>NC_090936.1:487873234-497873234 GCF_040938575.1 Ambystoma mexicanum | reverse complement strand
ACATTTAGGCCTCCCAAGATCAAGAACAGCGTAGACAGTAGTGGTGCCCTGGCTATTGTAAACACATCTTGTAGCAAGCCTTTTTAGAGTAGGGAACCTGGGCTAGTGAAGTAGGGACCCACCTAGCCACTGATGGCTTCATGCCCAAAACAGAATCTGCAAAGTAACCCAACCAACCTCTATACCTATCACCCCAGATTCTTGTTGCCACAAGATTTTTCAAAGCAGTAGAAAAAAGCTGGGACAAAGGCAGCCCCCCCACCTTCCAGCCTACTTCGGCAGGTGTCTGTCCTGATACATTCTGGTTTCACCATCACTGTCTTGTGGCCAATGCTGGATTTGACTTTTATGGACTTCAGTGATTCACGGTGCGTCACCCTTTCTCAACTCTCATGCTGGACTTCCTTTGCATCTTGTACTCATGGTGGCCCTGAATCATGCTGTACCCATCTTTATCTTGTATCCTGCCTTGCAACATTGTTTTACTACTGACTTCTGCAATTGTATTCACTCTCCCCTCTTGCTTCTCCACTCTTTTTGACTGCTTACTCTCTGTTCTCTCCTCCTCTCCCTTTCACCCTTTTCCTATCTCCTCCCCTCCTCCATTTACTTTCTTCTATGCACTTACTCTATCAGAATTGCACTGGATCTAGTATGATAGCAGCCTCGTCTGTCTCCTCCCGCCTCCCCTTAGATGTTCCCCCACCCCTTGCACTATCTGAAATGTCATCAGGCCTAGTACGATAGTCGCTTGTTTTGTTCCTCCTCTCCCGTTCTGCACCCCTCTCCCTCACCTTTTGTTTTTCTCTGGCTCTACCAGAAATGTCGTCGGGCCTAGTACGGTAGTCGCCTGTCTGTTTCCATTTTCTTCCCACTCTCCCCCTCCCTTCCTTATCTATGTCTTAGCTCTTGCACTATCTGAAATGTCATCAGGCCGAGTAAGTATGATAGTTAATTTCACATCCTTACTGTTCATGGCCTGTAAGAATATAATTGTATTTTCCCTTGTTCCCTCGTTTGCCTTGAAGTGCTTTGGAACACATTGTGTATAGGCGCTATATAAATAAACTATCATATCACACACTGACACCTCGAACGCCCAGGCTGTAAGAAAAAGGGAGATATCAGTACATATGAAAAAGCAAGGGTTTACTGACACTACTTATCTAACTTCCACCCACCTAGGGACAAGAGATGGTCTGCGGGCAACCTAGTTGGTGAACTGGTTCCTTCGCTCCAGGCACCGAGTCCATAGGTCAGAGACCCGCTTGGACGGCACAAGGTGGGACAAAAAGCCAAAACATGCAAGGACCTATCCCTACGGCATGAGGACGAACTACTGCGGGTGATGGGGAAGGATGCCGTCTTTTCTCAGATAGGCGAAGTAGTGACCGGACAGAAATAACAGGATATCCAAGGCCGAATCGTAATCCAAAAGCAAATACAAAAGTCAGACAGGGGTCATAACATCATAGGCAGTAGTAATACATCCAGGTACAGACACTATCCAAAAGGCGTAGTCCAGAAGGAAGGCTAAGGTCAAGTCAGTAAATCAGGCAGTAGTGGGTAGGACAAGGATCAAGTAAACCAGGAGGGAATAGGGGCATGGGGTAAGAAGGATACCAGACACAAGGAGGTATGGATAAGTGTAGGATTTACAGGGATAGCAAGGCAAGGTAACATGGAAACGCAGGCGCGAACACTTAGTGAAGAGAGCTGCTGTCTTCGTTTCTTTGCTTCTTATGCTGAGAGAGGATGTTGCTGTGCGCCGAATCAGTCACTGTACGTCAGTGACCCAATGCGTCAGCTGACTGGCGTGACGCTGCTTGTCGACGTCCGAGTAAGGCACGCTGGGAAATGAAGTCCTGCCCATCAGGCCCTGAACCTCCAAGAAAACGTGCAGTCGCCGCCACTCGGAGAGCCTGACTGGTTGAAGGAAAGGTACAAGGATCACCCTTAGACTTTGAGACTCAACTTCATCTTTTTCCGTGTGTAGATATATATATATATATATCTATATCTATATATCAGCTCCCTGACCCTGTCACAGCCATCAGCCACAACTTCCAGCCCTTTCATTTTTGCATTTTTTTCTGGGGTAGCCATCATGGTGAAAATACTGCCACTTTTATCTTTATCTTACTCTGTACACACTGAGACACCATCAGCTGAGAGCACATCTGTACTTTTTCATTAGCTCCATCTACTTCTCCAGATATTTTACAAAAGGCCCACCATTGTAATCCTACAGGGACACCTAGTGGCTGTTTTCCAAAATACAAGGAGAACTTAACTCTACATGGCCCTCTATAGTTCAGGAAATGGCTCGTCCATTATTTGTCGAGACAGGAGACGAGCATTATGCTTGAACTTCTTTAATACCACTTTTCAGCAGTTTAAACAAAATAACAGAAAATAATGTTGTAAATGAACTCAACTACTACTAGCTCATCGCATCTATTCAATAAGACGGACTATTACAGCAAATAGATTGATTGTGCATAATAGCCTTACAGGAAACCTGGTTGATAAACCCTTTGATTGTGGATGGCTGGCATCTGATTAACCGTCTGGCGATACAGGGCACAAGAGGTTGCCCTAAAGGGGGCCTGATACTGGGAGTAAGAAGCCCAATTGGAGTGGAGGACCTGCTGATCTCTTCACCCAATATTCTTATTGGGAAAATCCCTCTACCTCAAGAACAGTATCTCGCCTCTATCTCAGAGTTTTATGTTATCAACATCTATGTACCCCCGTACACTACGAGTCACTGTGTGGTGATGAGGAACCTGGAGGAATCATACGTCAACTGAACAAGTCTAGCCCAATACTGGTATGTGGTAACTTTAACGCATCGATTCCTATCCTTTTACACTCTGAAGACAGCGATCCATTAGTTTCCACACTTGTGCCTTTGAAGAATGGATCGAACAAAACTAAACAGGGACAAAGGTGGAGCTGTCTGATGGCTGAAGCCGGGCACTCTATGGTAAACAGTGAGGTCCCCTCTGACTCTCCCCCCACTTTTACCCACGTAAGTGGCGCCTCTAGTAGCATACTGGACTATGTATTTGTGTCTACTCGCTCGCCAATAATTGAGGACGTGTGTATCACACAAATTGGAAAGTGATCACTACCCCCTCATAGTGAGGCTAGGCCTCCCTGGGCTATCCCACAGTGGCTCACAATCTGGCAACTTGTCTGCAAACATCGCTTTGAGGATCCAAGATGGCCGCCGGCAGTGGAGGTCGCGTCTAGATCGCGCTCCCGCTGGGCCTAAACAAAAAAGCACTTCAAACGAGCTTTTCCGACAGTTCCCGCACTGGAATCAGAGCCGCAACACCCAAGAGACAGGGGACACGGTGGCGATCGGAGACAGCCCCGGCAACACAGCCCCCGGCGATCTCGCCGCTGAGAGAAGCAACCGCCCCTCCCCCACCGAGGGAGTCCTCGGCAGCCTAGCGGAGGAGGCCGCGCAGCGGCGGACCCGTGAAAGAACAGAGTCCCGGGAGAGGGCCGCCTACTACCCCGACACAGAGAAAAGAGGAACGGGACCCGGCCCGGCACCAAGAAGAATCTGCGCACCTCCACCGGGACGCCATCCGCACGGGGTGCGGTGGGCGGCACGGCGCAGACAGAGGGAGAAGAGCCTGCGGCGAACACACAACAAGGGAACACAACCATGAGCAGCCGGATCGGCAGCAAAGAGGCACACAGGGATCGGCACTCCGGTGGTGAAGAGCGAGAGGAGGAGGAGGTATCATCCGGGCACTCACGGACACGACACGGTGGGCATTGCTGGCACAGGAGAGGAGATCAAGAAACAGAGGTGAGCGCACCCGCACAAGCGCCCCCCCCCTCCTTATACTATTCCCGGCACATAAGGCCATGATCAGGTGGGGGCAAATACACAAGACGTCGGCCCGGGCGCGGAGGAGTGCCCCTCCCCATCTCCGCATAACGACACTGGAGGGGGACTAAGACCCCAATATAACTCAGGGCACCCCCACACTCAAGGAGGACATAGGAGTGGCAACAACAATCCCCCCGATAAGAAAACTCTGGCAGTCCCGTGGGGGACCAAACATAGCCCTTCCAACACCGCCACCAGTCGCCCCTAACAATCAAGGAGGATGTCACGAGCAAAGGGGAAAGGGGCCCCCTCTCAACCCACACCGCAATCTCACAAACAGGACACAAGTCTGCTGCAAATGTGGTCCTCAGACGCCCAGGAAGTCCCAAGAGACAGGTCAGGAGAAGAACTCCCTACCGACACGTATCTCCCAAACCAGAGCGCTCTCCCCCCCGACAAAGGATGATATGAAGGCCTGGTTTGCGGAGCTCCAGGACAAGTTTATGTCCACAGTCCAGGACCAATTTACCTCCATGAAAAACGAGATGAAGCAGGCGGTACAGGACCTGAAAATAGAAGTGGCCAAGCTGGAGGAAAGGACAGAAACAGTAGAGAGAATCGTACAAAACATAGAAGAGGAAACTAAACAGAACAGCGAAACACAAGAACATCTGATCCGGCTAACCCATAACCTGGAAATCCAGTGTGAGGACCTGGAGAACCGCTCCCGCAGATCCAACATCCGTATAAAGAATGTGCCCGAATCGGTGACAGACAAAGACCTTAAGACAGCGATACAAGAGGTGTTCAGAGATATAATCGAAACACGAGAATCAGAGAACATCGGGATAGACAGAGTCCACAGGGTGGGTCCGAGAAGAACTGGCGCCCCAGGGGAGAGACCCAGGGACGTATTAGCAGCACTCACGTCTTACCCACAAAAGGAACTGATCCTAAGGAAAGCGAGGCAGCTTGACCACATTAGGATGAATGGAGTGGAAATACAGTTGTACCAAGATCTGGCCTCAGCAACACTCCTAAAAAGAAGGGAAATGGCCCCATTGGTGAAGGAATTGGTGGCAAAAGAAATCGGATACAAATGGACGTTCCCATTCGGCCTAATATTCGAGTGGGAGGGCAAGCAGAGAAGGGTGACTACTTGCGAGGAAGGGCTCAATATAATGGACAAGCAGATGGAGGAGACGGACACGGGGGATAGCAGGACGAAAGGGGAGACCCACAAAAGGCTGAGAGGATGGGAAGTGGTGAGACAAAAGAAGAAACCAAATGGTTGGGGGAAAGCAGGGAAACCAGCAGGAGACAACTAGAGATGATCAAACAGGGCCGCTAGCTCATCCCCCCTTGAAGGGAGAGGGCGGAAGAAGATTAACTAGAAAAACCTCGGATTACCAAGTAGAAGAGGCCCGGCGGGGGAATGGGAGGGAAGTAACCTAGGTAGAGGATGAAGCGGGGTTTAGGACCCCCTGCACAGTTAATCCCGAGCTATGAGAGTGCAGGGAGTGGTAGGCACAACGCCCTAGCAACCATAGGTGTCTGGGCCCTCCTCAGGATCGAAGTTGAATTCATGTTAATAGTTGGGGGGGAGTTGGGAAGTTGGGGGGGGAGCAGGGTGGGGGACAATCCGGAAGAGGGAAGGGATCACAGTATACAGGACCGATAATTGTACCAGCAGAGTAGAAGTGATGGGGAAGCTCAGAATTTTCTCACAAAATGTAAGGGGGCTGAACTCACCGGTGAAAAGGAAAAAAATGGAGGCCCTGGTGAGAAGGGAAAAGGCGGACATTTTGCTCCTCCAGGATACACACATTAAGGCACAGGACAAAAAGAAAGTACACCTCAGAGGATATACGATCTGGGCGCAGGCGAATGCTGGGGAAAAAAGAGCAGGAGTAATGATTGCTGCGAAAGGGTGTCTGATGGCAAACCTCATAGACACTCGAGTAGACGGGGAAGGGAGGTTCGCATTTGTTAATATCTCCTTAGAAGGCTATAGACTCACCCTAGCGGCAATATACTCGCCGAACACTGGGCAGGATGGATTTCTCCGGGACACTCTCGGGAAACTGGAGGAATTTGCGAAGGGAGAGATAATTCTGGGAGGAGACTTGAACTTGGCCTGGCAACCTCACATAGATAGGAGTGCTGGGGGAACACAGGCACATGGGACCCCTTCCAAACAATTAAAGCAAAGGATGGAACAGATGGCACTACGAGACGCCTGGAGGGAAATAAGGGGACAAGATGCAGGATTCACCTACTACTCGCACGTGCACAACACGATGTCGAGGATTGACTATTTCTGGGTGTCGGTGGGACTGATGGGTAGGATCCAGGATATCGAAAAGGGAGTGATAGCGTTGTCAGATCACGCCCCGCTATGGCTCGATGTACAGGCCCCCGGAAGGGGAAGAGGTCTCTGGAGATGGAGAATGCCGTCCGACATTCTAACGGACCAGGTGCAGGGAGAGGATCTAAGGGACAAAATCAGGGAATACTTTGACCTAAACGACAATGGAGAAGTTCCAATGGGAACAGTATGGGAAGCCTTTAAGGCTGTAACCCGGGGACATGTCATAGCACAAAAGGCAGCCAAAGACAAACAAAATGAAGAATGGGAAAGAACGCTCGAAAAGAAACTAACAGACATACAGGAGGAGCGAACACTCCATCCCACAAGAACCCTCAAGAAAGCAATGAAACACGTGCATGGTCAACTAGAGATTCTCCGCAACAAAAAAGCAGAGAGATCCCTACTATATTTAAAACAGCGATACTACATCAAGGCCAACAAAGCGGACAAATATCTAGCAAGAGAACAGAAAGCAATGACGATCTTGAACGTCAAGGATGCGCAAGGTATACCTCATACAAACTCAAAGGACATAGGGGGAGCCTTTAAGGCGTTCTACCAAGATCTATATGCAACGGAGTACCCGGACGAAAAGAAACAAGACAAGTTCCTACAATCTATTCCCATTCAGACAATAGCAGAAGAAGACAAACAGGCTTTAGAATCAAGGATTACAGAGGAAGAGGTCCACAGGGCAATAGCGGGCCTCCCCATGTCAAAGGCACCAGGCCCGGATGGCTTCACGGCCCAATTTTACAAAAAATATGCGGATACTCTAGTTCCATTCCTGACGAGGTTTCTAAACACATTCGAGAACAGTGGGAACGTAACTTTCTCCATGAATGAAGCAAAAGTCCTTGTGTTCCACAAAAAAGGTAAAGATCCCACTCTCCCGGGCTCATATCGCCCGATAGCCCTAATAAACCTAGATGCCAAAATCTACACTAGAGTACTGGCTGCCAGACTATCACCACTCCTTTTCGACCCTAATAAACACAGATCAATCAGGCTTCATCCCAGGTAGGCAAACGCACGACAATCTAAGAAGAGTCATCCACCTTATAGAAAAAATAGGCGTCACCCACACACCAGCAATCCTACTCTCACTAGACGCCGAGAAGGCCTTTGACCGGGTTGAATGGTCCTTCCTCCTTAAAACTTCGAAGCATATGGGGTTCGGGGAGCAGTTTATAAATATGGTTAAAGCCAACTACAACTCCCCATCGATAAGAATAGCAATAAACGGAGAAGTCACGGGGAGGGTAGAGATCACGAGGGGTACGAAACAGGGATGTCCTCTGCTATATGCTATATATATTTTTGGAGTCTCTCCTAATCAAGATAAGGGAAACGGTGGGGATAAGAGGGATCGAGATGGTGGGCAGGCAACATAAAGTTATTGCATATGCAGACGACATGCTATTGGTCCTGGAAGACCCTGTGAACTCCCTGACAAGATCCATAGAAATACTGGAGGAATTTGGGGCGATCTCAGGCCTGAAGATTAGCAAGAATAAATCAGAGATTATGCTCCTTGCCGGAGACAAGGAGACAACAGAAACAGTTGCAGGCATGCTAAGTCTAAAAATAGTGGAGGAGGGTATCAAATACCTGGGGGTGACGCTAACACACAGAGTAGACAAGATTTATAAGAACAACTACACACATCTCCTGGCTAGAGTCAGGCAGGATCTAGAAAGATGGTCCCCGCTTAGGATCTCATGGTGGGGCAGAATTCAAGCAGTAAAAATGAATATACTCCCCAGGGTGCTCTACCACTTCCATGCCCTCCCATTAACAGTCCCTAACTCCTTCTTCAAAGCACTCTCCAAAGCCATATCGCAATACGTGTGGAACAGGAAACCCCCGAGGATCTCCAGAGCCATTCTCACGGCACCTACCAAGGCAGGCGGAATGTCCCTCCCCCACTTCAAAAAATATTATCAGGCAGCCCAACTCTGGATCCTCAAGGAATGGTTGGGGGAGGACCAACCGACGATCTGGGCAACACAAGACAGGGCAGTAGCCAGGACCCCCCTGGAGGACCTACTATGGAAACATAAACAACACAGACACCAGAACCTCAGAGTTAGTGAGGTCATGAAAGCCACCCTCAACGCATGGGACGACCAAACCAGGAAGGGAATCATGACCACCCCACTGGCCCCCTTCACGCCAATCTGCCGAAACCCTCAGTTCCCACCGGGACAGGAATCCGGCGCCTTTGAAAAATGGGAAACAGCTGGATGCAGGAAAATAGGTGAAATGATCCAGGATAATGAAATACGATCGTTCGAGGAATGCAAAAACATGTGGAAACTAACAGAGGCCGACCGCTATAGATACGAGCAAATAAAACACTTGCTAAATACACCAGAGATCTTCCCGGCGGCCATAAGGGACCTTACACCATTTGAAAAGTACATAATTTCTAACCCAGGAGACAAAAAACTGGTGTCAACCCTTTATACCCACATTAACACACAAGGAGAGGAAATAAAATGGGCATACATGAGGAGATGGTTAGCCACGCTGGGGGAAGAAATAACCAGGCAGCAATGGGAAGAACTCTGGGCGGGCATCCCAAAACTCACCAGGGCAGTCCAAACCAGAGAAATGTGGTTGAAAATAATCACACAATGGCACTACACCCCAGAGAGGCTCAAATCAATGTACCCGGCAACGTCGGATCGCTGCTGGAGGGGGTGCCCAGACGGAGGAACTTGGAGGCATATCCGGTGGGACTGCCAGGGAGTACAGGGCTTCTGGAAGGAAGTGCGACTGGAAATCGAGAAAGTTTTCCCAGAGGCAGACCAAATGGGGGAAAGAGTGAGGTTGTGCGGATTTAAAGTCCCACAGGCCAAGAGACTCCACAAAGCACAATGGAGGAGCTTCATGGGTTTAGTCATTGCGGCATGGGCAACGATAGCTCAAAGCTGGAAGAAACGAGACCCGCCGCTGGTATTCACCTGGCTGTAAAAGGTGTGGTCCCAAATGACCATGGAAAAGATTACGCACCATCTCCAGGACCAAAACAACACGTTCATGAAGGAATGGGGACAAGTCCTAGAATATTTTAAATCAGACTACATGGATCAATGGTGTCCACATAACATTAAAATATCAGACATGTTCAGTACGTAAATGTTCCAGAAGTGAAAACTGATGAGGATCCACTCTTCCGGGGAGGGGGGAGGGAAGTTGGGAGAAATAATTGTGTTAATGTTTATTTTTGTATCAGAAAACAATAAAAATATGTTTTAAAAAAAAACATCGCTTTGAACAGGATATCCTGGAAAGACTCAAACGTTGAAAAATCTATACTTCCCATCTTCCAAGAATTGATCACATATGGGGAGACATTTTGTGAAACTGATGCACTAACGATTGATGAGCTCGCAAGGATGGCCCTTGATGCTTTTGTGGACATGATGGAGAACTTCTTTAAATGGGGTATGGTCAACACCAAGTTTACTAATAGAGCTTGGGCCATTATTAATAAAAATCATCTGCATCCCTACGATAAGAATATAAGAGACTAAAAAAGGGCCCTAAGAAGGGAGATACGTCAGCTCGAGAAGCCGAGCTAGATCCCACCACGCATAGTCAAAAATGCAAAATCGCAAAAAAATGCTATTCCATCTGGCTGAGAAGGCATAGGCATCGGAAAGAATGTAATAAATGGAAAGCCCTGGTCTTCACATCGCAAACCAACAATCCTGTTAATTTTTGGTGCATTATTGGTGACGGGACCTCAAAGAACAAGGAAAAAAGCACTCTAAACGGTGTAACTGAACTAGCATGTAAGGCACATATCAAAAAGGTTCTAGGAGCTGCCCCGGGAATGGAAGCGAACACTGTTGGCCTACAATCCAACTGGTCCTACTGCCTCAAACCTTGTGAACTCGCCAGCCTGATTAAAGTCACCAAAGCCTCAAGGGCTACAGGCCCAGGTGGTATATGTAACTCCCTCATAAAAGCTGCCGTTGACACATGGACAGGGGCATTACATGTCCTGTTCTCTTCCATCTGAACCCTACAGAAGATCCCGCCCTCCTGGTGTGACAGTATTATAGTTCCAGTCTACAGAAACAGAAGCCCAGTGGACTCGGGTAGTTATCGGATCTTGGCCATGCTGGATGCTCCGGCGAAGATCTTTGCAAGAATCCTTCTCTTGGAATTGGAAACATGGGCTGAGGCTGGTAACATCATTCCCTTTAACTAGACTGGCTTTCGTAAGGGTCATAACACTACTACCAACATCCTGGCCCTCAGCACAATCATCCAGCAGGCCTGGACGGCAAGAGAAACACTGGTCTATGTGGCTTTCATAGATCTTAGTGCCACTTTCAACACCGTTGACCGTAACAGTCTTTGGCATAAGCTTGCAGGATGGGGCATCCCACCAGGTCTATTGAGTGTGATCATCACCCTTCATGACAACACACAAGTGAAATTCAGGATGGACCGACACAGCAATATAATTGTGTGGTTTCCAACATATAGAGGATTAAAACAGGGCTGAAATCAGGTGGCCATACTTTTTAATTTGTCATTCTTGATCTAACCCTGCGAGGCCCGCAGGCCACCTTGGACAATCTAAAGGATTACACCGATCTGAACTCTTTGAAAGCGAATACGTCGAAGAACAAGGTCATGGTCTTCTGTCCGCCCAGAAGAACAGTGAAGAAGGCCAAGTGGGAAAAGGATGATCGAGACATTGAAGTAGTAAAAACACAGACATATCTGGCCTGCTCCATGACAATAAGCTGCAAGGCACAGATCACTTAGACCAAGTTCACATCAGAACAGCTACCCTAATTGGCATCATCAACTTGTTCGCCAATGGAGGAGGGGGTTACTCAAGTGTTGTACTGCTTAAACTTTACCTAACAAAAGTGTCTTCCATATTCCTCTACGGAGCTGAAACATAGGCTACTCAAAACCTGGAAATGGTCTGTAAACTGGAGCGTACTCTGCTTGAAAGGCTCCTTAGACTCC
Source organism: Ambystoma mexicanum (assembly GCF_040938575.1). Taxonomy (NCBI): domain Eukaryota; kingdom Metazoa; phylum Chordata; class Amphibia; order Caudata; family Ambystomatidae; genus Ambystoma; species Ambystoma mexicanum. The sequence continues at coordinate 497,862,009 of NC_090936.1, read as the reverse complement.
CTCAACGAGCCTCTGCTGACATGATTTATTTAGAGTTCAATGTGCTACCCATAGTTGGAAGATGGGAAGTTTAGCAGTATGACCACTGCTTGGAAATCGGATAATGCGCCAGCTCAGACCATAATGAACTTACTCCATACAGTAATGACAACACGCATTACGACTATGCCACAAAGCCATCTTGCAACTATGAATACTCTCCTGAACCAGTGGTCACTGCAAGGTGTCTCAGCCTCCGTAATGACACTGGCCACCTTTAAATCTCATCTCAAGGCTTCACTGAGGGAGAGTGCCTATGAGCACTCTATGGCTAAACTTAACAACAAGAATCAGGCCCCGGAATGTCTTCACTGTATTCAGCATCAGACTCTTCCACCACCATATGTACAACAATTAATTGGCAACTCCCTGGTTTCGATCTATATCAAATTAAAACTTAACACTGTGAAAACCAGGGAAATTATGGGTGCCTGAGAAGGTGTACCAAGGCGAAACAGGAAATGTCGGCTATGTGGGGTGGCAACCCTAGAAACAGTGAAACATCTCTTGTTTGAGTGTGAGGCTTTGGGGTCATTAAGAACTTCGACAAAGTTGGCCATGAATATGTTGAATGAAGATGCATCAAACGAAGGATGGGACCTGTACTTGAATGGAACAAGTGAAGCATTTAACGTTCATTTCACCATATTATTGAGGACGATTTCCAACATATTGGACACTTGCTGTTAAACAACTTATCTAGACCCACATCAACCATACCAACATGCTACAGACTTAAACTTGTGAAACTATGATTTTCCTGTTAGTTTACTCTATTAATTTTAAATTGTGAAAAGTTTTGTTTAATCGAAACTATACCACAATAAAGAAAATAAATAAAATAAACAACTACTCATTTTCATTTTGTTTCTTTTACAACTAAATTTCCCTCTTTTTCTCTGTGAATCTGTAGTCCTTGGCAGTCCTTGCCCTGTCTAAATGTCACTTCCTGTCCATCAACTCTTCCTCTTCTTTTCCTGCTCTTCAGCAAGATAAGTGCACTTTTTCTTACTTCAGAACAAGTTGACTTATTTATGGTGTTTAGTGAAGTTGGTTTCACACAGAACAAAATGTTTTCTTTCATGGAATACTAGTAACTTGTTAGCAGAGGTATAACATTAGTTGGGAGAGCATACAAAGTTATCTAGATCGGAACGCCAAAATTCCTTAAGTTGTTTAAATAAGTGAGAACACAGCGCAGCAGGCGCAGAGGAGTAGGAACACCAACGTTCCTTGGGTAGTTGTTATGTAAATAGGAACGCAGCATGTTCATTGACAAGCAGCGTGCGGCAAGGGGAGGGGAAACAGGACCCGTGTTCATTCCTGAAACAGCCAGGGCCCGTTTCCCTTCCACAGAGAGGAGCGAGCAGGCCCCTCTCTCTCGCGGTGGTGTGGTTTAACAGCACACGGCACAAGAGCGACGAAGCTCCAAAGACTGCACTTACACAGAAAATAAAAGCGAACCCCGCCACAGCTGTGTGAAAGATGAATATTATTACAGTGCGTTGTGCAAGCAGCAAATTGACTAAGCACAGCGTTACGGAGATGTGCGGGCTCACGCTCAAAGTTACAGAAGCTATCTGCTGGGAAACCCAGCATACACAGGCACCTGAAGATAGTGAGAGGACAAGTCCCTCTCAGGGGTGCCAAATAGAGCCCACTAAGAACACTAAGAAAGAGGTGCTAGCCACATAAAAAAGAATAATAAAGAGAAATTAAGAAATACTCTTATATTGAAGATAGCAACATCCAGCTCAATGCAACAGTCGCAGTGCAGTTCAGCCTGCAAATTCAGGTACAGGCACAGAGCACCCAGGCATTGTGGAATGTCTTAATACCAGTGGAGTGAAGAGGACCTGGCGCAAGACCTGGCTTAATGCTTCAAAGAGGTGTTGGGGAGTTTGTTGGTGAATGCAGTGGCTCAAGGGGTGAAGCACTTGCAGAAAAGATTGGCTACATTAGAATCAATGTTAAGCTAACCTCGTAAGAGCACCGAGAAAGCAGTGGATGGCCACTAAAACCTCTGAAAGAGGACTTAAGCGGTCTACAGAGACCCACAAGAGCAAATCCTGTGCAGACCCACTGGGTCATAGTTATGGGGAGAACATGGAGACCCCCAGAGGCTGCTGATGCTTTAGGGAAGCTAAGAAATGCTTTCCTGCAAAAATCAGCGGTGCCGAGCCTCATGACCCCACCCCCACAGGACGATAATATGGGAGATGGAGATGGGGACTCAGGAGAGGAGTCACCGGAGGCTGCAATATCCTCATAGGAGGAAGAGAAGAAGCGAGAAGAGGATTGGCCGAAGCCTGTCGTGGGCAAGAGAGACCAGAAAGAGAAACACCTAGAGAGTGAAGGTGAAGACATTTCAGTCATGTTCGAGCCTTAGAACATCAGGAACCTCAGGTCATAAGACCGGCAGCCATCACCCAGGGTATCAAAATACATGACCCATAGACTCGGAAAGACACTAGGTAGCATATGAGGGTAGAGGGCCCCAGTCCAGACCTCCCGGGCAAAGTCGCAGAAGTTCCCAAGTTGGATCCTAAAATGCTGGCCTTTATCACCAAGACCGCTAAGGACCTGTGCAAGGGGATGGACAGGTCCTGGAGAAGTTGACAGGAAAAATTGCTAGACCTCACATGTCTGCTAGCCAAGACTGAGCCCATAGAGCAGTTTGCTTACTAGGAGACATGAACTGCGCAATATCATCAGAAAGGAGAAGGGACCTCCTGCTGAAGATAGGTGCAAAACTAGGAGACCTAGCCACTTACGAGGCGGCAGAAACAGTGCAAGGTCCCCTATTTGGAGAGACTTTTGGCAAAGAAGGTTCGTAGAGACCTGCACCTCCCTTGAGAAGGCCCAAGCCTCAATAAGAAAGATATTCCCAGGCAGAGTTTTTGCCAGGACTGGCCGCTGCAGAGGTCGAGCAGCCGGTCGATTTCAAGGCGCGAGGAGGCCTCTTAACAACATAGCCCACTACTGGGAAAATAGGCAACAAGACTCTTTCTTTCCTGCGGACGGTTCCCCAGAGGTCGCAGAGGTAGAGGTCCAGGAAGAGGACAAGGTCCCGCCACAGGTGAGAGCCTGCATATACCCACCTGTAGGGGGAAGACACAGATTTTGGGAGAATTGGGGCGTGCTTTCCAGCGAGGCATGGGTACTCAAACAGCCAGAGGGTTGCATTTAGACTGTGCACGAGCTGGTGCTGTTAAGGATTTCAATCCGGCAACACACACCTTGGTCTCAGCCTAGTATATAGCGCACAAACTGAGATGCCTTTCTCTTTATTTTATGCAGATTCAATTTGAGATGGTACACAACTCGTCTCAAGCCCCCTTTTTAAAATACCCCGAGTCACAATGGACCATGAACCAGGCTGGTTGGTGAAAATGCAATATTTTATTTACTTTAAGATTCAAAGGAAATCATACAATTTTAATATGGGGCAGCAATCACCAATGGGGTGATAATTACAATGAAAATAGAAGCAATGCATTTGGTTAACCTTCTCCTAGAACATATACAAAGCACAAGTGAATAGGAGCACTTTTTCAATTAGGATAGATGGCACCCAAGGTAAGGTTCCCCCTGCAACGTTCTCTCAACCCCCAATGAATCAGATTCTGAGTGGATAGAGTGAAGCAGCTGGTAGTCAGGAATAAAAAGCCCTTTGCAAAGGCAAGAAATGACACTCGGAAATGGACAAATAAATAATTAATGTGCGGTTAAATGTGTGAGGCAAATATGATTTCTCCCAACAACAGGAATGCAGAAACACTAGCAATCACAATGGAATGGATCAACAAGAAGCATACAATTCGAAAATGAGTGGAAAGTTAGAACATGCTGCAGCCGAATGACACGTTGGAAAGTTGCAATTTTCTCAATTCCTGTTTAAAATGACCCAAACAGTTTTTTAATAAAAAATGGGTGAAATTCTCAAAATCGAAATGCGATTTTTGGTCTGGGAGACAGATGTATATTACAAGGACAATATCAAAGTGAAAAAATGGTGGTAGCTGAAGATTTGAATGAGATTTTCAGGGCTGGAATGGGCTTCAGGTTTAGGAAAAATAGAGCAGTTAAAATGAAAACTTCGGTTTTGAAAGAAAGGCAAATGTTACTTAAACTAAATTATCCAGACTATGTTGTTAAAGAGGAACACAGGAAGCTCCAAGGTTGATGCGCGAGGTCAACCTTATCACTCAAGTGCTCAACTTTAACTGGAAATTAGTTTGATTAATCAAAATATAACTAAGGGCTTAGGATTTACACCAGACAAAAATTAAAAGAGAGATGACGCTAGCACTTAGAAATCAAGGTCAGGGTTCACAGAGAATTCTAACAAGTTTTAACAAGTTACTAGGATATAAATAGGATTGCTTAGCGAGTGTAATACAGACAAAAGGGTCAAGATGGGGAGACTATGTGTTTCTCTGTGATGGGGAGATACATTCCACGCTTAGGTTTGGAATTATGGAACAGCCAACTGGGTCTGGTCACCATAAGGCGGGCGCGCCTTACAGCAAACAGCTGGGCAATTCTGGTCACTGGATGGCAAGGACAGCTGGATGGCAGGGTTGCAGCGGGCATGCAGGTAGTGGGCAGCAAGCTGGCCTGATTTCAGGATGCAAAAGGTACCACAGCTTTTCCCTTTTTAAGGGAATTTTAGTGGGTTTTTTTCTGGATCAATGGCCTTGCTGGGACAGGATCAGCAATGCTTTGGCCTTGCTGGAGTAGGGTCAGCGATGCTTTGGCCTTGTAGTGAAATTTGGAGTCAGCAAGATGAAGGGAGCAGATCAGGATTGCAGCCGCAGGAAATTCAGGAGAGAGTTTGTGTGAAGCTCTGTCAACCGCTCTTATTTATAGGGTATGGTAACATCACAGAATTATTGGTGGACAGAACTGAGCTAGGCCTACCTCCAAGAAGCGGATAGGACAATCAATGTTGGTTGCCTCCTCGAGGAGGAGTCCCAGTTTATGAGGTTGCATTTTATGAGGTAAAAAGCCATCCCACGGTCCTTTTTGCCAAAAATCAGTCATAACCTAATTCACACATTTATACATTTGTGGCACCTTAACAAATCACATGGGCAGATTACATATTGTATGTAGAGCATACCAGTCAAATTGTCACGGTTGTGGTTCCTTCTGTTGCCCTTCCACCAGTTTTTCACGCTTTTCAGTGGGAATTATATTACTTAAAATTCAATGGCCCTCATTACGAGCATGGCGGTCTGGGAAGTACGGTACCGGTTAGCATGCCGGTACCATACTTCCCGGACCGCCATACTACGGGCTCTGCTCGCGGGAACCGTTTCACCCGCCAGGTTATTCCTGGTGGGTGTAATGGTACCCGCGAGCAGAGCACGTCGGATGCACCGGCACAACTCTGAATGTGCCGGTGCATCCGACGTCCCCATCCAGCCCTATGGAGCAGAATGGGGATGGAGAGGCCCTTGATTTCAGCACCCCGAAAATGGGCAATTACCGGGTCTGCTGAACTCTGCATGACTCGGTTCTTGCCCATTCACAGTTGCCGGAAAAAATGCAACTCCGGCACGGCTACCGCCAGAGTTGTAATGAGGGCCTATAACTTTATACATGGTTGTGGATTATCATTAGGCATGCAAGTATTAAAATTTGCAATGGCATCATGGATACTTTCATTATAATACCCAATTCTCTGCCATTTCTATTCCCCGTGTGTCAGTGAAGTCTATGACGTCTTAAATGAAAGCCTATAAAATCACATTTAAACTGTTAACTTTTCACATTTTTGCAAAGCCCTGTGGCAAAGATAAAAGTCTTACAAGTTTTATTTATAAAATAGTCTTGGGAAACAAATGTTCATTATTGTTCCCATATACGGGCATAGCTTCCAAGCTACCCCCCTAAGTCCAGGGTTTGTCATGTCTTTTAAGCTTCTTGTAGAAGTCACAGGGAGGTGTGATTTTCTCTTTCGCACATCTGTGTCCTAGAAGTTCAATTGTAAAATGGCTCAGCCCAGACCCAAGTCAGATTAGTATGTGAAGTTTCTTTGTCCAGGTCAGTCAAAGTTTTCCAAACTAGCAATTATCACTTTTGTGTCCTGGAAGTTTATGGTGCTTCTCTTTGGGGGGAAGCCTTAGCTCTGCCAACAGGAATAACCTGTTTTGGGAGCATGCAAAACCCAGCCCATGCAGTTTAACAGTTTTCTTTTTCTTTTATTTTGTCCTGAATCAAAACAGCTTGTTGAATGAAACAGCCTATATATGTTTCCCCGGCAACACACCCCTTTACATTGCTAGGCACAGACATGCTTTCATTCAACATTGTACTTTTTAAAACAGGCATTTTTTTTCTCTGGTTTGTAAAAGCCCATTCTGACACGTGGTGAAAGCTGGCACATTCCTTTCAAATTCGCTTTTGCTCTTCCACCATGGTTTTGTAGCTGTAGTCAGCTTGTTTTGCACAACAGGCTGTACAAGGCAAAAGACTACATAAAATTGACATGTGCATAGAAAGCTATGATTTTCTTTTCAAGCAGTGATTTTTTGCCATTTTGTAGCAAAATTTTAGCATTTCCCATGTAGCTGAAGGAAAGCTTTTGTTCATTTTCTCAGGTTTGGCTGGCACAGCCTGTCATTCAGGAATAAGGCTCTTTTCTGATGAAGCACAGTGTGAATATGGCTGGGCATGACAGGTTCTTTTTGATAAAAGCACTGTGATGAAAACAGGGAAAAATAGCATCAGAGCGGCATCATTTTAAAGGTGAAATATTCAAATTTTCAATAGGATATTATAGTGTAGCCATCCTTTTTTCACTGGAAAACACAGTTTTGGTGTGCGGCAGTGGTGCTCACAGGAGCCAGCACAGCCATTTTGCTGGTTTTGCTGAAGTGCAGCATGGTGATGTGGGGAAGTACTGCTGAGTGGGTAAATATATCCCACAAATCCCCCCCCCCCCGACTCAACTGAGATTCCTTGTCGAGGGAGAGTAGGGGAAAGTGGGATTCATCAATGGGGCAAAGCGGGGTTCATCAGGTGGAGTCCTTCCGCCAAGGAGCGGTACTCCACGATCCTCCCATTGTCTCTCGTGGTAGTGTGGAGCAACACCTGCAACTCACCTTCTGGTCTTCCTTTATGGTGTGGAGCGACACCCCCAGATTTTCTTCGATATTTCCTTTCCCAGTCCCCGGGGAGTTCCTCCTCAGTAGTGAAGGTGCAACCAGTACGAATCTATTAAATAAACACAAACCGGTTACTACATTTTCCCACTAACTGCCCCCCTGGAAGGATGGCAGCAGTGGGACACACATGTATTCAATAATGACAATTGACAATGAAGAAAAATACTCCCGGTTACATAATTATACCTCTAAATCTATCTGTTCCCTTCTGGTTCTTCTTTGTCTGGTTCTTATTTTTCAGATGTCTCCTCTATTTGATTCTCCCTTGGCTCCTCAATTTGCTGCAAAGTGTGTCTAGGGTGACAACTCTTTAGCTGATTAATATGGACCAATTTCTCTTCTGTCAGTTCGCCTTTGGAGATGCGGATTCTATAGGCGACCGGTGAAATTTTATCTACAATTTCAAAAGGTACCCGCCAGCTTGGCAAAAATGTACGTTCTTTGGTCTGGTTCCTTTGGAAATTGTACAAGTAGACCCTGTCTCCTGCTTATTCCTTTTTGGTTGTTTTTTAAATCATATTGAGTCTTCATACCCTCTGCAGATCTTTCCAGATTCCGTTGAGTGTACGCAAAAGCATGTTGAAGGTATTTTCTTAGATTCTCAACATACTCATGAATTGTGGAGGCGTTTATCAGGGTCTGCTCTTCTGTTCTATAGAGCAGATGCTGAGGTAGCACCATCCTTCATCCAGTCATCAGCTCAAATGGAGACATGTTAGTTGCAGAAGGTGTAGATCTGATGCCCATCAGAACAAGCAGTAATCGGATGTCCCAACTTGACCCAGTATCTGCCACAAACATTTTTAGAATACTCACAATTGTTTCATTGTACCTCTCAACTCCACCCCTAGAGGACAGCAGTATGCAATGTGAAGTTTCCTTTTTACCCCAAGTAACTCCCACATCTTTGTCATCACTTTGCTGGTGAAGTGACTACCTCGGTCTGACTCAATCCTTTGGGGTAGGCCAACACGCGAGAATATGTGGTTGATCATCAGGGCAGCTGCTGTTTCTGCCCTGCAATTTGGGGCCGGGAGACATTCCACCCATTTGGTAAACAATCATGTACATGTTCGCCCTAGAGGAGCGAATCACGGGCCTGATGAAATCTGCTGGTTAATCTGACAAAGGCAGTGTCATTCCCCTCTTCTGGAGGGGAGCTCGTTGTGTGTGAGTGAACTTGGCTGAAATTGTGCACACACAAGACACCCCTTCAGATATTGGTTGAGATCCTGCCCCATGTATGGCCAGTATGCAACCTCTCGCAAGATTTCTAAAGTAGTGTGAAACCCTCGATGACCGGCTGTGGCTGCATCATGGCCGTGATTTAGCATCAGGCTTCGGAATGAGGTAGGGACCACCCACTGGTCACAGCCAGATATGGATCTCCTTACCAACAAACCGTTTTGGATTCGCAAAATGTTTGGACACTTCATCAACACTCTGTGGTCCTCTTTCCCAATGTAATCGGTATCCGTCAGGGGAAAGTTCTCAGGGTCCTCAATGTGTTGATAAAATTTACCAATAATCGGATCCCCTTTTTGTGCCGTGATATGGGGTCTCCTTACTCCACTGGGCAGTTGAGAGTTCATTGTGAGCATTTGTCTGGGACATAGTGATAGCAGTGACCTGGATTTCCCCCAACAGGGATTCGACCTCAAGGAGATCCCCTGTAACGCTCACCTGATTCCCGCAGAGGCGCCGGTCTTGACTGGGTGAATGCCATATCTTCAAAGGTGATGTGTAACACACGGTTGGCTCTTTGGGCTGGACCTCTGTGCACTGTATGTCTGACTCGAAGAGTAAGATGTCTTAGGTAAGTGAACGCCGAGCTCTCCATCTGCCTCGGGGCAGGGTGCCGTAACCAGTTTCTTCACTGGATGAGGGTGCAGGCCTCTTGACCTCAGAGGACTGCCGTCCGTCGTTAACTGCACGAACGGTAAGTTCTGGGCACTTCAAATGTCTTAAAAGTCTTTTGTAATGATATCTCTTGTTTTGCAGGGTTCCGGCGATGGCGGATGGCGGGCTGATGAGAGTTGAGGATCGAACCCGCGTGAGGAATAGAAGCGCCTGGAAGCACGTAAGTAAGCGCTTGTAGCCTGCTTCACGATGCGCACTAACTGTCCCTTTTATCTTGCAGGTACAAGTTCGGAGCTTTAGAGAAGCTGAAGGGTGCTGGAATACCCACTGGATTCGGCGTGGGAAGGAGTATTGGCACGCGAGTAATAAAGTTGCCCAATGTCTTTAAACGCACCTTCTTTTGTCTTTCAGATGCGGGATGCAGCGCCGAAGGCCTCCGGAGCGTGCGAAGAGCTGGTAAGCTTTTGTCTTTCAGATGCCGGAATGCAGTGCGAAGACCTCCGGAGCATGCGAAGAGTAGGTAAGCCTTTGTCTTTCAGATGCCGGAATGCAGCGCGAGGCGTTGGTGACAGCCGATGGACCAGGTAAGAGATGCGCTGCCACTGAAGACCGTAGTGCTAACCTGTTCTTTCTTTGTCTTTACAGGTGCTGCTGAAGACCGGATTCCAGGATGGTAAGCCTTTGTTCCCTTAGGCCCAGGATCAGAAGCAGAAGACACGATGAGCGTTCTGCTGCAGAGAATGCAGAATAACACAAAGCAAGATTCATCCATCGGGTGTGGTTTAAATAGCCTCCTGTAGTGCTTAGGTGTCTCCTTCCACAGCCACGCCTAGGTAAGAAAAGAGTTCCTGCTTTCTAGAAGAGTTCCAGTATTCTGAACCTAGGGAGTGGCTCCTGCCCCACCCAACAGGAAAAGTAGTCCCAAACAGAAGAGGATCAGGGGTTCAACTGGCAGGTAAGTAAGCAGCATGGTCTGCTGCAGGTAAGTCCACCCAAGCATTATGAGCCCGGCGCTTCCAGCGCTGGGACTGGGCATCTTTATGAGCCTGGTGCCACTGGCGCCAGGACAGGGTCCAAAAGGTCCCAATTGGGACTGGCTGGCACTCGGAACCGGGGTTATGGGTCTGCTTCCAAGGGAGTCGGGCAAGTCCTGATCTTTTGGAAGCAGAGATCATGACATCCCCCTGGACTGCTTCGGTTGTGGCCAACTGATAAGCTAGGCCGTTTACAGTTTTGTCTGGCCTCTCTATTCTGGAATGACCCTTAATCTTTTTCTAATATATGGTCATCCCACTAGAGGTGACCAGATCATCAATATTTTGGATAAGATTGCCATGTTTCAGCAGTTTATTATTAGCACATAGCATGACTCCGGTTTTCCAATGAACCAGGTGCTCTACGAACCGGTTCCAGACATAATCTGAGTCAGTGATTATGACCAGTTTGTGGAGTTGGTGATGGACGGCAGTGAGGATGGCCTGATGAACTGCCATAAACTCCGCCACCCGACTACTGCGGGGACCTATTTTGCACCCAGAGGAGGGTTGCAGAGCATCATTCACCCAGGCATTCCTAACGCCGGCCACCAGTTCCTTTTCCCTGTTGTTGTCAACATGGTAGGAGCACCCGTCCACATAAACTGTGGGCATTCCCGCACACTTGTCTTCTTCATAGTCTTTGTGTGGGGAATTCAGGTACGCCTCCATGTTGTCCTGGGTTTTAAGACTTTTGTCCTCGAGACAGTTTTCTCTGGCACAATCATGCAAGTCAACCAGACCTTGCGTGAGGGGACCCTTCTTATTTTGGCCATATCTGACCTCCACAGGAAAGCCTTGCATTGACAGAATCCAGGAAGTAATTCTGGAATTACTCACATTTTTGGCACAGATTCTGTCACTTTGGAGGTATTGCAAAGGCTGGTGTGGAGTCTCCACTATGATGTGTTCCCGCTGGATGAACAGGCGGTAATTTTTCAATGCCCACACCGTTGCCAGGAGTGCCTTCACACAATCATTGAATTTTTCCTCCACAGAGGATAACGTCTTACTTGCATTGGAGATTACTTTATTGACCTTGTCATGCTTTTGATATAGTAGTGCTGTCAAGCATGTATTCGAGAACCCCGTCTCCAAGAAAAACTCCTTGTTTTTGACAGTGTAAGCTAGACAAGGCGCTTGTGAGAGGCTTCTTTTGAGTTGCTTTACTGCCTCGGCTTGTTCGGGACCCCACTCCCACTTGACCCCCCCCTTCAACAGATGGATCAGGGGTCATGTGACCTCTGCCTAATCCTTAATGAACTTCCTACTGTAATTAGTCAGTCCAAGGAGGCTTCTTAACTCACCCAGAGTTGTGGGGTCTTTCAGTTTTAAGAGTGCTTCCATTTTCTTTTCCTGTGGACAGAGACCCTCAGGAGTTATCTCATGCCCCAAGAAGTTGACACGGGTCCTGCACCACTGTGCTTTTTGGAAGGATAGTTCTGCTCCGGCAACCCTCAACTGGGTCAGAACATAACGGATTTCCGCTATGTTCCTCCACAGTTGAGCTTTTTATGAGTACATCATCCACATAGGCAGGTTACCCCTTTCACCCAAGTCGGGCATGGCCTTATGTAGAAAGGTGTTGAATTTGTTACCAGAGTTTATGTACCCAAAGGGAGTCTGGGTCCACATGTACGGCTGCCCCCGAAGGTAAAGGCCAGCTTGTATTGGTCCTACCTACTGATGGGCACGGTCCGGTACCCATTGGTCCGGTCAATGGCAGTGTATACCTTTGACCCCTGGATATGGGCCAGTCCTTGGTCAATGTAAGGGAGAGGTCATCTGGACATATGGACCTGTTTATTGAGCACCCTAAGGTCAGCACAGAGTCTACACTGGCCGTTCGGATTTAAAATCCCTAGCCCCGGATTATTAAAGGTGCTGTGGACTGGACGAATTATCCCACAAGACTCGAGGTTTTTGATTGCTTCTGTCAGGGACTCCATGGATGTGAGAGGCAAGCGATATTGCTTCACAATATCGTGGTAATTGTTTTAGTATAGATTTCGGTGCGACCACAGTCATACGAGTCCACTGCAAAGAGATCTTGAAAATCTAAGAATACCTGTTTCAACTTTTACTTCCGCACCAGAGTCTCACAGGCATCAGCTAGGTTGACCCGCTCATCAACCATTTGCCTGAAGCCTGGAAAGACTTCTGGTTTTGCTATTTCAGCGGCCTTCTCCAGCTGGGTTGAGCTGTATTGACCTGGATAGAGGGTTTCAGGTAGGAGAGGCTGTCATTGTGAACCTGGAAGATCACCTCATCCTGCCTGATGTCACAGGCCACCTATTCCTCACCGTAAGGGCAGGAAGAGTAAACCAGGACATTTCCCCCTTGCTAGGTGAAGATCCTGTCTGGTGGGATGTCATTGTCACTGTCAAAACAGTCATTGGGGATTGGTCCTATCAGTTCATTACCTAGATCAATGGAAAAATGTTGGTCATCAACTGCCATTCCAATAAGGGTGCCTGCGCCCAGAGTGATACTCCTAGGGTCGCTGCTATCCATCATTATTGGAATGGTGTTGTGTTCTACATTTACTAATGGTTTTGGGTTTAACCCCAACCTCTGCTGTTGGAGATGGGCATTGAGGTGTACATATGCGTCAGGATTTTGCAGTTTCTGTCCTCTTAATTCAAGTGGGAATAGTCTGGTCCGTCTTGGGATGGTGACCTCCTCTCCAATTTGAACTTCGACTGCATACGGCAGCAATTGGGCTGACCAAAATTCTTTTTCTGAATCATCAAAGTCGATGGGATTGCCCCCCTAGTCGGGACCAGGCTTTGTAATTTATCAGGTCCAAATTAATGGCAAAACAATAGAGAATGTCACCGCCTAAATAGAATGCAGCAGGGACATCTCGCACGACCCAACACTTCTGTTCTATGCTTTTATTTCCTATAGATATTTTGAGCATACACCTGCTAGGCAGGAGATGTTTGGAATTGGGAGTTTCCAGGCCCACTTCCACTTATCGATCAATTTAAATGTGGGAGTGGCTGGATCTTTTTGGAGCTTTCGGAACATTGCTTCGCTGATGAAGCTCTTACAGTTATTCACAGACACTCGGGCGAGAACAGACTCCTTCCTCTCATTTAAATGAATAGGGATGAGCAACCGTTCTCTAATTTTCTGAATATCAGCTAAACTTTGAGCTGGTTTCGCATCACTTTTGACTATAAAATTGGGATTTTCCGATTGTGAATTGGTATAGAATTTCAAAGTATTTCCTTCCAGTGTAGAATGCCACTTGAACGGAAGGCTGATTTTCAGGAATGGAGAGCAGTTCCCATCACCAGTTTGTTGTCCTAGTCAGCAATTACTGTCACATCAGATTGTTCTGGAAATGAAACTCAATATGATAAGGTTTTTGTTCAACCATGTGGCATGTGCCATCTAAACTAACATGGTTGACACTTTGTTTTAATTTTAGTGGCCTGCTAGTCTGAGTCCAGAGGACCTTGTTCAGACAGTCTATTAGGGGGGACAACCTACGCAGGATGTCATTCCCTAGTAGACAGGGTGTTCCCACTGGAGTCACGACTATGACCGGGTGTTTCACTTTGTGTCGGCCAATTTTTATTTCCAAATCTGCAGTCCCCTCGACAGAAATTTCATTCCCGTCGAAGTGCTGGAATTTTCCAGGAAGAGGGGTGAGAGGGATCTGGTATCTCTCCCCCTTCCTGAATTTAGCTGCTCAAAGGCCTTTTTGACAAAAGAGTGGCTTGAGATCCAGTGTCCACCATTGCCGAAAATGTACATTGCACTTGCACTTGGACCGGGGCATAAAATCTACCCTCCTTCTCCTCAAGTGGGCAAAGGTAATGTGCATTTTGGGCAAGCTGAGTGGTCAACTTCTTAATTTTTGACTCCGACACAGGGGTAGTTTGGGCATAATTCTGTGTTGGAGTTTGGGAATCTGAAAGCAAAATTTTACATTCTGATATTTGGGGAGTTTCGGGCTCCTTCTTTTCTGACTCTCGGCTGCCTCCCCTTTTTGGAGGCAGTCACCAGAATTGATTTGGGGACTTTGGGAATCCTCTTTTAATATGCGATTCTCTGGATGCTCATTCTGGGGTTCAAGGATGGGCGATTCTGAATCAGCCCCCACCTCCACCCAGTCTTCATTTACATCTCTTGGGGCCCATTTTTCTTTGGAAGGAGTTCCCCCATCCCTGAAGGAGAAGATGGTTTTTCCAGAATCCTCTGAGGATTCTTCCCCTTCAAACTGGAGGACACCAACTTCCTCCACAAAATGGGCCTTTTTGCAGTCTTTATTTATCCTACCCACCCTCTGTTCCCTGGGTTGCAGATTTTCAGGGGCAGGATATTTTTGTTCCGGTTCCTGGGTGTCCAGGGGTTTTTCAGGAGTGTGGCAGGAAGCTTCCTCTAGGGCTTTACACACCCCTTCCCACTGTGCCTCCTCTTCTGGAACCTGTGAGTTGTCAGGGTGCTCTCCCTGTCATTGTTCTGGGGGGCCAGACCCTTGCTTTGTGGGGTTCTGAGCCGCTATGTTCATCTGAGGATTCTGTTGAGCCCTCAACATGCAACCCAGATCCTGAGTAAAGTTCTGGACCTGGTGCACCAGTTGGAACACCCGTTCCGGCTGGTTCGGGGGTCTCTGTTCAAATCTAGGTGGATCACGGGAAGGGTAACTATCCCTTCTCCCATAGTACCCTGGATATTGTGAATTTTGGTAACCCTCCACCCTTGGCCTCCCCTCTCCCGGATTGGGTTGTCTGGGCTCCTAAAAGCAGGGAAAGAAGGGAGGGTTGTCCTGCAGGTTGGGGTTTTGTGCCTGCTTGATGATCCAGTCCAGAGATCTTTTATCGTGGAAATCCCTCACCAGCTGGGTCATGATATACTTTGGGAGCGCATGAAAGCAGGTAGTTATAAACTCCCTGTTATCCGTGCGCACCCTCCTAGTGGTTTGTGCAAAGGCACGTTTGAGCTCTTGCACAAATTCTCGTGGGGCCAGATCTTCCCTGCACTGCAAATTGTAGGCCGCTTTGCGAGCTTCTTGGAGGTTTCTGTGGGCAGAAAAGTGTTTCAAGATGGCCGTCCTGTAGGTGGACCATCTTGAATGGTTCTGGTCCTCCAGTCCAGCAAAGAAGCTGGAGTACTCTGGAGAGAAGGTCCATTTAACATACTCTATGCAGTTCTGGTTGACTTTAAGATGAAATGTGTCCATCATCTGCTCATAGAGTTCCAAGTGTTCCCAGACAGAATATTTTGCGTTTTTGTGTTATGGTGTTATGAAACTCATAATGGCCTTAATATGCCTAATTGGGTCCTTTGCCATACTATCTTTAGTTTATTTGCCTTCTTTGGCTTAGTTACCTGAGTCCACTCGTCCTCTTACACAGAGGCACTGCTACTTGAGGTCCCCTCATGATCATCTAGGCTCTCCCTGACTCTGTGAGCATGAGAGGGGGAGTATGAGGGAGTTTGTGCAAAGTGACAGGAGCTCGAAGTACAACATGCAGGCTAGTTGTTTTTCCAAGTCTTCAGTGCGCAGGACATTTAAAGATGGCAACCGCACTATTGGATCAAGAAGTGCAGGAGAAGACGTTGAACCCCAGGCTGAGGCTCACGAATGCAAGGCACACAGACAGGTGTGGTGGAATGGTGAAGGCCACCGGGACAGGAGGAGAAACAATATATGTGATCAAGAAGGGGTGTGGAGAAGCTGCGAGACGCGCAGTAACTCCTGGATTGAGGGCCGCTCGAAGAGACTGCGTTCTCCAGTCCGGGCTGAAAAGGAAAGCCGCCATGTGACCACAGAGCCGCGCAGGACATAAGATGAACATCTGCACACTCCAAAGTGGAAAATGGATGAAGGAACCCCACCACAGAGTAAAGCAGAATTGTGGACGCTGGAAGGAAACCAGGAGTCTGCCAAAAGCAGATGGGGACCCGGGGCATTCCGACAAGCGCGCCAACAAATGTTTGAATGGTACACAATTACTGATGCAGAAAATACCCGAAGTTTGTTCGAATGCAGTCTAGACAATGTACAAATTCAACACCCAATAAGAAGAATGTGTGAATGTAGACAAGGCAAAGTACAAAGGCAAACCCCAATCAAGTACAGGTGCATGAGATGCCAGTGTGGGGAAAGGTTCAAGCAAGTGTTACCATAGGCCGATATACCAAGCACCTCACAGTATATGCTATTGTGGTATAGCCAAAGAACTGTGAAACGCATAAGAAGTCCTGGCAGGCGAGTACACCTGGCAGCTAAAATTGTATAAAGATTCCTGGCAGTATACCAGACGATCTGCAAAGTTACAAGAAATTCTACAGAGTGTTACAGAACTTATTACTTAAACAAGAACTTTGAGAGTTCAGTAAAGACACAAAGGAACCATTAGATAAAGAGACATTTTTGTCATCCTATTTAAGAATCCAGGCGAAGGGGACCACCCTCTGGATCGAATGGTCTTTACCTTGGAGAACATTTTCATTTGAGTGATTCTTATACTTTTGGGTTTTGAACACTTTTGCCAACATCAAGTTAAAGATATTTCCTTGCACCCCTTTACTTTTTTGTAGTGTGACGGTCAGGATAGGACGTTTTGGACACAAGGACAGCTTTTCAGTTACTGAGATCCTGACACAGAAAGATCCTTAATTTATGGTTTCTAGGTAGGGAAGTTCCTCTTTAGAACAGAGCCAGAGAGGCATTTTTGCCAACCCATCTTTATTTAATAAATGTCTAACCAAAAACATGACAACTTTGTGTCCGGCTTTCATTTTTGACTCCTCAAAAACCCTCCAGCCCATTAGTTAGACAGTATGTGTTGTTGCATATAGCATTTAATTGGATCAGGTAGCATGCGGAAGAGTGGCAAGCTGCGAGGGAGGATATGGCACAGTTTTCAGGTGAGCGATAGAAACAGAAAGTGCGAGAAAGATTGAAAATGCAAGCAGAGGAGGTTTCTAAGGCAAGAGGGTGCAAGCCAGAGGGATTAAGAAGAGGTGAGAACAAGATAGCACGAGTGTGGAAAGGTAAGAAAGAGAACAATTTATTTATTTATTTGCACTTTTAAAGTGCTCACACAGCCCGGGTGCATTGAGGTGCTGTTACATGACTATGCCGTCTTAGTTATGTATTTATAACGCACTTAATACCCAGAGGTTTTAAGTGCGGACCTGGGGATCGAACCTATGTTGCTTTGTGTCTTCTTGCTTCCAAGGCGACCACGTTTCCGCTGAACTATCCTCCAGGGATAATGAAGTAAGAAAGGTAGGACAAGAGCGAACAGGTACGGGCGAAGGTGAGAACAAGAGAAGATTGATGAAGGTGCAAGAAGGGCTTTATGCCAGAGTTGTAGACTGATATTGAGAGCAAGTGAGAGGAAGAAAGAGAGTGTGTATAGAGAAAGAGAGCGTGAGAAGAGGTATTCAGGAAAAAGGAACAAGAAGGAGGGTGCACAGGAACTCTAATAAAAACCGGGGCCTGTTTCAGCATTATTTTCCAGCATTGCCCTAGCTGTCACATTTCTGCATGCTTGGGGGCATGACATTTTACACGTTCTGTGCTCGGGGCTCAGCTTTTTTATTGGGGGTGTTCAAAGGACCTGAAGATTATTCAGGAAAGCTTGCCTGTATACTGTGGTATGTATATCACTAGCCATTGTGCTACAGGATCTGAAGCAAGGCACCGTCCTGTTGAAAGCTGCACCTTTAGTACTCTTCATGATCTTCTCTACAACACACCAACCCTTCCGCTGCAGGATGCCCAGCACATCCCAAGTTCTGATACCCTGTTAGGCAGAATCCTATGCAGTTCCCTTTGGGAGCACTACAAACGTTTAAGACTACAGGTATATGCAATAAATCCCCTTTGGTATCAGTCCGTACCACAAAGATTTTGTTGGTAGCTGTGGCTAAGCAGTCAGACTTATCTCAAGAGGGAGATGAGCAGTATTCCGTGTTTACACAATAGGACTATAGTACTATGGAACAAGGAAACACCGACCAAAGCTTTGTATCAAAAAGAATATATATATTTATTTTACACACTCTTAAGTTCAACACACAAATCACTATCAGTAAATCAAGTTAAAACAGTCAAGAAAAGTATACACAACTCCCTATTTAAATTGTAGACTAGTTTGAGCAAGAGTGAAAACTGAGCAAACGGCACAGTGTAAACCAAGCAGAAATGGCCCTCTAACAATTTCTTCAGAGGGAGGGAAAGGGAAGTCATACAGGGTTAGACTCCTAAACACACTGTTAGGCAGAATCCTGTGCAGTTCCCTTGTGGACCACTGCAAAAAGATTAAGACTACAGGAGTAAGCAGTAAACCCAATTGGTAGCAGTCTGCACCACCCAGATTTACCTGGTAGCTGTGGCTGAGCAGTCAGACCTCTCTCAAGAAGAGTAGGGCAGTATATAGAGTATACATAATAGGGCTAAAAACACAGTAGAGCAAACAAACACTGACCACAGCTTTGTATCAAAAGTATATAATTATTTATTTAAAACACACTTTAGGAAATACACTAGCACTCTAAATCAAAAGCAAGTTAAAACACAGTCAGGTAAAGTATAGACACCTCCCTTGATAACTATTAGACAAGTCAGAGTTAAAACACCACTATTTGTTTAAACAGATGTGAGCGTGTAACCTAGATTGCACTCCAATAGTTAAGTTAAAGGGAAAGAAAAAGGCAGGGCATAAAAATAAAACAGTTCCCAACACTTTTAGAAGTTCAAAGCAGGAGTAAAAGCAGTATACACTGTAAAGCCAAAGTTCATAGGCCAGGCCCACTTTAAATGGAGCAAAGCGAAATGTGCCCAAGATCACACAGTTTAAAATGCACTAAAAGTCTTTGCAGAATGTCCAAAAGAGGTTGGGGTGATTCAAGAAGTAAAGTTAGAAGGTCTGGGGCCAACCCAGTTGGAAAGCCAAGGATTTAAGGGTCACCTTTAGAAATCCGTGGAAAGGGAGGCCAGTCAGAACACAGTACCTTAAAGAGAGAGGAAGCTCCAGCGGTGGCAGTTGTTCCTGGCAGTGGTTGCAGTTCGTTGTTTCGACCAGGGGAAGAGAGGATCTCGTGGAGGAGGAAACTTGGAGTCGATGCACTGCACATGGATGAAACCAGCCGCGGAGTTCGTCGGTTAAAAGGTGCGTTCCTTTTATTCGCGGTCAAAGTGGTGAAGCTTGACTATCCAGCCGCCGGGGTGCTTGGCACGGGCGATTCGACCAAGAGACGTCTTTGGAAGGCAAAAAGGGGCGAACTGGTTGATCCCTCCAGCTCAAAGGAAGAAGACTCGACAAGCAGAAGATCTTCTCTTGTCGTTGGGAAAGTGGTGAGTTTGTTGCAGCAGGGCTCCACCAGTGGTGGTGTTGTTGCAGATGGCTCAGCTTCTTCCCTCTTTGGATTCTTAGGTCCTGTGGCGACTTCTGAAGTTCCAGTCCCAAAGGCCCTGCTTTTATGCAGACAAACCCCCATTCAACAGCCTATCTGTCACTCACACATGCTAAGTGGTGAGCCAGGCGGCTCACCACCGGGCCAATCAGAATAGAGTGCGACTTGGGTTGCTAAGGCAACGCAGTCCAGGGTGCCAATTCCCCTCCCCACACATCCTGTGGAACCCAGACAGAGTGGCACCATTTGGAGGGTTTCTGTTGAGAAGCCCGCCAAAAAATGGAAAGAAGGACTCGACCTTGGTTCGAGTTACAGAGACGGACACAAACGCTACTTTAGAAAAGAGTTCTGGCAAAAAGACCCAACCGTTGATTAAATATTAAATAAATAAACCAGCGGTATCTTTAACATCGCACCAAAAAGTGGTGCGTTTAAAATCAATGGGAAAATCCCATAGGAAATATTCCGGTGGAATATTTTGCGTGGTAACCACTGCCACCAGCCAGAACTCGACAAGGGGGGACTGGACAGTGCCCCCGTGAAAACAGACCCAGGGGAAATCGAATTAACCCCTTCCAGTACTTCCACAATATGATGGTTTGTACTGGTTCTGTTCACAATTTTGGACTAGTAAAGTTAATGGTGACTTTTCATGCCCTGGGAGACAGTAGTCAGTCCCAGGGAATGGAGTCTATGTTTGGGGGTCACTATGACACCCCTGTGTTACTGCACTGAGGGTGCTGTGTAACACACTTGAAAAACAGATGATACCCTATGGAGTAAAAGACCCCATAGTCCAGAAGCACCACAAAAAGTCAGACATACCTCCAATCATGCCTAAGAGTGGGAGGAAAAGAGGGTCACTCTTAGCAGGAGAAAAAAAACAAATCCCAAAAATCCAGCAAAGCTGCTGGGGGACTCACTAGGTTTGGGAAATTGGCCTTATAAGAGAATTCTCTCTAACACACACGAGCAACGCTTCCCAATTGGATTGTGAACAAGTTAGGCAAGGCAGTACTTTAGCATAACCAATACTTAGGTGAAAACCGAGCAAAATGGCACTTCAGCAATATGTAAAAAGGGAAGGAAAATGTGGTTATAAGAGTTTAGGTGCACCAACACATTTCTTGATGGAAAACAATCTAGAGAAGGCAGTTGTAACAGATTTAGCCAGAGTCAATAGGCATGTGCCAGAGTCAGTGGTACAAGGCAAAGTGCCCAGGATCAAACGGTTCTAATAGATGCAGTCAAGTCTTTGTTTAACAATTTGAAAAGGCGGTTTCTAGAAGGTAAAAGATAATGTTAGACGAAAGGGAAGCCAACCCAGAAGGTAAGTAAAGGATTTAAAGCACCTTTAGCAGTACCCAGCGAAACGGGAAGCCTGGCGGAACAATGTACCTTGAAAGTGGAAGAGGCTCCGGCGATGGCGGTAGTTCCTGCCAGTTCCTGCAGTTCGGGAGATCAGCAGAGGAAGAGAGGCTCTAGTCTTGGAGGAAGGTTCGAGTTACTGCACTGCCCAGGGATGAAGCCAGCCGCGGTGCTGCCAAAACAAAATAAAAGGTACGCTCCTTTAAATCACGGTCATTGTTAGGCAGAAACCTGTGCAGTTCCCTTAGGGATCACTGAAAAAGGCTTAGGAGTACAGGTGTTGGCAGTAAACGAAATTGGTAGCAGTCTGTACCACCCAGATTTACCTGGTAGCTGTGGCTGAGCAGCCAGACTTCTCTCAGGAAGAGTTAGACAGTATATAGAGTATGCACGATAGGTACCAAAATACAGTAGCACAAGCAAACACTGACCAGAGCTTTTGGTATCAAGTATATAATTATTTATTTAAGGACACACTTAGAAACACTGTAGCACTATTATTGTAAGCAAGTTCAAAAACACAGTCACTATTAATATATATACATCCCTTATTCCTTATTAGACAAGTCTTAGTTAACACCACTTATTTCCAGACAGAGGTGAGCGCTTAACTAAGGATGGCACTCCAATAAGTTAAGAAAAAGGGAGGGAAAAGGCAGAAATTAGGAACAGCACACAACACAATACTTTAGAAGCACTCAGCAAGGCAGGAAAGTCAAAGTCTACTTGTGAGCAAAAAGTTCAGAGGCCAGGCTCCCTCTTGGAGAGAGTAGAACACCCATGCGCCCAAGATCACGCAGTTTAAAAGGCTTGGAAAGTCTTGCATAGAGTTTAAAAAGGAATCAGTTCAGCTCAGAAAAGTTCAGTTAGCCAGCCTAGGGCCAACCCAAGTGGTAAATTGAGGATTTACGAGACATCCCACACAAACCATTGCGAGGGAGGCCAGGGACACAGTACCTTAAAAGTGGAGAGAATCCTCCAGCGGGGGTAGTTGTTCCTGGCAGTGGATGCAAGTCACGGCTTCGTCCAGAGGAAGAGAAGATCTCGACGTGGAGGAAAGCGGAAGGTCGTTGCACTGCCAGGGAAGAAACCAGCCGCGGAGTTCTCCGGTAAAAAGGTACTACCCTTTTATTCGCGGTAGTGGAAAAACGTGGTATCCCGGATGCTGGGGTGCTTGGCACAGGCAAGGCGGCCACGAGATGATCCGGGAAGGCGAAAAGGCGGGCAAACTGGTTATCCCCACCAGTCAAAGGAAGAAGACTCTTCGGGATGAAGATCTCCTCTGTCATTGGAAGAAGTGGTGAGTCGGTTCAGTAGGGCTCCACCGGTGGTGTCGTCATTGCAGGTCGGCTCAGCTTCTCCCTCTTCGGATTCTTTGGTCCTGTGGCGACATCTCAAGTCCCAGTCCCCAAAGCCCTGCTTTTATGCAGAAAACCCCCATTCATCAGTCCTAGCTGTCACTCAAACATGCTAAGTGGTGAGCCGGGCGGCTCACCACTGGGCCAGTCACACAAGAGTGCGACTTGAGTTGCAGAGGCAACTTAGTCCAGGGTGCCTAAACCCCCTCCCACACCCACCTGTGGTACCCAGACAGAGTGGCACCCCTTTTGGAGGCTTCTGTGGAGAAGCCCGCCAAAAAGTGGAACAAAGGGCTCGACTTGGGTTGGAGTCACAGAAGCGAACACAAACGCCATTTTGGAACTGAGTTCTGGTAAAAAAATACTAACCAGTGAATTAATATTAAATAAATAAACTGGCGGTATGTTTGAGGCTATGTTAAAAAGTATTAGCCTTGAACAATGGGAAAATCCCATTGAAATATATTCGCGGTTGAATATAAAAAGTAGTATCCACTGCCACCAGCCAAAACTCGCTCAGGGGGGACTGGACAGTGCCCCCCCTGAACAACAGACCCAGGGGCAATCGAATTGCCCCTACCAGTACGGCCACAATATGATGGTTTGTACTGGTTCTGTTCACAATTTAGGACTAGTAAAACCAATGGTGACTTTACATGCCCTGGGAGACAGTAGTCAGTCTCAGGGTACGGAGTCTATGTTTGGGGGTCACTGACACCCCTGTGTTACAGCATGGAGGGTGCTGTGTAACACACATACCAAAAACACATGAAGCCCTATGGAGTAAAAGACCCCATAGCCCGTAAAACACATTACAAAGTCAAAGGATATCGCAAATCATGTCTAAGAGTGGGAGAAAAAAAGAGTCTCACTCTTAGCAGGAGAAAAAAATAAACCCCAAAAATCCAGCAAAGCTGCTGGGGAAATTAGCCTTAAAGGGGTAGTCCAGCTAAAAATGTTATTTGAAAAATAGATAGGCAACATTAAAAAAAATACTAGCACTTTTTTTTTTAAACTTCCTATGTAAAATTTTGAGCTATTCAAGCTCAAAATTCGCAAAAGCAAGCACATGGGCGCATCCATTTTGTGAAATGGATGCCCGCCTGTGCTGGCTTTTGCTTTTGCGGCACTAATGAAGGAAAATCCAGCATAGGAAGTTTTAAAAAAAAGTGCTAGTATTTTTTTAATGTTGCCTATCTATTTTATTTAAATAACATTTTTAGCTGGACTACCCC
The DNA here is from genome assembly GCF_040938575.1 of Ambystoma mexicanum. Taxonomy (NCBI): domain Eukaryota; kingdom Metazoa; phylum Chordata; class Amphibia; order Caudata; family Ambystomatidae; genus Ambystoma; species Ambystoma mexicanum. The sequence goes on along the minus strand of NC_090936.1, from coordinate 497,838,553 downwards.
TTTAACAGAGAATTCTCCCTAACAGTCATGGTGGACGGGTGCCTGGCTATCCGGTCCCCTAGTGCAGGGCACTGGCAATTCGACCAAGGCAGGTCCTGGAAGGCGATTGGCAAACTGGTTGGCCCCACCAGCTCAAGGGAAGGAAACTCTTGCAGGTGAAGATGTTCTCGGGTCATTGGAGAAAAGTGGTGAGGATCTGCAGCACGGCTTCACCAGTGGTTCAGTCGTTGCAGATGTCTTCAGCTTCTCTCCTCTTCGGGTTTCTTAGTTCCAGTGGCGACGTCTTGTCCTCCAGTCCTCGGAACCCTGCATTTATGCAGAATACCCCCCATTCATACAGCCTAGCTGTCACTCACACAGTGGGGTGGTTATCCTGGCGGGATAACCCCCCAGCCTATCAGGGCAGAGTGCGACTTGGGTTGCCTAGGTAACCCTGTCCAGGGTGCCTATTCCCCCCCTCCCACACGTCCTGTGTACCCCAGACTCAGTGGCACCGAGAGGAGGGCTTCTGTGTAGAAGCCCGCCAAAAGGACAAACAAAGGATCCCCGACCTGGGTTAGGATTTCAGAGAAAGAGACGAGAAAGAAATATTATCAAAGATCTAGCAATAAAAACCTACCGGAGTAAAGTTAATCATAAAATAAACCGGCGGTATGTTAGGGCTGTCAGTAAAAGTGGTATTCTCGAACAATGGGAAAATCCCATAGGAAAATATTCGCGGTCAAATATATACGGTAGTAACCACTGCCACCAGCCAGAAACTTTGGAGAGAGGGACTGGACAGTACCCTCTCGAAAATCAACACCAGGGAAAAACTATTAACCCTTTCCAGTACTTCCATAGTAAGATGGGTTGTACTGGTTTTTTCATAACTATTGACTAGTAAAGTCAATGGGGACTTTACATGCCCTTGGAGACAGTAGTCAGTCCCAGGGTATGGAGTCTATGTTTGGGGGTCACTATGACACCCCTGTGTTACTGCACTGAGGGTGCTGTGTAACACACATGTAAAAAGATGGTACCTATGAGGGTGAGAAAAACCCCATAGACCATAAGCACAAAAATAGCCTAAAACACACATCAGCAATATGTCTAAGAGTGGGAAAAAGAGTCTCACTCTTAGCAGGAGAAAAACATAAACCCTTCAAATCCAGCAAAGCTGCTGGGGGACTGTATAGGTAAGGGAAATTAGCCTTAGTAGAGAATTCTCCCTAACATACCCAAGATGCCAAATTTCCTTCCTGCTGTGTCTGGCACCATAAAGTGTTAATTATTGTGGCCTTTGGTTGGTGCAAGACTAGACTGTAGCATCCAGTATGCCCATGAGGTGGGTGCCACCATCATTTCTAGTTGGCCCAAGGAGTGGGAACAAAAGCAATTGGAATCAACCTGCTGCTGCTCACACTCGAGAGGTACCATTACCTCTCCACCAATTTGCTGCTTCTCTGGGGCCCATACAATCACCTCCTTGCTTTGCTGGGACCCATATTCTTAAACCCTACTGCAAAATTGCAGCAGAAAGGGAACCTGCAAACCAACGTTTGGTGGCTGCTAAAGGGCATAACTAATTTTGTCCAACCATTCATAGTTTTCAATATTTTTCCAAAAAAAGACTTATGATATAATGTTTAGCCCTCATTTGTGAATGTCGGCAACTGCTCCTCATGCCAGTCTACAGATGTGGACTTACGATTCGAACTAGGGAACAGAGACCTTCATACCTCAGAATTACTTATTGGTGGACATCTGTAAAGTAACCCCTCGTTGGGTTGTGGCATAAAACACACACAATAACAATCCATGCTGCAGCCAGTTCATGCCACAAGAACTTCCAGTTGTCATGCCAAACAAATATTCTGCTTCTCCACATCAATTTCCAGCTCTCTCCTACTTGTAGTATTGTTTTTGCTGCAGGGTGTCGCTAGTGCACCACCGTATGCACCAAAACCAAAACCAAAACATTTCCTTACGTAGAACCACTCTGACAACCCCTTCAATACTTTGCACTCCTCTTATTCTCTTAATTAGGGAAATATTTTTGCCTAGAAACAATGAATCCAATGCACACCTACTCTTATATATGGGTTGTGGACAATTCAAATAATTACTTAATTGACAGTCTTAGGTGCAGGGGAGGTGACGCAACCCTGACGGGGGGGGGGTTGCATAAACAAAGATAGGAACGTGTTTCTACATATGTAGATGTGTTTGTACCAGTAGACAATATGTACTGGATCTCCACTAATGTAATGGCTACTTATTGTAATTTTTTGCTCCTGAAAAAGGGGCTTTCCCTTTGAACCGCGCTGGGCTCTGTTCCACAGGTAAATGAAGCTCGTAAATTTTCGGAAGACTACAGTGTGAATCATTTAATTCTGTCTCTGTTTCACTAAATATCCTAAAATTGTTAAATAACGTTTGGCTGCTGTCTAAACAGCACAAAGGTATACAGGGGAGTCCTAACAACAGGACACAATTCTTCCTGAAAATATATTTGCCTCCCTTTCCAGCTTTCACTGTATCTGATCTGTAACCGCCTTCATCTAGTAAAAAGTCTGATAGAAGGTGAGCTTTGAGGAATGAATACTCTTTCCTTTCAGATTTTCCACCTTTATGTAGGCTCAACTTAAAAATATTGTAATTTATGACCAGTCAATATGCGCACAGTGCATGTTTCACGCTTCTAGAATGAATACAAGCTAATGTTTGTGAAATGTTTGGCCATTTTAATTGACTGTAGTTAAGGTGCTTATAATCTGTCTGGAAGGGATTTTATCTAGCTAGTTCATGCAATGCTGTGTAAAGGATGAATTTTTATAATTATACAGACGTGCCTGTGTGTATCATTTACTTATTTGCAGCAGGCATATATTTCAAATGTCCATATTTTCATAGCTTTTTACTTTGAGCGAGCAACGCACATGTATATGTAATTTTTTTGCAAATTGCTGAAATACAGAACTGTTTACATGGTATTGCTCTAGGGCTGGAGATACTACTGAAGTGACATGTAGCTATCGTGCTAGTTCAAGATGGCTACTCTTAAAAGGTTACCCCCGTATTTTAGCAGCCGTTCTCAAGAGCTTGCAGAAAAATAGGTTTCATTTGATCTATCCAATTCCTTTAAGAAACAGTAATATGGTTAAATTGGTTGTTTGCAATTAATCAATACCGATTTTTCAGTAGGACAATTGAGGCACTTCTTGTCATTATATCTGTGCATGCTTTCCCTGTTTCAGGTGATAAATTGGAGGTCTTGGACAATTAACAAATGTCAGATATTACAAAGAAGCTATAATTTAACATATGTTGTAACTCTTGACCTGCCGCAAAGCAGAGGCGAATATCTCAGAACCATAAGTACCAGATTTCAAAGAAAAAAAACAACTAAATGACTACGTATGCCAGATATCGGACAGCTTGAATCCTGCAATGAAGTTACTAAACAATGTAAATCGGTTTGTGCTCATAGTGTCCATTAATTTCTTTATCCTGTCCCACAACACTTGTCTGAAAGCGCGTTGTACATTTTTGCAACACTTTGCTGAAAGAGTGATTTTTGGGATGTAGTTGCGATCCCCGATTATAACTCAGAGCTTAGCAAAATAGTGATTATGATTTTAAGTCTGTAAAATGCTGTTCTTTTATGGCTTCCTTTTGCTTTTCTCTTCTTTTGCTCGGTTACTCTACTGGGAAAACCTGATGAGTCAGGAACAGAAACGGGTGCAGGCATCTGGAGCCACCTGAAGTGCTCGGGTATTTTCTTAACTCCCATCACAACCATGCCTGCTAGTGCCGCGATATTATTTAGGGGTTCATTGCATTCATCATGTATTTTTATAGTTCACCCCCTCTTCCTTATTGGCACAGAAAGGCAAGGGAACAAACAAAGAGGTAATTTACCATTTGTTGCCTATTCTTTTGCAATACGTTCTATCTGTATTGACCGTATTTCATTTTATACCCGATGCCACACATACCATGCTTAATCTGGGTCATATGACGAGGTTCTCAATGAGTCAAAAGACAAATCCAATTCGTTTTCAATTTTTTTAAAAAAAATTGGTGTTGCAGAAACACGCAGTTTGGGCTCACCGTTTCTCCAAACTCCAACGGGTCTTATTACATTACCAATTTACTGTAGCCAGGGACCCCCTATTGTCTGATCTATCCCTGTCCTCAGGGAGAGGGGAAGGGGTAGCGGGAACTAAACTCGATGGACCTATCTCCGACTTCCTCAGGGACTTCCTAGGTGGCCTAGCGTGGTAGTCTGATTGCCCTTTGAGCTTTTGCACCAGATAACCTTATGCTCTCCCTCCTCTCCTTATGCCTGCCTTATCGATCGATCGCCCTTCTACTGTCTGCACCTTCCAGTTCTCCAACATGGGGTCTGGCATGGATTCACATGAATGTTCCCTGTTGTCAGGATGGCAATCCTCGGTAAAAGAAAAAACAGTTTCACTTTCACTTAAAAACTGTATTTCTTTTTTTTCTGTATTGTAGTAACTAAGTTTTATGAATTCTTCCATGTAACCAACTCATTTATTCTTTAATTAAGTGTAATGTTTACAATTAATAAAAATTATTTAACATAAAAAAATAAAAAATACAATTTCTCCTCTAAACCAGTAACTGTCCCCTGGGTCACACTGCCCCCATCCAATGACAGTCTTCTCCATAAGCCCCGCCTCTGGCAGCCATCTTCAGATTTTTACTGACACTTTAGTGTTGGGCGTCCTCGAATTGCTCTTTGAAAGAGTGTGCTCTTTTCCTCATCGGCCAGCAATGGGGATCCATTGTCAGTGAAGTTCCGCGCCCCTCAAGGGCGAAGATTCATCAAAGTTTCTAGAAGGCCATCTTGGGTCTAATGTGCGCCCTCCGACCATGACGGAGGAGAAGGAGGAGGGAAGGACCCTCTTCAGGCCCTGCACCAAATGCGGGCTACAGAATGTGATTGTGGAAGGCAAGCACCTGCAATGCCTGTACTGCCTACACCTGGACCACAAGGGGGTGGAGTGCAAGATATGCTAGGTTTCTCGAAAAAGATGACAAAGACATGCATAGTAGGCTGGCGGCATGGCTTAACTCAAACAAGGCCTCTGCCCCGTGCCAGGAGGCCCCGACTCATGTCCTCCCCACCCACTCACCCACCCAGCAGTGACAGGCACCTGCCAGCAGGCCCCAACTCATGTCCCCCCATCCACTCACCCACCCAGCAGTCATGTTCCCACCCCAACACGTCATCACGATCCACACTCATGGCCCTTATGGCCACCCAAATCCCACCCCATGCCACCCCAGTACAAACACCCAAACAAGTATTCCATCCACCCCACATTGAAATCCCCATGTCATGATAGATCCCAAATGTGAAGTATGCACATCAATACATGTCCGTCTCACACACACACAAGTACAAGTGAATGAGAAAACCCACATCGTGACATGCATGAAACCAATGACAGAATACCACACAAATGAAGTATGAAACAAAAATGTATTATATACAAAAGTAAGGGAATGAAAGAAAATCACACAATAATAGAAATAATAAAGAAAAGGCTGCATGTCCAATATAAATTAAAGAAATATATGAATGCTGCATCAAAATAAATCAAACGAAAATGTCCCCAAAGGGATTGTCCGTCAAAGAAAATCCAAATGAAAAAATAAATCCATAGCTCCATGGGGAAAAAATGAAACAAATTTCCAAAATCCAGGGTCCATGAGCCCAACAAACCTAATGAAACCTACAAAAAACCCTACCTAATAAATAACTATATACAAACATGTGGGGCATAGTCCATGCGCCCAAAATTAAATAAAAATAGAAAGGAAACTTAACACTAATGAACTATATACAATGGCGGTGGGCAAGTCCAATGGCTCACTTGTTGATGTCCCGGGCCAGGGCATCATCGAACTCCTGTTCATCGTCCTGGAGGCGGGCCTGTTCCCTGGCCCCGAGGTCTCACAGGGATAATGATATATTCACCTCCAAATCCCTGCAAATTGCCTCCAGGCACTCAGCCCGCCTCAGCGTCCTGCGCATGGAGTTCTCCGCCCTGACCATAGTGAGCCGTGCCTCTTCCGCCCGCCGCCGCTCCGCATCTATTTCCTGGCCCAACCGCTGCCACCGGAAGACGCTCCCATCCCAGGGTCCTCCTGCCCTTGGGCCGATGCCTGCCCCTCTGTTCTTGATGGGCCCGAGCCATCATCGCTCCTACCTTTAGCCTGCTGCTGCCGTGCATGTGCCCTGCCTGCCACTGCCTGCACGTCCTCCTGCTGGGGTCCAGTTGTTGGGGTGACCACCCCTGCTGTACCTCCGACTCCCGACTGTAGCAGGGATGTGTCCTCCACCAGCCTGGCCGCTGGGTCAGGGGCAGCTCCACAGGGTTGCCCGGTGACATTTGGGCAGGTAGATGGCACAGAGGACGACTGTGCATAGGGGGTTCAGTTGAGGAGGGGGGTCGGTGAAGACCCAGCATACGGAGGAACCCAGTGCTGGTGACCTGTCCTAGTAGGTTGAGGCGTTCAAAGAGACATGCAAAATGACTTGCATTCTCCTCACGAAAACTCTCCAAGTCATCCCGCATGTCACGTTGACACAACGCCACCCCAGCTAGGACAGGCTCAACCCGGTCACGGATTGCCACGTCCGCAGGGAGAGGAAGGCCAGTTGTTGTTCTCGGATACCCTCCCTGAGAACGGGTCTGGACGTAGGTATCCCTGGTGGTGCAGGATGATGCAGTCACAGGATCGGGGACAGGATTACACACAGGCACCTCCGCGGTGGCCTGTGCTGCCTCCTGTCCCTGCCCCTGGACTGCACCACTAGAATCCCCACCTCCAGGCCCTGTGCGTGGCCCTTCCATGGCCTCCTCCTCAACCAAACCCTCCACCAACCTGGATGACTCCGTGCCATCTACCTCCATAGCCCCGTGTGGGGGCTCAGCTGCACCTTCTCCTGCCGAGGAGTCCACCTCTGACCTCCCCCTCTTGGACCGCCCCTCGGCAGCTGCGGACGCGGCACCAGACTCCTCACTCCCCAAAGAGATGACAACCTGGGAGGGGAGCTGGGCCTTGTGTTTCTGGCTGGCAGTGGGATCCCCGCTGCTTTGCTCCACAGCACCGTCTCTGCCCTCTTCATCAGTTGAAGCTGCAGACAGAGAGAGAGACAAAACACAGGCATCAGGGCACCATACAATGGTCCGATGTAACATGACATTTGCACATGTGTGGCAGTGTCAAACTTCACAGATGACATCACACTCGCCAACACGCATCATTTGAACCGACACACATGCGCAAGTTAACAGGACTGTTGCAGCAGGCAGCAGCATCCATACACACACAAAAGCATGAGCATCCAACAGGTTAGCCTGACGTCACATGCAGCATAGGGAGTGGCAAACACATGCACACACGCCACCAGACATACATGTATCTGTAAATCTCAAACACCTGTCACAGTGAAATCATCGCCAACTTTGTCACATCTGCCAATCAGCCTCCTACATGTTGGTGTCACATGCCAAATACACACACACGCACATGTACTCCTTGGACTTACATAAAGGTGGAACCAGCATCCATGTGACACACCCCAACCATGCCATAGTACATCCACAGAAATGTAAACATGTGTGCACCCCCACATGCATTTGGACACATACACCATTGATGTGACTCACACATGACTGGACTCACATGCGGCAGACTCATGTCCCTGCACATACACATCCATACATGTGGCTTTACACACATGTCCCAGCTGCTCACTCCTGACACACCTCAACATGCACTTCGTCCATTTAGTATGCATCGACACCTAACGCTCGACTCCAGACGGGTCTGCATCCGAAGGACCTGGAGATGGAGCGCTGGGTGTGTGCGTTCCAGGACCCTCATCTGCATGTTGGTAAGGCGGACCCGGCACCCCTCTGCATCCGCTGCCCTCTTCAAGAGGCACCGGGCCTTGCTGAGGTTCCTGGACCTGAAGTCATCCCAGCGCTTCCAGGCGTGTTGCATGTCACGGGCTGCCACCCCCTCCACGTTGATAGCAGCCACAATGTCCTTCCAGATCCCCTTCCGTCCTTCATTGTCGGCGTGTGAACTTCCAAAGAGGGCATCATAATGCCCCAGGACTTGCTCCACCAGGATGCCAACCTCTTTGGCACTGAAGCTGGCAGCCCTCTGCCTCTCTGCTGTGGGATTGCCACTGGTGCCAGATGGTGTTGTGTCGGAAATGGCAACCCCCGGAGGCAGGTGTGGGTGGGCAACTGCGTCCTGGGGCTGGGCTGTGGAGCGATGGAATACCAGTCGGGAGTCTTCTGTTCCAGCAGTGGGGGTCACAGCAACTGGCCCTTGCAGATGGATGACGTGCAGGCACCAAATAGCAGGGCACGTGTCCAGCAGGCAGGCAGGCAGCAGCAGATGTGAGGTGGGAGCGTGCTCAGGCCTCTGGGGGGGCAGGAAAATGGCCTTCAGGGCAGAAGCATGGTCTTCCGTGTGTTGTCGTGTGCCAGCTTGATACGGAGTGACTTGGCACGTGAAAAGAGTGCACGTCAGCGTGTTATTCGAGGAAAGGGCTTTAACGCGTAAGCACATCTGTGACGTTACACGTGCGGGCGTTTCCCTCGTGAAGGTGCATAGCGATTCAGCATGTGAAGAAACAGCACGTACGCGTGCTAATGCATTTAATTGGAAGAAAGGCACTTAGTGCGTACACACGTAAGTGACGTTGCACGTGTGGGCTGGTTTAAAAGATATGCGTAGGATGCCATTTTCTTGTACGTGCTTTTTGTGGAGAGCGAGCGGGTGATTCTTGTACTTCTTGTCGGTTCACACGCGATTACTTCACAACGGTTCCAGTTCGTACACTTTCTATACTCAGACAGAGTTCTATTCTTCTTTTGGCGGGGGTGTTGCCAACACGCACACGCATGTCTTTTTCACGTTCTTTTTCCAGGCAGATGGTGAGTCGCACTCGTATTGTACAACTGTGGTTGCCCCCGTGTGTTGCGTACCCATTCAGAGGTCATTGTAGCCAGCGTGTATCATGCGTACGCTCATTTCTGTGTTTCTGGGTGCCACAGCGTAGTGCGTGTTCTTTATTCCACGCACGTGTGCTACCAGGGGTCGCGTGCACGTTAAATTCTGCTTTCGGGGTGCCTGAGAGTTGCGTGACCCGTCATCTTCCCCCAGGGGTCACAGATAGCCTTGCTAGAGCACTAGGGTATTTATTCCATCTAGTACCCTACCCCTTTCACCCCAATTGCCCAGGACAATTGTTTACTGCACCTCCCATTCGCACAAGAACATCAGTGCCATGGTTGGGAGGCGACCAAGCGGTAAGGGAGGCAAAGGTGGCCGACCTGCAAGAGGTGCGCACGGTAGGGGACGTGGCCAGGATGTGCTGGGTGGCCCAAGAGACCAGTGTGTGGAGGACCAATCTGGGACACCTATGGCCCCCACCCCAATGGGTCGGGGAGATGCAGCTGACACCATCCCAGCTCAGGCCTTGTTACCCCCCCATATTGTCAACTGAGCCGGCACAGGATGACTCCCAGGTTGACTTCCGTGTCACCAAGTCAAAGCCACGTGTGGCGGTGAAAGTTACTGTCACAAGGCCCTGTGGATCTGGGGCAGTAATGTCATCTGCTGCCCCAAGTAGGCAGGGTGAGGAGGCTGCAGGGGCAGCTGCAGCTCAATCCACCCCAGCTCCGAGTCTCCCAACTGGGACAGTGTTCGTCAAGTCCATCACACCGAGGTTGGTCCTGCCAACATCACCCAGCAGCCAATGCCTGCAGTGAGACCTTTGGTCATCGTGCCTTTGGCTACTTCCAGTGCCCAGTCCACCTGCGCTTCAACCCCTACCAACCAGAGTGGCGTAAGCCACTCAGGGTCTGCACCACCTTCCAAGAGGAAGAAGGGTGCTCTTGCGGTACAGGCTGGGACCCCAGACATGGCTACCCACTCCGGCACATCAAGGAAGCCTAGTTTCAATGAGGCAGAACTAGACGCACTTGTGGGCTACGTGTCGGCCAATGGCCGCGAAATGGTGCTAACTGCAGGGTGCAAGACTACGCCTGCTCAACGTAGGGCCCACTGGCAGACCATCGCGGACCACATTAGTTCCCTTGGATTTGTGAGGCGCACAGCTGATGATTGCTATAAGCGGTGGAATGACCTGAAACACAGAGCAAAGAACAAGCTGGCTTCCAATCATGCCTCTACTCTGGTGACTGTCGGTGGGTCTCCACCAGAGGAGGAACAACTCACTGAACATGAGTCTATCGCTGGAGCCTTCATCACAGAGGATCAGATCCAAGGCGTGGGAGACCTACCAGATCTTGAAGCAATGTCCGGTGAGTGCCCATGCTTGTGTGTGGAATCCATGTGTATGTTGCTTGGGTGATGTGTTCTGAGCCCTTCGACTGTGATGTTGCCACAACATTGTTCATACTATTTTCCTGTTCATTCTGCCTGACTGATGAAATCCATAGCATTTTTACCACACATTTTTGTGCCGTACTGCCCCAAATGTCACATACTTCAGTCATAGATTACACCCCACAATGGCCCACATTTCTTACCTTATTATGGGAATGATTTCACCAATCAGGCTGAATGAGTAATGTGCACCTTCACATGGCCTGCACACAATCATTTTGGGGCCCTGTTTGAATGTTGATCATGACAATTGTCTTCTGTCATGTCGAAGTGAACAACCATTGATGTATCCATGTGCCTGATATCACTGCATTAGTGAACACTGGCTTTGTTGCAGCGTGTGGCACATGCGTGTTTTGTCACACTATTTTGCATGTTTTATTTCATGATGTCTATCTCACAAGGATGGGTGGCAGTACTGATTTGCTACCACCAGGGTGTCCTTGTGAAATATGCCATGGCTATGCTACGTGCCATCTGTGTGCTGGCATGTGTTATGTATGTGTATTGGCCATGCCACTCACAGGCTAATGTGTGATGCCAGTGCTATCCAGCATGCAGCACGTGTTGGTCTTCCATCTTGGAGTCCGCAGTGTCTGCTTTCTGCCTCCCCTTCCAACTCATTGACAGTGCATGCATGCCAGAGTTATTGTCATGTGTGACATGTGTCATTTATGTACTGGATGTCTGCCTCGTCATGCCTAGGTGTGTGGGCTATGGTGTTCATGCCTGTTTTCATTACTTTTCTTTTATGTTTTTGCAGGTGATGAGGCACTTGATGCTGTTGAGGTGGAGATGGCGCAGAGCCAGGAGGACTCACAGCCACAACCGGGCACCAGTGGAGGACGTGGGGTGGTGGTGGGTGAAAACCCATTACTCCTACAAACCATACTGTCCACGGGTGTCTCTGGGTACACCTCCAGAGACCTCTATGAATCAGGTGCTGAATCGGACATTGAGACATGTGACCCGTCGCAGGTGAGTGTTCCTGGCAGGGATGCTGTTCTGTCCAACCCACCTGCACTGGGGGTTGAACCCTCTATGGGGCATTCAGTGTTGGAAAGTCTGCCTGTGGTGGTTATGGATGCAGGGTCACACTCAACAATATTTGCTCCTGTTTCTGGGCCAGCAGATCAAAGGAGGAATGCAGTGCTGCAGCCTCAGGCAGTGCCAGCACAGCAAGGTGCACATCACCTTGCCCTAAACAGGTGTGGTGCCCACCAATGCGGTGGCCGTGCGCCACCAGGCAATACTGTGTGGGAGAACTCCATCTACACTATAGCAGCACAACAGGGGGCATTGAGTGAAATGAAGGCTCAGGCAATGGATAGGGTGGCCACTTCCACTCTCCCCCCTGAAGGGCAGATGGAGCTCCAGCAGCAGGCAACAGAGTCCATTTGCCACTCACACAGGGAGGACATGTTGATGTCTGACAGGGACTGACGGGCTGGACTGGAGACTCTGCGCACAGCCATACCTGTAGAGTCACAGGCCCACAGGGAAGCCCTGAGGTTAGAACACAGCTCCCTCAGAGATACTTTGGGTGAACTTGAGGTGTCCTAGAGTACAAGGTCAGAACAGCAGCTGGAGCAGCTGACACGCACACTCTCAGCTGAGCTCCAGGCAACCTGTCAGGAGATCCGGGCATCACGCGAGTCCATGCAGGCAGAAATGCGTGCTACCTGTGAGGTGCTGCATGGGGATCTCCGTACCATCATCCTGCAGAACCAAACCTTTCAGACTCGCATGCTTGCTGTCATGGAGGAGCATGCCAGGGCTTTGCGTGGTCTGCCTCGGATATCAAGCCCACCTTCTAATGTTCCACCAGAGGGTGATGACAGCGACGGCAGTTCTCCCACTGTAGCGTAGCCGTGCAGGCCATGAGCCCATGAAGGTTTTTTTTTTCTCAACATCCACGCATGTGGGTGTTGGGGTGCACCCTGTACCTCATCCCTCCTGGGTGGCCTCCCCTCCCCCTGGTCCACACATGGCCATTTTATTTATTTATTTATTGATTTTATTTTACAGTGTGTTGATTTGTGTGGCTCCCGTAGGCATCCACTGTGTATTCCAGCTGGGCACATGAAGGCTTGTCCTGTCATTGGATTAGAAACTTGGGTTCCTGACAAACACACCCCTCCTGCTTCCCCTTTCCATGGGCTTGCAAAGGGTGTGACCAAGTGACAGTAATTTACACAGTGACATTGGGCTCTTATAAGTGGTGTGGACAGTCTGTGGTCAAAACTGTGTATACATCCCTAGTGGGGATTGTTGTTCAATTCTCCACTGCATGGTGGATTTATATATGTTGCTACATCCATGACTTTTTCCTTATATACATGTACCTTCTTCATGTCTTAACAAGCCCGTCTACTTTGCAGATGCAGTTCATGTTGTATGCAGTACAGTGACACATTTTCCTTCCAGCAACACTCTGCAGTTGGAGGGGGTCGATGTGCTGCCTTAGCCAGGTTGTGACACTTGCACTACTTTAATTTTTTACTGTCATATATTGCCACTGTTTGATCCTGCACTGATGTGTTGTCTTGCTGGTAAGTATTTGTTCATGTGTGTTGTTTTGTATTCATTAGTGAGAGAAAATTGTCTGTGGCCTGTTTCCATTTGGGACATTGCACTTTGTGACACTTGTGTCATGTGTTACGCATTCATTTGGTTGCTTTCACATTGTATGCCATGCCATGGTGTGTTGGGTAGCTGAGATGGGGAGGGGTTGGGTGACATGGCACTATTTTGATGTGGTATTTTGCAAGGGGATAGTCCTTCATGCTGCATGAATGGGTGGATTTTTCTGACACAGCATTGAGTGTCTTTAAGTAGTTAGGGATGCACAGAATGTAGCACTTCCAGGTGAACAACTTCAGGCTGGTATGGTTGTGACAGTTCACTGTCCCTTTTCTCATCATCATTGATTGTCAGTTGGTATGTGCCAGGCCTGTGTGCACTCCGCAGGGGTGGGATTTTAGGTGAAGTAATTTGCCACAAGCTGGGTACGGGCTGCCTCACCACGTGCCCTTTCACCTCCCATGCATAGCGGGCGTGCATGTGGTTGGGGATGTGGGGGCACCACCATGTCCACTGACACGCCCCGCCGGGTTGCAACGTTGTGCAGGACACATGCTGCCACTATGATCCTGCACACTACTGGGGGCGCATATAGCAGCTGCCCACCAGAGCGGTCAAGGGAGCAAAAGCGTGACTTCAGCACTCCGAATGTGCGCTCCACTATGCCCCGGGTTGCTATATGTGCTGTGTTGTATCTTACCTCGGGTGGTGTGGTGGGGTTCCGAATCGGCGTCATGTAGGTGCTCAGAGTGTAGGCACTGTCCCCTGGGGAGGTCATAATGGTTGTCATTAGTGGGGTTTTGACATTTCTCTGTCTCTGACATGCATGCATGTGCAGAGGCATTTATACTCACCAATTAGCCATGTGTCGCCATGCCGCCCAGCTTCCAGGTCCCGGTTTAGGGGTGACATTCTGAATATGAAACTATCATGGCTGGACCCTGGATAGTTGGCATATACTGAGGTGATGATTCCCTTGGTATCACATACAACCTGCACGTTGATGGAATGCCAGTGCTTGCGGTTTCAATAGATGTGCTCAGTGGCCGTGGGAGGGCGTAGAGCCACATTGGTGCAATCAATGGCACCTAGCACTTTGGGAAAGTGTGCTTCTCCAGCATGGGGTCTGGCATGGATTCACATGCTCATGAATATTCCCCGTCGTCAGGCTGGGAATCCTCGGTAAAGAAAAAAAAAACAGTATCAGTTTCGTTTCTGATCTGTCTTTGGTAGTAATAACCAATCACTGGTCTCTGCGTCATACTGACCACAGCCAATGACTGCCCTCTACCTAAGCACTGCCTCTGGCAGCCATCTTCAGATTTTTACCGCACGTTCATGTGTTGGGATCCTCGTGGTATTGCTCTCGAGCGTTAGTGCTATTTTCGGTCAAAAGAGCCTCAAGCTCCACTGACTCTCCATCCGATCAACGGGGACCCGTGTCGGATTCGTCTGCGCCCCTCAAGGGTGAAGATTTCGTCGAGCTACGCTTTTGGAGGACTCCAGAAGTTTCTCAGGCCCGGACATGGCCCAGGAGAAGGGAAGCTCGACGCCCGGAAAGCTGTTCAGGATCTGCCCTGGATGCCAGCTGCAGAACGTCTTTAAGGAGGACGAACACTCCTTTTGTCTCTACTGCTTACATGAGGACAAGACGCACGTGGAGAAGGACTGTGCGTTTTGCGGCAACATGTCGGAGCGGACCATGAAGGACCGCCATCAACGTCTCGCCAACTGGCTGGAAGGGAAGAGCCCGTCAGGCGAGAAGAAGAGGAAGAAATCCGAGCGGTCTTCTAAGACCTTTGAGGACGCCCCGGCGACGGGGGTCCAACACAAGGCCAAGCACCGCGAGTCCGCTGGCACCGGGAGCGCCGAACGGTCGGGCTCTACGGGCGCCAGGCAGGGCGCACCCTCCCCGGCACCTTCAGCCACAAGCCAACGCTCTGGGTCGGGTAAGAGGAAGGGCGAGCACCCGGCGAAGCTCCTGGAGAGGCCCCGGTCGAGCTCGAAGGCCCCATCGGAGGGGGAGCGAGGCAGTGTCCCCCCCTCAAGGATAAGGCGGTGAGCGCACCTAAGGTGGTGAAGGCCTTAATCCATCCGGCCAAGCCCTCTATCGATACTGTTGCGGCGGCCCTGGCTCAGCCTGTGGAGGCTATACCAGTGGTGGCGACCTCGGGGCTCAGAGTCTCCCTGCCACCTCGGAGGGAGTCCTCTTTTGTGCCCATCGATAGGACCCCCGTGAAACCCCCGGCGGGGAAGAAAAAGGGGGGGCAGGGCGTCGTCGTAGATTCGGCCTCAACCTCAGAGGAAGAGCTGATTGAGGTCTTAAGCCACGGCCTTGGCGTGGAAGAAGACCGGCCCGTCGGGATGGATCCCGACGCAGGTGACGACGGGGCCCCTGATCGCCCGTCGGATTCCCCTCTGCCAGTGCCGCAAGACAACTCGGCGGCCATTTTGTTGGCTATACAGTGCTTATGTTCAGAGATAAGGACGAGACTACCGTTGCCGACGGAGGAACCTCTCCCGTCGGGGGATCCTGAACCGGGACCTTCTGGTGCTCCCCCGCCCAAGAAAAGAAGGATTCACCCTCCACCTCCTTTTCAGCCGTCGCGCCCCGTCCAGCCCTCCTCCCCGTCCACCCGAGGGGATGATACGGGGACTGACACGGCAGCGACGGGTACGGACGACGAGGTATACGACGAGGATCTACCATCGTCACCTCCCACCAGGGCTTCTCCGCCTGACGAGATTGGATCGTTCCACTCCATGATCGCCAGGGCATCCGAGCTTTTTCAACTCTGCCCTGAGGAGAAGAAAAAGGAAGGATTCCTTTATCAACGGTGCGAGGCCAAGAGGAAGACGGTCCTCGCGGTGCCTCTACTGGACGACATTTGGGATGAGGGCCTCGCCCTCCTCAAGAACCCTTCCACGACGCCAGCTAGAAGAGACCGGTACGAGAAGAAGTACCGGGTCCCGGACGCAGCCCCCCTATGCCTCTGGGCGCAGCCTACCCCGGACTCCGTCGTCTCCGCGGCGGCCAGGAAGAAAGCGGGGGGGGGGTGCGGCCTCCACATAGACTTCCCCACCGGACGGCGAGGGAAAGAAATTGGACGCTATGGGACGCAGGGTCATCTCGTCGGCAGCGACGACGATTAAAGCGGCCAACGCCTTGGTTATCGTGGCCCTCTACGACAGGGAGCTATGGTACAAACTGGCTCCCCTGCTGGACTTCCTACCGGACGACAAGAGGGCGGATGCCCTGGAGATCCTACAGGAAGGCGAGGTGGCGTCGGACCACGCCATCACTATTGCGACGGACATCGCCGACACTGGGTTTCGCCAGTTGGGCAATGGCGTGTGCCTTAGGCGGCGTGGATGGCTCAAGGCTACGGACTTCCGTCAAGACGTACAGACCAGAGTCCTGGACATGCCGTTCGATGGGAACAACCTGTTTGGGAAAACAGTGGACGATTCCCTCCAGGCCATTAAAGCGGACACTGAGACGGCCCAGGCCCTTGGGGTTCTGCAGCAACGACGGACGCCCTTTCGGAGCAGCGGAGGCAAGGGCGCCTCCAAAGGTTCCGGCGGCGGTTTCTCCACCTACCGTCAAGCGGCCCGCTCGTCGTCTCAGGAGGCCTACAGAGGACGAGGCAAGTCTGGCGGACCCCGCAGTCGTCGCCAAGGAGGTCAAGGCGGCAAAGCCTCGTCGAAACAGGATTGAACCGGCCGTGGGGTCGGGCCCCCACCGAAGCACCCCGGTGGGAGGCCGGCTGGCGAGCTTCGTCAGCGTGTGGGAGTCCATCTCCACCGACCGTTGGGTGCTGGACGCCTTAGCCCGGGGCCACGCGCTCGAGTTTCAAAGAAGGTGCCCGCGCATCCCCCCGTGGCCAGGAAAGAGCTTTACGTCCCTCAGCTTCTCCTGGAGGTAAAGGCGATGCTCAGGAAGGGCATCATCGAACTCGTCCCAAAGAGGCTTCGGGGCTCCGGAGTTTACTCGAGATACTTCCTCGTGAAGAAGAAGACGGGAGGATGGCGCCCCATCCTAGACCTGCGACGTCTGAACAAGTTCATCAAGGCGCAGAAGTTCCGGATGGTCACCCTCCAGCACGTCCTGGGGCAGCTGGAGGAAGGAGACTTCCTGTCGTCGTTGGATTTGGAGGATGCCTACTTCCATATTCCCATCCTAAAGGGGCACCGAAAATTCCTCAGGTTTGTGGTCCAAGGGCGTCACTACCAGTTCAAAGCCCTCCCCTTCGGACTACGGTCGGCACCCAGGGTATTCACCAAGTGCCTTGCACCGGTGGCGGCGCAGCTGCGCCGCGAGGGGATCCACGTCTAGCCCTACCTGGACGACTGGCTCATTCGAGCCAAGACGAGGGAGCTCGCCGTGGAGCACACGGCAAGGACCGTCCAACTTCTCACGGACCTGGGATTCTCCGTGAACTACGCCAAGTCCCACCTGGTACCCGCGCAAAACGCACTGTTTCTGGGAGCGAAGCTCGACACAGTGTCCCTTCTGGCCTCCCCGTCGGAGGAAAGGACCAGGTCCATCCTGGGCAAGGTACAGCGGATGTTGGTTTCCGACGCGGCCAAGGTGAGGTCCATCAAGTCCCTCCTCGGAATGATGTCTTCTTGCATCTACCTCATTCCCATGTGCAGGCTCCGGATGCGCCCGTTGCAGGAGTTCCTGGACGCGCGCTGGATCCAAACGACGGGCGGCTTCGAGGAGAGGATCACACTCGACGAGAGTTTCCGCCGAGCGGTCCGGTGGTGGGGCAACCGCGCGCATCTGACGGCGGGCATGGACTTCCAGACCCCAGACCACCAGGAGACAGTGACCACAGATGCCTCCCTGGAAGGGTGGGGAGCGCACACCGAAAATCTGCACGCGAGAGGCCTTTGGCTCCCGACGGAGAAGTTCCTCCATATCAATGTCCTGGAGCTCCGTGCAGTGTTCTGGGCCCTCAGGTCCTTCCTTCCGTCCCTCAAGGGCAAGGTGGTGAGGATCTTCACCGACAACACCACCACCATGTTTTACATCAGGAAACAGGGCGGAACCAGGTCTCCAGCGCTGTCCAAGGAGGCGCAGGACCTGTGGCATTGGGCCGTCGCCCAAAGGATGTTTCTGGTGCCGTTTCATCTGGCAGGGATAAAAAACACCATCGCCGACTCACTCAGCAGGGAGCTGCGCTCGTGCCACGAGTGGGAACTATGGCAGGATCTAGTGGATCGCCTCTTCCGACGGTGGGGCACACCCCAGATCGACCTGTTCGCGACGGCGACGAACTCCAAGTGCCGAAGGTTCGCCAGCAGGTTTCCCCAGGCGAGGAGCATGGGCGATGCCTTCTCGTCCCTCTGGGAGGGCCTGTTCCTCTACGCGTTCCCTCCCTTGCCACTGCTAATCCGGCTCGTCAACCAGCTCAAGAGGTCACGGTGCAGGATGATCCTCGTCGCACCTGCGTGGCTGAGGCAGATATGGTTCCCGGACCTTCTGGACTTGTCAGCGCCCCCGCCAATCAAGCTGCCGGTGGACAAGGATCTACTCTCCAGGGAAGGAGGCGCCATCCTCCACCACGACCCGAAATCGCTGAACTTGCAGGCCTGGCTCCTGCAGCGCTAGAGTTTGGAGGATACGACATACCGGCCGACTGCAGAGAGGTTCTTGCAAAGGCCAGGGCGTCCTCGACTCTTAAATGCTACGGACACAAATGGAAGAGGTTTTCTGTCTGGTGCCACGCACAGAAGATTAACCCTCTACGGATTACGGCTCCCCAGGTACTGCCGTACCTGCTGACGCTGGCCAAAGCTGGACTGGCACACGCGTCCATCAAGATTCATCTTGCTGCGATCTCCCGATACACCAGAACCACGGGCCGGACGTCCTTGTGGTCTCATCGTCTGGTGAAAGAGTTCATGAAGGGACTGTTCAGATCGTTCCCGCCGGTGAAGGCGCCGGCCCCGGCGTGGGAGCTCAACGTGGTGCTGACCAAGCTCATGGGACCTCCGTTCGAGCCTCTGCACTCGGCCCTGTTGAAGTTTGTCGTGGAAAACAGCGTTTCTTGTGGCCATCACCTCCGCACGACGGGTGGGAGAGATCCAGGCCCTTTCCTGCAAGGCCCCGTACTTGACTTTTCACGACACGAGGGTAGTGCTCAGGACGCACCCCTCTTTCATGCCCAAGGTACCGTCGGACTTCCATCTCAACGAACCCTTGGTGTTGCCTGTGTTCTTCCCGTCGCCTTCGTCGCCGGCTGAGAGGACTTTGCACTCGCTGGATGTGGCTAGAGCGCTGAAGTTCTACGTGGACCGCACAAAGTGTTTTCGGAAGACGTCACAACTCTTTGTGAACTTTGGAAGGCTCTCTCGAAGGCTTCCATTTCCAGATGGCTCTCCGGCTGTATCATGTACTGACATCGGTTGGCAAACCGACCGCTGCCTGGCCGTCCGAGAGCCCATTCCACCAGAGCGATCGCAGCTACCACGGCGTTCCTTTCTGGTGTGCCCCTGCTGGACATATGCAGGGCTGCTACGTGGAGGTCGACGCACACCTTCACGAAATTCTACTGCGTCGATCGGGATTCCAGGGAGGAGTCCAGGGTCGGCCAAGCAGTGCTGCGCAACCTGTTCGCCTGAGGTGAGCCTGGTGAGGAGGTAAGATTGCTTGATGTTGAGTTTGATGTAATGCTTAATGTTGAGCCTTTTCCACCTCCCGTGGTTGTGCATGTGTGTACTGCTATGTATTCTTTATTCATGAGCATGTGAATCCATGCCAGACCCCATGCTGGAGAAGGAACAAGTTACTTACCTGTAACTGTTGTTCTCCAGCATGGGTCTGGCATGGATTCACATGCGAACCCTCCCGCCTACCCCTCTGCGGCTCTTCACTTGGTCATACTGCCACTTCACGTGCTTCCAAATCTGAAGATGGCTGCCAGAGGCGGTGCTTAGGTAGAGGGCAGTCATTGGCTGTGGTCAGTATGACACAGAGACCAGTGATTGGTTATTACTACGAAAGACAGATCAGAAACGAAACTGATACTGTTTTTTTTTTCTTTACCGAGGATTCCCAGCCTGACGACGGGGAATATTCATGAGCATGTGAATCCATGCCAGACCCATGCTGGAGAACAACAGTTACAGGTAAGTAACTTGTTCCTACCCCGTAAAAGTCCTGGACGACAGCCTGCCTTTCTGCAAGTGTTCTGGGCATGTATATGTGCCTGCGGACTGAGGGACGTGCAGTCATGATGGCCAACACCTGGTGTAGGCACCGTGACTGTGTGGCCTGTGAGACACCCCCGACTATGGCAATTGTCCGCTGAAATTACCCATTAGCCAAGAAGTGCAGTACATTGAGCACCTTTTCCAAGGGGCTCAGTGCTTGGGAGCACATGGTGGGTGATGTGAGGTCATCCTCCCACTTCCTGACCAGTTCTAGGACTATTAGTGGTGGAAACCTGTACCTCCCATACACCTGGTCATCAGGAATCTCAAAGGCTGGTCCTGGGTAAAAAAATGCAGGGCCTGGCTTTTTCTCCGTCTCCTCCGGTGCCCTACGACCACTGCTGCGACAAACGGTATATTCATCGTAGCGTATGAGCTTGTTTGTTGTTTGCGCGCACTTCTATGCTGCACGGGGCCGCTTACGCCTGCTTCCTGCTGGCCTATGTGTTTCCGGATTAGCGGTCTTTTTTGGCGCACGGCTTTCCCCTGTTCGATTCCATGAATACGTGTTGTTAGCACGCGTGTGGGCGTTGCGAGCATTTACCTCCTGTACTTCCCCCGTAACGCCCACATTTTCACGCGTTGTTCCCCATTCCGCGTGTTACGCCCCGTGTTCCACCCGCTGTTCTTGTGTGCGCTACATGATGTGCACATTCCCTGTGCACGTCGCGCACGCCGTTTAGTGACGGGTGCGCCCGCGTGCGCCACCCACGGATTTGGCGCACATCCCAGGTTTCACAAGCGCAGCGCATTCCATGAATCGATGAACGGCTGCATGCGTGGCTTTTGCATGCGTGCGCTGCAATTTTCACGCTTGCGCTCCCCTTTTCGGCACACATTTATTCCATGAATTACCCTGTAAGTGTATTTGTAGTCGAATCCGAGACCACCTCACCTGCGCTACTCTCCAACACTGGAATAAGCGCATCTTCGAGACAAGCTACAACAGAGTTACCTTCCCAAATGCATACCCAAATACCCATGCCCAAACTTTTCATAATTCCAAAACATGAACAAATGTGTGATATCTGAATCGAAAAAAAATGTGAACGGAACAGAGAATTGTATTTTTCCGATGCGCTTCCTCATCAGCAGAGAATTGGCATTCTGCAAGTTTCAAGCAGTTTTGGCCTCTACAAATAACTAGCAGATTAACTTGGTGACTTTGAGGAATATATTACTTTGCTAATTGAGCAGAACAACCATATACAAATGCAGTAAGCACAGAGTTCTTTCTGAGGGAGTCTTGATCCCCAGGGTTAAGCAATACTACTAATGTAGGCAGGCTCGATCAACCAGTCCACGGCCCAAGATATATGCCAGAGCCAAGCAAGAGCCTTAACACCGGCCGATCCATCCTAATGCCACGGGTATTATTGCTATTAGCATGCTATGTACAAATCGTTGAAATACGTCCTTAGAATCTGCCTTGTACTCCCATTAAGCTCAGCTACAGGAGGGGTGCTGAAGGATCGAAGGCAGTGGTCAGTGTTGAGTTCTACACACCCACCAGAAATCAATCTGTCCCTGTCAGATGCATTTATGAATATTAGCTTGTGAAGAATGTGTTCTCACATGCTTTGCATGTTAATGAGAGTGCAAGGCAGAATATAGCGAAGAGCTTCATCTATTTGTATGCTTAGTGGTTTGTCCTAAACCAGTCTACCCGGACAAATACACTGATGCTCTTATTAGCCTGTCAATACGTTTTTGAAATCAAAGTCAACCTTTAATAAGGCACCATGGCCAAAGATGGATTGCCACCTAATGACCATGACGCTTTCAGTGAAAGATCATGAATGCTTAACTGTTATTTTACAGCAAATGTTTCATGGAGTTGCTTCTCATTGCCGCCATAATTAATTTCTTATTTATGCAATGACACACGTGAGCAGCATTTTCAGGAGAAATGCGATGAATGCCGATAGGTTTCTTTAATAGCGCTTTGTTGTGGAGCATTCATTATTTTACCAGTCATTATTTAGGTTTCTCGCGCTCAATTGGCCATAGCTATTTGGTCTTAATGACATTCATGTCTTCTTTAGAAAATAAATATTGCTAAGACTGTTAAATCAGACTTACGTGAATGCTATGCCGTCTCAAAACAAGAGAAGCTGATAACAAAATATACATGAGACACATTTTATTGTTATATAATTTCTCTATAGTAAATAAAAGTATGTTCTTTTTCATAATGTTGCTTTTTTATCCATATATATATTCAATGAAAAAACCTTGTTAAGGGGACGTTATGGTTAAGTTGCACTAATAAAAACCGATGAAATTCTGTAAAAAACGTTAAAAGGACGTTATGGTTGTAAGTAAAATCGAAAATCCCCTGAAATTCGCCAGTATGGTAAGCTAAGCAGCCATAACTCACGCCACCACTGTGCACTGCTAAGACTAACACCCAGGACATCAAAGATGACATCACAAATATCATTGATGACATCACATGTGCATTTACCTGGCAAAAAAGTATCAGGGATTATCGGGAGATGTGTAATAAACTACATACTTCATCATTCAATGTAGTGTTCTAAAGAACATTCCATTGCAGTGTTCTTTCTAGTCCAGGAACCTACTCATACAAAAATATAGGTATTGGCTGCAGCATACACCACCGAGGTGCTATATTTGTAAATTTTCAAAGCTATATAATAAAACGGTGAATGCTTTTGTATCAGACTTTTCCGTACTGTGAAACATGTACTAAGTAGCTAATAATGCATCACTTACTAAATATTTCTACTAATACACACAAAACATAAATAGACTTCAATGCATACACATATGGGGCTTATATATGGAGAGTAAAGTAAGCAAACAAGAGGCAGTATCATCAGCAACTCTGTATAATCTACATGATTGTATTCACGCACAAAAATGATTGGGAGTGTACCAAAAGCTAAAGGTACCAAAGTGAAATGCACTGAGTGCACTCAGTCGGAGACTACCTGGACAGTACTCCTATACGGCCACCTCCATGCGCCGCGACACCAAATCCAATGACCGCAATGCTCTCAGAAAGGTTGTTCCTTTCTCAGCAAGTAGTAGGCTGTCTTCCTCCACATCATCTTCCTCAACAAATACTGTAATCACACAGCCTGATGTCTGCGGGCATTGGTGCTTTATAAATACATAAATAAATAAGGAGGGCTACGGACCATTATCGTCCATTGCAGGCCCTGAAATGGGGGATAAAGGTCATTAGCACCCCTGGTTCCAAAAGTGGGAACCCAGGGTGCTAAAACATAGATTTTTCTCCGGCATCCCGCTGTAGGAAGGAAAATCCTTTTACAAGACAGCCAACATGGAAAGAGAAGGCGGGGCTCCGTACACAGCCCCTCTTCCCTTGCCATGGCAGCCTGCAAAACCCTATGAACATATTACCACAAGCACTTTTTTCCCTTTCAAACCTATCCTACCTTCGAATAACTTTACCACATAGCCAGTCCCAGGTAGAAATAGCCACTTTAACACAATTTTTCGTCCATAGCGGTCATGGCCAGTAGCCAGATTGTCCGCATCATGACCTTATGCCATGACCCAGACAATGTGGCTACTGCCCACGGCCACAGGCTACACCTCAGTCACCAAAGGTATATGACAATTTTTTGTACCTACATTATTAAACTTGTAAAAAAATAAAACACGGGCACATTTGCAAAACCATGCTTTAATGTCCTTGCCAATGCTCCTCACGAGTTTGCTCGAAACCCGCCCACGTTTTATTTTTTTGAAAGTGTCAAAATGTATGTACATACAATAGTCATATAACTTAGCCCCCACTTGACAAAATCTCAAAACCTTTGTCCACATTCATCAAATAGCTAAAAAGTTATAAGCCATCAAAAAATGTTGAGACCCCCCTCTAATTTCGCCCCCTCTTGAGAAAATCCCACCAAACTTTAGAAAACCATTTATATCTAGATCCAAAATCGTTTTGCCAAATATTGTGCAGATTCGTCAAATGACACCACATTTATATGCCTTCACAATATTTTGGGACCCCCCCTCTAATTTTGCCCCCTCTTTACAGAATCCCACAAAACTTTGCAAACCCATTCAGGATTAGAGTAACATTGCAAAATCACCTGCAGTTTCATTGGATGGCGCAAAATTTATAAGCCATTCAAAAACTGCTTTTCCCCAACCCTTTAATGCAAAAATAGGTACAGATGTCCTAGGACATCTGAAGTGTCCGCAAACACCACATGACTGCCCCAGGACAGGAGTGTTCGCAGACGCAACCCATTTTTTGGTTTCTTATGGCCGTATCCCATCCCATCATCATCCCCCCACCTCCTCAGAAGGTTGTTGAGTTTGACAAGTGAAATGCTGCTTTTAAAAATAAAAAAATTCACTGCGCTGTCCGCGGACCCCAAAAAGTCAGCGAATCCAAGATAGTGGGCGTTTCAGGAAAACGGACAAATTTCACGTTTCCCCACCAGCCAATCAGCGGCAGCGTCCCGGTGTACACAGACCACGCAAGATTCTGCAAATTTTTCGGCCATTCAGAGGCCAGTCCACAGGCAGCACAGCCAATCATAGGCCAGTCCGTGAACTGAACTGGAAAGTGAGTCCCCGGAGCGGACATAGATATCACTAATTGTTTTGACTCTTACATTTTTGTTGTTTAACAAAAACGACTGGACGGATTTACACCAAATTTTAAAAAGCACACTTTCGGGACGAAGCCGCCGCTCCTGCTGCAAATTTGGTGAAAATCCGTCCAGCGGTTTGGGCTGTAGGCGTGAGCAAAGTTTTTTCCCATTATGTCTATGGAAAAAAAAGGAATTTTGGGACCACCCTATAACTTTGACCCCCCCTGACCAAACCTCACCAAACTTTGAATAATAATTCAGAGTGTGCCATATACTTTTTTTGCAAAGTGTGGTGAGGATTCATCCAGGGAGAGCAAAGTTTTATGCCGCCCAAAAAGTGCTCTTCCTATGGGATTGTCAAGGTTGTGTTCCTAATGAAAGATCCAAAGCTTTCTTCTTTTCTTTAGGTTCAAGATGAAAAAGCACTTCGCAGGAGGAAGCTGCAGAAAAATCATGCTGTACCTTCTTACTATTTTGAAAGCCCATCATTTGCAAATGGTTTTACCCAAGGCACAGAAATGGGTCTCCCCTCAAATGGAATGCCAGATTAGGAATCGACAGGTAGACTGGGTCAGCCATAGTACGCATTGGTGCTGCTGTTACTGAGGAAGCCAGGCAGGAACGAGGGACAGCCTGACAGTAAGCTCCTACAACCCCTAGCCAGCGACCTTGAACATATCTGAGTCGACCTTGAGATCCACACGTTTAGAAAGGGTCCTTGTCATTCAGGTGTAGCAAATCTAAATGGAACGGTTAGCTTTTGACATTCGTATGACTGTATGACCATATTGGCCATTTTGGGGCCCAATTCATTTCTGACCTTGAAGGGGAAATCTCAGTATGTGGGCCTTTTCCGCAGCATCCATTTCACCAGACTTCATTCAGTGGTGCCTTCTTGCATGCACACTGGTTGAGACTGGTTGGCCAGAGAGTTTTAAGGTATAGGAGATGTCTGACAAGTACTGAGCCAATTTTCCCATCATAATAAGGAAGTCACTACAGTTAGAGCAGTTATCCTTTGCAGCTTAAAAAGCATTGAAGGGGATGAACGGTATATGTTGCGCATGAATTGGGAAAAGGGATGCCGCATAAACACTCTTCCTATATGTGTCAACGTGCATATCAGCTTCCTCGTTTGGTAAGAGATCATACCGGCAACTGCAATATGCCCCAACAGACTAGAGTGGGAAATCACCTCCAAATCCTTAGAGTACATTTGTGGAAGTGACCTGTGAACATCAGCCTAGTCAGGTCTTTCCATTGCCTAGCAAAGACATTATTTTTCTTCTTGCAGAGAGGCAGACAGGATAAGATTTTTGCAAAATGCATCACATCAATGGCTTTAGATGTGAACAGCCATTGCACTTCACGAAAAACCTATACAGGCCATAATAGGGACAAAAACACAGTCCATGATTTGCTTGCAGACATTTAGCCCAGCTGCAATCTGGGCCAAATGGTCCGATGATCTGGCTCAGGAGATAAAATCAGTTGAAGGCTTACCCATTTTATTGGAGGCTCTGATGCTTTCCTTGACAGAACTGGCACTTCTCCTTCCCAGAGATTTCTTGGGTAGTTGCTGAAACTGGGCCATTGTGAACCATAATTTGTGTACTGTGAATATCTCCATCTTTGTACCTGTAGTACTATGACTGTATCTCAAGCCTAAAGCTTCCTTGTACTGCTTGCGCCCAGTTACCTTTGGGTTTGGTGCGCCATACAAAAATAAACAAACAAACAAACGAAAACAAAGATAGAAGCAGTAGATTTGTAGGCAAAGATAGGGAGGGGAGAAATGCTATGTCTTTTATAACTCCTACGACGTACGCATTGCCAATACTGAAAGAACTAGAGTCGCCAATTGCCACACCAGACATGTACCAAGGTTCAGACCTGGTGCGCAGATATCCAACGCGCGCTAGAAAATAAAATAAATACACTCCAACATAAAATACAGCTAAAAAGACTCTCTGAACTTTCAGCACCTGTCTAACCCACCGCATAAGGACACATCTAATACCCAGACAAACAAATTTTACTTCACCAAAACGTCTAACCTAGAGGTAGAGAAAATTATCCTATCTCTTAAACCCTCCAACTGCAAAGGCGATATCGGCCCAGCACAGATAATAAAACACGCTGACAGAGACTTATCACCCTTTATATCTAAATTAATGCTTCTTTCTCTACAGGCAATATTCCTGCCAACTTAAAACTATCTTGGGTGCTCCCGCTCCTTAAAAAGCAGACATTAGATCCCCTCATCCCCACTAATTACCGTCCCATCACCATGGTACAATTTTTAATCCAAATATTGGATAAAGTTGCATATATTCAGATTCAAAAACAACTTGAACTGCATAAACTCCTAGGAGCTAGACAATCCGGTTTCCGTCCATTACATGGGACCGAAACGGCCCTTATTGATTTAAAGACCCAAATTGATGAACTGAGAGACAAAGGAAAGACAGCACTCTTCCTCCTACTTGATCTCTCAGCTGCATTCGATCTTGTGGACCATAAGGTCCTCTGCAGACACCTGGCTTTAGCAGCTCACTTCTCCACTGAGGCTATCAGATGGATAGAGTAATTCCTGAGTGAGAGGACTATGAGAGTGTTCTCCCCCTCAGCAGCGGCAGACCCCACACCCATCTTGTGCGGTGTCCCTCAGGGCTCATGCTTCTCCATTTTGCATGTGGTAACGTGCGTGTTTCACTCCACAGCTTATTCTCAATAAGGGTTCTTTCCCTTTTCTTCCGAGCCCCCTCCCGTATGAGGATCCCTCTCCAGATTGCCTTGGCCGCCTCCCACACACTCTGTTTAGAGACCTCCCCGGTATCGTCGGCTTTAAAGTATTCTTTGATCTCTGTTTCGAGTTCCTCTTTGAAGACGGGGTCTCTCCATAGGGCCTCATTACATCTCCACTTCCCGCCCTTAACTGGTAGATGTTCCCACTGTATATCGACTGTGACCATGTCGTGGTCGGACCACGTTATCGGGGTAATCCCTGAGTGTGAGGTGGTGTTGTTCAGTTCTCGTGAAAGGTAGATGTAATCTATTCGGGTGAAAGTACTGTGTGGAGGTGAATAAAATGTATAACCTCTTTCATCAGGATGCATCATCCTCCATGTGTCTACTAGCGCATAGACCTGCATCATGTTTGCAAAATCACTGCGTTCTCCTCTCACTGAAACATCGACGTCTGGGCGTCCCGCTTTCCGGTCTAAGTCGTGATCTGCCCATAGGTTGAAGTCTCTGCCTAGTATAATATGGCCGGTGGCTTCCAACATTATTTTGGGTACAGTTTTAGAGAGGAATCGGAGCTGTCCTACATTGGGAGAATAGATTGTGGCAATCGTTACGTCCACCCTCCCAATAGTCTCCACAACTAGCAAAGCTCGTCCTTCCGCATCTGACCAGGTTTTGGAGACATGGAAATCAAGTCCCTTTCTGATAAGGATTCCCACTCCCCCTCTTCGCAATGCTCCCGAGCCCCAAAACTCCATGCCGAAACGTTTCCCCAGAATAGACCTCACCTTCCCCTTCATATACTTTGTTTCTTGTAAGAGTAGGATATCAATGTTAGCCCTTCGGAATTCCCGTAGGACTAACAACCTCTTAGTAGGTGAGTTAAGGCCTTTGACATTAAGCGTCCTGACTTTCAAGGGGCCTCGTATGCTTGCATCAGAAGTGGCCATCAGTATATGACAATGCGATATTCACAACAATGGCTCGCCATATCTTGTGCTCCGTACCCTCAACTAATCTTAGTGTCTTTCCCATCCCAGCAGCGAGTAAACGTTCTGTAAGAGTTGTACCCTCCCCCTTGTCTTTCAGATCCCTCCCTCTCCCTCCCACGCACCCCCCCACATACGTCGGTGTCCGAGCAGGTCCAGTTGGATTCACTGAACTAGCAGCGAACCACCAGTAGGGACCATCGTTGCGCAGTCCTTTAATTAACAATAAACACCACATACAACTGAGCCCCCCCCTCCCAAACCCTCTTTCACCCCAACTTACAACCATCGAAAATAACTTTAGTGTTGGGCCGAAAGCGGCCCTTATCTCAAACATACTCATAGTGTCAAGGTAGCTGCCGTTGATCTAGCTCACTTGTCCCCCTCCGGGGTGTTGTTACCTCTCCAAAACTTCCTTGACCCTTTGACTCTCTGCCTCTTAGGTCCCCAGAGTTTCCAATTTCGTCCTTCATTTCTTGGAGTGTTTTCATCCTCCCTTCGTTCACGGGGATCGACAAGATCGGAGATGCAGGCCTTTATTTCCCTCTCCGACTGTAGTCTGATTCTCGTGCCATCATGTTCAAAAGAGAGCGAGAAGGGGGATCCCCACCGATATTGGGTATCCTGCTCTTTCAACCATTTTGTCAGGGGGCCACACATCCTTCATCCAGCACCAATGTCATGGCAGATAGGTCTTGATATATGGTGACCTGGACACCGTTGATAGTGATCACGCCTCCACGCCTTGCCTTCTCGAGAATCTTTGCTTTGTCCTGTATCTGTGGAAGCGAGGACCGATCTCGGGCCTCCAGGTGGGCCACCTGCTCTGTGGATCCGTTCTGTTCTTGGTTCATCAATCTCATCATCTGCCGCCAAGATTTTGATGATATCATGAAGTGTTGCTTTCAGGCTCTCCTCCGTCTCCCCATCCTGTTCCGGGATCCCAAAAAAGCGTAAATTGTTCCGCCTCTCCCGATTTTTTAGATCATCCATCTTAAGTCTGTATTCCTCTTCCCGCTGTTCGAGATCCGTGATCCTGTGTTCCAGTTGTGTTTCCAAAGTATCTATGGAGGCTTGATTGTTTTCTACCCCCTCCAACCTGTCCTCAATCTTATCTATGCGTTGGGTGATTTTGTCAATCTTGCCGCCTATATTGGCCCCCATATTCTTTATCTCCGTCAGGAGGGCCGCTATGTCACCTTTCGTGGCTGCTGTCTCTCTGTTTGCCACGGGTTCCGTCGCCATCTTGGGGGTGATGAGTGTGTGGGTGGAGGGAGCATAAGCGTAACTAGCCAGTTTTATTTTGGCCTGCATATACTTGGGTGCCTCACTTCAAAGTCTCGGGTTCGGACAGGCAAGGGTAGGACGTGAGGGCTTACCCCTCAGACTGCGCTGCAACCCCACACGGTTCTTAGTCGTCTGTTAGCGGTGATGTGCTCGCCCTGTTGGTGACACGCTCCAGCAGATAACCTTCATAATATGCAGGGTCCCTGGCGTAGGGGCAAGGTTGGAAGATGTCTCCTTGGTCTCAATTCCAATCAATAACAGGGATCCGAGGAGGCACACGCCCCATTTTGGGGGCCCTACCCTCAGTCCGAAGGATCCTTGCCGGTAGAAGACTGTACGTTGTTGGGATTCACCTCCCCCGTGCTTCTTCATTTTGCATGTGGTAACGTGCGTGTTAGGCAGAAACCTGTGCAGTTCCCTTAGGGACCACTGCAAAAGGCTTAAGATTAAAGGTGTTGGCAGTAAACCCAATTGGTAGCAGTCTGTACGACCCAGATTTACCTGGTAGCTGTTGCTGAGCAGCCAGACTTCTCTCAAGAAGAGTTAGACAGTATATAGAGTATACAAGATAGGAACCAAAATACAGTAGTACAAGCAAACACTGAACAGAGCTTGGGTATAAAAGTATATAATTATTTATTTAAAAACACACTTTGTAAAATACACTAACACTAATATGGCAAGCAAGTTCAAACACAGTCACTATTAATATATATACATCCCTGATCACTTATTGAACAAGTCTTAGTTAAAACACCACTTATTTTCAGACAGAGGTGAGCGCTTAACCTAAGATGGCACTCCAATAAGTTAATTAAAAAGGGAGGGAAAAAGGCAGAATTAGGAACATACACAATACCAACACTTTAGGAGAACCAGAGCAAGTCAGAAAAGGCAGAATCTACTGAGGAGCAAGAAAGTCATAGGCCAGGCCCACTCTTGAAGGGAGCAAGGCGGACTGTGTCCAAGATCATACTGTTGAATAGTACTTTGAAAGAGTCGTTGCAAAGAGTTCAAAAAGATTTGGCTCAAGTCAGTAAAAGTTAGTTAGTAGGTCCCAAGTCACCCCAGCATAGAAAGTCAAGGATTTACGGGACACCTTGAACAGTCTGTTGCAAGGGAGACCAGGCGGGACTCAGTACCTGAAATGGTGAGAAAGCTCCAGCGGGGGCAGTTGTTCCTGGCAGCGGGTGCAAGTCGGTGCTTCGTCCAGGGGAAGAGGAGATCTCGACGTGGCGGAAAGCTGGAGGTCGTCGCACTGCCAGGGAAGAAACCAGCCGCAGAGTTTCTCGGTTAAAAAGGTACTACCCTTTTATTCGCGGTAGTGGTGAAGCGTGGCTATCCAGCCGCCGGGGTGTTTGGCACGGGCGATTTGACCACGAGACGATCCAGGAAGGCGAAAAAGAGGGCAGACTGGTTATCCCCACCAGTTCAGAGGAAGAAGACTCTCCGGGATGAAGATCTTCTCTGTCGTTGGGAAGTGGTGAGACGGTTCAGCAGGGCTCCACCGGTGGTGTCGTCGTTGCAGGTCGGCTCAGCTTCTCCCTCTTCGGATTCTTTGGTCCTGTGGCGACTTCTCAAGTTCCAGTCCCCAAAGCCCTGCTTTTATGCAGAAAACCCCCATTCATCAGTCCTAGCTGTCACTCAAACATGCTAAGTGGTGAGCCGGGTGGCTCACCACTGGGCCAATCACACAAGAGTGCAAGTTGAGTTGCCGAGGAAACTCAGTCCAGGGTGCCTAAACCCCCCTCCCACACATCCTGTAGACCCAGACAGAGTGGCACCACTTTTGGAGGCTTCTGTGGAGAAGCCCACCAAAAAGTGAAACAAAGGGCTCGACTTGGGTTGGAGTTACAGAGGCGAACACAAACGCCATTTTAAAACCGAGTCCTGGCAAAAAGACCCAACCGGGGAATAATTATTAAATAAACAACCCAGCGGTATCTTTAACATTGCATCAAAAAGTGGTGCGTTTAAAATGAATGGGAAAATACCATAGGAAATATTCCGGTGGAATATTTCGCGTGGTAACCACTGCCACCAGCCAGAAACTCGACGAGGGGGGACTGCACAGTGCCCCCTCGAAAAACAGACCCAGGGGCAATCTAATTACCCCTACCAGTACTTCCACAATATGATGGTTTGTACTGGTTCTGTTGCCAATTTAAGACTAGTAAAGTCAATGGTGACTTTACATGCCCTGGGAGACAGTAGTCAGTCCCAGGGTATGGAGTCTATGTTTGGGGTCACTATGACACCCCTGTGTTACTGCACTGAGGGTGCTGTTTAACACACTTACCAAAAATACATGAAACCCTATGGAGTACAAGACCCCATAGCCCATTAAACACCTTACAAAGTCAAAGGATATCTCAAATCATGTCTAAGAGTGGGAGAAAGAGAGTATCACTCTTAGAAGGAGAAAAAAATAAACCCCAAAAATCCAGCAAAGCTGCTGGGGGACTCACTAGGTTTGGGAAATTAGCCTTAACAGAGAATTCTCCCTAACAGTGCGTTGTCGGTGTTCAAAGAAGTTATGGTAGCCCTAGAGCGCGCCTCCCAGTTAGTCCCTTTGAGGGCCGGGTCCCTGCACGTAGGCCGCGGTGTTCGGATGTACCACGGTCGCGGTGGACAGTGTGGGCTGCGTATAGTGGAGGGCGCAGCTTACCTCTCGGCAGGGCCTTCCTTATTTTCCGATGATCCGCTGGCCGGGGGGCGTGACTGGGGGGGGTCCACACCGTGGATCATTCGGGGGAACCTAAGGGGGGTAGCTCTGAGTGCCGAGGGGAGGCTAGCTGGTCTGCGCCTCACGGGGTGCGTGTCACTCTCCCGCTGGGGCCTGCTCGCTGGTCCAGCTAGTTTGCTTTCGATTTCGTGCCGTATCTGGCAAAGAACTTCACTCGAAGTTTACTTGGGCTTCACGGGTCCGATTTCGATCGTTTTTTCTCCAGGATGGTGCATGTGTATTCCGATGTACGATTCTCTGCTGTTTTCACTGTGGGGGGGTCACGGGGTGGGGGCTCAGGTCACCTCGCAGACCTACGGGGACGGAGCTCACACAGAGGAGGACACCATCTGTGCGCCCCCTGGTGGCCGATCTCAGATCCTTTTAACCCAAATTTCTTCACCTTGGATCCCACTCATCTGAGCGCAGATCCTCTTTCACAATGTTTGTATGATATTCTTTCTTGGGTGACTCAAGATTCACCCCAGAACCCCCTCAGCCGGGCTCAGACCCTTTTTAACATAATTAATCTCCCTCCGGCGGGTGTACGGACCAATTTCAATTTCACATGTAAATTCTTCACAAACTTTGTACCACAAAGCTCTTAGCTGATCTCCGTTGGACCAACTTCATTTACTTTTTTATATTCTTACTATTCAAGACTTTCGAATGTGCCTGGGGTTTTGCTTGACCCATTGCAGGACCACTTCGATTTCACAATTACTTTTCTTGTGTCATTTGCCACCTCTCAGTCGGATACCTAACAGAGACTTTCGAATGAGCCCCCAAGTGGAGCCGGGCCACTCTATCTACGCTATCTTATCTTGGCTTCAAAGTTCAATCACTCTGCTGTTTTATCATATTCGCGTCGCTTGCACATACACTTCATACACTATTCTCTTCAGTTTTCACTTTACAATATTGCCGCTTGCAACCTTGGCTTCAACACAGACCAGTCTGTTATCAGTCTCCTCAACTCACTGGCTGTGCTGACTTTGATGGCCCTGCTTTGTTTTAGGAGCCAAGGACAGTACCACGGTGAAAAACGCCTTGACTATC
Organism: Ambystoma mexicanum; assembly: GCF_040938575.1. Classification (NCBI taxonomy): domain Eukaryota; kingdom Metazoa; phylum Chordata; class Amphibia; order Caudata; family Ambystomatidae; genus Ambystoma; species Ambystoma mexicanum. The sequence goes on along the minus strand of NC_090936.1, from coordinate 497,804,879 downwards.
GGTGCAACAGAGCCCGAGGTACCTCAGACACACAATGCAGGTTTCTTCATCTTTGATTCCAGGTCTTACGTTTCTTATTCGTCCAGGCTCATGAAAGTAACGGTCCTTCTCTGAAAAGGTCAAGGGCACGTCCCTTCTTGTAACCCTCTTCGGTCTTGCTGTCTTTCTCCTTGTATTAAACTACCATCTTGGAACTGCTACTTCCTCGTGTGCTTTGCCCTGCTCACAGTGTGCTTTCATGCTCCGCCTTTTATCCATGTGGGGAAGTGTGATGGAAGTCAGGTGTGTGTAATGATCAGTAATTGCCTGACCACTGTATTGGGACATGTCGGGTACAAGGCTCGGGTGTTAGTCCATTTTCTCTCACAGTGAGCTGTCCGTGAGAAAGAGTTCATGTTGGAAAAAGGGAGTCAGGGGGGTTGAGTTCCTAACTATCCTACCTGGCAGGATGGGGTAAAGGTGTTACAGGGAAGGGGATACGGCATCTCGCCATCCAGTGTCCTACTTCCACTCCCCGAGCTCCCCTCACCAAGGTGATCTTCCCACACTGGTCCACCCCCAGGAACTGGATCCAAAAGCGATGGCAGTCTCCTGGCCACCTGGATGACCGATCCCCAGGGACTAGCGGGTGAGACACCTTCAGGTTTCTCACAACTTCTAGTGTGGTGACTGGAAAGAATGGGTATCTCTCCAAGCCAGAGGAAGATGGACCTGGTAGTGGTATATGGGTGATTCCCTGGTCACCCCAATTTAGCCCCCCATCATATAGCAGTGAAAGTCACAGGAACCACAGTAGGATCGCTGGACATTTAAGGGGCTGTGTTTTAGACAGGGATTTCCCACAGGGCCGTAAATAATAGCATAACTCCATCCCTTTCACCCACCTCAAGAGGTAAATGTATTAAGCATCCTCCCCATGCATCCAGCATGGTCCCTTTAAAACAACCAAGCCCAGGAATACAGTAAAACACAGCAGCAGGCGAGTTCTGGCCTACAACCCATAGAAACCTCCTTTGCTAATCACATGGTAGTCCGTACTGAGGGATTCCATTCTAGGGAACACTCAGGGAAGCACAGCAAAGGCCTCACCAAGTTCCTGTCTGTGCGTTCCTCGCTCTATGGAAACATTGTGGCACAGGACTCCATTTCCCTTGAACTGAATGAGAAAGTCCCAATTAGAACCAGCAGAAACACTGCAGAGCTCTTAGATACTTGTGCGGCATGTTACATAGATAAAGAAAAAGTGTGGAAACAACAAAGCTACATTTATTTACCATCCCAACACACCAACTCCCACAGAGAGTAGTTATGGATTCCCTGAAGTCCGTAGGGAGAGAAAAAGTGTACCCCCATTATGGCTGTTGTAGATACAAACTCAAAGGTCCCAATGTAGCCCAAAATGTTGGACACACCCTTTGAAAGCTTTGCTCACTCTCTCAAAGAGCATAGATAAGTTCAACAAATTCCATTCCCCTCACCAATTCTTTAACACGAAAGCAGACATTCACAGGGAGCCTATCTCAGGAAGATGGCTCATAGTTATAGATACATCCAGGCTATCATTCACACGGTGTGGCTTTTTGGAGAAAAAGCAGATGGATGGAGTTTGGAAACAGTTGGATAGTGGAAGGAATCTGGAAGAGAGAAGCCGAGGAGACTAGAGGTGAGAAGGAGTTTGGAGAGAAGGAGGATGAACATCAAGTTGGTTGGAGGAGTTGAGAAGGGAGAACATAAAGAAAGTGGTTGGAGGAGGATGAGGGTGAACATCAAGCAGGTGGTTGGAGAAATTGGGGGGAAGGTAAGAATGTGGATAAAGCTGGGGCAAGAGATCAAGGAGAAGGATGCTGAATATCAGGAGGAGGTAGAGGAAGTTGAGAATTAAAAAGGGAAGGTGGAAATAAGGTGGCAGAGGCTGATAAGGTCAGAGAAGCTCACAGAGGAATACACTGAGATCACAGAGAGAGCCTTAGATAACATAAGGTGGGGGCATAGAGCGCCAGAACCGGAAGGCTCCTGAGGGCTCTTCTGTTATAAAGAGGCATAGGGGAAGGACCATGATCTGAAGGGCTGGGACCCATGGCCGGAGGAAGAAAGAGCACATGGCGGTGCATCAAGTATGTTCAGGCTGAGCATACGAGTAACTACATCCTCAGAAAAGACAAGGTCAAGAACAAAAAGTGGGAGGTGACAGTTTCCCTGTGAAACTTCCTACGAAGTACAGGTAGTCCTAGTTGTTTGGTCCTGGCAGAGACTTTCCAGAAGATTTCTCCCTGCCCTACCCAAAGTTGGTGAATACACGCCCATCGCCTACATGAATGTGAAGTTCAAATCTAGAGTTGAGCCCAAGAATGAAGAAGAACGGGGGGCGTGGCCAGTGAGAGCAATGCGGAGTCCCGAGAGCTCCCACGGCCGCCACAAACATCCTGAAATACATCCTTCTATTTGTGGCAAATTGGAACAAAAATAACCCAGCCGAGGGGCGAACCAACATAGAATCACCAGGCGGGATAGAGGAGTGATCGGCGGAGCCCCGGCTGAATAAGGGACGGGAGACGAGATCTGCTGGTGTGTGAAGGAAGGAAGGCAAGATGGCCGCCAGCTTAATCTAGGCATTGATACGCGACCTGCAGATCCGTTCCAAGACCCGGAGCAGTCCCCCTGGCTGAGGAGACCGTTTCTTCCCCCGCAGCGAGGATCTCCTGAGGACGCCACGCATTGACCCTGTTGGACAAGCGGTCTGCCACTTTTGCGCCGGTGTCGGTGCCCTGAGGGCTAGATTCTGCTGCTTTTGCCGGCACGGAACACGGATGAGCCGCGGCTGTTGCTGGAGCCACTGCTGGTAGATGTCGGCACCGGGCGGCCCTGGATCGCATACGGGACCCTGCCTCTATCATAGACCGCACTCCACGGGCAGGACGGGCGCAGACTTGTGCTCTCCCGCTCCACTTGACTGTTGGCGCGACCTGCCCGTCCCCCAGCGCAACCTGCAACACAGCACCAGATGCATGGCGGCGATAGCTCAGAGACTGAGCGGGCGTTGCTGTGAGGCCGCATGACAGGAGATCTGACGCTCCCGCCGTGCATATTATCTGCGGTCCTCTGAGGACTGACTGGGGCACTGGAGCCCGGTCTTGTCCCGGACCTGTTACATTGGGATCAAAGCACCTGCGGCCTGCCACAAAAACAGAGGAGAACAGAACGCTGAATCGGATCCCTCCTGTCAAAGGGACAGCCTGCCAACACCCTGCGCCGCAGCCCTGAGCCGGGATACCTGGAAACGGAGGCGCACCACATCCTCGTCCAGAGATATTGGCGAGGAGAGTATGGCGGATAAGACCCCTTGAGTGTGTGGCGGTGCGGTGCTGCGCAGAGGACAACAACACTGTTGTGTCCTAAAAACACCCAACTAAGGCCCCTATGGTATCAGACCCATACCGTCACAGAGAATAGCATGACACAGCCCTAATCCAGGCGGGGGCTACACCGGAGGCACATCATATCGAACACCTTGCAGGAAAACATTACAAACCCACGTCCCAGCGAAAAGTGGAACCCTTGCATAGCGATCAAGAGCCGGCCCCAAGATAGAGGGCCATTTGAATCATCCAACGGGGGCCTGATTGAGTAAAGGAACACAGTGCATGGTGTAGGAAGGAAAGGGATCATTACTGAGATACCCCAAACTCTCCATTTGCCTACCACTAATTCGCCCAAGGCCCTGCACACAACAAATGGCACTTCTACATTGTATGAGCATAATGTAGAGATCTTCTGAAACAATCCATAATAACCCTACCATCAAAAGCGGGTGGGTAAAAGGCTCCTCCGGGGCCAACGCATGACCAACACTTACTGGGCGCCTAGATGGAACAGACCCGGACGGCATCCGGCTCGTGTGCAAAAAGGAGCACAGTGATCACTAAATGGTGAGTTAGAAGCACCGATGGGATACCTGTGGGGCCATACACATTGACTGGAGCCCCAACCGACAACACATTCAGGGGACAACAATTGAGGTTGTCCTTACCAGTAGGACCGCAGAGAGGAAAGACCAAAAAAGAATAAGCACTAAACCTCTCCCGGGCTCAGTTGAAGTTAACCCAACTGAATGTTCTGAACGGGCTGAACCAAGGAACACTGTGGGCTCATAAGAGGGGAACGAAGACCCCACCAGCTGCTGCACAGAATATACTACCTACTGGTAACACGAGATAGCTGTACGGTCACCTGTGTTACTGAGCTTTACAGGGTCAGAGGGCAACCACTGGCACGTCGGAGCCAAAACAAAAGGGAAGGAGGAAATCAAGGCACCTGAGCAGATTACCCTCTAGCGCTTCCAAGAGTGACAAGACAGTCCGTCACCTAGGATGAGTACCCACAGACAGGCCAAACATCAAACCGCATGGGAAACGGGCACATCACTGACCAAGGTCCGAGAACAAAACACCATAAAGCAGAGCTACTAGCCTGTTCCAAGATTCCACTCATGGCGTGTGACCTTGAGCTGCCTCACCCGGTGGCTCCTCCCACTCCGAGCAAACAGTGTACGTATTTAGTATGGGAAAAGACAAAGTTAAGAGGCAACCTACTCAGAGCAAGATCGACCAGTATACAACGTTAACATCAATAACACAATCCCAAGAAGTCTGAGACCAACTAGACACCATGACCGAAGCCACACTTTCCTTAAAAGACGTTATGGCGGCCATTGCGGACTCACAAGCCTCTATGGAACAAAAGATAGATGGCATCCGCATGGATGTCTCGCCCTCTCCATCACGACCTACAAAAACTATCATCTCGCACTGGCGAGGCAGAACAACGCATATCTGGGGCAGAGGACGGACTGAGAGAACTAAAACAACAGCTGGCCGGCATCACATCACGACTGAAAACAATGGGAGAGTGGATGAGAGTGAGGGTAGGTCGAGGAGAAACAATGTTAGGATCCCAGGACTACCAGAAAATGAAGAGGGACCGAGCATGGAATTATTTCTGGAGCAATGGTTGAATGACATGTTTGAACCAGACTCCTTCTCCAAATTCTTCTCGATAGGAAGGGCCCATCGTATGCCTACCGGACGTCCGGTGCCCGGCGCACCGCGGCGCACCGTGATTGCAAAACTTCTGAATTACAGAGATCGAGATATGTTGCTCCAGTGGGCACGTGGGAAAGGCACACTGACCTATAATGGATCCAAGATCGCCTTCTTTCCGGACTACACCAGGGAGGTGCAGAAGGTCAGACAGTCTTTCGACCAGCTCAAGAGGCAGTTGCAATCCCTAAAGGTGAAATGTGGCCTACTATTTCCAGCCCAACTGAAGATATACCACAAGGGAACGGCAGTCCACTTCACAGACCCCAGAGAAGCATGGAAGTGGGCAGAGCAACATTTGAAGGGGACTGGAGAACATTACGTAACAACGGAAACCGAAATCCCCGAGACAGACCGGAACAGGACCCCCCCGCTGGTACCCCACTCACGATGGCTTCACCTAGAAGAGACGCCAGAACCCTAAAGTTCCTGATGTGGAACGTCAATGGGCTAGGTAGTGGTCTTAAAAGACGACTAGTCACACTGTTTCTGAATAGGCATTCACCAGATGTAGTATTCCTCACTGAAACCCACCTGGCAGGCACAACCTGTAACTTATTCAAGCGTACCAACTACCGTACAGCGATACATGCGGGTTTTACCATAGGCTCACAGGGAGTACTAATGCCAATACATAAAAGGCTCCCTCTTACCCTTTCCAATGTGACACATGACACAGGGGGAAGATTTGTATGCACCACAGGGACGTTATGGAACCAAACCATTGCTCTACTAGCAGTCTACTCACCGCCCTAATTGATGACGGTGCTGATAAATGACATTACACCGGCACTCACCAAAGACACGTCGGACACGCTGATCCTATGGGGGGGAACTTCAACGAAGTCATGGATGTGAGAATAGACTGCACTCACCTGCGGGGGAGAAATCCTAGGAGTCACACCAAGCTTGCTACCTTCACTGCCGCAATGGGTTTAAAAGATGTATGGCATGACCTACATCCTGACACACGAGAGTACTCATACCACTCAGGGGTCCATGCCTCATTGTCAAGACTAGACTACTTCTTCCTCCCTGCGACAGACATACACAAAGCGGTAGTTGCTACGCTGCTCCCGAGGGGAATCTCAGATCACTCCCCCTATTGGTGGAGCTGTTGGCAGCGAGCCCCCCCCCTCCCCGCCATAGCGCCTCAACAATTACTACCTGGGCTTTCCGGACGGAGAGCCCCGGAGTGCTATGGGAGGCATACAAACTGGTACTCCGGGGAGAAATTCTCTCCTGGACTACAGCGCACAAAAAAACACATAAAAAAGCACTGGAAAAAGCTGGAATTAGTGTGAACAAAACAGAGGAGTCCCATCTTGCTAGTGATAGGCCTGACACGCATCGAGCACTCATACTAGCTCAGAAACGTTTACAGAACGTAGCCATTGACTGCGCCAAACAGGCACACAGAGCGATGCGTGCCAGAATATACGAAACAAGTGACAAAGCAGGCAAAATGCCTGTTAGGCAGAATCCTATGCAGTTCCCTTGGGGAACACTGCAAAAAGATTAAGACTACAGGAGTAAGCAGTAAACCCAATTGGTAGCAGTCTGCACCACCCAGATGTACCTGGTAGCTGTGGCTGAGCAGTCAGACTTCTCTCAAGAAGAGTAGGGCAGTATACAGAGGATACACAATAGGGCTAAAAACACAGTAGAGCAAGCAAACACTGACCAGAGCTTTGTATCAAAAGTATATCATTATTTATTTAACACACACTTAAAGAAATACACTAGCACTATAAATCAAAGCAAGTTCAAACACAGTCAGAAAAGTATACACACCTCCCTTAAGAATTATTTAGACAAGTCTAAGTCAAAACACCACTTTTTGTCAAAACAGAGGTGAGCGAGTAACTTAGATGGCACTCCAATAATTAAGTAAAAGGGAGAGAAAAAGGCAGGTCATGAAAATAAAACAGTTCCCAACACTTTTAAAAGACCAAAACAAGTTAAAGAAGGCAGAGTCTACTGTAGAGCCAAAGTTCATAGGCCAGGCCCACTTTAAATGGAGCCAGGTGAAATGTGCCCAAGATCACACAGTTCAGAAATGCATTCAAGTCTTTGTAAAAATGTTCAAAAGAGATTGGGTTGATTCTGAAGGTAAAGTTAAAGGTCTGGGGCCAACCCAGTTGGAAAGCAAAGGATTTAAGGGTCACCTTTAGCAAACCGTAGAAAGGGAGGCCAGTTGGAACACTACCTTTAAAGTTGAGGAAGCTCCAGCGGTGGCAGTTGTTCCTGGCAGCGGGTGCAGTTCATGGTTTCAACCAGGGGAAGAGAGGATCTCGTCGAGGAGGAAACTTGGAGTTGTTGCACTGCCCAGGGAAGAAACCAGCCGCGGAGTTCGTCGGTTAAAAGGTGCGTTCCTGGTATTCGCGGTCACAGTGGTGAAGCCTGGCTATCCGCCGCCAGTGTGCTTGGCACGGGCGATTCGACCAAGAGACGTCCTGGAAGGCGAAAATGGCGAACTGGTTGATCCCACCAGCTCAGAGGAAGAAAACTCTTTCAGCAGATCTTCTCTTGTCGTCGGGAAAGTGGTGAGGTCGTTGCAGCAGGGCTCCACCGGTGGTGTCGTCATTGCAGATGGCTCAGCTTCTCCCCTCTTGTGATTTCTTAGATCCTGTGGCGACTTCTGAAGTTCCAGTCCCAAAAGCCCTGTTTTTATGCAGAAAAACCCCCATTCAACAGCCTAGCTGTGACTCATATATGCTAAGTGGTGAGCCGGGCGGCTCACCACTGGGCCAATCAGAACAGAGTGCGACTTAAGTTGCTAAGGCAACGCAGTCCAGGGTGCCATTCTCCCACCCACACATCCTGTGGAACCCAGACAGAGTGGCACCAGTTGGTGGGCTTCTGTGGAGAAGCCTGCCAAAAAGTGGAACAAAGGGCCCGATCTTGGTTGGAGTTACAGAGACGGACACAAACGCCGTTTTAGAAAAGAGTTCTGGGAAAAAGACCCAACCGGTGATTTAATATTAAATAAATAAACCGGCGGTATCTTTAACATTGCACCAAAAAGTGGTGCGTTTAAAATCAATGGGAAAATACCATAGGAAATATTCTGGTGGAATATTTTGCGTGGTAACCACTGCCACCAGCCAGAAACTCGACAAGGGGGGACTGGACAGTGCCCCCTTGGAAACAGACCCAGGGGCAATTGAATTAACCCCTTCCAGTACTTCCACAATATGATTGTTTGTACTGGTTCTATTCACAATTTTGGACTAGTAAAGTCAATGATGACTTTACATGCCCTGGGAGACATTAGTCAGTCCCATGGTATGGAGTCTATGTTTGGGGGTCACTATGACACCCCTGTGTTACTGCACTGAGGGTGCTGTGTAACACATACACAAAAACAGATGATACCCTATGGAGTAAAAAAACCCATAGCCCATAAGCACACAAAAAGTCAAAGATATACCTCAAATCATGCCTAAGAGTGGGAGGAAAAGAGTCTCACTCTTAGCAGGAGAAAAAAACAAACCCCAAAAATCCAGCAAAGCTGCTGGGGGACTCACTAGGTTTGGGAAATTAGCTTTTTAAGAGAATTCTCCCTAACAATGCTGGCTTGGCTAGAACGCAGAGACGAGGGACACAGCCAGGTCAGAGTAATTAAACCAGAGAACGCAGACCCACTACTAACTGACTGGGAAATAACCGAGGGCTTTGCAAAGTATTATGGTGAACTTTATAAAGCTCCCAACACCCCCATTGACACCTCCATACTAGACAAGATTAACCTCCCCTCTCTAAGTGCCGAACAAAAGACAATTTTAGAAAAAGACATCACAGAGGAATAGCTGGTAGCGGCTATGTCACAGCTCCAATCGGGGAAAACCCTGGGACCGAATGGCTTCCCCGATTGAGATATGGAAAAAGATAGGGGCGAATGAGGTAGCCCCACACTTGCTGTGCATGTACCTGCATTCGAAAGAACAAGGTTGCCTGCCTGCTGACCTTCGGAAAGCCACTATAGTCATAATACCCAAAGCTGATAAACCCCCAGATAAATGTAGTTCTTACAGACCAATTTCTCTCATAAACAGCGAAACCAAACTCCTGGCGAAAATACTAGCTAACCAATTACAGCAAGTCATAACATCACTAATACACCCGGACCGGTGTGGATTTTTGCCACGAAGCTCCACACGCATGAATATATGCAGGTTGCACTTGACACTCGAAAGAGCACATACCCTCCAGGACCCCCTTGCGTTACTGGCAATAGACTTCAAAAAAGCCTTTGACTCGATATACTGGGAGGCATTATAGGGAATAATGCGCCGAATGGGGTTTGGAGAACAATACATAGGCTGGGTACAACTTCTTTATAACTTCCCCGAGGCGGAAACGAGGGTAAACGGCTGGCCGTCGAGATCCTTTAAACTAGGGAAGGGAACGAGGCAGGGATGTCCCCTATTCGCGATGCTCTTTGCATTAGCAATAGAACCCCTAACAAGATTATTGCGAGATACACAGTCATGGAGTGGTTTTTGATGGACAGACGAATGGGAGGACAAAGTCTCCCTGTATGCAGATGACCTGCTAATATATTTAAAAGACCCAGCCACCTCTTGTCCCATAGTAACACGCCTTCTAGAGCAATATGGAGCCTTCAGTGGTCTAAGGGTAAATTGGTCCAAATCTATACTGTTTCTGATCAATGGAGTGGGAGACGTTGCCTCGAATGACTGCCCTTACCGAGTGGAAAGGGGCCACTTTCGATACCTGGGTATACAGATCACAAAAGACTTGAATATGTGGTCAGAAACCTCAACCCAATTGTAGAGAGATTCACGGAAGATGTACAACATTGGATTTCCCTGCCACTAACCCTTCTGGGCAGAGCAGCGCTGTTTAAAATGATGGCTCTACCCCGTTTCCTATACATTCTACAGAACACCCCACTTCACATCCCAACAAATGTGTTCCACAAAATCGAGGGTGTAATCAGGAAGCTCCTATGGGGAGGTGAACACCCCCAGATAGCACTTCGTACACTCCAAAGGTCCATATGGGAGGGAGGTATTGGGCTACCTCGTCTGCAGACCTACTACTGGGTGAGTCAGATGGCAGTAGTAAATGACATTCTACACAGTAACGCCTCGCTACCACATGTGAGAACAGAGATTGCTGCCAGACCAAGACTGCCATCGCTAGAAAGTCTCTATCAGAGAACAGATATTGTAACCCCCCCCCCCCCCTGGAACATGCTGACTCACATGACATTAATTTGGGCTGAGACCCATAAATATATTGGTTGGGACAAAAAGATCACCCCAGTACAACCCTTATGGGGAAAATAGGAATCTCCCGGAAGTAACCAAACTTCCTCGATGGCCGAGTTGGGTGTCAATAGGGATAACAAAATTGGGCGATGTAATTGCAGAGGGTAAACTGGTGCCCTTTGAAAACTTATTAGCTAAGTTCAAGCTCCCTGAAACTGAACGATATTGTTAAACACAACTACAACACGCACTACAAAACCATCTCCCAGCCCTCTCTGAACTGCCTGAATGTACTCCTGTGGAGAGGAATATAGTCTTAGACCGCATTGACACCAAAATTACCTCTGTCATGTACAGTGCTCTAACCTCCTTTGCTACACCTGAACTAGTAAGCCCGATATCTAAATGGGAGAGAGATGTGGGCATCATCCTGCCGGAAGACTGGGTAACGATCCAAATGCACCCCCACGAAACTGACATATCATCTAGATTCCGGCTCATCCAACTAAAAATATTACACAGGATATACTACCTGAGAGTGGCCCTCTATCGGTGGGGTAGAATTGCAGACCCAAAGTGTCTACGCTGCCAGCACGAAGAAGGTACATTCTTCCACATACTGTGGGAATGCCCCTAAATCCAGCAGTACTGGCAGCAGTGCTGCGATGAACTCACGAGAATTCTGGGACGTGAAGTCCCCAAAGAACCCGAACTACTGTTAGTGGGTGTGAAGGAGAAAGGGGAAATGATACGATATGAAAAAAAGTGTTTATCTCAACCACTACAGCGCTGATTAAAAGGAACATAGCGAAACTGTGGGGATCTGATGTAACACCGCAATTTGAACAATGGGTTACAGACGAAAATATATGCATAGCAAGGGAGCAGCGGGTATATAGAGCCAGAGGATGTCCGGGGAAAGCTCAAAAGGTATGGCAGCAATGGGAAGATGCTCAATGAAATACCAAAATCGGCTAATGCATAACTCATATTGATGATGTGATAATGTTAATATCATTACATTGTGATCATTGTGTATGGTTTACTGGATCCAGGATTGATGCAAGTTGTTGTTGTTCGACTCATTAAGAGTCTGAAATTGTGTTATGTAATGTAGAAAAGAAAACCCATAAAATGTATTACAAAAAAAAAAGAATGAGGAAGAAGGAAGCAAGGTTTGGGAACACATTGAATCCTGCAGCCAAGGGTGAGAGGGGGAAGAAGGGCTCAGGAACCCTATGATTTCATAATGAGTGACTGTGACTAAGTTGGTGAACTGGCTGAAGTTGCCCAAGACTTTACATCATGTCCAGAGAAGGCACTGACGGAAGGGCTAGAAAGCCCCCCCCCCCAAACCCTCTCCGCCCAACTGACCAGAAGAATGGGTGGCATCAGGGGCACAATAACCATGAATTCTTAGGTTTGATAGATGTTCCAACTATTACGGTAGTTTCGGCAAAACATATAAATTGTTCCCCACATTAAATTCCTTGTTGAATACATCAACTTCTTGGTATTATTTGTGTTCCCAGTCACCCATGTGGCAGGGCAAACATACTTACCTCTAAACCATTTTCTTGGAGACAGAACAGGTAGCGGTGAGAGTGGGCATGGAAGTATTTATAACAACCAGTTGGAGGAATGTTTAATTACGCTTACTTGAAAGCTTGGGTGCAAGAAATGCTGTCTTCTGAACCATAATTGCCCTTAATGTTAGACTGGGAAGAACACATAACGTATATTTGCAGCTGCTGCGTTTTATAGGCAATCTCCGATTTGAGAAAGAAAGACCATCAATCGTCCTAAACCTTGTGTACTGCTGGAGCAGATAGACCTGGCAGTGGCTGTAGTTTGCTTAAAATCTCTCCAGATATTCAAACCCTTTCCACTAAACAGGTGTTTACCATTAAAAGGTTTGTAAATTGTGCCTGCTTGGATATCAACGGAAAATCCACTGGACCGTATCCACGTTCCCAGCTGAAGCACAACAGCACCTTTTTACAACATAAATATGCTGGTAAAAAGTTACTCGTCCCACTGTATAACAACTTCATGATGTTGCACCCACTAGATCTGCAGCATTCCAACTGTAAACCACTTCCATGATGCTGGGCCCACAATGTATACCAGCCTTCTGACTGTAAATCATGTTCTTGATGGTGCACACAATATAGGTCAGTGTGGCCACAGTATAGCAGTTGTCCACGGTGCTTATCTTGTGTCCACAGTATATGCTGGCATGGGGATGGGAAACACTACCTGCTGCCTGTGCCCAAATATGTACCAGTATTGCCACTGCAGAACACGTACATGGTGGTGCCAGCAATATGTGCCAGCATGGGCAATTTCATGCTGCCTACATTCAAATATATGTAACTACTGCTACAGTAAACATATTGATGGTTTTTAGCCTGTGTATACAATATATGCCAGGAAGGCTGTGTACAACATTTCATGCTGCCTGTGCCCATATATGGTCACTGAAAAACATTGATGTGTCCCCAGCATATGCCAGCATGGACCTGTAGAGCACTTTTAATGCTGACTGTGTCCAAATGCTCCAGTATTCCACTGTAAAAACACTTTTATGATTAAGCCACAACATATGGCCCTGTAAAACATATTTTCATGCTGCCCGTGCCCAATATACTTCACTATCGCCACTATAAAACACTGTATGGTGCACACAACATATGCCAGCATGACACCAATGTACTTCCAGTGTGCCCCTCTGCACCCACACAGATTCATTTCGACATGCCCACACACAAATTTAAACACTTGCACACAAGCGCATTCTATGACAAGACAGGAGGCTCGCATTATGCTTTACTCTCTTTAATTAGTGCCATTCAGCATTTTCAACAAAACATTTAAAACCATAACATTTGCTCTTTTTTTCCTTCTTTATGTAAAAAATACCAAATATGAGAGGTTTTAAAAGTTCTAAAGTCACTGTTCTTTTCTGCACTACCTCTCACATGATCCTCCGGGCTTAGTAGTCCTGACCTCTCCTGATCCACCTATCCGGGAGCAGGTCGCAGCATAAGAACCCGCCATGATAGTCCTCTGCCTCTTTCTTTTTGCTGCCATTTTGAGATAAGTACCTGTCTCTTATTTCATGATAAGTTTCGGGAAATACTTCGATATTAGCAAATTGATTATTTGTATTACACCTGTTGTCTTCTTGACTTATTTAATTTAATTTAATGAGGAATTAGTGCTTACCTCACGGGAGATCAGTGCGCGTATGCGTCGGTAAAGTATATATATTTTTTGACATGCAAGCGTTATCAGGTTAGTAAACTTAGGATTTTAATATAACAGGAGCGGGTGTCGGAGCCGTGAGCGAATACGCTCACCTTAGGCTGCCGGCCCCGCTCCGTCAGGAGACGCCGAGCGCGCGGCGGTCTCTAGGACCCAGGGGAGCAGGAGGAGTTATGCTTCCTGGCATTCCCTGGGGACACCTCAACACTCGCGCGGAACGATTTCATTACGTAGTGAAGCAGAGAGTGACAATAAGCCTCCACAGCACGGGAATTCGAAAGAGAAAAAAAAAAAAACAGATTTTTACCGTGCAGAGGGGAGAAAGGGATTATCCTGCTAAAGCAAGGCTGACTCTGAACCCCTAAGGCTTTTACTTCCACTACTTGTACAGCCTTCCCACTCCTCAGTGCTGACAACCTGATAGTTGGCATTGCCAACAGCAGTGATGGCTGCATACAGAAGCCCTGGCCGAACGCCATCAACTTCTCCGGAATGGAGTGCAGAAGAATGGGAGGAGGATCCCTCCCACCAGGAAGCTGATTTTTCTCAGAGCTTTAAGAAAAGTGCTAGGGGACTCGCTTACTCAAGCAATCTCGCTAGGAATACAGCCTATAACACAAAGGCTCGAACTTTTCGAGGCGATGATGGCAAAAAGGCAGAAGCAGGTAACTGCCAAGAAAAGGCGGGCAGAGAGCCCAGAGGCAGGGCCGTCAGCGAGACACCCCGCAGACGGGGTTGATCCAAAGGGGCGTAAGGTAGCTCGGAAGAGCAAACACTCTTTGCCCCCCCCCCCCGAGCACTAATGAAAGGGAGGATGCTGCTCTCCAAGATGTAAGCGACCCCGTCGCTAGGCTAAAGAGAGCCTTCCTGGAGAAACAGAAACAGAGCCAGGACAGACCCCCTACCCCGGGGGTGAATAATTTAGGGGATGATGACGAGGGCTACTCGCCTGATGATGAAGGGGAAGGAGACGAAGACACCTCATGACACTTCGAAGAAAATGTCGACCCTCAAGATATGGAGAACACCGCGGACATGTTCGATCCAGAGACTATCAGACACCCAAAATCTTCAGAATGGGTGCCTTCACCCAGGGTGTCAGCGTACATGTCCAAGCACATAAAGCCGCTGGACAGAGAGGTGCGTTCACGCATGAGGTCAGAGTGCCCTAGGCCAGTGTTACCAGGGAAGCTGGCGGAAACTCCAGACCTAGATCCCAAGATGGTCACGTTTGTGACTAAGTCAGCGCGTGATATTAGGAAAGGAATTGACAGCGCCTGGAGAGGATGCCAGGACAAGCTGTTGGACATAGCAGGCCCACTAGCAAAAATAATGGACCTGGCTGAGAAGGCGAAGGACACCGAGATTCCGGTAGACCCCCTTGCTTTAGGAAACTGGGCCCAGAGGGCAGTGTGTCTTCTGGGAAATGCTAATTGCGCACTTTCGGCAGAAAGGAAGAGAGGAGTCTTATTGAAGATTGACGAAAAATTAAGCGATCTAGCCTCTTATGAGGCAGGGTAAAATGCCAAAGGCCTATTGTTTGGCGAAGCTTTCGCTAAAGAGATGGCCCAGTTTGTGGGCACATACTCGGCATTAGAGAGAGCTCAGAGCTCAATAAAGAAAATCTTCCCGGGACGTGTTTTTTCCGGGACCGGACGACACAGGGGCCAAACGTCCGGTTGCTACAACTACCAGCGCAGGCCCCATGGACACAAGCCCAATACTGGGAAGGGAAACCTCAAGATACCTTCTTCCCATCCAGATCCAGATTTCCGAGAGGTCAGAGAGGGAGAGGATCTTATCGACAACCCAATGCCGCTGCCGGTGAGTACAACAAGCATAAGAGTAGGAGGGAGAACTCTCCAATTTTTGAACGAATGGCGAGCGTTGTCACGCGATGCATGGGTGATGCAAGCATTGGCAGGGCTGCGGCTGGAGTTTTTAGGAAACACCATACAGAGAGTAGAATCGTCCCCCATATATTTGGCAAGCGAGGAGTTAGAGTTGTTGCACAACAAGCTCTTCAGTCTACTAAACAAGGGAGCTATAGAGCGAGATATGCAAGAGGAGCCAGGTTTCCTCAGCAACATGTTTCTGGTCCACAGGGGAGACAAGACTCGGCCAGTCATAAACTTGAAGAGTTTAAACGCATGGCTCGAGTACAATCATTTCAAGATGGAAGGCATTCACCTTCTGCGCGATCTCCTCCGCCAAGGAGACTACCTAGCGCGCCTGTATCTTAAGGACGCTTATCTTACAATTCCGATAGCTCAGGAATTTCAAAAGTATCTGCGCTTTCGGTGGAAAGACCAAATTCTGCGTTTCTCTTGTCTCCCATTTGGGTTGGCGTCCGCCCCGTGGGCCTTCACCAAAGTGATGAAACCGGTGGCGGCCGCCATAAGAGAGAGAGAGGGATACGTATCATCATATACCTAGACGATATTCTCGTACTAGCCGCAGACAGAAGTACTCTCATCAAGAATGTACAATGGATCTGCATGCTGTTGAGCTCTCTAGGGTTCTTAGTAAATTGGGACATGTCACAACTAAGGCCAGTTCAGAGACTGGAATTTCTGGGCTTCACCATAAGCACAGTGAAAGTGACCCTCGAGCTCCCTCATCACAAAGTGAGAGCGATAAAGAAAGAGCTCAAAGTAGTGATAGTGAAGAAAGTTATTTCGCTTCGATGTCTAGCCAGAGTAGTGGGATTGTTAGCCGCATCAATTCAGGCGATATTTCCAGGCCCACTCCACTCCCGGGATCTTCAACGTCTCAAGATCAGGCATCTACAAGGGGGCGTAGGGTATCACCAACTGGCTTGGACAGCGAAGCGCTCACCGAGCTTCACTGGTGGCTTCAGAATATGGAGGCGTGGAATGGCCGAGCCATTTTCGGAGACGCGCCAGAGTTAGTTATAGAAACAGGTCAGGCTAGGGAGCCAGATGCGAGCACATAGAAACAGGAGGAAAATGGTCAGATCAAGAGTTGCAGCTGCACATAAATTGCCTCCAGTTGGTAGCAGGTTCATTTGCAGTGCGAGTCTTCACAAAGGGCAAAGCAAGGTGTTGTGTCCTGCTCAAGATGGACAATATCTCTGCAGTTCGCTACATAAACAAGCTGGGAGGGACAAAGTCCAAGCTACTAGCGGAATTAGCGAAAGATTTCTGGCATTATTGCCTGGAACATCATATTGCAGTCACAGCAGAATATTTGCCAGGAGCTCTCAATGAGGTAGCGGATTGGAACTCGAGGTATCTGATAGATTCAAGCGATTGGAAACTTCGCCCACGAGTTTTCGAGAAGCTGCAGAAGCGCTGGGGCCCAATATACATAGATCTATTTGCGTCCAGACTGAATGCTCAAACGCAGACATACTTCAGTTGGAAGATAGACCCGGGAGCAGCGGGTACAGATGTATTTCTACAGACTTGGCACGGAGCGCTTCATTACGCATTCCTGCCATTTATCATGATCACGAGAGTGTTAGCGAAGGTTCACAGAGATCGTGCCGAACTCGTGATGGTACTACCGCTCTGGAAATACCAGCCCTGGTATTTCCAGTAGCAATGGAACTTTCTTCAGATTTTCCGAAGATAGTTCTGCATCAGCCAGCTACTAGGACCGTCCGGCCAGAGCCATCCCCTGATCGCAACAGGCAGGCTGCAGTTGCTGCCATGCAGGATTTCAGGAGAAAGTGGGAATTTCCAGGAATTTCGCGAATCGCTGCAGACTGCATCAAAGCTTCCTGGGCGCCTTCCACCATTAGGAGCTATAGCACTGCATGGAAAGCCTGGCCGCGATGGTGCACAGACCAGTGTCTGGATCCCGTTTCAGCCCCTTTAGTACAAGTTCTTAATTTTCTGGCGACTAAATTTCAAGAAGGGGGAGCTTTTAGAACGATAGGTGTTTATAGATCAGCGATCTCAGCGGGACACGATAAAATAGAAGGGATCGCAGAAGGCGAGCACCCAGCGGTCCTGAGGAAAAATAAGAAAGCCCCCAGAACCGAAGTACGCAGTCTTATGGGATATTAGAGTAGTGTTCGAACTTTTCCTTAGATGGCCAGCGAACAAAGATCTTTCCCGCTCGCAGTTATCAGGTAAACTGGCAATGTTATTGTGCCTTACATCATGCCGCAGAGTATCGGACGTAAAGGCGTTGGAAATCGATAGGTAGATCATCTATCCAGAAGGGGTAGCTTTTCACATAGCGGAAAGAATGAAGACTGGATTGCGAGTGATTTCATACCCTTACTTCACAGAAAATGAAAAGCTATGCGTTGCTCAGTGCATCAAGGATTACGAAGTCTCCACAGAGCACCTTAGGCCGCCAGGGGTTTGCTTATAGTGCTCAGAAAACCTTATCACGCAGTTGCAGCGCCTACTATCGCTAGATGGGTGCGCGAGGTCATGCAATGGGCTGGAATTGATCTGTCAATATTTGGGGCACATTCTGCGAGGGGTGCGATGGCTTCTAAAGCATTTACAGCTGGGGTATCTCTTCAGGACATTATGAAATCGGCAGATTGGTCCTCAGTGTCGACCTTTAAAACCTCTCACTTCAAGCCTGTCTCTAATATTACTAATGCAGTGGTGGCAAGCTTTGAACAAGCATAATGCGAGCCTCCTATCTTGTCATAGAATAAAGATTGCCCACGCTAACAGCTCAGGAAGTCTTCATTCTATTAAAGACAAGGAGGCAAGCATTTTATCCCACCCAAATGAAGTATTTAAAAATCTGAGCCTGTATATGTATTTTTGATGCTCAGATGTTGTTGCCCCGCCCTCGTGAAGTATTTTCCATTTCTCGTAGGAGAAGATCAGAAAGCGGCTTGACTCCATACACAGATCAAAGATGTTAAGAAGTTCGTTCAAGTTGGTCCGGAGGACCTAGCAAGTTACTGTTGAGCAGTCAGTTCCAGTTTTCCTCCAGGGTCACAGTTGATCAAATAGAGGACAGTTTCGAGTTCAGTACACAATGGAGTGGAAAAAGAAAGAGGCAGAGGACTATCATGGCGGGTTCTTATACTGCGACCTGCTCCCGGATAGGTGGATCAGGAGAGGTCAGGACTACTAAGCCTCGGAGGATCACGGGGGAGGTAGTGCAGAAAAGAACAGTGACTTTAGAACTTTTAAAACCTCTCATATTTGGTATTTTTTACATAAGGAAGGAAAAAAAGAGCAAATGTTACGGTTTAAAATGTTTTGTTGAAAATGCTGAATGGCAGTAATTAAAGAGAGTAAAGCATAATGCTCGCCTCCTTGTCTTTAATAGAATGAAGACTTCCTGAGCTGTTAGCGTGGGCAATCTTTATTGTAAAACATTCTCAACACTCACTCATGGACTTTGCCTGGTGGCAACCTTGAGTGTAGTCTCCTCAGAGGGCCATGGCTCTAGGGGTTTCATACCAGAAAGTGCTGATCCTTCGAGAGGAACATGTGCAGGGCTAATCAATGCCTCGGATGTCCCTCCTCACTGCCGGCTTTGCGCCAGTAATTAAAATGCAAGCACAATGCATGCATTGCAATACATTTTCCCAATGATGTTCGGCAAAGTGGGTTGCAGTGTGGGGGGGGGTGGAGGGGCTCAAGGGCGTTTCTGCTCCCCTACCTGGCTCCACTACTGGTAGCAGGGGTAGCAGGGCTCACTGTGTGTGACTCCTCCTGAGAGCAGGCACTTATATTTCAGTCATTATTATTGTTGAGTCAATTGGGCCACGGGAACTGCAGAATGAGTATGGAAGAAGGGATTGACGGAGATAAAATTGGGTGAAAACGCCTCATTATTACGGACACTCTGAGTTGACTCAATGTAACATTTCTTCCCATTTAAATTTTCTTTTTTCACGTTCCAATGAACTATTGGTTTGTCAGGAAGAACACACAGTCTTGTGAAAAGTACAGGTAATGCTTTAATCCACATTCCTATGATTAAGTTACATAAGGTGGTGCTTTTTGTTGGCAGAAATCAAATACAGTGGTCAGTTTCATGCAAAAAGCCAATGCATTTCTGTATCAAATACCATCCATTCTTCTTCGTGACTCTCGTTCGAGTTAGATCGTAGTGCCGAAGTTTGCATAGCCCTGAAGATAGAAGAGGGATGCCATTCTCTCCCCATATGTCTTACTACACAGAGTTGCGAATGTGCTTTGGCTGACATGTAGTTGTGATGCTGTGGAACCCCAGGCCAACAATGGGGAACCCTAAATGATACTTCTGGTGAGGTGAAGCAGAACATGGAAGAGGGGCAGTGACTCCAACGATCGAAACATCCATATTATAGGTAAAGTGGCACATCATGAAGCCCATAGCCCAGGCGGAGGCAGAGTTGTCAGGTTTTGAGCTTACTTGAGACTGGTGAGCAGACGTAGAAAAGGTTCTGCCTTTCAGTTTGTCCCGCAGACGTGATTCATGCAGGTATAGGTGATCCTCTCCGGTAGCCACGCCGCCCGGAAGAGGCTGCAACAGCTGGCGTGACTCCCAAAGCAAACCCCAAAGGAAAAAGCCAAAAACCCACTAGGGGTAAAAAATAAATAAATAAAAAAACTTTGTAGTGCTGAGATGTCCTATGTTCAAATCCAGTGGACCAAAATTCCAAAAGGAGTCCAATGGAAGGAATGAGGTACGCTGGAGAGCAGCAGAATCCATGGGGAGGAAAGAGTCAATGTGGTCCAGAAAAAGAGAGCAACAAAAAAACAGGAGCAGGAGGAACACAGCAACAAGGAGCGACAGAACGTAGGGAGAAAACAACAAGGAAATATACAGAGTGGTAGGAATACGATCAACACTGATCTAAGGCACAAAGTTACATAAGCGTTGTGACGTGCAGACTTAATGCCGGCATTTTGCTTTACGGAAACGTCACATGGAGTGCAGCACCCGGTGCCTGTCGGGGACCCGTTCTTCCAGCACCTAGCGCGATCACGGATACAGATACAACAGGGCCACTCAGAGCGGCCATGTTGGGTGAGGCGTTACATGCCGTGATACATACTCTACCGAAGGGGCAGGTCTTCCATCTCCGCCACAAAGACCATCGGAACCCCAGGCTACACATGACAAGAGTCCAGAGAGGGTAGGTGCCAGAGATGATAAAGGGGCAAATTTCACAAGGCCCTAAGCAATTACCTGAAAGAAAAAGGACAGAGCAGAGGTCTTGGATATTCAGGACAGGGGGTGGTAGCATGCTTATCCGGGGTATCCAATACAATAAAGGTACCTTAATGGCATGAAAAGTTGGACAAGTATGGCCAAAGTATATACACGGGATACATAAATGTTACATTCTCTTCACAAGTGATCATTTTAGTTATTAGCTTTTTTTCTAAAAGAAAAGTCCATATTGCTTCATGCACATTGTCTTCTTTGGTGGCATACATAGACATATTGTGCGGTTCTCTCTGCTAATTCTGGTCATTTTCCAAGGAAAGATCAGAGCGGTTCTTGTCCAGTTTTACTCGCAAAGACTTTCTTATTCTCACACAATGTGGGGAAATAAGTGTCTGAATGCCTTTGCATACAGGACATTGGAGGAGAAGAACAAGTTACTAACTTTAACGTTCTTTCGATTGGATGTTCCTCCCACGTATTCCTCATCCTATGATATTCGTATTCCAGCTTCAGCTGCGTGAGAAAAAGTGTTCACCAGGGGGCGCTGTGTTCGAGACCACGGAGTTGAAGTCCCTCGAGGGCCACCGTCGGGCGTCAACGTCATCCGCTGTACAAAGGGCTCAAGCAGCGCCCGTTACCTCAGTTTTGTTTTTATGGTGTTCATGGTCGCATCAGCTGATCAGACTTTAAGTCCTCAGGCTTTTAAGGAAGTTAGAGTGCAACTGGTGTAAACTGTATGGAGGGGTAGGATGAGAGGGTCGATGAGGAATACGTGGGAGGAACATCCAATCGAAAGAACATTACAGTTGGTAAGTAACTTGTTCTTCGAATGGATTGTGTCCTCCCAAGTATTTCTCATCTTATGATAGGCTCCCATAGCAGTGGTAATTTTGTAGGTGGGAGTACTAGAAATTTTAATTATAGACTGAATGAAGGACAGCTTTTACAAATAGTCCTCCTTGATATGAAGTAGAATCCAAGCAGTAATGCTTTACAAAGGTGTGCATTGACGACCAGGTGGCCGCAGCACAAATATCCTGCACCGGGACACCCCTCTGAAGAGCTGTGGAAGTTGCCATGCCTCGGTTTCAATGAGCCCTTAATCCATCTGGAGGCTCTTTCCCAGTTAGTTTATAGCATTCAGAGATTGCTAGAATTATCCATCTGGATAGAGTTTGTTTAGATACTGCAAGGCCCAATGTGTGCCCAGTATATCCAACAAATAGCTGGTCACATTGTCAGAGATTTGCCAATCTGGAAATGTATAAAGTGAGAGCCCTTTTTGGGTCCAGTATATGCAACCTTTCCTCTTCCTTACTAGCGTGAGGTGGAGGATAAAAGGAATGTAAGACAATTTTTTGTGACAGTTGAAAATCAGACAGCATTTTAGGCAAGAAAGATGATTTGACTTTTAGAATAACCTTGTCCCTATGGAAAATGGTGTGAGGAGGCTTACAAGACAGTACCTGCAACTCATCCTGCAGGCTGATGTTATAGCCACTAACAGAATTGTCTTAATAGTGAGCAGTCTTACTGGACAAGAATGTAGAGGTTCGAAAGGAGCACACATGAGAAATTTTAAAACAAGATTTAAATCCCAGATGGGCACCTGAAAAGGTGTCTGAGGGTATACATTAGTCAGCCCTGTCAAGAATTGAATGACTAAAGGCATTTTAAAATAGGACACCTCTTCCGAGGAGCACTTAAAGATAGATAGCGCTGCCAAGTAACCTTTTATAGTTCCAACTTGGAGCCCCAAATTGGCTAAGTGTAAGAGAAAAGAAGTACTGTTGGAGTATTACAAAGAAATTGATCCACATTCTTATCCCTGCACCAGTTACTGAACTTGTTCCAACGACACAGATACAGGGATTTTGTTGCTGGCCTTCTGGCCGAAAGCAAAATCTCCATTACGTCATCCGGGAGGTTCCAATCCTTATATCTTAGCCTCTCAGAAACCATGCGTGGAGGCTGAGTGTCTTGACCTCTAAATGGAGAACCCGACCTTCCTCTTGTGAGAGAAGATCCTCTCTTTGTGGAAGATGTATTGGAGAGCAGATGGACATGTTCAGAAGGTCCCGGTACCACGTCCTCCTGGCCCAATCCAGGGCAATTAGGATCATGGTTTTCCTGAACTTTCTATACCTCCTGATTACTTGAGGAATCACGGGGACTGGAAGAAACGCGTAAAGGAGTGGAAATACCCAGTCCACTACGAACACGTCCCCTAGAGCTCCTCTTGGGGGAAATTCACTTGAGCAATACAGTTCGCACTTCCGGTTGGCCCCGGCCGCGAACAGATCCACTTGAGGAGTTCCCCAAAGGGCGAAGATCTCTTGAAGGCTAGTTCCCACTCGTGGGAGACTGTGCTCTGCCTGCTCGAGCGTCCGCTGCCGTGTTTAGCTCTCCGGCGAGGTGAAATGCCGATAGAGAGATTCCTTCTTGCATTGCCCAGAGCCAGAGCTGCATTGCCTCTCTGCACAGTGGAAGTGATCCTACGCCTCCTCTTTTGTTGAGGTAGTACAGGGCCACCATGTTGTCCGTCATTATCAGGACATTTTTCCCTTCTACAGAGGGCAGAAAAGACTTCAGCGCTAGTCTGATTGCTCTCAGCTTAAAAAGGTTGATTTGGAGTTTGGACTCCGATGGAGACGAACGACCGCTGATTGTCAGATCGTTGGTGTGGGCTCCCCACCCCGTGAGTGAGGCATCCGTCACTACCGTTATCTCCGGCCATGGCTGCCAAAAAGGTTCCCCCTTGAGGATATTCTCCTTGCAAGCCCACCATAGGAGATCTTGAGCCACTTTGGTAGGGACTTGTAGAAGATCTGACATCTCTGCCGAAAATTGGGACCATTGAGTCCTGAGGGCCCATTGAAGGGATCTCATCCTCAATCTCGCCTCTGGCACCAGAAAAATGCAGGATGCCATGAGGCCTAGCAACCTTAGAAAGTCGAAAGCCGGTAGATGTTGGGCATTTTGAAACTTCATTACCATCTGCAGAATGTGGTGAGCTTTTTCCTCGGGAGGCGAGGCTTTCCCTGAGGAAGTGTCCAGGATCGCTCCAATGAACTGGAGTTTTTGGCTTGGAATCATTTGTGACTTCTTGTAATTGAGGGAGAAGCCCAGACTGTAAGAAGTGGCAGGTCAAGGCCAGATGTTCCTGGACTCGTTCAGATGAACTCGCTAATCGTCCAGATAAGGGTACACATGAATCCCCCTTCTTCTGATATTCGCTGCCACCACCGCCATCAGTTTGGTGAAAACCCTTGGGTCGGAGGTCAGCCCAGATGGTAGAACCCGAAACTAATAATGAGAACCGCCAACTGCGAACCTCAGTTACTTCCTGTGCTTGAGATGGATTGGTACATGAAAGTAAACATCCTGAAGGTACAATGAAACCAGCCAGTCCTGAAGCTGAAGAGCCTGAAGGATCTGAGAAAGGGTCACCATCTTGAACTTGTCCTTCCTGGGGAACTTGTTCAAGCTTCTCAAGTCCAAGATGGGACTCAATCCTCTGTCCGTTTTGGGGATGAGAAAATAGGGGGAGTACCAACCCTTGTTCCTCTCCGCTACAGGTACATGTTCTATTGCACCTTTCTTTAGCAGGGTTAAAATCTCCTGCACAAGGAGCGGGTCTGAAATTGTTACAGAGTTGGCATCGGGTGGATGACCTTGAGGTCTTTGATGAAAAGGAAGACAGTAACCATGGGTCACTATCTCTACCGAGTTATTCTGCCTCCCACCGGGGGTTTTGTGGGTTAAGACTTCAAAGTGGCTTTGCAGTGGCTGAGGAGGTAGTAGCCGCTGCTGTGGCTGATCTAGCACCTCTCCATTTCCACCACAAAAGGGTTTTCCCTGTTGGCGTCTCTGACTGGCCTGGCCCCTCCCTATTCCAAAAGAGGAATAGAAGCGAAAGGGGCGAGTCTTCCAGGAAGATGAGACCGTGCTAGATGCCATGGACCTACTTATACTATCCAATCCTGACTGAAGGCATTCCTCCATAGCCTCTTTACCATCCTTCACTATAGCCAGGAAACCATCCCATTCCTCACCTTCCGAGATGCGTTCAGGCGCTGATGACATGCAGTCCCACAGGGTATAAGTACATTTTGCTAATGTCCAAGTGATATTAGTTGATTTGAGGGCCATGCTACCTGAATAAAAAGCTTTCCGGGCGCAAGCATCAACTTTTTTACCATCCCTGTCTGGTGGTATTGATGGGTAAGCCGATTGCCTAGTGGAGGTTGCAGCTTGCACCACTAGACTTTCAGGAGATGGATATTTGGATAAATATTCTGGATCTGATAAAGCTGGCCTATATTTTGGTACCAGTTTCTTATTTACTGCTTCAATCGAATCAGGAGTATTCCAATTTACCATTACCCTTTTTTTCAGTGCTTTATGGAATGGGAGAACAGGATCTTTTAAAGGGACCCTCACTATGGATGTCAGTCATGTCATCCTGGTCAAAATCCAGGAAAGCTGCTTTCCAACCCATAAAATCATTGACACTTCCGATAAGATTCCTACAACTGGGATCAGCACGATCTGTAGGATCTGGCCTTTCAGAATCCACTCCAGGTGAAGTGTCTAAGCCACTGGCATTTTGGAGACAGTCATAAAGGTCTGTTATTTTAGATTGTGGGTCTACTAGTTCTTCAGGAACCTCTCTGGCTCCAAATCTAACCCCAGCTGGAGTGATATCCTCTTCAGAGGAATGTCCTTCATATATAGATGACATGGATCTAAAAGATTCGCGTCTAGGTTGAGGGTGGAAAGTCTTTTCAGGCAAAGAAGGTGGAATTTGCTTAGGCATGGGCAATTACTTCGACTTGGGTCTTGGTATCAAAGAAGGCCTCGATAAAGGCATCGAAAGCGTCAATAGGGAAGACACTGGCTTTGATGCTGTTGAAGGAGGCTTCGATACAGCTAAAGGTGTTGACGTCATCTTTGTCATCAGACTCGACACTATGGTAGTCGACTGCGTCGAGTCATGTTTTGACTTAGACATTGGTGCCAATTCCGCTAGCCCTGATTTATGCACCGGAGGCTTTGATTTAGTGCGAGGCGTCGGGAAACTTTCCCTAGAAGACAACCTCGACTCTTTTTCAACCCTTGCGTGTTTAGATCTTGATTTTCCTCTGTCACTTTTAGAGTGAGTAGAGGCATGATCACCACGCCGCAACTTTGAGGGGGTCTGGGCTGCTTTCTCGAATATTTTAAGCATCGAAGCCCTGAGGGCTTTCCATTTTTCTGGGGAATCGTGCTTTGATGGGTAAGTTACTCTCCTCTCAGGAAAGGACGAGGAGGAATAAGACCTATGATGTGGCTTTTTTTACTTTTTAATCGAAGACGAGGAAGATTTCCTCGATCGACTCTCCGATCTCGACCTCCTCGACTCGTGACGAGATTTTCTACCGGATTCATCCAAATCCTTTTGTCTTTTCGAAGGCTTATATGTCTCCTCCCACACTGCCAGCTTACCTCTGCGTTCCCTAAGAGCCTTATTTGACATGGCCTTATAGGACTCACACTCATCAATCCCATGGTCTGGGCTGAGGCACAAGAGGCAATTCCAATGGGGGTCGGTTATAGACATCTTCCTGCCACACTTCAGACATTTTTTTTAACCCTGTCTTGGATGTGGAGGGAGTTGAAGACGAGGACATCGTCGAAGAAATTCTTGATGTGCCGTTCGTAACACAAAGCAGTTGCGTCGGAAAAACGGAACTGAGGTAACGGGCGGTGCTTGAGCCCTTTATACAGCGGATGACGTCGACGCCCGACGGCAGCCCTCGAGGGACTTCGACTTTGCGGTCTCAAACACAGCGCCCTTCTTGTGAACATTTTTTCCGAAGCAGATGAAGCTGGGATACGAATATCATAAAATGAGGAATACATGGGAGGACACAATCCATTCGAAAAGGTCTAGTATTCCATGCTTCCAAGTCACACTGTTGACAGATTCTGTCCTCCCTAAACTGTTTTTGTGCTCTGGCCGAGAAGTCTATATTTCTGGCTTGTCGTCACTCTGTCTGTATTTGGTGAGTGTTTTCATGTGCTTTGTTTGTTTACCAACATTAGGTAATATGCATGTTTAAACATTTGCCCCGGTGACTTGTAGCATACTAGCATGTTGTGTTGTCTTTGTTCTGCTCTCCAATGCATTGTGTTTTGCTTCTTTAGGGTCTTTTCAAAGTCCCTAGTCAGTTTCTCCTCCAGTCTTTGGTTGTCTATGCTGTCAATCTGTGGGGTTCTGCTACCAAATGATCACAATTCTGTAATATATTGATTAAGGGATTGGTTCCAGGGTTTTATTGTTTGGTCGTTCAGATCCACGAGCTGGGGGGAGTTTAGGTTTCTGCCTTGATATGGCACCAGAATTTATGAATGTACTTTTGGATGTTGAGCAGCAGGTAATATCCCTAGTTCTACGTAGTTTGGGCTGTTTTTATGAACACAAAGTACTTGTTTGGAGCAATGTAGGTGCATACTTTGTGTGGGAGATGTGTCCCATTCTGCATATTATTTGTTTAGTGATGGACCCCACACCTTGCTTCCATAATATAGGATATGAGTGATGTTGCTGTCAAAAAGCTTTAGCCTTTGCTTTACTGAAGGGATGAAGCTGCTTCTTGATAGCATGGAATGCATGGGGGGATTTTTCTTGAAGTGTTTTGTTGCCAACATCCAGATGAACGTATTCGGAGCCCTAGGTAGGGCTAGTCTAACATGTACAACTTATTTGCCATTAAAGAGTGGTTTGAATGTGTTGCTGTTCTTTGTTTTGTTATGGAATACCATGATTTTGTTAGGTCCACCTCTAGAGCCTAAATCTTGCATTATTCTTCAAGGGGGTTAAGACTATGTTAGAGTCCTTCTTTGGTGGTGGCCACAAGTTAATCATGCAACATTAGAGTGATATAAGATCTCAGAAAAATAAAATTCAAGAATCCAAAATGACAGAACTTCACTATATATGAAAAGAGGACTACTGAAATTGTGGAACATAGAGACTAGAATACCAGCTGACAAGGGAGGGGCATTGGTGATTATGAATATGAGTGATTATCAGTAATAGAAAGACAGCTGAATGATGAGGAGGTATGTATGAGAATATAATATGATCCGACTATGAAAGTGAAGGAGCTGATTGAAGGTGTCTTAAAAGAAGCAGAAGAGAACAAGTGGGTGTCATGATTCCTGCCCCTCATGTCCCCAGCCCTCGAAGATGTCAAGCTGGGGCCAGGCCATGATCACCTACATGGCCCTCAAGGGCCTCTCCATCCCTCCAAAGACCCACTTGGAGTCAGACTTGGCGCTTGTGGCACCAGACCCACTCACTCCCATCGGATAACATTGAGGATTGGACTTGTAGTGCATTGATGGGGACAAGATGGATGCCCCCACATATTTTGGTTCCCAGAACTGCATGTGCAGTCTAGTCTTTTGGGTGTGCTTCAGCCCAGAGACACCTGGGATACCCAGAGACTATTTAAGCCATGCCCAGGCTGAGAAACATGCTTTGCGTTTTCTGCACCTGCAGCATGACACTCACCGTGTTCGGATCGGTCTCCAGTAGGCCTGCATCTTTCTTCTGCGCTCAGCTCCTGCAAGGACACCATTAGCAACAGCCTTACCTTGCGGCCCTTCTGCCCATCATTCATCGCTCCTTCTGCTCTGCGGGCATCTTCGGCGGTGTCATTCCCATCCCGGCATGCCGCTTCCTAAGGAAAAGGGAAAAGAACAAAAAAGGCATTAGTAAGCATTCAGCAAATCTTTGCTTATTTTTAAAGACTGTACGAGCTTTAACGCTTACCTGAATCCCAGCCACTCTGGGAGAACTCGTCCCCGGAACTTCTCATCCATCTGCAAGAGGGAAAAGACACTCCAGGTTAGCGTGGAAACATCTAGAGGCACTGCATACCGCGCTTACTCATAGCATGTCTTCTTCATAACCGGCATCCATGCTGAAAAGATCGCACCACCTAAAAGACACAGAAAAATAACTCAGTTTAATACAAATACGAAAGGGTCGCATCGCGCATCGTGCTCTCACTCACCTTCAGCGCTACTCATCTCAGCAGCACGTCACCATCCCCGGACACCGGCCATCATCTAAGGAAGGAAAGGAACGAAGTTAGAGAACTGTTCAAAAGACTCATTATACTTAGCTGTCGGACTCTTGCCAGTGAAGTAGGACGGAGAGCACACTTTCCAAGAAAACAAGGTGAGCTGTGGATCAAAGGGAAGGGTTGGACCCCGGGGAAGAAGGGGTTCAAGCACACAAAGACAATAGGGAGTTAAACTCTACCAATCCTGTGTTTCAGGCCCAGTCTTCAGTCGAGTAGACTCCAGAGAAGGGTTTGAGGTCGTAAGAGGTCAGAACAGGCTGAGTGACGTCCCCGTGGATACCAGGTGAGCGTTACAGAATGCAAAGCCTCACATCAAAATCCACCTGAGCATCATGGAAACGTCAGAAACCGACCAGTTAGCCCACATGTTGGGACAGCTACGTTCCGCAGTGCATGCAGCCAGGCAGGAGACCAACACCCTGAGGGGAGAGCTGATAGTAGAACGCACTGATGATTTAAGCCGGCAACTTCTCCAGTCACAAGCAGGGCATGCACCATTGCCGGGAAGCGTGCCCTCGATGCCAGCACCATCAGCCAATCCCGTTCAGATAACCCTTCCTGGGGCAGTTCCCTTGGCCCCGCCAGAACGATTTACGGGGGATCCCAAGAGGTTTGCAACGTTCATGAACCAGTGCCGCCTGCACTTCCTTTGTAGACCAGGGGCCTTTCCGAATGACCAATCACGGGTCGCTTTTGTGCTATCCTACCTGAGTGGTAGCACCACGGACTGGTCTGTACCCTTTGTGGCCCAAGATGATCCTTTGTTGCATGACTTCAGGGGCTTTCAGCAGGACATGGAAAAGCTGTTTGCCCGTCATACTCATGGGCAGGCATTGGACGATGAACTTCTGTCCCTACACCAAGGGAATCAAGACCTATTAAAATACATAGCCACATTCAATAGACTCGTAGTTGAAGCAGAATGGCCAGTGGGGAAGAGAACCACGTTATTTCATCATGGGTTGCGGGGGGGAGCTCAAGGATGTTCTCGCACAAGTAGTGAACCCCCCGAAAGACTGCTCAGAATTCATTGACCTTGTTGTTCAACTGGATCATAGGTTGCAGGACAGAAGAGCAGATCGAACCAGACTGGACCCTCGCCCTATGTATGTGCGTTCAAAGGACAGTATTGTCTGCACAACGGAAGGTTCAGGAGAACCAATGCAAATCGGGGGGAGTCAGATCCCCCTTGACTAAAGCGGAAAGGGATAAAAGGAGACAGCAGCAGTTATGCCTGTACTGTGGAAGGTCAGGTCATTTCCTTAAAGAGTGCCCTGTGAAGCCACCGAGGAGGACGGTAGGGGCCACAGACAAGGAAGATACCATCAAGGAATCGGAATACTCCCCAGCCCAGCAAGTGTAGAGGTCCACTTTTCGGGCGAACAAAGTGAACTACAGACCTCCCATTTTGCACTATCTGTGGTCTTGATCAATCACCAACAACCATCTTGGATGCACGCAGTAAGAGCGTACATTGACAGTGGAGCCGTTGGGAATTACATTGAGCAGGATCTTGCGGCAAAGATGGGGCTTCCGTTACGCCCTAAATCAACCACTGACACTGTTACCACTGTCGACGGCACGGAAATAGCTTCTGGTCCAGTATCCCAATGCACTACAGATTTAACCCTTCTGTGCCAGGATGGACACCAAGAATCTATCGTTTTCAACCTCATTAAGGTACCACAGTTCCGGTTGATTTTGGGAATGCCATGGTTGGTAGCTCACAATCCTCGAATCGATTGGCGAGCAAAGGAATTGGCCTTTCCCGAGACTTGCGCCCACACGTTATCGCCAAGAGAAACAACCAATAGACACCAGAACGTCCACGCTTGCGACTGTGGCAATCAGCACCCTACCAAGTGAATACCAGGACTTTCAAGATGTCTTTCAGAAAGAACAGGCTAATACCCTGCCGCCGCATAGACCATACGATTGCCAAATCGACCCGATATCTGGTGCACAAATCCCTTGTGGGCGAATTTACGCACTCATGGAACCAGAAAACCAGCACCTGAAGGCCTATCTTGAACAATACCTGGCCAACGGGTTCATCCGTCCCTCGAAGTCTCCAGCAGCCAGTCCTCCATTCTTCGTACCGAAAAAGGAGGAGGACTTGAGAACGTGCATCAACTATCGCGCACTGAACCAGATTACCGTAATAAAATGCTACCCCCTGCCACTGATCCCTGAATTGCTTGATCAAGTCAAAGATGCCCAAATCTACACAAAACTAGACCTGAGGGGGGCATATCACTTTGTTCGCGTAAAACAGGGGGACGAATGGAAAACTGCTTTTCGCACCAAATACAGCTTGTACGAATATCAAGTAATGCCCTTTGGCCTTTGCAACGCGCCTGCAGCATTTCAATACTTCATGAACGATGTCCTACGGGAATTGATTGATGTCTGTGCTCTAGTGTACATCGACGATATTCTAGTATATTCCGCATCAAAGCAGGACCACGTTAAACACGTCCGATCCGTATTGGAGAAACTCTGTCAACACCAGCTCTACGCCAAGCTTGAAAAGTGCTCATTCCACGTCTCCGAGGTGGAATTCCTGGGCTTTATTCTCAGCCCGAATGGAATCCGAAAGGATGTACACAAGGTAGATGCTATCCTGAACTGGCCATCCCCAAATTCATTCAAGGGGGTTCAAAGTATGCTGGGTTTTACAAACTTCTACTGCCGGTTCATCCCAGGATTTTCGCAAATCGTGCATCCCATCACGTCATTGATAAGGAAAAGCAACAAAAGGTTCCAGTGGACAACAGAAGCCGAGGAAGCTTTCCAGGAACTCAAAGCAAGATTCAAGTCTGCCTCAATCTTATGCCACCCTCACCCTGATCTCCCATACCTGGTGGAAACGGACGCCTCAAGCATGGCTATGGGAGCCGTCCTCTCACAAAAGGACCCCGAAACGGGCCAGTTACACCCTGTTGCCTTCTGGTCGCGTAAATTCACACCCCCTGAACTCAATTACGCTATCAAAGACAAAGAACTCCTGGCCATTAAGTCAGCCTTTAAGGCATGATGGCACTACCTCTTGGGCGCCAGACACACAATCACCATAATAACGGACCACCGGAACCTACAGTACCTAAAAACGGCAAAGGCCCAATCCTCACGACAACTACGTTGGGCTCTTTTTTTTGCTGAATATGCCTACGTGATTACATTTCGACCAGGGGTGAAAAACGGGAAGGCCGATGCCCTTTCCCGTATGGGGGTGGAAGAGCAAGAGTATCAGACCCCTGACCCAATAGCAATCATCCCGAGTGACAAGCTCCTAGGAATCACAGCAACCATAACTCAGAAAGAATTACATGAAGAAATCCAAAACCTAATGAGTCCGGAGAAATTACAAGCGTGGAGTGCACAAGGCGAACATTACATGATAAAAGATCAGTTGCCCTACTTCAAGAATCGTTTATTCTTACCAAACCAAGAACTACGAGAACAAGTCATATCCGGTTATCATGATTCCTTGATCGAGGGCCACCCCGCAATCGCTAAAACCCTAGCCAAGGTAAAATTAAATTATTGGTGGCCCATGTGGCGTAAATACATTATCCAATTCATCCTATCTTATGGAGTGTGTGCTCAAAACAAGTCATCCAAGCAGAAACCGGCTGGGCTATTACAACCATTGGAAATCCCACCAGCACCCTGGCACACGTTGTCCCTCGATTTTATTACTGACTTACCACCCAGTCAAGGGTTTAACACTATTCTTGTGGTCGTGGACCTATTTTCAAAATGGCACATTTCATTCCCCTTAACGGGCTCCCAAATGCTTCCACTCTGGCAAAGGTATTTCTTGAAGGCATCGTACGGCTCCATGGATTTCCTTCAGTTTTGGTCTCAGACCGAGGTACTCAATTCGTATCTAACTTCTGGAGAAAATGCTGCTCTATGGCCCAGATCGACATCCGGCTATCCACCAGTCACCACCCCCAAACGGATGGTCAAACTGGGAGGACAAATCAGATGCTCGAGCAATATCTGCGTTGCATGTTACACCAAGCTGAAGGAAGCTGGTTCGACCTATTATGGATAGCTCAATATGCTTATAATAATTCCCTACATACCAGCACTGGGCAGACACCCTTTTATACCATGTATGGCAGGCACCCACATACTTCTGAGTTGGACATTCCTACAACCCTGGAAATGCTACCGGTCTAAACCTTGCACATGACCATTTCTCAAACCTTTAAAAGGGCAGGTGAACACCTACTTCAAGCTAAGAATCGGCAAAAGAAGCTTGCTGATCAACACCGAGCAAAGGCCCCCAACTACCAAGTGGGAGACAAAGTCTGGCTGGCGTCTAAACACGTGTCCATTAAAGGAACCCGAACTTTCCATCCAAGATACCTGGGTCCATTCACCGTCACCTCTGTGATAAATCCTGTGGCGGTCAGACTAGCTTTGCCGTCAAACATGCAGATTCATCCTGTGTTCCACGTGTTTCTGCTTAAACCTGTTCAACCTGGGACCCGGGTAGCAACGCCACCGCAGCCAGTAGTAGTCGCCGGGGAGCCAGAATTCAAAATCATGGACATCCTGGATTCAAAGTACGCCAGATCCAAATTATACTACTTAGTAGACTGGAAGGGGTATGGTCCACAAGACAGGACATGGAAGCCTTGTGAGTACATCCATGCACCTCACTTGCTTAGACGATTTCATCAAAACCATCCCAACAAACCAGGACCAGACAGAAGAGCCACCTTGAGAGGGGCCTTGGGGAGGGGGGAGTGCTGTCATGATTCTTGCCCCTCATGTCCCCAGCCCTCCAAGATGTCAGGCTGGAGCCAGGCCATGATCACCTACATGGCCCTCAAGGGCCTCTCCATCCCTCCAAAGACCCACTTGGAGTCAGACTTGGCACTTGTGGCACCAGACCCACTCACTCCCATAGGATAACATTGGGGATTGGGCTTGTAGTGCATTGATGGGGACAAGATGGATGCCCCCACATATTTTGGTTCCCAGACCTGCATGTGCAGTCTAGTCTTTTGGGTGTGGTTCAGCCCAGAGACACCTGGGATACCCAGAGACTATTTAAGCCATGCCCAGGCTGAGAAACATGCAGCGTGACACTCACCGTGTTCGGATCGGTCTCCAGTAGGCCTGCATCTTTCTTCTGCGCTCAGCTCCTGCAAGAACAAGAACACCATTAGGAACAGCCTTACCTTGCGTGCTTCTGCCCATCATTCATCGCTCCTTCTGTTCTACGGGCATCTTCGGCGGTGTCATTCCCATCTAGGCACGCCGCTTCCTAAGGAAAAGGGAAAAGGGAAAAGAACAAAAAAGACATTAGTAAGCATTCAGCAAATGTTCACTTATTTTTAAAGCCTGTACGAGCTTCAAACACTTACCTGAATCCCACCCGCTCTGGGGGAACTCTGTCTCCAGAACTGCTCATCCATCTGCAAGAGGGAAAAGACACTCCAGGTTAGCGTGGAAACATCTAGAGGCACCTCATACCGCACTTACTCATCGCATTTCTTCTTCATAGCCGGCATCCACGCTGAAAACGTTGCAGCACCTAAAAGACACAGAAAAAGAACTCAGTTCAATACAAATACGAAAGGGTGGCATCGCGCATCGTGCTCTCACTCACCCTCAGTGCTACTCATCTCAGAAGCACGTCGCCATCCCCGGACGCCGGCCATCATCTAAGGAAGGAAAGGAACGAAGTTAGAGAACTGTTCAAAAGACTCATTATACTTACCTGTCGGACTCTTGCCAGTGAAGTAACTAGGCAGCAACAAGCCCGTATCAATCATTGCGCCCCTGCGCTGAAAGCAGGACAGAGAGCACACTTTCCAAGAAAACAAGGTGAGCTGTGGATCAAAGGGAAGTGTTGGACCCCGGGGAAGAAAGGGCTCAAGCACACAGAGACAATAGGGAGTTAAACTCTACCAATCCTGTTTCAGGCCCAGTCTCCAGTCGGGTAGACTCCAGGGAAGGGTTCGAGGTCGTAAGAGGTCACAACAGGCTGAGTGACGTCCCCGTGGATAGGTGAGTTTTACAGTGGGTGGATTTCTGAAAAAACGAAAGGTTTTCTGATTACATTGAATGCCATTATAACAGTATTTTACATCTTACCAAACATCCACAAGAGTTTGACGACATATCCCAGGAGACCAGTTGTGGCTGCAACTGAAACTATTTTGGAATGGCTTTCACAACAAGTTGATAGAGTTACAAAACATTCGATTCACACTACTAAAACATTTGTGAAATATACGACTGATTTTTTTAATACATTGATGGGAATTATGTATGACCCTATAGAGGATATAATGGTTACCATGGTTGTTAGTCTGTACACCAACATTCCCCATGAAGGGAGGCTAGAGGCCATACCAAACAATTTGTGATGACATTGTTAAAACTTATGTTCATTAATATTTTTCTCAAATATGACGAACAATTCTTTTTGCTACTGTCTGGTACAATGATGGGGTCATCTATGGCTCCCATATACGCAAAAACACCTTTATGTTACATTTAGAATTGGAAAATATTTTGTCAAATATGCTATGTAGGACACATCTGAAATGTTATTTAAGTTTTAAGACATTTTGGGGATATGGAATGGCACAATAGAGAGTTGATGGAATTATTTGAATTTGTTAATACAATACATCCATGAATTCAATTTACCTGTCAAGACAACAAATGAAAAATTCAATACAACAAATGAAAACTTAAATTTTTGGACGTTGAAATATACTGGGGTTAGCATAAATTGGAAATGATTGTTTATTCAAAGCCAATGGACAGGAATAGTTTATTACTTGCGAGTAGCGTTCATCCAAAGTGGACGCTAGACAGTATCCCATATAGTCCATTTATAAGGTACAAGAGAATAACATCAGAGAAAGAGGAATTTGTCGAAAAATGGGACGTCCTGCAAGAGAAATTGTTGAGAAGAGGATATGATAAAGACAATGTGCATGATACAGTAATGAGTGAAAGGGGTGCATCTTCAAAATTATTAGAGAGGAAGACAGATAAGGACAACCCTAATTTCCTTTATGTTATCACTTATTCTACACGGATCCATAAGATTATGGGGGCGATCAAGAAGAATTGGGAAGGATTACGGTTATACACGACTTTGAAGAAACATTTTTAAGATTTACCAACATTTGCTTATAGAAAAAGTAAATCATTACAAAATATTTTGGTGCGAGCAGAAATGAAGTCAGGAACAAGAGTGAAAGAGATATGCAAAGGTACAGCAAGTTCTGGCAATTACCAGCACTGTCATAACTTGATTAGAGGAAAAACAATATCTGATTTGTATACAGGACAAGTAATTGCTTTAAGACATTCATTAACATGTAATGCCCAAAATGTTATTTACGGGATACAATGCCCTTATGGAAAGTAGTTTGTGGGTTTGACCACAAGGAAAGTGAAGACACGATGGACGGAACACATATCTAATGTCCATACCAGAAATGAGAAATCCCCATTAGCAGTTCAGTTTAAAGAGAGAGGGCATACGGTGGCACAGCTACAATTAATTATTTTAGAACAGATACAGATTCCAAAGAGAGGTGGTAACATTAAACGTATATTAGAAAGAAAAGAGATCCAATGGATGTGACTAGATTCAATGGAACCAAGGAGTTTGAATAGCGAATGGGATTTGTCTTGCCATTTATGAATCTGCACATAGAGCGGTCTTGTAGAGTATTTGGTACGTGATTTTATTTAATTTTTTTAATAATTTCTCTGTGAGATTCTTGAGGCATATATACAATATTGATCCTCAATAAAAAAAAAGATGGAAGATGCAACACAGAGTTGTTTAGAATACCTCATAGATATTTGACATTATGAGTGATGTCACGTTGCAGATTGTAGTGAATACATTGTCACTTGAGTAGAAGTTTCGTGGGGAAGTGGCGTTGGAACATAATGGGTGAATAAGAACAGATTGTAAGGTGCTCCGTACAGGTTAAGATGTCAGAATAGTTTGATATTTTAATGTTTCCAAACAATATGGTTGAATGACGTCAGACATCACGTTACGTGATTTCACGTTCTTCACATGATCGTAACAGCATCTGGGAGGGCATATGAGTAGATTGGGAAACTGAAGTCGGCGGGATGGATGACTAAATGCAGGAGATATCATTAAGGTGAGGAAATATTGAGGGATTAAAAGTGTAGGTTGATAGGATGACTGCAACTAATAAAGTAGACACAGGTAGAAGTCTCACCACGGCAAATTACTATTGAATTCATTTTACTGGAATTGTGTGGTTATTTAATAAAATGGATGAGTTTACATCATACTAGATTTAATTATTTGAAGGCTGTATATAAGCCATTAGGAGTGTGTCTGGGAGTACCATCATAGTTAAGGGGCAGGTAGTGGGATTTTCTTGTAAACTGCAATCTAGATAGCCAGACAGATCATTGCCGGGATGCACCTGAAGTAGAAGTAATTAATTTATGTTGAAATACTAGGATATTTAGTTAAAAAAAAACATGTGCACCCATTGGAAGTGTTTCGGGTGCCAGTATGACCAGGTCAACTGCATATAGCTAGCATTTAATTTCTGAGCCATTCAGACATGGGGCTTGGAATTCCTATAGCTATGTAGGAAAGTCATTGATATAGAGATTGAATAGGGTTGTGCTGAGGTTGCACCCATGTCTCATTTCTCATCCCTGTTTAAGAGACTCAGTTTGCATGTTGTTAACCTCTACCCTGCAGCTGCTTAAGTTGTACATGGATTATATTATGCCACTAGGCTTCCCCCCTTTCAGCCTGCAGTAATTTAAGGTTTAGTGCTGGGTGCAAGATCCAATCAAACACAAGCAAATATTTCTCATTCTTTTTGTTCTTTACATATTTGCTGGTCAGGGATAACAAAGTGAAGATATGGTCTGTGGTTCGGTGTTTGGGAAGGAATCTTATCTGATCAATATGTAAAATGTTACTGTGTTTTATGAGGTTCAGTATTTTTGGTCTCATGAGGCTGCAAAATAGTTTGCTAATGTTCCTGTTTAAACAGATTATTCTGTAGTGGATTGAGTTCAGGGGGTCATCCTCTTTAAAGATAGGAGCGATGAGCCCTTAGGAAAGTGTGTCTGGGAAGCTCTACAGGCAAGGATACTGTAATAGGCATGTCTTACAAAAAGAAAATCCAAGACTTCCAGAAGGAGCACAAGAGAGATAATTCGGAAGTGAAACAGCCAAGAGATGTTTAGGCTTCGTTCCATATAATCAACTCGGTCTTCAGCCAACCAATGGAAGCACTTCAGCAATAGGAGGAGGGTGAAAAGAGCGACAATGTGGGGGCTGAAATCATCTTGGAAAACAGTGAATGCAAGGCAGGTCTCTGTGACCGTGTATCACAAGCGCTCAAGGAGGTGCTCCATCTCTGCCAACCTTAGCTGTCCAAAAAACACCCATCCCATGATTTTCTCAAGAAGAAAAACCAGTACGAAAGCCTGGATGTAGAGAACTGCCATACTGTGGCTGGACTTTGTGAGGTACACCACTTTGGGATAGAACTGGTGCTTAAATTAAAAGGCATGGGCCACCACTGCTGACGTCGGGGGCAGGCTGGTGCTAATCATGACTGACGTGAAGCATCTCTCCAGCCGGACCTCAGGGCCCTCAAAGTTACAAAGGTTGAATTCTGGCCACTGTGTGGTGCACATGCTACTCCTTCCTGGCTCCCAGTTGCCCCTCTTTAAAGAAAGCAAATATTTTCCCATTCTCTTTGTTCTTTACCTATGTGCTGGTCAGGGTTAACAAAGTGAAGATATGGTCTGTGGTTCAGTGTTTGGGAAGGAATCCTATCTGACCAATATGTAAAATGTTACTGTTGATTAGGAGGTTCAGTATTTTTGGGCTCATGAGGCTGCAAAATAGTTTGCTGATGTTCCTGTGTAAACCGATTATCCTGTATTTGTTTGGGTTCAGGGGGTCATCCACTTTAAAGGTAGGAGCGAT
Source organism: Ambystoma mexicanum (assembly GCF_040938575.1). Lineage (NCBI taxonomy): Eukaryota > Metazoa > Chordata > Amphibia > Caudata > Ambystomatidae > Ambystoma > Ambystoma mexicanum. The sequence continues at coordinate 497,766,028 of NC_090936.1, read as the reverse complement.
GAGCCCTTAAGACAGTGTGTCTGAGAAGTGCCCAGATTGTAGAATTATGTTGGATAGTTTCAGTAGGTTATTGTTATATAATGTAAGGGTGCAGAAGTAAGACTCTGACAAAGAGGGGTCATAGTGTTTGCTATAAACTTTTATTTAAAAGGAAAATGTCACCCTAACTCTAAGAGGAGGTATCCGCTATGGGTTTTTTGTGTGGCTATGCCAGGCCTGCCAAGCCTCCACCCATCTTGCCCCAACTACCTGCCTGGTACCCAGGACAGTCAGCCTGGTTTCTTGGAACAGGGTAATCTTCTGGACAAGCCAGACCAATCAAGGTAGCTTTGGTGGCGGTCAAGACTAGTTCTCAGGAGGGGCGAGGGTGATCTAAAGTCCACAATGAGCACACAAAGTAAACAACACCACAAATTACTTTGTCAGAGTATAAAATAAAACTCAGTAATATTAACAAACATATATACAGTAACTATTAATCTAAACTAATATTTAACAAGTAGAGATCCACAACCTGCAACAGAAAGGAGTCATACAGTACAAATATCCTTCAGGCAGTCCTTCAACAACTCAACCCCTAACTAATAGGAAGTCCAGTCCCTACAAAGTGTGGAGCCTTGTGCTCAAAAATGGTGCCGGGGCACTCGATTGTTTGTGGGTACTTACCAACCCTCGACAGAGTCCAGACCAAACTTTGCCAATCTAGTCCAGTTCGCTCGCAGGTCTGAAGCCCACAGTTGTGCGTCTCTGGCTTTCAGGGGCTGCGTTCCAGGACCTCAGTCTGTGACGGGACAGTGGCGATTTCTCTTCTTCTGGTGAAGGGACCAGACTAGTTACACTGCAGCTCGTCTTAGAGCACAGAGGGGCACAGCAGCAAGGCACCCACAAAGTTTGTCACCACAGCAGGGTGACACGGGAACCGCGTAGGCTTGGGTTCAGGAGGACTCTCCCAATTCCAGACCTAGGAATGCTAGGTGTACAAATCCCAGTGGGAAGAGTGCCTTCTACCTAGAGCTTACAGTTCCCAAAGGCTCAAGTCGAAGGTCGAGATGGTGGCGGTTCCAAGGCAAATGCCCTGTACGAGCTGGTCAGTTCACTAAGCGGTCCAGGAATACTTCCAAAGGGGCTTTTTTGCAAGTTAACAAGTTAAGCAGGAGGAGCAGAGAGTAGTTAGTTCCACTACTCCAATGGGTCGAAGCGCCATTGCAGGCCTTCTATGATCGATGAGAAACAGGGGCTCTGGCGGGACAACAGCAGGGTCAGGGTGCCAAACCTTCCAATCAGTCACCAGCAGTTCCATGGATCTGCTTCGTCGGTTCAGGATACTTGGCTCCTTTACTAAGTTTGTTGTGAACTCAGAAGATCAACCTGGAATGGGTATAGAGTGCCTTCTCTTATCCAAAGTCTCCTTTGCGCCAAAATGAAAAGAAACCAATGGGAGATCTAATCACATTCAGCCATCCCAGATGTGGACCAATCATGGACCATGGTGATCCCAGTCATCCCAGCACACCAGACATCCTGGCACCCAAGATTTGTATTTGAACTAGACAGCTCCAGCCCACATCCTGGGCGCACACACACAAGGCACGCAGAAGCCCGCGAAAGCTTCGGTTTGCACGGGGGTCTGCATGACCAAATGAGGAATTTCCCAGGTCTGCTCGACCTGAGGAAGACAAAGGGACAAAATGGCCAAAGGACAGAACAAAGGACCTCGTGGCAGGGCCATATTAGGCACTGGCTACAGTTCTGGGCCAAATGCGGTAAACTCTGTTCGGACCATAGAAAAGAATCAAACATGCGTTAAAAGTAACTGCTGCCACCAGCTCTGTCCTGGACACACTTGTACATTCACCAAAAATCCTTTGAGGGTGTCTAGGGCCTTAAAAATGAAAAAGAGACCCCAGCGCACTGTACTATAAGATACATTGTGCACTGATAAAATGTTACCAACAAATGGCAACAAAGTGAAAGACTAAGGGAAACAAAGTCTCCCAGTACTAAGTCTGAAAGTCATGTCAGTTTCCCCACAACAAAATGAGCAAAAGCCCAGCGGAGTACAGCAGAACGCTGGGCTCCACTGGTAAAAGTCAGTCTAGTCTAGGATGGTCAGACAAAAGCAAAATGTTGGGGGGGGGTTCACAACTGGAGGGCAAATGACCCATAAATGGAAATCTTTCCTAACGGGCCCCACAGAAACTACTGTTTGGTCTGAGTAGGTGATCCATCAACCTCTGAAAGGTTGCCGGCCCACCATGAAGCCCAAAGGGAATGACTTTAAACTGGAATAGGCCTCTAGGGGTGGAAAAGCCAGTCTTTTTCTTTTTTTAAATCATCAGGGTTCAGATGGACCTGCCAATAGTCTTTTTTCAGATCAATCGTGGAGATGTAAACAGCAGTGCCCAGTCCATCAGTGAGGTTGTCATTTCTTGGCCTCGCATAATTATCGAACTGGGACACCATGTTTAATTTCTGAAAATCGATAAAAATCCGCCACAAGTGATCTGGTTTGGCAACCAGGACTATTGGCGAGGACCATGGACTCTGTGGCGGTTCTATTATATCACCAGCCAACTTCTTCTCCACCTACTGAATTACTATTTCCCTCTGGGACTCTGGTATCCGGCATGGTCTTAAATGTATAACCTTCCCCAGGGGTGTATGGATTTGGTGGCAAATTACCCTGACTCTGGGCAAACGACTGTACATCCAGAACGTCATCTATGTCCTTCTTTTGTGCTGCGGGTAGCTCGTTAGGTATTACGTTTAAGTGATAATTTTCTTCAGCTAATAGGCTTGCCATTTCCACTGAGGATGGCTCTGCCAGATCCTGTCTCCACTCTTAACAAATTCACATGATAGACTTGAAATCTAAGGCGTTGATCAGGCTGGGAGACCCAGATGGTTCTACACACTCATAAGGACTGTACCAACGAGAGAACATGTTATGCTCTCATGTGGGAAGAAGGACAAGGACTTTTGTCCGATAGAGAAAGAGCAGGTGACAGTCTTTTTGTCATAGAGACCCTTGTGATCCTTTTGGGCCTTAGTTAAGTTGGAATTCACTATTTCCCTAACAAGTTCTCTGGGCTGTTTGCGTGAGCGGTAGTATGGCCTACTCACTCTTCCTAGGTCTCTCTAAGCATGTCAAACAGGTCTCTGGGATCTTGTCCATATAAAGGTTCAAAAGGCAAGAATCCCAGAGAACTTTGTGGATCTTTTCTCTAATAGTGAACAGGGCCCATGGTATCATCATTTCCCAGTTTCTCCCATCTGCTTCAACAAGTTTTGTAAGGATTCTTTTAAGGGTTTGGTTTAACAGTTCGACCAGCCTGTCCTTTTGAGGGTAATATACAGACGTTCTGATGTGGAGAATCTCCTTCACCTCACCCATGACCTTACTCATGAACGTCATACCTTGATCGGTAAGAATTTCCTTTGGGAAGCCTATCCTCGACAAGAATGGTATTAGCTGTTTCAAAATCTGATGTGAGGTATTGCTTCACATGGAGAAGGCCTCTGGATAACAGGTGGCATATTCCAGTATGACAAGTATATAACAATTGCCAAGCTTGGAAAGTTCTAGGGGCCCTACAATATCCATCTCTATCGTGCAAAATTGAATGTATATAACAGGTAGAGGTTGTAAGGGGGCTGAAGGGGTTTTTATTGGATCTGTTTTCTGAATGAACAGACATGTTAGCAAAAGGTTTTTGATGTCTGCAAAGATCCCGGGCCAGTAAAACCTATTAACAATGTGTTCTTGGGACCCCCAAGTGCCCAGTTGTAAGGTGTACATGGGCTATCTCCAGAACTACCCCGTGATGGCTTTTTGGGACTACTATCTGAGAGCAAACCCCCTCATCAGTACTATCCTCTCTGTACAATAAACCTTGCTTAATGAAAAAGAAGGGCCCATCTTTCTTCCTTCCTTTTGCATCTGAAAATACTTTCAATAATGTCTCTGCTAGTATCAGATCATTCCATTGCGCAAAGGCCAAATCAGGAATTATCTTGTTCTCATCGTAGTTGCTCTTGGGGGTTATGGAGTCTAATTTCGGGTCTGTACCTTGGTCAGCCTCACCAAACCCTTTGTCCCTCTTTCAGTGTGTACTTGGTCTGGGACTTCTGTAATATCAGGGAATACTGCCTCTAAGATCCCTTGGGCTACTTTATCACCAACTTTCACCTGGTATGAATCGTTCCCATTGTTCTGTAGGGGTACCTTTACCTCTCCCCTATAATCAGACTCTACTACCCCTGCTAGGACGTCCAGCCCATATCTCCAGGCTAATCCACACTTGGACGTTATCCGGATATAAGTGCCTGAAGGAGGGGTTAGAATTAGGCCAGTTGGTATTATTTCCCTTTCTCCTGGGGCTATGTCCAGGTCCTGGCTACAAGATAGGTAGAACCCAATGGACACCCTGGTGGATACTGTTGGGGAGGTGGCCCTGTCAGTTAATTTGGTAAATTTGAGGGTTATCCGGTTTGCATCAGCCAGGCCATATCCCACTCTGACACCATGTGTAAGGGTGCAGAAGTAAGATTCTGATACGGAGGGATCATAGTGTTTGCTATATACTTTTATTTAAGAGCAAAAAGGAAAAGCAAACTCTATCTCACCCTAACTCTAAGAGGGGTTTCCTTACCTCAACTGAAATACCTACTGTCAGAATGTCCAAATCAAAAGTCCCAATGTCTGGTGTCAAAATCCTAACTCTGCCCCTTACACACTAAACTAACTAAATCAAAATGAGATGTCTTCTTGGTCCAGAGAAATGACTCCTTTACCCTGGACAAAAGGCAATTCTTGTTGTGGTAAGAAATGTAATTAGTTCCTTGGAGTCAGTGCCCAGTTGTCCTTTCCAAGCTGTACCGGGTCCCTGGCCCTGGGGTGCAGACCTGGTCCCTCCTCACCAAGTACTGCGATGAAGAAGAGTGCCTGGATAGCCATTCCAATCTGTAGTGGGTCCTTGAGGTAGAGCTGCTTGGGTGGACTTTATAAGCTGTACTGGGTCATACAAACTTGGTTTACCAATCTGCTAGGTACTGTGTGGACTTTCTACTACCTTCCAACTCTCTTTATTTGGATGCGAGTCCCAGAACCGCAATTCATGTTTTGGTTTTTCCTTCCATAGACTTTGTTTACTCTCCTGCCAAGCCTTAGTGCAAGTCCGTGTACGTTCTCACTTTCTTCCCACTGTGTTAGGGTCCAAGACCCTCCTTTTCCAGCCTTGCATGGACCTCCTTGAGCTTTCAGAGCCGCCTGCTTCAACCACGTACCTTATGATGTGACTTTTGTGAGCGCTGCCCCACTCAAGGCAGCTGGGTTCCTTCGCGGCACTCGTAACTTTCTGGAGCTTCCTTTTCCCTGTGGCGGCTCTGCTGGCTTTCTTCCTTTCAGGGAGAGTATGTTCTGCACTCTTGCGGTCCCGGGTTCTCTGGGGTGTCTGGAGTTTCAGCCTGCTTGCGGGCCACGTAGTCCCTAGGTCCTGGACCGTCCGTGAGCCTCTTTCCTTCCTTTCAGCGTCCCGGGCAGCACCGCCTGCACATCGGGCTCGCTCGGCTCTCACGTTTCCTCAAGGGATGGCTTGACGGCATGTCAAGTCCTTCTTTGGTTTTTATCTTGTTTCCTCCAATCAGGGTTTGTGAACCACTAGTCTGTTGAAAGTGGGTCCAATAGTTATTTGGTGTTGCTCCACATTCCCTTCTCCTCGTCTCAGTATTCTCTACTTGAACTGTGTTAGAAAAATACATAGAGTATGAGGGTAGGTTTAGAGAGGAAGGAAATGAGGGAAAGGTGGGGTAAGTGTGGAAAGGGGTACCACAGTCATGTGCTTGGTGGGGGTATCACATTCTCCTGATGGGGTTGTCACTAGTCCCAAAGGAGGTTTACCCTCCCATGAGATCCACCTGCTGAGTACCACCCCTGGGGGGTTATCAGTTAGCAACCCCACCACCCTGGCCTCATGGGAAGAGGCTCCCCTTTTGGAAGCAGTGATGACATCGTGGGATTCATCACAATGAGCAATGCTTGAGCATATCTTTTAGTATTTTATCTAGGCCGCAGGATTTCTTTGCTTTTAGTTTGTGGATGCCTTCTTTTAATTATTCGACTGTTAAAGGTTTGTTTGTTTGTTTATGGGGTTTTGCTGGTCTTCTAGAATTCCCTCCAGGAGATTCAGTTTTGTCAGGACATTGCTCCGGCCCGCTGAGTGGTTATGATATGATATGATAGTTTATTTATATAGCGCCTATACACAATGTGTTTCAAAGCGCTTCAAGGCGAGGAAGGGAACAAGGGAAAATACAATGACATTCTTACAGGCCATGAACAGTAAGGATGTGAAATTAACTATCGTACTCAGCCTCACGACATTTCAGATAGTGCAAGAGCTAAGGCATAGATAAGGAAGAGAGGTGGAGAGTAGGAAGGAAATGGAAACAGACAGGCGACTATCGTACTAGGCCTGATAACGTTTCTGGTACAGCCGGAGAAAAACAAAAGGTGAGGGAGAAGGGTGCAGAAAGGGAGGGGAGGAACAAAACAAGCGACTATCGTACTAGGCCTAATGACATTTCAGATAGTGCTGGAGGGGGGGCAGTGAGGCTGTCTTTGTATAGGTTTCTAAAGTTTTCTGGACATATTTCACTGTTATTAATAGCAATATAATGTTTCTTATTTGTTTTAAGCTTTCACCACGGTGGCTGTTGATTGCAGCATCTATCTGAGGTAGTTTGCTTGTCATCTAGTCCATTTGTTCTTTGTTATTGTTGATTTATTGTCCCTGGTTGTGCAGAAATGTTTTGAGCGAAGCTCAAGGTTCACTGGATCCTTATGGTTTAAATTAGATTGGTTTCTAAGTTTTTGTTTCAGGTTTTTACAGTTCTTTGTTAACCATGTATCAGTTGGTCATGGTGTCTTACATATTTTGGGGGTTTTGTAAATTGAATCTGTTGCTGAGTGTTTTATTTATATCTCTGACAGCTTTGGTTTGTGTAGGCTGGAGTCTGGTTGTGTGTTTTATGAAGAGAGGTGCTGGCCATGCTTCTTAGTTTGTTGGAATATAGAATAGAGATAAACTTGCCTCGATTCTCTTCTATCCAGTGAAATGTGGGGTGGAAGGAGAGTACATTTTCTTTGTCAGGGCTGTTCTGCTTTCATCGTTCATGCCTGTTTTTATGTATGCAACCAGGTAAAAATGATCTGAGAGTGGAGACTGCTGTTTGACAATTAACCCATTGATTTTGGAGGGTACCAAGTCTGTGATAGCATAAATATATTACAATGCTCCCATGAGTTGAATTGAAAGGCAATTTGTGGTCCTCCCATTCAGGGTGGGCAGGTCTACGCTCTGGGTAAGGATCCCCAGAAGGAAAGAGGGAGCTCCAGCCTTTTCTTCGTATGGGGATGTAGCCTTGTGGGTGAAAGGAATGCCTTTTGTCATTAACCTGTCTAATGCAGAAACACACACAAACCAGACTTCTACATCCACACATGGCACAGGCTGGCAGCATGTCTTGAGGAGGAACTCTGTGATGGGGTCTACATGCAGAGACTGCACATTAAAACAAAGGCTGCCCATAGGATGTGAAGAACCACAACACCACAGTTTGTGTTCTATCTGGTGTAAGGTGCAGAAGAATGAGGCTGACACAAAGGTGGTATGTTTGGAGTTTAAGGCTTTTATTTCAGCAGACAGAAAAGAGAAGGAAACCCTATATATCCCTATTTCTAAGAGGGGATTCCCTGCCACAACCAAAAAGATAAAATGACTTTCAGGATGTCAGTGAATGCAAAAAATGTGTACCATCCTGTGTCAAAAAAAACTTACTTCTGTCCCTTACACTACAAATGAAAGAATAAGGCAGCCCATTCTGGCCCAAGCAGAATGCCAATTCTAAGTGTTAGGATGGTACACTACCCTGGCTTCTCTTCTTCTTTGAAATGGCCCACTTGGTTCACTTCCCTGCCATGTACTGCCAAAGGGAAGATGATTCGTATCACTCTCTTACTTAGGGTCCCCGGCCCTCCTTTGGTTGCAAGTGAGCTTATCTCTGCCACTTTCGTGAGGGCCTCTCCCTCTCAAGTTCTCTTTATGGTATTTAGGTTCCTCGGCCCTTCCCTGGTGGTCAACGGGTGTTGTACCACCAGTGTGATGAGGAGGAGAACGTGTGTAAGGTTTTTTTCCCTGCCGTGCTACCCAAGCATTACAGTTGCAAGGGGGCGTAGGGATAACTAGGTGTGCCTCTTGGTGAGCCACCCTGCATCCCCTCTGGGTCTCCCTTGCCACCCTTTACCATGGGGTTTTCGGCAAGTCTCTGGGGCTTCTTGGGATTGTGGGCATTCCTTTAGGCTTCTCTGGCATCTTGCTTTCCCTCCGGCTGTACGATGGCGTTCCCGACTGCCTCCAGCGTTCCTTTTTCCTCTTGACACTTCTGGGCACAGTTCTGCTCCAGCAGACCTCCCAATAATCAGACGCGGTGGACTGCCAGCGTCCGTGGAGCTCTCTCCCTCCGGATCAGCGGCACATTTTGAATCTCGTATGTTTGGTGCACAGCACATCTGCAGTCTTTTGCGGCTGCCCGAGACCAAATATTTAGTCCATTGTTGATTTTTATACAATATTGCCAGCAGCACCTGGGCCCATTGTAGAAGTCCATTTTCTCTTTCATAGGTTCATCTTTATTGCTCTGTGGGGCCAACTCGTCCCAGTATTTAGATTACCTAGGTTTCTGTTGGTCTTCTTAGTCTCAATACTTTCAAGAAACGTAAGGTTTTCTGCCTTTACATAGGTCTACAGTCTACAAAGAGGTAAGCAAAGGAAGGAGAGGCTAGAGTATGTGGGGGTGTGATGTTCTCATGATGACTATACCCTAGATGGTCGTCCTTATCCCCATGGAGGGAGTGCCTCCCCATGAGATCCTCCTGCATTGTACCATCCACAAAGGGTTTGTCGTGTAGCAGCCGCACCTCATGAAAAGGGGCTCCCTGCTGGGGAGAAGTGACGCCAACCAAAGGATCGTCACACTGGTGTGAAGAAACTGACCTCTGGTTTGGACTCATGCCAGCACCCAAGAGAGAGAAAGTCAGAACAACAAAGGTGACACTGCTCACTCTAAGCACCAGGCGCTGAGGTTTGCAAACCACTGCCCACCAATGAAGCACTAAGACTGTTTTTTCATGACAAAGCTATCCTTTGTGGCCTATCACTACTTAAAACCACCTTGCCTGGAGTACTTGAGAGCTGCATTTAGACATGTTGTTCTTATTAATCACTTGAAACTGCCATTTTATGGACACATCTCACCACTATTTTGGCCCCAAAATATCTTAGATTTATGGCTAATACAACTGTACAAGAAACTATCTTTCATTTTGCCAATTGGTGTTTCCTTCCCACCTGCACATTGTGACGAATCGCAGGATTGTCACTTCTCCTCAGGGGGGGCTTTTCCTGTGAGGCTAGGGGGGTGAGCCCGCTATGCGATACCCTCCCTGCGGGTAGAGGCAAGCACAACCTTACTGGGAGAGGTACCCCCAATTGTGGACAAGGACTCCCGTTCTGATGAGGAACTCCCTAATCAATTTACCTATAGCCCAGTACAAACAAAACCTACTGGAAGAAAACCTGAAGGCCAGTTGAGAATTGTTATTGTCTCGTAGAATCCTTGAGAAAACCTGAAGAGAAATATTTGTGTGGCACTGCAACGAAGAAAATCACTGTAAAATAACAAGCAAACAAAATAAAGAAGAAGGACTTTAATGCTACACTGGGGAAGTCCCAGAGCGGTGTCTTAAATCTGGGAGGAGTAGACATGAAAGAGAGAGAAGTCCGGGAGTACCAAATCAGCTGTTGGAATGGTGCTGAAGGAAACCAGGAAGCACTGCTTCCAATGTTGGATGGAAGCAGGCGTGTGAAATGGAACGGGTTGCACTCCAGGAGACCCAGGCTGCGAGACGCTAAAGAACTGGAGTTCTGTCTCAGGCGGGACAGAGTGAGAAGTGGTGAGCTAGCCGAGTACGCAAAGGAGTGCTCTAAAGATGCTGAGACCACTTACCTGAGGGCACTGTGGAGCATGCCGAGAGCGAAAACAGCAAGCAGAGAAGACAGCCTGTCCAGAAGAGAAGAAAGCCCCGGCCGAACTAAATGCCCAGTGACGCGATCCCTGAGTCAGAAAGGTAACAGGGAGAGCGGGAGACCCAGGGTGGGCACCATTGATAACAAATGTGAGACTCCTACTCATCCCAGTAACGAGCAAGTGTTGGAGGAGAGTGAGAATCAGTACTTGTGTACTCGTACTCGTTCCAGTACCGAGCAAGTGTTGGAGGAGAGTGAGAATCAGTACTGGGGTACCCATACTCGTCCCAGTAACTAGCAAGTGTTGGCAAAGAGTGAGAATCATTACTGGGGTACTCCTACTCATCCCAGTACTGAACAAGAGTTGGGGAAGAGTGAGGATCATTACTGGGCTACTCATACTCCTCCCAGTAGAGATCAAGGTTTAAATACACCTCAGAAGAACGAGCCTTGTGATTGGAGCAGTGTAGTTTGGGATTCCCAACAAAAGGATTGGACATTGATTAAAGAAAGAATCTCAAGTGTGTCCAAAAAGAGAAGATCAAAAGAACCACAAGAGAGAAGAGCAACCCAAACACATAAGATTACAAGAGAACAAGACATGAGAGAGAAAAAAAGCGGAAAAGCCCTCTATCTGAACTTTGCGACTTGATAACAAAGAACGGTATACAGTCTTTATATCGAATATCTTTTAAAGGATTGAACATATCTCAAATATTTTTTATCAAAACATTTTATAGGGAATGCATTTAGGGGTGGGCTAAAGGGCTAAGTATTTTTGGGTATTGGTTGGGGTGAGTTTTTAGGGGTCAGAAATGGAGGTTTGGACGAGACCCCTCCCAAAAAAAGTGCATTCTGTATAAACTTTTTCGTAAAAAAATATTCAATACATGTTCATTCTTTATAAAAATCATTTGGTATGAAGACATGTAACCCAAAGAACTACCTACAAATATGTTACTTACTGAACTTGCAGTCCACAGGTGAAGGGAGTCATTCTCCTGTGACTTAGTTGTTCTGATAACGGTAGGGTCAGGTTAGATTAGTTTTTGGATAGTGGACAGATTTTTTCTGTGGACTTATGGACACCTGACGAGCACCCCAGTTAGTTTGGTTAGGTAGGCAAAACTCATAGCTTAGGGAACGTTTTGTTTAATAAAGTATCAGTCTAAAATGGAACACCAATATCCCTGTCCTCCTTCTGACCCGCCACAACACGCATGCCTAGTTGAAAATTCATACAGACTCACTATTCCCAGGAACATTAACGTTCATGCCTGCATCACAGCCAGAGCAATAATGGCTAAAAGAATAGAACACTCGCCTGAGGGAAGCGAAAAGCCAAAAGTGCTGGTTTCAAGCCTCATCACTAATGCTTTTCGTTTTTTTTTCCCCAGCCATTTAACAAAGGCAACAGTTAAATGCTGATGATATGACTTTATAAGTGAGGGGTCCGTTAATTGACCAGCCAAGCCCAAGCCCGCGTTCCAAGCAACCTGATGGCTGCTTCCACCACCCGCCATCTTCCCCCCAAATCCTTTTCCCTTCTCCTCTGTTTGCTTGTCCAGCCCATCCGCAGCCCCACTTACCCGATTCCTTCAGCAGCAGCAGCGTCCCGTCGCTCTGTGTTCCTGCTGGCCGCCATGGAAATGGAAGAGGGGCTCCGCTTGGAGCACCATATTCCTGGTCCGTGGCGGCCATCTTATATAAGTATTTTGTTTGAATGAACGGGATACCGCGATGTTTCTCGTTCATTCTTACCAAAAAACATGGCCGTCAGCATCCTGGGTTACCGGATTGGCAACCTGGGGTGCTAATAGCAATAATGCCTGATCCAGCCTGCCGGATCGGGTGGTAATAGCAGGGCCAATCGGTAAGGGCCTGTACCTTCGGCCCCAGGCCATTACCACCTGAGTCGGCCTGCCGGATCGTGTATTATTGCTAAATTAATAATGGGCTGGATATGTTTGGCAAATTACATGTGTGAGTGGGCACTGCTTGCTGTAGACTCTATATCTCAATTAATGTATGATTAGTCTAGGTTGTAATTGAGTTTTCGGATGCATACCCAATAAAGAATGCCTCTGCAGGGGGCATTGGAAATAGTGGCAATACTGTGGACCTAGGCTAAAAATAGCTGGCGCTGAGGGTTGCACACCCTTGGTCTATAGCCAGTCAGCTAGAAAAATATTTTTTTATAGTGTTACTGTAATGTTAGCCAGTACTGTTATTGTTTGCAAAGATGATATCCAAACGTTTGTTTAAACAAGACCAAGCTGTATTTACATTAAAACGACCTATGCCAAAATGCTGTAATGCCAATGCATTTCGGACCTCATCCCCATCATCAGGGCAAATAGCTGGCAAAGTTGGTGCTTGTGGTAATCTGTGTATTTTGTTTACACAGACAGTCACGTCTACTCGAACAAAATGAACACTTAAGCCCGTCGCGGTGACATGGGCATCGTTTGCTGTTTCCCGCTATGATCATCAAGGCACAAGTTGTGAGCTGCAAAATTGAAGAAATTGACTCTCTCCCTACCTGCACACATCCCGCTCTGATTCGCGTAAGCCTGTGCCCCTTGCACAGCAGTTTGAAGTGAGCGCGGTGTTTGTTTTATTTTTTCTCGTTGAGAGGTCACGTGATCTGAGTCACGTGAGCGGATTGAAGCCCCGTCCCCAGGAAGCAGGCTTAAAAGAAAGACCCAGCCGCCCTTGCGGCGTTAAGCCTCTCGCGGTGACAAGGGCGTTGTTGTCTGCTGTTTCCCGCTGAATACGCTCGATACACAGTAATCAAGTGAGAGCCTGCTCCTTTTACGTCCCCACATACTCAAAAGAAAAAAAAAAAGATATGGAGAGCACCAAACCTAGACCACGCCTCCAAGAGAAGCTAGAAGAAACTGTTCCAAATCTTCCAAAACATACCTCAACGCTGAACTTACAAACCACTCCACTTAAAGAACCTTGCAATACCACAAGCAAACCAAAGCCTCTTACCCTTAATAGTCCCCCACAAATCCCCAATTACAACAAAGAGAAACCCGTATCTCTCAAGCCTACGAATCAAGATTCGCCATCTACCTCTACCACTGTTTCATCAAGCACTTCACCATGCTCCTTCAGTCATGCTGACAAAGAACTGAAGTACCCCAAATCCACAATTGTAGTCAAAACACCAAACGACAGAAGACAGAAAATAACAACCAATAAAATACCAGAAACGACCTCCAAATCACCAATAGTTTTCGGAAAAAGAGCTTCCACTGCTGCACTCCAATCTGACCTCCAGCTTCATACTCCTGTAACCAAAAAATCAAAAGACTCAACGCTGAACCTAACACTATGACAAAGAGCGCTCATAGCAAAACAACAGTGGCAGTCAACTTACTACTTTACAGACTCCTCCCAAGACAACTGCTCTAAACCTTCAAACCGAGCATCTCAACCTTCACTTGATATCACAGAAATAGATGCCATCATGGACCTCCAGGAACAGAAGAAAACGAAAGCCCCCACAGACGAACATAAGGGAAACACGAACGTCATATCTAGTACATCGACACCACTCCCCACCAAAGAAAACTTGTTGTTTACTGAAAAATTCCCAGAAGAGAACCTATTGAATGCAACGATGGCTGCCCTAAACCAACAAGATTCAGACTACCCTCCTCAAAAAGTCGAAAAAACACTGAATACTTAAGAATCCAGCAAAAGAATTCCAACGACCATGCTAGATCTCCAAAATATGCTAGTGGCTGTTCTATCATTAGCGATGGTCCCCTTCTTAAAGATCCAAGAAGCAACAGTCGATGCCACTAAAGACCAAGCCACTTTGCTTGCAATGATCCTAACAAAACAAACAACCATAGACTGCTTCATAACTTCAATTCAAGATCGACTGAATCATGAAGCAGAATCCACAAGAATATGGCAGAACCGCCTTGCTGAAATAGCAAGAACTGATCGACTGGAAAAGCAAACTCTTACAGAAACATTGACAACATTTACCACCAAAATCATGGACGACAAAGCAAACAAAAACCTACAAGCGACCATGCCCCAAGATCAAGGCACAAGGTGCCCTCATACAGAACATTCCTCAACAAAAGGCGATTCTAAGAAAGACCAAACAATCCAATATGAACTTCAAACGCACAATTTACCAACTCAACTCAATATTTCTAAAACACAGAAACCCCAACATGTACTCCGTTTGACATCTTTGACCTAACCAAACGCAGCCAGCTGAGCAAAGCAACAACTACAACAGAAACAACAAAATAAAAACGTCAAACAGGCTCACAAGCTTTCCTGCGAAAATTGCAACTTAACCCAGAGCAGAAGTCCCAACCCTGTCTCACAACAATAAAGAATCCCATCAACAATAAAATTGAAGAGAGCGCTAATCCTCCGGCCAAGGAAACGACAAATACAAAGAACAACAAAAAACTGAAATCCCAACCACAAGGAGAATTGATCTCAATTGAAGAACAATAACCACTAGATGCATTACTAGGAGCAATCGACCATGACACCGAGCCTAAAACACCAACGACAGCAGATGCACAAAATACAATGTTGACTTCGTCTGCACTTCAAACTAGCAATAGAGAACATGACTCCCAAGAAGACTCAATGATCATAATAGATGAATACTGAGAGATCTCCTGAACTTCAATGTACACGAATATCGACGAATCAACAACAAACATGTCACTTGTGTACTCATCAATATCAACTGAAGAATCCTGGTTTCCGTCAGAACCTGACGCCCTTTCTGATACCACGGAAAATAGACCGATTGAAACAAACACATCTTTAATCAGACCCACATTTACAGATCCGCGTCAGGAACCAAACATATTCAGACTCTCGCTAACTGCTTCAGATTTAAGGCCGGACAAAAAACAAATCTTGAACAGAGTAAACATCATTTGCCTACTCAACGGTATCCTGACACTGTCGGAAATCGCTAAACAAGACATCAACGTTATACATTTTCCGAACAAGAAAAAGATGGAAACAGTCCACATTGACTTTCTCAACAATCAAACGATCCAACTAGTTATGTCTACCAAAAAACAACTGGCCAAATGGGGCTTCATCATAGAACAAATCCAAGTAACAAGATTCATGGCTCTCAAAGAAAAGAAATTGGATACTAACATCAGACCTCAAGCTGCCCGATTCATCGCAAATACGACCAACAAAATCTTCAAGTAGACCACGAACAACTGAAGAACCATACCTCACAGGAAACGACAACCTGTTTAGGGAAACAAATTCATACCAGAAAAACAGAACGACAGAAGTACCAAGGGAGATAATCTCCCCAACGTATCCCAACAGAAATTCACCAACCAGAAGCGAACACCGAAGCACACAAAGGAAAACCTTTCTATAACAACCAACCCCCAATGGAAATCCAACAACCGAAATAACTTTATCTTCATTCAACACGAGAGGTTTCAAACATCTCCTCTCAGAGGGAGCTACAAACCAAAATAAAATGGCTATAATATGCCTCTAAGAGACTTGGCTATCGACAGAAGTTGTCTGCAATGGGTTTTCCACTTATACGAACCCGGCAATCATCATACAACAAGGCAGACCATCATCCGGTATGATAATCTTGACTAAGATAGACCCCAACTGGTCAATTGTTAAAAAGAAAAACATCCATCCATGGGCCCAATACATTGTTATCTGTATTTTGACCCCGTCATCCAAACCAGAGCAACCTCCAAACAAAACACACTTAACAATCTTCAACATCTACTGGAACGCAATAGCAATGACTGATAATAAGTTCACAGACTCCATCTACAACGAGTTCGACAAAATAGCAAATTCTTTTGCGCAAACTGAGTTTGTAGTCGCCGGTGATTTAAACATTCACCTTTACAACTCTGAAGGAATCCGTCTAGATATCCAGAAAATATCTCCAAGAGCAAGAAAATGGGCCAAAGAGATCGAGATCTGGAAACTAATACTAACAGAACAAACACTAAACATACAAGGTCAAATGCCGCCAAAATGGTCCAGTGGCAAATCGAAATCGTTTATTGACTATATTTACATCTCTGAAGGAATAAAGAACAACCTCAATGCCACAGAAAACTCTGCACAATCAAACAGCGACCATTGTCAAATTTCAATAACATGGCAGCCAGAACAAATCGAGAATTTCTCCCTCAACCTTCCAGATCTTGAAATAAACCATGGTTTAACGAAACTAAGAATAAAACAGCACCAAATGACCAAACTAGTATCTAAATTTGAAAGATCATCGATGCCTGACCATGTAAAATTCAACTATGAATGGGTACTCAGAGATTACCAGGCCTTCAAAAGTACCAATTCCATTGTTATACATAAACACGCATTCAATACGGACATCAAAGAAAGGAAAAAAATGTGTAAAAAAAAATACGGCAAATGAAAAAAATATACACAACTGCAGCAAATATTGCCATAAAAAAAAAAAAACTCGATCAAATCAGCCAAGGAATTATTGCAACAAGCGGACGCTGAAGCTATTCTAGCGGCAATCAAAGGGAAAAATACGAGGCAATTATGGTCCCTCCTAAACGGAAACAACAGAACAACAAATATGATCCAAGAAGTCGATCCGGAAGCGTGGGCTGCACATTTGAACACTTTACATAACATCAGTACACCGGTACAGACTAGCCAACAAGAACCCATCTGTCCACCGTGGAATCTGAAATGGGAAAATGAGGACATCATTCAAACCATCAGAACTCTAAATCCATCAAGAGCACCAGGTCCAGACGGACTGTCAAACACAATCCTGAAGGCTGCACCGGAAACCTGGGCTAGCCTCTTTTCCCATCTGCTCCTTGTCATAGAAAAAACTCAAAACATCCCAAGTAGCTGGGCGTTAGCCATCTTGATCCCAATCTTCAAAACTGGCGACAGAAAGAACCCACCTAATTACAGACCCATAGCCTTACTCGACCCGTTAGGAAAACGTTTTGTGAACTTTCTATTGAAAAAACGTACTGACTAGCCAGCAAATAACGGGAAACTAGAAAAAAGGCAAACAGGATTTGTAGGCAAAATTGGAACCAACGTCAACTTGATAATACTGAGCCTTCTTAAATACGAAGCTGCATTAAGAAAACAACAGGTACATGCAGTTTTTATCGACCTAAAAATGGCATTTGACTCAGTAAATAGAACAAAACTATGAACTAAATTAACAACATGAGGCTGTCCACCAGCAATTCTTCATCCGATCAAGCAACTATACACCAACACCTCAGACCGAGTCAGGCTAACAAAACATGGTAAAGTTACACAACCGATCAATACTTTCAACGGCCTTAAGCAAGGATGTTCCTTAGCTGCCTGCCTCTACAATTTATACTCTTATGACTTTGTCAACTCAATCAAAGATCCACTTTGAAAACCACTGCAACTTAACAATGAATCAGTTCTATCATAAATATACGCTGATGACATCACAGTCATGGATAAAAGCCCCATTAGGTCTACAAAAATCTCTGGACAAAGTAGTAACCTACATGAAAGCTAATGAACTTCAGATCAACATAAACAAAACCAAATTAATGAACCAGACAACCCAAAAAACAAAGAAGAACCGAAAAAACCCAAAGTTCTACCTTGAAGGCAAAGAAATTGAAACAACAAATGTCATCAAATATCTAGGGGTAATGATAAATACGTCATCCACGGAACAACAATGAAAAATGCACATTGAAGACAAAGCTAGATCCCTAGCCAGACTGGGTCGGTTCTATCACTGCAAATTCGGGACATATTCCTTCAAATCAACAATCACTTTCTATAAACAAAAAGTTGTTCCCATATTGACTTACGCTGGCAAAACCCTAGCACACAAACAAGGACTGAAATGGCACCTCTACGAAGCAGTATTCTGGAGAAAAACACTGGCATTACCGAAAAGTTTCCCCATGAGAAGGATCCGATTCAAATTGGCGTTGCAATCATTACAATCCATAATATTATGGAAACAGATGGATCGCTACAGAAAAATAATAAGCCACGAAAAGATCTCAGCCATAAAAATATTGAAAAGCAAAAAAAAAAAACGCACTGAATGCAACGGTTCTCCAACAATGGACCAATACGATTAAGTCTCAAATGGACGCCGAAAGCATTACTGAAGAAACGCTAATAAACAGGCCACAACATGCAAAACTAACACTACAAAGGAACGACTGGATAAAAACCCTCGAAGACTAGACTAACTATAAACGCCACCAAGCATGCGAAATAGACATAAGAGCTCTATATGAACTTCCTCCATACTTGACCTGTTTTCCAGATCGACATACCCGAGATCTATTCTTAAGGTTCCGATTGAACATCCTACCAACTCAAGACTATCTGAGTATCACTCAACAGACAGAAATTAAATCCGCAGACTGCCGTTTCTGCCAGAATGAGGGAACCAAAGAGACATTGTTCCATATCATCATCATTATTTGCCCAGCACTACATGAAAAAAGAAATCTATTCAAAGAATTCTTCAGAATATCAAAAAAACAGACGACAACAAAAGAACGCTGGAACCAACTACTAAAAGGCAATGACAAATATCTAATTCTAGCTGCCATCAAATTTTGGATCGAGATCGAAAAGAATACGAAAAACTAAAAAAAGGACATCATCCCATGGCAATTATCCAAACGATTCTTTGAAAGACCAATATAATGAAAAGTTTGGATTACCAAACATACCATTAAAAAAAAAAAAAAGAACACTCTAATCGTCCTGAAACTGGGTGCTCTCTACAAGAGCGCTCCAACGTCTCCCGCATCACCGGCAGCGCCAAAACTGCTCTGGCAACACGGTACTCTTCCCCCATCACGTGCGTCACAGGCCCTGTGCAGGTTCACTCTTCAGTGGTCCCTCGAAGACCCACTCTCCAGTGTGCCTCCTGCAGAAACCCTTTCCAGAACCTACTGTAGCAACCCCCACTGACTGCATTCTTTATTTTCCCCTTCCCCCAACCTCCCTCTTCATTGCTCCCCATCCGACCCCAGCCGGACTCTGTTTTCCCGGTAGACGTTCTCTAAACTACCCACACTAGACACGCTTTCCAGTGTGGGCCATTCTGTGTTCACTCTCCTGAACCCACCTCCAAAATAAACTGATATTAAACCACTCTAAATTAGCCAAATTCGGCCCCCCTGATCCCACATTGCCTGTAAATGACCTCCCTCCCTTCCTTCAGTGCCTCTCTCTAGTGTGCTTTTCTGACTTGGTCTCCATTACCTCTCCCTACCCATATGAGTGAATCAATGAGGGAATTCTACAAATCCCAACTATAACCTTCAGATGGCACTCGCCACGTCTATCTCGTGCACCCTGCACAGGCTGGGCTCCACTTCCTGCTCATATTCTACATAGATCACAGTCAGGAGAGAGTGAAGGACATAAAACTGGATGTGTGCATATGCAGGCGACATGTTGCTAGGTCCCTTGCTGTAATTGGAACTAGATGCTATCCTATAGGTTTCAAAATTTGGGTAAAGTGTTTTGGAGCCCTGGCGGTGGGGTGCCATTAATTCCCCAGGGAATTCTTCAAAGAATACCTAGGTGAAGTGCATAGGGGACTCCCTATTCGTTCGGAACAAATTGAACTGAAATAATTGTACTTACCTGTTGTCCATTCAAATAGACTCTTCCTTTTAAAAAATGTCAGCTAATGACAATCCCTGACTGCAGCAATTGGCCACACTGATGCCAGCGCCACTTACCAAGCATCAGTGCTGGATTTAGGCATGGGCCGCCTTGGCAGATGAAGAACTGATCTGATGACCAACATCACCAGATCTGGAGACGGCACTGTGTAGTAAATACTACTGTATTAAAGGCAATTATAATGAGTAATCAAAAAGCGAAATCTGTGCATTATCTTTTTTGGACATCCTTTAATGGTGCATCCTGTGCTTTCTTAAAACTGAATTGGCCGAAACGGCAGCTTATGCATTTTGGACTAGGAGTCCATCGCCAGGGATAGTTCAGTTCTGTAAAGCACTTGTGGCAGCAGTGGACTAAAAACCTTGTTTCACGTGTTGAAAGATATAGGAAGTGGTGAGCCCCGTTTTCAAGGAAGGCCATTCTTACAATACGCGGTCCTCAAGAGTGAGCTGCCAAGAGCTGTGAATGTCCCTCCTTTGCCACCCTTATTATTCATATGTTGATTCTTTATCACAACTGACAGCCTGGTGCTGGGCGGCGTGCCCACCTGAGGCATCCAGCGCTAATACCCTATTCACCCTCTCCCATTCATTAAAACTCATGTACGCTGGGCTCACCTGCTAGGCATTCTCACCTTGGGATGGGGGCATAATTAAATAGACTGAAGCTGTGCGCAGCCACATAACCTGGGACAGGATTTTGCAAGAGTGGGCCCCTTTTATTGTCAAATGTAGAATAGTTAATCACCTCTGTTGGAATCTGGAAGTATGTATTGTTTGAATCCAACTTTTTTTTACTGCACTGCGTTTTGGAGATCTGCAATCTCTCTTGCCCATATTTCGCCTATAACGTGAGCCATGCTAGATTTGCCTGATCCAAAAAACAACAGCACGCACCACATTGTCTCCTATGCCAGCAGGAGCTTGACAAAGACACAGCAAGCCTACTAGCAAGCAGAAAGGGAGGGCCTCGCTGTGGTATGGGCCTGTGAGCATTTTCAACTTCCTATACGGGAAACCACTCTCTGTGGTCACCGACCACCAAACCATGGAAACCCTCAATCAAAAATGCCCCCCGGAATTGCAAGATGGGCACTAAGGCCCCAAGGTTACAGTTTTTGCATCATCCATCGCCCAGGGCAGAACAATCCAGCAGACTTAATACGATACCCACGCAAGGAGTCCCAGCTCACACCCTCCATAGCGGACCAATACATAAACTACATAGTGCACGAGAACACACAGAGGTCTAAATTCTAATCACAATGCACATGAATCTGAAAATGACCAGACACTACAAGTCATTTTCAGATGCCTGGAGACGGGACGATGGAAACAAGCCAAACAGACAGGAGAAATCACAAGTCCCGAAACTCAGCAGGACATCAGCAACCTGGTAGCTGTGAGAGAAGAGCTGGCTTTAACCAAGGAAGGACTACTATTGAAAGGAACCAAGATAGTGATCCCTCAGACTCTTCAATAAAAGGTGTTGGAACTAGCACATGAAGGACACTGGGGCATCGTGTCCACTAAAAGGATGTTAAGGCAGAAGGTATAGTTCCCACAACTTGACTCCCGAGTAGAAAACTGCTCAACAATGCCCCACATGTGCAGTCATCAATACCATCACCCAACCCGAGCCACTGCACATGACGGACCTCCCCGACAAGGCCTGGGGTGAGCTTGCTATAGACTTCTTTGAACCTCTAGAAGGGGCGGGGGGGGGAATACATATTTGTGGCCATAGATGAATACTCTCGATTCCTGGATCTACAGCTGGTACCATCCACGTCAACCTACCACACTATACCTGCGCTAGACAGGATGTTTGCCACCTACAGAATACCTCGAACAGTGAAATCAGACGATGGTCCTCCCTTTATAGGACAAGATTTCACGGTCTTCGCGGAGTACATGGGTTTTGCACACAGAAGAATTACACCACTCCGGCCACAATCCAATGGCACTGTTGAATGTTTTATGAGCAACATCAAAAGAAACGTAGATTGCACGTCTGGTGGACGAACACATAGAGAAGGCCCTATATCAACTACCACAACACACCCAACAGCACAACAAGAATGCCTCATGTTGTGAATATGGACGAGAAATATAAAGGAAATGCTGAGATGAGGGAACATGATGCAAAAAACAATGAGAACATGAAAAGGAGAGCGGATGAGAACAAAAGAGCCCGGGAAAACGATTTGGAAGTAGGAGACATTGTGATAGTGCGCCAGCCCCAAACCAGGAAACAAGTGACTCCATTTGAAAAAAGAACCAATGACCGTAACTCACATGAAAGGATCTCTTGTCTCAGCTGAAGGAGAAAGAAGAGGATTAACGTGAAATTCTTCCCATTTCAGAAGGATGCCAGGAATCATCACAGCCAGTTTGTCGGTTGCAGAAGCAGAAGGGTGGGATCCTTCTTACGAGGGTGATGGTGAAGACTCCAGTGAAGAGTAGACCATCTCACCTGGGAGAGAGAGAGATGATCCTCCAACTTTGCATGTGATGGAGAGGCCAGAGAGGGTCAGAAATCGACCCCACAGACTCATAGAAGAAATGAACTGAAGTACAACATTATGCTAAGTAAAGGGCGGGGGCGATGGTGTTGGAGCCCATGTCCTTGTCATGTGGAAAGGGACACAGGGTTTATGGGAAAGGGGAGCAGCGGGAAAGGTAAGTTCAGTTAGATTGGAGTTGTTTGGGAATAAAGAAGTACTTGTTACCCCTTCTCCTGTGTCCGCCTCTTTCTGTAATGCTTGTGGCGTAGAGGGAGGCCGTGTGGGCCACATGCATCGGCGGGACTCTGTTGGGTCAGATTCCACAGTCATGGTGCTATAGAATGTTACATATAGATGTGTACGAGTTGTACGATTTGTTTATGTGAATATTGCTCCCCCAGGGCGCTGTCTAGCATGGTTTTACATTTGTATGGTTGTGCATCTTTCGTGCTGTTGGGTCACTGTTCTGCTTTATTAAAACTGTGAAATAAAGTTATGTGGAATTCATCAGCAAATAACAAAAACTGCATGTGGAATTCATCAGCAAATAACAAAAACTGCATTCCACAGACACGTTTCTATTTTTACAAGGCTCTTCCTAAGCAGACCCAAGAAGGAGGTACACAAGCAAATGGGAACGCATGTAAATAAGTACAGACTACTGAGAAGATTAAGCAGCCATTCAACCATGGAAAAGTGGTGTAGGGTAAAAGGGACACAGGTTTGGACTCTGTCCCCACCACCCGTCAACAAAACAATAACTGGCCATGGTGGGCGGAGCGCTGCTTCAACTTGAGCTGAAAGTCAATAAGTTGCTGGATATTGCGTGCACGCTCATTCTGCTTAATAGTCATGTGATTTATCAGCAGACTGCCCACCCATTCGAATAGTCAAAACAAAACCGAAAGTGCTCGAGACTAACGAAAAGCCGAGTGAAGGAGGTCATTCCTTAAAGAAGTCTTCGATATTCAGAGGAAAAGCCAGGCGGTCCCTGCTGCCACTCGTCCCGGCAGTCTACAACTACTCTTCGCCATTTACCTCGTCCCAGAGCAGAGCATGCTCCACCCACTGTGAGTACTGCGGGCCCCGCCGCTCCCTCCCGAGGTGGGGCTTCGGGATTGTGTTTCCTTGGGCTGCCGAGCTTGTTTGTGAAGACGCTCGCAGCGTTAAACCCTCGCCTCGCTTGAGACATCTGTGTGCAACCCGGGTTCGCTTCACATGAGGTGTTGTGACGTTTTGATACAAGGTATACTCTTCGACCGTGTACATTGCGGTACGTCTGCTGTATTCGAGCCCCATCCATGCTCCCAACCGTTAACGCCTTAAGAATGCACGATTCATGTTCTAAGTAACGGTTTTGTGGTAAAAATGGAAAGGTCGTTAAAAAAAATACACCTTTCCCCCGTCGCATAGTTCACAGCTGTGTGGAGCTCACCAAGTCCTGCTTTGTTTTGCATTGCATAATGGAACTTGTAGTCCTGCATTTATAATGGCATGAACCAAGCTATACATTGGCAGAATGGAAATGCAGGGTTTCCTTAAGGATTTTTGGTTGGACTATCCAGTTATTTGAGTAGAAGAATGAGATCGGTTTTACAAAATCCATGTCTTTCTCTCATTTTCGGTTGGCTAATGCATGATTGATTGTGGTTTTGGTAAAGGTGGAAGGGGGAAAGTTCCTTTGACATGGGTTTGCCTTTTTGGACGTCCTAGCGCATTTCATAACTTTAAAAGGTGCTGCTGCGGTAGGGCTATGACTCTTCGGTATTTGTGTTGCACTACTACTAGACGAGTAGATTACTGAAAGAGTAGGATCTGTGACAAACCGTGGTAGACCCGTGCAGGAATAAACGCATTTCAATACAGAATAAGCAGCAAGTGATGGGGCACACAAAATAACGTGGAGTGCTCACCTACTCAAACAGACCTAATCAAAGCGAGGGATGGGCCTGTGTGGGACTGGTCCCAACGAGATGGGCTTGCTGGAGTAGGCACAAGCTGGACTTGATACAAACACAAAAGAAGGCACGTATAGAGACATG
Source organism: Ambystoma mexicanum (assembly GCF_040938575.1). NCBI lineage: Eukaryota > Metazoa > Chordata > Amphibia > Caudata > Ambystomatidae > Ambystoma > Ambystoma mexicanum. The sequence goes on along the minus strand of NC_090936.1, from coordinate 497,741,678 downwards.
CAGAAATAGACCACATAGAACACGGGGACAAGCATGTGTTGAAAGATACACAGTCGCATGCACTGGTAGACAAGCGGACAGAAAGAATTCCACGAACAAAGACACATGAAGGAACACACCACACGTAGGAATAGACTGTCTCCTCCAGTGGTGGACATATGCAGGAAATCCATATTACATGCAGGGATATAGGCCCCCACATGCAGGAATAGACCAAACCGGTAGAACACAGATAGGCGTGAGTTGAAAGATACAAACACAATCGCGTGCTCTCGCAGGCACATGGATCCTACGCGGCAAAGACACATAAGAGAACATCCCATGGAAGAGCAAGGCTTCTCATGCGGATAGCCAAAGAGGTTGCAATCAATCGAAACAAGCCGCTGGCATAAATATACAGAGTCAACATCTACACTAACAGTACAATCATGTTGCATGCCAAGAGCATTGAAAGAAGTCTTTCACTCGCATCATCAAAACGAAGGAGCAAAGTAAACAGTCATCGCAACTCCCTACCTTGACTATTGAAAGACCTCCAGGGACACAACCTGGCATTTCCCATTTTACTGTTTGGGCCAGACACAAATGGACAAGACAGGGCCGCCCTCACTATTTACACTGGAGCTTCCTAGCCCTTAATGCAATCCATCTAAAGTTGCCTTCCACCATTGACCACCTCAAAGACACCACACTAAATTAGACTCTCACATTCATTACTCTGCAAAGTAGCCCTGTTGAATTTTAAAAAAAACTCTGGTCAAATCTCACATTCAGCCCTGAAAAGTTGTCATTCTGACCCCTCGGTATTCCCTGGGCAGTGTCCCGATCTTTTGCCTCCATAGAAATCTGCCACCAAAAAGGGCCTAGTTAACAGCTTACGCACCTTACCTTAACACCCAAGTTCTTATGGATAATGCCAAACTACTTGGTTTGATTACACATGAGTTGGGGACAAGATGGTCCTGTTATTAGTATTTGTACCGCACACAGCTGCCATTTGTATGGTCCCCAGGGGCTCACGTGGATCTGGAAGAAAGTGGGCAGGTTTGGTTAGTTTGGAGGATAGGGAAAGGAAAGATTCCAGTGCTTTATATTGAGGTTGCAGCTTGTAAGCGTTCTAAGTGAGAAGAGTAGGAGGAATTGAAGGCTTTGTGTCCAGAGAGGCAGTCTTGTACTTATAGTGTGAGTGTGTATTGGCCAGGGGGCTGAGTGTGGTGGTTGTAGTTGGAGGTGTAAGTTTGTGGTGATCTATGTTTGGGAAGAGAGTCTTTGTTTTAAAAAGCCATGTGTAAGAGGATGATTTACGTTTGTGTGGTGAGTAAGGTGGAGAGAAATTGAGGGTTAGTTAAAAGGTGAGGCTTGTTCCTGGAGCTTTCCATAGTGCTTACAAATTATTGGTCTTGTTGTTGGTTGTGCTATGGTGAGAGGTGTTTGGCTTTACTGGTTTATACATGAAGGGGACCTTTATGTGAAGTATTCTAGTGGTTATAGGTTCCTGAGTGTCGTGCGCTGTGTTCTAGGTGGATGGTCGGGGGCCAGCATGGCATTACATTAGTTGTCTGCACATGAAGATTGACTATTGAGCAGTGTAGCTTCTATTGCTTGATGGGAATAGGATAACTTTGTGTATAAGCATTGAAGAGCCATGTTTTTAGAATGTTCCTGAATTTCAGGTGAATCTGTAGAGTGCAGATTTCCCTTGATACCGTGTTTCAGTGTTTGGCCACCACAGTGGAAACGGCAGTCTTTTCAGCCTGATTCATGGAATTATTTGCGTGAAAAACACAGATTTTCGGGCAGAAAGGCACGCAAATCTGTGTTTTTCACGCAAATAATTCCATGAATCAGGCTATTTGTGTATTGTCTGTAAAATCTTCTAGTAGTCCGTTTCTTGAACTTTAGTCTGTGGATGGTTGGTAGTGAGATATTGTTTTGGAGGAATTCTACTCCTTGCCCTTAAAGTGCTGCATGGGCGATGCAGAGGCCCTTGAGCTGGATCCTTTTTTTGGATTGGTAGCCAGAGGAGTGCTGGTGTTATGCATTCTCTCCTGTTTAGTATGAGTAATAGTCTAGCTGCTGGGTTTTCCATCTGTTGGTTTTTTGTGAGGTAGTCCGGGATACTTGGGTAAATGCTGTTTGCATAGTCAATTCTTTAAAGAATCAGGGAGATGATGGCTAACACTCACCTTGCAAAGGTGAGGTAGGGCATAACCTGTTGGCCAGAATGGAGATGGGAGAAGCACTTTTTGACAATTGCGTTGACTGTGGTTCCAGCATGAGTCCTTTGTCTATTAATAGGCCTAGGTTCTTGATCAATTTAGAGGTTTAGAGCATGGTAGAGGGGTTTCAGGCATGGTGTGATGCGAGACTATCATTTTTTCCGTTTTGTCTGGGTTGAGTTTTAAGTAGTCGGCAGTCATCCATTCGGTTACTCATTTGAGGTAGTTGCTGAGTGTGGTTCTGGAGTTACGTCATTGGTCATTTTTAGGATTTGAGTGTCATCCGCGTAGTTGTGACAGGTGTCAGCCCATACGATTTTTATGAGTAAAGGCATATAAATGTTGAAAAGGAGAGGCAAGAGACTTTATCCATGGGGAGCTCCACAGGTAATGGGGCCGTGGGTTCGAACTGAAAGGGCAGAACCAGGTGATCTTCGGTTATGTTCGTTAGGAACAATCTAATCCATTTTTTTTATGTAGCCTGGTTCGTTCAAGCCTTCTAAATAGTATATTGTTGTTGTATGTATCAAAGGCTGCTGAGATGTTGAAGAGTAAGAGGGCTAACGTGATCTTGTGATTAGCTATGATTTTTGAGATCGTCTCAAATGAAAACTAATGCCAATTTGGTGCCTCCCTTGGCCTGAAACCAACTTATTGGACTCGACATGCTCCAAGTTTTCGCTTTACACGCAGCTCTCTAGAATTTTGACTAAGGTAAGTTGGAGGGATCTTGTAGGTCTCCAGCGTTGTTTTTTTTAGAAGGGGTTTGATGTAGGCAGTCTTGAAAGCTTTTGGTGCAATTCCTGTTTCGAGAGATAAGTAATTCATTTGTAAAAGTAGAAAGCTGGTGTTAATTGTTATGGATCTCTTTGTAGATGTTGGGGGTGGCAGGGGTCAATCAAAGAACAGTCTTTGTTGGCAAGTTTCACTAACCTTTTAAAATCTGGTTTGGATATTGGTTTAAAGCTATTCATTGATGGGGTTGTAGGCTGGGAGTCATTGGCGTTTCAATTTTGCTTCCAATTCTGTTCCTTATTGCAGCATTGATGACTTACTGTGTTTAGTACTTTGCTTCTGAAATAGTTGGGGATATCATGAAGGTTTTGGGTAGGTAAAGCTACTTTGACGCAGGAAGCAGGGTTTCTAATCTCATTAATTGGTCAAATTCTTTCTCTGGATAAGGTGCGTTATTGATTTGTTCAGAATGGCTCCTGGTGGCCATGAGGATCACATGCAATACCCTCTGGATCATCCACACAGATTTCCGGGGCCTGCAACGACAATATCTCCAACTTTCTCTCCCTAAATACTTCCCTGCTAGAGCCCTTGGCTCCTCTAACTCCAACTCTCTGCTTGTCAAAGGCTTCTCCAAGCAGAGAGTGGGGGGGGCAGGTCCCTCTCTATGGTTGGTGTCTCTCTTTGGAACGGCCTCCATATCCCTCTCAGTGACCACAAAAGTGATGGGTGGAAGGTTTCGAATGAATCTGAACCACTGGCAATTGCTCTGATCAACCTTCCACACCACCGTTTTTTAGCCCGTCTGCGCCATTGCAAAAGGGGTCCAGCCATGTGCAAATCAGTCGGCTGCCGCCACCAATGGTAGCAGCCCAGCCCGAACTGCTAGGCCAGGTCCCCTTTGCACAGAAAAACAAGCAACCACAGACCGGTTTCGGCCTTGTTGGACCTCCTCAGTGAGGTGCAGCCTGGTTCCCTATGGCGCAGCGAACAAGGGACCCACGTCTGGGCATACCCTCTCTCACATGGAGAGACAAACTGTGACCACAAAAGTGATGGGTGGAAGGTTTCGAAGGAATCTGACCCACTGGCAATTGCTCTGGGCAACCTTCCACACCACTGTTTTTTAGCCCGTCTGCGCCATTGCAAACCTCAGTGTATAATGGCTCCTGCCTTTTGATCACATGTTGCTTTCATTGGATGCCCTGTGTTGCTTACATGTTGTCTGTTGCAGCCAGGGTCTGAGTTGTTAGAAGGTAGATTGGTTATGGCAGGGGTTGGCTGCATAGAGTCTGATGTTTCATTTTTAAACAGTAGGTTATAGATTGGGTTGTTCATTTGATCTGATTCTAGCAAGAATGTGGCTGTTGGGTGGTCGCTAGTGATGAAGTGTATAGGTTGGGGGTTCTTAAGGTAATGTGGTCTAGGGGATCTGTGCAATGAGAAGGCCATGATTCCGTAGTTGTATTCTTGAGTTGTTCATGTGTAAGATTGGCTGTCGGGTTTCCAAGGTTCAGGTTTGTGTCTGTTTTCCTGAGTTGTTTCTCATGGCATGCTCCATGAGGTGTGCAAGCATGTGGGTCGGTGGAGGGGTAGCATGTAATAAAGCCGCTTTTGGATCTGGCTTGTATTCTTTTTCTCCCAGGTACACATGGGTTATTGATGCCCAGTGTTTTATGTCCGAGCCAGATAGTGGAAGGTTGTGCAGTGTTTGTAGTGTTGGTGGTGCGCCTATAGATTAGCTCCCTTCTGATTTGGCTATCCTCCTTGGGAGTTCCATTGTCCCTGCACATTGTTATACATTTAGGTCTGCCAAATCTAAAGCTAATGATGCAGAAAATATTTTACAATTGTGTGCACGATTTCCTGGAGTGAGATTGCAGCATCCTTTATTCTAAGGAAGTCTAGATAAAAATATACAGCGATGGAATGTGCTTTTAAATAAAAAAAAAAGTTTTATAATAAAACCTTTCACAAATGGAAACAAAGAGAAAATACAAAGCAGTAAATGAATGCAGTATATTTTAGAAATTACTATTTGATCCGTTATAGGTTAATATAAAGATATACATATATAGAAAATGTGATTATTACAACTTTACAATTTTAAAATGTCAGTGCTGCAGTAGATAATGAGACTGGTTCCCCATTCATAATATTCTGCCAAATCTCCACCTGTGGCTTCTGACTAGAGCACACCAAATATTTTTCAGAATAAATTGTGTGTTTGTTGGGAAGAGCATGGCAATTCATTATCAGGTATTCTAAGTCTTCCAGCTGCTTGGAATCGTCAAAGAATCTGCCCCAATCCTCCTCACATGAACATTTGCTACGCATGGAACTTATTTCCTGCGTCGTGGGTAGTAGATTCATACGTAGTCTAACAAAGGTAACACTCGATCCTCTATTAGATTTCCGATTTCCTTAAATATTGGGGCAGGTTTCCCAACGGTCATATTTTTTTTAATTCTCCTCTCTAGTCCTAATCCAATACTCTCTAGTTGGAATTTTTGTGCCCTTTTAAAAGGTGATTTTTAGTGATGCCTCTACGTGAACACATAGTATGACCTAAAAAAATGCAGCATGCCTTCCCAGAGATAGTTGGATGTGTAACAGGATGTTAAATGATGCAAGACCTTTAGTTGCGAGTATCTAGGTGTGATATCGAGGTGTGGGCAAGCCCGAGCCCAGTATGGCAATGTACTCTCAAAGGGACAATCGGACTACATTGCCACAAAGGTATACAAAATGGAACAACTCAATGTGCCCTCTAAAGGATACCTGGCAGTGAGTACAATTCAGCACGCTATCACAGCAAGACCCAGTTATGAACAGAACACTCAGATATGAAACCGCAGCATATAAAGAAACAATTAAAATATGCTTTCCCAGAGACTCCAGATGTGGAAGACACTAGGGAAAGGTTCACAGCAATGCAATGTGCTATTTTAGTGATGCCTATCTGTGAGCGCAACACAGTAGTCTAGAAAGAGTGCAGCACGCTTTCTAAGGGATCGTTGGATGTGAGACAGTATGTAAGGCTTTAATTGATGATATCCATGTGTGAGCAACATGGAGCATAAAATGTGTTGCTCCACCTTCACGGGGACACCCAGATATGAATAAAATAGTACAGGAAGTGAAGTAATAAGTTGGTGCGTCACCTTATGGAATCCTAAGTGTGGGTAGAATGCAGTGCACATTCACAGGAATACCTAGATTTGAAACACACATCAATGCCTTGTCTTGGGGATACCTAGATGTGAGTAGAAAGCAACTCCCTTTAACAGCGACACCTCGATATGAGCTACAAAGTGTCAAAATTCAATCGCCATCCTATTGACAAGATATGAAACAAAACCGTATATAAAATAGACAAATGCGCTATCCCAGGAACACCCATATGTGGAACACAATAGGGCACGATGTTCAGCAACACAAGGTGCTTTTTGGGGATACCTATGTGTAAACGTGACACATTACAATTAAGAGACCACAGTATGTTTTCTTAGGGACAGTTAGATGTAAGGCTGTGTGTAAAAGAGTGCAATTGTTTTGTTAGTGATACCTAGATGTGAGCAACATCGATTTGTAATGTGGCAGAGAGCTTTCAAAGAGGCCCCTAGACATGACCCAAAATAGCATATACATGAAATAGCTCAATGCACTATCCTAGGGATACCCGGATGTGAATGCAACAACAAGATGCTCCCCGCAGGATACCAAGTAATTCACAAAAACAGGGAGGCCAAAGGAAGGGGTGGAGAGGCAGTGGTACAGCTCGTTGAGCTGATCTGCACAGAAAAACCTATCCTCTTTCGACAAGAGCCATAATCTTGACTTTGTGTTGGCACAGAAACTCGATCACACGTAATGGTACAAGGAAAGATCTGGTCAGATCACTTTTAAGGCAACTCTCCCTTTTAAAGCACCCCCATCAGCAAAAGAGAGTACTGTTCTCATAACATTTTAAGATCACCTATAACAATTTATCAGGCTCTAAGTTTATAAACAGTGGGCCAAAAACATACTTTTTGGACTATTGGAGTCTCGTACCTGACAATTCCCCTAGTATTTTATTCCATCACACAATGAAACATCAGGTTACTATTTGAAATTACTTTCTTTTTAACGTTACCGGTAGTGTAACTCTAATGTAACTTGTCCTCCAACAGATCTAACTGCTCCCTCGTGTGGTGGCTATCCCTAGGAAGCGGTGATGAGCCGCTTATCTAGGGTGAGGGATAGGTGAAGAGCTCGCCCTATCACTATTCTATCAGAGTCACCGTTGACATTTAAATCTAAAAAACACACATCTTAAATTTTTTGATCGTGTGTTGTATGCCTTGCAAACGAAACCCGTTATACTTCTTTTTCTTTGCTTAGCGTCTAAAACCAAAACATATAAAAAACATTAGTGTCTAAAGAAACTCATAGGTTGGTGGACCGTATTTAATCGGTGTGCCAACTTGACATTACCGGAGGTAATAATTTTCTATCGTGTTTGAAGAAGAATATAATTATCGTCTACGATAAGACCTTTGGACCAATCCAGTGGTCTTTTGCTTCCAAACAAAGGTCAAACCACTATAAACAGTGGCCAACTCTTATAACTTCAGCAATGTAAGTGTCTGTGTCTGTGTCATTTTTCAGCAGATTCTCCCGCATAGGTTCACTCAGTTCCTGCCATATCTGTGCCAGGAAAGGACAAGCACAAGATGTCCGTCTCTGCTTTTTGGGACTGGACATGGGATTGTTTCACTTTGAGCAGAGCTTGCCTTCGCTCCTGTTCTGCATGTGGCATGGCCAGAGATTGAGAAATGATTTGGACTTTCTTACATGACTTTTAAAACGCAACCCGATTGTTTTAATTTGGAGATCTTGATTAAACTACACTTTCAACCCGTCTTTGTCAGTCTTTGTTTTATGGGATTTAAGAGGAGAAACGCCAGCTTCCAATGTGTCTATTTTATTAGCCAATCAAACAGTGCAGGTTTTTGTTTGTTTAAACATGAAACAATGGAGGATCTTGCACCAATAGTACATATTTGGCTAAATCTGCCTCTTCCTTCCAGTGTTCACTTTAAACACCCTCCTCTTCCCTATGTATAACGTGTGCATTTCACTAGTTCTCTTTAACAAATTAGCATTTTCCATCCACACACCATACAATGCAAACCTGCATCTTTCTTTCCTGTGCTCACTTCTACTCAGACTGTTCATCCCTGTAAAGGTTCTGTTTGATTTGTACTATCATTACCCCACTACCACAGGAAAAGATCCATGTGGTCTTGAAAGCTTGCAGACATAAATATGGAGTTGGCATAATGGAGCCATCATTGCAGTAATGTTCTCTGTTGCAACAACCATCAATGTTTGTGATGAAGGAGGGTGGAAAACAATTGTGGATACAATCTGGATCTTTCTGTCGACAGGGAAGTTTAAAATATATATATATATATTTTTTTTTTCATCAAGTCCATTTTGATACCTGTTAAAATCACAGTACCATACTGAGGTTTACCATCGGTACAATTCCAAGGTAACGGTAATGAACGCAAAACCTGAACTTTATACCCTTCCCTCCCTCCTCCCCCACTCATCTCCTTTTACAAGTTAGGGAGAAAACATAAGTGAACAGCATGTGAACTAGCAGTCCATTGTTACCGTTTACACCCTTTGCGCCACAGTATGCGACATGACTATGCTACACAAGTTCAACCAATGACAAACATTTTGGGGCTTGTGCCATTTACTTGGCTCGCTGATTCCTAAAAAAGAAAAAAGAGTTTATTCAATTAGTCTATGGGTTCCCAGAATGCTGTATAATACTCCAAGAAAGGCAACCATATCATATATTTCTACAGGATTCATGCACAGCGGCTGTGAGGCTCTCCATTTCGTAAATGGCATGCACTTTGATCAACCATTCTTTTTTTGAAGGGAGGGCGGTTGACTTCCATTTAATGGTTAGGCACACTCTAGCCGCCAGCAACACATTTCGTGGCATATTTCTACGATTCTTCGTCATCCAACTCTATCCCAAACAGCACGAGCACAGGTGTTAATTCCCTGGAAACTCCATCTATGGCCTGGATCCATCCCAGCACCTCCTTCCAGTAGACTTGTACTTTACTACATTTCCACCATTGGTGCCAGTAGTCTCAACGTTCTCCAAAGCCTCTCCAACGGTAGGGAGACGCGCCCGGGAACATCTTGGACAGCCTCAAGGGAGTGTAATGCCATCTCATCAGTTGACGTGCGTTGTGCATTTTATATTGCATTGAAATGGATGACTTCCACACCGCCTTGTATATCCCTTTCCATATCTCCGGCTGAGACGCTATTGCTAGCTCCACCTCCCACTTAACTTCTGATGACGGGCGCTGGAGGTGACCTCTTGAGAGCAATGATTTGTACATTCGTGATATGATGCCTCTCGTAACTTGGGGGTTCTCAATAGTTGTTCAAACAGCGTCAGGGTGCGCTTTAAAGGAATGGTTCGGCCAAAATTTTTTATTGCCCAAAAAGATGGGCAATAATAAAACAAATATACTCACACTTTTTTTTTTAAGTTCCTATGTAAACTTTTGAGCAATACAAGCTCAAAATGTGCAAAAGCAAGCACATGGGCGCATTCATTTTGTGAAATGGATGCCCGCCTGTGCTGGCGTTTGCTTTTGCGGCACTAATGAAGGAAAAGCCAGCCAGCTGTAGTAAACCAAAGCTACCACTGAGTGGCTTTTCCTTCATTGGTGCTGGGACTCGGAGGACGCGGACCGGAGACTACAGGCAGAAAAGCTGCAGCTGAATCTCGGTAAGTGCTATTTATTTATTTTTAAAAATAAGCCCTAGCTGCGGTTTTTTTTTTTTTCTACGTTTTCCGGGCTGGAGGAGCACGGAAAACTTAGAAATAAAACCGCAGCTTTAAAAACGTTATATCTATGTTTGCGGTAACTTTTGAAGTGACTGCAAACATAAATACAACGTTAATGTGTTTGAAAACGCTGCAGTTTTTCTTTCTAAGTTTCTCAGGCTGCTCAGAGCCGGAGGAGCCTGAGAAACTTAGAATGAAAAACCGCAGCGTTTTCAAACACAACCACGTTGTGTTTCTGGCTGCCATGGCTATCACTTTGGGTCTCTGGAGCTCCGCCAGGGGAGCACCGGAGACCCAAAGTGAAAGCCAAGGCAGGCAGAAACACAACGCGGTTGTGTTTACATGGCGCAGTGTTTCTCCCTACAGCTGATTTCCCATTTGGGGCTCTCGGGCTCCCCACAGGGGGCCCGAGAGCCCCAAATGGGGAAATGCTAAAGATTTAGGCAGAAACAGAGGAGCCTGAGAAACTTAGAAAGAAAAACCGCAGCGTTTTCAAACACAATAACGTTGTATTTATGTTTGTGGAAAGCTACCGCAAACATAAATGCAACGTTTTTAAAGCTGCGGTTTTATTTCTAGGTTTTCTGGGCTCCTCCAGCCCGGAAAACTTAGAAAAAAAACGCAGCTAGTGCTTATTTAAAAAAATAAATATATGGCACTTACCGAGATTCAGCTGCAGCTTTTCTGCCTGTAGTCTCCGGTCCGCGTCCTCCAAGTCCCGGCACCAATGAAGGAAAAGCCACCCAGTGGTAGTTTTTCTTTACTGCAGCTGGCTGGCTTTTCCTTAATTAGTCCCGCAAAAGCAAAAGCCAGCACAGTCGGGCATCCATTTCACGAAATGGATGCGCCCATGTGCTTGCTTTTGCAAATTTTGAGCTTGAATTGCTCATAATTTTACATAGGAACTTAAAAAAAAAAAGTGTGAGTATATTTGTTTTATTATTGCCCATCATTTTGGGCAATAACATTTTTTGGCCGAACCATTCCTTTAAGGAGTCGCCCCAACGGGAATCGTTCAGGGCACTTCTCAATTGAAGGAAGAGCAGGAGTGGAACTTCTATGCCCTGCAGGTCGCACTTAAATTCTTCCAGGGTGACGAACACTCCCCTTTTCCACAGCTGCCTACCACGGGCGAGTCTTGCTTCATACTAAGGCTGAAACCCTGAACCTCACTAAGCAAGTCTCGGATGGGGGGGGGCAGATACAGCTAAGGGGGGGAAGGCCATGATGTTACACCTTGCATGGCTCGAGTCGGGCGCCAAATAGACCACAGTACTTGGAGGATGGGATGTTCCTTAACCCTTTGTGTCATGGCTGATAAGGGGACCCACAGCCATTCACCCAACGTGACTGGGGTGAAGATGTAATTTTCTATTGCCACCCACTGTTTTTCCTGATTCTCCCACAAGTGGTCTGGAAGTACCTGAAGTTGTGTTGCTCTGTAGTACTCCCCTCCACCCCCCCCCCCACCCCACCATCCTCCCAGGTCTGGGAAACCCATGCCTCCCTCCTCTTTGGGCTGAATTAATGTGTAAAGATATAGGAGGATGTCGTCGGCGAACATAGCTAATTTATATTCTTTACCCCCCCGGGGGATGCCTCTGATCGTGGAGTTGGACCGAATGGCTTGAGCAAAGGGTTCATCCAACAGGGCATAGATCAGGGGTGACAGCCCTACCTTGCGCCGCGGGTGAGGTGAAAAAGTCTTGAGGAGACTCCATTGATAGAGACTTTGGCTTGAGCAGATTGGTAGTGCTTTTGCTCCTTGTATCCACACAGCCCCCAGCCCTACCCATTTCAGTACAGCTCTTAAAAAGGGCCATTCTACACGGTCGAATACCTTTTCGGCGTCTACCGATAAGAGGATCTTCATCCACTTCTCGGAGTGTGGCCATTCGGTCTAAGGTCTTTCTAACGTTGTCCGCACCCTGCCTGCCTCTCGCATATCCTACTTGGTCTGAGTGAACTTGTTGGGGAAGGACCAGTGCCAGACGGGCGGCTAGGATACTGGCATAGATTTTAGCGTCCACGTTTATTAGGGAGATTGGCCGGTATGATGCACATTCCGAGGAATCCTTACCTTCCTTGGGGATGACTATAAAGATATCATCATGTTTTTATACAGTTTATTAGTGATGGATTGTTAAACCTTCTAATTGTTGTTAGATATGATATTACCCATCGTAGTGCTAGTCCATTTATCGAGCTCGGAGGAATGAAGGGTGAGTCAACCCATCCTGGATTTATACCTGCCACTGCAATGTGCACGCGTCTCTGGAACAAGTGCTGAGCTCGCTGAGCTATTTTACTGGCTTATTACATACGAGGGAGTGGTCATGCATAGTTATACAATCTAATAATGATCATTAATTTTGGCTAACAATGTTCCTTATCCTCAGTTCCCATTTTTCTAAACGTTTGAGTCACTGTACACTTCCAAACAGTCTTCGGCTCCCCAGGTTAGGGAAGGTCTTCAAACCTCTTGTGCTTGTTGATCTCGGGGATTGAAATAAGGATTTGAGGAGAGGAGCTAAAAGCAGCTCCTGGGTATTCAGCATTACCCAGTTAGCAGGAGATACCTCTGGGGAATGAATAGCTTTGCTAATGGCGGGTCTCCTTTCCGGAGTCTTGTCTGTGAATTTGAAGAAAATGGGTCTTCCATCTGAAGAAGACACCCTGATCGCAATAGAGAAGCAGCTACCAAGCTGACCCCCAAAGAAGGGGGCCAGTCTTTATTAGGGGGAAGAAAAACCAGATGTTCTGGAAAGTTGGATTTCAGAGAGGTCGCAGGTGTTTTCAGCGCAGGAGACTGGAGGCAGTAATGGCCAAGAGTCCAGTATAGAAACAAAAGGAGGGATATAGCAGGAGCAAAGAAATAGTAAGGTGAGACTTCTTACAGACTTGTCCAAGAGGAGAATGTAAGGAATGAGGGAAAAGGCGTTGGATGAGCAGAGGCAAAATGGGAGAATTGGTCCAAAAGAGCTGACTGCACACACACACACACACTCTTGAGGGTGGAGACCACTACGTTTTTGTATCGTCTCTCAGCCGTGCCTCTGCTGCTCCTGACCCAGAAGTGAAAAACTGCCTTCATGGATGAGTTGGACCGGGGCACGCCAGGCTCCATACTGGTAAAGCCAGCAAACCTCTTCCTCTGAGACTGTGGCAAACTTATGTCTGATTGCATCAAGATCCGGACATGCCAGCGACGCCAGGACTACAGGTAAGGTGTAACCAGCTAGTACAAATCGAATTGCAAATCTAACTTCCACTTGAGAGGCAAACTAAAAGCTTCTGTCCATTACGCTTGACCCATTATGGTTTCATTGTATTCCAGGTGTGTCCTAAAGCACCTTTTTTTAAAATACACATTCCCAAACACCCACCATTAATGTAACACAGCACTGTTATATTTGTATGGCACAAGTTGACCTCGGGGCTCAGAGGTTGCTCTTGGTAGCTGTAGGTGGCAATGTAGCCAGGCTCTTATAGTCTAGAAACAGGGGCTGAATAGCTCCCAGCTTTTTCGATCTAGTAAAACTTTTCTTTGCATCATGTTCTCCAAGATAAAGCTATTAATTAGTGCTTGTACCTGCTTCAAAAGAAGATGTAGGATGTACAGTGGAAGGGTCTTAAAAGGGTACTAAAACCCTGCCAAAACTACCAAGGTAACCATCCTTCTCTTGCCCATTAATGAAGTTTCGGTCCAGACCATTTTTTCCAGTCTCTTCTCATCATCACAGGTTTCTTTAAATAATTCTTATTAAACATTTCTTCCCTTTTTTTAGTGGTCTCCAAATGGTCTTCACCCATTCCCCTACTTTTTGTTCTCCATTCTAGTGCATGCATGTTGTTTCGCTCTCATTCAGTTACTTAATGGGTATTATGCTACGTATGCATGTACTGTTTGTATTGTGGTAAGGCTGAGTAATGACACAAGTGACACTGACTGGGCATTTTGACTGCTCTTTATTGTCACAAATTTAACAACTACGGGTTGGTTTAATGCATCCACGGTCTATAGGAAACTTTATAACAAAAAAGGGATTATTGTAAACAAAACCGTGCACAAGGGATGGTAACACAAAGGTGGGTTTCCTGAAAGGCATCTTGACACATTAGCAGTGCAGCCTCCCAATTCTTAGTTCAATGCCTAATCTTATGTGTCTCTGTCTCCCGTTGAGAGACCCTAGTGTACAACAAAGTTCCAAAGTAGATGGCCAAATCAAAGTTCCAACTCTTAAACTTGATTAGTCCTCTAGCCTTCTGTTTACCCTACTCTAACAACATACATTTCCCAAGGAATGGACAAAGCAACAGTTCAAACGTACCCTTCAAAGTCCATCCCTATTCGATAGCAAAAAGCAGAAATCTGCTTTGGGGAAGCTTCTTGTGGCGGTTACTCGCAGTATAGTCTTGTCTTCATGCCATTCTGCTCTCACATGATTCTTCAAGCCTTCTCCACAGGGTGTCAGGATTCACAGTTCTTTGTCATGCCTTCGTCAGTCTTGCCACAAATCCTTCTGGGCAGCGTCCCGCCCCTTCTAGTCTCAAAGGCCTTCGACCTGTCTTTCTTGACCTTGATCAATCCTGTCCAAATACAAGTCCCTTCTAGACCTTAACTTTCCCAGGATTCACAACTGATCTGTTCGGGACCATGACTCACTATCTGTATTCACAGCAGGTCCCTTCTGGACCTTGACTTTCTCTCAGAATTCAAACAGCTCCTTCCTGGACCTTGGCGTTCTGTCAGGGTTCAAGCAGCAATGGGTATTTCTCCCTCCCTAGCGTCCTTGTCAGGCAGTCAATATTATTTTACTCTCTTGCCACTGGTTGTTTTTCTCTTTTACCTCCGGGTTGCTGTTGGATGGCCTCTGTCTTTGGCCTTCCAATTCCCTTCAAAATAGGGAGCAGCTCAGCACACACTCCGGTTTTCATCACCACCCAGGATCCCCAATCCTGGACTGTCTTCAGCCTGCTTGCTTCCAGTCTGTCCAAGAGCTCCCTTGTATTCATCCAGGTTGTAGTAGTCCTCCTTCGGTTTCTCTTTGTAGGAATGCCCCACTGTATCAAGTGAGTGAGGATAGATATGTCTACCTCCCCGGGGTGTCTCCCTACTCCCGAATTTCCTCTGTCTCCTTTACACTCCCTGGAATGGGGCTCAGTTTCCCATCTTGCCCTTATAGAGTGGTTATTCTTGCCCTTGGCTTTATTAATCCCCATTAAAGTCTTGTTAGTATTGGTTTCATATTAGCTTATTGTTTTCAGGTTTGGGGCATCTGAAGCGGGCTTGTGAGGGTTTAATGGTGGTTGTGGTTTGTAGCTCTATCTTGGAATTCTCACTGATGTGGAAATTAGTTCTGCGTTGCTCTCCCGCTCCTCTACTTTGATCTAACACGGACTACGTGTGTCGCTTCTTTGCTCCAGCTCGGTGAAGTGGCGTACGCTCTTCTGTTGGGATGGTAAAATGTAGTCTGATTCTTCATGAAGAATACATTGGACTGAATTAAAGAATCATGTTTGATTAGATACTCCAGGAGCAATTCATTCGGAGACAACAGCAAGATGACTTGTGGAGAGCAGTGGTGCTACGCAGCTGTGAGAGAAGCCTAAGGAAGAAATGAACAGTTAATTATACAAAGAATATTGTCAAAGGTATGAGCCATTATGATAGATACAGTGTCACTTAGCCCCCAAAACTAGAATCTGTCATGAATGTGCGAGGAGTTAATGTGAACCCCCGAAGAAGGTCTCCAGTATCTGAAACTGGATGGCAATGTAAAACTGTTTGGTAGTGTACAATAGGGGATTCAAACATTTAAAAAAATAAAGTCTACATAGGGAACTGTTAATCAAACCCAAATTGTTTTCATTATTGGAATGTATTTGTGGGTACAGCAAGAGAAAATCTTTTTTTTTTTTTTTCTAGTATAAGGCGTGATATGTATCTGTGGAGTTGTGGTGAACATTTCTGCAAAGACATGGTGTTCTATAAATTATATTTGGAATGGCTTTGTTGTTTATGTTAAAATATCTTGTTCTATCATTTCAATTAAAGAAAAAAGCAGTGTTTCCCCGGAGTGGAGAGGGGGGTAGTTGTTGTCTACCGACTAAAACTGCCCAGATGCCTTGCTGTTATCCAGGTCCCTCGTGTATGTCTTTTAAAGAGAAAACTGGGGCAGTGACTTGCATTATGAGTTGGTTTGCTTAGCCAGTAATGTGAAACCAGGGCTGTCAATATTTGATCTTTGGCATGGCTTAAAGTGCGTTGTTGGTCCAGTTCTCTGAGTCGGAGCATATTGGGAGGTGCTGATTCAGAGCCAACGTTTACCAGCAAGGACGCTTTTTTTTACGAAGTGTTAGATGATCGTGTATGTTAACAGACTTTTGGGTCATTTGTGGCTTTAAAGGAGTTGTAGTTGAACCCTGGAATTTTCTTGCAGGAGAAGTTGTGGGTGAAGACGATGGCTGCACCACTGCCTTTTTTATTGAGGGTATTGTAGTTGCTTAAAAAGGACATGCATGTTGTGACAAATAGACCGTAAAACACGTTTTAGTGAGGGCCAGAAGATGCAGGGTTTATTCAAAGAAAATAATATTGTTGGTTATGTGTTTGGCAGCCAACTTGGTATCGCGCCTTCCCCCCCCCCCCCCCCTTTGAGGACTGTGAGTTTGCGCTGGGTGGGTAAAATATAGTTTTGTTGCTGCAAAGCACTTGGAACAAGCCAAGACCCTCATTAGCACTGTGTGGGGACTGGTGAGCTGGATGCAAGAGCGCCATCAACTGGTCGAAAAGCCAAAATTGCAGAAGCTAGAAGCCTGTGTTTGGTAGTCTGTAAAGAGGCAGATGGAAAGTTGTAAAGTGATGCCACGGAACAGTTCTCGAAGAGTCGGTACCATGAGTGCTGTTGGCAGGGTTATGGGGACTGGGCAGTGCAGGACAGTAAAAGACACTTGGAGCCTGAGAAGGCATTGGTTCACTTGGGTCCCATGTAGCTCCAACGTATGACGTCTTGGGTCTGTGCCAGAAATGCTTATGTAAGCCGCATAACTTGGGGGTTATGCAAGTAGCTAATTTAAATGAGGGCATGGTAATGCTAAAGAAAAGCGCGTGCTTCGTTAATGTCCGACAAGAAGAAATGCAACTGCTACCATGTGCACACGTCATATAGTTATGTGAATGGTGAGATGAGGCGGTGCCTTAGCTAGTATATCAAGAGTTCTGGTGGAAACGGGACTGTAGTGAATGTGTTTTCCTAGTATACTTTCTGTTTGCAGAAATGTAACCTATAAAAACGGGTGCTAAGTGAAGGTAATAAGACTTTTCCATAGGAGGAGAGACAAAACCCTTGTATGCGTGAAGGAGGCCACCATAGACCTGGTTTTGACAGTGTGGTACAGATGGGGCCATCCCTGGAAAGTTGCATCACCTGGTGAAATCCCTTGACAGTTTTCCAGAGCCACTTGAAAATCGGTTCCAACCACCCAATGTAGACACTGGTTGTTTACTCCACTTTATGAAAGGGAGGCACAGCATGTAGGCGGCCTGATGGACTGACCGAAGTGGGGTGTTGCTGGGTCCATGCGCTCTCACAATGACCCAGAGATGGAGAAGAAAACCTGCCCTAAAGCAGCAGTGTTTCCAGGGAGCAGTGCTGAGCTGACAGATATTGCAAAAGTAGAGGTGGAGACTATACTGAAGTATGCAACATAGGCATGGAATATGCGGTTGAGAGTTGCCAGTTCATGTGACTCAGGATAGAGTGAGTTTCAAGTTCTGGGCTAGTTATGCATTGATTCACTGTACTGGATTGTGGGCCCACCCAAGTCTAGTGACTGCCCAGCCTGGGTTCGTGTTCTAGCCAAACCCCATCCAGAGAGACAGTTCTAACAGACTGGCATTGAACCACTGGAATCATAACCAAAGGAACCAGGGCACGAGACAATGAGTTAAGACTCGGATCCACAACTAATTCCGATTGGCTCGGGCATGATATGTTCGAGTTAGAGCTTGGCATAACCTTAAGGTTCAGTTAATTTGTTGGCTCAAAACGGGGCTGAAAACATGTGCTTCACTACTGTACAGGGGATTTGCATTTTTTCTGGACATTAGTATTGGTCTATACATCGAGGTGACCTAGGTGCAACTTGGGCTAATTTTCTGGCTAAAGCAGTATGGCTCCGTAAATTCGATCACATCACCCTGATCTGCAATGAACTGCACTGGCTTCCGCTGAAAGCCCACATCATCTTAAATCCTGCTGCATCATCTACAAGGCTGTCAACCTGATGTCCCCAAACTACCTCACTGAAAAACCTAGCATCTCTGGAGGCCTATGATCCACCAGAAGTGAAGGCATGTGCAGACTTGATCTCCACCGGTGCGTGACAGAAAGAACCAGAAGACAGGCATTCTCTGAATATGCCCCAAGACTCTGGGTCCTCCTCCCCTTCAACATCTGACTTGCCACCCTCGCTTTGACAGTTCAAGACAGCTCAAGATCCTCTTCTCCAAGGAATGGTTCCTCGATAACACCTAGATTCACACACACCATCTACTCCACACCGTTTCCTCCCCGGGTTGTCTGTAGATCCCTTGCTGCTAAATTGCCTTCCCTTCCCAGTTGTTCGATTCCCACTCCCTTGTTTCTCTGCTTCCCTCATCGTATTCCCCCCACCCCCCTTCATCCCCCATGATTGTAAAGCACTCTGCTTCCAAATGCTAGGTCTGTGCTCAATAAATATTATAAATATGCAAACAAATGTATAATAGGAGACTGACATGCTCTCATAATGTTTAGTGCAGGAGCTAAACAGGAGTGTGTTGTAGGAAGGCTAGCTGTGTGTGAAGAGACCTATTAACATTTTGAATTAGTGAGGCACTGATTCCTCTCCCCACTCGTTCCCTCTCCCTCTTTTCTCCCCCCTAACCCCAGGCATGGTAACTTGGCCACAGGAATGACCATGTTCAGGCCACAGGAATGACCATGTTCAGTCTCGCTTCCAGTGTTCAATTTCCTACAATATAACCGGTCCACAGACAAAGCTATAGAAATAAGCGGTGGAGTACTCGCATTTCAGCACCTAAACTGGGATGAACACAGAACTCTGCAGAGGAGCCAAGTTTAAACTTGGGTAGTCCAAGATGGTGCTGCATTCCATAGATCTCTTTTGAAACCTCTCAGTTGCAGGCAAGAGGGGATGAAATCAGTGCACCCATTGGGCAACACCAGAAACCAATCCCTGAAGTGACAGCAAGATAAGAGATCTTCACTGTGTGTGGCCAATCCCTGGCAGGGAGAAGAGGTCTAGGAAGTAACTAGTTATTGCACCAAGGCCCCCTGACTGTAAATGGAGCTTGGTTAAGTCATTCAGTGTCTTGGGCCCGGTAAAAGCATGCATAGCTGCTGATGCTCCCATGAAACAATCAAGGGGAGGCTGCTGGAGGGAGGACTCCTCGAAGGCCTGCTGCCTGGAGGAAGGCAATGCTAGCCTGGAGAGGCTGGAAGGAGAGCTGGAGAGCTGTTAGGCCCTAAAAGCACGGACGAGGAAAGCTGGCCGGAGAGCAGAACACTTCTGGCAACAAGGTAGAATGGTTTAAGCTCTGAGGCGCTCATAAATGAAGGAGAGGTTATTTGAGATGGGGGAGACAGGTGAGGGGAAATTCAAGCTCTCAAAGGGCTGCTGCCACTGGCAAGCCGTCTCAGGGACTTTGAGGCCAGAGATCTCCCAAAAGCTGGGGAGAAGGAAGCTGTTGTGGCATACCTGGAAGGAAAACCATACCCACATTAAGGGAGCAGTACCATTGGAAAAATTGAAAAGTGGTACCTTGCAATCCCTGTTAATTGCGAAAAGAGAGCATTGCAGGTTGGGTGGAGGACAGATGGATTATTGCCCAGGCCAGCTTGCTCCTGGGCCACTGCTTTATCTGAGGCCTACGAAGATGGTTTGCTTCTTGCACCTGTTTTCTTTACTACAAATTGCAGCCGGTGGGAGGAAAAAAAAACCCTACAAAACATTGCATGTTGCCGGGGCACTGCTGGGTACCCCACAGCTCTTTTCATGGGCCTGGGAGTGCCATTGCTATGCCTGGTCCTGCCACCACCAGAAGGCGCAGTTGATCATGCGTTTGCGCAGAGGGGAAAGACATCAAGAATTGTGCCAGGCCTGGCTGTCTGCCCCTGCAAGGCGTGGAGAAAGAGGCCCATTGCTGGGGGTGCTCCCCGGACGGGTGGAGCGCTCCATGCGGGTTCCAAGGCTGGCAGTTTCTTTTCACTCCAGTTCGTGGGGGAAAGAAACCGAGCTCCAGATGGTGCTCCATGGAGAGAACAGATGTGCACCAGAGCAGGTGAATGATGACGGGCCATCACTGGGTTCCCTGCACTGGAGCAAGGGGTTTGTTGAGGCGGCTAGCTCACCATCTCATCCAATCAACTAAGTGTACACCATTCATGATGCAATATCCTCCTAGGTGGAAGGCCTGGTATTCACCTTCCCCCTCATGAGTTGTTTTTTTTCCACTCTGGAACGTCCCCAATCCAAATGTCAGGCTTATGTATTGTGTCTAGCTTCATGGTATTGTTTCACGTTTATTACCTATTTATGCATAGGCTCACTTACACATTTCTGGCTTGCCCAGGTTGAACTTTAAACCTCGCTCACATGATCATCACACAGACATCTGAGCAATTAGACCCCAAAAGGTAAGCACCCACAACGCAAATCAAATGGGGAAATGTCTGCGGTGGCCTGTGGCGTGCTGAATTATGATAATGAGAATGCCTGAAAGTATTTTCTCCATTCCCACCCATTACTTACAGCAAGCTTGACCTCCTCTTTTAAAACACAGTTGAACCGTTCCCCCGTACCATTTCCCTGGGTGTGTTACAAGGAAGTGCAAATGTGCTTTAATAGCTCTCTTCTCAAGTAACTCCTTCATTTCTTAGATAACAAACTGTACCACGTTATCTTTGGCGATTTTCTAAGGGCTACCCTTCAATTGCAAAAAACTCATCAAGAGTGGATTTAACTGCACTGGAATTTCCCACAGCCATGCCCTTCCCATATGGCCAGCGGGAATAATGGTCCACAACAACCAACATAAACGTATGGTCCCGAGGCAAACTGAAAATGGGTCAAACTATTTCCATTGCCACCTTCTTGCATATCCTGGAAGGGAACACGGATGGCATCAAAGGGCTCCCCTGCGTTGTTCATTCCCTATCGCTAGGTGAACAGATTACACAGCTCTTGCACGCTTCGCTATTTCGTGATCCATCCTAGGCCACCAAAAGTCTTGGGGGGGAATACGTTTTTTGAGGCTTGACATTCCGCAATGAACCACGTGTCTCGTATCTATTTTTTTCTAAGGTTACAGCTGTTGGCAGAAATTTACTGTAATGTTGTGTGTTTTTATCCTGATTACATCTCAAAATATGTTTAAACGCAAATAGACCTTGCTCCTTGCACAGCGTAGTTTGTGTCTATAATTAGAGGCAGAACGACGGCCCCCTTTTTTTCCTCAGGTGCCGCAGACAAAGTTCTGCAATATTAACACAGTCCCATCTGGACCCACGAGTAACTGACTCGCTTTTGGGCACCCGGCTGTGCTCCGAGCAGCGTTCCCTCCTCTCTGATGTTAAGCCGGCAGAGGGCTCCGCTCTGCTGCATCCCATCGGCCGCGTAGACGTTCGGAGAGGAGTGACATGCGACACCCATGCAGGATGTGCCTTTCTATTATGCATCCACAGTTCCCAGCTAACGCTGCAGAGAAAGATGTTCCCCGGTCTTGGGGGAATTCATTTTACTCTGCGATAAGCATAAAGCACAGCAATCCGCACTGAATACAGCGGCCAGAGAGGCTGTCACTCGTAAACGGACACAGAACAACGTGTTGGTTTGAGCATGCCATACGTAGAGCAGCCAGCCACATTAGTAACACTTGGTATTGCAAGAGTGTCAAGACTTTTAAACGACAGCTGCAGGAATAATTATTGCTTCATATACCCAGAGCTCTCACAACAGAGCTGGTTTACAGTCAGCAAGAAGGCTGAGCACCGTGCGTTTTCAAATACCCCATTGGGCGGCTAATCCCCCCCCCCACCACTCCCCACACCCCTACCTAAGGACGTGCCATTCAGCATTCTCCATTCAGGCACCCAGGCACCAGTGAGAAATGGCGCAGGAGGGAATCAGATAACAGGAGTGTGGGGAGCCAGAGCCAGGGTTTTTCAGAAGACGACCCTGAGCTGACGTTCAGTTTTAAGAGGGTGTTCGGGGATTTCCTCATTAACACAGTTTCGCAAGGGGTGCGCCCTCTCCAAGATGACCTGGAATCTTTGAATGGGGATAGCCAGAAGAGGCAATGTACCAAAGTGGTCCAATGCATGTCCTCGGAACAGCCGAGCGCTAAGGCAGTTGAGAAGGGGAGAGAACAGACCCGTAAGCGGAACGACCTATGACTCTCCTGGGTCATATCAAGAAGGGAATCGGAAAGCCTCCTGAGGGTTGACACATTTGAGAAGCTGAAAGACGCCTTCATATTGCGGTTGATGGTGCAGAGCCTCCTACCCCCTTCCCCAGGGCCGCAAAC
Source organism: Ambystoma mexicanum (assembly GCF_040938575.1). NCBI lineage: Eukaryota > Metazoa > Chordata > Amphibia > Caudata > Ambystomatidae > Ambystoma > Ambystoma mexicanum. Next base: position 497,719,255 of record NC_090936.1, on the reverse strand, counting down.
TATAGGGGATGACGACTCCTTGGCAGAGTCTATAGTTTCCAAATCTGTGGCCTCCCAGAGATCCAAGAGTAGGAAGAGGAAACTCGAAGAGAAGCATTTAGAGGTGCAAAGGGAAGAATGTGCAGACATGTTTGACCCAGAGTCGATAGTGCATCCGAGACCGAATGACTGCTGCCGTCGCCGAGAGGGGTGGCTTGCATGACTCGAAAGCTGCGCAAGCTGATGGACAAAGAGGTCCGGTTACGTATGTGGTCAGAATGCCCCTGACTGGACTTAACCGGAAAGTAGCCGAAACACCGGAATTAGATCTGAAGATGATCACGTTCATATCGAAAGCCTCTAGAGATTTTAGTAAGGACATGGACAGCGCCTGGAAAGGGTGCCAGGAGAAGATGTTGGACATGACTGGCCCTATAGCCAAGATCATGGATCTAGCCGAGAGCGCTAAAGATACAGCGGAGCCGGTAGACCAACACCCTAGCCAATTGGGCACAGCAAGCAGTGTGCTGCCTAGGGAATGTAAATTGTGCCCTTTCGTCCGAAAGGAGAAGAGGGCTGCTACTGAAGGTGACCTAGTGTCCTATGAAACCAGTGAATCTGCGCAAAGTCTCCTATTTGGCGAGACCTTTGCGAAAGAGATGGGGTGTTTTGTGGGCACTTATATGGCAATTGAGAGCCCAAACATCCATCAAAAAGATTTTCCCTTCAAGAGTTTTTGCTGGGACCGGTAGCTGTAGAGGTCTTGAGCCCGGTCGCTTCCAGTGGCAGAAGAGACCCGAGAGTCCTTTATTGGGAGTCCCGGCAACAGGATGCTTTCTTCCTGGCACAAGGGCGTGGCAACAGAGACTCAGAGGACGAGGTTATTACCAGCATCCAAGTGCACAAGCAGGTGAGAGAATCTACCTACCCCCCAGTGGTGGGCAGGAATCTTCTATACTTAAGAAATTGGCAAATGCTTTCAGGCGGCTCGTGGCTGCTCCAGACAGTGTCAGGTTTTCAGTTGGAGTTCGTAGCTCCTCAGTGCAGCAAACCAGGCTAAGACTGTGCACAGACGTGCAAGGAATGCGATCTTCTAGAGAGAGTTGACATAGCTGGCGATCAAAGGCACGATGGAGCGCAGCGACAGGGCATCCACAGACTTTATAAGCAGTATGTTCCTAGTGCACAGAAAAAAAGAAAGTGCGACCCGTTGTCACCCTGAAGGAACTCAACAGTTAGCTGGTCTACAGACACTTCAAAATGGAGGGGGGTAAATCTCCTCCCAAGATATTCTCTGAAAAGGATACTGGCTAGTCAGGTTGGATTTGAAAGATGGCTACCTGATGATCCTGCTAGCCAGGGAACACTGTACATACCTCGGGTTCCTATGGGACAAGCCTATATGGCGGTTCACATGCCTCCCGTTTGGGCTAGCATCAGCGCCCTGCGCCTTCACAAAGGTCACGAGATCGGTAGCTGCAGCCATGCATGAGAGGGGTATTCGCATGATCGTGTATTTGGACGATATCCTCATGCTAGCGGATGACAAGCTGGTGCTTATCAGTCAACTGCAGTGGGTGTCCCAGTTTCTGTCCTCCCTGGGTTTCCTGATAAATTGGGAGAAGTCTGAGCTGATTCCCAGACCATGCCTAGAATTTCTAGGGTTTGTAGTGGATACGATGAGAGCGACTCTGGAGCTACCAGCCCCCAAGATGAGTGCAATAAAGAAAGAATGAAGAGCGGCACTAGCAAAGTCCATGATCTCCCTCCGGACCCTACCGAGAAATGACAGCCTTCTAGCGGCTTCCATACAGGCCATTGTTCCAGGCTCCCTACATTACAGGGCCCTGCAGAGGCTAAAGATTTGGCACTGGCAAGGGGGTGTAGGGTACCACCAACTGGTACCCCTTGTTCAGGAAGGGAGGTTGGAGCTCGAGTGGTGGCTTCAGAACCTGGAAGCCTGTAACTGATGGGCCATCTTCGGAGATGTCACGAGGCTCGCCCCAGTCGGATGCCAGCAGAGTAGGCTGGGGAGCCAGATGCGGCCATCTGGAGACAGGCGGCAGATGGTCACATGATGAGTTGTCACTCCACATACAGTGCCTGGAATTGCTCGCAAGCTCTTTTGTGATCAAGGCCTTCACGAAGGACAAAGCAGAGTGTTTCAACCTTCTCAGGATGGACAACATTTTGGCGGTTCGATACATCAACCACGTGGGGAGGGGGCACTCGGTTGCGGATGCTGGTAGAGTTGACCAAAGATTTTTGGCATTACGGCCTCTATCGGAAGATCTCTGTGATGGTGGAGTACCTCCCAGGCGTGGAGAACATAGTAGCTCATTGAAACTCTCGCTACTGGCACGATTCCAGCGACTGGGAGAGGTTGGCGCAGATTACAGCCATCTGGGGTCCCCTGGACACCGACCTGTTCGCATCCAGATTGAACAAACAGTTAAAAGTTTTTCAGCTGGAGGCTGGACCCAGAGGCACAAGGGGCGGACGCGTTTCTGCAAGCATGGTCAAACGCAGTGCACTATGCTTTTTCACCCCTGCATGATGCTAGCTAGGGTACTGGAGGTCGGGAGAGAGAAAGCTGAAGTCGTCATAGTAGCGCTGAACTGGAAGTCTCAAGCATGGTTTCCAGTTCTGATGGAACATTCCTCGGATTTCCCGCAAGTGATTCCTGTCAGGGAATTGTCATCTGCTGACGAAGACTGGACAACTACTGCTACTAGCGTGCAGGGTATCAAGAGAAGATGGAGCCTGCCAGGCATTTTGGGATCAGCTGCAGAGCTTATCAAACAATCCTGGGCCCCCTCTATGCTTAGCACATGCTCAATTTTCTGGCTTCCCTGGCCAGAGAGGCGAAAGCATTCCGACCATAGGGTTCTACAGGTCAGCGATCTCAGCAGGTCACGAGCCGTTGGTTGGATGAAGTACCGCTGGCGAAACACCCAGCGGTAATGAGGTTGATGCAGGCGTCAATTTGAGTGCACCTATGCACAGCTACAGGACATCAACGCGGTTTTACGGCTGTTTATAAGCTGGCCACGTAACAGATCTGTTCGACCATCAACTTTTGGGGAAGTTAGCAATGCTATTATGTCTAGTGTCCTGTAGGAGAGTGTCAGATGTGAAAGCCCTCGAGATGGATAAAAAGTCCTTTGGTCCAGAGGGAGTGACTTTTTCCATCGCGAGAAGGACTAAAAGCCACTTGACGGTTATCTCGTACCCCTATTTTCTACAACAGCCAAAGTTGTGCATGGCTAAGTGCATCAAGGAATATGAAGCAAGGACAGATGAAGTGAGACCGGCAGGGGTTTCACAATTACTGATAATGTGCAGGAAGCCGTTTTAGGCAGTAGCAGCGGCGACTATAGCGCGATGGGTGCGAGAGGTCATGTCTCTAGCAGGCATAGATGTGACGCGGTTCGGGGCACATTTGGTTAGAGGCGCCATGGCATCCAAAGCTTTTGGAGCCGGAGCTAGTCTCCAGGACATCCTGAAAGCCACTGTTTGGTCCAGCAACGTCCTCTTCAAGACTTTTTTTATTTGACGTTGATAGCAAGTGTGGCAGCAGCAGTAGTAGATCGCTTTGAACAAGCATAGTAGCTTTGAACGAGCATAATGCGTGCTTCTGGTCTCGCCATAGAATGAAGATTACCCCTGCTATAGCACAGGGAGTCTTGATTCTATTAAAGACACAGCCAGCATTATCCCACCCGATGACGCATGGTGTAGATGGCTGCGGCTGTGGTATTGCTTGTTGATTATATATGCTGTGTTATATTCCCCTCCCTAATACGTATCTTTTCTGGCCGGGGAGGACCAGAAAAGTGGCTGAGGATTAGAGGACACCGAAGAATCATAGGTGTGAGAACCAGCGTGGGTCGTGAGGAGTCGCCTACCAGATGTCTGTTGAGGCTCTGCACGAAGCAGCATGTTTGGTTGTCCAGTTGGGGTGTTTTTGCTGACGTGCTTATCTGATGTCAGTTCAAAGGCATCGGAGAAGAGGAAAGGACCTGTCAATGAAGGGACATATGGGACCCGGGGACAGGACGTGGTCAGTAGACTACCAGAGACACTGGGATTCATGGGATATGGAGTTTGAAGAGTGTTTTTATTTTTTAAGTTGGAAAAAGAAAATGTATTAAACATAACGATTTAAATCTGCTGGAAGAGTAGAAATAAAAAAGTTGAAGCATAATGCTCTCCTCCGTGCCTTTTTAATAGAATCAAGACCCCCTGCGCTATAGCAGGGGTAATCTTCATTCTGTTCCTCAAGATCACAATGTAATTTCCATGTTTGTTCCACCTGCTACCCCCTTGTGATCTTCTTCACATTTGTCCTCCTACATGGGCCTGACCTCCTGGCCTCTTTGGAAAAAATATCTTCATGTGAAGTTTTGTTGTTGTTGCATATTCTACATTTTCCCTTCCTGCTGCAACAAGGTTTGTTCCCGTCTGTTACACTCATACTATGTTCCTGTCACTCTGTCCGTGTTTGGCATCCATGACTTTACCACATCACCTCTCGCCACCTGTGTTCTCTCTACTGCTAGTCGGTAATTATACTAGGTTCTCATCTGCTCTTTGTTCCGTTTAACTCTCCCTAGTGCTTCTTTGATGTCGATTTCCTTGTTCTAGACAGCCTCACGGGATCTAGGGTTGGTGCTGCTTTCCTTCCTCTCCTCCGGTGAAAGATCAACATTCCTCTCATTGCATTCAGCATCACTCTATGCGCTGCATTAGCTTCAATTGTTGTTTCGTGAGGGTCATTTCCTGAGACTATTGCCAGTTGAAATGACCCTTTAATGAATCTTCACTCTCTACTATACCATTTTCCATGGGGATGATAGTGTTCCCTTGATTTATTTAAAATGATGGCTTTGTGCAAACAAGTTTTCCACTGTCAGTTGTACACCATTGTCGGGGACCATTTCTTTCAGCAACCCCTCCCTCCTGACTATTTTCTAATCGCCATCCTGATTGCTATGTCTGGTACAAATGCTGCTTCTGTCCATTTGGACAAGTAATCCACCATGACTATTCCATATCGGTGTTCGTGTTGCATGACTACTAACACAGCTATTGGAGTGGCATGGTAGTAGTCTCCATTCTCCTCTGGCTCTGCATGTAATGTCCCCCATGCAGCGTGCTCCTTGCTGCAGCCCTGAGTGCTCGTAAGCCTTGAAGGCTTGAATTTGGCCCAGTTGCTGATGGGGATCATGGGTCTGCCTGGTTCTGCTGCAAAGAAGTGGTGTCTGGCGGCATAGCTACAGCACCAAGATATATGGCATATAATAAGACGCGGGGAGACAGGAAAGTGGAGCGAGATACTATTGCAGGAGAGAAATAATGGGCGGCTCGGTGGTAATCGTCCCATGCTCAAAATGCCTGATTGTTGACCGCTGAAACGTTAGCAACATTTCAGAGCCAGCACGTGACATGATGTGCCAATGGTTAACCTAAAGGTAAGTACCAACAAAGAACACTGATTCAAAACTGCCCCCCTCCGCTTCTGGTGGCCGCACTAAAACACAGCTGGAGAAAAACAAGCATTGGCAAAGGCAAGTTTGGGCTTTTGTTTCGGTATGTGATGGCCATTTGCTATGCACTGATATTGTGGTACTACCTGAGCATAAGATTGCAACAGCTTGCAAATGGTGTGATTATCTGGACATAACAGTGCTTGGCAAATCCCTATTTAATACTTATGCAGGAGTCCTAACTTCTGGCTTTGTCTCCAGGCTTATTTTTAACAGGACTTCAGTACAACGAACCGATAATAATCAAATGGCGGATAACACACTTGGTTAAAACAGATTATTACACCATTCGCCATTTACTACTGCAATCAAGCCATTTACTCTCAGCAGACTGCTTAGAAATATACCTCTGACGGGCTAAAGTTTGATATTTTGGATTGATAGATTGAGCTTAGAGATCCCAGGAGGTTGTGTTTTGGGCGGGGAAGAGCAGGTACTGGGTGGGAATGACCATAGAGATTAGCATGGTCATGGGCGGTCAGTGGGTGGGTAAATAGCACCTACAATCTGTGTCCCTCCTTGCATGCCATCTCCCACGTAGCTGTACTCTAATGCAATACTGTCAGATATCCGCCTAATCGCCCAAACTAAAAAGGAGTCCCTGCAGGTTTTTGCCACCAGTGCAGGAAAGCGTTTAAATGGGGGGTGGGGGGACAAAGGATGAAGATCAAACGAGCTCAGTGTGGGTTTGAATGTGTGCACCACTCTGGCGTGAGACAAAATAGAGAAGGCAATGAAGTGAGCCTGTCCTAGGCTTACTTGAGCACACGTCCCTCTGGTGCCTGCAAGGGTAAGGAAACGTGCTGGTCTGGCTTTTGTGCTCCCTTCCAGAGAGTGGATTGCAAGTATGAAAAAGATGCATTACCGCCACGTCACTCTTCCTCGTCCCCCAGTACTAATCTATGAGGTGACCCACCTCCCACAGGAACCCCTTCTATCTTAATGATACTTTAGCTCTTCCTCCCGCCTCTGGGCATAACAGCCCGCCTCCCACAAGCCACAATTGTGGTGTTCCTGCCTTTGGCAGGGTCTCTTGTTCTTCTTTGTCCCCCTCCGTGGCATATCCTTGGGGGGGTGGGGGTGAAGGACCTTACTCATGGCCATGGCATCGACCGTGGCGACGACAGCTACGGGGTGTCCGTGCTGGACAGGGTTTCTCTGAGGTTGGGCCGGCACCCGGACTTTCCCCCAGCTTCACCGGCATAGCCGGTGGTTGTGGTCAAGACGGACACACCCCGGTCAGGGGTGGGCGGAACTCTTCCCTGACAGAGGAGCGGCTCAGGGATGCTGATTCTGCGGGCCCGGGTCATCGTACCACGGGCAGAGGTGAGATGGCAGCTGTGTTGTGTGACGGCCTGCGTTGTACTCCTTCATATTGTTTAGATGGTTTGTTTTGGCTTCTTGAAGTTGCGTTTGGCCCAGGGCAGCATGGGCGTTCTGTCCTCTCTCCCTCCTTTGTCACAGTGACGTCTGGCGCTTTGGTAGTTGGGTTGCTAGGCTACCCTGATTCTACAACGTTTGCGGTTCCTGGCTCCATATTTAAACTTGGCAAGCAAGGCTTGCGTCGGTCTCCTGCTTACCTGTGTGGGTTAGCTGTCATGGGGAAACGTACAGCCATGTTGAGGCTTGTTGAACCTCGTTCTTCTTTGTCCTCCTCCTCTTCCGCTCCCAAGAGGAGGTGGGGGAGTAGGGTGCCAGATGACAATGTCCTCCTGATCTTCAGGAGGGCCCTGCAGGAGCAGGGTATCCAGAACTGCCGCAGTAGAGGGGTGTCACCTTCTTCTTCTCCGTCTGACGCCTCATCCTCCAGCTTGAACGACTCTTTCCCCCACACTCCCTGGTCAGCGGAGTTTAAGGAAAAATATCTGGACAAGGAAGCTACTGCTGATGTGCTACTGCAGGTGTCCCACTACATGGGGTTTCCGGACTCTGGAGCCCCCACCGACTGTCGGGTGGTGCTATACCCCTTCCTCCACAGTTCAAGGGCACGTTCAAGAAAGGCCTTCCCCCTCCTCCCTGAGATGAAGGCTGAAATCCTGCCGGAATGGACTGACCCGGGCAAAACTCTGGTCCCCTGATTTCTGGTTAAGTTGTATCTCTTGCAGGGGGAGGAGGCTGCCATGCAGCTGGTCGTCCAGGTTGATGACATCATCCCTAGCCTGGTGGGGAGGCCTTTCTACGGCTGCGGAGGATGCCATCAAGGATCCGACTGAAAGGAAAGTGGACTCTGCCTTGAAGCAGGCCTATAGAGGTTGCCCTGCATTCTGCCACATACTCCTCGTAAATGGCTGAGGCTACACTTGGGGTCTTGAATTCCGCCATCAAGGTGGCTGATCGGGGCCCAAGTGGAGTTTTGTCAGACCTCGCCTATGATTGGGTGAAGGCTGCTGCCATGGCCATGGGTTCCATCATCGCGGGGTGCAGGCACCTTCACTTCAGGGATTGGCGGACGAATTCTCAGCAAAAGTCGACGGCGTTGAAGATTCCATTTGCAGGTTGCATGTTATTCAAGGATTCCCTTGCGGACAAGATGCGCAGGGTTTTTAAGGCAGACAAACATGCTTCCTTCTCACACCCACTTGAATTTAAATCAGATAACTGAATTATTGTTCCTCTTGCCTTGACTACCTCCTCTCCCTTCCTTCTGAACCTTCCCTTTCCTCCTCCATCTAAGGAAACTGTTCCACATATTGTTTCACTGGTTTGTCTCATGATTGTAAATATGCTTCTTCCATTATTGTACCTTGTTATATTGTAAAGCGCTTTGGATTAAAGCGCTATATAAACCTAATAAACAATTATAAACTGAGGCCCTGACCCTGCTAGGCAGCCCCTGAGATCTCGGGCTCACCCGAGTGCTCAGGGATGTCCTGTGATGGGAAGGAAATGGCGCTCAGGTCGTGTCTCTCTGCCTCGCCAGCAGAAGTCTGACAGCAGGCCGGTTGGGGGTCACCTGGAGTACTTCTGGACCCTGTGGACCCATCTTCCTGGAGACACCTGGGTCAACCGGCTGGTGCACTGTGGGGTATAGGATGGAGTTTGTGTCCCCTCCTCCTCCCTCTGGCATCATACAGCCTTTACTCTCCAGTTGCCCTGTCAAGAAGTCTGCCATGCATCAGGCCCGCTGGGATCTGCTCTCCAAGGTCGTCCGGTGGGTTCCATGGATGGAGCAGGGTCTGGGGGTCTACTCCATTGTGTTTCTGGTGCCGAAGCCCTCTGGGTCCTACTGCCTTATCATAGACCTGACGGCCCTGAATCTTCACATTCAGACTCTGCATTTCAAAATGGAATTTCTTCAGAGGGTTATTCCTCTGGTGCAGGACTTGGATTTTCTGGCATCCTTGGATCTACAGGAAGCGTGTTGTCACATTCCCATCTAGTCATCCCAAAAGAAGTTCCTGCGGTTTGTGATGAGCAGGGATCGCTTCCAGTTCTGGGCCCTGCACTTTGAGCTCAAATCTGCACCCTGCGTCTGCACCACATTCCTGGGGCCGGTTGTGGCCACTCTGCACCTCCAGGGGATTCAGGTGTTTCCGTAACGTAGATGACTGGCTCCTGAAGGCCTGGTCAGTGGATCGCGACGTCCACCTGTGCCCTCAGGAGTTTCTTGAGCTTCCTTGTCAACTGGTCGAAGTCTCGGCTGCAGCCCTCTGAGGTCCTTCAGTTTTTGGGCCCAGGTTCTGGACGGCAAGGGGTCCGGTGCTGCTCCCTCTTGCCAGATCTCACCGGTTGCAGGACTCTCTGGTTCTCCTTTCCAGAGAGGTGGCGTCGGCCTGGGATTTCATTCAGGTGCAGGGATTCATGGCGGCCTGTGTGTTCCTCATCCCATGGGCCAGGCTACATCTACGTCCCCTACTGCTTCACATCCACAGGTTATGGAAGGAATCCTCTGTGGACTTCAGTGCCTCAATCCCAGTGGTCCCCTCCCTCTGAGAAATGCTTTAGTGGTGGCTCCATCTACCCAACCTGTTCAAGGGGTTTCCTCTGTCTGCCCTCTCCGATCCAGCCTGTTGGGGTGGAGGTGGTTTCTTCGGGCCAAACCCACCAGGAACTGTGATCCTGCCGAGAGGCGTCCAGGTCTTCCAACTGGGGGGAGCTGGAAGTGGCCTTCAGGGCTCTGCAGGCCTTTGTCCCTGTGATGCAGGGGAAGTCGGTCCTGTTGCAATCAGACAATACTACCACGGTGGCCTGTATGAACTGTCAGGTGAGCTCCCACTCCAGGTCTTTGGGGCCTCTGGCTCTGCAGTTGGGCGCCTGGGTGGTGGCTCACCTCTTGTCCTTATCAGTGAGTCACATCAGGGGTTGGGACAATGCGGTGGCAGACCGCCTCATCAGGGTGTTTAATACGGAGGATTGGGTTCTGAAGGAGGCGGCTTTCTGGAAAATTTGCAGGGTGCTGGGGGTCCCCGGTTCTGGACCAGTTTGCCTCTCCCCTGACTGCAAAGGTTCCTACTTTCTTCTTAAGGTTTCCCTCCCTGGGGGTTTTGGAGGGGTGTGGGGGAGGGGGGGGGGAGATGCCCTGAACTCCCCTTGGCCAAAGGGACTTCTGTATGCTTACTTCCTCTGATCCAGAAGGTTCTGCTTGGGATTAGGGATTCTCAGTCGAGGCTCCTATTTGGCCCTGCAGGTGTTGGTTCCCTCTCCTGCTCGACCTAGTGGTTTCCCCCATGCTTCCTCTCTTTTGGGAGGGGGGGGTTCTGAATCTGGGGCTCTGCCCGAGGAGTGTGGTGGGCCCAAACAACAGAACCTGGTCTGGTGGGCTTGAAAACTGAAAGGACTTGTCTAGTGTCTTGTCTAGTGTCAGGTGGCCTCTCTGAGGAGGTGGCTTCCTCCATTCGGCAGGACAGGCGTCCTTCCACCTTGAGGGCTTAGGAGTGGCACTGGCTGCACTTCATGTCCTGGTGTCTGGCATAGGGCTGTTCCTCTCCCTTGGGCTCTGGGGCTCCTGTTCTGTAGTTACTCCAGGAAGGGTTCAGCACGGGGCTCTCTACCCTGTGTGCTTAGTGGGCTGCCACCTGCTCCTTTGTGGATCCTGCTGTGGGTGGGCACTCCTTGCTGGGGAGGCTTCTGAAAAGTTTCTTGAAGGTCAGACCGGTGTCTACATCTGGGTTGTCCCCATGGAACCTCCCCTTGGTTCTGCTGGCCCTACAGTTCTCTCCTTTTGAGCCCTGGGGGAGGTCCATCTTAAGTGCCTGACACTTAAGATGGTCTTCCTGGTGGCTATCACGTCAGCACATTGACTGGGTGAAATTGGATCTCAAGGGTCCTACCTGGTTATCTCCCCTGATGCCTCTTGAGTGTCACCCTTTCTTCCTCACCAACGTGGCTTCCAAGTTTCTCGTCTCGCAGGAGAATGTCCTTCCCTCCTTCTTCCCCTCTCTCTTCTCCCCAGAGGAGGTCTACTGGTCAACTCTGGATGTCGGGAGGGCTGTCCTGTTTTATTTGGAACGTAGTAAGGTCTTTTGTTCCTCCTCCAGCCTATTTGTCACTTGGTGGCCCTGCCCCTGGCGGGAAGGCGCCTGTGCCCATGATCAGTAGATGGCTGCGGGATGCCATCTCACTGGCTTATTCTTCTGTAGGTTTCCCTTCCCGTCCGGGGTGCAGGATAGGTCCATGCAGGGGATGGCTTCTTCTTAGGCAAAGGCGTGTGGGGTTGCTATTCAGGACTTTTGCCATGCTGCCACCTGTTGTGATCCCAATACGTTTGTTCGTCACTACTGTTTGAACCTCTGGGGCTTTCGGGAGTGCTGTCTTGGACTGTGTGCTTCAATAAAATGGTGTTGGTCCAAGTTTGGTCTGTGGTATTTTGTGCTCGACCCATTCTCTCTGGAGTTGGCGTGCCTTGTAGATTAGTACTCTTTCTCGTCCCAGTGCGGGGGGGATGGGAGGGAGAGGCGAGGAGGAGGAAGAGGAGCAGGAGCAGGAGGAGGAGGAGGAGGAGGAGGAGGGCGGCAGCGGTGGCGACGGCCCTCCTTGCCTCCAGAAGAATTTGCTCTGAAGGAGTTTTGGGGGTAAAAACGAAACTAGACATTTGTGTGGTTTTCGCAGGAGAAGGGAACACAGTCGGGGTCAGAGCGAGCGTGACATGTGACTGTGATATCCGAGGAGTGGACCTCCTCACGCATCCGCTCGGCCACCCGCATACACACAAGAATAGGCCAACACAGGAGCTGGGGTGCAACACTTCTTTATTACTCGAATACCCTCTCGAACTGCCTGGTGGGCGGTAACCCCGCCCACGTGGGTCGCAGCCCACTGGATTGTCAAACATAGATATAGGACTCATCCTCTAACCGTGTAGGAGATGACGACACCACACCCTCTCGTCACTAAACATTTAGTGGTGTTCTCAATTCATTTCCTCGATGAGGCGGAGAGTCTTCTTCCTTGTTCTCTGGGGTCGACAGCATGTTCTAGCCGCCGTGTCAGTCCATGTTTCTACCGTCATGTCATTTTCAGAATCTTCTTGATCTCCTTCATAAGGTTCGCCCCATTGAGGGAAAGTGTCATTCACGTTGGTGACACCAGAGGATGGTTAGTCCGGCATCCGCCTAAAATGAGACGAGTTCCTGGTGACGGACCGGTGATCCCCTTCGGCGGTGATAAGTGATCCCTTCTTCTTGACAATAATGAGCTTCTCCTCATTGAATGGAGCTACGTTTTTCCGCTGTTGAGGTTGTCTGACCACTACCAGGTCTCCTGGTGCTAGGTCACTTCCCTTGGCCCGGCGAGTGGCATCAGCACTTCGCTTCATGTTTTCTTTCATGAGCTTGTCTTTCTTCCTCATTTCGGTGTCATTCTCGTATTGATCTTCTTCTGCCTTTATGTGGGGTAGTCTGGTTCTGATCGCTCGCCCAAACATTACCACCGATGGTGACTTTCCTGTGGTACTGTGTGGGGTGTTTCGGTAGTCTTGCATCAGTTGGTATAATAGTTTCTCAACAGGTTCTACTGTGAGTCGTGCAATTTGTGTTGTGCGCTTGATGTTGCTCATGAACCTTTCAACAGTCCCGTTTGCCTGTGGCCACAACGGTGTTACTTTCCTGTGGCGGAATCTCATGTATTCTGCGAATCTTTGGAAATCTTGTCCAGTGAATGGAGGTCCGTTGTCGGACTTGACTACCTTGGGTATTCCGTATGTTGCGAACATTCGATCCAGCGCTGGTATGGTGTGATGGGCTGAGGTGGACGGGACTATCTGCAAGTCAGGATATCTTGAGTATTCGTCCACCGCTACTAATATGTATTCATCCCCTTCCATGGGCCCAAAATGATCGATGGCTATTTCTTCTCATGCTCCTTCGGGTAGTGCGGTCATGCTTAGCGGTTCAGGGACTGTATGTGGCTTCACGATGGCACAGGTGGGGCAGTTTCGCAGTAGCTCTTCCACGGATGTGTCGAGTTGGGGAAACCAAAGTTTTTGTCTTAGCATCCTTTTAGTGGATACGATGCCCCTGTGTCCTTCGTGTGCTAGTTCTAACACCTTCTGTCGTAAGCTTCTTGGTATTACAAGTTTTGTCCCCTTTAGTAGTAGTCCTTCCTCTGATTTGGCGAGTTCTTCTTTCACGGCTATGAGGCATGTGATGTCTTGTTTGGTGTCGTCATTCATAGTTTTGCAGAGCTGCTTTGCATGCTTCCATCGCCCTGTTTCTAGGCATTTTAGGATTGTTTGTATCCCTTGGTCGGTGTTGCATTCTCGTGTTATCTGCTCCATGTCAAGTCCTTGCGGTGTGCTGCTGTGATGACATATTTTATGTATTGATCCGCGATGGATGTTGCCGGTCCACTGTTTTCTCTCGGGTGACGGGAGAGAAAATCCACAGGGTTTTGTTCCTTCCCTGGCCTGTGTATGATCGTGAATTGGTAGTCCTGCAGCCGAAGGGCCCGTCTGGCTATTCTGGGTGGCATTTTTGCTTGAGGATTGCCATAAATGAACGTGAGTGCCTGGTGGTCTGTTACGACTATGAACGGTTTTCCATACAGGAAAAGGTGAAAATGCTTGCAAGCCCAGACGACCGCCAGTCCTTCCTTCTCTGCTTGAGAGTAGGCTTGTTCGGTCTTGGAGAGGCTTCTGCTAGCATAGGATACTATGTGCTTTCCGCCTCCCTCCTTGTCGTCCAGTTGCGTGAGAATTGCACCTAGTCCAACGGGACTGGCATCAACAATGAGTTCCGTGGTCTTTCTGGGGTCAAAATATGCCATATTTCGGGCATCAGAGATGCGGTCTTTTATGATTTGAAATGCTTCTTGGCATTTGGGTGACTAGATAAACTCGGTATTGAGCTTTGTGAGGGCTCTGAGGGGTTCGCTGATGGACGCGAAATCCCGTATGTACCTTGTGCAGTAGCTTGCAAGTCCAAAGAAAGATCTGAGGTCTGAGGTCGTCGTGGGTGGCTCAGCTTCATGGAGTGCACTGACTTTTTCGGGATCAGGTGTCATGCCCTTCTCCGAAAATACGTGCCCAAAGAATCTGAGTGTCTTTTTGCGAAATTCACACTTTTCCTTGTTGAGCGTTAGTTGGGCTTCTTCCAGGGCCATGCAGACTCTCATTAGCGTGTTGTCGTGTTGCTCTCTATTCTGACCGAAGACCAGGATGTCATCGCTATAGTTCCGACAGTTGGGCACGTGTTTGATGACATTGTGAATTTCTGCTTGGAAGATTTCTGCCGCAGAGGATATTCCAAAACTGAGCCGCTTGTAGCGGAATAGACCTAGATGAGTGGCGAATGTTGTTATATAACGGGAGTTCTTGCTGAGCTCTAGCTGGTGGTAGCCCTTGTTTAGGTCTAATTTAGAGAATATTGTCGCTCCATTCAAAAGGTGCACCATGTCTGTTATTCGAGGAGCTTGGTGCCGTTCTCTCAGGATGGCTTCATTTGGTCTCCTCATGTCCACACATATTCTGATATCGGGGGAGTCTCTCTTGGGCACCGGCACTATGGGGGAGACCCATGGTGTGGGGCCTTCCGCTGGCTCAATGATGTCTGCCTCAAGTAGTTTTGCTAATTCATTCTCAACTTGCTGTTGAATATTGATGGAGATACCCCTGTAGTGCTGGGCTATTGGCGTGACGCTGGTGTCGATGTGGAGTTCAATTTGTTTGTCCTTTAGTTTTCCGAGACCTTTGAACAGTGCTGGAAAGACTTGGTCGATGCTTGCCGATGGGTCCAAGTATTTGTGCACCATGATGCGGTACAATATGTGAATGAGTCCCATCTCTATGGCTGATCGATAACTTAGGATGCATCCGCTTTCAGCACGTGCATGGGGATGTTTTTCTCATGTTCCTTGTATTGGCATGATGCCATGAAGAACCCTTTACATGCCAGTGGTGTTTTTGAGCCATATGGATAGATGAGGGCTCGTGCTGGCTGTAGACGAGGAGCGTTTGGTATGCTTTCGTATACTTTCTCACTGATCACGTTCACGGTTGCTCCCGTGTCTATCAAGAATTTGGCGGTTGTTTGATTAACTTGCATTCTCAGTATTGGGCTAGTATTGGGCTATGTTCTTTTGCCGTGTTATTTCCAAAGGCGTATAGATATCCCTTTCTCCGCGGTGTTTCCTGGTGTTTCTCCTGTCTGCGGGATGTCTCTTCCGATGATGCACTTGACACGCTGTCTGACTGTGACTGTTCTATAAGGCATCGTACATATCTCCTGGGCCTTCTCCTTGTCCTGGATGAGGCGGTTTGTTCTCCCTCCAGTCTCTCTTTTCTTGCCTTTTGCTGGGTTGTTCATCATTGTGTTGGTGCCGCCCTTGTTCATGGAGTTGGTGTGCTGCCCTGTGGTGTTGTGCGGGCTGGTTCTGCTCCAGTTCCATGGTGGTTCTTCCACTTCTCCCAGCTCCTTTCATTTTGCTGCGAAATATCAAACATACAGATTTGTAATGGTTGTCGCCACCACATGTGGAACAGGTCTGGCCCATCGCGGGGCACGTTCCTTCATGTGGGTACTCATGTCCGCATCTGTAGCAGAAAGGGTCACTGTTGGTCATTGTCCCTTCCAATTTGTTGATACTTTCGCTCTTCCCGTGCGTGATCTTTATGTCGTCCAGTCCTTCCACTTGCGCCGCGAGCGCAGCATCTGACCTTGCCAAACGCAGGATCTCCTCCAGGCTCCTTGGCTGTTGTAGTAACCTCTTCTGAAAATCTGCACTTTCACATGCCACTATGATCTGTGACCTGAGGGCCTCTTCATTGGAATAATTGTTGAAGTCGCAGTGTTTCATTTTCGATCTTAGTCTCATGACAAATGCGTCTATGGTTTCTCCTCTGATCTGCTTGGTAGTGTGGAATATGTGGCGTTCATAATCAACATTTGTGTGGGGTGTGAAGTATTCCGTGAGTGTTGTTTTTAGTTTTGTGTAAGTGTCTATGGGGTGTTCTGGTATTTCGTCGAGGATTTCTCGCACGTTTGATCCTACCGCATGGTTCAGAAGGTTTAATTTTTGTTCATCCTCTAGTGGTCCAGCCGCTTTTAGGCATACTTCGAAATCTCTCAGCCATCTTTTCCATCTTGATCCGAGTGTGCCGGTGTCGGTGAGGTCAAAATTGGCTGGTAATTGAGCTAAAAGGCTGTCTGTCATTTTCTTGTGCTCCCTTCTGGCCGGAGTCACTGGGACCGTTAGTGACTCCTCTTCCGAGTCACTCTCTCTGGCTGGGATCCCTGGGGTTGGTGAAGAAACTCCTCCTGACCCGCTCATGGGCTGACTCCGGCAGTCCTTCTTGCGGCTTTGTCGTGCAGCAGTGACGCTCTTGTCTTAGGCGTAGGGGGGGGGCCTTCGTGACTGGCTGGGCCCTGCGCAAGCAATGCGTGGCTGGCTTGTGGGGCCTTATTTGATGTGAGTTTTATGAAGCCTGGGCCCTAGGAGTGGCGTGTTGTGGCTTGTTGGCGCTTTTTTTTTTTTTTTAATGCGTCGCGGTAAGGACACGTGACCTTACCGTTGCTCCGGGACCACCTTTCAGACCGTTGCCGTCGGCGGGAGGCCAGTGCGCCTCGACCGCCCGGAATTCTGTGCAGGGAGTCGCTGCTCCACCTGCAGATGACAGGATGCCTGCCGGCGTTGCCGTTGGCGGGAGCAATTTTCTTTCTCCGCTCCCGGGGAAAATACGCGGGGAGCAGCCGCGATTGCTCCACCCGCGTGGTGCGTGCGTCGGAGTCCGTCCGTATTACGCGCGCAGGGCTCTTTTAGACAGTGTGGAGCATTCCCGCTCTGACCCACCGTCTCCGGGAGTCCGAACCGGGAGAATATTCCGCCGCTCCAGTGGCGCTTAATTGCACACCACGAGCGCTCGGATCTCAAGATGGCGGGCACGGTGTGGCAGGTGTCCGCCTCGTCGCCAGTGTGATATCTGAGGAGTGGACCTCCTCACGCATCCGCTCGGCCACCTGCATACACACAAGAATAGGCCAACACAGGAGCTGGGGTGCAACACTTCTTTATTACTCGAATACCCTCTTGAACTGCCTGGTGGGCGGTAATGGTGGGCGGTAACCCCGCCCCCATGCCCACGTGGGTCGCAGCCCACTGGATTGTCAAACATAGATATAGTACTCATCCTCTAACCGTGTAGGAGATGACGACGCCAGACCGACGCAACATTTCACAGCATACCATGTCTCCATTGCATAGATAAGAACAGATTTTGTGCTGTAAAACAGTATTAAAATAAGACCAACAGCAGAAGTGTGGAGCATGAAAAATAATTGCTCTATAATAAAAGAAAAATAAGTAGAATGGAACCTCTGAATCTGGAATCAGTTTGTTGTTTTGGATTTGTAGTTTGTTGTATTTGCCATTGAGCTACACAAATTACGCTTCTTGGACAGTCTCCAATTACACGAAAGCAAATGTGAGTGGAAAGAGGCACAAAGGGCTCGTTTTAAGTTGCTCCATCAATAATTCAGGTATTGGAGAAGACTTAAGGGGCTCATTATGTATTGAGTGTAATGCAGTGAAAGTGTCGGTAACGGAATTAGTGCCACCTTTACCACACCACCGAATTAGGGGTGGGCACTAATTACACCAGCAGAATTGGCGCCAACATATGACGGAATTAGTTACTGCGCTAATTCTGACACTGGAAATACTGCCAATATGCAAAATGGTATTTCTGCCATATTGCAAGCTGAAATACTGCAGAAAATGGGTGGTAATTCCACCAAAAGCGCAGAGCAGTTACCTCCACGCAAAAGTTGGAGGTAAATGCATACAGGTGATGGTGCACCCAATCCGTACATAAGGCTTACACCGGACCCAAACACACTTTACAGCCCCATGCTGCCACTAGCATTTGCAGACTGGGACATACAGCAACTCCTGCTCTAAATTGAGGTATAGCTCCATGTTTTGTCGCCCCACGGCGGGTGAAAACATCTGATTTTGCTTTTGCCGGGTGAAAGCCCATTCCTTTACATGGAAGGGTAGGGAGCTTGGCGGATAAGAGAGATGCTTTCCGGGCAGGTGACACCGAGGTTTAATTGAGGTGCAGGAACAGCACCACAGAGCACGGAGGAAGAGGAGACACCATGCAGGGCCGAGCGCCCATTCGCCAGGCCCTCAACCCTGGCCATTATTTCCAGCTCATAGGTACTCTACAAGTTTCTGTCCAGCTTGTAGGTACATTGGGCATGTCAGCTTAACAGGAAGATGATTGTAAAGCTACTCTCCCTGATCCACGACGACCTCCACAGCAGGTTCAACACCAGAACTGCCCTACCCCCACTGCTGAAGCTGGTATCAGTGCCTTTTCTTGCAACTGGCACCTACCAGTACACTGGGCATGCTGTTTTGAATGCCGCGGCCCAGATTTTCAGTTGTTTGGCCAGGTGCTGAAGCACTCCTGCGGCATGCCTTCCGACACATCTCTATGCCCAGTACCCTGGCACAAATAAATGCAACAAAGGCAAGTAATTACGCAGCAGCGCACCTGTCCAACGTAACTGAACTCGGGTCTGCACCTATGTGGCATTGGTTTGGCCCCCACGCCCCCCCAGTCATCCGAAGAGGCATACTGCAACAGGAAGCAGTATCACTCAATGAACGTCCAAGTCACCTGCAATACTGACCTCCTGATCATACACTGCTGCAACCGCTTTCCTGGTTCCACCCACAACACCATGGTGCTGCCTAACGGAACACTATCTACATAAATGGAGAGCCACAGAGGCCAACTGACATGTACACTGGGGGAGTACAAGTGCCATCAGACAAATAAATATCGCAGCAAAAGTAGCTGGACATAGGCCTTCGTTGAGGTACTATTTTGTGGGACAAACTGAGCTTTTGTTTTTGGCAGTCTAAAGCTGCCTGGGCTTGCCTTTGAAATCGTTTTGTGCCACTCAATATTTCATTTGTGAAGAAGCCACCTAGTATTTAAAAAGTTATGTTGTTCAGGACTGCTCCTGTTCAGGAATGCTTTTCTTGACATGCTGTTTTGGGTCTTGTGTTTCAACTATGGATGATCTCTTTTGTCTTTGGCAGGGGCAATATCAGACTGTTGGGGTAATGAGAATATTATTCACAGGCAGTTTGGCCTAATGTGAGGATGCGCACGGTGATCTGTGGTTATTTGAAGGCATGACCTTGACAAGATGGGGCTGAGTATGAAGAAGGGTTTGGCACATTTTGAGTTTATGGATTTGGGAAATCAAATAGATATCCCTGCTCTGCGGTTAAGTTTCATGGGTTGTGCTATTCTTCCTGGATTTTAGCACTGTGTTATGTTTCAGCGATTATTCTGCCATATTGTTTAGAGTCCTTGCTATTCCAGCACCAAATTGAATTTCATCCTGTATCCCCCCAGGCGCTGCTCACATGTTAGCGTTTGTGCACCAGTCACTTGGAGAACTCAGGGACGCGACTATTGTGGCAGTGTAGCCTTCTCCTGTGGATTACACAAGTCCCTTTCAACATGTGCTATTTACAGAGGGGTGTCCTATTCCTTTTCAGGTCTTTCGGTAAGGCACTATAATGTTCCATTAGGTATGGTAACTCTATTACTATAGTCCTCCCGACTCGTCCCAGTATTAAGTAAATGAGACTCCCTGCCTCTGAGATATAGCCAGTGTTGGGAAGGAAACACCCACCCCCCCCTAGGCGCTTTATAGTGAGGTGAGTTCCAAAGAGACGTGGGATGTACGGGGGGAGAGGGCCGTGCTAAGAAACAGTGCACAAACACAATATTGCATGTAATAATGATGTATAGATGTAATGCGCAAATATAAGGAGGCGCCATTTTTTGTAGTTATGGAGATACATTCAGTCCTGCAGGGCCTCATGAAGAAATCTGAAGAGGCCCAGACGCTGATGGTAGAATGACCCGTGCTACTAATTCCCATAGAAACTTCTTTGTTGCTTAACTGTTGCGATTATTTGTTATCCTGAAAAGGAATGCACCCTGCAAGCGAGACAGAACCAGACTTCTTACTGCACACATTCCTGTTCATGAAGAAGGTAGAACTTGCAGAATCACTACAGCACACTCGCAAAGAGGGCACCCCCCCCCAATACCATGGAGGACTTGCCGACATTACTCTGCCCTAAAAATGCCCCGAAGCGAAGAAATCCTCTCAGCTATTCATGGATGCTCGTTGATGGAAACGCAAGGGGCTATTTCCCAGAAGGGGAAGCAATCCTCCATGATCTCCTGCCAGTTAAAACGAGAGAGACCTCACCTGCCCACAAGGGGCGCAGAAACTGCCAACAACGAGAAGGCTTTTGTTTTGACAATCATATTCCACACAATGCTAGACCCGTGTTCAATGTATATCACGGCTGAAGCCCACATGAGACTCCTTAGACCCAATCCCCCCCCCCACCACCCATATCAAAAAGGGAGCCAAATGGTGAACCACCCAGGTATGACCAAATACACAAATCGCACATTTGGCACCTGTCTGGTCAATGTTCGGCATGTGATAAGCTGCAAAATGCCTTCATGCACCTGGCTTTACACCGATTCCCATAGAAGACAAATCATCAGGGGACTGAGTCAGCCATGAAGAACTGCAGTGCAAAGCAACAAACTGGAACCTCAAAACAGAAGGGGAATTACTATTCTAGAAGAATCCACCCCAACCTTCCTGCAATAAGATCAATGTGATGCACAACCCCTGCCACAGTGCCAGTCCAAAGGGGCTGATCACCGGGACAAAGATGTCAGACGGAGAAGAAACGGACCGTAAAACATGTAGGGCCCCAAATAAAGAACTGTAGTAGCTGCCCCACCCCAAAGCAATGCATCTTCCCTATGCCCAAGCACAGCAATGAGCCACCAGGTTCCCAACGTGAACTTCTTCATGTGCATCCTTCAGTAAAAGCCATCTCATGGGTAAACACATAGCTAAACTCACTATTCTATGAGTGCCACCTCCACTTGGACCAACACACTGTGTGATTCAGAAACCATGTCCCTATTCACAGGGCCTGTGACACTTCTTAGGGAAAACCTTTGTTAAAGCAACACAGACTAATTCTGTCAAAACAAAGATTGTGTCCTGCCGTGACTGCTAAAAATACCAAAGAAGCAGCGATAAATAGTAACACATATGCGGCTGGACAGAGAACCCCTGAGGTGATACCCCAAAGAAAAATGCAACCCCAGGCTAGATGAGGGGGAATAAACAGAAAAGGGAAAGCTGGACACTCATCCAAGATTTTTGCAAAGTGTGCATATCCAATGTAGGTATCCTGGAAGGACTACCGGGCATAACATTCTTTGGGTATATCAAATACCATTTCCCCCTTGTCTTGGAAGCTACTACTTCGCTACCCTATAGTGCATGTATGTCCCGTCGGGCCTCGCTGTTCTAGATCTCTGGGTTGTCTCAGACCATCGGCTGTATGAGTTTCTAAAGAAACCGGACCTGAAAGACCCGACAGACATGCCATCCTGTAGCTTGGTCATGGAAAAACACGTAGTGGAGGATTGTGAAGGAACACTGAAAACGTACGTTAGCAGGCAGAGAGGCCCCCCTCAGTTGTGTGTACTCCATATGAATACTTGACCCATCTCCAAACCTTGAAATCAAACATGTACTGCTCCTAGATGGAGGAGAACTTGATCAGCGCAGCATCATAACCAACTCCACACATAAAGAGCACAGCCCTCTGTCAATACTGTCACGCATGTCCCATGCCATACCAGGCCGCCAAGATGAAGCCAGCATCAACACTATGCCCACCGCAGCACAAGTCGCCCAACGAAAAACGTAATGAATGGCTGAATGGTTAAGGATAAGAAAAACAGATCTTTGTTGAAGCAGTACAGGCACCTCTGGGATTACTCTCTCGGAATTGATCACAGGCGTATGTAGTGCTTGAACATCCTGGCTGAGCAGTCATGAGGGGCAGCTGGGATAGAACCTGTGAAGCCGACAGGAAAAACACAAGCAGCTGAGATTTCAATAGAACGTCTCCCACCGCAATTCGCTGGCGTTGTGGTTCACACTGTACCTGTGGAAGTGACATGTAGCAATAAATGGTAGAAGGCATAAACAATCGCTCAAGGGCGGCCATCTACCAGCTCTAAGGGGCACTCAAGCGATCCCCGGTACCACCCACAACATAGAAACCTGTCTGACATAGGCTATTACAGCCCATCTGGAGTTTACACAATGTAACCTGATTGAATCTCCTGGAAGCAGACATCCATACTGTATAGGAACCCAATAGGAAAAGAACTGCGGCCAGCACTCGGACAGTGGTATTCGATTAAAACACAATCAACTCTGTGTTACCAATAGGTGGAAATGGCCCTAACGGAATTCGAACCAGCAAACCATGAGATGCATTCCATAGAAGGGAGGCTTTAGCCACTTGGACCACAGCCCATGGGATTCAAGCAAAACGTGAACAAAACTGATGCACTGTGCATGGGCATTTAACATGTTAATTTCTATGCATTTATTTATGTGTTTGTAGCGTAATTAACATTGTCCTTAAGGCACGTATGTTCAAGCGAATGGGACCAAGTTGAGCATTTTGGCCTGATCGTCATCAGCCTACCTGTAGAGTCTCATAGTGTGTTCTGGCAAAACATGGCTTCCCACTCCAATGGGGCTTTTTAAGCTATCTGTCTACAGTAGTAACCTGAAAGGACGAGGACTAGGCTATTGATCAGTCCATGAATCCTGTTCCCTCAGGACCACTACTAGTGCCAGTTTACAAACATTTCTCCAGCATTGGATCTTACATGGGTTGACATGCTCATGAATATTCCTCGTCGTCGGGCTGGGTATCCTACGTAATTATTAAAGCAGTTTTGCTTTCAAGCTTAAAAGCTGTTAATTGCTTATAAATCATTTTGCTGTCACTTTGGGTCATACTGCCCCAGCCAATGACCTTTGTCATCCCTAGCTCCCTAGCTCCATCCCTGGTGGCCATCTTCAGATGTTTACCACCCGTTTTTGTGTTGAGAGTCCTCGGGTTTCGCTAGTTTTTTTCTTTTATTTTTGTGAGATCATTTTAGTTTTTTCTTCATCGTTAGTCACTGTTGTGACTGCCGGCGGCGGGTAACGGTTGCTGGTTGAGATGCAGTCCATCATCGGGTGTCCAGACTGTGTGAGGCCGCAGTCTTGGACATGGACGTTCACCACGCGCGATATCGAATGGCACCGGAAAGCTTTTCAGTGCCTGCTTGAAGTGTGTCTTCGTGGAAAATAAGCATCAGAAATGCATTTATTGATTGCATCCGGACCACAAAGCGGATGGCTGTTCCATCTGCTAGGCTTTTTCTTCCAAGACCCAAAAAGACCATCGAGGAAGGTGCTAAGGCCTCAGACTCAGCCTCAGTGCGCAGTCATGCCTCATCAAGAGTCAGCAGATCGAGAGAGCCTACTCCCTCTACTCAGAGGTCGATATCCTTTGAGGACACTTCCCTGGGGAAGATGCCAAAAAAGGTTCAAATCGTCTCGCACTGCTGCTTCTTCATTGACGGCTCCTGTGGCTGCGGCGCCTATGATACCCGTGTCGACGGCAGTCCCTCCCTCAGAAAGAAGGAGCTCGACGATGACTTCCCCCATCTGGGAGTCATGCACCGTCGAGCGGGTCCGACAACGTCCACAACTCACGTCCTCAAAACCTCATTGTCGTCGAGATACACTTCAACAGCTCTGCCAGCAACCACCTCGTCAGCGACCTCGTCCACGATGCCTGCGGTTTTCACCCCATTGACTACCTCGTCGACTGCTGCTACCACTATATATAGAGTGGCTTTTCTTCCGTGGCCTCCTTCAGCTACATCGGCTTCAGCCGTACTGGCGGCAGCTCCGTTGATGTTGCCACAGGCTCCTGTTATTGCCACTTTTCTTAGGGCTGCAAGTGTAGGCAAGCAATTGCCCCCGGTTTTCTCCTTCCCCCAGAAGACTACTAAGGCCAAAAAGTGCCTCGCCCTGTCCCCTAAGGGGATGGCTAGTGCGTTGCCACCTGCACCAATAATTCAGTTCTCGGCCGATGAGCTTCCAGAGGTTTTGTACTCTGATAAAGGAGGGCACTGGGAACCTGACCACATTCTTCTGATACCTCATCATCCTTGGCAGCCTCTCGTTCAATTCAACTCAACCTGCCAACCCTCTGCCTGCTGCCCCAGTGCTAGCCCCCGCAGCACCCAGGGATTTGTAAATGGACATTCTATCTACCCTGCACACATAGTATCAGAGCTTCAGCAGCGTCTGCCTCTGACAGCTCCTATGCCTGCGCCTGCTAAGAGTCCACTGTTGTCTTTAGAGCCTCACCTGGTACCTCCTCATCCAATTCCATCTGCTCGTCCCCAGTTGTCCATTACAGTACCTCCCATAGTGGATACTGCTTCCCTCACGGACACTTACCCTGACACGCATACGTGCCAGGGTACTCGAGATGCAGATGATTTTGATAACTTAATTCCTGCGGATGGCGAAACTCTGGACATCGTCTTGCCCTCTAGAGACTCTTCAGTGGATACAATTGGTTTGTTTCATGTGATGCTTTGCTTACTCGTGTTTCAAAACTGTTCAATGTGGTCCCAGAAGGGAAAAAGTAAGGTTTTATTTTCCAGAGACGGGAATCCTCTAGAAAGAAACTGGTACCAATCCAGTTGTATACTAAATGACCTTTTCACAATTGACCTCCAGAGAATTCACCTCAGGAGAATTGACCTAATTTAGAAGGTCAATTAGGACCTATATGCAGGGGGGAATCCCCCCGCAAGTCCCCCACCCAATCCAAAACCCCCTGCAACCTCCCACGCAATCCCCTTATATTATTTATAATCCAAAACCAACCCAATACATATATAAAAGAACTAAAATAATATAAAGGTCAATTGTGCAGAAGGTCAATTAGGACCACTATAATTGGGTCAATTGTGCAAAAGGTCAATTGAGAAAGGTCAATTTGGGTAATAACGTCAATCCCTCTTCTGGACGACATTTGGGAAGATGGTATTTGGGTCATGAAAACCCCTTTTTCAGCTCCTCCTAAAAAGGAGCAGCTGTAGAAAAGGTACAGGTCTCCAGATACAGCCTCCGAGTGTCTTTGATCCCAACCATCGCCGGATTAGTTTGTTTCCACTGCAGCAAGGAAGTGCTCGTCCAGCCTCTCTTCTCCATGTATTGACCCTTGCGATCAGGAGAGTAAGAAACTGGACGCCATGGGCAAACGCATCCTCACTATTGCCGCTTCCACGAGCAAGGCTGCTAATGCACGGCCCATTCTCTCTAGGTATGATGGAGAGCTATGGTATAAACTAGGACCCGTCCCGGACGGACTCCCTGATAAGAAAGCTGAGGCTTTAGCTTTCTTCCTTGAAGGGGAAGTGGCCTTCGACCACAGTTGCCCTGCACAACGCAGACTCTGGTTCCCGGCAGATGGGCAATGGTTGCAGCTCTGCATTGCCATGGATGACTCCAAATCATAACCTTCCGGGCTGATCTGCAATCAAGGGTCGTAGACGTGGAATTCGATGGAGCGGACCTCTTCCGGAAGGCCGTAGATCACACCCTGCAGTCTATTAAGACAGACATTGGAACAGTGCACTTGTTGGGCATGCTTCACTAACCGCAGCAGTCCTTTCGTCCCTCCAGGGGGCAGTTCTCGGGATCTTCCAAGGACTACAGGCAGTCCTATAGTCAATCATCTTGTCCCAGTATTCCAGAGGCTTATAAGGGATGATCATACATGGGGGGAACCCAGCATTGTCGTGGAACGTCCTCCAGGACACACAAACCCTAAACAAGCCAGACTCGGCCCAGGGCCTGCACCCCTGCTTCAGCACCCCAGTGGGAGCCCGTCTTTCTCAATTTGTCAACCAGTGGTGCAACATCCACATGCAAATGGGTGCTAAATATCATCCTAGAGGGTCCCACCCTAGAATTCCAAGAGGAATGCGTTCCAATTCCTCCCATCTCACGGAAGGAACAACACATTTCTCTACTGCTAAAAGAGGTTCAAGCTGCATTAAAAAAAGGGGCAATGGAGCCAGTTTCCCTGCGCCTCCGGGGCTCTGGAGTGTACTCCAGGTAGTTCCTGGTTCGGAAGAAGACTGGTGGGTGGAGACCCAGCCTAGACCTAAGAAAACT
This sequence comes from Ambystoma mexicanum, assembly GCF_040938575.1. Taxonomy (NCBI): domain Eukaryota; kingdom Metazoa; phylum Chordata; class Amphibia; order Caudata; family Ambystomatidae; genus Ambystoma; species Ambystoma mexicanum. The sequence continues at coordinate 497,693,166 of NC_090936.1, read as the reverse complement.
GAACAATTTCCAAAAATCCCCAAAATCCAGGATGGTCCTGTTTGCAGCACGTGCTCGGCCAGCTGGAGGAAGGGGATTTCATGTCGACTTTGGATTTACAGGATGCATATTTCTGCATCCCCATTCATTGCAAACACCGGAGGTTCCTGCATTTTGTCGTTCAAGGCAAACACTACCAGTTCAAAGCTCTGCCCTGTGGCCTGAAATTGGCATCAAGGATTTTTACTAAGTGCTTGGCCCTGGTGGCAGCTCATCTCCATCGCATAGGCGTCTATGTCTATCCCCATCTAGACAATTGGCTGATCGCTCCCGCACTCCAGCTCTGGCACTGTAGCACACCTGACTGGTTCCGTGTAATAATGTCCCCTCAAAAATATCGCCATGCAAAAAAATCGCTGAAAAATGGCCGTTTTTGTGGGGACATTATTACATGTAACATACGGGGGACACCCCTGCAACCCCCAAACCCTTTTTGTTTTCTTCATGGGGAGCGGGAGACACCCCTGCTGCCCATGTCCCTATATATATGGTCACACATATAATATCGCCACAACCTTTTCCCGGCGATATATACGACGACCATATATATGGGGATATTACATGATACCACCTGACTTGGCTAGGATTCTCCAACTATCTGAATTCATGCATAGTGCAGTCTTAGAACGCCCTGTTCTTGGGGTCCTGTCTCGCACATCGACATGTGTCTTGTGTCCATCTGGTTCCTTACTGCAAACTAGACCTCTTCAGGAGTTCCTGAATGCCAGGTGGAAGCAGATATTCGGTTCCTGAAACAAGAAGATCGCCCTCAATCAAGCTTTCTGGCAAGCCGTGCACTGGTGATCCATTCGTCCACACCTCTCAATTGGTGCTCCTTTTCGACCCCCGGTTCATCAGGCAACAGTTACTACCAATGCCTCTCTATGCCAGAGGCTTCTGGCTGCTGGTGTAGAAGGCGTTGCACATCAACATCCTAATACTGCGAGCAGTGTGCTGGGCTCTCAAGTCCTTCAAGCCTCAGATCCAGGGGAAGGTGGTCCGCATCTCACAGACAACCTGTCCACCATATTTTACATCGGGAAGCAGGGCAGGACACGCTCGCCCGCTCTCTCCCGAGGCACAAATCCTATGAAACTGGGCCATTGCTCACCACATCTTTCCCATTTCACCTGGCAGGCATTCACAACGCCATTGCAGACTTGCTCAGCAGAGGTCTGCGAACCCGCCACAAGTGGGAACTCCACCAGACTCGTGTGTCTCAGGTTTGCCAGCAGGTATCCTCAAGCGAGGAGTCTAGGGGACGCCTTTTCATTCCCCTGGGACGGCTGGTTCCTCTGTGCATTTCCTCCAATTACCATGCTACTACATGTACTAAATACACTTGGACAGTACCATTGCAGAATGATCCTCATTGCCCCAGCATGGCCCATGCAGATCTGGTACTCTGACCGTCTCCACCTGTCAATGGTTCCGGCCAACAAACTGCCTCATCTTTCGGACCTACTCTCCAGAGGAGATCGATCCTGCCCCACAACCCAGCGTCCCTGAGCCTAACAGTCTGGCTCCTGCAACCCTAGAATTTGGACACTACACGCTGCCTTTAGAATGCATAAACATTCTGGCCAAGGTTAGAGCTGCATCGGCCCTTTCCTGCTGCAAGCACAAATGAAGGCATTTTACTGTGTGGTGTCATTCGCAAGGGATCTTTCTGCTGCGCATCACACCTCCACAATTAATAGCATACTTACTCTTGCTGGCAAAGTTTAGCCTTGTCCATGCATCCGTCAAGGTACACCTGGCAGCCATTTCCCGTTATATTTGGGCACCTGGCATGCTCTCCCTGTGGTCTCAGAGGCTTGTGAAGAAGTTCCTGAAGGGTCTGCTCAGAAACATTGCCTCCTGTAAAGGCACCAGCTCCTGCTTCGCAGCTCAATGAAGTTCTGCCAAAACAAATGGGTTCTCCTTTTGAACCCCTGCATAATGCTTTTTTGAAGTTCCCATCCTGAAAGACTGACTTTCTAGTGACCATCACTTCTGCCAGTCTTGTTGGAGAGATTCAAGCTCTCTCGTGCATGCCGCCTTATTTATCCTTTTCACCAATCCAATGTGTTTCTGCTGACGCATCCATCTCTCATGCCAAGGTCCCATCAGACTTTCACTTGAGCGAGCCTTTGGTTTTACCAGTTTTCTTCGCAAATCCTGTTTCACCTGTAGAGAGGTCTTTGCATCCACTGGAGTTTCGCATTTGTTGAAGTTTTAATGTCGCACAAACCAAGGTTTTTTTGAAAGACTACTCAGCTTTTTGTTACATTTGCACCTGGGGGACAAGGTAAATCCCTGTCTTAAAACTTCCACCTCTAGGTGTTTGTCTGGCTGTATCATGCATTGCCATCAACTAGCCAACAGAACGTTGCCAGGTAGGCCCAAAGCCCACTCCACCAGGGCCGTGGCATTCACTACGGTGCTCCTGTCTGGCGTTACTCTGCTGGATATCTGCAGGACTCGTATGTGGAGATCTACCCACACCTTCACCAGATTCTACTGTCTACAGGGATTCGAGTCCAGTGTCGGCCAGACAGTACTTTGCAACCTTTTTGCTTGAATTGAGTGTGTTGCTATTGTTTCTGTTGAGCCTTGCTACCTCCCGTGGTTCTGTATATGTACTGTTGTGTAGTCTTATTCATGAGCTTGTCAATCCATGTAAGATCCAATGCTGAAGAAGGAACAAGTTACTTAGCTGTAACTCTTATCCAGCCTTGGTATCTTACCAAGGGATTCATCACAGAGGGTCGCATGTGAATCCATGTGTTGTCACTTCTCCCTTCCCATGAGGCCAGGGAGTTGAGGCGGCTACTCGATAGTCCCCCCTGGGGATGATACTCTGTGGAAGAATCCCATGGGAGGGACCCTGTGGGTAAGGTGAAGACTATTGAGGGAGAACGCAATATGACAATTACCACTCTACCCCTAGAGCAACATCCTCCACACACTTCGAAGACCACAACATTCTCATCCTCTGTACCCCTTCTTTCTGCTCATAATTACTTTATGTAGTGTAGACCTATTTATGAGTGTGAGGAAAACCATACTGTGACAAGGAAGAGTAGGGAAAACTTTGGCTCTGTAAATACTGACGCAAGGAAGAAGAAAGGAGGAATGAAGCGCCCTCTGTGGAACCAAAACAAACATACAAGCTCTCACCTGGACTGGCAAATGATAAAGAGGAAGGACTTCTATCAGGGTCTGATCCTCCTTGGAGGAACCGCGAGTTGAAGGAGCTGCCTTGCGGAGAACAGGGACTGAAGGAGGCTGGGATGCCGAGCAGACCATATATGCGCCCCAGCGGAGCACGCCGCTCACACCCACGGACCACAGTGGGAGAAGCAGATATTCGGTGGCAAGCCGGTGAGTGGGAGAAGGTACCAATGTACCTGTGAGGGACCCAGGGCTGTTGAACCGCTGCACGACTTCGAGGGGCGAGAGAAGCTGAGAGCAGACAAGAGAAACCTGCAGAAGATGGTAGCCGGAGAGAGAAGCAGCCCGCTAAGCAGGAGTAAGGAGCAATCCCCTGGAGTTGATAAACTATAAAGCGAACTGTGACAAAGAATAGGAAGGAAAGTGCTATACAAAGCAAGGGACAGTGCGAAAACGCTGAGACCTTGAGAGGTGGTGAAGAACCAAGTCGGGACAAAAGGGAGATCCTGGGGATAAAACAAATTGCTAAAAACTATCAAGCTGAGTACAAGAGTAGTCCTCTTCCTCGTACCATTACTTGGAAGAAACCCAGAGAAATGTATATGTTCACTAGAACCAGGCCCAATTGAGAGGCATTATCAACCTGGGAGAGGGGTCCGGGACTCGAATGTTAAAAGGATTGAAGATTTGCATCTACAAAACAGTGCCTGGCATGTTAGTGAACCATGCCTGACTGAGAGATATTTAAGATCAGAGGAAGGGGTTGGGAGTCCTGCCTCCCCCCAGACCCTAAGTGGAATAATAGTACCAAGAAGAGAGAAACCCCTTTTTTTTAATCACACGAGACGAGAAGACCAAGGAAACAAAAACAAATCCTCTGTAGAGAGCCTGAGAAAGGACTGGAGAAAGGGAGACCTACTTCCCCATCTTTATAGAACTGTAAAGAAGTTGTTGAACTGGGGGAAGGGAAACAAACCCTCCCTCTTCCACCCATCTGCAATTTGGGTGAAGCTAGTATTGTAGTTTTCTTTTGAGGTGTGAGGGGCAGAAATAGGTTTGGGACATAAGACAGTGGACTATCTTTCTTTTGACAGACATTCTGACGCTATCCTTAGTTTTGTTTAAGGTAGGGCAACCCCTCTTAGTTATTGGGAAAGCTAGGATTTCCATTTTATTTCCTTTCAATAAAGGTTCATGTCCACAAACACATCACCTTTGTATCCAGTGACTACTTCTGCACCCTTACACCTCCATCCGTCACTCTATGGCTCTTTTTGGTTCCTACTGCCACTTTACGTGGGCGACCAAATCACGCACCTAGTTTTGGGTGGAGCTAGAGAGGACAAAGGTCATTGGGTGGTGCAATCTGACCCAAAGTGACAGCAATAGACTATGTAAGCGACGATCAGTTTTTAGCTTTAAAGCAAAACTGCTTCAAGAATTCCTGAGGATTCCCAGCCTGACAACAGGAAATATTCATGTGCATGTGAATCCATGTAAAATACCCATGCTGGAGAACCAGAGTTACAGGTAAGTATGGGAATACGCCTTTTGGAAGCCTGTGTCGAATAGAGCTTGGGGAACTAGGAGTTCCTTATAGAGAGGATGCAATTATTGTATGTGCCTCAACTGAATGTGGATATGCACAATCCAGCTGAACCCACTGCAGAGGAACAACACACACGTGCCCTGCAGCTCTCCGTGATTATCCTGTGGATAATCTGCAACGGCGCCACCAAGATATAATGTAACCAAACAATATACTGGCCCTTGATCTGCAACAGTGTGACTTTTATAGGCTGCACACTGGGGCAGGAGCGCAACAGCGCCCCCTTAACCTGCCGTGTACTTCCCGTCACCCAGGCCCACCATGCAACAGCGCAACCATCGGGGTGGGATGGGGATAAAATGGCATTACTCGCCAGATCCCACAACTGTGCTCCGGTTCGTCTGCCTTCTAACGCACAGGCAACCGTCTCACGTCTGCACCCACAAGGTGTCTCTCCAGAGACAGAAAAAAGCTGGATGTCGATTGGGAGAGGCAGGGGTTGTTTCCCTGGAGAGGATAAGGGGCTGAGGTAAAATTCCAGTTTGTCTTCTAGCTGCATAGGGAATGTCTGTCTCTCGGAGGCAGGGCGTCTCATTTAGCTAGGGAGGACGAAAGGTAATATCCCATCATAGCACCCTGAAGCACATAGCTCCACAGCCACATCCTTGCTTTCACCTTCGTTATGCTGCATCCACCTAGATTTGGCCAACCCAGGTGTCCATCCTTCGTGGCTCACACTCACAGATTTTACGGTCACAAGGAATAGTAGGACCTAGAGGAAAGAAGATTAAAGGTAACTAATCTATGAGTGCATTCATTTGTGAGCTTGAAGGTGGCGTGTTTAACACTCATTTTAAGGTGAAGCATCATAGGACTACTTTGCGGCAAGCACTGGGATTTCTGTTCATGTAGTGAGTGTTATTGTGCATACAGCGCCTCCGTGAACACAGATGCCATCAGGCAATTGTGCAAAGGTCTTTGCAAATCTACAACCCCTTTTTTGCAGAACTAGCTCATTATTTGTTATTCCTTTTTTGACCATTTCTCCATTCCCTTCTTTCGAGCAGATCTTTCATGAACATGAGTGACCACTCATCGGAATCCATGTCAAGCAGAGTTTCCAGAGTGAATAAACAAGATAGGATGAAGCGAATCCAAAAGCAGCGCTGAGAGAGGTAAAGACATTGACTCACAAGAAAGGATCACGCTTATTGAAATAACATCTGTGTATAATATTGGTATAACGTCTACAAAGAGAGCACCCTTGCATTATAAGACTACAAGCATGAGTCTTACCACTCAAAGAAAATTATTTTTATTGTGATGGGGCAAGTCTGATGTTGACGGGGAGGAGGTTCCAGAGTCTTGGAGCATAGACGGAGAAGGCCTATCTTCCGTTTCTTTCCTTCCTGAACCATCAGAGTTCAGGTGTACACCTTTCCTTACTTCTGGTAGATCACAAGCCTCTGCAGGTGCTGGGTTTCTCAATGTGGTAGTTTGGGGACTTCAGGGCAACAGGATTTGAAGAGGAGTTGTGCTTGCAGCGGGGGAGCCAGTGCAGTTCGATGAGGGTTGGGGTGATGTGGTCAAATTCGCAGAGTCCTTTGTGTCTTGCTGCAGCATGCAGGACACATCTCGGAGGTGCCAGTGCAGTCACCAACCTTCCAAAAGGGCATTACCACCATCCAAATGGGAGAGGGCCACGGCTTGGACATCGGATCTGAAGTTGTTTTCTGGGATGAAGGGCTTGATTTTTCACAGGAGATATAGCTAGTACCAAGCAGTTTGTGTCTTACTTGCTATGTGCTGTTTGAACGTGAGGTGTCCGTGCATGTTCAACCCGAGGGATGTGAAGCCCTCGAGGTTCATAGCAGAGAGCCAGATCTGGATGGCTGGGTGTTCAGTGTTGCTGATCAGCAGTAGGAATTCAGTCTTGGAGCCGTTGAGTTTCAGGTAAGCACTGGACAACCAATACTGGACCAATGTGAGACAGAATACCTGTGCTCAACTCAACTCAAAGAAAGAAAAACGCCCAAAAGCCCTCATTACCGGCGTACTGTAATCTGCATTACATGGCAAAATACCAGTCCAAAGTTTAACAAAACATGTACTTGTTAAGGATTCTAATCGGGCGTCACACACCAGCCCAGGACTCTTGCCACTGGCCTAGGTTGCAGCGCACAATTAAAACACTTTTACTTTATTTCCTGAGAATTCAGAATGAGATGGCACCTAACACGTCTCGCACACCCTTTTACAAATACCCCAGGTCACCATGGACCATGAACCAGGCCGGTGGGTGGTAATACAATATTTATTTTAAATTCAAATAAAATCACACATTTAATATCTGGCAGCAAACACCAATGGGGTGACAATTTTCACTGTAAATTGATAGAATACACTTAGTTTGACCTGACCTTCTAACATAACATACACAAAGCACAAATGAATGGGAGCAATATTACTTTTCGGGTACATAGCACCCCAGTTAAGATTTAAAACACTTTGCAATTGAACAAAATAGCACTCGGAATTAGTAAAGATTTGATTTACTTGTGCGGTAGAAAAATATGAATTATAGCAGTATCAGGGATGTAAGAAAACTAGCAAACTACAAGCAATGTCCTAACAACGGGCATACAATTCAGAAAATCAACTTGAAAGTGAAAACACAGTGCAGCTGAAACACATGCGTGTAAATTGCATTTGCTAATTTACACGGGTTTAAATGTCAAAATGGTTTGAAAAATGGGTAGAATAAACAATCGGAATGCGGTTTTTATGCAGAGTGACAAATGCACATCACAGGGATAATATGAAAGTGAAAGAGTAACTCTAATTCGAGGGGATTGGGTCCTCCGACGTATTCCATATCCTTGACAGATAATGTCCACAGCTGTGCTGCTTTGGAAAATTTCCTGCGTCCTGCGTCCATGACGTCGATGCGCCGTCCCCGAGGACCTCCTCCGACGGCACCTGATGTGATAAGTAGGACGCACGACGCCCGTAGCCTCAGTTCATTTTTTTCCGAGAACATGTTCGCTTCATGAATCTCGGTACGCCTCGACTCTTTGGAGTTTGTTGTATTCTTCTCGGTTCTTTGAACCTATCCGGTTTTTGTGAAAACCTGTTCGTGACGATGTCTACCTCGTCTTCAACCCCGCGTCCGGGCTTCAAGAAATGCAGGGACTGTGGGTCCAAGATGTCGGTAACGGACTCGCATGACGCCTGCCTCTGGTGCCTCGGGGAGGCCCACGACACGGACGACTGTGTCGACTGCCAGTCGCTCATGGCCAAGGCCTTGCGGGAACGCAAGAAGAAGTTGTCAGTAGGTAGGGTGTCTAAGCCCTTGAAGTCGAGGTCTGCGGGGCTTTCAACGGATGATTCGAGAGGCGACTCTCTGCGTCCTCGTCGGAGGTCCGGTGGGTCTCCTTCCAGGAGTCGGTCTCGCCACTCCTATGCCTCTTCGAGGAATTCCTGGAAGCGCCGGCATCGGTTGCCTTCCCCGTCCTCTTCCGAGGACGCCGCCCGTCGGCGGGTCGCTTAATCCCACCATGCAAGCGACACCGGAGGAATGGGCTTCCTTCGGGAAGAAGATGTTGGCGATTCTTGAATCGCAGGGCACCGGTCCATCCGCGCCTCTGAGTGGGGTCGGTCGTGATTCGGGCTCGGTTGGTCGGCACGGTTCGCGGCAGAGGTCCCACTCGGACAAGGGTAACCGTTCTCGCCATGCCCGTTCCAGGTCCCGGTCATCGACGCGCTCGAGACCGCGTGATCCTGTGCCGTCTTCAAGGAAGACGTCGACGCCTGTGGCGCTGAGGTCGTCGACGACCTCTCTCGAGGCTCTGCTTTCGAGGGGGTCGTCGACGCTGTCTTCGCCTAGGTCGTCGAAGGACACACTCGGACCCTGGCTTCGAGGCCTGTGTCGACGCCGCCGGTGCTGACGCCGATTCGCTCGATGCCGATTCTCTTGACGCCGACTCGTTCGGCGCCCTTGATGCCTTTGGAGGCGGTGGTGTCGGAGGGGCCCCGTGGCACTGGCTCTGGCTAAGGTCAGGCATAGCATTGGTCCCCAGGTGTCTCCCTCTCACCACCTGGAGCACATTTCGGAGGGTGATGAGGGCTCTGATGAGGGCTTGGTTCCGGTTACAGTGCCTGATGAGCTTCTCTCGGGCCATAGCCAATTTGGTGACCTGAGGCAGTCACTGCATGATGCCAGTAGACTGAACACCTCTCCGGAGGTGGAGTTTTGTAGACCGGAGCCTGGCACTCATGCCGATTCTTCGTACTGGCGCCTTATGTCTCGGGTCACCGAGTACTTGGGATGGTCGGCTCCCCCAGGGGAGTTTGCTCAGGATGATCTCACGGACAACCTTGATCTTGGTCCCCCCACTGACCCGGTACTGCCGTTTCATATGGCTCTGCAGAGAAGGGTGGCGGCGGCTTGGACTGCTCCGGAGAGTCTCCCGGCAGTGGGCAAGTCTTTGTCGAGAAAATACCGTCCAGCCAGTAGCGACCCCTGCTACTTGTCCAGACACCCCACTCCGGAGAGTTGGGTGGTGCAGGCGGCTACAGCCCTGGCAAAGCAGGCGTCGTATCCTACCATCCCTCCGGATAGGGACGACAAACGTTTTGATGGCTGGGCGAAGAAAGTGTTTTCTTCAGGGGGTATGGCGCTTCAGGCGGCCAACTCCGTATGTGCCTTGTCTCGTTTCACACACACTCTGTGGAACTGTGTTGCATTAGCGGCTGAACATATTCCCAAAGGTGATGAACGGGATGGTTTCCTTGCTATGGTTCAGGATGGCAAGGATGCCATGTGTGAGGCCGTTCAGTCGGGTTTGGACATGGCAGATTGTGTCAGCCGGTCCATGGCGGCGAGCACCGTAATACGCAGGTTTGCGTGGTTGCGGAAGTCGGGGTTCGCTCCTGATGTGCAGTCCTGGCTCCTCAACATGCCCTTTGACGGTCAACAGCTTTTTGGCAGCAAGGCTGATGAGAGCCTTGAGAGGTTGCAGACCTCCAAAGCTGCAGCAAAGTCGTTGGGCGCTGCAGTTCGACAACCTCCGCCTTTTCATCCTAGGGGACAACAATGGAGGGGTGGTTCCTTTCGCTATTACTCGTCCTTCAGTAAAGCGAGAGGACCTGTCAGTCAAAGGGGTCACCGTAAGAGTGCCAGAGGTGGAAAAAAGGGTACTCGAGGTGCCAAGGCCGCTCGGGCAGTGTCACGATGCCTGCCCCTGGAAAGCCAGACCAGGCCCAGCAACCCCGGAAGCAGGCATCATGCCACTTGAAGCATGCCCAAAAACCCCAGTTAGGGCCTCTTTGGCTACAGTCCTGGCGTCTATGGCGCCAGGCTCATAAGAATAAAGTCAGTCCTGGCGCCATGGGCGCCAGGCTCATTACAGAAATCTTACCTGTTGCAGACCATGCTGCATATCTACCTGATGCAGACCATGCTGCACGAAGCCACAAGCCAAATGAGGCTTAAAGGGACTACTTTACCTCAGGGACTCCTTTCCTCTCGGGTGGGGCTGTGGAAGAATACTTACCTGGGACTTCTTCCAAGGCTATTTAAGCCACACCCGGACAGCCACACGTGCTTAGTGTTATTCTGCTTGCTGCAGCGTAACGCTCACGAGTCTTCAGCAGCTCCAGTCTTCAGCCACGCCCGCTTCAGCCCTGGAACAACTGGAACAAGAAAAGGAGGAGAAGTGGTCAGAACAAAACCCTTACCTGAATCCTTGATCCAGCACATCGTCGATCTAGAAGAGAAGCCTTCTCAGGTGCATTGCCACGCACCTTGCAGAGCCGCGCTGAACTCACCAACCGGGGCTGCATTCCTTTACTCCATCGCAAATCCAGCATCTCCAGGCCATTCTTCAACACCTGGGGGAGACCAGAACAGATAGGTGAGCAAGGGCAATACAAACCCCCAAAGACTTACCTGATTTACCACAGGGGGGTACTCTCCTCATCTCGGGTCGGCGTAGTCAATTCTGCATCACTGCCGCACCCCGGCCCCTAAGGGGAAAACAAGGACAAACCAAATCACCCCCAAAGACTTACCTGATTACCACAGGGGGGTACTCACCTCATTTCGGGTCGGCGCAGTTAATTCTGCCTCATCGCTGTACCCCGGCCCCAAAGGGGAGAACCACAATAGACTTACCAGGATCTTACCAATTGCCACTTGGAACTCTTCTGGTGGTTTAAATCCGCAACCTGCAAGGAATCTGGCAGAGTGAAGATCAGACTTTTGAACTCTTACGAACAATTGGACTTAGAGTCAATACTGGAACTCACCAATTCCTCCACGCCAGTGAAGTAACTGGTCGTCTACGCGCCCCTGCGCTCGACGCAGGATGGAGAGCTCATCTTTCCAAATCTTCAGGTGAGATTAAGAGGGAACTTCAGGAGTGTTCTGTGGGCAGATAAAGGGAGTGGGAAGGCGGGTTAACGCTCTGATTACGGGAGGTTAAACCCCTTTCTCCATTGCAGAAAGATATTCGTACGAGTCCAACAAACGAAGCTAAGTGGGTCTGTCCAGTCTGTCATCTCGGCTCTACATGTTACTCTGGTGGAAGCAACAGCGGGCCAGTCCAGATCGACGCCCCCGTGGGAATCAGGTGAGCGTAACAGGCAGTTGCCTCTTTGCCCTCAGGCAACGCCGCAGCCGCTACCACTCAGTCATGAGGCCAGGTCCCATGGTTCGCCGGTTGGGGGAAGGCTGGCGCAGCATCTTGTAGAGTGGCGTGCCATTACTTCAGATGTGTGGGTTCTGGAGATCATAACCCACGGCTACTGTCTTCCCTTTCGGCAGAGGCCTCGCGACAATCCACCTGGCAACCTCTCTTTGAAGAGTCCGGATCCGCTCCTTGCGCAGGAAATTCAAGCCCTGCTGGAGAAAGGCACCATAGAACTGGTGCCTGTAGCGGAGAAGAACAAGGGCTGGTATTCCCCTTATTTTTTTATTTCGAAGAAAGACTGGGGGCGCGGTTTGAACAAACTCCTCAGGAAGGACAAGTTCAAGATGGTTACACTCTCTCCCTCTCCAGTCCTCCAGGCCCTTCAACTTCATTACTGGTTGGTGTCTCTCGACCTCAAGGACGCTTACTTCCATGTGCCGATCCATCCCAAGCACAAGAAATACCTGAGGTTTGTGGTTGGCGACTCGCACTTTTAGTTTCGGGTCCTGCCGTTCGGATTGACCTCCGCCCCAAGGGTTTTCACCAGGCTCATGGTGGTGGTGGCAGCGCATCTCAGGAAAGGGGGGATTCAAGTCTACCCCTACCTGGACGATTGGTTGATCAGGGGGAGCTCTCCCGAGCAAGTCCTGGATCATCTGTCCGTCACCTGCCACTCCCTTCACAAGCTGGGCTTCTCCTTCAATTTAAAGAAGTCCCATTTGACGCCAACACAGCGGCTCCAGTACATCGGAGCAGTGCTCGACACATCCCTGGCGCGGTGTTTTCCTCCCCAGGTGAGGGCTCTTCACATTCAGCAGATGGTGCACAAGTTTCAACTTGCCCAGACGCTCCCGGCGTTCGAGTTCTTGAGGTTGCTCGGCCTCATGGAATCCTGCATTCTTCTGGTGCCAGAGGCTCGTCTGCGGATGAGATCTTTGCAGTGGGCACTCAAGATGCAGTGGTCGCAATCTTCCGGCAGGATGTCGGACCCTGTTCAGGTGCCGCCCTCGGTCGCCCAGGACCTTCTGTGGTGGGACGTCGAAGGCAATCTAATGAAGGGGGCCCTGTTTTGGCTTCCCTGGCCGGAGGTGACGATCATGACGGACGCATCCCTCACGGGATGGGGAGCTCATGCCAACGAGTTGACAGTCAGCGGTCGTTGGTCTCCGTCGAGTCCAGACTGCATATCAGTCTGTTGGAGCTGAGGGCCGTCAGGCTAGCCCTGAAGGCTTTTCTGCCGACTGTGCATGGAAAGAGTGTCCTGATCCTAACTGACAACACGGTGGCCATGCACTACCTCAACAAAAAGGGGGGGGGGCAGGGTCACTTCCTCTGTGCTGGGAGGCAATGCAGCTCGAGTTCTGGGCCATCCAGCAGGAAGTTTCGATCTCGGCTGTTCATCTGGCTGGAGACAACAGCGAGACGGCGGATGCCATGAGCAGGCAGAGCATGATCTCTCACGAGTGGGAGCTGGCTCAGGAGATTCTCCTGGAGATCTTCGCCCTTTGGGGGACCCCTCAAGTGGATCTCTTCGCCTCCAGTGTCAACCGGAAGTGCGAAAGGTTTTGCTCACGGGAATTTCCTCCAAAAGGAGCCTTAGGAGACGCGTTCGTGGTGGACTGGTCGTTCCCACTGCTGTACGCGTTTCTTCCAGTCCCCGTCATCCCGCAAGTACTGCGGAGTTTACGGAGGTTCAGTTCCCGGATGATCCTCATTGCTCCGGTGTGGGCTCGGAGGACGTGGTACCCGGACCTTCTCGACTTGTCCATCTGCCCTCCGCGTCGTCTTCCCTACCGAGACGATCTGCACTCACTGGAGGGTGGGGTCAGGTTCTCCATCCAGAGGTCAGATCCCTCAACCTTCACGCTTGGCTTCTGAAAGGTTGAGTTATAAGGATTGGAACCTCCCTGGAGGTGTTGCTCTCGGCCAGGCGGCCGGCAACAAAGTCTCTGTACCGTTGGCGTAAGTTCTGCGACTGGTGCAGAGTTAAGAATGTGGATCCTTTTGAGTGTGACATTCCCATTGTTCTGTCTTTTTTGCTTTCCTTGGCCCACAGGGGCTTGCAAGTGGGTACCATTAAAGGTTACCTGGCGGCGCTGTCAATATTTAAGCGCTAGTCTGAAAAATGTTCCTATTTTAAGATTCCTTTAATTTCTCAGTTTTTAAAAGGGCTCACTAATGTGTTTCCTCCATCACCTTTTCTGGTGCCCGGTTGGGATTTGAACCTTGTTCTTAAGTTTCTTATGGGTGCTCCGTTTGAGCATTTGCATTCTTGCCCTTTGAGACTGTTAACTCTTAAAACTGTGTTTTTGGTTGTGGTTACTTCCGCTCGCAGAGTGAGTGAGTTACAGGCACTTTCAGTTAAGCCACCCTTCACTGTGTTTCATAAGGACAGGCTTGTCCTTCGAGTTCGTCCTTCCTTTCTGCCGGAGGTGGTTTCGTAATTTCATTTGAGCCAGAAGGTGGTTTTTCCGGCGTTCTAGCCTCCTCCACATCCTGGTAAGGAAGAGGAGAGGCTCCATAGGCTTGATCCTAGGAGAGCGTTGAGCTTTTATATTTCGCGCATGTCCCGGGTCAGAGTGGACGATCAACTTTTCATCGACGCAGGACGCAGACGCTGAAAATTTTCCAAAGCAGCACAGCTGTGGACATTATCTGTCATAGATATGGAATACGTCGTCGGACCATCCCATCGAAAGAACGTTACCAGGTAAGAGAGTAACTTGTTCATTAATGACAGGATAAGATTCTCAATGGGAAAGGAAATTTGGTTTTAAAAAGGAAAGCAGTATACAGAGAAAATCGGTTTTGGAAAGAAAAGGACAAGTTTCACTTAAACTAGATCTTGGTGGCTAGAACAGAGAAACGCCACCCGTGAATAGAAAGGTTAAGCTGCAGTTGCAACCCCTTCACGCTGTGTGCCTCTTTTAGGGAGAATTAATTTATTTAATCAAAATAGTACCAAGGACTTGCACAAGGACAGAATTCAGACGAAAATGGCGCTTAAACTGGAGATCAATACAGATTTTCCTACACAAGGTACACAAAGGATTCTGACAATTTTAAGGATTTCTGCTAAGGCAATTATAGGATTTCTATGGGATTGGACATAATACAAGGTAACAAAGCAAAGGATGCAGTTTGTGGTTGTTGGGGAAGGGAAATGCTCACAACAAGCACTGGAATGGGGTATTTTGGACAGCGGACCGAGTTTCTGGACAGCGAGGCAATATCTGGTCACTGGTCACAGCGGCGTGCTCTCCTAGAAGAAAATAGCTTGGCAAAGGTCTGGTCACGGCACAGCGACACCTCCGCTGGAGAAAGGCAAGCTGGTAGTAGTGGATAATCCCAATGAGGATTCGGCCACCTTCACCTAAATTATTGGGATTTTAGTGGGGGTTTTCTGGATCATTGGTCCTGCCTGGATAGTGTCAGCTATGCTGTGGGCTGGCAGTGGAATCTGGAATCTTGTAGAGTGAATATGGAAAATATTGATGCGCAGGAACTGGAAAAATCAGAAGAGTGTGTCCTTTGTCTCTGTGAGCTTCCACCTTTTATAAGGTGGATGACATCATAGGATTTACTATGGGGGCAGACCTTTGGCTTGACGTGCCTCTAACAACTGGACTGGTCAGGGATGACTGTTACTGCCTTCCTGTCAGCCGGTTGGACTTCAGGGATATGATGTCAGTTTTTATGGTGTGTGCTTACAACACCCATGGCCCTCCCCCAGCTCTTTTAGCCAAAATCAGTTATGACATAAATTGCACGTTTTTCACAGATATGGCACTTTTGAAAATCACATGGGCAGATTCCAGATTTTACACTGAACATGTCATTCCAATTCCCACCTTTTTATACAATATTGTTTTGTTGTTCTAATAATCTTTCGCCATTTCTAGTGGGAACCGCTTCACCTAAAATTGTACAATTTTAGATGTGTACCTATTATCACAAAGCATGTTTGCATTACATTTCAAAGTTATACCATGTATATTTTTACCATGATTTACATTTTTCTGCTGTTTGCGCCCCCCACATACTAAGGAAAGCTACAATGTCTTGTTCTAATGCCACACAAATTACATTTAAACTGTTAAACATTTGCATTCCTGCGTGTTCCGGTTGCAGAAATAAAAGTCTTAAAGTTTATTAATTCAGAACAGTCTTTTGCCCCGAATGGCCAGCATTGTCTTTCAAATAAGGGCATACTTCCCAATGTTGCTCTGGAGTTGCCTTTTGAAGCTCCCCAGTTCGCGTTGAGGGGAGGTGCCGCTAAAAGGTCACACCTATGTGTCCCAGAAAGCCATTGTACCAGGCTGGAGCACTGCCACAGAGTCTGACGAGGGTGCGAGATCCACCACCCTTGCCTATTCATATGCCCCGGGGGCTGGTCCACTTGAAGGGAGACAGACCCTGTTCCCAGGAAGCAAAGTCCTTTGAAGCCAGGCTAGGAAAAACCTGTTCTGTGGCTTCAGCACATTTTTATTTATTTTTTTCTTTCCTGAACCAGAAGGCAAAACTGTTGGAATTAAATATCCTACATATGTTTTAAAACAAACCCCCATCACATTTCTATGCAAGGACAGGGCCTTAATTCAACATTTCACTTTTAAACAGTTATTTTCTTGTTTGTAAAAACACCATTTTACACATGGTTAATTTTCCTTGGCTGTCACTTTACAATGCGGCTTTTCCTGGTATCTTTATTCTGAGCATTTGCATGGCCATAGTCAATTTCTACTACACTGGAAGCTGTTCAAAGCAAGGGTCCAATGAAACTGACATGAGAAAAGAGAGAGAGAGCGATTCTTATGAAGGGTTTATCTCTGTCATTTTGTTGCAAAAAGGAAAGTATTTTGCGTACGGCTTGAAGTGAAGTTCTTTGTTATTTCACAGATCTTGCCTGACGCCTGTCATTCAATGGGAAATGCCCCCTTTTTGCTGGAGCACAACCTGAATATGGATGGACCTAGCTGGGTCTCACTGGATCAGAACTTTGTACTATTGAACAGATGAAAAAGAGCATCAGGGCGCAGTCATTTTAACAGGCAGAATAGTTTCTTTCTCAGTGAAAAAGTTTTGAGCTTGCTTATAGTTTTAGAATAGCCATGATATTTTATAACTTGATTGCTGTTCACCAACGTTTGCACTGTCTTTTTACCTCTGCACGACATACCCTTGGAACGTCCACTTTTTAGGTCTGCTAGTAAATGATACAAAAAAGTCACAGACAACACCTATGTGGACAGTATGTGCACTCTCCATGAGCAACGCTCGCAAAGGATACCAGTAATATCGATTACTATTACCATATTATTTCTTCAACAAACAATTTGGAAACCTGTATAAATCTTAAAGAAAGAATGTTTCAATGTACAACAAGCTGTACCTAAAATATATGCTATAACATTATTTTGCTAGATTCGAGTTTCCCATTTAACATATTAAATGAAAATAACATTTTGAATTTCAAATCATTTAGAGGGATTAGGTCAAAGACGCATTTTAGATCTAGTAAATTATCAATGATAGCGCAAAGTTCTTGTATTGGGTCAACTCGCTGTGTTTCAGATAAAATATTACCTTTCTTCGGCAGTGGCAGGATTAGAGCTTCTCTACTTAGCCAGAGATTGAAAAAATATGGAAAAAGAATTAACTATGGATGTTTAAAAAGATAATCTGTGAATATCTAATATTTTCAAATTTCTTATGCTCTAACATTAATCGTAATAAGATCTTTAGCATAACAGCCAAAATAAGATTCCAATATGTGGGGTATTTAATGTTCTCAAACCCGGGTCTTAACATTATGTATAGCTATTTTTTCTAAAATAGTTGGACATATTTTAGAGAGAGAATTACTGTTTAGCTAAATATCCAACATATAATTAAAAAGAAAAATAGGGTAATCGTACCTGAATTGATTCAGTTTGCTGAGAATGTATCCCAAGCTGTACCATGTTTGAGATTCATCTGCAACAAAGGGATCAGCGATTAACAAATATTTGCTTTAAAAAATAAAAAGTAGAATCACAAATCAATTAAGGTAGCGTTAATGATTACCAGCTTGTCTGTGTCAAGCGTTGCTCAACAAATGGAGTGAAAAACTGCCAAACAGTTTCCTCCCATCTTTCTTAATATGGAGGAATTGTGATCACGTGATTCTTTCTAACTTCTGTGCCTCTCTCCTTGTTGGTCATTACTTTCACCCTCCCATACTTCCTCCAATCTCTGCGTCCTTCCCTCCTCTTGGATCATTAATTCCCTCTCATTGTCTCGTCACCTCCTGCTCCTCCAACTGCTCACCTGACTCTTGCTGCACTCCACTTCCTCTAATTGCCCTTTTACTTCCACACCAATTGTACTACACCAACATGTATTTTGAGTTTTAAAACTCTGTCAGAACAAATAAATTCTGTGTGGTGGGGTTAACATAAAAAGGCCTAATTGTGATATTGGAAACAACTGTCACAAGCCTACAAACAGTATTGAGAATTAAATGACAAAAACAACAAAATAAGAGATTGTTCATATTATGCTTTAGATTATATTGGACCAATTGTGGTCACCAATATTAGTATGTTAATGATACTGAACCCATTTACACATTAACATGGGGGACATGTTCCGGCCTGGTCTGCCGTCTATGCTCGCCTTTAGAATATGTTGTGTATTGTGTGTCTTAGTTCAGATTTAAAGTTTGGAATTGTGGCTTATTTAAATGTAATTGGTATTTTTTTAAAAACATATATATTTATTTTACTTTAATTTTTTGTAAGTACACTCTCATTCCCCCAAACAAAAAATAAAACGGATCACATCAAAAACAGCATAGGGAACATGGCAAACATATAGGGTTACATAATTCAAACATAGTGCAGACTGGGGTATTTTTCTATACCTCAGATTTCTACTATCCACCAGCTCTTCATTGAAGAACAATCCAAGTCCTTCGAGGGTGTAGAAGCGCCACTGTCCCTCAAGACCACCCTGGCAACTGTTTCCTGAATATCTTCAGTCATCTCCGGTCACCCTGGAATTCCTTTCTGCTCTCCTATCCCTACATCCCCCCAGGGCATACCTCTGATCTTTACCCCTCCCGGGAAGGCCTTCAAGGATGGCAACCTTCTCCATATTGCCACCCTAAATTCTCGCTCTGCTGTCAAACACTCCTCTGATATCTGCCGCCTTCTGGAAGAACTTGACCTTGACGTCCTAGGTCTCACTGAGAGATAGTTCACGGCCAGCTCTGTCACGAGCTTTGATACACTCCTACACGACTGCTACAAGATTGTATCTGCGCCCAGGTCCAACTGCTCTGGTGGGGGTGTAGCCCTGATCTTCCCTGAGTGGATTCCTGCCTCTGTCACTCCTACGCAGGCCTACTCCTCTTTTGAATGCCTCATCTGCAGGCTCTCTCTCTCTCTCTCTCTCCCCTAGCCATTCCCTTACTGTGGCTAATATCTATCGGCAACTGGTCAGATTTCCTCCTTCCTCTCAGAGTGGGCAGGCCTCTCCTCCTCACTCCTGGCCTCTACCACTCAACTCCTCCTCCTTGGAGACTTCCACATCCACCTAGATGCCTCCTGTCCCCCCTCTGGACTCTTTCACAACCTCTGAGACCCTCCCTCACTCACTATTCTCCCCTCAGGCCTGCCTCGCTCTGCAGGGCACACACTGGATGTTCTGATCTCCTCAGACCTTCCCCTCTCTGTCCCTCTCACCACTCCTCTCTCCTGGAGTTATCACTTTCTCCTCTCCTCCCACCTTACCCTCTCTACCCCTCAGGCCAAGCCACTTCCATCACTGCCACCCACCTTCTCGGTCATCTGACCCATGAAGCGTGTGTCAGCTGAGGCTTTACCTGCCACCTCCCCCCCCCCCCCTCCCTTGGCTGACTTTCACCCTGACACAGCCCTCTCCATGCTCCACTCTGCTATATCTGATACTCTTGATATCCTTCCCCCTGTCATGAGAATCCGCCTGAAGCCCAAAGCCAAGTGCAACTCCTGGTACGACTCAGACCTCGTCACCCTAAAATGCAAGTGCAGGGTGGCTGAGAGGAAATGGCGTGCTTCATGTGCATCCTCTGACAAACTGGCCTGCCGCCTGTTGCAAAGGCAATACCGACACTCTGTCCGAACCAAGAAGAGAGCGCATCTCCAAGCCCGCGTCTCTGTGGCATCTAACAACTCGGCGGAACTCTTTAAAATCTGCAAGGAACTGGCCAATCCTGCCGCAGTCTCTACCTCTCCTGTCCCTTCCCAGGCCCTCTGCACGGCACTGGCTTCTCACTTCATCTCTAAAACTCAGAACATCTTGTCCTCTCTCTCCTCCTCTCCCCTTCCTCCCTCTACTCCCTGCTCTTCCTCTGGCCCTTCTTCGGCCACCTCTCCTCGCTCCTTCTCTGCCTTTTTCCTGTTCTCCACTGATGAGGTTTCTAGACAAGTCCGATCTATGAAAGTCTTGTCAAAACAGCTTCACCCCTGTTCCTCCAAAACCATCAACGACCACTTCGACTCCCTGGCTCCTGCCCTGGCTGATTTCTGCAATCACTCCTTTGCCACTGGAGTGTTCCCTTCCCCCCCCTGAAACATTCCCTTGTGCACCCTCTTCTTAAGAAACCCTCTGCCGACCCCTCCTGCCCAGCTAACTTTCTGTCATGATGCCTACCCCGGGCATCCGGATCGAGTCCATCAGCCCCGGGAGCAGGCATCCAGATACTTGTTAAAACCCCAGCAGCCCCGGCTGGGGCTGTTTGGGTTCAGTCCTGGTGCTTCAGGCGCCAGGCTCATTTTAAAAACCAGTCCTGGCGCCATAATTGCCAGGCTCATAGACATTACTTACCTCATGTAGACCATGCTGCAAATGAATCCAAGCCAACGTGAGGCCTGGATGGGACTATTTTATTACAAGGACTATTTTTTTACTCGGGTGTGTTTCTGGGGAACTTCTTACCTGGAACTACTTTGGAGGATATTTAAACCACGCCCGAACAGCAGCACACGCTTCGCGTTATTCTGCATCCTGCAGCGTAACGCTCACCGTGCCTGCAAGTCAGCATCCAGTCTTCTGCCACACCTGCCTCGAATCTGGAGCTCCTAGAAAAAGGGGAAAGAAGGAGAAAAGGTTAGATCACGGACATTATTTTAATTCCTTACCTGATTCCGGATCCAGCACGTCTCTGAGCCTGGAAAGGACATTATTCCAGCACGCGTCGCATCGCCAGCAGCAGCACCACGCCATATTCACCAGTCCACAGCATCTTTCGACTCGGCGCAGCCTCCATCATTTTCTTCGTCGAACTCCAGCACCTGGGGGAAAACGAAAGAAATAACAAGGTGAGCCAAGAGAGCCGACAAATACAATCTCTTACCACCATAGGCTTACCTGATTTACCACCGGAGGCATTACCCTTTAATACGCCTCATCTTCATATGCCGCACCTATAAAGGGAGAGAAAACAACAAGTTAAACTCATGCAACTTTTACCGGACAGTGTTTGGTAATACAGACTCTTACCTGAACGCCATCGGCTGCCTCCAGACAATATTCTTTTGGATCAGCTGCAAGTCAACAAGGGAATGGAACAAGAGTGAACATCCGACATATTGAACTCTTTGAACTTTATAAACCCCGGAGTCAATATTCCTCCGGAACTCCTCCAGTACCTTCAAACCAGTGAAGTAACTGGTATCTACGCGCCCCTGCATGCGACGCAGGATGGAGAGCTCATCATTTAAAAACATACGGTGAGGTTACTAAAGGGGGATATCGGAGGTGACAAGTGGGGAGAACGAGAACAGTGGGAGGGGGCCATCACTAAAATCCACGGGTGGCCAAATCCCTTCCTCCACTTACAGGAGAATACTTCTACGGGTCAAGCAGACGAGATTAGGCGGGCCAGTCCAGACAGTCATCTTGGCACTACGCATCACGTTGGTGGAGACCGCAGCTGTCCGGGTCCGATCGACGCCCCTGTGGGAACCAGGTGAGCGTAACACTATCGCCCAATCTCCCTCACTCCCTTCCTGGGCAACCTCCTGGAGAAACTGGCCATCTGCCAGCTTAATCTCCACACTGAATCTGTTGGTTGTCTTCATGACCATCAGTCTGGCTTCAGAGCTGACAGAAGCACGGAAACTGCTCTCCTGAACATCCATGAAGACCTGCTCTCCAACCTTGACTCCAACATCCCCTGCGTCCTCATCCTGCTTGATCTCTCTTCTGCCTTTGACACTGTCAACCATACCATCCTGCTCAACCGTCTCTGTGATAATCTGGGTATAACTGGTCAGGCTTTGGCGTGGCTGACTTCTTTCCTCTCTTACCCGGCCCTCCCAGGTCCAGCTTGGGTCCTTCCTCTGCGCTATCTTTTTCTCCACCTGTGGTGTCCCCCAGGGTTCTAACCTCTCTCCCTGGCTGTTCAACCAATACCTGGCACTCCTTGCCCACCGCATTGACACTCTCTGCCCCAACTTTCAGTGCTATGCGGATGACACCCAGCTCATTTTCAGGCTACCCTCGGCCTCCTCCTCCCCTTCCCTCATCTCTGACTGTCTGTCTGCTATCCAGGAGTGGTGTGCCACCAATGACCTCTGCCTTAATGCCAGTAAGACCGAGATTCTCCTCATCGGCACACCGGCTCCCTCCTTCCCTGTAGCTCTCTGGCCGGCCTCTCTTGGCCCTCTTCCAGCTCCCGTCTGGAACGCTAAAAACCTTGAGGTCATCTTCGACTCGACACTCTCCTTCTCTCCTCACATCTCTGACGTCTCTAAGAAGTCACACTACCAGCTGCACCTCCTCCGAGGGATTCTTCCTTTCCTCTCCTTCCCCCAGAAGCTCACTGTCTCCAGAGCTTTGGTTCTCCCTAGACTGGACTATTACAACAGCCTCTTTCTAAATCTACCTGCTTCTACTCTCCTCCCTCTGCAACTTATCCCAAACAGGACTGCAAGACTTGTCCTTGGCCTCAAGCCCAGGGATCGTATCTCTCCAGGACTGAAATCTGTGCACTGGCTCCCAGTGGCTGCGAGGATTAAGTTCAAAACCCGCTGCATCGTCCACAAGGCTTTCTGGGGCCTGGGTCCTCAAAATCTTCAACTCTCCTTTCCTAAATACCTTCCTTCTCGAGTATTTCCAACTCCCTCAGGGTCAGTCGCTTCTCCAAGCAATGAGTTGGTGGTAGATATCTTTCTTCGCCTGGTGCCTCCCTCTGGAACAGCCTCACTTAAACTTGAGGAGAACCATCTCCGGTTCCGGAAGCACCTCCAAAACCTTTCTCTTTGCTTCTGCTTTCTCTCCTCCTCACCTCTGCTGACCTCCTGGCTGAAACCGGAACCACACCGGCTACCTGGACACCCTCTGAGCTCAGGCCCAGGTCCCTCCCCTGCCATTGTCTCACACCTGCACTGCCCACCTGGAAAACACTGCACTCGGGGACTGTTTCTGTATCCCTACAGTCCCCTTACCAGCCCCTGACGGTCGTCCGCACTTACATGCTGGCCGATACTCACTTATTGTTATCATCTTGTACTGCACTTGCCACATGCTGGCTGTTACTTACTGTTATCATCTTGTACTGCACTGTCCCTGCCCCCTTCCCACGCACTTGCGCGATCTGAATGACACCTGGCCTAGTAAGACAGTTGTCTGTCCTCCCTCTATTCCCCTCCCTTGACTCGTCGCGCCTTGAAGCACTTGTGCATAGGCACGTTATAAATGCCATATCGTATCATACCCGCCTCTCATCTTGAAGGATCAAGTTCCTTATCCCTGATAACCTCACCTATTGCCCCATGAAGGGGCCCCATTCTTCCTTGAAGGTTCCCATATTGTCGTGAGCGAAATACATCCATTTCTCCATTGAGTAGATGTCCTAGACCTTATGTAACCAATCCTGTTATCAGTCACTGACTGAATTTTCATGAGCTACTTTCAACCTAGCACTCTAAACATAGCCTTCCACATCCCTGGGAACATATGAACGTTGCTCCCCATCGAGGGAATAACAAACAGTGCCAGCAAGGGGTCCATTACCAACTGGACTTCCGTTAGAATGCCCTTCTGTTACTTTTTTAATCCAACTTCACAATTCGTACCAACACATTTGGATAAAAGGGCATGACCACCACATGTGGTATGAGGAAGCCACCTGACCACAGCCCTGAGGACACAATGGGGAGACACTCACAAACATTTTGGATAACTTTGGTGGGCCTCTATGCCACCCGTGCAATACCTTGAAATGATGTTCCATTGTGTCGGTGGAAAGATTGCTATGAAATGTGACCTGATACATCTTTTCCCAAAGGGACTCCGGGATTACCTCCCCGACTTATGTATCTAAATACCTTTTTAGTTTTTTCTCTACCCTCAAGATCACGGGTGAAAAGAACTTTGTATATTTTCGAGTCGCTTCATCCAATACCTTCTCGAATGCAGTGAGACCCCTCCCAAGGTGTTTGTGTAACCCATCCTAGATCTGGCAAATGTCCTTTCAAATGCAGATACTCTCACACCAATAATATCACGTCCCAATAGTACACACTTCCTCATACCCCTTCAACTTGCCATTCAAAAACATCTGACCCCCTCTTTCTAAGTTCCAATCTGACCAAGTTCGAAAGCCCACAAGACTCTGATCAATAGGAGCACCCCACAACAAACTCTGGGGAGAGGGCCAGGAGTACAGTTGCTCGGTATGGCCTATCTTCCTCCAAACTGTCCAAAAAGCTCGAGAGTAGTGAGAGAGCACACACCAATAGGTACTTTTTCACAGCGGACCGCAGAAAATCGCGCACCTTTTTGGGGTGTGCTACCCAGTCCTCTAGGTATGACCAATTTGTATCAAGGTCGTCCCTCATGTTCCAGGAGGATTCTGAGTTGGATTGCCATGTAATGGTTAAATATATTAGGAAATCCAAATCCACCATGGTCCTTTGGGAGAGTCAACGTAGCCCTTTTTGATTCTGGGCTTTTTAGCCTGCCATATAAACCTCTATATAAAAAAAATCAACCCCTTTGAAAAAACTCTCCGGTAGTGGTGTTCGGGATCATGGTAAATAGAAAAAGCAAACCGGGAAGGACATTCATCTTTTCTGAGGTCAACCTACCTGACCATGAGAGAGTGAACGTCGACCATCTCTTGAAGTCCTTTCTCAAGGTCTCAATTATAGAGTGAACATTTAAAGCACGTATTCCGTTTGGGTTGTTAGGGATACAAACGCCCAAATAGGTAATTGCCTCTTTCTCCACTTTCATCCCTTGGACCTCCTGGTTCTCCCCTGTGCTTGACCCCTTCAGTCGAATTGGTAGAATGCTGGACTTAGCCACATTGATCCTTAACCCTGCAAGTCCATGAAACATTCTCACAACCCCCATCATTTCCTGAAGCGACTCACCCGTATCCTCAATGTATCCTAAAATGTCATCCGCAAATGGAGATATTTTAAATTCGGCTTCCCCGCATTTTATCCCTCTAATATTTGGATCACTTCGGGTAGCTACTGCAAGGGGTTCGATGGTTAACGCATAAAGGAGTGGAGACAGCGGGCACCCCTGTCTCATGCCACGTGATAGTTCAAAGGATTACCTGAACTCTGGCAGTTGGAGAGATATGCAGTGCTGCTACCCACCCTCTGAAGTTCGGACCCAGGCCAGTTCTCTTAAAGACCATCCTCCACACCCATTCCTCGTGGTCAAACGCTTTCTCAGAATCTAGAGAGATTAGACATGTCGGCCCCTCTGCTCCTGTGCAGAGTGGATCAAGTCCAAAGTCTTTCTACAGTTCTCAGAGACCTGCCTTCCCCTTATGAAACCGACCTACTCCCCATGGATAAGGGAGGGAGCGAAGGACACCTACAACCTGTTCCCCAAAATGTTTGCAAATATTTTTTTAAGAGAGAAATCGATCTAGAAGAGGAACACTGATTGGGATCTTTTCTTTCCTTTGGGATGATCACTATTATGGTTCCTAGCATAGACTCTGGAAGAGTATCCCCTTCTAGAACGGGCCAGAGGAGAGGAAGCGGAGGCACGCGGTCCGGCCGTACTAGGTGAGAGGTGGCCCCCCTCCCTGTGCGGTCTGCCCCCACCTGCGGCTGCTCTTCAGCCCGCTGAGAGGCACAGGGGATCACAGTGAAGTCTGTGTGGAGCCGGCACAGGCTCCGTAGCATGCCGGCGAAGAATACCCCGGTCCTGCCTCCTCCATAGTAGACTCACGTGGGAAAAGAGGCTTGCAAGTCCAACAAAGGACTGTCCGGACGCTGCTTCAGGGAGCGCTGCTACTGCTCGCATGGTCCCGCATGGGAAGTGCAGAAGGGGGACATTCTGAGGAGCCATTGCCAGGGTCACCCTCTGGGAGGAGCTATCCCCACACTACGGGTGGCACAATAGGCTTGATTGACAGAGGGGAAGTTGCCGAAGCGCATACTTGGTGCCCTCGACTATGACAAGACACGGAGGTGATAGTCCACCACTCCCTCCTCGGAGGAGTCCCCTCTCCACAGCAGGGGCCCATAGAGACTAAGTAAAAGACTACCTGAGCATCTGTATACCCAGGCCCCAGAACTGACTGAGGACGGTGCGATGTAAAGCCTTGAGCACGTCTAGGCTATCGTCTCCTGAGAGTCAATGGGGTTTCAAGGAGCTTTATAAGTGGGTTGTGCGCTCGGGACCACCTCAGTGCTGTAAATGGTCCCTCTTTCCTTGTGACATCACCGACTGAGGCAGCAGTTTAGCAATCAGGGGATTCTGCCCACCAATGGCATATAGGGACACTAGCCATCCCCTGGGGGCCCGCCAGCAGCCCCACGACGGTTGGCAGGAGTTGGATAGAGTAACAAATAAATTTGTCTGACCCTGACCCTCCATGTGCCCTACTACTTCGGTCACAGTCCTCCAGCAGTAATTTGGGCAGAGGAGCCAGCCACAGATCCACACCAAGCTCCAGGCTCCAACATACAACTAAGAAGGATCGAACAGGCGCCAATTGTTTACCCAGAGAGGGTTGGGCCCCCAATCTCAGGGCGTGTGCCCTCCTCCTGGATCCGAGGAGACATTCAGCAACCTGAGTCTGAGGCGCTGGGTCTGCAGGGCGGGCACTCACCTTATAAGGCCTGGAGCCATAGTATGCCAACAGTGGATGCCAGGGAGCAGACATGAACAAAGGGCTGCGGCATTGAGAGCAAATGGGGGTACGTGGAGGGGTCCCTCCCTGGAAATAAGTGAACGTACAGTAAAACGCAGAACTTCGGAGGAGTGGACCCCTTACACAGGGGCGTTTGCCAGACACACTGACAGCCAAGGAGACGCAACAGTGCAATAGATTCCGGTTCGCAAAAGAAGCAGATATAACAGTGACAGCGACTATCTTGCAGAGGGGCACACAAGTGGAGTGCATTTAGTAGGTCCACATACGGGACTGAGGATGGTGGTGTATGGACACGAAACAGAAGCTCGCCATATATGTGTATATACCCTGACTCGCCCCAGCCGAGAGGCTGCACCACCGACTAAAATGGCAGCTACGCCCGAGGACTCGGCTGCAACTAAAAAAGACGTGGCCGTCATGCGGGAAGAAATACGCAACATGAGGGGCGACATCGGAGGCAGGGTCAACAAAATTACCCAGAGGATAGATGAGATGGAGGAGCGTCTGGAGGACGTAGAACACAATCGGACCTCCTTGTCCACCTTCGAGTCACAAATGAACAGACGGATAAGGGAAATGGAGACCAGTGACGAAAATGTTCTACTGAAGATGGACGATCTCGAAAGGCGGAACAACCTGAGGCTCTTCGGAATCCGGATAGGGATGGGGAGCCAGTACTAGACCTGAAGAGGACCCTTCCTGAGATCACAAAGTTGGTATTTGAAGTTGACTCCATTGAATGAGGCGAAGATTGAGAGGATGCATCGGGCGGGGGGAGCCCCAGGGGGACCCAGGTCCGTCTTAGTGCGGTTTCCCAATTATAGTGACGAGATGAAAATCCTGGAGCAAGCAAAACAGAAAGGCCCGATCACCCTGGGCTCTGCAAGAGTGACAATATTCCAGGACCTATCCTCACTGAGCCTGGCGCGGAGACTGATGTATATGCCCCTGACGAAGTGGCTACAGGTCAAGTTAGTGCGGTACAGATGGGGGTTCCCGTTCTCCCTTGCGTTCGAATTGGATGGTCAGAAGCACAAGTTAAGGACGGAACAAGACATCAGGAGAGCGATGACCAACTTTCTGGGTGCACCAGAGGACGAGAGAAATCATGGAGAAGGTCGGATGACAGGCAATGGCGCATCCAGGGGCCGAAAAGGCAACGCATGGCCGGTTCCAGGAAGTATAGGAAGCTGAATGCATCACCAGTCGTGGACTCTTGAAGTGTAACCAGTATAAAGGCTGGTGACGATTGTTAGGAAGCAGGCGGAAGGTGGAATATGGGGCCCTCCCGAGAGGTTAACGGGGAGGAGGTTTACTAGGTGGTAAATGGATATGATGATCCTCACTGGGTCAGAGACCGACCCGATCCACACGGCCGGAAAGGAAGGGGGCGTGGGCTCAAAGGTAAAGGATTGATTGAGTGAGGGATGGACTGGGAAGGAAACTGTCCCAGCTGGTGGTCCGATCTCAGCCGGTTATGTTAACCGGGAGGTGTCGGACGCCCTTTAGCGGGAAGGAGGGAGAGGAGTGCAGAGGGGGGACAGGAGGGATGGAGGGGTTTGGGAATGGGGTCTTCAAGTTACATTGTTACAGAGGTTTGGAGGCAGAGTTATGGTTTTGGATACCCGGGGTGGCGAAGAGTGAGATGTGCATGGTAGGTAGAGAATGGCAGCGACCGCAGGTATGGAGGCAGGTTCCCATCTCAGGGTGGGGACGTTAAATGGCAAAGGGATGAATTCTCCCACAAAAAGGTCATTGGTGGCCAGGGAATTCCGCAGAACGAGTCTAGACGTGATGTTCCTCCAGGAGACCAAGTATACTAAAGCAGAGGAACGCAAGGTCCAGGGGAAGGGGGCCAGATGTACTGGGGTTCGGGTCCACTGAGGAAGGCAGGCGTGGGGATCCTCATTGGTAGGAGGCTGGGAATGGAGGTGACCAAGGTTTTGGCAGACGTAGAGGGTAGGGTCCTTCTGATCATGGGGAATATACAGAATATCTGTTTTATGTTCGCTGTACTGCCCCAACCAGGGCCAGCTGTGATTTTTGTCGAAACCAATTCCGAAAATGATGCTTGAGGCTTCAAGTCCTATAATTCTGGGGGGGTGATGTCAATTTATGGGCGGATATTAAGTTGGACAGGCTGGGGGTAGGGACACAGGACCCACTGGGTAGGGGACACGCAGAGGTCAGAGTTGTTGGGGCTCTGTGGGCTCAGGGACGAATGGCATCACCATCACCCGAACGAAAAAGGGTACACCTTCTACTCAGCCCCACATGGTACCTTCACTAGAATTTATTACATCTCACGGGGGTTGTGGGATGTTAAGACTGGAGCAGAGATCTCAGTGGTCGCATGGCCGGACCATTATATGCTAATTGTGGACCTAAAAAGGGGAGATCTATCACACAAGGGATCAAAGTGGAGATGCAATGAGTCATTGTGGAAGGACCCGTGTTTCAAGCCGAGATGTCTGAAGAAATAGTGGAATATTTCAGAATTAATGATACAGGAGATGTCCCTAGGAAGACGGTTTGGGAGGCAGGTAAGGCTACTTGGAGAGGACTCCTCATTGGGGGAGGGATCTAGGAAAAAAGGGAGAGGGCCTTAATTGAAAACAGGCTGAGGGAGGAGCTAATACATCTTGACCGAGAGGCATGGGGTGCTACTGAAGGGAGGGAGGACAAAGTCCAAGAAGCAAGGAAGAAGAGGGATGAGCTTAGAATCCTTGAAGAGGGCAAAATAGTGAGGAAACTACAGTTCCTCAGACAAAAGTTCTACGAGAAGGGTGATAAGGCGGACGCACTGCCCGCGGCCAGATTATGGGGTCTGCGATCTGAGAAGTGGGTGGCAGCAATAGAGGAAAGTTAGGGAGTTGGGGACTCGGAGAAGGTGGGGATCCAGGAAGAATTTGCAACATTTTGAGGCCATATATACATCCGAGGCCAACCCAGAGAGGGGAGCCATATCGTCTTACTTAGCCGAAACACAAATGCCGGGACTGTCCCGGGAGGAGGCTGCACTATTCGAAGCCCCTATAACGGCGGAGGAAGTCGAGAGGGAGGTGATGAGGTTGCTACTGGGGAAGTCCCCGGGGGAAGGTGGGTATACTGCAGGCTTCTACAGGTCATTTATTTCCCTGCTCCTCCCCATGGTAGACCTCTTCAACGAGATCTTGGAGATGGGGGTAGCCCCCGAATCATCATTCTCCCGAGCTTCAATAACTGATTCATAAAGAGGGGGAAGATCCCCTAAGATGTGGGTCTTAGCGCCCCATCTCTCTGCTGAACATAAATGCCAAGATTTAGACGCAGGTATTTGCGGACAGGCTGGAGGCTCATATGCCCCACTTAATACATTCAGACCAGGTGGGCTTTATAATGGGACGACAGGACGCTGGCACGATGAGGAAGACTTTGCACTTGATTCATGAGTCACAGAAGATGCAGGGGGATCCGGCCCTTCTCTCGGTGGATGCCGAAAAAGGCGTTCGATAGAGTGGATGGGGTTTCTTGGAAGAGGTCATGGGCAAAGTGGGCCTGGGGTCCAGGTTCAGGAGGAAAGTGATGGCGGTGTACACCTCACCTAGGGCGTCAGTAGGGGTCAATAGGGAGTACTCACGCTGGTTTGAATTAAGTAGGGGCACGAGACAGGGTTGCCCTCTTTCGCCGATTTTATTTGCTCTCTCCCTAGAGCCTCTGGTGCAAAAAATCAGAGGGGACCACCAGATGGAAGGTCTCGGTGTTGGAAGGCTGAAGTACAAAAGGGCGCTCTGCGCGGATGATATGATGATGCACCTAAAAAACCCCTCAACATCTGTGCCAAGGGTAATACAGTTGTTTGAGCAGTACGGAGCACTATCCGGCTTTAAAGTTAACAGAGCAAAATTGGTACTGTTTCCGTTGAAGGTGGGTGAGCAAGGGGAGAATAGATTTGCCCCACTGGGATTAATGGTTCAATGGGATACCTGGGGATAAATCTCACAAGGGAGATTGGGGCCCTTTTCGAGGCAAACTTCACCCCTCTAGTAACAGGATTTCAAAGGGGAAAGTTGACTATGTCCTGGCTGGAGCGCTTAAATGTACTGAAGATGGTCTGCCTGCTGAGGTTTGTGTATGCATTCCAGATGCTCCTGATCTGTGTCCCAGAGTCATTCTTTAGGGAAACAAAGGGGGCGATGCTTAAGTTCTTGTGGCAGGGTAAGAAAGCAAGAGTGGCGCTTGATGTTCTCGCACTTCCCAAAGAGAAGAGGGGGGTTGGACTCCATTACGAAGCAGTACAGCTGAGGGTACTTATACCCCACCTTAGGATGCAGAGTGAACTCCAGTGGGTCGTATTGGGTAATACAAATTTAGGCCCTTCCACCGCGGTGGAGTGGCTGTGGGTACCGAGAAGTACGCTACCGCAGAGAATTTGGGAACACCCGATCCTGGGAACCATATGGGAAATTTGGAGGGAGAGGGCGGACATGCGAGGGGTCACCACATGGCCGTCTCCCCTGAGCCATCTCGGGGCGGCCGGGGTCCGTGAGGCTATACTGAACCCTGAGAGATTCCAAACGTGATATGAGCTAGGTTTGGAGAGGGTGGGCCAACTCTGGAAAGCAGGAACCTTTATCACAATCTCTGACCTGGAGGGAGTATTGGGCATAGGGGCTCTTTCGGTCTTCTCGTACCTTCAACTAAAGGGGGTCCTCACGAGCGAAAAATGGAAAGAGCGGATACAGAGGGACCTCACCTCCTTCAACAAATATTAGATAAAAGAAGGGGAACAAATGGCTTGATCTCGGCTATGTACAGTGCATTGGTGACCGCAGGGAAGGGGTCAACAGAGAGCTTGAGACGGAGGTGGGAAAAAGATATGGGAAGAGAAATTGACCCAAAACTCTGGGGGGGATGTGCAAGAAGGCCTTGCGGACCTGGATATTGAGTCAATATAAATTGCATGCTATTAAGCTCCTCCACAGGTGGCAATATGACCCAGTCAGGTTATCGAAGATGTTCCAGTCTGCAATCACAGCATGCTGGCGTTTATGCAGAGAAAGGGCTGATAACTGGCACATGCAGTGGGGATGTCCCCATATTCAAGTGTTCTGGGATGAGGTGCTGGGGTGGATCAAAGACTTAGATGGGATCCCGCGCATTAAAAGGCTGCTGTTAATACTATTTGGTATGGAGGAAGACGATGGGGAATTCAGAAGGCTGACTGGGGTGGCGGTGCCCCTGCTGGCCTACCTAGTCTTGCAGTGGAAGGGTACTAGGATACTGGCAAAGCAAGATTGGATCAAGTTTTTTTTATTTATTTATTTTTTTTAACGGTTTTTGCTTTTACAACCAAAACAGCATACAACAGACTTGCATTACTTATCGTTATGTTACACAATTTACATTTATTTTTGCATGTCCGTTGCTTACACCCCAAAACCCTCCTGTTCAAGCCTACTCCGTTTTTAGTTCAACATCTGTTTCTGCTTCAGGGGTGCGTGCTCCAGTATCCTCATCCGAGTCCTGGTCACTTGACCTGTCCTGGGTGGGCCCATATAGCGTGGCTACTAAATGCTTCCAGGCCGTCGGGGATGCTGCCTCCTCCTCCCCTCCTCTGTTTCCCATTTCCTGCCATACTGCTGTTTCGGCTTCAGCCCATTTTTGAAGGTCTCTCCACCACACTTCCATTTTAGGTCTATTGCATGCCTTCCATCCCATAGCGATTCTACGCTTGGCGAGTATATACGCCAGGTCTTTTAATTTGCTCACATGTCTTAGGTGCCGTGGTCTCGGGAATCCTCCTACTAGGCATGCCCATGCTGATTCGATATTTAGTTTAATTCCCTTTTCATCTAGTCGGTGAGCTATTTCCTCCCAGAATTTCCCAATTTCCAGGCATGCCCAAAACATGTCATCCCCACATTCTCTTCTCCACATTTGGGGCATGCCTGCCTGTTTGCGTTCTTAAATTTGGCTATTTTTTGGGGGGCTCATATATGCCGTGTTATGTACAACTGTATCTATTGTAACCTTGCGTTTCTGGAAACTTTCTTGTGGTATCTTTGGGTCTGCTCCCACATCCCATCACTCATGGACTCGCCCATTTCCTCCTTCCAATTTTGCCTTAATTGTACCACCTCTTTCCCAACTCTGGACATCAATGGTTCATATAATCTGGATATTTCATGACCCCCCTCTGCTATGTCATATATTGTTTCTATGGCGGAATTGGGTTGTTCATCTAGCACTACCTCCAACCATGTGTCTTTAATCCGCTGTACCAATCTATTGTATGTTATATATTGTCCTTCATGCAGCCCCGTTTCCTCTGTCAAGGCTCTGAATACCTTTATCTTCCCTTCTTGCCATATGTACCCCATCGTTGCAATGCCCACCGGCTCCCAGTGCCTCCTTATTGTCCGTATTAGTTGCCCATCCCTTCCTGCCAGTGCGACCAGTGGTATCTGTGGCGAGCATGGGGTTGGGTTTTCTATGGCCCAACACGCCCTACGCCAGATCTCCCATCCCAACACCAACATCTTTGAGCGCGCTTTCGCCTCTACCTTGGGCAGCCATATCCTCTCTTTAAGGAAGAACGGGGCACATTCCAAACTCGGCAATCTCGATTCTGTGGTGGGGTCCTCCAATAACCATTTGGCCACGTATTGCAGTTGGCTAGCTAGGTAGTAAATCTCGTAATTTGGCAGTTTTATCCCCCCTTTATCGTATGTATTCTGCAACTTCCAAAGGGCAATTCCATTTCTAGTGCCATGCCACAGGAAACCCCTGCATATGCTCTGTAGTTTCATGAAGAATCGCCCCGGTATCAGTATGGGATATTCCCAAAATAATGCAGTAGCCTCGGTAACACCACCATTTTCAGCAGCGCCCCTCTGCCCATCAATGTCAAGGGGAGCTTGGACCAAAACTTCATGCTATTCTCAATTTTCTGTATTGCTTTGTTAGTATTTGGTTGGTGTTCCACCTCTATCGCATGGTAAATATTTATCCCCAGATATCTAAACATGTTTGGCTCCCATGGTATTTGTAAAACAGGTAGTTCGTTATGTGGGATCACTATATATCTTCCCAAGGGAAATCCGCATGATTTCCTGGGATTCACTGCTATACCCGACAACAAGGCAAATCTCTCCATCACCTCCAAGATGTATTGGAGATTTTCCTCGGGGTATCGCAAGTACAATAGCATGTCATCTGCATATAGTGAGAGTAAGTGCGGTTCTCCTTTTATTTTGATTCCTACTTCCTCATACTGTTGTCGCAAGCATATCGCCAGTGGTTCCAGTGCTAGCATATAAAGCATCGGGGACCACGGTCATCCCTGTCTGGTCCCCCTTCCTAGCTGCCATTTTGTGGAGATGATGGCTCCCGTTTTTACTCGGGCTATCGGTGCGCTATACAGTAACTTGACTCACTTAAGGTACCCTGGTCCAATCTCAGTGTGTCAGGGCTGCGATCAGCCAGGGCCATTTGACAGAGTCAAAGGCCTTGATCGCATCTAGTGATACGATAGCCATCTCGTCTGGGACCACTTTTGTGCATTCTATTACTCGGTGGAGTCTTCTGAGGTTATCAGATATGTTCCTACGCGGGACATATCCTGTCTGGTCTGGTCTGGGTGTATTAGTTTGTTAATTATCCTTTTCATTCTATTTGCTAACACCGCTGTAAGTATTTTGCTATCTTGATTTAGCATCGAGAGCAGCCTGAAGGATCCGCAGTCTTTCCCTAATTTGTTGGGTTTGGGCAGTGGGATGATTATTGCTTCTCTCAGGGACTCTGGTAGCCTGCCTGATTCGTATGCCTCATTTAGCATCATTGGCAGCGGGGGTAGCACCTCATTCTTATACGTTTTACAGAATTCACTGGGTAACCCATGGGCCCCTGGGGTCTTACTAGTTGGTAGCCGCACTACCACTTCTTCCAGCACTTTTAGTGTGAGTGGGGTGTCTAGGTCCTCTCGTTCCTCAGCGCTTATTTGCGGTAGTCCCATGTCTTCCAGTGTATCTGCTATTTCCCGGCTACCGTGCCCTTCATTATCCTCATATAAGTTCCGGTAGTATTCTTAGAACTCCTGATTAATCCCCTCTACCATCTGCCCATCTTGGCCCATTATTTCTCTGGTCACAGTACGGGGGGTTCTCACTTTTGTATAGCCATGCCAATATCCTACCAGGCTTATCCCCTCCCACGTGTTGCCTTTCCACATATTTCCTATAGTTCAAATTACACAGTCTCTCCCAGTGCTCTAAACACTTCTGTTGCAGTTGGCTTATAATATCAGCATCTTCCTTCGTGTCCCCACCCTTACTTAGAATTGCCTCAAGTTCGGTTTCTGCCTGTTGCAGATCTTAGTATGCCTCCTTGTAGCCCTTTGGATTTGGCTATCACTATCCCCCTTGTCACTACCTTGAAAGCCTCCCACAGGGTACCGGCTGATTCTACGCTCCCAGTATTGGTCTCAAAGTATTGCACAATCTCTTCTCTGAGGTCCTCCATAAATATCGCATCCTTCAGTTCTTCTGCTCTGAGCCGCCAAGTCGGTATCCTAGCTCTTGGGGGTCTGTATTGCCATGTTAGGACCAATGGCGAGTGGTCAGATAGGACTCTTGCCTTATATTCTATCTGTATTGTTTCGGTTATCAATTCCTGTGTTACAAACATGTGATCTAATCTCGTGTACAGATTTTGTGGGGCAGAGTAGTGTGAATATTGCCTTTCTTGTGGGTGGTGAGCTCTCCATGTGTCTTCGAGGCAGAAATCCGCCAGCAGAGCCTGTAGGGCCTTTGCTACTGGGGATGGCCTGTCTATTTTATTATTCGAGCAGTCTATTTTCGGGTTCAGCGTACAATTGGTCTCTTCCCCATATTGCCCCCCCCCACTCCCCATGTATTGGCTCAATTTACTGTATAAGTTCCTATAGTATGTCACTGTGTCCTGGTATGGGGCATATGTATTTATTATGCAAATTTCTTTATTTTCAATCAGCCCTGTACCGCTACCATCCTCCCATCTGGCTCTGCTGTGGATTGTAGTAGCTGGAACGGGACATGCAGCGCAACCCATGTGATGACCCCCCCCCCCCCCCGGCATATGCAGAGTATTTGGCCCCAATGACAGTTCCTTTCCATTTCTTTTGGAGCACTTCCAGCTTCTCTTTCGTTAGGTGTGTCTCCTGTAGGAGAGCTATGTCTATTTTCTGCCTTCTCAAGTACATCATGACCTTATTCCGTTTTAGATAACTGTTGAGCCCCCTGACATTCCATGAGATTACCCTTAGGTCACCCATGTATCAGTCCCATCTCGACCCCTTGCGGTATCTGCCCAGCCCCTGTTCAGAGTTTTTACAATTGCGTGTAGGCTCTTTCCCCAACTTAAAGGTCCCCTAACTGTTAACACATCAACTCCCCCGCCTCCCTTCCTCCCCCCTCCCTTCCCAGCCCCAACATATTTCCCAACTCCTAGTATTTCCCCCGCCCCTACTAACTGTGGCCCATCTCCATCCCTGGATCTCAGGCACCCCTGCATCTAGCCTTTTCTCGGCTTCCGCCTGTATTCGGGCACTGCAGGGAAGTGTCGCCCTATTGCAGCCTTCACTACTCTACCTACTGGGGTTCTGTCCTCTGCTTTTGGTGACTCCCTTATTGAGATCTCCTATTGCGCATTTATTGCTCTTAGCTTCGTTATGCAGTTCTATATTCCAGTCCAGTTCGTCCCATTATTTAACATGCCAGTTGGTGAAGTCGATACTTTACCAACGCCTCCATCGTCATTGTTCTTGTCCTGTGCCTTGGGGCCACTCCCGCTTCCGGCGGTCTCGAATGTCGTACCAGGTCACTTATCCTGTCCTCCTCCTCCCTGCCCATCTCCAGACTCCGGGAGGCCTTGAGCGTCCAGCCAATCCGTCACCTCTTCCGGGGCGTCAAAGAAGTGTGCTTTGCCTTTGTATAAGACTTTAAGTTTTGCAGGGTACAAAAGCATGTATTTAAGGCCAGTTGTCCGCAATCTTCTTTTCACCGCCACTGTATCGTTGTCTCTGTACCCCCATAGTATAATCCGGGTATGCAGTAAACGTCGCCAATGCTCGTGTTATTGTTCCCCCTTTCCGGAAGAATTCCAGGATCTTTTCCCTGTCTCTATAATTCAGTATCTTGGCTATGATTGCCCGGGGTGGGGCTCCGGGTTGAGGCCTCCTCATTAGGGCCCTGTGCGCCCGTTCTATAGCAACTCCCTGCGAGAGCTTGCAGACTCCTATCTCCTGGATGAGCATATTTTCCACATAGTCTGTGGTGTCCGGCCCTTCCTCCCCCCTCCGGCAGGCCTACCAAGTGTATGTTATTGCGTCGCGCTCTTCCTTCGGCCTCCTCTGCTCGATTCTCTAGATTGGTCACTTACTGTTTCAATATGTGGACGTCCTTAGCGTTGGTGGTGCTGGTCTCTGCGTTTACTTTCACTGCACTCTCAAGGCCGCTCGTTCTTCCTGTCTGAGCAGGCCTACCTCTATCCCTACTGCATCTATCTTCGTTTCCAGGGCCGCTTTCAAATCTGCCATCGCAGCTCCCCACAAGGTTCAGTTATGGCCGCTAGGATCTGATGTTTATTTGACGGTGCCGTCTCGCCATCCGATGTGGTAGTCTTTGCTTGTGTAGGCGTGTTTGGGGGCTGTTGTGATTTGGCAAATATATCCATTGTTGGTTGTTTGCCCTTTCCTTTGCCTCCCTTGTGTGCCATTCCAACTTGCGTCCCCAGCGCTACCCGTCCTCCTCTGAGGGTTGCGTGCTGTTGGCCGTGTTTTGACCAAGGTTTGGCCCGTGGTGTTTAGTTGGTGTACGATGCACCTCGTGGTGCAATGGCCTCTATCTCTTATTTGAGTGCGTTCCCCAGTTTTCTCAGTGCTCAGGCGCCTTTTAGGGAAGTGAGGCCAAATTCAGCTGGTTGAGCTCTCAGGTATATGGCTAGTAACCTCTATTGGGTGTGCTGCGCCAGCATGTGTTCTTCTTGCAGTCTTCACCAGTGGTATGTTCCTCCCTGTCACCCTCCTAGCGGCTTGTCTGGCACCGCTGTATGGGGTGTCCACCTCCCTTCGATCTTCTTTATGTGGCATAGCTATTTCCCCATGCGCATAGCAGCAGAGCTTAGCAACTGTATTTCTAATATTGTATCAGCTACAGTTGTCTCCAGCACCCTGTTTCCACAGAGCTTCCTTAGCATGCACTCTGAGTGCTCGTGACTTTGCTTCGCTGTATGCGCCCTGTGACAGCAGTGTCTTGGTTCCCGGGGATTATTTTGCACCTCTATTGTCCCTCTAAATTCGATTTTGCCATGCTCTCTAAGTGCGGGTGTTCAGTATCCTGGAATGAAGTGCGCGCTGCTCGCCAGGGTGACAATGTAGCAATGTTTCTTTTCGTTTTTGTTTCCCCCTTATTGAGCGAGGGTGGAGGCGGCGTCGTGAAACATGTAACAGTCCTTGCGTTTTGTAGTGCACATTGTCTGTGGTCCGCCGGGTCGTTTTCAACACTGCACATAAATGGTGTGCCGCATTCACTCACTTCTGTCCCAGCCCCGACTTTTGTCGTGCTGACCGCACTTCGCTGCGCACTGCACCCCTCCGCGGCCCCCGGACTGACCCGGCTCCCAATTCGCAGTGTCCCCGTTTTTTGGAGTCACTGACCCTGACGCGCCGGTTTATGCAGTGCCTCCACGGGGGTGCACCATCCGCTCGGTGATTCTTCTCCTCAGGAAGCCGCTGCCGTTTCTGCTTACACAGATGTCTGGGGGCGGACTGGCACCCCGGCGTGTTTCTCTGCTTACCCGCTGGTGGTTATTCTGTCTTACGCAGTCGGCTCCACTCGCAGGGTCGCTGGTTTCTTTTATCACAACTCGCTTCTTACCGGGCATTATCCTTGCATACTCGAGTTGCTTTGTTCTGAACTCGCCGCCATCTTGGTATTCACCGGTAACTTTCGTCCGGGACTTCAGAGTTCCATAACTTCGAGCATACTTGCACGATCCGTTCACATTAACTCTCATCGGAATCCGTGTTCTTTCATGCTGCATTCATCTTGTTTTCAGGCTGGATATTGCAGTTTATAGGCATGCGCCTACACAGATCGGTTGTCTGATTCAGGGAACTCCACAGAAGAGCAGCCTAGTCCATGGCTGCCAAGCCACGCCCCCCCCCCAAGATTGGATCAATGTTGCTATAAATATATGTACAATGGGAAGGATAACTGCGGCGCTACATGGGAAAGGGGTGCCACACTAGATATTATGGGGGGAATTCATGACCAGATAAGTTGGTTAAGACAGGAATGCTTATTGGAGGGAGGGGGGAGATTGTGATGTTTATTGTAATGTACATCCTTCATGTTTCCTTGTTGTTGTTAATGCTATAAAGCCACAATAAAAAAACAGCCTTGCCAGAAACAGAGCGAGGGATGAACGGAACATATTTAAAAAAAATAGACCATAAAACCATCGTCCTCCTGGGGTTTTACCCCCTTTCAATTGACACTACTTCCTCTTCGGTAATAGGAGTACTCCAGTTGTTCTGAAATCTCTGGTGACATTCTAGGTGGGCCCAGTCCCCCCCCCCCCAAAAAACGTCGATCTATATGGTTCCCATCGCCTTCATACTCAGCCGTATATAGATTCTCATAGTACTTTCTGAATTCTATCCCATAGTTATCGTAGACTATCTGAGAGTTGTTGGTTTGGAGTGATGTGATCATTTCGATTTCCTATGTCAATTTCATTGGCAATATCTTATCTGCTATTACCCCCTTTTCTTCCTATTTTTGCTTAAGGAATTGCAACTGCTTTTAACTCCACTTTGTAAGTCTTGAGCTCCTTTGAACTTCCTGGATTGATGTAGTTCGTGTCCGGCCCTCCTGACTGAAGAGCTGAAATCGTACCCCTCAAAACAGCTTTTTTCTGTCAGTCCTGTTTTCTTTTTAAGATCCTGATTAATTCACCCCAGATTGTGGCTTTAAATCCTTCCCAAAGCATAGGGGTTGAAACCCCTGTCATCATTAAACTGAAAATACCCCTTGAGACTAACTAATAAACCGTACCCCACCTCTCTACCCCCACCTAAGGTAATCATTACAGACCCACCTTCCTCTCATTTCATGCCTTTCCCTCTCTCCCATCTTAACCACCACCAGGTCGTGATCAGATCAGTGAACCATAGAGAGGCCTACATCCTGCACCCTCTCTCTCACCACGGAGTCAACTAAAACAAGAGCAATCCTTGAATAGGTGTCATGTAACTCAGAGTAGTGAGAATAAGGAAGAAAACCTTCCTCCCCAGGTTGCCACGCATCCTAATTACATCTTCCGAATTACTGCTGCTTGTAAATATAAACGCACTTTGTGAGGCACAATGGAGCGCCCACTCAATCCTTGATACCCGAAAAGGCCTACCAGCAGATCTTTGCTGCCGCCATGTGCACCAAGCCTTGTGGTGATGGGGAGGCTCAGATGGCCCGGCGAACTGTGCAACCAGCTTGCGTTGCGGCCTTCCTGTTTCCGCTGTCGTCATGGCTTAGAATGATTTATCATAGACCATTTAAACTGACCATCTGTAGGAGATTGGGGGGGCATATATCAAATTTGCGCTATCCGCCCCCCTTCACATGGGGTACGGCTTTGGTACATAAGGGAATTGTGCCTTAAACACTGGTGGTGAGTTCAATAAGGGACAGGGCAATGCTCCCAGAGGGTTATGTTTAACAACTGCACTGGTTTTCTTTTATAGAAAAGAAAGTTGTGAAAACATTTCACCAAACATACATGGTCTGCCATGTCATCTAGATTTTCTAGATCCTCAGGATCCAACAGTGCTTCTTGAGAAAAAGCTTCTACCTTGGATCTCAACAGGTCCCTAAAGGTGTCTGTGATGTGCATTTTAGGGGTCATTAGCATAGATTCATCTATCACCAATAGGGTATGTACCTGGAGCTGCATTCTAGGCCCACCGTAGGTGTTATTCTGGCCTGTCCAGAATTGCCCCAACTCTAGTGGGTATATGCTTGTTTGTGATGAGACTCCAGCCACCCACGCACATCCCTCTTGTGTATTGGGTTTGGAGTGTGTGCTGTATCTGAGGTTGAAATGTTCAACTGTCAGCTGATCAATGGGATTAAAAAATGTTCCGAAGTCAATAAGACGGTGAGAAGACTTATCCACAGCAAAGTGTAAAACAGGATCACTGTTCCAACTAACAGTTTGCAGGTTTTCATGCACTTTGGATGGTCAAAGATCCTTCAGATGGACGATGCGCTTGTCTTTGTTTCTAGCCTTGTTTCTGGCTCTTCAGTTCCTGGAAAAATAGGCGTATTTTTCATAGTTTTCAGAAGTTTCTGGAGCTTTTTGTTTTTAAATATATTTTTATTGAGACCAACAAATGCTGAAAATTGCATTGCGTTAGTTGCCCATCAGTGCAAGGGTTTTCGTTTTCTCTGCTCCCCCCGTCCTCTCTTCCCTCCCTGCCAACACATACGCTTCGAGAGAACAGTAAAATATTCAGCACATAGTTCGTACATGTCTAGCGATTGGCCTACAGCTTTGATCAGGGCTGCAGCCATTTGAGCGGCTGGATGAGTTGGTGTGCAATGCAGTGCATTCACTTTGCGGGGGGAGAAACCACCTGAGCCGAGGCTTGAGGGTGCTAGTTTATTGCGTTCCCAATATTCTAGAAAGGGAAGCCACATTGTGTCTATGTGCACATGCGTTCCCATTAATGCTGCAGTAAGGCTTTCTATGTCGTATATCTCTTTTGCCTTGCGCAGCCATTCCTTTTTTGTCGGAAGCGTGCTGCCCTTCCACTGTATGGTTAAACATACCTGAGCTGCTAGAAGGTAGGTTTCTAGACAAATGATGCAAGACTAAATATTGGTCTTCAATGAGCTCGACACCAAACAAGACCAAGAGTGGGGTTGCGGCCCTCCCGGTTCTCTCTGGCCTGAATCCAGCCTAAGATTTCCTTCCAATAGGTTTGAGCTTTGGGACAAATAGTTGCTAACCTGTCAGCATCCTCGCCAACAGTAAGGGTTTATCCCTGGGTACATTTTCGCTAATCTCTGGGGGGTTAAAGTGCCATTGCATGAGCAGCCTGCTGTTGTGCATTTTGTATTGTACCGAGATGGGGGGGAGGGGTGGGAGAGGGGGGGAGAGAGATATATATATATATATATATATATATATATATATATATATATATATATATATATATATATATATATATATATATATATATATATATATATATATATATATATATATATATATATAGCTCTCTTTAATTGCAGGTATAACAGTGGTTGGATCCCTCGGCCTTGTTCAGCGCTTTCTAGCTCTTCCTTGGTCAGGAAGATCTCTTCCCTCCACATTTGCCCGACCCTGTTCATATTGCAGTTGAAAGCGGATTGGGTCTGCTATAAGGTCCCTGACTGGTGGCACCCACATGCAGTTTAGGGGAGAGGGCCATGTGGAAACTTCACCCATGTCTGGTTTCTTTTTCCAAAGGGCCCACAACCCTGCCAGGAACGGATGCTTGCCACTCTCCTCATTGGTAATTTCTGGGGGACCCAAAGCCATTCTCCTAGCATGACTGGTGCGAAATATACATTCTCTAGGTGTGCCCATTGCTTATGGTTGCATTCCCTCAAGTGGTCTAGTAGCATGCAAATTGTGATGCTCTATAGTACTCATGGAAGTCTGAGTATGCCATGCCCCCCATGTTTTTTGGAAGTGTTTTGTAGGCAATGCAAAGCCTCTTCCCACAGAAAGGTTAATAGAGAGTACTTGACTTCTGCATGGAAGAGTCTGGGAGCATTACCGGAGAAGTAAGAAGTCGCGGAAGCACGTACATTTTAATTGATGTGAATCTTCCCGGCCAAGAGTTCCAATTTTGACCACTTTTGGATATCTTTTATTTGCCGCCCAGAGTGGATCAAAGTTGGCCTGCTACAGGTCCCCTAACTGTCTCGTGGTGGAGACCGCTAGGTATCGGATACAATTGTGATTTTGCTTCAGGCCCCAGCACTTCAATAGTATTGTCTGGGAGGGATCCACCGGTTTTCAGCGGTAAGATGACTGCTTTGCTCAGATTGACATGAAACCCTGAGTGGGTCCTGTATTCCTTCATTGCTGCTATAAGTGATGGGATGGACCGGTATGGGTGTGTCAAATATACTAGAACATCGTCTGCAAACAGCACTAACTTGTATTCCTTCCCAAATTTAACAATCCCGGTAATTGAGGCATCTTCCCCTGATCATTTGGGCCAACGGTTCCATCACAATGCAAAAATCAAAGGTGATGAGGGACAGCCTTGCCTGGTCCCCCGAATCAAGGTGAAGGGGGGGATGCCACACCGTTAACCACGTCCTTTGCTTTCGTGTTGCGATATAAAGCTTGTGCCCCCAGGTTTGCTTTCCACAAGACACTTAACATAAATGGCCACTCCACCCTATCAAATTATTTTTCGGCATCCACTGAAACTAGAGTGGGGTCTGAGTATTGAGTGTCAATTGACACTATTGGGTCCAGTGTCTTGCCCATATTGTCCAAACCCTGTCGCCCCTTCACATAACTGTCCTGGTCATTGTGTTTGAGCTTCGGCAAGACCCTGCTCAGTCTGTTAGCGAGGATGCTGCCATACATTTTTGCATCAACGTTTAACAAGGTGATTGGCCTGTACGAACCACACTCCAGCCTGTCCCTCCCTGCCTTGGGGAGAAAGATGATTCTGGCTTCTGTGAAGGATGCTGGGGCCCATTTCCATCATGTTGTTGAAAAGAAGCGTTAAGAAGGGTGCTATGGCACCCCCAAAGGTCTTAAGCCGTTTTGCCCTGGCGCCGATCATGCCTTTAGTTTTGAGATGGGGGCACTTACTTACTCTACTATTATTGGGGCACTCAAATTATCTCTATCTGGGCTTTGCAGTGGTTTGAATGCCGAGTTGTCTAAGAATGCGTCTGTTTTCTTGGGAAGATGCGCTGTCTGAGGAATAGAGTCGTTCTTAGAACTGGGCGAAACGAACCGTGATTTCAGTGTGTTCAGCGTTGCACCCTCCTGGTCTTTTATTTTATATACCGCTCTCTCTGCGCTCTGCCCTCTTAATCTGGCAGCTAGTAGTGTGTGGGCTTCATCCCCTTTTTCATGAAACGTTTGTTTGTCGTACCAGAGGTGTGTCGATGCTTTCCCACTCCACCGTTCTTTAATTTCTTGTCTAAGGTCTTTTAAATCTGCCAATGTCTTAATG
Organism: Ambystoma mexicanum; assembly: GCF_040938575.1. NCBI lineage: Eukaryota > Metazoa > Chordata > Amphibia > Caudata > Ambystomatidae > Ambystoma > Ambystoma mexicanum. The sequence goes on along the minus strand of NC_090936.1, from coordinate 497,649,301 downwards.
GTGTTTCCTCAACAGGTCAGTCAGCCTCTTTGTTTTTTATTTCGCCCTGCAGGAATGTCTCCCGCAGTAGTTTGGTTCTTTTTGTAAATGTCCCCTGTGCTATCACAAGTCCCCTTATCGTTGCTTTTTCTGCTTCCCATATTGTGGCTCGAAGGGTCGCCTATGTCATTTAGCTAAAAAAAAAATCCCCAATTTCGGCATTAAGTGAGTACCTGAAGACCTGATTTTTAGAAAGTGTCATTGCAGATCCACCTTTTGTCTGTCATCATGCTTGGGCCTAAGTCCAGGTTAATAGTGCTCATGTCGTGATCTGACCAACCCGATAGCTCAATGGCTGCCCTCTCAATGTCGTGCACAAATACTGCCTCCAGAAAAATGTAATCTATGCCGGTAAAAGTTTGATACAGGGGAAGAGTAAAATGTGTATGCTCTGGTTTGCGGGTGGTTGACTCTCCACATATCCACCAAGAAGTGTTCCTGCAAAAGGGGTTGGAAAAGCCCTTACCATGGGGATGGAACGGCTCCCTCCCTGTACGAAATCCAATCCAGGGCCGGGTCCATCACCATGTTAAAGTCCACACCACAGATCAGAACCCCAGTTCTCCAATTTTCTAGGAAATCAAAGCGCTCTTTGCTAAATGCTATTTGTTGGCTATTGGGCGCATAAGCTGAGCACGATGTGACTGCTCTCGATCGAATGATCCCATTTATTACCAGGTACCGCCCCTCTGTGTGTCTGTGGGTTTGAGTGATTTGCAACCCCGGTGTTGGCCAATATAAGATGCCTATGCCTCCCTTCTTGACTGGTCCGGATTCCCAAATGACTCCTCCCATTTGCCTTCCCTTTGGGGTGATCTCCTCTCCACTCCGAAAATTGGTTTCTTGCACAAAAAGTACACCCAGGCTGGATTGGTTGAATGCCCTCACCAGCATTGATCTCTTTTGGGGTGAGTTGAGGCCCTTCACGTTTAGCGACCCAAATCAAACTGAATTATACGCCAAACCCCTGGCTTGTGTAAAATCTTGTGAATAGCTGTGCATTTAGCCCCGTGTATGCTTTCTCATGCCCGAGATCGCTGTGGCCTGAAGTGTTCTGCCTTTCTTCAGGTGTGCTTCCCATGTGAGTGCGATGCATGCTGACCTGTGAAAATATGACACGTGCTGAAGTTCCTCCGACATCTGACCCCCCCCTGAGTATTCCCTTCCTTTATTCCCCCTCCCACCCCAAAACCCCAAATAACTAGGAGAGTAGGTCCCCCTTAAAACTGGAGACGCCCTAGATAAAAACATATATTTTTTATTTAGTGTACTTAGTTTATTACAAACTTTTCACTATTTAATTCCACATAAAAAAGGAAACCTTAATGAAACCCCGCTTTTCCCATGTCCTCTTGAATCATCATTACCAATGTCCTTTATATATTGCTTGATTTAGCTTTTTCAACCTTCTTCCCTTAATTTTCTTAGAGTGGCCTCTAAGAATTTGACAGTTGCAAAATTGTTTTTTTTTACCTTTCACATCCATATATAAATTCCCACCATTGTGTGGCATCTATTTCTCCCAAGTCTACCATTTGATCATAATAGGGCCACACTAAGGGGGACTCCCCGAAACTCGCAACGTTCAACAATACTCTGCTTGCTTATAGTCAGCGCTACCTTTCAACAACCTACACTTAACTATACAGCCCAGTAAACGAAGACATGAGAACTGCAAAGAGTCCGGCTTTCTTCCTCTGTCCAAGGCCGGTGCACTGGTCAATCCTGAGATATTCAGTACATGTGGCAAGACTCTTTCTTCCGTGTCCTTAGGCATTCAGGTAGTCTGATCGTGTTCAGTCATTTGCCCAAGGCGCGTCATGGAGTGTTGAACCGTTTGAATTTCCTGGTACCCTTGGCGCGCCCTCTCTTGGGCCTTGCAGTTCTGAGGAAGACACAAGTTCTTCCATCTCGACTCCACCTGCTCCTGGTGTTAGGCCTTGTAGCACACTGTTCGCTTCTTCCGCTAAAACCACCCTATATTCCACATTGCTGTGTTTAACGGAAAGCGCAAAGGGGAAGCCCCACCCGTAGCGGATAATCTGTTCTCGTAGCCATGTGGTCAGTGGGTGACACTCTCCTTTTGGTGAAAGTAGATGCTGACGGGTCTTGTATAACGTATTTCTTTGTCAGTTTGAGTGTTTTTTGTCTGTTTTTTTCTTTTACTTTTGTGCATTTCGTTTCTACTTGGAGCAGCATACTACTCTATTTGTCTAAGTCTCCTCCTGCCTATGCGCCTTGAGCAGGACTTCCTTAAATTCCGGAAGCTCCTCAAGACTTTCCTCTTTAGCCCCTCCTTCCCTTCTTTTCTCTGCTAATCCCACAGTTGCTGTGATTGGTGTCCGTGGCCCTTATGCATCCTCTGGGTGCACCCCTCCCCCCCTCCAATCGGTCCAGCTCCTGTCTATCCTCAGCACTTACCTTGGCATACCCTGGAGGTACTCCTAACGTGGCCCTGGCCGTGTAGCACTGAACAACCCCAGCACTTCATCAGTGGTTCGCCCATGAGCCCGGACTCCCCAGCAGATATGCCCTCTTCTCTCTTCCTTGCTGCACTTGCATGTTCTGAATACTCACATGGCATAGTAGGATCATCCTTCATTCCTTTTCCCTCCACTGCTCTTATTAAATATTGTGTTTTGTAATGTATTTCACTCCCTTGTTCCCTCGCCCGGTGGGCGCTTTGAAACAATATTTTACTTGCTGTATAAGCACCTAACAATAAACTATCAACAAACAAGTTCCAACAGTGTTTGTAATATTCCATATGCCTTAGCGTGCCAAAAATAATTCTTAATTTTTCATATGTTTCAATTTCCCATTTTGTATAAAAGCGCTAAATGGCCTCGGCTCCTTCTTGGTGGCAGCCCAGTCAGCCACTTTCGCCCCTTTAACGGCGGCTTGTGAGCATAATAGTGCTCCAGTCCTGCAAATCCACTGTACCTCCATTAATATTCTCACTTGTCACTGCTCATTATATTCAGTGCCAATGTGTATGCTGTACTGCCTTCAAAGTCTTATTAACTGTCACATATGTTCTTCGGTCGGACTAGAAGGCTTTACATTCAGATAAATCATAAATCTTGTCCCTGCCCATACTGAAAATATGGCATGCTTTTCTAGGTTGTTCTCACTAAAAGGCACATCTAGTACTTCCAATATTCAGTACTTATCGATATTCTGTCCGGGGACCCTCTCAGTGCCCAAGAGTGGCTAAATCATGCCATTGTATCTGCTCATTTAGACCTTGGGTATCTGTCTTCAAACGAAAGATCCAGCATTGTTATTGTTTTAAGAGCATGGCTGCAAAATTATCTTCTCCTGGGTACATGTGGTTTCTCTAAAATGGTCCACTCTTATGCTTCTGCTGTGTGGTGATCTTCCACAAAGTGGCTCACCAATGGTGCTGTCCATTTTCTTGTCAGAATACAAGACTTCTGTTCTAATATTCTTTTCTTAATCGGCCTGATGGTCATTCTCACATATCGGAAGTTGCATGGGAAGGTGATCATATAAATGACCCCTGCTGTATTACAATTGGTGAAGGTTTTTTGAACCCATGGATTCCGCCAGCCTACGTTTATTTGTGTCCACTTGGTTGGTGCTGTGAGTTCCGCCTTAGTTCAGTTATTATGTAAAGTTGGAATCTTCCCTTCAGTTCCAACAATTTCTTTTCAATTGCTTGTTCAAACGTAAGTGATTCCGGTGAGACAGACTGTGGTGGTGGATAGAAGCGAGATGCTAGATGTAGACCGATTGCATCGCCCACTCGGTTATCTTCCAAATCTCCCAAATATTGTTTCAACCGTCTTTCTGATGCGTTGAGTGATTTCTCTTCTAGTCTCAAATGGATCTTATGAACGTTTGAACAAGCGATTGAAAAGAAATTGGGGGAACTGGATGGAAGTCTTCCAGCTTTACATAATAACTGCACTAAGGCGGAACTCGCATCATTGATGGCTTTGGAGACCAATCACAACATCATAAAACCAGTGGATGAAGGTGGGGCCATTGTGGTCATGGCCTGCACCGATTACCACAAGATGGTCATGCGACTGCTGTCAGATCATACATGCTGTAGCCGAAGGGCTACAGATCCCACAGAGGAATTAAAGGCACTAATTGTTACTCACCAACCAGGACGAGGATAAGGAGTTGACCAGGACCGGTATTCGCAGGGTTTGATTGAAGAGCTCGGATGGGGTCTCCAACCGAGCCTCCTCTCTGTGAGGGAATAGATCTTTAAAATGATATGACCCTCTACTGATTAAAACAGTACAAGAGCCCGCTCACCCAAAAGAGCGGGGAGAACACACCGCCACGGTTTACCAGCTGTAAAAATAAAGAAGAAGAGATGAGTTCTATAATTGCAGACCGGGGATGGATTATTTCTACCTCAAGACAATATCCCTGTCAAGACTATTCAAGGAACTATGACAATGGGTTGGAATAGGAAAGAAACACTCCTTACCACTGGTAGTGTTGGGATCAATCCAAGGTGAAACAAACGGCAGTATAAAATAATAAATGGGAATGTTAGTGAGGGTTCTAACCCGAACGGCACTTGGAGCGCACTAGTTCCGGGTTGGTGCACACTCTGTGCAGCGTCCCCCTGTGCACTTGTCGAAGAAAGGTAAACACAATTCCCAATGTCCAATAGATCAGACTTGATAGAAATGTGAATGAATCCCAGACGGTAATCCTGTTAGATGTGCTGTTCGGGGCTAGGAGCAAGACTTGAAAGGGTCCTGTTAACGTGCGGGCAGCAGAAGTACAAAATCGATTTGGCAAGTCAGTCCGTGAAAACAAGAAATAGGTCCTGGTACACTAACCTGGCAGTAAAGTACAAAGCAGCAGACAAGACGGTCCGTTAGGCAGGCAAAGGTCAAGAATTCCAGATTTTCAAGAAAAGACGAAGACGAAACTTCAAAGGCGTCAGCAACTTCAATCAGAAGCAGCGAGCTGAATGAAAAGACTGCATTTATCCGAAAGAGAAAGCAAAACGTCAGAGCATGGTGATTGGAGGCGCAGGGCACATGATAGTGCAGTGGAGCATCATGGTACTCGTAGTTTGTTCAATCCCTGCCGCAATCTCCATTGTGAAAGGAACGGGGGAATGAAGCGCCGCATACCATAAGGAAGGAAAACATGTTTGTGCGTACCTTTTAAAGAACAAGCCCGTCTTCTGGAGTGATGTGCACGGCGGGGTGTAACACTAATAGCCCCTATAATTGAGGATGCTGAATTGGAAGGCCTCATGAGCACTAAAGAAGCAGCTTTTTTGACACCACAATTTTCAAGACTAACAATGTTTTATGCCTTACCTAAGATTCATAAGGGCATCTCGCCTCCACCCTGTAGACCTATTGTGTCAGTTATTGGATCCATTTTGTAACCATTGTTCCAATATGTGGAGTAATCTGTGAAGAGAGTGTTTCCAAATATGCGCTCCTATGTGAAGGAATCTACCTCAATGTTAAATCTGTGGAAGACTTTTAAATATAATCCAGAGACCCAATAGATGGTGACCCTGGATATAGCATCTTTATATAGCAAGATTCCACACGAGGCGACCTTGTTGGCTACACAGACCTGCTTGGAAAAAGAATCAATGGGAGTACCACCTTATTTTATTCTCTGGTTAGCAGAAATACATTAACAAAAAATGTCTTTGGATACCAAGATCAGTAATTTGATCAGATATCCGGGACAGCAATGGGGCAAACTTCGCTCCCAGCTTGGACAATATCTATGTCAACAAATTTGAGGAAACAGCAATTTATACACCCACTAATCCATACTTGAATCACCTAGAGGTATGGCGTCGATATATCAATAATATTTTTCTTATCTTTGAGAGTTCATTGGAGACGTTATAGCAGTTTTCTGTCTGGCTTAATTCCCAGAATGCATTTCTGACATTTATTGTATTTTATTACATTTATTACACGCCCAGACCCTGGGGTATCACGGCGTGGTTACATTGGCAAAGGAATATACATAGTTACATTTGCATAGATATTCAGAACATCTTTACATGATGAAAATTGGATATAGTTACACAGAGAGTTGCAGATTAGAAGTAATAACAGTAGAGCGAGAAGTATGTACATATAGAATGGTCTCACTCCCAAGAATGAGAAGTATCTGATAAATTGGGAGGCTGATGAGAGCTGAGGATGTAGATAGGTCAGGATGGCTAGAATTTTTTAAAGAGCCATGTTTTTGAGCTTTGTTTGAATTTGAGGAATGAGTCTTCCTTTTTGATGTAGGTAGGGAATGAGTTCCAGTGTTTAGGGTCAAGGACTTGAAAGCTACTCCCTTCTGCTCTAGCATATTTGAAGCGGGGGATCTCTAGGAGTTCGTCATTATTGGATCTTAGCACCCTGTTGGAATTCCTTTTCTTAATGGCATTGTTAAGGTAGATGGGGGGGCGCTTTGTTAGTAAGGCATTTGTGAGTAACACATAGTATTTTTAATAGGATTCTTGCCTTGATGGGCGGCCAATGTGCTTCTCTCCTGATGTTGGAGATGTGATCAGCTTTCTTTATACCTAAGGCAGCACGTAGTGCTTTATTCTGCATGAGTTGGAGTTGGACAAGATTGTTGTTTGAAGTTCCTAACAGTAGTGCGTTGCAGTAATCCAGCTTGGAGAGTATTAGTGCTCTAGCTAGGGTGATGCAATTTGTTGGTGTAAGAAATTGGCGACTTAATGCAATGAGTTTAGATGTGTACGAAGTGGATGAGGATAGTGCTGAGATATGTTTGGCCATAGAGAGGTTGGCATCTAGAAAGATTCCTAATGTTTTGACATGTTTGAGGACTGGGATCAGGGAGCCATCTATGTGGATTGCTGAATCGTCTGCCAGGAGGCAAGCTATTTCTGATGGAAAGCCCACAATGAGAATTTCAGTCTTCTCATCGTTGAGACACAGACTGTTAAGGGCCATCCAGTTTTGAATAACAGAATAGACTCTGTTAATTGTTAAGGTGTCTTGGTCATAGATCCCAATAATGGGGACAAGGATCTGGGTGTCGTCTGCGAAGTTTGTGTAGGTGACACCCATATCGTCTAGCGCTGCGAAGAGGAGTTTGGTGTAGGCGGTATATAGCATTGGCGAGAGGCAGGAGCCTTGCGGTACCCCTATGGGGACTGCTATAGGATCTGATGCTACTTTACCTATGGAGACTCTAGATGTGCGTTCAGAGAGCACATTAAACAAATTGTGAGGTGGGAGGTACTAACCGAAAAAATCAGATTTTAGTAGGGTAAATATGAAGCGGAGAACTCCTTAGTAGTGTATATAGAATAGTTAATTTTACTTCTGGTGCAGCTGGGAGAATCTCGAGGCCCCTCGAGATCCAGAACTATACAACAAAAAACAGACACCAGACGTTGCCAGCCGGTAACACTGTGCTGCACTCCAAAAAGGGTATATAATCCCAAAATAATTTATGACCTGGTGGGATCCAAAACCTCCTAAAAAGAGGTAGTTATTACTACTGGTCAATACTGCAGATATTTTCAGAACAATACATTTCGATCATAGCTTTGCTAATATTCATCTAATATTGCACTTCCATGCATAAATTATCCTGTACTCCTGTTTACACACAGTCAAGAACCACTAGACTGAAAAGACAGGTTGAACCGGTGAATAAAATATTTTTATGCAACAAGATAAGTTAACACACTGTTAAAGCACAGTGTGGGATACAAATAATAATTCAAAGAAAACATATATTAGTGAATTTAGAAACTGTATTGTGTCTGAGCCGATAAGGTGCTCAAATAAACCAAAAAGATTGAATTTCTTCTTACAAGGTATCGGCAACACACTAACATTAGTAAAGTAAATACATGTGTATTGCATACATGTCAGCAATACAATTCCTTCTGCTCAAACAATCATCCTAAAACACTCCTATAAGGTCATGGTTGCCAACGCGTTTCGGATTACAAAGAATACATCTTCAGGGCAGGACCTGTTAAGTTTCATAATGTGTTCAGAATAATTCCTCAATCTATCTCCTAAAAAGATGAAAATGCACTAATTAGATCTGTGTGGTATACTAAAGAAGGTAGACACTGCTGTTTCTGTATCAGTACACTAACCTTAGATTCAGAGCAATAGAAGATACTGGCTTCTACCTGCATAGTAAATATAAAGTTTGCATATACTAAGTATCAATCATCATCAACAGGACTTTTAGAAGAGCCTCGTAATAGAATGTTGAATATGTTGATGTCACAACTCACCCGGTCAGAGGACCAACTCCTACCCCCGGGTAGTGATGTGGTGCAGGGGGATAACTCCCAAGGTAAGGAAAAGGGGATAAATGAAATAAGAGAGAACATTCACATAGCAGTATAGTACTATAGTGATACAGCTTCTGGATATCAAAATCAAGGCAGCAGGTATGTCGCTATAGACAAGACATGAGTGCCCCTTCATCGCTGACAGAGGGGAGACAATAGCAATAATCAAACAGGTCATGTCGAGCGGAACAAACATTAAAAATGTAATACATGAGTGTTAACCTAGACCCAGATAAATAGGAACGGTGTCCAGAGTGAAACCAAAAAGACAAACCATTTTATGTCATTTTGTAAAAAAATACATAATACTTTTATTCGTGTATCACAATTCAATAAAATTCATATTCAGACTATTATAAGCCTGTACCAAGTATTGGTTCACCATTCGTCGAAGGGCACCTCTATTCAATTGTCTGCACATTTCGTTTTTATGAAAATTAACATTACCAATAATTGTGACAGTATAATTTACAGTTGGTTAGATAGATATTCCGCTGGCCTTTCTGTGTGGACACCGTGTTCCTTCTTTGAGTGATCCCCTTCACTCGTTTTGGGTAATTTTTTGTAATAAATGTATCTTCATCACAAATGTATTTTTCCTGTAATATATTGATCCAATACTTGGTACAGGCTTATAATAGTCTGAATATGAATTTTATTGAATTTTGATACAAGAATACAATTATTATGTATTTTTTTATAAAATGACATAACATTGTTTGTCTTTTTGGTTTCACGCTGGGCGCCGTTCCTATTTAGCTGGGTCTAGGTTAACACTCATGTATTAGATTTTTAATTTTTTTTCTGCTCGACATGACCTGTGTTTGATTACAGCAGGTATGTCGCTGACAGCTGCCGTATTCAGAAAACCAACAGACTGCAACTCGCTCCTACATTATAGGAGTTATCTATCCACAAGCCTTAAGTGACAATTTACTGTTTGAGCAATTTCTCCGGTTTAGACGTACATGCTCAGAGACCAGGGAGTCTAGACAACAGACAGACGGTATCCATGGAAACAGGTTAAGAGAGCTGCTAAGAGAGCATGAAATGTACCTAGGAATATCACTTTAGAACAGAGGAACCAGGTGAAGAGACGATTGCAGCAGTATTCAGCTATTCTCCAATATTTGGAAGGCTGAAGAGATTCTCTGCTTATGGCCAATTTTGAACACAGGAAAAGTCTCATTGTCAAAACCTAGATTTGCTATAAAATGCAGATGCAACATTAGTTGTCTAGTGCATACAGCGGACCTAGAGATGCCATAGGCAGTAGCGCAACGAGAACTCTGGCATGAACAAGGCCTCACCAGACATGCCCCATGTGGCTCCTGTGCGGCCTGTCCACAAACAAAGCGGACAAAAATAATAAACATAAACTGGCAGAATCTATGGGTTCAAAAAAACTTCACTTATTGTAACACAGCAGGTGTCATTTATATGATAACCTGCCCATGCAACCTACGATATGTGGGTATAACCACCAGGCCAATTAAGAAAAGAATATTAGAACAGATGTCCTGTATTGGGACAAGAAAATGGACGGCACCATTGGTGAGCCACTTTGTGGAGGCCAACCACACAGCAGAAGCATTAGTGGACCATTTTATAGAAAACCACATGTATCCAGGAGAGGAGGTAGTTTTGCAGCCATGCTCTTAAAACGGGAACAATGCTGGATCTTTCGTTTAGATAGATTCTCAAGGTCTAAATGAGCAGGTACAATGGCATGATTTAGCCACTCTTGGGCATTGATGGGAGGGCAGGGGGGTCCCGGCAGAATATTGATGAGTACAATCGTGAATATTGGAAGTACTAGTTGTACCTTTTGTGAGAACAAGCTGGAAAAGCATGCAACATTTTCAGTATAGGCAGAGATGAGATAATGTAAAGCCATCTAGTCACACCAAAGAACTTATGTGACAGTGAATTAAACTATGTATGGGCATACAAATTGGCACTGGACATAATTAGCAGTGACAAGTGAGAATAGGAGAATGGGGGTACAGTGGATTTGCAGGACTGGAGCACTATTATGCTCACAATGCCGCCGTTAAAGGGGCGAGGGCTGCCACCAAGAAAGAGCAAAGGCCATTTAGCGCTGTTCTACAAAAATGGGAAATTGAAACAAATGAAAAATGAAGAATCCGTTTTTGGCCCAGTAAGGCATATCGAATATCACAAACACTGTTAGTACTTAGACAAATAGGGTAGTATGCTGCTCCAAGTAGAAACGAAATATGCAAGAGTAAAAAACTCATAAAGTGACATAAAGAAATACGTTATAGAGATTTGGGCACAAAATACTTTAATCAATCATTTCGAGGTAGCGAACATCAGTGCAATCGGGAGCAGTACAATGCAGCACTAATATGCATACAGAAATGGTGCGCTCTGTTAACACTAGCTGGCTATCAACATAGAAGACGGCTGTAGTTGCTATTATACTGCAGAGATGGCAAGCATGAACGATTTCATTGGATTTTGGAAGCGGACAGGGAACTAACGACTATTGCGGGACTCCAAGCACTAAGGATAGCCCATGGAATGATTCCAGTTGTGGGTATAACTGGAGAGGGTGCCCTAAATGCAGGGATTCTTAGATTTGGGATTCAATTGAAAAAGGGTGAGAATAACGGTAAAAGTGAAGTAAAACAAACCTATTCCTTTCACAGCAGATTTAATACGGGAGACTAGCACTTAGAGATCTGGGGCACCAGCTTGCAGCTGTTTTACACCCCGTGGGGTGGTATATGTAACGGGTAACCCCGAGATACGTAAATCAGCATTTGAGAACATTGGAAATACACTTTGATAACAAGTGCAAATAATGAAATTGACACCGGAATATAGAAACAGGGGAGGATATAAGCCCCATATGTAGAGGCAAGCTGCTGAATAGGGGCTTTTTTATGATTATTGTTACAGGCGATCAAAAGGTGAATTGATGATAGCCTGAGATACAAAGGAAATTATGAACCCAATATATAACTATATGGCATGAAGTGGACCATCATTGCATAAAAAGCACAGATGCATGATGCATCTTGAATAAAGAAAGGTATGCCATAAATAAATCTTGCCCTACTGTCTGGTACTTGTAGAAGTACAACTGTCTCAAACTACTTTATAGGTGCACATGTGAATAATTAATTGCATATTCTGAATGTTTTAATTTTTTTTAAAAAATGTTTTTATTTGATTAAACTGTTTTTCGCTGTTTTTTCAAAAGTTTTGCGAACTGTTCCTTGTTTTTATTTGGCCATTTCCTTATCATTGTTGTCAATGTTCTTCGATTGTTTTCCAAGTAGATTTCAGATTGGTTCTTCTTTCGTTAAGTTTATGTTCTGAAAAAACTGTCCGACCGCAATTACTGTTTTGGCGTTCTCTCCTGACATCAGGATGTTCCACCAATAATCTTCTTCCATGCACCATCTGTTTTTAAAGAGATGGCCCATACGGATCGTTCTTTTTCAAGACAGTTCTGGGCAGGACAGTAGAAGGTGCCTCACGGTTTCAACTGCTTTTGGTTTGTTGCAGAATCGGCAGAGATTATTAATGGCGGTGCCTCTGATGAATAGGATTTCTTTAGTGTTTAAAAGGTTCAGCCTGGTCCTTAAGTATGTATTTCTGATTTGTTTACTGGGACCTTTTAACAGATAGCTCATGGGTTCATTTTGTTTTTGATGATTTACCGGTAGATCCAAGGCTAATTTGTTATTTGTGGCATCTTCCAATGTTTTAATCCAGTCCATTTCCTTGAATTTTTTGGATGTTTTGTTTGGGTTACACTCCAATTCTTCCCAAGAGCTTCCTGTTTCAAGAAGTGTTTCCGTGTTGCTTTGCTCCCATGCAGATAGAATCTTGTTGGAACCTTTGTTTAGCTCTCTATTTAGTATCCTTAAGATCTTCTCGGAGGATAGCCTTATTTTCCTGTGGAGCATCAGGGTGTTCAATTTAACTCTGCCCCTTAGTGATAGAAAGTTGATTTCTCTGTGTATTGACGCCATTGGTGTTGATTGCGGGAGCGTCAAAAGTTTCCTCCAAAATAGGCCTTCTAATTTTATCCAAATTCTCTCCGGTATCATAGGCATTGCTTCTGCACCTTAAGTAAAAGCAGGAACAGCTTTATCTGTGAAAAAATACAGTGCTGGTTTCAGGGAAAAAAATGTGTCCATAATGTGTGCTTGTGTGAGCATGATTTTAGTTTTTGCAATCGTGGTTTCCTGCATTGGTATTTCAAAACGGTTTGAATTGATTGTGACTCCCAGGTATCGGAATGATTTTATTTTTTCCAATCTTTCTCTTGCCAAAGACCATTTCGATTTTTGTTTCCGTGATGTTATCTTTTCAAGTGTCATTATTTTTGTTTTTGTTAAGTTGAGGGACAGATCATTGGCCTGGAGGTATTCTGAGAGTGATTCAAGTTTACATTGGAGACCTATAGCAGTTTGATCCAAAACTAAGATGTCAGCGTAAAGGAGTCTGCTGACTTTCTCGTCTCCAATGTTAGGTGGAAATGATCTGACTGTAAAAAATTACTTAATCAGTCAGGGTGAAAAGTAAGTCCCCTATTCCGTTTGTCTTTTTGCTCCAATTCTAGGTCCATGATTTAATACAGTGTCAGTGAGTTGCACATCTGCGGCACTCCAAAAGAGCTGGGAGACGGCGGATAGTCGATCTCCTTTTCTCTAGGTCCTGAAGAAGGTGGCATAAGCGAGTTGGCACACCGAAATCCGTCAACCGACCATGACAAGTGATATCCTTTTGAATAAATAGGGCTACATAGCTGAGAACTGGTATACCACCAGGGTGTTTTTTTGACATACCTGGGTGGGGGGTGGGAGGGGGTTTAACAGTTGATTGTGGGATAGGCATCCGAGTTAAGTGGCTAGAGCACCTTTCTCGAGGTATCCTTGTTTTATGAGAGGAGACCAGTTCTCCGTCTTTTTAGTAACACCAAGGTGCATTAGGAAGACCCTTTAATAGCATGATACAGAAAATGAAATTATTTTTTACTTCCTTAGATTGCGTTTAGTTGAGTTTAGGAATAGGGAAGTCTCCTTGCTATCCCTATTAGATAGGCGGCCCACCAGCGACATCAAGAGGAAGCTGGACCAAGTGACCGGAAAGTTCTTCTTGAGGGCAGATGTAGTTGGCTGCTGAGTTGCAGTCTTTAACACTCTACCCCCCCTTGCTTTGCTGTGTTTTGCTGTGACCACCAGTCTTTTCACCATCTTTACTTGGAGGAGGTACTGCTTTAAAAACTCTGTCTTGCCACCGAGCGGCCGCAGAGTTGGCTGCTGAGTTGCAGTCTTTAGCAGTCTATGGCAGTGATGACGAGATGGCGGAATACAGAGGGCCGCTGCTTGCAAAGCTTGTGGTCCCGATGTGAGGAGCTTGGAGATCTGGAGCCGCAGAGTCCTTTGCAGGCCCCATCCCCTCTTCTGACTTTGCCGGGACTGAAATCAACATCACTTTCAGAGAAGAGTAGCAGGGAAGCTCCAACAAGTAGGGGCTTAATAAACAGTGTAACAAAAAGAACTTCACTAACTACACCTACCATTCCGCTCATGCATCCCCCTGTGACTACATTGTTAAATCAACAGACTTTGGAAACCCACTTCCAAAAGTACACGGAAATTATAGCCACAACAATACACTTGGTACAGAGGTTGAATCCAACTGTACCTGGCCCAGCCTCCCCTAGTCTAATGGGGCCGAGACGACATAGCCCGGGGCCCATCCCCCACTGACTTGCCTATACCTCTTTCTCATTGCGACGTCTGTAGCGAGGCCAGAACGGCTGCGCCGCAGAACGAGCTCCTGCTACACCCATTGGATAAACACGAGGAAACGGGTCTGTCAGCATAAAACAACACGAAGTGCAGAGGAAAAGAGGGAAAGCAAGGACAAAAGCTGGAGTTAGTCCTCATGAACTAGACCCTGGTCCTAGTTACCGGTGTGATTCACAGAACGGCGAACTCGCTCCCAAAACGACAGAACACTGTCCCCAATCAAATGCAGAGGCGGCTATGGATCTGGTCACGGCACTGATGATTGTCAAAATAGAGGTTCACGCAACAGTCCACAGTGAAGACTTGGTGAGTCCTCCTCGCCCCCTCCCTCACTAAACGTCTCCCGAACTTCCTTAGCAGACGAACCTAGCCTACTAGCTTTAGTGGAAATAGACCGTGAGGAGCGAGCCACAACTGAACGTCACAATGAGATCCAAGAAGGAATAAACCCTGTCCAATGGGATGAATCTGGCTTAACAAGCCCGACCAACACAGAACACTATACTCCAAAGGGGATAGGGGGGAGAAATACCCAACACTCTACGCTTTATTAAAACGTCGACCACAGTCAAACCGTCACAAACAATGGGGAAACCCATGTTTAGAACCAAAACCCTGCAACGGGCCAAAAATGGCCAGAATAAAAAACGCCAAAACGGTATGAAAATATCAAAGACCAGAATTTACAGGAAAATCACTCCCATCAGATTACCTTGCACCGGCACTATAGCTGACTTTTTCCATAAGCAGGGTAAAACAATTCTGGCAAACACAGGTGTACTCTCTGATGCAGAGATCCTGGAAGGCGCACAAGATCAAACGACCAGTGAAACAGAACGAGAACATGACCCCGTCCAGATCAGTCCATGCTTGGGCTTAATGGGGACTGCGAAACCAGCGACACCGAGATGGCACTTTGGTCGGACACCAAATACAGAACCAACTAGAATCTTTGGAAACCCGAACTCATTTGCTAATCTTGCATATCGATTCTCCCCTCTAAGAGGAGCAAACCACAGAAGACGGCCGGCGTACAATGATGAACAGCTGTCTGGCGGACTCTGAGCAGAAGACTAACTGCACATCTCCAAAACAGAGCACAATAAACGACCTGGAAATGCTGAGTTTAACCGTTGGAGAACTTAGCAGGAGGAACCAGTGCCTAACAACTCAAAGTGAGCACTTAAAACATAGAAAATGTCCTCAGGAGTCCAAAAGCACCACACAAAGAGCTACGTAGGTGCCCGATTCGATAAATGAGCAACTTTTGCCAGGAATTGAGGACCAAAAACCAGAGGGTGGGCAACCATCGGTAAACGATTGCAATAACCCTTGCATTCCACCCTTTATACAAACTAACCCCCCGCTTTTCTTGCCACCTTGAAATAGAAGATCAAGAGATACTTCAAGCAAACATAGGACACCCCAAGCAAAAAGCCAGACCTATTTGCTACAATGCCAGCAGTGACAATTGCCTTAGCTCCGTTTAGCAAACTCTACAAGGCCCTGATTGAGACACTGAAAGATCACACGACCGTGATAACAATGATGCACTCCAAGTTAATATACTTGGAGGGGTACATCACAGTAATTGAAACCCGTAAACAAGATGGGAGGGGACAGGGCTCACCAACAGCAACGTCAAAGATCAAAGAGCTTGGACCCACACAACCTGCTAAAACAGGAGAGTTGACCTTCTCAACAACAAGCACTCAAACAATCTTAGTCCATAACAGTAGCTTGCCCTCACATATCCCAAAACCCTTGCACAAAACATTGACAACGTGAAACTAAAGGAAGATCACAGGACCAAACAGTTCTGGACCGGCCAAAGCAAACGGAAACGGCCTCCAGAAGAAAAGAGGCGGGCACAGAAAAACCTTTAGTCCCACCAAAGAAGGCGAACAATGACAGCACAGTGCTAGAAACCAACAGGCACTAAACACAAGATCTTTAAGTCAAGGTTTTAACTCTGTAAAAAAGAGCTCATCGAGTGACATCACAAGCAAGGACTTTGCAATCTTCTCCCAAACAAAGAGTAAAAACCAGGACAACTCAAATGTCCTGTCTTTAAGTGAAGACACACAAGGAAATCTTTTGTTGACAAAAAATTGCATAGGAAAGAAAGTAAAGAGCACAGTCCCAATACCTGACCCGAGGAAAACTTCCACCGGATTTCAACTCAAAGAACCTACCACAATAGCAAAGGACAGTAACAAAGACAATCCAAACACATCATTAATAACCACTGACAAACTCGAAGCCAGTGTTTTATTTGATGGAATTAAGTCAGTACTCAATTGAAGAGTCTGAATCTGAACTTGTACTAATGTGCCTTCAGGAAACAAAAGATCTGCAATAAGCTCACAAAGTCTGTCTACATCGGAAGCAAGGAACAAACAACTGACAAAGGAGATGTATTCTCCCGTCTTCCTGACAATGGCAAAAAGACACCAAAAATTGGCAAAGGCAAGAACAAAGGACAACCCGAGTTCATATGACCGGTCGCCGGCCGTCGAAGGGCCAAAAGGAAAATCTCTTTTAACCAATGCACAAATGTCCGTAAGAAGTCGAAACGGGAGCTCATCAAGTGGCTACTACCCACGAAGATCAGTAGGCTTTGAAAGAGCTTTACTGCCCTCGAAATTTAAAAATGCAGGGGAAAGAGCTGGAAGAGCAGAAACATCAAGATCATGCGACGATGCCCTTCTAAAACATGAAACGAAAAGCCATCAAGCAAATGGACGTCCCTCCCAAAATTGAAAGGACAAAAGCAATCGCACCCTTAAGCTGGAACACATTCTGGATAAGGGCGACAAGGTGATCCTGAACAGGAAAACAATCATGGCCCCATTCTATTGCATCCCAAATCTTCGGCAACTTCGCTCCGAGGACCTGAAGATTGACGAATTTGCGAACGAAGATTGCATGGATAATATCTATCTCCATATCCCCTCACCAGTGGTGAAAGGCATGCTGTTGATTGCATCCGAAAGCCTCCTGATGCTCGGGTTTGATTGAATAGAAACTAAACCCGACGACGACATCTTACGTCATCACAGTCATGCCAGGAGGGCACTCTAACAACAAGCCTCCCGACCCCCTTGTACCAACTTAACGAACTCTGAGGATGGAAAACCAAGAGATAAGAAAAAAGACAATCTTTAAAGATTACACCTTTACAATCCCACAGCTACAACAGAAGAAGCCTCCTTGCCCTCTCCTGCCGATGCATTGCACATTGAGGACAGACCCTCAAGTGATAAGAGCAGAGGAAAGAAAATCTTTAAAGACCCATAGGTCGTGCACCAAGAGGTCCACTTCCAAAACTAAGTTACCTTTGAGCAGGACCATACCCTGGTCCATCAAAAGGAATTAATTAGCAACCCTGATAAAGGGTCAAAGGAGCAAGAACAGCAACTGTGGGCCTGGATTCCAGAGGCACTAGCAATTCAATCGCGAAGATAGCCATCCAAAAATGTACACTGCCCGCCGCAAAGGGACGATTTGGGAAAACTGCTCCCTGTGGTAAATCTAATAACAATGGGCTCATGGAACACGAGAGGTTTCAACCACTTGACAGTTCCTAGCAATGTTAACTTGGGAGAATTTGACATCTTCTGTCTCCAAGAGACATGGCTCCTGGAAAAACCTAATTTAGATGGCTACGAAATATTAATCTCTCTGGCTTCGTAGGGTGCGAAAGGGCACCCAACTTCTGGCCTAATAACGGCGATGCGATCTGGTAGTGGAATAGACCTAAAAAAAAACACTAGTTTTGAATCTATTCTTGCAAGCTCTACTCATGAACTGGAGACACCAGGACACCCCATTAGAGGATGTTCCGGGGGATACCATGGTGATCATAAACACATATTGGAATCCACATGCCATAAGCAACAAGAAATTCCTAAAGATGGTAGAGAAAGTAATTGACGAGGCCCACACAGATGACCAATCGAAATACACGATTGTATGTGGTGACCTAAACGCAACTTGCCCTAAACATTGTGGAGGAAAGAGCAGACCAAAAAATCAATTGCCTCCAGTCGAGAGGGGAACGTTATGGTTGTCAATGATTGACTCCAGAGATCTCTTAACCTTCACATGATATCTGACCAAGCCAAACCACCACTGCCGACTTGGATGAGAGACGGGCAAAATGCAGTCATAGACCATATCTTCGTGTCCAGAGAATTCCTTCCTCTTATCCCCTCCTTTGAAGTAATAAGAACAGAACACAGCGACCACAACTTTCTGACTACATCATGGAAGACCCAGAGACCACTAAGAATCAAAATGACGGACCAAGTTGAATAATGTAATGGTGGAACCTGTTTAAAACTAACTGCAAAATCCACTGAAATTCTAACAAAGGACTACACAGCTAATCATAGTCCTGGAAAAAACAGCATAGGAGATTTTATGGTTTATTACCATCCTCTGCTCACTGCTTACCGTTCAAAAATAAAGGAATTAAAAAACATCTCAAAGCCAAGCTCCCACACATATAACACACTTTTGGTAGAGAAAAGAACTGAGGCAGGCGAAGCGTCTGGCGGCAAAGGCCAACTCAGTTCTTTTCTCTACCAAAAGTGTGTTATATGAAAATAAAGAAAAAGCAAAGCTTGCCGCAAAGGCATATAAAAGCTGCCTGACAGGCCACCAAATTAAAATGTACCAAGCAGACTCTGAGCAAATGCTCCGAGTGGTCTGTGGAAGGAAATCTAGGGAATTCTGGTCTTTGGTAAAAGTAACAACTAACGACACCCTGACAAAATAACATAGGAGAAAAAATATGGGTGGACCACTTCACAACGCTCTTCCAAAAAACAGCTGTGGACCAACGTGCCTCACGAGAGAAGACCTCAACAAACTGGGACGTCCTCTATGCCATTGTTGGGGAGCAGCTGGACCCCCACCATGGCTGTGGGGGGCCAGCAGCTATGGGAGACCCCAACACCTCCCATTTGGCCCACAGGAATGCAACAGAGACCACAGCAGGCAGCCACATGTTCCAAACTGCGTTTATTTCTGGGCAGCAAAAAAGAAAAAACAAACACGCAGAGCTTCGTGCACATCGAAAGTCCAGGCGCCGTCTCCCCAGAGGCTGGCTTGCAAGCCAGCTTTGTAATCACACTGCAAACTGACCTCACATAATTGGATCAGCTCCCAGAAACCTATCTCCTCCTGTTATTGGCTGCTAAGTAATAGGTTACCTATGTAGCCCTTATAGAGAGCCTGATAATTGGATATTGGACTTTTGTGTCAGTGGGTTGGTTTAGCTGCACCACCCCCCATTACCTAACTCTGAAATTGTTGCAGTATGAATCTGTTCCCATCAGTTTTTAGCTGAAACAGGTTTTTTCGCCCCTGGGCTCTGTGTTCATTGGCCACAGCTGAGCCATTCTTGTTACAATTATGTTTCAAATGGTGTGCGAGTTTTGCGAAAATGTCTTTCGTTCTCATAGAAAGAAAAGAAAAAAAACACACTGGGCTCTGGATGCTCTGCCGTGGCTTTACTCGTATTTGTGGAGAATTAAAAATGTTTGTCTGCCAGGGTTTACTGTTGTTCAAAGAAAGCAATCTATCTCACTCTGCGACCTTGGCTGCTCCTGGGTTTGCGAGGAGTATTGATGAAGTCAGCACGGCTGGTGTTCAGTGAGACAAAATGCACTTGGCTGTGATTTTCCTGAAACATGGCTTTACACTGTGCAATTAGTTCATGTTAATTACTATAGGCATCTGCAGCCTTTAAACAGGGGTTCTTGTGTTTTGTAGATTATGGTATTGCTGCATTGATTCTAATGTAGCATGGAAGTTGCAATGTTGGTGGAGTGGGTGTCTTTCAGCATGTTTGTCACCCATGGGTGCGCTGGGGCCTGGTTCAAATGATAAGTGCGCTGCTTGTTCTTCCTGCTGTTCTGTCTGTCGATGTGCCTGGGGTGAGGGGCAGGAGTTTGATCTCGATTTTCCCTCTTCACCATGGAGACGATACGAGGAAGATCACTAAGCTAAACGCCTCAAGGGTGCCAGGCCCTGACGGGATTACCAACACCAACCTCAAAGAACATCCAAATGAATGGGCCACTTTCATCCACGAGGTGTTTAGAAAGTGTATACAAACAAGATCAATTCCAGATTCATGGAGGACGTCAACGGTGGTTCCAATTTACAAGAATGGGGGGAAAGATAATCCGAGGAACTACCGTCCGATCGCCCTATTAGATGTAATCAGCAAGATTTTTGGTTCACTGGTAATGGGACGTTTTCAATCGTGGGCAAGATCTGTGGGCTGTGCAGACCCGTTCCAGGCAGGTTTTGTGAAGGTTGTGGGAACAATTGCAACTATCCAGCTCCTAAGTACTTTGAAGGGGAAGATCATGGAAGGAAGCCTGAGGGTTTTCGTAGCTTTCATCAACCTGGTCCAAGCTTTAGACCAGGTCAACCGCGAAACCCTATGGTGAAAACTGTCAGATTGAAAGTGTCCGACAGAGATCCTAGAGCCTATCCAAGCACTCCACACCAACACATCTATGAGAGCGCGGTTAAATCGCTTGGGTCTTCTCTCTTTGGAAATTATAACAGCAAGAGGGTTGAAGCAGGGTTGTCCGCTCGCTCCTGCTCCATTCAATTCCTATATAGGGGACTTCCAGTACTCTGAGCAGGGAATCTGATCCTTACCCCCAACAATAGGAGGCGCCAAAGTTGCGTGCCTCCTATATGCAGACGATCTGATTTTGCTAGATCAGACAGTTATTGGTCTCCAGCGGCAACTAAACAACTTATCGGAATACATCAAGAGGAATAACATGGAGATCCACAAAGAAAAAATTAAGTTATGTCCTTTGAACGATCATCTAAGAAAACTGCACTGGTACTTGGATGGATTTCAGATCGAACGAGTGAAGGAATTTAAATATCTTGGCGTGATATTACACAGCACAGTAAAATCCCTGATGCAAGTTGCCCTCTTCGAAAAGGTAAAAAAAACTGGCAGCTCAAACAAAGGCAGTTGACAGAAAATGTGGCTGCTTCACTATAACACTGATCCTAAACTTTTATAAGGCAAAGGTCCTTCCCTCACTGACATATGAAGCCGTGCAATGACAAGACTTCATGAAAAAACCAGGTTGAAGCTAGAAGGGTACTTCTGGTGACAACTACTGGCCCGCTCTACATCCACATCAATGGCATCCATACGCCAAAAACTAGACTTGTTTCCACTTCAAGCAACGGTCGACCGAAATAGCCTCATGCTGTACAGGAAATTTCTCCTACCAACCCGAACAAAAAACTTTATCATCTACAGTGAACTCACAGGTGGGAAACAACAGATTGCTGATGAACTGGTCAAATAAAAATAAAGGTAAACTGGAAGAGATTGGCTGCACAGAAGAAGACCTCTGACAAAACCCAACAAAAATAAAGAAAACATTGGAAGAACGCAACTGGATACAGACTGTCGGGGTGGTTATCCCGGGGTCGGCTGAGCCGTCCGCGGACCTCCGGGCTGGGAGGCCCCAACTCCTCCCGTGTTCCCCAAAAATGAGTAAGAGACGCACACAAGAAGCAAGGCGGTTCTGCCATTTATTAAATAACGGCAGGGATGGGTCTAGGATCGTACGCATCCGTCCAGACTCTCAAAGTTCATGGGGCTCGCAGGCCCTTTTTGCTGCAGTATGACGCGCTACTTGCGTCACCGGGGAAAGTTAGCGAAAAACCTATTGCCACTCCGGATTGGTTCCTCGAGTGGTAGGGTTAGTATAGTATACATATAGAGAGCAATATTAGTGGTTAAGGATGAGTCAGGTGGTACACTTGGGTTGTCCCTTCTATTAGATACTTGAAAATTGCTACACAGAGACCCCTAATGATTGGCTAATGTTAGTGGCGTCAGTGATGAGTGCCCCCATGTTCTGATTGGTCCTCCCGCAAGCCTCCCAGTCTGGAACCATCGTTGTTCCCAGCTCGCGGTGTACCTGTCACTAGCAACAATGTGTAACTATGTGTTTGTGCAGACAATGTGCGGGTTTGCTCATAGGCCTGAGAGCAGGCCATTCCCATCGCTGTAGGTGTCCATCTAGTCATTTCACTGTTGCAACCTGTGTCCCAGACGTGGGATCCAGGCGACTTCTTCCTCGTGGGTCTGGCACTTTGTCAGGTCGGCTTGGTCACGTGTGGAGAGACCGTAGCTGGGGCGGAATTCTGCACATTTAAAGTTGTATTTTGCTTCTGTGTGCTTGGCTTTGCTTACAGGTCTGACCTTGGCGCCGGCTGGTAGCATACGAGTTGCAACATCGCCCCCTTGGCTGTGAGCTCTCGTTGGGCTCGTTCTGCATGATCAGCACTTGTACTCTTGCTCATACAGTGTTCATGGCGGTTCTTGCTTGCAGCCTACTTGGGCCTGGTTCATGGGTGGGGATGTGTAATGCACGGCACCTGTGTCGCGGTTTGACTTGGCTTCATAGGCAGTATTACGTCTTCTTTATATTCTCATCACGATGCGAGGGGTGGGAGAAGCAAGCGTCAGCAAGCGTATACACGAGTGCTTTATGCGTCTTGCGTTTCTGCATTACTAAAAAGCCTATGTGAAAAATAATAAAGATGCGCGTCAGTGGGTGTATCCATCACCTACGTCATAGCACTGAATATATTCTTCGTGTAGGTTGGTGCGTGAGTGACCAGTGTGCATGGTGGCACGTGTGTTCTTGGCAGTTGGCTAGGTCGTTATGGCATCTCTAACGATGTGGGTGCTTGTTGTTAAGGTCTTAGTCGAGTTCATCCATGCCGCAGGTGTCGGCTTGAGTAGGACAGGCTGGTGGGCATATCCTTATGTTCTTGAACCAGGATATTTTGTCATCTGGTAGATAGACAAATTCATCTCGTGGTGGGTGTCTGGGCCGCGATCCTCTAGGCCATGGCCGCGAGGAGCTTTTTCTCCCACTTCAGTCCCCCCTCTGGTCGACTTGTCGACCACAAACATATCCTTCTCTTTATCTCCTCTTACTCTCCATATTTTAGTTACTCCTCCCAGGTGTCCATAGTGGTTGACATGGTCTTCAAATGACCAGTACATATAAACACAGCTCCCTCCCGGTTTGCAGTATACCCATCTTCCAATATAGCCCCTCGGGTTTCTTGGGTTCTCAAGCTTTACAGATGGTGGGTCTAAGTGATTGGTGATGATCTGTTTGCACAGTTTCTCTTTCCTTTATTAACACGTCGGTGTGCTGGTCATCATCAGTTGGCAGCAAGGAGTGCATGCCAACCATTTCGATCATTTTGTCTGTAGTGCGTGCCTTCCTGGCCTTCCAGAACCTTATTACAATCAATACAGCTGCAGCCAGTATTATGCATCCAACTATTACCTTCAGCCCGTCTGACAGCCATGATGGCATCCATGACCATAATAATGAGAACCATCTATTATCCTTCTTTGCTCCTTTACTTTCTTCCATCATCTTGGAGTGCATCTGGGCCAGTTGTGATACTGCTTCAGTAAGTGTACCATTATCTGCATCGTTAGCAGGAATAAATGTGCAGCATGATTGTCCTATTTTTGCACAAACTCCTCCTTCCATTGCTGTGAGAAGATCCAGTACATATCTGTTCTGTAGTGCTACCATTCTTACCGCTCGCAGCTCCTCTTTTATGGCATTGAATCCGTTTACTGTTGAATTAATCGTCATCATTAGTTCCCATCGGGTGATCTGGAGCCATTTAGCGTTTGCATAAGCTTGTAGTCCTGGGTGTATTCCTATTTGTGTGTTTTTTTTTTTTTTTTTTTTTTTTTTGGTTTTTTGCAAACCTTTAAAAAAAAAAATACAGATTTACAGATCTTTCAAGACAAACAACAACCCACATCTCTTAGAGTCTTAACACATGTGGTTGGTCACCGCACACGTCAACAAGACCAGACCTCAAACCGTCTTGCCCATCTGATCAGCCAACGTAGCATGTAGATGCTCTTTTACCGCCTGAAGAAAGGAAACCAAAGCATACAACACAGGTCTATTAGACCTGTCAAACAGGGCTTTCCACCAATCATCTCGAGTTAGGAGTTGGTAGTTCTTTGTGACTGTGCCGAAGATGCTGTTTCTTTCATGCTCTAAACTGGGGCATGACATTGACAGATGTTTGAGCGTTTCGTTCGAGGTGTTGCCAAAGCGGCACGTAAGGTCTGAATCAGATGGATGGGACCAATAGCAGAGCCGTTCCTTGGTCGGCAGAACATTAAGCCTGAACTGCAAGTATAAGGATCGCATTCACTGGTCCGGGAAGCAATACAAGTATGCCGGCACGCAGCCATAGGCTCTCGCCTCTCCAGGAGCTTCTTGCATAGACCTAGATGTTGCTCTTTGATTACAGGTGTTAATCCAGTCATTTCTCCAGAGCTCCAATTTAGCAGCATCAGGGTTTTCGAGCAGCATTTGTGTCGTGATGTTATATGAGGTGAGAACCTCATGACATAGCTCATTCCATTGATATAGGATTGTAGGAGCTTTCTCGGTCTCTGGATTATGAAGTATTGCAATTTGAGTCGTCGGATTCGTTAGTTTTAGTTTCGTGAAAAGATTTAGGAGATTCCAGGCAACCCTCGCTTGTATAGAGATGTACCCAAGCTCATATCTAACACAGACCGTAGAAGTACCTTTGAGAAGGTGTAGAACTTTAGACCAGAAAATGTTTTCGAGCGAGTTCCACACTTCATTCCCGCAGCCAAAAGCATTTTCACCGGCGTAGATCAGTGAGGCAACCACCTTCTGCTGGAAGAAGTTTAGCGTTGGTTTTAGGGAAAATTTTCCAAATTTTTTGTTAACTAGAGACGCTTGACATGCCAGTTGTCGGCATTTTCTCTTTACTGCTTCAACCCATGGTGCGTCGTTCGCATTCCTAAGTAGCAGGTGTTTAGCACACGCCCAATGGGTTCTTTGTCCAGATACCATTTAAATTTTTGCCGGTTTGTTTTCGAGCCTTGCAGCTTTTCGAAGACGATGATTTCGCATTTCCCCCTATTGATGTTCAAGCCGTTCTCTGTTAGATATGTTTCCACGGCGATTAGTTTGCATTGTAGACCTATAGGTGTTGAGTCTAATTGTATGATGTCATCCGCGTAAACTAGATAATCAACATGAGAACCATGGATTTTGGGTGGAAACGTGCGTAAACCATCGAAGGCGTCTTTGATGTCTGATATAAACAGGTTGAATATACTTGCTGCTAGAGGGCAGCCTTGTTTTACACCCCTAGAGGTGATAATGGGAGCTGATAAGTTGCCCTTTTGGTCCAGTCGAAATCTGAGGTGTTTGTGTGAAGTTCTCGGATGGCAGCCAACAGGCTAGACGGACAGTTCCAATTGGCCATTTTTCCCCATAGTAGCTCTCTGTTTATACTATCAAATGCCTGGGATAAATCTACCAGTGCAAGATAGATCTTAGAGTTTGATCGGAGGGCTTCCATCTTCAGTAGATTTAACAAAAGGAGATTAAAGCAGCAGCCCACACCCTTAACAAAACCTGTCTGTCTTGGATCTACCCGATGGCTATTTGTAGACCACTCCAGAAGTTTTTATTGGAGAAGGGTGGCGTACACCTTTCCCAGCACATCAAGGAGTGCAATTGGTCTGTAGTTCTTAGGGTTTCTGCGATCTCCTTTTTTGAATATTGGAATAATCACTGCGGATTTCCATGAGATCGGGGTCTTACAGCACTCAATGATCCTGTTAAACAGCAAAACACAGAAGGCAGCCCATTCTTCTGGCTGGTGCTTGATCGTAAAGTTCGTTAGCCCATCTGGGCCTGGTGCTCTAGAGTCGTGCACGTTTTTAATGACTCTCAGGATGTCCTCATATTCAAATGCGAGATCCCAGTGTGATAGGTTTGAGGGTTCATAATCGTAAATGTGGTTACCCTTATGAAAGAGATCAGCATATCCACTCGGACTCAAGCACCAGGTTGGCCTGAAGGGCATGTTGTGGAGCAAGATTGTCATTTATAAGTCTCCAATAATCAGCTGAGTTAGAGCTCTCCATTTTTGACAGCATAAGCTCTGCGTTGTTTTGCAGCATGATGGCCTTGTGAGACTTGAGCCAGTTCTTATAGCCCTGTTTGCACTTCCGTTCTCAGCTGCCAGCGTAGAAGGCGTTTTCGTTGTTGCACCTCAAGATCGAATTTATGTTTAGGTGTAAATTGGGTATTTCTTAGTTTGTTCTTCCCTTCTTGATATTGCGTCAGAAGATGATCATACTCCAGGGATTCAGAGGACTGGAAGCCCGTCAAGATGTGACTCGCCTCACTGGAGTCAAGATTTAATCGAATACGGCGGGTTCCTGTTCTAACTGAGTAAGCCGATCGATCCTGTGAAGGTAGGACGTTTGAAGCAAATTTAAGAACCACCATATCGTGGTCGCTGTGGTGCATTTTTGTGACAGCGAAACTATTGGTTCTCATGTGGATCTTTCCAGATACGAGAATATAATCAAGTGTGGAACTTTGTTCCCCTCTTCTCCAGGTCGGAGCAGCCGGAATATCTCCCGGAGTTTGGCCATTTAGCATAGTCAGCTCACGTAGCTCCATTTCCAGGCACCACTGAGTTGTCAGTTGATGCTCCAGGTTGTTGAATCGCTTCTTGTGGCCAGGTAAGTTTAAATGGCTAATACAGTCAATATTAAGATCACCACAGATGATCCGGTCATGTTGCAGGCCGGTTTCCATGAGGTCATCAAGCGCCAATGTAACCTCATCTATGAAGTATTTAGCATCGGTTGCCCCATGGTTCCAGTAGAGGTTAAGAATACAAAGATTTGAAGCCACACTATCGGCTGCCCCTCCAATACCAACCTTTACCACTTGGATAAAGGGGGAGATATTGGCAGAACTCAATATTCAGAGCCCTGAGTCGATCTTTACTGCCACCAGGAGACCAGTCATAGGTCTACCCTTGGTCTGTTTAATTGCAGGGTTATAGGCGATTTCAAACTCCTCCAAAATTGGTCTTTCACACAGCCACGTCTCCTGTAGGCAAACAAGATCCAAATCAGCAGTCCAAGCAGTGTTAAACAAGTGGCTGAAACCCCTGGTGTTCCAGGATCCTAATGTGTAATTTTTACATGGAATAGGGGCCTGGCGTTAACATGACTGTTCGTTGTTTAGAGTTTTAGCAACCCAGGACCAGTCATTTCCATTCGCTGTTTGCGGCAAGCAATGCTCGATCGAATCTGCTTTGGAGGATGCTGGGTTTGCTCCTTGGATTGTTATCCTTATGCGATTATTGCTAGTTGCCTCAAACGGTATCTTCCAGTTGTTAGGTGCAGGGCATTGTGAATTTGCGAGGGAAGTTGATTTGGCAAGTTCACTCGTCTTCGACATGTGTGCTTGGTTGTTTTTGCTATCGTCTGCCATATTATGCATTTCTTTCATTCCACTAGTTGAAACACGAGACGGGGCTAGGGAAATGTCAAAACCTAAAGACAATAGCACCGGGCCAGCTTGAAGAAGTGTGTCAACTATGAGTTTGGACTGAACGTGTAAAATGACTGCGTTGTTTTTGGTGTCATTGAAAAATTCCACGATTTTTAGGTCTCCAGATTCAATTGCTCTAAGGCTTGGTACAAGATGGCATAGCCACAAAATGTTGTGACGATTCATAATTGGATCGTCTGCAGAGTCGATACGTTCCAAGAGCACTTGATGGAGCAACAGTTAATTTTTTTTGGATTGATTGACCTTATTGGAGTCGTTTGGCGGATTCTTTCTGGTTGTTAGTCTTGTTGGTGGACTCCCGTTTGACTTTGGCTGCAGGGACATAGGCGGCTGAGGGTCTCTTGTGTATTTGTTTAAGGAGTCCGACATGGCAGACCCAAACAGCGGTAGCTTTCCACGACAGTCCAGCGATGTCTGAGTGCCGGGCTCTTCAAATTGACAGGCCGATTTGTTGGATAATGTTGACGTCTTGCAACGTTTTTCATCCAACGTCATGAAGTCTTCTTTTGGCAATCCGAGCCATCTGATGAGGCTGTTGTAGGCTGACTGACTTCGCACAATGTTACAACTCTGTTTGACAGCTGAGGTGGTGCGTAAGAGTGAGGCTTAGTTGGACATAAGGATTTTGCAACAGGAACAACATTGGTGTCTGGTTTTGGGCAAGCTGGTGTCAGGGAAACAGAGTTGTTGTCGACAGACTCTGCCACTTTGGCAGGGCTGCCATGCGAGGGGTTTGTTTCTTCTACCCCGCCCAGGTCTTCAGCCACTACATCATCATATACTGACATGTTCAGCAAGTCTTCAGGCATGTCACATGAGTTGGTTTTTGAACCAGTCGATTGGTCTAACTCGATAACAACCTCTTTAGTCTGGAGTTCTGACTCACCACTTGTTTCTTTCATAAAAGTTTTGTTGACAGTTACGTTGACTGTTTTTAGGTTTCTCAGGAATTTCCTAGAATAGTTGCCTCATTTAATTTTTTTCAGGGGCATGTTTTTTGATATTTTGGGCGCGTTGCCTCTACAATTTTTTGTTCTAGATCCAACTGTAGGAGCATTCTTAGAGGACTTAAAAATGTCAAATACTGCTGAAGCAGCACTGATCACCTCTTAATGTGCAGGTTCAATCTCCTCACCAACCAAATCTGGGCATTGAATCTGGTCCGAGGAGGAAGCCGTTTAGGGATCTAAAAGAGCCAGGTTTCCTGCTGCTTGGCTTACCAAGAGAATATCATGGAAATGAATAGAGTTGCTTTTGGTTGAACCGGCCAAATTTGGAGGTTCGTCGGTTATTTGGGCTCCTGTTTGGCTGACAACGTTGGTTGTCAGAGGCCAAGGTGGGCAAATCTTGAATGCGTATAGACGAGGCTTTTTCAGCTGTGACCGGCAAACCATCGTTATTTCTATATGCAAGTGCAGTGGACGCCGAAGGCAGATCACAAGAGGCCTCAGGCAAGCAACTTGAGGGACCAGGTACCAACTGGTGTGGGTCACAAGAAACCCTGTTTCCTCTAACATCCAGGGCACAATTGCGAGGGCAATTTACTGGCTTTTGTTGAAAAAGGTTAAGCGCTTGTTTTGCCACTTCTGCCAATAATTTCCTGTCCAAATTGGCATTTTTATTACAGTCCATTAACGACCCCATCGCCAGCTCGGCCTTGTTATTGGTATTTAGCACTGCGTCCATGTGGATCATGTGCGTGTTATCGAGAGCCACAATCTTTGCGTTCATGCCGGAGACTACGGCTATCAGATCTTTTAGGCTTTCATTCAAATGTTCATACATTTTGAGAAAGGGTGCCAACGACATAGTCGTTGAGGACATGATGATAGTCTGAAGATCTTTCATGTTTGGGATTTGGGGTGCGTTGGCGTTGGTCTCTGTTGTGTGACCCGCTTGGCGCTTTCTACCCAAAGGAAAGCATCTGATTTTTGGAAAAGGGCGCTCCATTAGGGATGAGTCCGAGGATGAAGAGTCAGACGTAGATTCCAAACATACGTCATCGACTGAGAGACCAGCCTCGTGCTGGTGTGAAACATTCAGTAAGCAGTTTTGCGGTTGAGTTGAGACCACCGAACCTGTTTTTAGAGAGCTTCCTCTGTGAGCATTGAATGCTCGGTGATATGCTCGGGTAAACTCTTCTTCTTTTCACCAGGTTATTTTTGTGTGGGCACTGCAGTTGACCATGATTTGCCAGCGCATGTGAGTTCGTGCTGGCGAGGGGTTCAAACACATCCTCCAATGGTTCCGAGGCACCCGTTAATGTGTCCTTCGTGATTGAATTAGTAAGTCTGCTTTTGTTTATCTGTTTGAGGTCTGTTAGCAGCTTGTTGACAACGTCCAGAGAGTTTCTACGATTAGGGACACATTTGTCTTCCAATTTCTTCGATGTTTCCCATACTACTCTTGTGGATGAGGGACAATTAAAGGTCTCTACGCAAGGATCAAGGCCATGCTCCACAGCATCCCTGTGTGTGAAAGTAGCACTATAAAAGTCTGCAGCCTGGGACATGTTAGGGGATGTCACAGGCGAGGGTAACAGTTTATCCATCGCACTATAGAATCTTGGGCGAGGCGACCCACAGCTTGTTTCCTCATGTGGTATACTGCATATCGTGTCCAGCACACATGTGCTCATGTTGGGGAGTTGGTCGTCAATAATTAAACAAGTGGACACTGGCGTCAGATCGTTCGCAGGACACGGTTCACCCCGGTCACTTGATGAAATACGGTCAGGAGGCTTATTGGGCCCGTAACCTGTAGCCGTGTTTATGGTACTTTCGCGGGCTTCATTTTGGGTAGCGTTCTTATTAGGAAAATTGTGCGACCATAGCAAGAGCCACCATCTTATCGCGCCTTGACTATGGCAACGCTCTAGTCCTGGGTGCCTCCAAGCAATGCCGACAAAGCTACCAAATTGTACAGAACAACGCGGTAAGAATTGTCAAGCTCAAAACTAAAACAGAACATATCAGCAACTCCAGAAGGGAGCTTCATTGGCTGAAAATCAAAGATAGGGTGCATTTCAAAACCTTAACCATCGTTCACAGATGCATCTACTGAAAGTCACCAACCTACTTAAAAACTAGGATCAAACCATACGTTCCTAATAGAACACTGAGATCATCCCAACTTGTTAAAATTGCTACGTCACCTCACAAACTCAAAAGTGGCTTAGGTAGAGCCTTTCCAACCCTTGCAGCCAACCTTTGGAACAACCTACCAGACCACCTTAGACTGGAAACCAACTACTCACGTTTTCGCAAACGGGTAAAAACCCATATCTTCAAATAAACAGCCATCACAGCATATACCTCAGTTAGCTTAATTCTATGTGACTGTCCCGTCTGCTCTGTTTAATCACTATCTGTTCCGTCCGTTCTCATGTCCTTGTTTCGCGCCCCGAGGCTCGCGAGCTACCGGCGCAATATAAATATTAAATAAATAAATTAAATTTAGCGAAGAGGCAGATGCAACCTCTTGCGTGGCACAGTTTTCAGACAAGGATGTTTGGACAGGCTGAAGGAGTCTGCCACAAGCTCATGACTCGAGCACCCAGCCAAGACCCCCCCTCGGCACAATACAGTCAAGAATTACTGGGGATAGTGTAGGTGGTGTAGGCACACAAGCACTTACTTCAGTGTTGTTCATTGGAGTCCGTTTCGATGCAAGCTACGTCAGTCGTTCCACTTTCCGGACAGGACCACACTCGGCCGGGTCCGGAGCAGGCTCACATGAATCCTCGTGGGCCGCCCACCGGGGAGGCTCAGGAGATTCCGCTGAGAGCCAGGAACGTTCCGATTCAGGGTACGGTGAGTCCTGCGCCCGCTTCCTTTGGGCGCGTGTCTTCAATGATGTGCTTGCTGTCTTTCCTTTGGCAACAGCGGTGACAACGTTTACTCGCATCGTTGCAGCAGAGCACGGTGAGCTGAATTGTGAGGCAGAGGAGTCCAAAGAGGAGTCAGGAATTCCACTGACTCCTCAGACTCTGCCAGACCCCACGCCTGCTCCGCAGGGAGAAACGGATTACAAATAAATGAACAAACAGTCTCCCGTTCACTGGTCACGCCGTCAGCGCCAAACAGCCGCACAACAGCCATCGCCCTCTACTCCTACGGGCTCAACGCAGCGCTCGCCTGGAAGCGGATGCGTTTTCAGTGCGCTTCTGGTCACGTGACTCCTCACGTGAGCACCAACAAGGCCCCGCCCCCTCCTGGGAACTGAGCGACGAGCTGCGAGTGTTCAATGCAGCTGGAAGTGAGGAGAATTGCTGTGCAGCTTCCAATGTGCGAGTCTCAGGAAAGCAAAGTCCTCTGCACAAGCAACGCAGCGCTCGCCTGGAAGCGGATGCGTTTTCAGTGCGCTTCTGGTCACGTGACTCCTCACGTGAGCACCAATAAGGCTCCGCCCCCTCCTGGGAAAGCAGCGACAAGCTGCGAGTGTTCAATGCAGCTGGAAGTGAGGAGAATCGCTGTGCAGCTTCCAATGTGCGAGTCTCAGGAAAGCAAAGTCCTCTGCACTTCTCGTCCAATTATTGACGAGAAGAACATTGCAGCCCTGCTGAATAATCTATGTTCTGGTGGAATAGAAGTGAGTGCTGTTTCCGACCTTCCCCACAGGTAGTTTCCTGTCAGGGGTTCTCCTTGTCTCTTTATCCTTGTTAGGACGTTATTGTTGTTGTTCTCTCCCTCCTGTGATTGTACGGATCTCCTCTTCCTCTTGTTTCCTTCATCCATTTTGGGGAAATTGGCCATGTTCACATGTTTTTGGGGCACCACTAGTGATGGTACGTTGATGTGTACCATTGTGCATATACCATTCCACAACGGAGGCAAGCTGTGGTATGCCTTATCTCCGCAGGCCCAATAGTGATCCATTATTACTGCCGTTCCAGCACCCCCCTCTGGTAGTTCTAACACGCTTCCACAGTTGGTGTTATATCCCACCTCCACATCTCCTCTGTTGGTAGCATAACTTGGGCGCGGTCAGCGGTAGTATGCTTATTGGGTCTTCATCCTTCTCCATCCATGTCAGCATGGGTATGTATTTGCCCCATGTCGTCCAACATCTGTCGCTGTGTGCCTGTATGGTGGTAATATTTTCTCTTGTGATGTTGCTACCGACCACTCCTATTTCCCATTCATTGTTCATGTATACCTTCCCTGTTAGTGTTATCAGTGGCCTTTCCCAACATCCTTGTATACCAGGAACTTCAGTGGCGTACCAATCACATGGTAGGTATTGTAGTGTTATCTTCTTCGTTTCTCCCTTTTCAGGGCCACTCGTCATGTATCTGAATGCTTCAGCGTGTAAGCTGCTCTTATGGTAACTCAAATATGACTTGAGGAAATTGTTTTCGTATGGGTATGTGTCTCTTGTTTCCCACTGCATTCTCACCACCGTTCCTTGAAATCGTCCTCTCGTTTGAAATAGTGCCAGATATACTATACATCGCGCCGGCTTTTCCTGTATTTCTGTGGCGACGAATGTCCGTGAAGCGCTCATGGCGTATGGGATCAATGAGCACATGTAACAACTATCTTCTGTTGTCTGCTTACCAATTTGGGTCATGTGCTGGTACCACATGTTGTTTGAGACGTGTGCTGAATCTGTTATGTAATTATCAATACCTTTGTTATCAGTATATGTGCTGCGTTTAACTCTACTTCCCTTATCCTTATGGTTGCTAGTACCACCTGACGTCCTACCTGTTGCAGCCGTGGGAGGGGGCATGTTCGTTTTGGGTGCAGCCATAATATCGATAGCATAACTTTTCTGCCATACAGAAGCAGCCAGCAGACCAGTGATGACCAATACTCCTATCATTTTTATTACAAGAGCTAGTCTCACCGGCATTTTCTCTTAACTTGCTGCAGTCCGGCAGCTTATTCTTGCGACGTTAAAGGTGCCTGCCTGAAAATCCTCAATACGCTTATTATTATTGTTAATCGTTGTTATTAAGCTCTCCCTATCAAGTAATCGTTCAGTGCCCAGGCAAAGAGCTGTTCCCACGCTAATCTTAGTGATCTATCTCTTAGAGCCGGTAAGTGCTCGTGAAGATGGGGGAAATGATTGTTCTATGGCCAAAACAAATGCGGTGTAATATACGCGTATCCTTCTTCTTTTTAGGTACTTTGGTCTTCTTATATGATATACAAATTGGTGTGATCGGGCTTCAGGGGTGTTATCATCCGTGGGCAGCATCTACTGCTGGGCAGAGCACACTGTTAGTTTAGTTACTTATTTTCTAAATAATACAATTATACACGGTACCTGCATGTGCGAGAGAAAAAAAGAGAAAACATACAAGTGTTTTATATGTGTGTGCAATGCCGAGGTTTGTTATACAACGTCCTTCAATCGGGGGTGTCCTTAGAGGCGAGGGGGCTGGGGCTCAACTGGGCAGAAGTTTGTTTACTTTGGGATCTCGTGACCCTGGGATGGGCTGTGGGCAAGCGTCCAATGTCTATGGCAGTAGTTGCTTCTGGGGAATCTGTGGGGTGATCAAGTGTAGTGACACTATTTTCATCAGCTGTGATCGATGTCTCCTTCTCTGTAGCCGATGCTGTTGATGTCGTTGTTCTTCCAATGGCCCTGTCGTTAATGCTAGGGCGGGTCTGGAGTTTGTAGATCTTTACGTCGTGTAGGTGATTCCAGGCACGCTTATCCTACAATTTCACCGCTCTGGTAGCTACCTCTTCTACCAAATGAGGACCAGTAAAGCGTGGGCCGTTCCACTTTCTGTTAAAGTTGCGGAGTAGTACATGGTCATCTTTAGCAATAGTGCATAGTCCTTCCTTTCCCAGTTCCTTGTTGGTGTCTTCTTGTTGAGAACTCTTCGACCCGCCCTGCGTGCGCTCGAGCTGTTGAGATACAAACGCTACACTAGTAATCAAAGAAGACACATATTGATACATTTCGTCACCAAGAACAGTTGCAGTGTTTTCATGGTCCATGAATGCTCTTGATGTAGGCGTTAGAGGAAGGCGCATTTGAAGTCCTGTCACCACCTCGTGGGGAGTGAGCTGGTGTAACGCTCACCTGATTCCCACGGAGGCGCAGGTCTGGCTTTGGGACTCTGAAGATGGACAGGAAGGGCCCTCAACTCTGGCTTCTCCGGCTCGCAGGAATATTCCCCTGTGCGTGAAAAGGGAGTATTACCTACTGACTGAGTTATGCTCAAGCCTCCCACTCTCTTCCAACCCTCCACGATACCCTTTCACGATTCCCTGTGAAGTCTCACCTTAGGGTCTGAAAGGACGAGCTCTCCATCCTGCTTCTGACGCAGGGGCGCGTTGAACCCAGTTACTTCACTGGATTGAGGTTGAATGGGAGTTCAGGTAAGCTTGATTATACTGGTAAGGCACTGTAAATGTTCTGTTGCAAGTTCGAAAGTTCAAGCTTTAAATAATAATGTTCATTGCCTTTTTTCAGGTGATGAATGAAGATTCCTTTGGAAACTCCTTGCAATTAAGCGCTGATGTTGATGTCTTTCCCCCATAGGGGCCGGGGTTCGGAATGCCGGAGATATGGCGCCGACCCGAAGTGAAACGTGCAGTTCCAGTAAAGATCTGGTAAGTCCTAGATGAGCGCTCAGGTAATGTTTTTGCATTCACTCATCTAATGTCTTTGTCTTTTTTCCCCATAGGGGCCGGGGTCCTGCTTGGAAGCAGCAAGACCCGAAATGAAATGGGAATGACCCAACAGGTAAGTCTTAGAAGGAAACTGAGCTTTTCCTATTCCCTTCCTTCTCTCACCTCTTATTCTTGTCTTTTTCTCTAGGCTCTGGGAAGTGGCTGTGTATCCGGATGATCGCTGCTGAAGATGGAGGAACCCAGGAAAGGTGAGTGAAATGCAGCGCTGCAGCGATCGTAACGAAATGCTTTTAAAAATTATGTCTTCCCTTTCAGGATCGTCGGTGGTGTCTCCGTGCTGCAGATAAGCTGGTAGGTCTCTTGTCTCCCTTTTGCAGGTGACCCAGGATGCTGACGGGCATGGCTGAAGTCCAGATGCAGGAGCTGACACGGTGAGCGTCCAGCTGCGAGGAGCAGAACAACGCGAAGCGTGAGTTGCTGATCGGGTGTGGTTTAAATAGCTTTGGAAGAAGTTCCAAAAGTGTATCCTTCCTCCGATCAGGTATGTATCCTTCCCCGACCACACCCGGGTGGAAAGTAATCCCACAGGTAAAGTAGTTCCATTCAGGCCTCAAGAGGGCCTGGATGTGGCAGTATGGTCTGCATCAGGTAAGTGCACATTAAAACACTTGAACACATGTCTAGCTTTATGAGCCTGGCGCCTAAGGCGCCAGGACAGGGATCCAACATGAGCCTGGCGCCTAAGGCGCCAGGACTGCGTCCAAAGGGCCCCAGCTTGGGCCCGCTGGCGCTCCCCTGGGGGAAATGATGCCTGCCTCTGGGGTTGCTGGGTCGGACCTGGCTCCTTGGAGGTAGGCATCATGACAGTTGGTGGTCAGACCCTGGCCTATTCCTTAGCTCAAATAGAGCCAGCGGAAGACAGTACAACCAGCTCTTCTTGGTTGTCTGCTGAATTTTTGCTATTTCTTTTTTCAATAGGCCATTCAGGCGTTCACATACACCGATGGCCTGCGGGTGGTATGCACATGCAAATTTATGTTTAATACCTAGCAAGGACGTGATGTGCCGAAACATTTCATTAGCAAAGTGTGGGCTGTTATCTGACCATAGCACTTCGCACACACCCCACCTGGGGAAGACCTCTCTCACTAAAAATTTAGCTGCTCTGAACGCATCCGCGTGTGAGCATGGTCCGGCCTCGATCCACCTGGCGAATGGACATACCACTACAATCATATACCTATGTCCTTGACATACATTGATCATATCAACGTAGTCAATATGAATGTGTAGGAAGGGTCTCTCTGGCCGGGGTATTGTACCTTTTATCACTTGCAGCGTGTGACCGGCCGTAAACTGTTAGCATGTGAGGCAATTGCTGATGAAATTTGTTACATGAGAATTTAACTCGGGGCAGAACCAATCTTCCCTAATTCGTGCTGCAATTACTTCCTTTCCTGTATGTGCTGGATGATGGAGCTGGGCCAGGGCGGTGTTCAACAGTGCCAATGGCATGACCACCTTTCTGGAGTTATTTTGACGCCACAGTGCGTCAGTTGGGGACATCGTACATCCTCTTTTTACCCATAGTTCCTTTTCTGTCATTGGCGCGGCTGCCTGTAATGCCATTATCTGTGTTGCGGGGAGATGGGTGTACCCTTCTTTCATCATCATCTGTTTTGCCATTCCCCTCCCTCTCCCTCTCTCTGACTCTGGGGGGTTCCATATTTCACCAAAGTATGCCGCATGCTTGGCATGTGCGTCTGCTGTTTCATTCCCTTTCGAGATATGGTCGTCTCCATTAGTGTGTGCCGGGCATTTAACCAAAGCTATATCTTGGGGATCATTAATTACTTCAATTAATTCTGCTAACAAAAGAGCATGTTGCACTGGGGTGCCATCCGCTCTCCTAAACCCTCTTCTCTGCCATTTTATCAGTCCCGAGTGGACGGTTGACGTGACATATGCGCTATCAGAATATATAGTAACTCTTTTGTCAACGCTTTCCTTCAACGCTAAGATCAGTGCAACCAATTCCGCTGCTTGAGCCGAATAATGCTGTGGTAACTGCACGCATTTCACCGGGACATACATCAAATCTTCTGTCATTTTTACAACTGCTGCCCCAGTTCTCCTGATCCCATCACTTTGGTCTATTGTTGATGACCCATCAATATACAAAATCTCTCCACCCTTAAGTGCATCCTCTTCAACTTTTCTAGTGCATGAGTATGTTTCGATAGTCTGTGTACAATCGTGAGCATAATCACCTTCCTCGATAACTTCCGCTATAAATCTGGCTGGGTTAACTGTACTGCATCTAACAATTGACAATTCGGGTCTAGACAAGATGATCTCATAACCTGACGCCCTCTGTGTGGTTAGTGTGGACTTAGGCTTATTCAATATTGCAAATAGCGCATGCTCCACAAATAGTGTGGTGGGGCATCCCATTGTAATGGATGATGATTTCTCCACTGCAAATGCAGCTGCGGCAAGACTCTGTTCACAAGGGAAATGCCCTAGCATGACAGGGTCCAA
Source organism: Ambystoma mexicanum (assembly GCF_040938575.1). Classification (NCBI taxonomy): domain Eukaryota; kingdom Metazoa; phylum Chordata; class Amphibia; order Caudata; family Ambystomatidae; genus Ambystoma; species Ambystoma mexicanum. The sequence goes on along the minus strand of NC_090936.1, from coordinate 497,611,524 downwards.
GTGACCGCTGTAGAACGCTATTGGCTTGTGTCCCATGCTGGTTTTCTGAGTCAATACTGCTTTCATTACTGCTGAGTCGCAATGCGAAAAGATGAAGGACTGTCGTTCATAATCTGGGGTGGCTAGCACCGGAGCAGTGGATATGGCGTGTTTCAACTCGTCAAATGCCTCCTTCATTTCCCTTGTCCATCCCAATGTTTTGTCCCCTTTGTGTGCTTCTCTCAATGCCTCAAGTAGGGGTCCTATGTATGAGCTGTAGTCAAAAACCCATGCTCTACAGTAGTTGCATAATCCCAGGAACTGCTGCAGTTCCCTCACCGTTTGTGGTTGTGGCGTGTTGGATATAGCTTGTGCTCTTTGTGGTGCAATCTTTCTTCCGTGCTGGGATATTAGTTGACCAATGTATAGTACCTGTTCCTGACAGTACTGTAACTTTTCTTTGTCTACCTTGTACCCCTTTTCAGCCAACACTGTCAGCATCTTCATTGAGTCCTCCCTGCACTTTTTCTCGGTTGTGCTGCAAATTATTATATCGTCAACATATTGCAGCACCGTACTTTCTAATTCAATGTTTCCCAAGTCCATCTGTATTACTCTGTTGAAAATTGAGGGTGACTCGCAGTACCCTTGTGGTAACCTGGTGTTTTTCCATTTTGTGTTCCTGTACGTGAAGCTTGTCAAATCTTGTGAATCTGGGTGCAGGGGTATTGAGAAAAAGGCATTTTTTAGGTCAATCACGGTGAACCGTGAGGCCTCTGCCGGAATTCCACATAATATTGTGGCTGGATTTGCGGCTATGGGGTATTCTGCCTCTACAATGTTATTCAAGGGTCTGAGGTCCTAGATAAAACGCCAAGACCCTCCTTTAGCTTTGCGCACTGGGTACACAGCCGTGTTACATGGTGATTCTGATGGTACCAATATGCCATTATTTATCAGGGCTGTTATGGTTTCGTATATGCCCTCATCTGCCTCTTTTGATAGTGGGTATTGTTTCACTCTAGGTAGTATTACACCCTTTTTCAGCTTTATTCTTACTCCTCCGATACTCTATGCAGCCCACGTCATAGGGACTGGTGGTCCACAGTGATGCTGGAACCTTAGCCATATCTTCCTCGTAGAATGGAACTGGGGTAGTCGCGGGTGCCTCGAGTGCCATGGCCATTTTCTGTGCCACTTGCTTATACGTCACTCTTAGCCATATATTTACACTCATCAGAAATACCATCTCTCCTTCTTCCAAGTCTTCTGAAAAGAGCACTTCATCGGACACCTGGGTGAGCCTGCATCCCTCAGCCAGGGCTATCACTGCCCTCCATGCTCTCCCTTCCCTGTCTTGGGCATGTACTGCAATATAATCAGCAGTTGCTATAATACTCTCGATGCTCACCGAAATCACTTTCCCTTCTGGTTCATTGGCTGCTGTCTCAGGCCTGAACAAATATGCTGCTGACCTCCTCCAGATCTTTCCTTCTATTCCTGGCATCCAGGCAAATGCCATGTCTGTTCCGTACTGGAACAGTTCGCCATCCACCGGCTCAGCTCGAGCTACTGTCTGACCACAGTACGCTTGCAGTATTTGTCGTGCAGTAAGCATGTTTATTCCTGGTGTGGAGCAAATTATGCCATTCTCCGTGAAGGAGATTGTCATATTTAATCTGCTCATTATGTCCCTCCCAAGTATGTTCACTGGCGACTCCCTTGAATACAGGAGCGGGACAGACATGTCATAATCTCCAATAGATAAGTAGATGTTATCAGTAAAGGGAACCAACCCCCTAGCCCCAGAAAATCCTTGGGTGTTCATGGCCTCACCTGACATTTTGAATCTACCCTCCCTTATGCAAGACCTGGTTGCTCCAGTGTCAACAAGGAATGATAATTTTTTGTCACCTATCGTTACCTCAATGCGTGGTTCCTCCGCACTATTAGGTGTTATCGACAGGATGGGACACACCAAGGACGTCTGTGGGCTGTCCTATTGTGGGTATAATGACTGACCGCTTCCTGTGTAAGGGTTGTGTCCCAGGATAGTCACCCTTCCCAACTGTGTTTGTTGTAGCTGTGTATCGGTGGGGGTTAACTTATGGTCCTGTACTTGAGTGAGCTGTTGCACTGGCTGCACTTGGTGTTGTTGTGTTATTGCCGCCTGTTGTTGCGGTAGTGAATATGTCTGCAACTGTTGTTGTGTTGCTAATTGCTGCTGTGTGCTGCTCTGTTGTAGTCCCTGTGGTTGTTGCTAACCCTGCTGCTCCCTCATAGGCCCTTGTTGTCCTTGTTACCCCCATGCTGGTGGGGAGGGTCTCATTCTACACGTACGCGATATGTGTCCTAACATCCCACAAACCCAACATACAGGTGGTTCCCTGGTCTGCCATGGGAAGCTACCTGCATTATCTTGGTACCCTGGTTGCCCATTGGGGTAGAAACTCTGAAATCCTCCCGCTTGCTGTTGTGCAGGTTGGCCATATCCCCTCCACTTCATCATTCCTCCCCTTCCCCTGATGTTGTTATAATATCCATTTCCTGGTACCATATACCCTCCTCCTATGTTAGCCATGTATGGTGGTGGTGGTGGTATTTGTTGTGTTATAAGTGGTGGTGATTGTGGCAGTGGTGCTATTTGTAGTTGTGAGGGATCCGGTGCGGCCACTACTTGCGTGGGATTTGGTGTCACTGTTGTTGGTGTAGTTATTAGTGCTCCTTCCATGGTGTACTTAGTCAGTTTTTTCTGCACGTATTTAGCCTCTTCTGCTTTTCTATCTTCTTCCTTTTGTTTCATCTTTTCTTGCCACATCCTACAATGGTGTACTATTGTTAATTGTATTTCCGACCAGGCCTTGGCTTCCATCCCTACTATCTTCTTCAATTGTTTTTGTACTGTGTCCGGAAGCCCTTGTATTAGTATGTGGTAAAATATTGCCGGTGTCTTGTCCCATTGCTCTCTAGTTTCCATGCGCCACTTCTCCTGAATCTCCTGGATATAATCAGCAGGATCTTCGTTCTCACGCATCTTGCGTGATGTAATTGCTCCAATATCTGAGGTGTCTGGGTATTGTACCCTCAGAGCTTGCCATAATGCATGCCTGCAATTCGCAAATGGCGTCCCGTCATGTGATGTGTTCGTTATTGTAACCCCGGGGAATCCCGCCCTCTTCCAGATGTCATCTGCCACATCCCCTAATATTGATATTAATAGGCCATTCACGTCTCCTACTGCTAGTTTCTGTCCCGCAGTGTGCTTTTCCATCTCGTATATCCATTTTCCCGCTCCTCCACTTAGTGATGGGAGCCTGCACTTTATATTTTCCTTATCGGCATGCTTCCAAGGGACGTATTGTGATCTAACCCCCCCCCTCCAATAGCGGCATTAGATTGTGCCCCATCTGTCCCCCCAGTTGTCGCGGTGTGGAGTTTGTATACCCCTCCTCTTCTTCTATGTCAATTAGATCATCTGTCATGTCCATATTACTGCTGCTGGTTGTAGCTTCCCCTTCATTTCTCCCCCTTCACTTATTATTTTCTTTATTTAATGCAGGTGTGTGTGTCCGTTCTTCCTGCCTACGTCCGGGGAGATCTCTAAGCCTGCCGGCGTAGGGGGTGTGTTCAGGAGCGGGTGTGGGCTGGCATGTTGGGCAGAATGATGCGGGTGTAACTGTACATGTTTGCCCTCCCGCCACTTCTCGTTCTTTCCCCTCACTTCCCTCCACTTCTTCCTTCTTTCTGCATGCCCATGGTGATTCCCGGTTGGTGTGGGTGATGTAAGATTTGTCTAAGCTTTCCCTACCGCCGCTTCTTCCTTCTCCCCCCATTCCTCCTTCTTCATTGCAGAATTCATCCAGGAGCGACGACCCCCAATCTGTCCTTTTCCCCCTAATCGTCACCGTTTTTAAGTCTATTAAATCTGTTCCTTCCTCTTCTCTTTTATCAATTGCTCCCCTTTGCGCTGATGTTGTGGCTACTTCTGCATCCCATCGTACATATGTCCTTACCCCACTCCCCCCTTTCCTCTCTTCTTTCCTCTTCCCTCTTCTACACTATTTCACCACCTATTTCCTCTCTTTTCTTTTTCAATTCCTCCATCACCTCATTACTCACCTTTTCTAATATACTTTCTTCCTCTCTCCTCCTTTCCCATTTCTCTCTCTCCCTTTCCAATATGCTTTCTATTACTTTACCTTCCTCATATTTCCTGGTGCTTTCGGAGAGTATTTTTTTCTTCCATTTCCTTTTCTTTCTCTTCTTCCTCTCTTTTCCTGTCACGCTGTGCTGCTCGAGATACCCTTTCTGCTATTGCCTTCATTCTCTCAGCTTCCCTCTTCCGTTCTTTAGTTCGTTCCCTCATTTTCTCTAACTCATCCTTACTTTCCTTCCTTTCCCTCCTTCTCCCTCGTTCTCTTTCTCGAGCTGTTTGATCAGTGCATTTTGCTCATTCCTTAATTCTGCCAATCTTTCCTCCAACATCTCCTCCTCTTCTCGTGACATCTCCCCTTCTCTCGTTCAAGCTTCCTCCCCTCTTATTTCACTGCTACCCTCATCGTCCTTGTTCATTCTCCGTACTACCCCCTTTTCTTCTCCCGTTAGTGTCCCTCGCAATTTTAACAGCACCTGCGCTGCTACCCACTCGTCGTGTCCTATGTTTGGGATGGGTTCTTCACTGTTCTTCCCTTCCCTTGCGTGCACCTTCGTACAAGTTGGGCCTACCGTACTTGTCACCTCTTCCCCCCCCTGTGTAGCTACCTGTGGCTGTATATGGTGGTGGGCTGTACGCGGGGTTCGAATATCCCTCCGCTGCCGTTAGTTGTTGCCTTACTGCTTCTCGTAGTTCCGTCACAGGATATAACACCCCTTCTTCCTTCTTCACTACTTTCGCTAGGGGCATGTCATCGGTCCTTTCCTTCTTTACTTCTATTTCATTTGCGATGCCAAGATTTTCGTCCCCCTCTCGGTCTCTTCCTGCGCACTGTGCGCTATCAACCTCCTTTTCCCTGTTTCCCTCTTCCTCCTTAATCTTCTTCCCCTCCTTCGTTTCCTCCACAGTGAACATCCCGGTTGGTCCTGGTCGGGACCCCTGGCACATCCTCCATAAGTTAAACACCTCCACGTGATGCGCCAACTTCTTCCCCTTGTACGTGTTATGTATGTGTGTCAGTAGTGAGTGTTGGACGTACGGGTCGAAACTGCCGTTAGGCGGCCAGGGTGTCGTCATTTTGTTGTCTGTCCCTTGTGTCCATTCTATGCTGTATTTGATCAGTTTTTCCCTATGGGGTGATCGTGTTTTACACATATGCTGGATTGGGGTAGTGAGGGTTTCCCCCCACCCTCCCGATTCTAACCCGTATGACATGGTTACACTGTGTTTTTAGCTCCCTTCAGTATAGTTGTCGTTACCTGGCCCCGTAGTTTGGGGACTTGCGACCGTCCGCTAAAAGAAAACAGCCAAATATAACAATTGCAAATATACTGTCTTTTCCTGTGTTTGTTTTTCTTCCTTAATACTGTTACGGCCCCCTGCGGCCACAGCGCACAAAGCCCCATGTGGCTGCATGTCCTGTGTGACGTGCTTATACAGCCGTCCCACTTTTCTCCTCCCCTCCTCCTTCCACCTCACTCGGCGTGGCCGGCGTTCTCCGTGCGCGGTCACTTCCCCCTCTCCACCTGTCCCATGTTTTGGGGTGGTCGGCAACCTCCGTGCGCACCCCCCTGCCCTCTATTCACTTCCCTACCATCCTTCAACAATGCTGTGTGGTCAAGGTATCCTATGAAAGCCCTACGGGTGACGTCCCCGACCTCTTCCAACAACTACCGGTAAGATCTTTTACACTTCAAGAGAGCGCGCAATAAGTTTTAACTGTTTGTCCCCGTTATCCCCACAGCTGTCCTCCTTGTTATGCCTGGAACAAGGTAACCACCAATACACTCGTATAATCGGACTGCGCACGCGGCGTCGCCTCGCGTGTGATACGCCCCTCACCGGGAGGGCTCAACCAGCCAATTATCTTCCGTACTAGGCAACAATTTAGCTACCACCTACAGGAAAACGTCATCTATTTATCGAGCTTCATTACTCGATCAATAGGGATCCTCATCTACTCATTGATCAACAACCGCCAATTCGTAGGAAAGCCACACACCCACACCCCCCTTTACAGGTGGCCACGACCTAGGCCAATCAGTGTCTACGAACAACCGCACGTGGTGCTTCCTTGCTCCACCCACCCTTTTCTGTGACGTTGTAGCGGACAGCTCTCGCGCCTGTCCAGCTACCACTCACTTCACCGTCAACACTAATTGATCAAATCTTCGCCGCACACCTTAGTAACACCTCCCGCCGCCCTTATTGCAACTCCTCCCCCCTCCCTCACAATTTCGTATTGCTTGTTGGGTGTGACATACTCACCAGGTTCTCTTGATGCGGGGCCGCTCGACTGCGTGCACCCCTCCAAGCGGCTCGCCACCTCCCCTCGTCTGGACCACGTCTGGACACTCGCCAACCGCGGGCGGGATACTTCTCAACTGGCTCCCGAGGGCCAATATCCGGATTGCGCTGTCCGGTCTTCTCGCAGTTCCGCGATGGTCCTGTAGTCCTCAAAAAGGGGGCAGAGGGGGCCGCGCTGCCGGGCCTCCTCGCAACGAGAGGCCTTGGAAAAATAAAAATGAAAGGGTAGATCGTAAACAGATCTCAGCGGTGCCTCCAACTTGTCGGGGTGGTTATCCCGGGGTCGGCTGAGCCGTCCGCGGACCTCCGGGCTGGGAGGCCCCAACTCCTCCCGTGTTCCCCAAAAATGAGTATGAGATGCACACAAGAAGCAAGGTGGTTCTGCTGTTTATTAAAATAATGGCAGGGATGGGTCTAGGATCGTACGCGTCCGTCCAGACTCTCAAAGTTCATGGGGCTCGCAGGCCCTTTTTGCTGCAGTATGATGCGCTACTTGCGTCACCTGGGAAAGTTAACAAAAAACCTATTGCCACTCCGGATTGGTTCCTCGAGTGGTAGGGTTAGTATAGTATACATATAGAGAGCAATATTAGTGGTTAAGGATGAGTCAGGTGGTATACTTGGGTTGTCCCTTCTATTAGATACTTGAAAATTGCTACACGGAGACCCCTAATGATTGGCTAATGTAAGTGGCGTCAGTGATGAGTGCCCCCATGTTCTGATTGGTCCTCCCGCGAGCCCCCCAGTCTGGAACCATCGTTGTTCCCAGCTCGCGGTGTACCTGTAACTAGCAACAATGTGTAACTATGTGTTTGTGCAGACAATGTGCGGGTTTGCTCATAGGCCTGAGAGCAGGCCATTCCCATCGCTGTAGGTGTCCATCTAGTCATTTCACTGTTGAAACCTGTGTCCCAGACGTGGGATCCAGGCGACTTCTTCCTCGTGGGTCGGTCTGGCACTTTGTCAGGTCGGCTTGGTCACGTGTGGAGAGACCGTAGCTGGGGCGGAATTCTGCACATTTAAAGTTGTATTTTGCTTCTGTGTGCTTGGCTTTGCTTACAGGTGCGACCTTGGCGCCGGCTGGTAGCATACGAGTTGCAACATCGCCCCCTTGGCTGTGAGCTCTCGTTGGGCTCGTTCTGCATGATCAGCACTTGTACTCTTGCTCATACAGTGTTCATGGCTGTTCTTGCTTGCGGCCTACTTGGGCCTGGTTCAATGGTGGGGATGTGTAATGCACGGCACCTGTGTTGCGGTTTGACATGGCTTCATAGGCAGTATTACGTCTTCTTTATATTCTCATCACGATGCGAGGGGTGGGAGAAGCGTCAGCAAGCGTATACACGAGTGCTTTATGCGTCTTGCGTTTCTGCATTACTAAAAAGCCTATGTGAAAAATAATAAAGATGCGCGTCAGTGGGTGTATCCGTCACCTACGTCATAGCACTGAATATATTCTTTGTGTAGGTTGGTGCGTGAGTGACCAGTGTGCATGGTGGCACGTGTGTTCTTGGCAGTTGGCTAGGTCGTTATGGCATCTCTAACGATGTGGGTGCTTGTTGTTAAGGTCTTAGTCGAGTTCATCCATGCCTCAGGTGTCGGCTTGAGTAGGACAGGCTGGTGGGCATATCCTTATCTTCTTGAACCAGGGTATTTTGTCATCTGGTAGATAAACAAATTCATCTCGTGGTGGGTGTCTGGGCCGCGATCCTCTAGGCCATGGTCGCGAGGAGATTGGGGGGAGCTTTTTCTCCCATTCTCCCACTTCAAGACCATCGGAATAGCATCTACAAATAAATTGACAACTAGCCTGCCAATGAACACAAAAAGGCTAAAGCAGCTCAGAGTATAGGAACAAATTTCCTAAAGGGCATTTCGCAATACCTTTTTGAGGGTACGTCTGAACCTGCTTGCGACGAATGAAAATCATGGCCATAAGAGGAAAGTCCACCTCAAATAAATGTTAATACTGTAAAATAAGCGCATCAACAGACCAGGCTGAAACAGTGAGACATCTGTTACTATCTTGCCCAAGCCTCAAACCCAGAAATACTTACCTGGGTCACCTCTTTTCTGACTTACGAGTTTATGAAGAAGATTGGTGGATCCTTCTAATGAGTGGAGACAAAACGTCACTGGTGATTGCAGTGGCATTATTTTTTCAAAATATTGAACTGTAAATAAGAGCGAGAGCGGTAGTCAAATAAGAAGCTAAGGAAACAAACACATGTGTGCAGAGAATTTTAAGAAACTCTTGAGAACGAAGTGCGGGACGTCCTCCTGTCATTTTTAAAATTGTAAATTCATTAAATTAAGTAAAATGAAAAAAATAAAAAATATATAGTTTAGCATTAGAGCTCTTTTGTAAAGTGCTGGGCTCGTCCACCCTTTTTTGTGTGATATAAATAGACACCCTGTGGGTGGAGGAACGCCAATTTTGTGTGCGGACAACATAATCACTGACCTGTTGTATTGTTGCTCTCCCTTCCAGTCTGTTGGATGGAAATTGGGCTTCAGCAAATCATAGTGGTTTCACTAATGCTGCATAGTCTGCCACATATGATCGCCCAAAGTTCAGAAGGCCAAGTATAACCTGATATGTCATTTATAACACGTATGTACGCAAGTGTTTCCAGGTGAGACAAGACAAGGGAGGACAAAACAAACAATCTTACTAGGCCTTGTGTGTCATTTAGATCGTGCACGTGTGGGGTGGGTCAGGTAGGAAGGGGAGAAGTGCCAAGGGGAGGCAAAAGGGAAGTGCAATTAGGGCAGTAATGCTCGAATTAAACACAGCCAGGGCAGGCGGCTCTGGTTAAGTGCAAGGCGACAGGGGACTGTAGGGTTACAGATACAGCTCCTAAGTGCACTGGAGGCAGTGCAGGGGCTACTGGTCGTGGAAGAGCCTGGTGCCCATTGAGGTTCAGAGGGTAGCCAGGTAACCAGTCAGCGCAGCTGCCAGGTAGGTTAGCAAGGAGAGGGAGAAAGCAGAAGCGAAAAGGAGTGTCTTATGCTGCTTCCAGAAGCTCAGGTGGTCCTGCTCAAGTTTTAGAGGGGCCGGTAGGCCAATTCCAGAGGGAGGCACCTGCAGGGGAGAGGGAGCTAACCCCCCCCCTCACTATCTGCCTGGAGAATTGTCTTTCCCTCTGACAGTTGGAGGTGGCTGAGTGAAGGGCTCGAGAAGAAAGGTGTTTAGGAAGAGAGAGTTGGATGTAGTGCGGGCCCCAGGAATCTTTGTGGACGATGCAGAGGGTCTTGAACTTGATCCGTACAGCCCCCGGGAGCCAGTGGAGAGATTTCAGGGCTGGAGAGCTACGATCCCTGGGCTTGAGGTCAAGGACAAGTCTCTCAGTCCTGTTCTGGATTAGTTGCAGAGGGCGGAGAGTAGAGGAATGCAGATTGGCAAAGAGGCTGTTGCAGTAGTCCTGCTTGGAGAGATCCAGGGCTCTGGAGACGGTAAGCTTCTGGGGGGAAAGTGAGAAAAGGAAGAATACCTCTGAGGAGGTGCAGCTCGTAGTGGGCCTTCTTGGAGAGGTCTGTGATGTGAGGAGAGGAGAGTGTGGAGTCGAAAATTACACCAAGGTTTTTTACCTCATAGGAAGGCACAGGGAGAGGGTGTCATGATCACTGCTTCCGAGGAGCCAGGACCAGCCCAACGTCCTTGGAAGCAGGCCCCTAACCCTAATCCTAGGCACCAGCCGGTCCCCACTGGGACCTTTTGGACCTTGTCCTGGCGCCGGTGGCACCAGGCTCATCAAAACCATCGGTCCCGGCACTGGAAGCGCCGGGCTCATAATATGTGTGAAGGTGCTTGGGTGGACTTACCTGCAGCAGACCATGCTGCTTACTTACCAGCCACTTAGAAGTCCTCTGTGAACAGGAACTACTTTCTTACCTGGGTGGGGCAAGCTCCACTCCCTGGATACAGCACTGGAACTCTTCTGGAACTGGAACTCTTTTCTTACCTAGGTGGGGCCGTGGAGGAAGACGCCTCATCACTCCAAGGCTATTTAAACCACACCCGATAGATGAAACGTGCTTCGCGTTATTCTGCATCTGCAGCAGAACGCTCACCGAGTCTGTTCCAACCTTTCTTCTTTCGATCCTTGTCCTGCAAGAATTATACTTACCATTCCTGTATCCAGTCAACAGCAGCACCTGCAAAGACAAGAAACAACAGGTTAGCAAGGCAACCTTTACACGCAGTGCTTACTCACCTGATCCATCGGCTGCGGCCATTTCTTCACGCTGCACCTCCGCCTGTGAAGACAAAAGCATTGTTATTATTACTTACCGGCACTCCGCAAATTCCGGATTTCTTCACGCTGCATCGCCGCCTGAGAAGACAAAAGCATTGTTATTACTTACGGGCATTCCGCGGACTCCGGCGCTGCAACCCAACATCTGAAAGACAAAAGAAGAGACATTAGAAAGGTATTTACTTACGCCCATCGCGCTGGTCACAATAGAATGCCTGCAAATACTCTGGCGTCTCTTCAGCACGAACTAAGCTGCAAGGGAAAAAGACAGTTAGAGCGCTTGCATTTACTTACGCATTTCCAGGCGCTTCACTCCATCTTCCATCTCAAGAGTCCTGCAAGACAAAAAGGGAAAAGCATTATACAGAGTCCTGTTCAATATTAACGTGCCACGCACCTAAAGACTATAAAGACTAAAAGGTGTCCGGAAACTCACCGCTCGTGCAGTTAACGACGGTAACGATCCTCTGAGTTCAAGAGGCCTATGTTTCACCAGTGAAGGAACTGGCAACGGCACCCTGCACCAGACGCAGATGGAGAGTCCAGCATTCACCTATCTAAGGTGAGCACGTTGACCTGGGGGCTCTACGGAGAAGCTAGGAAGAGAGAGAGAGGGACATTCAACAACCCAGACCATTAACCCCCGTATTCTTTCACCTGCAGAAACCTCACCCTTCGAGTTCGACACACAGTGCGAAGAGGTTCGACCCCAGAAGCCAATCGAGTCCTGCACATCACTTTTCGAGTCACAGACACCTTCCTGCCAAGACCAGCGCCTCAGTGGGAATCAGGTGAGCGTTACAGAGGGCCCAAGGAGGGCCAGAGTGAAAGCGGGAGCAGGGGGGGCCAGTGAGAAGGATTAAGGTTTCTTCAGGAGGGGGTGCGCAAGGGAGAGCTTTATGGGGGAGGGGAAGTTCCAGTGGCAATAGTGATTGCAGAAATCTGCCAAGGCTGGAGCAAGGGTGTCAATGTGGTCCTTGATGGTTCTAGAAGAGCACGGGAGAACGTGCTTGGATGACACTTTCATAGATCGGACTGGTCTAGAAACGTTGTCTGGCGTGATCGCAGAGGCGGAGAAGGGCGAGGGGAGGAGGAGGGGAAGAGGCAGCCAGAAGGGTGCCGGGAGAGGTAGAAGGGGCGGAAGACGAGAGAACGGACAGGATGTCCTGAGTTTTAGTGGTGAAGTGAGAAGCCAGAGGTGGAGACTGAAGTAGGATTGGCCTGTTCCTTGCCGATTTGGGCCATGTTCAAGGCCACAGAGAAGCAGGCTTGGATGTGGGTGTGATTATTGCCTTTGGAGCAGGCGGCAGGCCAGTTTGTCAGAGGATGCGCCCAATGCCTCCCACTTCCTCTCAGCCACCCTACACTTGCGTTTTAAGTTGGCGAGGTCTGAGTCATACCAAGAGGTGCACTTGGAGGAAGGCTTCAGGTGGATTCTCATGACGGGGCAAGGACATCCAGAGTGTTAGAGATAGAAAGCTGTCATGGCCGTAGCCCCTGGCCCTGGTACTCTGGTTCTCTGGGCCTCATCAGTGTTCCTGCAGGGCCCGAAGGGCCCAATCATGCCCCTCAAGACTCTCCTGGAGTCAGTCCTGGCGCCTTTGGCGCCAGGCTCATATGGCAGATGGAGCTTCCAATGGGAATGGAACAACATGGCTGCCTCCACATGGTTCAGTTCAGAACTGAACCATGCGGTCTAGCATCTAGGGTGTGGTCAGCCCTGAAGGCACCTGGGAAACCTGTAGACTATTTAAGCCATGCCCGAGCTGCAGCACACGCTTCGCGTTGCTCTGCACTTGCAGCGTGACGTTCACTGTGATCTGTCCTCAGCATTCCAGGCCTGCACCTGCAAAGGAGAAGAGAAGAACACCATTAACCATCCTTACCTGCTTGGCAATCCAGCTCCTCAATCGCTCCAGTGTCGTCTCGGAAGCTCGTCCTTGCTTGAAAGCAGCATCCTGGAGGAGGAAAGAAACATTAGTAAGCGTTCGCCTTCCTCATTCAAGCATCATTCGGAAGGGCACTTATCTAGCGAAACTCTGGCGGTCCGGACATCTTCCACTCAACGTTCTGCATCCTCCCAGCCGGTCTTCATCCAGGAACATCGCGGCAGCCTGCAAGAGAAGAATATAGGTTAGCTAAACGGCAAAAGCGCAGATCGCGCCACGCCCCGCGCATTCATTTACCATCTCGAGCACAGCCCTCTCCATCAGCTCGATGTCTTCATCAGCCCTTCTGCACCTACGAGAGGGAGGACATTAACCAGGGCAATTACAATTATGGACACATTATTTAAGAACAATAGACTTACCTCAAGAGCGGAGTCGCAGCAGGTGTGGACTCTCGGGCCCACGCCAGTGAAGTAACTTTGCAGCAAGGTTCCCATTCACGACGCACCCCTGCATAGAACTGCAGGACAGAGAGAGCACCTTATCGAAACACAAGGTGAGGAAAACTCTAAGGGGGTTGCTGGGGTTCACATGGGAGGTGGACCCTGAGAGAGAGAGATTGTGGGCTAAACCAGAACTCCTGTCTTCTAGACTAGATCCTCGGCAGAACGAGAACCCGGGGGAGGCGAATCCAGGTTGGAAGCAGTCCAACCAAGTCGGGTGGCGTCCCTGTGGATACCAGGTGAGCGTTACCAAGATGCAGGTAAGAGAAGACTGTCAGTGTGAATCAGGCGCAACAGGTGAAGAGAAGGTAGCAGCAAAGGCCTCCACTGACACACGCTTCATGGACCGGATGACTGAGAAGGTATGTGGCAGTGCTGGGGTCTGCTTCCCCTGGGGTACAGAGCTTCAGGTGGGAGGAGAGCAGAAAGTGGTCAGTCCACGATAGCGGAGTGGTCAGAGGGTTGGAGAGGGGGATGTCTGAAGAGGTGAGAACATCCAAGGTGTGCCCAGCAGAGTGTCGGGCCAGAGAGTAGAATAGAGAGACAGTGTCGCTGAGATTGCGGAAGAGCCCCAAGGAGGGGTTAGAATCATCTTGATGGATGTTGAGGTCTCAGTGGAGGAGAAGTTGAGAGGTAGAGGCAAGGAAAGAAAAGATGAGATCAGCCCCCTCTGAGAGGAAGCGAGCAACCTGGCCAGGTGGCCTGTAAATGGTGGCCACAGTAAGAGGCCAGGAAAGATGGAGAGCCTGCAGACGGGCATTCAAAGGAAGAGTAGGCCTGCGTAGGAAGCATCAGGGACCCACTCTGGAAAGATCAGCACTACTCAACCTCAGGGTCGGTTGGTTCTGGGTTCGGCGAGTATCTTGTAGCCACTGGGGAGGAGAGTCTCAAAACTCTTGAAAGAGCTGTCCGTGAACCATGTCTCTGTGAGAGCGAGGACATCCAGGTCCAGTTCTGCAAAATGGTGGCAGATATCAGAGGAGTGTTTGACAGCAGAGCAAGAGTTGAGAGTAGTGCAGTGGAGCAGGTTGCCACATTTGAAAGACTTCCGTGCAAGGCTACAGGCTAGAGGTACAGCCTGCAGAGGTGGTAGGAGGGCCCAAGAGTGGGCAGAGGAGGAAGAATGAGAGGAGGGTGCCAGAGGAGTGGTGGAGGAGCCAAAGAGAGTGATGGTAGGAGTAGCAGGAGGAGGAAGGAAGTTGATAAAACGCAGGAGACACCTATCGAAAAGGAAGAGATTGGGCTGAGAGGGCCTGGACCAAGACAGTGCTATTCAGATGAACATTAATCATGGTCTTGCAGGAGTGGAAGGAGGCCAAGAGAACCTCCCACTTAGAGCCACCATTCTAGGAGAGGAGGAAAAGGGGGATGGAACAGAGACCATATGAGGGGTCCATCGTTCTGGAGAGGGAACGACAAAGAGGATGTCGCTAAGAGTCTGTCTGGAGGAAGCACTGATGTGGGCATCGGCGATGGGGAGGCCTGTATTGGTAACCAGGATGTCCCTCTTGAAAGTCTTCCTTCCTGACTAAGTGATAGGGATAGGATAGGAGATGGAGTAGAAGTTTGAGAAAATGGGGAAATAATAGAGTATAAAGCTAATATACAATAGCCGGAATTATTACGGCAAAAAGGATCACAGTGTGAATTAATCACATCTTTGACCTAGGATTTAACATAGCAATAGGACCCACTTATATTGGTTTACTTGTGGTGTTTTTAAGTTTTGTTAAATGTTTTATCTGATATGATCATTTTTATGATTGTTCTTGCATTTTTTTTATTTTTTATGTGATTAATAAAATGTGTATTTTGATGGAAATGAAAACAAGAAACGGTAGTATTAAACTGAGATGGGATACCCCTTTATATAGGCACTGTTGATGCAGGACTACTTTTTGTAAATTTTAAGTACTTCTCCATGTAGTAAGAAGTGTATGAATCCCCCAATGTGGATATAGCCAGTTTGAGACTAGGGAGACGGAAAGCACCATAGAGGGTGCGGGGAGGAAGTAGGAGGAGGTGGGAACGAAAGAGAGGAGTGATGCCCAGGGCCTCACAGCACAGTATACGCAGGGAGGGGGGCGGACAAGGAACAGACAGGTACACAATGCAAAACGCCCATATTAAACTTTCCTAAGTACATTTAAGCCTGCAACTGCTTAAGTGTATGTGGGCTTTGCAAGTATGCACGTTTCTCTAGGAATAAGAATGAAAACCCCAGAAATTTGATTTCTCTAAGGGCTATCATTAGATTTCTTAAAGTTGAAATGTAGCCCTAAGCTGCTAGTGTCCTAATAATTAAGTCCACCTTCTCCAAGTGTTCATCCAAGTTATCATCTGTACAGCAGATGTCATCTACATACGTCCAGCATGTCTGTAGGCCTTCCAAGAGGGTATGTATTCTACTAGAGAAGAGCCTAGGACTGTTTCTGTACATCTTTTGGAGCCTAATGAAACACAACTTCTTTCCCCTTGAAGGTTATAGCTGTGTATGTATAGCTCTCTGAATACAAAGGTTGTGCAAAAAATCATTCCCAAGATCAATACAGTCTTATTTGTATCTTTGTATGTAACTCGCTATGTGTTACTCAGAATTTGAACTATACATGTTCAGTACAGCCTCTGGGCGTGTATTAGCATTTCAAATCCCAAAGTCAATTACCAGTATATATGTACCATCTGGTTTGGATACTGGAAGTCATTCTGTATTGTAGGGTCTTTACTGTTGTATCAGAACCCCTTGATCTAATAACGGACCCACAATCATTTTCAAATGTGGTATAGCCTGTGCTTTGATTGGATATTGTCTCTGATGCTTTTGTATTTGCAAACACGGGGGCAATCTGTCATGTCCTACATGATTCTTGTATAACTGTGCTACATCTAAAACAGACTATGAGGCTGCAAAGGAGTTCACTGCATATTCCTCAATTCATCTGAAAATTCTTGTTTAATCACAACCCCCCGCCCGCCCCCCCCCCCACCCCCAGGACTTTCCCTTACACAATATCCTGGGCCAATCATGTTCTGCTAAGAAGCAATTTTATGTTATATGGAAATTATACCAGAATAGTGGTGCCTCTATTTCCTTTTGATTTTCCTCTTCAAGGTGAATTATAACTTTACACGTGATTGTCCTCAACCACTTCTCCTGTTGGAGTGATAACCTCTACTTTGTGATTAGTATGAATGTGATGTGAAAGCTTCATGTGTCCTTCTTTAAAAATGGAAACTTGCATACCAGAGTCCAATTGTACCACTAACCAATCCCTTGGATCTTTAGTCACTGGTATTATCCTGTGCGTCTGCTTTAGAGCTTTTGCCATTGTTGCCTTTGTACACTCTCAACACTGCAGTTTGCTTCCTTTCTCCTTTCTTTTTCTCCCTCCTGGTGGACTTCTGCTCTCCCTTAGGTTCCGAACCCCGTTTCTTCTCTTTCTGTGAAGGAGAAGGATAGTCTTCATCTCTGTATCTTTGTGGCTGCCTAAACTGTGCCCTATCTCGTACTTTTTCCAACACTTCTGCCCTTAAAGGGTCTTCTATCCCAACCAGCTTCATGCCTGGGACTGGTACTATCTCTTTCTATAGATAGTGTTCTGATACGAAAGGTCTCCCTTTCTACTTCAGCAGGGGGGATGCTGGAAGCTCTTATCCTTCTCTTTCTGCCTTTAGCAGAGAAGGTATTTCTGCCTGGTTCCTGTCTGGTACGAGTGGTACTAGTAGGTGGTGCTCTCTTAGATTGCTTACTATCACCTGACTTTCCTTTGCCCTTCCCCAGGGGTCTACCCAGGTGCTCTCCGCCTAGGGACCTATAAGTAGCTGTTGGTATGTGGCCAAACTGGAGTTACCTGTCTTGGTCACAGGGTAATATTGCTAGGCGTCTGAAGACTGCTAGTCTTAATGACTCCCCTTTTATTTGTGGCATAAGTACCACTTCTATCATGGAATAATTTTCCCCAGCCCTAAATATTTCTCTCAGAACGGAGGTAAGTGCTCTAGTTGAAGGAGTCCGAATTAAATGTAGGTAAAACCATTTCTGATGTTTGTTAATCTGCTTAGAATCACATGCTGTGCATAGGTCCGACATCCAGTGGTCACTGCGGAGTATTGCATTTTGTTTTTCGTAGTCGAAAAGGGGACGTCGACAAGGCGTGTCTGAAACACTATCCCTATAGTGACGTGCGTTGTACCCACAATCCCTCACGCGTCGAGGTCCCTCTGATTGTTTTTTTTCCGCCCAGCTTCTGGTCGCCTTCACGCAGAGCTCCTTGAGATGCCATTGCAACCCTCGACCTTTTGGTCGTTTCTTCTCATAAAATTTATACACACTCCCTCGACGCAGTTGTAGCTGTTCTCCGCCGAGAAAAATCGTCGACGGAGGGTCGAGCGGAGGAAATCTTCGGCGCTGCCGAACACGTGGCCTGGTCTCGCTGGCCATATACAGTAGGGAGAGTGGGGTCGTGGGACATCTCTGGGTCTTTCTGAGAATGCCTTTCCCTTTCCCCTTCCTTTCCCTTGGGGTGTTTATCGCAATTTATTGCCTCGGCTATGGAGAGGACACCGTTTAGGTTTTGCCCACTTTGTAAAGGCAAATTCACTTGGAAGGACAAGCACTCACGGTGTAACCGCTGCTTGCCCCTCGATCACAAGGAGGAAGGGTGCGCGGCTTGTCGGCTTCTTAAGCCTAAAACTCTAAAAGACCGAAGGGTTAAAAGGTGGGCGGCCTACGCGATGTCAAAGGCCGAAGGTTCACCCGCCGCTGCTACCACCGACAGTGACGAGGAACGCGATAACAC
Organism: Ambystoma mexicanum; assembly: GCF_040938575.1. Lineage (NCBI taxonomy): Eukaryota > Metazoa > Chordata > Amphibia > Caudata > Ambystomatidae > Ambystoma > Ambystoma mexicanum. The sequence continues at coordinate 497,593,635 of NC_090936.1, read as the reverse complement.
GACCTCCGCTACGGAAGTCGAAACCCCCTCTAAGGAGCGCTTACGCGCTTCGTCGTCTGTCCCCGGCCCCGACGGGCTCGGCTCACGCCCTGCTTATGGGGATGAACACCCCGGCGACACAGACGCACACAAAGATCCACATAAACACACAACCCACGGCTCTTCTTCGACGAAGTCGAAAAGAGCTTCGGCGCCCAAGGAGACGCAGGTTCCACCGGCGGCCTCCTCGGACCGTTCGGGTTCGAAGCCCCTCTCGCAACCGCAGCCGCGACCTGCGACTGGGCTTTCGGCAAACAAGGGCGCTGCCACCAAACCATCGGCCGGTGCGCATCAACTGAAAGCGCAGACCGCCGTAGAGCGTTCGATACCCATAGCGTCGAAAACTCAAGCTTCCGCCGACAAACGAGTCGCCGACAAGCGAGTCGCCGATAGCTTAGCGAGGATCGCTGTAGCCGACGCCCAAAAGCGTACGCCGAAGATTACGTCGAGCGTTACGCATAAGTTAAAGGATACGCCGAAAAAGCCCGAAGGAAAGCAGGGACTACCCCCTTCAGTCAGGGAGTCACCCGACACACCTGAAGGTTTTTCGGAGGGCGACGGGACACTTTCCTCGACGCTTTGGGAGAGGTCGAGCCATTTCGAGTTAGATAACCCTATGTTTCCCCCGCCAGACCGCTCTGGGGTACCCCATGAAACAATGGAAAGACTCCACCTCTGTATGGAGAGGATGGAAAGGTTCATGAGCACCCAGGCCTCTCAAACTCACAAGAGGACTAGAGAAGGGCCTCAGGAGGACCCCAGGGCCAAAAATCCGAGGCTAGTCGATCCCCAGCAGGACACAGCCTCAGACTTCCAAGATGTATATGACCTCACTGGGGAGGAACAATACTTCGAGGAAGAAGATGAATTCATGGACAATGAAGGACAGAACCAGGAGGAATGTCTGGAAGACAGAACAGACATTATAGAAGAAGGCTTCGGGGTTAACCCAGAAGAGGGACCTTCACACCCCTGGCAGTCACCATCAGTGTATTCCGACACTGATGTCCTAAACCTAACTCCTCCGGACAATTCTCCAGTTAGGAACACGTCTCCAATTGACGATCAACCCACTTTCAATGCACTGTTGCGCAGAGCAGCAACGCATTTCGAACTCGACACTGGGGAACTCTCTCCAGAATTGGACTTTGTGGAAAGAGTGATTAAAGAAAAACCCCCGGTCAGCCAGACCATTCCCCTCCTCGCTTCAGTGAAGAGAAGGATCATACCTTCGCTGTCCACTCCCGCAATGATCAGAGGGGTCAATCCACGGATTGAAAAACTTTTCACTCCTTCACCCTCAGACCCCCTCTACATTAGGGGACATTCCATTCCGGATTCCCTAGTGGTATCTAATACTAGAAAGAGGGCAGGGGTACCACTTTCCACCAGTGAGGCACCCCCTGACAAGGAGGGCAAGAGGCTATATGCCCTTGCAAAAAGAGTTACTTCCTCGGCTGCCTTCTCAGCAAGAATTGCCAACAACAATTCCTTGCTTGCAAGCTACGCAGACGCGCAGTGGGCCAAACTGCGAAAAGACGCTGAGGAAGCACCGGAGCCTTTACGTACGCGCCTACTGTCAACTATTGGCGAAGGAACCCAAGTGAACCAGAGCATTGTTAAAAACTCTCTGGACGCGGCAGAAACAGCAGGACGTTCCCTGGTACAAGGAATACTCCTAAAGCGCCATGTATGGCTGCGCAACTCAGGCTTTAAACCAGAGACACAGGCGTCTTTGATAAATAAACCTGTCGAGGACGCTAACCTCTTCGGAAAAGCGGTAGATGAAGCCCTAGAGATGGCTAAAAAAGAGTTCGACACTATCAAGACTCTTGACCAAATCTCTAAGCCCACTACCAGGCGCGGCTATGGCAACAAACGCTTTTTTCGTGGCCAACGCCAACACCAACAACAAAGTCAACATCAGCAATACCCTGCCACCAATTACCAAACCAATAGTGGGCAGTACAGCCAAAGAGGCCAACGCCGGGGCAAAGGGAGGGGTCGGGGATCCACCCCCAGAGGCTCCCAAGCCCCCAACAACTCCAAGTGACGCGAACATTCGCGTCCCCTCCCATGCAACACCGGTCGGGGGCCGGATAACATCCTTTCTTCCGGCATGGGAGGAGATAACGTCAGACCGTTGGGTACTTTCCACCGTAGCCCACGGTTACTGTATCGAATTCAAAAGTTCCCCATCCTACAGACCCCCGAGGGGACGTCGCATGACGCCGGAACATCTTGCCATCCTTCTGCAAGAAGTACAACAACTTCTGGAAAAAGGAGCCATAGAGGTCGTGCCTCTATCTCAGGTAACGGAAGGTATTTATTCAGTGTACTTCCTTGTACCCAAAAAGGATCTAACCATGCGCCCTGTATTAGATCTGCGCCCAGCGAACAGATTTATCAAACCCCAAAAGTTTCGTATGGTAACCTTACAGGAAGTGATCCCACTGCTTTCCCAGGGAGATTACATGACAACATTGGACATGAAAGATGCATACTTTCATATTTCAATGTTGCCAGCGCACAGAAAATACCTAAGGTTCATGATAGAGGGCAAACATTACCAGTTCAAAGTGCTACCCTTCGGTATAGCATCAGCACCAAGGGTATTCACGAAGGTGCTGGCAGTGGCAGCGGCCCACCTGCGCAGGTTGTCCATCCCAGTTTACCCTTACCTCGACGACTGGCTCATAACAGGGGATTCTTACGAAACATGTTTCGCAAATACCCAGAAGACGGTAGACCTTTTGTTCCAGCTAGGCTTCTCCATCAACGAAAAGAAGTCCAGTTTAAACCCCAGTCAAATCAAACAATTCCTAGGGGCTCTAATTCAAACAAGGGACGGCCTCGTCTTCCCCTCCAAAGAGAGGGTCCAAAACATGCTGTTTCAGATCCCCCAATATGTAAACGGCCAAGAGGTGACGGTACGCAAAGCAATGCGCTTGCTAGGAATGATGGCGTCGTGTATTTATTTGGTACCTCACGCGCGCCTGCGCATGCGCCCAATGCAAGAGTGGCTCAACAGCCAGTGGTGTCAGGCCAGCGGACTATGGGAGGATCTAGTGGTGGTCTCGCAGGCCTTGGTTCTCTCGCTACAGTGGTGGACAAAGGGAAACATGGAAAAAGGAAAACCCTTTGCCACACCCGCGGCGGAAGCCACTCTAACCACAGACGCATCCCTTACAGGATGGGGGGCTCACCTATCCCATCAGACTGCTCACTGAGTGTGGACTCCGAACGTAGCATCCAAACACATCAATCTACTGGAGCTACTGGCGGTATTCAAGGCAATAAAAGCCTTCCAAGAACACCTACAAGGCAAGACTGTAATGGTCCTCACGGACAGCACTACAGCCATGTACTACATCAACAAGCAGGGGGGCACCCACTCTCCAGGCCTATCCAAACTGGCCCAAAATATATGGAAGTGGGCTCTCAGACGGGACATGTTCCTACTATCACTACATGTACCCGGGGAACTCAATCTGCTGGCAGACAGACTCAGCAGAGATTTCCCCCTGCCCGAAGAGTACGAATGGCGCCTGCACGAAGACATCGTCTTCGACGTCTTCACACAATGGGGTTTCCCAGAGATAGACCTGTTCGCAACCCTGGAGAACTCTCAATGCCTAAGTTACGCCTCCAGGTACCCCCAGAACCAATCCAAGGTGAACGGTCTGTCGATGCAATGGTCAGGGAAATTTGTTTACGCTTTTCCCCCCGACTCCCCTTCTCAACAAGGTGGTGCACAAGATGCACCAGGAACAAGTGACCATGATACTAGTGGCCCCTATGTGGGCACGACAACCATGGTTCGCTCACTTGATGGAGATGTCTCTATCTCCCCCAGTAAAACTCCCCTGCCCGTACAACATGCTGTCTCAGGACAAGGGCAGGACCCTGCACCCATGCCCCCAGAACATGAACTTAGCAGCTTGGCTCCTGAGATCATAGAGTTCGGACATCTTCAACTCCCGCAAAGATGCATGGACATCCTCAGGGAAGCAGAAAACCGAACACTCGCCACTGCTATTCTAGCAAGTGGAGAAGATTTGTCATCTGGTGCAGGAGTAAAGGCATCAACCCTATTGACTGCTCTCCCACACATGTGGTACTATACCTAACCCACCTTTTGGATTCAGGTCTAGTATTCAACTCCATTAAAGTCCACCTAGCGGCACTTTCTGCATACACCACTTCCCAACTCAAAGTGTCGTCGTGGAAGTTCCCGGTTATAAAGGCCTTCATGGAGGGAGTAAAAAGAATACACCCCCCGATAGCTGACCCAGCTCCCGGATGGGACCTTAATGTGGTACTTACAAGACTCATGGGCTCTCCATTCGAACCCATGCACAAAGCATCTCTTAAACACCTCACTCTTAAGACTGCTTTTTTAATAGCTATCACCTCCATCAGGAGAGTAAGTGAACTTCAGGCTCTTTCTATTCTAGACCCCTTCGTTACAGTTCACAGAGATAAAGTGGTTCTACGCACTCACCCTAGGTTTGCTCCAAAATTTATTTCTAAATTCCACGTAAACCAATCTATAGAACTACCAACGTTCTTTCAAAATCCTTCCAATTTGGGAGAAAGGACTCTGCACACACTTGATGTACGCAGGGCGGTCATGTTCTACATGGAAAGAACCAAACCATTGAGGAAGACTAATCAGTTCTTCGTCTCGGTGGCAGCAGGAAGAGAAGGAGATGCGGTTTCAAAATCCACTATTTCTAGATGGATTGTTCAATGCATCACTCTCTGCTATACTCTTGCTAAGAGAGAACTGCCCTTTAAGCCAAGAGCACACTCTACTCGAGGCACGGGGGCATCCATAGCATTCATTGCAAATGTTCCCCTTGAGTCCATCTGCAAAGCGGCTACCTGGAGTTCTGTGCACACCTTTACAAAACACTACTGTCTAGATACACACTCTAGATCTGACTCCCAGGTGGGACAGGCAGTATTACGACACCTTTTCTCTACTGTTCCTTCTCATAACCCACCGCCTTTCCCCAGCCCTAAATATTTCTCTCAGAACGGAGGTAAGTGCTCTAGTTGAAGGAGTCCGAATTAAATGTAGGTAAAACCATTTATACACTGAAGCCCAACTATCACAGTATGATGCCTCTGCTGAGAAATGACCTGAGGCTAGGTTGCCTCTATCTGGATTTATTTACTGGAATGCCATCTAGGGATGGCCCCCTGCCACACAAGTGCCCAATAAGGTTTTAAGGGTCTGGAATGGGAGTGTTCCTTCCTCGCCTGCTAATATTGGTCTGGGTGGAACCTAAGGATGTGTTCCAAGGTTAACCCTTCCATAGCAAAAGGACCATGTCTAGCCCTTGTGGTGGGGTATGTCAAGTCCCCTTGAAACTAGTTCTGGTGGTCTGCTTCAGGATACCCATAGGGTGTGTGCTGCATTTGATCTAGATCCCTCCTAAAGTGTAGGGTCTCAACTCGCACGCCTCCTGGCTTGGTACCAGGTGTCTTCATGTATGTGAAAAATGGTTTCCACTGGTAATACTCCAGGCACTGCCACTGTGATGTTGGTGTCAACATTCCTAACACCACCGTTTACTGCATGGCGCCAGTTCACAGGTATAGGGACATCAACATGTGGGTTAGCCAGTTTACGTAGCTAAATAGCTTACTTGAAAAGACACTCTACTCTTCAGGAGTGTGTTTTTAGCTATTTGTCAGACACCCTGTTCACTAGAGTGTTAATGCCTCTTTGCTAGATAGCTTTCAAGAGGACTTGCTTGAAAAGCCACCCTGCTCTTCACTAGAGTGCTTTAATCTTTATTTTACTCCCTACTCTTTGCTCGAGTGTATACTATTCTTTGTATTGCCAGGCCTGTAGCAACCGCCTTGCCCCTGTTCAGTAGCCAGGTGAGGAGAATGTTATTAGGGTGTAGGAAAGGTGAGCAATGTCACATCTGCAGCATCAAAGTGATGTGATTTTATCACACCTACCTCCAGAGCCTTCCCTCCATCCCATGGGAGCATCCGAGTACCCCCGGGCCCCGCCAACAGGGGCTGTGGTAGGAGTAGGGGTAGGTAAAAGCATGTACTTGTCACTGTGCAACAGTAAGAGAGCAGGCAACAACCACTGCAGCGGCGGCTGCCCTCAATTACCAACACAGGAGAGGTTTACTAATGTCACATTATATTTTATTGATAGTTCACTGCTCGCACCATCCAGTAACCCTTGGTGTGTGTTAAGAGACATGTAATCTATATAACGCATCAATACACAGTAGTTCAAATAGATGCCCCACACTAAATATTCATGTTCAAATGCATCTGATAACTCGGTAAAGAACACTCAATGAATGTGTCATACACTCTCTTACACTCTCATGCTTTCTATTCTGCTCTCCCCTGCTGAACTCCTGACTGAAACTGCACTAGTCACCTGGCCACCCTCTGATCTCGAGCCCAGGGCCCCTCCTCCACCAGCTGCACACCTGCACTGCCTCCCGTGCAACCCCTGCACTTGGGGGCTGTGTCTGTATCCTTACAGTCCCCCACCAGCTCTTGACACTTGATGTCTGCACTTACTCCTGCAATTGCCACTAGCTGGCCGCACTTTACCTATTGTTTTATTCTTTCTGTTGGTCCTATGTATTGCACTGCCCCCCTTCCCTCTCAATGTCACTTGGCCTAGTAAGATTGTTGTCTTCCCTCTGTTCCCCCGCCCTTGCCTCGTCGCGCCTTGAAACACTTGTGTATAGGCGCGTTACAAATGCCATATTATATAAAATGCATCTTTCAATTGTGAGAAATATGTAATAATTCCCCCTGCGCTGGTCCCCAAATGGCGTTGGTTATCTTGGGGTACAAGTGTCACTGACCGTAGCTTCCCTACGGGCGGACAACTACGAGACAACGGCACAGCTTGTGAAATCCAAAATGCTCAAGTGGCGCAACCTCCCATCGTCCCTGGCGGGTAGATTATCCCCTATAAAAATGGTTGTGGTCCCTAAGCTCCTCTACATTTTTGCTAATGTACCAGTATGGCCCGGGAGGCAATATTTCAAGCAGCTCCACTCGGCTTGTGCCCAATTCCTCTGGCACTCCGGTGTGGTCCGTAAGAAGTGGCAGCTTATGACCTTACCATATGAGAAAGGGGGTTTCACAGCCCCAGACTTAATTTATACTGGAACGCAGCACAGGCCCAACACGCCACTCGCTGGTACACGCACCCAAACCCGCCACCACACGCCAAATTGGAGAAACTTGCAGGTGAAGGTACTAACATCATGACCCTACTTCTACACCGCACCTTTCAGACAGACGCCCCGTCAGACCCCGTGGCCGCCACGATCAGAGCGTGGAAGAATATTTTGCACCCTGCACAAGGCCGTAGCCCTTACTATAAATGGCTCCCCATATGGCAATTCCCGGGACTGGCCCCTACATGCGACCAACACCTCTCACAACATTGGGAGGCCCTCGGCTACCGAGCCCTGACCGATCTATACCCGGATGGCATATTTATCACCCCCCAGACATGGCGACCCGCACACTCCAACTCTGTGCTCGAACTGTTACAGTACTTTAGGCTACGGGTGGCGGTACGTGCGATGTGGCCTACGTACCGCATGAACCCCCAGAATCTCCCGAACTCCAATACATAGCGAACTCCGCTGGTTGCAGGAGCATAATATCCTCCCTATATAAAATGCAGCTAGCCAAATCGGAGAACGTAGCGCCGAAACCTCGGGAGGCATGGGCTATGGAGCTTGAGATGGAAATCACCGACGAGGTATGGAGCAAGATGTGCGAACACACACGCAAGGTCTCCTTGAGCTCCAGATTCCGCTGCATACAATATAAACTCCTCATCAGGCTCTATTACACACCGTACAGAGTAGCGAAATTCACACATACTCCGTCCCACAGGTGTCCGAAATGTAACTTTGAAATGGCAGATCATGTACATATGTTTTGGTCCTGTGCCACGCTGGAAGCTTTTTGGACGGAAGTGGCAAAGGCGCTCTCAGAGATAATTGGGTCCCTTGTGGGCCTGGACCCGCTAGCCTTATTGTTCGGAATCTGGGCCGGGGAAAATGAAAGGAAAATGTCTAAGTTTCTAAATGTAAGTTCCATTGTAGCTAAGACATGCATATTGCAATGCTGGAAGCGCCGCACTCCCCCCACCTTTCAGATGTGGTTGAAAGCCCTCACATGGGTACAAATGTGTGAAGAGGATTATATTGGTTCCCTGCCTATCCCATCCCGCCCCAAAAATGTGTGGACAGAATTCTGCAGCTATTTGAATAGCAGGGATGAGGTGGAGTGGACCTCCACCCCTCCATCAAGCCTGCCTAACGTACCATAGGAACTGAATATCCAGGCTCCCCCCTGTGCCACCAATCCCCCCCCCCCACCTCCCTCTGTCTGTGATGATCTGAACTGCTTATGATGTAAGCTCTATGGTGATACTGTGATGTTTGGTTCTGTCTGCGCAAACTGTGCTGTACCTGTTGTAACCTTCTGCCAAATAAACAAAAGTTACAAAAAAAAAGAAATGTGTAATAAAGAAACATTGCTATAGTTAAAGTCAATATGCACAACACACTAAAAATGCAAAAAGTCATTAATGAAAAAGATGATATCCTTGTCATCGACTCTACCTTTAATCAAGACTGACCAGCCTTCTGCAAGAAACCATAGTCACCTTAAAAACCAACTGCCTGCCTCACCACGTCATGCTAGGCGACATCACAAATCATGCTAGGCAATCTTCATAGAAACATCTGCTTCACCAAATCATGATAGGCAAACTCATAGAAGCACATGCTCAAATACCTTCATAACTTTCTCAATGTAATATCAATGAAGGGTGAAAGGCCTCTCATACTCATTAACAGTAGTAGGTAGGCAGTGGAGAGGGTTGGAGAAGACTGGATGCCTGGGATTATCTACAATTCAAGGAAAAATTGACACATTCCAAAAATAATAAAAAACACTTAACAATGCACCATGATCATTTCATCAAAAAAGCATAACAAATAGGATAAAATGCTTTAAAAAAAGAATGGAATGTCCATTAGGATCAATGGCGCCAGCATATAACCAACCCAGAATAAAGTGTCTGCTCTTTTAGTTAGTGAGCTGATTTGCCTTGAGGGTAAAAACAGAATTGTTCCCCAAACAGCTTAAAAGTCAATGGGTAGAGTCCTTTAAGGACCCGGTGTTTCAAAACAGCCAGAACCCAGCTTGGAGGCCTTAGGATCCAGTAAAATAATAAAGAGGGAGTTGGCCCCTCCCAACTGGAAAACCTCTGTGCTCCCTCTCCAGCAAGCCATGTGCGTCTGCCCCTCATCTTCTTGCCAGCTGTTGCCCCGAACAGCTGTGTGCAGGGCCTGAACTTACTGTATTACATACTTTTCACAGTGTTCCTAATCCACGCCTAAAACCACCAAAGTTCGTCCAGCACTGAAAATCTTACTAAACAAAAATATCAGCGAAATGCATCTTTTTTTTTTTGTGTAAGCAATTAGCAAACGTCAATAGGAATCTGTCCAACATATGTGTTCAGTGGGCAGCACCATTCTTATATAAATAATAGCCAAGGAGGTCATCATCAAAAACTACAATTCGAATGGGGATTTGTAGTTTCTGCAGTACCTTGTTATCTTTTGTTTTTTATTCTGCTAGAATAGAATGTTATAGCAGTGAACAGCAGTTGTTTATACAAGAGGCCTGTGTTGTGCAACTCAAGGCCGCTGGCGCTCAGCCCGGACTGTAAATTACTGTACTCTTAACATTGCAAATTTCATTAAGGATTAAAGAATCGCACTGTGCGTTTAGCAACAAGCCTTGGTCTGGCGCTCATACCATATGCCGTTTTAAACATGGCTGACATGGGAAATGCACATCACACATACAAGGTATATTACTGTTAGGAAAGATTTCATAATTGTATGTAATTTTCCCTCCATGTGTCAACCCCCAAACTTTTTGCTGCTGTTTAAACACCATTGACTGACTTTGCCAGAGAAGCACAGCCTTCAGCTGCACTCCTCTGGGCTTTCGCTCACTTTTTATGGGGAAACTGACATACCCTTAAGACAGTCAGCACTGGGGTACTTTGTTTCCCTTAGTCCTTTCCTCATGTTGCAGCTTTTGTGCAACATGTAACAAGTGTATCTTACCATACAGCACACTTGGGTCTCTAGTCATTTCCAAAGGCCCTAGAAACTCTAGCTGGACTTTTTATGAACTTGTGCAGATGTGTCATGGACAGGACTGGTGGCAGCTATCATTTTGCATTATTTTTAACCCTTTCCTGCCATGTTAACTGCATTAGGCAGGGCACAAATAGGTGGCCTGGCTCCAAAATGGCCATGTCACAAGGTTCTTTGTCCTGTCCTTTGGCCATCTTGCCCCTTCACCTTCCCCAGGTCGGGTCGACCCGGGTCAGTCCTTATTTGGTCAAGCACTTTACCACGAATCCCAATGCTTTCACAGGCTTCTGCATGCCTTGTGTGTGTGCGCCTCCAGGATGTGAGCTGGGATGTCTGATCCCAATACACATCCTGGGTGCCAGAGTGTATGGAATACCGTGAATGCCTGGGACCACCGTGGTCCGTGATTGGTCCACGTATGGAGTGTGTGTTTGTGCGCGAAGGGAACTTTGGATAAGGGGAGGCTGAAAACACCACTACCATGCCGATCTCCTGAGTTCACACCGAACAAAGGATAGGAGCCAAGTATCCTGCAACACGAAGCAGAGTCAAGGAACCGATGGTGACCCGCTGGAAGGTTTAGTACCCTGAGCCCGCTGTCGTCCCATGGGACGCCTCTGCATCTGATCGTCCTAGAAGGTCTGCGAAGACGCTTCGAGCCATTAGAATAGTGGGACCAACTATTCCCGGCACCTTCATCAAACCCTGCAAGTAAGCCTCTTCGGCAGTGTCCCTGGGCCAACCAGTGGGCTGACCAGCTTACGCAGGACCTTTGCTCTGTCACCGCCGCTGTTTCGAGGAGGCCCTCAAAACTTAGGGTATACTGCTAGCTCTGTGTCCACGGCACCCTCACACCGAATTTCATACACTTGGCATTCACAGGTCTGAAGTGAGACGAGTGCGCCAGGACCAGAGTAAACACGGTTACCATGTTGCCCTGCCGTGGCAACGACCTGTGCAGGTTTGCTGCAATTGTGACCCTCTTGCCCCTAAAGCCTGCTGCAGTGAAACGTTTGGGAATCATCACTGTATCTTGGGAACTACAAGGTATCGAGACGTCCTTTTTGCCGCATTCGAACCTGCCAGCGAAGTGGACTGTACTGGTGAAGTTTGAGTCTGCCTGCATCGGGGACCGGTGAGTAGTCCTTACCCCAACTGGTGGCCCCTAGCGCAGGAGCCCATTTTTACGCACAAGTGGCCCCTGGGGGCCCCTTTCCTTTCCACAACTCTTGCAAAATAGCAACTCCATCCCGCACTCTCAAACTGCCTCTGCCCTCAAGTGGAGGTCCTGCTTGAATAGCGGGAACTTATTCTTCATCACCTTATCCACCTTTCTGAGCTGCTAGAGACCCTTGAAGAGACCCTATCCTGCCCATTGGCACAAGCGCGTGCATGTACTATTGAGCACAAGGCTCCTCTCTTCGTAGGGCTTGGACTGCCTCTTAGTTAGGTGTATTGATGTGGAACTGGGTCTAAAGATTGTCTGCACTGCCTGTTTTCTTCCCCTCTAGGTTGACAACATATTTTGTGCATTTAACCCCTTACACCCCATTGGTCTTGTGTATATATATGGTATTGAGTGTGATGTATTGGTTTACTTAGTATTACTGTGGTTCTTTGCTATGGTCTATGTTAAAAAGGCCTTGTAATAAATGTGTCTATATTTTTAATACTCCTGTCTGGAGTAATTTGTAAGTGTCCTTGCTTTGTATGCTCATTGAGGTCTTTCAGTCACCCTCACCCCTCCTGAGACTTAGTCTTGACCGCTTACCATAGCTACCCTGATTGGTCTGGCTTGTCCAGAGGTTACCCCTCCAGGTCAGAGTTCAGAAATCCTTCTTAACAATTACTATAGCATTGTGAACATATTCAATCACCTTTAAACGGCTGCTTTTTAGGCAATGGGTTCTGCACAGACTCCCGGATTAGATACCTCTGGTTCTTGATTTGTGAATCTCTGCAGGTAGTCTTGATCAGCAGCCAAACCCTTTTCATCACGTTCCATCCTCTGTTGTCTTTACAGATTTCCTTAAGGTGTTAGGTTGATAAGCAGCCTTTTGTAGAAGTTGATTCTGCAAAATATCCAAGAAAAGCATCCCCTGGATTCAGAGTGGACGACAGTGTTGTAGAAGGACAGGCACACCCTCCAAGCTAAGAAGGTTTGGTAAGTCTTGCTATTGTTGTCACCTTAATGTCCCCCTTCTTGAACTCTGCATCATTTGGTTCATTCAGTGTGGAAGTGAAACTCCTCTTGTATTCGTCATGTGACTTTAAGCAAAGTAGCCATGGCTCAGAAATGTACCCAAGTCCCCTGCCTGGCTTTGTGATCAGGTGGAAAATTGGCCTTGGGTGCAGAGTACCCTCCCAAGCCAGTGGATGATGGGCCTGGTGGCTGAATGGGCAAGGCCGCTTAGCAAGGGGCATTCACATGGGTACAATCGTACCCCTCCCCAAGGTATGCCAGACATTCGGGGGCTGCTTATTGGGAGTATCCTACTCGGTCCCTAAGGTGTGCCAGATATTGAGGAACCTCTCCCATACACTTGTTTTACAGAAAAACCTCTTCCAAAGCACAGGCCTGGTTTCCAAAACAATCATCAGCTAACATTTGTGTAGCTCGCAAGCTTGTGCAGAATTGCAATCCCGATGACGAGAATCTTGGGACTGCTGACACCCACAGATTCCACAAGCTGACGCAGCTTTGTGAACCTGCTTACAGGCACGCCTTCAAGGTTTGTGGGGCTGTAGAGCATTGTGTTGGTTTGCAAAACCTCTGCACTCGAGCACAGCCCTAGTGGCAACCAATACATGAAAAAATGAACTGCCTCCGCTTACACACAGCACCAGAACAGCCAGTTTACAAAACCAACATCATCTTTCCAGTCCAGCCAGGTCCTTCAGGACAATTCAAAATAGCTATCAAAGTAGATATACCTCTATGACGGCCCTCTCAGTCTTGTGCTAACTGCAAGAGGTGAGGAAAGCCAGACAATTGCACTCCACAAATGCTCTGGGTACAGAGCTGCAGACTCCAAGTCCTGGGCCCACCTAGATGGGAGCGGCTATCTTGATATAAAACCCAGAAAACCCACTCAGTGGTGTGGGTTGCTGGAAGAGGAGTTCTATGTTGGAAGAAGGCTGGAGATTTGAAAGGGTTGGAGACCTGAGGCGACAGGAGTGGCGGAGGCTGGGCAGGTAGCAGCGGAGGAGAGCAAGAAGCGATGGTGGTTAGAAGTCAGGCAAGGATGTTACTTCTGGAGGAGGAGGTGAATAATTGGAGGAGGTGGTGAGAGACAAGTGTAGCCCAGATGTATTTTTGCCCTGGCGTCGTAGCATCAGGGCCTACCACCAGGTCCGGAGGGACCACCACTACTACTATTCCCTTCCCCCTCTTACAGACCAGCTGAAAGAGGAAGTCCATTTCAGGGAGTCTGCAACATGACCATAGAAATATCAGAGCAGGAGATGGGCCACATCCTGAATTCTTGAGTCAAAATATTCACACAACTTGGGAAGAATAGTTTAGCATCATGGGGCACTTCTATTTATATCATAAATAACAAATCCCATGCATTGGATACTTTGCAATATTCCTTGTTTGCGAATAGCACACCTTTGTTATCAGCCAAACTCAATATTGGTCCCACCATGCACTCGCCACCTTCCCTGGTCGGAGTCTGGACCTTATGCTAGAGGATAACTCTCAGGGAAACAGAACCCATACCCTTGTTGGGCCTTTAGCAAGCCTCTGCCCGGACTTTCAAATGTGCATCTGACTTTCAAATATGCATCTCACTTTATGCATCTGAACTCTTATGTCGCGTGACATCTCTAAACTAGCCAATGACTGCTGCAACTAGCCATGGTAGTCTACCCCATCGAGGCTCCTAATTGCAAACTGATGCCACATAGGGAACCCAGGGCACAAAACCAGCCTCAGCAGAACATAAACATGAGATGGTATATGTACAATTAGTCTGCTGTCTTACAGTAGGGGCAGCATCCTAACTGAGTTGTACTTCCGATTTGTTTTTTTGACGTGAAAGTTTCCCAATGCCTTTTGGTTGAGCCCCTCTACATGTTGTTGAATAAAGCTGTGAACAAAGTGATCTTGGTGTCCTGTTGGTCCCCACTGCCCACTAAGTGACAGAAACCATTATGGATGGCATCGGGTATATGTAGAGGCTAAGAAAGACCCGGAGCATGGGAGAAACCGAAAACTGGGGAATAAACTGTCCCAACCAGGTATAGTCATGGCTGGCCATAGATGTGTGGGGCCCAGTTCAAAATGAATTTGAAGGTTCCTCCCTCCCCCTCCCTTAAATCCTACCTGCATATATTAACTCAAATGTACTGATCATTTGTAGTTTAAGGTTTTCAAATGCAAAAGGGGAGTGGTAAAATCGTAAGCACATTTTGTGGGGCACATGCAGTTTGTTCGTTTTGTACCCATGCAGCATATATACCTAATCAGACAATCGAAACAATATAAGGAATGGGAACAAAGATTTCAGTAAAACATAGAGGACTTTTGTTGGGGGGGGGGGATATGTTTTTCGAATTAACATTACAATGTGTGATTTCCATGGTTTATCATTGGGGTTACATAACATGAGCCACGTTGAACTAATTTCCAAGCATACAAGCTGCACTACACTGAAGAATTGAATGCAGGGTGAACTATGTCTCCGTTTACTGGACACTTTCTGGAGAGGTCTGTCTTTGGCCAGCACAAGCACACTTCCAAGTGATATAGCCTTTAGTTTGTTAGACTCTAGCTCATTTAGGCAATGTGTGCATTCCTTCAGCCCCACCATGAGGCTTCCTTCTGCTCCAAAATTCCTGGACAAAGCAATGGAGAGAGAGTGGTTAATAACTGCATATAATCACATAACTGGTGCATTAGCCTCTACACAGGGAACAAAGAAAGGCAGCCAGTAGGGGACATAAAATACGAAGGCGCGTTATAAATGCCATATCATATCAAGAAAAGTTATTCTTTCTTTGTCAGAGTCGCTGTGGGTCCCCAATGAATGGGAGACTATTTCAATTTGAGACTCTAATGCTGAGCCGGTGTGTGGTACAGCAAGGCAGCAGTTTGGATACATTTACATAGAGAGAGCAGAGTCACAAAGGCCAAGAACCCAAGTCATGCTAAGACAAGGCAAAACTTAAGGGATGTTGGCATGGCAACGGGCAACCCTATGCTGCCAGCAAAATGCGTGTTCACCAGTTTTCATTGTTAGTCCAGTACCCTGTACCGTTGTATTTGTAGTTTAATATGTCCCCGGTTCTCTGTGGTAGAGTGAAGAGGTAGTCCGCCATTGTGCCAAGGTGGTGTCCTTCTAGCTAAAGTGATGCCCATGCTTGTTATTTACTGAAGCATCCCCTTTCTTTGTTTTTGACATTGCTTTTACCTCGGTTGGCATGTTCCTTGCTCTTCGATCATTCTTCAACGTGCCCGTTGGATTCATCAGCCTGCCCCGGGGGTCTTGAAACCAAGAAGGAGCAGCCAATTCCGAGGCCTGATGGGGGGGCAGGGGGAGGCGGGGGTGGGGAGAAACAGCGAAAAGTCTGGGAAAAGGTGCCTAGTCGGCCTTACCATCACCCTTTTTCAACAAGTATTGGCAAAGCCAATAGTTTTGGTATTTACTGCCGTTCTTTGAATTTTGCATTTATAGGCAACAGGGTACGCAGGAGAGTACAAGTTTCAAAGAGGGATGTGAAAAAGGGATGTGGGTGTGCAAGAGGATGAGAAGTTAGGAGAATAGAGGAAGGGAAGAAATGATTGAGAGGGTGTCATCGATGATGAGCAAGAGGATATATGAGCAAGACTGTTGAGAGTGAGGGAGTAAGAAATAAAGCAACAGTGTGAGAGGCAGGATGAGAAGGGGGTAGAGAGTGGAGGTAGTGTGGGTGAGGTACAGGGTATGGGGTAGGGTTGGTGGGGGTAGAGAGAATGGGGTAGGGTGGGTGGGGTAGAGAGAATGGGGTAGCGTGGTTGGGGGTAGAGAGTGGGGGTAGAGTGGGGGGTTGCATGGGGGGGGAAGAGTGGAGGGTGGGGTCGAGGGGGTGGGTGTGGTAGAGCGAGTGGTGGTAGGGTGGGTGGGTTAGAGAGTGGTGGTAGAGTGGTGGGTTAGAGAGCAGAGGTTGGATGGTTGAGGGGGTAGAGAGTGGAGGCAGGGTCGGTGAGTGGGGGTAGATTGAGTGGAGGTAGGGCAGGTGGAGATAGGGTGTGTGGGGGTAGAGAATGGGGGTAGCATGGGTGGGGTATGATATGGCATTTATAATGCACCTATACACAAGTGTTTCAAGGCGCAACGAGGGGGGAATAGAGGGCGAACAGAGAACGATCTTACTTGGCCAAGTGACCTTGAGATTGCGCCCCCCCAACCCCTTTTTTTTTTAAAAAAACCCATTTTTGTAAAAAACGAAAACCCGAAAAATAAATATATAATTAAAAAAAAATTCGACCATTTGGTTTTCGACCAAATGTCATTCGACCAGTTTTAGGTCGCCCAAATGTCTGGACACCACTGGGAGCCAATGTAGAGATTTCAATGCTGGAGAGATACGATCCCTGAGCTTGAGGACAAGTCTTGCAGTCCTGTTCTGGATGAGTTCCGGAGAGTAGAAGCAGGCAGATTTAGAAAGAGGATGTTGCAATACTCCAGCCTAGAGAGAACCAGTGCTTGGAAGACAGTGAGCTTCTGGTGGAAGGAGAGGAAAGGAAGAATACCTCTGAGGAGATGCAGTTGGTAGTTTGACTTCGTAGTGACGTCGGAGATTTGAGGAGAAAAGGAGATTGTGGAGTTGAAGATGACCCCGAGGTTCTTAGCCTCACAGTTGGGAGCAGCAAGAGGGCCAAGGGAGGCCGGGCAGAGAGTGACAGGAAATTAGGGTGCAGGTGTGCCGATGAGGAGAATCTGTCTTACTGGCATTAAGGCAGAGATCGTTGGCAGCACACCACTCCTGGATAGTAGACAGTCGGAGATGAGAGAAGAGGTGGCGAGAGAGGGGTAGCGAGAGTGAAGGTAGCATGGGTGGAGTAGAGTGAAGGTAGGGTTGGTGGGTTGGGTAGATCGAGTAGGCGTCTGGTGGGTGGGGGGTAGAGAGTGAGGAAAGGTTGCGTGGGGGTAGAGAATGGAGGTTGGGTGAGTGGGGGTAGAGGGAGTGGATGGGGTAGAGGGAGTGCAGGGTGGGTTGGGGTAGAGGGGCAGGGTGGGTTGGGGTAGAGGGGCAGGGTGGGTTGGGGTAGAGAGTGGAGGGAAAGTGGGTGGTAGACGGTGGGTGGGGGTAGAGGGAGTGGAGGTAGGGTGAGTTGGGGGGAGGATGAATGGGTGTAGATGTGGGGGTAGAGGGTGCACGTATGGTGGGTTAGAGAGATTGGCAGTATGGTGGGTGGGGGCAGAGAAATGGTGGGTGTGGGGGGATGGAGAGTAAGGGTGGAGTTGGGGTAAGAAGGAGTGGAGTTTAGAAAGTGGGGCAAGATAGAGCGTGGTAGGTGGGTGGAGTAGAGAATGGGGGTAGGGTGGGTGGGGGTCGGTGGTGAGAGTGGTAGAGCGGTTGTAGAGTGGGTGGGTTGTGTAGAAAGAGTGGGGGTCGGCTGGTGGTAGACAGGATGGGCTTAGGGTTGGGTAGAGCGAGTGGGGAATGGGTGGGTGAGGTTAGAGAGGGAGGGGGTAGTGTGGGAGGGTGGAGGTAGGGTGGGTAGGGGAGTGAGTGAGGTTAGAGAGAGTGGGGTTGGGGTGAGTGATGGTAGTTGGCTGGGGGGAAAAACATGAAGAACAAAACAGTTTCCGGAGGACTTGTCAAAGATAGCCCGAACAAAACCCAACCAGTCGGGGTAGGGTGGAGTGGGTGGGGATGGAGCGATTAGGGGTGGGGGGGTTGGTTGTATGTACACAGGCAGTCTCAGGATGACAAACATATCTGCTGTCAAAAATAGCCCAAATGTCTGTGACAATAGTCCAATATGAAATCACTCACAGCTGGGGAATGGAAAGCCCAGCACCCGGCTTGCTTCTTACAAAGCTGCTGGAACTTCTCATTGGGTAGAATGGCGTATATGTTTGGAAAAAAGAGATTTTTGTGATTTGACTGTTTCATGCCATGGTAGTGCCTGTTGCTGTGTGTTGGGATGGAAATTAGTATATCTCACCCCCCCCCCCAGGCACTTTAAGGTGTGGCGAACCCCTTATTAAGTGATGTAGTGTATAGGGGGCCAGTGGGGGGATAAAACTGCACGATTAAACACAATATATAGAGGTAATGTAGCGCCAACAGTAGATGCGTGGCACTAGAAAACACATACAATGAAACTCCATTTTGCAGTAGGCCAAAAAGCACAGGCTTTTGTGGTCGCGCTGCACCCTCCAAACTCCATGAACCCAGTTCACTAGGCCCAACCTCATTGGAATGAATATGGACAGCAAGCTCTCACAGAAGTTCACATCCCCCTTGTCCCTCCACTGTTGCAAACATTTTGTATCTTTCTGAAGAATGTGCCTGCAAGAGCATGAGACAACCCCAGGTGCCACAATATGTCCATCCATCTCCACTAAACTGCCAATAGGCCCCTTACCCCCACCCAGCACCCCAAAGCTAGGCCCACACCACTGGCCAGACCCCCACACGGCTGCATTCCATGATAAGCAAACGACCCTCCTGTCGTAACACAAATGGAGTGTCCATAAAAGATCCAAGCATGCGCAACTGTATTTCTTCCAGCATAAAACACATCCTTTGTAACACAAGGTACCGGGAGGGATAAATTAAAGATCAAACCCAGGGTGGAAGACCTAAATGCGATATCAACGAAGCCCTGAATGTGTGGGTCAGCATGACTGTATTTTATCTTCCCTTCCCCCGGCACCATTCTCTGCGCCGACCCAGGTGCATGCCACCGTGAGGGAATAGGGAGTTTAGCGTGTTAGTTTAGATGCAAAATTGTGTTTATACGAGCAACCTGACCTTCACCCGAGACTGAGATGAGCCCAGCTGACCGACGTGGAGACTGATCGACGGCAGCATAACTAACCAATTTTAGCCTGGCATCCCTTATGGAGCAGGTCCATCTAGAAGTTCATACCTATCAGTAGCACCAGTTCTAACTGTATATGATGATGTCACGTGGCTTTTTAAGCTGCTGCTTGTCCTTAGATTAACCAGAGTGCTCTCGAGCAGCAGAGTCCTTTGCTGATATTTTGTATTCTGTACAAATGTTATCCTTGCAACGCTATCTCCTTGCCTATTTCCCTAGAGGGTTGTCTTTATTCTGGAGTGTGCGTAGAAAGGGACTTGCCTTCATATGCCAACCAGATATTCTCTGTTCAGAACCCCCATTCTGTCTCTTTTTTTCTGTAACAATGGTTTGGGCAATTTTGTTGCGCAAGCGCCACAAACATTTGCTAAACCCTAATATTCTAGAATAATGTAATGTGAGACTGAAGTCAAAGTTTGGTTCATTTATTATTTTCTTTTCCATACCTCACTAGACAACTTGACCTATTTGTATGCTGCTGTTGAGTCTGTAGTATTGCTTTCAAAACATAAATGACAGTCATGCAATCTAGCTGTTACACATGACGTGAATAAAAAGTGCCTTCTCACAAAAAGTGAGCATGCCATTTTCCTGTCAACCAAGCAGGCATCACATCTAGCTAGCATTGTTAAGGTTAACCAAGAGGTTTACCTTGTGAATGCATTTACTTTGGGGGTGAGCACGTATTGGGAAGCCCAAAGGGGGCTTTGAAACTCCAATGACACCATCCCAGGGAGTTGTGACATGGCAGAGAAACTGATTGTTCCCATTATCCACTCCACACTGGAGTCTGCTGCAATCTCGAATGAAGAATGCACTGCGTAGGACAAACCTTGCTGCATTTAGTATTAGTACCTGGTACAAAGCCGTCTTGTTTTACCTTTACAGTGTTGATCAGGCCTTCAGACCATGATGGGGTTTCACCAAGTTCCTCTTTTGTCGATTGCTCTGCAATTGAACCTTCAAAATGTCTGATTCTTTTGATTGGAGCGTGGTACCTAACCGCTGATGTGATTATTGACCGGGGCTTATTTTAAGTTGCTATTAATCGAAGAGAAATGTGTTAGTCCCTCACTGCTTGGGGTGAAATGAAACAAACCTGCAAATTGCCGTCACCCTTTATGCATAAAGCTCCATTTGCTTGGAATGTATGTATTTCAGTCTAAATTGTGTGTCCAGTGATCAAATGAACAGCTTTTGCAAATACTAACAAAAAATTGTAGTTGAAGATAATGGAGTTTAGAACTTCTTTAGCGCTTAACCCCCAAATACTTGAAGCTAGGTGGTATGGCCTACTTGAGACATTGGGCCTCATTACAAGTTTTGCGGTTAATCCGCCGAAATTCCTTGAAACGGATTTAGTGTTTCCACCACTTGGTCCAAGGGACTCCACAGGGATTTTGGCAGAATTTCCACTGGCAGTAATTCTGTGGATTTCTTATGGCAAGGTGGCAGATTTTCCGGTGGTGTTTCGGAAAAGCCTCCACCTCACCACCGAACCTGTTGCTCGGTGGTGTGGTAATGCGGAGGTAACGGAATTACAACCACGTTACCTCTGCTTTTTACTGCACCACCCTAGTTGCAATGAGGCCCATTGTCCTTTCCAAGTTCCATTATGTATGCTCAAACATCCTGGAATGTGATGTTTAAACGTATAAAGCATCCAAATGTCATTGAGGTATGAAACCTTTTGCAGAGCACCTGAATGGTACTGGCACACACCTGAAAGGTCCAGGCATACATGTCCATGCAATTTAGATTATTCCAATAAAGATGGAGGTCAAATATGTTGCAAGGTGTCTCTCTCCTTCAGAAAAAATGACTTTCTGGAGATTCTTCTGCACCTATCCCTCGTTGTAGAAGTATCCTGAAGCAAATCAGTTGGCATTGCTAAGATGTACCATTGCCCTAAATAATAAATATAGCTGTACATTTGGGGATTCATCTTTACAGCTCCCAGTAACCCAAGGGTAATGTATGTATTTCTTCCTTTCCCATACCGCAGCATGCCTTCACTAAGGTAATCTACTATAGCGGTTCTTTGCTCAGATGCTCAAGACCAGTGTACACCGAGAAATTGCCCCCACTATCTCCCTTAAGGCTTTATCCATTGTCATTGCTACACCTCCAGGTGGTTGGCTCACACCCCTGGACTGCAACCTCAGACCTGTTCACTGCATACTCTCAATTGCCAAGGACAATTGTTGTTTTTTATGCCACATTGTGAATTTCCCCATCCCAAGTGTACCAAGGATGTGCTACATGGCACACCTCATTTTACAAATATCTAAAAATAATTTAATGTTGCTCAGTATGTGGACATTCTTTAAATCTGTCCTGCAGAGTCTGGTGTCAATGGTCCCACCACTGGACGTAGTTAATGTGTGTGCAGAAACATGTGAATGAAGGCCTAAATACTATGCTATGTTATGCTGCACCAAATCACCACTGTAGTGGTCTCGGAGCACTGAGGCATGTCTGGAGGTTAGTGCATTGTGTTCTTGACCCGGGTAATTGTGTTCTTGACCTGGGTATCCAGACCATAACCTCAGAGGATGAAAAGGGTTAGTGGCGTTGAGGTAGGGAACTGAGGGTAAAGATAAAACAAAGGGGGATTTACGCAGACGAGGCAGGTTAAAGGGAGAGGGAGGATGTTTGTGATGGTATAGGTGCATGCAGTTCCAGGCAATGGGGATCGGGAGTGCATTACACATAGTGGTTAAGCTCAAAGGTGTCTGTAGGAGAACAAGGTATTTACTTGAAAGCATTTTTAAGAAAGATGCAGAAGTATAAAATCAATGCAGTGTGTGGCTATGTGATGGGCTTGAGATGTACCCACGCAAACCCTTTGAAGCGTGGAGGCTTTTTGTTAGTGAATGTGCTTATTTCTTCAGAATCGTTATACTGAATAAACACTGTGATTGCTGAATATGAAAGGAAAAAATAGAGTGTAAACAGGGGAATGGGACAGGTGTCTGTCCTTCAGTATGCAGTGAAAGTCTAGTAGAATGGTGTGTGGGGCACTGTTTTGTGAAATGTTTTAGTGCATGTTGTTTAGGTGAACAAAATATACTAAGAATACCTAGTGAATATGGGCAGAGATGGGTGAATGATGCAGAGACTTAGCATAAACTACCTCAAGTGTTAATAAATCTGGGGAAAATGGTAAGCCTGTTTCATAGCCATAAGGTAAGGACAAATGCCTTTAAACATTGAATTGCCTGGTTCTATTTGCTAATTAGTGCTTTTCTTTTTTTAATTTATTTTATTGTTATTTGGTTAATACAATTAACATTTAGGATAAGAGACATACATTTGACAATATAAAAAAAATCCACATTTCTTTAGAATCTTAATTAAAAAATGTAGTTTCATATATAAACTATTCTCATAAGAATGATCTCATATACCTCAGATAAATGTAATTAATAAAACATTCCAAGTATCACAAACCGGGTAAAACTTTTCCGTTAACCAGGAGGACATTCCATTGCTATTCACAAACCCATTCAGATAAATTAATTGCCCTCAGAAATCCTACCACAGCGATCATATCGGAGGTTCCATCCCCCTCCCAACCATCTATTCCACAAAATTTCCAAATCAATCCAGACCAAGCTATGAAAAAAGTGTTTAAAATATTTTAGTCGGCTGGATTGAAGCATAGGGAATTAAAGCACCAAATGTTTGGTTGTTTCTAGCATATTCTCTTCTCTACAGAATATACATTTTGTCTCACCAATTCCTATATTATACCTAAGGAGGATTTCTTTACTTAAAATTAAATTCCTTCGGAATCTAAAAAAAATCACTCCATACCAGCGGACTAGGATAAATAAAAAGGGAGCGAAAGTTCCCAATTTCCTGCAAGATGAGATAAGGAGGAGTAACTATACATTTTTTCAGTGGTAGAAATCCAGTCCCATATTGGTAGATGCTTTTTTTGTACTGTCTGGTCTAAGTAGTAGCTCTTCACGACTGGACCAAATTTCAAATTAAAAACCATCACAAAAGATGCTAAAAGATTTCCCGGACAACTAGAGCTATCATTCTGGCCATCGTTCATCACTTCATTTAGATCCCAATAGAGTATCTAACTCTGCGTTCATAATTTTATGCAGTAAATTAAACCTATTCCATATCCCCCTACTTCTTAAAGATCGAATCCCCAATTCAAATCGAATAACGGCAATGGGGAACGATTTTGGCATCTAATAACTTTTCACCAGATACGCGCCTCAATTACAGACAAACTTAAAATTGATGTGTCAAATAGTTCTATACGATAGTCATTTAGGTACAATCTTGCCCTCATACATTTGAAGGCTTAATAATCTGGTTTGCCAATCGGGAGGATTTATTTAAAAGATACTCTCTCATGTCAATTTTATTAGGCCCGAGAAGCCCAAGTAAATGAAGCGATTCACCTGCTCCAGTTTTTGTACACCACTCCACTGTATCTGTGATTTAAGTTTCTTCATAGTGGTCAACTGGATGACTTTTTTGTTTTGTCAGTATTAATGGACAATGAATTTCCTCGCGCATAGGTCCCAAAAGCATTAATTGGTCTTTGTAACCCCAAAGGATTCAAATCCAATAACAGGAAGTCATCTGCGTAGGATATCCACATAAGCTTCTGATGGTTCAATTTAGGTGATGCAAAGGCCGATTTAGCTAGTGACTCTCCCACGTCAGAGACACAAGTTTAAAAAGACAGGGAGGCCACCAGGGGGCGCGTGAAGGATGGCTGCCTAATCCTTCAGCTCTGCCGAGCTGGGACATAAAGGGGTTCTGAGCCCCCCTATACCACCCCTGCTTAGATCTGAGGGCTCCCACCGGGTTGTGAAGCCCTGGGCCACGTCCGCTCCAACTTTGGCCACAAACTGAGTAATAGCAGTGGAGCTAGCTATCGGATCCCTCCCAACGGCTGCTGGAGTGCTCCAGAGGCGCTCCGCAGCTGGGGTGAGGGACGAGAGGCCGGGTAGAGCGGTCACAAGAGTGAAGGCTGACTGAGGCGAACTGACCCTCGGCGCAGTGCCAGGGAGGAGACCTCATGCCCCGGGAGGCATTCCGGGTGGCCTCCCTGCCTCCCCCATGCCCGGAGGGGTCTGGTGCTACCCCCCACCAGTGTTGCCAACTTAGCGACTTTGTCGCTATATTTAGCAACAAAGTGCGGGTCCCTAGCGACTTTTTCCATAGAAAGCGACTAGCGACTAATCTAGCTACTTTCCCGAGTCCCATTAGCGACTAGCGACTAATCTAGCTACTTTCTCCCGAGTCCCATTGGTTTGAAGACATACACTTTTTTTCTATTGGTTTGGAGACTTGCACGTTTCCAAACCAATAGAAAAGGGTGTACGTCTCCAAAACAATAGGAGTACCCCCAATCAGTGCCCCCGTCCTGGCAGCCAGCCAGGCCAGGCCCCCGCCACACAACACGTGACGTCATGTCGCCGCGGCCTGCGAGAATGCGGCGAGATTTGTCGCCTACAAAATTAAAGGAAATGCGGATTGCGGACAGTTTCCCATTTAATTTCCTATCCTGAGACGTGCCGTCACCGTGATCTTCATCGTTCCTGTTGCAGCCGGCCCTGCCTGCCTTCGCTTTGAGCGCCTCTGCTGCCAGTTACCTCGTCCTCGCCTCGGTGGACTCCAGTGTGAATCCTGTTGCCTGGCCTGGCTGGAATCCTTCTTCCTTCCAACTCGCAGTTGCCACTGCTGAACAGCTGCAATTCTCCGACGTCAAGGTAAGTGCTGCCATACGGGTTGTTTTTAATGTATTCCTGTGCACGTTGTGTAGGGGGCTTTTCTTTTAATGTATGTGTGTGGATGGGGACTGTATGCTGTGTGCACGTTGTGTAGGGGGCTTTTCTTTTAATGTGTGGATGGGGACTGTGTGCACGTTGTGTAGGGGGCTTTTCTTTTAATGTATGTTTGTGGATGGGGACTGTATGGTGTGGATGGTGTGCGCACGTTGATACATGTATGGGCTCAACTCTGCGACCATGTCAGGGAGTTGTGCATGTAACAGCAACTTAGCATGTCTGTGAGTGGTGCACAGCCCCGCTGTTATAGGCACAGGTCTGAAAGCCCCTCCCAAACAACAAGAGCTACCAAATGGAAAACAATCCTGCTAAGTATGTTACATAAGCATACCCCACACACAGTGTCTCGCTCTCTGCCCATCTCTCTCATTGCATTGCGGTTGTGCCATATGTGCTGCCTTTTCCTCATCAGCATCAGGCTGGTGGCTCTTTTCTGTGCACTCTGGGACACATCTCCTGACACCCAGATTGCGCCACATGCAGGACAACAATGGGGATGCCCAAACTTTCCATGTGCATGCAGTAAATCCCTGCAAGCGTGTGGCAATGTAATATGTCCATCCGGAGGATAAAGATTCTCTCAGTTCTGTCTGCACTTTGAACAGGTGTGTGCTGACAGCAGTTATAATTAAAATGTGGGTTCATGGGTGCTACCTTTGATTTTCACTTCATGGGCACAACATTTCATTGGAGCGGAGTCCAACTGCCAGTGCAAGCTCTGCCTCCTTCAAACTCCACCCCTACCCCGGCCCTTGTGTGATTTTGCAGCCTAGATGTGACATAACCTTTTGCAGCCTAGTTGTAACATAACCTTTTCCCCTCCTTTTTCATGTAGCTCCTGTCGGGTTCCGTGGTTTCTTGATGTTCCCTCTGGTCTGTCGTGACCCTTAGTGACTGATCCCTCCGCTGGCTGATCCTGCCCTTTTACATTCACTGTATTTGTTGCCTGTTCTTTGTGTCCGAGATATTAACTGCACAAGTATAAATCGTTGCATTTGCCTACCTCATCCTGTCTCAGACAAAACTGTACACACAGAAGTACAGAAAGGAGTGGAAAACAAACCCTGCATTCAAAGGCTGGTTGAACCCACTTATTGGCGATGATACACGGGCATCATGCCTGTATTGTAAGGCTGATTTTTACGCCAAACTAAGTGATGTCAAAAAACACATGGCCACACTAAAGCATGCCATAAAGGCAAAGCCTTACTGTCCCACCCAAATCAAGCTGCCATTTATGGTTCAACAAATTGACTCTGCTAAAAAGGCTGAGGCCATCATGGCAATGGCAATCGCTGAACACTGTCCTATGCTGGCAATTGATCACATTGGCGAAGCATGTAGAGCTGCTTTCCCAGACTCTGGTGCTGCTACCCATTTCAAACGGCACAGGACAAAGTGCACAGAAATGATTAATCGTGTTGTAGCGCCCTACTTTCTGAAAAAGCTGGTTGCTGATGTGGGTGACCTGCGTTTCAGCCTCCTGCTCGATGAGTCCACAGATATAAGTGTTGCTAAGTACCTGGGGATTGTGATAAGGTACTTCAGCGTCACAAAGCAGACAATTGTGTCTACATTTCTGGGGCTTGTTGAGTTGGAGGGAGGAGATGCCAGCTCTATAGCCCGTGCTGTTGTGGCTTTCCTCGAGAAGTGTTCTCTCAAAAAAGAGAAACTCCTGGGGATAGGGACTGACAATGCGTCTGTTATGACGGGGGTTAACATAAAGTGCTGAAGGAGGAGTATGGCCTGAAGGATCTGATCCTTATTCGCTGTGTGTGCCACTCTCTGCAGCTTGCTGTAACTCATGCTTCCAATGAAGGCATCCCCCGTAGCGTGGAAACTTTGGTGCGGGAGACTTACAAATGGTTTTCAGTGTCTCCCAAGCGCAGGTTGGCCTACAAGGCCGTATATGAGACCATCAACTGTGGGAAGAAAGCCTTACAGATAACAAAGGTGTGTTCCACACGTTGGCTCTCCATAGAACCTGCAGTTTCACGCATTTTGGACCAGTGGGAGGAGCTTAAGCTTCATTTCTCAGTTACCAGGTCCAGAGAATACTGCTACATGGCTGAGATGTTATAATATGTGTTGTGGATCACTGTACATGGATATATCTGACCTTTTTAAAGTCAGTGCTGGGTGAGGTACAGGTGGCCATCAAGGCTTTTGAGGGAGAGCAGGTGGATCCTCTTAAGCTACTTGACAGCTTGGTTAGCCTGATCAAGTCTGTGAGCAGCAGGGTACTCAATCCTCTGGCAAAAATTGATGTACTGAAAAGGCCAATAGATGGTTACAT
The DNA here is from genome assembly GCF_040938575.1 of Ambystoma mexicanum. NCBI lineage: Eukaryota > Metazoa > Chordata > Amphibia > Caudata > Ambystomatidae > Ambystoma > Ambystoma mexicanum. The sequence goes on along the minus strand of NC_090936.1, from coordinate 497,566,230 downwards.
CTGTCCAAAACCGTATTTTGGGCACCTTTTTGAGTCCAAGGCAGCTGAACTCCGCCTTGCGCCAGAGGATGAAAGCAATGTCCGAAAGCGGTGTACATCCTTCACCATCTCCCTCACAAATGAGTTGAGGGTGCGGCTACCGGACAACATTGATGCATTGCAGTATATGTCTGTTTTCAATGTGCAGGAAACTCTGAAGCATAATAAGAGCCCTGGAGAGGTAGTAAAAATAGCCAAGCTCCTTGGCTACTCCCCTGCAGAGATAGACAAGATTGTCCAGCAATGGCTTGTCATCCACCTCAGGAAATGGAACGAGACCAAAAGCACACTGGGCTTCTGGAGTGAGATTTGGAAGTTCAGGGATGCAGCAGATATCAATCCATTTCAAGAAGTCGCCATGGCTGCTGTGTTGGTGTTGTCATTGCCACACTCAAATGCTCAAGTTGAGAGAGTATTCAGCCAGATGGGTGTAGTAAAAACCAAACTTCGCAATCGGATGTCCTTGCAGAGCCTTAACTCTATCCTGTACATCCGATATGGTCTGAAGCTGTCTGGTGAAGCCTGTTATGAGCACCAGCTGCCTGACAGTGTTTTGCAGCAATTTGGCACATCAGCTGCTTACTCTTTCAAGTCAGCTCCCTCAGTTGCTGAACCTGCCATAGAAAGCCATGATGCAGATGATGACATTGTCCCACTCTTTCTGTGAGCGAGAACAGCTTGTGGCTTTTGTGTGTGTGTGTGGAGGAGGGTCTGGAAACAAAACAATAAACTTTGATTTAAGGCCCATCTATTTTCCCACATTGACAGCTTTTTTCTATTGCCAATTTTTTTCTATTGCCCGTGTTTTCTGTTATCTTTTTCTTTCATTTTAGTTAACTAAATGCAAATTGTATTAAAAAAATGGTATGCTCATGTTATACATTGATTTGTTCAGGGCTCCGAACTGGGCCATACAATTAAAAACCAAACATGAGAAAACTAAACAAAAAATTAAAAAATAAAAACCAAGAAAGCAACTCTGCCAGTGTGTATTTTTGGGTCATTTTTGCCTTCTAAACATATATAGGGTGTTTTTTATTCACTTTTTGTTACCCCCACGTCATTGATCCCCTCTCCTACGTCCATTGCGCAACTTGCAAAGGCAATTATGCAAATTAGGCGATGATGTCATTTAGCTACTTTTAGCTACTTTTAGGACAGCCTCTAGCTACTTTCCGGACTGAGGAGTTGGCAACACTGCCCCCCACAGAGGAGCAAGTAACGGAGGAAGCAGCAGCAAACTGGGCCCGGCCTGTGACTGGGGTGAGCCTGGCACAGCACACCCCCTCCCACCATGCCCCCCACAGCAACGGCTGGGACCCCATGAGAAGTGGGGAGCGGAGCGGCCCCTCCATAGAGCGGCTTCAATAGAGGAGACCGAAGAAGGTGAGGAGAGTCGCTGACCCCTGGGCCTGTCCCAGGGGTAAGACGCCACCCCCCCCGGGTGGCATTTAATACGGCCTGCACCCCCCACCATGACCAGAGAGCACCAGTGATCCCCCTTCCCCATAGAGGAGCAGGGCGACGGAGGAGGCGGCAGTGAGCTAGGCCCAGCCTGTGACTGGGGTGACCCCGGAGGCGCACACCCACGCCCTCCCCCCCAAACCTCCACCAGCAGAGGCGGGCCTCCGTTGGAAGTGGGGCATTGTGAGGTCCCCTCACAGGAGAAGGTGATGCCAGTGGCAGTGATGGGAGGTGAGCAGGGATGGGGGGGGCCCCCGCTGGACACTTGGACCTGCTGGGGAGACCATCGGAGGAGCTAGCCAGCTCTGTGAAGTGGGAGTGGAGAAGACAGGAGGTGGACAGAAGCTGAAGGGGTGGTGGCCCCACATGAGGGGTTTGGCTGGGGTCTGAACCCGGGGAGTTCCCCCGGGCCCAGGCTCTAGGGGCACTGGGGAGGCCCTGTCGAGGCAACTGGAGATTGCCCCACAGAAGGCTCAAGCCGCTATACCCATGACTTGGAGAGAATCCCTGCAGCGATGTCTGTTCCCCGGGGTGGCCCCGGGACCCATATTGGCAGAGATCGGACCAACCCCCCCCGGGCAAATACAATGGAGGGGGACGCAGCCATGACTAAATCGGATGTGGCGACCCTCATGGAGATCATCTGTGGCATTCGCTCGGCCTTGGATGGCATACTGGACAAAATGGACCAGAGATTGGTCACGGTGGAGGACAAGATACAGGAGTTGGAGTCCAACCAGACCTCCGTGGACACTCTGGGACTGCAAGAGGGGGTGCGGTTGTCAGAACTAGAAAAAATGGAGGCCGAAACAGCGTTAAAAATGGACTATATCAAAAATAGGGAACGCCGGAACAACCTCTGTTCTCCAGCATGGGGTCTGGCATGGATTCACATGCTCATGAATATTCCCCGTTATCAAGCTGGGAATCCTCAGTAAAGAAAAAATCAGTATCAATGTCGTTTCTGATCTGTCTTTCTTACTAGTAACCATCACTGGTCTCTGGGTCATACTGCCTCCAGCCAATGATTGCCCTCGCCCTAAGCCCCTCCCCTGGCAGCCATCCTCAGATTTTTACTGCACGTTCAAGTGTTGGGAGTCCTCGTGCTATAGCTCTTGAGCTTTTTCAAAGAGATTTATCTCATTTTTTCAGTCAATCGAGCCTCAAGCGCCACTGTTTCTACTTCCGATCAACGGGGACCCGTTTTGGAATTTTCTACGCCCCTCAAGGGCGAAGTTTTCGTCGAGTTACGCTTCTTGGAGGATTCCAGAAGTTTCTGAGGCCTATCTCGTGGACATGGCCCAGGAGAAAGGAAGCTCGACACCCGGATCCAAGCGGTTTAGGAACTGCCCTGTATGCGGATTACAGAATGTGTTCAAGTAGGACGAGCATTCGAGATGCCTCTACTGCCTTCACAGAGACAAAACGCACGTGGAGAAGGACTGTGCGTTTTGCATGAACATGACGGATCGGACTATTAGGGATCGTCGGACCCGTCTCGCCAACTGGCTGGAAGGAAAGAGCCCAGCAGGTGAGAAGAAGTAGTCTGAGCAGTCTTCTAAGTCCAGTGAGGGCGCTCCAGCGACGGGGGCCCAACAGCAGGCAAAGCACCGCGAGTCCGCGGGCACCGGGAGTGCCGAACGGTCGGGCTCATCGGCTGTCAGGCAGGGCGCACCTTCACTGGCGCCATCAACCACGAGCCAACGCTCTGGCTCGGGGAAGAGAAAGTCTGAGAACCCGGCTAAGCTTCTGGAGAGGCCTCGGTCGATCTCGAAGGATCCAGCCGAGGGGGAGCGAGGCGGTGACCCTTCCCCCAAGGTGAAGGCCTCAAGCGCGAAGGTGGCGAGGGCCTTGATTCACCCGGCTAAGGCCTCTATCGAGGTAGTCGCGATGGTCCTGGCGAAGCCTGTGAAGGCTACCCCAGTGGAGGCGATCTCGGGGCCCAGAGTTTCCCTGCCACCGCGGAGGGAATCCTCTTTTAAGCCCATCGAGAAGACCCTCGTGAAGACCCCAGTGGAAAAAGAGGGGGGGGGCGGTGGCCGTTACGGACATGGACACAGCCTCCGAGGAGGAGCTGGTGGAAGTCATGGAGGGCCTCAACAGGAAAGTTGAGGAGGCCCAGTCCCACGGGAGGAATCCCGACGAGGAGGACGAAGAAAGTGACGGTGGCGCCAACGAGGCTCCCGTGGAGAAGGAGCAACCATTGCGCCCGTCGCAACCCAAGCCACAGGACAACTCGGTGGCCATTTTGATGGCAATCCAAACCTTATGCACAGAGATAAGGACGAGATTGCCCCTTCCCCCAATGGACGACCCAGCAGAACCGGGCCCGTCGGGAAGCCCTCCAAGCAAGAGGAGGAGAGTTCATCCACCCCCGCCCTTCCAGCCCTCAAGGCCTTCTCAGCCTTTGTCTCCTTCCCCTATCCCTGGGGATGACACGGGAACGGATACAGCCATTACGGGGACGGATGACGACGGTGGCGACGACGGGACGCACCTCCCATCGCCACCTCCTCGGGCCTCCCCGCCCGACGAAATTGGCTCCTTCCACGCCATGATTGCAAGGGCATCCGAGCTTTTCCAGCTCTGCCACGAAGAACAAAAGAAGGAAGGATTCATCTACCAACGGCGCGAGGCCATGAGGAAGACGGTCCTTGCGGTGCCGTTGCTGGATGATATCTGGGACGAGGGACTTGCTCTTCTGAAGAACCAGACCACAACGCCTAACAAGAGGGACCAGTACAAGAAGTAGTACCGGGTCCCCAATGCTGCCCCTCTGAGCCTTAGGACACAACCGACCCCGGATTCGGTCGTCTCGGCGACAGCCAAGAAGAAAGCGGGGGGGCATCGGACTCAACGTCGACTTCCCCACCGGACGGCGAGGGAAAGAAACTGGACGCCGTGGGACGACGAGTCATCGCGACGACGACGATTAAGGTGGCCAACGCCCTAGCGATTGTGGCCCGCTACGACAGGGAGTTGTGGTACAAGATCGCCCCCTTGTTGGACTTCCTACCGGATGACAAGAGGGCAGAGGCGCTAGCGATCCTACAGGAAGGTGAGGTGCCGTTGGACCACGCCATAACGGTAGCCACGGACATTGCCGACACCGGTTTCCGCCAGTTGGGCAACAGCGTTTGCCTCCGACGGCGGTGGTGGCTCAAGGCGACGGATTTCCGCCAAGACGTACAAGCCAAGGTTTTGGACATGCCCTTCGACGGGAACAATCTGTTTGGGAAGACAGTGGATGAGTCACTGGAGGCCATCAACACCGACACAGACACGGCTCGGGCCTTGGGAGTTCTGCAGCAACGACGGCCGCCCTTTCGGAACTCCGGAGGCAAGCAAGGTGCCTCCAAAGGATTCGGCGGCGGATCCTCGACATACCGTCAGGCGGCCCGCTCCTCGTCGCAAGAAGCCTACAGGGGACGAGGTAAATCGGGTGGATCTCATCGTCGCCGCCAGGGAGGCCAAGGCGGCAAGGCTGCTGCCAAGCAAGACTGAAGCGGCCGTCGCGTCGGGCCCCCACCGGAGCACCCCGGTGGGAGGCCGGCTGACGAAGTTCGTCAGCGTGTGGGAGTCCATCTCCACTGACCGTTGGGTGCTGGATGCCCTGGCCCACGGGCACACTCTCGAATTCCTAAAGAAGTGCCCCCGCGTTCCTCCCGTGGCCAGGAAGGAAAACCACGTCCCTCAACTGCTGTTAGAGGTAAGGGTGATGCTCAAGAAAGGAGCCATCGAGCTCGTCCCAAAGAGGCCCCGGGGCTCTGGAGTATACTCAAGATACTTCCTCGTCAGAAAGAAGACAGGAGGATGGCGTCCCATCCTGGACCTGCGTCGACTAAACAAATACATCAAGGCACAGAAGTTCCGGATGGTCACCCTCCAGCACGTGCTGGGCCAGCTGGAGGAAGGCGACTTCCTATCGTCGTCGGATTTGGAGGATGCGTACTTTCACATCCCCATTCTAAAAGGACACCGAAAGTTTCTCAGGTTCATAGTCCAAGGACGGCACTACAAGTTCAAGGTCCTCCCATTCGGATTGAAGTCGGCGCCCAGGGTATTCACCAAGTGCCTAGCACCAGTGGCGGCATGGCTGCGCCTGCAGGGTATCCACGTCTACCCCTACCTGGACGATTGGCTCATTGCGCAAGAACAAGGGAACTCACCGCCGAACACACAGCGAAGACCGTCCGGCTGCTCACGGACCTGGGATTCTCCATCAACTTCCCCAAATCCCACCTGGTTCTGTCGCAGGTCGCACTGTTTCTGGGAGCCAAGCTAGATACAGTAGCACGATTGGTCTCGCCGTCGGAGGAAAGGACGAAGGCCGTCCTGGGCAAGGTGCAGCGTCTGCTGGCCACGGACGTGGCCAGGGTGAGGTCCATCAAGTCCCTTCTCGGGATGATGTCCTTGTGCATCTATCTAGTGCGCCTGTGCAGGCTTCGGATGCGCCCTCTACAGGAGATCCTCTACGCCCGTTGGATGCAAGCGGCGGGCAGTTTCGAAGACAGGATCTCGCTCAACAAGGTCTTCCGCCAAGCAATTCGGTGGTGTGGCACCCGCGCGCATCTCGCGGCGGGTACAGACTTTCAGACCCCGGCACACCAGGTAACGTTGACTACGGTTGCCTCCCTGGAGGGGTGGAGAGCGCACACCGGAGATCTTCACGCGAGAGGCCTTTGGCTCCCGGGAGGAGAGGCCGCTCCACATCAACATACTGGAGCTCCGAGCAGTGTTCTGGGCCCTCAGGTCGTTCCTCCCGTCCCTCAAGGGCAAGGTGGTGAGGATCTTCACCGACAACACCACCACAATGTTCTACATCCGGAAGCAGGGAGGAACCAGATCCCCATCCCTATCCAAGGAAGCCCAGGATCTGTGGCATTGGGCCGTTGCCCAGGTGATGTTTCTGGTACCCTTTCATCTGGCAGGGATAAAAAACACCATCGCCGACTCACTCAGCAGGGAGCTGCGCTCGTGCCACCAGTGGAAACTACGCCAGGATCAAGTGGATTAACTCTTCCAGCGATGGGGCAAACCCCTGATCGACCTGTTCGCGACGGCGAGGAACTCCAAGTGCCAGAGGTTTGCCAGCAGGTTTCCCCAGCCGAGGAGCATGGGCGATGCTTTCTCTTTCCCCTAGTACGGCCTGTTCCTGTATGCGTTCCCTCCGTTGCCATTGCTGCTCCGACTCATCAACCAACGGTCCCGGTGCAGTATGATCCTCGTCGCACCGGCGTGGCTGAGACCGATCTGGTTCCCGAACCTTCTGGACTTGTCATCGTCCCCACCAGTCAAACTGTCGACGGACGCAGATCTTCTCTCCCGAGAAGGAGGCGCCATCCTTCATCATGACCCGGAGTTGCTGAACTTGCAGGCCTGGCTCCTGCAGCACTAGAGTTTGGAGGGTACATTATCCCGGCGGATTGCAAAGAGGTTCTTGCAAAGGCCAGGGCGTCCTCAACTCTCAACTGCTACGGGCACAAGTGGAAGAGGTTCTCTGTCTGGTGCCGTGCACAGAAGATTAACCCTCTACGGATTACGGCCCCTCAAGTGCTGCCGTACCTACTGTCACTGGCCAAGGCGGGACTAGCGCATGCTTCCATGAAGATACACCTGGCAGCGATTTCCCGTTACACCAGAACTACAGGACGGCCATCCCTGTGGTCTCATCGCCTGGTGAAGGAATTTATGAAAGGACTGTTCTGATCGTTCCCGCCGGTGAAGGCTAAGGCTCCGGCCCCGGTGTGCGAGCTCAACGCGGTGCTGACCAGGCTCATGGGGGCACCATTCGAGCCTCTGCATTCGGCACCGTTGAAGTTCCTGTCGTGGAAGACAGCATTTCTTGTGGCCATCACCTCCGCACGACGAGTGGGAGAGATCCAGGCCCTATCCTGCAAGCCTCCATACTTGACTTTCCACGAGACGAGGGTGGTGCTGAGGACGCACCCCTCCTTCATGCCCAAGGTGCCGTCGGACTTCCATCTCAACAAGCCCTTGGTGTTGCCAGTTTTCTTTCCGTCGCCTTCGTCGCCGGCCGAGAGGACTTTACACTCGCTGGATGTAGCTAGAGCGCTGAAGTTCTACGTGGACCACACAAAGAGTTTTCAGAAGACATCACAGCTTTTTGTGCACTTTGGACCTGTGAACCAAGGGAAGGCCCTCTCGAAGGCTTCCATTTCCAGATGGCTCTCCGGCTGCATCATGCACTGTCACCGGTTGGCAAACTGACCGTTGCCCGGCCGTCCGAGAGCCCATTCGACCAGAGAGATCGCTGCTACCATGGCGTTCTTGTCTGGTGTGCCCCTGCTGGACATCTGCAGGGCTGCTACGTGGAGGTCGACGCACACCTTCACAAGATTCTACTGCATCGACCGGGATTCCAGGGAGGAGTCCAGGGTCGGCCAAGCAGTGCTGCGCAACCTGTACACCTGAAGGTGGGCCTGGTGAGGAGGTAAGAGTTGCTTAATGTTGAGTTTATCTAATGCTTAATGTTGAGCCTTTGCCACCTCCCGTGGTTGTGCATGTGTTTACTGCTATGTATTCTTATTTCTGATGTTTGTTAATCTGTTTAGAATCACATGCTGTGCATAGTCCGACATCCAGTGGTCACTGCGGAGTATTGCATTTTGTTTTTCGTAGTCGAAAAGGGGACGTCGACAAGGCGTGTCTGTAACACTATCCCTATAGTGACGTGCAGTGTACCCACAATCCCTCACGCGTCGAGGTCCCTCAGATTGTTTTTTTCCACCCAGATATAGGTCACCTTTATGCGGTGCTCGTTACAGAAATTGCGAAACGATATTTGACCCTTGGTCGTTATTCCTTAAACATTATATAACATCAGATCCCTCCCTCGACGGCGAAGCTGTTCACTGCTGGTTAAGAACTTCGACGGTGGTGATTTCGACGGAGGCGATCCATCGGCGCTGCCGGACACGTGGCCTGGCCTCGCCGGCCTACACAGTAGGGAGTGTGGGGGCCGTGGGTCATTTTTCTGTTTCCCTATAAAATGCCTTTCTCCGTCGCCCCCCCCTTTCCTTTGAGGTCGTTATCACTGCTATCTGTATCCTCAGCTATGGAGAGGACTCCTTTCAGATTTTGCCCGCGATGCAAGGGCAAATTTACGTGGAAGGACAAGCACAAACGGTGTAACCATCGCTTACCCCTCGACCACAACGAAGACGGGTGTGCGGCCTGTAAGCTTCTTCGCCCTAAGACTTTAAAGGACCGCAGGGTCAAGAGGTGGGCAGCCTAAACCATGTCCAGAGCTGATTCCTCACCCGCCGCCGAGTGTGACGAGGATAGTGATAACCCTACCTCCGTTTCGGAGGTTGTAGACCTCTCGAGGGAGCGTTCCCGCTCCTCAGCGTCTATCCCTGGCCCTGACAAGTCCGGCTCATGCCCAAATTATGGGGATGAATACACCGGCGACACTGACGCACACAAGAAACACACACATAAGCACACAACCCACGGCTCTTCCTCGTCGAAGACGAAGAAAGCACTAGCGCCAACGGAGACGCAGGTCCTACCGCGGCCTCCACAGACCGTAAAGGTCACAAGCCCCCCTCACAACCGCAGACGCGACTAGCGACTGGGCTACCCCCAGATAAGGGCGCTATCACCAAACCGCCAGAGGACGTGCTCCATCAGAGAGCACCCGTCGGCGTAGAGTACGCGATACCAGTAACGTCGACGCCAGATGAACCCTCGGTGGACAATTTATTCGTCGAGAGTTTCCACTGATAGCCAGAGACGGACGGCGAAAGACACGCTGAATACCGCTCACAAGGACAGGGAAACGCAGAGAGGGTCGGAAGGAAGGCAGGGACTGCCCCCTCCGTCGAAAGGAACACCTAGCCTACGAGAAGGGTTCTCAGAAGGCGAAGGGAGTTTATCCTCGACGTTATGGGATAGATCAAAACGCCTACAGGCGGAGGGGCTTCCCTTTTCCCCCCCAGACCGCTCTTGAGTTACCACAAGGGACTCTAGAGAGACTCCAGTTTTGTATGGATAGAATGGAGAGGTTCATGTCTACTCCAAATCAACCAGTACCCAAGAGACCAAGAGAGGGACCTCAGGAGGACCCCAGGGCCAAATACCCTAGGCTATTTAACCCCCCACTGCCCCCAAGAGGATGCAGACTTATATGACCTCACTGAAGAGGACTCTCACTTTCATGAAGATGAGGAGTTCTTAAATAATGAACAGAACCTAGACGAGGAAGGTTTTGAGGACAACCCAGACATGGGTGGTGGGGGCTTCGAAGAAGACCCAGATGAAGGTGCTTCACAGCCCTGGCAGTCCCCATCAGCGTCAACAGACCCGGACGCCCTGAACCTGTCCCCCCTAAAGACTCACCAATCAGGAACACGTCACCTATAGATGACCAACCTACCTTCAATGCACTACTACGCAAAGCAGCAGCACATTTCGAAATTGAGACTGGGGAAATTTCTCCCGATATAGACTTTGTGGAAATGATCATCAAGGAGAAACCCCCTGCTAGCCAAACCATTCCCCTCCTCGCCTCAGTAAAGAGAAGAATCATTCCTTCGCTGTCTACACCTGCGTTGGTCAGAGGGGTCAACCCAAGGATCAAAAAATTGTTTAGTCCCTCTCCATCGGACCCATTATACATTAGGGCCACTCAGTACCAGACTCCTTGGTAGTAACAAACACAAGGAAGAGGGCAGGGGATCCGCTATCAACCAGCGAGGCACCCCCAGATAAGGAAGGAAAGAAGCTGTATGCCCTAGGTAAGAGGATTCCAGCCTTGGAAGCTTTTTCCACCAGAATTGCCAATAACAACTCCTTACTGGCAAGTTATGCAGATGCCCAATGGGGTAAATTACGCCAAGACCTCGAGGAGGTGCCCGAGCCCTTACGAACCCAGCTGCTGGCCACGGTTACTGAAGGAACCTTAGTAAACCAGAGCATCACTAAGAATACTCTAGATGCTGCGGAAACGGCTGGCCGTTCTCTAGTCCAAGGGATCCTCCTCAAACGTCATGTCTGGCTCCGTAATTTAGGGTCTAGCCAGAAACTCAAGCGTCACTCATCAACAAACCAATAGAGGATTCCAACCTCTTTGGGAAGGTGGTGGATGACGCACTGGAGACTGCAAAAAAGGATTTTGATACCATAAAAATCCTAGACCAGATTTCAAGGCCTCCCAATAAGCGAGGTTATGGCAACAAGCGCTTTTTTTCGAGGCCAATGCCTGCAACACCAGCAGCAGCAGCAATACTCTGCAGGTAACTGGTCCTCTAATCAAGGAACCCGTGGACAATACACCCAGAGAGGACAACGTTGTGGCAAGGGAAGAGGTCAGGGCTCCACTCCTAGAGGTTCCCAGGCCACCAACACCAAATGACCCAAAGATTCGGGTCCCCCCCCCATGCATCGCCGGTCAGGGGCCGGTTAACGTCCTTTCTTCCAGCATGGGAGGGAATAACATCAGACCGCTGGGTACTGTCAACAATAGCCCGCGGCTACGGCATAGAATTCAGTCGCTCCCCCACGTACAGACCCCCAAGGTGACGACGCCGATCACCGGAGCACCTCGCCATCCTTCTTCAAGAAGGGGACCAGCTACTAGAAAAAGGAGCAATAGAGGTTGTGCCTCTATCACAGGTAACGGAAGGTATTTATTCAGTGTACTTCCTTGTACCCAAAAAGGACTTAACCATGCGCCCTGTACTAGATCTGCGCCCAGCGAACAAATTTGTAAAACCTCAAAAATTTTGTATGGTGACATTACAGGAAGTAATCCCCCTGCTATCTCAGGGAGATTACATGACAACACTGGACATGAAAGATGCATACTTTCATATTTTGATGTTGCCAGCGCACAGAAAATACCTCAGGTTCGTGATAGAGGGCAGACACTACCAGTTCGGAGTGCTACCCTTCGGCATAACGTCAGCGCCAAGGGTATTCACGAAAGTACTGGCAGTGGCAGCGGCCCACCTGCGCAGGTTGTCCATACCAGTATACCCTTACCTCGACGATTGGCTCATAACGGGAATCCTACGAGACATGCTTCTCAAATACCCAAAAGACTGTAGACCTTTTGTTCCAACTGGGCTTCTCCATCAACGAGAAGAAGTCCAGCTTAGACCCCAGCCAAATCAAACAATTCCTAGGGGCTCTAATTCAAACAAAGGACGGCCTCGTCTTCCCCCTCCAACGAGAGGGTCCAAAATATGCTGTTTCAGATCCCTCAAATGTAGCCGGTCGAGAGGTGACGGTACGCAAAGCAATGCGCTTGCTAGGAATGATGGGGTCATGTACATATTTCGTACCTCACGCGCAACTGTGCCCAATGCAAGAGTGGCTCAACAGCCAGTGGTGTCAGGCCAGCGGACAATGGGAGGATCTAGTGGTGGTCTCGCAGGCCTTGGTTCTCTCGCTACGGTGGTGGTCGAAGGAAAACCTTGTAATGGGGAAACCATTTGCCACCCCCGCAGTGGAAGCCACTCTAAGGAGTGGGGGGGGCTCACCTATCCCATCAGACTGCACACAGAGTTTGGACTCCGTGCGTAGCGTCGAAACACATAAACCTGCTGGAACTACTAGCGGTCTTCAAGGCACTGAAGGCTTTCCAAACACACCTGCAAAGGAAGACAGTGATGGTCCTCACGGACAGCACCACAGCCATGTACTACCTGAACAAGCAAGGGGGCACTCGCTCTCCAGGACTGTCCAAGATGTCCCAGAACATCTGGAAGTGGGCTCTCAGACACATGTTCCTGTTGTCACAACATGTACCAGGGGAACTCAATCTGCTAGCAGACGAACTCAGCAGAGACTTTCCTCTGCCCTCAGAGTACGAATGGCGGTTACACGAAGACATCGTCTTCGACGTTTTCACACAATCGGGGTTCCCAGAAATAGACCTGTTCGCAACTCTGGAGAACTCACAATGCCAAGATTACGCCTCCAGATACCCCCAGAACCGCTCCAAGGGGAACGGTCTTTGGATACCATGGTCAGGGAGATTTGTTTATGCTTTCCCCCCCCCACCCCACCCAACTCCTCTGCTCAACAAGATAGTGCACAAGATGCACCAGGAACCAGTCACCATGGTACTAGTGGCCCCAATGTGGGCCCGGCAACCATGGTTCGCTCACTTGATGGAGATGTCCCTGTCCCCACCGGTGAAACTTCCATGCCCGTACAACATGCTGTCACAAGACAAGGGCAAGACACTACACCCATGCCCTCAGACCATGAAGCCTGGCTCCTGAGATCATAGAATTTGGACATTTACAGCTCCCGCAGAGATGCGTGGACATTCTCGAGGAAGCAAGAAAACCTAACACTCGTTACTGTTATTCTAGCAAGTGGAAGAGATTTGTCATCTGGTGTAGAGGTAAGAGCATCAACCCTGTTGACTGCTCTCCCACACAAATAGTTCTTTACCTGACTCACCTACTAGACTCAGGTTTGGTGTTTAATTCTATTAAAGTCCATCTAGCTGCACTTTCCGCATACACCACTTCTCAACTTAAAGTGTCATGGTGGAAAGTCCCAGTTATTAAAGCCTTCATGGAGGGAGTGAAGAGGATCCACCCTCCTATAGCTAACCCAGCTCCCGGATGGGACCTAAATGTGGTACTGACCAGGCTCATGGGCTCACCCTTTGAACCCATGCACAAAGCAACAATTAAAGACCTCACTCTTAAGGCTGCTTTTTTAATAGCTATCACCTCCATTAGGAAAGTAAGTGAACTACAAGCACTCTCAATTCTAGACCCCTTTGTAACAGTTCACAAAGATAAAGTTGTTCTACGCACACACCCTAGGTTTGCACCGGAATTCATTTCTAAATTCCATGTCAACCAGTCAATAGAACTACCAACGTTCTTTCAAAACCCTTCAAATTTGGGAGAAAAAAGCATGCATACACTGGATGTGCGCAGAGCTGTCATGTTTTATATGGAAAGAACTAGACCACTGAGAAAGACTAATCAGTTCTTTGTCTCGGTGGCAGCAGGAAGTAAAGGAGATGCAGTTTCAAAATCCACTAAATCTAGATGGATTGTACAATGCATCACTCTCTGTTACACTCTTGCTAAGAGAGAACTACCCTTCAAGCCAAGAGCACACTCTACTCGAGGCACTGGGGCTTCCATAGCATTCATTGCAAATGTCCCTCTTGAGTCCATTTGCAAAGCGGCAACCTGGAGTTCTGTACACACCTTCACAAAACACTACTGTCTAGATGCCCACTCTAGATCGGATTCCCAGGTGGGACAAGCAGTATTAAGACATCTTTTCTCTACTGTTCCTTCTCACAACCCACCTCCAACTCCGGGTACTGCTCGCTAGTCTATGCACAGCATGTGATTCTAAGCAGATTAACAAACCTCAGAAGACAATGCATTACTTACCGTAAAAGCATTTCTGATGGTTGTATCTGCTTAGATTCACATGCGCCCACCCTTCCTCCCCGCTCAGATGGAAGGAACATAGACATCCTTTTATATCTCTCTCTCTCTGCTGTACTCCCTCAAATCTATAAGGCTTCCTCAGGGCAGAAAAAATACAAACGGAGGCACCTCGACGCGTGAGGGATTGTGGGTACACTGCACATCGCTATAGGGATAGTGTTACAGACACGCCTTGTCGACGTCCCCTTTTCGACTACGAAAAACAAAATGCAATACTACGCAGTGACCACTGGATGTCGGACTATGCACAGCATGTGAATCTAAGCAGATACAACCATCAGAAATGCTTTTACGGTAAGTAATGCATTGTAATTCAGGAGCATGTGAATCCATGCCAGACCCATGCTGGAGAACAGTTGCAGGTAAGTAACGTGTTCCTTTCTTTGGCCTCCCAGAGAAAAAGGGGTAGACAGAAAGTGACATTAAGGGAGCCATCTGAGAAGTCCTCTGCATCTTGTTTGGAGACGACAGTATGGATGAACCAACGATTGAAAGGGTACATCGGCAAGAAGGAAGGTCAGGGGTATACTACGAGCGGAGAATGCAGATCCTCGACAAGGCAAGGAAAGGGGGGTCCGATTGCCCTGGGTGAGGCCAGGGTGATCATCTTTTCGGACTTGTCGGCTCTCACCCTGGCGAGGAGAAGGATGTGTAGTCCACTCACGAAGTGGCTAACGGAGAGAGGGGCGCGCTTCTTTCCCGTTCTCCCTGGACTTTGATTATGGGGGCCAACCCTACAGACTGGTAATGGAGGCAGACATCCTCCAAGCTTCGGAGGAACTAATGGACGCCTTGCGGCTCCGAGCAGGTAGCTCGAGAGAGACCGCTGGAGGGGTGGCCTGACCGTGACCTGCAGAAACAGGTGCAAGATCCAGGGTTCCCACAAATTCAAGAAACTCAACGCCTGCCGAGGGATCTGCAGGGTCCATGAGCCAGTGTGATGAGAGCGGAGCGAGAAGGTGCCTAGATTGTGGCAGTGACTCGTGGAAGGTGGGACGATAACTGTGGTGCAAAATTGATGGCGATTGTGCAGGGGGGGGCTCAGTAAGAATAAGCAGCAAATTAGTACAGTTGACTCGATACCCTTTGGTGATCCTATCCTGGCCTGTGACGGTGCTGTGGTTGGGGTTGGATGCCCAGGGATGGGAGAGGGAGGGTGGTGCAGTTCAGGGTACACCCAGAGGGAGTATATAAAGTTCAACGTTTTGTCAGTGGTGCAGGAGGCAGCTCCCTGAGGCAAGGATTCTAAACCAAAGTGGTATGATTTCTCAAGGGGAGGTAAAACAAAGTGGTATGATTTCTCAAGGGGAGGAATGGCTCAAAGGGAAGGAGTGGAACGGGAGAGATGGCCGCAGATGAAACATTGTTGATTGGCTCCCTCAATGTTAGAGGGCTGAACTCGGCTGCTATGCAAATCGATGACCCTAAGGGAATTCAAGCAGGCCATCCTCATGGTGCAGGAGACACATTGGCAGAGGGGCAAGGAGCCGAGACTGAGAGCAAAACAGCTGGGGTTGGTGATCATGGCCTCGGAGAAAAAAGTGGGGGTGGCGATCCTTGTCTGCACGCCAGGGGCTGGTGGTGGAGGTGACAAAGAGGGACCTGAGCAGGCGTTGTGTTCATAAAGGGAAGCCTTAAAGGCGAAAAAATCAATCTGTGCTCCCTAAACACCCCTAATACGGGGTAGACAGACTTTCTTTTGGGAAGGAGTTAAGGCTGAATTGATGTTTGTTGAAGGCTGCCTGGTGGTAGGGGGAGACTTTAATATGGTGCTGGACCCGAAGTGGGATCGCAAGAGAATGGGGGGGGGGGCAGCGGGGGAAGCCATGGGTAAGGACTCATCCAGGAGATTTGGGAAAATTAACGGAGACCTGGACTCACTGCGGAGGGGGAGGAGGAAGAATGTCCTTTCACATTCTTTTTGGCAGCGGCGGTGCACAACTCCTATTCACGCATCAACCTAATATTAGTGGACGCGGAGTTAAAAACCCAGATAAAGGACTCGTGGGTGTCCCCAGTCCCGTGGTCAGACCATGACCTGGTGGTTTGCTCGATGGGCAGCCTTCAGGACGGTGGCGCTGCAATGATTTCCTGTTCAAGGATAGGGAAATTTCCCAAACTGTATTGTCTGAACTCAGACTATTTTGCCATTAATGACAACAGGGATGTAGGAGTGCAGACTCTCTGGATGGGTTTTAAGGCCACGATTCGGGGGCAGGGGTGCTTATCAGAATAGGAGCCCAGAAAAAGAAAGGGGGCTAAAGAGGAGGACGGACTGAGGCATAAGATTTGAGACCTACAGCCGGGTGGGCCTGGGGGGGACGTATCTCACACCACCCATCACAGAGAAGTTGAAGCTCTATTGGGCTAAGCTCAAGGCGATCCTAGTTCAGGACACAGGAAAAAAAACTGCTGTTCCTAAAGCAAAAATACCATGAGCAAGGGGAGAGGGTGGATAAAATATTGGATTGGAGACTGTGGGAGGAGAGGGAGACGAAGTTGATGGGGACAATCAGGGGCGAGGATGGGGTGGAAGTACCCTGAGGGTGTGGGGAAGGAATTCGCCAGGTTCTATGAAGGGCTCCACATGTCAGAATTTGAGGGAGACGAGGGGCAAATCGCTATGTTTATGAATGCTCTGTCCATACCAGGTGTATAACAGGGGGATGCGACTCGCATGGGAGAGCCCATCTCTGAAGAGGAGGTCATCCAGCCTATAAAAGGGTTGAACTCCGGTACAGCTCCAGGAAGTGATAGGTTCTCGACACAATTCTACAAGAGGTTTGGATCCACCCTGTCCCCATACATGGCTCGGGTCTTTAACGCGGTACTGTTGGGGGACCCCTTCCTGAGCTCCGTGCTGGAAATGGTGATCGTTGCAATACATAAAGGGGGCATGGACTCAGTGAAATGTACCTCATACTGCCCGAAATCATTGCTAAATAGTGACATGAAGATTCTGGCTTGAATTCTAGGGGCGAGGTTAAGAGGGTCTTATGCCATCCCTGGTCCATGGGGACCAAGTGGGATTTATAAAGGGTAGACAGGGCGCCGATAACATTCGGAAAACAATTAACCTGCTGTACCAGGCCCAATCACAGTGGAGTGGCGCATGCCTTGTTTCTGTGGACTCCCAGAAAGCATTTGACAGCATTGGAATGGGCCTTTATGAAGGCGGTACTGAGGAAAATGGGCCTTGGGCAGGGATTTTTTAAATGGGTAGAGGTGATGTACGCCCAGCCGACAGCACGTGTGAGGGTAATTGGCAGCAAGTCTGAGGTTTTCCGAGGCTGGGGTGCCCCCTCTCGCCACTACTGTATGCCCTCACCATGGAGCCGCTGACGATTACAGCCAACCAGGAGATCAAGGGTATTCGGTGTGGGAAGGTGGAATTTAAACTGTCCCTTTTCGCAGATGATATGGTGGCCTACCTCACTGCGGTGAGAACCTCACTCCCTGAATGTTTGGAACAAATCAAGAGCTATGGGCTCCTCTTGGGCCTGAAAGACAATGTGGATAAATCCACCATCATGCCAGTGGACCCAGAATGCACGCTACTACAAGACTGTACCCGGTACTCTGGAATGAACGTCAAACCCACCAGTACAAAGTTCCTGGGAGTAATGCCGACTAGAGACCTTGCGGGCCTCGTGAAGGCAAACTTTGACCCAATACTACTTAAGATTAAGGAGGATCTCCAGAGAAGGAGACCCCTGACCTGGTCTTGGTATGGGCGTATGGTATCGGTGAAAATTAACATCCTTCCCAGACTGCTCTACCTGTTCATCGCCCTCCTGGTGAGACTACCAGAAGCTTTCTTTGGCAAACTAAAGGGGGGGCACTGTCTAGATTTATGTGGCAAGACAAGAGACTGGACCGTCAGGGTGATCCACTTCACTCACAGAGAGTTTAATGGGGCTTTGGCTTTTTTTAAGCTTGATGACTTCGGAAATGGGGAGCGTCAGAACAATCTGCCCATTTTAGACCTGAAGAACAGAAGGGGGAAGACTGCTGCAGATGTGGGAAGGAAGGTGCAGGGCCTGATTAACACCCTTTTCCTCTCGGAAGGAGGTCCAGCTGGAGAGGGCCCACAGAGTAGGAGGGGGGGTAGAGGCCTGAGATCGATCGTTGTTCATTTCCTCAGGTACAGGGAGAAGATGGAAGTACAGGAGAGGGCAAAGCGCATGTCCAATATGAGAGGGACTTGGTTAAAGAGTTCCAGGACCGTCAAAGAGACTGGCGCCCTCTCACACAATGGCTGACGGAGAAGGGGATCCGAAATCGTTGGTCATTCCCGTTTGCTTTGTTATTTGAGAGGGGCGATACAGGTTATGGGATTACCAGTGGCCAGGAGGCACAGCAGGTATTGCAAACCTTGAAGGAGGAGGTCCCAAACACAGATGCATGTGGGGAAAATGATGGGGCGCCTGCGGACCCAGGGTGCAGGAATGAATTCCTTGCGAAGAGAAGGATGCCAGGTGGCAGAAACTACAAGAAACTTAACCCCCTCCCCCCTCCAGTGAAATGACTATGATTGGAAAATGAGGGGTGCTGTTCAGGGGTTAGGTTTCTCATGGCCAAAAGTGGCTTGGTATAAATGGGGAGGAGAGATATGATAGGACAGACTGATGGCAAGGCAACGTTATCCTTGGTGGCCCATCATATGGTGGGCGTCCCTAGCTGGGGGGGAGGAGATGGGGTCGGGGGTGATGGGAGGAGAGGGGCTTAAGGGGAGAAAGCAAGGGGGTGGGATGGATAGGTGTGGGGGCAGTTTTGGAATAGTTGGTTATGCTCTTGCAACAGAGTGGTCAAAAGTTAGATTGAGTTACAGCTATGGTGCATACTGACCGAGGTGGGCGGGCGGATGTGCTCAGGTTGGGGACTTTAAATTTGAAAGGTCTGATTTCTCCCACAAAGTGCTCATTGGTGGCAAGGGAATTCCGAAATCGGGGGTTGGACATCCTGCTGCTGCAGGAGACGAGGGTAGTGAGGAGAGGTGTATTCCAGGGTGTCAGATCGGACAGGTGTTATGGGCGTCTGGGATGACCAAGAAAGGTGGGTGTTGGAATCCTTCTTAACAAGCGGCTTTGCCTCTGGTGTGGCGGAGGGTGGATGGTAGAGCCTTGCTCTTCTCTGGCACCTTGGAAGGCGTGCAGATGATGCTGGTCACTATTTATTGCCCCAACTGGGGCCAGATGAAGTTATTTCAGGAAGCTCTAAGGGAAATATTCCGGCAATGCAGCGTTCTCCTACATTAGCAGGGACTTCAACATGTATGTGGACCCAGGAATGGATAGGAGTGGGGGTGGTGGTCAGCCAGGTGGGGAGGGATCCCAGATAGGTAGTGGTTTTTGCAGTCATATGGTAGCAGAGGGTTTGGTGGATGTTTGGAGGGAGTGCCATCCTGAGACCAATGGCTACACTTCTCCCTGGCACATTGTATGAGTACTGGTATATACAGAGGCAACGCATGGGCAGGGTGACCAGTTTTGATCTTACCCCCATTAGCTCGACAGATAATTATATGGTTCTTATGGGCTTGCAAACAAGCTATTCCTTATGAAGATGCAACAATATGTTGCTTAAGAATGTGGTCTTTGTGGAGGAAGTTAGAAAAGTGGTGTGTGACTTCTTGTTTAACGACACAGGTGAGGTGAACCTCAACACAGTTTGGGAGGCTGCAAAGGTTCCATGGAGAGGGCTGCTGATAGAAAAGGGTTAGGACCCTGCTGGTGGAGAGGTTGAGGAGGGAGATCCACGATTAAGAGGCTGATGAGCCGGGCGGCGTGGGTATTGATCGCGGAAAGCTCAGGTTGCCGAGGAGGAAGAGGCAGGAGTTGAAGGAATTAGAGGTCAGAAAGTTGGTGTCCAGTTTGCAGTTCCTCCAACAGCGTAATTATGAGAAGGGAGATAAAGGTGGATGTAAAGTTGCCATTGCGTCTTTGGGGCCAGAGGGCAGACCGTTTGGCGAGGGTGATTGAAGACGCTCAGGGAACGCTCCACTCCACCACGACAGGTGTATTGCATGAGTTTGCAAGGTTCTACAAGGATCTTTATAATGTAGAAACGGTGGTGGAGTACGGTCAATGGGAGGAATATTTGCAGGGAGTGTCTTTACCATGTTTGGATAGTGGGGAAGTAGAGGAGTTGGACGATCCCATCACGCAGAAAAAAGTGACAGAGATTCGTGGAATGACGAAAAGCAAGGTGCCAGGGGAAGATGGATATACAGTGGGATTTATTAAGGCCTTTGCCAATGAGCGGGCTCCCCACATGGAGAAATGTTTCAACCATATATTGGCTACGGGGAGGGCACTGCCCCACCTTTACACGGGCTTTGATATCAATCATCCCAAAGGAGGGTAGGGACCCAAGGACCTGTGAGTCGTACCTGGCCCTGGACGCCGGAAAGGCTGAGAAAATATGGGTTTGGCAGCCGGGTTTTGAAGGGCATTCGGACACTGTACTCTTTCCCCCATGACGCGTGTAGCGGTCAGTGTTAAGCTGTTGAGGGTTTTTGAGCTTCAACGAGGCAGGGGGTGCTCACTGTCCCCCCCCTGTTGTTCGCTTTGTCTATGGAGCCACTTGCTGAGCAGGCACCTCAAGTGGAAGGTATTGTGGTGGGGGGGGGGGCAAAGAATTTAAACTGGGACTCTATGCAGATGACGGACGCCCTCTTACATCTAAAGAACCCACAAAACTTGGTTCCAGCAGCCATGGCACTGATTGAGGAATGTGGGTTCTCCGGATTTAAATAAATCGCCAGAAGTTGGTCCTATTCCCATTCACTAAGGATGGATGGCGAGACGCTGAGGCACTCGGGCCACTGGGTATGGCGATTCAGGGGAGAGCATTCGATACCTGGCAGTCAATATTACCAGCTCCTGGGAGACCCGAGTGGTGCGAACGACCCTTCTTTGCTGAACAAAATGTATGGGGAGATGGTTGATTGGGGCAGACACAATATCTCGTGGCTGGGCCGTCTGAATGCCCTAAAAATTAATTTCCTCCCAAGGATCCTGTATTTGTTCCAAATGTTGCCGGTAAAGGTCCCAGAGGAGCTGCTGAAGGAAGCAAAGGGACGGATGCTCAGCTTCCTCTGGAAGGGGCAGAATCCAAGGGTTTCATATGACACTTTGGTGCTACCAAAGGACCGCGGGGTGGGATTACCAGACTTAATGCAGTTTTACAAAGCCACTCAGGGTGATGGTGCCACACTTTCTGGAAGATTCAGACAAACAGTGGGTCTACTTGGAGAATCATCTGCACCCGGCCACAGTGGGGGAGTGGCTGTGGGACCCAAGGGAAAGGGTCTCTAAAAGAATTGGGGAACACCAGATATTGGAGTCCTGTGGGAGGTGTGCCGGTATGGGAGGGGGGGTCACTACATGGCCCTCGCCAATGAGCCACATTTGGCCTCACCAATAAGGGATGATATACCAGAACTCGAGAGGTATCCGGGATGGATTGAGGCGGGGCTGAACACAGTGGGACAGTAGTGGGCTAAGGAGCATTTTATTGGGATCCAAGAGTTGGAGACTGTGTTGAACATTGGGAGTTTGCCTGTCTTTTTAGATCTAAGATTGAAAGGTGCTCTCACAGCTGTGAAATAGAAGCATACGCTACAGAGAGATCTCACCCCTATGGAGAAGATCCTAGATACACATACTGAAATGAAGGGACTCATTTTGTTACTTTACAGAGCATTGGTGGGGGTGACTAGGGTGCAGTCGAGGGGCTCCAGCAAAGGTTGGAAAGAAACCTAGAGGTGAAGTTGGATGATTGCCTGTGGACCCTGATGTGTAGAAGGGACTTTAAGACCTCGGTCGCCTGTCAGTTTAAACTGCATGTAGTGAAGCTGTTGCACAGATGGCAATACGATCCGTTTCGGCTTTCCAAAATGATTCCATCTGTAAGCCCTCTGTGTTGGCATGATTACAGGAGAGGGCAGATTATTGGCACATGTGTTGGGGGTGTCGGGAGGTTTTTTGGGCAGAAGTCCTGGGGCGATGAGGGGGTGGATCGTAGCCTAGACCCAATGTTGATACTGTTTGGCTTGGAGAAGCAGGGTGAGTACTGGAGCACTTTGCCCCACATGGCACATTTCTTGTTGCTTGCGGCCATGGCTTGCCTGGCTAGATACTGGAAAAAGGTGAATCTCCCGAGTTTAGATGAGTGGGTTGCAAAGGCTAAGGACATTTACCTCATGGAGAAGATCACAGCTGCGATCCACGGGGGAAGCTCATGGATGGAAGGGGAATGTCTGAGGTTCCATAATACATTTTGACGTTTGGTCAAAAGAGGGAGCATGATCCTTTAGTAGGTCGTCGATCCGAACTGTTAGGCACTGTGTTGTTGCTGTACAGTTTTTAGGATCTTTCTGAATTGAAATACCCTTTGTTGAGTTAATGGGTAAAGGGGGGGTGGAGGGTGGGCCGGGTCGTGTGAGGGAGGGATACAAGTGAGAAATGTATGTCATCGATGATTTTAGCTAACGAATGTTGGGAAATATTTTTCTCCACTCTTGTCAAAATTAATAAAAACGTTATTTTCAACAACAAAAAATAGGGAAGCAGATGAGCAGAACCTTCCTCATCCAACAATGATGAAAGACCATGACAATCGCAGAAAATTTAATGCGTTCCCCACATTTGTCTCCATTCATTCATGCTCAGCTAATAATGCATAAAGTATAAATAACACCATCAAAGATAATAACCCCCTGTTGTTGGCCATCATATAACTAGGTTAAATGATGCATTCACTTTACTGGTCAACAACTGGTCCTTAAAGAACTGGAAACACCTATCCAAGCCCCCGACACCTGCCTCAAGGACAAAGCCTGGTGCACTAGCATTCAGAGTGCTCTAGCAAATAAAATAACGAACTTGCAGGCTAAAATTGACAACAAAAAAGAATCCCTCCTCCTTGCCTCTAACTCTAACAATGTTACGCCCCCTGTGCCCTCGGAACACCTCACCTCTTACCCTGTCCGAACTACCTAAACCCCTTTTCAACTTTAAGAAAGTATCCATTTTAGAAGTTGAAAAAGTCATCTTAACTCTCAAACCTTCCAATTGCCACGGCAACCCTTGCCCTGCACAAATCATAAAGGATGCCGCAAGGGACCTTTTCCCCATTCATAACCAAACTTATAAATGCCTCATTCTCTTCCGGGACCATTCCCAACAATTGAAACAGTCATGGGTCCTGCCACTTCTAAAAAAAACAAACACTTGACCCGACCATTCCCACTAATTATCGCCCCATCATGACAGTGCCATTCCTGCTCAAAATTCTGGACAAGGTAGCGTACCTCCAAATTCAACAATATTTGGAATGCAACCACCTCCTAGGAGTACGTCAGTCAGGCTTTAGACCGCAACACGGAACAGAAACTGCACTGATTGACCTTAAAGCTCAAATAGACACCCTGAGGGACAATGGTAACACAGCACTACTTCTGCTGCTCGACCTTTCAGCAGCCTTTGACTTGGTTGATCATACGTCTCTCTGCCACCACTTAGACTCGGCCGGCCCACTCACAAGAAGCCATAGGCTGGATTCAATCCTTCTTAGATAATAGAACAATGCAGGTCTTCGCACCTTCAGCAGCCGCAGACCCTATTCCTATCACCTGTGGTGTGCCTCAGGGCTCATGTGTTTCGCCCACTCTGTGCAACATCTTCACAAAGCCCCTTTTTGATGATCTAGATGGCCTGGGTATCACCTACACTAACTTTGCAGATGATACACAGATCCTCATCCCGTTGACGGGAGATTACGACAAGGATTTGGCCTTTGTGAACAGAGTATTTCTCATCATCCAGGCATGGATGGCCTCTCATGGACTATGCCTGAATGATGACAAAACGGAACTCCTCATTCTGGGCACCACGGCTAATCTCAATAAATTAGGCCATCTATATTCTAACTTTACCATAGACAACAACAACATCCCAGTAGCCAAGGTAGTAAACTCTTGGATTCTACCTAGACTCCACTCTCACCTTCAAACAACAAGTAAACTCCATGGCCTCGGCCACCGCTTACACGTGTAAGTTAATTAGAACAGCTAAGCCATTCCTTACACCCAACAACTGCATTACTCTAGCAAGAGCCCTGGTATTCTCTAAACTGGATTATTGCAACGCCCTATACATAGGTTGCAACAAATACATTACCAACAAGATCCAGATCATACAAAATAAAAGGCTTTAAGAGCAGCCCTCAATATTCCCAAGAAAGCCCATATATCCGACTTGAGAAGATCCAACAACTGGCTCTCCACCAAAGATAAAATTCTCCTCAAATCAGCCTCCCTAACTCATAAATGCTTACATATGGCCGCCCCCCAGTACCTTACCACCAGATTCCAGAGACAATCTACTAACAGCCCTTCCAGAACAGCTAATACCAACCTACTTCAAGTGCCTAGATTCAAACGTATGAAGACTGACGGTAGTAGTTTCCCGGTCAAAGCTGCCCAAAACTGGAACTCAATCCCACCCTCTTTAAGAGAAGACATGCCCTACCCACGCTTCAGATCTAACCTCATCCAATGGATTAAGGAGCATGACATTTGACCCGCTACCACACTTCCACTAAACTGTCCACTTCTGCGTATATTTGTATATATATCTGTACTTGTATAATTGTATATATTGTATATAACTGTTGCTCGATGCTCTCTGCTACCCTTGCTCATTTGTATGATATAGGCCAGCACTGTTTATTAATAATTTGTACTGCATCATACAGCAATGTAACCTAAGCTGAACATTCCTCTTTTCCTTCTTCTGCGCACTAATACCCTTGGGTCTGGTGCGCTTTATACATACATAAATAAACCAACTCATTCCACCCGCCTCTTCTACAAAATAGGAATGCTACAACAGGGTTGGGTGTTGAGCTCCACTGACACCTGCAATGACTTGACCACCAAAACATACAGTTCCTTTAAGCTCCTGGTGGTAAGATGCTCCAACACCATCACCGTTCCCATTCCCTACCCAGTCCCTGAATATTACAAGATATTCTTGGAAGATTGATTTAATAATGTTGTAGACCACTTTACATCATATTTTAAAATGATATTGGAGATTTCAACCTCCAGGTTGACGATAGCAAGCATTAGCGGACTAATTGTGCCACATGCTTTACTGTTCTGTAAATGGCAACACTTTGGACATCATTTTCGATTTGGGGGTTCGAAGACCTGGAACAAAAGGCCCACTTTGCGGAGTGCATACCTTAAAGGCTGCCTCTGCAAGGTCGGTCTTTTGTTCCCACCCATTCTCCAGGTCCTTTTCAGGGGTCTCCCTGCACCTTCCCCTCCGGCTTCGTTTTGACGATCTGCAAGCTGCCCAGCAGAAGCCCAACGTACTACATGTTGAACTTCCTGGTGCAGTCCTTAGTGTGTCAGGTTTACCGGTATGCGACGGAGACCGTGAATGCCATTTTCATGCTGGATGTGACCTTTCCGAACATCAAGACCTCCTGGAATTTCTACCACACTACCGTATAACAGGGAGGATGGCCAAACCAAAGTGGATTTTGACAACCTCCTTCCCATCCCATCCCAAGGGCTCCTACACACTCGAGCAAGATTTCAAATCAAGACTTTGCTGACCATTGTTTTCTGCACCTCAACCCTAAAGCAATGAACAATGGATGATGGTTGTCAACAAAGAAATCGGGATCCCTCAACATCCTGGCAATTATAGCACAAACAAAGATCAAGAATGAAATCAAATCAACCTATGGTATTGCATATGAGCTGGCATACCTGAAAACGGACAACTTGAAAGATCCTAGTAGCAATTTGAGGATGAAAAAGACAAAACCACAAGCAAGATTCACGCGAGGGGCACTACAAAAAAGTTGGTATAAGAAGATATGGCACATACAAGACAGAACCACTGAAGTGGAATAGGTCCGTTTTGATGCGCTAAATCGTGAACTAATTCGAACTTATAAACATGCCAAGGTGCCTACAGCATACCCTTTCCTCTAAAAAGCTCACATAAGGCATTGCAGTATTCTTTACAGACAAAAGGGAAAGACCCCAGTACCAATGTCCGCACATTCCAACCCATCAAAATCTATGCAGTCTTAAAACTGACATCCCTCTCCCAAAACCACCCACCTTCTCCTTTTCCAAATGAATCTCAGAAGAAGGTTTGCTAACGACACATCCATGGACACTGTGACATCTTTTGGGACATCTTTTTGCTCTGTCTAGTACTAATGTCTGCAAACACGGACTTGGAAGACATTCTGGGATCTTTTAAAGTATTTACTGGGTATGTTTAGACCACACATTTACTGTGTTTATGCATGTAGATGTAAAATGCATTAAACTACAAACACGACGACCATTTACAATGTTTATTTAAATTGACCTCCTTTGATTGGTTTACTTTATTTTGCCATTACACAATGTTGTACTTTCTATACAGCGCCAGGAGACCCTTGCATGAACGTGTGTAATCTACAATGGGCTGTTTATGAAAATGCATAATAATTGCTGAAATCCGAAATAATTACTACACTATACGATTTTATTCAATACAACTCTAATCTGTGTCTCCTGTTCCCTCCCCGTTCTCTCATTTTCAGAGTAAAGGCAATAAGGGCCCCAAGACTGATGGCCCGTGCGCGCATGATGTCCTTGCTGCAGGGTAGGGGAGCCTTGCTATGTTTCCTATGTATCCTGGGTATGTCCGTTCTCATCTGTGCCTCACTCTTCTACACTCTAATCGTGAATGGAGGACTCTTCATTGACACAGAGACCAAGAAAGTTGGCTTCTTCACCTTCTGCCTGTGGAATGGAACAGTCGAGAAGCTCACCTGCCTTCAACAATCCAGCGATCTAGAGGCACTAGGCATAGCGTACCCGAAGGCGGTGGTTTTCGCGTCGGTCTTTGCATACACCTCGCTTCCAGTCTGCTTATTTATTCCGCTCACGCTGGTTTTTGCATGGTTGCTTCACTCCAGGCCTACATGGGAACTAGCTATGGGGCTGTCAGCCCTTGCCTACCTGAGTTTATCAATTGGCATTGGCATGTTCCTGTTGTTTGTCGGGACGCTGATCAATGTTTCTGAGCTGGGTTATGGTTTTCTGGTTTCCGTTCTAGCAGTCATCTTGCTGCTGCTCCAGGGCGTCGCAGCCCTGCGCCTCCTGCCTTCGTTCAAGAGACAAGATCGTCCAGAGGACAACGTTTAGAAGTACATTAAAGCTCCATTTTAGCCTTTTTGATGATATTGAACTCCATCTGAATAGTTCACTAACGTTATATATGTTTTCTTTTTCATAAATGCTTATGTTTACTTTGACTAAACTCTATGGGCCTCATTAGGACCCTGGCAGAGAGGGTATTACGCCAGCGTAGTGCATGGCGTACCTCTCCGCCATACTACGAGTTCCCGTAGCGCCATGGAGGTTTTCTCCGCCTGGTTTTACCAGCCGGAGAAAACCATGGCGCTACGGGACCTCGTTGTTAATTACGCCACCGTATTTTACGGTGGCGTAATTAACTCCTTCCCCACTCCCATTATACCCTATGGGGCAAAAATGGGAATGGGGAAGGGCAGAATGGGGATTGGGGATTTACCGCTCCGCCGAGGTCGGAATGGGGCGGTAAATCCGCCAACCCCCATGGCGCTATCGGCGGCTTTCCGCCATGCTTCGCGGTGCATTTAGCACCGCGAAGTCCGCCTGGGTCGTAATGAGGCCCTATGACTGTTACAGTCTCTGGATAGGGAAGCATTTCCATAATTTCTTTTGGTGTTTGTGCTGGTGCAATGCTGCTACTGATTCAGGAGAGGGCAAAGGCCCTAGCATTCCAAAGGAAAAGTGTAATCAACCTTGTCTAAAGCACAAACAAGTCAAAAGCATAACGTGTGATAAACTATACAAGTGCAATGATATGAGCTCACACATACGTGAAAGGGCACTTGAGATTTAATTATCCAGTTTTGCTTTAGTGCCCCACCTAGGCTATATAGGAAGGATAGGAGTAAGCAAGGATTGGCGTGGCCCATTGCCTGCTCAGTGGGAACACCATAGGTTGCATTAAAAAAGTATGCTCCGGGAAATGTACTGGAGAAGGGTGTCCTCTGTGCTGTGGTACTTCTGTCATTACTTGTGTCCCGTTTTCTTTGCATGACCAGCTCATTCTCCCCCTGCAGCAAAGTGTGAAAAATCAAAATTACAGGCGTAGTTTAGGAATTTGAACAGCAGAATCCCTTCCAAAATGTGAATCTAGAAAATTATATTTTAATGTGGTCTTATTTCGGATTTAAGAACTGTTCTTAACGTAATGCTGCTGAGTTGTACATTATTGGCAGTCTGATGTAGTGTGGGGGAGGAGGGAGGGTTAACGCTGAGCAACACTCGGGCTCCTTGCAATCCACACATTTTGGTGTAACTGCGTAATTAGTTAAACTTCGCATTCGATAATGCTATTCTCTGTAAAGTCACAAACCTACTGCATAAGCTTGTTGGAGACTGCCAAACCAAAGGCCAGCAAATGGACAAAATTGTGTGTGCCAACCGTGGCTCCATCGAAGGGCTAAAACAGTTGTTTTGGACCCTACTCTGTATAAGCTATGGACCTGTGAAAATCAGCAACAGACTATATAAATTACACATATCTGGCAAGAAGGCGTTGACCGGAGGAGAGAGCTCCTAAATTACCTGTCATTACCGCTTCAT
Source organism: Ambystoma mexicanum (assembly GCF_040938575.1). Classification (NCBI taxonomy): domain Eukaryota; kingdom Metazoa; phylum Chordata; class Amphibia; order Caudata; family Ambystomatidae; genus Ambystoma; species Ambystoma mexicanum. The sequence continues at coordinate 497,537,547 of NC_090936.1, read as the reverse complement.
CATGTATTGATTTTTTATATAACCAACTGATATGAATGTGCAATGTACAATTGTCACTTTAAAAGCACTTCTGCACTTTGCTTTGTGTTTTTCCTACTTATTTGTTGTGCTAAAATGAGTCCTCTTTATCGATGCAAAACCGTTGTATTTTGTCTTTGCTTGGACATATGCTGCTGTGTATATAAGATCAAATAAAAAGTACAAATAAAATGTGGTGCTGTATCCCCCCAAGTTGTGATTTCGGATTCCCTGTTCTAGGTAACCTGGCCTTCTGGAATGGCCACTGAACGATCAGCAGTTTAAGCCGAGAACTCCTACTCTATCCTTGCCAGTTGATTTGTCATGGATGTTTTGGCTCTTGCGACTATTGTGACTTGTGTATACACCCCCCACACCCCTTCGTCATGAAGGCACAGTAGGTGGACCCCCTTCCCTCCACCCATATCCAAGCTCTCCTCTGCAAAGTCACCACTGATGTTGTGGAAATCGCGATTACACTGGCAGGTGTGTCTGAGGTGGGAGGGAAGGCATAGAGTGCTGGTAATGACATCACAGGCAGTTATTGGGACTAGGATGAAATGAAGACGTTATTAAAATGCTGGCACAAAATCTGGATCTGGAAATGAATAGCTGCTCCTGCAACCTCCGCCTGATTGGCGTCGCTGACCTGGCTGAGTGTGAGGATCCTCTGCCAGACCACGTGGTGTAAATCATTACTGAGTCCATATTTGCAGTCTAGCGCCTACCAGCATGGGTGGATTTCACCTGGCAAGGCAAGCACTATCTTTGGGGAAATACTTGTTGAGTGCTAAGCAAGCAGGGAATCCTCTAATGGAAGGGTGCCTGTGGTGGAGACTGTGTACAGATCCAATCTCTCAGTCCTCCTCCGCTCCCCCCTTAGTCGGAACATGGGGTTCAGCGATGCTAGAGAGCCTGGCAATTCCCTTTACATTTCAATTGTACCACCTCCTTCCCCCCAGACTTAGTAACATCAGAGGGGGTGGGGATGCGTATCTATGCAACCCCCATACTTCTCAGTAACAAAACCTTGCCATGTCGATGGAACTACCTCCCTTGTTGCTGGGGCACTTGTCAAGACACCTTAACACCAAGAAAGAGCCACAGCCCTGCAAACCACCCTGTCACTCCCAGTGCCTGCAAGGAAAAATGCGTCATCGCTCCGTCACCCAGCAAGGAAATGTAACTGGGGAAACGCACCTTCCCCAGTTTAGAAGCAAGGCTTGCAAATACCCTGCCCTCCAGAACAAGTGGGGAAACCCACATGGAATGTCACTGGTGATGGGATGGAGGAGAGGAACCAAAAATCCAAGCCCCTCCAGACAACCCCAAACCCCCACAGCAACAACCCTGTTACCCATAAAATAAACAGCAGGGAAATTTGGGGAGAAAGAAAAAGGAACACATATTCGGAGCATATGGTCTGAATTCGAAATGGCCACCAGAATTCCTTCTCCAGTCTGGAATTAAAAAGCCTCATGGCCAATGAGATTCTGTCTGCTAAACACCTGACTGCCCCAACCAGAGAGGCAGTATTCTCTAGGTCCCATATGGGAACCAATTCCCATAGCATTGGGAATAAAGGAAACGGGAGAGTGGCCTATTGAAGGGGCAGCAGACTGAAAGAGGGAACCTGACCGAGCTGTGGTAACTGACCGAACCGAGAGGCCCAATTGAACCAACGGTCCGAGGAAAGCTCTGACATGTGAGAGCAGGGAGACCCAAAGATATCCAGAAAATCTGCAGAGACGTCTGAGAGACATAAGACTCAAGCGATGGAGGGGAAGAGGAAAACCTAGCCAGGAAGGGGATCCCCAAACAAAGGGTGATAATATCTGAATGTGAAGGTGTGCTGGGTGCTACATCCCTGAGATTGTGGCAGAGTGAGCAGAATGTTCTATATTTTAGTTGAGGGTGAGCCCTAACATTAACAGGACTGCATGAGGTTTAGCATCCATCCATAGGGCATTGTCGCAATCTAACACACTCTTCATCTCCACGTGGGGTCGACCTACTAAAGAGGGGAGGGAGAGATTGACCCATGCTGTTGTGATGGTCTTCATGATAAGTAATGGGTTAATCCTGGCCTAAGTGTGTATGTGGTTATTTGTATAGTTCCAAGTTTTCCTGTGCCCTTTGAGGTTGGGAGATTTTCTGACTTGTTTCCTGCTGGGCAAACCATCTGCAATATTGAGGCACCTTTATGTTATAAAGCATTGGGATTGGTGTTGGACCATCCTCTGCCACGAGTGAGTGTGCCATGGAACCAATATTTGCTCCTGCCGCTAAGTAATGTTTTGTTCAGCAATGGCTAGCCCTGCATGTGTGGATTTGTCGCAGACAACACCTTACCAAGGGGCTGATTGAGGGTGACATTGTGATGAACCATCCCACATTTTCCTTTTACCTTTCCCAACTACATAGCCCATTCACATCCACCTCCACCCTAGACGTTGTGTTTGACACTGATAGACAGCCTAACCATTTCACTGGGGTTTCAGGGTTATCGTTTCTATTTTGCTATAGTAGTTTAAACATGCATAGGGTGTAGGTTCCCCTTTTCTCGGAAGGGGGCTCCTGGGTGGAGTGTTGTTGGTAAAGGGGCTTGGTGCACTGAGGCATTGTGTGGACATGCAACAGATTATTCAGCTATTCAGCGATGCATGTATTAGCTTTATTGGACATGCTAGCTGACGTTGGTTCCACAGCTGCCACAATTCACAACATTTGACTTTATGGCTTCAGAAATGGCCAGGGTGTACAAGTGTCTGTTCTCAAATTGGTGTATTGAAATGTAATAGGGATTGAAGGAAATGATTTGACCTCTGAATAATCTAAAATGTGATTCTACCATCTGACAGGAGACGCATCTGGAAAGGAAGAAGCTTTGCAGGGGATGGGTATGTCAGGTTTGATTTCCTTCATAATAGTTGTTTAAGCAGAGTTTCCATTCTGGTTTGCAAGAGAGCGCCATTCTCCATCTTCTGATCAGCGAGGGATAGAGAGGTGAGGCTAGTATCTGGGGTAGCTAAGCTGCTAACCGCTGAGGTGCTATTGTGCAACATATATGTGCTTTTGTAAGAAAACCCAGAATTGTTCTGTAGAGTAGCACAGGCTCAGCACATACAGAATCAGGGTGTGTGGGGAGACACACCATAGATCTTGTAGTTGACATCAATACAGTACTGGATCAAATGCTGGAGAGAAATGAATGGATTGATCGGACAGTGCAGCAAGATCAAAGCCATAGGGCTCTGTCCTCTCTGGTCAGCGACTATAAAAAGAGCAATGTCTGGGGCGTGGCTTGCAGCGCCATCTAGCCAGCTGGCTTCCTGAGAGCCTTTGATGTCGCAAAGGAATCGGAGTAATGTAGCTCATCTCCCTGAGAGCCTGGCTGGTAACGTGTACCTGATTTTGATGTCAGGTGTCCCAGGTATCCTGTTCCAGTCTCCCAACTTTCAACGACCCCAGGAAGGGGTGAATCCACAGCGCACCGTGGTCGTGCAGAGGAAACCAAGATGGTGTCTGCGGAACATAGATTCATCAGCCAACCGCTGTGGAGCTGCTGTTGGGTGAAGCAGAAGTACGCCTGTCCCCGCTCTCCTCGCAACCTTGATTAGAAGCTGAAGGGCCGAAGGAGGAATGCAACAACATTTGACCACCCCACTGAACACCCGCTGGCCCCTTGAGCCGCTGCATTCTCCCCTCCATTTGTGGATCCTTTGTTGCCCCTTTCTATTGATCTTGATACGGGGCAAAGTGCGGACCATTATTTAATGTGATGTGGGTCACCATTGCCCCAGTTGACATGGCTCTATGTGGCAGAGTCATTGCGCTGGGAGTGTTGGGTGAGGAGTGCCCCGTCTCCCCACAGCAGTCGGATTGTTTTCCCTTCTCCTCCCCTCCGGCTCAGCCCCTTGTGTCCTCCCAATCGTTGTGGGTTGTATGGGGTATCCTTTCTGGAGGTTGTGCCATCTAAACATCGGCCCATGTTCTGGTTAATGCTTACAAGTGGCATTACCATGCGCTAGTGAGATCCAGGTAGCAGGCAATGGAATGATTCCTGGAATTCTTCTGCTGGCAGCCTAACCAAAGTAGTGAACAAGCGAAGACTGGCCTTGCCATACAGGTTTTAATACACACTTGTGGTTTCAGTGTGGATATTTTTTAAAACAAAGGTAGAGGAGGCCTAAATCAAATTAGCCTCAGAAAGAAGAGCAGGGAAACTTGTCATGGCCCTGAGTGTATAAAAATTAACCAGGGCGTGCCATATTTAAATAGACGGCACACACCAAGGGCTCATGTGAAAATTGAGAAAACGGTTAGCTTAGTAGCTGTTATTTATTGATTCTATTTGTGATATTTTTTAACCAAACATAATTCATGCAATCAAAAAATAAAGCAAATTAACAGAGCGTGCATAAGTCACAATGTAAATTGCATTTTCGAACAACAATTCACACAAGGATGCATTTATATCTAATACAAAACAACAATTGTGTTGTAAAGGCATGATCAACACAAACAACGTTTTCGAAAACAGTATCATTAAAAAATCAGCAACCCACAGAAGATGGGCTGTGATGTAGTTAAATGAGGGGAGCACACACATGTAATCAATAAAGAACGGCTACTAAGCTAACCGTTTTCTCTATTTTCACATGAGCCCTTGGTGTGTGCTGTCTATTTAAATATGGCCCGCCTTTGTTAATTGATTTTATACACTCAGGGCCGTGACAGGGTTCCCCGCTCTTCTTTCTGAGGCTAATTTTATTTATGCCTCCTCTACCTTTGTTCTAAATAAATATACACACTGAAACCACAAGTGAGTATTAAAAGTTGTATGGGAAAGCCAGTCCTCGCTTGCTCACTACTTTTTGAGGCCCTTTTTGGGCCTCCCCGCAATTTAGGGCTACCCCTTCTACTGATGGCAGCCTAACCAAAGACTTTCTGTACATGCCTGGGAGCCTGTGGGACATAGAGAGGCATCTATCACTGAGGGTGAACACAAAATAACCTTACTTGCTGCGGTTCTCTCTGTGCAATTTGGCTCGGCACCCCACAAAATAACCTAAATTGGTCAAGTTACTTAGCACTATGGCTAAAACACCAAAAGTCGGCAAACAAGGAGACAGAAGTACAATGCTTCAACCCTTGGTCAAGGTCAAGCTGCCTGAAGTGGTATCCACGCAAGTCCATGTCCCAGACACACATTAAGGGCCTGCCATCGCAAGTCACCACAAAGTCAGACCTGCAGGACATGCTTGGCGAAATAAAAAAAGAAATCCAAAATAGCAGCACAGATCTGTCTTGTAAAATTTCAGCGCTAGACAAGATAGTTTCGGAGGCTGAAAGCGACAACGAGGTGGAAAACATGAAATGTGAACAGTCCTACGAACTAAGCAAATGTTCACATAAAATTGAGGCCCTGTTAAACTCGATGTGATGCCCTGGAGGACAAGCGGGAAGATGTGGAAAATCGCTCCTGCAGAAATAATGTCTGTATTTGGGGGATCCTGCTTACGATGCGGGACAATGAGCTTCCCAAATTCTTCAAGAGCCTCTTTTGCTCCATACTAGATTTGCCTGCAGACACAATTGAGCTGGATAGAACACACTGCACCAGACCCAGAACCCCCACGAGTCAGGAAAGTTCTCTGGATGGTTTGTCATGGGTGCACTTTTTCACTGTACAGCCCGTGCTAAACCCGCCATCACCTTCAGAAAGGTGACGTTCTTGCTGTTCCAAGACCTGGCAGCATCAACTTTATCCAAAATGAGAGCATTACGACTGATGAAGGAGTGGCTGAGAAGTAAAGAGGTGGCATAGAGATGGGGGGGGGGGTGTTCCCAACCGCGCTTCTCTTCTCAGACCAGGGGAAACGCTGGTCCGTCAAAGCTACAAAGGAGGATGAGCCACTGCTGCGATCCGGGTATGGGGGGTTTATGATGCTGGTATTTGGGACAAAGATGCTGGTTCCTCATCACATCCTGTGGGCTTGAGGAAATGGTCAAAGATGGGGAAACCCTGGAATCCCAGGGGGCCACCAGGTGTGACAAACTGGTGAATGACTGGCAAAGCCCCAAAGGCCCTCTCTAACTATTTGGTTACACATGGGCACCCTGTTTTGCAATCATATGTTGCTTCAAGAGGATGTGGGGGGGCTGGGAAGTTGGTTATTGTTGGAAATGTTTTACTGTGCAGTCAGCAGTATCTATATTGCTTGTGTGACATGATTCCTTAACAGTGCCTCTAGATCGGACTAGCTGTTTGCAACCGGATCTATGCCCCCCAACGATCCCAGGTGATGACGTGGGGGGTGCTATTCAGCTGGGGACCTGAAACGTCCCGGGCTTGAACTCCCCGGTAAAAAGGAAATTGAACATTCGGAAAATATTGGATGTGTCCTTATCGATTGTGTTTCTGCAGGAGACCCACTTGCTTCAACCTTATGAAAAAAAGATGAAACATAGGGCCTTCTCGGATCAATAGTTTGCTTTGGGGGGGCAGCATGGGGAGCTATCCTTCTAGTTGGAAATATTCTGTTTTCCAATGTTCGAGTTTTGCAAGATCACCATGGAAGATATCTTTGTGTCAAGGTGCTCTTTTTTAACCTTCAAATTACTCCAATTTCCCTTTACGCCCCCAATAGGCGGCAAGACCAATTTCTCAATTCCTTCCTTCTCCCCAAGCTCTGACCTTCGCAGAAGCTGTACTGGTGATTGGTAGAGACTTTAACTTGGTCCTCAATCTGGAAATTGAGAAGACCTTGCAACCAACCAGGACCAATTACAGAAACGTCACATTGTTTGCTGCATTGCTCCATGAATTGGCTCTGCTTGACACATGCAGGTTATTTAATGGGGAAGACAGGGATTTCTCATTTTACTCGCATGTAGACAGGGGCTTCTCCAGGCTCGACTTACTGTTGCTTCCTTGTGCTTTGTACCAGTGTGAACAGGGTGTGGAAATTGGCCTTCGTACACTGTCTGATCATGTGCCAGTTCTGGTCTCCTTAGCAATTACAGGTAGTCCTCCACTGATCAGGCAACCCTGCAAATTATATGACCCGATATTGAGGGACTCGGTACTCTGCAAGGACATGGCAGATGTCATATCGAATTACTTTGAGGAAAATAGCTGGAATGATCACTCCATCTCAACCATATGGGACGCAATGAAGGCCGTTGTAAGGGGTGAGCTAATAAGCAGGTCCACAGTCTACACCACAGAATGCATGTTGCTCCAAATGCAATTGGAAACAGAGGTACGATTGGCTGAGACTGCACATAAATGTGCAGGATCATGTGCAACCCTTCTGGAAATTGAAATTGGCACGTAATAAATTAGAAGCGCATTTAGCAGACAGATCAGCGCAGGCTCTACTTAAAACTAAGCAGCACTATTACGGCCATTGGAATAAAGCTAATCGCTTACTGGTATATAAGTTTAAAAAAACTCAAGACACGCAATAACATTCAAGCATTGCGAGATTTTCACGGCACCCTTTGCCAGGACAACACTGATAAATTAGCAATAATCCAAAATTACTTTGCCTCTGTTATCGGTTGAATCCTTGTCTCTGGAGAGTCAAAATAGTTATCCAACAGGCGCCCGCATTCCATGGCTACACACTCATGTTGCGGAAACCCTGGCAGATCCCATCCAACCCGATGAGGTAGAATGGGCAATCAAATTCTGAAAATCAAAGTGCCAGGGCCCGAAGGCTTTACTGCATCCTTTTACAAAAAATGCCACTTACGTCTCGTTCCACATGTGAGGGCCTTGTTTAACTCGTTCTTGATATCTGGCAGTACTACTACTACTATGGGAATGTCGACAACCATATTAATACCCAAACCGGGCAAAGACCCGACCTATTGTGACTCATACCGCCGGATTACTGACGAATAAAGGCGCTAAGTTGTACTCTAAAATCGGTTCTATGTCCTTTCATCGTCGAGCATTTCAAAGCCTGCAATTTAAACGTGTATGAAAGTTCATCTAAACATTTTTTGGGGGGGTGTCCCTCCAAACTCCCCCCCTGCACCTGTTTTTAACTATACTGACCCCTCCCGCCCCCCAATCACTTATCTGCCCTTTCCCACCCCCCCCAAAAAATTTGATTAACTTTTGTACACGTTTAAATTGCAGGCTTTGAAATGCCTGGCGATGAAAGCACGTCATACCCTTAAATCTTGGCATGTAGGTTAATGGGGCTCCTCCTGGGGATGATTATTGACGCGGATCAGACCAGGTTTATAGTGGATTGAAGTACTCACAATAAATATCCAGAGGGTATTAAATCTAATTGAGATCAGTCTTATTGAAGGTACTGACTGACCTGGGGGTCTCTACGTTTGATGCCCATAAGGCTTTCGATAGAGTGGACTGGGTTTACATACATTGTACCCTTGAAGCCTTCAGTTTTGGTCCTAATTTTAGCAATCTGTTGCTTGCTAATTAACAAACCCAATCGACCTTGATCAAGGTTAACAGCCAACATGCTCCAAACATAGCTATATCGAGGGGAACTAAGCAAGCTTGTCCCCCGTCCCCACTGATATTTGCATTGTCCATGGAACCGTTCGCCTCTCGAGTCAGAAATAATGAGTGAATCAAAGGGGTTGTTGTTGGGGAGGCGGAGTACAAGATTTCGCTTTACGCGGTTGATGTTATGGTGACTCTCTGGAATCCATGTGGCTCCTTGAAGCGCTGCTCGCCGAACTCATTGACTTTGAGGTCGTGTCTGGCTTTTTGGGCAACTATAATAGTCTCAACATTTCTGTTTTCTCTCCCGAACGTCTACGCCTTAAGAAACTGTGTCCAATTAAATGGGTCCGGGAATCCATCCCTTAACTAGGGCATTCCAATGCAACTATCCTCCACTGATACAGGAGCTCGCTGAGGATCTTGACGGGTGGTCCAAGCAGGAGAATTCTTGGTTTGGCAAAATTGCTGCTGTAAAAATGAATTTGGTGCTCAGACTACTGTCTTGCTCTGCCTGTCAGAATTTCAGACTCTAGTTTGAGGGCATTGCAGGGGAGGATCTTCAGATTTATTTGGGGTAATAAGAAAGCAGGGATTTCTAGAAAGGTCTTGTTGAGGTTGTTGCGGAATGTGGGTTTGGGTGTCCCGGATGTCCATCGCTGTAATCTAGCAGCACAGGTTTCTCATGTCAGAATTTGGGGGAAAGAAGGCAGGAAGGCCTGTTCCATCATCTTCCCAGATGGAAGATGATGGAACAGGCCTACTCTTTGGTGCCCTTATTTCAGGTCCCATATATGGATACCCCCTGGGGTGGAAGGTGGGGTCGGCTTTCCACGTTTGTCCTCGAAAAAGATTATAATCTATTATATGAAAAGGGCCATACGTCATTGGGGTGCCCCGGTGGGAGTGGGCAGACTGACACCTATCTGGAACAACCAGTCTTTTCAGCCAGGCATGGCGAGGGGGCAGTTTGACTGAGGGTTCTCTGGGAGCCTTGAGACGCTCTAACAGCTGTATGGGCAGGAGACTCCATTAATCTTAGAGGAATGTAAAGCATAATTTGATGTGGTTGAGACAACAGTTCCGCTATGCACAACTGCGGCATTGGGCATCTCATCCCTCTACTAAACGTAGCGCTACAAGACCTCTGAACGTATTGTAGCTTACAATTCAGGCCCCAGTCCACAGATCCAGAATGTCAACTCTGTACAAGGTACTGGATAGGGAGGGATCCCACGATCCACCTACCCTACGTGAGCAAGTGGGCGCAAGACTTGGGGGTGGACATAGATGACGATACGTGGTATTGAATATGGGCTTGTATGTATAGATCCTCAAGATGTGCTACAGATACCACTTCGATAGGGAGAGCATATTTAAACTGTTCTAACACCTCAACGATTACATAAAATGAACAGGGTTAATTCTTACAACTGTTGGAGGGGTTGTTCTGAAGAGGGCTGCCTGTTACATATGCTTTGGCAAGGTAAACCACTTTTGGAAAGGGGTGCTATCCCAAATTAAGGCGATTACCGGTCTGCAAATACCAATGGATCCCATGATTGTTCTGGCAGACGCAGGGGAGGGCATAAGTCCCTTATCTGTACCTTTGGTCACTCAACTGAGCACCTACTGGTGGCTGCTAAAATAACAATTGCCCGCAACTGGAAAGGTCCTTCAGGTCCTGTGCCTCAAATTTAGTGGATTAACATCTGGGACATCCTGGTAGCTGATTACTGCCATATGCGAGGGGAGATACGAGAAGTATGTATCGACATGGATGCTATTTATAGAATATACATAAAAGATCCATGCACTTGTTGCAAAGCTGCCCATTCTTAGACATTTCTCCTTACTGTGATGAAAATTGTCTAGGATGATGGATGTGCCTTGTATGCTGATCTATGGCGTGGTTAGGGGTCGGTTATGAAGGAAATTGCTGGTTGGGAAGCCTGGGGAGGGGGCCGGGAAAGGGCCCTCCGTTATGTGACTTACGTATGTCGTACTATTGAGATACTCGTGTACTTATTTTTCATATGCTGCTGCACTCGGTCTGTTAAATAAAAGGTATTTTTTGGGTGCGGGGGGAAAAGCAATGTCTGGAGGCCCGAAGAGACTGAAAGAAATTCGTTTTCATTGTGTCATTTATGAGGCACACCGAGATTATTTATTTATTGGTACTTCTGTCAAGGTGATGCTGAGTTACTCAAACTCTTAATTAGCGAGCACCTTATTATCGGACCAAGCTCCTATTTGAAGGAATTCATAACCCCAGTAAACTATCTGGAAATTGATTTCAGTGTGTGCAAATTGGCCCCACTCTGTTGGGAGCTCAAAGAGAAATATGACCTGAACAAGACACTGACAAAATTGAATATGCACTATTCGGAGTTCAACAAATGTACTATTGGGAGGGGTAGATGTGCATGACCATGGTGCTGTTACCAGTGGGTTAGAGCGTATTCACGTAAATATATGGGTAGATCAATACATTCTGGAGGATAACGAGCCTCCCATGTTGACCCCCTGGAAATTGCAATTTCTTTAATCCGAAGGTGGGTTAAACGTCAAGGACTTTGGAGAGTTGAAGAAACATAAAGGTCTATCAGACTGTATGTATGCTCAGTATCGAAGGCTGAGAAATGTGCAAACCAAGAGCCTGGGAGAAAAAGACAGTAAGGGGCTCATGTTCGTGGGGGGCGGAACGTGAATGAAAGGTGTAAAAGCGTTGAGTAATTCTTTAACATCTTTTATCCACGTTATGTTTTATTTTCCATCACTGTATGATAGACCAGAGGGGTGGAACGCAAATTGCCTTTCCACCACCTGCTTCCTCTCCATCATACAAATGCTCCAGCATAGATTTTCACTCTGGCGCAAATGCTGGAGTTCCCTTTGAGGTCTGCCAGCTTTATGCACCAGCATAAAGCAGGCAGACACCATAGGGATCCATTGTACACGCTCCCTACCATGCGAGCATGTCAGGGAGCGTCTACAATTAAACACTCCTCGACATGCGAGCATGTCAAGGAGGCTTTACTTTCAATTGGGAACACTGCTTCCGATGCAGTGTTCCCAGTTGAAATTAAACCCTCGCCGACATGCAAGCGTGTCAGTGAGGGTTGGATTTATTTTGTGAGCACCGCCTGCCATGCGACGCGCTCACCGTAAAGTAAACACTGCCTGGCATCCCAGGCAGCATTTACTCACTTTGCACTGTGGATTGCAAATGTGAAGGGCAAAAGGCGGCGTACCTGAATGTATGCCACCTTCTGCTTTTTACATTTGCACCCCGCAGTGGTAATGGTGAAAATTTGGCAGCAGGGAGCTGCTTGCGTAACAGTGTAAATGTAACAGCCCCACCATCAAATTATGCATTTGAAGAACATGAGCTCTTAACAGTTGCAGAATTCAGACTTGCCGCAAATGTGGCAAATTGCAACTTCAGAGACCTGGGATTTACAGTCTCTTGGGCATTCCCTTTGTCAATGATTTGAAGCAGTTGTCTAGTCTCTTGGGCATTCCCTTTGTCAATGATTTGAAGCAGTTGTCTGCATGGTCAAAGAGCTCTTGGTCATGACATTTAATAGGTGGCTCGGAGGAGAGGCTTTTGCAATCTTATGCTCATGGCATTGAATTGGAATGTGAGAGCTTGCCAAATCAAACTCCTAAATGGGGTCTAGTGGCAACAACTCCATAAAAGAGGGCTGACTGCTGGAGTTGAATTTATGGAAGGCCTTAGAATATGGCTGCTATGGTATTGAGTGGTGTTAAAAAGGAGGGTCAGGGGGTGCTAGGCAAAGATTTCCTATCAAGAGTGTCTGTCCTGGTCTGGCAGATAGTTCTGCTGTGCACCTCTTGTCAAGTTTGGGTTATTTAGAGGTATGACAGCTAAAAGGCTCATTTGTGAAAATGGAAGCCTGTTATCTCACACAGCTGTGGGTAATGGTTTAGCACACTCTTTTCCGGTCTTGAATCTCAAAGGACAGGACAAACTATTTCTGGACATATGGCCAAAATCCCTAAACTCGCATGGGTAACTACACAAGTGAGATTTGCTGTTCTCCTGACCTAGAACAGACGGACACAATATGGTCTTAGCTCTCAATCCAGACATCCATTACTTAGTGATTTGTACCTTATACATAGGTTGCCAACGTATTCGCTTATGCGACTGCTGTTTTTATGATGGTTCTGCATTTATGGAATGCAAAGAAAGTAATTTAACAAAGGGAGACTCTAATGAAAGTTGGCCTTTCTAGCCCATTGGACCTACATGACTCCCATACTACAGTATATAACCTGCACAGATTGCCATCACAGCAGTTCAGTTGGGCACCTCAAGCTGTGACTGTGAAACGCCATGTCCTCAGCAGGTTGCTCATTGGTCAACCATTACCATCAAGGACACCAATTACTGAACGGAAGCACATTGAGCGAGAAAGGCGCTGCCTAGTGCTGTGGTTATTTAAATGGTGCACTTTGTAACCCCGAGGATGTCTCAAGTGTCTGTAAGTCACCCAACGATGTTGGGGACGGATACGGCCATGACGACTGATGATGACGAGGATATTGTCACAGTGGATGTTTAATCTCCACACTTGGATGCTCTACATAGGATGTCCCACCGGATGAAGTGGGACCGTTCCACTGCATGATCTCCAGAGCCTCCGAGCTATTCCAGCTGTTGTCCGAGGAAACCAAGGAGGACTTCTTGTACCAGAGGCTTGAGGCCAGGAGGAAGACTATCATGGCAGTGCCCCTTCTGGACGTTATTTGGGATTAGGGCCTGGACCTCATGAAGAACCCTTGCACAGCTCCAGCCAAATGGGCTAGGCTGGAGAAGAAATATAGGGTACCAGACTCTGCACCCAAGTGGCTGACGTCACAGCCATCGCCGGATTCGGTGGTATTGGCGGCTGTGAGGAAACGGTCAGCCAACCTGTCCTCGCCCCCTCCGGACAGTGAGGGGAAAAGGATGGGCGCCATGGGAAAGGTAATTTACACCACAGTGTCCACTATCAAGGCAGCCAACACACTGGTGATCCTGGCCAGGGACAACAGGGAGTTGTGGTATGAGCTGCGGACGATTCTGATGTTCCGCCCCGATGATAAAAAGATGGAGGCAATTGCTCTCTTCCAGGAAGGGGAAGTGGCATTGTATAACGCCATCGCAGGGGCATTGGACATCGCTGACACATGATTTCCGACAAATGGGGAACAGTGTCTGCCTTTGTCGCCAAGGTTTGATGAACGTCACGAATATCCATCAGGAGGTCCAGGCGAACGTGCTGGACATGCCCTTCGATGGAGAGAATCTGTTTGGGAAGGTCGTCGACGAGTCCCTCTAGGCAATCAAAGCAGATACGGAGACCGCTGGTTCCGTGGGCACCCTCCAGCAGCACCGCTCTTTTCGCCCCACCAGGGGAAAGACAAGCAGGTCTTCCAAAGGTTTCTCAGCATCGTACCGACAGCCTTCCAGATCTAAAACCCAGGAAGCCTACAGATGCCGTTCCCAGGCCTACGGTAGTGGTGTACAACGTCACCATCGCCCGCAGGGCAGGATAGCGGCCCCGAAGCAAGCCTGAAGTGGCCCGGGATGTCGGGACGCCGCTTGTGCACCATGGTGAGAGCTGGCTGACTAGGTTTGTCAGCGAGTGGGGAAAGATCACCACTGACAGATGGGTGCTGGATGCTCTTGCTCAAGGACACACCCTCATCCCTCCGCTCCTGGAAGAGGTATGGGCCATGCTGTGAAAAGGGGTGATATAGCAAGTTCCCCAACGGCTCTGGGGCTCCGGAGTCTAGTCCAGATACTTTCTGGTCAGAAAGAAGACAGGGGGCTGGAGGTCTATTTTAGGCCTACGGTATCTGAACAAATACCTTAAATCCCAAAAATTCAGAATGGTCACGTTGCAACATGTGCTCAGCCAACTGGAAAGAGGAGACTTCTTGAAGTCGTTGGACCTGGAGGATGCCTACTTCCACGTCCCCATTCACAAAAACCTGAACAGTTACATTTCGTGGTGCAGGGACAGCACTACCAGTTCAAGGCCCTACCTTTTGGCTTGAAGTCGGCCCACAGAGTGTTCATGAAATGCCTGGCGCCAGTGGCGGCCCATCTATGTCTACAGGGCATACACGTACACCCATACTTGGGTGACTGGCTGATTTGCGCCTGCTCGCGGGAGCTGGCCGACGGTGACACAGAGTCAACCGTCCGGCTACTAATGGATCTGTGATTCTCTGTCAACTATCCAAAGTCCTGCTTAACGCCATCAAAGAACGCGCTGTTCCTAGGCGCCAGACACAATACAGTTTCTTGCCTGGTGTCGCCCTTGAGTGATAGCAGCCATTCTAGGAAAGGTGCAATGGCTGTTGTCGACAGTGTGGGCCATCAAGTAGTTACTAGGCATAATGTTGTACTGCATCTACCTCGTCAGGCTCTGCAGGTTGCAAATGCGACCCCTGCAGGAATTCCTGGATGCCTGCCGGATACAGGTGTCCGGAACCTTCACGGACAAGATCTTGCTTAACGACAAGTTCCGTCGCGTGATTGTATGGTGTGGCGTTCACCCCAACATCGCCCAATACACAGGATTTCAAAGCCTGGCACACCAGGAGACGGTCACCACGGACGCCTCCCTAGAGGGAAGGGGAGCGCACACCGACGTCTGCACGCCAGAGGCCTGTGGCTGCCGGAGGAGAAGGATCTTCATATCAGCATGCTGGAGCTACGGGCAGTGTTCTGGGCCCTTAAGTCATTACTACTGTCTCTGAAAGGCAAGGTGGTGAGGATCTTTACAGACAACACCACCACCATGTTCTACATCAGGAAGCAGGGGGGCACTCGATCCCCGGCACTCTCCAAAGAAGCACAGGATTTGTGGCGCTGGGCCGTCGGACAGGGGATGTTCCTCGTTTCCCTCCACCTAGCAGGAGTCAAGAACACCATAGCAGACTCCCTCAGCAGGGAGCTGTGCTCCTGCCACAAGTGGGAGCTTCGTCAGGATGAGGTGGATGACCTGTTCGTCAAGTGGGGCAGGCCCCAGATAGATCTGTTTGTGACAGTAGCAAACTCCAAGTGCCAGACGTTTGCCAGCAGGTTCCACCAGCCGTTGAGCCTGGGAGACACGTTCTCCTTCCCATGGGAAGGGCTGTTCCTGTAAGCGTTCCCCCGTTCCCTCTCCTCCTACGAGTCATCAACCCACTCGGACAGTGTCCATGCAAGATGATACTCATCGCCCAGGCAGATTTGGTATCCGGACCTTCTCAGCCTGTCAGCGTCACTGCCGGTCAAGCTGCCAGTAGTTCTGGATTTTCTCACCAGAGAAGGAGGTGCAATCTTGCATCACGACCCAGGATTGCTGAACCTGAGGGCTTGGCTCCTGCAGCCCTAGAGTTTGGAGGACTTTTTGCCTGCGGACTGCAGGGAGGTCCTTACCAAGGCCAGTGCATCGTCAACTTTGAAGTGCTACGGTCACAAGTGGAAGCGTTTTGTTATGTGGTGCCAATCTCAGAAGATAACCCCTCTGAGGGTCACGGCCCTTCAGGTCCTTCCATACTTGCTATCTCTGGCCATGGCCAGACTGGTGCACGCCTCTATCAAGGTACATCTGGCGGCTATCTCCCGCTACACCAGATCCCCACAAAGATCTAAAGATCTTTACTTTGGTCCCATCGACTCGTCAAGGAATTTCTCAAATGACTATTTCGATCTTTCCCATTGGTGAAGACTCCTGCCCCAGCGTGGGAACTCAACATGGTTCTGACGAGGCTCATGGGGGTGGCCCCCCTTCGAGCCTATGCATCAGGCCCCTCTCACGTTCCTCTCGAAGAAAACCGCTTTCCTTGTGGCCATCACCTCTGCCAGAACGGTAGGTGAGATCCAGGCCCTATCCTGCAAGCAACCTTACCTGACTTTCCACGAATCGAGGGTGGTGCTCCGTACGTACCCTTCTTACACGCCAAAGGTTCAGTTGGAATTCCATCTCAACAAGCCTTTGGTGTTACCTGTTTTTTTCCCAAAACCTTCGTTACTGGCAGAAAGGGCCTTGCATTTGCTGGATGTTGCTCTTGCCCTGAAGTCCTATGTGACCCGCACAAAGTGTTTTCGGAACACTTCAAAACTGTTTGTGAACTTTGGTCCTGTGAACCATGGGAAGGCCCTGTTCAAAGATTCCATTCCAAGTTGGCACTCCGGCTGCATCACACATCAGTTGGTAAAACCGACCTCTGCCTGGCTGTCCGGGAGCCCAGTCCACCAGAGCGATCGCTGCGACAACAGCTTTCCTGTCTGGTGTGCCCCTGCTGGACATCTGCAGGGATGCGACGTGGAGGTCCACCCACACCTTCACAAAGTTCTACTGCCGCAACAGGGTTTCCAGGGAGGAGTCCAGAGTCATTGGTGAGACTGTTCTGGAGGTAAGAATTTATTTCTTCTGTTGAGGCTTGCCACCGCCTGTGGTTGTGTAATGTTTTTTTTTTTTTTTAAACCTTTATTTTTAGCTTTTATATCAACATAATACAACTACGCAACCACATTAGGGTGAACTTAACTTGCGCCAAATCCCACTCGCCCCGCCCTCCCGACATCCCACTCCGAAGTTCAGTGCACATTGTGCTGCGTATTGCATCACCCCAGTGAGGTGGAGGTATTAAGCCAAATGGTCTGCCGAAAAAGGCCTCCTATTCTAACTGGCAATTTCTGGGGAGGACGGAGCCTCCTCTGCTTCGTTCATCAGAAAGGTTACCAGGGGGGCCCAGATGTCAGGCGGACGGGCATGGAAGGGCAGCAGTTTAATTAAGTCTGTTTCCACATCTTGGCAATACAGAATGTCCCTGCGCCAAGCAGCGACAGGAGGGGGGGGGGGGGACCTCAACCCCAGGCCATGGCAATCCTCCGGGCAAGAGTCAACAGCAGGCCAGCCAATTTTCTTATTGGTGCTGACAGAAGCCTCGTCATACCGAGCAGGGCCGCTGTCTGGGCGGGCTGTATGCTTTCTCCCACGATCGTGGCTGTTGTCTCTAGAACTTGGCTCCAGAATTGGGACAGTTTGGGGCAGTCCCATGCGAGGTGCGCAAAGTCAGCCGAGGGTGACCCACATCTTTCACATGTTGCAATAGTCTCCGGATGGTGTTTATTTGCTTTCGCTGGCGTGTAGTAGGTTTGGTGAAGGAAATTAAAGTGGATTAACTTCAAGCGTGAATTGAGAGTTATCTTCTGCGTTTGTCTCAGAATGAAGGTCCAGTCTTCCTCAGGGATGACTGTTCGTAGGGACTTTTCCCATCTGGTTTTTGCATGGGAGTTGCTGGTGGTCGTGTCGGTGATAATAGCTTTGTAGATCTGCGATACCAGTTTGTCTTCTCCCTGTGCTTGTATCGTGTTATGGAGTAACTGCCAGGTTTGTGGTTGTTTCGGAAAGTCAGGCAGGAATGCTTGCAGAGTGTATCAAGTTCTAAAGTAGATGAAAATGTCAAGTGCGGTATTGCCGCCTCTCTGTTTGGCCTGTTGTGAAGTAATAAAACTGTCCTCAAAGAAGAAATCTCTCAGGGAGTTTATGTGCAGCTTTTCAACCCATTGGTGGTAAACTTTATCGGATGTCAGCGGCACCCCTGGTATGAATTTCGCAGGAAGAAGGGGAGAGTACCGCGTTTGAACTCCATATTTTTGAGCGAGTGTTTTCCAAATCTTGTACGTCGAGAGCATCGCATTCATGGTGTTATTGGGGACCGGGGTCTGGCCCAGTATGACAGCACTCAACAGGTTGGGTGTCGCCAGGGCCCGTTCCACTTGCACGTGGGGTCTGACTGGTTGTGTGGCGTACCAATGACTGAGGAACTGTGCTTGTGCCGCCCAGAAGTATTTCTCCAGATCTGGAAGGGCTAGACCCCCGCTCGTCACTGGAAGACATAGTGTTGAGTGTGCCACTCTGGCCGCCTTACCTGCCCACAGTAATTCAAGAACCAAGCTTTTCAGGTAAGATTGTGGTAGTAGTTTGGGAATGTTGGCGAATAAGTACAGTAGTTTCGGTAGTATCACCATCTTAACCAGGGAGGCTTTTCCCCAGAGAGTCAATGGCAGGGACTTCCATCGTACCACTTTTTCTTGTAAGGATTTGGTGACATCTTCATAATTGTCTCGGAACACCTCTTGATGGGTCAATGCCATCTGAATCCCTAGGTATCGGACCTTGGATCTTTTCCATTGGAACTGAAAGTCGTCTGCAAACTCCCTGGTCGATGGTGTCAATGGGAATATGATGGATTTTGACTGATTGATTTTTAAACCTGAGGCTGCTCCGAATTTAATGACTTCTCTCATTACTGGATTCAGGTTTTCTTCGGGGTCGCGCACAAACAGCGCTACATCATCTGCGTATAGGGATGTGATGAGCTTGTGTGGTCCTATGATGAGTCCTCTTTGTTGTCTCAATTCCCTAAGGTTGGACGCCAAGGGCTCCATTATCAGGGCAAAGATCAGTGCCGAAAGTGGGCAACCCTGTCTGGTTCCGCGTTGTAATTCCACGGGGGACGATTTCGCTGTTCCCACAATGTTAGCCTGTAGATTTGTGTAGAGCAGGGACACTAGTTTGATGAATCGGGCACCCAGTCCCCTCCTGGTGAGCACTGCGAACAGGAAGGGCCACTCCACCGAATCAAATGCCTTCTCGGCATCGAGAAGAACCGCGACTGCCTTCTGAGTGGGATCCAGTGCTGCGATAACGCTGAACATTCTTCTGATTCCAAAGGTCGTGTTGTGGCCCGGAATAAACCCTGCCTGATCTGCCAGGACCAAGGCGAGCATTGGTGGCATCAACCTGTTTGCAAGTATCTTTGCTAGAATTTTATTGTCAAGGTTAAGCAAGGAGATGGGACGGTAGGACGCGCAGTCCTCTGGAGGCTTGCCGGGTTTGTGTAAAAGGATAATGTTAGCCGCACAGAGGGATAGGGGAAGTGTCTTCTTTTCAAGTGCCTCCTCATATACTGCTGCTAGGAGGGGGGCGAGGGTATAATCGAATGCTTTATAAAATTCCCCCGTTAGGCCATCTGGTCCAGGTGCTTTGGAGTTCGGAAGGGTCCTGATGGCTTCTATGATCTCCTCTGGCGTGATCATTTCATTGAGTGGTTCCCGCAGCTGGCTCTCGACCCAGTACAGCTCTGTGTCATCGAGATACTCCAGTAAGGAATTTGAGTCACTGTTATGTTTTGTGCTGTAAAGGTCTTGGTAGAAAAGCCTGAATTCCTCCGCCATTCCTTCGTCTGTGTGAATTATCCTACCCTGTTTGGAGCGTATGCCTTCTATAGGGGGTAGCTTGTTATCTGCTCTTATCAGGTTTGCTAGTAGGGCACCAGGTTTTTGGCCTTCACCATACTGTCTGATTTGGTTGTTACGGGCCAGAAATTTTAATTCTCGTTCTGCTGTGTTATTAAATGTCTGAAGTTCCTCTTTCAAGGCCGCTTTTATTTTGGGGTCGCCTGTGCTTATAATTTGACATTCCAGGTCCTTAAGGCACCTTTCGTTGGATGCCAGCTCACGCCTGATGAGCTTAAGAATACCATTCTCCTTAGCGAGGCAAACTCCCCTAGTGAAACATTTCAACGTTTCCCAGACTGTGCCGGGGGAGGAGACTGACCCTGTGTTGACTTCCAGGAACGCAGCGATTTCCTCTCAGTTCGGCCGCTAACCCCTCATCTCGCATGGAGCCGCTTTTGAAACGCCAGCGCTGTAGTGGGGATTTAGGGTTAGCTGGATTGAAATTGAGGCTTATCAGGGAGTGATCGGATAGAGTTCTTGGAAGGATACAGCAGGAATCGCTCACCAGCGGGCCCCGTGCAGAGATTAAAAAGTAGTCGATCCAGGAGCTTGTGTTATGTACTGCCGAATGAAAGGTGTAGTCCTGCCGCTCTCCATTGGCTGCTCTCCATGCGTCCGTCAGATCTAATGCCCTGCATATTTCTTTTATTTGGAGGCAGGCTGTGGACATGGGCTGTGGCGTAGTTCTCGCGCTGTCCTTCGCCGGGTCGAGCACTGTATTCATGTCGCCCCCCCAAATTATGGTTGACTGAGCCTGGGCGGAGAGCTGTGTTAGTACCCAACCAAAATTGTCGGGCCGTCTATGTTCGGAGCGTAGGAGTTGACGAGGGTTGTACTTTGGCAGCTACTGTGCCACTCACTAGAATAGCTCTGCCTTCGGTGTCCTTTGCGGAGTGGATTAGCCGGAAATTTGTTCTCCAATGGATAAGGATAGCGACTCCTCTGGAGTACGATGAATATGAAGAGAAATACCTGTGGCAACCCCAGCTTCTGGCCCAGGCGTGTTCTTTCTCCGGGGGTAGATGTGTTTCTTGAAGCATGGCTATGTCGATCTCATGCCTTCTCAAGCACTGTAGGATTTTCCTGGTTTTGATCGGGATGTTAACCCCTCTTATGTACCATGTTAAAACCTTGAATGCAGCGGGTCAAAGAGTCGATTACGTCTCGTTTTATTCGTGTTAGCTGGTAGCGAGGCCAGCCCAGGTCTCGTGCTTTTGCTTGTTGCGCACTGGGTCTCTTGCCGAATGATACAGTGGCTTCGGTGGGGCGGGCTCTGTAGAGGTAGTGGGCTTGCCAGGGCGGAAAGGCAGGGCCGGGAACAGGCGTGAACAAGCGGTGCATGTCCAAACTAATAACTTTATAACTTCTCCCATAGCGTGGACAACCCCCAACTTCAACTTGAACTTGGGAAAAAATGCTGTGCTAGGGGGGCTTGGGGCTTCCCAAACGACTCTGCCCTGCTTTGTTTACTATATTGTGCTTGTTCTGGTTGGCTCCTTGTGAATAACTAGGGTGATTGCTGGGTGCTGTTTTCTTAAGGAGGATTCCTGGGGTTCCTTTCTCTCTGGGGATGGAGCTGATGAGGATGGTGATCCGGGCATCCGTTCTGATCTAGGAACTTGTGGGCCTCTTCCGGAGACTGGAAGAAGTGGACTCTTCCGTTGTGTTGCACTCTGAGCGTGCCGGAAACAGCATTGAGTAGACCAGTTGGTTGTCTCTAAGTCTTTGCCTGACATTGGTGAAAGCTCTTCTCTGCGCTTGAACAGCTGCAGAGAAGTCGGGGTAGAGGTGAATTTTGTCCCCATCGTGGAGCAATTCTCCCTTTTCTCTGGCCAGGCGGCGAATGGCGTCCCAGTCTCTGTAATTAAGTAATCTCGCAATAATGGGTCTGGGTGGGGCACCAGGGGCTGGTCTGGCGGACGGAGTCCTGTGCGCTCTCTCTATCATAAACAGTTGTGAAAAGGCTTCTCGGCCAAAGAGAGAAATGCAAAGTGATTCAACATAGACTTCCATCTTCGTTTGGGGTTCGTGTTCTCTTACTCCAATGATTCGGATATTGTTCCGTCTGGAGCAGCTTTCCAAGTCCTTGCATTTGGCTATGGTTGCGGTCATTTGGCTTTCAAGTCTGGCTACCTTGCTCGATAAGGACGTAGCGCCATCGTCCAGGTCGGAGACCCGCTGTTCGACCTCAGTCAGTCGCTCCGTGTGGGTATCGATGCAGTGTTGCAATAGGTCTACTTTAGAGGACAGGCCGTCCATTTTACTATTTAGATTACCGATGCCCACTTTTAGCTCTAAGAGGAGTTCTTTTATTTCTGACGGATTGCTCCCTGATACTGCCTGAAGCGAGCCGCCAGGTGTGGGCTCACTCTCGTCTTGTAGGTGGGGGGCTTTCAGAGTCGTACCATTTTCAAAGGTCAGCTTCCTCTGCAGTTTATCTGCTTTCCCCATCTTGTTATGCTGAGTATGTGAGGTTTCTAGGTAGTGTAGGTTTACCACTGAACAAAGGGCTCCACAGCGTCCTTTGCAGGGGCAGGGAATGACAAATGCTGGCCAAAGGAGATGGGGTTTGGATTGTTGCTTTCTGGTGGAGTGCTTCCTGGACGGAGGGAGGACCCAACTGTGGCCTTGGGGTATTTAAGAGCTTGCACTGCGGCCGTTACGGAGACTTAGAAGTGGTGATTGTTCAATTCTCACGTGGAATAGGTCGATGGAGGCTTCTCACTGTATAGGGTTACGTGCGGTGGGTGATGCTTTATGCAGCGGGTTTCAATTGTAGTCTGAGCGCCTCATTGGTATCGAGGCCCTGGGGGTTTTATTAGTTGCTGCTGTGGATTGCGCTGCCCCACTCACCCGGGGGGGGGGGTCGGAGTCCTGTTGCCGCGGGCCCCGGAAAGCAACGCTGCTCGTGGCGGGGGGCTGTGGGGGGCCTGCCCCAGGGAAGCGGAGGGCTTGGTGTGGGCGCTTATACTTGCGATCTCTTCCCCCTCCAAACCCCCGTGCCCCGCCGCCTGTACCTCAGTCAGTGCCTCCACCGTCAGCTCACCTCCGCCGGGGCCGCTCCAGTTCCCGCCGCATTGGAGCTTCGATGCGCTGGCTCCCCGAGGCCTGTTCCGTGTTCGGTTCACGCCACCCGGCGTGGGGGGCAGGTTCGTGCACAGGGGACTTCGGGGCTGTCTTGGGGTCTGAGGCAGCAGACTTGCTGATGTGGTGCCAATGGCCAGCGCCCCCCACGGCGACGATTCGCTGGCCGGCTCCTGACGTGGTGGGTGTCCGGGAGGGGGGACTTTCTGGTTTCCTCTGCTCTTTGTGCCGCAAACGCCACTGATCGAGC
This sequence comes from Ambystoma mexicanum, assembly GCF_040938575.1. NCBI lineage: Eukaryota > Metazoa > Chordata > Amphibia > Caudata > Ambystomatidae > Ambystoma > Ambystoma mexicanum. Next base: position 497,514,387 of record NC_090936.1, on the reverse strand, counting down.
TGCGGATGTTAGAACCGCCTTGTCGTCGGGGGTGCCAGGAACGTGTGTTCTCTTGGGGCTGCCCGCGCACCAAGATGGCCGGCGCGCGTGGGATGGCGGGCCTCAGCACCGGGTGGGCCGTTCTTGGGTATAGAGAGGCCGATTTTCCTCCAGATTCGAGGGGAGGGGAGTTGTGAGTCTTAGGAACCGGGAACCGCACTTGGTTATGTAGAGCCACGCCGGGAACAGCAGGATTCGTACGGATTAATCCCGGGCAGAGCAGGAGCTCAAGCCGAGGTGGCCATCTTGGGTGGCCCTCTAGCGCCCTCTCATGGTTGTGTAATGTTGTACTGCAATGTATTCGTTATTCATGAGCATGTGAATCCATGCCAAACCCCATGCTGGAGGAGGTTTAAGTTACTTACCTGTAGCTATTGTTCTCCAGCATGGGTCTGACATAGATTCACATGTGAACCCTCCCTTTGTCCCCTCTGCGGCTCTTCTTGGTCATACTGCCAGTTTACATGCTTACCAAATGTGAAGATGGCTGCCAGATGAGGGGCTTTGGGAGAGGACTGTCATTGGTTGGGGGCAGTATGACCCAGAGGACACTGATTGGTTTGTAGGAGAAATACGGCTTTTAAGTGAAAAGGAAACTTTTTTTCTTTTACTGAGAATTCCCAGCCTGACAGGGAATATTCATGAGCATGCAAATCCATGACAGACCCATGCTGGAGAACAATAGTTACAGGTAAGTAACTTAAACCTTCTTAACTTTTTAGCACCAGTGCAATTGTTTGATAATCTGCCCACTGGGGTGCAATGTATGCTCTGTCCCCAGCTGCAGACCAGTGTCCAGCATATCATAATATTACATGGATGCAGTCTTACTCTGTCAGGAAAGCCAGTTTTATTCACTATGTATGTACTGTCGCAGCCTGGACAATCCATTAGTGTGGTGAGTGATTCGAGCGTAGGTATTGCTCTCTCTGAATGAGATTAGGGACTTCTTGGTAGTGTGAGGGAGTCTTACCTGGGCATTTGAGAAACCCCATGCTGGTTTGACACTTCGGAAACCCAGTCTGTTAAGTCACGAGTGATCAAAACCTTAATTGAGGACTTGCATCTACTAATGCGTTGCACCTTTAGCTGTAGATGAGGTGGAAGACAGTACTATCATCACATGGAAATTAGTCTCTATTTGGAAATGTGTTTAAACGTAACCACAAAATTAAACATAATTACATTGAAGAGTGAGGTTTAAGAGAGTTGCTATTCCATAAGTGGAAATCCTGAATTTGGTTCCACAGAGCCAATTGGGGTGCATTTGCTCCGTAACTGTACATATATTTTGTCTGCCAATGATAAATTATGCCATGGTGCTAAAGAAAATGTGTGTGTGTGTGTGTGTGTGAGAGAGCGTGAGAGAGCGAGAGGGCAAGGCCAGCGGGAAGGATACTCTGCCAACAAAACCTAGCGAGAAGACAAGTGCTTAAAATAGGAAAAAGAGGAAAGAAGACAAACAAAAAGGCCTTCTAAGACCTGGCTCACTAAGATTAGAAGTATAGATGCTGATGCTCTTTCCGTTCCAAAGTTGCCTGAACCCAGGAATGTCTCCCACAGGTGCCAACAGCACTAATTTTAAGAGACCAGCAAACTAAACGAGTCACTTTGCGGTGGGTCACACCACCAATTCTCAGGACTGATATTAAATGCAGAGATATTATTGGCCTGTGCCCACTGTGAATGTGTACCGAAGCCGAAGGCATGCAGCTTTCCAAGAAGGCGCAGTATTCATATAGGGGGTGACCACTATTTCAGCCCTGGAGCACAGAGAAGGCAGCAGGTGCATGACCAAAACCACAAATCCGTCCACAGGAATTGAAAAGCAAAGACTCCCAAATAAAAGCAAACTATATAACAAAAGAGCAGCTTGGCTAAACCCGGGACAGTGACCACATGCCCATTGCCCTCTAAACCTTAAATTTGCTTCCAGTCGAACAACGATTTGGGTTCTACCCACTTTGCATCATTAGCACAGCCTCCTGGAACTTGGGCCTGAAGTGCTTAATAAACAGAGTGATTTGGCACTTGCTTCTTAGGAATCGCTGGTCTGCATACAGACTCTTACCCAACCAATTTATGGTTGAAAGAGGATTGAATAAAAATGCTTGCCGTCAAAGGCTAAAGCTGTGCAACAATCTTCATGGGAGCAAAGAGTTGAACATGACCACTAACATTTAGAAAGTGTTCCACAAGTCATTTCAGCCATGATTGCCAATACTGACAGGCTTATGGACATTCATTTCAGGATTATTTGCCCCGCCCTCCCCACCCCCAATACCTTGCAAATCTGGATATATGGAACTGCAAATATTGCACAGCAAATTATTTGGTTCTATTCCCTTCCCATTGCTCTCTCCCTGCCGTTCCCTCTTGTGGATCAGAAGCAACACTGCATTCACGCAGCACTGTGGAAAAGCCCAGATAAACTGCCAATCCGTTCAAACTCGCATTATTCCGTTCACTTGTCAAGTCCCTGAGAGCTCAGGTGGCATAGCCCGGGCAGAAGACTGCTGCACTGCTCCTGGTCCGCAATACCGGGAAACCCTTCTCTACGCCACATGGTACAGGAAACGGAAGGTTGCATAAATCTAGCTTGCAAGACCTAAAACAAAATACTTCCACCCAAGTGAGAGAAAAGGCGCTACAGTATAAAGCAACTGTACAAGTTATCATAACACAGTTCACTTTTGTTACCTTAAAACATTTTCTAACTTTTCTTTATAAAATGGGCTTGGCGAATGGATAACGTTACACTGTTGCCATAGACAAAGTATCTCTGCTACGGGGTGATGTGACATCCCCAGGGGTGGACTGGCCCATAGGGAACCCTGGAGACTTCCCTGTATGGTTCTGTACCCTGGGCCTCTTTTGTGTGGTATTTCCATATTTTCTCTAGGAAAAAGATTGGGTTTGCTGAAAAAGTGTAATGTGGGCCACTTTGAAAATTATTTCCAGGGCCTCTTTTGGTTCCTAGTAATTATTTCCAGGGACTCTTCCCAGTCCACCCCTGGACATCCCTATCTTTCCTCTATACCATCAGTCTTGCTGAATCAAACCAAGTCCTTCTGTCAATCAGGATGACTTCATTGTTTGGTAAATTCTGATATCCTCTACGTTTGAGCTCAGCTATTATCGTGGGTGTCGTTGATTTGGTTAGGGTTTTGTTTGAATCTTACTCTAGCTGGCTTCTAGTACCAAAATGTAGAGGCACTTACTGATACGTTCATTAAAGAATCGTTTTCTGGGGTGTCAATCTTTTTCAAGAAAGTAGACCAATAGTTGACCGTCAGACCATTACTGGACTACCTACAGCCTGAATTGCCCAGGGCTGCCTAGAAAGGCCATCTCCTGACCATGCCCACATGGAGGATGTGGCCAGCCTCTCGGCACTTGAACAACCAACCCCATCGGATCTAGCCTGGTGGTCATCGCAATGCAATGAACCCCATTTCCTGCTGCATAGGAGCTCCATGACTGGAGACTCTGGGGAGGTTGTGTTGACAATCTCTACATGCTCATCTTCCAACCCCTCCCCGTCCATCCTCCCCATCTCTGTTAACTCTGACCCCTCCCTAATAATGATCATCCAGTGCTCTGAAGGGGGTCACACTGCACATGGTGCTGTGAATACGTTTTTATTTATGAAAGCTTAGTTCTGAAAACTTTACAGCATTTCTAAGTTATGCATAGTAGAAACCGTGAGTGCCTGTTCCATAATCATTCAGAGAATTAAGAGATTTGGCATTATTTCTAATCCTACCAATATGTGCATTGCACTAAGACAGATGTTGCGACTCCCTGCTTGGTGTGTTCCAGAGGTGTAGACTGGGTAGTCCTGAGCAGGCAAGGCCCACCCAAAATCTGTAAATGCCCACTCCGCATTGCTGTGTGGGCATTTACAGATGTTAATGTCACTACGGTGGGCCCAACTACATTAGCTCCAGGCCCCACTTGTTCGACAATCCTGGCTACCACTCTGGTGTGTTCCCTGGTCCCAGCTTCATGGCAAATCCAGGACACCATGTTTGCAGGGGTAGATCTGCTCTCTATTGGCAGAGATCCCCTGCAACAGGAGCTTTTGGCAGAGGAAGAAAACACTATGAGGGCCAGCAGAGTCATATTTGATTACTGTTGTGACTTACATTTCACTAACATTGTTACATACATTGTCTGGGCTTTAAATGGGCTGGGGTTGGCCTGGCCGGGCCGAGCCCTGGCAGTCTCCACAAAGTGGCCCCCAGCCTGTATCCCGAGATGACCAAATTTCCGAGAAGCATGAACAAAGAAACTGCTCACCTTGCATTTCCACTGGTTGCTTGAGGACAGGATGCGAGGGAGATGATCCTGCTAGCAGGAGGCAGGCCGCCACAATTAGGAAACAAATGGAGAGGCGGGCTCTCTGTATTACGCTATAGCCCTACAAATACCGGGTCATTGTTCTTCAGGCCTTATTCTAAACAAATTGCAAGGGCCTATTCACATTTCTTTCACGAGTTCTAACAGATTATGCGTTTTGTTTGTCTGAAACTCGCACTGTTTGTTTCTGAAAACGATGTAAAATTTTAACCTTTATTTGAGAACATAACGCCACTGGTCCCAGGTGCTCGAGTTTCGCTCTGATGCCAATGACTGTCCAAGGGGATCCCTCATGCCTGTACACAGGGGTGATGCTAGGTCTGGAAAAGATCTGGGGCTACGCTAATGTCAGGACTGTCGGGACTCAGGGCTAGCTAGCCTTTAGGTTGTAGTTCCTGAGCTTCTATCCGGGGCTACAACCAAAAGACCCAGGGCTATATCTGCCTCAGCCCCCTAGCCCCAGCAACGCCTCTACATGCACAGGTCAAAGAGCAAACCTTTAATCAGAACAAAGCCATGTCACAAAGTGAAGTTTTAAAGTTGTAATCCCACAGACGACCACAGTGTACAACAAATGTCAGCTGCACTTTAGTGAAAGGAAAATTAGCACCCAGTTCTGTCCCAGCCCTACTAAGAGCACCTTGTCCCGCAGCTTTACTTTTACACCTGCTGAAAATAACGCAAACCAAATTCAGAGGCAAGGCAGGAGAAGGGATTAAGTAATTTCGAATAATGGAAACGAATTTGATACCCTGAACAGGTGCTTGACATTAAGCATAACACTGTCATTGATAAGCCCCTTTTGGGCCAGCAGTGAAAAGAGCATACAGATTAGCTACAAACATCACTGCCATTGCAATTTTGACCAGGAAGCCTGGCCCTGCCCCATTAGGCCACACCTATATATGTTACGCCACGCCTTCTTGCCAGAGGGCGGCCCCCCTCGATTTCTCATCTCACTTAAAGCACTTGTTCAGATTTTAAACAACCTTTGGCTGACTGGTTGAGCACTAGGTTTTCGAGGACGTGTGTCCTAGGATTTTGTATGGGCCCTTTTGAAAGACCCAGTTTGTAAAAGACATGCACAAATAAAATGTGTGAAAGTTTTACAGCCGTTTTTTTTAAAAATGCATGTCCTTTTCAATGTTCTGTGCAGTGCAGAGGGATTATGGATCAAACCTACCAGTTCCCCCTCACGTCCTTTACTGCTGCTCACGGATTGCCTGACCTTGGAAGAGGAAGAAGGAGGAGTGAACGGGTACTTCCTTTTTAATTACCCGTGGACACTAAGTATTGTTAATGCCATTGTGTGTCCATAGAGCGGACTGTTAACAATATTGTGTACTGATAGAGTATACCGCCAATGACATTGTGTGTGTATTCTGATGCGGTACGTGTGTTAGTTGAAACCGCCGCACTTACAAACGTCTTGTTTGTTTTACTTCAAGGTGCTTCTTAGTTTCACAGCCCGCCCTCTATGGCTGCAACGCCCACGTGACTTCCTCATAACCAGCCAGCCTAGCGCACTCGCGCTGCGCACCAGCGAAGTACCTGAAAAGTACTGTTGGCTGTTCGCTGGTCAGCCTGGGGTGCACGGGTGTTACTTACCCCTAAACTACGGGGCACCTTTACTTGAATAGGCTGGCATTTCGAAATTATTTGGTCTTGCAGTTGAAAAGTTGCCTTTTCCTGAAGCTCATATACAAAAAGTAACTTCTGCTGCATTTGTATATTCCACTTTATTTCTACCCTAGCCTACTGACAATGGCTAATGGCTTGCGGAGTGGGCGTTGCACTGAGGCACTAACTAATGTTTTTACATCCTCGATCGACTCTCTTGTGTGCAAAGGTTGCCCCTCATATTATGAACCGCCACTAATGGACGTTTTGGCTGGGGGCACCACTGCTGATTCTGCAAGTTGTATAGACACTGTTAAATATGCTACTCACTTAGCTCAAGTCCATGCAGTTTCTCCTGTTTGTCTGCATTTCCCTTTAATGGATGAGGAAAGGGACTGCATAGATGAGAATATGAGCGACTGTATGATTCTATCGGCTTCTTGCACTACAAGTAAAGAGCAATTCAATACCACTATGCAGAAGATGGCCGCATTAGACACACAGGTCAATCGGTCTATTAGTATGATGACCCCACTAGTATATGGAACAACAAAGACGGGTACTTCTAAAACATCTAACGGTAGCTATTTTATTAAGACAGACGAGGATGCACCGGACGAGGGAGCTTTGGGAGCAATCCCGCATGCACTTTCATACTCTCCTGATCAGGTCAAAGTCAAAAAAAAAATTGTTATAGGACGATCCTGAAGTTGGTATGAATGACGCGTGCGGAATTGAACATCAATCCCCAAGCTCTCTGCCGGTGATCACCAAAATATTAGATCTCCTTGACAAAGCACACGAGCTCACTCACCTGGAATTGAAGGAAACAAAGGTTATTCTGCATTATCTGTGTTCCAAAATTGATAAAATTGAGGGGTTCATAACTGCAGTCGACACCCTTAGATCCATTCAGTCTGAAATCAGCGGACAAGGACCTACTAATGCAGGTGTAGTGAGTCATGACAAATGTACGAATTGTCTCCAACGGCGCAGTCAGGATATATCGTTGGAAACTGTGAAGTGCAAATGTGATAATGATTTGAAAGGGATCAAAGCATCAGTTGACGCATTGAATATCACAATTGCAACTCACTTTTTGAAAATGGAATCACCATTACCGACACCTGATAGTCCATCTGTATTGGTGGAACAAATTGAACAACAAAAAAAGATGGAGAATCAGGACTCCCCATTTGAGGAAACTTTCACCTTTATGTCTCGTCGGGCTAAAAAGACACATTTATGCGCTGTTAAACGATATGCTAAGCGAAAGAAGGAAGCATTAATTCATAAGAAAGGTGGATTAGGAAAAGACAGTAAATCAGTTCCTAGTTTAGAAATAATTGATGAGGAAGATATTGATGTAGAACAATTGTCCAAAGAAAGTCAAGATGCACTCACACCTGCCTCTAATATATCAGAGGAACCGAGACGAAGTGGTATTATAACGATCTCGTTAACAAAGGTTGTAGTCTCCCCCAAGACTGCAAATTCCAAATCTGGCAGTATAAACTTGGAGAAGACGGCATCTGAGAAAGCAACGAGCTGTAAATAAACCAAAAACATGTAAGATGTCTTTAAAGGTCTTGGAAAATCAGGAAAAGGGATGTGTAGTGTCTGTAAGTGAACCTACGACAAGTATTGAAGGGAAATCCAACTTAAATAATTATTTCCCGATTGTAGGGAGAAGTTGTACGACGAAAAGAGATACTATACATTCTGACTCCTCTGGTAGTGTTAACTTTAATTTACCAACAAGGAAATTTTATAGTGAAGTATGTAGGAATGTTGTGAGTATGGAACCCATTGTGAATAATAAATGCGAGCAGAGCAAAAACAAGTCTCTAGGTGTAGTAAATGGTATGGGCAAAACAATGAAGGTTGAGGCTGCAGAAATAATTAACACTAGAGAAGATGTGGGGAATAAAAACAAGTTGGTAACTGCGGTAAACGGTATGGGCAGAAAAACAGTATTGGTTGAGGCACCTACTACGGTCCCCATTGGGAGCCATAAGTTTAGTCGTACTCACAATGTTGATTCGATCGGAATTGCACATGACCTTAATCGTATATCAATACATGGCCCTTCGCTAAGTAGATCACTAGCACAAAGTACTAACAACAAGGATCTCTTGCATAAGAACTGTGAAGCCTATGAATCCCTGAGTAAAACCTCTTATGTGGATAGCCTAAATGTAAATGGTAATGGCGGGATTCCATTAAATCAACCTCATCACGCACTAGTAAGCACCTCCCTGAAAGTAGTAACTCCCAATGTTCCAGTACTAAATTTAAATCCAATTAGGTCTTTACAGCTAGATGCTAAAAGGCAGTACATTATTGGATTTGAGGGGAACGCCGTAGAATTGATGGATAGGCATATTAATTGCTCATTCATTTTCTCTTTATTCTCAAAAATTCCCCAACTGAGAATGGTAAAATCCGACGATATCACCAGGGTCTGTATGGCAAGATCAAATAACTTTAGGGCGGTTTGTTATCTTAGCTCTGAGGCCGTTATGAAATTCATCTGGTTTAGCTGGGAGGAAGTAAAAAGCGAGGGTCTGGTATTGTTTACTTTTGAATCTGAGGTGGATGCTGCTGTATTTTTAGAACCTCCAAGAGTGCTTGACGAAAAGGGTTTTGATTTGAGTGGATCTAGTATGAAACTGAAAGAGGGCTCGGAACCGGATATAGCTGAGCTTTTGAAAGTTGTAGCAAATGCAAAAGGTTTTCCTTGGTTGGAACCAATGCTTTCGGCTATTCTGTGTTCCAATACATCTCCATCATTCAAAACACCTGTTACATAGCCACTTAACCATACAGAATTACAAATAATCTCTTGGAATTCTTGTGGCTATGTGAACTTAATGAAATGGCACTCCGACCTTATTAGTGACGAACAACCCATGCTGATTATTGTTCAGGAATCTATGAAAACTGAAGCACTGTTGATTGCTGGTTATTCTACATTTAGCTCGCCTGCAAGGAGGCACTTTCAGGGTCGGCCCTCTGGGTGTTTAGCGATTGAAATCAACACCTCACTTAAAGCCCAATCAAAATTAGTTTGGGACTCTGCAAGTTTATTAGGGATTTTTCTTGACATACCTTCAATTAGATACTCTTCATTAATCATTATTTCCTTATATTGGAACCCTGCTAACTTAACAATAGATGAGATGCTAGATGATCGTGACGCATGCTTAGAAATTATCTCTGGCAGGTATCAGTCATGTGAGATTATTGTAGGTGGGGATTTTAATTGTGACTGTAGAAATGCGAATGAAATAGGTCTATCTAATTCATCAACTTTATCGCGTATTAGAGGAGCTAAATTCAGAGAATTCCTGACTGATTGGGATATGGATCTCCTTGTGACTAATGACATGAAATCTAAAATAACATGGGAAAGAGGAATGAAGAATTCAATGATAGATTTTATCTATGTCTCTCGTAACCTTGTAATGCACATGGCTCCACTAGAAATAGACCAGATATTGATTGGCAACCATGCGCAACTTACCACATCCATGAAATTGAAATGTCATCAGCTTGGAGTAAATATAACACTAGCAGTGGTTGAAATTAATCGCCCTCAAAACTCCATTAGGTGGAACAAGGGGTTGTGTAATCAGATTGTCAAATAGATTTCATTAGAAATGGGGCGGATTGGGCAAGACGGTATCAATTTTAAAAAATTGTCTGGAATCCAGTACTCTGAAATAGTTAACACAGTATTGATGAAGTTCTGTAAAAATCAAAGCAATGTGAAACATATTCATATTTACGACCAGAAATGTAAACTACTAAAAAGGAAAAAAACCAAATCCTTAAGACACTTGAAGCAAAGCAATTAAGGCAACGAGGCCTGTAGGGTAAGGCAGAGCCAAATCTTGTCTCTCTACAAACAAGATCTAAGGTTCGCCTGTATTTCACGACACAACGAGGAGAATTGTGCGTTAATACGTGCTATTACGTCACATGATACCCGCACAATTTGGCGTACCCTGAAAGCTGATACTAAATGTGTTTTGCTACCTATGCCAAACTGCATTTCTGACCAGACATGGCAAACCTACATAACGGCTAAATATCAATTGCCTCATAAATTTCGGCTCGCTCCTAGTTTATCATTGGACCATAGTAACATCCCCCGGCTGAAGTGGAGTCTTAGTGACATTATTTGGGCAATCTCATGGTTGTCGTATTCTAATGCCGCAGGGCCAGATTGGCTTCCCCCTTGTCTTTACAAGGCGGATCCTGTTATGTGGGCAGAAATCATAAATACCAAATTTGAAACTATCTTCAACTCCGGGGAAATTCCACCATCATGGTTAACTGCAAATATAGTCCCGATATTTAAAAGGGGTGACCCATCTCTACCTGAAAATTATCGCCCGATTTCTCTAATTGATACTGAGGCAAAAATGTTTGCGATCTTACTCTTACACGGTCTTGAGAAATTCATTGAGACAAAGGGCTTATATTCTAAATTCCAAACTGGTTTCAGGAAGAGTATGAGCACAACCTTAAATGCAGTTATCCTGGCACATGTCATTGCAGGGGCAAAGAATAAGAATACTAATCCAGTGTATATCGCAATGATCGATATGAGTTCAGCATTTGTTAATGTTGTCCGCAATTTGATGTGGACGAAAATGTCGGAGATGGGAATTCCAAGTGTTCTGATGTATTGGATTATGAAACTGCATACAAAGACATTGTATAGAATAAAAATATCAACGGATGGGGGTACCACTGCTCCTATTGGAACAGCATTAGGTTTGAAACAGGGATGCAATCTTGCAGCTACCCTGTTCAACCTTTATTTGTCGGATCTTGATAAGAATTGGGAAAATAAGAACTTGTTCTCTGTGAAGGTTGGGAGTATCTCCCTGAAATGGATTGCCTTTGCAGATGACATTGTTTTGTTTGACCCTACCCCGCAGGGTTGCAAACTAAACTAACACTCTTTGAGTAATTTGCAAAGGATCATAACCTGACTCCAATCCCGGCAAAAACTGCCATCATGAAATTTGGAGTGAAACAAAAAAAAAAGGCAATTTCAGATGGCATATTATGGACACACAAATATCTTGCATTAACAATGCTATTTACTTAGGGTACCATCTTTCAGCACATAATTCTATTAATTCATGGACGGACATTATTAAGTGCAAGACCAGACCACTTCTCTCTCAAATGAAAAAGATTTACACCCGGTATTGCAAATTTTCATTGACACCTCTAATAGAATTTATGTCATTGAAGACTGAAAGTGTTATCCTTTATGCATTGGATATTTGTTTGTGCGATATGACAACTATGCTGGATTGCATACAGGGATCACCTTTGAAAGCTGCAATGTTCTTACCTATGTCTATCCCAAACTCTATCATCCAACATGAATTGGGGCTGGTGGCACTATCGACCCGATGGAAATGGAGACAGATGTCCAACTATGTGAAAATGCATTATCCACCCACAAATTCGTTATATGTAGACATGAACAAAATGTTGGATACACATGCTCCCTTCTCCTTTCATAATTATCATTTGAAAATGCAACAATTACTGAGTGAAGTGAACATCACAGTGGTTGATGTTTATCATCGACCCTGCTATGCCAAAAAAAAACTTTTTGAATTAGACTGGTGTTTAACGATTGAACGAATTATGACCTATAAATCATACAAGGAATACGGTGCATTCTTCAAGCAGCGCATCCCACGATACGTGCACATTACATTATTCCCCTGTGAATTTACCAGAAAAGCATACATTCGATTTAGATTTAATCTTTATCATACAAGGGATAGAACTAAGAACTGGAAAGCGAATGAGATAAAACATGCCGAATGATGTCGCTTTGACGAATGCAATGAACCGTATGAAACACTGAAGCACCTTATACTCTACTGCCCCCATTTTAAGATTATAAGGCCAGCTACAACATTGAATATGAGGATTGTCTCGAGTTTTTATGGTCTCGAATGATGCAAGGAGCTCATAATCGTTTAATCTATGAATTGGTAAGTTTTTGTAAGCATATTGAGAAGGAGCTGACACTTTTCGATAAATGATATGCTTTTATAATCATAGTAAATATAGTAGTGAAACCCAGTTTTAAAATGTTAATGTGGAATTGTAATGAAATATGCTTATATATGGAATATGTAAATGATGACTAATATTTATCCTGCACAATTTCTATCATGCACTTTGTATTTTAAAATTTTGTAAATGATTTATAAGATTTAATTTTCCATTTTTGATGCAGTGAATACTTGTATATGGATTATCTTTTGCAAAGGTTCTACATGAATTTATTCTTGTAAATTAACTAAATGCAAATACATTTTTTTTTTAAAAAAGGCAAACATATTAAATTATAAAAAAAAAGATCATGCAGAACATACTGTATCTGACAGCACCATTAAGACAGATCATTTTTTTAAACACTAAAAAGGCAATTTCATGACACATATCACCACTATTGTGGCCCCACAGTATCTCCACTAGATTGCCATAGAGTGGTGCAAGACACTATTTGTGTTACAGGACTTGCACATGCATGCTATCACAATGAGGTTGCAGCTTGAGCTGAAAGTAGTTTCACAGGTCATCACTCCCAGAGCACTGGTGGAGCAGAGGCTAAAACTCTCGACGTGGAAGCAAGCAGCTTGTTGAGCTGTGGGATTGAGTCTTCTCACCAATAATCTCATATTATAATTTTTCCTCCCAATACTACAGAGATAATAAGAAAGCAGGATAGATTTATGTCTTGGGCAATTAACTGGTATTTAAGAGAGCCATCTAAGGCCTAACTAGTACATTTACTATGCCCTGTAGACAGTTCAAACCAACACGGCAAGCAATGCTTCTAGGAGGAGGGGGGGGTGTTGAACTTTGAGCTTTGTCTCACATGCCTATCCCTTGCCTTGAACTGGTGCCGATGCATACATTTTTAAAAAATGGTTCGCATTTTTTAAGAGCGTTTTAACGTATCATGAATTAAGTTCTGTGCAGAAAGTCTGTAATACAGCACCATAAGCAATATCAGAATATGCATACACACAACACAAAACACACTACGTGGACATATAATATGCAAAAATAAGTCTGAGAAGTGTGCAATTAGCTGGAGGAGGCAGAGTTGTGGAACAGACAGCAGTTTATTCAGAACAGATGGGAACAGCTGCTTCACCTCAGGGCAGACCCCAACTAATACTCCCAGAGGCCTTTCCTGCTACCAGTACTACACTTTGGACTGCTTAGAGCCTGGCAGCAGACAAGCGAGAGAATACAACAGCACGTGCCCCTTTGAATGCAGCAGCAGACATTAACATGAGGGAATACAAATTGCGCCTGGGAATTGATATAAGCTGTGAACTCAAGGTAAACATCATGACATAAGTAACTGAGCAGTTGATGTCAAGAGGCTGCAGTTTGGGGTGATAGAGGGAAATAATCAACTTAGCAAGTGATAACAAATGAATGCTGGAACTTAGGGTAACTATGAAGCATACCACTAAATTATTGACAATAATTAACCCCTTGTGCTTGGGGACAGTAACAGTGAGTATGTGGGTGATGTGTCAGGGGCATCAGGAATCAGGCGGGTAAGGTTAGGCCCAGAACAAGGAGTCATTGTACGGGTGGTAGTACGCATAAGTATGTGGGAGGAGACTTTAGGTGCAAAGGTAAAAGGATATCAGTTTTCCTTAATGTTGCCTCTCAGAGATCTACTGAGTTCAGTGTTCAAAATTGATTAGGCTCAAACCCAGGCCAAGATGGTGGATCTTTGCAGCAGGGCTCCAATTTAGAACGTTAAAGGCAGATAGCTCTGACTGCCCTTTATAAACTGTCTTTCATAATTTGCCCTTTGAATATGTAGTCAAGTTTACCTTTAGATCCCAACAAACCACCCTTCTGAACTTGTTCAAACTGGAGAAACTGGCAAGCTGTGGTGTGATCTTCTATCAACTACAAACTGGTGGGTGCGCAGCATTTTGACAAGCGCAGCAAAGTTTTTTGGGTTAGTTAAATTTGGATATGAACTTTGAGTAGAGTAATTTGGTGCAACAGACTACGTGGGATTTAAAAAAAAAAAAAAGTAATAATTTAATCCTGGAATTTGTAACTGCTTTGAATTGAAACGCTAAGGGAGTTCACGTAACGTTTTTGATAAGGAAGCAGCAGTAAATGCTTAAGTGTTGCTCAGAGCAGTCGTAACACGAGAATGTGTGTGTTTTTGGTTCAACTGTTTGGATATTACTTGTTATAGTCACTCCGCAGCGCTGAAGAAGTGAATTTAGAAACTAAATAGGCTGCAGTTCTTGGGAATAAGACCAAGTAATTATTTCATAATCCGTTTACACTCGCGCTAGTCATCTGCGAGTGTGAACGGGGAAAATATCAAACGTTCAGCCTTCCTACGCAGCTTAAGTACGGCGCTGCCAAGCCGATGACGGATGAAAGACCTCACGCGCGAACAACCGTTTTGGGTACTTACAAAGGTGAAACACGTACCCGAAATACAGAGCTGAGGAAGCTCTTTGTTTTCTTGAAGGTGTAACTGCATATCCAGAAATACACAGTATTCGTGTCAGATGGTGCGCGCATGCGCCTAGCAACGGGCGGCTGCCCATTTACTGTGAAGCTTGTGTAATGGAGTTCAGAGGAAGTCGTTTAGGTATTTAGGCAAATGTTATTCTGAGCAATATTGGAGTGATAAAGAAACAAACAATTACATGCACTTATTTACACTCAAGGTGGAAATTAAGCATAGGGAAGTTTCTGAAGAATATGTGCAGTTAGAAGGCACTTGAAACAAATCTGAATTCGGGTTTTGCATGTTAAGAGAGAAACAATAAGGAAATCAACCCAAAGAAAAGTGTTTGTTACCAGAAGTTCAGAAATAATTAAAACCCTTTACAGACTGCAAAGCAGTTAAGATTTAAAGGTTTCAACTCCTCCAGGCTAATAGAGGAGGAGACACAGGTACACTACATTAAGGTTTTACAAAATAAGAAAGTTTGTTGTGATTCAAATGTTGTGATTCAAATGCAATGATGTATCATTAACCCCTTTCACTCCCATGCAGGATGCAGGTGTGAAACAAGAAGAGCTCATGTGTTGTTTGTTATTTTATCCCATTTCCCCTTTCCCCCTCTAACTGAACTGATGTCCACTTTAATTCAAAAGTGGAGCACAGTGCAGCTGGTGAGGGAATGTGGGGTCCAGCAGCTCCTACGGAAGGCAAGATGAGGAATTAAGAGTATGAAAGGCCCAAGGTGATTTTTCTGTCTAAGTTGTCATGGATCTCACAGGTCTCTCGCTTAGCGCATTGGGGGAGGTGTTGTCAGAAATTAGGCAGGAGTTGAAGGCAGTCAGGCATGAAATTATGTTTTTTAATCGGAAGGTGGAAGGTTTGGTAGAGAAGTTTAGTGAATTGCAAGCTCAGGGTACTCCGTTGCTGGAGGACGTGGTGAAAGATTTGGAACCACCAGTTCTTGCTCAGGTGGATGAGCCAGTGTTTAGGAGCAGGGAGGTGAAGTTGGTTGGGAATAGGGGATGTCATCCGCTTCCCATTCCTTTGGTGGCTCCTGAGCGCTATGCGGGTGATGCTAAAAGATTTTCTGTGTTTGTGACTCAATGTCAACTGCATTTTCTGTTTCAACCCGTAGTTTTCCCCACTGGAACCTCCAAGGTGGCATTCATTTTGTCGTATTTGTCTGGTGATACACGGGCTTGGTCTGTTTTATTGGTGAATCAGCAGAGTCCTTTCCTAGAGGATTATAAGGGCTTCATGAGGGAATTTAGTAGGATATTTGACAGACGTTCAGTGTCTCAGGAAGTGGATGCAGAGTTCTTGGAGGTACGACAAAAGAATAAAGACTTGATTAGTTACATTACCAAGTTTAAAGCCTTGGTTTTAAAGTCTGATTGGCCTGAAGAAAAGAGAGCAACACTGTTCTATAGAGGGTTGTGGGAGGATCTCAAGGATGCTCTGTCAACCATTGTAGATAGACCATCGTTTTGTGAAGACTTAATCACATTGGTTATGGAATTGGATTTTAGGTTGAGTGAACACAGAGGGTAACGTAAGAAGGTGTGTGCTGGAGTTAAGCCAAGTTTCAGATTGGAGAGACCAAAAGGAGGTTTTGTGAGTAGAGGGTTTAGACCTTCAGGAGCTAGCAAGGAAAGTTATTCTAAAGCTAGAGGTCCACTGACTAAGGAGGAGAAAGAAAAAAGAGGGTCAGGGAAGGCTTGTGCATGTATTGTGGAAGGGCAGGTCATTTATTTAAGGATTGTACCAGAATTTCTCGAAAGTCTCTGGTGTCTTCTCCAAATCTGCAATTGGTGGCTAATTCAGTGCAGTCGGCGGTTCCTCACATCACCTCAAATGTATCCTTATTTTTGGCTGGGAAGGTTAAAGGAAAACGACCCGCAATGTTAGATTCATGCGCCACAGGAAACTTTATGGATTGGGGGTTGGCGAAGTCCTTAGGAATTCCTGTGAGTGTTAAGGATAGCCGTGAACAGGTTAGGGCAGTTGATGGTATACAGCTCTCTCCCCGACCAATTATTCATGAGACCGTTCCATTGTGGCTGGAAATTGAAGGAGGATGAACTGGCTTTTGAGTTGATTGATGCCCCACAATTGTTGTTGATTCTGGGTATGCCTTGGCTTACTTTGCATAATCCGAAAGTTGATTGGGTGAAGCGGCCCATTAGTCTGGTTTCCAATTTCTGTGTTTTGCATTGTTTTACACCCAGTGAGGGGAGTGTGGCGGCTAAGGAGGGGGAAGGTAACAAAGCTATTTGGTTAGCCGACAGTGGAGCAGAGAAGGCGAGTATTGGGGCAGCTGTGCGACAATTGCCAAATGCTATGAGGAGTTTTGAAATCTTTTCGATGAGGTGGAGGCTGGAGAGTTGCCACCCCATCAACCTTACGACTGTACAATTGACTTGGAGGCTGGTGCTCCTATACCCTGTAGTCGGGTGTATGCTCTTACTGGAAAAGAAAATGAGCATCTGAAGGCTTATCTTGATGAAAATGTGGCCAAGGGATTTATCAGACCTTCTCAGTCCCTGGCAGCCTCGCCACTTTTTTTTTGTCCATAAGAAGGACAAAACCTTAAGAACTTGCATTGACTATCGTGCTCTTAAACGTATTACCGTTAAGAACCGTTACCCTCTTCCGCAAATTTCAATAATGGTAGATAAGATTCAGGGCGCCACTATTTTTACCAAATTGGATCTGCAAGGGGCTTATCTCATAAGGGTTTGAGAGGGAGACGAATGGAAGACCGCTTTTAAAACAAAGTTTGGTTTATTCCAGTACTTGGTCATGCTCTTTGGTTTGTGCAACGCGCCGGCAGCATTTCAATTCTTCAGCAATGAGATCCTCAGGGAATTTCTGGACGTTTTTGTAGTAGTTTACTTCAACGACATTTTGATTTATTCGCAGGATGAAGTAATGCATCAAGTACACGTGAAGAGAGTTTTGCAGAGATTGCGGCACAACAACCTTTTTGCTAAATTGGAGAAGTCAATTTCATACTAAAGAGGTAGAATTTTTGGCGTTTGTAATCTCTCCTCAGGGTTTGGAGATGGATGCTTGTAAGCTTCAAGCAGTTTCGGATTGGCCATCTCGGGCAAGTATGAAGGAAGTACAGCGCTTTCTAGGATTTGCAAATTTTTTATCGACTATGCATTAAAGATTTTTCTAAGAAGGTGGCACCAATTACTAAGTTGCTTCGAAAAGGTGTGAAATTTGAGTGGTCTGAGCAGGCAGAATTGGCATTCCAGCATTTAAAGAAGAATTTTACTGAGGCTTCAATTTTAATTCATCCCGATCCAACCACCCATTTTATCTGGAGGCTGATGCATCTAACGTGGCAGTGGGAGCAGTTTTGTCTCTGAGATATCAGCTAATGGGACAACTGCATCCAGTTGCTTATTTCTCAAAGAAGTTGGCTCCTGCGGAGATAAATTGCACAATTACGGATCGTGAATTATTTGCGATCAAGAAGGCATTTCAAGAATGGAGACATTACCTTTTAGGGGCAAGGCATACAGTGACTATATTTACAGATCACAGGAATTTGCTTTTTTTTTTTTTTTAAATCAGCCAAAACGCTCACTCCACGGCAACTTAGATGGTCTTTATTCTTCTTGGAGTTTGACTTTGCAGTGGTTTTGGCGGCTGAACTCTTTGCTGTTGCGCTTTCAACTGAAAAATTGAATTTTGGAGCCGAGGTCAAACTTCAAATGACAGAGGATCAGATGCAGGAATGGGTTCGGAGGAATCCTACGAGGAGTATTCAGGAAGGGGGACCCAAGGTTGATGATCGTTTATACCTGCCTAATACAGAAATCCGAGAAACTGCTTTGAAGGAATGTCATGAAACTAAATTAGCTGGCCATCCTGGTTACCGGAAGACCCTAGAACTAATTCGACAACATTTTTTTATGAGGACAGATGTGTTGAATTTTGTGAGAACCTGTGAGGTGTGTGCACAAGCCAAAGGAGAGCATAGTAAACCAGCAGGGTATTTGAATCCTTTGCCTGTTGCGCCACATCCTTGGCATACCATATCCTTAGATTTTATAGTGGAATTGCCGGAAGATCAGGGGTGTACATCCATTTTGTTGGTGGTAGATCATTTAACTAAAGCAGGACACTTCATTCCCATGAGGGGAGCGGTTACCGCTGCTAGTTTAGCATATGCCTTTTTGCAAAATGTAGTCAAGTTGCATGGATTGCAAGTTCGGATTATCTCTGACAGAGGGGCTCAATTTGTATCGAAGTTCTGGAGAGCCTTTTGTAAAGAGTTAGGAATGGAGATACATTTTTCATAAGCATATCATCCCCAAACTAATGATCTAATGGTCTCACGGAAAGGGTCAATCAAGAGCTTGAGAAATATTTGAGATGTTTTTTGCGTTCAAATCATAGTTGGGTAGATTTTGTTTGGTTGGCGGAATTTAGTTATAATAATGTTACCAAAGATTCTACTCAGATGACTCCCTTCTTTTGTAATCAAGGTTATCATCCGCGATTTTTGAGAGCAGAATCTTCTCTAGAGGTTTCTTGTCCTGAGGTGGGAGAGAGGATTCAGGTTATGAGGAAGAATTTAGAACGTGCGCAACATGCCTTGCTTGGGAGTAAAGAAACCATGAAACGATTTGCTGATCGGCATAGGAGGGATTGCCCGGAATATCGAGTTGGAGATCAGGTTTGGTTAGCCACTAAACAATTGAGGTTGAGGGAAAGAAACAAGTTCAGTCCAAGATTTATTGGCACGTTTGCAATTCTGCAATCCTGTTGCAGTGAAGGGAAAGTTACCTCGGGAACTAAAGATTCATAATTCATTTCATGTCAGTTTGATCAAACCTGTAGTTGAGGGAACTCTAGTTTCGCCACAACCTTTGTTCATATTTGTTGAATCGGAAGGAGAGGAGTTTGAGGTAAAAGCCATCTTAGATTCTCGTTGAAGTTGGGGGAAACTGCAGTATTTAATTGACTGGAAGGGTTTTGGTCCTGAAGAGAGGTCTTGGGAGGTGGCTGATGATGTTCATGCTCCATTGCTAGTCTTTAAATTCCATCGAAGATTTCCTTTGAAGGTTGGCTCTGTGTGATGGTTTCATCAATTACGGAACGCATTGGGAGCACTCTGACAAAACGATCCTCTCCCAACATGGCTTCCCTCTCAAGATATGGCAACATTCTAGTCTCTGCAGCAGTGAAGGCGACGAAACTTCCGGATGCTGTTCTGCCCACTACTATGGAAGGAATCAGTATTTACAGGTGGCGGACGAACTGCACGGTGCGTAGCTACTCTATCAGAGATTGCAAAATGCTCCGTGAGTTCGCATCAGGGTATTTTCAAATACTTAAATACTTTAAACCAACTCTCTGTATATCCTCTTCTAAAATCTTTCTTATCTTGGATTTTTAGACAGTACTTTTGTGACGGAGTTTCAACACTGGGAAATCTTGTTTGCAGATCGAACGTATGAGTGGCGGTCTTCTTCTTCCCTAATTCATTCAGAGCTTTCGCTGGCGGCAGGGGTATGTTAGCGAGTTTGGACTGAATTTCATTTATTTAAGTCCACCGTGATTTGTGTACGTTCTTGTATTAATCCAGACTATTGTATCTGTAGGCTGTGGAACAATGACACAGTCTTAGCAAGACTACAGATCCCATCATCCTTCACTCCTCTCTCAGTCATATCCTCCTATCTTCCCAGGTTAGCAGTTATTTTCTATTTCGCCGACTGGTACTTTTCTTTGTTGAAATTCCCTTCTAATCTCAGACTCTTTCCCTCTTTTAATTTTAGAGTAACAAGAGAGGTGAGTGTTCAAACTGTCTTTCACTGCATTAATCTGATGAAGTTTCCAACCTCTCCAACCTATGGTAAGACCTTTTGGGAAATAGCATTTTATATATTTCATCACTTCCAATCTTCCACTTTTGGATAATCATTTCTACTTTTGCATTCAGCTTAATGGGGCCGTGAAATTTACATCTCCCATCCCGAGGACATCAATCCAAGGCAGTAACATCTCTACATGCCGGCATTGGGGAACACAGGATTTGCGCTCCCCAGCAGCTCAGCCCAGGGTTTTTTCCCCCCATGAGGGCTTCCCTGGCATTTCCTTTGTTACTGAGCCCAGTTGGTGCTCGGTCGTGCAGGTGGTCTCAGGGGGATTCTTGCTGACCTCTTAACTGTATTTCCACATCGATACACCCGTCCCGGAAGAACAGGTAGGAGAGAATTTGGGCATATATTGTATATGGTTTTGTGGTGCCCGAGAGGTACAAAGGCAGTTGCGGTTACACCCTGAGACAAGTCCTTGCGGGGGCGGGGGGTACTGTCAGGGGCATCAGGAATCAGGCGGGTAAGGTTAGGGATTTTGCGGGTGGTAGTATACATAAGTATATGGGAGGAGACTTTGGGTGCAAAGGTAAAAGGATATCAGTTTTCCTTAATGTTGCCTCTCAGAGATCTACTGAGTTCAGTGTTCAAAATTGATTAGGCTCAAACCCAGGCCAAGATGGTGGATCTTTGCAGCAGGGCTCCAATTTAGAATGTTAAAGGCAGATAGCTCTGACTGCCCTTTTAAAACTGTCTTTCATCATTTGCCCTTTGAATATGTAGTCAAGTTTACCTTTAGATCCCAACAAACCACCCTTCTGAACATGTTCAAACTGGAGAAACTGGCAAGCTGTGGTGTGATCTTCTATCAACTACAAACTGGTGGGAGCGCAGCATTTTGACAAGCGCAGCCAAGTTTTTTGGGTTAGTTAAATTTGGATATGAACTTTGAGTAGAGTAATTTGGTGCAACAGACTATGTGGGATTTAAAAAAAAAAATAAGTAATAATTTAATCCTGGAATTTGTAACTGCTTTGAATTGAAAAGCTAAGGGAGTTCACGTAACGTTTTTGATAAGGAAGCAGCAGTAAATGCTTAAGTGTTGCTCAGAGCAGTCGTAACATGAGAATGTGTGTGTTTTTGGTTCAACTGTTTGGATATTACTTGTTATAGTCACTCCGCAGCGCTGAAGAAGTGAATTTAGAAACTAAATAGGCTGCAGTTCTTGGGAATGAGACCAAGTAATTATTTCATAATCCGTTTACACTCGCGCTAGTCATCTGCGAGTGTGAACGGGGAAAATAACAAACGTTCAGCCTTCCTACGCAGCTTAAGTACAGCGCTGCCAAGCCGATGACGGATGAAAGACCTCATGCGCGAACAACCGTTTCGGGTACTTACAAAGGTGAAACACGTACCCGAAATACAGCGCTGAGGAAGTTCTTTGTTTTCTTGAAGGTGTAACTGCAGTTCCAGAAATACACCGTATTAGTGTCAGATGGTGCGCGCATGCGCCTAGCAACGGGCGACTGCCCATTTACTGTGAAGCTTCGGTAATGGAGTTTAGAGGAAGTAGGTATTTAGGCAAATGTTATTCTGAGCAACCTTGGAGTGATAAAGAAACAAACAATTACATGCACGTATTTACACGCAAGGTGGAAATTAAGCATAGGGAAGTTTCTGAAGAAGTTGTGCAGTTAGAAGGCACTTGAAACAAATCTGAATTTGGGTTTTGCATGTTAAGAGAGAAACAATGAGGAAATCTACCCAAAGAAGAGTAAAGGGAAAAGTGTTTGTTGCCAGAAGTTCAGAAATAATTAAAACCCTTTA
Organism: Ambystoma mexicanum; assembly: GCF_040938575.1. Classification (NCBI taxonomy): domain Eukaryota; kingdom Metazoa; phylum Chordata; class Amphibia; order Caudata; family Ambystomatidae; genus Ambystoma; species Ambystoma mexicanum. Next base: position 497,492,142 of record NC_090936.1, on the reverse strand, counting down.
CAGACTGCAAAGCAGTTAAGACTTTAAGGTTTCAACTCCTCCAGGCTAGACACAGGTACACTACATTAAAGTTTTACAAAATAAGAAAGTTTGTTGTGATTCAAATGCAATGATGTATTATTAACCCCTTTCACTCCCATGCAGGATGCAGGTGTGAAACAAGAAGAGCTCCTGTGTTGTTTGTTATTTTATTCCATTTTCCCTTCCCCCTCTAACTGAACTGATCTCCACTGTAATTCAAAAGTGGAGCACAGTTCAGCTGGTGGGGGACTGTGGGGTCCAGAAGCTCCTACGGAAGGCAAGATGAGGAACTAATTGTTTCTGTGTCTGAATGGTGACGGATTAGAGTTATTGGAGGTAATGTGTGGCTTTGGCATTGCGGATGGCTGTTTTGTATTTGTTGCGGTGGTGTTGCGGTGGTGTTCTGTGGTGGGGGATGGGTTCTTCTGACAGGCTCTTTCTAAGCATCTGGTTTCCTGCTGGATAGAGGGGAGGCGGCTATTGAACCATGGGTTATGGTGATGGATGCAGGGTTTTTGTGATTTTGAGGGGGCAATTTTGTTGAGTGCCTGTGTGATGATGGTGTTGTGATTGTTGAGGAGAGTGGAGGGATGTGCGTGTGGGGAGGAGGATGGTGGTGTGAGTGGTGCTAAAGCTGTGTCTGTAATATGTTTCATTTCTCTGACTGGGGGACCAGGGACGGGTGTGTGGCAGGTGGTGGGGGATCTTGTGTGGGAGAGTGAGCGTGAAGGGGATAACAAAGTGGTCTGACCAGGACACCCAGATTTGATTTTCCACGTGATTTTTCCTTGAAATCAAAAGGTCCAGTGCGTTGCCAGCTTTGTGGGCAGTTAGTGAAGTGAGGATACTCTTTATTATGGGGTTGCTGTCTGGATGGGTCCTATCAGGGTTGAAGTTTCCAAGGTATATATTGTTGCAGAGGGAGCTGTGGTTGTCAGTTGTGAAGTCAGTCCAGTCGGGGTGAAAGTTGGAATTGTGTGTTGGGGGCAATGTTCCCTCTAAGCTGTGCGCATGCACGCTTGCCCAGCTTCCTTCTGGGTGCCTCTCAGAAGAATTTTAGCAGCGCACACAGACAAAAGACAAATCCCACCTATTCAAATAAGATTTAATAAGGCACAAGCTACAGCAGGTGCTTAATATTTGCTTTCTCTCAAAATGAAGCTAAATGATACTAACTATTCTTGATATTCTGGTGTAACCTATTGACATTGCCCTTGCCCTACTATGTATGCTTGACCTTAAAAACTCTAAAAATAGAATATACCCACACAAGGTTAAACATGAATATGAAAAAGAGGCTCCATGAACAGAAGATATAACAAAGATATGCCTGCACACATTAACTAAATTATCTTCCCTCCCCACCCAGGATCCTATTCTTGACTCTAAGACACTTCTACCGTATGACTCGAACCCCGCCCCGGGCCACATTCAGAGGTTTTCAGACAACCTTGACTCTGCGCTCAGAAAAACGTTACCAGACTTGGATACAAATCTTGTTTTATGTTATAATATGAATGACGTTCAAGCACTAGAATTTCTGTTACTCATGGTGCCTAAGTAAAAGAATTACCCACATTATGTAACCCGAGTGACATGCTACTAGGATATTTAACCTCATCCCATGCTTCTTATTCTTTGTGCATATGTCACACAAGCACTTTGAAGAGCCCCCCTTACAAGTTAAAGCATTATAAAACTCAAATATTAATTTGCCCTCTAAGGATTTTGAGTAGGCAAATGTCATGTTCAGCGTCTCCTACTTAAGCATTGCTAACATTACCCTATGAGTGGAGAGCAACATTGCAATATCATTTACTTGTCCTGTAAGGGATAATTGGTAGGGACTCTGCCTGGCATTATTCATATACAAAATGAGGGCAACAATATTCAGATAACTAGAATGCTTTTCACACAATCTGCAACCTTTCAAAATGTTCAGAGTTCCATGGGGCATAGACCTTAACAAATTAAATCTTAACTCTGCTATACAAAAATGGTTTCACTGAACACTTTGAAACCTACTCAACAATTGAAAGGTGGGGTATGTTGCAAACAATCTTGTATGCACTTCACAGGAATTGTGCACATGCAGATTTATGACATTTTCTTAAACTGCACATAATACCATCCTGAGGCTTTAAATTGGATTTGATTTCAAAGTATTGTGGGTATGCAAATATCCCAGTTAGAGTTTTACTTCTACAATCCCGCACATTTTTCAGAGCCCTGTCAACTAATATTGGAGGCTAGCATAGGAGCCCGGGAGGGGGAACGGGTGGAAGGGGACAGGAGAACACTCCTTCGGGGTGAAGAACAAATCAGCAACTTTCCAAAAACAAATCAGATGTGTTGGCAGTACTGTACAGTGAAGGAAAAGTGTTGGTTTGCTCAAGGCTAGGAGACTATAGTAATAGCCTAGGAAACGGCACATTCTATTTCTTTGTATGCTCAGCTGCTGAGTACTTTTCAATATATTAATTGGTTTGCATTTATTGCTTTTAACATCCCATGCAACTTGTTCAACTGATAACAGTGAATTTCAGAAGAGGGGTCCTAGTTAAAGAAGAAGGTACTCAATATGGTGTAACTGTGAGCATTGCTGCTATTGACTTAAAGGGCAAATAACCGTGATTTTCTTCAATGGGGCACCAGAAGAAACCTTGTTGATTTTTGTCTAGACTCTGGTGATCAAAGGTTGGCAAAACTATAGGCTGTATTATATGCCCTGTAAGTTCACTTCCTGTTTCAGGGTTGCAATCAGGGCTCCGATACGATTTTAATCCATACTTGGAATCAAAAGATTTTTCTGGGAGTTAAAAAGTAATTGGCTTTGCCAGTAGAGATATTTCATGCTTATTGAAATATGTTCTTTTCCCCTTAAAATTCCTCTTGAGATCGGACAGTAATATTATTCGAGTTCCTACTAACGACACTGCTCTACTGGTCACTGATTTGAAAAAAGAGATCAGTGGACCTTTGTGGGTAGAAGCAGGGGGTAGATTCCTATATGTTCATGGTTTCCCATTTCTGAGGGGTACATTGCCCTGTTTTTAGTAAAATAGTATATGCCTCCTAGCTGTAAGGCTGGTTTTGAGTAAATGTCACAACTCGCAGAAAAAACATAATGTGGATAGTAAGCGGAGGCTAAGGAATGCAGATCATCATATTCTGTGGTGACTGGGCGCCGGAGACTTAGAGCAGGTTACAGCAAGAATATGGACATACAAAGATAACAGTAAGAGCGTAAGACCGGGTTACAGAGTGGTCGAGTGCCACACACAGGAGGAGTAAAACATTGGTTAGTGAATCAAACAGAGGGGGCATTCTTGTTGGTGAGCCAGGACTTTGTTTTTGCTCTGAACGTCCAGAAGGATGGTTCAGCTCTAAGGTTCAGGCGTATAGCATTCCACAGTTTGGCAGCGAGGACTGGGAAACTGGAGCTGCCTGCTTTTTTAGGGAGAATTTAGGGATGGCTAAGCAATGAGAATATGGCGTTCTGGTGGGTCTGGCTGATGTGCGTTTGTTGAACTTGACTGCCAGGTACTTGGGGGCGTCATTGGAAAGGCATTTGTGGACTATAACGAGAGATCTTACGGTGATTCGGTCTCTAAACGGGAGCCAATGGGCGTCTTGCCTGTAGCTGGATATGTGAGAGTACCACAGGATACTCAAGGCAGCTCTCGGGGCATTGTTCTGAAGCACTTGTAGTTTGTTCAGGTTACGCTCTGTGGTGCCAACGAAGAGAGTATTACAGTAGTCCATTTTTGAGCGCACTAGTATTTCCACTCCATGAACAGAGTGAGTTACCAGACAATTTGGACTTTTAATCCCCTTCATAGATACATTTTTCTATCTGTTTTTTTATATTTAGTTTGAGACCCCGCCCACCAGCCCGCATCACCGCCTACAAAAACCAGCATGCTCGCGCACAGAGGAAGTGCACAAAATTGCTGTCTTGCTGGTCTGCGGTCTTTGATTGCAGGAGCTTTGTGTTATGCATATCTTGTGGCAAGTGTGATACTTGCTCAATTGGTAAGAATATTGTGTGGTGCTCTTTCCACAACGCTGCAGCGTCACGTTACGTCACACTGAGTAGTGGTTCTATTGGCTACTCATCCAGCTTTCTCGCTGCTACGCAGAGACACTGGCTTGGAAACTGTGATCGATAGCTCACGAGTATGGTAAGGCTGCTAATTCTTGCGTAGTTAAAGTGAATTAACTTTCTGTACAGTGTACCTAGTTGGTCTTGGTAAGCAAGTGAAAGCAGCACATCGTAAATACCTAAGCTGACTTTGCAGTGTTTTCTCTGATCACTGTTCTTTGGTATCCATATTGGGCCATTGGACAGAAACGCTGTGGAGCTGTAAAGTACATCAATACAGGTGTGTGATATAGAAAACGTATTCTCTGTTTAGCAAATATCTTGTTGCACAATTATTGCTCCACCTGTTGAATGGTGATGATCCTCTACCAGTAAAGAGCTATCCGGGTGCGGCTAAAGATTAAATCTCACGGTACACAGCACATTCCAAGGAACTGCTTAAGCCTCTTTTGTTAGGTGTTCCGAGGCATCTTAATAGTTTGTGCAGAGCTTGTTACCCCCGTGTTTTTTTCCTTTGATGTATTGAGTCCTGTGTGTGCAGTGTGGCTATTGTCAGCTGCGCAGGAGTCGAGCTTCAGTACTGGGTTAATTTGACAAACTAGATATAACGGTATATAACTTCCAGTTATATACTAGCTAAAATAACAGTCTATTGTTTTGGCTCTTTCTTTTATACAATATGGAAGTAGAATCGATTTCTGATGGCATTTGTAATATTGTGGATATTGTGGACAATGACATAGAGACCAATAGTGCCAACACTTCAAACTTGGTGAAAGTCCTTGTGAAGCAAATGTGTGTTGAGACACATACAGGAGCATCAACTAGCACTGATCGTGATCATGGTGAGGATGTGTCCACTTTCATTCATCTTGATACTGTAAAGCATGCAAAAAAGGCAAATAATCCATCAATTATCTCTGTCATCCCCGCCGGGGCAGCACTATCCACGCTGAGGTAACCGTACATGTATTCCTAAAACCATAATGGCGGCTAGTTTGCAAAAACAAACAAGGGGGTGGGAGTTTAAGAGATACAAGAAAAGAAAGCACAGAAGGGGTGCCAACTGAGGCTATTCCAACAAAATTGGGCGTAATGACCAACTATTTCTCTAAGGTAATTTCAAGCATCCCGATTACAGCGATAAAGCAGGAAAAGTAGTAATCGCAAATTAGGTAAATACATTGACTAATAAAGATAAAGAAATGGCTATTAAAGAGATTGAGCAAGAACTACACGATTTACTCCCATGTTTGACAAGTAAATTAATAGAGAATGTTCTCAATCTCTCAACAGAAGTTTAAAGGGATGAGGTCCCCCCTGGGTGTAGAAACAGAAAAGTCATGGTCACGCCCATAATGTTACAACATTGGCTCAAATCAATGTCCCATCTTCAGTAAGTACACTGATATTTTCTACATCTAACATCATGTCTAGTTCTCCAACGATAAAAATGATAAACACAGAGGTAAATAGCCAAATGAACAATGATGACATTAGTTATAATATGACAACTATTGGACTATCTCATGTAGACGGTTATGAGGTAGTTAACAACAATGAAAATGATATAGGTGATTATTGTACCACCAATGTAATCGCGAATATAGATCCTCTAGGTATACCAACAAAAACAATGCAAGAACACACTACAAATCTGGATGTATCCAACAATAGTGTAACTAGTATTGCCTCTGAAGCAATGTCTGAAATAGTAGAAAATCTACTATATAGTCTAAATGAAAAATGCGAAAGACTAGAGAAGAAAATGGATGTTCAATCGCTATTACTACACAAAAGCATCAACCGCACAAGACAAGTATTTAAAGACGCTGCATCTAATACAGAAGCATTGAGTCCTGGAATAGAATGTGTCACTAAACCGAACCTTTCACCTAAAGCCAGAAAAGACCAAACTGAAAATTAGAAAAAGTGATATCACAAGCATGTATGTGCTTGTCAAAAAAGATAGTGAAAAAACTAACGATTGTATACTTAAAGACATTCAAATTAGTGCATTTTAACACAAGGGAGTCAGAACCCCAACCTTAATGAATCTGATCAGGGAAAATCTACAAGAGTAAGCCAACTTTATAGTTTTAATTATAGATAATTCCACCTGTATAGAGGTCGGTTGCTCTCCCTGCAATCCACTTAAATAAATACTTGTCAGAATGACATCCCTAACTACCTACGTGAACTAATCCAGGAATCCCACACTAATACAACTAGTCATAATGAGAGACCAGGAAAGGTTGGCTTGGTCCCTGAAACAGATATTATCGATTTGGGAGAAGGTCTCCCAGTCATCTCTATAAACAGTGACCGAATAAGTAGTGATATATGTTTAGCAGTAAACAGTGCAGTGAATGTAACTAAGGCTACTGTAGAAATAGCAGATTTAATTCAAGATCATATGAGGACCAATAACAACGATCGGAATAATTCAGAAGTGAGTAAGATCCCAGCAAGTAGCCTTACCGAAACGGTCAAGGCATTCGAAATAAAATCTGATACAGGAATTGATAGCCATCCCCCTTAAATAGAACTACACTTATGAGTATTTTGAATACAATAATACCTTTGAGAATGATAACATCTGACGACATCTTAATTGTTGATCAGCTAGGAGACAGAAATCAAGTTACATACAACGTATGGTTTAAATCTAATCTGACCATAGCCTACATATTAAAATATGAGACTGAATTATTTAAGTTAGGCTACAGATGCAAAGAAATTGAAATGAGGAAAAGTAAATAGCCAAAAGAAAGCTCAAAAACTCAGAATCAAGTAGCAATCCCTAATATAATGTTAGCGAAGAGTAAGATCTCCTTGCCTAATCCTCTTAAAAAAAAAACAATAGGTGGCGTAGAGATGCAGGCTGCCTCTGCGTGATCCTCTAGCCCTACGGTCCCAAAAGTGGTCTGAGCCTCCACTTTTAGCCCCCCCCCCCCAAGACAGAGTGGACACAGAGGTGGGGGAACTTTGCCTTTGAAGAGTGGAGAAAATTGAGCTAGAAACTGCTGAGAAACAGCCGTGGTATGCAGCAGTGAAACTGAAAGTGAAAATCCCCCGCCGCAGCAGAGCTACGTGGAGGGAAGAGAGTGGAGAACAACGGGGCTTGTGAGGGCCCGAGAAGAAGCTTGGGCGACTGAGCCCTCTCCACTCCCCCTCAACGACGTGGGTGTTGTTGGGACCCTCACCAGATGCCCGGAGCAGATGCGCTCTCACCGGTGGAGAACTCCGAGAGGAGGAGGAAGACGGCGGACTAGATCTGCAGTGCCCCAGGGGAGGCTTCCACTACATGAGGAGCCGGCACTGCTGGGGCGCGCTGCACCTCCAGCTGCAATTGAGATGAGGCGGATATGGGGTACAGAGGACCGGGTTGGTGGCGCGTGGCCTCCCCCCAACCCCCCATCTGACGGTACTGGAGACCTTGGAAGCACGGAATCTGTTCCTCACTGTGTCTCACATCAAAGGGCCAATACGAGGCACGCATTACATGGGAGGACGAGTGCAGATCCACCAGCGGTACCCAGGAGCTAACACGGGACACTAGGACTCCGGACCCCTCTACACACGTGGGGTCACTGAGTCGGGTGTCGAGGAGGGGATCCCTGCATGCCATCAGAGTTGGCCCAAGAGGGGGCGGGGGGGACTGAGGCCCCGGCAGCACTTGGGCAGGGACACAGAGGCCCAGGTGAAAGACTATACTAACGGGCCAACATCTAAGAGGCACGTGGGGTTGGGGAAGGTGGGTAGGCTCACCTGCGTGGACCGGACCCTATTAGAGTTAGCGGGGCGCTCCCCCCCACACAGACAAGTGGTGCACAGTGGTGGATTGAGGTGCTAAGTGGGTGTGCAGTGATAGCTGAGTATTGCCATCGCCTACCCGGGCAGAGGAGGAGCAGGGACCACATCAGAGTAGAACCGTGGCACATGGGCCCTCAGTGAAGAGCCAGAACAGGGTCCTCAACGGGGCACGCACCACCTTCCTGAGGCCCAAGACTCAACTTGATACACAGATCAAGGGGCACCCGAGGGGGCGCGTGCCACTCTGCGTCTGCATCCTACACCTTCAGTGCTATGCCCCTGGTCATATGGCCTATTGCTCGTTCTAAATCATATCATTTTTAGAAAATGTTCCCACGCTCAGGGGTGTGTAACCTACAGCCCAGGTGGTAAAGTCCAGGTGGAAGGGCCGGACGAAGACCTGGAACATGCAACATAGAGGAGACTAGTAAGTTCCAGGAGGGGTGGGCCCCCAATCCTGGGGCGTGTGCCCTCCTCAGGGTCCTGGACATAGGCACGCCCATCCAGCCGAACCTGCAGATCAGAGAGGACAGGTGATGTGCAGGACCAAGAGAGACCTCCAGTGTCCTAGCACCTTTTGGGTTCTGAGGCTAGAAACTCAGCTGGACAGGATATATCCGGGCAGCCTACTGTCCCGAAACGTTTCGGAGTGGTGTGGGCCCCCTACTTAGGGGCATGTGCCCGCCACAGGGGCATAGGAGCTGCATGCAAGACCAAGGAGAACAATGGCCCTGGAGGAAGCGCTGCGCTAGGGGTGGCAATATCTATATCAACGGGAGCTGAAGCAGCTGAAATTAATTGGAGGCCGTGCACTGGGCAACGGCGCATGGAGGCACAGTGGAAGTTCGCCACCTACAAATGCACCCCACAAAGTCCTGGGCCCGTGACCTCAGATCACCCAAAAATAGCATCCGTGGAGGAATCAGCCGCAACCAAAGGAGACGTGGCAGCCCTGTTGGAAGAAATAAGAAACATGAGGGCGGACATTGGAGGCCGGGTCGATAAGATTACTAAGAGGATAGACAAGATGGAGAAAGTTGAAGGTAATCAGACCTCATTGAATACACTGGAGAAACAAATGGACCAAAGCATAATTGATCTGGGGAGTCGAGATGAGGAATTCCGTTTAAAGGTGGACGATTTGGAAAATCGTGAAAGACGGAACAACCTGGGGTTCTTTGGCATCCCGGACAAAGAAGGGGAGTCGGAGCTAGACTTGAAAAGATGGCTCCATGAAGTTACGAAGTTGGTATTCGAGGATGACTCCATCGACGAGGCAAAGGTTGAGAGAATACACAGAACAGGGGGGTCAGCCGGGGGTCCCAGGACTGTCCTAGCCCGGTTCCACAACTATAGTGATAAAACCAAAATCCCGGAGAAAGCGAAGCAGAAGGGTCCAATCAGCTACGGCTCGGCGAGAGTGACAATCTTCCAAAATCTATCCTCACTGACTCTGGCTAGGAGAAGCTTGTGCATGCCCTTTACAAAGTGTCTTTAGGAAAAAGGTGTGCGCTATAGATAGGGCTGAGAAGGACATCCGTAGATGCATGTCCGAGCTTCTGGGTGACCGAGAATATGGGCAGAACATGGATCAAAGGGCGAACCATGACAGGCAGTGGCGCATCCAGGGACCGAAATGGAGGAGCATACCGGGTTCCAGGAAGTACAGGAGAATGAACGCTTCGTCGGTGGTTGACTCCTGAAACACACTGTGTTCAATGTAATGTTATATGTGAGTGCATTGATTGTTGGAGACTCATGCTGAGATGGGGGGACCCTATGTGAGTTCAGGATGACACTATGTTGAGAGTCTCCCACAAGGAAATGTATGGGGGTTGGGGGACTTATGGGGACTCTGGTGCGACTTGTCCTATGGGGGGCCTCAATGGTTAGGAGATAGTGTAGTTGAGTGACCGTGAGGTGAACGGTCCCCGCTGGTGGTCCGAGCTAGACCTGGTGATGTTAACCGGGTGGTGTTGGACGCCATCATGGGTGAGGGGTGGGGGGAGAGGAGGAGGGCGGCAAGAACAGGGTCTTCTTTAAGCAGTATTCATGGGGCAGTGGGGTGGTGGTTTATGGGGGTTGGCCGCCCGGGGAGGGAGGAGGTGTTAGGGGTGCGGTTGTGAGAGGATGGCAGTAGATTCGGGCGTGGAGAGGAGTGGCCTTCTTAGGGTGGGCACGCTCAATGTCAAGGGAATGAACTCCCCCACGAAGAGATCATTAGTGGCAAGAGAATTTCATACAGCGGACCTGGACGTGATGTTTCTCCAGGAGACCAAATATGCTAGGGGAGAGGAAAGGATGGTTCGGGGGGGGGGGACTGGGTCAAGTGTATTGGGGTTCCGGCCCTTTAAGGAAGGCGGGGGTTGGTATTCTCGTCAGGAGAGGGCTGAGAATGGAGGTGACCAAAGTGTGGGCAGATGTTGAAGGCAGGGCCTGGATTGTTGTTGGCTCGGTGCTGGCTACGGTGTACTGTCCCAACACGGGCCAGCAGCGGTTCCTGCGAAAGACGATTGCTAAAATACTGCTTGAGGGCTCCGGCTACATTATCTTGGCTGGGGATTTTAATACATAGGCAGACGTTAAACTGGATAGGCAGGGGGGAGGATCTGGTACACAGGAACCACAGGGGAGGAGGTGTGCAAGGGACATGGGGATATTGGTGGTGTATGGGCTCAGGGATGCATGGACGAGCTACCACCCGAATGAGAAAGGGTATACCTTTTACTCTGCCCCCCACAGTACTTTCATCAGGATTGATTACGTGTATGTCTCGGGAGGGCTATGGGATGCGGTGTTGGTCTCCCAGGTCGCATGGACAGACCATGATATGGTAACAGTGGACTTAGATTGGTCAGATCTGCCGCGGAAATGGTCGAAGTGGAGATGTAATAAGAAACTGTGGAAGGACCCGTGTTTCGAGAGGAGATGTCCGAGAAAATAGGGGAATACTTTAGACTCAACAACACAGTAGAGGTCCCGAGGAAGATGATGTGGGATGCAGGGAAAGCGACATGGAGAGGGATCCTGATCTGGGAGGGAGCGAGGAAAAAGAGAGTGGGCCCTAATTGAGGACAAGTTGCGGGGGGGGAGATTTCTCGGCTTGACAGAGCGGCGAGAGCAGCCACTGAGGGCAGGGATAGCAGGGTACTTGAGGCCAGACAGAAAAGGGAAGAGCTTAGGCAACTTAAAGAAGGCCAAATAGTTAGGAAATTACAATTCCTGAAACAACATTTTTATAAGAAGGGAGATTAGGCAGATGCACTATTAGCTGCCAGATTACGTGCACAGCAGCAAGCTTTGAGGTGGGTAAAGGCCATAGATGAGGAGGGTGGAGCCTGAGATCAGGGGACGTAGGGGATCCCGGATGCATTTGCAACCTTCTATGAGAGCCTATACAAGTCGGAGCTCGAGGCAGAGAGCATGGACATAGGGCCATACCTAGCCGATATGCTGATTCCGAGACTCACTCCTGAGGAGGCTGATGCACTTGACGCCCCAATCACGGCAGAGGAAATCAAGAGGGCAGTGTTACGATGGCCGCTGGGGAACGCACCGGGGGAAGATGGGTACACGGCCGGATTCTTTAAATCATTTCTCTCCCCTCTCTTCCCATTCATGGTCGAACTCTTCAATTACATTCTTGAGACTGGACAAGCCCCTGAATCATTCTCGCAGGCATTCATTATGGTGATTCACAAGGAAGGAAGGAAGGGATCCCAAGAGGTGTGAATCTTACCATCCTATATCGCTTCTGAATATTGACGCCAAGATTTACACGAGGGTGTTGGTGGCAAAACCGGAAACATATATGCCCCATTTGATACACTCGGACCAAGTCAGATTTATGATGGGGCGACAGCGAGCTGACACGATGCGGAAAACTCTACACTTGATCCATGAGTCTTGAAAAATGGGGGGTGACCCGGCCCTTCTCTCTGGGGACGCCGAGAAGGTATTCAATAGGGTGGAATGGGGCTTTCTGGAGAGGGTTCTGAACAAGGTAGGACTGGGACCTAAGTTTAGAAGGCGGATAATGGTGGTGTACACCTCACCCAGGGCGTTGGTGGCCGTCAACGGAGTGTACTCACAGTGGTTCAATCTAAGCAGGGGCACGAGACAGGGTTGTCCCCTTTTGCCGATTTTATTTACCCTCTCTTTAGAACCTTTGGCGTAGAGGCTCAGAGGGCACCCCCAAGTGGATGGTCTCACGGTTGGTGGGGTAGAGTATAAGGTGGCCCTATATGCAGATGACTTGCTGTTACACACGAGGGACCCACTGACCTCCATACCTCGGGCAATCAAGGTGATCCAACAGTATGTTGAGCTGTCCGGCTTCAAGATTAACAGGGCCAAGTTGGTCCTATTTCCACTGAAGGGACTTGGGGATGGAGTGGACAGCAGATTTGCCCCCTTGGGAGTAACGGTTGGAGGGGACACATTGCGGTATCTGGGGATCAATCTTACAAGAGAGTTGAGGGATTCCCCTCACTCGTTTCCAGTTTGAGGGGCGACCTGGAAAGGTGGGGGAAACGGACCATATCCTGGCTGGGGCGATTAAATGCTCTGAAGATGGTTTGCCTCCCTAGATTCTTATATGCATTCCAAATGCTTCCGATTCTCCTCCCTGAGTCCTTTTTTCGTGAGGTAAAGGGGGCGATGTTGAAGTTCCTATGGGAGGGGAAGAAAGCAAGAGTATCTTATGACGTCCTTACACTGCCCAAAGAAAGGGGGGGGTGGGACTCCCGTATTAGAAGAAATACTGTTAAGTGGCACAGCTAAGGGTCCTCATACCAAACTTGCGAAGACAGAAGGGACTCCAGTGGGTTGACCAGGATAATAACAACCTATCCCCTGCCGCAGTTGTAGAGTGGCTGTGGGTACCGAGAAAGAAGCTCCTACGAAGGATTAGAGACCACCCGATCCTGGGCACCATATGAGAGATTTGGCGGGAGCAGGTTGACATGCAAGGAGTGACCTCTTGGCCACTCCCCCACCACCGAGTCATATATGGGCACCCAGGGTTTGTGAGGCCATCCCAAACCCAGACAGATTCCAAACTTGGTTTGAGGCAGGCTTAGAGAGGGTGGGCCAACTTTGGAAAGTGGGCTACTTTATTTCTATCTCTGACCTCGAAGAGTCACTGCCCCTCTCAGTCTTTCACTACCTTCAGTTAAAGGGGACCCTCACGGATGAGAAATGGAGGGAGGGGATTCAGAGATACCTTACCCCCTTTGAGGAGCTCCTAGACAAAAGGTGAACGTGGGGAAGGGTCAACAGAGAACTTGAGACTAAGGTGGAAAAGGGATATGAGGGTGGACATAGACCCTGAACTCTGGGGGAGAATATGTAAAGGGGCCTCACAGATCTCGATTGCTAGTCAGTACAAATTGCATGCCATCAAGCTTCTCCACAGATGGCAATACGACCCAGTCAGACTTTCAAATATGTTCCAATTGGCCGGCCCGGGATGTTGGCGTTTGTGTGGTGAGCAGGCCGATTATTGGCACATGTGGTGAGGCTGTCCCTGTATCAAGGTGTTCCGGGATGAATCCTGGGTTGGATATAGGATTTAGATGGGATTCATCGTAATAATAGCCTTTTCTGATATTATTTGGGATGGAGGAAATTGAAGGGGAATTCAGGAGATTGACAGGAGTCACAGCGTTCCTCATGCTGGCCGCAAGGGCCTGCCTAATGATGCAATGGAAAGGCGCTAAAATACCTAGTAAGAGGGAGTGGATTAATGTTGCCATAAATATATGTATGATGGAGAGGATAACCGCTGCGGTCCATGGGAAGGCAGCGCTGCATGAAAGGTTATGGGATGAGTTAATGACAAAGTATGTGAACAAGAACTAAAAGAACGCACAGGCAAGTAGAGAGTTTGCACCGGATGGAAAAACACACTTCGAGAGGGCTTAACTCCGCCCCGGCGTAGGATTCACTTAAACTGGATTTCGCTGCACAGTAAGAGAAGCCTCCCTAGAGGTGGCCAAAGACATAAGCAGACTGACAAAGGAGGAAAGACTCTCAACACAACACAGTCGAACCCATGTTGATTGTTGTATTTTGTAGAAGAAGACACAGTTCAAAAGGGTGTGTGGGGAGGGTAGGGAGCAAACGCGGTATTGGAGTAGGTTATGATATTGGGGGTAGGGGGGAATGTGGTTTCCCAGATTTGATGTCACAATGTTTTTGCCTGAATGTTGATGTGTTTGTTTCAAAACTGGAATATAAGAAAACAAAAAACAAAAAAAATACAATAACAGTTAGATCATTATCTAGTGTATCAAACAAAGTAACACAAGTGGAAGAACCCGTTAACAAAGCGGGCTATTGGCAGTGGCTACCCACTATTTTTAAAACACACTTTGCCGGTACTCTGCGATAACAGTTGTCTAATGTGTTCTTGAAACACCAGAGGTTTCAATCATCTATCTGCGGATGATGGGTTGTTAGATAACATTGATTTATTTTTAATAGTAGCATTACAAGAGACGTGACTAACAGAAATGTGTGAAATAGACGGACGCAGCACCATACAAGTACTTGCGACCAAAGGCCCAATTGGTCGACCGTGAGGTGGCTTATTAGTTTTGGTGCCCCACCCATGGCAACAGACACCCATTCATTCTTCAGTGATGATCCAAGCTGTTCCAATGAAGATAGAGAACTCAATCAACACTGAGATTATAATTATAACTGTCTATGACCCCCCCGTCCCCTGAATAAAGTAGCCACTAAAATTAATTGTGAAATTGTGAGGGGTATTCTTGAATCTAACCAAAGGAACATCCTGGTGTTCGCAGTAGGCGACTTTAACGCAAGAATATATGGTAACACTTTCTCAACTTTTAGCCAGATGGTATCCCGTCCCTTGTCAAAAATTGAGGCAGACCCTAGGGGAAAATATGGCTAAACCTGTTCACTCAGTTTAATTTTACTATGCTTAACAGTAACTGTAATGGCGACTCTTTGACATCTTATACTAGAATTTGTGGTAAGAGCGCCTCAACAATTGTGTTCATCAATGAAGCAGCTAAGATAATAATAAATATGTCTGTTGTACATCGAGAAGAAAGCAACCATCTTCCGTTATGTATAATGTTGGACATGGTAGTCAAGGAAAATAAAATACTACAGACGGGTGATATTGTTCTAAATTTTGGCAAAAAAAGAATTAGTTGGAATCCTACCAACCTCGAGGCGGCATGTACAATAGCAATAGAAGGTCTCACCGCTTTTCTGCCAATTGCCAGATCTCGTATGTAAAGTCAGTATCTTCCATGACTTTTCCAACTTAATGATACGAATTAGTGATGTAACAAAAAAAACTAGATATAAAAGTGTGGCTGAATGATGAAATAAGCCAGGTAATAAATACCAGCGATATGACCACAATATCCAATTGGCAAAAAGAGCGATGAGAAAGGATATTGTATTGGTTATCAGTAATGAAAGAGCCAATGTCACTTTGATTGATATCCCTAAAATAGGGAAAGATATTTGAAAAAGGTTTTGATGCTTCTTACGAAGATACAAAAAGAGGCAACAATATGAGCTATGGTTGGAATTGGCATTGCATGCCAGAAATAACAACAACACAGACATTTGGTCTACCCTCAGAGGGGCAACAAAAAGAAACTTAGCTATCAATAGTGTCCCTGAAGAAAGCTGGTGTGCTCATATTAAGAATACGTTGGGAGCCACCTTACCCTGTGACGAATATCATAAACAGCAGGAAGCAAAGTGGTCTTGTGGGCAATCGATTGAACAGATCTCTCATATGATCACTAAACTCCCTTCATCCCGTGCAATAGGCCCTGATGAGACATGTAATGCCTTGCTCAAGTTATCTCCTGATTCTTGGCCGAAAGCTCTCCATCCTCTATTTAATGTAATAGGGAGTAGTGGTCAAATACTGGGCACATGGAGAGAGCACCATGCTTTCGGTTTATAAAAAAGGCTCCTGGAAATGACCAACGAATTACAGAATGTTAGACATCCCTGCTAAAATGTTTGCACGTGTATTGTTAAATGAGTTGAACCAGTGGATGGACCAAAATCACATCTTCGACCATAGAATACGCTTAGGAAAGACGCCAACTACCAGTATATGCAGCCTTCATTGATTTTAGTGCTGCTTTTGACACGGTCATGAGGAATAAACTATCGAACAAGCTAGTGAAATTGAATATTCCTCATGGCCTGTTAAAAATGATTCAGTTATTATACACTGACACCAAGGTTCGAGCGAGAACAGACAGGATGGCCGATGTAACTGACTAATTCCCTACTGTGCGAGGTGTAAAACAGGGATATATACTGGCAGCGACGCTGTTCAAAGTATACCTTGCATATTTGGCCATATCATTCAATCTATCGGAAGCACGGCCAGTTAAGTTTGGCTCCTTAAGCTACAGTTGGTCAGGTTATGCCGATGACCTTTTGATGGTTGACTACACCTCGAAGGGCCTCGAAGTTCTCCTGGACACCTTGGGAGAGTATGCCTCCAGCAATGGCCTTCAAACTAACATAGAGATAACTAAGATTGCGGCATTGAAGGGAAAAACGAAGAGTTTTGAACAACAGAGTATAAAATGAAAAATAGATGAGAAAAATAGAATGGGTCGAATGCTATACATATCTAGGCATTATAATAGACAATAGGTTACATTGGGACCAACAATGGAAAGCAAATGAAACCAAATGCATGAAAATGCCATCTGCTTGGAGGAACCTTATCAGTAGATGAAGTGGCATTTCCATTAAAACAATCTACTGTTATACACCTCAAAGGTGGTTCCTTGTATGCTGTATGGAGTTGAGATATGGGGACACAAACTGAGAAGTGAACTTGGGAAGTTAGAAGCTAAGGTTTTGAGATTACTATTTCATATGCCACAATCTCTCCCAATTGAATTTCTCCTGCTAGAGTTTGCGATCCTAAAAATCACAGGAGTGGCAGAACATAAGTTGGCGATGACTTATGAGAAATTGGAGCGACTTGATAATGGAACCATTGTGAGCATATTTATCCAAGCTTTTAGTAGTATTGATAACACTTGGATGTTTGTATGAGAAACACAAGGATGGATAAAATAAAATCCGGGTATATTAGTCCCCTCTTCCTCAATGATGTTAAAACATTGTTGTAAGGAAAAAAAAAAAAGATCACTACCTTGAAAGAGATATAGTTAAGCTAGCATCACAGGTGAATACTGGTCCTTTTATAGCGTATTGGTTTGATCGTCCCAATCGAGGTACAAACATTGAAGCTTACAATAACAGCGGAAGCTTATGAAATTATCTGCTATGCAAATGTAATCGTGTAGAAGTGCTAGAAATAGTGTGATGGCGTATGATATGATAGGTTATTTATAACGCACTTAATACCCAGAGGTTGCTCTGTGCCGTCTTGTTACCAAGGTGAGCACGTTGCCCCTGAGCTATCCTTGCGAGACCCACGAGGACCGAGCTTATGTGGAAATAACACAATTGAATCTATTGAACATGTATTGTGTATATGTGAGGGTCTGAATGCACTGCGACCTAGTACAATGCGTGCCTATTCTAGTAGTGAAACAGAGGTTGTCCCGACAGTGATGTGGCTCACCTTGATGGAAGGAAATTAGGCTAAGCTGATTTATCATGTGATGAGATTTTATGTAGATATCATGAAGATTTTAAAAATATTGACTGAATAATGTTGAATAATGAGGAGGGTTTGGCTTTTCTGTTAAGATATAATCATTTTGTTTGAGAATCATTGATCTATTTATGTGATATGTTATAACTTGAGTGTTTTGTACAAAGCCTTTGGTGGCTGTATGGATAATAAAAAAAAGAAAGGTGAAGTAAAAAGGGGATTGCTTTAAGAGAAAGATTTTCTTTGAACGTTTCTGATTGTGTTATGGGACTACCAAGACCAAGAGACACTGGGGCAAATACTATAAGGGAGAGCTGAAGTGAAAGTCTAAGTGGTCCTGCAGAGGCCTATGGAAAAGCCTTGCACACTTGAAAGTCTTCAACATCAGCGAGAGGTCCAAGCGTGACTGAGGCAGACCTGGAACATGAAATAAGTTAGGGGAAGGGAACCCCTAACGAATGTGAATAAAACTTGGGGAAGGGAGCCCCTACAAGTGCTGTGATTGCAAGGTCCGAGCCCGGCTGAAGGGGATCTACCTTGAATCAGGTACTTTTGTTGAGAGGTCCAAGCCTGACAGAGGGAGACCTACGTGAATTTTTGTTGAACCGTGAAAAAACATTTTGGTGAACTTAAGTGACTTTAACATGGAAGGCTAAGCGGGCCTCGACCCACGTTTTGAACTGCCTTTTTTTTTATACCTGAGCCAGAGTGTGTCATGCTGTCTACGGGGGCTGCCTTACTCTGTGATGTCCAACGTGAGGAGGAGAGTTGACTCGGCCATCTTGATCCTTTGTTATAACACTGACTTTCCTTTGCATACACATTCCCCTTTACAAACTGTTTGTATAAGAGAAACGTCAGGCATTCGTTTAAAAAAAAATGATTTGGACATTTTGCATATTTAAAACCATTATATTTATTGAGTTGATCCATTTTTTGATGACTTCCAGGTGGTGAATATCATTGCACTGTATAACGTATGTCCCAAAAAGTATGCAATGGAAAGGAAAATACATTGACCATTTGTATAGGCCATGTTGATTTGACATACACGGAAGAGGACTGTGTTTTCTTTATTATTTGATGGTAGAGACTACTCCCATTATAGCTATAGGGCAAAGTATTAATAAAAGGTTTGAAACTTGTAGCTTTTGTGTCATTGTCATACTTGTGATACCATGCCTCACTTACAATTGTCACCAAACAATTTACATGGTCAGGGGATGCCACTAAGCACCTCTAAAGCCCCACCAGGATACCCCACACCTTCCCTTCCTCTACCTTGCATTATGCCACCCGCATCTCTTAGGGCACCCAAGCCAGGAGAATCAGATCTGCATTTTTACTAGTTGGTAATGTCAATGAAAGTGAGATGGGGATCAGAACTTGATGACCATCTTCAGATGTCGAGCAACTCAAAGTCAAGAAGTAGACCCAAAACCATGTTAAGTGCCTATTGTCTAGTAACATCTGTGAGAAACCTGAGAGTATTCTCACTTCTACTCCCTTTGGATCATCCTCTATGCAGGTGGCCAGGGAAAGGCCATCGCTTTTGGATCCTGCCACTAGGGGTGCACAAGTGAGGGAGGATCACCTGGATAGAAGGTCCTCAGGGATTAGAAGCAGGATTCTCATAGGTGAGACACAGTATTCCATATCCGCCTTTCTAAAAGGAACCCCTATACCAGAGAAGGCTATGGGATATTGTTCATCCAGTCCCATGCACTGAGAAGGGTAGGAACCAGTATTACATTAGACAGGTTAAACAAAGGATGGGTAAAAATGAGACATAGCACCCCCCCTTATCCTCAGGATAACCAACCTGATCTTCCTCTAACTTTTCGGTCATTATAAATGTGTTCCACTTCTCTCCCCCTTTAAAATGCATGGCAGTACTGAGACGAGGAAGACACAACTAGGTGCCATGAGGATTACCTCCCATTCAAATACTGGGATGAAAAAGAGGCCTGGAGGTCAGGCATGTCCCCTAAATTGGTTTGATTAAGGTCAGGCAAGACAATCCCTTAACTTAGGCCTGCAGCCTATTAGTAAAGCTCAGGTGTATAAAAAGGGAAACTGCGAACACGCATCAGAATAGAGGCAAAAGCTGAAGCAAGAGGACCAGAGTGGAAGCTGTGCAGGAAGAGAAGCCGAGAAGCCAGTACGCAATCAGAAGTCCTGGGAATCCTGTCGGAAGGTGTATGTGTATCCGAGATTCCACTCCTGGGCAGGCGAGCTGAAGGCACTGCAGAAAGGCAAAGGCAAATCCCTGCAGAACACCTGGCGAGTGCACTGTGAAGTGCCCAGCTATTTGGCTATCCCCTGGAAACCGAAAGTAGAAAGAAGGAGCCGTCAAGACGGGGTAAATGTCAGGGACACTCGCAATACCCACAGTGCTCTAAGAAGACCGAAAATACAATAACGGTCAAATGAATGAAACAAAGCACGTTACTTACGACGAATCCCAAACTGAATGAAATAAATGCTAGTAACGTAATATATGGAACAAAGCGAAATATATTACTTTTATTGAATACCGAACGAAATTAAACGAATTAAAGTAACTTCACGCACTGAATGAAACTCACAACGTTACTTATTTGAAACAAACATTATTGATATTGAATCACTGACCTGAATAAAACAAGTGAAAGTTGCATAGCGCACTTAATGAAATGAACCAATTTGCTTCAATTGAATAACACATAGAATGAAAGTAGTGAAAGAAACTTAAATTATATATAAGATTGAATGAATGGAGCAAAAGCCACCCTTATCAGAAACAAAGACATATTGAATTACATGAAAGCAAACCTGATAACCAGCTGAACTATTTCTTTGAATACAATGATATAAACTGAACAACTTTGATGAACAATTAATTGGAATTAAACAAGGAAATTAAACTTAAGGCTTTAAGAAACCAAGGTGACAAAGTTGCGAAGCTGTGCATTAAGAAACTGTTTGGTGAATCACATCTTAAACCCTGGAAGCTCCCGTTTGCGTAACCTGTAATGGGTGGACCGTGTGGTCTAAAACTGCGCCAAGACCATAGAGCCACTAATTGTGAACCAAAGGTTGATGGCAAAGCGAATGCTAAGTTCCTGGTTGAATGACCTGTAATGGGTGGACTGTGTGGTCTAAAACTGTGCCAAGACCAGAGAGCCACTAATTGTGAACCAAAGGTTGATGGCAAAGCGAATGCTACGTTCCTGGTTGCGTGACCTGTAATGGGTGGACCATGTGGTCTGAAACTGCGCCTTGACCAGGGAAATTAAATATGTTAACAAGGAAGCTTGCTCTGGTGAAATTAAGAAAGCCAATGGTGATGAACATCAAACTTGGGGAAGGGACCCTGAGTTGTACAAGTTCATCTAAAACACAAAAGCCTCAAGGATACTTTCTTTTCATATGAACATTGAGCTTGGGGAAGGGAACTCTATGTTTTGGTGTCCTGGAACTGAATTATCCTGGAACTGTGTTGAACTTGGGGACGGGCACCTTAACCATTATAAACTGTATTTCATCTGATGCTAACAGAAAGATAAATTGAACTTTGTGGTGAACTTATTCACATTTGGTAGAGAAAGCTGGCGAATGAGCCAGAGCTTGAAGTAGCTCAGAACTTTATGTTTGGAACACTATTTTGAGTTAAAGTTGATGTCCCTACACATCATTTGGTGTTAGTTGTGAGGGCAAGTATAGGATTTGGACACACAAACAGATTTTTATGTTGAACTAACTGACATTGGCCCTCATTACGACCCTGGCGGAAATCGAAAAACGATGGCGGAAATGCAATACCGCCATCGAATAGCGCTCGGTGCGACTATGACCCGTCACCGCAAAGTACGATGCCATTAGCGACACCGTAGTGAACGCCAACGCTAACTGCACCAAGTACGCGCGCGCGCGCCATGCCAAACCGTAAATACCACCATGGCGCAAGGGTACGCGAATTCCGACCCTAGCGGACATGTACCTAACGCCATCAAGCACGGCGGAAAGTACCATTCCGCCATGGTGAGAAGTACGGCATCGCGAATCAACCGTAAACGGCCCCACTGAGTGCCTGTACACCGCTCCCTGGCTACATAGTACAACTCCCCGTAGGTGCAATGAAGTCACAATGCAACCAGTGAAATGTACAAGTCACCCATGCATGCCAACGAACAAAAGAATCTCAAGAGGGGCCAATGGGAGCTGCAGGGCACAGATGGCACGAATACAGAAGCCATTCCAATGGACATGACCTCAGTCCCCCACCAAGAAACGCACGCAAACACAGGCACCTGTGACCAGCAATATTCCGAAAATCACATCATTCCACCAGTCCACCTGGCTGACCGGCATCTGTTACACAAAACCTAATCCCCCGCCCCTGAGCATGACATCATTCAAACAGTCATATTGGCAGCCCTCATCCCTGACCTCACTGGGCTTCGTAGGCAAACGCGCCCAGCACAGTACCACGCAACTATACTCCGAAGCTGGAACCCAATGCAGATCTCCTCACAATACATCGCTCCCCAAATAGGAATATGCCACATCACTTGCAAAGAAGAACGCTACACGGCCCATATCAGAATAGAAATTTAATGCACAACAAATTCACCAAGCCCATACAGCCATTAGGCCATGAACTCCAAAACACATTTCACCATTGTGGGCTGCATCCGCAAGAAATGACCAGCTACTTCTTGTGTGACGCCCTGTTCCTTCATGGTACACAGGGCCACATTCTCGTACGAAAAGGCAACATAGAAGCGCACAGAACCGCAGGGCCGTCCCAATGGGGAGGCACTAGTCCAGCTGAAAGGCCGAAATGTTGCTCCGAGCCACTAGTACTGCGTAAGGGCATGTGGCCCATTGGCGATCGTCCCATAAGATCGTAATGCTGCTCCACTGATTAACACGAAGCAGCAGGTGTCGGGAGTAAAAGCCATCTGCAGGAGTGGCATACAGATGGCAGTGGCAAAAGGGGAGGAGATACCTGTCAACCAAAAGAAAAGAAAAAGAATAGAATGGCCAAAAGAACTACATTCGAACAACTCACTTCAATGATCACACTAAATCCACAGCCATATGCATGCTAGCCCACTCCAAAGGATCATCACCACCCCAAAACCACTTGCGACTCATAACTATCTATATCGAGGTAAAAACACCATCACAAACGAGTGTACCTGTGCATGCGTCTGTGAAAACAGAATCCATCAGATGGGATTGGTAACGTGCATGGACACAAGTGTCTGAAGGCGCGTCGAGACAGGGAGGGCTCAACAAGGCCAGATAGACGATGGTCCCACTATGGCAGCCCTGCATCACATAGCGCAGGGGAGGCGGACAGATTCCAAGAAGCCCTGTACATGGCAAACACTGTATCAAATCATCTGTCCATGCATCCATTCATCATTCCCTCATCCCGTAATGATAACGCCCGTTTCCATACTCACATAACATGTGAGAATTCCATTGAGTCTGTGCGTTATGCAGCCTGCAAAATCCACTGTGCCCCAGCCCGTAATTCCAGTGTTGTGAAGTAACATGCGCATCCCAAACTATTCATATCAATCATTGCATCCTCGCCATGGCCCCTGTCCCAAGGACATTGAACAATAGAACGTTATATTTGCAGTCAGACCTGTGGGCATCTCCTCGCCGCTAGCTGATAACCGAAAGTGCCGCCCTTCGAATTCCTCATTTGCAACATCACGTCGAAAAGGCATCTGTGGCCGCTTGAAATCACAAATTAATCCATCTAGTGCGGCTGTGTGTGAAAATGGCAACTGCCTTCACTCACAAATGGGACGCCCCGCCCGTCGTTGCAACTCGGTACAGTGATGCATGAGGGTCCACCGTTACTCGAGTACTACGTTCCACTGACCCTTCACAAGTCTGTTCGCGACTGCAAAGATTGTATGTGAAACAATGGGACCATAGCCGAATGAACATATCAACCAATGTTACACGGCCATCGGGTACAAATACATGATTGTAATAGCAAGATGCCATTCCTCGAATTGCAGCGTTGTGTGCGGGACGTGCTCGGCCAAAGGGGAGAGCAGCTTGCACAGGTGGAATGAATCACCACAGGTGGAGGCCATACAGCCTGAAAACACATAAATTGCACACCCAGTCTCCTCCCACAACCACACCCACTCCGAAATGCTACCGGCAGGACTCGCGATGTTGGCCCTGGGGGACCTGATAGCACTGCAAGTACTCCAACTCCAAGAAGAAGACGAACACCAACTACAACCGGCCGCACGGAGGAGACGCAGGAGGAGGAGGAGGGCAAGGCAGGGCCAGCAAGGGCCGCCAGCACAGCCACTACCACCACGCAGGCAGCCCGCAATCCCACGCCTCCGAGCACATCCGTTCAACCTCACTGATGAGCAGATCCACACCCTCTACCGTTTGGACCGGGACACCATAGCCGCCATTGTGGACATGACACAGGCTGACCTTGTCAGCATGATAGATAGCCCAACCGCCATCCCACCCCTACTGAAGGTGGTGTCTGTACTCCACTTCCTGGCCACAGGCACCTACCAGCACACAGTCGGACAGTTGCATGGCATTTCTCAGCCACTGTTCTCACGGACACTATTGCAAGTGCTCGATGCCCTCCTGCAGCACGCAGACGACTACATCTTTCTACCACGCTCGGAGCAGGAAATTACCAACACAAAAGTGGGATTCCATGCACTTGGCGGCATACCGGGTTGCCTTGGTGCCATCGACTGCACCCATGTGGAATTGGTCGTCCCACATGCCATGGAGGCCCAGTACCGCAACCGAAAACAATTTCATTCTCTGAATGTACAAATGGTGTGTGACTCCAACAGGATCATTACACATTGTTGTGCCCGATTCCCTGGATCAACCCATGATTCTATGGTCTTGAGGAACTCAACAATACCACGCTACATGGAGCGACACGCAGGGTACAGATCCTGGCTACTCGGTGAGTCTCATTTCATGCATGATGATGTGGGGTATGTGATGCGGCAATGACCTGGCAGGAAGGGGGGGGGGTGCGTACGTAGCAATGGCATTCCACATAATTCGTTTATCGTCCACATACAGGTGATGCCGGATATCCACTGAAGAGATGGCTCCTCACACCAGTCCGGAACCCACGGGACCAGCATGAGGAGGACTACAACCATGCCCACTCACGTACCCGTGTAGTCATTGAACAGGCATTCGGCCTACTGAAGACTCGTTTCCGGTGCCTCAGCAGGTCTGGCGGGGCACTCCTGTACCGCCATGAGAAGGTTGCAAAGATGGTGATGGCATGTGTCATGCTACACAACATGTGCGTACGTAGAAATGTGCCCATGCCCCCTGACGCAGAACTGCAAGCACCTGAAGATGGTCATGATGAGGGTGGGGATGTGGCAGCACCTCAAGGAGTCCGCGAGGCACAGGAGGGCCGTGACATTCGTCAGCATCTCATTGATGCATGCTTCTAGCACTCACGCCTGGTGGCTGATACATGGACACGGGACTCGTGGCACTGTGTGTGTCTGGTACATGCACAATATGGACTGTACGCCTATGATGGCCTAGTACACAAAGATCATTGTCCACACATCTCATTGGTTGATCGTGCATTGTTTATGGCATATGTGATATCATGTTGAACACCCTATCGACCCGCCACCCAAGTGAGCCCAACACACCCCCTCCACCCTCCTACCTCCCCCCCGAACACCAGTGTCCAAAGATGCTCATTGTCAGTGGGCAGTCGCTATTGCAAGCCCCCTCTGCGGGTATCAGGGGCACCCCTGCCTGTGGAGCGCAGGTTCCTCCCAGATCTACGTTGGGGGCTGCCCTGGACGGAACTTGCAACGGATGATGTCTCTGCCTGCTCACGTCCATGCATGTCCCTAAGGGTTTGTGAGAGCTCAGTGAGCACACGGCGCACTGCGGCAAGTTCGGCACATACGTCTTTGGACGTCGCATGCAGTTCCCCCCTCAGGCTCTCGGTGCTTCTCTCCATTTGGACTCTCAGGCTCTCGGTGCTACTCTCCATTTGTACTCTCAGGCACTCGGTGCTACTCTCCATTTGTGCCCTTAGTGTCTCTGTACTTCTCTCCATTTCTGCCCTAAGTGTCTCAGTTGATGTTTCTATGTCTGCCTTAGTGCCCCCACATTCATCGGCATGGTCCTTGAGGAGCGTGGCCAGTTGCTGCTGTTGCACGATTAACTGGTCGAGGGACTGTTGCCTCTGCTGGGCCATGGCCATTTGCGGTGGTGTCACAGAGTGGCTGTTCGCCTCATGTTGCCCTGCCACAGGGCTTGTGGGGGATGGCCAGTCGTCGTCTTGTGGGTGCCCCTGCTTGGTATCCTCATGGTGTACGGGATGGAACAGACAGGGGGATTGGGACAGGTCATGGATGGATCTGACTTCGACATCCCCGTCTTCTGTGTCGGAGCATGCTGCCATTAATGGGGTGTCACCTATGGTGCTGCTGCCACCAGAGGCAGTGCCTTCTGTGGCATCCATTGGGGGGACCTGTGGTGCTGCTGTTGTGGGCATGCTGGCTGCTGGGGTGCCTGTTGATGTTCCCTCCTCTGTGCTGCCACTTGATTTGTGCTGCTGCCGTGTCTTGATGCGTGCAGCTGAGGTGGAGGGTCTTTGGCCGTTGGTCTTGGCCCTCTTTGCAGGTGTGCTGGTAGGGGTGTCCTGAAGCTCGTCGTTTGGATCGGACCCTGTGGTGGAGTAAAGGAGGGCGAGCGTTATTAATGGGTCTGTGGGAATTGGAATGGCAATGTATCACATGCATTGGGGTGGTACCTGAGGGTGATTTGGGTCGGGGCCTTGGAGGTGCTTTCATTTGTGTGTGGAGTGAGGGTGCAGTTGTTTGGCAGCCTGCAGTTAGGTTGTGCCTGCTGCACGTGTAGTGGGTGTTTTTGGGGTTTTTAATTATTTATGTATTTATTGTGAGTTTTAAAGTGCGCTATCAGGCCAATGTGTGTGGACGTTCTCCTGGCCATGTGTTGCTGTTGCGCTATGTGGACACATGTGATTCACATGATTGGACATTGTGGATTTGGCATGGTTTTATTTGGGCCACCTACCGGATTCTCCGGATGTCTGCACTCCTTTCTCCATCCCTCCGACTCCCTCTATGCTCTCCATTCCAATGGTGGAGGCACAGATTTCTTCCCAGGGGGTCAACTTGATGGGTGATTCCGATCCTCCCCCGGTGGCTGTGGCAATGTTGCGGTTGGCAGAAAGTATGCTACGGACGCGTATCCGCAGGTCGTCCCATCGCTTTCTGCATTGCTGTGGGTTGCGGGGTGCGGTCCCCACCGCACTTACCCGCTGTGCCACCAGGGCCCATATGGCCTTCTTGTTCGCAAGTGCCGTCCTGGTCATTTGCGTGGAGAAGACGGCGGCGGCATTCTCCTGGAGGGTCTCTGTAAGCACGGTGAGTTCCTCACGGGAGAAGTGGACCTGCCGCTTGCGGTCGCACGCTTTCTTCGCTACTTTTCCCATTTTTCTTGGTTTCACTAGGGTGGATGACGGGTTGGGATGTGTCTCAGGGTAGTGTTTTTAGTGGTTGTGTGGATTTTGTGGTTTTATAGGTGTACGGCGTGTTGTTTCCCGTTCCGGGCCCATGTTTTTACTTCCGTTTCCATATATTTACGGTCACCGTACTTTCCGGTTGGCGCTCACTGCGGTGTCCGCTAAGATGGGTGGCGGTATTGCACCTAGGGCGCCGTACGGCGGCGGTGTGGGCCGTTTTGGGGTCATTTCCGCCATCGCGGACTTTGCACTTCCGCCATGCCGTGGTGCTCGTGCCCGATGGGTCGGAATGGGTCTCACTTTGCTCCATCGTGCAATGGCGGAAACGCTATTTACGCTGTGGCGGTCCGGTCAGTCACTTTCCGCCAGGGTCGTAATGAGGGCCATTGACATTACTTAGTTTATTTAGGTAGGGAAATCCCAGTTTAGTATAGGGCAAGTTAGGCCTTAATCCATCCTGAGATTTATTTAATAAAAGATTTTTCAATTTTGAATCTGTTGTCTGTATCTCCATCCATGATGCCAACCTCACACATCCTACATATTAACAGACCACCTGTTATTAACATTAACTCTCAACATGGTTGAAATAAGAAAGAAAAGGAGAGCATCAGTGATGGGCCAGGGCATGCCAGTGCAGTCAGTTGCATCTCCTGCTGAGTGACAGAGACGCATGCTCTGGTCATCACTGCCTCCACTGATCAACACTTGACCCTACTTGGCATGCAAATGCAGACAACACAGTGTGGGGGAGGTGACAGCTGATCAGCAGTTGGCCGCACATTTAGGGAGAGTGTCTATCTGAGCAAGTCACTGGCGTTGGGTAGGATAGGTTATTTATTTATGATATGATAAGTTATTTATAACGCGCTAAATAC
Source organism: Ambystoma mexicanum (assembly GCF_040938575.1). Taxonomy (NCBI): domain Eukaryota; kingdom Metazoa; phylum Chordata; class Amphibia; order Caudata; family Ambystomatidae; genus Ambystoma; species Ambystoma mexicanum. The sequence goes on along the minus strand of NC_090936.1, from coordinate 497,464,126 downwards.
CCAGAGGTTTCTAAGCGCGAACCCAGGTATCGAACCTGTGTGGCTCCATGTCGTCTTGCTTCCAAGGTGAACACGTTGTCGCTGAGCTATCCTCCCGAGGGTGAACCATGAAACAAAATCACTGTCTGCTGGAAAGTCTCTGCAGAAAATAAATGTGTATACAGACTCAACTGCCCACTGTTTACTAAATACTGCTGATCTTTGATGATCAACAGTGTCCGGACCGATGAAAATGTATGAATTTCTATTAATCATACTGTCCTTCTAAAGAACATGCCCCATTGCAGCACTGTTCGTGTAGAGATCCAAATGAGAACATTTTTTACAATCGGTCTAATGATGTCATTTTCTGGGTTCCATTCCACTTGGTTAACCGTGCCCTGTTAAGAAATGTAGGCAAGGTTTTATGTAGCTATTGCCTACTACGTATTCATGAATAATGCCAAGGTTCATGCTGACAGAATCTGTAAACTGATAAGATAGAAGACAAAAAACAAAGGAGAGCATCCCAGATCCTTGGGAGCAGAACTCTTCAGGAGTCAAGTGTTTCAATTATCCGGGAGGTCTGGTGTATAAGAAGTACATTTATAGATCATATCACATATCAAATGCCATTAGACCCTTCCAGTAAAGGCAGCCTAGAAGGCCTTAGAATGTCTTAGATACTCATCTGGGTTGATTATGGCTGTTGGTTCGCACCGTTAATATCCGAGATGTCTACTCTTTCAGGCATATGGCTTGTAGAGGGGCATAATGACATTAAGAGGTTGCCATGGATTAAAAGGGCCCCAACTTTGCCCTAAACATTTCGTAAAGTGTCACTTTAGGATTATACTGCCTTAAAGGTTGAAAGACATCTCTGTCAGCGTCCGTTTTTTGGTGATGGAGAGAAACACCTTTAGTTTCTAAGGAAAGGATCCAGAGGGCAGAGGACCTCTCTCTTTTTTTTTTTTTTTGGCGCGGAATAGGAGTTCCTGTGCAAAGTCTTGATGTTGAATCGGCCCTCAACATGGAATGTTCGGCTGGCTAAGGTCTTGACGTGTGATCTGAACAACAAAACCAAGCAACCAGGGACGCACCTGTGGGAGCCTTGGAGGTATAAGATAAAGAGTAACATGACCCAGAGGAAAATGGAAGTACTCACTAAGGCATTGGTTGAAAGAAGGTTCTGATGACCTATGCTCACGCCTGAAGATTTACTTTGTAAAGTCCAAGCTGACATACACAATGCTGTAGTAATCATGCCATCTCATCTGTTGGAGCCCTGTATAACACTGCACTGCAGTCAAGGCACTGCGCCACATTGTAGCTTTTCTGGATAATAGAGAAGGCATCTCAAGTACTGTTTGTCTTACCCATACGAAAACCACACGTACAACACTTAGTGCCTGCAATTCTAGATCTGCAGAAAGTAAAACTGAAGCTTTCAAATAGTTGCCAGAATCCTGTCAAGAAAACAGCAAACAAGTGGAACCTCTTAAAAACAATTGATAATCAAGCAAAGAAATAGAACACTACTGATGAGGAGAAAAACACAGAGCACCTGAAAGAGCACCACAAAAGTAGGACAAACACCATTTCCATTAAGAAAGAAATTGGTATTTTGTAGCAGCTGAGAGAAAGCCTCAATTCAGCACCTGAATCCAATGTTTACAACGTAAGAAAATCTATAATTGGGGAGAGGAGGCGCAGAGCCGACAGAAGCTGACGAGCAAGCGACGTAATGGACCCCCTCTCTCTGCAAGGCTATCAGAACTTTGAGGAAGCGAGAGCTCTGTGAGGAAGGAACGATATCAGAGCAGAGGAAGGAACGATATCAGAGCAGAGGAAGCACTGATATCAGAGCGGACCCAAAGTGCTCAATCCCTGATAAAACTTCGACCTTTGTCTCCAACCCTGTCACCAACGGCACCCGTAGCACAATGGTCACCGCCTAAGGCTGAGGCAGCAAACCAGCGGGAAATGTGCATGGCGGGCGAAGAAGATACGAGTAAAGAACTGTGCAGCGAAGCAAGTAAGATCCAACCCTCTTCCTCTCTGCCGCCCCAGCTTATGCAATTGACTGTCTCCCCTCTGCTTCCCCCACCCCCACCACACATCCCGCACAGGGGCAAAATTATGGAGATGGGAACGGACAAAGATAGGGTGGGGAAACTCCTAGGGAACTCTGAAGACTTGAACCTGACGGATACCGCGGGTGTACCATTAAGTCTAGCCTCGGGGGTGGGAGTGGGAGCCCTTGCGGAGTCTCTGCCCCTGCCAACTAGAGACTCAGGAGGGGAGCCTGTTGCACCGCGGTTCGCCATCTATGAACACGCAAAGGTGACTGGAACATCTGGCCGTAACTCGACTGCGGCCCCCCAAGTGAGAGCCGTACTGGTATTAAAAACCTCCATAACATGTATACGCCCACTTCCACTGTCCCCCCATGCGCTCTCTCTCCACCGTGTTTGCCAGCGCTTCAGACTACTCAAGAAAAACATGACTTGTATATGAGAACAAATGAGCCGACACTGAGAAATGAAGAGCTTACGTTAGGGGGAGCTTCCCCGTGTCCATCCCTAAAACCCCCTATACACTACTCTTTGAAGTTGAACGACCAGCCCGCAGAAAAAGAAGTGCAATTCGGAGTAGAAGCAGTGGGATGGAAAAGGGGTGGAGACGGGCTCTTTTTTAAAAACTCAAAAACCAAAGGTTTTGCCTGCACCCCCTATGCTTCTACCTCACCAAATAGACAGTCCAATAGAAAATCGAGGGCGACACCCCTGAAATCCTCATTGAAATGGAGGTGGTCAGGCGCGCCTGCTCAGGGTATCGGTTCGGGGAAGCCAGTTGAAGTAATTAACCTAACAAATGACACCTTATTAACTAGCGACAAAGAACTGATTGATAGGGAACTCTTAGAAGGCCTTGCAGAACTAAACGTGTAAGTTTTAAATAAGACAGTTGGACCCAAAAATGTCCAACTAATGAATGAATCATCTGATACTCAAGTTGTGCAAGCTTTCTTCGAGGCTAAACCGCTCACCATCTAGATCCGACAGGAGGCAATCCCTACTTAGTAACATCAAATACCTACAGCTGCAACGGTGCCCTACTTAACGATCATACCCTCCTAAACAAAAAAATAACATCTTTGACTGCCAGTATAAACTCAATGAAAACTGCTGACTCAGTTGGAGTGTTGTCGATCTCAACAGAGACAGGCGCTACGGACGGGATCATACAAACAAAACTTCAGAACTGGGGAAACCAGAAGACGGGTGGAGCTAATGGAACGTTTTCCAAAGAACACCCACAAAAAGGGATAACAGCCCGACTGAAAAATCCCTGAACATAAACTCGACACTGACGGTGGATGTAAATGCACGATCACCCCCTCTGGAACGTAGAATCTCTGGAGGTCAAAGTAAGTAGAGGAAGCAGGCGAGAGTATCTGGCTACGACTCATTCAGCTAAATGTCTGTGGTGACAATAGCGATGGCCCCATTCATGAAGCTTTATGAAGCAATGAATGACACCTTACAGGATCAGATGACCTTGCTTGCGATGATGCATAGGATTTTCATTGAAGGATATATCGCGGCAAGGTCCCCTTAAGAGAAACAAGATGCCCCCAGAGAAAGCCGCCAACCTGAACTGAATGAAGAGAGGCCGGGAAGGGGAACAATAGGCTTATCCACTGTGCCCTAAAGAGTCACCTAATAGTTCTGTGATCAATCAACCTCAGCAAAAGTACGATGACTTCGAAGGGTCCGACGACCCTGTGGAAAGAGATCAACTAGATAACGAGACATAATGCTCTGAAACTTCGAGAAGATCACCACTATCGAAAACTATCTTAACCGTGATGGCTGATCATACAATTCCCATGGACGTACCATCTCCTAAGACCTTTCCAATATTTGGCAGATCTAAGAAAGCCTATACATCACCGCCCAAATCAAACAAACAACAGAAACCAAACTTGATGGTGAAACCAGGGGATTCAAGAAGCTTTCTGTGAAGGATGATCAGAATCCAGTCGGAAAGTTCATCGAAAAACAAAAACAAAGCTAGACAGGACTTAGCAAAAACACGAGGTAAAACCCTGACAGGCACAACTTCTGGGGGCGACCGACCCCCTAGTAACAACGAATAGGACATATCTATTCTATTGATTTTTACGACCCAGTCTGTGGGCAATGACAACGACGACTACCAAATTAAAGAATCACCAAATTTCTCAACTCATGTCCAAATGCCCTAGATTGTATCAAATGAGGCCCTCACAATTGTCGAAGAATCGGGCAAGCCATTTCGGACCGTGGCTGAAAAAAAGAGACATTGCAATAAGAAAACTCTTATTTTGCAGACCTATCAAAGGACCGACCGAGGAGCCCAACATCGCCAACACGAGAATAAAAGCAAGTACTACAGACCAGACCTCACCGCAACCCCCGAAGAGACCTCGTCCAACCAAGGAGGGACCATTGAGAGACCTTGATATGGTACATCTGAGATCAGCAACCTTCTTTAAACCAAAGTGTAAGAACAAAATGGAGGCCACTCGATTACCCAACTCAAAATCTTACGGGACTGGTGGACACTTATGAAAAATACATATTTTTCCGGGAGAAACACCAACCAGCACAGCCAGATGAGAGACCACTCTAGATGCCTAAGGTTGGAGAGAGTGGTAGACAAGGGAGAGGAATGTATATTAAACGGGCACAACATGCTAAACCTTTGTCACTCTGTTCCGCCTCTACTCCAAACTATATCACACAATTTCTCCATAATCAAATTCCCGAGAGAAGATCGTACGGACCTAGTCTACCTCCACCTATGCTCAGTTGTCACCAGAAAATTACTTCTGTCCTATGCAGCAAGTTTGCTGCTACTGGGATTTGACCTAGCTGACCAGAGAGGGGCGCTGGGTGATGACCTCTTAAACTCAGAATTAACCAACCGCACTGGACTATGCTACACTGAAAAGATCAAGAGACAACAGTCTTTAACGACTTTGGTCGAAGAGGGGGCTACTTTCAGAGCTCTGTCGACTAAACGAGCACCTAAGGGACAAACGTGCTCCGAAGCAAAGAACTCCTTACATCAACACCAAGAAATAAATGTAATCCCGGCTATAACCCAACTGGGTAAGAACCAAACGGACCGAAAAAGTAGAATTGAGGCACGAAAACCCAGGAGATCCTCGAGAGGAAGACTCGTGGTCATGGCTAACAGGTGCCTTGTCAAACGAGAAAGCTGAATAGCCAAAGGCCAATAAGGCCAGAAGTATCCGGTTATCCCTTACATCATGGAACACGAGAGGTTTCTTCCACTTAACAGTTAAAGGGGAAATCGGTTGGGCCGACTCTAATTTCATATGCTTGCAAGAAGTGTGGCTTACCAAGAAACCAACAATGGATGGCTTCTCAACTTTTTTAAATCCGGTAACATCAACCAGACTTGGTCGGGCCAACTATCGGCCTACTGACATTGATAAAATCTGGAGTATTCTATTAATCACAGACATTTTATTCAACAAATCAACCTCAAGCAGACCCTCTTTGAAGAAAAGGTTTCAACTAGACATAATCAAAGTCTATTGGAATCCAGTCAAAACTGTGGTTAGAAAAATTATAAATGACATTACAACTGTAATTGACGAGGCATATAGCTTAGAGAACCCCTCGATTATCTTTTGTGGCAACTTAAACTTGCTTTGCAAAATGGACCCCGATGGAAAACCGAGAATTAACAAAGCCTCAAAATGGGAAAAAGCTAAGAGGTACCAGATAGAATTCCCTAATGCTGTCTTGCGATTTACATCTTCTAAATGGATTCTTTGAAAAGAGTAAACATTGTGCCCCCACTTGAAAACAAGGGTTGTCGACCTCTGTCATAGACTTTATGTTTGTTACTAGAGACCTGATTGAACTAATTGAAACCTTTGAGGTCTTGCCGACCAACCAAAGCGACCATAACATACTGCGAGTATATTGGCTAGGGGGGATTAAAACAATCTGCCGGAAATCACCAGCGCAATAGAAGTGGTAAACAGAGAACACAGACTTAAAAAGTCCAAATATGAAGTGGACCTTTTTGGGAAAACTCTCCTAATATCTGCTCAAGACCCGTAAGCAAACTTGGACAAGCTGGCGGTAAACTACGTTCAGTATTTAACCCCATACTCTAGGCCAAACCCCAAAAAACAACAAAGGGCGGCTACTAAGTCATGTCCACAATAAGGAACTAGCCTCCAAAAAGAGGGATTAAGGCGTGCAGTGAGCCTGTTAAACCCTTCCCTACCGGAACCATCAGCAGCGGATTTTGAAAAACTAAAGAAACTATATAAACTGGATAAGAGGCCATAAGAAAGAAATGGTACTGAAGGACACACATAAGATGTTGAGATCATTAGAACAAAAAACACACAAGCGAATCATGGCCCATTATCAATTCGACAGGCTTGTGTCAAAAGGCACCTATGATAAATGGTGTTGCTGAAGATCAGTGGGTAAAGTTCTTCAAGGCCTTGTTTGCAGAGCCCCTCCCGGATGAGTCACTAAACGACCTCACATCAGCGTGGACTTTTGTTTATGAGCAAGAGGATTTATTCAACTTGATAAAGAAAGCCAAGCCCTCTCGTACCCCAGGCTCGGACAGACTCTTAAACAAAACTCTGACCAGTGGGCGAGGGTTCTGGATATAATTTTGAAGAGCATGTTGACAACAAAGAACATACCGCCCTCATGGAGGGTGGGGCTAATATAATTCCGATTTTTAAGTGTGGTGACAGAGAGGAACTGCCCAGTTGCGTTGTTGGACGTTTTAGGGAAACTATACGCCACACTCTTATTGCAATGACTCTAGGAATGGGCAGTGGAAACTAGGCACCGAGACCTTTTTCAGTGTGGCTTTGCAAAGGGTCTTGGGACATCACTGCTGATTTTTCTACCCCAACTGCTGAAAAACAAAGCCTGACATACAACGCAAAAATATATCTCACCTTTGCTGATCTGTCTAAGGCTTTCGACAGCATCAACAGACAACGTCTGTGGAATAAGTTATTGCAGAAGAATTGCCCTATAGACGTGGTAACTCAGATAGGGGCCCTACATACAGATACCTTTTTCTGAATCCAACTCAATAAATCCAGACTTTTGAGTGAAAAGATCCCGACAGGTCGAGGTGTGAAACAAGGTTGCTCTCTAGCCCCAGATCTGTTTAAAATATACATCTCAGACCTGGTTAACTTCATGAAAAACTGCAGAAGCTTTCCTCCAGAAATTGGGTGTGTAAGAGTAAGCCATCTCCTGTACGCCGCAGATGATATAGTACTGATCGACACAACCCCTAATGGCTTGCAGAGACAATTGGGGAGCCTAGCTGAATACAACGCCCAAAACGATCTATTGATCAACATAAAGAAAACCAAGCTTGTTAGTCTTCCAAAAAAACATATAAACAAGAGGGAAGATTTCACTTGGCGCCTTGACAAAGAGTAAATCGAATGTGTGGACCACTTCAAATACCTGGGAATCCAGATTTGTGCAAAGCAGGCAAGCAAGATAACAACTCAAACCCTAAAAAGGAAAATGATAGCCCTGACGAACCAAGCAAAAATCCTGAAGCAGAGATATTGGTGGGTTCTCTTTGTGCCCAGAGATCGATTTCTATAGAGCGAAAGTGGTCCTCAGTGGCGCTGATGTAATAAAAACTTTGGTCAATACTGGAAGGATACTTTTGGAAATGACTTTTTTTTTGTTAATTAAAATGTTTATTTTCCAAACAAAACGAAAACAACAATATTAGCATACAGACTCTGTGCATAACTATAATCAATAACACATTTGATTTATCCGGTCTCGTCTGTGCTAACCTCCCTGCTCCCCTTCCTTCCCTCCACAAGCCTATTCCACTCGTTATGACTGCATCGGTTGTGAAACTGCTTGCACTGTACCAGATCGTTATTTCACCAATTGTACTATTGCACCTGCCTGCGTTGGGGTCTCTTCGTGTGCAGGGGGTACTAATTCTAGTAACATTTGTCTCCAGGCCATTAGATCCATATTCTGCTCTTCTTGGCCTTGGCGGGCTGCTTCCTGCCATACTACCGTTTCTGCCAGGGACCATTTCGGAAGGTCCCTAAACCACCCTGCAACTGATGGGCCTTTCTGTGCTTTCCACCCCATTGTTATTCTACGCTACGCCAAAATGTATGCTAGGTCTTTCAATTTGCTTACATGTCTCGCATGTTTTGATCTCTGAAAAATCCCTAGCAAGCATGGTTTGGGGGTGATCCATTCTGCCTGCACTCCCACCTTAGGTAGGACCTGTGCCACTCCCTCCCAATATTGGCATATGTCCGTGCACACCCAGAACATGTATATCAGGTCTGCATTGAGTAAGCCACATTTTGGGCAAGGTTGTTCCTTTGCAGTGCTAAATTTCGCTATATTCTTTGAGGTTAAATATGCTCTATGCTTGACATATAATTGGATCTTATTAACCGCCCGCCCTGTGTTTTGTGCATGTTCTACTTTAGGGCCATGAAAGATATCTACCCAAAGCTAAATGTGTACATTTCCCATTTGATAGGCAACTTTGGTACCTCACTCCTGGATCTACTCCTATACCCTGCTAGAGGGAATAAGCATGACTTCTGTGCATTTATTGTGATTCCAGACAACAAATCTAGTATGTATTCTAGGTTAGTCTCCGCTTGCTGTAGGTACAGAAGCATAACATCCGCATTCAGGGAAATCAGATGTGTGCTACCTCATTTGTTGATGCCTGCCCTGTGATACTCTTTACGCAAATATACCGCCAGCAGGCTCCAAGGCTAGTATAAATAGCATGGGGACCAAGGTCAGCCTTGTCTCGTTTCTTTGCTTAAAGTCCATTGTTCCGATATTGTCACGTCTGTTCTTAACTCTTACCACTGGGTAACTATACAGTAACTTAACCCATTTAATATATTTGGGGCCCATGCCATACCCTTTCAACACCGCCAGTAGCCATGGCCATCTGACCGAGTCGAATGCCTTGACTGCATCCAGCGAGGCTATTGCCATCAGCTGGGTGCTGTCTCAGATCTGGTCAATTACATGGCGCAAACGGCTCAGATTTATATTCCTTTTTGGGACATAACCTGACTGATCTTGGTCTATTAGTTTGTGGATTACAGGTTTAAGCCTATTAGCCATCAGTGCTGTCAGTATTTTCCCATCTCGATTGAGTAGCGAGAGAGGTCTGTAAGAGCTGCATTCAGTATCGGGTTTATTGGGCTCGAGTAGTGGGACTATAATTGACTCCCTCAGTGTCAGCGGCAAAATTCCTTTATATAATGATTAGTTTAGCATAGCTAACAATGGGGGAGCAATCTCTGCTACAAACTCTTTGTAGAACTCACTTCGGAGGCCGTCTGCCCCTGGAGCTTTACCCGACGGCAATCCTCTTATGATGTATACCAGCTCTTCTTTAGTTATAGGGACTTCCAGTTTGTCGACCGCATCTGCATCTAGCTTGGGAAGGTCTATCGGTTCCAAAGCATCCTCTATCTCTGACTCTTGTATGTCTGCCTTCTCTTCGTACAATTCTTTATAAAAGTCATAAAAACATTTGTTTATATCTTGCTGTAACTGACAGGTCTCCCCATTCTAAGCTATTATTGCTCGGATCATTGACCGGATCATGCTCTTGTACAACCAAGCTAACAAGCGTCCCGGTTTGTCTCCTTCAACGTGCTGTCGTTCCACATACATCCTATAACTCAACTTGCCCAATCTATCTCAGTGTGCTAAACATTCATGCCATTTATGGCCTCTAACTTTTCTTCCGCCTTGCTTAAATCCGTCTTGATCGTGGCCTGAACCCCATTTGCCTTGGCGATAGCGGTCCCTCTAATCACCACCTTAAATGCTTCCCATAGCGTACTCGCCGACGTTACACTACCAGTATTAAACTTAAAATAATACTGCACGCCCTCCCTGAACTGTTCCCGAAATGCTTCGTCCTTTAAAGATTCACTCCTAAGCCTCCACGTATGGATGCATGCTCTCGGGGGGGGGGGACACACGCCACGTGTCCACCAGCGGGGCATGATCCGACAATACTCGTGCTTTGTATTCCGCCTTAACAAATTCGCCCAGGGTGTCCTCACCTGTAAAAACAATCTAATCTCGTTTACAAGGCTTGGGAAGCGGTATAATGAGAGTATTCATGGGCCTGCGGGTGTAGAGTCCGCCATGTATCTGAGAGTTTAAATTCTTGTAACAATGTGCACAGGGCCTTGGCAGGGGGGCAAGGTGCGTGAATTTATCGTCCGATCTGTCTATTGTAGGGTTAAGCATACAATTAAAATCCCCTCCCCATATCATTGTGCCATCTCTGTATGGACTAATTATCGGGTATAACGTGCAAAAATAAGCTGCAGTCTCTTGGTTTGGTGCATATGTATTTACGATACAAAAGTCTCTGTGCTCAATCCAGCCTGCAATACCATCATCCTCCCCTCTTTATCCTGGAACGTATCAAACACTCTCAAGGTGCCACCCAAATTAATACACCCCTAGCAAAAGACGAATATGGCGAGCCCAGCGTTGTGCCCCTCCATTTTTGTGCAAGCCTTGTCTGTTTCTCTTTCGTGAGGTGCATTTCCTCTAAGAGTGTGATATCAATTTTCTGACACCTCAGGTATGTCATAGTCCTGTTCCATTTAATGTAACTATTGAGGCCCCTAAAATTCCAGGTTACTATTTTAAGTTCCCCCATCCCATTGGTAAGTGGCGACAGGCATCATCAGTCCCACTGTCAAGTATGGTCTATTCCGTGTGGATTCGTAAGCTAACTTTCCCTTCTCCCTCTGGGTTTTCAAAGAAGATTGCACGGTCCTTGTGTATCACTTTCAGCTTAGCCGGATACAACAGCATGTACTTCTGGTTGGCCGCCCTCAGTCCCCTCTTGACAGTTATATAGTTCATTTGTTGCTTTTGCACGTGCAAGGTGTAATCCGCATAAGCAGTTACTGTGGCTGATGCTCGTTGGATTGTCCCTCCTTTGCGAAAGTACTCCTGGATCTTTTCTCTAGCACAGTAATTCACAACCTGAGCTATTATTGGCCTCGGCGGTGCTCCCGGTGGTGGCTTCCTCGTCAGCACCATATGCGCCCTTTCTACCGTGAAACCTTGACTAAGAGCGCCTGGTCCAATTTCTTGCTGCAACAAAGTTACTACGTATTCCATCAGGTTCATTCCTTCTTCGCCTTCCGGGAGCCTGACAATCCGAACATTATTGCGTCTAGCTCCAACCTCTGCCCTGTCCTCCAGATTGCACACTTGTTGTCGCAACACCCCGACTTCTTCCGTGGTCTTGCATTTTCCTCCACTGACTTCTCAGGTGTTCCTGTACGCTCAGTGAGCGCTCTCACATCCTGTCTGAGCAGGTTCACATCAATACTCATGGTGTCTATTTTGGCCTCCAATGTCTCCTTCAGGGAAGCTATGGTCGCTAGAATTTGTTGATCCCCTTCCGCGAGCTTGTGCTCCATTTGGGTTGCTGAAGTAGCTTGGGCCGGTCTTAGAGCTGGGGGAGCTGACTTGAATTGATTGTTTATTTATAGAGTGTTTATTTATATCGCACCTATACACAATGTGTTTCAAAGCGCTTCGGAACAAGGGAGAATACAGTGAAATTCTTAGAAGTCCTTGATACATTCAGAATGTGAAATTAACTATCGTAATCAGCCTGGTGACATTTCAGATAGTGCAAGAGCTTTAGACAGTGAAAAGAAGGGGAGGGGGTTGGGAAGGAGAATGAGACAGACAAGCGGCTACATTTCTATGCCTGATGACAACTGAGGTAGTGCCGGAATTTAACAAGGGTGGGGGTTGGGGTACAGGGAGAGGGAGAAGAACAAAACAAGTGACTATCATACTAGGCCTGATGACATTTCAGATAGTGCTGGAGGGGGAGAGGGAGGAGAAGACAATAAGGGGGGGGAGACAAACAAGCTGCTATCAAACAGGTCAGGAGACATTAGTGATTGAGTAAGAGCTTTTGACAGTGATAGGGAGGGGACGGGGGAGGAAACGAGAATGAGACGGACCAGCAGCTACATTACTATGCCTGCCGACAATTGAGGTAGTGCCGGAAAGAGGATGGGGGGAGGGGTTGGGGTACAGAGAGAGGGAGAAGAACAAAACAAGCGACTATCATACTAGGCCTGATGACATTTCAGATAGTGCTGGAGGGGGAGAGGGAGGAGAGGACAATAAGGGGGGGACAAACAAGCTGCTATCATAAAGGTCAGGCAACTTTTCAGATAGAGTAAGTGCTAAGGGGGGAGTGAAGGGAGGAGAGAGGAGGGGACAGCAAGAATGGACAGCTAAGAGGGATTTAGGTAGGCAGACATCTCAAGCAAACAACAGGGGGGCGAGATACAATGGGCAGGCAAACAGGCAACCAAGAGGGGGATAGAGAAAAGGATAGAGAGTTGGGTAGGGATGGGTAGTAAAGATGATTGCACTAAGTTCAATGCAAGAAAACACAGATAAATTAAAGTGGCAACAATGCATGAAGACATGGCCAAGTTAGGAAAAGGCGAGATACAGAATTTAGAGGTTGGTGTGAACATGCAGTGAAAAAAGTGCAGGGGGACAGGCAGAGAAGGAGGCTGCGGCAAAAGAGGGTAGAGGTGTGTCCAGATTAGGGAGTGTACCCATAGTTTTGGAAGAGTATTATGAAGTCAAGAATTCAAGGTAGAGTGATGTTGCACCAACCAGAGGATCACGTCAAGGGGTGGCATGAGTGGCACAAAGATACCTCAAGTAGCGTTCTGGTAGCGGACAGGGGCCTTATAAGTGGGCCTTTGAATCCATGGGCCGGCTCCCGTCTCCTGGTCCCACCGATTGGCTAAAGATCACAAGGTAGCACATGGTGGTGGGCCAGTCAAGGCAGCAAGGGGATCCAAACAATGAAGCCGCCATCTTGGAAGGTGGAGAGGGCTACTTAATTATACAACAAAGCTCGCAGCTGAGCAATCTCAATCACACAAAGCAACAAAACACGTGCTTCCACACACGTGCTTATGATCTTATGCGGCTGCGCTTTAAACACATTGCAGAAAAAATATACCCAAAATAAAGATGGTTCTTTCAGATGATCATAATGCTTGGTACATGCCTCCAAAGTGAGCGGTTTCCCCTTGCTCTTATCGTTCTTGGCGGCCATGATTGCGCTATTCAGGCGTGTCGCTTCTGTTGCTTCCCGGTCTGTTGGCACAGGCAATTATCAGGCCCTTTTTCCACTCACTACTTGCCCCACTTGTGTCCTCTGTATCCAGATCTCCCGTTTTTCACTACTTAATGTGACTCCTGCACCTCAGTCTTGTTACGTAGTGTATGGAGGTGCAATCCCAGGCGACTGCACTGCGCCGAAAACCCTTGGACAGAGTTCAAAAGCACTGGTGAACCATCCGTTATGGGCCATACAATATGTAGGGCTATTCCTCCTCCAGCTTTAGACCACTTCTTATGGTCTGGTTAGATGGTTGCTGCCAGCTAGCCCACAACTGATGTGTGTTACACTGGCCACTTTTGTTAGGGCTCACAGTCCGGCATAGACTCTTCCTTTAGATCAATGCCCACTCTCCGTATTGTGTCTGGGGATGCACTGGAAGTAGGCCTGCAATGGAAACAACTACTTGGATTACCTAAATCTACACCAATACAGATAATAATTAAAGAGATGGGCCTAATCTCCCTGAGAGCAGCAGTTGAATGGAAAATGCTGTGCTTCTTGGGTAAATGCTCTAAATTTTGCCCAGCTCCGAACTTCAGCATTATTTTTAGCAGAAATAGACAATCAGTCAAAAGTAAGCGGGACTTCATGGGACCGACACTGTAAATCCTTACTGAAAGATCTTGACTTGGTGCCTGATAACATCCTGGTAAGCCCGTTAAAACAAAACTCTGGGAAAGAGACTGGATAGTGATCTGCGAAGAAGCCAACAAATTAAAACTTTTTGGGCAACTAACAAATGAAATCAGAGCTTTGGGCCAGACGCCGTTATACGTAAAGAAATTCCCGGACGTGTAACACAGATCACAATTCGTGGTGATCAGACATAACCTTTTACCCACTATGGAGATCATTTCAGTGCGGAGTGGACCAAGTAAAAAAGCTTCAGTATGTAGGTTTTGCAAAGGTGCGGGAACCTTGGAAAGCCTACAACATCTATTTATGTGCTGCCCCGCACTAACCGAAAAAAGAACAAGATACTTTGCTACTTTCGTGAAGGCTGCACCATCGATGTCAGCAAAGTCATCCTCACAATCGCTGCTGTGAAATTCATAAAAGACTGTTTGAGTTCTGATGGTCAAGATGAACTAGAATAAATTACCTCAAACTGGTCCAAACTAGTATGTTGACAGACTGTGACTACGGATTCCTCCACGGTGGCTTTCGTTTTGTTTAAACTTGATGATTTGCTAAAAGTTTTTGTATAACACTAAAAGGTGCAATAAATAAAAAAACTTTTACAGAAATTGCTTTTCTCAGACCCACTCAAAATGACCAGTAATGATTACATGAATAGCTACCTTGTCCCCTGCATTGTAAGTGGTCACTGGCTCTCAGTGGTTTTAAAAGGGCAGGGTCTGGTTTCAATGAAACAGTCTGCACCTGTATGAGTTTCTGAAAGTAAAGTGACAAAAAAACTGACTTGTTTTGAAATTTGTATTTGCTATTTTTCAAATACTCATTAACAAGTCGATAATTCCAACCTTAAGAATTATGCTGCAGATGTCATGATTGAGAACAGTTCGTTGTTTTCCCTTTAGAACTTCAGAATCCACAGATAGCTAGCAGATTGGTTTAAAGACCACATTACAATAAAAAAAAAGTTACTGTACATACCTGCTGCTCTTGTTGCTCTCTATTCGAAGCCATGCAACACGTTTCAATACCATCTGCAGAACAGATGGAAGAGTGGTAGTCAAGAAGGCACATGGAGTGCAGAGTTAAGCACACGGCATGGACACAGGCACGAGACTGGGTTTTCCGATTCTGGTACACTTGCAGTGATGATGCACAACCACTTGGAAAGGAAACGGTTGAGGATATGTCCAACAATAAGAGCAAACTGGGTCTAGTCTCTGAATAGCCTAATAATTATATTACGACAAGATGCGTGTATCTAAAATAAGTAAAAATACATGTATACGTGAAGAAAATCTAATCTTTTAGTCACACAATAGTGTGTTTTCATTGGATGAAATAACACGTTTCTTAATCTAGATCTTCCTAATGGTATGTTGCCAAGTGATGAACACCAAAGTTAAGGAATGGGGAGGGACAGTAGTCCTTACTGTTTTCCAGCCAAGGACTCCGGAGGAACACACATATTATAAACACATTTTCCAATTTGTATTTAGCATTCGGCCTTTGCTCACAAAGTATGAACATAGAACAACAGAAGAACATTTAAAAAACCTTTTAATTAGTTTGAGAGAAAGGTAGGCAGATAACTTAAGTGGGTCATAGCTGCTGTTTCATACACTTTATTTAAAGTTTGTAGATGGCAGCCTTAATCTTAGCAAGAGTGGCCATCTGTATAGAAGCTCTAAGGGATCTGTGAAGGTCAAGATGCTCATTGGTGCATAAGGAAGTCTCTTTGTATGTCCATTGGTGTGTGCTCACTGTGTTACAATGGTCCTTTTTCAGATATGAATCAGGGTTTGGGCTGTATCCTCTCCTGCTCATTTTGCTGGACTTGAATTTTCAGCCACTTGTTCTAAATATGTGTTCCGCTATTCGTAATAGCTGTTATAAAGTAGTTGCTACTCTTGTCCCTTCCTTTCGCAGGGTTGTTCTTTTTTTTCTAACTTTCAATATCCACATTTTCATATTTTCCCCCCAAACCTCATGGGATGCATTTGCAGATAGTCTGTCCTTTACTTCTGTCCATTTTCAAGTCGCTCAGTTAAAGAAAATCTCTCGAACATACTTCAGGGGATCATCGTCCTCCTCCAGCGGGTCTTGGCTCCCGGACCTTGGTAGAAATGTGTGCAAGAGACTGCTTGGACTATCGCCAACCGTGATGTCCTCGCTCATTAGTGACGCCTCCAGGGATGCAGATGGGCTCCCTTGATCCCCCTTTACTTTCACATTATTCTCATCAGCGTTGTTCTGCTTGTAGCTCTGGAAGAGAAATACATAAACACGACAAATTACTTGGCTAGAAAAGGAGGAACACAACGTCAACATAGGCACAAATGAGAAGAGAATGAATGCAATGAGGCTTTACTCAGGTTTATTCAATTCTAGTTGTATATTTGAAATAAGTACAGTAAGCACACTGGCAAGAACCACATTCATGTAACCACATGGCTGGAACATATAACATCTGCCTGCCCCTCCTCCTCCTCCTCAAATCATCCTAACTCTGAAACCTCTTTACAGTTACAGACGAAAAATCTTCCCCATGGCTTACACACAAAACTGTATGTCATGCTCATTCATAATGACGCATGTACTATTCAAATTATATATATATATATTAATTAAAATATGCAAAGGCGACCTGTCAAGCTGCCAAGAAGAGGGCCAAGCTTCTGCGATCTTAGCAGTGATGCATCAGGTGGTGAACTAATGCAAGCCTGCACTCAGACTGGAAGCAGAGCAGTATGCCTGCACCTCTCTGCAATCCATGCTGCCCGATCTGTGCAGGGGGACCCCCAGACAAAACCCCAAATCAATTCCTGCAACCGAGGAGTTGAGACTGCACAAGGCTGCACACAGGCAAGAGAGCCGTTGGATAGATTGTGGCATCAGCAGGAACAAACCTCTGTGTCAAGGAAATGCTGGAGATCCAGTGTAATGAGGGGGCAGTGTGGAGTTTACAAACAGCAGGGGACAGGGACTCCATGTTCCTTATAAAATGTCTTACGCAGGAATTATTCTGATCTTACAAAAAGAAAGTTCCGGTGCTTTAGAGAATGTGAGTTTGACTGAGGATGGAATTTACCTTTGAATTCATTTATCTCACCCCAGAGGTATAGAATGCACGTGACCACATGTTACTGTAGGAGGCCAAGGAGTCTCCCTCCCAGGAAAGAAGTCTGTGTGGGCTCTTTTGGAAAGCGGAAGGAGAGGTATTAGGAAGACTTAATGAGCTAGAACCCCATGCCGATGAGGAAATGGAGTGGAACTAAGTATGCATCTGGCACCAGGTTGCCGTCATTAGCACTAAAAGATGTATATGCAAGTGACCACATCCGCTTAAAATGTCGTCATTTCTAGCACACAGCTAGGGCTTAGGTTGATGTAGTGCCAAAGCAAATACTTAGGAAAATTGGATCCTTCAAACTCAAGATGTTGACATTTGAAAGACTCCAGAAAACAAAAACAAACAAAAAATACACACAATATATATATATATATATATCCCTCTCTCGAACATTTTGTGCGTTTCATACAGTATTTTTCATTTTGCAGAATACATTTCGTTAAGAGAGAGAGAGAGCTGTTGTACATGCTCCGCTGGGTCCAAGGGACAAAACTAAACGAAATGTATTCTGCAAAATGAAAAATACGGCATGAAACGCACAACATGTTCAGCCACACCAAACACACAGTTATGCCTCCGTACATTAGAAGTAGGCGCACAGGAACAAAATAGAAGGACAAATGTCCTGCAAAATGTATTTATTTATTTTATTTATTGTTTGTTTGGCGCTTATACAGCAAGTAAGATACCGTTTCAAAGCATCCACAGGGCGAGAGGAGGGAACAAGGGAGTGAAATGCATTACAAAACACAATATTTAATGAGAGCAGTGGAGGGAAAAGGAAGGAAGGACGGACCTACTATGCCTTGTGAGTATTCAGAACGTGCAAGTGCCGCAGGGAACATGGCAAAGGGCGTATGTGCTGGGGAGTCCGGGCTCATGGGTGAGCCACAGATGAAGTGCATGAGTTGTTGAAGTACTACACGGCCAGGGGCCACGTTGGGAGTAAGTGCGACCCTTCAGGGTTGAGGGTGTGCCAAAACGTGAGTCTACCCAGACAGAAGCTGGGCCGAATGCGTGTAGGAAGTCAGGGGCCCCGAGGATGCATAAGGGCCCCAGACAACAAACACAACAACTGTGGGATTAGCAAAGAAGAGAAGAAGGAGGATGTAATGACGAAAGTCTTGAGGAGCTTCTGGAATTTAAGAAAGTCCTGCTCAAGGCGCAGAGGCAGGTGGGGGGGGTGGATGTTCCATAGGAGGGAGCCAGCCGAGGAAAGTGATCAACCATCTACCCTCTGTTTAGCAAAATGCTTTACACACAAAGAGTTGCTGTCAGAGGAACATAGTGGTTTAGAGAGAGAGTATTTAGTAAGAGAAAGTTGTAGATAGCGTGGTCCCTGGGCCCAGGCAGCCTTGGGGATGATGCAGAGGGATTAGAATTTAATCCGTGAAGCAACCGGGAGCCAATAAAGACTTTTTAGGGCAGGAGAGATGCGGTCCCTGGGCTTAAGGCCAAGTACAAGTCTTGCTGCCCTTGGATTAGCTGGCAGGGTCGCAAGACTGGAAGAAGGTAGATTCAGGAGGAGGCTATTGCAATCGTCAAGCCTAGAGAGAACCGGGGCTTGAGTAACATTGACCCTCTGGGGGAAAGTGAGAAAAGGGAGAATTCCTTTGAGAAGGAAGAGCTGAATGTGGGACTTCTTGGCAATATCCTGAGTGTGAGGGAGGAAAGATAGAGAGAGGAGTCAAAGATGACTCCAAGGTTTCTGGCTTCAGAAGAAGGAGCAGGGCGAGAACCCAGGGAGGATGGCCAGAGAGAAGGGAAGAAAGAGGGGGCAGGGGTCCAGATGGGAAGGATCTTAGTTTTACAGGCGTTGAGGCAGAGATCTTTGGAGGTGCACCAGGACTTGATGGCAGGGATGATGGAGGGTGCAAGAGGGTCAGCAGGAAGTTTGAAAAAGAGCTGTGTCGTCTTCGTAACACTGGAAGTTGGAAGAGAAGGAGGAGATGAGGCGTGCAAGCAGAGCAAGGTAAATGTTAAAGAGCCAAGGGGAGAGGATAGAACCCTGGGGGACACCACAGGTGGAGAAGGAAGTAGGAGAGCAGAAGGTCCCAGAATGACTTGGGAAGCGCGATCTGTAAGGAAGGTTGTCAGCCAGTTCAGTGCCCGTTCCGAAATACCAAGGATATCGTGGAGTCTTTGTATGAGGATGAAATGTTTGACTGTGTCAAAGGCATAGGAGAGATCGGGAAGGATGAGGACAGCAAGGGAGTTGGGAGTCCAGAGATGCAAGCAGTTCTTCACAGGTAATTGAGCAGTTTCCGTGCTTCTGGATGCTCAGAATCCAGATTGATGGTCGTGGAGACATCAACAAGTTCGTTGTGTGAGTAGAGTTGGGGCAATGCCAACTTCTCCAGCAGCTTCCCCAGGAAGAGGGTGATGGAAATAGGGCAGTAGTTAGCAGGGCAGGTAGGGTCTGCTGAAGGTTTTTTCAGGAGTGGGCGCATAAGGGAGTGCTTAAAGGAGGAGGGGGAAGGATCCAGTGTCAAAAGAGTGATTGCAGAAATCAGCGAGTGCGAGGGCAAGAAAGTCAATGTTATCCTTGAAGGTCCTGGATGAGCAAGGGGAAACCTGTTTAGAAGAGACCTTCATGGATTGGACAACTCCGGTAACTTCTTCAAGTGCGACAGCAGAGAAGGAGGAGGTTCGGGCCAAGGGAGGCAAGGAGGTGTGGGATGGGTTGGGTGGGTGGGAGGCAAGGAGGTGTGGGATGGGTTGGGTGGGTGGGAGGCAAGAAGGTGTGGGATGGGTTGGGTGGGTGGGTAGCAAGGGTGTTCGGGATGCCCTGAGTTTTGGTGGCAAGGTGTGAGGCCAATGCGCTGCAGAAGGCCTGTGAAGGACAAGGGGAGAGACTGCGGAAGGGGTGGCTAGTTCCCTGCAGATTTTGAAAAGTTTGGCCGTGTTGTTGGATGCACCGGAAACCCGTGCCTGAATGTGGGCTCTTTTTTTGCAACAAATGGAGAGTCTGTATTGCCTTTGGAGCAGGCGACAGACCAGTTGGTCAGAGGGTGAGCCTGAGGTTTGCCACTTCCGTTCTGCCGCCCTGCACTTTCGTTTCAGGTCCGCAAGTTCGGAGTCGTACCAGGTGTTGCGCTTAGAGGCAGGTTTCAGGCAGATCCTCACGACTGGGGCAAGAATGTCAAGAGTATTGGTGATGATCTCTATGTAGAAGGGAAACTGCTACCATTCCAAGAATGACGCCAACAGTATGATATGCCCAAAGGGGCCTTCTTGAATTATGCTTGAATCGTGAAAAGAATAGCTGCCCTGTAGGAGGAGACTCTGGATGAACCAGAACATAGCTCCCTAATGCACCAAATACTACATGCTAAACACAGTAGAGGACTGATCTGACGTCTGTACCAGCAGATGGGGGAACAAAAAAACAGTTAAGGCAAAATGGGAACGGGATGTTGGTAGATACCCGAGGAACAGTTGACCAGGATATGGGAACAAATTCGTAAGGTGTCTAGAAATACCAGGTTCAGGCTCATACAGTACAACTTCATCCACAGAGTATATATGACACTGTCTAGGCTCCACAGGATCAACCCACAACATACACACACCTGCCCCAGATGTAAGGAGGCCTTAGTGGGATTCTGGCATATGATTTGGGATTGCCCTAAAATCAGAATATTCTAGGAGGAAGAAATGAGCAAGACCAATTCCTGGGCCCATAGCGAGTATACTTGTGCACCTGAAATGTGCTCATGCGGGATACTACCTGATGGTAAGAAAACTAAGACTAAAAGGAAAATAGTAGCTTTCCTGCTCATATTAGCTAAACGCAGGATTGTGATCTCGTGGAAAAAGCTGGGAGGCCCGTCGATTCAGCTATGGTTGAAAGATGTACTTCGTTGGGGGATGGCAGAGATGGATTTACTTAGAGATCAGACCCCGGCAGATGCAGAGGAAAATAGGGGAATGGACTGGGGGAAAAATGTTGAATGAACGGATGAACACCCCTGACTTGCGCCCGCCATGAGGGGAGACAAATGGGAACGGATCTACCGAGAAGCAGATATTAGTCCCCAGCAGAAATTGGACTAGACACAAAGATGATGATCTGTATTACTGCTACTGACCAGGTCACCTATGCCTGTGGGGTAAATAGGCACAAAGTTTTATCATTTCAAGCCTTGGACTGGAACATTTAGGGTGCATATGCTGATTATTCTAAGTTGACAGTTTACTGTCTGAAAGGTTTAGTATTCAAGAAATGTTTGATACGCTGTGATGTTGCATGTACTTGCTGATAATGTAACGGTAATGGAAGCTGTCCCTACTTTATTAATAAACAAATTTAAATTTAAAAAAAAAGTATTGGTGATGGAAAGATGGCGGTTGCTGAGAGCAGAGTCAGCGGTAGAATCAGAGGTAGGGGTTAAGGTGAAAGCAAAGGTCGAATGCATCAAACCCTAACTTAATGCACACCCCCACTGGCATGCACTGTAGGGTTGAAGGGACAAAATGAAATGAAGCCAATATAGTTCTCCCAAGATAGGGGTGAAGCAGTCACATTTCCATGCACCCATTAAAAAGCGTGCTGTGATGTAGTGGACTGATTTTAATGGACAAGTGAGCGGCTCGGGGCCCTGTCAGGTGGTTGTTTCAGGTGGTTGTTTCCCCCATCTATGTGCGAGGCCACAAAGGTCTGCACTATGGTGTGGAAGTCCTGTGGCAGGATGAAGGGTTTGATTTTGAGGAGGGTAGAGATTTGGAGCCAGGATGTTTGGGCCTTCTTGGTTATTTTTCTGGAAGGACAGGCTGTTGTTGATGGTGCAGTTTAGGAATTTTGCTGAATCTGGGAGTTGCAAATTAAATCCTTCTAGGCACATATCATTGAGCCATTGTTTGACAACCTGTTGTTTAGCCAATGAGGATGAATTTGGTCTTGGAAGGGTTAAGTTTAAGGTTAGCAGTTGACTTCCAGGTAGCTAGGTAATCGCGGAGACGACTGATGTCTTCTTGGCTTTTTACTCTCGTGTACAACTGAGTATTGTCCATGTGTTCGTAGATAGCTGTATCAGGATCTTTGAGGAGTGTGCCCAGAGGGGCCATGTAAAGGTTAAAAAGGATAGGTAAGAGGATAGTTTCTTGGGAGACTCTGCAGGAAACTAGGAGT
This sequence comes from Ambystoma mexicanum, assembly GCF_040938575.1. Taxonomy (NCBI): domain Eukaryota; kingdom Metazoa; phylum Chordata; class Amphibia; order Caudata; family Ambystomatidae; genus Ambystoma; species Ambystoma mexicanum. The sequence goes on along the minus strand of NC_090936.1, from coordinate 497,441,939 downwards.
AGGTTAGAATGCAGTGTGTGCATCTAGACTGCCTTGATGTAGAAGGTAACCCAATTCAGGACAGTACCAGTGAATCCCGTCATCGAGGAGGGAGAGGAGAATGCCGTCATCGGTGGTGCCGAATACAGCCCACGGGTGAAGGAGGATGAGGAAGCCGGAGTCGTCCTTATCCATGATTTGAAGGACATCATCCACCACCGGGATGGTGGCTGTCTCGATGTCACACTTGGCGAGGTGTACTTGTTCAATTCTGGCAAGTAGTTGTGTAGCACCAATTTTTCCAAGATTTTGCCGATAAACGGGAGGTTCGAAATGGGCCGGTAGTTGGTAAGGTTGTCTGGGTCCAGGGTTGGTTTTTCAAACAAGGTCGTATAAGACAGTCCTTAGGATGTCCAGGAATTACCCTTCAGTGAGGGAGGGCATAATTGATGCTGAAAAGTGTGTTGAGGGCCAGGCCCATCAACTGTTTAATGATAGAAGCTGGAATGATATTGTCAGAGTAGGAGGTAGGTTTGAGGGAGGCGAACATTTTTAGGCAGTCTGGGCAAAGGAGGAGAAAATTCGATCCAGAAGGGCAATGATTTTGCTGGGGTGCATTAGCAACTAATATTGAGGGAGATTGTTTCAATGATTTTGTCTATTTTTTCAAAGAAAAAGCTGTTGATTACACCACATTTTTTTAGCAGTTACTGGCATCTCAGGTTGGGTGAGGGTTTGGTTCAATTCATTATTTCGTAGAAGAGGGCTTTTCTCCGGTTAGAGGTTGCCGTGATGGTGGTGCAGTAATAAGCCATGTTGATCAGAATTGTACGGTTGGCACAGAGAGAATTGAGGTTGGTGAGATCTCCAGGGTTACATTTGTTGTGCCACTGTTTATCTAGGGCTCTGATTGAGCGTTTGTTTGTTTGTAGTGATACACATTTAAGCTTTAGATGTAATGCTCATACAGTAAAATGGCAGTCTATGAGCATCAAAATTGAAGCCCTTTGCAGAATTACAAACATTTTTAGTGCACAACATTCACTACCTAGCTGGTCTCTGGCTTGAGAGTCTGAAAAGGAGATAATGATAAGGTAAACGGGCAATTTAATGTTGCTGGAAGGAGCAGGAGTGCAGGGCCTTTGCAAAGGGGAAAGAATGGCTTGAAAGGTTTACAATTGCTGGTTTGATAAGGGTCGAACATCTAGAAATGGGTACAGCAAGGTATTGTGTACCTGAGTCGAATTTGTGACAATGCGGCATGGAGGTATTCTAAGTAGGAGTGAAAGCATCACGACAGTGTGTGGTGTTGGAATTTGGAGAAGATTAATGGAAGGCCATGTTTGTTGAATGTACGATGAACAATGTTGAGTGTTCCAAATGTTATGTGTTCAGTGTCTGGTAACCAGTGAAGGGCTAACACGAGCGATAGGAATGTGGTCACTTTTCTAAAAGCAGAACAGGAGTTGGGTAGCATTGCTCTGAACTCTTTGATATCTGTACAGTGACGAGATGTAAAGATGAGATCGATAATGTTTCCATAATCAAGACTGGAAGAGATTAGGCACTGTCAACAGTTGATTTCTACAGTGCACCTAGGTATGGGATGGGCCATATGAGGGTAATAGTTGGAAAAAACAAGATCTGACAAATGAGTTGAATGCAAAAACAAATGTGCAGTTTGCTTCAAAGCAGTTGCCAATGATTTGTCCTCAAGGGGCAGTTGAGCGGGAACTGACAGGCGCATGGTTGGCAAGATATCGGAAGTCAATTGTGAGGATCTAAATATTGGTGATTTGTCACCATTTAGTTTTATCCAGTTGTGTGTTGGGACAGGGTTATGGGTTTGACCGTATCCAGGGCGAACAAGAACCCCAGATGTGGTGTGGGGGAGCTGAAGGGGTGTCCTGTTCCCAACCTGCATGGGACAGTGCATGTATATTTGTACCTCTGTCTCGGACCCAATGCCTATCAGACTCTGCCCCGGCTAGGTCTCTTTCTCTTCTGTGTCACAAGAGAATTACCAGTATGCACCAGACTCCTCAAGCCCCAGGGATGGATAATGGTTTCTGGGAGGTAACCATTATCCATCCTGAAAACTATGAGCATCGCAATGCACCTAGCCCAACGGACAAGACATGGCAGGAACAAGAGGCACAAACTGGTTATCCAAATGCGAATGGGATAGGCTCCCCCATTCCGGAGCGGAATGGGAGACCAAACACCTACTACATACTGACCAGGCATCCTACAGGGAAACAGGGGAGCAGCAGCGGTGGGGCTGGGACCAGCATAGAGCAGCACATCCCTATTGGAGACCTGGGAACCTTCCCCAAAGCCTTTGTGGACATGTACTTGCTTGGTAGTGGAGAGAACCAACCAAAGAACAAACGACCACAGTGACTGCATGGCTGTCTGGAGGAAATGGAGTCTGGAAATGGGGTGGGGCAAAGAGCCGTTATGCAGTCTCCCTGGAGAAATCCTAGCCCACAAAAGGGATGAGATTGGAGGAGTTGGGAGTAGCTTAGAAACAAATTGGCCCAGGGAAACAACTGATTCAGGTAGCCAATGGGAGCATGGAGAACCTTCTAGGCAAGAATGGGAAAGCTATAAAAAACAGGACAGTCAGTCTGCAATGGGAGATGTTTGGGTGAGGTTGGAGGATGACCAAGAGATCAGAGAGTAGAGTGCAACTGGTGGAAAAGGACTTGGAGGTGACTTTTGGTGTGTTTGGAGAGAGTGAAGGTAAGGTGTTGGGATTGAGAGAGTGGCACCAATTTGGCAGTTTGTGTGCGAGTGATGGCGTGATTGAAGGGAGCAGGAGGGCGTTTTAAAAGTGTGTCAGAGAAAGTAGAGAGAGGGGGAAATGAGAGGCAGGAGTGTGGATGAGAGAAGACGTAGGGGGAGTTTGAGGGTAGTATGGGGAAGGGAGGGTGCAGAAGGGAGTTGGAGAGCAGAGGTGGGAAAGAGCAGGATAAGATCGGGAGAAGGAGTGTAGCAAAATCAGGAGGGTGGAGACAGGAGAAGGGATCGAGAGAGAGCGAAGAACATGAGATGGAATGTGGGGAGACAGGAGAGAATGAAGAAAAGGTATAGAAATGGTCATCTGGAGGAAAGGCACCTGGGCAAACAGACTACTCTGCTAGGTCCCTAAGAAAGTCCCTGAGAGAGTTAGATAAGATTAATACTTTTGAGGCATCCCTAAAATAGGGCTAGCCAGCACAGTAGCGGTCACCTGGCTAGAGAGAGAATCTGAACTGTAGCCAAGCCGGTTTGAGTAGGAAGAATTGGCTAGGAAGGTGGGAGCCACCTCAAAGGACGAGGGGAAGAGTACAGGGAGCACCCCTTGCCTGCAAACCCCAAGTGCCTGTGTTTGTAAAACTATTTTTTATAATAAAACTGAAAATATATCCTGGTTGTTTTATGATTCAGTGGGAACATTTTCACAACGTGCACACTTCCTCATACTTCGCACCCATATGCATCACATCTGCTCAGGTGAGTGAGAAGGTTTTTAATTTCAGTCTGTCCTTTGTTTTGCTACTGACAATGCAATCAAAGGTAAACCGAATATGCAATCAATCATGCAATCAATGTAACCATTCCATGTCAAACTGTTTGCAAAACTGTACGTACACCTTTGTGTCAAACTGTAAGTAACCTAACGTTCATGCAAGCTCTGTGGAACAACTGTAACCTACGTCCAGAGCAAACGAACATGTAACCATATTCTTAAGTTAAGCTCCTAGATGCCTTAGGACTTGGTGCGCTATATATATGTACAAATAAATAAATAAAAATAAATAAAGGTGTTCTTTTGTTCAACCAGTATGGTTTTTAGGGTGAAGTGAACACCTATCTATTGGGAAGTGAAGTGATGCATCCAACTCACTGTACACAGCCACTAGTTAATGAAAATTACTATTGGTCACACCAGACTTGAATCAGATTTAAACAAGTGAAAGGCTCAGCAACAAACATCAGATTAACCCAAGTATAATTGCACTAGTGACACAACCACTTCAGTTAGAGCAGGACAGCATCAGGTTTATTCAAGGACAAGAATGATGCATTCAGTACATGTATTGTTTAGCCAGCTTGGCTTATTGAAGACCCTGAACCAGTTATTTAGTGGGGTTCTATAATACGCTTCCATGCACACAAGCTGCTTCAAGGTGCAGGATCAAAAATCAAAATACAATTGATAAAAATCCTGTTCTGGCTGTGGATAACAGAAGGACTTCCCTTTTAGGGCTCAGAAAAAACTGATTATTGTCAAAGCCAGAAAACACATACCCTGCTCAGAACTTCAAGTGCTGCCTCCACAAGTTCCTCTTCGTTCATACAGTACACTGTCTGCTTCATTGGAGACCTGGTATCGAGATTGTAGAAAAGGAAAGGAAAGCAGTCAGAGAAAGGGGTAGAAACCGCAATGACCCAAAAGGCAAATTGTTTTGTTAGCTGTCAGTAGGCCCAATCTGCAAGATGTTAGGAGCATTCCGTTTGGGCCAAAAAGGTCGAATAAAAAAGCCGAATGCTCATTTGATGCGCATTTGGCATGGTAAAAAAGACCAAAGCTCATAATACCGAACAAGGGGAGCAGCGGTTGCGGGGGAGTTCCCCGCTCCCCTAGTTCGGTATTATGGGCTGCTTGGTGGCGGGGGTGTCCCCTGCCTACATTGAATGCACAGCGGCCGACAAACAACAAAAATCCCAAAAGCTTGAGTTACAAAATGCAAACAAGTGGGCTTTGCAATTTTGTAACTCAAGCTTTTGGGATTCGGTTTTTCAACGTAGATTCAAAGCATTCAGTAAGGTAGAAAGACAAAGATTTAACAGGGCAACAAAACATAGACCAAGAAGAATGGGGATCTACTAAGAAAAATACCACAAGGTGACCAACTTTTCTTCATCTCATCTATTCACTATTGAGCTATTCAATTAATATTCAAGCATGTGGTGGAGTGCAGCGAAGAGCGAGGAGTCTACGGGAGCAGGCACTCTGTTGTTTAACAGTGTTGTCAGAGGGACCCTTTTCCACACAACAGCATCTTTAAAAATATCAAGGCAGCGTGGAGCGCGTTGTGGAGTGCGTTGAAGAGTGAGGAGTCTGCAGGAGTCAGTGGGAGGTGGTGGCAAGAAAGCGTTTCTCATGCTTTACTAAAACATCTTGGACTGAGGAATTCAACATCCAAACTGCAAAGTAGTGGTGACTGGTACGAGCAATATCTGCCGTAAGGTCGGAAAGCGCCCAGATGATATTCCAACTGTGGTTGTTTCGCCTGATCTCTGGTCTGGTGACCCAATACCTGACAAAATAAAAGGAAAAACTAATAACTACAATCTACGAAGAAAGAATGCTAGTGTCAAAGAGAGATTTACCCTACCAGTAAATCCTGATAGGGTGGGCAAGACAAACAAGCGTGTCGCACCCATGAGCACTGGTGCCTCTCCCACTGTTGTTGGTTCCGAGAAGGACCAAAGGGGGAAAATTATATCATATTTTGCCCTTGAGACACCTCTGAAATCTACTGAAAAGTCGTCCGATAAAACGAATGGCGGTGTTGAGGTTGTGGAGATTACGTCTGTTAACTGTGTGGGGCACAAGTGTTCTAAATCCTCTATCACTGACAACAACTCTTTATTAGAGATGTGCTATTCCTTACAACAAAGTATCGCGGCTGTGGGAGAAGTTGCAGGAATTGAAAATACTCCTAAAATTCAGTCGGCTTTGGAGGATGAGGCACCCCCGGTAGACAAAGTAATAACTCAGTGTAAAAACCAATGGCTCTCGCCCTTATTACAAATGGCTGCCGCTATGGAAGTTTCCCAGGCTTGGTCCCACATGGGATGATACACTTCGGGGGAAGTGGGAGACACTGTGGTACCGGGCATTAAAAGACCTCTTCTGGGAAGGGATGTTCATCACCATGCAAACCTGGAAACAAGGAGGTGGGGGGCACAATGACAGACACCTTGCAATACTATAGGCTCCGAGCTGCGGTGTCCGGGTGGTGGGAGACGTATCCTATTGAGCCCATGGACAATTAATTTTTGGCATTTATATCCAACTCCTCGGGATGTCGTAGAATACTGGCAACACGGTATACGATGATAATGGACAAATCCCAGTGGCAGATAGCCCGGGCTAGGCAAAAATGGGCAGAGGAGCTGGAGGATGAAATCGCTGACGAGCAGTGGGGCAAAATGTGCTTTTTAACCAAATCTGTATCCGTTAACTTCTGTTTTAAACTAATCCAGTACAAAATATTGAATAGATTGTAGTACACCCCAAGCAAACACTAATCGATCTATCCAAAACTAGATGGTAAGGGTCCCAGGTGTAAAAGTGAAAATGCTAGCCTTCTGCATATGCTGTGGAACTGTAATGAGTTGTATGCCTTCTGGAAGCAGGTGATAGATACTCTATCAACAATTGTACAGCGTACATTATCATACTCTCCTATGGGAGGTTCTGTTTGGGCTGTGGGGAGATGTCCCGGAATGCAGAATTAGATATTTTCTTAACATTGGGTGCATCATTGCTAAGCGCTGTATATTGACACATTGAAAGATGGCAAACCCTCCAACGGGGCGGTACTGGTTGTTGGACCTACCCTGGGCAGAGAATTGCAGGGACCTATATATAAGTAATCAGCCAGAGACGCCCAGACCGCTGTATATCTGGTGTCACTTCCGGATCTATTTAGCAGGACTGCAAACGGATTAAGCTATGCCAGGGAGAGGGATGCGGCCAGGATCACTGAATGGAACTGTGCAGCGGGAAGGGAAATGTTGCTTACTGGACATAGAATGGTTTGGCCCTGGGTGTTATGCAATGTGCACGATGTCGAGTCCAAATGTGTGCTCCAATGCATATATACTCTGCTGTATGTAAACTAATTTACAGTGGCTGCCAAACAAAAATTAATTTAAAAAAAAAAACAATGGCTCTCTACCTCCCCTAATTTATATGTTGAAAGCGATGATCTTGAAAGCATTTCGCTGAAAACAACGCCCTCATTGAGATTCAATTATCTATGACAACGCTGCAATTTGCAATAAAGATATTGCTAAAATTGTGCTTAAAAATAAATGAGGCTATTAAAGCTCTGACCAATATAGTGTTGAGTTCGCAGAACAAGAATGACATGATCCCAGGTAACGATGACAGTGTTGTTGATAACAATCTTGTGCCTGACCCTAGACCAGATGATGTAATGGAGCCAAAGGGTAATCAGTTGGATGGGTGTGCGCATACTGAAGAAAACATCTCACTATTGAATAACTCGGTGAGTACTTACTTAAACCGTAAACGTCGTAAAATAAAACTATTAAATCCACCCAGTCTGCAAAATAGGTATTGAAGGAAACACAATGATACCGATCATTCAGATTGCCATGATATCATGTCTGTTAACACAGTTTCTAAAAAAAAAAAGCCTGGAAACCTGTCAACCGTAAAAAGAACAGACTTTAAGGGCGTGGCCTGGAGCGCCATCAATGAGGCTGCTCCTCCAATGGCCTCCGTATGAAGCCTGCATTGCGATGGAATAAATGCAGTTCTCACGTTCATGGCCACCAGATAAACGAACGTTTGCAGGTCGGAATGGCTGGGACACTCCGAGCAGAAGACTGAGCTACAAACGCTCATTAATTCTCCGGAAAGAAGCTGCTTCCTAGCGCGCCCCGCTCACGAGACATTCCAAAATGGCAGGCAGCCATCTAGCCCCGGAGAAACAGTGGCAGCGCGACCCGTAGTCCAGCTGACCTGGCGCAAAGCGACCTGAGGAGCTGCTGCCCTTCACCAGCGGTCTGCGCCTCCAGCGATCGCCCGCCCGCTCCAGCTGCGAAGGATCTGAAGCCTCATGTGGCTCCTACGCATAGGAGAAGGCTCCTCGTTGCCTGATGGCAAGTTAAAATACACCCTGCGGCTCATAGATGCACCGCACAGCTGAGGCCATGACCAGTGCACTACCTCAGGTATCGGGCCCCGCGGAAAACAACGGACGAAGGCTGTGGCGTTGCTGGCCGGTATACGCCTTATATCTTCATGGCGGGTCTCCCGCGGCGCTTTCAACATACATGCCAACCCTCCCGATTTAGGCAGGAGACTCCCGATTTTTATATGAAAAAGAAGGGTATTTTTTTCTTACTCCAGCCTGAAATAATTAAAACCCCAATGCAATCCTATGGGGACATTCCTTTCTGCCGCTTTCGGGAGCAGAATCTCCCTCCTAGGTGGTTGAGAATGTTGGCATGTATGTCTCAATGAGGCGCGGATGGCGGAGACATGAACAGTGAGCCCCCGCACCATAGAGGGATAGATATCAGTCCATTGACATGCGGAGGTACTGAGACCAATATCGCCTAAGCTCCACTGGGCTTACCGCTCCAGTGAGTCCCCGACTGTGGTCCAGACACCTCCTCCTCAATAATACGCCCAGACTTTACATCAGAGCTCATGCTCCAGCCACTTCACAGCTGCGCTGACACAGGCCGCAGAGGGCATCCAACACTCCAACAAGCAGTGCCCAACAGAGGAGCTGCCTGTGCTCCCTGAACGTGCCTCCAGCAGGATACACCAGCATTTCTTTGCTCAAGGACGCGGGCGCTTCCTCAAATCAACTAAGTGAAGCAAACAAGTAGGGCAGGGGGACCCCTGATATTGGCCTGGGGAAGGTACTACCCGGTCCTGCTGGTGACACTGCAAATGCTTTAAGTAATTACTCTTGAGTCTTGGGGGAGGGAAGCCCTTCGCCACTGATCTGAATATCTAGGTCTTCGGCCCCCTTCATTACCTCACCCCTGCGGTGCCCTGAAACCACATGTGACACTGCACCCAAGACTAGCTGGCAGGACCGTTTACTCTTTTCTCGGATATCCCCTGGTGACGAACAGAGTAATGTGCCCAACAGCCACAGTTAGCCCAACCAAGGCTAAAGATCATATCAACTCCTTCAGTGTCTAGCCGGCGCTTCTGAGACCCTACTCCACAAGGTTTTGGAAGAGAGCCTCGCCCTCTCACCCGGAGGAAGAATAATTCTGGGCTGCTGCCATTTATCTAACCTTATAGGCCACACACTGACTTCCACGAGGCACCCGCTGCATCCTGGAGACCTCGTCCCCCACAACAACGTGGGTGGTGCTCCCCTGGCCTCCCCTGCTCTACGAACAGGGACGGTTCATGGTCCCCAGAGATATTGAGGCGCCGAAATCATTCTTCATCATCATCACCGTCCTACCACCATTTTGGGGACAAGTACTCCTCGGCCTGCACTGTACCAAGGTGACCTAAATACAAGGTGTCTGGCACCCAATTGAATGGCACTGCTTCTCTCAATCCCGCGGTGCGCAGCAGCCGCTCCTGCCTTAGTAAGGGCGCCCCTTCTCTAAAGGCCACATACCCCCCGAACTTCCCTGGCCCGCACCCCTGCCTCACACGTGCTGGGGGAGACGGCCGCCTCCACTCTGAGTCCCAAGCGGTCTCCATCCATTGCGCCTCGACGTCCTCAGATGTGTCCCACCAGGACCCCGTGAAAATGTCCAGACACCTCAAACCCCGCAAAAACGGGGACATTGCCACCATGCTACTTCCGGCTGATAAGGGGAATAAAACTGAAATTCCTAAATCCTCACCTCAATCCCCTTCCAAGGGCTCACATCAGCTAGCGACCAACTGGGACAGAAAGGAGAGCTGCTAATGGGCAAGTCAGAGTGTGGCGAAGCGATGAGGAGGTGGCGAGGAGTAAGAGAGAAGAACCAGAAAGGAGCAATAAAAAGACAGTAAAGGAAGGTCATAGAAACAGCAGAGAATTAGAGCAGGGGAACAGACCTAAGAGCGGGAGCACAAGGGAGAGGGTCATGCAAAAGTCCCAGACCTTGCCAAGAATCCGGATGGGCTTGTGGGAAAGATCAGGTAGAGAGATCGCCCCAACAGAGGGGCTGGGAAGGGATAGACTAAATCCTCAGAGTCCAACTCAAGATGACACAGGGGACCAGGTGTGGTAGTGCCACATAATCTTCGAGCTTCGAGGACTAACATGACAGCCTGAGGGGCCTGGACACTGCCAAGAAAGACAAAAGGCAATAAAGAAAAACATAACACTATAAATCCCACAGACTGTTTGTGACTGCCACCAAGAAGGTAGGTTTGATTTGGGGAAAAGGGAATAATTAAAGAGGTAGAGAAAAGCCTTTGGAATTGATGTTCCCTGACCCAGTTTTGTGTGGGAAAAATGAAGCCTTTGTGAAATGCTGCTTGGCATCGACTTCTCCGTTGATCCATCGTGACATATGGTAAGGCATGCCTGTGACAGGGCTCAACAGACCAGACTCATTCAAATTTAAAATTTGAATGTGGTTTTATTGTGGACTTGTTACAGTGCTGGGGCAAAATAACAAACGGAGAGACAACAAAGTGTGATTCAAAAGTGTCAGAATACTCCAGTGGTCCCTAATAAAAAATCAGGGGCACACATAATGCCCCTAAAAGTGCGGCTGATACCAGGTTCCCTTATAGGTAGTGAAAGTGGTGCACCAAAAGGATGTTCCAAAACAAACCAAAGTATCTGCCTGTATCTCTTGTTGCAGGTTTTTCAGGGGTTCCTGCACCCTGGTGCGAATATTGTGAACACGGAAAAGACCTAAAACAAACAAAATTACCAGTCCTGGATTTAGGGTTTCCTTCACCCTTTTTCGTGATTCCAGGCAGGTCCTTCCCAGGCCTGCAGGCCATGCTGCACTGCCTTGAGGAACAAGAAGGAGAGCGGAAATATCTGTGCCAGGAGGGTGTCTAGTGCCTGCTCGGATATCCCAACCTTCACGAGGAGCTGGTCTTCTGGCGGTCCGCTGAGCAACAGAGGAGGGGGTCCTTTGGTGTCTCTGAAGACTGAGACTCCTGTACCTCTCTGTTTTGTCTTCCCAGCATCTCACTCTCCGACCCCTTCTTCTCCTCTCCAATCCCAATATGAGCCTCCTGTTGGGTACCCAACAGGTACCCATTCCTCTGGCCACCTCTATCATCTGCCAAGGGCTAGCCAGGCCCAATTGAACCTTCTTGAGCTATCTTCCTCTTCGAGCCATTCTCTCCTTTCGTACTTCCTTCCTCCTATCACCTTTGTCGATCTTTCTTGTTGCAACCACCTGCCAAACCTTTATTTCGAAGGACTCAAAACTACTCCACCTTCGATTTATCACTTACTAAAACCTCTAATCATCTGATGTTCTCCTTCCACCACCTTATATAGTCACACTTTCTTGCTCTTTCCACTTACCTCCCAATGTCCATGAGATAGTGCTCACTTTCTGACCTCCTTCAACAACCTCCTTATTAACCTCTCCAGGCAACTCCTCAAGATCTTCCCCAAACTTTTTCTTACTGTCATAAGCCTCTCCCAGGACTCTCCGTACTATCACCAACCATGTCTTTACATCAAAAACTTTCCAACAAAATTAAAATGCATCGAAAGTTATCCAATGAGAAAATTTGCTTTGAATGCATTTTTTTTAGTTTTTTGGGAGGGGCTCTCACAACCCCCTGTTTTTTACCCTTAACAACTCACCCCAAACACAATTAACCCTTTACCCCACACAAATATGCATTCAATGCATATTTTTTCGTTGCATGTTTTGATGGAAACTTTTTCGATGGAAAGACTGCATACCTCACCAACGTCTCCCTAAGTATTACCAACCTCCAACTCCTCAGTATCTCCACTTGTTTCCAGATCTTTCCCAACCTCTTCCTTACTATCACCAACCTCTTCCTTAGTGTCTCCAACTCCCCCCACAAGCCTCCTGTGGGATTTCAAAACACTCTATCTGAACCACCTGATACTTACCTTTATCAAAGTCATCCCGCTACCATCATCCTCCACCTCAATACAACAACAAATCTAATTCTGGTGGTCCCCAACCTCCTTCTTGCTGTCAGCTGCCTCTAGACTTCATTTCTCCAATCCGAGGTATTTATGCAGCATAACTCCTTCCTGGCGCAGCCTCACGCATCCTACTTTGCCTCTATCTACCCCCACTTCTCGCTCTCCTGGCCTCACCCAACCCCCTGAATCTCTCCTCCATCATCCTCCATGCACGTTCCAGTCTCCTCCAAACTCCTCACACAAACTTCAATTTCTCTGCAAAACCTCTATCTTCCCTCTCCAGACTCTGAGGTCCTTCCTCCCCCAATCACCCATCCATAATGACTCGGGTTGCTGGTTTTTAAATTTCTCCCTCTCTCCTCCCGTTGTGGAGAACTCCTGATTAGCGTTTGTACCTGTGTCCTGTATTTGTGATAGTGCTGTGAGTGGGTGCGGCTCCTGAATGAGTGCACCTGCCCTCGCTTTGGAGGCCAGACCAAGCATTTAACTGGCCTGTCCACCATCTTGGATTGTACTCTTATCCTTCCTGACATTCTCATGATCTGCCTGTGCCAGACCATGGTCTCTTATTTTCTTAGTGTGCGATTTCTATGCTGGAAAAGCTCTTGGTGAGGTTTTTAAACCATCTGAATGTATAGTCAATGCTAGTTCAGGGAGAAATTGCATGATTGTATCTTCAGCAAGGCAATGCTTGGCCGGAAGATAAACAATTGGTAATACAGTATTCCATACGATTAAACCCATGGTCAGTAAAATGCCAACCTTGCAACATTGTATGAAGGTCGGGTCTATGAAGATCATGAGCATCCCGCCAGTGCTCTCAAATGAGTTCTCTGGTAGCATGGGTTGGGTTGTAACATTATCGGGTCAAACCCTAATACTAACGAGTTCATGAAATTAGCTCTGATTAAAGTGAAACATATGTTTTTCTTCTTTAGGACTTTGGGACTGCCTAGAGACAACTTCAAGGTCTCTCAGTTGGCAAGAGGATCCATACAAGAGGTTCATGAAATTGAATGTGTGCTTGGTCAAAGTGTGGAGACAGGGTCTCCTTAAGGCACCAGCGATTACCCTAAAAGGGCCGGTGCCCCACCCAAGAAGATCATAACAGATATCACAGGGTCTCAACTGGTCACTGCATATTGCAAGGACTAGGGAGGGGAATTTGTCACAGGTGTCAATTGTGGGATTAGCAGGGCCAACCCAAAGGATCGTTTTTGACCACTGCCTCTAACCAGAAAGCTAGTCAGTGTTATAGAACAAGCCAAGATACCACGCTGAGGGCTGCTAGGTTTGATTTATATAGTGCTGTGGACCTGGCAGTCCCAGGCGGAAATAGGGCTCTCATTTCTAAAGACCTAAAGATCCAGCTCCACGTGGGAGGTTTGCCCCCAAAGTCCAGGTTAGTTAAAAATCACAACATTGATTTGGGAGCTGGGTGGTCAAAACGAACTACCATGGTATGGTTATGGGCCTCCTCATTTATTCACACAACCCATTTCATACCCATCAGGGGTCCCCGCAGCCCAGCTGGTCTTTGATGTTATCTTTGTCCCCAAAATCATGGAAGTAAAGGGCCTCACTCAGACCCAGAAGAGTGAGAAAAGTTTTGTCTCCACCAACCAAACTCTCCTGGATTCATCTGATGTGGACCTCTCCCTTTCCCCGTTCTTTGCTACAGGCCAATGAAATGATGCGCCTGTACTAAACACCTTTGACCAAATCATTCCTTTGGAGCAAGGGCTGGAAGGCAAGGAACCTTTTTTGTCAAAGAATAGGGTTGTAATATAAAGGGGGAAGGGCCCAACTCTTAATTCCCACTGTTAGACCAGAAACAACCCTTTAGTATGTATAGTATGTTGGCCAGAAACCAATTGCATCATGTGACAAACATTGCAATCCTAGAATCGTCAATGTAACCAAAGGGTGTCCATTTTGTAAAAAGTCGGCCATTTTCTTTTTACCTTTCTGTCAAAACGCTTTGCAAATGTATTCTATGCTTCGAACTCACACACAGTGCGAGGCCACGGTCTGAATGCTGAAATACTAACACAGACAAGAATGTCAAACTGTGCAGAAATACATTGTTTTTCTCTCCCACTAAGTCCTTGAAGTCGAGCAGAAGCCGCATCTAATCAGTAGTCCAGGTGCCTGCTTGTCTTGCAAACGCTGTAGTAAAAGGCAGCTAAAACATGAATTATATTCTTCTAGCTGTGCTCCTTCACAGAGAGTGGTATTTTCTGCTTCAGAACTGTCTGACCCTTAGCTCATGAACCGAGACACACAGATAACGTAGCAAGGAATGTTTCTCTAAGAACATGATATCTTTGCCGAGCTAAGAGCTTCATGTTCCCCATAACAGAAAGCTGTCTCTGCTGCCTTTGCTAGAATAACTATGTTTAGACTGAATGAAGACTTGTCATAACGTGTCATAATTGTCATAATTGTCAATCACTGAACCCTAGCCTGTATGACATGTTTGTGGGCGGATCGAATTGCCTTCATAAAGATTATGTCTAATGTATATATATTGCTGCTTGAGCGTTGCTTGCGCTCTCGCATCTCACAGGGTCTGGGAGCACACGTCGTGAGGCGTTGAGACCCAGTCGGCTGACTGAGAATACTTTGAAATAAACCAGACTTGTTTGGAAAACGAACCTCGTGTCTGACATGTCCCTATGGTATATGGTTATTGTGCCTTAGTTTCCATATGCGGTCTTTATGGCCTAGCAAATGTGGGGCCTGAATAGGGACCCTCCCACTAATGCTCCATCATATACGTTGAAGAAGGCAAAAACGAGTCGAGGACGAAGCCGTTGAGCTGGGATCGGATGGTGTTTGGGGTGCCCCTGTACAAGTGATGAGACTCCTCCACAGATCTGTACACAGCCGATCCCTGATCGGCGAGCGGCGCACAGAGAGCATCAAGGCGAGGGTCCTGGAACGAGGCAGATTGAGCCAGACACGCAGTCATGACGATTCTTGGTTGCGTCTGTATACGGACGAATTGCGTCCCGAGTGACAGATTGGTTAATCAAATGAGTCGTGCCCCGATTCTTAAAAGTCCTGATATTGGCTGAGTGTTGCTCTTGCAAGATCAAATGCCCAGGGTAAGAAAAGGGTAAGAATTAACCATGCCTGGGAAATTGTCTTCCTGTTTAGTGAGTTTTTATTTTCACTGAGGTAGACAATCTTTGGAAACTGGCCAGGTCGCGCCACCCGAAGGGTCACCGGCACATGAGATGTACATAAAGTATGGTATAGGGGCAATAGTGTTTAATGCGATTTGGCATAGGCAGACCAGACGTGTGTCAGACATTCAGTGGCCTAATAAGGGGAGCTTTGAATTAGCAGGGATAGAACACCTAGAATCAGTATTGCTACGCAAAAAGGCCCGACCAGCAGCGTTCAACGTTGTAAGAGATTGGAGGAAGGAAGCCAATCTCTGATTGAGAAGTAGAGAAAAACACGCACGCAGACATAAAACAAATATAGAGAAAGCACAAGAGCATGATCAGCATCAGCAGACAGAAGCCATTAGGAACATGGACAGGGCTTTCCAATTAGATGTACAGAAAATATATCTGCAGCAAGATTTGCATACATCAGATGAAGTGATAAAATATTAAATGAGCGAAGAAATGAACATCAAAGTACTGACCCAGTTGACCTCCTCCTTATGTACCTCCCATTCCCGTTATTCCATCCACACCTGCAGTAAACAGTTCCTCTCCCCCTGTGCCTGTGACATCATTTCCTCCACCGCCTCCAGAGCATGAGTTAGCCGATTTAGCAGGCAGTTCTACAGAGATGGGGCCTGCGCAAGGAAGCAGTAGACAGACTCGTAGTACGATTAGCAAAGGAAGGAAAGAAGAACTGAAAGAATGGGCTGAAACGTATATTGATGATGACAATGAAGTGGCTGTGCAAAGTTCCATATCTGATCCTAGAGGCTTTGGTGAACAGCAGGTATTGTTAGAATGCATGGGGAATTATCTTGTGAAAATATGGAGTGATCTGAGCAATACAGTGATACCGCAAGAGTTGCGTGATTTGGTTGTTCTTTCGAATTTGCGAGATAATGCGACGAAAGTACGAGAACACGTAGGCCGCTTATTTGTGTTTAAGCGAGAACTTGATCGATTGCATAAAGAATTAATGAAAAAAGATAAAAGATAAACCACATATGTCCTATGTCCAGCAACGATTTTTTCCACCGTTGAAACCTGTTAGTGAAGAAATGCGAATTTGTACGCAAGATGCACTTAGATGGATTACGGTTGTCTCCATTTCCCCAATTGAAGTGCATGATATGTTTAGTCAGTATACACCAATGGGACTTTACTGAGAAGACAGAATAGAGGTCGTCTGGGAATACAAGGACAGAATAGAAACCAAAGAGCGCCACAATTTCAGGATAACCAGGGTAATCAGAATCAGAACCAACAGCGGAACAATACAAATGGTGGGAATATTTTTGACAATCAGTCCAATGCATATTACTCTGGCGACTTTACATCGGACGATGTACTGTTCTACTAGGACAGCCCGAGACAGGGGTTGGAACCAGTATCTATTCCCGTAGACCAGAAAGGGCCCTACGTAGAAATGAAGGTTGGTATAGGGAGCACATTTTTTTAGTGGACACAGGTACACAAAAATGTTCGATTGACCGTCAGCGGGTTCCAGATATACCACTGTCAGGGCATAACAATGTCTCAGTAGGGTTTTCAGGTACACCAGTTATTAGTCCAGTGTCACAACCAGTACCTAAAACACTAGGTCCATTCACTGAGTCTTGCCCATTTCTCTTGACGAAAAATTGTGGCGAAAATCTGTTGGGATTAAATTTGTTGAAGAAATTGAATGCAGTAATTTATTGTTCTTCCTCATGGAGTGTATTTGACAATTTCACAACAAAAGACTCCTGTATCGCAATTTTTATCTAAGCTATTACCGACTGAATAGAGTAAAGTACCGACTTGTATATGGGCAGTGAACGACAATGATGTTGGTTGTTTAAAAGTAGAACCACTGACAATTGTTTTGAAAGAAGGTATTACATTGCCGCGTATTCCGCAAAATAACATTTCGGCCGAGGGAGAATAAGTGTTGAAATGCATTGTATCAGATTTGATTAAAAGAAACGTAATTGAACAATTTTCTGGTAGTACTTGTAATAGTCCGATTCTTCCAGTTTACAAGAAAGGAGGTAATGACATACTGCACCGTTTTATAATTGATTTGCGTGGAGTGAATAAAGTGGTTGACCCGCAATTTCCATTAGTCCAGGATGTGAATACAATTTTGACAATGATTCCAGCTTCTGCATCGTACTTTAGTGTTGTTGATTTGAGAAATGCGTTTTTTAGTATCCCAGTGCATCCAGATAGCAGATATTTGTTTGCTTTTACTCTAGGAGGACGTTAAATTTACATTCACACGAATTCCACAGGGCTACACTGAGAGTCCGAGTATATACAGTAGAGCTTTGAAGGAACAATTAGATATGCTAGAACTACCAGCAGGTTGTGTTTTATTACACTACATAGACGCTATATTAATAGCAGCAGACACAGAAGAAATTTGTAAAGAAAGTACAGTAGCATTATTGACACATTTAGCAGCACATGGACACAAAGCTTTGCTAAAGAAATTCCAGTATTTTCAAAAGGAAGTGGCCGGGGAGCGGAGTTTGGGAGCTGAGTTTTGGAGCAGTCTGCAGCAGTCTTGCAGCCCCTCGACGTCCTTTTGCGGAAGCCAAAAACTTTATCCACCCAAACTGACCACGGAGCGGGGAGCGGAGTTTGGGAGCCGTGTTTTGGAGCAGTCTGCAGCAGTCTTGCAGCCCCTCGACGTCCTTTTGGGGAAGCCAAAAACTTTATCCACCCAAACTGTCTGCGGAGCGGAGTTTGGAAGCCGAGTTTTGGAGCAGTCTGCAGCAGTCTTGCAGCCCCTCGACGTCCTTTTGCGGAAGCCAAAAACTTTATCCACCCAAACTGACCGCGGAGCGGGGAGCGGAGTTTGGGAGCAGAGTTTTGGAGCAGTCTGCAGCAGTCCGCTGCAGACTCGTAGCAGGACGCTAATGGAACCCGAAGTGCTCCCTCGGACGAAATCCGTCAGGACTCCAAGCATGGTGTCCGCACACCCAGGAAAACTCAACAAGGCAAATACTGACTTTGTGGAGACGCGTGACGAGCCTTCAAGCCGGTCGTCGGAACCCCACGATGAGAAAAGCATTATGAAATCCAAGCCCATTCAATCTACGCTAACCCCGATGGAGACTCAAGCTTGCAAGCCTATGGAGCTTTCGAAAAAAAGAGAAACAAGACTCAACGCACTAACCCCTACGGAGACCAGTGAGGGCTGCCCGGATCTAATCACACCAACCGCACAATCCGAGGTACCTGGTACGGGGGAACTAGTGCCTGAACAGCTGCTGGAAATCACCACGGGCGAGCTCCGGGAGACGAGACCCACTGGGCCCGGCGTCTTAAGCAAAGAGATTCCTGGTTCCCCGCCCGTAGTGTTCTACCCGCCCTTAAGGCGAGTGACCGCGGTAGCGGTCGGAGGACGGCCCCTGCCTGAGGCAAACCAGAACACTTCAGGTGGGGTGGGGAAAACCAAGCCAGCCTCTGACGAGGAAAGACAAGCCCGACTAAAGACGCCGATGAACAGGGGACATTGCTCGAGAGGGTCTGCGGAGAAAAGGCACACGAAACCGTGCCCCCCTACCCGGCTAAACCCACAGGAGAAAGCGGAGGGGCAACGAGCACAAGGTCTAGTCCACAGAGACCCGCAGAGGCCATCTCCGCTGGCGTAACGAAGTAAAAAAATGCCAACCCAGTCTTGAAACTTCAGAGCATAGACCAGCCCAGAAAGGGCCAAACAACAAAGGCACAGTGTCACCACCCGGATAAGGACAAAGACGCCTTTGTGCCACCTTCACAGCACGAGAAGCAATTACTCACCATGCAGACAAATCCAACGACAAAGGTAAAGGATCTGATCTCCAAAACATCCAATAAATGCGCGATCTCACCCGCTGCGATAGAAGAAATTTCCGTTTTAGAAACAGCTAACAACGGGGAAAACCTTGCAAACAACCCTGAGGATAAACAGTTGAAATCAGCTCGAAAAGTTCCTAAGAAAATAAGCTGGAAGAAAAAAACAAAAAAAAAATGGTAAACCAACTATCCCAAAAAAAACAGTAACCAAAAAAGGGTCAGAAATCTTGGAGGATGAATCTAAATCCACCTCAAATGAATACGAGCTTGTCAAAGTCATCAAAAGAAGGAGAAAGCAAAAGGACAATTTACCGAATCCTCTTCTTTCATGCCCGTAAAAGGCTTTCTTTACACAACAATAAAAAAGGAAGCTAACCTCAGAGCTGGAAGTCTCTGACGCCGAGATGCTGGAAATAGCGCACGAGCAAACGACTGGCAGTAAGCAGAAAACAACTGAGTCAATCTGGACGCAAAAAAGAGAAACAGCCAGAAACATCGATGCTCCGAAGGCCTCTGTGGGAAAAGCAATCGATAACCCTGAACCATCACGTCCACAAATGTTACCACATCCGGCACAGGATAAGCTACCTGTTTTACCACAAGCAAGGAACAGTAGTATTCCACCAGAAAGTTCCACAAACGATCAAGCCTTAAATCCTGCAACAGGATTGAAAAAGCAAAGATACGCATGGACTAAACCACATCTGTTGACAGGCTTACTAAAGACGCCGCCTGCAAGGTCTACGGAAGCCGAGGATAACCAACACGGCCAAGCCTTACCTAAACAAAGAATTTCCATGACCCAAAAACCAGTTGATCTAGACCACAATGTCTCAATGGAACTCTTAAACCAGGACCCCTTGATTGCACAAAAAAGGTCTGACAACACTCTTTATACACCAAAAAACCGTCGCCTCAGCGACATCGCAGCAGGAATGCAGAAAGCCACCACAAACGACAAACCAGAAATGATCACAATCATGTCAGCAATGTCAGTTGTATTAGCTCCCTTCTGCAAACTATACGAGGCGATAAAAGAAGATTCCCGAGACAATACAGCAATCTTGACAAACATGATTACAAAAATTTCCCACATGGAGAGCTATCTAACGGCAATTGAAGACCAGAAAAACGGTCTAAATCAACTCAGGAATACAAGAATTGAAAAAAAGAAATTGCCAAACTGGAACGGCCCTCTAACGCCTAACTCATGGCTCGGGACGGGCCACCAAGGATGCAGTTGGTCCAGGACCAACCAGCAAAAAAAAGCTCTACATCTTGCCCAAATCCAAGGTCGGAGCTATTCCAATCCAACGCGCTCCTCAACATAAGCGTGGAATCTGTAAGACCAGGAGACAAAACAGCCCACCCTATATCCACACCCAAAGCACAGACAGTACCTCAGATCGAGACCGAGACAGAAGAAATAATCATCATAAGTTCCCCACAAACCACAGAAGATTTCATGCTGGACAAAGTCCTAATGAACTTATCCCAACACATGAACGCCTCAATTAGTACAGACGAAGATTCTGCCTCACTGAGAACAAGCAAAACGTCGCGAAAGAGGGGTGACCCTTCCAAAAAACTACAAGAAACCCACCAGCGTGAAACAAACGGCGAAAAACGTAAATAACAGCTACACACGAAGACGCCAAGGGAGACAAGGCACGACCTACAGATGGCACAAGATAAACCAAAGACGAAATGGAGAAGCAGGACCTACTCCCAGTATCAACACACAAAGAGTGCGACACGCCTCTTTAAATTGGAACAAGACGAGGGAAAAAACTACCTGATCCTCAACCGCTCGACGGTAATTCATCTCATGAGAAAAACAAAATCCCTAAGGAGTATCAGAACGGAAGACCTAAATCGAGTTGGACCCTACCACAACGGAAAGTTAGCCAAAGCGTATCTACATGTCAAATCCGAAGCAGTCGGAAATATTGACTCCCTTGCTTTCAAGGAAATCGAGCAGATGGGGTTCAAACTAACTGAACTTATTGCACCAGATAAAAAAGAGGAGAGAGAAACACCTGCCTTGAGACCAGAAGAAAAAATAAGAGTCACAACCGCGCCAAATGAAAGGCAGAAATCCTCTGACGAGACGAGCTACAAAGACAAACACAGGATAGAGTCTAACAAAACAAAAAAACAGGAACAACAGGAGTACAAACACAGAGTCTTACCCGGTAACGAAGAAAAACGAATGATAAAAAGGAAATTGGCAAAACCAGGGCAAGAGGGCCAGTCAGGAATCACATGGTCTGGTCTATTCAAACTAGAACAACTAGATGCAAAGAAGGACCAAGCCCCACTCAATCGCCCGAAGATACTTCAAATAATGAACAGATCCAAAGCGCTAAGACACTTAACAACGGAAGATATCAAACTAGTAGAACCCTACCATAGCAACGAAAGACCTAAAGCGTACATCCACATTGAAGCAGACAGCAGGAAAAAAGTAAATCAAAACGCCTGTCAAGAACTAAAAGAGCTGGGCTTCCAGCTAACAGAATTAAAGAAACAGGAAAGAAAAAACGATGGAAATCAGCTGGTCCCTTCAAAAAGTCAGAAACCCAACTCTAATCATCTTGACCAAACCCGAGAACACAGCCTGGGAAAGAACGAGCTCTATTCTTGCTCACAAGAGGATTCCTCGGTAAACCCAGACGAGAACAAACGCACAGAACCACACTCAGTATCGCGCAAACCACAAGGGCCCTGGAACTGGCTGCGATCAACGTTGAACGTAAACAATAACAAATAGCAAGGACCAGGGCCAGCCCTCTTAAACACCCACGTTACAAACGGTAAAGAGGAACGGCCCACAAACAAGGTCTTTTGCCTGGGATCATGGCACACCCGAGGTCATGCACACCTTACCCAGCTGAGCGACGTAAATCTAGGCAGCTTTGACATACTGTGCCTACAAGAGACATGGTTAATGGCCAAACCAACACTCGACGGCTTCACTGTACAAATCTCTCCAGCGGTAAAAGGTCTTCTTGGAAGACCATCAGCGGGCCTATTGACGGCTTTTAAAATAGGTCTGGGTCTGCAAGAACCGAGGAAATGGAAGGAAGCTTACGAAATGTTGGTGTCCTTGGCCACTTGGTCCCGACAGGAAAACAAACATGGCGGAGGCAGCTCTAAAAAGTTAGCTCTTATCAACTGTTACTGGAACCTCCAGCGCATGTCAACGGAGACGTTTTGCTCAAATATGGGCAACACGATCGACCATCTCTACGAGGCTTTCAAGGATATCGACATCATCATCTGTGGCGACCTTAACGCCAGCTGCAGCGACATCAACAAGCCAAACTTCCTAACATCAGACCACACCAGGAAACGAGGGAAAGCATGGCAAGAGCTCATCGCTGAAAGAGACATTCAAAACATCGCCACCCTGTTCCCAAATCAAATCAATATTCCAACTTGGGAGCGCGGAGAGTCAAACGCTACAATAGACCACATCTGTATCTCGTCAGGTCTGATCGATTACATAACGAGGTTCAGAGTCGAAAGAACCAGCAACAGTGACCATAACCTGATCACATGCTCTTGGAAGGGATCGAGAACAGCAAAATTGACATACCCCTTAGAAACAGAAGCCAGTAGTCAGAGCTCCCGACTAAGGCTAACGGAAAACGACATTCGGAAATGTAGGCTCGCATGGGACAACAAAGTTTGGTCCAACAAGCAGAAAAACTTAAAAGAAAGACCAGACTACACCCCGTTCCTAATGCTCTCCAAGAAACCCTGGCGAAAAACCCAAAAATCAGCCCAGCCACTCCACGCCTTTAACGAAGAATTGGTTAAACAAAGAAAACTGAGCCGCTGCCTGAAAAGAAGAGCAAAAAAATCTAACACCCCGTCGGATTGGGAGCTCTGGCACCTGGAGAGGAAAAGGTATTGCAACTGGCAAAACAACACAAGGCACTCCAATACCAACTTGACGCCGATGCGATGATGAAGTCTGGCGTCCAAAAAATCTAGCGAATTCTGGTCACTGCTAAACAAGTCTGCCCTTCCTCAGCCCACGCCGTTGTGTAACGCGGTCGCAGAGCTGAAATGGATAACCTACATAACGTCGGAATTCGAAGAGGCCAAAAATCCACCACCACTCAAACCAGCAAATACGAACTTAAGGTGGGTAAATTTAACAAACCGAGAAGACATAGAATCAAAAATCATGAAGCTAAAGTCTTCGAGAGCTCCCGGCCCTGACGGTCTAACAAACGCAATACTAAAACAATTTCCCACCCAGTGAAAAAATGGAATCAGTTAAATCGATCAGATACCTGGGAGTTGACTTGGACAGCACAAACACATCCCTGGCAATGCAACGGACCCTATGGGACAAAGCTAAAAGGTTAACAGCGCAAATGCGCCTGGTCGATAAAAAGTTCGGCAAATTCTCCTTGACACCCGCGATAAACTTCTACAAGGGCAAAGCCACCCCCGCATTGATCTATGGAATGGAAGTCTCGCTCTCAATTCCAATTTAGCGATAATTAGAAGGGAGCTGGTCCTAGTATCTCTCGAATTCATGGTAGATCAAGCAGCCATGAATTTCTTCAGAAAATCCATCTTGGACAAGCCCCTGCCAGCCTTTTCCATTATCAAAGACGATATGGACAACGCCAAATGTGCAGCCCTGGAAAAATGGAAAGAAAAAAGGAGAGAGAAACTGCAGGAAATAGCGTGCTCAGCCGAAGAGCTCAAAGAAAATCCCGACAGAATCCAAAAAAAAAATACTAATGACGGATTGGATACGAACACTCGATCTGGCAACAAATAACAAACTCCTTACCCACCTCCCCCCGATCTTTAATAAAGTAAAATCTCCAATCAAGTACTGCAAAAAATTTCCCGACAAAAGAAAAAAAAAACTTGCTCTTGAAAGCAAGACTAAATTTGTTACCGACTCAAGAAATACTCACGATCAGATCTGCCTCAAACAAGATGAAATGCCGATTATGCAAAAAGCCGGCAACGAAAGAAACTCTAAAGCACTTAATACTTAATTGCGAAAACAACAAACACAACAGAACAACTTACCTACTACCCTTGATGGAGAAGCCATGGATGTTCGAAGAAAACGAGCTGTGGAACAGATTGATATCAGGGGAATCCACTAGGTGGTCGGTGGCTATGGTGAACATAATTGAGGCAACTTTTAAACAGTTGGGAAATAGCACTCCCTCTCCCACAGAAGAACCCAATAGGGCTTAGCCAACGGTGACAGTTGCAGAGTCTTGACGGCTTCTCCCCACTTACATTTACATTTTCAGGAAACTCTAAAACTCTAAAGCTCTTCTTACCTGGGAAGCAACACTACATAGTTAAAACGAAGCTTTGGACCATTTAACGAAGGATGGAAGCATTCGATACATTTTTCAGGGTTCCCTGAACAAAATAAATCGAAAAAAAAAAAAAGAAGTTGCCTACTTGGGCTACCTCCTTTCGAAGGAGAGAAGAAGATTGACACCAGAAAGAATAGAAAGCATCTCTGATATGCCTATTCCAAATATGCAGAAAGAAGTCAGGGCTTTAATTGGCATGCCTTCATAATTTAGGCAGTGTGTTGCTAATTTTTCTATGATTGTGAAACCAATAGTGGCATTGACAAGGAAGGATGTTACCTTACCTTTGCCATGGAACATGGTATGTCAAGAAGCATTTGACCTGCTCAAAGCTGCATTGTGTTC
This sequence comes from Ambystoma mexicanum, assembly GCF_040938575.1. Lineage (NCBI taxonomy): Eukaryota > Metazoa > Chordata > Amphibia > Caudata > Ambystomatidae > Ambystoma > Ambystoma mexicanum. The sequence continues at coordinate 497,417,354 of NC_090936.1, read as the reverse complement.
AGCTCCAGTTTTGGGCACGCCAAATTACGATAAGAGTTTTAAGTTATTTGTGCATGAAAATAATGGATGTGCTTTGGCTGTTTTGACTCAGGAACAAGGAGGGAGAAATAGACCATGCGGTTACTTCTCTTCCACGTTGGATCCTGTTGCATGTGCTTTGCCGTGTTGCTTGTGAGCTGTTGCTACAGCCGCTGCGTCAGTAAAACAAACCGAGGGAATGGTTTTAGGTCACACTTTAACCGTAATGGTACCTCACTCAGTGGATGTTCTTTTAAATAGAACGCAGACGCAACACCTTACATCAGCCAGATTAACAAGGTATGAAATAGTTCTATTTGCACCACATATCCAAATTATGAGGTGTTGCGCTTTAAATCCGGCTGAGTTAATGCCTCCTCCCAATGAAAAAGGGTGGGGGGAACAATTCCCCCATGATTGCTTAATGGTTACTGAACAAGAGACAAAAGGAAGAATTGACTTAAATGATACCCCACAGAAAGAGCCAGATGGAGAACTGTTTTGTGACGGTTCTGGTTTTAAATTACAAGATGGCACATCAACTGCTGCTTATGCCATCACTACACTGAAAAATATTATAGACAGCAAAATAATCCTGTATAACTCAGCACAAGCTGCAGAAATAATAGCGTTAACAAGAGCATGTGAAATTTCTGAAACCTTAATGTAAACATATACACTGACAGTCAAGTATGCCTTTGGGGTGGTACACAATTTTGGTCGATGAGGGGCTGAAAGGGGCTTCCTGACATCACACGGAAACAAAATCCAACATGGCACTTTGATAGTGAGACTGTTGTCAGCACTTGCTCTTCCAAAGCGATTAGCGATAATGAAATGTGAAGCACATAAAAAAATAACATGTAACGTAGGAAAGGGAAACGCATTTGCAGACAGAATTGCGAAACAAACTGCCACTGATTTACACACAAAAATGTATGTTGAAAAAATAGAAGAAGTACCCTGCATGATAGAGAATGGAATTGCCACAGTTAAGGAAATGCAAGCAGAAGCTACTGTAGATGAAATGAAAAACTGGTCTGAGGGTTCAGCAGAATTAGATTCAGAGGGTTGTTGGGTGGACAAACAAAATAACCAATGGATGTTGCCAAACGCCTATGTGATGGCGTTGGTTACCATGGCCCACAGTCCGACACACATATGCGCTAGAAAGATGATTCAACATCTGGATTCTGTATGGCAGAATACACACATTAGAAAAACTGCTTAACGATTGGTTCAGAATTGTATGACTTGTTTACAACATAACATTGGAAAGGGAACAGTGACGCCAGTAGGACGTTTTGGCCCACCTTCTATGCCGTTTGAAGTCCTCCATTTTGATTTCATAGAAATTGACAGGTGGCAAAACTATAAGTATGTCCTTGTGGTAGTTTGTGAATTTAGCAAATGGCTAGAGGCATATCCCCAGAAAGATTGTACAGCTATGCCCACAGCGAAAGTCATGCTAAAAGAATAATTTTCCCATTTTGGGCTACCCAGAGTCATATGGTCAGATAACGGCCTGCATTCTATTGCGAATGTGATATTGTAAATTTGTGCAGGTCTCCAGATTGATAAACAATTCCATTCAGCCAGACACCCGATGAGTGCTGGTTTGGTGGAACGCCAGAACGGTATCTTGAAAAACAAAATCAGTAAGATATGTGCGGGGAGCAATTTGAAATGGCCTGATGCATTACCACTAGCTTTACTTTGCACGAAAACAGCTGTACAGGCTAGGACTGGTCTCTCTCCTTACGAAATCGTGATGGGGAGACCAGCGAATGTTTGGAATGCTTCTCGACCGAAACGGTTGAGGGATATAGAGTACCCATTACTTATTGATTACTGCAAACAGTTGACTCAAAACTTTTGTTTGATTCATCAGCAGGTGCAGGAGGCTCTTCCTGTCAGATACACTGGACATTGTCTGCAGTCCGGAGACTGGACGTTAATCAAAAATTTCAAAAGAAAGTCTTTGCTTGCACCACGCTGGACGGGGCCTTTCCAGGTGCTACTGGCTACGCAGACTGCAGTCCGAGTGAATGGACGTAAACACTGGATCCATGCAAAACACACGAAAAGAGTTCCGTTTCCTTTGCCACATGAGAAAGAGCTTGATGATCCTGACGTCGAAAGAAAGACAGCTGCACTTGATCACAAAGATAACATAGCCAGTTCTCTGTCAGAAGTGCTTCCTAAGCCCGAGAAAGGGCCTGGGGAGAGTGCAACGAAAATCAAAAGGCCAAAGTTGCCTCAACTTTGTCTGACTGCTGCCTCATCATCACTCGTTGCATCGCAAGCTGGCACTGATCCTGCATCTGGAAATGAGAGTGCATTGTTCATCGATCATACTGTACCTGCAGCTGTAAGGTACAATCTACGTTCACAAAATCGGAAGTGATCAGCTTTTGTTTTGCCTTTGCTCCCAGCTCATGGATGAAGTGGGAACAGAGGCCTAGGGAAAAGGAGTGTATGAGCTGTATCAATCTGTATCAAATTGAAAGCTCTGACATGCGGTTTCACAGTGCTACCATATAAAAGTGAAGGACCATTGCAACCTAGCACGGACAAGCAGGGGCAAATGGTACCGACACTATCAAATTGATACTTGCTCCTGCCTTTTTGGAGCTCTGTGCAAATTCACATCAGCTTGCTGTCATCAATAGACAGGCTAGCTTGGACTGGCCCGAACGATTTGCTGCTAACATGTGTTGCTGTGGAGAACTTTTCCTGACATAAACATTGCAGACAATGCCTATATTCGCTCCTGCTCCCTCCTGCACCAATGCTGTACATGATATAGAGGTAGAGACTAAGCCTGCTCCTAGAAAGACTTGGTTCGGAAAGAATAATATGCTAATGATTATGATACCGCTTTGCATTTTGATTACACTGGTCCCAATATTTTGGTATTTAGAAACTGTGCATCCTTTGAACTCTTTCTTGACTACTACCAATGCTCCTACTGTGAGCAACCCAGTGCATGGGCTCTCTTATACTCTCCCCTCGCAAGAAGTGAAACATAGAAAAGGGTATGACAATAATACATTGCTACTGATTATGAATATGACCCATGATATCTTCATTAGGTCCAATTGTTGGGTCTGTTCCCATTTACCCCAGTATGGTGAAAGAGGAATGGGTTGGTATGTACATCCTTTGCCAATACTGCCTGTTATGCATCATTAAGAGCGCTATTCTTTGGAAAATGGAATGATAGTGTTACTGGTCAGTTTGATGGAACAAACATAAATGAATTTGAAAGATTGGAATTGGAACCGTTGGGTTGTTCCGTATTTACAAACAGGAGCAAAATAAACACGGTACAACAAGTCCAGTAGATAGACTCTCTAGGCCTTACAAGTCCCTAATCACTTTTAAAATGGCTCCGGTAGGCAACAAAGATGCTATTCCTCCCTCCTATACTATTAATCATAGTCCACGTTCCGTCCCATTTTGCTTACGAAAAAAGGGTTCCTATCCAGTGGGGACATTTACTAGATGCATGAATATTGCTGTACTTGAGCAAGAAGAAAAACCATTATATATAGGAGGTTCTGTCTATTTTGTATGTGGAAATCAGGCCTATCCATGGTTACCTAGAACTTGGGAAGGGACCTGTTATTTAGGTATACTTTTACCTGGTGTATTTCTTTCCAAAACTTCTGAAATATCAAAATTAACTAGATCTCGGCCACGTCGAGATGATACCGCAGGACAGATCGTAGGGGATATTGCAAAATCATTCATACCATTTTGGGGACAAGCAATACACTCATGGAATATAATAAAACTGTCCAGGGTGTTAGAAAAAACGATAAATGGAACTACATATATACTCTATAATATGACACTGTAACAAAAAGCAATCAGATTAATTGCACTTCAGAATAGAATGGTGCTTGATATAATTTTGGCTGATCGTAGAGGGATATGTAAATTGGTGGGATCAGCGTGCTGTGTATTCGTAAGTGACTCCTCCCCCACGATATTTGAAGCAATTAAGAAATTGCATGTCCTAAGTTCTGAAATTCATATTCCTACAGGTGGTTGGAATCTGAATATAAGTTCATGGTTTTGGGAACTGCTGCGATCATGGGGATGGAAACTAATTGCAATTTTGGTTATGATATTTGGAATCCTCATGTTCTGCTGTTGTTGCATACAATGCCTACCAGTCCTCTGCTCCCAAATCACAAATGAGTGTGCACATGCGATTAAAACGAAACCTCCTTGCATGTTAAGTGAAGGTGCATAACGCGAAAATGAAATAATGAAAGAATTTATGGCAATTAATATTTCTGATGACGATTACAGCAGTATGGGTAGTTTGGAATTGGACATGTGGTCCGATGAAGACGCGATGTATGGATGATGCTCTTGGCTTACGGCCAAAAGGAGGGTTTGTTAGACCAGAAACAACCCTATAGTATGTACAGTATGTTGGCCAGAAACCAATCACATCATGTGACAAACATTGCAATCCTAGAATCGTCAATGTAACCAGTGGGCGTCCATTTTGTAAAAAGTCTGCCATTTGCTTTTTTCCTTTATGTCAAAACGCTTTGCAAATGTATTCTATGCTTCGAATTCACACACAGTGCGAGGCCACGGCCTGAATGCTGAAATACTCACACAGGAAGGAATGTCAAACTGTGCAGAAATACATTGTTTTTCTCTCTCACTAAGTCCTTGAAGTCAAGCAGAAGCCGCATCTAATCAGTAGTCCACGTGCCGGCTTGTCTTGCAAACGCTGTAGTAAAAGGCAGTTAAAACATGAATTATATTCTTCTAGCGGTGCTCCTTCGCGGAGTGGTATTTTCTGCTTCAGAACTGTCTGACCCTTAGCTCATGAACCGAGACACACAGATAACATAGCAAGGAATGTTTCTCTGCTAAGAACATGATATCTTTGCCGAGCTAAGAGCCTCATGTTCCCCATAACAGAAAGTCGTCTTTGCTGCCTTTGCTAGAATAACTATGTTTAGACTGAATGAAGACTTGTCATTACGTGTCATAATTGTCAATCACTGAACCCTGGCCTGTATGACATGTTTGTGGGCGGATCGAATTGCCTTCATAAAGATTATGTCTAATGTATATATATTGCTGCTTGAGCGTTGCTCGCTCTCTCGCATCTCACAGGGTCTGGGAACACACATCGTGAGGCGTTGAGACCCAGTCGGCTGACTGAGAATACTTTGAAATAAACCAGACTTGTTTTGAAAACGAACCTCGTGTCTGACGTGTCACCATGGTATATGGTTATTGTGCCTTAGTTTCCATATGCGGTCTTTATGGCCTAGCACCACAATTGTCTGACAGGCTGTATTAAAGGAAACTCGCTCCCACCCTAATGGACGGACATCAGAGTATACCCAAAACACAGAGATATGGCCTCAGTTAATGTTTCTGGCCGTGAATTGTTCAAAATCTGAAAACCTTCTGCGAGTCTTAGTTTGAGCCATCACCATTTTGCATCACTCATTGAAGTTCCCTTCTTGAGAGAGGGGATGGATATCATTGGCTCCTTAAGTACGTCTAAGGCAGGAAACTGTTACATAAGCATACAAGTTGACTATATCACCAGATATCCAGAGGTTTTTCCTTTGAAAAACACCAGCCCAGCAGATCCTTAAATTATTGTTCTTTTTTAGAGTGGGTTTCCCAAGAGGGACCCTAACTGACCAGGGATACACCTTTATGCCACACCTTTTGGGGGGAGTTTAAAACACTACATATTAAAACCATCTAGACAGCCATCGATCCTCAAACTGATGGTTTAGTGGAACACTCCAACCAAAAACTTGAAGAACCCCCTGAGGAAACTGGTAGATGCGGATGGGACGAATCGGGATGACCCTATCCAGTAGGCTCTGTTTTCTGATCAGAAGACGCCACAGGCATCTATGGAAGAGAGCGCTGAGATGTCCTGGACATGCTGAGAGAAATACCAAGATGAGGGGGGCATGAACTCAGCCCAGTTTGTTCAGAAGACTCAGAAAAGGATGACACTGGTCTGTGAGCTCATGAATCAACCTATGCCCCTGGCTGAAGCCAAATAGAAGCAGTGGTCGAAGTGGGCAGGAGCGGTTGGGAGCGGTGCTCCTCTCCTTTCTTTAATTCAGTTTTACTGTTCGTATACTTTTATTTTAAAAAGAAACAGTTGCACAATGGTTCATTTTTCAAATAAAAGTACAGGAAGTAGCTGAAACCTTCCCTTCAGTGCACTGCACTGAACGTTCCCTTAAACAGCAGGTGCATTTGTTTGTGGGTTTGTATTGCCTGTAGGAGGTGGCATGGCGATGGGGTTTGTGGCGAGCTGGGCAGGCCAGCAGGGAACATAGTTCCACTACTTCTTTTCATACACTTCGACCACTGAACAGAAGTGGATATATGATTAATAGTCCGGGCTGCGCGGATGCAAAGTGGGCAAGAAAAGCCTGGCTCTACTTCTGTTGTCGGAATACAAATTATTGGTCCAATGGCACAACCTCCACCTTGTCACCACAATCATCAGCAACGTGAACTTTTGGGTTCAGCAAACAGAGTTGAAAGCTCTCACAGGTTTACCATGTGAATTGATTAAAAGAGTGTAAGACTCAAGAAACCAGGGTAAATTGCCCAATTACAGGTGAATGGCTTCACAGTTAATGCATGTGAATGATACCGGTGGGGTTATTGCACTTACAAATATTGTGAAGTCTGGTATTTTCTAGGCCATGTTTGAGATTTGTTCTCAGAGAAACCTGGTCGAGCATGATTACTTCCATCATGTCCATACTCCCGCAGAGAGGTCATGTGGCTCCGACCTTACTGGCTTCCAGAGGCTCAACGCCAAGTAGTCCAGGAGCAAATCTGCAAGATATTGGACCTACAAGTCATCAAGCCCTCCCAAAGCCACTGGGTCTCTGGGAAACAAGACAGGAGTTGGAACACTTTGGTGTGTATCCCATGCCTTGGATCAATGAGATGATTGAGAGAATTGGCATCTAAACCTCTATATCAGTAATGTAAAATCCCTTGGCCCCGTCAGAAGAAGGAAAATACCACCTCCCTCAAACCAGAAGGACTCTTCCTGATGACCTATGGGGCCAAGAGTGGCATTGCAAGTTAACAAGCCTTAGAGGACCAACATGACATCCTGACAAGCTGGGCAACTGCCAAGAAAGACCACAGAGAAAGCCAAAAACAAAGTGTAGGACACCAAAAATTCTGGTGAGTGACTGTTTGCCGCTTAGAAGGCGGTTAAGTGAAAAGAAAAGGCTATGGACTAAAATCCCAAGGAAGTAGGTAGAATGGGTCATTTATGCTCTCTAGCCATGACTATTTGGTGTGTGAAAAATAAACATTTTGTGAAGTTTTACTTGGTCTCAAGTTGTCTTGAACCGTCGGGCATTGCATAGCAGCCAAATATTCTGCTTCTCAACACTCCTTCCCTTATTTCTCATCTCTGTAGCACTCTTTTGCTCACAAAATGGTGCTAAAGTTCCATCATATGTACTAAAACCAAAAAGGAATTGATGGACACAATCTGTTTCACAACAGATAAAATACACACGGTCAATGCCACCAATCACACTGAATCATACCAGCACACAGGACTCCTTCACCCATCAACAGGTTTCGGACGAGCCTCTCCCTTTTCCCCGGCCAAAGTTCATCTCTTCACACTTTATTCCAGAACCAGGTGCCAAGAAGCCATCAAAATGGCAGAGGAGCACTATGCAAGACCACTTTACATTAGTTATATGATGGCGGTTAGTCTTATTATATCATTAACAGCTCTGAGGGGTGAGTACCCTATGTCATAGTATTTACGAGATAAAGCAAGTGCCTGTAAATATGTAAAAACATTTTTTTTATTAAAATGATTTAGTTTGTTACAAACTTTTCATTTCATTTTTAAAACTCAGTGATACACAAAATTATAAAATATAACAGTTCAATTGAGAGCTAGAGAGAGTAGATAAGATTTTTAAAAAAATGTAGAGACAATAAGAAGATCTCTTGTTAACACTTTCGGCATCAATTAGGCCAGTCGTCAGTATCTTCACTTGGCTTTCTGTTGAACTCCAGGCTGCAATCCCAAGATATGTTGTAAGTATTGAGTTATCGTGAAAATTAGTTTGTTTTCACGTCTGTTCAATAATAAAGACCAACGCATATCCGTGTCCATCTGTTGACTCGATATTTTGAAAAAGTTACCAAAATTCAGTCTCTTGGTCGTTAATTCTGGGCAGATCATTACTAGATGATAAATTGTTTCTGGTACTTCTCTATCTTTACAGAAACGACAATAGTTGTCACTTTTCGGGATTTGTCGTATCATTGCCAGTTTGTCTCTTGTAGGTAAGTTATTTAAACAAATTGCCATGTACACTGTACGGATATTGTTATCAGGAAACTGTTCCATGTACTTCGGAATTTTGTTTAGTGCTCGAGTGTCCAATTGACTTTGAAGATTTCTTAAATATAGAGTTTGGCATGACATGTTCGGATCCAGTCGTTATTTGCTAATTTGCGTTTTGCATGTTGTGGTCTGTTCATGAGGGTTTCGAGTGATATTTCTTCATCCTTTAATTGTTGGTGCAAATGATCTTTCCATTTCCTTAAAAATGTATTATGAAAAGCAGTTGGATTATTTTTCAAAATTGCTGTTGTTTCATTGTTTGTCAGAAGTTTTCTTAGTAGGTCGAGCTGTTTCCATTTCACTATCGAAGATAGGGATTGGGTTGCCACCTCATAGCAAATTCTAGCCATCGGATAAGAATCTGGGAGCCTTAAGATCTTTCTCCAGAATATAGCTTCTAGTTTCGCCCAATTGTTGGATTGTGAGTGGATCATTGCGTCGCTGCCATATGTAATTACCGGGATTACTTTCTGCCTGTAGAATGTTATGACAGGTTTAAAGGAACATTTGCCATATTTCCTGTGTAGGACACAGCCTTGTCTGGCTAGTGTCTGGGTTTTCATTTCCACGTTATTGAACCACTGTTTTTCTATTTTAGATTGATTTAGTATAATGCCGAGATATTTGAAGGTCGGTACTTCTTCTAGACAAATGTTATCAATAGAGAATTTTAGTGCTGGATGTTTCTTGAATGGAAGTTTTACTAATGGCATGATTTTAGTCTTTGCCGTATTGATCCTTAGGTTGTTGGATTTCATGTAGGTTCCCATAAGATGTAAGCTCCGTTGTAGACCCGAGATGGTTTTGTCTAAAAGGATTATGTCGTCGGCGTAGAATAACGCTGGAATTGGGACAGAGTTCAGTTTTGGAGGGTTCAGAGCCAGGTCATTAAGATGTTCTTCACAATCTGCTGTGTATAAATTATATAATGTGGCTGCGAGAGGACAACCCTGCTTTAGTCCTTTCATTGTTTTTATCATGGGTGTAGTCGTGCCATTCTTTGAAAGTCTCACAGCTATTGTTGTATCGGAATATAATAGTTTTATTGGCTCGAGGATCTCCACTGGACAATTCCACGCCGACAGTTTTTCCCATAGTCGTGTTCTTGGTATGGAATCAAATGCCATATGTAGGTCCAAGAAAGCAGCATAGATCTGTGTTTTTTTTTCTATTGCTTCATATTTGACCAAGTTCATTATAAGGAGATTTATATTAGTACCAACGCCAGCAGTGAATCTCGTCTGTCTTGCTGCCAATCGCTTTGTTTTCTTAGCCCATTCCTTAAGTTTTTTGAGGAGCAATGCGGCGAAGATCTTGCCCAATGGGTCTAGTAGTGCGATCGGTCTAAAATTCAGCGGATTGTCCCACGCCCCTAGTTTGTATATGGGGACGATTATTGCTGTTCTCCATGATGGAGGGATGGTATTCTGTTTGTTGATGGTTTCTATGAGTCTCATCATGAAGAGAATCCACAGCTCCGCATTTTGTTTTAGAATTGCGTTGGACAGACCGTCAGGACCTGGGGCACGAGGTGTTCAGTTTTTCAAAAATCAGGATCAGGTCTTTCTTCTCGTAGCGAACATTCCATGCTTTATTTACAGTCTGTAGTGCTCGTGGCATGGTATTATCTGGATCATTATATATATTTGCAAAGTGGTCTATCCATTTTTGCTTGGTCACGTTTGCTATCAAGAGTTGTTGGTTGCTTTCATTATTGTTCAAGAGATTACAGAGTTGTCTTGGGTTGTGGTTCTTGTAAGCTTTCATCATGGTTTCTGCATCGTTTTGTATCAGTGTTGCCTGGTATGATTTCCTCCAGTTTGTGTATTTTTGTTTTATTTTTTTCTTCTGTGCAGAAATTGAAATTCCATTTGTGGGTTTTCGGTTGCGAATGTCCTTACGCATCTGTTTTTTTTTCTGCGCAACTACAGTATCGTAACAATGATTGTATAGTTTCGATTGGTTCTTCCTCGGCTTTAGGAAGGGAATCAGAAAGGTATCATAATTATGTTTGTCAATATCTGGCATTGTTGTTAAGTGTAATCGGTCTGTGAGATCTCCTTTTTGCTGTAAATATGTCAAATTAGAGTCTACTCAGGAGAGGTCTCCAATCATTGTCCCAGCTGCATCACGGGTGCTCTCCCGTCTCCTTCATGGATTGTAAAACCAAGTTCTCTCTGGAGGAGAGTGAGAGATTTAGGTATACTCAGATCTGCCACTGCATCACTGATCCCTCGGTAAAGGCAGGGGCGACCAGAGATCGCATGGGACTGGAGCCCACTGTAGTTGAGTAAATTGACAAAGGGGGCATCCCACGTCTGTATACATTACTGGGGGTCGACTTGTGTGTGGGAGAGAGGGGTTGTTTGGACCCCCTCATACATTCAGCACGACATGGACCACTTGCTCTTCCAATGGTGGGGGACGCTTCCATTGCCCTTATGCTAATGTCGGCCTTATGCTGGCATTGGCATAGGTGGGGCTGTTGCGAGAGACACTTGGCATCCATTTTGTGCACCCTCGACTCCATCTTTGGACTGGGCCTCACTGCGATAATACGAAAAGGCTTCTCTCCCCTCTGCAGCGCCACACACACACCGCTCATGGCCCCCACCTTTTCTCACTGTGCCTGAAAGCTTTGCAGCTCCATTCTCACGCTTAAGCCGGAGGTAATTGCAACAAAACAAATGTAACATCTCGTCCTTCCTCAGAGATCACTGTCCCATGTGTGAACCGGCTTGAACCATACCTTGTAGCTCATCCATCTCCACAAACCTGCCTGTGCCCTATTACCCCCGCTGTTGGAAAATTACTGCCAGTGTAACCCTGTGTCCCTGCAAGGTATTCTCTTGATGTACCAGACACGTGACCCTGCTGTGAAGCCCACCCCAGTGTGCCCCCAACTAAAATCAGACCTCTGTCACAGTATATTGCACCTTAGAACTAACAAATATCAGCATGCCCTGTAGTCTCTTTGATGCGCTCAGACCCACCCCACTATCGATGTTATCACACTGACCAAGACCCCTAAGTCCGGTACACCATATAAGCCTCAATGAGTGATGTTGTGATTACATGTATGCAATTTATAGGTTTATGATGATTTGCACAAAGGAGCTGTAGTGACGGTTATTTAGTGCATGTCTAATGGTAGTATCTCATGTTAGCTTAGTTAGTTCCCGCCCTGCTTCACAGCGACCTGACCCTCACCCTGCCCGGACACAGGCAGATGGACCTCGTGAGGCTCACCCTCCTGCCAACCGAACAGCCAATCCGGAGGGAGCAGCACCTACAGCTACATATGTTACTTAATTTTTTATCCAATCCTGTGTCCATGTAGTCCCTTATAGATGATGTCACCAATGACGATTTTTGCCTTGATAAGTTCATGTAATTGTAATGTTTGCCAGAGTGCTCTCGGGCAGCAGAGATCTCTGGATGCCAATTTTACATAAAAGAAAACTAACTCTTGCAGCCTGTTCTCTTAGTCTCATTCCCTGTTGGGGTGTGTGTTATTTCTTTGCATTGCACATATAAGACAGGGACTGGGCCTTTACATTTGGTGACCCACCGCAACGTGATTGGGACAGGTGTCCCGAGGCCCTGTGCCGTGTTGCGAGATCCGGGACGGCCCCAGCGAAACCATCGCCTCCGCGGTTGACCAGCTCGTGCGCACAAACGAGAGGGTCAAAGGGTTCCCGTTTTCCAAATACCCAACTAAAATTGCCTCCCGAGGCGGGTCACGGCTTGGTTGGGGTGCGGACCAGATTGTGGATAGACCGTGACCGGTGGCTTTCGGACCACCCGACCGAACACGTGAGTACCGGTTGCGAGACTTTAAAGGGAGAAAAGAGGGTTTGGGAGAAAGGGAACAGATAAAGGAGTGGGTAAAAATAAAAGCTAGGACAAGTCTGTTTGAATGTCACTGAGGCTTTTTCTTATCGATCCTTTATATGGCCATTATGTTTTGTGGGAAAAAAAGAGGTAAAGAGGAATAAGGGATCCTAGCCCGAAGGGGGTAGAAGGCGGTGCCGTGTAGCATTGTCTCGACCAGTGCAGGGATCAAGTGAAAATAATGAGAAAAAAGTACGAGTCTCATATATTTAGTAGACTCGGAGTAGTAATTTAGAATATTCTTTTTCCCTGTGAGCAGAATTCTTGTTGACGTAGCCTGAGGGGGCTCAGAGGTGGGGAGTGCATGAGAAAGCAAGAACGAGGGACAATAAACTAAAGTAAATTGAAAAGGGGGGAGAACATTGAAAGGTAGTTCATGTTATGTGTTCAATGTGTCAAAGTGTTACATTTTGTTTTGTCAGTAGGTGCCTATGTATCTGCGTATCGATAACTATAAAGGTTGATGTGAAAAATTGGTAAACAAATCTGTGATTACTGTTGAGAAATAATTTTGTGGTTCCAGCAAAAGGGTGTAAGTGAAAAGGTTGTTGAAATTTGTTGACGATAAGAGTTAAACGAGGCTGACCAGACGTGTTACAGAAAGGAGATTATTAAGTAATTGACAGTGTGAATTTATACCAAGAAAAAGGAGGTGAACACAAGTAAGAGCAAAAAACACGCCATTATGGGAGGGACCACACCATTTGCACATATTTGTCAGCATCTCCCTTTGTATAGTGAGAAAATTCAGAACTATCATGATCAGTGGGTGGTGGAAATAAAAGGAGACCGTGTACTGCCTATATGGCTGGAGGGAGGGTCATTTGATAAGAGGGTATTGGATCTAGTGTCCACACACCTGCTCGCAAAATACAGGGGAAAGCAGTTGCAGAACAGGAGAGAGGTGCTAGACCTGTGGCGGATGTTCGAAGAAGTAGCGCCTAGCGGCGAGGTAAGTAAAGACACAGTAATTGAGAAATAGAAGGCCCCGGAGGGAGGAGATGGGCCTGCAGGGGGAGAATGCACGTCAACAACAAAAGAGAATGACCTCACTAGAATCTACCCATTATTGACAAGGCCTGCAGTAGGATACAGTGTGCTCCTATATGTGCCAGCGTGCACCACACAAACTACCCCGGCAACAGCATCAGCCACCGCCCGCCACTGTATGAAAGGGGAGGGTTATACAGCCCAACTAGTGCCGCTCCAGTGAATTTAGCGTGGTTAACAGGAGACTTAGACAGGCAGCTTGCACATGCACAAATGGAGATAACGCGATTAAGAGCCTTGTGTAATAGGGGCCAGATGTTGCCAGGGGGATGGGAAGTACCACATTTAACAGTGGTTGACCTCACACCTCTACCAAGTGTTGCAGGGGGATCCACACTCTCCCCGCTGCCGCCAATACCGAAAGGTCAGGAACAAGAGTGGCAATCAGGTGAGTTCCTGTTCCATTTAAATGGCAAACCCGTAATAATAATATGACCTACAACGCCAGACAGCCAGACACCCAGAGAGGAGAGGGGCAAGGAGAAAGGGAGTCAGAGGAGGAGGCAGAGGAAGTATGGAGTGATTTAGATGAATATGAGGAGAGAGCGGTAGCGGCAGGATCTCCGCTGCCATTCCACTTTGACCAAGAGGATGAAAGGGCTGCACCAAGCTGGCAAGGGAGGTTAAAACAAAGAGTAGGGAACATGCTTGTGAGTAAAACGAAGAAGGGAACGGTAAGTAAGAAAGGAGGAAAAGCAAAGCTACAAATGCCTCTGATACACAAGGGAGCAGGGAGGCTCCACTACATACGGTGGGCACAGATCGACAAGAATAACTTGTTGAAACTTCTCCCTCCACTTTCGGGTAGGGCGAGGAAATGGATACATGCATTCAAAAAACACACAGCAGGGGTACCATTGGCTATAGGGGATGTGAAAAGTTTGCTGGTGTCCGCTGTTGGTGATCAAGCGGACGCAGTGTGGGTAAAGGCGGGGTTCCCGGGAGTGACAATGAACTGTGACCGCCATGATGGGTCATCATTTAATAACATTAGAGCACAAGTATGGGACGCATTCCGGAGAACTTTTCCAGACACTCCAGATTTACACTTAGTGATGCAATGAACTATGGGGGAGGATGAGGAGCCTACGCAATTCATCCTCTGGGTACAACACCTGTGGAGAAGTGAAACGGGTACGGCGTGGGACCAATCCACCGCCTTGTTCTACTTTATAATAAAAAAAGGGCTCCCGAAGGAGGTACAGAAGGCCTTGGATAAAATAGCTGGGATAGAAGCCAAGGGCTGGCCCGAGATTGAGAGCATAATTGTACACCATTGTAGGAGGATCAAAGAAAGAGAAAGGGAGATAGCACAGTGAAGGTTGGCAGACGAGGCAAAGTTAGTGCAAAATAAATGAGTGAAGGTCGTGGTGCTGAATGCCGCAACATCAACTGACAGACAGGGCGAAGGAGAAGAGGGAGTAGGAAATACGCCAGCCAGAATGGCCGCAACATGGTCTGCAAATGGACAGGAGCAGTGGGACGGAGAGGAGCAGTACGGAGGGCCCCAATGGCAAGAGAGACCAACAAGAGGACGAGGTGGGTACAGAGGATCAAGAGGGGGATTCAGAGGAATGGGAAATAGAGGATTTGGAGGGCCTGGAATGAGGGGAGGACCGCAAGGGTCATGTTGGAACTGTGGGAGGTGGGGGCATTATACAAGAGAGTGCAGAATGCAGCCTACGGGTTATTATCAAGGACAGCCCCCCATGGGAAACGAACAGCAGTATGGTCACCCACACCCAGGCAGTCCCTATGGGTTACCTATGGGAGGGAATGGGCAGCACAAACAATTTTATAATGAACCACAAATGCAACAAAGACAGCAGCCTCAACAACAACCACAGCAGAGAGGTATGCCACAACAAATGGCAAGGCAGAATACTATGGGCATTGCAAACACTAACATTTTTGCTTCATCTGCAAATGGCGCACCGGCACCTTTTCGCTGTGTAGCGGTAGTGGGAGATAATGTATTCTCTGTTCCAGGAACAGAGACATATGCAGATTAGGACAGCCCACAGAAAGCACTTGCGTGTCCAGTCCTATCCACTACCCTACGTGCAGAAGAGGAATCACTAGTGGGGCGGAGATAGGCAACAAACAGTTCATCCTTATGGTGGACTCGGGAGCTGAAAAATTGTGCCTCATGGAAGGCCGGTTCCCGCTCTCAGGAAGAAATTTGGAAATGCAAGGGTTCTCTGGGGCTATTTTAAAAGTTCCTTACACAAAAGATCTTGCCATAACGGTGGGGGGGGAAACAGTGCGAGCGCCCCTACTGTATCACAAAGACTCGCCAATAAATTTTTGAGAAGAGACCGCCTGAGTAAATTGAACATGACAATCGCCTTTAATGAGCGGGGAATAGTTTGTTCCACCCCAGAAGTGTGCCCCGTGTGGGCAATGTTGATGATTAGTACAATGACAAATGAAGTTGCGTTAAGAGGGGTGCCCATTGACATGGATATGTTCATTTATGATGTCAGAGTATTAGCAAGGGTGGTGCCAGAGACAACAAGAAAAGAATGGAAAGTACCTTCAGATTTTGTCTTCCGCCCAATTGTGAATACAGATATTGTGCCAGGAACAATTTTGTCTATTGATCTAGAAGGGGTACAGGTTTTGAGGAAACGTATTGCAGTGATAGGACTGGACACACATGGATGCGAGTGGAGAACAGTGCTGTGCATAGACCCAAACATAATGTTGCGTGATTTAACTGATGAAGAAATGTTCACTGACAGTGAGAGTGATGGGAAGATAATAATGGAAACAAGTGTACGATGTGACATCATGATTCAACACAGGGAGATACACAACCCTCTCATGACTAGTGTTAATGTGCCACCCACTTTATTTGAGGAAGATATGGAAAAGGTCCTGCCAGAAATATGGACTACAGGCCCCCATGATGTAGGGCTATTACAAGAAGTTACGCCAATCAAAATAAAATTGAAACCAGGTGCCAAACCCCCTAGAGTAAAACAGTACCCACTATCAAGGGAGGCGGAGGAGGGAATACGAGCAACAATAAACGCACTACTAGAACAAGGGATAATAGTGCCATCTAATTCACCATGTAACACAGCGATTCTTCCCATCAAAAAAGCAAAGGGCAGGGCTTGGAGGGTGATCCAGGACCTACGCCCACTTAATGACGTCCTACAGAAAGAGTTCCCATTAGTACTTAACCCAGCATCAATATTGTGTAGCATACCTAAAGATGCCACGTGTTTCACAGTAGTGGATTTGAAGAATGCTTTCTTCTCAATACCACTTGACCCAAGCTCTCAGTACCTCACAGCGTTCACGCTAGGGGGAAACCGATATGAACATTGTAGACTACCTCAGTGATATTGTGAAAGCCCAAGCATTTTCAATAGAATTTTGCACGAAGATCTTGGAAACATTGATGTAGAAGGCACAATAATACAATACGTAGATGATTTACTTGTCAGCAGTAAAAGTGAAGAACAGTGCAGGGCCGATTCAATAATATTGTTAAATTTGTTGGCCGCAAAAGGATACAAGTTGGACAAGGGTAAGCTGCAATAATGCCTAGCAGAAGTACTCTACTTAGGACAGCTAATTTCAAAAGATGGCAAGATAATTTTACCAGACAGAACAGCAGCAATACGCCATTTGATCATACCAAAAACAGTGAAGGACATGCAAATATTTCTCGGCATCTGTAATTACTGCCATGCATGGATACTTGATTATGCAGCATACACACGCCCACTGTTACAGGCTCTGAAGGAAGCGCAAAAGAATAATGTCCCCTTAAAATGGACAGATGATGATGACACAATATTTCAAACTGAAAGACCTCATTGCACACGCACCAGTTTTGGCAAACACAGATTATGATCGGGAATTTTACCTATTCTCACACTATAATGATATTTTAATGACTGCAGTGCTGACACAGAAAACATCACTAGCTGTCACGACCCTCACCCAAAACCCCCTCTGGCAAACCCATTGGCCAGGTGGAGTCAGGACTCGGGCCTCTAGAGCCTGGCATCCTCTTCAAAAGCCCTCATGGGGCCAGTCCTCGCGCCTATGGCGCCAGGCTCATACACCATGAACAACAATGTGCTTGGGAACTACTTTATTGTATTGTCAGCCAACATGGAGGCATCCACATAGCTTGGTTCCCTAAGAACCAAGCTATGCGGTCTAGTGTTTTGGGTGTGGCAGGCCTGGAACTACTTTCCCTGGTACTACTTTACCTGGGTTATATAAACCACACCCTGACTGCAGAACATGCTTTGTGTTACTTTGCAGCTTGCAACGTGACGCTCACCGTGTCCAGCTATTTCCTCGAACCTTGGAGAAGCAGAACCTACAAGGAGACAAAAGGAACATCATTAGCAGCAGCATCTTACCTGCAGTCTTCATCTTTAAACACTCGCAGCTACTGAGAACAGCTTCCTCGAATGTGCACGCCTCCCGGACAGAACGACCTGAAAGAGGAAGCTAGAGGCAACATTAAAGAAAGCTGTAGAGACATTTACAAATTACGAACTGCTCAAAAGGCTTACCTGGCTGGTCGCCTCTCGGCGGGCACCACTCCGTACATTCCACTTGCGCTGAAGAACACCGCGACCAACAAGGAAGGAAGACACAGGTTAGCAAAGGCAAGACTTTGCATCGCTGTGCATAGCGCTTACTTACCACATCATAGTGCTCTTTATGCGCCATCATTTACCAGCGGGGCTCAACCAAGCCAATTCGCCGTGCTGAAGCTCTGCATACCTAAGGGAGAAAAAAGACATTTTAAACAAAGAAAGGCATGCAGGATAGCAACAAAACTAAAGAACAACAATAAGACCTACCTGAACAATATCAAACGGGCCGGCGTCAGTGAAGTAACTGGACCGCACTCACCCATGAAAAACAATGCGCCCCTGCAAAGAAGGCAGGACGGAGAGCACGCCTAATTCTACCACAAGGTGAGGAGAGGGCACCAGAGGGACTGAAAGCATAGCGGGGTGGAGGGAGGATACTTACCCCAGTCGATCAGTCTTAAACACAGTCCTCCTGTATTTTCAGGCAGAACCTTCCCCGCAGACCACATCAGGGCAAAGCTGAGAAGCATACCAGCGAGTAACCTGGCTGGGTGGCGTCCCTGTGGATACCAGGTGAGCGTAACAGAACACGAAGCCTACCATAACAAATCCACCTGGGCACCATGGAGACATCAGAAATGGACCAATTGGCCCAATTACTAGGAGAGCTTCGTGCTGAGGTTCACTCTGCCCGACAAAAGACTAATGCCCTCCGGAGAGACCTAATAGTGACCAAAGAACGCACTGAAGAGATTAGCAGGCAATACTTGCAATCACAGGCAGGACAGACGCCTCTACCTGGAAGCAATCCAACGATGCAAAACCCCGCCATACCACCCACTCCGGTACAGATCACATTACCTGGAACAGTGCCCCTGGCACCACCAGAAAATTCTCAGGTGACCCACGGAAGTATGCGGCATTCATCAATCAGTGCTGCCTTCATTTTCTTTGTAGGCCTGGAGCATTTCCAAACGACCAAGCTCGGGTAGCTTTTGTCTTGTCATACCTGAGTGGTAATGCAGCAGATTGGTCGGTGCCGTTGGTAACCCATGACGATCCTCTATTACATGACTTTGGGGGTTCCAGAGAGAAATGGAGAAACTTTTTGCTCGCCATACCCAGGAACAAGCAGTAGACAATGAACTCTTGTCCCTCCGACAGGAGAATCAGGACTTGTTAACGTACATTGCTACCTTCAACAGACTGCTTGCCGAAGCTAGGTGGCCAGAAAACAAAAGAACCACGTTATTCCATCCAGGCTTACGAGGCGAATTAAAGGACGTCTTAGCCCAGGTGGTTGATCCACCCAGAGACTGTGCAGAATTCATAAATCTGGTCATGCAGCTAGACCACCGGTTGCAGGACCGAAATGCAGACCGGTCTGAGACGGACCCTCGGACCGTGTATGTTCGACCAAGGGAAAACACACCCCGTGTAACTGAAAATGCTGTAGAACCCATGCAGATTGGAGGGATATGGCCTCCTTTAACAAAACAAGAGCGGGACAAAAGAAGACAACAACAGCTTTGTTTGTATTGTGGGAAACCAGGACATTTCCTGAAGGACTGTCCAGTAAAACCCCCAAGAAGAACAGTCGGGCCACAGAGAAGGATGAAGCTAAGGAATCGAGAAACTACCAAGCTCGACAAACGTAGAGGTCAGTTTGTCGAGTGAGAAGAAAGAGTTTCTGACCTCGCACTTTGCAATACCAGTGATCTTAATTAACCACCAACAGTCGTCAAGAATGCATGCCGTTGAAGCATACATCGATAGCGGAGCAGTTGGAAATTATATTGATCAAGAACTGGCAGCAGAGATGGGGCTTCCTTTGTGTTCTAAGCCAACTATGGACAAGGTAACCACCGTGGATGGGACAGAAATCGCTTCCGGACCAGTAACCCAGTGCACAGCCAGGGTAAACTTGCTGTGCCAGGACGGACATCGGGAGTCTATTTCATTCGATCTCATCAAGGCACCTCAGTTCAGGCTAATACTAGGGATGCCATGGTTGGTAGCTCACAACCCTTTGATAGACTGGCGGGCACGAAAAATTAACCTTCCCTGGTGACTGCTCCCCTGCCTGCTATTACCAAGAGGAGAAACCCGACGTCTGTATCCCCATGACTCCCGGAGCGACAGTATCAACCCTGGGAGCAGCTAATACCTTGCCAAGTGAATACCATGATTTCCAGGATGTTCTCCGAAAGGACCAAGCCAATACATTGCCGCCGCACAGGCCCTATGACTGTCAGATCGACCTTGTTCCTGGTGCACAAATCCCTTGCGGCAGGTTCTATGCTCTCACAGAACCAGAGAACCTTCATTTGAAATCCTATTTAGACCAGTACCTTGCAAACGGATTTATCTGTCCTTCGAAGTGCCCCGCAGCCAGTCCTTTGTTCTTCGTACCGAAAAAGGAAGGAGACTTGAGAACCTGTATTGACTACCGCGCATTGAACCAGATCACCGTGAAGAACCACTACCCCTTGCCACTTATCCCTGAGCTGCAGGACCAAGTTAAAGATGCCCAGATTTATACCAAATTGGACCTTCGAGGAGCGTACCACCTGGTCCGAGTCAGAAAAGGAGATGAATGGAAAACCACCTTCCGTACTAAGTACGGCTTGTTTGAATATCAAGTCATGCCCTTCGGGTTATGCAACGCTCCTGCGGCATTCCAATATTTCATGAATGACGCCTTAAGGGAGTTAATTGATGTATGCGCCTTAGTGTACATAGACGACATCTTAGTATACTCAGCCTCGGAACAAGATCATGTCAGGCACGTTCGTTGAGTCCTCACCAACCTCCGTCAACATCGCTTGTTTGCAAAGCTTGAAAAATGCTTTTTTTGCATCACCAAAGTAGAATTTCTTGGTTTTATCCTTACTCCAGGAGGCATCAGAATGGACGTGCACAAGGTAGATGGCATTCTGAAATGGCCTTCACCGACGTCTCTGAAAGGGGTACAAAGCATGCTGGGCTTTGCGAACTTCTACCGCCGGTTCATCCCAGACTTCTCTCCGGTTGTGCACCCAATCACAGTACTATTACGAAAAAACAATAAAAAGTTTGCTTGGACCGAAGAAGCAGAAGAAGCCTTCAGGAACTTAAACAAAGGTTTACCTCCCCTCCAATCCTGCAACATCCTCGTCCAGACCTCCCTTATGTCATTGAAACTGATGCGTCCAGTCTCGCAATGGGGGCTGTCCTTTCACAGAGAGACCCGGAAACCGGCCAGCTACATCCTGTGGCCTTCTGGTCGAAAAAGTTCTCACCTCCAGAGATTAATTATGCCATCACGGACAAGGAACTCCTGGCTATCAAATCCGCCTTTAAAGCCTGCCAGCACTACCTTCTGGGGGCCAGACAGGCCAGTACAGTCATCAGATACCACCGAAACCTGCAATATCTTAAAACATCCAAGGCCCAGTCCTCGCGCCAATTACGGTGGGCCCTTTTCTTCGCCGAATATGATTATGTAATCACATTTCGACCAGGAGTCAGAAACGGGAAGGGGGATGCCTTATCTCACATGGGCATAGATGAAATAGTATATACAACTCCAGACCCAGTACCTATTATACCTGAAGACAAACTCTTGGGTATCACAACAGCCTTAACACAAGCAGAACTACAAAAGGAAATCCAACGGACAATGAATCCTGGTGCCTACCTCGCATGGCAAACTCAAGGAGAACAATATACCATCAAGGACCACCTACCCTTTTTTAGGGATCGCCTATATGTACCCAAGAAAGAATTACAACAGCATATTATTTCAAACTATCACGATTCACTAATCGAAGGGCATCCTGGGATCGCCAAAACCCTAGCTAAGGTGAAAGAGAACTTTTGGTGGCCTACCTGGTGTAAGTACATCATTCAGTGTATTCAGTCCTGTGGTGTCTGCACACAAAATAAATCACAGAAACAAAAACCAACTGGTCTCCTACAACCATTGGACATTCCTCCAGTTCCATGGCACACTCTTTCCCTTGACTTCATCACTGATCTACCTCCAAGCCAAGGGTTCAACACCATCCTTGTAGTTGTGGACTTATTCTCGAAGATGGCCCATTTTATTCCTCTCAAAGGCCTCCCAGACGCAGCCACTTTAGCAAAAGTGTTCCTGGAGGGCGTGGTTAAGCTACATGGCTTCCCTTTGGTTCTGGTATCTGATCGAGGCAGCCAGTTTGTTTCAAACTTCTGGAAAAAATGCTGTGCAATGGCGCAGATCGACGTTCGGCTATCTACCAGTCACCATCCCCAAACGGACGGCCAAACCGAGAGAACCAATCAGACACTCGAGCAATATTTACGGTGCATGCTGCACCACGAACAAAGGAATTGGAAAGACCTACTAAGGATAGCCGAATATGCATATAACAATTCTTTGCATTCAAGCACGGGACATCCACGTACCTCTGAACTAGACCTTCCAGCCAGCTTGGAAATGCCAGCGGTAAAGACTCTACACACAACCATTACTCATGCTTTCAAAAGGGCAAAGGAACACCTTATTCATGCCAAAGAAAAACAAAAGAGATTCGCCGACCAACACCGGAAAAAGGCCCCCGATTATCAAGTAGAAGACAAAGTTTGATTAGCCGCTAAATTCGTACCCATCAAGGGAACCCGGACCTTTCATCCCAGATTCTTAGGACCCTATACCATTAAGGTAATTATCAATCCAGCAGCCGTGAAACTGGATTTACCACCTAATCTACACATCCACCCGGTATTCCATGTGTCCCTCCTGAAACCAATGCAACCCGGCACACGGATTGGGACACCACCTAAGCCCATACTTGTTGACGGAGAACCAGAATTCGAAGTCAAAGATATCTTGGACTCTAAATACTCTAGGACCAAGCTATATTATCTTGTTGATTGGAAAGGATTTGGACCACAAGATAGATCCTGGGAGCCCAGTGAGAATATCCACTCACCACGACTAATCAGGAAATTCCATCGGAACTTCCCAACCAAACCTGGGCCAGACAGAAGGAACACCATGGGAGGGGCCTTAGGGGGGAGTGCTGTCACGACCCTCGCCCAAAACCCCCTCTGGCAAACCCGTTGGCCAGGTGGAGTCAGGACTCGGGCCTCTAGAGCCTGGCATCCTCTTCAAAAGCCCTCATGGGGCCAGTCCTGGCACCTATGGCGCCAGGCTCATACACCATGAACAACAATGTGCTTGGGAACTACTTTATTGTATTGTCAGCCAACATGGAGGCATCCACATCGCTTGGTTCCCTAAGAACCAAGCTATGCGGTCTAGTGTTTTGGGTGTGGCAGGCCAGGAACTACTTTCCCTGGTTCTACTTTACTTGGGGTATATAAACCACACCCTGACTGCAGAACATGCTTCTTGTTACTTTGCAGCTTGCAACGTGACGCTCACCGTGTCCAGCTATTCCCTCAAACCTCGGAGAAGCAGAACCTGCAAGGAGACAAAAGAAACATCATTAGCAGCAGCATCTTACCTGCAGTCTTCATCTTTAAACACTCGCAGCTACTTAGAACAGCTTCCTCGAATCTGCGCGCCTCCCGGACAGAACGACCTGAAAGAGGAAGATAGAGGCAACATTAAAGAAAGCTGTAGAGACATTTACAAATTACAAACTGCTCAAAAGCCTTGCCTGGCTGGTCGCCTCTCGGCTGGCACCACTCCGGACATTCCACTTGCGCTGAAGAACACCGCGACCTACAAGGAAGGAAAACACAGGTTAGCAAAGGCAAGACTTTGCAGCGCTGCGCATAGCGCTTACTTACCGCATCATAGTGCTCTTAATGCGCCATCATTTACCAGCGGGGCTCAACCAACCCAGTTCGCCGCGCTGAAGCTCTGCATACCTAAGGGAGAAAAAAGAGACATTTTAAACAAAGAAAGGCATGCAGGATAGCAACAAAACTAAAGAACAGCAATAAGACCTACCTGAACAATATCAAACGGGCCGGTGTCAGTGAAGTAACTGGACCGCACTCGCCCATGAAAAACAATGCGCCCCTGCAAATAACGCAGGACGGAGGGCACGCCTAATTCTACCACAAGGTGAGGAGAGGGCGCCAGAGGGACTGAAAGCATACCGGGGTGGAGGGAGGATACTTACCCCAGTTGGTCAGTCTTAAACACAGTCCTCCTGTATTTTCAGGCAGAACCTTCCCCGCAGACCACATCAGGGCAAAGCTGAGAAGCATACCAGCGAGTAACCCGGCTGGGTGGTGTCCTTGTGGATACCAGGTGAGCGTAACACTAGGTCACAAGCCATTGGCCTATTACAGCGGTACACTAGACTCGGTAATGCAGGGCCATTTCACATGCGAACAAGCTCTCGCTGCAGCGGCCTTCGCAATAGAAAAAAGCGCCATCATCGTAATGGGATGCTCAGTGACCTTATACGCAGAACACTCACTCTTTGCAATTTTAGAAAGGTCAAAATCAACACTAACAACACAACGCGCAACAGCATACGAGATAATAATATCAAGCCCAAATGTTCATGTGGTAAGATGCAAAACAGTGAACCCAACCACATTCATTACAGAGCCTGCACAGTATAATATATCCAGACACATGATTGCGCTACATATGAGGGAAAAGAGGTTCTTCCCAAGGCAAGTGGAAATGCACTACAGGAGGGAGAAATATACTTTGTGGATGGGTCAGCATCAATAGACAGTGAAACAGGAGAAAAGCATGTGTGGGCGGCAGTTGTAAGAATGGAAGAAGAAGAATATGAGATTATTGTACAGAATCGCCTCCCCTCTCATTACTCCGCTCAAGCAGCAGAATTAACAGCGCTAATTGAAGCGCTGCACACTGCTAAAGGATGTGCGGTCACAATATACTCTGACTCAGCATATGCTACAACAACAGTACACTCAGGGCTGTCACGATGGCAACGAAGAGGGTATCGAAGGGCAGATGGTTCACCAGTACAACATGCCGCATTACTAAATGAACTAATAGAAGCATTAGCAGAACCATCAGTAGTAGCATTGGTGAAATGCCAAGCACATACCAACAGCACGGATGCGATCGCATTGGGGAACACAGCAGCAGACGCTGCAGCGAAAGATGCTGCATATTTCAACATCACGCAAGCAATAGAGTGCATTGTTAAAACGCACAGCACAGATACATCAGAGGAGGGATACAGCCATACACCAATTTCCCAAGTAATAGAGCTCCAAAGACATGCATCTATAGAAGAGCAAGAGTTGTGGGCCAAGAGAGGTTGCAAATAATCGCCAATAGATTTAATATGGAGACAGGAACTAACAGGGAAGGTAGTGATGCCAGTGGAGTTACTAGAAAGAGCATTCCAACAACTACACTTCCCAACACATGTAACTAAGCAACACATTGCAGCGGAAATACAGGAACATTGGTTTGTTCCAAATTTACAGGAGCATTTGTCAAAATTTACGATACAATATACAACATGTCAGACATACACTTCAGGAATGACACTGAGGATACTGCAAGGAACACTACCGTGTCCTGTGGGCCCGTTTAGAGAGCTCCCCATTGACTATGCGGATATGGCGGAAAGATGTAACAGAGCAAGATACCCGATTGTGATAGTTTGTCCCTTCTCAAGGTGGGTGGAAGCTGGACCATGCCCCCACCCAAACGCGAAGTGTGCTGCAAAATTCCTAGTGCGGGAGGTTTTCTCAAGGTGGGGCATATGTGACGTAATAAGATCAGATAATGGCACACACTTTGTAAATGACCTCTTCACTTCCTCTAGTAATTTGAGCAATGAGGAAGCCTCTAATTCCACTATGGGAGATCATCCTTTTCGAGGAAGGGGCGGTCGGAGAGGCCGCAGAAATTTCCCACAAGGCAGGGCAACTTGCAACATGCAAATACAGAATGCCCCTCCACAAGGGCTAACCCACCGAGTATTCCAAACACAGAATCGGGCGTACCGTTGGTAAACGAACCATTACCTGTTTTTAATTTATCATCACAGATACTGACAGAATCTGAGCTGTCAATTCTAAAACGGGGTCTTTCTTTTGTGCCGACACAAACGCCTAGTGCTATGACTCTCACTAGCGAGGTAAAAGATTTCTTGAGAAAAGTCAGATTGAAGGCTTATTTTTCAGATAAAGATGGTCCAACAGAAACTAACCTATCTGGCTTAACAAAGCCATCTTCTTTCACCCCCAGTACATCAGATGTCCCAGTTGAAGTGGTCATATTCGAAAAAATTGTACTTAAAGAGCTTGAAAAATCTATACAATTTGTAAGAAATAGTGGTGGACCTAATCTCAGTTTGGCGGAATTTCATGCCATAAATACTTTGTCCAAGGATCCATCTATAGTGATCAAAGCGGCCGATAAAGCGGGGGCATTGTAGTCTGGGATGCTAATTTATACGATCAAAAAGTACAAAGACTGTTGGATATTCCTGGCCACTATTTGAAAATTAATAGTGATTCGACATTGACAATAAAAGAAAAAATATTGGTACTAAGTGAAAAAGCCCAGTGGGGAGGTTATCTTTCCAAAAAAGAGTTTGAATGTATTAATTACTCGGAAGAACAAACTCCTTTGTTCTATATAATCCCTAAAATTCATAAAAACACCAGCCAGCCGCCTGGACGCACGCCCTATTGTATCAGGGTGTGGTTCCATTTTGGAACCACTGACAAAATATATTGGCTTTTTCATCAAACCTCTGGCAATGGCCACACCAACATTCTTATTGGATTCTAGGGATGTGATTAACTTGCGGGAGGGTCTCACATTTGATTCCACCAAACAAATTCTGGTCACCCTTGATATAGAAGCACTTTATACCAACATTCAACAGGACAAAGCGGTCAACAGTTTGCGAACCATGTTGGATAGACATCCTCTACCACACAGTGTGCCAACCGAGTTTTTGTGCCAAGCAGCGGAGTTGGTCCTGGTAAATAGCTTCTTTAAACTTAAAGAAACCTTCTTTCTGCAAAGTAAGGGAACTGCAATGGGCTGTACATTTGCTCCGAATCTGGCCCTGTTTGAAGAAAACAAAGTGTTACATGATAGTAACCCATTTGTTAAACAGATCAAGTTATACCGAAGATATATAGATGACATCTTACTGATCTGGGAAAGTAATGCTGACACACTTGGCCTGTTTGTGAATTAGTTAAACCAGATAGATGACGATCTACATTTCACTTTTGAATTTTCTACCACGAGAATTTCATTTTTGGATCTCTCCATTTATAATGAATCAGGCCATATACAACTAGAGCTATTCAGGAAACCAACGGAAAGAAACACCACACTGCAATTCTCTAGCCAACATCCTAAAAGCCTATTGAGGAATCTCCAAGCACTTCTTAGTCCACAGACTTAGACTTCTGATCAAGACCAGCTGGTGTGTGTTTCCACCTTTTGCCAGCACAGTCAGGCGATTAAAGGGATCATCGTAAAAAAACTGGAGAATTTTGAATTCGACAGGAATGAAACTTCAAAAGCCACTATTTGCCTTTAAGAAAGGCAAAAATTTGAGACAAAACACTAACTTGTGCTAATCGACTTCCACTTAAATGTCATCTTATTCGAGACATTAATTTGTGTCCAGTAGTAGGGCATTACCCTTGTATGTCGTGTACAGCATGTAATTCTCAAGAAAAATGTCCAGCTTTGTGAGGGAAGGGAAAACATGGGAGTTACGTACCTTAACCACCTGTAAAAGCAGAAACGTGGTCTATGCGGTCCAATGCCCTTGCAACATGTTGTATATAGGCAAGACCTCAAGAGAGGTTCATGTTCGTATTAATGAACACCGTTCAAAGATCCAAACTCGTAACCTCAATGCTCCTATGGTCCTTCACTTTGTGGAGACAGGCCATAATGTGGAAGATTTAATGTGGTTTTGTGTCGAGAAAATTATCGCTAGTGGACCTGTTCAAACTAGGAACAAGTTGACATACAAAGAGCAATTGTGGATTTTTAACCTTAAAACTTTAGACAAAGGTCTTAACACGTTGGAACCTTGGGAGTTCAACTCACGTTAATATGGACCCCTTCTCTCTTACACGTGGCTCCTATTGGCTGTAGCAATTGTCTTTGCATAAAGTGTAATATCTACATTGGAGTTTCTAAGTTAGATGTTTTCTAACAGTAAATGTAGGACAAGGATTAAGTCAGTATGTTTTGTGCTGATTACAATTCATTTTGCATTGTATTATTATGCAAACTTGTATTGTTATTCCAGCAGCTGGTAAGGGCTGCGAGTTGGGATATGAGCACGTTTAGGGTGTTCTATACATAATTTCCAGTTCACCTTTCTGACCGTACTACTATACAGACGGGCCTTTTAAACAACAATACTAGTCCGACTCACGTGACCCATTTTCACATATATCACATGACCTCCAACGGAGTTTCGTCACATGCCGGCCAGGTTTACTACGTCTCACGTTGGCACGCAATCTCTAGATTTGCGTGGAGCTAAGGAAATTCTCGGAAGGACTTTAGCCTTGTTTAACTGAACGTGCACTCGCCATCGTTGTGACCCGCAAGTGCAAGGCGCACTCGCTATTAATATTGGATTGCGTCCCCCGCAGCGGGCACAGCTTCCAGCATTAATCGCAGTAAGTGATCGAATTCGGCATCATTTAGATGTGAAAATAATGTTAATTTTCAAGCACTTTATTGCCTCGGAAACAGAATGGAGCAGTAAATTGCAATTAGATGCTTCAATCGATGAAAAGGCTAAGAGGAACTTGCACTTCATGTGGACACTTAATTAACTTATACCCATGTAAATGTTGCATGATTACAGGCATTTTGTAACTAATAGGTTTCTGTCATGTCAACTCTTTATAGTTAGTAGCACGATTTTAAATCATTGGGAAATCATTCATTTATTGTCTTGCTTTGTATAAGATAACACCGTATTTCGATCGACTCAAGCTGAATGTGAGTAGCACAATTCCAAATTATTTGGTATCCTTTCATCCATTGTCCTACTTTGTACAGATAACATCGAATTCTGATCTGCTTGAGCTGAATGAATATTATCAGTGCTTGTGGTCGTATACACTGCTATACCTAAATCGAACATTGGAACAACTCTTGTTCCTTGCTCGAGGTGAGTGACTGAACCAATACATTCTGCACCTGGGTTATTTGTAACAACTGAAGTGAGAGTTTTTTAGCTTATGGACATCATACATGTCTTTTCAGATGTAGAATTCCTTTGAATTGACTTCGAGTGATACCTATGGATTTGGGTATCGAGAGCATACGACTCTGGGAGTCAGGTTAGTGTGGCTTCATTAGTTGTTGTACGTTGGTTTTCAGCCATGGTGGTGGTGCAGTTCCACTCGAGACACAGTGTTGGTGTTGGTTTTAGGTTTTCACAAAGCCTTTTGATACTCTGTAACAGTCGAGACATCCTGGAATTCACCCTCATGTGATGCCTCTAAATTAATTAAATGTTTAACTTTCAGTGTAAATAACTGTTTGTTGTGGGTTTGAGCTAGCTAGGTTTGGCAAGTGGACTATTACACATAATTGTTGAAATTCTTTGTGTTTTTTCAGCTATTGTATTTTATTCATTGTTTCTCCTGAGGAAGATGTTGTTCCAATTGCTTCCAAACGTCGAAACCGGTTGAGAAGAACATCCGAGGATGGGATCTGTCATGATGCATACCCCCGGGCATCCAGACCACGTCCATCAGCCCCGGGAGCAGGCATCATGTCGCCTTGAGAAAACCCAGCAACCCCTGCTAGGGGCTGTCTGGGTTCAGTCCTGGCGCCTATGGCGCCAGGCTCATGTGGGACATCAGTCCTGGCGCCATAGGCACCAGGCTCATAGGTGCACACTTACCTGATGCAGACCATGCTGCAAGAAGATCCAAGCCCATGAGAGGCCTGGAAGGGACTACTTTACCTTAGGGACTATTTTGTTACTCGGGTGTGGTCGGGGAGGAATACCTACCTTGGACTACTTTTGGAGGCTATTTAAACCACGCCCGAAGAGCAGCACACGCTTCACGTTATTCTGCATCCAGCAGCATAACGCTCACCGTGCCAGCAGCAGCATCCAGCCTTCTGCCACGCCCGCCTCGAACCTGGAGCACCTAGAAAGAAGGAAAGAAGCAAAGGTTAGAACATGAGTATTACCTGATTTCTTACCTGATTCCGGATTCATCGCATCTTCAAACCAGAGGAAAGACTTTGTTTTAAACGCATCGCATCGCCAGCAGCAGCGCCGCGCCATACTCACTGCTCCACGCAGCATCTCTATACCTCCACTTGTAGGAGAATATTTCTATGGGCAAAGCAGACAAGATTAGGAGGGCAGATCCAGTCAGTCATCGCTGCACTATGCATCACGTGGGTGGAGGCCGCAGCAGTCCGGGCCCGACCGACGCCCCTGTGGGAGCCAGGTGAGCGTAACAGAACGCGAAGCCTATCTACAAATCCCCACCCGGGCGTTATGGAAACCTCAGAAACCGACCAACTGGCACAACTATTGGGGGAACTTAGGGCGGAAGTGAACTCCGCTCACCAAGAGACTAATGCCCTCAGAAGAGAACTAATTGTATCGAAGGAGCGCACAGATGATCTCGCTAGACAACTGCTGCAAACTCAAGCTGGACAAGCACCCCTACCTGGTTCCGGGGGAAACCCAGCTCCTGTGTTATCGAGTACCCTGTGCAAATAAACCTACCAGGAAATATTCCATTAGCTCCACCTGAACGCTTTGCTGGAGATCCCAAAAGGTTCGCCGTGTTTATGAACCAATGCCGCCTGCACTTTTTATGCAGACCAGGAGCCTTCCCAAACGATCAAGCCAAGGTAGCCTTTGTATTATCATATCTCAGCGGCAGTGCAGCCGATTGGTCAATTCCACTTGTTACTCAGGATGATCCAATTCTTCGGGATTTTCAGGGATTTCAAACGAGCATGGAAAGACTATTTGCCCGGCACTCTCAAGGACAGGCCCTGGATAACGAACTTTTGTCCCTACGACAGGGTAACTAGGATCTGCTAACCTATATCGCAACCGTCAATAGATTGATAGTGGAAACCGGATGGCCTGAGGAAAAACGAATTACATTGTTTCATCGTGGACTTCGGGGAGAACTTAAAGACGTCTTGGATCAAGTTGTGAACCCACCTCAGGATTGCGCAGAGTTTATAGACTTAGTGGTCCAGCTGGATCATCGACTCCAGAATAGAAAGGCTGATCGAGCTAAGTTCGAAAATCGGGTATTGGTTAAATCCAACGTTGCCCCCAAAGGAACAGATGCATCAGAACCTATGCAAATTGGGGGAGTCAAAGGACCCTTAACTCAAAAGGAAAGGGAAAGAAGAAGACAGATGCAATTGCGTCTGTACTGTGGAACTTCAGGACATCTTCTACGGGATTGCCCTATAAAACCACCCAAGAAGGTGGTAGGAGTTGCTGATAAAAGTCCAAAAAAGCCTGATTCGGAAAACGACCACGCCTGACAAGCATAGAGGTCTGCTTGCCAAGCTTAAAGAAGGACACTCAGACCTCGCATCTGATCATACCAATGGTCCTAATTGATCCTAGACAACCCTCACGTATGCACGCAGTAAGGGCATACATTGATAGCGGGGCCGTAGGGAACTATATGGACCACGAATTGGCTTCCAGGATGAATCTACCTCTCTGCCGAAAAACCACCTCAGATGTCCTCACCACAGTCGATGGAACTGAAATAGCCTCTGGGCCTGTAACTCATTCCACCGCAGAGATGACACTATTGGGTCAGGATGGGCATCGAGAGACTATTGTGTTTGATCTAATCAAAGCCCCACAGTCCCAAATAATACTAGGGATACCTTGGTTGGAAACACATAATCCTTGTATTGATTGGCGAGAGAAGAGAATAACCTTCCCGGATTGTGCACAAAACTGTTACCCAAAGAAAAATCATAACGCAGGCCTGGCCACAGTAACCATATCAGTCATGCAACTACCTCCAGAATACCAAGAATTCCAGGATGTCTTCCAAAAGGAACAGGCAAACACCTTACCTCCTCACAGATCGTACGATTGTCAAATCGATCTCATACCCAGTGCACAACCCCCTTGTAGCAGGATCTATGCCCTTACGGAACCTGAGAACCTTCACATGCGACAATACTTAGACCAGTACCTTGCCAATGGCTTTATCCGCCCTTCCAAGTCTCCTGTATCCTCAGCTTTGTTCTTCGTGCCAAAAAAGGAAGGTGACCTTAGAACGTGCATAGACTACCGCGCACTAAATCAGATTACGGTAAAAAAAGGTACCCATTGCCTCTGATCCCCGAACTACTAGACCAAGTAAAGGATGCTTGTATCTACACTAAGTTAGATCTCCGAGGGGCATATCATCTGGTACGTGTAAAGAAAGGCGACAAATGGAAGACGGCCTTTCGCACCAAGTATGGTTTATTCGAGTATCAGGTGATGCCCTTCGGGTTGTGCAATGCACCAGCAGCCTTCCAGTATTTTATGAACGATGTCTTTCGTGAACTCATTGATGTCTGTGTTGTCGTATACATAGACGATATCCTTGTGTACTCCTCCTCAGAATCAGACCATGTTAAGCACGTGCGTGCAGTCCTTGAGAAACTACGCCAGCACAAGTTATATGCAAAATTGGAAAAATTTGTTTTTCATGTTACGGAAGTTGAATTCCTTGGATTTATCTTGACTCCAAAAGGAGTCCAAATGGACTCACGAAAGGTGGACGCAATTCTCAAGTGGCCATCACCTAGTTCAGTTAAAGGGGTGCAAAGCATGCTCGGATTTGCCAATTTCTACCGCAGATTCATTCCGGATTTCTCACATGTTGTACATCCCATCACAGCACTTTTGCGAAAGAACAAACGTTTCTTGTGGACCGAAGAGGCTGAAAAGGCCTTCCAAGAGCTGAAAGCGAAATTCACGTCTGCGCCTGTCTTAAAGCAACCACGCCCAGAGCTTTCATACATAGTGGAAACTGATGCATCCAGTTTAGCCATGGGAGCTGTCCTGTCCCAGAAGGATCCTGAAACTGGTCAACTTCACCCAGTGGCATTTTGGTCCAGAAAGTTCTCGGCACCTGAGTTAAACTATGCGGTTACCGATAGTTATTAGCCATCAAATCCGCCTTTAAGGCTTGGCGACACTATCTTCTCGGTGCCAGGCATACCATAATCACCGATCACCGGAACTTGCAGTATCTAAAAACAGCCAAAGCCCAATCATCGCGCCAACTTCGATGGGCATTATTCTTTGCCGAATTCGATTTTGTGATCACTTATTGACCAGGCTGTAAAAACGGCAAGGCAGATGCCTTATCCCGAATAGGAATGGAAAAAGCATATGCGAACCAGGAGCCAGTGCCTATAATTTCTGAACAAAGAATTCTTGGCATAACTACTTTACAGACACTAGAAGAAATTCATTTAAAAATCCAACAACTCTTCAATCCAGCAGCTCTGCAGGACTGGGTAAAGAAAGGCCTGGATTACTCAGTCATCAATGACCTACCCTACTATCAAGGACGACTATTTCTACCACACAAGGAATTACAGGAACCTGTCATCTCCAATTATCATGATTCCCTAATGGAAGGTCACCCAGGTATCGCAAAAAAATACCGAAGCCAAAATTAAGAGACAATTCTGGTGGGCCACCTGGCGAAAAGATATGAAGTCATTTGTGATGTCTTGCGGCATTTGCGCCAAAAACAAGAGTCGGAAGAAAAAAACAGCTGGCCTTTTACAACCTTTGGATATTCCACCTACACCATGGCACACCTTATCTTTAGACTTTATTACTGATCTACCTCCATGTAATGGATTTAACACCATTCTAGTTATCGTGGATCTTTTTTCCAAGATGGCCCACTTTATTCCTTTCGAAGGGATTACCTTCTGCTTCAGTCCTGGCCAAGGAGTTCCTCGAAAACATCGTTCTAATACATGGGTTTCCTTCTGTATTGGTCTCTGACCGAGGTAGTCAATTCATTTCACATTTCTGGAAGAAATGTTGCCAATTAGCACAAATCGACGTAAGGTTATCAACCAGTCACCATCCCCAGACTGATGGTCAGACGGAGAAGACCAACCAGAACCTTGAACAGTACCTTTGTTGCATGCTTCACCAGACCGAAAGTAATTGGAAGGATATTTTATGGATTTCCGAATATGCATACAATAACTCTGTACATTCAGGAACCAGACAAAGCCCCTTTTATACCATATATGGACACCACCCTCGAACCTCAGAACTCGATTCGCCTCAGCACTTAGAAATGCCTGCAGTTAGTCATTTATATTCTACTATTACACAAGCCTTCAAAGAAGCGACAGAACATTTGAAGCAAGCAAAAGAGAAATACAAGAAAAATGCTGATCTACATAGAAGTGAAACTCCACAGTACCAAATTGGAGATCAGGTTTGGCTAGCTACAAAACACATACCTCTGAAAGGGACTCATACTTTTAATCCTAGATATTTGGGACCTTACACCATTAAAGCCATTATCAACCCGGTGGCCGTCAAACTGGAATTACCCTCCAATATGCGAATTCATCCTGTCTTTCATGTTTCACTTTTAAAACCAGTTCAACCAGGAACAAGATTAACCAAACCACCAGATCCTATCTTGATAGAGGGAGAACCTGAATTCGAGGTGAAAAACATCCTGGACTCCAAGGTGGTTAAATCAAAACTTTTTTACTTAATCGATTGGAAAGGTTACGGGCCACAGGAAAGGTCATGGGAGCCTAGTAAACTCGTTCATGCACCACGATTAGTGAAGAGATTCCATCGGGACTTCCCAGACAAACCAGGACCAAGGGGAGGAACGCCTTTAGGAGGGGCCTTGAGGGGGAGTGCTGTCATGATGCATACCCCCAGGCATTTAGACCACATCCATCAGCCCCGGGAGCAGGCATCATGTCGCCTTGAGAAAACCCAGCAACCCCTGCTAGGGGTGCCCGGGTTCAGTACTGCCAGGCTCATATGGGACATTAGTCCTGGCGCCATAGGCGCCAGGCTCATAGGTGCACACTTACCTGATGCAGACCATGCTGCAAGAAGATCCAAGCCCATGTGAGGCCTGGAAGGGACTACTTTACCTTAGGGACTATTTTGTTACTCGGGTGTGGTCGGGATGGGATACCTACCTGGGACTACTTTGGAGGCTATTTAAACCATGCCCGAAAAGCAGCACACGCTTCGCATTATTCTGCATCCAGCAGCGTAACGCTCACCGTGCCAGCAGCAGCATCCAGCCTTCTGCTACTCCTGCCTCGAACCTGGAGTACCTAGAAAGAAGGAAAGAAGCAAAGGTTAGAACAAGAGTATTACCTGATTTCTTACCTGATTCCAGATTCATCGCATCTTCAAACCAGAGGAAAGACTTTGTTTTAAACGCATCGCATCGCCAGCAGCAGCGCTGCGCCATACTCACCGTTCCACGCAGCATCTCTTCGATCCGGCGCTGTCGCCACCTTTACATCGCCGAATCCCGGCACCTAAGGGGGACAAGAAACAACAAGGTGAGCAGAGAGAACAGACAGAGACAATCTCTTTAGCCGCCATATGCTTACCTGATTTTACCGCCGGAGGTATAATTCTTCAACACGCCACATCTTCTAATGCCGCACCTGTAAGATAAGGAGAAAGCAGCAAGTTTAACCCTTGGCATTATTTACCGGTCAGTTTTGGGTAACACAGACTTTTACCGGAGCGCTTTCAGCTGTCAATCTTCTTATTGGGTCAAAGCTACAAGATAAAAGAGGAATTGGACAGGAGTGAATTCCAGACATTTTGAACTCTTACGAACTATATACTTACGGCCCTTCGCCAGGACCTTTTGGAGTCAGGATTCGTCTACAACTCTTCCAATATCTTCAGGCCAGTGAAGTAAATGGTCATCAACGCGCCCCTGCGTGCTTCGCAGGATGGAGGGCTCACCCTTCAAGAATATAAGGTGATATTGCTGAGAGTGCGCTTCAGAGGTGATTAGTGGGGAGGACAGTGGGGATGCAATCACTTGAATCCACAAGTGGGTAAATCTATCTCTCCACTTGTAGGAGAATATTTCTACGGGCAAAGCAGACAAGATTAGGAGGGCAGATCCAGTCAGTCATTGCTGCACTACGCATCAAGTGGGTGGAGGCCGCAGCAGTCCGGGCCCGACCGACGCCCCTGTGGGAGCAAGGTGAGCGTATTGTTGAATGTACCCACCCCGTGGAATAGATCCCATCTCTTGACAATCATTGTGTTTATACATATTTAATGTGAACGAAAATGACAAAGATTATGTAGGGCTAACTAGTGAAGTGCTGCTACATATATATTGTACCAATAGTATGGTTCAATTTTTATTAAGTTGTGATTGAATGAGGTTGATTGGTGCAAGGTGTAAATGATTGTTTGACTGTTTAGGAATGTTGTTTGTGTACGGGTCTTTTCGAGCCCGCTGTAGTATGCTCTCCTGCAATATTTATGTAATTTAATGTGTGTAGTATTTGATGATTAATTAATTGTGGAAAATGATGTATCTTAGTAAATACATTTTGATACTTTGAAAAATTAAAAAACAACCTCTGGACAATATTTCAGTATACCTTGGTACATTAATACCCCGGTCCAGGGTGTGGGGTTTCCTGCGCCTTTCAGTGTACACACTCTTCAAGGAGGTGACATTGTTGCTGGGGGTCAAGCACAAATTGTTCCAAATATCACCCGATGGCTAACGGCATGGTGGAAAAAAATCAACGGCCTGCTCAAAAGCTATCAAAGTTGTGTAACACGCTTAAGAAGAATTGGGTGTATTGCTTGCCTCTAGCACTGTTCCAACTCAGAACACAGCCAAGTAAAGATCATCATTTGAGCCTGCACGAAATAGTGACGGGAAGGCACATTCATACGCCACTCTCCCCAGTGAGAGGAGCTTCCAGTGCTCACAGAGCTGCCACAGTGCGGGAGGATGAATTTAAGGAATACGTCACCCACCTAACACGCGCAGTGCATAGCAAGACAAATTGTGCCACCATTTACCGAAAATGCTGCAACAGACACTGCAATACCAGCACATGACAGTCAAAAGGGTCAGTTAATGCCAGGAGAAAATGTGTATGTACAGAGTTTTGTACAGAGATGGAACTCACCAAGATTTCATGGGCCATATGAGGTTGTCTAATGCACACCTACTGCAGTAAAAGTTAAGGGATTGAAATATTGAGTGCCTCTGTTAGATGTGAGAAGAGCATGTGATAGTGCAATCCCTCAATGCCAGCAAAATGACAGCAACAAAGTTGCTAGTGTGTAGAAGAGAAGGTATACAGAAACAAAAAATTGCAGAAAAGCAAAATGGAGAGCAATGATTAAGATGAAGTAGGACTCTCTTGCTCATGTTTGCTCTCTCTCTCTCCCTCTATCAATTACAAGAAATTTGATTAACAGCTTGTATAGAAAAATAATTCTCATTACTGAAAGAAAATAATATGAAGTACAAAATAAGTTTATGTTGATGAAATTTAAGAGAAAAGTAGCAGAATAGTATTAAGGTGTGCACACCAAAGAAATTATAAATTTAGTAATAGATTAGCCGAAATGTTGATATGACGGTAAAATGATAACTTGAGGAAATAAATAATGAAATGTATGCATGTCACTTAACCATTTTATATCACCCCTCCAGGTGAAACAATGGCAGAAAGGAGTGCACTTACTGATGACGACACAATTTTAGTTAGTGAAAGGGCAGTTAGTAGAGTTAATAAATATTATAATCTAAAATGTGGTATAAAATATTCAACAATACTGTTTTCTGCAATGTTATTTTTTATGGCATGGTACTATACTGTGCCTTTCATTATTAATGATATGAAAGAAGGGGGAGCGGGGTAAACCTAATACGTGAAGGCTCAACACTCATATGGGTGACTGTGAAAACTATGTGGAGACATAATCCATCTGCCAATACAAACCTCACTACGTTGCATAAGAATCGTACAGCAACAGCCCCCCTTTTTTCACTTGCTGCTACCAAGTAATGATAACGAGACCAATCAGTATGATGGGGATTACTTTTGGGAGAGTGAACCTGATCTGAATATTGAGGTACAGACAACCACAGAACCTACCTCACAAGGGAATATAATGCACTTTAATCTTGCTGCTACAAGTATACAAGAGACCCCAGAACCACAGGCCTGGTACACTGCGAATGAAAACAATGGCACAACATGGGCAGGCGTCTTTCCCCCCATAAACTATCAAAAAGTAAAAACGAGGGGAGGAGGAGACAGAAAAGGGGGGCGGGAGGGAAATGATATGATATCTACCATGGCCTGGGATTAGATGAAATAGAAGACCCCCGCCACCCAAACCAGTCAAACAAATGGTACTCAGACAGGAGTGCTACAGCAAAACAAACAACGAACGAGAGCTGCTCTCTCATACCGCATGCATCAGGCACACCTAAAATACTTGTACCACAAGAAGTGCCCTTGTCAGATGCCCAATGTTTGATTAATCTCGCATTATGTAGGATTTGGAGCACCTTCCAGGCACACACAGTTACAATAGAAATGCTGCAGAACGAGAAAACCTGCACAAGCAAGCGCCAAGGAGTAATTTGAATTAAAGAGCAATTTTTTGCCATAAGAGGAACAAGATTTACAGACAATAAGGGGCATGACGAAACAATCGAGTGCAAAGCTGAAGCACTTAGAGGACTAACTGAAGAAAACTTTCAATGGGTCAAAGAAACGTGTGCTCCCGTCTGGTCCCAGCACATTGCAAAACTCACATGGGTTACTGCTCTCAAAAAAACCTATCAAAACTCAAAAAGAAATTTCACATGAACTTTGTTTTCACGGAGAAGGGAAGGTGCCGGTGGGTACCAACAGGCGATGCAACAAAACAATCATCATTCCAGATATTTAAAAAAAGGTACAGCTGCACTCATGGACATGTACTGGGTGTGTGGCAAACAAGCCTACTTGCATCTACCGGCATCATGGAAAGGTACTTGCGCCCTGGCCACTCTGCATTCAGCACTGATGGTAATCCCAGAAAGCCATATCTAAGGGGGGAGAGGATCGGCTGGCATATCGGCAGCAGGGGAATCGGCTGGCATATCGACAGCAGGGCATTCGGCTGACACATCGGCAGCGCCCCAACCAGCAACCACAGAGCTTTACTCATACGACATTATGTCTGAAAGTGACCTAAAAGACAGACTGTACTGCAAAAGGAGGTCATCAAACTATATTTCCAGCAAATCATCCAATCTTCTCGCTGAGATTCCCGCAACATATAAACTCTTTAACTCTGCAGAGACATTCTTTGCTTCCCTCCTAATGCCAGGACTTCAGGCACGAACAAACACCAAATGGTCAGCTGGGAGCTGATCCAACTGGCCAACGACACTGAAGAGGGATTCAACGTGATCAAGGTGGAACTTCGCGCCTTGCGTCTAATGACAACGCAGAACCGGTACGTCCTAGACCTTCTCACAGCAATGGACGGCGGTATTTGCACGCTGTACATTCGTACCCCTGAAGACGCTGATAATGGGACCCTCTCTCACGTCATCTCAGCAG
This sequence comes from Ambystoma mexicanum, assembly GCF_040938575.1. Lineage (NCBI taxonomy): Eukaryota > Metazoa > Chordata > Amphibia > Caudata > Ambystomatidae > Ambystoma > Ambystoma mexicanum. The sequence continues at coordinate 497,377,804 of NC_090936.1, read as the reverse complement.
TACACAGCCTGGGGGAAAGAATGCTGAAAGAAGGAGGAATAGAGCCAAGCAACTGGTTCGACAACATGTTCAATTGGATACCATCATGGTTCAGCATCATGATGAAATTGTTTGTCCCAGTCATTGTTTTTATTCTACAATTTTTCTGTGTGTGCCAACTAGGTATCCGATGCTGTGCAAAATCTATGCCTAATTCAACAATGATGATGTTAACGATGGGCAGACAGACAGCGGTAGCCACCATGATAGATACACAGATGCAAACTGGAGAACCAAACCCACCAAAATACTGCATGACCGCTGTCTATTGCCAAAATAGGGATAGGGTAGACAATTTATATCACACTGCCATAAAGGAACCAAGGGAGCTACAATGGTACAGGGAAGCGTGGGTGGACCTGGATGGGGATGGAGGAATATATATGACGTGCACACCTGATGAATATGCAAGAGGGGGGCATAGCCTGGGAAGCGTATGTAGGGCGTGGATGCCAATAAAGGGTACACCTGCTTGGGATGAAGCGGTAGCGGAAGCAGAATATTATCGAAATGAGAATAAGAATAATAAGTATTTTGTTACTTTAGATGTAACGAAAGGGGGGAATGTGTGGGAGCCAGGGGTCGTTTGGAACCCCCTCATATATTCAGCACGACATGGACCACTTGCTCTTCCAATGGTGGGGATGCTTCCATTGCCCTTATGCGAACGTCGGCCTTATGCTGGCATTGGCATAGGGCTGTTGCGAGAGACACTTGGCATCCATTTTGTGCACCCTCGACTCCATCTTTGGACTAGGCCTCACTGCGATAATACGAAAAGGCTTCTCTCCCCTCTGCAGCACCACACACACACCGCTCATGGCCCCACCTTTTCTCACTGTGCCTGAAAGCTTTGCAGCTCCATTCTCACGCTTAAGCCGGAGGTAATTGCAACAAAACAAATGTAACATCTCGCCCTTCCTCTGAGATCACTGTCCCATGTGTGAACCGGCTTGAACCATGCCTTGTAGCTCATCCATCTCCACAAACCTGCCTGTGCCCTCTTACCCCCGCTGTTGGAAAGTTACTGCCAGTGTAACCCTGTGTCCCCGCAAGGTATTCTCTTGATGTACCAGACACGTGACCCTGCTCTGAAGCCCACCCCAGTGTGCCCCCAACTAAAATAAGACCGCTGTCACAGTATATTGCACCTTAGAACTAACAAATGTCAGCATGCCCCGTAGTCTCTTTGATGCGCTCAGACCCACCCCACGATCGATGTTATCACACTGACCAAGACCCCTAAGCCCGGTACTCCATATAAGTCCCAATGAGTGATGATGTGATTATATGTATGCAATTTATAAGTTTATGATGATTTGCTCAAAGGAGCTTTAGTTACGATTATTTAGTGTATGTCTAATGGTAGTATCTCATGTTAGCTTAGTTAGTGCCCGCCCTGCTTCACAGCAACCTGACCCTCACCCCGCCCGGACACAGGCAGATGGATCTCGTGAGGCTCACCCTCCCGCCAACCGAACAGCCAATCCGGAGGGAGCAGCACTTACAGCTACATATGTTACTTAATTTTTATCCAATCCTGTGTTCATGTAGTCCCTTATATGATGATGTCACCAATGACGATTTTTGCCTTGATAAGTTAATGCAATCGTAATGTTTGCCAGAGCGCTCTCGGGCAGCAGAGTTCTCTGGATGCCAATTTTACATAAAAGAAAACTAACTCTCGCAGCCTGTTCTCTTAGTCTCATTCCCTGTTGGGGTGTGTCTTATTTCTTTGCATTGCACGTATAAGACGGGGACTGTACAGGCTAGGTAATCACATAGAACAGGCTGGGAATCTGATGCGGTACACACTATAAACGTAGAGGCCTGGGAGCATATCTGGGCTAGAAACCATGGATCATCCAAATGCATTACAAATAAATAATGTATGTATAAATTATGTTACGGGTGGTAGTTGCCCCCGCTCAGGTTACATAAAATAACTCAGCCTTAGATCTGAACTGTTGGCAGGGATTTGTCTTGCGGGGTAGCTACTTCCATGTGTGGTGGTCCTACCCCGTGATTTGGATGTTATGGGTGTCCATTTTATTTATTGTTTATAAAGGAAATTAGTGGAACAGGCCTACCATTTGATCTGTTGGTCATACTGCTGGGATGCCCTATGTAGGATGCTTATTCTATGTCGGGGGCAGTTGGTTACCCAGCTGCTCCTAGCGGGCAGAATTATGGTTGCAAGAGGCTGGAAGAACCCAGGGAGCTGATATCGGCAGAATGGTGAGTTAAGGTGTGAGATTTTCTGGTTATGGAAAAGGTTATTGCTTGTGTGCACAATCAACTGCCCAAACATTTGGATGTATGGATGCCATCCATCGAGTATTATCAGAGGATTCCGTCCATGACCTTTAGGCCGCCCGTGCTTCCCCTATTGTGGGTTCTGAGGGGAATTGTGGACCGACACCGTTTGTATTAAATGATGCTTGTGAAGGGGGAATGGTGTTGTAAAGGAGATCGTTGTACCTCTATGATCTACTGAATATGGTGATTGTAATTTTAAATGGCTGTGTATGCTTTGCATCTGTGTTTAAATTAAAGTGTTGAAAAAAAAAAACAGATTCTACCGCTCCATGCCCAATTATATTTATAATAGGCAAGAATAAATCAGAAGTACCAAGTTCCTACTAGAGCTGCAGTCTCTGTTTCTGTAGGAGGGCGTTCCGGGTGTCAGTGACTGTCAAAGCTTACATTTAATATAAATCTTACTCAATTGCTTGTTTCTTTCTTCTTTTGACTTTTTTTGCGTGGTCTTCCTTCCCATCAGTCCCAGCACCAATCATCCACACGGGAAGCATTCGTTTCTTGGCCTTGGAATCGCACATCTCCACTTCACTATAAAAGACATAAAACAATGCACCATTTCAATCCCAATAGAGCAAACTCAGTCTTTCATCCGTCCAAGGTTCATAAGTCACAATTAAGTTAAGTAATAATAACACCTATTGTTTAATCTCTAACACAATGTTTGTGATCTATCTTGGCTATATACATGGTCAATAGCAATTGCTCAAAAACAAACCAATAGTAAATGGAAATCTCTGATAGAATAGAGATTTAAAATAAGTTTATTTCTAAAAATAGCTTCAGTGGAGAGTGTGGAACATTTTGGAATATGCTTTGCAGAAGTGTACTTGAAGTGTACGGATTATAATACAAAGAATATTGAACTAACCAACAAAGAACTCCTACAATCTATAACTAATATTCTGTGGCACATCATTCTATGATACATCACTCAGGAGACCCAACACATAATCATCTTTGTTAATGACCACGTAAAAGTGGAAAAGCCATTGGGTCATGCAGCTGAGTTGTTTATCTTGTTGGGAAATTTATGAAACAAAGTTGTTGCTGGCGTTTGTAATGGAGTCATAGTTTTGGTCCTTCATCTAGTTAGTTTAGGTTGAGAACAACGTTGGAAGGGGCAATATTACGCAAACATACTGGGAGCATTCCATGTTTTAAGGGACATTCAAACAAGCTGCCTCTGGAATGGTTTGTTCTTTTCAGGGTGGATGACCTTCTTCCTTTCTTAGTCCCTTTTGTCGCTGCATTTTTTTATATCACTTGATTTTCTTTTTCAGCCCAGAAGACATTTTCCTCTGAAACCCATTGATTGCTACATCGAACTTCTGATGCAAGCCATCAATGTGCATTATGGTGAACACTGGCTGGAAGTTTTTTCATTAACTTTGCCAACCCAATGTGTCTTTGCGGGTTCAGTAGTTATTGATTTATCATCAAACTACTTGATTGTTCGTGCTTAACATTCATGATCCTCCTGCCATTGCAATAATGACAGAAATCAGGCAGATAGTCTATGAAACCGTGGTCAACTTGTGAATTCTGCAATTTGATGACCATTTATTCGTCATGGATGATATAAACGCCAGATGCCCAGTTTCGATTAACACTAACAATCCTTACTTATGTCATCTAAATGCGTTTCAAACATAGATACTGCACTCTTTCCACAGACTATACCCAAGTTAAAAGGTATTAAGAAGCTTTATGCAATTCATCCTAGAATGCTGAATTGCATAATCGTGGGAGATATTCCAGCTAATTCTAGTAGGCTGATGAAATAAAGTGTATTTTGGGTGAGGACATGAAACATATTTCCTAATTTGAACTTCGGCATAGAGAAGAAAGTGATCATGGAGCAAGCAATTAGTTATCAATAATAATGAAATGGCAGCCAAATGAAGAGGTGTCGTGCTCCCAATCAAAACATGTTCCAACTAAACTAAAAATGGACAAAACAGAATAAAATGTCCAACTAAAAATGCAGTTAGCAAAATGCAGTTAGCTATACGGATACTGCACTGCTCTACCTTTGATAGAGTTATGAGAGAAATAGAGGTGGCTCAGAAGGACTCATTCGACATGTCAAAAAAATTTGAGCGGTTAATAAATGATCTCACTTTACAATTGTTTTCAAAAAGCTCTGTTGTCCCCGAACCGGACATATAAAGATAAAACTGTAAAATACTCCTGTGAACGGATTAAAAATGTAAGAGAAATTAGAGCAAATAGAAGACATATAGTAAGGTGACATAAGCTATCAGCAAATGAACCTATTAAATGAGGAAAAGAAGGCAACATGATCATGACTGGCATAAAGTCTGCTAAAAAGAAGGGATTAACGCAAGAATTTAGCTCAATGATATCAGTTGTTCCCACTCCACAGATCGTCGGAGGAGCCTCGCAACCTTCTTCGTTGGCCGTAAGGCCTGCATCCACCCTCTTTTGGGACCGCCATTGAGCCCCTGCACAGGCTCTACTTTAAAGCGCATTCAGTGCTCCTTTGGCTCCCCCCTTACCTCCCCCATTTAATTCCTCCTCCAGCCCACGCACCTCCCTCTTCCTGCCCCCTCCTCTCCTGATTGGCTACCAGCCTGACCTGATCAAGACTTGATTGAGAGGCCCAGGGAAGTCTTGCGCAGGCAGCCGGCTAAGGGCCTAGGCAAAGGGCACCTCCATCATCTGTTTGCCATGGGCTTCCCCTGCCATGCCATGACCCCTGTCTGCTGCAACAATCAGGTAGGGAAGAACAATTTGTCTGTACAACTAATACTGTTGTAGGCCGGTCTTTGGAATCTAGCTACGGTTTTGTGCCACTACCCTGCATCCTTTCAAACAGGAACGTCGTTGTAGGCTTTCATTCAGATTCTCGCTGCTGTCTGGTGCCACTACCCTGCATCCTTTCCCACAGGGATAGTGCTGTAGGCTTGCATTTCAAAGCCTACAGGGACCCTCTGGTACGTATAGCACCCCATATCCCACCCAGGGCACCTCCACTCACCCGTATACATCTGCATCAACTTACTACTCAACTTCATAACACACACCACCTCTGCCGTTAGAATATAGTTGGGTCCAACGACAAACATTTGGTCCAGCTGGGCACTGTAGGGGAGGCATGGTATCAGGAGTATGACACTGACACAAAAGGTACAATTTGTAAAACCTTTATTAAAGCTTCTGGATTTAGAAAAACTTCTACTTTGCCCAATAACTAAGATGGGACTAGTCTCGACCATCAAACAATAAATAAAACAGCCCTAGTGGAGTCTTTCAAATCCAAATGGTCTATGTTAACAAAACCTAATGCCTGCCCTATCTCTTTTACAAAAAGTGTATAATGGAGATATGTATGTTAGGAGACTTGTTTCTGTTCTGTTCAGCTATCTGCCAACTATGACACACTGAGAACAGGTACTTTTGCTGCCGATAATTAACTCAGTAGTCGCTTTTTATATTACCATTTCTTATTTCATGTACAAATGTCTTTACCAAACCATGTTTAGATTCTACTTTAATATGGCATGTTCTTTACATGTGTCCATGCAAACTTTTAAAATGTGTCCTTATTAATCTTGTGTTTGCACAATTGGTTTTTCTAGCATGGCTGTTTTTCACTTGTTTTTCGTTAACATTGAAATTTAATGTGAAACCTCATTTCATTACTGTATACAAACAAAAACATTTCAATTTATCTAACTTTTGATTAAGTACTTCTTCAATATTCAGAAACTACGGCCACTATTCAGCCCTACATGTACGAGACAGAATATTCAGAAGAGGAAATCCGTGAAAGAGAAAACAGTCAAGACCATGGGCAATCAGATGCTATTTGTGACAATCAATAACTAGAGCCTGAACCCAGTCGCATGGAAGATGTTCCCATCTGGTATACATGCTATCATTGTGATGTTACGCCAGCTATGTTGGAGAACTGCTGTTGCGGAGAAAATACTGTCTGCTTGGCCTACATTGCCGAAGAAGACACACCACTGCTATGCCCTACCAAGCTGTGTGACTTCAGGGCAGCCTGCCTTACAAGATCTGTGCTGCGAATGCGGATGGTCCTTATGCACAAACTTTGATCTACAGTTCGCCCTCATAATTCAATTAACAAGTACGCTAACTCAGTATATGTTGTGTGTTTGACAACCAAGACGGGGAACATTGCATGTTGTTCCCCTATATCATTGTAACGTCTTTGGGTCACTGACGAAAGCATTTTTCTGTAAATTGAATACATTTGTTTTTTCTAATCTCAAACCCTAATATTCATCTTTAGAATCAATATCCGAACAATCATCTTTCTTTCACTTTGAAGTTAAACACAATATTTCCCCCATCTCCCAAACTGTTTTTGATCGAATGGGCGTTCACATTTTCAATTGATCCCCACTTGATATCCCAAGCACTATCAGTACTTTCCACAAAATATTTTTTAAAGCATCACAATACCTTACATTTAGAAGGGTATTTCAAATATAATACATGCAATTATAGGGTTCATTTAAATAAACTATTTCTGTATCTCTTGCACAGGTGATACAGTCTTGTGGCCTATCCTGCGGTTACATGGTGGATCATTGGAAGACTGGTATTCTGCGTTCGATAAGTGATACCTGTCTTTGTAGTTTGCGCTATTCGTGAGAAATTCCCCAGTTACTTCAGACAATACTGCTGATTTATGCAGACAATACCTCGACTGCAGCAGTACAATTTATAGTTTGTCATTACCATCCAGTTTACAAAACTAAATAAAAAACTGAGTTGATATGAAAAGTTGTTCGAAATTATTTGTAAGTCCACAAAACGTACAACCATCTAAGAGGATCGTGAAAGATTGGTAGGCTTCAACAATGTTACTGGCCTATTGCACTTGCCTCATCCACATCCATCCCACCTCCGCTATCAATGGCAGTTCGCACCTGTGGCCGCGTGCTCGCAAGGGGGCTGGGTGGATGGGAAGGCTCACAGTGCAGAACACCATGTAAACCTCAAAGGGCTCTTAGGCACGGGGACCATTGACCACATGGCCAGCACAGACACTGTCTCCAGACTCCCCTTTGAAGGCCCCGTTCCTGCAATCATTCCGGCAAACATATGGCTGTGTCCTTTGAATGTGTTCCGGTCCCATTGCGCTCACCTTATCTACATCTATCCATCCAACACCCCCCCCTCCCCTCTGCCGTCAATGGCAATTTGTATCTGTGGCCACGGGCTGGCAAGGGGGCTTCACTGGCGGGATGTAAGAGGTCCGAATTTGTCATAGAGGCCTGGTGGGTGTGAACGAACACGTCTGACATTCACATAAACACCCACTTCTGGAAGCCTTTATGAACACTGAGGAAGAGAAACATCTCTGAAATTAACTAGGGATATCGCCAATCCATCCACTTTTTTCCTTGCTTGCTGAATCGGCTCATCTGCTCTTCTAACTAACAGTCAGTCAACTTTTACTATTGTTTTCTTTAGTGTCAATGTTATATGCTCTGCCACTTTCTATTGCTTTATACTCAATGTACACCCTATTCTCAATTTAATATATTCAAAAAGTCTACACCATTATCAACCGCCCTATGAACTTCTATCTCTGTAACTAGCTCATGGCCCACTTTATCTATAACCTTCTTTTCTAACTTTCAGTGTCATGCGGATGACACTCAGCTCTCTTTTAGGCTCCCCTAAGCCTCCTCTTCTCCCTCTCTCATTCCTGAGTGTCTATCCGCAATTCAGGATTGGTGTGCCTTAAACAATCTCTGCCTTGGTGCCAGTAAGACTGAGATACTTCTCATTAGCACCCATGCTCCCGCTTCTTATCTCACTGTGGCGCCCCTCCTTGTGCCCTCTACTTTCGCCTTCCTGTGAGGCAAAAAACCTAGGTGTCATGCTCTCCTTCTCTCCTCACATCACAGAGCTCGCCAAGAAGCACCACTTCCAGCTGCACCTCCCCAGAGGTATTCTACGTTTTCCACTTTCCACCATGGTTTTCTCCAGGCTGGACAACTGCAACAGCCTCGTTCTCAGTCTGCCTACCTCTACTCTTCGCCTTGTGCAACTAATCCAGAACAAATCTGCAAGACTTATCTTTGGCCTCAAGCCCAGGCATCGGATCTATCCAGCTCTGAAATCTCTCCACTTGCTCCCAGTGACTGCAAGAATCAAGTTTAAGACCCTCTGCATCGTCCACAGGGCTTACTGGGGCCGGGGCTCGCACTAAATCCAACTCTCTCTTCCAAAATACTTTCCTTCTAGAGCCCTTCGCTCAGCTACATCCAATTCGCTGAGGGTCAGAAGTTTCCCCAGGTTGGGAGTGGGGAGTAGATCTCTCTCCTCTGCAGGTGCCTCCCTCTGATATGTCCTCCCTGCACCTCTCAGACTTAAGCCAGGCCACCAGAAGTTCCTGAAGCAGCTCAAAACCTTCAATTCTTCCTCTGCATTATCTCTCTCGCTTCCTTGCTAACTTACCCGTCTGTTCCGCCGACTGGTTGCTTGGCTACCCTAAGAGTCTCACTGGGTACCAGGCTCCTCCATGAACAGTCTTCCTTGCACTGCTTCCGGGCCTATTGCGCACCTATGGGCTGTAACTGGGACCCCTACAGCCCCCCTGCCTCCTTGCACTTACCCAGAGCTGCTCTTATATGGCTGCACTTACTCAGAGCCATGCTGCCCTGATCCCACTTCATCTACCCTCTCCCTTGTAATTCCCCCTCTCCCTTCCCCCATGCACTTCGCATTGTCGCACTTGTACGATTTGAATGACAAGTCCTAGCAGCATCGTTTATGTCTGGTCTTCCCCCATCGTCCTTTCCTTGTCTTGTGGCGCCTAGAAACAGTTTTCTACAGGCGCATTATAATTGACATATCATATCAAATAAAATTACAGTATTGCTACCAAATTTAATATTTCATAGTGCAGGTTTTCATTGCATGTTTGCCTTAGGTGGAATTTTTTAAAAGGTACCTTTATTATCAATGCAATGTGATGTTTGATGTACTCACTGTGAAATTCTTTTATAGTAATTTTTTGTAGTTGTTTTTTTAACAGATCATAAGAAAAATCAAAAAATGCTTTCATGTATCATTTTCGGTTACCTCAATGTCATCCATGCCAAAAGTGAAAAAACAGTCCAGTATGTCTTTCCGAAGGATATACATTTACTTAAAAAATGGCAGTCGAGCTGCGGATTTCCAGTGTCCGAGATTGAAGGCAGATCCAACGATGTCTTGGCTGATGTGAGGGGCAATCGTTTCCACGTCTACAGCATGCGCTTCTCTGAAGATATGTACGAACAGTCACAGTTCAATAAAAAGGCGTACCAATGCAGTTCCTACTAACTTTCAGCACACGTTGACCCAGGTTAGTAGTGTAGTGGAGGCAGACTTTTCTTTAATGTATTTGACTTTTTTCTACATTTTTTCAATATAATAAGTTTTCCAAATGATCATTCAGTACATTGAAAAAGTCTGTGAACAGGTAACATAATGAACAGTTTGGAGTTTTTGTGGAATACTTCCATTGATATTTTACTGCACAAGTTGCTTTCGTGGCACAATGTACTGCAGTTTATACAATTATAACTTTAGATTAGTTTGTGTATCCCTAGTTAAGGGATACACTAACAGTTCAGTGCAATGTGAGCACCCCGCCCAGGCGCTCACAATGGTGTGCCTCAAATGCTGCTAGGCCTGCAGACAAGGGGGAGAAGGGCAAGTGCTATTGGGAGTAGTTCTTGGGAGTGGGAGTTGGTGTTGGGGCTGGGGTCGAGAGTTGGTGTTGGGGTCCCCTTGTTGCCAGGAATAAACACACTTAAATTGTGATCAGTTTGAGGGTTTTCATTCAATGCAATTTAGACATATGCATTGATTGCATGTATTTGAAGCATGTTTCTGGAGTAAAAAAGAATGGTCCATGAGCTCCGGGCAGACCATCTGCCCTTCCCTTACATTCCTATATATGGCCTGTGGTGCCCTGTTCACTCCTCCAGCATCTTCCTCGTCACAGCTAGGGGGGGTCATTGTCCTCATCTGCGGGCATTTCAACATTCCTACGTATGCACACGTTGTGCTGCATGGTGCAGACCACTATGATGTTGACAACTTTTTTGGGGCTGTACATCAGTTCACCGCCTGTGTGATGTAGGCACCTGAACCTAGATTTCAGAAGGCCAAATGTCTGTTCGATGCATGTTTGATGCATAACCTTGTTCTACTCTGCGCCTCATTATAGCCTATCTCCTGTGGTATAGCAGGGTTTCTCACAGGGGTCATTAGCCATGGCAACTGCGGGTATCAAGCGTCACCTGCAAAACATGAATGCACTGTGTGAGACATGGCGGTGTGTGGGCCGGGGTACAGGTTAATGGTACTGCTGTGTATACCCCATGTACATGCCTTATGGTCGGGCACGGTGCACCTTGTGTGCATCAAGGTTGATGGGACTTGAGCTACATGGTTCTCTTGCAGTCATTCACATTGTGGGAGTCTGCAGTCATGTGGTGTCTGGCACTGCTGTGACATTGGCAATGCACTGGTCACCTATGGTGTCACAGTACACCATGTAGGGTACATGGAAATGCTTACATGGGTTGTACATAGCCCTGATTGTGTGGTGCTGCCTTGCATGGCTGGATGCCCTGTGTTGTCACATGGTTCAAGTCTTTGTCCTGCGGTGGGTCAGTCAGGGTGCTTGGCCGGTTCTGTGTATTTGTAGCGTTGCATCATGAGACTTGGAGTTCCTTAACTTTACTACTGCTTAAGTACCCAAGGTGTGTGTCTGTGCTTTTGGCAGTCAGGTCTGAGTGCTACTTACCCACAAGCCAGGTGTGCTGTTCTCCGTGCCTCTCATTGTATGCAGGTAGGGTGCTGTTGAGCAGAATCAGTGAGTCATGTGTAGCCGCCCCAGGATATCGGGCAGCAGCAACTGATGGTGAGATCAGCATTGCAGGTCATCTGAACATTCATCGAATGGTATTGTTTCCCGTTGCGGTATGCCTGTTCTTTTGCCTGGGGGTAGGAGGGTACTTGTGCCTGGGTGATGGGCATGGAGCTGTGCATGCATCATAAGGGCATACAGGACTTGGTTCAGCACCTTGAAGAAGGTGGGCTTTTATATCCCATGCAGTTTCCCAACTGTGTGTTGGAATGCACATGTGCCACAGAAATGTAGGACGGCCACACACTTCAGCAGGTGGGGATGGCTGTTCTGATGGCAATGGCACTCTGTAGTTCTGCCTGTGTCAGGTTGAGCAGTTTGGCGATGGCTGGACGGTCCAATTGGTATAAGGTGACTAACTGGCTGTCCGCGAGTGTCCATGGGGATGGGCGGACATGTGGTATGGGTGCCCTCCACAGCAATCGTCTCCTGCACCTTTGTTGCACCTGTCTCCTTCCCTGCTGTGGTCCAACATGCTGCTGTAGCTCGATGTAGGTTATAGTTGTGGAACCCGTATTCTGTGTCTGCTTGTGGCTGCATGTCGCTTGGATGTGTGTGGGGGGTGGGCCTTTTATACTCCACCTGAGTAGATCTGGTGCACCCGGGCCTTGATTTGTGACACCTGTATGCATTTACCTATACCTTTTTTGTGGAGATAACTGTGCTGTGTTTTTGGCAGAATTTCCTCCAATTTATGGAGGCAATTCTGCTGTTTTGGACTTGTAATGTGGCGGTAATGGATTTTGGTGTTTTGGTGGTAAATCAGTCAGCGGAATTACCGGCAAACGTTTGGGCAGTCGTAATTTGGCGTAGTGGTAAAGTTGGCGGTAACAGAGTTACCGCGAATTTTAACACTTACAGCCATACTTGTAATGAGGCCGATAGTGAAGTAAAAAGACTTCCGGACAGATATTTTTCACTATTTCTATTAAAGCTTTCTGTAGGTGCAAACAACATCTTGCACATTTCTTGGAAACTTTAGAAGCAAATACTAGATGTTATGAGGAAGGCATGGTATCGACAACAGGGATACAAGTTTTGAAAACCTTTATTTCATATTTTGGGGGGAATGGTAGAATACCTAACTGGCCCTAACTCTAAAATGGGAGTTATCTCAGCCATTAAACAATAACAAATATGTCCAAGTCAGTCTAGTCAAAATAAAAAGGCCTATAGTAAGAAAACCTAACCTTGCCCTCCTTCTCAAAGTGACACGTGTTAAGGGAATACAAAAGGAAAATAGTGTCTCAAAAGGAAATGCCAGAATGGCTTCAGTACAAACTGCCTTCTCCAGGTTCAACCCCACGGGGTCTACAGAGTCTCTTACTAAACAAAGGATAGGTGGATGATACAGTTCTATCAGTCTTGCACACTTTGGCTTACTGGTACAATTCAACAGTTCAATCTTAGGCTTTTAACCTCTTGTAGTTTAATCACTTCCTTGGGCTTCACCCGCCTTGCCATCAATACTCAGTTCATATGTTCCCAATTTCTCACAGTTCTGCACAGGCTTCCCTCTGATGGGCTCAAGCCTGTCTCTCCTTCACCAAGGTTCCCTTCCCCATGTTTTATCTAAGGTTTCTTTTCACCGTCAAAGACTTCGAAACTGCAAGGAATTTACATATACCTCTGCATGACCACTTCAACCTCCCTTTCAATAACCCTTCCATTCACAATTTCTCTTGCAGCACCAATGCCTCCTGGTACTTGTAGTACTTATTCTCTTTCACTTGCCTTCTTGGCCTTTCCCAAAGTTCTTATATTTTACTTTTGCCCTCTTATTCAACTGTCTTTCCTTTAATCTCTGCTTGTAATATCCTTCAAAATCCATAACATTTCACAGAGACTTTCGAATGTGCGACTTCATCTTGCAGGACCACTCTGCTACTTCGTATCCTTTTCTTTCAACAATTGGTTTCTTGACTCACGTTCTATCAGCACACGCGCAACCTTCAACTTTCAAACAACAGTCACATTTTCCTTTTCACATCAACCAGACTTTTGTTGCTCTAGATAACTCACTGGTTGTGTTCATTGGATATCTCATCTTTTTCCTTCAGCTCAAGGCTGTTACCAACGCCTCCTCTGCTCCTCCCCAACTACGCCGTTCACACGGGAGGGTCGCGGGCCACTTCCTGGCAACTTGAAGGTTTCTTTTGTCGCAGTTCGCTCGGCTGTGTTCTTCGAACACTCACGGCTTCCCGAAAGCTTGGAAATCTTGCCTGGCTTTCACTTGATCCTCTCAACTGTCGATCAGCCCGTTGGCCTTCCAACTTCCACAGCCTGGTTTGTATCAACCTTGGAATAGCTGTTCCTACTCGTACCCAGCCTCGCTCAAAGTGTGTCTGTGCGTGCCACCTTTTATCTTCACAGGGAGTGTTAATATGTGGCAGGTGTACATTGTTAGAACTACGTGCCTGACTCTGCCTAACCTCATTACAGGGACAGGGCCAATGCAAGTCATCCTTCTGACCTCATTCCTAATCTTCTCTGTGCAGTACTTTTGCCAAGATAAAGTAGGGAGGAATTATGGGAGTTGTAATTTCACCATAAAATAAACAGGGCTATGGGTTAGATGGGTTGTGTAAAAAAGGGGATACCATGTCTCATCATTGGGTGCTTCTCCTCACTCCCTGAGGACCCCTTGCTTGTCCACCCCCAGGGTCAGGATCCAAAAGCGAAAGGGGATCCACAAGTGATGGGCTTTCCCTGGCTACCTCAGTACGGGATCCCCGGGTACTAGGTTGTGAAACATCTTCTGGTTTTTCACAATGTCTATTATAAGTTTCCTCTGTGGCCACTGTGACTGTGGCTCCTGCTGCCAAGGCAACACTGGCAATGGGGCCTCTTGATCCCACCACATCTTTGCTGCTAATGTAGGAGCTGTCCAATCACAGCATTTCCTACACTGCAGCCTACGGAATTGAGGAAAAAAACAGGTTTTCACTAGTTTGAGCAAAAGCGTGTTTTCGAAATACATTAAGATATCCAAGAAGTAAGCCTGCCACAAGCAGGCTCTACATTGACATGATATGATATGACATTTATAACGCGCCTGTACACAGGTGTTTCTAGGCACGACAAGACAAGGAGGGGGAAACAAAGAGGGGACAAAACAACAATATTACTAGGCCTTGTGTCATTTAGATCGCGCAAGAGCAGGGAAGGGGGCAGGGGAGAAGTGCGGGACAAGGAGAAAACAAGAGTGCAGCCAACAGGTGGCAAGTGCGGGTACTCATAAGTGCAGCCAACAGATGGCGAATAAGTGCAAGAGAGAGGACTGTAGGGTTACAGATACAGACCACAAGTGCAGGGGAGCCAAGAGGCAGTGCAGGGTTGCAGCTGGACAGGCAGGGACCTGGGCCCAAATTCAGAGGGTGACCAGTGCATGGATCAGGCAGGTGATCAGCAAGGTAGAGGAAGATAGAAGGCAGAAGCAAAGAGAAAGGTCTTGAGTTGCTCCCAGAACCGGAGATGGTTCTGCTCAAGTTTCAGAGAGGCAGGGAGGCTGTTCCAGAGGAAGGCCCTAGCCGAAGTAAGAGATCTTCCCCAACTCGTTGCTTGGAAAAGCGACTGACACTCAGAGAGTTGGAGGTGGAGGAGCAGGGAGCTCAAGTAAGGCAGGTATTTAGGAAGAGAGTGTTGGAGGTAGTGCGGTTCCAGGCACCAGAAAGCCTTGTGGACAATGAAAAGGGTCTTGAACTTGATACTTGCCGCCACCGGGAGCCAGTGAAGAGATTTTAGTGCTGGAGAGATACAATCTCCGGGCTTGAGGCCAAGGACAAGTCTCACAGTCCTGTTCTGGATGAGCTGTAGAGGACAGAGAGTAGAGGCAGGAAGATTTAGAAAGATGCTGCTGCAGTAGTCCAGCCTAGAGAGGACCAGAGCTCTGAAGACCTTGAGCTTCTGGGGGAAAGTGAGGAAGAGAAGAATACCTCTTACATCCTAGCAAAAACAAGGTACTGCAAGCAGATTTGTATTTAAAGAGGTGGCTAAGGCCTATGGCCTTCTCGGTGACTCGCCAAAAGAGGGTCATCTGTAACCTGTTAAGAAGGAAGGTGAGAGATCACTACTCAGAAGTTAGGACAGGGCACATTCACATTTGACCCTCCACTCCAGTGACAACATTAGTGACATCTAGAGATTTCAATTACAGAGACTCCATAAGAATGAGATTTGGGAGGAGACAGAGCTTCTCTCTCTTGCAGCACAATTCCCAGTTGTGATACTTTTCTGAATCCTGAGAAATAAAGGGTTAAAAAGGTATGTATCAGAGTAGGAGGTGAAAATGGTTGTTGCACCCTCAAATCTCAATTTGCAGACTGCGATTTCAATCATGCACCCATATACAACAATAGACCCCTGATCATCCAGTTTCCCACACACATACTGCCATACATCCACCCATACAACCATCCTCACCCACACATTCATCTACAGTTTCAACCATGTTCACCCACCTATCTGTCTAACTATGTTAATTCACTCATCCATCCACACTTATTCGCCCACTCATTCAGCCAGCCATCCATATGCACCCACTAATTCAACCACTCACCATACATCCACCCATAGTCATATACTGATGCATCCACTGTATGCACCCCCTCGTTCAGCCTTCCAACCACCCATAGACATATTCTCACACTGACCTAAACACTCACTCATCCATCCATCCATCCATCCATCCACCACCACTACAACCACATTCAGAGCCGGCCCAAGGCATGGGCCTTCTGTGCAGCTGCATAGGGCCCGCAGCAGGGCCGCCCAACCCCTGCAGGCATCTGACTCACAGAGCATGAGCAGAATAAATGTGCATCCTGCAATCGCATTCATTAGCACCTTTCGGCAGGCTCTGGCCAACAACAAAAGAATGTAGTCACAGGCTCTGTGTTGTGCAATCTCCTAAAGCAGCACAGGCCCCTGCTGTCACATCTCGGAGTGTTTCAGAGCCCCCTGCTATCGCATCTCCCTCCATTCAGGAAGAAACTATGCATGGGCAGGAAACCATATTATCTGCTGCTCACACCCGCCCAACCTCCATTCATGCAGTTAAGCACCAACTATTGGGTCCTGCAGTCACAGGTAGTCCATGGTCAACAATTAATTTAGAAGGTAAGCCCACTGTAAAACTATATAATTAAGACTCTATTTACAGAAAAGTCAGAATGCCCGCAAAATGATGTGTAAATTCTGTTTTGGGCATTGCCTGGTATTGTTTTAAATGACTATCTTTGAATTTGTACGTGTATGCATTTTGTGTCCCTTCCTATGACGTCACTACATGTGAAAATTGGAGGGGGCCCCACACTTACTTTTCGCCCCTCGCCTGCAAGTCCTAGTGCCGGGCCTGCAAGTCCTAAGACCAGCCCTGACCATTCTCATACACACCTCATCCACATCCACTCACTATCTATTCACCGAGTCATACATCCAAATTCACTGAGTCATCCATCCCGTCCTAAGCTATTCACCCACCCATGTGCACTCATCCACCCAATGTTCACCTAGTCATTGATTCACGTTGTTGACCCACTCATCCATGCACCCAAACATAATCTACAACTCAAACATCCAAAGAATCAACAATGTTGAACCAATTAACTCACACTTAAAGCCACACCGACTAACTTTGTCAATGCTTGATTTAACTTAAGTCTTCATACACGGACTGGGTTGTGCTGGGGAGATAGACTACCAACAGCCGAACCCAAAATAAAGAAAGATTCACGGCTCCCACCTACGATAACTAACGTGTACTTTACATGCTCTGTAAGGTTTGCATCGCGCGATTCAGGTTTTTGTTTATTAATAATAAAATACGAGATTTCTTTGCAACAATAAGGATCACTCGGGAGAACTACGAACATGCATCACCTTGTTTGTGCAATTACAGTATTTGTCCTCCAAACCAATGGAGGGTGGGGTGTCCACGTGACCCTTGTCACATGGACAAGGAAATAAAGGGAGGCGTGAGCCCGCCAAAAGGCAGTTTACGCTCCAACAGCCAGACCACATCTGATGCATCTTATTTATGCGCTGCACATTAGGGCCGTGTTACATGTTTATTCAGGTACCAGCCTTCCCACTCCTGACGGGATATCACATTGACGACGGAGGACGGGATCGAAACGACCGCCTCACATGAATTAACGACAGAGAACACAGCCGCAACCAGCCTGACGGGTGATCGTGCTTGCGCTCCTCTGTTACCCCAAGGCCTGCTGAGTCATTCGCGCCTTTCTCTGGGGCGCAGGGGAGCGCTGTGAAAAAAGAAAAAAAACACCAGCGTCGTTCAAAGCAAGTAAGTGTGCTCTGCACCAGACTGGCACGAGGCTTAATAAGCAGTGCCTAAAGCAGCTAAAGCCGAGTGTTGCGTGTTTGAAGAAAAAAAAGCGAAGTTTTCCCCCTCATGTAACACGTAAAGAAAGGACTGGAAAAAAAAGAATCGCAGACTTTACACACTTTGCTTTTTCTTCATGTAACATGTGGGCCATGTGATAAGCGGTGTGAAAAAAATACACCACAAATTCTTATATATTTTCTGCTGAATTGAAAATAAAACACAGATTCTTGCAGACTTTTTACATAAGTTTGTCACCACAAGCATAACAATCATCTTTGTTATCCCTCTGCATTTTGACTGCCCTCATAAAACACAGCAAGTATTCACATAACAACAAAGCTTATATGCCTGACAATGGTTTTACAAAAGAAGCCCACAAGAAATAATTAAAGCAGAGACTAGCCTAGTCTGCCTCACACTGACATCGAGCCCCTACTTTTTGACAAGTGAGATGAAAAGTAAGAAAAGTACAAATATCACATGTGCACAGCCATAAAGAGGTGTATTGGAGCCCCTGCCCTCCATGTAACATATAGAGAAAGAGAGAGTGAGAAGAAAAAAAAAAGAACTGCCGTCACAGTCGGTGTGACCCACAGAATCACTAATATACTCACAAGGCGGACATAGAAGACCATAGACAAGTCTGAGACAAGAATCTTCAAACATCAGGTAATCAAGGCTAGAGCCAGGCAGTTATACAAGGACGCAGGAGCACAAGCCAATGCCAGCGCAAGATGGCGGATGTCGTCACAACTCCGCAGAGACAACAAAACCGCAGCCTAGACACCAGCACGTGGCTAGACACAATCATGCAACAATTCCAACCTTTTGGACCGCGCACTGGCCTCCGGTGGGAGTTGTGGATCCAGCAATTTGAACTGTGCATTCTGACGCGTGACATTACCAGTGAAGAAAAGAAAAGAGCGTTCCTCATGCTCAACCTGGGCACCATGGCACTATGCATTTTTAATACGCTACCAGACAGAGGTACAGCAGATGACTATGAAACAGCAAAAGATGTACTAACGAGAAAATTCAAGCTGAAAGTCAGCCCCGACTTTGAAAGGTTCAAAATGCGCCAGGCTAGGCAAAGACCACAGGAGGGCATTGATGACTTCCACGGCCGCCTGTGGGAGAGGGCTCTGGCCTGCGACTTCCCAAATGAAGAATTCTCAGTGAGGCAGCAAGTAATACATGGTTTGTCGTCGGAAAAACTCAAACGTGCCATTCTATCATAAACAGACCTTCCATTGGTCACCATCCTGTCCATGGGACGCTTGAGAGGACGGATGAACATGCGACTGAAATGCAAATTATAAGCCACCTACCAGTGGACACAGAGCCAGTGAAGAACAACGCTTCAGCTATCAATGCCTTAAGACAGTAGAGGTTCCGCAGAAGCCAGCCTATCACCCAGCCAAAAGACTGCATTTGTTGTGGAGGGCAACATGGTAGAAACAAACCATGCCCGGCATATGGTACCACATACCGTAAATGTGGAAAAGTCAACCACTATGCATCAGTGTGTTTAAGCTCGAGGCCAGCAAGAAATGAATCAACTAGGAAGACTGATCCTCGCCACAAAGTTGATACAAGACCTTGCAGATCACATCTAAACCACTCTGAGTGGCCCGAACGTCAACAAAAAGGACGGCCAAGCAGATCCCGCAATAACAGAGGTGGTCGTGCTGAAGCCATCGACAGTGAAGACACTGATAGTGTTAGCAGTCTAGTAGAGAACAGTCCCCTGATCATGATGGCTGAACTAGTAACTCCAGAAGGGACAGAGTATACATGATCTCAGTGGTGAAACCAGGCCAGGGCAGTCAGCCAAGTGGGAACAAATCACAGCGTTCTACCATTTCAGTAGGAGAGGTCCCAGTAACAATGATGATCGACACTGGGGCGACGGTAAATGTCATGCCAACCACCAGGTTCAACAAACTTGATCCCAAACCCAAGCTGCGGAGACGTTCTGTTTTACTTTACGCATATGGCTGTAAAAAGCCCCTCCCTGTTGTAGGATACTTCAAGACAATACTCTCACACCATGGAGTCAGATGCAAAACACGTATCCACGTAGTAGATGCTGGGACTGAAACCCTTTTTTAAAAAAAAAAAAGAAAATGATTAGCATTTCTTCAACATGAACATTGGGACTTTCAACATCGTCCCCTTTCCACACCCACCCTGCCCCTCCCCCCACACCGGCTATTCTGTCCTTAAATTGTCTCATATTTCTACTCTTGGTGTCTCTGTCTCATCCTGTAAATATGTCCAGAATGCGGATTCTATGTGGGCACCACTGTATCATATGGTCATTTTGTAGGCATTCTATCGCCTCTCCCAAGTCTGATATGAATTTTTGGCAGGCCCCTTGTATGTTAGATGTGATTCTCTCCATCGCCATGAATACCCATATTCTCTGTAGCCACTCCAGATTGGATGGGGGTGTCTTCTGTTTCCATTTTTGGGCTATTGCTAGCCAGGCTGCTGTGAGGAATCCCATGAAGTTTCTCTTTCGAGTCTTTGTCATTGTCCTATCTCGGGGATCCCACATGCCACACAGCCATACCTCTTCTCATAGGCCTTCTGCGCCCTTAAACATTTCTTGCATATGGTATTTTACCTCTGTCCAGAAGCTTTGGCGTTCCGGGCAGCCCCACCATATGTGTCTCCAGTTGCCCACTGCATCACAACCCCTCCAGCATTTATCTTGTGATGTGTTGAACATTCTGCGGAGTCTTTCTGGGGTATAATGCCATTGTATCATTATGTTTGTCCACGCTTCTCTTTTTTGGTTCACCCGTGTACATTTGGGGATTATCTGCCAGATGTAAACCCATTGTTCCCTCGTGATTTTTTTCTTTAATGTCGTTTCCCATTTCTTCATGTAATGCCATTTTGTTTCCTCTGACTGGGCGTTTATGAATTTGTACATGGTATAAACTATTTTTTTATTCCCCTGACTGAGTCATGATATATGTCTCGAAAGGAGTCAAGGCTCTTGTTGTCGCTTGTGTTATTCTCGGGGTGGATAGCCAGTGATGGAGTTGTTCATATCTGAATCTGTCCTTTTCTGTGAGGCCAAGTAGATCCCGGCATTCTATGTAAGTTCTGATCTGTTGGCTGTCGTACATGTCTCCCACTTTCGTGCAGTCTGCATCCACTCATTTCTGAAATGCTTCTTTCTCCGTGCCCGGCTGGAATTCCGTGTTCTCGAGTATTGGTATAAAGGGGGCTGGGTCTATTGTCTGCGTTTCTTTCTTTGTTACTCTGTCCCATATTTCCAAGGTTGTGCTCATGATCTCGCTTATTCGGACATTCTGATGCCTGTGTTCGGGTCTGATCCAGAGTAGGTGGCGCATACTTAATCTTGCCACCGCTGTGTCCTGTGCCTCCCATACTTTTTCTGATATGTTCGGGATCCATTCCTTCAGAACCCACATCTAGGCTTCCTCATAATACTTCCGAAAATGAGGGAGTGCCATGCCTCCTTCTGACTTTTGCGCCGTGAGTGCTAGGTTAGAGAGTCTCTGAGATTTGTTCTGCCAGATATATGAGTGTTTTGAAGAATGAGGAAGGTATACGAATAGGGAGTGCTTGGAAGTAGTACAGTAGTCTGGGCAATATTGTCATTTTTATGACTGTTATGCTACCCCACCATGTTATTGAGAGTGGGTTCCATCTTTCCAGGTCCCTTTTCACTTGCTCTATAAGCTTTGTGTAGTTCCCTGCAGCATAGAGGTCTTTAATCGTGGTGGTTAACGTGACACTGAGATATCTTACCCCTTCTTCCGCCGTTTGTAGGTGTAGTTCTTCCGCTCTCCTATGTATTTCTTGTTTGTCTCCGTCCAGGACCATTACCGATGACTTTTGCTTATTTATCTTCAGGCCTGATATGGATCCGTATTTATCTATTTCTTGTATGAGGAGAGGTAATGTTTTTATCGGCTCAGTCAGGGTCATCATCATGTCGTCCGCATATGCCGCTGTTTTGTGTCATCACCCCCAATTTCAATGCCCTTGTTGTTGGATGCTGCCCTGATATTTGCCAAAAGTGGCTCGAGGAAGATAGCGTATAGGAGGGGGGGATAATGGGCAGCCCTGTTTAGTGCATCTACCTATTCTGATCATGTCTGAGAGTTCTCCATTTACCGCGATCCTGGCTGAGGGTGAATTGTAGTTGGCCCGATTCATATTTATATAAGAATTGCCCATGCCCATTTTCCCCAATACTGAAAACAGAATGGACCACTCCACTCGATCGAATGCCTTTTCCGCGTCAACCGCTAGGATTGCTGCAGGGGTGTTGGTAATCCCCACTTTCTCTATCAGATGTGCGATTCGTCTGATATTGTTGTGAGTTTTCCTGTTGGGGATGAATCCCGATTGGTCTTGATGTATCAGATTGGGGAGCAGCGGTGAGAGTCTGCTAGCTAGGACTTTTGTGTACAGTTTGGCATCTATATTTATTAGTGCTATAGGGCGATATGAGCTTGGGTTCTCTGGATCCTTTCCTTTCTTGTGGAAGACCAGTATTTTAGCTTCATTCACCGGCGTAGCAATGTTGGCCGTATCTTTAAAGGTGTTGAAGAGGTCTGTTAGGATAGGGGATAGATATCCCGCATAGGTTTTATAGAATACGCCCTATAGCCATCCGGTCCTGGGGATTTGTTTTTGGGTAAATCTCCGATTGCTCTCGTTACCTCCTCTGTTGTTATTGGTTCATCAAGTGATGTTTTTTCGTCTGATGTGATGGTTGGTAAAGTTATTCCTCTCAGGTAAACTGCCTCTCCCTCTTCTTTCGGTTTGCCCGATGTGTACAATTTCTGGTAGTAGTCTCTAAATGTTTCTTTAATATCTTTTGATTGTGTTTTCGTTTGTCCGTGTTCGTCTTTCAGTGCTTTTACAGTTTGGTTTTGTTGTTTCCCTTTTAATTGTCTTGCTAGCAGTTTGTCAGCTTTATTTGATTTCATAGCATACCAGTGTTTAGATTGCAGGAGTTGACGTTCTGCCCTTTTGGTTCTGATTGCTTCTAGCTGCCTCTGGACGTGTCGGTAGGCTCTCTTCAATTTCAGTGATCGGTTACCCACCATCTCTTCTCTTATCTCCTCCAATTTGTTTTCTAATTCGCTTTCCCATTTTCTGGATTGCTTGTCTTTCTGCGCTTTAAACACGATTATTTGTCCCCGCATCACCGCTTTGAAGGCTTCCCATATTGTGATTTTCGACACTTCTGGTGTATTGTTTTGTTCAAAGTATTCTGTTATTTTCTCTCTGATTGTTTCTCTCAGTATTGGATCTTGTAAGATTTCTCTTGGCAATGTCCAACACCATAGACCTGATCGTTTGCGGATCTTGGGAAGTGATATCCATAGAGGGGCATGGTCTGATAACAATATGGGGCCTTTTTCTATGTTCTGTATCTCCACTAGTAAGCTCACCATGGCCCAGATATAATCAATTCTAGAGCTTGTGCTGTGCACGTGTGAGTGGTATGTATATCCCGGGGTTGTGCCTCTGATTCTCCGCCATACATCTTCCAGGGCCATCTTTTTCATTGTGTCTTTTAGCGATTGTGTCGGGGTCCCTTGTTGTGTGAGCTTGGGGTTTGAGCGATCTTCGCTGGGGGTCCACGCTAGGTTGAAGTCTCCTGCCAATATTACTTCCCCTTCTGCGAAGTTTTCTAATTTACTCAGGGTGTCTTTTATGAATCCGTCCTGGCCCATGCTTGGGGCATATATCGTTGCAAGTGTCAGTGGGTGATTTTCTATTTGTACTTTTGCAAATAAGTACCTTCCTTGTTTATCTGCCATTGTTCCTCATATTCGTACGTTGAGTGGGTTAGCAAATGCTATCATGACCCCCTTTTTCTTCTCTTCATCATTAGCTTGTAGTATTTGGTTTTAGCCTTTTATGCGGGTTTGTCCTTTTCTCTTTTTCTGTATATGTGTCTCTTGGAGCATTATTATATCATACTTCTCTTTGGGTAAAAAGTATTCCGTTTTCTTGCTTTTTACGGGGGAGTACAGTCCTCTGATATTGTATGTTAATATTTTCAGCCCCATCCTGTCCCTTGAGTCTCTAATTTCCCATGTCTCTTTCGGGGTGGTTCGCTGTTGTGTCCATAAATGCTGGTGTTTACCCCCTTCCCCTCCCACAACTCCCCCCGTTTCCCCACTCCACTCCACTCCCCCCAACTTTTTCCCTGCAGAGGGTAATGGGCCCTATGGTTGCTTGGGCACGAGGCCTTCGCGCCATGTCCTCTAATAACTCAGGTTTAACTCTTTCATGGGGAGTCCTAAACCCCACTTGTATGTTTTGTGGATTCCAAGGGTGTCCCTTGGCCCTGCCGCATCCTCGTGCAGCCATTGGTCCTTTTCATTTTTCCATCTGCGTATGCAGTGTCTCCTTCCTTTATGTTGGGGCTTGTTTCCCCTGTTCCTTGAGGTGGCATTATTTGTGTTCCGGGTTTCGGGTTTGGCGTCTGGTTCGTTTATTCTCTGTCTGCCATCCCCTCGGAGCCTGACGTCCTTGTGTGCTTCTCTGTCCTCTGTTGGCTCCTTCTCTTGCATGTCCAGTATCCTGAGTCCCTCCCTGCATGTGGTAATTCGATGTTGCTTCTCCTATCACGTAAATAGGAGGCCAAATGGGAAGGTCCATTTGTAGCGTACTTGTTTGTCTGTCAAGCATTTTGTTATTGGAGCCATCTCTCTACGTTTCCTGAGTGTGGATTGCGCTAGATCTTGAAAGAGCATATTTCTTTGCCGTTCATTCTTATGTGGTCTATGGTTCTGGCTTTCCTCAAAATGTGCTCTTTTTGTGTGTATTGCGCCATTGCTACCAGGACGTCCCTTGGGCAGGCCCCTGGTTCTCCCACTCTTCGAGGGCCCACTCTGTGTATTCTGTCTATCTGAATTTCCTCTCTTGTGCCGTCTGTAAGTATGTCTTGAAACACCTGTTGTACTGTCGTGTGGAGGTCTTTATCGTCGAACGATTCCGCCATGTTTTTTATTCTTATGTTTGACCTTCGGGATCGATTCTCTAAGTCTTCGCATTGGGTTTCTAGTTCTTGGGCCAGTCTTGCCAGTCGTTCTTGTGCTTCTGCACATTGCAATGTTTCCTCATCTATGTTCTGGACCGTTCTCTCTAATTTGTCTGTTCGCTCTTCCAAGTTTCCAATGTCCGTTTTCAATTCCTGGACCGCTTGTTTCATTTCCCCTTTCATGTTTTCAAATTGTGCATGCATAGAGGATATAAATTGGTCCTGAAATTCTTTAAACCACGTTTTCATGTCATCTTTCGTGGCCATTTCTGCGCCTCCTGTCTGTTCTGGAATGGTCTTTCCCTTGTCCTTTTGTGTGTTTGCTTTTGGAGTCGCTCCTTTGTCTGCTACCCAGAGTTGGACCAGATCCTGATCTTGTTTGGCCTTGCTGTTGAGGGACTGTGTAGCCTGTTGCGCTTGACGGTTCCTGGATTTTGACATGTGTGTACCTCCCTTTTCTCTTACTTCTTGTCTATTCCTCCTCGGTGGCCTTGCAGGCGTCTCTGATTCCGCCGATGAATGTCTGCTTGGTTGGTATTTCTTGGTCCCACCGGACTCTATCTTGTTCTTAGCTTTGTTGACTTGGGTCTATGGCTGTCGCCTCACTTCCGTTGGTTGTTACCTCGGTGGCGTATCTTTTGGGCCTCCTTACTCCGTGGCCTCTGGGGTTGCCTTCTTTGTTTGTGCTTGTTGGGTGTGGGGTGCAGGTGCCCTACTGCACTCTTTCGCCCGGTAGGAGCCTGCTCTGCCGCCTTGCCCAGCGTTCTTCCCTGCGGTATTGACTGGGCCCCCTTAGTAGGTGGGTCTTCTTTTTTTGCCTATTCACTAGGCCCAGGGTCCCTTCTGATTGTTAGCGGGTGATGGGGGGGGGGAGGGCAGTTTGTCATGCTGCTGGAGTATCCTGTTTTCCCACCATCCGTGGAGCTTACCGTCCGTTTCTTTGTTCGGGCTCCTCTCCCCCTTGTGTACCGCTGCAGCTCTCCCCTCTGGCGCCCGATATACGCGCCGCGGTGCCCGCACTCACTGCCCGGTCCGTGCCGCTGATCTTTCCAGTCGTTCGTCGGGGGACTCCTCCTCCTCCCTGGTGGTCCGCAGTCCGGAGGTTAGTAGTCTGCCGATGCGCTGCTGGATGTTCCATCTGGGGCTCCGGGGTCTTTCAGTGCGTTCTCCCACGTCACCTGCTGCGTTTCTGCCCAACCTGTTTGGAGGCTCGCCTGGTGTCCTGGTGTTGGCTTCTGTATCTCGGTTTCTGCTGTGTGTCTCTGGTACTGTCTTTCCCGCCGGCTGGCTCTCCGACCTTGCTTCTTGTGGCGCCTTCACTTTTCAATCTTCCCAGGTTCTCACCGCTTGTGGGCTCTGCTTGTTATGAGCCTTGTGGCTGCTCTTGCACTCCGGCGGTTAGCTGGTCCCCTTCTTTCCTGTCCTCGCCGCGCTGGGTCTCCCCCATTGGTTTTCACCTCCAACGATATCTCTTCATTGGAGACATGCTCCGTAGGGCCAATGGTCTGCTTATTTGTGTTTCTCTGTTGTTGCGGCCCGAGCTGGGGGACGGAGCTCTGCTCAGGCACGTCTGCCTGGCTCGGCCGACATCTTGGAATCCGGATTGAAACCCTTTTAAGTTGTCCCACTGCAGAACGTCTGGAAATCATCCAGTTCAACCTCGCCATTCAACAGGACAACCTTGAGCACCTACTAGCAAAACGTAAGAAACTTTTCACAGGCTTTGGCTGCCTCAAAGGCAGATCCGTAAAACATCACATTGATCCTACTATTGAGCCACGGGCCGTGCGACACAGAAGAGTACCTTTTCATATGAGGGCTGCAGTGGAAGCTGAACTCCGCTAACTGGAAGACCTTAAGATCATTGAGAAAACCTCAGGGCCCACACCTTGGGTGTCGCAATGGTTGTCACTGCCAAACCGAAGCAACCCAATGCAGTCCACATATGCATCGACATGCGACTCCCCAACGCTGCAATAGGTCGAGAGAGGCATATTACCCCGACAATAGATTAATTGATTGTTGATTTGACTGGTGCAACCATTTTTAGCAAGCCTGATCTCCTTTCGGGCTACCATCAGATACGCCTTGTAAAAAAATCTTGCTTTATCGCCACATTCTCCTCGCATCTAGGTCTTGTTACCGCTGCATCTCTTCGGCGGCAAAAGTGTTTCAACACGAGATAAAAAAAAAGTTCTTCAAGATCTACCTGGTGTGACAAACGTCAGTGTCGACATCCTAGTTTATGGAAAGACGGAGGCAGAACATGCCAAAG
This sequence comes from Ambystoma mexicanum, assembly GCF_040938575.1. Lineage (NCBI taxonomy): Eukaryota > Metazoa > Chordata > Amphibia > Caudata > Ambystomatidae > Ambystoma > Ambystoma mexicanum. The sequence continues at coordinate 497,350,839 of NC_090936.1, read as the reverse complement.
GACTCGCAGCTACTCACCCCTCCCCCCTCCGACGGCTGGAGGACTCAGGAAAGCGTAACTTACGTTTTGTTGGCTATGTTTTCAAAGAGCATGGAGTTTCTCCTGACCCGAGCAAAGTCAATGACATCAAAAATGCACAAGCTCCAACTAAGGCGACTGGAGTTTGGAGTTTTCTGGGTATGGCCACTTACTGTGGTCGTTTCATTCCAGACCTGGCCACCACGGCAGCCCTGTTACGTGAACTTACTAAAGCTCAAACACCCTGGCAGTGGGGTATTGAACAAGAACAGGCATTCAAGAAGGTCAAAGACTCCCTCTCTAGTGATGCGACAATGGTGTTCTTCGACATAACCTGCACGACTGAACTGCTTGTGGATGCATGACCAGTTGGGTTAGGTGCGGTGCTGACGCAGAAGGATAGAGAAGGAACAGTATTAACCATCGCATTTGCGAGTAGAGCACTTGCACCAACAGAGATAAACTATGCCCATATTGAAAAAGAAGCACTGGCAATCATCTGGGCGAGTAAACACTTCCATGTGAATATCTTAGGACACCCAGTAAAAGTCATAACCGACCACAAGTCGCTTATCCCTGTCTTTGCAGGATCAGCACCACACCCCCCTGCCAGGATTGAGCGGTGGCTGCTTCAACTACAGCAATTTGACTTAGATGTTCAGTATCGGGCAGGTGCTGATAATCATGCATATTTTCTGTCACGTCACCCTCGCCCAGCAACTTCCACTGAATGCAAAGCAGGGAAAGTGACAGAAGAACATGCATGTCAAGTTATTGCATGTGCTCAACCTAGAACTATGAAGATTGAAGAAATCCAAGTTGAGACAGACAAGAACCCATGTCTACAACTAACAAAGACAGCAATCCTGTTGGGTGAATGGGAGACGTTCCTAACAGTAGTTACACGGAAAACGGCCTCAGCTCAAGAACTACTACAAGCACTCTTTGGAGTACGACAGAAACTATCAATCTCTTTTTAGATGGCCTGATTCTGAAAGGACATCGAATTGTACTGCCCACCTCTCTACACGAGGTGCATGAAGGACATCAGAGGATAGTGAAAACGCAAGCGTTTCTCAAGTCTTGTGTATGGTTACCCCATATGCAATGGAAAGTCATGGCTTTGGTAGAGGCCTGTACTGCATGTCGGTCCACACGTCGGGCAGGACCACCAGAGCCTATGGAGTGCTCCCTCCCGAAGTGACTGTCGTTGGGATGCCATCAGCCTTGATTTCTGCACGATAGCAAATGAAACATACCTGCTTGTAGCAAATGATGAACACATCAAATATCCAGAAGTCGAACCTGTTGGATCAACAGATATCACATCAGTAACAACTGCACTTGAAAAGATGTTTGCGACGCATGGCATCCCATCCTCAATCAGGAGTGATAATGGACCGCCATTTACGAGCAAAGGTTCTAAAGTTTTTACTGACAGCCTAGGAATACGCCACCACCATATCACCCATACTGGCCCCAGGCCAATGCGGATGTGGTGAGGTTCATGTCCTCAGTCAATAAAACTGTAAGAATAGCCAAGGAAAAAGGCAGGGCATGGCTCCCAGAGCTCTACAGGTTTCTTCGAGCATATTGGCTGACTCCACACTCAGCAACACGTGTTAGCCCAGCGGACATGATGTTTGGTGTCCCCATCCAAGGCAGCTTCCCTCTCCATCATTCCTAGAGACCTCCCCTAGTAGACTTAGAAGAAGTGGAGGCCAGAAGAAGCAGACATAATGCCAAAGAAAATTAAATCAGGAAAGCCATCCCTCATGGACTCCAAGTAGGAGATATAGTATTAGTTTTATGGGAAGAAGGGAAGGTGTACCCTATCCCTGTTGAAGGACAAATATCACGAGAGCAGTCCTATAGTCAGGGAGGAGCCAAAAGAAAACCCTAGTCAAAAGAGCCCAGATCTAAAAGAAGAAGAGAGGAACACCACTGCATCGCAAACCCCTCACAGCCCTGGTCTAAAAGGATGACTTTAGAGACCATCCGGGGGTCATCTGATGATCATCAAACTACACTCGAAGTAATTCCCACATCATCAGACGTCATCACGCTGTTAAAGTCATCAACAAATATCTCAGAATGGTGGGTGATGATTTGGGGATGAGCTTAGGATGACTTAATGAATATGCTAACATCATCCCCATTTTAGAAAACTCTTTGTTCCTGATGCTTTTAGGATGACCTACTGATCACTTCAAGAGATTGCACATTTGGCCCTGATGATTTGGGGATGATTCTGGGATGACTTGCTGATTACTTCCAAGAGCATTGCCATGAAACAGGTTTGTTCTTGATGATTTGGGGATGACTTACTGATTACTTCAGAACAGTAAGTTTGTAGGATAATATGCAGACCAATACAGATTGTCAGTCTGCTTTTGCTTAGTTGCACTTATGCTGAATGATCCCCCACCATGGCAAGGGTACAGCTTGAGACTATGTTGGGCCAAAGTGGAAGCCAGAGGCCTAAACATAGCATGCACCCACTGGGTGAGAATCCTTTTCCATCCCAGTCAAAAGCAGGAACTCAGCACCCTCACAATCAATACATTTCCATGCTGACTTGTTAGGTACGAATTGGTGTAGTCCCACTGTGTGAGACTACACAACACTTATCTGCTTGGTATTAGGTAAGCCCACATTTTGGTATAGGTCTGAACTACACAGGTTGGCAGTGTGACTGAGCAGCCCGGCCTATCTCAAGAGGGATAACTGTGAGCTGTAGAGCTGTACAAATGAAATCTGTAAATACAAGTAGCCAAGTAACACTTACACTCAAGGTTTCAGTTATAAATAGTTGTTTATTTAATTAACATCAATTTTTAAATAAGCGTTCTTTAGAAAGGCAATTCATGTAACAATGTAAATATACTTTAAAATTACTTTTCAGAATCAGAGCAAGTTAGTGGATAATCTTTGGATATGCTTCATACACAATTGCTACACCCTGGCGTGACTTCAATCACAAGGACAGTAATGGCATTTATGTATCACACTAGGTTGCAGAAAGGAAAGGTTTAAGGAAGGAAAAAGGTTAAACAGGTTCTATACACGTCGATATATCAAAACACGGAAAGCATTTCAATCACTTCTGGGAAAGCACAGGGTTATGAGTTTGTCGCTGGCGAGTGATCGTACAAAGTTGCCAGTGGCGCTTCCACCAGCTCTTCTCTCCTCCATTGCTATTGTTTGTGGGAGGACCCACAAAACACTCGAACCTTCCGCGGAGCGGAACGCGGCGTAGGACGCCGAGTAGAGCAGTCCTGCAGTCCCCGCTCTGCTGTTTGCTTTTCCAGTCTCTCCTCCATTGCTATTGTTTGTGGAAGGACCCACAAAACACTCGAACCTTCCGCGGAGTAGGACACCGAGTAGAGCAGTCCTGCAGTCAGCAGGTGGCCGAGGTGGCCAGGGCGCCATGGACGAGGCGCAGCCTTCGAGCCCTGTATCCCCGATCTCTCCTGGCAGTGAGCCGAAACGCTGCCTACAGAGCAGCGTTATCCATCCAACACGTCCTGAGAAAACAGCTTTAGCCTCTCCAGTGAAGAGAGGCAAGAACAAGAACAACGTACCTGCTGGAGGAGGGTCTTCGGCTCGTCTGAGGAACACGTGCTCCCCACACACTCCGCTCCCGTCGTTGCACCCTTCTATTTTCAACCCGGAAGTATCCTTGTCTGCGAGGAGCTCGAAAAACACATGCATCCTGGCAACTTTTTCCCAGGAAGGATTTGGCTACATCCAAATGTCTACGGCAGCTGGAGACTGTCCCGGTTCAACCGGGGTGCCGGCCAAACATCTAGGGAACTTACCGCAAGTTGGTGAACTCTCGTGCACGCTATCCGTCTCTGCAGCAGCCGCGTTCATTGCAGCGGCTGCGTCTGGGTGTAGCCAGGGCCGGAGTCCCGCTTTGGCGAGAGGGATTACCGCCGAGGCCGTCGGAGGACGACCTGGGGGGGCCCTTTCTCTAGCCCAGCTTGACACCACAGGCTGCACAGACACAGTCGGGTTGCCAATGCTCAAACCCACTGCAAATGGAAACATAAATTACATCAACAGCCGGCACGATCCTGGCCACAGTTCTGACAGTTCAGAACGGCCCGGCCCAACAATAATCCAGGCAACGGCTATGATACACGCCGAACCTCTACCTGTTGGCGGCCTGCCCCCTTCGACGGAATCACCAGCGCAGGGGGGGTCCACGGCCTCCTATCAACGACTTACCACAGGACAGCGCTGGCCCTACTGTGGCCACCCCGCCTCCTCAAGCTACCCTAAAGAACGCTGTCATCACGGAATCTGGTGACCCTTCAAGTCCGGCTCAAGAGACCTTCCCACAAAATGGACGCAATTCCTCCATTCCAGGGCCAAGGAAAATAACTTATAATAAAAACAAAACCGGAAAAACAAAAGGGGGAAAAGCCAGTGAAAACCAACTATTAAGAGCCGACACTGGCAGTAAAACCAAAAGGAAAAAACTCTATACCAGTAGACGGCAGAAAACACAATCAGAATTCAGGCAAGAAAAACGACACAGGGAAACAAGCCCTCTCAAACCCATCGATTTCGAGTGCTCTCTTCAACCTCTTTAAGAATGTAAACGTAAACTAAACGTTGAGTCTGAACTCTCAGATGCAGACATTTTGGAGGTCCTGGAAAAAACATTCCCAGCACCAAAGCTAAGAAAAACAGACAATTCAAACATTACGCCTCCCACACCAGTTCCTACCCAACCATCCAACACAACGCCATGCGTCTTGCCAGCAAGTGTCTCGCCAGGTCCTGAACAGATACCCAGGTTCATGCAACCAGAAACTCAAGATCAGTTGATCGAGCCAAAAATGTCAACATTGTCCTCTGATACCACAAATGTTGAAGCTATCGAAGAAGCAACACAGTCTCTCGGAGAGCAAATCAGCAAACCAATGGCCACTCCAATACAACAAATCGTGGAACAGCAACGTCAAGAGATCATTGCGGGGCATTTAATGAGCCCCCAACCGTGGGCAAACATCCATTTACAAAGACCACCGAGGCAGCAAATCATTGACACTCCATCCAGCCAATGTGAGCTCAAGCTCAAGCAGCAACGAACAGCCCTTGACGCCAACAAGATCAAAGGCAGTTCAACAGAAGGCACCCCCAGTGGAAACTTCATCTGTCTTTCCCGATTCAACAATGGACCTAAGAGATGCTCCAGTGAAAAACAGACGATATAGGGACCTTTCAGGTGATCCCCATAAAAGGTCGCCCAAAAAGAAGCCTGACATGACAACAAACATGTCAGCTATCACCATAGCTCTGACACCCTTCTGTAAATTATATGAAGCTATTAACGATGCCACAAAAGACAACACATCGATCCTAGCAACAATCCAGTCTAAACTCATCTTTATGGAGGGTACATAACAGCAGCAGAAGCAAAACAGGGCATCTTCCAGGCCAATTGGGAAGCAAAGCTGGCTGGCTTAGAACTAAAACAGAGCAACGCCATCCAAACTATTCAAGTCCAAACAATGAAATCAGAGAAGGCTTCCCAGACTGATGAAACTATTACCCGAAGCAGCGTGGCTCCAATCTTTAACAAATTAGTCACCAACAGCGCGAGGTCATTACAACATCCACTAGCCCCACGAAAAAGAATGCAGGGTCTAGTCACGTAAAGAAACAAAACCTAGTCTTACAGCTGGCAGGCGCAAAGCAAACAGCCACCGCTAAAGTAAAGCCTGCAGGTCCAAACAAACAGGATGACAAAGAGGAATCAATATTGCCCAAAAAAAAACTGCAAGTAAACAAACCAGAAGAGGCACCAGTGTTTATTGACCTCAGTAAATCACCTCGATCACTGGCTGAATTTCAGGCATCAAGTAGCCTGATGGACTTATCGCAACATTTACACTCAGATGAATCTTCTACCAGCTCCCAGGCACAGAGTAGCCCGAAGACAACCATGGCCGTCAGCAACGACACTCACACAGAGACTCGGGTGTCCCCAGTTGTGAAAAAAACTCAGCTGCTTGTCGGGGTCACCCACCAGAAAGTGACAGAAAATTATCCCAAAAAAAACACGCCCAGAGGAAATCGATCCATGAAGAAGAATCGCCATGTATAGGCAGTCCCTCCACTTACAACGAAGTGCCATCCAAAAGGCCGCTGCATAACCTGCCAGATGAAAAACTAACGGACAAACAGCATACAGACCACTCTATTAGCACTGAAAAAACCCCTAGGGGGACATGAGTCTTCAAACTGGAAGAAGTATCAAGCAGATCTGCCTACATGATACTAAACAGAAAAACGGTGCTGAAAACTCTGAACAAAATCGAGTCTTTGAGATCACTAAAAACGAAGACTTTCGCTTGATTGAGCCCTATCATAGGTATTAAAAAGCTAAGGCATTTCTCCACATAAAATCTCGGGCCCTGCAAGTAATCCCTCTGGAAGCCTACAACGATCTTAAGCAAGCTGGCTTTTTATTAACGGAACTTGGAAACCTTCAGACCGAATCACGAAAAGGACGTCAAGAAGAAGGGTGGGCCCATAAAACCCATTACATCTCCAAAACCCAAGACCTCTACAATAATAGACATGGCAGAAAGGATTCCGTCCGAGAACCCCATCACCCAAGACCTTACATGGTTCATTCAGAAAGGCGCTTCTCTTCCAACAGCAACGACACTCGGGTGAAGGCTTCATCAAGGCTTGTCACACAAGGATCCGACAAAACAGACCATCATTCCAGTTCACTAGACGATGTACCATCAATAGGAAAGTCAAATGGTCACATCTCCCGAACTAGGGCAAAACCCCATGAGAAAAGAGAAACCAGATCTCCGAAAGGACCATGGCAATGGCTAAAGGCAGTGGCAAAAGGGAAGTCTCGCAGATAGCAACCACAATTGGTGTCGAACTGGACTTCGGCCCCACTACCACCAGGCCAAGAAGAAACTGTGACAAATACTCCGTCAATGGCCTCATGGAACACTCGAGGCCACACGCACCTTACCAACCCAAGCAACCAGGACCTGGGGGGGCACGATATCTTATGCCTCCAGGAAACCTGGCTAACAGAGAAACCCACCCTGGATGGATACGCGATCGAACTTTCTGCGGCCACAAGGGGCATATTCGGATGCCCGTCCTCAGGCCTCCTTCTCGCAACACGGCTTGGCTCTGGTATAAGGGTTTCTAAAAAACTAGTAGAGTCATATGGGATGCTTGTGGTCCTAACCACATGGACGCACCAGGACTAGAACATCGCTTACGTCCCAATTAGCCATCATAAATCTCTATTGGAATCCCCAGAAAACTTCAACTACAATCTTCTGCAACCAAGTAGCAGACGCCATTGATAATATACGAGTGGATCAGAACACAGCTCATATAATCATATGTGGAGATCTGAATGCAAAATGTGATCCGGGAAACACTGATCTGCCTAAATCTAATTATAAATTCTCGACGGAAGAAAGAGGAACCGCATGGATGTCCTTGATAAACTCACAGAACTTCCACAACGTGGCATGGCTGAAACCCTGGGAAAAGATCATCCCAACGTGGGAGAGCGAAAACTCCAAGGCAACTCTTGACTATCTTTGTTTATCACATAGCCTACTGTCACTTATTGAATCTTTTGAAGTAACCCGGACCACAGAAAGCAATCATAACCTGCTCTCTATGACGTGGGCGTCGACACATCCAGAGGGCAAACTATTTCTTCCATCATTGGAGTCAAACAACCAGCAAACCAGACTCCGCCTGACCGCTGCCAACATCAGGACCATCACAGACAAATATGAAAGAAACATCATAAACAAACCGAAGGAAACAACCAGACTACCTCCCTTTTCTATTAAAATACAAGGTGGAACAAAAGGGAAGCAAAGCAACAGGTAGAAAGCATAATCATGAGTATGATCGAACTCTGGTGGAAAGAAGAAAGCGCCTGAGGCAAGCGAAAAGAAAAGCAAAAATCGAGAATTATGAACCCTCTTGGCTAAAATGGCAACTTGAAGTAAACAGCTACAAATCATGGTTACACAACCATAGATGTTCAATGTATCAAAATGACGCAGAGATCATGTTGAGAACACTAAGCACCAAAAAATCTAATGACTTTTGGGCACTCATCAAGAAGACAGGCAAGACGCAAGAAAACCAATTGGCCAACTCGGTCACTGAAGAAAACTGGATTAACTTTTTTGAAAAGTTATTCACAGCCCCCCTGGCTCAGACTCCACCACCAACACACAAGAGCAGCAGCCCGTGGATCAACTTAGCCACAGAGGACATCAGGGACGTTATTAAACGTCTAAAATCCTCCAGAGCCCCATGTCCAGCTGGTCTTTCCTACATTGACCTCAAGCAAAACCGGGACTAATGGACAATATTTATCAGTATCTTATTCCAGCACTGCAGTTCATCAAAAGCAATCCTGATTTCTTGGTCCCATTCAGTAATAGTCCCACTGTTCAAACGTGGCAACAGAGAAGAGCCAATTAACTATCGGCCAATAGCATTATTGGACATCATTGGAAAAATCTTTCCAACACTACTACTCAAGCATTTCCAATCCTGGGTAAAATCATTGCCAGCAAATGATCCATTCCAGATGGGCTTCTTAAAAAACGGTGGAACATCTGTAAACATCCTGATGTTGAATCTAATAAAATCTAAAGTCAAGCAGGGGGCCCCAACAGTGTTTCTGGCCTTCATAGACCTTTCACAGGTCTTTGACAGAGTGGACAGGCGTATTCTTTGGTCTAAACTGAAAAACTGGAAGTGCCTGAGCAAAAAATTAGACCCAATTATGGCACTTCATACCGCAACCAAACTTCGGGTGCGACTGAACAACCAAGGCCTGTTGTCAAAAGAGATCAGAGCGCGGGTTAAACAGGGCTGCCCGTTAGCCCCGGCCCTCTTCATCAGCTTCTTGGGTGACTTCAAGGATACATAACCATGAATTCGAGTTTTCCCTCCAAAAATAGGAAACACCAATGTGTCCCGTTTACTTTACGCTGATGATCTAATCTTGTTAAACCAGACTGAAGTTGGCTTACAGCGACAACTCACAAACCTGGTGCAGTACATGGGTACAAACAACCTAGAAATTAACAAACTAAAAACCAAAATCATGATCTTTGAAAAAGGTCATTCGAACAGTAGACGCAACAGAGGATGGTATCTGGAAAACACTAAGATTAAAGTGGTCACCCATTTCAAATACCTGGGCGTAACAATCGATAGCTCAGCGCATGAGTCAACAATGCAGAAGTCTTTGTGGGGAAAAACTAGGAACCTTGCGGCTCAGATGAGAGCACTTGATAAACAATATGGGAAATTCTCATTGGTTCCGGTTATCCAATTCTACAAAGGAAAAGTCGTTCCAGCCATAACTTATGGAATGGGAGCAACACTTACCATGCCAGACACAATCTGGTCTAAATTGGAAGGGCTACCATGGAGATCAGTCCTTGGTCTTCCAAACTCAGACTCAATCGCAAGCATCAGGTATGACCTGGGACTGTTGTCCTTACTATCAACAATTGAACAGAGTGCTATGCAACTCTTTAGAAAAACTCTTCTTCCGGACACACTCTCAATCTACAAGATCATTGCAACAGAGCTTACCATCGGGCAAACCAATATTCTAAACACCTGGGCCAAGAAATAGCAAGCAAAATTAGAAGAATTGGCATGCACCGAAGATGACCTTGTAAGGAACCCCCAGAGAATAAAATATAAAATGGAAATACAGGACTGGATCAACACAGTTGATAAAGCCCAGGCGAACAAATTAACAAAGCATCTGCCGCCCCCAGCTTCAACAAGCTCAAAGTTCCATTGCCATACTGTATCAAATTCCCAGACAAAGGCATCATGAAGATCTCTTTAAGAGCACGCTTGAATCTACTTCCTACGCGCGAAATTCTCTCCATCAGACTTCAGTCTGGGTCTAAGGAATGCAGATTATGTGCTACACCAGACGAGTCTGAAAATCTAAGACACTTGCTGATGCACTGCCCAGCACTGAATCTGGAAAGGGCAGCCTACTTGTCACCCCTTGGGATGGACTCCTCGATCTTGGAAGATGATGTCTGGTGGAACAGATTACTGTCCGGAGAAAACATCAAATGGACTAATACTGCAGCAAAACTATTTGACATCACTTTCAAAAAAATAAACTCTCACGCTGAATATGTGATCTGACGATCGTCAAGCGCATGCAACTCTCTGTCTATAGAGAATGACAACAAATAGTTCTTCCTTATAAAAATCAAAATGTGATTATACACAAGTAATTAAAAAAAAATTAAAAAAATAAATAAACAAGTTCTCAGTATATGTGAGGACAACTAAATCTTCCAATGAAATCTAGACAAGCCTTTCCCAGCAGTAACAGTCTAAAACAAGTTACTACCTATGACGGACAAACCATATCAAAGTCAGTGGGCTAGAAGAGTCTACAGGGAGCCAGGACAGACAAAATCAATTTGAAACAGTCTTTGGAGCGGAGGTACATCTTAGGATCAAAAGGCTTGCACAAAGTTAGAGAGTTCGTTAGAAAATCACTTGTAGGGTCACAAGCTGTGAAAACAGAGATGGAATCAACTCTAAAAGTAAGCCACTGCAATTCCCAACTGAGGAAAGCAAGGCTACAAGACAGTGAATTAAGTACCTTAAGTCTAAACATTACCACTGGTTTGAAGAAGAGTGGTCCAGCTGGCTTCTGTCCTGCTACAGCGTTACAGACCCTGTGTTCCTGAGCCTCAGTTGTGGGGACAAGAGGGAGGACATCTGTAGGGCTCCTGCGGTGGTAGGTCATTGGCAGCTATGGGCTCTTTTCGGTTTCAGCGCTTAGTAAACAGCACTGTTGCTGATCTCTGGTACCGGTTGGGCTTCCTTCACTCCTTGGGTCTGGTGAGGTGACTCTAGCTCTGGTCGTCCTGCTTCTGGAGGGTCCTTAGGAGACTCCTGGAGCTTCTAGCTGGATTTCAGACGTTTCACTCGACTACGGATTACTCAACCCATGGCACTTGGTTCTTGCAGCAATAAAGAAGTACAGCCAGACAGGGAAGATGGTCCAGTGGAGTTCGTCTCTGGGTTAGTTGGTCCCACTAACCCAGGGGGAGAAGTCGTCCATTCTGAAGCTTCTGTCTGAAAAGGGAGTTTCAGCACAGCAGCAGGGCTTCACCAGGCAACTTAAAGGTCCAGGAGGATGCAGCAAGCTTCGTTCACGTTTCTTCGTCGGGTGTTTCTCCCAGTGGTCGACTCTGCCTCTAGTCCCAAAACGCTCGCTTTTTAAGCAGATTTCTCCCATTCATGCACAGCCTAGGCTGTCAATGACACATCAGGGTCGCTGTCCTGAAAGGACAGCCAGCCAGCCAGCCATTCAGGACTGGTTGCATTTAGGCATTCCTAGAGACAAAAGGACAGGGGAGTTTCGGGCCCCTCACGCATATCCTGTCCTTCCAGACACACTGGAAACAGAGGCGGGCCTCAGGGCTGAAGTGCGCCAAAGGCAAGACAAACAAAGGGCTCCAATCTGTTTGACACACAGAGTAAAACCCAAGAAAGACCTCACAAACAGAAAATTGCAAAAAAGGAAAACAGGGGCCGTTTTTATAAAATGGTCACCCCTGGGTGCTATACTGCAGCTGAGGGTTCAGCCTGCTGTAGAAAAGCGCAATGGTAGGAAAAATTAAACCACTGCCACTAGCCATTTAAAAATAGGGAGGGCAACATACAAATGTTACATGAGAATGTAGGATAAGGAGCTACTAGGTAACCCCCCAGCACTCCACTTAAGATGGTGTGTGCTGGACCCACAAAGAGAAAAGGTAAGTAAAGTCAATTTCACTTTACTATTCTTGGGAACAGTAGTTTACACAAGAAAAAGGTATTTTAAACCTTATGAGAAATCTAAAGGATTTCTCAGTGACACTGCACTGAAGGTGCTGTGTGTCCCCATACAAAAAGTAGATGCATATGGAGTTTGTCAGACTCCCAAAACAGTGAAAACACATAATCCAAAGGTCAAAACACATGGGGCAGTGGGAAAAGGGTCTCACTCACTCCAGGGTTAAAATTAAAAAGTCCTACAGTCCAGCAAAAGAGCTGGGGGTCTCTAAGGTTGAAGGGAATTAGCACAGAAATGAGAATTCTCCCCAACATCACTGCACCAATATATGGCAGTATTCACATGCACTCCTTCACACATTATTCATGTTTGCTTTGTGCAAAATCCAATAATCAACAACCATAACGAAAAGTACCTCCAGAATTAAAAAAAAAACAAAAGAAAAGGATCCAAAAAAGAAAGAAGCAATAAACAAACGGAACCACAAAGTCCCATCAACCGAGGTCTCAACTACCCACAACCTACCAAATACAAGCAACAAGAAACCACAAACAGCAAAGACTAAACCCAAAAGACCATGAAAAACACCAATTGAAAGAGGACGCCCACTAAGGAACACAACCCACGCATCATGCCTCGTCACAAGAAAGACAAAGAAGTCAGAAAAGACAACAGAAATAATAAAAAAATCCCAAACCACTCGGGAAGGCACAGACCTGCATGATCCCACAACCCCAAAAAACTCAACAAACATCTGAGATGGCCCAAGGAGACATACAAATAACAGAGCAAAGAGAGACTACAATGCTCGCTACCTGTCCACATACGACAACGAGGTAAACAAAAACAGCACAGCAACAACGAACCGACAGCCAACAAGCTTCACGAATACAGACCCAACCAGGACACAAACGGATGACAACTAATAAACCATCACAACCCGGTCTCCACCATGGACAATACCCCAACCAGAACAAACAAATTGGAAACCATCACACTCACTCTACACCCCCTATATCACCAAGGCTGGAACAACAGAGGGGTAGCTCCCCTATTTACCACCCGGAAACGAACCAACCCCACCATAAAACTTATCGGTCTACTCGACAAAGATACTGACCAACAAAGAACCACCCCACCCAAAAGACTCAACCGGGAAAAACCCACCTGGAAAGGAAACCCAACCAACAACACACCGGTCAGAACAAACAATACTAACAACACAAAAGGTAAATCCAGCAAACTACACTGCATCCTCCTCAACATTAGATCCATGGCAAACCACTCAACAGAAATCAATGACGTGCTCTTCCTTACTGAAACCTGGCTATCAGATAACTATAAAGCCATCGCGAACGAAGCAATACACGACAATTATAAATTAATACACGCCAACAGAGAAAACCGAAGGAGGAGGTAAAATCGCAACTATACACAAAAAACACACCCGAGCATCTCGAATCATCATAACCAACGCGGAAGACTATGAATCCCTCCAAATCAAGATAGAACAACGACCAATCCAACATAGTATTCCTACTGATCTACAAACCATTTTCTTACAACCCCAACTTTGCAACAAAACTAGTGGACGAGGCCACCATGCTATCAAGCCACCACGACAACCTAGGTGAAAGAGATCCCACCGATACAAACATAGATACAACAGAAGACACACTCAACAATTGGATCACCAAGGCCATTAACCAATTAGCACCAGCTAAAACATTCAAAGCAACACCAAAAAAACTGGCAGCAAAATGGTTCACAGAAGAACTGAAAAAATGCCCCAAAAAAAAAGAAAAAACAACTGCAAAATGGAAACAAAATGGAGAGAACAATACACCAGACAAGACTAAATAAAATACCAAAGACAACTCAACTGTACAAAGCAACAGACCTCAAAGCAAAAAAAAATAAATAAATAAAAAAAAAATAACTACTACGCCACAGAATCGGCAAACAATTCACAGAAAGAACTCCATCACCCCTACACACTTTGTGACAGACACACCAGAGCAGGGTGTGTGTAGTAGCTGCACAGCAGTTACTGCGTCTTTGAGCATTAGCCAGCACAGGTATATATATATATATATATATAGTCACTTACACCAGAGCAGGGTCTGTGTAGCAGCTGCACAGCAGTTACTGCGTCTGCAAGCATTATCCGGCACAGGTAATATATATATAGTAATTTACACCAGAGCACAGTCTGTGTAGTAGCTGCACAGCAGTTACTGCGTCTGTGAGCATTGCAGAGCCTGAACTCTACCGTAAATGAGCTTCGGAGCAGCTATTGTGTCTATAATACCAACAAAAGGCTGCCCCGTGTAATTTCAAAACCAGATGTTTAGAAAATCACGTACTTACAATATTTAATTTCAACAAGTGATAAGTGTTGGGGGGCTCCTCCGGATCACCGGGCAGCCCCCATACTCACGTCGGGAACACCCAATACAGTCAGTGTGGGCGTCGGTCACGCCGCAGATCAAGGTGTGGGGATCAGCCCACTCGCTCCAGGTCACTGGAGCTTCCCATGTGGCTGGGGGCACCCAGCGTACGACGACCCCGGCTCTGGGGGCACCCAGGCCGGGGTCGCCACGACAGCCATGATCACATGGCCAGACAACAATCGAGGTCAGCGTTGCCCAGCAAGGGCGTTGGCCTCGTGGAGGGCCCTGTCCCTGGGCCTACACCACGCGGTGGTGCGCCAGACAGGCACACATGAGGAACAACACCGGAGCCAGTTTGGTCTTGACTGACTAGCCGGAAACGGCCAGTATCTTTTATTAGGTTACATTACAACATCCTGGGAGCTACCATGCTCCCAGGAGGGGTGCCATACAACACTCCTCCTTTTTCATAACAACAAAACAAAAAGAACCCAAAATCCCAACACACCCACCACTCAGCTAGTTTTCGGACCCTTTATTAACCTGGGTGAGTGATTCAACTATCACACAAAAACACCAGTGCGAGCCACTGGCACCACATGAAGCATTCTGCATGTGCGGGTGTGCACAACATCACATTGCCCACCACCTGGGCCATTCTAAGCAAGTCTGCGTCCGCAGGCCCCCAATCCTCATGGGGATGTCGATGGTGATGTCCATCTTCACACGTGTGGAGTTGCAGGAAGCCAGTTTACGTCCTCAAGAATGCTCATCTTGGACAGTCATACCAGAGTCCAGAAAAACCGGCAAAGCTGCACCTGGAGACCCAGGGGCCACATCGGCTAAGTCCATTTACATGGAGGGGGCAAACCCGCGGCTGGGTACTGGTGACGGACAACAGGCCCCTCATGTCTCCGGCAGCTCTTCTTGGCGGGGTGCTGTTGGTATCGGAGGGCGCACAAGCACTCAAAAGAGCTGCAACCCTCCCTGGTGGTCCCCTTTCCTTTCCATTCTTCCTGTCATTTTTCTTTTCTGACAGTCACTGGGGTGGGGCCCCGGGATCCTCTGATGAGCCTGTGTGTTTCTGCCGCAGCGGCTACCATGGGGGCGCTTTACTTCGTCCTTGGCACATATCTGATTGTGCATGTGTCTGAGTTTCACCACTGAGGACTTCTGATTACATGCCCCAGCTGTGCACACCATCATTCGACTGCACTTTGCCTCCATGAACTTGTGAAACATCACTCGGAGCAGCTTTCCCATGGGCTGGTTCCTTGACTTGGCCAGAGCGAACTGCGCAACATTCACTGTCTGGTGATCCTCTTGCATCCCCTTTTCATTTCCACAACTCCCCACGGATGGGCCCAGTAACGCCGCTATGGGTGCACAGACCATGCGCAACCCCATCTGAACTTTAATAGTCCTGCTGACACGAGCACTGCTGGTTCTCTCGGGATTGCTCTCTGGGGCCCGTCAGAACAGTGTGACACAGGTGGGGGTGTGGGGCCGAGCAACACTTCACCTTTCCCCGAGCTCCGCCACGAGCATATTTTTTTCTTCCTTGTTGCCGTCCGGGGTCGTTGCCTGGGGGATGCGGCCACTTGGGGAATTCTCCCCTCTTTGCTCCACCGGAGCCTCTCTCATCTTGGGGGGGGGGGGGGGGGGCACGCCTCCTCATTGCGTTTCTCTCTTTTTTTGTAGCTCTGGTCGGAGCACTTTTCCTTTCCTTTTTTTTTTCTTGACCGCTCCGGTGCTGAGCGAGTCTCCTCCTGTTTCACCAGGGGGGTGGGAGGGTGGGGGAGAGGGAGGGGTGGAGAACATCGCCGCCCGGCTCTCGATGTTGCGGCTCCTGCCGCCTCCGCCTTGTGGCCGTCCACCAGTGGGGCAGCCCCCCTCTCCATGCAGCGGATGCCGCCTGTAGCCACCCCATGTTCGCGGCTCGTGGGCAGGCAGCTCCCCTCTTCCTGGTGGGAGAAAGGGGCATCCTGCCTCTCCCTTTCTTCGCGGGTGTATCTACGCCAGACATGGCCACAGTTCTACGTTGCGGCTGGGGCCGCCATGCCTCTTGCGGTGGCTCGGGCCGCCAGCATGCCCCCTTTTGTTGAGGCCAACGGGTGGGCGAGGGGCAGCTCTCCTCCTCTGGCCACGTTTGTGGGGGACAGCAGTTCACGCGGCCGATGCCGCTTACCTTCCTCGAGCGTTCTCCTTCTCAGTGTGGGGGATATATCCCCCTCCCCCCCTTTACCCAAGGGGTGCAGAGGGGCAACCTCTCATGCGGCCACCGACGCCGCTTCCTTCCACCACACTACAGGGCACGCGGGGCCCTGGTACCTTTGTCGCCATTGTTGGGGGGGGTTGCTCCAGATCACCGGGCAGCCCCCATACGCATGTCGAGAACACCCGACACAGTCAGTGTGGGCGGCGGTCACACTGCGGATCAAGGAGTGGGGATCACTCACTCGCTTCAGGTCACTGGAGCTTCCCATGTGGCTGGGGCACCCAGTGTACGACGGCCCCGGCTCTGGGGGCACCCAGGCTGGGGTCGCCACAACAGCCATGATCACATGGCCACAACAATCGAGGTCGGCGTTGCCCAGCAGGGGCGCTGGCCTCGTGGAGGGCCCCATCACTGGGCCTACACCACACAGTGGTGCGCCAGACAGGCACACATGAGGAACAACACTGGAGCCAGTTTGGTCTTGACTGACTAGCCGGAAACAGCCAGTATCTTTTGTTAGGTTGGTCACGTGGCTACTGCCACGTGACCCATTACAACATCCTGGGAGCTACCATGCTCCCAGCAGGGGTGCCTTACAACAATAAGTACAATACAAGGAATTACAGCTTCAACGTGCATTCCTAGAGGTTGCAAAAGGGCTCCTCTTAACAATATAACAACAAAGTGGTGAGAATGTCTAAGTTGATGGATACTAAAAGAAATGCATATAAAATTCATTAAAAGAGTTGGCTCGCATGCACTCACCTGATGCTGCCTGGAAACTGGACATGCGCGTTTCGTAAAGGGTAGTTTTCTAGTTCCCATTCGAGAAAAGGACCCTAGCGACGCTCGCCTCCACTTCATCACGTGGGCTGCTCTGCATCACGTGGGTTTCAACGTCTGCTTCATCACGTGGGTTTAAGCGTTCATTCGTCATATGTTTTGCAGGAGAGTGAAGGAAGGCGTTGCGGAGCGATTCCTCCGTTAGAAAGAACACTTCGTATAGTTGGTTAGTTGTTTGGTTTCTGGTAAGTCTTAAAGTTATCTCTTGTTGATTGTTACTTTAATGCAGAGCGGCAATATTGGGAAGGGGGTATTTTTGTGTATTTTGGTGGGTTGTAATGTGCATCGTTACTTAATTACAGGCGGATTCAGTTTAGTTTTTTTCGTTATTTCAATGTTTTTTGAGGATATGTAATGTGCATCAAAGGGGTGAGGCAATATTGGGGAGGGGGTATTTCTGTATATGTTGGGGCTTGTAATGTGCATCGGTTGAGATTTACTTAAAGTACAGGTGGATTCAGTTCGTTTTGGGCTTTCTCATGCAGATGTGCGATTTGCCCGTGTGAGATGTGTTTTATGGAGTGGGGCTGGGCACAGTGCGTTCCTCCCGTCCCAATGGGACTTCCACTGTACCAGTGAACATTACAGCGAACGGTTAGTTATCCTCCCCGCTGGAGGCTGGAGGGTGTTGGAGGATTTGGTATGTGCAGCAGATGGGGATATGTGCATGCTTGCCAACCCTACAGATTTAGGCAGTAGGCTACTGCTTTTGAAGTAGCCCTACCGCCTACAGATTTCAGTGACAGATCCTACTGCTTTTTACAGGGGCAAGTAATTTATGTGATTCTAAGGCAGGCTCCAGGACAGAGCATGCAACATATTAGTCTCTCTATACAGTGGACAGGTAGGTGATTACTTTGATTGCACTCAGACCAATCCACTGACCTGACAGCTGCGTGACTCTGTCCTGCACTCTTGCCGGTACAACCCTTAGGTGATCCAGCAGTGAAAGCAAGTGGCAGAATGTAACACCATCACACAGCATCTGCTGACAATTTGGTGTTAGCATTCAGAATTATACATTTTTAACATTTCAACATCTTTCCATGTTGTGCTATTTGTATGTTTTGTATTTTCCTGTGATGTCATTGTTATGGGAATCATTATTTTTCAAACTTGAAAAATCCTACATCTTTTTGGTCACAGAGTGTTGGCAAGTATGTATGTGTTTTATGCAGACAGATGCATATGGGTACGAATTACCAGCATAACAGTTCTTTATTTCTCCTGCAATGGGGGGCGATTTGGCATTCCCCGGGGAGGGATTGTTCATTTACCCCTTTGCAATGTGTGGAAGAGAAGGCTAAACGGAGGTCTTGTATTGCTTTCATTATCAATCACACATTTAAAGTCCCTATGAGACCCGCTAGCATTGTGTTTGTTTTAAGTTTGCCGATAGTTTCTGAAATGCCTCAAGGCATATCGATTTGTTACGTCATCGTGACGTTTTCACGTGGGACTTCTATGTGCTTAGGAAGAGGATTACGGAGGAAGGAGTGGTCCACGCCGTGCATGGGCAGGTATTTATTTTTTATTGAGCATTTATAATGCGCTTATTCATCTCGGCAAAGCGCCTGGTATATTTGATATTTTTATTTACATCGAGCTCATACACAGGTGTTTCACAGCGCGGCAAGGGAGGGGAACAGGGGAGAACAAAACACCGATGGGTTTGTTTTTCCTATTTTGATTTTAGTTGCAACAACGGCGGATCTCTGTGTCTTCTTGGCTGGTATCCTCATCCCCGGCTCCACCCACCCCCAAACAGAAGTGGTTTATGGCCATGCCGCACACGCCGAGGGAATTTCATGGCAGATTCGGCTGCGCCATCCACCACCTTATCCAGTGGTGGAAATGAGAACAATTTGGTGGGGGGGGGTCCCACAAGGGCCGGGGTGAGGGCAGAGGTGAAGGGGGCGGTGCCCAAAGAGGCGGGGTTTGGGGGCGGAGCTGGCAGTTGACCTCCGATCAAAGGAAATGTCCAAAATAATAGTTTTAAACGGCGCAATTTCTTTAATGCTGCTGCTTTTCTGTAATGTCCTACTTTTGTTGTTGTGGTGTTTAAGAGGAACAGTCCTCTGTTTATTGCAGTTATGAGTGGGCTGCGACCCACGTGATTGAGGAGGCGGGATTACCGCCAGTTCGGCAGTTCCAGTTGAATTAAAGACCTGCCAAGACGCTCCTGATTTATTGGCCTGCCTTATATTGCCTCACATTGCCACTCCTGCTGCAGCGCTGCGCCCAGCGACATAATCAGCCTGACATTCAACATTTTCCAAACTATATATCAATTCCACTTCCATGGCACTAGTGATGTTAGTTCACTATGTTAATAATAGTTTTGACCAGTGTTGCTGAGTAAATATTCTTTAACATGCACAATTTGCATGCCATTTTATACCCCCCGCCCCCCTTGGGTACTATTCAAACAGGGTTAGAAAAGGAGTGAATTACCATTTACAACTATGGGCCACTTTTTCCTTGGTGCCAGAGACAATTTTATGGCCCAGTCCGACCCGCACATGTACACGGGAGCAAACCGTACCAGCCATCTGTGCACCTAAACTACCAACAGCAATGTTAGTCTACACTGTGATCTTAGCTCATGCAGAGTAGTATTTTAAGCAGACTGTGAAAGAATCGTTAAGAGCAATTGGTGGTCTTCGGCTGTCTTCGGCTCATTGTTGATTGGCTGCATTAAGCCTGAGCAGCGGCCCCTCTTCCGAGCTGTCACAGACATAAGCAGCAGAGCACCGCGCAAGCTGCCTCTGTTGCTTTAATAGATAAAAACAATGTTCATTCTGAGAGAAAGCTTTGCATTAAAACGTGAGGCTGTCTTTGAGGAAGCCGCTGATGTAAAGCTTTCTCTCAGAATAATAAAGAGTGATTCATCTATACCCACAATGGAACGAAGCTCGGCATTACATAAACTTTAACTTGTCATTAAAATACGAGGTTTCGACTGAAGCCATTAATGACTCGTTACAGTTCATGAAATGTCGAGCTGCGCTTTGTGGTAATAACAAGACAGTTACATCTTATGAAAAGCCTCCCTATATTGTCCTGTCAGTGGAGTATCTGTCACCGGGGTCGGTGATATGATATCTTCGTCCGAAAGTGTAGATTCTGAGATCTCCCCCTCCCCCGACTCCTCACCACCTTCTTCCTTCCAAGAACCCTTCTTTTCCTTTCTTCGTGATCCCATCTACATTAAAAAAAAGATGCGGACGACCTCGGGAGGCAGCCACCGTGCCCCCGAAGAGGGGAGACCAGGGGGCCCCTCCCCCGGGATCGACCGAGGGGGGGGAAAAAGCCCTTAGGCACAAAAAAACCCTGTGTTATCGTCGGGTGCCTTGGAGGTGTGGAACCAGGAATCCTTGAAGGGTGAGAGCTGGTGGAAAGTGTCTGGAGGCAACACGTGGAGTGAACCCCCCCCCCCAGAACACAGGCAGTCCAGTAAGCGGTCTGAGGATCTGGTACACGAGGCTAGAAGTGGAAGTAACAAAACTGTAAGCAAAGGCAGTCCAGGGGAGCAGGCTGGAATCTGGTACACGGAAGGTCACAGCAAACAATCCTGAAGGTAGGCGAGAGCAATTCCAATGACAAGGCAGGGAACTGGCACATGGAAGGTACGGAGCAGAGCAAGAGGAAGTAGGAAACAGAAGAATGGAGCAAGCGGAACAGACAAGAGGAGGAAAAGCGGTAAGTGAAGATGGGAAGGAGGGAGGATAAGCAAGTTGGAAGGAGGGCAGAGGAGACGGGCGAGTGAAACAAAGTCAAGGGAGCGAGAGAAAGGCAGATAGAACCAGCGGAAGGACGAAGGAAGAACAGAGGGGGGCCGGACTGGGCACGAGGACCCGAGCAGCAGAAAAGCGAGTAACCCAGGAAGATAGCAACAGGTAGCAAGCAACTCAGGGCTAACGGACGAAACCAGAAGCGTTGCGACGCATCCGTGACCCGGAAGTGGCTGGTTAAAACACTGGGCCGCGGAGCGCCCAACCAATCGGAACAGAAGGAAAGTAAAACCAGGAAACGGGGCGTGGCCGAAAGCTGCCGGCGAACAGGACTAAGTTCCACGTCGCCAGCGGCACCATAGACTCCAGGAACTCGGCGGCATGACAGTATGCCCCCTCCAATAGGCTCCTCCCCCTGGTTTCCCTGGATGAAAGAAGTGGTACTTGCGAAGTAAGACAGGAGCATTAATGTGTGTGATGGGTTCCCAAGAGTTTTCCGATGAAGGGTAGCCCTTCCATTTAACCAAATATTCCAGCCTAACCTTATGATACCTGGAGTCACAGAGTTGGGCGACCTCATATTCCGCCCGAGTGGAGCCCTGAGGAATCGGGGCCTGTCTAACCTGTCGTGCCCATGTGTCAGCATGAAATGCCTTGAGTTGAGAGGCATGGAAAACAGGGTGGACCCTTTTGAGGTTGTTGGGTAATTTTAAGCAAAAAGCCACAGGGCTGATCTTCTGTATGATCTCATATGGCCCTAGATACTTGGGAGATAACTTGGAGGGATGTACCAAACGAGGTAAATATCTAGTGGAGAGCATGACTCTGGTACCCACATCCCATCCTAGTACAGGTCTACGGTGTTTGTTGGCTTGAATGCAATATTGAGCTTGGGCTGATTTAAGGCCTTCCTCTACCTTCTTGTGTGTCTCTCTAAGGAGGGAGAGGGAAGAATCTACCGATGGTACGCTAGTAGAGAGGCCCAAGACAGGAAGAATGGAGCGAGGGTGAAAACCATAAGTACCAAAAAAAGTACTGAACCCCAGAGCGGCATGTGTGGAGTTATTGTAAGAGGATTCAGCTAGAGGGAGTAGCGTGCACCAGTTGTCTTGTTGGGAGTTGATTAAGCACCTTAAGTACTGTTCCAGGGTTCAGTTCAGGCGTTCAGTTTGCCCATTGGATTGCGGATGGAATCCAGAGGTGAGAGCTCTTTCGATACCTAGTCTGACACACAGTGCCTTCCAGAACCGGGAGGTGTACTGACTACCCCGGTCTGAAATTATCTTGTTAGGTAGACCGTGTAACCGGAATATGTCTTGGAGAAACCCTTCTGCCATCTTGGCTGCAGTAGGAACACCAGGCAATGGGGAGAAGTGAGCCAATTTAGTAAATCCACTACTACCATGACACAGGTGCATCCTTGAGACAGGGGCAAATCCACTATAAAATCCGTAGAGATCGTGCTCCAAGGACCCTTAGCTACAGAACTTGGTTCCAGTAGACCAATTGGTCGTTTACGGGATGACTTACTCCGCACACAGACGATACATGACTGAACGTACCGATCTCCATCCCTTCTCATCGTAGGCCAGTAGAAATGTCTTTGAAGGTAGTCGAGAGTGCCAGCCACTCCCCTGTGTCCTGCTAGTTTAGAATCATGACACCAGGCAAGTGCTGTCTTGCGGAAAGCCGGTGTGGGTAGATAGAGTTTTCCTCCGACAAGGTAAAGGCCGTTCCTGATTTCATAGGCCAGATCCTTAGAATGTCTTTCCACTTCAAAACGACCTGCAGAATCCTCCTGTACCTGCTGAAGGAATTTAGAAATAATTCCGATAGTCCTGGACTGGGGAAACATCAGTTCAAGAGGCGTATCTGTCTCTGGCAGGTAATCACACCGGCGGGAAAGCGAGTCGGCTACAACATTCATTTTGCCGGGGATGTAGGTTATGTGGAATTCGAATTGGGTGAAGAAGTGAGCCCATCGGGCCTGTTGAGTGTGGTAGCATTCGAACTGTTTGAGAACCTGCAAGTTCTTATGATCGGTCCGTATGGTGAACGGGAACCTTCCTCCTTGAAGCAGATGGCGCCATTCTACACAGGCCGCCTTCATGGCTAAAAGCTCTCGCTCTATGACCGAGTAATTCCTTTGACTGGTATTTAGGGTCTTTGAGAAATAAGCCACCAGATGTTCTGTACCCTGGATTTCTTGAAGAAGCACAGCCCCTATTGCGGCTGATGAAGCGTCTGTCTCTAGAATGAAGGGTAGATGTTGGTTTGGTTGTTGTAAAATGGGTGCCGAACAGAAGGCTTCCTTAAGATTCCCAAAACTGTCTTCCGCCTCCGCTGACCATTTGAATGGAGTTGCAGACTTCTTTAAAAGTGTGGTGATGGGTAGTATCTTTTGAGAGAAATTAGGGATAAATCTCCGGTTGAAGTTTGCTAACCCCAGGAATTTCTGTATCTCTTTGACTGAGGTGGGTGAAGGCCATTCAATGATGGAAGACACTTTGTTAGGATCCATGGAGATACCGTGGTCTGACAGAATGTATCCTAGATAAGGAATGGAGGAGGCTGAAAACACACATTTGGCGAGTTTAACAGACAAATGATTTCTCTGTAGCCTTCTGAATACTTCCCTGATATGTTCCACATGGTCTTCAGGAGTGTGATAGTAGATCAGAATGTCAACTAAGTATACCAATGTGGTTTGGCACAGGAGATCGGAGAATAGTCTGTCCATAAACCGTTGGAATACCGACGGGGCGTTTACCAACCCGAACGGCATTACCTGGTATTCGAAAAGTCTGAAAGGAGTCCGGAATGTTGTCTTCCATTCGTCTCCTTTCTGCACCCGGAGTAGGTGATAAGCATTCCTCAGGTCGAGTTTGGTAAAGATGGTAGCACCCTGTACAGCTTGTAGGATATCGGTGATCAATGGCATAGGATGCCGGTCTTTTATGGTAACCTGGTTTAGACCGCGATAATCTATACACGGCCTCAACTCCTTTGAATCCTTTTTTGAGATGAAGAACAAGGATGCCCCTGCAGGGGACTTTGAAGGCCTTATGAGCCCGTTTTCCATGTTGCTGTCCAAGTACGTTCGGAGGTATTGTTTTTCTTCTAAAGACAGTGGAAACATCCTACCGAAGGGTACCAATGCACCTGGGGTGAGATCAATGCAACAGTCTTCAGGCCGGTGCGGTGGGAGCTCGATGGGTATCTTTTCAGTTGCCACCTCGTTGAACTCCTTCAGGTAGTGTGGGAGTGTACAGTTCTGACCTCGCAGCTATTTGTGGTCTTGACGGTCTCGAATCTTGGTTCTGGCAAGCATTCCGATTTGCATAGTGAGGACTGAAAACTAAGTAAGTTTCTAGACCAGTCAATACTGGCGTTGTGTCTGCGTAGCCAACAGATACCCAGGATTAGGGGGAAGTGAGCAGCCCTGATGATATCGAATGTGATACTTTCGGTGTGTTGTTGGATGGACGAAGTAAGTGCTTCTGTGGTGTGAGTGATCAAACCCGAGCTCAAAGGTTCGCCATCAACCCCTTCCACCTTTTGATCTTCTCGTTTGGCTATCCTTTTCACTCCGTGTCGTTCTGCCCAATGGGTATCCATGAAGTTCCCTGCTGCTCCACAGTCGAGTAGGGCTAAAGTGGTTACTTCCTTGGGGCCCACTCTGAGAGAAACTGTGAGCACCATCAACCGGGAGTCCTCAGACGTTTCAGTAGAGGATACAGAAAGAGGCTCGTAGGGACTAAGAGCAGCCCCTCGGTAATACGTCCCAATGTTTACCGATGGCGAGTGTTTCCGGACATTCTGGGCGGTACTTCCGGACAATCTCTTAATAGATGTGAGGAAGACCCGCAGTACATACACAGGGAAATCTCTTAATAGATGTGAGGAAGACCCGCAGTACATACACAGGGAACCCTCCCTGCGCCGTTTCCTTTCTTCAGGTGTGAGCGGGGCTCTGGTGGTTCCGATCTGCATGGGTTCTTCCTTAGAGGTCCGTTGGAAGGATACAGATGCGGGTGAGTGAGTCTCCACGAGAGGGGGTACACTTAACCTGGTCTTCTTCTTTTCTTGACGGCTTTCCGTCATTCTGAAGTCAATTCGGAGGGCAGCTGTCAGGAGTTCGGCAAAAGACACCGGTCTTTCTATCCGGGCTAGTTCGTCCTTCAATTCCTCCCTTAAACCTTGCCGAAAGATGGCATACTGGGCCTGTTCCTGCCAACCTGCCTCAGCTGCCACCTGTTTGAAAGCGGTGATGTATGTCAGTAGATCAGAATTCCTCTGACGGATGTCAAGGAGGTCCTCCGAGGCCAAGTAGGTACTCTCTGTTCGCAGAAAGGTTTGTTGAATCAGGGCCTTAAAGGCATTGTAGTCCTGTAAAACCGGGTATGGCTGGTTTACTAGAGGGGTAGCCCAAGCCAGGGCATTCCCGGTCATGTGGGTGATCATAAACCCCACCTTGGCGTGGTCTGAGGCAAAGGTCTGAGGGCGAAAGGAAAAATTAAGATTGCATGCGTCCAGGAACTCCTTAACCTTTTTTTGGGAAGCCATTGAACTTCCCTGATACTAGGGGAAGTGGAGGTAAATCGGTTAAAGGTCTTTCCCTGTCCGTCAGACGCTGTTGATGGGTGGCGTTAGCTGTCTTAAGGTTCTGCATCTCCAAACTTAGACTTTGTACAGCGGCTACGAGTTCTTGTACCTGCTGTGAGGTGGCCATCTCTTTTTGGCGTCGCAAACTGTCACCAGGGTCGGTGATATCTTCGTCCGACAGTGTAGATTCTGAGATCTCCCCCTCCCCCGACTTCTCACCTTCTTCTTCCTTCCAAGAACCCTTCTTTTCCTTTCTTCGTGATCGCACCTTTTTTTTATGTAGATAGGGACGACCCCTGGAGGAAGCCACCATGCCCCCCAAGAGGGGAGACCAGGGGGCCTCTGCCCCGGGATCGACCAAGAGAGGGAAAAAGCCCTTCGGCACAAAAAAACCCTGTGTTATCGTCGGGTGCCTTGGAGGTGTGGAATCAGGAATCCTTGAAGGGTAAGAGCTGGTGGAGTGTCTGGAGGCAACACGTGGAGTGAACCCCCAGAACACAGGCAGTCCAGTAAGCGGTCCGAGGATCTGGTACACGAGGCTAGAAGTGGAAGTAACAAAACGGTAAGCAAAGGCAGTGCAGGGGAACAGGCCGGAGTCTGGTACACGGAAGGTCACAGCAAACAATCCTGAAGGTAGGAGAGAGCAAGTCCAATGACAAGGCAGGGAACTGGCACACGGAAGGTACGGAGCAGAGCGAGAGGAAGTAGGAAACAGAAGAATGGAGCAAGTGGAACAGAAAAGAGGAGGAAAAGCGGTAAGTGAAGATGGGAAGGAGGGAGGGTAAGCAAGTTAGAAGGCAGAGGAGACGGGCGAGTGAAACAAAGTCAAGGGAGCGAGAGAAAGGCAGATGGAACCAGCGGAAGGACGAAGGAAGAACAGAGGGGGGACGGACTGGGCACGAGGACCCGACCGGCGGAAAAGCGAGTAACCCAGGAAGATAGCAACAGGTAGCAAGCAACTCAGGGCTAACAGATGAAACCGGAAGCGTTGCGACGCATCCGTGACCCGGAAGTGGCTGGTTAAAACACCGGGCCGCGGAGCGCCCAACCAATAGGAACAGAAGGAAAGTAAAACCAGGAAACGGGGGGCGTGGCCGAAAGCTGCTGGCGAACAGGACTAAGTTCTGCCTCGCCAGCGGCTCCATAGACGCCAGGAACTCGGCGGCATGACAGTATCCAACATTGCAAGATGTGGTGGGGGGCCCACAAACCGCCCACCCCTGCCCCAATCTATTTTTTTGGTAACATTACTAGTGGCATCTTGCATTTTAACACAACAAAAAAAAACAGCAGAATTATTACAGATGCAGGGAACTCATCTATTAGAGCTCTGTCCAGGCGCTCTGGGGCAAAATACAAGCACATCTCCTAATTTGCATATGGATTGCACCAACAGACATTACTTCACAGAAAGCAAATCGCAAGGAGCATCGTCAGTCTTTGATACTTGGAGGCGCCATGCAACTGACTTTAGAATAAGTTGTCATAAGTAAGCCAAGTGGCAAATAATTCTGTGGTGCAAAATACCTAATTGCACTGTTATATATGGAGCAAGTCGGGCTTTTTTTTAAAATTAAATAACAGCATGATATATTAAAGCTTTGAAGTGAATCACTTACAGAGCTGCAGATAAGACACAGTCTGATTACATGATCTGCCCAGGATCACACACTTTGGTTAAATGGTGAAACCGGGATGTGGACAATTTAAGCAACTGAGCACATCTTCACAGTTTTAGTTTATATAGATATTTATTAATGTTTCCCTTTGCATTTCATGTGCTTAAATAATACTTTATTTATAGCAATGCCTTGGAAGCAAAGCACATTACATAAGAAACTACCCTTTTATTATTAAGAAACTACCCTTTCATCTTTAACTATACATCATTATAGAAATATGTTGAGCAATAAAAGGATGGATTTAGTTTTATTGTCCCCATTCTGCATGCAAAATCACAATAGCATCATGCAGATTAATGTGAGCCTAACAAATCCCCCTTGGGTAAAGCCATACTCATTATTTCATAAAGCCTGCAGCATTATGCAACCGTCTCACACCTTATCACTCCCTCCCATGCACATTTCTAAAGGGACAAAAGTCCCTGCTAATAGTCCACCCACCCTCCCATCAGTGCCTAATGGTTCACATTGAAATGCTCCGTTGACACAGAGCAACTTGCGAGCCCCTCTGCTGCTGCCTGGAGCTCCTTGGGACATTGTCCTGGCAGAGGTTTCGGAAAGGGTAAGGTGTCCTGCTGCCAGGACAATTACTGTGCTGAGCAGGAATTACTCAGCACACATTGTCCTGCCAAGGGGACACCTTTCCCGTTGGGCACCCTCATTGAGGTGCCGAACAGGACAGGTGGCCCACTGACGAAAGTCCCAGTCAGGCTCTCAAAAGAGCCTGTGGGGTGGCAGCGTGCCCCCGAGCCCCTGCTCGGTACGCCACTGTGTCCGGGTGTTCTCCAGCCGATCAAGATATGAAGCTTTAGATCAAGATATGAAGCTTTACATTCCCTGGTGCCACATCTATGAGTTCATGAACCACCCTTGTGCATTTCACCCATCCTACTGATTGAAGGGCTTTAACACACCACAAGATTTCCTCCATTAGGTTCTACACTTTTTTTGTCAAAATGTTATATTCAAGAAAGAGCGTGAACAGTAATTTCAACAAAGTGATACATCCTCATCATATACCGCCACAGATTCCTTACATAAATCAAGAAATGTAACCTTTCAAATACAATTTTCCATCAAAGAGGCACTAATAAAAACAACCACAAAGAGCAATACATAAGGAAAGTCGGTGGGTACAAGGTGTGTCTGTGACAGACAGCAACAGGAACATCGACAAGACGGAGCACACTGATACAACAAGCATTAGCAATGCGAACAGTTTGGGCTTTTTTGTAGGCATGGCAAAGGCACTTGTCAGGCACAGTCATATTGGTATTAACTGCCCATTGGTAGTTGCAGGTGCAAAGTGGTGGCAGTACCTGGGCATCCAAGCAGTGCCCAGCAAGTTCCTAATATTATACACAAGCCAAAACTGTTGGCTTTGCCAATGCTTCTGCTTAACTTGACTTCAATGAAATAAACACAGAGTGCTTATAAATCAAGTGGCTGAATGCAGACCTGGCTTCAGCATTTTTATTACACCAGTAGCGTGTTTACAGCAGCAATTAAGTCTGCAAGCTGTGTGTCAAACAACATCTACAAGCTGTGTGGCCCTCCTCATATGCCGACACCTGAAGGGTTTCTGTCAAAGAGGCTGATACCTTAAAGTAGGTACTGGGACAAGGAAGAGGAACATGGAGGTAATATGCCTGAGAGATATGTGTAGAAAGTTACATAAAGTTGACTTACAACTGTGCCGGCCCGGTAACAGCGGTGCTGGTAAGCCTACCGGCACTGTTACCGGACCGGCACAGTACGACTCTGCGGGCAGGTGCCGTACCGCCCACAGAGTTTTACCGCAGCACCAAAACCGTGACGTTGCTTCTGTGGGCCCCATCCTCATCGAGTCCTACTGGACTCAATGGGAATGGGGACGAACAGAATTACCGGCGCCTGACTTCCCGGCCACCAGGTTTGTAATACCTTGGTGTTACTGGGAAATCGGGTGCTGGTAATTTTTGTCGGGTCTGGCGGCAACCCGCCGATTCTACCGGCAGGGTTACCGCCAGACCCGTAATGAGGTCCATAGTCATCTTATTTTTAACAAGATACAGTATTATTGTTCACAAAGTACCTATTCTGCTATCACACCCGGCTGGTGTGCATAGTGTAGTTCGCTCCATAAGCAGGAGAGCCCCATGGGAGCAACCTCTCTGCCTGCAGCTCTGTGCTTTTCTGTGCAGTGCCCTGCAACACCCTCACATGCCTCCTCGACCACGA
Source organism: Ambystoma mexicanum (assembly GCF_040938575.1). Taxonomy (NCBI): domain Eukaryota; kingdom Metazoa; phylum Chordata; class Amphibia; order Caudata; family Ambystomatidae; genus Ambystoma; species Ambystoma mexicanum. The sequence goes on along the minus strand of NC_090936.1, from coordinate 497,321,257 downwards.
GCGGCGTGCCCTTGTGGTGTGGGTCAGAGCGATGCAGGCAACACAGTATGCTGTGCAGAAACATCAACACAGTAGGCATACATGTTGTGGTTCTCACCCCTTACAGCATCTGCAGGTAAGAAACCCTCAATTCCGAACACAAGTGGGATACTGCTTTGGTGCATGGGTGCAGCAGGCACGCATTATGTTGCCTCCCTTTTACAATGGCCTGGGCTCAGACCCTGAGTCAAGAGATAAGTGAGATGTTGTGCTGCTGCAAAGTGCCACCTCTTCTCTCCTGCATGCCCTTTGGTCTCACGTCCTTAGTTCAGAAGATGTGCATGAGTGGAGTACTGTACCGATGTATTCCTCTTTTGTGCAGATCAATACAGAAGCCCAGCCGGATTATTTGTCAGTGAGTAGGATTGATACAGCCTTCCCTTTCAAACCCCACTGCCACAAGCTTGTTAAAGCATGTTCGCTGCTTCTAATGCAGTTCTTGGTGTACTCCCCTGGTTTAGCGAAGTCTGCCATACCAGATGATACTCTTAGAAAGTGGAACTGTTCCTATTTCATCAACCATGCGGCCGTGGAAGCTGCCAATGTTGTCAACGCTGTGAGGCCTCATTAGAATATGTTTCACCATGAAAATATTTTAAATAAATAAAATAAAAATTGTACCTACTCCTGCTCACATGGAGATCACGGTAGAAAGCGATTTAATCCTCACCACAGCAATATTACCAGTCTAGCTACCTTATAGGCTGTGTATATCGTACATTTGTAAGGAGATGCATACAGCAGGCGCAGGCAGTATGTAAAAACAGATTAATTGGCATGCATATTAAAACCGTTCAAGGGTACCTTTAGTGATTGTTTTTGTTCCACAGGTGGGGATTATATTTATAACGTGTTTATCCCTTCCATGATGATTTTCAGGATGCCATATTGGGTGCTGGAATGGTAAGTGTTTGTCTTTATCTCTCTCTACCTGTCTCTCTCACACAATCTTTGACAAAACACCGTCCATAAACTAAATGTACTCTTGCCACATCAATAATACACCTTGACCATTAACCTCATATAATTTCAAGGTCTTCGATAGACCCTGAAAGTATAAAAGTTGCAGTCTAGAGGTGATCCTCAGATCTCTGTGGTGGGGACTCAACCCATAGAACAACCTTACTGGCTCAACAGATGGCTGTAGTCGGCCATTGTCCACAATCGCTGTCCATGATCGGCAAGACTTGACCATGATTGGCGATGCTTGGCAATGGTTAGCTATGATTGGGGATGATGGGCCATGGTTGGCAATGATAGCCAACCGTGGTTGGTTTGGACGCTGGTGAAAGTCAGCAATGGCCAACTGTGTTTGGCAATGGTCGCCTGCTGTCTGATCCTAAAAAACGTTTGGTAATATGAATAATGCAAAACCTTTTAACTGCAGATATCAAAGACAAAAGACAGTTCAGCCAAACAAAAGCCAAATTCTATATCTGCCTCTGCCAACCCTTATGTCATGCTTTCCCCTACTTGGCGCTTATCTGATCAGGTTTCATTTTGGAAACACTTTCAAATTGCGTCCTGATCCAAGATGGCGCCCAGACGCTCTTGCCACGCGGTGACATCATCGCGTTCACGTGCTCAGCAACATCTGATACCCGGAAATAAATAGAGGTAATTCAGAAGGCTTCTCGCATTGCAATTGTTTAGTATTGCGGAACGCTATTTTGCCTTGCGACCTTGTGTTTTCTACTTGTTCCTGGTTCCTTTAAAGACAAATTCCCGGAATAACAAACTTACCTGGAACGTCTTCTCAGCACCTTGTTTTTTTTTTCCCCCTGGTACCTTGCTCTCGGGATAGCCGTAGTGCTTACCTGTTATCCTGTAATCGGGTTGCATGGTGGCTACCTGAAAGAACAGGCCTTACCTTTTACCAGCAAAGGAGTCCAGAAGCAAAGATGTAAGGACTGAACCTGACACCTTAACTCCTAGTCATCATTTAGGGCATTCATTTTGGCTCGCATGCAGAGGGGAACTAAACCACCACCCCATGGAGCCAAAACTTAAAAATTCAAATGTAATCAGTACTCAAATAATTCTACTAAAATAAAAAATGAATCAAATAAGAGATAAAAGTAAGTTTGAGTCCCTGTAATATAGCCAGGGGTGTTAATGTCTCTGTTGCAGAGAAATACTTGTATCCTACGGGTCCGAATTTTCCATTCCCAGTTAGATTGCACAAAGGGTTAATATGCCTGCTCTGATTTATCTGTTACATGCACTGCACATACCTACCATTCTAAACACTGGAAGAGCTGTGGCCCCTGCAGCCCACCCCTGAAAAACTGAAAAATATATTACGATTTTCTCCTCATAAAAACAAATGTCCATTCTTCTGGGTGCTTCAGCACGGGAGCAGGACTTTTTTCATTTAAATAGGGCACTGCTGCTAAACCAGAATGGGACAGTCTTTGAAAGACTGCCCATGCTGGTGTGGCAGTGGCGCAATATTTAAGTGATAAGCTCTCCGCTCCTAGACGGCAGCTTGGAACTTTTCATTTAAATAGGACGTTGCTGCTACACCAGTACAGGGTAGCTTTTGGAAGGTTTCCCTGAGCAGGTATGGCAGCGGTGCCCTATCACCCACCATATACAGCGGGACGCCCTGCGGCAGTCCGGGTTTACAGCCGCCCATCTGCCTCAAGGGGTAGAGCATGCTGAGGTGGGACGTAGCAAGGTTCTGGACCGAACTGGGACTTGCCTGTACTTCAGAGACCTATTCTAGAATCAGAAGACGCTGCTCTAGTATTTGTGTGAGTGGGTGGGAGCTGTGCATGGGGGATGCAGCCGCTTCACTCATGTGCTGAGGAGGGACACATTGAAACAATCAGCGAGGGATCCTAGCATTCTTAGTGTCCCAAAAACGAGTCTGTTTGGGTTGTAGCTGAAGACTGTGATGGGAGGCAGACCCTGTTCTCAGCTGTCAGACCCTCAGAGGAAGCCACTCCCCAGGGTTATGATCAAGCTCAGTGGGACAACTTGTCAACTAACTGCCAACTCACCCTAGTTTTGGCACAGCCTCCATTGTTTGTGATTGTCCAGATACAATTCCCTTTCACATTTTCCCTTCAACATAAAAAACATACAGTAGTCACTCAGTGGCCGATTAAAGCTTGCACCCTATGCCTGTTTACCCGCTGTGAAAAACCTGAAGGTGTCACCCTGGCTAAATCCCGGAGATCTGTCGTCCAGGTGGCCAGGACATGGCCATCGCTATTGGATCCAGTTCCTGTGGGTGGACTAGGGAGGGAGGATCACCTAGATGGGGTGTCCTCGGGGAGTGGGACACTGACCGGTGAGACGTGGTATCCCCCTTCCTTCAACACCTTTTCCCCATCCTCATCCATAGAACATTCAAAAACACTGCCCCCCCCTTTTCCGACACACACTTTCGCACAACATGAAAGACAATGGACTAACGCCAGAGCCGTTTACCTGACTTTTCCCAATACCAGGGTCCGGCAAAAGTCAGGCAATTTATCAGAATCACGCACACCTGACGGCCCTTTCCCTTCCCCAGAGGGAAAAAAAGGGGAGCAAGAGAGCACAGAGAGCACAGTACGAGCGAGGCAGACCGCACAATGAGACAGCTATCAAGACCAGGTAGTTCAAGAGGAGGAGAAAGGCGACAAACATCGAGAGGCAGGCGAGGAGAGACACGACCTTGCCCTTCTTGACAAAACCCAGCGAAATCTCTGCAAAAGGAATCGTAAGACCGAGGACAATAGCCCAAGTGTCCTGCAGCAGATGTCAAAGGTACACCGAGCGTATTGACGCTGATAAGCTGGATCGAGGGAGACTCCTGCTACCATGGTACTGGCCTTGACTCCAGTTGCAAAGAAAACCAAGCGGTTCATCACAGCCAGTGAGTCGAAGGCAGAACCGGGCTTTGGGGAATGAAAGTTGCAAAGTAAAAAGTTCAAAGAATTGCAAAGGGGAGACCAACTGCAGAAGGGGACCAGCACCACGTGGGTGCTGCTACGAGAAACTCTGGTCGACTCTGATTGATCCCCGTCTGAGTGAAACTACAGATACCAGAAGGCCGTAGGAGAGCCGTCGACATAGCTCAAAGTGGTCAGACAGGAGGTCAAGCAAAATCCCTGTACAGTTGAAAGCCTTTGACCTAAGAACTATAAGAAAGCAAGAAAGAAAGAATGCATGCCAGACCCCATGCTGGAGAAATCCTGCAAACATTGAAAGTAAATGTGAATGCGAAGTTGGCCAGAGTGAACCTGGAAGAGTGATGCTGACTAAGAGGGGACAAAGTCTAAAGTCCCAAGAAACAGTGTTTTGACAAATGTGAACCTGGTAGAGGGATGTCCACTATTAACTGTTAGAAAAGACATTAAGATTTGGGAACCAAGAGAAAGCCATAGTGAACCCGGAGGAGGGAGGCTGAAAGCAAAGAGGGGTCTGCGCTCGGAAGAGGGGTACCCAGGGGTGAAGCCATCCCCCGAGGAATACGTAGAACAGAACTTTGTGTTTTGTTAGTCATTTTTGTAAACCAATCGGGCCCTCCGAAACAGGAGATTCAACCACTGAAGGCCTTGATATCGATAGGAACTGTTTTAGGATCCAAACCCAGAAGAGAGGGTCCCCGGGGTGGAAGTCATCCACCAAGACCCACTGAAAGGGGACTGTATATATGATTTGTGGAAAGTGATTGGTACCTGAAAAGGAACTTTGTTTGTTATTTTACTCACCCTAGAAGGCAAGAGACTTTTTTTGAAGATAAGAGACTTGGCCATAGAGGCTCCTCATAAGCTAAAACGGAACTGTCGTCTCATGCTGGGAGAGCTCGAGACTGTGCTGTGCTCAAGATCCCACCTTACCCTGTGCTCAAAACGTGGGGAAGGAAGACCCAGGCTACCATATCCTGACATATTATTTGTGAACACTTCTTTCTTTTTTTTTTTTAAAACTATCCCACACCCTTTTTGTATTAGTTGGAAGGCTTGGCAATAGGTTTCTTAGTATAGGCCCTTTTTCATTTGACACAATGCCACTAGGACTGCCTTATTTCCATTTGATGGTCGACACTTGCTCCTGTCTTAGATTTAGGTTTAGATTGGGCGTTTTTCGAACCTGCATACAGTTTAATAAACACCCTTGAACTGTGATCACTTGTCTGTCTTTACTGTTGCCACCATGAGTTCCTTACACTGCCCTCCCCCTTTTTCTATCTGCCCCCTCATCCACGGAACTTCCTGACAAGAGTTCATATCTGCCAACTAGATATGTGCCACCACACGGAGTGCTATGGGTCTATAGGAGGCACAATTAGTGGGGTCTTTCCTGGGCTTCAGGATTAGCGTAATCATGGCTTCACCATAGAAGGAGGGAGGGAGCCTTGCTGGAAAACTTCTTTGCAGACTTTCAAAAAGTGCATGGACACTTTAGGACTAAATTCGTTAAAAAATACAGCCGTTAGACATCCGATACCAGGACATTTGAGGTGGGTAGTGCTGCAATGGCATTCATTATATCCTTTTCCGTGATTGGGGCATTTAAGAGTATAGGGTGCTCTGATTTAACTTGCGCATTGGTATATCGCATAGGTTTGCTTTGAGTTCCATAGGGAATTGTGTATTCTTCCTAGCATACAGTGTCTTGCTAGAAGTATGAAACATATACACTAAGTCACTCAGATCTGACATCAGTGTCCCTTCATCGTTCAATATGGTGGCTATGTTGGTAGGCCCCCGTTCAGAATGCAAAACAAAAGAGGTGATGGCTGGAAGGTTTAGAATTAATCTTAACTACTGGCATTGCTCAGGGCAACCCTCCAGGCCATTGTTCTTTGCCTGCCAAGCCATTACAAAAGGGCAAAGACCATATGCAAATCAGTCTTGGTCCCACCCCAAAAGGGGCAGTCTAACCTGAACTACTAGGTCACATCCCTTCTGCACGAGACCACAAGCATCCACAAGCATGTTTTGGTCTTGTTAGGCCTAATCAGTGAGGAGTAGCTTGGGTCTCTCGGCCCAGCAGTCACGGGACCCACGTCTGGGCATACCCGTCCCAATCGGGGTGACTACAGCAAAACAAGGTGATGGCTCTTTCAGAACACAACAGTAAGGCTAGTAAGCGGCAGGTCTTCCGTCCTCTCCATATTTCGGGTCTGTATCTGGGCAGAAACTAATTTCACCTCCTGATCTGCCAGTGAGCGGAATTGGTCCAGTTGAACTTTTATGGATGGAAGCAGGATGTTATTGCTGGACCTGATCCATTTCAATCTCTGATCTCTACCTCGAGTTCCGTCAAACTCCTCCTTATGGACTCCATTCTCTATGCCTATGCAGCATGAAGGTAAACCTTGACTGTGTCCCACATAGTAGATATTCAGGGGGACCAAGCCAATATTAGTTTTAAAAAAAAAAAGGTGTTAATGACCACGTTGATGTCACTTTTAAATGCTACATCCGACAGTGCATGCAATTTAAAATGCCAGAGAAGTTGCTCAATCACTTTCTCCTCAAGAAGAAATGTCCACAATAAGCGGGGGTGTTCTGATAGTCCTAAGGAGCTGAATACACTCCCGAGATGTAACAGTCCCGTCCTGATTAAGATACATTCAATCCGTGACTGCATTTAATGGACTGAAGAGTAATATGAATATTCCCTATCACTTGGATGTAGTGTCCTCCACAGGTCTAAAAGCGCAAAATCATACATACCCATGTGAATTTCCTGTGCAGACAATGAAAGAGCTCTAGCAACTCTGCTGGATCTACCTAGGGAGGTGCTTAAAATGGTGTTGAAATCTCCAGCCTTTATAAACTGGGTATGAAGATGATTAGCACATTTACTGCTGTTTTTGCTGCCTATGCTCACGTGAGGTGGAGGAGCATTTAACCCTAACACAAGCGCGGAGCGTGGCGCGGAGGTTAAGTCAAGGCACAAGTGATTATTGGTGGGGGACTGCCAGCCTTTCCAGTTTGTTTTTGCTCCCTATGCTCATGTGAGGTGGAGGAGGAGGAGGAGCATTTAACCCTAACACGAGCGTGGAGTGCTGCACAGAGGTGACGTGGTTGCACAAGTGGTTATTGGTGGTTCGTGGTGGAGCGGCATGGAGGGGGTTACTCCAGTCACCAAGGTCTGCAAGTAAGTCATTGGCCGACCTCCGTTGGTGACCAGGGTTTCCTCACCCCGCTGCACTTTGGTACTTCCGCATGATAGTGGAGTGCGGAAAACCTGTAACCCGAAAGCGGGAAAGTGAAAGCTGGACTGTTGAAAAACTGTACGTGAATATATTTGCACTCCCCTCCACTTTTGCCTGCTACTCTACATCCAGCCAACTGAGTGGCTATTTACTTACTCCGGCAATTGGATAAGGAGGAGTGTGCCAAGCTAGAATCCCTCCCGAAAGCCGTGCTACTGGTTGACTATTGATTTGCCGCCGAAATCTATCGCTCTCCAATGCCTCTGACTGTTTCAAGTTTTGTGTTTATGAGAGTGGGGTTAGGGGATGACGGACAGACTAAGGCTGCTCCTTGAGCCATCTGGCGTTCCCTGTCCCCCCTCTCTGGGTCTCTGGAGGTCTTTCCTGAGGACTGGCTGCCGGTGGCCATCTGTGACCGTGGGTGTTGTGGCTGCCGTTGGAGCCGAACAGTCCTTACTAAGCTTTCAATCCAGGGTGGCTGGTGGCTGTATTTGTCCCACGGATGGTTGTGGTCCTCTGTGGCCAACAACCCATTACCATTTGTTTCTTACGCACTGGGTTTTAGCGGACTCTTTTTTTAACAAATTTTATAATGGCTCAATTTTACTGTTCTTAGGTGCATTTCCACCATGGTGAAAAGAATAGCAAGGGATGATCGGAGACCGTGGGCGCTGACAGAAGGGGCAAAAAAACTAAATAACGTTGGCAAGCTCCTGGGCCGTTTTAATTTAAGCCCCATCTTTTGCAACGCTCCCTTGATTCGTATTTGGAAGACATGGCCAGCAAAATGGTGAATCGCATTACTGTTACTGGAAAAGCCACATGGGATGCTATTTGAGATTCAGGAGGGAATCCCAAAGGTAGCACCACTAAAAAAAAAAATAGTTGTATTGAGGGGATGGGGGCCTTAGGGGGGCACAGTGGTTCAGGCAACGGCTCTACAGGAGCAGTTGCTTGGGTTGTGTATGCCTCGGGATCCTCTGCACCCTGGTACGGAGGCAGATCAGGAAGTAGAAGTGGAAAGGGGGGGGGTGAGACTAGGGATGGGCGACCGGATGAGTGTTAGAGGTTACAGTTTATCATATAAGAAGTTCTTATATTTAAATGTCTATGTATTGATGGGCTTGGGTGTGCAATACATCTCATCCATAACTTGGTTACTGTTGTCATAATATGTTCACTGACATCACCTCCTGGAATGTGGAGTCTCAGTATCTGGGGGACTCCACATTCCACTAGATCAGTAAAGATTTCCCCTGGCTGGGGGTTGTTGCTGTTACTCATGAGGAATCTTACTAGAAAAGGTGTGTTGTTTGATTGGGATGAGAAGTGTATGAAGGAGTTTACAGACATTAAACAGGCTGTGGTGAATGCTCCCGTGTTGAGCAGTTTTGTAGAGTCAAGGAACACTTTATTATTTGTGTATGCGAGCAACTATGGCTTGGGTGATGTTCTCATGCAGGTTTTATGGCTCAGAGCTTTATACTGTGGCGTTTGCCTCGAGAACTCTTAAGGAAATTAAACTTAGGGACTCTGTTGTTGAGAAAGAGGCATTGGCGTCTGTCTGGGGTGTGGAGAAATTTAAAAGAAACTTATGGGGATCAGAGTTTACTATTTGCACTGACCACAAACCATTGGTTAGTACATTTTCTAAGGGTGGTCTGGAAGGTGTGTCCAGACGCATCATGAAGTGGGTGAGCAGTTTACAAGGTTTACAATTTGTTATGATGCATGTGCAAGGAGAAAATAATGTGGTTGCAGATGCCTTGTCGAGGTCTGTGATGAATACAGTAGAGGGTGGGGAAGGTACTGTCCATGAGGAGGAGGAATCTGGTGACATTTTTCAAGTGCATACCAGTTTGAAGAAATCGGAGTGGGATCTAGCATGTGCGAAGGACACTTTGTATCAAGATGTGATTGCGTTTATAACTGGTGTTGCTATCCCTGGTAGAGAAAGAAAATAGGAAGGGTTTGACAAAGTAAAGAATACGCTGTCTGTCAGGGGTGATTATTTATATAGAGGCCACAAACTTGAAGTTCCTAAGTCAATGAGAAGTAGTGTAGTGGAGTTGGCAAATGTGGGTCATTTGGGCTTAGCAAGGACTAAAGGGTTGGTTAGGGCTGATTTTTGGTGGCCGGTTCTGGACAGAGATGTAGAGGAGCAAGTGAAGTTGTGTGCAGAGTGTATTGAAGGTGACAAGGGGCTTGGAGTACAAAAGACTCCCATCTTTGTGAGGAAGAGCCCTAATGTGCCTTGGGATGAAGTGGCAATAGATTTGTTGGGTCCTTTCAATATCAGAGGCTCGAGGGACTCGTATCTTTTAGTCATAATGGATTTATTGTCAAAATGGCAAGAGGTGTGTGTGCTTAAAGACATCACCAGCAGTAGTATAATACATTTTTTGGAACAGTTGTTCTGGAGAGAGGGTTTCCCCAGAAAATGCCTTTCTGACAAAGGATCGCAATTGGCGTCCAGGGAATTTAGACATTTTCTGGAGAAGTATGGCGTTGAGCAAATCACCACAGCGTTGTATCATCCCCAAGGAAATGGGTGTGTGGAGCGGTTTAATAGGACGTTAATGGAAGCCATCCGAATTGCGGTTGCAGCGGGTGGTGATTGGGTACGTACTGTAATGGAAAGGACATTCAGTACAGATTGGCTCTCCATAGTGTCACAGGTGTTAAACCTTTTGAAGTATTGCGAGGCAGGAAACCAAATTCTTACTTATGTCCAGGTTGAATGGAGAGGTCGCATTGTGTGGATGTGGATGTTGGGGTAGTAAGGGAGAAGTTAATGGCTAGTGGTTGGCGTTCTAAGGCACGCTATGATGAGAAAAATTGCTGCAGAGAGTTAGAGGTAAAGCCGGGTGAATGGATCAAGGTGAAACTGCCTACCAAGGTCAAGAAGCGGTGTTCTTTATATTCAGAACCCAAGGAAGTAATTAAGGATCTTGGTTCATCTATACTGGTCGGAGGTGGAGCTGTGTGGAATAAAGAGAGAGTTGCTATATTGAGAAGGTAGAATGTGTTGTTTGATGCGTATGAGAAGGAAGGGAGGTGTTAGAGGTTAGAGTTTATCATATTAGAAGTTATTATATTTAAATTTCTATGTATTGATGGGCTTGTGTGTGCAATAGATCTCATTCATAACTTGATTACTGTTGTCATAATATGTTCACTGACATCGCCTCCTGGAATGTGGAGCCTCAGCATCTGAGGGACTCCACATTACACTAGGTCAGTTGAGAAGATTTCCCCAGGCTGGGGGTCGTGGCTGTTACTAACTCAATAAAGAGTTAATTATAACTTTGCGCAGTGTGGACCCATCATTATGTGTCTTAACAGTGAGGGGGTGTAGTAACGGATAAATTGGTGAATAGCCATATGGGTGGGAGCCCGACGAGGGAACCGTGTCAGGATCTAAATTCCTCCTCCGGGGGGGAGGAGGATAAGCTCTGGCTGGAATCACTTCTAGATGTAAAGCTCAAGCCCCTTTAGACCATCCTAGAGTCATTGCAGATGTTTAAGTCTGGGGTAATGAACACACTGGCTATCGTGGATGACTCAGAGTTCTAACAAAAAGAGTGGCTGAAATAAGTACGGTTGGGGCAAAGCTAAATGGTAAAATACTATCAGGGGGGGGTTGAGTGGTGAGCGTCCTGGCCCAGTCACTGAGGTTGGCAGGCTGGTGATGCTGGCAAAGGATTTATTTTTTTATTTTTACATTTATAAAGCGCTCACACAGCCCGCAGGCATCGAGGCGCTGTTACAGGAATTGTTAGTTTTTCTTAGTTGTGTAATTGTGTTTTTTCTTTGTCTTAGTTACGTATTTATAACGCGCTTAAACACTTGGAGGTTTCTAAGCGCGGACCCGGTATCGAACCTGTTGTTGCTTTGTGTCGTCTTGCTTCCAAGACGCGCACGCTGCCGCTGTGCTATCCTCCCGGGACAGGATAAGGCAGTAACCACACAGTTGGGCTCAGTAACTGTTCATTAAAATTTTACGGGTACTGGGAGGTCTGACTTAAGCTTTAGGACTTTCATAGGGGACACTGGGGCTAACATGCATATAGGAGGGCTGGAGAAGAGCATTTTGAATTTACTGCCTGCATCAGCCCCTCTTATGGGGATTATCATGGGTGTACCGGGGCTCCCTAAGTGTGGATTTGAATCAACTGTTTCACTAATGAATAAAACGACCCATTGGATCAACACCAACCTGATTGGACCGAGCATTGAACCAAGCCTTATATCAATGGCAAGAAGGGTAGGCAGGGTAGGCCAAAAACCCAAATGTATGAGGGGGTACTGCATAGTGGTTTCCTTCTCGGATGCAACGATGGTTTGTTATTTGATCAACTCTAATTTATCCAGATGCCTAAAACCAAACAGCTACAGTCTCCATAGTAGGCTGGTCTCTCAGGATTTGTTTTACGGTTGTACAGGGAGGGTGGCTGATTCAGGGAACCGCTTGAGCAAATTTGTTAGAGGAGGGAAGCACCGAGTTACCCCACGCACAGGGGCCTTTGTATCCACCTCTTGGCCACAGATTACCCTTGAGTTGGAGGTCCAACCCTAATTTAGAAAGAATGACCCCACAGAAGGGAGGGGCGCATACTATTGGGGTTGAGCTAGCTAATCAGTATGAGGCCCTAACCTCTTGTCTGGACTGACGTACGGCTGACCGGCCCAGCCCAGTCGACCGGGAGCTTTGTGAGGGGGGGCGGGTCCTGAGATTGGGGGGGGGGGGTACACATGTTATCTAAAGCAGCCCCTTTGGTAGCTAGCTTGTTATCCTGGAATATAGCCAGGCCAGGGGAAAATTCAAAGGGGAAGCCACTGTGGAGATTTAAAAAAACCCACAATTAGAAGACCCAAGAGTGGAACAGGGTACCCCGCGGGCTCCATCTTGGCCCAGAGGCCTTCCGCGGACCCTCGGAGGCGCACGTAGCCCGGTGCCTGGAGGAGAAGTAAACCACGAGAGCGAGACCTGACCACAGGAGAAAGAGAGTTCCCCCTGAACAGAGGCGAAGGTGCCGCCCCCCCCCCCCCCATGCTTCGTTGGTGAGAGAGGCCTTCCCGGACCCCTCGGAGCTGTGGGGCAGAGAGAGGGCTTGGAACCAGCATGTCGCAGAGTGGGGAGACAGAAGACGGGCAGTGGCCCGGGGGGGGGGGGCCCTCAAAGCACACGGCCCAATGCTGCCTCGCCTCTGAAGGATCCAGAAGAAGAGGTGAGCAGGTAGCGGGGGATGAGGAGGCCCAGAGGAAGCTAAATCACGAGCCAGGCTCCCCCTCCTAAACTTGGCATACATAAACTCTCTGCGACACGCGGGCGGGAGCGGGCCCCGAGAACTCTCCCAGACCCTCTTTTTCGGTGTGCACAGGCCCCAACGTTGGAGGGGAGGGCGGCTCGTGGACTATGGGGGCATGGAGAGGGATAAAACGGCAGCTCTTGGGGGCTTCCACAACGAACCCCGGGGGGCCAACAAACGGGATCCCAACCAGTTCCAGTGCAGAGCCCGGGAACCCCTCTGGAGACCGAAGCAGGCGCAGAAAATAAGCAGGCAGCAGGTGCCCCGCCATCCCAGTCCTCGGTGGAGCTCCGAGCCACGCAATCCAGCCCACCCACGCCAGGGAGAGACAGAGAACACGGAGGGAGCCTAAAGCCAGAAGGAGAAAGCTCAACACGGGAGACCCCGCCAGAAACCGGGCCCCAGACATCATCTGAGGAATCTCTAAAGAACTCTGGGCTTGCAGTGGGGCCCCTCCAGGGCAAAACCAGATCTGGGCTCAAGGCTGCACTGAACTATATTGGAACCCAGGGGTCTGGAAACCTGGAGCAACCATTGATAGGCGCCCCGGAGCAACAATCACTTACCCACGCAATCTTAACCCTCCAGTGTTTCCGTAGGCCTCGGGCAACACTAGGAGATGGGCCTGGCGACACACACTACAATATGGCCACAGGAAGTCTTCCCAACCCCCCCCCCCCCCGCACCACTTACCAGGGATGATCTTAAAGACATTCTTCAGGAAATCAAGGCCATAAGGACAGATATACAGGCCTCGATAGTGGATCTTAAAGGGAGAGTTGGCACTCTTCAAGAGAAAATAGAAGGTATGGAGAATAACCACCTCCAGACTGATCCGCTGGACATGAAATATGAAGCGAGGCTGACAAACCTGGAAATGAGAATGAGAATGAGAAGAGGACATGCTTTTGAAGATGGACGACCTTGAAAACAGGGAACGGCGATATAACCTGCGTATTCTAGGGGTGACCCAACAAAAGGGGGGGACAGCGGCGGACTTTGGGAGCAACTCTTCACCCTGGAGGTGGGCAAGGAAGTCCAGCTGGAAAGAGCTCATAGGGGTGGTGGAGGCGCAGGAAAAGTCCCCAAGATCCATTGTGGTGCGTTTCCTCCGCTACAGAGAAAAGCTGGAGGTCCTAGAAAAGGCAAAGAGACTGGGGAGCTTCTCCTTTGAGGGGGACACAATCAGGATTTATCAAGATCTCTCTGCCCTCACACTTACCTGCAGAAGGGAATGCCGCCCCCTCACACAATGGCTCACTGGACATGATCTACGATATAAATGGTCCTACCCATTTGCCCTCGCATTTGAATGGGATGGAATGGATTATCGAATCACGGGGGGGGAGGAGGCTTTACGAAGGGACCCTGACGCCCCAGGAGCATAGACGAGAACCACAGGGCCCCTGGGCCAAAAAGAAGAAGATGAAGGGCAAGAGAAAATTAAAAAAAAACAACACCCCGATGCATGATCTAGAGGAGGATTAAAAGATTGGTGCTACATTAGTGGTGTAGGAGTCGGGGGGAAAAGTTCAAGGACCCCAGCCGGGGGTGGTGAGGAGATGAGGACAGCAAGGGACGGACGGACTTCTTCCCCGAGTGGCTTGCCAACTGGCAAGCGTCGCAGACAAGGATGGGATGGGATGGGATGGGATGGGATGGGAGGGGATCGGGGGAGGGAAAGGGTTGGGAAATGTATGGGGTCAGGCACAACATGGATCAGACTCAAGAAGTGAGCTGAGCGGCTTCCATATGGCCGGAAGAGGTGTGAATCCAAAAATGTCATTCAATGACGGACAATGAGAAAAGGGGCCTGGTCGAAACTTTAAGGCTAGGATCGCTTAATGTAAAGGGCCTTAACTTGCCAACAAAGCGCTCACTCCTGGGGAGGGAAATGAAGAATGCAGGTCTGGGTGTACTCCTAGTACAAGAAACTAGAACAGTGAAAGGGGAAGAAAGGCGCATTCCAGGTTCACATGTGGGCCAGATATTCTGGGCATCGGGCACCACCAAAAAGGGAGGTGTTGGGATCCTACTCCGCAGAAATCTTAGGGTCACGGAGTCGTCAGTTTGGGGCAGAGCAGATGGGAGAGCGGTGGTGGTCTCGGGGAAACCTGGAAAACTCCAGAATTACCATAGCAGCCATTTATGGCCCAAATATGGGTCAGATGCAATTCATCAAGGAGGTACTGAGGGAAGTATTGGATAGGGCAGAGGGGCTCCTCCTCTTGGGAGGTGATTTTAACATGTGGGCGGGGATTGGATCGTAGTGGGAAGCCTGTCCCCACAGGTAGTAGGGAGGTTGGTGGGGGGGGGGCAGCCGTACAGGTTGGTAGATCTTTGGAGGGAGACTCGCCCAGTTATGAAAGGCTATACATTTTATTCCGCAGTCCATGGCTCCAGAACCAGGATTGATTATATATTTCTGGAACACCAGCAGATGAGCAGAACCGATGCTTGTAACCATCACCGGGTTAGCTGGTTAGATCATGACCTGGTTTGGGCAGACATTATTATATTGGGTTTAAAACCGAGGGAATCATGGTGGAGGTGCAACAACCTCCTATTGAGGGATGCGGTTTTTAGAGAGGAGATGATGGCAGCCATTAGAGAGTACTTTGAGTTAAACAACACTAGTGAGGTTCATTTGGAGACAGTATGGGAGGCGGCTAAAGCTACATGGCGGGGTAGATTGATTAGTGAAGGGGCGGCCAAGAAGAGAACTAGAACGCTCTTGGCCCACAAACTAAGATCTGAGATACGCCTATTGGAGAGAGTCGATGGGAAGGAAGAGAAGGAGAGAGACTTGGGGATCACCAGAACCAAGAGACAGGAACTTAGAGAAATGGAGATGGGTAAAATTGTAGCAGGCCTCCAACACCCGAGACAGAAATATTACGAAAAAGGGGATAAGGCGGGTGCTAGGCTGGCGGCGAAGCTCCACGGCCAGCGGCCAGATAGATGGGTGGCAAAGATCAAGAATGGGAAAGAGGGGGGGGGGGAGATCGGACCCAGAGGCGATAGCGGGAGAATTCGCCAGTTTCTATGAGATATTGTACGAGAAGGAAGGAGTTATAGGAGGGGAAACTTAAGAATCCTATTTGCAGGGAGTGACCCTCCCGACCCTTAGACCTTGAGAAGTCTCCACCCTAGAGGACCCAATAACAGATGAGGAAGTCCTCCGGGCAATATCCGGTTTGAAGCTGGGGAAGGCCCGGGAGAGGACGGGTCCACAGCAGGCTTCTATAAGGCATTTGCAGGCCAACTGGCGGATCTGTTCACAAATTTTCTGTCCACAGGGAGGGCCCTTCCGTCGTTTGGGAAAGCATTAATCGTGGTCATCCCCAAAGAAGGAAAAGACCCTGCAGACTGCTGATCTTATAGACCAATCTCCCTCCTGAACGTGGATGCAAAGTTGTTCACCAGAATAATTGCAACAAGACTAGAGGGCCTCCTTCCGAGGCTAATCCATTCTGATCAGGTGGGCTTCATACAGGGGAGGCGGGGAGCATACACCCTCAGGAAGACTCTCCATCTCATGAGGGAGGCAGCACCCATGGGGGGGCAAGCCAGTCTTGGTGGCCATAGATGACGAAAAGGCCCTTGACCGAGTCAACTGGGGGTTTCTACATGGGGTACTAGAGAAATTTGGTTTCGCTGAGGGTGTCTGACGAGCGATCAAGGCTCTGTACGCAGACCGGTCAGCCAGAGGTACGGTAAATGGGCAGCTATCACGTAGATTTAATCATCAGCGAGGGACCCGACAGGGCTGCCCCCTCTCGCCCCTATTGTTTGCAATGACCATGGAGATTTTGGCGGAATATCTGAGGTGGTCCCCTGATGTGATGGGTATAGATGTGGGAGACAGAACCTTTAAACTCTGTCTCTATGCAGATGATATAATGCTCCACGTGAGGCAGCCAGCCCAATCTGTCCCAGCTGCCTTGCGGGTGATAGAGGAGTTCGGGCATTTTTCAGGATTCAAGGTGAATGTGGGCACATTTGGTCCCCACCGGTGAGGGACGCGATCCCTGGCCATGAACATTATCCGTCCTGGTTTGAAGCAGGGCTTTGCAGGGTGGGTCAGTTGGTGAAAGAAAATACATTCATAAGCATCCAGGAACTGGAGGAAGCATTGGGCATTGGCAGGCTGTCCCCACTCCTCTATCTAATATTGAAGGGGGTATTCATGGCAGGGAAATGGAAGCAGCATATACAGAGGCCACTCACCCCAGTAGAGCAGGTCTTGGAAACGCATGTAGATATGAAAGGTCTCATCTCCCTCCTGTAAAGGGCGCTTTTGTTCCCCCGTGAATGAGCAATCGGGGGGTCTAAGAACGAGATGGGAGAGGGACTTGGGCTGTGAAATTGGGGACGGTTTATGGGTGCGACTCTGTAGTAGGGCATTTAAGACCACAATTTCATGTCAATATAAGATGCACGCCATAAAACTGCTTCACAGGTGGCAATATTACCCGGTAGTACTCTCCGTTGTTTCGAGCGGTGATTCCCCGTTGCTGGCACGGGTGCAGGGGAAAAAGCCAATTATTGGCATATGTGGTGGACATGTCACAAAGTGCGCACATATTGGACAGAAGTGTTGAGCTGGCTCACAGAGGCGGACGGAGGGTCCCACCCACTAGACCCAATCGTAGTATTATTTGGACTTGAAAGAAGGGATGAGCGGTTGGACAAGCTTCCACACCTGTCACATTGTTTACTTTTAGCGGCCAGAGCCTGTCGAGCTAGAACTTGGAAAAGGACCTGCCTCCCCATGAAGAAAGAATGGATGGCAGTGGCCAGGGATATTCATCTTATGGAAAAGATCACAGAAGCTATACAGGGATGGCTCGGGTTCTTTAATGCTTTTAGTAACATGGAAAGTACAGGTTGAAATTCCCGGAGAACAGTGACTCGGCCCTACCGAATAGTTAACTTGGAAAACACAGACTTTAATTCACAGGAATCGGCACATTGCCGATGATCTAGTGCCCGGACCGGACTGCCGACAACGGATTGAACAGTATAAGTGAAAGCAGCGATCAGAGACTGTGCCTTGAAAGGGGGTGGGTGTCTACGCCAAAGAATTATCAATTTCTTTTTTGTATAAGGTGTATAGGGACACGAGTCCCTTTCATGTTTGCTCCGAAGGTTCTCTGTTGTTTCATAAAACCAATAAAAATAAATTTTAAAAAAAAATCCCACAATGTCATTCTCCTGCAAGAGACCTGGGCCTTGGAGACCACACTGTTAGATGGCTACACATCGTAGGGGATCTCAGCAAACAAAAATGCTAGAGTAAGATGTTACGGGGGTCTGGCCATTTTGATTTAAAGCCTCCCTAACCTGTAGGTTTAGGGTAGTGGAGACTAACATGGACTACCTACAGGTGCTCTGTATTTTACCCTCTAGGGGGGACCCGTTAATCATTTTGAACCTCTAACAGCCCCCATAAGGCTGATGCAGACAGGTTAGCCAAAGTCAAGACGTTTATTGATTTGTTTCTAAACAGGAGGAATCGTAATGAGCAATGCATATGGGGAGGAGATTTAAACCTCAAAATGGGTGTAGGTCTGCTAAAGGATCTGTTGGATCCGCTGGAGGACTGGTCACTGAACATCCCCTTGCCCACAATGAAATATGGACGGGTGTGTGCAAAGGGTCTCCAAATGTGTTTATGGCTCATCGAATGGGGGCTGCGCACGGTAAACGGACGCAAAGCACCCGATATACCGGGGTAACCTTACCTTCAATAATCACCAAGGTTGGAGGAGGGTGTGGCCAGCAAGCGGGCAATGAGGACGTGATTCCTCGCTGCTCCCGGGCCACCAGCTAGATCATGCCTTTATCCTGACAATTCATGTTGTTAAACTCACGAAAATAGCTTCCAAAAGGGGCGGAACCCTTCTGCAACAGGTCGCTGCACTATGGAACTGAACTGACGTGTGGTTCCGGAGATGCGCGCTGTGGAATCCAGAAGCGGCTGACTGCGTATGCCAGACGAGATGGCCGCCGGGATTGCAAGCTAAGAGGAAGGTGCGCATTACGTTAAAGGCTCCACTGAACCAAGTGCCCGCAACAGCAACTACCATCACAGCGCTGAGGCCGAAATCAGGAAGACTAAACACTGATCCCGACCCCAAACAACACTGTGAGTAGGCGGCGAGCGCGCCCATGAAAGCAGGCGGGCACTGGCATCCCCTGCTCCGATACGAGGTGGAGCAACCCTGCTTGAGGACGGCAGAGAGGACCAGCCGGCGTTACGATCCTGATCACTGCAGCGACAAGGTGAGTCGCGCTATGGGTCCACCCCCAACCCTCCTCCCGATGGGATCTCCACGTGCCAGCGAGGCTGGGCTCCTACCTGCTGCCCCGGCGGTCGATGGGGCGGTCCCATCTGAGGCTGCGAGAAGCTGCTCTGGGCCCCTGGGAACGACGCGACCCGAGCTAGCAGGCGAACCGAGGAAGGCTGCCTGAAGGCGCTCCGGTTGCAGGAGAGCCAGGCCGACAGCGAACCGAGCAGCGCCTGCGAAAAGAGTGAGCAGGGGCAACCAAATCAAACACGTCTCCTACCCAGAGACGGTGCGAAGAAGCTAAACTGCCTACCAACAACGATACGCAGCCGAATTATCCCTAGACCCCAACCGCTCACAGTGGGACCCTGAAAGTGGAACGCGACACGTGGATTGCAACACACATTCCACAAAGCAACCGAGAACGGAAGGTAAGCTGCCTACGCTGAGGGCATGGCTGTTATAAGGTGAATGAGAACTGTGCACTGCATCTACAATGCTCTGAGCTCCCAATAAAGTAGTGATGTGGCTGAGCGCTGAGTGTCCAAGGTGAACCCAATAAGGCTAATATCCTGTGAATACATCACCTAGCCGCCATAACACGCAGCAATAAACGTGGTTTACACACTTGAAATCACTTGTGAGCCCAGACCGTTATCAAAAGCGACCACCTGCTGGGAGGCGAGCTTGTACACAACCGGTGCGCCGACCTGAGTGGCAGCACGCACTTCAGAACCTGCAGGGATTTGAGAGAGCAAAACAACATTCTGATATCACCGGCCCCGATCAAAGACTACTACTGAGGACAACTGAAACGAGCACGTCTCCCAGGAAAGGAGGCAGCTGGAGTACTGGCCTGCTTGTCCGTGGCGCGAAGCGGCAACAGGGCCCCTAATCTTGCACTGTACGAGTCTAAGACACCCATTTGAACTGAGACTAATAGAAACACCTCCTTCCCGAAAGATAGAGTGCCGACCAAGCCAATCCTCAGGCCATCAAAACAAAGGAGGGAGAGGGCATAGGTGATAACGCAGCAGACTTCTGGGAAGAAACCACGAAGTAGACAGTGCATATAAACCGTAAGAGAAACCAAAAGGAGGGAAGAGGTGTTAGAGATTACAACGGCACCTCCCTAGCGAGATAGAAGCCAAGGCTTGTGGCTCTGCCGTCTTCGGAGTACCGCAGCCGGGTGGTCACGGACAGCACCATTTGGTAATAAACGCTGGACAGTGACAAGTGTCTCTGGTGAACCACTTGACCAGTATCCACAAGATCCTGAACCAACAGCTACAACTGGATGGTGCCTTGCTGAATCGTTGCGCCCGAAGCGAGCACCCCACTGACATAAACCGCTGCACAAACATCGGCTGAGAGGGAAAGGAGCAACTGCAAATCAACACTGGCTTGACCACCATGGGGAAAGACAGGACAAAGAACACGACAACGCAGAGCAAAATGGAGCAGTACACAATCGCTACCCAAGTTCCCCCGCAGGAGCAGGGCAACTCTGGCTATGCACTGGGACCAAAGAATTACAATATATCCCTTAAAGGCATTATGAATGCTATCGCCAACTCAAGGATCTCCATGGAAAAAAAGATGGATGGCATAGGTACTGAGGCGTCACTATTGCGCCATGACCTGCAAAAACTCACGGCTCGTACCGGGGAAGCAGAGGGCCGCATATCGGAAACAGAGGACAGCCTGAGGACTGTAAATCCCCAAATGACCGGAGCGTTGGCATGCCTCAAGGCACTGGTAGAACGAGTGGAAGAGGGTGAGGGCTTTAGCAAGACCGAACAACATCTGGATCCTTGGATTGCCCGAAAAGTCCGAAGGCCCGAGCATGGAGCTATTCCTAGAGCAATGGATTGCGGATCTATTCGCTCCCAAGACCCTATCAAAATTCTTCTCAGTTGAACGTGCTCACCGCTTACCAACGGGCAGACAAATACCCGGAGCTCCCCCGCGCACGGTAATAGCAAAGCTCCTGAACTATAGGGATCGGGACGCGATACTGCTGCAGATGGCCAGAACTAAGGGCTCCATAACATTTAATGGCTCCAGCAGTGCTCCAGATAAGATTTTGAGGTGGGAGTATTTTACGCATTATATTTCAAATTAGAGAGTTAACTCATTTTTACTCTCTTGAAATTGCATTTTCTCCTCTGCAAGAGAGTAAAACGTATCCAACATACACCAAATACATATGTAAAATCAGACCCGTAAAATCAAACCTGTAGACCAAAAGAGTTGTAGATCAAAGTTGTCTGGCTTGCCTTTAACCATTTTCTTACACTAGTGGAAAATATTCTGCCATAATAACTTGTAAGTACATGCTACATACACAGCTTCATTTTCAAAATTCTGGACCCTAGAAACTCTTAAGAACTAATATAGATAGAGACTAATGTATTGCTTGCAGAGGGAGTGTGAGTAAGCAAGTGTTAGCATATGATTTACTTACAGGAACTTGCACACATAATCTCAGCAACAGTCACAACCTGCTAAGCTACCTTCCCGGCTGTCTGCTGCAGGAAATTAATGTGGATCCCCACATTGTGTACAAAACCAAAAACATGATTCTGGCAATTACAGTTGAGAAGAAATGCAGGCAAGTGCATAAGTTGCAGACTGGTCCAAAATCCCTGCTTCAACACTAAAGTGTGTGATCCTGGGCAACAAATTTTGCCACTGTGCCTTTTTATCAAAAACAGAAATGTCTATAACAAGTGATTTATTGCCAACTAGTTACTACTCAAAAAAGCCTGACTGACCCCTGTTCCACTGTTTGAACTATACCATTAATAGCAGTGACCCTTTATATAATGCACATGACACAGGGCCTAATTCATTGAGCGTTTTCCAATGGGGCGTTGCCATTATAAAAGGTTTGTCAATTAGGCCCAAAGTGTATATGTCTCGTGGCTTACTCCTTGCTGCTTCTTTAATATAAATTCACATGAACTCCTCGAGTATTAAAAACTCGCCTGTTCCTTCCCCCATCTTGCACTTCCATCATAGGTGAGGAGTCTTGATTGCCCGATGGGTTCCTTCCAAGATAGTCAAGAATCTGCATCTCTGGCATGACACGCATCACAGCCAATTTAGCCATAATCGCTATCACATCAGGGTGATTAAAGAGTGGTGGAAGTGGAAAAAAGAACTACTGGTACTCTGGCTGCATCCAAAAAAGAGGGAGTGGGGTGGCCAGACAGATGGGGCGGGTAGGCAAGGAGGGAGTGGGGGACGGGACCAGGATCACAAACCTTGCCTGAACTGTGAAGCAGGGATTTTAATCCACTCTGCAAATTTGACCATCGCTTCCAAGCTTTACTTGGTACAAATAGTTTGGATTTAAAGGCCAACAGTAATGATGTCTTATAGAGTTTACTTACAAAAAACACAAACTGCATAATAACACCACATGACAAAATGTAAATCCTTACAGCTACGTGTTAAGCCAAAAGAATATCTTGTGGCTTTAATGTTCGTCCTTAATGGTATACTATAAGTCCCAGAATGCAAGATAATGTCAACCTGAAAGATCTAGTTAACCCCACAGTACTTTCAGTGATTTAAGACATGTAATAAAAGATGTTGTATAATAAACTCACATATGGAGATTCTTTGCAACAAACCTCCAGCTCATTGTTATTCATGATGTTGAAAACATTTGATTAGTGACTTAAAGCAACTTTACTTTCTTTGCGTGTCAAGCTCGTAGACATCATAGATATATAAAGCGCACATTTAATGATGTGTTAATATAAACACATAATTAAATGGGCACTTCGGGTTGCTCACTTTAACTATCGGGCATATGAAAGGCTCTGCCACTGACAAAAGAAATGTGTTTGCAACCTAAGCAGTTAACAACCTGCAGAGCCGTGTGTCTGCCTAGTGAGACCTGGTAAACTGTCAGTGCTTGAATGTCGGCCTGAGCCGATTCTAGAACTGGCTCGGGAGAAAGAAAAAGCATCCCAACGCAGGTCAGATAGCAGCAGCAAAAGGGCAGGATGCTCACCTGGCTGGTGTCTCCTGGTGTCAACACCCCTGTGGGTTTGTGGCCTCCTGTCTTAGTCTCAGCTGCGAGCCCAAGGCTACTCTTCCTCTGAAAGTATGCGGCAGTACTGTGGAGTGAAGGACACTTGCGCAGGAAATGTCTTGCGGAGGGGAGGGGGCGAGGGCGAGCCTTGGTTACATGTCTCAGAGACCGGGAAGGGAAGGGGCGAGCGGGGCAGAGCAATGCACTTATTATGCCACATGCTGCACATGCGTTGGCTCTGCAGGAAGGCTCAAGGTGTGGAGAATGCGTTCACAACTTGACACAGCATGATTGTTAGTGAGCCTGGTTTCACCTTGTACTTTATGTTTAAGGCTTCCCTTCCCGGTGGTTGTCCAGACTGCTATTCACTGTTCACACTGCTATTTAATGTTTGCCTCCACGTCCCTGGCTTGCTCTGGCCAATCGAATCAATAAAGGCTCCTCCTCCTCGAGCCCTTGACCAAGCGAGACATTATTGATCCATAAATGCCCTCCCCACAGACGATTGATTACTGTTCTTATGAAATGGGTGAATCCTTTGTTTCCGTATTTCTAGGTTTTACTCCTCTCATGCGGAGCTCCTGGCCCGTATGGGAATCTTCCCAGAAGTCCGGGAATGCAGCAAAACATTCCCTGGAGGACACCTATGGCCTGTATTTCATTTTTAGGGGCTTGTTCCATAAACTCCAAGGCCCAGCACGGCACACTAGTGCAGATCCAAGACACCTTTTGCACTCTAGTGCCATCTAGTGGAGGAAAGTATGCTTTTTAATGAAAATAAATACAGCGTAAATGGTACGCATAAGAAAATGAAATGCTCCGTAATGGCCATAATTACATGCGTAAAATGAAGCAAATACGCACCTTATCTGGAGGGCTGGGCTCCAGAATCGCCTTTTTCCCAGACTTCACCAGGGAGGTTCAGAAAGCGAGGCAGTCCTTCGACCCATTCAACCGCCTTCAAGCTCTTAACATAAAATACAGACTTCTGTCCCCAGCACAACTGAAAATATACCACTACGGTACGACAGTGCATTTCACGGATCCCAGAGAAGCGTGGAGCTGGGCGGAAAGAAAGCTAGCGGGTGACTGGAGGCTGAATCGGAGGCAAGACATCGACGGGAGTCGCCCACGACCAAAGAGAGCACCATCGGAGCGCCCACAACAGGAGATGGAAGCACTGCCAAATGGAGGCAATGACTTCTGGAAGCAATCTCATCCTTTTTTTGAAGGGGATACCAAATATAATGGCTAATATAGGGTTGTAATATTTGGGGATACCAAATATAATGGCTAATATGGGGTTGTACTATTTGGTATCCCCCTGATGTCGAGGGGTAACATTTAACAACGCACTGCTTGAACTATCCTTTGCATTGGGGAGGGGATTACATCATAAGACTACACTGTGACAGCTTCTGGAAGCCATCTCATCCCTTTTTTTGAAGGGGATACCAAATATTACAGCTAATATAGTGTTGTAATATTTGGTATCCCCTTGATTTTGAGGGGTAACATTTAACAACGCTCTGCTTGAACTATCCCTTGAATTGGGGAGGGGATTACATCATAAGACTACACTGTGACAGCTTCTGGAAGCCATCTCATCCCTTTTTTTGAAGGGGATACCAAATATTACAGCTAATATAGTGTTGTAATATTTGGTATCCCCTTGATTTTGAGGGGTAACATTTAACAACGCTCTGCTTGAACTATCCCTTGAATTGGGGAGGAGAGTACCTAATTTCTGTGCACTGTGACTCTGGGCCAGCCCAACGGGTGCTCGGGCACCAACACACAATTAATGTGGCAGGGATCACCCTGATCGTCGTGGTCACACGACCAGACCGCAGCTGCCGTGGGCTCCCGGACAAGCAGCTGCTCTGCGATCACACATGGGGCAAGTGGCCTGGAGGCACCCTGTTACACATGCTGGTCTGGGGCACCCAGACCGCACCCAGACTAGCAGGGCCGCAGGCCTGTGATCACAAGGGTTAGGCCTGCAGGCCCTACACAATGAGACACAGAGACAGAGTGCCATTACATTTAGTCTACCACCGTGGTATTGCACGTCCGTGCGGAGGCTCCTTCTTCCAGTCAGGCATGAGGCTGTCATGACACATCCTTAGAGGGGCAATACATGTTCTTAAAAGGGAAACACCACAAATACTCCCACTATGCTATGAGATGTGTAATATATATATATGTTGTCAGTCTCGTTTATTGTGTGATTTATCTGCGTTTCATGTCGACCCTGTAAAATGAAATGTTATTTGTATGTGTTTTACGTGCCTGCCATGATGACTGCACCGCTATACCACACCCTCTACTATGAACCCATCTATCGGGTCAATTTCCCTAAGGAGGTAGTATTCAAGAGTATTTTTTCAATTTCCAAGCGTAGTTTGTGTACCCATTTCCATCACTGTTGGCAGCTGTGATTTATTAAGCTACAAATAACCATATAACCCACTAAGTTTCATTTAACTCAATGCAGTTCAGCTGACTGATCAAGTAACATTGACGTACTGAGCCAGGGGGTGGTCGAGGGGGCACGCTGCTACCCCACAGGCTCTTTTTAGAGCCTGACTGGGACTTTCATCAGTGGGCCACCCCTCCTGTGCGGCACCTCAATGAGGGTGCCCAACAAGAAAGGTGTCCCGCTGGCAGGACAATGTGTGCTCAGTAATTCCTGCTCAGCACAGTAATTGTCTTGACAGCAGGACACCTTACTCTTTCCGAAACTTCTGGCAGGACAATGTCCCAAGGAGCTCAGAGCAGCAGCAGAGGGGCTCTCAAGTTGCTCTGTGTCAACGGAGCATTTCAATGTGAGCCATTAGGCACTGCTGAGAGGGAGGGGGTACTATTAGCAGGGACTTTAGTCCCTTTAGAAATGTGCATGGCAGGGAGTGATCAGGTGTGAGAATGTTGCGTAATGCTGCAGGCTTTATGAAATAATACTATGGCTTTACCCAAGGGGGATTTGTTAGGCTCACATTAATCTGCATGATGCTATTGGGACTTTGCATGCAGGATGGGGAGAAAACCAAATCCATCCTCTTATTTCTCAACATATTTCTATAATGATGTATAGTGTAAAGTTAATAATGAAAGGGAAGTTTATGTAATGTGCTTTGCTTCCAAGGCATTGGTATAAATAAAGTATTATTTAAGCACATGAAATGCAAAGGGAAACCTTAATAAATATCTATATGAACTAAAACTGTGAAGATGTTCTCAGTTGCTTAAATTGTCCACATCCCGGTTTCACTATTTAACCAAAGTGTGTGATCCTGGGCAGATCATGAAATCGGGCTGTGTCTTATCTGCAGCTCTGTAAGTGATTCACGTCAAAGCTTATGTGTTAATATATGATGCTGTAATTTAAAAAAAAAAAAAAAAAAGCCTGACTTGCTCCATATATAACAGTGCAATTTAGGTATTTTGCACCACAACATTTGCCACTTGGCTTACTAATGACAACTTATTCTAAATTTGCATGGCGCCTCCAAGTATCAAAGACTGATGATGCTCCTTGCGATGTGCTTTCTGTGAAGTAATGTCTGTTGGTGCAATCCATATGCAAATTAGAGGAGTTCCCTGCATCTGTAATGATTCTGCCGTTTCTTTTTGTTGTGTTAAAATGCGAGATGCCACTAGTAATGTTACCAAAAAAATAGATTGGGACAGGGGTGGGCGGTTTGTGGGCGCGAATGAGACAACCTGGAATTGCGTGCACTGCATTTGAGGGGAAAGTAGCAGGAGTTTCACCGTGGCTGTCCCCCCAGCCCCTCTTGCAATGCTGAATATTCCCCCGACTGGACAATATGGAACTCGAGCGTTATTCCGGTATTGTGCAACATTTGGTACCCCATACCGAGGCTCGGAACTCTCCTACTTTGGTCTGCGATCTACGAAGACAGCCGAAGACAGGGGATACCGGATCGGTATGGGATACCAAATATTACAGAACAGCGGATCTGTGTGTTTCTTCTTGGCTGGTATCCTCATCCCCTGCTCCACCCACCCCCAAACAGAAGTGGTTTATGGCCGTGCCGCACACGCCGAGGGAATTTCATGGCAGATTCGGCTGCCGCCATCCACCACCTTATCTAGTGGTGGAAATTAGAACAATTTGGTGGGGGGGTCCCACAAGGGCCGGGGTGAGGGTGGAGGTGAAGGGGGCGGTGCCCAAAGAGGTGGGGTTTGGGGGCGGAGCTGGCAGTTGACCTCCGATCAAAGGAAATGTCCAAAATAATAGTTTTAAACGGCGCAATTTCTTTAATGCTGCTTCTTTTCCAAACTATATATCAATTCCACTTCCATGGCACTGGTGATGTTAGTTCACTATGTTAATAATAATAGTTTTGACCAGTGTTGCTGAGTAAATATTCTTTAACATGCACAATTTGCATGCCTTTTTATAATCACCCCCCAACCCCCCCTTGGGTACTATTCAAACAGGGTTAGAAAAGGAATGAATTGCCATTTACAACTATGGGCCACTTTTTCATTGGTGCCAGAGCCAATTTTATGGCCCAGTCCGACCCGCACATGTACACGGGAGCAAACCGTACCAGCCATCTGTGCACCCAAACTACCAACAGCAATGTTAGTCTACACTGTGATCTTAGCTCATGCAGAGCAGTATTTTAAGCAGACTGTGAAAGAATCGTTAAGAGCAATTACTCTAGCTAATGGTGAAAGAGCAGATAGTCTGTGGGGAAACCATGTTTTATTTTATTTGGTTTAATTGTGTGAACAATTTTTTTACAAAAAGAAGCAATAAGTTCTCCAGTGGATTTGCTTTGTTATGAAGTTCATTAGCTATGTAGTCGCGTCTTCGCTCTCTCATCAGCTTAGACGAACAAGTGAATATTTCTTTATCGGTCAGATCCTTTTTGTCACTTATGCCACCAGGCCAATCATTTTGAAGAAACCCACCACTGCGATGACCCAGTTCGTTTTTTCACCGCTTATTAAGCGGGCCCACCATTCCTGTTCATCATAAACATATACGTTTTTAAGCAGGTGGCCTAGCCATGTGGATCTTTATTTTGAGAGGCCTGTACAAGATAGGAGATGCCTTTTTGTCTCGATTTGATTATCTTGGGTGCAGAAGCGGAATTTGTTTGAGTCCACCTGTCGCCTGTTCGCTAAGATCTCGTTTGTGTTGATTAAGCTCAGGTGAAATTCTCATGAAACTTGCTCTTAGAGCTTGTCTGTGATTTTCACGAGGTATGGTATAATCTTGTTTACTTTTTTGGATTATATGGCAGATCCTTTGTCAGGCTGAATTCAGCCTGACAAAGGATCTGCCATATAATCCAAAATCTATCCAATCCATTTCTAGGATCTTTTTATTGACTTTCCCAGGATTGGCCAGGAGGTCCTCTTCTGAACTTCCGATTTTTTTTTTTTTTTTTTTTTTTTTTTTTTTTTTTTTTTTTTTTCTTCAATAAGCTCCTGTTCTTTGATCTCCATTTTGTGAGCATTTGGTTTTCATCGTTCAACATTGCTCTGTTGATTATCTCCAGAATTGATTTCGCAGCCAGTTGAATGATCTTCCTGTATAGCATCAGACCGCTTCTTTCGACAGTTGCTTTCAGGGAGGACAAACTCGATACACGTCGAATCAACACCATAGGAGTCGACTGTGGCAATGACAGCACTTGGCGCCAAAAGAGTCCCTCACGCTTAATCCATATGGAGTCTGGAAGTGATGGCATCGCTTGAGCTCCAAAAACTATACTTGGGATCACCTTGATCTAAAGAATTTTAGGATTGGCATTAATGAGAAACGGCCAAACTTTCTGTTCATGATTTTTGTTTGGACTATTAAGGTTACCATCTTTGCTCGTAGATGGTCTTGCATTGGTGTTTCAGCTCTACTGTTCAGTATTATCCCCAAGTATTTGAAACTTGTGACGTTATCCAGCCTGTTACCCCCGTGAACAGTTTGAGACTGTGGTGTGTGTTTTTTTTTTTTCTTTCTTTATTTTTTTTGGGCTTTTTTCCTAAACATTACCTTCTTTTTTTGTTTCGTTGAGTTCCAAGTTGTTGTCTCTCAGGTAGACCTTCAAGTTATCCATCTGTCTTTGTAACCCGACAGGGGTTTGGTCAAGCAGTATTATGTTGCCTGCATAGAGGATTCTTGGGATTTTTGTATTTTCCAAGGACGGCGGGAAGGCTCGAATTAATTCCTGGGAGTCCTATAGTCAGCGATGTAAGAGTTGCATAAAGCTGGCGCTAGAGGGCATCCATGCTTCACCCCACGCGGTGTTACGATCTTATCTGATAA
Source organism: Ambystoma mexicanum (assembly GCF_040938575.1). NCBI lineage: Eukaryota > Metazoa > Chordata > Amphibia > Caudata > Ambystomatidae > Ambystoma > Ambystoma mexicanum. Next base: position 497,292,099 of record NC_090936.1, on the reverse strand, counting down.
CAGGCCAGCTTTGTTTAGTGTTACTCTCAGAGGTCTGTGAGTACAAGCCTGGATAGGCTGTAAAATTGAGCTTGGGCACCTTCGATGGATCAGTTTTTGCCACAAGATTTCTCTATTCACCCTGTCGAAAGTTTGCACCAAGTCCACGAAGATTAGACCTAATCGTGTTTTGGCTTGAAGTGCTTTTGCCTTCAGAACACTTATTAGAAGAATGTTTGCTGAAGTTCCCAGTCCACGAACGAAGCCTGCCTGTAGTGGATCATAATTATCTGAGGCAAAGGTCCACTCTGGGAAGCCCTCCAGAGCTAAGGAACCAAACATTTTGCCGATGGTATCCAGTAGAGCGATTGGGCGATATTGCCTTGGTTCATTCTGGTCTCCTTGGCACTACAATGGCATTTTTGAGGGAATTGCACTGCAGTCTACGCAGTGCTGGAATATCTCGCTTGTCAGGGATGCCCAGGCTTCCGAGTGCTTTTTCATGTTATAATTAGTTAACCCATCTGGGCCCGGTGCTCGAGTATTTAATTTTCTGATCTTGTCTTCTTGTCACTGGAGCTGTTCCAGCGCACTTTAACAGATGGCGTGTCAAGGGGGCATTTGTTTCCCAATGATTTATCTAATTCCTTGTGTGACATCCAAGCTTGTTCAGCCACATTGTTATCAAGTGTTGACATTTGCGCCTGGCTCAATCCGGGTCCAGAAGACCCTGGAGTTTTTGCCACTCGGAATGCGCAGCATTGCTTCCGAGTCTGCTTGGTATAAATGTACTCTTTGCTGCTGTATCAAGGCTTTGTAGTTTTTTTTTCCTTTTTCCTCCTCTTTTGCTTTAGTTATTAATAATGGATTTTTTGTTTTTTTCACTAAGCGTTTGCTTTGTCTTACCATTCGCCTTTTAGGTACTAAGTTTGTTGTACACGTGGAGCTTTGGTTTTAAGGTGTCAGAGCTCTGCAGTTTGTTAACTTTGTGTACTTTGAGGAAGGGCTGATAAGCAAGAACTTCTGTGCCTATTTTTCCCCACTGTTCCTTTGCTTGGCGATAGTCAGATATCAAGGAGACGTGTATTCCCTTTACAAGGTTCCAGGTTATTAAACATGCTTTCCCTGTTCGGGTGTGTGACTTTCCAGTGGGTTGCTGGGTTATGGTCGCTGTTTAAGGTTCTCACGACTTCAAATTTACTCCAGCAATTTTCTTGAGACACATGAGTGATCTATCATGAGACCCACTCCTTTTCCTTCCCATGTCGGTACTGATGGTATTTGGTTGTTTTTTATTTTGTGGAGGTTATGCAGATCGTATGCATCCATTAGCAGATTCCATTTTCTGCCCCTAAGATATAAATGCACTCTCGAATGAAGGTGTGCCTCCTTTGCCCCCTCTGTAACGCACACTGCATTTAAGTCACCCGAAATTATTGTGTGATCGATTTTTGTGGGTTGTGTTGGCTTCTTCAAGGGTGTCTTCTATGGCGTGTAAGTATTTGTCGGCATCAGTTCTGGCCGGACTCCAGGAAGTGTTGATTAGGAGAATCTTTTCAAATTTAGTTGGATCTTCTTGGGGCTCTTGTCTATTCCACAAATCTAAGACTGCTTGAATTAGTTCTGTGGCTTGAAGGGTAGAATCTAGCGTTAACCCACTTCCTGCTCTTAGGGAGGTTAGGAGCCTGGAAATGGGCCTACCAACCTCCCCCTTAATTGCTGGTGAGAGTTCCGGGTCATATCCGTCGAGGTAAGGCTTTGTAGTTAACCATGTCTCTTGGAGACAGACAATATCAGTTGCCCAGGTTAACATCCAAGTTCGTAGTTAGATGTCCGAAACCTCGGGTATTCCATGAGCACATTGAGTTTTTCCTTGGTGCAACTCTTCTTCTGACTTCCCCCTAGGTCAAGCCCCGAAACCTCCCTGCATTTCGATGTTGGTGGCTAGAAGAATTTATACTTTTTCTGGACTCTTGATGTCCAAATGCTCTGCTTTGGGGGCGGTTGTTGCTCGTTTTCCTCTCTACGCCTGTGCTAGTGGTTTCTCGGAATCTCATGCTCTTTGTTTGCCACTTTCTTGTCTTTGTTTCTCCCGAAGGTAGGGCCTCGTGGGAATCCCTTTTTAGGAGAGTCTGATGTCTCGCCTTGTTTGGATGAAGATTCATTAAGGGTCCGTTCATATGATGGACAGTGTTCACAATTTCGAAGATACCCCCCTCTGACTGTGGTTAGGCGTCCTTATGTAGGTTCTTGTGCATCTATAGTCTGTCCTTCAATTTTGTATTACTTGGGCTTTTTTGGTGAGCTTTTCTGCCCGTGTATCTTTCTCTCTCTCTTGAGTCATATCAAACTTTTGTCTCTTTTGGTTCGTGAATCTCCTTAATTTCATAACCCATCCTTTTGAAGTCCCCTATAGAGTTTCTGAAGAGGCTCCTTACGTTAGTTGCTTCAATATGGAGATAGGAGCACTCTTTGTTATCTTCCTCCCTTGGTTCAACAATCAGGATGTCCCCTGAGTGCAGTCTTTTCAGGCTTGCAGTTTGTTAACAAAGTTGAATAACCTTCCTTTGGTTGAGTACTACATTATTTGTTCTGATGGAGATCCATTCAAGTCTAAAGACACTCCTTTTTTTAAAAATAAAAAAGAATAAAATTTTGAGGGTCGGCTTTGGTTTTCACAACGTCCTGAGCCACTACCCCGTAACCTGTTGCCTTTGTGCTTTCTTTATTCCCTCTAAATACCATTACATCCTTCGCTAGTCCTAGCCCATTTTGTCCAAAGGTCCTGTAGGATGCCTTAGGCCCTACGTTTGAATCCCGCAATGGTTTTCGCAAAGGCTTTTGCCGGGGTAATGGCTCAAAAGGCCATAGATCACTTGCAATAGCCCCATTCTCCCTTGGTTTCTTTGTGCAGGTTCCGTCTCTTGTGACTTCAGATCTGGGATAATGCCTTCCGATACATAAGCTTCTCTACCCTTGGCTTGGGCTAGTGCCAGTACTTCCTTTTGGGTGCCGGCTGATGTGACCACTTCGGAACTCTGTTAAGAGGAATCTCGTACTGGTGTTTGAGTTGAACTTGTTGCTGTAACTAGTTCTGAGTGTCTGGTGTTCTCCGGATTTTTGGCTTCAATATAACCCTCCAGATGGGTTAGTTTTGAATGCATGGATGACATTATTGCCGAGTTGTCTTTTAAGGGCTTCATTCATAGCCTCATATAGTTTACAAAAAGGGGATAGCGCAATTGGGACCGTTAACATAATGGACATCAAGTCGACTTTTTTGGAAGGGGTATCTCGTGAAACTGGAGTTGCAATTTCGCTGAGCCGTCTCCTCGGGGGAGTCGTCTCCAAGGTCAACCCATGCTGAAGGGTTAATTCAAGTTATTTTTTTAGTATTTTTTTATTTTATTTTTTATGGGGATCTATCTTTCTGTGATTCGTGGAGATGCCATCCTGTTTTGAGTGCCCTCATTTATCAGTGTCATTCCAAGCTCTTGCCTTGGAAGGCTACTTTCGTTAGACGATGCAGGTATTGTCTGGTTGACTTTTCTCCAAGCCAACCTCGGTTCGCTGGTCCGGATTTTTAGGCCTTGGGCAGGCAGCCGTTTCGACGATTTCGTTTGTCATCTCTGGAATACGATTCTGTAGAATGTCCTCACTTAATTGGCCATCGGACCGTCCTTTTTCTTGCCTGATATAATGCCATTTTATCAATGTTGGTGTTTTGGGCAGGTCCTCCCCGGCTCTTACCGCTTGTTTTCTGTCGTTGCAACGGGCCTGTAGGGGAAGCTTGTCTGCTGAACTTACTTGTAATGTGGCCCTGGCACTGACACCTGCTGACGTGACAGGCTTCCGACCCAGCCAGCATTTCGGCGTCTGTCAGTTCAACAGGAAGCCGCTCCCCCATTGATTTTTGTTGCAAAAAAATGTTTCAATGTGCTAGAGAGCACTGATTTTTGCTGTAGAGAGAAGACTAGGTTTCATTAACGCTTTTGGGCCCAAACACGTGTGTACTCGGGATCTCTGAGTCTTTTCTTCTGATTTGTAGCCCTTGTAGCCTGCTGTAAGAATTTGCCCCCACCCTGGCTGTTTTTTTTTGTTTGTTTTTGTTTTCAGCACTTTGGCAGGGCTGGGCTTTATTCCTCAGGGGCCCGTCTCCTCTCGGCAAGCGTCTTCGGTAGTGAGGGTTGAGGTAGTGGCTTGCGTAGATCTTACATTTTTTGGCTTTTTGCCGCCTTAGGCATTCGCGAGATCTCCAAGCCTACTTCCCGGGATTGTGTGGTCCTTTGTCTTCAGATGTTAAATGGGCTAATGAGTTTCCTTCTTCCACGTTATCCGCACAATACCCCCATGCATTATTCCTTGTCAGCGTATCTCGAGGAGTTGTTAAATCCTCTCTGACCACAATATCGTGGACTTTGATATTTACTTTCATGTTCGTTTTCTTAACCGCAAGCAAGCAGCAGGTAGGAGGGACTGTGGGAGAGCTGCCTCATGACCCTAGAGCATCGGCTGTGGCCTTACCCTGGGGGTGACAGTGTTTATAGCAATGGAAACAATATCTCCAGCTTCAGATAGTCTTCGAGTCGCTTTCTTTGTATTCATGTGGGCACGCTGGCTGCGTTGCCTCAGCGGTCTGTTTTTGTTTATCGCCCCCCCCCTCCAGTGTGTCACACACTAGGTTCTCCCGGGAGATGCAGCTCTTGCCTTCAATCGTCTCGCTGCCCCCTTCCTGATAGGAGTTGCCGTTTGCGCTTGAAGTTGGCGGGGCACGATTCTTCCTCCATAATCCTATGGCGCCCGCTGCGCAGACTTCTGTTTTCATCCATTGGCGCACGACAGGCACAGACTACAACAGACTGCGTCCGTCTCAGCATCCACACTACGCCATAAGCTATATTTTCTTTTACTTGAACCACACCCGGCACAGCTCCTGCAGCTCACCTCTGAAAGCAGCTGGGTGGCTGCATAGTGTGGGATAGTTTAAATGATAATGGGGGTATTTATTCATGCAATGTTTGTCGGATACAAGTATCCGACACACCTTGCATGAATAAATGAACAATCCGGGTCCATGTATCCGACAAACATTGCATAAATAAACTGAGTCGTGGCTGAGGACTTTAACTTCCTCTGGTCACCCTGTGCACCCTGCACAGGGTCACCAGAGGAAATTACAGTTTGCTTTTCTTGCAGCTGTGACCTGTATCCTGCTGTGTGCACGTAGGGGGGCGGAGCCATCAGAGTGCTCATGGCAGCAATGAGCTGCTCCGCCCCCTACTCTGTGCCGCCTCCTTTCTTTTCTTTTTTTTCAAAGTAACCCAGCGCAGAGCATGGGTTTGGGGTTTGCGGCGGCTGACTCTGGCTGGATCCGGCTACACACCTGGTGCGGGACCTCAGATCCGGCGAGAGCCGGCCCAATGACTAGCGCTGCTGTTATCGCGCAACACTGCTTTCACTGTTAAAACAGCAATGGGCACACTACGACGGCATGCAGTTCCCTTGGTATGATTTCTGTAACTTTACTGCCTTTACGAGGTGAGGGGTTCTGAACATTGCAGGGAGATGTGCCTGACGTTACCGCTCAGTGCGCCAGGCAGTGCATTGACCCGCCCCCAAATATTTCTTTCTCTCTGTATAGGACAGACTTTTTACCTGCGTTGTCTCACTGACTAGCTGCCTGCCCGTTGCTTTGCTAGTATACTGTGAAAATGCAAACGCCTATGTAGTCTTGCAAGCAAGATAACCATGAGTATTTAGCCCTAAATAATAGCCATACCTTCTATCTGCGGGGCGTGTGATCCAGGACAGCGAGAAAAGTGAAAATACATCCTCAGTCAGTGCAGTGCAATGTGATGGGGGCTCAGGGGAATAAAAGCAGCCTGGACGTGCGCTTTCCTGCATTTGGATCGCGTGTCCACGCTGCGTTGTTGCTTCCTGCTGGTGCTGCCAGCGTCTTATTGCCTGGTAAGGGATGCCGCTTCTCAGCTCAGACCGCCGCACCACAGTTGGAGGGAGTGCCAGGAAGCAAGTGTTTCAGGCCTTTGTCGGTCCCTCTGCTTCCCTCTCTCCGTTTGGGCCCACGAAGACTAACGCGTGGGGAAAGATGAGCAGGGGGGTCGGATCACTGCAATGCTGGTTCCCCCTGTACTCCTCTCCCGCTGTGCCCCCACCTTGCTTGGCCATGGGGTAGGAGGGGAGCAGCGACAGAAGCACGCATTTCCAGTGTTGTATGATATCCAGCTCCCCCACAGCAGATTGCGACAAGGATACACTGCTGATAGCGTCGGCCATTGACTCTCCATGAAGAGTAGCTGAACCGTAAACTGCAAGAATCCTGAAAAGTTCCCTGTGGGCGATGGACAAGATCTCCTCCAACACAATACCTGTCTTGGAGATACAATGCTCGCCTTATTGAATGGACAACACCCTTTGAATCAGATATCTTGAACAGATAACTTGAAGGCCCTGAAGATGAACTTCTAAAATTTGAAACGCGTTGGCATTAGCTACAGGGCATCGTCCCATGTTTTTTCTGGTGTTTAAGGAAATTAAATATAAGGACAAACCTTGTATAACAATCTAACGAGGCATAACCCTACCAAAAATCCCCCATGGAATCAATGGGGAATCTTCATATTGTGAACTTGGTGGATATGGGCCTATGATTTATTTGATGTCAGTCCTTATTTGCTCATTAAGTGAGCACAAAAAGCTTGAACACATACAGGCCGATTCATGGAAATAAAGTCAAAAGTATCGCACGCGGCTGGCGCAGAGTGTTCCCGTGCGAATGTCTGCGCCAGCCGCGTGCGATAAAATCCATTTCAGCGCACATCGTATTCATGGATTAATCCTCCAAAACAAGCCGTGGCGCAGAGTATCGCAGCGACCCTGCAGCAGCGCCAGTTACGCCCCCAAGAACGCCCTCGCGCAAGGAAAAGCCACCAAGATCGCAAAACCATCGCAAAGGGCTGCGCCAACCCTGTACCAGTGCGAGAAGTAACACACGCGACCTGGGGGAGCGTGTGTGTGTAATTCAGGGGTACGCGAGAAGTTCCACACGCGATTGGCCTGTGCGCGTGTATTTCAGAGGCTCGCGGGTGCATCCACACGCGATCGGGCCTGGGGGAGCGTGTGCGTGTAATTCAGGGGTGCGCGAGAAGTTCCACACGCGATTGGCCTGTGCGCGTGTATTTCAGGGGCTCGCGGGTGCATCCACACGCGATCGGGCCTGGGGGAGCGTGTGCGTGTAATTCAGGGGTGCGCGAGAAGTTCCACACGCGATTGGCCTGGGCGCGTGTATTTCAGGGGCTCGCGGGTGGTTTCACACGCGATTGGCCTGGGCGCGTGTATTTCAGGGGTGCGCAAGAAATTTACACGCGAATGGGCTGGGTGCGTGCATTACAGGGGTGCGCGAGAAATCCTACACGCGAATGGGCTGGGTGCGTGTATTTCAGGGGAGCGCGAGAAATTTAACACGCGTTAGGGCTGGGTGTGTGTATTACAGGGGTGCGCGAGAAAATCTACACGCGAATGGGCTGGGTGCGTATATTTCAGGGGCTCGCGGGTGCTTCCACACGCGATCGGGCCTGGGGGGAGCGTGTGCGTGTATTCCAGGGGTGCGCAAGGAGTTTTACACGCGTTAGGGCTGGGTGCGTGTATTACAGGGGAGCGCGAGTAATTCTACACGCGAATGGGCTGGGTGCGTGTATTACAGGGGAGCACGAGATGTATTACACGCGATTAGCCTGGGCAGGTGTATTTCAGGGGTGCGCGGGTGCTTCCACACGCGATCGGGCCTGGGGGGAGCGTGTGCGTGTATTCCAGGGGTACGCGAGGAGTTTTACACGCGTTAGGGCTGGGTGCGTGTATTGCAGGGGTGCGCAAGAATTGGGGCTGGGTGCGTGTATTACAGGGGAGCGCGAGAAATTCTACACGTGAATGGCTGGGTGCGTGTATTTCAGGGGTGCGCGAGAAGTTTCACACGCGTTAGGGCTGGGCGCGCGTATTTCAGGGGTGCGCGGGAAGTCCTACACGCTCGCCTACAACACGTATTCATGGAATCGAATGTGGCCAATCCGGAAGCACGTATGCCAGCAGGAAGCAGGCGTACGTTGACCCGCACAGCATAAAAGTGCGCGCAAACAACAAACAAGCTCAGACGCCAGGATGAATATACCGTTCCTAGCAGCAGTGGCCGTGGGATATCGCAGGAGGAGGAGGATGATGGTCCGGGCCAGAATTTTCACACCCAGAACCAGCCTTTTTGGGATGCCTGATGACCAGGTGTATGGGAGGTACAGGTTTCCACCTCACATTATACTCGACCTGGTCAGTGAGTGGGAGGATGACCTCACATCACCCACCCTTTGCTCCCAAGCCCTCAGCCCCCTGGAGAAGGTCCTCAATGTACTGCACTTCTTGGCCATTGGATCATTTCAGCGGACAAGTGCCATAGTGGGGGGGGGGTGTCACAGGCCACCCAGTCACGCTGCCTACACCAGGTCTTGGCCATCATCACTGCACGCCCATCAGTCTGCAGGCACATATACCTGCCCAGAACACCTGCAGAAAGGCAGGCTGTCGCACAGGAATACTACAGGGTGGCACAATTCCCCAAAGTGCTAGGCGCCATTGATTGCACCCATGTGGCTCTACGTCCCCCCAGGGCAACTGAGCACATCTATAGAAACCGCAAGCACTGGCATTCCATCAACGTCCAGGTAGTATGTGATGCCAAGGGAATCATCACCTCAGTATATGCAAACTATCCAGGCTCAACCCACGACAGCTTCATCTACAGAATGTCTACCCTAAACCGGGACATAGAGGCTGGGCGGCATGGCGATACATGGCTGCTCGGTGAGTATAAATGCCACTGCGCGTGCATGCATGTCAGATACTGAGTAATGTCACAACCCCACTAATGATACCCATCACCACCTCCCCAGGGGACAGTGCCTACCCTCTCAGCACCCACATGATGATGCCAATTCGGAACCCCACCACGCCACCCCAGGTAAGATACAACACAGCCCACATTGCAACCCGGGGCATAGTGGAGCGCACTTTCGGAGTGCTCAAGTCACGCTTTCGCTCCCTTGACCATTCTGGCGGGCAGCTGTTATACGCTCCCCCAGTAGTGTGCAGGATCATAGTGGCAGCATGTGTCCTGCACAACGTTGCAACACGCCGGGGCCTGGCCGTGGACATGGTGGTAACCACACATCCCCAACCACATGCACGCCCGCTGCGCATGGGAGGGGAAAGGGCACGGGGGGAGGCAGCCCGCACGCAGCTGGTGGCTGATTACTTCACATAAAATCACACCCCTGTGGAGTGGGCACAGCCCTGGCACATACCAGCTGACAATCAATGATGACTCATTTTGACAAAGATGATGCCCCAATGGAGAGTCACCTGTCACAACCATACCAGCCTGAGACTGTACATCTGGAAGTGTACCATTGTGTGCCACCCTACCTACACAAACACCACCAATGCTGTGTCATCAAAAGACACACTTCAATGATGCCAATATCACTACCACCATCAAAGATACTACATGACAACAGTGCCATGTCACCCAACACCTCCCCCCCAGGCCCCATCCATGTCCCCCTGCACCCCCCACCCCCCAGCAGTGAGGGGCACCTGCCATCAGGCCCACACTCATCTCCACCATGGCATGTCATGCAATGTGAGAGCAAACAAATTCATACCCCAAACATTACACAAGTGCCACAGAGTACAGTGTCCCAAATGGAAACTGCCCACACACAGTATGCCCACATACATGTATAAATAACAACAAACATGACCAAATACTAAAGGATACGTTGACCTACAACCTGATGATGCCAGCACATCGACCACCTCTTACTGTACAGTGTTGGTGCCAGCCACATCTGTGAGTGCACTGCTAACAACATGAACTCCATCTCCAAAGTAGACGGGCTTGTGAAGACATGAGGACTGACCCTGCAAATTAGGAGGGAGACATGGAAGCACAAGCACACATCAATACACCATGCAGTGTACAATACTACTACAATATGCACTAGGAATGTATACACAGTATTGACTACAGACTGGCCACATAGCTCATGGGAGTCCAACGTCACTGTAATTCACTGTCACTTGGGCACACCCTTTGCAAGCCCATGGAAACGGGAAGCAGGAGGGGTGTGTGTCTCACAAACCCAAGCATCTAACCCAAACTCAGGACAAGCCTGCATGTGCCCAACGGAACACAGTGGAAGCCCACGGGAGCCACACAAGGCAACACACTGCACCTCCAAAAATCAAAAATCAAAAATGGCCATGTGGGGGCCAGGGGGGGTGGGGGAGGCCACCCAGGAGGTCCGAGGACAGGATGCTCACCAACAGCCACCTGGGTGAATGTTGCGAAAATAAAACACCTCCATGGGCTCATGGCCTGCACAGCTACTAATTTGTGGGAGAATCACTGCTGGATTCGCTCTCCTCGACCTCTGCTGCTGCCACAGGAGGTGGTGGTGCTATGGGAGGCAGCCCACGCAAAGCCCTGGTGTGGTCCCCCATTGCAGCCAGCATGCGGGTGTTGAAGGCCTCGTTCTGGAGGGATATGGCGCGGGGATCCCCATGCAACACCCGACGTGTTGCCCGGACCTCCGCATGAGTTGCCTGCATCTCTGCCGAGAGCGTACGGGTGACGCGCTCCAGCAGCTGTTCTGTCCTGGTGACAGTGGAAGCCTCAAGGTCCAGTAGAGTCTGCCTGAGGTGCTGGACCTCCCCCCTCAGGGCTTCCCTCTGTCCCTGGGCATCTAGAGAAATTGATTCCCTCAGATTGTCCAACATGTCCTCCCTTACTGATTGCCTGCTCTAGTAGCTCCCTCAGCCTTTCTGGGGGGACCATGGAAGTGGCCACCCTGTCCATGGCTTGAGCAATCATTTCTGATGATGCTGCCTGTTGGTTGGCCATACCATATATGGATTGCTCCCATACGGTATTGCCAGGTGGCGGACGGCCACCGCGTTGGCGGGCACCACACCTGTCTGGGGCAAGGCGAACTGCGCCTCGCTGTGTCGGCACTGCCTGAGGCTGCAGGACTGCATTTCCCCTCTGATCTGCTGGCCCAGGAACAGGATCAGATGTTGCGGAGTGTGGCCCTGCATCTGTAACCACCACAGGCGCACCTACCAACACTGACATCCCCATTGTGGGCTCTACCCCTGGTGCAGGTGGGGTCAGACAGAACAGTATCCCTTCCATGAACACATACCTGCGAATCCACATGGGTCTCATCCGAATCAACACTTGAAATGAGTTCTGGGGAGGTGCACCCATATACAGCCCTGGAGAGAATGCCCTGCAGCAAGAGTGGGTTCTCGCCCACCAACACACCACGTCCCCCACTCGTGCTCGGACGTGTCAGAGATCCCTCCCGGGTGAGCACCATCTCCTCACCCTCAACAGCATCAAGTGCGTCATCCTCTGAAAAAACATGAAAGACAGAAAATGGAAACAGGCATTAGCACCATGGCACACAAATAGGCCAGACAAGCTACAGGAAATGTACTTGATAGACACATGTCCCACATGACTATGTCCCTCCCATGCATGCACTGTCACTGAGTTGGAAGGGGAGGTAAATGTCAGACACTGATGACACCAAGATGGAAGGGCAACACATCAGATGCATGCTGGCTAGCAGTGCCATCCCACAGTTGGCATGTACCATAGGCATGTCATATTTGTGAGAATAGGGCAGAGTGATGTGCAATAGGACTGGGGGTATTCCTACAATCAGCCAGAACGTGCACAGCGAAATACGGAACAATGTTGTTGCATGTTGCCACTTCAAGGTCAACTGGCGCAATATAGTGGCAAATGCCTGCTGTGGCCAGAAGGGACACTGCAATACCCAAGTCCCGGGGGGCAAAATGCATTGGATGAAGCACATGGGTGACCCAAACCACTCAGGCACACACACCCTGACCTGGCACCCACCCTGGACCCCTCCCACATGCAACGTACACATGGATCACACACACATGCATGTGCACTCACCGCACAATGCCTCGTAATCTGGAAGTTCTCCCACACCTTGGATCTGCTCCTCTGTGACGTAGGTCTCAGCGACATTCTCATGTGGAGTGAGCTCAATGTCCTCTACTGGAGACCCACCTCCAGTCACCAGAGTTGCGGCATGACTTGTGGCCAGCTTACTCTTTGCCCTGCGCTTCAGGTCATTCCATCGCTTGTAGCACTCAGTAGCTGTGCGCCTCATAAACCCAAGGGAACTTATGATGTCCGCGACGGCCTGCCAGTGTGCCTGACGGCGAGCAGGTGTGATCCTAGACCCTGGAGTGCTCAACATTTCGGCGTCATGATCGGACACATACTGCACAAGTTGATTCAGTTCGGCATCATTGAAGCTAGGCTTCCTCGGCGTGCCGGACTGTGTAGCCGTGTCTGGGGCATCAGCCTGTAGTGCACGTGCACTCTTCCTCTTCCTCTTGTAAGGTGGTGGGGACTGTGAGTGGCATATGCCGCTCTGGCCACTCGGGGCAGGAGCACCGGTGGACTGTGTCGTAGTGTGCGATGGCACACTGACCATCTGACTTCCTGCAGGCATTAGCTCGAGTGTGATAGTGGCAGGGGGAACTTCAGACTGACGGACTGGGACCAACACTGTCCTGGCTGGGAGAGTCAGAGCTGGGGTGGATGGAGCTGCAGCTGCCCCTGCAGCCTTCCCACCCCGCCTACTTGGGGCAGCAGATGACATGGCTGCCCCTGATACACGTGGCCTGGTGACACTGACTGGCACGGCCACCCGTGGCCTAGACTTGTGGACCTGGAAATCAGTCTCGGAGTGAGCCTGTGCCAGGTCAGGTGCCACAATGGACGGGTCCAACAAGGGCTGAGCATCGATGGTGTCAGCCACGTTTTCCTCAACCATGGGGGGGGGGGGGCAATGGGTCTCCCTGACTGGTCCTCCACACGTGGGGTGCTAGGGGTAGCCTGCAAATCCCGGCCACGTCCCCTACCGCGCCCACCACGCCCACCTCTTGAGGGTCGACCACCTTTGCCACCCTTACCTCTTGCTCGCCTCCCAGACATGGCACTGATGTAGCTGTGCGTATGGGAGTAGCAGGAAAGTATTGTCCTGGGCAATTGGGGGTCAAAGGGGTAGGGTACTAGATGGTATTCGTACCCTAGTGCACTTGCAAGGCTGAATGGAACCCCTGGGGAAAGATGACGGGTCACGCAAAGCACAGGCACCCCAATAACAGAAAATGACGTGCAAGCGACCCCTCGTAGACCACGTGCGTGGAAACAAAAACACGCACTATGCTGTGGCATCCAGAAACACAATAATGAACGTATGCGTGTCACACGCAGCCTACAATGACCTCTGAAGGGGTACGCGACACACGGGGCAAGCACTGTTGGAAAATAGGTGCGCAACTCACCGTCTGCCTGGAAAAAGTGCGTGAAGTACACGCGCGTGCACGCGTTGGCAACACCCCCGCCAAAAGAAGAATTGTATGCTGTCTGAGGAGACGGGACTACAGGAGAAGTGAACGCTGTCTGAGGGAACAGGTCCAGAGAAAAAATAAAAACTGACAGAGGTAACAGGGAGTACGAACTCGAAACGCTGTGAAGTAATTCGCGTGTGAACCGACAAGAAGTACAGATTTCACCCACTCGCTCTCCACGAAAAGCACGTACAAGGAAATGACGTCCTACACGTACCTTTTAAACCGGACCACACGTCCAACGTCACTTCCGCGTATACGTGCTAAGGACCTATTACAAGTGCTGATACTAGGACGTGCAGTTCATGTCACAGACGCGCCTGCGCTGTAAGGGCCTTTGGTCCAATGGATTTGCGTACCCAGCCAATACGCGTGTAAAACTTCTCGCGCACCCCTGGAATACACGCACCCAGCCAAAACGCGTGTAAAACTTCTCGCGCACCCAGCCAATACGCGTGTAGAACTTCTCGCGCACCCCTGAGATACACGCACCCAGCCAATACGCGTGTAGAACTTCTCGCGCACCCCTGGAATACACGCACCCAGCCAATACGCGTGTAGAACTTCTCGCGCACCCCTGAGATACACGCACCCCGCCAAAACGCGTGTAAAACTTCTCGCGCACCCCTGGAATACACGCACCCAGCCAATACGCGTGTAGAACTTCTCGCGCACACCTGAAATGCACGCACACGCTCCTCCAGGCACAATCGCTGAGCTGTGTATATGTTTTTTTTTTAAGCGCACATTTTGGCGCACATGTATTGGTTGCTACCGCCTGCTTTCTGTGGCGTACGGGTATGGGCCTGTGCGCGTCTTTGCCCGTGCGCTGTTTTTCCCGATTCCATGAATACGTGTTATAGGCGAGCGTGTGGGCGTTCTGCGCACTTGCCTCCTGTACTTCCCCCGTGACACCCACATTTTCACGAGTTGTTCCCCATTCTGCGTGTGACGCCCCGTGTTACGCCTACTTTTGTTCTGTGCGCCGCGCTATGTGCGAATTCGCTGTGGCCTTATCGCACAGCGTTCGATGACCTGTGCGCCAGCGTGCGCCGCGCACTTTCTCAGCGCACATCCCACATTTCGCGCATGCCAGTGCTTCCATGAATGGATGTGCGCTGTTTTCTGCGCTGTTTTCTGTGCGATTTTCTGCGATTTTGTGCCACTGCGAATCGCACGTTTTCGCACGCGTGCGCCGGTTTTTCCGCGCACATTATTTCCATGAATCGGCCTGTTAGTTTACCAACATAAACATAAAACAATCATCATTTTGTATTATTAGTTGTGGCAAAGTAAATATTCCTTTGAAGAACCAATATGGACATGCAATTAATGTCTAATTATATTCTTGTAAATTAAAATTTGATTTTCACTGAATCTATGAAACTCATGCCTGTGATGTGTTGAGACTCATTATGATCTAAACAGTATGAGATAAACTTAATGCACGAAGAATACATTTTGAAAACATGTGGCACATCCACAAATATTTACTTTGAATGTAATAACAATTGACTGTTAGAATTGGTCGCATTTCTACCTTAGAACGCTACAGGAGGGCTTAGACCCCACAGGAGTGCAGGAAGGTCTCACCCTTTGGCAGAGTCAGATATCATAGAATACCGGTCCCCCTACTTTGGCTGTGCCTCTTCCTCGTCAACCCTCTGGTCCATGGGACGGCGCTGGCCGGGTCCGAGATCCGGCATCAGATGTCTGGCCAGATCTCGGGACCCGGCCTACCTCAGCCATGACCAGGCTTTACCAAGCCTCCAGCTTTGCAGAGGGAAGCTGGGGGGCTCGGTGACCTAATCTAAACAGTGCTCCTTTCCCCAGCCGTCATTCGTGCGTTTCCTGGCTCTGTTTGCTCATCCCGTTTTGTTTTTTTCTGTCCTGAAAGGGACACCACGGAAATCGATGGGCCATGAACATCACTTGGTGGGGTGGGGGGGTGGTCAATGTTTAAAGCAGGCATTCTACATGCTTGACACATTATTGTTCAAATGTGCATTTTACACATTGAAAGGAAAAAAGTAATTTCTAAACTCAAACGCTGTTGAAATTATTATTTTTTTTTTTCTTGAGCACCACACCAATACAATTTGTGTGCCCCTCGCTTTGTGTTTTATCACAGGTTATATTTATAAAGGTGTTATGTTTACAAATAAATGCTTCTGTTGTGCTGACAGCAGTTATTAGGAAATTAAACTGGGTTCATGGGTGCCAAACGGAGGCAGAAATACCCCAACCCATCCCTTGGCCAAACACATTTTATAGCTCTTCCTTTTTTATAAGTAATTGTTCGATTAACAAGTTTTGCATATTTTTATTGTTTTGGTTAAATTCAACCTTAAACACAGTCTCCGCAATGGTCTGTCAAACTGCTGAGCTACCCCGGGAGCCATCTACTATAGAGCAAGTCTATGCATCCCTTGATGTACTCAAATCACTGCATTACCAACAGTACTTTGGGTGCACCGCTGCCATAGAAGTGATTTAAAGTGGAATTCATGTATATCATCCGGCTGTGGGTGCCAGGCCTTCGCCTGCATGTGGCACCATATGTTGTGGCGAAGCCAGGGGCCCTCGTGTCTGGCATGGCAGCTGCGGCAGTCTGCTCCTACATCAGCGCTGTCACCTAACTGCAGTATAAGCTGCATGGCTATGCCGTATTCTATGTAAGATATGTAGATGAATGATTGGAATGCCAGCAGACTGGACTTCTCCACTGTTAAGGGTATAATATAACAAGCTGATGCTCTTTCGCTCGCTCGCTCTTTTATTTTTTTGTCTCTGTGACTGAGTACGAGTCATGTTTTCAGGTATGTTTTCTGACTGCTCTCTCTGCCAGCTGGGGTGGACTGGCCTATAGCGAACTTTGGAGATTTCCTGGCTGAACCCTGCACTCTAGGTCCCTTTTGTGTGCGGGGGAGGATGTGTGCCAACTGGCAGAATGTAATGCGCAAATATTGGTATGGTCAATCTGGTACATCTATAATTTTTTTTATTGTACTTTTTCAATTGCAGGAACACAAATTGGCTCAATCATCCCATCTTGGACAGCAAAGTCCCCAGCAGCAATGGCACCATGAAAAATCCTGACATCTGTATTAGGACTTGCCGACGGTAAGAATGTCTTTTTTAAAAACTACCGTATTTTGCTGTGCGTGATGGTGGGGTAATTTTAAAGGTGTAGTAGGAGTCACAATCGGATTTCAAACCTATTTTTGAGGCTGTTCCTTATGTTCAGTTTTGGGGCGGTACTGAAAGTTCACGTTTCATGTGGGAGTTGCATTTACAGTGCACTGTGTACTCTCTCCTGGTTTCCCAGCGTTACATCCTGCTTACTAGTTGATGCCTAACACCCAAGAGCTGGTTTTAAGTGTTAGGCAGAATCATATGCAGTACCCTTTGGGAACACCACACACAATTAAGACTACGTGTAAGTACAATTTCACCTTTGGTACAAGCCTGTACTACACAGTAAAGTGGTAGCGATGGCTGAGCAGCCAGACTTATCTCAAGAGTAAACTGAGCAGTATCAGAAGTTACACGAAGGACAGCAATTACTATGGTTAAAACCAACACTGATTCAAGGTTTCTGAGTAAAAGAATATACATTGATTTACACCATCAGTTATAAAACAGTTCACTGTTATAAAGCAGCAGAAAATCACAATCTTAATACACTACAACACCCAATCAATTCTGGACAATGAAGTGTGAGCAAAATGGCACTCCAGCAATTTAAAAGGGGAGGAAAGACCAGGCTATTCAAAATCAACAACACCAACAAGTTATAGGCAGGGCAATCTAGAAAAGGCTTACTACAACTAGGGTTCAAGTCAATAGGCCTGGGCCAATGTTAATGGTTCAGAGTCTTTGCAGAGTATCACACAGTTCAGAGTAGTTTGCGGTTAAGTCTTTGCCAAGAGTTCAAAACGAAGTTGGTCGGAGGAAAAGTTATTCAAAAGAGTAGAAAAGGACAAGCCTTCGGAGAGGTGAAAGATTTCAAACATGTCGGAACTAACGACAGGATTTGAACAGTACCTTAAATGAAGAATAATGCTGTAGCTGAAGCGGTTGTTCCTGGCACTTCTGCAGGCTCACGGTTCCTGAAGCGACTGTCATGGTGGCAAGGAGGAAGACTGGAGGGTCCTGCACTGCCCAGGGAAGAAGCCAGCAGCAGAACAAAGCATCGAATAAAAGGTGCGCTCCTTAAAACCCAAAAGGGTTCCGTTCCTCCTGGCTATCCGGTTCACTGCAGCGATGCACAGCAAATTCGACCAGGAGAGGGAGGCCGGCGTTTGGTGTTTGGCAAGCTGGTTGGTCCCACCAAGCTCCAGGGAAGATGATTCCTTGCAGATCTTCTGTCGTCAGAGTTTCTGCCGCTTCGGACCTGCTGCAGGGCTTCACCGGGATGTCCAGTAGTTGCAGCAGTCATCTTCCTTCAGCTCCTCGTTGGTTCTCTCGTTCCAGTTGCGACTCTGCCTTCCAAGTCCCAGAGACCTGCTTTTAAGCAGTTTTCCCCCATTCACACAGCCTGGCTGTCAATCACACAGCAGGGTGGCTGTCCTGGCAGGACAGTCACCTAGCCAATCAAGCAAGAGTGCGACTTGAGTCTCCAAGGAGACCCGGTGCAGGGGGCCTCAAACCCCTCCCTCACATCCTGTCCACCCAGACACTCGGATGCCTAAGGAGGGCTTCTGTGCAGAAGCCTGCCGAAGGACGGCAAACAAAGGAACCAAACCTGGTTTGGCACGCAGAGTAAAACACGAGAAAGATTTTTACAAAAAGAAATGGCGAATAAACCCGACCGGAACCAAATAAAAATCAATGGGGTCCAGCGGGTTTGAGTTTGAGGCTACCACCATAGCCTCTAACTGTACCGAGGCTATTTTCATAGCTCGCGGTAGAATAAAAATGTTAGCTACCACTGCCACCAGCCAAATCTTAGAGAACGGCGAACTAAATATTGTTCCATGAGAAACAGACATAAAGGGATAACTATTAACCCTTCCAGTACTCTATTGGAAGATAGGGTGTACTGGGTCTGTAAATTTAAAAAGACAAGTAAAGTCAATGGAAACTTTACATGTTCTGGGAGACAGTAGTCAGTCCCAGAAAATAAGTGGGAAGTCTAAAAAGACAACCCTGTGTCACTGAACTAAAGGTGCTGTGTGACACGCAGTAAAAAGATGATCACCTATGGAGTAGGTGAGACTCTATAGTCCATGAGCAAAAAATGTACAACACACAGCAAAAACACATGTACGAGTGGGGAAAAAAGGCTCATACTCTTACAGGTGAAAAAATAAATCCTAGAAATCCAGAAAAGCTGCTGAGGGACTCATCAGGTAAGGAAATTAGCCGTTCTGGAGAATTCCCCCTAACATTAACCCCTGCTCATTTTGGAGTCGCAGGTAGACATGTATCCTTGACTGTTTTCATTGCAGCAACATTGCTCCAAGCGTCGGTGTGTCAACCTAACCACCTGTGTCCCAGCAAGAAAAATCCAGTGAAGCACTCGACCCAGTCGTGCAGGCAAAGTGTAACATTGGTTGAGTACAAGTGCTGAAGGTTTATATTGGCCCTGTGCATCCAGGTATGGATTTCGCAGCCAATCTGTGGCCTAGTCCAGTGTTAGGCAGAATTGCATGCCGTACCCTCTGGGACCACCACATACAATTAGGACTACAGGTGTAAGCAAAACCAACCTTTGGTATAAGTCTGTACTACAGTTTTTGGTAGCAGGACTGAGCAGTTGGGCTTATATCAAGAGGGAATGTGAGCTGGAAGGGCTGTTACACAGAGGTCTACAATCACAAGTATTCAAATAGACACTTACACTCAACGTTTCTTGGTAAAACACTAATTTATTACACAATCCTTTATAAAGCATTCACTAAAAGGAGGCAAGTTATATCACACATATATACTACAGTACTGATTACTTAAGCAGTTGTGCTCCCCTGAAGTAAGGGCAAAATAGCAGTAAAGTAGGAGTAAAAAGGCATAGGTTAATCCAACGAATATCAGTGATTCTGAAACCTGGCAAATAGTTCACCAGAGGAGTCAATTCAATGCAATAGGTTAGGCCAAAGTCAATGGGCTAATGTCTTGTATAGGATAAAACGGTTCTGGTTATTAAACGGTAAAGTCTTAGCCAAAGTTCTCAGAAGTAGTTTGTGGAAGAAAGTATGCTGGGTCACAAGATGATCGGGCCTGAAAGTTGCCAATGTTATACGCACATTTGCAGTGAGAGGTAAGTTCTCTCGAGTTTTCACAGTTCCTTCCAATGAAGAAAAAGATGCAGCTGAAGACTTCTGTTCCTGGCGTTTCCTGCAGATCTTGCTGTTCCTGAGCCTCAGTCGTGGGGACAAGGCGGAGGATGTCTGGGGACTCCTGCACTGCACGGCGACTGGTCACAAAGCTGTCAGACTTGGCAAATCTTTCTTGTAGCTTTCCTTCAAGCACACAAGCTGGTGTCCTTCTCCCTGGTTAATCCTAACCAGCTCTGCGAATGGTATCCAGGTGGCTTACGAGTTGATTGGTACTACCAACTCAAAGGAAGAAGTTGTCCTTGAAGGGGTTTATCTGTCGAGCTGAACTGGGTGTTTTGGACCTGCAGCAGGGCTTCACCGGGCAAACCAACGGTCCAGGAGTTGCAGCAGCCGTCCTCTTCCAGCTCGTCTTCGGTTCTTTTGTTCCAGTGGTCGACTCTGCCTTCCAAGCCAAGAGACTCTCCTTGTATTCAGTTCTCTCCTGTTCATTCCACCCTAGCTGTCACTCGCCCAGCAGGTTGGCTGTCCTTGCCAGACAGTCAGCCATCCAATCACGCCGGAGTGCATTTGGGTCTCCTAGGAGACTAAGCACGGGGAGTTTCGGGCACCTCCCTCACTTCCTGCCCACCCCAGACACTCGGGCGCCAGAGGCTGTCCTCCGTCCTGAAGCCTGCCAAAGGCGTAGGAACAAAGGGACCAAAACTGGTTTGGCAAGCAGAGACCAATTCTAGAAGGACCTGTCCAAAAAGAAACGGTGAAAAAAGAAGACCGGGACCTGTTTAAACAAAGGAGGCTCAGACGCCATCTTGAAAAACATGGCTCCCGCGATTTTTAGCTGCCGGTGTTCGTGGACGGGAAAAATCATGGTAGTTCGTTGTAAAACCACTGCCACCAGTCATTTCGATAGGAAAGGGTAGCATTTCATGCTACATGAGTTTCTAGACACAGGATTACTAGGTAACCCCTCCAGGACTCTATTGGAAGGTAGTGTGTGCTGGGTCTAGGAATTTAAAGACTAGCAAAGTCAATTTCACTTTACTTTCTCTGGGGGACGGTAGTTTATCCCAGAGAAGGTATTTAGACCTTGGGACATCCTGAAAGGCTTCCTTCCCTGTGTCACTGCACTGAGGGTTCTGTGACACAAAAATGAAAAGATGCTTATGTAGTTGTTTAGGCTCCATAATCAAAGAACACAAGAATGAAACGCACATCAAAATACATGAGAGAGTGAGAAGAAAGGCTCACACACTCCCCAGGTAAAAAAAAAAAAAAAAAAATCCAGCAAAGTGGGTTAAAAGCAAAAGTGTTGGTAGTAGCTCCACATATATTGTGGACACACTGCGTGATCCCCGGGAAGCTTTGCCTGTGCGCAATGTAGGGAATGGACTCTGAGGTGCTGACTTCTGTTGTAAAGATTGTGCATTCTGCACAAGAGCCTGTCTGTTTGCCACATTATGTGCAGAAATGGGAGCAGAAGATGCTTTGTTTCACACGGAGGTCAGGTTGCTCTCCAGGGGGAAAAGGTTTTAAATTGTGTTTAGGAACTCAGGAACAAAGTGAGACGCTTTCTCCTGGGTTTAGACCAGACAAAAGAGCCTCTGTGTGATTCAAACTGGCTTGTACTGTTAGCTTACTATGGTGACCTCTTTGAAAAGCTACATTTTCTAAACCACTCAGGAGGAGGAGGGAGGAGGAGGGAGGAGGAGGGAGGAGGAGGGAGGAGGAGGGAGGAGGAGGAAGGAGGAGGGAGGAGGAGGGGGGAGGAGGAGGGAGGAGGAGGGAGGAGGAGGGAGGAGGAGGGAGGAGGAGGGAGGAGGAGGAGGGAGGAGGAGGAGGGAGGAGGGAGGAGGAGGAGGGAGGAGGAGGAGGGAGGAGGAGGAGGGAGGAGGAGGGAGGAGGAGGAGGGAGGAGGAGGGAGGAGGAGGGAGGAGGAGGGAGGAGGAGGAGGAGGAGGAGGATTATTATTTCATGTGTTGCTGAACTAATGGGAAACCATCTCAGAACCACTCTCAAAAGTACTTTCCAGAGGACAATTGTAGCATCAATGACTGCGTGGTTCAGCCTTTCCTAGCAGACGTAGGGGCCCTCCCACCTCCCAATACACCTCCAGGAGGAACTAATTGAACTTCAAAGTGGCTGCCTACTGGAGAGCCAATTCAAAAAATTGTCCTTGGGTGGATTTTGGCAAAATGCCGTTTCCGACTCTATCCAAATGGACAGTCAATGTACTGTTACCTTTCAGCACCTCGTACCTTTTGCAAGATTGGATTTTCAATACTTGCAGCACTAAATATCGGTCAAAGCTGGAAGAGAACCTGTGGTTGTTTATGTAACCCAATAGTGATGGCTGGCTGCTGAAAGGCAGGCCCACCCTTCACACTATTGCTCCAGTATGCCACTTTCCAACTTGCAAGTGACTGCATTGATAGTAATTAAGTTGTTGTAGTTGAGTATGACCTACGTTACAGTATGCAATAAATATCCAACTACTTTTAATCAAAGTCCCCTGTAGCAAAAAATTCTGAATGCTGCGTTTACAAATATTTGCCCACTAATTAGTTATTGCAAGCAATGATTTTGAAAGAATGTTTGGTACCCACACCTCCATTTGGCACCATTGTACACCAGATAAACATTTTGGAGTCCATGTGTATAGAGGGGTCCAAGCCAGGTACCTTTTTTCTTATGGAGGGCTCGGGGGTCAAAAACGTTTAGACCACTGCCTGTAGAGCCTGAAGAGTGACTATCTTGTTATCAAGAATGTTTTTTTTTTTTAAAAAGGCCAAAAAACCTAATTGCTATCTTGCTGGCACCGCTATATGTTAACATACATTTTGATTGCTAGTTTGGATGAGCACTTATCCTCCCTGGTCCCTAGGGGACAGTGCACATGTGGGCTTAAATGGCAGAAGCTTAATGTATTAAACCTTTGCAACATCCCTGGTTGCTTTATCCACGTGCTTGCTGTGCCCTTGTGTGCGATGTTGCTATGTGTCTGGTACGGTGCATATACAACTCGTAAACATGACTGCACCTTCAGTGGGTATGAGCAAAAACATTGCAGTGCTTTACTGTGAAGGAATGCGTTGCACGGACCCAGCGATATTCAAGATTTGACTCTGTCGTCTGCTTAAGAACATTGCAGTGTCCCATAGCCCCTGTGAGAATGTGTCTATTGCAGTGGTCTCCCAACAGTCGATCGCGAGCTACGAGTAGCTCGCCAGAGCCTTTGAAGTAGCTCACGCTCGAGTTTCAGGAAAAAAAAGAATGATGCCAGTAAGTGCTCTGACCAATCGCAGGCCTGCAATTCTCTATAGCATATAGATTGCACCATGTGATTGGCCAGAGCACTTTCCTTGCTGAGAGCTGTGCTCCTATTGGCCACATTGGTTTCTTTGTGCTGCTCGGTTTGCCCGGGCTTTTTTCTTTAAAAAGCACCATGGCGCCTTGCATCATTTTTGGAGGTGGCTGAGGCTGGGGCTTGGATTGCAGGAGCGAGCAGACAGTGGCATTCCAGGAAAACGTTTCTTGCTGAGGTAAGTTGGGTCGGGTGGATTGGTGGAAGTTAATCATTTATTTTGTCTTTTTCTGCCGAGCCACTGTGCGCACAGCTGTTGCGTGTTGCTGTCAGAGGGTCGGGCAGCTCGGCAGAACAAAGCCTGGGGTGAAATGGAGACATTCAGCTGTGCTGCTTAATGTCTCCGCTTCACCCTGGGCCCATTTGCAATCATGTGAGCTACTTTTAGGCGACTGGCCTCTGGCGAGCAAGCCCCCTCGGGACTTCCTTGCCAGAGCCTTGCCGTTTCTAATAGTAACTCATATGACTGGAAGTCAACCCAAGATGAAGCGGAGACATTCAGCATGATAGCTGCGTGCCTCTGTTTCGACCCTGGGCTCATTTTCAGTCATGCAAGCTATTTTTACAAGGCAGGGCTCTGGCGAGCAAGCCCCCTCAGGACTTCCTCGTCAGAGCCCTGCCGTTACTAATAGTAGCTGCAGCCTTGTTGGTCCCAGGATCTTCTTTTGGTTGGATCTCCCTCTGAAGAGAATCTCTCGCATTTGGTGTGCAGGCCACTGGAACGTGAATGTGCAGGACACTATACCACTCAGCAGTGGAAATGGGGGAAAAATGTAAAGGGGGAATCCCACAAGGACCAGTGTGGGGGCGGAATTTGCATTTGAACTCCAGTCAAAGGAAATGTTCAAAATAGAAGTTTTAAAATGGGGCAACTTCTTTTATGCTGCTCTTTCCAAACTCCACGCTGCATCAGTTCCACTTTAAATCACTTTCCTGGCTGGGGTGCACCCAAAATACAGTTGGGTAATACAGCGATTTTGAGTACTTTAAGGGATCCATAGACACACTCTACAGTAGAAGGTTACCAGGGTAGCTCAGCAGGTTGAGAGACTGTTGCTGAGATGTTAAATATTAAAAAAACTGCTTGTTAATCGTATGACTTTTGCAATTCCTATAAAATGTGTTTGGCGTGGGCATGGTTTGGGCTGGTCGCTGGCTTATATTCAGAGCAGAGGTTGGGGGTATTTCTGCCCCTGTAGTGAATATCAAAGGTTGACACCCATAAACCCACAGTTTAATTTCCTAATAACTGCTGTCAGCACAACAGAAGCATTTATATGTGATTAAGCAGTTTGTCAAGCATATAACATCTTTATAAATGACTTGGCATAGGTGCATGCCACATAGTTAATATTTTTCGGAATTGCGAATGTGCTAAAATGGCATTGGTTTTTATTTTTTGACTAAGCAGAATTTTGTGTGCTCAATTATTTTTAAAACCATAATAACACATTGAAATCCCCCTCAGATTTCATTGCACGTGCAGTCCCAAAAGAAACGTACAAACGAAACAACACTTGTTGAAATCATGGATCCAGAAGTAGGCGGATCATCCAAAAAAAGGCAGAAGACGTATAATTTTCATCAAGAGTGGAAGACCGATTTCTTTTTCGCAAGCGTAAAATGGAAGTGTGTGTTTAATTTGTAGTGGGAAAGAGTAATGTCGAGAGGCTCTTTGGGACAATGCATACAAATTATGAAAAGAACTTTCATAAAGGAAGCCGTCTGCGATCCCAAAAAGTAGCTGAACTAAAAGCTGCACTGCAGATGCAACAATCATTTTTTACCCAACCAGCAAAGAAGGCAAATGCTGCAACAGAGGCATCCTTCGAAGTTGCACATTATTTGGCAAAACATGAATGCACTTTTACAGATGGTGCAGCTGTGAAAGGTGCGATGGCTCTCGTGTTTAAAAACTGCCCTGAAATTATGTCTGCTATTTCAGATGTGCAGTTAGTGCAGATACCCTCCTTGTCATTGTGTTTGCACCTATCGGCCAATGTGATGGGGCAATTGGAAAAAGATTTGAGCATGCGCAATTTTTTTTTTTTTTTTTTTTTTCCATTTAGTGTGATGAATCGGTTCATGCAAGTGATACTGCTCAGCTGGCACTGTTTGCTCGAATGGTGTTTGAAGACTTCACCAACAAAGAGGAATTCTTGACCTTGTTGCCTCTGAAATCCACAACCAGAGGTGTTGATATCTACAATGAGGTCAAGAATTATTTTGTCAAAACAAAAATTCCATTGAACAAGTTGGTGGCAATAACAACTGATGGTGCACCAGGGCGTCATTCTGTTTTTGTTGCGTGCTGTAAAGGAGACCCTGATTTCCCTCCATTATTGCACTACCACTGCATCATCCACGAGCAGGCAATTTGTGCCAAAGTGATGGGGTTTGATCACGTAATGGCCCCTGTTGTGCGAATTATGAATTCAATTTGTGCAAAGGCCAAATCTGCTGCACATGGTGATCTGTTGCTACACACAGAAATCTGATGGCTTAGCAGGGGGGGAAATACTACGTCGCTTTCGCCAGAAATCAAAGACTTCATGAGGTCAAGAAATGAAGACATCTGCCAATTATGCAGCATTTCTTGGCTACTTGATTTGGCATTTCTGGCAGATGTCACTGAGAAATGAAATACCCTGAACTGTGAACTACAAGGAAAGGATAAAACCATTGCTGACATAAGTGCAGTAAAGACAAGTCCCTTCTTCATGGGAGTTTGGATGGCCAATATTTGCAACCATTCTCTGTGCGTAGAATCACAACAACAAATCTAAGCCCAAAGCACCCTGTGCCACCAGAAGGAGGAATCGAAGAACTCATTCATCAGGGTGTTAAAACCATCCCCAATCTGAAACTACACCTGGCAGTGTGTGCAGCACACCCCGTACCACACAGCGGCTCAAACAGTCTGTCACGCACTTCAAAACTTAGCCAGCCTTCATGCTAGCCAAACAAAACTTTGCCACTTAGTATACTGCTTCAGAGTTAAGCAATATTAAAAATGCTGCGAGAAGTCACACACGCTTCCCACAAGCCACACAACAGTGGCCATCCAAACTCTCATGAAGAAGGGAGAGAAAAGACTGCTGTAACCAACAGTGGACAGATGCCCCCCCCCCATCTATATATTTCTCTTAACAATGCTTGCAACCTGATCATTGCTTTCACTTAAGCCATTGAACACCAGCCAACAAAAAAGAGTGGCATGTCCAGCAACTGAATTTGCATTAAAGGAGAGTCAACGCCCCCCCCCCCCCCACGCCCTTTCAAGCTCGGGAATATTGATATTTGTGTAATGTGAAGTGTACAGGGCAGATACTCTGTGAAGTTCAAGGTCAAAGCACCCCTAAAGAGGTTCTGTAAAGCTACCCCCCATAAAAAGCGAACTGCCGGCATTCAAAGACTCATTTTGTATTGTAATGCTTTTGAATATGTTTTCACTGCTGGAAGTTACGGATGCTATACCAATGAGGCAGAGCTTTTTTTATTTTAAAGAACACACCGATGGCTTGTTTACCCCCGTTTTCGATTGCCTTTTTGGTTCACAGTAGGGCTAGTTTTGCCAGCCTTTATGTGCAGGGGACGGTGTTCTAATCCTGCTCTACTCAATCTACATTTAGTTTGTTCAAAACTTTGGGGATTGGGGAAATCGCTACATGATTTAATATATACAAATGTAAGTTTCAGGGACTCGGGATTACTCCATGTTCTAGTTATACTTGTGTCACATTCTCTATATTGGTTGATGAGGTTCCCGGAGGGATTTTTATTGCCCCTTCAATGCCGTTTGTTTTTTTTTTTTCCAACCACTTGACCTCAGCCGTTAATTGAAGTTAGTTTGCCTGTAAACTTTATTGAATGCTTGCTAGGGATAGTGATCCATGTCATTAATTTAGAATTTATTTTTGATCATTGTTTATTATGATCTGGGGTGAATGCTTTTTATGTTTCTTCTTCTCTAATGATGGGACCAGTTCATTCTCATTAGATGATGTTGAGCTATTTTCATGCTTGTCTGGATTTTTAAGCAGCCTTGTGTATAAGAGGACTGGTGCAGTAGCAGGAGTTTTCTGACCTGGGCATGAAAGAGTGCTGTTAATTGCTTTGCTATTTGAAAGCGGGAGGTCACTTTATTCCCTTAAGGCAGTGGTCTTCAAGCCTTTCTATGCTGGAAGCCCCCACCCCCCTTGAGTAAAATAATTTCTGCTGCCCCCCCCCCCCCAAACCTCCCAGGGGCCCGGTGGGGTGGGGGGGGGGGGGGGGGTTCAGGTGGGAGAAGAAATCTGACTCTTCTGGAGGATAGTGCCTGGCTCATATTGGCAAAGGCCTTCCTGCTAAGGTGTAATATTGACTTTTTGTTCCCCCAGTAAAGATCACTTTGGTAATGGGTTCTGTCCCTGCATACCCTCCTATTTCCTGTACATGTTGCTGTCTGCAAGCTGGGGCTCTCTATGGTTGATATGTACGTTAAGAAACTGAAACGGGTGCTTGTCTTTTAAAGGGCACACACAAAATGACTGCAGCATTCTAGGTACCAGAGCTCTGCAGTTAAGAACGTATTGCCTCTCCGGAATACCCACCTCTAATTTGCAAACAGATGCAACTAGTTAAAGCCACAATGGGTGGAAGTCTTGGAGGAAGTTAACCAAGCACCAATCACTCATAACCCTGGACACATCAGGCAGGAACATCCATAGCAAGCCCACTATAAATTATGGTTTTGGGTACAGACCTGGTTCACAAATACTTGGCGCATACTAAATTTACTTTTTTTATTTCTTCTTTTAGACAACTCAAATCATGGCAGTCTTTTTGATTCCGACAAGTCTCTGCATTTGAAAGGATGGGGAATTTGAGCATTTGCAATTCCTGGTGAAGTTAATTGTAAATTGCTGATAGAGGGTATCGATGAAAGTATAAGAGACATACGTGAAGAAAAGGATTTGAAGGCAGTCATGCTTTTGTAGTTGGGTAAGCAATTCTTTTTTTTTTTTTTGGTTCATCTATTTGATGTTTGGGGGAGGAGGGTACATCTGACGTCCCTATGCAGAGTCGTTCCCTTTTTTCACACATACAGATGAATGCTGCACAATGCCCACCTCATTTACAGCATCTCTTTCCTCTAGAATAACTCTCTAAAGTATAGAGTGCTATGGGTTGAATGTCCTTGGGGACTGTAGTCCAGGTCAGAGTATGTGTGCAGCTAGGACAGAGAATGGATTGGTATTGGTGAATTGCACTCTACCTCCTTAAAGTTAGGTATGCAGTCTTTTAGAATGAAAGTAAAACAATATCTGGTCATCTGTAGGTGAATTTATTCCCATAAAGTCAGCCGACGCGTGTTTCGACCTTAGCCGTCTTCAAGACCTTGAAATTGAACACTTGGTATGGTGACCAGGTTTGGAAGTTGATTGTGAAAATATCTTGAAACAATTTTCTGATGGTACTTGATGATGAAAGGTTGAGTCCCGAGAGACCTGTCGATGGCTGGCGCGTTATGCTAAAAGTCTTTAGTGGTTTTTGGACATCCTGGATTGGTTCCCCAAATTGATTTTTTTAATTTTTTTTTTTTACCTTAGATGCAATCCTGAAAGTTTAGTCCACAGGTTGGGTGAACCAATCTAGAATGTCCAAGGTAGAGCGCGATTCGCAAATACCAATCCGTTTTCTGTCCTATTCATTCAAGGTCTTTATAAGTATACCATGCGGAATTGGTGACGCAGCTCGCTGCTATTTATAAATTATAGTGGTCACAGCACTCTCAAGGGTATATACCCATTTTTATGAGTGCAGCTACACTGAGTTGTGGGTAGCTGCATGGGGAGGGAGGGAAAGCGCCAAGGAGAGCAAGAATAAGCAAAACCCCAAGGGGGCGGATAGGATCGCGCTTAAGGGTAGTCACCCCAGTGTACAGCTCAGGCAAAATCTTTGTTGTATTGGTAGTCACATTATGAAGTTTCAACTTGCCTTTTTCATACCCGCAGCCAAGAAACAGTATTAAGACACAGGAAACATTTGATGACATAACGAAAAGCTGTAATTGAGGCTTTAAAAAGAAAGGTAGAGGAGAAAAAGCAGCTACTGGTGGAATCTGGAAAAAGAAGATGCAGTGAAAGAAAGAATTATATTGTAAAAGCTGATGGCTGAAAACGGACTATTCCAAAATGTATTCATGGCTGTTCACAAAAGCTGGAAAACCGAAGTCTTTTGGCAGGGATGGCTAGTGTTCTTCATTCCGCCTACATTCCTTACTCAGAACCTGCCTCTTAATTCACCTGGACAATTAATAGACACAGCATTAAATCTGCAAATGTCTGTGTAATGTTGCAGTTGCTGGCGATGTAGCTGTGCAACAACTGCAAAATATTGGACTATAAAGTAACCAGTCAATTGTCTGCTACAAATGTTTTGTCGGACCGATCTAATTTGACAAGCTGAACTCTATCACCACGTCTCCTTAACGGTGTGTTCTTGTTACAGTATGACAGTCATGCCTGTTTGGACAATGAAGTGACACCTACATGTTACCACACACCTGCTTAATCTTTCAGATTACGTTTTAAAAAAAAAAAAAAAACAATTGAATTGTAACACCCCCACAACTGAGTTTGGTTGCTATGTCAGCCCCTGCTACTAATCTACAATGTAATTGTAGCGCACATGCTGCTCTGTGAACTGAAGATGCAAGTGCTCTTGTGTGTAGAACTATTATGGTTGATCTGGTGAATTTGTAGGTTGGTGCCAACTTGTAAATGGTACATGTGTTTGTGCTATTGGATTTCTGTGGGGGGTTCAGCTAATGTTTTCTTGGGTGTGGTGAATGGTCGAACTAATTGCTAGCTGCTCATAGTGATATTGGGTGAAGTGATCAGCAATTTTGTCATGCAGGTAGACCTTTAACGGATTCTGTTTAGGTCACTGAAAGTGTTTATTTTCGTGCAGTGATTTGTAATTGTGGGAGTTTATTGGGGGTGATGCCATGTTAGCTAGAGGTGAGATATGAAATGAGGGAGTTTAGAGGTTGGTTCGTGACATTGTGGGGTGGATTTGTAGTTTTGTATACTAAATCAGCAAACCTTAGTTAATGACATTTGAGTGCTCTAGCAAAGAAGGCAAGTAACGGCTGCAAATTCCATGTTTTCCAGTACACTATTCATGAGTCTAACCCTATAGTAATAACACCCATCTTACATACAAGGAATCAAAACCCTTTTCCTAAATCGTTTGAAAGCAACATCCTCCTGAAATTGTCTGCAATAATCGTTCACAATTTCAAACCCATCCTGAAGTTGTCAAGAAGTCATCCTGGAGTAATACAAGATCATCACGAAGTAATCAGAACTCCTCTTGGAGTAGTTTCTGTGATAACTCTAGAGTCATCGCATTTGAATATTTCAGCCTATACACATACTTCAGGATGGTTTCGGATGATCTCCCTGAACTAGCCATGGATGACTCTAGGATGGAGTCACCTGATGACTCAAGAATGATTCCAAGAAGATCTTCCTTTTTGACTTGGGAGGGAACGTGAAGGACACTATTCACTTCGAAAACGACATGTACCATCAACAAGGCTGCAAGGCTATGTACTGAATGGCATTTATGCGCGCAAGGGAAGCTGAATACGAAGATGAGACCTGCCAGCAACTAAGGAAGAACTGGGCGTGATGGCCTGGCAACAACCATGCATGTTCTTTTGTAATCACATGTTTATTAAGTGTTTGTTTTGTTCACCCCAAAGTTGAAAAGGGATGTGATGTCCACGTGACCCCAAAAGGCAGTTTAAGCTCCAACGGCAAGACCACGGCTGATGCGTCTTATTTATGTGCTGCGCATTAGGGCCGTTTTATAGTGTTTATTCAGGCCCAGACTTCCCACTCCTGACCGGATATCACAGAGGGGTTGTGGGTATCTAAACGCGCGAGCGCAAGAAATGTACCCAACCAGGCACCAAAGCCAGGTACCAAACTCTACTTGTCAAAGATGTTGTAAGGAGAGCAGTTTTACATTTCAATGCAGATCAAGCATATGTTTTCATAAAAAACACACTGAAGCCTTGAATACACAAAATTAGAAAACGTAAATGAATCTCGAAGGCAAAATTAGTTATATTTTCGTAATAATGCGAGGGCAATAGCATTGCTGAATACTAACTTAGTTTCACTCCAAGTCGCAGTGTCACTTGGCTACAAGTGTCCAGCACCGGCTCTTCGCGAATACATTCTGAGACTTGTAGTCTTGGACAACTTGAAATTAGACTAAAGTAACAGATTACGATTCCCCATTAAATTAAATCACAGTGACGGGTATGTGCCTCAGCTGAATTCGCACAACAAAGCAAATCGCCCCAGAATGAATAAAGCACTATTTCAGTAAGCTTTTCTGGAGAAAGTGCACCCCTGGTGCATTTTGAAATCCGACGTACACAAAACAAACACTTAAACACACGACAGGGGCACACCACGGGGCGAATGCTTTATATACACCCACCCAGAAGCGTCAAGTCGCTTACTAACCTTACCCAAACATTTCCCACTGCAGCAAAATAATTTCTAGTCTAGGACCCTAGCAACACAATCTCCTCTTCACGTGACTTGTGAAACCGTACGTTCGGCCATACGTCTTAAACCAATGGAACAGGGCATTCCGAAAATCACTAACCACGTGGACGAGAAGCTCTGATTCAGTCATCCCAGACAAATTCCTGACTTCGGAATTCTGTGCTGCTGAAAGGCGAAAAACAGCAGGGGGAGATGGGCTGTTATGTTTGGTTGCCTGGGAGAAGACGAGCATTTTCAAAGCCTACCGTTTTGGCGATTACTGCAGTTATTTGCATTTTGCGTTTATAGGGACCAGGCATAGGTCTCAACTCACCCGCCTTGCAAAGGGCTGACTCACCCGCCAGGCCCCATTCATTCCAATGGGCGTCTCACCCGCCAGAAACAAAATCCGCCTTTGCAAGACAAATGGTTGAGAGCTATGGGACCAGGGTGCAAGGAGGGAAGTGTAAAGTTTCAAAGGAGGAAGCAAGAA
The DNA here is from genome assembly GCF_040938575.1 of Ambystoma mexicanum. Lineage (NCBI taxonomy): Eukaryota > Metazoa > Chordata > Amphibia > Caudata > Ambystomatidae > Ambystoma > Ambystoma mexicanum. The sequence continues at coordinate 497,259,909 of NC_090936.1, read as the reverse complement.
AGGATGCAGGTGTGCAAGAGAATGAGAAGGGGAATAGAGCAAGGGAGGAAGCCATTCAGAGAGGGTGCCTTCCATGATGAGCGAGAAAGGGTGAAAGGGAGAAGGTAAGAAATAAAGCGAGAGTGAGAGGATGGATGAGAGGGAGTGAAGTGGGTGGGGCTAGTGAGAGGGGGTAGGGTGGGGAGTAGAGAGTGGGGGGTGCGGTACGTGGAGAGGGTGGGGTTATGGGTACACAGCGAGGAGGTAAAGAGAATGGGGTAGAGGGGAGGTAGGGTGGGGACAGAGGGTTGGGTGGGGTAGAGTGTGAGCAAGTTGGGTGGGTGTAGAGTGTGGGAGTAGGGTGGGTGAGGGGGTAGAGAGAGGGTGCCTATGGTTGGAGCTAGAGTCTGGGTGGGCGTAGAGAGAATGGGGGTGGGTGGGTGGGTGGTAGAGGGGGAAGGACAGGGTAGAAAAAGTAGGATTAAAGGGGTGGATAGTGGGTGGGGACAGAGAGTAGGGGTTGGGTGGTGTTAGAAGAGAGAGTAGGGGTTGGTGGGGGTACAGAGAGTAGGGCTTGGGTGGGGTACAGAACAGGGGTGAGGTAGAGAAAGTGAGGGCACGGTGAGTGGGGGTAGGTTGGGTGTGGTAGAGCGAGGGTGGGTGTAGAGGGGGTATGGGTAGAGTGGTGGTAGAGAATGTTTGGAGCAGGGTGGGTAGAGAGAGTGGGGGGGCCGTAGAGGGCTTAGAGGCCGCAGATAACATATAGTAACACCATATATACAGAGGTCTGAAACTTGCTCTCAGGATGCTTTGGACTACATCTCCCATTATCCCTCACCATAAATGATGCTGGCTAGGGCTGATGGGAGTTATAATCCTAAACATCTTAAGAGCCAAAGGTTTCAGGCGCCTGCTTTTATGATGTGGTACGGTGCGGTATGGACACAGGGAATCACTACAAAATGCAACACAGGCTTGCTCCTAAGGAGCTTTCTATAAATGGCTTCCTATAGCAATAAAAGTGTTCACAGCGGTGATGGCCTACAGCTGCCTCTGCATCTTTCATTTCCGGATTGGGCTGTGTCGAAGATCCGCTCAAGTCATGGCAGGCAGCAGCTTGACATGGAGAAAAACAAGGATGAGAAGCCTGGATAGGAAATAAAACTTATCCCGGAGACCAGGACAGCCGCAAGTCAACTACAAAGGAAGGATCACTCTGCAGCCCACACAGGACATTCGTTGTAACACACATGCTCATTGGTGTAAATGGTATAAAGTCATGAAAATATAACAAATTGTGCTTTGGCCATTATGTAATTGGTGCTGCATTGGGATTTATTCATTATCCAGTCTAAACAAGCATCGCAATCCCTAAACTTCACATCATATAGTGTGCCTGTAAGAATTTAAGACAATGTGCGCTTTTTTACTGTATGTTATGTATGAATGGTTGTGTGTATATATGTGTATATATATATATATATATATATTTTAATTTGTATAAACCACCATGTATTTAGTCTTAGGTACTGTTTCTTTGTCTCATACTCTGCCAGCAACTATTGTTTTTACTTATCTCTGCTGGTAACCAACTGTAAATGTTATGCGTATCTAAAACTGCTGCACACAAGTATAATGAATAAATGGATAATTTTTTATAATATGTATTGGTGAATAAGAACGAGTTTTGTAAAAAGAAAAATCATGTTTTCCTTTGGTTTAAGGTTTTCTTTATGCATTCAAAATACTTAACACTGCTCTTCTATTATGCAAGCACATGTTGGGAACCCACCTATGTACTTTGGCCATTATGTACCCCAGCATTCCCAGTTACCATGCCAACCAGCCTTCCTGTTTCTCAAGCACCCTCTTTCTCTCTTCTTTTTTCCCCGATGGTATTGGTTTTGCCACATAGGTGGCTAGTGCCATCAAATGTGCCACAACCAAAAAAGTGCTGGCTGGCCTATTTTCTTTGCATTGTCTGTCACTCCGCCCATTTTCCTTCTTTCCCCTTCTCTTGCCAATAGTCGTTTAGCTCTCTGTTTAAGAACCTCTTTTTTTTATCAAAGAAATAATTTTAAAAAAGTTACATTAGGGGAGGACATAGAGGACACACGTCTAATATGGCTATAATACTGTTCATATAAGCCAATACCTGTAGACATTATGCACGGAAGAAATCTTCTGTGGAAAGTGTAGTAAAAGCCTCACTGAGCCCTCTTTATTCAAATAAGGTGTGAAGTGGAAGGCTCTCTAATGTGTTATTAGGCCAGAACACAATGACTCTGAAAGGTTTAGATCCAGTGGCTCTCCTTATGGTATTTGGTGTGGTGGACGATTCAGGATTGGACAAAGCATGGAAGAGAGAGAAAGAGATCACTAAACTCCTAAAAGAGAAGGATGCAGGCAGGTCATTAAATGGGATATTAAATCGAGGGGGAGCTCCAGAAAGGGAGCATGGCTAAGGTGTCCTGGTCGTGGCCTACACAAGGGGCAGGTGACGGGCAAGGCAAGAATTGTCATATTTCGCCGCCCTCTAAATAAGGTGACACCTGCCACCCACAAGAAATGCGAACATTCTATGGCTAATAACTTCTGAGCTGTATGAATTAGCATGAACTTTTAGAAATTAAGAGTTTGGGCCTGGGACCCCCAGAACAGGAAAATGTCATGCTAATCCATGTTACGGTTCAAAAGATATAAAGGGTAAAAAAAGTGGGGTTTTCCTCTTTTCTATTAATTTTCCCATAGAGAAAATGTTCAATTTTGCTCATGCGCACAGCCGAAACCGCTGGATGGATTTGCGCCAAATAAGAAACAAGTTGGGCACAAAGCGCTCAAAGGAAATCCTTTCTTGGTTTGGCATAAATCCATCCAGTGGTTTGTTTTAATTTGGTGCAGATTGCGGTTCCCCTGTATCCAAAAGGTTTGCTATATCTCCAATGAAGCATTGCTCATTCCTAGTATTTTTATTTCTGAAAACCTGCCATTACCGGATTCGAGAATCAAGTTTGAGAATCGGCACAAACGGGAAAGAAAAACTGTAAATACATCAAAACTAAAATATATTCAGATGTGGCAATCACTGTGATTGCTAGTTGGGGTACGAGGAGTATTTTAAGTTAATGTAGGAAGCAATCTTTTTTAATATAAAAAAAATCACAGGGATTGCATCCTAAATAACTTAAAATGTGTCAGATGTGTGTATGAGGGAGCTATTAGTGTTTTTGTGGTGTTAAATGTGTAAAAAAAAAAGTATATCATTGCTTAATTAGGTTAACAAAAACTGCGTAGCGACAGACAGGGGGAAGCCGATATACTGGTTTACTATATGCTTTGTTGTGATTGAACAAGCTTTTCACGTGACTGAACAGTGAAGTTCTCTATTCATGCCAGATGTCAGGCAGGAAGAGATCTACATGATTGTACCCCCCTCTTCTTCGTCACCGTCCATGGTTAGTAATCCTACCTGAACTCCTACATCCCTCTTCCTCATCTCAGATCTAAATAGTAATCTTACCTATATACCCCTACACCTCTCTTCCTCGTCACAGACCCCCACTAACTCCACCTCACTTTTCTCCATCACAGTCCCTAACTACCCCACCTCACTCTTTTTCATCATAGTCCCCCTCTACCTCGCTCTTCCTTGTGAAAGTGCCCCACTAATTACACCTCACTCTGCCTCATCATGGTCCCCAACTACCCCGCCTCACTCTTCTTCGTCGTAGTCCCCCCATTCACTCCACCTCACTCTTCCTCGTCTCAGTACACCACTAATGGGATACAAAATCAAGGGGGAGCTGCAGAAAGGGGACGTGGCCAAGTTGGCCTGGGCACAGCCTATAGAAGGAGCAGGTGACAGACAACGCCAGAATTTTTGCATTTCGCACACACTATAGTTAAGGTGAAACCGATCATCAATAGGAAATGCAAAAGTTCTATGTCTAATAACTTTTAAGCCGTAGGGTAGACGGATTAGCACAACAATTTACAAACAGAGGTCAGGCCCGGGATTCCCAGAACAGGAAAATGTCATGCAAATCGGTGTTACAGTTCAAAAGATATAAAGGGTATAAAAAAAAGGCCACGTTATTCACTTTTCTATTAATGTTCCCATTAAGAAAATGTCAAATGCTTGCTCACGTGCACAGCCGAAACCGGTGGACCGATTTGCATCAAATTAGAAACAAGTTGGGCACAAAGCGCTCAAAGGAAGTCCTTTCTTGGTTTGGCGTAAATCCGTGCAGTCTTTTTTTTCCACCTGTACCCAAAAAGTTAGTTATATCTACCATGATGTAGTTGCTCTGAAATTCCACCATTACACAATTCGAGAATCGGCACAAACGGCAACGAAAAAGTGCAAATACTTCAAACCTATAATATATTGAGAGTGGCAATCACTGTGATTGCTAGTTAGGGTAAGAGGAGTATTTTAAGTTAATTTAAAAAGCAACCTGTTTTTTTATATACACAAACTACTGGGATTGCTTCGCAGGGATGTGTGTATAAGGGAGCGATTAGTGTTTTTGTGGTATTAAATGTGTTAAAGTATAATTGCTTCTTTAGGTTAACAAAAAGTGTGTAGCGACACACAGGAGTAAGCCGATGCTGGTTTACTATATCCTTTTTTTGTGATTGGACAAGATTTTCACGTGACTTAACAGTGAAGTTCTCTATTTATGCCTGACGTCAGGCAGGACGATATCTACATGATTGTACCTCCTCCTCCTTCTTCGTCACAGTGCCTAGTTAGGAATCCTACCGGAATTCCTACATCCCTCTTCCTCATCTCAGTTCTGAATAGTAATCCTACCTATATACGCCCACACCCTCTTCCTAATCAGTCCCCCACAACATCCACCTCTCTCATCCTCTTCACAGTTCCCAACTACCCTACCTCACTCTTCCTCATCACAGACCCCCACTAATTCTACCTCACTCTTCCTCGTCAGTTCCCAAATACCCCCACCTCACTCTTCGTCTCGGTAACACACCACCACCACCACCTCACTCTTCTTTGTCACAGTCCCCCACTAACTCCAACATCACTCTTCTTTGTCACAGTCCCCCACTAACACCAACCTCACTCTTCTTTGTCAGTCCGCCACCAACTCCACCTAACTCTTCCTCATCACATTCCCCCACTAACTCCACTTCCATATTCTGTCACAATTTCCCACTAACTACACCTCACTCTTCCTCATTTCAGTATCCCACTACCCCACCTCTCTTCCTCATCACAGAGCCCCACTAAATCCACCTAACTCTTCCTCATCACATTCCCCCACTAACTCCACTTCCATATTCTGTGTTACAATTCCCCATGAACTCCAGCTCACTCTTCCTTCTCACAGTCCCCCACTAACTCCACCTCACTCTTCCTTGTCAGTCCCCAAATCCCCCCACCCCACTCTTCATCAGTCTCCCACTAACTCCACCTCACTCTTCCTTGTCTCGGTAACACACTACCACTACCTCACTCTTGTTTGTCACTAGCTCCACCTCACTCTTCTTTGTCACAGTCCCCCACCAACTCCACCTCACTTTTCCTCATTTCAGTATCCCACTACCCCACCTCACTCTTACTCATTACAGAGTCCCACTAAATCCACCTAACTCTTCCTCATCACATTCCCCCACTAAATCCACCTCCATATTCTGTCACAATTCCCCATTAGCTCCACATCACTCTTCCTTGTCACATTTCCCCACTAAGTACACATCACTCTTCCTCGTGACAGTGCCCAACTACCCCACCTCGCCCTTCCTCATCACAGTCCCCCACTAAGTCCACCCTACTCTTCTTCGTCATTCCTCCACTAACTCCACCTCATTCTTCCTCAACACAGTCCCTGACTACTCCACCTCACTCTTCCTCGTCAGTCTCCCACTAACTTCACCTCACTCTTCCTCATCTCAGTACCCTACTAACACCACCTCACTCTTCATCAGTCCTCCCACTATCTCCACCTCACTCTTCATCACAGTCCCCCACTAACTCCACCTCACTCTTCTTTGTCACAGTTCCCCACTAACTTCGCCTCACTCTTTCTTGTTGCAGTACCCCACAACCACCGCCTCACTTTTCCTCATCAAAGCCCCCCACTAAATTCACCAAACGCTTCCTCATCACAGTCCCACACTAACTCCACCTTACTCTTCTTCATCAGTCCTCCACTAACTCCACCTCACTCTTCCTTGTCACATCCGCACGTACCCCACCTCAATCGTCCTCATTACAGTCCCCCACTAGCTCCACCCCACTCTTCCTTGTCACAGACCCCAACTACTCCACCTTGCTCTCCCTCATCACAGTCCCGCACTAACTCCACCTCACTCTTGTTCATCAGTCCTCCACTAACTCCACCTCACTCTTCCTCATCACAGTCCCCAACTACTATCATAGTCCCCCACCTCTCTCTTATTGGGCACTGTGTCCCACTACCACCACCCCACTCTTGTTCATCACAGTCCGCCACTAACTCTCCCTTGCTCTTCCTCCTCACAGTCCCCAACTACCCCACCTCACACTTCCTTGTCAGTCTCCAACTACCCAACCTCACTCTTCCTTATCACAGCCCCCCACTAACTCGACTGCACTTTCCTTATATCACAGTCTCCCACTAACTCCCCCTCACTCTTGTTCATCGCAGTCGCCACCAACTCCGCCTCACTCTTCCTCATCACAGCCCCCAAATACAGTCTTCCTCATCACAGTCCCCCACTCAATCAACTGCACTCTTCTTTGTCAGTCTTCCACTAACTCCCCTTCATTCTTGTTCATCAGTCCCCACTAACTCCACTTCACTCTTCCTCAACTACCCCACCCCACCTCTTCATAGTACTCAACTACCACCACTGCAATCTTCCTCTTCACAGTCCCCAATGACCCCACCTCCCTGTCAGTCCCAAACTACTGCCACCTCACTGTTCCTCATCACAGTACCCAACATCACTCTTCCTCGTCACAGTCCCCAACTACCACCACCTCATTCTTCCTTGTCACAGTTCCCATCTACCCCAACTCATTCTTCCTCATCAGTTCCCAACTACCCCACCTCACTCTTCGTCAGTCTCCCACTAACTCCACCACACTCTACCTCAGTGATGTCAGGAATGTGATTTGTGATGGCATTTTTGATGTCATTGGTGTTATTCCTTGCAGTGCACACTGGTGGCATGAGTTATGGTTGCTTAGTTTACCATAACTGTCGAATTTAGTTTTTTTTCTGGTTTTACCTGTAACCATAACGTCCCTATAACAACATTTTTCCATTGAATTTCATAGGTTTTTGCTAGTGCAACTTAACCATAACGTCCCTTTAACAAGGGTTTGTGTTAGTGAATTTCATAGGTTTGTAGTAGAGCACTTTAAGAATGATGTTGCTTTACGGTAGTTTTTTCAGTAAAGAGAAACTTTTTTTAGTAACCTATATAGACTTCAACTGGTTGGCGTATGTGCAATTACATGGCAAGTATCCATAGGACTCCATTAGTGTCTGCATGTCCGCATCTTGAAAATGCACTTTTAAGTAGTTGTGGAAGCACACGTGTTTACGTTCCACACCAAGACCAATGCATAGGTCATGCAGTGTATGCTAATAACACCGCCCCTGTCGCCAGCCCTACGTAGTCATGCAGTAGGCTACCACATTTAAAGTATTGCTGTCCATTTCGTGGGAGGCTCTGCAAACTTAGCAATGTGTGACTAAAATACTCCTAACTGTATAACGGCCACTGCTAAACAAAGAACAGCAACCTGCACTGTGATGTGGGCGTGTTAAATGTGGCATTACTTAGATTTATCTGCTGCTTACCTTTCCATGACCTGTGAAACTGATACATTGTGTGTGCACTGAGCAGTGATACGGAAAGTACGAACGGGTCACCTGCCGGTTAGACAGTTGAAGAAAAGATGTAACTGCAAGTGGGACAGTTTGTAATAAGGCTGCAAAATTGCAAAGCTGGTGCACCTTCCACACACAAAAACTAGTGCATGCAAAGGCAAGTAAGGAAACAGCAAAATATGCAGAACTCAAGCAAGCTTACTGGTGGTTGGAAAAGTGCTGTATGTGCATCAGTTGCACAGAATAAATGGCTTTGTGGCATAGGTAAAGAAGCTGTGGTTGGCGTTGTTGTAAACATTCTTGTATTCCACAATGTATATATATCCGCGAATGGTACCACTAACAGTAATGGCGTAGCATAAAGTGTTTGTACTGCATGTGACTACAACTCAAATTGAAGGACAAAGAAACAGTGGGCCGGCTACCGCCTTTCAAAGAATGACGTTGGGTACTTTCATGTACAGCATTTGCCACATCTGCTGCGGGCAACAAGAGGCGCACTCCTGTACAGCAGCGGAGCTGTAAAACAACCTTTCCAAAGCCAATGCTGCACTACAGACCCTTACCTGGCATTGTATTGTACATGTAGTGCAATGAGCTATTGTGCACAGGGAAGGCACTTGGAAGTGCATTGCAACGGTCGTTACAGGAGCATCACAATGAGTACCGCCTATGTAGGTGTTGGCCACCCAATAATTCCGTCTCCCGGCATGCCCCCTATAATATCTAGGCAGGTGCTGCCCCTTCTGTACCAGACTTTTCCTGGCTTTCCTTCTGTGGCGTGTATGAGAACACGATAATAAAGATGCACCGGGGAACGAAAAAAGGTAAGCAAAGAAAGCACCTTTAACAGATGAACAACGGAATTGCCAATGCACGTGTGCAGGGCGGGAGGCGTGGCATTGTGGAGAGCACTGTAGTGCAGTCGGTTAGAAAGGAGTGCGCTGCACAAAGATGTTTCTTTACGTGTTGCAGAGCGTTTTGAAGACAGTAACAGCGCAACACTTACTGCAAGAAAATATAACTACTTGCAAGAAAGGCACCAAGCCAATTTAGATGGGGTGTGCAGAAATCGAGATCGCTGGCACAGTAAATTGAACGTTGTAGGTAGGGAAAAGTACTTGTGGTGTGAAACGTCATAATGGCATGGGCAGAGTATGCCATTGGCACATGACAAAGAAATGCAAAAATACACTTCTTTGCAATGTACCGCGCTGTTTTCATTGACGGACCAAATAGAATTTAATGCTGCCACATCGGTAGCTGCATACTGCGACAGAAAGTTATGCAAGAGATTGGAAAGAAACGCATGAACAAGTGCCTAACTTCATCACAAACGGCACTGGAACTCCTGTAACATGCCGTGCAATGTTCCCTGCACAATGAACAACAATAATGTCGGCATGTTTGCGTATCACACACTCAAACCAAAATCAGGCACTTCATTGTACCTAGTCCATAGCAGTGCACATGTACATCATAGATTGGTAAATGAGTACCGAGTGCACAGTGTTTTGCATTCACTTTCACTGAATGTATGTCGGCATAACCTGAAATCCGCACGCTGTTCCTCAGAAAACAAACACCCATTACGGCACCCTCTGCATTTCTGTGAACAAATATACAGTGTAGCTCTGTTGGGCCGTACACACCACACCCACAAACTTCATTGCCCAATCCTGTAACCTCTGCAGGCCCATTTCTATGGGGGTCATTTGCAAAAGGGATGTATGTATCATCTGCCACCCTGCAACTATCGCAATATTTGTGGACTTTTCGTGCTGCACGTGCGCTGGGGGATAACTTTGTACCAGGGTAGCGCACGTCATTGGGTGTGGTGGACCTTAAAAAAAACCTGTTTTTTTGTTTTTCTTTTAAAGGTGTTTCCTTAGAAACACGTTCTTTGCGGTTTTCATACGTGAATGTGTGCTTTGAACGGCAGCTCACAATCTTACAGTAGGGTCTTCAGTGCAGTCGTAGATTGTGCACAAACATTTCATTGCCACTGGCCGACAAAGACCTGCCATTTCCCTTGAAAAGGTGTATGTATCGGCAAAGTTTTCATTCTCACAGGAGAACATCCCAGCAGCACGCAAGAAGTCACACATGCTTCTGTTGATGAGACCCCTTCCGACCTCTGGCTGCGGACAGAAAGCATTGGAATAATGCCAGGCGATTCTCAGCAGTATACATGAGAAAAGCACCTTGGCAGTAGGAAAAATGCGCTTCACTGTTTTCATCAAAATCTTCAGTTAACTGAACACATGAGAACAAGGCATGGAACCAAAGAAGATCCTCCAAAAGGAAAATCACAACATGTACAGTTGCCAAAGAGGCCACGCATCGACATTCTAGAAGCAGTCCGCCGACACAGCACAACTCCATACCACTCCACAAAACGTCCACTCCCTCCAAACCTAAATTGCTAGACAAGTCTTCTTGGATGGCATAGACGCACAGATCTTCCACAAAGTAATCACCCACGACGAAAACTGCGTGCCTTGCCATGTTTCCCAGCCATAGTACACAAAGTTCTGGAAAAGTGAACGCCTCCCTTGCCTGTGACGCACACCCAGAGCACCGGATTGGCTAAAGGCCATAGTCCATTTCCATTGGGCAACATGGTGAGAAGAGCAAAATGTGTCATGTGCCTTTCCCCAATCACTGCGAGGGAGGCGCCCCAGTGAAGCAGGAGGACTTCTTCACCCTATTGGTGCTCTTTTCTGTAACGTACACCCTGAGCACCTCATTGGCCAAAGGGCATAGTCTATTTTCTATTGGCCAGCATGCTCACAAACGCAGAATGTGGCACGTGCCTTTCTCCAAGTACCACCAGGGCTGCGCCCCAGTAAAGCCGGAGGACTCCTTTCTATTGGCGCACGTTCCTCTGACGGACACCCTGAGCAGCACATGATAGGGCAATCGCTAAGGTCCCATTTCCATAGTCCAACATGGTGAGGATCGTCGAATGTGGCACGTGCAAGTCCCCAAGTACGTCGAGGGCCGGTCCCCAGTGCATCAGGAGTCCCTCTTCCTCTTGCCACAAATCCTTAGCAACTCATTTGACAATCCCCACAGTTCCATTTTTCGTGGCCGCCACTCGCAAAATCCCTGCATGTGACTTTCGTACTGCGTGCGGGTGTGGGGGAATAACTTTCATCCAGGGCAGGGGAATTTCATAGTAAGGGGTGACTCTTAAAAGAGTCTGGGTTTTTTCTTTTTTTATATCCTTCTACAAAAACACCTTTTTTGTCTGTTTTCAATAGCTTTTGAGTTTTCTTCTACGCACATTAGTTCAGTAAACTCCTCACCGCATTCTGTAGACGAGCAAACGAAACTGCTTTGCCAATGGAGCTCAACAAGATGCCATTTTCTTGAAAACACTCTGCATGTCCACAAGTAGTAAGGGCACTGCTGCGGATGAACATTGCACAAGCAGACAAAAAAGTATACATGCTTCTGTTGATGTGACACCTTCCTTCGTCTGGCTCGGCACAACATCCATGAGCAGTAGGCCATGCTCTTCGCGGTATTGTAGATGAGAGAAGCACCTTGGCGGTGGGAAAAGCATCCTCACAGCACCCAGCAACCTCCTCAGTCTACGGGACAAATGTAAGCAAGGCAGGTAACCCATATGCATGCTGCCGTAAGAAATTACGGTAACATCCACTTCTGGAAACGTGGCAAGGTCTTTGCAGAGTGTATGCATATCGACGAAATGGCAGTCATAGACAACGTTCCACAATGCGTCCACTCCTTCCAAATCAAAATTGCAGTCAAAGTTTCTTTGCAGAGCACTGTTGTGCACATCTGTTACAAAGGGAGCACCTACAGGCAACACAATACGTTTCGCCATGTCAGCCACCCTCAGTACGCAGAGTATAATGTGCAACCGTTTCACCTCCCCTTCCTGTTAACCACACCCACTATACTTTATTGGCTAATCCCCACACTACCATGGCAATAGGGCAAGGTGGTGTAAAGGGCAGAGTTTGCCAAGTGCACCTCCCAGTAGTGTGTGGGCTGCACCCCTGTAAAACTGGTATAGTCCTCCTTCCCTTTGCACTATCTTCTCTGCAGCTGTACCTCATTAGGTTACTGGTAAACAGGCACACACGCATCCACCAATCACATTAAAGGCGCCATCATCGAACACTGTCACTGCTGTGCAACACTTGAAATGTACCGTTACATATTCACAGTACAAATGCTGTGCCATTCCAAAGCAGGTCCACTGCAAAGTTCAATGAAAGTATGCACAATTTCTCCATCTGCATACATCCACATGGCCACCCATGATATGGCACGTGCCATCGAAAAAGTACTGCGTAATCCACTACCTTTTCATGATATTGAAGGGGGGGGTGGTAAACCATATGCAACTAGGCAGGGTATTCAGTCTTCCAGCGTATATGTGTGAAAGTTTTCTTTTTCTTTTTTTTACGTGCGTGCAAGCAAATTATTTCTGTATTTTCTCTTTGTATGCGTTTCTGTTTGCCTGTCCTCACATTTTTACAACATTCTGGTTAATGCTTCTTGCACAGTGCGGAAGAAAACGGCATTGCCAATGGTGCTCAACTAAATGCCATTTCTACGGAACCACTGCGTATTTTGCGACCTCATGATCTCATAGTGGGTGGAGAACATGCCAGCAGTCTGCATAAACCGACGCATAAATCTGTTTATAACACACCTTCCGACCGCTGGCTGGGGGCAAATTACACCGTCATGGATCCACACTTCTCTTGGTGTGATGCATGAGAAAACCACCTTGGCAGTAGGGAAAATATGCATCACTGCGGTCAGCAACCTCATCAGTAGACGGATTAATCGTCCACACAACTTGTAACCCAAATGTACACTTCCATAGTGCACCACGACACAGTCCACGTTTGTAACGGATGCCACATATCTGCAAAGGTGAACCATGCCGCCGAAACTGTCACCCTGACAGACCCAGAAAGTGTCCACTCCTTCCAACCCGAAATTACCAGCAACACCTCTTTGCACGCAACACCTGTGCAGATGGTGCACAAAGATATCACCGACGATAAGCACGGTCCGTCTCTCCATGTCGACCACCCTCATGACACAGTATTGTGACAAAGTGGTAACGCCCCTTCCTATGAACCACGCCATAAACTCCTGTCTATTTCCCACAATTCCATTTCCACCCTGCTCATAATGGGAGGATGTGCACCTATGCTTTCCCCACCTACAGTGAGGGCCACGGCCCAATAAAGCTGTGCCAATACTTCTTCCCTTTGCACTGTCACTTTTTGCAGCACTCCCCAAATTGGGTGCGGTCACATTTCAAAACACGCATGCACCAATCACATACAAAACCTCTGCATTGCATACTGTCATTTCTGTACACCTCTCCTTTTTTACCGTTCAACACACTCTCATTACACGTTCCGTTTGTTTGCAAAGCCCCTCCACCAGAAATGTCTGCTAAAGAAGGCAGTATTGCAGCATCCACAAACTTCCTAACACGCCCCGAGCACACCTTTAGCTTTGTAGACAACATTGCAACCCTTTCCACACCCACCGCAACACTGCACATCCAAGCAAGCGACCATGTGGGCACCCAACATTATGCACAAACGTTACATATGTAGCGCCAGTTCGACCCATCTCTCTCAAGCCATAAAACACTCATGCACAAAAACGTGTCACACTTAGCAGAAGCCACAACTGTAGTGCAGCCTGCACCACCCCTACGCACTACTGATCACAAGCTATTGTGTCACTGCCAACCTATGCACACCACCTTCACAACATTGGGCCTACTTCAATAAATTTGCACACAGCAGAGTAACACCAACCACATATAAGCTGCCCTTCAACCTTACCCACTTCCATAGTCACATTATGTATGCAATGCACCCTGTGGCCACACTACCCAACTTCTCACTGCACCATCTCCTGCCGCACACCAAACACTGTGGCATGTTCCAACTATCACCACAACCATAGAATGCACAATTCACACTTTGTTCACATGCTACAGCAGACCAAGTGATTTGCAATGTGCTTCACACGCATTTCCCAAACATCACCACCCTGTGCTGCATGCATTGCCAAACCTGCATTGCTCCAGCGGGTCTGCTCCTTGCACACATTCCCCCCCACCGTAATTGAACAATACATGTCAGCATATCGCCAACTACCACTATGCACATATGCACCACTGGCACACGCATTGCACCCAGTGCCCACACAGCGTGACTTTTCTCTGCAGCAACTCCAACCACAGAGCAGTGCCATGGAGGTATGCAGTAACAAATTGCAACAGTTACCATAATGTACAAACAAGACACTCTCTCCTGCATCCCTGTACACTTTCAATCACATACTATGGGTGTACGCACTACCATTCACAAACTATTGTGCCACTGCCAACCTACCCACAATCTATTTGCAACAAGGGCCTATAACGGCTGAAATGGGCTCCACACCCATTCCTTACATGCCCCCACCCTCTTACTCATGCACTTTGAAAAATGCATTAATGGCATGCGTGTCCTCAAGGCCTAGGCTCTTAAATGCATGGCCTACAGCCATGCATCCAATGGTCTAGGCCTTGAACACACTCATGGCAACGTAATGCCACCATGCATGTCTCCATGTCAGCTTCTGCGACAATCCACATAGACACCACTGCCACCAACACTCCTACCCAACCTGTACACCGCCATGGCGCTACGCAGCAGCAAATGGCAAAAGTTAACATGACGGCCATGTGGGCAGCTACCATTCTGCAGAAACGTACCACACTTAGGTAGCAATCATTCTATTGTGTCACTGGCACCTATACACACCACCTTCACAACATTGGGCCTACTTCAATAAATGTGCACACAGCAGAGTAACCAGCCACAGATAAGCTGCCCTTCAACATACCCACTTTCATAGTCAAATTACGTATGCACTGCACCCTGTGGCCACACTAATCAACTTCTCACTGCACCATCTCCTGCCGCACACCAAATGCTGTGGCATGTTCCAACTATCACTACAACTATGGTATGCACAAATCAGGCTTTGCAAGTCACTTGTCCTGCTGTAGCACGTCACCAATGTGCTCCTCACGCATTTCCCAAAGATCACCACCCTGTGCAGCATACACTGCCACAACCTGCATTGCTCCAGTGGGTCTGCTCCTTGCAGACATTCCCCCCTACCGTAATTGAACAATACATGTCAGCATATCGCCAACTACCACTATCCACATATGCACCACTGGCACAAGCATTGCACCCAGTCCCCACACAGCATGACTTCTCTCTGCATCAACTCTAACCAGAGAGCACCCCTTGAATGCATGGCCTACGGCCTTCGGCCATGCATCCAATGGTCTAGGCCTTGAACACACTCACGGCAACGTAATGCCACCATGCATGTCTCCATGTCGGCTTCTGCGACAATGCACAGACACCACTGCCACCAACACTCCTACCCAACCTGTACACTGCGATGGCGCTACACAGCAGCAAATGCCAACAGTTAACATGATGGCCACGTGGTCAGCTACCCTTTTGCACAAACGTACCACACGTAGGTAGCAGCACTTCACCCCAACTCCCCCACACCATAAAACACGCAATCACAAACATAGGCCACACTTACCAGAATGCACAAACATACCACATCCTCCACCACCTCAACCCACAGCCATGCACAAAGTACTGTGTCACTGCCAACCTACCCACAATTGGTTTGCAGCAGTAACGCTACTGCAACCAATCGGCACACACTGCATTTTACAAGCACCACCATGTACCGGATGCAGACTGAAACATGCCTTCCTGCGGTGTGTATTATGCCACCCTACGCTCCTCCGTGCATGCCGTACAGCCTACGGGCTACGGCCTTCGACCATGCACCCAATAGTGTAATCCTTCCACAGACCCACTGCACCTTCATTCACCCATGCATGCCTCCATGTGCCCAATTACCGCTTTCCATCTGCAGCGCACTACCACCCGCGCTCCCACCCAACCTATCTCATGTGCAATTCACTCATCTGCAAATGAGCTGCCACCACTCGCCACGAAAGCAGTTCCCTGTAAAAAGGTCACGGCAGAAACTAAAGGACCGTTACTACAGCTGCCTCCAATCACCACACAAAATAGTATCTTACGTATGTCACATGAACCACTTCTCACTTCCCAAGCCATTCCTTCCTTTATGGCCGCTGACACAATATGTACGTTTGCAGGTTTGCATACCCTGCCGACCCTGCCGCCGCACTGTCCTCCGATACACCATGGCGGCTTTAACAAAAAATGTTGACCCACAGCACGCTTCCCTCTACCCAACCACTGGCCGCGTGCAAACTTCTCCGACACCACGCTGTACCGCAATCCAATCTGTCCGCGGAGTGAACAGGGAAATGGGTCCACGGAGCGGACCTAGACATCACACATTTTTTGGGACGTACATTTCAGTGTTTTGTAACAAATTGATTAGTCCGATTTCCACCGAACACACAAAAGCACGCTTTCTGGCCCAAGCCTCCGCTCCTGGCGCAATTTTGGTGAAAATCCATCCAGCCGTTCGACCAGTAGCCGTGCACAGTTTTTCCCTATTCAGTCTATGGGGGGGGAAAAAACATTTTTGGGACCCCCCTATAACTCCCCCCACCCCCTGCACGAAAATTTGCCCAACTTTGTGAAAATATTCAGACCCGCCAATATACTTTTTTTGCAGTTTGGTGAGGATTCATCCAGGGGGAGCGAAGTTATAAGCCGCCGAAAAAGTTCTCTTCCTATGAGTTTAGCAACTTAACCATAAGTACACGGCCGCTACTGCAGGCAGTGTAATATATATTCACTGAAAAAACATTGTTAAAGGGACGTTATGGTTAAGTTGCGCTACTAACAACCTATAACCTTCACTGAAAAATCTATACTGAAGGAACTTTCTGGATCCACTGCCCTACCAAACAAACCAAAAAAAACGTTGGTCAAAGGGACGCTATGGTTAAATTGCACTACTAAAAAACCTATGAAATTCACTGAAAAACGTTGCTACAGGGACCTTATGGTTACAGCTAAAACCGAAAAACCCCCAGAAATTCAGTAGTTATGGTAAGATACGCATCCATAACTTGTGCTACCTCTGTGCACTGCAAGGAATAACACCCATGACCTCAAAGATAACATCACAAATGTCATTGATGACATCACTGATGCCATCACATGTCTGGCTCGCTCTTTTATTGTTCACTGACATATGCAGGGCAGGTGGGTTTATTCACCGACAGATAGGAAGTGAACATTCAAAAGGAACTATATTTGTAGACCTTAGCCTTCTCATATGTCCTTACAATCTTTTCTTAAGGGTTAAGTCACATCATGTGATACATGTACATAGGGGAAGAGGCAGGCCTGAAACACAGCAATCATTTCTGTGCATGAAGATAATCAGTTAAGTTATGAACACTTTCTGGTAATACAGCTGCTTTTTTTTGCTTAGTTTACTTTCCCGATATGTGGGCATATTTGTGTGTGTTGTGCTCTCTTTATGGTTTGTGTGTAGTAGTACAAATATGTAGTAAGTGAGGGGGTATTAGGTAATTATTACATGTTTCACAGTACGCAAAACTCAGAAAATAAAGCATTAAGCATTGTACTATGTAACATGGCAAACATTTGAATATTAGACCTCTATGGTGCACGCTGCAGACCATGCCTACTTTTCTGCATGAGGTGGTTGCTATACTGGAAAGAAGTCTGTAGTGCAATGGTGTTTATAGCATTGGATTGTATATTGAATTATGTATCTCAGGATAGTTCTCCCAATTACCTCTGATAGTTTTGTGTCAACATTATATTAAAAATCCCTTGTGGAGGCTTGTTATTCAAATTAAAGGCACATGTGATGTCATGTTTGAGGTCATGGGTGTTCGTCCTTGCAGTGCACAGTGGTAGCGCAAGTTATGGTTGCGTACCTTACCATAACTGGGGAATTTCTGGGGTTTTTCAGTTTTACCTGTAGCAACGTTTTTCCAGTGAATTTCATAGGTTTTTTAGTAGTGTAACTTAACCATAATGTCCGTTTAACAACATTTCTTGTTGGTTTATTTCATAGGTTTTTAGTAGGCCAGTGGATCCAGAAAGTTCCTTCAGTATACATTTTCAGTGAAGGTGATAGGTTTGAAGTAGCGCAAGCTAACCATAGCGTCCCTTTAACAACATTTTGTCTGTGAATTTGATAGGTTTTTATTAGCGCAACTTGACCATAACGTCCCTTAAAGAAAGCTTTTTTCACTGAATTGCATAGGCTTTTACCAGGAAGCCATTAGTTTGTGTAGATGTTCCATACAGCATATGAAATTGATGTCTCCATACCGATGAGCACAGTAACCACAAACTGTATGTCTGTGCGTCTATAGCGGCTAGCATTCAAACTGCTGGAAATAGCATGACCATAGCTACCATTCACCAAAGTGAATAAACATGTACCACATTGCAAGGAGGATGAAGTAAGTTAAGTGTGCAAACTCTGTAATTGTGAAACAAACAGACCAAAGGCATAGTGTATGCACCATAACGGAATGCACAGTACACAAAGTGACGTGTGCGTCCAACAATGTTAACCACACTGCCGCTGTATATGGAAACGAAGAAGGAAATAGAGTAAGGAATGCAAAGTATTGAGAGCAGAACGTAACTGCAACGTGGTAACTACACTGAAGTCTCTCCTATGATTGCAGAATTTCTGCAGTGTACCACAATAGCAAACCATGGTATTGTTTTTTTTGTATGCAACAATGCCAAGCACCCTATAATGGCTGGAAGAGAATGTGTCTCTTCACTAAATGAGTAACGATAGTAACTGCATTGGCAAGCAGCACAGTCTAAAAAGTAATGTAGTTAATATGTATTGCTTTATGTACACTACAAAGATATGTTTGTGTGTAACGGGACATAATTTCCATTGAAGGAATGCATCAGAAGCGGATGCCTGCAGGTAAGCAAAATGGAGGTTTCCTACTGAGAGTGGACCTGTCCGGCGTATGTCCAATCACAATGGAAGTATCCATAGGACTACAGTACTGGCCTCATGTCTGCATCTTCTCATTCAATTTTAATTAGTCGTGGCACCGGATGTCTGTTTGTTGCACAGCTATACATATGCGTATGTCATCCTCTGTCTCCTGGTAATGCCGCCCCCGTCACCAACCCTACCGATTCATGCAGGCTACAGCATTTCAAACCGTCCTGCTGCCTATGGATTTCGTGTTGCAAAGCTACCGATTTATGGCTGCGTCACGCCTGGCTGCCTGAGGCACATTGGGAGCAACGAGCAGGCTGCTCCAGTGTACAGTGGCCGTGTTAAATGGCCCATTGCTTTGATTGATGAGCTGCTTGCCCTTCCATGACCCGTGAAACTGACACACCATCTCTGCACTTAGCACCGTGCGGTTACGTAGCAAGTTGCTCACTGCAGTTTGTACAGGTGCATAAAAGATTGCACTGCACATATGACAGTCCGTTGTGAGCCTGGAAAATATGAACGCTGTTGCTGCTTGCTAACTCACAGACAGTTAAATGTAAGAACAGATAAATAAACAACAAAATCTTCGGATCTCAAAGATTGAGTGCCGGTTGCAAAGGTACTGTGTGCGCGTTCAGCTGCCTGAACAACTGTCTTGTTGCTCTGCCTAATGAAACTGCGTGTCTCCTGATGAAAAGCATTCCTATGTGGCAAAATGTACTCATCTCCATGAATACTACAGATACGGCTAATGTTGTGTCATCAAGTGATGGCACTTTCACTTCGATGCATAGATTGCTATATTTGAAGACGTACAAATATCAGTTTTGTGGCGTAATACATGTCATACAATATGCTGCAGATCAATATCTGCAAGAACACATTACCTGTGGTGAGACATTCAGACATATGGCAGCGCCACTGCACAAGCTCTTTAGGACTAGTGCATCAGACATTGGAGATATACATTTGCTCTAGTATTGTACTGTTCATAGCAACCTGTAGAGTGGCCCTTTGTTCACAGGCAAGAAGAAAGGACCAAGTGGGTATTGGGAGCGAGTTGCAGTTGACGGCTTTCATTCGCAATGCGTGTCCAAGTCCCTGACCACCCTTTGCAGTATCTATTGCAATTACCTGCTAGCAAGATTATATACAGTGCTATAATATTTCATTGGTGACTATTTTGCAAACGTTACGCTTCCAACACATTCTTGCTCACACCACACCCAGAAGCCTTATTGCCAAATCTCGTAGCTTCCACAGACCCATTTCCATGTGCGCCATTCTGCAAATGGCCGGATGTCGCACGTGGAATCCCGGAAGTAATGCTGTGTCCGCGTACTTTTCGTGTGTGTGCGGCGTGGAGGATTAAATTTCAACCAGGACAGCGGATTCCATATGTAGTGGTGGCTCTGGAAAGGGCCTTTGGTGGTTTTTTGTTTTTTTAGATGCTTTTAAGGAAACACTCTTTTTGTGGTTTTTATAGAGATTTTAATTTTTCTGCACTCTATCCATTCTTACAGTAAGCTCTTCACATCATCCTGTAGATGGAACAACAAAATACCATTGCCATTATTGAACAAAGAAATGCCATTGTCATGGAATAAGTCCGCATTTTTAGAATCAATTATGTCATTGTTGCAGAGGAACATTGCAGCATCGTACAAAAAAGTAGACATGCTTACATTGATGATACACCTTACGCCTTCTCGTTGTGAAACAACTGAATTAGAACAGACGCATACTCTTCTTAGTGGTATGGAAAAGAAAAGTATTTTAGCTTTTTATAGAGATTTTTCTTTTTCTGTATTCCACGCATTATTACAGTAAGCTCTTCAGCGCATCTTGTAGATGGAGCAACAAAATACCATTGCCAACGTTCGACAAAGAAATGCCATTGTCATGGAATAAATCCACATTTTGAGAATCGATGATGTCATTGTTAAAGAAGAACATTCCAAAATTGCACAAAAAAGTAGCCATTCTTCCATTGATGATACACCTTCTGCCCTCTGGATGTGAACAATCTGCATTAGAACAATCCAACCCTTTTCTTGTCGGTATAGATTAGAATAGAATTTTCACAGCGGGAAAAAAAACACTTCACTGCTTTCATCAATCTCTTGAGTTGATGCAACACATATGAACAAGGCGCGTAACCCAAATGCTGAGCTCCGTACTTTACCACGACAACATGAAAAGGCGTGAAAGTAATCACTTCTTTGCAAAGGTCAAGGACAAAGCCGAAATTGCAGACATCGTCAGCGCACCACAATGCCTCCACTCCTTCCAACCCGAAATTGCCATGGAAGTCTCTTTCCTGGGCATACCGGTGCAAATGTACCACAAAGGCATCACACAGTAACAGGACTCTGCGTCTCTCCATTTCTGCCAGTCTGAGTGCATGAAGTAATGTAAGAAAATATTACCGCCCCTTCCTATGAAGCGGAACCTAAGCAGCTAATTGGATAATCCCCCAGTCACATTCCCATTGGCCAGCATGCTTAGAAGGGCAGAATGTGGCACATGCGCTTTCCGAACTAGCGCAAGATCTGCGGCCCAGTGAAGCAGGAGGAGTCCTTCTTCCTATTGGTGCACTTTCTTGTGACGCAAAGCCTAAGCACCTGACAATCCCTACAGTCCCATTTCCATAGGCCAGCATGGCGAGAAATGTAGAATGTGGCACGTGTGCTTCCCCAAGTACGGCGATGGCAGGGCCCTACTGAAGCAGGAGTCCTTCTTCCTATTGTCGCACACCCTAAACAACTGATTAGACAATCCCCACAGTCCCATGTCAATTGGGCAACATGGTGGGAAGGGCAGATTGTGGCACATGCGCCTCCCGAAGTACCGCGAGGGGCGCACCCCTGTAAAACTGGAGCAGTCCTTCTTCCCTTTCCACTATCTTCTCTGCAGCACTACCTCATTGGGTTACGCGTAAATAGGCACACACGCATCTATCAATCGCATCAAAGCCGCCATCATCCAACACTGTCACTCCTGTACAACACTTCAAATGTACCGTTACACATTTACAGTACAAGTGTTGCGCCATTGCAAAGCACGTGCACTGCAAACTTCAGTAAAAGTATGCACGATTTCTCCATCAGCATCCATCCACATGGCCACCCAGGATGTGGCACGTGTAATCCTGAAAATACTGCAGAAACCGCTACCTTTTCATGATAGCAGTGGAGTAACTTTGCTGAAAATGTTGGGGGCGTGGGGGACATGACATCTGAAGAAAAGGTGCCCCAGCCAAATGAATGGGGACAAAATGGTGTGCCATGAAAGTTGGCGGGGACAAACACCCCTGTTCCCCCCTAAAATTACACCCATGCGTGATAGTGAGGTGGGGGGCAGGGGGTGGCGGAGGAAGCAATATCAAGCTGGGTAGGGGATTGAGTCTTCCATCGTAGATGTATAATGTTTTTTTTTTCTTGCTACGTGCCTGCAAGCAACTTTTTTGTATTTTTTTTTTTATATGCGTTTCTGTTTGCCTCTCCTCACATGTTTACCACATTCTGGTCAATGCTTCTTGCACAGTGTAAAAGAAAACAGCATTGCCAATGGTGCTCAATTAAATGACATTTCTACGGAACCACTGCATTTTTTGCCACCTCATGATCTAATAGTGGGTGGAGAACATGCCAGCAGTCTTCATAAATTCACACATGCTTCTGTTTATAACACACCTTCCAACCTCTGGCTGGGGACAAATTGCACCGGCATGGGCCATACTCCTCTTGGTGTTATGCATGAGAAAACAACCTTGGCAGTAGGTAAAATATGCATCACTGCGTTCAGCAACCTCCTCAGGTGACGGCTTAAACGTCCACACGACATGTAACCCAAATGTAGACTTTCATAGTGCACCACGACAAAGTCTATGTTCGTGACGGAGGCCACATATCTGCAAAGCCGAAAAATCCTGCCGAAACTGCAGTCACCCTGACAGCCCCAGAACGCGTCTACTTCTTCCAACCCGAAATTACCAGCAACGCCTCTTTGCACACAACACCTGTGCAGATGGCGCACAAAGGTATCACCGACGATAAGCACTGTGCGTCCTTCCATCTCCACCAACCTCACAACACAGTATTGGGAAGATATGGTACCGCCCCTTCCTGTCAACCACACCCTAAACACCTTATTGCCCATTTCCCACAAATCCATTTCCATGGCCAGCATGCTCATAATGGCAGGATGTGCCACATGCGCTTTCCCATCTACACCGAGGGCCACAACACTTCTTCCCTTTGCAGTGGCATTTTTGCAGCGTTCCCTCATTGAATGCTTTCAAATTATCAAACACGCATGCAGCAATCACATACAAAACCTCTGCATTGCACACTATAATTTCTGTACACCAGTCCATATTTACCATTTAACACTCTCAGTAAACGTTCCGTTTGATTCCAAAACCCCTCCACCAGAAACTTCTGCTAACTAATGCACGATTGCTGCATCATCAAAGATCCTGCGGCGCACCCAGCACACCTTTTGGCTATGCACACAACAGTGCAGCCCTTGCCCACACCCACCACAACACTATGGATACATGCACGCGACCATGTGGGCAGCTAACATTATGCACTAATGTAACATACGTACTGGTACTTCTACCCAGCTCCCCCCCACACCATACAACATCCATTCACGAAAACGAGTCACAATTAGCAGAATCCACAAACATACCACAGCCTGCACCACCCCTACCCACTGCCATTCACAAAGTCTTGTGTCACTGGCAACCTAAGCACAAAAGCTTCACAACATTGGGCCTACTTCAATAAATCTGTACACAGCACACTAACCAAGCACATACAAGGTGCACTTCAACCATACCCTCTTCCATATATAAACACTGCACCCTGTGGCCACACTGCACACCTTCTCACTGCACCATCTCCTGCAGCACTGTTAGGGATAATTCTCTCTTTAGGCTGAATTTCCTAACCTAGTGAGCCCCCCAGCAGCTTTGCTGGATTTGTGGAGTTTGTTTTTTTCTCCTGCCAAGAGTGAGACTCTTTTTCTCCCACTCTTGGAAATGATTTATGGTGTTCCTTTGACTGCTAATGTGTTTGTGGGCTATGGGGTCCTTTACTCCATAGGGTCTCGTGTTTTTTTCTATGTGTGTTACACAGCAACAGTACAGTAACACAGGGGTGTCATAGTGGCACCCCCCATAGACTCCATACCCTGGGACTGACTACTGTCTCCCAGGGCATGTAAAGTCACCATTGGCTTTACTAGTCCCAAATTATTAACAGAAACCAGTACAAACCATCATATTGTGGACGTACTGGTCGGTGCAATTCTATTGCCCTGGGGTCTGTTAGTTGAGGGGGCACGTCTCCGTCCCCCCTGATCGAGTTTTGGCTGGTGGCACTATGACTTTCCCATTGTTCGAGGCTACCAACTTTAATTATTTAATTCTCATAGCCTCGAACATACCGCCGGTTTATTTATTTAATATTAATTCGCCGGTTGGTATTTTTTGCCAGGACTCGATTCTAAAATGGCGTTTGTGTTCTCTTCTGTGACTCCAACCCAAGTCGAGCCCTTTGTTCAACTTTTTGGCGGGCTTCTCCACAGAAGCCTCCAAAAGTGGTGCCACTCTGTCTGGGTACCACAGGGGGCGTGGGAGGGGGTTTAGGCACCCTGGACTGAGTTACCTTGGTAACTCAAGTCGCACTCTTGTGTGATTGGCCCAAGTGGTGAGCCGGCCGGCTCACCACTTAGCATGTTTGATTGACAGCTAGGCTCAGTGAATGGGGGTGTGCTGCATAAAAGCAGGGCTTTGGGGACTGGAACCTCAGAAGTCACCACAGGACCTGAGAATCCGATGAGGGAGAAGCTAAGCCGACCTACCACGAGGACACCACCGGTGGAGCCCTGCGGAACCGACTCACCACTTCCCGACGACAGAGAAGATCTCCCGGCTGGAGAGACTTCTTCCCCTGACTGGTGGGCACAACCAGTTTACCTTCTTCTCTTCGCACCCCAGACCGGCTTGTGGTCGAATTGCCCGTGCCAAGTACCCCGGCAACCGGATAGCCACTTACCACTGGACTGCAAATAAAAGGACTGCTTTTACCTGAGAACTCTGCGGCTGGTTTCTTCCCTGGCAGTGCAACGGACTCCAGCTTTCCTCCCCGACGAGATCCTCTCTTCCCCCGGACGAAGCACTGACTTGCATCCGCTGCCAGGAACAACTGCCCCCGCTGGAGTATTCTCACCACTTTAAGGTACCGTGTCCGCCAGGCCTCCCTTTCTAAAGATTGCTACAAGGTAATAATAACCCCTTAACCTTCTGGACTTGGCTGGCTGCCTTGACCCTCTAACTGGTCCCTTTCTTTGGTCCAACTCCTTTTTGAACCTTTACAAGACTCTTGTGCACTGCAACCGTGTATCCTTGGACACATTTCGTTGATCCTCTTAAAGCGGATCTGGCCTAATGACTCTAAACTCACGGTGTTACTTTGCCTTCCTCTCTTGTTGTGTTCGTGAAAAAGTGTTGGGATCTGTCTCATATTATTCTCTGCTTTTCTCTCACTTTTAAAACAAATTATTAGAGTGCCATCTACGTTAAGCGCTCACCGCTGTCTGAAAATAAGTGGGGCTTTACTTAAGACTTGTCTAATATTCGTCTAAGGGAGTGTATATCTTTTAGTGACCGTGTTTTTGAATTGCTTACTATTAGTCCCTGTGTGTTTCTCTAGATGTGGTTTTAAATAAATAATTATATCTCTTACACCAACATCTGGTCAGTGTTTACTTGTTCTACTGTGTTCTTTTGACCTATTGTGAATGCTCTGTATACTGCCTAACTCTTCTTGAGGGAAGTCTGACTGCTCAGCCACAGCTACCAAGTGAATCTGTGTGGTACAGACTGCTACCAAGTGGGTTTACTGCCAAACACCTGTAGTCTTAAATCTTTTGCAGTGGTCCCAGAGGGAACTGCACAGGTTTCTGCCTAACAAGCACACCAAATACTGTAGCATGCTGCAACTATCACCACAACCATGGAACGCACAAACGCTTTTCAACTCTCTTGTGCTGCTGTAGCACGTCTACAATGTGCTCCACACCCATTCTCCAAAGATCACCACCCTGTGCCTCATGCACTGTCAAACCTGCATTACTGCAGTGGGTGTGCTCCTTGCAAACATTCCCCGCACCGTAATGCATCCATGCATGTCAGCATGTCACCAGCTACCACTGTGCACATAGGCACCACTGGCACCACCACTCCTACCCAACCTCTGCATGGCAATGGAGCTATACAGCATTAAATGCAACAGTTAATATATTCTACAAAAATTAAACTCTCTGGCACCCCTACACTCTTTCAATCACATACTATGGTCTTACCCACTTCCACTCAGAAAGTATTGTGTCACTGCCAACCTAACCACAAACTGTTCACAACATTGCCCCTACTCCAAGCAATCTGCACACAGCGCAGTATCCAAGCACATATAAGCTACACTTCAACCATACCCTCTTCCATACTGATGATATGCAAACACTGCACCCAATGCCCACACTGCGTGACGTTTCACTTCACCATCTCCAACCTCACATGAAAAACTTTACCATTTGCTAACAGTGACCTCACCTGCAAAACCAAACGTACACGCATGGCAGCTAACTTCTGCTGCTCTATTGCATCTGAAATGTGCTCCACAACTATTCTGTACAAGTCACCACCCTTTAACTGATGCAGGGTCACAAATGCATCACTGCCGTGGGTGTGCTCAAGCCCTAGGCTCTTGAGTGCATGGCCTACGGCCTACACCCAATAGTCGAGGCCTTAAACACACCCACTGCAACGTAATGCCACCATCCATGTCACCAAACGGGTCACAATTAGCAGAATCCACAAACATACAACAGCCTGCACCACCCCTACCCACGGCCATCCACAAAGTATTGTGTCACTGGCAACCTAACCACAACAGCTTCACAACATTGGAGCAACTTCAATACATCTGCACACAGCACACTAAGCAAGCGCATATTAGCTGCACTTCAACCATACCCTCTTCCATACTCGCATTACATAAACACTGCACCCTGTGTCCACACTGCACAACTTCTCACTGCACCATCTCCTGCAGCACACCAAATATTGTAGCATGTTGCAACTGTCAAAACAACCATTGAACGCACAATAAACCCTTTTCAACTCACTTGTGCTGCTGCAGCACATCTACAATGTGCTCCACACCCATTCCCCAAAGCTCACCACAGTGTGCATAATGCACTGTCAAACTGGCATTACTGCAGTGGGTGTGCTCCTTGCACACATTGCCTGCACCATAATGCAACCATACATGTCAGCATGTCACCAACTACCACTATGCAAATACGCACCACTGGCACCGGCACTCCTACCCAACCTCTGCATCGCAATGTAGCAACACAGTGTTACATGCAACAGTTACCATATTCTACAAACATTACACTGTCTCCGGCACACCTACGCCCTTTCATTCACATAGTATGGTTTTACCCACTTCCACTCAGAAAATATTGTGTCACTGCCAACCTAACCACAAAATGTTCGCAACATTGCCCCTACTCCAAGCAATCTGCACACATCACAGTATCCAAGCACATATAAGCTGCACTTCAACCAAACCCTCTTCCATACTGACAGTATGCAAACGCTGCACCCAGTGCCCACACTGCGTGACTTTTCCCTGCACCATCTCCAACGACACATAAAAACTTTACCATGTTTTACAGTGACCTCACCTGCGCAACCAAACGTACACGCATGCCAGCTCACATCTGCTGCTCTATTGCGTCTGAAATGTGCTCCACACCAATTCCGTACAAGTCACCACCCTCTAACTGATGCAGAGTCACAAATGCATTACTGCCGCGAGTGTGCTCAAGCCCTAGGCTCTTGCGTGCATGGCCTATGGCCCTCTACTGCAGAGTCACAAATTCATTTCTGCCTTCTGCCGTGAGTGTGCACAAGCCCTAGGATCTTCGGCCATGCACCCATTAGTCTAGGCCTTGAACACACCCACCACAACGTAATGCCACCATGCATGCCACCAAGTACGACAGTCCACATACACACCACTGCCACCAGCACTCCTACCCACACTGTGCACCGCCATGGAGCTATGCAGCAAAAAAGTGGAACAGTTACCATAATGTAGAAAGAAACCACTGTCTCCTGCACCCCTTTGCACTTTCATTCACATACTATGGCCGTACCCACTTCCATTCATAAAGTATTCTGTCACTGCCAACATACCCACATACTGTTTGCAACATTGGCCCTACTCCAACCTATCTGCACACACCACACTATGGAAGCACCACCCTCTAACGAATGCAGAGTCAGACATGCATTGCTGCAGTGGGTGTGCTAAAGGCCTAGGCTCTTGACAGCATGCCCTACGGCCTTGGGCCATGCACCCAATAGTCTAACCCTTCAACAGACCCACTGCAACTTCATGCACCCATGCATGCCACCATGTGCCCAACTACCGCAATCCATTCGCACAGAAACACACACTCCCACCCAACCATTGTCATGTGCAAATCACTCCCCTTCTAAAAATCACCTGCCACCACTCACCACGGAAAGAGGTTGGCACAAACAGGTCGTGGCACGAGCTTTCGGGCCGTTACGACGGCTGCCTCCAATCACCACACAAAGTAGTCGCCTTTCTAGATACCCGCAATTTGGCGCAATACGCACGGATACTGCAGCCACTCCTCCGTCTTCTTCCACCTATTCACATATCTCACATGAACCACTTCTCACTCCCCCTTCCTTCTTGCCGCCAACACCCGGTGTACGGTATATTTTCCAGACTCTTCCGCCAGTGCACTCTCCTCCGATACACCATGGCGGCGTTTCCCAAAACCTTTAACGCACAGCACGGTTCCCTCCAGCCAACCACCAGCCACGTCCAGTGTTCGCTGGCATCACGGTGTACCGCAGGCCAATGAGACTTCGGTCCAGGGAGCGAACAGGGAAATGGTGCAAATCCATCCAGTCTTTCGGGCTATGGAAATAAAAAATGTTTGGAACCCCCCTATAACTTTGCCCCCCCTGCACGAAACCTCACCCAACTTGGCAAAAAAATTCAGAGGCGGCCATATACTTTTTTTGCAAAGTTTGGTGAGGGTTTCTCCAGGAGGAGCAAAGGGGGAGCAAAGTTATAAGCCGCTGAAAAAGTGCTCTTCCTATGAGTTTAGCAACTTAACTATAACTACATGGCCGCTACCGCGGGCCGTGTAATATGATTGGTTATTTGTAACACGCTTAATACCCAGAGGTTTCTAAGCATGGACCCGGGATCGAACCTGTGTTAGTCCGCGTTGTCTTGCTTCCAAGGCGAGCGTGTTGCCCCTGAGCTATCCTCCTGAGACATTTTTCACTTAAGCAATTACAATTCTGCAAATGATTGCAGCTTGCATTGCATTGAAAGAAAAAATTATCTACAGCCTTCCAACATCGAATATATATATATCAATGGCAAAACAATGTCATCAACGAGATTTGTGATGGGTGTTAGTCCTTGCAGTGCACACTGGTGGCATGAGTTATGGTTGCTTAGTTTACCATAACTGGTGAATTTCGTTTTTTTTTTTTGGTTTTACCTGTAATCATAGCGTCCCTGTAATAACGTTTTACCATTGAATTTCATAGGTTTTTGCTACTGCAACTTAACCATAACGTCCCTTTAACAATGTTTTTGTTAGTGAATTTCATAGGTGTTCAGTAGGGCACTGTAACCAGAACGTTGCTTTAGCATAGTGTTTTCTGTAAAGATGATAGCTGTTTGTTACTGCAACGGAACCACAGCATCCCGTTAACAACGGTTGTTACTGATTCCTTGGATGCCTTCATGATAAACATGTGGAAAGGCCACATTGTCTGGTGTATCTATCCATTTACGCTACCCCTTCCTTTTCCGAATAGTGTTAGTGTATCTTAGCAATTACAGATGTACATGGTAAATGTTGGTGAGTGTTTCAGTAGTTTCTCTTTTCGTGTTAACATTGCAAGCTGAATCTGTGCCGCACAGTACTGGCCGAGATGACTACAGATGAGCAATATGGACGTTTCCTAGGGAGACTGCACCTGGTGTCATGATCTCTGCTTCCAAAAGGTCAGGGTTTTCCCAACTCCCTTGGAAGCAGATCCATAACCCAGGTTCCGAGTGCCAACCAGTCCCAATTGGGACCGTTGGACCCAGTCCTGGCGCCAGTGGCACCAGGCTCATAAATATGCCCAGTCCCAGCGCTGGAAGCGCCGGGCTCATAATGCTTGGGTGGACTTACCTTCAGCAGACCATGCTGCTTACTTGCCTGCCAGTTGAGCCTCTGATCCTCTTCTGTTTGGAACTACTTTTCCTGTTGGGTGGGGCTGGAGCCACTCCCTAGATTCAGAACACTGGAACTCTTCTGGAAGGCAGGAACTCTTTTCTTACCAGGAACTCTTTTCTTACTTAGGCGTGGCTGTGGAAGGAGACACCTAAGCACTACAGGAGGCTATTTAAACCACACCCGGTGGATGAATCTTGCTTTGCGTTATTCTGCAACCTCTGCAGCAGAACGCTCATCGTGTCTTCTGCATCCGGTCCTGGGCCTAAGGAAAAAGGCTTACCATCCTGAATCCAGTCTTCAGCAACACCTATAAAGACAAGAAAGAACAGGTTAGCATTCCGGCATCTGTCTGAAAGGCAAAGGCTTACCAACTCTTCGCACGCTCCGGAGGCCTTCGGCGCTGCATCCCGCATCTGAAAGACAAAACAAGGTGCGTTTAAAGACATTGGGGAACTTTAATACTCACGTGCCATTACTCCTTTCCACATCTAATCCAGTGGGTATTCCGGCACCCTGCAGCCGCTCCGAACTCGTACCTGCAAAATAAAAAGACAGTTAGAGCGCATAGTGAAGCAGGCAACAAGCGCTTACTTACGTGCTTCCAGGCGCTTCTATTCATCACACGGGCTCCATCTTCAACTCACTTCAGCCCGTCATCCGCCATCGCCGGAACCCTGCAAAACAAGAGACATCATTACTAAAGACTTTAAAGACATTTGATTGACTCGAAACTTACCGTTCGTGCAGTAAACGACGGACAGCAGTCCTCTGAAGTCAAGAGGCCTGCGCAACCTATCCAGTGAAGAAACTGGTTACAGCACCCTGCCCCGAGGCAGATGGAGAGCTCGGCATTCACTTACCTAAGACATCTTACTCTACACGTCAGGCATACAGTGCACAGAGGTCCAGCCCAAAGAGCCAACCGGGTGCTACACATCACCTTTGAAGATACGGTAGTCGCCCAGTCAAGACCGGCGCCTCTGCGAGAATCAGGTGAGCGTTACAGAACGCAAAGCCTACCGCAAAACTCTCGCCCAGGCGCTATGGAAACCTCGGATACTGACCCCCTAGCCCGGTTACTTGGGGAACTAAGGGCAGAAGTGCATGCAGCTCGTCAGGAAACGAATGCTCTAAGAAGGGAACTAATTATTTCCAAGGAGAGAACAGACAATCTTGCTAGACAAGTGCTACAGTCACAAGCCGGACAGACCCCGTTACCCGCATCAGGGGCAAATCTTCCTTCAACATCCTCTATGAATCCAGTGCAGATCAACCTACCTGGGAATGTACCTCTGGCTCCGCCCGAACGATTTTCTGGTGACCCAAAGAGGTTTGCAGTATTTATCAATCAGTGCCGGTTGCACTTCTTATGCCGGCCAGCAGCCTTTCCAACTGATCAAGCAAAAGTAGCTTTTGTACTTTCGTACCTTAGTGGCAATGCGGCAGACTGGTCGATCCCTCTAGTTAATCAAGATGATCCGGTTCTCCATGATTTTCAAGCCTTTCAGCTTAGTATGGAAAAACTGTTCGCAAGACATTCACAGGGGCAGGCCTTGGACAATGAGCTTCTTTCGTTGCGACAGGGTAATCACGACCTTTTGGCTTATATTGCATCTTTCAATAGACTAATAGTGGAAACTCAATGGCCCGAGGACAAAAGGATTACGCTGTTTTATAGAGGTCTACGTGGAGAGCTCAAAGACGTTTTAGCCCAAGTAGTGAATCCCCCACAAGACTGTTCGGATTATATAGACTTGGTCGTTCAAATAGATCACAGGCTGCAGAACAGGAAGGCCGATCGTTCCAAGTTTGATGCTCGAGTATTTTCCAAACCGCCAACTCCTTCCAAAGGAGTAGACTCCGGGGAACCCATGCAAATAGGGGGTCTGAAAGGTCCTCTAACACACAAAGGGAGCGGGAAAGGAGGAAACAGTTGCAATTATGCCTATATTGCGGAAACTCAGGGCACTTTCTTCGAGACTGTCCGGTGAAACCTGCCAAGAAGGCAGTAGGAGCTGCAGTTACCAAAGTTACAAACTCTGAGCAGGGAAACGACCTCGCCCGACAAGAATAGAGGTCCTCTTGCCGAGCGTGAAAACCAGTTCCGTGACCTCGCATTTCGTGATACCTATGGTCCTCATTAGCCCTGATAATCCGGATCGATTACATGCAATTGAAGCTTACGTCGACAGCGGTGCCATCGGCAATTATGTGGATCATGAAATGGTTTTGAGGATGAATCTAACTCTTTGTCCCAAGGCTGTAAAGGACGTCATTACTACGGTGGATGGTACG
Organism: Ambystoma mexicanum; assembly: GCF_040938575.1. Lineage (NCBI taxonomy): Eukaryota > Metazoa > Chordata > Amphibia > Caudata > Ambystomatidae > Ambystoma > Ambystoma mexicanum. Next base: position 497,227,411 of record NC_090936.1, on the reverse strand, counting down.
GAGATAGCCTCCGGGCCAGTAACGCATACCACTCAAGAGGTGACGCTAGTAAGTCAAGATGGACACCATGAGAAGATCGTGTTCGATGTGATCAAGGCCCCTCAGTTTCAGATTATTCTAGGAATACCTTGGTTAGAGAAACACAATCCTCTGATCGATTGGCGAGCAAGAACGGTCCAGTTTCCAGAATGTGTCTCTACTTGTCACCCTCCACCTGGTGTTGCACTGGCCGCAATTTCTTCAGAGACTCCCCAGTTACCTCCCGAATACCTAGAATACCAAGATGTTTTCCGGAAGGATCAGGCTAACTCTCTACCTCCTCATAGGTCTTATGACTGCCAGATAGACCTGATACCTGGATCTACTCCTCCTTGTAGTAGAATTTATGCCCTCACCGAGCCTGAGAACCTTCACCTTCGACAATACCTGGATCAATACCTGGCAAATGGGTTTATTCGTCCTTCCAAGTCCCCTGCTTCTTCAGCTTTGTTCTTCGTTCCAAAAAAGGAAGGAGACCTTAGAACATGTATCGATTATCGCTCCCTGAACCAGATCACTGTTAAGAATAGATATCCGTTACCTTTGATCCCTGAACTCCTGGACCAAGTCAGAAAAGCATGCATATATACAAAGCTGGATCTTAGAGGAGCTTACCACTTGGTACGAGTAAAAGAGGGCGATGAATGGAAGACGGCCTTCCGCACCAAGTATGGGCTATTTGAATATCAGGTCATGCCCTTCGGACTTTGCAATGCCCCGGCCGCCTTTCAATATTTTATGAACGATGTCCTCAGAGAGCTCATAGATGTATGTGTTGTTGTTTACATTGACGACATCCTCGTTTATTCTTCATCGGAATGTGAACATCGGAAACACGTGAAAATGGTCCTCGAAAGATTGCGTCAACACAAACTTTTCGCTAAGTTGGAAAAATGTGTTTTCAACGTGACTGAAGTTGAATTCTTGGGATTCATATCACCTGGCGGAGTGCGTATGGATTCAAAGAAGGTCGATGCAGTTCTCAAATGGCCATCACCATCCTCCGTAAAAGGTGTGCAAAGCATGTTAGGCTTCGCTAACTTTTACCGCAGGTTTATCCCCGAATTCTCTCGAATAGTCCAGCCCATCACTGCCTTGTTAAAGAAAAACAAACGTTTTGAATGGTCTACCGAGGCGGAACAAGCTTTCCAGGATTTGAAGACTAAATTTATCTCTGCACCAATCTTAAAACACCCTCGCCCCGAACTCCCCTACATCGTGGAAACTGATGCTTCAAGCCTTGCCATGGGGGCAGTTCTATCACAAAAGGACCCGGTAACCAATCAGTTGCATCCCGTGGCATTTTGGTCCCGCAAATTCTCGCCTCCTGAAATCAATTACACGATTACTGACAAGGAACTTCTGGCTATCAAGTCTGCCTTTAAGGCTTGGCGGCATTATCTGCTGGGGGCCCGACACACCGTTACTGTGATTACGGATCACCGAAACCTGCAATATTTGAAGACCGCAAAAGCCCAATCCTCTAGACAACTCCGTTGGGCATTATTCTTTGCCGAGTTTGACTTCATAATTACCTATCGACCTGGTACAAAGAACGGTAAAGCCGATGCCCTTTCTTGGATGGGAGTGGAAGAACACTTGGTCAACCCTAAACCTGTACCAATCATTCCCGAACAAAGAATTCTGGGTGTAATCGCCACAGAATCCATAGAGGAAGTTAAGGATAAAGCCAGGCAACTTGTAACTCCAGCAGACATACAGAATTGGCATCTGCAGGGAAAGGACTTTGCAGTAAAGGACAACTTATTGTATTTCCAAGAACGATTATACCTACCCAGCACAGATTTACAGAAAAAAGTAATTTCTTGTTATCACGACTCTTTAATGGAAGGTCATCCCGGTATAGCCAAGACCTCAGAAAAGATCAAGCGCTACTTCTGGTGGCCGTCTTGGAAAAAAGATATCAGAGACTTTATAATGTCCTGTGGAGTATGCGCCCAAAACAAGAGTCAAAAGGAAAGACCAGCAGGCCTCTTACGCCCTATTGACATCCCACCTCGCCCTTGGCATACGCTTTCTATGGACTTCATCACCGATCTACCTCCATGCTCCGGATACAATACGATTCTAGTAATCGTGGACTTATTCTCCAAGATGGCGCATTTCATTCCGCTCAAAGGCTTGCCAACAGCAGCAACTCTGGCCCGAGAATTTCTCGAAAACATCGTCCGACTGCACGGTTTTCCTTCGGTTCTAATTTCAGATCGAGGTAGTCAATTTATTTCTCATTTTTGGCGAAGTTGCTGTCGGTCGGCTCAAATTGATGTGAGACTATCGACCAGTCACCACCCTCAGACCGACGGACAAACCGAGAGGACCAATCAAACTCTGGAACAGTATTTACGCTGCATGCTGCAACAAACTGAAAAAACTTGGAAAGATATCCTTTGGATAGCCGAGTATGCCTACAATAACTCTGTCCATTCGGGAACTGGGAAAACCCCGTTTTTTCTTTTGTACGGCAGTCACCCTCGAACCTCGGAGTTGGATCCCCTCCAAGATCTTGAAACACCAGCAGTAGACTACCTGCATTCTACAATCACCCAAGCCTTTAAGGAAGCTGTTTCTCACCTTCAAAGGGCTAAAGAACAATTCAAGAAAGGAGCAGATCAACATCGGAAGGAAGCCCCTCACTATCAAGTAGGGGATCAAGTCTGGTTATCCACCAAATATCTATCTCTAAAAGGGCCACGCACATTCAACCCAAGATACCTTGGTCCCTATTCCATCACTACCATAGTAAACCCAGTAGCAGTCAAGTTGGACTTGCCCCCGCACATGAAGATACATCCGGTCTTCCACGTCTCTCTATTAAAACCCGTGCAACCTCAAACCCGACTAACCAAATCTCCAAAACCTATCCTAGTGGATGGAGAACTCGAGTTTGAAGTCAAAAGCATTCTGGACTCCAAGATCTCCAAATCTAAACTATTCTACCTAATTGACTGGAAAGGCTACGGCACCCAAGAGAGATCCTGGGAACCTGCTGAATATGTCCACGCTCCTCGCCTAATCAAAAGATTTCACCGAACATTTCCTGACAAGCCAAAACCCCCGGAGAAGCCCGGTTTGGGAGGGGCCTTGAGGGGGGGGTACTGTTATGATCTCTGCTTCCAAAAGGTCAGGGTTTTCCCCAACTCCCTTGGAAGCAGATCCATAACCCAGGTTCCGAGTGCCAACCAGTCCCAATTGGGACCTTTTGGACCCAGTCCTGGCGCCAGTGGCACCAGGCTCATAAATATGCCCAGTCCCAGCGCTGGAAGCGCCGGGCTCATAATGCTTGGGTGGACTTACCTTCAGCAGACCATGCTGCTTACTTGCCTGCCAGTTGAGCCTCTGATCCTCTTCTGTTTGGAACTACTTTTCCTGTTGGGTGGGGCTGGAGCCACTCCCTAGATTCAGAACACTGGAACTCTTCTGGAAGGCAGGAACTCTTTTCTTACCAGGAACTCTTTTCTTACTTAGGCGTGGCTGTGGAAGGAGACACCTAAGCACTACAGGAGGCTATTTAAACCACACCCGGTGGATGAATCTTGCTTTGCGTTATTCTGCAACCTCTGCAGCAGAACGCTCATCGTGTCTTCTGCATCCGGTCCTGGGCCTAAGGAAAAAGGCTTACCATCCTGAATCCAGTCTTCAGCAACACCTATAAAGACAAGAAAGAACAGGTTAGCATTCCGGCATCTGAAAGGCAAAAGCTTACCATCCTGAATCCAGTCTTCAGCAACACCTATAAAGACAAGAAAGAACAGGTTAGCATTCCGGCATCTGTCTGAAAGGCAAAGGCTTACCAACTCTTCGCACGCTCCGGAGGCCTTCGGCGCTGCATCCCGCATCTGAAAGACAAAACAAGGTGCGTTTAAAGACATTGGGGAACTTTAATACTCACGTGCCATTACTCCTTTCCACATCTAATCCAGTGGGTATTCCGGCACCCTGCAGCCGCTCCGAACTCGTACCTGCAAAATAAAAAGACAGTTAGAGCGCATAGTGAAGCAGGCAACAAGCGCTTACTTACGTGCTTCCAGGCGCTTCTATTCATCACACGGGCTCCATCTTCAACTCACTTCAGCCCGTCATCCGCCATCGCCGGAACCCTGCAAAACAAGAGACATCATTACTAAAGACTTTAAAGACATTTGAATGACTCGAAACTTACCGTTCGTGCAGTAAACGAAGGACAGCAGTCCTCTGAAGTCAAGAGGCCTGCGCTACCTATCCAGTGAAGAAACTGGTTACAGCACCCTGCCCCGAGGCAGATGGAGAGCTCGGCATTCACTTACCTAAGACATCTTACTCTACACGTCAGGCATACAGTGCACAGAGGTCCAGCCCAAAGAGCCAACCAGGTGCTACACATCACCTTTGAAGATACGGTAGTCGCCCAGTCAAGACCGGCGCCTCTGCGAGCATCAGGTGAGCGTTACACCTGGTTGGCGTATGTGCAATCACACTGCAAGTATCCGTATGACTCCATTAGTGTCCACATCTTCGAATGCACTTTTAAGTAGTTGTGGAAGCGCTCCTGTATCCGTTCCATACCTATACCCATGCATATGTCATCCACTGTGTGCTGGTAACACCGCGCATGTCCCCAACCTTACGGATTCATACAGTAGGCTAACGCATTTCAAGTACTCCTGCTGACTACGTGGGTGGCTCTGCAAAACTACAAATGCGTGGCTAAAGCACATCTGACTGTATGACGCCCACTGGCAAACAAGGAACAGCAACCTGCAGGGTAACGGCGGCATGTTAAATGTCGCATTAATTTGATTGATGTGCTGTTTGCCTTTCCATGACCGTGAAACAGACACATCGTGTCTGCACTGAGCAGTGTGACGGAAAGTGTCAAGAGGTCGCCTGCGGGTCGTACAGTTGAAGAAAACATGTAAACGTAGGTGGGACAGTTTGTAGTCAGTCTGCAAAATGGCGAAGCTGGTGCAGCTTGGTCACGCCCATACTAGTGCATGTAAAGGCAAGTAAGCAAACAGTGCAATATGCAGAGCGCAAACTATCTTAGTGGTACTTAGAAAAGTACTGTACCTGCATGGGTCGCTCAGAATAAATGTCTCCCTCCTCCACGTAATGAAGCTGTGTTTCGCGTTGTTGTAAACATTCTTGTATTCCAGAATGTATGCATCTCCGTGAATGCTACTCATAAGACTAATGGCATAGCATGAAGTGTTTGTACGCCATGTAACGACAACTGAAATGAAAGCACAAGGGACCAGTGGGCAGTCTACCGCCCTTTCAACAGTTACGTAAAATGTCATGTACAGCATTTGCCACATCTGCTGTGGGCAACAGAAGGGGCACTCCCGTAGGGCAGCAGAGCTCCAAAACATCCTTGATGTTTGAATCATTAATACCGCGCACCGGATGAACTTAATCGTGTTTGGGCGCAGGTGGAACCTTTAGCATTTGGACTGTCTTTCTCCAATGTGGTAAATAAAGTGCCCCAGTAACTATTTCAAGTAAGAAATCTCAGCAGAACAGATGGGTTTTCAAGGCCCTGAGAAATGTCATGAGTGTCTAAATCTCTCGGATATATCCGGGGAGTTTATTCCATTATCTAGGTCCATTGACCATCTACGGTCTCCTTTGCTCACGTATTTAGACCGCGGAACCTGGAGTAGGTTCTTCTCGCCTGAGCGTAGCTGCCGGCTGGGAGTATAGCTCTTGAGTTTGTCAGACAGATACCCTGGCGCCAAATTTATTCACACATTTAAAAACTAGGCAGAGAGTTTTAAACTCTATTCACTCGTTCACCGTTAACCAGTGTAAATATCTTCTCAAGTTAGTGATAGGTGCAGATTTTGTTACCTTGCACACTAACCTAACCACAGGATTTTTATGCCATCTGCACTCTATGCAATTGGAACGCTGGTATTCCTGACAGCAATGCGTTGCCGTAGTCCAGTCGCGTGTTAACAAGTGTCCCTACAACCACTGCTCTATCCTCATTTGCAATAAATGGCAGAATGTGTCTCAACGATCGCAGAGTGTAGAATGCTGATTGCACCTTTGTACTAATCTGCGCTCCACAACCCATGTTGTCTTCCCACACGCAGCCCAAATTTTTGATTTTCTTAGCAAAGTTGAGCTGTGCCCCTAGGAAGCATAGTGGTAATATCTGTCTGTTCTGTTGAAGATGATATTTCGAAGCAAATAGTGACACTTCTGTTTTGTTGGCATTCAGCAACAGTTGGTTGGCACACATCCAGGCCTGTACTTCCTGTAAACACTGTTCCACTATCATAAACATATCCTCAGGTCTCTGCACCTTCAGGAACACCTGCGTATCATTCGCATACGAATGAAAGTTGATATTATGTTTCCTAACTATATCCATAAGTAATTTTACATATAGGTTAAAGACCAAAGGTGAGAGTGAGGACCCCTGAGGAGCCCCACACTTTTGTAAGACAGATTCCGACAGGAAATCTCCAAGCCGGACCCTTTGTTCCCTTCTAAAAAGAAAGGACTCAAACCACTGAAGGGCTTGTTCCGAAACTCTTCCTACTTCCCTCAATCGTTTCAGCAAGATCCCATGGTCTACCGTATCATATGCAGCAGACAGGTCCAGCATAACCAACAAGGACATATCCCCGTGATCTGCCATCTTTATTAGGTCATCCCATACTGTCAAAAACACAGTTTCCGTCCCGAACCCTAGTCCAAAACCAAATTATAATGGGTCCAGTAGGTTTTCACGGTCCACGTGTTCTTGCAGCTCGGTTGTCACCATTTTTCCTAGAATCTTTGCTGGCCACGGCAGTCCTGCCACTGGCCTATAATTTTGAAAATTCTTAGGATCTAGATTGGTTTTCTTTAACAGCGGGGTAACTACCGATTTCTGCAAAGTTTTGGGTACTATGCCTGAAGTTAAAGATTTATTTACAAATGTTGTCACAAATGGGGCAATGTCTGAGGATACTTGTTTAGCTACTGAGGATGGTATAGCATAGAGCACATCATTGGTGGCCTTCAACTCGGAGAGTAGGGAGCAAACCCTCCCCTCCGAAACGTCCATAAATACAAACGAGTTATAACCCATCTCAGTATCTCGACTAGGATCCTTGCAGACCATATGCCGTGCTACAGACCCTTACCCAACAAAGGGCATTGTATTGTGCATGTACTGCAACGCGCTATTCTACAGAGGGAAGGTATTTGGAATTGCGTGGGAATGGTGCGCCCGGGAGCATAACAATGATTGGCGCCTATGTAGGTGAGCGCCACCCAATAATTCCTTCTCTCGGCACGTCCGCTATGGTATCCACGTAGGTGTTGCCCCTTCTGTACCGGGCCTTTCCTGCCGTTACTTCTGTGGCGTGTGTCAGAAGACCATAATAAATGGAAACGAACTGGGAAAGGAAAAAAGGGAAATAAAAAAAAAAATCACCTTTCAGAGATGATAAAAGGAATTGCCAATGAACGGATGCAGGGAGGGAGGCGTGGCACTGTGCAAAACACTGTAGTTCAATCGGTTGGAAAGGGAGTCGCTGTAGAAAGTGGTTTCTGTACATGTTGCACAGCGTTTTGAAGAGTGTCAGTGTGCAACACTCAGTACAACATTTTTTCCACTACTTTCAAGAAGGGCACCAAGGCAATTTGGATGGGGTGTGCAGAAATCGGGATGGCAGGCATAGTAAGATGAACGGTACAGCTGGGAAAAATTGTTCGTGCTGTAAAACGTCATTTTCCCATGTGTGACGTACGCCATTGGCACATGTCGTACACCGGCACAAATACACTTCTTTGCAATGTGCCGCACTTTCTTCATTTGCGTACCAAATAAAAAATGATGCAGCCACATTGGTGTATACATAAGTTACGCAAGAGATCGAAAACAAAACGCATGACCCGCACAAGTGCCGCCTTCATCGCAAACAGCACTGAAACGTGTGTAACATGCTGTGCAATTTTCCCTCCACAATGAACAATAATAATGTCGGCATGATTGCGTGCCACCAAAGTGTCATACAGACAAACCAAAATCAGTCACTTCATTGCAGCTACTCTATAGCACTACACATCCACATGATAGATTCCAAAATGAGCAGCCACTGCACAGAGTTTTTCATTCACTTTCAATCTATGTATTTGGAACCCCCATAGAGCCCGCACGCTGTGGCTCCTGAAACACGCAGCCATAACCGCCCCCTCTGCATTTCTGTCCACAAATACACTGTGTACCATAGTCTGTGCGTACACACCACACCCAGAAATCTTATTGACCAATCCCGTAGCCTCTACAGGCCCATTTCTATGGCCGTCATCTGCAAAAGGGGCGTATCTAACACGTGCCACCATGGAACTATCGCAATATTCGCTGACTTTTCATGCTGTGCGCGCATGGAAGTGGGGGAATAACTTTAAACCAGGGTAGGGGACGTCGTCAGTTGTGGCAGCTCTCTTAAAAAAAGCATTTTTTTTAAGGTGCTTCTATATAAACACCTTTTTTGCGGTTTTTATAAGTATTTCTGTGTTTTCTACGTCAGCTCACATTCTTACAATAGGGTCTTCAACTGCAGCCTGTAGATTGTGAAAGAATATGTCATTGCCACTGGTCGACAAAGACATGCCATTTCCTTTGAAAAGGTGTATATATATCGAGAACAAATGTTGTCATTACCACAGGAGAACATCCCAGCAGCACTCAAGAAGTCACACATGCTTCTGTTGATGAGACCCCTTCTGACCTCTGGCTGGCGACAGGAACCATTGGAATAGTTCCACACTATTCTCAGGGGTAAATATGAGAAAAGCACCTTGGCAGTGGGAAAAATGCGCTGCACTGCTTTCATCATCTTCTTCAGTTGACGGTACACACAGGAACAAGGCATGGAACCCGAAAAGAAGGCTCCAAAGTGCACGACCACAACATGTACAGGTCTGGAAATGGCCATGCGTTGACATTCTACAAGCACTCTGCCGAAACAGCACGCTTCTACACTGCACCACAAAGCCTCCACTCCCTCCAAACCGAAATTGCCAAAAAAGCCTTCTTGAAGGGCATACACAACCAGATCTTTCACAAAGGCATCACCCACAACAAAAACTGTGCATCCTGCCATCTTTGCCAGCCGCACTACACAAACTAATGGTAGAAATGATTGCAGCCCTTTCCTGTGACGCACACCCAAAGCAACCGATTGGACATTCCCACAGTCCCATTTCCATTGGCCAGTGTAACGCTCACCTGATTCCCGTAGAGGCGCCGGTCTTGACTGGGCGTATACCGTATCTTCAAAGGTGATGTGTAACACACGGCTGGCTCTTTGGGCTGGACCTCTGCGCACTGTATGTTTGACTCGAAGGGTAAGATGTCTGCAGATAGAAAATATGGGATTAAGGAACTGGGTTATTGAATGTCTCTCTCTTCTTCCCTTTCTCTTCTCCTGTAGAACCCCAAAGGTTAACGCTCTCACCTTAGGTAAGTGAACGCCATGCTCTCCATCTGCCTCGGGGTAGGGTGCTGTAACCAGTTTCTTCACTGGATAAGGGGAGCAGGCCTCTTGACTTCAGAGGACTGCTGTCCGTCGTTTACTGCACGAACGGTAAGTTTCGAGTAATTCTAATGTCTTTAAAGTCTTTAGTAATGATGTTTCTTGTTTTGCAGGGTTCCGGCGATGGCGGATGACGGGCTGAAGTGAGTTGAAGATGGAGCCCGTGTGATGAATAGAAGCGCCTGGAAGCACGTAAGTAAGCGCTTGTTGCCTGCTTCACGATGCGCTCTGTCTTTTTATTTTGCAGGTACAAGTTCGGAGCGGCTGCAGGGTGCCGGAATACCCACTGGGTTAGATGTGGAAAGGAGTAATGGCACGTGAGTATTAAAGTTCCCCAATGTCTTTAAACGCACCTTGTTTTGTCTTTCAGATGCGGGATGCAGCGCCGAAGGCCTCCGGAGCGTGCGAAGAGTTGGTAAGCTTTTGTCTTTCAGATGCCGGAATGCAGTGTGAAGACCTCCGGAGCGCACGAAGAGTAGGTAAGCCTTTGTCTTTCAGATGCCGGAATGCAGCGCGAGGCGTTGGTGACAGCCGATGGACCAGGTAAGTGAAGAACTGTCACTGAAGACCGTAATGCTAACCTGTTCTTTCTTGTCTTTATAGGTGTTGCGGAAGACTGGATTCAGGATGGTAAGCCTTTTTCCTTAGGCCCAGGACCGGATGCAGAAGACACGATGAGCGTTCTGCTGCAGAGGATGCAGAATAACGCAAAGCAAGATTCATCCATCGGGTGTGGTTTAAATAGCCTCCTGTAGTGCTTAGGTGTCTCCTTCCACAGCCACGCCTAGGTAAGAAAAGAGTTCCTGCTTTCCAGAAGAGTTCCAGTGTTCTAAATCTAGGGAGTGGCTCCTGCCCCACCCAACAGGAAAAGTAGTTCCAAACAGAAGAGGATCAGAGGCTCAACTGGCAGGCAAGTAAGCAGCATGGTCTGCTGCAGGTAAGTCCACCCAAGCATTATGAGCCCGGCGCTTCCAGCGCTGGGACTGGGCATATTTATGAGCCTGGTGCCACTGGCGCCAGGACTGGGTCCCAATTGGGACTGGTTGGCACTCGGAACCTGGGTTATGGATCTGCTTCCAAGGGAGTTGGGAAAACCCTGACCTTTTGGAAGCAGAGATCATGACAGCCAGCATGGTGAGAAGCGCCGAATGTGGCACGTGCGGTTCCCTAAGTACGGCGAGAGCCGGGCCCGAGTGAAGCATGAGTCCTTCTTCCTATTGCCGCACCCCCTAAGCACCTGAATGGACAATCCCCACAGTCCCATTTCCATGGCTGCCACCCGCAAAATCCCCGGATGTGGCCTTCGTGCTGCGTGCGGGCGTGGGGGAATAACTTGCAACCAGGGTAGGGGGAGTTTGTGGTAAGGGGCGGCTCTTAAAAGAGCCTTTTTTTTAGATGCTTCTACAGAAACACCTTTTTTCGGTTTTTATTTGCTTTTGTGTTTTCATGTGCTCACATTAGTACAGTAAACTCTTCACTGCATCCTGTAGACGGGCAAACAAAACTGCATTGCCAATGGGTGACAAAAAAATGCCATTTTCTTGGAAAAACTCCACAACTAATGAGGTCATTGTTCCAAAAGAACATTCCACGAGTGGCCAAAAAAGTATAGATGTTTATGTTGATGAGACACCTTCCTGCCTCTTGCTCAGAACATCATCCATGAGCAGTGGCCCATACTCTTTGTGGTGTTATGGATGAGAAAAGCACCTTGGCGGTGGGAAAAAGCATCTTCTCGACATCCAGAAATCTCTTAGGTCTACAGAACAATTCTAAGCAAGCCAGGTAACCCATATGCATGCCGCTGTAGTGGATGACGATAACACTGACTGCTGCAAAAGTGGCCAGGTCTTCACAAAGTACATGCATACTGGCGAAATTGCACTCATCCACAGCGTTCCACAATGTGTCCACTCCTTCCAAACCAAAATTGCTGTCAAAGTGTCTTTTCAGGGCATAGTTGTGCAGATCTATAACAAAGGGATCACCTACAGTCAACAATGCGTTTTGCCACGTCAGCCACACTCAGTACACAGAGTATAATGTACAACAGTGTCACCGCCCCTTCCTGTTATCCATACCCACAGTGCCATGTCAATTGGGTAACATGGTGCGAAGGGCAGATTCTGGCACGTGCGCCTCCCAAAGTAACGGGAGGGCCGCACCCCTGTAAAGCAGGAGCAGTCATTCTTCCCTTTGCACTATCTTCTCTGCATCACTACCTCATTGGGTTATGCGTAAATAGGCACACACTCATCCACCAATCGCATTGAAGGCGCCATCATCCAACACTGTCACTCCTGTACAACACTTCAAAAGTACCGTTACACATTTACAGTACAAGTGTCGTGCCATTTCAAAGGACGTCCACTACAAAGTTCAGTAAAAGTATGCACGATTTCTCCATCCACATACATCCACTTGGCCACCCAGGATGTGGCACATGTAATCCTGAAAATACTGTGGAATCCGCTACTTTTCGTGATAGTGAGGTGGGTGTGGCAGGGTAAGCAATATCAAGATGGGTAGGGGATTGAGTCTTCCATCGTAGATGTTTAAAGTTTTTTTTTACGTGCGTGCAACTTTTTATGTTTTTTCTCTTTATATGCATTTCTGTTTGCCTCTCCTCACATTTTTTTTTTAACAAGTTTATTTAATTTTTCAAAGCATCGCAGACATGGATATATCGGTAATCAAATCACTGCAGCCCCTATCTGGGGTTCCAACACAAGAAAATAAGACTGCTTTGCTCGTATAAAAAAAAGAGAAAGGAAAAAAGAAGCAAAAACTAACAAAAGAAAAGAGCATATGTAATGAATAACATATTAATCCCCCCCGCCCCCAAACACATCCCAACCTATGGGTGAGAAGGTACAACATTCTGATTTGTAAGTTCAACAGGTTGGATCACTTTCAATGTAAATGTAAAATTCGAGCTCAACAAATGGTGAGTGCAGCTTGAAATAACCCTCGAACAGAGACCTCTGTATCGTTCTACAGGCTGAGTCATATTCCCAGCTTAAAGTTCGGGGTTATCAAATGATAGATATTGCACGGAGCAGCCTTGGTTTAAAAAACATCTGTTCCTTGTTGTCCATAAATTTGTGTAGTGGCAGCCAGGTGTTCAAATACCTGGAATAGGAGCTGCAGGCCTTTGCCGTCACCTTCTCCATTACTCCCCACAGTCTTACCCACCACATAGCTGTTATTGGGCCTTCCATGCCTGTGCTAGTGTAATCCTGGCCGCACTCAACATGTGGGTTATAAGAGTGGCTGTAGGCCCTGAGTTCGCATAACACCCCTCCACCGCCTCCCCCAGTAGTACCACTAACGGGTCAAAGGGCAATCCCACCCCAGTAATATCTTTGATATGGCTTAAAATCTCCTTCCAGTAGGTCGCTGCCAGCGGGCAAGACCACCACATATGGATAAGGTCCACAGATTGTCCACAATTCCTCCAACAGGCTGCGGAATATTCTGGGTTAATGGCGTGCATACGTGCAGGTGTCATATACCACCGGAGGCAAAGTTTGTATGCTGCCTCCTTAATGGAGGTGCATTTGGAACATTTAGCTGTTCTATGCCAAATGCGACTCCAAGTCTCCTCAGAAAATGGTTTCCACAGGTCTTTCTCCCATTTTTGCATATATGTGAGTTTTTCTTCAGGGTCTACCCCTCCCATTAGACGGTATAATCTGGTTATGCCCTTATCTGGTTGACCTTCCTGTATGGTTAGCTCTATTCCTGTTGGGTTTCTGGTTGCCCTTCCTTTTACTTGTGCGTTGGAGACTCAGTGCCTAAGCTGAACATAATGATACCGTTCCTGCTCCGGTAAGTGAAACCTGGCCTTGTAGTCTTCGAACATCAGGGGTGACCCCTCTGTGTAGAGATCTTTTAGGGTTAAATTGTTCTTCCTGCCCCCCAAATGTGTCTAGAAGTTGGCTTGCATTCCTGGGGTAAAGTCTGGGTTATAGGCGATCTGGGCCAGCGGGCCCTCTCCCACTTTAATCTTCTTATTTCTAAATACCCTACCCCAGTACCATAAGGTAGTCTTAGTTGATTCCAGTGGCATACCCCTTTTTTCCCTGTGACGTGTAGCGATGAAGCCAAGGTTCCCCAAAGGTATGTTAGTCGCTGTTCTTTCTATTGTTACCCATTGATTGCGGTCTGCTCCAGCTGATCATTGTAGCATCGGGGCTACTTGTGCCGCCCATAGGTACCTGCGGAATTCCGGTACTCCCAGCCCCCCAAACACTTGTGGTCTGAAAAGTACCTTTCTTGGTATTCTCGGTCTCTTCCCTCCCCAGATAAAGGACATCACTTCTTTCTGTAGTGTCTGAATAGCTGGACCCGGGATTTTTATCGGGAGGGTGCCTACCACGTATAGAAATGTTGGAAGCAGAGTCATTTTAACTGCTGTGATGCGTGCCCGCCAGGACAATTCCTGCAATTCCCACCGCTTTGGGTCACTAGTTAAAGTTTTGAGGAGGTCCGGGATATTGGCTCCATATAACCTGTCGTAACAGGGGGTTAATTGTACCCCAAGGTATTTAACTGACTTACGTTCCCATTTCAAGGGGTATAAGCTTTCCCATCCCGGGATTCGGACCACCTCTTCAGTAATATTAAGAGCTTTAGATTTCGGATAATTGATGTGTAAGCCTGAGACTCGTGCAAACTCCTCCAGCAGTTGTATGGCCGCTGGTAGGGAGCTTTCGGTGTCCCTTAGAAACAAAAGAATATCATCCGCATAGAGTGCCACCTTCTGCGGTCCCACATTGCCCACATCGACCCCCCGAATCCCCCGGTGACCCCGGACCTTACATGCGAATGGCTCCATGGCCATGGCAAAGATCAGGGGTGATAGGTGGCATCCCTGTCTTGTGCCTTTCTGAATGGGCATGTCTTTTGTGAATTTCCCATTGACCATCCGTCTAGTGGAGGGGTATGCAAAGTTAGCCATTACCATGCGAACGAAGATTGGCCCGCATCCGAATTTTTCTAGAGTTAGCCGGAGAAATCCCCAGTGTAAGCTATCAAAGGCTTTGGAAGCATCCAGAGCCGCTATTGAACATTTTTGACCCGTCCTCCGGCCCCAATCAATAGTGTCTATGGCTCTAAGAATATTGTCATATGTGTGTCGCCCTTTCACAAACCCGGCTTGGTCTGAATGAATTATCTCTGGGAGTATCGCTGCCAATCTTCTCGACAGTATCATGGAGTAAATCTTTGCATCTCCATTTAATAGGGAAATCGGGCGGTAGCTTGCACAATCGGCAGGGTCCCTACCTGGTTTCAGCAGTAATATCATGGTTGCTGGGCACATGTCCCGGGAAACTTGCCATTTATCCCTGATGGAATTAAATAGTTGTGTTAGGGGGCCTACTAAGATATTTCTGAATGTGTTATAGTATGCATTGCTTAACCCGTCTGGGCCCAGGGTTTTTTGTTTTTTGACCTTTTAATGCCCCTATTGCTTCCCCCACTTCTTCCTCTGTTATGGGAGCTTCCAGCTGTTGTCTGTCTGCCTCCTTAATTTGCGGTAAATCCAGTTGTTTTAAGAAGGCCACCTGTGCTTCCCCCTCTAGGTTTTCTTTCCCCATATTAGTGGAGTGGTATGAGAACATTGCCTCTTCTATTTCCTTTTCTCCCCTCATTATGTCTCTGTTCCCTTTACAAAGTTGGGTAATACGGTTCCGGAGTTTCTGATGTCTCCGTTTGGCGGCAAGGAATCGGTTGGCTTTACCCCCGTGTATATAGTAAAACTGTTTTGTTTACACCAGAAGACATGCTGTGTCATCCGTTAGATGGGTTTCCAAAATCGCTCTAGCTTTTTTAAGTTCCCGCCATGCCTTTTGTGAGCCCCTATTTTGATATTCTACCTCTGCTACATGTATGTTGGCCTCCATGTTGTGTTTTGCCCTAGCCCGGGGTTTGATGTTTGCGCGATAAACTCTCCCCATACTACCGCTTTGCTTGCATCCCAGATGGTCAACCAATCAGTCCCAGGTGTTATGTTTTCCTGGAAATAATTTCTTAAGGTTTGTTCTATGCCTATTCGGACCGTTAGGTCTTTTAATACTATCTCATTTAGGCGCCAGGGTTTGTGGGATTGTTGTTGCGGATAGTTTGGTTCTATTTTTAAAATTACTGGGGCGTTATCTGATAGGCATCGCACACCAATTTCGAGGCCTGTGACTTGTGGGACCACTGTTTCTGTAATGAGTACCATATCAATACGGGAATGGCCTCTGTGTACAGCAGAGTAATGGGTGTAGGTTTGTTCTGTTTTGTGGGTAAAAAATCGCCACGTTTCCAGCAGGTGTAATTCCCTTAGAAATTTGGCTAAGGCTTGTCTGAATGCGTGGTCATGGGAGGTAGCGGGGAGGGTTTTATCCATGGCTGCATTATTCACTCCGTTAAAGTCTCCACCAATTAGAATTTTCCCTATGCCCCATTGTGCAATCCTGGGCAGTAAGCTCAGCAGAAAGTGGTCTTGTTTTACATTAGGAGCATAAACAGAGATCAATGTGACCAATTGTCCCATCAGTTCCCCCCCCCCCCCCCAACAACAAATAACGACCATCTGGGTCCTTTTTTTATAAAACGTTTCTCAAAGTTGATACCTCTTGCCAGCAAAATGCCCACTCCCCGTTTTTTAGACCCGCTAGAAGCCAGGTATTGTATTGGGAAGGCCCGATGTTTCAACCTCGATTCATCTTCTGGGAGCAGATGTCTCTTGTAACCATACCACTGAAGCGTGCATGTCCCTTAATCTGTTTAATGTGGATTTCCGCTTAACTGGAGAGTTCAGCCCCTGGACATTCAATGAGACGAAAGTTAGATCCGTCATTTACCATTTGTCCCCTTCATTGTGTTCCAACTCATGTGTGTTGTGAGGTATTATGTTTGTATATTGTACCCTTCCTCCCAAAACAGTACCAAAACAGTCCAGGGGGTCTGCACAGCGCAGTGGAACGTGAATATCTGCTCCAGAGTGGCTCCTCCAATTTGCCAGCTATCCTCCGATGACAGGCCCCCCGATGCGTGTGCCCGGAAGGCAGCGTCGCGGCTCCAGCAGCGACCCTACTGGGCATTGGTGTCCTGGTGGACTCTTTGCCTCCGGGGTCGGGGTCTCCCCCACCAGTGCGACGGCACCCGGGCTGCACCCTTGTGGGCCCCAGTGGCACAGAAGGATGGGGTTGAATCCTCCGTCGTGGCTCCTCCTCACCCCTCGCCCCCAGCCACGGACCAGCGAGTGCATCTCTTTACGCTCCGGACTGGGGCCGAGGTCGTCGCAGTCCGGTTAGGTCTCAGTGCCCCACAGCCTCCCCCAGCTCACGTAAGACAGGGGGCCAGGGGTCCAGCGACCTGCAGAGAAAGTGCTGCCTCAGCTTCCCCCTCCTTCGGTTCCGAGCTCCAGATCCCGGCAGTGCGGCCACTCTGCAAATTATACGCACTGGAGTAAGGGGTATCTCTCACTGTCCTTCCGTGATGCCGTGCTGTGTACTGGAGCCCGATTCACACTCCTGGGCCCCTCAGCCCCCCAGCTGCTCATGGGTGTCCCTCACGCTGCTTCTCCGCTACGCTCCGGCGGGACCTCGAGGCACCAGGTGGGGGGGAGGGGTAAGCAGTCGCAACGTGGCTTCGCAAGTTCAGATATTCTACCAAGCAATGCCCTCCAAGACGTGCATTTCTCCTGCCAACGTCCCCGGCGCAAACACAGGGACCCTCGGCATGGATCGATATCTCACCAGATTCCAACTCTCCAGTTGCGAACGGGTCGTGAGTCCCCCAGTGAAGGTGCTCAGCCTCGTCCGCCATTTTGATTGCGGGAGGGCCAAGGCCGAAATGTTTGTGAAGCCCCGTTAATGATGCCTCTATAGAAGCCCACGGCTCCTCTTATGCTGCGCAGCTTCCGACACCCGTTGGTGGGACTCACCGGCCCGCATACATAGTTTGAGGGGGTTCTGGGGGTTCGAGAAGGGGCTGGGAACCGGGAGCTCAACGAGGAGGCATCCAACGGTGTCCTCGGCTAGCCATGCCCCCCTCTCCTCACATTTTTTTACCACATTCTGGTCAATGCCTCTTGCTCTGTGTAAAAGATTTTTTTGTTTGTTCTCTTTATATGCATTTCTGTTTGCTTCTCCTCAAATTATTACCACATTCTGATCAATTCTTCTTGCACAGTGTAAAAGAAAACCGCATTTCCAATGGCGCTCAAATAAATGCCATTTCCACGAAACCACTGCATATTTTGCGACCTCATGATCTCATAGCGGGTGGAGAACATGCCAGCAGTCTGCAGAAATTCATGCATAATTCTGTTTATAACACACCTTCCGACCTCTGTCTGGGGACACATTACACCGTCATGGGCCCATACTCCTCTTGGTGTTATGCATGAGAAAACAACCTTGGCAGTAGGACAAATCTGCATCACTGTGTTCAGCAAACTCTTCAGGTGACAGATTAAACGTCCACACGACATGTAACCCAAATGTAGACTTCCATGGTGCACCACGACAAAGTGACGGATGCCACATATCTGCAAAGGCGAAACATCCAGCCGAAACTGCGGTCACCCTGACAGCCCCAGAAAGCGTCCACTCCTTCCAACCCAAAATTACCAGCAACACCTCTTTGCACAGAACACCTGTGCAGATGGCGCACAAAGGTAGCACCGACAACAAGCACAGTGCGTCTCTCCATCTCGACCAACCTCACGACACAGTATTGGGACGAAATGGTACCGCCCCTTCCTGTCAACCACACCCTAAACACCTAATTGCCTATTTCCCACAATTCCATTTCCATCTCCACCATGCTCATAATGGCAGAATGTGGCACGTGCGCTTTCCCATCTACAGTGAGTACCACAGCCCAGTAAAGCACACACAGTGCTTCTTCCCTTTGCACAGGCATTTTTACAGCACTCCCCCATTGGGTGCTGTCAAATTTTCAAACATGCGTGCAGCAATCACATACAAAGCCTTTGCATTGCACACTACCATTTCTGTACACCACTCCATATTTACTGTTAAACACTCTCAGTACATGTTCTGTTTGATTCCAAAGCCCCTCCACCAGAAACCTCTGCTAAAGAATGCACAATTGCAGCATCCACAAAGATCCTGAGGCACACCCACAACAGTGCTGCCCTTTCCACACCCACCACACCACGATGGATCCATGCATGCGACCATGTGGGCACCTAGCATTATGCACAAACACCATACGTAGCAGCACTTCTACCCAACTCCCCCACACCATAAACAACCCATTCACGAAAACGTGTCACAATTAGCAGCATCCACAAACATACCACTGCCTGCACCACCCCTACCCACTGCCATTCACAACAGCTTCACAACATTGGGCCTACTTCAATAAATCTGCACACAGCAGAGTAACTAAGCACATATAAGCTGCACTTCAACCATACCCTGTTCCATACTCACATTACGTAAACACTGCACCCTGTGGCCACACTACACAACTTCTCACTGCACCATCTTCTGCCATACACCAAATACTGTAGCATGTTGCAACTATCACCACAACCATGGAACACACAATACACGCTTTGCAACTCAATTGTGCTGCTGTAGCATGTCTGCAATGTGCTCCACACCCATTCTCCAAAGATCACTACCCTGTGCTTGATGTACTGTCAAACCTGCATTGTTGCAGTGGGTGTGCTCCTTGCACACATTCCCCACACCGTAATGCAACCGTGCATGTCAGCATGTCACCAACTACCACTATGCACATACGCACCACTGGCACCAGCACTCCTACCCAACCTCCACACCGCAATGGATATGCACAGCGTTAAATGCAACAGTTACCATAATGTACAAACCTTACACTGTCTCAGGCATCCCTACACCCTTTCATTCACATACTATTGTCTTACACAATTCCACTCAGAAAGCATTGTGTCACTGCCAACCTAACCACAAAATGTTCACAACATTGCCCATACTCCAAGCAATCTGCACACAGTACACTATCCAAGCACATATAAGATGCCCTTCAACCATACCGACAGTATGCAAACACTGCACCACATGCCCACACTGCGTGACTTTTCACTGCACACTCTCCAACCACACATGAAAAACTTTACCATGTTTTAACAGTCACCTGACCTGCAAAACCAAACAAGCGCATGGCAGCTCACTTCTGCTGCTCTATTGCATCTGAAATATGCTCCACACCCATTCTGTACAAGTCACCACCCTCTAACTGATGCAGAGTCAAAAATGCATTACTGCTGTGGGTGTGCTCAAGCCCTAGGCTCTTGAGTGCATGGCCTATAGCATATGGCCTTCGGCCATGCACACACCCACCGCAACGTAATGCCACCATGCATGTCACCAATTACGACAATCCACATACACAGCACTGCCACCAGCACTCCTACCCAACCTGCGCACCGCCATGGAGCTATGCAGGAAAAAATTGTAACAGTTACCATAATGTACATTTAAAACACTGTCTCCTGCACCCCTGTGCACTTTCATTCAGATACTACGGCCGTACCCACTTCCATTTACAAAGTATTGTGTCACTGCCAACCTTCCCATATACTGTTGGCAACATTGGCCCTACTCCAACCAATCTGCACACACCACACTATGCACGCACCCCACTCTACCGGATGAAGAGTCAGACATGCATTGGTACGGTCGGTGAGCTGAAGCCTTAGGCTCTTGAGTGCATGGCATACAAACTTCACTGCACCCACTGCCCACACTGCATGACTTTTCACTGCAGCATCTCCAACCACACAAGAAAAACTTTACCATGTTGTAACAATCACCTGACCTGCGAAACCAAACATACACGCATGGCAGCTCACTTCTGCTGCTCTATTGTGTCTAAAATATGCTCCACACCCATCCTGTACAAGTCACCACCCTCTAAACTGATGTAGTGTCAAAAATGCATTACTGCCGTGGGTGTGCTCAAGCCCTAGGTTCTTCAGTGCATGGCCTACAGCCTATGGCCTTCGGCCATGCACCCAATAGTCTAGGCCTTGCACACACCCACCGCAACATAATGCCACCATGCATGTCATCAACTACAACAATCCACATACACAGCACTGCCACCAGCACTCCTACCCAACATGCGCACCGCCACAGAGCTATGCAGAAAAAAATTGCAAGACTGTCTCCTGCACCCCTGTGCATTTTCATTCACATTCTATGGCCGTACCTACTTCCATTCACAAAGTATTGTGTCACTGCCAACCTACCCACATACTGTTTACAACATTGGCCCTCCTCCAACCAATCTGCACACACCACACTATGTACGCACCTATGCACCCCCTCTACCGGATGCAGAGTCAGACATGCATTGCTGTGGTGGGTGAGCTGAAGCCTTAGGCTTTTGAGTGCATGGCCGATGGCCATGCACCCAATAGTCTAATCCTTCAACAGACCCACCGCAACTTCATGCACCCATGCATGCCACCATGTGCCCAACTACCGCTATCCATCTGCATAGCAGAGACACCCACACTCCCACCCAACCTATGCAAGGTGCAATACACTCCCCTTCTGAAATTCACCTGCCCCCACTCACCACAGAAAGAGGTTGCTGCAAACAGGTCACGGCAGAAGCTATCGGGCTGTTACGACAGCTGCCTCCAATCACCACACAAAGTAGTCGCCTGTCTAGGTACCCACAAATTGGCACAATACGCACGAATACTGCAGCCACTCCTCCGTCTTCTTCCACCTATTTACATATGTCACATAAACCACTTCTCACTCCCCCCACCCTTCCCGTCCCTTCCTGCCACCAACACATGGCGTACGGTATATTTTGCAGAACCTTCCACCGGCGCACTGTCCTCCAATACACCATGGCGGCGTTTGTCAAAAAATGTGGATGAAGAGCACGCTTCCCTCCAGCCAACCACCGGCCACGTCCAAAGTTCTCCGACAGCACGCCGTACCGCAAGCCAATGACACTTCTGGCCGCAGAGCGAGCAGGGAAATGGCTCCATGGAGCGGACCCAGATATCACTAATTTTTAGAGATGTACATTTCAGTTGTTTGTAACAAAAGTACTGATCGGATTCCCACCAAACACACAAAAGCACGCTTTCTGACCCAAGCCCCGCTCCCGCTGCAAATTTGGTGCAAATCCGTCCAGCCTTTCGGGCTATGGAAATAAAAAATGTTTGGAACCCCCCCCCCATAACTTTGCCCCCCCCTGCACGAAGCTTCACCAAAGTAAAATTCAGAGCGGCCCATATACTTTTTTTGCAAAGTTTTGTGAGGATTCGTCCAGGGGGAGAGCAGTTATAAACCGCCGAAAAAGTGCTCTTCCTATGAGTTTAGCAACTTAACCCTAACTACACGGCCACTACCGCGGGCCGTGTGATTATATATATATATATATATATATATGTACACACATATACATATTCACTACAAAAAAAACGTTGAGGGGATGTTATGGTTAAGTTGCCCTAACAAAAACCTGTACACTTCACACAAAAAAAAATACTTCCTCCTCCCCTTTATGCTTCAAATTAAAACCGAAAACCCCCTGAAATTCGACAGTTATGGTAAACTAAGCCCCCAACCCTGCCACCACCCCTGTGCACTGCTTACACTAACACCCAGACCATGAAAGATGTAATCTCAAATGTCAATGCTGACATCAATGACGACATCACTTGTTTAGCCCCTTTCTTTTCCTTCCCTGCCATACATATATATGTGCATTCAGTAAAAAAAAAAAATCACTAAAGAAATGTTATACTTCACAGTGCAACCAAACACCACTGCACATTCCCCCATTATAGTAAGCTAAGCAACCATAACTCGCACCATCTACGTGCATTGCTAAGACTAACACCCAGGACATCAAAGATGACATCACAAATATCATTGATAGGACGAAGGGAGATTACAGCAAAAGAGTGAGTGCAGGTCATTTTTTATGTGGGTGAGGTTTTTTTGTGGTATGTGGTGCAGAAATAATAATTTCTTTCTGTTGTTTTGACTCAGAAATGGCTAGTACTTTGGAGTGGCTGGAGGAGTATTTCCCACATGAGGAAATGTCTGAAGACAGCGACAATAATGGTACACAGTGCTCTGCATATGCAAAATAGTGACCAGTATTTTAGAGGCATTCAATGTATGTATTTTTTTCTTTTTTGAACAGACCAGGAAAGAAAAGTAGAAAGGGCAACAAACGAGGCACAAGAAGATAAAAAGGATAGAGCAGAAAATGGACATATTGAACGACAATTTTCAAAGTTTACGGGAGTTTGTGGAGGACTGTGTGAGAGGAAAAGTTTGTTATCATTGCCCCACCTGCACCTGCCCTGCTTCTCCATTCCCTAGTGAACCATCCCCAAACCTTGAACAGGAAAATAGACGTTTTGATGACATATCCATCCCTTCTTCCCCTCACAAATCTTCTCCTCATAACCAGCCCGTGTTGAATCCTAATTCCCCCATATTTGTTTGTAGAGAAAGAGTTTGTGTGTAGAACATTTTTTTTAAAAGACGTAAAATGTTTGCGAACAGTGCGCCTGTTCGACCTATCCGCAAGGAATGGAATGTGGGAGCGGTCTAATGTCAAGTAAGACGGATGTGATGTGTGACTGCACCATCTGTGGAAATTGTGCGTACATAAACAGAAAGGGGTGTCCAAAGGATATACTACCTTGCCCTACTGCTTAGAAACGAGATAATACATGTTCGTAGAACACACCAGATGTCCGGAATGGGTGTAAATGAGGAAAATGGGAGTGTGTGAAGGACAGTATAGCGGTCCGTATCAGGCACAGCCAAAATGGTGCCGTCCGTAAAACAGGCACGGCGGCCGGCAAGTTCTTAGGCAAACAAAATGGAGTTGTCCTAAGGACACTGGAACTGTCCGTACAGTGAACATAGCATGCGTGCACATCCGCAGTAGAAACGCAAGTATTGCGAACATCGCACCTGTTCCTAACGGTCCGTCTCACTTGTGTTGCACTTTGAAGTAGTATGAGAACCCGAACACCGTCCGTAGGACACTTGTGCGCATGCGCACGTTTGACTCTATGCATTTGCTGTCCAGGGGACTTTCATTACTGGCGCGGATGTGTTGAGGAGGTCATCATGTGACCGCACCTACGCTGAGCGTGGGGACTCATTTGCGCGGTTGGTGTGCTTCCGCAACAATACAAAAGAACTTGTAGACACAAGGCAAAGTATTGTAGAGTGTAAAAATGTAATTTTACACATCCCAGACAATAGGGCACCTCAGGACTTGCTGTGTAAAATTTGTGTACCACTTTGTAGGGATGAAAATGGTCACGAGGCACACCCCTGCACCCCTACAAAAGGCCACACCCCCGAGCGCATCTTCATTGTCCTTCTAGCTATAGCAGATTGAGGTGTGCTGCCTTTGCTGCTGTAGTGACCAAAAGGAAACTAATCGGTATGGCTTCCATGGCTGCTGTTGGGTCATTAGCCTCTGCACCACCCCCAAACCCACCACCACCTCACCAAGGGCCTGCAGAGAGATATATGGGTGAGGATGTAGAGATCGAGGAAGAGGAGGAGGAAGAGAATGAAGTGAAGGAACTCTGCAATAGGAGCACTCGGCGGGAGTCGTGGGTGTGGCGGTTGTTTTCCGTTTATGGGAAAGTACCAAAAGCACGTGCAAACCTGGTGAAGTGTAACCAGTGCGAGGTGGTGTTGAGTCGCGGGAGATTTGGAGCGTACAGTTTTGGTAAGACAACCATGAAGCGACACCTCACTTCGTTCCACACTGCGGACATTCGCAAGGTGGTGCCATGTGAAGAGGGTAGTCGTTTGAGTTCCTCCACAGCATCCTCGGTATCCGATCCTCCCACCACAAGAGACACTCCTGTGGGGGAGCGCCTCCCTCCAACCGCCTCACAAGCCATTCACAATGCTGTTGACCCTTACCTTTTAAAGGTGACAGTAGTGTGCACGTATTGTGACGCAGTACTCTGCAGGGGGGAGAGTTTTCGATGTGCTTTTGAGGCTGCAGTCACAGAGCGCCAGAAGATCTGCTCCTTACCTAAATAAAGCTCACCCTAAATCTTTCTCTGTTCAGTTGCCCTTTTTTATCCCCATGGCTGGTGTCCCTTCCTTACCCTCCTTTGGCCTCTCCTCCTAGTGTGGCGTGTGTCAAGGAGTTCCCCCCGTCTCACTTGGGTCTGTTGTTTGCCGGTGTCTTCGCTGCCTTCTTTTGCGAGCGCGCCTGGTTTTGAACAGTGCTGCTTGTGTCTCGTCTGGTTCCCGGTTGCGTTTAGTTCTGGGAACGCAGAGTCCAGGAATCCGGGAGTCTGGGAAATGCTAGTAAGGCTCTGAATCAGGAAGGGGGAAAAGGTCAGGAGTGGGTAATAGCACTGGGACAAAGGAAACAATACCGCAAGCTACGAACACACATCTGAGGCTACTTTGCAATAGCATTGAGACGCACGGAGCCGCGGAAGGCGTGGTCTATAAATAGATCACGCCGCATTCAGCGCATGGAGCGAGCAAGGGCTTCAGCTCTGGACGGCCATGTTGGAAGTAGTACGGAATGTAAGCCCCGTTGAGAAAAGGACCAGGAGGTCCAAAAGGGGCGTGATCTGAAGTTCATGACAGCATGCCTCCTCCGAAGGCCTTTTCCTCCAGGTTTGCCCGGGTGTATTAGGTGAAATCTTCTGAGCAACCGAGGAGCCTTGATATTTGAAACAGGTTCCCAGGTCCTTTCCCTAGGAGGATATGCTTTCAACTCCACTAGGTATTGAAGAGGGCCCCGCTTATACCTGGAGTCACAAATCCGGGACACCTCATAATCCAGTTGGTTGTCAACCAGTAGAGAAGGAGGTCTAGTGGATTTTCGAGAGGATTGGATGTAGGGCTTCAATAGGGATGTGTGAAAAACTGGATAAATTCTTTTCCAGGAGTCAGGTAGTAGCGGGGAGCGAGCTTGTTTGGTGGCAAGTGTCGGGGGAGTAGTTTTGATGACAACCACACTCGGTCACCGACCGTATAGGAAGGACCTGGTCTTCTCTTGGAATCCGCATACCTCTTGGTCTGTAATCTGGCTTTCTAAGTGTTCTTTAGCCTCCCGGTGAATGTTGATAAGAGTTTCGATCCAGGAGTCAACAGTAGGTACTGCTCTAGGGTAAGGAAGAACCGAGGGTAAAACCGATGGATGGAACCCCTGACTACAATAAAAAGGGCTGGTCTGTAGCGCTGAGTGTTCAGAGTTGTTGTAAGCGAATTCCGCAATGGGTATCAGGAGAGACCAGTCATCCTGGATCTTGGTGGCGAAACATCGGAGATATTGTTCCAGAGTCTGATTTGCACGTTCTGTGGCTCTGTTGGTTTGGGGATGATATCCTGAAGAGAGGGCACGTTGGATTCCTAAAATCCGACAGAGGTGTTTCCAGAATTGTGAAATGTATTGGGGACCCCGGTCAGATATGATCTTGGAAGGAAGCCCATGTAGTCGGAATATGTGTTCCAGAAATATTCCAGCTAGCTCTGAAGAGGAGGGTAGTTTCATCAGTGGCGTAAAATGGGCCATATGGGTGAACAAATCTATGGTGACCATGATGGTAGTATATCCTCGGGAAGGTGGTAACTCCACTATGAAGTCTGTAGCGATGATTTCCCATGGTTTAGTGGGTAGAGTGGGCTGCAGAAGAAGACCCGCCGGTCTTTTGTTATCATGTTTATTTTGGGCACAGATCATACAAGCTTGGATGTATTACTGTACGTCAGACTTCATTTTAGGCCACCAGAACTGTCTCTGTATAAGACGGAGGGTGTTGGTGATACCTCGGTGCCCGGAATGGAGTGTGTCATGAGAAAGGTTTATTATTTTCTGCTGTAACTTCCGTGTAGGAATGAGCAGTGCATTGTCCTTGAATAAGTAGCCTTCCTTGGCTCTTAATTTCCACTGATTTCTTCTCGAAATGTCCTTCCATATTTCCGCTTCAACACTGCTCCTATAGCGTAATTAGAGGCATCCGTTTCCACTAAAAAGGGTTGACTTGTATCGGGTTGAGCCAAAATAGGAGCTTGTGTAAACTCGGTCTTCAAACGCTGGAATGCAGTTTCTTGTAATGTTGACCAGACAAAAGGGGTATCCTTCTTTAGCAGAGCCACTATAGGTTGTACAATCTCAGAAAAGGTGGCTATGAACTTTCGGTAGAAATTGGCTAGTCCTAGGAAGGATTGGACTCGTTTCACGGACATGGGAGTAGGCCATGCGAGTATGGCCTTTACTTTTGAAGGATCCATGCCAATCCCCTCTGGACTAAGGATAAATCCCAGATAGTGCACAGAGGTAACGTGAAACAAACATTTTTCAGGCTTGGCTAAGAGGTGATGTTCCCGGAGTCTTTGTAGAACTGCCTTTACATGTCGTTCATGCTTCAGAGGATCCTTGGAAAAAATCAATATGTCGTCCAGATAGACAATGACGAAGAGAAACAACATGTCAGAGAACACCCTATCCATAAAACGTTGGGATACTGCTGGGGCGTTGGCTAGTGATCTAAAGGCGGTCTTCCACTCGTCTCCTTCCCAGATACGGATCAAATGGTAGGCACCCCTGAGATCCAATTTGGTGAATATTACTGCACCTCTCACGGCTTCCAGGATATCCGATATCAAGGGTAGTGGGTATCGGTCCTTAAGAGTGCATTGATTTAGGCCACAATAACCGAGGCAAGGTCTGAGTTCCTGGGTATCTTTCTTAGGAACAAAGAACAACAATGCACCTGCTGTTGATTTTGAAGGTCTTATGGTACCGTTTTCAAGATTTGTATCCAGATATTCTTTGAGGGCCTTTTTCTCGGGTTCGGAAAGTATAAACATCCTACCGAAAAGGGATCACTGCAGAGGGTTCTGTTTCAATTGCGCAATCTTCGGGTCTGTGTGGAGGTAAGGCCTGGACTATGGCAGTTGAAAATACATCAGCGAATCCTTGGTAGGCCTCTGGAACCTGTATTATATTGGAAACCATGAGTGGAGTTTCTTGCTCCTTAGGTGGTTCCTCAGGGGGTGTTAAAGGAGGTTCCAGGGATAGACAATGAGACATACAAAACTCTGAGCCTAGGAATAGTGATCCTGCTGTCCAGTTTATATATGGATTGTGTTTTTGTAACCAGGGCATACCCAATACCATGGGGTAGTGGGCGGACTTAATGATATCGAATCTGATTAGCTCTTGATGGTGGTTTAATGAGAGCTGGATTTCCTTGGTCTGTAGGCTTATGGGCCCTGAACTGAGGGGTCTTCCATTGATGGCTTCCACATTCTGCATGGTGCTTCGTGCCTCATATGGGATTTGATGGCTGACAACCCATTCCTGATCTATGAAGATTCCCATAGCTCCGCAGTCAACCAAGGCCAGAATGGGACAGATCTTACTCTTCGAGGGTGAGAGAATGACCAGTTTGTTTTGTCCAGGAGAGTTCAAGGATGGAATTGATGTGGAGCAAACATCTCTCTCCCGAATCTCTGCTCCATTTAAGATCGGGAGCTGGCATTTCCCGAATGCCGAGGAGGTGCCAGAGGACATTCCCTGACCAAATGTTTGTCTGAAGCACAATACATACACAAACCCGTATGAATCCTTCTCAACCTTTCTTGAGGTGATATGGGTCCACGAAAGGCTCCAATTTGCATGGGTTCTGGGGCTGGGCTTGGGTTTGTGTCCGTTCTGACTGTGCTCTCAAAGGACGTCTTGGGTGGGTTTCCCCTGGATTTCTTCTTTTCAGCCTTCCTTTCCTGGATGCGAAGGTCTATTTGCATGGCAAGGTCCATTAGTGCTTGGAATGAATTTGGTCGAGCCACCCTGGCCAGTTCATCCTTGATCTCATCGTTCAGGCCTCTCCTGAACAGGGTAATACTAGCCTCAGAGGACCAGTCTGCTTCCTTAGCCAATTGTTTAAATCTGGTCACATAAGTGAGCATATCTTGGGAGCCCTGTTGAAAATCCAGCAAACGTTCTTGGGCAGTATAGGCCTGCTCTGGATGGTCAAACATGCTTTTAAGGGCCAGTATGAACCCATCATAGTCATCTAGGAGGGCATCGCCGGAGTTAACAAAGGGTGTTGCCCAAGTTAAGGCGTTGCCGGAAAGGTGGGATCTGATGAAACCCACCTTAGCCCTAGGAGTCGAGAAATAATGAGGCTTAAAGGTAAAGTGGACCAGGCATGAATCCAGGAATCCGCAAAGTGTTTTTGCCGAACCATCATACTTGTCAACAATACCGCCCAACAGGACACCCTCCTTTGTGGCAGAATCCCAGGATAAGACCCAATTGTTTGAGCGCAGCGTTTTCCGCCTTAAGATTTTGGACCTCGGTTGATAATTCTTGCCTGCGTCGCATCAGGTCCGGCACGGCGGCTTCCATCTCGTTTTTAGGTTCGATTGGGTGGCGTCTCAAACTGTCCAGGAGATCCCCCCTTCTCACCTGGTTCTGTTGTTTGCCGGTGTCTTCGATCGCTGCCTTCTTGCGAACACTCCTGGTCTTGAACAGTGCTGCCCGAGTCTCGTCTGGTTCCAGGTTGCGTTTAGTTCCGGGAATGCGGAGTCCAGGAATCCGGGAGTCTGGGAAATGCTAGTAAGGCTCGGAATCAGGAAGGGGGAAAGGGTCAGGAGTGGGTAATAGCACTGGGACAAAGGAAACAATACCGCGAGCTACTGTTACTTTGCAATAGCATTGAGACGTGCGGAGCCGCGGAAGGCGTGGTCTATAAATAGATCACGCCGCATTCAGCGCATGGAGCGAGCAAGGGCTTCAGCTCTGGATGGCCATGTTGGAAGTAGTACGGAATGTAAGCCCCGTTGAGACAAGGACCAGGAGGTCCAAAAGGGGCGTGATCTGAAGTTCATGACACTGTGTGCTGTTAAGCAATGAACGTAAAAACAACAAAAATTACAGAAAAGGCTCTTTTCAGAGCCGCCTTTCTCAGTATAACAATAGAACTATGAAGTGACGGTCGTAGACCCCTGCGGAGTTCTGAAAAAGTTTGTGGACAGTCATAGAGGAAAAAAGGGAGGGTGCAAGCGGAGCAAACGCAATAAAGTGTACGTTGGGAGTAAGTGGCGGCTCTGAAAAGAGCCTTTCAGTGGTGTGTTGTGTGGGTCAAAAACAGTGGATTTGGGAAAACGTATTGTCAGATAGGTTAGTGTGATTGCAAAAGAGGTTGCAATGCATTTTGTACATTGTGGAGAAAAATCTGATTGCCAGCATATGTGAGGTGGACTCCATCTCTGCGGAAAATGAAAGTGCTGCAAAACTAAATGTTTTCATTGTGGAAAGAGGACATGCCAACATCTCTTAAAAATGCACACACAGCCTTATTCACATTGCATCTCGCTTTCTCCATTTGTGGACCAAAGGCAGAAGAACACAGCCATATTTGTCTTTGGGCAATACGGGAAAAAAGTATTTGACAATTTGGAAACATGTCCATGAGCTTCGCGAGTCCTTCCTTCATTGCAAATTGCAAAGAAATTCCAGATACATGGCCTAAACTGTTTCCTCCACAATGAATGATCAGTTTATCTGGAGGACGCTCTATCAGTAATGTAACACAGATTGGTACCTAGTCCAGTGCACTTTCGCATGCTGAAATCTGAGATTTGCAGATAAACTGCAGCTTTCTGCATGCACCTTCAACCAATGTATCCATTAATCTCCCAAAATCCAGATAATCTGTTTTCGAGCATGGAAAGCCATGGCTGTGTGGTCTCCTGTGAGGGAGAAGACGGTCTTACTAAAGTACGTCGGTCAGAACACACCTACTGAACTTTATGGACCAATCCCTAGCTCCGCTCATTCTCATTAACATGCGGCTCCACCCTTGAATCCCCAGTGGTGATATGTGCTGGCTGCTAACTACCACCATGTTCGCGGACATGTACAGGATCAGGGCGTGACGACAGTACATTAAAGTACTATTCCCCTTTTTCCCCTTCAAGGTAGGCCCTGAAAAGAGACGTTTTTTTATTTTTGGCCAGATACCGTACAGACAGCTGGTATTTTATGTTTTTTTGTAAATGTTTGTCCTTGCTTTACTCTTGCAAACATTACAGAACCTTCTCTAAAGCAAGCCTTACGTTCCAAAAGAACATTGCATTTCCCAAAGAAGATAGCGCAACACCATCTCCTTCAAAGTAATGCGCATTGCTTGGAGCAATGCTATCGTGGCTGCAAAAAAACATACCAACTCGTAGCATGAATGCACGCATGCCGCGATTGACGATACTCCTCCCTATGCTTTGTTCTGGACAGAAAATGGAAGTGTTGTTCCATTGTACTCTCGGGAGTAAAGCAGAAAAAATTACTTTCGTTGTTGGGAAGATGGTCATGAGTGCTTCAACCAACTGTGCCAAATCTGCCAACAAAGTACGTGAAGTCACGTATCCCAAATGGCAAGCACCGTAGTGCAAAATTACTACATGAGGAGTGGCCATTCTACGCATGTCTCTACAAACTTGCAGAATTGCCGCAGCATTGGCATCAGTGTCAGTGCTCCACACCATCTCCACTCCTCTCACATCGAAATGGTGTGCCACATGCCTACTCTCAGCATAGTGTTGTAAGCCTTGCACAAAAATGTCTCCAAGCATCAAAACCCGACCCTCTCCACCTCTGCCATCTTCAGTGTGCGCACCGTCTTTCGACACAAAAGAGTCATGAGAACATCTGATTGGCTGATGCCTACAGTCGCCTTTCCATGCAGAATTTGCTGTAGAAACCCGTATGTGACACGCCCTAACAGCGGACAAGCGTTGCCTACGTGCGGCACGCAACTCTTACCCAGTCCTTACACCCTTTCTACAGCGGTACCAAAGCGAGTCCCTCATTGGACACAACTAATCGGTCGCACAATCATCCACCAATCACATAGAACATCACTAATTGTAACTCCATCATCAACATTGCGCACTTCAAAATTACTGTCGACTATTCTGAATGGAAGTCGCATACCATTGCAAAGCACCTACTTCACAAGCTACTGTGCAAGGATTGCGGATTTCTACGTACAGCTCCATGCATGTCCACATGCATCATATAGAGTACAGGTATGTATATTTTAATCAGAGAACATGTGGAAGCCTTAGGATTTAATTTAGACAAAATAATGCTGCTAAATGTCCATAGGAAATACATAACAACGCTACCCCTTTAAAGTGCAAGATTGCCGATTTGTCATTCACAAATCGCACGACTGCTTACTGTCTTCCGCATAACCTGTACATACGTTGCAAGCATGCCTATTTAGGGCAGACCTCAATTTTGTATGTGAAAATGTCGGAGTTATGTACTCTGTACGCCCTACAGTAATGCTACTCGCAATGTTATCATATGAGAATAGTAAGCGCTCCCAATTGTGGTGGTGACATTTCCTTCTGAGAGTCTCCCGATTTTTCGACATCGTGCTTTTCATTAACAAGTAATAAAATAAAAGTAGAAAATGTTTCCCCATCTAGTACTATGCCCTATCGCTTACAAACCTCTCTCCTATGCATAGTACACTTTGTAAACAAGGCATTTCCATACCCTTAAAAGTTTTAGTTATTTTGAAGGACTTTCAAGTACCATATTGCAAGTACTATGCAAAGACTGCACAAATAATGTCTGCAGTATCATCACTGCTGCAAACACACAAAGTAATTGATTTTGTTTTTTTAATTTGCAGTGAACACTACTCTCCTGAGAATCAACAGCATTACACTGCAGACGACATACCCGAAGAAACCTGGTCATCTTGCACAAAAAAGTAAGTACAGTACAACCGTTATATTGTAACACTCCTTAAAGAGGCTGCGTGGGTTATTTGTTTATTTTGGGCACCAAAGCAAGCATTGATTTGTAAACCATTCTACCTACAAATGTCCATTTATTGAACAAAGAATAACAGGCACAATGGCTGACAAATCCCTGTGTGTTTGGTACTCAAATAATATACGTAATCCTTAGAAGGTTAGATTGTGAAAAGAAGTTGCTGTAGCAAGTTTTTGGCATTTTGGTTATTAATAATGGTTCTCGTCACAAGTAGGCCACTTTGTACTCTAATCTGAAGCACATTGTAGTAGTATACAAACAGTAAAGTAGCCTTACCAAATCATTGTTAGAGTTCACTGTACATTGACACACCCTGACAAAGAGCTTCCCCATCAGACTGATGCACACATGCACACTGCACACATACATTGGACAACAGACCAAAGAATATTTTATTTCTCAACAGACACCAAAGAATGCCTACCAAAAAGCAACTCTGTAGAAAGGAACCCAGAATTAGAGCAAATAAAAATAAAAAGGTGCCCAATGTAAGCATCCACCTGTTGTAGAGTGTGTAGAGAATCTTGGTACAAACCAGCTAATGCAGTTGGGTAACAAAATAAAGGAAGTCTCAACTACCGAAACTGTACCTCCTCCATCAAAAAGTGTCACAAAACACAGAAATGTTGTCAAAAAACAGCTGCACTACAGCTGACAATGTTCCTAATAATCCTGATCGTTTAGTAAAAAAAAAGTATTTTAGCAAAAATGTTTCGTCACAGAGTCCTTCAGAATCTACTAAGAAGAGGACCAAAATCACCCTCACACCTTAAAACCTACCGTAGAAAGTTAATTATACAAGCACTCATGGACAGTGCAATCCTTCTCAAAAGGAAGTTGTTCATATTAGTGTTAAATAGGATGAAAGCACTAACAAAACTAAGTACCAAACTACAAAAGAAACTCAGCAATAAACAGAACGTGAACAAAAATAATTTGTTGCATGTTGTGGTGGTGAATGGAGTCACACAACAACCACAGAGCCATATTTTAATGAAGAAGCATACAAACAAAATCAAACAAACAATTGCCATCCATAGCAGTGGACAAGGGTATGAGAAAATCAATACTACCATTATGGAACAAGAAGCACTGCTTACAAAACTATCTCCTGAAAACTCAGAATTACCTCTCGATTCAGCAGAACCCCACCGTCCAGTATACAAATGGCTGTGCACATCAATGTGTGCCATTCCAAACAAAGCTTTCAAATCTTTACGTCAGTTCCTCAATCAATATGTAAAAGGTAAAGACAAAAGTAAAATGAAAGTGCTGCAACATATGGATATTTGTCCAGTGCGGAAAGACACAGGACTAAAAGGACATTCATTAGCCTGCATTTCTGGGCCTATTTGCAAAAGTACCTTCCATGATATCAAAAGAGTATCAGTACATGATTCCAATGTAAGAAATTTAGTGTATAAAATATACTATGCAAAAAGTCCAGCTTCAGAATTAGGAAATGTAAATACCACTCTTCTGCATGGTACACCCAAATACTTACAAGAAGAAATGGACCGTATTCAGAAAAAGTATTTTGGAAGTGAGATCCATGTACAAAATGCAACAGTTTTAGAACATAGTAGCGACAATTCAGCACATAGCAACCTTCTATTACACACATACAAAAAAGAAATAGTAAAATTTAAAAGGTCATCGGCTGAAGTACCAAACCATGTGTGTGTGTATTGCCACAGAACGTTTTAAAAAAGGATTAAAAAAAATGTGGACATAGCATACAAAATAGAAGACAATGAAGACTCTAAATGGTTTGAATTAGCTTTGTACCTTTTTAGCTGAAAACAAATATGAAATAACTGAATGCCTAATATGTTGCAATTACTGTACTGCAAAATTAGACAACAACCACACTCCTTTCGTGCTATTACAAATAATTTGGAATTGTTTCCATTACCAAAAATCCTGCAACAGCTCAATTTGTATGAGAGCATAATAATTCAAACAGTTCACCCATTTCAAGCAATTATACGCCTTCATCCAAAAACAGCAAAATTACCTTCCTCTGAATTGGTGAAAGACATTCGTGGCAAGGTAGTTTACTTGCCATTAGATCTAACGGAAAATGTACACACTCTAGGAGTGGAACGTTCAATAGAGCATTCTTTAATAGTCTTGGTAAATGGAGTACCAACAAAGGAAAAAAAAAGTTGGCAACAATTAGTGGATTTAAACAAAGTTAGACAAGCATTGCAATTTCTAAAAGACAATAATGAGTACTACAAGGAAATAAATATTGATGAAAGCTTAAGGGAAACAACTGAAATAATTCAAGAGCCATTACAAACTGGACAATTCGAACTTCTGGATCCAGCTACAGTATCCACTCTTTTGGACCATTACACAATTCATCCATTGCATTCCAATGAAAGCATAGATGATGCACTAGAAACTTACCAAATGCGACAAACCAAAGGGTCACCAATGAGTATTTGGGAAAGAAGTATTGAAGCACGTGCTTTTCCACTTCTATTTCCTACTGGTAAAGGTGGAAGATATGATAGACCCACTCAGATTGGGGCATCAGAATACCGCTCATTACGAATGTATTCGCAAGATCCCCGATTTAGACAAAATGTGGAATACATATTCCACCTACTCTATGAAAGTGAATTAGCAACACTAAGTTATGGAGTTGAACACATTCTTAAATCTGGAACACACTTTCAAAATATGTAAGCTATGCAGTTAATACAAAAAGTACAAGAAAAAGATGAGGTTTTACAATCAAGTATAACACATTTGTTTGCAAACATGAGTGGTACAAAGGAACACTGGTTCAGACAGCACGGAGACGTGCGTTGCATGATCAGAAACCTTGGACCACCAACTTGGTTTGTTACGCTAAGTTGTGCAGAATATGCATGGGAAGATTTACATGAGTTCCTACGCATAGCAAACAGCAACAAAAACAACATAGATATATTAACACCTGGAGAATTTTGCTCTCTAGATCCATTTAATGTCTCAAGATATTTCCATCATCGTTTCATTGCAATGCTACACTTTATTTGCAATAAAACTGTTCCTCCCCTTGAAGAAGTGCAACACTTCTTTTGGAGAAAAGAATATCAAGCGAGAGGAGCACTGTCATGATGCCTACCTCTAAGGAGCCAGGCCGGGCCCAGCAACCCCAGAGGCAGACATCATTTTCCCCTGGGAAGTCTCAGCGGGCCCAAGTCGGGGCCCTTTGGACTCAGTCCTGGCGCCTTAGGCGCCAGGCTCATAGCGGGCGCCAGGCTCATAGAAGAGGATATGTGTTTAAGTGCTTGGGTG
This sequence comes from Ambystoma mexicanum, assembly GCF_040938575.1. Lineage (NCBI taxonomy): Eukaryota > Metazoa > Chordata > Amphibia > Caudata > Ambystomatidae > Ambystoma > Ambystoma mexicanum. Next base: position 497,191,685 of record NC_090936.1, on the reverse strand, counting down.
CACACTTACCTGATGCAGACCTTGCTGCTTCATCCAGGCCCTCTTGAGGCCTGAATGGGACTACTTAACCTGTAGGACTACTTCACCACCCGGGTGTGGTCGGGGAAGGATACATACCTGATTGGTGGAAGGATACATACCAGGAACTTCTTCCAAGGCTATTTAAACCCCACCAGAACAGCCACACAGGCTTCGCGTTGTTCTGCACCTAGCAGCTGGACGCTCACCGTGTCAGCTCCTGCATCCTGACTTCAGCCACGCCTGCCAGCACCCTGGAACTCCTGCAAGGGGAGAAAGGAAGAGAATAGGAGAAGAAAAGCCCTTACCTGCTAAATCTGCATTCCGGAGTCATTTCTCCAACGGCCCTGAAAAGGAAGACATCATTTTAAAGGCATTTCGTTTCGATCGCTGCAGCGCTGCATTTTACTCACCTTTGCAAGGCGCTTCCATCTTCAGCAGCGATCTTCCGGATTCAGCTACGCCCCGGCGCCTAGAGGAAAAAAGACAAGAACAAAGGTGAGAGGGAGAAAAGGAATAAGGAAAGCTCAGTTTCCTTTTAAGTCTTACCTGTTGGATTATTCCCACTGCATTTCGGGTCCTGCCGCTTCCTGGCATCTCCGGACCCCGGCCCCTATGGGGAAAAAAGACAAAGACATTGAATGAGCGAATGCAAAGACATTACCTGAGCGCTCATCCAGAACTGTTTGACTTCGGGTCGGCGCCATATCTCCGGCACTCCGAACCCCGGCCCCTAAGGGGAAAAAGACATAAGCATTAGCGCTTGCTGCAATTAGACAACGAACATTATTATTAAGCTTGAACTTTTGAACAGAACTTTTACAGCGCCTTACCTGAACAGTCAAGCTTACCTGAACTCCCATCAATCCTCAATCCAGTGAAGTAACTGGGTTTCAACGCGCCCCTGCATCAGAAGCAGGATGGAGAGCTCATCCTTCCAAACCCTAAGGTGAGGCTTCACGGGGAATCGTGGAGGAGGTATCGTGGAGGGTTGGAAGGGAGTGGGAGGCTTGAGCATTGTTCCACAGTTGGTAATACTCCCTTTTCACGCACAGGAGGGTATCCAACGAGCCAGGGAAGCCAGAATAGAGGGGCCCTTCCTGTCCATCTTCAGAGTTCTGCGCCTTCGACGCCGCGCCTCCGTGGGAACCAGGTGAGCGTTACAGAACGCGAAGCCTGACCACAATTTCCCACCTGGGCGCTATGGAGACTTCCGAGACAGATCAGCTGGCCCATCTTTTAGGGGAATTACGGGCAGAAGTGCACTCAGCCCGTCAGGAGACTAATGCCCTCAGAAGGGAACTAATCCTATCCAAGGAAAGAACTGATGATCTGGCCAAAAGGTTATTGCAGGGCCAGGCAGAGCACACTCCTTTACCTGTTTCCGGAGATATTTCTACAACAATGGGTTCGAATAACCCGGTACAAATCAATCTACCTGGACACATGCCTTTGGCCCCGCCGGAACGTTTTGCGGGGGATCCCAAGAAATATGCCGTTTTTATGAACCAATGCCGTTTACACTTTTTATGCAGGCCCGGGGCCTTCCCCAACGACCAGACCAAAGTAGCCTTTGTACTATTTTACCTCAGTGGCTGTGCTGCCGATTGGTCTATTCCATTGGTAAATCAGGATAATCCCATTCTCCGGGATTTCCAGGGCTTCCAGGCCAGCATGGAAAGATTGTTCGCTCGACACTCGCAGGGACAGGCCCTTGACAACGAACTGCTATCCTTACGACAAGGTAATCAGGATCTTTTGTCCTATATCGCCACCTTTAATAGACTAGTTGTGGAAACCGGATGGCCTGAAAATAAAAGGATCACATTGTTTCATCGAGGCCTGCGCGGAGAGCTTAAAGATGTTATAGCTCAGATAGTAGATCCACCCGAGGCCTGCGCAGACTACATAGACTTAGTGGTTCAACTTGATCACAGACTTCAAAATAGAAAAGCAGATCGGCTCAAGTATGAAACCAGAGTACCTATCAAGACCCACGTTAACTCCAAGAGTACTGACGTTTCCGAACCTATGCAAATTGGCAGTGTTAAAGGACCATTAACGCAGAAGGAACGAGAGAGAAGGCGACAAATGCAACTTTGTCTGTATTTCGGAACTTCCGGTCACTTTCTTCAAAGTTGTCCAGTTAAACCACCCAAGAAGGTGGTTGGAGCCACTGATAACGAGTTATTGACACCTGGTTCGGGAAACGACCTAGCCCGACAAGCGTAGGGGTCCGCTTGCCGAGCTTGAAAACAAACTCTTTGACCTCGCATTTTGTCATGCCAATGGTGCTTGTGAACCCAAAACAGCCTCAGCAGTTGCATGCTATAAAAGCCATAGACAGTGGAGCTACTGGAAATTACGTAGACCGTGAATTGGCTTCCAGGATTAAGCTTCCTCTCCACCCGAAAGTAGCCCAAGATGTAATTACTACAGTTGATGGAACCGAAATAGCCTCAGGGCCTGTAACGCATTCCACAGTTGAAATCACTCTGGTGGGTCAGGACGGACATCGGGAAGCAATCGTGTTTGATGTGATCAAGGCCCCACAATTTCAAGTACTTCTTGGAATCCCTTGGTTAGAAACACATAATCCGAGAATAGACTGGCGAGCAAAGAAGATAACTTTTCCTGATTGTGAACCAACCTGTTACCCAAGGAATCTAGCTATGGGTCTAGCCTCTGTAACTTCCACCCCTGTACAGCTACCATCTGAATACCAAGAATTCCAAGACGTTTTTCAGAAAGAGCAGGCTAACACCTTACCTCCCCATCGATCTTACGATTGCCAAATCGACTTGGTACCCAATGCACAACTACCTTGTAGTAGGATTTATGCTCTTACTGAACCTGGGAACCTGCATTTGCGCCAGTATTTGGATCAATACCTGGCCAATGGTTTCATTCGCCCATCAAAGTCACCAGTCTCTTCCGCTTTGTTCTTCGTACCTAATAAGGAAGGAGACCTTAGGGCCTGTATTGACTACCGCGCCCTAAATCAGATAACGATTAAGAATCGTTACCCTTTGCCCCTGATACCTGAGCTTATCGACCAAGTAAAAGATGCTCGTGTGTACACCAAGCTAGATCTCCGAGGAGCTTACCACCTGGCACGTATAAAAGAGGGCGACGAGTGGAAGACTGCATTCCGCACCAAATTTGGGCTCTTCGAATATCAAGTAATGCCCTTCGGTTTGTGCAACGCACCTGCCGCCTTTCAGTACTTCATGAATGATGTTCTTCTGGAACTTATCGATGTTTGTGTCATTGTTTATATTGACGACATCCTGGTGTATTCCTCCTCAGAATCTGATCACAGAAACCATGTTAGGGCAGTTCTTGAGAAATTGCGCCAGCACAAATTATTTGCCAAGCTCGAAAAATGCGTTTTTCATACCACAGAAGTGGAGTTTCTCGGATTCATCCTGACACCTCAAGGAATCCGAATGGACTCGCGGAAAGTGGACGCCATTCTCAAATGGCCATCTCCTAGCTCTGTGAAGGGAGTGCAAAGCATGCTTGGCTTTGCCAATTTCTATCGAAGGTTCATCCCGGAATTTTCTCGAACTGTTCAACCCATCACAGCTCTCCTAAAGAAAAACAAACGCTTTGAATGGACTCTTGAGGCTGAACAAGCCTTTCAGTTCCTGAAAACCAAATTCACCTCTGCACCTGTATTGAAGCACCCGCGTCCAGATCTCCCTTACATCGTGGAAACCAATGCATCCAGTTCGGCCATGGGAGCTGTCCTGTCGCAAAGAGACCCAGAAACTAACCAACTACACCCTGTAGCCTTTTGGTCCAGAAAATTCTCTCCACCTGAACTCAATTATGCAATTACCGACAAAGAACTACTGGCTATTAAATCAGCTTTCAAGGGTTGGCGTCACTATCTTCTCGGTGCAAGACACACCATCACCGTAATTACGGACCACAGAAATTTGCAGTATTTAAAGACGGCCAAAGCTCAATCTTCGCGACAACTCCGATGGGCTTTATTCTTTGCGGAATTTGATTTTGTAATTACCTATCGCCCTGGCTGCAAGAATGGTAAGGCAGATGCCTTATCCCGGATAGGCATGGAAGAACCCAATTCGAGTTTAGAACCTGTGCCAATCATACCGGAACAAAGAATTCTGGGCTTGACTTCATTGCAAACCATTGAGGACATCCAAGCTCAAGTAAAACAGCTTTTTGACTCTTCTGCCTTACTGGAATGGAGTCAGAAGGGTCCTCACTACACCGTTAAGGATGATTTACCCTACTTCCAAGAGCGGTTATTTCTGCCAAGTAAAGAATTGCAGGAACTTGTCATTACCCGTCATCATGAATCATTAATGGAAGGACACCCCGGTATCGCGAAAACAGAAGAAAAGATCAAACGCCACTTCTGGTGGCCTTCTTGGAGAAAAGACATAAAGTCATTTGTGTTGTCTTGCGGAATCTGTGCCCAAAATAAGAGTCAAAAGAAAAGGCCAGCCGGCCTACTTCAACCTTTGGACATTCCACCAGCACCTTGGCACACCTTGTCAATGGACTTTATAACTGACCTCCCTCCTTGTGGTGGTTACAACACGATTCTCATAATAGTGGATCTATTCTCCAAAATGGCCCATTTTATCCCTTTAAAAGGATTGCCGTCAGCTTCCACCTTGGCCAAGGAATTTATGGAAAATATAGTGCGGTTACATGGTTTCCCTTCCATATTAGTCTCAGACCGTGGAAGTCAATTTATCTCCCACTTTTGGAAGAAATGTTGCCAACTAGCACAAATAGACGTGCGGTTATCCACCAGCCACCACTCCCAGACCGACGGACAAACCGAGAGAACCAATCAGACTCTCGAGCAATATCTGCGGTGCATGTTACACCAATCCGAGTTGAATTGGAAGGACATCCTTTGGATTGCAGAATATGCATACAACAATTCAGTGCATTCTGGAACCGGACAGACTCCTTTTTATACCCTGTATGGTCACCATCCTCGGACCTCTGACCTAGATCCACCTCTGACCCTGGAGATGCCTGCAGTAATTCACCTACATTCCACAATAACCCAAGCCTTCAAAGAAGCTACAACCCACTTACAGCAAGCCAAGAAAAAGTATAAAGAAAACGCTGATTTGCACCGAAGTAAAACTCCTCCTTACCAAGTAGGAGATCAGGTATGGCTAGCAACTAAACATCTACCCCTCAAGGGTCAGCGAACTTTTAATCCCAGATTCATTGGGCCTTACCCCATCAAAGCTATTACCAACCCAGTGGCCTTTAAACTCGATTTACCATCCAACATGCGGATTCATCCCGTTTTTCACGCATCTCTTCTAAAACCAGTACAACCTGGAACCAGACTGTCTGAGCCCCCAGGCCCTGTCCAAATTGATGGAGAATTAGAATTCGAAGTGAAAGACATTTTAGATTCCAAGATAGTTAAGTCGAAACTCTTCTATCTTGTTGATTGGAAAGGATATGGACCTCAGGAAAGATCTTGGGAACCCAGTAACTATGTTCACGCACCACGATTAATTCAAAGATTCCATCGAAGATTACCGCACAAACCAAAACCCCCGGAGGAAAAGACCTTGGGAGGGGCCTTGAGGGGGGGTACTGTCATGATGCCTACCTCTAAGGAGCCAGGCCGGGCCCAGCAACCCCAGAGGCAGACATCATTTTCCCCAGGAAAGTCTCAGCGGGCCCAAGTCGGGGCCCTTTGGACTCAGTCCTGGCGCCTTAGGCACCAGGCTCATAGCGGACCCCAGTCCTGGCACCTTAGGCGCCAGGCTCATAGAAGAGGATATGTGTTTAAGTGCTTGGGTGCACACTTACCTGATGCAGACCTTGCTGCTTCATCCAGGCCCTCTTGAGGCCTGAATGGGACTACTTAACCTGTAGGACTACTTCACCACCCGGGTGTGGTCGGGGAAGGATACATACCAGGAACTTCTTCCAAGGCTATTTAAACCCCACCCGAACAGCCACACATGCTTCGCGTTGTTCTGCACCTAGCAGCTGGACGCTCACCGTGTCAGCTCCTGCATCCTGACTTCAGCTACGCCTGCCAGCACCCTAGAACACCTGCAAGGGGAGAAAGGAAGAGAATAGGAGAAGAAAAGCCCTTACCTGCTAAATCTGCATTCCGGAGTCATTTCTCCAACGGCCCTGAAAAGGAAGACATCATTTTAAAGGCATTTCGTTTCGATCGCTGCAGCGCTGCATTTTACTCACCTTTGCAAGGTGCTTCCATCTTCAGCAGCGATCTTCCGGATTCAGCTACGCACCCGTAGAGGAAAAAAGACAAGAACAAAGGTGAGAGGGAGAAAAGGAATAAGGAAAGCTCAGTTTCCTTTTAAGTCTTACCTGTTGGATTATTCCCACTGCATTTCGGGTCCTGCCGCTTCCTGGCATCTCCGGACCCCGGCCCCTATGGGGAAAAAAGACAGACATTGAATGAGCGAATGCAAAGATATTACCTGAGCGCTCATCCAGAACTGTTTCACTTCGGGTCGGCGCCATATCTCCGGCACTCCGAACCCCGGCCCCTAAGGGGAAAAAGACATAAGCATTAGTGCTTGCTGCAATTAGACAACGAACATTATTATTAAGCTTGAACTTTTGAACAGAACTTTTACAGCGCCTTACCTGAACAGTCAAGCTTACCTGAACTCCCATCAATCCTCAATCCAGTGAAGTAACTGGGTTTCAACGCGCCCCTGCATCAGAAGCAGGATGGAGAGCTCATCCTTCCAAACCCTAAGGTGAGGCTTCACGGGGAATCGTGGAGGAGGTATCATGGAGGGTTGGAAGGGAGTGGGAGGCTTGAGCATTGTTCCACAGTTGGTAATACTCCCTTTTCACGCACAGGAGGGTATCCAACGAGCCAGGGAAGCCAGAATAGAGGGGCCCTTCCTGTCCATCTTCAGAGTTCTGCGCCTTCGACGCCGCGCCTCCGTGGGAACCAGGTGAGCGTTACAAGCACCACATATTCACATGCTGTTATGGATCAAAGGTGCACTGAACTTTGGGCACAACAGTGATAGCACTGTTTTGCAGTTTATCCAAAAATATGTCACATGTGAAATCCCTTCACAACAGACACATAGTGAGCTGCATGGGTAGATTTTACAATTTCAAAGAAACAAATGTGGCAAATATTGTCACAGCAAATACAAAACAAAGGCAAATACTACACCAAATGCCGCTTTTGTTTCCCTAGACCATTTACAGAAACAGGTGAAGTAAACATCTTCATGTCTTCAGTTCGACATAGTGTTAAAGGTAAATCACCTGAAAACACGTATTACATAAAAAGAAGGGAAGAATGAAAATATATCAATGATTACAATGCAATCATTGCCCTATTATGGAATGCAAACATAGATGTGCAGTACAATGCAGACAATTCAACTGCTTTTGCACGATATGTTACAGCCTACTTAACAAAAGCAGAAAAAACAGAGCTTCAAGACCTCTGGGATGACCTAGTATCAGACAAAACATTATCACAGAAATTGTACAGCCTAGGCATAAAAAAGCTCTCATATAGAGAATGTGGGGCCTATGAAGCAGCAGATCGTTTAACCGGCACTGCTTTGTATGGAAAATCAGACAACATAGTATGGCTCAGTCTTGGTCCTGCAAAATCTAGAAAAAGAGTGCTAAAATCATACGAGGACATAGAAACAATTGACAGAAATGATCCCAACAACCAAGACATTCTAAAAAACAATTTACTGGACACATACTATCTGAACAGGAGTACCACTCTGGAAAGCATGTGTCTATACCACATAGCTCAAAACTTTGCATACAAAAATAATGTAAAACCCGATGAAAGCAAACGTAGATACAGAGTGACCGATTGTGAAGGGAGCTTAGTGAAACTTAACAAACGAAGCTTAATTAATCATGTGAAATTGTCATTATAAACTCCTCAACAGAAAGAACTATATTACATGTCTCTGTTACAACTTTTCAAACCATGGAGAAAAGAGGAAGACATACTAGATAATTATTAGTGCTATGAAGATGCTTTCAAAGCAAATGAAAGCACTATCACCGATGTAAACTTTACACAATACAAAACAATGTTACACAATGAGCAGCAACAGTAAGAAGAACTTCAGGCCCAACTAGATAAAGACTCTTCCGACAGTAGTCAACCTTCTGTAACAGGAAGTCAGGAACCATTAGGACAACCACTTATAGCAAATGAGGCTGAAGTAGCTATGGCAGAAGTAGAAAACACCATGTATCAGTATCAAGAAGATACAGAAGACGTAAGTGTACAACAAGCAAAACCTAAAAATCAGCGCACCATTTTTGAAGACATAACAAAACAAATTGTACATGGTGTACAACACTAAAATAAAGAATGTACCTGTCAAAATTACAAACCTATACTGCTGTACGTCAGTGGTGAAGCTGGATCAGGGAAAACATTCTTAATCAAAATCATTAGCAAGTTCCTTCAACAATTGACAAACAACAAACTGTTAGTTGTTGTAACGGCCCCCACAGGTTTAGCTGCCTGCAACATAGGGGGTGTGACTTTACACCGATTACTACTGCTTCCAGTAGAGCATCAAAATAAATTAGACTACTACAAACTTTCTGCAGAAGCTGCAATGGAATTACGTAGAGTATTGAAACAAATGAAAATGCTACTAATAGATGAAGTGATCATGGTCTCCAACCTAATGTTGGCTTTGATTCATCTCAGATTGCAAGAAGTACTTAAAAATAATAACAAAGAACTCTTTGCAGGGAAACACATTATCGTTTTCGGAGATCTTCTACAATTGACACCAGTGAAAGGTGAACTGATTTTGATAGCATAAGTAATGTTAACCTTTGGCAACATTTCCATTACAGAGAATTAACTGAGAACATGCAGCAATCTGCAGATCTCACTTATGCCAACATCTTAAAAAGTATTAGAGTTGGTGTATTATCGTAGAGTAATGCTTAAACGTAACCTTTACGTAGAGCAAGGGCTAGTTAATGGAGCACTGGGCACAGTTGTTGGCTTTCAATCATACCCACGTGATAGCAACATTCATTCGCTTTGATAAAGTTTCAGAAGTGAAAAGGATAGGGCGCTCAATTGCTCGATTCCTTCTCTTCAAAGACATGTATGTACATAGAGAACAATTTTCTCTAACTCTTGCATATGCAGTTACCATTCATAAATCCCAAGGTCTTACCCTAGACAAAGCATCGATAGATATAGGAAACACAGTGTTTAAGGAAGACATGAGCTACGTAGCATTATCACGCTTACGTACACTTGACGGTCTATTGCTAATAAACTTTGATTCAAGTAAAGTCAAAGCTGATATTCCTTGCATTCTAGAATACAATAGATTGCCTTCACTGTACACCATTCATCTGAAACAATACCCTGTTCCAGATAAAGTGAAACGTGGTAAAAGAAAAGTAAATGAAACAGAAATGCAACAGAATGCAACAGCAAATTCCGAAAAGAAGCTAAAGTTTCATCAATTGCCGCAAACATAGACAAACCTATTAGGGAATGTAACCCAGTTACGTCGGCAAAGAAGCAACAGAAAAACCAAAAAATGCACTCAGATACAGAACTTGCTGGCCCATTCAAATTTGCAAATGAAAGTGGGGTAAGTTGCTATGCAAATGTAGCAATGAATATTCTATTTCAATTGCCACCAATTGCTAACAATATTTACCTGCACAGTACAGACCAATTGTGTTTGGAAATGTTAGTGCTGCATAGAAATGCAACAAGAAATCTTGACAACGCATACAGTGTTCATGGAGTAAGGCAACAATTGGACGACTGTGCTGGAATGATGAGATTCACTGTGAACTCACAAGATCATCCACAAGAATTTCTAATGTACATACTATTAGTATTGGAAAACAAAAGCATACCTGTAAATGAAATCTTCCAAATTTCGTACATGTGGAAACATACATGCACCCTCTTTAGCAAAGTGATACAGGAAGAAATCCCAAATGAGCGATTTATGTATGTTTCCATACCAAATAGTGAGAGCATTCCATTTCAGCAACTTGTACAAAATGCAAACCATGGCAAATTATGTAGTATTTGCAATTCAGACAATCAATTGCTCCACCTTACCGATACAATCACATAGTGCCTACATAATACTTATGCTTCTACTTTATAATGCAGATGGCACCAAAAACAACTGCAAACTGACTGGATTCACACACGGTCAAATGTCACTTGGAAAGAAAACCTTTACAACAGTAGGAATAATCTACCATGCAGGAGCTACAACCAATGCAGGTCACTACTACACTGCATACATTAAAAAGAATTCTGGATGGTTTGAATGTAATGATAGCACCATTAATCTAAAGCAGAGGTTGCCAGCTAACCTAACAAATGCGTATGTAATGTTCTTGAAGCCAAAATTTACGAAATAATGTGTACTTCAAGATTGTCAACAAATTATGTGAAAGACTACAAACAGTTAGAATATGCCCACAGGTATCCAACTACCCAACAGGATGGAAGAATGACACAAATAAATGATTATCACAGATCGTTGGAAACAAATGCACAGGTAGAATATGCCTATAGGTATTTAACTGTTGTTAAAAATTGGCAGGAAGGCAACAAACAAAACATTAATGGGAAAGATGAAGGAAACAGGATATAACGACGACACAAATGAATGAGTAGAACAAGTTACTTTCTTACCTGGTAACGTTCTTTCGATGGGATGGTCCGACGACGTATTCCATATCTATGACAGGTAATCACCACAGCTGTGCTGCTTCGGAAACTTTTCCGGCGTCTGCGTCCTGCGTCGATGACGTCGATACGCCGACGTCTAGGACCTCCTCCGACGTCCGACGTCATCCGATGTGATAAGTAGGACGCACGACGCCTGTAGCCTCAGTTGTAGTTTTTTCCCCCAGAACGTGTGACAGAAGTCAACTGCCAGTCAGACACAAAGCCTTGCGGAACGTAAGCTGCAATCGCAAAAGAAATTCTGCAGCGGGGAAGGCAGGGCGGGAGCGATATGGAATACGTCGTCGGACCATCCCATCGAAAGAACGTTACCAGGTAAGAAAGTAACTTGTTCTTCGAGGGGATTGGGTCCTCCGACGTATTCCATATCTATGACAGACTCCCAAAGCAGTACCAGAGCAAGGAGGAGGGAAAGAATTTATAAACAATTTTAGAATAGCCAATCAAATAGCAGAGCAAAGGACCGCCTTGCCAAAGGCCAGATCCTGCCCTCTGATGGAATCGAGGGAATAATGCCGTACAAATGTATGTACTGAAGCCCAGGTGGCTGCATCACAGATGTTGCGAATAGGAACACCCCTCTGCAGGGCAGTAGATGCAGCCATGCCCCTGGTAGAATGGGCCCGCAAGCCAGCCGGTGGGTCCTTACCCGCCAAGCGGTAACACTCCGAGATGGCCAAAACAATCCAGCGGGACAAAGTCTGTTTCGTCACAGCTTGCCCCAAACGCTTACCAGCGTAACCAATAAAGAGCTGATCGTCCACTCTGACCCGGGACATGCGTGAAACATAAAAGCTTAAAGCTCTCCTAGGATCAAGCCTATGGAGCCTCTCCTCTTCCTTACCAGGATGCGGAGGAGGATAGAATGCCGGAAGAACAACCTTCTGGGCTAAATGAAATTCCGTCACTACCTTCGGAAGAAAAGAAGGACGAACTCGAAGGACAACCCTGTCCTTGTGAAATACAGTGAAGGGTGGCTTAACTGAAAGTGCCTGTAACTCACTCACTCTGCGAGCGGAAGTAACCGCAACTAAAAACACAGTTTTCAGAGTTAACAGCCTCAAAGGGCAAGAATGTAAAGGCTCAAACGGAGCACCCATAAGAAACCTAAGAACAAGGTTTAAATCCCAACCGGGCACCAGGAAAGGTGACGGAGGGAACACATTAGTGAGCCCTTTCAGAAACTGTGAAATTAAAGGGATCTTAAAGTAAGAACACTCATCAGACGAGCGCTTAAAGATGGACAGCGCTGCCAGGTAACCTTTAATGGTACCCACTTGCAAGCCCCTGTGGGCCAAAGAAAGCAAAAAGGACAGAACCATGGGGATGTCACATGCAAAAGGATCCACATTCCGAACTCTGCACCAGTCGCAGAACTTACGCCAACGGCAACGGTACAGAGACTTAGTTGCTGGCCTTCGGGCCGAAAGCAACACCTCCATCACGTCTTCAGGGAGGTCCCAATCCCTATACCTCAACCTTTCAGAAGCCAAGCGTGAAGGTTGAGGGATCTGACCTCTGGATGGAGAACCAGACCCCCCTCCCGTGAGAGCAGATCGTCTCGGTAGGGAAGACGACGTGGAGGGCAGATGGACAAGTCGAGAAGGTCCGGGTACCACGTCCTCCGAGCCCACGCCGGAGCAATGAGGATCATCCGGGAACCGAACTTCCGCAACCTCCGCAGCACTTGCGGGATGACGGGGACAGGAGGAAACGCGTACAGCAGCGGGAACGACCAATCCACCACGAACGCGTCTCCTAAGGCCCCTCTTGGAGGAAATTCCCGCGAGCAGAACCTCCCGCACTTCCGGTTGACACTGGAGGCGAAGAGATCCACTTGAGGGGTCCCCCAAAGGGCGAAGATCTCCAGGAGAATCTCCTGAGCCAACTCCCACTCGTGAGAGATCGCGCTCTGCCTGCTCAGAGCGTCCGCCGTCACGTTTTCGACTCCGGCCAGATGAACTGCCGAGACCGAAACTTCCTGCTGGATGGCCCAGAACTCGAGCTGCATCGCCTCCCTGCACAGAGGAAGTGACCCTGCCCCCCCTTTTTTGTTGAGGTAGTGCATGGCCACCGTGTTGTCCGTCAGGATCAGGACACTCTTTCCTCGCACAGTCGGCAGAAAAGCCTTCAGGGCTAGCCTGACGGCCCTCAGCTCCAACAGATTGATATGGAGTCTGGACTCCGACGGAGACCAACGACCGCTGACTGTCAGCTCGTTGGCATGAGCTCCCCATCCCGTGAGGGATGCATCCGACACGATCGTCACCTCCGGCCAGGGAAGCCAAAAAGGAGCCCCCTTCATCAAGTTGCCTTCGACGGCCCACCACAGAAGGTCCTGGGCGACCGAGGGCGGCACCTGAATCGGGTCCGACATCCTGCCGGAGGACTGCGACCATTGCATCTTGAGTGCCCACTGCAAAGATCTCATGCGCAGGCGAGCCTCTGGCACCAGAAGAATGCAGGATGCCATGAGGCCGAGCAACCTCAAGAACTCGAACGCTGGGAGCGTCTGGGCATGCTGAAACTTGTGCACCATCTGCTGAATGTGAAGAGCCCTCACCTGGGGAGGAAAACACTGCCCCAGGGAAGTGTCGAGCACTGCTCCGATGTACTGGAGCCTCTGCGTTGGCGTCAAATGGGACTTCTTTAAATTGAGGGAGAAGCCCAGCCTGTGGAGGGAGTGGCAGGTGACGGACAGATGATCCAGGACTTGCTCGGGAGAGCTCCCCCTGATCAACCAATCGTCCAGGTAGGGGTAGACGTGAATCCCCCCTTGCCTGAGATGCGCTGCCACCACCACCATGAGCTTGGTGAAAATCCTCGGGCGGAGGTCAATCCGAACGGCAGGACCCGAAACTGAAAGTGCGAGTCGCCAACCGCGAACCTCAGGTACTTCTTGTGCTTGGGATGGATCGGCACATGGAAGTAAGCATCCTTGAGGTCGAGTGACACCAACCAGTCCTGAAGCTGAAGGGCCTGGAGGACTTGAGAGAGAGTAACCATCTTGAACTTGTCCTTCCTGAGGAGTTTGTTCAAACCGCGCAAGTCCATGATGGGTCTCAATCCCCCGTCTTTCTTGGAAATCAAAAAATAAGGGGAATACCATCCCTTGTTCCTCTCCGCTACAGGCACCAGTTCTATAGCGCCTTTCACCAGCAGGGCTTGAATTTCCTGCGCAAGGAGCGGATCCGGACACTTCAAAGAGAGGTTCCCCGGTGGATTGTCGCGAGGCCTGTGCCGAAAGGGAAGACAGTAGCCGTGGGCTATGATCTCCAGAACCCACACATCTGAAGTAATGGCTTGCCACTCTACAAGATGCTGCGCCAGCCTTCCCCCAACCGGCGAACCATGGGACATGGCCTCATGACTGAGTAGGAGCGGCTGCGGCGTTACCCGAGGGCAAAGAGGCAACTGCCCGAGCGGCCCTGGCACCACGGGTACCCTGTCGTCCACCTCTGGTACCCCTGCGTTGGCCTCTTTGACTGCCAGCTCCTCTCGCTCTACTGAAGGATGAGTAATAGCGAAAGGAACCACCCCTCCACTGCTGTCCCCTAGGACGAAAAGGCGGAGGTTGGCGAACTGCAGCGCCCAACGACTTCGCTGCAGCTTTTGAGGTCTGCAACCTCTCAAGGCTCTCGTCAGCCTTGCTGCCAAAAAGGTGTTCACCATCAAAGGGCATGTTGAGGAGCCGGGACTGCACATCAGGAGCAAACCCCGACTTCCGCAACCACGCAAACCTGCGTATCACGGTGCTCGCCGCCATGGACCCACTGATGCAATCAGCCAAGTCCAGACCCGACTGAACGGACTCACACATGGCATCCTTACCATCCTGGACCATAGCAAGGAAACCCTCCCGTTCAACCCCTTCGGGAATATGTTCAGCCGCTAACGCAACACAGTTCCACAGAGTGTGCGTGAAACGTGACAAGGCACAAATGGAGTTGGCCGCCTGAAGCGCCATACCACCAGAAGAAAACACTTTCTTCGCCCAGCCATCAAAACGTTTGTCGTCCCTATCAGGAGGGATGGTAGGGTACGACGCCTGCTTTGCCGGGGCCGTGGCCGCCTGCACCACCAAACTCTCCGGAGTGGGGTGCCTGGTCAAGTAGCAGGGGTCGCTACTGGCTGGACGGTATTTACGCGACAAGGATCTGCCCACCGCCGGGAGACTCTCCGGAGCAGTCCAAGCCGCCGCCACCCTTCTCTGTAAAGCCATATGGAACGGCAGTACCGGGTCAGTTGGGGGACCAACATCAAGGATGTCCGTCAGATCATCCTGCACAAACTCCCCTGGGGGAGCAGACCATCCCAAATACTCAGACACCCGAGCCATAAGGCGCCGGTACGAGGAATCGGCATGGGAGCCAGGCTCAGGCCTACAAAAGTCCACCTCCGGGGAGGTGTCCAGTCCACTGGCATCATGCAGTGACTGCCTCAAATCGTCAAACTGACTATGGCCCGAGACAATTTCATCAGGCACCAGACTAGGAACCAGGCCATCAGAATCCTCATCCGCCTCCGAAATAAAGTCCAGGTGGCGAAAAGGCACCCGAGAGTGCTTGCTCTTAACCAGAGCCTTCCTAGGGGGTACACCCGTGACACGGGGCACCTCCGACACGAAAGGCGTCGATGGCGTCGAGCGAATCGGCGCCGACGCCGAGAAAACCGGCAACGGCGCCGAGAGGATCGGCGTCGACGTCGAGGAAATCGGCGTCGACGTCAGATGCAGCGCCTCCAGTATCGGTGGCGTCGACACAGCCCTCGAGCCTCGAGAAAGCCTGTCGACGCCCTCGACGCCTCAGACGTCGACGTCTTCCTCGAAGACTTCACAGGAGCACACGGTCTCGAACGCGTCGAGGACCGGGACCTGGAACGGGTACGGCGAGAACGAGCCTCCTTGTCCGAACGGGACCGCTCCCGTGACTCGTGCCGACCACTCTTGCGAGCGGCGTCTCTCGACCTCACACGGCCGACCCCACTCGGGGGCGCGGACGGCTGAGTACCCTGCGACTCAAGAATCGCCAACATTTTCTTCCCGAAGGAAGCCCATTCCTCCGGCGTCGCACGGCTGGTGGGGTAACCGACGTGCCGGGCAGAATCCTCGGAAGAGGACCTGGAAGGCGACCGGTGACGGCGCTTCCGAGAATGCCTCGAAGAGGCTGAGGAGTGGCGAGACCCACTCCTAGAAGAAGACCGACGAGACTTCCGACGATGACGCGGAGAGTCACCCCTCGAATCATCCGTCGAAAGCCCCGCCGACTTCGACTTCCGGGGCTTGGACACCCGACCTACCGACAACTTCTTCTTACGTTCGCGTAAGGCTTTGGACGTGAGCGACAGGCAGTCAACACAGTCATCCGTGTCGTGGGCCTCCCCGAGGCACCAGAGGCAGGCGTCGTGCGAGTCAGTCACCGACATCTTGGACCCACACTCCCCGCACTTCTTAAAGCCCGGACGCGGGGTTGAAGACGAAGTGGAAGACATCGCCGAAAGTCACAAACGAACAGGTTCGAAGAACCAGAACTCCAAAGAGACGAGGCTTAGAACCGAGAAACACGAAGCAACACGTTCGCGGAAAAAACGGAACTGAGGCTACAGGCGTCGTGCGTCCTACTTATCACATCGGATGACGTCGGACGTCGGAGGAGGTCCTAGACGTCGGCGTATCGACGTCATCGACGCAGGACGCAGACGCCGGAAAAGTTTCCGAAGCAGCACAGCTGTGGTGATTACCTGTCCTAGATATGGAATACGTCGGAGGACCCAATCCCCTCGAATCACAAATCTGTAGGAACAAATGCACAGTTAGAATACACCTACAGGTATCTAACTGCTGTTAAAAATGGGCAGGAAGGCAACAACATAACATTGATCAGAAAGATGAAGAAAACACTGAAAGGAAAAAAGGAAGAAGTACCATAGGAAATGACGTTTTTTTTTAATCCGACAAGGATTTTTTTTCTCCAGACCCAAGGATTAGAAAAGTAAACACAGAAACTGAGCACAATGCACAGTACACTGTTTTCTAAACTAATATGAGGGTTAAAAAAAAAAGGTTAACTGTCTATTATGCAATGTAGTACATTTAAAAAAAATACAAACACTAACACACCTTTTTCTTTGATCACAGAAATGGAAAAAGTGATACATCCGCCAAGTACGATAGCTAATTAAAAAAATGTATGTGGATTCTGAACAAAGTAAGGATTAAGTATATTGGCAGGCATTTTCTACACATGGGAATCTACACGTCTAATCTATGGTACTAATATGCTGCAGTGCCTGTAGGCTGCCCTTCCATCTTTGGTGAGTAACCTACCACCTACCACCTACGCCTTACAACCAAGGTACAAGGAGTATAGTTCCTATCCACAACCATTGCTGCATATGAAAACCATGGTCCTTGTAAATTAGCTGCTTATAAATTTACTTTTTGGACCATCGTCTGCAGCCATGAAGTTAAGACACTAGGGCATCAACACAACTAGCGCATTCCACCACACCCATATTGACTTGTAACTCCACTGCTTATGACTTCAGTCTTGCGTGCATGGGCTTTAGCCATGCGCCCAAGAGTGCAGGGTCTCTCCACAAACACCTCAGTGAAGTGTGTTAGTGGCGGTTTTTCTATAGGTGTGATATCCTTCAGTGCTTCTGGCCAGAGGCTTCACTCCTAGCTGTATGTCCATAGATCTTACATGGGATGGGTGTGCAGTGGCTTGCACGTCTAGTACTTATAAGTTTGTTTTTGGGTGCATAGCCTTCGGCCATGCACCCAAGACTGAATGTACTCCCCACTACTTGCCAACCGAAACGCAATACTACGGGTGTATGCATGGGTGGCACATCCAACAGTGGTTGTGGCCAGGGCCTAGAGTGTTGGAAGTAAGGCCTTTGGCCTTCGGACGACGGCCATGCATCCAAGACTCTAGGCCCTGGCCACAACCACCGTAGCATGTCCCACCCATGGCGGCGTAGTAATGAATATAATAATAGCCATCGGAAAAAATAATGCATTCATGGCATGTTGTCAATTTCAGTGTTCACTAACACCACACGTGTCCTTACAAATGTAACAACTCCCCCGTCCACTGCGTGGGCTGAAATACTGGCCTTATTCGACCCCTCATTTTCTGTGCATACAAGGAGGCCATAAAACATACGACATTAAGTAGGTATAAGTGTATTATTGGTGCATGGCCTTCGGCCCTGCACCCACGAGTGCAGGGTCTCCCCACAAC
The DNA here is from genome assembly GCF_040938575.1 of Ambystoma mexicanum. Lineage (NCBI taxonomy): Eukaryota > Metazoa > Chordata > Amphibia > Caudata > Ambystomatidae > Ambystoma > Ambystoma mexicanum. The sequence continues at coordinate 497,173,658 of NC_090936.1, read as the reverse complement.
CACCTAGGTGATGTGTGGTAGTGGGGGTTATTCTATAGGTGTGTTATCCTTCAGTGCTTCTGCCCAGAGGCTTCCCTCCTAGCTGTATGTCTGTGGATCTTACATGGGATGGGTGTGCAGTGTCTTCCACGTCTAGTACTTATCACTTTGTTCTTAGGTGCATGGCCTTTGGCCATGCACCTAAGACTGCACACATGCCCCACAACTTGCCAATCAAAATGCAACACTACGGGTGTAGGCATGGGTGGCACATGCGGCGGTGGTTGTGGCCAGGGCCTACAGTCTTGGAAGTAAGGCCTTCGGCCGACGGCCATGCATCCAAGACTCTAGGCCCTGGCCACAACCACCGTAGCATGTGCCACCCATGGCGGTGTACTAATGAATATAATAATAGCCATTGGAAAAAATAATGCATTCACGGCATGTTGTCAATTTCAATGTTGCCTACCAATACGCGTGTGCTTTCAGCAGTTACAAATTTCCTGTCCACTGCATGGACTGAAGTGCTATCGTTATTACACCCCACGTTTACTGTGCCTACAAGGTGTCCATAGAAATTACATCATGACGACCGACCCCCAGAACAAATGCATTGATCACCCATGTCTTACTGTCTGAACCTTTCCCAATGCTGTGACACAGCAAAATAGTTTCATGAAAAAAGCATGTGTATGCTGGTTGTTGCTCCGCTTTCTGCGGATCCAAGATGTCGGGCGCATCCAAACCATCTGACGCAGAACACGTCTCGCCGCAGCCAATGGGTAGAGACATTGCATGTCCGCGATCATGACACCAGCCCCTTAGCCAATAGGTATCTTGTTCGTCGACCGAACAGGGAAGTGTGACCGCGGAGCAAACATAGATATCACAAATTTTTTCAGACCTACTTTTTGATAATTATAAAGAAAAATACTGCACTGATGGTGACCAAATTTACAAAAGCACGCTTTCTGGTCCAAGCCGCTGTAGCTGCCGCAGATTTCGTGAAAATCCGTCCAGCGGTTTCACCTGTAGCCATGCGCAAAGTTTTTCCCCCCATTCATTCTATGGGAAAAAAAGACGTTTTGGGACCCCCCCCTATAACTTTTCCCCCCTCGGCCCAAACATCTCCAAACTTTGCAAAAAAATTCAGAGTGACCCATATACTTTTTTTTGCAAAGTTTGGTGAGGATTCGTCCAGGGGGAGCAGAGTTACAAGCCGCCCAAAAAGTGCTCTTCCTATGGAAACAGCAACTTAACCATAACTACACGGCCACTACTGTGGCCGTGTATTACACCTCTACAATGCTTACATTCTGCTGGATTTTCCTGAGAGTCCTGTTGGGCTCTGCAGGTACCTGCTGCAGTATTTCTGCCATTTTCAAGTAATTGCTGCAGGGACGCATTTCACCAAAATGCCAGGGGTAGCGGAAGCGACATCACATGACACTTGACCTCTGGTGACATCACAGGTCATGATGTCATTTGACCCCACCCCGAAGTGATGTCACAGGAAGCAATGGAACACAATATTTCATTGCTTGAAAAAAGAATTAGTGGCATCACATAGCATTGTTCTCAAGTACACTCGATTAATATGGTTACGATATTACTGTGATGTGATATGCATTTCATACAAGAATGAATCATCTCTATCGTTAATATCAGTTTGTATAGGCCCATATTACCAAATTAGAATGCAAGCAGACGTCCACGGCCAAATTATAATGTTGTGTTATTATATAGCATTTACGCTTAAGCGCTTTACAATATACATACAATATCACCCAACCTTTTTTGGTACACATTTATATATCTCACAAGGATGAAAAGCTGAGTTGGCCATGCCGGGATTCAAACCTGCAGATATCACACACATTGCAGCAGCGAGCGCTCAACCCACTGAGCTATCTTACCAGCTATATCTATCTTACCAGCTATAGTAAAATGAGCAATTACATGTATGAATGTTCTCAAAGTCAGAAAGTTAGTTACACTCTGTTGTGGATACCAATAAAGTGGTAACTGAGATTTAATAGCAGGTCAGTTCATCTGCATGTGTGGTGAAAAGTTGGCCACATGTCAGGCCTCTGTGGATCTACTTTTCAGGCTTCAGAGGTTGGCAAGATATATACCATTGAGAGGGTTCAGAACTGTGTATTAAAGCATTTAGAGTAGCAGGGGAAAAGCAGCACACTCACACGGCATCCCGTACTCGGGGCACTCGTTACCTCATACATGCAAACAAACATCCTGAACAGCATGCCTTGGAGATGAAAGGCAGACACATTGCAACAAAGCATTAATTGTGACACAGTGAAATAAAGGGTCACTTGATGTGCTATGGTCAAACATTTCTACACTGTACACAAGCTTTTAGGCACAAGGATTTTGTCAAGTCACCAAGGACACCGAGATGGAATGTCTTGTGATGATCGTAGCAGACAACAGCAGAAATAAACATGGTATAACTGCAATTTGCGAAAAGCAAAATACATATAGTTTTTGTCTGCATTGTGAATTTGAGGTGTTTAAGAACAGACTAAATCAGTGACTCACCCCATGAAGTATGCCTAAAATTAATCTTTAATGAGTCAATTATTGTTTAGAATTCCAGAAAGCCTATTTGTTATTCCTATTCTTGCTTATTTAGGGTCACTGCTCAAAGTGTTACACTTGTGGAACCCCCTGTTTTTTGTTTTTTAAGAGGCCTGAACAAGAATGCCAGCCACTGCAGAAGAAAAGCCACATGGCACTGGGCACAACCCAGGAGCTTCCATTTAAAAAAAAAGAAAAACATTTTTTGTTTTGTTGTTAGGGGTAGCAAAGGAGACGTCAGGGGCTTTGCGATCCCCAAATGACATCAGTGCATTGCCACATTTTTAAGGACCCGATCTAGCCATATGCGCTGGCCCCTGTGTCCTGGGCTAATTGGTAGTTTGGATTTTTGGCTGCTTGATGACTTTTCTGAGCTGCTCCTGTCCTCCACATTAAATGCAATTGTCTCTGGGCCATCCTACTGCCGCTTCACCATTTTACCACCTTGTTTATCCGTCTTGATGTAGGAAGCTGCCTCTATCCAGAAGGCAGTTGGAACCCCAATACCCACACATTCATTGTTCATCTGGCCCATCGTCCATCACCTCCATTGTGGGACTGTGTTGCGCTGGCTGCCCCGGCTTACCCTTCGAGCTGCCGGAATCTACTTGTTTGGGTTCCTACCCCTTCTTCGCTGCTTTATCTACTTCTGGATCGTGGGCCCTTTTCTTGGGAAGGGCGTTTTCTTTTTTACTTTTGCACCGTTCGGTTTGTCGTTGCTCTGGGTTCAGTATAGATCCTGTAAACTGCTCCTGGAAAAGAAGTCTTGTATTCACTGGGTTGTTTTAGGCCCACTAAACTGAGTTTTTAGAAACCTTCACCATCAGTACCTACATCCAAGTACAGTCACTGCGCGCTGTGGGAAGCAGCATGTTCTCGAAAGCTTCAGATGAAAACCAAATGATGAACTAGACGAATGCAAGGCCAACAATGGGCTAATCAATAAAAATGTTTGAGTGTTCACGTTTAAGGAAGCAAACATGTTCACAAGACTCTGAACAGTTAAAGGACAATGCTAAAGCAACGTGAGCTAGTGAAATTATGAGAGAGTTTTCTGCAAGTAAGCAGCCGAGGGGAGCACCAAAGTGTGAGCAAAATGCTGAACTGAAAGTTTAAGCTGCATTTGAATCTTCCAAGTGTGAATAACCCAACAATCCTACGTTACGGGATAAAGTGCTTGGGTAAGGGCAACTGGTTGCACGACCTCTAGTGGTTGGACTGTGCTGTCCGCCAACTGCATCTAGACCAGGGAAGCCCTAACAAAATTAAAAGGAACTGTACAAACAACCAAGAAACCAGGAAGAGCAGAATATTGGTATTGAATCAGTGCAACAGGCTTGGGGGGAAATGAAACCTAAGCTCCTACTGAACACTGACATTATTGGTGAAGCAAGACTATAAGCTTGGCGAAGGAAGACCTAAGCTTCTTGGGAACATTATCTTTTGGAACTTTGTTGTGAACCAGCACATGGAGGGGGGGCGGGGGGAGTCCTCAGCCTTTTTTGGGAACATTGTGTTGTGAATCCATGCTTTTTAATAAAACATTTTGTTTTCCAATAAGAACCATACAACTTACACAGATCTTGCCACTTCACATGTCGTGGATGGGTCTTTTTCTTTTAATCTTTATTGAATATAGTTGAATAAACAACTTTTTCAATATATAGACAATATTCATTTACAAATACAAACGAAATTCAGCATTTACTTTAACAAGAAATATTCAATTAATAATGTAATACATTGTACAAATAGGCCAAATAAGTAAAAACATATAATATAATCTCTAAAACAGTTAGGACTTAATTGTAATCATTTTAGGTAATAAGAAACAATTTGAAAGCAATTTAAAAAAGATTTAAAAAAGAAAATAAAATTTGAAAGAAAAAAAAGAAAGAAGAAAGGGCCTAACATATTAGGAACTTAACTAAACCAATATGTTCTTAGTTGGAAGACATAAAACATGCCATAATTCTCATAGAACCATTCTGACATTAGTATATAATATGAGACTCATCCTCATTTAGCATGAGATTCTTTTACCAATTGCTAATAGGACCTTCACAAATTTACTTTGCCAATGCTTATGTGGATGGGTCACTTAACGATCGTGTCGGGCATTCCGTCGCTCCCCATTTTTAGGCTACATTTCGTTTTATCAACCCCACTGCTGTGGATAAGAACAGTTTCTCCCACCTGTTAACATTGTTCTCATCTGGTACACCCAGTAGCAGTATTTTCAGATCTAGTGAAATATTGTGTCCCAGGACCTCTGTAAGTTTATCGCAACATTGTCTCCAGAGAGTTATGATCTGGGGGCATTCCCACGGCCACGGGATATGTATGAAGGTGCCTTCCCCTTCTTGGCACCGTAAGCAATTCGGATCTAGGGCACGTTTCCAGCCATACAATGCGACCCTAGGATAATAGACTCAATGTAGTGTTTTGAGCTGTATCAAGTGAAGTCTGGAGGCTATCGCAATCCCCCGATGGTGCATTAGGCCCTGTATCCAGTCTTCTGGTTCAATGTTACCTATGTCTGTTTCCCATTTAGCTTTAAGATTGGCCAGGTCTGGGGTAGCAAAAGCCGTTATGGCATTATATAGAATGGAGGTGACTCTGGTGGGAATGTGCGTTGTGAGGAGATTGCACTCCAGAGGTGTGAATTTGGGCACATCAGTGAGTGCTGGTTTTTCCTAAGGGCATGGGCCAATTGCAAATAGTGGTAATGTTCCGTTTCGGAGAGTCCAAACTTCTGTTGCAGCGTTTCGAATGGAGCCTTTGATAAGGATGTCGCCCACCTTGATGATACCTGCCTCCACCCACCTTGGCCATTGAGTGAGTTTCTCTAACTCATTGTGATTGTGCCATAGGGTTTATATCAGGGTCACCTTATTCTCTCAGCCTATGTAGGTATGTGCCTGTCTCATGATTATGGCGGTATGTGCTGCCATTGTAGGTGGGGGAGGCCTAGTAAGCGTTTGATAGATCGTATGAAGTGGTGAGGTGTCGTGGAAAACATTCAATGCGGCCCTAATATGTGGTAAGTCGCGATCACCATGGAGTAAATCATTGACCACTGTCATTTGGCTCGCCCAGTAAGAGGACTAGAGGTGTGGGACCCCTATACCTCCCTCCCATACTGACCTCTTTAATGTAGCTAGAGCAATCCGGGGTTGCCCACCTCCCCATATGAGTTTTCTAAGGAGGCCCTCCACCCGATGGAATTCAAAATCAGGGACCCTAAGTTGGGCATTCTGCAGCAAATACAGGAAATGCGGTAGCGCCATCATCTTAAAGAGTGCCGCCCTGCCCATTAGCGTTACGGGGAGGAGCATCCAGTGTTTCACATCGTACGTAAGGCGGTCAGTAAGTGGATGCAGGTTACAGGGCACATACTCAGGTCCCCAGAGATCTATATCCCCAAATAACGAAAACCTCCATGCTCCTCCCGGTATGGGCAGTTACGGGGAATTGTCTGTTCCCCGCCTTTCACTGGGAAGAGAACCGATTTCCCCCAATTAACTCTTAGCCCACTAAATTCACTGAAGCGTGCTAGCATCCGAGTTACTACCGGGCAAGTGCAAATCGGTTCACTTAAGTATATTAGAAGATTGTCGGCGTAAAGAGACACCTTACCTTCTCCGCCCTCCGGCCATTTGAACCCCGTCCATGTGCCAACCTGTCCGAGCCACTGAGCCAAAGGCTCAATTGCCAAAGCAAAAAGGATGGGGGAAAAGGGCCACCCTTGCCTCGTCCCCCTGCCCGGTGGTAAGGACCTAGAGGGCCAACCATTCACCCTCACCTCTGCATGTGGAGCCTCATATAGAAGTTTCACCCATCCCAGAAAGGTCTCCCCAAAGCCCATATTTCTCATTGTCTCCCAGACCCATACCACCGAATCAAACGCCTTCTCAAAATCAATTGGTAATAAGGCAAGTGGTGTGTCGAGACTAGGGGCTAGTTCCATCAATAGATGGAGGCGGCGTATGTTCATTCGTGTCGATTTATGTGGCATGAAACCGCATTGGTCAGGGTGAATTAGACAGGAGATGACCGATTGTAGCCTGTTGGCTAAGAGTTTAGCAAGAATTTTGGCCTCCCCATTAATCAACGAAATCGGCCTATATGAGGCACACAAGTCGGGGGGTTTTCCTGGTTTGGGAATGACGACAATAGTGGCCTTGCATAGGTCGGACAGAAGGGTACCCTGGTCCCTCGCTTTAAGGAACATTTTGTAGAGGGGTGTTGCCACTTTTTCGCTGCCAAGTTTTTTCCAGGTCTCGACCGGGAGCCCGTTGGGGCCCAGCCTTTTCCCGGATTGCAACTGGGCGAGAGCTTCTGTAAGTTCAACCTCAGCAAGGTCACGGTCTAGTTGTATTTTCTGTTGTTCGGACAGCTGTGGAAGTGCAATATTGTCTAAGAAATAGGGGTCTGTTGGGGATGTCGGGGCTCGGTAAAGAGTGGCATAGAAGGTAGCGTAAGCTTCTGCTATGTCGGGGTCTGTTTGGGCCTGCGTGTTTCGTTCATCTATAACCTCCCCAACATGTCGGTGTCGCTCTTCTCTTCTCTCCAAGCATGCCAGAAACTTGCCCGCTTTATCTCTGTGTTCATAGACCCGTGTTTTCGATTCCCTGTGTGCGTGTTTGGCATTATCGAGAGCTGTATTGCGGAGGCCTTCTCTAGCTTTTAAGAGGGAGCGGTGTATTTCCGGGGTAGTGTCTAGAATATATTTTGCTTCCCAGTCTTCTGCCTCCCTCTCCACCTCAGTCACTTTCCTTTTGTTGGACGACCAGGAAATTATTTCCCCTCTAAGTACCGCATTGTAGGCCCTCCCACAGTACAACAGGGCTCTCCACTGCGGTAGAGTTTATTTCGAAGTACTCCTCCGACTTCTCTGTAATATGTTCTATGAGTTCAGAGAAGCCCAGATACTAATTATTTAGCCTCCAGGTCTTAGGAGGTGCCGGTCTGTCGATGTACATCTCCATCACCAGAGGCGAGTTATCTGAGACACCCCAGGGGAGTAATTCTGTGGTAGTTACCCTGTATGCTTCTGAGGTTGGGAGAAAGAAGAAGGCCAGTCTGGTCAGGGAGGCATGGGCACCCGAGTGAAAAGAGTAGCCTCTGTCTGCGGGGTGGATTTCTCTCCACACGTCACAGAAGCCGATTGCAGATGTGAACGATGTTAATTTTGTGGAGGTGTTCGGATTACGGTTGCAGATATGAGTGCAGTCTAAGGTATTACTCATTACATTGTTAAAGTCTCCCACCAGGATCAATATATCTGGCGGATGTTTCGCTACCAGAGTAGTTATTTCATCTAAAAGTGTGTCCCCGAGCCCTGGCAGGGAGTATACTGCTAGAATGGCCAGTGTCTCTCCCCAGAGTGTGCCCTGCAGTACTACAAATCAGCTTCTGGGATTCTGCTTCACGGTGAGCAGCGTAAACGGAAGGCGCTTGTGTATGAGAATCAAGACACCCTGGGACCCCATAGTATATCCTGCGTGAAATGCTGAGCAATAGTTTGTTCTGCGAAAAAGGTTGCATGTCGAGCCTGCTAAATGTGACTCTGTAAGGAGGGCTATATCAGGGGAGTGCCTGTTAAGGAATTAGGTAATAAGACGCCGTTTGATTCCGGAGCCCATGCCGTTCACATTGCAGTTAAGGAGCTTGAGGGACCTGCGGGGATCAGTAGTTGTCACCGGAGCTTGTTTGTCTGCCATGGGTGTTGTGTAGCAATTGAGTCATATAGGTTGCGTGGGATGGGCATGCAAGTGGTATGTGGTGGTTGAGTGTATCGGGATTATCACGTAAACATATAGTAACTTCAAATAATAAACAGTGTTTCATAGCTTGCTTCCCACCCTCCCCCTTACTTCATCCCAACACAAAGTATCCGTCGCCCGAACATACCCAATGGTCAAGAATTATGCCACCAACTCAAACTTAATAACATGAACTTTCCCAACTCCAAACAGACCAACTACATCTATTGGAGTCCTGGGGTTCTGGGTGGTGGCCGCCGTCAACGTGATCGCTTGGTGAGAAAAGGGTGCAGTCACAGTCGATACCCCGGTCGGTGCATCATCTCGTATCTGTCTCAGTGACTACTTTATTTCCATGTTTGTCACTTTCAAGTCGTTGCCACCAAGAGTATGCTTCATGTTCCTGATAAGTCCGCTGCATGCAGGTCGCTGATCCTAAGGGTCCACTCCTCTTTCCGGGTTGTTCTGACCTTTTGGTGGGGGTTGTGTTACGGGCGGGTCTCGGTTTGGCGAGCTCGGGGTCTGCCCCCGGGGTCCAGGCCGTTCGCCACCCAGTTTCCTTCACTAGGGTTTTCAGCCCATTTCATGCTTCTTGCGGATTGGTGAAGTGCCCATATTTCAAATTCATGCAGTGGAGTTTCCTTTTCAGATGCTCAAAGGATTGTCTGGCCTTCTGGACCTCTCGGGTATAAAAAAGGCGATTCTAGAGCCATTATGTGTGATTGTGCCTTTTGCCGGGGCCATTTGTAGAATTGCATTCCTGTCTCTAATTTAAAAGTTTAACAATAATGGTTCTTGGGGATGCACCTGGAATCAGCCGGCCCGCCACATCCAATGAGCCCTTTCTATCGAAAAAAGTTTGAAAAGTATTTTGGCACAAATAGATCAGCCAACCATTGTTCCAAAAAGAGTTCCATACTGGGCCCTTCTGTGCTCTCTGGAAGACCCAAGATGTGGATATTATTGCAGCATGATCTACCTTCGCCTTCATATACTCTTGCTTCCAGAGTCTTTAGACGTGTCATTGCTTGTGAGACTTGATGGCGTACTTCACCGAGGTCATCCTCCACTCCAGATACTCTATGTTCCACTTCTTCAGCTCAGGAGGATAGCTTTTGGAGGTTGTGATGGACAAAGGACCTTTCTGCCGTGATGCCATTCATCTTTTTCTCCATCGAGGAGCAAGAGTTGGCAATGGCGGCCATCACATCTTGTTAGAGGTTCGACTGTGGAGGAGGAGGCCATCTGGTGTTGGTTGCATATTGATCCATGGTGCTCTGCGTGTTTGCCTTCCTGGTTTTGTCCTTGCCCATAATTCAGCTCGGTGTCTCTCGGGGAGTTAGGGATCAGGAGCAACCGTGGGTTCCGGCCGCAGGGTCAGGATATGTGGAGCAGGGTCGTCACGGGCAAGTCCAGTGTGCCAGAGCTGCTAGAGGTCTTGCCTCTCCCAGGCAGACCGGGGTCGCGATCCGGCGTGTGTTTGATACGGTGAGAGTACAGATGGAGGAGGGAGGGAGCTGCGGGTCCAGCATGGGGGTGTCGAACCCAGCTGCCGGGGTGTGGTGCGGTTCCTGATCCAAGTAGCCCGTTTGTGTTAACTGCCAGTCGGGAGACCCACCACCACCTTCGTTGGTGTGCCCTCTGAGTGTTCTTGCTTTTCTCAACACTCCCGGTACCTTCCTCACCACGGAGTGTGTCCAGGTATAGGTGTCAGCCGGGATTTAACCCTTTCCTACGGGTCCACCACAGAGCAGCTTTGTGTCCTTTGCGGTCTTATGTGGCACCTGTGTCCGCTCACCAAGGCACCATGGACCGTCCCAGAGGTGGGGTAGTAGGCCCAGCATGGTCCCCCAGCATGCTTGTAGGCAGTTCAAGGTAACTGAGGGGTGGGGTGTCGCCTCCACAGCTTTGCTGGCTCGGCCCTGCAGTCCAGCCACCACCTTGAGCTCGCCGGCACCCCTCGGTTCCCCAGGATATTGGGAAGGCAGAGGCACCATCCCAGCCGGGCTGTCTCAGCTGCTATTACAAAGGGATTCAGCGCCTCAGAAGTCGACGGACCCTTGTCTCTTCGCACTGCACTAGCATAATTATGGCAGTGGGGAAATCAATCTGTCATGATCACAGGCCAGTTCGTAGGTTAATAGTAGTCTTAAGGGTTAATTCCAGGCAGATATTGGTGTTGCCCGGGGATAGACAGGTAATTTCCATTGAATCAATAGGACTTCCGGTTTTCCTGCAATGGCCGCCTCATTGCGCCATCCAGAGACTACTCTCACAGGTCTAGTCTATTTCAGTATTTTCCTATATATTGCAGGCTCACCTGGAGACTCGCGCTTCGCGTCGTTGACTGCTTGCAGTACTAACGCTTACCGCGGTCTCTCAGGAAGCTCCTCAGCTGTTTCCAGTCAGAACCCTTGCCCTTGCCCGTAGTTTCTACTCATTTCTTCTTCCCCGCCTCCCATCCATTTAGTCTAGTTCCAGTCCCTTACATTTTATTCTTTTTCCGTCGTGTTGTGAAACTTCTCTTCAGTGAATACCAGCAGGGATACTGGAACAATTCGCAAGTATTCTTTTGTGGTGTTGTTGTAATTGCGAAGGTTTAGTCTCTAATATTCTTATGCTAGTCAGTGTTTCTTTTTGTCGCCGTTTACGCGGCGAATTTCTAGTCACCAGTTGACAGTTGTAACTGCCGGCAAGGAGCGCACGCAGCTGTGGCGTAATATTCAGAGCTGCTACTGTTTTCAAGAGGCACTCCTCTACATATAATTGTCTGCGTGTTCGTTTTTTCGAGTGGAGTTGCCTCTGACATTTTAGGCATTGTTTTAAGGCTTTTGTGTAATTGCTGTTGATATTAAAATAACGAAATTTCTCCTCAGCCAAGTTGATAAATGTAAATTTTTTTTTTTTTTTTGTTTTTTTTTTTGTTTTACTGGTTTGACAAAGTTAAACCTTTAACATTCCTTTAGCAGTCCCTCCTCAAAGAGGTGGAGGCCCCCCAAAATTGGGTAGTGTTCAAAGGGGTTCTAGGGGTCTCTTAATAATCACCCCTTGGCCAGAGTCGCCAGCTGTTAGGGGGCGACCACCTCCGACTCTCCCTCCTCCCATTCCAGGTTCAGGGATTCAACAAATTTCAGTGCATCCAAGGTATGGCCCACTTTCTCAGCTGTAATGAGCCTTTCCCAATACTCTTCTTCATTCTCCTCCGTGATCAGACTCGTATAATTTCCCATATACCTCAGACGAGTCAATTTCAGGTTCGGACAAATTAGCATAACATGCCTTATAGTTTCCAGTTGGCCCTTCTTTCTACAGAATCTACAGTATGCTTGTGATTTGTCGATTTGCCTTCTACGCCACCTTATTTCTCTCGACTGCCAGATGTTAAATCTACAGCGCATAAGCAGATCTCGATAGTGCTGAGAGGGAAATTTCATCAGATATGGCGGTAGCAGATTCAGGACTTTGCGTTCCCAGATGATGTTGTGACATAGATCACGTGCTAATTTCTTTTCCTGGGTTTCCTCCCAATCTTTTTCCCGATTTATTCTTTTGGCTTTTTCTGGATTATTTTTCAAAGTGTCATCGGAAATTGTGTTTTAAAGTTTCTTCACAGCTCTTTTTCCAGTCTTGAAGAATTGAGTCACAATAGAGAACGCCTGATTTTGCTAGAATTCTGAATGGTGCAGGCGGGTTGTCTAAAATACACTTTCTGTAGAATGATAATGATTTCCACGTTGTTATTGAAGAAATAGATTGCAGTCTTAGTTCCATTCTTATAAGATCCAAAGGTAGCGAATTTGGTAGGCGTAAGATCTTTCGCCAAAAATAGGCTTCGCAGTGGTTCCAGACCTCCCATTTTAGGGCTAAAAGGGCCTCGGCTCCATATGTGATGACAGCTATTACCTTTTGCTTATAGAAGGTTGTAATCGGCAATAGAGAAAATTTTCCGTATCTGCGGTGTACAAGTAGCCCTTGATTAACCAGGCTTTTTAGTTTTTCTCTGATCAGGGTGTAGTGATCCCGCTCATTCTTACTTCTGTTAATTCTTATCCCGAGGTAGATCGTAGTGTCGACCACTGCCAATTTTTCTTTATCTAATGACCAAGACGGTATTTTCCCTGCCGATTTCTTTCCGCGAGATGATTTCAAGGTCAAAATCATAGATTTTTTTGCATTTACTTTCATGTCATTGGCTTTCAGATATTCATTGAAGGCCTCGATCCTGCGTTGAAGACCTATCGGTATCTGGTCTAGAAGCACTGCGTCATCTGCATATAGTATCCATGGTATTTCTATGCCATTTACCTTCGGAGGGAAGGCCCGGATCCGGTCTTGTGAGGATTTCATATCAGCCATATAAAGTATGAAGAGAAAAGGGGCGAGGGCACATCCCTGCTTAATACCTCGGGATGTCTTGATCCTCCTTGATAGGCCACCATCTGCATTGATCTGAACTTGGATTGAGGTACCAGTGTATAGTGCCTGGATTGCCTCCAATAGGTCCACAGGGCATCCCCAATTGCTCAATTTGGCCCATAGCCGTTCTCTATTTATTCCGTCAAACGCCTGTTCTAGATCTATAAAGGCCAGGTAGATAGGTGTTTTTCCTTTTAAGGCCTTCGCTTTTAGTATATTGATCAGGAACAGGTTAAGGCTAGTGCCTACTCCACACATGAAGGCAGTCTGTCTTTCGTCTAGAATTCCGGCTTGAACTGCCCAATTCTTTAAATCCCGTAGGAGAATGGATGCGAAAAGCTTGCCAATGGAGTCAAGTAGCGCAATCGGCTTGTAATTTCTTGGATTGCCGCGGTCACCTTTTTTGAAGATAGGCACGATGTAGGCCTCCGTCCATGAACTCGGTATTTGCTTGGTTCTCGCTACTTGCTTGAAGAGTGCGTAAATTAGTTCAGACCAACCTTCCATGCTTGCTTTCAGCGTTTTATTGGAAATGCCGTCTGGGCCGGCAGCCCTGGAAGAGCTTAATTTTTTAATCAACATTTGAATGTCATCTTTATCAAAGTTCAATGACCACGTAGCATTCCCTGGTCTTTTTCCAATAATCTTTGTCTCAGTTTTTCTCGGAGACTTGGTTAGTACCTATGGCCGACTGATTAGAGTCTCTGTTGTTGATTAGATCCCAGGTACTTTTTGTGTTGTTTGCTGCTAAAGCAGCCATCATGTGTTCTGCGTCGCTTTGAGTTCGTTGATATCTGGTTGATTTTAGCCAATTCTTGTAAGTTTGACGACATTTCCTTTCCAGATCGCATTTGTCCAGGCTATGGGATTTTTTAATACGCCTAAGGTCGGCTCTGTATCTTTTCCGTCTGGCGACTACAAATTCGTTGAAGGCGTGTTTCTTTTTTATCTGCTTCAGCTTAGATGGATCATACTGAACTTCATAGGCTTTGAACAGCCATTTGTAATCGATCACCTCCTCTCCCTTTTAAATGTAAATTACCCGCACATCACTCGATAGTCAATCCCATATATGTATATTTTCTGAGGCATTAGGTGGAGGGTTGTTACACTCACTACCGTTGGTTATTATAGGGTTATTCCTTTTCCCTTAAACTTCACTTAGGTATTTAGGATAAGGGTGACTAGAGTTAGGGTTTACCTCATGTTCTAGAACTCTCTAGTCATCTTACCCCCCCGTTAGTGTTGCTGCCTCCATAATGCCAACATTCTTCAGGACTTGCGCCCCTGTGTGAAAACAGGATGGAGAGCTCATAAAAAATAATAATCAGGTGAGCCTGGGGGTATACTTGGGGACTAAAATCCTAAACAGTCTGTTGAAAGAGAAATTCCCAAGGGGTGGATATTAAGGAAAGTTATTGTTTGATGTTTCCACAGTAATTCTCTGTTCCTTGAAGAAAGGATTGGTAAAGATCTCTCAGGGCGTTCCCGCAGAGTTCAGGTAAGCGTTACAGAACGCAAAGCCTCCTATTCTGAATTCACTCTGCCTGAACGCCATGAAGACACCTGAGGTGGATCAAATGGCGCAGTTATTAGGGGAGTTAAGAGCGGAAGTCCATGCCGCTCGTTCTGAGACTAGTGCATTGCGCAGGGAGTTAGTGGTCAACAGGGATCGTACTGAAGACTTAGCGCGCCAACTCTTGCAAACACAGGCTGGTCAAGTTCCCTTGCCTGCAGCAAATCCATCAACCTCTCTTCCAGCTGCTTCCCCTACTCCAGTCCAAGTAATAGTTCCAGGAAATATTCCTTTAGCGCCTCCTGAACACTTTTTGGGGGATCCTAAGAAGTTTGCAGTTTTTATTAATCAATGCCGGCTCCATTTTCGCTGCCGCCCAGGGGTTTTCCCCACAGACCAGGCTAAAGTGGCTTTCATACTATCGTATTTGGGGGGTTATGCTGCAGATTGGTGTATTCCGTTAGTTAATAGGGATGACCCAATCTTAAGAAATCTTTCAGACTTCCAGAAAGAAATGGAAAAACTGTTTGCGCGCCATACCCAAGGGCAGGCTCTGGATAATGAGTTGCTCTCATTACGGCAGGGAAATCAAGAATTGTTGGCTTATGTCGCAACTTTTAATAGATTAGTGGCAGAGACCAGTTGGCCCACCGAGAAAAGAACAATCTTATTTCATAGAGGGTTGCACAGTGAATTAAAGGATGTGCTAGCACAGGTAGTCAATCCACCTGAGGGGGTTGCAGAATTTATTGACCTGACCATCCAATTGGATCAGCGTTTACAAGATCGAAGAGTGGACCGTTCCGAGAACAGAACTTATTTTGTTCGCCAGAAGGAAAATCCTATTAGAACTGGAACTGAGAGTAACACAGAACCAATGCAACTAGGGGTTGTCAGAGGACCCATTTCACAGGCGGAAAGGGACAAGAGATGCCAACAGCAATTGTGTCTCTATTGCGGAAAGCCTGGTCATTTCCTCAAGGATTGTCCTATTAAACCATCTCGGAAGCCCATTGGAGGTGTCAACCAGGAAAAGAAGGAAAACATTTCGGAAAACTCCAGCGCCCGACAAGTTTAGAGGTCAGCTTGTCGAGCATGGAAAAAGGTTCGGTGACCTCACACTTTGTATTTCCCATCATCCTATTTAGTCAAGAGCAGCCTTCTAAAATGCATGCGATACAAGCCTACATTGATTGCGGAGCCGGCGGTAACTATCTGGATTCAAAACTGGCATCCAAGATGGGTTTTCCCCTTGTGGACAAGTACGAAGCCGAAAATGTATCGGCAGTCGACGGTACTCCCTTGGCTTCGGGTCCTGTTACACAACGCACGGATAATCTCACTATGATTTGTCAGGAGAGACATAAAGAGAGGATTACGTTTGACCTTATAAGTGCTCCACAATTCCAGATTATCCTTGGTATGCCCTGGCTCGAGAAACACAACCCAACTATAGATTGGCGGTCTAGATCTTTGACCTTTGCTGCTGAATGTGAAGACTTATGCTGTTTAAAGAATAATTTGGAGAGTCCCGGTCAAGATACAAGGATTACCGACTCTACACTTGGGCTAATTGGCGTCTTACCACTTGAGTATAAAGAATTCCAGGAGGTTTTCGAAGAAGAATTGGTGGAGGTGCTTCCCCCACACCGGCCCTACGATTGTCAGATTGATCTTATTCCAGGGGGCCAAATTCCTTGTAATCGAATGTATTCTTTAACTGAGAAGGAAGACGCTCACCTGAAGAAATACCTAGATCAGTACTTAAAAATGGTTTTATTCGACCCTCAAAATCCCCTGCTGCCTTCTCCTCTTTTTTTCGTACCCAAGAAGGAAGGAGATCTCAGGACCTGTATTGATTACCGTGCCCTAAATCAAATTACTGTTAAAAATCGTTATCCCATTCCTCTCATCTCCAATCTGCTGGATCAAATTAAAGGAGCACAAATCTTTACCAAGTTACATCTCAGAGGCGCCTACCACCCGATTCGAATAAAGGAGGGCGATGAATGGAAAACTGCTTTTCGCACTAAGTATGGTCTTTTTGAGTACCAAGTGATGCCCTTTGGATTGTGCAATGCCCCGGCAGCATTTCAATGCTTTATGAATGATGTCTTAAGAGATCTATTGGACATTTGCGCAGTAGTTTACATTGATGACATTTTAATTTTTTCAACAGACCCCCAGGAACACGTTAAGCATGTTACTGCAGTTCTCCAGAAACTGTGTGAAAATTCACTTTTTGTTAAATTGGAAAAGTGTTCATTTCATGTTTCCGAAGTCGAATTTTTGGGCTTTGTGTTATCTTCTCAGGGAGTTGAGATGGACATTCGAAAGGTGGATGCAATACTCACTTGGCCAGCCCCTACGTCAGTAAAAGGGGTACAAGGTTTTTTGGGCTTTGAAAATTTCTATCAAAGCTTTGTGGAAGGTTTTTCACAATTGGTACACCCCATCACTTCACTGCTCAGAAAGAATAAAAGATTTGAATGGACTAAGGAGGCTGATGTTGCCTTTGAGAGTTTAAAGGTCAAATTCACGGAGGCTCCAATTTTACAACATCCTCAACCTGATTTACCCTTCATTGTAGAAACCGATGCCTCAGATGTGGCGATGGGTGCTTTCTTGTCACAACGCAATCCAGAGGCTCAGATATTACATCCGGTGGCATTCTGGTCAAAGAAATTCTCCCCTGCAGAACGTACTTATACTATTACCGACAAGGAGTTGTTGGCGATTAAGTGTGCATTAAAGGAATGGAGACACTATCTGTTAGGGGCTCAACACACAATTACCATTCTCACAGACCACAGAAATCTACAGTACCTACGTTCTGTCAAGGCACAATCTGCTCGACAACTGCGATGGGCCCTGTTTTTTGCCGAATACAATTTCATCATTACTTTTCGACCTGGAGTGCGTAATGGTAAGGCAGACACATTGTCTCGAATTGGCAAGGGAGAGGAGGCCTTTGTTTCCCCAGTTCCAACCAATATCATCACAGGAGAGGGAGTCTTGGGTTTGATGCACATTATGGATCCATTTTTTCGAAGACTTGCAGAATGAAGTAAGGAAGACTTTGACTCAGGAAGAATTGCAAACATGGGTTGATCAAGGTACTCAATTCAGTATCCAGGAGGAAATGCTTTACTACCAAGATCGTCTGTATTTACCTACTGAGGCGATTAGAAATCAAGTAATTTCCAATTACCACGGCTCCTTGATTGAGAGTCATCCAGGGGTGACCAAAACCTTGGAAAAGATCAAAAGATACTATTGGTGGCCCCTTGGCGTAAGGATGTGACTCGCTTTATTCAGACCTGTGGGAATTGTGCGCAAAATAAGAACTCCAAGAAAAAACCAGCAGGGTTTCTTCAACCCTTGAATGTTCCGCCAAATCCGTGGCATACCATATCCATGGACTTCATCACAGACCTACCTCCATGTGACGGTTACGACACTATCTTGGTGATTGTAGATATGGCTCATTTTGTGGCATTAAAAGGACTTCCAACTGCTTCCAGTTTAGCTAAGACCTTTTTGGAAAATAGTTAAACTACACGGTTTCCCTTCCATTGTAATTTCCGATAGAGGTAGTCAGTTTGTCTCAAGATTCTGGAGGAAATGCTGTGCCTTAGCCAAGATTGATGTACGACTATCCACAAGTCATCACCCACAGACTGATGGTCAAACGGAGCGCACAAATCAGACCTTGGAGCAGTATTTGCGTTGTATGCTTCACCAGACCGATGACTCCTGGTTGGACATTTTGTGGGTGGCAGAATATGCTTACAACAACTCAATTCATTCTTCTACAGGACTCACGCCCTTTTACACTCTCCATGGTCGACATCCTCGAACATCTGCCTTCGATCCTCCAGCTCCATTAGAAATGCCGGCTGTCAGGACCCTTCATGACAAGATCTTAACAGCGACAAGCCATGCTCAAGCTAGTTTAGCCACAGCAAAGAATTCGCAAAAGAAGTTCGCTGATCGACATCGAAAAGATACCCCAAGTTTTCAAGTGGGCGATTCTGTCTGGTTATCTTCCCGAAACCTGGCATTAAAAGGTTCCAAGAAGTTTCTTCCCAGGTATTTGGGACCATTCACCATCGAGACAGTAATTAATCCAGTGGCTATGAGATTGACACTTCCAAAGAAAATGCGAATCCACCCAGTTTTTCATGTGTCCCTATTGAAACCAGTTGAACCAGAGACTCGTTTACTTCAGGCACCAACTCCAGTAGAAATTGAAGATGATCAGCCAGAATTCGAAGTAAAAGAAATTTTGGATTCAAAGGTGGTGCGGCGCAAATTATATTACCTGGTCGATTGGAAAGGTTATGCTCCGCTAGACAGATCTTGGGAACTGTTAGGCACAAACCTGTGCAGGTCCCTCTGGGACCACTGCAAAAGATTTAAGACTACAGGTGTTTGGCAGTAAACCCACTTGGTAGCAGTCTGTACCACCCAGATTTACCTGGTAGCTGTGGCTGAGCAGTCAGACTTCCCTCAAGAAGAGTTAGGCAGTATATAGAGCATACATAATAGGTACAGAGGCACAGTAGTACAAGCAAACACTGACCAGAGCTAGGTGTAAAAGTATATAATTATTTATTTAAAAGACACACTCATAAATTACACCAGCACAGAAAAGGTAAGTAAGTCAAAACACAGTCACTATTACTTATCTGTACATCCCTAGTTATTTGTTGGACAAGTCTAAGTTAACACCACTTATTTCCAAACAGAGGTGAGCGCTTAACGTTAGATGGCACTCCAACAAGTTAGTTAAAAAGGGAGGGAAAAGGTAGAAGTAATGAAAACAGCAAGGTAAAACACTTTTCAGAGATTCACAGTAAGTTTAGAAAGGCAGTCTACTGCGGAGCAAGGAAGTTCGGTTGCCAGGCCCACTCTAGGGAAAGCCAGGCGAAAAGATGTCCAAGATCACACAATGTCACGAGTCTTTACAGGTGAGTAGAAAAGGTTTTACCAAGTTTAGAAAAGTTTAGTTAGGGTGTCCCAGGCTTACCCAGGTTCGAGAGCCGAGGGCTAAATCTGCCCCGTACAATCGGTGGCAAGGGAAGCCGGGCGGAACACGGTACCTTTAAAATGGAAAGGATCCTCCAGCGGTGGCAGTTGTTCCTGGTAGTGGGTGCAAGTCGCGGCGTCGTCCAGAGGAAGAGAAGATCTCGACGTGGAGGAAAGCTGAAGGTCGTTGCACTACCAGGGAAGAAACCAGCCGTGGAGTTTTCCGGTTAAAAGGATGTTACCCCTCTTTCGCGGTTGAGGTAAAAAGTGGTATCCCGGTTGCCGGGGTGCTTGGCACAGGCAAGGCACCCACGAGATGCTTCAGGGAGGCAAAAAGAAGGCAGAAACTGGTTGTCCCCACCAGTCAAGGGAAGAAGACTCTCCCGGCTGGAGATCTCCTCTGTCGTTGGGAAAAGTGGTGAGACGGTTCCGCAGGGCTCCACCGGTGGTGTTGTCTTGGCAGGTTGGCTCGGCTTCTCCCTCTTCGGCTTCTTAGGTCCTGTGGCGACCTTTGAAGAACCAGTCCCAAAAACCCTGCTTTTATGCAGCAAACCCCCATTCATACAGCCTAGCTGTCACTCAAACATGCTAAGTGGTGAGCGGGGCGGCTCACCACTTGGGCCAATCACACCAGAGTGCGACATGAGTTGGCAAGGCAACTCAGTCCAGGGTGCCTAAACCCCCTCCCACACCCCCTGTGGTACCCAGACAGAATGGCACCACTTTGGAGGGCTTCTGTGCAGAAGCCCGCCAAAAGTGGAACAAAGGCTCGACTCGGGTTCAGGGTTACTGAAGTGAACCTAGACGCCATTTTGGCGGCGAGTTCTGGCAAAAAATCCCAACCGGTGAATTTATATTAAATAAATAAACCGGCGGTATCTTTAACATTGCACCAAAAGTGGTGCATTAAAATCAATGGGAAATCCCATTGGGAAATATTCCGGTGGAATATTTCCGTGGAATATTTCCGTGGTATCCACTGCCACCAGCCAGAAACTCGGCGAGGGGGAACGGGACAGTACCCCCTCGACAACAGACCCAGGGGCAATCTAATTGCCCCTACCAGTACTTCCACAGTATGATGGTTTGTACTGGTTAAGTTCCTAAGTTAAGACTAGTAAAGTCAATGGTGACTTTACAGACCCATGGAGACAGTAGTCAGTCCCAGGGTGTGGAGTCTATGTTTGGGGGTCACTATGACACCCCTGTGTTACTGCACTGAGGGTGCGGTGTAACACACATTCAAAAACCAATGGTAGCCTATGGGGAAAAAATACCCCATAGTCCATAAGCACATAGCAAGTCACAGAAACACTCTCAAGTCATGTCCAAGAGTGAGGGTAAAAGAGTCCCACTCTTGGCATAAGAAAAAAATAAACCCCAAAAATCCAGCAAAGCTGCTGGGGGTCTCACTAGGTTAGGAAATTCAGCCTAAACAGAGAATTCTCCCTAACACTCGCCCCCCCCCCCCCCCAGACTAAGGGACAGGAGGATTTAATCCACTCCTGGATGAACCTCATACCTCTAGTCGATGACATACATCCTAGAGAGTCCATCAGCATTTTGATGGTGACACCCTGACCTGTGCTCAATGGTGAAATCAAACCCTTGGAGGCAGATTGACCATCTCAATAGTTTTGGATTTTCCCCTTTCATTTGCATTAACCATCTCAAGGGTTGGTGGTCAGTCTGAATGACAAAAGTAGAACCATACAAGTATGGCCTAAAGTTCTTCAGTGCCCACACAATAGCAAAGCATTCTCTTTCTATTGTTGCCCACCTTGTTTCAGGATCCTTCAGTTTTCTACTGATGAAGCAAATGGGGTGTTCACTACCCTTCTCATCCAGTTGGCTAAGAACTGCACCTATACCTACATTGGAAGCATCAGTTTGTACAATGAAAGTTTGGTGGTAGTCAGGAGCTCGGAGTACTGGAGCTTGGCAAAGAGCTTTCTTCAGGTTTTCAAAGGCCTGATTGCATTCCTCATTCCATTTGACCTTCTTAGGGAATTTTGGAGAGGAGATCACATTCAGAGGAGAAGCTATGGTCCCATAGTTCCCAATGAAATTCCTGTAGTACCCAGTGAGGCCTAAGAAGGCTCTCACCTGGGTCTGAGTAGTAGGTGTTGTCCAATTTTGCACAGCTTCAATCTTGCTGAGCAAAGGCCTTATCTCTCCACCTCCTACCTCATGTCCAAGGTAGACCACTTTACTCTGTCCAATTTGGCATTTGCTTGCCTTTATGGTCAGATTGGCCTGCTCAAGAGCCTGCAAAACATGTCCTAAGTGGGTCACATGTTCCTCCCAGGGGTGGCTGAAGACTGCAATGTCTTCAAGTATGCCATGCCGAAGTCCTCCATCCCAGCTAGAACTTGGTTCACCATCCTTTGGAATGTTGCAGGTGCATTATTTAGTCCAAAAGGCATAACCTTAAATTGGTATAGGCCAACTGGGGTAGAAAATGCAGTTTTCTCCTTGGCATGGTCTGTCAGGGGTATTTGCCAATAGCCTGACGTAAGGTCCAGTGTGCTGAGGTACTTGGCTGCACCAAGTTTATCCACCAACTCATCTGTCCTTGGCAAAGGGTGGGCATCAGTCTTGGTGACTGCATTAAGAGCTCTATAGTCCACACAGAATCTCAACTCTTTGGATCCTGCCTTTGGTACTAACACCACTGGGCTAGACCATGGACTAGTAGAGGGCTCTATTACCCCGAGATCAAGCATCTTCTTGACCTCACCTTTGATGTGGGTTCTGACATGTTCTGACATTCTGTATCCTCTGCTTTTGACTGGCAGACAGTCACCAGTGAGTATATCATGCTGTCCCCACGGGGTCCAGCCTGGTGAAAGTGAGAACAGAGGGGCAAACTGATTTAACATAGCTTTGCACTCCTCCTGTTGCTCAGGTGTCAGATCTGAAGAGAGATTAACTCCTTCAACCTTTTCGTCCAAAGGTAAGCCTCTCAGGAGGTCAGGGAGAGCTTCACTCTCCTCCTCCTCTTCTGATGAAGCTAGAAGCAATGCTCCTACTTCTGGTCTAGAGACATAGGCTTTGAGGCGGTTGGTGTGGAAGACTCTGGGCGCTTCCCTGGGTTTGCCCAGATCCACCAGATAGTTGACCTCTCCAAATTTTCCCACAACCTTGAAGGGTCCCATCCATTTGTCTTGCAAGGCCCTCTGCCTTGTTGGAAGCATAACTAGAACTAGCTGGTCTTGAATAAACCCAACCATGTTAGCCTTCTGATCATGCCAATGTTTGATCAGAGCTTGTCCAGCTTTCAAGTTATCACTTGCTTCTGCCATCATGTGTGACATTCTCCTCCGGAGACCTATCACATAGTCAGTCACTCTGACTGGCTTGGGGGAAGGAGCACTCTCCAACCCCTCCTTAATCAGGACCAAGGGGCCTCTGACGGGATGGCCATAGAGAAGTTCAAAGGGAGAATAACCTACTCCCTCCTGAGGGACTTCTCTATAAGCAAAGAGAAGGCATGGCAGTAGAAGGTCCCACTTCTTTTTAAGGGGTTCTTCTAAAGCACCTATCATGCTCTTCATGGTTCTGTTAAACCTTTCTACCAATCTTTCTACCAACCCGTTTGTCTGAGGGTGGTATGCGGTTGAGAACTTGTAGGTAACTCCGCAGGTTTTCCACATGGCTTTCATGTAGTGGGACATAAAATGTGACCCCCTGTCAGAGATCACCTCCTTAGGAAACCCAACCCTGGTAAAAATACCAAGGAGGGCCTTAGCTACGGCCGGAGCTGTAACAGTCCTCATAGGAATTGCCTCGGGTACCTAGTAGCATGGTCTACTACAACAAGGATAAACATGTTGCCTGAGGAGGTTGGAGGATCAAGGGGACCAACAATGTCAATCCCTACCCTCTCAAATGGGACTCCCACAACTGGGAGAGGCACTAAAGGTGCCACATTCTTGGAACCAACCTTACCAGAAGTCTGGCAGGTATGGCAGCTCCTGCAATATCCATCTAATTCAGCCCCCCCATCTTTGGCCAGTAAAAGTAGAGAGAGAGCCTTTCCTTGGTCTTCTTGAAACTCAAGTGACCCGCCAAAGGAATCTCGTGGGCTAGTTGCAAGAACTGTTGTCTGTTCTCTTGGGGCACTACCAGGCGTTGGTAGGCTCCAGGTTCAGATCCAGTTGGTTCACTGTAGAAGAGGCCATCTTCCCAGTGTAACCTATACTTCCCAGGCTCTTGCCCATCAGCCTGAGAAGCTGCCTGTTGGCGAAGGCCCTCCAGAGTTGGACATTCTCTTTGTACGAAAAGCTGACCTGCTGGGTCCACCTTCTGCCAGTAAAGACTGCAGCTCAGGATGGTCAGCCGGGTCCAGGTCTCCAATAAGTTCTGGGCCTCCTACTAGCTCTTCTTCAGAGTCTAGTTCAACCAGACAGGGTTGTACCTCCCTCTCAGCCTCAGCTGGAGGTGGAGTTACAGGTGTAACTTTGGACAAACTCGGGGAAGTCCTTTTTGGAAGCACTGGAGTGCTTGCTGTAGGCTTTTTCCTAGGAGTCTTGGGTTGCCCCTTTGCTCCTGATCTGGTAGTCACTGCAGTAAGTTGCTCCAGTGAAAGAGGAGTGATTTCTGATTTCTGTCATCATCTCCTGAGATAAACCTCGCAGGGTTTTCTCTCTCGCAGGTTTTGTGAGCTCCTGTAACCTTTTACTAGGAGGTCTGGGGGTATGTGACACAACTCCAAGAGCTTTCAGGTCATTACCCAACAGAACCCTTCCTGGTACTTCACATTGTATACTGGCAGGTATCTTCACAGCCATATCATTACACTGGATGAGAACTGGTAACTGGGGACACATCTGCACAGCCCCTCCAGCTAACTTGGTGAGGCATTTGGGTGCCTTAGCAACATCCTCTGCCTTGAAAAATGATTCATCCACCACAGTTATGCTGGCCCCAGTGTCCCTGATGGCAGGAGTCTCCTGACCATTCACGTGGACACTGTCCTTATAATACTCTTTAGTATTATCTGGGATAGAATTATAGACATCTAAATTCTGTTGTTCCCACAACCCCAGAGAGACTAAAGAAACACTGGCTGAGACTCCAGTGGGTTCATCAGCCAGTAGTAGAAAGTTTCCACTTGCCATAGGGACTTCCTCCTCTGGAGCGAAGGCTAAGGAGACAAGCTGGATCCCTGAAGGTTTACCCTTACATCTGGGATCTCCTTTCACATGGTCAGTAGCCTTACAAACATAACAGGCCCGAAAGGTCCTTTGGAATGGAGGCTTGTTCTGACCTCCTTCTGGTTTGGCACCAGAAGGTATACTACTCTGCTGTGGTTTCCCAGGTGGCTTACCCTTATGGTGTGGTGTGGGGCCCTCTTTGGAATTGGAATTATTAGAATTCTCTTTGGAGTCTTTCTTAGGCTGTCTCCCCTCATCCTTCTTCTGAGTTACCCCAGAATCCTTGTGAGTAGCCCTGTTGGCAACCCACAAGTCAGCAGCCTTAGATAGCTTTCTAGGATCTCATTCCTGTGAATCAGCCAAGTGCTGTCTGAGCTCAGGAGAGCAGGCATCATAAATTGACTCCATCATTACAAGATTTCTCATTCCTTCATAAGTGTTCACTTTGTAACCCTTAATCCATCCCTCTAAGTTTTTCAACCCTTCACACACCCAGGTAGCCCAAGGGGTACCATCATGCTTTTTGAGGCTTCTAAACCTCCTAAGATACTGGGACGGGGTCTTCCCAAACCTAGCTATCAAAGCTAGTTTCACACATTCATACTCTTTCCTATCCTCCTCCCCCAACTCCAATTTCTGCATCAGTTGCAACAGGGGGAAGCCTAGAGAACAACCAGGTGAGTAACTCATTACCTGTTATGTTCTGGAGCCCATGATTATACTCAAACATAGACAACCAATCCAACACATCCAACTTAGGCTCATACATACCAATCAATTCTTTAGGCATCCGGGGTCTTTTAGGACTGGAACTTCTAGAGGAGCCAGAGAGAGAAGCATTCTCAACAGACAATTTCTTCATTTCTAGCTCATACTTGAGCTCCATTTCTCTTAGTCTTAGTTCTTTGTCAGTTTGAGTATTAAGTTTCTTGTACTCTAATTCCAGTTTCATTTTCTCTAGTTCATAGTATTGAGGACTAAATGTGGGACCTGGCAAAGGTCCAGTAGGTACAGCTGGTAAGGCAGAGAGAGGCCTAGAGGGAACATCTACAGCAGTTTCATCTTCCTCTTCTGGTTCTGACTCAAGATCATCAATACTTTGTTCAATATCAATATCATTGTTGTTCTCTACATTTGCTGGAGTGGTAGGTTCCTCTGAACCATCATCCAGACTTTGGTTTTCTAACAACCTATTAGCTCTATTTTCTTGCCTTTAGTCATGAGATTCTTATGCTTACAGAGAACTCTTAAACAATCAGCAGTTTTTGTAGCAAGGGACTCTTGACTATAACTTTCCATAGCAGACATGTTAGAAAATGACTTTTTCTTTTTGTGCTTAAGCTTTGTGGTTAGTTGCACTAAGGTATCTCAAAAGTACACTAAAGTGTATACTCAATACAAATCCCACCGCTGTACACCAGTGTTAGGCAGAAACCTGTGCAGTTCCCTCTGGGACCACTGCAAAAGATTTAAGACTACAGGTGTTTGGCAGTAAACCCACTTGGTAGCAGTCTGTACCACCCAGATTTACCTGGTAGCTGTGGCTGAGCAGTCAGAATTCCCTCAAGAAGAGTTAGGCAGTATATAGAGCATAAATAATAGGTACAGAGGCACAGTAGTACAAGCAAACACTGACCAGAGCTAGGTGTAAAAGTACATAATTATTTATTTAAAAGACACACTCATAAATTACACCAGCACAGAAAAGGTAAGTAAGTCAAAACACAGTCACTATTACTTATATGTACACCCCTAGTTATTTGTTGGACAAGTCTAAGTTAACACCACTTATTTCCAAACAGAGGTGAGCGCTTAACGTTAGATGGCACTCCAACAAGTTAGTTAAAAAGGGAGGGAAAAGGCAGAAGTAATGAAAACAGCAAGGTAAAACACTTTTCAGAGATTCACAGTAAGTTTAGAAAGGCAGTCTATTGCGGAGCAAGGAAGTTCGGTTGCCAGGCCCACTCTAGGGAAAGCCAGGCAAAAAGATGTCCAAGATCACACAATGTCACAAGTCTTTACAGGTGAGTAGAAAAGGTTTTACCAAGTTTAGAAAAGTTTAGTTAGGGTGTCCCAGGCTTACCAAGGTTCGAGAGCCGAGGGCTAAATCTACCCCGTACAATCGGTGGCAAGGGAAGCTGGGCGGAACACGGTACCTTTAAAATGGAAAGGATCCTCCAGCGGTGGCAGTTGTTCCTGGTAGTGGGTGCAAGTTGCGGCGGCGTCCAGAGGAAGAGTGTCATGATGCCTACCTCCAAGGAGCCAGGTCTGACCCAGCAACCCTAGAGGCAGGCATCATTACCCCCAGGAAAGTGCCAGCGGGCCCAAGCTGGGGCCCTTTGGACACAGTCCTGGCGCCAGGCTCATGTTGGACCCCTGTCCTGGCGCCTTAGGCGCCAGGCTCATAAAGCTAGACATGTGTTCAAGTGTTTTAATGTGCACTTACCTGATGCAGACCATGTTGCTACATCCAGGCCCTCTTGAGGCCTGAATGGAACTACTTTACCTGTGGGACTACTTTCCACCTGGGTGTGGTCGGGGAAGGATACTTACCTGATCGGTGGAAGGATACATGCCTGGAACTTCTTCCAAAGCTATTTAAACCACGCCCGATCAGCAACTCACGCTTCGCGTTGTTCTGCTCCTCGCAGCTGGACGCTCACCGTGTCAGCTCCTGCATCTGGACTTCAGCCACACCTGTCAGCATCCTGGGTCGCCTGCAAAAGGAGATAAGAGAGAATTGGGGAGAAAGAAGATCTTACCTGCTAAAGCTGCATCACGGGGACATCACACCGACGATCCTGAAAGGGAAGACATCATTTTAAAAGCATTTCGCTTCGATCGCTGCAGCGCTGCATTTCACTCACCTTTCCTGGGCGCCTCCATCTTCAGCAGCGATCATCTGGATCTTCACCCACTTCCCAGAGCCTAGAGAGAAAAGACAAGAAAACAAGGTGAGAGAAGCAAGGGAAATAGGAAAAGCTCACTTTCCTTCTAAGACTTACCTGTTGGGTCATTCCCATTTCATTTCGGGTCCTGCCGCTTCCTGGCATTCCGGACCCCGGCCCCAATGGGGCAAAAAAGACAAAGACATTGAATGAGCGAATGCAAAGACCATTACCTGAACGCTCATCCAGAACTTACACTTCGGGTCAGCGCCATATCTCCGGCATTCCGAACCCCTGCCCCTAAGGGGAAAAAGACATAAGCATTAGCGCTTGCTGCAATAAGACAATGAACTTTATTATTAAGCTTGAACTTTTGAACTTGCAACAGAACTCTTACAGCGCCTCACCTGAATAGTCAAGCTTATTTTGAACTCCCATCAAACCTCAATCCAGTGAAGTAACTGGGTTTCAACGTGCCCCTGCATCAGAAGCAGGATGGAGAACTCATCCTTCCAGACCCTAAGGTGAGACTTCACGGGGAATCGTGGAAGGGTATCGAGGAGGGTTGGAAGGGAGTGGGAGGCTTGAGCATTATTCCGTCAGTAGGTAATACTCCCTTTTCACGCAGAGGGGAATATTCCTGCGAGCCAGAAAAGCCTGAGTAGAGGGGCCCTTCCTGTCCATCATCAGAGTCCTGCGCTTCACCATTGAAGAAGCATCAGCACTCAAAGCCAGACCTGCGCCTCCGTGGGAATCAGGTGAGCGTGACAGAACGCGAAGCCTACCCACAATTTCCCACCTGGGCGCTATGGAGACTTCCGAGACAGATCAGCTGGCCCAGCTTTTGGGGGAATTATGGGCAGAAGTGCACTCAGCCCGCCAGGAGACTAACGCTCTCAAAAGAGAACTGATTCTATCCAAGGAAAGAACCGATGACCTGGCCAAAAGGCTATTGCAGGCCCAGGCAGGGCACACTCCTTTACCTAATTCCGGAGGTACTTCCACATCAATGGGTTTGGATAACCCGGTACAAATCAATCTACCTGGACACATGCCTTTGGCCCCGCCTAAACGTTTTGCGGGGGATCCCAAGAAATATGCCGTCTTTATGAACCAATGTCGTTTACACTTTCTATGCAGACCCAGGGCCTTCCCTAACGACCAGACCAAGGTAGCCTTTATACTATCTTACCTCAGTGGCAGTGCTGCCGATTGGTCTATTCCATTGGTAAATCAGGATGATCCCATTCTCCAGGATTTTCAGGGCTTCCAGGCCAGCATGGAAAGATTGTTTGCTCGACACTCTCAAGGACAGGCCCTTGATAACGAACTGCTATCCTTACGACAAGGTAATCAGGATCTCCTGTCCTACGTAGCCACCTTTAATAGACTGGTTGTGGAAACTGGATGGCCAGAAAACAAAAGGATCACATTGTTTCATCGAGGCCTGCGCGGAGAGCTTAAGGATGTTCTAGCTCAGATAGTAGATCCACCCCAGGTCTGCGCAGACTACATAGACTTGGTAGTTCAACTTGATCACAGACTTCAAAATAGAAAAGCAGATCGGTTCAAGTACGAAACCCGAGTACCGATCAAAACCCACGTTAACTCCAAGAGTACCGACGTATCCGAACCTATGCAAATCGGCGGTGTTAAAGGACCATTAACGCAGAAGGAACGAGAGAGAAGGCGGCAAATGCAACTTTGTCTGTATTGCGGAACTTCCGGTCACTTTCTTAGAAATTGTCCGGTTAAACCACCTAAGAAGGTGGTTGGAGCCACTGATAACGATTTATTGACACCTGATTCGGGAAACGACCTAGCCCGACAAGCGTAGGGGTCCGCTTGCCGAGCTTGAAAACAAACTCTTTGACCTCGCATTTTGTCATGCCAATGGTGCTCGTGGACCCAAAACAGCCTCAGCATTTGCATGCTGTAAAAGCATACATCGACAGTGGAGCTATTGGAAACTACATAGACCGTGAGTTGGCTTCCAGGATTAAGCTCCCTCTCCGCCCGAAAGTAACCCAAGATGTCATTACTACAGTAGATGGAACCGAAATAGCCTCAGGGCCTGTAACGCATTCCACTGTTGAAATGACACTGGTGGGTCAGGATGGACATCGGGAAGCAATCGTGTTTGATGTGATCAAGGCCCCACAATTTCAAGTAATTCTTGGAATTCCTTGGTTAGAAACACATAATCCCAGAATCGACTGGCGAGCAAAGAAGATAAGTTTTCCTGATTGTGAACCAACTTGTTATCCAAGAAATCCAGTTATGGGTCTAGCCTCAGCAACTTCCACCCCTGTACAGCTACCGTCAGAATACCAAGAATTCCAAGATGTTTTTCAGAAGGAACAGGCTAACACGTTACCTCCCCATCGGTCTTATGATTGCCAAATCGATCTGGTACCCAATGCTCAACTACCTTGCAGTAGGATTTATGCTCTTACGGAACCTGAGAACCTGCATTTGCGTCAGTATTTAGATCAGTACCTAGCCAATGGTTTTTTTCGCCCGTCCAAGTCTCCTGTCTCCTCAGCTCTGTTCTTCGTGCCGAAAAAAGAGGGCGACCTTAGAACATGTATAGACTATCGCGCCCTAAATCAAATAACGATTAAGAATCGTTATCCTCTGCCCCTGATCCCTGAGCTTATCGACCAGGTGAAAGACGCTTGTGTGTACACCAAGTTAGATCTCCGAGGAGCTTATCACCTGGTGCGTATAAAAGAAGGCGACGAATGGAAGACTGCATTCCGCACCAGATTTGGGCTCTTCGAATATCAGGTGATGCCCTTCGGTTTGTGCAATGCACCTGCCGCCTTTCAGTACTTTATGAATGATGTTCTTCGGGAACTTATCGATGTCTGTGTCATTGTTTATATTGACGACATCCTGGTGTACTCTTCTTCAAAATCCGATCACAGAAAACATGTTAGGGCAGTTCTTGAGAAATTGCGCCAGCACAGACTATTTGCAAAGCTCAAAAAATGCGTTTTTCATACCACAGAAGTTGAGTTTCTCGGATTCATCCTGACACCTCAAGGAGTCCGAATGGACTCGCGAAAGGTGGACGCCATCCTCAAATGGCCATCTCCTAGCTCGGTGAAGGGAGTTCAGAGCATGCTCGGCTTCGCCAATTTCTATCGAAGATTCATTCCGGAATTTTCCCGGACAGTCCAACCCATCACAGCTCTCCTAAAGAAAAACAAACGCTTTGAATGGATTCTTGAGGCCGAACAAGCCTTTCAGGACCTGAAAACCAAATTCACCTCCGCACCTGTATTGAAGCACCCGCACCCAGATCTCCCTTACATTGTGGAAACCGACGCATCCAGTTCGGCCATGGGAGCTGTCCTGTCGCAAAGAGACCCAGAAACTAACCAACTACACCCTGTGGCCTTTTGGTCCAGGAAATTTTCTCCTCCTGAAATCAACTACGCAATTACCGACAAGGAGTTACTGGCTATTAAATCTGCTTTCAAGGCTTGGCGTCACTACCTTCTCGGGGCAAGACACACCATCACCGTAATTACGGACCACAGAAATTTACAATATTTAAAGACGGCCAAAGCTCAATCTTCACGACAACTCCGATGGGCTCTATTCTTTGCGGAATTTGATTTCGTAATCACCTATCGCCCTGGCTGCAACAATGGTAAAGCGGATGCCTTATCCCTGATTGGCATGGAAGAACCCAATTCGACTTTAGAACCTGTACCCATCATACCTGAACAAAGAATCTTAGGCCTAACTTCATTGCAAACTATTGAGGACATCCAAACGCAAGTAAAACAACTTCTAGACTCTTCAGCCTTACTGGAATGGAGTCAAAAGGGTCCTCATTACACCGTTAAGGATGATTTACCCTACTTCCAGGAGCGGTTGTTTCTGCCAAGTAAAGAATTGCAAGAACTTGTTATTGCCCATCATCATGAATCATTAATGGAAGGACACCCTGGTATCGCTAAAACGGAGGAAAAAATCAAACGCCACTTCTGGTGGCCTTCTTGGAGAAAAGACAAAGTCTTTTGTATTGTCTTGCGGAACTTGCGCCCAAAACAAGGGTCAAAAGAAAAGGCCAGCCGGCCTACTTCAACCCTTGGATATTCCACCGGCACCATGGCACACCTTGTCAATGGACTTTATAACTGACCTGCCTTCTTGTGCTGGTTACAACACTATCCTTGTAATTGTGGATCTATTCTCCAAAATGGCCCACTTTATCCCTTTAAAAGGTTTGCCTTCAGCTTCCACCTTGGCCAAGGAATTTCTGGAGAATATAGTTCGCATACATGGTTTTCCTTCCATATTAGTCTCGGATCGTGGAAGTCAATTTATCTCCCATTTTTGGAAGAAATGTTGCCAACTAGCACAAATAGATGTGCGGTTATCCACCAGCCACCACCCCCAGACCGACGGACAAACCGAGAGAACCAATCAGACTCTTGAGCAATATCTTCGGTGCATGTTACACCAATCCGAATTAAATTGGAAAGACATCCTTTGGATCGCAG
This sequence comes from Ambystoma mexicanum, assembly GCF_040938575.1. NCBI lineage: Eukaryota > Metazoa > Chordata > Amphibia > Caudata > Ambystomatidae > Ambystoma > Ambystoma mexicanum. The sequence continues at coordinate 497,141,783 of NC_090936.1, read as the reverse complement.
AATATGCATACAACAATTCAGTGCATTCTGGAACCGGACAAACTCCTTTTATACTTTGTATGGTCACCATCCTCGGACCTCTGACCTAGATCCACCTCTGACCCTGGAAATGCCCGCAGTAAATCATCTGCATTCCACAATAACCCGAGCCTTCAAAGAAGCTGCAACTCATTTACAGCAAGCCAAGAAAAAGTATAAAGAAAATGCTGATTTGCACCGAAGTAAAACTCCTCCTTATCAAGTAGGAGACCAGGTATAGCTAGCAACGAAACATTTACCCCTCAAGGGCCCGCGAACCTTCAATCCGAGATTCATAGGACCTTATCCCATCAAGGCTATAATCAATCCCGTGGCCTTTAAACTGGATTTACCGTCTAACATGCGTATTCATCCAGTTTTTCATGCATCACTTTTGAAGCCAGTACAACCAGGGACCCAACTGTCCAAGCCTCCAGACCCAGTTCAAATTGAAGGGGAATTAGAAGTTAAAGACATTTTAGACTCCAAGGTGTTAAAGTCAAAACTCTTCTATCTTGTTGACTGGAAGGGATATGGACCTCAGGAGAGATCGTGGGAGCCTAGTAACCATGTTCACGCACCTCGATTAATACAAAGGTTCCACCGGAGATTTCCGAACAAGCCAAAACCCCCGGAGGGAACAACCTTGGGGGGGGGGGTACTGTCATGATGCCTACCTCCAAGGAGCCAGGTCCGACCCAGCAACCCCAGAGGCAGGCATCACCCCCCCCCCCCAGGAAAGTGCCAGCGGGCCCAAGCTGGGGCCCTTTGGACACAGTCCTGGCGCCAGGCTCATGTTGGACCCCTGTCCTGGTGCCTTAGGCGCCAGGCTCATAAAGCTAGACATGTGTTCAAGTGTTTTAATGTGCACTTACCTGATGCAGACCATGCTGCTACATCCAGGCCCTCTTGAGGCCTGAATGGAACTACTTTACCTGTGGGACTACTTTCCACCTGGGTGTGGTCGGGGAAGGATACTTACCTGATCGGTGGAAGGATACATGCCTGGAACTTCTTCCAAAGCTATTTAAACCACGCCCGATCAGCAACTCACGCTTCGCGTTGTTCTGCTCCTCGCAGCTGGACGCTCACCGTGTCAGCTCCTGCATCTGGACTTCAGCCACGCCTGTCAGCATCCTGGGTCACCTGCAAAAGGAGATAAGAGAGAATTGGCGAGAAAGAAGATCTTACCTGCTAAAGCTGCATCACGGGGACATCACACTGACGATCCTGAAAGGGAAGACATCATTTTAAAAGCATTTCGCTTCGATCGCTGCAGCGCTGCATTTCACTCACCTTTCCTGGGCGCCTCCATCTTCAGCAGCGATCATCCGGATCTGCACCCACTTCCCAGAGCCTAGAGAGAAAAGACAAGAAAACAAGGTGAGAGAAGGAAGGGAAATAGGAAAAGCTCACTTTCCTTCTAAGACTTACCTGTTGGGTCATTCCCATTTCATTTCGGGTCCTGCCGCTTCCTGGCATTCCGGACCCCGGCCCCAATGGGGAAAAAAGACAAAGACATTGAATGAGCGAATGCAAAGACATTACCTGAACGCTCATCCAGAACTTACACTTCGGGTCGGCGCCATATCTCCGGCATTCCGAACCCCGGCCCCTAAGGGGAAAAAGACATAAGCATTAGCGCTTGCTGCAATAAGACAATGAACATTATTATTAAGCTTGAACTTTTGAACTTGCAACAGAACTCTTACAGCGCCTCACCTGAATAGTCAAGCTTATTTTGAACTCCCATTAAACCTCAATCTAGTGAAGTAACTGGGTTTCAACGCGCCCCTGCATCAGAAGCAGGATGGAGAACTCATCCTTCCAGACCCTAAGGTGAGACTTCACGGGGAATCGTGGAAGGGTATCGAGGAGGGTTGGAAGGGAGTGGGAGGCTTGAGCATTATTCCGTCAGTAGGTAATACTCCCTTTTCACGCACAGGGGAATATTCCTGCGAGCCAAAAAAGCCTGAGTAGAGGGGCCCTTCCTGTCCATCATCAGAGTCCTGCGCTTCACCATTGAAGAAGCATCAGCACTCGAAGCCAGACCTGCGCCTCCGTGGGAATCAGGTGAGCGTGACAAAGAGAAGATCTCGACGTGGAGGAAAGCTGAAGGTCGTTGCACTACCAGGGAAGAAACCAGCTGTGGAGTTTTCCGGTTAAAAGGATGTTACCCCTCTTTCGCGGTTGAGGTAAAAAGTGGTATCCCGGTTGCCAGGGTGCTTGGCACAGGCAAGGCGGCCACGAGATGCTTCAGGGAGGCGAAAAGAAGGCAGAAACTGGTTGTCCCCACCAGTCAAGGGAAGAAGACTCTCCCGGCTGGAGATCTCCTCTGTCGTTGGGAAAAGTCGTGAGACGGTTCCGCAGGGCTCCACCGGTGGTGTCGTCTTGGCAGGTCGGCTCGGCTTCTCCCTCTTCGGCTTCTTAGGTCCTGTGGCGACTTCTGAAGAACCAGTCCCAAAAACCCTGCTTTTATGCAGCAAACCCCCATTCATACAGCCTAGCTGTCACTCAAACATGCTAAGTGGTGAGCGGGGCGGCTCACCACTTGGGCCAATCACACCAGAGTGCGACATGAGTTGGCAGGGCAACTCAGTCCAGGGTGCCTAAACCTCCCATACCCCCTGTGGTACCCAGACAGAATGGCACCACTTTGGAGGGCTTCTGTGCAGAAGCCCGCCAAAAGTGGAACAAAGGCTCGACTCGGGTTCAGGGTTACTGAAGTGAACCTAGACGCCATTTTGGCGTTGAGTTCTGGCAAAAAATCCCAACCGGTGAATTTATATTAAATAAATAAACCGGCGGTATCTTTAACATTGCACCAAAAAGTGGTGCATTAAAATCAATGGGAAATCCCATTGGGAAATATTCCGGTGGAATATTTCCGTGGTATCCACTGCCACCAGCCAGAAACTCAGCGAGGGGGGACGGGACAGTACCCCCTCGACAACAGACCCAGGGGCAATTTAATTGCCCCTACCAGTACTTCCACAGTATGATGGTTTGTACTGGTTAAATTCCTAAGTTAAGACTAGTATAGTCAATGGTGACTTTACAGACCCAGGGAGACAGTAGTCAGTCCCAGGGTGTGGAGTCTATGTTTGGGGGTCACTATGACACCCCTGTGTTACTGCACTGAGGGTGCGGTGTAACACACATTCAAAAACCAATGGTAGCCTATGGGGAAAAAATACCCCATAGCCCATAAGCACATAGCAAGTCACAGAAACACTCTCAAGTCATGTCCAAGAGTGAGGGTAAAAGAGTCTCAAACTTGGCAGGAGAAAAAAATAAACCCCAAAAATCCAGCAAAGCTGCTGGGGGACTCACTAGGTTAGGAAATTCAGCCTAAACAGAGAATTCTCCCTAACAGGAACCATTAGAGAATATTCATGCCCCTCGATTATTAAAGAAATTCCATCAAAACCACCCTACCAAACCGGGAGGAAGATCTTTGAGGGGGAGTACTGTCATGATCACAGGCCAGTTCGTAGGTTAATAGTAGTCTTAAGGGTTAATTCCAGGCAGATAGTGGTGCTGCCCGGGGATAGACAGGTAATTTCCATTGAATCAATAGGACTTCCTGTTTTCCTGCAATGGCCACCTCATTGCGCCATCCAGAGACTACTCTCACAGGTCTAGTCTATTTCAGTATTTTCCTATATATTGCAGGCTCACCTGGAGACTCGCGCTTCGCATCGTTGACTGCTTGCAGTACTAACGCTTACCGCGGTCTCTCAGGAAGCTCCTCAGCTGTTTCCCGTCAGAACCCTTGCCCTTGCCCTTGCCCTTGCCCGTAGTTTCTACTCATTTCTTCTTCCCCGCCTCCCATCCATTTAGTCTAGTTCCGGTCCATTACATTTTATTCTTTTTGCATCGTGTTGTGAAACTTCTCTTCAGTGAATACCGGCAGGTATACTGGAACAATTCACAAGTATTCTTTTGTGGTGTTGTTGTAATTGCGAAGGTTTAGTCTTGAATATTCTTATGCTAGTCAGTGTTTCTTTTTGTCGCCGTTTACGTGGCAAATTTCTAGTCACAGTTGACAGTTGTAACTGCCGGCAAGGAGCGCACGCAGCTGTGGCGTAATATTCAGAGCTGCTAGTGTTTTCAAGAGGCGCTCCTCTACATATAATTGTCTGCGTGTTAGTTTTTTCGAGTGGAGTTGCCTCTGACATTTTAGGCATTGTTTTCAGGCTTTTGTGTAATTGCTGTTGATATTAAAATAACGAAATTTCTCCTCAGCCAAGTTGATAAATGTAAATTACCCGCACATCACTCGATAGTCAATCCCATTTATGTATATTTTCTGAGGCATTAGATGGAGGGTTGTTACACTCACTACCGTTGGTTATTATAGGGTTATTCCTTTTCCCTTAAACTTCACTTAGGTATTTAGGATAAGGGTGACTAGAGTTAGGGTTTACCTCATGTTCTAGAACTCTCTAGTCATCTTACCCCCCGTTAGTGTTGCTGCCTCCATAATAACAACATTCTTCAGGACTTGCGCCCCTGTGTGAAAACAGGATGGAGAGCCCATAAAAAATAATAATCAGGTGAGCCTGGGGGTATACTTGGGGACTAAAATCCTAAACAGTCTGTTGAAAGAGAAATTCCCAAGGGGTGGATATTAAGGAAAGTTATTGTTTGATGTTTCCACAGTAATTCTCTGTTCCTTGAAGAAAGGATTGGTAAAGATCTCTCAGGGTGTTCCCGCAGAGTTCAGGTAAGCGTTACACAATCACTCTGCAGCTACTAATATCACCGCGGTCCTCCCGGGCGGCACACAGCCGGACTGGGTCGGGCAGTTAAGTCTCCTGATTGGGGGGGGGGGCGTCACCGCATCTGGAGGTTCAGGGATTGTGCATTCATGGAGTGCAGAGTTAGTTCCCTGTTCAATCAGCGAAGCAGGTCTGGCTTACTTGTGTGCAGTAGTCCGTTGTCCCAGAGGTGCAGCCTGTGGTTCTCCCCAGTGTCATGTGTTCGTTCCGGCTCCCTCAGTCCGGTGCTACGTGCGTAACGCATCCACCATACGCGTGTAGCAGGGAGTGCGGGTCACATTTTGCTTATATCCACAGCTCTCCGCAGTCATTCACCCACTTGCTTCGGGGTTTTGCTGTAGGGACAGCGGATTGCTGACCCCCCCCTCTGCGCAGGCCCCAGAGGTGGTCTGGGACCGATGGGGGTACAGGGGGGGTTTCCCCCCGATCTGGGTGCGGGTGGTCGGGTCTTCAGTTGGTCTAGCCACCGCACCGCCTCATTTGCTCTCCTCCACGAGCATGGAGTTTTCACTATGGCTACCTTCCATTTGATCTCGGCCGGCCTCATCCGCGAGTGTCTCCTGCTCCACCCGCAGCCGAGGCGCTGTCCCCAGCATCGCCCGCAGGTTCTGTCTCGTCGCCCACGACCGCGCTGCTCCGGTCAGCGGCACTCGCTCAGTATTGAAGGACTTTCACTAATGGTCTGCCACAGCTGTCCGACGACGGATAGATGTTTTGGCACCTTCTTGTGCTCCAGCTCCGGCGGCCTGTTTGGTCAGCAGACATGGTCCGCGGCAGCCATTTTACTGGGATACTTTTCGCACCAGGCGGGCGCGGTGGTTAGCATGGAATAACTCCGGCAGGAGTTCGTTTTTGGAGCTCTAATTTCCCCCGATGATGCTGCAAGCGGTCTTCTCTCTGCTGGTATGTTTTTCTATACGCTTCGCCAAACAGGATATTTCTGCAGGATGATGTCAGCGGCCATCGAAGCTCTTAAGCACTCATGTCCTTGCTGCTCGTATGCTAGCCACGCCCCCCTTGTGAATCCATGGTTAAAGCTTGGCGAAGGGAACCCCAAGCTCTTCTGGAACTTTGTTTTGGCAAGCCAATCACTGTAGCTTGATAGAAGAATCATGATCTCCCTTTCAACTTTGTGTTGTGAATTAGTACTTGAAACTTGGGAAGGGAGGCCTGAGTTTCTTGAGAACATTTTCTTTGGAACTGTATCCTGAACTTCGGGAAGGGAGCTAGAGATTGCTTCAGACTTTGATTTGGACACTTTTTTGAGTTAGAATATCCCTGCACTACATTTAGGTATTAGCCATAAGGGCAAACACAGGTTTTTGACATACAGACTTTGGTTTGGACTTCTGGACATAGATGTTTCTTTAGGTAGGGCAATCCCCACCATAGATATAGGGCAAGTTAGGCGTTACAACCATCCTGACATTTTAATAAAGGTTTTCAAAACTGACATCTGTTGTCTGCGTCATTTCTTGATACCATGCCTGTACCACATATGGTGTCAGGGTGGGATGCAGCTCAACTGACAAGTTGGGGGACCCCAACTTGAAATATGAAAAATTAAAACCCAAGGTATTAAGACCATCAGTTACCACCCTTGAGAATATCATCCCCTTGACCACTGATAAGTTCCTCCCTCATTCCCCATGTAGAATGGGGATTGGTTTCCAACCGATCTCCCACTGGGCTATTTTAATGGTCAGGAAGAGTGTAGAGGGCAACGCCTATCACCTTTTCTGTCCTGAAGATTGTTTGATAACAGGAAGGGACAAGGTATAAGTATCTATGAGTTTACAAATAGAGAATCCCATTAGTTGGTCTCTCTATATGTTACCTACCAAAGAGGAAAGTTGAACAACTTACCTCTCCTACAGATATGAACTGAAATTAGTATTTCTAAATTTCGCTTCAACTCCAATGAAGATCCACCAAGTGAAAAAGGTAGGGAGCCCAATATACGAAGTCTCATGGGATTCATCCACTGGGGAGATTAAGGAAGAACAAAGTGATGACTACCTCCCAGAATAATAATCTTATTGATTGATAGGGAAAAGAAGAAATACCAGTTCTAGAAGAACCCTTTTATAGGGACCAGACCCAGTTATCATCTACGTTATCACCTCTTTCACTAGAACATGCTTCTGTAATATAGAAGATAGATCAAGAGACCCTACAGGACAGCCCCACATATGATGATTCTCTATCTGAGCAAGGAAGGGGAAAATCACTCTCTGGGTCTCCTACTATCTTCTTAGATGGGTCAGAATCCTACTACATGGAACACTGTTGATTTTGTGGGGATTTGGGCCATGTGATGGAGTTCTGTCCCCAGAACGTAGAGGAATTGATGGAGGCACGAGCGAAAGAGGAGGGAGAGGCCTTGGCCCTGTTGATACCTCTTTGTGAGTCTCCAGTCACAGAGACACCATTCACAAGGTCCTTTTCCCTTACAAACAACGGGCCAGATCCTTTATGGGAAAAGTTGAAACCCTCTTTGGGATATGTTCCTGTAGGTCGGAAGAGGAACAATATTTCCACCTTAGAAACACCCTTCAGTGGTTTTCCAGAACTAGAGATGCCTGCTGGTGAACCAGATTTGCGACTAGGAGAAGATGGGCATATCGCAGCTGTTAGGAAAGATTTCGTAATTGTAGGTAATTTTCCTTCCATGTGGCAACCCCTAAACGTTTTGCTGTTGTTTTTCACCTTGTTCTTGACTTTGCCAGAGAAGTGCAGCCTTCTGCCGCACTCCTCTGGGCTTTCGCTCCTTTTCTTATGGGGAAACTGACATGCCCTTAAGACAGTCAGTACCGGGGAACGCTGTTTCCCGTAGTTTCTTTTATCGTGTTGCGGCTTTAGTGCAACATGACACAAGAGGGCACTGTAAGCTAAGTTACAGCTCTCTTGGGTCTCTAGCCTTCTACAGGCCCTAGATACTCTTTTAGGATGGTATTTTGATCGGTGCAAGTCATTCAGGGACTGGAATGGTGGCAGCGATCGTTTTGTTTATTTTGAGCTCCTTTTGGCGTTCTGAGCACGTTTTTCGCACTGAACCCAAAATGGTGGCCTGGCTCCCAAAATGGCCAGTCCACGAGGCTCCTTTGTCCTGTCCACTGACCGTCTTGCTCCCTTCACCTTCCCCAGGTCGGGCGACCCGGGGCCTTCCTTATTTGGGCATGTACTTTCCCGCGAAACGTGGTTGCTTTCGCGGGCTTCTACATGTCGTTTGTGTGCCTGTGGGCTGGGATGTCTGGTCCCAATACACATCCTGGGTGCCAGAGAGTCTAGGGTGGTGTGAATGCCTGGGACCACCGTGGTCCGTGATTGGTCCACGTATGGTATGTGTGTTGATGAGCGGATCTCCCATTGGCTCCCCTCCGTTTTGGCACGAAGGGAACCGTGGATAAGAGGGAGCTGGAAACACCACTACCATGTCGATCTTCTGAGTTCTCACGAACGAAGGAATACAGGAGCCAAGTATCCTGCAACCAAGAGGCTGGACCGAGGAATCGCTGGTGACCCGCTGAAGGAATCTTCCTTTGCACTGCTGTCGTCCTGTGAAACCCTTTCCTCCTTTGATCGAACCAGAAGGCCTGTACTGGTGCTTCGACCTTTGGAATAGCAGGAACAGCTATTCCCGGCGACTTCATCCTCTCCTGCCAAGTAAGCCTTCGGAAGCGTCTCTGGGCCATCCAGTTGACTGACCAGCTTACAAGGGAGTCCTGCTCTGTAACTGCCGCCAGGTTGTGTTGTATTTCGAGTCCTTGTCACTCTCCCACGCTTCGTACGCTTGGCGTTCCCAAGTCTGAAGGGAGGAGTGTACATTTGGCTTGAATACACACGGCCGCTCCGTTGTCCTGCTGCGGCAACAAACTGTGCTGGTTTCGTCGATTGGGACGTCTTTTTGCTCTACACGACTACGAGGCGTTCCCTGCTCTTGTGAACCTGCCAGCTGCTGAAACTAACGTGGAGAAGCCGGGGTCTGCTTGCTTCGGGGACCGGTGAGTAGTATATCTAGGATCTGGTCGCCCTCCTGCAGTATCCCATTGCTTTTCCCTGCTGTGTAAAAACAGCACCCTTTTTGCCGTACTCGCGCTCTGCTTCTGCCCGCTGTGGAGGCTGCGCTTGAGTTGCGGAACCTGTTCTCCTTCTGCTGTGCACTAACCCGAACTGCCTGATTTTCTACGAAGAGCTTCCCCTTTTGCCCGTTGGCACCGGCGTGGCAGGTACTTTGAGCACAAGGCTCCACTCTTCGCAGGGCTCGGACCTCCATCTAGTTAGGTGCCTCTGAAGGCGAACTGAGTCTAAAGCGTTATCGCACTGCCTGTTTTCCTTCCCTGGCAGGTGGACTACACATTTCGTGCTTATAATGCTTAAGACTGTCGTATTTGTATATATATTGTGTTGATATGGTATGTGTTGGTTTAATATTGTGATATTGTGATTTTCTCGCTACGGTCATTATTTTAAAGGCCTTAAAATAAATGTGTATATATTTTTGATATAACAACTGTTTGGAGTAGTTTGTAAGCGCTCTTGCTTTGTGTGCTCACTGCGGGCTTTCAGTCACCCTCACCCCTCTTGAGACCTAGTCTTGACCGCCGCGATCGCTACCTTGATTGGTCTGGCTTGTCCAGAGGTTACCCTGTTCCAAGTAATTAGGTTGGCCTTCTGAACTTCTGCGCCACCAGGACAGAGTTCAGAAATCCGTCTTAACAGCAGCCTTCCCCGAAGACTCTGAGCATCATATAGAGGAGATAGGATATGATATGGCATTTATAATGCGCTTATACACAAGTGTTTCAAGGCTCGAAAATGATGGTCCTATTCTTCATCAGTCAGAGATGAAACCTGAAGTCAGGACACCTATGTCCCATATCTTCTTTTAAAGCACCCATATACCATTCTGAGCAGAAATTAAACCCAGAGGGAAAAGAAGAAACCAAGTCTTCTGTTGCCAATATATTTTACCTTCAATCTAAAGAAATATTCACAGAAGGATAACCCAGAACAGATTTCCCCTTCAACAAAGAAGAACAAATGTCATCCTCCCTGGAACTAGAGTTATCCATTACTTCTGAAAGTAGTGGACCTGAGTTATATACTCTGAGGAGAGGGAGTGAGAGTATATCTCCTCTTCCAGTATCATTAGATAATGAAAGTTCATGTCATTCATGCAGGGAAGATAGCCATCTCAATAAACCATGTCCTTTGACCCTGCCAATGACATCTAATTATCAAGAGTTGGACACCCTAGGAGGAACAGAGACCATCAAAACAGTGATAGGAGTTGACGATGGAGAATTTCTATCCTCTCTATCTACATCTTTTACCCAAGACCACATTTTTTTTCATATCAAGGGTTTGGGCATGTCACTAGATATTGTCCATTAAACAAAGTGGATTTCCTGAGTATACCGTCAATAAAGAATCCCAAGCAAAGTGGGTTAAGGAATAAAACAAGAGCAACCCCCTCTAATAAGAATATCCTCTGTGTCCAATCTAATGAAAAAAACCTAAACAAGGACAGGAGAAAACCCCATACCTTTTTATATGCAGGTTCCAAAACCATCTATAGAATCACTGCTATCCTAGAGGGAAAACCTATTTTGGCACACTAGGATACCCGGAGAAGGAGATGTGATATAAAACCAGACTTGCTTTCCCATGGATGGAAACCAGTTGGTGAGACAAAAGTTGCTTTGTTCATGGTCATGTTGAAGGATACCCACAGAGCCAAGTTCACATTACCATCTTGGGTAGGAAATTACATCTCGTCATGGTAGTGATGCTCAACCTGCCAACCCAATTAATCCTGGGGGACGACTTGTCCCATTTTGATCAATGGGTTTCATAAGTGGCACAAATAAAAATGAAAACCTCTAAGGCTGAACTTCCCCACCTAAGAGAACTAAAACACCCCAGGTCTGAATCAGAAACCCAATTGAGAGGGAAACCCTTTCCTTGAGGGGGTGGGGGGACTCCAATTCACCAACAAAGTATACCTGTTGCGGGTAACCCGATTCATAGGGGAAGGATATGTGAGAAATATGAGGGCATTCTCACATTTGACACTCCTAGGTCCCCCCCTCAGGTAACCAAGAGAAAGACAAGGCTGCCAGAACCCGACACCCTTTGGGTGAATCTATGAGGGAAGGTCAATCGAGTGGAAAGTCCTTAAAGAGCAGGAATGGGAAACCAGAGGGGGAGAGACGGTATGCCCCATTTCATGACAGTGATTCGCCTTACCCTCCCATCAGCCTTTGTAGGATATTGCTGGCCAGATCCTGCTTTCCCCCCTGAAGTCAGACCAAGTACTGAGAAGAAACTAACCCAGAGAGTGGATTACCTTTATGAGACACCACTATATTACTGAGACGAAGAAGAGGGAGCCTGAAGGCTATAGAGCTGAAGGTCAGGCATGTCCTATTACTTGGAATAATGTGGTCAGGCAATTGAACCTGGGACTTCACACCCGCACCCTGTTAGAGACTCACAGGTGCATAAAAAGGTGGAGTCCACAAACAGCAAAGGAAGGCGAGAAGGGAAGCAAGACGCCTGTGGAGTCAGAGAGGAACAGGAAGGCCAGTACAGCCCGTGAGAAGCGAGAGGGGAACGGAACGCTGAGACGCTGGAGAAAGGCACAGTATAACAGTGTCAGTGGGTGGCGAGGGAGCCGTGTCTCCAAGGAGCTGGGGAGCGCAAGAGAGAGAAGCCGTGGAAACAGGCAGTCCCTATGCTGTGGCCAAGAGGTGCTCGTTCCCTGACTGGCAACAACAGTCTAGGGTTGTCTGTGGGGCAGGCACGGAGATCCTAACCGTACGAACCAAGAAACTGAGAAAGAACCGTTACGTGTCTGGTGAGTGCCTATGAATGCGAGAAACCCAGTGCGTGTTTGATAGTTAGTGAAGCTACACTGTATCGGAGTGGTCGCATACAGGCAGCATGTTCTCAAAAACCTCTGATGAAAACCGAATGAAGACTAATGCAAAGCCAACAATGGGCTAATGAATAACGATGTTTCGACAGTTAAGGAAGTATACGTGTTCAAAAGACTCTTTTAAAGCAACGTGAGCTAATGAAATTATGAGAGAGCTTTCTGCAAGTAAGCAGCTGAGGAAAGCAGCAAAGTGTGAGCAAAATACCGAACTGAACGTTTAAGCTGCATTTGAATCTTCCAAGTGAGAATAACCCAACAATCCTAGGTTACAGGGATAAAGCGCTTGGGTAAGGGCAACTGGTTGTGCGACCTGTAGTGGGTGGACCGTGCTGTCTGTCAACTGTGCCTAGACCAAGGAGCCCCAACAAAATGAAAAGGAACTGTAACAAACAATAGAGAAACCAGGAAGAGCAGAATATTGATATTGAATCAGTGCAACACGCTTGGAGGAAAAGAAACTAAAGCTCCTACTGAACACTGAGATTATTGGTGAAGCAAGACTATAAGCTTGGGGAAGGAAGACCTAAGCTTCTTGGGAACATTATCTTTTGAAACTTTGGTGTGAACAAGCACCTGTGGGCTTGGGGGAAGAGCCCCGAGCCGTTTTTGGAACATTGTGTTGTGAATACATGATTAAGGCTTGGGGAAGGGAACCCTGAGTTCTTTTGGAACTGTGTTTTGGTAAGCCAGTAGCCGCAGCTTGGTAGAAGACTCCTGAGCTCCTTTTGAACATTGTGTTGTGAATTAGTACTTGAAACTTGGGGAAGGGAAGCCTGAGTTTCTTGAGAACATTTTCTTTGGAACTGTATCCTGAACTTCGGGAGCTAGAGATTGCTCCAGACTTTAATTTAGACACCTTTTTGAGTTAAAATATCCTTGCACTACATTTAGATATTAGACATGAGGACAACCATAAGTTTTGACACAGGCAGACTTTTGTTTTGAACTACTGGACATAGACGCTCCTTAATTTCTTTAGGAAGGGCAATCCCCACCATAGCTATAGGACAAATTAGGTGTTACAGCCATACTGGCATTTTAATAAAGGTTTTCAAAACTGTGACATCTATTGTCTGTGTCATCTCTTTACACCATGCCTGTCTCACACAGTACACACGGCATATCTACTATGCTAAGCTTTCTATAAATATTATGATGCAAACACATTAAGCACACCTGCCACAGATTGTACACAGCTAACAAAATATGTATACCACACAACTCAATAAACACAGAATAAAAAGCATACCCGACAATGCACACACCACCATGTTCATAACATAGCACCATGTAAATACCACAGCACCACATAAGCATACCACATTGATCTGCCTTTCTTTCACTTTATTCCTCTCCTTGTCTAGGATCTACACCCTACCCCTCTTCACCAATTAATACACACCAGCAGACTCCCGAGTATGAGGAGGAACTCGCAGGCATCCTAAATGTTGCCAGTCACTCCCAAATCTAGATCATCTAGAGAATTAATGGTTCTACAATTCCTTACCAATATTCACCCTCACAATCCCAGTCTGGAAGTTGTTAGGAGTCATTAGGTTCCCGACCCTCTGCAAGACTGTCCCATAAGTTAGACATAAGCTAGACACCATGACAACGACCCCCAATGGGACAAGGGGCTCCTCAACTCACTAACCAGCATGAAAGAATCTCTCTGGAGGCACTATGGGTTGGCACCTGATACACTTTGGTACTAGGAACCAGCACTCTTCATGCAATGCCGGACCCAGATGCTGAATATGGGGTATCCCACAGGACCTCCACCCTGTCCCTAGCCACATTTGTAGCACCTGAGATAGATATAGGGAACCCCCAGCCATGGTTCCAGAGTATAAAATGTAGTCGACATTTAGAAGACAAAAGTTCAGATTCCAAGCCCCTTCGAACCGCATACTGCATCAAAGTCAATATTACCAAATGACAGAATCATTAACATAGTTCACAGAACACACTGCAAAACATCCCCCTGCTGATACAGGGGAGCACATGGTTCGGACAGTCAAAAGGAACACACATGGAATGAATCACAGCAGCGAGTTGCACTGGTTGTGCAACTGTGGAATTGGACAGCCAAGCAGATGAGACTACCTGACCCAAAGATGGCAAACTGTTCTTTTGAACAAGTAGATTCACTTGAAGAATTTGTAGTCCAATCAGGTGCATGTCACTGAGTTGGTCCACTCCCAATTGCTTTACAGGTGCCTCAGATTTTGCCCTCAAAACAAACGTTCCAGGCCAGAGTAAGATATATAAGAGAGCCTGACCAAGATGGTAGTGTTGGAGTTGATTGTCAAAGACAGCAGAGGAGAGTAAGGCAGCGGCGGGGGAGGACAAAGTAGTGCAAGACAGACGAAGATGGGAGGAGGAAGAACAGCAAGGGAGGGAGAAATGAGGAGAAACTTTGAGGGAGAGAGGAGGAGCAAAATCAAGACATAGGTGAGAAGAAGAGAAATATCAAGAGAGAAAGGAGAAGGTGCAGCAACATCAAGCAAGAGAAGGAGGAGAGATATCAAGAGAGAATGGAAAAGCACAAAGTAGTGAGAGGAAGACCCACTTACAGAGAAGGAAGCATGCAAAAGGGACTGTGGTGGAAGAACTAGGCCAGAATGCTGCTCCAGAGTTGGTGGAGCAGGTGGCAGTATAATGGCCAGTTGGGGTTGGTTGTTTGTGATAAATCCTGTGGAATCATCACTGATCCCCAGCCAAAGATCTCCCATGTGGCCACAAAAAGGCAGCTGCTACCTGATCGTGACCCCGAGGGTGGTTTTATGAGGGAGGATCACATGGGAGGAGATGGCTGTCAGGGAAAGTGGTGATCAGAGGACACACAGTATGCTTCCCTTATAAATGAGTAAGACCACATAATTCCTGAATCCTTAATGGAGGATTGTCATTTTATAAATCCCTCCCATTACAGGACCCAAAGAACCCTTCATGCAAAACATTATGAGCAGAATGACATTCAAACCTCAAATACACATAATTCACATTTAACATCTTGTTGCTCTGATGTTTTTATTCTTGACAACCCTATGGACTAAACAGGATCCCACAAGCTACCCCAGCTTTACACACAAATGGAGGTCAGACTAAGGGCCTCATTACAACCTTGGTGCTAAGTGCACCAACTTTACCACCATGGTGTAAACTCTGTTTACACCATGGTGGATGGCGGATTTACCGCCCCATTCCAAGGTGAGTGGGGCGGTAAATCCCCATTTCCCATTTTCCCTTCCCCATTCCCATTTTTGCCCCATAGGGCATAATGGGAGTGGGGAAGGCGCTAATTACGCCGCCGTAAATTACGGCGGCGTAATTAGCACCATGGCAGGTTAGCGCCATGGATTTTAACGCCTGCTAAAAGCAGGCGTTAAAATCAGAATCAGGCGTTAAGGGTTAACGGTGGCGTTAACCCTTAACGCCTGAGTTGTAATGAGGCCCTAAATGTGTTCGATACAGAAAATACTGTTCATGAATCAGCAGTTGCTTAAGGTCAGGATCACTTAAAACACTTTTTATTCAAAGAAACACATAAAACCTCTGCACAGGGCGGAGTACGCATCATAATCCACATAATATTTGTGAAAACAGAAAAGCAAGGGTAAATACCAATGCTACATAAATGTGTCAATGATGTATGGCTGCATTTGTAACATTAATGATATATAGCTGCGTTTGTAGTGCTGTTAGTAACGCGTGAGAGAGCAGTGCATGCAAAGAATCTAAACAGCAATCCACGAAAGGTGTCAACACAATGTGTTTCTGGATTAAAGAGAAGGACAGAAGGAACATATCAATTCCTTATCGGATGGAACCCTTTAAGCCGTCTTTAGGACACAGAGGAGTGATCGGGTATTGGCGTGGTGAGGCTCATCTCCCATCAGGTGCTATTTTACCCACAAAGATACAAACCGAATAACAAACAAAAAGTGAATTAAAAAATGACCTCAATTGGACTCCAAGATGGCCGCCGAAGTGGGAGCAACGAGACAGATGCTCCTCCAACCCTCGGGGCTGGTGCGGGGATAAAATACCAGTATTCTGCCCTCCCCAGGCACGAGAAGTGGTGAGCAAACCCCCGAGAATAGAACCCTGCAGGGAGGAGAGGGCCTCCGGTTTGCACAGCTGGCTGGCGCAGGGCCTGAGGCGGTGGCAGAGAGGAGCATTGGGAGGGACAGCCAGCCAGTAGAAAGGCAGTCGAGAAGGCGCAACCCTCAGCAGCCAGGCAGGATTCCCGAGAGGTAGCGGAGAAGAGCCCGCCGAAAACCATCAGCTAATTCGAAAGTAGATCAAAGCGGCCAACGCTTTGGGAGGAGCACCAGAACCCCCTTGGCGAGTACCATCTACAGAGCCTTGGGGAGAGCGGATGGAGGATCTCGCAGCCCGAGGCGCAACTGAGACGTGCCTCGGCCCGAAGGTGGCGAGGATAGGACTAGGAAGAATATGCTCTCTGACGATAGCACCGGTCGGCGTGACACAGGTGCGTGTGGGGCGAGCAGGCGGAGTCCCTCTGCTGAATCCCTCAAGGAGGTACGTGGAGACCCAGAGAGCGTCGGACCAGTCGGGGAGGAAAGCTGAGTGGTACCCGGGGGGACCCCCCCAGAATATCTACGTTAGGGCCCTGCAAGCAGGCTCCATCCCCGAAGAACAGCAGATTAGCAGGTTCCCACCCCCAACACCCACAGGCCGGGCCCGATATAACTGCGCACACATTAAAAGAAGCAGGGGGAAAGGGGAGGAGGGGGTCTCATCAATCAGGTGCTGGGCCTGGGGCTAGACATTGGAGGACCTCGCCCTGGGTGACTGAGCAGGCGGGGCCTCAAGGAGGGACTGCAATGTAACAAACACTCCAGCTAAAAAACAGCGGCCACAGGCGTAAGACTAGGGGAAACGGGTACACGCACAGGGGACTCACAACCGGCCTATCCCTCCGGGGTACAAGAAACAGAGGACAGGCGTCCCGCTAATGGTCCAAGGGACCCAAAGTGTATGCGGGCAGATCTCTATGCATAGAGGGTCTGAACAGAGACAAACGGAGTGAGATAAAGGGGAGAGCCGGCGGCCCAGCCAAGGCTAACACCAGGGCCACACAAACTCGCCCCTGGGAATCACCCAGCTGAGGCAAAGGAAGGAGAGCTGGGTTTTCTGTCCCAAGAGACCCAAGTAACCAGCAGGGGGAACTTACTTGAGACGGCGGTGGCAAATTGATATTGGATTGTGCAGAGAATAGGATTCTGAGTGGACTCATACGTTTAAGCAGAGAATTTTCCCGTTACCTATATACACGAGTAAATTGAGCGATTGTGTGGTGACTCGCATCAGGATAGATGATATACTGAATGCTGCCCTCGAGACAGGTCCGGTATCCGAACTTGATCCGGCACTCCGAGAATCCTCCAAATTTTCACTTCCGACTTAAGCAGATTGACTCTGGCTGTAATTAACTTTTAGCTAATTTACAGCTTACATGAATGTAAATATTTGGACTTAACTCCAGGTCCACCATTCAGGAGGAAGTTAGAGAGCCTTCACCCAATATAGATAACCTGAAGAAGGGCGTTTACCGCCCGAAACGCGTAGTTAAGAAGAGAAGACATTTGTAATACCAATAACATACAATTGAAGTCTACTCATATATTGGGACTTGATTTGATTTTTGGATATTTCTTTTGAATTTTGTCATGAGATGGTTACTATGTTTATGAAGTTGCTGTTGAAATACAAAGCACTTTAAGTTTTTTTGTTTACAGTTTACTAGAATTTGTACTAACTAAAGAATTAGTGTATGCTGAAATACCAATACATGTTATCTATATAAAAAGATATAAAAAGAAATAATGTACTGTGTACTTTACACAACTGCTTATTATTTGAATTATTTTTGATTTAAATATGCTCATTAAGGTTTCCTTACATAAAACTAAATTTTTGCAATACCGATTGCCTATTGCTGTGCCTCAGTTCATTCACCGTGTTTTTGCAGTGAATCTTCCCAGCTTCAGTATTTTCAAGTAAAGGTAGCACTTTACTCTCTGGGAGCACCTAAAGTTGTTTGTAATTAATTTACCAATCAAATTGACCTTAAAACTTAAATCTTAAATTTCTTAAATCTAATGGTGTGCATCTCTACACCCCATCCACGGAACAACAGAGCTGGCCAACAACATAGGACATTGTGTCCAAGGTGAAAGGGAAAGACCCCAATCCAATAGCAAAGGGGGCCAGAAAACCCCAGGACTCTAGCCTGTCCAAGTTGTGGAGCCGAGAAACAGAGGAAGACTGCCAGGGAGAAGACGACGACCAACCAGGGAAAGGGGACCCCCAACCACAAGAATCCGGGGACGAAGTGGTCACAACCATGCTCCTTAAATGGATAGTGCGCTCAAAAATATTCTTGTCCCAAACGTTTGGGCATGTGTTTTTAAACATACTGTGATCGATCGTAAAAACATTTCCTATGCATTTTAACTTCGTTTTCCTCACTTTTACACATGCGAAAATAATGGGTCAGGCGTGGCCATCTTGTGCTAATCTTATCTGTTGCTGCATCACTCTAAATTCGAGTGCCGTCGCAGCACTAAATCATATCACCCGCCCCTGAAGTTGTCATCACTATTCCAAACGATACGTTCCACCTATTTTCATGTTGTTAGTGGGCAGCGTAGCTAAATGTGCCCAGTCATCACCTACGTCATAACGTCAGTTAACACAGAACCCGGAAGATCAACACACACATCCTCTCACAGTGCGTCCCAAATCGGTTTTGAAAACAATATTATTAAAGGAAACATCATTAATTTGCAATTTAGTAAGTGCTTTTTTTTAACGAAGTACGCTCCACAAACAACATTATCATGATCCGCTCATTTCGCTCAAAGACCAGTTGTTGGATTAGAGCATCAAAACTTTAGAATGGCGCACATGCTGTTCCTTTCAGGAGAAGATGCGGATTGGACATCAATCCCAGGGCTTTGGCATCAGCTTCTTGCTAGAACGTAAACGATGATAGGTTGTTCCTTGTCGCTGGTACCGCCAAAGGGCATATCGGTCCCAGTCTATGGTCCCACATGAGGGTGATGCAAATCGAGGAGTTTAGGCGCATCTGCCATTGTTGGCTGAAGAAACCGTTCCACGATAGCTGGAAACTATGGCACTCGCAGAACGGCACAATATATCTGTGTAGATAACATAATAAAAATATATTTTAGTAGCCGTTCTTTATTCAAATATATCCATTTACCCTGTAATTCTGCCCCGGGTGAAACCTAATAACGAACACAAACCACAAACAATGACAACACACAGAGAACATGGGGTAGTATTTCAGACTACGATGTGCATGAAAGTTTGGCTCTGTGAAGTAGGTATAGCTCCCAATGGGATGGAGAAGCTGACGGATAAATGGAATAACAGACAGATGGAATTATAACAGAACTTGGAATATTATATATCGAAAAGCTAACCAAGTTCCCTTGGCAAATGTTCTGCCCCCGGCATATCCATTAATGCAACGTTGATAGCACGCCCTGATATTCCATGGGATGAATTGGTTTAGATATTCACTAGCCTGAATACAGTATGTGGTTGCGGGTCGTCGATAAACAATCGTCAGAATATCCTCTAACAACCCATAACAATTTCAGTAAGCAATATTGGTAAAAAAAAAAAAAAATCAAACCTTTACTCATTCCTCTTTAAACTATACACAAATAACAATTATTAGTAGTCTTATAAACAAACCGCGAGTTACGCAATTGGTTTTTTAAGTATACATTTATTCTCTACACTATTTAAGTCAAATGGCATACTCGCACACGTGTCTGAATTGATCCGTATGCATACAGCAGAAATGCCATTTTTAATCACAAAAATATTATGGATAGCTGAACTTATATTACGTTTGGTAGTTCCATTCTCTTGGTGTAACGCAGTGTCCGATCAGAACAACGGTTTGCATAAATTGAAACAAAATTTCCCAATGTTCACTTTCAAAATAGTAAATGTTACCATTTTTACGTGTATTCGACACCTTGTGTCCTTCAAGCATAGCGATTGCTCCTTTAGTCCAAGGTCAAATAACAATTGATGCTTGTTTTCAGCCTGCATGCTTGGTAGGTTTAGTTTTGTGCGAGAATGCCACAATAATAAAACATACTGGACAAGATGCATCAGTGTGAACTGATTAGTTTCTTCTATCCCCACAACTTATTGGCCCTTGTTGATGACACATGTTTCGGCTAATTACATCGCCTTTTTCAAATCAGGTCTCATATTACTTCATTTAAATTTCAATTACACGCAGTGTACAGATTACAGACCATACATGAGAAAAACATAAGCATTATATCAACAATGTTACATCACATCATTGGTTTAAAACAAATGTTATTGTCCAAAAATATATGCATCCAATACACAGAGATGAGGGTAGGTAAAGGGGAGGACCATTTGCAAATTCAATGCTACACTTACCGGTCTCAATTCGGACAATTAATTGATCTCAATTCTCTAATACTTAGAAGACTTAGTCACATTGAAGGATTCACCATCTTGATGATTAAAGGACTGGAGACACAGTTGCTTCGCTCTCTTTCGCTTGTTCATCACTCAATATGAGATATTAGACATTGTGCTTACCATATCTGTAACAAGTACACAACATTGACAATATGTCTGTCTGATGGTGAAACGTGTGAAAATACGTGTGAACTGGTAAAATTGCAAATGTCTGATTCACGTACATATGCAGTGTGTTTTAAATATGTGAGAATGTAATTGTAGGAAATAATTGCACCTATTACTGTTTGAGAAGATGTTGAAAAAGGTGAGCGGTAGTATAATTACAGACATAAATTGCTCAAGTACACCATTTTACTCACTCATATTTATGACTTGGTATCTTTCAAGAACTTTGAATTAAAAAGGTGTATGGGCAAGTAGCGCGATTCGCGCAATGGTATTACAGAGGTTTCATAAAATAGAATAGGTGCCGTGCTACACTCTATCATGGGGGCGAGCAACGGTAAAGTTATGCGAAATAGAAAAAGGACTTGATGGTAAACATTGCCCCGAGCAACAACCAGCTATGTGTTTAGAAGAGGACGCGAATCGCACCAGAAACTCAGCCGACGCGAGAGACATGACCCATTGCGATCAGGAGGTAAGAGACCATCACGATTTTTAAGGAGATAATTAGAGTGAGCAAGCAGTAAAAATACGTGCGAGAGAGGAGTCACTATACATCTGCCATGATAAGGTAATGGAATGATGTTATTATCCGCACACACTGAATCGAGTTCGCTATACAAACATGAGTGGGCAACACTTAAATAAATAAGTGAGTGCCGGAAAAACAACATGGATAATGCAACTGCATGATGCCTCATGCTCTGCATTTAATTTGATATATAAATATGGACAAACACATGTAATGCATATTATTGGTAGATTGTTAACATGTATGTAAGACTTTCATAAGCGCAAGATGTAGCTCTCCACAACTGGCAGAATTATTTACAATTGGCAAGGCAGCCCCGGAACAGGGACGAATCAAAATGCACAGAGCGGGCACACTGATACATTAACTTTAGTCCCACACGCAAATAGTGGTGAATACTGGCCATTACCAGCAAGGTAGTTCCTAAATACGTAATAATGATAATGAACAGTGTAATATCGAACTCAGCGCATGATGCATTTACTCAGGGAATTTAAGACCGCTAAAATTATTCAACAAAATATTTTTCAACAGGGATTAACCCAATAAATTCATCAACCTTCAAAAGAAATAAAATAAGAATACGACTTTAAGGTAACAGCCTAACTCAAGTATGCTAGTATGGCAAATTGAACTGTAATATTAAGGAAAGGAGACAACTAAAATAACCTTTGTTTATTATTTTCTCCTCATCTCTATGTGATATGTTACTTCTTCAATCCTAATTAATCCTCCCCTTTACCAACCCTCATCTCTGTGTATTGGATGCATATATTTGTGGACAATAACATTTGTTTTAAACCAATGATGTGATGTAACATTGTTGATATAATACTTATATGTTTTTCTCACGTATGGTCTTTAATCTGTACACTGCGTGTAATTGAAATTTAAATGAAGTAATATGACTCCTGATTTGAAAAAGGCGATGTAATTAGCCAAAACACGTGTCATCAACAAGGGCCAATAAGATGTATTAAACAAAATTGCACTTGACTAAGAACTACTGGCGCATTTCTTATGTTTGAGCATCAACGTAGTCTATTATTTCTTGGTCACTTACTGGGCTTTTGTCACCACAACGCTCAGATAGAACGCGACAGAGGTAGCAACAACATTGAAGAAGTTTAGAAAATAGACGTAAGTTTCGTAGACAAAACTAATAGCAAGAAATCAAGTCAATGTCGCCGAACCGACCAGCCCTATAAAAGCCCACCCTGAGTTTATACTTCTATCCCCACAAGCATCATCCCACGCAGTGAGCTTCACTCCATGGGAGCGATGAGCCCAACGTGGCATCTGAAATACGCCTGAAAAATAAACCATTTGTTTGCTGGTATCCACCAATGCCATGCGATCATGAATACTTATTTACCCATCACTAGTGCGGGTTATGAACCTATATGCAATGTCATTGATGACGCGGTGGCCTTTCTATGGGTTATATCATTCATTCTGGAGTCTCAACGTTCTCGAAGAGCAGACACCTTTGAAGATTTGTTTTTACTTTCAGAAAAAGTTAACCTTGTTAAACCCGGCAAGCTATCTCTTGGCTTCTTCCCCGAGAGGTATGTATTCATTATGTTGTTAGTGTAACAGGGCACACCCTTCAATTGCACGCCGTCTTCTATAATTTATGCATGTCCGTTCAGACTATCTATCCCACCTGAGGCAGCCCTGTGTACGTTCAAGCGAGACAGGTTACAGTGCTTGCCCAAACCAAGTTAGTTGCATTCATGATCCGACTAGTCCTTGTGTTAATCGGCCATGCAAGTGCTGATTAGTTCTCTAACTTTCTGATGCAGACATTGCAGTAGTGCGCGAAAGCGCACAATCTCAACGGTCAAGCAAAAAGCGTTTCGTCTGTAGAAGGGCATAGCAAGTCAAGATGGGGCTTGAGGCGATGATGAATTGGTTCTAACTGTTCGAGTAGGATGTGCACTTGGCGGCAGATCAGATTTCAAAACGTGAGAAAAGATGATGAGTGCAGGCTAACCCAGCCAACCTTTAATTCCTGTCCTAGACCCTATCTGTTGTACCGTGACTCTCAGCAAGAAATCACAGACTAATAAATGGGACAATACATTTTTCTAATCTTCTGATACTCATAATAGGCACGGTATAAACCTATGAACTGTATTCTAGATTACTGTCATTCTAGGGGAGTTGGACCTTGGGGTGTAACATGCAATTACAGTTGTTTTTCGGTCCACAGAGTAGGGGATGCAATTACTTCAAGTTAGTTTTGGACAACAGTTACACTCAAAGTAAAACCGATACTACAAGCCATTGAAAGGCTGGTGCGACCTAAGATTACTTTTGTGTCTGTCTAAAACAAACCATGATATGGTATGATGATATGATATGGCATTTGTAATGCGTCTATGCACAAGTGATTCAAGGCACAACAAAGCAAGGGAGGGGGAACAGAGGGAAGACAGAGACAACGATCTTACTAGGCCAGGTGAAATTGAGATCGGGCAAGTGTGGGGGGGAAGGAGAAAATTGGAGGACGAAAAGGGGGAGGGGGCAGGGCATAAGATAAACAGTGAAAATAAATGCATAAAGACAATAAATGAAGTGCGGCCAGCTGGTGGCAAGTGCAAGGGTAAGTGCAGACATCAGGTAGGGGGCTGTAGGGATACAGAAACAGTTTGTGAGTCCAGATGAAAGACAGGAAGCATCCTGGTGGATGTTAAATTCTCCAAGGAGGAGGAGTTGAGTGGTCGAGACAAGGAGGGAATAGGAGAGGTCCGCCCACTCGTAGTGGAAAGAGGAGATCTGACCAGGTGGCAGACAGTAAGAACATGGCCAGGAGAGAGAGAGAGAACCAGCAGATGAGACATTCTAAAGATGAGGAGACCAGGATGTCCTTTTTAAACTTCTTCCAAACTGTTAGGGAGAATTCTCTTATAAGGCTAATTTCCCAAACCTAGTGAGTCCCCCAGCAGCTTTGCTGGATTTTTGGGGTTTGTTTTTTTCTCCTGCTAAGAGTGAGACTCTTTTCCTCCCACCCTTAGGCATGATTTGAGGTAGGTCTGACTTTTTGTGTGCTTATGGGCTATGGGGTCTTTTTACTCCGTAGGGTATCATCTGTTTTAGTGTATGTGTTACACAGCACCCTCAGTGCAGTAACACAGGGGTGTCATAGTGACCCCCAAACATAGACTCCATACCCTGGGACTGACTACTGTCTCCCAGGGCATGTAAAGTCACCATTGACTTTACTAGTCCAAAATTGTGAACAGAACCAGTACAAACCATCATATTGTGGAAGTACTGAAAGGAGTTAATTCGATTGCCCCTGGGTCTGTTTCTAAGGGGGCCCTGTCCAGTCCCCCCTTGTTGAGTTTCTGGCTGGTGGCAGTGGTTACCACGCAAAATATTCCACCTGAATATTTCCTATGGGATTTTCCCATTGATTTTAAACGCACCACTTTTTGGTGCAATGTTAAAGATACCGCTGGTTTATTTATTTGATATAAAATCACCGGTTGAGTCTTTTTGCCAGAACTCTTTTCTAAAATGGCATTCGTGTACGTCTCTGTAACTCCAACCAAGGTCGGGCCCATTGTTCCACTTTTTGGCGGGCTTCTCCACAGGAGCCCTCCAACTGGTGCCACTGTCTGGGTTCCACAGGATGTGTGGGTGGGGGAATTGGCACCCTGGACTGCGTTGCCTTAGCAACTCAAGTCGCACTCTGTTCTGATTGGCCCAGTGGTGAGCCGCCCGGCTCACCACTTAGCATGTATGAGTGACAGCTAGGCTGTTGAATGGGGGGTTTTCTGCATAAAAGCAGGGCTTTTGGGACTGGAACTTCAGAAGTCGCCACAGGACCTAAGAAATCCGAAGAGGGGAGAAGCTGAGCCATCTGAACGACACCACCACCGGTGGAGCCCTGCTGCAACGACCTCACCACTTTCCCGACGACAAGATCTTCTGCTGAAAGAGGAGTCTTCTTCTTCTGAGCTGGTGGGATCAACCAGTTTGCCATTTCGCCTTCCAGGACGTCTCTTGGTCGAATCGCCCGTGCCAAGCACCCCGGCGGCTGGATAGCCAAGCTTCACCACTGTGACCGCGAATAACAGGAACGCACCTTTTTCACCGAACGAACTCCGCGGCTGGTCTCTTTCCTCCTCGATGAGATCATCTCTTCCCCTGGTCGAAACCACGAACTGCACCCGCTGCCAGGAACAACTGCCACCGCT
Source organism: Ambystoma mexicanum (assembly GCF_040938575.1). Lineage (NCBI taxonomy): Eukaryota > Metazoa > Chordata > Amphibia > Caudata > Ambystomatidae > Ambystoma > Ambystoma mexicanum. Next base: position 497,116,595 of record NC_090936.1, on the reverse strand, counting down.
GGAGCTTCCTCAACTTTAAAGGTACTGTGTTCCACCTGTCCTCCCTTTCTACGGTTTGCTAAAGGTGACCCTTAAATCCTTGGCTTTCCAACTGGGTTGGCCCCCAGACCGTCTAACTTTACCTTCTGAATCAACCCAACCTCTTTTGAACATTTTTACAAAGACTTGAATGCATTTCTCAACTGTGTGATCTTGGGCACATTTCACCTTGCTCCATTTAAAGTGGGCCTGGCCTATGAACTGTGGCTCTACAGTAGACTCTGCCTTCTTTAACTTGTTTTGGTTTTTTAAAAGTGTTGGGAACTGTTTTATTTTCATGACCTGCCTTTTACTCTCCCTTTTACTTAATTATTGGAGTGCCATCTAAGTTACGCACTCACCTCTGTTTTGACAAAAAGTGGTGTTTTGACTTAGACTTGTCTAATAATTCTTAAGGGAGGTGTGTATACTTTTCTGATTGTGTTTGAACTTGCTTTGATTTATAGTGCTAGTGTATTTTCTAAAGTGTGTGTTAAATAAATAATGATATACTTTTGATAACAAGCTCTGGTCAGTGTTTGCTTGCCCTACTGTGTTCTTAGCCCTATTGTGTATCCTCTGTATACTGCCCTACTCTTCTTGAGAGAAGTCTGACTGCTCAGCCACAGCTACCAGGTAAATCTGGGTGGTGCAGACTGCTATCAATTGGATGTACTGCTTACTCCTGTAGTCTTAATCTTTTTGCAGTGTTTCCCAAGGGAACTGCACAGGATTCTGCCTAACACTGGTGTACAGCGGTGTGTTTGTATTGAGGATACATTAGAGTGCTTCTGATACTTTAGTGCAACTAACCACAAAGCTTAGCACCAGAAAGGTTATTTCCTAATAAATCAGCTATGGAAAGTTACAACCAGGAGTCTCTTACTGCAAATACAGCTGATTGTTTAAGAGCCCTTTGTAGACATGAGAATCTCCCTGTAAAAGGCAAGAAAATAGAATTGATTGAAAGATTGTTAGAAAACCAAAGTCTGGGTAGTGGTTCAGATGAGCCTATCTTCCCAGCAAATGTAGACAACAGTAATGAAGTTAATATGGATCAAAGTGTTGAAAATATTGTTGTAGAGTCAGATGAGGACAGTGAGGCCAATGTAACTGCCCCCACTGGCCCTCTTCCTGCTCTAGCACCTCAAGCTGTGTCTACTGGACATTTGTCAGGTCCCACATTAAGTCCTGCCTTCATTGAACTAGAAATAATGAGACTTGAATTAGAGTTCAAAAGAATTAGTGCCCAATCTGAAAGAAAGCACCAAGAGCTAAGGCTCAGAGAAATGGAGCTCAAACATGAGCTAGAGATGAAGAAATTGTCTGTGGAAAATGCTTCTCTCCCCGGATCCTCTAGGAGTTCCAATCCCAAAAGACCCCAAATGCCTAAAGAGATTGTGGGTATGTATGAACCTAAGTTGGATGTGTTAGATTGGTTGGCTATGTTTGAGTATAATCATGGGCTCCAGGACATCACAGGGAATCAGTGGCTTCCTTGGTTCTTCTCTAGGCTCCCCCCTGTTGCATCTGATGTGGTAATGGAGTTGGGGGAGGTGGATAGGATGGACTATGAATGTGTAAAGCTAGCTTTAGTAGCTAGATTTGGGAAGACCCCTTCCCAGTACCTTAAGAGGTTTAGGACCCTCAAAAAGCATGATGGTACCCTTTGGGCTACCTGGGTGAAAGTTTGAAGAACTTAGAGGGATGGATTAAGGGTTACAGAGTGAACACTTATGAAGGAATGAAAAATCTTGTTATGTCGGAGTCAATTTATGATGCCTGCTCTCCTGAGCTCAGACAGCACTTGGCTGATTCAAAGGAAATAGATAGATTCCAAGAGCTAGCTAAGGCTGCTGACTTGTGGGTTGCCAACAGGGCTACTCACAAGGATTCTGGGGTAACTCAGAAAAGAGGATGAGGGGAAACAGCCTAAAAAAGACTCCAAAGAGAATTCCAATAATTCCAATTCCAAAGAGGGCCCCAAACAGAACCATAAGGGTAAGCCAAATGGGAAACCAAATCAGGCTAGTGTACCTTCTGGTCCCAAACCAGAAGGAGGTCAGAACAAGCCACCATTCGTGAAGGCATTTGGAAAATGCTATGTTTGTAGCTGTACTGACCATGTGAAAGGGGATCCCAGATGTAAGGGTAAACCTTCAGGGGCCCACACTGTCTCCTTAGCCTTCGCTCCAGAGGAGGAAGTCTAAATGGCAAGTGGAAACTTTCTATTACAGGCTGATGAACCCATAGGAGTCTCAGCTAGTGTTTCTTTAGTGTCCCTGGGGTTGTGGGAACAACAGCATTTAGATATGACAATGCATTACTTACCGTAAAAGCATTTCTGATGGTTGTATCTGCTTAGATTCACATGCCGTGCATAGGTCCGACATACAGTGGTCACTGCGGAGTATTGCATTTTGTTTTTCGTAGTCGAAAAGGGGACGTCAACAAGGCGTGTCTGTAACACTATCCCTATAGTGACGTGCGGTGTACCCACAATCCCTCACGCGTCGAGGTCCCTCTGTTTGTATTTTTTCTGCCCTGAGGGAGCCTTCTAGACGTGAGTGAGTACAGAAAAAAGAGAGATATAAAAGGATGTTTATGTTCCTTCCATCCAAGCGGGGAGGAAGGGTGGGCGCATGTGAATCTAAGCAGATACAACCATCAGAAATGCTTTTACGGTAAGTAATGCATTGTCTTCTGATGTTTGTTAATCTGCTTAGAATCAGATGCTGTGCATAGACTAGCGAGCAGTACCCAGAGTTGGAGGTGGGTTGTCAGAAGGAACAGTAGAGAAAAGGTGTCTTAATACTGCTTGTCCCACCTGGGAATCAGATCTAGAGTGGGCATCTAGACAGTAATGTTTTGTAAAGGTGTGTACAGACCTCCAGGTTGCCGCTTTGCAGATGGACTTAAGGGGAACATTTGCAATGAATGCTATGGATGCCCCAGTGCCACGAGTAGAGTGCGCTCTTGGCTTGAAGGGTAGTTCTCTCTTAGCAAGAGTATAACAGAGAGTGATGCATTGAACAATCCATCTAGATATAGTGGACTTTGATACTGCATCTCCTTCTCTTCCTGCTGCCACCGAGACAAAGAACTGATTAGTCTTTCTCAGTGGTCTAGTTCTTTCCATATAAAACATGACAGCTCTGCGCACATCAAGTGTATGCAGGCTCTTTTCTCCTAGATTTGAGGGATTTTGAAAGAACGTTGGTAGTTCTATTGACTGGTTGACATGGAATTCGAGATGAATTTCGGTGCAAACCTTGGGTGTGTGCGTAGTTCACTTACTCTCCTAATGGAGGTGATAGCTATTAGAAAAGCAGTCGTAAGAGTGAGGTCTTTAAGAGTTGCCTTGTGCATGGGTTCAAAGGGTGAACCCATGAGCCTGGTGAGTACCACATTTAGGTCCCAGCCGGGAGCTGGGTTTGCTATTGGAGGGTGTATCCTTTTTACCCCTTCCATGAAGGCTTTGATCACTGGGACTTTCCACCATGACACTTTGAGTTGGGAAGTGGTGTATGCAGAAAGTGCCGCTAGGTGGACTTTAATAGAATTGAATACCAAACCTGAGTCCAGCAAATGGGTCAGGTACAGAACAATTTGTGTGGGAGAGCAGTCAGCGGGGTTGATGCTTCTTCCTCTACACCAGATGACAAATCTCTTCCATTTGCTAGAATAACAGTGACGAGTGTTAGGTTTTCTAGCTTCCCTGAGGATGTCCATGCACCTTTGTGGCAGTTGTAAATGTCCAAATTCTATGACCTCAGGAGCCAGGCTGCTAAGTTCAAGGTTTCAGGGCATGGATGCAGTGTCCTGCCCTTGTCCTGTGACAGCATGTTGTACGGGCATGGCAGTTTCACTGGTGGAGACAGAGACATCTCCATCAGATGAGTGAACCATGGTTGCCGGGCCCACATAGGGGCCACTAGTATCATGGTGGCTTGTTCCCGGTGCATCTTGTGCACAATCTTGTTGAGAAGTGGAGTCGGGGGGGGGGGGGGGGGAGAAAGCATAAACAAATTTCCCTGACCATGGAATCGATAGACCGTTCGCCTTGGACTGGTTCTGAGGGTACCTGGAGGCGTAATCTCAGCATTGTGAGTTCTCCAGAGTTGCGAACAGGTCTATTTCTGGGAAACCCCACTGTGTGAAGACGTCGAAGACGATGTCTTCGTGTAACCGCCATTCGTACTCTGCGGGCAGGGGGAAATCTCTGCTGAGTTCGTCTGCTAGTAGATTGAGTTCCCCTGGTACATGTTGTGACAGTAGGGACATGTGTCTGAGAGCCCACTTCCAGATGTTCTGGGACAGCTTGGACAGTCCTGGAGAGTGGGTTCCCCTTGCTTGTTGAGGTAGTACATGGCTGTGGTGCTGTCCTTGAGGACCATCACCGTCTTTCCTTGTAGGTGTTCCTGGAAGGCTTTCAGTGCCTTAAACACTGCCAGTAACTCCAGTAGATTTATGTGCTTGGATGCTATGCTCGGAGTCCACACACCGTGGGCGGTCTGATGGGATAGGTGAGCCCCCCATCCTGTGAGGGATGCGTCTGTGGTTAGAGTGGCTTCCACTGCGGGTGTGGCAAAAGGTTTCCCTAGTAGCAGGTTTTCCTTTGTCCACCACCGTAGCGAGAGAACCAAGGCCTGCGAGACCACCACTAGATCGTCCCATTGTCCGCTGGCCTGACACCACTGGCTGTTGAGCCACTCTTGCATTGGGCGCATGCGCAGGCGCGCGTGAGGTACCAAATAAATACATGACGCCATCATTCCTAGCAAGCGCATTGCTTTGCGTACCGTCACCTCTCTACCTGCCACATATTGGGGGATCTGAAACAGCATGTTTTGGACCCTCTCGGAGGGGAAGACGAGGCCGTCCTTTGTTCGAATTAGAGCCCCTAGGAATTGTTTGATCTGGCTGGGGTCTAAGCTGGACTTCTTCTCGTTGATGGAGAAGCCCAGTTGGAACAGAAGGTCTACATTCTTTTGGGTATTGGAGAAGCATGTTTCGTAAGAATCCCCCGTTATGAGCCAATCGTCGAGGTAAGGGTATACTGGGATGGACAACCGCTGCCACTGCCAGTACCTTCGTAAATACCCTTGGGTGCTAATGCTATCCCGAAGGGTAGCACTCTGAACTGGTAGTGTTTGTTCTCTATCGTGAATCTGAGGTATTTTCTGTGCGCTGGCAACATTAAAATATGAAAGTATGCATCTTTCGTGTCCAGTGTTGTCATGTTATCCCCTTGTGATAGCAAGGGGATTACTTCCTGTAAGGTTACCATGCAAAACTTTTGGGGTTTCACAAATTTGTTCGCTGGGCGCAGATCTAGTACAGGGCGCATGGTTAGGCCCTTTTTGGGTACAAGGAAGTACACTGAATAAATACCTTCCGTTACCTGAGATGGAGGCACGACCTCTATAACTCCCTTTTCCAGTAGCTGTTCCACTTCCTGTAGAAGGATGGCGAGGTGTTCTGGTGTCATGCGTCGTCCCCGTGGGGGTTTTTATGTTGGGGAAATGTTGAATTCTATACAGTAGCCACGGGCTATGGTTGATAGTAACCAACGGTCTGATGTTATTCCCTCCCATGCTGGAAGAAAGGATGTTAACCGGCCCCCGACCGGCGATGCATGGGAGGGGACCCGAATCTTCGGGTCATTTGCTGTTACTGGACTGGGAGCCTCTAGGGGTAGAGGCCGGCCTCTCCCCTTGCCACGGCGTTGGCCTCTCTAATTGTACTGGCCACTAGAGGACATTAGAGGACCAGTTGTTGGCAGAGTATTGTTGTTGTTGAATCTGCTGCTGGCGTTGGCCACGAAAAAGGCGCTTATTGCCATAGCCGCGTCTGTTAGGGGGCCTAGAAATCTGGTCAAGGGTCTTGATTGTGTCAAACTCCTTTTTAGCATTTTCTAGAGCATCATCAACTGCCTTACCAAAGAGATTGGTATCCTCTATAGGTTTGTTGATCAGGGAAGCCTGTGTTTCAGGTTTAAATCCCAAATTGCGCAGCCATACATGCCGTTTGAGGAGTATCCCTTGGACTAGGGAACGCCCAGCAGTCTCTGCAGCATTTAAAGTGTTTTTAACGATGCTTTGATTCACTAGTGTCCCTTCCGTGATTGTGGCCAGAAGGCGTGTACGCAGGGGTTCTGGTGCCTCCTCAGCGTCGCTACGAAGCTTGCTCCACTGTGCGTCTGCGTAGCTTGCTAGTAAAGAGTTGTTAGTAGCGATCCTTGCTGAAAAAGCAGCGGAAGCCGCGATTCTTTTCCCCAGGGCATACAGCTTCTTCCCCTCCTTGTCTGGGGGTGCCTCGCTGGTGGACAGTGGCACCCCTGCTCTCTTCCTTGTATTCGTTACTACAAGGGAGTCTGGTACGGAGTGGCCCCTGACGTACAAAGGGTCAGAAGGAGATGGACTGAAGAGTTTTTCTATATGAGGGTTGACCCCTCTGACCAACGCAGGAGTGAAAAGAGAAGGGGTGATTCTTCTTTTTACTGAGGCAAGAAGTGGAATGGTTTGACTGACCGGGGGTTTCTCCTTAATTACTTTTTCCACAAAGTCAATGTCAGGAGAGGTCTCCCCTGTGTCCAATTCGAAATGCGCTGCTGCTTTGCACAACAGTGCATTAAACGTAGGCTGGTCATCTATAGGAGATGTGTTTCTAATAGGCGAGTTCTTGGGAGGAGATAGGGTTATGGCATCAGGGTCAGAGTATGCTGATGGGGACTGCCAGGGGTGTGAGGTAACTACCTCTAGTTCTTCTCCAAAGCCCCCTGCACCTGTATTTGGATCTTCTTGAAAACCCTCCTCCTCTAGGTTTCGTTCTTCCTCTACACCCATAAAATCATCCTCTTCCTGAAAATGTTGTTGTTCTTCAGTGAGGTCATACACATTTAATTCCTCATGTGAAGGATTAAACAGCATAGGAAATTTGACCCTGGGGTCATCCTGGGGCCTTCTCTTGGTCTTTTGGGTGTTGGTAGGTTTCGGTTTTCCATAAACCTTTCCATTTTCTCCATACAGAAATGGAGTCTCTCCAGAGTTTCATGGGGTACCCCTGAGTAGTCTAGGGGGGGGGGGGAAATTAGTGTTTTCTGACTGGAAACGCTTTGACCTCTCCCATAACGTCGAAGAAAGGTTTCCGTCGCCGTCTGAAAAGCCTTGCGGTAGGCCAGGAGTCCCTCTAGATGAAGGGGTCAGTTCCTGGCTCCCCTTCGGCTTTCTCGGCGTGTCCTTAGCCCTTTGCGCGGTATTCGACGTGTCTTTCATCGTCCGCTTATGGGTATCGGCGGAAACATTCCTCGCTAGGCTCTCGACAAGTAAATTGTCTGTGGAGGTTTCTGGTCTCGACGTTACGGGCGTTGAGTGTTGTACTGCGACGAGCGCTCCTATATGGAGCGTTACGTCGGATGGTTTTGGGGTAGCGCCTTTATCTGTGGAAAGCCCAATCGCTGGTCACGGCTGTGTTTGCGAGTGGGGCTTTAGACTCTTACGGTCTGAGGTAGACGCCGGGGTGCCCTGCGTCCCCTTCGGCGCTGATGGATTCTTCGTCTTTGACGAAGAAGAGCCGTGGGTTGTGTGCTTATGGGAGTGAGTCTTTTGTGCGTCCTTGTCGCCGGGGTGTTCATCCCCATAAGCAGGGCGTGAGGCGAGCCCGTCGGGGCCGGGGACGGACGTTGAGGAGCGTGAGCGCTCCCTAGAGAGGTTTAAGACTTCCGCAACGGAGGTTGTGTTATCACCTTCCTCGTCACTTTCGTCGACGGCGGCGGCTGGTGAGGAATCGGACTTCGACATAGCGTAGGCCGCCCACCTCTTGACACTACGTTCTTTTAGAGTTTTGGGTTTTAAAAGTTGACAAGCCGCGCAGCCGTCTTCTTTATGATCGAGGGGCAAGCAACGATTACAGCGTTTATGCTTGTCCTTCCAGGTTTACTTGCCCTTGCAGCGCGGGCAAAACCTGAAGGGTGTCCTCTCCATAGCTGAGGCAATAATTTGTGGTGATAACAACCCAGAGGGAAAGGGAAGGGAAAAAGAAAGGCATTCTCGAAGAGAAACAAGATAGTTCCACCCCCACTCTCCCTACTGTATGGCCAGGCCACGTGTTCGGCGGCGCCGAAGGATCTCCTCCGTCTTGTCTCCTCCGTCGAAGATCTTGTTCGGCGGAGAAACAGCTTTGCAGCTACGTCAAGGGGAGGGATCTATGTGTTAATGTAATAAGTCAGGACCAAGGTCCAGGAAATAAGTTTTGCAATGTCTCTCGAGGAGCTCTGCGTAAAGACGACCAAAAGCTGGGTGGAAAAAAACAATCTGAGGGACCTCGACGCGTGAGGGATTGTGGGTAAACCGCACGTCACTATAGGGATAGTGTTACAGACACGCCTTGTCGACGTCCCCTTTTCGACTACGAAAAACAAAATGCAATACTCCGCAGTGACCACTGGATGTCGGACCTATGCACAGCATGTGATTCTAAGCAGATTAACAAACATCAGAAATATAATTCTATCCCAGATAATACTAAAGAGTATTATAAGGACAGTGTCCACGTGAATGGTCAGGAGACTCCTGCCATTAGGGACACTGGGGCCAGCATAACTGTAGTGGATGAATCTTTTTTCAAGGCAGAGGATGTTGCTAAGGCACCCAAACGCCTCACCAAGTTAGCTGGAGGGCCTGTGCAGATGCTTTCCAAATTACCAGTTCTCATCCAGTGCAATGATATGACTGTGAAGATAATTGTCGGTGTACAATGTGAGGTATCAGGAAGAGTTCTGTTAGGAAATGACCTAAAAACTGTTCGAGTAGTGTCACATACCCCCAGACCTCCTAGTAAAAGGTTACAGGAGCTAACCAGACCTGCAAGGGAGAAAACCATGAGAGGTTCTCCCAAGGAGATGATGAGAAAAGAAATCACTCCTACTCCACTGCAGCTACTTACTGCTACATCTGAGCAACAAGAAGCAAAGGGGCAGCTCAAGACTTCTAGAAGGAAACCAGCAGCAAGCACTCCAGTGCTTCCACCTAGGACTTCCCCTAGGTTGTCCAAAGTTACACCTGTAATTCCACCCCCAGCTGAGGCTGAGAAGGAGGTACAACCCTGTGTGGTTGAACTACACTCTTAAGAGACAGAGCTAGTAGAAGGCCAAGAACTTATTGGAGATCTGGATCCTGAGCTGCAGTCTTTACTGGCAGAAGGTGGACCCAACAGGCCAGACTTCAGTAAGGGACAAAGAGAATGTCCAACTCTGGAAGGTCTTCGCCACCAGGCAGCTTCTCAGGCTGAGGGGCAAGAGCCTGGGAAGTATAGGTTGCACTGGGAAGATGGCCTCTTCTACAGTGAACCGACTGAGTCTGCACCTGGAGACTACAAGAGACTTGTAGTGCCTCAAGAAAACAGACTGCAGTTCTTGCAACTAGCCCATGAGATTCCTTTGGCTGGTCACTTGAGTTTCAATAAGACCAAGGAAAGGCTCTCTCTCTACTTTTATTGGCCAAAGATGGGGGCTGAGGTAGATAAGTTCTGCAAGAGCTGCCACACCTGCCAAACTTCTGGTAAGAGTGGTTCCAAGAATGTGGCACCTTTAGTGTCTCTCCCAGTAGTGGGAGTCCCATGTGAGAGGGTAGGGATCAACATTGTTGGTCACCTTGATCCTCCAACCTCCTCAGGCAACAGGTTTATCCTTGTTGTAGTAGACCATGCTACTAGGTACCCTGAGCCAATTACTATGGGGACTGTTACAGCGCAAGCTGTGGCTAAAGGCCCTCCTTGGTATTTTTACCAGGGTTGGGTTTCCTAAGGAGGTAATCTCTGACAGGGGGTAAAATTGTATGTCCCACTACATGAAAGCCATGTGGAAAAACTGTGGAGTTACCTACAAGTTCTCGACAGCCAACCACCCTCAGACAAATGGGTTGGTTGAAAGGTTTAATAGGACCATGAAGAGCATGATAGGTGCTTTAGAAGAACCCCTTAAGAGGAAGTGAGATCTTCTACTGCCATGCCTTCTCTTTGCTTATCGAGAAGTCCCTCAGGAGGGAGTAGGTTATAGTCCCTTTGAACTTCTTTATGGCCATCCAGTCAGAGGTCCATTGGCCCTGATTAAGGAGGGGTTGGAGAGTGCTCATTCCCCCAAGCCAGTCAGAGTGACTGACTACGTGATAGGACTCCAGAGGAGAATGTCAAAGATGATGGCACAAGCCAGTGATAACCTGAAGGGTGGTCAAGCTTTGGTCAAGCATTGGCCTGATCAAAAGGCTAACATGGTTGAGTTCACTCAAGACCAGCTAGTTCTCGTTATGATACCAACAAGGCAGAGGGCCTTACAAGACAAATGGATGGGACCCTTCAAGGTTGTGGGAAAACTTGGAGAGGTGAACTATCTGGTGGACTTGGGCAATCCCAAGGAGGCTCCCAGAGTCTTCCACACCAACAGACTAAAAACATATGTCTCCAGACCTGAAGTAGGAGCCTTGCTTCTAGCTTCAGCAGAAGAGCAAGAAGAGAGTGAACCTCTCCCTGATCTCCTCAGAGGCTTACCTTTGGATGACAAGATTGAAGGAGTTAATCTCTCTTCAAATCTGACACCTGAGCAACAAGAGGAGTGAAAATCTATGTTAAATCAGTTTGCCTCCCTGTTCTCACTTTCACCAGGTTTGACTCCTTGGGGCTAGCATGATATACTCACTGGTGACTGTCTGCCTGTAAAAAGCAGAGGGTACAGAATGTCAGCGAATGTAAGGACCCACATCAAAGGAGAGGTCAGCAAGATGCTTGACCTCGGGGTAATAGAGCCCTCTAACTAGTCCATGGTCTACCCAGTTGTGTTAGTACCAAAGGCAGGATCCAAAGAGTTGACATTCTGTGTGGACTATAGAGCTCTTAATGCAGTCACCAAGACTGATGCCCATGCTTTGCCAAGGACAGATGAGTTGGTGGATAGACTTGGTTCAGCCAAGATCCTCAGCACATTTGATCTGATGTCAGGCTATTGGCAAATAGCCCTGACAGACCATGCCAAGGAGAAAACTGCATTTTCTACCCCAGTAGGCTTATACCAATTTAAGGTTATGCCTTTTGGACTGAAAAATGCACCTGCTACATTCTAAATGATGGTAAATCAGGTTCTGACTGGGATGGGGGACTTCTGCATGGCATACTTGGATGACATTGCAGTGTTCAGCCAATCCTGGGAAGAGCATGTTGACCACCTAGGACATGTTTTGCAGGCTCTTGAGGAGGCCAATCTGACCATAAAGACAAGTAAATGCCGGATTGGACAGAGTAAAGTGGTCTACCTTGGACATGAGGTAGGAGGTGGAGAAGTAAGGCCTTTGCCCAGTAAAATTGAAGCTGTGCAAAATTGGACAACACCTACTACTCAGAACCAGGCGAGAGCCTTCTTAGGTCTCACTGGGTAGGAACAAGTTACTTACCTGTAACTGTTGTTCTCCAGCATGGGTCTGGCATGGATTCACATGCTCATGAATATTCCCCCTCGTCAGGCTGGGAATCCTCGGTAAAGAAAAAACCAGTATCAGTTTCGTTTCTGATCTGTCTTTCGTAGTAATAACCAATCACTGGTCTCTGCGTCATACTGACCACAGCCAATGACTGCCCTCTACCTAAGCACCGCCTCTGGCAGCCATCTTCAGATTTGGAAGCACGTGAAGTGGCAGTATGACCAAGTGAAGAGCCGCAGAGGGGTAGGCGGGAGGGTTCGCATGTGAATCCATGCCAGACCCATGCTGGAGAACAACAGTTACAGGTAAGTAACTTGTTCCTTCTCCAGCATGGGGTCTGGCATGGATTCACATGCTCATGAATAAAGAATACATAGCAGTACACACATGCACAACCACGGGAGGTGGCAAAGGCTCAACATTAAGCATCACATAAACTCAACATTAAGCATCTTACCTCCTCACCAGGTTCACCTCAGGCGAACAGGTTGCGCAGCACTGCTTGGCCGACCCTGGACTCCTCCCTGGAATCCCGGTCGACGCAGTAGAATTTCGTGAAGGTGTGCGTCGACCTCCACGTAGCAGCCCTGCATATGTCCAGCAGGGGCACACCAGATAGGAACGCCGTGGTAGCTGCGATCGCTCTGGTGGAATGGGCTCTCGGACGGCCAGGCAGCGGTCGGTTTGCCAACCGGTGACAGCACATGATACAGCCGGAGAGCCATCTGGAGATGGAAGCCTTCGAGAGAGCCTTCCCCTGATTGACAGGTCCAAAGTTCACAAAGAGTTGTGACGTCTTCCGAAAACCCTTCGTGCGGTCCACGTAGAACTTCAGCGCTCTAGCTACATCCAGCGAGTGCAAAGTCCTCTCAGCCGGCGACGAAGGCGACGGGAAAAACACAGGTAACACCAAGGGTTCGTTGAGATGGAAGTCCGACGGTACCTTGGGCATGAAGGAGGGGTGTGTCCTGAGCACTACCCTCGTGTCGTGGAAAGTCAAGTACGGGGCCTTGCAGGAAGGGCCTGGATCTCTCCCACTCGTCGTGCGGAGGTGATGGCCACAAGAAAAGCTGTTTTCCACGATAGAAACTTCAACGGGGCCGAGTGCAGAGGCTCGAACGGAGGTCCCATGAGCTTGGTCAGCACCACGTTGAGCTCCCACGCCGGGGCCGGAGCCTTCACCGGCGGGAACGATCTGAACAGTCCCTTCATGAACTCTTTCACCAGACGATGAGACCACAAGGACGTCCGGCCCGTGGTTCTGGTGTATCGGGAGATCGCAGCAAGATGAATCTTGATGGACGCGTGTGCCAGACCAGCTTTGGCCAGCGTCAGCAGGTACGGCAGTACTTGGGGAGCCGTAATCCGTAGAGGGTTAATCTTCTGTGCGTGGCACCAGACAGAGAACCTCTTCCATTTGTGTCCGTAGCATTTAAGAGTCGAGGACGCCCTGGCCTTTGCAAGAACCTCTCTGCAATCGGCCGGTATGTCGTATCCTCCAAACTCTAGCGCTGCAGGAGCCAGGCCTGCAAGTTCAGCGACTTCGGGTCGTGGTGGAGGATGGCGCCTCCTTCCCTGGAGAGTAGATCCGCGTCCGCCGGCAGCTTGATCGGCGGGGACGCTGACAAGTCCAGAAGGTCCGGGAACCATATCTGCCTCGGCCACGCAGGTGCGACGAGGATCATCCTGCACCGTGACCTCTTGAGCTGGTTGATGAGCCGGATTAGCAGAGGCAAGGGAGGGAACGCGTAGAGGAACAGGCCCTCCCAGGGGAATGAGAAAGCATCGCCCATGCTCCTCGTCTGGGGAAACCTGCTGGCGAACCTCCGGCACTTGGTGTTCGTCGCCGTCGCGAACAGGTCGATCTGGGGTGTGCCCCACCGTCGGAAGAGGCGATCCACCAGATCCTGCCGTAGCTCCCACTCGTGGCACGAGCGCAGCTCCCTGCTGAGTGAGTCGGCGATGGTGTTTTTTATCCCTGCCAGATGAAACGGCACCAGAAAAATCCCTTGGGCGACGGCCCAATGCCACAGGTCCTGCGCCTCCTTGGACAGCGCTGGGGACCTGGTTCCGCCCTGTTTCCTGATGTAAAACATGGTGGTGGTGTTGTCGGTGAAGATCCTCACCACCTTGCCCTTGAGGGACGGAAGGAAGGACCTGAGGGCCCAAAACACTGCACGGAGCTCCAGGACGTTGATATGTAGGGACTTCTCCGTCGGGAGCCAGAGTCCCCTTGCGTGCAGATTTTCGGTGTGCGCTCCCCACCCTTCCAGGGAGGCATCCGTGGTCACAGTCTCCTGGTGGGCTGGGGTCTGGAAGTCCATGCCCGCCGTCAGATGCGCGCGGGTGCCCCACCACCGTATCGCTCGTCGGAAACTCTCGTCGAGCTTGATCCTTTCCTCGAAGCTGCCCGTCGTCTGGATCCAGCGCGCATCCAGGAATTCTTGCAACGGGCGCATCCGGAGCCTGCACATGGGAATGAGGTAGATGCAGGAAGACATCATCCCGAGGAGGGACTTGATGGACCTCACTTTGGCCGCGTCGGCCACCAACATCCGTTGCACCTTGCCCAAGATGGTCCTGGTCCTCTCCTCCGACGGGGAGGCCAGAAGGGACACTGTGTCGAGCCTCGCTCCCAGAAACAGTGCGACTTGCGCGGGCACCAGGTGGGATTTGGCGTAGTTCACGGAGAATCCCAGGTCCGTGAGGAGTTGGACGGTCCTTGCCGTGTGGACCACGGCGAGCTCCCTCGTCTTGGCGCGGATGAGCCAGTCGTCCAGGTAGGGGTAGACGTGAATCCCCTCGCGGCGCAGCTGCGCCGCCACCGGTGCAAGGCACTTGGTGAATACCCTGGGTGCCGACCGTAGTCCGAAGGGAAGGGCTTTGAACTGGTAATGACGCCCTTGGACCACGAATCTGAGGAATTTGCGGTGCCCCTTTAGGATGGGAATGTGGAAGTAGGCATCCTCCAAATCCAACGACGATAGGAAGTCTCCTTCCTCCAGCTGACCCAGGACGTGCTGGAGGGTGACCATCCGGAACTTCTGCGCCTTGATGAACTTGTTCAGACGTCGCAGGTCTAGGATGGGGCGCCATCCTCCCGTCTTCTTCTTCACGAGGAAGTATCTCGAGTAGACTCCGGAGCCCCGAAGCCTCTTTGGGACGAGTTCGATGGCGCCCTTTCTGAGCATCGCCTTTACCTCCAGGAGAAGTTGAGGGACGTGAAGTTCTTTCCTGGCCACGGGGGGGACGCGCGGGCACCTTCTTTGAAACTCTAGCGCGTGGCCCCGGGCCAGGGCGTCCAGCACCCAACGGTCGGTGGAGATGGACTCCGACACGCTGACGAAGCCCGCCAGCCGGCCTCCCACCGGGGTGCTTCGGTGGGGGCCCGACCCCACGGCCGGTTCAATCCTGCTTGGACGCGGCCTTGCCGCCTTGACCTCCTTGGCGACGACGGCGGGGTCCGCTAGACTTGCCTCGTCCTCTGTAGGCCTCTTGCGACGACGAGCGGGCCGCTTGACGGTAGGAAGCGAAACCGCCGCCGGAACCTTTGGAGGCGCCCTTGCCTCCGCCGCTCCGAAAGGGCGTCCGTCGTTGCAGGACTCCAAGGGCCCGGGCCGTCTCCGTATCCGCCTTGATGGCCTGAAGGGAATCGTCCACTGTCTTCCCAAACAGGTTGTTCCCGTCGAAGGGCATGTCCAGGACTCTGGTCTGGACGTCCTGCCGGAAGTCAGTAGCTTTGAGCCATCCACGACGTCGAAGGCAAACGCCGTTGCCCAGCTGGCGGAACCCAGTGTCGGCGATGTCCGTCGCCACGGTGATGGCGTGGTCCGAGGCCACCTCACCTTCCTGCAGGATCTCAAGGGCCTCCGCCCTCTTGTCGTCCGGCAGAAAATCCAGCAGGGGAGCCATCTTGTACCAGAGCTCCCTGTCGTAGCGGGCCACGATAGCCAAGGCGTTGGCCGCTTTAATCGTCGTCGCTGCCGACGAGATGACTCTACGCCCCATAGTATCCAATTTCTTTCCCTCGCCGTCCGGCGGGGAAGTCGATGTGGAGGCCGCACCCCCCCCGCTTTCTTCCTGGCTGCCGCGGAGACGACGGAGTCCGGGGTAGGCTGCGCCCGGAGGCATAGGGGGGCCGTGTCCGGGACCCGGTACTTTTTCTCGTACCGGTCTCTTCTAGCTGGCGTCGTGGAAGGGTTCTTGAGGAGGGAAAGGCCCTCATCCCAAATGTCATCCAACAGAGGCACTGCGAGGACCGTCTTCCTCTTGGCCTCGCGCCGCTGATAAAGGAAGCCTTCCTTTTTCTTCTCCTCAGGGCAGAGTTGGAAAAGCTCGGAAGCCCTGGAGATCATGGAGTGGAAAGATCCGATCTCGTCGGGCGGAGAGGCCCTGGTGGGAGGCGACGACGGAAAATCCTCGTCGTATGCCTCGTCGTCCGTACCCGTCGCTGCCGTGTCAGTCCCCGTATCATCCCCTCGGGTGGACGGGGAGGAGGGCTGGAAGGGGCGCGACGGTTGAAAAGGAGGTGGTGGATGGATCCTTCTTTTCTTGGTAGGGGGAACACCAGAAGGTCCCGGTTCTGGATCCCCCGACGGGAGAGGTTCCTCCGTCGGTAACGGTAGCCTCGTCCTTATCTCGGAGCATAAGGACTGTATGGCCAACAAAATGGCCGCCGAGTTGTCTTGCGGCGCTGGCAGAGGGGAATCCGACGGGCGAGCAGGGGCCCCGTCGGTATCCTCGACGATGTCGTCGTCGTCACCTGCGTCGGGGTCCATTCCGACGGGCTGGCCTTCTTCCACGCCTAGGCCGTGGCTTAAGACCTCGATCAGCTCCTCTTCTGAGGTTGAGGCCGACTCTACGACGACGCCCTGCCCCCCCTTCTTCTTCCCCACGGGGGGTTTCACGGGGGTCCTATCGATGGGCACAAAGGAAGACTCCCTCCGAGGAGGCAGGGAGATTCTGGGCCCTGAGGTCGCCACCACTGGTGCAGCCACCACAGGCTGAGCCAGGGCCGCCGCGACCGTTTCGATAGAGGGCTTGGTCGGATGGATCAAGGCCTTCACCACCTTAGGTGCGCTCACCGCCTTATCCTTGAGGGAGGGGGCACTGCCACGCTCCTCCTCTGCCTTAGAGCTCGACCGGGGCCTCTCCAGGAGCTTCGCCGGGTGCTCGGCCTTCCTCTTACCCGACCCAGAGCGTTGGCTCGTGGCTGATGGTGCCGGGGAGGGTGCGCCCTGCCTGGCGCCCGTAGAGCCCGACCGTTCGGCGCTCCCGGTGCCAGCGGACTCGCGGTGCTTGGCCTTATGTTGGGCCCCCGTCGCCGGGGCGCCCTCAAAGGTCTTAGAAGACCGCTCGGATTTCTTCTTCTTCTCGCCAGACGGGCTCTTACCCTCCAGCCAGTTGGCGAGACGTTGATGGCGGTCCTTCATGGTCCGTTCCGACATGTTGCCGCAAAACGCACAGTCCTTCTCCACGTGCGTCTTGTCCTCATGAAGGCAGTAAAGGCAGAAAGAGTGTTCGTCCTCCTTGAAGACGTTCTGCAGCTGGCATCCAGGGCAGACCCTGAACAGCTTTCCGGGCGTCGAGCTTCCCTTCTCCTGGGCCATCTCCGAGACCGGGCCTGAGAAGCTTCTGGAGTCCTCCGAAGTGTAGCTCGACGAAATCTTCACCCTTGAGGGGCACAGATGAATCCGACACGGGTCCCCGTTGATCGGATGTAGAATCGGTGGAGCTTGAGGCTCTTTTGACCGAAAGAATCGAAGTTTTTTGTAAAAAGCGCGAAAAAATAGCACTAACGCTCGAGAGCAATAGCACGAGGATCCCAACACATGAACGTGCGGTAAAAATCTGAAGATGGCTGCCAGAGGCGGTGCTTAGGTAGAGGGCAGTCATTGGCTGTGGTCAGTATGACGCAGAGACCAGTGATTGGTTATTACTACGAAAGACAGATCAGAAACGAAACTGATACTGGTTTTTTCTTTACCGAGGATTCCCAGCCTGACGACGGGGAATATTCATGAGCATGTGAATCCATGCCAGACCCCATGCTGGAGAACTACAGGAATTTCATAGAGAACGATGGGACCATAGCTTCTCCACTGAATGTGATCTCCTCTCCTAAGTTCCCTAGAAAGGTCAGATGGAATAAGGAGTGCAATCAGGCCTTTGAAAACCTGAAGAAAGCCCTTTGTCTAGCTCCAGTACCAAGAGCTCCTGGCTACCACCAAACTTTCATTGTACAGACAGATGCTTCAAATGCAGGTATAGGTGCAGTCCTTGGTCAACTGGATGGGAAAGGTAGGGAGCACCCCATTTGCTTCATCAGTAGAAAACTGAAGGAACCTGCGACAAGGTGGGCAACCATTGAAAGAGTGTTTTGCTATTGTGTGGGCTCTGAAGAAGTTTAGGCCATACTTGTATGGTTCTACTTTTGTTATTCAGACTGACCACCAACCCTTGAGATGGTTGATGAAAATGAAAGGGGAAAATCAAAAACTATTGAGATGGTCAATCTGCCTCCAGGGGTTTGATTTCACCATTGAGCACAAGTCAGGGTGTCACCACCAAAATGCTGATGGTCTCTCTAGAAGGTTTGTAACCGACTAGAGGTATGAGATTCATCCAGGAGTGGATTCAATCCTCCTGTCCCTTAGTTTGGGGGGCGAGTGTTAGGGAGAATTCTCTTATAAGGCTAATTTCCCAAACCCAGTGAGTTCCTCAGCAGTTTTGCTGGATTTTTGGGGTTTGTTTTTTTCTCCTGCTAAGAGTGAGACTCTTTTCCTCCCACTCTTAGGCATGATTTGAGGTATGTCTTTGACGTTTTGTGTGCTTATGGGCTATGGGGTCTTTTTACTGCATAGGGTATCATCTGTTTTAGTGTATGTGTTACACAGCACCCTCAGTGCAGTAACACAAGGGTGTCATAGTGACCCCCAAACATAGACTCCATACCCTGGGACTGACTACTGTCTCCCCGGGCATGTAAAGTCACCATTGACTTTACTAGTCCAAAATTGTGAACAGAACCAGTACAAACCATCATATTGTGGAAGTACTGGTAGGGGTTAATTCGATTGCCCCTGGTTCTGTTTCCAAGGGAGCACTGTCCAGTCCCCCCTTGTCGAAATTCTGGCTGGTGGCAGTGGTTACCACGCAAAAATATTCCACTGGAATATTTCCTATGGGATTTTCCCATTAATTTTAAACGCACCACTTTTTGGTGCAATGTTAAAGATACCGCCGGTTTATTTATTTAATATACCACCAGTTGGGTCTTTTTGCCAGAACTCTTTTCTAAAATGGCGTTCATGTCCGTCTCTGTAACTCCAACCAAGGTCGGGCCCTTTGTTCCACTTTTTGGCGGGCTTCTCCACAGAAGCCCTCCAACTGGTGCCACTCTGTCTGGGTTCCACAGGATGTGTGGGTGGGGGAGAATTGGTACCCTGGACTGCGTTGTCTTAGCAACTCAAGTCACACTCTGTTCTGATTGGCCCAGTGGTGAGCCGCCCAGCTCACCACTTAGCATGTATGAGTGACAGCTAGGCTGTTGAATAGGTTTTTTTCTGCATAAAAGCAGGGCTTTTGGGACTGGAACTTCAGAAGTTGCCACAGGACCTAAGAAACCTGAAGAGGGGAGAAGCTGAGCCATCTGCAACGAAGACACCACCGGTGGAGCCCTGCTGCAACGACCTCACCACTTTCCCGACGACGAGAAGATCTTCTGCTGAAAGAGTCTTCTTCCTCTGAGCTGGTGGGATCAACCAGTTCGCCATTTTGCCTTCCAGGACGTCTCTTGGTCAAATCGCCCGTGCCAAGCACCCCAGCAGCCGGATAGCCAAGCTTCACCACTGTGACCGCGAATAACAGTAACACACCTTTTTCACCGAACAAACTCTGCGGCTGGTCTCTTCCCTGGGCAGTGCAACAACTCCAGGTTTCCTTCTCGACGAGATCATCTCTTCCCCTGGTCGAAACCACAAACTGCACCCGCTTGCCAGGAACAACTGCCACCGCTGGAGCTTCCTCAACTTTAAAGGTACTGTGTTCCACCGGGCCTCCCTTTCTACGGTTTGCTATAGGTGACCCTTAAATCCTTGGCTTTCCAACTGGGTTGGCCCCCAGACCTTCTAACATTACCTTCTGAATCAACCCAACCTCTTTTGAACATTTTTACAAAGACTTGAATGCATTTCTCAACTGTGCGATCTTGGGCACATTTCACCTTGCTCCATTTAAAGTGGGCCTGGCCTATGAACATTGGCTCTACAGTAGACTCTGCCTTCTTTAACTTGTTTTGGTCTTTTAAAAATGTTGGGAACTGTTTTATTTTCATGACCTGCCTTTTATTCTCCCTTTTACTTAATTATTGGAGTGCCATCTAAGTTACGCGCTCACCTCTGTTTTGACAAAAAAGTGGTGTTTTGACTTAGACTTGTCAAATAATTCTTAAGGGAGGTGTGTATACTTTTCTGATTGTGTTTGAACTTGCTTTGATTTATAGTGCTAGTGCATTTTCTAAAGTGTGTGTTAAATAAATAATTATATACTTTTGATAACAAGCTCTGGTCAGTGTTTGCTTGCCCTTCTGTGTTTTTAGTCCTATTGTGTATCCTCTGTATACTGCGCCCTACTCTTCTTGAGAGAAGTCTGACTGCTCAGCCACAGCTACCAGGTAAATCTGGGGGGTGCAGACTGCTACCAATTGGGTTTACTGCTTACTCCTGTAGTCTTAATCTTTTTGCAGTGTTCCCCAAGGGAACTGCACAGGATTCTGCCTAACACTACCAGATTTAGTGAGGAGAGCAGGATAGTCAATACAGAAGCAGTTAGAAAAGATAGGCGAGAGAGCACCATAGAGTAGGTAGGGAGAGGAGAGAAGCTGAAGGCTGGGGGAGGTGGGTGGGGAGAACACAAGTGAAGGACACAGGGAAGGGCTCATGCAAAGTAAAACCTGTATGGCAACCTAACAACAACAGGCACTTATTGGCAAAAAGTTGACAAAGAGGATACATTTGAAAAAACAATTTGGACGCTATGGTGAGCTATTTAGAGCTCTGGAGAACCCCCCAAAAAATCACACACTTCAAAAGACTAAAATACTCAGTGAGTGTGTAAAAAGGTGCGCGCTCACCGATGTGTTTGAAAAAATAAAACACTGCCAATGCAAAACGTTCTGATACTTATGGGGCTGACACAGGTCAGGCGATTGATCATTGCTATGAAAACCTTAGCTAACACAGGCCATCAGCCCCAGTGCAATGCACTGCATGTGTGGATGTGGTTTGGGTCTAGCAGAGGGTTTGACAGACACCAAGCATCAGTGTACCTTGGACTGATGGCAAATATCCATTTGTCTATCAGTATTTCAGCAACCCAAATGGGCAGTGCAGCACAGGCAATTCTATTCAGAAATATATCACCAATAGCAACCACAGACATGTGTCTTATCGATCGAGGAACAGTAATCTAAATGAAGGGAAGGTAAAAGATGTACATTAATGAATCATACACCTGATAAAATCTTCATAATTAAATACTTTTAAATACTTTTTATAGCATTGAAATTCAGTGTAATAGCATTCGATTGTTGATGTACAATGTCCTAAACATTCGGGAACATATTGAAATTTTATTGTGAACACATTATGAAGACAGCTACAAATCATTTAAATCTGGAAGTCATCTTTTCAATAAGTTCTGCTTTAGGTGGACAGGGGTTGTTAGCAATGTTTTGTGGCATTTTATGTGTCCTAGGAACAAAATCCGGATCGATTCCATGAGTATGCATGGTCAACACAGTTAATGTCAGATCTTTCACAAATTCGAATTCCATTTCATGTTATATTGGCTTGGCCACCCACTGCTTGCCTCGTTTTGTTAAGGCCAAGAGGTAACGAAGCATCCCGAAGTTTGTCAGTTTTCGCTTGATCCCACCCAACATTCTCGTTGTGTGCAAGTACAGCTAGTATTGTTCTGGCCTCCATACTGTCAATGCCAAAATGCGACCTTTTGGGCCTGTACTTTAGGCACATATTATGGAACACCTCCAAATCTCCGGTGTGACAGAATTCTGCAAGTCCCTTCAGGTCTTTAGAAAGAGTTTTAGCGAACACGATCTTCTCAAGAGCTGTGTGTGGAGGTGAACATGGCACCAACCACTTCTTCTTGCGTTCCTGCTCCTTCGATAAAGGTCCATGTGTACATTTGTGAAAATGTTAGTTTTCTGTCCATGAGTGCACGTTGGAACAATGGTGCATCAATGAATGCCATTTTTCAAGTAGAATTTCTACACACCCATCACAAATTTTGGAGCTCCACCAAAGATGGTTGCTGATAGACTGACAGCACTTTAAAATATGCTCTGAACCCTTTTTTTTTACCAGCAGCTGTAATTTGTTTATTGACTGATTTGGCAATGTGCCATGCATCAAATTGATGATGAATATGTGGAAACTGCACGCATGCCCTTGGCTATGGAAACATCCCAGTCAGTGGCTATGAGGTCGATGTGCATTCCCATCGATTGAAGATGTTCGACGGATTTGATGAAACCATGTTTCTCAATGGCCACAGAAGATGTACATTCGGACACCTGCAAGATCACCTGTTTTACTTTCCATGTCTTGAAAGTGGTATGTGCAGTAATTTGCTGAAAATCCAGGGCTGTCACACTGTCCGTCGCCAGCCAGCCAGAAACGTTTGCCGGAGAATGTGCTTTCAATTGACATCTGTTCAATTTTCCAGGCTTGACTAATAGCGGTGAATAAGAATTCCCTTCGATATTTGTAGTAGTGGGTTTTAGCAAGTAACTCAACTCCCACAAATTGACAGAAACTGGAAATCTTACCGAAGCCGACCCACTGAAAAGTAAAGCTGACGAACAAATTAGACTTCCCGCTGGCACTTTGCCCAGCATCAGTTGAGCGGACCATGAAAATGTATTATGGAGGTGGACAAAGCTGGCTTGGATTTTCAGGTTAGTGCCTTGTAATACATGAGACACATTTACGAATGGCTGCCTGCATATGTTCCCCCTCAATGTATGGACACATTTCAGCATCTGTACAATCTCTAGCAGGCAGCTGTTGAATACAATGTATTTTTTCTCCTTTATTAGCCAATCGTCCGGCATGAATGTGGCTTGTGACTCAAGTGTAGTGGACAAATCGCCCAAACTAGGCAAACTGAAGTCGAGATCTTTAACAAGTTCCTCGGTCAATTGCGTTGAAGCTTCAGTCTCTGTTAGTTCAGGTTGTGATATTTGCACACGAATTAGAGAAACAGGTAACATCGAATGTTTCTTAGGTGGAACATTTTTAGTGGGTGTAGATTGTGTCAAGGGGTCTGCGAGGAATGGCAATGCATCTTCATTTGATTCAGTTTCATCTTGTCCAGCTGTCATATGGTAGCAATGGTCCATGGACACTTTGCACAGATCGTCGGTCACATTCCATTCAGTTTCCGGCCATTCGGCATAAGCATCATGAGTCTGCTTATTGACTGGACCACGCTGCGCCCAAATTAGCAGTTGCTCCATTGGGAAATCTGTTTGGCAAGCAACATCTTTGGTTTCATTTGTTGTCTGTGTCTTTATACTTCTCTTCCTTCTGGGCCTCTATGAGATGTGTTGAAAAACAGGCTCAACGTGAAGCACACATACAGCAGTTACCAATTTAAAAACAAAAACATTATATGAATAAACCACAAGCCTAAAAACGTATACAAAACCAAGTTGTTTGTTTGTTACCCTTGTTTTCTTTGAAAGCGTGGGCTTTTCTTTTCCCACCGCAGCAGCAAGCTGAAAAAAATAGCGGTATTATATGGTTTAAATCAAGCACATTTCATTTCAATGCGAACAAACATATCTACAAACAGAACCAACTTGATTGAATAGAAAACATTACAAAATTAAAAAGTATTCCAAATGCAATGTGGTCCAATTCTATTCAATATTAGGTTATGTTCACCTCTGATCCATGTGCCTACTCTTCTAATTCCACATCTTGCGTACATTCCTTGAATAGAATATTCATTAAACAAAATAAAAATTCAATTGTACTGAAAATGAAAATCTTTCATTGCACAGAGCACTTACAAAGTAGCATTAAATGATTATGATCCGTATACTACAAGGTTTGTTGTCGCAACACTAACAGAACATTAGTTTGAACATCCCCTCGCAAACCGTGTATGTCATTTAGTCATAATATACTTTCCAAATTTCACCAAATAACGGACACATGTACTTTATCAGAGATCACTGTGCAAAACATACTGATTGTAATGTTGCCCGCAAACTTTTTGTAATGTATTCTGCATTAGGTAGGAAGTGCAAGGTTAGAACTGAAATCAGAAAGGTTTGAAACAGTGCACGGTTATATGCATTTCACTGTCTATTAATATCCTTTGTAGGATTTACTTTCATTCTTACAAGGGAACTGTAAGTACGCATACCTCATACTCTGGACCAGTTGCAAAGGAGGAAGTTATTGTGGTCGTAGTTCCAGCATCTCCCTGTAACACAGTACTTCTTTTAGTACAGATGAAAACAGCGAAATGGAACCGAGACAATGAGATGCAGACAATGGTACATATAGAGAGACACCCATAAATGCCACTTAGTGTAAATAGCCGATAGCATACATAAACTTTTTCATATTATTTGAAATGCAAGCATTACACATTCTCTTAAAGGACAAGTAAAATAAAATTGCTTGATAGGCGAGTGAACTTGATGTTGACTCCGAAAAAGAAATGATGCAGAATCTTGCTCCTTCAATTTCAGGGCATTGTCATAAAGTGGTACATGGGAAAATTAAAGTTGTATTAGATTTGTGCGCAGATCCAACGCTCGAGAATATCACTTTGTGCGTGTCGGTAGGGCTCACCATTGGGATACTGGATGTTTCGGTGGTTTCGTCACCTGTGAAAGTCTGTGCTTCCATCAGTGTGCTCTACGAAAAAAAAAGGGACATGTCAAGCAAACTATTACGAAAACCTTATGCTTCTTTTAAAGGGCACTATGGCATTTTTTTCTAGTGGTCGAGGCTTCAGAAAGCGGGGACAGATTTAGTATATTAAAATGTAGGATAGTAAAAATTCAATACAATCTGGTAACTATGCAAACTTTCATAAGACACAAATATACACAGAAAGCACCAATACGTTCATGGAATAACCTTTTGAATACCCTACCCTACCCTAATTAGATCCAGAGATCGTAGATAATACTTATTTATGCAGACCATCGCCCTACATAACAAGCACAGCTAATTCATCATCCAGGTCTTACCTGAGGCCTGAGATGTCTTTATGGGAGGGCAAAAGGGGCACTTGCCCAGGGCCCCCACCTTGGAGGGGGGGGCCAAAAAGGCTGCCTGATCTAAAGAAGATTACATTGTTAACCAGTCTTAAATAGCACACATAAGGATATTTTATGGGATTCTGCTGAGTCCTTAAACCCATTATCTTTCTGTTTTGACAAGTACATTCTGCCTTGATCAATTCATCATGTATTGCTTTCTGTGTTCACTGTGGTATACATAGTTTATGTGTTCCTTACGGCACAACTCTGTAGCATTCCTGCCTTCCTGTGGGAATTATGTTGATCATGTGCAATAGGCAACAGTGAAATGCATATTGATAAATTGAGTGTGACAATGGTTCAGAAGTTAGCTCAGTGTGTGAAGCACCCATTGCAGAGATATGTGTTCATATGCAAAATTAGAATATCATATTCCAGCAAGGCTGGGTGAGCCTCTCCTATGTCTAAAGTGTATAAAACTGGATGCATATGTACTTGGTTTTGCAGAACATCTGCTGGTATCAGCAATGTACCTGTACCAGAAAGGGAATGCTATAAAAACTAACATGTCATCCGAATGGTGAAGGTCTAGAAATTGGTTT
Source organism: Ambystoma mexicanum (assembly GCF_040938575.1). Classification (NCBI taxonomy): domain Eukaryota; kingdom Metazoa; phylum Chordata; class Amphibia; order Caudata; family Ambystomatidae; genus Ambystoma; species Ambystoma mexicanum. The sequence continues at coordinate 497,091,201 of NC_090936.1, read as the reverse complement.
GTTCAGATGAGGTGTTGTAAAACCTAGGCAATCGCCTCCAATGATGGCATCAACTGTTAGTCCAAGAGGTGAATAAGTATCCAAATTCAAGACTATGGAACGAAAGCGTTCATGCTTGTATCCTGGCTTTGCCAGCAGACGATACAGTGATCCTGGTCAAATCATCTAAAATATCTTACATTACTTTGCCGTCTTCTGTGAGGTTTGCCTTCCTACATGCTTCTGGCATCGTTTAGCCCATTACTTGATCTTTCTTCTTATGTAGACTATTTGAGTGAAAGGGGTGGTAGACAGAAGAGAGCGGACCAGATGTTGCAGGCCTTAGGCAAGCATATTTCAACGTCTGCTTTTTTGACACAAAAAACAGTTCGCTTTTTGGTAAAAGTCAAAGGTTTTTATGCAGGTTTATAAATGAAAATGTCACAAGCCATTGATTTGGAAGTATTTAAAGCTTTAAAATACAAAGGACAAACCCAGATTACATTTGTTAAATAACATCGATCGGTATGCTGGTACTTATATACTTCCCTTGATGATGGAGAGAATGAAGCTAGAACCATTCCCATTTTGCATAGAACCCTTATATAATATGTTGTTAAAAATGGCCATGTTTGGTAATGTGATTTGTGTACATTCCAAGTCCATTTTTATAAAATGAGATGAAGAACTGGAAAAGAAAGTGTTCAAATGCAGAAATTGCAGTGTTGGCATAAATCCCAGCTTCACCCCTTCAGCCCTTAACCAATGTGTGATCCTGGGCATCTCATTTAATCTTATATTGGCAGTCACTAAACCTTTCAAAATTGTCAGCCCTTCAGAGTGATTTCCTTCTCATGGTATGATCTTCATAAAAGACTTATTCATGGTTTCACTGGCTATAGGGTTGATTCCACTTTAATAGTGAGCATATTTATATCGCACACCACAGGCATTTGTTCCTTTGATATTTAATGGCAACACTATTTGAAAACCATATCCCACTTTTAATCTCAATCTGTCTGGATAAAGACACCTCTCTAGTAGCTTCTTATCTGCATCCACTATCCATGCTACGGTATGTGTAGCGTTCTCCTTGCTTCCAATCGGTCTCCTCTGTCCATGCATGAGCACTTTTGCATTCGGTGAGGCAGCGAATGGGAGTTCTCTGTCTACTATGGGTGACATGTACCTTTTACATACAGTCCTGCATTAATGCTACAGGCTGCACACCTTCCTGGATGTTATTGATAACAATTATCCTGCATGCACTAGAGCAGTAACCTATTCGTAGACTCCTAATGTTGGTCTTCAAATGCTACTTGTTTATCATTCTGATTAGAGCAAGAATGAAGAAGGTAAGGTGACTTAAAGGGAGTAAACATGCTTATTAAGCTGCGAGACAGCATAGCAACCTATAGGTTGTGAGCGCAACGGGTGGGGGTGGGCGGTGCGACCATTATTCTTGATCCCTTAATTCGTTTGGTTTGGTGGAGGGGGGCCCAAAAGTGCTTACGATGGCCCTGCCTGAAGCAGGGGGTGCATAAATTGAGTTGGAATTGCATTTGGAAGCAATTTACGAAAAAGTGCTGGGTCAACGATTTTTTGTGTACTACGATTGTTCGTACATATCTGTAAAGTGCAGGCTGCAGATGCGGAATCAATTGGCCCTCGCATCCTTCAAGACATTCTGTGCTCTACTTTCAATCTCGTCCACCACAAAACCACAATATTTAACCCATTTTCTTATTAAATCAATATCTTGCAGGAATGTATGCAGGACTGTGCCTGGACTTTTGGAATGGCTCCTAGAAGGGCAACCGAAAACCATACAAGCAGGCATTCTTGAAAGTTCTATAAGATCTATATAAAAAATATAATTTTAAAAGAAATTACTGTATGCATGTGATTGATGGAATTATATCACAGCTTTCTATGCAATAGTTCTTTTAGTCAAAGAAGGAAAACCTGTGTAGCCTAGTCGAAAGAACATGCCGATAACTTTCTTACAGAATTGATTGGTATACCGCAAATTGTAACATGCTATTCGTCTTTTGAATGTACATACATACATCAAAAGGAAACATCCTTACAGACATGGACCACAAAAGATGCCATTCTATTACAATGGACCTTGATGCAATGTGCTATTTATCAAGATCAAAATACTTGAAACATTAGACAATGGTGAAGTCATTGAGGTAAATGAACATTACAATACAGGGTACATTCAGTGAAAATAGATAGAAAATTATAGATCAGCAATCGATGAACACAGACAAGTAAATAGGTGACCTACACTTACCTGGATGAACAAACCAGCTGATTCAGCAAGGAGGGGAGCAAGTGGCCAGGGAACAGATAGCACGATAAAGAGATACCTTACAGAGCTCAGGGATGTTCTCATGTAAAATGTCAAGGTGTTTATAAAGGATTAGAAAAGTGGGTGTCTATGTGAATGTATGACATGTTTCTGGTGGGGTGCCTGGAGACACTGGGTCTGGGGAGGCCATGAGAACAATGGTCACCGTGCAGAAGAACCCTTTTGAAGTGTACATGGTGTTTGGCACCTTGGCCATTTCCATCCTCCCAGCACCAGAGCAAGCGCATGGCCACAGATGCAAACTTCCATTGATACTGTAGGGGGGTGGAGGGCATGAGGTGAGTACAAAAGGCCCAGAACACTGCTGAAGTGAGACACACTTATGTGGATTGCAGGGGCGGGGTTTAGAAGAGGGGAGCCTAGAGACACTGGGTATGGGGAGGCCATGAGAACAATGGTCACCGCGCAGAAGAACCCTTTTGAAGTGTACATGAAAAAATGGAAACAACTATTCATATATGCTAATTTGTATTTTATTTAGTTTGTTGATGGATCAAAAAAAAAATACAAATTGTATACATGAGGTTGCAACAAACTTAGAGAGACCAGAGGTGTTATTTTTAATGACCACTTGTAAACAGCCCTCTACCAACATTTTATTGTTTAACAATACACTATGTTTACAGGTACACTTGCTTCCCCACAATCCTATTGTGATTTTTCCTTTTTACATATGATTTATACTTATTATATTATCATATACCACACCAATTTGTATAAAAAATAGTTATTTATTATTTTTTAACATATTAATAAAAAAACTTTTTTTTATCTTTTCTGTCCTACAATTGTAGAAATTTACCACACAATTTATAAACAACAAACATTATCTCAATAGTTTTCAATTTGACTATGCACATTCAATAGCCTGTAGCATTTCATTATTTAACAATTAAGAATAAAAATGTTTTTCATAGGGATCTGTTATTTGCTCTCCTCTCTCAGAGAAGTACATCCCAGTCCATAAAACATTTAACTCTATGTTCATATCACCCACGCTTACTTTCATACTGCATTCATACCATACCCGACATGTTTCATTCCTTTCACACTTACATACAGCTAACAAGGAAATTCTTCAGGGGTAAAAAAAATATACCACATTTCATTGCAATGTACAATTATGTTTGTCTTCTTTCAGGTTTTTCCTAGGGATCGACTGTCAATGAGGCCCCATTTGTCCTTCCATAAGGTCCAACCATCAAACGGATAACTTATTCTTGTTCACTTCTTAATTTTATCGTCTTGATATAGCCCCTCTTCTTCTCTGTCAGCTTTTGTTGGTTGCTCTGTTATGTCGACCTGGGTGCTGACTACCAAATACGATTTGGGGGGATCACTATGCTCTTCCCCTAATATTCTTGTGGATCCGGTTCCTGATTTTAGTGATTATTAACAGCTCCTACAGTGTTTGTTAGATCGTCTACTCATTCCTTTATGCGAGGCGCTCCGCGTCCATTTTTCTTTGCATCATCTTTATGCTCCTGCTCTTTCCAGGCACTGGGAATCCGCTTTCATCACTTCTTTTGTGAATCGTCTCCCGTCTTCTCTCACGGCCGGCGTATTTATCCGTTTCTGTTGGTAACCTGCGTCCCATCCTCCCAGCACCCGAGCAAGCGCATGGCCACAGGTGCAAACTTCCATTGATACTGTAGGGGGGGGGTGGATGGGCATGAGGCGAGCACGAAAGGCCCGGAACACTGTTGAAGTGAGACACACTTATGTGGATTGCAGGGGCGAAGTCTAGAAGAGGGGAGACTAGAGACACGGTCTGTGGAGGCCATGAGAACAATGGTCACCGCGCAGAAGAACCCTTTTGAAGTGTACATGAAAAAATGGAAACAACTATTCATATATGCTAATTTGTATTTTATTTAGTTTGTTGATGGATCAAAAAAAATACAAATTGTATACTTGAGGTTGCAGCACAGTGTGTGAAAATCCCCTGTACTGTCCGCTGTCACTGGGGAATTTGGCGCTAATAGCTCCAACGGCACAGGCGGGTATTGCTTGTCGAATGCGGAATCCAAGCCTCGCATAAAGCCACCATGTAAATGAAAGGTAGGCCGCCAGCCTGTATCACCTGTGGAAAAGAAACATACATACTGTAATTAAATGAACCTGAAAAGTGTACAACCCTTACTTGAAAATGGACCCTGTATTCTATGGCATAGTTGCCCGTACAACAGTTACTTCATGGATAAATGAACTTGGGCTTTGAACTCTCGACACATTACAAAAGTGAATACCCATTCAATTCATAACGTTTGGGGACACAAAGAAATATTGTTTCTTAGTTGAATGTGAAAGACACGTAAGAGGAATACACTGATTTCCCAAAAGCATGAGAAATATATTCAATTTGCAGATTACATTCGTTTGTCAGTGATTGACCAAAGTTGCGACAATATAGGAGACAAACATGAAATGTTAGTCGTCTAAGTGTTCAAAATGACATCACATGTAGAGTACACTTACTCGTTACTTGGATTGCGAGGGCAAACTGTTGCGCGAAGTTTGTGCATAAGCACCATCATAATCCTCAACACAAACCTTGTGAGGCAGGCTGCCTTGAAGTTATGCAGCTCGGTAACGCAAAGCGTTGGTGTGTCTCCTTCAGCTATGTAGGCCAAGCATTCAGAGCTTTCTTAGCAGCAGCAGTTCTCCACCGCGGTTGGCATGACCTTGCAGCGATTGCAGGTACACCAGGTGGAAACTTCTTCCATGCGACTAGGCTCAGGCTCATGATCTGGTGATTCCTCTTCCCAACTATCGTTCGATTCCCCATCATTTCAGCATCTTTCTCTTTCAATTACTTCCTCCGCGGAACACTCAGGCTCATACTGGTAGGGCTGCATTGTTTTTAAAATGAAACTCAAGTAACGATTGAAATCAATAGTAATGCTAGTGTAAGTATCTGCTCATAGAGGCTTCGTGAAACCAAGATAGCTGAACAGAGCAGAAACGAGTCACAGGCGATCCAAAAAGAAAAAGACAGCGAAACAATTGAAAAAGCAACTCTGATGTTGTCTGAAGAGAAGGGGTCTGTTTATACTTATTGAGGAAAGAGTCGTCCGGCCATTTCCATGGAGACACGTCAATAGCTTGCACACACAGAACCTTGACGGGAGACGTGCATTGGCGTTGTGAAGTGATGTCAGCTTCAGAGGCGGGTGATATGATTTAGTGCCGTGAGGGCACTACAACTTAGGGCGATGCAGCAACAGATAAGATTAGCACAAGATAGCCGCGCACAACCCGTTGTTTTCGCATACATCTTACCTTAGTTTTCCGCACTTTTCGTAAAAGTGAGGAAAACTAAGGTAAGATGCATTAGATTTTTTTTAACGATCGATCACAGTATGCTTTAAAACACAAGCCCAAACGCTTGGGACGATAACATTTTTGAGCACACTATCCCTTTAAGCAATTATTCACGGAATTCAGCAACAAAATAATGGACACTGTCCAAAAACAGATGGAAAAGACGAGAGAGGACATTGCAGAGGCCCTGTAGGACATTAAAAGAGACAGAAGTAAGGTGGAGAAAAGGGTGGACACAAACGATAGGGCGATCCAGGACCTAGCCTACGATGCAAGAAAGGTGGATGTTCTCATGGAACAATTGGCAGCGGCAACTCAGAACCTCAAGCTCCAAGCAGAGGACCACGAAAACAGGTCTGGAAGGACAAACATATGAATTAAAACCCTACTCGAGGAAGTAACAGATAAGGGGAGCGGTCTTGAACATATTCACAGACCTTCTGGACCCAGAAAGCAAGAAGGAAGTCCATATAGATAGAGTCGGACCCCAGAGGCTAGAACCTGGAGACAGACAAAGGGACGTAATATTGGCGCTCCACGACTATCTAACCAAAGAAGATTTTACAAGCGTCAAGGAAAGCTACCCACATATCGTACAATGGGGCCACCATCCTGTTCCAGGAATTAGCCCAGATAACACTGATTAAGAGGAGGAAGTTGGCACCAATCCTAGAGGTCCAGAGGGACAAGGACATAAAATATAGACGGACTTTTCCATTTGGGCTGGTGTTCGACTGGCAAGGCAAGCAGAAGAGGATAGGATCCTATGAGGAAGGAGCAAGCTTGTTGGGCATTGAGGAAGGGGAAAGCAATTCAAGGGAGCAATCGGGTGGGGGCCTGGATCGCCCCAGGAGTTGGAAATGGTCATCTGTGAAAGGCAAAAAAGGCAAGAAAGCGGGCCTATGAACCGCTACTAAAAGGCCTGAAGCCGTGAAACAGGGCGAGCTAAAACAAGTTGGAAACATAAAGGGGAAAGTGGGCATACTTAAAACACACCAACTTTACAGAAATAAATGGGGGCCAACAATGAAAAGGGAAGCCTGGGGAGGGCCTTGTATGTAGGAGCATACTAAGGCCTCGGGGGAGGGTAGGGCGGGGGATCATCTTGAAAGGGGTATGGATCATTTGCTGGGGTCAGAAAGGGGCTCAATTCTGGAGGAGGAAGTTTGAGGGGGGGCTAGAGGCCGGTGAGCACTCCTGGCAGAAGGGGGACGGGGGTCAAGGGGGATGTAGGGGATGGGGGTTCGGAGGTGGGCGCCCATATACAAAGCACGTGACAGGGTACCCAAGGGATGATGGACAAGGGAAGGAGGCTAAAAATTAGCTCCATTAACATAAACGGCATTAACTCCCCAATGAAACGGGGAAAACTAGAGAGATACCTAAATCGGGAAAAGCCAAACATCCTAACCCTCCAGGAGGCACATGTCCGGATCCGGGACAGAGCGCGACAACGGGGGTACCAGAGAATTTGCCAGGGAAACAAAAAGACCAGAAAAAGAGGGGTCCTAATAGCTCTCCAGAATAACTTAAATCTAAAAATAGAAGGGAGAGAGAAAGACTCGTGGGGACGTACGTGGCACTCAAATCTTAAAGCACGTGGCAAAGGGTACACAATTATCACTGTATATGCCCCCAACCAGCGCCAAGACAGCTACCTTCAAGCGACACTGAATTGATTAACGAAGTTCGCAAAAGGCCCAGTACTACTCACCGGGGACTTCAATTTAGCAAGGGACCCAAGGATAGACAGAAGCAAAAGGGTGTCTGGGATACAGGGAGGCCTGTCAAAGGAACTGTTGGCAAAGATGGACAAGCTGGGGCTGGTCGATGCCTGGAGAGAGAGGGAGGGGGGAAAGAGAGGGATTCACCCACTACTCGCACATGCACCGTACATCATCCAGGATTGACTACGCCTGGACGTCGCGCGCGCTGCTGGGTCGAGTCAAGGGGATGGAGGTGGGCCCCATGGCGCTATCAGACCGCGCACCCATCACACTGCAGATTAGGAGGAAGGGGGGCCACCAGGAGTAGGGGCTTGGAGATACCCAGTGCAACTACTGAAAGACAGAGTGCTGTGGGAAGAAATAAAGACAGGCGTAGAAGAATATTTTGGAGACAACAAGGAGGGGGATACTTCACCTCAGATTAGGTGGGACGAATTCAAGGCTACCATTAGGGGGAAGATAATAGCTATGAAAGCAAGGAGAGACAGGAAGATACGAACAGAAGAATAGCTTGAGGGGAGGCTGAAGCAGGTAATGTCCCAAATGTGGGTGGGAGCAAGCGGAGAGGTTAGGAGGGAATACAGGGAGGTGCGAGGGCAACTGGAGTTGATTCAGGCGAGAGCTGTGGAGCGCTCCTTATTGGCCCTCCACATACTATGTCAAAGCAAATAGGGCAGACAGGCTGCAGGCGAGGATGTTGAAAAGGGAGGAAAAAGCCAAGACCATATTGAAAGTGCAGCTCGAGGGAGGGGGGACGAGCACAGATACAAAGGACATCAAGAGGGAATTTGTCAAGTTCTACTCAAACCTATACACATCGGAGGGGGGGGCAGAGGAGGACCAGGGCGAATACTTGGAAAGCTGGGGCCCGCTAGGACAAATGTACCATCAGGAGAGGAACGAACTATAACAGGATATAACTGGGGACGAGGTGAGAAAGGCTATCCTCTCTCTGGCCATTAATAAGTCACCGGGCCCGGACGGGTTTACTACCGAATTTTACAAGGCATTTAGGGAGTCGTTGATCCCACACATGGTAGCTCTCTACAGCAAAAAAGGGAAATCAGAGACGGTTACACCATCAAAGGAGGAGTCCAAGGTAGTTCTACTTCCCATACAGGGAAAAGATCCCCAGCAATGCACCTCCTACAGGCTGATAGCCTTGATTAACGTAGATGCTAAGATCTACACCAAAACTTTGGTGAACTGCCTGGAAAATGTTCTACCCCAGCTGATATCCCCGGACCTGTCTGGTTTTATAAAGGGAAGGCAAACGAGTGACAACACCAGGAGGGTAGAACATCTTATCGATAAGTCCAGCAAAAGGGGTGCATCTGCACTGCTGATTTCCCTAGACGCTGGGAAGGCCTTGAAAGGGTGGAGTGGAGGTTTCCGTTCCTTACAATGGCAAACATGGGATTCGGGGGGAGGTTTATATTTAGAATTAAGGCCAACTACAAACATCCATCTATATGCTTAGCCATCAACGGCCAGCTCTCTCCCGCCATAAAGGTCCAATGGGGTACGAAGCAGGGATGCCCCCCATCACCCCTCCTATATGCGACCCACCTCAATTCAGTACTCGAAACAATGAGGGCTAATAGTAAGATAAAGGTTTTAACCTTTGGGGCAGTAGAACACAAAATAGCCGCCTTCGCGGACGACATGCTTCTAGCCTTACAGGAACCAGAAGCGTCTCTCATAGACCTAGAAGAAGAGCTGCGGGTGTTCCGTGCGGTGGCGGGCCTGAAAATAAATACTCGTAAGTCGGAAATGTTGAACCTGACCATCCCCCCACAGATGGAGCTAGAGATCAGAAAGGAACACCCCTAAGGATGGGCCAAAAAGGGTTTAAAATACATAGGGGTCTACCTCACCAACTGCCTAGACACCTTAGCGGGAGCTAACTATCCACACCTCCTTGAGAGCATTAAAAATAAGCTAGTGGACTGGGGCCTGCTCAGCGTAATATGGCTGGGCAGAATCAATGTGCTCAAGATGGCGGTGCTGCCCGACTCCTGTACCACTTCACGAACCTTCTAGTACAGGTTCCCTGCCCCTTCTTTCGCACTCTACAAAAGCAGATTGGGAAGTTCGTTTGGAACCACAAGAAACTAAGGGTGGCGAGGCAAGTCATGATGATGGCCCGTAATAGAGGGGGACTGGGTCAGCCAGACTTCAGGGTTTACTACCTGGCCGTCCATGCAAGAGTGCTGAGAGACTGGCTGAGGAACGATCGGGGCAAACTGTGGCGGGCAATGGATGAGGCAGTGGTGGGAGGCAAACTAGAGGTACTTTGGAAGCCTTAAATAGACAAGTGGGGGTAGGGGGAAGCATGGGACGAGCTGGTGGGGAAAGCGCTATGTACAATGTACCAGTCCCCGTGTGCCCCTATATTCGACAACCCACAGTTTACGCCAGGGATGGGACACAACGGATTCCACGCCTGGCAGCAGGGAGGGTGCCACAAACATCAAGACCTGTTTGATGGGGCCGAAAACAAAACCTTTAGCCAATGTAAGAAAGACTTTGGGCTGGGAGAAAGGGAAAGGTTTAGGTATATCCAAATACAGCATTGGGCAATGCAGGCCCCAGTGCTGGGGGTGCGGTTAGGGCCCTAACCCAAATCGAAAAGTACCTACTTACGGAAACGGGGAATGCTCACATGATGGGGGCCATCTATTCACATGCCAAACAGGGGGAGGTGGAAGGGGTGAGAGCTTACATGAATAAATGGCAGGAGTCAACGGCTCAGGTGATCGTGGACACAAGGAGTGGCTATGGAGACATATTCCCAAATTGACCAGATCCCTCCTCCAAATGCAGGAAATGTGGGTGAAGATGGTGGTCCAGTGGCACTTAACTGCAGCGAGGTTACACATGAGCTACGATTCGGCTTTAAAGATGTGCTGGAGGGACTGTGGCAGTGAAGGGACGAGGGGCCACATATGGTGGGAATGCCCAAAGATTGCAAAGTTCTGGGACTTGATTCACAAGGCAATAGAGGCAACCATGAAGATAAAAGCTAGGGGAAACAAAGGCCTGGTCTTACTGGGAACTCACCCAGAGTCTCTACCCACCAAAGTCGAACAGAAAGTTTATATGATAATGCCGTTAGCCTGGGCACTTACCAAGGCCCAGAATTGGAAATCCAAAGACTCCCTCCAGGAGCACGAGTGGGTGGGCAAGATGTGGAACTTCGCAGCACTAGAATGGGTCACATATTCACTACAAGGGGACCATAAGAGGTTTCTATCGGATTGGTCAAAGGTGCTGGACTACCTCCAACCGGGAGCAAGGATAGTTTGGTGCCTGATGAGAATGATACTGCTGAATTTAGTTTAGGAACCTTGTCAACACCACAGGAGGCACTTGGCCCGGAAACACTGAAGGGAAAGGGAGGACCTCATTGCCTTGTCTGGAGCAAAAAGGACTTGAGGCCGGACCGCAGCCGAACCCGAGTGGGTTAGGGGGGAGCAGAGGAGGGGGCAGACACTTTGTTAAAGGTTTCGCTAAAGGTTTTGTTCTGATAAAATCAATAAAAATATATGCAAAAAAACTGATCTCAATTAAACACCTTGATAAAAGCAAAGAACAACACTTCAGATCACCCCCTTTCATTGCTTAAGTGTGTGTGTTTGTGAGGCTGAAACATGGAAAGCACGTCAACCAATGGTGCGATAATGTAATCCAGACTACTAAGGATAAGGGAAAAGATTACAAATTCTTAGTATATCCCTGCAAATTCTTACACATATATGAAATGATCGCAATCATATGTCGGTTACCTTCTTCATGAGCAACTGCTACAATCTGGGCATCTAAATATGATGTCGGCTTGTAAGCCCCGGACGATGGTGGATACATCTGTAATCTGATTGGAAGGACTAGGCATCGTCCTGTGAGGGCAGGAGGACAGAGAAACCACATCATAATTTTACTGCTATCAGGTAATATTTACGCCACCAAAAATATCGCCGTACATATGGTCATCGGGAACAGCCAAAGGCGATATTTTTGGTGTCGAAAATATTAGGTGCAGGGGTTGCGGGGGTGTCCCCCGCACATAAAAAAATGATGCGGGGGTTGCAGGGGTGTCCCCCGCAGGGTCAATGTGTTATTTTCGCCGCAAAAATATGGCGATATTTTTGCATCGTGATATTTTTGTGGCGAAAATATCACATGGAACCATTTTACTATAGTGCTAGGCAATGGCGGAATTGTCAAAATGACGATGGGTCAAAGTATGGCTCCCTTACGAGCAGAGGGACAAAAAGCAGATAACTTACATATGTCAAACTTGGCTGACAGAACGTGGCAGGTAAGGAGAGACTATCTTTAACTTTCCCTGTGTGCTGTTGTGCCGAAGGCTTCGGCAGGGCTAAAAATCATCCTGAATGGGCGAAAGAAAGCAGAGAGTACATCTCGTTTAAACTGATGTGCCATGGGATAGCACGAGAGTTCAGCCCAGTAATTCAATGGCATAATGTTGCTATGGCATTGTCATACTAGTGGCAAGGCATGGGAACTTACGCATATACTGTCGGTTAGACGAGGCGTAGCTGGTGAAGGGAGAAAGAACCGCACTTGTCGCTGTTCGCGTATACCAATCTGCGAACAAAAAACATCAAAATCGAAAATGCTTACGGAAAGGAAGCTTCCCAGGTCCGCGCGACAGGTTGAAACTGAAAGGTGCTGACATGTTGCTTTTTGGACATCAAAGGTGTAAAAAGCTGCCATCCTGGGGAGGTCTGGTTAATGCCACAGAAAACTCCTGTTATGGTCAAGGCTGCACACAGGCATTTAGTACCTGTGGGTACTGTCAGTAAATGCCGCGGTACACAGGGGGTGGTACTAATCAGTATAGCGCAGCACCCTTTTGCTCAATATTTATGTGCACAGTCAGGTTGGCCACTGTGGTGTCAAGCGACCCTGCTTGATCTATGGATGGATTAGAAAGGCTGGTGGATATCTATAGATAACAATGTGTTAGTGGATGAATAAATTCCATTCTATGGCGATATTGAGGCAATTTCTTACCGTATCTCAATTTAAAATACATTTTTGCTCTAGTCAGAAGTATGAGGTCCCTATCACCACCACAGGGGGGGCACTTTACTGTTTGAATAACAAACCATAGTAAATCAGTATGTTTATGTTTAGCCTCCTTGAGGTGTGCAACTAAGGTTTGTCAATCATTTGATTTTTTAGACACGACCAATGCTCGCAAATCTGTTGACCGATTTCTCTTTTGACTTTGCCGATGTATAGAAGGCCACATGGACATTTAATCCCATAGATTGCCCATTTAGTCAGGCAGTTCGTAAAGGAGGCTAGTCTCCATGAAAGACCATGAAGGTCCACTTCCTTCATATTTTTGGTCAAGGCACAGAAAGAGCACTTGTCACATTTGAAGTGACCTATTACTGGTGTTAAATCCCACACAGCGGGTTGGGAAGGTGATCTCACTAGGGGTTGTTCATATGTGTGTACCAGTTTGTCCTTTAGATTGTGAGTTCTTTTAAACACAAACCGAGGTTTGTTAACAGAGAAGTCATCCGTATGTAGGACGCTCCAATTCTGAAGAATAGTTCTTCTTAGATGGTGGCTTATAGGCGAGAACGATGTCACACAGGTGATTTCTTTCTCTTGTTGTCTGGATTGTTTAGTGAGGCACATCTGCTTATTGGTATTGCGTGCTCTTTTTTTTTTTTTTTAGCTCTTCAGATAACTGAAGGAGATCTGCATTCTTTCAATCTGGTACTCAGCTGTTTGCTGTTGATATTGAAATCCTCCATTGTGCTACAATAAGATCGGATCCGGTGAAATTGACCGAAGGGGAGATTATCTCTAAGGCTTTGAGGATGAAAGCTACCATATGCTAGGAGAGTGATTTTATCGGTAGGCTTTCTAAATAGATTTGTAGCCAATTTGTTATCTATGGTTTTATGGATTTCAAGATCTAAAAAAGGGGATTTTATCTAAGGCCGAGGCCATGGTGAACTTAATGAATCTGTCTTGGGTATTCAGCCACTCTAAAAAGAGTGCTAGAGTGTGCTGGTTACCACTCCAAATCATGAAAACATCATCGATGCATTGATGCCAGGAACGGATATGCACTTGGAAAGGGTTGTCTATATTAAAGAAAGTTAATTGCTCTAGATCCAGGGCCTCCAACCCGTCGATCGGGAGCCACTAGTAGCTCACCTTGTGCTTCCCAGTAGCTCTCTCAGCTGTGCTGCCTTTGCTGGCACCTAAGCCAAGTCAGGGAAAGAGGGGCTGCTTGACTCCAGCTCGGGGTTGAGACAATGCTGCTGCCACTTTCCAAGGCAGTAATTCGGTGTGCCTTGTGTATAAGTCTGCGAAGAGAGAAATAAATGGATTTGGGCATATAACTGATTGTTATTTTGTCCCCTGGTTTTTGCGAATCCTGCTGGAAGCACAGCACATATCAGTGGCATACACTGAAAGCTCAGAATGTAGATTCTGCTATGGCGAATCTTGCTGACACTTCTGTTTACTCAGCAAACATTGAGTAATCAAAAGGGCTTTCAGGTGAGGATATACAGGCAATGTTATAATTATTTGTATACTGCCGCAGCCTAACATTACAGACTCAGCAGCACAAGAGAACATCCACAGGTAAGACCTGTGTACTTTTCAGAACTTTTAAATTTCTGGGATGAGATCACAATGCAGTGCTGGCAGTGCATTTTGTTTTGCATCTGGAGAAGAAAGGGACAAGTGTAAAAAAAATAAATACTTTATTTGCTTCTTGTATTTTTTGATTCACTATTCTTTGCTAAAGAGTTGTTGGAATGACCTTCCCCAAGTATATAAGTAACTGTGAGTTAAATCAACTATGTGCCCAAGATCACACATACATCATGTTTGAAAGCCCTACTAATAGTTTTTACCTGTAGCTTAGTCCTCTGTCCCATTTATGCAATGGCAGCATAGGTTTTTCAAAAGCATTTCAAAAGGAATTTACAAAGATTGTTTAAATATGAAGAGCTTGTGTTGGGGAAAAATGCTTGAATGAGGGACTAAAAGCTGAGTAAGAACATGTATTTATTTTGCATTAGCAAATATATGCCAAAAAGCTCCATGTTAATTTGAGAGCTACTCATCGATTCCTATTTTTCTTTGCATTATGGAGCTTGTCGCCCAGTATTTATAATGGAAAAAGCTAATTTCCCAGGATGTGAAAAAGGACTTAATGAGCATCTCCTAAATTACATGGGCTTGTCAGGCTGCATTCTGATGTTGCCTGATGACAAGTATTAACAAAGCCAACACTTTTGGCTTTTGTGTAGACATGATCTGTGTATTTTTTAGGCATTGCCATAATATTACTACCTGGCCATAAGAAGGCAACAGCTGAAAATTATGTTAGTACCTGGGCATATAATGGAAGTGCCTGACAGGTGCTTATTTAACGAATGCCTATACAAGAGCCACAACTTCTGGGATTTCCGAATGTTTGTTGGAACAGGAATTAAGTGCAACAAGGGACCGCTGCAAGGACACACATACTGCTTGCACATCAAGAGGCTGATGGTACACTTGTTAAGACAGTTTTATTACATGAAGGGCTGGTTTATAGCTGTAATTATGCCATTGCCTTTCAGAATGATGATCAGAAAGAACATAACTAGACTGCGATCCCATGGGCATGGGCCTTGGGTAGGGAAGGGAATATCGTCAGTGGGAATCGCCAGAGGGACTACCATGACCATGGTTTTGTTATTATTCAAGCAATACCCACAGAATGTGTGTTCTTCCTTGCATCTCATCTCCCTCCTGTCTGCAGTTCCCGTGACAATAGTTTTGGCTTATAGGCGCACATCTAGTGCCACCTAATAGCCACAAAGAAATGACCCATTTTTTTAGCAGGTCCATAATCCGCCATGTCAGCTCTACAGTACCTTGCCACAATACCTTTTAACACACTGCAAAAGGATTGCAGAACAAAATATATGTATGTAACATTCAACTTCCCAAGTACCTCCTGTATCCTTATAATGCGAAGAGGTAGTTGTAAGCTTGCGGTTTATGTAGTTTGAAATGAATTGCAGTATTGCAATGCCACAGTGAATGCATACATTAGTT
The DNA here is from genome assembly GCF_040938575.1 of Ambystoma mexicanum. Lineage (NCBI taxonomy): Eukaryota > Metazoa > Chordata > Amphibia > Caudata > Ambystomatidae > Ambystoma > Ambystoma mexicanum. The sequence goes on along the minus strand of NC_090936.1, from coordinate 497,075,679 downwards.
TATTCCGGAGTAAAAATAAAAAAGAATTGCAGTAAAACATATCTTGGTACAAATCTCCATGCGTCCCAGTAGCTCTTGCACATTGTCTCTGATCTAAAAGTAGCTCCTGATAAGGAAAAGGTTGGAGACCCCCTGCTCTGGATGGTCCATGTACAAATTGGCAAGGTCAGGGGAGAAAGTAGCACCCATACCGGTACCGTGGCGTTGTTGATAAGTGCCTTCATATACATTCCATAATCAATTCAGAGGGGACTTTTTTGAACTAATCTTTTATCGAGGTAAGAGTGCATTACTTCTATGCTATGTACAGCACTTCTACATCAAGCGTGACTAAGATGTCATTCTTGCCAACAGTAACGATGTTCAGCATTTTAATCATGGAGGTGGTGTCTTGGACATAAGATTTCATTTGACACACAAATAGTCTCAAGAAAAGATCTGTATAGATGGATAGAGGCTCGAGGATGGAACCGATTGCCGAGACGATAGGTCGACCAGGCGGGCGTGTAGCATTTTTATGGACTTTCGGCAGGCAATAGAATGCCAGTGTTGTGGGATTTAACACCAGTAATAGGTCACTTCAAATGCAGCAAGTGCTCGGTCTTTGCTGTGACCAGAAATATGAAGGAAGTGGACCTTAATGGTCTTTCATGGAGACTAGCCTCCTTTACGAACTGCCTGACTAAATGGGCAATCTATGGGATTAAATTTCCATGTGGCCTTGTATACATAGACAAAAACAAAAGAGAAATCCGTCAACGGATTTGCAAGTATCAGTCATGTAAAAAATAAAAATGTAATCTTTGACAAACTATTAGTTGCACACTTTAAGGAGGCTAAACATAAACACACTGATTTACTATGGTTTGTTATTCAAACAGTAAAGTGCCCCCCGTGGTGGTGAGAGACCTCAGAGCAAACATGGATTTTCCATTTAGATACTGTTACAAATGGCCTCAATATTGCCACTGAATGGAATTTATTCATCCACTAACATCTATTCACATTGTTATCTATAGATATCCACCAGCCTTTCTAATCCATCCATAGATCAAGCAGGGTCTCGTGACACCACAGTGGCCAACCCGACTGTGCACATAAACATTGAGCAACAGGGTGCTGCGCGCTATACTGATTAGTACCACCCCCTGTGTACCGCAGCATTCACCTACGGTACCCACAGGTACTACATGCCTATGTGCTGCCTTGGCCATAACGGGAGTTTTTTGTGGCATTAACTAGCCCTCCCCAAGATGGCAGCTTTTTACACCTTTGGCGTACAAACAGCAAAGCGTCAGCACCTTTCAGTTTCAACCTGACACGCAGACATGGGAAGCTTCCTTTATGGAAGCATTTTCCATTCTATGTTTTTTTATTCGCAGATTGGTATACGCGAACAGCGACAAGTGGGGTTCTTTCGCCCTTCGCCAGCTACGCCTCGTCTAACCGACATTATATGCGTAACTTCCTATACAATGCCATAGTATGACAATGCCATATCGACATTATGGCATTGAATAACTGGGCTAAACCCTTGTGCTATCCCATGGCACATCAGTTTAAACAAGATGTACTCTCCACTTTTTTTGCCCATTCAGGACGACCTTTAGCCCTGTCGAAGCCTTCGGCACAACGGCACAGAGGGAAAGTTAAAGGCCGTCTCTCCTTACCCGCTACGTTCTGTCAGCCAAGTTTGACACGTTTAAGTTATCTGCTTTTTGTCACTCGGGTCGTAAGGGAGACATATTTTGACCCCTAGTCATTTTAACAATTCCGCCATTGCCTAGCACTATAGTAAAATTATGATGTGGTTTCTCTGTCCTTCGCCCACACAGAACGCCGCCTAGTTGTTCCAATCAGATTACAGGCTTATCGGCCATCGCCCCGGGCTTACAAGCAGACATAATATTTAGATGCCCAGATTGCAGCAGTAGGGCATATACATAAGGCAAGAAGGTAACCCACACATGATTGCGATCATTTCATATATGTGTAAGAATTTGCAGGGATATATTAAGAATTTTTCACCTTTTCCCTTATCCTTAGTAATCTGGATTACATTATCGCACCATTGGTTGACGTGCTTTCCATATTTCAGCCTCACACACACTTAAGCAATGAAAGGTGGGTGATCAAAATTGTTGTTCTTTGCTTTTATCAAGGTGTTTCAATTGAGGTCAGTTTTTAATTAACTTTGTTTGTTGTTCTGTTCGTATCTTTGTGGGTAAAATACCACCTGATGGGAGATGAGCCTCACCACGGCCATACACTATCATTCCTTCTGTGGCCTGAAGACGGCTTCAAGGGTTCCACCTGATAAGGAATTGATGTGTTCATTCGGTCCTTCCCTTTATCCAGAAACACATTCAGGGTAATTAATGGAATTAATGTGTGCTGAAAAGGGGAGCGCAAGCGTGAAAATCGCAGCGCACGCGTGCTAAAGCAGCGCATGCAGCCATTTGCCGATTCATGGAATGCGCTGCGCGTGACTTACCTGAGATGTGCGCGGAACCCACGTGTGGCGCACACGTCATTGCGTCATCTCGAAGGCTGTGCGCGAGACGGGCAGTGAAGGCGCACACAGGGCAGCACACGCACCTAAAAAGGGGGCGGAACACGCGGAATGGGGAACGCCGCGTGAAAATGTGGGCGTTACGGGGGGAAGAACCACTGTTAAATCCTTGCAACGCCCACACCCGCGCTAACAACACGTATTCATGGAATTGAACAGGGGAAACCCGCGCGCCACAAAAGACGCACTAATCCGGAAACACGTACGCCAGCAGGAAGCAGGCGTAAGTGGCCCCGCAAAGCATAAAAGTGCGCGCAAACAACAAACAAGCTCATACACTACGATGAATATACCGTTCCTCGCAGCAGTGGTCGTGGGACACCACAGGAGGAGGAGGATAGCCAGGCCCTGCATTTTTTTTACCCAGGACCAGCCTTTTTGGGATGCCTGATGACCAGGTGTATGGGAGGTACAGGTTTCCACCATAAATCATCCTAGAACTGGTTGTTGAGTGGGAGGACGACCTCACATCACCCACCCTGTGCTCCCAAGCACCGAGTCCCTTGGAAAAGGTGCTCAATGTACTGCATTTCTTGGCTACTGGATCATTTCAGCGGAAAAGTGCCATAGTTGGGGGCGTCTCACAGGCCACCCAGTCACGCTGCCTACACCAGGTGTTGGCGATCATGACTGCACACCCCTCAGTCCGCAGGCACATATACATGCCCAGAACACCTGCAGAAAGGCAGGCAGTGGTCCAGGACTTTTACGCAGTGGCACACTTCCCCAAAGTGCTAGGTGCCATTGATTGCACCCATGTAGCTCTACGTCCTCCCAGGGCCACTGAGCACATCTATCGAAACCACAAGCACTGGCATTCCATCAACGTGCAGGTTGTATGTTATGCCGAGGGAATCATTACCTCAGTATATGCCAACTATCCGGGGTCCAGCCATGATAGTTTTATATCCAGAAAGTCACCCCTAAACCGGGAGCTCGGAGGCATGGCGACACATGGCTCATTGGTGAGTACAAATGCCTCTGCACATGCATGCATGTCAGACACTGAGAAATGGGAAAACCCAACTAATGACAACTATTATCACCTCCCCAGGGGACCGTGCCTACCCTCTGAGCACCTACATGATGACGCCAATACGGAACCCCACCATACCACCCCAGGCAAGATACAACACAGCCCATATTGCAACCTGGGGCATAATGTAGCGCACATTCGGAGTGCTCAAGTCACGTTTTCACTCCCTTGACCGCTCTGGTGGCCAGCTGCTATTTGCGCCCCCAGTAGTGTGTAGGATCATAGTGGCAGCATGTGTCCTGTACAACGTTGCAACCCGGCGGGGTGTGCCGGTGGACATGGTGGTGCCCCCACATCCCCAAACACATGCACGGCCGCTGCGCATGGGAGGGGAAAGTGCACATGGTGAGGCAGCCCGTACTCAGCTTGTGGCAAATTTCTTCACCTAAAATCCCACCCCCCTGTGGAATGCACACATGCCTGGCAAATACCAGCTGACAATTGATGATGACGACAAAAGGGACAGTCAACTGTCACAACTATACCACCCTGAGATTGTTTTCCTGGAAGTGTTACATTGTGTGCATCCCTAGATACTTAAACAGACCCAATGCTGTGTCAGTAAAAGGCACACATTCATGCAGCATGAAGGAGTATCCCCTTGCAAAATAGTACACCCAAATAGTGGCATGTCGCCCAACCCCTCCCTAACCCCATTTCAGCTACCAAACACACCATGGCATGGTATGCAATGTCAAAGCAACCAAATGAATGCACAACACATGACAAGTGTCACAAAGTGCACTGTCCCAAATGGAAAAAGGACAGAGACAATTCCCTGTCAACAATGAAAAGAAAACCAGCACACATGAACAAATACCAGCAAGACACAACATTAATACAGGACCCAACAGTGGCAACGTATGACAGTAAAAAGTGAAAGTAGTGCAAGTGTCACAACCTGACAAAGGCAGCACATCTAACCCCTTCCATCTGCAGTGTGGTGCTGGTAGGTAAATGTGGCAGTGTACTGCATACATGACCTGCATCTGCAATGGAGACAGGCTAGTTAAGACGTGAAGAAGCTCCATGCAAATATGCATAATGGCCTGTCTGGAATACAATAAAAAAATCAAGCATGCAGTGGATAAATCATCACCAATCCCCAATAGGGCTGTATACACAGTTTGGACTACAGACTGCCCACCCAATTTGTGGAAGTCCAATGCCTCTGTGTAAGTTACTGTCACTTGGTCATACCCTTGCGAGCCCATGGAAAGGGGAAGCAGGAGTGGCATATGTGTCAGGAACGCAAGTTTCTAAATCAAACACAGGACAAGCCTGCATGTGCCCAGCTGGAACACACAGTGGATGCCTACAGGAGTCACACAAAGCAACACACTGTAACAGGAAAGTACAATCTGAAATAAAATAGTTATGAACAAAAAAGGAAATGTAAATTAAAAAATTGAAACAAAAACAGAATGAAATATGAAAAAAACTTTACATTTTTTTTTAACAAAAACATTAAAAAAAATCAGGAGGGGGGGAGGTACAGGGTGCACCCCAAAACCCACATGCATGGATGTTGAGAAAAAAAATTATCGCTCCATGGGCTCATGGCCTGCACGGCTACCCGATAGTGGGAGAACTGCCGTCGCTGTCATCACCCTCTGGTGGTACATTAGAAGGTGTGCGTGGTATGGGAGGCAGACCACGCAAAACCCTGGCATGCTCCTCCATAGCAGCAAGCATGCGGGTCTGAAAGGTTTGGTTCTGCAGGATGATGGTCAGGAGATCCCCATGCAGCACCTCATGGGTAGCACGGACTTCTGCCTGCAAGGCCTCACGTGATGCCTGGATCTCCTCACGGGTTGCCTGGAGCTCAGCTGAGATTGTGTGGGTTAGCTGCTCCAGCTGCTGTTCTGACCTTGTACTCTAGGACACCTCAAGTGCACCCAGAGTATCTCTGAGGGACCTGTGTTCTAACCTCAGGGCATCCCTGTGGGCCTGTGACTCTGCAGAAATGGCTGTGCGCAGAGTCTCCAGTTCAGCCCGCCGCTCCCTGTTGGACGCCAACATGTCCTCCCTTTGTGAGCGGCACGATGACTCTGTTGCCTACTGCTGGAGCTCCACCTGCCTTTCAGGAGGGATAATCGAAGTGGCCACCCTATCCATGGCCTGAGCCATCATCTCATATGATGCCCCCTGTTGTACTGCAATAGTATAAATGGAGTTCTCCCACACAGTATTGCCTGGTGGCGCACGGCCACCGCGTTGGTGGACACCACACCTGTTGGGCCAAGGTGATGAGCACCTTGCTGTGCTGGCACTGCCTGAGGCTGCAGGACTGCATTCCTCCTTTGATCAGCTGGCCCAGGAACAGGAGCAAATATAGTGGAGTGTGACCCTGCATCCGTAACCGCCATAGGCGGACATTCCAACACTGAATGCCCCATTGAGGGCTCTACACCCAGTGCAAGTGGGTTGGACAGAACAGCATCCCTGCCAGAAACACTCACCTGCGACTGGACATTTGTTTCAATGTCTGATTCAGCACCTGAGGCATGGAGGTTTTCAGAGGTGTACCCAGAGGCACCCATGGACAGGATGGTCTGTAGGACTAATGGATTTTCCTGCACCACCACCCCACGTCCTCCACTGGTGCCTGGTTGGTGCTCTGAGTAATCCTGCCCCTGCGCCATCTCCTCCTCCTAATCAGCATCTAGTGCCTCATCACCTGCACAAAAATAAAACAAAAGTAATGAAGACAGGCATTAACAGCATAGCCGACACACATAGGCATCACAATCTACACATCGAATACATTAATGAGACATGTCACACATGACACTAACTCTGGCATGCATGTACTGGCAATGAAGTGGAAGGGGACCGTAAAACCAGACACGCAGGACTCCAAAATTGAAAAGCAACACATGTACTGCATGGTGCATAGCATTTGCATCACACATTAGCCTGTGAGTGGCATAGACAATCCACAAACATGACACATGCCAGCACACAGATGGCACGTGGCATAGCCATGGCAGAATTGAGCAGGACACCCAGATGGTAGTATATCAGTACTGTCCCCCATCCATGTGAGATGCACATCATGAAATAGAACATGCAAAAGAGTGTGAAAAACCACACGTGTCAGACGCTGCAACTATGCCAGTGTTTACTAATACAGTGAAGTTAGGCACGTGGATACATCAATGGTAGGTCACTTGGACATGATACAAGTCAATCGTCATGTTCAACAATCAAAAAGGGCTTTAAAGTGATTGTGTGCAGTGCATGTGCACAAATGTCAATCAGCCTGATTGATGAAATCATTTCCATAAAAAGTCTACAAATGCATTGTGGGGTGACATTTATGTCTGAAGTATGAACGGCACAACAATGTGTGTTTATCATGCAAATGATTCCATCAATCAGGCAGAATGAAAAGAAAAACAGTATTAACAATGTTGTGGCATGATGCCAGTTGAAGGGCAAGTGCAGACATCGGGTGTTTTGTGCGGTCAGTAGGGATACTGTGAAACCCAAACCCAAGGGTGGGGGATGGTTTGGAGGCACCACATGGGTGAGCTATAGCAGTCATGACTACACAGCCTGACCTGTCACTCAATCAGAACCGATCACCCAAGCAACATACACATGGTTTGTACACACACGCATGGCCACTCACCAGACATTTCCTCAAGATCTTGTAGGTCTCCCATGCCTTGGATCTGATCCTCTGCGATGAACCCTCCAGCGATTGCCTCATGTTCTGTTAGTTCATCCTCCTCTGATGGAGATCCACTGCCAGTCACCAGAGTAGAGGCATAATTGGAAGCCAGCTTGTTTTTTGCTCAGCGTTTGAGGTCATTCCACCACTTTGAGCAATCATCAGCTGTGGGCTTAACAAATCCAAGGGAACTAATCTGGTCCACGATGCACTGCCAGTGGGCCCTACGTTGAGCTGTCATAGTCTTGCACCCTGCAGTCACCAGCATCTTGCAGCCATGGGCCGACACGTAGCCCACAAGTGTGTCTAGTTCCACATCATTGAAACTCCTTGATGTGCTGGAGGGGCGAGCCGTGACTGGGGTCCCAACCTGTTGTGCAGGAGCACGCTTCTTCCTCTTGAGAGGTGGTGCGGTCCCTGAGTGGCTTACGCCGCTCTGGTCGGTAGGGGCTGAAATGGAGGTGGACTGGGCACTGGAAGCAGCCAATGGCACAATGACCAAAGGTCTCACTGCAGGCATTGGCTGCTGTTGCCAGGACCAAGTTGCACAACTTCCTTGGTGTGATGGTCTGGACCAACACTGACCCGGCTGGGTGAATCAGAGCCGGGGTGGATTGAGCTGCAGCTGCCCCTGCAGCCTCCTCACCCTGGCTACTTGAGGAAGCCGATGACATTGCTGCCCCAGATCCACGTGGCCTGGTGACAGCAACTTTCACCGCCACACGTGGCTTTGACTTTGTGACACGGAAGTCGGCCTGTGAGTCATCCCGTGCCAGTTTTGTGACCAATCTGGGAAGTGTTAACAGAGCCTGAGCTGGGATGGTGTCAGCTGCATCTCCCCGACCCATGGGGGGGGCATAGGTCCCACACACACTGGCCGGGCCACCCTGCTCATCCTGGCCACGTCCCCTACCGCGGACACCTCTTGGAGGTCAGCCACCTTTGCCTCCCTTACCACTTGGTCGCCTCCCAACCATGGTACTGATGTTCTTGTGCGAATGGGAGGAGCAGTAAACAATTGTCCTGAGCAATTGTGGTGAAGGGGGCAGGGTACTAGATGGAATACGTACCCCTGTGCTCTAGCAAGGCTGTCTGTGACCCCTGGGGGAAGATGACGGGTCACGCGACACTCAGGCACCCCGAAAACAAACTTGCACGCGATCCGTGGTAGCCCACGTGCGTGGAATAAAGGAGCCGCACTACGCTGTGGCACCCAGAAACACAAAAATAAGCGTACGTGTGGTACACACAGGCTACAACGACCTCTGAAGGGGTACGCGACACACGGAGGCAACCACAGTGGAAAAAAAAGTGCGCGACTCACCGTCTGCCTGGAAAAAGAACGTGAAAAAGACGCGCGTGTGTGGGTTGGCAACACCCCCGCCAAAATAAGAATTTAACGCTGTCTGAGTAAACAAGGAGTACGAACTGCAACCATTGTGAAGTAATCACGTGTGAACCGACAAGAAGTACAAGACTCACCTGCTCGCTCTCCACAAAAAGCATGCACAAGAAAATGGCGTCCTACGCGTACCTTTTAACCCTGCCCACAGAAACGCCCATGCGTGCTACGTCATTTACGAGCTAAGGGCCTTTCCTCCAATTACAGGTAGTGCCACCCAGACATGCAGTTTTTGCACATGCGGATTCACTATGCACCCGTGCCGAGGGAAACGCCCGCGCGCATCACGTCACTTACGCAGTTATGCGCTAAGGGCCTTTACTCGAATTACACGCTGATGTGCTGTTTTTTCACGTGCAAAATTACTCTGTATCAAGCTGGCCACGCATCAACAAACGGAAGACCACGCTCCTGCCCAGGCGGCCATTTTCCTGCCCCCCAGAGCCCCGAGCACACTCCCACCAGCCATCTGTTGCCACCTGCCTGCCTGCTGGCCAAGTGCCCTGCTATTTGGTGCCTGCAGCACGTCAGCCATCTGCAGGGGTCCAGTTGCTGTGACCACCCCTGCTGGAACAGAAACCTCCCAACTGAAGTTCTATCGCTCCACCGCCAGATCCTCGAGAAGCAGAGCAGTCCGGAGTCGAGCGGTAAGTGTCCATGCAACCTTATTGGACGCTGTGCATGTTGAGGTGTGCCTGGAGTGTGCAGCTTGGACATATGTCTGAAAAGGGCCATGTATGGATGTGCATGTGCAGGGACATTACCGTGCTGCATGTGAGTCCAGTCATGTGTGATGCACATCAATGGTGTATGTGGAGATGCACACGTTAGCATTTCTGTGTATGTACTATGGCATGGTTGGGGTATGACACATGGATGCTGGTTCCACCTTCATGTACGCGCACGGCATACATGTGCGTGTGTGTGTGTTTGACATGTGTGCGACTGTGATACACCATGGATGCATGTGACACAAACATGTAGGAACCCAATTGGCAGATGTGACATAGTTGTGACAGGTGGTGGATATGTACAGATGCATGTCTGTCTGTTGGAGTGTGTGCATGTGTTAGGCACTCCCCATGTTGCTTGTGACGTCATGCCAACCTTCAGATGTTCATGCTGTTGTGTGTGTATGGCTGCTGCTACTTGCTGCACGATTCCTGTTAATTTGTGCATGTGTGTGGGTTCAAATGATATGAGTGTTGGGGAGTGTGATGCCATCTGTGAAGTTTGACACTGCCACTCATGTGCAACTGTCATGTGTGTATCCAACCATTGTACAGTGCCCTGATGCTTGTGTTCTGTCTTTCCCTGTCTGCAGCGTTGACTGATGAAGAGGGCGGAGACGGTGCTATGGAGCACAGCGGCAGGGTTCCCACCGCCAGCCGGAGACGCAAGGCCCAGCTCCCCTCCCAGGTTACAATATCTTCCGGGAGTGAGGAGTCTGGTGCCGTGTCCATGGCCGCAGCTGCTGAGGGAAGGTCCAAGAGGTGGAGGTCGGGGGTGGACTCCTCGGCAACAGTAGGGGCAGCTGAGCCCACACAGGGGCCTATGGAGGAAGATGGCACGGAGTCATCCAGGTTGGTGGGGGTTTTGATTGAGGAGGAGGCCGTGGAAGGGCCACGCACGGGGCCTGGAGGGGGGATTCCACTGGTGCTAGTGGTGCAGTGCAGGGGCAGGGACAGGAGGCAACACAGGCTGCCGCAGAGGTGCCTGTGTGTAATCCTGTCCCAGATCCTGTGACTGCATCATCCCGCACCAGCAGGGATGCCTTCGTCCAGACCCGTTTTCAGGGAGGGGATGCGCACACAACAACTGGCCTTCCCCTCCCTGCGGACGTGGCAATCCGTGACCGTGTTGAGCCTGTCCTAGTTGGGATGGCGTTGCGTCAACGTGGTATTCGGGGTGACGTCCAGGGTTCTCGTGAGGACAATGCACGTCATTTCGAATACCTCATTGACCGCGTCGGCCTACTAGGACAGGTCACCAGGACTGGGTTCTTCCGTGTGCTGGATCTTCTAACGACCCCTTCTCAACTGAACCCCCTATGCACCAGTCGTCGTCCGTGCAATCTTCCTGCCAAAGTATCATCTGGGCACCCTGTGGAGCTGCCCCTGAGCCAGCGGCCAGGCTGGTGAAGGACACATCCCTGCCACAGTCGGGAGTTGGAGGTCCAGCAGGGGTGGCCACCCCAACAACTGGACCCCAGCAAGAGGAGAACGTGCAGGCATCGACAAGCAGGGCACATGCACGGCAGCAGCAGGCTCAGGGTGCGAGCGATGATGGCTCTGGGCCTTCAACATCACAGGGGCAGGAATCGGCCGGAGGGCAGGAGGACCCTGGATTTGGAGTGTCTTCCCTGTGGCAGCGGTTGGGCCAGCGGATAGATGCGGAGCGGCGGCGGCGGGGGCACTGCTCACTATGGTCAGGGCGGAGAACTCCATGCACAGGGCAATGAGGCGGGCTGAGTGCCTCCAGACAACTCGCAGGGAATTGGAGGACGCCATGACTGCATCCCTGTGAGACCACGAGGCCAGGGAAGAGGCCCGCCTCCGGGACATCGACGTGCAGTTCGATGATGCCCTGGCCCAGAACATCAACAAGTGAGCCGTTGGACTTGCCCGCTGCCTTTGTACATAGTTCTTTAGTGTTAGTTTTCCTTTGTTTTTTCTTTTTTTTGGAGTTAATGGACTTTGCTCCACTTCATGTATATAGTTTTTCATTCCTAGGACTTTTTGGTAGGTTTCATTTGTTTTGGGGATCATGGACCCTTTGGACTTGTATTTTATATAGTTGAAGACTGGTCCATACTTTCTTTTTTGACATTTTCCATGGATCAATGGTTTTAATTTTTTTTAATTATTTTTTTCATATTGACATTGGCGATGGACCACTTCTTTTTTCATGCCGTGCATTTTTGTTTTTCATTGGATTGTCATTATCTTTGGTAATATCTCATCGTTTATTGATTTTCAAGTTGATTTTCTTTATGTAATTTCATTATGTTTTTAATACATTGATTCTAACTTCATGATTGGTTTTGTGCATGTCTCAATGAACATTGCCTCAGTCATGTGTTGACACAGTGTGGCTCTGTTGTGCATTTATGCATGGGCATGGTGGTTCTTTTAAGACTGTCATGGCATGGGTAATTTGGGAGTGGGTGCTGTGGATGGTTGCATGCTTGTACTCGGGGCAAGGGGGATTTGGGTTGGCATTAGGGCCATGGGTCTGTTTTGTTAGGACATGTTGTTTGGTGGGCGTCACTGGGGGTGGGGGACATGAGTCGGGGCCTGCTGGCAGGTGCCTCTCAATGGTGGGTGGGGGACATGAGTCGGGGCTTACGGGAAGGTGCCCGTCAATGGGGTGGGGTGGTTGGGGGGACATGAGTCGGGGCCTGCTGGCAGGTGCCCGTCACTAGAGGTGGGGTGGGGGACATGAGTCTGGGCCTGCTGGCAGGTACCCATCAATGGTGGGTGGGGACATGAGTCGGGGCTCCCAAGTGCATGGTGCCATGTGGCCTGCCTGCGAGGCATGCCTAGGGGTGATGGGCTGCCTGCGAGGCATGCCCTGGGGTGTGGGGTGGTCCCCTGTGGTGTGTGTTGCCTGTGGGGCATGGGGAGGTGGGTGGGGCACACCCGGGAGGGCACACACTGCCAAATCGTGTGTAATACTCCCCGCGCACCCCCGGAATACACGTACCCCGCTCGCGCCAGGCCAATCGTGTGTAATACTCCCCGCGCACCCTTGGAATACACGTACCCTGCTCCCACTAGCGAAATCGCGTGTAAACGTCCCTGTGCACCCCCGGAATACACCTACCCCGCTCGCGCCAGGCCTATGGCGTGTGAAACTCCCCACGCACCCCCGGAATAAACGTACCGTCCTCGCGCCAGGCCTATCGCGTGTAATACTCCCCACGCACCCCCGGAATACACGTACCCCGCTCCCACTAGCGAAATCGCGTGTAAACGTCCCTGTGCACCCCCGGAATACACCTACCCCGCTCGCGCCAGGCCTATCGCGTGTGAAACTCCCCACGCACCCCCGGAATACACGTACCGTCCTCGCGCCAGGCCTATCGCGTGTAAAAGTCCCCGCGCACCCCCGGAATACACGTACCCCACTCGTGCAAGGCCTATCGCGTGTAAAAGTCCCTGCGCACCCCCAGAATACACGTACCCCGCTCGTGCAAGCCTTACGCGTGTAAAACTCCCTGCGCACCCCCGGAATACACGTACCCCGCTCGTGCTAGCGATATCGCGTGTAAAAGTCCCCGCGTCCCCCCAGAATATTACACGCGATAGGCCTGGCACAAGCAGTGTACATGTATTCTGGAGGTGCACGGGGAGTTTCACAAACGATAGGCCTGGCGCGAGCGGGGTACGTGTATTCCGGGGTGTGCAGGGACTTTTACATGCGATAGGCCAGGCGCAAGCAGTGTACATGTATTCTGGAGGTGCACGGGGAGTTTCACAAACGATAGGCCTGGCGCGAGTGGGGTACGTGTATTCCGGGGGTGCGCGGGGACTTTTACATGCGATAGGCCAGGCGCGAGCGGGGTAGGTGTATTCCGGGGGTGCGCGGGGACTTTTACACGTGATAGGCCTGGCGCGAACGGGGTGTTAGGCAGAAACCTGTGCAGTTCCCTCTGGGACCACTGCAAAAGATTTAAGACTACAGGTGGTTGGCAGTAAACCCAATTGGTAGCAGTCTGTACCACCCAGATTTACCTGGTAGCTGTGGCTGAGCAGTCAGACTTCTCTCAAGAAGAGTTAGGCAGTATACAGAGTATTCACAATAGGTCAAAAGAACACAGTAGAATAAGCAAACAATGACCAGAGCTTGGTGTAAAAGAGATATAATTATTTATTTAAAAACACATCTAGTTAAACACACTGGCACTAATATCAAGCAGTTCAAAAACATGGTCACTAAAAGATATACACTCCCTTCAACGATTATTAGACAAGTCTTAAGTAAAACAACACTTATTTTCAGACAGCGGTGAGCGCTTAACGAAGATGGCACTCTAATCAATCGCTTTAAAAGGGAGAGAAAGGCAGAGCAAAGATAGAAACAGATCCCAACACTTTCGGAAGAACACAGTAGGAGAAGAAGGCAGGTTAAAACCATAAAGTCAAAGCCAAAAAGGCCGGACCCACTTTAAGAGGCTCCGGACAAAATGTGTCCAAGGTCACACAGTTGAAAGTGCCCAAAAGTCTCGCAAAAAGTTCAGAAAGAGTTGGACCAAAAAGAAAGGGACTAGTTAGATGGTCAAGGCGGCCAGCCCAGTCCAGAAGGTTAAGGGATTATTGTTACCTTGTAGCAATCTTTAGAAAGGGAGGCCTGGCGGACACAGTACTTTAAAATGGTGAGAACGCTCCAGCGGGGGCAGTTGTTCCTGGCAGCGGGTGCAAGTCGGTGCTTCGTCCGGGGGAAGAGAGGATCTCGTCGGGGAGGAAAGCAGAGTTGCACTGCCAGGGAAGAAACCAGCCGCGGAGTTCTCCATTAAAAGGAGCAGTCCTTTTATTCGCGGTCCAGTGGTAAGTGGCTATCCGGTTGCCGGGGTGCTTGGCACAGGCAATTCGACCACAAGACGTCCTGGGATGCGAGAAAAGAAGGTAAACTGGTTGTGCCCACCAGTCAAGGGAAGAAGACTCTCCAGCCGGGAGATCTCCTCTGTCGTTGGGAAGTGGTGAGTCGGTTCAGCAGGGCTCCACCGGTGGTGTCGTCGTAGCAGGTCGGCTCAGCTTCTCCCTCGTCGGATTTTCAGGTCCTGTGGCGACTTCGGAAGTTCCAGTCCCAAAAGCCCTGCTTTTATGCAGCATACCCCCATTCATTCAGCCTAGCTGTCAATCAAACATGCTAAGTGGTGAGCCGGCTTGGGCCAATCACACAAGAGTGCGACTTGAGTTACCAAGGTAACTCAGTCCAGGGTGCCTAAACCCCCGCCAACACCTCCTGTGGTACCCAGACAGAGTGGCACCACTTTTGGAGGCTTCTGTGGAGAAGCCCGCCAAAAAGTGTAACAAAGGGCTCGACCTTTGGTTTGGAGTTACAGAGGAGAACACAAATGCCATTTTAAAACCGAGTTCTGGCAGAAAATACCAACCGGTGAATTAATATTAAATAAATAAACCGGCTATAAAAGAGGCTATGTTAAAAAGTATTAGCCTCGAACAATGGGAAAATCCCATAGAGATATTCGCGGTTGAATATAAAAAGTAGTATCCACTGCCACCAGCCAAAACTCGACGAGGGGGGACGGGACAGTGCCCCCTCGAATAACAGACCCGAATTGCCCCTACCAGTACGTCCACAATATGATGGTTTGTACTGGTTCTGTTAGTAATTTGGGACTAGTAAAGCCAATGGTGACTTTACATGCCCTGACAGTAGTCAGTCCCAGGGTATGGAGTCTATGGTGGGGGGTCACTATGACACCCCGGTGTTACTGCACGGAGGGTGCTGTGTAACACACATAAAAAACAGACCCTATGGAGTAAAAGACCCCATAGCCCATGAAACACATTAACATTCAAAGGAACACCATAAATCATGTCCAAGAGTGGGAGAAAAAGAGTCTCACTCTTGGCAGGAGAAAAAAACAAACTGCAGAAATCCAGCAAAGCTGCTAGGGGACTCACTAGGTTAGGAAATTCAGCCTAAACAGAGAATTCTCCCTAACACGGGGTACGTGTATTGCGGGGGTGCGCGGGGAGTTTCACATGCGATAGGCCTTGCACGAGCGGGGTACGTGTATTCCGGGGATGCGCAGGGAGTTTTACACGCGATTTCGCTGCCGCGAGCCGGGTACCCATATTCAGTGGGGTGCGTGGGGAGTTTTACACGTGTTTTGGCTGCCGCGAGCCGGGTACCCATATTCAATGGGGTGCACAAGTACATTTTCACGTGTTTTGACTGCCGTGAGCGGGGTACGCCTAGTATTTTCACACGATTACAGTTTAGCGGCACTGTAAGCTGGTCCAGGGTTAGCGCGGCTCTTTGAGCCGTATTGTGGATTTCGATGGCTTTTCTTTGCGCAAGGGGCGTTCTTGGGGGCGTAACTGGCGCTGCGGGATGTTCGCTGCGCCAGGGCTCAAAATGGCTTGGGAAATCCATGAATATGCTGTGCGCCAGAATGCTGTTTAGCGCACACGGCTGGCGCACGCTCCCTCTGCGCTGCTCGCGTGTGCTGCTTTTGCGCTGAAATCTATGAATTACCCCCATTATGTGTTGACACCTTTCGAGGATTGCTGTTTAGATTCTTATGCACTGCTCTCTCAAGCGTGTTATGAACAGCACTACAAACGTCGCTATATATCATTAATGTTACAAATGTAGCCATACATCATTGACCGTGTCTATAGCATTGGTATTTACCCTTTCTTTTCTGTTTTCACAAATATGATGTGAATTATGATGTATACTCGGCCCTGTGCAGAGGTTTTATATATGTTTCTTTCAATAAAAAGTGTTAAGTGATACTGACCTCAAGCAACTGCTGATTCGTGAACAGTAGTTTCTGTATTGAACACAATTAGTCTGACCTCCATTTGTGTGTAAAGGCGGGGTAGCTTATGGGATCCTGTTTAGTTCACACGTTGTATTGTACCCTCAACTCACACGCCCCCTTGAACAAAAAAAGAGGGTTGTTTTGCTAAAGTAGCGATTACAACCCTATGGACTACAACTCCAACAACACCTCAAGTAGGAAGAAGAGTTAGCAGGGATTTAAAGAAACCTCACGTTGAATACGCAGGCTAGTTGTTATGGTGGAGATCATACTTTAAAATTGGCTTGCCCTTTTAAAGGCATACTCTAGTAAAAAATGTTATTGTCCCTATGGGTCGGCCATGTTTTTTTAAGGCTAAGTGGGTCGATTTTAGAAAACTTTCCTATGGACCTTACCCGAGTTTTCGTCCATTAAACGCACGCGAAAACAAGCACCTGTGAGCCGCCATTTTCTGATAATCCTATCTTTTCCCCGATCGCCCTGGCGGACCTGCTTTTGCGGCACTAAATCAATTCCCCCGCCCCCGAGCCTGACATCAGCAGACTCGTACCGCCCATTTCCCAACGCCAAAGCACGTCTCGTGTCAACATTCGCTGCGCTTCAGCTAATGACGTGTCGCCATGGAAATGGCAGGACGCCTCTCTCCTCAATGAGTATAAACAGACCGTTTCACAACACACAGCAGCCGATTTTCGATTCCATTCCTCTCTCTGTGTTACTTTGAGTATTCTGTGACTCGTTTCAGTGCTCTGGTCAGCTACCTTCGCCGCTTGTAGCCCGTGTAAACACCTGTACCATCTCGGTAAATTATTTTACTCTGTTTACCACACAATGGCTACAATAATGCCCTACATGTACGAGCCCGAGTATACCGAGGAGGAACTACTGGAAAAGGAAGCACGCGAAAACGATGGGGATTCGGACGGCAGTTGGCAGGACGATTCAACAGATGAAGAGCCTGGGCTTAGTCGCATGGACGGCGTCTCCACCTGGTGCACATGCAATCGGTGCGAGCTAATGCCAACCGAGGACGAGAACTGCTGCTGCCGAGAAAACTCGGGATGCCTGGCGTACATTTCGGAAGGCGAGCCACGACCGCAATGCATCACCGAGCTGCCAGACTTCAGGGCAGCCTGCCTCACACGGGCCGTGTTGAGAATCTTGATGGTGCTTATGCACGAACTTCGAGCAACTGTTCGTCCTCGTAATCCGAGTAACGAGTAAGTATACTCTGCATGTCATGCCACTCCTATTTCATGTTCTTCTACTATATCCAAAATTACATCTACATATCATTGTAACGCATGCAAGTCGTTCAATAGTGTGCATTGTCTAGATAGCATTTGTCCGTGTAAAATGCCATTAGTTACAAGAATTGTCATTGACAACAAACTTTTATTAAACTAATCTGGGTCATTTAAAAACAGTTTGTTTCATTCCTTTTCACAGGTGGTACAGGCTGGTGGCCTATCGTTCCTATACATGGTCGCTTCACAGGAGGCTTGGACACCGCGTTCGAAGAGTGATACCCGCGCCTGTGCCGTTCGTGCCATTAGAGACACGTTCCCGAGTGACAGCGGTCAATACAGGGGATTTTCTCTCGCTGTGCTGCATCCTGACCTGTATAACCTTTAAAGTCTTCTAATTTTTTTTTTTTCATGAAAATAAGATACAAAATAAAACACCACATTTATTTTAACAACGTTTGTCTTGATTTTTTAAATGAATCACATATCTATACTATCAATTACCATTGGATTATACAGGCCTTCGGGTCTTGGCCACTATAATACACTGGTTGAAGTGTGGGTCTGTGCTCACAAGAATCTGCGGTATGTGGCATTTGTTATTGATAAGCAACGATATACTATCATTCATATAAAGGCGATATACTGTATATTCATATAAAGGCGGTTCGCGCCGGTGGATGCTCGCTGGCATGGGGGGGGCTGTCCGGGGCGCAAACGGCCAAGGTGCCAAAGTACATGTACACTTCAAAAGGTGTCCCACGCCAAGGGGCCATTGTTCACATGGCCTCCTCAGACCCCGTGTCTCCAGCCAGGCCTCCCCTTGAAGCAGGCCGCCCCCTGCAATCCACATAAGTGTGTCTCCATTCAGCAGTCTTCCTGTGCCTTATCTGCACGCCCCAGGCCGATCCATCCCACCCCCCTGTATCAAAGGCGGTTCGGGCCGGTGGATGCTCGCTGGCATGGGGGGCTGTCCGGGGCGCAAACGGCCAAGGTGCCAAAGTACATGTACACTTCAAAAGGTGTCCCACGCCAAGGGGCCATTGTTCACATGGCCTCCTCAGACCCTGTGTCTCCAGCCAGGCCTCCCCTTGAAGCAGGCCGCCCCCCTGCAATCCACATAAGTGTGTCTCCATTCAGCAGTCTTCCTGTGCCTTATCTGCACGCCCCAGGCCCATCCATCCCACCCCCCTGTATCAAAGGCGGTTCGCGCCAGTGGATGAGCGCTGGCATGGGGGGGCTGTCCGGGGCGCGAAAAGCCAAGGTGCCAAACTACATGTACACTTCAAAAGGTGTCCCACGCCAAGAGGCCATTGTTCACATGGTCTCCTCAGACCCCGTGTCTCCAGGCAGGCCTACCCTTGAAGCAGGCCGCCCCCCTAAAACCACGACATACATACGTCATTCATTCACAAACACACCCCTGTTCCAAATACTTTATAAACCACTTGATATGTCTCATGAGAACATCTTTGTGGTTTGCAAGTCAACTCCTGAACGTGTTACCTGGCAACCACTGAGATCTACGCTAATCTGGTCGTCGTCGTGCTATCCGTGAACTTCTGTGACCGCTTAGAGCAAACCCATCAGTGTGCTACCTGTGGCCACCCACCTATTCTCCTGCAACATACTGCTCTGCTTGCTGAATCCGACTGTTTGTTGGTCAAGGTAAGGCCATGTATCCTAGTCATATTTCGCAGATTTTTAAATTTCTATCTATTTGCGAGTAGAGTACACAATAGTGCTATGTTCATTGGTCACATTGCTATTGACTAGATTTTCCATTGCTATGCTATCAATAGATCTATTTATTTTCATCTGTGTCTATTGTCATCGAATTGCATCCTTCGGGGGTCCAGTCTATAATGTAAGCATGTTTCCTTCTCGTGCAATACAGAACAGCCAAGGGATGAGTCACATGTTCAGATTTTAGTCACATCATTTATACATTTCTGCAATTTATGCAAATACTAAGCTGCACATAATGAACTGGTACAGTTCCTGCGACCAAAACAAACCTTGCATTGATATTGTATGATTCATTTACTTTTGTATCAAATCTTTACTCTTGAAGATTGTATAATAATGTCGATATTTACTTTTCAGATTTATCAACAATGCCTGCCTGTTCGATTAGCGGTTGCCCTTCGAAGACCCATGCGAAATCTGAAGGCACTACAATGCATGTATTCCCGAAAACTGTTGATCGAATAAGAGAATGGGTCAGACATTGCGGATATCCACTGGATGAGCTGGAAAGTAGAGTCCAACAAGTCTTAGAGGACAAGAGGGGTGATCGATACCGCATCTGCAGCCGGCACTTTTCCTTGGACATGTACACAACTTCTTGGGTAACAAAGAAGAATAAACGGCGAACGACATGGAAATTGCACGAAAACGCTATTCCCACTCTATTCGTCCACATTCCGCCACCGGTGAGTCAAGTGTCCGGATTTAGCTTTAGGCCTTGTGGTAGTGTGTAGTCGAATGGACTAATAGATATTGTAGGTGTTCTATCCCTTGTAATCATTTCGATATTGATATGAGTATAGTTTTTTGAATAATGACATTTATCAATATATTCTTTTTCGATTTCATAACCCACAAACGCAATGTATATATATGGGAACAGGGAACTGTGCTGTATTGAGCATTTTTCAAGTATTCTGTCGGCTTACGTGGCTATTTTTTATATTGGCATTTCACTATCAATCATTAATTGACCTTTACAACTTCTTGACTATCCCTTGAATCTGAAGCAAGAACATTCTACATCCTTGACGTGGTCGCAGTTATCAACCACTTCTAGCGCGTATCAGGTAATCTTACTAGGCTAATCCGCTACATACTTGTTTTATGCATGTCAAGTAATAGTTTTATTCTATCGTGTAATTATTTTACCGAATGTTTGGTTACTGCTTTCCAATTAATATACACCTTAGTTATCGTCCACTGGTGTTTGTTTTCAGTTATAATTAGTGTTATCCATACTAATGCAAGTACTGTCTTTCAGGGAGATGCTGAAGCGTCCGCCACATCTACAACGTTTCTAGATGTTCCTCACCAGCAGGTGGTATGGATACAGACAGCTCCATCGAGCGTCATCTTCAGAGCCGGAATTCCTGTCGTTTGATTGTTCTACACAATGTTTCATTCGTGGTTAGCCGTTGATATGTACCTGTGCTGTCGACCCCAGGTGTATGTTATGTTTTCACAATTGTAATCCTCACTAATGCAAGTGCTGTGTTTCAGGGAGACGACGGAGCGTCAACCCCTACACTTGATGCAGAGCCTGACATTCAAGTATACGAATCGGCGCAACAGCTTTCGGAAGTGCGCACTACATTTGCAACATCCATAGATATTCTTCAGCAGCACGAGGTATGGATACTGACAGCTCTATCGAGCGTCATCTTCAGAGCCGGAATTCCTGTCGTTTGATTGTTCTACACAATGTTTCATTCGTGGTTAGCCGTTGATATGTACCTGTGCTGTCGACCCCAGGTGTATGTTATGTTTTCACAATTGTAATCCTCACTAATGCAAGTGCTGTGTTTCAGGGAGACGATGGAGCTTCCACCACAATCAGAACATCTCATTTAGATGATGCAGATGTAAAGGAATCGTTGAAATAAGTCGATGAAATGTGATCATATTTGGATTTTCCTTGATTCTTTTGGACAATGCATCTTTCGCGGTTATCTCTTTATATGTACCTGTGCGTTCGACCACAAGTGTGTGTTATGTTTCCAATATTGAAAACCATACTAATGCAAGTACTGTGTTTCAGGGAGATGCGGATGCCTCCTCTCCAATACAACCATTCATGGCAGTCCATGCAGAGCCAGAGGTATGGATACTGACAGTTCCATCGAAATAGATCATCACTGGTCGAATACTTGTCGTTTGATTGTTGCACACAATGTTTAAATCGTGTTTGGCTATTGAGATGTACCTGTGTGTCCTCACGTGTTTTATGCTAACAATATTTTGATACATAGTAATGAAAGTACTATGTTTCAGGGAGACGATGGAGCCTCATTCCTTGCTGTTTATGCGGATACAGAAAATATAGTCCTTGCAGCGCAAGCGGAAGGGAGGACAAGCGGAAACGAATCGGAGCTACAGCGTGCAGATGTTGAAGGTCGAGTCAAAAAAGTTGCAAAGAAAAAAAAAACAAAATAAGGTTAGTTACAAACAGTTAATAACTTTAAAACAATTGTTGTGGTGGGGACTATTTTATGTTTTTTTCTAGTCAATTCTACTACACTCCATCTTGTGTTTAAACTGAACATCCCTTTTCCAATCTCTCCTCCAGTTACCCGTCGGCGTCAGAACTATACACACACAGACAGTGAAGCGAAGGAGAGATGTGGCTTGCCAGACCATGTACACTATGGAGGAACTATTAATTGAGGCGAGGCGTGTTCAGGCTCGAGATGCTTATGTCCAATGGCCAGAACATGAATTAGCTCTGTTTGGGGACTACAGCAAAGTTGCATTGGACCATGGCTACTGTGCGACCGGACCACCACAAGAAGATGTTATTGAATGTTTTGGAGATAGCTCGGAAGTAGTTGCAGATCAATTTACACAATCTACACCAGCCAAAAAATTGCCACCAAAAAACATGTCGACATTGTTTTGTTCTCCCATCAATGTTGAATTAGCAGATGTTGAAATGAGAGAGAATGAACCAGCCGCAGCATCCATAGACGCAACAATACTTGATAGCAGCGATATTACTTTCCAATGTGTTGACATCTCCACAACGTCAAATGCCGAAACAACGTTGACGCAGGATGACAGTCTAATGAAAGAGAGCAAATACATTGTATTCGACAGTTGCTTGATGGAAATTATAAGTATGCTGAAATGTGTGCATTCCGTTAGAGGGAAAGTATGTGGGAAGCCATTCATTAATGTGACTCGTAAAATGAAAGGCAGTAACCTTAAAATAAATGCCGCCTGTAGATTAAATCATAGGTTCTCATGGTCTGCACAACCAATGCTGGGGAAACTGCCAGCAGGCAATTTACTGTGTGCAGCGGCTTTACTTTTTAGTGGCTCAAGTTTTAGAAAGTTAGAGGCTTTCTTTTAGTTTGTGGGACTCCATTTCATTTCAAGTGCGCTGTACTACACATACCAACGTGATTATCTGTTTCCGGCCATTAGTGATGCTTGGAGAATTGAACAATTGTCTCTAGCAAGTACATTCGAAGGCAAACGATTCAGGCTAGCCGGCGATGGACAGTGCGATAGCCCTGGATTTTCTGCCAAGTACTGCACCTACCACTTTCAGGACATGGATAGTAAGAAAATTGTGAGTTCGGAGGTCGTGCAGGTAACACAATGTGCATCCTCAGTGGCCATGGAGAAACTAGGATTTATAAAATCAGTGGAAGATCTAGAATCGAGGGGGATGCACATCGACCTCATAGCCACGGATAGACACGTTTCAATTGCCAAGACAATGAGAGAGCAGTTCCCACATATTAAACATCAATTTGACGTATGGCATCTTGCTAAATCAATCAATAAGAAAATCTCGGCTGCAGGAAAAAAAAAAGGTTTTGAAAGTATTTTGCAGTGGTCACATTCTATCACCAACCATCTTTGGTGGAGCTCAAAAACTTGCGAGGGGTCAGTGGAAATACTACTTGAAAAATGGCGGTCACTGATGCACCACTGTACCAACGTTCACCGCTGGACAGCAAATGAACATTTGCACCAATGTGAACATGGCCCTTTGTCCCCAGAGGAGGCACGGAAGAAGAAGTGGTTGATTCCATCATCACCGACACACAAAGCCATTGAGAAGATTGTTTTCGACAAAACTCTATCAAGAGATTTGAGAGGACTGACAGAATTCTGTCACACAGGAGATTTGGAGGTGTTCCACAATATGTGCCTAAAGTACAGACCAAAGCGCTTGCATTTTAGCTTTCGGGGCATGAAACATCGCACCCTACTAGCGGTCTTGGCCCATAACAGCAATGTCGGACGAGAACAATCTAGGACTAGGGGTAAAGTAAGGATGCCTCGCTACACCAAGGTGTTTTCAAAACGAAGTAAGCAATGGGTGATCAAACCAGTCTATGATGAAATGCAGTTCGACTTTGTTAAAGGCCTTATTGTTGCTGTGTTAGAGAAGCACAGATATGGAATTTTGGACGTTTCTGTACAGAGCAGTGATCCATTGCCACCAAACATTGCGACTGTGCCATGCCCACCCGATGCACAGCTGATTGTAAAGTACAAATCGCGGTTTAAATAATTGCAATAGGATTGTATTTTTGTAAATAAATGTTATTGTACAGTGTACCTGTAAACCTAAACTGGGTGTCATCTTTGAATTCTCTCTATTCACCTCACATATGTGTATGTATATATTTTTCTCATGTCTCAACTCATGTAAATGTAAATGCTGCGCACTGTTAACGGAGGGGAGGCTTGCGTATTGCAAAAAATAAAACAAACAAATAATAAATCTCACTTTTAACTCAACTCCTGTGGTACTTTATAATTTCCCTGACCTTCCGCAAAAAATTAAATGTCTCAATTTGGGCTGCAAAGCTCGCAGACAACGGGGAAAAAATTGGGGCACTTAGAACGCGCCAGCCAAGCAGGCCGTGGCATTTGGGAGAGAAGCCAGTTCGCATTTGCACATTGAGGCGCACTTCATAGACGGGTTCAAAACTTCAAGTTCTCATAGATGCCTATACTACGTGATGTTGCAAATAAAGAATGCGAAGGACAGTGCCCAGAGGAGGCCCACAAGTCGCACTGGAAGTATAAGGGTCTATTGTTTTTTGACCTTGAGACAGGGACCATGCAGAAAGAACTATATTTGAAGGGAGTGCGCAATAACGTAAGAGACGATAAGGCAGAAAATTCAGAAACTAGACCGAGTTTCAGTTTTAGGTCAGTATACGAAAAATCATTGTCAAGAGTGCGGTCCGTTTTACCGACTGCATTACTAAGAGACACAATGGAAATTTCAAATATAATGTAAGTAAATCTTTACACGCTTTTATACCAGAATGAAGATTTAATGAATGGATGCATGAATAAATGAATGAATGAAGACTGTAAAAGATGTTAAAACTATTCGTAGTGGGCACATGGGCATGCAGGATCACTGGTGTCACCGATCTCGCTCCTTGGCCCAGCCACTTTTCCCTGTACCACGGGACTGTCTCTGTATCCTTCAGCCCCTTGTCCCGGCATTTACCTTGCACTTGCCAACAGCTGGCCCAATTATTTAATTTGTATTCAACTAACCATGTACAGCCCTTCCCCATGCGCGATCAGAAAGACACCTGGCCTAGTAGGATCGTTGTCTGTCTGCCCTTGTTCCCCACCTGCCTTGTCACGCCTAGAAACACTTGAGTATACACGCGTTACAAATGCCATATCATATATCATATCATTCCTCATGCA
The DNA here is from genome assembly GCF_040938575.1 of Ambystoma mexicanum. Lineage (NCBI taxonomy): Eukaryota > Metazoa > Chordata > Amphibia > Caudata > Ambystomatidae > Ambystoma > Ambystoma mexicanum. Next base: position 497,050,778 of record NC_090936.1, on the reverse strand, counting down.
TGTAGAGTGTCGTTTATCATTGTGTGTTGCCCTCGATTTATCTCGTTACTTTTCGCATTTATGTTAGAGAAGAACATACTCCATTGAACTACCCTTGTAAGCAAATAGTTTCTGATCGGCCGTAATAAATGAAATGAGTAATATTAATGAAGTTCGGCTAGCGAGACTAATTATCATTTATTTGTTTTCTTAACAGGTATTTGATCCCGTTCTGCAACTGCCACCTGTTTGAGACACCGGTGGACGGATTCTTCAGCAGACACCTGCAGCTTCGTGTCAACAACTGGAGCACGATCACCATATTATGGGACGATCGCCAAGGGCCCACATGCCCTTACGCTGTACTAGTGGCTAGAAGTAACATAACACACTTTAGGCTGGACTAGTGCCTAGTTGATGGAACAGCCTTGCGGTTCACCGTGCTTACAAAGTGATTCTTTTTACGAAAATGAAAACCCTGTGTGCCATAATGGAACAGCGCGTGACTCAAGATGAAACGGAACAGTTATTGCGGATACAGATAAAAGAAAATAAATGGCTTCCGGAGTTCATATGACTAATCTCTAAACATTTGATGCCAAATAAATGTACTTTACCAAATGTACCGTGTTGCTGTTTAATTGTAAAGTACAGTTTCATATTCCGAATTGTGGCGCGCTGTGTTGTGAGTTGATCTGTGTTGGTTTCCGGGTTCTGTGTGGAGTCGCGCAGAAGACGACTGGGCGCGTTTGCCTACGCAGCACAGTAACGAGGCGGGGAATATGAATGTTTTGATAATGTCAGGCTCAGGGGCGGGGGAATTGATTTAGTGCCGCAAAAGCAGGTCCGCCAGGGCGATCGGGGAAAAGATAGGATTATCAGAAAATGGCGGCTCACAGGTGCTTGTTTTCGCGTGCGTTTAATGGACGAAAACTCGGGTAAGGTCCATAGGAAAGTTTTCTAAAATCGACCCACTTAGCCTTAAAAAAACATGGCCGACCCATAGGGACAATAACATTTTTTACTAGAGTATGCCTTTAAGTCGGCGTTCGAGAGAAGAGCAGCAGAGCGGGCAAAGCAGGAAGCAGAACCACGAGTGAAGGCAGGTGCACAGGAACAAACGGTGCAGCAGAGGCTTCCAAGCTGCGGCTTTACAGCCTTCCTTACCTGAGTGGAGAGAGCCCCAAGGAACCATGGCAGGCACCAGGGAAAAACCACACCAGAAGCGGCAGCAGCAGCGATGCTGTCCAGAGAGCGGCCGTGCTGGAAAACAGCAGCTTCACCTGCGAGTGAGCACAGAGCCAGCAGGCAAGCTAACAGAGGGTCTGTAGAGCGGTGAATGCCATTTCCAGGTGAGGTTTTCATTTTATTTTTTTTATTTTTTTTTTATTTGAAACTTCAGACTTGATTGCCTCAGTGCTCACACTGTGGCATCAGACTTTTGTTACAACATAAAGAGTTTTGTTAGTTTCCTCACTAAACATACAGTTCAGTATTTTCAATGACACTTCAGCATCTTGTCTAAAAGAAAACAAGAAAGAAACAAGGAAGACAACCAGTTTTCGATCAATGATCATAAAAAGCCTCCAGCTCTAAGGAGTCTATAAAATCTACCACAGCGCAGCTTAATTTCACTGAACTGCCAGCCATTGCATATGACCACCAGTCCCGAGATTCAAAGTTCACTGGACTGAAGCTTCCCAAGTGGACAGTTCGTTTTTGTCTGATCTGAGTACATTTTGTAAGTAAATGTTCCAAAGATTCAATTTCTTTCAGGCAGAAGCGACACTTATTGTCATTTACTTCTTTTGAATGACGAAGCCACATCATCGCCTTGGTTTTTATTGAATTTAGGCGAATACGTAGAAATTGCTCACGATGATGTCGGGAAGGACAATTTGTCAGGTAGCGACATGGTACTCCTAACTTATGTGCTCCCAACCCGGAGTCTAAAGTCGTTGGCATCCTTAGACGTTCGTCATTATTTTGAATCCAACATGAAAGTTCACATTTTTTTTTCACGGCTTGTGGTCTCGTTACCAAGCTTCTACTGTTAAATCGGCTTGTTTTAGGATCTGTTCCATACATAATTTCCACTCTTCCAGGAGAATTGATTTTCCTGTGCCTGGTCTGGAGGAGAAAACTTGATAAGCTGGTGGAATTGGCGTCGAGATCATTTTCCCCAGAGCCATCAAGGATTTCCACATGACACATGCATGAAGAGAATTCAAAGAAAGTTCATATCTTAACTGCTTCATTGAGATATACGCCGGTATCTTCAGAACTCGCCTCCAAAAAATGCCTTCTAATTTGTTCCAAAAGGTGATGTCAATGTTCCATCCCGCTTCAGACCCAAAAGTTATTGCTGGAACTACTTTTTGGGTATAAAATGTCAGTACGGGGGTTAAAGTAAATTTTCCGTATGTTTTATACAACAACTGAGCTTGAATACTGAACTGAATCATTCGATTTGTCATGTCATTTTTCCAATGCTGTTCACACAATGAATTGTTAAATGAGATTCCCAGATATCTTATTGAGTCTACCACTTCCAGATGTTTATCATCAATTTTCCATCTAAATTGATTTTTATTTTTGGTATTTGTCCTACCAATGATGATTATCTTCGTTTTTTCAGTGTTTAATACCAAATCATTTTTATTTAGATAGTCATGTAGATTTGTTATTTGCCTTTGTAAACCTATCAGGGTCTTATCTAAGAGAACCACGTCATCAGCGTAAATGATGCATCCGATTTCTGTATTATTTAAGATAGGCGGAAAACATCTTAAATTTTTACGATGTGCTGGAATATCAGCAATAAACAGTTTGAATAACTCAGCAGCCAATGGGCAGCCTTGTTTCACGCCCATATTTGTAGATATCTGATTAGATAAGGTGCCTTGGTTATTCAACCTTATGCTGAGGACGGTATATGAATATAACGCTCTTATAGGTTCAATTAAGTTATTGGGACATTTCCAATTTTCCAATTTTTGCCACAATTTTGATCGATTGATGCTATCAAAAGCCCCCCATAGATCAATGAAAGCTACATACAATCGTGATTTAGTTCTTAAACTTTCAACTTTCAAAATAGTCATTAATAGGAGATTCACCTCGACACCAACTCCTTTGGTAAAACCTGTTTGCCGTATGTCCGGAATTTGTTTCATAACAGACCATTGTACCAGCTTCTGGTGTAAAAATGAAGCAAATATTTTCCCAATAGTATCTGACAGGGCAATCGGGCGATAGTTAGTTGGATCTGCCCGATTTCCCTTTTTATAGATGGGAACTATTATTGCTTCGCGCCAAGAGACCGGAATCGTCATTGTTTCTGATAATCGTAGGAACAATAATTCCATGAACATTGCCCATTCATCTTCATGTTTTTTCAACATTACATTAGTTATTAAATCTGGACCAGCGGCATGTGAATTTTTTAGGGTCTGTATTACTGCTTTTATATCTTCAGCTGAGATTTGCATATCCCATGATGACAAATTATGTTCAGCAGATCTTATTTCTTCATGCTGTGGATTTCTGAAGATTTTAGTAAAATGAAGTTCCCATTGTAACACATCGATCCCATTTGACAAATCAGAATGATGTTTTGAGTTTCCTGTATTCAGGATTGCCCAGATTTCTCGAGAATTTTTCTGGACTGTTTCATCATTTTTTGGGATTTTAGCCAATTCCGATACAAGTGTCGACGCTTTTTTATTGCAATTTTGATGGATTCTATTGCAAAACGTGATTTTTTCAATTTCCTCACATCACGTCGCATGGCCTTTTTTGCTAGCGTCAATAATGTTGATGACAAATGTTTATGTGTTTGTCCCATAACCAGATTAGAGGCTCTTTCAATGACGAAATCCGAAAGCAAGGGAAGATAATCAACCGACATTGATTTGTCATAGAGAAGCTTCTGATTTAGTTTTTGTATTTTGGAACCATTTATCCTAAGGCGATTTCCGCCAGCATTCACAGAAAGTGGTATATCATGAATTCTTGTTTCATTTGTCCATTCCACTGGACAGGCCAACCGCAACAAGTTATGGTCACTATTTGACATAGGAGATATTAACAGTGACAAATCCTTTTCAAATAGATTTTGGGAGACCCAGAAAAAGTCAATGATCGATTGTGCATTATGATCCGACCACGTTTGCTTTGGCGGTTGATCACCTGGCACATGACCATTTACCATTTTACAGTTGCGATTTCCTAATACGTGGCTCCAACAGTGGCTCGACTACTTACTTCATTTTTTGGTGATAGTTTAAACACCTGATTAACTTGGTCGTATTTGAACCACGTACAATTTAAATCTCCAGCGCAAATTATTGAGACGTTCTTATAATTCAATATTGCTTTGTCAATAAGATGTTTTATTGAATCCAGAAACGATTTTGTGCTGATTTTTTTCGGGTTCCAATATCCATTTAGTATAAGCAGGTGCTTCCTTATATTCATATTTTTGTTATTTGTTTGAAGTAAGGCTCCTTGCACATATGGATTAGGACTAAAAGAGTCGATAAGCCGCCACCACGTGTTTATCCTAATCATCATCAACAGTCCAGAGGAAGGACGCCCCTTTGTGTTTTTAATAGCGGGGTTTAAGAGAATCACAAAGCCATCTCTTGCTGGTGGATCGCTTAACCATGTTTCTTGCAGGCAGATGGCAAAAACCTTTTTTATCTCGACATCAAATCGGTTGAACAAGTGAGTAAATCCTCTCGTATTCCAGGACAGAAATTCCCGAATACTTTCATTTTCAATTGCTGGTGGCTATTGCCAAGCATTTTTGTTGTTTTGTATTTGATGGTCTTCTTTGTGCATGATCTTTGGGAGCCTGGAATTTGCATTTCTCGACGTAGATTAGCACATCTTTGTTTTAAATTTTTATGAGAGGTACTCTTCAAACTGGTCATAGAAGTCTCTGAACCAGAACTAATTGGTTCAACCGATATATCAAATCCAAACATCAACAGTTCGTCAGAGGCATTCAGGATAGTATTACGAACAGAAGCTGAGGAAATGTGCAAGAGCACTTGATCACAACACCGCTCAGTTGCGTACTCCACAATTTTTATATCTTCGGATGTGATTGTTCGAAGTGATGGAATGCAAGAAAATAATTTTATCACATTATTGCGGTTTAAATTCAAATCATCATCCTCTTGATGGAGATTTTGCAGTCTCAATTTATAGTTTGAGGTTTTGTTGTCTGATTACAAAGATGTGGAAGCACGAGAGAGGTAATGAACTTGTTTATTGTTTTGAGTTCTTGGTTGTTTGGGGTTCAAAAGTGATGGTGTGTTTTTCGAACTTTTCTCAGTCACCGTTGATCTGTATTCAGAACTCCTATCTTTTTGCAACTCAGATGTTAGAATTTGTGGTGGTGGAACACGTGGGGTTTCAGGAGCCATGCATGGATTTAAAGTTTGTCGATCACTTAATGTGTCATCCGAGTACGTAGACAGATCACAAATGTTGATCGAGGAACCTGAAGAGTGACTTCTGATACTTTCCGGTCCTGAGCCCACTCTTTGACGCTTGCTAGAGGGAGCTACAAAGCGCACAGGGTCCTTATTAGGATTCACTAGATCATGTATAGTATTAGGAACACTTGATTTAGATGTCTCGGAGCGATTGAACAAGCCCAGCCTAGCATCTGCGGGTACATTTCGAATAAAATTTTGTGATTTCCGAGACTGTGCCTCCTTGTTAGTGACAGGCCTCCTTTTTTCTTTCGCTGATTTGCGCTGGTTTTGCCGATTTAGTGTGCAGTCACCCTTTTTTGTTGTAATCTCGATTGACTTGGCTGATCCTTGGAAAATTCCAAAAGACATCGAGGGCATCAGGGAGACTGCACTTTTAATTTTTTCTTCCATTTGTTGGCTCTTTTTTTGTGCCAGAGCGGGAACAGTACAGCAAGTATCAAGATTTATATTATTTGCTGGCAAGTCCGCATCAGGGCACAGTATAGTTTGAGGAATTGTCATAGACGTCATTTCCACGTCTGTTCCATTTAGAGACTGCTCATATAATTTATTCCCACCTTCAGTTGAGTTTTTTGATTTTATTTTCGATACTGCATCACGTTTTCCTGCAACGGTTAATCCTTTTTTATGTGACTGAATTTGAGAGTTCATCAATGTAGAAGAGTGGCGCATCCATTTCACGGCATCAAGCAAGCCATCAGATAAAGAGTCATTCTGACAATGATGGCGTGCGGCAAGATCGCTTAGCCGCTCTTGCCAACGCAGTGTACGTTCAGCTTCCTGAGTCAACTGAGCTTGCAGAAAATTTGTGGCCGAGTCAAAACTATCCATATTTTCCTTTAATGATATTATGAGTCAGGTCTGATCTTTGTGGGATTCATGAAGAGACTCATACATCTTCAAAAATGGTAAAAGAGCTGCAGACGAGGCCGCTAATACATTGTTATATATCTGCATAGCTGCTGCCGAGGAAACACTTGGTTTCGACTCAGTTCCAGTCTTATCTGCTGAACATGTATGTAGATTGTTTGTTGATTCTGAATTGGAATTATTTGTTGTTGACAAGTTCCCAAATTCGGTCGTCACAGGAACTTGTAAAGATTGCAATTGATTCAATCGTGATCCATTCTTTCTTGGTGAGCTCTTTGAAGTTCTCATGTGAGTTCTTAATTTGGTTGTACATGTACTCGTATCTTGCTCAACTTCATCATGTAGATAGCAATTTTCTTGTAAGAGTGGGCCAGTAATATAGCATTTCCCCATCTGAGCAACATTGTGTTTCTCTCGAGATATTTTTGATGCTTCTACTTCAAGGTTATGGACGTTGCAAGATGATTTCGCTTGAGAACTTTGATTTTCTCGTCCTAATGAAAAACGGCTCGATCGTTGCGTTGTATCAGCTTCATCAAATCGGAACCGTGAGTGCCTAGAAATACTTTGTGGTGATATCTGTGTAGTTGTTTTTGCATTGACCACTCGTGTAGGTATTTGAAACCGATCTTTCGTGTTTAAATGTAGAAGTTTTTTTTTTAGTCATGCTAATCACTGACGAGGAGCCAGCTAAGATTGTGTCATCATTATCAACCGAATGAGTAAACATTTCTGGTGCTACTGTGCATTTTGTTACTTCATTTATATCCCCGTCTTGAGAAGCTTCCATTAGTTCTGCATCTGTTAATTCGTGGGCAGTAAAAAAAAACATCTACTATTTCAGATTGAATTGGAAGTGGTGAATCTATTCCTAGAGCACTCCGGTCGAGTAAAGGTAGGTTGAGCAGAGTTAATAGTGGTTTTTGTAGTGGAGTGACAAAGGGAACGGCCACTACCTCCGTAGCTTCAGAGGTAGTTGTCACTTCAAATTCACCGACATTCTCTGGTGCACTATTGGATCTACTAGGATCTCCAGAATTATTTGAATATTTTTGCACAACATCAAAAACTACAGGAGCAACAAAAGAGTTATCGCCGATGTGTAAATCAGCCAATACTTGTGTCGGAAGACTATTTAAAGTTTCCATTTCATCAGACGGGGCAAAAAGGCTAGTTGACATAGTTTCATCTCTGTCCCCAACCTCAGCCCCAGCTTCTACAGTAGATAAATGTACAGACGCCTTAGGTAAATATTCCAAATCTTTAGTGTTTGTCAAAGGGGTTGTACAGTCTACTGATAGAACAGTGTGCTCAATGTGTTCGAATTGTAGACAAGGATCCACTAATTGCTTAGATACACTTTTTCTTGATTTTGAGCTTACCTTGGATGTCTCTAGGCCAGAGTCTGCTTTTAAAGCTGTCCATGGATTCTGCATCCGCCGTTGTTGTATGGTCTTTTGTCTTGTTTGTGGCCCTACCTGGCCCCCTGATCCCGATTGTGCGGTCATGCTATTTGTGATGCCGCACCACTCTGCGCACAAACTGCAGTTGGAAGTGACCAGAGGCCGAGATCTAAGCTTGACAGCAGATCCAGTAAGTGCCAAGACAGGACCAGGACCCAGCGCCAAACAGCAGCAAAACAGTTCTTGCCGCCGAAGAATGCGCCGCCCTTTACTCTGCGGCCGGGCTTAACGCCGCAAGGGTGGTAGCCTCTGTGTAATGAAGGCCTCCTCCAGGAAGCGCGGCAGGACAATGATGCCGGCAGGAGCGCAATAGATGCTCGCAATGCCGGGTAAGCAATCACAGCCTTCTCTTCAATACGGGTACTCTCTCCAGCACAACGCACAGAGCGGGCGGCAGCCTCTGTGTAATGAAGGCCCCTCGAAATCACGTGATCAGGACACGTGACAGGTAAGGCCCCGCCTCCTCCAGGAAGCGCGGCAGGACAATGAAGCCGGCAGGAGCGCAATAGATGCTCGCAATGCCGGGTAAGCAATCACAGCCTTCTCTTCAATACGGGTACTCTCTCCAGCACAACACTTTTTTTTGTGTGCCACGGGTCAGAAAACACTGTTGAGTTGACCCAGTGATAGTGGGAACCCCAGGGTGTACCGACAGGCACAGGCACAGGAACAATTGAATGTTCATTTTGAAAACCAACCAAGTAAAGCAGAAAGACAGAATTTGGGCAAATCCTCATGCAAGAAACGTAAAGATGGGTAAAGTTGGAGCAAAGGTTATTACAAGCAGATGAATATTAATGAGGACGTTGAAAGCAGGAATTTGTACAAGTTTCCATATCTGAGATGCCAATATGGGAAAGGTTGGAACAAGTGTTGACATGATCAAATAAACATTGGTGAAGAAGTTAGAAGATATAACTTCAACAAGTCTCCATATATGAAGTAAACCAGCTGTATCTAAAGGCACTAGATTGAAAGAATATTAAAATAAGTTGTGGTGAACAAAGCTCATCAGGCAGTGAGCCTGTGGGGAAGAGATACCTGGCTAGAGAGTATACTAGGGAATTTGCAAGACCCAGAGGGGGATTCCTGGCAGGAGAATAACCAGGAGATCTAAAGAATCTACTGAAGAATTATTGGCAGGGGATTATACCAGGAAGTGATAATTGAAGCGGTTATGGTATAAAAGAGCCTATTTTGCCAACCTTGAGACGTTATATAAAAGACACAATGTACCCCATATTAAGATTTTTTTGTAGGTAAGATTGTTCCAACAATCTTGTACGGGATTGAATTTGCGGAAATTTGTATCCTAGATTTTCCATCTGTGGAGGAAGATCCTTCAGGTTCCAAACAGTGTGGCAATTTCTGCCATAAGGTACGAGCTTGGAACCTATTCCCTTAAAGTCAGGGCCTGCTGGAAATCCTTAAATCTATATGGTAAGATCGTTGATCCCAGGAAAAGTTTCTTATTTTCTGATTTTAAAACAATCTTGGAAATGAAGGGGGAGAGATTTTTCAATACATTTTCATCATTCTGCTTGTCGCTGCTAACTACAGTTGGGTCATCTATTTCGGACTTCGCTTCTAACCCATGCAAAGTTAAACAGTTGTTAATTCAACATGATTGATTTACCACCATGGACTCAATGCATGTATATAGATCTTCGAGACATTTGAACAGGAATCATTAAAAGCAGGAATTTGTGCAACATATTTCTCCATTTACCCAGATAGGAACATAAGAAGATGCTCTCTACACTTCCGTTGGAATCTTACATTAACCAAGGAAGTATTAATACAATACGGTTTACTGGTGCCAGATCAAGGATGTTGTCAATTTTGTAATGACAAACAGCACAAGGAAACATTAAAACATCTCTTAATAACCTGTGCTGTGGTGCAACGGAAGAGGTGGAATTACTTTAAAAGGTGGGTGAAACAGTGGTGTATAGGCGTATTATAAATGCCATATCATATCATAAAAACACCTTGAATTGTTTTCAACAGGTGATAATCGGACCTCGTGGCAATGTTGACTGTCAGGTAGAACCACTGCAATAGTTGTGGCGGTTACAGGTTTTCTGGACTCCCTTCAATTAGGGGTACCTTCAAACACATAATGCACTTTAACCTAGTAATTGGTTAGTATTATCTCTCAAATCGAATGGGATTTTGTACTCCTTTCCGAATAGTTTTTATTGGAATGGTCAAGGGTGATTAGTGTAATGTGTGGGTGAATTTAACGATACAATTGATATTAATAGTGAGTCTGATGAATTTTGATGTCTTATTATACCAATTGATGTTGTTTCAATAATTTGTATTGAGACACTCCAGGTCGATTAGGCATGGACAGGATTTATACGATGATTGTATGTATTGATTTTAGTGTACATTGAATTTAATGTGATTTCAAATGTTTTTTTAATTAATTATAAATTAATTTATGTGATCTAATGTTTTAATTAATTTAATGTAATTTAATAAATTTAATATTGTTAAAGGTTGTTTTAACCAAATAACAAAAAAATTAAAAGACACACCTTTGCCATCCTTAAAAGATAATGTGTAGAAGAGACTTTTTTACCATCCTTGAAGTGTTTGTTGTATAAAAAAGACACTTTTACCAGCCTTGAGAAGTTGTCATATATGGAAAAAACATTCCTATTATCATTAAGAGAACACTGTTTGGAAAATACACTTTCACCATCCTTCCTGAAAGAATGCAGGGGAAGGGAACCATCCTCTGGATCCAAGGAAGCCTTCTTGGAAGAAACCATGTTTTTGTTGGATTTATCTATTTGCTTTACATATGAACACTTTTTGGCTAAACTTAGATCAGAGACCATTTTCCTTACACTTTTTTAATTGTTTAATTTCTAGTGTGAGGGTCCGATATGTTTTGGACATAAGGACAGTTTAGTTAATTTTCACGACGAGACACAGACTGATCTTTAGTTATAGTTTCCCAGGTAGGGAAAATCTCTTTAGGATAGGGACAGAGAGGCCTTTCTCCAACCCTTTGTTTTTAATAAAGATATCTGATGTTGAGAACACTACCGCTTTGTGTCCACCTCTCATTTCTGAAACCTCACATAGTGCAAAGAGACTAGAGGGGACACACTCTAGCATATCACTTTGATTAGGAGGGGAATATGAAACTACACTGGAGTCAATCTGTTTCGGAAGAGTCTGATGGCTGACCCACATCAGGCAACATAAGGTTGCTGAGGTTGTTGCACCCATTAGTCGAGAATCCAGTAGATCCAAAGGGACAGCCTGACAAATCATGCACCAGCCAAGAAAGACATCCAGAACAACAAATAAATACTTTGGACGACTATATTAATTCAGACACTATGTGTGACTGAGCTATGCAAGACAACAACCCTGACCTATATCAAGAGATAGACTGACTCAGAACTACAGTCATAAAAGAAGTGAAAAATCTTGTAGAACCAGTCACTTGTTGGTTTGTCCAGAACCGTTTGGAACATCATAAACTGATGAACAATGGACTTTGATGTGAGAAAAGCGTGGAATAACACCATGCAGAAAACTATAACAAAACATAATTTTTTGATACTGTGATGTGGCGCAAAATAAAATAGATTGACACACGTTATGTGGGTTGGTAACACTTCACATTAATGGTAACCGTGTTCCTTGCCCGCAGATATGAACTCTTCCCCACCATATGGAAATTAACAGATACATCAAAGGTGATGGCAACATAAAAGAATAGAGGTTAGATTTTAACATATCAAGAGATATGGTGGGCGTAGAGGTGAAAATGGGATACACATTGAGTTTTGATATATACTATGTTTTGTAGAAACTACTGCAACTGAGTTTGCCAGATTGTTCAAATGAGGGTGAACACATGAAAACTGCTGCGCTCTGTCCAGATGAAGGCCGTTTAAAAATCAATCCTGAACCGAGGCGAAACACATATCGACATGTTTAGTTTTTTTTATATAGATGGTGGAAGTCTAACCGACAACAAGAAGGCACACGACTGAAGCAATCCATCATACCCTTCACTGTTTATGCACAATAAAGAACAGTTTAGCATTAATGTTTTGTGGACACCTATGCAGTCTTTAGCTGTTATGTGTGAAAACAAGTGGTAGAATAGGGAGTGCCCTCCTTTTTGAATGAATTGGGTATTCGACATATTATGTTCTGTTTTTTGCACATATTAACAGAAAGAAATACAAAAAGAAAATGGTTATTGGTGTGATCTGGTTTTTGGTACAATTGTTTTAACTGCGTTTACAATTTTTTGATAAATTGTGAATAAAATGTTATTGACATAATTTTATGAATGGAAGCAGTCGTGTCATTTCCACCCGACTCCCTCCAGCTCCTGATGATCACTGCCACAGATACAGTATCATGTGTTGCTGTGAAGGATTGCCATTTGGCAAGAGGGTAGAAGCACTGGATTTTTTTAGGTTTATTTAAATATAAAATGATGTGGGTAATTGGCTCTCAAACAGGGTGGCCTCCTGACTAGACACCCTGCTCTACAAATTCCATGCCAAAAGTGTAGTATACACCTGTGCCTGGATGAATCAGTAGTCTGATCTAGAGCTTCTGCTCTCTGTGGCAGAGAGCAGATTCAGGCCACAGGTGCCCGCTTCACAGCCACGTTGACGGCCAAGTTGGGGCAGCACAGGGGCTGCATTTAAAGTATGGACCCATGTTCCAAACCCCCATAATTATGAGTCTATTGTTCTGGTGGCACGTTAAACTTAAATATAACCCATACCTGCATTGGGATGTGGTGGATGGTATTCCTCAATTATTACAGCCACATCAAATTGTTATCACATATGTCAGCCCTGTGAGCCCAGGTGAGCTGTGGAAGGATATGCCTATTCCCCCAGCCAGGCTGTCTTTGCTGCTCCTAGCAAGACTGTAGTATTTGGGGGGTCCTCTCTTTGATCCTTTGTGAGGGCAGGTAACACTCACTCCATTGAGACAACCACTCCACGGGAGGCTGTCCTGGCAACATGAATCACAGGGTATACTCTTCCCAAAAGGACAAGCCTCACACCAGGGTGATGCATACCAAAAAGGCCTTTGATGCTATTGACAAGGGTAGGAAGCTGGGCTAGTGGAGTCAGAGCTCAAACCAGCTGGCGGAAGGTTCCACCATTTTGTTTTCTCTCTTTACCTCTCTTCTTTCATGTCTCCTCTACTTAACACAAAGCATTTTGGTTGTGATATCAGAGGGTAAAGTCCACCTTTTAAAAGGCCAGTGATTAGATCCTTAAAGCAGGCTTGCTTTTTGTCAATCACCTTCAGATTTTTGCATTTAAAAGAAGGGGACTCCCACTCCTTTTCAGATTCACTTTGGAACAAACACCCATGGAAGAATGTTATTTGACCTCTGTCAGGAGAGTTAACTTTCTGAAGCCCTTTACCAGTGAAGTGAAAATGGAGTGTCCAAGGCAGAGGCCAAAGGACTTCAGCGTTTCGCATCTTGATGACGTCGCTGTCTTCACCCATACCTGGGAAGATCACCTATTCCACCTGAAACAGGTGCTTCAAACCATGCAGAAGGATGGCTTGACTATCAAGATACCCAAGTGCCAGACAACACAGGGCACAGTTACTTACCTAGGACACCAATTGGGTGGTGGTAAGAAACAGCCTCTCCAGGTCAAAGTTCGGGCAGTGGTGGACTGAGATATTCCCAGTACTGAGGCTCAAGCGGGGGCCTTCTTGGGCATCCCCAGCAGCTACAGGCCTTTGATCAAGAGGTATGGGACCCTTGCCCTTTCCCTCAATGGTGTGTCATCCAAGAAAATGCCAAAGAAGGTAACCTTGATCTCTGTCTGTCAAACATTCTTCCAGAGCTTGAAGGACGGTTTTTGCAAGGCCCCAATTCTAAAGATCCTAGATTATGTGATTTTGCGATATTTAAGGAATAAGCGCACTTTTCAAGGAATGTTGTGTGCCAAGAATGAAAGACTTTGAACATGGTTGGTATTTGCTTTAAACATGCATTTGCTAAGACTCCAGCATCTCCAGAAATGGTGCATGCCCTCACACAAATGGGAAATAATGCTGCACGAAAACTATCTGGAAGCTGGGGCTTGGAGGAAAAGGAAAAGGCAGGGGGAAAGATATTGTTCAACCTTAACATCCTCTGGGCAACGGAAGCATGTTAGGACTCTGCCAATGCCTTTCTTGCAGAGATGGCCTTCTGTGAGAAAGCAACCTTCAGCTGCACCCGTCGTCATCCGTCTGTGCTCCCGTGAACTGCTGGAGGCAAGGACAGTGTCCCTAACCTCAATGCCAGTCTGCCCCCCAGGAAGCTACTGAAGCAGATGCCTACCCTGTCCCTACTCTCTAGTCGTGCCTGGCCACACAAATGAAGCTTGAGAGTACTCTGCCCTTCACTCCCTCCTAACCTGGCTGGCCTAAGCTGTCAGGGACTGTCCTTGCCTCTCTGCTGACAAGGCCTTATGTGGGGAGCAAAGATGTGACCACTGTCCTTGGCTTCTATGCTCACCCAGCCTGCTTTAAGCAACAAAAGAGGCAGACACTGTCTTTGACCTCATTGCCAAGACAGAATGGCTACGAATGGCCATCTTTATCAATAGACTCCACTGGACAAAATACACCTCCTAGGAATATGAGGGTGACTTCCCGGTGAAAAGGCAGGCTATACTGGGCATAGGTGAGTGGATCCTGATCATCTTTCAAACACCCGATGGCCAGTGGAACGTTCGAAACAGCATCAGAAAGAAAAACAGGGGATATGCAAATTGTATGCAATTTTTCCAATGAATCTGGCCAATGAGTTGCTGTTATGCCTACTAATACTGCAATAGGAACTGTGGAGGATTTTGTGCCCAATTCACGAAGTGTTTCAATGGGATACTTCCATTGAACACACTGTGAATCATGTTGTTTATGTCTATGAGAAACCTTTGTGATAGCTTGCTTTTCAATGAATATTGTGCACCAAGAAGAAAAGACTTTGCACATTGTTTTGGAACCAAAACATAAAATTGGTGTCTGCTCGGTCAGCTTTAAACATGCATTTGTCAAGTCTTCATCATCTCCAGAAATGGTGCATGCCCTCACCCAAGTAGGAAACAATGTTGCACATGAATGATCTGGAAGCTAGGACTTGGAGGAAGAAGAAAAGTCGGGGAAAAACAGGTCAACCTTAATATCCTCTAGGCAGTAGGGTGGGACTCTACCGCCCATGTCTTTCTTGCAGAGATGGCCTCTCAGAATCCAACCTTGAGCTGCACTCGTCTGTGCTCCCCTGAACAGCTGGAGGCAAGGGCTCTGTCTCTAGCCTCTCCCACCTGCCTGCCCACCCCTAGGCAACTAGAGAAGCAAGCACCTACCCTAGCCCCATTAAAGTGTCAATGAGAGGAACTCTGACCCTTCTCTCTTGCCCTTCTGGGCTACACCAAGGAAGCTTGAGAGAAGGACTCTGCACTTCACTCTCCCCCTGGCTGGCCTATGGGCAAGACTAGAAAGGCAGACACTGTCCTTGCCTCTCTGCTGGCACGGCCTTACCCTACTTAAGGCAACAAAAGAGGAAGGCACTATTTTTGATCTAATTGCTTAGCCACTATGGCCAGCCTTATCTATAGACTCCAACCAGACAAAATAAGCCTCCTAAGAACGTGAGGGTGACTTCCCGGTGCAAAGTAGGCAGGGTAGATTACGCACAGATGAGTGGATTCTGATCATCTGCCAAACAACCGATGGCCAGCAGAAGGATCGAAATGCATCAGAAAGCAAAACAGGGATATGCATATTTTATGCACATTTTCCAATGACGTGCCGTTATGCTACTAATACTTCATTAGGAACTGTGGAAGCTTTTGTGCCTGATTCACAAAGCATTTTCAATGGGATAGCGGGACAAAGACACTCATTTGGCAAAGAACTAGAATGTAATTGGATGTACAACGCTGGGCAGCTTGTTCCGTGAATGGAGAATGAGGTCTTTACAGGATTTCATCGCTACATAGGAGTTGGGGAACGGGCAGTTTTTAAATCTTGCAGTAGTGGATGCAATTATTGGTCTGACTTCCCTTTGCAATCAGCTGAGCTGTAGGTCATTGCAACCATGAGGGTCTTGGTTGGGAGCAGGAAAATGGTCACAATGATTTACAAAGTGGTGATGCTCTCTGGGACCCAAGTACATCGTAAATGTAGGAAAATTTAGGAGGATGATATTGGTACGTCAATAACGGACAAGGCTTGGGCATCTATATGTAAGCACACCAAGTTGGTTTCTAGGAATGACCGCTTCAAACAGACAAATAAAATGGCTACATTGCACATATGTTAAACCAGCCCTTATGAGTGCGTTTAAACAGGACGCTGATGCTGAATGTCCCAGATGCTGGCGACTGGACTCAGGGTTTTTTCATAAAATCTGTAAGAATGAGGCAGGGGTTTGTGTAATGGAGGGGGTGATGGAGTATCTAGCCAGGCTTAGCGAGTTGCAGCTGGAGCCATGTCCTTCCTGAGGTTTGCTGGGAAGGAATCCTCGAAATGGCGCCGTCTGTAGAATCATTACACACTGCCTTCTACAAGCTGTCAGGAACCAGATGGGGTCTCCCTGGCTAAACCCCGGGGATCTGTCATCCAGGTGGCCAGGACACAGCCATTGCTATTGGATCCAGTTCCTGGGGGTGGCCCAGTGAGGGATGATCACCTGGATGGGAGGTCCTCGGGGAGTGGGACACCGACGGGTGAGACGCAGCCCCCATTCTTTCAACACCTTTTCCCCATCCTACCATGTAGGACATTCAAAACCACTGCAGTCCCCCCCCCTTTTCCGATACAAACACTTTTGCACGACACATCAGAGAAACGGACTAACACCAGAGCCATTTACCTGACATGTCCCAATACAAGGGTCAGGCAAAGTCAGGCAATTGATCAGGATCACACACACCCGACGGCCCTTTCCCTTCCCCACAAGGATAAAAGGCAAGAGAGCAAAGTACGAGCAAGGCAGACTGCACAACGAGACAGCTACCCAGTCCTGGCAGTACAAGAGGAGGAGAAAGGCGGCAAATATCAAGAGGCTGACAAGTAGAGACACGGCCTTGCCCTTTTCGACGCAGACCCGCCAACCCTCCGTAGAGAGAAGCGTAAGACCGAGGACACTAGGCCAAGTGTGCTGCAACAAATGTCTACGGTACCCAGAGTGTGCTGACGTTGGTAAGCAGGAGCAAGGGAAACTCCTGCTACCTTGGTACCGGCCTTGACTCCAGTTACGAGGAAAGTCAAGCGGTTCATCACAGCCGGTGAGTTGAGGGGAGTGCTGATAAGAGGCAGGCTGCAGTGAATGAATGTCACAAAGTGGCAACTCAAACCAAGTTCAAAGAACTGTAAAAGTGTTGAGGGGAGACCAGCTGCAGAGGGAACCGGCACTACGTGGGGGCTAACTCGATAGACTCTGGTCGATCCCCGTCTGAGTGAAACTAGAGTTACCAGAAGGCCGTAGGAGAGCCGGCAAAATAGGCCAAAATTGTCATACAGGAGGTCAAGCAAAATCCCCATACAGTCGAAAGCCTTTGACCTAAGAACTATAAAGAAAGAGAAGTGAATCCCGTAGAAATTCAATGTGAATATGAATTTGGCAAGAGTGAACCCGGAAGAGGGATGCTGACGAGAAGGGGGCAACGTTTAAAGTCCGAAAAAATAGTGTGTTGACAAAGGTGAACCCGGCCGAGGGATGTCCACTGGAACGGTTTAAAAAGACATTGAAATTTGAGAAGGGTCCAAGCCCGAACGAGGGAGATCCAGGGGTGAAGCTATCACGCAAAATGTCATTGAAGCCATAGTGAATCCGGTGGAGGGAGGCTGAAAGTAAAGAGGTCAGCGCCTGGAAGAGGGGAACCTGGGGGTGAAGAATGCTCACCCTAAGTGAAACAAGGAAACAAACTGTCACTTTGTTTAAGGAACTTTTGTTTGTTTTTGTAAACCTATCAGGCCCTCGGAACCAGAAGGCAAAACCACTGAATGCCTTGATACTGATAGAAACTGTTTGTGAAGGGTCCGAGCCGAACAAGGGAGATCCCGGGGGGGGGGGAAGCCATCACCCAAAATCCATTGAGAGAAGAACTGTTACTTTGAGGTACGATTTGTGAAAGGAAAGCACCCGGGGGTGAATTCATCCCCTACAGAGAATAAGTGAAAAAGTAACTTTGTTTTGTTATTTGACTACGTTAGGCCCTCGAAGGCAAGAGACTTTCAAGAGAAACAAGACTTAGCCATCAACAGTCCTGGTAGCTGCAAGTGGAACTGTCGTCTCGTGCTGGGGAAGCTTGAGACTGTACTGTGCTCCAAGATCCCAACCTTACCCCGTGCTTAAAACGTGGGGATGGGAGACCCAAGCTACCGCCTCCTGACATATTATTTGTGAACACTTCCTTCTTTTCTTGAGAACTATCCCACACTCTTTTTATATTAGTTGGAAGGTTTGGTAATAGGTTTCTTAGTATAGGCCCTTTTAATTTGACACAACACCACTAGGACTGCCTTATTATAATTTGATGGCGACACTTTCTCTCATCTAAGATTTAGGTTTAGATTAGGCGTTTTTCCAACCTGCATACAGTTTAATAAACACCCTTGAACTGTGATCACTTGTGTCTGTCTTTACTGTTGCCACCATGAGTTCCTTACAAAGCCAGGAGGCATAGTCATGCACTGGAAAAAGAGGGCTGCACCCACATTGACAATGTCCCTGTGTGACATGCTTATGTGGGTCTCAGCAGGGAATGAGGTTTGTAAGGTAAACACATTTCGTAACCGCGATGTGCCCATTTACGCCATATGAATTTCCTTTCTAGACTTTGTTAATGCTTCAACAGATCTGATGCCATCAATATGCACTGCGCTACTAATACCAATTTTACATACATTATTTTAGGTTTGGTTCATGAAATTTTATGGACATGAAGCTAACACCCTAGAATGCACTATGTATAGTTAAACAATACTTTCATGTTCATTACCTTTTCATTAACACCCAGAATGGCATTGACGTTGATGCACATTATATTACAATAAATCAATGAACATTTCAATAAATTAAAATTTAAAAAGGAAAGCATAATCTCTGTATTATTTGTTAGTCAAAAAGTGAACTTGTAACTGGTTTTGTGTCATCTGTCTGTCCATTCTTCTGCGGACACCAAGCGCAGCACAATACAGCATAACGCAGTACAGAAAACCTACCCCAGCCAAACAGAAAATAATAATACACAGGCAGGCTGGCAGATAATCAGGGGCATAGGCCCTCACAAGGACATATTGTGATGAATTCTGCAGAGTCTTCACTGATCCCCAGCCTAGGTCTCCTCCCATGTGTCCAGGGGAAGGCAGTCGCAACCGGATCCTGACCCTGTGGTGGTATTCTGAGGGTGGTTCACATGGGAGGAGATGGCTATCGGAGGGAGGTGATGGCTCCGACAAGGGAGACGCAGTATTCTTCCCTTGACTGTGAAGAGGAAACCCTAATCCCAGGGTTTCTAGTGGCCTGCCGTCATTATTCAGAACCCTTTCATTGTGAGTACTTAAAACCTACTTCTCTTAAACAACTTAAGCAGAACTTTTCATTCTTCACATGTACCTAACCCCTATGGTAACACTATGGTAATCCTTTGGACTTCAATTCCCAGTACTGGCACGAAGAAGAGGAGTAAAGACTCAATGAGGATCAACAGTTATGCCAATAGTAATGTGCAGTCTAGTTGTTGTCCATTCAATCAACTGCGTGGGACATTTAAATTAGAGAAACACATGCAGATGGGAGAAGGTGAAGGAGAAGCCAGATTGGGCTGCAGAGTACACAGAGCACTAAGTGGAGCCGCGGAGAAAGGTAGACGTGCAGGAGTGACCCAGGCTGAAGGAGAGAGGCGCTCCCAACCTGCCACTTGTCAATCTGATGTAGTGGCGTGGTGGGAGACCCAACTAAATCCAACGGGCTCAGAAGGAGTAGGGCAAGGGGGCAGCTACCAGAGAAAAGTTGCCCACGACGCCGTCAGTCCAGAAAACAGCACCCATATTAGCGAGGATCCACAAAGCCGGCAGAGGACCTGAAAAGGTGTTTGACAAGCTGTAGAAGTCCTATCCGAAGCAAAACTCTGCCGCTACAACAAACCATGAGTCAGAGGTACAGACTATAAAAGACTGTCTTTCAATATATTTCAAACCATATTGTGAAACGAACACTTGCCTTGTCATCTTAAGGAGAATACCCAGTAAAGAGACATGTTTCATTACCCTCAATGGAACATTAGTGAAACAGAGTATTTCAAGTGCCTTTTTCCTGAAACCGTTCAGGGGAAGGGAAACTAAATCCTGGAGATAAGGGTTGTTTTATTGAAACTGTATATATATGGTTTTTGCAGAACTTGGTTGCGACGATAGAAATTATATTGTACCTTTTGATTGTGTATACTAGTGTGAGGGTCACATGCATTTTGTACACAATTTTATTTTCATAGGTAGGAACATTCTCTTTTGGTTAGGGCAAGATAAGCCTTTTTCCAAACTTATTTACTTTCAATAAATATAGCGTATATTGAGAACATTGCAACGTTGTGTCCGCCTCCCATTGCTGACCCTTCACAATATGCTTAGCACAAGACAGCTCCACCCAGCACGACACCCATTCCACACACAAAGAAAATTAATGGGCAGACATACTTTCAATCCCCTTCATCTGCCTCGGACAAAAGGGGCGTTTAAAGGCTTTAAGGGGGCAGGGCTAGCCAGGCAGA
This sequence comes from Ambystoma mexicanum, assembly GCF_040938575.1. Lineage (NCBI taxonomy): Eukaryota > Metazoa > Chordata > Amphibia > Caudata > Ambystomatidae > Ambystoma > Ambystoma mexicanum. The sequence goes on along the minus strand of NC_090936.1, from coordinate 497,030,165 downwards.
ACCCCAGCTGTCTCCAAAAAAGATCTCTGATGTCCCACACCTATGGGGGAAAACAGAGGCCGGCTCAGTTTGCAGGCAGGTGGGGCGTCGATGCACCAGGTTAGAGCCCAGGGAGAGAACAGTTTCACAGCAGTAAAGAGCAATCCCTCTGTAATGGGCGCTGTTCATACTTTGTCACCAGAACACTTAATTACGGCCATTATCTGGAGTGCATTACAATGCCTAAATTGTGGGGTATTTTAAAATGCTGGCATCTCCATGCTGTCTGACATGGCAGGAGCATGTAGCTTCATCATGTCTGCCCTGTAAAGTAATCAGGGGCTCTAGATGACCCATGTTATAGTCCCTTCACCCAGTGGACCCAAACATAGGACGAGGGACAACATGTGCTGATGCCTACATCCACAGTGATTATTGTGAGGCATCCAATCATCTTCCTCCTGTAGATGTGATGGCCGTGTTGGCTTGGCAAATGCGCTTTGTGGAGGAGCAGCTCCACTTCACACCATCAGATGGAGTCTCAACAGGAGTACTTGACAAGGCAACTACAATAAAGGACAGATCTCTGAGGTGCATGTCAACGTCTCAGTGGGGGTGGTGTAGGTTACAGTTCATGGGCTGTGGCTTCCTACTGTGGTATAAGAAAGAGGATAATATGCACACATAGGAGAGCTGAAAGACTAAATGATTACTAAAGGTATCAAGCACACTGGGCTTGGGTCATCTACACAATGAAGGCTATTAACTCACTGATAGAATTGCCTATAACGAGAGAGAGAGAGAGAAGAACAAGTTACTTACTCCTGGTAACGTTCTTTCAACTGGATGTTCCTCCAACGCATTCCTCATCTTTGACATGTAATGTCCAGCTTCAGCTGCCTCGGAAAAAACGTTTTCAGCAGAGGGCGCCTTGTGTCGATGTCATCGAGTCAATGTCCCTCGAGGGACTCCGTCGAGGGTGACGTCACCGGAGAGTATATTTAGCACGCGCGGCGTCCGTTGGCCTCAGTTCCGTTTTTCCTCCTCCTCATGCAGCAGAGATGCCCATAAAAACAGGCATGACCGTACTCCGCCTTGGTGGAGCGGAAGCTGTAATAGCATGGGAAATTCTACAGAGCGGTAGTTTGGGAGGAAAATGAGGAATACTTTGGAGGAACATCCAGTCGAAAGAACATTACCAGGGGTAAGTAACTTGTTCTTCGAATGGCTTGTGTCTTCCAACGTGTTCTTCATCTTTGACAGACTCCCAAAGCAGTATTTATGATTGGAGGAGGGTGTCGAAATGTACATATCACACATTTTCAAGGGCAGAACAAAGTACTGCTTTGTCAAAAACGACAACCTGAGAATGGGAAGCATCCAGAGCATAATGCTTTGTAAACGTGTGTATTGATGACCACGTTGCAGCATCACAGATACTCCTAATAGGAACCCCCCTTTGAAGGGCAGTAGATGTAGTCATGCCCCTGGGGGAATAAGCCTGCAAACCTTCAGGAGGGTCCTTCCCTGTCCGCCTATAGCACTCAGAAATTGCCAAAATTATCAACCTAGATAAGGTCTGCTTAGTAACAGCCTGACCTAGTTTGTGTCCTGTATAGCCTATGAATAATTGATCATCAAACCGTATTTTGCATTTTCTCAAAATGTAAAAGCTTAATACTCTTCTAGGATCTAATCTATGAAGTCTTTGGGTGAGTTGAGGGGTAGAAGGAAGGCAGGATCATTTTCTGGTTCAAATGAAAATCCTAAATGATTTTCGGTAAAAAGTTTGGTTTGACCTTCAAGACTACCTTGTCTCTGTAGAAGACTGTAAAGGGTGGCTTTACTGACGGTGCATGCAACTTGCTCACTCTGCGTGCTGATGTGAGAGCAACCAATAACATGGTTTTAAAGGTTAATAACCTTAGAGGAAACATGTGCAGGGGTTCAAAGGGTGCACACATTAAGAACTTTAAAACCAGATTCAGGTCCCAAAACAGAACCTGGAAAGGAGATGGAGGATAAACATTAGTGAGTCCTTTCAGGAATTGAATTACCAGTGGCATCTTCAAATAAAAACATTCTAAAATCCTAAAAACTAAGCTGCCTCTGGTAGTGTCCTGGCAAAGCCATAGTGAATTCTCCACTGCAGATGCCAAAATGTTTCATGTGGATGCAGAAGTGGATGTTGGAAAGTCTTTATGTTACTACTTTCAGCGTTGGGACAAATCGTGTGCTAATTTAACTGACAGTTTATAGTTAACACATACTACACAAATACTGCATATGTTTAAGGCAACTTCCCGACAGCTTTACACATACTGTTATGCTAACAGAACCGTTCAGGCCACATACCATGCACACACTGCGAAGTTCCACACACATCATACCACAACATTTGATGACCCAAGTATTAGACTAACTGCGATCAGATTGCATAGATATCCTCTGACAGTTACAGGGGAGACCTTTAATTCCACTCCTCGTTCATAAAGGGAAAATGTGATGATTCATGGGATCTTGTCACTTCTCCCCAGGGGCAAGCCCTTCCCTATGAGGCTAAGGAGGGGAGGCCTGTACCCAATAGTCCCCCTAGGGGTGGTAGAAAGCGGGACTTCACAGGGAGAGACTCCCCTACTGGGAATAAGGATTGTCATTCTGTGAAGGAACTCCCTAACCCCTTTTACCCTGGGACCAAGTCCTTGTCAGAAATCCCTGATAACACTACTGTCTGTTATGGTAATGTCTCTTCCGTCTTTGAAACACAAAGTAATATGACCCAGACAAAGAAGAGCCAAAGAAACCTGCAGAGTAATAACAGGTTGCCTTACTATAGTACTAAGAAGAGATGGTCCCAAGGAGGCATACAGATTATCTCAACTACAGTAAAGAAGGACTTTGACCTTATGTTGGGGAGGATGTAGCCACAGGAAATAAAGAGCGAGAAAGGACTGGAGAATAGAGAGAGCAGCCAGCCCAGCCTGGGAAGTTCACACCTGGGAATGAGAAGCTGCAACAACACTGATCCCCAGAGGCGGGGACATCCAGGAACGGCCGGCGGAGCACTGCAGTGGAAGCCAAGTTCCCGACCAATGGAAGAGTGGGAAGGAAGCCAACAGTGGCGTGACCTCGGAGAGGTGAACCGTGTAGTGCTGCAACTATGCTGGAGTTGTGTGACTCAAGTCTCTGCGGAGCCGCAAGGACGAAGTGGGGAACAGAGTGAAGGAAGCAGGAATTGCTTAAGCAATGCGAGTCAGCCCATCACCCCAGGAATAACCGGCGAGACAGTCCCAACACGTTACAGTTAACGGGAAAAGCATGACACCCGGTAGCGGTTTGGGGCAGCTCAAGAGTCAAGAGAGCCTGGCAGTAATATTCCTCATCACAGTAGTGATACAAAGAGCCAAGAGTGTCTCGGGAGTAATCTCCCTTGTTACAGTAGTGATACAGAGAGTCAAGAGAGCCTAAAGAGTGATCTCCCTCGTCACAATGGTGATACCCAGTGAACAAAGAGTCATGAGAACCTCATGAGTAATCTCCCTTGTCACAGTAGTGATATACAAAGATCTAAGAGTCAAGAGTGCATCAGGAGGTATCTCCCTTGTCCCAGTGATAATCCAAGTAGGAATATAGAGGACACTGGACAACAAGAGCTGTCTGGAGGTAATCTTTATAACGTCACAAGACAGGGAAGAATTGCTGGAATTGTAAAGTAAGCTTTCAGAAGTCCTTGGGAAGAAGTGAAGAGACGTTTGGACTATTGCCAAAGACTACCCCAAGAAAGCCCTCAGAGCTGTACAAGGTGGGTCAGGAGAAGGGAGTCATTCTCCTGACCACACTTTCTTTGTTGAATCAGAAGCTAGAGCAAAGGATTGTTGGATAAGAGAAAGACTGAGCCAGTTCACCAGGAGAAGGGAGTCATTGTCCTGGTACTATTTTCATTTGGATGCTGAACCCTTTTGTAGATTAGTGGTAGGGTTAGAGTATGTTTTTGGACTGAGGACAGACACTTTTGATTTGGACAAACATCCTGATGACAAGAACCCAAGTTTATATTTGTTTAGGTACGGATAACCCTTTAAAGATAGGGAGAGGTAATTTATTTTCTTTATTTATAAAATGAAGCCTTGTTGAAACTTGTCACCCCGTTGTCAGACTCCTTACTCCACCATGCCACACAGGACCTCAGGTTTGGGCCGGAACCGTGCAGGAGGGCGGATCCCTCCCGGAAGCAGCCACACATGTGTAGGTGCCCTGTGGAATTGTTTTTTAAAATCACCAATGCTGCCTGCATCATGACCCTTCACGAGGATGATGCACCACAATTAAGGTAGAAAGGGACATGGGAACAAAGGGCATGAACACAATTCACTGATCTTCAAAGTCTGCTGCTGGCCTTTTCAATTGAGTTTACATGCACGTCAGTGATCGCCCAACATGGCCACCTGAAGGAAAACCACTACATCTAGCCTGATTGCTCTGGCCCTTTTGAAGCAACTAACACAGGAATAGACCAAAAAGTGAGCACTTCAGAGTGCACAGCGGGTGGTCTGTGGGGTGCAGCCTCCAGAATTGGGTTGCTTGTTTTTGGACACAAGGTATTTGAATACTTTTTTGGAACTTGTATTCTTGGAAAAACTCCTATAGTGTGTGAAGCCTGTTCTGTTCATTTTCAAGTCGACATCAGAGGTCTGTCACCTTTTCAAAACTTGAGAAACATTAATTAAAGGCGTTTGTGAACTGTGGTTACACTTCCCTGGCAGACAAACTGTTGCTTAACAATTTAGTGACCGTGTGTTCGTGTCCTCTCACATAGGGCAACCAGATTCCCATGTCACCTTGAGCAGTCAGAGAGACACCTGTTCACCTTTTCTACAAAGACTATTGTGGGTTCCAATTTTACTGTAACACTAGTGATCTCCACATGAATGTATAAGGAAATGTGGGACCTTCACTTTCTCTCGCTCTGGTAAGACTTCAACTTGCCAGCCCCGATACATGGGCACTATGTATGATTAGTTTGTTTAATTGTAGACTAAACCTGGTTTGAAACGGTTGTGATGTCTGAATATTAATTCTTAGTAGGTGCTTGTTGGTTTTGTTATCTACATTTTCCCTTTCTGTCGCTGTATCTCATGCCTACTTACTTTCCCCTTCTATGCTTAAGCTTCTTTATTTACGTGTCGTGCCAGGATTTCACCACTGACATCACAGAACCTGATGATGCATGTGGCTGAGGTTTCATTGGTGCAGCGGTTGAAGCTGTTGGAGGGTGAGAGCAATGCAGGAGCTACTGTCACTGTAACGTATGCCTTCAAAATAAACTTACCTCACCGCTCAACCACTTCAGCCGTATGGCATCTCCTGCATGGAAGAGGCGCTCGCGATTGTCACCTCCTCCTGCAGAACTTCACAGAATAATGAGCATGGATGAGCAGTGGTGCTGTGGAGGCTGGTAAAAGGTGTCTGGTGAGGGGTGTCCCCCACTAGCCTGCCAGAGGGAGAGTAGGGAGTGTTCAATCTGATGGTGCCAAAGGCCACTGACACATGACTGCATTGTTGTGCCGTGCCATTACCTTGGCAGCACACTACGCCACAGAAAGGGGAGACTCGTCTCCATTCATAGGGACACTACTTCACACCATCACCTATGCAACAAATGACACCAAAAGAACAAGACAAGGGCGTGTGAAGAGAGACCCAAGCAGAGTTGCTCATGGTACACGCAGTCCTTGTGATTAAGGATGAAATACTGGCCAATAAAGTTGAAAGGTAGAAAAAATAAATAAATACATTGCACAATCAGTACACAAGTAAATAAAGAGAGGAGAAGGGTGACCAGCAGAAGCAGGGGAGTACCTTAATCAAAGACATTGATCTATGGCTAATATTTCCGGTCCCAGATTAATTTTGTCCTCACCCGGTGATCCGCTGGTGAAATGCAAAGAGGGTTACACGAAATATGTTCTTGCAGTGTACAGGCCAAACTATTTGAATGAGAGGAAGGACACTTTGCTGTTTCATTGCCCTAGGCATGCAGGACAGGTCATACCCAAAAGATTACCTACCAGAGCCAACTGCACAGGACGATGAGCAACCACTCAATGCTTTTGAGCACAGTGTGGTGAAGCTTGACAAGCGTTATGCTATCAAGAAAAGAAGATATTAATACGATAACACTTTGCTACCCAGAAACAGAAGAAATGCAAGACCATAGGGGGTTTTGTTACTAGCTTAGAAGGGTTGGCAATGAAATGTGAATTTGGTCATTGCCTGGAGGAGCATATTCGAGATCAACCAATGATAACATTTAACAGGAAGATCAGGGAAGTACTGTGGTGAGAGAACGACATGTCCTAGCTAGAGCCATCAAAATAGCCAAGTCAGAAGAACACACCGAATTGTGCATCAAGGAGCTAAAGGTGACGAGTCAAAGGGCACTGGAGAAAACAACCTAGTCAACAAAACAGAAGGGGCTGTGAACGATGCAGTGAAAGGTACATGGGACAGGAAAAGAGTGGAGTTAAATCATCATCGATGGACTAAGGAAGAGGCTCATGTGAACAGCTCATACAAAAGCTGAGATGACTCATGCATTTAGATCCCTAAGTTAAGGGAAGGCTATTGTGGCTCCAGTGGCAGGAGGTGCTTCCACTGTAGCAGCCTCCATCACATGGCCAACGACAGGGAGTGCATGGATATACACATACTATATAGGGAATGTGGAAAAAAAGGACATCTTGCTAGATGTTGCAAATTCTTTCAATAGTGTAAAGACAGATATATTGGTGGACAGTAGAGCGGAATACACCATTATCAGCAATCACTTGTGGTTGTCTTTATTCGATTGTTGTACCCTTAATCAATAGAAGTAGAGGCCAATGTATACAGGGAAACATCCATTGACATTCCTGGTGAATTTGAAGCAAATCCAAAATGGAAACAGTGGAGGGCAGGAGGAACTGTTTATGTAATAAGAAGTGGTGGGAATTTGCTATTATAAGACGTCCAAGTGGAACATTTTATCAAGTTAGATCTCATTCATAATGACAAAGTATTAGAAGTCAATGCTTGTGTGGAGAGGAGTTAGGTGTAACCCAAATCGAAGGATAGTGAGCTGCATTTTAGAGGTTTTTGACAAAAACTTTGGGTGTCTCCATGGGTTCTTCCACTGGATCAGACTCAAAAGCAATGCCCGGCCCTTTACTGCCAAAGTAAGGACTATCCCCTGGGCTCTCAAAGCAAAGTTTGAGGTGGAACTGAAGGGACTGGTTGTTGAAGAGGCCATAGAGCCAGTAGAGGCCACCCGGTGGCTTAGCCCAATTGTTGTGCGAAATGCAAAGGGTGCAGTGAGGCTCTTTATGGATCTAAGAGAACTGAATCGCAATGTTGTTGCTGAGAGACTTCCTTTACCAAAGATCTAACAAAGATCTCAGAATTGATCATTGAAATCTCTGGGGAAGTGATATTTACATTGGTGGACCTCACATCAGCTTACCATAAAGTGCGACTTCGCCCTCAATCGATTTAACTTACAGCATTAATCACTCCATTTGGCCCCTTTCGTTGTATGCCTTTAGGCCTGGTATCTGTCATAGGCATAGTTCAAAAAATTATGAAGAGACCACCTGAGTTTAATTTAATGTTATACCAAGATTGTCAAAAATATGGCAGACATGGGCAATGAGGCACCTCACAAGAAAGGTGATCCACTTTCCATGGTCTTCGTGACAATGGACTTCATTACAAGTTTGCCTGTCCGGAAATAAGGGTGCCGGTAAGCTCACTGGCACCCTTGTTTCCGGACCGGCGAACTACAGGTTTGCCTGTCAGAGGCGCTGTGCCCGACAGGTCTGACCCTGCCGGGCACAGCGGTCATGGTAGGCAAAGCGGTCACGGAAGCACCGGCGGTGCTTCCGTGTCCCCTCTCCCATAGTGTCCTACTGGACTCTATGGGAATGGGGACTAACAATATTACCAGCGCCTGACTTCCCAGCTGCCGGACTTGTAATAGCCCAGTGGCACCAGGAAGTTAGGTGCAAGTAATTTTTTACGGGTCCGGCGGCAACCCGCCGGTAGTCGCCGGACTTGTAATGAGGCCCAATGAGTTTAATATAATTAAAGAAAGAGATTGCGGAAACACATGTTCACAAAGAAAATCTGTAGACAGTGTTACATTCTGAAGTGAGTGAAGGTGGGCTAGGAGCAGTGCTCCTGTAGCATGAAGGAAGAGAAGAACACAGTAGCATTTGCTTCAAAACCACTCTAGGATGCGGATTCTAAATACTCTATGCTAGAGAGAGCGAGGCATTGGCATGTGTGCAGGCCATGGGGAACTTTAGATTATATCTGTGTGCAACACCGTTCTTGATCAGAATGAACCACAAGCCTGTGGGTCACTATATTTAACAGAAAATGTGTTGAATGGCATGTCTAGACGGATAGTGAAATAGATTATAGGGTTACAAGGCTTACATTTATCTGTGGCACACATGGCGGGATGCAGGAATGCAGTGGCAGATGCCTCATCAAGTAATGCTCTTCCCATTGGTGAAAGAGAAGAATTCAGTTGCAAAATACAGATGATGTAAAGGAGATTTTCTAGGTGTTCAAGGTAATTAAGAAAAACTAATTGGATTTAGCTTGTATAGATGAGGTATATGATACAGTCAAGAAGTATGTGGAGCAAGGGAGGCCACATGAAACCATGGACCCATCAGTCAGTGCGTACAAGAGATTGAGGGATGAGCTGGCAGTTGTAGGAGAATATATCTGCAGGGGCCACAGATTAGTCATGCCAGAGGGAATGCGCTGCAAAGTTATCGCTCGGGGGCATCAAGGTTGAATTAGCATCAGCAAAATCATAGTCATCATACGTGGAGACGTTTGGTGGCCAGGCATGGATTCCTATATCGAAAGACATTGGTGAATGTGTAGAGGGCAGAGAGTGACAAAGTTCTCAGAACTGGCCAATGACCATTTCGGTAATAGCAGTCCCAAAAGTTCCATGGGAGGAAATTACTGTTGATCTTATTGTGCCACTAAAGTTCAAATCGGCACATAACTCTTTTGTGCTGGTCATGGTGGACTTTCTCTTCAAGTGGCCAGAGGCGTGTGTGTTGAAAGACACTACCTTCTAGCAGCATTAAGTTCCTGGAATTGCTATTTTAGAGAGAAGCACAACAGCCCCAACTAATCTCAAAGGAGATTCAAGACTTCTTCATGAGTTATGGGATTAAGCATGTTACCACTTCCCTGTATCAGTATCATCCCAAGTGGAATGGTTGTGTGGAACACTTTAAACAAACCCTTGTGGATTTTATCAGGATTGCGGTCTGTACTGGAGGTGGCTTTATCTTAAAGGATGTGTCTATGGTTTGTACCCAAGTAGAAAGAGGTGACGAAGATATCCAGTCTCTCAGGTGCAACTGTCAGCATCTGCCTCTTGAACCTTGACATTGGCATCTGTAACACATAATGGTCTAACCAGGGTCAAATTCTAAATCAAATTCATCATTATATAGAATAATTACAGGTCAAAGGAAAGGCTCACTACCACAAACATAGGTGCTTTGTTTAACAACTTTGCAGTGCTGCAAATATTAGCACAATATTCAAACAATATGAGCACCAAAGGAGTGTTCAAATAATAAGCTAAAGCTGTCATCAAGCACTAAGGAGGGGCATGGTAAAACAATTTTCCTGCCGCATTTTGAACATCACTTAAGTGAAATTCTTCTCAAGAGACAGCTAACAAGAAGAGTAGGCCTTATGGCCAATTAATGTAAATAGTGATGCAAGAGTCTGTGAACATGTATTCCCTGTTTTATACACATTTCTGAATTTTAGAAATTTTACAAAAATATTAATCAATTGAAAGAATTCATCTATAGAATAGTTAATTATTGCAAAGAATGGATGGATGTATACTGTGAATTTATATAAAGCACTCCATAAAGCAGCACTGATCAGACTGAAGCGTGGTTGAAGACAAAATGTTCAGCATGCCAGAAAAAATGCATTATGTGTTGGTGGGGGAAAAATATGATTCGGAAAAGTTAAAAGGTGCACTCTGCCAATGTGCATCACCCTTCCTCTCAGCTAATGGGTGGCAAGGGGATTGCTTATCTGAGTAAAAATGACTGGAAGAGGAGCTGGGAAAAACAAAAGAGGAGGTGCAGAGAAATACAACTTTATCAACTTGGATCCCAATCTCAACCTTTGGTAGAATGAAAATCCAGCTGGAAAAGTCAAATCACTGAAGCATTGTAATATGACCTTGACACAACATTTTTTTTAAAACAATAAATCAATTCAGTTAGCACCTCTGTAAAGACCCGAATGAAAAGACAGAGGCAGTTTGAACTCTAAAACGAGAATATATTGTAATATTTGTACCCACCCTATACAAAGCCCTCCCCCCAATCTGCTTGGTTTTCCCGCATAGACGTTCCTGCATCCATCAGATTTTAACAGTAATTATTGCCAGAAGAAAGTTAACAGCACAAGTGTTTTTGTTAAGACTTCTGCGCCAGTAAGGTGGTCAGTTTGATCTTGCCATCCATCGAGGCAGTAAGGCACGTCCCACAGTCCATGGCTGTGCTCCAGTCCACCGTCACTACAGGGGCTCTGTGACCACCAAGGGAAAGACAAGTCTCCAGGGACTTCCCATCACTGTTCAACTGCAGAATAAGAAAACAAACATTATCAATTTATTACTGGACGTTTATTCCTGCATTTCAGCATTGAATTGCAGAATTGGGAAAGCACATATTTTTGGCTTTTTTACAGGCCTTGAACATGAATGCTGAAGGACTCGTCATCAACATGATTATTATGTGAGCGGTTACCCTGTGCTGACTGATTAAATACAACATAATACATCGGCAGCTGAGCAACAAAGCCTCCAGTTTACAAAGCCTGCTACAGACACATAAGATGCTTTTGATCGCTCTACCATCCAACATGGCATTATCAACAATCTTAAAACACACCATCAAGCTGCAATTACCCAAGACTGTGAACAAGGCCTAAGAGGACAATGTAACCCCCAAACAACTGGCTTACTACAGGGCCAAAAAGTAGGACTGTACCACTCTGAAAAAGGAGGATTAGGAGAAAGTAGTACAACTAAGGTCTAGGACAAAGGAGAAGGACTAGGTTGGAGAGTAAGGTTGACTGTAAGGACTAGGAAAAGGAGAAGATGGGCTATATGCAGGAGAATGAAGAGCCTGGATGAATGAGGAGGACTTGAACGATTGAGTACTAGGACAATGGAGGACTAGGGAGAAGGATGAAATACTAGGATAAAGTACTAAGACTAGGTTGAAGGAGATGAACTAGGGCAAAAGAGAAGAACTAGTACCAAGGACTAGGATGAAGGCGAAAAGGAAGTGCAGTGCTGCTGGAGCTCTGGTTGCACTTCCAAACACAGCATTCAGTTTCGGTCTTGTGTTATATTATCATATTACAAGAACCCCAACCCCTCAATGGCATACACCATTACCCACTACATGTGTGCATGTTATGATTTAAATGTTGAATAACATGGACAGATAGTTAATATAGTGTTTACGTAATATTTATAAAGTGCTCCATTAATCACAGAGTAGATAGGTAGGGGAATAATGGCTACTCCTGCTGGGTAGCCTACACTAATACAAACGAAATGCTCACGAGCAGATTGGTTGGTGCAACAACAGTGGCCATTCAGCATTGCTACATTACAATCAGTAAGCAATAATTTCGTTGGCTATTTAAGAACAGAGGCACCTCAGGAGGGACAGTTAAATGTCTTAAAGCACAACATTTATTTTAAATACAACAATATTTTGCCTAGTCTGCTTGCTTTTTGTTCTATTACTGAACATAACTCATACGTGCAGGCTAAACAAACACACAAAGGGGTGTTATTTATGGAACGTCAACTGAAAAAAGGAATTCAAGAGTAATAAAGAGCTTCGGTATACGCACTATGAGGAATTGGGCTGGCATTTAGTTAAAACACAGGGTAGGGAATACAGCAGACACGGACTTCAGCAATATATTATGTTTCAGGTCTTAGGCAGCACTATACCTGCTAACTGCTACATGGTACAGCATGGTTCTTTAATATGATCATGCATATTTTTTCTCAACGATGACAGACTTGATGCAGCAAGGTTTTGCATTCAAGCTAGTGGGTATTCTTGAATAGGATAATGCAGCTTTTTTTCTCAATGATGATCGACTTGATAGAGCAAAGCTTCGAATGCAAGCTGGGCTATGGGGTGCTCTTATTTTTCCAGTGAGATCGGAAAACAGCTCAAATTACCCAGTAATATCCGTCACCATTCAAGACTTGCAGTGGCATTCATTTATGCGGCTTAAGGAAAGGGTGCCGTGGGAACGAATGGAGAAACGGATGCTTTCATCCAGCCAAGGTCTGACTGATGCTGCCATGTCTAAATTGGATAAATGCTCAGCAGGCTGGAAAAAAGCAAGCCAATATATCATACAATTAATAAAATGGAAGATACATATCAACAAGTGTTATCTTTTTGCGTATAATCAGAGGTTGCTCTACATTTCTACATCTGAGGAGAAACAAGGCGGAGATTCCCACCTCTATGCATTTTTTACAGCAGTGGTAGCTAGAAAACGACAGTTGACTGCATCTGCATTTGTATTCTAGTTGAAACGGCTGTATGTTGAAACTAATACTGAAAGGTCATTATTCATGATAATTCTGTTTTTAGATGGCATTGCTACCTTTCGGCCAACTCTAAATAGTGTATTTGTAACAGGGCTTAGCAAATGGGCATTTAAATAACAAGGCAGCTATTGTGCTTATTGTTCTGCTGGAGCCTGCCTTCCCTCTGCAGGACCTTTAATGTATTACTACACTTTCAATACCCATTACTTTTTCGAGTTCTATAGTGATATGCACAATTATGAAGTGTTAAAGTACAGACGGACTGGGAAAGGCAGGGAGAAACCTTTGCGAGAAAGCTTAGGATACAGATTTGAGACCATGTTTACAGAGGGGATTGCCAGACAACTGGAGGTTAGAGGCTTCGACATATTAAATGTTGTGAGACGAGTGCATTGAGCAAGTGCTTGACAAGTGCTGTTAGCTGGCCTGTTGATCCTTGGTGCTATCTGAATTGAATTTGAATGTGCCCGAATGTGCTTTTGAAGAAGGGGTGTGTACCCCGAAACGTGTCAGCTCTTTTCGGACTAACAACCACTTGTGGAATCCTTAATCTTAATTAAAAAAAAAAAAAATCCTGGTTGAATTATATAGTTGTGTACTTGCAGAAGTGCCCTTCAGAAGTGCCTGTTAAGCCTGTTTACTCTCCTCGCACTGGGTTTATTGGATAGTTGCCTTCAGCATTGCTGTGGATTTCTGCAGCTACGAGACCACGCCCCTGCAATACTGCCACCTACAAAAAGACTTGCGCGCGCCCTTGCCATTCATAAGTGCCATTCAGAAGTGCCTGTTAAGCCGTTTAGGTCTGGGATTGGTGCCCGGTGCAAAGATCACGTTACAAAATCGGGTGAGGTTCATTGTAATTTGAAATTTACGTTACTTCTTAAACTCGGTGTCCCCACATAAGACGAGTGTCTAACGGCGCTCTGTTTACTCCTCCGTGTGCTGATCTCTGTGTTGGTCAGGCTGATCCGACACTCCAGAACGTGTTTCTTCCTTTAGGCTGCGTTTGGGGTGACTGACTGCTTCAGTCCTTAATTTAAGGAAGAAAGAGAAAAAAGAAAAAAAAAAAGAAAAAAACGGTGCTCTATCTATTCCTGTCATGTGCATTTCACGTTGAATTGTTATGCTACTTGCTTGCCACCTGTGTAGACTAGAGGGTGTGGTGTCTAGTCTTTCATCATTCGAGCAACCCTTGTTTTTTGCATACACACCCACTACATCATTGTGCTTAGGTGATTGTACACTGCGTGATTTGCACAACTCAAGCTTCCCTCTTATTACCCAGGGGAAATTACATTTAAGTCATACCCCTCTATCTCAATAAACAGAAATCAAAATAAATATAATCAAAATCTTGGTAGGGGGTTTAATGAGCGGCAGACATCTCGCTCCAGATTGCACCACTGCCCCCATGACTCAACACGCCCCGGCACCACCTGCCAGCATTTCCAGTTTCACCCAGGATGTAATTCATCCTTCGAGCAACACTTTTTAATACAGATGTTGCTCTGAGTTGTGATGTGTCAGCTCCAATTACGTAGTCCCTGTCGTCATTGAGCGAGGCTTCTGGCACGCCAAGCTTTGCTCGTGCACAGGTTCATCGTGCCTCATCAATAAAACGTGACTCTTCCACCTTTTCTCTTCATGAGGTTTGTGACATTGATTTTCCAGTATTGGTCAATCCTGTAAAGAGTCCGCTTTTTTCTTCTTCTTCTCTCGTTCTCTCTCACAGGAAGCTCTCACGCAGGAAAGGTTCGACCAATCTTGTTTCCATGTTAGCACCTGTAATCATGGAAGAACTCGGTAAGCGTGTTAGACATTCCTTAGGTCCATGCATCCCCAATCTATTTCCATCTGATCAACTTGATGAAGTGCATCTTTTTTCTACGGCTACCACTCCACACACTGTTTTGAAGCGTTCTGGCAAGTTGCCATCCACGCCTATTAGTGCACCAAGCGCTCCAATGGCAAGCTCTCCTACTCTCTCCATCAATGAATCATTTTGTGCAATGAAGGATAGCTTGCAGGCTCAAAACCCACTCTTACATTCAAATAATAACGCTACTCCACATTCTAACGTAGGGACAGGTTCATCACAATTAATTTCAAGACTCAGATACCTCTGAATCCTATTATTTTCAAGTACTTACACAAATACTCAATTTGATAGATAAAGGCCATGACCAACACTTCGAGATTCGCAATATGAAATCCAGTCTTTCGGATATTCTAGTTAAACTGAGTCGGCTGGAGGGCTTTGTGTGTGCATATGAGTGGCTTCTGCCTTCTAAACTTGGCACAGCGGAGGAAAAGGTTCCTTCCCCCCACTATTTCCACTGCTTCTCAAACTGAATCTATACGTGTACAAACCGCAATTACCCAAACTGAAGCTTTTAATGCAATTACTCTTCCGCTCAAGCCCTCATATGCCTCAGTTTCTTGCAACGCGGGCTCACTGACTGAAGCTATATGACCACGCAATCTAAGAGAAGTATGGGATTGCATCAATATCAATGCTAAAAAGATCTGCGATCTACAAAATCATATGCAATCCTCTCATTTCTTCGATTCTGAGTAATGAACCTCTCATCCAGCCAAGGGAATCAGATGAGGTTGATGTAAGCAGCGCTCATCCAAACAGTCCCTCTCTGCTTATTGATTTGATATATGCTTCGGAGTCGGTCATCAAACCAGATGTACAACCAGCTATGGATATTACGCATCTGAGTAATAACATCAGTCCGTCTTCTCAATTTCTTTCTCAGAAATTGAAAAGACAGGAACTCAGAGCTACAAAAAGATGAAATAAGAGAACAACACAGATCTGACAGGTAAAAAAAACTAAAAATCAACCAAACACCAGGATAACTGGTCACAGTTCTAATCTTAAAAAGCTCTCTAATCTTTCTCCTGACTATGAGATCCTTGATCTTCACCAACTAGATGAAGAAAGCAAAACGCTTTTACAGGGGCAGGAGGATTCTTTCCCCATCCTACCTAACTCTACTGATAAGCAAAAAAATAAAAAAAGAAGAACAAAAAAGGTGGGGAAAACAAATAACCCAAAATATAAAGGGTAGTCTCCCCCTTGAAAATTTGGCACAACACGAATCAATTGATTTGTTTGAAGTCCCAGCTCATCTTATGATGGATAACTGCAGCATTAAACAATCACAGCATTCCAGTTTTTACTCAGTAGTAGCAAGAAAAACTTGCAAACTCGCAACTGTGCCCAAGAATATCAATTCAGCTACCAACACTCCCGGTATTGCTACTGGTACTCCTGTTCCTGTATCTCAACCCTAGTCTGAACAAGAAGCTCCTCACGATTGAGAATTTGAGCCCTGCCTCAGTCCCACAATGCCAACGTCAGATGTTGTTCACAACGGGATAAAATCGGATTCAATTGTTCCCGCTAATCCTGAGCCAACCTCTAATAATACTTCTACAATCATGGGGTGGTTAAGTGATCCTGTGATTAATGGCTCCTACCGATTAAATCGTTCTTTCATCCTCAAACTTTTCAATCAAATTCCAACTTTGAGGATTCTTAACTCAAATGACATTGACTGGATTACATTGGCATGTACCAACAACCATAGGATGATGTGTCAAGTGCACTCTATGATCATCCTAAAATTATTATGGTACCACCGTGAGGCTCTTACTCATTTAGGGGTCCACATCTCACTTTTTCAATCAGAAGAGGACGCCCGCTCTTTCATTGAGTATCTACCTCCAGCCATTGAGCAAGGCATTCGTTTGTCTGTTGTCAACAACAAAAATCAGTTTGCAAGCTTACTATATCGCATCAAACACCAAGGTCTGGTCATGGGTTGAAACTCTATTTAAAACAATCTTGACTATGAACAACTCCAATTCTTCTTCTTAGCCATCTTAACTTGCTTTTTCACTCATGGAATTCTTGTGGATTCATCTTGTTTTCTTGTTTCGAATTGCACACTATTTTTCACTCTCCATCCATTATCCTTTTACAGGAAACCATGAGTCTTCAACATCTTGGCATAAATGCTTATACTTCCTTCAAGGTGACAACCAAGAAAGGTAGTGCTGGGCGTCCCTGTGGAGGATTGGCCATACTTGTACCTCACAATCTTAAAGCGTCTGCTAAGGTGATACATTTGTCTGACCCCATTCTAGCCATTGAATTTCACCCATTCAATGATCCTTCTATCACGTATTTACTCGTATGCTTGTATTGGAACCCTGCTCACATACCCATGAGCACAATCTTTGATTATCTTGACCTGCTCTTGGAGAATGTGCTGTTGCTCAATCCCCATTAAGAAATCATTTTGGGAGGAGACTTCAATTCCAAATGTCTTAAACCGTCGCACGATTCTCCTGTGGAAAACTTTGCCTTTCTTGATCGAGGTCACTCGTCCAGAGGTCGAAGCTGGATTCACTATTTGGCAGCAACCTGGGATCTCCAAATGGCTGCCTATCATTGGAACATCACTCCGTTTACGTGGCATAGGGGATTCTTCAGTCGGCTATACATTACTTCTTTCTTTCTTCCAACTTACTTAACATCTGCCAACCCATTAGCATCACTGAGGTTGGCTGTAATGGTCATCGGGTCATCTCTCTTAAGCTAGCTGTGGAATGTCAACAGATAACTAACATTCCCATGCTCAGTCTCGTAGAGCTAGAGCGTCCTCTCGTATCCGTTCATTGGAATACTAAACTGTGCAAACATCTCCTTCTCAAGCTCAATGCTACCTTACAGTTCAATGAATTTGCCTCGTACTCAGTTAGCGACATTAAACAAATTGAAGAATGCAATAACTTAACCATTAGCTATATTCTCACTCAAATATCTAAACAAAAAAAAAAATCATGTTCACAATTACATCAACACAACTATCTTCGGGAAGTTGCGATCCTAAAACGGAATAAAAATAAAAGTATAAGGGCGATTACTAGGCAATTTGTTCCAAATGAAAAATTCAAGACACTAAAAAATAAAATTCTTCAGTCTTATAAGAACTCCATCAAGGCTCTTAAGTATAATCATTAACATATCGCTGATAATCAGGCCATGATCTACCATCTTTGCAAGCATGACTCCAAGTCCATAAGGTCTTTGTTAAAAGCCACAACCATTAAGGCTCCCGTTACCATGAATTCATCCATTTCAGCCGATACAAGGACCAAGCATATGGTTAATGCATTTCAGATTCCAGAATCCCATAGTGAGATTGCTTTTCACATTGCGAAAGTCTCACTTATGGCTCGAAAGCAATGGTCAGTCAAAGACATTGTTTGGGCCATAGAGAAACTTAACTTCTCTAAGGCATCCAATCCAGACGGAATTCCGACTTGTGTGATCAAAACTGATGCTTCCTTTTGGGCAGGCATCCTCAAAGTGAAGTTCAAAAATATTTTCAGCACCAACAGAATTCCTCGCTCGTGGCTCACCTCTATCATAATCCCCATATATAAAAAAGGGAATCCCTCCATATTATCCAATTACCGTCCTATTGCTATCATGGACGCTTCCTATAAGGTGCTCTCAATCTTGTTACTTAACAAGCTGGATCGATTTATTTGTGAACATGACTCTTTCTCCCATTTTCAAACTGCGCTCCGTAAGCACATGGGAACTGCCCTAAATACCATGGTGCTAGAAGCATCTAAAAACAATGGCAAGCGGACCGGTTTACATGGCCGCTTTAGATGCGAGTTCAGCATTCAACTGTTTGATACACAATTTGCTGTGAACTAAAATGGTACAGTTAGGTTGTCCTTTTATCACCCGCATAATTGCCATGCTCCATCGAGACACCTGTCAGCGAGTGCATATTAATCAGACAGGCACGCTCACAGACGAGATCCCTATTCAGAGTGTGGTCAAGCAAGGTTACAACCTTGCTTTGACTTCTCTTCAACTTATATCTGTGACATGGATACAATTTGGGAGCAGCAAATCACGTTTACAGTGAGGATAGGCCATCTGCGTCTGCACTGGCTAGCGTTTGCAGATGACCTCATATTATTTGATAGGACTAAATATGGTCTTCAGAACAAGTTGAACTCTTTTTCCACCTATGCACGTCAACACAATTTACATGCCAACACTGCAAAATCTAAAATCATAACGTTCAGTGGTAGAAAAAAGATTCCATCTTTTAGTTGGACATTAAATGGTTCATCGATTGAGCGCACTCAGGCATTATGTTATCTTGGATATAACTTGTCTGATGTGTCTTCTTTAACTGGCACAATGCACTGAAATTAAAATCAAGACATCTCACATTACATCTAAAAATTATTTACAGAAAGTACTGCAAGTTTTCACTTATGCCTGCAATTGAATTCTATACACTTAAAGCAGAAGCTGTTCTTCTATATGGCCTAGACATGTGCCCTCTTGATATCGATGACATTTTGAATTCTATTCAAGCGCTCATGTGGAAAAGTATTTTGGGGTTGGCCACTGCGTTGCCTAATGCCATTTTACATCATGAACTGGGTCTTTTTTACCTCTCTGCTCATTTCCAATGGAGACAATTGAACACCTACGCACAGATTCTTAATCCTCCCAGAAATTGCCTCTACGAAGATCTTCTCAAGATGCTTCATGAGTCCAACCCGCCATCCATGGTACGATTTGACACAAGAATGAAAATTATTCTGCATAATATTAACATTACTGCATTGGATCTGAGTACACGTCCAGCTTTTGTGAAAAATAAACTTTATGAACTTTATTGGTCTCATACCATCAAGGCTTTAGGAGGTTACAACACACATCAGGAATACAAGAATACTCAAGGTTTTCGAGAAAGCGGTTACCAAGGCTGATGTATTTGGTACGCTTTCCTTCTGCAATGGCCCGCTCTACATATATGAGTTTCAAACTCAATCAGTTGAACACTGACAAGCGCATCAAGCATTGGCATCAAACTAACATCAAAAACTCGGGAGTCTGTCGATTTTGTAAACATATTTCACAAATGGAGACCTTAAAACATTTAGTGATTTATTGTCCCTTTTATGAATAATTGAGAATAACCTCTGTGGGTGAGGTCAACATAGGAAACACTAACTTTTCTAAGGAACCGTTATGGTCTAGATGCATGTGGGGAACAAATCACTCCCTTGTTCTCTCCCTGGTTGGTATGTTGCACATAATTCAAGCTGACTTATCTACCTTTTCTGAATCAACTTGAAGGTAGAAGTTCCTTTAACTTGGGTAGATTAACTTTGTAAAAGATCCTCATTTGCACCATTTTTATGTCAGAAGAACGTATGTTATTTGAACTTTTCGATTGTGTTACTCTGTCTTCATTGAATAGACAATGACAAAGCAATGAATTGGCTAATGTTACTATGGGATTGTGTACCTAATGTATGTGCTTTATTTTCTGTGGCAATTATGTTGTATAACTTCGCTTTGATGACAAAATTAATATGTTTTAACCCTTTAATGCCCCCATGCTCTATGGTATGAGTGGCCTAACTTCGAACGACTCAATCTCTGTGATATTAACATTGTATTGTCAATTTGTGAGTATTTTTTCTTCTCGTGGGATCGTTGAGCTGAATTAATAGCTTACTGTGGAGAACTAGCATTTCTTGTACATTGTACTTTGGATTTCACTTTTAATTTTATGTGTCGTTTTTATGAACAAAGGAAATTGTATACATGCAAAAATGTATGTGCACTTTTAGCTATAACAATGTATTTTTATTCTTTTGTAAAATTCATAAACTTGTTTTGTAAAGGTTTTTGTTTAAACCAAGAACAATAATAAAAATGCTGTGAGACTGCCTAGAAACCTTTTTGGACACATCAGGAGAATGCACTAATATATGTGACTGCACTTCTTAGCCTACTTGATGTTCTTACCCCAGGACATAGATTTCAGGAAGAAGCATTGAGCTGGGTAAAGGAAATCGAGAGTTGGCATGCTAACACATTCTTTGGTGGTGGTACAAGGCCTACCGAAGGATAAACCCAAGTATAAGATCATTTCTAGAATGGTAAATTACATGCTTAGGGCTGGCTAGTTTTTGTATGGCCCATGAAGGGAAAGAAAACCAAAAGAGCAAAATCACAACATGGGAAACATTCTAGATGGAGCAGCTTACGTTTAAGGTCAATGATAGTCTGCATGAATTTATGCAACTTACTTAATAAGGGATACATTACTCACCGTAATTGTATTTCTGGTGCTTGTATCTGCTTAGATTCACATGCTCTGCATAGTCCGACATCTAGTGGAAGTCGCAGAGTATTATAAAATATGTTTTTGAAACTCGAAAACGGACATCAACAGGGCGTGTTAATAATACTATCCCTAGTGTGACGTGTACTGTACCCATGGACGACGCGTCGAGGTCCTTCAGATTGTTTCTGAGATGAGGTTGCATGAGGTGTAGCGTGAGTACAGGTGTAATTAAGCAGAAACAGTGATAGCCCAGAAACCCATCTATGCGCCTTCTAGTCCAGAAGGGGAGGAAGGGTGGGCGCATGTGAATCTAAGCAGATACAAGCACCAGAAAATATGATTACGGTGAGCAATGGATGCCTTCTGGATCTTGTGGATCTGCTTGGATCACATGATCTGCAGATTAGCGAGCAGTATCTGGAGAAGGAGGTGGGAAGTGAGAAGGTACAGCAGCAAAGATGTTTTAGGACCGCTTGTCACACCTGTGAATCTGCTTTAGAGTGTTTGTCAATGCAATAACTCTGTGTGAACATATGGATGGAACTCTGTGTAGTCGCTTTGCAAATGGCGTCTAGAGGGACATTTGCAATGAAAGCTAAGTTAGCTCCTGTACCTTTGGTAAAGTGAGTCCTGGGGGTGAAAGGTAATAATTCCTTGGAAAGGGAATAGCAGAGCTGAATGCGCTTGACTATGCATCTGGAGATGGTGGCATTGATATGTGATTGCCTTCTCCTCCAGGTGCTATGTAAACAAAAAGTTGGTCCGTTTTCCTTAGAGGTTTAGTTTTGTTCACATAGTACAAGACCACCCTCCGTACATCAAGTGTATGGAGGGTTCTTTCTGCTGAGTTTGATGGATTTTTTTTAAAGAAGGTAGGGAGTTCTATGGATTGATTAACATGGAACTTTGAAATGAATTTAGGTGAGAAGCTAGGATGTGTTTCCCGAGAACAACCTTGTCCTTGTGTATTATGAAGAAATGATCTTGTACAGGCAAAGCCTGTAGCTCACTGACTCGTCTTATAGAGGTGATAGGTACTAGGAATGCAGTCTTGTAAGCTAGATGCTGTTGACTGGCCTTGTGCATACACTCAAAGGCTAGACTCATGAGCTTGGAGAGCACAACATTGCGATCGCAACCGGGGTGAGGTTTTGAAATAGGGGCGTATAGCCTCGTTACCCCTTCCATAAATGCCTTAATGACAAGAATTTTCGACCACGACACCTTGTTCTGTGAAGCGGTCTAAGCTGATAGGGCCACCAGATGCACTTTGATGCAGTTAAATAATAGGCCAGAGTCTAGTAGGTAAAGCATGTAGTGTAGAATGTTAGCTGGGGAACATTGTGTTGGGTTTAGTGTTTGTGACGTGCACCATATCACAAGTCTCTTCCACTTATTGAAATAGCAGTGTCTGGTGTTGGGTTTCCATGCCTCTTTTAGGATATCCATACACCTTTGTGGAAGATTCAAGTGGCCGAATTCCATGGCTTCAGGAGCCAAGCTGCAAAGTTCATAGTTTGAGAGCGCGGGTGGAGAGATGCTCTCTTGTGTTGCGTTATGTTGTACGGGCATGGGAGCGTGATTGGGCCGCACATCGCCAGTTTGAGCAGATGTGGAAACCAAGGTTGTCTCACCCACATAGGAGCAACCAGGATTAGAGTTACTTGTTCCTTGTGCATGTTGTGCACTATTTTGCTCAGGAGTGGTGTCGGGGGAAAAGCGTGAGCAGATTTCCCCTGACTAGTTCATCCACAGGGTATTCCCCTTGGACCCTTGTTGGGGAAACATGGACGCGAAGTCTGGGCAATGTGCATTTAGGCTTGTGGCGAACAAGTCTAACGGGGGTGACCCCATTGAGAGAATATTCTGTCTAGGATATCTCTGTCAAGATGCCACTCATGTTCTTCTGGTAGATGGTGTCTGCTTAGAGTGTCTGCCAGACAATCAAGTTCCCCTGGAACATGTTGAGGTTTGAGGAGCCACTTCCATATTTTTTGGGATAGCTTGGACAGAATTTGGGAGTGTGCCTCCTTGATTGCTTAGGTAGAACATGGCACTGGTGCTGTCTGTGAGGACCTACACTGTTTGACCTGTAAGATGTTGCTGAAAGGCTTGAAGAGCCTTGAGGACTGCCAATAGTTCCAGGAAGCTGATATGTCTTTGGGCTGTGGCGCATGTGCACTGGCCGTGGGCTGTGTGGTGGAGGAAGTGGGCCCCCCATTTGGCAAGTGAGGTGTCTGTAGTGAGGATCGCTTGTGCTTGTAGAACGCAAAAGGGTTTTACTTTTAGCAGTTTGTCCCTGGACCACCATCGAAGGGCCTGTACCAAGATTAGCAAAACAACCACTAGATCGTCCCACTGACAGCTTTCCTGCGACCATTGTTTTGCTAACCATTCCTGCATTGGACGCATGCACACGCGCGCGGGTGCAACCAAGTGAATGGATGAAGCCATCATCCCGAGCAAGCACATTGCTTTGGGTACAGGGATCTGGCGACCAACCTTGTAGTGAGCTACTTGCAACAGCATGTTTTGTACTCTCTCGTTTGAGGGGAAAGCCAGCTCCTCCTTTGTCTTTAGAATAGCCCCTAGAGATTGTTTTATTTGGCTGGGTTTGTACTCTCTCGTTTGAGGGGAAAGCCAGCTCCTTCTTCGTCTTTAGAATAGCCCCTAGAAATTGGTTTATTTGGCTGGGTCTAGACTTGAGATTCCCGGTTGTCCAGAAAAGGGTGCACTGGGATGGACATTCTGCACAGGTGTGCTGCCACTACCGCAAGTAACTTTGTGAATACTTTTGGTGCTGAGGCGATGTCGAAGGGGAGTACTTCGAACTGGTAGTGAACTCCTGCTATCTTGAAAAAGATATTTTCTGTGTGCAGGGAGCATTGCAAGATGAAAGTATGCATCTTTCAAATTCAATGTTGCCACATAGTCCCCCCATTTTAGGTGTGGTATTACCTCTTGGAACGTGGTCATGCAAAACTTTTGCTGTTTGACATATTTGTTCGCATGGCGCAGATCTAATAATGGGCGCATGCAAAGGTCTTTCTTTGGCACAAGGAAGTACGATGAATGAATACCCTTGTTTACCTGGTTTGCTGGGACGGTCTCTATGGCGTCCTTCTCCAGCAGTGCCTTTACTTCTTCCAACAGTATGAGCTTTTCTTCTGGTGACATTTTCCTGTTTCTTGGTGGACGGTAGGGTGGTTATTGTAACATCTAGATACAAAACCTGCCTTCCAAAGTGGACAACACCCACTTGGCCGACGTTATCTCCTCCCATGCGTGGGTGAAGTGTGAAATTCGGCCTCCTACTGGAGTGGCATGGGAAGGTACCTGAAGCTGTGCGTCATTGTTTGGGAGGGGTGAAGCTTCTCCCAAGTGAGGTTCTGCCTCTTCCTCTGCCCCTTTTATTTCCTCTTTGAAAATTGGACGAGGAACCTTGACTGTCCGCCCTGAGTGTAGCCCGAGGAATGTTGAGCACCCTGACCCCGAAACCTTCTAGAGTTTGAGGAGCCCTGTTGAACATAGGGCTCATTTGTCAACTGGCCAAGGGATTTGAGATAGTCGTATTCCTCCTTAGCACTCTTAAGGGCATCTTCTACGGCCTTCCCGAATAATACATTAGGCTCCACTGGCATGTTTAGGAGGGTTGCCGATTGTCTGAGCCAGGCGTGGAGTTTGATGAGCATACCGTTTGCCATGATGTATCCTGCATTATATGCCGCATCAAGGTCATTTTTCAGGATGCAGTTTGATATCTGCTTGTCTTCTGTAATAGTTTTTAACAATTGAGCCTTTAAGTGTACCGAGGCGGCTTCGAATTGGCATTCCAGGTCCTCCCATTTGTGGCAGCCGTAACTAGCCCGAAGTGTAGTGTTGTTCGTGATTCTGGTCTGGTATGCCACAGAGGAGGCGACCTTTCTCCCGAAAGTATTATCTTTTTGTTTTCCTTGTCTGGCGGGGCTTCTGCCGACGCCAGAGGAGTGCCTGCCCTCTTTCTGGTGGTGGTGACCACTAACGAATCTGGTTGAAGCTGACCCCCATTATACAAGGGGTCAGTGAGCGCCAGTCTGAATAGTTTTTCTATTCTGGGGTTGACCGGCCTTGTGAGACTAAGAGCCAATAGGGATGGCTAGAAGCATCTTTGTACCGACTGCAGGAGCAGAATAAACTCAGTGGCAGACCTTTTGTCCCCCAAAATGTCGTCCATGAAGTCTTTGTCGACCTGTGATTCCTGAGTGTCGATGTTAAAGTGTTGTGCAGCCTTTAGTAGCAGTTAATTGTACTGTAGTTGGTTACCAATGGGCGAATCTGTTACCGGCTAGTCCTGGTGGTCTGGCGACTGTATTATGTAAATGGCATCATTGTCGTCATAGAATTGGTCTTGACTATAAAGGTCCTCTTGAGTCCCTGAGGGGTCGTCATAGTCCTGAGAGGGGTCTTGGTCGGTCGAGGCTGTGGTGCCTAGAGCAGAGGTGCTAGGTTGTGGTACAAGACAATACTTTTTGGCAGGGGGCTGCTGTGCTGAGGCCCAAGGCTGTGAGGTATCGTTAAGGGATGACAGTTGGTCTGGGTGTCTGTCCATAAAGTCCACAAAATTTGACATCCTCCTTAAGATTTTAGTAAACTGTTCAGGTGTATAGTCAAATGAAGGTGGGAAGCCTGACATCATGGTTTTGTACATTTTTACCGACTATAAAGGTTTGCATGGGTAAAAAGTCAGAAAAATGCTACCACCAAAGGTTCGAACACCAAAAGTTTGCACCTTTGGTGGTAGCATTTTTTGCCCATGCGAACCTTTATGGTAAGTAAAATAAAAAAAAGAATGCGGGGGCTGCAGGAGGTGTCCCCCGCAACACCCCACTGACTATACTGTGTGGTATAGTGAGCGGGGGACACCACCGCAGCACTCCCGAAAAAAAACAACAAAAAATAAAAACAGGGGCTGCGGGGGTGTCCTCTGCAACACCCCGCTCACTATACTTTACATTTATAGTAAGCGGGGGTTGCGGGGGAAACCCCTGCAGCCCCCAGTAAAAGAAAAACAAGAAAAGAAAAGGACCCTGCAGCGCTGGTTCCCGATCACGGAAGTGAAAGGGAACTGGCGCCACAGGGAACCAGCATGAAGACAAAGTAAGTGGGATTTGTTTATGTTGGGGGTGTGTTGAGGGTGTGGGTGGGGGGTGTATAATGGGTGTGTTGTGGTTGTGGGTGGGGGTGTGGGTATGTAAGTGTGTTTGCATGAGAAAGGTGCGAACGTTTGGTAGTTTGCACCTTTCTCATGCGAACTTTCCAGCCGTGGCAAAATAGGCCGCGGCCAGATCACTTAGAATCGATATGATAGAGGTGGCCTGGGAGGGAGTTTGGTCTTTGTGATGCATAGCCCCGGAGAGAGTCTACAGGGGGGGAAATTGCAGCCTATGTGCTTTTCGAGGCCAAAGGCGTCGAAATGTGCGATTTTTTTGGTGACCCCACTTTAAGCAGGGAAGCACTGACGTGTTTCTTAATTAACTTCTGCCTGTTCATCGGCGCGCGAAAGGAGGGCCTTTTTGTGTGCAGTGTCCCAACCGACCTTCTGTTTTGGTTTTGGAGGTCTGTCATGGGGCGAAAGCATACAAGATGGCCCAGAGGACAGTGAAGAACCTGAGGCTTTCTCTGTGGACACCACGTGGGCTTCGATGCTCGACGGTACCGCCCAAAGTCAGCCGTGGGGTATGTTTTTAGTGTCTTCCTGCTTGTGTGTGCTCTGGCCGCTG
Organism: Ambystoma mexicanum; assembly: GCF_040938575.1. NCBI lineage: Eukaryota > Metazoa > Chordata > Amphibia > Caudata > Ambystomatidae > Ambystoma > Ambystoma mexicanum. The sequence goes on along the minus strand of NC_090936.1, from coordinate 497,003,535 downwards.
GGTGTCTTCTCCATCACAGAGCTGCTAACCTGCTTCTTGGAGTCGGGGGCCCGCACATGGGGTTTAGATGAACCCTGCTCGCCCTCAGCATCACTCGTGACCCCGATTCTGCCTACGCTAGAGTCTTCTGTCACGTCGATGGAGGCCTCGGCCTGCATGGCGTGAGCGGGCCAGAGTTTGGTCCACCGATCCTTTAAGGTTTTTTCGGTCGAAAAAGTGTACAGGATTTGCAAACCTTTTCGGGGTGATCCCTCAGGAGACAGTAATTGAACATTGGGTGCGTGTCCTTCCTTGGGCATTTTCGGTGGCAGGCAGGGCAAAATTTAAAGGGAGTTGTGTGCATAATTTTTTACAAGGGCAGATTGGCAAGAAAAAGGGGAAGGGGATGACAGAATATGCATTCTCTAAAGAGGTCAGTATGACAAACCTCCCCCCCTCTCTCCGTACTGTAATAGGCCAAAGCCCAAAGAGGTCTGTGTAGGCCGCGTCTGGTCGTCGATCAGCCAGTCATCGATGACGAAGTTGTTCATCGAAAGCTGCCGAGCAGTCGGTTGGCTGTGCGGGAAAGCAAACAAAGGAAATAAAGAGTCTGCAAGTAAACGGTCAACTAATTAAAGGCATCAGCCTGGAAGAGCACTCTGCATTTGCGACCGACTTCGATGGTGGAAAAAAACAATCCGAGGGACCTTGACGCGTGAAGGAACATGGGTACAGTACACCTCACACTAGGGATAGTATTACTAACATGCCCTGCCAACATATGTTTTCGAGTTTTGAAAACATATCTTGTAACACTCTGACTTCCACTAGATGTCAGACTATGCAGAGCATGTGATCTAAGCAGATCCACAAGCTCCAGAAATATATGTACAAATGTGCCCTCCTGCACAAGTCCAGAACAGATGCTTCATCTTCAGACAAATATGATGATGACACATAATATAACATTATTATATTATGTGTCATTCTCCATGTCACCTTCTATTTGTTGCAATTAAAGATGCTAGTACCCTACTGAATAAAATACAGCTTCTTAACCCTGGAAGAACAAAGGGCAGAGTCAGCTCTGTTGGGAGTCAACCCTGTGTGTCCCTATGTGTTGGTACATGCCTGCGTGTGCTGAATGGATTGCATTCATAAGTTGTTATTGGTAGTGTAGAAAGCAGATAGAAGGCGTGGGTCAATGCACAGTAACATGTATTGTGCAAGACCAAAATGTTTGAGCTTCTCCTTCTGGCGTGTGGCTGTATTTCTTTTTTGCCCTTAACGCTTTACCGATACCCATCAGAGGCCTCATCAGGCATGCGATTACCAAATGTAACCTTTAGAAATCCTATGTCCATCAGGGTTAGGGAGTCCCCAAGGCAACAGGTTTCTCTATGCATGTCTCCCACACATCCAGCTGTGGTAGGCTCTACTGGTTGGCGGAAGCCTTTATTTGATTATAGTGGAGTACAGCCTGCTGTACCTTGCTGATGTGAATACAAAGATCACCAAGTAAATCCAGTATATTCCAATGGCGAGAAACTTCCTATGAGAGAGTGAGTGGGGTTTGAATGTGGTCATATATGGCATGGCCCTATCTGTCTCAGAGCATAGGCTGTAGTTGCCAAAACCAAATATTACTGGTGGTCTATGGTATCTGTATTCAAGCCTGAATGCACACATGGGAGAAAGCCAGGGAAAAGAAGTTAAAAGTGCCCGCTTTCCATGATGGATAGCTGCCAAAGGTTTAAATGAATTAAACACTAATTGTTAGCAAAATTACTTGCTTAGCCGTGATTTTCCTATGTACCAGATGGTCTGTATCCTTACCTTGTTGAACCTGGGGACGAGTCCCAAAGCACAGAACACGACATCTAACTGAAAAGAAATCGTCAGGGATCATATCATATCATCATATCATATAAGGGAGGTCTGTTGATTGCTACACTCTTTCAAAAAGCAGTTCTGATGTCGACAGACACAAAACTTCTACCAACCAGATGGAAATGAGGATACAACAATCCCTACTGACCTGGGAAAAACAGCTGAGTCGCAGTGTACACCACAAGCACCGGTAACCGACCGAGCCAGAGGTCATGCGTGTGAGACTTGAAACAAATAAAATAACTCGTAGAACTGCAAAGGTAATGTTGGAACTCTGAGAAGGGCATCACCTATCTGAACTTCCTCCAGTGACTACCTTTGCATCAACAGCACTGAGGATGCATCTCCAATAAACTAGACAGATGTGCTGAACCCGAGCTCCTGATAGGATAATAATATAAGTCATTTATAATGCGCCTGTACACATGTGTTTCTAGGCGTGACAAGGGAGGAGGGTACGGAGGGAAGACGAGACAAACAATTTTATTAGGCCTTGTGTCATTCAGATTGTGCAAGTGCGGTAGGGCAAGGAGCTGGTTAAGGGAAGGGGAGAAGTGCAAGTGAGAGGGAAGGGGAAAGTGCGATCAGGGCAGCATTGCTCTGAGTAAATGCAGCCAGGGCAGGGTGGCTCTGGGTAAGTACAAGGAGGCGGGAGACTGTAAAGGTTATAGTTACAGCCCCCAGTGCGTGACATGCCTGAAGGCAGTGCGGGGGAGACTGGTCATAGAGGAGCCTGGTACCCAGTGAGACTCTGAGGGTATCCAAGCAACTAGACATTGCAGCAGGCAGATGGGAGCGAGGTCAGCAGGGGAGGCAGAGAGAGAAAGCAGAGGAGAAAAGGAAAGTCTTGAAGTGCTTCCGGAACTTCAGGTGGTCTGGCTCAAGTTTGAGATGGGCATCCCCAGCACTAATTTGCTGTGGCACAACAGCATCACAGTGGCTTCACAGGAGTTATCCTTGCTTGAAGATCTTTTTCACCACCGAACCTGCACCTGACGACTGCAACATAGAGACCGCTGCTATTAGCTATTACCCAATCCCCAGCCACTAGGGAAGACCGGGGAATTAATTGCCAACGTTCGCCAATTACAGAAGATACAAGGTTATGAGATTTTCTGTACTATTGATTGCCTTCGGAAAGGCACTGGATTGATTTGAAAACCAAGCCTTATCTTTATCATTGAGCCGTATTTCTAACATTGGGTCCCACTCTTATGATTGGAGCATGCGCAGCATCAGGACAGTGAATCCAGCACAATAAGTGGTTGATCTGGCTCTTCTATTAGTCCCTATGGAAGATTGAGTTCTGGTTGAGTGTATACAAGCCTTAAGGCACCCACAGAATGCTCAGAGAAACTTACTGAACCTAAATTGCTTACCTGTTACCTGATCTTAACTTTAATGAACTACAAACAATATTTTTATCTTACATGTATGTGGAAAAAACAAAAATAACGCGGAAACCTACATTATTGCCTAACCCCCTAACTTAAGAGTTAGCCTTGATTGATCAATAAAAGGTACCTATAGGTGACCAAGTAAGTCTGTGATTATGTGTCTATTTAAACTCAATCATACACTAAGTGTTACTGCACTGATTCTCCCTCATAAACAAATAAACTCTTTCTGCCTCGGGCCATAGGTTGGGTAAGGGCCACTATCTCAAGTGATAATGATCCTCCCTCCGATAGTGGTATCAGCAATACATGTTTTGGAGTTTCGGTGGTGAAGTAAAAACTTTAATTTAATAGTAAGTAAAGTAAATAGACAAACTCCAGTAGTATACTGAAAGTGCTTTTATTTTGTAGTTTCTTCATAAGTTGAGTATTTTAATTCCACCTCAGTTAAACTGGAGTGAGTTTAACATGAGCGTGCCCAATGTGCCATGTTAAAGTAGACAGCTTATCTATTAGAAAGTAAAAGCATATTCCCACGTTTTAGTTTTATTTCTGGTGATGGTACAGCAAAAAAAGGTCCTCCCAGAAAATAAGTGTCTTGTTGAAAGAAACCTTGCCTGGATGGAAATTGCATTGTGCTCCCACTGTCTGCTTTTGAAGTCAGAACGCAGTCAATAACATTAGTTATTGACTGTGCCCTGAACATTCTGATAGGTTGAGAGCATGTCAATAACGATCGCAATGGAGAATAATACACATTATGAGTGTTCTGCTTATTCGTTTAATGATTGGTTGGTTCATAGTCCAACATACACAATGCTTACACAAAAAACAGAGCGTTTCTCTGCCATTGGATGCGAGCTGTCATTATTCGCTTTGATACTGATGGAACGGATATGTACCTATTTTCAGGCACACCCCCATGATCCGTTGCATAGTGATCACCACTATGTAAACAACATTTTACAATTGCACGGATCGTATACTTTTCCGCGCATACCTCCGCATCCAGGCATTGTCATGGTGACAGTCCCGCCCTCCCGTTGCCACGGGAGGGTGGGACGCGAGGCGTACGTGCTCCTACAGTCCAGCGGGAGCCTGACGCCTCTCAGCGTCACGATGACAACATTTAAATACAAAGTGAAGCCACGCGGTTTCAATCGTAGAAGTACGGCTTTCAATCTAAGAGGTAAGACTTCACAGCGGACCCAAACACAAGTAATAGCAACACATAGCTCACATACTTACTGACGTTTCTCATTAAATATAGGTGCCGCTTCTTTTCCAATGCCAGTATTCTGACGGCATTTGAACACAAACAACACGTGATGGGAAAGAGTAGAGAGGTAGGATACTTATAGACACATGTACAAGCTGTCATGAACAAATTAGAATCATAGTTTAAGATTGTTGGTAATTGACACAATTTCTCCTTTTCTCCAACCCTGCAATGTTGATGGCATCCAATTTGAACACTATTGGCACGCACTGGTATGTTTTTTCTGTTTGTACATGATATTTGAATCATGTTTGGAATGATTATTTCTTATATAAATATAAATGCAGCAAATAGTACAGCCCTGAAGATGGTGCTTAGTTGCACCGAAATGCATTGGCATATGTACATATAATAGACTTTTTGTATTTTACTTTTGTCTCATTACTCGCCACGTGGAAAATATTCATACAGGAATGTGCATTAAACAGTTCCTGGATTTTTTTTTGTAAGTTTCATAGAATTATGTTCTAATGGAGACAAAAGAATTTCCTTTATTAAGAAAGCACGAATATGCTAAAAAATACCGAAAATAAAAAATCAAATTAATTACCACAGCTCCTACTGGAGCCAACTGAGAGCGCCAGATCTAATGAGGTGGTCTCACTTCATTTTTTTGCCATAAGTTTTTATGGTCCTTGTGTCATAGGACCATTCTTTTTCTGACAGCTCCAGGCTAAAACAGCCCACATCAACACTTATGTTTTGAAGTAATTTAAAGATTAAGAAAATTTGAAACACGAAAGTGGTGCCCACCCCTGCCTTGCTTTACTGCTTATTAGTTTACACATTTATATTTATAACATCAAACTTAATGAACTTTCATTTGCCTATGCAATATTACGCATTACGATTGCTCTGCCGATTCATATGCTAGTGGTAGTTCGTAATGATACACATTCTACTTATTAACTACAAGAATTCTTCTGTTCTGCAATAGGTAGCTGTGTGAGTTTCTTTTTCAGGCAGAGAGAACGTCCTATTTTTACACGTTTTTTGGTTATTCATATGTTTCTAATTGCTGACAGTATTGAACATTACCATTATTCAGCATATCCATATGCTTGTAACATTCTGAGAGTTTAGTTTGTGCGTATTGCTTCTACTTCTTCTTAATATTCTTGGACTATAACCCCAACTGGTTTCACTATAAAGGAGGAGACAGATAGAAACGATGCCAACAAGAAGCCAAGAGAATCTTCTACTATCAAAGTACAATTGTAGGCCTAATGTAGGACCACTAATTCAACTCTCTTTTGGGATGAATATTGTGTGTCATCTAATTTTATTTACCATAAGCAGTGATGTTGATATTAACTTTAAATACATGTATTAATATTGATTGGTATTAGGGTAAATTATGCTCCAAATGTGCAAATACTGGATTTAAACGTTCTATATACACAGCAATCCCAATGATAAGATCATTACACTACAATAAATATAAGGAAAACAAAGAAGAAAATCTTAAATATTGGCCATATTATACATAATATAACATGTATTTATTTTTAACAATTGTTGGTTGGTGAACAAAGGGTCATTGTTACAACAGCAAGAAAACATGTTAACATTCAATTCATACTTTTGATGGTCTTTGGATAAATAAAAGAGACCTAAGCGCTGACAAATTAAATTAAAGACTTTGTGATAAAAGTATACAACAATTTAACTATTCTTTTCATATTTATTTTTTCCAGTTATGCTATTAATGATCTTGTGTGCTCTTAATTGATCATGCGTTGATGGGACTTCGAAATTTCAATATGGGATACATTACTCACCGTAATCGTATTTCTGATGCTTGTATCTGCTTAGATTCACATGCTGTGCACAGGCCGACATCTAGTGGAAGCTGCGGAGTATTAAAGTTTGTTTTTTGAAACTCGAAAATGGGCGTCGACACAGGCGTGCCAGTAATACTATCCCTAGTGTGACGTCCACTGTACCCAAGATCCCTCACGCGTCTAGGATCCTCAGATTGTATTTTTTCTGACATGAGGAAGCATGAGGAGTAGCGTGAGTACAGATAATCCAAGCAGATAGACAGAAAGGTAAGACGACAAGCAATCATGCGCCTTCTCTCGGAGGGGAGGAAGGGTGGGTCGCATGTGAATCTAAGCAGATACAAGCATCAGAAATACGATTACGGTGAGTAATGTATCTCTTCTGAGGCTTGTGGAATCTGCTTAGATCACATGCTGTGCATAGATTAGCGAGCAGTACCAGAAGAAGGAGGTGGGATGTGAGAAGGGTCATGAGCAAACAGGTGTCTTAGAACCGCTTGTCCCACTTGTGTATCTGTCTTGGAATGAGTGTCAATGCAGTAATGCTGAGTAAAAGTGTGAATGGAGCTCAAAGTAGCTGCTTTGCAAATGGTGTCGAGGGGAACATTTGCAATGAAAGCCAGAGTGGCCCCAATGCCTCTAGTAGAGTGGGCTCTTGGCGTAAAAGGCAGAGTTTTCTCAGAAAGAGAGTAACACAGCTGTATACAGTTGATAATCCACTTCGAGATAGCGCCTTTAGAGACGCGATCTCCCTCTCTGCCTGTAGCTACGGAGACAAACAGTTGATCTGTTTTCCTTAGCGGTCTGGTTTTATTTACATAGTAGAGGACCGCCCTACGCACATCTAGGGTGTGTAGTTTCACCTCAGCCGAGCTTTGCGGGTTCTGGAAGAAAGCCGGAAGCTCGATGGACTGGTTTACATGGAACTTAGATATAAATTTAGGTGAGAACCTAGGGTGTGTGCGTAAAACCAGTTTGTCTTCATGGATAGTAAAGAAAGGATCCTGCACTGACAGAGCCTGAATTTCACTGACCCTTCTTATAGAGGTAATGGCTACTAAGAAGGCCGTTTTATACGTCAGGTGTTTGAGACTGCTTTTATGAAAGGGGGGCCCATGAGCTTAGCTAGCACCACATTAAGGTCCCATCCTGGCGGTGGGTTCGAAATAGGAGGGTGAAGTCTCTTTACTCCTTCCATGAAGGCTTTAACTACTGGTACTTTCCACCGCGACACCCTGTTATGGGATGTGGTGTAAGCCGAGAGGGCTGCCAGGTGTACTTTCAGAGAGTTAAAAACCAATCCTGCATCCAGCAGGTGTAGCATGTATGTCACAATGTTGGAAGGAGTGCAATTAACAGGGTTGATTTGTTTATTCTGGCACCAAATAACAAATCTCTTCCACTTGTCAAAGTAACAGTGCCGTGTGTTTGGTTTCCTGGATTCTTTTAGGATGTCCATACACCTCTGTGGTAAATTGAGATGTCCAAACTCTATGACCTCAGGAGCCATGCTGCCAGGTTCATTGAGTTGGGTTGCTGGTGCACTGTCTGACCTTGTTGCTGGGATAGTAGGTTGTACCAGGCTGGAAGTTTGATGGGCTCGCCATCTTGCGTAGGTGTGGAAACCATGGTTGTCTCGCCCACATGGGAGCAACTAGGATGAGCGTCATCGATTCCTTGTTGATCTTGTACACCACTTTCCTGATGAGAGGAGTTGGTGGAAAAGCGTACGCAAACATCCCTGACCAGTTCATCCACAGGGCGTTCCCTTGGGAGTCTGGCTGGGGGAACCTGGATGCAAACCCTGGGCATTGTTTGTTTTCGCTTGTGGCGAAAAAGTCTATAGTGGGGAAACCCCACTGAGAGAAGAGATCTTCTACGATCTTTCTGTGAAGGACCCATTCGTGTTCTTCTGGGAGGGAGACTCTGCTTAGAGCATCCGCTACGGAATTGAGCTCCCCTGGAACATGTCGCAATGACAGGAAGATGTTCCGTTTGAGTGCCCATATCCAGATTTTCTGGGCAAGCTTGGACAGATTTGGCGAATGAGTCCCTCCTTGCTTGTTCAGATAGAACATGGCTGTCGTGCTGTCCGTCAGGATCTGTACCGAAAAGTTTAGTAGATAGGGCTCGAACGCCCGAAGCGCTCTGAATACTGCCAGAAGCTCTAGCAGGTTTATGTGGTTCTTGGCTACTGAGTGAGACCAGAGACCCTGAGCTGTGTGGTGGAGATGGTGAGCTCCCCACCCAGTCAGGCATGCATCTGTAGTCACCACTGCTTGTACTTCGGGATCGTAAAAGGTTTTTCCCCTTGCGAGATTCTCTCTTGTCCACCAGTGTAGGCTCTGTACAAGTGTTGGCGAAACGACCACTAGATCGTCCCACTGACCACTTGCCTGAGACCACTGTTTCGCCAACCATTCCTGCATGGGACGCATGCGCAGACGCGCGTGGGGGACCAGGTAAATGCATGACGCCATCATGCCCAGTAACCGCATTGCTTTGCGTACCGTTATTTGTTGACCGGACTGATAATGTGGAATTTGCAGTAGTATATTCCGAATTCTTTCTTCCGAAGGGAAGGTCAACCCTTTCTGAGTATCTAGGATTGCTCCTAGGAACTGTTTTGAGGTGCTTGGCACCAGGCTTGACTTCTTCTCGTTGATTGAGAAGCCTAATTCGTGGAGGAGGTCGATAGTCCTTTGAATGTTTGTCCTGCAAATCCCTGGGGTTTCCCCCGTTATGAGCCAGTCGTCCAGATAAGGGTACACTGGGATTGCCTCCCTGCGTAGGTGTGCAGCTGCCACCGCCAGTACCTTGGTGAATACCCTTGGTGCTGAAGTTATCCCGAAGGGCAGTACCTTGAATTGGTAGTGGCGACTGTCCACCTTGAAGCGCAAGTACTTTCTGTGCGCCGGGAGCATGGAAATATGAAAATAAGCATCTTTCATATCCAAGGTTGCCATGTAATCCCCCTTTTTTAGGAGTGGGATTACCTCTTGTAGCGTGGTCATACGGAATTTTTGGGGCTTGACATACTTGTTGGCAGGCCGTAAGTCCAATACTGGGCGCATTGTCAAATCTTTCTTTGGCACAAGGAAGTAAGTTGAATAGATACCCTTGTTTACCTGGTGTCCTGGGACGAGTTCTATCGCGTCCTTTTCTAGCAGAATGGCGATCTCCTCGAGAAGGATATTTTGATGTTCTAAGGAGTGTACTCTTTGTCGTGGAGGATGGTTCCGGGGACGCTGCAGTAATTCTATACAATATCCTGTGGACACTGTTGACAGCACCCATCTGTCTGAGGTGATCCCTTCCCAAACCTAGGTGAAGTTGGAAATGCGTCCTCCTACTGGGGTTGCGTGAGAAGGGACCCTGAACTGAGCGTCACTGCTTTGGTGGAGGCGTGCCACCTCCCTTATTGGGGCTGCCTCTGCCTCTCCCACGACCTCTTTTGTTACCCCTGCCGTAACTTTGGGTAGACTGCTGCTGGCTGTTGTTCCACTGTGTACCCTGTCCCTGGGCATAGTTGCCTCTTTGTGAATTTTGGCCGCGTGGGCGACGAAAATTACTGTTCCCCCTCTGGTTAGGGGGTTTGTTGGTTAGTTGGCCAAGGGATTTCAGTGTTTCGTATTCTTCCTTGGCGTTTTTTGGTGCGTCTTCGACCGCTTTCCCAAACAATAGATCTGGTTCCACCGGCTTATCTATTAATGAAGCCTGAGTTTCTGTTTTGAACCCCGCCTGCCGTAACCACGCATGTCTTTTGATAACAGTACCTTCTGCTATCAATCTCCCTGCGTTGTCCGCGGCGTCGAAAGTTGCTTTTAATATGCAACCAGACACGGCTCTCCCTTCTGCCGAGATCCGAGCCAATTGGCCTTTTAACGGTTCAGGAGCAGAGGCTATGAGTGCCGCGACCTCTTCCCATTGATGGCAGTTGTAGCTGGCCAACAGGGTGGTGGAGTTAGCAATCCTTGCTTGGTAGGCGGACGTTGAGGCTACCTTCCTGCCAAACCCGTAAAGTTTTTTGCTCTCCTTGTCGGGAGGAGCTTCTGACGAAGATAAGGTTGTTCCAGCCCTTTTCCGAGTGTTGGTAACAACTAGGGAGTCTGGTTTAAGATGTCCTCTTACATAGAGAGGGTCAGACTGGGCTGCCCGGAAAAGTTTTTCGACCCTGGGGTTGACAGCTCTGGTGAGGTTTGGGTTCACCAGGGATGGATCTATTCTTCGTTGGATGGATTTAAGGATAGGGATGGTCTGAGCGACCGGCCTCCTCTCTCCCACCAACTCTTCTGCGAAGTCCCTTTCCTCCTGTACACCGTGGGTGTCGATGTGAAAATGTTCTGCCGCGCGAGCGAGAACCTCATTAAGGAGGGGTTGGTTATCGACTGGCGAGTCGGTAATTGGGCTTTCGTTCTCTACCGGGGAATCTACTCTGTAAATTTCCTGCTCATCTTCTCCCTCCTCCTGGTCCTCATCATCCGCATAGTATTCCGCCCCGGTTAGTTCCTCCATAATTTCAAACTCCTGGTCCCCCTCAGGGAAAGGCTCTCCTTGGTACCTGGGGTGTGGAGTAGAGTATGGAGTAGAGTAAGGCTGCACCTCAAAGGGTTCAGGTCTTTCAAACCGGGCCTTTTTACTTAGGGGGATAGGATCAGTGGAACCTGAGGGTGTGGCCCCCTGAGGGTCATACGAGAGGAAATGTTCTGGATTCTTGTCGTAAAAATCTGCCAAGGAAGACATCCTTGACATGACCCTGTCTATGTCCTCACTGGACCATTCTTTGGAACAGGGGATGACTTTAGTAGGCAATTTTGGGGACTTATCAAGGGTACCCTTGCTGGATGTTGCATTAGACTTGTATTTGTCTGTGTGCTTTGGGGGAAAGGATGGCCTTACAGGAGTGGAAGAATGTGCTTTCCGCTGTTTCCCCCCTTCTCCGTGCGTGGAAAAATGTTTTCCCTGTCCCTTGGAGGCCCCGGAGACTTTCGACGTCTGGCGTCGAGGATCGGAAGAGGTATCTGTGTCTTTCGAGCGTGGGGCCTCTCTGATGTTAACTGCGGGCTCCGTCTCTTGGAGCGCGGCCTGGGGGTGGAAGTCGTCTTCGTCCTCTGACGATCGAACTTCCGTTAGTCTAGGGAGCGAGGCACTCTTGGCAAGAGTGGATGATTGCCTTGCGTCATGAGGCGATCTCGATCGAGAGCGCCCAGAGGACACCGAGTCGGACCGTTCTATCTGTGCCTCTTTCCGAGAAGTCGACGTCGTCGAGGTTCGGTTGGACTTAGTGTGTTTAGTGTGTGTAGGGTGTGTGGCGCTTGCGTCGCCGGGGGTCTTCCCCATAGCCGCCCTGCCGGGCGACCTTCCGAGGTCGGGGACCTGCGCTAGGCTGTCTTTAGACGCCGTAATGCCCTCGCCGTCCGAAAGTACGGCGTCGCTGCCATCGCTGAAGGCGCCCTCCGCTGCCATGGCCGCCTGCCTGGCGTGGTGGGCCCAACGCTTTGTCGAACGGTCCTTAAGTGTCTAAGGTTTAAACCTACTACACGCTCTGCAGTTCGCTTCGGGGTGGTCCCTCGGCAAGCAGAGATTGCACGTGGCGTGCCTGTCGACCCAAGGGTATTTGCGGTTGCACTTGGGGCAGAATTGGAAAGGGGTACCCTCCATACGCACCTTGAGGCAGCGGGCTGGTAAGTGTAGGAAATATATAAGGTGTACCTATATATCAAGAGTGAAGAGTATGTACCACCCCCCACTCTCCCTACTTGCAGGGCCGAGGCCAGCGGCCTACTAGGCCCGGGCCGAGGCCAGCGGCCTTCCAAGGCCCCGATCCGTCGTGCAGCAGCCGACGGTCGATGTCTTCTCCAGCCGTCGTCGAGTGTCGAGGGTCGACGTTGGGGTGGGGAAGGATGTCAATAAGAATTATAAATTTGATTATTAGCAAAAGTATGGCTAAGGCCAGGGGACTCCGCAAATGCTTCCGACCAGTATGGCGGAAAAAAACAATCTGAGGATCCTAGAAGCGTGAGGGATCTTGGGTACAGTGGACGTCACACTAGGGATAGTATTACTGGCAGCCTGTGTCGACGCCCATTTTCGAGTTTCGAAAAACAAACTGTAATACTCCGCAGCTTCCACTAGATGTCGGCCTATGCACAGCATGTGATCTAAGCAGATTCCACAAGCCTCAGAAATATTGTTATACGTATCCAATGAGCCCTGAAGAAGCTCATTTAGTTCATATAGGAGACTGTTACCTAAGATACGAAACACATGTTGGCAGTTTGGCCTTTTGTATATATCTGAATGATATATGGAGTTGTAACCAAGGAAATGCACAGTCCTTGGGAAGGGAAGGTTTAAGTTACTTACCTGTAAGTATTGTTCTCCAGCATGGATTCACATGATCATGAATATTCCCCGTCATCAGGCTGGGAACCACAGTGAAAGAAAAAACTGTTTCACTTTTACTTCAAAACTGTATTTCTCCTCATAGCCAATCACTGTCTTCTGGGTCATACTGCCCCCCATACAATGACAGTCCTCTCCCCAAGCTCCACCCCTGGTGGCCATCTTCATATTTGTTAAGCATGTAAAGTGGCAGTATGAACCAAGAAGAACCTCAGATGGGAAGGAGGGAGGATTTGCATGTGAATCTATGCCAGACACATGCTGGAGAACAATAGCTACAGGTAAGTAACTTAAACCTGGTCTGCCATGGATTCGCATGCTCATGAATACTGATTACACAGCAGTACATATACACAACCAAGCAGGTGGCAAGGCTCAACAGAAGCAATAAACACTCCCCTCTGGAACAGACTCACCTCAAACAAACAGGTTGCGTAGCACCACTTGGCTGACTCAAAACTCCTTCCTGAAATCCCCGTCTACGCAGTAGAACCTTGTGAAGGTGTGCATGGACCTCCACATAGCATCCCTGCAGATGTCGAGCAGGGGCACACCAGAGAGAAACGCCATCGTTGCTGCAATGGCTCTCGTGGAGTGGGCTCTCGCCGGCCTTGCAGCAGCCTGCTAGCCAGTCGATGATCGTGCATGATGCAGCCAGATAGCCACCTGGAGTTGGAAGCCTTCGATAAGAACTTTCCCTGATTTACTGGTTCAAAGTTGATGAACTGGGAAGTCTTCCGACATAGAATTTCAAGGCACAAGCAACGTCCAGCGAATGCAAGGCCCTTTCCACTGGCAACGACTGATTCGGGAAGTCCGGTAACACCAAAAGGTTCTTTGAGGTGGAATTCCGACAGTACCATTGGCATAAAGGTGGGGTGTGTACACGGTACCACCCTTGAAGCGTGAAATAACCAGTAAGGCTGCTTGCAAGACAGCGCCTGAATCGCCCGACCGGCCTGGCCGAGGTGATAGCCACAAGGAAAGCCGGCTTTCACGAGAGAAATCTGAGCGGAACCTGATGCATAGGTTCGTAGGGAGCTCCCATGAGCTTAGTTAGCACTACATTGAGCTCCCAAGCCAGGGCAGGAGCCTTCACCGGCGGGAACGTCCTGATAAGTCCCTTGAGGAACTCCTTGACGAGTCTGTGAGAGCACAGCGAAGGTCTGCCCAGAAACCTTGTGTACCTGGTTATGGCAGCGAGATGCACCTTGATAGGAGGCGTGAGCCAGTCCCGCTTTGGCCAAGGAAAGCAAGTATGGTAGAAGTTGCGGGGCCGTGTCTCGCAGCAGGGTAATCTTCTGAGTCTGGCACCACACGGAGAGACTTTTCCATATATGTCCGTAGCAACATTAACGAGTCTCTGGCGCTTGCCATGATGTCCTTACATTCTGTGGGTAAAGCCTTCAAACTCTAGGGCTGTTAGTGCCATGCCCTCAGGTTCAGAGACTCCGGGTCATAATGTAGAAGATCCACCTGGTCCTGGCGAAGTTCCCACTCGTGGCAAAAATGCAGCTCCCTCCTGAGCGAGTCCGCAATGATGTTCTTGACTCCCGCTAGGTGAAACGGGACGAGGAACATATGCCTTGACGAATGGCCCTGGGCCTCCTTGGAAAGTGCCGATGAGCAGGTCCCCCCCTTGTTTCCGGATGTAGAACATGGTGGTGGTGTTGTCCGTGAAGATCCTCACTACCTTGCCCTTCAACGACGGCAGAAAAGACTTGAAGGCCCAGAATACATCCCGAAGTTCCAGGATATTGATGTGGAGGTCCTTCTATTCCGTTTGCCAAAGGCCTCTGGCATGCAACTGTCCGGTGTGGGCTCCCCATCCTTCTAGCGAGACACCTGTGGTGACACTCCTGGTAAGGAGGAACCTGAAACAGAGTCTCCTGGACGAGATGCGGCCGAACACCCCACCACTGTATCTGTCACAACCGCGGGTTCCTGGCGTTTATGGAAGAGGTGGAAACATGGCGGCCGTCCGACTGTGCCGCCACGTTGTGCTCCCAAGCGCTGTTAGCGGTCTAGTCCTTTCCATCATGGCCGCCGCCGAGTGTATTTCCCTGTTTACGCTCGGCGGCTCGGCGCGTTGCAACTTCTGATTCCTCTTCGTTGCTAGCGCTCCTTAGTTCTCTCGCTTGGCGGAGTTCCGCTTCTGTCCTCTTTTCCCCTGCTTGCCTCTCATTCTGTTTTTCTTCTCTTCCCTCTCTTGCCTGTGCCCCGTTATTCTCTTGGGCACTTGGTTTACTCACCTCCCTTCGCCTTGCCTCTATTTGAGTTTCCTCTCTCTCTCTGGCTCCCCCCCCCATTTGATTCCATCCGTTCCGTTCTCTCAACACACCTTGCTGAGCCCTTACCTGCCGGATTTGCCGGTATCCCATATCCAGCTGGTCTTGGATTCTCCTCTCGTTCCGCTTCATCGGATTTCTACGCTCCGAAGGGGTTTTTGTGCCGTAAGGCTTTTCCCCTTGCTCGCTTGTCTGTCGCGGGGGGAGTCACCGCTGATTCGTTCCCAAAGGGTCGGGGTGGCTTCCTCCCGAGGCCGACCCCATCTACACAAGAAGAGGAGGACTTTTACACGTCGATCCCGCGGAAAGAAGTTGGACTTCTCATCATCATCAGGTGAGGAGGAAGGGGAACTTGAAGACTCTCAGGGTTCGAGTGGGGTGGACAACATAACGGATAACCCTGTTGATACGCCCACAGCGTCAGGCATTGTTGATAGTATCGCCCGAAGGAACTCTCGTTGACATAGACCTTGTCCGCAAAGTTCCCCGACAATTGCATCTACCTCGCATCCACAAACTCTTGGAGAGGTCTCATTTGAAGTTTTAGAGGCGAACGAGGCTGATGCAGGTGGACATCATGCCCAGCAGCGACTTGAAGAACCAAACCGTCGCTGTCTAAGCTGACAAGTGCTGCACTTTGCCTTGTATGATATTGATATTTTATTTCTATCGCGCTCGTACACAAGTGTTTCAGAGCGCAACAAGGCAAGGGAGGGGAACAGGGGAGAACAAAACAGCGATCTTACTAGGCCCAGTGACATTGAGAGCGCGCAAGTGCATGAGAGAGGGGGAGGGGAAAAGTGCACGCAAGGGGGAGAAGTGGAAAGTGCGAAGCAGAGGAGAAACAGATAAATAACAGATAAATAATAATAAATAAATAATAAAGGGATATAGAACATGGTGGTGGTGGTGTTGTGCGTGAAGATCCTCACCACCTTGCCTTTCAACGACGGCAGAAAAGACTTGAAGGCCCAGAATACATCCCGAAGTTCCAGGACGTGGATATGGAGGTCCTTCTCTTACCTTTGCCAAAGGCCTCTGGCATGCAGAGGTAGTGCAGCCAGAAATTTGCAAGTGCTAGGTTTAAGGCAGCAGACAGGGTAGGTAAGATAAGTTCAGGATGAAAAAGGGGGCTATATGGGTACAGATACAGACCCCAGTGCAAGTGGTGGCCCGGAGGCAGTGCGGGAGGGTGGCAGGGTGAGCAGGTACCTGGGCCCGAAGGACAGAGGGTGGCCAGGTGCACAGTGCCAAGAGAGAACAAATCAGCAGGGGAGAGGGGGAATGAAGGCAGAAGAAAAGAGGAAGGTCTTGAGGTGCCTCCGGAACCGGAGATGGTTCTCCTCAGGTTTTAGAGTGGCAGGGAGTCTGTTCCAGAGGGAGGCCCCAGCCGAAGACCGAGATGTACCCCCAGCTCGTTCCTTTGAAAAACGACTGACCATGAGGGAGTTGGAGGTAGAGGAGCGAAGAGCTTGAGAGGGCAGGTATTTGCGGAGGGA
This sequence comes from Ambystoma mexicanum, assembly GCF_040938575.1. NCBI lineage: Eukaryota > Metazoa > Chordata > Amphibia > Caudata > Ambystomatidae > Ambystoma > Ambystoma mexicanum. Next base: position 496,987,014 of record NC_090936.1, on the reverse strand, counting down.
TAGCTGAAGGTATTTTGGACCCAGGCCCCAGAAAGCCTTGTGGACAATGCAGAGGGTTTTGAATGTAATCCTTGCATCCACTGGGAGCCAATGGAGAGATTTCAGAGCTGGAGAGATACGATCCCAGGGCTTGAGGCCAAGGACAAGTCTTGCAGTCCTGTTCTGGATTAGTTGCAGAGGGTGGAGAGTAGAGGCAGGTAGATTTAGAAAGAGGCTGTTACAATAGTCCAACCTAGAGAGAACCAGAGCTTGGGATACCATGAGCTTCTGGGGGAAGGAAAGGAAAGGCAGAGTACCTCTAAGGAGGTGCAGTAGGAAGTTTGAGCTTTTAGAGACCTCAGAGATGTGGGCGGAGAAGGAAAGGGTGGAGTCAAAGATGACCCTGAGGTTCCTAGCCTCGCAGGTGGGGGTAGGAGGAGGGCCAAGGGAAGCCGGCCAGAGAGTGAGGGGAAAGGATGGTGAAGGTGTGCCGATGAGGAGGATCTCAGTCTTGCTGGCATTCAGACAAAGATCATTGGTGGCACACCAACCTTGAATGGCAGTTAGGCAATCAGATGAGAGAGGGAGAGGAAGTGGCCGAGGGCAGCCTGAAAATGAGTTGAGTGTCGTCAGCGTAGCACTGGAAATTTGAGCAGAAAATGGCAATGCAGTGGGCGAGAGTTGCCAGGTACTGGTTGAAAAGCCAGGGCGGCGAGAGGTTAGACCCCTGGGGAACACCACAGGTAGAGAGGAAGATAGATGATAGGAAGGACCCAAGTTGGACCTGGGAGGGTCGATCAGAGAGGAAAGAGGTCAGCGAGGCCAGAGCCTGATCACCGATACCCAGGTTTTCACCGAGACGGTTGAGCAAGATGATGTGGTGGACCGTGTCGAAGGCAGAAGAGAGATCGAGGAGGATGAGGACAGAGGGAATGTTTTGGAGAGCAGATCTTCAGGAGAGCAGTTTCCTGCTTCTGGCAGCTCTGATGCCAGACTGGTGGTCATGGAGACAGCCAACAGAATTGGAATGAAGGTTAACTGAGAAATGGCTAACTTTTCCAGGAGTTTGCCCAGAAAGGGAGTAATGGAAATTGGGCGATAGTTAGCTGGATAAGAAGGATCAAGGTTTCTTGAGAAGAGGATGCACAACGGAGTGCTTCAAAGGGGTGGGGAAGGATCCTGAGGCAAAGGAGTGGTTGCAAAAATCAGCAAGGGCCGGAGCGAGGGTATGGTCCTTGATGGTTTTAGAGGAACAGGGAAAACCATTTTGATGAGGCTTTCATAGATCGGACTGGTCTAGCAACCTCGTCAGGGGAAAAAAAGAGGAAAGGATGGGAATGAGGGTGGGGGGTGGCTAAAGGAGGGTCAGCAAGCACAGATGGAGAGGGGAGAGGAGGGGCGTTGGTGGAGAGGGTGGACAGGAGGTCCTGGGTTTTTTAAATAAAGTGAGAGGTAAGGGCATTGCAAAGAGCCTGGGAGGCAACAGGAGGGGTAGAGAATGCAGCAGGGTTGGCCAGCTCCTTGCAGATTTTAAAGAGCTTGGCCAAGTTGTTAGATGCCGCAGAGACACGAGATTGAATGTGTACTCTGTGCTTGGTGAGGACAGAGAGTCGGTATTGCCTTTGTAGCAGGCGACAGGCCAGTTTGTCAGAGGATGAACACTTTCTCTATGGCTCTCACCTCTTCTCCGAGGGCGATGCCAAACACGCCACTATGTGTTGAGTCGGGCACCAAGGAAAAACACGTCCTGAGATGGCGTCAAGGAAGACTCTGGATAGTTATGGAGAACCCAAACTCTGTCAGCGGATGTATGGTCCTCAATGTGTGCTCGCTTCCCAGAAAGTGTGAGCAGGAATGCACCTGCCAGTCGTCCAGATAGGGGTACAAGTGGATTCCTTGTAGACGAAGATGTGCTGCCACCGGGGCCAGGCACTTTGTAAAAACCCTTGAGCTGACTTCACACTGAAGGGCAGTGCCTTGAACTGGTAGTGCTGACCTTTAATGGTGAATCGTAGGAATTTGTAACGTTTCTTGTGAATGTGGAAGTATGCGTCCTCCAGATCCAACGAGGTCAGAAAATCTCTGTGCTCCTGCTGGCCAAGCACATGTTGCAACGTGACCATCAGGAACTTTTGGGGCTTTAAGTACTTGTTGAGATGACGTAAATCCAGGATCGGCCTCCAACCCCCTGTTTTGTTTCGAACCAGAAAGTATGCGGTATTTGCTCCGGCCCCCCAGAGACGGGTTCTATTGCTCCCTTTTGTAACATGGCCCGCAGCTCTTGCAGAAGCTGTGGTCCTTGTTGTTCTTGACACTGAATGGTGGGATACGAGGACACTTGCGTTGGAACTCCAAGGTGTGCGCCTGTCCGAGAGTGTCCAGCACCCATCTGTCTGCGGTGATCTTTTCCCCATGTACTGACAAACTTCACCAGCCGGCCTCAACTGGGGTGCATAAGTGGGGGCCGAGGCCACGGGCAGTCCAGGCCTGCATGGGGGTCGGAGACCTGCCCTGTGTGAGGCAGCGGCGCGGCCCTCCGCTGCCTTGACAGCGACCCTGTACGCTTGAGTGGAGGAGCGTGAAGGCTGCCGGCATGGGGTATTATAACCCTTGGAAGATCTTCCTGGTTTTCCTCTGAAAGAGCGGAAGGACGACAGCCGCCACTGTTGCAAAGTTCCCACGGAGCGTGCCATCTCTGTGTCGGGCTTTATTGTCTGCAAAAACTCGTTGACTGATTTTCCGAAGAGGTTCTCTCAGTCGAATGGCATATCCAGCACCTTAGTCTGAACGTCCTGGTGAAAGTTTGTTGCCTTCAACCAACCTTGACAACGTAGGGACACCCAATTCCCAATCTGGCAGAAACCTGTGTCGGTGATATGTCCACTGCCACCAAGATGGTGTGATCTGAGGCCATTTCCCCTTACTGAAAGAGTTCAAGTCTTCGGGCAGGAAGTCCAGGACCCAGCTTGAATCATATATCCCGGTCATATCGGGACAAAATGGATAGGGCATTAGCTGGCTTGATGGTAGAGACTGCCATACAAATTACTCTCTTGCCCATTGCATCCAGCTTCTTCCCGTCCTGGTCCGCAGGTACCATGGCTGCCGATGACGGGTTCGCTGAGTGCTTCCTGGCTGTGTCTGAGACCACCGAATTAGTGAGGGCTGAGACCTTAAGCATCTGGGAGCTGAATCCGGAATCCTGTACTTGTTGTGCAATCTGTCCCACTTGGTTGGGGTGGTACTTGGGTTTCTCATTAGAGCTAGTTTTTCCTCCCAGATGTCGCCCAGGAAGTTAACAGACACGATAGCCTTTCTCCTCGACTTGTGCCGCTAGTACAGGAAACCTTCTTTCTTTGTCTCCTCTGGAGCCAACTGAAACAATTCAGAGGCCCTTGACATGACAGAATGAAAGGACGCAACTTTGTCTGGTGGGGAGGCCCTATGGAGCTCGTCTGCGTGTCGTGTTTCTCCATCAGCAGTGATGAAATCGTCATCCTCGTCGGTGCCCATAGTCATGTCCGTGGCCAGGGCCGGGGCTCTAGGTGGGGTCTCCTCGTGACAAGGTAGTGGAGGAGCCGGATGACACCAAGGACCAGTGCCCCTTTTGGACTTCCTCTTCTGAGGGGGCAAGCTCAACCTCAGAGGCTATGGCGTTTCCCGTGGAGACGTAGGTCCCGGTGGCAGCATCCTCTGCTGGATTTCAGTGACCAGACTGTGCAGGGTCATTAGACTGTCCACTGACACATCCCTAGGTCTAGGGGTGAAAGGAGCCAGTAGAGTGAGGTCCAGGCTGACGTGTCTTCTCTTGCAAGCAGGGGACTCGGGTCCACTGCCCCAGATCCTCCCCCTTCGTGATCTGTGTAGCAACCATCGTGCGGATCATTCTCTCCCTCGTCGGTACTCAAGCATATCTGCTCCGGTCTATCTGGAGCAGCCCGTTGGTTCGCGTACCAGGGGAGTTCCACTGGAGAGACCACCTCTCTTCTCCTTCTCAGAAGGTTGCTGGGTCGGCGTGGTAGCTGGGTCTTTCCCCGACCCCGGAGTGGCCGCAGTCTTCTTTGCTGCCTCCGTAGCCATATCTTGCCTTGGGGGGTAAGGACACCCATGGAGTGGTCGTCATCTCCTTCGTGGACCCACTCTCCCTTCAGCGTTGCCGTACTAGACGTCATTGTCTTTGTTGACAATGTGCTAGTCGCTGCTTTCATTGACCGCGCCATTGTTTATTCAGTTTACTTGGCATGCTGACTTAGCCAGCTTCGACAAGTCCTCTCCGGACTTGTCCCTCATCGGTTTATCTGCGGGCACACAGTTTGAGGGTAAGGGACTTCCTCTTTGAAGATGCCCCTTTCGTGGGTAGGCTCACTGTGGAGGGCGACGGTGATGGCAATCGCCTTTTGGCTGACTCTGGACCCGCATCAACAGCGAACCCAGCATAGCTAGCATTGCAGAGCTTGGTCTTCTCTTGGACCCCCGCAAGCAGGGCGTCCTCAAAGGATCTCAACCTCCTCCTACAGGGTAGTTTGTTTCTTGGAACGTACCGGACCTAGATGAGGCTTGATCCTGCTGCAAGGCCGAATCAGTGGCCTTGCTTGACTTGAGCTACGCGGACAGTCTAATGCAGCGGTCTCTTTTGGTTTTCTTCGAGAAACCACAGCACACCTTGCATCCCTCCTCGTTGTGGTCCGCGTTGCAGGCAATATAAGCATTTATGATGCCGATCTTCCACAAGGACGTTTCTTAATCCACACTTCGAGCAGAGTTTGAAGAGGCTTCGACTTTCCTTCTTCTCTTCAGTCATGGCTGAAATGCGCAAAGTAGGCCCAAGGCCGGGCCTTCTCGAAACTTTGATGATGATCCGACAGTGGATGAAGATGTTTGCCGGTAGCGGATCACCGCTGCCAGTCACTGTCCTTTGTTTTTTTTTTGTAAATATTTTGGATAAAAATTTGCAAAAGCACAAAATCGGAGAGCAACTTGAGGACTCCCATTACTGAAGCATGCGGTAAAAATCTGAAGATGGCACCAGGGGTGGAGCATAGCGAGAGGACTGTTACTGGATGGGGGCAGTATGACCCAGAGGGCAGTGATTGGTTTAGAGGAGAAATACAGTTTTGAAGTGAGAGTGAAACTGTTTTTTCTTTTACTGAGGATTCCCAGCCTGACGACAGGGAATATTCATGAGCATGTGAATCCATGCCAGACCCCATGCTGGAGAATACATATTTGTTTGGATCACTGTAATTATGTTTATGTGGGGCTTATTGGTATTGTGTTGTTTAGTGAATGCAAATGAAATTTTTAAAAAAAGGAATGCTTATTTTTTTATTATTATTTTGTTTTATAGTTTGCATACAAACTTTTAACATTTCATGTGTTGTGAATAGAGTGTTTCTTGACTTTAAAACATATGGAAAAAGGAAAGGGTATGAGGAAAAATGAGAACACCTATTGTATTCTTGATTCATACAAAGGTTCTAGTTACTTGGCTTGACCTCCATAATTTCTTCCCAAAATTGAATTGTCCCGAAAATTAGCCATTTATTGTTGACGGATATGATCTGTGACCATCTCTCATTGAGGTCATGTTGCACCCATTCTTGATGCAGCATGTCTCCAAATATTTTCCTTTGGTTGCAAAGGGCAGGACAGACCATTATGTGGTGGATTGATTCGATGTTATAACATTTTTGCAGAATCTACAAATTATATTCTCTAGTGGGAGCGGTATTGTCTTCACAAGAAATTCATTGGTTGGCAAGACGTTAAGACGTGGTCTGAGAAAAATGTCTCTTGTTCGGCGAAAGGGAAATTTAGTTAAGTATTGCGGTAGTTCGTTCAATGCTCTAACTTCCGTAATTGAGTTTATAGTCATCGTGTATTGAGTCTTCTCATCGATGGTATTTATCCCATCATGTTGTCGAATCTTCTTTTTTGCTTCCATGGGTCTTTTTGTCAATGTTTCGGATGCTACCTCATATTTGTTTAGAAGATGGAAGCATGATTCTTTCCATCTATACAGGATTATGTCGTTCGAAGATTTGGTTTTGGATCTGAACAGTTTGATAGCAGGAATGTCTTCATCAGAGATAATCTTTCTATAAAAGATCAAGCTGTTTCCAATTGGCAATCGATTCAAGTGATTGGATTGCCAATTTGAATCCAATTCTCGGCATCGGGAATGATGTTGGAAGAGAAAGGATCTTGCGCCAAAATATTCCTTCAAGTTTCTTCCATATTTGGCGAGAGATGTTAATTATTGCCTCGCTTCCATACGTTAAGATTGCAGTCACCTTTTGCAGGTAGAAAGTGATCATCAGGGCCATTGAAAATTGACCATATTTATTGTGCATGATTCAACCTTGTCTGGCAAGAGAACGGGCTTTAGTTTTCAGGTGTTCTGACCATTGTGTGTTTATTGATTAAGCCAGATCCGAGATATTTTGTCGTTTGGACTTGGTCAAGTTGATTCCCTTTTAGGTAAACACGAAAGGGTTTTGCTTTCCTACTTTTCCTTGGGCCCAAGGACATCACTTAGGATTTGGTGGTATTAATCGTCAAATCGTTTTTTTTTTTACATAGTCTTCAAGCACCTGCAGTCTTTTTTGTAGACCGACTTGAGTCCTGTCCAACACTACAAGGTCGTCTGCATATAGAATATATGGGATGTGTGTAGCATTCACAATAGGCAGATTTGCCTTAATGTTATTTTGGTTTCCTGTGAGGTCGAGATAAAAATTGAAAAGCGTCGTCGCCAGGGGACAAACTTGTTTGATTCCCCTCGCTGCTTCGATCTCTGATGTTACGAATCCATCTATCGTTAGGCGAACTCTAACAGTCGTGTCCGTGTATGGCGCTTTGATGTGGGCCAGTATTTCTGTGGGGCAATTCCAGCTCTTTAGTTTTGTCCATAATTTTGATCTGTTGACACTATCGAATGCCAACTGAAGATCTATGAAGGCGGCATAGACTTGAGTGGTATCGAATGCCAACTGAAGATCTATGAAGGCGGCATAGACTTGGCTGTTGGCTCTTATTGATTCTTGTTACAGGAAATTGAGGATTAGAAGGTTTATGTTAGTTCCAGTTTTTTTTATGAATCCAGTCCGCTGCGGATCTTGAATTCCATTTTTTCTTGCCCACTCTCAATCTTTTTAGTAAGATGGTGGCGAAGATTTTTCCTAGTGGGTCAAGCATTGCCAGGAGGTCTGTAATTTTTGGGTACAGTCCTGTAGCCTTGTTTGAATACAGGAATTAATATTGCCGTTTTCCAGGTTTCCGGAACATATTTATGTTTGGAAATCAAAGCGAAGATTTCCATGCAGAGTTCCGCCCAGGCTACGGGCTGGGTCTTTATGATGTTATTGTTGAGGCCGTCCGGGCCAGTAGCACGGGAACTGTCGAGTTGTTTTATGTGAGTGAGGATTTCTTCGTAATCCCAATTGTTGTACCAATTATTTTCTCATTCTGCTGGATTCGATAATTGTTCTGTCTGGTCTGGTGGTTGGCGATAAAGCTGGGAGAAATAAGATGTCCACTCTTTCTAAGCTACATCAGTGATCATCATTTGTTGGTTTGCAGTGTTTCTGTTGAGGAGATTCCATAGATCATGTGTGTTTTTGTTTCTCATTCCTAGCAACATTGCTTCAGCATCGTCTGGGAGAGTATTGCTTGCATATTTTTTGTCCAATTGCAGTACTTTAATTTCAAGCTTTTAATTGCTTTGGTTGCTTCATCAGTTGGCATTTATCGAGCGGCAGTGAGGCTTTTACGTTGTTGCTTCTTCCTGGCCGCAATCAACTCATTGTAGAAATGTGTGTGGCCCAGTTTAGGATTGTTTCTTTGTGCCGGGTGGAACTTAAAGGGTGTCAGGATCCATTCGTAATCTATTTTCTCTTTTTCAGATCTCGAAGATTCGCAAAATGTTTTTTTAAAAGTATTCATCTGGAGAGCAGACATTCACAGTCTGTTGGTGATTTCAATGTTTGGATTCTGTTTTGTCATGGTGTGATATCGAGCTGAACAAGTCAAGTTGATCTTGTGATGGTCGCTGTGGCTCACCGGGATGACTGCGAGATTTGTGGTTTCTTCCATGATATGTGTGAATACATAGATGTAGTCTAGATAAGCTTTAGAGTTGCCTCGTGACCATGTGGGTTGCGGAGGGGTATCTCCAAGTGTTTTCCCATTCACCAGAGCTAGGTTTTTCATCGTTATTTCTTTTACCCAATTTTTGGCTTTGGGTTCAAGTTTGTTGAACAGTTTTTCCACACCATTGGGGCAGAATAAATGAATATTCAAATCACCACAAATGATCGTATCTAGTTGTTTATGTTTCGCTTGGAGTTCATCTATGATGGTTAAAACCTTGTCTAGAAACATGACATCACTAATTGCCGCAGAGTTCCAATATATGTTTATAATGACAATTAGTTTCTGTTCTTTTGCTTTCTGGTGGTTTTTTACGAGGTTTCTGACATGATTTAATACAGTTATTTGAATCCAAGAGTTGGGATTATAGGATTCATAACAGAACATTTGCTTCTGTTTTCCATAGGGTCAGTGGACCTGTCTGTGGACGTCGTTTGGTACCCAAAAGGGCACAATTGATGCACGTCATGCAGCCGTTGCATATGGGTTGGCTGGCGAGCCAAGTCTCTTGAAGACAGATTATGTGATATTTTAATAGCTTGTGATGACGTCTTCTGAACAGATGTGAGTGTACTCTGGTGTTCCATGAACATAGTTTTATCTCAAATTTTTCCTCTTTCTGAGACAGTCATAAATGAGTTTTCATGTTGCCATGTCTATAAATTGTCCGTGTTTGGTGCCTTGTGCTTCTTCGTACCCATGTATTTCTTACCGGAATGTTAAAGTTCCTTTCTGTAGACCGGCAGAAGTCTGTCCTTGGGGTGTCGCTTTCTTGTAGTCTGTTGGTTGTAACTAATTTATTAAAAGTTGTACAAAGTGCACAAACCATCACAGAGTTAGGGAAACATTTGAAGCCTAGTTGGCTGAACCGTTCTTAGGCAGCTAGAACTTTGTTTACATGTCGTTTGGTTTATTAATTGAATTTCGATTTGGTCAGTTCTTTCATCTCTTGGAAATTCTACAACTTTTATGTCTTCAGATCTTATGTGGAGCGAAGGGATGGCATACATTATTCGAAGTAGATTTGTTCTAATCAATATCAATCCATCATTTTGTTCTGCTTTTCTCTGGATATTAACTGAGTTTCTTACAAGATTAATTCTAGGGTCTAGAAATAAAGGTAGCTTCAGCTGATCGAAATTACTTCCAGCCTTTGATGCAAACTCTGTAGGTTTGTGTTTGACTTTTGAGGCTTTATCCCGGTCTTTTATTTCATGGTTTTGCTCAGAATTGTATATGGTCTCGTTTGGTGATTCATTTGGGATTTTGTTATTTGCAGTGGAGTTCTCTAGCCATTCCCCTTCATTTTGTGATATATCTTCTACTGACAGAATGTCACTTTCGCTAGAAATAGTATGTCCTTCTTCAAACTCGTCAAGGATGATGATAGATGGAATTTCTTCCGTAGAGCTCTCATTTCCATCCTTGGAAATCATTGAGAATTCAACTTCGTGAGTCGTTAAATTGAGCAGAAGGTCCATTTGTATTTTTTCCTCCATTGTATTGGCTTTAATCGGTTGTAGTTTCTGTGACACATTGGTCTGGAACGCACGTATGTCTGGAATCTTTGGAGTTGCTTTTTCATCTTTTTGTTTAGAGTTGGTTAAGAGGTTGGAGGGCATTGTCAAATTCCTTAGGAAGGCTTGTGATCCTCTTTGTTTACGTTTTTGAATTTGTTTATTCATCGGTTCTGAGGCCTTTTTTCCTTGCATAGTTATTGGTTTCTTGGAGATGTCAAAGATTGAAAAAGATTCCACTTCAGTCCCATCTTTCTGAGGGATCGAGGATATGGTTTCTTTGGGATTCTGAACTGTTGTGGTATTGTGTCTTCTATTCGTCATCATGAGTGCATTGTTATTCATTGGTTGTTTCTCTTTTCATTGTGAGGATCAGCTTGTGGGTTATCAACATTCTGAGAGTTTGGAGGAGGTGGCTTTCCTGGATTGTTTACTTGCTTGCGAAGGATGTTGTCTCTGAGCTCAATGGGTGCATTATTGATCAAACCTTTGGTTTTAGTAGGTTGATTTGTGACTTCCAAACTGTGTGATGGCCTTCTCTCGATATTCTTTTGTATAGGTAGTCTCTCCTGTTCTCTGGCCGTGAAGTGATTCAATAAAGTTGTAATAATTTGTTCTTTTCCTGGGCGATCACTTCTGGCTATGCCGAACCGGCGTGTCTGCCACTGATGAGATACAGAGTCAGAGTCGAGGCAAGACTGGATTTTAGTGGCGAGGGATTCCATATATATTTGTTTGGTGTGTATTAAGGCGATTAATGTTGCTTGAACACGGATGGAGTCGCTGATAGATTCATAAAGCTTGATGAAAGGGATTAATGCATGGCCAGTAGCTGCCATCAGGGAGCTTTGTAGTTCTGCCATAGTAGTTGGTATAGGAGTCTCAAATTCATTGGTCCGAGTTTCGCATTGGCATTGCTCTTCTTTTTTCACGCTGTTAATATATGTCCTCCTGTCTTTAGGGGCATGTATACACTGATTGAGTTTTCCAGCGTTGCAAGGTTCTTCGGTTAGAATTTTGGCTGGATTTGTCTCTGGTATAATTCATTTAAGAGGATCTTTCGCAAGTTTTCGGGGTTGAGGTTCCATCTACTTCTCTTAAATCAAGTTTTGACAGAATAAAGCTCCCAAATATTTCTTCTGGTTTCTCGTGGTTTTGCATTAGGGATTCAATCTCAGTAATATCCAAGGACAGTCTTGCTAAGCGTTGTTTGTCAACCTTATTCATGGCAGGCGTATTGTCTGTTTTCCGAAGATGAGAATGATCATATTTCTGTTGCCAAAGTCTCTTGGCTAATATCACCTTTTTTTTGTAAAGTGGTAGGCGATATGTCCTTGCCTTTTTGATCTTGAGAGGGTGCATTACTTTTAGTAGGGTCTTTGTCTGTGTGCGAGTATGTAATGCTCCCATAGTTCCTTTCTCCTGGTTCTTGCGAGTTGTATATGTGATCGCGAGTCCCTCTCAGATTATTATTCACAGTCAAAAGTGTGCAAGGTAGAGGATTTATCGGTTTGGTCTTGTATTTAGATGGTTCTGTATCCTGTTTTTGAGTAAGCAGAATTTTTCCCCCTGAAATTGATGGAGAATCAATGTGGCCAAATATGACATTGGAGTCTTGTGGAGTATTCATTACTGTGTCATTTCCTTCACTCTTTCTTGATTGTGTAATCAGATCTGACAGCTCCTCGTCATTATACAGATGGCCGGACGGCTTGTATGGAGTTTTTCCATCCTTTCGAAGTCGCAATTGCTATCCCCTGGAGCTAGAATGTATGTGGGCGCAAGACACGGCGTCTGACAAGGGGAGGTAAGAAGGATAGGGACCACCGGGCCAGGGATATGTTTGGCTTTGTTTGAAAGCGGGCATGTTTTAGCCCAATGTCTAGTAAGTGGGCCGGTGGAGGCAACCATGTTAATTGGGACAGAAGTTAATTGAGGAGAGAGAATGGCGATTCGCCCTGATTCAGCTCAGGGGGCGGAAGTATACAATGTCAGTCGGCAGGGTGATTGCAGGCTTACCTGTCGCATCTTCGTGCGGGCCACAGACTCCTCGCTGACTCCCGCAGACTCCAAGAGACTTTGCACTGACTCTGCTCCGCTCCGCAAGGGACTCAGATGCTAAGAGTCAGTTTCTCCTCCTCTGTACAATGGATAATGAAAAAAGACTCTTACTCGCAAGGTTGGATTCAGTTGAAACGAAATGGCCAGTCAACAATAGCACCTCCTCCACTCTTCACACTCCAAGAGACTCTGCACCGACTCTGCTTACTTCAAGTGGCTTATTTCCAAAATGTCTGCAGTGTGCACCAGTTCCAGTTCAGGGCTGGGCTGGGTGTATGGCGAAGATCTCAAAAATCTAAGCAGAACATTTTGAGATCTATGTCCAAATGCTTTTTTTTATCTAATGGAAAAACTGATCCAAAAATCCCCTTTTTTCAATATTCTTTTTTTGACATAAAAACGCCCATGAAACTTCACCAAATTAGGCATAAATGTTCAAATGTAACTGGATCAGTAGCTTGAAAAATTCTGGTAAACTTTCATGGACAATGGCAGTATTAATTACTGAAATTCATTGAAAAAAAACTTTGGTGAAAGCAAGTTTATGGTTGCAGTCCAAAACAATAAAACGACACAGATTAGCAATGCACTGCTCCTCATGCTGTAAAATCGATCACAAATTACACATTGTTCCTGTAGGACATTCAAAATCTAAAGAGACAAAGAAAAAATTGGTACCCTATACTGATTATGCTCACTTCTAATATAATTTGACAGCCAACACAAGCTATTAATTTCACGAGCCAACCCTCCATGACTGTGAACACACACAAGGTGTCATGAGCAGTGGCTGAGTTAAGGTGGCTTTATGGACCATGACTAACCAATTTGTGGAATTCTGTTAGGCCCTGTACACATACAGTCCCATTAGCCAAAGGTGCTTCAATACAGCACTACATTATTTCAGGTGATCACCATTAATAACAGCGATTCCGTACTAATAGTTATGTTAAACTCCTGCTAGAAACAGCACTTTACAAGTTGCTTTCTACAAACAACTTGTTCATGGGGGAAAAGAGGATAATTTGTCAAAATAATAGGGGGAGTAGGGTCCCAGAATGTACATTTCCAATGCATTTTCTCAAAGCCCAATTTTTGCTATCAGCAAAAACATTAAATAGATTTGCACCAAATGTGCTCTAGCGTCTGGTCTGACTCGCAAACCTTTATTGATTTTGTGAAAAGCAGAGTAGCTTTTATTTTGCTTTTTAAGGCACCCAAAAGTACACAAAATCCTGTTAGCGAGAGCCTAGCTCGGAGACTCATAAGTCCGTATTTAGGGTCTTGATTGGCCATTTTGCTTTCAAATACCTGCATGGAAGGCAATTTTTAGTATGCAGCAACCAGCGGGGCTAGTCGAAAGACAACCATTTTGATTGACTGAAGGCCTGAGACAAGTTTCCAAATGGCCACCATTGTGGTTGGCAGTTTTATTGCAGGGAATAGCAGACGTTGTGCTGCTTAACATTTAAAAAGTAGCAACATGCATTTCTCTTGGGAGTGTAGTGGAAGGAAAGATGGAATAAAATAAAGACATTAGTAAGTAAAGGGAATGAATACATGAAGAGAAATAAAATAAAGTCCACACTCCCAGTGATACTGCATAAGTGAAGACCTTATGCTACCTTCCTTGCAGCAGAGAGTATTATACTCCAATGTTTTATTCAAGTTGGCTCAGGCTTTTTTTCCAACAGACTGCCAAGCATGCGTATAAGATAGGGCTGGAAAAGTGCTGTGTTGAAGAAACTCCAGCCAAGGGCCTTTAGATCTGCATGACTGCAAAAACTGGCAAGATACCGTACGGACAAAGGAACACTCAGAAAACGCCACTGACTACACAAAGAAAGGGGAGTGACCGCACCTTGGTAGTACACATCCAAGGAAGACTTGTCATGTTACACAGTAAACAGAAGTTGATACCGATGATGAGCTAAATGTGAAGAGGAAATGTATTGGCGGGAGGTGGAATGTTTCTGCCCCAAGACCTAGTGATCATTTCCAGAATGTTATTAGGTTGCAAATCGGTCAGGTGACTACTGATCTATAAAGGAAAAGGGTCCTGGAGAGTTTGTCAGATTATGGTGGTCAATTCCTGATAGACATAGGATGCTGGTGTTTTCTGTCTTGCAATACAGTAAAGCTGTCTGCCGGTCATTACCCAAAATTGATGTACGTGTGGTTTCTCCAACTGCATGGTCAGGTGTGTCAAAGAGGAGTAAAATAAGGATGCAAAAAGAAAAAAAAATGAATTTTTCTTCGCTGTACTTTTGGCATTTGGCAGTGTGTGTTTGCGCATGCATTTTAAATGTTTTCCATTTCTGATCTGTTTTTATATTTTGTTCTTCTGCTTTAGGTTTTTGTCCAAACTATAAGATGTCTGTAATGACATGCTTTGTATTTTCAAATTAAGTGACCTAATGGCTGCTGACTTGTTAGGTGGAGCCATCAGCCAATGACTAACTTGGAAATATTGACACGGTGACTCTCCTGCCAACTCCTCTCTACATAAAGCTAAAGACTTAATCTCTTGTCCCTGAAACATGTCCCGGAATTTTGTACATCCCTCCCTTTTCCATTCAGGGAAGGAACAAGCAGAGGTTCCCGGGGTAAACTAGGGATTTGCAAATAGCAGGGTGAAGGGGCAAGGAAACGAAATAAAGGAGTGTTGACAGATAGCCTGATCCCATATATCCTCTACCACTCCCGTGATTACATTACAGTGAATGCTCCAAGGTCTATCTGATCTAGGCAGCCATAATCTCTTGCATTCTAGGACCCATCTGTTTCCATCTCTTATTCATCTCCTCCCTGAACCAATCCTTTGTAACACACAGCTGTGCCGCTCGATAGTAGTCTCTAAAATTAGGAAGACCAACTCCCCCTCTATTCGAAGGGAGCATTAGTATCTTCAATGCCATACGTGGGGGTTTATTTTTCCATATAAACTTTGATCTTTTATGCAGCGTACGAAAAAAGGAAAACGTGGATCTGGATTGGGAGGGCCTGAAACAAATATAGTACCTTAGGTAAGATCACCAATTAATCTGTCCAAGCCAGGACACCATGAACGGGCTCCAGGATTGAAGAAGTTTCTGAATTTTGGTTAATAATGGTCGGAATTTAGCCCAATATAATTCCCCTAGTGATTGTGTAATATTTACTCCCAGGACCCCAAATGCTCATTGGCATCCAGCGAAGTTGTGTCTCTTCTTTCGCTTTAGATAATTCAGCCTGTTTAAGCCCCAAGTTCAGAATTTCCGACTTTGTAATATTAACTTTAAGGCCAGCCACTCTGCCAAATTGTTCCATCTGGTTGAGTGCCATAGGTAATGAAATACTCGGAGTAGTGATCGTGAGGCGCATATCATCTGCGTATGCCATCAGTTTATGAGTCTCACCCTGAAAGAAATGCCTGCTATTTGATCAGTTTGTCGAAGTCATGTTAGCAGTGGTTCAAAATGTAACCTGTAAAGAAGAGGCAAAAGGAGCGAGCCCTGTTTCGTACCTTTGCAAAGAGAAACCTGAGAAGATAACTATCCATTCATATGCAATCTGGCCAAGGGGTGCACATAATTAGCCTTTACCATAGCTAAATATTTGGGGTCAAAGCCTATAGCTCATATGGTATGGAATAAGAAAGACCACTCCACACCACTCCACACGGTCAAATGCTTTTTCAGCATCTATTGAACCTAACACGGCAGCATCGTCCTTTTTGGATACTTGTTCAATTAAATGACAGATTTGTCGAATGTTGTCATGCGTTTGACGCAAGAATCTTTGTATATATTTTTGTGTCAATATTGATGAGCGCAATCAGGCAGTGCAATCGACACTTAATTGGGTCTTTCCCTGGCTGATATTTTAGCGCTTGTAATAAAAGAGTTGGAGAGATAAGTTAGCTTAGCAGCTAAAGTTGCTTGAAACTTTTTATAAAAAGCAATATAACCATTCGGTCCTGGAGCGTTATTTATTGGGAGGTTAGCTATGACAGATAGGACCTCTTTCTAGTAATCTCTTTGTCAAAATTTACCCTATCTTCTTCTGAGATTTTCTCCAACTGGATTGTTTGTAGATGGCTTTCCTGTTCTCTCTGTTCTGGCGTGTCTGATTTATAAAGGTCGAAGTAAAATCTGTGAAACTGGGTCATCATTTCTTCTGTCATCGGTACTTTATTCCCTGTTTTATCTTCCACTCCTTGAATTGTTTAGGATGCTATTTTCTGTTTTAATTGTGTAGCTAACATTCTATCAGCTTTATTTGCCTTACCATATATTCTCTGCTTTAAATACAATAGACTTTTCACTGCCTGTTTAGTTCGTATTAGATCTAATTTACCCTTAGCATTCCGATATTGCCTTTCGAGGCTCCGGGATGAGTCTAATTCCATTTGTTTAAGGTATCTTTCACTTCAACCTTTAATGCTATATCTATCTTTTGTCTAAGCTTCTCCCTATGTGCCCATATCGCGATGAGGTCTCCATGAAGGGTCGCTATAAATGAATTCCAAACCACATCCAAGCTCACATTCCCATCGAGATTAAAATAAAAGAAATTCCTAAATTTTCCACTCAATTTCATCGCAAAATACTGGATATGACATTAAGTATTTTGGAAATGTCCAACTCCAAAGCGTGGGAAGGGCTTTGGGGGAATTAAGGTCTATAGTCGGGGGGGCATGGTCTGAGATGGTAATTGTGTGGGTTTCGATTTGTGCCACATTTCCTATCAGCTTGGCTGTGGCCCGGAAGTAATCTATCCTGGAGAAGGATTTGTGTACATGAGAATATAATGTATATGCCCTTTCCTCTCATTTCAAAGTAAGCCAAACGTCAGTGTCAACTGATCAAATTTCTGTGTAACGGCTATAGAAGGTAAAGGACGAGCGTATGAGGTAGTAGAGCTTCTATCCCGTAAAGGGCCCCATGCAATATTCAGCTCCCCCATCAAAATCAATTCACCCATGGCAAATTGTTCCAACGTAGATAGTGCCGACTTAAAAACAAAACTCCTGACCAGTGATTGAGGCGTAAATAGAAGCTAAGGTTAAGATCATTAATCCCATCTGTACTACACTATAGAGGAAACGACCCTCTTTGTCAGCCTGCTCCCTCAGACTAGAAGCCTGAAAATGTGTCTTGAAAGCACCCACCCAAGCTGTCTTCACCTTTGCATTCGCCTGTTTAATTAACATGTATTATTTTAATTTCAACCTATATCGATCCTGGCATTTAATGTGTTTCCTTTAAAGCTATGAGATCAGGCTGATGTGTGTTAAGTAATTTTTCCAATTTCCTCCTTTTTACGGGGGTATTAAGCCCTGTAATATTAAGAGTTAGACAGTAAAACCACCTTTCAAAACCACTACTTTGAATATACCATTCCAAAACCCACATTTTATCACTGTCTATGATACTGTGTACACCCCTCCTCCCCCAAAACATTCCCATGCCACCCCCTAGGACTGCACTCACCCCTCCCCTCCCCTCCCTAACACTTCCCCAATAACTTCAACAACTTCCCCTTCTCCCTGGTGTAGACCATCCTTGCTACTCTCTCTTCAAATGCCTTCCTCAGAGATAGCCTACCACTTAAACCAGAGATAAATGCGGGCTATCATAAAAGCCCCTTTATGTCTTTAGTAAGATCCAAGACGACCTTCTACTGTGCCCAGACTGAACATTTTAACAGTTCCATTCTGCGACAAATACCTTATTGCACTGAAACATTGATACCCAGGTAAAGTCTCGATCCTTCATGGTTCCGGAGGTTTCTCTGCTGGTAGAGAGCCTTTTCCTGAGCAGGTCCGTTGTACAGTTGTCTATTTCCCAATGTCTCTGTCCTTGGGGAGCCTAAGGTCTCGTCCCTGTACTAGGGGACGGTTGATCCTCCAGGTCTAGCCATGGTAAACAAGCCCCTTCCTCCATTGTTGTAACTCGCCGTTGTTTACGTTCTCATTGAAATAAAAGACCAAAAGTGAAAGTTCATCCATATGGAATCTTCTGGTTTTGTAAATACTGCAGGATCTCACGCATATCCCTTCTTTTCTGTAGCATCTTTGGATAGAGATCTTGAAACATTTGAATTTCACTCCCATTAAGTGTAATCTGAGGCGCTTTCCTGGCTTCTCTAAGAATGTGTTCCTTCTGGTGGCATCTTGCCATTGCCACCAATGTGTCTCTGGGGCAAGCGTCCGGGTCTTCACATTTTGGAGCATCTCTATGAATCCTAGCCATCGGAATTGCTACCTCCTCGTCCGTGTTTAATAGACCTTTAAAAACTCCAGTAACTTCCACTCTGAAGGGTGAGCCTGTCACTGACTGGAATATTGCGAATGAGAATATTGGACCTCCTAGATCTATTTTCCAGGTCTTCACATTGTTGCTCCACATTGTATGTTGTTCTAGCCAACTGTTCGAGAAGGACCTCAGATTTTGTGGATTCCTGGGTCAAATCTTGTATAGCCAACTCGTTAGTAGTTGTTGTTCTTTCCTCCAGAGAGGCGATATCCTTGCGTATATCTGCTAGAGCAGATTTGAATTCAGCTGTAAAATTGTCAAATTGTATTTGCAACGAGGCAGCAAATTTGTCCCGGAAGACTTGAAAACAGAGCTCAACATCCTTCTTTGTTGCCGCCATCTCAGAGTCTCGATTGCCCTGTTGCCGCTCAACCGGTCCACTCATATATTCAAGGTCTTCTTGGGCTCCCCCGGACCGAAGCCAACAGCTTCTTATTGGATTCTCTCTAGTAGTAGATGGGAGCGAGGAAGTGCGATCCTTTCTTTCAACCCCAGGTCCTGACATTGACCGGTTGCTGCTCTGAGTTTTTCCCAATATCAAATGTGGTCAAACTTTTCCCTTTCACCTCCTACCCCAATTCGACCTTGTAGTTTTTCTGAAGATGGCCATAGTGAGTGAAATTGCAATCGGCTTTCCCCTAATAGCTAGATGAGAGAATTAACCCTCGCCGGTTACTTGCTCTTCTGAAGGATGTGTTTCTCATCATCCAGACACTGTTGAAGCAAGTGCGTGTCTCCAGTAAAGGTTGTAGAGTTTCGGGAAATGTTTTGCAAGGATCGCTTTAATCCATTTCCTTCCCCTGTATTCCACAGTGATTAGGCAATTTTGCTTCCAAAATGCCTATAAGCGCTCTGGATGACCAAAAACTCTTTTCCCTCAGCATTTATCTATCTCTATCTCTATGCATCCCAGCGAGGGTGTCTTAAAAGACCAAGGTGGTCACAGAAATATGTCCCCTTTAAGCATCGCTTCAGAACTCAGGCAAATGGATTGGAGATGGTGACCCTGGTATAGGGCATTTGTGATCTTGTAGGCTACTTTATTCACTTAGGCTCAATAGCCAGGTGAAAAGCAGCGCAACGGGTTCCAAACCGGGATGCATGAAGATTAATACAACCTGAAGTCACTTTACAACACAAAAAGCTCAGCCCAACCTAGAATGAGTAATAAGCTACAACGGAACTGAACTCTCTCGTAGCCATATAATGTGCTTAATAGTCCCAGCACGAAGAGCATGCAGCCTCATGAACCGAAGGGAGGGGCACTTTCAAGAAGCATGCAAGGTTAAAGCGTTGCTGCGTTTGCTTTATCCCGGGCATCTCAGGTAAGGGCGCAGAGTGCGGCATATGTTATATTAATTATCCAGAACTCTTGAACAGTGCAGGTCCGTATGCCTGGGGGGGGTTGGGGGGTTCACTGTGATTCAGTTGTGCCTACGAGGCCAGGGATCATGCTCTGAAAGTCCGAACGACGTCTTGGGTGTAGTCCCTCGATACTGTGTCCTCAGGATCCCCCTAGTTTTTCCGCGCTCCATCGGACTCCTGCCCACGAAAACCCGGCAGCACTATGATAGCAGTCCTTGCAATTCCAATAGCCCTCTGTATACCTCTGCAAGCTGCATGTGTTGTCTCCCCGAAGTCGTGCTTCACTTTTCAGTTCTGTGCTGCTTCTAAATTGTGGCTCTTCTTGTGATGCTCCGGCATCTGGTTGGACACTGCGATCAGCTTCATTGAGAATCACCTAGACTTACTGGGTAGTCGGATCCTGTATTTTAAGCTTTATTAAGGCATATATCGCAGTTCAGCTTATACCGGGGAACAGAGCTCTAAAAGCTGTGTCCTCACTGCATAGCGGCCATCTTGGATCCACCAACTTTTCTAACCGTTCTTCACCTCCTCATTACTGATATAAATAACTCACGTAAATATCTAATCCGGTCTACTCCTGTACATTATGTGCATCTGTCCTGTACCTTTCTTCAGGATCAATTACACCCTTCCAAACAATCGTCTACTTCCAACTCCTAACACCTCCTTTGTACGGCACCGAACGCAGGATTTGTAAGTGTTTCAGGTCAGTACACCTACTTACCCCTCAAGAAATGAAATAATTCCTCCTACCACCACCTTCCGCCACCTCCTTGTTATTCCACCACTTCTCACCATTCTTCCATCAGCTCATCTCTTTCCTAGGTCTCCACTTTTTTGGATCCGCCTCTCATCAGTGTTCTCTTGCCCCAGCCGTCTCGTTGCTACCCACCTTCTTGGGCAGCTCTCGTGACAGACAAGATTCTCCAATTCTCTACTTTCTTTCCCACTCTCTTCAATCCGCTGGCCACCCTCCTCCTTCCAATCCTCTGTTTCTTTCTCTCTCCAGATCCCTGGGTTTTTCTCCTCCGATACATGGAGTCCCTTACTTCCCCACTTCCAGAGTCAGTCTTTTTTCCCTGCAGCCTCCTTGACTGTTTTTACTCCAGCCTTCTAGGCATCTCCTCCAGCCTCCTGTCTTCTGGTTGCCCCAGGCTCCAGGGGCTCTCCTTCAGTCTCCTATCTCCAGGTCCTTCTCCAGCCAGCTCTAAATGTACTCTTTTCATCCAACTTGAACCACCTTCTGTTGCAGGCCCTGCTGTTAATAGGGCTTTGGACCCACCTTCCAGCCTTATTCTAATGTTAGGGGACATGGGTGTGCAGGCTTGGTATGGAACTTGGGATTCGTAGGTTTCTAGGCCTTATGAGTCTCTAGCGTCTGCTGGACCGCAGCATCAAGAACCACATCTGCCATCTTAGAATAACTTAACCTCTTTTCTTCATCAGTTTGCTGGAACAGGGCTTGATTGACAGGCCACAGCCCTGGTGATGGCTCAGAGCCCCGATGTAGGTCAAGGTTGGCTGGTATCTCCCATTGGTCCCTCCTCTCTCTGCCTGCTACACTGCGACCTTGTCCTTGGATTGGACTCTCTTAGCCTACCCAGTCTTAGATGCATCAGAAGGTAGCCCTTGGGCAAAGACTGATGTATTGCTTGCATTTCATCTCCTAGCTCCGCCCCCGCTCATCACCCCTGTGGTCTTGCATGATAGGTTTCGGTACCAAGTTGAGGGGATTCAAATGTGGAGAGCTACGTTAGATCACACCTCGTAGATTGTCTAAAGGGCCAGCAAGGTTTGGAGTGACAATGTGATGAGTTCTTGCCTCCCACTCATGGCATGGAGGGGGTCCCCAGTGGATCATCTTCAAGTTGCCCTCGCATTCGGTTTGTGGCTGTCCCATTGGTAACTCCATCATTCACCAGCAAGGTCACATCAGGACTTTGTCACAGTATCTAAAGAACAAGTTACTCTCTTACCGGGTAACGTTCTTTCGATGGGATGGTCCGACGACATATTCCATATCTATTACAGTAATCACTACAGCTGTGCTGCTTTGGAAAATCTTTCGGTGTCTGAGTCCTGCGTCGATGACGTCGATACGCTGCCCTCGAGGACCTCCTCCAACGGCTGACGTCACTGGATGTTATAACTGGACGCACAACGCCCGTAGCCTCAGTTGTAGTCTTTTCCCAGAACGTGTGCCACCAGTCTTCTGCCAGTCTGACACACAAAGCCTTGCGGAAACTTGAGCTGAAATCGCATAAGAAATTCTGTAGTGGGGAAGGTAGGGAGGGAGCGATATGGAATACGTCGTCGGACCATCCCATCGAAAGAAGGCCCCTGTGGGCAAAAGAAAGCAAAAAAGACAGAACCATGGGAATTTCACATGCAAAAGGATCCACATTCTTAACCCTGCACCAGTCGCCGAACTTTCTCCAACAGCAATAGTACAGGGACTTTGTTGCAGGCCTTCTGGCCGAAAGCAACACCTCCATCACGTCTTCAGGGAGGTCCCAATCCTTATACCTCAACCTTTCAGAAACCAAGCGTGAAGGTTGAGGGACCTGACCTCTGGATGGAGAACCTGACCCCCCCCCCCCATGAGAGCAGATCGTCTCGGTAGGGAAGACGACATGGAGGGCAGATGGACAAGTTGAGAAGGTCCAGGTACCATGTCCTCCAGGCCCACGCCGGAGCAATGAGGATCATCCGGGAACCGAACCTCCGTAACCTCCGCAGTACTTGCTGGATGACGGGGACTGGAGGAAACACGTACAGCAGTGGGAATGACCACTCCACCATGAATGCGTCTCCCAAGGCTCCGTTTGGAGGAAATTCCCACAAGCAGAACCTCTCGCACTTTCGGTTGACACTGGAGGCGAAGAGATCCACTTGAGGGGTCCCCCAAAGGGTGAAGATCTCCAGGAGAATCTCCTGAGCCAACTCCCACTCGTGAGAGATCGCGCTCTGCCTGCTCAGAGCATCCGCCGTCTCGTTTTTGTCTCCTGCCAGATGAACTGCTGAGATCGAAACTTCCTGCTGGATTGCACAGAAACAGAGCTGCATCGCCTCCCTGCACAGAGGAAGTGACCGTGCCCCCCCCTTTTTGTTGAGGTAGTGCATGGCCACCGTGTTGTCCGTCATCAGGATCAGGACATTCTTTCCTCGCACAGTCGGCAGAAAAGCCTTCAGGGCTAGCCTGACGTCCCTCAGCTCCAACAGATTGATATGGAGTCTGAACTCCGACGGAGACCAATGACCGCTGACTGTCAACTCGTTGGCATGAGCTCCCCATCCCGTGAGGGATGCGTCCGTCACGATCATCACCTCCGGCCAGGGCAGCCAAAATGGAGCCCCCCCCTCATCAGATTGCCTTCATCGGCCCACCACAGAAGGTCCTGGGCGACCGAAGACGGCACCTGAACAAGGTCCGACATCCTGCCGGAGGACTGAGACCACTGGAGCTTAAGTGCCCATTGCAAAGATCTCATCCGCAACCTGGCCTCTGGCACCAGAAGAATGCAGGATGCCATGAGGCTGAGCAGTCTCAACAACTCGAACGCTGGGCGAGTCTGGGCAAGTTGAAACTTGTGCACCATCTGCTGAATGTGATGAGCCCTCACCTGGGGAGGAAAACACTGCCCCAGGGACGTGTCGAGCACTGCTCCGATGTACTGGAACATCTGAGTTGGTGTCAAATGGGACTTCTTTAAGTTGAGGGAGAAGCCCAGCTTGTGGAGGGAGTGGCAGGTGACCGACAGATGATCCAGGACTTGCTTGGGAGAGCGCGTCCTGATCAACCAATCGTCCAGGTAGGAGTAGACGTGAATCCCCCCTTTCCTGAGGTGCGCTGCCACCACTGCAATGAGCTTGGTGAAGACCCTCGGGCGGAGGTCAATCTGAACGGCAGGACCCAAAACTGAAAGTGCGAGTCACCAACCGCGAACCTCAGGTACTTCTTGTGCTTTGGATGGATCGGCACATGAAAATAAGCGTCCTTGCGGTCGAGAGACACCAACCAGTCATGAAGTTGAAGGGCCTGGAGGACTTGAGAGAGAGTAACCATCTTGAACTTGTCCTTCCTGAGGAGTTTGTTCAAACCGTGCAAGTCCATGATGGGTCTCAATCCCCCGTCTTTCTTGGAAATCAAAAAATAAGGGGAATACCATCCCTTGTTCCTCTCCGCTACAGGCACCAGTTCTATGGCGCCTTTCTCCAGCAGGGATTGAATTTCCTGCGCAAGGAGCGGATCCGGGCTCTTCAAAGAGAGATTCCCCGGTGGATTATCTTGAGGCCTCTGCCGGAAAGGAAGACAGTAGCCGTGGGTTATGATCTCCAGAACCCACACATCTGAAGTAATGGCGCGCCACTCTGCAAGATGCTGCGCCAGCCTTCCCCCAACCGGCGAACTGTGGGACATGGCCTCATGACTGAGCTGAAGCGGCTGCGGCGTTGCCTGAGGGCAAAGAGGCAACAGCCTGAGCGGCCTTGGCACCTCGAGTACCTTGTTTTCCACCTCTGCCACTCCTAAGGTGGCCCCTTTGACTGATAGCTCCTCTCGCTTTACAAAGGATGAGTAATAACGAAAGGAACCTCCCCTCCATTGCTGTCCCCTAGGACGAAAAGGCAGAGGTTATCGAACTGCAGCGCCCAACGACTTCGCTGCAGCTTTTGAGGTCTGCAACCTCTCAAGGCTCTCGTCAGCCTTGCTGCCAAAAAGATGTTCCACGTCAAAGGGCATGTTGAGGAGCCGGGCCTGCACATCAGGAGCAAACCCCGACTTCCGCAACCACGCAAACCTGCGTATTACGGTGCTCGCCGCCATGGACCGGCTGACGCAATCTGCCATGTCCAAACCCGACTGAACGGCCTCGCACATGGCATCCTTGCCATCCTGAACCATGGCAAGGAAACCATCCCGTTCGTCCCCTTCGGGAATATGTTCAGCCACCAAGGAAACACAGTTCCACAGAGTGTGCGTGAAACGAGACAAGGCACATATGGAGTTGGCCGCCTGAAGCGCCATACCCCCTGCAGAAAACACTTTCTTCGCCCAGCCGTCAAAACGCTTGTCGTCCCCATCAGGAGGGATGGTAGGGTACGACGCATGCTTTGCCAGGGCCGTAGCCGCCTGCACCACCAAACTCTCCGGAGTAGGGTGTTTGGACAAGTAGCTGGGGTCACTACTGGCTGGGCGGTATTTTCACGGCAAAGACTTGCCCACTGCCGGGAGACTCTCCGGAGCAGTCCAAGCTGCCGCCACCCTCCTCTGTAGAGCCATATGAAACGGCAGTACCGGCTCAGTTGATGGACCAATGTCGAGGATATCCGTAAGACCCTAGACATAAGGCGCCGGTACGATGAGTTGGCATGAGTGCCAGGCTCAGGCCTACAAAATTCCACCTCCGGAGAGGTGCCCAGCGCACTAGCATCATGCCGGGACTGCCTCAGGTCCTCAAACTGGCTATGGCCCAAGAGAATCTCGTCTGGCACCGTGTCAGGCACCATGCCATCATCAGAGCCCTCATCCACCTCTGAAATGAACTCCAGATGGCGGTAAGAAGGCACAGAACTTGAACCAAAGCCATGCTTGACCTTGGCCAGAGCCTTTCTAGGGGGTTCCACCGAGCCTCGAAAGGCGTCGAGTGAATCGGCGCTGAGAGAATCGGCGTCGACGACAGACGCAGCGCCAACAGCATCGACGGCGTCGACACAGACCTCAAAGGCGGAGACCCGAGCGTGTCCCTCGACATCCTGGCCGCCGACGACTTCCTCGGAGGTGGAGCCTCGAGAGAGTCCGTCGAGGACCTCGGCCCCACAGGCGTCGATGTCTTCTTCGAAGACTTCACAGGTTCACGCGGACCTGAAACGGGCAAGACGAGAACGATTCCCCTTGTCCGAGCTTGACCTCTCCTGCGAATTGTGCCGACCACCCGAGCCCGAAGGCGTACGAGCGGTGTCTCTCGACTGATCACGACCAACCCCACTCGGAGCCGTGGACGGACCGGTGCCCTGCGATTCGAGAATCGCTAGCATTTTCTTCCCGAAGGAAGCCCATTCCTCCGGTGTCGCATGCTTGGTGGGATAAGCGACCCGCCGACGGGCAGAGTCCTCGGAAGAGGACGGGGAAGGCGACCGATGCCGGCACTTCCGGGAATGCCTTGAAGAGGCAGAGGAGTGGCGGGACCGACTCCCGGAGTGAGACCCAATGGACTTCCGACAACGACGTGGAGAGTCGCCCCTCGAATCGTCCGTCGAAAGCCCCGCAGACCTCGACTTCGGGGGCTTGGACACCTTACCTACCGACAACTTCTTGCGCTCCCGCAAGGCTTTGGACGTGAGCGAATGGCAGTCAACACAGTCATCCGTGTCATTGAGCCTCCCCGAGGCACCAGAGGCAGGCGTCGTGCGAGTCCATCACTGACATCTTGGACCCGCAGACCCTGCACTTCTTAAAGCCCGGACGCGGTGTGGAAGACGAGGTAGACATCTTCACAAAGAAATACTTCACAAACATCAAACAGGTTCGAGGAAACCAAGAAACAACAGAAACTCCAAAGAGTCGAGGCGCGCTGAGATTCCCGTAGCGAACATGTTTGCGGTAAAAACAGAACTGAGGCTACGGGCGTCGTGCGTCCTACTTATAACATCCAGTGACGTCGGCTGTCGGAGGAGGTCCTCGCGGGCGGCGTATCGATGTCATCGACGCAGGACGCAGACGCCGAAAGATTTTCCGAAGCAGCACAGCTGTGGTGATTACTGTCAAAGATATGGAATACGTCGGAGGACCCAATCCCCTCAAAGCATGTTTTTGGGTGTCTGAAAACCCCCTTTTGCAACATAAAAATGTTTATCAATTTCCACGAACTTGGCATGTGTTGCACTGGGGTCCCAAACTTTCTTTACTAAATGAGGCATTCTAATTAATGGATGAGTTTGAAGGTTACAGAGTGACATGTTTTCACATTTCCCTATGCAACATGACACATAATGATTCCATATGTAAATATTGTTAACTCCCAGTGTGCATAAAATGGGAAAGTCAGCGATGTCGACATTTAAATTTGATTTTGAAGGATTGATAGAGCGCACCAGACAGAATGAACTGTATTCGGGCACAGATGTTAACTACTGCTTTAGTGTTGGAATACAGAGTGAGAACAGAAGTAGAATCCAAATTCCACCACTATCCTCCCTATTTAAATAGGAAGGTTTTAAGTTTCTTCCTAAATATATCCAATGTTTTGCACATTCTAATTTCCAGTGGGACATCATTCCAAACTTTTGGGGCAAAGGCTCCAAAGCTTCTGTCTCCTCTTGATACACAAATAACTCTTTACCTCAGGCAGCTGATGTAACAACGTTAGCATCTTAAGCAGATGTCCTTCTGCTTTCTGCCCTCCGACTGCTTTGTAATTATTTCATGGGACTATTAAGACACAAACCTTGCTTTGTGTAAGTGTAACAAAATAAATCTGTTGAAGACAGTGACTTGATAGTTCACAGAAAAGGATAACAAGGAATGAATCATTTGTGACCTGTGGTTTTAGAGAAAGAGGCATGCCAAAGGGAAAGATAAGATATGTATTTATAGAAACTGGGACAATTAAGTTAGGTCAGAAGCAGATCATCCAAACATCGAACTTTGGACTGAATACCTGCTCTGATACAATGTTAACAAATTGCAGCTTCTAAAATATGTTCCCAAAAACACAATCAATTCACAAAAAGGAAATGAAACACAGGAGGCAGTGCAAGGAATTGTCTAGTGAAGGGTTCGGGGGAGGTAAGGGAAAAAGAACAGAGGGTATGCTGGGGTTGTTAACCTCGTTTTAGGGAAAACCTATTTTGCTACTAGTTAGTGAACTCTTTATTTAAAGGAGTGTGGATGAATCATAAGTCAGTTTCAGAGTGGCCCTTTCAATCTCAAAGCTTAAACTGAAAGACATGCAGCAGAAGGTGTGCCATTATGCCTTTCCAAAGTCACCTTGTTGGAGTACCTTGATTTTGCCTGTTCACAAAAGGTTGATGCTTGTTCATTTACAATGCCTCAAAGTTATATCA
The DNA here is from genome assembly GCF_040938575.1 of Ambystoma mexicanum. Classification (NCBI taxonomy): domain Eukaryota; kingdom Metazoa; phylum Chordata; class Amphibia; order Caudata; family Ambystomatidae; genus Ambystoma; species Ambystoma mexicanum. Next base: position 496,959,575 of record NC_090936.1, on the reverse strand, counting down.
AACCCTCACACTGAACCCCATCCTTATTGGTTGTGGCAATTTACTGCACCCCGCTCTGTTTTTATACCTTATGTTCCACCTTACCGGGCAGCTCTTAGACTCTCATTGCCCATGTGGCTGATAAGAGTCTAAAAGCATTTTATTGAACAGTGTTCACTATATGGCAAAAGTGAGCATAACAATGACATATTTCATTGGTCTTTTTTCCTGGAGGAGACATCAATAATGAACAGTTGCACTTGCCATCAGGGAAAAGTAGTGACCGAAAAATACACAAAGCACTAGATAACCTGTCACCTACCAATATTGGAATCCAAACTACAGTCAAACATGTCAAGGTTGTGATGAAGGGCCATGTCTTACCTTGGAAACCGACTGTGGTGGGGGGGGGGGGGGGAGGGCAAAGGGGCCATGTGCCACCCAGATCTACTGGAAACTTTATCCAGGAAAGGTCTATGAGCGATCCTGAGATCACAGCAGGGAGGAGACACAGGAGTACTCACCTTCACAAACAACAATTACAGCTGCAGTAAAGGGATCAGTTCCAAAAACCTTGGATTAAAGCGCTATATAAACCTAACAAACATACCATAACATAACATTGAGGACATCTCTAGCTAGAGTACTGGTACTCCTGGAGAGCGAGTCCAATCCACTAGCCAGACCCAAACATTGTAGGAATGAACGGCTTTCAATTTAGGGGAACGCGACTGCAGTATTCGGAATTCACTAGCAAGTGCTTGGATACAGTTCTTTCCTTTGTGCAATATCATTCGAACAAGTGTGTCAGACCAGCAAAGACTGGGAATCCCGCTGATAAAAAGCTGAACTTGACAAACTAAACTAAAACCGGACCTCAATATCTTCAAGACAAGCTAAACCCCTACCACCCCACACATACCCTAAGATCAAGCTCAGCGGGCCTCCTAGTCATACCAAAGACAAACTCAATCAGGTTAGGCGGATCATCATTCTCAGCCTTGGCCCCCATGCTATGGAACTCACTCCCACCCCACATCCGCCTAACTGAGGATTTAACGTCTTTCCGCAAACTGCTGAAAACCTGGCTCTTCCCCTAAAACCAACCCGTACCAAACTAATCCAAACAGACCAACAGCAACTCAATGACACCAATCCATCAAACCACCTGATGCGAGAAACTGACAGCTAACAACCCCTAATATAAACTAGAATGACAAACAGAATTAAACAAATAAAGTAGATCAAAGCAGTGAAATGGTTAATAAGAGTAAATCATACGGAAACAGTAAAGAGACCTAAACTCCTGAAATGGACAGAATGCATGCAGAGTGAACGAAGTGAATGGCGTGGATGAATTAGTTAGAATGGATGAAACAGGTAGAACAAATGAATGCGCTGAGTGGAAGAATAAATGAGTGGAAGAACAGATACCTATATAGTTCAAATGAGTGTGGAAATCGAATGAATATGTAGATCGGATGAGTGTATAGAATGGATGAACATGTTGAGTGGATAAGTGTGTAGAGCGTCTGGGTGTGTAGAGCGGCTGGGTGTGTAGAACGGACGAGCATGTAGCGCGGATGAGTGCGTAAATACAGAGAAGCGAGTAGAATGCAGGAGTGCGTAAAACAGATGAATGTCCAGAACAGATGAGCGTAAACAGGATAAGTGTGTAGAACAGATGAGTATGTGGAGCAGATGAGTATGTAGAGCACATGAGTGTGGATGACGGATGAATATGGAAGTGCGGAGAGTGTGTAGATCGCTGGAGCAGATGAATGTACAGAGCGGATGAGTGTATAGAGCGGACCCAGTGGATAGAGCGGACCCAGTGGATAGAGCGGACCCAGTGGATAGAGCGGACCCAGTGGATAGAGCGGACCCAGTGGATAGAGCGGACACAGTGGATAGAGCGGACACAGTGGATAGAGCGGACACAGTGGATAGAGCGGACACAGTGGATAGAGCGGACCAGTGGAGAGATGAATATATAGAACAGGATATTTCTGTTGAATGTGTGAAAAGAACGAGTGCTTAAAGCAGATGAGTACGGGGAACAGAGGAGTGCTTAGAGGGGGTGAGCGCGCAGAGGGGGTGAGCGCCTAGAGGGGGTGAGCGCCTAGAGGGGGTGAGCGCCTAGAGGGGGTGAGCGCCTAGAGGGGGTGAGCGCCTAGAGGGGGTGAGCGCCTAGAGGGGGTGAGCGCATAGAGGGGGTGAGCGCATAGAGGGGGTGAGCGCATAGAGGGGGTAAGTGCGTAAAACAGGTGAATACATAGTACATGTGAGGGCATAAAGCGGATGAATGCCGGAGCGAACGAGTGCCTGGAGCGAACGAGTGCCCAGAGTGAATGGACGTGTTGCATAGAGCGGACGAGTACGTAGAACGAACAAGCACAGATTGCATCCAATACTGATGAAGGTGATGAATACGTAGAGCTACCGAATGCGTAGAGCATGGGGCAGACAGGAGCACATGCGTGGGGCAGACAGGAGTGCATGCGTGGGGCAGACAAGAATGCACGCGCAGGGCAGACAAGAGTGCATGCGTGGGGCTGCCTGGAGTACACATGACGGACTGGAGCGCGAGGAGCGGACTCGAACGCGCGGGGCAAGCCACATCTGGTCTGGATAAATCCTGCCAGAACGAACACATACTCCTGATCTCTCAACCACCACACCTACCGCTAAAAAGCAGCTATTAGACGGATACCGCACGAGCTGCACAAATACCCGGTGCTCACACGCACCTTTTGGCTCTCTCTACTGATCTGAACTTCGGTTCCCAAGGGCGTTCAACCTACCAGCGCCTTCAGACCATACCAATGGTATATAAGGCGCTATATAAATGCACAATAACAATAACAAATGTAAAGAAAGGTACCACATTTACAGCACAAGAGACTTACGAAACAACCTTGTTCTCCTGAACTCTGAAGTGCTGAATGGATTACAATGTTATTTCTCAGCAACAAAAGCTGTCAATTAACCAACAACTTCCCCCGCTTCCAATGTTTTCCCTGACTTCTGACTGACATGCTTGGGAGACAGATGGGCGGAGTTCAACGCAGGCCATGCCAGCAAGCTCCAAAGGAGAGGGAAGTAGAATGCTCACATGTCCAGGACCATTTTAAAATCCATGATGGCAGCAGGCCTGGATATTACCTCAGGCCAAATCCCTTTCAGCCCACATAACCACATGCATATGACCAAATCATAGGCAAGCCTAGCCTGCAATATATAGCTGCAATTCATGTACCTAGGTACCGCCCAAGGGAAGGAGAGACTAGACTTTAAAAGCCAGCCTGCTCAGTCCAAGAGTGTGGGGTGTTCAAAAAGCTAGAGGAAGGCATATAGAGGGGGTTGGCAAGGAGGAGCTCTAGTGAAGAGGAAACAGGTTGGAGGAGGTAGTTGGAGGTTGGAAGAAGAAAGACATAGTAAAGAAGGAGGCTTGTCTAGTGGAGAAAGTTGTATTGGAGAAGGGTTGTCAGCAGGAAGGAGATGTAGTGGAGCAGGGATAATATCTGGACAGAAAGTGCTGTTGGGCGAGGAGGGCAGTCATTTGGAGTTTAAGGATGGTGGAGAGAAAGGGAGTTTTGACGAGCTGGAGAAGAGTAAAGTGGAGTGGTACCATCTGGCTGGAGGGGGAGATCCACTTACTCAGCCTGAGGAGGGAGGTGAGGTGACCCAGTAGCCATTAAGAACAAGGATATTTCAGCATACAAGGTCGAGTCCAGGGTAGACTCTAGAGGCTGGAGCAGGAACAAAGCGGTGCAACTTCACCAAGGTGCATGAAGTCTACATCCGCATTAGCACGGGGTGGAGTTTCCTGGGACCATGGCCCTAGAAAGAGGGAACAACGGCCCACCCTAATACATTCCTAAACCCTTGGGAGAGCAGCCCAGTTTTGAAAAATTTCCACATCTGTCTTGGACTATTGAGAACCTAAGACTTTGCCAAACCTGTGATGTCTTTGCCTTGAAGAGTCCGTATTGTGAATCATACAGAACTGAAATCAGGAACACTGCAAACTCAATAGAAAGACAATGGTGCTTCACTGGACAATGAATTGGGGGCCAGGGCGAGCCCGAGCCCAGAACATCAAAAGAAAAGCGTGTTTGCTCACCATATGAATGTGGGGAGTGTCTCAGTTATTTTTGTTATATAAATTAACCTAGTCTTTTGAGAATTGCATCCTTGTGCTTCCCACTGACAACCCTGTGACAAAGTACAGAGGATGAGTGTCTTTATTGGGATATTAGTCATGGGTAGTTGCTGCCTTTGCAGATGAAGTAATTGACACATAGGGCGTAAAGAGCACTGCACTAGGTGGTGATCTCAGTAAGATAAAGTTCCAGACTGTGCAACGACTCTGAAATCAGTGATCAACAGGAACACGATGCAAGTGCCAATGGGATGATATTGGTGAGAAACAAGAAGAAAAGGTGTGATGCTTCAGGCTGTGGGGGATGATCCCAGAAATGCAAAGGTACAGAAGCTGTGAAGGTCCTGGCCTCTGGGGATATCAGTCATGTACATGAATGTATAATAGTCTCTTTACCATGTGACTTTTCCAGTAAGGCAGTGGTGTGATATCAGCCATGCACCGTGTTAGGCAAGATTGTGTGCAGTACCCTAATAGGAACCCAAGTCTGTACTATACAGGTTGGTAGTGTGGCTGAGCAGCCAGCCAGGCTTATCTCAAGAGGGGTAAATGTGAGAAGTAAGGTTGTAACAGTGACAGCTATTCAAATAAACACTTACACTCAAGGTTTCTTGATTAAACAATTATTAATTTATTTAACAGTCAGTTATATAAGCCTTCTTCAGAAGGGAGCAAAACACACTCTTAGTTTCTCTAAATAGACGATACCCATTGGGGATGGCACACAGACACGTCCTACACCCTCAGGTGACTTAAATAGCTAGGACACTGTGGACCTTGATTTATCACTGGTACAGTTAGAGCAATACTGAGTTTGGTGTAAAGGTTAGATATGGGAATAAAACAAAGGTTAACAAATAATTCATAAACGGGTAAGTACATTTTGAACCTTCCAATGTCAAGTAAATGTAACCATTTCCTGGGGGAAAGGTAAAGGCACAGAGTCAAAGGTAAGAAGAGTCTCTCAGGGAGCCAGGACAGTCAATGTTAGTTCAACAAAGTCTAGGGGAGCCGAAGATCTTCTTTGCAGGTAAGTGAAAGTCTTGCACAATGTTTTTAGAAAAGTTTGTAGAAATAAGATTTACTTGAAGGGGCACAAGCTGGGAGGCTTGTGAGGGGCAAAGCTGTAAGCCACTTTGCAAGGGCAACCAAGACAGGTCTCAACTGAGAGCAAGTAAGGCTACACAACAAGAGGTAAGTTCTCTTAGACTGAAATGGTTCCAGCTGGCTTCTGTTCCTGTACAGTTCTGCAAATCCTTTTATTCCAAGGCCTCAGTCGTGGGGACAAGAGGGAAGACGTCTGGGAACTCCTGCACTGCAACGGGAAGGTCAGCGGCAGCAATGGGCAAACTTCAATTCAGCAGCACTTCAGTGTTTCAGCTCCTCGCGTCTGACAGCATATAGCAACACCGCAATTCTCGGATACCACTTCAGACTTTCCTTGCATCTGGGGTCCAGCACTCTGTTGAGTAGTGGTCAATCCTGCTCCAGGGAAGTCCAGAGGATCTTCCTGGCGCTCGGGTCTGACTTAAAAGTGATCCACTCGATTTGGTGTTCCTCTCCCTGGCACTTCAGCTCCAGCAGCATCAGCAGTGGAAGTACAGCCAGCTTTGAGAGGATGTCCAAACAAGTTCACTTTGAAGTTTTGGAGTTGACTGGTCTCACTAACTCAAGGGGAGAAGTCATCCTTGCAGGGCTTCTCTAGTCGAAAACAAATTTGGAGCTTCAGCACAGCAGCAGGGCTTCACGGGGCAAACCAACGGTTCAGGAGTTGCAGCAGGCGTCTCTTGAAAGTTCTTCTTCAGATTCCTTCGTCCAGTGGTCGACTCTGACTTCCAAGCCAAAAGCCTCACCTTTTATGCAGGTTTCTCCCATTCATTCCAGCCTAGCTGTCAATCACACAGCAGGGTGGCTGTCCTTACCGGACAGCCAGCCGGCCAATCACCTTTGGGTGCATTCCTGTAACCAAGGGGATTAAGCACAGGGAGTTTCGGGCACCTCCCTCACTTCCTGCCCCTGCCAGACATACTGGAGCCAGAGGCGGGCTTCACTCGTGAATCCCGCCAAAGGCAAAACAAATAAAGGGACCAAGCGTGATTTGGCGTGCAGAGTAAATCTCAAGAAGGACCTTTCTGACAAGAAATGGCGAAAAAAGAAGTTCGGGCCATTTTGACAAAATGGGCATCCATGGGTGCCTTAATGCAGCTGCGAACGCAACCCGCGATAAAAACACACAATGGTAGTAAAAAGTAAACCACTGCCACCAGCCATTAATTGCAGGAAGGGTAACAAACATGTTACATGAGAAACTAGACAAAGGGGATACTAAGTAACCCCTCCAGCACCCTATGGTAAGAGAGTGTGTACTGGGTCCAGAAAGTTACAAAATGTAAGTAAAGTCAATTTTACTTCACTGTTCTTGGAAACAGTAGTTTCACCAAGGGAAGGTATTTAAACCTTTGGGAAATCTAAGAGACTTTCCTGTGCCAAAGCACTGAAGGTGCTGTGTGTCACAATGTAAAGATGATGCCTATGGAGTTTGTCAGACTCCAAAGTTAAATGAAACACAGAGTCCAAATCACAGGAAAATACATGGGAGAGTGGAAAAAAGGTCTCACCCTCTCCAGGTTAGAAATGAAAAGTCCTAAAGTCCAGCAAAAGAGCTGGGGGTCTCTAAGGTAGAAAGCAATTAGCACATTCCTGAGAATTCTCCCTAACACACTGGTACAGAGATTGTCTGTTAGTCATTGCTTTTAGAGCTTAAAGACTGATCTTATTTTTCTGTTCATGGAGTCTTATATCATTACCTTGTAAATGGTGCCACCAGTAGATGAACAGGTCAGCATGTAGTTTCCCTCGGAATCAAATGCGAAGAGTCGCCCTCGAGGAGTCTGGACCTGTTTGTACCCACTGTACCCAGAGAGCACGAAGGGTCCTGTCGCATCTGAAGGCAGAAAATATTCAGACACTTTTTGACCACTTTTGTGGATGTTCCACTGAATAAACTGGAACAGAAAAGAAAAGACAAGTGTGAAAACAGACTTATTTGCATATCTGAATCCCCCACAATCACCATTAGATCCTGCTCAAATAGCACCCAACTTAAGGCGTTTAGCCTTCTGCACTGAATATATACCTTTCCATCTTCTCCAATGCTGTAAACTGTGTTCTCATCATAGCTAAAGTCCACGGAATAGACCTCTCCATCGTGAGCCTGCCAACTCATGGCACACTGGTGCTGCTGCATATCTGCGTGGAAGAGAGAAGCCGTGAGTGGGTAAAAGGAACACTAAGGGAGACTCAGAACAAATAAAGAGGAGATAGAGATGTTGGGGAGAGATGTGAAGTCATATCCTGTGAATGGAATTTCGTTTTACAGTCATTTGATTTTCCACATCCTTCATTCCCATAGGATACTGTGCACCATCTGAGATACCTGCCACAAAAACAAAGCTCCCTGGACCTACAACACCCTCAACCCTTTCTGCAAGTCTGGAAACCATTTTGAGCATGTTGAGTGGCTCCCAGAGGGTCATGCGACACAATGCCTCCCATGTTATTGTGTCTCCCCACAGGCATTCAGCCAGGGCGTTTGCAGATTAGGGCCAGAAGTAGCAATGGGGAACTCCTTGTTTGGTCTGTTGGGGCTGGAAAGGGTTCAGTATAGTTTATTATTTGTATAGCGCAGCCTAACCCTTAGGTATCTGGGAACTTTAATCACAGAACATATGTTACAGATACATACACAGGATGCAGAGCGTCAGGTTTGTGAAGAGCGGTTACATTAAGGTCAGAGGAACAGTTGCAGTATATGAATCGCAAGGCCATTGTGAAGACCAGGTTACAAAGTGGTCATAGCAAAAGGCATCGAAATAGTACCGATACAGTAATTAAAACAGACAAGCAAATCATAGTCCAACTACTGGAGATGCAGTACTAAAAGGTGGAGAACTAAGGTTGCTGAGAGAAGAGCAGGTCCCTCACTTTGGATCTAAAAGACCAAAAGGAGGGTTCAGCTCTAATGTCTGAAGGGAGCAAGTTCCAGCACTTTGCTGCTAGCACCGGGAAGCTCGAGCCACCTGCTGTTTTCAGGTTAAACATGGGTAGTATGTTAAGGCGGTGTAAGTAAAGAGCTCTATCTAGAAGGTTTGGTGGAACTATGCCTTGAGAATTTGTCAGATACTATTGGGGTGCTGTCAAGGACAAGCATTTGTGAGTGATGACAAAGGTGCATAATTTGATTCTACCGCGTACTGGTAACCAGCGTACATCTCGTCTGATGGTAGAAATGTGATTAGCACATGGTAAGTTTAACGCGCATCGAAGGGCGGTGTTCTGGAGAACTTGTAATCTATTCAGGTTGTGAATGGTGGAACCAAGAAAAAGAGTGTTACAGTAATCCAGTGGCTAGGGTGAGGCAACGGTTAGTGGACAGAAAGGGTTTGCATGCTTTGATAAATTTATTAGTGTAAGCTGTGGTGGAGGCTGAGGAGTTTATGCTTTTTGAGGGAGAGAGTGGAATCGAGGTAGACGCCAAGGGTTTTGACCTCTTTGGAGACCTTAATGATATTACCGTTGATGGTGAATGATTGGTAACAGGGGTCAAGTTTGTTGAGACAGGCTTGTGTACCGACGATCAGTAATTCCGTCTTGTCGTTTAAGCAGAGGCTGTGTGTGTAGCCATCCAGGCCTGTACCTCTAGGTAGATTTCATTTAGTTTTACAGTATCTTTTTCATAGCAACCAGTGAGGGTAACGAGGACCTGGGTGTCGGCAGCGCAGTTCGTGTACATAACACCATCAAGGCGATCAAAGAGGAGCTTAGTAAAGATATAATAGGGCATGGGTGAGACACAAGACCCTTCTGGGACTGCGCACTGGATAGGAACTAGATCAGCCACTGCCAATGGTGCAAAGACCCTAGTCGTCCTATTAGAGAGGAAGGATTGGATCCAGTTAGTGGCATTCAGTGAGAATGCAGCAGCCATGGAGAGGTGTTTTGTCAGGATTTGATGGTCAACCAGGTCAAAGGCTGCAGATAAATCCAACAAGAGCAGGATGGCCAAGTTGCCCTCGTCTTTGGTTTCATCCATTTGGATTTTTAGGTCCAGGAGGGCTGTTTCGGTGCCATGCCTGGGTCTAAAGCCGGATTGTCGCAAACCTAGTAGGTTGTTGGCTTCCAAATGTTGCTGAATTTGAAGACAGGCCCCCCTATCTAGAATCTTCAGGAGAAATGGGACAGTTGTGATGGGTCTGTAGTTAGTCGGTATGTTGGGGTCTATGTTGGGTGTTTTGAGTAGGGGCATGACCCAAGCTTCTTTGAGGTTGGTGGGGACTGAAGAGTTCTTGAAGGAGGAGTTAAGGCAGTGATGATAGGTGCCAAGTCTTTAGCACCGTCCTTGATGACAGACGCCGGGCAGAAGTTTCCTTGGCAGTTGCATGGTTTGAGGCTCGCCATTATGTTTACCACTTCTTCCGCCGTTACAGGGGAGAAGTGGAAAGGAGGGCAAGAGGGCAGAAGTGAACTGGGCGTATTGCGTGAATGGGCATTGGAAGCGAGGCTAGTCTTTTTGGTCTCTATCTTGGCTTGCAGAAGTGCTATCTTGTCTGATGAGGCTTGCTGGATGTTAGTGCACCAGGCTTTGTCCTTAATACAGTCGTCAATGAGCAGCGCCAGGGGACTCCAGTTCTCTTAAGATAGAGAAAAGTTCTTTAGTGCCCGATTTAACGTCCTGGATTCTGGTATTGAAGATCTCCTTTTTAGTATTAGTAATGGCCGCTTTATATGTGGCCGCCGCAGTGGAGAACCTTTCCTTAGATCGAGAAGAGGGGGCTTTTCTCCAACTGGCTTCAGATTTTCTTTTGATATTATGTAACGCTTTTAGTTCTGCAGAGAACCATTTGGGCCTTTCTCAATTTTAGTGGCGCAATTAGGTTGAGGGCTTGTTCCAAGGTGCCATTGTAAAGGTTGATCAAGGAGGATGGGACTATGTTAGTGTTAGGAGGAAGGTTAATGATGGGCTGTAGCAGTGGTAGCAGGTTCTCTAAGGTTATATTACATTTGTTCCTAGACAGGGTTTGTGGTGCGGTGATAGCGGGTGTGCTATGGTGAGTACCTTTAGGTATGGTCAAGGTGATACAATGATGGTCGGTCCAGGCCAGAGCCCTTACTCATGCCAGCATTTTGCTGGGCTCACCCTTTGCCCGACTACTGATTTCACACATAGGGATTCTTCAATTCAGTGACTCTTCATTTACTGCATTACCTCTAAAAACCAAGAAACATCCCTGTGTTGGGCCGGTTAACTGTTTTTTGGATACCTATAGCTCTATTCCAGCTCAACCCAGAACTTAAACCGGCTCCTTCGCAGCCAACCTTTCCCCCCGTCATTTTCTGCTCACCCACTTACCATCTCTCTCCCTCTTGGGCAGCACCCTTCCTTTAATGTCTTCACTTGTCTATTTCATCTATCCTCCATCATGCACCTTGACCTTCCTCCATTCCAACTTGTATTAACTCTTCTCCTCAACTTCTCTCATTGCCTTGAGCCACAACTTGGTCTAACATCTTCCTCACTCTCCCCTCCCCTGCATCAGCACTCTTCAAATCTGATGCTCCTGTTCTACTAGGATCTCCACCTTCATGCATCTCCCTTGTCTGCAGCACAACAGCTGTTCCTATCACTCTTTCACTTGACCTCTGGAATGCACAATCCCTAGGTAAAATGTGTTCCTACATCACTGACCACTTTGACTTCATGCCATCACAGTAACCTGGATCTCCCCTCACGACTCTGTGGCACTAGCATCCCTCCATGTGGATTCTGTTACCTTCCTCTACTCTCTACCGCCTGCAGGGAAGGATGGTGGAGGGAGGAACCTTATCAATAAAGCCCTTATTACTTTTCCCCTGTCTCTAGCTGGCATTACCTCTTCCTCTTTTGAATATGTCATTATTCAACTTCTTCCTCATCCCTCCCTCACAAATCTGACTCGCTCATCATCCCCTTGTCCTCTCACCTTCATCCCAGATCTGAATCTTCTACTTGAGTCACTTCCCACTGACATCTTCATTGTCCTGCTGGGGGACTTTAACATTCCCAATCATTCAGTAGCCACCGCCCCTTGACTTAACTGCCTCCTATCGGGCCAATCCCTCTACTCTCTCAACTGCCAGCTTACCCGCTCCAGTGGAAACTCTTTTGACCACTTCTTTCTACTTTACTGTCCTCCTCGGACCTTTCCATTGCTCCCTCTGATCACTCCACTATTCACTAACATCTCTGTCCCTCCACCCTTGACACCTCCTCTTTCCTCCACAATGACCTAGAGGAAATTCAAGCAGGGTACTTGATGATGTGAGGACCTCTCTACAGTCTCTTTCGCCTATTCATTCTTCTTACACTGGCCATGCTTTTTCTGACTTGCACTATGCACTGAAGATTCCCTTTGACCAACAATATCCTGCATGTACATTCACATCTTCCCATGTCCAGTCCTGGAAAACTTCCTGAGATCTAGCCCCCAAAACAAACATGCATCATAACCTACAACACTGGTGCAAAACACAGACCACCACCCCCACTCCTAGCCTACAAATATTACCTTGCTGCCTTCACCTCTGCTCTGCCAAATCCTCCTACCTTACAAACCTAATCTCCTCTCTTTGCAATCACTCCCATAAACGATAATCTACCCTCCAAGCTTCGCTCATGCCTCCCATGCCACAATTCATTGCCTCTACACTCTCTGCTAATGACTTTGATCACTAGGTTTCCTCTAAAATGTGCGACACTCTCCTCCCTTGCTTCCCCACCCTCCTCCTGTCCACCACCTCTACCCCTTACTCCCGATGACTATTCCTGTAGCACTTCACCAGAATTAGCACCCATCATTCGTAGTGACAACCATATCGCACTCCTATCAATCTTTTTGCTCCTCATACTGTCAAAGACTTAGTCTCAATCACCTGCACTTATCTCGCTCAGCTCTTTAACCTCTGTGGTAGTCTCTTCCCTGCCACCTTAAAATCTGCAACTATCCTACCCCTTTGAAGAAACCCTCTGTTGGCCCAAACCTTCCAGCAAACTAATGCCCAGTTTCCTTCATTCTCCATTTTTCAAAAGTCCTTGTGAGGTGGTCTTCAACCGGATGACCAAGTAGCTTGAGAATAATGGCCTTTACAGTCCACTTCAATTTGGCTTCTGTAGTAAACACCACACCATGACTGCACTGTCATGTCCCAAACATTCTCTCTGATGCTCACCAATACAAATTATTTTCTATCTATACTCATCCTTTTGGACCTCTATGCTGCTCTCTCCACTGCACTCTTCAGGACCTTGGATATTGCAAATATCTGCTCTGGCCTGTGTTGCCTCTATTCTGGAAAGTTGCTCCTTTAAAATCTCCTGGGAGTCAAACATTGGACCCTGCCCCTCTCCCCCTCAGCATCCCCGAACGATCAGTCCTTAGACCTCTGCCCTAAGAAGTCTTAGCTTGAAGTTTGGGCTTTCACTAGCACCTATTTGCAGAGGACACTCTTCTATTTCTCCTTTTCCTCCGTCAACCCAGACATCACGGAGCAGATTACCAATAATCTCAATGAAAACTGTAACTGGATGGCTCCCTGCTGTCGCATGTTTAACTCTTCAAAAATGAAAGTCATCTTTATCCTAGCATCCAAAATCATCAATACCCTCCTTCCACTATTTCCTTCCCGCCTGACCTTCTTGCTCCCTCGCCCAAGGCTTGAAACATTGAGGTCCTCCTCAATAGCGAGCTCTCACAGAAACAATTCATCACTTATGCTGTCATATTAACCTTATCAACATTCTGAAAATGCATAAATTTCTTACTCAACGAAAATGCAAATCTCTGCTCTCATGCTCAGCAACTGGACTACTGTTTGTGCCTACTCTTTTGCCTTCCTCTCTGCTCCTCCCTCTAGACAAAGTCCTCAACTTCGCTCACAACCTCCCAACAACCTACCCACATCTGCCCCTAATTCTACCTACCAACACCATGTTGGTTGACTCTCCACAACCGCTCCCTTTTCAAGTTCCTTCTTCCAGACTACAAAGTTATCAATGGTCTTGCTCCTCAATACCAGTCTGTCTCTCTGTCGACTCACCATCTTGGTCCCTCTGATTCTCTTCTGCACTCAATCTCTGTGTCCCATGCCCATGGTGCCTCCTTTCACTTTGCCCATTATCCCTACTCACTCCACTGCATTGGAACAAACCGCTCATAAAAATCAGAATTAGTTCAACTGTGGATTTTGTCAAAGTTTGGTTTAAACTTAATTTACTTGCTAAAAATGTGAGTGTCCCCTGCCTTCTCTCCCATCCTCCCTACCTAACTTCACCAATCCATTCAAGTGTCATGAAATCAGTGGCATATTTAGGCTTTCTGCTGTCCTAGGCCTGATTAAGCGCATGCACCCCCTCCTCTTCCCAACTTTACTTGACCTCTTTGCAGACTCTGCACTTTCAGACTATGCCAGTCACCAGACTCTTCCACCTTTGGTCAAACTGTGTCTCTTCACTCCCACCTTGTCACAGTTTGGCTTCATAACAACATTAGAATATTTGTAAAATTGCATGGATTAGAAAGGTATTACTTTGACTCAATTAATTCAAGCATGTTATCATCTATGGTATGCTAGCTGAAAGTGTGTTTCCAGATCTCAGATTCCAAGGATTTGGAGAGGGCAGAGAGAGTGGTCTACAGTTGAGTACACTAGAGCTGCTTGTTGAGGTCGATTACCCACTTCTGTTTAGGTCAGAGAGTAATTTTTTAGAGGAAGCAATGGAAACATAAGCTGTCTGCCAACTAGACACAAGTGTGGAACAGCTGCAAAGTGGAATTTCATGTCCAGGCTAATACATGCTTTCTCATTAGTCACCTGCTGTCACCTAATGGCAAGCTCCTAGACCGATCTGCAATATAATTTGGTTCAGACAACAAATAACATTTTACATGTGATCTTGTACTTATAAATGAAATGCATGAAGGTGGTACAGGAACAAATGTTGAATAAAAAGATCAAACATCCTTCACATTATTCTAATGAGTCTTTACAGACCTGCTGTTAGCATTACGTATCATTTCACAGGTTTCTTGAGGCACTTGTGCATTTAGATTTTCCCTTCGCCATTTTAATTTCTAAACATTTATTTCATGTTTGCTCCTTTTGGGTGGTGTGGTAGGTGGGAAGGAGGAGACAGACTAGTTTTTGTCAGATGCACCAAGTGGATATTTAAATAATAAGACAATGGCCCATCTATCTCAATTTATGGGTTTCACTACCTAACAAAAATAGCTAGTGTGCTTGTCGTTGGTAGCGAAGTCCAAAACGTAAACAGTCTGTCCTGTGTCTCAAAACTAATCTATTCTGGCTGTACCACTAAGGAAAAATAACAAACGTACAGGAGAATGACTCCCTTTTCCTGGATAGTCTGTTTGGCTCCAATAGGTGATTTTCAATTAGTTCTTGGCTATTTCTTGAATTAACTCCTTTAGTTCTTATCTGGAACTTTTCCATCCTCCTGGCGTCCCCTTTCCTTTTGAAGATGAACTTTATCTCCTTGCTGTATTTGGGTGTTCACCCCTTTGGATTGCGTCTTCTTGTGGTATCTCTGTAAGGTTCCTTTTCTCCAGTACTTTGGAGGAACCTAAATGTCCCTTCTAAGGGTCTGTGTTCATTTGGTTCCTTATTTCCTCTTAAACAACATGTTTTTCATAAATCTTTGCTTGGCCTGCTAAGCCTACTTTTGCCTTGGACCGAATCAGGTATTCCAAAATCACTTAGGGTTTTGTTCTTCAATTTCCGTCTTGCAATGTTTAGTGAGACTGGTTCCAGTATAATTTTCTTTCGTAGGGTTATTCTGTTTCTTAATGATACGTGTCCCTTCACTGGGACGAGTAGACTAAGTGCCGTAGTTATTCTTACTTCTATAAACACTTGTTGCCTCACTGGGACAAGTATAGCGAGTCCCATAGTTATTCTCAATCTTCACATCAGTTATTGCTTCACTGAGACGAGTAGAGCCAGTCCTGTAATGATTCATACTCTTATGAAGACTTGTTTCACTAGGATGAGTAGGCTGCGTCTGTCTGTGCTCCGTGCCTCATGCCTCTCCAACTTTTTGTTCACAGGCTTGCGCCGCTGGTTCTCTCTTCGGGATCAGGTTAGCTCTCGGCGTCGGAAAAAGGCTTCTGCGATCTCGAGGACTCTTCTTGGTTTCTACAATGTGGCCCTCCGTAGCTACAGCTGCATCGGTTTTGGCCCTGTTTCTGGACTAGGGTCTCCACCTTTACCAGGTAATGGCACCGCTCACTCGGTTCTCTGTTTCCTTGGGGTTCTCTTACCTCGCAGAACACGGTTCTCCGTTTTCCCTGTGCCTCTCTTCAGTATTCCCACTAGCCAGGTCCTCATGACCGAGGATCTTTCGGTATTGGGCAGCTCACAGCTCTTCCCAGGTTCAAACTTCCTGGGCTTCAGACTATACCATGAGTCCCTCTTCTATTCTTGTATCCAAGTTCTGGGTCCTCCCCAGTGTAACATCAAAGTCCTCTCTCTCTCTCTCTCTCTCTCTCTCTCTCTCTTTCTTTCTTTCTTTCTTTGATGAGCATTCTCTCTTACTCGTCCAGGCTTCTTCGTACCAGTTTGGTTGGCTTTAGACCATGGGGTGATCTTTATTACTTGATCATTTCTCTTCTTTTACTCAGTGGTTTTGACAGACATTTCTTCAAGATGAATGTTAGGGCTAATATTACAATAACAAACAGTGGCTTGTTCTGATGAACTCCTCTGAAGCATGGATGTTATTGATGGTTGACAAGAGAGGACTTCAGGGAGTTCCTTGATGGAATGGGAGTCCTTTTCCCCAAGAGGGGAGTGTCTCCCTTTGAGGTCCGCATTCCGCCACCCCTAGGGGGAAATGTTGCGTAGTGGGCTCACCTCCCTAGACTCGCATGGAAAGGCTCCCATCTGGAGATAAGTGACAAAACCCTGCAATTCGTCACAGTGGCCACAGCCTTCTGGAACATGGACCAAGCAAGTGAAAGTAGTGCTAGTTTCTAAACAACATTTTAGTGCTCATCTGTGGCAACTCTGAACTTTACTTGAGCATAAGCATGCTCTTAATATTGTTTAACGATGCATCATTTTTAACCTTTACCTTACTGTATGGAACATTCCTAATTTTTGCAATGGTTTAAAAAATGCATGTTATGAATTTGAACATGTGTTTGTGTGAGAAATGCGATTACTTAGAACAGTTTATGTGTTGTGACGGATCTAGCAAAGTCGTCACTGGTTCCCAGAGGAACAAACCAGGGAAAGGAAGAAGCTACTTGACTCTGACCATGGGGGTGGTTATCTGTGGGAGGACCACGTAGGGGAAGATAACCTTCAGAGGGACAGAAAAATACTAGACCAAAATAGTCTTGCAGTCACAATTCCAAATGACACATATATGCCTCTACAACATATATGCTTAGCTTATTGTGGTGTAAATGAAGAAATCCCACCTTACCGCAGTCAAACAACCTTATGTGCCCCCCCATACCTCCTTTTCAGTACTAGGACGAGTAAGAGGGATAGAGATGGAGTAATCAAGATGACCAGAAGCAGTAAACCAACACCACATTGTAGTCTTTGGAAGAAGTTACACCATGCCGGGAAGTTTAAAGTTGACACAGCTGAGAGAACACCAGAACGAAGAGAGAGGCAGAGGCTGGCTCCGTCAGTGAGTTATCGGACCCCGGTCGGAGCGCAGAGGACAAGCAGACCAACAGAATCTGCCCTGAGGCTGAGAAAAACGGCTTGCAGGAGAGGCAAACCGAAGGAAGCTTACCGCTTGAGGGCCCGAAGCGGCAAGAACCGTGCGCAGCAGAGGAGGGAAAAGCAAAAGCTAACCTGCTCATGGAAAGCGAGCCGAGTCAGCGAATTGAAGAAGACAGAGAAGGGAATACACAATGTACACCAAAGCCGCCCGGTAAACCCAGAGAAAGCAAACGGGTTACTGAAGCGCGTGTAGGTGAATGCTGTGTCATGTTAAGTAACATCACTGAAGAAGTTGATGCGTATGCATGCAATTTTAGAAAAGGGTCGGTGACCCAATGTTTCAAAAGAGGAATTGGTGCGAGTGCAAACAGTGGTGCAAAAGGGTTGAGGATCCCATATCTGAAGGAATAAGTGAAAGCAGAAACAAACTGTAATGAGAAAGGGTTGGTGACCCAAGATTTAGAAATGATTGTTTTGTGGATGATAAAAAAAGTAATTGCAGAATGAAAAAGCTGTGGCAGGTTAGTCACCCAGGCAAATAGCCAGTCTGGGGCTCAACCCCTCAGGAGAAATGGACTTTGTGAAAGAGTGCGACATCGTGGCAGGAGAATAAACCAGGAGTGGGAAGGAAAGTGAACCTGAAATAGGGGAAAGTGTCAAACCAATACATTAAAGGGAAGAATTATACCTCTTATTGGAAACAGTGAGAAAGAAATTAAATACCCTGTCAGGAGAGTACACCAGAGACATAAAGATGAGCAATCAGTGGAGAAGTGTACAGCGATACCCCCAGAAAGCAAGTGAATACAGAGTGTGAAGAAGTGGAACAATCAAGAGGAATTGTGTGAACGTTCAAGGGAAGGGTAATCCCCCTTGAAATTGTGAAGTAAAACCTTGAGAATAACACTGGAACTGTGATAAAGTGACTTGTTAAAAGTACCAGAAGCAATCTAGGGGAAGGGTAATCCCTTTTCAAGTGGAACTTTCTTTCATTCTTTGCTACTCCTTAAACGTTATATTTTGGAACTTTGAAAGAAGGCTACAAATACATAGTCTATAGAAAAACCCTTGTGCACATTATATTACATTTAGAGATTAGGGTTTTTGAACAGAGGACACTTTTGTTCAACATCCTGATGCAGACTTTCCTTAGCTTTGTTGAGGCAGGGAAACCCTTCTTGGGTTAGGGATAGATAGGATTTCCCCCAACCCTCTTATTGTTTTGAGAAACAAAAGTCTATAGCAAACAACAAACATGCCACTGTGTCCGAGTCTTACTCTTGATCCCTTACATAAGGTGTCAGTGAGGGATCATGCTCAGCTGATACAAACTGGGGTACCCCAGAAACTGGCAAATTAACTAGGACTAGTCCCAGTCCCACAGGTTATATATCGGGTAGGTGGTCAGCTCCAATCTTCTTTTCCACCAGTGGGTCGGGACCTATATGAAGAAATCAAGAAACCATTTATCATCCAGGTCATAGAAGGGGAATCCTATTTTTCCCCTTGATTTACTAAGCCATCTTACCTATTAGGGAAAAGGTGGAGGGAAATACGTATAACCTTTTCTTTCCCCACGAGTACCGAATTCCTAGTAGGGACAAAATCATCATCTCCCTAGAACTCGGGATAAAGGTTCCCAATACTTCTGTTATCTATAGTATGCCTCTTGGAGGGATTAGCCATAAGAGGAAATTAAGAATACTATCTCTCCTATCCAGCTAAAAGGAGATAAAGAAATACCCTCCTGAATTTTTCCTATAATTCGATTACAAGAGACAAGCTGATGGGATCCTTAGTGTATGAAAGCCTATGGGAACCTCCCTTTCAACAAAACTCTAAGAAGGGAAACAGTGAAAATGCAGAGACAACCCAGTGGGAAATGGGACATTTATTTGTATGACTCAAAGTTAGAGTTAAACTCGGACACTAATCACGATCAATCAGAGTCCAGAGTTTCCTGGGAAGGAATGAAATCTTCAAACATCCTAATATCACGGGAGACCCCTTTCCCATGGAGAATGTAAAATTGTAACACCCGAAAAACTACGACCTTAAAAACCTCTGGAAAGTTCCTACCTTCAAGAGACAGAAATTCTGGAGCCTAAAGCCTCCTTACCTCCCACAGGGGTTAGAACATTATGGGACTGGGAGGAGATGAAAATGCCTCTCTACACCCTAAGAATGTTAAAACACCTGAACAACTGATAGAGGATTCCCTGCCAACCTTACAAATGTATGAAACCCTAGTTAGTACACCGGCCGAAGCAAGTAACAACCTTCCTGATTCCTCATCGTGTTTGGAAACCTCCAAAGATCCCTTGATAAAGAAGCGATTTCTGAGAAACCTCATTCAGAAATCTCAAACCAAGACTGCCTTCGGGAAGAACTAGAAAAGGGGATCCATCCACTTCAGAGGTAACCCTCTGTTTTCCGGAGTCAGAAAAATCAGAAAAACCTGAGCCCCCTTTGACTAATAGGTTTTCCCATATTACCGGAAAAGACTTCTGATCTCCCTTTGGCAGATTATAGACAGGAAACCATCCCAACTCTCACAAAAGACGATTCCCGCCAGGCTACTGCTCTTTGGAACAAGAGGAGCAGCTAATACCTAACCCGGGAACCCCTCATTGTGAATTACAAAGATCAAAGACACATGATAGATCTAAAGGTAGTGGGTCTGGTTCAGACATTATAATGAAAGGGTGTGAAGAAGAAGTTGTGCCATTCCTTATACCCCCATCGTCTATATGAGAAAAGCAGTGTTATTCCTGTGGTGAATTTAGACATCTAGCGAAATAGTGGCCATCAAACAGGATAGATTCCCCAACTACACCATCATTAAAAGAACATTACTAAGAGAAGGGAATTAGGAAATCCACCACTGAACCCTCTTATGTAATTATCCTCTTTAGTCAGTCCAGTGAAAAAATAACTAGCTGATAAGAGAACCTGGGGAAATCCCAAGGGGAAGAGAAATAAAAATGGGAAGAAGACGACCAGATTTCTGTACATGAACGGTAACACTTTATATCAGCAATCCCTCACCATCCAACAATAACAGGTGTGGGCCCAATTGGATAGTGGGTGTAGATAGTCTGCCATTAGACCCAAGGTGTTGCCTAAAAATTGGAGAAGTACCCACAGTGAAGAAATCTGCTGTGTTCATGAATAGAGAGCTGTATCCTTTTGGAAGGTTCCCTATCACCATTTTTAAAAAGGAAGCCTGGAAACAGCAGCCGTGATCCCACAATTACTAGCACATTTAGTTATAGGGAGTAACATACCCCAGTTCGATCAATGGGTATCCCAGCTGGCCTGGATAGGGATATATTTAAAAACCAATACGTTGGGAATTCCCCAATTGATTAAGCCACTTACTAAAAAATCAAGGGGAATCACATCTTCCTTTTCAAAAGGATAATCCAGAAGGATAAGGTGTTGGGTCTCTTAACCTTCTATTTTTCAAAGAATGCAAAAATGGTGCAGTACCAGGGAAATTGGATCACCTATATCCCTTCCCCTAAAGGACAAAGAGACCAAGAACCTTAGGGGAACAGTATGTAATGAATCTAGCAAAGTAATCCTTGTTTCCCCTGGGGAAAACCTCCCCTTATGTGGCCGGCCACCACGGAAATGGAAGAGAGGGATCCGTAAGTAGCCCCGCCTTCCATCTCTGTGGTGGCCATCTTGGAACAGAAATCCCCTTGTGCACATTATATTAAGTTCATAGTGTAAGGGTCAGATTAGGAGTTTTGGACACAGGACGGAGGATACTCTTGTTTAACATCCTGACACAGACATTCCTTAGTTTTGTTAAGACAGGGAAACCCCTCTTAGGTTATCGATAGATAGAATTTCCCCCAACGCTCTTATTGTTTTGAGAAATAAAAGTCTATAGCAAACAAGCAGCATGGCACAGTGTCCGAGTCGTACTCGTGATCCTTTACAGTGTATATCAATTTTAAAACAATGGAAGGAATGGGCAGGGGCATAATGAACACAAATCTTTATATCTGACAAATATATCTGTTAACATCCGTTAATATTGCATTACCAAATTGAAGGCCTGAGCATAGCAAGGGCCTTCAACGAGGGTCTCTGGGCCGATACCACCCGATCCGGCACACTGGATCGGGTAGTAACACTATTAGCAATGCGGGTTGCCAAAGCAGTAACCCGGAGTGCGGATAGTGGGGTCTTTTCTATGAATGAACGGGACGCCTCACGGTGTCACGTTCATTCATAGAGAATACTGTTCCAAGATGGCCACCACAGAGATGGAAGGCGGGGCTACTTACGGATCCCTCTCTTCCATTTCCGTGGTGGCCGGCAAAGGGAGATGGAGTAGGTGGTGGTGCCACAATGGGTAAGTCGGGCTGGGGGGGTTGGAATACGTTTTTTTAAAAAAGAGAAAAAGGAATGGAAGATGTTGCGGCAGGAGAACCGCATGGTTGCTCAGAACGCAGGCTTGGATCGTGGGCTTCAGCTCGTCATCCGAGCAACCCGATTGGCTGCGCCCCGGGTGCTAATAAAGTTGTATGACAAACACTAAATACGGTTCAGTGACGAGGGAGTTCGGAGGGAACAAGATTGGTGAGCAAACTGAGACACAACATGACAGGACGGAGGTGCAAATGCATTGAACGCTTTGTAGGCTAGGAGAAGGAACTAAAAGGGGGCGGTTGTGAATGGAGAATCAACCAGCATGTTGTTGGTAGTCAGAAGTGGGTGAGGATCTGGTTAGGTTGTAGTGTTTAGGTAGCAAACTTGAGGACTTCGTCTAGGGGGAGAAAGGAATAGAGAGGAAGGCCAAGGAGATGGCTTGAGTAGTGGTCCAGTTTGCTGAGCTCAAGAGTGGAGTTTTTGTAGACTGGTTAGTAAGAAAAGGAAGAATTTTGTGAATGTCGAGGAGATTAATACAAGGAACACAGGCAGTTGAGGTTGCTATCAAAGAGGTAAGTAAGAAGGTCAGCCACGAAGGAGATAGGATGGAAGGGGATAGGGATGGCACTAGAAGCCAGGAGAAAGACAACTTTTTGAAGAGTTTAGCATGAGGCAGCGGAGAGCCAACCAGTGACTAATTGCAGTGAGAGAGTTCACAATCCGTCGCGAGATGGCTGAGGTGAAGGAGGGAAAGGATAAAAACATTTTGCTCTATGTGATTGTAACTGCCCTGCAGGATTAGAAGGAAGAGCAGAGGCTAAACCGCCTACTCAGCCCTCACACTTCTACAAACCACAAGTCAAAACAATCATAAAGGTAAAACAGGCAGAGTTAAGAGATAAATATTTACATTTGTTTTTTTTCCAGATACAACAATCAAAGCAATACAATGGTTGGAATTAACATAATTCGGGCAGCCATCCAATATACACATAAGCAAGAGAGAAAACAAAAAATAAATAAAAACCCACAGAAACCACAACTTTGCCATCAACAATGTGCACAGATGTTATCCAAGCTTGTACAATACCATGCCCATAAGTGTCCATGTTTAACATCATGAGAGTTCGCCCCTGATCTGGGGGCCCTTTCACTGCCAATGTGTCCCTAATGAAATTCCCAGTCTCCATCAAAGGTAGACCTTCGCATAGCGCTCCAAGAAGCAACCCTCGTTTACAGCATTTAAGGCGGCATATCATCGGATGGGTAGAAGAATGATTGTATAAGAGTTCCATGCATTAGCATCAACATTGTGTGATCCCCTATGTATAGTCCTATGCCACACTAAGCCATGGACCATCTTCTCACATCATCCCACCACACAGCAAACAATGGGCCAGATGTCATGACAATTCTCAGTTCGCTAATAAACAAGCCAGATCAAGGAGCTTCGTCATGTCTTGTGGCCTTCGAATAAGAACATATACCCAACAAACACGTCCCAGGGGACAATCTAAAACTAGAGATTCCCGCCCCCTCAATATTCTGGTGAATAGTCCCCCAGAAAAAGTATCAATGGGCACACCCAAAACATATGCTTGTACTTAGCAACAGCATCACCACATCTGGGACAGCTAGGACTCGCTATAGGAGAGAAGCTTGATATCTTGTAAGGGTTCATGTAGGACATGCAACTGGATACGTTTATGTCAGGGGTTTCTAAAAACCTTTTGTATATGGGATACATTACTCACCATAATCGTATTTCTGATGCTTGTATCTGCTTAGATTCGCATGCTGTGCATAGGCCGTCGACACAGGGCGTGCCAGTAATACTATCCCTAGTGTGACGTCCACTGTACCCATGATCCCTCACGCGTCTAGGGCCCTCAGATTGTATTTTTTCTGACATGAGGTAGCATGAGGAGTAGCGCGAGTACAGATGATCCAAGCAGATAGAAGATAGATAAGGTAAGACTACCAGCATCCATGCGCCTTCTCTCAGAGGGGAGGAAGGGTGGGTTGCATGTGAATCTAAGCAGATACAAGCATCAGAAATACGATTACGGTGAGTAATGTATCCCTTCTGAGGCTTGTGGAATCTGCTTAGATCACATGCTGTGCATAGATTAGCAAGCAGTGTTAGAAGGAGGTGGGATTTGAGAAGGGTCATGAGCAAATAAATGTCTTAGAACCGCTTGTCCCACTTGGGTATCTGTCTTGGAATGGGTGTCAAAGCAGTAGTGCTGAGTAAAAGTGTGAATAGAGCTCCAAGTAGCGGCTTTGCAAATGGTGTCAAGGGGAACATTTGCAATGAAAGCCAGAGTGGCCCCAATGCCTCTTGTCGAGTGGGCTCTGGGCGTAAAAGGCAAAGTTTTGTCAGAAAGAGAGTAACACAACTGGATACAGTTGACAATCCACTTGGAGATGGCACCCTTAGAGATGCGATCTCCCTCTTTGCCTGTGGCTACGGAGACAAACAGTTGAGCTGTTTTCCTAAGCGGTCTGGTCTTGTTTACGTAGTAAAGGACCGCCCTACGCACATCTAGGGTGTGTAGTTTAACCTCAGACGAGTTTTGTGGGTTTTGGAAGAAAGCCGGAAGCTTGATGCACTGGTTTACATGGAATTTAGAAATAAACTTAGGTGAGAACCTAGGGTGTGTCTGTAAAACCAGCTTATCCTTATGAATAGTAAAGAAAGGATCCTGCACTGACAGAGCCTGAATTTCACTGTTCCTTCTTATGGATGTAATGGCTACTAAGAAGGCAGTCTTATAGGTCAGGTGTTTGAGACTTGTCTTATGCATGGGCTCGAAAGGGGGGCCCATGAGTTTAGATAGCACCACGTTTAGGTCCCATCCTGGTGGTGGGTTAGATATAGGAGGATGAAGTCTCTTTACTCCCTCCATGAAGGCTTTAACCACGGGTACCTTCCACCACGACACTTTGCTATGTGAGGTTGTGTACGCTGACAGTGCTGCCAGGTGTACCTTTAGTGAGTTGAAAACCAACCCTGCGTCCAGCAGGTGGAGCATGTATGTCACGATTGTGGAAGGAGTGCAATCAACTGGGTTGATTTGTTTATTCTGGCACCAGATAACGAATCTCTTCCATTTGTCGAAGTAGCAATGCCTCGTGTTCGGTTTCCTAGACTCTTTTAAGATGTCCATACACCTCTGTGGTAAATTGAGATGTCCAAACTCTATGACCTCAGAAGCCATGCTGCTAGGTTCATGGAGTTGGGTAGAGGATGCACCTTCTGACCTTGGTGCTGGGACAAAAGATTGTACCAGCCCGGGAGATTGATGGGATCGCACACCGAAAGTCTGCGAAGGTGTGGAAACCATGGTTGCCTCCCCCACATGGGAGCAACTAGGACGAGCGTCATCGACTCTCTGTTCATCTTGTTCACCACCTTCCTGATGAGAGGAGTTGGTGGAAAAGCGTACGCAAACATCCCTGACCAGTTCATCCACAGGGCGTTCCCTAGGGAGTCTGGTTGGGGAAACCTGGATGCGAATCCTGGGCACTGTCCGTTTTCGCTTGTGGCGAATAGGTCTATAGTGGGGAAACCCCACTGAGATAAGAGATCTTCTACGATTTCTCTGTATAGACACCATTCGTGTTCCTCCGGAAGGGGATCTCTGCTCAAAGCGTCCGCTAGAGAATTGAGATCCCGTGGAACATGTTGAGATGACAGAAAGATGTTCCGTCTGAGTGCCCATATCCAAATTTTCTGGGCAAGTCTGGACAGATTTGGAGAACGAGTCCCTCCTTGCTTGTTCAGGTAGAACATGGCTGTCGTGCTGTCCGTCCGGATCTGCACCGACAGGTTCAGTAGGTGGGGCTTGAATGCTTGAAGTGCTCTGAAAACTGCCAGAAGCTCTAGCAGGTTGATGTGATTCTTGGCCACTGTGTGAGACCAGAGACCCTGAGCTGTGTGGTGGAGATGGTGAGCTCCCCATCCTGCCAGGCATGCGTCCGTCGTGACTACCGCCTGTATCTCGGGATCGTAAAAGGGTTTCCCCTTGGATAGATTGTCTCTTGTCCACCAGTGGAGGCTTTGTACAAGTGTTGGCGAAACGACCACTAGATCATCCCACTGACCACTTGCCTGAGACCACAGTTTCACCAACCATTCTTGCATGGGACGCATGCGCAGGCGCGCGTGGGGGACCAGGTAAATACTTGACGCCATCATGCCCAGCAAACGCATTGCTTTGCGTACTGTTATCTGGAGACCGGTTGGATATTGCGGAATTTGCAGTAGTATATTCTGAATTCTTTCCTCTGAAGGAAAAGCCAACCCCTCTTGAGTATTTAGAACAGCTCCTAGGAACTGCTTGGAGGTGCTGGGCACCAGACTTGATTTTATCTCGTTTATGGAGAAGCCCAATTCGAAGAGGAGGTCGATAGTTCTTTGAATGTTTGTCCTGCAAATTACTGGGGTTTCCCCCGTGATGAGCCAGTCGTCCAGATAAGGGTACACTGGGATTGCCTCCCTGCGTAGGTGTGCCACTGCCACCGCCAGTACCTTGGTGAATACCCTTGGGGCCGAGGCTATCCCGAAGGGCAGTACCTTGAACCGGTAGTGCTGACTGTCCACCTTGAAGCGCAGACATTTTCTGTGCGCTGGGAACATGGAAATATGAAAATAGGCATCTTTCATATCCAATGTTGCCATGTAATCTCCCTTTTTTAGGAGGGGAATTACCTCTTGGAGAGTAGTCATGCGAAATTTTTGGGGCTTGACATACTTGTTTGCAGGCCATAAGTCCAATACTGGGCGCATTGTCAAATCTTTTTTTGGCACAAGGAAGTAAGTTGAATAAATACCCTTGTTTACCTGGTGTCCCGGGACGAGTTCTATCGCGTCCTTTGCGAGAAGATTTTCGATCTCTTCGAGTAGGATCTTCTGGTGGTCTAAGGAGTGTATTCTTTGTCGTGGAGGGTGGTTTTGGACGCTCTAGGAGTTCAATGCAGTATACTGTGGACAGCACCCATCTGTCTGATGTGATCCCTTCCCAAGCTTCGGTGAAGATGGAAATGCGTCCCCCTACTGGGGATGCGTGAGAAGGGACCCTGAACGGAGCGTCACTGTTTTGGTGGAGGCGTGCCCCCTCCTTTATTGGGACTGCCTCTACCCCTACCACAACCTCTTTTGTTACCCCTGCCATAACTCTGGGTAGACTGCTGGTTAGTGTTCCATGGAGTACCCTGGCCTTGGGAATAGTTTGAGCCTCTTTGGGAGCTTTGTCTGCGAGGCCGACGAAAATTGCCATTCCCTTTCTGGTTACGGGGTTTGTTGGTTAGTTGTCCTAGGGACTCGAGTGTCTCGTACTCGTCCTTGGCATTCTTCAGCGCGTCCTCGACCGCCTTTCCAAACAATAGATCCGGCTCCACCGGCTTATCTATCAATGATGCTTGGGTCTCGGCCTTGAAACCAGACTGCTGTAGCCAAGCATGCCTCTTGATGACCGTGCTCTCAGCAATTAATCTGCCGGCGTTATCCACGGCATCAAAGGTTGATTTTAAAATGCAACCCGACACGGCTCTCCCCTCTGCCGAAACTCGTGCCAATTGGCTTTTTAAGGGTTCTGGGGCAGAGTCTATGAGAGCCGCGACTTCTTCCCACTGGTGGCAGTTGTAACTAGCCAGCAGGGTGGTGGAGTTGGCAATCCTTGCCTGGTAGGCGGAAGTGGAGGCTACTTTCCTGCCCAAGCCATAAATCTTCTTGCTCTCCTTGTCGGGGGGAGCTTCGAACAATGACAAGGGTGTTCCCGCCCTCTTACGGGTGTTTGTAACAACCAGGGAGTCCGGTTTGAGATGTCCCCTTATGTACAGTGGGTCAGATTGGGCTTCCCTGAAAAGCTTTTCAATTCTGGGGTTTACTGCCCTAGTGAGATTGGGGTTAACAAGGGAAGGGTCTATCCTCCTTTGTATTGACTTAAGGATAGGGTTGGCCTGAGCAACACGTCTCCTTTCTCCCACCAGTTCCTCTGCAAAGTCCCTCTCTTCCTGAGTACCTTGGGTGTCAATGTGGAAGTGCTGTGCCGCTCTGGACAGGACCTCATTCAGGAGAGGCTGGTTGTCGACAGGGGAGACGGTAACCGCAGGCTCTTTCTCTACCGGGGAATCTACCCTGTATGTATCTGGGTGGTCGTCCTCCTCCTCCTCCTCCTCCTCCTCCTCCTCCTCCTCATAGCCTGTCCCAGTTTGTTCTTCGAACATGCCCACGTCTGGATCCTCACCAAAGGATGGATCTTCCTGATATTGAAAATAGGTCTGTATATAGAAAGGGTCTGAAGACTGAGTTGGTGCTTCACCCCGGGACTTCTTACTTGGGGGTATTGGATCCTTAGAGCCTGAGGGAGTTGACCCTTCTGGGGTATAAGAGAGAAAGTGTTCCGGGTTTTTGGCGTAGAAATCTGCCAATGATGACATCCTTGACCTTACTCTGTCTATGTCATCACTGGACCATTCCCTTAAACTGGGAATAACTCTTTCCTGGAGTGCTTTCCCTGTTTTATCCTGACTAGACCTACTGGTTTGAACAGGGGTCTTAGGGACAACAGACTGAGATTTTTCCTGACTAGACCTACTGGCCTGAACAGGGGCCTTAGGGACAAGAGACTGAGACTTGTCCGTCTGTTTAGGTGGAGTAGAATGTAGTTTAGGAGTGGAAGTAGGCTGGGACTGCTTACTTCGTTGTTTGCCCCCTCCCCGTGGGTGGAAGAGTGTTTCCCCGATTATTGGGCCCTATCAGAGCTTTTCGATGCCTGGCGCCGAAATTCGGGGGTAGAGTCCCTGTCTCTGGAGAGTGTAAGGATTTCGGTAATAGCCTTCGCGCTGCCTGCAGACGCCGACTCCTGGAGTGCGGCTTGGGGTGTAGAGGTCGGCGTCGTCCTCCGACGACCGAACCTCAGTCACTAAGGGGAGCGAGGCACTCTTAGCAACAGTGGAGGGCTGCTTGGTGTCATGAGGCGATCGCGAACGCCCAGAGGACACTGACTCGGTGGACCGTTCTCTACGTGCCTCTTTCCGAGAACTCAATGTGCGCGTCGAGTCTCGGTTGGACCTTTGTTTGCTGGAAGTGGTGTGGGTAGCGCTCGTGTCGCCGGGGGTCTTCCGCATAGCTGCCCTGCCGGACAACCTTCCGAGGTCGGGGACTTGCGCTTGGCTGTCCATCGACGCCACATTGCCCTCGCCGTCCGAAAGTATGGCGTCGCTTCCATCGCTGAAGGCACCCTCCGCGGCCATGGCCTCTTGTCACCTGGCGTGGTGGGCCCAACGCTTTGTCGAACGGTCCTTAAGGGTCTTCGGTTTAAACCGACTGCACGCTCTGCAATTCGCATCGGGGTGGTCCCTCGGCAAGCAGAGGTTACACGCGGCATGTCTGTCAACCCAAGGATACTTGCGGTTGCTCTTGGGGCAAAATTGAAAAGGGGTACCCTCCATATGCACCCTGTGGCAGCGGGCTGGGAGTGTAGGAATATAAGTAATGTACCTATATTAATCAGAGTGTAGGATATGTGCCACCCCCCACTCTCCCTACTTGCAGGGCCAGAGGCCTTCCGAGGCCCAAATCGGTCACTGTAGTCCGACGGTTGAATTTTCTCTGATCCGGCGTCGAGTGTCGATGTTCGGAGACTCGACGTAGAGGTGGAATAAACGGGGAAATATATATAACAATATTAGCAAAATCTGACTAAGTCAGGGAACTCCGCTCAGTGCTTCCGACCAGCATGGTGGAAAAAAACAATCTGAGGGTCCTAGACGCGTGAGGGATCATGGGTACAGTGGACGTCACACTAGGGATAGTATTACTGGCAAGCCCTGTGTCGACGCCCATTTTCGAGTTTCGATAAACAAACTGTAATACTCTGCCGCTTCCACTATATATATATATATCTATCTCAAGGCCTTATCCCAGTCTGCATCCTGTGTAACAGAACCCAGACACCTCTCCAACACAGCTCTTACCTGAAGTGTCCCTTCATGCAAAACCAGTAAGCAGTTTCCCATATAACCTCGACACTCTCCTCCTGCCATCCTCCAATTCATACATCTCATCTACCTCTGGTTCCGCAGGTAAATCCGGCCACAATTTTCCGACCGTCCGCTTCAGTCTCATATACGTCAGACATTTTCCTCAATGCAAGCCATATTCCGCAACCAACTCCGGAAATTCTAGTAGCATCCCATCCCGAAACTCATTGCCCCATGTAGCCAACCCTACGTTTTCCCAACCTTTCATGAGTTGGATGTCCCCAATGTCCCTACAAAGGGTAGCCGCCAGTGGTATGTTCAGGGAATAAGAATCCTGTAATCCCAACAGCCAAAGAGTCCCAAGCCAAAGTCCCCTACCTATTCGTAGAAGGTAAGGGCAACACGGCAAGCACCCATCATCTATACACAGGACGACTTCGTTTACATACCCAACTGTGTGGCTGACTGAATTAGATCTGTATATCCATTGTAGACTCAGCAGAGATACATCAATAGAAATATTCAATCTGCCCGGCCAATTAATAAAACTGCAGAAGTTGTATTCTACCTTCCTTATATCGCAGACACAGAGTCTCCAGCACGATCTTGCACCTCCCAGAATCTATGAGAAAAACCCCAACCAGGGAATTCAGCAACCTGAAGAAAGGTTTAGGTATGATGAATGGAACATTTATGAATTGATACAGGAGTTGAGGCAGTATCACCATCTTGACCAGCGCATGCAGGGTCGGACTGGGCCATATAATTGGCTCGGGACCAATGAAAAAGTGGCAAATGGCTATTCATTCCTTTTAATATTTCAATGGTACCCAAGGGAGAGTTTTTTTAATAAAATGTGATGCAAATTATGCATTTTAGAGAATATTTACTCTGCAACACTGGTCAAATAAAGTAACTGATCAAACTGGCCCAAATTGGCTAAATAAAGTGGCCCACTGTGACCAAAAAAACGGTCCCACACCAGCAGTTTGCATTTTTTGGTTCGACCATGGGCCTATTGTCCTATAGGCTAGTTCGAGCCTGAGCGCATCACGACCCATTAAGGACAGCTGCAGCGTCCTGCAATACCCCATGGATCGTGAAAGCCCCTCCAGAACCCGTACAGTATTGTGTGCATGCGAATCCTTCACATCACAACAAATATTAATCCCCAAGTATTTAAACGATTCAGTAGCCCATCGGATCCCGAGATCCAGTAGTTCATTATTCCCACCGGCATCCAGCTTGGCCAGTGGAAAAAGGCAGGATTTATTGCGATTTATGTTTATACCAGATATTTTGGCAAATTATTGTACTCCTCCAATATGTACGGCAAGTAGTGTTCAGGCCTCTGTACATACAATAATATATCGTCAACGTATAAGGAAATTAAGTGTCTGGTCCCATCTACCGATATTCCTGCCTCCCCAAACTCTGACCGTAGTAACACCGCCAATAGTTCCAGCTTCAGTATAAATAACATCAGGGATAGGGGGCAACCCTGCCTAGTCCCTCTCTTCAGTTCCCAGGAGTCAGATATAGGTCTACCAGTTCCAACTCTAGCCCGAGGTACAGTATAAATCAATCACACCCAGTGTAGAAAGCCTTCATCAAACCCAAAACATCTCAGCGCAGCAAGCATCCAGTCCCATTGTGCTGAATCAAAGGCTTTGACTGCATCTAACGAGGCTACAGCATATGGTGCTTCATGTGTCTGTGTCCTGTCAATTACATGATGAAGCCTTCTCAGGTTCAAAGATGTATTTGTGCCTGGCACAAATCCTGTTTGATCCCAATGTATGAGGGAGCATATTACCTGCCTCAGTCTCCTTGCCAACAGAGCAACAAGGATCACGACATCCTGATTTAATATGGATAGCGGTCTATACAACTCAGACAGATGTTGCCGTTTCCCGGGTTTGAGTACCAAGATTATCACAGCTTCCCGCGTACTCAGAGGCAGCCTGCCCCATCATAGGCTGATTCAAACACCTTCAGTAGCTTCAGTATCTGAGTGCCGCTGTACATCTTATAAAAGTCAGCCGGTAGGACATCGCCTCTCAGCGTTTCCCATAATTTTAGATAAGCAATCACTGTCCTCAGCTCCACTTCCTTCAGCAGGGCATCCAATGTTTCCACCTATTCAGGTGACAGTCTCTTTAGCGAGATCTGGGACAAAGCATAGTCAATCTCTTCAATATCCGGTGTCATAGCTTCCCCATAAAGCGACTCGTACTATCTTCGGAAAATCCCATCGATCTCAGTTTGAGATCGCCAAACCTCACCACATTCATCTGCCATTGAGCAAATCTTATGTCTAGGATTCTCCCTCAAACACAGCCATGCCAGTAGACTGCCTACCTTATCACCCTTTTCATTCATGCAGCTTCTCCGTGTATGCCTGAAAGCCAAATCGTCCAAGCCTCTCCCATGCTCTGATACATTGATGTCTGAGTACAATCAAGTCCTTCTCCGTCCAACCATCCAATCCTGGTGAGCTCTCCATATTTCTAATATCAGATACGATTCCATATATTTAATCCGCCTGGGACCTCCTAATTCCTCCAGCCTTAGCTGATCTCCCCAGATGACCACTTTAAAGGATTCCCATAGCATATCCCAGCCTTTCACACTCCCCTCATTTATCACAAAAAATTCCACAGCTCCGTCTTTCAGGTAAACTTGGAACAGTCATCTAACAAGGACTCCGCTCTCAGTCTCCATGTGGGTATATGAGGCACACCCCCTGGTAACATAAGCAGTGGGGCATGTTTGGAAATCGACCTACCCATATAGTCTATACTGAGGAATTACTGTACATATTAAGCTCTAGTGAACATATAATCAATATGCTGTATGATTCACAAGGTGCTGTCACTTCTCCCCAAGGAGGAGCCCTTTCCATGAGGCTAGGGAGGTGCGGCCGCTACCCAATAACCCCCCTAGGGGTGGTTTAATGCGGGAGGACCTAATGTGGAGGGACTCCCCATCTGGGGACAAGGCCGATCACCTGAGGTACAGCCCATTGAATGTTGTCACTCCCTGAGATTCCCTAGCCCTTCCCAAGGTTTAGAACCACTACATTGAAAACCATTGCATTCTTGGTGAGGGACTGTTTGTGATGACACCTGCTGCAGTACCTACGCGCCCCGTTAAATTAAAAGGGTTTGTCCATGAGAGTTGAGGTGATGTTAAAGATCTTGCGTCGCACCAGGTTTAGCTACTACGGAGACTCCGTTTGTGACAATATATAATGGTTGTGTTGAGCTATCCCTTGATAGTGCGCCGAAAAATAATGGAATGGCAAGTAGTGATGATTAATCAATTCCTGTTTATTTTTGTGATGTTAGAGCCTTTGTGGATGACACGTGTTTCGGCAGAGCTGCCTTTATCGAATCCAGGCTATATAGATAGCTCATAAGTCACTGCATAATGCATAAAGGTGCTGAAGTTCACAGGGATGAATCCCTCCTGATACAAAGAAGTCCTCCGTATGTACGAGCGGACACGTGTCATCCACAAAGGCTCTAACATCACAAAAAATAAACAGGAATTGATTAATCATCACTACTTGCCATTCCATTATTTTTCGGCGCACTATCAAGGGATAGCTCAACACAACCATTATATACATTGAAAACCAACCTATGTATTGTTGTAACAAAGGCGAGGAGACATGAAGAACACTGACTGTGCTAGTACTGAACCGAAGTGGCCCAGAGGAGGCATGAGGATTAAGGTGTTAACAGAGACAAAGGACTTTCACAATGCGCATAAGAAGAACTGGATACAATGTATGAAAAGAAACAACAGACTATAAAATGTGTCAAGCCAGCCGTGTCAAGCGCGGCCGTGTCAAACCCTGTGCATCTGGCAGCAGGTGTGGAGGCAAACCAGCGCAGGAGATCCAGGGGTTGCCGAATGACTGGAGGGAAGAATAAGCCAGTGAAGTGCCATGGGAATCCTCCACTGGTGCTACAGGAGCAGAAGACCAAGCAAGAGAGTGGAGCCACGGAACAGACAAAGGAAGTATCGCGCAGCCAACAGAGCAACGGCAATGAACCAACAGAGCTGGAGAGAAGACCTGCAGTCCCAGGAAGCCCCAATGATGTTCCACAATCTCACACATGGTAATGGGAGGTACGGGAGACCCGAAGGGGATCCAAGGGTACAAGGGAGGCTGGTTCACAGAGCTCTCTCTCGCCTCAGTAGTGGGAAGCCTGCTACTTGGCATAACCACTGCAGGGTCTGGGACCTGAAAGCAGTTATGAGAACATAAGACAACATTTTCCTCGTCACAGTGGGAAATAGAGAACTGCTGACCAACAGAGATGCGTCTGGGACCCCAACAAGATTTGTGACTTTGCTAACCAACCAACCAGAGTGGCAAAGACCACAAAGCTGAAAACAGCAAGAAAGAACTGTGCCAAGCGATACCAGGAGAAGGGAGTCATTTTCCTGGTACCAAACCAGGAGTTGTGTTAAAGATGCCAGGGGAAGGGAGTCATTCCCCCTGGGCTTGTTGTGAACTGTGCCAAGCAATACCAAGAGAAGAACAAGTTACTTCTTACCTGGTAACGTTCTTTCGACGGGATGTTCCTCCGACGTATTCCTTTTCTTTGATAATACGTTTCCAGCTTGCTGGCCTCGGAAATTTTTTCTGTAGAGGGCGCTGCGCGTCGACGTCCGCCGAGTCGATGTCCTTCGACGGCCACCGTATCGACGCCGACGTCACCATGCCCATAAATAGCCACGCGCTGCGTCCGTTGCTCAGTTCCGTTTTGTAGCATAAGAGAAGTCATGCCTGAATTGGTTATTGACCTTGAAGGAGCATAAGCTGCAACCACAAGGGAAGTTATCACTGCGGGGATGGTTGGGAGGGGCGATAAGGAATACGTCGGAGGAACATCCCGTCGAAAGAACCTTACCAGGTAAGAAGTAACTTGTTCTTCGAAGGGATTGTATCCTCCAACGTATTCCTTATCTTTGATAGACTCCCATAGCAGTGGCATGTAATTGGAGGCGGGAGTGAGTGTGTTATGTATCCCTTTAGGGATGGACCGAATGTAATACGGCCTTGCCAAATCTGGTCTCTTGAGCAGTGGAGGAATCCAGATTGTAAAATTTTGTGAATGTATTTGCGCACGACCATGTGGCAGCCGCACATATGTCTCGGACCGGTACCCCTCTTTGGAGAGCCGAAGAGGCTGCGATACCCCTGGTTGAATGAGCCCTGAGATTTTGGGGTGGCTCTTTCTCTGCTAGTCTATAACATTCCAGGATGGCCAAAATAATCCACCTGGAGATGGTTTGTTTTGTTATGGGTAGTCCCAACTTGTGACCCGAGTATCCTACAAACAGTTGGTCTGCTTGCCTGATCCTAGCCATTCTGCTGATGTAAAAGCTGAGAGCTCACCTAGGGTCCAGCCTCCTCTTTCCCCGGATACGGAGGAGGGTAGAACGAAGGCAAGGTAATTTTCTGAGTAATATGAAACCACCTTTGGGAGGAAATTAGGCTTCACCTGTAGGACAACTTTGTCCTTGTGGAAGATTATATGTGGGGGTTTACAGGAGAGAGCTTGTAGCTCGCTCACCCTCCTAGCAGATGTTAGTGCTACCAATAGGACAGTTTTAAGCGTGAGAAATCTCAGCGCGCAAGAGTGAAGTGGTTCAAATGGAGTGCCCATTAAGAAGTTTAAGTCCCATAAGGGAACCTGGAATGGTTTTGGAGGGTAAACATTAGTTAGTCCCTTGAGAAATTGTACCACTAGAGGAATTAAGAAATACGAAGGTTCCTCCGCAGTGCGCTTGAAGATAGAAAGCGCTGCAAGATAGCCTTTTACAGTGCCCACTTGAAGGCCTGAGTTTGCCAAGTAGAGTAGAAACGATAACACCGTTGGTGTACCACATGAAAAAGGGTCGATATTCTCTTCCCTATACCAGCTGCAAAATGTATTCCAACGGCAGCGGTATAAAGACTTTGTTGCCGGTCTTCTGGCCGAAAGCAACACCTCCATGACGTCATCAGGGATATCCCAATCCTTGTACCTCAACCTTTCAGAAGCCAAGCGTGAAGGTTGAGAGTTCTGGTGTCTGGATGGCGAACCTGACCTCCCCTTCTGCGAGAGAAGATTCTCTTTGAGTGGAAGACGGATTGGAGGACAGATGGACATATCTAGAAGGTCCGGGTACCACATTCTCCTGGCCCAATCCGGGGCAATTAGGATCATGGTTTTCCGGAATCTTCTCAACCTTCTGATCATTTGAGGAATAACAGGGACTGGTGGGAACACGTAAAGGAGTGGAAACTCCCAGTCCACTACAAACGCATCTCCTAGAGCTCCTCTCGGGGGAAATTCCCTTGAACAGAACAGATCGCACTTCCTGTTGGTGCTTGTGGTGAGCAGATCCACCTGAGGGGTTCCCCAAAGGGCGAAGATCTCTTGAAGGACTTCCTGAGCTAGCTCCCACTCGTGGGAGACTGTGCTCTGCCTGCTCAGAGCGTCTGCTGTCAAGTTCTTCTCTCCGGCTAGGTGGACTGCCAATAGAGAGATTCCTTCTTGGATAGCCCAAAACCAGAGCTGCATCGCCTCTCTGCACAGTGGCAGTGATCCTACGCCTCATCTTTTGTTGAGGTAGTGCATGGCCACCGTGTTGTCGGTCATTATCAGGACATTTCTCCCCTGTACTGATGGCAGGAAAGCTTTGAGCGCTAGTCTGATCGCTCTCAGCTCTAATAGGTTAATGTGTAGTCTGGACTCCGATGGAGAACAACGACCGCTAATGGTCAAGTCGTTGGCATGGGCTCCCCACCCCGTGAGTGAGGCGTCTGTGACTACTGTTATCTCCGGCCATGGTTGCCAAAACAGTTCTCCCTTCAAGATGTTCTCTGGATAGGCCCACCATTGCAGGTCGCAGGCTACCTTGTCCGGAATCCGGAGGAGATCTGTCATTCTCCCTGAGAATTGCGACCACCGACTTCTCAGTGCCCACTGAAGAGATCTCATTCTCAGGCGAGCCTCTGGCACAAGGAAGATGCAGGATGCCATGAGGCCTAGCAACCTCAAAAAGTCGAAGGCTGGGAGACGTTGGGCATTTTGAAACTTGGTGACCATCTGTAGAATATCTTGAGCCCTCACCTCTGGTGGCGAGGCTTTTCCCAGGGAAGTGTCCAGGACCGCTCCAATGAACTGGAGTCTCTGTGATGGTATCATCTGTGACTTCTTTAAATTGAGGGAGAAGCCCAGTCTGTGAAGGAAGTGGCAGACATAATCTAGCTGAGTCTGGGCCTGTTCCGAAGATACAGCCCTGATCAGCCAATCGTCCAGGTAGGGGTAGGCGTGGATCCCTTCCCTCCTTAGACTCGCCGCCACTACCGACATCAGCTTGCTGAAGACTTTCGGGCGCAGGTCAGCCCAAATGGCAGAACTCGAAATTGATAATGAGAGTCGCCAATTGCGAACCTCAGGTATTTCCTGTGTTTGAGATGGATTGGCACATGGAAATAAGCATCCTGAAGGTCCAGAGATACCAGCCAATCCTGGAGCTGGAGGGCCTGAAGGATCTGAGAGAGAGTTACCATCTTGAACTTGTCCTTCCTGAGGAACCTGTTCAATTCTTGTAAGTCCAGGATGGGTCTCAGTCCTCCGTCCTTCTTTGGTATGAGAAAGTAGGGGGAGTACCAGCCCTTGTTCCTGTCTGCTACAGGTACCGGTTCTATGGCACCTTTCTCTAGCAGGTCTATAATTTCCTGCAAGAGGAGCGGATCTGGAACTTTTAGAGAGCTGTTCCCCGGTGGATGACTCTGAGGAATGTGTAGAAAGGGTAGGCAGTAACCTTGGGCAACTGTCTCCAATGCCCAAGCATCTGACGTTATAGCCTGCCATTCCGTCAGATGGTGAGTTAACCTGCCCCCTACAGGTGTATTGTGTGGGAAGGCCTCAGAGTGGTTTGGGGGCGGCTGATGCAGATGCCGAGGGTAAAGAGGCACCCGCTGCTGCTGCGGTCTTAGTACTTTTGACCCGTCCACCTCGGGTGGATCTCCTTTGGCCTCTTTGAGCCGGCTGTCCTCTGCCTTTCCCAAATGCGGAATAATAGCGAAAGGACTTTCCTCTGCCAGAGGTTCCTGAGGGGCGAAAAGGTGTTTGGCGGATAGCAGCTACTAAAGATTTTGCTGCTGCTTTAGAAGTCTGTAACTTTTCCAGACTGTCATCAGCCATTTTCCCGAATAATGAAGAGCCGTCAAAGGGCATATTCAAAAGTCTGGCCTGTACATCTGGAGCAAAGCCCGACTTTCGCAACCACGCATGCCTGCGGATTTTTGTACTTGCCGCCATGGCCCTGCTGATACTGTCAGCGGAATCAATGCGAGAAGTGATTCGCACATGGCATATTTGCCATCTTTAATAATGTTAAGGAAGGCTTCCTTTTCCTTTCCTTCGGGTATGCAGTCAGCCGCTGATGAAGCACACTCCCATAGTGTGTGACTGAACCTGGCGAGCGTACAGGTGGCGTTGATGGACTTCAATGCCATACTACAGGCAGAGAAGACTTTCTTCGCCATAGAGTCGTACCTCTTGTCATCTCTATCCTGTGGGACAGTAGGGTAAGCGGTCCTACTGCTAGATGAAGTTGCCGCTTGAACCACCAGGCTCTCTGGGGTCGGGTGTTTTGATAAGTATTCAGGGTCAGCAGCCGCTACCCTATACTTGGTTGACAATCTTTTATTGACTGCAGGGATAACTTCGGGAGTTTCCCAATTAGATGCAATTTTCCTTTGTAAGGCTGCATGGAAGGGGACCACCGGGTCTTCCTGTGGGCCTTTGTCTAATATATCTGTTAGGTCATCCTGTTGGAAAACAGGTGAAGGCGCAGACCAACCCATAAACTCAATTATTCTTGCCATCAGTGTTCTATAGGGTGTTTCGGCATGTTCCCCTGGGTCTGGCTTAACAAATTCCACTTCTGGGGAAGTGTCCAGCCCACTTGCCTCATGTAGTGACTCCTTTAGTTGCTTCAGCCTTCTTTCCTCAGAGGTGAAATCCTCTGCAATAGGCAGTGTGGTCCTCTGTAACCCGAATGTTTCCTGGTCAGAATCTTCCCCTTCTTCATAAACTGAAGAAAGTCCAGGGTACTCTGACCTCTGAAATGGAGTAAAACCCATTTCTAAGGCAGAAGGAGCCAAACTCATCGTTATTGGACGAGAAAACGTCGATGCCGATGTAACAGGCTTCGAAGGCGCCGAAAACGGCGTCGAAAAAACTGGAAGGGGTCTCGAAGAACTCGAGAGGATCGGGATCCTACTCTGGGGCATCGACGACGGTCTCGGCATCATGCCGGAGGCCCTTGAAATCACCGTTGGCTGGGTGGCCTTGGTCCTCTCTTTCATCGGCGTCGGCGATGGCATCGAGTCGATCGACCGATGCGTCGAGGAACCCTTCGACAACGGTGTCGATGGCGCCGATCCGTGCGTCGAAGGAATCTTCGACGACTTTGTTTTTGACGGTGCCTTCTTACCCGATGGCTCATGGCGCACTCGGGTGGAATGTTTCGCCGGGTACTGCGACTCGCGGTGTTTTGGGTTTTTCACCCGGGGTATCACCCTCAGCTGTCTTCGCGAGGGTCGAGGCGCGTTCTCGAAGATGCTTAACATTTTCTTTCTGAATTCCTCCCACTCAGCTTGAGAACTGTTTTTAGTGGGACAGGAGACTCTTTTTGGGGACACAGAAGACGACGAGGAATGGGACCTTCGACGTCTCTTTTTTGAGTGTCTTGATCTCGACGAATGGTGGGAGCTGCTTCGAGATCTAGAATGGGAATGTTTTCGACGACGAGGAGACGAATGCCTCGACTCAGCCGACGAAACTTTCGAGGTGGTTTAGGCTTACTTACCTCTCTCAAGCTTCCCCTTGCGCTCCTTCAAGGCTTTCGCCGTCATGGACATGCAGTCCTCACACTCCGAACAATGGTGCTCGGATCCCAAGCACCATAAGCAGATCCTGTGTGGATCCGTTATTGACCTTTTTTTACCGCAGTCTCGACATTTCTTGAAGCCGGATCGCGGCGTCGTCGGTTCTGATGAAGAAGCCATCGAGAACGATAAGGTATATTCGAGTAGAAATAGATAGTTATCCTGACTGAACTGAGCAACGACGTTCCGAGGCCCCACGAAACACGGAAAAACGGAACTGAGCAACGGACGCAGAGCGTGGCTATTTATGGGTATGGTGACGTCGGCGCCGATACGGTGGCCGTCGAAGGACATCGACTCGGCGGACGTCGACGCGCAGCGCCCTCTACAGAAAAAAATTCCGAGGCCAGCAAGCTGGAAACGTATTATCAAAGATAAGGAATACGTCGGAGGACACAATCCCTTCGAAGGGAGCCATTCTCCTGGATGTGAAATTGTAAAAAGGCTGGGTGAAACCCGCAAGCCAGGGGAAGGGAGTCATTACCCCCTGGCATTTTTGTTATAAGAGAACATTATTTTGGACACTATCTGAAAAGCAGGAGAAGGGAGCCATGTTCCTGAAGATGGAATTTTCTGTTAGTTTATCCTGTAATTGCATTGAGAGGGATAGAAGTAGGTTGTGACACAGGATGGTGGAGATTACTTTGACGGACATTCTGACAAACCCTTTAGTATTCGTTTTGAGGCAAGGAATCTCTTCTTAGTAGAGATACTAAGGACCTTTTTTCTATACACTAATAAAAGTCTATAACCAAAACCATGCCACCTTTGTGTCGGCTTTTTCTTTGACACCCTTACAACGCATGCATATCTTATTAGGGGTTGAGGAATAAGAGTACATTTTACTCCTGCATGATTCACCCTACTAAGTCTTCAAGTACAGTACTGAGAGCTCTCGCAGGCAGAGACTGGCCCATACATGTATTGTTCGATCTATCAAGCATAGGGTCCAAAGTACAATTAAAAACTCCTCCCCATATCTACAATGCATTCCGGAGTGGGCCAGTGTACTATATAGAGAGAGAGGAAAAAAACAGATGCAGCATGATTGGGGGCACAGGTATTTATAATACACACCTCCCTATGTTCCACATACCCATGCACCAACACCATTCTCCCCATCCCATCTGTGTGCATATCTAACAGCTTAAAGGGGACTGAACCTGCCACCTATATCAGGACCCCCATACCATAGGTAGAGTAGTTCACTCCATATCCCACTCTAGATATCTATGAGAGCAGCCTGTCCAGCATCCATCAGATGAGTCTGTTGAAGCAATGCGATCATCACATGTTTCCTTTGTACGTAAGAGTCAGCTCCATTCCTTTTTATAAAACTATTCATCTGTCTGACATTCCACGTCACCACTTAAAATTCACCATTTGTTATGGAATTGTCCCGCCCTCGCCCCGAGCGGCCTGCCTTTGTACCACCTCCCCCATCCACATATCCCAGCACCTCACTCCCATATCTAACTATCTTAAATTTTACTAGGCATTTCAAATCCATCACAGTTCTTGCACTTACTATCAGTGGCGTAACACAAAATGTGGGGGCCCCCCTGCGAGCCATGCTGAGGGGGGCCCCCCCAGCTCACTTTGGGCCGGCCTAGATTATCACGCTTGCACAATACGCATGAACGTGCTGCTGAAGGGGTATACCGCACACTGTACTAGGAGAAAGATATAAATATGTGTTTTAATGCAATATACAGCACACTTTCTGAGAAAAAATGGCAAAAAAGCCGGAGTGTTTGCCATTGTTTTATAGGGTAAAACCAATCCAATACATTGAAATCACCACGCGTTGCTATTAAATATGCCATGCCACATTGAAAACATGTCCCACTGGCTGCACAATGTAGACCAGTGTAGACACATTATAACATTACAGTGAAGAATGCCAGGCCACATTTAGACATACCTAGACTGGTTGCGCAAAAATGCCAGTCGAAGCAATAACACTCATCAAGAAGAGAGCAGACATTGAAGCCTAGATCTCTGCTGCCTCTAACAACACAGCCAAACTCTTTAAAATCAGCATGGAACTGGTCAATCCTGTTGCGGTCTCCACCTCTCCTGTTCCCTCCCAGACCCTCTGTATGGCTCTGGCCTCTCACTTCTCTGCTAAAACTCAGGACATCCTGTCCACTATCTCCTCTTCCTCTCCCCCTCTTGGCCCCCCCTTTGGCCATCTCTACCTCTCCTCGTCCTTTCTCCTCTTTCTCTCTGACAACACCTGACAAGGTTTCTAGACAAGTCTGATCCATGAAAGTGCTGTCCAAACGGTGCTCCCATGCTCCTCCAGAACCATCAAGGACCATATTGACACCCTCTCTGCACCTTGGCCGATTTCTGTAATCATTCTTTCACCACTGGAACGTTCCCTCTACCCTTAAGCACTCCCTTGTGCACCCACTCCTCAACACGCCGTCTGTCGATCCTACCTGTCAGGCAAACTGTCGCCCAATCTCCATCACCCAAATTCCTGGGCAAACTCTTGGAAAAAATCTGGCCATCTCCCAGCTTACTCTCCACATTGAATCTGTTGGTTGTCTCCATGACCATCAGTCTGGCCTCAGAGCTGCCAGAGGCACCAAAACCTCTCTCCTGAACACCTGGGAAGATCTGCTCTCTAACCTTGAGTCCAGCATTCCTTCTGTCCTAATCCTCCTTGATCTTTCCTCTACCTTCGACACAGTCAACCATGCCATCCTGATAAATTGACTATGTGAGAACCTGGGCATCACAGATCGGGCCCTGGAGTGACTGACCTCCTTCCTCTTGGACTGCCCCTCCCAGGTACAACTTGGTCCCTTTCTCTCTGCCACCTCTCTACCTGTGGCATTCCCCAGAGCTCTATCCTCTCACCCTTGTTTTTTAACCTCTACTTGGCCTCTTTGGCCTACCTTCTACTCTAACGTTCAGTGTTATGGGGATGGCACTCAGCTTTCCTTCAGGCTCCTCTCATCTCTTGCTCATTCCTGACGTCTATCTGTGATTCAGGACTGGTGCACCGCCAATGACATCTACCTTAGTGGCATTAAGATGGAGATCCTTCTCAGTGGGACCCCTGCCCCTGATTTCCCTCTCTCACCCTGGCCGCCCACCTAGGGCCCTCTTCCTTCACCTTCCTGCGAGGTAAAAAACCTTGTGTGTCATCTTCGACTCCACTCTCTCTTTCTCTTCTCACATCTTGTACGTTGCCAAGAAGTCCACTACCTACCAGCTGCTCCTCCTCAAAGGGACTCTTCCCTTTCTCACTTTCCCCCAGAAGCTCACTGTCTCCAGAGCCCTGTTTCTCTCTAGGCTGGACTACTGCAACAGCCTCTTTCTCAAGCTGCCTTCCTCTCTCCACCCTCTGCAACTAATCCAGAACAGGACAACAAGACTTATCCTTGGCCACAAGCCCAGGGATCATATCTCTACAGCCCTGAAATATCTCCACTGGCTCCCGGTGGTTGCAATAATCAAGTTCAAGACCCTTTGCATTGCCCACAAGGCTTTCTGGGGTCGGGCTCACACTTCATCCAATGCTCTCTTCCAAAATACCTTTTTTCTCGAGCCCTTCCCCCGGCTACCTCCAACTCTCTAAGGGCTAGACGCTTCTTCAGGCAGAGAGTGGGGGGTAGATCTCTTTCCTCTGCAGATGCCTCCCTGCCCCTCCCAAACTTTAGCGGACCACCTGATGTTCCAGAAGCAGCTCAAAACTTTCCTCTTCTCCTCTGCTTTCACTCTCTCCCTCCCCTGCTGACCTACCTGACCAACCTGTCCGCGATACCGACTGGTTGCTTGGCTACCCTCAGAGTCTCACTGAGTCCAGGCTCTTTCTTGATCAGTCACCCTTGCACTGCCTCCGGCCTACCACACACTTAGGGACTGTAACTGTAACCCTACAGTCCCTTGTCCTCCTTGCACTACCTAGAGCCTCACTGTCCTGGCTGCACTTACTCAGAGCATTACAGCCCTGTTTTCCCCTCCCTTCTTCCTTGCACTTCCCCCTCCCTTTCCCCTTGCATTTCTCATTCTCACACTTGCACGATTTGAATGACACAAGGCCTA
The DNA here is from genome assembly GCF_040938575.1 of Ambystoma mexicanum. Lineage (NCBI taxonomy): Eukaryota > Metazoa > Chordata > Amphibia > Caudata > Ambystomatidae > Ambystoma > Ambystoma mexicanum. The sequence continues at coordinate 496,916,232 of NC_090936.1, read as the reverse complement.
GTAAGATCATTTGTCTTGTCCACCCCCTATCTTCACACCATTGCTTGTCGCACCAAGAAACACTTGTGTATAGGCATGTTATAATAGACTTATATCATATCATTTTATCACAGATGCTCAAAAAAATATACAATGCTGCAGTAAGAAATGGCTAGACTGGCAGCACCCAAATGACAATCTAGCCAGGTAATTACACTAAGCAGGACTGCTTTATCAGAAATGTGCAGTTAAAAAAAGGTCCTAATAAACTGAGGAATAACTAGACTGGGTGCACCAAAATGCCTCTTCTAGCCACTAATACCACAAAATCATGCCTGCTTAGCCTGGACATGGACAACCATTATGATTTATCGCACAATCCCACCGCCCACACATCCCCTCTCCCTCCCATGCCCTACCCCAACCCCCAAAATCAGCTCCTTGGCCCAGAATACCTTCATGTCCCTCTTCCTTGTCCCAGAGCTTACGTTTGAGGATCCTTGTCTCATAGGTAAGTACTGGCATGAGGAAGAGTGGGATTAGGAGTAATGAATATACAGGTAGCTAAGTCAGGCATTACCTCCATGTACCTCTACCTCATCCCAGTCCTTGTGTATGAGGCATGGTGCCTCATACCCAAGTACTGCCTTATACACAAGTACAGGGACAAGAAAGAATAGGGCTAGGACTAATGACGATTACCAATAAGTAATTAAGGCATTAAACACAAGTAGGGGCTTAACAATATTCAGTTGACTGGGCTGCAGCACTCACCCCCAGAAAATGTGGGCTATGTTGACTCAACCTGGCTGACCTTCAGAGCAGTTACCGGACAGAACAGGACACAGATGTTGAACAGAACAGAACAGGCACCTGGGTTTCGCTGTTAACAAGGGCCCAGCCATTACGAACGTAAAGCATTTCACTGTTAGTACCTGCATCCAAATGCCAAATTTTTTAGGCAATTGAAACTTGATGTGGGTTTAGTACTTTCATGCCAGGGAAGTGATTGGAAGGGTAGAAAGGGAACAGGAGACTGTTCATTCTCACAACAGTTCATAAGTGGGTGCTTTTACCCTTAAAGGAGAGAGTTAACTGCTTGTAACATTGAAGCTGCACTAGAATAGTCTCATTAAAATGCGTAAAGAAGTTAGATGCCCCCACCACCCGTGAAATTAGCGCCTCTTCCAACATTTGAAGAATCAGCCCCCCGAAATGTAGATTTTGTTGTGCCCCTGAACACAAGTACAAACACCATTCACCATATACATGCATGCACGCCCAGCCATCCTTACGTTTAAGTGTGCACTCTTTCACCATACAGGCACACCCAGGCAGCCATTCATACATTTAAGTGTGCACCCTTTCACCATACACGCACACACGCACACCCAGTCACCCATATATTTGTGTGCAGCCTTTCACCATACACTCACACAGGTAGCCACCTCCACATTTAAGTGTACACCCTTTCACAATACACTCACACACCTCATTGGTTTGAGGGTCGCCCTATTACTAAAAAAGAAATTGGGCCTCAGTATAAGTTTGCTGGTCTGGTAACAACGGTACCGTTAAGCTTGCCGGTACCGTTGTTACCAGACCAGCAAACTACGAGTTCTGCTCCCGGGTGCCTTCACGCCCGCCAAGTCTGACCTGGCGGGCGTACCGGCACTCGCAAGCAGAGCATGTCGGATGCACCGGCACCATTCTGAATGGTGCCGGTGCATCCGAGCTCCCCATTCCCATTGAACCCTATGAGGATCAAATGAGAATGGGGAGCATTTTTTTCCGGCCCCCGCGAATGGCCAATTACCGGTAATTGCCGATTCGCAGGTGCCAGAAAAAAGTGCAAGTTTGGCGGCAGCCTACCAGTTTTACCGGCAAGGCTACCGCCAAACTTTTAATGAGGCTGATTGTCTCTTTTTGAAATCACTCTGACTTCATAAAGAAATTATTTCTGTTAAGGACCGAACCATAACGGATATCATTTCTTTGTGAAGGCAGAGTGACTTAAAAAATAATCTATTTCTTTTTTAATTCATAGGACTCCCCCAACCCATGACATGGAGGCCTCCAGCCTGGGGTCTTCCATGTCATGGGGTAGGGAGAGCCCTCTGACTTCAAAAAGAAGGTTTCTTTTTGTAGTCACTCTGTCTTCATAAAGGCATTATTTCTGTTACAGAAATAATTTCTTTATGAAGGCAAAGTGATTTCAAAAAGAAATGTAAAAAAAAAATATTTTGAGAAAAAAAACAAATTTCATTTTTTTTTCTCCAAGTGGGGCCCTCTCCCAGGCATGTGCTAGCGGGGCACCCCGCACCGCGGGGGCCCCTGTTACGCCAGTGCTTACTATGCAATAAGTCTTGCACCTCCCACAAAAAAAAAAAGGAGGGGCTCTCTCTTTTCAAATAAACAGTTACAAAATAACAACCAAAATATAACACCAAACCAAATGCTCAATAGTGCAATGCTATTCAAGAGGACCCGCCATGCCCATCCTGCCCAGAACATAAGCAGCAGCAGGTATCGGAGTACCAAACCCTGTGCACATCCAGAAAATACAAAACATTTGGGGAGCCCCCATCCCCAACTCCCTGCATTGTGTTATATAATGCTTAGCATGAGGACAATCAAAGCCACAAAATAACCCCCAATTGTCTCGTCACAGGATCAGGTATTGTGCAGATCTTCCAGCGAGCTCCAGCATCCCAGACCAAGGTCCTCCCAGCACATCATAATACTCAGCTTCCAGTATATCATTCCCTTCTTTCCTTGGAGATTGTGTTCTTATCCTATAGTGCCCCCATGTTGTTACTATCCATCCAATGATTCACAGTGTTCGTAGTGTCAAAGAAATTGGACTTCCCTTTATAAAGCACCTTCAGTTTGGTCGGATAGATCAGCATGTACTTTAAACCTTGCTGGCGCAATCTCTTCTTAGTAGGTACAAACACGTTTCTTTTCTTCAGGACCTGCATCGAATAATCTGGGTAAATGGCCAACGCGAAGAAACCTCTGGATATGGCCTACATCCCGAGAGAATTTAAGAATCTGCTATCTGTCCCTAAAATTCAGAACCTGTCCTATTAGTGTTCTTGGAGGAGCTCCAGGCAGCAGTATCTTCGTCAAGGCTATATGTGTCCTCTCGATCGTGAACCCATGCGAAAGCCTACCCGGACAAAGTTCCTGCAATAGCAGATTCTCAACATATTCAGTCGGGTCTTTGCTCTCGCTCACCTTCCGGCAGGCCCAAAATCCTTATATTATTCCTCCTCGACTTCCCCTCATTGTCTTCAACTTTATATTCAAGTATCCTAGTTATTTTATTAAGGTCATCTATCAAGGCTTGTAAGCTCTTTGTGGTATTCATAGGCTCATAAATATCATTTCCACAGCGGCCACTCTTCCGGTGAGCGATCTAACATCCTGCCTCAGCAAGTTGATATCTATCTTAACTTCGTCTATTTTGGATTCCATGGACGACCACAGAGCCCGATATCGCCTCTAATACTTGGCTATTACTCTTCTGTTCTGCTAAGGGTTGCACCTCCTGCCTTTGTTCCAGGTGAGAGGGCTGGGGGGCTCTGCCTTTTGGGTTTGTCGGCCAGCAAAGCACTTCATTTTGGTCTGCTTGGTCTAAACACAAAGCAACCAGCTCAAATACAATTGTTTAGGCAATTACGAACGGCAACAGCGAGTTAGAAAATGTGTAGGCAAGTGAAACAGCATATAACCTCCTCAGAACTAAGCAATTTTACTTTGTCAGCTCGAATGAATCCAACCATTTGCTGGCTGTGAGAAACCTGAAGCCACTCTTACATCTACTCCCCAGGGATCTTCTGTTCAGGTGGACAGGCAAGGGCCATTTCTTTTGGACCCCGACCCGGAGGGTGGACTAGCGAGGGAGGATCACCTGGGCGGAGGGTCCTTGGGGATTGGGGAGTACTAGAGGGCGAGACATGGTATCCCCCATTTCATGACAGTGACATATTTCACCTTCCCTCAGCTTTCATAGGATATTGTCACTCTTATCCTATTGATTCCCCTGAAGTGAAGTCCAGTACTGGGAAGAAGATCATCCAAAGAATAATGCAGGTTACCTATAGAAAGTACTATTATAGTATTGGGACGAAAAAGAGGGAGCCTAAAGAGCTGCAGTTCTAAAGGTGAGGCCCGTCCCAATAATTGGCCTGATTGGAGTCAGTCAAATAAAGGAAGCGGTGCACACCTGAAAGCCCTGGGCACCTGTGTATATAAAGAGAGACCTGTGAGAGAGAGAGAGAGAGAGGGAGGCTGATGAAGAGGAGGAGAAGCGAGCACTATAGTCCAGAGGAGCACGGGACGCCAAGACGCTGCAAGGAGACATTGCCAGGTGAAGTGTTGATGCGTGGCGAGTGCAGGTCTTGCAAATCCTTAAAAATCCTACTAGACCTGCAGGGCAAGTTTTTTATTTTAGATACTCGACCTAAGAGAATGCACTTGCTCCAAGCTGACTGGTGACAAAATATTTACCAGTGCTTTTTGTAAAATTGTGCATGTCGCCATAAGCACACTTCATCTTTGCTGCAATGCTGTCAAGCACGCACAGTGAAACCTGTATTTGCCATTTACTGCAAACAGCGTGTTTGCAGTAAATTAAAAATACGTTTCGAACATCCCCATACTCGCCAGAAAGGTCGGGCATCATGCAAATTGTACTTGCCATGCATAAAAACGACTTGCTAATGCTAGTGGGCTAGTAGATTTTGTGTGCCCTGGGGGGAGCTGTGTCTCCAAGGAGCCCGAGTGCGTCAAGGGAGCGGTGGAGAGTGGTGGCCCCCTTTGCCATGCTTAACAAGTGCTCGTTCCCCTCTGAGGAAAAGTTCTCCAGGGACGTCTAGGGGGCAGGAGGTAAGACCGTGACCTCAAGTATCAACAAGGTGTTGAACGGAGAAGAGAAAACGGCAGCCGGTGAGTGTCATAGAACCGTATTGAAACCCAGCATGCGTATTAAAGCAAAGACAATTAAAGGCATTACATTGTATTGGAGTGGTCGCATGCAGACGGAACGTTGTCGAAATCCTCTGATGGAACGCAATTGAAAAGACTTGAGGATCTGAATGCTACTATAGTGCAAGAAACAATGTTACTGGAAAACCAAACGCTAGTAAACGCACAGCCGAGGGGAGCTAGCGAAGTGGGAGCAAAATGCCGAAGAAGGTCCTTTAACGTTCTTACACTAAACCAGCAGAGTGAAGGCTTTGGTAGACTGCCAAGGAAGAATATTAGAGGAACAGAAAAGGCCAAAAGTTACTAAACAAATAGTCTTCGATTCTTTGAATTACAGTGAATTGGTGAGCCTGAAAGAAAGGCCGAGATGGCTGAACATAGGGTGAACCATACTGGTTACTTGACCTGGAATGAGTGGGCCGTGTGGCCCGTTAACTGCGCCTAAACCCGGGGAAGAAATTCCAGCTCATCAAGACAAAGGCTGGCAGCTTGGGGAAGGGAGCCCCTAAGCTACTTTGAGACATTGTTTTTTATTAACTGAGGCTGGAATGCAGCCCATCTAAATAATCCAGCCCATTCAGACTAAGGCAGGAAGTTTGGGGAATGGAACCCGTAAACGCTTTTGAACTATTACCTCATATGTTACGAACTGAAGTTTGGGGAAGGGAACCCCCAAGCTCTATAGAATTGCTACCTTGTGAATTTGACTTGAGACATGGGGAAGGATCCCATGTCTTCTTAAAGACATTGGGCCACATTACGGGTCCGGCGGTAACCGTGCTGGTGCTGCCGGCAGGTTGCCGCCGGACCTGTAATTAGTTACTTCACTGTGCCACTGGGGGATTACAACCAGAGCGGTCCGGAAAGTCAGACGCCGGCAAATTCTAAGTCCCCATTCCCATAGAGTCCTTTGTTAACGGTACCGGTGCTTCCATGACAGGCCTGCCTGCCATGGCCGCTGTGCCCGGCAGGTTCAGACATGTCTTGCACAGGGGCACCGGCAGGCTAACCTGTAGTTTGCCGGTCCAGAAACAACGGTGCCGGTAAGTTTACCGGCACCGTTGTTTCCGGACCAGCAAACTTAGAATGAGGCCCATTGCTCGTTGGAAACTGTGTTTGTGAACTATGGTTTGAAGCTTGGAAAAGATCCCGAGTCTCTTTGGAACCTTGTTGATTATGCATCAGAACATATAGCTTGGGGAAGGATCCCTGAGCCCCTTACAGACATTGTTCATTGGAACTTGTGTGTTGTGAACTTAGACTTCAGGCTTGGAGAAATGGAGTTGAAGTCTTTAATGAACATTATCCTTTGGAACTGTATCCTGAACTTGGGAAAGGGAGCTAGAGACAGCTCCAAACCTTTACTTTGAACACTATTTTGAGTTGGCATATCCCTACGCTACATTGAAGTATTAATTGTGAAGGCAAGCATAGGTTTTTACACAGACAGACTTTTGTTTTGGACTTTTAGAAATCGACGTTCTTAGTTTCTTTAGGTTGGGCAATTCCCCCACCCGCCCCCCATAGTAATCGGGGAAGTTAGGCGTTGCATCCATCCTGATATTTTAATAAATGCTTTTGAAACTGTTACATTTATTTTCTGTGTCATCGCTTGATACCAAGCCTGTCTCACATGGCTTAAAAATTGAAATCATGTAACACCATTGCTTTGGTACAAAACAGTTAAGGGATTAAGCATTATTTGGAGGAGGGCAAATTTAAAAATTCTGACCAGTCATTTCAGCTACTTATTCACAAACCTAACCTCCTAATTCGAAACAAAAAGTCCACTACTTAAAGGGAATTTTTCACCTTCCCTATCGCTGAGGAGATAGGCATATTGGTCACTGCCGTTTCATCTAAAGAAATACTGCAGGTAATTAAAAAACCTACCCTTCAATAAGACACCGAAATGATACAGTTTCTCTCCATTATTTTATAAAACATGGCCACATATTTTGGCTCCTAAAATGGTCTAGCTAGTACAAAGCTAATATTAGAGAACTCTTGGGTGGGTCAGTGATTCCCCTGTTAGGCAAGCAAAATAAGGGCCACGCCCCTCTGCACCTCGTATCTACCTTTAGTGGTGTTAAATTATGACAAACGCATATTCTCTAAAGTGTAAACCTCTAGACTTGCTCCAATTAAGCCTCAAGGATTATCAATCCGGTTTCATCACAGGCCAGGGTACATAAGATAACATTAGAAAGCTATCGAACATTAACTATGTAAATAACCTTAATTTCCAAAGTGCACTTTCCATAGTAGACACGGAAGAGGCCTTTCATCGTTTAGATTGTTCTATTACTTTTTGGATATAGGACCAATGTGGATTTCTCCCCAAAAATGCAGTGGGTGCTTTAGTCACCCAGAGTGGGACGGGTATGGGTCCTGTGTCTGCTGTGCCTAGAGACCCAAGCTACACCTCACGGATGACACCCACTTAGGCCAAAACATGTCTGGGGTTTCTTGTGGTCTTGAGTAGAAGGGATGTGACAAAGCAGCCCGGGCTGGACTGCCCCTTTCTGTGATGGCTTGGCAGGTGAAGAACAATGGGCTGGAGGGTTGCCCAGATCAATGCCAAAGGTTCAGATTAATTCAAAACCTTCCAGCTATCACATTGTTTTTTGCTCTTGTGGGTGGGAATTGTGCATGCGGTCACGATGAAATTCCTTCCCATACTATTATACGTATTGCAATCTCTCCCTCTCTGTATCCAGTGCAAAATGGTCCAAATGATCAAAAAAAAGATTTTCAAATTTATCTAGCAGAACAAAACCCCAAGAATCTCAAGCAATAAACTTATGAGCATACGGACGAAAGGGAGACTTGGGAACTCCTAATAAGGCATAATACATGTGTGCAGTAAATCTTGCTGCAACTCTAAACTGTTGAGCACAAAGACAGGATAACAAGTAGCTCTGAATAGAACATGGGTTACACATCCCGTTAAAAAGATCTACTCTACTCCCCAAGCATTCCTACCTGGAGCAAGCCAAGCTGACCATGAGAAAGCATGAATCCCATAAATCGGTTCCAGCTACTTTGAGTTGAAGCATTGAGATTGCGCAGCAACATTATTGGTGTCCCCATCCACAGTCGAGGCAGCAGCGACCTCAACATAAGTGCTGTACATGTAGTGCTGAAGCGTGTAAGCTCGAAGTGCTGTACCTGTATATGTATGGCTGAAGCATGTAAGCTTCGTACTGTTGAGATGGCATACATTCATCAACTTCCGTGGGAAATTTTGTTTCTGTAATTATCATGAGAGATTTGCCACGATGCGACGGACAACGTCATTGTGGACAGTATTGAAGAAACATGCACCGTTTCCTGTCATCCGTATTACTACAAAAACACCATTGTGTAACCCGCATGACTTCAAAAGTGAATGCTGCTAATGTCAGCTAGAATGCTGATAGCGTGGAAAGTTTAGGAACAATGAACTGCTGAACTTTAGGAACAATGAACGTAGAACTACAGCGCAAAGAGCCATATGGCAGAGGTAAACATTGCAGACCGCTTTAAAAAAAAAAAAGGAAAAAAGGTACATTTTATACTTGTCACATGGTCTACACCATGGAACTTACCCATATGCCAAATTTCAGGTGTGTAGCATGCTGGAAGGTATGCTAAACATTTTGAACAGGCGCACAAATATCAAAGCATTGCAGACCGCACAAATTAGAAACATTTATATTTTATACTTTTTATGTTATATTATGGTATTTTGCATTTATATAGCGCCTTATATACCATTGGTATGGTCTGAAGGCGCTGGTAGGTTGAACGCCCTTGGGAACCGAAGTTCAGAATAGTAGAGAGAGTAGTGAGAGTCAAAAGGTGCGAGTGGGCACCGGGTATGTGTGGAGCTTGTGCGGTAATCGTGTAATAGCTGCTTCTTAGCGGTAGGTGTGGTGGTTGAGAGGTCAGGAGAATGTGTTTGTTCTGGCAGGAATTATCCAGAACGGATGTGGCTGCGTTAAGCCTGAGGAGTAAGCCTGGTTGGGGGGTGTGATACCAGCAGTGTTTACTTAGAATGATGTGGAGTGAGCGGCGGATGTTGGTATGAGAACAGTTATACCGAATGGTGTCATAGTATCTCTGTGTTCTAGTTGAGTGGTGATGTAAGGAGAGAGTAAGCGTGGCGGTGTGATATGATGGGTTATATGCTCTTTCAAACATTCTCTGCATTCCAAACCATACTATATATGTCACGCAATTCTATGCGCTCCAGTCTTTTCAATGCATTCCTATCCACTCGATGCACCCCACTCTGGTCAATGCACTGGTACCCTCCACGTACTCATGCATTCCGGCCCACCCTGCGCGCTCGAGTCCGCCCGTGCATTCCCGTCCGCCCCATGTGTTCCCATCCGCCCCACGCGTTCCAGTCTGCCCCACGCATGCACTATTGATCGCCCCACTCTTGTCTTCGCATGCATTTTTGTCTGCCCCATGCATACACTCTTGACTGCCCCACGCTCTACGCATTCAGCAGCTCTTCGTACTCATCAGTACTGGATGCAATCTGTGCTCGTTCGTTGTACGTACTCATCCACTCTACGCAACGCGTCCGTTCACTCTGGGCACTCGTTCGCTCTGGGCACTCGTTCGCTCCCGGTACTCATCTGGTTTATGCTCGACCGCGTACGATGCATTCACCTGATTTTACGCACTCACCCCCTCTGCGCACTCACCCCCCTGTGCACTCATCCCATCCACGCACTCATCCCCTCCACGCACTCATCCGCTTTAAGCACTGGTGGTTTTCACGCAATCAACAGCAATGAACTAGTTACTCTTACCTTGTAACGTTCTTTCGATGGGATGTTCCTCCGACGTATTCCTTATCTTAGATAGAAATCCTTCAGCTTTGCTGGCCTCGGAAAATTTTTTCGCCAGAGGGCGCTGCGCGTCGATGATCGCCGAGTCGATGACCCTCGACGGCCTCCGTGCCGACGTCGACGTCATCCTGCCTATAAAGGCCGCGCGCAGCGTCCGTTGCTCAGTTCCGTTTTGTAGTCCCCAGTAATGTTTTTGGATTAGACTAATCACCTTGAAGGAGCATAGGCTGCAAACCCACAGGAAGTCATACTGCGGGGATGGATGGGAGGGTCGATAAGGAATACGTCGGAGGAACATCCCATCGAAAGAACGTTACAAGGTAAGAGTAACTAGTTCTTCGAAGGGATTGTGTCCTCCGACGTATTCCTTATCTTAGATAGACTCCCATAGCAGTGGTATTGTGACTGGAGGCGGGAGTAATAAAAGTTATGTTACCCTTCCAGAATGGACAGAGTGTAACACAGCCTTGCCGAATCTAGTTTCTTGACTAGAGGAGGAATCCAGGCTATAGAATTTGGTAAATGTATGTGCGGACGACCATGTGGCAGCCGCACATATATCTCGAATTGGCACCCCTCTTTGAAGGGCTGAGGATGTTGCGATACCCCTGGTAGAATGAGCCCTTAGATTTTGAGGAGGCTCCTTTCCTGCCAATTTGTAGCACTCCAGAATGGCTAAAATAATCCATCTGGAGATGGTTTGTTTTGTTATTGGAAGGCCCAACTTATGTCCTGCATAACCTACAAAGAGTTGGTCTGCTTGTCTGATCTTAGCCAATCTGCTGATATAGAAGCTCAAGGCTCGCTTAGGGTCCAGCCTGTGCAGTCTCTCTTCCTCCTTCCCCGGATGAGGAGGAGGGTAGAAAGAAGGTAATATAATCTTCTGAGTGATGTGAAACTCCGAGACTACCTTCGGGAGGAAGTTAGGCTTCACCTGAAGAACAACTTTGTCCTTGTAAAAGATTGTATGTGGAGGTTTACACGATAAGGCTTGCAACTCGCTAACCCTTCTAGCAGATGTCAATGCTATTAGCAAAACAGTTTTGAGGGTGAGAAGCTTCAATGAACAAGAGTGTAGTGGTTCAAAAGGGGCACCCTTTAGGAAGTTTAAAATTAGGTTTAAATCCCATAAGGGAACTTGAAAAGGTTTCGGGGGATAAACATTAGTTAATCCTTTTAGGTATTGTATTACCAATGGAATTTTGAAGTATGAAGGCTCCTCTGCAGTGCGCTTAAAGATTGATAGCGCTGCGAGATAGCCCTTAATTGTGCCAACCTGTAGGCCTGAATTAGCCAGGTAAAGTAAGAATGACAACACCATAGGTGTACCACAAGAAAAGGGTTCAATATTCTTTTCTCTGCACCAGCTGCAAAATTTGTTCCAACGGCAGCGGTATAGAGTTTTAGTTGCCGGCCTTCTGGCCGAAAGCAACACCTCCATAACATCATCCGGAAGGTCCCAATCCTTGTACCTCAACCTTTCAGACACCAAGCGTGAAGGTTGAGGGTCTTGATGGCTGGATGGAGAACCTGACCTTCCTTCTGCGAGAGAAGATCCTCTCTGTATGGCAGTCGAATTGGAGGGCAGATGGACATGTCTAGAAGGTCCGGGTACCACGTTCTCCTGGCCCAATCCGGGGCAATTAGGATCATGGTCTTCCGAAACCTTCTCAACCTCCTGATCATTTGAGGAATGACAGGGACCGGAGGGAACGCGTACAGAAGTGGGAACTCCCAGTCCACTACGAACGCATCTCCTAGAGCTCCTCTCGGGGGAAATTCCCTTGAGCAAAATCTGTCGCACTTCCTGTTGATACTGGTGGCGAACAGATCCACTTGAGGGGTTCCCCAAAGGGCGAAGATCTCTTGAAGGACTTCCTGAGCTATCTCCCACTCGTGAGAGACTGTGCTCTGCCTGCTCAGAGCGTCCGCTGTCAAGTTCTTCTCTCCGGCTAGGTGAATTGCCGATAGAGAGATTCCTTCCTGAATTGCCCAAAACCAGAGCTGCATCGCCTCTCTGCACAGTGGTAGTGAGCCTACGCCTCCTCTTTTGTTGAGGTAGTGCATGGCCACTGTATTGTCCGTCATTATTAGGACGTTTCTTCCCCGTACAGACGGCAGAAAAGCCTTCAGCGCTAGTCTGATGGCTCTCAGCTCCAACAGGTTGATATGTAGTCTGGACTCCGATGGAGACCAACGACCGCTGATGGTCAAGTCGTTGGCGTGAGCTCCCCACCCCGTGAGTGAGGCATCCGTGACTACTGTTATCTCCGGCCATGGTTGCCAAAACATTTCTCCTTTCAGGATGTTCTCCCGACAGGCCCACCACTGAAGGTCTCGGGCTACTTTGACCGGGATCCGAAGGAGATCTGTCATCCTTCCTGAGAACTGTGACCACTGAGTTCTCAGTGCCCACTGGAGGGATCTCATTCTCAGGCGAGCCTCCGGCACGAGGAATATGCAGGATGCCATGAGGCCTAGCAACCTCAGAAAGTCGTAGGCTGGGAGATATTGGGCATTCTGAAATCTGATGACCATCTGCAGAATATCTCGAGCCCTCACCTCTGGTGGCAAGGCTTTTCCCAGGGAAGTGTCCAGGACTGCTCCAATGAATTGGAGTCTCTGTGATGGTATCATCTGTGACTTCTTTAAATTGAGGGAGAAGCCCAGCTTGTGAAGGAAGTGGCAAACATAATCTAGTTGTCTCTGAGCCTGTTCCGAAGATACAGCTCTGATCAACCAATCGTCTAGGTAAGGGTAGACATGAATCCCTTCCCTCCTTAGACTTGCAGCCACAACCGACATTAGCTTGGTAAAGACCCTCGGGGCGGAGGTTAGCCCAAATGGCAGAACTCGAAATTGATAATGAGAGCTGCCAATTGCGAACCTCAGGTATCTCCTGTGCCTGGGATGGATCGGCACATGGAAATAAGCGTCCTGGAGGTCTAGAGATACCAACCAGTCCTGAAGCTGGAGGGCCTGAAGGATCTGAGAGAGAGTCACCATCTTGAACTTGTCCTTTCGGAGGAATTTGTTCAATTCCCGTAAGTCTAAGATGGGTCTCAGTCCTCCGTCCTTCTTTGGTATTATGAAGTAGGGGGAGTACCAACCCTTGTTCCTTTCCGCTACAGGTACCAGTTCTATGGCACCTTTCTCTAGCAGGTCTAAAACCTCCTGCAAGAGGAGCGGATCTGGAAGCTTCAAAGGGTTGTTCCCCGGTGGATGACTCTGAGGGATATGTAGGAAGGGCAGGCAGTAACCTTGGGCCACTGTCTCCAGAGCCCAAGCATCTGACGTAATAGCCTGCCATTCCGTCAGATGGTGAGTTAACCTGCCCCCTACTGGTGTTCTGTGAGGGGAGACCTCAGAGTGGTTTTGAAGCGGCTGATGCAGTTGCCGAAGGTAAAGTGGCTCCTGCTCCTGCGGGTGCGGCTTTCTTTCCCCTACCCCGTCCACCACGGGTAAATCTTCCTTGGCCTCTTTGAGCCGGTCGTCCCCTGCCCCTTCCATATGAGGAATAGTAACGAAAGGACCGTCCTCTCCACGATGATCCCGAAGGACGAAAGGTATTCTGACGGATAGCAGCTCCCAATGACTTGGCTGCTGCCTTGGACGTTTGCAGTTTCTCCAAACTGTCATCCGCCTTCTTTCCAAAGAGGGTAGAACCGTCAAAGGGCATATTCAAAAGCCTGGTCTGCACGTCAGAGGCAAAACCAGACTTCCTCAACCACGCATGCCTGCGGATTGTGGTACTTGCCGCCATGGCCCTGCTGATACTGTCAGCAGAATCTAGGCCAGTTTGTAGGGTCTCGCACATCGCATCTTTACCATCCCTGATGATGTTTAAAAATGCGTCCCTTTCCTCTCCTTCTTGGAGGCAGTCAGCCGCTGATGAAGCGCACTCCCAAAGGGTGTGGCTGAACCTAGCGAGCGTACAGGTCGCGTTAATAGACTTTAACGCCATGCTACAGGCAGAAAAAACCTTCTTAGCCATGGCATCATACTTTTTGTCATCCCTATCCTGCGGAGCAGTGGGGTATGCAGATGTGCTGCCTGATGAGGTTGCAGCCTGTACAACCAAGCTCTCAGGAGTAGGGTGTTTTGACAAATATTCAGGGTCAGAACTAGCCACCCTGTATTTTGTTGACAGTTTTTTATTTACTGCCGGGATAATTTCTGGCGTTTCCCAGTTTGTCAAAATCCTTCTCTGTAGAGCAGAGTGAAATGGAACCACAGGATCCTCCTGTGGGCCCTTGTCCAGTATGTCAGTGAGGTCATCCTGCTGAAAGGCAGGAGAAGGTGCAGACCAACCCATAAATTCTATGATTCTAGACATCAGAGCTCTATATGGAGTCTCCGCATGTTCTCCTGGGTCTGGTTTGATAAATTCTGCTTCAGGAGAAGTGTCCAAGCCACTAGCTTCCTGAAGTGCATCCTGAAGATTTTTTAATCTTCCTTCCTCAGAGGCGAAAGTCTCTGGCTCTGGTGATGTGGTCCTCTGTAAATCAATATCTTGGTCTGAATCCTCCCTTTCCTCAAAAATCGAGGTTAAAGGGGGATACATTGGTTTTTGGAATGGTATAAACCCCATTTCCAATGCAGAAGGAGCCATCATCACAGGCCTTGAAAACGTCGATGTCGTCGACACCGACGTGAAAGTACTCGAAGGCGCCGTGAAAAGCGTCGAGAAATGTGTACTAGGCCTCGAAGAACTCGAAAGGATCGGAGTCCTGCTCGAGAACGACGTCGACGTTCTCGGCGTCGAGTCGGAGGTCTTTTGTCTAACCGTTGGCTGTGGAGTAGCCGTGGTTCTTTCCTTCACCGGCGTCGATATCGGCGTCGACGTCGGCGTCGACTCGATCGACTGATGCGCCGATGAATCCTTCGACAACGGCGTCGATGGCGCCGACCTCTGTTTCGAAGGAGTTTTCGACGATGGCGTCGATGATGCTTTATCTCCCGATGGCTCGAGGCGCTTTCGGGTTGACTTTTCCGCCGGGTACTGCGACTCGCGGCGTTTAGATTTTTTGGGTTTTTTACCCGGGGTATCACCCTCAGCTGTCTTCGAGGGGGACGAGGCCGCTTTCTCGAAGACGCTTAGCATCTTTTTCCTGAATTCCTCCCACTCAGCTTGCGAGCTGCGTTTTGTGGGGCAATGAACTCTCTCAGGAGAACTCGACGAAGATGACGAAGGGGATCTCCTACGTCTCTTCTTCGAGTGTCTCGATGTCGACGAGTGGTGGGAGCCACTTCGTGATCTAGATCGAGAGTGTTTTTTATGGTGAGGAGACGAACGTCTCGACTCTACCGAAGAAGCTTTCGAGGAAGTTAAAGTTGACCTACCTCTCTCGAGCTTCCCCCTACGCTCCTTCAAGGCTTTCGCCGTCATGGAAAGGCATTCCTCACACTCCGAACTCTGGTGCGTGATTCCCAGACACCACAAACAGACCCTGTGAGGGTCCGTCAACGACATTTTCTTCCCGCAGTCTCGGCACTTTTTGAAACCGGACCGAGGGGTCGTCGGGTCGGAGGAGGATGCCATCGATATCGAGGTAAATAGTAGTTATTATATACGTTATCTTGACGAGAACTGAGCAACGGTGTTCCGAGGCACAACGAAGCGCGGAAAAACGGAACTGAGCAACGGACGCTGCGCGCGGCCTTTATAGGCAGGATGACGTCGACGTCGGCACGGAGGCCGTCGAGGGTCATCGACTCGGCGATCATCGACGCGCAGCGCCCTCTGGCGAAAAAATTTTCCGAGGCCAGCAAAGCTGAAGGATTTCTATCTAAGATAAGGAATACGTCGGAGGACACAATCCCTTCGAAATCCTGTTCTATATATTCACCTCTATGCTCATCTGTTCTATACCTTCATATGTTCTGTACACTCATCCTCTCCATATATTCATATGTTCGATACACTCATCCGCTCCATACACTCATCCGCTCCATACACTCAATCCGCTCCATACACTCAATCCGCTCCATACACTCAATCCGCTCCATACATTCGCCAGGTCTGTACATTCATCTGCTCTGGCGATCTACAGACTCTCCGCACTTCCGTATTCATCCGCTATCTACACTCATGCTCTTCACATACTCATCAGCTCCACATACTCGTCTGTTCTACACACTCATCCGGTTTATGCTCATCGGTTCTGTACGTTCATCAGGTTTACGCACTCCTGCGTTCTACTCGCTTCTCTGTATTTACGCACTCATCCGCACTACACGCTCGTTCGCTCTATACACCCAGCCGCTCTACACTCTCATCCGCTCATCATGTTCATCCATTTTATACACTCATCCGATCTAAATATTCATTTGATTTCCACACTCGTTCGAACTATATAGTTATCTGTTCTTCCACTCATGCATTCTTCTACTCCGCGCATTCATCTGTTCTACCTGCTTCATCCATTTTAACTATTTCATCCACGCCATTCACTTCGTTCATTCCTCATGCATTTTGTCCATTTCAGGAGATTAAATCTCGTTACTGTTTCCGTATGATTTACTTATTAACCATTTCACTGCTTTGATGTAATTTATTTGTTTAATTCTGTTTGTCCTTCTAGTTTATATTAGGGGTTATTAGCTGTCAATTTCTTGCATCAGGTAGTTTGTTGGATTGGAGTCATTGAGTTGCTGTTAGTCTGTCTGGGTTAGTTTGGGACGGGTTGGTTTTAGGGGAAGAGCCAGGTTTTCAGCAGTTTGCGGAAAGACGTTAAAACCTCAGTTAGGTGGATGTGGGGTGGGAGAGAGTTCCATAGTGTGGGGGCCAAAGCAGAAAATGATGAACCGCCTAACCTGACTGAGTTTGTCTTTGGTATGACTAGGAGGCCGGTTGAGCTTGATCTTAGGGTGCACGGGGGCGATAGGGTTTTAGCTTGTTTTGAAGATACTGAGGTCCAGTTTTATGCAGTGCTCGATGGGAGATGCATAAGGTTTTGAAGGTCACCCTTCGGGCTACTGGAAGCCAGTGCAGCGTCTTAAGGGCCGGGGAGATGTGGTCTCTTGGGCAGAGCGCAAGTAGCAATTTGGCTGCCGCATTTTGTGCCCTTTGGAGTTTATACAGTTGGTACGCGTGGACTCCGAGGTATAGGGGGTTTGCATAGTCCAGTCTTGATAGAACGATTGATTGGACCGCAGAGAGTCTGTTGGGAAAGGAGAGATATGGAAAGATGCGCCTAAGGGTTTTAAGGTGGTAGTGGCAGGACTTTGAGACATTGTTGACTTGGCGCGAGAGTGTTAGGTCAGAGTCAAGGGTGCATCCAAGATTTTTTACTGAGTTGGAGGGGGTCGGTGAGTTGCCCATTTCCGTTTTGGAGAGGTTTAACAAGAGGTGGCTTTGGGACATCCATAGTTCTATATCCAGGAGGTAGGATGCCAGGTCAGGTCGGGAGTTGGGTTTTGAGTTCAAGAGTTTTAGAATTAGTTGAGTGTGGTCAGCGTAGTTGTAGCACAGGATGTTGTGCGAACGAATTATTGGTGGGAGGGTGATCAAGTAGAGATTGAATAGGAGGGCAGATAGGTATGCTACTTGTGTGGCTCCCGTGTCGACTGGTCGGGCTTGGGAGGTAAAGGTGGAGAGTATCGTTATTTGGTGCCTATCTTTGAGGAATGAAGCTATCCATTTAAGAGCGGTTCCACGGATTCCTAGGGAGTGGAGGCGGTCTAGGAGGATTGAGTGATTGATTGTGTCAAAGGAGGCGGACAGGTCAAGAAGGATTAGAGCGGCGCATCCCGCGGAGTCTGCTGTCATTTTAAGGTCATCCCAGATTTAGGTTAGGGTGGTTCAGTTCCGTGACGGGCTCTGAAACCTGATTGTGCGGGATCTAGGAGGTTGTTGGCTTCGACAAAGGCATTTAGTTGGGAGTAGGCGGCTCGGCCAATGAGTTTGGCAAGTAATCTGGTGTTTGAGATGGGGCGGTAGTTTTTTGGCTCGAGAGGGTCGAGCAAAGGTTTTTTAATTAGAGGTTTGACATGAACCATTTTGAATGCGTCAGGAAAGATACCAGAGGATAGGGAGGCATTTATGATGGATCTTGCGTGTTCTCCTGCGCAGGTGGAGGCGAACATTTCTTTGAGGGTTGTGGCTGGGCAAGGGTCCAGCGGAGAGCCAGATGGTTTGCTGGCAGATAGAAGTTTGAGAAATTGCTCTGGAGATATTGGACTAAAGGATTCGAACGTTGGTTGCGTAGTGGTTGCAGCCGATGGACTGGACGGTATGGGAGGAGTATTGTCTGGTGGATGTAAGAGAGCTAGTTTGGTGGCTAGAGTATTTGTTCTTTCAAGAGCCGTGTTGTAAAAGTGGAGGGAGAGTGAGTTGCACAGTGATTGTGAGGGGGTTGGGATGGTCGTGGTGCAAGCCGGTTTGGTGAATTCGGAAATGATTTTGTGGAGTTCTTTGCTTGGATTTTTGCAGTTTAAGATTCGGGAGTTGTAGTGTGCTTTTTTTGCTTTCCAGATTTCGGCCTTGTACTGATAGAGGTGTCAGGCCAAGGTGGCCCTGCTCTCCTGGGTTTTGTCTTTCTGCCATTTGCGTTCTAGGTATTTATATAGTTGTTTAGTGGTCTTCAACTCAGGAGTGAACCTTCTGGGGAAGAGGCCACGGCGGGTAGATGGTTTGCAGGGGGATGTGAGCCGCATCAGAGATGCGTTGAGCCACGAGTCAAAGGCGTCAGGGGTTAGTTGTTTATTGAGTTGGCAGGTAGGCAGTGGAGACTGGTGGAGTGCGTCGGCTAGGTCTGGCAGGATTATTCGTTTTTTCCAGCATTTTCGTAGATTCAGAGGTTCAAATTAGAGTACAGGAAGGGGGTCGGGTGAGCGAATGGTGAAAGAGAGAATAAAGTGGTCGGACCAGATGATAGGGGTGGGTGGGTTTAAATGAATCCGGGTGTTGGAGCTAAAGATGCCATCGAGAGTGTGTCCTTTATAGTGAGTCGGGCCATTTATGTGGGGTTGGAGGTTAATTGCGTCTAAACCGTCAACCAGAGAGTGTGTCATAGGGTTGGTGGGGATGTCGCGCCATATGTTGAAGTCTCCAAGAAGGGTGAGGTTGGGATGGTTTAGTTGAAGGGTGGCAATAGAGTCGCAGAGGTTGTTTGCGAATTGTCTATCATAGCCAGGGGGTCTGTAGATTATTAGGAAGCTATGTGAGAGCGACAGGGAGAGGGATAGTTTAATGAGGAGATATTCACAGGAAGGCATGGAAGGTTGGTTGTCGATGATTGAGGCGCGGAAGAGTGACTTGAAGACTAATGCAATTCCCCCTCCTCTAGAGGGACGGTTCAGTGGGATGAGGGAGTAGCCAGGGGGAAAGGCTTTGTTGGTGATTGGGGCGAAGTCGTCAGAGAACCAAGTTTCGGTGATGAAAACCAGGTCTGGTTTGTCAGAGGTGAGGAAGTCAAAGATGCAGTGTCTGTTTTTTGCTACGGATCGGGCATTGAATAGGATGCAGTTCACATCGGCAGGCGATCTTGGTCTCGGAGCTGGAGCGGAAAGGGGTGGTGGCGGCGAGAGTGAAAGCTGGAGAGGGAGCAGGGTAGTGTGGGTGATCATCGTTGGGAATAGTTTTGGGAATAGTTTTGAAGTGTAGCTAGAAGTGTAGCTAGACCTTAGGAAATGCTAATTAGGTGGCCTATTTAGTTGTCGCTACAGCACAGTTACGCTGTTGGGTAGGCTTTTCTAGAAAGCTGGAATACATGTAAACTATTAAGGAGGTAGGAGGTATGGTTTTAGTTGGACTTTAGGAGGAGTTTAGGCAGGCTTTTTAATTTTAGTTCTAAATTGAGCGGGGGGACGCTATTAGGCACACTTCGAAGTTCAATTTGCACAGACGATATTAGACTATTACGTGCACTTCTAGATTCAACTGTACACTGAGATGATATTAGGGTATTAGGTACTGATGGATACACTTCTGAGTTCGACTGTATACATTATTAGGAGTACTTCTGACTTAGATTTTGCGCAGAGAGGCTATTGGGCACACTTCTAAATGCAACTTTCATAGAGGGGCTATTGAGCACACTTCTATGATCAGCTTTTGCAGAGGGGCTATTGGGCACACTTCTATGATCAGCTTTCGCAGAGGATATTGGGCACACTTCTATGATCAGCTTTCGCAGAGGATATTGGGCACACTTCTATGATCAGCTTTCACAGAGGATATTGGGCACACTTCTTTAGTCAACTTTCACAGAGGATATTGGGCACACTTCTAAATGCAACTTTCACAGCGAGGATATTGGGTAGATTTCTAAATGCAACTTTTACAGCGAGGCTACTGGGCACACTTCTAAATGCGCCTTTCACAGAGGATACTGGGCAGTGGGCACAATTCTAAATGCAACTTTTCACAGGGGATGTTGTGTGCACTTCAAAATTCAAGTTTCACAGAGAGGCTATTGGGCACACTTCTAAATGCAACATTCACAGAGGATATTGGGCACACCTTAAAGTTCAATTTTTACAGTGAGGCTATTGGGCACACTTCTAAATGCAACTTTCCAGAGCGTCTATTGGGCACACTTCTAAATGCAACTTTCCAGAGCGTCTATTGGGCACACTTCTAAATGCAACTTTCCAGAGCGTCTATTGGGCACACTTCTAAATACAACTTTCCAGAGCATCTATTGGCCACACTTCAAAATTCAACTTTCACAGAGAGGCTATTGGGCACACTTCTAAATGCAACTTTCACAGAGGATATTGGGCACACTTCAAAATTCAACTTTCCAGAGCGTCTATTGGGCACACTTCTAAATTCAACTTTCTAGAGCGTCTATTGGGTACACTTCTAAATGCAACTTTCACAGAGGATATTGGGCGCACTTCGAAGTTCAACTTTCCAGAGCGTCTATTGGGTACACTTCTAAATGCAACTTTCACAGAGGATGTTGGGTACACTTCTAAATTCAACTTTCCAGAGCGTCTATTGGGTACACTTCTAAATGCAACTTTCACAGCGAGGCCATTGGGTAGATTTCTAAATGCAACTTTTCACAGAGAGGCTATTGGGCACACTTCTAAATTCAACTTTCCAGAGCGTCTATTGGGCACACTTCTAAATTTAACTTTCCAGAGCGTCTATTGGGCACACTTCTAAATGCAACTTTCCAGAGAGTCTATTGGGCACACTTCTAAATTCAACTTTCACAAAGGATATTGGGCACACTTCTAAATGCAGCTTTCACAGAGGATATTGGGTGCCCTTCTAAGTTCAATTTTTACAGTGAGGCTATTGGCCACACTTCTAAATGCAACTTTCCAGAGCGTCTGTTGGGCACACTTCTAAATGCAACTTTCACAGCGAGGCTATTGGGTAGATTTCTAAATGCAACTTTTCACAGAGAGGCTATTGGACACACTTCTAAATGCAACTTTCACAGAGAGGCTATTGGGCGTACTTCTAATCCGACTTCTAATGCACTTCTGGGTTCAACTTTCACAGAGGGGATATTGGGTACACTTCTAAGTTCAACTTTCCACAGAGAGGCTCTTGGTCACACTTCTAGATTAACTATCACAGAGAGGGTACTGGACACACTTCAAAATTCGATTTTCACAAGGGAGCTACTGGACCTACTTCTAAACACAACTTTGTACAGAGAGGCTAATGGGCATACATCTGAAATGTTTTACATTGTCTACACTATGGAACCCACATGCCAAATTTTAGGTTTGTAGCATGTTGGGAAGTATGCTGAACATTCCGAACAGACACACACACATATCCACACATTTCCCTTCTATGTATATATAGAGAGATGATTCCCCATGGCCTTTATTTGTATGCAAAGGTGGGGGTCTCCGGTTTCTCCTACCTCTCTCCCTATTGATATCATGATACACATTTTGTGATGCATTACATTTGCAATTAAGAAAGGTGTAAAAGCTTTGCAGTTATTTTATATTTTTTCCCTCTGTGCCCTTATTGTTTGGGTTTCCATTTCATTCTTCCTCAGCAATGTAAAGGTTGAGATTGGTGGATTGATGTGTATTCTGATGTAAACATCCTTGCAAAGGATCAATTATCTCTTGAAAAGCAAATATGTCTTTTTCATAAACAAAGATTTATTTTGGGCCAAATTGCTGAGATGTGGTTGAAGAGAGGCTTTTAACAAAAGGGAAGCTCTGGGAAGCAATGGAGAGATTCAAGAGCAGACATCTTCCCTCTCAGTTGCGGAATGTTATGTTTACAACCCTTTACTGGACCCAGAAAGGTTTTGAACATTATTGAAATGCGCCCATCACTGTTGAGAGCAGCAGCACTATCATTATCAGGAGAGGAACTGCTCACAATAAAGTTTAAATGATCAAAAAAAACAAAAAACAATGCATTTTAAAATAAACAGACCAGAAACACTGGTGTGGCACATTCTTTGGAGATCATTCTACTTTAGGGTGGCAATGCTTTGAAAAGGTTGACACCAAAGGACAATTTAAGTGATGACAGTAAGTGGCAAATGAAGGAAATTGTGCAGGATCGGCGCTTTTAAAATAGAGTTAGCAACATTCCGGTCCCTCACGGTGTGCTGGGATTAGATTAGTTCAGTGACAAAAAGGAAAGTAAGGATATAATAAACAAGAATCCAATATGCAAAAATAGGTACACTCGAGACAATTAAGCTACTGTTTAAAATGTCATTAGTTTACACAACACTGTTTGGCGGGACCACTTCATGGAAAAAGCTGGAGGTGCCAACTACGTAAAAACCAATCTTGTTTTTGGCCTCTCCATGGAGGAATTATTTCTCGAGTGATCGCTTGTTCTCAATAACAATGGCCTCATATAATATTTACTTTCTGCTGAGAGTAAATATTTCTGCTGGTCATAAAGCCTGAGTGGAGTGGAATAACAAAGGTAGCATACACTGCCAGATCATTTGCCGGTCTGGCTGCCATGAGAGAATGGGATGAATGGCAGTGTTTCTGGGGGGGGGGGTCAGGCACTACACAGTGCCTTTTATGGCCTTCTCATTGGTGTGATGGGCGTGGTCTCTACAGGCAGTGGTTTCAAAACAAAACCTACTACATTTTATGCAAACTCCGACCTGGTCTAAAATTGGGTGAATTTCCTCCTTGCACTGTTAACTTGAAATATGAATTCACCATTATGAGGTGGTGAAGAGTGGAAAGCAGATTAGCAGGAGGCATGTTCCCATGCTCTCCACCCACCCGGTATCTGCTAGCGGATTGGGGTGGAGGCTCCTATGGGTGGGCTTTTTCCTAATGGTGGGAGCTTCCGCCTTGCAGTTTGCATAACTGCTCATGCAGATGCAAGGCAGTAGCCACGCCTGCCATTAGGAAGTCCATTACAGCCCTCTTTAAATATTGGCAGTCCATGTCTATAACTGACCTTTACCTGTAATTAAACAGTTTCAATTCCATGTCCATTAGACACTTCTGATTTCAATGCAGAGGACATCTATCTAGATGTGGGGTTTGACATAGTTGGATAAGTTGAGAAGCTCATGCAAAAGCACAATCAAGCTCTGACCATTGCTTTCCAGCTGAGGGATGACAGAAGCATTCTCACCAAAGAGACGAATTACCCCATCAGCTGCGCCAGTCACTAGCAGGTTCCCGTTGTGGTTGAATGCTGTGCAGTTTATGGCAATCGGTTCTGGTTCAAGTGAAAAGTGAAGCTACAAGGAAGAAATAAAAAAAAGTACATTTATGTTTTCATTTGCTTTCTACATCTCTAGCTTCACCCAACTAAAAAGAAAAGGCCGAACAATACAAGAGATTTTATCTCTGCTACATAGTCTCTTGTTTTTAAAGTTCCAGCGGTACAGATCGAGACAAATCTCTCTGGCAGGCACAACTGGCATTGAGAAAAAAATGCAGACAACTAGTCTAAGAAAGAAGGTAGGCAACACACCCTGCCACACTATTTTAATGGTACACACTTGCAAGACCTGTACTGATTAAAAGAGAATTCAAATAAATTGCCTGTTTTTGCTGAAGGGTATGGATGTTAGGGGAGCTTTTGCTAAAGTCCTAATGTGAGTAAGACTTTAGTAAGCTGTCCCAGTGGTTTGTAGATCCCCCAACTCTTAGTAGCAGTCTGTACTAGCTCAGGATCTTGGTAGAGTGGCAGAGCAGTCAGGCTTATCTTAAGAGGAAGATGTGAGCTGTAGGTAAGTACACTGAATCTTAGTTAGACAGGCACAGCAAAGAAGCACTTACACTTATATAAAAAGTATATATTTATTATATTTACACCAGAATCACTTTAAATACTTCAGACGTTTATACTAGAACACTTAGGAATACTTGATAATACACTTCAAAGGGCACTTACAATGTATGTGTTTGTTTGCGGTTACATTTGTCGCAACGTCAGAAAGGGAAAAGACAATGTTATCGGTTATTGCGCACTCATGTGTTTTTCAACGGTTTATACGGTAATGCATTTACTCTACAAACACATATAGTAAAGTTGCTTACTGTAGGGAGGAAAATGGTTAGTTAGTGTAACATATGCTTAATTCAAGGTTCTAGAGACAAGTTTCTTCGTCTAGTACGTCCTTTAAAGGGTAAGTTCACTCAAAATGTTATTGTCTCAAAAGATGGGCCACAATAAAAAATATATACAAAAAATATTTTTAAAGAACCTTCCTATGTACAATTGTGAGCAAATGAGGCTCAAAGTAAAAAATGTCAAGCACTAGGAGGCATCCATTTAGTAAAATGAATGAGCCTCCTGTGATTGTGTTCAGCTCTGCTCTCGCTGCAATAATGAAGCAAAAGCCACGTACTGGTAGCTTTTGCTTGTTACAGCCGGAGAGCAGAGACTGCTGTCAGGCTCCTTCCTCCCCGTGCTGCTAGTGAGTGCTTCTTTGTGCTGTTATTTTTCCTGCTTTCCCGGGCTCCCCTGAACTGGGGGAGCCTGGAAAACAAAGCGAAAAGTCCAGGCAATTGTTGGTGTATTTATGATTTCCGTGGCTTTAGTTTCAAGTCTCCCGAGCTCCCCCGAGGTGGGGGAGCCCGGGAGACTTAAAAAGAATGTACCAGAAATTATAAACACAACATTATTGTATTTATGATCGCTGTGGCTTTGTTTTTAAGTCTCCCGGGCTTCCCTAGCCGGGGGAGCCTGGGAGACTTAAAAAGAATGTACCAGAAATTATAAACACAACATTATTGTATTTATGATCGCTGTGGCTTTTGTTTCAAGTCTCCCGGGCTCCCCGAGCCGGGGGAGCCCAGGAGACTTAAAGCGAAAGTGCCGTCAATTATAAATACAACTTTGTTGTATTTATGATTGCTGGGTCTTTGTTTTTGTTTTTAAGTCTCCCGGGCTGCCCCGATCCTGGGGGAGCCCAGGAGACTTAAAAAGAAAGTCCAGGCAATTATGAATACTTCGCCGGCCGCCAGCAGAGTATTCATAATTGTCTTCGACTTCCCGTGCTCAGGAAACTAGAAAAGAAATTTGCAGCAATTATGAAAACTCTGCCAGCAGCCGGCCAAGTATTTATAATTGCTGTGCCTTTCATTTTACGTTTTCTGTGCTTCCCTGGGCTTGGGAGCGCAGGAAACATATAATGAAAGTCAAGGCAGCTTCCTCTCTTCATTTTAAGCTATGCTCTCGGCCAGCAATAAGCAAAAACTTTTGCTTGATAAATGCCGCCATAGCAGAGCTTAACATGAACAGAGAAGGCTCATTCATTTCACAAAATGGATGCCTCCTAGTACTTTAAAGATTTTACTTTGAGCCTCATTTGCTCAAAATTTTACGTAGGAACTTTCTTTAAAAATATTTTTTGTATATATTTTTTTATTATGGCCCATCTTTTGAGACAATAACATTTTTGAGTGAACTGCCCCTTTAAGTCCAAAAACACAACCCTAGATAAAGGCAGTTCAGAGAGGGCTTGAAGTCTTGACAATCAGCAAATTATGAAGGGTTACTGTAGATTTCTTCCAGTTTCTAGCGTTAATGAAGCAGCAAGTTAACAACTAACAAGGGAGACTTTAAAACGGACTTGAGAAGGGGACACAAGCAGCGGCTTGGGTCTGAGGTAAGAGGGGTTGCCCTGGACACCTCCACGTGTACTCCAACGCTCTGGAGTGACTTCTTTGAATCAGGTAAGTAATACCTTTTCCCCTTTGGTCTGAAGAAAGTGTTTGTGTTGGCTTCTTTGCGATGTGGCAGCTCTGGACCCGACCTCCGGATTCCTTGGTCTGATGACAAAAGGCAGGACAATGGACGGTGTATCTCAGCAGCAGTTTCGAGGGAGGACCTGTAGCACGACTTTCAGCAACTTCTTGGTTTACTCTGCGGTTTTGGCGCCTTTTCTGCAGCACTAACAAAGGACACGGATCGCCCGGTCAATCTTCTTCACTTCCTGCAGTCCCACACTCTGACGAGGGAGTCTTGGCGAGTTGGATCGGATCTCTGGAGTGCCCTTACAGGTTCAACAAAGATTTGGATGGATTCGTCCTTTCCACAACCATGTACTTGAAATGGCCAGCAGGTCTCCTGGTATGGGCTTCCGCAGCTCTGGAAACTCCTAGGACCTCGGGAGATGGCTTGTTTCAAATTTAATCTTGAGACTGGTTGTTCCCACCAGCCAAAGGGAGGGTGTTGTCCTCGTTGGAGCTCCTCTGTCGCACAGAAAACGGGGTCAGGACAGCAGTGGTCACTTCACAGTGTTGCAAAGGGTATGCAGGCCTCTCTAGTCTTCTTCTTTGGTTACTTCAGCTTCCAGTGGTCGACTTGCTTTTCACTCCAGAAGCCTCACCTTTTATACAGTTCCAGCACACGCTCCTCTGCAATCTCTCTCAGAATTTCACAGAAAGGGGCATTAGGCTGTCCAATCAGGACAACCAGACCCCCTGTGGGAGCTGGACCTATTCAGGCACTCTGGCAAGCAAAGGACAGCGGGGTGGAAAACTCCTCCCCCACTTCTTGCCTGCCCAGACACTCTGGAGCCTAGGCGGACATACCAAAGGGTTCCCGCCAAAGGCAAAACACACACACACTGACCTACCCCTCCCAGTATGGTAGCAGAAGGTCCAACAAAGAACTACCATGCTAGTAATAGTGAAAAAAGAAGGGAGGCCCCAAGTTGGTACTTGGGTGCCCCTATTGTGCACTACTGAGGCTATGGGCAAAGCCTGCGGTATAAAAAAGACACAATAGTTGGTAGAACACATCCACTGCCACCAGCCATAACTAGGAGATTGTCTATGTAACTAAAAAGTCACAGGAGCAGAGAGAAGGGGGATACTAGATATCCCTTTGGCACTACTCTGAAGGTGGTGTGTGCCAATCTCCCAGGCTATAGAGTTTTGAGAGAGATAGCAAGTAGAACTGTAGTTACTTGAGGATATAGAAAAATAATCTCAAAGGGGGACTCTAAGGGTCCCCAGCATCACTGCCCATAAGGCGCTGTGTGCTACAGTAGTAAGCTGTGTGCTACAGAAGTCCAGCAAAAAGTGCTGGGGGTCTCACTAGGAGAAGGGATGAAGCATAACAATGATAAATCTCCCTGACAATGGATAACATTTAAAGCAATTTTCAACACTCCGCACCGTCTTCCAAGCAACTCCCTTTTGAAGGATCTGTAGTACTGGATCTGTGAATGACATTCAATTCACAAACCCAGGGCTAAATAGTAAACACATCCTTTCTAATTCTTAACTTCTTTTCAATTTGTAAGCGCAATTACTGGCACTAACTATTACTTCACGTGTGGTGAAATCAGTGACTTATTACAATTTGTCACTTATTTTGTGAAAATCAATGAATCGACTTAACCTCAAGATGGCGATGACGAAACATTTTGACTTTACCAACTGCTACCAAAACAACTGTACTTTTGACTTCCCGTCCTAGTGTAGGACAGACAGTTTTCTAATGAGGTCATGTGCATGCTGAACGAGAGTGGTGCCATTTCCTCATACTTTTCAATCTCTCAGAGGCTTTATACTTAGTTGGCTATGGGGCACTGATCTCTATTCAGTCCACCTGCATAGGCTCTTCATTCCTATCTGGTGCCATGCACTTTGTGCAGATGAATGCATCCAAGTCCCAAACGATACCTATAACTTGTGTGATGCCACAAGGTGCAATCTTTTTAACATCTTCACAAGGCTATTAATGTAGTTGGATAGTTTCACCCAGTAATGTTTTCAGGGGTAGTGAAGGCCACTGACAAAGAGTGAGGCTAGAGGGTTTCTTGTAAACTTTCTCTCGCACATAATGGAAGCTAAGGATAAGCACTCAAGGGCAACTCTTGGGATGGGAATGAGACTGGATGGCAATGAGACTGGTTATAATACAGTATAATCAGCCAAGGTTATACCAAACAAATCTGTGTATGCAATGCTGCGCTATCCAGGGAAATATATTCATAAGAATTCACAACTAAATAATTTCAATATCCTTAACAATAATTCAAGTCAATAATTCAAGCAATAAATCCCATACAGTAGGTCACTATTAGTGTACAGAATAATCATAATTTTTAAATTCACATAAGTCAAGAATAATGCATACGGTCATTACATTTTAGTTTAAAGAAACATATGCTTTTAAATATCCAATTGTAAAGTTTACATAGATGTTAGATGTCCCGTATAACGGTAATACTATCTCAACACGTTTCAGGCACTCATACACTCTTCTTCAGAAGAAACCAGTTCTAACTTCATTCATGATTGAGTCAACACAGTACAATGGAGGATTTTCTTACATGAGATCAGTAGCATTTCGCTTTTAGGGAAAGGAGTTTGACATACGGTTCAGGTAGTCCGTATAGCTATAGTGACATATGTTTCTATTTCTATTTTCCATTAGGGATTGAATGATCTTAGAACCAGTTTCTCCTGAAGAAGGATGTATTAATGCCCGAAACGCATTGAGATATCTGTGGCCCTTATACAGGACCTCTAACATAGATGTGCACTTTCCACTGGAAGTTATAAAGTGGTTTCTGTAAAAACATTTAATGAAGGTATACCCTTTTCCTGACGGATTTTATTTGAATTGAAAAGTTTGATTAAACTGAATTGTAATAGTAGCCTACTGTATGGTATACATTGCTTGAAATATTGAGTTGAATTATTGTTATGGATATTGAAATTATTTAGATGGGTTTATTGCTGTGGAGAATGCACCATTGCTTACGCAGATCTGTTTGGTGTAAACCTGGTTGATTGATGCTGATTAGGCCTTAAATTAAGGCCTGCTAGGCCAGTGCCATCCATGAACAAATTACTTACCCCTGGTAATGTTCTTTCTGATGGATGTTCCTCTCACAGATTCCTCATCTTAGATATTAATTTCTTGCTTTGGAGTTTTCGAAATATTTTTAGACAGCAGGGGGTGCCGTGAGTCATCTGAGTCCCTCGACGACCTCCATACTCGCGTCCTGGATGAGAGGTTGATGGTACTATAAATAGCTTGCACCATGCCCCGTTCCTTCAGTTCTTCGTTTTTCTTTTTCCCTGTGCTAAATCGCCTTGGGGAAAGTGATGCAACAATGAATGGGTGTCAAAAGAGAAAAAATGAAAGCTTGTCTTTATTCAGATGGGTAGGTGGGGGGGTGAGGAATCCGTTACAGGAACATCCATCAGAAAGATCACCACCAGGGGTAAGATCATGTCTGTTACCAATTCTGATACTGCATTTACTTTTGGTTTCTTTGAGGCACATCAGATGCAATGATACTGGCCTACAGCAGGACACCCATGCAAAGGGAGGTCGCAGAGCCGAGCTGTGGAATGCGTAATGCCTTGGCTGCCCAGGCCAGTTCAGGCCCCTCCTGAGATGAAAACCATCTAAAGGGAAACAACTGCTCCTGAGGACAAAAAGGAAGGGTACTTTTCCGTTCCTCTGTTGCACGCACTTCAACAATGTCATCAAGGGTGATGTGGTCTCTCACCCTCGTATGGGTAAGAACATCTCTTTCGGAGATTACTCTACCAGCATGAAGTCAGGAGTAATCTATATGATCAAATGTCCTTGTGGCAAACTGTATATTGGTCAGACTGAGACCAGTGAAGGAAAGGTGGACTGAGCGTAAATCAAACATACAGTGTAATAACCAACGCTCACCAGTAGCTAGGCATTTTGCAGCACAATAGCATACTATAGCTCAGATTAAATTTCAGATCCTTGAGGTGGTCAAACGTTCACAGAGAGGAGGCGATTACCATTTCCTCCTTCTACAAAGAGAGCTCTATTTGATTAATCTGTTAGACACTATTCAACCGAGGGGTTTGAATGAAGAATGCTCATTGAATTGCTTTTTATGATATGTGATCTCTGTATTAACTTACATTCTTGTCTTACTTTCTGCTAACAATATACATTTCTCTACATCTACTATATATAGTTATATATAGGCTCATCATTGTAATATTTATGCCAATAAATCACTTTATGCATGACAACTTGTCATTCTAGAAATACATGATGTAACTACTTAATGAAATCCATTGTGCTCAGTGAACTGTTCATCCGAGATTCATTATGTACTGTTTCACCTATGGATACACTTGACACATGTGGGCCATCTTGGTGTAACCTTTTCTATATTTTACTTATAGCATAGGTCTACCTCTCTCCTCAGTCTCCCTTTTGTTCTCTCTACTTTCTTTATATGATTCGGATTCAGTTTGTGTTGATCTTTTTCTTTTAAATCCATCTCTACCCATCTCTAATCAATATTTTACACTCCTCATCCGTGTAGCTGGATATGTTATGACAGCTATAGGTAGCCCGCTATTGATTTTTATCTTGAGTGTAGTTTCATTCATTAAGCATTCCATCTTTTTTCCATACCCATCACTTTGAAATTATCCACTGAATTTAATATTCTATTTATTTATTCTATTAACGTATACTTTATTTTATTTGTTGTGCCATACGATGCATCTCTTTCACCCTTCCATAATTGCGTACAGTGATGTTGGACCCATTGGGTGGATGTTAGTTTAGTCCACTTCAAGATGGCGACTCTCTAAGATCGAGCACTTATGATCACTCAGTCCTTCCTCTTTTTTATTTCATCCTCACTATTTAAACCTTTTCCAAAATAGCGTCTGGCATTTCCACGGATACGGACGCCCCGCCAGATACCCGCAGTCAGACTTCGCTAAGCGCCTTTACTAGTGCAGTAAGGCTGTTCCGTCCTGCTCTCTGACATTAGGGACCTTATCAAAATGATGTGTGTTAAGATGCGTCTTGCGCTTCTCCTTATGCCTTTGCAGTTCTTACCGTACTGCTGTTCGCCAGCATCCTCGAGCACACCACCATCGGATCCGTACTTACTAGTTTGTTGAACTGTGTATATCCGGGCCAGGCCGTGTTTATGCAATCTATCTATTAGAGGTATGTATTTATACATACATACCTAAGACCAAACGATTGGCTGCTTTATGGCCGCGCTTAATTTATTTGAAAACCTAATTTCTACAAATTGTTTTCCGATTAGGCTCCTGTAACCACTTTTCTCTAAACCCAGAAGATAGTTTCTCTGTTCAGCCTCCATTTCCATTATCTATACAAGGGCAGCTGGCGCCATCGTCACCTTGAGGTGAGCTTGCCGACTACCCCCTCCTGACCTATTTTTCTCCAACTTGAAGTTCTCGATTGGCATTTACATTGGATCAGTCCAATTGCCTCCGATCCCACTATGATGTTTCCTTTAGTCACTTCATGTCTATGTTATTCCCAGGATTTATTCATTTTTAAAACCAGTGTACTCTCTTTTAGATCCAGTTTCTCCTGATACACAGGGCATCTATTATTTTTTTTATAAAACATTTTTTATTATCAATTGGTTATAACATAGACAAAACAACCAAAACCAAAGGGGAGGAACAAAAGAAAGACAAGGCAGCTACATCCAATGGGGCCGACACGGCCCGTCTTACAGTAGTAGTATGTCTTGCATCACCATTCTCATGGAATACCACTACAGTTCACAGTGTAAGTGTTCAGAGTAACATCCCCCGAGTCCATATACATCAGGGCCCTCCCTCCTCCCATGCCGTCCATATTTTAGAGGCTTTGTTGGGACAGCCTCTTGCGGTATAGATCCGTCTTTCGATCATAGCACATGTGTCCATGTCCAGTGCCTATTGCTCCAGCGTCGGAGAGTCCGGGACTCCCCATTTTTGTGCAATATTGCGTTTCATTAGGGCGGCCGCCATATGCAGTAGCAGTTCTTCCCATTTATTCAGTTCGTGCTCCACCGGTACTCCCAGGATTAGGACCTTCAGGCCCATTTGTATTGTTTTGGAGAGTATCCGGGCCAGTTTCCGACAACAGGCCTCCCAAAAAATTCGGACGCGGGGGAAGGACCACAGAATGTGAAAGAAGGTCCCCTCTTCATCCCCACATCTGAGACAGTTCGGGTTTGTTGCTTTTTTCCAACCAAACAGTGCAGTTCTAGGACAGTACACTCTATGCAGTATTTTAAGTTGCACCAGTATGAGTCTCGAGGAGATGGCGGCTTCCCGTGGCTGCATTAGTACCCAGATCCAGTCCTCGGGGTCGATATCCCCTACATCTATTTCGCACTTGGCCATTAGAATGGTGAGCTCAGGAGTCGCAAAGGATGTGATGGCATTATTGTCATGATACCTACCCCCGGGCATCCGGATCGAGTCCATCAGCCCTGGGAGCAGGCATCCAGATACTCATTAAAACCCCAACAGCCCCGGCTGGGGGCTGTTTGGATTCAGTCCTGGCGCCTTAGGCGCCAGGCTCAGACTTTACTTACCTTATGCAGACCATGCTGCAAATGAGTCCAAGCCAACGTGAGGCCTGGATGGGACTATTTTATTACAAGGACTATTTTTCACTCGGGTGTGGTTCTGGGGAACTTCTTACCTGGGACTACTTTGCAGGCTATTTAAACCACGCCCGAACAGCAGCCCATGCTTTGCGTTATTCTGCATCCAGCAGCGTGACGCTCACCGTGTCTGCAAGTCAGCATCCAGTCTTCTCCCACGCCCGCCTCGAATCCGGAGCTCCTAGACAAAAGGCAAAGAAAGGAGAAGAGGTTAGATCACAGACATTATTTGATTCCTTACCCGATTCCGGACCCAGCACATCTCCGAGCCTGGAAAGGACATTATTTCAGCACGCTTCGCTTCGCCAGCAGCAGTGCCGCGTTATACTCACCAGTCCACCGCATCTTTTGACTCGGCGCTGCCTCCATCATTTTCTTTGTCGAAACCCAGCACCTGGGGGGGAAAACAAAAGGAATAACAAGGTGAGCCGAGAAAACCAACAAGGACAATCTCTTTGCCACCATAGGCTTACCTGCTTTACCACCGGAGGTATTATTCTTTAATTCGCCGCATCTTCCTATGCCGCACCTATAAAGGGAGAGAAAACAGCAAGTTAAACTCATGCAACTTTTACCGGATAGTGTTTGGTAATACAGACTCTTACCTGAATGCAATCAGCTGCCTCCAGACAAAATTCTTTTGGACCCAGCTGCAACCTAACGAGGGAATGGAACAAGAGTGAACATCGGACATATTGAACTCTTTGAACTTTATAGACACTGGAGTCAATATTCCTCCGGAACTGCTCCAGTACCTTCAACCCAGTAAAGTAACTGGTATCTACGCGCCCCTGCATGCCATGCAGCATGGAGAGCTCATCATTTAAAAACATAAGGTGAGGTTACCAAAAGGGAATATCGGAGGTGATTAGTGGGGAGAACGAGAACTGTTGGGGGGCCATCACTAAAGTCCACGGGTGGCTAAATCCCTTTCTCCACTTGCAGGAGAATACTTCTACGAGTCCAGCAGACAAGATTAGGCGGGCCAGTCCAGACTGTCATCTCTTCACTACGCATCACGTTGGTGGAGACCGCAGCTGTCCGGGTCCGATCAACGCCCCTGTGGGAACCAGGTGAGCGTAACAATTATAGAGAATGGATGTGCATTTGGAGGGGATATATTCAGGCAAAATGTTGCGTTTAATAGGTGAGCATTCCGGGATATTGTCCTCTGTCGATATGTGGACTCTTAGGGCGTGGGACATTTGCATGTGGTGGTATCTCTCAGTGTCTGGGAACTGGAATCTGCATTGTAGGTCTGCAAACGGGGCAAGATTCCCGTCTTTCAAGACATCCCCCACTTTCTGAATGCCAGCCCTCACCCAGCACGGCCAAGGTTCGAGCTTTGCAATTTTCCTCAGGTTGGCGTTTCGCCATAGGGGCTGCGCTGCTGATATTTTGTTCCCCCACCCCACAAACTTGTGTACGTTCCTCCAAGTGGTAATAATCTGTGCCTTCATTGTTAGTGGGGAGGGTCTAGGGGGGGGCTTGATACAGTAGCTGCAATGGATCGGTGTCGTACATGGCTCCCACATCGGCTTTGATATGGGGTAGTTCCCGGTCTCCGTGCAGTAGGTCATTGACCACCACCAGCTGGGAGGCCCAATAGTAGGTCTGAAGGCGGGGCACTCCGATCCCACCCTCCCAGACCGACCTTTGAAGTGTGGCCAGGGCTATGCGCGCTTGTCCTCCTCCGCCCCATAGGAGCTCCCTAAGGAGGTTTTCCACCCGGCCAAATCCAGCCCCCAGGATCTGCAACGGGGCGTTTTGAAGGACATAAAGGAATCGTGGGAGAGCTAACATTTTAAAAAGGGTGGCTCTACCCATGAGGGTCAGGGGGAGAAGCTTCCAATGTTGTACATCATTAGAGAATCGGTCCATGATAGGTTTGAGATTGTGCATGCTATAACTGGTAAGATCTGTTGTTATCCAGATCCCAAGGTATCGGAAGCCAAGCTGTTCTATGTGGTATGGGCAATCAGATGGGTCGGGCTGCCCCCCTCCTTTCACCGGGAAGAAAACAGATTTCTTCCAATTGATCCTTAGACCGCTAAATTCCCCGCAGGGCATCTATTTTGATGAATTGTCATTCTCCTTTATATATCGCCTCTTTGGACGCGTATTAGGAAACCATTGTAATGGCCAGTACCGGCGTCCTCCATTTGGATTGGAATTATGAGTAATTCGAGTGGATACTCAATATTAGGTAATCATTCTCCTAACCTTTCCGTGTTCTACTGTATCTGGTTTGGCCAGGATGGCCACATGGTGAAACGCTGATAGCTCAGCTGTAGTTTTCAGAAATATGCTCTACAAGTTCTTAATTTATGATTATTGCTTTGGAGATTTATGTTTAGCCAGATTTGGCTGCAAGTTAACCCATGATCCATACACCATGAAAAATGGTCTTGTCTTATGTGTTTGGCAGCAGGCACTTTCCACATACCAATTACCAGATATATGTAGCCTCATGAACTAGGTTCTACATTAATGCATTCATTTGAAATAAATATTTTCAGTTATTGATGTGGATTTAAAATGAATCTTTTTGTATATACTGTTATTATGCTATGACTTTAAATTCACCGACTCAGTCGTTGATCCAGCTTTTTTATGTAATCTCTTTTCCAACAGTCCGTTAAGGCCTTTGAAGAAGAGGAAAGAATCCTCGAAACACGTCTCCACAGAAAACGGACTACTGTTTTGCTTTGCTTTGTATATTTTATGCTTGTAAATCCAACACAATATATATATATTTTTTCAGAAAAACATATTTGTCATGAATATCTTTCTTTTGATAAACATGTTCATGGTAATCTTGATTAAACCTATCTAAAGTATTATCAATTGGTTTTTACCAACATTGGATAGTGTGCAGGGGACGGGAGGATTCCTAGGTTGAATCATCTTCTTTCCCCTACCCAGATGCAAAAAGCTGACGACACTGCTAGCTCAAATCACCAAGGCCAGAGGCTGCCCCGCAGAAATGACAGTGCATTTCGCAAATGCAGGATACTGCTTCCCCCTTTTCTCTGAAATGGACCGGTTTATTATTCTACGTGCATTATATGTGCTGTTTTATGGGTGGAGAATGGATTTAGCCACTTCGTTTGTATATATGGATGAGCCGGGGGAGGGGCTGAGCATTAAGCAGCCCTCCCACACACTGGTGTGATTTGCATTACAGCTCTCTCTACTTCTGGTCTCCTGTGTACTACTTGTGTCCGAGTGCCTGAAGTGTGTCGTGGGAAGCAGGACGAGCCTGTAACAATGTCCTCACAAAGATTCCTCATCTTAGACTCACATACAGTGTTTGTGATGGTGGCGGTAGAGCGAGATCTCATGACACCGCTCTCCCAAAATGAGCATGCTGACCCAACAGGGTGTTTAGACAATAGTGTTTTGAAAATGTATGAAGAGACGACCAAGTTGCAGCTTGACATATGTCCTTCAATGGAACTTCCCTTGGCAGTGCCGATGTGGTCGCCACTCCCTGGTGGGGTGGGCTCTTAATATAATTATATTTTTCTTTCACCGCAATAGAATGACACTCTGAAATGTAGAGTATGATTCATCTTGATGGGGTTTGTTTGGTCACAGCCATACCCAATTTGTGGCCAGTGTAACCAATGACTAACTGGTCTTGACTGAAGTTGCGTGTTGTTCTTGCGAGTTAAAGGCTGAGAGCCCTTTTTGTGTCCGGTCTGTGCAACCTCTCCCCCTCTTTCAAGGGGTTGAGGATAACATGCTGTTAAAGAGATCGTTTGAAACAACTGCAGTTCAGATACTACGTTAGGGAGGAAGGAAGCACAAACTCTTAACATGACCTTCTCCTTAGAGAAACTGAGTGGTGGTTCGCGCAGTAAGGCGCTGCAACTCGTTAACTTTGCATACGGACGTAATAGCCACTACAAATATTGTTTTCCAAGAAAAAAGACTGAGTGAACAAGAATGAAGTAGCTCAAAGGGTACCCACATCAGGAATGTGAGGACCAGATTCAAGTACCAAACTGGCACCAAAAAAGGGACTGGGGACAGATGTTTGTCATTCCTTTCAAGAACTGGATCATGATAGGCATCTTAAAGTAAGAACCTTGATCTGGTATACGCTTAAAAACAGAGTGCAGCCAGGTATCCTTTAATAGTAGCCACCTGTAAGCCCTAATGGGCCAAGTGTATTAAGAAAGAAAGAAAGAACCATGTGTTTGTTATGCAAGAAGGAATGTATATCCTTTGCTGTACACCAGTTGCAAAACGTATTCCAACAGCAGCAGCATAGGGCCTTTGTTGCTGGTCTTTTGGCCAAAAGTAACACCTCCTTATCGTCTTCCAGAAGGTCCCAATCTTCGTACCTTAGCCTTTCAGAGGCCAGGCATGTATGTTCAATGTCCTGACCCCTGGGTGGAAAAGGCGACCCCTTTTCCTGTGAGAGTAGATCCACTCTCTGGGGAAGACAAAATGGAGGGCAACTGGATATACCAGAACGTCTGGGTACCACGTCCTCCTATACCAAGCCAAGGCAATCGGGATCATGGTTTTCCCAAACTTCCTTAACCTCCTTAGGACTGATGGGGACTGGCAGGAACGTGTAAAGGAGTGGAAAATCCTAATTCATTATGAGCATGTCCCCAAGTGCTTCTGTCTGGGGAAACTACCTGGAGCAGAACAGAACACATTTCCTGTTGGAACTGGATGGGAACAATCCACTTGAAGTGTTCACCAGAGGGAAAATATCATAAAGGACACCCTGAGCCAATTCCCACTTGTGGGAGGCTGAGCCCGGCCTGCTCAAGAGCGTCCACTGTCATACTCTCCACCCCGCCAAAATGAACTGCTGACAGAGAAATTCCATTTTGTAAAGCCCCAAATCAGAGTTGCATTGCTTCCTTGCACAGAGGTAGTGACCCTACACCTCCTCTCTTGTTGAGGTAATGCAGGACCACTGTGTTGTCCGTCATTATCAGGACGTTCTTCTCCTGGATCCAAAGAAGGAAGGCCATCAGCGCTAGTCTGATCGCCCTCAACTCCAACAAGTTTATATGCAGTCTTGATACTGTTGGGGACTATAATCAGCGCATTGTCAGATTGTTCATGTGTGCACCCCATCCTTTGAGGGAGGCATCATTGATTACAGTGATCTCTGGCCATGATGCTAAAATGGTTCTCCAGCCATCAAGTTCTCTTTGCGGTTCTACTAGAGAAGGTTGTGAGCCACCCTGCTCGGGACATGAACCAGGTCCATCAGTCTACCTGAGAAATGTGACCATTGGGATCTGAGAGTTGTGAAAAACCTCAAGGTATTTCACTGCCAGAACC
The DNA here is from genome assembly GCF_040938575.1 of Ambystoma mexicanum. Lineage (NCBI taxonomy): Eukaryota > Metazoa > Chordata > Amphibia > Caudata > Ambystomatidae > Ambystoma > Ambystoma mexicanum. The sequence goes on along the minus strand of NC_090936.1, from coordinate 496,878,269 downwards.
TTAGGGAATGACCAGGAAACATCCAGGGGAGAGACGCGGTATTCCCCCTATCCGACACCACCTCCACCTTTATAGGTCGTTATGAATCCTGTCCCGTTGCCCTCTTCCCCAATTCCAACAGGCACAAACATTAAAGGGAGGCGTAGGAGAAGAAATATATCCCTATACGACATCCCCTTAGTCATTATGGGACATTATCATCTAAAACCCATTCACATACAAACATGAATCTACCACCTACCCCGTGACAAACCCTAAAGAAGTTTCCCTCCATCATTAGGGAAAACTACAACTCCCATACTTCCTCCCCATTGCCTTTTTTCACAAACACTGGGACGAAGAAGAAGTGCAAGAGAGCTATGAAGATTGCCCATAGAAACCAATGTACCATGGATTCCTATGGGCAGTTTCCATGTTATCCCATTAACGAAGACAGGCAGAGATGAGTCACCCTTTTCAACCACCCACATCTGACTTACATTAAGCTTCCCTACCAGCATAAAACGCAGTGCACAGGAACACCCTCTGAGCGAGCTGGGGATGCAGTGTGGACCAGAGGAGCTGAAGAGCAGAGGAAAATGCTGAAAGAACCCTGGAGAGTCTGGAAGGGAGCTGAGGGCCAAGACGCTGATCCTGTGTTGTTAAAGCGCTGAAGCTGGGCTAAGGAGATGTGCCTTCCAATAGCCAGAGAGGGCAGATCATATCCTGCTGACTCTGTCCACAGAAGTATTCGTTTGCACTGGGCACATGCAGGGAAGCCCAGGTGCTTGGAAGACCCTGACCTCGACCCAGAGAGCTCCAGAGAAGTTGCTCACCAGACCCGCGCTAACCGGGTGAGTCTCATGGCAAGAGAGGAATCCCGGTGGCGTGTGTGTGGCTTGAGCACATTGACTTTGAGAAAGAAAGCAGGAAATAAAAGGCCCAAGGAAGGCATTATGGGACTTGTAATTCTTTTTTGAAATGCAGTGAAAGCAAAAACAAATTGAATGCAAGCCGGCAAGAGTTATGAGAAACCCATGTTAGCACAAGTGAATCACTAGCTGCAAAGGAAAATAGAAAAAAGGGTTGGTGAAGCCCGGAGAAAGGGGAAAATTAGAAAGTAAAGCGGGAAAGTGGCCCGGGCTAACCCAAGCAAAAATTTGAAGGAAGTAAAGAGGGCACGTGGCCCGAACAAGTGAAAAGAGGGTGCAGGGGGCACGAGAACAGAAAGAAAGCAGAACAAAGAGGATTGAGGTGACGGGGTAGTCTGAGTGGTCGCGCAGCAGAAGGAAGTCGATACTCTGCGATCTGGAAAGTCTCAGACCAAACCCCCTCCCCCCCTCATCCAGCAAGTGTGTCTTATATGGAATTGTTTCATTGACCAAAGGAAAAGAGGGAATCCTTGAACAAATTGAGATGGTGAACCTTGCAACTCAAACTCAGGTGGAAGGAACCTGGGACATTTGAAAGGGCTTGACAAACTGTACTTGTGCTTAGGTGATCTGAGCCCGAACAAGGGAGATACATGGTCTGAGCCCGATCAAGGGAGACCAATTGTGAACACTGTGTTAAAAAGAGAGTCCGTGCCTGAAGGAGGGAGACCCATGAAGAACACTGGAAGTGGGAACTTGTGAATGTGAAAATCCTGATAAGAAAGGAACTTTGATGCTTGTTTGTTAAGACAGGCCCTCTGCAATAAGAGAATGTTATTGGCAAAGAGGCTTTGGCAGAATGCCATGAAAGCTATGGTTTGAATGGTATCCTCGTGGCAGAGAAGCCAGAGTGTGTGCGAAGCTCGAACATGCTGCCGTGCTCTGTGCTGAAAACATGGGGAAGGGAAGCCAACTGCTCAAGTAGCCCGACATATTTCTTGAACATATTTCTTGAACACAGTTCTTTTCACATACATTATTTTCCCACACCATTTGCATTTGGAAGTAATGATTGGCAATAGGTTTATTAGTATAGGCCCTTTTTATTTTGATCGAGGCTCCACTAGGGATGCATTATTATTTGATGGTCGTAGCTATCCTTAGATTAAGGGTTAGACAGGCATTCAACCAACCCACTGAAGTTCAATAAACACCCTTGAACTGTGTCTCATTTGTGTCAGGCCTCATTGATGCAGTATGCCATGAGACCAAGCAACCTTCAAAGGCGGGGTCATGGCCAGGTGCACGCAATGCAAACGTGTCTGCTGTAGGGTCTGCTTTACTGCCCCTATCCGAGTCCCCAAGCAGCGCTAATTTGCTGTTTTCCCCCCAAGATAGCCGACCCCCTAGGATCTACAGCCACCTGGGAGTCAGGGGATCCATCGACCGGCAATACAAAGAAGGAAGGAGCGAGTTATGGGGACTGTGGCTGCAACCGCTCTCGATGGTGGCGGCGCACTCCAGGTTTATCCAGCGCTGCTGCGAATGATGCTGATGCCGGCTTCTAGCATGTGCCACCCTGCCAACGTCTTCAGCCCGATATAGATTGCAGCAGAAGTGGGGCTACCTCATTGTAGGCTGGTCCCACCCCACCGCAGCGGGATTTCTGCTCTGACTGGGCCACCGGGCGCAGGCTGCGAGGCTGAACTCTGCCGACGAGGAACGGAAAACGTGGCCCTTCATGCAACTGGGGCAGGAGCCCCTACTGATGTTGCCAGCCGGGCGGTCCGAAGCTCACCAGCTCCCCCGCTGAGAGAGGATCCTGACAGTCATGGTGGATGCTGGCTTTTCAGTTGCAATTTGAGACAGGCAGTCCCAGAGACTAACAAGCCCCCCGCACCCTCCATGGTGGGAGCCTTAAGATTGGGGTGACCGGAGGAGGGGTGGCTACTGCAGAGGTGACTTGACCAGCACCTTAGAAACAGGCGATGAACCTGCCCTGGACCCAGCTACCTTATTTACCTGCACCAGTGCTACTGGGAATTAAGCATGCAGCCAGCTCTTTTGGGGCTGCCGTTGTTGTAATCTCATGTGCCTACTTGACTGAGTGGCTCTGTGTGACCTGAAGAATGAGCTGGCGTCATCCTTCATTCTACTCCTGTTCCTTTTACAGCCGTGCACTGCAGTGGTTCTGAAGAGTCTTGCTGCTCCAGGGTTCAGCAATCGGGCAGCTCGAGGCTGCGAGCGGCTGCCCTGTCTGCTGATCATCCGTTGGCTGTGACGCCCTGCCGGCTGAGTTGGGTACTTTTGGCCAGGCCTTGCAGCGCTGAGTACCAGCCAAAGTCTGAATTGGCCTAGAATGTCAAAGCCTCAACCTAAATCGAAGTCTGGGGACATCAAAGCGCAGCTCAAAATTCAAGATTACAAGCCTAAGGCTGCTCAAGCAGTGAGGGCTGATGTCCACCCCCACCGGAAGTAGCTTAAAGCGACGCAATGATAACAAAACAGGACCTCTTTAATATGCTCTACAATGTCAAACAAGAAATTACATTGGAGATCAAAGCATCTCGTGATAAACTATCCAAATCCATTGTGGAAATGAACACTTGCATGATTTCTTTGGAATCTACAGTGAATGAAATGTAGATCAAGGTTTGCAAGCAGGCCCACGACCAGGCAGAACTCCTGAAGTGGGTGGTCGGCCTTGAAGAGCAGATTGAACAAGAAGACCTGGAGAATAGATCTTGGAGGAACAACGTTCAGATTTCGGGGCATTCCTCGACTGATTCAAGATCAGGAACTTGGCGCCTACGATCGGGACTTGTTCCACTACCTCTTGGGCCTCCCCAATGACTCTGAAAACTCCCTAGACAGGACGCACCTGGTATCCTCTTTACAGCAACGCCAGGACCTCCTGCCTGATGTGCTTACTAGGGTGCACTTTTTCCAATAGAAAGAGGCGATTTTGATTGCAGGAAAAAAAATCAAGAAGGTATTGTTTTTCAGGACGCCTCTACAGCTCTTTTTCAGGACTTTTCACCTTGCACCCTTGCGAACAGGTGCAAACTCAATGTGGTGATGGCCTGGCATTGGTCACACAGAATGCCATACAGATGGGGGTTCCCATGCAAGCTCCTGTTTGAGTACCACAATCCGCATTACTCCATAGCCTCAGAAGAAGAGGCGGCTGAGCTGATGGAATTTCTCATGGAGGAGCAGCCTGTCGACGTAGCAGGGGACCCGAATACTCATCCAAAACTCGCAGAGCCCATGGCAAGTAAAAGGCCGAAGGGGAAGAAAGCAGGTTTGGAGAACTTGGCCCGGAAATGGACGCATCGCTGTTCGACCCACACTGAACGTTGTGGCCAATGCCCTTAGAATCGCTGCTCTCCTTATGTGTTGGCTTGTGTTGCCAAAGAGCATCGTCAATTGTTGGTCTAAGTGGATGTTGCATGATGGGTGGCTTGAGTACCATGTTTATCAAAAAGGGCACCTGGTTGATGCCTTGCTCTACCCAGGTGGGTAGTCACGTATTAAAGAGCAAAAATGAGCAAGGTCATGGGATACCTGGCTGATGAACGAAGGGTGAACACACACCTATGGGGGTTACACCTTGGTAAGTGTGTACAGGTTACTGTGAATGACTTCTGACAAAAATGTATCGGGACAGTTCTGAATACTGCAGTCAGATTTTTAATAAAACTGCAGTTTACGTGTTTGTAGATACACTTAATTGAGAGTAACACAAGATACAACAGTATTTACACATTTTGAAGGTATAGTAACCAGTTTGTGAGTGACAAATTTCAAATATTTGTAACGTCTTTTCAATGCTTACACATCCACTAAGCGGTCCTTGGGAAGGAGACCTGTGGATTTAGTGAGGTGATAGCATGTAATAATCAGCACATATACATCAAAACAATGTGGGGTTGAACAAGGACAATGCAGACAATATAACAGTCAACACGACAGTGTTTCGGCCAGAAGGTGAGCTTGGATGAGCTCTGATGGTGTGGCCTTCATCAGGACGAGATATTCCAAAGCGGGAAGTATCTTGTGAGGTCTGTTGAGATAAACAGACGAGGTGTTATAGGAGTGGGCACATTCGTGGGTGTCTAGTGTTAGGCAGAAACCTGTGCAGTTCCCTCTGGGACCACTGCAAAAGATTTAAGACTACAGGTGTTTGGCAGTAAACCCACTTGGTAGCAATCTGTACCACACAGATTCACTTGGTAGCTGTGGCTGAGCAGTCAGACTTCCCTCAAGAAGAGTTAGGCAGTATACAGAGTATTCACAATAGGTCAAAAGAACATAGTAGAACAAGTAAACACTGACCAGGGCTTGGTGTAAAAGAGATATACTTATTTATTTAAAACCACATCTAGAAAAACACACAGGCACTAATAGTAAGCAATTCAAAAACACGGTCACTAAAAGATAAACACTCCCTTAGAAGAATATTAGACAAGTCTTAAGTAAAGCCCCACTTATTTTCAGACAGCGGGGAGCGCTTAACGTAGATGGCACTCTAATAATTTGTTTTAAAAGGGAGAGAAAAGCAGAGAATAAATTGAAACAGATCCCAACACTTTTTCACGAACAAGAGAGGAAGGCAAAGTAACACCGTGAGGTTAGAGTCAGTAGGCCGTGGGGCAGTCCAGCACCGAAATGCTAGGCAATTCTCCTCTGAACGAGAGAGGCACAGCTACACCCTACTGATGAGGTTCAACCAGACCGAAACACGTGTCTGGGTTTGCTGTTGGTACTCTTGTTCAGAGGAGAATTGCCTAGCATTTCGGTGCTGGACTGCCCCAGGGCAGGACAAAGACTGATATGTTTGGGATATTTCTTCTCTGTGAAAGATAGTGAGCTAAAGACTCTGGGTAAGGCTCTTGTAACCAGGAGTTATGTCTGGCAGAGAGTCTCCCAGGACCCCCCTTGTTATCTGCATATTTCAAGTAACTTTGGGTCTCACCCTAAATTACTAGGGGAATCCAGACGTGGACCCCTTGCTCACTATTCTGAGAGAGGCACAGCTACACCCTACTGATGAGGTTCAACCAGACCAAAACACGTGTCTGGGGTTGCTGTTAATACTCTTGTTCAGAGGAGAATTGCCTAGCATTTCGGTGCTGGACTGCCCCAGGGCAGGACAAAGACTGATATGTTTGGGATATTTATTCTCTGTGAAAGATAGTGAGCTAAAGACTCTGGGTAAGGCTCTTGTAACCAGGAGTTATGTCTGGCAGAGAGTCTCCCAGAACCCCCCTTGTTATCTGCTATTGTAAGTCCCTCTATCTTGCCCAACCAGCCTATCTTCTTCAATGCTTGCAAAACTCTGCGGCCTGACTGGCCATTGGGGCTCCTTGTCTCTCCTCTGCCTCCACTATTCTCACCCCCCTGCACTGGCTTCCGGTGTCCAACGTGTGTAGTTCAAGACACTATGCCTGGTCCACCAGGCCTTCTACATGATTGGCCCGGAGTATCTGCAGTCGCAATTTAAGCAGTACATCCCCTCCCGTTATCTCTGATTTGCTGCTGCATGTTGCATTTCTGTCCGTAGCTTCAAGCGTGTCCACATGGGAGGCAGTTCTTTTTCGGCTGCCGCAGCGCTGCTATGGAACCTTTTACCTAAAACACTTTGTAGTATCATTTGCTGTTTTGGTGGGCGATTAAACCTTTTGTTCTCTGCCTAAATCCCATGTTTTCTTTTTCCGCTGCCTTTTTCAGTCTGTGCCTCCTTAGAGCCATGATGCTCTAGCTGGTGATGGTCCGCACTTTACAAATTCACTTAACATAACAGAAGTTAAAGATAAACGAAGGATGCATGCGCAACTTGGATCACATCGATCATTGCAAGACCTCCGTCTGGCGCAACAAGCTCTGGAAGTGCATTTGGCAGAGAAGGCTACCCCATTCTATCCTCCTCACGAAGCATTTTTGCGATTCTAAGGACAACAAAGGCAACAAACCTTTAGTTTCCAAACTGGCTTCTCGCAACTATATCGGGGACCAAAGGGATAAAGAAGGGCAACGGATAATCACTGAAGCACAGTAATTAGGGGTCATAGAAGAATACTTGTGTGGTGTCAGCTAAGCATCAGGGGGACCGAACGCACATCTGTCACTTCTGGCCCAGGCAGCCCTTCCCACCATCCCTGGGGACATCTGTGAGGCATCCAGGCCCTGGGGAGATCTCAAACAAATTTTACAAAGTCTTTGCCCATGTCCTAATCCCCCACCTTACCAAACTGTTCAATTTATTTTCTTGATACTGGTAAGGTGACTGACTCGATGGCAGAGTCGGCTACTTCCCTCTTTTTGAACCCAGGAAAAAACCTGGAGGATTGCGCTGCCTACCGTCCCATTGGGCTGTTGAACACAGATGCTAAGTTATATAGCAGGGTGCTCACCGCTAGGATGGGTGACATACTCCCACTTCTAATCAATAATGATCAGACCGGATTTATAAAAAAATAAGGGAGCATACAAGAAACCTTTGACAGTATGTCCTGGGAATACCTTGAGGTGCTGCTCTCAGCATATGGGTTTGGCCCAAATGTGTCTAAATATATAAAGGCAAATTTCCAAATCCCCCCCACGAAGGTAAAGGTAAACAGCCAATGGTCCTCCCCAATTACTATTGAGAAGGGCAACCTCTCAGACCTGTTGGTGTCTTACACTTATGACCCTACTGGAGGAGTTTAGCTCTGTGTCAGGTTTCCAGATAAATCATACAAAATCAGTTGGATTGAATATCACTGAAACGCCCGACATCATAGATGCTCTGAAATCTTGATTCCGCTTTCCCTGTGCAGTTGGAGAGATTTCCTACTTGGGCGTTTGCGTCACATCCCGCTCTGAATCCCGGAAGACAGCCAACATCCCTCCATTATGGAAAGAAGCGAAAGATCCACTGAAGCAATGGGATTTGCAAGAGATCTCATGGCTAGGTCGGATTAATGTAATTAAAATGACATTGCTTCCCAAATTGCTATAAATATTCCTGCTCCGGGTTCCAGAGCGGAATCTCCTATATCTTCAAAAGGAAATTGGGAAGTTCGTATGGAGAGACAAGACCCACGCTCCGGGTTTCCCATAGGGTTCTCCTTAGGTCCAAATTAATAGAAGGTTTTAATGTCCCATCTATTCAGAGGTATTTCTGCGCTGCCCATCTGGCCCCTATGCTGAACTGGGCCTCTGAATTGAATACCCTGAAATGGATCTCGATAGAACAAGACAGTTAACCTTTCCGCTTTCTCACCTTCTGTTCCTCCCAACAAGGGCCAGGCACTGTGCTCCGGGCCGCCTGGTCACCACAGAGACCGCCCTGTTGTACTGGGATAAAGCCTGTAGTCAATGGGGAATTGAAGCTGGGCTGGGACCCCTCCCTTTTTAAAGAACCCAGATTTTACAATGGAATTAAATGGCAGGGTCTTTAAGGATTGGGAAGCGTTAAGCACCTTGACAGTGGTAGAACCATATAAAGATGGGGTCGCCCTCTCATTTGCTGAGTGTACAGAAAAATGAAATCTGCAAGAAATAGAACGCTTACGCTACTCCCAAATCTGCCACTGGATCACAAATAGTGGGGTGAAATTAGTGGGATCGCGGACCCCAACGGGCCTAGTACTGCTAGTAAGAGATGGGCAAGAATCAAAGAAAATCTCCCGACTTTATCGCTTGTTGGAGCATGAACCCCCAGAAGAGAAACTTCCATACATGAGAAAGTGGGAAGAGGTGTTGTGTGGAGACATCTCAGAGGTGTCATGGTGTTAAACCGTAATTATATAGTGGCTCCTTATTACGAATATTGGCCTAAGCCCATTCGCATTACACAGAAAACCGCGTTTGCAAAGTTCCGATTTTGGGTTAACTTCGCCGCCATTTTAGGAATCAGCCGCCATTTTGATTTTGACTCATGTTCAATGTTCTAAAATGGTGGACTGTGTGTTTTCAACTTGCAGCCGAGCTGTACGACCTTTGAGTTCTCGTTAATATTTAGGCGGACCGAGAGCAGACTGTTTAACTTGCGCAAAGAAACCTTGTGCTTCATATGAACTGCCATTCAAGTGTTGTCTGCACTCACTAGCCTCATCCTCGTGTAAACACCGAAACAATGGAAAGTAAACTCTGGTCGTATGTTTTAGCTGAACGACATTGTAGCGATCTGTGGAATAAGGCTTACCGTGGATCCGAGAGCCAACAGGCATCATTGTAACTTCATGGACATGCACACTTGTTAAATCCGTTATACAATATTGTAACATCTGTCATGTGAACTAGGCACGAACTCTAGCATGTGAATTATTAGCTTCAAGAGAGCTGGACAACATCTCGAAAATAGTAGAAATATGTCTGTGTTTAGATGTCCAGCACTCTCACTCCTCACTGTGTCTGCTGGTACACACTGCGAGGCGTTGGGAGCCAGATACATATCTGTTTTTGCTTTGTAACTGTACAGTAATAAAAGATACTTGCATCTTTTCAGCCCGTGATTGGTGTATTTCATTTGTGGTACTAAGCCTCGATATTTCTTTGGTCTTTCAAATGGCACCCGAATAGGGACCCTCAAGATTGATGCCAGCTCGTTAAGAGGAAGACGCGGCCATTGGGCTGGGATCGGACAGTGAGAAAAAGGGGGCCCCTTTGTATGAGATGCAACACCTCGACAGTACTGCACAATCCGATCCCTGGACGGTGAGCATGTGGGTTCGAGAGGGCATCGTGACAAGGGTCCTCATATCGAGGCGGGCTGTTTTGGCGAAATCACCAACCACAAGGGTTCTTTGTAATCCGATCGGACGTCCTTAGTACTTTGAAATCAGGCGAGTCGTGACCCGATTCCTAAGTATCCTGATATTTGGTTGCAGTTTTGTCCTCATGAGCACAAACGACGCCAGGTAACACCAGTGATCTGACATGCCTGGGAAATTGTCTGCCTGTTTCAGGGGTTTATTCCGCAGATACAGACAATCTTTGGAATTTGGCCGACTGGCACCACAGGAGGGGTCACCGGCATGTACTAAGTACTGCAAGTACGGCATTGGTAGTATAGTATTCAACGATATTTGGCACCGACAAACTAGACATTCTTCCGAATTTCAGTGGCCAGTTAATGGTAGTTTTCAAATTGCCCGTATAGAGTATCTAGAGTCTATATTGTTAAAGAAAAAGGCTAGGCATGCAGCATTTGATGTAATTCAGAATTGGAAAAAAGAAGCTATTCAGCAACTTAAAAGTAAAGAGAAACATGCACGTCGTCACATGTCCAATTCAGAAAAGGCATTATTGTATGATTAACAGAAACAGTCTGTTAGAAACATGGATAGGGCTTTCCAACTTAGTGTACAGAAAATATATCTGTCTAATGATTTTCATGCCTCAGACAAGTTAATTGATAAGCTTTTAAATGAGCGTAGGAATGGTGCCACTGCACCACATCCTTATGTACCTCTTCCTGCTGTTTAACCTCTTCTCGTTGTTGCACCTCCTCCCGTAGCTGTCCCCGTTCTTCCTGTTGTTCCTCTGCCGCCAGCTGTTGCTCCTCTTCTTATTGTTACTCCTCCTTCTGTATCTCCACCTTTATCGACTATTACTGTTCCTGTGATTCCGTCTTTGTTGCCAGTGGTAGTGTCTCCACTACCTGTTGTACAGGATTTGTCTACTTTCTCTTTTCCAAGCGGTTCTGCTCCAGTTGTAGCAAATGAAGGGGCGAATGTTGAATCAAAAATAGTGACTCATAGTACAATTTCTAAAGATAGGAAGAGAGAATTGAACGTATGGGCTAAGAAATGCATAGAGAAAGGTGAAAAATCAGCTGTTTTAGCTACACTTTTTGATCTAGAAAGTATTCCCGAACAGAATGTTTTGATTGAAGGGATGGGAATACACTTGGCTGTAATGTGGAATGATTTGACGGACAAGGATGTCCCACAAGGATTAAGGGATTTGAATGTCTTTGTTTATTCTTGGGATACTGCAGAGAAAGTACAAGAGCATTTTGAGAGGTTTTTTGAGTTTAGGAGGGAGTTGGATTGGTTACAGAATGATGAAGTAGATGGTGATAGATTGGATGCTCTGTATGTGCAGAAACGTTTTTTTCTTTCTTGCAAGTCAACGAGTGAAGAGACGCGAATTTGCACAATGGATGCGCTTAGATGGATTTCGGATGTGTCGTTATCTCCCATAGAAGTATATGTTATGTTTAGTCAGTATGCTCCAGAAATGCAGAAGAAAGTGTTGCAGGTCGTGTCCAGTCAAAGGATCGAAAAAAGGATTGAATGCCCTTTTTTTCAAAACCAAAAAGGACCGAAAAAAAAGGGTTGAATGCTTATTTATTTTTTTGTTTTGTAGGCATACAAAAGTTTGTTTAAAAAAAGAAAACGGGAGGGTGTGGGGGGACCCCCCATAAAAAAAAAAAAAATTTAAATGCATCCGACCCTTTTTTTCGGTCCTTTTGGTGTCGAAAAAAAGCCATTAGATCCTTTTGTTTTAGATCCATTCACCTATAACCGTTGCAGGTAATGGTAGAGTACCTGCAGGATGATTGTATGAAGAAAAATATGTATTGTCCCTGTTAGGGAGAATTCTCTGTAAGGCTAATTTCCCAAACCTAGTGAGTCCCCCAGCAGCTTTGCTGGATTTTTGGGGTTTATTTTTTTCTCTCCTGCTAAGAGTGAGATTCTTTTGCTCCCACTCTTAGGCATGATTTGAGGTGTTCCTTTAACTTTCCATGTGTTTTATGGGCTATGAGGTCTTTTACTCCATAGGGCCTCATGTGTTTTTTTGATGTGGGTACACAGCACCCTCCGTGCCGTAACCCAGGGGTGTCGTAGCGACCCCCCAACATAGACTCCATACCCTGGGACGGACTACTGTCTCCCAGGGCATGTAAAGTCACCATTGGCTTTACTAGTCCCAAATTATGAACAGAAACCAGTACAAACCATCATATTGTGGACGTACTGGTCGGGGCAATTCGATTGCCCTGGGGTCTGTTGTTCGAGGGGGCACGTTTCCGCCCCCCCTGATCGAGTTTTGGCTGGTGGCAGTGGATACTACTTTTTATATTCGACCGCAAATATATCTCTCTGGTATTTTCCCATTGTACGAGGCTACCAACTTTAATTATTTAATTCTTATAGCCTCGAACATACCGCCGGTTTATTTATTTAATATTAATTCGCCGGTTGGTATTTTTTGCCAGAACTCGATTCTAAAATGGCGTTTGTGTTCTCTTCTGTGACTCCAACCCAAGTCGAGCCCTTTGTTCCACTTTTTGGCAGGCTTCTCCACAGAAGGCTTCACAAGGCTTCTCCCACCTCTGCATCAGCTTTTTGTGGTCAGAGGCACTTTTTATGCCAGCAAGAAGGATCTAGAAACGGCGTCTCGGCCGGAGCTCGACTATTCAGCCTCTGTACGCCATCGGCTCCAGGCCACGCCAGCGACGTAATCCATATCTATGACAGTAATCACCACAGCTGTGCTGCTTCGGAAAATCTTCGGCATCTGCGTCCTGCGTCGATGACGTCGATACGCCGTCCTCGAGTACCTCCTCCGACGGCCGACGTCACCAGATGTTATAAGTAGGATGCACGACGCCTGTAGCCTCAGTTGTAGTTTTTTCCCAGAACATGTGGCACCAATCTTCTGCCAGTATGACCACAGAAAGCCTTGCAGAAACGTAAACTGCAATCTCAAAAGAAATTCTGTAGCGGGGTAGGCAGGGAGGGAGCGATATGGAATACGTCGTCGGACCATCCCATCGAAAGAACGTTACCAGGTAAGAGAGTACCTTGTTCTTCGAGGGGATTGGGTCCTCCGACGTATTCCATATCTATGACAGACTCCCAAAGCAGTACCAACGTAAGGAGGTGGGAAAGGAATTTAGAATATACAAATTTAGAATGCCCAATCAAGTTGCAGAGTAAAGGACCGCCTTGCCAAAGGCCAGATCCTGCCCCCGGATAGAATCGAGGGAGTAGTGACGTACAAAAGTATGGACCGAAGCCCAGGTGGCTGCATCACAGATGTTACAAATAGGAACACCCCTCTGCAGGGCAGTAGAGGCAGCCACACACCTGGTAGAATGGGCCTGTAAGCCTACCGGAGGGTCCTTACCCGCCAAGCGGTAACATTCGGCAATTACCAAGATGATCCATCGAGACAAAGTCTGCTTAGTAACAGCTTGTCCCAAACGCCTTTCAGCGTAACCAATAAAGAGTTGATCGTCCACTCTGACCCGGGATATGCGTGAAATGTAGAAGCTTAAAGCTCTCCTAGGATCCAGCCTATGGAGCCTCTCCTCTTCCTTACCAGGATGTGGAGGAGGATAAAATGCCGGAAGAATAACCTTCTGGCTTAAATGGAACTCCGACACCACCTTTGGAAGAAAGGAAGGACGAACTCTAAGGACAACCCTGTCCTTATGAAACACAGTGAAGGGTGGCTTAACTGACAGTGCCTGCAACTCACTCACTCTGCGAGCGGAAGTGACCGCAACTAAAAATACAGTTTTAAGGGTTTACAGTCTCAAAGGACAAAAATGCAAAGGCTCAAAGGGAGCACCCATAAGAAACCTGAGAACAAGGTTCAGATCCCAACTAGGCACCTGGAAAGGTGACGGAGGGAACACATTAGGGAGCCCTTTCAGAAAATGAGAAATTAAAGGGATTTTAAATTAAGAACACTCCTCAGACGAGCGCTTAAATATAGACAGCGCCGCCAGGTGACCTTTAATGGTACCCACTTGCAGGCCCTTGTGGGCCAAAGAAAGCAAAAAAGACAGAACGACAGGAATGCCACGTGAAAAAGGATCCACATCCTGAACCCTGCACCAGACGCAGAACTTTCTCCAACGGCAACGGTACAGGGACTTTGTTGCCGGCCGTCTGGCCGAAAGCAACACCTCCATCACGTCTTCAGGGAGGTCCCAATCCTTATACCTCAACCTTTCAGAAGCCAAGCGTGAAGGTTGAGGGATCCGACCTCTGGATGGAGAACCTGACCCCCCCCTCCCGTGAGAGCAGATCGTCTCGGTAGGGAAGATGACGTGGAGGGCAGATGGACAAGTCTAGAAGGTCCGGGTACCACGTCCTCCGGGCCCATGCCGGAGCAATGAGGATCATCCAGGAACCGAACCTCTGTAACCTCCGCAGCACGTGCAGAATGACGGGGACTGGAGGAAACGCGTACAGCAGTGGGAAGGACCACTCCACCACGAATGCGTCCCCCAAGGCTCCTCTTGGAGGAAATTCCCGCGAGCAGAACCTTTCGCACTTCCGGTTGACACTGGAGGCGAAGAGATCCACTTGAGGGGTCCCCCAAAGGGCGAAGATCTTTAGGAGAATCTCCTGAGCCAGCTCCCACTCGTGAGAGATTGTGCTCTGCCTGCTCAGAGCATCCGCCGTCTCGTTTTCGTCTCCGGCCAGATGAACTGCCGAGATCGCAATTTCCTGCTGGATGGCCCAGAACCAGAGCTGCGTCGCCTCCCTGCACAGAGGAAGTGACCCTGCCCCCCCCCTTTTTGTTGGGGTAGTGCATGGCCACAGTGTTGTCCGTCAGGATCAGGACATTCTGTCCTCGCACAGTCGGCAGAAAAGCCTTCAGGGCAAGCCTGACGGCCCTCAGCTCCAACAGATTGATATGCAGTCTGGACTCCGACGGAGACCAACGACTGCTGACTGTCAGCTTGTTGGCATGAGCTCCCCATCCCGTGAGGGAATGCGTCCGTCACGATCGTCACCTCCGGCCAAGGTAGCCAAAACGGAGCCCCCCCTCATCAGACTGCCTTCGTCGGCCCACCACAGAAGGTCTTGGGCGACCGAGGGCAGCACCTGAACGGGGTCCGACATCCTGCCGGAGGACAGAGCACTGGAGCTTGAGAGCCCATTGCAGAGATCTCATCCGCAACCTGGCCTCTGGCACCAGAAGAATGCAGGATGCCGAGCAACCTTAAGAACTCGAACGCTGGGAGACTCTGGGCATGTTGAAACTTGTGCACCATCTGCTGAATGTGGTGAGCCCTCACCTGGGGAGGAAAGAACTGCCCCAGGGACGTGTCGAGCACTGCTCCGATCTACTGGAGCCGCTGAGTTTGCGTCCAGTGGGACTTCTTTAAGTTGAGGGAGAAGCCCAGCCTGTGAAGGGAGTGGCAGGTGACAGACAGATGATTCAGGACTTGCTCGGGAGAGCGCGCCCTGATCAACCAATCGTCCAGATAGGGATAGACGTGAATCCCCCCTTTCCTGAGATACGCTGCCACCACCACCATGAGCTTGGTGAAAACCCTCGGGGCGGAGGTCAATCCGAACGGCAGGACCCGAAACTGAAAGTGCGAGTCGCCAACCGCGAACCTCAGGTACTTCTTGTGCTTGGGATGGATCAGCACATGAAAATAAACGTCCTTGAGGTCGAGAGACACCAACCAGTCCTGTAGTTGAAGGGCCTGGAGGACTTCAGAGAGAGTAACCATCTTGAACTTGTCCTTCCTGAGGAGTTTGTTCAAACCGCGCAAGTCCATGATGGGTCTCAATCCCCCGTCTTTCTTGGAAATCAAAAAATAAGGGGAATACCATCCCTTGTTCCTCTCCGCTACAGGCACCAGTTCTATGGCGCCTTTCTCCAGCAGGGATTGTATTTCCTGCGCAAGGAGCAGATCCGGACTCTTCAAAGAGAGATTCCCTGGTGGATTGTCGTGAGGCCTCTGCCGGAAAGGAAGACAGTAGCCGTGGGCTATGATCTCCAGAAGCCACACATCCGAAGTAATGGCACGCCATTATACAAGATGATGCGCCAGCCTTCCCCCAACCGGTGAAGCATGAGCCTCATGACTGAGCAGAAGCGGCTGCGACGTCGCCTGAGGGCAAAGAGTCAACTGCTCACGCGGCCTTGGCACCTCAAGTACCTTGTTTTCCACCTCTGGCACTGCTACGGTTGCCCCTTTGACTTGCAGCTCCTCTTGCTTTACTAAAGGATGAGTAATAACGAAAGGAACCTCCCCTCCACTGCTGTCCCCTAGGACGAAAAGGCAGAGGTTGGCGGACTGCAGCGCCCAACGACTTTGCTGCAGCTTTGGAGGTCTGCAACCTCTCAAGGCTCTCGTCAGCCTTGCTGCCAAAAAGATGTTCACCATCAAAGGGCATGTTGAGGAGCCTGGCTTGCACATCAGGAGCAAACCCCGACTTCCTCAACCACGCAAACCTGCGTATCACGGTGCTCGCCGCCATGGACCGACTGACACAGTCTTTCATGTCCAAACCCGACGGAACGGACTCACACATGGCATCCTTGCCATCCTGAATAACAGCAAGAAAACCATCCCATTCGCCCACTTCGGGAATATGTTCAGCCGCTAAGGAAATAAAGTTCCACAGAGTGTGCGTGAAACGAGACAAGGCACATACGGAGTTGGCTGCCTGAAGAGCCATACCCCCTGAAGAAAACACTTTCTTCGCCCAGCCATCAAAACTCTTGTTGTCCCTATCAGGAGGGATGGTAGGATACGACGCCTGCTTTGCTGGGCCGTAGCCGCCTGCACCACCAAACTCTCCGGAGTGGGGTGCATGGTCAATAAGCAGGGGTCACTACTGGCTGGGCGGTATTTTCGCGGCAAAGACTTGCCCACTGCCGGGAGACTCTCCGGAGCAGTCCAAGCCGCTGCCACCCTTCTTTGCAGCACCATATGGAATGGCAGTACCGGGTCAGTGGGTGGAACTTGGTCGTGGATATCCGTCGGGTCATCCTGCACAAAATCAACTGGGGGTGCCGACCACCCCAAGAAGTCTGTGACCCTCGACATAAGGCACCGGTACGATGACTGGGCATAGGTGCCAGGCTCAGGCCTACAGAACTCCACCTCCGGAGAGGTGTCCAGACCACTGGCGTCATGCAGTGACTGATGCAAGTCCTCAATCTGGCTATGACCAGAAAGAATCTCATCTGGTACCGTGTCCGGGACCAACCCATCTTCAGAACTCTCTTCCACCTCAGAAATATACTCCATAGGCTGGAAAGGGGGCAATGAATAAGGGAGAAAGACATGTTCTGCCTTGGCCAGAGCCTTTCTAGGGGGTTCCCCCGTGCCAGGGGGTACCTCCGACACCACAGCCTCGAAAGGCATTGAGGGCTTCGAGTGAATTGGCGTCGACGTCGAGCGCGGCGCCAACAGTATCGACGGCTTCGACACAGGCCTCGAGGGTGGAGCCCCGAGCGTGTCCTTCGACAGACTGGGCGCCGATGGCTTCGACGACTTCCTTGGAGGCGGAGCCTCGAGACAGTCCATCGACGACCTCGGCGTCGACGTCTTCTTCGAAGACTTCACAGGTGCACACGGGCTCGAGCGCATTGAGGACCGGGACCTGGAACGGGCATGACTGGAATGATTCCCCTTGTCCGAGCGGGACCTCTCCCGCGAATCGTGCCGACCACCCGAGCCCGAAGGAGTCCGAGCGGTGTCTCCAGTATGGTCACGACTGACCCTTCTCGGAGGCGTGGACGGACCGGAGCCCTGCGATACAAGAATCGCCAATATTTTCTTCCCAAAGGAAGCCCATTCCTCCGGAGAGGAACGCTTGGTGGGATAAGAAACCCGCCAACGGGCGGAGTCCTCGGATGAGGACGGGGAAGGCGACCGATGACGGTGCTTCCGGGAGTGCCTCGAAGAGGCAGAGTAGTGGCGGGACTCACTCCGGAACCAAGACCCCCTACACTTACGACTACGATGCGGAGAGTCACCCCTCGAATCGTCCGTCGAAAGCCCAGTGGACTTCGTCTTCCGGCGCTTGGACACCTTACCGACCGACAGCTTCTTCTTGTGTTCCCGCAAGGCCTTGGACATAAACGACTGGCAGTCAACACAATCATCTGTGTCGTGGGCCTCCCCGAGGCACCAGAGGCAGGCGTCGTGCGAGTCTGTCACCGACATCTTGGACCCGCAGTCCCCACACTTCTTGAAGCCCGGACGCGGGGTGGAAGAAGAGGAAGACATCCCGATATAACAAACGAACAGGTTCGAAGAACCGAAAGAACAAACTCCAAAGAGTCGAGGCGCGCCGAGATCTCCGAAGCGAACACGTTCGCGGAAAAAACAGAACTGAGGCTACGGGCGTCGTGCGTCCTACTTATAACATCTGGTGACGTCAGCCGTCGGAGGAGGTCCTTGAGGATGGCGTATCGACGTCATCGACGCAGGACACAGACGCCGAAGATTTTCCGAAGCAGCACAGCTGTGGTGATTAGTGTCAGATATGGAATACGTCAGAGGACCCAATCCCCTCGAAGTATAGTTTCTGATTTTGTACATCGTGGAGTGAATGAGGAAATTGCAGGAAGTTTATGCAATAGTCCGATTTTATCGGTGTACAAGAAAGGAGATAATGCGATTCCTTTCCGTTTTTATTATCGATTTGCGTGCTATTAATAAGATTGTTGCTCCACAATTTCCAATTGTGCCTGATGTGACCACAATATTAACGATGATTCCTGCTTGAGGGTGTGGCTACATGACCACAGACTAGGATGTGAGGACCGTGAGCTCTTGCTGATCCGAAATTGATCCGTAGAAAATAGGCTCTCCAAAGCCAGCTAAGAAGTGCGGAAGTAAAGCTATGACACTATGAAGCTAATGGGCATGCAGTGGTGATAAGTCTGACCGAAATAGTGTAAGGAGAAGAGAGTGCGGTGGCGATGAAGTTGGAGGGTTTCCTGGGACAGCAGCAGATGGCGACCGTCGCAGAACAAAGGGAACGGCAGATGGATGCGGCGTGAGCAATGTAAAGTGAGGATTTGCCTGCAAGTCCAGCTGATCTGATTCTGCGAGGAAGGACTGACAGAGCGAGGTCGCGCAGGCAAAGCGAAACCGCCAGGAAATAACTAAGAATATGCCTGTTCTGGACCGAGTAGGTGAAGCGCGTCGGAAAGATTGTCACAACTGCGATACTGCGTGTGGCAACGGACAAAGGAGCTGGTGACAGCAGCGGACGATACGAGCGCTTAGAAGCTACTTTGTGGCAGGATATTGTAGCTTGTAAGCACATGAGAATACGACGGGGGCCTCGACAGTACTTGTAGCAACGTTTATCTGGAATGCAGCACGAGCGCTCCCAAGACCAAAAAATAGCTAATCTCTGCTTAGCAAGCAGTTCAGAGATGAGCACCCCACATGCACCAGATTCGGATTAGGCAGATAAACAGTTCTGCCCCAGCTGCACGGCCCAGTGAGGAGGAGAACCTTTTGGCTGCAGAAAATGGCGGCCGCCTGCAGACAAAGAGATCAGATTCGGGACGTTTGAATCTGACTTCGGCGGACCGCTCATCGGACTACACCGGCACCGCATTAAGCCTCATGGCGAGAGCACCCTCATCAGTAACCGTGCTGTAAAGGAGGTACGCTCTTGCTCATGTGTGTGACTGGCGAAGCCTGGTGTCGCGCACCCTAAGTGAGGCACTGGAATCCTCCAGCTGATGGAAGAGATCGCGTAAGGGAGTGAGCTAGCTGGGCCCTGCAGTTACAAATGTATCAACAACACAGCCGATCTATTAGCGGAGCCGGGCCCAGCGGTGAGTCGCCACTACAATTGTAGCAAAAATGGCGAGAAAAACAAGCCTATTGTGTGGCCCCCCGCCCCTGAGCAACAAACGAAAAAGGGAATTAAAGGGATACAATATATCACGGACCAGCTGACTCAGACGGAGCAGCATCGCAGCGTGAGACCCGGGCATTTGAAAGTGTTGGCCAGTGAGCCACTACGAAATGAGGCACTGACACACAATGCGGCACAAAATGGCTGGTAACCTATAGTGAAGGACGCTCGCATTGAAGTATGAAGGGCCCTTGCCCAGATAACAAAGGCGCAGTATCACGGAAGCGCTAAATGTACTTAAGGCAGGAGAGACACCACCCAATCTGGATAAACAGCCTGTGACAGCACCCATTATAGTGCTAAAGAACGGACTGGTCAGACACCGTGATAAGAGGAGGCACACTGCAGCCCAATCTATGGGAAGTAGTTACGACAATTGGAGGCAATGGAAGTAGCTGCCCCTATGTACATGAGTCAAGCAGGTGGGGCGGTGTGTTGCCTCCAGCAACACGCAGTGAATAACAGTTGCCGATCGACACTGGACTGCCCTACTCCACGGTGGAACTGAGAGTGGTGCAGTTTGCAGAGGGGTATAAACTGTGAGTGGATCCTAAACGATGAGAGGCACCGGGGGCATTATAGGCACAGATTGACATTTGGGACAAATACCTCATAAGGCCATAACTACCAAGTGCGCATGACGCGGAGAGTGTGAGCATAAGGAGAGAGACACAGGCGGGCTATATGCTGATAGCTGGAGGACCTGTCCGGACCCACAGCCTTCCAGGATAAACGGTGCCTTGTCTGGATAGATCACAGTGTGGGCGGGTGACGTATCAGAGCGCAGCCTTACATTCCTACGTGGGAGGTCACAACCCATTCCTGCTGCTCACAAGTTGTTCCAAGACCCCTTTTGTGTGGCCAGTCCGGGCACAGACGATACTAGCTATCTAATCCCGCTGAAGCTGGCTGGTAGCGAGGCTCGCCCACAAGCCTGTGGCACGACGCCATGTCCAGCAAACCTATAAGAGCGAAAAGCAAGCAAACCTACACTGGAGGAATACGCCAGAACACCATCGGGTCCAGAAGGCGCCAAGAGTAAAGACAAAACCCCGGCCCGGAGCGCTGTCACTATGGGCACTAATCAGGAGATCCTGGCCGCAATTGTGGATTTGAAAGTGGCTTGGGAGACCAAGTTGGGCCTGGCTATGACTGAACGGAAAGCAACATTGGAACTTAAAGTCAGTGCAGTGCAAGAGGAAGTGAACCTTCTCTGGCAAGATGTGAAGTCGCTGGCAGAACGCACAGAGAATTTGGAAAAAGAGGTTGGCCCGGACACAGCGGACTGTACAGCTCACAAAGCAGATCTTCACGCCCTGGTGCAATGTGTGGGCAACTTGGAAAGTAGGGTGGAAGAGGCGGAAGGACGCGCCAGAAGGAACAACATCCACATTGTTGGTTTGCCGGAGGGAGCTGAAGGATCCAACCCTACAGAGTTCATTGAATCCATGCTACTGCAGGATATAACTGGAGGAGTTAAGTGTAATCAGTGAACTGCGCCAATTAACAATAATACAATAACAATTGAGTTATATTTTTAATTCAATTCCACAGCCTGAAACGTGTTTCGAGCAAAACTCTTTTTCAAAGGCTGTGCATAGTTTCAAATATAAAATCAATAGCATGTTCATTATTGTATGCACATCATAACAATTGGGCAAACACCAAGGGGTTAAGAAGGGAAATTGGCCAAAAATAAATGTGTAATACATGACAACAAAGTTAACATCATGACAATATTGCACAATCATTATGGTTAAATAACATTAAATGATAGTGAAAACATTTTTCAAATTCATACAGTCAATTACCGTTTGATAAAAGGCATCCATCCGGTTCCAAAACCAATAAAAGGGATGACAAAACAACATGGAAAAAGAATAAGTGCGTGCGGTGATCAAACAACCATAGATGAATTAATATGCCGAATCAACTAAAATAGTCAAGACTATCTAGATATATTTACCGATGAACCTTGTCCAAGAAGAATCTGTACAACAAAAATTCACAAAGATTATTGATTGCCATAGCTATTACGTCCACAGCCCAACCAAAATTCCACGAATGGGTGTGTGTGTGTTGATTATGTAACCAGGATTCACTACTTTCAGTGCGCTAATTTTAATTTTATTTCGTATCAACACCTAAATTATGCATGTAAAAGTACTAACATATCCGCTTTAATCTCACAATTAATTGGTGGATCCTAGTGTTTAATTACGGCTCAGTAGCATGTCACTTGACTGGAGCCGGTCCTCTCCCTCACCCAATATGGCCGCCGCTGGATGTTCTGTCACGTTGATGCTTATGCGATCTAGTTTCCTCCTTAACTACACAAGCAGTACTACGCGCGCGCGCGCTCTCCCTTGGATACTGTTGTTGCCGGAAGGCTGGTAAGCGGTCTGCATGTCCTTTTGATACGGTCACTGTGTTTCAATCAGGCGCTTTCACCTAATTCCGTGCTTGTTTCCCCTTTTTCCTTTTTGTTAACTGTTCAATCATCTACTGACATTGGATACGTGGTTCATCCTGAATTGGTTGATTATTGCATCCTTACGGGCAACAATTCCCTTTCGTACGTGAATTACTGCAGATTTCCTCTAATTGTTATTGCAATTGCAAGTAATATTAAGGTAATTCCTTTTTATTTTTCATACTAAATGTCGTGGAATTTTGGTTGGGCTGTGGACGTAATAGCTATGGCAATCGATAATCTTTGTGAATTTTTGTTGTACAGATTCTTCTTGGACAAGGTTCATCAGTAAATATATCTAGATAGTCTTGACTATTTTAGTTGATTCGGCATATTAATTCATCTATGGTTGTTTGATCACCGCACGCACTTATTCTTTTTCCATGTTGTTTTTTCATCCCTTTTATTGGTTTTGGAACCGGATGGATGCCTTTTATCAAACGGTAATTGACTGTATGAATTTGAAAAATGTTTTCACTACCATTTAATGTTATTTAACCATAATGGTTGTGCAATATTGTCATGATGTTAACTTTGTTGTCATGTATTACACATTTATTTTTGCCAATTTCCCTTCTTAACCCCTTGGTGTTTGCCCAATTGTTATAATGTGCATACAATAATGAACATGCTATTGATTTTATATTTGAAACTATGCACAGCCTTTGAAAAAGAGCTTTGCTCGAAACACGTGTCATGCTGTGGAATTGAATTAAAAATATAACAATTGTTATTGTATTATTGTTAATTGGCGCAGTTCACTGATTACACTTAACTTATCTACTACTGAGGGTTCTTGGTCCTGGCACCTTCAAATTTTCAAGTTGAACGCTGCCTTTTTTATATTCCTAATATTGAGTATTAGCGCTGGTTGTTCACATTGGCCTTTGGACCACACTGTTCTATTTATAACTGGAGGAGTGTCATCCCAGGGGTTCGCGGTGGAATCCGCCCCCGGGTACCACCCAGGCCGGTGATTGCCAAGATCCTAAACTATCGCGACCGGGAAAGGATCCTTGAACATTTTCGGAAGGGCGGTACAATACAAAGAGGAACGGCAAATATAACTGCATACCCAGATTATACCCTGTTGGTACAACGTAGCCGCATGAACTTTGGGACTGTCAAAAGAAGATTGCGTGAAGCAGGCCACAAGTACATGTTGCTCTACCCGGCGAAGCTGAAGGTGTTCCACAAAAACAGAAGCTTGTTTTTCGAGTCCCCGGAAGAAGCTATGGGGTGGCTCGACACGCAAAGCTGCGCCCAGGAATCGGGCATCCAGTCAGGAGACGGTGATGAAAGAGATAAGTAAGCTGCGTATGCTGCACCGAGGGGGTCGCGGCCTAAGACTATGGGACTTGATTATTGTGCAAGATGTAGCTTAAGGGCGGGCTTGATCAGGTTATATTTGAATACGACCCATGAGGACTAAGTTTGTTAGCATAATACAGGAGCCTCGCGGAGCTAGTCCTCATACCCCCATTTAGAGTAGTTTAGTTAGATCACTGGTAGTCCGGTGACACCCTGCTGGGCTTCTGTCCTCGGCATACCGAGGCAGAACCAAAAGCGGGGTCGCCTGAGATCCAGGGATGGAGCTGGGCATTTGTTGGGGTTGGGAAGGGTGGGGGGAGGGTAAGGGCGGAGTGTGGGGGTTTGAAGTTGGGAAGCGGGTAGAGGGGGTGTTTGTTGGGAGGGAAAAGGTAATGAGCCAAAACGCAAATCTTAACAGGCGGGATAAGGGGCGGAGACGGAGGGCAGGATATTGTAGCCATGGCGTCAGGGTGCCTTAGAGTGGTTACCTGGAACGTCAGAGGGGGATGCTGGAAACCGGGAAGTGTGTATTGTAAATTTATACGCCCCCAACCAAGATACAGCATCTTACTTTAGGACTCTGTATGGCAAAATTAGCCCCCTACTAGGTGGCGGGATACTGTGGGGCGGAGACTTTAATTGTGTACTTAATCCTAAAATTGACATATCAGATGATAAGCTAGACAAACCCACCCCGGCTGCAAAGGTACTACAGGCCCTCCTGAGAGACTTCAACCTAGTTGACGTCTGGAGGCAGCTGCATCCAATAGACAGGCAATACTTGCACTATGCGGCACCACACAACCTGCACACTAGATTGGACTACGTGTTTGCTGCTGCAGAGTGGGCGGAAGAGATGCAAGGCGTGGAATATAAGGCCAGGGTGCTCTCGGACCACTCCTCCCTGGTCCTGGAGTGATGACACCAACCTCTTAGGGTGCGGATTCCTACTTGGAAAGTCAGAGCCGAGGCTCTGCAGGACCCGGGATTCCAGGAGGACTTAAGAGAGGTGATCACGGAGTACTTCGAGATCAATACTGGCAGTGTTAGCTCTATGGGAACCATGTGGGAGGCATTTAAAGTGGTTTTGCGAGGGGTTGCCATATAGAAATCTAGCAGGCTCCAGGGGGGCATAGAGCAGGAGCTGAGGGGAATTGAGGAGGAGTTGGAGGAAATTATGCGTAGGGGAGGCACCTCTAATGATGAGAGAGTCAGGATGAGGCAGCTACAACAAGCTAGTGGTGAACTCTGGGACAGGTTATGTAAAATAAGCTACAAGAAGTATGTGGAGAGACAGCATGCAGGGGGAGATAAGCCGGGCAGGTTGCTGGCCTGGCTATACAAGAGCGAGGCACTGCGACCGGTGATCAGGGAAATTAAAGGGGAGGGAGGTCAGACCCTGAATACCCAGGAGGGGGTGAATGAAGAGTTCCTGAGATACTATAAACATCTCTATGAGGACCCAGGCGGATCAAGGGACCACGAAATCCAGGAAACGCTGGAGGATATAGGCCTGCCCACCCTAGATGATGTAGAACGGGCAGACCTGGATGCCCCTATTACAATGGAAGAACATGAGCAAGTGGTTCAGCACCTGCCCACGTGTAAGGCCCCTGGGTCAGATGGGCTTCCAAGTGAATTCTACAAAACTTATAAGCAGGAGCTGCTTCCCCCGCTGCTGGCTATTTTTAACGAGACATACGAGCAAGGCAGGCTGCCAGAGTCCCTACGAGAGGTGGCGATTATTCCGCTTTTAAAGCCGGGTAAGCCAAGCACGGATTGTGGGTCATATAGACCCCTATCGATGCTTAACCAGGACAGCAAAATCCTTACTGCTGTGTTGGCAAATAGGCTTAAGACAGTCATTGGTAAACTGATACATACCGATCAAACAGGCTACGTCCCGGGTAGGAATATAACTGATAATCACAGGAGATTGCATCATATTATTGATCAAACAAAGGAAGATCCAGGTGAATTGGCAATAGTTTCACTAGATGCGGTCAAGGCCTTCGATTCAGTAAGATGTCCCTGGCTGATTGCGACTTTGGAAGGCTATGGAATGGGGCCGGGGTACCTCAGGTGGGTGAAAATGTTATACAGCTCTCCAATTGCTAGGGTTAAAACGGGCGCTATCATATCAGATAAATGGCAACTAAGCAGGGGCACTAGACAGGGCTGCCCGTGGTCGCCCATATTATATATACTAGCGTTGGAGCCATTGGCCGTGTTATGTCACACTCTTCAGGCACTGCCTGAGCCAGCTGAGCTAGCCACTTGGTACTGTGATGTCATGCAAGTACCAAGTGGAATGTTGATGTATGAGTGAGAGAAGGCTGTGCTGAGTGTTCTGTTTATGGGTCAGTTGGTCCCTCCCTTCCTGGGTGATGGGTGCCAGTGATCTATCTCATGTCTTATACCTTATGTCTTTATGTCCTGTAACATGTAACTGAAGAACTGGAAGTAAACTTACTTATAAGCAACCTAACTCAAGTATGGATATTGCTTTACTACAATGGCGACGAGGATCTCTGGAAGAAGAACCCTGGTGAAAGGGAAGCTGGAAGGGAAGGTGACTGCAGAGACCTGCTGCGGGGGGTGCAGGAACCAACAGGACCAAGGAGAGAAGAAGATATCACCGCCCCCAAGTAAGCATACCCATCACCCAGGGCGGACAAGGGAGGAGAGGGAGGAGAGCAGGAGGACCATAGCAGATTGGATCAGCAGCCCATGGCTTCTTGGGAGTGCTGGGTCCTGGGAGTGCTGGCCCTTTGGTTATAAGGAACTTGAGAAGGGCGTCCCAAATCTATTGATGAACCAGTAGCCCATGGTTTGTGGGAGTGCTGTGTTCCAGGCGCCTCTAGAGCACGTACTGGTTAAGGGAGTTTGGTCAAGTGGGTCAATACTGAAGCAGCCCACTTAATTTCAAATGTTAAGGATTCCTGAGACTATGAAAAGATTGCACGTTTGTGATTGCAAACTGCAGCAGCCTCAGAAATGGATTGGGAATGATTGACCGGGCCGTGTATGCGACGGGAGTGTTTGCGCAACATGGGCAGGACTGAAAACATTTCCAAATTTGCTTTCACAACCGGCCATAGAAATGCTGGCGTGGTTCTTAAATGCATTTTTGTGTAAGATGACTCTATAACAGAGGTGCTGGCTGAGTGACCGTTAGTCCAGTAGTGAGCGCAGCAGTACCTTTCTGTTCTGTGCCATTTTCAATTGTGATGACGTCACATTGGAGCTGTGGGAGTCAGCGAAGCTTTGGAATTCTGTGTTTCAGTGTCCGGGTGAGGAGCTTCTGAAAGTTGGAGCGCTGAAGGGTGATATTAGAATAGAGGACCTTGATGCCGTCCTGCGACTTGAAGACGTCATGTTGTGGGTTTCGGAAGTGCAAGCGGGTTATGGAATCCCTTCGAATGCTCGAGTAATGGACCTCTTCAAGGGGACGCAGAGCCGCTCTGCCCGTTAGGATGTTCAAGGCAGTGGCGGCCGCGGCAAAGAATGCTTCTCTGCCTCTTTTGAGTGCGACCGTGGCAGAATGCTTCTCCGCTTTTGTTGATGTGGCGGGCAACATGGCGA
Organism: Ambystoma mexicanum; assembly: GCF_040938575.1. NCBI lineage: Eukaryota > Metazoa > Chordata > Amphibia > Caudata > Ambystomatidae > Ambystoma > Ambystoma mexicanum. The sequence goes on along the minus strand of NC_090936.1, from coordinate 496,851,402 downwards.
AGTACTGAGGAAAGCATCCTTGCTGATGAGGTCGGGTGCAGGTAACGCCGCTCCGCCTCACTACCGAGGCGCAAATCAGCGGTCAACGTGTTGGTAATCGTTGCACAATGCTACTCGTATGAGACTTGATAATGCATAAATGCATGTTGAGATGGAGTTCATTTCGTTTTGCATTTAGGATTCAAGTTGAGAACTTAATTAATGCAATGTTGGTTGTTGTAATGGTAATTCCACTGAGTATTAGTGTGGGCTTTGGTGAAAACTGTTGTATGATAAATGCTGGTCTGGTGAGAGTGTGCATGGGATGGGTTAAGTCACTGCAGTTAGAATTTAACCATTTCTTTAACATTTGCAGGTTTATGGACATTTTACACAGTTTAATGAAAGGTGCATAATTAAATGCAATGTGATACGGTGTGGAGCTCTTTGTGTGTGAACGAGCTAGTGCAACCTATTGAGGATTTTTAGGTTCAAAGTGTTTTATAGACTTTTGGACTTTTAGGCATTTAGAATTAATGCAGCACATGGATGAGCAAAAGAACTATATAGGTAATATTTTGCATTTAGGATTAATGCAAAACATGGACAAGCAAAAGAACTATGTAGGAAATGTTTTTGTTAAATCATCAATTCTAAAGAAATGTCATTTGTGGTACATACATTGTACATAAGGTTGACTGTGAATATGTAAACCTGATGGATATGTATCTGGTTAGGAATGATGTGAGCTTAGTTCATGTTCAAATGACTTTGAGTCATTATTCTGATGGGTAGGTTAGGACAGTTAGGATTACTGTCCAGCTGTATTGAGATGGAGGTAGCGCTTTTACTTAAATTGGCTGTATTGAGGTAGCGCCTCATTTAGGTGTCAATTGGTTGGCAATGGACACTTGTTTTAATGGGGGTAGCGCCCTTTCAGGTGCAGGAGTGAGTAAGTGGAGAAGTGCACTAAGGTGAGTGGGAGTTGTGGTCGGGTGATTTTAGGAAGAACTTGGGAACAGTAGTAGTGCACTGTTAGAAGAAGTCAACTCTCATCTGAAATGGACAGGTGGTTTTGTTGGATGAAGATGTGGTAGTGGTTATCTTAGAATTGGCTGTTGTACTGGTTGGGGACGCCCTCTGGTGGAAACATTGGCTAAACGGAAATATGTTGTCCAAGATGAAGAGTTGTCTTGTAGTTGTTTTCTTTTTGTGTTATATGTAAATCCAGGCCAAGGTACCCCAAGGTCAGGATTATGGGACTCGTTAGTGCTGCCATTGAGTTGAGCGTTTAGTCCAACCCCATTGTTTGGTTGGTGGTCTTGGAGATGCCTGGCCAGTATCTTCGAGTTGTTGCAGGATGCGTTTACCTTGGTGTGGTTGAGTTGGGCTCTTTTGGCCTAGTCCTTTCGATGTATTTGTTTGTATATTCGTGATGTAGGCACAGTTTGGTGATATTTCAGCAGTGGTTAGCGGTTTTATGAATTCTCTCAATAGGTATGGTGATTCTGTTGTTTTCTTGGATGTCTAGTATTGCGCCAGGATCACAAGCCATGCTTCAGGGTGGCACCCTGGAGGCTCGCCTGTGGCAGGGGTGGGCGTAAGGATATATGTTATGTTAGCGAGTGTTTGGTTTGTAGGGTAGCTTTAGCCTGGTGTATAGGCTGGCAAATGTCTAAGGTGAGAGTCTAGAGTTTGTCCGTGGCAGGGATAGACAGAAGGTGATTTGTGTTGGTATTGAGGGTGACCTGGATATGTAGGTGAAGTTTGGAATTGCATAGCTGTGGGATTTCTTGTGAAGCTGTATGGTGGATGGTGATGTGACTTGCCTATATGTAAAGTGCTTATTGTTCGTGTAGATGTTTCGGTAAGGAGGGAGATGTGTTATGTCACACTCTTCAGGCACTGCCTGAGCCAGCTGAGCTAGCCACTTGGTACTGTGACGTCATGCAAGTACCAAGTGGAATGTTGATGTATGAGTGAGAGAAGGCTGTGCTGAGTGTTCTGTTTATGGGTCAGTTGGTCCCTCCCTCCCTGGGTGATGGGTGCCGGTGATCTATCTTATGTCTTATACCTTATGTCTTTATTTCCTGTAACATGTAACTGAAGAACTGGAAGTAAACTTACTTATAAGCAACCTAACCCAAGTATGGACAATGCTTTACTACAATGGCGATGCGCCGTCTGTCTAAGACAGCAATACGAGGAGATAGGTATCCGTACTGCGGGTGGTTTGCATCTTGTTTCTTTATATGCTGACGACATACTGTTGTATCTGCGCTACCCAGAAGAGAACATGCAATACATTCTGGATGTGATGGAGCAATTTGCCGCCCTTTCAGGCATAGCGGTTAACCCCAAGAAGTCTAGCATGTTCCCCCTGGGGAGATACAGATTTGTCCTACCCAGGGGCTTGCCGATATTACCAATACCCTGGCGCACCAAGTCGTTCCGATACCTCGGAATTGACATATAGTATACGGCAGGAGAAGAACATACAACAATACGATAAAGGCAGTAGAAGAAATGAAAAATAGCATGGGATTTTGGTCCAGGCTACCCCTGGCTATGATGGTGTTACGCTCACCTGGTTCCCACAGGGGCGTAGATCGAACCCGGAAAGCTGCGGCCTCCACCAGCATGAAGCGTAGGGCAAAGATGACCGTCTGGACGGACCCCCTTAGTCTTGTAAGCTTGACTCGTAGAAATATTCTCCTGTAGATGGAGAAAGGTATTTAGCCCCGTGGGTGTGAATGCAGACCCCCCTCCCTGCTCCCGTTCTCCCCACTTGCCACCTCCGATATTCCCAGTCAGTGTCCTCACCTTATGTTTTTGATTGGTGAGCTCTCCATCCTGCGTGGCATGCAGGGGCGCGTAGATACCAGTTACTTCACTGGTTTTAGGTGCTGGAGTTCTGGACGATTATTGAGTCCGGAGTTTGCCAAGTTTAAAGAGTTCAAAATGTCCAATGTTCACTCTTGCACTTCCCTGTTGATTTGCAGCGGCAAATTCTGTCTGGAGGTTGCTGGCGGCGTTCAGGTAAGAGTCTGTATCACCCAAACTATCCTGTAAAGTTGCGTGAGATTAGCTCACTGTCTTTTCCTTATTTCCTAGATGCGGCATATTGAAGGATAAAGCCTCCGGTGATAATCAGGTAAGTCTTGTAATATAGGTGATTGTCTTTTTAGTCTCTTTAGGCTCACCTTGCTATTTCTTGTCTTTTCCCTAGATGTTGAAAATCACCGAAAAAAGTGACGGAGGCAGCGCCGAGTCGGAGATGCTGTGGGCTGGTGAAAATGGAGCGGCGCTGCAGCTGGGATGCGACGCGTGCCGGAAGAATGTCCCTTCAGGCTCGGAGTGATGCAAGATCCGAAATCAGGTAAGGAATCAGATTAAAGTCCGTAATCTAACCTCTTCTCCTATTTTCCTTTCTCTCCTAGGGGCTCCGTGTTCGAGGCGGGCGTGGCAGAAGACTGGATGCAGGTTTGCAGACATGGTGAGCGTTACACTGCTAAATGCAGAATAACGCGAAGCGTGTGTTGTAGATCGGGCGTGGCTTAAATAGCTTCAAAAGTAGTCCCAGGTAAGAAGTCCCTAGAACCACACCAGAGTGAAAAGTAGTCCTAGTGGAAAAATACGTTGGCCTGGATGCATGTGCAGCATGGTCTGCCTGAGGTAAGTGATGACTATGAGCCTGGCGCCTTAGGCGCCAGGACTGATTCCTACTATGAGCCTGCCACCTACGGCGCCAGGACTGAACACAGATAGCCCCTAGCCGGGGCTTCTGAGGTTTAAACAAATGTCCGGATGCCTGCTTCCAGGGCGGATGGGCTTGGTCCAGCTGCCCGGGGGTAGGCATCATGACAGCACTCCCCCCCAAATCCCCCCTAAGGTTGTTCTTCCTCTGGGCCCTGGTTTGTCTGGGAAGTTCTGATGGAATTTCTTCACTAATCGAGGTGCATGGACGTGGTCACTGGGTTCCCATGACCTTTCTTGTGGTCCGTAACCTTTCCAATCGGTTAAATAAAAAAGTTTAGATTTAACCATCTTAGAGTCCAGAATATCTTTTACCTCGAATTCAGGTTCTCCATCTATTAGGATGGGGTCAGGTGGCTTGGCTAATCTTGTTCCGGGTTGAACTGGTTTTAGAAGTGAAACATGGAAGATGGGATGGATCTGCATACTAGAGGGCAATTCTAATTTAACTGCTACCGGGTTGATAATGTTTTTAATGGTGTAAGGCCCCAAATATCTAGGATTAAAAGTTTGAGTCCCTTTTAGGGGTATGTGTCTGGTAGCCAGCCAAACTTGATCTCCAATCTGATAATGGGGAGTGTCATTCCTATGCTGATCGGCATTCTTCTTGTATTTCTCCTTTGCTTTTTTCAAATGTTCAGTTGCTTCCTTAAAGGCTTCAGTAATAGTAGAGTGCAGATGGGTCACTGCCGGCATTTCCAAGTGTTGGGGTGAATCAAGTTCTGAGGTTCGAGGATGAGGACCATAAATGGTATAAAAGGGGCTTTGTCCGGTTCCTGAATGTACTGAGTTATTGTATGCGTATTCAGCAATCCATAATATATCCATCCAATTGCCCTCGGTCTGATGTAACATGCAACATAGGTATTGTTCCAGAGTCTGGTTGGTCCTTTCCGTCTGACCATCGGTCTGGGGATGGTGACTAGTAGATAACCTCACGTCGATTTGCGCTAGCTGACAACATTTCTTCCAGAATTGCGAAATGAATTGACTACCTCGATCTGACACCAATACAGAAGGAAATCCATGTACTCGAACAATGATTTCAAGGAATTCCTTGGCCAAAATTGAAGCGGAAGGTAATCCCTTTAAAGGAATAAAGTGAGACATCTTGAAAAAAAGGTCAACAACTACTAGAATGGTGTTAAACCCATTACATGGAGGTAGATCTGTAATAAAGTCTAGGGACAAAGTGTGCCAAGGTGTAGGCGGAATATCCAAAGGCTATAAGAGACCGGCTGGTTTCTTCTTCCGACTTTTGTTTTGGGCGCATATCCCACAAGACAACACAAATGACTTTACGTCCTTTCGCCAGGTGGGCCACCAGAATTGTCTTTTAATTTTAGCTTCAGTCTTGGCAATACCTGGGTGTCCTTCCATCAAAGCATCATGGTAATTGGAGATTACCAGTTCTTGCAGTTCCTTGTGTGGTAAAAACAGATGCCCTTTGATAGTAGGGTAACTCATTAATGACTGAATAACCTGGGCCTTTTTTTTCCCAGTCCTGCAGGGCTGTTGAATCGAAAAGTTGTTGAATCTTTATATGAATATCTTCCAAAGTCTGTAAAGTAGTTACGCCAAGGATTCTTTGTCCTGAAATTATGGGTACTGGTTCTGGGTTTGAAAATGCTTCTCCCATTCCTATTCGGGATAAGGCATCTGCCTTACCATTCTTGCAACCAGGTCAATAAGTAATAACAAAATCGAATTCGGCGAAGAATAGCGCCCATCGGAGTTGACGGGATGATTGGGCCTTGGCTGTTTTTAAATACTGCAGGTTCCTGTGGTCAGTGATTACTGTGATGGTGTTCCTAGCACCGAGAAGGTAATGTCTCCAGTTTTGAAGGCGGATTTGATGGCTAATAATTCTTTATCGGTAACCGCATAGTTTAATTCGGGGCCGAAAACTTTCTGGACCAAAAGGCTACAGGATGAAGTTGACCGGTTTCGGGATCCTTCTGGGACAGGACAGCCCCCATGGCTAAACTGGATGCATCTGTTTCGACTATGTATGGAAGTTCGGGACGTGGATGCTTCAAGACAGGAGCTGATGTGAATTTCGACTTCAACTCTTGGAAGGCTCTTTCAGCCTCTTCGGTCCACAAGAAGCGTTTGTTTTTTCGCAAAAGTGCTGTGATGGGGTGTACGACCTGTGAGAAGTCTGGAATAAATCTCCGGTAGAAATTAGCAAATCTGAGCATGCTTTGTACTCCTTTAACTGAATTGGGTGATGGCCATTTGAGGATTGCATCCATTTTTCGAGAGTCCATTCGGACTCCTTTTGGAGTCAAGATAAATCCTACGAATTCTACTTCCGTGGTATGAAAAACGCATTTTTCCAGTTTCGCAAATAACTTGTGGTGACGTAGTTTCTGAAGGACTGCTCCAACGTGCTCAACATGATCTGATTCTGAGGAAGAGTACACTAGAATATTGTCAATGTAATCAACACAAACGTCGATGAGTTCATGAAGGACATCGTTCATAAAATACTGGAAGGCTGCTGGTGCATTGCACAACCCGAAGGGCATCACCTGATATTCGAACAATCCGTATTTGGTGCGAAAGGCAGTCTTCCATTCGTCACCCTTCTTTACACGTACCAAATGATATGCCCCTCTGAGATCTAATTTAGTGTAAATGCAAGCATCCTTTACCTGGTCTAGTAACTCAGGGATCAAAGGCAATGGGTATCGGTTCTTCACAGTAATCTGATTAAATGCGCAGTAGTCTATACATGTTCTAAGGTCACCTTCCTTTTTCGGTACGAAGAACAAAGCTGAGGAAAGAGGGGACTTGGATGGACAAATGAAACCATTAGCAAGGTATTGGTCTAGATATTGTCGTAGGTGCAGGTTTTCGGGTTCCGTGAGGGCGTAGATTCTGCTGCATGGGGGTTGTGCACCGGGGATGAGGTCGATTTGACAATCGTATGATCTGTGCGGCGGTAAGGTATTTGCCTGCTCTTTTTGGAAAACGTCCTGAAATTCTTGGTATTCCGGAGGTAACTGCACGACTGGAGTAGTGACTGTGGCCAGGCCTTTGTTCAAGGGTTTTTGCGGGTAGCAGGTGTGTGCACAATCCGGGAAGGTTATTCTCTTCTCTCACCAATCAATACAAGGATTATGTGTTTCTAACCAAGGTATCCCCAGTATTATTTGGAACTGTGGAGCTTTGATTAAGTCAAACACAATAGTCTCCCGATGCCCGTCCTGACCCAGCAATGTCATCTCTGTAGTGGAATGAGTTACAAGCCCTAAGGCAATTTCAGTTCCATCGACTGTGGTGACGACATCCGGAGCGGTCTTTTTGCAGAGAGATAGATTCATCCTAGAAGCCAATTTACGGTCCATATAGTTTCCTACGGCCCCGCTATCGATATATGCCCTTGCTGCGTGCATACGTGATGGGAGTCTTGGATCAATGAGGACCATTGGTATGATTAGATGCGAGGTCTGAGCGTCCTTCTTCAAGCTCGGCAAGCAGACCTCTACGCTTGTCGGGCGTGGTCGTTTCCCGATTCAGGCTCTGTTTGATTTCTAACAGCTACTCCGGCTACTTTCTTGGATGGTTTAATAGGGCAATCCCTTAGAAAATGTCCTGAAGCCCCACAATAAAGGCACAATTGCATTTGTCGTCTTCTTTCTCTCTCTTTTTGCGTTAAGGGTCCCTTAACACCCCCCCCCCCCCCGATCTGCAGCATGGGTTCTGATGTGTCAGTTCCTTTGGAGGTAACATGTGGTTTGACCAGTACTCGATTCTCGAATTTAGCCTTTCGATTCTGGAGTCGGTGGTCTAACTGGACTACTAAGTCTATATATTCTGTGCAATCCTGGGGTGGGTTCACCACTTGGGCCAAAACATCTTTGAGTTCACCCCGAAGCCCACGATGAAATAAAGTAATTCTTTTCTCCTCTGGCCAGCCGGTTTCCACCACTAACCTGTTGAAGGTTGCGATATAGGTTAGCAGATCCTGAGTGCCTTGTCATAGGTATAAAAGTTTGTTATCCAGGGCCTGATCCTGCAAATGTCTGGAAAATAGTTTTTCCATGCTCAATTGAAAACCTTGAAAATTCCCAAAAAGAGGGTCATCCTGGTTGACCAGCGGGATTGACCAATCTGCTGCGCTGCCACTAAGGTACGATAGTACAACGGCTACTTTAGCTTGGTCATTTGGGAAAGCTCCTGGTCTGCATAGAAAGTGCAAGCGGCACTGGTTCATGAACACGGCGAACCTTTTCGGGTCCACAGCAAAGCGTTCGGGTGGAGCTAAAGGAATGCTCCCTGGTAGAACCACTTGCACAGGATTGCTCGACGAGACAGGAGTTGGATTCCCTCCGAGTCCAGTTAGTGGTGTTTGGCCGGCCTGGCTTTGCAGCAGTTGTCTAGCAAGATCATCAGTGCGTTCCTTTGACAAAATAAGTTCTCTCCTGAGGGCATTAGTCTCTTGGCGTGCAGAGTGCACCTCTGCCCTAAGTTCCCCTAACAGTTGGGCTAGTTGGCCGGTTTCAGAGGTTTCCTTAACGCCCAGGTGGGTTTTTTTTTAGGTAGGCTTCGCGTTCTGTTACGCTCACCTGGTTCCCACAGGGGCGTAGATCGAACCCGGACAGCTGCGGCCTCCACCAGCGTGAAGCGTAGGGCAAAGATGACCGTCTGGACGGACCCCCTTAGTCTTGTAAGCTTGACTCGTAGAAATATTCTCCTGTAGATGGAGAAAGGTATTTATCCCTGTGGGTGTGAATGCAGACCCCCCCGTCCCTGCTCCCGTTATCCCCACTTGCCACCTCCCATATTCCCAGTCAGTGTCCTCACCTTATGTTTTTGATTGGTGAGCTCTCCATCCTGCGTGGCATGCAGGGGCGCGTAGATACCAGTTACTTCACTGGTTTTAGGTGCTGGAGTTCTGGACGATTATTGAGTCCGGAGTTTGCCAAGTTTAAAGAGTTCAAAATGTCCAATGTTCACTCTTGCACTTCCCTGTTGATTTGCGGCGGCAAATTCTGTCTGGAGGTTGCTGGCGGCGTTCAGGTAAGAGTCTGTATCACCCAAACTATCCTGTAAAGTTGCGTGAGATTAGCTCACTGTCTTTTCCTTATTTCCTAGATGCGGCGTATTGAAGGATAAAGCCTCCGGTGATAATCAGGTAAGTCTTGTAATATAGGTGATTGTCTTTTTAGTCTCTTTAGGCTCACCTTGCTATTTCTTGTCTTTTCCCCAGATGTTGAAAATCACCGAAAAAAGTGACGGAGGCAGCGCCGAGTCGGAGATGCTGTGGGCTGGTGAAAATGGAGCAGCGCTGCAACTGGGATGCGACGCGTGCCGGAAGAATGTCCCTTCAGGCTCGGAGTGATGCAAAATCCGAAATCAGGTAAGGAATCAGATTAAAGTCCGTAATCTAACCTCTTCTCCTATTTTCCTTTCTCTCCTAGGGGCTCCGTGTTCGAGGCGGGCGTGGCAGAAGACTGGATGCAGGTTTGCAGACACAGTGAGCGTTACGCTGCTAAATGCAGAATAACGTGAAGCGTGTGTTGTAGATCGGGCATGGCTTAAATAGCTTCAAAAGTAGTCCCAGGTAAGAAGTCCCTAGAACCACACCCGAGTGAAAAGTAGTCCTTGTGGAAAAATAGTCCCTTCCAGGTCTCATGTTGGCCTGGATGCATGTGCAGCATGGTCTGCCTGAGGTAAGTGATGACTATGAGCCTGGCGCCTTAGGCGCCAGGACTGATTCCTACTATGAGCATGTCGCCTAAGGCGCCAGGACTGAACCCAGATAGCCCCTAGCCAGGGCTTCTGAGGTTTAAACAAATGTCCGGATGCCTGCTTCGGGGCGGATGGGCTTGGTCCAGCTGCCCGGGGGTAGGCATCATGACAGATGGGGAGAGCTGCTCTGCTCAAGATGGTAGTCTTGCCCAGACTGTTGCATTTCTTTGTAAATATCCTGCACGTGATCCAGAGGCGCTTTTTCGCTAGTCTCCACTGTTTGTGCAGGGGCTTTATTTGGAACAACTCCAGGAACAGGGTGGTCCTTTGGAAATTACAGAACTCGTGTGAAAGGGGAGGAATAAACCTGCCGAATTTTGAGCTATACTATTTGGCAGGACAGCTGCAGTATGTGGCGAGATGGCTGTCCGAGGAGGAGACGGCAGAAACCAGGCTGCTGTGCAGGGAACCGGCTCCCTTCTTCCTCAGAGAAGTGGTGTGGCTGTCCAAACCAAAGGTTCTAAAGATGGCAAGGCTGTTGGTACTTGGCTGGGAGATGTGGCATAGGGCATGGCAGATGGCGGGATACCCGGTTCCGTTCTCTATGCAGCTGCCGCTAGCAGCACTATGTGGAGAAGATCCCCAACTGATACAAGGGGTCCATAGGTACTGGGAACCAATGGGCCTGGCCACCCTGGGAGACATATGGCAAGAAGGGGAGGCATTGGAGTTCCAGAGACTGATAGAAGACACCGGGGTGCACAAGGGGAAGTATATAACCTACACCAGAATTGTTAAAACATTGCGAGTAAAGTGGCCGGCGGCGGTGCTCACTGAGCAACCGGATGCCACCATAGAGACGATATATGACATTTCAGAGGGTGGGCATGAGATATCCCGTATATATGAGCTGTTGGGATCTAAGGTGGGGAGGGAATTGTCCCAATTGAGACAACTTTGGGAAGAAGAGATGGGAGAGCCCATGTCGGATGGGCTCTGGGATAGAGCCCAAAGATATCATAAAAAAGTGTCCTGGTACGCAAGGCTCCAGCAGATCCAATTGTATGTCACACATAGAGCTTACCTCACCCCTAGTAAGATCGCCAGGTTTGGTGGCCAGACGACTCAGATGCCCTAGGTGTGGGGAGGAGGAGGCTGGGTTGCTACACATGTTCTGGGCCTGCCCAGAGGTGGGAAGAACTGAAGACACGCTTAGCCGGAAACGGTATTATGCTGCAGGTGGAGTCGGCCTGGGCATGTATGTTGGGGGGTTTCCCTAGGCCACGCAACTTAAGGCACATTAGCAAAATGAAAGACCTAGCATACATCCTGGCCAAACGAAGGATAGCAATGTGCTGGAAGGCAGCCTAGAGGCCAAGGATAGAGTTGTGGTGGGCTGACCTCCTGAAATGGGCAGAGGCAGAAACGGCTGCTTGGTTTGACGCGGTTTGTAGGGGAGGGGAGGGGAGGAGGAGGTAGGACCCCTAATTGAATGGAGGCAGCTGGTGGCTACGATGAGGCCCCCCCCAGTCCGATCAGAGTGATGCTGATACGGATAATGAGATGATGATAAACCCGCCTGAAGAAACACAGGCTGATGCCATGGACATACTGGCTCAAGTTAGGGGGGTGGGAGGGAGTGGGACTGAAGAGCGCAGTTTGTAATGTTATGCTGTTAAACCTGAACACCGAAGTCCTAATTATTGTAATGTTTGGTGTGTTGTTATAAAATAAAAATTATTTTTAAAAAAAAACGATGATTCCTACTTCTGCTACTCATTTCAGTGTGGTGGATCTTAAGAATGCCTTCTTTAGTATTCCCGTGCACGTGGATAGTAGATATTTGTTCGCATTCACCCTAGGGGGACGCTCGTTTACATTCACTCATGTGCCACAAGGGTACACGGAGAGTCCGAGTATTTATAGTAGAGCTTTGAAGGATCAGCTCGATACACTTGAGTTGCCTCCCACTTGTACATTGTTGCAGTACACTGACGATCTTCTTTTAGCTGCAGATTCAGAAGTTGCTTGCAAGGTGGGCACCGTGTTTCTTATTCATCTAGCAGAGCACGGGCATAAGGCTTCATTGAAAAAGTTTCAACATTGTCGACAGAAGGTTGCCTATTTAAGCTATCTCCTGTCAAAGGAGGGGTGGAGACTGACACCTGAACGGATAAAAAGCATTGCTAGCATGTCTGTCCCAAATACACAGAAAGAGGTCAGAGCCTTGATAGGAATGGCTTCTTACTGTAGACAGTGGATTTCGAACTTCTCACTAGTGATAAAACCAATGTTGGCACTGACAAAGAAGGGCATTTCTTTGCCATTACCGTGGAACTTAGAACACCAGAAAGCTTTTGATCTGCTCAAAACTGCACCAGTTTTGGGCACACCAAACTATGAAAAGGCCTTGACTCTGTATGTGCATGAATGTGATGGATGTGCTTTGGCTTTGTTAACGCAGGAACACGAGGGGAAGAATAGACCGTATGGTTATTTTTCCTCCACGCTTGATCCTGTTGCATGCGCTTTGCCAAGATGTTTGAGAGCTGTCGCTGCTGCTGCTGCGTCCGTGAAACAAAGTGAGGATATGGTTTTAGGTCACTCTTTAACCGTGAGGGTACTGCACTCCGTAGACGTTCTCTTGAACAGAACGCAAACGCAACATCTTACATCAGCAAGATTAACAGGATACGAGCAGATTCTATTTGCACCGCATATCAAAATTACAAGATGTTGCACATTAAATCCGGCTGAACTATTGCCTCTTCCGCAAGAAACTGCTTGCAGTGACGGAATGTCACATGACTGCCTCTAGACCACAGAGCAAGAAACAAAAGGCAGGATTGATTTAAATGACACATCATTGAAAGATCCACAAGGGGAATTGTTTTGCGATGGCTCCTGTTTCAAACTTCTGGATGGTACATCCACTGCTGCTTATGCCATCACTACATTAAGCATGATTGTGGAAACCAAAAGAATTTCGCATAACTGTGCGCAGGCCTCAGAGATTATCGCATTGACTCGAGCTTGTCAACTTTCCGAAGGGCTTAGAGCAAATATATTTACAGACAGCCAGTATGCCTTTGTGGCAGTTCACAACTTCGGTAGACTATGGGCAGAAAGAGGTTTCTTGACCTCACACGGAACTAAGATTCAGCATGGCACGTTGATAGTTCGGCTACTCTCAGCACTTGCGGTTTCTACTCAACTAGCAATCATAAAGTGTGTCGCACACCAGAAAGTAACAGATGATGTAGGGAGAGGAAACGCTTTTGCTGACAGGATAGCCAAACAGACTGCCAATGATTTGTATTCAGAAATGTATATAACAAAAGATGCCATGAACACCTGTATATTAGATAAAGGAATTGATTCGATAAAGAATATTCAATCTGATGCCACTTCAGAAGAGCTTAAGCAATTAGCAAGTTTAGATGATGAAGGTTGTTAGATATACAATGTAAAGAATAGATGGATGCAACCTGATGCTTATGTCACCGCTATGGTTACGATGGCTCATGGTCCTACTCATATGTGCTAGAAAAATCTGTAAATTACTAGAACGTGTTTGGGTAAACGTAAACATCTCGAAAACTGCTGAGCGTTTGGTCCAAAAGTGTATGGTATGCTTACAGCATAATGTGGGAAAGGGTACATCGACACCAAGGGGTAGTTTTGGCCCCCCATTTGTGCCATTCAAAGTGATACATTTCAACTTCATTTAAATAGAGCGCTGTTACAATTACAAGTATGTGTTGGTAGTCATTTGTGCCTTTAGCAAGTGGGTTGAAGCCTTCCCTGTGAAAGATGCCACAGCAATGACAACGGAAAAAACCATGCTTAAGGAATATTTTCCTAGGTTTGGTTTACCAAGGGTCATCTGGTCGGACAATGGTCCACATTTTATCGCTGCTGTTATACTGCACAGGATTACAGATCGATAAACGATTCCATTCGGCCAGACATGCTCAGATTGCCGGACTTGTAGAACGCCATAATGGTATCCTAAAGAACAAATTGGCCAAAATTCTGCGCCAGTAGCAATTTGAAATGGCCAGATGCCTTACCAATAGCTCTGTTTTCCATGCGGACGACCCCACAGACCAGAACTGGGCTCTCTCCCTACGAGATCGTGATGGGGAGGCCAGCTAATATTTGGAACCTACCGAAGCCAAAACGATTGAAAGATGTGGAGCACTTGCTCCTTTCTGAATATTTTGACCAGTTAACTCAAAACTTGTATTTGATTTATCAACAGGTGCGAGAAGCCCTCCCAGTAAAGTACGAGGGGCCAGGTCATCGACTTTGACCTAGAGATTGGGTGCTCATAAAATCCTTCGAAAGAGCATCCTGTCTCGCACCGCGCTGGAGAGGACCGTTCCATGTCTTATTGGCCACACAGAACGCTGTACGAGTAGCTGAAAAGACACTGGATACACGTGACTCACGTCAAGAAGATACCTTTTCCTCTGCCACTCGACGAAGGAGAAGAGAAGGAAACTGTTCTGTTCTGCACAATAAGCCTGTTTTGAACAAAATCAAGGGTGTTTCTGAAGTTCTTCCTGAGCCTGTAGGGCCTGGGGACACTGCTACTTTGTATTCGAATTCTTCTTTGCATCTTTCTGCACCCTTGAGCAATCTTGCTTCTGTTTCATCACTTCCGTCAGGAAGCAACGACACGGTTTGCAGATCACACCGTACCTGGAGTCTTGAGGTACAATCTGCATCCACGGCACTAGACTTACAGCACAGCACGGCTGTGCCCACAAGAAACCACCGTTGAGCTAGTCCCTTGCCACTCTCTCACTGAAACATAAATAAGTGGCCGGGACCGGCAAAGTTACCTTCAATCAAGATTAGCCACGTGGTCAGGTGATCACCAACGGGCAGACTTTAAGAACTTGACGAAGATACTTTTTGAACGGATTTTGAGGAACAATGCCCTTTTCTAACTCTACTCGTACGGATCGTAATAGTGGTTGTGTGGCTAACAAAGACATTGAGCAGCAAAAATCATGGTCCTTGAGGACTCACTGTTTTCTTGTAATAATCTTAACTGGTCTGACAGTTGTATTTGCGCTTGGGTTCTGGTATATTGAGGGGGTGCGTCCACTTGAAACATTGTTACCAACTGAAACTTCGGCACTGGGTGCAAGTCCTGATTTCCATAACCATGTGAAACGCAGAGCCACTGCGCTAGATCCCATAGATCTGACTAAGCAGTCAGACGTATCCAGACTTGTTTGCAGGGATAGACATGCGGCTCCTTTCCCATTGCTAACAATGTTGTAAAAAGCTTCTTGCATCTCCCCTTTAGGGATGTTCCCCACTGCCTGTGCTACCAGGAGACATTGATTGGCAAGAGCCCCACTCGACAACGTCATGGCCTGTGCCAAGACACAATGGACAAATCCTGCGAGGATCTGTGATCAACGTCTTTGTGTCATAGTCCTGACATCTATTGAAACGTGCTGGTTTCAGAGTAGACATTTGTGAGTGACATTTTGCTAGTGCAATCTGCCCCTAGGAAGGAGTACATGAGATGCCCCCCATCCATTTGGGGTGGAGGGGGAGGGCCACCAGAACCCATTGGAATGGCCCCCCAATGCATGGGGCAGTACGTTTTGCCCACCCTGGGGGCAGATGGGCACACTAATGTGCCCATCTGCCCCAACAGAAGGGGCAAAACCAAAAGAAAATGATAATATACATGCGCTAGTTGGGGTGTGGGGGAGGTGGGACACTAAACCACCACGGATGTCGGTAAAGGAAAGGGGGGGTGGCGCTCCCCCCACCCAAAATGGAGGGGGGTGGCTCTCATGTAGCCCTCCCTGGGGGCACATTGCTAGTACAATCTGGCAATCTGCTCCTACGAAGGGGAACATGTGTTTTTCCTGGGGGGGGTGAGGGTCAGTAGACCACCAGGGATGGCTTGAAAGGGGGGCTGTGATCGCAGAGTAGTAGTTATCATTTGTTTTTGCTGGGCTGACCATAGGTAACAAATGTTTTTTGTTTCCTTCACAGCTTTTTCTACACGAGCATCTGCAACGTTATGTGAGTACTGTTTTTTATTATTCGATGGTTAGTGCCCATTATCAGTGGGGTGGGTGGGACTGGGGCTGGATTGTTGGTGTGGGTGGCAGTGGGCCGTCTGAAGAGGTATTTTGGTGGACTTAGACACAATTGCAGGGTCAGCCCACAAATAGGCCCCCATGACAGTGTAACATTGGTGTTTCCCTGGGAGCGGCTGTCTCTATTGGGGGTTGACCGTCCGCAAGCCCAGGTTGCACCTCTGGCTGTGCTGCGTTACAGAGGTCACCGCCGGGGAGGAATGGGGATCCTGCTGGGGCTCCCCGGAACTGCCGCTGGACTTGGGGGCAGTCAACCCACATCGGAGACAGCCGCCCAAGGCCAGGGACATCACCCCCCACCATCTTGGAGCTGTGGCTGGCCTGCGTTATTGCTTCTCCCTTTGGGAATGGACGCAGACCCTGCCGGGGCTCCCTGGAACTGCTCCTGGGCTTGGGACAGTATACCAGCATGGAAAACGAATGCCCAAGGCCAGGGACATCACCCCTAACCGTCCTGGTGTTCTGGCTAGGCTCCGTTACAGCGTTTCCCCACCAGGTAGGCCCGGCAGTGTGCCAATCTCTTCCGGGGGGAAAAGCTTTAACGTAGCCAAGCCAGAACTCCAGGACAGTTAGGGGTGATGTGCCCAGCCTTGAGCATTCATTTCCCATGTGGGTCTACCATCCCCCAAGCCCAGCGGCAGTTCCCGGGGGCTTGGGCAGGGTCCCCATTCCTTCCTGGAGGTAAAATCTGTAACAGCCCAGCCAGAGCTCCTGGATGGTCGGGGTGATGTCCTTGGCCTTTGGCAACCATCTCCCATGTGGGTCAACCATCCCCAAGCCCAGCCTGGAGCTCTGGCTGGGCTGCGTTATAGCCTTTCCCTACGGGGAAGAATGGGGACCCAGCCGGAACTGCCAGTGGAATTGGGGGCAGTCGACCCACATGGGAGACAGCCACCCAAGGCCCGGGACATCCCCCCCGACAAATCCTGGAGCGCTGCCTCGGCTGTGTTATAGAATTTCCCTCTAGGAAGGGATGGGGACCCTGCCGGGGCTCCCTGAGACAGCCGCTGCACTTGGGGATGGTCGGCCAATATGGAAGACAGCAACCCAAGGCCAGGGACATTAACCTGGTCGATCCTGGAGCTCTGGCTGGCCTGCGTTACAGCTTCTCCCTCCGGGAAAGGTCGAAGACCCTGCCGGGGCTCCCTGGGACTGCCACAGCACTTGGGGACAGTCAAACCACATGGGAAACAGCCACCCAATGCCAGGGACATCACCCCCGCCCATCCTAGAGCGCTGGCTGGGCTGTGTTACAGAGTTTCCTCCTGGGGAGGAAAGGGGAACTTGCCATGGACTCCCTGGCGCTGCCGCTGTGCTTGGGGACGGTACACCCACATGGGAAATGGATGCCCACGGCCGGGAATATCAACTCCAACCGTCCTGCAGTTCTTGCTGGCCTGTGTTACAGCTTTTCCCCACCATGGAGCTCGGCAGTGTGCCAATACCTGCCCGAAGTGAAAAGCTGTAACGCAGCCCAGTCAGAACTCCAGGACATGCGTTGTTGGCGGCGTGTTTCGGTGGGTGGGCAGAGGGGAATGTCTGAAAATTGTGTTTTTTGGGCCAAATTTCGGACTTTGCCGGGGATTGTGTGTAATAGATTCTGGGGTGATTCGCGCAAGTCAGACATCTATGGATTCCCATGGGTGGGTTTTCGGAAATTCATGGGGTTCCCCGTTTTCCTTGGTGGCTGCGACACCTCAGGCCCAAATCTGTAGGTTGTCCACAAGAGCAAATTCCCGCAAAATCTACTCTGCCGAAACACTTGGGGTTACCAGTGGTTTAGCCTTTTCCCTTTGTGCCCAGGTTGGGGCACCCATACATGTGAGGTACCGTTTTCGTCGGGACACCTGTGGGAACGAGGGAAGGTAGGACATGTGTTGTTGGCGACGTGTTTCGGTGGGTGGGAAGAGGGAAATGTCTGGAAATTGTGTTTTTTTAGCAAAATTTCAGACTTTGCCAGAGATTGTGCGTAATAAATTCTGGGGCGATTCGCACAAGTCAGACCTCTGGATTCCCACGGGTGTCTTCTTTTCAGAAATCCATGGGATTGCCTGTTTTCCTTGGTGGCTGCGACACCCCAGGCCCAAATCTGTAGGTTGTCCACAAGAGGAAATTCCCGCAAAATCTGCTCTGCGGAAACACTTGGGGTTACCTGTGGTTTAGCCTTTTCCCTTTGCGCCCAGGTAGGTGCACCCACACATGTGAGGTACCGTTTCCGTCAGGACACCTGTGGGAACGCGGAAAGGTAGGACATTTGTTGTGTTTGTGTGGTTTTCATACCGTTTTCGAACATTTGCTGCTGCACTTTGGCACACAACCCTTTCGTTTCCCAAATGTGACCTGCAATAGTTGCTGCTCTAGGCACTATACACTTTTGTTACCTGCGCAAGTCATCTACCCTTCAAAAGGTCAGCCTGTGCTCTTTCAAAAAATGTATGCGTGCCATTCCTCACCACATTTGTTTTCCTTACTTACACATGCTAAGTACGTCTGTTCAGGCCATAAGCATAAAAAGCGTGTGTAACATGGCTCAGTTTTTGGCTTGTGCTGTTGCTTGTTTTGTGAAACATTACAAAAAATGTGTGATTTCCTAACTGGAAGGGTCGGGGAATGTAGCGGTCCATTGCTTTTCTCAAAATTCACAGAAGCCATTGCCTTACCGGGCCAAACATGTCCACCACATAGCTTCTTTATCTGTCATTTTCCCAATATTTCCCCAAACTATGGAATTTTTTCCTACATAGTTGTTGCCTGTCCTGCGCAAATCACCCATTCCTAAACTTGGAATTTTGTTTACTTTTCAGAAATGTATGCCTTTCTGTCTTCCCATTCAGCTTTCCTATCCTCCTCTTCCATTCCGTCCACGCATGTCCTATTGGGAAAAAAAGGCCAAATTGCCTACCTCTCACAAAAAGGCTTGTATCCCTATCAAAATATGTTTTTGTGGTTTCCACTCAACCTGTTCCTGAAAGCCTGGAAAATGGCGAACTCAGCAAACCATTTGTTCTTAGCTCTTACAAGGACAAAACCACAGGCTTCTTTGTACATCATTTTATTGGCATTTTCAAGAATGTTCTCCCTTTTTGGTCATCTTCTCTCACCCCCCTACAGCAAACAAGGATTGTTTGTTGGCGTTATGACCGCCTACATATGGGAAGAAAAGGGGCCAAATTTGGCTGGGATATCTGATGTAACAAAAAAGTTACACGGACTGAATGGCGACATACCAAAATCACCAAAAAAGGCCTTGGCACAGGGGAATGCAGGGGGGGTGAACCCTGGGCAGTTAAGGGGTTAACTAATTAATGTTTATTTTGTACACTTATTTTTTGTGACTGTGGATTTATTTTTCAAACTGTATATTAAATATGAAATTTGGTGGCAACTCTACCATGTACTATTAATCTTTGTAAACACCTGATGTTAAATGTCCCATACTTTCATGCTATATCAGAACCATTGAGGATCTGTTATATTCAAATGAGATGGAGCTTGATTTTATAGATACCATTCCTGTATGCATTATCTAGAGGGTTAAAGTACAAAAATTATGATTTAGGTGAAAGGGATGATATGCAAGTTATCTGACCTTGCTTTTAGAGAGGCAATACGCAAACACTATGGGTTGAAGCAACCGTCCATTGAAAGATGGCAGTACTTCAAAACTAACTCTATTAACAGACTAGTTATTGGAAAGCACGCAGTCGCAGGTGTTACAAAGAAATGTTTCTCTTCATCAGGCAAAAATGGGAAATCCAGCAGTCTTTACGATCCTTTACTAACATCAAAACAATGTTTTGAGGTACACCTTTGTTCTGTAGACAAGTGGGGACATATATGATTAATTCCACAGACTATTTGTTTAAGGTTCCATTGACATTTTATATATGTTTTAATTAGGCATTACACTTGATTATTTTGTAGCTATTCTCTACACTAAACAGGTACGGTTTTGGTTATTGCCAATTACTTTATAGGACATTTGACGAACTTAAATGTGAATATGTAATCATTTGTTTGAGATGGTGTAGAGATCCTGTGATGTAGCGTGGTCAGTCTATGCAGAGATTTGATAATTAAATAACTGAGTCAACACGGTGCAACAGACCTTTGAAAATGTTCTTCCATGAGCAGGTCAGCGACTTTTCTCTTTTAGGGGAATTAGTTTGATATAAGGACCAGGTATTTTACAAAATAGTGACATTTTTCCATTAGAGACTGAATCAAGTTAGACCCCGTTTTTCCTGCGAAGAAGGGTGTATGAATGCCCGAAACATGTTGCGTGTGTCACCATTACATGGGACATTTAACATAGTTGTGAACTTTACAACTCGATGTTAAAAAGGTTCAGTTTCTTTAATCAAAAATGTAATGAATGTTTACGTGTATTCATTATTGATTTATATGAAGTCATAAATTATGACTAACCGGTATACTTTAATAGTGACCGACTGTATGGTATGAACTGCTTGAATATTGAGTTGAACTTTTGGTATGGATATTGAAATTATTTCATTGTGAATTATTATGGGTTTATTCCCCTGGAAGTGCTGCATTGCTTACACAGATGTAACCTTGGTTAATTGTTGATTAGGCAGTAGTTGTAGACCTATGTATACCAGCACCAATAATAGTACCAATATATACGACTTAGTAACTATTATCACTAAGATTTGAGCGCAGTCTACACTTTATATAGTTTACAATACAGTATAACACACATGTAAGATTCAATAAGAGAATATGGTCACAGACGGCTTTAAGAACTCAAGGATGCAGGTCGATAGTTCAGGGTTTTTATTACCAAATTTCACAACTTAGTTGACTATAGACTGCAGGAAGGCCAGACTAATGGTAGTCCCTGGTCCATCACTCACTTGGGCTCCCTCCACCATAGTCCAGGCTCGCCTACTCCCCAGCCGGCCATCAAGTAAGACGATAGATTTGTAACCCCTACTTTATGGTGCTTTCTTGTACTTCAATTGAGGGCCTCACGACTTCTGGAAGTTCTCCAAGGATCCCTCTACTTTACTGATGCCAGACAACATGATGTTCAAAATCAATCTTCCTTTCTCTCTTTCTTTCTTTTTCTCTTTCTTTCTCTCTTTCTTTCTCTCTTTCTTTCTCTCTTTCTTTCTCTCTCCCCCCGTTCTGGTCCTTCAATCTTTCAACCTCTCCTCCCCCTGCTACTGCAGTATCCTCTGTCCCTTTTATACCAGTCTTCTCTCCCTTTCACCCACTCCCTTCCTCCCTCCCTCTCAATCGTACCGTCCAAAATCTGTCTTCACCCTCTACTCTCACTCTTTCTCATCTCCCACCCACTGTCTCTCAACACCCACTCGTTCTCACACCCACTCTCCCAACAGCCACTCTCTCCAAAGATCTCCAACAACACTTCAGCACTGCTCCAACCTCTGCCTTCCATCTGGTATCTTCGTCTACTTACTCTTCTCCTGATCCCACCCAACATTCCCATCCATATTTGTGATCACAGGTCCTATATACCCAGGCGATCCTTCTCTACCACCTCCTCCCTCTCCCAATTGGTCCCAACTGTCACCTGACCACATTGGCCAATCTACCCCATTCTTTCCTGGGGGAGCTGGGTAACTTTGGCCCACGGTTTCAAAAACCTCTTTTGGATCACCCCCTTTTCACTCTCATGGGTTCGTATCCCTTCCGTGGCCTGGTCTTGTTGGTGTCTGTGCTGCACGTCTCCTTCCTGCCGCCTGGGAAGTGTGTTCTTTTTGCAGTTTGAATGGTGTCAGTGCAGTGAGACCAGCATCCAGACTACCAGTTTCCACTCCCAAAGATTTCTGCTGCTATCGAATGGGTTTCTGGAGCCAGCAGTTTTGCAAGAAATGAAAAAACACTGGCCAGACAAGAGGCTGGAAGGCATGGTGCTTCAGTGGTGCCACTAATACAGGTAGTCCAGGGACTGCACCCCCACTGCCAAACTCCCTTACCCCGCCTATAGGGTAGGTTCAGCTATGGTATGCACCCTGGTAAGGCACCTACCCCAGGTTGGGATGGGTCCCTGTATCCCCAATAGGGTCAGGCCCATGACCCTGTCACAATGTCCACACAAAGAGGTTATAAAATAAAAATAGATCTTCTGTGAAGGTAAGTATCTTCGGTTAAGGTTACAGGCAAGCACACTTTCTGTCATGGTTCGCTGGCCGTGGAAGCTATGGGGAAGGTGGAGAAGATGGTAGAAGGACTAATCCCTTCGATAACGCCATGCGCGTTCTAGTCTTCCCAGCCTTTAAAGACCCGGAAGTTGCTAACACGCTTGCGTTGCAACTTCCAGTGCTTCGGGAAGTTCTACCAGCGCTCCGGTGCGTTTGTTTTCCTTCCGCTCTCAGGCAGCTTTCCCCCTCCTTGTTCCTGCTGTTCATTTGCTTAATCATTCCTTTCTCCTTTCCTGCCTGCTTACCTTGTCCCGTGCAGTACTCTTCGGTGCTCGCTTCCTCTCCTTTGGTCACGCCCCCTTCACCCCGTGCTCGGAGTGCTTCAGCTTCAGTCTTCTGTACCGTTCCTATTTGGACCTCTGCTTCACAGCTTGTCTGTCCATCTTTCCTGCTGGAATCATCTCCGGATACCCGCTTTGGAGCCACCGCATCGTCTCCTGCTGGAACAATCTACGGATACCCGCTTTGGAGCCACCGCATCGTCTCCTTCACAGCAGTGCATTCTGGTATCGGTAGTTCTCGTCTGGAACAGTTCTACACTACCTGCCAGGGTTTTTCGGCAAGGCTTTTCCCTGGCCTGGGGTGGGCTCGCTGGGGTCCCCACTGCCAGGCAAACAGCATTACTGGCAAAGTGGCCTCCGGTGGAGCTCATACCCACTACTCCAAACAGAGGGAAAAGACAAACAAGAAGAAACCCAGCGATACCTGGAGACAAGGAAGAAAGGAAATCTCTTCAGACGACTCCTTGGAACCCAGCATAGACAAATCCTCCGCTTTCTATACTGATTCAGGTGAGGAGGGGGTTGGTGAACCAGACATTACTGTGTGCCAACTAAATCTGAGACTTTCATAGGAAGAGTTCTTTAGAGTTCAGAGGATCAGATCCTGCCAGTGAGGGTCAATGACAAAGTCCTACTGATTATTTGAGAGTCAAATCTGCTACTTCAGACCTCAGGGGCACCTTGGAATCCAAATCTGCTCAACTTTATGTAGGCGAGGATTAGCTTCTGTAAGAAACCCGTGGGTGTTCTCACTTATAGACCACAGGGATCCTTTGTTCAGGTGGCCAGGGGAGGGCCATCGCGCTTGGATCCCGAACCTGGGGGCAGACAAGCGATGGAGGGTCATCTGGACAAGGGGCCCTTGGGGACCGCGGAAGGAACGCCTTCGGGTGAGATGCGGTAGCCCCTTTTCTGCGATACAAACCCTTACCCGACAACCCCTCAGTCTTTATAGGACATTGCCACCACAGTCCCATCCTACCCCAGTGCTTTCCTTTAAGAAAGGGCAGGAGAAAACCTACGAGACATCTGTTCCCCCCCCTTTTAAACAATAACATGCCCTCTTCAGTCAAACACTACAAACCCCATAATCCCTGTTCTTTTGTTGGCAACCCTTTTTTAAATATTCAGCCGATTTTCTCCCAAAATCTACAACTCACTACATTTCCCAGAATCCCCTTCATTCACCCTGTCATTCAAATACTTTGAAGAAACGGAAGCAACAAGGGATTACCCAGAGGAATCCCTGGGTCATTAACTCCTATGGACGACTGCCATGTTGTCCTGCTAACAGGGACAGGCAATGTCAGACGTTCCCTGCCAACCATTCACACCTGGATCCAATCACTACTGCCAGGAAGTATAAAAGTCGGAGCAGGAGAGCACACTTTGAGCGAGTTGGGGATGCTGGAAGGTACACAAAGCTAGAGGAAGACCAGAAGAGCTGCAGAGACGCTGGGAGACCTGGAGGAGACAAAACCCGCCCTGATACTGGCCCTGTGAGTCTAGGAGAGACTGCACTGTGGAGAGGGAGCTGTATCTCCAGAAGGCAAGACCAGGGGCAGCTGGGGTTGCCTGGCAGTACCCACTGCAAGACTCCTCCCCTGGGCCAGTCAGGTGAAGCCAGGTCTCTGAGAGTCAGCAGGAGAGACCCTGACCTCAGAACATTATCTCCTTTTAGCTCCTGCCGCTCCCAATGCCAGAAAATGACGTTTTGGGGAGCTGAGAAGTGGGAGAAAGATCCTGACAGTGCATTCTGGGACTAGAAGTCCCAAAACCCTTTTTGTGGATTGTGAACTTTCAAAGGAGGTTCGAGCCCGGCAGAGGGAGACCCCCTGTCGTCTTTTGGAGAGAACTTTTGGGAGCAGGGTGGAAGCCCTAATAGGGAGGCCCTTTGTGAACCTTAAGAGGAGTCCGAGCCCGGCAGAGGGAAAACCTTGGAAACTTTGCAAGTGAAATTGGCACCAGAGACAGAGTGGTCCAGCACTGAGTGGGCACACATTCGAAGGTCTCTGGCTGGTGCCCCTCTCCTGAGCAAGGAAAGTATTGAACTAAGATTATTGAAACTACAAGTACCCAGAAGCCTTAGGGGAGGCCGGCACGAGGTGTCAAAGTGGTTATACAAGGAACAAGCCAAACCCCATGTACAGTCGAAAGTCTCTAGCACGCTGTGGAAGCGAAGTGAACTTTGTTACTGGGGCAAATGTGAACCCGACTGAGGGATGCCTGCGAATTAGGGTGAACAGTAACACACCTGAGAACCTTGTGGTGATATAATTGTGTGAAGCCTGACTGCGGGCCTAAGGGAAAGCCTGACTAAGGGCTAAGGCCCATACTTAGGTAAGGGAAGAACCTAAGGTGTTCCCCAGGGGTCTAACCTCTCGCCCTGGCTTTTCAACCAATACCTGGCAACTCTCGCCCACTGCATTGCCATTTTCTGCTAAAGTTTCCAGTGCTACGCTGACGACAACTCATTTTCAGGCTGCCCTCGGCCACCTCCTCTCCCTCTCTCATCTCTGATTGCCTAACTGCCATTCAAGATTGGTGGGCCGCCAATGATCTTTGTCTGAATGCCAGCAAGACAGAGATCCTCCTCATTGGCACACGTTCGCCATCCTTTCCCCTCACTCTCTGGCCGGCCTCCCTTGGCCCTCCTCCAGCCCCCACCTGCGAGGCTAAGCACCTCAGGGTCATCTTTGACTCCACACTTTCCTACTTCGCCCACATCTCTGATGTCTCTAAAAAGTCAAACTTCCTACTGCACCTCCTCAGAGGTACTTTACCTTTCCTCTCCTTCCCCAGAAGCTCATGGTCTCCCCAGCTCTGGTTCTTTCTAGGTTGGACTATTGTAACAGCCTCTTTCTAAATCTACCTGCCTCTACTCTCCGCCCTCTGCAAGTAATCCAGACCAGGACTGCAAGACTTGTCCTTGGCCTCAAGCCCTGGGATTGTATCTCTCCAGCTCTGAAATCCCTCCATTGGCTCCCAGTGGATGCAAGGATTAAATTCAAAACCCACTGCATTGTCCACAAGGCTTTCTGGGGCCTAGGTCCAAAATACCTTCAGCTATCCCTCGCTAATACCTCCCCTCTTGAGCTCTTCGCTCCTCTACCTCCAACTTCCTCAGGGTCATTCGTTTTTCAAAGAAACATGCTGGAGGTAGATCTCTGTCTTCGGCTGGGGCTTCCCTCTGGAACAGCCTCCCTGCCACTCTAAAACTTGAGGAGAACCATCTCCGGTTCCGGAAGCACCTCAAGACCTTCCTCTTTTCTTCTGCCTTCGCTCCCCCTCTCCCTGCTGATCTGTTCTCTTGGCATTGTGCACCTGGCCACCCTCTGTCCTCTGGGCCCAGGTACCTGCTCACTCTGCCACTCTCCCGCACTGCCTCCGGGCCACCCCTTGCACTGGGGTCTCTACCCATACAGCCCCCCCCCCTTTTCTTCCTGCACTTATCAGACCTATCCTATCTGCTGCCTTAAACTTAGCACTTGCCAATTGCTGGCCGCATTACCACTGTTTGTTGCCTTTATTATTTATTTATTATTATTTATCTGTTTCTCCTTTGCTTCGCACTTTCTACTTCTCCCCCCTTCCATGCACTTTTCCCCTCCCCCTCTCCCATGCACTTGCGTGTTCTCAATGTCACTGGGCCTAGTAAGATCGTTGTTTTGTTCTCCCCTGTTCCCCTCCCTTGCCTTGTCGCGCTCTGAAACACTTGTGTACGAGCACGATAGAAATAAAACATCAATATCAATAAGGGGTCTAGAATGACTTTCTTTTGAACTGTGTTAAAATGGTAATGTGAACCCGATGGAGGGATGCCAGTAGGAAGCCAAGGGAAGTGAATCCTGCATTGTGAGAAAACAAAGTAAACTGTGTATTTCGGCAAATATGAACCAGACTGAGGAATGCCTGCAAATTAGGGTGAGCAGTAATACACCTGTGAACATTGTGATGACAAGTGTGAACCCGACTGAGGGATTCCCACAGTGAGTGGGTGGTCTGAGCCCGACTGAGGGAGGCTAACATTGACAGAAGGATCTGAGCCCGGCTGAGGGGTATCCAAGGGTGCAGAGTAATCACCCGACGTTAAGATTAGCAGAAGGAACATTTGTTTTGTTGTTAATGGCATATCAGGCCCTCTGAAGCAAGAGACTTTGCACGAAAGAGACTTGGACACAGAAGATCCTGATATTGAGAAAAGGAACTGTAACCTTGTGCTGGAGAAGCCCAGGAGTGCGCCGTGCTAAAAATGTGGGGAAGGGAGACCCCACCCATAACATCCTGACTTATTATTTTGTGAACACTTTTGTGAACAATATCCCAAATTATTTTGTAGCATAGCAGTAAGGATTGACAATAGTTTTAAAAAAAATATAGGCCCCGTTTATTTGACTAGACTCCACAAGGACTGTATTATTATTAGATGGCCGTAGCTTGCTCCCATCTTAGAGTTAGGTTTAGATCAGGCGTTTAGCTCACCCATCTTTACAGTTTAATAAACACCCTTGAACTGTTATCACTTGTATCTGTTTTACTTTGATACAATGTCTTCCTTACACCTCTCATAGGAAGCAATGGGAAATACAGACTGCCTTTTGTTTGGCCAAATGGGACACACTCCCAGTGGCAGGGCTGGTCTCTGGCTCTTCTGTGCTGACGTGGTGCTGCGTAAAAGCAGAATGACTGCTAGCCCACTGGAGAAGGCGCTGAACCAGTGGAAGGACACTCTTGAAGCTTAAGTACAGTGCAACTTTGCTGTTCACAGAAGGTATAGTTGCAAATGAACATGCTTTCCAGTGGTCAAAGTTCAGTTAAGAAATGCACTCCTTGGAGCCCCAACAAAACTTTGGTATTTTAACAAGGGACCTTGGGCCCCATCCTCTACATCATCAAGGTCTTGCTGTCCCCTCCTGTGTCTTCCCGACTGTTCTGTGCATGGATGAGCCACAAGACCTCTTGGGAAGCATGGCCTTAGAGACTTTCAAACTAGCTGTTCCAACCCAGAGAAGGAAGCACTGATCGGTCAATTCCATGCTGTCTCCTAAGTGTCTCCTAAGTAGTCCAGTGTCCACACACACTGGCGAAGCTTCGCAGTCAGATTGGTCTCGTCAGAAAATGCAGCAACAGACCTTCCCTCAGAGGGCTCAATAGTTTGCGTTTTCTTCTTGTGCTTTGTGACTGATCCCAGAGCATGACAACATATTTGAGCAAACTCTCTGGTTGTAGAGCAATGTTGGGACAAGAGTGCAAACTCCTCTTCCAATTAGGATGGAGCATCCATTCAAAGATTCAGCAACCCCCTTATTCTCTGGTGGTCGGTAACCACATTCACACTTTACGTGACTTCCCCAGAACACGCTTGTGATGTGAACTTGCTCAACTTGTACCATTCATGTATCTGGCCAGATCCGATCTTGCTTTCTCCTGTCCTCACTGTCCAAGACAGACAAAAGCCATGACCATGTATGGCATATCGGTTTCCCTTCACACCAAACAGAACAAAGTTTAGCTTGAAACTGGCACTGACCTTTCACACAGGAGGACCTGTGAGGCCAAAATCCTAGAGTGGACCTTTGCTGAGAGGCCATGTACTTTTTCCTGACTCATTTACTGAATCATTTTTCCCCCAGGATGAGTCGGAAGCTGCAGCCTCATCTGGGACACCACTCTGTGTGCCCCTAAGAGACCATTGGCTACCCAAATTTAGGACAAGACACCCTGTGTGAGTCCCTTGCAAGTGCAGCTGTGTGATTAACTGTCAGGTAGCACAAAGTACTGTAATGAATCCGATGGCATCATTACTTCCTTTCGGGAGGGGACCTCCTCCCATGTGGCCAGGGGGCGGCAGCCACTACCTGATCTGGACCCTGGGGACGGTTATACGGAGGAGGATCACATAGGGGGAGACAACCTCTGGGAGGGAGTGGTGGTGTCCATGGATGAGACATGGTATCCCTCTACCCCCTTAAAGGATAAATCTCCCATACACAACATCCTAATGGTATATTGTGGTTCTTTCTCTGCTCCCTCAAAAGGGAATGCTCAATTTCCCTTAAACAGTTCTGCAGAGCAATTTCCAAAGTTTGATTCACTCTCAGGACATGTTACATCCATTCCTCCAATGTTTTTGTGAACATTTGTAAAAAGAAACTACGATTCCCAGAAACACCTTAAAACTGCGACGAGGACCTTAATAACTGGCATTGTGTTCATTGATTATTTTCTCCTTCTTCTCTCTCCTCTTCATTCTCTTCTCCTTCTTCGCTTCCTCACTTCTACTTTAACCTCAAATTCCTGTTAGAGCGACTTCTTTACCGCCCCCTTAATTCACAACCTGCACCTATTGATCAGGCAGCTATCTTAAGCAAAACAGTTATAGTTCTAAGTTATACAAAGAAAGAAAAAATGAATTTTCGATGTAATGCCGTCACTCATGGAATGTTCATGTGACGTTGTTTAAATCGCTTGTCACTCGAAACTTCAATAAAATATAGGATTTAAAAAATTTAAAAACTGCGACGAGGAAGAGGAATAGAGGAATGCAGAGGAAGCCCGGAGTACAGGTAATGCTCTTGTTGTGAGCATACACCTGTGCTCGGGACATTTAAAAGAAGATCACCAGAAGAAACAACAGACTGCTGGTGGGAGCGGACTGCAGCTCTCTGTGTTGCCGAAGAACCAAAGAGAGAACATAGGAGCCAACCGGCACATGCAGTGAGCAGCAGAGGAAGACGCAAAGAAAATTCCACACGGGAAGGCCAGAAGCAAGCACAGTGCTCCTGTGCGTTCGCCGGTGGACAACCACAAGAAGAAGCTTCCCGGAGGGCTGCGAGGAAACGAGAAGCCAAGTCAGAGCCACAGGGCACGTGGAAACCAAAAGCCGAACACCGCAAAGGAGATAGAATCCCATGGCTGTCATCGGCAAGCTGCAAACAGACCAGGAAACACCATGAAGAGCCGGTAAGTCCATGCTGTGATGAAGGGAGCACCGGGCATATTGGCGAACACGTCGTATGTTAAACATTATACAATGCTAGTCGGATAGAGCGAAAATCTTTTTAATAATGAAAGTAAGAAGTTAAAAGCACATTGGCCAGAGAATGGAATCTTTAGCATACAATGTAAATTAACCAGATATGCTAAGGTGGTGAATTATTGGAAGTGTGAGCAAAACGCTAGTGAAGCAATGTACTATGGATTAAAGGAATTAGTCAAAAGGGCTAATGTGGTAAACTATCGCAAGTGTGTGAAAACAAGAAGCCCTGGCAGGAGAGTATACCAGGCAATCACAAGTGTGCAAAATACATGGAAACACAGAAACTCTCGCAGGAAAGTATACTAGGTATCCTGACAACCTAAAGGCCAAAGATAAATATGTGACTTTGATATTAAACAAGAGAAAAGATAAGAACTATTATTGTCAAGAAATTGTGAAGAAGAATCCAGGGTAGAGAGACACCTTCTGGATTAAGGAGCAATATTATTGAGAGACTTTATATTAGTAATTAATTCCTTTTTGAACACTTTAGGAACCACTGAATGCCAAAGACATTATCCTTTTCACCTTAAGATTTATTTCATTAGAATGTGAGGGTCAGAATAGTACTTTGGACATAGGACGGTTTTGTTTTGAACATTCTGACACTGACCGATCCTTAGTTTTGAGTTTAGGTAGGGAAAGGCCTCTAGTAGAGGGACAGTGAGGCATTTTCCCAACCCCTTTTATTTTATCAATACAAGTGTTTAGCCAAAACCATTTCTAAATTGTGTATGATTGTCATTCCTGACACTTCACAGTACCTTCATTTGATGAATAGTAGGATTCTGCCTTCAGAACCCGCAGGATGCCCTAGTGATCTGCAACTTTTGGCTTTGCAGATGTTTTGGACTATAACTACAATCAGCCCTAGCCAGCACAATCAATGGTAGGGATGATAGGAGTCATAGTCCAAAGTATCTGGTGACTCCCAGGTTGCAGGCCACCTGTTCTTAAAGTCCAGAGTGAGTTTTACAGTGAAAACCTTGTTTCCTTTGTGCAAAATTAAAAGGATGGAGCAATGTATGGGCATAACACCTACTGACTGGGAAGGCAAGTTCAGGAGAAGCAAATGTCAGGCCTGGCTGGATATTCACACGATATCTGGTATTCTCTAGCAAAATCCACAACTGAGGGTTTGCCCGGGATGTAGCCAGGGAATGTATTAATCATCAGGGATTCGGTGATGCCACATGTTTAAACGAATACACCCTTCCAATTGGAAGCTGAATTAATTTGTCTAACCTTGAGACAGAGAAGTATGCATGAAACACAAGACCCACCTGATAAGCTGGTGTGCGACAAGGACAAGCAGATGCAAATTCTAGAAAGGGGTTATGTTTCTTGAGCGATGGGTACTGCTAAATTCGCCAGTAGATAGAATAAATACATACGTTTACTCAGTTTTCATGAAGCTTGCTCTGAGAAGTCTAGAGCATACCATCAGGAAATTCGAAGGAGCCAGTGGGGCCAGGTTTAAGTGCGGAATAAAATAATAGCTCAGTAGGTTGAGTCCCTGCTGCAGAGATCTAAGCCTAATCCACAGATGACAGATTTTCCATGTACATTTTAAAGAAACAAATGCAGATTCCAGTTCTGCCTCCTCGCACCACATATCCTGGTCTCAGCACTCTTTCCGGCTATTCCAAATTGACTACTCTTACTTGAGAGGGCTTTTATTCTCTGCATTTATTTTCCCCACTGAACAAAGCCCAAACAAAATAGTATTGTTTCCATATCCTGAGATTTAAATTTAGGGCAACACCCTGTTTTTGTAAACAGAGCAAGACTATGAAGCTTTGAGATTACAACGCTTTTACTGCATCCTTGTTTTGAACACATTTACATACCAGTCTCTCAACATATTCAAGGCCAACATTTAACTGCTGAACCCACGAACACCTAAACATTCTTTTATGTTCCTGACCACTTTCCCCCAACCAAGGACAGGAGTCTCCTTTTCTTATGGATGGCTCATAGCATCCCACACTCACATCAGTTACTTGGATCAATGCATTATCTCTGCATCCTTCCCAGCCTTTATCCCTACTTCATGGAATCATTCTTCTGACTTGCTATTTTGGCAAATTTCCTACTCTAGCTTGCATTCTGTTGCTTTAGGTTTAATTCTTGGCCCCAAAGTAAAAGGAAATGTATGGCACATGTCAGTTGATCTAGGGCTTTATGCCCATCAACATAATTGCCTCCACATGTATTGTTGGTAGTCGCTTGCTACGTGGCCGCAGTGTTCTTTGACCCATCCATCTATAACTCCCTACTACAGGCACATGGATACTTTACAATGGAGTTTTGCTTTCAACATTGGTTGCATCTCTGACAAATTCCTACCCAACCCTACCTGTTCTTTCATGCATTCTATGCCTGGCACTGTGGAACACATGATATAGCACTGGATGCCTGCACACCCAGTTCCCACACCTTAATCTCATCCCCTATTGTCCAAAAACGTCTTTCTGCCCATTTGGCAATTTCAATTCCCTCCCTTTTTGTTTTCACATACCATGGAAAATCTGAAAAACATGGTTCTCCCTCCCACCCAACTCGGGTATCTCGTAGATGTCCCAACCTACCCACTCGACTTGAGTCTTCAGCATGTCACCAAGTAGGCACTAGAAAATGTTGAGGTTTGACAGCCCACATCATAAGAAACTAATTTGCTGCTCACTATTGATTCTAAATAACATACTGCCCTCTGATGGGGCAAATTCCTTAAGCTATTGTATTTATTTTTGCCCTACGTTTCAAATGGCAAAGACCCATGTCAGCTGTGACACACGAATTACGACATTCGGCATGCATCTAAATTTCCCGGTGGGTGTTGACAAACATCTGCACCCTGCTTCTCAGGTCGTTATACTGCTCTCTTATTTCATAGCAGTCCCGTGGAAGGTTTCCCACGGCTGCCACCTTGTCCCTTATTTCAGATCATATGGCATTCTTGCACTGGGGGGGGGGAGTATATTTCGGTGGTGTGGCCCATATAGCTCCTCTGCGTTAGCCACCACCTCTTCGGCTAGCACAGTGAGCTCCCGCTCAGTGAATTGTGGCTTTCTTTGGTGCATTTCTGGCACCTTTCCTTTACCTTTGCCCGAGGACATGTTTGGGGTGTGGTTTGGGCTTGGATGGCAATCCCTTAATTGTGATTTTATTGGATTGCGTTTTTCTAAATGGCTACCGCGCTTCCCGTTCCAGTGATGATGCTATTTCCTCCGGCAGAAATTCCACATGCAAATTTAGCACTGAAAGACCTGGTGGTAACGTTAATTCTGCCAATATTTGGCAGAATTACAGTTGCTTAATTGATTTTTAGTGGTAATTCTGGTAAACGGAATTACTGTTGCTGTTAATGGTGGGTGCACGTTCCCACCATGTTGTGAAATGGTGGTAATTCCACTGTATGCCATGGTGGTAACAGTCATTCTGCGGTGGCGGATTTAACACGGTTTTGTACAAATACTCGTAATGAGCACCATTATGTTTTTATGCTTAATTCATATATATGGTCACCCTCATCTCCGTTTATTTCTCTTAAGTACATGATGTTTTGTTATTCTTGATCATTTATGCAGAAAGACCAGTGGTCACTTTTAGCTCTGCCTAATTCATTTTAGTCCGGCTCAATGGTCTTTAGGTCATCCACTTTATGCACTTTTCATACAATGGATACCTAAACCTCCAGAGTTTCACAGAAGAAACAACTCCTATATTCCAATACATGTGCACGTCTTCTAATTGACTACACTCTGCTTATTTACCTATATAGCATCCATTGTTATCATAATTTGATGCATTATATTCCCAAACACCTAGAAAGGTGAATGTTTGGCATTGCTTTAATTACATTTTTGATTAAAGCAATTTTAGGAATGCAAAGAATCTAGAGTGCATAGCTATAGAATAAGAGAAAAACACACCTATGTAATACCTCAGCACCACCTGCTCAAGCTAGCATCACTTGAGGGAGGCCAGAATCCATCTAGCCCCCAAGTGGGTGAACTTAAAGTCCTAAACCTTAGACTTTCTGACCTACCACAATGCAGCTATTCAAAGACGGCAACATCAATTTATTTAACCTCAGATACTGCTAATCCATGTTGAGTCTTACTTAATGCAGAGACTAGAAAGCCTACAATCACCGGACCCAAGCCCATCTTATCGCCTTACCAGATGCCTCCCCATGCATATATGTATACAAGTCCAAATATTAGTGCTGATACCACTTATCAGCTGGCTCAGAAAACACAGTGATCTCCGGATACATGAGTAGATTTTCTTGCAAACTGACCTGGGCATAGCCTCCCCATCACTAGGATATGCCTGAGCACATCTCAAGTTCATCAATCAACCACACACCAACTATCTAATACCACACTTTATGCAGTTCTTGATACTGCCAACATAATAAAGTACCACTTCCCTGAGTCCTTCTCACATTAACATCAATAACATACTTAGTTATCACCCACACACCCCTAGTACCACACTCATATACCATACCTCCCCTCCACTGATCATTTCTCTCATTAATTGTTCACCTTATAATCTAATTCCGTTTCCTATCACATCTTCTGTTCATTATCTTCTCTCTTGTCATCATTTTTCCTAACCCTACTGTGATGAATCCAAGCAGTTTTTTAAATTTTTTTATTTATTAGGCACATTTTGGTTTACAAAATCGTTGATATGGGAGTTCTGCACCATCTCCCCCAGATATTGATCTTGTTCTTTTCTTAAACCTTTACAGATCAAAGTTAGGTGCTTCAGTGATTCCACTGTGTTTGGGATTTGGCAAAGTCTGCATTCCACTGGTTCTTTTACCTTTGATCTCCTGTAGATTACTTCCCGAGTGGGTAGGATGTTTAAACGAAACCAATTTGGAAAGAGTTTCAAATAATCAGGTAATGTATTTAGTTTTCTAGGACTCGAACAGAACTCCTCATAGTTTTTATACTTCTGGATTTCTTCCTGCGTTTGTAGCCAGTCTCTTATATATATTTTTTTTTCAGTTTTCCTGGATTATTTAGTAAATCCTCTTTTGTTTCAATTAACTCTTGCAAGATATCTTCACACATTCTTTGCCATCTGTTGAGGGTAGGATCTGAACACTCTTGCATTGTCTTGTTTAGGACCTTAAAACCTCCAATAGGTGGGTCTTCATGGCATTTCCAATAGAATGATATGTTTTTCCAGTTGACCGTTGCTTTTAGAGATGTCAAAGCGAATTCTCTCCTTATTATGGAAATTGGTGTCGACTTTGGAAGTTGTAGAACAGACCGCCAGAATATCCCCTCTGAAATAGGCCATAAATCCGGGCATAGATTAAAGGCTGATTCAGCACCATAGGTCAAAATTGGGACTACTTTCATTCTGTAGAAAGTTGTCACTGGGATAAGAGTAAAACCACAGTATCTCCGTAATAATATCTTCCCTTGAGCCGCTAAGTTACTTGCCTTCTGTTTCATCAATTCTACCCTTTGCTGCTGTTAATCAAGACCCCAAGTAATTAATGGTGTTGACTTCTAGGATTTTTTCGCCTTTCAAGAACCAACCTGGTTTCGATCCTCCCTTCAGCTTGTTGTGGGAAACCTTCAACCTTAATATGCAGGACTTATCCGGATTGATTATTCAATCATTGGCATCGACAGACCTGTAGAGCTTCCAACTGGCATTGCAGGCCTATTGGCGTCTGATCTAACAGGACCATATCATCCGCGTAGAGCAACCTTCCAATCTCGGTTCCTGCTATTTTTGGCGGAAATGACCGTGTCTATTGAAATGCTTCTTCAATGTCAAAGACAAAAAGATTGTATAATTCCGGTGCAAGTGGACAACCTTGTTTTAAGCCTGTTTTAATCTGTATTTGATCAGACAATAGTCCAGATTTGTCCAATCTGACTCGGATGACCGTATTTGTGTACAGATCTTGGATGTTTTCTATAATTGTCGAGGGACAGTTCCATTTTATCAGCTTGTTCCACAGTTTCGCTCTTCTTACTGTATCAAAGGCTTTTGATAAATCAACAAAGGCCACAAATATTATAAATTGATCAGGAAATGTTGAACCCTGTACCCTTCCCCTTCACGAATCGCGATTGCCAGGGGTCTCTTCTGCTAGCTGTGATGCTGCATTTAGATAGAGCTTTCAATAGGATTGACACAAACACTTTTCCTGTCACATCTAAAAAGGTCTATGGGACGGTGGTAGGTAGGGTTTGTCCTAAGACCTTTTTTTGAAGATCGGCACTATAACTGCCGCTTTCCATGATGTTGGAACTTTTCCTACTGATAATGAGTATTTAATTAAATGGTGTAAAAATTATGCCCACTCAGATGGATTACTCTTCATTATAGCGTTTGTTTACCCATCAGGGCCCGGAGCTCTTGAATTTTTAAGATTACATATAATGACTTCGATTGTGTCCATTTCTATGTCTAATCTTACGTCCATTGTTGTACATTTGACCTTTGATTCTATCTCTGGGCTTGATTTTTCTTGGATCTCGGCATAGAATTCACACCACATCTTGGCTGTTAAAGGGTTTGACATCAAAGCATCTTGTAGTGCATCCATTTCATTAATGGTAACTCAAATCTCCGCAGTATTTTTTGTTCTGATTTTTTGTAGCATCATTTCTGCATCTTGATTTAGCATTGTCTTCTTATGTAGATAACGCCAATTGCGATATTTCTGTTTGAGTTTATGTATTTCTCTTGCACAACCAAGGTTCGTGTTCTGTTTAAGTTATGCTATGGCATTTTTTGGACTTTTCTTTCGTTCCACTATTTTTATATCATAAGCATGACATTTTCAGTTTGTTCTCCCTTCTAGATGCATTTAGTTTGTATTGCCTAAATAAAGGGGTATAATCGATGGTCGGAATTCCGTTCTTGACTTTGCATTTGGCTTATCAATTCTTTTAGGTTTAAATTACCCTACCCATGTGTGTCGCACAGGAGATCTTCCCAGTAAGAATCCCCTTTCAGGGGCAAACTTGACTGCTTTGGGTTCAATGTGTTATGGGAGATTGCAGAGGTAAGGGGTCGGTGCGGTGGTACATGATCTTGGGAGTAAATTGTTTGAAGAAAACTGGGAATTTGTAATTCTGTATAATTGTATTTTTGTCGTTTAATGGATATTTTTATATATCCGAATAAACTTGTTTGATTGATTGATTGAAATTGATTGAACTTTAAAGCTGGCAATTGTACGGGTTGTATTCTTAATTTATTCCTTCCCAGGTGAATTGACATTAATTGAGAGTTCCCCTGAACAGTTTTTAGGTTTTGACTGTTTTTGCAAGTAAGTTTTAATAAATTGTGGTCACTCGCAGATGTAGTTATTACTTCCGGAGTTTGAATGATTGTAGACATATTGGTAGAAGTACATATATAATACAATATTTCGGATGAATATGGACCTTTCCAGGTTAATCTCCCTGGAACATCTCCCTGTGTAATGTCATTCAGCATTACACAGTCCCGATTGGATTACGGTCCTCCACAACTGACCTCGATTTTGTTTTTTCGTTGCACTTACCCTCTCCTGCTCTATTTGTTGATTACTGCTATCCATGCATGTACAGTTTAAATCGCCCGCTATTATAATATATGGATCATGCCATTTTTCCCTCTGATCATCGATTAACACAGCGATGTCCTCTGGCAACGTGTTATTTGAGGGAATGATCGGATTCTAGTAGATGTTTATTACAATCAATACTAGTTGATTTTCTCCACCGTTCTTTTCTAACCTTAATGCCATCAGCTGTATATATGGAGTTGGTTTCAAGGTGTACAGCAGCTCCCAGTTTAAGTCGTTTTTAATAGCAACTAGTAATCCCGACATTGGTCATCCCTTGGCTCCTTTTACTGCCGGCTTTAACAAGACCCAGTATTCTTCTAATATAGGCAGTTCCGTCAGCCAGGTTTCTTGTAAACGGAGGATTTGAAATCCCTATATCTGAAGCTCTCCTTTTCTAAACAAATGGCTGTGGCCTCTGGTATTCCAACTTGTTAGCATCCAGAGCCCTCCTACAGCATTTTTTGAGCATTATTGATCCTGCATTTTTTCCGCCAATGGGTTGGTTAACCATTTCCACTTTTTGTCTTCTTTATCAGTCTTTTGTGATCATTTTCTTGAGTTAAGAGGAGCTCTATCCTTCCTTATGTTTTTCTTTGAAACAGAGGTATTTTTCGGGTCTTTAAGTTCTTCGTGTTGCTTGCCGGTACTACGAGGCTTAGATTGTGGTGGGACATGCTGGTTTTAATCTCGCAACCTTCCTCATATATGTCGAAGCCCATAGACTGCAATTGATCAGCTTCATCCAATAAAAGTTGCTTAACAAGTCTTGAGACTGTATGCAAGAAAACTTTGTCTGTGCAATCCTCATTGGGAAATTCAGCTAAAGCAAAGTCGTTTGATGTTATTAGTATCAACGCTGGCATGTGATGCAACAGTCTAGTTACGTTTGATCTATTTAATATCAAATCGTCCTCGAGATATAGTATTCTTTCCAACAAGAGTCCATGTTGCTTTTTGTCTACTCCATCATTGTCGTTATCCGATCTCGATATTTTATTTTCTTGTTTTTCCCCTGTTTAGGGCTAATCATTATTCTTCTTTCAGTGGTCATCAGGGTACCTTTCTTCTTTCAAGTATTTTTACTTTCTTTCGAATGTGTCTCTGACCGTCGACCTGGCTGGTACTTTCTACCCACCGGCACTTCTCTGATCGGTATCACCGTTGCTTGGTGGTTGTTATTCAATTTTTCACCATATATCCTTCTAGTTTTTTTTTTCAGCCGAGTTGATTTGATAGTTGTCGATCGCTGTTGATCAACATTCTTTTGTTGTTCTCTACCAATACCAGCTCTATTCTCCAGCGAAGATTCTTCTGTATCTGATTCATATCGGCTGGTATCACTGTCATCCGATTGTGATACATTATCTTGATCCGTATCTATTTCAGTTTCCGTACATTGCTCTGCCTCATACCTTTCTTCTTCCGAAATAGAGTATGTCGATAGATCCATTAAATTCTGTTCACAATCTTTGTCTTCCATTAACTCCACTATCTACGGTATTGATTTGTTAGCACGTTCATTTATTTCCATGTTCGCTGAAGCTGGAAGTGTGTTTCTGGCATTACTGGGATCTTTCGGGAAAGGCACATTTTTGAAAAAAGACCGACTTTTGTTGGATTATTGCGTCAGC
Organism: Ambystoma mexicanum; assembly: GCF_040938575.1. Lineage (NCBI taxonomy): Eukaryota > Metazoa > Chordata > Amphibia > Caudata > Ambystomatidae > Ambystoma > Ambystoma mexicanum. The sequence goes on along the minus strand of NC_090936.1, from coordinate 496,813,085 downwards.
GGCAAGTTTTGATTCTTTGCCTTCTTTAGTATTATATTTTGTTATTTTTTTTTTTTTGGGTCTTGTCCTTCGAATTGTCCAAATGACCATTTTGGCAGAATCTTTTGTATAGATTTTACATATATTTGCTTCCTGACTCTTGGTCCTAGTTTTCCGCTCTTTTGTTTGGATTTCGGGTTCGCTATTGACCTTATCTGCCGTTCCTTGTAGGGTTAGTTTAGTCGTTACTCCTTGTTGTTGTTTTATTTAATGGTCTCCTCTCTTGGTTTAACATCAGATCCATTTACCAAATCGCTCTCCATTGGGTCCTTAGCTCTACTCGGACCAAGTGGTTGAGCTGTTTTTTCTTGTACTCAAGCTTCACATTCAACCGGGTGAGGTTCCTTGACTAGCTCTATGTCTTTGTTATTTGGTATAATTGCTCCTCTCCTAGGCTGTGGGGCACTTCTTTGTTGTACCCCTCGTGTATTGTTCGTGGATCTGTTTGGTGAAATCCCTTCGGTTTCGATGTCAAGCACAGTTTTATTTTCTGTCGTGGGGATTAGGTCAGAAATAATAGTTTGCGGGCTCTCTCGGACTTCCGCCAAGGCAGCCTTTTTCCTCTCTCTTTTCACTTTTATTATGGGTTCTAGTATGTCGTGTAGAAACTGTGACACTTTAGCGGAACTGTTATCCATGTTGTTTTGTAGGGCGGATACAAAGCCTTCCATGAAAATCATTGTGGAATGCACCATGGCTAATAATGTAGTGTGATCTTGCAAGGAGCCCGCAATATAATTTCATGAATGGCGCTAAAATCGCTGTCATTGTAGATACTAATAAGAAATTATTATCCTGATTTCTAGCTGGTAAGGGTCCGAAATTTGGGGTTGTATTGGGTTTATCCTTTGGATCGCGCGGCTCCTTTTCACCAACTATTTTGCAATCCGAGTAGTCATGCTTTTCTAACTCGGCTCCTTTCCAGCCACTAGTTTGCATAGTCTGGTCTGTTAATGACAAACTTAACTTAATCCCTTTGTAATAGGGTTCTGCAGTTCTACTGTAATTCTTCAGTGGTGTTTGGTTCATATTCACGGTTTACATGTTTTTAGAAGTTTCTAGAAGAACTTTGTCTGGAATTTCTGATTCTGTTCCGCTTGTCATGGATTGATTTTTCGAAATTGACCCCCCATTTATGCTGGTCACTTGGGTTTGATTTTTGTGACCCATTAAAAGTAAAACTAGACAGTCTCATGAAGCTGTTAAGGTCTGTGGTTTCCATATATTTTTCCCTTTCAAGGGGCCATCATGCATGTTCCCTTTATGTTGGGTCAGCATGCCCCTATTAGCTCTTTTGTTGGGCAACCACATTCTTGACACCCGATTTAGTTCACAATCGTCTAGGTCTAGCGTCCTAGTTCTTTTTACGGTGAGTTGACTTGCCGGATTTACTCTTGCCGTTATTTCCTGATCCTTTGGTTGCAAATCTTGACACTGAAGGGCCCCTTCCGACCCATTGTCCATAATGCCCTCTGTAATCGACGGTCTTTTATCTATGCCGTTAGATGTTAAGCATGGACTCTGCCCCTGGTTAAGTCCTAATTCCTTTGCTCCTGTAATCACCTTATTTCGTTCTTCAGCTCAGGTCCTAGGCTTTTGTCATTTGAGGACTTAATGGGGTGGTCCTTGTTTTTTTCTATGCTTTCCACCTTGTTGTCTTTAGTCATCTCATCTAGACTGTCATCTATGTCTGGCTGAATTTCTTTGCTGACTGAGTCTTGCATCTCATTTATTGTTGTTGCAATCCCATTATTGCCATTATTGCTGGCTGCTTCTTTATCCGTCAGCACCAGACCACCAATGTATTGGGCGGTGCTAGCTCCAATGTTAAACCTCAACTGTAAACTGATAAACCTTCACTTCTTCTTTTTAAATGGTATCTGGCTCCTGATCAGACGGGGGTCGCTGCTTTGGCCGCCCAGGTCGGCGTTGTGCAGTCATCTCCCTCCTTCTCATAAGGCAGGGACTCTACCCTTTTCCCCAAACTTGAGTTCCATGTCTTTAGTGGTCATGGTTGTGCCCTAGTCTTAACTTCCCGCACACCAGGAGAAGCTACTAGTAACTCCTTGGCTAGCATAACTGTTCAGTAAAAGACCGTTGGACTAGGCCCAATCACCCAATTCCCCAGACCTTCTTACCTGCCGATACGAAGCGGGTCAGGCCGAGATATATGGTCCTGTGCCCTGGCCGCTGCCACCAGACACCCTGTCTATACTCTGCTACGCTTCGCTCCCAACTCTGTTTTTGAGGTAGGGAGAGCGGCAGCGCGGGCAGCGCGTTTCATTTGTGGTGGTGACCAGCAAAGAAAGACTGTATCTGCAAAATACTAGGTCAGTCTGTAGTTCTCAACGCTTTCTTCAGCGTAGGAGGCAATATCCAGCAGAAATGAAAAACTTTGCACAAGAGGCCGCGGCACACCGGACACCCTGTCTACACTCCAAGCAGTTTGTTCCCTCTCCCCAAGGGGGTGTCACCCGCTTTGGGAATAGGGAGTTAAGTCTGCTATGCCTGTTTTGTTAGTCCAGATGCACATCTTGTTTCTTATTTTTATTCCCGATTAGTTTAGGGTATCTAGTATGGTGCAAGGGAGAAAAACAACCTTGACACTGGGTTGTACAGTCAACTAGAAAATCAGCATCTGTCTACACATTTGTGGAACACTCCCGTTCCCTGCACACCTGTTTGTATTGTAAGCCAAACAATGTTTTGTCTCCTTTTTATGTATTCAATCAATAACAAGAATTCATTTTTTTTCTAAAATTAAACAAAGTTTCTTTATATTTAAATCATAAAGATTTCACAAATTTTACAACAATTTCTCAAGCATCCAGAATAGCACTAATCAACTTAATCTTGGAACAGAGATATCCTTAATGCATATAGGATTGGTGTTTCTTCATTTGCTGAGTTTTGCTCTACGCGTTTCAGGAAAACACACTTCCCTTCATCAGGAGCTGTCTATTCAGTATTACTTCTTTCTATTCCATCTGTTTGTCAATTCCATCTATAGGAAAGCTAATGGAAAGTGTTTCTATCAATTCTTGCTTTTATATACAATCCTTAACGTTTCTGTCATGATTCTCGTATTGAGAATCACCTGGATGTGTTCTGTTTGAGCTCATAGTGTTTTCCAAAATAATCTCTTGTACGTCAGGAATCTCCCTAGGAATAAAAATAATAGCCTCACTTAACTCATACATTTTTTAAATTTTTTTTTTATGAAGGAAGTAAAAGCTGTGTTTACTGCTACCTGTGTACTGGTGGCAATAGTTTCCCACTAATGCGTTTCGCGGTTGCTAGATGTCTCCCTTATTATTCAGGTCATTACATGCACCTGATGGCGCTTTCTCCCTCAGTATCTCCAATGACCCGAGTCAGTCTCCTATGGATGGAATATTGGTAAGATTTACTGTGCCGTTGGCGAAATTCTAGTGCACACAGTGTCACAAAGATCAACCCGTTTATCCTCTCATGTCTTAAGCCTACTTACCAGGGCTTGTATCCTTTGGTCTGTGTCTCGTCTTACTACCACTTCCAGCCGCGGTTGTTCTAAAATGGCTGCTATTTGTGATGCTGCGTCATCACGGTCCAGCGTGATGATGTCATCAGGACGTTTTGTTTACCTAACGTCATTCTTTTGACTGTCATTGTGTTATTGTGTGCACTTTGTATAGGGTTTTGTAATCAATATCTAGATTCAAGGGTTATTTTGATGGATATGCAAATTCAAGGGTTAAAAGCAACTATTGCTCTGGTTGTCCTTTGTGATGAAAGTGGCATTTATGACAATGTGTGGGTCAGGAGACCCCATTACACCTTCCATATGTTTATCAACCGAATCATGCTCACCTTCTACAAAACTTTGTGACATATTCCTTAAATATTGTTTTGATCATGTCTTATACTGTTATGGTACATTCAGTTCTTACTTCTTTATAAAAAAAAACATTTCTTAACCAGAATAGTCACTTCCTTGGACTTTACCCAATGCACTTTAGGTTATTTTAACATCAGTCATCTATCTTCTATATTCTGTTAGGCAGCATGATACAGTATGTATTGTTGGGCCATTATGATTTCTAGCGATTCAACAGTCAATTTGTATGTTCACTCAGACATTATCTTTGGTATTAGATCAGTGAATCTCCATACAACTATAATTTTATATAAAAATAATGTATTTTTTTTTTTTTTTTTTTAGAGATTTATAGGAAAGCTCACAAGTTGAATTCCTCATTCATTCAGTTGGGGTCTAAGCTCCCCAATTTCTCAATCCAGAACAGTTCTCTCTGGTCCATGCGTTTTCCAAGGGCCGCTTTGAGGTTTTATCACTACTTCCAGTTTTATCACTTTTAGTTGGGCTATTGTATGCCTGTTCTCTGCAAAATGTTGTGCCACTGGTGACCTGGCATTGTTTGCGGATACTGCTCTTGTGTTCATTCCACCATTCCCTAGCGTTCCTTACTGTCTGTCCAACGTAAAACATTTCACAGGGATAACGGAGTTCGTAGATCACTGATCTTGAGTTGCAGGTTGCAAAGTCATTCAGTTTTATTTTATTCACATTCCGTGGGTGGCTTATATAGCTGCTTTTCACCACGTTGTTGCAGCTGTTGCAATTCAGGTAGGGAAACGTGCCAGTCTTCCTTTTCTTGAGTGCTTGTTGTTTTTGTCTACTTTGGGTCCCTCTACCTATACTAATTGGTCCCTGAGGTTCCGTCCTCTTTTATAGGCAATGTTAGGAGGTTTTGGGAATAGTGCCTGCAGTTGTGGATCCAATTCAATGAGTCTCAAATTCATTTTGATGAGTCTTGTGATATAATGGCTCTGGCTGGAATATTTGAGGGCATATAAAAACGGTATTTCTTTGGACTTTGTTTTTGGAATTAGGTGATCCTTCCTATTCAAGGCACTTGCTTTCTCCCAAGCTGTTTCTATGATAACCCTCGGATATCCCCTCCTGTCATATTTCTCTGATATCTTAAGGTTTTCTTCTCTCAATGTTTCTTCCGTTGATACGATCCTTTTCAGTTGTAAGAATTGACAATATGGTAGGTTATTCTTCAGATTTTGCGGGTGGTGGCTTAGTGAATTGTTTACATCTGTGGTTTTATGGAATATGTTTGTTATTATCCCATTACCTCTCAGCTCTAGTTCAACATCCAGAAAGTGTAGTTTCGGTGTCTCCACTTCCAGGGTGAACTTTATACATTCATGAATTGAGTTTAAGAATTCCCAAAGTAAGGAGGGGGCGCTAGAGGGGCAACCAAGATGGTGGTTCCTCTGTGAGCTCCCAAGGGACTCCTGATTAATCCTGTACAAATCGCTGCAATCCTGACGTGTAGATAGCTTTTCTGCAGAAAAAGAACTCAGCAAAGAAAACAGTGTCAGCTACTCAAATCGCCCCGGGAGATCCTGAACGCTGTTTGGCTGCATTGCGGGAGGCGTCCCTGCAACAGGCCGTACCCGTGTGGCTGCGACAGACTTCCCCTTTGACACAGAGCGCCGTCGAGATAGACCCCGGCCCACAGGCGACAAGAGCAGGAATTGGTGTTGGGCGCAAGCTCACAATATCATCGAGTTTATTTATTTATTCAAATTTGTTGAGCGCACATCAGCCCAGAAGCATCGTGGCGCTTGTTACAGACATCTTAGTTGCAAAGGAAACCGTAGTTACAAGCAGTACATAAATTACAGAGGAAATATATACAATAGCAAGGCAGTATATTTACATGGCTTCCTGAGAGTTTGCTAGTTATTTTGCAAGGAACGAGGTTTTCAGTTTCCTGCGAAAGATGGGAAGTGAGTTTTCCGTTCAGATGTCTGAAGGGAGAGCGTTCCATGTCTGTGCTGCAATGTAGGGAAAACCTAGACCTCCGGCTTTGGCTTTTTTGATGCGTGGGGTGCAGAGTAGGTTAGCGTATTGCGTCCTAGTGGGACTTGTGGAGGAAGGTTTGAGGATGGTATCTGAAAGATAGGACGGGGCGGAGAAGGAGAGGCATTTGTGAGTGAGGGTGAGGATTTTGAGGGTGATCCGTTCTTTGACTGGGAGCCATTGGGCTGAGAGCCTGGCCTGGGTGATATGCTCTCTTCTTGGGATACTAAGAGCGGCCCGGAGAGCGTTGTTCTGTGTGATTTGTAGTCTATTTATGTTTTTGGCTGATGTGCCTGCTAGGAGAGCATTGCAGTAGTCCAATTTGGCTCCAATGGTTGCCCTCGCTATGGAGAGGCAGTTAGGTTTAGAGAGGTAGGGCTTGATGGCGTTTATACGTTTGGTGGTGTGTGCGGATGCGGGAGTGATTGCGCTGACTTGTCTACTCATTGATAGCGAAGAGTCAAGGTATACTCCCAGTGTCTTGACGGCTGTGGACACGGGGATGATGGAGTTGTCAATGGAGAAGTTAGTGTACAGTTTGTCCAGTTTGTCTAACGAGGCGGCGGGTGGGGCTTGTGCCCTGGAGGCCTCCTCAGACTGAGTGGGCCGGTGCCACTGAAGTGCGGCTGCCGCGGAGCTGCGGAGGGAGTAGCGCCGACCCCAGCCGCGGAGGCTGTTCCCATCCTAGGCAGCACCGGAGAGGTGAGGAGGTCGGTGGCGGGGCGGGGGACGGCACAGAACGTGCAATATAGGCAGGGGGAGAGTGCTCGCCAGGCACGGGGGACAGGCGAGTGGAAGGTGGGGGCGGGCGCCCCCCCCACGGTGTCCTCCTTCCCGCACCATGGTGTCCAGGGCAGACTGCAAGCAGACCCCTAATAAGAAGGCGCGGAAAGCCACGGGGCCGGGCTCTCCCCCCAATATCGGGGCACAGAGCCGGGGGGGAATATCTCACCTGGAGGCCGGAGGCGGCCTGGAATGGGCCTGGAGGATCAGAACCAGCCACCACAACGAACGAACCATAGGGGCGGTGACACATCCTCGCCACGCCCGGACTTCCCAGCTACATAGTATTCCTGGCCGAAAAACACATACCACTCTCCCTATGCGCTTTAAGCGCAGACTAGATCACTGAGAGGCGGTAAACAGCATAGGGAAAGCGGCACACGCAGCAAAGGGAAAGAACGCATTTCCAGGAACAGGGGGGTAACTGCAGGACGTAATACAATATACCTCAACAAAGCAAGGGCTGCCATACGCTCCAATGACTTACATAACACTGGCACAGCTCAGCCGGCACCCCCCCCCCCGTTCGCCGCCGGCAAACAAAATAAGAGGCCCCTGCGACTGCCTCTGTGACGGGACCACCGCTCCATGAAAACCAACCCACAAAAGTATTTTAACCCACAACAGGCCTGGGTCCGTGGCCACAGAATACCCACAGAGCTGATTTCTTTTCCGCTTGGATTAGCAGGGAGCGACCCACCCCCCCGCCGCCCTGCACAAGAAGCAGCTCCCAGAGAACCGGGGGACAACATCAGTCAAAGCAGCAGCGCAGGTCCCCCAGCCTACAGAACCACAGGTGGTGTCACGAGGCCCAGACCCCCTCTCCGCCAGATCTGTGCTGCCAACCAGCTTTGCTCCAAACACAGCGCAATAACAAGGGGCCCACCTGCGCGCAACTCCTCCTGGCACCAGAAGGCCCACCAACTCGCCTGGACCGAGCCCGACCCACGACAGACCGCTTGATTCGCCCATGCTCGGAGACCTCCTGATAAGCACCAAAATGGGCAAAACAGACCAATCACAGCGGAAGCTCAACTTCGATGCTGGGCCCTCGTCCAAAACCCCAAGACAAGAAAATCGCCCGGGTTCCCCACAAAACCCTGAAGGCCTAGAAGAAGATCATCCACAGCAGCTAGATATCTGTGAGATCCTATTAGACCTAAAAACAGGGATCGGGAATCTGGACAGCAAAATCGACTCACTGTCGTCAAAAGTAGACTTACTCCAACAACGCTTAGACAAGCACAAAGACAGATTGGACAACGCTGAACTGAGAATCTCGGATCTGGACTACGGCGCAGCATCACTAACGCGGAGGGTGTCATCACTGGAAAGCCAAATGAAAACGCTTATAGCCAAAAACGCAGATTTAGAGGGTCGCTCCCGCCGAAACAATATAAGAGTGATCGGAATCAGAGAACAATCAACACGCAACAAAATGGAGGACATGTAGAAAAAATGTGCAGAGACCTTTTTGGCGACACGGCTCTCTCACAACTATTCATGATTGAAAGGGCGCACAGGATCCCGACCACTAAACCTATTCCTGGCGCACCACTTCGCCCAGTAATAGCCAAACTGTTGAACTACAAAGACCAAGACACCATCCTGAGGCTAGCAAGGGAGAAAGGCAACCTTCAATATGACAGAGATGCAATACAAATCTTCCCCGATTTCTCCCCAGTGGTCCAAGCCCAAAGAAGATCCTTCACAACAGTCAAACACAGGCTACGCGACAATCAAAGTGCATACTCAATGCTATTCCCCACAAAACTCTGCTTCCAACTTGAGGGGAAAGTCAATTTCTTCAATTCACCGGAGGACGCTTCCCTATTCCTTGACAGGCACGGGTGCGGGGCACCAAGTGGCAACCAGGCAGCCCCACGAAGGGAGCGAGCTGAGAGAAAACCAATATGAATCACGAATAAGCAGCACTTCGTTACCATGACTAAATGACACCAGACGTCGGGACATCATATTTAGATGGAAAAAGGAGCACCCACCTCTGGAAGGTCGCTAGTGCCCCATGCACAGCAATATTAACTTTTTTTTGGGTGGAAACCGAACGGATGAGTTGGGCATTATCCGTGTGAGGTTCTGTTTACGAATGTTGTTCTGGTTCAGCACTGTCCGGCCCCACTCCCGCGCCACCTCAGCCTCCCCTACCCCCCGCCCACAAAGTCTAAGCCAAACAGACACGACCATGCCTCCAGATAGACCACAGTACCAATTCAAATCGCTGAAAACCAACACGCAGCCCAAACGCCGTGAACATGGAACACGCCAACCCAATTCAAGTTAGCAACGTGGAATATCAGAGGAGGTAACATTCCATCCAAAACTAGGAAGATCCTGCGGCTCCTTAAGTGCCACAAAATCGATGTGGCCATGATACAGGAAACTCACCTGATCCCAAGCAAAGAACACGCCTGGGCTCGTAACTGGGGCTGCCACCGCTACTTCTCCTCCTACTCATCGTACGCTAAAGGGGTGGCCACCCTCATCAACCCTAAAGTCGGCTTCCGCCTGATAAAAGTAGAAAAAGACACTGAAGGCAGAGCCCTCCTGGTGCTGGGAATTATTGATGGGCAAGAAGTCGTGTTCGTGAATTCATACGGTCCCAATGTGGACGGAGCAAATAACTTTGACTGGGTCCTCTGTCATCTTTCACAGACTGGCGCAACAACCATTATATGGGGCGGCGACCTCAACACACACCTAAATCCGCAAAAAGACAAATCACAGGTCAACACAACCCCCACGTCCAAGGCCAGCCTTCAAGTCCAGCAGTTATGCAGAGCATACAATTTGGTAGACATATGGAGACACAGTAACTGGGAGAATCGAGAGTACATCTTTCACTCTGAAGTCCACAATACACGCTCGCAAATAGACTACCTTCTTGTATCTGCACAAAGTGCATTCCAGTGGGGAGAGTGCTCGATCCTTCCTAGAACGTTCTCTGACCACGCAACTGACTCTTGAGTGCATTTTTCCCCAATGGAAAATCAAGAGCTCCACACTGGCGCTTCAAACCCGGGGCCTTAACGGATCAGGTATTCGCAACGGAACTCCGGGAAGAAATCACAGCCTTCTTAAATGTCAATCAGGGCTCTGTCTCGTCAGCTGGAACGCTATGGGAAACACTGAAGTGTTATATAAGAGGAGTATGCATTGCCAAGGAAAACGGAATCCTAAAAACAATCCGACGTGAACTAGCTACAAGTGAAGAACACCTGAAAGCCCTGCAGCTGCAACTCACCTCCACAAATCCAAAGCATACCCAAGCAGAATTGAAAGAAGAATTACTCAAATTCACGAGAGGTGAAGTTCCTACGACATGGCCACTTGATCCGTCAGTATGGCGAAGGGCAGAGACCTGGAGCGCTCCTGGCCCGCCTAATCACCGCTGATAGAAAGCCCACCCTGGTAGAGAGAATCCGATCCCCACTAGGCACACTAGTCCACACAGACAGAAATAGTTGAGGTTTTCCGCACCTTTTACCAAGACCTATACAGTGCAAAACACCCCAGTGACCCCGAGCTATTACGCAAGTACCTAGCAGACACTGAGCTGTACTGGGTAGAGAGAGAACTCCGCAAACCTCTGAATGACCCCATCATGTTAGATGGGATATTGGAAGTAATAAAGAGCTTACCCAACACCAAGGCCCCAAGACCCGACGGCTTAATAGGTGAATATTACAAAGCATTTACGCCCCTAATAGCCCCACTCCTTCTGGAGGTCTATGAAGAGGCACTAGAGTCAGGCATTCTCCCCCAATCCTTGAGAGAAGCCAATGTAATTCTCCTACACAAAAAAGACAAACCTCCCGAGGAATGCGATTCTTACAGACCAATTTCCCTAATAAACCTCGACAACAAAATATTAGCCAAAATACTGCCCAACAGGCTGACCCCCCCGCCCCCCTCATGCCTGCCCTGGTTCTTGCAGACCAGGCAGGCTTCATACCTGGCCGCAATACAACATTCGGCATAAGAAGGAGGTTCACAGCCATGGGAGCGATTGACCCCATACATTAGGCAGTTGCAGTCCTTCTCGACGCCGAGAAGGCCTTTGACTCTGTTAAGTGGCCCTTCATGATCACGGTACTGAGCCAACTCGGACGGGGGAACCAATTTATCAAAATGATAGCGTTACTCTATAACAAATCCCAATCAACCATCATCCTTGGTTCATCAAAATCCGCAAAAGTAAACATCCAACGGGGGACCCGACAAGGTTGCCCATTATCAGTGCAGATATTCACGCTGGTGATGGAACCACTAGCCCCCGGTCTACGATAACGACACATTCAAAGAGGCCTGAACATAGGACCCCACAGAGTGGTTATCTTTCTATACGCAGATGATGTTGCGTTATTCATTCAGAAACCCGACGAAAACTTAAACCCCATAATGCATGAGAAATAAATTCAGCGCGGTCTCAGGCCTGAAAACTAACCACTCTAAGTCAATCATTTTCCTCCTAACCCACAGCACCAGAAAATTTGACGATGAATATAACCTTAAGTGGGAATACTCCCATGTACAATACCTCGGGATCCTTCTGTCCCTGAGTCACAAAGACATTTTCCAAGACAACTACGAATCCACACTGAGAGCACTCCAAGAGAAAGTAAATAGATGGAAATCACTACCATTGACGATATGGGGTAGCTCGTCATTGGTTAAAATGATAAACCTACCTAAACTCCTCTACCTGTTTACCAATCTTACTCTCGCGTCTTTTCCTGGGGAAATTAAAGAGCCTCACACTAGATCTTATCTGGGCTGGGAAACCAGGGAGAGTGGCCTACTCTATACCTACACTACCGACGACAAGAGGTGGGCTCGGGGTCCCTGACCTCGAACAGTATTATTGGGCAGCACAGGAGCACTTTCTGAGCTACTGCTACTCCACCCATTTCATCAGACCACACGTTCAAATAGAACGAGCCCTTGCATCACCTAATCTTTTGAGGGCGGTCATCATCAGCAAACAAGCAGTGCCACACACCACGCTGAATGTGGTACAGGCTACTTATGCTATTTGGGAAAAAATTGCTCACAAGTACGGGCTAATAACCAGATACTCTCCCCTCCAGATTCATACCTGGAATTCCCCTCACGAACGAAAATAATTTCCTCCAATGGGCAGATAAAATACACGTCCACTCGTTCAGCGATCTATTCATTGAAAATACATTCATGACACCACAACAAGCTAAAGAAAGAGGGAGCACCTCCTCACTAGATGTATTTATATATTTTAGACTGCGCTACGCTATCCAGGCTCTCTTCCCGTCATCCCCACACCAGCCTCCAACTTGGCAGTTGCTTCACGGCATGATCCAGGCGCAGGGGGAGGGCAGATTAGTAAGATCAATATACAGATCTCCCCTAGCCGATACGGCTACAGAAAATCCACGTACAAAAGAGGTGGGAAAAAGCGCTACAGATTTCCATTCCCGACGAATAATGGGCGTACATACTTAATCAGAGTCAGAAGGTCGCACTGAACTCCCAGTTTAAACTGATCCACTTCCAGTATTTACACCAAAGTTATTATACCCCAGCTAAAAGATGCATACACAAACCAGAGTCAGCAGCGAAATGTGAGAGATGCGGAAAGCCAGCAGCTGACTTCCTGCACCTTGCCTGGAGCTGCGCGGCACTAACCACCTTCTGGTCGCAAGTCCTCCAAGAGACGGAGGCAATAATTGGAGAACTAAAACCCGTTCCCACAATAGCGCTACTTGGAATGATAAAACAATTGACACCTTCAGTAAGGAAGCCAGCAAATGTATTGCTGGTGCTGGCACGCAGGAGAGTAGCCATGGCCTGGGGGTAAGGCCCTGCTCCCACATTCACAAAATGGCAGAAGGACGTACTCTACTGTCAAGACATGGAGACTGAGTTCATAAAAACATTACCCCTACATGCACGCACTCTGTACATTTGGGGTCCCTATGTCAGACACCTGATAAACAGCAAGGGAGACTCTTTGTCCCCCGCAACTCCGAGTCAATCAACAAGCTGAGGGAAACCAACGAACTAGTACAGAGGGAGAAGCAACCAAGAAAACTGCATTGGGCATGGGAAAAATAATGCAATGAACACTTGCAGTCAAGGGTGGGTGGAGGGGAAGGAGGCTGGGCGAGTCACCGAGGGATGAACTGGGGCAAGTTGACCGACCCACAGTTGGGCGAACCAAGTGCTGATTTGTATTTGTTTTCTGTTTGTATTTCTTTGCTTTTTGTCTTGAAAACTATAAATAAAGTTTTAAAAAAATAAGAATTCCCAACAAATGTTCTGGTTGTTCTCCTCCCCAGATGACAATGTAATCTATGTACCTTTTCCAGGATATAATTTTCGTTTTCCATCATGCGTCTGTGTACTTGAGTTGACTCTAGGTAGTACATAAATAGATTTGCATATACCAGGGCCATTGAAGACCCCATTGAGGTACCAGAGGCTTGTAGGTAAAACTGTGTTTTGTAGCGGAAGTAGTTATTCACTAGTATGATTTTGCTTAATTCAAGTATCAATATTTTATTGGATTTACAGTTATTGCTGATTAGTGACCATTGCAATGCCTCTAGTCCATCTAGATGTGGAATTGACGTATATAAACTTTGCACATCGAAAGACTAGTAGATTGCTTTACAGTAGATCGTCCAGTTATTCCAAGGAATTTAAGAAGTGAGTAGTGTCCCTTAGGTCGGTTGGAGTTGCTTGTCCTAATGGTTGTAGTGCCTTATCCACATACACTGGTAGCGGGTTAAAAATGCTGTCAGTTCCAGCCACTAAAATACTGGTGTTATTGGATGGTAGTTTGTTAAGAAACGTTTTGTTTTCTCTGTTATCCAATCATTTTGACATGCATTTCCAATGTATCTTTTATTAGTTGTGCAATGTGATTGGTCAGATCTTGTTAAATTTTGATGTATGTGTTTTCATCTTCCAATAGTCCCTTAATTTGGTTGTCATAAAGGGTGGTGTCCATGATGATAATAGCGCCTCCTTTGTCGGCTGGTTTCAAAGTTATTGTGTGATTATCTGCTAGATCTTTTATCATCTGGCTCTGGTGTCGTCTGATGTTATACCTTGATGTTTTAGTAAAGTTCACCTTCTTCAGGTCCTTCAGCATTTGTCCCTCTGAACAATTGAATGGCCATATTGTTGACCTGTGGGTCAAACTGGCTTTTCGGTTTCATCTCCAGATATTTGTGTGTTGTAAATTGAGACTGTATTGTGGGTTGTAGATAAAAAAATACTTTTAGTCTCATTTTCCGTATCAATGTACGGAGGTTTATTTTTTCTGAGATTATTTGTAAGGGTAACCCAAATATTTTTGGACACATGCGAGAATATGTTAATCAAAGAAAGATCCCTCCCTTGAGTTAATCCTACTGGTGAGCTAGAATGGATTATATAAACAAATACTTTAACATGGATGTACAGGACAGCATGCTATTGAAAAAATGATACATAGATATTTGGAAGGATCTTTTGCATATGAAGACATCCTGAGAAAGATTGCCTCCTTGGAAAAATCTAGAGCACCCGAGCCAGATGGTCTAGGAAATGTGGTGCTAAAGTATAATCAGGAGGATTACAATAATATTTTGCCAACATTTTGAAGAAAAAAGAATAACATGAAATATTACTAAAACCTGGGTAGAATCTCTGATAGTACCCATCAATAGAAAAAGGCAAGGGTGAAGATCAAGATCTCATTGATTCTACTACTAAATGTGTCAAGCAAAGTTTTTGCTGTTCTTTTGTTTTGTTAGAGTAGGCTAATCTTTCCCTCTTCCAAAATGGCCTCAGAAGTGGCTTTGGAACCAGCATACATATCATAATAGATAATGCATGAATCCAAAGTAAATATGTGAGGAAGGGGAGCACACAACTATATGCTTCCTATTTGGACTTCTCTGCTGTAAATAATGTGGCCTGATAGGGACAACTTCCAGCAAAGGTTAATATCATGGGAGATAGATAACAGCGCCTGGAGACCATAGAAATGTCAGTGGTGCACAGTATAAATCAACATAACCTAACATAATGGCCTTTTACAATTGATTATTCTTCTAAGTGCAGATATTTGTTTGTTTGTTTTTTTGTTTATTTGTATAGCGCTCTTGACCCAGGGGTATATGTGCGCTTTGAGCATCAGGTTACAGGCAACAGTAGGGAACAATAGTACAACAGTAATGAGGCAAAAGTAAAGGTTGTCAAGCAGGCAGTTAGTGCATAAATGAAAATAGGCAAACATAATAAGAAACATTTGTACATTAGGTATGCATACATACATGGTTGGTTATTTGTTGAGTAACCAAGTGAGGACCTTAGTTCTGAAGACCATATGTCTGTGCATATAAGACTCAATACAGGGTAAGTCTTCTAAGATCACAATGAATCAAGGATTGAAACAAGCCTGTGTTTTGGCCCTATGCCTTTTTAATTTCCATCAGAAGCATCCCTTTGGGGCGCTGTAAATGTTCACCCTAAGTTTGGACCTTATCATGTATATTGGTTGGCTTATGCAGATGTGATCAGAAGATTTCCTTGCTTAATCGGTCCACCGAAAAAGCTTGATTATCAAAGTGTATGACCGTGAAGAGATTACAGGTGAACCTTACCCAGATATATAACAATACAATTTCTCTGTTGGAATTAAATCACCATTGATGTAAAAGTGGAGTGGAATAATCTTTTTAGTAGAATGGAAGACCATCACTGCAGATTATTTTGCATTTACAGAAATGCCCGAAACAGCCACATAATTGGAATAACCATCAATAGATCATCGTACTGCCCATGGAGTTCGAGCAATGAGAACAGAGTAATCTGCATAAGCCAAATATGGAATCTGCACCAATTCCATTATAGGCACATCAAGATTAAGATCCAATAAGGTTCATATAGTGAATTGGGAAAGAGATTAAAAAGCAGGAGTGCAAACATGCACCCCAGCCGGATGCCCTATGTTATTGGCAACACCGTAGTTAATGGAGCCTCAGTGCCCAATCTTATTGCAGCTGAGTTTTGGTTATGTAAGGTGATATGAATTTCAAACCGGTAGAATAGAACACCCAATATTTTGAGTGTGGCCCATTACTTGTCCCTCTGGACAGAATATAAGGCTGTCTTAAAGTCTGTATCGGCTATATAGAGAAGCTCTTGTTTGATACCAGTGAGGCATTAATACAAAGATTAAAAGCTCAGATGGGAATAGATGGTACTGTCGGAGTGGATCACCAACTACCTTGATCACTGCACCATGAAGATTAAAATGGGAGACTTCTACTCAACAATTTTCCCTTTACAGCCTCTATTCCCAACGTTAGTGTGTAGGCACAATTACATTAAGCAGTCATACTAAAAAAGACTTTCCTACAATGTGGTGAATAGAGGACTTTTTATATATCTATGCTTAGCTATTAACCCCATCTTGAACACATTCTCCAGCCTTCAAAAGGTATTTATAAGTATATGGCCATTATTTAAGTAGTCTTCAGGAAATTTGAGTGCATTTTGAGATGGGGACCAAATTAATTTGTGCTGTAGTTTGACAGAGTACTTAAAGAATTCTCACATATCCAGTAAATATCTTATAATTCTGACAAACACGTGCAAGCCAGGGTTTGTATACTATTACATTAAGTACAGACATAATAAATAGACATCCATTCACAGGGTTGAACGGATGTCTGTTGACTATGTTTATTCTTAATGAAACACATAGCATTTTCTTACATTTACAAATGTTGGCATTTTGGGGTAAAGGCATCACAGGTATGTCTTAAGAGGGGACAATTCTGGCATGTTGGGGCAGAGCCATTGCTGGCGTGACCTTGCCATGGCGAATGCTGGAAAATTGGTGCAGAACCATAAAAGATGTTTCCTTAAAAACAACAAACTAGCATTTTTGGGAAAAGCCATCACAGGACTTCTAGGTCTACCTTACTGACCTCTGGTGCTCGGCCTACTCAGAGCTCAAAGTGTTGCAGTGTACGTGTACTTACAAAAGCCATCCCTAGTCCTTGTAATATTTTCTGTTTCTATAAAGCAAATGAACAGAATAGTTTTGGTGCTGCAACCATTTCACTGTTCTTTTGCAATATAGGAGGATTTAAGCCATCATGTCTAGTTCCTTTACCTTTAAAAGTAGTTAGGTACCTGTGATTGACTGGGGTTGTTAAGTCGTTGTAGCAAATATGCCTCAGCCAAGCGTGAATGGTGAGAGCTCAGAAACAGAAAGAAAATCGACTATCATGCCACAAAAATTCAAAGCTCCTACCGTAACTTAGTTACCAATTTATACAAGGGATATGCCTACTAAGTTGCAGACCAATCAAATGAATATATAACTGAACAGATCAATCTCAAACCGGATGTAGAGACCACAGTAGCCTGCAGATACAATGAACAAATACATGTGATGAAATGTGTTGCATTCAAATGTGTATTGAATATGAAGATAATGGAAATGCCCTTCAACTTCAAATAGGTTTCCAAATAAATGTAATGAATATATTTGGACTATATTGTTCTTTGACATGGGCAACTCAGAGTGCAAGGATTGCATTGTTGTGTCATGAGAATTTATGTACTCTCTTTTTCGGGCAGATAGTGATTGGGCTCATGGTAAACTCTAGAGTGTTATTAACTTTGCATTCTTCAGAAGCTCTTAAAACCTGTTCAGATGACATGTAAGGTGACAGCTACATCAGTACTTGGCCTAAGGAAATATTACTATGTCTCCAAAGGCTTGCAGTCTCTTTACTGTCTTCTGGAGACATTCAAGTTCAAGGCACTTACACTTATGCATGGTGTGTCCTAAAAGGGGCAAATGCTGGCATTTCGTGGAAAAGCCATCCAATTCTGATGTTTTGGGGCAAAAGCATTACAGGTGTGTTATTGCAGGGGCAAATGCTGGTTATATATGGGGCACAGGCATGGTGGTTCCGTCAAAGTGCCAAATGCTGGCAATATTTGGGCAAAGCCATCACAGGTGTGGCCTTAGAGGGGCCAAAACTGGAGTTTGGGACACAGCTATTACAGTTGTGTTCTTGCAGGGGAAAGAGCTGGCAATAATTGGGCAAAACCAGCACAGACGTGACTTAAATAGGCCAATGTTGGCAATATTTTGCTAAGTCATTATAATCATTATAAATGCACTCTTACAGTGACAACACTGCCACTTTTTTATAGCTACAAACCATTCCAACTAATAGCCAGGCATCTATTTGCCCGTTTGTGGATGCTGACATATGGAAGTCACTGTGCCCTACCAATAACCAGTGATATAAATAGATCAGAATTAAAAAAGAAAATATTTATAACTGAAATTATTTGGCCGCTTAAAAATAGGGAAGATCACTGTCCTTTTCAAAGAATTGGGATGAGGACAATATTAAGCATAGCATTAAAGATGGTACATAAGAGAGTAGACACATTTCTAGTATATGCTAAATAAGAATTCCTGGGATACCTTCTGGGCCTGCGCTTTTATTCTGTTTCATGGAATGTGCAGCACCTAAAATGTTCCAAACAGAAAAAAGGGGTTCTACATGGAATCTGAACGAGAAAGGGATGTACCTGCTGTTTCATTGTTTTGGTGTCCCATAGCAGAAGCCTTCCTGGCACCAGGTTTGCACCTCGCTCCCTAAAATCGGGTGCTGAAGCATCCAGAAGTGTAATCAGACTTGGAGATGCTGCTGAACAGACAAAGGAGGCACCACTTGGGCTGCACGCCAGCGATAGTATTCTGTCACAAAAAACACAAGACATTAAAGCAATAGCGAATAATCAATTGTATGCAACACTCGTAGAACATCTATGAGTTGAGATTACATCAACAATCAGAAGCAGATGGCATACGAGTAAACTAGCAGCACAGCAAGCCGTAATGGAAACATAGGCTACACTGCTCATTAATTCTAACCTGTCCTGGAAAGATCAACTTCAGGTGTGAGCCACAATCAGTCCCATTGCACAGTGATAGATGGCATGGTTGGTGCAGGTGGGAAAGAGGTAAAACAACCTTAACAAAATTCCACAAATGCAGCTTACTAGCCTATGGTAAATCAATACAAAATACAAAATACAGATGTAGCGCTGGAAAGCAAACAAATACAAACTGAGAGGAACCAGTGAATTTACAAATAAAAGTTTGAAACAATTTTAGAAAATAGTACCTGGAGCTTGAGTGCAGAGGGGGCTGGTGTGGTTAATCACGGGAGTGTGTGTGTAGGCTATACGCCACAACAACATTTAGAATGTCTTCTATTTTATGAGATTTAGCATTAATATATTGATCACATTTAAGATACATAGTCAATCAACCAGATCATGTAAATATGTATTTAAAATGTATTTAAAAACTAGGCAATGAGAATGCTAGAAGAAAGTGTGAGTGTGTGTGAGTGTGTGAGTGTGAGTGTGTGAGTGTGTGAGTGTGTGTGTGTGAGAGAGAGAGAGAGAGAGAGAGAGAGAGAGAGAGAGAGAGAGAGCGAGAGAGAGAGAGAGAGAGAGACACACACACACACACACACCAGGGTCTTAAAAAAAACCTCAATGTCAACTGCAACTATGGCAACCATTTATCATAGGTGTTTGTTACAAGAATATATATATTAAATAAATCTCAAAATGGACATGTAATTAACGAGGTGCCAGTATGACAAGGATGTTCTTCCAGTCTTGGATCTGTAAGGAGACACCATCTTCAGATTGGTTTTTGTGGCCATCCAGGGTAAGATACACAACAACTTGTGTAGAATAACATAACATACCAGGTTAGTGCTATTGATAGATAACAGATGTTTATTGTAACCCAACTTAATGGTACTCATTTTATCGGCCTCAGAAGGATAAAGGGCTGGGTGGACCTGCAGGGATTCAAACCTGAGACCCTGAGGTGAAACACAGGCCCCTGTAGTGGATGTGAGCCACAGACGCAGCAATATATTTATATGTTTTAGATTAAATTTGCCGAATAGAATTTCTTGTTTAAAGTCTCTAGGTGATTTTTTGGGGAAATTCACTTTCCAGGATGTACTGTCAAGGCTCTCAGTATCTTAGAATGAGTTTTCCCCAAACATTTCCCAGATTGTAACTTGAGGCTTCTTACACAATGTCTTTTGGATACTTTCACTCCTTTATCCAGAATGGGCCGTCAAGGTTTTCTCACAATGACATTCAGCACTTTGACTACTTTACTTTTTTGTTTAACCTTTATTTCTAAGATAGTCATACATCGAGTGAATCACAATACAACATTACAACGAAAGTACAGAGCACATTTATGCTTTACACAGTAAGCCTGAATTAAATAGCAGCATAATCAGCATCCCCATTGCTGGCAGTTTCAGAGTTAGAGTCCGCTAAATACAATCTAAGCGCAGCCCAAATGTCCTTGGGGCGAAATGTAGGAGGTCAAGATAAAACAAATCCCTCTTCACATTAATTGACAGACTAATTACCGCAACCATTCAGACCTGGTCAGTCACAATAGGACCCACTTCTAACACCAGATGCCAGCTCCACCTATCAAGCTGACCCATCATTACGCCCAGCATCAGCACCACCATGAACACTGGAACAGGAATGGACCGTTCAATGTATGAGGTAGCCTCCTCCGGGGAATCGAAGAAGCGTGCCCTTCCAGCATGTTGAACGCGCAACCTGGAGGGAAACATCATAGCATATTGAATCTATCCATCCCATAGAAGGCACTTCACATGGTCGAATGATTTCCCCGCTGCTCGAACCCCCGAGGAGAAGTCTGGATAAATGTGAACTTTCACAGAGTCATATTGAAGTGAACCTTTTCCACAAGCAATACGAAGCACCAGATCACGGTCACGGTAATACAAAAGACGGCCTATAATCATACGGGGAGGCGCCCAAGGCTTCGATAGCGGGGGACAACGAGCAGTGCGCTCTCTCAACCAGGAACTGCACCGAAAACAGTGTCTTATTGAAAATGGACCGCCGAATCTCCTTCCCAAATTGATAGAGCCATTAACTGCCCTCTCGGGAATGCCCACTATCCATATGTTATTACGGCGTGAACAAGATTCAAGATATTCACATTGCGTGCGCACCGCAAGGAGCTCCTTTTTAAAAGCTTTTAGGTCTTGCACATGGACTCCCAGTGTCCTCAATGTCACTCTTCCGCGTCTCCACCTCTGTGATTCAACCACTTTCTTTGTCAAGTTTCATGCAGAGTGAGTTAATATTGACCACAATGTCATTGAGCTTGGAATTTACAAAGGCAAACCAGGCCTCCAATATTGACATTTAGGGGTCCATTCTGGCAGCAGGTGAGGGGCCATCAGTGTCCACAGTGTTGGGGGTCTCAACAGGGGGAGGCTCCCTCTGCTAAGCACTTGTGTAGGAGTCCATGGGGCCCTTTTTGTTCTGCGAGTCATACCGGCCAGTATTAGTAGGGTAGGAAAAGCCCTGACCACAAGCAAGCCCAGTTGCATCCACATAGCAGGAGACCACTAAGTGGCATCAGAGTGTGCATGCAGCCCACGGCGGACGCAGTATCTAGTGGTTGAGGCTTGTATGCACACAGGCAAAAGTTGCAGGAAAGATGTCTCTGACTGGGAGCAGCAATGTCACTGGCAATTCTAGGAGACAGCTTTCCCCTACTAAGCAGTTTCGAACATGCACCGCAGTGGCAGCATCTTGATCAATCCTAGGGACACACTCTGCGTCAAAATATTGGCCCCAGCAGAACTGCAGAGAAAAGGAGTCCGTACAGGGATCTACCAGGCCATCAGGAGTTAGCCGATTTTGCGCTCCACGCGGGGGATGGGAGCACAGAGCAGGCCACATTTCGCCAAGCAGCTCGGCACGAGGTCCCCCCCTGCTTGGTCACAGAGATTTGTGCAGGACAGTCCCGACAGGGCACCAGCGCCTGCGGTGAATCCCACCCCGATTGGCCCCTCAAGTGTGTTTAGCGGCCGGGGAGCATCAACAACCAGCTCCTTACTCCCCCTCACTGGGGAACGGGTCCAGCAGCCACAGGGTCTCTCACAGCCTCACCCGCCGCCAATATCTCCACCGCCAGGGATCAGGTGCACACAAATTTTGCACAGCTCATCGCCGCCACCGTCAGCAGTCTAGCAATATATTTACTCCAAAGTGCTGTGCCGAAAAGCAGGATTTTACAAGGACAGGATGTCATTGGATGCAGAGCTGATAAATTAAGCAGCCATCTTAGTTGCTGCTCATCAGTGTCCCCCCTACCCAGCCTGCCCCACTTTCACTACTTTTCTGAGAATGCACCTTCAGTGCTATGTTTATCTCAATAGCCTTTATAAGTTTTGGTACTTTCACTATGCTTCCCAGGATGTAGCCTCACGTTTCTCCAGGGACTGTCCTCTGCTCTTTCCTCTCTATTCCTCTAGTTCATTGTTGGGCCTTCCCAGATGCCACCAACATCAGTCTCCGTACCTTCTTGCAGCACACACCACTCCATACTCCAGATCTCCATCACAATCCTCCACCGCACGCAGAACTTTGCAAGATTTTCGTTGCAGGACCTCTGGTGTCTCTTACTCTTTAGACAAACCCCTCTCCTGGTGTCTCTCTGCCAATTTCAAAGCACATCCTCCAGGCTTCAGAACCCGTCCAAAAGCCTGGGTTCTGCAGTGCAGTTCTTTCTCTCTGTGCATTGTCAGATGCCTCACAGCTCTCTCTAGGCCTCACTGCACCCTATAGCCCCCTTCACCTCCAGACTATTGCAGTTCCTGCATATGCGTCATCTCTTCTAGATCTCCACTGCTTCTCTCCCTCTGATGAACCACTTTCTATTCTCATACCTCTAGTTTATATCCCATTGGTGGAGAGTCCCTAGATCTTTTTGGTGTCATTGCTTTGCCTGTCTCAGTCTCCAAACCATGGCCATCATTCACATTTTCTGATCCCTGATCTCATTGTTTAGGCAGGGGTGGTGTTAAAAACTCAGGTCACCCTTTTGGATTTAATTTCCTTTTTCTCTGAAGTTGTTTGACTAGAGGTTGGTGTTCTTTGCAGTCCAGAGTGGAGTGGCTCGATTTCTGCTTCCACAAGAGTTTGCACAAAAGAGAGGGTTTTATACGTGGTTAAGTTCATGAGAGGTGTGCAATTTGCCTCATACCACCCCTTTTAGCTTTAATATTGTTTGGAAGCTTTTCCATGAATCCCATTACAAGGGAAGGGAGGGACGGGGGTATGAAAGTACATCTAGTCACTTTGAGGAGCCAGTGATGAGACGCGGACACAGAGGACTCATGGTTTTGGGCATAAACATCTATTGAAACAAAAAAAGGGTTCACAAATTCCTCACTTTCCCTATTCTAGGAGGTTTTTCCTACCTCAACCAAAAAAACGAATGTCCTTTGTCAAGATGTCCAACGAAATATATCTTGTGTCTGTAATCCTATTCTGGCCCTGACATTCTAAAACTGATTCTAAGGTGTAAAGGTTATTGACTTTTGACTCTTGAAACATGTTCAAATGTTCAACTCCAACCAAAAGATTCAACTCCAACAAAAAGGTTCCAAGCAGACAATGCTCAAAGTTCTCAGGGACAATTCCATTCCCTGGATTTCTCTTTTCCTTTAACATACAACTCAGAATCCTAAGGGCATGACTCTTCCTAGGGATTCCTTTTACCATCAATATAGACTTCAAGGGTATGCACTCTTCACAATCCCAAGGGTAGGTATCCTCCATGAGTTTCTCACCAGTTATACAGACACTTGCTTGGGCCTTGTACACTCGCCTGCCAGGGCTCCAAGCAATCTACAAAACACTTCTCTTCACCTGGTATGTCTTCCTGCCAGGCCTTTTATACAATTATTTGTACATTTTTATTTTCACCTGGTGTACACTCTCCTGCCAGGACTTTCATGCCAGGAATCTCGGGGTCATCTTTGACTCCACACTTTCCTTCTCCGCACATATCTCAGACGTCTCCAACAAGTCAAATTTCTTACTGCACCTCCATAGAGGTACTCTGCCTTTCCTCTCCTTCCCTCAGGAGCTCACTGTTTCTCAAGCTCTGGTTCCCTCTACGCTGGACTACTGTAACAGCCTTTTTCTAAATCTACTTTCCTCCACTCTCCGCCCTTTACAACTAATCCAGAACAGGACTACAAGACTTTTCCTTGGCCTCAAGCCCTGGGATCGTATCTCTCCAGCTCTGAAATCCCTTCATTGGCTCCCAGTGGATGCAAGGATTACATTTAAAACCCTCTGCATTGTCCACAAGGCTTTCTGGGGACTGGGGCCAAAATACCTTCAACTATCCCTCCGTAAATACCTCCCCTCTCGAGCCCTTCGCTCCTCTACTCCTAACGCCCTTAGGGTCAGTTGTTTTTCAAAGAAACTAGTTAGGGGCAGATCTCTGTCTTCGGCTAGGGCCTGCCTTTGGAACAGCCTGCCGGCCACCTTGAAACTTGAGGAGAATCATCTCTGGTTCCGAAAGCACCTCAAGACCTTCCTCTTTGCTTCTGCCTTTGCCCCTCTTCTACCCAGCTGATCTGTTTTCTCTCTTGGCACTGTGCACCTGGCCACCCTCCTGCACTGCCTCCGGGCCACCCCTTGCAGTGGGATCTGTATCTGTACCCATACAGCCCCCCACTTTTCTTCTGCACTTATCAGATATACCCTATCTGACTAATTCATGCACTTGCTGGCTGCACTATCACCTTTTCATTGCCTGTATTTATTTATTTATTTATTTCACTTATTATCTATTCTTTTCTCTCCTCTGTTCCGCATTTTCCACTTCTCCCCCTTCCACGTACTTTCCCCCTTTTCCATGCACTTGCACGTTCTTAATGTCACTGGACCTAGTGAGATCGTTGTTTTTGTTCTCCCTTGTTCCCCTCACTTTGCTTGGTCGCGCTCTGAAAAACTTGTGTACGAGCGCAATATGAATAAAATATATCATGCATTTACTTGTAAGCATTACCTTCACCTGGTGCATTTCCCTCTACAAGGGCTTTCATGCATTTATTTATAAGTATCTTTACTTTGGCCCAGTGCTGGCGCATTGTTCCTGTTTCTACTGTATTCACCTCAACAATGGTTCTCTCTCTCAGACAACAGGCTTTAGCCCTGCTTCTCAGTTAATTTTCAATTATTTGTGTTTCTCTTCCTTTATAGTGTGGGCTCAGCGACCCCTCTGTGTTACAGCTTGCAGGCATATCAACCTTCTCATTACTTTCGGATCGCTCTCTTGAGCAGCACGCACTTTCAGGCAACCTGGCAACCATGTGGACTTCCCTGTGCTTTCCGTGTGCCGTTAGTGTTTCCCGGACCTTTCTGCTCGCTTTCCCTTCTGGCTGCTGGCTCGGCATTCGCCCTGTCAATCACTGTGCCTACGCTGACTCGTTAAACGGTTACCGCTGCCTCTCATTCACAGGCGATGAGCCGTCTACCTTCCTGCTTCCTTCCCTGCTGTTTGGCTGCACTCCGACACCGTCTCCCACAGCGTTCCCTCTCCCGCTATGCCGGTTGCATTCCGTGCAGGATGCTGTATGCTCCAGCCCCTGCAGCTCTCCTGACTCTGTTTCATTCTTAGCTGCTGCAGCAGCAGCAGTTTTAAAGTTCCCGGGCTGATTGGAGAGTTTCCAAAGACCAGACCGGTCTGTGGGCTTGCCGGTCTTCGTGATCCGCATTGCTCGATCTCTCTTCCTCGTCCCAGTGGTGATTACGTCATCCCTTATATGATGTTGAGGGAATTGCTATCAGATCCTTTTGGGAGTGATGATTACTGCTCATTGCCTCTTCCTCGTCTCAATGACTGGTATATCATTATTTGTGTCATGTTGGGGAGTGTTGAACGTAGGTTTGATGCAGTGTTGAGGGAGAATGTCACAATATGCCATTACGGAACGGGAAATGGAGGGGACTTCCCTAAAAGGGTCTGCAGGGCATGTGACTCTCTCCAATGATGTCACCTGACTGCCCAAGGGTCATTTCCCCCAGGTGGTCCTCCCTCATATAGCCGCCCCCAGGGTCAGGAAACGGCTACGTCCCCTGGCCACTTGGGGAGAGGGAAGAACAAATTACTTACCCCAGGTAATGTGTTTTTGACTGGATGTTCCTTCCACAGTCCTCATCTTTGATATACTCTGATATTCTGCTTGGAAACTTTTTTCAGCAGAGGGTGCTGTGTGTCAACCTTCTGTCCTTTGAGGGCCTGCATCCTCCTTGAGTACGACGTCGACAGTGGTATATAAAGGCACGCACCGCGCGAGTTGCCTCAGTTTGTGTTTTTTCTCTCACCAGCACAGCAGTCTCGAAGAAGAGAAATACTTGAGCGTTAACGTAGAGGAAGGTGTAAATCAGGGAAACTCCTTGGCAGAGGGGATGCCTGGGATGGGTGATGAGGATTACGTGGGCGGAACATTCAGTCGAAAGAACATTATCAGGGGTAAGTAATTTGTTCTTCTACTGGGTTGTGTCCTTCCGCGCAGCCAGATATCCCTAGGCCGTAGCAACCTGTAGCCCCTGATGGGTTGGATGTAGTAGAAAAGAGAAAAACGGAGGTCACAAGAAAATTGGTTAATTCCTTTATCTCTTCACCAGCTGCAGAACCTGCTCCAACGGCAGCGTTCTATAGATTTAGTTGTTGGCCTTCTGGCCGAAAGCAACACCTCCATGACGTATTCCGGAAGGTCCCGATCTTTGTACCTCAACCTCTCAGAAACCATGCGTGGAGGTTGAGGGTCCTGATCTCTGGATGAAGAATGCGACCTCCCTCTTGCGAGAGGAGATCCTCCCTTTATGGAAGATGAATTGGAGGCCAGATGAACATTTCCAGAGATTCCGGGTACCACGTCCTCCTGGCTCAGTCCGGGGCAATTAGGATAATGGATTTGCAAAACCTCCTCAGCCTCCTGAAACATGAGGAATGACAGGGACTGGCGGAAACACAAAGAAGTGGAAATTCCCAGTCAACTATGAACGGATCCCCTAGAGATCCTCCCTGGGAAAATCCCTTGAGCAGAATAGGTTGCACTGCCAGTTGACGCTAGGCATGAACAGATCTACTTGAGGGGTTGCCCAAAGGGCAAAGATCTCTTGAAGGACTTCCTGAGCTAGCTCCCACTCGTGGGAGACCGTACCCTGCCTCTTCAGAGCGTCCGCCGCCGTGATTTCCTCTCCAGCCAGATGAACTGCCGAGAGAGAGATTCCTTCTCGCAGTGCCCAAAACCAGAGCTGCATCGCCTCTCGGCCCAGTGGTAGTGACGCTACACCCCCTCTCTTGCTGAGGTAATGCATGGCCACTTTGTTGTCTGTCATTATCAGGACACTCTTTCCCCGTACAGAGGGCAGAAAGACCATCAGCGCTAGTCTGATTGCCCTCAGCTCTAATAGGTTGATATTCAGTTTGGACTACGACAGAGACCAGCATCTGCTGATCGTCAAACCGTTGGTATGACCCTCTTCCAACCTAGAGGGAGGCGTCTGTAGCAATTGTAATCTCCGGCCCTGGCTGCCAAAAGGGATCCCCCTTTAACGCATTCTCCTTGACGGCCCACCACAGGAGATTCTGCGCAACTCTGCTCGGGATCCGTACCAGATCCGTCATCCTGCTGGAGAACTGTGACCACTGAGTACTGAGATCCCACTGAAGGGACCTCAATCTCATGCGTGCCTCTGTCAGCAGAAAAATGCAGGATGTCACGAGACCGAGCAACCTCAGAAATGTGTTCACCATCTGCGATATGTGGATAGCCCTTACGTCGGGTGGGGAGGCTTTCCCCAAGGAAGAGTCCAGGACTGTGTGAATGAATTGCAGATTTTGGGAAGGTGTCATGTGGGACTTCTTGAAGTTGAGGGAGAAGCCCAAGCTGTGGAAAGCGACAGATGCTGTCCAGATGCTCCAGAACCTGCTCGGGTGAATGGGCTCTGATCAGCCTATCATCCAGTTAGGGGTAGATGTGAACCCCCCCTCCATAGATTCGCTGCTATCACCCCCATCACCTTGGTGAATACCCTTGGGCGGAGGTCATTCCAAATGGTAGCACTCGAAACCAATAGTTAGAACTGCCAACAGCGAATCTCAGGTATTTTCTGTGCTTGAGATGGATTGGCACATGAAAATAAGCATTCTGAAGATCCAATGACACCACCACCAGCACTTGTCACCCGATGCCTGCACTTACCCTTTACCCTTGCACTTGCCACCTGCTGGCCGTACTTCACTATTGTTACCTATTGTTATTTATTCTATTATCCCATGTACTGCACTGTCCCCTCCCACCCCTGCACTTTCCCCCTTGCCCCCTTCCCTTGCACTTGCGTGATCTGAATGACACCTGGCCTAGTAAGATTGTTGTCTGTCTTCCCTCTGTTCCCCCTCCCTTGCCTCGTCGCACCTTGAAACACTTGTGTACAGGCGCGTTATAAATGCCATATCATATCATACCATTGAATCCTGGAGCTGAATGGCCTGGAGGATCTGCGAAAGAGAGACCATCTTCAACATGTCCTTCCTGAGAAACTTGTTCAAGCCTCTCAAGTCCAAGATGGGTTGCAACCCTCTGTCCTTTTTCAGGATCAGAAAATAAGGATCACTCCTTTGCCACTGGAACCTTCGCCTGCCCCTTAAGCACTCCTTGTGCACTCCTTGTGCATCCCTTGCTAAAGAAGCCCTATGCTGATCCTTCCTCTCTGGCTAACTATCGCCCGATCTCCATCACTCCTTTCCTGGGCAAACTCTTGGAAAAGCTGGCCATTTTCCTGCTTAATCTTCACACCAAATCTGTTGGTTGTCTCCACGACCACCAGTCTGGCTTCAGAGCTGCCAAAAGCACGGACACTGCTCTCCTGAACACCCGTGAAGACCTGCTCTCCAACCTTGATTCTAACCTTCCTTCTGACCTCAATTTTCTCAATCTTTCTTCTGCCTTTGATACGGTCAACCATGCCATCCTGCTCAATCGTCTCTGTGATAACCTGGGTATCACTGATCAGTCCCTGGCCTGGCTGACCACCTTTCTCACTGACTGACCACCCTCTCGGGTCCAACTTGTGTCTTTCCTCTCCTCTATCTCTCTCTCTCTCTATTTGTGATGTTCCCCAGGGGTCTAACCTCTCTCCCTGGCTATTCAACCAATACCTGGCACCTCTTGCCCACTGCATCATTTCCTTCTGCTTCAACTTTCAGTGTTATGCAGATGACAGCCAGCTCTCCTTCAGGCTCCCCTCAGCCGCCTCTTCTTCTATCATTCCAGATTGTCTGACCGCAATTCAGGAATGGTGTGCTACCAATGATCTCTGCCTTAATGCCAGTAAGACTGAGATCCTCCTAATAGGAACACCAGCTCTCTCCTTTCCTCTCTCTCTCTGGCCACCCACTCTGGGCCCTCTTCCTCCTCCTACCTGTGAGGCCAAGAACCTTGGGGTCATCTTCGACTCCGCCCTCTCCTTCTCTCCTCACATCTCTGATGTCTCTAAGAAGTCAAACTATCAGCTGCACCTCCTCAGAGGTATTTTTCCTTTCCTCACTTGCCCCCAGAAGCTCACTGTCTCCAGAGCTCTGGTCTTCTTTAGGCTGGATTACTGCACCAGCCTCTTTCAAAATCTTCCTTCTCTACTCTCAGACCTATACAACGTATCCATAACAGGACTGCAAGACTTGTCCTTGGCCTCAAGCCTAGGGATCGTATCTCTCCAGCCCTGAAATCTCTTAATTGGCTTCCAGTGGCGGCAAGGATCAAGTTCAAGGCCCTCTGCATCGTCCACAAGGCTTTCTGGGGACTGGGACCTCACTACCTCCAACTCTCTCTTCCCAAAGATCTCTCTTCTCGAGCTCTCCGCACATCTACCTACAACTCTCTGAGGGTCAGTCGCTTTACCAAGCAGAGAGTTGGGGGCAGATCTCCATCTTCTGCTGGGGCCTCCCTCTGGAACAGCCTCCCTGGCTCTCTCAAACCTCAGCAGAACCAACTCCAGTTCCGCAAGCAACTCAAGACCTTCCTCTTTGCTTCCTGTTTCTCGCTTCCTCTATCCCTGCTGATGTCCTGACTGCTGTACGCACTGGTCACCTGGCTAACCTCTGAACTTGAGCCCAGGCTCCTTCATGTCCAGCTGCACTTCACACTGCCTCCCGGCTACCCAGAACTTGTGGTCTGTATCTGCAACCCTACAGTCCCTTCGCTCTGCACTTGAGCCACCAGTTGGCTGCACTTCTTGAGTTACCTGCATTAAGCCACACATTGGTTGCACTTTTGAGTTACCTGGACTTCTGGCCCCCCCGCCCCAAGCCCCTGGCACTTCTCCCCTTCCACTTCCCTGCACTTGCACGATCTGAATGACACAGGGCCTAGTAATATCGATGTTGTCCTCCCTATGTTTCTCCCTCCTTGCCTTGTCTCGCCTAGAAACACTTGTGTACAGGCGCGTTATAAATGCCATATCATATCATATATCAAGGAGAGTATCAGCCTTGATTTCTTTCTGCTACAGGGACCTGTTTGATTGTACCCTTCTCTAACAGTGTCTGAACTTCCTGTAGGAGGAACAGATATGGTACTTTCAAGGACTGGCCTCTTGGGTGACAGTTTGGTGGTTTCTTCAGAAAGGGGAGGCAGTAGCCATAGGTGACAGTTTGTAGAGCCCAAGCATCTGTTGTAATGCTTCACCATTCCTACAGATGCTGGGCTAACGTGCCTCCCACTGCAAGCAAATGCTTTAAGTTTCAGTTTCAGTTTATTGATATACATATAACAAAACAAATGTTTTATATATCATTTCATTGACATTTACAGTATTATGTCTAGAAACGACCATTTACAATTTTATATTTAAAAGCAAACAATAATGACCTATTAATTCATTTCCATGGGAATTGCATTGCCAAGTTATACAATTCATTAAAACTAAGGTGATTCAAAGGCATGTATTGCAATAATCTCACATAGTCATTCAATACAGTGTAAAATCTGTACAATTTTGATATAAAATAACACCATAAAATACATTAAATTTATGTCGTTGCCACTCAAATAGTAGCCAGAGACTCTCAATTTCATCAGGGTTAAAATTATTGTTGTATGATTTCATATGTCTATACCGGAGTGCATATAGGCTTTCACATACAATTAAAAGATGATGAAGCGTCTCAATTACATTCGTGCCACACAAGCGACAATAACGACGATCTCGTGGGATGCGCATATATGCGCCTTTAATTTCGAGTGCCTCAGAGATATTAAACTTCAATAAAAGATATTGCCTCACTATTCGTGGGCTGGGATAGGCAATGATGTATCTGGGGGTTTGGCTACGTAATACAAGTTCATTACAATAGACCCCGCTATTGATTTTTGTTGAGAGGTCAGTTATCTGCTGTTCGTGGCTGACCTCTTTTAGAGCATTTTTTAAAATTGCCTTCACAGAGTGAATACTCATTAAAGCATCTAGAGACAATTGGCAGGCCCACTTATTATGAAGTTTTTTTAGTTCACCCATTACTTCAAACTTTGTACCATTAACCAAGGGCAGATGGTTTCAGTCCTTAGGCGCAACAACTTCTCAAAATTTAGTACGCAATGGTTAATAAACACGTAAGAGATACCTGTCAGGTTAAATTCGAGATATAGGTATTCCACACTTACGCATGGAGGTAGGCGGAACAATTTTCGAAGCAAAGAAGCTTCAAGTTGCACAACCAATTTGATGTATTTATGTCCCCATAGGATAATTGCATACAATACTATTGATCTTATCTTAGCGGTATATATGGTCAATATCGCAGAGACCGAATAGCCACTGTTCTTACCAATAAATATGCTTAGAGCATTAGTGGCTGTTTGACATCAACCTTGTAGGGCGGTCCATTGGGCGGACCATGTCATATGATCATCTATGATAATCCCCAGATATTTATAAGATTTCACTTGTTCTAGGGGTTTACCATTCATAGACCACGTGTATTTTTTTTAGGCACTGTTTTTTTGTGAATACCATCACCTTGCTTTTATCGATATTAATCAATAGGCCATTGAGGGTACAGTGACTACTTAGAGCATCCAGCATTAACTGGAGACCCGTCGGTGTGTAGTCAAGCAAAATAAGGGCGTCAGTGTAGGCTAACCACCCTAAAATCACCTCAAAAATGTTTACAGGATTTGCAGCGGCAATGATAAACACTTCAACCATATCTGCAAATACAAATTAAATAAGATCGCGGCAACCATACACCTCTGTTTGACACCACTGGATGTCTTCATCGGCGCCGACAATCTACCAGCCGTGTTCAGACGAATGCGTACAGTGGTGTCCGAGTGCAGCAACATCAGCATTCTTAAAAGGCCGGGGGGAATGCCCCAATCAGTCAACTTTTGCCATAACCTATTTCTCTGCACGGTGTCAAACGCTGCAGAGAAATCGATGTAGGCACACAATACACATCTAAATTACGCCTAGTCCAAGAGTGTTCGATAGCGGTGGATAATAACAAAAGCCCATGCGTTGTACTCGAATTAGTACAAAATCCGATTTGGTTAGGGGGTAGTATTTGTTTCTCAGAGATCCACGCATTTAATTCCTGTAATAGGACTTTAGCGAATATTTTCGATGATGTATCGAGCATTGCAAGCATCCTAAAATTACCTGCACAATCCCATGCTCCTTTTTTGTGGACGGTTAATATATGGCTAGTTTGCCATGATGGTGGTATTACTCCCATTATTCCAATGTAGGTGAATAGTTTGTGCAGAGCGGCGGCCCATAATTCTGGCCGTTGTTTAATTAATACATTGCACACGCCATCAGGCCCTGCGGCTCTAGAGTTCTTCAAATTTGAGATAATCACCATGATGTCTAATATTGTTGCCTTACAAGCCCAGGGGGCAGTGGGAATGGGATGGTTGGAAACGGTGGAGACAGCACAACCTAAGGTTTGACCAATGTGGGATTGCCATTGTAATTCAGAGATGCAGTTAATGGGCGCGGTTTGGCCTGACGAAGCAGTTGCCATATGCCAACAGAGTCAGTAGAGGTGGCTTTTTCGGCAATCTGCTGCCATAAATTCGCACTGTTTATCACCCTGTGGGCGGTTAGCCATTTTTTATAGTTCTTTTTTACGGTTTTAATTTGGGAGGAAACACCCTCAGATCTATAATTGGGTGTAGTCTCAGTCAATATGAGTTTGATCTCGTATCTCATTTTTAGTTTTGCCTTGCTAATCGCGGCATCAAAACCAACCCGACACTTAAATGGCTTATTTAATAGCTCACTCCTTCCAATAGGTCTACGCTTTTCAGTTACTTCAGACGCAATTGTTGCCATAATATTAGTAAAGGCGGGCAACAAGTTTGCAGAGATGTTCACTCCATCATATAGGGTTTGTATAAAGTCTGGGAGCAGTTTAACTACAACATTGTTAGCTTTATCAATGTTACGCGGATGCCAAGAGATACAATTTCCACCCTCATTCAAAAATAGCTGACCGTTTATCATATTCGATGATAGAGTCCCTTGGGGTTGGTAGCTTTAAAAGCCAGCACATGGGAACATGATCGCTTTCATGTCTGACGACTATGGCCATATCCTTGATATAAGCAAGGCCACAATCGTTAGAGAGGGCATAGTCAATGGTAGATGCAGAGCGACCTTCTACTCTTGTGAATGCCATATGGCTATTGCTAGGTGTAATACCATTCAGTTTCACAATTCTGTGGGCAGCTAACACAGAGTGCCATTTAGAGCCCTGACGATTTACCTTCTGTGTAATTGCGGCAGAGGTCGAGAAATTACAAATGTTATCATTACACATTGGGAGATGTCCAATGGATCCATTAAAATCACCAACAATCCATACTGGTAATACATCATTATATTTTAACAATAATGCATTAACAATCCTTATATTAGCAGCTGTCATTGCCATATTCGGAGGATCATAGACATTTATTAATATGATATCAGATGTAGGTGTGAATATGCGCGTAGCTAGGATGTACTCAGTGGAGAGATCAAGTTTTACAACTTGCCAGGGGGGCAGCACTGACACTAGGAGCCCACCTTTTGGGCGACTGAGGGGGCCTTTGCTGGCTCTCTGGTGCACAGTACTACGACCATCAAGTTGCACTTCTGCTAACAACCATGTTTCTTATAATGCTACCACACTAAAAATGTCCATCACACTCACCAGACCATCATTTTCAAAAAGGTGGGTATGCCCTCTAGTATTCCAAGAATAGAGCATATCCACATTGATACATCACTGCTGATTAGCGTTAAAATGGGACTTGAACGCCACTGGTAACCACTGCCAATAAGCCTCAAGAGGTTGACAAGGCGGTGGTTCTGTCGACAATATAGTGGGTAGGATTAGAGGACAACATTGGTCGTCAACCAAACCCTCAGTTCTATTGTCCAGTAGATTTGAGGGGTCAGGGTTGGGTACGGTTACTGCTGTATGGGTGCGTTTTTGTGCTTTACTGATTGGTTTTGGAGAGTTTGGGGTCACAAACTTGGTTAAGGGGATTTCTGCCCGATAAATATTGTAACCCACACGCAGAAAATTCTCTTCGAAGACTAAAACATAATTTAGAGTGGCTTTTGTTTCGAACCAGATGTTGCTTATAAACTGATTCCTAGCTACAACTTGATCGACAATACGTATGTCACGATGTAATAACTCAGAGTGGAACGATGGATTTAAATGAACTAGTTACTCTTACCTTGTAACGTTCTTTCGATGGGATGTTCCTCCGACGTATTCCTTATCTTAGATAGAAATCCTTCAGCTTTGCTGGCCTCGGAAAATTTTTTCGCCAGAGGGCGCTGCGCGTCGATGATCGCCGAGTCGATGACCCTCGACGGCCTCCGTGCCGACGTCGACGTCATCCTGCC
The DNA here is from genome assembly GCF_040938575.1 of Ambystoma mexicanum. Lineage (NCBI taxonomy): Eukaryota > Metazoa > Chordata > Amphibia > Caudata > Ambystomatidae > Ambystoma > Ambystoma mexicanum. The sequence continues at coordinate 496,778,494 of NC_090936.1, read as the reverse complement.
TATAAAGGCCGCGCGCAGCGTCCGTTGCTCAGTTCCGTTTTGTAGTCCCCAGTAATGTTTTTGGATTAGACTAATCACCTTGAAGGAGCATAGGCTGCAAACCCACAGGAAGTCATACTGCGGGGATGGATGGGAGGGTCGATAAGGAATACGTCGGAGGAACATCCCATCGAAAGAACGTTACAAGGTAAGAGTAACTAGTTCTTCGAAGGGATTGTGTCCTCCGACGTATTCCTTATCTTAGATAGACTCCCATAGCAGTGGTATTGTGACTGGAGGCGGGAGTAATAAAAGTTATGTTACCCTTCCAGAATGGACAGAGTGTAACACAGCCTTGCCGAATCTAGTTTCTTGACTAGAGGAGGAATCCAGGCTATAGAATTTGGTAAATGTATGTGCGGACGACCATGTGGCAGCCGCACATATATCTCGAATTGGCACCCCTCTTTGAAGGGCTGAGGATGTTGCGATACCCCTGGTAGAATGAGCCCTTAGATTTTGAGGAGGCTCCTTTCCTGCCAATTTGTAGCACTCCAGAATGGCTAAAATAATCCATCTGGAGATGGTTTGTTTTGTTATTGGAAGGCCCAACTTATGTCCTGCATAACCTACAAAGAGTTGGTCTGCTTGTCTGATCTTAGCCAATCTGCTGATATAGAAGCTCAAGGCTCGCTTAGGGTCCAGCCTGTGCAGTCTCTCTTCCTCCTTCCCCGGATGAGGAGGAGGGTAGAAAGAAGGTAATATAATCTTCTGAGTGATGTGAAACTCCGAGACTACCTTCGGGAGGAAGTTAGGCTTCACCTGAAGAACAACTTTGTCCTTGTAAAAGATTGTATGTGGAGGTTTACACGATAAGGCTTGCAACTCGCTAACCCTTCTAGCAGATGTCAATGCTATTAGCAAAACAGTTTTGAGGGTGAGAAGCTTCAATGAACAAGAGTGTAGTGGTTCAAAAGGGGCACCCTTTAGGAAGTTTAAAATTAGGTTTAAATCCCATAAGGGAACTTGAAAAGGTTTCGGGGGATAAACATTAGTTAATCCTTTTAGGTATTGTATTACCAATGGAATTTTGAAGTATGAAGGCTCCTCTGCAGTGCGCTTAAAGATTGATAGCGCTGCGAGATAGCCCTTAATTGTGCCAACCTGTAGGCCTGAATTAGCCAGGTAAAGTAAGAATGACAACACCATAGGTGTACCACAAGAAAAGGGTTCAATATTCTTTTCTCTGCACCAGCTGCAAAATTTGTTCCAACGGCAGCGGTATAGAGTTTTAGTTGCCGGCCTTCTGGCCGAAAGCAACACCTCCATAACATCATCCGGAAGGTCCCAATCCTTGTACCTCAACCTTTCAGACACCAAGCGTGAAGGTTGAGGGTCTTGATGGCTGGATGGAGAACCTGACCTTCCTTCTGCGAGAGAAGATCCTCTCTGTATGGCAGTCGAATTGGAGGGCAGATGGACATGTCTAGAAGGTCCGGGTACCACGTTCTCCTGGCCCAATCCGGGGCAATTAGGATCATGGTCTTCCGAAACCTTCTCAACCTCCTGATCATTTGAGGAATGACAGGGACCGGAGGGAACGCGTACAGAAGTGGGAACTCCCAGTCCACTACGAACGCATCTCCTAGAGCTCCTCTCGGAGGAAATTCCCTTGAGCAAAATCTGTCGCACTTCCTGTTGATACTGGTGGCGAACAGATCCACTTGAGGGGTTCCCCAAAGGGCGAAGATCTCTTGAAGGACTTCCTGAGCTATCTCCCACTCGTGAGAGACTGTGCTCTGCCTGCTCAGAGCGTCCGCTGTCAAGTTCTTCTCTCCGGCTAGGTGAATTGCCGATAGAGAGATTCCTTCCTGAATTGCCCAAAACCAGAGCTGCATCGCCTCTCTGCACAGTGGTAGTGAGCCTACGCCTCCTCTTTTGTTGAGGTAGTGCATGGCCACTGTATTGTCCGTCATTATTAGGACGTTTCTTCCCCGTACAGACGGCAGAAAAGCCTTCAGCGCTAGTCTGATGGCTCTCAGCTCCAACAGGTTGATATGTAGTCTGGACTCCGATGGAGACCAACGACCGCTGATGGTCAAGTCGTTGGCGTGAGCTCCCCACCCCGTGAGTGAGGCATCCGTGACTACTGTTATCTCCGGCCATGGTTGCCAAAACATTTCTCCTTTCAGGATGTTCTCCCGACAGGCCCACCACTGAAGGTCTCGGGCTACTTTGACCGGGATCCGAAGGAGATCTGTCATCCTTCCTGAGAACTGTGACCACTGAGTTCTCAGTGCCCACTGGAGGGATCTCATTCTCAGGCGAGCCTCCGGCACGAGGAATATGCAGGATGCCATGAGGCCTAGCAACCTCAGAAAGTCGTAGGCTGGGAGATATTGGGCATTCTGAAATCTGATGACCATCTGCAGAATATCTCGAGCCCTCACCTCTGGTGGCAAGGCTTTTCCCAGGGAAGTGTCCAGGACTGCTCCAATGAATTGGAGTCTCTGTGATGGTATCATCTGTGACTTCTTTAAATTGAGGGAGAAGCCCAGCTTGTGAAGGAAGTGGCAAACATAATCTAGTTGTCTCTGAGCCTGTTCCGAAGATACAGCTCTGATCAACCAATCGTCTAGGTAAGGGTAGACATGAATCCCTTCCCTCCTTAGACTTGCAGCCACAACCGACATTAGCTTGGTAAAGACCCTCGGGGCGGAGGTTAGCCCAAATGGCAGAACTCGAAATTGATAATGAGAGCTGCCAATTGCGAACCTCAGGTATCTCCTGTGCCTGGGATGGATCGGCACATGGAAATAAGCGTCCTGGAGGTCTAGAGATACCAACCAGTCCTGAAGCTGGAGGGCCTGAAGGATCTGAGAGAGAGTCACCATCTTGAACTTGTCCTTTCGGAGGAATTTGTTCAATTCCCGTAAGTCTAAGATGGGTCTCAGTCCTCCGTCCTTCTTCGGTATTATGAAGTAGGGGGAGTACCAACCCTTGTTCCTTTCCGCTACAGGTACCAGTTCTATGGCACCTTTCTCTAGCAGGTCTAAAACCTCCTGCAAGAGGAGCGGATCTGGAAGCTTCAAAGGGTTGTTCCCCGGTGGATGACTCTGAGGGATATGTAGGAAGGGCAGGCAGTAACCTTTGGCCACTGTCTCCAGAGCCCAGGCATCTGACGTAATAGCCTGCCATTCCGTCAGATGGTGAGTTAACCTGCCCCCTACTGGTGTTCTGTGAGGGGAGACCTCAGAGTGGTTTTGAAGCGGCTGATGCAGTTGCCGAAGGTAAAGTGGCTCCTGCTCCTGCGGGTGCGGCTTTCTTTCCCCTACCCCGTCCACCACGGGTAAATCTTCCTTGGCCTCTTTGAGCCGGTCGTCCCCTGCCCCTTCCATATGAGGAATAGTAACGAAAGGACCGTCCTCTCCACGATGATCCCGAAGGACGAAAGGTATTCTGACGGATAGCAGCTCCCAATGACTTGGCTGCTGCCTTGGACGTTTGCAGTTTCTCCAAACTGTCATCCGCCTTCTTTCCAAAGAGGGTAGAACCGTCAAAGGGCATATTCAAAAGCCTGGTCTGCACGTCAGAGGCAAAACCAGACTTCCTCAACCACGCATGCCTGCGGATTGTGGTACTTGCCGCCATGGCCCTGCTGATACTGTCAGCAGAATCTAGGCCAGTTTGTAGGGTCTCGCACATCGCATCTTTACCATCCCTGATGATGTTTAAAAATGCGTCCCTTTCCTCTCCTTCTTGGAGGCAGTCAGCCGCTGATGAAGCGCACTCCCAAAGGGTGTGGCTGAACCTAGCGAGCGTACAGGTCGCGTTAATAGACTTTAACGCCATGCTACAGGCAGAAAAAACCTTCTTAGCCATGGCATCATACTTTTTGTCATCCCTATCCTGCGGAGCAGTGGGGTATGCAGATGTGCTGCCTGATGAGGTTGCAGCCTGTACAACCAAGCTCTCAGGAGTAGGGTGTTTTGACAAATATTCAGGGTCAGAACTAGCCACCCTGTATTTTGTTGACAGTTTTTTATTTACTGCCGGGATAATTTCTGGCGTTTCCCAGTTTGTCAAAATCCTTCTCTGTAGAGCAGAGTGAAATGGAACCACAGGATCCTCCTGTGGGCCCTTGTCCAGTATGTCAGTGAGGTCATCCTGCTGAAAGGCAGGAGAAGGTGCAGACCAACCCATAAATTCTATGATTCTAGACATCAGAGCTCTATATGGAGTCTCCGCATGTTCTCCTGGGTCTGGTTTGATAAATTCTGCTTCAGGAGAAGTGTCCAAGCCACTAGCTTCCTGAAGTGCATCCTGAAGATTTTTTAATCTTCCTTCCTCAGAGGCGAAAGTCTCTGGCTCTGGTGATGTGGTCCTCTGTAAATCAATATCTTGGTCTGAATCCTCCCTTTCCTCAAAAATCGAGGTTAAAGGGGGATACATTGGTTTTTGGAATGGTATAAACCCCATTTCCAATGCAGAAGGAGCCATCATCACAGGCCTTGAAAACGTCGATGTCGTCGACACCGACGTGAAAGTACTCGAAGGCGCCGTGAAAAGCGTCGAGAAATGTGTACTAGGCCTCGAAGAACTCGAAAGGATCGGAGTCCTGCTCGAGAACGACGTCGACGTTCTCGGCGTCGAGTCGGAGGTCTTTTGTCTAACCGTTGGCTGTGGAGTAGCCGTGGTTCTTTCCTTCACCGGCGTCGATATCGGCGTCGACGTCGGCGTCGACTCGATCGACTGATGCGCCGATGAATCCTTCGACAACGGCGTCGATGGCGCCGACCTCTGTTTCGAAGGAGTTTTCGACGATGGCGTCGATGATGCTTTATCTCCCGATGGCTCGAGGCGCTTTCGGGTTGACTTTTCCGCCGGGTACTGCGACTCGCGGCGTTTAGATTTTTTGGGTTTTTTACCCGGGGTATCACCCTCAGCTGTCTTCGAGGGGGACGAGGCCGCTTTCTCGAAGACGCTTAGCATCTTTTTCCTGAATTCCTCCCACTCAGCTTGCGAGCTGCGTTTTGTGGGGCAATGAACTCTCTCAGGAGAACTCGACGAAGATGACGAAGGGGATCTCCTACGTCTCTTCTTCGAGTGTCTCGATGTCGACGAGTGGTGGGAGCCACTTCGTGATCTAGATCGAGAGTGTTTTTTATGGTGAGGAGACGAACGTCTCGACTCTACCGAAGAAGCTTTCGAGGAAGTTAAAGTTGACCTACCTCTCTCGAGCTTCCCCCTACGCTCCTTCAAGGCTTTCGCCGTCATGGAAAGGCATTCCTCACACTCCGAACTCTGGTGCGTGATTCCCAGACACCACAAACAGACCCTGTGAGGGTCCGTCAACGACATTTTCTTCCCGCAGTCTCGGCACTTTTTGAAACCGGACCGAGGGGTCGTCGGGTCGGAGGAGGATGCCATCGATATCGAGGTAAATAGTAGTTATTATATACGTTATCTTGACGAGAACTGAGCAACGGTGTTCCGAGGCACAACGAAGCGCGGAAAAACGGAACTGAGCAACGGACGCTGCGCGCGGCCTTTATAGGCAGGATGACGTCGACGTCGGCACGGAGGCCGTCGAGGGTCATCGACTCGGCGATCATCGACGCGCAGCGCCCTCTGGCGAAAAAATTTTCCGAGGCCAGCAAAGCTGAAGGATTTCTATCTAAGATAAGGAATACGTCGGAGGACACAATCCCTTCGAAATGCACAATACTGCTGCGCGATTCAACGGTGTGGGAGTTAAACCTTGATGTATTTTCACCATTTATATTGAATCTTTGGGGCAAGTGCCCCCGTTTGACTTATTAGATTCATCCGGTTTACTCTTGGGCTGTGCCCAGACATTCGGGGGAGTCAATTGGGTGTTCATGTCTTTAGGAGTGCATGTTACCTGTTTAGCCAAGTTAGTGACAACTTTTTTCTTCTGTGTTTTTGTCGGTTTTTTTACAGTTTTTAAAAGAGATGGCTTGTCAGAGATGTTAGTTGCTAGGTCAGCCAGCACCAGTGATTCATCAATTGATGAATTCACTATTGCCACATTTGCATGCAAGGAATCAACAGCTGAGCTAATACCTTCACCACTGCTGAGGGAAGTTATCCCAGGCGGATCTCTATGATTTTGTTTTCTTTTATATCATTTTTTATTGCGATACATAAATGCATGGTGCACTATAGGGGGCAGGTATGTTTTTACTCTTTTCTTAAGTTTTTTAGAGGATTGATATGGAGCTATACATACTCTTTCTGATGGATCACTGGTAGAAGGATCAGGCAGAGTGTGACAACAACCATGCATGTTTTTATGGATAATCAATGACTGAATATTGATTTTCTTCTCCAGGTTTTCACACTTGGAGATCAATATAGTCAATAGATTCACCATGGCGTAGAACATATTGTCAGAGCTCATGCTGATATTGTTTGGACTTTTCGGCTCAGTGAGAGTATTCACATCAGCGGGTAGCGTCATGGGAAAGTGGAATGCAGATTTATTATTGATATCGATGGGATAGATAGGGATAAATGGCACTTGTTCTGAGCACTTGCTCTGAGCATTCCATCTTTACATGGCTTATATTAGTAACAGGGGGGGTTACCCTGATTCACATGGCCCTTAATGCTGGGTGGTTTAGTCGGCGGTGTGAAGAACATTGGTGTAGATACAACCTCCACAAATGCTTTAAGTCTTCAAACTGGTTTTGGGGAACTGGCCGGTGCGGAAGACAAGGAGGCAGTAGCTGTAGCAGCTCCTCTGCCCGAACGACCTTGACAGACCTGTGGTTGCCTTCTCTGTCCCCTTTGCCTGACTGCAAGGACTTATACATAGCAATTCTTTCCCGTCCGGAATAATGTTCATAAAAACATCGCTTTCTTCACCCTCCGAGATGTGCTCAGATGCCATGACAATGACCTTCCACAAAGTGTAGGTAAACTTTGCCAGTGCGCATGTTGCATTGGCTGCCTTCAGTGCCATACTCCCTGAAGAAAACCCTTTCGTTCCAATAGCATCGAGCCTTTTATCCCCTCTGGATGAATTGTGGGATAGGCTGCTCCCTTAGAAGCAGCAGTGGCTGCTTGAACAGCAAGGCTTTGACCACTTGGATATTTCGAAAGAAACTCCAGATCCACTGATGAGGGTCTGTATTTCTTAGTGAAGTCTTTGTAGACTGCAAGAATGGAGTCCGACCTTTCCAGTTCTCCAAGACCCTATTCTTGACTGCAGTATAAAAAGGAAGGACTGGGTCCTTAAGTGGTCCCTTATCCAAGATACCAGTCATGTCATCTTGTTCGTACTGAACAGATTATCTACCCCAGCCCAGGTATTCTATAAACTTTGCCATTACTGATCTATAAGAAGCATCAGCATGTCCCGAGCCTTCAGGGGTGCCAAAATCAACTTCGGGGAAGTATTCAGACAACTGGCATCCTTCAGGGTATCCACAAGGTCCCTCACTATTCATTGCTGGGATATCAGTTCCTCTGGAACACCAGGAGTGCTGTACTGCTGTCCAAAACCATGAATAGGGCTTTCTTCCTCCTCCACCACCTCCTCATAAATAGAGGCCATAGACATAAAAAAAAGTCTCTTGTCTTGTGGTTTTTAAACCTTTGACGGTTCCAAAAGAAGACCTTGAGGGCCTCGACTCCGATGACTTTGACATCGATGCACTCAAGGAGGAGGGGTATCCCTTCGAGGCGTCAAAGCCATGCGAAGCGCACTAGATGGCTTTGAGGTCTTCTAATCCTTTAAAGCCTTCAACAACCTTTTTTTCCGGGATCTTGAGCACGCAGCCAGGGGTTTTCATCAACACACTGTCAGCCTTCTGCGAAATGGGGTCGGGAGTCTCTAACGACTTCTTCGAAGATGCTGATGTCGCTACCGTCTCAAACACTTCCAACATCTGCAGGCAGAATTTTTCCAGCTCGGCTTTACTAGCCCCTTCTTCGCAAAGCTTACCAGATTCCCTTCGGAAGAAGATTCCGTAGAGGACGATCTGGAGCGATGATGCCTGTTCTTAGATCTCCTCGAAGACGTTGAAGAGGAACGACAAGATCTCGAACACTTAGCACGCTTACCATGCCTCTTGGCCCAGTGTGGAGATCTCAATTTTTTGTGGGGTTGACAGAAGACAACTTCGGGGATGGCTTGCCCAAAGCAAGTTTCCACTTCCTCTCCTTTAAAGCGTTGACGATGTGCCTGACCCCAGGCCCTTAGAGACATACCCGATGAGGATTGGTTATAGACATCTTAGGCGAACACTCAGCACATCTCTCGAAGCCCATTTTCGGGTTATGAGTTGACATATTTAGTAACTACAGTTATCGAACACGCCGAGGCGAAGAACCGTTTTGAGTAGCTGTGTGGAAAAACGGAACTGGGGCATAGGGCGCTGTGGGTGCATTTCATAACAGCGTCAACATCATAATCGAGGAGGACGGAGTCCCTCGAAGGAGACAGTCGACCACGCACAGCGCCCTTTGCTGAGAAAAGTTTACAAACTGCAAGCAGGATATCGGAGTATATCAAAGATGAGGAATATGTGGGAGAAAACAATCCATTCGAAAGAAAGGATGACATCACTGGATTCATCACATCACATACAGGCAAACAAAGGTAACTCAAAGAGTATATTTGTCAGTAACTATACTGTGTAATTATAGCTCCAATCATTAGGTTATGCGACAGCAAAGATAAGTACTTTAAAAGATAGCATAACATCCATGAAAACAAAGTGTCTAAAAGAAAACAAATGCCTTTAAGAACAGTAGCAGAGGTGACTAAAAAGCACACGCTCTTTATGGAGTCTTAAAGTGTTAGAAGAGTTCATAAAAGAAAACAAATACTTTAAGATTCAAAGGTATTAATAATCCAAACATTGGCACTCATTATGAACTTGGTGGTATTTCAGCGGTAAATCCGCTGATATACTACCAAACAAAATTACAGTTACCGCCACTTGTTCCGGTGGTATTACCGCCAGATTACAACTGGCGGTGTTGGTCCCCATTTAATTGGAATCCACAGGACTTTATGAGGGATCTCAGCGGAATTACTTTGACAGTAATTCTGCCGGTGATAATTCTGCAGAAATGTAGCTGAAAGGTGGTGGATTTAACTGCAGCTCAGAATCCACCACGCCAAATTCATAGTTGGCCGGAGCGGTAATGCAAAGGTATACGGTATTACCGCCACATTTTGCCTGGACCACCCAACTTGTAATGAGGCCCATTGTTCCTAAAAATGGCAAACTCCCATCTAAAGAGATATTCTATATATTTTACAAGCTACGTGAAATAATTCAATACTTCTAGTTAGTTTAAGATACTTTAAAAAGTGTTTGTCTGTTGCGTTCAATGGGACACAGTATGTACGCAGCTTGCGGTGATCACCGAAAGTAAGGTATTACCAGCATTTTCCATAAACTGCGGAGCATACAGCCTTCAGACTTGAGAAGTTAGTGGACCCTACCAGTGCAACTCAAGCCCCAGATTTGAGTACCAGAAGCCAGGGATTGAAGAGTTGGAGCAGAAACACTGCTGCAGTAAGTGATGCACCCGGACTGCAGGCGAAGCCCCAGACCCAAGACGAGCCAGCGATGGATCAGAAGTTGGGAGGCCCTGCACGATGACCCATCTTTTCCCATAATCTTTGGATGTGTCCATTTCAGACCGTTCCCCAAGCAAGTTTAAAAAAGGTTCAATATAGTCTTTCGAGTAGGCCTAAGTGATTTCCTCACTTGTTCTTTCAGCATAGTAGCTTTACTGGATTCAGCCTGGTGCAATTCTTTCTGGTTTAATTCAGAAAGACTGGGATGAAGACAACAGGTATGGATAAGTGGGGCATCACTGATTCAATACATTTAACTTGCAGGCATTCTACCTCCAAGGCAACTTTCAGCTCTCCAGGAACACAATTGAATCCCACCTTGTATCCTTCCACAATCTCTGGTAGGTCCACCAAGTGCAGTTACAGCGTGGTTTGCCTGCACCCTGAATCTAGTACGGCTTCATTTTCCAATTATCAACTCCAATCTGCTCTTTAAATTGGTTGGCGTGCTCATTTACTTCCTTTCCTTTTACAGTGGTCCCATCATGTTGGGCTTAACTGCCCATATAAATGGAGTCTGAGAGCACCACCTCTGACAGATGTTGTGGTCTGGCCCTATCCTTGGCTATTCATAGTTATAACCTGGACCGTGGGAGGCTGCATGGTAGCAGGTTGCTTGTTATTCTTGGCACAGATGATAGACTTTCAGGAGGCTAACAAACATCAACAGGATTTTCAGTTCTTTTGTGAGGACAACCTGTACAGTTATTGAGACATGCCCGAGCTCAAAATAAGCAAAGCACTTCACCGGCCCACTGGTAGGGAATACAGGTGTTGGCCTTTCTTTTGTAGGGTTAGAGTCCATAATCCTCACTGTCACAGGATCCATTTTTACAGACCTGATGACGGTCTCCTTGCTTTCTTTTGTTTAGTCCTGGTATTTCACTGGAGAGGATTGGTGTTCTAGGCTCAGCTCTTTGCTAAACTATCAAAATCTACATAGTTTCTTACCCAAACGGCGATGGCGTCTAACCCACTTCCATATATTTGGTGTTAATGAGTCAAGGAATTTGTGCATAACCATTTTTCCATGATATGTTGGATGGTATTGTTGGGTTGTGTTAGGACAGTTTTTCTGAAGTCCAGTTAAGGGCCTAGTAAAACCATTCAACTGAGGCAGTACAAGACTCCACTCTTAGTATAAGACTGTACCACCTGAGTACATGGTAGCGTAGGCAGAGCAGCCAGGCTTATCTTAGGAGGGAGAGAGGGCAGTAGATACAGTACAAGTGAAAATTGTAATACAAATGATCCAAAGAAACACTGAAACACTATGTATTATAAAAATAAAGGATTTATTTAAATACAAGTAGGCCCAGATAAATCTAGGGGTTAAGTAAATACAGAAACATTATATGAAATCACAATATAAAACACAACACTATACTTGAAAGTACACAGACCCAAGTATAGACCTTATTTGGAACACCTAACAGTAGTTCTAGGGAAGTCAACACCTTGTTATACACATTTAGTATAGGCCAAGCCTATTCTTTGGGAGTAAAAGACCAATGGTTACTTTTAGATTACTTTTGGTAATACAAGGACAGTAGGCCCTTCCAGTTGTACAGTGACCCTTGGAACAAATCACAAACAGTCAACTGGACAATATACTTTTGGTGAATAGTGAAACACTTATTCTAGGTGCAGTAAAAACCTATAACTACTTTTGTCATAACACACAGTTATACCAGGTGAGCAAAACATAATGGATGTAATATACAATTACAGATGCTTTGGAAATCAGGGAACCCCAGATTGAGGTAAGCAATAACTCTTGTAACTTGTTTTGGATGGCACACAGCTAACACAAGGTAAGTAAAACCCACTTACTTTAACTTCACAATGAAGGGGAAAGTAAAACCCAATGTCACACTTTACTGAATAGATATTCTAGGTAGGCAACAACCTAATGTAGACTTATTAAAGACAGGCTAGCAGCAAGTCAGGGGAAGCAAGACCCAGTTGGGGGACACTCATAGTTATCCTAACAGGACTAACCTGGTGATACCAACAGTTGGAGGACACTCATACAATTACCCTTCAGGAATAATCTGGTGAAACCAACACATTACTTTTGTAAAGAGGCACAACCTAATCACAGGAGAGTAAAATACCTTCACATCTACTTTCTTTTAGACTGGCAAAACAGTGGCTAAGGAAGGAAAGATATTAACCATACTTTTAAGAATAGTGCATCACACATCCAAGATCAGTAAGAACTTTTGTAACTGTTCACTCTTAGAATTACAGTTACCAACCAACTCTTTACAAGTAAGTAAAAACACTTGATTTCTTTTCTAGGCAGAAGTCCCAATCCCTTCAAAGTCTTTCCCTTATTCTTGAAGCATGAGTGTTCTCAGTGGCAGAAGGGGGGTCACTAGGACTAGTGACCAACAGGCAGTGTTAGAATAAGTTCTTTAGTAGCAAAAGCCAGAGTTTCCTTAGGAAAACTGGGCAAACAAGTGAGTACTTTACTTCTAGGGTTAGAAGAGGGTCCAGGGGCTTCACAGAAGACACCCCAGCAGGATTCTAGCAGTGGGACTGGGTGTACTGGACGAGGGACCTCCCAATCACAGAAAACACCCCAGGACTACACAGAAATCCCAACAGGCTTAAGGTAAGTATATACCCAAGCCAACACAGTACCTCAGCAATGAAGAAGCAGCAGGAGAACTTCAGGGACTGCAGCCAAATACTCGGTCACTGGATTCCTTGTCCTGGAGACTGAACACAAGACCTCAGAAGGGACTTTGCAGCAGGGATCGATGAAGAAGGCTCTCGGCAAGATTTCTCTCGCGGCTGAATGCGGTTCTGTGGGTTTGGTGCCTTTTCAAGGAGCACAGAAGAAGACAGAAAATCGCGGTTGAATTCTCGTCGTTTAAAAGGTCCAGCACTCTTGTGAGGGGACTTTTTGGACTCGATTCGTGTCTCTGGAGATAGACCAAGATGCCCACGAAGTTTCAGCGAGATTCGGAATTCGGAAGACAGTGCACCGCACAGTGGCAGGAGGTCCCATGGTATTGGGGTATTGCAAGAACGCAAGGTCGCAGCAACCCGTAGGATGGCTCAAAATGAAGGTCGTCTTGAGTCTAGTGGGTCTCACCAGACTCTGGGTTCGGGTCGTCGTTTTCAGAGACCCCAGGTCGATCGGAAGGAAGGGCTGCAGCAGGCTCCGGTTACAAAGCAGGCTCTCCGGCCGCTGGAAATCATTCCCGCCGCTTTTCCTTCGTCATCCTCTTCGGTTTTCTGTTCCAGTGGTCGACATGACTTCAGCTTCCAGGTTTCCAGTATTTATCAGGAGCTGCAACACAACCTCTGCATTCTCTCCCCGCATTTTACAAGAAAGGGGCGTTTGGCTGTCCAATCAGGACAGCCAACCCCCCCACTGGGATTTGGCCCAGTTGAAGGAAGACCTAAGACAAAGGAGGGGGAAGTTTGGGACCCCTCCCCCACTTCCTGTGCTTACAGACTGACTGGAGCCTGGGCGGGGTGTCCAGGGGACTCCCGCCAAAGGCAAAACTCAAACAAAGGATTTTCCCACCCTGGATGTCAGGGGAAGGAACAAGAAACGACAAGAAACACTAAAATGGCAGAAAAAGAAGACAGGGGCCATTTTGGTAAAAATGAGCACCCTTAGGTGCCTTTACTGCAGCTGTGATTACAGCACGCGGTAAAGGTGCACCAAATTAGTAAAAGGTATCACTGCCACCAGCCATTAAAGGTAAGCTTGTCACTGTAACAGAATTGTTACAGTTTAAATGTGAAAGGGGATACACATTGTATCTCCCCAGCACTCCACATAAGGTGGGGTGTGCTGGTTTCACAGAAGTAAATGTAAAAGGGATCCAAAGATCCTTTCTACCCTTGGGAACTGTAGTTCACTCAAGGTTAGCACAAGAAAGTTAAATGGGGAGCCCCTAGGGCAACCCAGCAACAACAGGCACTTATTGCCCAATAAGTTGTTAGACATGATAACTTTAAAAAGACACTATGGAGAGTCTTAAAAATGACACCCATAAAAAGAGTTAAAGACAGGTGAGTGTGGAAAAAGGTTCCCACTCACTGAGGTATTAATGGAAAATATCTCACTAGAAAAGCAAAAAGTTCTGGAGTTGAACCAGGCAAGGAAGATTTACCAGCCCTGTGGAAATCTTACCTAACAGGTTGGAGGAACCACTTTACTGCAACACCCTTGACTTAATAGTACAACTGCTGATTTGTTTCACATGAGATTATTTCAGGGCTTTAAATCTCTGCCTTCAAGCCTCTTGGTCTAATACCTAATATCAGTTCTTTAGCAAATTTTGTGATGTTGATATAAAAGCTATCCTCTAAGATTTGCAATTTGGTATGCTAGTTGCCCATTGCATGTTAATAACTGAGCAGTGTACTGACCCCAACATTCCAATGGTCAGCTTGCTGTGCAAGCAACCCTCTCGAAGTTGGAGAAAAAATTTGAGTGAACTCCAGGGCGAGACACCTGCAGGTAGTGAGGGAAGGATATTTAGATGCACTCTAGCCAAAGTAATCACCTCTGCAACCACAGTAAAGCCTCTTGATATTTTATTTCTACTGTAATCGGTCATTCCTCTTGTGATTGTATTGCCTCCAGCAAGGCTTGGATTTGTTCATTCGGTTTGTTGGTCAATCGGTTTATCAGCATCTGCCTTTTGAGCTTGAGTGGTAAGAATATGGCGATGCTGCGATTCCAAGATGGCCACCAGCATAGTGTAGACGTGCTGACGGCACTCTACAGACGCTGACTGGCAAATGGTGCCCACCACCCCGTCGGCGGCGGCCCAATAACCAGCACAAAAAGGGCCCCCAAGACGCGGGGAATTTTCACGCACGAGAACCACAGAGAGCAAAAGGAAATTTCTGCCCTGTGAGCTGAGGAGCTCCCCAGCAGACTGTGGCAGCCCGGTGGCCCTGGGCGGAGAACCAGCATAGGGGGAACCCGTCTATCAGTGGGCGCCGGAGAAGCCATGTTAATTTTATATGGTCAACTGTTCCCCCCCAAAATGCCATCCATGGGAATTAGGCAAAGGTATCTACACGGGTTCGACGAAGAATCGAGATAAAAAAAAACGAGTAGTAAGAAGGGATCTTCGTAAATTAAAATCATTATCTCCGAACCAAAATGCGTACTTAAAAGAAGCAAAAAGTAAAAGAAATAATTATAAGTATTGGTCGAGAAACCATAGGATGGCTCGGTTGCAAAATGACAGGGAGCTGATGTTAAAGCTTCTAGCGGAAACAAACTCGAGAAGCTTTTGGTCGGTCATGAGCCAGCTCGATTCACAATCGGACAGCTCCTTGTGAAACTTAGTCCCGGAACACAAATGGGTAGAACAGCTTTCCCGTATTTTCAGAAACGCCTGAGAGGAAGAGACAATTATGCCACCAAATAGTGACTGGAAATTGGCCTTGAACCAAGAAGAAATTGCAGATATAATCCGCAATTCCTCATCATCCAAGGCTGCCGGCCCTAGTGGCCTAACTAACATATCAGGTCCTCAAAACTGAACCAGAGTTTTGGGCAAGGCTTTTGATGCAACTCTTTGAGGAGATTTTAAAGGCAAAGCAATTTCCTCCATCCTGGAAAACAGCTTTGGTAATCCCATTCTTCAAGGGGGGGGCGATAGGACGGATCCAGCAAACTACCGTCCTATCGCCCTTCTGGATATAGAGACCAATATCTTTATGAAGCCGATAGTCAAAGAGCTTACATCTTGGGTGGATCAGGTTGGAGCATTGTCCCGTTTCCAAACAGGGTTCAGGCGTGGGTTGCCAACCGCGTTAAATGGGTTGATATTGTACCTGGTAAGTGAATCATCTATGGAGAAGGGAGGATTACCATTATACGGTGCTTGGATCGATTAGAGGAAAAGGAATCCCATTCCTGGGAGGAGCTCCCTAGGCCACACACCATAGCTGCATAAAAGGGACTGCCTGTTGTCAAGAATAATGTGATTCCTGTATATATGGCTGAAGGCAATGCTGAAACAACTAATTTGGAAAAGAAGATGTCTCTTTAAGGAGAAAAGTACATTTAATTGAGACGAGTGTAGTAATGAGGGTGAGGGAGTGTCGTAAGCAGGGGAAGCTCCCTGACATGATCACGTCTGAGAGAGGCGGAATAGAGATGCGCCGCAGAGCCCGCAACTTTCAAGGAGGCGAAGAACGACAACGTGAGACGCCTGAGCTCATACAACAATGGGGAGACCATTGTGAAGCAGGAGACTGGAATCCTGTACCAGGTCGTGGCGTGGCCGCAACCAGATCGTGGTGGGCTGGACGTCCGGCGAAGCACGCACAGACCATCACAGCAGGGACTATGAGCAGCTCCCTATTGCCAGCACCCGTATACGTCAGCAGCCAGATAGTCAAAGAGCTTACATCTTGGGTGGATCAGGTTGGAGCATTGTCCCGTTTCCAAACAGGGTTCAGGCGTGGGTTGCCAACCGTGTTAAATGGGTTGATATTGTACCTGGTAAGTGAATCATCTATGGAGAAGGGAGGATTACCATTATACGGTGCTTGGATCGATTAGAGGAAAAGGAATCCCATTCCTGGGAGGAGCTCCCTAGGCCACACACCATAGCTGCATAAAAGGGACTGCCTGTTGTCAAGAATAATGTGATTCCTGTATATATGGCTGAAGGCAATGCTGAAACAACTAATTTGGAAAAGAAGATGTCTCTTTAAGGAGAAAAGTACATTTAATTGAGACGAGTGTAGTAATGAGGGTGAGAGAGTGTCGTAAGCAGGGGAAGCTCCCTGACATGATCACGTCTGAGAGAGGCGGAATAGAGATGCGCCGCAGAGCCCGCAACTTTCAAGGAGGCGAAGAATGACAACGTGAGACGCCTGAGCTCATACAACAATGGGGAGACCATTGTGAAGCAGGAGACTGGAATCCTGTACCAGGTCGTGGCGTGGCCGCAACCAGATCGTGGTGGGCTGGACGTCCGGTGAAGCACGCACAGACCATCACAGCAGGGACTATGAGCAGCTCCCTATTGCCAGCACCCGTATACGTCAGCAGCCAGAAGGGAAGCCGAGAACGGCAAGCTGACAAAGCAGTAGCACGAGAAGCAAGATACCGAAGAGGACTGCCTGAGCGAGCGTCGAGCTCCATATCATTCCACTGCATATAGTGAGGTACCGGGGACAACGGGAAAAGCAGAAGGCCCCCCAGGGCAAGATTATAAGAAGAGAGAAACTCGTCCCAGTCATTGCGGGTCAAGTGGCACAGCGAGTGGAGTACTCGCTTTAACATTCGTGCAGACCCTGCTAACGCAGGTTCGAATCCCAGGGCCAAACTCAGCCTTTCATCTTTCCAACGTCGACAAATGACTACCACACACCGTGGGTAATAATAAGCAGTGCTCAGATACCTGAGGGTTCGTAGCGCTATATAAATGCGAAAATTAATAATAATAATAATAATAATAATAAGGACGAGATATTCACTAACAAAATGTTTAACTGGAAGTGCGGATCACAGATACAGAGAATAATGAGCAACCTTACATGGGAAATAGTTAAAGACTGGAAACGAATACCATGGAAGGAAGGGAAATTACCCTATGAGTTTAAAGGTGAAGAGTGGAGAAAGCCTGGTTTACAATCCTGTAATGAGGGATGGGAGATAAGACTGCCAAGTGAACAAGATAAAGAGAGATTTATAAAGAGAGAACACATGAAAGGGGAAATATCAAATTGGATTCAAATTCAACCCAAGCTAAAAGATTGTGCAAGATTTACAAGTGTAGACAAGACTGTGGGAAAGTATCTCAAAGAGAATTATCACAAGTATATCAGTAAAGAGACAATAAGACCCAAGAACATTGTGGAAGAGATACACATGCTTATCAAGGAAATATCGAAAGACTATTCCAGAAGATATTAGGAAACATGTGGAGTGACTTTTTTTGAAACACCAAAGGTAAAGGAAGACCTGAGGAAAAAAAGACATTCTCATGGCCTCGTTTGAGTTGGTAAAATTAGTGGTAGGGTCAGGTAGAGTTAGGTTTGGACTGAGGACATTTTATTTTGGGACTTCTTGATGACCGAGGAGCATCTTTGGATCCTTTGGATAGGCAGTGAAATCTCTTTAGCAGTATGGAAAGATAGGCCTTATTCATTTAATTAATTCCATTAAAAACAAGTGAGAATGTCCTCAACGTGCCCGACTGCTCCTTCCGACCCGCCACAGGGGGCTGTGTCCATAACGATTTATCAGCCATGTGTTTGCACAGGTCTATCAAAGACTTAAAAGGGCCCTCCTAAACGTGTACAGAATAGCAAGTACTGCATCTGATCGTGACATTGGGTGAAAAAGGAAACGACCCTCTGCCTTGCGGCTGGGGAAAGGTTGCAAGAGCACATTCTCAGAACGAATACTGTTGTGAGACTACTTCCCCTTGGACCGAGGAGCAGTGTTGGACCCCGTTGAACCTCAGGGATAGCCCCTTTGCTGTTTTCATTATAGCACAGGAAGAAACCAGACTATCCCCTCCCAACCGAAGGGTAAGCAGGAACGTGTCACCTTGTCGGGGGCCCGTTCGAGTAAGCCTCTTTTTACCTTGTTCTCAATGAAACACTTCAGCGTCTTTAGCAGAAGGGAAGAAAAGCTTTCTCCCACCTACACAGACTTCGCCATAGTGAACACACTAAAGGTGTATCACAAAATACACTCTGGCCAAAATCCTTGCGGGCACGCATCAGAGAAAAATCCATCACAGGACTCAAAGTAACTAAAAACACCCGCTCTTAAGAAGCTCTAACCCCATCCCCATATGGAAAAAGTACTGGTGGTTGGGGTGGGAAAAAAATGCAAGAGGGGTCAGATGTATGTTATCACGCATATGTCGACTTTAATTGGACGGAGGACATCCCATTAACATGGAAGAAGGGGACAGGACGTCCAAATACAGTGAAAACCTAAAGACAGGGTGCTGTGAAGGAGGGGGCGTTCTTTGTTGATCCACACATTTGCAGTTAAGTGTGATATACCTGGATTGACACCAATGAAAATCAATCTAGACCAGACTCTTAGGCCATGAAGGAGTATGCTGTCATCCTTGGAAGTGAGGATGCCGGGGGATAACAGCAGATATTGGTGTGACTGGTACCTCTGTGGGCGGTGACCTGACGAAGAGGAGAAAACTGCAATGCAGTATGGAGGTCTTTCCAGGTGGAGGTGGAAAAAGAGGGCGAACAGGCAATTGCAAATAATGTAGATGTGGAATACAGGCCTTGCTAGTGGTGAGAGGAAAGAAGGAAGATCTTGAGAACAGACCCTGTAAAAATGATATCTGCACTTTAGGTCTACATAATTCTGTAGGGTCGATTAAGGTCGTTCTGGAGAAGATGCTATCAAGAGGTGCTGGGTTGTGTTGTGTTCTTTCAATGATTTCAAGTGGAAAAGGCCAAATGCTAAGTGCCTTCGGAGCCGTGGAGAACTAAACACCAGTCAATAAACAGATCGTGGCTGCTAACGATTTACCGGCATCGGTGATCCCCGTCGGAATGTGTGGTGCACCTGGGAATGGAGTTTCGGTTCCCAGGCTGCCGTGAGAAGCTGACTGGAACAGAGGCCTCGATGTGGCGTTTTGCGCCGGGAGTGTGGGATCGCTGATCCAGCGGCCTGACCCTCCCTTGCTGCCCCAATCACCACTTGCCCATGGAGGATCGTGTGCTCAGGGAGGGCTGGATCCGCAGACCATTACGGAGCTGCAAGCGCTGTCTGAGTGGTGACCGCGCCGGGCTCACGAGAACCCTGGGGCTCCTGGCCTGGTGAGCAGCTGCTGCGAGCACCAGAGTGGGGGTTGGGCCTCTACAGAGGAGTCTGTTTCCCCGCAGGCCTGCTCCTCTACCATCATGATAATGGCAGCTCCCGTCATCTTCTGAGAGAAGATTACCCTCAGCGCTCCCGACTGTCTAGCCCTGCTGGGGATCCTAGAACAACCTGCATGTTTGAGCCATCGGCTCATCTGCAAGGGGAAGCACTACAAAAGCCTTTGGGACCGTACAGCCAGAAACTAGACACAAGGTTGAAGAGGTTATAGCTCCTGTGTGGTAGTCATTTGTCGACGTTGGAAAGATGAAAGGCTGAGTTTGGCCCTGGGGGCAGTCATATGTCAGGTAAGACCTAGGAAGAGCTTTGAGCTGCAGCGTTGCTGGAGAGCTCCTATGCCTCTGGGCTTGCTGTGTGATGGACGACACCCCGTTCACAGCCGGACTCCCAGTGTAGAGGATAAGTCTGTGTGTTGGGGATACAGAATAAATCAGCATTTCCCTTCTTTCCTCCAAATCTGGTCTCAGCATTGCAGAAGTACAGCATATGTATCAAGATTTTAAGGTGACACTCTGATAGTGCAGTACCTTGTGGGGAAGAGGTATAAACGACAATGAAGAAGGGGAGTTGCATCACTGTGTTCTTGGGAATTGCGTGCTAAGGGTTACAGCCTAGAACTGGGAGCACAGCGATTCTGGAATGTTTTGCCTACGATTACTGGGGAAATGCGACAAGTACAGGCTGGTCACTTTCTATGTTGAGCTGCCACAACAAAGCAATCACAAGTAGTGCCTTCTGACTGGTGATTAAGGCCCTTTCCTCATATTCCAGAGAAGTGTTCATCCCACCTGTGTCGCCTTCGTTTCCTCTTCTGCTGCTGGAGCAGTGAAATACCCGTTCGGCGACCTGTGTGATGTTGTGCACCTGATCAGTGTGCGCCTGTCTTGCTGCTAGGCCGTCTGGTTAGTTAATCGTACAGTTCTCTATCTCTTTCTAACCCCCTTCCATCGCTCTGCTCTCTCCCTCTATGGTGCTCTCCATCCCCCCTATTTACTCTAATTACTACTATATCACCTATCCTACCTCTCTTTCGAAGCTTGGAAGGAAAATGTTCAAGAGAGATCTCCTGTCTTCAACACCAGGCCTGCGCCTCGCTGAAAGCCTACTTCCAATTTTTCCAGGCAGAATGTCACTGACATCCTTTTTGTCGCCCCCTCTCCGTACCTATGGACTCCCCATATGGTCTCAGCCCTCTTCCCTTTCTCCTCTTTGCCCATTAATGGTGGAACCAGAGGGGAAGTACTCCACGCACTTCCAATCCTCCAGGTGCATCATAAATGTCTACCAGAATGGCACTGCCATGGTCCACGACTCTGAGTCCAACCTCCTCCTTCATGATATGCATCTTCCATCGCTCATCAACCTCTTCCCTTCTCCTGCCACTCCTCATTCTGAGACCCCCCTAAACCCTTTGCCACCACTGACGGGTGTACCACATCCCTGTACCCCTCCTCGGAGGACCTTCAAAGGTGGCAACCAGCTTCACATCTGTGACCTCCTTGAAAACCTTGAAAGTCCTCGCTCTCAATGAGACGTGGTTCGCTGCCAGTTCTGTCACTGATTTTGACACTCCCCTCCTCTTTAAGCCCAGTCCTAATCGGTTGTTTGGAGGCGGAGTGGCCCTGATCTTCCCTCAATGGGTCCCTGCTACTATCATACCCACTCATTCCTGCTCTTCCTTCAAATGCCTTGTCTGCAGGCTTGGTGTCTCTCCCATCCTCTCGCTGACTCTCACCACAATCTACAGGACCTCTGGTCCAGTCTCCCACTTCCTTTCGGAGTGGTCTGATCTCACCTCTTTTCTCCTGGCCTTTACCTCCAAGCTTCTCCTCCTCAGAGACTTCAATATTCACCTTAACTCTCCTGATGCGGCCACTGGACTCTTCTGCAGCCTCTGTGACTCTCTTTCCCTCACCATTCTGCCCTCCAGTCCGACCCACTGAGCAGGACACACCTTGTATGCTCTCATTTCAGCAGACACCCCCCCATCTCCAACCCTCTCATTACACCTCTCTCCTGGACTGACCATGCTCTCCTGTCCTCTGACCTGGATCTCTTGGGTCCCTCGGCTGAGTCTCTGCCCGCACTGCCAGTCTCCTTCTCCATCATTCGACCGATGAAATGAGTGTCCGTTGCTGCTTTTGCCGCCACTTTCATTCCACCTCCCATTCCAGCTACTGATTCTCATGTGGACACAGCCCTTGCTAACCTTCACCCCTCCATCTCCAACACCCTGGATATCCTTGCCCCCGACATGAGGATCCACATAAATCCTGCCTCTAAGCACAGCACGTGGTTTGATTCTGACCTAGCCTCTCTGAAATGCAAGTGCAGAGTTGCTGAACGGAAGTGGTTAGTTTCAAGAACATCAACTGACGAATTGGCCTGCCGCCTGCTCCAAAGTCAATACAAACTCGCCATCTGATCGAAGAAGCGGGCCCATAGCGAGGCCTGCATCTCTGGGGCCTCCAACAACATGGCTGAACTGTTCAAAATCTGCAAGGAACTTGCCAATTCTACTGTAGTCTACACTTCTCCTCTGCCATCCCAGACCCTCTGCACTGCACTGGTCTCCCACTTCACAACCAAAACTCAGGCCCTCCTGTCCTCACTCTCCTCTACTCCCCTCCCCTCCCCTCCCTCAACACCCATGCCTCCCTTGGCCCCCTCTCCCTTTCCCTTCTACTCTCCTCTTTCTTTCCCACTGCACAGTATGAGGTCTCGAAACAAGTCCTCTCTATGAAAGTCTCCTCCAAACAGGTGCTCCCCCTGCTACTCCAGAACTATCAAAGACAACATATTCTCCATTGCTCCAGCCTTGGCTGATTTCTGCAATCACTTCTTTGCCACAGGCTCCATGCCACTCCACTTCTCCTAAAAAAGCCTTCTGCTGGCCCTTCCTGCCCGGCTAAATACCACCCTATCTCCAATCTTCCTGGGCAAACTCTTGGAGAAGTTGGTCATCTCCCGACTGATCCATCACACTGAAACTGTTGGTTTTTTCCACAACCACCAGTCTGGCTTCAGAGCAGCCAGAAGCACGGAAACTGTTCTCCTGAACACCTGTGAAGACTTGCTCTCAAATCTCGATTCCAACTCTCCCTCTGTTCTAATCTTTCTCGATCTTTCCTCTGCCTTTGGTACAGTCAATCATGACACCCTGATAAATCATCTCTGTGATACCCTTGGTATCACAGAGCTGGCATTGAACTGGTTGACTTTCTCTGGTTCAACTCGGCCCTTTCCTCTCCTCCACCACACTCTCCACCTGCTGCCTCTCTCAGTGGCTCTTCAACATCTACCTTGCCCCTCTGGCCCACCTGATTTCCACTTTCTCTCCTCACTTCCAGTTATGCAGACGACATGCAGCTCTCCTTCAAGCTTCTTTCCACTTCCTCCTCTCTCATTCCTGACTGTTTGACTGCTATTCAGGCATTGTGCGCTGCCAACGATCTCTGCCTTAATGCCAGTAAGACTGAGATCCTTCTTATTGACACCTGCTCCCTCCTTCCCTGCTATTCTCTGCCCGCCCTCCATGGGTCACCTCCCCTCACCCTGTTGTGAGGCTAAAAACCTTGGTGTCACCTTTGACTCCTCTCGCTCTCTCTTCTTCTTGCCTCACATCGTGGACCTTGTCAACAAGGCCCACTTTCAGCTGCACCTCCTCAGAGGCTTTCTCCCTTTCCTCACCTTCTCCATGAAACTCAATGTCTCCAGAGCTCTGTTCCTCCCTAAACTGGAATACTGCAACAGCCCCTTTCTCAATCAACCTTCATCCTCCCTTCGTCCCCTTCAACTAATCCAGAATAGGTCTGCAAGACTTATCCTTGGCCTTAAGCCCAGCAACCGCATCTTTCCAAGCCAAAAATCTCTCCACTGGCTCCCGGTGGCTGCAAGGATCAAGTTCAAGACCCTTTGCATCATCCACAAGGCTTTCTGGGGTCTGGACCCCGCTACATATAACTCTCTCTCCCTAAATACCTCCCTGCTAAAACCCTTCGGTCTTCTAACTCCAACTCTATGCAGATCAGATGCTTTTCCAAGCAGAGAGTGGGGGTAGATCTCTCTCTTCGGCAGGATCCTCCCGCTGGAATGGCCTCCCTACCTCTCTCAGGCTTGAGACGGATCTCCTTAAGTTCCAGAAGCTTCTCAAGACCTTCCTTTTCTCTTCTTCCTTCCCTCTCCCCCCCTAATGCTCCATCTGCTGCATTTACTGGCTGCCCGGTCCCTTCTGAGTCCTACAGGGCATCAGGCCCTCCTCGCTCAGTCTACCCCAGCACCCCGGTCTCCCTGACCTAACCCCCCCTAACCTCCACTTGCCCTCCCAGCCCCCCAACCCCCATCCCCTGACTAGCCTGGCGGGGTGGCATCCCTACTGAGTCTAATCCACCCCGTCCTGGCACTTAGAATATGGTCCTCACTCACTGCACTCCCTGCATTCCCTGGCACTTGCCCACCTGGCCTCCCCTTAGCACTTGCCTAGCCCCAGAACCCTCCTCTTCCTCTCCTCCTCCCCCTGCACTTGTATGCCATCGCTCTGCCCCTCACTTCCCTCCCACCCTAGCATTATCTCTTCTGTCCCCACCGGCACCCAATACCCCCCCAAACCCCACCTCCCCTCTCCCCTGCACTTTTTGTTACCTCACTTGCACGATCCGAATGACAAGGCCTAGTAGGACCGCTATTGTTGTTTTCTCCCATGCCCCGCCCCCCCTTTTTTGTCTTGTGGTGCCTTGAAACACCATTTGATGTATATAAGGCTCTTTATAAATACCCAATAAATAAATAGGTCCACAGCAGGCCCCCTCCCTCTGCAAGCGATTGCCAAAATATTTAACCAGCGAGACAGATTGTATTTTGTTGTCTATCCAGAAATAGAGCAATCTTCCATATCAATCAGCTAAGGTCTATATCTTCGTATAGGCCAGGGCGTAAATCAGCCAGAAAGACTTTCAAACATGTAAGGAATTTGTTGAGATCAAAAAAGGATTAGGGAGACCACCAGGGGTCGCAGACGGTGATGGCCACCTGAAGCTCGGCTCCGTAGCCCGAGGGGACAACAGAGATGAGATAAAGCGTTTCCTGATATTCAAACTTGGCAGAAACAAGAGATAATTTGCCTCGGTACCACAAAGAAGGAAGGAAAGCCGTATTTGTATCAAAATTGTAACGGGAGAAGAAATCACTGATGGTTGCCCTTCACCCCATGGAACGTTGAAAATGGTGGGCTAAGCAGAAGGGTCCCGCTGGAACCGAGAAACAGAGGTGGCTTTCTAAAGAGACGCTGAAACGGTCTGCCCCGCAATAGATAGCCACATCGTGAAGCAAGGAAGGAGGAGAAAGGCAGCAGATCCGGAGCGAACAGCGAGGGAGAAGAGGCGGACAGCGCTCGGCGGAAGGTGGCATGCTGATGATAGAGGCACCGCCGTCGGCGTAGAAGGGGTCCGCAGCACACAGTGCTCACAAAGCCCCAGACGGAACAGCTAGATTCCAGCCATAATACGGCAAGGCGGAAAGAAGGAAGGGGCCGCGATCGAGGCGTCCTGAGAAAAGGAAACAAGCGGTGGGAGCAAGCGATGAAGCATATCCAGGACAGGACTTTAAGGACATTAGAGGGAAACGGCTGGCGCCACCAAACAGTACCCCACGAGCAGTACGGCAACACAGTGCAACAGGAGCAGGGAAGCATTGGAACATCATCCCTGTGAGGAGCATTGAAGGGAAGGAGGGGACCTGCTTCGGGGGCTGTACTCGGAACGCCATTGCCTGCCACAATTCAGAGGAAGGAAGAGCTCCCAGGAGAAGGCCACAAGACAAGGAGGAAGTGTGGCAGTGAAAGAGCATGATATAGGATGAAGCCGGTGAGTTGGGGATGTGATTAAAAGAAGCGTTGACCCACAGGCACTGAAAGAGGCGCAGGGCTATTAAGAAAGGGGGAAGCTGGGGAAAAGTCATGCTCTGACCACTCAATGTTAGGGCAACGTGGTATGGAGGTATCCCAACCAAAAAGAGAGGACAATAAGACTGCAAGGAGACAATTGAAGTGTCAAGCTGGGGGGAGGCCTGGAACTGTGCTATACGCGCGTAAGCGGGAAGAGAAGGCTGATTTGAAGCGTCAGAGGCAAGTGAGTGGGGGAGGCACATAAAGAGCTGTAAAGCGCATGGAAGCTCCACGAACACCTCGCTAAACACCTACAAAACCCTGACAAAAAGGAGGTGTGATCCAAATACTAGAGGCAGGTGAAAGAAAATGACACAGACCGAATCAGGGCACTATAGAGGAGAACCCCGGATCAGCTGACAAGCAAGCAGTGCGCCCAGAAACTAAAGCCTTGCTCAAGAAGCAAATACTAAGACCACGAGGCGACCCCACTACGCGCACTAAGGGCGCACCACCCCACAATTTAAGGGCTGAAAGCTCCCCCACGACAAGAGCCCGCATGTGACTCAAAACAAGCCGGTGCTACAATTGGTGGGGTATCTCCAACTGTAGGAAAGTGGAAGACGGAAAGCAGGTGCGGCTAACAGACAATGTAATTTGCAAGGAATCACCTGCCCTGAAAGTGGACAGTTACATGTCAAACCCCCACCCTGAAGGAGGCCTTGGCAGGCTCCAACCCTATAGAAGAGAAAAGCAAGAGAACCACGGGGTAACACCGGGGAGCGAAACGGAAATGAGCATGGCAGCCACGAAGGAAGATATAGCGGGAATTCTGGCAGAGATTAAAGCGCTGAGATCAGACATACAGACGTCCATATCTGAATTGAGGAGCAAAATGGAGCGAATAGAGGGGAAAGTGGAAAACTTAGAGAACAACCAAGCCAATGTGGACCTAGTGGAAATGAAACTCAATGCAAGGATGACGGACATTGAACTAAGAGAAGAAGAAATCACGCTCAAGATGGATGATCTGGAAAAGGACCTTTGCGGATCTTGGTGTTAGGCAGAAACCTGTGCAGTTCCCTCTGGGAACACTGCAAAAGATTTAAGACTACAGGTGTTGGCAGTAAACCCACTTGGTAGCAGTCTGTACCACACAGATTCACTGTGGTAGCTGTGGCTGAGCAGTCAGACTTCCCTCAAGAAGAGTTAGGCTGTATAAAGAGGATACAGAATAGGTACAGAGGGACAGTAGTACAAGCAAACACTGACCAGAGCTAGGTGTAAAAGTATATACTTATTTATTTTAAAGGCACACTCATAAATTACACTAGCACAGAAAAAGGTAAGTAAGTCAAAACACAGTCACTATTACTTATATGTACATCCCTAGTCATTTGTTGGACAAGTTAACACCACTTATTTCCAAACAGAGGTGAGCGCTTAACGTCAGATGGCACTCCAACAAGTTATTGAAAAAGGGAGGGAAAAGGCAGAAGTAATGGAAGCAGCAAGGTAAAACACTTTTCACATAAGGTTAGAAAAGGCAGTCAATTGTGGAACAAGGAGAATTGGTTCGAGGCCCGCTTTAGAGAGAGCCAGGCGAAAATATGTCCAAGATCACACAATGTCAAGGCTTTGCAGGTGAGTAGAAAAGGTTTTACTGAGCTTAGAAAAAGTTTAGTTAGGGTGTCCCAGGCTTACCCAGGTTCGAGAGCCGAGGGCTAAATCTACCCCGTACAATCGGTAGCAAGGGAAGCCGGGCGGAACACAGTACCTTTAAAAGTGGAAAGGATCCTCCAGCGGTGGTAGTTGTTCCTGGTAGTGGGTGCAATTCGCGGTGTCGTCCAGAGGAAGAGGTGATCTCGACGTGGAGAAAAGCTGAAGGTCGTTGCACTACCAGGGATGAGACCAGCCGTGGAGTTTTCCGGTTACAAAGGATTTCACCCCTCTTTCGCGGTTGAGGTAAAAAGTGGTATCCCGGTTGCCGGGGTGCTTGGCACAGGCAAGGCGGCCACGAGATGCTTCGGGACAGCGAAAAGAAGGCAGAAACTGGTTGTCCCCACCAGTTAAGGGAAGAAGACTCTCTGGCGGGAGATCTCCTCTGTCGTCGGGAAAAGTGGTGAGACGGTTCCGCAGGGCTCCACCGGTGGTGTCGTCTTGGCAGGTCGGCTCGGCTTCTCCCTCTTCGGCTTCTTAGGTCCTGTGGCGACTTCTGAAGAACCAGTCCCAAAAACCCTGCTTTTATGCAGCAAACCCCCATTCATACAGCCTAGCTGTCACTCAAACATGCTAAGTGGTGAGCGGGGTGGCTCACCACTTGGGCCAATCACACCAGAGTGCGACATGAGTTGGCAAGGCAACTCAGTCCAGGGTGCCTAAACCCCCTCCCACACCCCCTGTGGTACCCAGACAGAATGGCACCACTTTGGAGGGCTTCTGTGCAGAAGCCCGCCAAAAGTGGAACAAAGGCTCGACTCGGGTTCAGGGTTACTGAAGTGAACCTAGATGCCATTTTGGCGGCGAGTTCTGGCAAAAAATCCCAACCGGTGAATTTATATTAAATAAATAAACCGGCGGTATCTTTAACATTGCACCAAAAAGTGGTGCATTAAAAACAATGGGAAATCCCATTGGGAAATATTCCGGTGGAGTATTTCCGTGGTATCCACTGCCACCAGCCAGAACTCGGCGAGGGGGGACGGGACAGTACCCCCTCGACAAAAGACCCAGGGGCAAGCTAATTGCCCCTACCAGTACTTCCACAGTAAGATGGTTTGTACTGGTTAAGTTCCTAAGTTAAGACTAGTAAAGTCAATGGTGACTTTACAGACCCAGGGAGACAGTAGTCAGTCCCAGGGTGTGGAGTCTATGTTTGGGGGTCACTATGACACCCCTGTGTTACTGCACTGAGGGTGCTGTGTAACACACATTCAAAAACCAATGATAGCCTATGGGGAAAAAATACCCCCTAGCCCATAAGCACATAGCAAGTCACAGAAACACTCTCAAGTCATGTCCAAGAGTGAGGGTAAAAGAGTCTCACTCTTGGCAGGAGAAAAAAATAAACCCCAAAAATCCAGCAAAGCTGCTGGGGGACTCACTAGGTTAGGAAATTCAGCCTAAACAGAGAATTCTCCCTAACACTTGGGCCTAGCAGAAAAGGATGGGGAGTCCCCGCAACAAGTGGAAAGAAAGGTTCAAGACATTGTTAACCATCTATTCGAGAACAAAGGAGGAAAGGTGGTAACGATTGAAAGAGCCCATAGGGGAGGTAGGGCGTTTGGAGGAGGTCCACGGACAATTGTAGTCAAGTTTCTCAGCTACAAAGAAAAGACAGAAATCCTCGCCAAAGCAAAACAAGAACAAGAGATAGACTTCCAAGGCTCTAAAATAAAAAAATTCCAGAATCTCTCTACCCCGACGCTGGCTAGAAGGGGAGCATGCTGCTCACTCACAGTGTGGCTCACGCAGCATGCATTTCGATACAGATGGGGGTATCCATTTGACTTAACATTTGAGTTCAGAGGGGAGGACTATAGAATTACCACGCAAGAGGAAGCGAAGCAAGTCCTTAATGGCTTAACAGACAAGATGAACGCCAGCGGGCCCATAGGCCCACATGAAGCTGCGCTTTCCCAATCAAAGGAGCAAGGGGGCACTCAGCCCAGGCAAAGAAAAGCGAAAGTGGTAAGGAAATATTTCAAGCCGAACCCTGTCTCACCAGCAAAGCCGCCATGATAAAGGTATGACAATGGGGGTCACAATAAATAAGGGGAGGTGGACGTTAACAAAGATATATGAACACATGAAAATAAGCACGAGGGGGGAAATGGGAAAGGAGATCAGAACAATTGGGACTGTCCCCGGAGGAAGGCGGGGTCCAAACCCTGATGGCCCTCGACTTAAGGAGGGCGTCTCAAACCCGGGAACCGGAACAGTCATCTGGGGATGCGGTTCAGTTCATGCAGTTAATTATTGTTTATTGTTATGGGGGAATTTTATGGAGGGATTTGGAGGGGGAGCAACACCAACGGGACACCATGCAGGTTGAAGTGACTTTGGCAAGCACGAAACAAGGCCGACAAGAGAGGAGGGGCACAAGGGGAACCAAGATAAAGACATGACAAATCGAACTGACCAAATGTCGGGGGGGGGGCTTTTCTAAGGGTGGGTTACTTTGAATGTTAAGGGGCTCAACTCACCAAGTAAGAGATCCCTCATAATAAGAGAATTTATAAAAGCAGAGCTGGATGTCCTATTTATGCAGGAGACTAGACTAAAAATGGGGGAGGAGAGACTACTGAGGGGAAGAGGACTGGGGTAAGTGTTCTAGGCCTCGGGGAACCAAAAAAGAGGGGGAGTGGAAATTCTATGGAGTAAGAGGTTCAGAATTGAAAACCCGATACTGGAACGATCAACAGAAGGTAGAAGGATAGTTGTCCGGGGTGAGTGGGAAAAGACACAGATCTCCCTAGTAGGGGGATACACTCCCAATCAGGGACAAGCTCCCTTCAATGAAGCTGCATTGGCATCCCTAGGAAGAAATGACAAGGAACTGGTAGTGATAGGGGGCGATTTTAATACCTAGGCGGATCCCGAAGTGGATAGGCAACAGACAAAGACTCGATCAAAGGGTCCCTGCCGGGTGGGGGGCAACAAATTTGCAACGACCTTGCAAGAGGGGGGGGGGGTCTGTTTGATCTTTGGAGAGCGTGCAATCCAGGCAGAAAGGGCTATATGTTCAAATCGGAGGTCCATGGTACCGTCACACAAATTTATTACTTGCTGACAAACAAGGAACACAGTTCCAGAACGCATGGCGCCTTGATCCGACCAGTGGCATGGACAGACCACGATATGGTCAAAGCAAACGTAGAGATAGAGGGGGGGGGGCAGAGAAACACCAGATGGAAATGTAATGACTCCTCATGGTTGGATAACATATATACCCAGGAACTTAAGGAAGCAATTGAGGAGTACTTCC
This sequence comes from Ambystoma mexicanum, assembly GCF_040938575.1. NCBI lineage: Eukaryota > Metazoa > Chordata > Amphibia > Caudata > Ambystomatidae > Ambystoma > Ambystoma mexicanum. The sequence continues at coordinate 496,748,157 of NC_090936.1, read as the reverse complement.
AGATGAACAATGACAGAGAGGTAAACACTGTCACAGTGTGGGAAGCGGGTAAAGCGGTATGGAGGGGTCACCTTATAAAAGAAGGAGCTAGGAGAAAGAGGGAACGTAAATTACTGGAGGATAAACTAAGAGGGAGATAATAGCATTGGAGGGGAACTACATGCACAAGGGTCATACCGCAGAAAACACCTAAACTACCCTAAAAGCAAAACGGGAGGAACTGAAAGATTTGGGGAAAGGGGAGGTAATAAGAAAACTTCAATTCCTAAGGCAAAGATTCTATGAAAAAGGGACAAGGCCAACAGGATGCTGGACAACAGGCTTCGGGCTCAAAAAGCAGAAAGATGGGTGGAGGGTCTACAGACAGAGGGGAAGGGTATGGTGAGATCACCGGAAGAAATAGCAAGGTGTTTCGCTCAATACTATGAAACTCTCTATACCTCGGAGGGGTCCCGGATGGGTGGTGAAATGAAAGATTTTATCAGAGAGGCCGGATTAGCGCACCTGACTGGTTCAGAGGACACCCTTATGGAATCAGATATCACAGCAGAAGAGGTGCAAGCAGCCATAAAAAGGCTCCCACCAGGGGGGTGGGGGGGGGGGGGAGCTCCAGGGGAAGATGGATACAGTATGAGGTTCTATAAGCAATTTGGGGATACCCTGGCACCACACCTAGCAAATTTGTTCAATCAGATACGAGAGAAGGGGGTGGCACCACCGCCATTCCCATTGGCACATATAGCAGTAATTCCGAAGGTTGGGAGGGACCCCACAAGCTGTAAATCCTACAGACCCATATCACTCCTGAACACAGATGCCAGTGACCTATCAAGGGCTTAAATACTTGTGAATCAACATTACCAGGACCATGGAAAAACTATATAAGGCAAATCTGCCTCCCTTGTTAAAAAAAATAGCTAGGGATCTGGAACGATGGGCTAAACTAACTAGATTGTGGCTGGGGCGGGTTAATGCTCTAAAAAGGGTGACGCTCCCCAAATTGCTATATATCTACCAAATGCTCCCTATTACTATTCCAAGTCACCACTTCACAGAAAGGGATGATCCGAAAATTTCTATGGCAGGGGAAAAAACAGAGGGTAGCATACAAGGCATTGGCGCAACCTAGAGAGAAGGGAGGGGTTGGCTTGCCGTAAATGTATACTTATTATCAAGCTGCACAATTTAGAGCACTGCTTCCACACTTGCGGGAAGACAGACAGAAGCAATGGGTGGCCATCGAGAACCATCGAATGAGACCAGTTACACTGGGGAATGGTTATGGGCCCCAAGAAAGTCTTTCGCGAAAAGTGGCATTAACCATTTTGCAATGGGCACCCTTCTAAGGCTGTGCTGGAATAAGGGAGAGATGTGTGGACTTACAACATGGCCAGCTCCTATGAGCTGTATTTGGGCGCCTCCAATACGTGATGATATCAGGGACCCGACACGTTTCCAGGACTGGTACGAAGCAGGACTTCAAAGGGCGGGCCAGATGGTGAAGCCAAGTGGGTGAATCACAATCCAGGAATTGGAATCGGGCCTCCAGATAGGTCCACTGGACGCGTTTAAATTCCTGCAAATCAAGGGAACTTTGATGTCGGGAAAGTGGAAAGGGAAGCTTGAAAGGAAACTTACAGCCATGGATAGAATCCTAAGTGACTCAACCCACACTAGCGGCCTCATTTCAGGGATATACAGAGCTTTGATAGAGGCAAAAGGAAACAAGATGGAGGGCATTAGACAGAGATGGGAGAGAGACATGGGCCCTACGTTAACTGATGTAATTTGGTAGCAAACCTGCAGGGCAACCTACAAAACGTCTATCTCCGCCCAGTATAAGCTACATGGATTGAAACTACTACATAGGTGGCAATTTGATCCCAAGACACTATCGAAAATGTTCACCCAGACAAGCCCAATGTGCTGGAGAGGCTGTGGCACTGAAGCGGATTATTGGCACATGTGGTGGGCATGCCCCAAATCACAATCATACTGGAAGGAAGTCCTAGGTTGGATTAGGAGAAGTGAGGGAATTCCCAGAAACATGGATCCCAGACTGGCCCTATTTGGACTGGAGCCACAGAAAGAGCATTGGAAAAGGATGCCTCATAGGACTCACTTCCTACTCCTGGCAGCGAGGGCGTACTTAGTGATAAGCTGGAAATCTGAATCCCTCTCGGCGGAAACAAAGTGGGTCAAAAAAGCAAAAGATCACTATGATATGGAACAGGGGAGTTGCTAGGTCTGGATAAGACCCGGGGCTAAGCTGATGTCGGAACTGTTGGGACTGGGGGATAGCTAGTCTTTTGGCTGTAGCTCCTGAGATTCTATGCGGGGCTACAACCAAAAGATCAGGGGCTATAGCCCCCTTAGCTCCCCTCCTAACAATGCCCCTGATATGGAAAATATTACAGCCCGCCTATACGACGTTACACTAGGTCGAGAAATAGAATGGGTGCCGTTCCTAGAGGCCTATAAATAATCGAGAAGAAGACTGACACAAGCCAAGCGTAATTGAACTTGCCCGATTAACCGTCATGGCACCCACTGGTGATCCGTTTGAATATTGGGGAGGGAGGGGGAAGGGACTGTTGATAGTACTTCTGCGTATTGTTATTTAAAGTTTTAGATTTCGTACTGTTGGAAAATGTAAGTGCTATTGGAAAATTAGCAATAAAAGCAAAAAATATAAAAAAAATTCAAAAAAGGATTAGCTATACTCATAATTGTCTTTAAGGCTAAAAGAATATGCAACAAAAAGGCACATTGTTTCATGGCTCCTAGTAAAGCAATTGAGTTTGTGAATCGCAATACACAACGCTCCCGTCTTGTGAGTAGATCTCCAACTGCAAGACAAGATTATCTCAACCATGGGACATCTGGTTTACATAATAATGTTTTATTCACTTATCTTTTTAATCATCTCTTTGATACCAGTGCTATTGAAGGTCCCATCCACTCAAACATCTGTATTGTTGAGCTGTGGTGTTATGTTTAGAGTTAGGTGGCTTATTTCCCTTGATTGGGGTGAGAATGGAGAGGAGCGAGTGTTTTTCTTCACCAGTGCCTATAACGACACAGAATTAGCAAAGTTGTGGATTTGGTTCAGTTAGATTGGGTGCACCATTGATGATGTGGATAAACTAATGTGGGAGGAAGAGTGGTACCGGCTTGGGGATGTTTTTTTTTGTTATATGACATGTCTACGCTATTATGCATCATGGACATGAAAGTTCATGTTGACTGTAGAAAGTATTCTGATGCATTTGTCGATTAGAGATAGCCCGAGAGTAAAGTGTGAACATCCCCTCACCCCTAACTACAAATTAACATGGTTTCTGGAAAGGACTGCAGATAAACAATGTTACATGAAATAGAAAGGGTCTCAATAACAGTGTTAAGTAGTTGAAGGTCTTAAATGATGTAAACACTGAATTAAATGACATTGTGCATGGAAAACGCTTCCCTGGAGGGCCTTGCTGGGTTGGTAAATATTGTGGTGATTCTTTCTGGTTCTCACATCTCCTGGTGCACTGAAAGTTGCAGTGTAGCAAAGTGGCAAATCACCTCCACGGTAGGTTTGCAATTGTTGCTGCAAGCAGGGCAGATGTTAAAAGTATGCTTGTCAACATTTTGGTTATAGCTTTCATTTTTTGAGGCTGTATTCACAAGATGGCATGAGTTTATAGGTTCTAAATTCTAAATGGGGGCATTTCAATGTTACTACTGACCTTGAGTTCGACGTCAGGTTTGACCCTGTCGCAAGACCTGCAGGGGTCTATTCGGACTGTCACAATACAGGTCATTAGATGTCAGGAAAAGAGATTAGCAATGTGGAAATGATCACTCCTACTTGTTCTCAGCCACAAGAGGGAAACCTTTATGGAGAAGTGGAGCCAAGACAGGGGAGCCAATGAAGCTGCCAGGACATCCAGTGATGGCAGGAGCACATAGAGAAAGCAGTTGTGAAGCCGCAATAAGGATGGAGTATTCTTTAAGCTTCCGAGGAACACTCCAGGGCCACTGAATGAGTCCAGTAGTCTCTAGAAAAAGCAAACCTATCAGAAAGGCTGACGAGGAAGAGGTGTCAGCTAATGCAAAATCCAGATAGAAAGCAAATAACCATTGATAGGCAGATACAGGAGGCTACTCACAAAACTAGTACTGATAAATCTCTGCCATACATTTAAGATATTTGTGCACAATATAAAGTGGAGGTAGCCCTTAAGGTCCTTTCCTTTCTTCCTCTTAGTTATACCTTGCATTTCCCAATCAATGGCTAAATATCTCATGCATACGTCCCTGCTCACACCTGCGTTCAACTGGTTGTCATTTTACCCAAATGTTTGTTTTGTCATATTTCGTTCACCCATTCTCCCGTTCTCCCAACTCACTCTTCCCATCTTTTCACTTTCTCTTTTCCTCTCATCCCTCAGTCTACGGTTTGGTTTGACACACTGGGGGAAGGTCACAACTCGCTCAACCACAGTCAAGGACTCTGTGCTTTAAGACCACTATGGTGGGGATTCACGCAGAATAAAAGCCAAATAGCACAACTAAGAGCAGACACGGAATTGACATGGAGAAGCCTTGGAAACCGAATGTTGATCTTGGCAGGTGCACTGAATGACTTAACTAAAGGCACTGAATATCCTGAAAGAGCTGAGAGACCTCAACGATCTACAAGGACCTGAGAGGGCTAAAGGTCTGGGGAAGCTGAGAGGTTGTGAAGGGATAAGGGGGGCTGAAGCACCAGAACCCATGATCTTGAATCATGCTTGGAGAGCAACCCAACCAGAGAGGGATAATATCTGGGAGTGACTACTGAGCACGAGAAGCACTGTACCTAGGACAGTGAGCTGAACACTATCCAATGGTGGGCGGGCAAAATGACCCTGAAAATGAGGGATCCGGGGTAGTGCACACCAAGACCTTTTCAGGGAATGCTTTCCCTACAAGTCCTGAAATCACTCCATGAGATAAATGCAAACCTCTTTTCTTCGAAAATAAAGAAAGGCACTGGGCCATAAACAAGGCACTGTCTATGTATTTGAACCATTAGATTTTAGTCAGGTTTTTTCTAGGGCATAGGTCTCTCACAAAACACCTTAACAATGCTGCATACGGGTTAAGCAATAAGGATAACCACCAACAAAAAAAAAATCACTTACCTCTTGGTAATGTTCTCTCTGATGGATGTTCTTCCCACAGATTCCTCATCTTTCATATCTACCTCCCAGCAGAGCTGCTCTTCAGAAACTTTTTCGTTGCCAAGGGGTGCAACGCAGCTCTGCCTGCTCCCGCCCCACGTCGGATATGATGTTGGGGCCAATATATATAGAGGCGCGGTGCCCTGTGACCTCAGTTCAACCCTTTTTCCCTAGCACTCTGCCGTTGAGGGACCAGAGAACGAAAAAGGGCAGGTAGGGAGGGTGATGAGGAATCCATGGGAGGAACATCCATTAGAAAGAACATTGCAGAGAGGTTAAGTAATCTGTTCTTCTAATGGATTCTTCGCTCCCACGTATTCCTCATCTTTGATAGACTCCCAAAGCAGTACATTGACCTTGAGGAGGGAGGATAGTAAGGACAATGCCTAAACCAGGAAACTATGAATGACAGCTTGGCCAAAATGAGCGTCCTGACCAGACGTGAAATCGAAGCAGTAATGTTTAGCGAACGTGTGCAAAGAAGCCCACGTAGCTGCCTTGCAAATGTGCAGAACTGAGACTGCACGCACGTTGCAGAGCCAAGGAGGCGGACAACCCTCTGGTGAAGTGAGCCCTGAGACCACCTTACCAGCCAGATCATGGCAGGGGAACAAAAGAGGGTTCAGATGGTGCAACTTACCCCTGCCCTCCCCCAATTTAAAGGGTGAGGACTGGTGGAGGAGCAGTTTTCAGGGGGGTTGAAAAGTGATACTTGCAAATTTTGAAAACCGCACAAAAATGTTGGAAAATAACCAGTCTTTTTGGCATGCGGCCTTCGATATTCAAAAGCATCACCTAGAACCAGCATGCTATCAAAACCCTTCAGGAATTGCATGACGGTGCGGGGGGCTCGTGAAAAAAGAGGGCAGCACTGAGGTTCTCTTGAAAACCAAATTGGCAGCAAGATAGCCCTAAACAGTGCCAATCTGCAGACCCGTACGAACCAAAAAGAGCATAAAATCCATAACAAAAGACGTGGAACAGGTAAAAGGATCCATATCCTTCCCCTGGCATCAAGCTGAAAACTTACACCTGCAGACATAAATGGAGTTGGTGGTGGGCCTCCTCCGAGACTAGTATGTCAAGGATGTTATCCCATTCCTTATAACTCAGCCTTTCAGCAGCTGAAGATGAAGGTTCAGGCTGTGATGGTTCTGGTTCAGGGCCGCCCCTACGAATGGGAGATGTGAGAAACCTGAAGGTGTCTCACCCGATAGTGTCCGGGATCTGTCATCCAGGTGGCCAGGACACGGCCATCACTGTTGGATCCAGTTCTTGGGGTGGACCAGTGCGGGAGCATCACAGGAATTGGGGGGGGGGGGGTCTTCAGTGGACGCTGTATCCCCTTCCCTGTAACACCTTTTCCCCATCCTACCAGTTAAGAAACTTAGGAACTCAACACCCCCCCCCACACCCATCTTTCCCAACACGAACACTTTCTCACGGACAACTCCCTGGGAGAGAAAACTGACTAACACCCGAGCCGTATACCTGAAAATGTCCCAACACAACGGTCAGGCAGAGTCAGGCAATTACTGATCATTACACACACCTGACTTCCATCACACTTCCCCACATGGATAAAAGGGGGATCACGAAAGCACACTCTGAGCAAGGCAAAGCATGCGAGGAAGCAGCAGTTCCAAGATGGCAGCTTAATACGAGGTGAAAGACGGCAAGACCAGAGAGGGTTGCAAGGAGGAAAGTGCCATTGACGTTTTCACAGAAAAACTGTTACTTTCACGAGCCTTTCAAGAATAAGAAACATAAGACCTGGAATTAAAGTTGAAGAAACCTGTATTGTGTGTCGGAGCTACCCGGGGCTCTCCCGCGTCGATAGCCAAGGCGGGGAGAAGCGTATGCCGCTGTGGTACTGTCCTTGGCTCCTACAACGAAGCAGCGCCAGTAAAGTCAGCACAGCCAGTGAGTCGGGGAGACTGATAGAAGACCGGTCTGTGTTAGAACCAAAGTTGCAAGCAGCAACATAGTTTGGAGAAATCTGAAGAGAATAGTGTGTGAAGCGTATGTGATGAGCGACGCAAATATAATTGAACATCAAATGAGTGACTGAACTTTTGAAGTCCAGATAGATACCGTATACAGAGTGGTCTGGCGCCACGTGGGTGCTCATTCAAAGGTCTCTGTTAGGTATCCAACTGAGAGGTGGCAAATGTAAAAAGGAATTGTGAAATTGAAGTAGTCATGCAACGGGTCAAGCCAATTAGTCTCCCGGCTCAGGGAGACTAATTGTGTAAGAGGAAGGATCTGAGCCCGTCTGACGTGGATCTGGGGTGAACCGTGAGTCACCCGAGAAAGAATATTCTCTGAACATTGGAGAAGGGGATCCAAATTAACGAATCGTTGTATAAAAGGGATCTGAGCCCAGCTGAGGGGGATCCATGGTGAAGAGTAGAGTGAATCACCTGAATTGAGTACTTGTAAGAGGAAAAGAACTTTGTTTTGGTACATCAGGCCCTCGGAATCAAGAGTCTTTGATGAGAAAAATGCTGGTAATGGAACTGTATCCTCGTGCAGATGAAGCCAGAGAGTGTGCTATGCTCGAGTGAATTGCCTTGTCCCGTGCTGAAAATGTGGGGAAGGGAGGCCAACGGCCTGAACATCCTGACATATCATTTTTGTGAACACTTCTTTCGTTTTCATAAACACTACCCCACACTATTTGTATTTAGCGGTAAGGATTGGCAAAAGGGTTTTTATAGTATAGGTCCTTTTATTTTGACGAGACTCCACTAGGACTGCATTATTATTATTATTATTATTATTATTATTATTATTTGATGGTTATAGCTTGCTCCCATCTGTAGATTAAGGATTAAATGGGCGTTTATCACACCCTTGCTGAAGTTCAATAAACACCCTTGAACTGTGGTCACTTGTGTCCGTCTTACTATTGATACCATGCGTTCCTTACAGAGAGTAGATCTGGTCACTGCTGTAAGCTCCAAGGAAGGCAGATGGCCATGTCCAGCAATTCTGGGTACCACGTACTGCGGGCCCAATCTGGAATGATCAAGATCCCTGGGGACCTGAACCGGTATAGCCGCCTGAGAGTAAGCGACGCATAGAGCAGGTCGAAGTCCCACTCGACTGTCAAGGCATCCCCTGAAGCGCCCTGCTGAGGAAATTCCTTGGAGCAGAACCACTTGCACTACCTGCTCACACTGGAAGCAAAGAGATCCACATGAGGAGTCCCCCAACGGGAACAAATCTCCTCCAGAATTTCCTGGCAGAGCTCCCAGTCATGGGAGGTCAAGGACTGTCTGCTTAAGGCATCCGCTAGTGATCGGTTCTTCTTGACAGCCAGATGAGCTGCCGTCAGAAACATGCTATTCTCAGGAGCCCACAACCGCATGACTTCTCTTCGCACAGAGGCAAGTAGCTAACACCAACCCATTTGTTGAGGTAGTGCATGGTGAACGAGTTGTCCATCAGGATCAACACCATCTTGCCTCATACAGTGGGGAGGAAGGCTACCAGGGGCAGCCTGATCACCCTCAGCTCCAGCAAATTGATGTACTCCCTGCACTCCGACAGGGACCACAGATCGCTCATTGTAAGGTTTTGGAGGCGAGCATCCCAGCCCTTCAGGCCTGCATCTGTGACTAGATTAAGTTGGGAACAGAGTTGTTGGAACAAACCACAGCAGAACGTTGTCTCTCTGTGAGCACCATTCCAGGTCTCTGGACACTTTCGCTGAGAACAGAAGAATAGCTGATGGTGGCCCCTGAAACTGAGACCATTGGCATATCAGAAGCCACTGAAGCGACCTCATGTGCAAACAGGCTTCTGACCCTACAAGGATGCAAGAGGTCATGAGGCCAAGCAAGCCCAGAAAAGTTGAGGCAAGAAGCTTTTCCTGTGACTGGAAGACAGGAACCGTTTTGAATAAGTTCATCTCTCTGTCCTCGAGCAGGGAGGAGGAGACCAGGGGACTGTCCCAGACAGCCCCGATAAATCAGAGGGCAAGGTAGGACTTAAGATTTTCTTGAACTTGAGACTTCCTGAAGTTCCGGGAGAAGCCTAAGCTGTGCAACAGGCTGCACATCCAGTACAAATTGGCCAACGCCTGCATTGGAGAGTGATCTCGGATGCACCAGTCGGCCAGATAGGGTAACACATGAATGCCTCCATTCTAATGCGAGCTGCTTCCACTGCCAGCAGTATGGTGAAGACCTTGGGTGCCAAAGAAAGGTCTAATGGCAGGACCTTGAACTGGTAATGGCAATTTCTTGTTGAAAGGCACATGGACAAATGACAAAAACATGGACAGTTATACTAGCCAAACCTGCAGATCTAAGGCCTGAAGGCTCTAGTCTAGGGTAACCATCTTGAACGTGTCCTTGTGCAAGTCCAAATTCAATAGCCGCAGATCTAGGATGGGACAAAGACCCCCTCTCTTTTTTGGCACCAGAAAATAGGTTGAATACAAAACTTGCCTCATGGTACAGGGTCTATGGCCCTCCTTTGCCAGAAGCTGACAGACCTCCTCCAACAGGAGGCAAGAACTGGGTACCCAGCGGTTGATCTGGAGGGCCAAGAGCTAAAGGAAGACAGTACCCCTGGTGAAGGACCTGTAAGGTCCAGGTGTCAGAAGTGGTCATCCCCCATTTCCCGCCAAAGTGGGATAATCTGCCTTGCACATGGGGACAAGTTGTGAAAGTCCGACTGATGGAAGCTTTGCATCTAAGACAGCAGAGGGCACACTTGAGGTTGTGATATCCCCCCTGGGGGCACTTCGATCCTGAACCCTGTTGGGGCGTTACTTCATCTGCTTTGCAGAGGGGGCATGACCCCTTTCCCTGTGGGCATAGGAGGCGAAGGGACAAAAGCATATGGCCTGGCCCTGCCTGCAGATAGCTGCTGTTAGACAGCCAGCCCCAGAGACTTTGCAGTCGCCTTTGTGGTCTGGAATTTTTGTAGGGATTCATCAACCTTAGTATTGAACAGGTTGCTACCGTCTAACGGCATGTCCAGAAGTTTTTCCTGGATATCTGGGGCAAAGCCTGATGCCCTCAGCCATGAGTAGCTCATTAAGAACATGCTGGTATACATTGCCCTGTCTAGAACGCCTGCAGTATCCAGGCCCGATTGGAGGATCTGGCAAAAGGTGTCCTTGCCGTCCTTGACCAGAGCCTCAGAATTATCCCCCATCTCATACTTTGGGATGTGCTCATCCACCTCCGATATGATGAACCAAAGTCTGAAAGAAACTTTGGCCAGTGCACAGAAGGCGTTGACGCATCACAGGCCCAGGCTTGCAGACACAAAAATCTTTCTTCCCCATCCATCCAGATGTTTGCTCTCCCTATCTGCAAAAAAAGGAAGCAGGTGGTTTTCAGATTTGCTGTGGCAGGCTGTACAACCTAGCTCTCCTCTACTTCATGTGTGGATAGAAAACTCAGGTGTGAGGGCGCAGGCCTGTGGTTCTTTGTAAGGTTGCAGACGACAGTCTTGACCATAGCTTCAGGACCAGGGCCTCCCCTGCCTGATTGAAAAGCAAAATGGTTATCGTTCTTGGGCCCTTGTCCAGAACGTCCGTCAGCTTGTACTGTACCTTGGCCCGGGAGGATAGCCCTAAGTTATCTACCACTTTAGTAATAAGGTACTGAAAAGCAGCCTGTGGTTTGCCCAGTATTAGGAAATATTTCTCTTTTGGCAGCTTACCCTCCATAGTTCCTATGGACCCCAATCTTTTGGCTTTGTTTTTGAACATGTTATAACTTTAAGGGAAGTAAAGCCCTCAGCTTCACTTCCCTTTTTGCTATTTATTTATGGGGAAACTGATCAGTCCTTCAGACTATCAGTACTGGGAAACTATGTTTCCCTTTTATCTTTTGGAACTGGCTAACATTGCACACAGCATCTTGAAATGCAATGCAATGAGGATACTTATATATCACCTTAGCTTTTTCCACTTGCGATTTTTTTTTTACTTTTATATGTTCAAATAATTGTCATAGGTGCCCCTCTACGAGAAGAAACACGGCTAATTGACCTGTTCTTTGGGAAGATACCCATTGGAGAGTCCAAATCCACACTTTAGCTCACTGTACATTTCACAGAAGGGAAATAACCATTTGCACATCAGTCTTTGTCCCGCCCACATGGGCAGTCCAGCACCGAAACGCTATGGCAATTCTCTTCTGAACAAGAGTACCAACAGCAACCCCAGACACGTGTTTCAGCCTTGTTGGGTCTCCTCATTGAGGTGGAGCTGTGCCTCTCTGAGCACAGTGAGTAAGGGGTCCACCTCTGGATGACGCTAGGAAACTGAGGGTGGCTAAACCCAAGTCCCTTAAACAATCAAAAACTAGCCATAAGCGCCCTCTATGAGAACAAACACGGCTAATTGACCTGTTCTTTGAGAAGTTACCCACTGGAGAGTCCGCAGCCACACTTTAGCTCACTGTACCTTTCACAGAAGGGAAATACCCATTTGCATATCTGTCTTTGTCCCGCCCTTTCCTGCTGTGAATCCGTCCTTTTTCCTCCGTGGTCAATGAAGTGACAGCCCAGTCACTGCTTTCGCTACTTTCAATTGTGTTTTTAGTGACCATCAGTAATTTTCAGTCATCATCAGCGACCTTCATTTAAGGATCTTGACTATGGCCACAACCATGGCTGCAAGTAGAAAGGGAGGGGCCTATGGATTACGATCAAGGGACCAGGAGTATATATTTGATACGCCTGGGCCACTTCACAATTCTTTTGTAAGTCAGTTGAAGGTGGGATCTGCAGGACTAGTGACCTCTGCTGTTTCACCCATCAGAGACCACGTCCTAGAGGTCTTGACTCGCAGTTCCCGTAGGAGACGGAGACTGCAGTGTGATCTTTCCGAGCTGGAACTGCACAGAGCTGAGTATGATGCCTCTCTGCTCACATGTCCTTCTCAAGAATTTGATAATTCTCATGATAATTCTCTTTTGCCTTCTTCTGCAGTACCCATATCCTTGGGGGATACTCCAAGAAATGATAATGCTAATACTATGGAGTTGGCCCCTACTCCTGATGTTTCCCTAGCCTTGGAAGGGTCAGAGGATCATACAGACATTAAGGTTTCCCTTATGCCTTCTAATGCTGCTTTGCAAGAGGGAGTTATGCTTAACCCTCGTCAACCAGAACAATCAGTTCTTGATCAATAGCCAGGTTTTATGGCCAGTATAGCCAAAGAGCTACTTTTATGTTTCACTCCATTTGACCTTGGACTATTGGTGTACTCCTTAAATGATTGGGTGGCGGAACTACGTTCCCCGAGAGATAACATCACTCCTCAAACCATTGAACCCCCTAGTCCTATTGACGGGACTCATTCATCCAAATGGGACAAGTCTTGTCAATCTAACTTCCAAAATGAGTTGCTGGAGCAAGCATCACAAACTGACTATCCCAGTAGGGAGATTGTGGTGCCTATTAGTCCCATTAAAACAGTCATCAAAAGGATTGACATCTCTGATACGGACATGATCTGCTCTGTACCGGAATTACCTTCCTCTTCCCTGACTTCTGCTCAGTACATGGGTCAGAAAATGCCTAAACAACCTCCAACGGTGAATGCCTTCTGCAAGTCGGGATCCTCACAGAATCTGAGTCTTAGAAAGTGCCAAATGCCTAAAATTGCGGACACTTGTACACATGATTTTGTTATGGACCAAAGAAACTTTGTCATCACCAACATTCGCAAGACGGAAGGGCCGGAATCCAGAGAAGCTTTGTGATTTAAGGTCCTAGCATGGTTAAGACAAAGGACAGGGCCTGGGGTGGTCCGATTATCAGATCTACAGATTGTCCGGAGGGTTGACCTTAAAGAATGGTGTTCGTACCACAACAACGATTGTGTTCTAGTGGGCTGTGGGTCGAGTACTTTACCCATGTTCCTTAGGCTCTGTAAATATCTCCCCAAAAGGTCGTCTAGGTGTAATTTAATCATCTGATGTACATCTATGTTATGGAAACCACCCATCTATGTAGCCTCATTATGTTCTTTTTATCAAGTCCTTGATGCTTACCATCCTTTGGGATGTTGGTTTATGTTGTTGTTTGTTTTTTGTTACTCTGTACAATCTGTCTTATCTATGGTGTTTTGTTTTGTTGCGCCCATCAGCCTTCGGGTACCTTGGTGCACATTATAAATTATTAAACATAAACATAAACAAACATAGGCAGTCCATCACCAAAACGCTATAGCAATTCTCTTCTGAACAAGAGTACCAGACCCATTCAAATTTCAAGCATGGCATGAGGCTGGCTTAGAGAGAGTGGACCAACTTTGGGTGAAGGGGATGCATATTTCAATACAGGAGCTGGAGAAAGCATTGGGTATAGGAAAGCTCTCTGTGTTTTCATATCTAAGACCGGTAGAGAAAATCATGGATACATGTAGGAGAATAGTGGTTTAATGTATGGGGAATTGATCACGGCAGAGGGTGAGAGTACGGAACAGATAGTGTTATGATGTACTATAAACCGAAAAACATAAATAAAGAATTGCACACAAAAAAAGAGGTACAGTAGAGCATTCAACCAATACACATTAATCTTGATAATGTTCCCTAATGATAACAAAAGTTTAAACAGCTGATCAGCTTGGAAGGTGCACTGAGCTGGAATGTGGGCGTTGAGGGTATAGAGAATCGAAAGGCAAGAATACTTCAGACTTGTATAAATAAAGCAAAGAAGGCATTGCAATACAGACGAAAACAATCTTTTAAAGTTGTGGGTTCTTGAAGAGCTGCCACTGAAGGTTTTACACCTATGGGATGAGTCCTACTAATGGTAGTAACAAGCGTGAACAAAGGCCTGTGAGGCATAACACCCTAGGGGTTTGTCCCGGTTAGAGTTTTTGAATAGACTCAAAGGAGTACTCAGCCATTCGGCCAGTAAAAGGCCCTGATGAGCCCTTAGTGCATGCACCAGTATGAGACCCAGCCGAATCCTTGGCGCAAACAGTGGTAGGAGTCTTAGAGGCTTGAGGATGCCCTTGGTGGAGCGGCTATGTGCCGCCGAAAGATCTGATCGATCCCTCTTGGAAAGGTTTCTCTACACAAGGGTGCTCTGAAAGAGATTGCGTCACTTATCTCGCTCCAAGGGGACCCGTAAATGGATCTGGAGGGACGAGTGAAAAATCGCCTCCCACCGTTTCTCTTCCAGAGAAATCAATTCTACAGAGCGCAGTGTGGCAACAAGCTGCAGCCCCTCTCACATCCAAATGTTTATAGTGGGACGCTAACACTCCAAGCAACGGAGTGTGGGCCCTGCACCGACCCGCACAGAACCCTACCTTTATTCACGGCATAAACCGGGGAAGGGAAGACCAGGGCGTATGAAGTAATTGTGAGGAAAACGAAAAGACAGCCAGAGTGCCGCTGTGCTGTCTGGCCAGTCTGTGTGGAAACAGTGACTATTGGGCATTGTCGGTGGGCGATCCTTGATGAGGCCATGCCCACACTTAAGGATTCTGCCCCTGAATTCAAAATTGTGAGGGACAATATTTGGTGCGCTGGTATCATCACGATGGGACGGATAGCTACAAACATGGAGGAAAAGGGATGAAACATAGGAGTACTGCATGTCCCCTGGGCCTAAGGAATATTTATTGGTTTTAAAGCCACGCTTCCTGACACAAAGACCTTTCCCCCTACCTCATCATGTCAAACCTTTCGTTTTCCCTAGCTAGTTCTGATAAAGGGTGTACCTTGCCAAAGGCAATCCAAGTTCTGTACAATTAAAGAAATGCAGCACAAAAAGAGAACAAATAATACTTGCCATACAAAATGTCGAAATAGGGGAAAAAAACGATTTCCTCTTTAAAAGGTTCTATGCAGGAAACAAAAAGGTTTTTAAATAGTTAAGGAACTGAAGAGAATAGGTCGCAAGGCAAAGATAATCCAACAAAGCATTCCAAATATGAGGCACGATTGCAGAGAATACTTGATTCGAAGTGCTGGTTCTCCGAACGTGAATTTTCAAGGCAGAAAAGAACTTTGCTTCTAGCTGTATGTTGTCCTGCAGAAATATTCAGTTTCTTAAACGGGTACAAAAGATACTTGAAGGCAAATGGCTTTAAAAGCAATACAGCAAACTTTAAATTGAATTCTAGCTTTAAAACCAAGCAAGTGAAGTGATTTTTAAAATGAAGGAAACCTGATAAAAATGTTTGGCCCCAAATATAAATCGAGCTGCATTAGGAAATTAGAACTTTAAGGGGTTAAGAGCAGTTTTTGGGAGACCCAGTGTCGTGATTCTGAGGTGTCGTTCCTGTTTGCAGGGCTCGTCAGTCAAAATGAGAGTGCTAGCTTTCAGAAGCGGTAAATGCTTGGCTGGCCCGTTTTTCCGGCGTTGGCGGTTGCCATGGAGAAGGACAGTGGCCGCTCTCCTTTATGCGAGGCGGAGTTTGAGCACAACACACCATACGTCATAGACGATCATGTGCTCTTGTCAGCTGCTCGACACGCTGGGCTCTGCCCCATCCATTCACATAAGAAGCCTGTAAACTCACTGCTCGCTGCTTCTGATTAAGTGAGCTACCCTCGGACTCCTCGTTTCCTGAACTTTGTTAGCAGATTCCCTGACTACTGCCTGCTTTACGGAGTTCCCTTTGTCTTCTTCTCTGTACCGGACCTGCCTCGCTGTTGCAGACTCCTGCCTGCACACACGGACTGCTTCGCTCTTCATCCTGTACCGTACCTGCCTTGTTGTTACCGACCCCTGCCTGCATGGACTGCTTCCGTCTGCCGCTTTGAACTTACACTGATTCGCTGGTGTTGACTCACGCCCGCTTTCTGATTTCCATTAGCCGGGTGCTTCTGAACTACTCTCGCCTCGCGGCTGTCCCTACTAGTATCAGACTCTTTGAAAGGAGGGATTGTAGCGCTTTACCTTTGGGCTCCCCAGTTGCCAAAACAGGTTATTCAATATTATTATAGAGGTGCTTAGATACCAGACTTACCAAATCACATTAACTACTGTGTTCTTGCCTTGCAGCCTGGTTCTGTGGCAGTGTGTTCTCCCAGCTCTTTCGTTTGATCTGCTCCTCTGTTTGACATCTTCAAGATACAGCTCAAGTGACGAGGCTTGGGTTAAGGGCTAACCCAGGTTCTTCAATCAATAGCTGCCATTTGGGAGTCCAGTACTCCCCTTTCACTGCCTCTGCTTACTATCCTCTGCTGGTGAGTAACACCCAGAAGAACAGCATTTCTTCCATCATTTTGTGATAGCACCAGCTCAGACAGGAGGAATGGCTTGAATCAGCGCAATAAAGAGATCTGATATTGTGCAGCTTGAGTCTTCTTGGACACATGAACCTTCATAAAAAGTTAAGGATCTAACCAAAAACCCAGAGAGCAAGCAGAGGATACAGGTAAAGCTGAAATACCTTTCTGACGAAGAATAGAGAGCCAATCTTGAACTAACTACTGACTCTTAATTCTCTTGTGAGCACAAAAGAAACTTTGTTTTGGACCAATTGAATTTTAAATTAGCAGGCAGCATCCATGATTGTATCACATCCAGTTAACCCTTCAGGCGAGTAAAATCCCCAGTAGCAGAATTCTTCAAGTACAACCGAGTAGCATCGGCATACTGGCAAATTACTACCCCATGCTTGGCCAACAGGCATCCCAGAGGCTTGATCTAGGAGAAAACAAAATGGGCGAAAGATTTAACACTTGAAGCATGCTATATTATTCAGGCAAATGGTTGAGGGATCTCAGCAGAACTGCTTGAGATCTGTCAGAGAAAAGACTTAAACCAACTCAACACTCAAACTCCCAAGCCCATTCAAATAGAATAATAAAAACAGAATAGCTAGGAACCTCCAAAGGTCTAACTTGCCAAAGGCTGCCGAGAATTGAAGTAGAATGAGAAAGCAAGGAACACCATTATCAATAGATCGGAGGATGTCATCTATAACATGAAGGATATCGCTTTCGATGCTATGTTGAGGAAGGAAACCCGACTGATAAGAAGACATCAATTAATGGTTCTCAATGCGAACCTGGAGTTGCATCAAGACAGCCTTCTCCGAGATTGTACCGGGAAATGGAAGACAGGTCGAATGGTCTATAACTACTTAGACAAGTAGGTTGCAATGAGGCTTTTTCAGGAGAGGAGTAATAAGAGACACTTTTAGCAACTCTGGAAATAGTCGTTGGCTTAGGGAGAAGTCCAAATTAAGTAACCGAGAAGAGAGAACTTCTGCTGGGAGATCTTTTAAAAAGCAAGCTGGGATTGCATAATCAGAATGAGACTTGGGTTTAAAAGAACCTGCACTAGATGCCCAATATGGCATGGAAACAGGAGTAAAAGAATCTGTAAGGGATAAAGAGTAAGACTCAGACACAGTGGCATTATGGTGATTGCTAAAGACTTTTATTGATAAAGTTAAAGAGGGTTGGGGAAATCCTACCTATCCCCAACTCCAGGAGGGGTTTCCCTGCCTCAACAAAACTAATGAACGTCCGTGTCAGAATGTCCAAAACAACAAGTTCTCCATCCTGTGTCCAAAATCCTAACCTGACCCTCACACACTAAACTCAATATAACATGATGGGGAAAATGTCTTTTAGCTGATCACCTTCAGCTCCTTTCCAAAGTACCAACAAAGTTCTAAAATGTAAAAGAAACCAACAAAGTTCTACCAGTCAAAGGGGGTCTTCTCTCCCCGTTTCCAATGTTCTTCACCTTCATTCACTACTCAATCCCTTATAGTTCGTGGCTGCTATTATCTCATGATTGGGTTTGGAGATCTAATGTATGGCTGGCTACCCTACCTCACATAACTTAATGGGAAGTAGTAAGTAAACTAGAAAAACATGCATACATATTACAGCCACGGGATGTGCAGAATACAAGATTTTGTGAGACTAACTAAATGGAATATAGAATCCATGTTGTTTTGATGATCATTAGGCCTAAGAAATGATATAAAATCAATTCCAAACATTATTAGAATAATGTAGCTTGAATGGAATTCTGATCTACCCTCGTTCTCATGAAAGATTTGCTAGAGGCATCAGAAAAGTTCAGTCTTCTGTTTTTTCACTGTTCATCACACTGTTGGGCAGGAACTAGGGAAAACAGGCAAGGACATGGTCAGCCGATGTGATCATGGGAAAGACTAATGCCTTGGAATCAAGAGTAACATTCTAAATTTGGTCTGTAAGCGCCACACTTGGTGAATGGAGGAATCTCTTCTTCAATTGACACTGGGTGGGTGCAAAACTAGAGCTAAAAAGAAGATCTTGCTGAGGATGGGGCTTTTGGCCTCTGGAGGGTTCAGGGCTTGAGCGATTGGATGGCCAAAAGGAGCAAACATGTGGAACGGAGGATTGGAGCTTTTGGCGCCTGCTTCTTAGGTTACAGGGAGAGGCACAATGGATTAGTGGTTTGTCACTAAATAAGGAAAATGCTAACAGTCACATAATTGCCACAAAGCTTTAAGTATTTTATAAACAGATTTGTTCCCACATTTACTTTTGACTAAAACCTGGACTGTTTTATTTTAATAAAGTCCATTTTTAAGTATCATAATAATATGCCTTTTTTAAATTGTCAAGTTGAGAATGTTCAAAACTGCTACTGTTCCACTGTACTGCAGACATTACATCTTTGTAATATTCAAAGTAAATGGCTTCCCAGTTTAATAACAGTTGCATAATGTACATCTTAAAACACATGTTCCCCATAACTATCAGAGCATCACAATATCTGTCTTTTTGGAAAAACCTCTGATTTGACAAAAATATAATTTGACAAAAATATAATGCTGAAATTGTGAATCAAAATGATTTGTGTTTGGTTGTTATACACAATGAACCATTGAATTCACATGCTTCGTTATGTGAATACATTTCTCAGAATTTTAAAAACTGTGCAACACTTAAAAAGGACCTTTACATTCTTGCATTCATTCATCACTCATTCATTCATTCATTCATTCATTCATTCATTCATTCATTCATTCATTCATTCATTACAGCATCTCTGGAAGAAATTAAGAGGTTACCAGGGCATTTCTTGAAGAAATAACAACCAATACCTGGGCCTGCACTGCAGTGAGTTTGGGGAAGCTTACCTGGGCATGTCTTCATCAATGTTAATCTCACAAAGGTTCTTTTTGGCTTCTGTGTCATAGAGTCGGACAGTCCCAACACCACTTCCCAGCAAAAGCTTTAGAAAAGAAAACCAAGTGAGATAGCATATGAATACATAGTGTGAGGAATGGATTTAAAAAGCGTGCAAGACAGTACTTAAAGAAAGCAAGTAAAAGAAAGCACAAATATACATCATACAAAAAGGGCAGTATAAAAAGTTAGCATATAAGGGACACGCCACAACCTATTGTGAGAGGCAGAGTAAAGAAAAAACATGTAAACTGCATAAAATGTGGTCTGTGTGTGAAACAGTACAAACATCCAGTGCATGATGAACAGCATCAAACTAAAGAATGCAAAGGATAACTTACAAAAATCCCCCATGTGCAAAGACAATTTATAAACCTAGCACAGGAATTAAATTGAGTAAAGATTATATTTACACATGAGGATTAGTAAATGTTCAAAGGACGCTGTATAAAAAGAAAGGTGGTAACGGAAGTAGTATGAAAAGCAGTGAACCAATTACATAATGTATAAACATGCATCATATGAGAGGCGAGGTAACTAATATCCAGTATTGTTGGGGGCACCAGTATGCAGCATCCCTGTGGGTTCTAGGAAACAATAGTGGCACTGTTTCCAGTGCATAATAATGAATGTGTGATGCAGAAATCATATCAGAGTCTTGAAAACTCTAATATTCTGAGGTACTTGGTGGTGAACAGTGCCAGAGTCTACATGATCAAAAGTACCAGGTTAACAAGAGGTCCAAAGAGCTGGGGTTCCTATGGCCAAAGGAACTGCTGTGATCACTACAGCCAACTGTAGTGTCAGGGATCTGTGATTAAGTCTCCTGTCTTACACCAAAGGTTGACCAAGGGGCAGAATGGAGTGGAGCCATTGATCAACCATACCATGCCAGAAGGCACAAGGAGCAGCTTATCGCACGAGTAATATGGTGCCTACTAGCCCTTTAAGTACTCGAAGTGTAGGAAGAAGTGTTCCCGGTTATACAAGCCCCGGGGTTCCAGTCATTAAAACCTAATGGCTGAGAAATGTCTTCCCCTCCGCCCTCTCACAAAAACGTTCAGTGTTCTGCAACATCCATACTGATTACTGATTAACCAACAAGCAAGTCTGCGCAGACGGAGCAATTGTCGGAGAAGCATTGGCTCAGCTTCATCACTGCAAAGCTTTGCGGCTTCCCCGACCCGTCGGACAGAATCCAAAATGGCTGACTTTTATAGTCACACGATTCAGACATTCAAACCGAGAGTGGCCCACTTATGTTAGATGGTTATTATAAATCGTGTCTCAAGGTGTTGAAGGGGGCAAGTTGTGTGGAACTTACATAACAGAGAAGTTAGTGCCCTTACATAGTGTACTCTAAATCTTTGCAATTTAGATTTGATACTAGTCAATGAAAGGTTATGAACTGTGAGCGTTAAAAAATGATTGTCCGAAAAGTTTGTAAAAATGCACTTTGACAGCATATTGATAATAGGACCTAAACCTTTGTGCGGCCTTCACTTAGACCCTTGTGCGACTCCACCCATCCATTGCCAGTCTAGACCCACACGTCAGGGAACCTTCCGGAAAACTGTTGTTTCCTTGCAATTGTTTAAAAAAAGGAAACCATTTGAGATATCCTTAATGGCTGCTTCTAGGAAGTTACATTCTGATGGTGCTAAAACACATCATGTATTGAATGCACTGGCTGCAGAGAGCTCTGCATAGCCTGCAGGTTTTGGTTTGACTGTTTTTATTGTTCAGAGGTTGATAAAAAATGAACATTATTCAGTTGTGTGATTGCACTTATTACTAGAAGACATGAGGGGTAGTGTATTTGTAGTGCCTGCTGCATAGGTGGGAAATATTTCTAAATATTTTTTTAAAATGTGCAGTCTTGAGCTGAAAAGGCAATCCTACTCTGGCCTAAGAAGTGTGCATTAATTGTGTCTTTTGGACATTACACTATTCACTGGAGCTTTCAATACACACTTATTGGAAAGATTTTAAATGGTCAATCTGAACTCATAACTCCCTATGTAAAACACTAAATGACCTTGGCAGAAGAGGTCCTCACAGAACCCGCACCCTGTGGCAGTAGAGCCAGGGCAATGATTATTTCTGTGGGCTGCACTGTGACTGCAGCACTACACACAAAGACAGCTCTCTAGCAGGCATGGAATGTGTGGCTTCAAACTGCTCCAGTGATGACCTAAAGTCCTCTTGCATGCGGCAGAGTCACATCATGTCAGTTACAGACTCTGTCTAATGGGCCTCTTAGCACGGGCAGAATAAGTCTCGCTCTGCCGCTGCTGGTTCTGTGTCCTGGGGCTGAGCTCCGAGTCAGAAGCCCGTGGAGTTATACACCAACATGAGTCTAAAAATAGTGGTAGGATCTGATACCAAAAGGTAGGACTGCATAAAAACGGTAGCCAACCGCCTAAATCCGTAGGGTTGGCAAGTATGCTGTAGATATGGCAAAAGGTTACTTGCATATCATGGAGGGAATCTCTAAACGTCAAAAAACGATAGAAAAGGTGGACCACTCAGTGACTTCAAGTGGATACTAGAAGCTATGGAGAGGTATTACCGGACTGAAAAGGAGACAAGAATGGAGGCCCACTTTCCGAGGTCAACAGAGATCACATAACAGATGATAGACTCAATATTCCTTCCTGATGAGAAATTGGAGGCTGGAGAAAAAGTCAACATGTGATTAACGTAATGACTTGAAAATACTGTTCTGGAATGTGGCAGGCCTAAGCAACAAACTTGAAGATGAAGAGTGGTTTTTGATTATAAAATTACATACCATCATTTGCGTCCAGAAAACTTGGGCAACTGACAGAATCTTGTTGAAAGGTTGTTAAACTTTCCATACCCCTGTCATTAGAGGCCCACGTAGGAGACCACAAGGTGGGCTGCTTACATGGGTGGCGGATAATATTATCCAAGAGACTTCTAAATTAAATCCTGAGTCTATGGATATAATGGCGATCCAAGTTACCATAAGAGATGGTTTGTGCCTGGCTAGTTGCAGCATTTACCTCAGACACAATCCTGGTCCAATTTACAGACCAGAAACAAACTTTCATGATTAGAGGAGCAAGTACAAGATAAATAGATAAAATCTCCTGGCAAAATAAAATATTTATTTAAACTGCCAGATCAAATCTTTTCTCATGCTGAAGGAGGTTCAGAAAGAAGAAAATTAAATTATGTATGGGAGATTGCTGATTTTAATGGGACTACCACTTTCAAATATTATAAAAATGTGGAGAAGCTAGCTGCCTTTTTTTTTAATGATTTGGGATTAAGTTGTTGCATTGGGAGAGTACAGGGCGATTTTCCCACAGCCCTCGCATTTAGGATTGCACAAAGAAGGAGCCTTATTGATTATATAATGTTGCCTTTGTCGACTTGATAGCTCACAGTCGATTTACGGGTGATACAACAAATAATGACTGATTATGACCCACTTGTCCTTACTCTGAATATTGACATATAGAGCGGTCTGATCCCAGGCTTGTTCCCGGAGCACACCAAAATGTTTTGACTGCAAGAGGGAGGATCAACTGGGAGAAAATCTAATCTTCGCCAGCAACATAATTTTGATATGAAGACTTAGCTCTTCATCAAATCATTATAGCTTGTCCATGTCCTGCAATTAGGTAGATTGTATTATATATATGATCTTCTAAAACTGGGTACTAAGGATTACAGGATGGAGAGTAGAAAAGCAGGTTCAAAAAGTCAATGGTTTGACAACGACTGTAGTGCAGCAAAGAAGTCTCCTATGGAGACCCTTAAGGAGGGATAGGTAATTTAAAAAAATTAAATTGTGTCCAGTAGAAAACTTATAAAAATGCAATAGCACTAAAAAAGAAATTGGCCATAGAAAAATAGATGGAATCTTCAAAAGCCCATTGTAAGGGCAAAGGATATATGAAGATTCTGGCAGGGAACCAACAGAGCACACTGCTAAGTTATATTTAATTGAAGAATCTACCTGGTAAGCACATTGCAAGAGTCTGTATAAAATAATTCTACTGCAGTCCTTATGGTTGAGCCTTTTACAAAGATTCTGGACAAACCAAAGGGCACAGACCAGCTTTTTTTTTTTTTTTTTTTAACAGGGGGGGGTGAAGTTAGCAATAATCGGCCAGAAATCCCCAAAAGCGCCAGGTCCCGATCAGACTCCTGGTGATTTACTCAAAAATAAACCCAATATATCTCGGCTTTAACACTTTTTTTTCCTAACAAGATCAATGTGGGACATAGATTCCCAGATAGCGGGCATAGCGCAAATATAATGCTGTTAGATGGAGGTCACGGGGGCGCATGGCGGACTGCTAACTGTTTTGTCAGCTCCTGAGCCCGGACACGCAAAGGGATACTGAGTCGCCCCCTTACCTTCCCACCTCCCCCAAGCAGTAAGGATGATTGCCCCCCAGTGATAACAGGCTGGGGCACCTCCGTCCCAAGTCTGGAGCGGATCATTTCTGGAGCGGCTAAATTAGCCATGTGAAGAGCCTGGGCAGCGGAGGTGGCTTACAGGCCATGAAGCAGAGGGGGAGAAGCGGACAGAGAGAGGCCAGGGTCGACCCTTCACAGAGTGGGCCTGGGCAGGAAATGTACAGCGGCTTAGTGCTGCCCCTCGGCAGGGGTTGCATGGTGCATCAGAGACCCCCCGGAGGAATCAGAGTGAGGGGGAGGAACAGCAGGAGCCTGCCGCAGTCCAGGCAGCCCCGAGGGGTGAGGTTTGCATTCCCCCTGGGGGTGTGAAGACAACGGGAGTGTGCACAGCAGCCCAGAGGCCCCCGCGGGATGCGACTGAGGTCCAAGAGGAAGGAGGACATGCGCCAGGCAGGAGGGACCACCTGTGAGGCCTGGAGCGCAGGAGAAACGACCAGTGAGGCTTAGAGCGAGGTAGGGCTTGTGTCCCCGCTGTGGCCCCACTCACCGTGGGCATGGGGAGAGGTGGTGAACGAGCAGAGCAGAGGGACACCAGAGGGTTCCCCTGCCCCGGGGGACAGCCACTAGTGTCCCGGTGGGGCGTGCCAAGTGCATGGACACTTGGTGGATCTGGTGAGGCCCATGTGGAGGGTGGCCTGGAGAAGTGAGCCTGCTGGGGACGGCCGGGCCCTGTGCCTCGTGGAAGGAGGGGTGACGCCTGAGCCAATTGGGACTAGTGTTTGGAGCAGGTGGTGAGGTGTGGGTCCCCTTAGTTGAAAGAGGGGCATGTACCTACCTCGCCACAACACCTCTGGGACTGCAACAGGAGTGTGCCGGTGGACAGTGAGGGGCTACGCTCGTGTAGCTGAAGTGAGGTGGTGGAGGAGCATAAACAAGGAGCCCTGAGGGAGAGATACAGAGACCCCTGTGTGCAGCAGGGGGCATCCATCAACTACAAAGAAGAGGGGGGCCCTGTCCTGACTCCCTGGGCACCAGCTCACCTGCCCAACAGGTGTGGAAATCGTGTGGGCCGTGGATAAGGTCGCGTAACATTGGGACCAAGCAATCGATCCGAGAAGAAACAGCCAGGGTGCTCACTGGAGGGGCAGTAGGGAGCAACAAGAACCCAGAGATAAATGAGCTGGAGGACTGCCTAAGAGAGATTCCAGTTCCAGGCTCCCCTGTCCAATAAGAAGGACATTGCAGCTCTGATGGAGGCAATAAGGGAAATGTGCTCCGCATTGGGCCTCCGGCTGGACAAGATGCACCAGAGAATGAACTCTATCGATGAGAGGATTCAATGCCTGGAGAGCAATCATGCCTTACTTGATACACTGGAGACGCAAATGGATTTGACGCTATCAGAACTGGAAAGGAGAGAATCCGAAATCAAGCTAAAGATTGATGATTTTGAGAAAGAGGGAATGAAGAAACAACCTTCTTCAGGTTCCCGGAAAGGGAGGGAGAAACCGAGGGGGATATCAAGAGGTCGATCATGGAAGTGCTGAGGCTCCTGTTTGGCTCGGACGCAATTGATGAGCCACGATCAATCGAGCACACCGGGTAGGAGGAGG
Source organism: Ambystoma mexicanum (assembly GCF_040938575.1). NCBI lineage: Eukaryota > Metazoa > Chordata > Amphibia > Caudata > Ambystomatidae > Ambystoma > Ambystoma mexicanum. Next base: position 496,722,792 of record NC_090936.1, on the reverse strand, counting down.
GCTGGGGGGGCTGAGAACAATACTGGCAAGGTTCCACTACTTCCCAGATAAAGTGAATATTCTGGAGAGGGAGAGGAAAGTGGGTCCAGTGGCCTATGGCTCTGCCAAGATATTAATTTACCAAGATATGTCGGCCTTCACAGTGGCTAGGAGGAAGCAGTGTGGACCCCTGACTAAATGGCTCACTGAAAAGGGAGTGAGGTACCGCTGGGGCTTCCCCTTCTCAATATCTTTTGAGCACGAGGGCTACTCGTACAAGCTAATAACTGAAGACAATATTCAAAGGGTGATTGTCGAACTCATGGGGAACCCCCGGGCACCACCGTAGGGTCCTGGCGAAGCGCTGGAAGGAGCATGCAGCAGTGGCCAGCTGCAGGACAGACTAAAGATCCCCAGGACACAACAGAAGTTAAAAAAACGTACCACCACCCCGGGAATGAGGGGGAGTCTATGAATATCACTGAGAAGGGATTTGCTGGGGCCAATGACATCAAGGACGTGAATGGTGGAGATCTGAGGGGGATCATTCATGCCTGGCAGAGGCCCACGGATGGGACAGGATGAGGAGGGGGGAGGAGAGAAGGTGTGGGGGGGAGCAATGAGCCTTAAGGTGCATAGCGATGGGGGGGGGGCGGCGGGCTCAGGGAAAAGTGCCTTGCATAAGCCGGTCCCGGGTTTAGGAGGACCACTTGTGATTCGATCCCGTGTAAGGTGATGAATCTAGGTGGGGTTGGATGTCGCAGGGGTTGGGGTGGCTCAAGGTGGAGTTGGTTGTTCTACAGGGTGGGGGGCAGGGGGAGTTTCAGTTGGTTGTGCTATATTCTGTCCAGGGTGCGCCAAGTCTAAGTTTACTCAACGCTCCATGGGTCTTGAGGACAAAAGCCCAAGGACGGAACTGTCTCGGGTAGTGGGGAGTGATGAAGTGTTTAGGCAGCAAAGCAATGTCTGGACTTGGTGAAATGTGTGTTGGCTCCTTCAACGCACAAGGCCTGAACTCACCAAACAAGAGGTCGCTCGTGCTCTGGAAGACGGCACGACTTGACTGGCTATGTCTTCAGGAAACACGCTGGCTGAGGGGAAGGGAACCCCGACTTCGAAGGAGAGGAGTGGAGGTTCTGGTCTCCGTCCGACTGGGAAGCGAGGGACACACTAATTGCGTTTGTAGAGGCCAATTGGTGGTGGAGGGATTTTGACATGGTGTTAGACTCAGTGAGGGACCGCAAGAGAATAGGGAAGGGACCACCCGTAAGGGGAAAGTTGTGGGCTTGGTTGACTCCCTCTCTCCCCCCCATGGAAGGGGATAGGCCATTCACATACTTCTCAGTGGTGCATAACCCATACTCCCGCATAAACCGGATTTTCGTAGATACAACCCTGAAAGCGCAGGTTTCGGACAACCCAATTCCATGGTCAGACCACAATATGCTAAGGATATCAGTGGGCAGGGGACAGACATCGAGCCCGAGGGAGGGTATGGGGGACGGGGCGGTGGGGTAGGAGGTGCAATGATTTTCTGCTGAAGGATAAGGTGTTGCAACAGGAACTCCTCTCAAGAATCAAGGAATACTTCCTCTTCAATGATACCAGGGAGGTGGGGATTCAAACCCTGTGGAAGGGCTAAGGCGACAATTCGGGGGACATTGATCAGGATAGGCTCCCAGAAGAAAAAAGAGAGGGGGAGGAAGGAAAGTGACTTACGCCGAAAGATCGCGCTATTCCAGCCATGGGGAGCCTGGGGGGATACATGTCACCTGCAAAGGCGAAGGAACTCCAGAGCTATAAAACCCAACTAAATGCTATCCTGGTTCAAGATACAGAAAATAAACTTCTGTTCCTGAAGCAGAAATACCATGAAAAGGGGGGAAAGGGCGGACAAGATCCTTACTTGGAGACTGAGTGAAGAAAGGAAGTGGAGAACGATTTGAATCAGAAAGACTGAGAAGGGTGTGTCCATCTTCGACCAAAAAGGCATTGGGGAGGAGTTTGCCAAGTATTACAGCACCCTCTATGCGTTGGAACAGAAGAGCGAGGAGGCACAGATAGACACGTTTTTGGAGGGGCTCCCCCTTCCAGGGCTCTCCAAGGAAATAGTGAAGAATCTCGAGTGTCCTAAAACAGTAGAGGAGGTCCTGCAAGCCATAAAGGGAATGAAGTCAGGGACAGCTCCGACGGAGGATGGCTTCTCGATGAAATTCTACAAACTATTTAGATCATGGTTAGCCCCATACCTAGTGAGAGTGTTCAACACCTGCATACAGGGGGAGACCTTGCCTCCCACAATGTTGCTGGCAATGATAGTAGCAATCCCGAAGGAGGGGAAAGAACTCACCAAGTGTTCCTCATATAGACCCCTTTCCCTCCTGAACAATGATGTAAAAATCCTGGCGAAAGTCCTGGGAATGAGATTGGAGGGGGGATTGCCTAAATTGGTGCACAGTGACCAGGCGGGCTTCAAGAAAGGAAGACAAGGATCGGATAATATTCGTAAGACCATAAACCTGGTTCACTCTGCACAGACGAGGGGCCTAGATGCCTGCTTGGTATCCCTGGACTCAGAGAAGGCATTCAACACGGTCAAATGGCCCTTCATGATGAAGGTCCTGGCGAAGATGGGGTTTGGAACGAACTTCCGGAGATGGGTGACAGAACTCTATAATAGGATCAGGGCTAGAGTTTTTGTTAATGGAGGATGGTCAGAGGCCATCATGCTAACAAGGGGCACGAGACAGGGGTGCCCCCTCTTGCCATTACTATATGCGCTAGCGATGGAACCGCTAGCGATTGCGATTCAACCAAACAGGCAGATCCGGGGCATAGCCGGGGGAGGAGATTGAGTGCAAGCTCTCGCTCTTTGCAGATGACATATTGGGGTACCTCACTGACATCCAGTGCTCGCTCTCGCACTCATGGCACAGATCTCAGAATATGGCCGCCTCTCGGGGCTTAAGATTAACGTTGCGAAATCATGCATTATGCCCAGCCCTCACCTCGACTTGTGGAGGAGATACCAGGGCATGAGAATTGATGAAGAACATACAGTATTTGGATATTTAGGTGACTAGAGACCTAGAGGAACTTGTCCCAGCAAATTATGGCCTGCTCTTTGTGCAGTTAACAGCCGATCTAAAAAGGTGGGACCCCCTTGTCCTAACCTGGTACGGACGGATGACGTCTGTAAAAATGAATGTGCTCCCCTGCCTCCTGTATCTATTTACAGCCCTTCCGAGGCATCTCCCGAAGAGGTTCTTCCTAGAAATAACAGGGAAACTCAGTAGATTTATATGGTGTAAAAGTGCCCAGGGTGAAAATGGCGATGCTTACACTACCTGGGGATAAGGGGGATTTGGATTCCCTGACATAAGATTATACTATAGGGCCAGTTAAGAGCGATGCTTGAACACATGAGGGACGACCCGAGGACCTATTGGACTTAATTGGAGGATTTGTCGGCTCACCCAGTGAAGGTGAGGGACTACTTTTGGTCACCTCCTCAGGACAGTCCCTGAACGTCTAAGGTGGCATCCCACTTTCTCTTTTGGTCCATCTGGCACGACACAGAAAGTGCGAGTGGAAGTAACCGCAACCATGGCCCTCCCTGATGTCTTCAGAGTGGGGTACCCCATTCGACTTTGCGCTCATGGGGCTGGCTTTCTTTCAGAAGTGGACTGATATGGGCCTGGAACGGGGAGGGGGACAACTGTTCAATGGTGGGGACTTTTTGGACCTGGAAGCAATGCAGGAGGTATTGGGGAGGGACTCGGCTTCAGTTTTAGAATATCTCCGAATCAAGGGCATATTTACCAAAATGGGGGTGGCGTCTTTTGCAAGAGAGCTAACCAAGTTTGAGAAGGTCATCGACATGTCTGCTACAGGAAGGGGTATTTTATCTAGACTGTACAAAGCTATGAACAAATTCTGCCTCGTGGGGAGGCAAACATTTCAGAGGTACTGGGTGGACTTCGTGGGGGAGGATATAACGGAGGAAGACTGGCTGCAAATTTACAAAGTAACACTCCAGGGCAGCCTGTTCACCTCCTCGATAGAGTACAATTTCAAAATAGTGATGGGCTGGCACAGGGATACCCTGATGTTATCCAAGATGTTTGCAGTGACCTCACCCATGTGTCCCAGGGGATGTGACCAGCGGGGATCTCTGGCCCACATGTGGTGGCATTTATGGTGCAGATGTACTGAACGAAAGTGTAAAATGGATGGAAGAGATCACAGGAGTTCAGATAGGCCTGGACTCGCTGTAGATGCTCTTGGGGGTCCCTGGAAAGGACAGGGAAGAAAACAGACTTGCCAGGATGTGGAAAGCTATGCTGAGAGCGGGGCAGTTGGCCATAGCCCAAAATTGGAAAAGTGAAACACTTCCGTCCAAGAAGGTCTGGGAGAGGAAAGTACATCGCATGATGGTCATGGAGAGGTTGATGGCGGTGGTGCACGATGGGTTGAGTGTGTTTAATGCGGAGTGGAATGCGCTTCTATGTAAATGAGGGCTTGAAGAGAGAGGCCCATTGAGACCAGTAAGTATGTACAATGGGAAGGGGTTTGAGGGGGGGGACCTCGGAGGGAGCCAGCACAGGACAGCAAAGAAACAAGGAGGCCAGAGCCGGCGAGACACAGAAGAATGGGTATTTTTTGCACACCTGGACAAGTTTTTGAGAAGGGGGCTAAATCGGGGGGGGGCGGCGGCAAGGGTTCTTGGGGGCTTACTAAGGACAGGATAAGGTTTTGAAGGCCTCCACTTTGAGATGAAGTATGGTGGGAGGGGGAGGCAGAGGAGGATAGGGAAGGGGGACCAAGATTGTTCGCTGTAATTTGCTTTAAGATTCTGGTATTTTGTACTGTGTTGTTTCTTGAACAAATGCCAATAAAAATTAAGTTTACAAAAAAAAAAAGGTAGATTGTATGGCTCTGTCAAATTATCACCTTAAATCCCTAATAGATCAACCACCAAATGTTATGGTAGAGTTTTACTGGTTTGTAGAGAGGAATAGGCAGCACATATTTTAGAAGCTGTGCAGGCAGTGGGCAATACAAAATGTACCCCCAGGCCCCTCTGCGAGACATGCTGAGCACCCCCGTCAAGCTCGGTAACAAAGCACAGGCCGTGTCACACTCCAGGATGGCCGGGACCGCCACCCAAGTGCAATGCGCATGCTTATCATGCTTTTGCTGGGGCAGAGCATGGTGCAATACAGCTATGGGGTAATGAAAAGGCAGTACTTATTTCAAGTCATTCAGGCACAGGTAGATAGGATAGAGACGGAGGCAGGACTGGCTCCGGTGAAAATCCTGGTAGGCTTCCCACTGCAAGTTGAGAGGGTTTTCCACCAGCTCTTGACAAGATCTGGTCCCTGACCTGGTCAAAACCAAGTCTGGTGTTTGGCCTTGGTGGAAAACAGCGATGGACTCCCACAGGGAGAGGCTATTGATCCTCTGCAAAGCAAATAGTGAGAACATTGTCAGCTATTGGCTAAGGGGCAAGGGTAGTTTGAGAAAACCCACCTCCCACTTTCTCTGTACAGTGGGAGTTTATGAAAAAAGGCACTAGAGGAAAGCTCCTCTTCTTTATGCTGTATCCTTCTGCCAGGGCCATGCTATTCCCAAAAAAGATTATAACCCTATCTCCAGATTGATGTTCTTTGGAGCAATAGCAGCTGGCTTGACCCCAAAGGGTACAGCTACCAGTAAGGACTGAGTCGACAGGATCAACTACCAAAAACTACAGTCAGGGCAGTGGCGTAACACAAAAGCTGCTCCCCCCACGATCCATGCTGCGGACCCTCACCCACCCTCAAAGCTTGGCAACATAACACAGGGCACACCACACTACAAGCCGGCCTGGGCCATCATGCATGCGCAATGCGCATGATGATCCTGCTGCTGCAGGAGATGAGAACACTGCATACTGCACTAGGTGAAAGATTTAAGTATGTGATTTAATCAAACCATAGATCTTTCACCAAGCAGAGAACAACGGGGCTCTGCTGAGGCCGGACACCCAAATATACCAGCCAGCTCTGTGCGTGGTAATATTACGCAAAGTAACAATACCACATAAAAACATGTTCATGTTAGCTCTGCCAGTATCCCCATGTACAAACATTCTCTTGCTGGCTTTGCCCTTAATGCCAGTGAAAAACTCTCCTGCCACAGGAATAAAACATTTTATTGTTGCTGAACAAATGCTTGCCCAACCCTGCACCACCATGTAAGAATAATCTTCATTCTGACTTTGCCCTCACCATCAGTATAACATGCAATGAGACAGTAGAACAAGTTACTTACCAACTGGTAACGTTATTTCGACTGGATGTTCCTCCAACATATTCCACATCTTTGACATGTAATGTCCACAGCTGTGCACTTTGGAAACTTTTTCGGCAGAGGGCGTCCTGTGTCGATGGCGTTGGGTCAATGTCCCTCGAAGGCCTCCATCGAGGGCGACGTCACAGGATGTTATAAATAGGATGCATGGCGCCCGTAGCCTCAGTTTACATTTGTTCCCTCAAAGCGTGTGGCACCAGTCTCATGCCTGCTTGACTGCACTTAGCCTTGCGGAAACAGAAGCTGCAATCGGATAGATAATTCTCCTGAGGGGCAGGCTGGCAGGGCGATGTGGAATACGTTGGAAGAACATCCAGTCAAAAGAACGTTACCAGTTGATAAGTAACTTGTTCTTCGAATGGATTGTGTCCTCCAACGTATTCCACATCTTTGACAGACTCCCAAAGCAGTACCAGTAAATGGAGAAGGGAAAAGAATTTAGAGTACCCAATTAGATTGCGGACTAAAGAAACGCCTTCCCAAAGGCCATATCCTGACAATGGATTGTATCCAGGAAATAATATTTTACAAAGGTGTGGATAGAAGCACATGTAGCAGCATCACAAATATTCCTAATACAACACCCCGCTGGAGGGCGGTGGAAGTACCCACGCCCCTAGTGGAATGAGCTCTCAACCATTCAAGAGGGTCCTTACCCGCCAATCGGTAACACTCCGTAATGGTAGGGATAATCCACCTGGACAAGGTATGTTTGGTAACAGCCTGGCCCAATCGGTGTCCAGCATATCCTACAAAGAGTTGATCGTTCACTCTGACCCTGGACATCCTAAAAATGTAAAAGCTCAGAGCTATCCTAGGATCCAACCAATGGAGTGCTCCTCTTCCTTACCAGGATGAGGAGGAGGTTAGAAAGATGGAAGAACCACCTTTTGACTCAAATGATATTCAGAAACTACCTTAGGTAGAAAAGAGGGACGTACTCGTAGTACAACCCTGTCCTTGTGAAACACAGTAAAGGGTGGCTTAGATGAAAGTGCCTGCAATTCACTTACTCTGCGAGCGGAAGTAACCGCAACCAAGAACACAGTCTTGAAGGACAGTAATCTCAAAGGACAAGAGTGCAAAGGTTCAAACGGAGCACCCATGAGAAATTTCAAAACCAAATTCAAATCCCAAACCGGCACCTGGAAAGGGAACGGCGGTAATAGATTAGTAAGTCATTTAAAAAACTGAGAAATCAAAGGAATCTTAAAGTAAGAACATTCTTCAGACGAGCGTTTAAAGATAGACAGCGCCGCCAGGTAAACTTTAATGGTATCCACTTGAAGGCCCCTGTGGGCCAAAGAAAGTAAGTAAGACAAAACCATAGGAATGGAGCACTGAAAAGGATCAACATTGTGATCTCTGCACCAGTCGCAGAATTTACTCTATCAGCACAGGGATTTTGTCGTAGGCCACCTGGCCGAAAGCAACACCTCCATCACATCATCCGGGTGGTCCCAATCCTTATACCTCAACCTTTCAGATACCAAGCGTGAAGGTTGAGAGTCTTGACCTCTGGATGGAGAACCTGACCACCTTGACCCGACCCGCAAGGCCTTGGCAGTCAGCGTCTGGCATTTGCAAGCAGTCGGTGTCGTGCGACTCGCCCATGCACCACAAACAAACCAGGCGGGGGGGGGGTGGTCACTGAGGGACATTTTCGACTTGCAGTCCCGGCAGGACTTGAAACCTGACCGCCCGAGTCGGAGGGGTTGAAGAGAAAGACATCGTAATGATGAACACACGAGGCGCGTCGAGTCTCACGAAGTTAACACGTTCGCGGAAAAAACGAAACTGAGGCTATGGGCGCGGTTCGTCCTATTTATAACATCCTGTGACGTCGCCCTCGGCAGACGCCTACGAAGGACATTGACCCGACGCCATTGACGCAGGACGGACGCCCTCTGCCGAAAAAGTTTCCTAAGTACACAGCTGCGGACATTACATGTCAAAGATGTGGAATACGTTGGAGGACACAATCCATTCGAAAGGAACCATTTCCTTATTTGGCTGCACATGTGCCTCCGCCCTCCATATAAGTACTGTAAGGAACTCATGGTGGAAACATTAAAGAGAGACACAAGTGATCACAGTTCAAGGGTGTTTATTGAACTTTATAATAGGTGAGATAAACGTCTAATCTAAACCTAAATCTAAGATGGGAGCAAGCTACGACCATCAAACAATAATAAGGCAGTCCTAGTGGCGTCTTGTCAAATAAAAAGGGTCTATACTAAAACAAACCCTTTTGCCAATCCTTACAACTAAATTACCAAAAAGAGTGTGAGATAATGTTCACCAGAAAAGAAATAAATGTTCACCAAATGATAAGTCAGGATGGTATGGCTGGGTCTCCCTTCTCCACATTTGAAGCACTTGACTAGGCAGGACTCTCAAGGGACTCAACAGCACGAGGTTCAGAGTTCAGTTCAAGGTTATCAAAACCCCTTCAGAGGCCAAGTATTTTTCCAGCAAAAATCTCTTGCCTTCAAAGATTTGCTGATTCCAAGTAACAAACAAAAGTTCTCTCAGTGATCTTGCACCTTGGGCGAGTGCTCTTCGCCCCTAGGATCTCCTTCCACCGGGCTCGGATCCTCATTGCAAAAACAGGCCTCCCTCTGTCAAGTTCACTACAGCTCTCAGATATCGCTCGTAATCTTTAGGAGCTTTAATATCCGTTTAGACAAACAACCAGGTGCACAACCCTCTACTGGCTTCACTTGCGTTGATCCTGTTCTTGGGTGTATTATTTTTCACCCCTTTTCGTAAAACAGAAAACAAATAAACGTTCTTTGGGCGATTGCTCTACGCCCCTGGGATCTCCCTCTGCTGGGCTCGGATCCTTCTAGCAGTTGGGCGATAGCTCTTCGCCCCTGGGATCTCGTTCTGCCGGGTTTGGATTCTTCTTGCAGCTTGGGCTTCCCTCTGTCGGGTTCACTACGGCCTTCCTTTAACACGTTTCATGCATTACTTAGTTAATCAGAAAGCTGGGTTTTCTTTCTCCTAGCTTTCTTTCAGCATCCCTCTGACGGGTTCACATCTGCTAATTATCAAAATTCACAATCGTAGTGGAAAGCAGGGTTGCCTTCCCCTAGCTTTCCTCTGGCAATGGGTCAGAGACTTTCAATTGTACAAGGGATTTGATGTAACCCTTGTAGGACCGCTCTAACACCACACGCTACCCTTTCCTAGGGCATTCTGGCTTTTGTAGTTTCAAAACAGGTCCCGATCAGAGTCTTTCAAATGAGCGCCCAAGTGGCGCCGGTCCCCTCTACACCTGGACCTCGACTGGGCTTTCTTTAAAGTTCAAACATACATACAAGTTCTTCTTCTTGTAAATTCCTTGCGTTCAAAAATGTTGCTACTTGCAATCTTGGGCTCAACACAGCTCGGTTTTCTATCCATTTCCTCCAACTCACCGGCTGTGCTGGACCCGTTGGCTTCTTTGTTCTCTGGAGTCAAGAATACTACCACGGTAGCCAGCTTGCCTCTCCGCCTGCGTTATCAATGTGGGAGGCCCCTGTGTACCATTGATATCTGCAGCTCCACACGCCAGCTGTAACTTCCGGTCTTATGATTACCATTTTGGAGGCTTCATGGGTCCGAGTTGAAAAGGGCAAGGGCGATTCCCCCTTCGTCGTCTTTCCAGGTCTCACCGCTTTTCTCATCCTTTGTACTGCCGGTTTGGAGTAGCTGTCGCCTTGTGTGTTCGGCCTTGCTCGAAGTGTGCTTTCGTGCTCTGCCTTTTATCCCTGTGGGGAAGGTAAAGGGCCATCAGGTGTGCGTAATTATTTTTAATTGCCTGACTCTACCTGACCCAAGTGTTGGGACATGTCAGGTAAACGGCACTGGTGCTAGTCCGTTGTCCCTTACAGTGTAAGAAAGTGTTTGTGTGGGAAAAGGGGGGGGTGGTAGAGTTTCTAAATATCCTACAGGGTAGGATCGGGAAAAGGTGTTACAGGGAAGCATAGCCTTCATACTAGGGTTTTTGAGAAACTCAGAAGGGCGAGTTTGGCAGGGTTTGTGAAACTAATGGGAATGACTGGGATTATTATCGTGAAATGAACAGGGAGGATTGTGGGAACGGTAGTGTTTTGTTAAAGCAGATTGGTAAATTGGAAAATAATAATCAGAGAGACGTGGAGAAAAATGATTGGGATCACAGATGTTACATTTCGAAGGGAGACATGATTGGGAAGAGGATGAGGTGAAATGACAGCGTTAATCAGAAACCAAGGAGACATCGGGAGAGGAAAATATAATAGATCAGGGGGAATACACTCTCTCGCCTAATGGTGTTGTTCTCTCTCTGGGCATTATTCCCCAATCTTTCCACTCAGCTTGCAGCAGAGAGGAGGAAGACTCTTGGGTTTTCTACAGTACACACATGTACATTTTGCATTAAGACCAGTAAAACATGCAATACCACAGTAAGAAAATATTTACTTGCTGGCTGCACAAGTGACCCCACCCTCCACTGTAAGAACACACTTCATACTGGCCTTGCCCCTTATGTGAATAAATAAAATGCCATGCCACAGAAAGAAATTGTTCAGTCTGGCTGTAGCATTGTGCTATAAACCCCTACCTCAAACCCTGCTGCATGTAAAAACATTAATCCAGTTGACTTTGCCCAAAAACACCAGTAAACATGCAAGAAAAAGTCCATCCTCCAATGCCCCTCGTCTGGGCACTGGCCTTGTACGCACACATTTATACCCATTCACCCACTAGCCAATCACCCAGTGGCAGCTGATGAATTCTTTAATCAGAGGGGTGTAAACATTTCCCCCTAAGCGACCCGAATAATGGATTAAAATGGGCTATTATACAGCATACCGTCTGCAAACAATTGGGTAAAAAGCCAGACAATTTGCAATTGGTTTTGTAGGCACAAGTGCATTTCCCAACACATTTTCATGATGCCTTGAGGCAGAATCTATGCCAGTAGTCGCATATAACATACTTAGGTTTGCTTTGTACATAATGCCAGTAATGATACTATAAGAAAACATGTTTACGCTAGTTGTGACAATATATGGCAGTATCCACACATTAGGACATTCTCCTGCTGGCTTTGCCATTAAAAAATACCAAGCCACAATAAAAAAAAACATGTGCAAACTGGATGCACAATGTAGGCCAGTCTAGACACCTAGTAACACTTAACAGGTTTACTTTATCATAGATGCCCATGATAAAATGCCATGCCACTTTACGTAGTAGCTAGACATGAGCATTAAAATGCCAGTCTAGCTTTGTAATAACACATCATGCTCGATTTATCAAAAGATGGCAAGTATACAATGCCATGCCACTGTAAGAAATGGCTAGACTGGCTGCACCAAAATGGCAGTGTAGCCACATAAAAAAAATGTTTTTAATTGTAACATTAGTTTTGAAAAAGGAAACAAACTTTGTCACATCAATGTCACTACTTTCTTAACATCCATCCAACTCAAAATGTTTTCTACTGCAGATGTTAAAGATCCGACATAATTCTGTCCATAAAATGTATAACTCCACAAGTCAATTGGTGATTTATGCCAGAAATTAAGTAGCTCCACCACTCGTCCATGTTGCCATTTTTAGGCGCATATTTTCCCAGATGTAACAAGCGTACAGCAGAATTTTCTGTGCAGTCAGTCACCAAATGTTTAACGGATTCTACTGAATTCATGCAAAAACGACAGATTGTTCTTTTGCTGGCATGCATCAGAATCTCTTTGGTTTTGTAGAGATTCAATCGCAGTCTAATGAATTGATTGCGATGATATCGCGACAGAAATTTTGACAGATGTTTTGGGAGTACACCGATTTCATGCAAGGAAGTTCCACAGTCAAGTGCTGTAGCCAATTTTGTGCGTTTTTCATCATTTATTATCCAATTCCACAGAGAGATCTGTTTTTTTTTGCAATTTGTGGCATATATAAAACTTGTTCTATTGGTATGTCTACTTCCTTTAGTATCTTTAATAGTTTCTCTTCCCAGATTCTGAATAGATCCGTAAAGGTGTACTTCGTCTTCACACTTAAGATCTCATACAGTTTCACAGTTAGAACGAGGCGCATCTTGCACAGAGCTGTTATTGATTTCCACAGGACGGTACCATATAAGGATTCTATGCTTAACTCGTGGTGAATGGCGATTATTGACACATTCTGAGGAAGTTTGAGCACTTTACGCCAAAACAATGCTTCAAGTTGGCCCCAGAAACTTGCGTCAATATTCCAACCTGCTTCGCTACCAAAGGTTATTGCAGGGGCCACTTTCTGCAGGTAGAATGTTAGAACCGGTATCAATGTGAATTTGCCAAACTTGACATGCAATTTTGCTTCTTGTAAGGCGAACATCTGCATTCTTGAGATCAAGTCTTGCTTCCAGCTCCATTCCCGTATTGATGTGTTAAAGATGACACCTAAATAACGAATTCTATCCGTCTGTTCTAAAGGTTCGTTGTTCACCTGCAAAGTGAAGTTATTATCACTTTGGTGAATTTTTGAACCAAAGGATATTATCTTTGATTTTTTTACATTGATTTCCAATTCATTTTTTTCCAGATATCGGAAGGCTGTGAGTAGTCTTTGTAGCCCTATTTGTGTTGAATCCGGAAGCACTATGCCGTCAGCGTAAATGACCCAGCTAAGTTGCCTGCCATTTACTCTTGGGGGAAATGTCCTCGGCTGATTTAATGCCTTTGGTAAATCTGAAATGAAGAGTTTAAACAGCAGTGCCGCTAATGGACATCCCTGTTTCACTCCCCTTTTCGTCTGTATTTCTTCTGTTAGATCTCCTTGTGTGTTTAACCGTACTCTGATCGAGGTGTTTGAGTATAATGCCATTACCGGCTATAGGAGATTGTCAGGGCACCCGCCAGGCTTTCAATTTACTCCATAGAGTGTCTGTTGATACTGTTGAAAGCCTGTTTTAGATCGATAAAGGCAAGAAATATTTTTTTTCCATTCTTCAAGGCCTCTAGTTTAGCTATGTTGAGTAACATCAGATTCAATTCAACTCCGACTCCCCTCGTGAACCCGTTTTGCCGATCATCTGCCACTGCTGCACCTTCAGCCCATTTTGCTAGTTTTTCCTGCAAGAATGTTGCAAACACTTTTCCCATAGTGTTAAGAAGGGCAATCGTACGATAGTTTGTCGGATCATCTCGATTGCCCTTCTTGAACACTGGCACAACCACAGCTTGTCTCCAAGACTCCCGGAGTACTTGTGTCTCGGCAATCCGCTCAAACAAGGTCTTAATAAAGAAGGCCCAATGGGATTTATTCTATTTGAGTGTCACATTTGATATGCCGTCGGGGCAAGCTGCCCTTGAGTTTTTTTAAATGTAGCCACGTAATAACACGTCATGCTTTGCTTTATCCTGGATGGGTACACATTAAAAAATGCTGTAGTACTTGCCTCCTGCCCCGCCCTCAACCAACAAAAACAACTCCTCCCCGGCAGCAGGACCAGCACAAACAAACACGCATGCACACAACATTAATTCGCGAATTCACACGAGCACCCAGACACCCATACATAATGCACTCACTCACTCACTCATTCATTCATTCACACACACGCTTGAATGCATGTATGCATACAAATATAAATCATGAACACTCGCGCGCATACACAAATTACAAAAAAAGATTTGGTTTTCTTGACTGCCGTTTTAAAATCGGTCGTCGCTGAAGGACTCCTCTCCGGGGAGGCCTACAGCTCCTGCACTCTGCGCTGAAAGGAACCAGAAAGCAGGGGGAGCCCCTGGTTCCTGACATGTACAGTTGAGCTTGAGAGCCACCATCCCACTCCACAAAAGAAACATTTCTTTCAGAAGTCAGAAAGAAATGCTCTAACTTCAAAAAGAAATTATTTCTTTCTGAAGTTTTCTCCTCTGCTACTTAGTACATGGTGCGGGAGGGCCCCCGCTACGCTAGTGTATACAGGTTGGTTTATAGAAGGGGTCTCTTGATAGTTGATCAAGCATTCAGGTTATTTTTATGGATTCGAAAATGTGCGGTTTTACAAGTGCAGACTTCATTTTTTGCTTTTATAGATTTAAAAAACGTCTGACACTGTATAGAGAGTATCTGTGAAGTGAAATGGATAAGTTGGGAGTTCTGTTTCCCCTAATAATTGCAGTATGCTCCCTTTACAAGGAGAATACGGCCAGAGTCAGATTTGGAGAGAGAGCAAGGGAAAAGTGTGTGCGTTTTAGCCCCATTCTTGTTTTTATTGTACATCAATTAATTAGCATTAAACGACTAGTTTGGAAGCAGATGCTCCGACCTTGGGAGGAAAGATAATTTATTGGAAACAGCGGGACAAAAAATTCACAATCATTGTTACGCCTCACCCCTCTGGGCAAAGAGAATGGAACTGGGCATCAGAGGGATTGGGGTTGAAGCTCAACTGAAACCCCTTGTTAGGGAGAATTCTCTGTTTAGGCTGAATTTCCTAACCTCGTGAGTCCCCCAGCAGCTTTCCTGGATTTTTGGGGTTTAATTTTTTCTCCTGCCAAGAGTGAGACTCTTTTACCCTCACTCTTGGACATGATTTGAGTGTGTTCCTTTGACTCTAGATGTGTTTAATGGGCTATGGGGTCTTTTACTCCATAGGGCTGCATGTGTTTTTGTGATGTGTGTTACACAGCACCCTCAGTGCAGTAACACAGGGGTGTCATAGTGACCCCCCAGTATAGACTCCATACCCTGGGACTGACTACTGTCTCGCAGGGCATGTAAAGTCACCATTGACTTTACTAGTCGCAAATTCTGAACAGAACCAGTACAAACCATCATATTGTGGACGTACTGGCTGGGGCAATTCGATTGCCCCGGGGTCTGTTAGTCGAGGGGGCACAACTCCGTCCCCCCTGATCGAGTTTTGGCTGGTGGCAGTGGATACTACTTTTTATATTCAACCGCGAATATTTCTCTATGGGATTTTCCCATTGTTTGAGGCTACTATCTTTATTTATTTAATTACGATAGCCTCGAACATACCGCCGGTTTATTTAATTATTATTAATTCTCCGGTTGGTATTTTTTGCCAAAACTCGGTTCTAAAATGGCGTTTGTGTTCTCTTCTGTCACTCCAACCCAAGTCGAGCCCTTTGTTCCACTTTTTTGGCAGGCTTCTCCACAGAAGCCCTCCAAAGTGGTGCCACTCTGTCTGGGGTACTTAGGAGGGGTGGAGGGGGATTTAGGCACCCTGGACTGAGTTGCCTAGGCAACTCAAGTCGCACTCCGTCCTGATTGGCCCAAGTGGTGAGCCGGCCGGCTCACCACTTAGCATGTTTGAGTGACAGCTAGGCTGAGTGAATGGGGGTTTTCTGCATAAAAGCAGGGCTTGGGTACTGGAACTTCAGAAGTCGCCACAGGACCTAAGAATCCGACGAGGGAGAAGCTGAGCCGACCTGCCACGACAACACCACCAGTGGAGCCCTGCTGGACCGTCTCACCACTTTTCCCAACGACAGAGGAGATCTCCCGCCGGAGAGTCTTCTTCCTTTGACTGGTGGGGATAACCAGTTTCACTGTCTTTCGCCTTCCCGACGCATCCCGTGGCCGCCTTGCCTGTGCCAAGCACCCCGGCAACCGGAATACCACGTTTTACCACAACCGCGAAATAAAGGGTAATACCTTTAACCAGAAAACTCTGCGGCTGGTTTCTTCTCTAGCAGTGCAACGACCTTCAGCTTTCCTCCAAGTCGAGATCTTCTCTTCCCCTGGACGACGCCGAGACTTGCACCCGCTGCCAGGAACAACTGCCACCGCTGGAGGATCCTTCCCACTTCAGGTACCGTGTTCCACCTGGCTTCCCTTGCCACCGACTGTACGGGGTAGATTTAGCCCCTGGCTTTTGAACCTGGGTTAGCCTGGGACACCCTGGCTAAACTTTTCTGAGTCTCTCTAAACTCTTTTCGAACTCTCTGCAAGACTTTCAAAGCCTAGTGTAACTGTGTGATCTTGGGCGCATTTGTGCTCTGCTCTCTCTAAGAGTGGGCCCAGCCTATGGACTTTGGCTCACAACTGACTTTTGCTCTTCTGCCTTGCTAATAGTGTTCCTAAATCTTAGAGTGGTGTATCTTTCCATATTCTGTCTTTTTCCCCTCCCTTCTTCATGAACTTATTGGAGTGCCATCTATAGTTAATCGCTCACCTCTGTCTGGAAATAAGTGGTGTTAACTAAGACTTATCTGATAAGGAATAAGGGTTGTATATATTATAATAGTAACTGTGTTTAGAGTGTTTTACAATAAGAGTGCTGGAGTGTTTCAAACAGTGTGTGTTTAAATAAATAATTATATACTTTGATACCAAAGCTCTGGTCAGTGTTCGCTTGTATTATTGTATCTGAGTGCCTATTGTGTATACTTTGCATACTGCCTAACTCTTCTTGAGGGAAGTCTGACTGCTCAGCCACAGCTACCAGGTAAATCTGGTTGGTACAGACTGCTACCAAGTGGGTTTACTGCTAACACCTGTAGTCCTAAATCTTTTGCAGTGTTCCCAAAGGGAACTGCACAGGTTTCTGCCTAACACCCCTCGTCTAAATTATGAGGCTCACTGTTTTTAGCCTGCTGCAGGGAGGCCATTCGGAGATGCCACGACTACTTAATAGTAATCGTATTAATCCAAAACCAAGTTTACCCTTGTCCAGTCAAGTACAAGTGAGGGCTGCTGACCCCGGGTAGGCACATCTCAAGCCAAACTTCTTTTGGTGGGTTCATCTAGCCTGCTCCACCTCTTCACCCTAGAGCTTTGTTCAGTCAGGATGGCAGGTATGGTGAGTGGGAAGGCAAATGGCATGAGGAAGACTTGGACTTCGAGTAATGAAGATTACTGGCAAGTAATTGGGGCATTACCTCTAGGTCCAGTGTTCCTCATCCCAGTCAAGTACAAGTGAACACTTAACAAGCAAATGTCTGAACTACAAACACAACCATCAGCACCGATCTTCAAACACACTTTATTGGCACAAACAAAAGACCATGTATGTTAAGTGTCTGCACAACGTAATGTAACTGTACAAAATGAAGACTCTGAGTAATCTCGAGACATACCTTACAGTGTCGCACAAAGGTAGAAGTAGTTGCCCTCAGATTTCCCTCAGGGATAAACTTTTCAACTCTGCCCATGAAGCAGCAACTCTCCTGGTGGACCTGACCTGCGGGACCAGAGGTAATGGCACTCCCTGCTCATCATACGCCACAGAAATACCTTCATGGACCCACCAGCTAATGGTGGACACCAAAGTCTTAGTCCTCATTTGCCCTGAGCCAAAGGACACCAACGAGGAGTCACAGGAATGGCACTCTGAAGACCCTTTGAAAAAAATGTTTACTGCTCTGCCCACATTGAGCAGGTACAGGCTAGACACATCAGTTTTGAAAATTGAAGGGAACAATAATTCCTTTGAATAATGAAACACCAACAATTTTTGTACAGAAAGACAGAGGAACCCTGAGGACTAACCAATCAGCACTAAAGTCAAGGTAAGGAGCTTTACAGGACAAAGCCTCCAGTTCCCCCAACCTGCGGGTGGAAGTAACCACCGAAAAGAACACTATCTTCAATGTAAGCCTCTTGAGAGGAACCCCTACAAAAGGCTCAAAAGGGGCTTTACACAACACTTCCAGTCCTGTGGGAAGATCCAAAGTTAGAAGACCTGGACATACAGGAGGCTGTTCCTTTAGCAAGGACAAACAACCTGAAAGCATACAGTTCTACAGGACCAATTCCATCACAAAATTCCCGGACCATTCCGATTGCTGCTAGTTGACCCCATAAAGAAGACACCACCAACCCCATGGCAAAACACTCCCTCAAACAATTAAAAATATTCAATAGGTCACATGATGAATGAGCAAGGTTAACATTATCGCACCATTTAGAAAACGATGGCCATCGTCTATCACAGATCTTGTGGGTGGACAGCTTGCGGCTCATTGAAGAATAACTGCAACCTCTGGGGAGATCCCTTTAGCAATCAGATCGTCCTGTTCAGTTTCCAAACCGATAGATTTAGATTGCTGAGGGAATTAGGAGAGAGGCTGGGGGCCACTTTAGTGGAGACATAACAATGGGTAAAACCCATGGGAGACAAGAGGCAAGCCGAACTACGAGAGGGAACCAGGATTTCCTCTTCCAAAATGGAATGACAAGCAGGACCTGAGCCTCCTTCCTTTGAGAATCATGGCTGGAACCTGGAGAGATCTGGGGAATTTGGGGGGAGGGGCAACGTCTGTGGCCTGGCAATTGATAAGAGCATCACATCCCCAAGCTGAAAGCTCCTTGCTTAGTTAGCAAAAACAGCTCAGTTGTGTGTTGGTGCCATCATGTCCATCTAAAATCAGCCCCACTGCCTGCAAATCTGGAGAAACAACTGGGGCTCCATCATTAATTCCTGCCAGAATGGGAAGGTCCTGCTCAGAGTGACTGCATGGAGAGTGTCCACTCCAGGTATGCCGTCAAGCAGGTGAGGTCAATTTCTGCCCAGGAACAAAATCGTCTGAGCAAGGTCCACCAGACACTTGCAAGAGTCCCTCCCTGATGATCGATGTAGCATTTTGTCTGTGGGGACATTCATTCTCTGTAGGAACAGTAGAGGAGCAAACCCCTGCAATGCTCAGCTGATGGCCACTAACTCCTTACAATTTGAGGAGTTGGAGGGGTCCTAAGGCGACCTTCGATCCTGCAGGGTGGCCTGTCCCAGAGCTGCCCATCCAGGAATGCTGGCTACCATTGTTATCGTAATTTAATCCAGAGGCCAGAAGACCCATCCCTCCGTCACCTCCTGTTTTCTTACCCACCAGGGCAGGGACTGAGCAGTTTCTACTGACATCTAAATCCGAGTTTCGTACACCTCTGGCCATGGATTCCAATGCCGTCGAAGATAACGAACCAAAGGTTTGAGGTGAAGCTGAGCCCATGGTACTGTTGACAAACATGCTGCAAATTTGCCCTTAACTTGCATCCAGTGACGAGCTGTGGGAGCAGGGGTAGCCAGAATAGCAGTCTCTCGACTCCTCATCTTCTGAGTTCGAAAGAGGAGGAGGAGGAGCAAGAGGAGGAAACAGCTTGTTGTGGACTCTGTCAAAAATGACCCTTCTGTACTTCACGCATTGGGTTGGAGTAAGCTGTAACTTTTTGTAATTTATTTTCCAACCATGTGCTTCAGGCAGGAACACGCTACCCTGACATGCAACATTGTCTGGGGCGCTGAAGGGGAGTGAATTAACCAGTCAATGTATGAATGGATCGCAATACCCTTCGTGTGCAGGTGACCCACCAGGGGAGCCAACCACTTTCTAAAAACCCTTGTCGCTGTCTTCAACCCAAACGGGAAAAGTACAAATTGAAAAAAGCCCTCACCCAGTCAAAACCGTAGAAACTACTGGTACTTTCCAGAAATTGGCATTTGAAAGTAGCCGTCTCTTAAATTAATGGTGTCCATAAACTTCTCTGGGTGCAGGAGAGTGCCCTCCTTTGCATAAGGGTAATAGTTAGAAGCTCAGATCACAAAATGAGTTTGAGGAATAAGCCCGGTTGAATGCAGTTTCCACCTTTTTGTCAACCGGGTCAGAAGGCGCAGCTTCCTCAGAGAATACTGTAGGTCAATACCAAGAAGGTTGGAAGAAGTGAATCAATCTTAATAAGTGGCAGGTGTGAGGTTGGCATCATGGAAGGAGAGACAGACAACATATTCAATGTAACAAAAATACTTTTATTAACTTGTCAGAATGGTGTAAGGCCTAACTTGCCCTATAATAAGGTGCAATTTCCCTACCTAACGAAACTAAGGGTAGTTTGTCAGTAAGTTTTTTTTTTTTTTAAAACAATTTTTATTACATATTCAATTAAACAAAGCAAATACTAACCAAACACGCAGTGCAAATAGCAATAAAATTTCACATTGTTCATTACACAATATTGGGCACTGCTCCCCTTATCGCACCCTCCCCTACCAGCCTAATGTTCCTCTCACTCTGTATCCACACCGCGTGGTGGGGTCTCATTTCCAGTGGATTACGTCAGATTTTGTATTGTTCTAAACAGTTCCGCTACCAGCGATTTCCACGCCATCAGGGTTCCCACCTCTTCTTCTCCCCCTATATTACTTGCTTCCTGCCATATCATGGTCTCCACCTCCGCCCACTTCTGCAACTCTTTCCACCACATCTCCACCCGTGGCCTATGACAAGCCTTCCATCCCATGGCAATCCTTTTTGCGAGCACATATGCTATGTCCTTCAGTTTATTGACATGCTTAAGTTTCTGCGATCTGGGGAACCCCCCCCAGTAAGCAAGCCCAGGCTGAGTCTATGACAATAGTGACCCCTTTTGCTGCTAGTTTCCCCCGCTACTTCACTCCAGAAGCGCTCAATCACCGGGCAGGACCAGAACATATGTACCATATCAGCCTTTTCTTTGTCGCATTTGGGGCATGCCTGTCTACTGGCGTTTTCAAACCTCGATATCCTCAGGGGTGTCATGTATGCCCTGTGCGTGATATATAGTTGTATCTGTTTCTGGCGTTTCTTGACACCCTTTTATGGTACCCCAGAGCCCGTTCCCACATCCCATCCTCTATCGGGGCTCCTACCTCCGCTCCCAGTCTAGTCTCAATTGCGTTAATTCTTTCCCAACCTTGGACATCAACATTTCGTACAATCTAGAAATCTCGTGCCCTCCTTCCGTTATATCATATATCATGTCTATGGTACCATCACGCTCTTCTTCGAGTACTGTTTCTGGCCAAGCTTTCTTAATTTCCTACACCATTTTATAATATGCAATATATTTGCCCCACATGTAACCCCACTTCCTCTCTTAACTCTTCAAAGTTTATGATAGTCCCCTCCCGCCAGACATCACCCATAGTTACCACCCCCACCGATTCCCAGTGGTTTCGAATTGTCCTTCGTAGCTGCACATCTCCCCCAGCCAACGCAACCAGCGGTATCTGTGGGGAGCATGGGACTAGGTTTTCCATCATCCGGCATGCTCGGCGCCAGATCCTCCACCCAAACATCATCATCTTAGGACGCGCTCTCATTTCTGTCTTAGGTAACCAAATGATTTATTTTAGGTAAAATGGGGCACTGTCTGTTCTAAACAACCTAGATTCAGGGGTCTCTTCGTCTGAGAGCCATTTGGCAACATATTGCAGTTGGCTCGCTACGTAGTAGACCTCATAGTTAGGCAGTTTTATTCCCCCTTTTTCATAAAAGTTCTGCAACTTCCATAGTGCCACCCTATTCCTGGTACCCTGCCACAGGAAATCTCTGCACATGCCATGTAGTTTGGTGAAGAACTTCTTAGGTATTAAATACGGGATGTTTCTAAATTAATGCAGGAGCCTGGGCAAGACCACCATTTTAAGCATTGCACCTCGCCCCATCATTGCTAGAGGCAACTTTGCCCAAAATGTCATACTCTTTTCGATTTTCCTTATGGCTACCTCGGTATTGTGCTTATGCTGTTCTTCCACTGTGTGATACACATCTATCCCAAGGTACCGAAAAGTACCAACAGCCCAAGGAGCTTGCAGCACCGGCAACTGCCCAGCGGGGATCCCCTTATAACTACCCAACGGGAAAATAATAGATTTTTGAGGGTTCACCACTATGCCAGACAACCCTGCATACCTGTCCATAAACTCCAAGATTCTCCTCCGGGTATCTCAGGTACAACAGCAAATCGTCTGCATACAAGGAGATCAAATGTCGCTCCGCTCTCACTTCGATGCCTACTGTTGTCTGAGGTATATCGCCAAAGGCTCTAAAGCTAATATGTACAGCTTAGGGGACCATGGGCACCATTGTCTGGTGCCTCTGCCTAGTTGCCATCTCTCAGAAATCACTGATCCTGTTTTGACTCTGGCCAACGGCTCGCTATATAGCATCTTTGCCCATCTTATGTATCCAGGTCCCATACCATAGCCCGCCAAGGCTGCCAGCAGCCATGGCCACTTGACAGAGTCAAAGGCCTTCACAGCGTCTAAAGACACTATTGCCATTTCGCCGTCATTTCTGCTCCCCCACTCAACAACCCGATGGTGTCGCCTATGATTATGAGTTATGTTCCTATTTGGGACATAGCCTGTCTCGTCCGGGTGTATTAATTTGCCAATGACTCTTCGCAGTCTGCTTGCCAGGACGGCAGTCAATATCTTACTGTCCTGGTTCAGCACTGAGAGCGGTCTATAGCGGTATTATGATCGCTTCTCTAAGTGACTCTGGCAACCGTCCTATCTCAAACGCTTCGTTCAGCATATCTAACATCGGGGGAAGCACTTCTGCCTTATACACTTTATAAAACTCACTTGAAAACCCATTCGCCCCGGGGTCTTACTAATAGGTAGCTGCCTCACCAGTTCTTCTAGCTCCTCTATGGTAATCAGTGCATCCAACTCCTCTCTTTCTTCGGCACTTATTATGGGCAGACCTATGTCGTCTAGTGTCTCTCTCATTTCTTCACAACTGCTTCTCTCCACATTCCCGTTTAGATCCCTGTAGTAATTTGCAAACTCCTGATCAACTTCCTCTTGGGTGTCAGCTACACTGCCATCTTCTCTTGTTATTGGTCTGATGGTGAGTCTGGGGATCTCGCTCTTGTACAATCATGCCAAAAGCCTTCCTGTTTTATCTCCTCCCGCATGCTGTCTTTCTATATATTTCTTGTAGTTAAGGTTAGACAATCTATCCCATAGCTCTGCACATGTCTGTTGCCATTTAAATATCAACTCCATGTCTATTCCAGTGTCATCTCCTCCTTTCAGCGCCTTTTCCAATTCCCTTTCTGCCTCATGTAGATCGGCCAGGATTCCTCCTTGCAGGCCTTTAGATTTCGCTATGGCTACGCCCGGCAACACCACTTTAAAGGCTTCCCATAGCGTGCTCGCTGAGTCCACGCTACCCATATTTACCTCAAAGTAATTTATAATCTCTTCCCTTATATCTTCCCTAAAAAGGGGGTCTTTAAGTGCCTCTGCCCAGAGACGCCACGTCGGAATCCTCACTCCTGGGGGGCAGTATTGCCAGCCTATTACGAGAGGCGAGTGGTCCGACAGGACCCGCGCCTTATATTCTGCCTGCACCATCTCCATCATTATCTACGACGTGACGAAAACGTAGTCCAGCCTCGTATGCAACTGTTGTGGGGCAGAATAATGTGAATACTGCCTTTCATGGGGGTGTTTTATTCTCCACACGGCCGCCAGACCAAAGTCGCCTAACAGCGTCTGTAGCGCTTTTGCCGCTGGGGCAGGTCTATCAAACTTCCGAACTGATCTGTCCATCTTAAGGTTTAGTACACAGTTGAAATCCCCTCCCCAGATCACCGCGCTCCCCATACACATGCTCAGAGTAGTATTCAGGGTTCTGAAATACGTTGCCGTGTTTTGATTGGGGGCATAGGTGTTCACAATGCATACCTCCTTGTTTCTCCTTTAGTCCTATCAGCATAACCATTCTCCCGTCTGCTTCCGCAGTTTCCTGCAACTTGTGTAATGGGACATGCAGCGCCACCCAGATAAGCACTCCTCTGGCATAGGCAGAGTATGTCGAGCCCGCCACAACCCCTTTCCATTTTTCCCCACCGTTCCCAACTTATCCTGCGTCAAGTGAGTCAAGTGAGTTTCCTGTAACAGTGCGATATCTATTTTTTGTCTGCGCAGGTATAACATCACCTTGTTCCTTTTTAAATAACTATTAAGGCCCCTGACATTCCATGTAATAATTTTAAGGTCCCCCATGGCTTATTAGAGTTCCCGTTCCCCTCCCGCCAGTGCAGACCAGTTCCTCCTTTCGTTTCCGTCTATGTAGGCTCGTTCCCCAGTTCAAACTACCCCTAACTACAAACACCCCACACAGCCCTCCCTCTCTCCCTCTCGCCAGCCACCCTTCCCTTCCCCAACTCCCCAACTGCCCAAACTCCCCATTCTCCCCCCCCCTCCTCCCTCCCCTCCCATCCCCAACATCCCCCCCCTCAACTGTTGCCCAGCTCCATCCCTGGATCTCAGGCTCCCCCGCATCTAGCTCTTTCTGGCTCACGCCTGTACTCGAAGCTCCGCAGGGTGAGGTCGCCCTAGTGGCTAACCTGCTACAACTACTATTATTACTCGGGGGCGGAGTAGGGTGCTTACACCCAGCCACTCCTGTTTGCAACAGTCCAACCACGCATTGCTATTCAATCTGTGCATGTATGCGCACTACTATATTCCAGTCTCTTAAATTCGACACAGTCAAAGGTATCCCTGCAGAATGTAAACTTTACTCAATTGAATCTTTTAATCTTAAGCACTACCATTATCGCTGCTGGATACTCGCCCTGCATCCCCTCAATATACATGCATTGTCCCCATCACTTATCGTGTTCCTCTCGAGCCTGCTCCGCATCACGTTCCGGACAGCCCTGAAGGTCCAGCCATGCCGTTGCTTCTTCCGGGGTATCGAAAAAGTACATCTTGCCCTTGTGCTGCACTTTCAATTTCGCAGGGTACAGAAGCATGTATTTTATACCCGCTACGCGTAGCCGCCTTTTAATTGCCACATAACTATACTGTTGCCTCTGGACCAGCATTGTATAGTCAGGATACGCTGTAATGGTGCATGAAGCCCTTTCAATTGTTCCTCCTTTGCGAAAATACTCCAATATCTTCTCGCGATCTTTATAGTTCAGTATTTTTGCGATTATCGCCCGGGGGGGGGGGGGGGGTGGTTGGGGGGGGGTGGTTGGGGGGGGGGGGTTGGGGAGCCCCAGGCTTCGGCCTCCTCGTAAGGGCTCTGTGCGCCCGCTCCACTGCAAATCCTTCCGAAAGTTTTTCGGCCCCTATTTCCTGTAAGAGTAGATTCTCAACGTAATCTGTAGGGTCTTGGCAGGCCGACCATGCGGATGTTGTTCCTCCTTGCTCTCCGTTCCGCTTCCTCCGCACGATTCTCCAGGTTAGCTACCCGTTGCTTCAGTATATGAACCTTCTTTGCATTGTTGCTACTTGTATCCGTGTTGGTTTTCACCGCACTCTCCAGGCTGCATGTCCTCTCTGCCAACGCCCTAACATCCTGTCTCAGCAGGGTGACGTTGATGCCTACTGCGTCTATCTTGGCCTCCAGGGAAGTGCGCAAGTCCGCTATCGCTAACCCCCATGAGTCTTTCAGTTCAGTGATAGCCACCAAAATCTGGTGATTTTCCGTCACTATGGTGCTCTCCACCGGTGCTGTCGCGCCCTTAAGCGCTATGGTCGCAGGAGATAGCTGCGTTTTAGCAAAAGCTTCCATTGTGGATTGTTTGTTCTTGTTCTTGCTATGGCCCCTCGCCCTGTCATTTTACGGACGCAGTTATGTGTCTGGGGTTGCTTGGTCTCTGACGTATCGACCCTGCACTTCTGTTTTGATGCGTACCCAGTGTGGCACTTCAGGTCTTAGGCAGTTGTCCAGAAAAACTTCTGTATAGGCTTGTGTTCGTCAGGCTATTTCCTAGAGTGGGTTGTGCTCTCCCACGTTTTGACTTATTGCATCGTAAAAATCGCTTTTACCTCTGCCTTGATCACCTGGCTTTTGGGCTCTGTGCACACTGTGCACCGTTGCATATATCCACAGCAGTCTTCCTTGCATACTCCCCATATGCCGTGCTCCTCTATGGTGTCTTGTTCTTTTAGGCTCCGTGACACCTTCAGGGTAATCTGCTGATTCTTCGGCCTCCCAGCATGCCCCAAGTTCGCAGTAATGCGCACCCCTTTGCCCCTAGGGGTGCAGGGCCATCTCCATCGGTGTCAGCCCAACAGCATGTAAAGGTGTCCTCCAGTAGCTGTTGTTATAGAGTGCTCGATTCCACCGTTCTGGTTGCTTAAACTGATGGTGAGCAGCCGCCCTTTACATCAGCTGCCCCTTTTGCTGCAGCACAATGCTCTATTCTCCAGCTCAACAGCAAGGAAGCAGGGCGTGCACGTCATCAAATTTGTGTTCTGTCCGTCCATGTATCCGCCGTCCTTCTTGCATGCAGGCAACGTCTCTACATTATCAACTCTGTGCCACAATGTATCAACTACATGTCGCTCCAGCGCCTTTGTAATTATTGGCTGTTAAAGTGTGGCAGGACCCGCGCCGTCCCTTTATGTACCGCGGGTCCTTCACAAACCTTGTGCGGTAGCTTGAGGCGCTGCACGAAGCTCCTGCTGGCCTCGCCCGCACCGCCCGGGGCTCCGGAATCCTGTCGGAGTCAAACGCCTGCCCCGATAGTTGCCGTCTCGCTCTCCAGAGCTCGGCTCGCCACCCTGTCCTCTTTTCTCGTGCAGAGCGCTGCTGCTTCAGGCAGCGCCGTGAGCCATACTAGGCGAACACAGCTATTATTAGCCCCAGCGGGCCTCACACAGTCTC
The DNA here is from genome assembly GCF_040938575.1 of Ambystoma mexicanum. Taxonomy (NCBI): domain Eukaryota; kingdom Metazoa; phylum Chordata; class Amphibia; order Caudata; family Ambystomatidae; genus Ambystoma; species Ambystoma mexicanum. Next base: position 496,696,072 of record NC_090936.1, on the reverse strand, counting down.
CGCGCTCCGGTCCTTCGCTGCAGCTGCTTCCGCCCGGTTTATTCCGTGGCCTCTTGCTCGAGGGCACACGGCTACATTCACGCCGTGCAGCCAGTATTTTGTGGAAGCGCACGGGAGGCAACCACCTCGCTTCCCAGTCCTTTATTCCCGGGCTTTCAGTCCCACTCCGCTGCCTGGCAATTCGCCCGATGATGAAGCGCCGCCCCGAGGAGCGCACCACCGCCAGTGGGCACCCAGCGAGGGGCCACTCAGTGTCCATGATCCAGTTTGATCGTTATAATGGCCAGGGCTTTGTTGTCCGCCATTTTGGGTCCATTAGCATTTCCAGATCCGAGTATTTCCAGATCTGCACGATCAGAGCTCCATATCTGCTGCACGCTGCATTCAATGGGCTTGTTTCTTTTAGCAGTTATAGGACTCATGATCCGACGCATGAACCAGCATTTTTGGAACATCTGAGTTACTTTGCATGCATTTTCTCGGATCGACGTCGGATCCACAGGAGCAGCTGCACTCGGACACGTCCTACTCCATGGCTGCTTAGCCACGCCCCCTCTGTGTCAGTAAGTTCAACTTAAAAGTGTGTCTGTGTCCAAAACCTATGCTTGCCCTCACAACTAAAATCAAAACAATGTGTAGGGATGTCAACCATAAATTAAACAGTGTTCCAAAAGTACATTTCTGAGCTATTTCCAGCTCAAGCTTAGTCTTCAGCTTCTCCTTCAATATCAAAATGCTCACCACAATGTTCAATTCACATTCTCTTGGTTTTAAGGTTAGACAGCTTCATACCTTTTTAAATGTCAGGATACCCTTACCCAAATTCATTACAGTTTCTTGCCAGCAAGTCTCAGGGTTTCTTTCCCCAAGTTCAATGTCAAATGATGTCATAAAAAGTAGTATCTTGAAGCTTTGTCTTTGAGCTCAATTCTAACAATTCTTCACAGCTTATGACTCCCTTCCCCAAGCCATACATGTATCAACAGTAGTCTTCCTCTTGATATAATAGCAGGTTTCCTTGTTAGTACATAGGGGTTCTCTGGTCTTGGTGCAGTTGTCGGAACCACACAGCCCACCCGTTACAGGGCACGCAACCAGCTGCCTTGAGTTCTCTTTGTAGCAGGTATGAGAAACCTGAAGGTGTCTCCCTGACTAGTCCCCGGGGATCTGTCATCCAGGTGGCCAGGACACAGCCATCGCTATTGGGTCCAGTTCCTGGGGATGGACCATTGAGGGCCGATCACCTGGATGGAGGTTCCTCAGGGAGTGGAAGTGGGACACTGGCGGGTGAGACGCGGTATCCCCCTTCTTATAACACCTTTTCCCCATCCTACCCCATGGGATATTCAAACACTCTACCCCCCCTTTTCCGATACAAACACTTTCGCACACCACAAAAGACGACGGACAAACACCAAAGCTGTTTATCTGACACTAGGGTCAGGCAAAATCAGGCAACTGACCAGAATTACACACACCCAACTGCCCTTTCCCTTCCCCACAGGGATAAAAGGTGGAGCAGGAGAGCACCATACGAGCAAGGCAGACCGCACAATGAGACATCTATCCAGGCACTGCAGTTCAAGAGGAGGAGAAAGATGGCGCGAACCAAGAGGGTGACAAGACGAGAAGCAACCTTACCCTTTCCAACCAAGGCCTGTGAAACCTCTGTGGAAGGAATCCTAACACCGTAGAAAATGGCCCAAGTGTTTTGCAGCAGATGTACACAGTTCAAAGAGTGTGCCTACGCTGATAAGCAGGACAGAGGGAGACTCCTGCTACCGTGGTACCGGCATTAACTCCCGATACAAAGAGAGCCAAGCGGTTCAACACAGCCGGTGAGTCGAGGGGAAAACAGATAAAAGAACTTAACTGTGTTGAACAAAGGTAGCAAATGGCTGATGGCAGAAAGTACAAAGAACTGTTAATGTGAAAGGGGAAAGCCAGCTGTAGATGAGCCAGGCACCATGTGGGTGCTCACTCGAGAAACTCTGGGAGATTACCGAATTATAGAAACTACTAGTACCAGAAGGCCTTGGGAAAGGCGAGAAGAGTGTCAAAGTGCTCATATTGGGGTCTAGTAAAATCCTCTGTACAGTCGAAAGTCTTTGACTGGCAGATGATCGAGAAGCTAAGGGAAGTTAATCCCACATCATAAGAAAGTAAAAGGAAATGTGTGAACCCGACAGAGGGATGCCGATCGAAAGGGGCGGAGGCTAAAGTCCCAAAGAACAGGGTGTCGACAAGAATGAACCCGGCAGAGGGTTGTCCACATTGAACTGTTTAAAAAGATATTAAGATTCGTGAATGAGGCTAACCGCTGTGCGATGTGCTCGTAGTTCTGTGGGGCTCCCACACCGCCGGCTCAAATCCTGGAGAAAATCAGCATTTTTGGCCCTAAAAGTGCTTCCAACATTGGGTGAAGGGTTCCTCAGCCCACCGAGCTACGCAGGACCGGCAGCCGTATCCCGTGGGGCCCACAGACAGCTTAAGAAGAGACAGCTGAGGAACGGCGGGCTCTGCAAAACCAAGATGGCCGCCGCGACTCACTTGACAGAAGTGGACAGGGGAGGATCGCTACGCTGGGCCGCCGGAGAGCCGGCGAGCAGCAGAGGACACCTCTGGTAGCGACAGGGGAGAAGAATTGGAGGTGCGCCCGGCGTTGTCAGATGGAGCTTGGTTCAGGCTCCCATTTCCCTAACATTTTAGCCTGAAATTTGCCTGGGTCAGAGGTCAATTTACCAACACCAGGGCTTGTACTGGGGTTCTCAGTAGAGGTTCCCACAGGCTTAGAGTGGTTCCTTAAGGTGGCCTCTCTAGCCAATTTGGTTTGGTTCTGGGTCTCCATACTGGGTGGCCCGGGGGTACTGGATACTACTCCTAGAGTTCTTAGATCATTCCCTAACAGGCCTCTCCCAGGCACCTCAGTATGAACACTGTCATGTTATTACACTGAATGAGGGCTGGTAGAATTGGAACCATTTGGACATGGCCTCCAGACATCTCAGTGGGACCTTCGGGTGCCTTAGCAACATCCTCAGGCTTGAAAAAGCTTTCATCCACTACTGTTCTGCTGGCCCCAGAGTCTCACCTGGCAGGAGTATCCTGGCCATTGACAAGAACACTGTCCATATAATAAACTTTAGAGTTTTCTGGTATGGAGTTGTACACACTCCTATTCTGATTACTAACCAGACCCATGGACTCTACTATTACACTTGCTTGAAGACCCAAAGGTTCTTCAGCAAAGACTTCAAAGTGAACACTAGCCATTTGGACTTCCTCCTCAGGAGAGAAGGCTAAGGAGACTGTGCTGATCCCTGTAGGTTTACCCTTACATTTTGGATCTCCTTTGATATGGTCAGTTGCCTTAACAGATATAGCATACTCCAAATGCTTCTGAAAGGGTGGCTTGTTCTGACCTCCTTCTGGTTGTTGACCAGAAGGTACACTAGCCTGTTGTGGTTTACCCTGGGGCTTACCCTAGTTATTTTGTTGTTTGGGGCCCTCTTTGGGTTGGGAGGTATTAGAAGTCTCTTGGTTCCCTTTTGGTGGCTGCTTTCCCTCATCCTTTTTCTGAGTGACCTCTGAATCCTTGTGAGTAGCCCTGTTGGCAACCCACAAGTCAGCAGCCTTAGCTAGCTTCCTGGAATCTAATACCCTTGAATCAGCCAAGTGCTGTCTGAGCTCAGGAGAGCAGGCATCATAAATTGACTCCAACATTACAAGATTTCTCATTCCCTCATAAGTGTTCACCTTGTAACCCTTAATCCATCCCTCTAAGTTTTTCAAACACTCATTCACCCAGGTAGCCCAAGGGGTACCATCATTCTTTTTGAGGGTCCTAAACCTCTTAAGGTACTGGGAAGGGGTCTTCCCAAATCTAGCTATTAAAGCTAGCTTCACACATTCATAGTCTCTTCTATCCACCCCCCCCCCCCAACTCCATTACCACATCAGATGCAACAGGGGGGAGCCAAGAGAACAACCAGGGAAGTAACTCATTCACTGAGATGTCCTGGAGCCCATGATTATACGCAAACATAGCCAACCAATCCAACACATCCAACTTAGGCTCAAACATACCCACAATCTCTTTAGGCATCCGGGGTCTTTTGGGACTGGTACTCCTAGAGGATCCTGAGAGAGAAGCATTTTCAACAGACAATTTCTTCATCTCTAGCTCATGTTTGAGCTCCATTTCTCTGAGCCTTAGTTCTTGATTCAGTTCTTGGTGTCTTTGTTCTGCTTGAGCAGTAAGTCTTTTAAACTCCAATTCAAGTTTCATTTTCTCTAGTTCAAGACATTGAGGACTAAGTGTGGGACCTGGTAAAGGCCCAGTAGGTACAGCTGGTAGAGCAGACAGAGGCCTAGGGGGGACAGTCACACCAGCCTCACCCTCCTCTTCTGACTCTGCCTCAAGATTTTCAATACTTTGATCAATATCAATATCATCACTGTTATCTACATTCTCTGGGAGTGTGGGGTCCTCTGAACCATCACCCAGACTTTGGTTTGCTAACAATCTTTCGATTAGCTCCATTTTCTTGCCTTTAGTCAGGAGATTCTTATGCTTACAGAGAACTCAAACAATCAGCAGTTTTTGTAGCAAGGGACTCTTGACTATAACTTTCCATAGTTGACAGGTTAGAAAAACTTTTTAGTGCTAAGCTTCGTGGATGGTTGCACTAAGGTATCTATAAGCACACTAAAATGTATACTCAATACAAATCCCACCGCTGTACACCAGTGTTAGGCAGAAACCTGTGCAGTTCCCTTAGGGGCCACTGCAAAAAGTTTCAGACTACAGGTGTTAGCAGTAAACCCAATTGGTAGCAGTCTGTACCACCCAGATTTAACTGGTAGCTGTGGCTGAGCAGTCAGACTTCTCTCAAGAAGAGTTAGGCAGTATGTGGAGTATACACATTAGGTACAAGAATACAATAGTACAAGCAAACACTGACCAGAGCTTTGGTATAAAAGTATATAATTATTTATTTAAAAACACACTTGTAAAAATACACTGGCACTAATCGGTCAAGCAAGTTCCAACACTGTTACAAGAAATATATACACCTCCCCGATTAATTATTTGACAAGTCTAAGTTAAGGCACCACTTATTTGCAAAACAGAGGTGAGCGCATAACCTTATATGGCACTCCAATAATTCAGTTTAAAAAGGGAGCGAAGAGGCAGAAATAGGAAAACACACAATGCCAACACTTTTAAAGAACCACAGCAAGTCAAGAAAGGCAGGGTCTACTGTAGAGCAAAAAGTTCATAGGCCAGACCCACTCTTGGAGAGAGCAAGGTGGAATGTGCCCAAGATCACACAGTTGAAGTACACTTTAAAAGTCTTTGCAGATAGTTCGAAAAGGAGTTAGATCAGTTCAGAAAAGTTAGTCAACAGGTCCGAGGTCACCCCAGGATAGAGAGTCAAGGATTTAGGGGACACCTTGAACAGTCTGTTGCAAGGGAGACCAGGCGGGACACAGTACCTGAAATGGTGAGAAAGCTCCAGCGTGGCAGTTGTTCCTGGCAGCGGGTGCAAGTCAGTGCTTCGTCCAGGGGAAGAGAAGATCTCGACGTGGAGGAAAGCTGGAGGTCGTTGCACTGCCAGGGAAGAAACCAGCCGCAGAGTTTCCCGGTTAAAAGGTACTACCCTTTTATTCGCGGTAGTGGTGAAGCGTGGCTATCGGCCGCCGGGGTGCTTGGCACGAGCGATTCGACCACGAGACGATCCAGGAGGTGAAAAAAGGCGAACTGGTTAACCCCACCAGCTAAAAGGAAGAAGACTCTCCTGGAAGAAGATCTTCTCTGTCGTTGGGAAGTGGTGAGTTCGGTTCAGCAGGGCTCCACCGGTGGTGTCGTCGTTGCAGGTCGGCTCAGCTTCTCCCTCTTCGGATTCTTTAGGTCCTGTGGCGACTTCTGAAGTTCCAGTCCCCAAGGCCCTGCTTTTATGGAGAAAACCCCCATTCATCAGTCCTAGCTGTCAATCAAACATGTGAAGTGGTGAGCCAGGCGGCTCGCCACTGGACCAATCACACAAGAGTGCGACTTGAGTTGCCAAGACAACTCAGTCCAGGGTGCCTATTCCCCCCTCCCACACATCCAGCAGACCCAGACAGAGTGGCACCACTTTTGGAGGCTTATGTGTAGAAGCCTGCCAAAAGTGGAACAAAGGGCTCAACCTGGGTTGGAGTTACAGAGGCGAACACAAACGCCATTTTAAAACAGAGTCCTAGCAAAAAAGACCCAACCGGGGAATAAATATTAAATAAATAACCCGGCGTTATCTTTAACATTGCATCAAAAAAGTGGTGAGTTTAAAATGAATGGGAAAATCCCATAGGAAATATTTCGGTGGAATATTTTGCGTGGTAACCACTGCCTCCAGCCAGAAACTCGACAAGGGGGGACTGGACAGTGCCCCCTTGAAAAACAAACCCAGGGGCAATCGAATTACCCCTACCAGTACTTCCACAATATGATGGTTTGTACTGGTTGTGTTCACAATTTAAGACTAGTAAAGTCAATGGTGACTTTACATGCCCTGGGAGACAGTAGTCAGTCCCAGGGTATGGAGTCTATGTTTGGGGGTCACTATGACACCCCTGTGTTACTGCACTGAGGGTGCTGTGTAACACATACCAAAAACACATGAAGCTCTATGGAGTAAAGGACCCCATAGCCCATAAAACACATTACAAAGTCAAAGGACATTCTCAAATCATGGATAAGAGTGGGAGAAAAATAGTCTCGCTCTTAGCAGGAGAAAAAATAAAACCCCAAAAATCCAGCAAAGCTGCTGGGGGACTCACTAGGTTTGGGAAATTAGCCTATACAGAGAATTCTCCCTAACACGCATCTGCTGGCAGAGTGAAGAAGAGTTACCCTGCAGCCTGGAGCGGATCCAACTCGGAGAGGGAAACCCGGCGATCCAGAATTTGCAGCGCCGGGGGCAGTGAGGAAGGCGTGACAGCGGGAGTGCGGACCATTGGAGCAGGGGTGGTTCGAAAGTGCCACGGCAGTGCAGGCGAGGGACGGAGCTGGCAACCAGAGGCGGTGGAGACAGTGCAGCGGTAAGCAAGTTGCCCAGGACATATGCTGGGAAGCCGAAGCAGGCAGATTTAGGATCGGCGACCAGGTACGTGCAGTAGGAGAGAGAGAGGCACAGGGGAGCCCTGGTCTCCCAACAAAGTCATTAACGGTGCTCCGGTAGTCCTGAGAGCGCGGGCGCCTGGTGAGGAGAAGGTAAGGCAAGTCCATGGCTGGGGGGCCCGAGGAGGGACTGAGCCTGTAGTGGCCTGGCAACGAATCCCCTTCCCCCGGCTGGGGACCACATACAGCGTGACAGGAGAGACAGGCCTGGAACTGGACATAGCCCCTCAGTGCAAAGTGCGCTGGGCGGGGAAAGCGATGTGCATGCAGGCCGGTGCAGCATGATATGGGAGGGGTGAGTGGACATCCGATATAACACCGGACCTAGGCAACCCTTCTGGAGGCTCCCGCACGTGGAAAGCAAGTGGGAGAATCCCTGATCGGGCAATAAGCTGTCGGGTGGCAGCACAGATACGGGAGCAGGGCGCGAATACTAAGTGGCCCTGGGGATCATTGGGAACTTCAAGAACATTCGAGAACAGGGATAAGTTCCTGAGGGCATAGAGGGTAAGTGCACCTGGTTACGAGGACAGGGCGCTGGGCTGGGCTCCGGGTCATGCACTGCTCGCCCCTGACCCGGGACACTTTATAACATCTATACACAGGCAGCCAAATCACTAGATGGCACTGAATCTGGAGTGGAGATGGTGAAAGGTCAGCAGAAAGTGGAAAAATATGCTGAAGTGCGGGACAAGGTGCAGAAGCAGCTGGGAGTGGCCTGGCCTGAGGAGAGGGAAGTGAAAGGGGGTTCTGGAGGAGGAGTGACCCTGGACGTGTTGATGGAAGCGATACACTCATCCAAGGCCTCCCTCGAATACAGTATCAAAGAAGTGGGTGTAGATGTATCCCTGGTCAGGGCGGGCCTCCATAAAGTATGTGAGCGGGTCACGGAGGTGGAACAGAGGGTCAGCGCTATGGAGGATGACATCCAGACCCTCAAGAACCAAGTGGCGGGCCTGGTGGGCGCGACGAGAACTCTGAAGGTTAGAGCAGAGGATGCAGAGGGACGCTCTAGGTGCTGTAACATCAGATTGGTTGGGGTCCCGGAGAGAGAGTGTAAGGACCCTGCACGGAATTGTTTGTGGAGAACTTGGTCCTGAAAGTGCTGGGGATCAAGGGCCTATCGAAGTTCTTTACGGTGGAAAGGGCGCACACGGTGCCGGGCAGGCCTCCCGCACCGGGTGCCCCGCCGAGAGTGATGGTGGCCAAGATAATGAATTTCCGTGACCAGGACGCCATCCTGCAGGAAGCTCTGAAGGCTGGCTCTTACGAAGTCAGAAACACGAAACTATGCATCTTCCCAGACTTTAAACTGGAAGTGCAGCGAAAGAGGAGGACCTTCGACGCAGTAAGACGACGACTCTGTGAGCTAAATTTGAAATATATGATGTTTTTCCCAGCAAAGTTAAAAGTAATTTCTGGAGGGAAGTCATGGTTCTTCACCTCCCCGTGGGAGGTGTGGGAATGGTTGGACTCTACACCACATGAAGGGAACCCGCCACTCCAGGGGGAATCAGAGAGCCGGCGCCAGAACAACGGACTGGTTGAGAGGGTCTGCGGCTCGATGGTAAGGGGACTTTGGCAGAGGGGGACACCCAGAGCTGTATAAGGGAACAGCAATAGGGTTTTTGACACTATGAGTGGGCTACCACCTACAGAACAAAGGCGGGCGGTGTGGAGGGTCAGTCAAGGGGTCTACATATTGGGAACCAAGGATTGGTACCCTTGAAGGTGCCGACCAGTTATCACGGGATGGGAAGTTGGGGAAATGTTAGTGGGTGCGGGGGAGAAAGCCCCAGGAATGGTATTTGCGGAGGGGGGGGGAGAGGGTGAAGGGGGGACAGGGGAGGGAAGGAGGGAGGTTCAGTTGGGATGGGGAAGGGGAGGGGGGGAGAAACAGGAGCTGCTGACTCCAAGTTGGGGACGGTGGTTGGCGAGGGTTGGGTCCAGGGACAGAGGGGAGTTGGAGGATTCAGGGTGGCGGCAACATGGCAACAGGGGTACTGGAGGTAAAGCTGGGGGCAGTGACGGGTGTTGAAGATGAGGGACCCGGAAATGAGGAACAGGACCCAAAAATATGCATTTGGGGGATCTTCCGGGGGGGGGGGGAATAAAACATGAAAGAGGATGGGCCGATTTCTGTTAATACTCGCCAAACAGAGGGTAGCAATTGCGCGGAAGCGCCCACAGGAGCCGGCAATAGCCATGTGGCGGGCGGATGTCCGTAGATGGGGAATGGCGTACTGGCGTCACTGCAGGAGATAGAAACTAAGGAGGATGGGGAGAGAGTGACGCTGCATTGGACCCAATTGTTGAATGATCTATCGAAAGACAATGACTTAAGGCCGCCATGAATGGTAGTGTGTCGAATAGGGGAGCGAGGAATGGATGAGGGAATCAAGGAAGATGTGGATCGGGGGAGCTACAGTAGGATCGCCTTGTTCTCAGAGACAATACTGAACGCAAAAGACTGTCTGCCGTCAACCATGGAAAGGAGGAGGAAACCCAAATGGAACAACCTGGACACAGGAGTTTGGGATGGAGGTGTGGGGGGGGAGGTGGGAGGATACTTCTGGGGTTTGTGGTAACTGTTATGTTATAAAAGCTAATAAAGAGTGTTTAAAGCTGTAGTGAACCCGACCAAGGGAGGCTAACATTTGAGGAGGATCTGTGCCCGGAAGAGGGGGCTACAGGGGTGAAAAGCCATCACCGAACGTACATACACCCAACGTACAAAACTCGAAGGCAAGAGACTTTTTTCTGAACAAGAGACTTGGCCATCAATGGTCCCGATAGCTGAGAATGAAACGGTCGTCTCGTGCTGGGAAAGCTCGAGCGTGTGTTGTGCTCCAGAGCCCCGCCTTGTCCCATGCTCAAAACGTGGGGAAGGGAAACCACGATTGCCACATCCTGACTCAATTATTTGAAAACACTTATTTATTTCTTGTAAGCCCTATCCAACACTCTTTTGTATTTAGCGTAAGGATTGGCAATAGGTTTTTCTTAGTATAGGCCCTTTTATTTGACAAGACGCCACTAGGACTGCCTTATTTTGATTTGATGGTCGTAGCTTGCTCCCATCTTAGATTTAGATTAGGCATTTTTCCGCCATACCTATACAGTTTAATAAACACCCTTGAACTGTGATCACTTGCGTCTGTCTATTCTTGACACCATGCCTTCCTTACACAGGTTAATTAGGGATTCTCTGGTCTTGGCGGAGCTGTTGGACCACACGATGTACCCATTACAGGTCACGCAACGGTCACGCAACCAGGAATCTTGCGTTCCTCCCTCTGAGCAGTTCAAATATTCAATAAACAAGTCATTTCTCAAAGGCAGCTTCAAAGACAATGGGCTTCATTACGAATCCGGTGGTAACCGAGGTGGTAATACCGCCTGGTTACCGTCAAACTCGTATTACCATTATGCCTCTGTGATTCCCGGAATTACCGGGGCATTACAACCCCAGTGACCCGGGAATTCCGGAGGCGGATGGTGTAACTCCCCATTCCCATTGAGTCCCATCGGACTCAATGGGAATGGGGACCATGGAAACACCGGCACCATCTCGTGATAGTGCCGGTGTTTCCACGTCCGCCTGAAGGCGGGCGTTGGTAAACCCGCCAGGTCAGACCTGGCGGGAACGCCACCTCCCACCTGCAGGACTCGAGATCGGCGGTCCGGAATTAACAGTGGCAGCGGGTTTACCGCCACTGTTATTTCCGGAACGCCCGACCTGTAATGAGGCCCAATAAGTTTCTCAGACTTGATTTCAAATCTGCAGTTAGAGGTCTTCATTCAATTTTAGTTTCTTATTTTCTTCCAGTGCATTATTAAACATCAGCTTTATATTAGCGGGTTTTCTTTTCAATTCAGTTGGTTATTCTAGATTATCAGATTTGCTGGTTTCATTCAATTCGGTATTCAATATTAGCAGTGTTGCTATTTCCATTCAATTCGGTATTCAATATTAACAGCTTTTTTGGTTTCATTCAATTCAGTATTCAATATTAGCAAGTTTGCTGATTTCATTAAATTCGGGAATTCAATATTAGCACTTTTTACTTTTTTTGCGCCAGTCGCCTTTCGCTCCTTCATTTAACTTCACTGTTCCACTTGTAATACCAGTACTTATTCCCTCAACACTGTTTGGAACCTGTGTAGTCCGCCCAGAGCGCCCCAGTCTCTGGGTAGCTTTCCCAGCACGCACAGGTTGTAAGAGTCTTCCTTTGGCGGTTCTCTCTGGCCACTGCTTCAATGAGCCCTTATCGCGTAGAGACAGGAGTTTGGTCGGCGTCAGCAAGCTCAGTGCCTCTGCAAGGCTGGGTGCAGCTGTCCTGGCGTTTGTGCCTTGCATTTGTGCCTTGCCGTAGCTCGTTTTGCTCCCCCTTCAGGCGGGAGGCTTCCTTCTTCATAAGGGAGGCTTCCCTTAGTTTGTGCATGTGTGCCGGTGTCTTGTCTTGAGTTACCACGGCTGCCTCTCGATTGGGTTTCAATGTAATCTCCATCCGAGTTCCCCAGGTCTCGCTCTCTTGCTCCTGCATGTCTTTGCCTTTTATACACCTTTGGTCCTTCAATGGGCTGCAGGTGTATCCGATCAGTCAATCTTGCCTGACTCTGATTAAGAGGCCATGCCCGACCTTCTACCTTTCATGCATCTTCTTCTGGAACGCTTACCTGAAATCCTGCGGAAGCCTCTCAACCTCTTGTTGTGTTGAGTGTTCCACACCTCTCTCCACCCCAAGCCTGTGCAGCATGGGATGAAAAACACAGTTGTGTTTAGGGAAGGAGGACTGAAAGTGCTCGATGCGATGTAGGTGATTTCCTGAATAGAGGGTATCTGCAGTGTACTGTGAGTTCCCCTAGATCGAAAGCACAATTACTGACTGTTGCCGACGCTCCTCCCCTCTATCCTCTTCCTCCCATATACAACTTGGGGAAGGCTGGACTCACCTTTTGGTGCGATTGTTGCTATGTTGAGTTTTGCCTTTGTTTGCACAAGTGACCAGTTCCTTCACTGGCTGTTGCTAGTCCAGACCTGCTGCAACTTGCTGGGTGCTTGCTTGGCGCTGTGAAGAACTCTGCACCTCCTCCCATCTGTTTTTGTCAGTCTATTGACTTTGTTTGTCTTCCTGTTCGATCTCCTTTAGAGTTTTTCCTGTAGAAAGTATGTCCTTGTTCTTTCCTATATTTGTGCAACGCTGTCTTCTCTGTTTCTCTCTCACACGCGCTGCTATTTCCAGTGTATTAACGGATTTCCCCTTGTGTCTTTGCAGGTTGCCGGTCACACAGATGTGTGCCAAGAGAGAGCAGAGCGGTGAAGCAAGGCAGGCAATAAAAACACCAGGTAAGTATTCTTTGAACTGGTCCCAGGAACAAATAGCGCAGGATTGCTGTCTGAATCTTATGCCTTTCGATGCTTTCCTTGCAGGTGCAGACTTGTGTTGAAGATCTGCTTTGATCCAGAGGTCATGCCACGGTAAGCGTTATGCTGCTGCTTGTGCAGCAGAATAGACGCAAAGCACGGCATGACTCTTAGGGTGTGGCTGTTATAGCCCTGGGCCACGCCCTGGTAGACTGGGGCGCGTAGCATGCACAGGGGTTTGACGGATGTCCGGCGGCCATGTTGGGTTTCCAATTTGGAGAGGTGATCGGTCTCTATTGTTTCGATACCTACACCAGTAGCGCACCAGCGCAGTCCAGTCCTCCCCAGAGCTGAGGCTGTTCTTACACTTGCACGTGACCCGTACCCCAATAGGAGCAATAGGAGTCATGGAGACATGGAGTGGTTCTGGGGCTTGGATCTTGTGATCATGACATCTTTGTCCCAGTACCTAAGTGGTGAAAGTTAATGGTATTCATTACTCTTAGTTACTTCTTCCTTGTCTCAGTACCAGACTGGGAGAGTGTGTGGTGTTCACTACTCTTAGCCGTCTCTTCTTCGTCGCAGTGACAGAGTGTGTCCCAAGAGAGGAAAGAAGGGGAGTTGACCTACAATAACCCATAAAGGTCGGGGGAGGGCTAGATTGGTTGACATTAGGATAAGGAGGATACCATGTATTGCCTGAAGGCATCCCACTCTCAATACCCAAGGACCCTCCACCCAGGTGATCTTCCCTTGCTTGTCCACCGCAGGGTCAGGATCCAAAAGCGATGGCCTTTCCCTGGTCACCTGCGTAGAGGATCCCAGGGAAGTAGGAGTGGGAATACCCTCAGGTTTATCACACAGGAGATTCACTTTCAAATGTCTTTAGGGAGTACAGCCTCAAAAAGGGACCTGGGCACCCTTGCCTTATCTGGCTCCAACCACTCTTTGTTTAAAGCCTCAAATATTTCTGGAAGCGCTCGCAGACCTGCCTTTAGGGAGGTCTTCAATTGATTTGTCTTTGCATCCAATGATGTGGACGGTTCCTCTTCTCGAATGCTCAGATTGTTCAAACATACGCCATAATCTCTGCCATCACATCCCTCAAGATATACTTTTCCCCCCCTTTACTCAAGTCATCCACCTGGTCGTGAGGGGCACCTCCAACCCTTCCTCAAAGACCTGTTTCTTAGGGGAAGGTTCACGGTCTCCCAAAGGCTGGAGAAACACTTGGCAAAGGCCTTATCCATGGTAGCTTATATCATGGCCTGAATCCGGGCCGATGGGATGTGAAAAGCTGGTGCAGGCACAGGCGGAGCGAGCAATGCATCTACTTGTGTTTATGCTTTCTATGTCAGGTTGGGAACGCAAAAAAGACCGTTTCAGATGTAGCAGGCATAATGCAGGCAGGAAAGGCAAAACTCACCATTCCCCAGCCATCTTCGTCACACAGCGCGACTTAGCAATTTTCATACCCTCATCTCACATGGGAACCGTCATTGCCAGGAAACAGGGTGGTCACTCCATGTATCTGTGCAGCAATCTCCATGCGGCATTCTCCAACAGTGGTCAAATACAGCTGAACAGGGCTGGCTTTCCCTGTCACCGCACCGGCTTCGCAGGCTGACTTGACTGGTGGGTGGTTTCTGCTCCACAGGCTGCCTTTCTCCCATGGATACTATTCTCCCCCTTAATCCCAGAGACTGCTCTGCAAGACACGGCTGGGGTGGCAGGTCCCCATGGGTCTGTCCAAGGACCGACAAAAAGAACCAGGTAGTGCTTGGGGCAGCCGGAGGCTATAGGGCCCCGCCCCTGGACGGGCAGGGAATATGAACAAACCAAAAGAAGTTGGCTTGCGATGTGTCTGCCTGTGGCCAAGGTCTCTCACTTGTACTCGACTGGGATGAGGAAGACCGGGCAAGGAGGTAATGTGGAGGTATATTGGTATAAATTATGGAGCTCACAGTTTTTAGCCTCTTATAGGGTGGCCATGGAAAATGTATGTAGTACCCAAGGGGCAAAGCCACTACCTTGGTCCGTGTATATCCGAGAGATGAAGTCTGAACATGCCGTACCTATGGAATGACTACTGCAGTCTATAAATCTACAGAAGGAATAATCAAGAAGCAATATAACAAACACTTTATTGTTAACTGTATGAAGAAATCAGTGTCTAGCATTCTGCTTCAATAATATCTGTCAAATTAATATAGAATGGGCTTAGAAAAGTATCTAGAGGAGGTGTTGATTTTTTCAGCCACACATTTTTCTATGAAGATGTCGTTGGGGATCTTGCCTTTGGTGAAAATACAGCCAAATGGGAAAATCTGGCACAGAAACATTTACTGTAAGTTCTGACCAGATGTCGAGGTAGATTTGGTATGGAACAAGTTACCTACCTGTAACTGTTGTACTCCAGCATGGGTCTGGCATGGATTCACATGCTCATGAATATTCCCCGTCGTCAGGCCGGGAATCCTCGGTAAAGAAAACATCAGTATCAGTTTCGTTTCTGATCTGTCTTTCTCAGTAGTAACCAATCACTGGTCTCTGGGTCATACTGCCCCCAGCCAATGACTGCCCTCTCCCCAAGCCCTGCCTCTGGCAGCCATCTTCAGATTTGGTAGCACGCAAAGTGGCAGTATGACCAAGTGAAGAGCCGTAGAGAGGTAGGAGGGGAGGGTTCACATGTGAATCCATGCCAGACCCATACTGGAGAACAACAGTTACAGGTAAGTAACTTGTTCCTTCTCCAGCATGGGGTCTGGCATGGATTCACATGCTCATGAATATAAGAATACATAGCAGTACACACATGCACAACCAACGGGAGGTGGAAAAAAGGCTCAACATTAAGCATTACATTAAAACTCAACATTAAGCAGTTCTTACTTCCTCACCAGGCTCACTTTAGGTGAACAGGTTGCGCAGCAACGCTTGGCCGACCGTGGACTCCTCCCTGGAATCCCGGTAGACGCAGTAGAATCTCGTGAAGGTGTGCGTCGACCTCCACGTAGCAGCCCTGCAGATGTCCAGCAGGGGCACACCAGACAAGAACGCCGTGGTAGCAGTGATAGCTCTGGTATAGCTCTCGGACGGCCAGGCAACGGTCGGTTAGCCAACCGATGACAGTGCGTGATGCAGCCGAGAGCCATCTGGAAATGGAAGCCTTCGAGAGAACCTTCCCCTGGTTCACAGATCCAAAGTTCACAAAAAGCTGTGATGTCTTCCGAAAACTCTTCGTGCGGTCCACGTAGAACTTCAGCGCTCTAGCCACATCCAGTGAGTGCAAAGTCCTCTCGGCGGTGACGAAGGCAACGGAAAGAAAACAGGTAACACCAAGGGCTTGTTGAGGTGGAAGTCTGACGGCACCTTGGGCATAAAAGAGGGGTGCTTCCTCAGCACCACCCTCGTGTCGTGAAAAGTCAAATATGGAGGCTTGCAGGATAGGGTCTGGATCTCTCCCACTCGCCGTGCGGAGGTGATGGCCACAAGAAACGCAGTCTTCCACGACAGGAATTTCAACGGTGCCGAATGCAGGGGCACGAATGGCGTCCCCATGAGCCTGGTCAGCACCACGTTGAGTTCCCACGCCGGGGCAGGGGCCTTCACCGGCGGGAACGATCGGAACAGTCCCTTCATAAATTCCTTCACCAGGCGATGGGACCACAAGGACGCCCGTCCTGTGGTTCTGGTGTATCGGGAGATCGCAACCAGATGTATCTAGATGGAGGCGTGAGCCAGTCCAGCCTTGGCCAGCGACACTAGGTACGGCAGCACTTGACGGGCCGTAATCCGTAGAGGGTTAATCTTCTGTGCACAGCACCAGACAGAGAACCTCTTCCATTTATGTCCGTAGCACTTAAGAGTTGAGGATGCCCTGGCTTTTGCAAGGACCTCTCTGCAGTCAGCCGGGATATCGTACCCTCCAAACTCTAGTGCTGCAGGAGCCCGGCCTGCAAGTTCAGCGACTCCGGGTCGTGATGAAGTATGGCGCCTCCTTCTCTGGAGAGAAGATCCGCGTCCGTCGGCAGCTTGAATGGTTGGGACGCTGACAAGTCCAGAAGGTCCGGGAACCAGATCTGCCTCGGCCACGCCGGTGCGACTAGGATCATCCTGCACCGGGACCTCTTGAGCTGGTTGACGAGTCGGAGCAGCAACGGCAACGGAGGGAACGCATATAGGAACAGGCCATCCCAGGGGAATGAGAAAGCATCGCCCATGCTCCTCGGCTGGGGAAACCTGCTGGTGGACCTCTGGCACTTGGAGTTTGTCGCCGTCGCAAACAGGTCGATCTGCGGTTTTCCCCATCGTCGGAAGAGTGGATCCACTTGATCCTGATGTAGTTCCCACTCGTGGCACGAGCGCAGCTCCCTGCTGAGTGAGTCAGCGATGGTGTTCTTTATCCCTGCCAGATGAAAGGGCACCAGAAACACCCCTTGGGCGACGGCCCAATGCCACAGATCCTGGGCTTCCTTGGAGAGGGCTGGGGATCTGGTTCCTCCCTGCTTCCGGATGTAGAACATCGTGGTGGTGTTGTCGGTGAAGATTCTCACCACCTTGCCCTTGAGGGACGGGAGAAAGGACCGGAGGGCTCAGAACACTGCACGGAGCTCCAGGATGTTGATGTGGAGCGTCTTCTCCTCCCGGGAGCCAAAGGCCTCTCGCGTGAAGTTCTCCGGTGTGTGCTCCCCACCCTTCCCGGGAGGCATCCGTCGTCACCGTTATCTGGTGGGATGGGGTCTGAAAGTCTGTGCCTGCCGTCAGATGAGCGCGGTTGCCTCACCACCGGTTCGCTCGTCGGAAGGTCTCGTCGAGCGGGATCCTGCCCTCGAAGCTGCCCGTCACTTGGATCCAGCGGGAGTCGAGGAACTCTTGCAGAGGGCGCATCCGAAGCCTGCACAGGCGCACAAGATATATGCAGGAGGACATCATCTCGAGGAGGGACTTGATGGACCTCACCCTGGCCACTTCTGTGGCCAGCAGACGCTGCAACTTGCCCAGGATGGCCTTCGTCCTTTCCTCCGACGGTGAGGCCAGACGCGCCACTGTGTCAAGCTTGGCTCACAGAAACAGTGCGACTTGCGACGGGACCAGGTAGGATTTGGGAAAGTTGAAGGAGAATCCCAGGTCTGTGAGCAGCTGGACGGTCTTTGCTTTGTGATCCACGGCAAGCTCCCTTGTCCTTGCTCAGATGAGCCAGTCGTCCAGGTAGGGGTAGACGTGGATCCCCTGCAGGCGCAGCCGCGCCGCCACCGGTGCGAGGCACTTGGTGAACACCCTGGGCGCCGACTTCAATCCGAACGGGCGAGCCTTGAACTGATAGAACCTGAGTAACTTTCGGTGTCCTTTCAGAATGGGGATGTGGATGTGGAAGTACGCATCCTCCAAATCCAACGACGACAGGAAATCGCCCTCCTCCAGCTGTCCCAGCACGTGCGGGAGGGTGACCATCCGGAACTTCTATGTCTTGATGTACTTGTTCAGTCGTCGCAGGTCCAGGTTGGGGCGCCGTCCTCCTGTCTTCTTTTTGACTATGAAGTAGCTTGAGTATACTCCGGAGCCCCGGAGCCTCTTCGGGACGAGCTCGATGGCACCTTTTTTGAGCAACGCCCTTACCTCCAATAGCAGTTGAGGGACGTGATTTTCCTTCCTGACCACGGGTGGAATGCAGGGGGACTTTTTTAGAAATTCGAGGGCGTGCCCCTGGGCCAGGGCATCCAGCACTCAACGGTCGGTGGAGATGGACTCCCACAGGCTGACTAACTTCGCCAGCCGGCCTCCCACCGGGGTGTTTCGGTGGGGGCCCGACACCGCTGTCGGTTCAATCTTGCATGGAGGACGCCTTGCCGCCTTGGTCTCCCTGGCGACCACGGCGGGGCACACCCGACTTGCCTCGTCCTCTATAGGCTTCCTGTGACGAGGAACGGGCCGCTTGGCGGTACAAAGAGGAGCCACCGCGGAATCCCTTGGAGGCACCCTGCTTGCCTCCGGTGCCCCGAAAGGACGGCCTTCGTTGCCGGAGAACGCCTAGGACCCTAGCTGTCTCCGTGTACGCCTTGATGGCTTGGAGGGACTCATCCACCGTTTTCCCAAACAGGTTGTTCCCGTCGAACAGCATGTCCAACACCTTGGTTTGTACATCCTGGCGGAAATCCGTCGCCTTGAGCCAACCTCGTCGTCTAAGGCAAACTCTGTTGCCTAGCTGGCGGAAACCGGTGTCAGCAATGTCTGTTGCCACCGTAATGGCGTGGTCTGACGCCACCTCGCCTTCTTGCAAGATCTCCAGGGCCTCGGCCCTCTTGTCATCCGGTAGGAAGTCCAACAGGGGGGCGATCTTGTACCATAACTCCCTGTCATAGTGGGTCACGATCGCGAGGGCATTGGCCGCCTTAATCGTTGTTGCCGCCGACGAGATAACTCGTCGTCCCATTGCGTCCAGTTTCTCCCCTTCGCTGTCAGGCGGGGAAGTTGACGTTGAGGCCGATGCCCCCTCCGCTTTCTTCTTGGCTGTCGCTGAGAAGACCGAGTCAGAGTTCGGTTGTGCCCTAAGGCACAAAGGGGCTGCGTCGGGGACCCGGTACTTCTTCTCGTACCGATCCCTCTTGGCAGGCATCGTAGACGGGTTCTTGAGAAAGGCGAGACCCTCGTCCCAGATGTCATACAGCAGAGGCACGGCGAGGACTGCCTTCCTTTTGGCCTCACGCCGTTGGTAAAGGAAACCTTCCTTCTTCCCCTCGGGGCAGAGCTGAAAAAGCTTGGATGCCCCGACGATCATTGCATGGAAAGATCTGATCTCGTCGGACGGGGAGGCCCGGGCTGGCGATGGGAGCTCCGTCCCGTCATCACCGTCGTCGTCGTCTGTACCCGTCGTGGCGTGTCCGTTCCCGTGTCATCCCCAGGGACGGGGGACGCGGGTAAGGGCCGAGCAGGCCGCGAGGGCTGAGAAGGCGGGGCTGGATGGATCCGTCTTCTCTTGTACGGGGGGCTTCCCGCCGGGCCCGGCTCTGGTTCCTCCGTCGAGCCTGGTTCCGGGTCCTCCGTCGGTGGTAAGGGCAATCTCGTCCTCATCTCCGAACATAAGGATTGTATTGCCAACAAAATGGCCGCCGAGTTATCCTGCGGCTCCGGAAGCGACGGGCGCGACGGGTGACTAGGACCCTCGTCGGTGCCGCCGTCGCAGGGATTCCTCCCGTGGGGACGGGCCTCTTCGACGCCCTCGTCGAGACCCTCTAAGACTTCTACCAGCTCCTCCTTGGATGCTGTGTCTATATCCACAATGGCCACCGGCCCCCCCCTCTTTTTCCGCCGGGGTCTTCACGGGGGTCTTCTCGATGGGTCTGAAAGAGGCTTCCCTCCACGGAGGCAGGGAGATTCTTGGCCCAAGGTCGTCTCCACTGGTGCAGCCTCCACAGGCTGTGCCAGGGCCGCCGCGACTCCCTCGATAGAGACCTTGGGCGGGTGAATCAAGGCCTTCACTGCCTTAGGTGTGCTTGAGGCCTTCACCTTGGGGGGAGGGTCACCGCCTCGCTCCCCCTCGGCCAAATCCTTCGAGATCGACCAGGGCCTCTCCAGAAGCTTACCCGGGGTTCTCGGATTTCCTCTTCCCCGAACCAGAGCGTTGGCTCGTGGTTGATGGTGCCGGGGAAAGTGCGCCCTGCCTGGCAGCCGAAGAGCCCGACCGTTCAGCGCTCCTGGTGCCCGCGGACTCGCGGTGCTTTGCCTTCTGTTGGGCCCCCGTCACCGGGGCGCCCTCACAGGACTTAGAAGACCGGTGGGACTTCTTCTTCTTCTTCTCACCTGACGGACTCCTTCCTTCCAGCCAGTTGGGAGCGACGAAGGTGTTGGTCCCTGATGGTCCATTCCGACATGTTCCTGCAAAACGCACAGTCCTTCTCCACGTGCGTTTTGTCCTCATGAAGGCAGTAGAGACATTTCGAATGCTTGTCCTCCTTGAACACATTCTGTAGCTGGCATCCATGACAGACCCCATGCTGGAGAAATATTGTGTCATCAGGAGACACACCTCCTGAAGGCAAAGGAGCCAGCCAGCTCCCAGGGGAAAAGAATTTTGAGAAGCGTACTTCGAGTCGGACACTAGTAAAAAGGCGGGATCTTGATTGGCGCTGGCTGCCATTTGAGATAAAGAGACCAAAAAGGATCCAGGGGGAAGATACTTCTACGTTAAGGTGGCATACCAGGACAACCCAAACCCCCCTCTCGCGCCCTGATGGTGGCATCGATCTATGTCCCAAACGTTGGACAGATTGAGTTCTATGTTAACCAGAAACTTGGGATGTTAGCAGGTGGGGGTCCCACGGTAGGTGGGGACTTCAACATGGTCCTGGACCCCATGAAAGAAGTTTAGATCACAGTGGTAAGACATACAACAAAAAAAAAGAATTGGTCAACTTTCACAGTATAAAGAGAGCTGGGACTGTTGGAAACGTGGAGAGAGAACAGGGCTGAGGAAAGAGTCTACACTTTCCACTCGCAGGTCCATGATTTCTACGCACGGATTGATTTCATCCTGATGGATGCATCTCTACTGCCATGGATAGAAAAAATTTAACTATATTCCTTTCATTGTCAGACCACGACATAGTACGTGCCTTCCTCAGAAACTGGCCTAAAAGTGGGGAAAAAGGTGAGATGCAGGTATAATGATTTCCTCCTAAAGGAAAAAGGCAAGTGCTGTATTTGAAAACTAATGAAAATGGGAAAGTGAAACTGGCTGCAGCTAGGAAGTAGTTAAAAAAGGAAAAAGAGGCAGAGCTCAGACCTGAGATCGAAGACTTATGATCTGCATTAGTGGATGCAGGAGAAAGTAAGGTAGTTCTAGGGCAAAACCAAGGGCTGAACTGAATACCATGCTAACTAAGGAAATGGAAAGGAAACTGATATCTCAAACAAAATTATGATCAGAGGGGGGCATGGCTTGAGGCGCCGGCAATGCGGACACCTCATTAGGAGTTCCGTGGGACGCCCGGGTTCTCGCCAATATATGCCCCATATCGCCTTTGAATCCGACACAGAAACAAATCAGCGGGTGGCAGAACCCCTCCTGAGGTGGCCCCTCCATCTTCGAAGGAAATGGGAGCACAGAAGCCTCAATTTTTGCATACTGAAGTGGCACCGGCGTAGACGTCCTGATCCCAAGATGTTGGCGCCCTGACGCTGCCGGCCCATGGAAGGAGGAGCTGGTCGCACCAATGCTGCAGCTCCCGCCTGACTGTTCCCGGACCTCTTGAGCTGGGCGATCTGAAGCTGTGGAGCCCTCACCCATATCCCTGCAACAGTGGAGCTTAACACTCGCCTCGGCCATCGTGGTGCTGCAGGCATTGCGTTGCCCTCCCCGTAACCCAGCCTGAGCAGAACCTCGCCGCCCGAAGCGCCGGTCCATGAGGGAGCGCCGGAGGATCGGCAGAGACTTGTGCAGTAAAGAGCTCCCTCACCGCACCTTGAGGGTCCCATTTTCGCCCTGCCCCCTCCCTTCGACCCGCTGAAGCGCAGAAGGGGAGAGAGGAGCCCACGGCCGTGTAATCACCCATAGCTGCCAGGCCCATCCAGCAAGCGTGCCCGCACCGCACAGACTCAACATCTCCGCCCTGAGCACCCTGCTGGGAGGACACTACCATACCTGCGGAGGCCCCGGCGGGAGTGGGGGGGGGGGCACGGGAGCATTGCACACCCATAGTGGCCCAGCCCCTCCAGACAACAGGGCCCCCACCGGACAGACCCAGCATCATCGCCCAGAGCACCCGCTGGGCGGGCGACACTATATCTGCAGAAGCCCCGGGGGAGAGAAGTACCTGCCGCACAGCTGCCGGGTCCGGGGCACTAGGCTCCCCCAGTCCCCCACCCCTCAGACCGCTGGAGCAAGGGGTGGGTGAGGGAGGAGACCTCCCCACCACCCCCAGCCTCATAATAGCTACAACTGCCGGGCCCCTCCAGTCAATAAGCCCGCCCTGAACAGATCCAACATCACTGGCCTGAGCGCTCCGCCATTCATGTAGAGGCCCTGGCAGGGAGTGAAGCACCCACGCTGGACCCGGGCCTTAAACTTACACCAGTGGAGTCTACGCAGACCGCTACACCAAGGGGTTGAGGAGCGGGGGGGCCGCAACCACCCGCCCCTACGCAACCCTGACCAGGACAACGGCCGCAACACCAGCCGGACACAAGCACAACCCCCACAAGGGCGGTCCAAGGCCCCAGGGTGCATAGAGGGACAGGATAACGCTGCAAAGTGGTGAGAACAGAAGAGGCCCACCCAAAAAGATGGATATCTGCTGAGACTGCTGCCTGGGAAACAGCAATCCAAGTGCAGAGATTAGACTCCAGCGAAAAACTACTCCATTGGGTGGCATTAACTGTGCCATTGCTCCACCCAGCGGTGCAAGATAGCGCCTCAGATAGCACAGACAGTCCAGACCCACATGGGGGCCAAAAAGAAGATTGAAGTTCCAACTGTGGTCTCGGAGGGAGTGGGCGGGGAGGGAGGGGGGGCATGTTATATGTTTCTTTCGAACCACTCATATGGTAATGATTAATCAATGATCTTCTGCGTATAACATTGTTGTAAAGTTAATAAAGAAATAAAAAAAAGAAAAAAAAAGAAGAGGCCCGCCCTGACAATCTCCTTTGGCCGGAGTGAGTAGGCCTCTTTGTTGTGCAGGTCCTGCATGCCTGTATACTACAGAGTCCCATCCAACGAGGGGGGCTGCCATAAGCCCTACAGGCACAAGGACCCAGCATAAGGCTAGCAGCAACTCTGCTGCGTTGGTCCCGCCCGCTCCTCTAGCTTGGCACAGGGGGCCCATCCCATCACTCCCACTCGAGGGTTCCCTAATAGGTGGCGGAACCCTCTCTGAAGCACCTTCCACGTACCGGCACTGCTCAACATACACAGCAAAGGTGATCATTAGCCCTGTCACCATTTGAGGGGGATCCGAAGAGTCCCAGCAGCAAAGGGCGCTCCCAGCAAACGGAGGCCAGGACAACCTGCCACAGTGCAGGCGGATTCACAAGGAGGCCCATGCATACCAGGCCCCATTCAGGTAGGCCACCCATGGAGAAGAAACAAAGCCATCCAGGCTGTCCCGCTGCAGAAGGGGCAAGCCAGCCACATAAAGCGGAGAGGACCCCCACCACCTGCCCCCGCCACATACTGGGCGGGTAGACAGCAGAGACCTCAGCAAACGACAGACACGCCTGGCCCGGACCCTAGGGAGCTTACAGAGGACCTGGGCGAGGGTGATTGGCTAACAAGAAGCCCTAGAGGCGGCTGCAAGGGGCGGTTCCCCCCCAGCCCCTGGGTATCTCAGCTAGACAATCCCCTGAATAGGCATTGCCCCCCTGGACACACTCCGAGCCTATCCATCCGAATAAACTGGCACCAGGCCCATTGTCAAAGGAAGGACTGGCACTCCGCTAGTGGGCCCCTGAAGGCAGAACAGACAGCCCCCCCGACCTTCTAAACTCACACAGGGGGCCCACCACATCGCTCTAGACACAGCCGTGCTGAGGGACATAGACACCCCCCTGGCTACAGAGACCCTCCCTAGCAACAGGGCAATGGCTTCCCAGCCCCCCCGTCCACTGCACCAGGATGTCCAAGCACAAACACCCGAGGTCGGCAGCATGCTGCATCTGCAAGAGAAATTCAAGAAAACTGGACCCATCCAAACCCAGCCCTCAACACCTGAAAGATCTCAGGGCCATTGGGCCACGAAGGAAGATATCCAAGGCCTCCTAGCAGACATTAGGACAGAGTTTCGCAACTGTATGTCTGAGGTCACAACTAAATTAGAGGAATTAGACAACCGAATGGAAGAGGTGGAATGCAGGGTAGGCGACACGGAAGACCAAGTCCTGGAACACTCGGCTCTGATCGCTGAGCTACAGCGGAAAATCCAATCTTTAGAAGATAACATTCAAAATATGCATTGCAAGCAGGAAGACTTGGAAAACAGGGCCCATAGAAATAACATTCGTATTAGGGTGGTCCCCACCTCAATATCAGACCAAGCCCTACCGGCCTACATCAGCGACCTTTTCCAAACTCTCATCCCGGATCGCGACAAGTCGCTACTTATGTTAGACCGAACCCATAGACTTCGAAGCCGCAGGGGCGCCTCTGCCTCCGAGTCCCCAGAGGTGATCACCAGGGTTCACTTTTTTACCACAAAATAAGAAATCATGGCTGCCAGTCGCACGCAGGGAGACCCGACATACCAAGGAGCCGTTATGCAACTTTATCAGGACCTAGCCCCCTCCACAGTCCAACGCTGGAGAGCCCTACGGCCACTGGCCGTCTTCCTCCAAGACCAAAAGATCCAATATTGGTGGCTCTTCCCAGCCTCACTCCAACTTTCATTTGATGGCCAGACAAGGGTGATTCATTCACTCAAAGAAGCCAGAGGCACCATGGGCGGGGAACCCTCGACCCCCGACGAGGATTTGACGGCTTCGTCCCTGGATAAGGCGCGAAGCTCGACACCTAGGTCACAGCTGAACCGCTGGATAAAAGCCCCTAGGGGAGGTAAGCCGCCCGCCACACACAACTAACGAGAAGCAGCTAATCCTCTGTGCCGGAACCTACGCTCTCGGCGCCCGGGCGTCCGACGAAATGCCCCAGCTGAGTGCATGAACAGTCGCTCCGGCACAAGGCCCTTTGGGCCTAGTTTGGTTGAATTTTGTTTTTTTTGGTTGGGCCCCTTCTTGGCCCTGCTGGTTGTTGGGCCACGTTTGGCCTCGCTGGTTGTCGGGCCACGTTTGGCCCCCGGTTTGGATAAGACTAAAACCTGGTTGCAGCAGACCAATTTTCACAGCCTGGCACTGGAAGACAAGCCCCTCCTGGTAGCTCCCCCCCGCACCTGATAGCTGAAGGAGGACAGCGGGACCCCCCCCCCCACCACATGTCATGTTGCGCTAAATTTCATTGAATGTCAGAGGCTTGAACTCCACCGATAAATGCAAATCTACCCTACAGCACTTGCACGACCTCCAGGGCTCTGTGGTGTTCCTCCAGGAGACGTATCTCCTTGCAGAAGACTTTCCCAGGTTTCGTGGACGGGCCTTCCCGGTACAATACTTGGCATCAGGAAACAGTAAGAGAAGGGGCATAGCAATTCTACTGGCAAAGTGCACTCCCTTTAGGGAACGAAGGACCCTGCGTAGCCCAGATGGAAGATATGCGGCGGTAAAGGGTGATCTCTATGGCCAACTCCACACACTGATTTCCGTCTACGCACCAAATGATGGCCAGGAGGCCTTCCTCGCCGACCTGGAGTCATCCCCCCTCCCATTCATCGAAGGCCAAGTAGTCATAAAGGGTGACTTTAACGGGTCCCCAAACCCCTGTTGGACAAATCGGGCCTACCAACACCCAGAGACTTCAAAATTGCACTAAGCTTTTGTCACCTATTCTGGACCCTGCGAGTCGTGGACACTTGGAGGATCATCCACCCGGACATCTGTCAGGTCCTGTAGAAACTTCCTGCAGGAGTTATGCTGTCCTCCCCTCCCCCCCAAGTATGCCCGCCCTATAGTCTCTTAGCTGAAATAACTACTTAACAGGCAAACCCAAGGAGAAAGGGGAATTTGGATAAAATAACAGATCTTCACAGCTTCCTCAGCTTCTGCCTTCTTCTTGGACTGCTAAGCTTGACTCTGTATTTTCTCTTGAGTCAGATACTTTGAGGATCTAAAAACAATCACAATTAAACTATTATTTAACACTTCTCAACTAGCTCTCTCTTACCTTATCATCTTGTCCTTAAAGACCCTCCAATACCTGCAGCCTATGCTGTTAAGCTAATAGGCTTCCTTTATCTACTAATGTTATTTCTGAAAAGTCTTAGAAACAACTTAAGAACTGTTGATGAAGAAGTTCTTGAATGCCCAGAAACTTCTCTTACTCCGCTCCCTGACTCTCCTTTTAGGCTTTTCCTTCAGTGGATGAGAGTTCAAAAGAAACATAGTAATTGTCAATCTCTTTGCCGTGAAAGTTGACAAGTATCTTATTTGCTCAATACTAGAGTTTATTCTTGAACTGCTTTGCCTGCTCACTGTGCTGCTTACTTCCTGCTTTTACTGACGCCTGAATGAATGCAATGAATTATGTAATTTCTCTTTTTCAGAGTTCAGGAGATTTGGCTTGCTTTTAAAACCTCCTCAGGATTTAGTTGCCTTCTCTAAAAGTTCCGACTTCTTACCAATTTAATTTATTCTGTAAATCCGCAGAAAACTGCTCCGAAAGACGATCTTGAAGGAATGGCAGCACGGAAGACCAACCATCAATAAAAATACCGAACGGAATACACAGCTGAACGACTTACGCAAACGGTTTTTCAAAACATGAGGTCTTTTACTCAAAACCGCTCGAAAAACAAGACGCAACGCGACGAGCGAGGAAAGAAAGAATATAAAACTATTAGTAAATAATTACGTTAGTAAGAGTTTTAGAAAGGTTAGCAGATTAATCTCATGCCGCACACACGAGCAACGAGACCGCACGCCTTATTAAATTTTTTAAAAATGTGTTAACACAAGCAAAAATGATTGCGCACAGAAAAAACACGCGCACAAAAGTTTACACGCGCACACTTCAGAAAACAAAACACCAGTTTCAATGCTTCCTCGAACACCTTGACCATCTGACTTCTACTGTTTTTATATAGTTTCAAATGTTAACTCTAGCGTGTCCTTGAACTTCACGCTTAAAGCAATTAAAGATACTAAATACAAATTACTGTTTAAGATTTCTGTTTTTTTCCTTATAATTCACTGGCACTTATCTTGCTTCATCTGTTCACGACTTTCTTCTTCAGCTTCTTCTGCTCTCAAAACAGCAGATTTCTTCTTCTGCTTCAAAGTTTTTTAATATCTCAACTATAAATAATCTCTAACTAGAACTTCTTATAACTTTACTTCAAAAAATTCTGCTGAGCTATACAACTGTGACTTGGTTCGCCGATTGCTTGAATGAAAGGCAGTTTAGAATTCCAAACTACCTCACTGCCAGTCACCTCCAATCACTGCTGCTGTTGAGACTCCATCTTGCCTTGGGGAAACCGAGGCCTCCTGAAAACTTACTTAAGGGAAAGTTTCTTTATTTTCAAACCATAACCCATACAACTTCAACCTCCTACAAATCACTATCCCTTTACCTCCTTCTGCCAGAGTGTGTCAAGCATGTACTTGTAAATATACTTCTAAAAGGACGACCTTTACAATGAAAGCCCTTATGTGAAAACCTTATTGTGTACCCTAGATTCCTGACACATCGCAGACTTTTCATTCTTTTTGCATGTCCATCGCACATCATCCCGGATAGATCTGATCCTAGCGAGCCCACAATTCTTGGCGTTCACCGATGAGGTGGAGATCAGCACGAGGGTCCTGTCTGAACATGCCACAATACTATTCACCGCCAGGGTCTTTGACCCCCGCCCCCCCGGAGAGACCTCGTTGGGCCCTCTACGAGCCAATGTTACATGACATGGCAGTGCAGGACGCCATAACTAAGGCGATCCATAACTACTTTAAGGAAAACCCGCCGGATCTCACCTCTACAACAACAAGATGGGAAGCCATGAAAGCAGTAATCAGGGGGGAACTAATAGCCCAGGCTTCCGCATATAGGAATAGACGAGCTGCAAGGAAGGACCAGCTGGAGAAAGAGATAGAGGCTAAGGCAATTCATAAGAAGAAATGGTCACCTAAAGCTGCCAAACTTGTGAGGCTGGCCCGCACGAAACTAGAGGCTCACTATGCAGAGGACACTGCCCAGACCTTGATTAGGACAAAGCAGAGCTATTATGTAAATGGAAACAAGGCTAACAGATTCCTGGTAAACAAGCTAGCCAGAACCCCCCCTGCGGAACCACATTGCCGCTCTGAAGAGCCCAGAGGGCACAATACTCTATGGAGAAGGGGCAAAGCTATGGGTAGCGGCAGCCCAGCTGGCCGACACACTGACTTCTTCCCCTCACCCACAAGCACAACAGGAACAACTCCTATCAATTGGCAGACTCCTGCACCTCTCAGAAGCAGACAGATCCTCCCTGGAGGCCCCCATCATGGCTGAAGAGGTCGAGGAAGTGCTTAAAACCATGAAGCCTAGGGCCTCAGGCCCGGGCGGCTTCCTGCCTAAGTTCTACAAACTCTTTCGTCCTCTTCTCCTGGCCCCGATAACTGAGCTGTTCAACTCATTTCGAGACACAGGCATCATAACCTCCTCTATGCAGGAGTCCATTACAATCATGCTCCTGAACCCCGGTAAGGGCCCAATGGAGTGCTCATCATATAGGCCTATATCGCTCCTTAATATAGATGCAAACTCATATCCAAAAGTGTTAGCGAATAGGCTGGCGCTGGTCCTACCGTCCATCATAGACCAAGATCAAACAGGATTCATCAGAGGGAGAAACACAGGGGACAATATTTGCCGAGCCCTCAACCTCATCGAGGTGGACACTCAGAACCGGTAGGGCCTGGCCGCCCTAACCCTAGACGCCACTAAAGCCTTCGACGGGGTGGACTGGAACTTTATGCGACTCACGCTGGAGGTATTCCAGTTTGGCCCCTCCTTCCGCAAGATGCTGTTAGCCAACTATCAAACCCCAAGGACGTCACAGAGTGAACCAAAAGACCTCAGTCCTGATCTCGCTATCGTGCGGGACAAGACAGGGCTGCCCCCACTGCCGCCGATATTTGCCCTTGTTATGGAACCATTTGCCAAAGGATCCGAATTGAATGATGAGATAGCTGGGTTGGATATAAAGGGTGAGCAGTTTAAGATCTCCCTGTACGCCGATGATGTGATGATCTCCATCACTGACTGCCGGTCCGCTCTTCCCGCCGTCATGGACGAATTGAAAGTCTTCGAACAAACGGCTGGATTCAAGGTGAACTATTCTAAATCCGAGGCACTGCGAATCAACTTGGATGCTCCCCACATGGCAAGTCTCCAGACGTTCTGCCCGTTGTCATGGAGCACCGCGTCCTCGGCTTACCTGAGGATACGTCTTACTGCCAACCCGAAACAACTGTATGCAGTGAATCCCCCCCCCCTATTTAGAGAGCTGGAAACTGACTTGAAGCGCTGGGACGGCCAATAAATCTTTCTGCTGGGCAGGATCACAGCGTGCAAGATGAACCTCCTCCCGAGACTCCTTCATGTGTGCTCTACCCTGTCGCCCCCCCTCCCCACTCCAAAACACCCCTGGAGCAGCTCCAAAAGAAACTCTTGAAATTCATTTGGAAGGGGCGCAGGGCCAGAATCCGGATGAGGGTCATGACAGGGGCAGCAAGTGGGGGGGCCTGGGCCTTCCCAACCTCATGGACTATTTCATAGCAGCCCAGCTCTCAAGCGCTTTGGCTTGGGCGAAACATATGAATCCCCAAAATGGACACGCATCGAACAAGCTAAAAGCCTGCTTCAGCTAAGCTCCCTGTTACACATCGCAGACTCCACTCGTAGTCGTTGGCCAACAATGCTCTCGTCCACCAAAGCAACCCTGGACACATGGTCATGGGCCCGGCGCAGGAAGAACCTACCTAAGGGCTCAGGCCAGCTCTCCCCGATCCTCTGGAACCCAGATGTCTCCCCGGAATGGATAGTGAAAACTTTAGCGGATGGTCCAGAGGATGCCTTCGGACCCTCTCACAACTCTAGGAGAGTGGCACCCCACTCAGCTTCGAGGAATGCAAGAGCCACTTTCATCTTGCAGAGGAGAGATTCACATATGCCCAGATTAGGCACTGGATCTGGCAGCCCGCGGTCGAACAGAGGGCCACAACAGACTTGCATTCTCTTGAACGCACGCTCCAGGAAGGCTCCCAACGAGGGCAGATTACCAGGCTGTACCGACTCCTTTAAGAGGACATCCTGACGACCAGACCTCTATACATGGCCAGGTAGAAGGCAGACTTGGGACAACCCATCGAGGACCAGACATGGGTGGAAATATAGACACGGATCAACTCAACCTCCAGATGCATTGTGAATAAGGAATGTGCTCGGAAGCTCCCCCACCGCTGGTATTACTCCCCAGAATGCCTGCACCACTGCCACACACCCATAAACACGAGCTGTTTGAGGCGTTGTGGTGCACGGGGCCCTTCTTTCATATCTGGTGGGATTGCCCAACGGTGCGGGCCTTTTGGACAGTGATCATACACACTATAGAGGACATCACTCAGCGTAAGCTACCCATGGATCCTGAGGTGATCCTCCTAGGAATGGCAAGTCCAGACTGCTACCCTAAAACAGGGCGCACGGCCAAACTGCTCACACATCTGCTACTGGCGGCCAAGATAACGGTGGCCCGCAAATGGAAGGCACAGGAGGGCCCCCCCGATACCTCTCTGGCGGATAAAGGTTTGGGAAATCCTGGTGGCTGAGAAGTCACAGTGGCAAAGGAGGGAGCTTTGTATCGCTTTACGGACTGCTGGGCCCCAGTGCTGGACTCACACAGCCGATTCCCAGCGCTGACGTTCCAGCCCAGTTGGTGGGAAAATGTCTAAGATCTTGAGTAGCCCCCTTGCCGCCTACAGGCGTCAACGACTAATGATCCACGGAGGCGACCGCAATGGGGTGAGTGGGGGGGCATGGTCAAATGTATTTCATTCATGTCAAATGTGAGGCGGGTTGCCTTGTGTACTTAGCTAACTTTATATGCTGTAACCGAAACAAAGATGTTAAAAAAATAAAAAATAAAAAAAAAGGATGAGAGGGCTAAAAAGGCAGGTATGTGTCATGATGCCCGCTCCCGGGGAGCCGGTTCAAGCCCTGCGTCCCCGAAAGCGGACATCCAGTCCCCAAGGAAGGACCCAGCAACCCCATATAGGGGCCCTTTGGACAGTGTCCTGGCGCCTATGGTGCCTATGGCGCCAGGCTCATAAAAGACATCAGTCCTGGCGCCATAGGCGCCAGGCTCATTATGGAAGTGCTTGGGTGCACTTACCTGATGCAGACCATGCTGCAGGATCCCGGCCTCCTTGAGGCCTGAAAGGAACTACTTTACCTGTGGGACTAATTTACCATCCGGGCATGGTCGGGGAAGGATACATACCTGATTGGAGGAAGGATACATACCAGGAACTTCTTCCGAGGCTATTTAAACCCCACCCGAACAGCCACACGTGCTTCGCGTTGTTCTGCATCTAGCAGCTGGACGCTCACCGTGTCTGCTCCTGCATCCTGACTTCTGCCACGCCTGCCAGCATCCTGGATCACCTGCAAAGGAAGAGAAGAAGAGAACAGAAGAAGGAAAAGTCCTTACCTGCTAAACCCGCATCCCGGAGACATCTTGCCGACAATCCTGAAAAGGAAGACTTTTATTTAAAAGCTCATCGCGTCGATCGCTGCAGGGCCGCATTCCACTCACCTTTATAGGGCGCCTCCATGTTCAGCAGCGATCATCCGGATTCGCAGTCACGCCCCAGCGCCTAAGGAGAAAAAGATCAGAACAAAAGGTGAGAGAGAGAAGGAAATAAGGAAAGCTAAATCTCCATGTTAAGACTTACCTGTTGATTCATTCCCTCTTCATTTCGGGTCCGCGCCGCATCCTGGCATTTCCGGACCCCGGCCCCTAAGGGGAAAAAGACATCAGCGTTAATGAGCGAATGAAAAGACATTACCAAAAAACGCTCATTAAAGACTTACCTGATTTCTACAAGGATTTCACCTCTCATCTCGGGTCGGTGCCTGTTCCCCGGCATTCCGTACCCCGGCCCCTATGGAGAAAAAGACACTAGCATTAGTACATTAATGCATAGACACAATGGGAACCTCTTATCAAAAACTTACCTGGAAGCCAAGCAAGTTTGGTTCTCACCAATCCGAAAATCCAGTGAAGTAACTGGATACCAACGCGCCCCTGCATCAGAAGCAGGATGGAGAGCTCGTCCTTCTAGACCCTAAGGTGAGACGCTACGAGGAATCACAGAGGGTTTCGAGGAGGGTGAGAGGGGAAAGTGGGAGGCTGATTGCATTACCCCGCAGACAGTTAATCCCCTATTTTCACCTACAGAAGGATACTTCTGCTAGCCAGACAAGCCAGATTTGGGGGCCCGGTCCAGTCCGTCTTCCGAACCCTGCGCAACACCTTAGAAGAGGTCACAGCAGCGCGAACCAGGCCAGCGCCTCCGTGGGAGTCAGGAGAGCATTACAGTATTCTACTGGCTTACCGATTGAGGTGTCAACAAAGCTCAAGAATGGTGGACTTGCTATGAGACACAAGGAACCAAACTATACAGGATAAAAATAGAGGAAGAATTAAAAAAATGATTATGTATGTTATACGAGGCCGAAGCCTAAGAGGATGAAGAGAGCATAGAGGTCTACCTAGCCAAACTCAAACTTCCTAGAATAGAATATGAGGCAGCCTGCCGTCTAGATTAGCGTGTAATAACAAAATAAATAGTTAAGGCAATCAAAGAAATGCTGAGTGAGAAAGTTCCAGTGGAGGATGGTTACAATGTTATGTTTTATAATATCTTTAAGTAACTTTGTGGCAACCACCACAAGTATTTGATAGGGTCCTGGTGGAGCTTGCCCTTCTCAGAACACTGCTCAGAGCTATAAACTCGGTAATACCCAAAGAGGGAAAAGGTAGGACCAAATGTGAAGCCTACCATCTAGTCTCTCTCCTGAACGTGAACATGAAGATTCTAGCAAAGACCTTAGCAAATAGATTGAAGCCCTTACACCTGACGTGCATGGGGAACAGGTAGGGTTCATCCAGGGCTGGCAATCTGGGGGAACAATATTAGAAAGAGCCTTGACCTTATACACTTGGTGCAGGAAAGAAGAGAAGAAGCCTGGTTAGTCTCACTTGATGCAGGAAAAGTGTCTGACTCCATGGAATGGCTGTTTCTCAATAAAGTCTTGGAAAAAGCAGAGATGTAAATCAATTTCACAGAATGGGTAAGGGTCATGTACGATAGACTGATGGCAACAGTGAGGCTAGAATCTACAGAATTCTAATTGGGCATGGGGACAAATCAGGGCTGCCCCTTTCTCCACTCCTGTTTGCCCTGGTGATCGAGCCCTTGCCGGTGGCAAGTCGCCAAAACCCAAAAATGTAAGGCCTCCCAAGTGACTATATTCAATTCAAAGTATCGTTATTTGCAGATTCCTGCAAATTCCCCCTTCCACTCAAGCCGTCCCCCTGGTACTGCAGGGGCACCTTCAACCCTTCCTCCAGGACCTGTTTCTTAGGGGCAGGCTCACTGTCTACCAAAGGCTGGGGAAACATTTGACCAAGGTCATATCCACTGTAGCTTCCGCCATGGCCTGAATCCGATCCCATCGGATTTTGAGGAACTGGTGCAGGCACAGACGGACTGAGCAATGCTTTATATGTTGGTTGGGGACCCAGAACAGCCTCTTTCAGATGCAGCAGAAATAATGCAGGCAGGAAAGGCAAAACTCACATGTTCCCAGTCATCACACAGCGCATCTTACCAATTCTCATACCATCATCTCACGTCGGAACAGTCATTGCCAGGCAACAGGGCGGTGGCTCTGCGCACCCGTGTGGCAGTCTCCATGCAGCACCCTCCAACGGTGGTCTAACGCTGATGAATAGTGCAGACCTTCCCTGGCAGTGCACCAGCTTCGTAGGGTGACTTATCTGGTGGGCACCTTCTGTACCGCAGGCTGCTTATTTAGATCCACGTACTCTCCCCATCCCCTCCGGTTTGCCCTGGTGATCGAGCCCTTTGCAGTGGAAATGTACCAAAAAAAAAAAATAGAAGGCCTTCAAAGTAACAATATTCAATTCAAACTATTGTTATTTGCAGGCGACAATCTCCATTGTCTAACCAATCTGGAGATATGCATGAAGTACACCTTGAAGAAGCTGGACGAATATGGAAAACTGGCTGGACTGAAGGTGAATCGTGCTAAATCATGCATTTTCCTTGCAGTGGCGGAAGGTGAGAGGCCTCACAACAGTACGGAAGTGTACAGAATGAGCAGAGAAGGAACACAAAGTACAATGGCATACACCTACAGAAAAAAACCTGAGAAGCTTTATGAGTTAAAGTGTACACCTATAATGACGACTTTAAAATCGGATTTGTTTAAATGGCAAAAGCAAACTGTCTCCTGGCTCAGTAGAGTGACTAGTATATACCAGGGGCACCCGTGTGTTTCTTTCCCTTCTTTCCCTTACACTCTGTTGAGTGTAAGTGTGAGTGTGAGTTCAAGTACGGCCTTTGGTCGTGAGACCGAGTTCCTAGCACATCGCACTCATTTAGCATGTAGACCACAACACAAGCAGCATTAACTAGGACACCTTGTAGATATAACACGGCCATGGATAAATGTTAGAGTTACGACAATAAATATGTTGCATGGCTGTTAGCCAATACCTCACTGTTTGGAGAAGGGACAGTACCCAACCTAACTACCAACTTGAGCAATTGAGATGAGCCGACACATTTAAAAAGCGACTTATCAGAATGGAAATGCATGGTAGTGCTGCTTTTATACCTAAGAAACGGCACTGTCCAAGGAAGCTGTATCCCTGTTTGGCCATGACAACAAAATGCGAGGCAGATAAGGCATACTCGAAACAGCGTGACAGACAATAAACCAATTACAGGTTTTCGAGCAAGACGAGAATCTAGATGCTATGAAGCCGTTGAAGGCATAATGCGACATCATGTCTTAGTGAGCAGGAATACGATAACCATAAAGCCTTGTGAGCCAAACCGGAACCACATGAATAGGACAACAGGAAATTTAACAGCAAAGGTAGAGTTTGTTCAAAAACACTCTAGTATTGCGAGCGGCAGACAAGAGCAGAAGTAGTTTTCATGTGACTGTATGGAGAATAAGGCGGCACAAGTACTAACAAGGTAAGCACAGATGTCAGTGGCGAAACGAACAAACTCATGAAGGCCAGCCATGACAAGTGTGTTTGCTTTGTTTTGTAGATACCAATGGCAACGCAGACGAACTGGCAGAGGGCATCTCCGATGCCAATAAAGAAATGGCATATGATTGAAGAACTGAGAGTGAATTGTGAGTAATGTTTTGAAGCGGTCACTATGAGCAGACAGAATTGCTCAATACCGTAGTTAAGAGAAACTAGATAGCATATTCCACTGTCTCCATAATAGGTGACGCCACAACATAAGTGAGCGTGGAGTGGAGGATTAGTTTCCAATGCACGAAAAGGGTGAGCAAATTAGTATCACAGACGGGCGGTTTTCCCGTTGACAATGCATGTTATGGAGCACGAGTAGCATAGCGTGATATCACCATTGTGGATTAACAACAAGGTGGTCTAGTTACGAGGTCTGTAGTGTTGGAGTGAGGTGAAGGCGAAGGGTGCAAGGAAATACCTGATTGGGAGAGGCGTTTCAAGATGCCAGTATGCATGCTGCATTAAGGCAGCATGCTGAAGAGACCTAATTATCAAATGCCATGTGTCATGTGCGACATAAGCAAGTGAACACATAGCGTATGTTTGTCTGCTTACAGGAGAACAAACTAAAGGTCTGCGAAAGCAGAGAAGCAAGAGCTTATAAAACTAACAAGACTGCAATGCACATGAAAGATTCATGTATGCCGATTGAAGAAGCAACCTCTATATATCATATAAAGAGAGGTGCAACACTATACAAGGATGGCATTGGGACAAGCATGCAATGTGCGTTTGAACAGCATCCTACTGTGGAATATAAACATTTTTTCACGAAGAATAGCCCCTGAAGAAGTTCTGTTGATTAGTTATCTAGCCGATGAGCAACGAAACATGTTGGGGAGGTTTAGATGTGTATTAAATATGTGATATGCATTTTTTAAGAGATTAGATTTGGAAGATCAAATGAATGAGTATAGCACTTCTGGAATGAATTAATGAGTACGAGTGCAGCGCGTCAAACAGCCTATGAAGAGCTATGCTTTACAGGTGCTCTCTGTCACAAATGTAGTTGTGCTTGATGGTGTTATGTGATAACGTTAGGGTGTTTAAACTAGAAGAACAGTGGAACATTGATTTTTTACTAAAGGTTTTTAGGCACTGGACATATGGCATTTGTTAAATTTGATAAATTCAATAAATGTATGCAATACTGATTTAGGAGGTGCATTGATTGTCTCATACACAAGGGTTGTTTTGTTTACAGATTAGTTTATACCAGGGGTACACATATATTTCTTTCTCTGGGGGTCACTGTTCAGTATAAGTGTCAGTAGAATGACTTTCATGAAGATGAACAAGTTACTTACCAACTGGTAACGTTCTTTCGACTGGATGTTCCTCCGACGCATTCCACATCTTTGACATGTAATGTCCAAAGCTGTGCACTTCGGAACCTTTTTCGGCAGAGGGCGTCCTGCGTTGATGGCGTCGGTTCCATGTCCCTCGAAGGTCTCAGTCGAGGGCGACGTCACGGGATGTTATAAATAGGATGCACGGCGGCCGTAGCCTCTGTTCCCCCACCCCACCCCCAGAACGTGTGGCACCAGTCTGATGCCTGCTGGACTGCACTTAGCCTTGTGGAAAACGGAAGCTGCAATCGCATAGGAAATTCTCCTGAGGGGCAGGCTGGGAGGGCAATGTGGAATGCGTTGGAGGAACATCCAGTCGAAAGAACGTTACCAGTTGGTAAGTAGCTTGTTCTTCAAATGGATTGAGTCCTCCAACGCATTCCACATCTTTGACAGACTCCCAAAGCAGTACCAGTAAATGTAGGAGGGAAAAGAGTTTAGAGTACCCAATTAGATTGCGGAATAAAGAACCGCCTTCCCAAAGGCCATATCCTGACCATGGATTGTATCCAGGGAATAATGTTTCACAAATGTATGGATGGAAGCCCAAGAAGCGGCATCACAAATATTCCCAATAGGAACACCCCGCTGGAGGGTGGTGGAAGTAGCCACACCCCTACTGGAATGAGCTCTCAACCCATCAGGAGGGTCTTTACCCGCCAACCGGTAACACTCCGTAATGGTAATAATCCACCTGGACAAGGTCTGTTTGGTAACAGCCTGGCCCAATCAGTGTCCAACATATCCTACAAAGAGTTGATTGTCCACTCTGACCCTGGACATCCTAGAAATGTAAAAGCTAAGAGCTCTCCTAGGATCCAACCTATGGAGATGCTCCTCTTCCTTACCAGGATGAGGAGGAGGGTAGAAAGATGGAAGAACCACCTTTTGACTCAAATGTGAAACACAGTAAAGGGTGGCTTCGATGAAAGGGCCTGCAATTCACTCACTCTGCGAGCGAAAGTAACCACAACTAAAAACACAGTCTTGAAGGACAGTAATATCAAAGGACAAGAGTGCAAAGGTTCAAACGGAGCACCCATGAGAAATTTCAAAACCAAAGTCAAATCCCAAACCGGTACCTGGAGGGGTGACAGCGGAAATACATTAGTCAGTCCTTTAAGAAACTGGGAAATCAAAGGAATCTTAAAATAAGAACATTCTTCAGACGAGCGCTTAAAGATAGACAGCGCCACCAAGTAACCTTTAATGGTACCCACTTGAAAGCCCCTGTGGGCCAAAGAAAGCAAGAAAGACAAACCCATAGGAATGGAGCACTGAAAAGGATCAATATTGTGATCCCTGCACCAGTCACAGAATTTACGCCAACGGTACAGGGATTTGGTAGCAGGCCGCCTGGCCGAAAGCAACACCTCCATCACATCATCCGGGAGGTCCCAATCCTTATACCTCAACCTTTCTGATACCAAGCGTGAAGGTTGAGAGTCTTGACCTCTGGATGGAGAACCTGATCCCCCGCCACCCACCCCCCCACGACGGGGACTGGAGGAAACAGAGCAGTGGGAATGACCAATCCACCACAAAACGCGTCTCCTAAGGCTCCTCTTGGAGGAAATTCCCTTGAGCAGAATCTCTCGCACTTCCGGTCGACACTGGTGGCGAAGAGATCCACTTGCAGGGTTCCCCAAAGGGCGAAGATCTCCTGAAGGATTTCCTGAATCAACTCCCACTCGTGGGAGACCGTGCTCTGCCTGCTCAGGGCGTACGGCGCCGCATTTTCGTCTCCGGCCAGATGAACTGCCGAGATCGAAATGTCCTGCTGGATGGCCCAGAACCAGAGTTGCATTGCCTCTCTGCACAACGGAAGTGAACCTACCTCCCCCCCCTTTTTTGTTGAGGTAATGCATGGCCACTGTGTTGTCTGTCATGATCAGGACACTTTTCCCCCCCGTACCGAGGGAAGAAAAGCCTTCAGGGCTAGCCTGATGGCCCTCAGCTTTAACAGATTGATGTGGAGTCTGGACTCTGACAGAGACCAATGACCGTTGGCGGTCAAGTCGTTGGCATGAGCGCCACAATGTGATGAGCCCTTACCTTGGGAGGAGAACACTTCCCCAAGGACGTGTCCAACACAGCCCCGATGTACTGGAGCTGTTGGGAAGGTGTCAGGTGCGACTTCTTGAAATTCAGGGAGAAGCCCAGCCTGTGAAGGGTGCGGCAGGTGACACCGAGATGATCCAACACTAGCTCAGGAGAGCGCGCCCAGATCAGCCAGTCGTCCAGGTAGGGGTACACTTGAATCCCCCCCTCGCCTGCGGTACGCTGCCACCACCACCATTAGCTTGGTGAAGACCCTCGGGCGGAGGTCAATCCGAACGGCAGGACCCGAAACTGAAAATGCGAGTCGCCAGCCGCAAACCTCAGGTACTTCCTGTGCATGGGATGGATCGGCACATGGAAGTAAGCATCCTTGAGGACCAGAGACACCAACCAATCCTGAAGTTGAAGGGCCTGGAGGACTTGAGAAAGAGTGACCATCTTGAACTTGACCTTCTTGAGAAGTTTGTTCAACCAACGCAAGTCCATGATGGGACTCAATCCCCCGTCTTTCTTTGGGATAAAAAAATAAGGGGAATACCATCCCTTGTTCCTCTCAGCTACATGGACTCGTTCTATAGCGCCTTTCTCCAGCAGGCTCAAGATTTCCTGCGCAAGGAGCGGATCCGGAAGCTTCAAAGAGAGTTTCCCCAGTGGATTGTCGTGAGGCCGCTGAAGGAAGGGAAGGCAGTAGCCGTGGGCAATGGTATCCAGAACCCACGCATCTGAAGTAATGGCCACCATTCTTTGAGATGCTGAGACAGTCTGCCCCCAACCGTCGAACCACCCATCCTGTGAGGGAAGCAACCGTCACTACCGTCACCTCTGGCCACGGTTGCCAAAGCTCTTCCCCCTTCATCAGGTTCCCTTCATTGGTCCACCACAGAAGATCCTGGGAGACCGAGAGTGGAATCTGAACGGGATCCGACATCTTGCCAGAGAACTGCGACCACTGCATCTTGAGCGCCCACTGCAGGGATCTCATCCGCAGCCGGGCCTCTGGTACCAGAAAAATGCAGGATGCCATGAGACAGAGAAACTAAGAATTCGAAAGCCTGGAGACTCTGGGCATGTTGAAACTTGTCCACCATCCCCTTGGACTTGGAAGTCAGGGACTTAACAGGCTTAGAGCCCCTACCTACCTGGAGCTTCCCCTTCCGCTCCCACAAGGCCTTGGCAGTCAGCGACTGGCATTTTGAGCAGTCATCGGTGTCGTGCGACTCGCCCAGGCACCACAAACAAATGCGATGGGGGTCGGTGAGCGACATCTTCGACTTGCAGTCCTGGCAGGTCTTAAAGCCAGACCGCGGAGTCGGAGGGGTCGAACAGAAAGACATCTTCTACGAAGAAAACACACAAGGCACGCCGAGTCTCACGAAGTTAACACGTTCGCGGAAAAAACGGAAGTGAGGCTACTGACGCCGTGCATCCTATTTATAACATTCTGTGACATCGTGCTCGACGGAGGCCTTTGAGGGACATGGACCCGACGCCATCGATGCAGGACGCCCTCTGCCGAAAAGGTTTCCGAAGTGCACAGCTGTGGACATTACATGTCAAAGATGTGGAATACGTTGGAGGACACAATCCATTCGAAGAATGTGTTACCTACACTACTCTTCCTTTTCATGATGCTACCGGTGGTGGTTCCAGACAGCTTCTTTAGAGAACTACAACATGAAATCTCTGTGTTTAAATGGGGGCAGAAGAAAGCCAGGATTACCAGGAGAACCTCCCCATGAGGAAGTAGGAAGTGGGGGCGGTTGGTCTGTCGGATCTGCGGGCTATTATAAGGAAGCACAACTAAGAGTCTTTTTGGACCATATAAGGGATGAATTTAGAACGTATTGGCCCTATGTAGAAGATTGTCCGACATTTCCAAAGAAAGTCGGGGATCTTCTCTGGACCCCGAGGAAGGTGGTTCCAAAATGAGTACTAAATCACCCAGTACTAGGGATCATATGGGACATATGGAAAGAGGATTTCTTTAATAAGCACCTGTCCTCTTGGTCTTCCCTGATGAGCACAGTGTTTGGCTTTCCAATAGATTTAGGAAAAATCAGGGGGGGGGGAGGCAGAGGCACGATGCTGGTTGGATTCGAGACTGGAAATGGTGGGTCAGTTCTTTGCAGACAGCATCTTTCGTGGCTATGAGGAGGTACGAGAAATGTCGGGTGGAAGGTAGACCCCCGCAGTCCAATACTATAAATTAAGGGGACAATCTTGAAAACCGAGTGGAAGAATAAAGTCAGTAGAGCACTAACACATATGGAAAATATATGGGACAAGGCCACAAATAGAAATGGAATGATATATAAAGCAATTCTACTTGGGGGAACAGAAGAGAAAGGGACATTTCAAACACAATGGAAAAGGGACCTCTGGCAAGAACCCCAGTAAAAGCTATGGGCAAAAATATATATTACATTCCATTGGAATTTGTCACACACGCTAAGACAAACTTTAAGCTCCTACACAGATGACACCACAACCCGGCTAAGATATCCAAAATGTTTACAGGTAGCGTACTGATGTACCCAAGAAGGTGTGGACACACGAGTGTACAATCATATGCAGAGGGAATGCTGGTATACAGATATACCGGACAGAGCTCCTCAGTTGGACAAAAGAAAAGCTGGGAAATTGCCAGGGAAGGAACCCCCCCCTCACAGTGCTCTTTAGTGCCCTCCTCCCCGAAAGCATTTGACCCATTATAGGCTTTCAAGGATGTGGGAGGCATGGTTGCTGCTGGTAGACTGTCAGTGGCACAAGGTATGGAAAGTATTTATGCTTGAGAAACTCACCTATATGCTTCATGATGACATTGGGATGTTTATGGCGGAATGGTGGGCTTTTCTGGAGACACGCCAAAAACCTAGCTTTATTCCCTGCACCACAGCAAATGGCAT
This sequence comes from Ambystoma mexicanum, assembly GCF_040938575.1. Taxonomy (NCBI): domain Eukaryota; kingdom Metazoa; phylum Chordata; class Amphibia; order Caudata; family Ambystomatidae; genus Ambystoma; species Ambystoma mexicanum. The sequence continues at coordinate 496,654,277 of NC_090936.1, read as the reverse complement.
TGTTCCCAATCCATTAATTGGCAAAGTAGGAAAGATGAAATCCTGTATGTAAGCGCCCCCTGAGAGGGACAGAGCAAGAAGTTACTAAAGCCAAAGAGAGCCCCTGGGTAATCTTAGGAGGTGTGATGGTGAGGAACATCAGACCGTACTGCTGTTAGGCACTTTTGTACACTCTGCCTTACCTTGCTTAAACATCATGTACCGTGCTTTTATTCCAGATTTGATTGTAGGCATGTGGACCCTTGCAAAGCCTTTTAATTGGATGTCTGGCCTGCTGTTTATTCAAGAGTTATATTTCAACAACAGCAAAAAAATGAGTTTTAGGGTTATTTCAGTACTTTAATGTATTGATATTGATATTTTATTTTTATCACACTTGTACACAAGTGTTTCAGAGCACGACAAGGCAAGGGAGGGAACAGGGGTGAACAAAACAGCGATCTTACTAGGCCCAGTGACATTGAGAACGCGCAAATGCATGGGAGAGGGGCAGGGGAAAAGTGCATGGAAGGGGGAGAAGTGGAAAGTGCGAAGTAGAGGAGAAACTGATAAATAATAAATAAAAAATAAAGGCAGCAAACAGTGGTAGTTCAGCCAGCAATTTGCAAGTGCTAGGTTTAAGGCAGCAGACAGGGTAGGTCTGATAAGTGCAGGAAGAAAAAGGGGGGGGGGCTGTATGGGTACAGATAGAGACCCCAGTGCAAGGGGTGGCCCAGAGGCAGTGCGGGAGGGTGGTGGTGAGCAGGTACCTGGGCCCGGAGGACAGAGGGTGGCTAGGTGCACGGTGCCAAGAGAGAACAGATCAGTAGGGGAGAGGGGGAGCTAAGGCAGAAGAAAAGAGGAAGGTCTTGAGGTGCTTCCAGAACCGGAGATGGTTCTCCTCAACTTTTAGAGTGGCAGGGAGGCTGTTGCAGAGGAAGGCCCCAGCCGAAGACAGATCTACCCCCAGCTCGTTTCTTTGAAAAACGACTGACCCTGAGGGAGTTAGAGGTAGAGGAGCGAAGAGCTCGAGAGGGGTGGTATTTGCGGAGGGATAGCTGAAGGTATTTTGGACCCATGCCCCAGAAAGCCTTGTGGGGGGCAGAGGGTTTTGAATTTAATCCTTGCATCCACTGGGAGCCAATGGAGAGATTTCAGAGCTGGAGAGATACAATCCCAGGGCTTGAGGCCAAGGACAAGTCTCGCAATCCTGTTCTGGATTATTTGCAGAGGGCGGAGAGTAGAGGCAGGTAGATTTAGAAAGAGGCTGTTACAATAGTCCAACAAAGAGAGAACCAGAGCTTGGGATATTGCTTTTGCATTTCTCTAACCTTTTCTGAGTCCTGCCACAAGGCAGGTCCTTTCTGAGACAGGCTGTGCATTTTTAACTAAATAGCTGTGTTCTTTAATGACATGTTTGAAAATGTATAGTTTACTTGGCATGATCTGTAGTTATGAATGACGGCTAGGATAGCACATAGATGTCAGTACCGCCGGGGTGGGGGGGGGGGGAAAGAGAGAGAGAGAGAGAGAGAGAGAGAGAGAGAGAGAGAGAGAGAGAGAGAGAGAGAGAGAGAGAGAGAGAGAGAGAGAGAGAGAGAGAGAGAGAGAGAGAGAGAGAGAGAGAGAGAGAGAGAGAGAGAGAGAGGTATTGTAAGTGTTTATAGCGCTGCCACACAATCAATCAGACACTCACACAATCAATCAGATACTTCAATCTTGAAGCTTGGACCCACCGCCGTTCTAGCCGTTCCAGACATCAAATTAAACATTAATTAAACCCCAACTGCAATCGTGGGGCACTTGTTGATGAAATATTTTTAGCGTGCATTGTGATGCTAGTATTTGAGTTTTCGACAAAGATCACACATGTTGCGCAAATGGTATAACCACGATTTACTGGCACAAAGTACTACAGCTGATGACATTTTTAGAGTCGCGAGTGCCAGGGTGTTATACCCGGGCTTGTGATGTTTGAGATGTGTAAATGTTGGCTTATGTGCCAGTGCATGTTTTAGATTGTGCCAGATACATTTTGTACTTCAAAGGAGGCGCTACTTTTATTTTATTCTGTATGCAGAGTGGCTGAAATGGGAGCGCAGAGTGTTGGCCTGCATCTTTACATGTGAAATTGTAAGGTCTGCTTTAAAACAAATGGGTGAGGTAGAAGTGTGCAAGGACTTTTTAAAATATGGTTCTGCAGTGTTTTTATGCAATTTTGACAACACATGCAGTATGAAGTTAGTGTTTGAGAATGTGCCAGAGATCGCACATGTTGCACAAATGGTATAGCAGAGATTTATTTTGTACAAACTGCCGGCATGACAGATTTTATTTTAAAGGGGACATGCACTGGGGTGTTACACCGGGCTTGAGATGTTTGGTGTTGTGCCATGTATTGATGGAAGGTTTCTGTGTAAAAGGTGTTCTATTCTGACTCCATGTTCTTTCCATTTAGAACCGCCATGTCTTCCAACAACTGGATGGCCCAGCGGGCAGCGTCTCTGGATGTGGATTGTGGCAACCAACAAGCGGCAGACATTGAATTCATGCATCTAGGGTTACCCATGGATGTGCATAGTGACCGATCGAAACCAACATACGCCGACGCCATGGAATTAGGGCTGCCTATGGATAGGACTAAAGGGCCCTCGCAATCATCGAGGATGGATGTGGGTAGCAAGGTTATGTGTACCATTAAAGGGGGCTGTTTTTCAGGGGCCTTCATGCCACAAATGCCTTGGGTGGCCAAGGGCAATGGAGAATGGCTTTTGGGGTACTTCAAGGGGTCTCTGTAACCAGTGTTGTGGAAATGTCCCGAGAACAGAGCAAGGTTATTGGACTCCGTCGCTATCCGCAAGCACACAGTAGAGCGGGGTGATGGCACCCATTGCTTTGTCATCACGAGGGGGTATACAGCAAAGGAGCTGTGAATACCAAGGCTGTAGGTGCCCTCTGGATGTGAATTGTGTCAACCAACAACTGGCAGCCATTGGGTTCATGGCGATTGATTCATCCAACGTAACACGCCCCATCGGTTTCTGGGGCCAGCCAGACCCAAATGATGATGGGGGTCTGCCCCAGTTTCAGAATGGCTCTTGGGGCGCTTTAAGGCTGTCTCACAATCGACAGCATGGAAATACATGACAAGCAGCAGTGGTTTTTGACGCTGTCGCTATTTGCAATCCCAAGCGCCTATAACAGCAGTTGTTTTGTCATTATTAGAGGGCATACAGCTCGGGCGGTGCCACATCCATCAGGGTACCAATCATGGAGTTTTGTAGGTAGTGGCTTTGACCTCAACAACCACCACTACAGGATGTGCTGGTGGCCGCTACAGTTTTTAAGTGTGAAGCATTGTCCTGCAGGTACCATGGGGTGGGTCAGCCATATGTTGGATGATTCATTATAACATCTCAAGGTATGTCGTCTATCATAAGTAGTGGCTGTGGGTTTTATATAGTCCATAATGTCATATTGCTAAAGAAAATATACAAAAACATTCACATGTTTTTATTCATTGCTTCTAGGTCTGCTAGAGAAGACCATGCTTTTCATCTGTGGGTTTTCACATGACGCTGATGTGCCAAATATACACACCCAGATACAGCAGTGTTTGTTTTACCAATCCCTAGAAGGTTGAAAGGCTAACCACCGACTGTTTTAACCTCACCCGGGGCGCTCGCTTGTAAATATCTGTACATGGTTTGTTAGCGCTCAAGTATTTTATGGATACCAGGCTACAACATCTGTTTGCGTGTGTGCTGGCAGGTCCTTCCAGTTGTGGCAAGAGTTTTTTTTGTCAGAAACCGTCTAGAAAATGTCCACAACGCGATTACACGTTCCCGATAATATTGTGTAACTCTACAGCTGCTGGCAATCTCTTTATACCATCTTGCAACAGCAGTGTAAACACCTTCGGTTTGTAGAGGGTATGCCGACAGTCTCAACGACAATCGTTTACTTCCGCCAAGCATGGTGAATATGATCATTGTGGATGATTTCGTGACCAAGGGGTGGTCAGAACGCTGAGCTAGAAAAAGCCTTTACTCAATACTCCCACCACCACAATCTAAGCATTTGTTACATTGTGCATAACTTGTTCAACAAGGGCAAGAGCAACAAATCTATAATACTAGTTATATAGTTTTATTTAAAAAAAAAAAACAGAATAAACAACAACTAGCTGTGATAGCCTGCCAGATGCATCCGTCCAAAACGCATTTTCTTTATGGAGGCTTTTGAAGTCATGATCAGTAAGTCCTACGGATATCTCCTGGTTGATTTAAAAACAACCACTCTAGAGGATTATAGACTGCGCACCGATATATTCCTGCTGAGGTTACCTGCTGTGTATATACCTAAAAAGACATCTAAAAAACAACATTTAATCGCATTACAGAGTCAGTCACCGGTCGGGCTTTCACCATGTCGACAGGCATACAGAGAAACATTGAGCTGCTCATAATGCTTGTATACACCACCACTCAATGCAAGGCCATTCTAGTCGTGGCCTCGGACGATCTGGTGGCCGCTATTTCGGAGATTGCTTAGAACACTTTAAAGTGACATGTGCCCCTAACACACCGTCAAATAAGTGTGTTGAAAAAGAAGGTCATCAAGAAGTTGGTCAATAAGCGAATATCGCTAAGGGCTAAAATAAAAGCGGTCCTGCAGGGTGGCGGATTCATAGGGTCTTTGATAGGCATAGCCCTACCGCTAATCACCAGCTTGCTCGGGGGTCAGTGATGGAGCACACACAAAGTGTATTTGGTGGCCAACCACCAGTTAGAAAGTATGAAGACCCCCATGCCCCTGTCAAATTGGGATATACTTAAGTTCGCCACCATGCGTCTCGACTCGGAAATAAAGGATGTTTTAAGCGGACCTGATTTACCGACGCATGATAATGCGGCCTCATATATTGATATTCTGCTTAAATACTTAAACCACCCCCGGCAAGGCGATGCAGAGAGAAACAAACTAACTTTATAAATGCCGCCCGAGGAATCTAGTTGTGTGAAGGCTCCACCAGGGCCAGATCCGGTTGCGGCTGACATTGTGAAGACCCTTAGCCGACGCTATAAACCTAATGCAGAACTATTGCTACACAAGATGGAAATGGCAAAGTATGTGGCCGGCTGGAACGATATGGGCAAGTTTATTTACAGAGGCATAGTTGTAAGGGGTTCAAACCTGCACAATCTAGTACGGGGCGGGGGTTATGAATCAATACCCCACCTCTATAATGAATGCCCCCATCGGCTGGAACGAACAATGCCTTCTGGAGCGGCTAAAAATGGGTACCCCCGTCACTCCTCATCAACAAAACAGCTCTCTAGATAGCCCTGTGAGCAGAACCCGTCCCCCCCCCCCAGTCCCAGTGAGGGGTTAAATACTAGCTGGGTTAAGGAATCTTTACCCACCCCCTCACAAATTTACGATGCCTCCATCAACCATATCGCTGAAGCATGTATACTCTGTCCGGGATGCGTGCCTCCTTTATGGTTAACCGATTAATGCGCTCCCCATCAATGTCTGAATGTATACGCTTCTTCTTTGCTGTATTGGCATGTTTGTGGTATAACTTTAATTCTTTCTGTATTAAGTATATCTTTTTTTGTATTAATAAATGTTTTCAAATAGTAAAACCAGCTGGTTTTTTATTACGTTGTATTATTTATTATGTATAATGACAACGCTTATTCTATCAATACATGCATCATTGGATAGACGAGCCGCATTTAAACTTTTGACAAACTGAACATTTTGCGACATCTGTACACATTATGTAATGTCTTGCTTTTTTATATATCTTTTATTGTTTTCAAATAAAACACATAACAAAACAAACAAACGATTGACAAAACTTGGTTACATGGTGTCAAAAATATAAGTAAAACATTCTAGATCATGGTTACACAGTTAACAGTTCAGTCTTGTGCCAGGCGACAAGAAACCTATGAGCAAAGGAGGCACAGTAGCTATCTCTCACCCCTCGCACACCCACCCGCCACATAACTTGCAGAGTTTCTGTGGACAACCTCTACCATTGTAAATTCGCCTCTCTAAGGACGCACATCTGTCAACCTCCGCAGACCAGCTTCTGAGTCTTGGTCTCTCTGCTGAGCCCCATATTGCAGCGATAAGCCTCTTCACCAGCCCAGCGTTGCAGAGAGGAATGTTTTTTCATACCTGGTGAACCTGACTTCCCCCACATCCCCAACAGCACCAGTTTCGGGTCACATGGGACCAGAGACCTGAGCACCCCTAATAGCCTACGTTTGCACTTCCCCCAGAAATTCTGGATTGATTCACAACTCCATAACATGTGGAAAAAGGTGCCCTCTACCCTCCCGCATCTCAGGCACATGCCGCTGTCCACTACCCCCCACCGTGCCACTGCCACTCAAGAGTAATACGCCTGGTGCAATATTTTGTGATGGATTAAGCGGAGCCTGGTGGTGACTCCGATGTCCTGTGGAAACATGAGTGCTTCTACCCATTCCTTTTGCTCCTGTGGTCCAACATCCCGCTTGCATCTTTCTTTGAGTCTGGATAACTCCTGCACCCCGAACGCCGTCAGCACCTGGTACAGCGTGGAGGTGACCGAAGTCGCTATTTGCTCTGGGAAAAGATTGGCTTCCAGGAAGTAGCACTTCGGAACCCCCTCCAAGACGGGGAACTGAGAACCAATGGCATGCGTTAGCCACAGGTGTCTATAGTGTTCCTTGTTTGGTAACACGAAAGTGTCCTGCAATGAACCAAACGGAATGAGTCGCCCATCCCGTATCAAATCTGTAAGGACACACACACCCCACTACTCCCAAGTCGCAAAGTTCCCACTGTTGAAAATGTAACTGGTGCGTCCAGACCCAGTAAAAAAAAAAAAAATGTTCTGCCCGTGCGGGTCTAGGTGTAGCGTTGTATCACTGTACTCGGGAATGACTGATACAGCTTTGTTATTGACTCTGACAAGTTCCTGTAAATTTGGGTGATCATCCTGAGGTAACCCGCCCGGCCAGAGTCTGGATAGGATATGTGTGAGAATCCTGAGTGTATTCTTCCCAGTAGATCCTGAGAATCCCTTATTCAGGTGGCCATGGAAGGGCTGGCGATCTCTGATCCCATCCCTGGGGGTGGACGAGCGAGGGAGGAACACCTGGGTAGGGGAAAGCCGGGGTTATGCTTGGGGGAATGCCTCAGGTTAGACGCGGTATTACATAGCGGACGAGGAAGACTAAGTCCTTGAGGCTTTTGAATGATATTCAAAATAAATATCCCTTGCATCCAATGAACCCCCCTTATCAGAATCCAACAACCCCTTCGCATCTGGTAAACCTATTAGGAACCCAAAGAAGGTTATAGCGGGAAACTACTTCTCCCAAAGTGCCCGTTTTCTTGTTGCCTACCAGAGTACTCCCAGTCATCATTCTCCCTGTCCCTCTGATTATTCTTTCCCGGACTCCCAGTCTGCTTTGACAAGTTTGGGCCTAGTTTGGTTGAATTTTGTTTTTTTTGGTTGGGCCCCTTCTTGGCCCTGCTGGTTGTTGGGCCACGTTTGGCCTCGCTGGTTGTCGGGCCACGTTTGGCCCCCGGTTTGGATAAGACTAAAACCTGGTTGCAGCAGACCAATTTTCACAGCCTGGCACTGGAAGACAAGCCCCTCCTGGTAGCTCCCCCCCGCACCTGATAGCTGAAGGAGGACAGCGGGACCCCCCCCCCCACCACATGTCATGTTGCGCTAAATTTCATTGAATGTCAGAGGCTTGAACTCCACCGATAAATGCAAATCTACCCTACAGCACTTGCACGACCTCCAGGGCTCTGTGGTGTTCCTCCAGGAGACGTATCTCCTTGCAGAAGACTTTCCCAGGTTTCGTGGACGGGCCTTCCCGGTACAATACTTGGCATCAGGAAACAGTAAGAGAAGGGGCATAGCAATTCTACTGGCAAAGTGCACTCCCTTTAGGGAACGAAGGACCCTGCGTAGCCCAGATGGAAGATATGCGGCGGTAAAGGGTGATCTCTATGGCCAACTCCACACACTGATTTCCGTCTACGCACCAAATGATGGCCAGGAGGCCTTCCTCGCCGACCTGGAGTCATCCCCCCTCCCATTCATCGAAGGCCAAGTAGTCATAAAGGGTGACTTTAACGGGTCCCCAAACCCCTGTTGGACAAATCGGGCCTACCAACACCCAGAGACTTCAAAATTGCACTAAGCTTTTGTCACCTATTCTGGACCCTGCGAGTCGTGGACACTTGGAGGATCATCCACCCGGACATCTGTCAGGTCCTGTAGAAACTTCCTGCAGGAGTTATGCTGTCCTCCCCTCCCCCCCAAGTATGCCCGCCCTATAGTCTCTTAGCTGAAATAACTACTTAACAGGCAAACCCAAGGAGAAAGGGGAATTTGGATAAAATAACAGATCTTCACAGCTTCCTCAGCTTCTGCCTTCTTCTTGGACTGCTAAGCTTGACTCTGTATTTTCTCTTGAGTCAGATACTTTGAGGATCTAAAAACAATCACAATTAAACTATTATTTAACACTTCTCAACTAGCTCTCTCTTACCTTATCATCTTGTCCTTAAAGACCCTCCAATACCTGCAGCCTATGCTGTTAAGCTAATAGGCTTCCTTTATCTACTAATGTTATTTCTGAAAAGTCTTAGAAACAACTTAAGAACTGTTGATGAAGAAGTTCTTGAATGCCCAGAAACTTCTCTTACTCCGCTCCCTGACTCTCCTTTTAGGCTTTTCCTTCAGTGGATGAGAGTTCAAAAGAAACATAGTAATTGTCAATCTCTTTGCCGTGAAAGTTGACAAGTATCTTATTTGCTCAATACTAGAGTTTATTCTTGAACTGCTTTGCCTGCTCACTGTGCTGCTTACTTCCTGCTTTTACTGACGCCTGAATGAATGCAATGAATTATGTAATTTCTCTTTTTCAGAGTTCAGGAGATTTGGCTTGCTTTTAAAACCTCCTCAGGATTTAGTTGCCTTCTCTAAAAGTTCCGACTTCTTACCAATTTAATTTATTCTGTAAATCCGCAGAAAACTGCTCCGAAAGACGATCTTGAAGGAATGGCAGCACGGAAGACCAACCATCAATAAAAATACCGAACGGAATACACAGCTGAACGACTTACGCAAACGGTTTTTCAAAACATGAGGTCTTTTACTCAAAACCGCTCGAAAAACAAGACGCAACGCGACGAGCGAGGAAAGAAAGAATATAAAACTATTAGTAAATAATTACGTTAGTAAGAGTTTTAGAAAGGTTAGCAGATTAATCTCATGCCGCACACACGAGCAACGAGACCGCACGCCTTATTAAATTTTTTAAAAATGTGTTAACACAAGCAAAAATGATTGCGCACAGAAAAAACACGCGCACAAAAGTTTACACGCGCACACTTCAGAAAACAAAACACCAGTTTCAATGCTTCCTCGAACACCTTGACCATCTGACTTCTACTGTTTTTATATAGTTTCAAATGTTAACTCTAGCGTGTCCTTGAACTTCACGCTTAAAGCAATTAAAGATACTAAATACAAATTACTGTTTAAGATTTCTGTTTTTTTCCTTATAATTCACTGGCACTTATCTTGCTTCATCTGTTCACGACTTTCTTCTTCAGCTTCTTCTGCTCTCAAAACAGCAGATTTCTTCTTCTGCTTCAAAGTTTTTTAATATCTCAACTATAAATAATCTCTAACTAGAACTTCTTATAACTTTACTTCAAAAAATTCTGCTGAGCTATACAACTGTGACTTGGTTCGCCGATTGCTTGAATGAAAGGCAGTTTAGAATTCCAAACTACCTCACTGCCAGTCACCTCCAATCACTGCTGCTGTTGAGACTCCATCTTGCCTTGGGGAAACCGAGGCCTCCTGAAAACTTACTTAAGGGAAAGTTTCTTTATTTTCAAACCATAACCCATACAACTTCAACCTCCTACAAATCACTATCCCTTTACCTCCTTCTGCCAGAGTGTGTCAAGCATGTACTTGTAAATATACTTCTAAAAGGACGACCTTTACAATGAAAGCCCTTATGTGAAAACCTTATTGTGTACCCTAGATTCCTGACACATCGCAGACTTTTCATTCTTTTTGCATGTCCATCGCACATCATCCCGGATAGATCTGATCCTAGCGAGCCCACAATTCTTGGCGTTCACCGATGAGGTGGAGATCAGCACGAGGGTCCTGTCTGAACATGCCACAATACTATTCACCGCCAGGGTCTTTGACCCCCGCCCCCCCGGAGAGACCTCGTTGGGCCCTCTACGAGCCAATGTTACATGACATGGCAGTGCAGGACGCCATAACTAAGGCGATCCATAACTACTTTAAGGAAAACCCGCCGGATCTCACCTCTACAACAACAAGATGGGAAGCCATGAAAGCAGTAATCAGGGGGGAACTAATAGCCCAGGCTTCCGCATATAGGAATAGACGAGCTGCAAGGAAGGACCAGCTGGAGAAAGAGATAGAGGCTAAGGCAATTCATAAGAAGAAATGGTCACCTAAAGCTGCCAAACTTGTGAGGCTGGCCCGCACGAAACTAGAGGCTCACTATGCAGAGGACACTGCCCAGACCTTGATTAGGACAAAGCAGAGCTATTATGTAAATGGAAACAAGGCTAACAGATTCCTGGTAAACAAGCTAGCCAGAACCCCCCCTGCGGAACCACATTGCCGCTCTGAAGAGCCCAGAGGGCACAATACTCTATGGAGAAGGGGCAAAGCTATGGGTAGCGGCAGCCCAGCTGGCCGACACACTGACTTCTTCCCCTCACCCACAAGCACAACAGGAACAACTCCTATCAATTGGCAGACTCCTGCACCTCTCAGAAGCAGACAGATCCTCCCTGGAGGCCCCCATCATGGCTGAAGAGGTCGAGGAAGTGCTTAAAACCATGAAGCCTAGGGCCTCAGGCCCGGGCGGCTTCCTGCCTAAGTTCTACAAACTCTTTCGTCCTCTTCTCCTGGCCCCGATAACTGAGCTGTTCAACTCATTTCGAGACACAGGCATCATAACCTCCTCTATGCAGGAGTCCATTACAATCATGCTCCTGAACCCCGGTAAGGGCCCAATGGAGTGCTCATCATATAGGCCTATATCGCTCCTTAATATAGATGCAAACTCATATCCAAAAGTGTTAGCGAATAGGCTGGCGCTGGTCCTACCGTCCATCATAGACCAAGATCAAACAGGATTCATCAGAGGGAGAAACACAGGGGACAATATTTGCCGAGCCCTCAACCTCATCGAGGTGGACACTCAGAACCGGTAGGGCCTGGCCGCCCTAACCCTAGACGCCACTAAAGCCTTCGACGGGGTGGACTGGAACTTTATGCGACTCACGCTGGAGGTATTCCAGTTTGGCCCCTCCTTCCGCAAGATGCTGTTAGCCAACTATCAAACCCCAAGGACGTCACAGAGTGAACCAAAAGACCTCAGTCCTGATCTCGCTATCGTGCGGGACAAGACAGGGCTGCCCCCACTGCCGCCGATATTTGCCCTTGTTATGGAACCATTTGCCAAAGGATCCGAATTGAATGATGAGATAGCTGGGTTGGATATAAAGGGTGAGCAGTTTAAGATCTCCCTGTACGCCGATGATGTGATGATCTCCATCACTGACTGCCGGTCCGCTCTTCCCGCCGTCATGGACGAATTGAAAGTCTTCGAACAAACGGCTGGATTCAAGGTGAACTATTCTAAATCCGAGGCACTGCGAATCAACTTGGATGCTCCCCACATGGCAAGTCTCCAGACGTTCTGCCCGTTGTCATGGAGCACCGCGTCCTCGGCTTACCTGAGGATACGTCTTACTGCCAACCCGAAACAACTGTATGCAGTGAATCCCCCCCCCCTATTTAGAGAGCTGGAAACTGACTTGAAGCGCTGGGACGGCCAATAAATCTTTCTGCTGGGCAGGATCACAGCGTGCAAGATGAACCTCCTCCCGAGACTCCTTCATGTGTGCTCTACCCTGTCGCCCCCCCTCCCCACTCCAAAACACCCCTGGAGCAGCTCCAAAAGAAACTCTTGAAATTCATTTGGAAGGGGCGCAGGGCCAGAATCCGGATGAGGGTCATGACAGGGGCAGCAAGTGGGGGGGCCTGGGCCTTCCCAACCTCATGGACTATTTCATAGCAGCCCAGCTCTCAAGCGCTTTGGCTTGGGCGAAACATATGAATCCCCAAAATGGACACGCATCGAACAAGCTAAAAGCCTGCTTCAGCTAAGCTCCCTGTTACACATCGCAGACTCCACTCGTAGTCGTTGGCCAACAATGCTCTCGTCCACCAAAGCAACCCTGGACACATGGTCATGGGCCCGGCGCAGGAAGAACCTACCTAAGGGCTCAGGCCAGCTCTCCCCGATCCTCTGGAACCCAGATGTCTCCCCGGAATGGATAGTGAAAACTTTAGCGGATGGTCCAGAGGATGCCTTCGGACCCTCTCACAACTCTAGGAGAGTGGCACCCCACTCAGCTTCGAGGAATGCAAGAGCCACTTTCATCTTGCAGAGGAGAGATTCACATATGCCCAGATTAGGCACTGGATCTGGCAGCCCGCGGTCGAACAGAGGGCCACAACAGACTTGCATTCTCTTGAACGCACGCTCCAGGAAGGCTCCCAACGAGGGCAGATTACCAGGCTGTACCGACTCCTTTAAGAGGACATCCTGACGACCAGACCTCTATACATGGCCAGGTAGAAGGCAGACTTGGGACAACCCATCGAGGACCAGACATGGGTGGAAATATAGACACGGATCAACTCAACCTCCAGATGCATTGTGAATAAGGAATGTGCTCGGAAGCTCCCCCACCGCTGGTATTACTCCCCAGAATGCCTGCACCACTGCCACACACCCATAAACACGAGCTGTTTGAGGCGTTGTGGTGCACGGGGCCCTTCTTTCATATCTGGTGGGATTGCCCAACGGTGCGGGCCTTTTGGACAGTGATCATACACACTATAGAGGACATCACTCAGCGTAAGCTACCCATGGATCCTGAGGTGATCCTCCTAGGAATGGCAAGTCCAGACTGCTACCCTAAAACAGGGCGCACGGCCAAACTGCTCACACATCTGCTACTGGCGGCCAAGATAACGGTGGCCCGCAAATGGAAGGCACAGGAGGGCCCCCCCGATACCTCTCTGGCGGATAAAGGTTTGGGAAATCCTGGTGGCTGAGAAGTCACAGTGGCAAAGGAGGGAGCTTTGTATCGCTTTACGGACTGCTGGGCCCCAGTGCTGGACTCACACAGCCGATTCCCAGCGCTGACGTTCCAGCCCAGTTGGTGGGAAAATGTCTAAGATCTTGAGTAGCCCCCTTGCCGCCTACAGGCGTCAACGACTAATGATCCACGGAGGCGACCGCAATGGGGTGAGTGGGGGGGCATGGTCAAATGTATTTCATTCATGTCAAATGTGAGGCGGGTTGCCTTGTGTACTTAGCTAACTTTATATGCTGTAACCGAAACAAAGATGTTAAAAAAATAAAAAATAAAAAAAAAGGATGAGAGGGCTAAAAAGGCAGGTATGTGTCATGATGCCCGCTCCCGGGGAGCCGGTTCAAGCCCTGCGTCCCCGAAAGCGGACATCCAGTCCCCAAGGAAGGACCCAGCAACCCCATATAGGGGCCCTTTGGACAGTGTCCTGGCGCCTATGGTGCCTATGGCGCCAGGCTCATAAAAGACATCAGTCCTGGCGCCATAGGCGCCAGGCTCATTATGGAAGTGCTTGGGTGCACTTACCTGATGCAGACCATGCTGCAGGATCCCGGCCTCCTTGAGGCCTGAAAGGAACTACTTTACCTGTGGGACTAATTTACCATCCGGGCATGGTCGGGGAAGGATACATACCTGATTGGAGGAAGGATACATACCAGGAACTTCTTCCGAGGCTATTTAAACCCCACCCGAACAGCCACACGTGCTTCGCGTTGTTCTGCATCTAGCAGCTGGACGCTCACCGTGTCTGCTCCTGCATCCTGACTTCTGCCACGCCTGCCAGCATCCTGGATCACCTGCAAAGGAAGAGAAGAAGAGAACAGAAGAAGGAAAAGTCCTTACCTGCTAAACCCGCATCCCGGAGACATCTTGCCGACAATCCTGAAAAGGAAGACTTTTATTTAAAAGCTCATCGCGTCGATCGCTGCAGGGCCGCATTCCACTCACCTTTATAGGGCGCCTCCATGTTCAGCAGCGATCATCCGGATTCGCAGTCACGCCCCAGCGCCTAAGGAGAAAAAGATCAGAACAAAAGGTGAGAGAGAGAAGGAAATAAGGAAAGCTAAATCTCCATGTTAAGACTTACCTGTTGATTCATTCCCTCTTCATTTCGGGTCCGCGCCGCATCCTGGCATTTCCGGACCCCGGCCCCTAAGGGGAAAAAGACATCAGCGTTAATGAGCGAATGAAAAGACATTACCAAAAAACGCTCATTAAAGACTTACCTGATTTCTACAAGGATTTCACCTCTCATCTCGGGTCGGTGCCTGTTCCCCGGCATTCCGTACCCCGGCCCCTATGGAGAAAAAGACACTAGCATTAGTACATTAATGCATAGACACAATGGGAACCTCTTATCAAAAACTTACCTGGAAGCCAAGCAAGTTTGGTTCTCACCAATCCGAAAATCCAGTGAAGTAACTGGATACCAACGCGCCCCTGCATCAGAAGCAGGATGGAGAGCTCGTCCTTCTAGACCCTAAGGTGAGACGCTACGAGGAATCACAGAGGGTTTCGAGGAGGGTGAGAGGGGAAAGTGGGAGGCTGATTGCATTACCCCGCAGACAGTTAATCCCCTATTTTCACCTACAGAAGGATACTTCTGCTAGCCAGACAAGCCAGATTTGGGGGCCCGGTCCAGTCCGTCTTCCGAACCCTGCGCAACACCTTAGAAGAGGTCACAGCAGCGCGAACCAGGCCAGCGCCTCCGTGGGAGTCAGGAGAGCATTACAGTATTCTACTGGCTTACCGATTGAGGTGTCAACAAAGCTCAAGAATGGTGGACTTGCTATGAGACACAAGGAACCAAACTATACAGGATAAAAATAGAGGAAGAATTAAAAAAATGATTATGTATGTTATACGAGGCCGAAGCCTAAGAGGATGAAGAGAGCATAGAGGTCTACCTAGCCAAACTCAAACTTCCTAGAATAGAATATGAGGCAGCCTGCCGTCTAGATTAGCGTGTAATAACAAAATAAATAGTTAAGGCAATCAAAGAAATGCTGAGTGAGAAAGTTCCAGTGGAGGATGGTTACAATGTTATGTTTTATAATATCTTTAAGTAACTTTGTGGCAACCACCACAAGTATTTGATAGGGTCCTGGTGGAGCTTGCCCTTCTCAGAACACTGCTCAGAGCTATAAACTCGGTAATACCCAAAGAGGGAAAAGGTAGGACCAAATGTGAAGCCTACCATCTAGTCTCTCTCCTGAACGTGAACATGAAGATTCTAGCAAAGACCTTAGCAAATAGATTGAAGCCCTTACACCTGACGTGCATGGGGAACAGGTAGGGTTCATCCAGGGCTGGCAATCTGGGGGAACAATATTAGAAAGAGCCTTGACCTTATACACTTGGTGCAGGAAAGAAGAGAAGAAGCCTGGTTAGTCTCACTTGATGCAGGAAAAGTGTCTGACTCCATGGAATGGCTGTTTCTCAATAAAGTCTTGGAAAAAGCAGAGATGTAAATCAATTTCACAGAATGGGTAAGGGTCATGTACGATAGACTGATGGCAACAGTGAGGCTAGAATCTACAGAATTCTAATTGGGCATGGGGACAAATCAGGGCTGCCCCTTTCTCCACTCCTGTTTGCCCTGGTGATCGAGCCCTTGCCGGTGGCAAGTCGCCAAAACCCAAAAATGTAAGGCCTCCCAAGTGACTATATTCAATTCAAAGTATCGTTATTTGCAGATTCCTGCAAATTCCCCCTTCCACTCAAGCCGTCCCCCTGGTACTGCAGGGGCACCTTCAACCCTTCCTCCAGGACCTGTTTCTTAGGGGCAGGCTCACTGTCTACCAAAGGCTGGGGAAACATTTGACCAAGGTCATATCCACTGTAGCTTCCGCCATGGCCTGAATCCGATCCCATCGGATTTTGAGGAACTGGTGCAGGCACAGACGGACTGAGCAATGCTTTATATGTTGGTTGGGGACCCAGAACAGCCTCTTTCAGATGCAGCAGAAATAATGCAGGCAGGAAAGG
The DNA here is from genome assembly GCF_040938575.1 of Ambystoma mexicanum. NCBI lineage: Eukaryota > Metazoa > Chordata > Amphibia > Caudata > Ambystomatidae > Ambystoma > Ambystoma mexicanum. The sequence goes on along the minus strand of NC_090936.1, from coordinate 496,638,050 downwards.
CAAAACTCACATGTTCCCAGTCATCACACAGCGCATCTTACCAATTCTCATACCATCATCTCACGTCGGAACAGTCATTGCCAGGCAACAGGGCGGTGGCTCTGCGCACCCGTGTGGCAGTCTCCATGCAGCACCCTCCAACGGTGGTCTAACGCTGATGAATAGTGCAGACCTTCCCTGGCAGTGCACCAGCTTCGTAGGGTGACTTATCTGGTGGGCACCTTCTGTACCGCAGGCTGCTTATTTAGATCCACGTACTCTCCCCATCCCCTCCGGTTTGCCCTGGTGATCGAGCCCTTTGCAGTGGAAATGTACCAAAAAAAAAAAATAGAAGGCCTTCAAAGTAACAATATTCAATTCAAACTATTGTTATTTGCAGGCGACAATCTCCATTGTCTAACCAATCTGGAGATATGCATGAAGTACACCTTGAAGAAGCTGGACGAATATGGAAAACTGGCTGGACTGAAGGTGAATCGTGCTAAATCATGCATTTTCCTTGCAGTGGCGGAAGGTGAGAGGCCTCACAACAGTACGGAAGTGTACAGAATGAGCAGAGAAGGAACACAAAGTACAATGGCATACACCTACAGAAAAAAACCTGAGAAGCTTTATGAGTTAAAGTGTACACCTATAATGACGACTTTAAAATCGGATTTGTTTAAATGGCAAAAGCAAACTGTCTCCTGGCTCAGTAGAGTGACTAGTATATACCAGGGGCACCCGTGTGTTTCTTTCCCTTCTTTCCCTTACACTCTGTTGAGTGTAAGTGTGAGTGTGAGTTCAAGTACGGCCTTTGGTCGTGAGACCGAGTTCCTAGCACATCGCACTCATTTAGCATGTAGACCACAACACAAGCAGCATTAACTAGGACACCTTGTAGATATAACACGGCCATGGATAAATGTTAGAGTTACGACAATAAATATGTTGCATGGCTGTTAGCCAATACCTCACTGTTTGGAGAAGGGACAGTACCCAACCTAACTACCAACTTGAGCAATTGAGATGAGCCGACACATTTAAAAAGCGACTTATCAGAATGGAAATGCATGGTAGTGCTGCTTTTATACCTAAGAAACGGCACTGTCCAAGGAAGCTGTATCCCTGTTTGGCCATGACAACAAAATGCGAGGCAGATAAGGCATACTCGAAACAGCGTGACAGACAATAAACCAATTACAGGTTTTCGAGCAAGACGAGAATCTAGATGCTATGAAGCCGTTGAAGGCATAATGCGACATCATGTCTTAGTGAGCAGGAATACGATAACCATAAAGCCTTGTGAGCCAAACCGGAACCACATGAATAGGACAACAGGAAATTTAACAGCAAAGGTAGAGTTTGTTCAAAAACACTCTAGTATTGCGAGCGGCAGACAAGAGCAGAAGTAGTTTTCATGTGACTGTATGGAGAATAAGGCGGCACAAGTACTAACAAGGTAAGCACAGATGTCAGTGGCGAAACGAACAAACTCATGAAGGCCAGCCATGACAAGTGTGTTTGCTTTGTTTTGTAGATACCAATGGCAACGCAGACGAACTGGCAGAGGGCATCTCCGATGCCAATAAAGAAATGGCATATGATTGAAGAACTGAGAGTGAATTGTGAGTAATGTTTTGAAGCGGTCACTATGAGCAGACAGAATTGCTCAATACCGTAGTTAAGAGAAACTAGATAGCATATTCCACTGTCTCCATAATAGGTGACGCCACAACATAAGTGAGCGTGGAGTGGAGGATTAGTTTCCAATGCACGAAAAGGGTGAGCAAATTAGTATCACAGACGGGCGGTTTTCCCGTTGACAATGCATGTTATGGAGCACGAGTAGCATAGCGTGATATCACCATTGTGGATTAACAACAAGGTGGTCTAGTTACGAGGTCTGTAGTGTTGGAGTGAGGTGAAGGCGAAGGGTGCAAGGAAATACCTGATTGGGAGAGGCGTTTCAAGATGCCAGTATGCATGCTGCATTAAGGCAGCATGCTGAAGAGACCTAATTATCAAATGCCATGTGTCATGTGCGACATAAGCAAGTGAACACATAGCGTATGTTTGTCTGCTTACAGGAGAACAAACTAAAGGTCTGCGAAAGCAGAGAAGCAAGAGCTTATAAAACTAACAAGACTGCAATGCACATGAAAGATTCATGTATGCCGATTGAAGAAGCAACCTCTATATATCATATAAAGAGAGGTGCAACACTATACAAGGATGGCATTGGGACAAGCATGCAATGTGCGTTTGAACAGCATCCTACTGTGGAATATAAACATTTTTTCACGAAGAATAGCCCCTGAAGAAGTTCTGTTGATTAGTTATCTAGCCGATGAGCAACGAAACATGTTGGGGAGGTTTAGATGTGTATTAAATATGTGATATGCATTTTTTAAGAGATTAGATTTGGAAGATCAAATGAATGAGTATAGCACTTCTGGAATGAATTAATGAGTACGAGTGCAGCGCGTCAAACAGCCTATGAAGAGCTATGCTTTACAGGTGCTCTCTGTCACAAATGTAGTTGTGCTTGATGGTGTTATGTGATAACGTTAGGGTGTTTAAACTAGAAGAACAGTGGAACATTGATTTTTTACTAAAGGTTTTTAGGCACTGGACATATGGCATTTGTTAAATTTGATAAATTCAATAAATGTATGCAATACTGATTTAGGAGGTGCATTGATTGTCTCATACACAAGGGTTGTTTTGTTTACAGATTAGTTTATACCAGGGGTACACATATATTTCTTTCTCTGGGGGTCACTGTTCAGTATAAGTGTCAGTAGAATGACTTTCATGAAGATGAACAAGTTACTTACCAACTGGTAACGTTCTTTCGACTGGATGTTCCTCCGACGCATTCCACATCTTTGACATGTAATGTCCAAAGCTGTGCACTTCGGAACCTTTTTCGGCAGAGGGCGTCCTGCGTTGATGGCGTCGGTTCCATGTCCCTCGAAGGTCTCAGTCGAGGGCGACGTCACGGGATGTTATAAATAGGATGCACGGCGGCCGTAGCCTCTGTTCCCCCACCCCACCCCCAGAACGTGTGGCACCAGTCTGATGCCTGCTGGACTGCACTTAGCCTTGTGGAAAACGGAAGCTGCAATCGCATAGGAAATTCTCCTGAGGGGCAGGCTGGGAGGGCAATGTGGAATGCGTTGGAGGAACATCCAGTCGAAAGAACGTTACCAGTTGGTAAGTAGCTTGTTCTTCAAATGGATTGAGTCCTCCAACGCATTCCACATCTTTGACAGACTCCCAAAGCAGTACCAGTAAATGTAGGAGGGAAAAGAGTTTAGAGTACCCAATTAGATTGCGGAATAAAGAACCGCCTTCCCAAAGGCCATATCCTGACCATGGATTGTATCCAGGGAATAATGTTTCACAAATGTATGGATGGAAGCCCAAGAAGCGGCATCACAAATATTCCCAATAGGAACACCCCGCTGGAGGGTGGTGGAAGTAGCCACACCCCTACTGGAATGAGCTCTCAACCCATCAGGAGGGTCTTTACCCGCCAACCGGTAACACTCCGTAATGGTAATAATCCACCTGGACAAGGTCTGTTTGGTAACAGCCTGGCCCAATCAGTGTCCAACATATCCTACAAAGAGTTGATTGTCCACTCTGACCCTGGACATCCTAGAAATGTAAAAGCTAAGAGCTCTCCTAGGATCCAACCTATGGAGATGCTCCTCTTCCTTACCAGGATGAGGAGGAGGGTAGAAAGATGGAAGAACCACCTTTTGACTCAAATGTGAAACACAGTAAAGGGTGGCTTCGATGAAAGGGCCTGCAATTCACTCACTCTGCGAGCGAAAGTAACCACAACTAAAAACACAGTCTTGAAGGACAGTAATATCAAAGGACAAGAGTGCAAAGGTTCAAACGGAGCACCCATGAGAAATTTCAAAACCAAAGTCAAATCCCAAACCGGTACCTGGAGGGGTGACAGCGGAAATACATTAGTCAGTCCTTTAAGAAACTGGGAAATCAAAGGAATCTTAAAATAAGAACATTCTTCAGACGAGCGCTTAAAGATAGACAGCGCCACCAAGTAACCTTTAATGGTACCCACTTGAAAGCCCCTGTGGGCCAAAGAAAGCAAGAAAGACAAACCCATAGGAATGGAGCACTGAAAAGGATCAATATTGTGATCCCTGCACCAGTCACAGAATTTACGCCAACGGTACAGGGATTTGGTAGCAGGCCGCCTGGCCGAAAGCAACACCTCCATCACATCATCCGGGAGGTCCCAATCCTTATACCTCAACCTTTCTGATACCAAGCGTGAAGGTTGAGAGTCTTGACCTCTGGATGGAGAACCTGATCCCCCGCCACCCACCCCCCCACGACGGGGACTGGAGGAAACAGAGCAGTGGGAATGACCAATCCACCACAAAACGCGTCTCCTAAGGCTCCTCTTGGAGGAAATTCCCTTGAGCAGAATCTCTCGCACTTCCGGTCGACACTGGTGGCGAAGAGATCCACTTGCAGGGTTCCCCAAAGGGCGAAGATCTCCTGAAGGATTTCCTGAATCAACTCCCACTCGTGGGAGACCGTGCTCTGCCTGCTCAGGGCGTACGGCGCCGCATTTTCGTCTCCGGCCAGATGAACTGCCGAGATCGAAATGTCCTGCTGGATGGCCCAGAACCAGAGTTGCATTGCCTCTCTGCACAACGGAAGTGAACCTACCTCCCCCCCCTTTTTTGTTGAGGTAATGCATGGCCACTGTGTTGTCTGTCATGATCAGGACACTTTTCCCCCCCGTACCGAGGGAAGAAAAGCCTTCAGGGCTAGCCTGATGGCCCTCAGCTTTAACAGATTGATGTGGAGTCTGGACTCTGACAGAGACCAATGACCGTTGGCGGTCAAGTCGTTGGCATGAGCGCCACAATGTGATGAGCCCTTACCTTGGGAGGAGAACACTTCCCCAAGGACGTGTCCAACACAGCCCCGATGTACTGGAGCTGTTGGGAAGGTGTCAGGTGCGACTTCTTGAAATTCAGGGAGAAGCCCAGCCTGTGAAGGGTGCGGCAGGTGACACCGAGATGATCCAACACTAGCTCAGGAGAGCGCGCCCAGATCAGCCAGTCGTCCAGGTAGGGGTACACTTGAATCCCCCCCTCGCCTGCGGTACGCTGCCACCACCACCATTAGCTTGGTGAAGACCCTCGGGCGGAGGTCAATCCGAACGGCAGGACCCGAAACTGAAAATGCGAGTCGCCAGCCGCAAACCTCAGGTACTTCCTGTGCATGGGATGGATCGGCACATGGAAGTAAGCATCCTTGAGGACCAGAGACACCAACCAATCCTGAAGTTGAAGGGCCTGGAGGACTTGAGAAAGAGTGACCATCTTGAACTTGACCTTCTTGAGAAGTTTGTTCAACCAACGCAAGTCCATGATGGGACTCAATCCCCCGTCTTTCTTTGGGATAAAAAAATAAGGGGAATACCATCCCTTGTTCCTCTCAGCTACATGGACTCGTTCTATAGCGCCTTTCTCCAGCAGGCTCAAGATTTCCTGCGCAAGGAGCGGATCCGGAAGCTTCAAAGAGAGTTTCCCCAGTGGATTGTCGTGAGGCCGCTGAAGGAAGGGAAGGCAGTAGCCGTGGGCAATGGTATCCAGAACCCACGCATCTGAAGTAATGGCCACCATTCTTTGAGATGCTGAGACAGTCTGCCCCCAACCGTCGAACCACCCATCCTGTGAGGGAAGCAACCGTCACTACCGTCACCTCTGGCCACGGTTGCCAAAGCTCTTCCCCCTTCATCAGGTTCCCTTCATTGGTCCACCACAGAAGATCCTGGGAGACCGAGAGTGGAATCTGAACGGGATCCGACATCTTGCCAGAGAACTGCGACCACTGCATCTTGAGCGCCCACTGCAGGGATCTCATCCGCAGCCGGGCCTCTGGTACCAGAAAAATGCAGGATGCCATGAGACAGAGAAACTAAGAATTCGAAAGCCTGGAGACTCTGGGCATGTTGAAACTTGTCCACCATCCCCTTGGACTTGGAAGTCAGGGACTTAACAGGCTTAGAGCCCCTACCTACCTGGAGCTTCCCCTTCCGCTCCCACAAGGCCTTGGCAGTCAGCGACTGGCATTTTGAGCAGTCATCGGTGTCGTGCGACTCGCCCAGGCACCACAAACAAATGCGATGGGGGTCGGTGAGCGACATCTTCGACTTGCAGTCCTGGCAGGTCTTAAAGCCAGACCGCGGAGTCGGAGGGGTCGAACAGAAAGACATCTTCTACGAAGAAAACACACAAGGCACGCCGAGTCTCACGAAGTTAACACGTTCGCGGAAAAAACGGAAGTGAGGCTACTGACGCCGTGCATCCTATTTATAACATTCTGTGACATCGTGCTCGACGGAGGCCTTTGAGGGACATGGACCCGACGCCATCGATGCAGGACGCCCTCTGCCGAAAAGGTTTCCGAAGTGCACAGCTGTGGACATTACATGTCAAAGATGTGGAATACGTTGGAGGACACAATCCATTCGAAGAATGTGTTACCTACACTACTCTTCCTTTTCATGATGCTACCGGTGGTGGTTCCAGACAGCTTCTTTAGAGAACTACAACATGAAATCTCTGTGTTTAAATGGGGGCAGAAGAAAGCCAGGATTACCAGGAGAACCTCCCCATGAGGAAGTAGGAAGTGGGGGCGGTTGGTCTGTCGGATCTGCGGGCTATTATAAGGAAGCACAACTAAGAGTCTTTTTGGACCATATAAGGGATGAATTTAGAACGTATTGGCCCTATGTAGAAGATTGTCCGACATTTCCAAAGAAAGTCGGGGATCTTCTCTGGACCCCGAGGAAGGTGGTTCCAAAATGAGTACTAAATCACCCAGTACTAGGGATCATATGGGACATATGGAAAGAGGATTTCTTTAATAAGCACCTGTCCTCTTGGTCTTCCCTGATGAGCACAGTGTTTGGCTTTCCAATAGATTTAGGAAAAATCAGGGGGGGGGGGAGGCAGAGGCACGATGCTGGTTGGATTCGAGACTGGAAATGGTGGGTCAGTTCTTTGCAGACAGCATCTTTCGTGGCTATGAGGAGGTACGAGAAATGTCGGGTGAAGGTAGACCCCCGCAGTCCAATACTATAAATTAAGGGGACAATCTTGAAAACCGAGTGGAAGAATAAAGTCAGTAGAGCACTAACACATATGGAAAATATATGGGACAAGGCCACAAATAGAAATGGAATGATATATAAAGCAATTCTACTTGGGGGAACAGAAGAGAAAGGGACATTTCAAACACAATGGAAAAGGGACCTCTGGCAAGAACCCCAGTAAAAGCTATGGGCAAAAATATATATTACATTCCATTGGAATTTGTTCACACACGCTAAGACAAACTTTAAGCTCCTACACAGATGACACCACAACCCGGCTAAGATATCCAAAATGTTTACAGGTAGCGTACTGATGTACCCAAGAAGGTGTGGACACACGAGTGTACAATCATATGCAGAGGGAATGCTGGTATACAGATATACCGGACAGAGCTCCTCAGTTGGACAAAAGAAAAGCTGGGAAATTGCCAGGGAAGGAACCCCCCCCCTCACAGTGCTCTTTAGTGCCCTCCTCCCCCGAAAGCATTTGACCCATTATAGGCTTTCAAGGATGTGGGAGGCATGGTTGCTGCTGGTAGACTGTCAGTGGCACAAGGTATGGAAAGTATTTATGCTTGAGAAACTCACCTATATGCTTCATGATGACATTGGGATGTTTATGGCGGAATGGTGGGCTTTTCTGGAGACACGCCAAAAACCTAGCTTTATTCCCTGCACCACAGCAAATGGCATTGTTCCCAATCCATTAATTGGCAAAGTAGGAAAGATGAAATCCTGTATGTAAGCGCCCCCTGAGAGGGACAGAGCAAGAAGTTACTAAAGCCAAAGAGAGCCCCTGGGTAATCTTAGGAGGTGTGATGGTGAGGAACATCAGACCGTACTGCTGTTAGGCACTTTTGTACACTCTGCCTTACCTTGCTTAAACATCATGTACCGTGCTTTTATTCCAGATTTGATTGTAGGCATGTGGACCCTTGCAAAGCCTTTTAATTGGATGTCTGGCCTGCTGTTTATTCAAGAGTTATATTTCAACAACAGCAAAAAAAATGAGTTTTAGGGTTATTTCAGTACTTTAATGTATTGATATTGATATTTTATTTTTATCACACTTGTACACAAGTGTTTCAGAGCACGACAAGGCAAGGGAGGGGAACAGGGGTGAACAAAACAGCGATCTTACTAGGCCCAGTGACATTGAGAACGCGCAAATGCATGGGAGAGGGGCAGGGGAAAAGTGCATGGAAGGGGGGAGAAGTGGAAAGTGCGAAGTAGAGGAGAAACTGATAAATAATAAATAAAAAATAAAGGCAGCAAACAGTGGTAGTTCAGCCAGCAATTTGCAAGTGCTAGGTTTAAGGCAGCAGACAGGGTAGGTCTGATAAGTGCAGGAAGAAAAAGGGGGGGGGGCTGTATGGGTACAGATAGAGACCCCAGTGCAAGGGGTGGCCCAGAGGCAGTGCGGGAGGGTGGTGGGGTGAGCAGGTACCTGGGCCCGGAGGACAGAGGGTGGCTAGGTGCACGGTGCCAAGAGAGAACAGATCAGTAGGGGAGAGGGGGAGCTAAGGCAGAAGAAAAGAGGAAGGTCTTGAGGTGCTTCCAGAACCGGAGATGGTTCTCCTCAACTTTTAGAGTGGCAGGGAGGCTGTTGCAGAGGAAGGCCCCAGCCGAAGACAGATCTACCCCCAGCTCGTTTCTTTGAAAAACGACTGACCCTGAGGGAGTTAGAGGTAGAGGAGCGAAGAGCTCGAGAGGGGTGGTATTTGCGGAGGGATAGCTGAAGGTATTTTGGACCCATGCCCCAGAAAGCCTTGTGGGGGGCAGAGGGTTTTGAATTTAATCCTTGCATCCACTGGGAGCCAATGGAGAGATTTCAGAGCTGGAGAGATACAATCCCAGGGCTTGAGGCCAAGGACAAGTCTCGCAATCCTGTTCTGGATTATTTGCAGAGGGCGGAGAGTAGAGGCAGGTAGATTTAGAAAGAGGCTGTTACAATAGTCCAACAAAGAGAGAACCAGAGCTTGGGATATTGCTTTTGCATTTCTCTAACCTTTTCTGAGTCCTGCCACAAGGCAGGTCCTTTCTGAGACAGGCTGTGCATTTTTAACTAAATAGCTGTGTTCTTTAATGACATGTTTGAAAATGTATAGTTTACTTGGCATGATCTGTAGTTATGAATGACGGCTAGGATAGCACATAGATGTCAGTACCGCCGGGGTGGGGGGGGGGGGAAAGAGAGAGAGAGAGAGAGAGAGAGAGAGAGAGAGAGAGAGAGAGAGAGAGAGAGAGAGAGAGAGAGAGAGAGAGAGAGAGAGAGAGAGAGAGAGAGAGAGAGAGAGAGAGAGAGAGAGAGAGAGGTATTGTAAGTGTTTATAGCGCTGCCACACAATCAATCAGACACTCACACAATCAATCAGATACTTCAATCTTGAAGCTTGGACCCACCGCCGTTCTAGCCGTTCCAGACATCAAATTAAACATTAATTAAACCCCAACTGCAATCGTGGGGCACTTGTTGATGAAATATTTTTAGCGTGCATTGTGATGCTAGTATTTGAGTTTTCGACAAAGATCACACATGTTGCGCAAATGGTATAACCACGATTTACTGGCACAAAGTACTACAGCTGATGACATTTTTAAGAGTCGCGAGTGCCAGGGTGTTATACCCGGGCTTGTGATGTTTGAGATGTGTAAATGTTGGCTTATGTGCCAGTGCATGTTTTAGATTGTGCCAGATACATTTTGTACTTCAAAGGAGGCGCTACTTTTTATTTTATTCTGTATGCAGAGTGGCTGAAATGGGAGCGCAGAGTGTTGGCCTGCATCTTTACATGTGAAATTGTAAGGTCTGCTTTAAAACAAATGGGTGAGGTAGAAGTGTGCAAGGACTTTTAAAATATGGTTCTGCAGTGTTTTATGCAATTTTGACAACACATGCAGTATGAAGTTAGTGTTTGAGAATGTGCCAGAGATCGCACATGTTGCACAAATGGTATAGCAGAGATTTATTTTGTACAAACTGCCGGCATGACAGATTTTATTTTAAAGGGGACATGCACTGGGGTGTTACACCGGGCTTGAGATGTTTGGTGTTGTGCCATGTATTGATGGAAGGTTTCTGTGTAAAAGGTGTTCTATTCTGACTCCATGTTCTTTCCATTTAGAACCGCCATGTCTTCCAACAACTGGATGGCCCAGCGGGCAGCGTCTCTGGATGTGGATTGTGGCAACCAACAAGCGGCAGACATTGAATTCATGCATCTAGGGTTACCCATGGATGTGCATAGTGACCGATCGAAACCAACATACGCCGACGCCATGGAATTAGGGCTGCCTATGGATAGGACTAAAGGGCCCTCGCAATCATCGAGGATGGATGTGGGTAGCAAGGTTATGTGTACCATTAAAGGGGGCTGTTTTTCAGGGGCCTTCATGCCACAAATGCCTTGGGTGGCCAAGGGCAATGGAGAATGGCTTTTGGGGTACTTCAAGGGGTCTCTGTAACCAGTGTTGTGGAAATGTCCCGAGAACAGAGCAAGGTTATTGGACTCCGTCGCTATCCGCAAGCACACAGTAGAGCGGGGTGATGGCACCCATTGCTTTGTCATCACGAGGGGGTATACAGCAAAGGAGCTGTGAATACCAAGGCTGTAGGTGCCCTCTGGATGTGAATTGTGTCAACCAACAACTGGCAGCCATTGGGTTCATGGCGATTGATTCATCCAACGTAACACGCCCCATCGGTTTCTGGGGCCAGCCAGACCCAAATGATGATGGGGGTCTGCCCCAGTTTCAGAATGGCTCTTGGGGCGCTTTAAGGCTGTCTCACAATCGACAGCATGGAAATACATGACAAGCAGCAGTGGTTTTTGACGCTGTCGCTATTTGCAATCCCAAGCGCCTATAACAGCAGTTGTTTTGTCATTATTAGAGGGCATACAGCTCGGGCGGTGCCACATCCATCAGGGTACCAATCATGGAGTTTTGTAGGTAGTGGCTTTGACCTCAACAACCACCACTACAGGATGTGCTGGTGGCCGCTACAGTTTTTAAGTGTGAAGCATTGTCCTGCAGGTACCATGGGGTGGGTCAGCCATATGTTGGATGATTCATTATAACATCTCAAGGTATGTCGTCTATCATAAGTAGTGGCTGTGGGTTTTATATAGTCCATAATGTCATATTGCTAAAGAAAATATACAAAAACATTCACATGTTTTTATTCATTGCTTCTAGGTCTGCTAGAGAAGACCATGCTTTTCATCTGTGGGTTTTCACATGACGCTGATGTGCCAAATATACACACCCAGATACAGCAGTGTTTGTTTTACCAATCCCTAGAAGGTTGAAAGGCTAACCACCGACTGTTTTAACCTCACCCGGGGCGCTCGCTTGTAAATATCTGTACATGGTTTGTTAGCGCTCAAGTATTTTATGGATACCAGGCTACAACATCTGTTTGCGTGTGTGCTGGCAGGTCCTTCCAGTTGTGGCAAGAGTTTTTTTTGTCAGAAACCGTCTAGAAAATGTCCACAACGCGATTACACGTTCCCGATAATATTGTGTAACTCTACAGCTGCTGGCAATCTCTTTATACCATCTTGCAACAGCAGTGTAAACACCTTCGGTTTGTAGAGGGTATGCCGACAGTCTCAACGACAATCGTTTACTTCCGCCAAGCATGGTGAATATGATCATTGTGGATGATTTCGTGACCAAGGGGTGGTCAGAACGCTGAGCTAGAAAAAGCCTTTACTCAATACTCCCACCACCACAATCTAAGCATTTGTTACATTGTGCATAACTTGTTCAACAAGGGCAAGAGCAACAAATCTATAATACTAGTTATATAGTTTTATTTAAAAAAAAAAAACAGAATAAACAACAACTAGCTGTGATAGCCTGCCAGATGCATCCGTCCAAAACGCATTTTCTTTATGGAGGCTTTTGAAGTCATGATCAGTAAGTCCTACGGATATCTCCTGGTTGATTTAAAAACAACCACTCTAGAGGATTATAGACTGCGCACCGATATATTCCTGCTGAGGTTACCTGCTGTGTATATACCTAAAAAGACATCTAAAAAACAACATTTAATCGCATTACAGAGTCAGTCACCGGTCGGGCTTTCACCATGTCGACAGGCATACAGAGAAACATTGAGCTGCTCATAATGCTTGTATACACCACCACTCAATGCAAGGCCATTCTAGTCGTGGCCTCGGACGATCTGGTGGCCGCTATTTCGGAGATTGCTTAGAACACTTTAAAGTGACATGTGCCCCTAACACACCGTCAAATAAGTGTGTTGAAAAAGAAGGTCATCAAGAAGTTGGTCAATAAGCGAATATCGCTAAGGGCTAAAATAAAAGCGGTCCTGCAGGGTGGCGGATTCATAGGGTCTTTGATAGGCATAGCCCTACCGCTAATCACCAGCTTGCTCGGGGGTCAGTGATGGAGCACACACAAAGTGTATTTGGTGGCCAACCACCAGTTAGAAAGTATGAAGACCCCCATGCCCCTGTCAAATTGGGATATACTTAAGTTCGCCACCATGCGTCTCGACTCGGAAATAAAGGATGTTTTAAGCGGACCTGATTTACCGACGCATGATAATGCGGCCTCATATATTGATATTCTGCTTAAATACTTAAACCACCCCCGGCAAGGCGATGCAGAGAGAAACAAACTAACTTTATAAATGCCGCCCGAGGAATCTAGTTGTGTGAAGGCTCCACCAGGGCCAGATCCGGTTGCGGCTGACATTGTGAAGACCCTTAGCCGACGCTATAAACCTAATGCAGAACTATTGCTACACAAGATGGAAATGGCAAAGTATGTGGCCGGCTGGAACGATATGGGCAAGTTTATTTACAGAGGCATAGTTGTAAGGGGTTCAAACCTGCACAATCTAGTACGGGGCGGGGGTTATGAATCAATACCCCACCTCTATAATGAATGCCCCCATCGGCTGGAACGAACAATGCCTTCTGGAGCGGCTAAAAATGGGTACCCCCGTCACTCCTCATCAACAAAACAGCTCTCTAGATAGCCCTGTGAGCAGAACCCGTCCCCCCCCCCCAGTCCCAGTGAGGGGTTAAATACTAGCTGGGTTAAGGAATCTTTACCCACCCCCTCACAAATTTACGATGCCTCCATCAACCATATCGCTGAAGCATGTATACTCTGTCCGGGATGCGTGCCTCCTTTATGGTTAACCGATTAATGCGCTCCCCATCAATGTCTGAATGTATACGCTTCTTCTTTGCTGTATTGGCATGTTTGTGGTATAACTTTAATTCTTTCTGTATTAAGTATATCTTTTTTTGTATTAATAAATGTTTTCAAATAGTAAAACCAGCTGGTTTTTTATTACGTTGTATTATTTATTATGTATAATGACAACGCTTATTCTATCAATACATGCATCATTGGATAGACGAGCCGCATTTAAACTTTTGACAAACTGAACATTTTGCGACATCTGTACACATTATGTAATGTCTTGCTTTTTTATATATCTTTTATTGTTTTCAAATAAAACACATAACAAAACAAACAAACGATTGACAAAACTTGGTTACATGGTGTCAAAAATATAAGTAAAACATTCTAGATCATGGTTACACAGTTAACAGTTCAGTCTTGTGCCAGGCGACAAGAAACCTATGAGCAAAGGAGGCACAGTAGCTATCTCTCACCCCTCGCACACCCACCCGCCACATAACTTGCAGAGTTTCTGTGGACAACCTCTACCATTGTAAATTCGCCTCTCTAAGGACGCACATCTGTCAACCTCCGCAGACCAGCTTCTGAGTCTTGGTCTCTCTGCTGAGCCCCATATTGCAGCGATAAGCCTCTTCACCAGCCCAGCGTTGCAGAGAGGAATGTTTTTTCATACCTGGTGAACCTGACTTCCCCCACATCCCCAACAGCACCAGTTTCGGGTCACATGGGACCAGAGACCTGAGCACCCCTAATAGCCTACGTTTGCACTTCCCCCAGAAATTCTGGATTGATTCACAACTCCATAACATGTGGAAAAAGGTGCCCTCTACCCTCCCGCATCTCAGGCACATGCCGCTGTCCACTACCCCCCACCGTGCCACTGCCACTCAAGAGTAATACGCCTGGTGCAATATTTTGTGATGGATTAAGCGGAGCCTGGTGGTGACTCCGATGTCCTGTGGAAACATGAGTGCTTCTACCCATTCCTTTTGCTCCTGTGGTCCAACATCCCGCTTGCATCTTTCTTTGAGTCTGGATAACTCCTGCACCCCGAACGCCGTCAGCACCTGGTACAGCGTGGAGGTGACCGAAGTCGCTATTTGCTCTGGGAAAAGATTGGCTTCCAGGAAGTAGCACTTCGGAACCCCCTCCAAGACGGGGAACTGAGAACCAATGGCATGCGTTAGCCACAGGTGTCTATAGTGTTCCTTGTTTGGTAACACGAAAGTGTCCTGCAATGAACCAAACGGAATGAGTCGCCCATCCCGTATCAAATCTGTAAGGACACACACACCCCACTACTCCCAAGTCGCAAAGTTCCCACTGTTGAAAATGTAACTGGTGCGTCCAGACCCAGTAAAAAAAAAAAAAATGTTCTGCCCGTGCGGGTCTAGGTGTAGCGTTGTATCACTGTACTCGGGAATGACTGATACAGCTTTGTTATTGACTCTGACAAGTTCCTGTAAATTTGGGTGATCATCCTGAGGTAACCCGCCCGGCCAGAGTCTGGATAGGATATGTGTGAGAATCCTGAGTGTATTCTTCCCAGTAGATCCTGAGAATCCCTTATTCAGGTGGCCATGGAAGGGCTGGCGATCTCTGATCCCATCCCTGGGGGTGGACGAGCGAGGGAGGAACACCTGGGTAGGGGAAAGCCGGGGTTATGCTTGGGGGAATGCCTCAGGTTAGACGCGGTATTACATAGCGGACGAGGAAGACTAAGTCCTTGAGGCTTTTGAATGATATTCAAAATAAATATCCCTTGCATCCAATGAACCCCCCTTATCAGAATCCAACAACCCCTTCGCATCTGGTAAACCTATTAGGAACCCAAAGAAGGTTATAGCGGGAAACTACTTCTCCCAAAGTGCCCGTTTTCTTGTTGCCTACCAGAGTACTCCCAGTCATCATTCTCCCTGTCCCTCTGATTATTCTTTCCCGGACTCCCAGTCTGCTTTGACAAAACACCACAGTTCCCACAATCCCCCCCCTATTCATTTCACTACAATAGTTCCGGTCATTCCATCGACAGACCTCCAAACTAATATTTGGCAGATTTTTCCCATTCACTTCACAAACCCTACCATTCTCACCCTTCCAAGTTTACCAACCCCCTTAGGATGAGGGTTAATGAAATAGGAGGCAGTAAGAATCCCCTTTCTTCAATATATGTCTCGGGTATTGAACCTAAGGAAAGATATACTTCTAACTTCACCCTGAGGTCCTGTCCCGCTAATAAGATCAGGCAGAGTCAGGCACCACACATTGACACCACACACACAACCTTCATTTCTCTCCCCATAGGGATAAAAGGCGGAGCACGTGAGCACACTTTGAGCAAGGCCAAAATCACGAGGAAGCCTTAATTCCGGGACGGCCGTTCAAACGAAGGAGAAAGGCGGAGGAAACCAAAAGGATGACAAGGAGGGAATTGCCCTTGCCCCTTTCAACCCAGACCCGCAAAGCCTTCGATAAAGGAACAGTAAGACCGGGAATTGCGGCTGATGATTGGTGTGGGAGATGTCAACGGTACACTGGGCCCTCCTGCACTGATAGCCAGGACAGGGGAAAGAGCTTACCGCTGTGGTACCGTCCTTCACTCCAGCGGAAGAAAGCCCAATGAGTTCAGCACAGCCGGTGAGTTGGAGGGAACTGATAGTAAACTGGACTGTGTTAAGCTCATGGTTGTAGTGGCAACATATGCGTAAAGAAAAGAAGATAATAGACAAAGGTCTTTTTGTGAACAAATGAGGTATACGTGTTAGAATGGTCCGGCGCAGAGTGAGCGCTCATTCGTAAGATTCTAACGAATGCCCCACTCCTGAACAAGGAGAATATATTGAACTGAGAAAACTACAAGAACCAAGAGGTCCTAGCGGAGGCCGGTGTGAAGTGTCAGGGTGGTCATACGAGGGTCAAACCAAACCCCTTGTACAGTCGAAAGCCCTTGACACATTGTAGGAGGCAAACATGAACCCGACTGAGGGATGTCTGCTGATTGGGGTGAACCCTAAAATACCCCTGAACATTGTGGTGAATTAACTGTGTGAAGCATGACTGGGGGCTTAAAGATAAAGCCTGACTGGGGCTGAGACCCGGACTTGAGTAAAGGGAAGATCCTAAGGGGCCTAGAATGGCTTTTTGTTGAACGGTGCACTGTGGCAAATGTGAACCCAAAGGAGGGATGCAGAGAGAAAGCTAGGGGAAGGGGAAACCCCGCTTTTTGATGACATTGAGAAATAGTGAACATTGTGTCGACAAATGTGAATCCGACTGAGGGATGTCCATAGTGAGTGGTTGGTCTGAAACTGACTGAGGGAGGCTGACATTGTGAAAGGGATCGGAGCCTGGCTGAGGAGGATGCTCGGGTGAAGAAGAGTCGCCCGACCTGAAGATTTATAGAAGGAACTTTTTTTTTTGTTGTTTTACATCAGGCACTCTGAAGCAAAAGACATTGCATAAAAGACTTGGGCACAGAAGGCCCTGATATTGGAAAAGAACTGTGAGCTCGGGACGGAGAAGCCCAGAAGTGTGCTGTGCTCGATAGTCCTGCCTTGTCCCGTGCTTCAAACGTGGGGAAGGGAGAACCCGGCCACAACATCCTGACTTTATTTTGTGACATTTCTTTCTTTTCTTGTGAACATTATACCTTAAATAATGTAGCATAGTGGTAAGGATTGGCAATAATTTTTTGTTCAGTAGAAGCCCTTTTTATTTGATTATACTCAACTAAAACTGTATTCTTATTATTTGATGGCCATAGCTTGCTCCCATCTTAGATTTAGATTAGGCGTTTATCTCACCCATTTTGACAGTTTAATAAACAACCTTGAACTGTGATCACTTGCGTCTGTCTTGCTTTGATACCATGCCTTCCTTACAATATGATATGATATGGCATTTTTAACGTGCCTGTACACAAGTGTTTCTAGGCGCGACAAGGAGGGGGGAAACCTAGGGAGGACAAAACAACAATTTTACTAGGCCCTGTGCCATTCAGATCGTGCAAGAGCAGGGAAGAGGAAAGGGAGAAGTGCCGCAGGGGGTAGGGGGTAACTCAAAAGTGCAGCCAGCGTGTGGCTCAGTGCAGGTAAATCAAGAAGTGCAGCCATCGGGTGGCTCATAAGTGCAGAGAGAAGGGACTGTAATAATAATTATTATTATTATTTATTTCTTATATACGGCTACACACCAATGGTCTCGGTGCGCTGAAATAACAGAAGACCGTATTATCCAACAGAGTGGTACTCAATTCATCGACATTGGAAGGATGTAAGGCTGAGTTGACCACCCCGGGATTCGAATATCAGGGCCGAGCGCTTAGTTTGCTGTGTTATCTGACAGGCTTCTGTAGGGTTGCAAATACAGACCACAAGTGCTAGGGGAGCCGGGAGACAGTGCGAGGTGCAACTGGAAATGCTGGATGTCATCTGCATAATACTGGAAGTTGGCGCAGAAGAAAGCAATGCAGTGTGCAAGAGGTGACGGGTAATGGTTGAACAGCCAGGGAGAGAGGCTAGACCTCTGGCAACACCACAAGTGGAGAGAGAGATATAAGAGAGGAAAGACCCCAGTTGGACCTGGGAGGGTCGGTCAGTGAGAAAGGAGGTCAGCCATGCCAGGGCCTGAACAGTGATACCCAGGTTATCACGCAGGCGATTGAGCAGGATGGCATGGTTGACCTTATCAAAGGCAGAAAAATGATTGAGGAGAATGAGGACAGAAGGAAGGTTAGAATCAAGGTTATAGGGCAGATCTTCACGGTGTTCAGGAGAGCAGTTTACATGCTTCTGGCAGCTCTGAAGCCAGGCTGGTTGTCGTGGAGACAACCAACAGATTCAGTGTGCAGATGAAGCTGGGAGATGGCCAGCTTTTCCAAGATTTTGCCCAGGAAAGGGGCGATGGAGATCAGGTGACAGTTAACCGGAGAGGGAGGATCGGAAGAGGGCTTCTTTAGCAGGGAGTGCACAAGGGAGTGCTTAATGGGGGGAAGCGAATGTTCCAGTGGCAAAGGAGTGATTACAGAAATTGGCCAAGGTTGGAGCAAGGGTGTTGATGTGGTCCTTGATGGCTCTGGATGAACAGGGGAAAACCTGTTTTGACGAGACTTTCATAGATCAGAAATTGTCTAGAAACATTGTCAGGGGTGAACAAGGGAAAGGAACAGAAGGGAGGAGGAGAGACGGCCACAGGCGGGCCATGCGTGGATGAGGAAGAGGGAAGGTGGACAGGATGTCCTGAGTTTTAGTGATGAAGTGAGATGCCAAGGCCGTACAGAGGGCCTGGGAGGGAACAGGAGAGGTAGAGACTGCAGCAGGATTGGCCAGCTCCTTGCAGATTTTGGAGAGTTCGGCCGAGTTGTTAGATGCCACAGAGACGTGGGCTCTCTTCTTGGCGATGACAAAGAGTCTGTATTGCCTTTGGAGCAGGCAGCAGGCCAGTTTAGAGGGTATGCATGATGCCCTCCACTTCCTCTCGGCCACCGTGCACTTGATTTTGTGGGTGACGAGGTCAGAGTCATAGCGATTCAAGCGGATCCTCATGACAGGGGCAAGTACATCAAGAGTGTTAGAGATAGTAAGAATAAGATTAGAAAGTTCTGTCAGGGAGGAGAGAAGGTAGCGGCAAAAGCCTTAGCTGAAACACGCTTCATGGGTCGGATGACTGAGAACGTAGGTGGCAGCGCTGAGTCGGCTTGACCAGAGGGCTAGAGAGGTGGGAGGAAAGGAGAAAGTGATCACAGCCAGGAGAGCAGAGTGGTGAGAGAGTTGGAGAGGGGGAAGTCTAGGGATATCTGTAACGCTCACCTGATTTCCACGGAGGCGCTGGGCTGGACTGAGCTGTCGCCGTGTCTTCTAGTGTGACTCGTAGATCTCGGCCTTCTCCTAGGGCTGGTCCCCTTCTCACGATGTACCGGACGTGTAGAGTGAGGTGTCTGCAGACGGAAGAACAAGGATTTAGGAAATGGATTGACTGAACTTCTCCTTCCACAGTCCTCTTATTCGAACCAAGGGCGTGGCTTGCTCACCTTAGATATATTAAGGCCGGGCTCTCCATCCTGCGTCTTTGCAGGGGCGCAAGTACCAGTTACTTCACTCGTTCACTGACAATCCTCTTGATTGCAGAGGTTGATGTTGGAAGATACCGCCGTTTACCGCACGAGCGGTTTCTTGATAGTTATTGGAGCACCCTTAATTTAGTTCCTTGCTCAGTCTCAGGGTGTCTAGATTGAAATTGTAGAGGAATGATGCGGCGAGCAGGTGAGTAGGAAAGATGACCGGTTGCTGTCACCCTTTCTAATGTCTCTCTTTGTCCTGCAGGTTTAGGTGCAATGGACGCTGATGAATAAGTGTCCAGGATCGTGCAAGCGCGTATGTACGAAGAAGATGAAGCACGGTGCACGTAAGTAAAATGACTGCTGTTTGTTTCAAAAGAACGCCTTAATGTCTCTTTTGTCCTTGCAGATCGTGGATGCAGAGAGCGTTGCTAGATGGATGCCGGCGAACGTGCGAGCGCGTAAGTAGAAAGTTTATGGTTGGTTTAGAATGCGCCTTAAAATGTCTCCCTTTGTTTTGCAGATGCCGGCATGCAGCGCTTCTTGAAGTTCAGAACGTGCGGAGCGCAGGTAAGCAATTCAAGAATGCAATGCTTAATCAAGTCCTTTTCTTTGCAGATATCGATGGGGAGCCGAAGAAAGCGGTGGAAGGCTTTGGAAGATGCCGCCGTATTTGGTAAGTAAGAGCGCTGCTCTCGAATTGAATTCTGCTAACCTGTTGTTTTGTCTTGGCAGGTGCAGCTGAGGATCGGATCTCTAGCAGGCAAGGAATTCGTTTTCACAGGAACTGGAGCTGAAGAATCTCAGGAAGACTGGAGCTGACACGGTGAGCGTCCTGCTGCAGATGCAGAATAACGCAAAGCATGTTTCATCAATCGGGTGTGGTTTAAATAGCCTTCTGTAGTGCTTAGGCGTCTTCTTCCACAGCCTCGCCCAGGTAAGAAAAGAGTTCCTGTGTTCTGATTCCAGGGAGTGGCTTCTGCCCCACCCAGACAGGAAAAGTAGTTCCAGGCAGAGAAGGATCTGAAGACCATCGAGCTGGTAAGTAAGCAGCATGGTCTGCTGCAGGTAGGTCCACCCAAGCACTCTTAAGCATTATGAGCCCGGCGCTTCCAGCGCCGGGACCGGTCATCTTTATGAGCCTGGCGCCACTGGCGCCAGGACAAGGTCCAAAAGGTCCCGATAGGGACTGGCTGGTACCCAGGATCAAGGTTATGGGCCTGCTTCCAAGGATGTGAGGCAAGTCCTGACCCCTTGGAAGCAGGGATCATGACAATATCAGAACAACCAGGGTGTACCCTGCTGAGTGAGTCAGGCCAGAGGGAAGAATAGAGAGAGAGAGAGACACAGAGGTTGCGAACTAGTCCTGAAGAAGGGCGGCAGCATCTAGGTGGATGTTAAGGTCTCTGAGGAGAAGTCGAGAGGTAGAGGCGAGGCCTGCCCACTCAGAGAGGAAGCAGGCGACCTGCCCAGGCGGCCTGTAGATAGTGGCCACAGTGAGAGAAAGGCCAGGTGAGAAAGATCCTGCAGACCAGGCATTCAAAAGACGAGTAGTCCTGCATAGGAATAACAAAAGCAGGGATCCACTCCGGGAAGATCAAGGCTACACCTCCACAGGGATGGTTGATTCTAGAGATGATCTTGTAGCACTGGCGTAACAGGGGTCCCTGTAGTCCCCGCGGTGCGGGGGGCCCCGCCAGCACATGTCCTGGGAGGGAGCCCCACTTGAAGAAAAAAAAGTTTTGTTTTGAATTCACTCTGCATTAATAAAGAAATTATTTCTGTAACAGAAATCATTTCTTTATGAAGGCAGAGTGACTACAAAAAGAAACGTTCTTTTTGAAGTCTGAGGGCTCCCCCACCCCATGACATGGAAGACCCCAGGCTGGAGGCCTCCATGTCATGGGGTTGGGGGAGCCCTATGACTTCAAAAATAGTTATTTTTGAAGTCACTCTGCCTTCATAAAGAAATTATTTCCGTTATGGTTCGGTCCTTAACTGAATAATTTCTTTATGAAGATAGAGTGACTTCAAAAGGAAACAATGGGGCTCATTCTGACCATGCCAGCCCAGAAACAACAGTGCTGGTAAATCTTACCAGCACCGTTGTTTCCGGACCGGCATATTACAGGTCTACCTGCTGGGGCCGCTGTGCCCAACAGGTCTGACCCTGCCGGGCACAGCGGCCATGGTAGGCAGACCCGTCAAGGAAGCACCGGCACCGTTAACAACAGTGCCAGTGCTTCTGTGTCCCCAATCCCATGAAGTCCTATGGGACTCCACAGGAATGGGGATTACCGAAATAACCGGCGCCTGACTTCCCGGCCAACGGACTTGGAATAAACCGGTGGCACCGGGATGTCAGGCGCCGGTAATTTTTTACGTCCTGGCGGCAATCCGCCGGTAGCACTGGCACGGTTACCACCGGAGCTGTAATGAGCCCCAATTCCTTTTTTAAGTAATAGGGCTCCCCTCAACCCCATGACGTGGACGTGTGGGAGTGTAAGGTGAAAGGGTGCACACTTAAATGATTGGGTGGCTGCCTGAGTGTGCCTGTATGGTGAAAGGGTGCACACTTAAATGTATGAATGGCTGGGTGTGTATATGGTAAATGGTGTATGTGCTTATGTACAGGGGCACAACAAAGCCTCCATTTCGGGGGGCTAACCCTTCAAATGTTGGGAGAGGCGCCAACTTCATGGGTGATGGGGAGGGGCAAACCTTTTTGTGTGGGGCATCTAACTTCTTCACGCGTTTTAATGAGACTATTCTAGTGCAGCTTCAATGTTACAAGCAGTTAACTCTCTCCTTTAAGTCTCCTATTCCCTCCCTACCCTTCCAATCACTCCCATGGCATGCAAGTACTAGACCCACATCGCAATTTCAATTGCCTAAAAAATGTGGCATTTGAATGCAGGTACTAACAGTGAAATGCTTTCCGTTGGTAATTGCTGAGCCCTTATTAACAGCAAAACCCAGGTGCTGTTTAACATCTGTGTCCTGTTCTGTCCGGCAACTGCTCTAAAGGTCAGCCAGGTCGAGTCAACATAGCCGGGGGATGGGGAGTGATGAAGGCGGGATTGTGCGATAAATCATAATGGTTGTCCATGTCCAGGCTAAGAAGGCTTGATCTGTGGTATTAGTGGCTAGAGAGGCATTTTGGTGCAGCCAGTCTGGTCATTCCTCAGTTTGGTATGACTTTCTTTTAACTGGGAATTTCTGATAAAGCAGTCCTGCTAAGTATAATGACCTGGCTAGATTGGCATTTGGGTGCTGACAGTCTAGCCATTTCTTACGGCAGCATTGTATATTTTTCTGGGTATCTGTGATAAAATTATATGATAAAAGCCATTTATAATGCGCCTGTACACAAGTGGTTCTATGCACGACAAGACAAGGGAGGGAAGATAGAGGGTGGACAAGACAAACGATCTCACTGTGCCTTGTGTCATTGCGAGAACGAGAAGTGCAAGAGGAAAGGGAGGGGGGCAGTGCAAGGGAGAGGGGAGGGGAAAACAGGGCTGCAATGCTCTGAGTAAGTGCAGCCAGGGCAGCGCGGCTATGGGTAGTGCAAGGAGAACAAGGGGCTGCAGAGTTACAGTTACAGCCCCTAAGTGCATGGTAGGCACAGACACAGTGCAAGGGTGACCGCTCAAGAAAGAGCCTGGACTCCGAGAGACTCTGAGGGTATCCAAACAACCGGTCGGTACAGCAGACAGGTAGCTCAGCAGGGGAGGGAGAGAGAGAAAGCAGAGGAGAAAGGGAAAGATTTGAGCTGTTTCCGAAACTTCAGATGGTCTGGCTCAAGTTTGAAGGGTCAGGGAGGACATTCCAGAGGGAGGCAACAGCAGAGGAGAGTGATCTACCCTCCACTCTCTGCCTGGAGAAGCGTCTAACCCTTAGAGAGTTGGAGGAAGGTATTTTGGAAGGGAGCGTTGGATGCAGTGCGGGCCCCGGCCCCAGAAGCCTTGTGCACAATGCAAAGGGTCTTGAACTTGATTCTTGCAGCCACCGGGAGCCAGTGGAGAGATTTCAGGGCTGGAGAGATGATCCATGGGCCTGAGGCCAAGGATAATTCTTGCAATCCTGTTCTGGATTAGTTGCAGATGACAGAGAGTAGAGGAAGGCAGAATGAGAAAGAGGCTGTTGCAGTAGTCCAGCCTAGAGAGAACCAGGGCTCTGGAGACAGTGAGCTTCTGGTGGAAAGTGAGAAAGGGAAGAGTCCCTTTGAGGAGGAGTAGCTGGAAGTGGAACTTCTTGGTGACATCCGAAATGTGGAGAGAAAGAGAGAGTGGCATAGAAGATGACACCAAGGTATTTTTGCCTTGCAGGAAGGTGAAGGAAGAGGGACCAAGGCGGACGGCCAGAGTGAGAGAGGGAAAGCAGGTGCCAGGGTCCCAATGAGAAGGATCTCCGTCTTACTGGCATTAAGGCATAGACCGTTGGAGGCGCACCAATGCTGAATCGCGGATAGACAGTCAGGAATGAGCAAGGGAGGAGGCTGAGGGGAGCCTGAAGGAAAGCGGAGTCATCCGCATAATACTGAAAATTAGAGGAGAAGGTAGAGATCAGGTGGCCAAAAGGGGCCGAGTAGAGGTTGAAAAACCAGGTTGAGAGTATAGAGCCATGTGGAACGCCACAGGTAGAGAGAGGTGGGAGAGAGAATGGGACCAGGTTGGACCTGGGAGAGAGGAAGGTCCAAGAGGAAGGAGGTCAGTCACTCCAGGGCCTGATCCGTGATGCCCAGGTTCTCACAGATTCGATTGATCAGGGTGGCGTGGTTGACCGTCTCAAAAGCAGAGGAAAGAAGGAGGGTGAGGACAAAAGGAATGCTGGAATAAAGGTTAAAGAGAAGATCTTCATGGGTGTTCAGGAGAGCAGTTTCCATACCTCTGGCAGCTCTGAAGCCAGACTGATGGTTATGGAGACAACCAACAGATTCAGTGTGGAGAGTAAGCTGGGAGATGGCAAGCTTTTCCAAGAGTTTGCCCAGGAAAGGGGTGATGGAGATTTGGCAATAGTTTGTAGGGCAAGTAGGATCAGCAGACAGCTTCTTGAGGAGTGGGTGCACAAAGGATTGCTTAAGGGGAGAGGGGAACGTTCCACTGGCTAAAGAGTGATTACAGAAAGACTGGAGCGAGGGTGTCAATATGGTCCTTGATGGTTCTGGAGGAGCAGGGGAGCACCTGTTTGGACGACGCTTTCATAGATCGGACTGGTCTAAAAACCTTGTCCGGTGTTGTCAGAGAGAAAGAGGAAAAAAGCAGGGGGGAGGTAGAGATGGCCAAAGGGGGCCGAGAGAGGAAGATGAGATAGAGGACAGGATGTCCTGAGATTTAGCAGAGAAGTGAGAGGCCAGAGCCGTACAGTGGGCCTTGGAGGGGACAGGAGAGGTATAGACCGCAACAGGATTGACAAGTTCCTTGCAGATTTTAAAGAGTTTGGCCGTGTTGGTAGAGGCTGCGGAGATGCAGGCTTTTATGTGTGCTGTCTTCTTGATGAGTGTTATTGCTTTGTCTGAAATTTTGGTTTCAACCAGTCTAGGTATGTCTAAATGTGGCCTGGCATGCTTTACTGTAATGTTATTACGTGTCTACACTCGTCTACATTGTGCAGCCGGTTGGACATGTTTTCATTGTGGCATTGCATTTTTAATAGCAAAGCATTAATGTTCCTGTGCACTGTTGGTGATTTGCATGTATTGGATTTGTGTAACCCTACAAAATAATTGCAAACACTGTGGCTTTTATAGCCAATTTTTCTCCGAAAGTGTGCTGTATATTGCATTAAAATACATATTTATATCTTTCTCCTAGTGCAGTGTGCGGCATACCCCTTCAGCAGCACGTTTGTGTGTATTGTGCAAGCGTGACAATCTAGACGACCCAGAGTGTGGCGTGACCCGTGATTTGTTGCCGAGTTGGGGGGGGCCGTCAGCATGGCTCGCAGGGGGGCCCCCACATTTTGTGTTACGCCACTGTCTTGTAGCCATCAGGAAGGAGAGTGTCAAAGCTTGTGACCGAGCTGGCCGTGAATCAAGTCTTGGTCAGACCGAGTAGATCCAAATTGAGTTCTTCCAGGAGACGGCAGAGGTCAGAGCAGTGTTTGACAGCTGAGCAAGAGTTAAGAGTAGCAATGTGGAGCAGGTTGCCCCCTGTGAAGGACTTCCGTGGAGGGGTACAGGTCAGAGGTACACCCTGCGAAAGTGTTGCAGGTGCCCAAGGATGGGCAGAGGAGGAAGAAGGAGAACGCAAGGTAGCCAGGGAGGAGGAGGTGGGTACCAGAGAAGTGGCAGAGGAAGAAGCCAAGAGGGTGGTCGGAGAAGCAGCAGAGGTAGCCGTAGAGGTGGCAGAGGAAGGAGGTAGCAGCAAAGCCAAAGAGGGGAAAGAAGCAACAGCAGGAGAAGAAATTAAGTTGATAAGGAGCAGCAAGCGTCTATCAAAAAGGAGAAAGGAGGAGGTTGGCCTGAGGGCCTTGGACCAAGACAATGCCATTTAGTAAACATTGATGATGATCTTGGAGGAGTGGAAGGGAGCGAGGAGTGGAAGGGAGCCAGGAAGGCCTCCCACCAGGTGCCACCATTAATGGATGAAAAAGAAAAATGAGAGAGAACAGAGACCATATGGGAGTCCATAGGCCTGGAGAGGGAACGACAAAGAGGATGTCGGTAAGGGTCTGTCTGGGGGAAGCACCAGTGTAGGTATCAGCGATAGGGAGGCCTGGGTTGGACACCAGGATATCGCTCTTGAGCTTCCTCCCACCAGACTAAGTGTCAGGGATAGGATAGTCGATAGAAAAGCAGTTCGAGAAGATGGGTGAGACAGAGAGCACCATAGAGTGTGCAGAGAGGAAGGGGTGAGGAGGGGGTGCCCAATCAGAGTGGAAAAGAGGGGGTGGGGGTAGTGCTGGGAAGCAGGCAGGCATGGGGAAACACTAGGGGGGACACAGAAGGAGGAGGAGCACACTGAAGACAGAACACAGACAGAAAATCAGATGAAATGCCTAGACAAGTCAGTTACCAAAGGAACCTAGAAGTAAGGAATGAACACATAGGAATGCAGTACAATGTAAGCAAACAACCCTGGGGAACGAAAAACGTCAAGGAACACAAACACCAAAGGAACCTAGAAGTAAAGTAAACAACGCTGGAGAAACAACCAGGAACAGAACAATCACCACAGGAACCTAGAGTAAAAGATGAACACAGCAAAAATGCAGGCAGTACAATGTAAGCAAACAGCCCATTAGAAACAAAAAAGTCAAGAGCCTTGGAAGGTTTGTTCATTTTATGATAAACGTGGCTTCCTCTGGGGCTAAAGTGTCCCACGATCGGATGTACTGAACTTCAGTGAGCGCCACTGTCCATTGCCCTTGCAAATGTACGGGTTTGGTCAGCTTCACAGTAAAGTTGGATATTTTGTTCCCTGGGAATGTCTCTGCTGAAGCATTGCTGGAGAGCATAATACAGAAAGGTGCAGACTCCATGCCACCCTGTTACACACCCATGGCCTCTAGGGAATCGGCAGGCACCCAACTGTTTAATGTGTGAGGCCACCCTAGCCATTTGAGTAGATACGGTTTCCTGGTTCGACCACCTTTACTCTTTATTACTTTTTCGATTCTATAAACTCGTTGTTGGTCTTTACTGACTTTCTGGATCTCCTCCCTTTAAAAAAACACCTTGAACACTGTTGCCCCAATCATCAATTAGTGTTTATATATAGATGCCCTCCCTTTGAGTCACTCCATCTACGATAAAGATCTCATCACTGTAGCTCTGTTCATAGCCCTTTGTAAAGATGGCCTTGTGTTTTGAGATCTGCACATGATTCCCCCTTTTTTAAGGGGCATAATTGTCGTATTTTTAAAATTTCTTTCGGCAGACAGTTTTTTCCAGACCTCCAGGGAATTCTGTGGCGTTACATCAGCGGGGGTGGTTTTAATAGATCTATGATACCTGATGTTATACACATTTATAAAAGCGGCCAATACCTCCACATATCTACAGGTGTATTAAACAGCGAAAAATCACCAGAGCGCGTTTTAAAGGTTTGTATAAAATGTTCTACAATGGAGGCTTTAACTTTGGAGTGTGTTACGACTCTGTAGCTGCTTATTTAAAAACTCCTTACCAGCTTCCATCTGTATTTTAGCGGGGGTGCAGCCTTTGTTAAATATGCATTTAAAAGCAGTCGTCACGCTGTGACCCGTCTTGTTCGTTAAAGCCTCAACATAGGCAAATTTTGATAGAACGTCAATGACGGCTAGAATGTAGCAGAAACCATTGTTGTCTTCGCAGAACTGTCTCAAATCCATAATATCTGCCTGCCATTGTTGGTCGACTTCAGATACCACGGTCATTCACTGCTTCAAATGTTTTCGGGCCGATTCTGTAGCGTGTAGGCCTCCTACCCTGAAAGCCACATCTTGACCGCTCCCCGTAACACCTTCTCACCATCGGTTTGCAGTTTACAGAACGGGCCTTCAACCCTGCCATAACTACCAACACTTCCTTCATCATAATATATTTACAACAGTTTCAGGCCAGACATGTTCACCCATAACCGCTCAACATAAAGACGCAACCAGGTTTTATAAACAGATTTTGTTTTTTAAGATTCAAAATGTATTTGCATTAAAATACTGGAACATTCCCGTAGTACATGCAATTACTACACAGATACATTGCACGCCATTGCCTCGATAAGCAAACATTCCATTAGGCGTTCAATTAGATATCCTTTATCCCCGCCCACTTGGGAACAGTTTTCTCAATGATGTTTCTAACAGACGTCGGACACACGTGTCTAAACTGCTTCATTTTCAAAAGGGGGCTATTCACGCGATTCTATACCCCATAATGTTTTAGACACACATTGCTCAGTCCCGACGCCAATCCTTATCTGTGTTAACAGCTGCGTCAAGCGCAGAAAATCTACTAGACGTTTAGGGCTCAACACATAACATATTTTACGTAGCAAATTATCTGTGTAAGGTATTTCGAAACATTCGTTAGCATCCTGCTGGTGATCATCAATTTTATGTCCGTAGCAGCATCAGGTAATAAAAGGGCACCTGGCTAGGCCCCGATTTGCCCAGGTGGGCATCATCAGTAAAAGTCTTGTTTAAACACGCCCCAGCCACTATGGCCGTAAAACCTTGTATGGCCCGAATATCAACACTGGAGAGAGCCGGTGTGTCCGTATCCGTCTCCATTAGTGAAATACATTCCTTACATAGACTGTTATCCCCAGGGCTTCCAGTTTGTTTTGAGCAGCAGGTACAATGAATAATAGCATTGTCGTTAACGCTACCGATCTTCATTAGCGAATCACATTACTTGCATAGGCGATTGTCAGGATCCACCAGGTTTCAAAGTTGGATTGAGCAGCAAACACAATACCTATTGATAGTCTCTGGTACAGCATGGAGCTCCTGACCCCCGCACACAGGACTCGTTTTTCATCAAGTAACCTAGGGGGCTAGATCAGTCTCTGGCATCATCACTGCCTACAAAACCCTAGATTCACAGTTCCTATCTCCTGAGCCCACATTGGCAGTGGCTGTTTGCTCCAAATCCACATCGTTGTCGTCCCAAAACTCTTCAGGTTCATAGTCGGACATTAAATCCTGGGCGTCTTCCATCCCATCATACACCACAAAACAATCAGAAATATGACTATCGTCATACCCCTGGGGCTTCCAGGGGGTGCTTTCCCCTCGTCGTGACTGTAGCTGTTCATAATTGTAATTTCCCAAATAGCCCCTGGAAACCTTTCCCAGGTCTACCACAATGGTTGTAAGACCCTCCGCCCACATCGTAGCCTTAGGGCCGTCCCAGTAGATCAAAATTGATATAAAATATTCTTGGGATTCTTAAAATATATAAAATGCATATAACAATTATTGGGGTTCAATAAAATTGCTATCAAAAACTTTCGGGGGCTTATTAATTAGATCTAAAATGTATTTCCGTGAGGCGTGGCTTGGACCGCCGGCTACGCGGTCGCCCCCGTGAGAGCTGCGGCAGGCTCCGAGCCGTATAAACAATTACATGGGCTTAGACCCATGGCACTGAACTAGGGACAGCGCTAAACAGCGGTGGTACCCCCTCTACATAAAATATCCAAATTGCAGGGAAAATCGGAGTTTACAACTCCAAGAAACTGGAGAACAGGTCAGCCCATCAACGGCCTGCCCACAACATGGCAGCCCCCTGAAGTGGTGCAAGCCTAACCGTGCACCACTCCGCCGTGGTGGAACAAGAAGCGATCCACCCCGTCCACACTGCAGCAGAGAACAGCATTCGTGGAGGAGACAAGAGGGAGAAGAGCTCCGTAACACTTCTTCAAAACCTGCGAAGTAGTGGACGCCTGGAGGGTCCTGACTCCAGATACAAAAGACTTCTTCTTGCAGGTGCACCGCACTTCCTCCCGTATTGACTTACTGCTCGCTAGCTCCCAGCTGCTCTCCTTCACAGACAAGACACTTATTGGAGTAAAAACGATATCCGACCATGCCCTGGTAATCCTGTCAGCCCAGGTATACGACCCGCCGACGAGACCCCAATGGTCCTTCTACGACTCAATACTGAATGATCTGTCACTACGGGACACACTGACTACAGCCATCCACAATTATTTTGTAGAAAACCGCACTGAAGACGCATCTGCTGCCACACAATGGGAAGTGATGAAGGCAGTCATAAGAGGGGAGCTCATTGCCCACACAAAGACACTGATGGGGTAACGCAGTACGCGGAGGCCACCAAGTTACGAATAGCTGTGGAACACGCACAAGCCACCATGACAGCTTCCAACAGACCAATAGACCAACAAAAACAGTATATTGAGGAAGCCACCCTTGCCCACCTCTCGGGAACAAACAGACAGACCTTAGAACTGCCAATCTGAGCTGAGGCAGTAGACACAGTAATAAAGACTCTAAAACCGAGTACCCCTGGGCCCAGATGGCTTCTCCCCCAAATTCTACAAAACTCCTCAAAGCCCCCCCTGTTGAAAACACTAACAGAACTCTTTAAATCATTCGGGGAAACAGGAACAATAACCCCATTGATGCAAGAATCAACTACAATACTCCTACTGAAGCCTGGGAAGGATCCAAGGAACTGCTCCTCGTACAGACCCATATCACTTCTAAATATAGACACGAACATATACTCCAAGGTCCTGGCGTACAGATTAGCGAAAACCCTCCCAGACCTAATAGAAACTTACCTGGCGGAATTCATATTGGGGAGAGGTGCCTGAGATAACATCCGCTGAGCAAGCACCCTAGTCGAAGTAACGTCAACGGCACACAAGGAGATGGCTCTACTATCCCTAGATGCCACTAAGGCCTTCAACAAAATAGACTGGGCCTTTACGAACTTGGTCCTGGAGGCATTCCACTTTGGCCATCTCTTCCGCAAAATGATACTGGCCAACTACAGAGCCCCGAATACAGCCTTGAAAATGAACCAGAAGCGATCAACCCCAATCCCGCTTTTGTGTGGGACAAGGCAAGGATGTCCTCTCTCCCCCATGGTCTTAGCCCTCATAAATGGAACCCTTTACCCAAAGAATTCACAATAACCCAGCTATCAGAGGCGTAGATGTAAAGGGTGAACAATACCAAGTATCCCTATATGCAGACGATGTAATGCTCTCCCTCACAGACAGTGTCTCCTCTCTTTGGGATCCCTGGACGAACTGAAGCGATTTGAACAAGTGGCAGGCTTCTCTGTCAATTACCCCAAATCTGGGGCTCTAGCAATAGCGATGCCCGACAATACACTAAACGAGCTACGGCTGTCATGATCTCTGCTTCCAAAAGGCCAGGACTTACCCAACTCCCTTGGAAGCAGACCCATAACCCAGGTTCCGAGTGCCAGCCAGTCCCAATTGGGACCTTTTGGACCCTGTCATGGCGCCAGTGGCGCCAGGCTCATAAATATGCCCAGTCCCAGCGCTGCAAGCGCCGGGCTCATAATGCTTGGGTGGACTTACCTGCAGCAGACCATGCTGCTTACTTACCTGCCAGTTGAACCCCTGATCCTCTTCTGTTTGGGACTACTTTTCCTGTTGGGTGGGGCAGGAGCCACTCCCTAGGTTCAGAACACTGGAACTCTTCTGGAAAGCAGGAACTCTTTTCTTACCTAGGCGTGGCTGTGGAAGGAGACACCTAAGCACTACAGGAGGCTATTTAAACCACACCCGATGGATGAATCTTGCTTTGCGTTATTCTGCATCCTCTGCAGCAGAACGCTCATCGTGTCTTCTGCATCTGATCCTGGGCCTAAAGGAAAAAGGCTTACCATCCTGAATCCAGTCTTCAGCAACATCTATAAAGACAAGAAAGAACAGGTTAGCACTACGGTCTTCAGTGACAGCGCATCCCTTACCTGGTCCATCGGCTGTCATCAACGCCTCGCGCAGCATTCCTGCATCTGAAAGACAAAGGCTGACCTACTTTTCACGCGCTCGGGAGGCCTTCGGCGCTGCATCCCGCATCTGTAAGACAAAAGAAGGTGCGTTTAAAGACATTGGGTAACGTTCAATACTCACGTGCCATTACTCCATCCACGCCGAACTCAGTGGGCATTCCGGCATCCTTCAGCAGCTCCGAACTGGTACCTGCAAAATAAAAGGACAGTTAGTGCGCATCGTGAAGCAAGCAACAAGCGCTTACTTACGCGCTTCCAGGCGCTTCTATTCCGCATACGGGTCCATCCTCAACTCACTTCAGCCAGTCAACCGCCATCGCCGGAACCCTGCAAAATAAGAGACAGCATTACAAAAGACTTTTAAAGACATTTGAAATATTCGGAACTCACCGTTCGTGAAGTAAACGACGGACAGCAGTCCTCTGAAGTCAAGAGGCCTGCGCTACCTATCCAGTGAAGAAACTGGTTACAGCACCCTGCCCCGAGGCAGATGGAGAGCTCGGCGTTCACTTACCTAAGGTGAGAGCGTTAACCTTTGGGGTTCTACAGGAGAGGAGAAAAGGAAAGAGATAGGGACACCCCAATAACCCCAGTTCATTAATCCCATATTTTCTATCTGCAGACATCTCACTCTTCGAGTCAGGCATACAGTGCACAGAGGTCCAGCCCAAAGAGCCAACCGGGTGGTGCACATCACTTTTGAAGATACGGTAGTCGCCCAGTCAAGACCGGCGCCTCTGCGAGAATCAGGTGAGCGTTACAACGGCAGATATGCCCGCTTGCATGGAACAAGAAAGCAGTGAAATACTTGGGACTACAGATAACAGCAAGCCATAGACACCTCTACGAGGAGAACTTCACCCCTCTGTTCAACGACCTGGAAGCAGACCTTAACAGATGGGCAGACCAGGCGATCTCTTTTCTCGGAAGGGTCACGTCCTGCAAAATGAACCTTTTGCCCAGATTCTTGTACGCATGCTCGACCCTGCTAGTGGAAATCCCTGCCAAACCACTCCAACGCCTCCAAACATCACTCCTCCGGTTTATATGGAAGAAAAAGAAGGCCCGAATCCCAAGGACAGTAATGACAGGGGCAGCCAAATGGGGTGGAATGGGACTGCCAAACTTGTGCCACTACTATGTGGCTGCGCAACTCACGAACACGGTGGCGTGGGCACTCCCCACTCAAACCCCGAAATGGGCATTGATAGAACAAGCCAGGTGCCCTCCGCCATTGAGCTCCCTCCTGCATACG
Organism: Ambystoma mexicanum; assembly: GCF_040938575.1. Taxonomy (NCBI): domain Eukaryota; kingdom Metazoa; phylum Chordata; class Amphibia; order Caudata; family Ambystomatidae; genus Ambystoma; species Ambystoma mexicanum. The sequence goes on along the minus strand of NC_090936.1, from coordinate 496,604,968 downwards.
AGGCCAGCCCGCGGTCACTGGACAACTGTCCTCTCCTCGACGAGAACCTCCTGCAAGGCCTGGGAATGGGCCCTATGGAAGAAAGGGATCACTAAAGGGCTGAGCCCAAACTCTTCAGTCCTACTAAATCCAGACGTTGAGCCTATCAATGGCCAACTTCAAAAATTGGAAACAAGGAGGGCTGAAAAGGATCTCACAATTGTACGAGGGCAACACCCCCTAAACGTCTGAGGACTGGAAGCTACCAGAAACGTTGAGCCTCCTAGAACTAACGCTGCAGGAAAGCTCCAGAAGAGGCCTTGTCTCAAAGCTATACAAACTGTTACAGGAGGATCTGCCGATAGTACGCCCCCACTACATGACCCAATGGGAAAAAGATCTAGGCCACCCAATAGATGATGTCACATGGATCGAGATATGGACAAGGAACAACAAAGCCACCAGATGCGTAACAAATAAAGAATGCACACTTAAACTACTATACAGGTGGTACTTCCCCCCCCCCCCCCCCCGGAGCGCCTGCACCATTTTAAGAGTTCATTGAGTCCAGAATGCTGGAGACAGTGTGTGGGGTGGGGTACGTACCTCCACATGTGGTGGGACTGCCCAATAGCTGGAAAGTTCTGGGAGGAGGTGCTCTGGTCCATCAAAACGATCACACACCGTGAACTACCACAGGATGCAGAGGTAATCCTACTGAGAGCCCCAGCGACAGACAGCTACCCAAGGAATGGTCGAACGGTGAGACTGGTGACCCAGCTCCTCTTGGCGGCGAAGATCACCATAGCCCGGAATTGGAAATCACATGAGGGCCCCTAACAGCACTATGGTGGGTGAAAGTCTGGGACATTTTAGTGGCAGAAAAGATCACAGCTGCAAAAGAGGGAGCTCTGCATCGCTTCACAGACTGTTGGTCCCCTGTGCTAGAATACGACTGGGAATTCCCGGCACTCACCTTTAAACCAAAACTGTCCGGCGGACCTTGACAGCCTAATGGAGGAGATGCTTGAACCACAGACTGTTGGGGGGACGTTAAGGGGAAAGGGAGGAGCTGTGATAATGATGTCAAATTTAAAATATTGTTTGCTCACAAATTTCTGTACCCATTCTGTTGCAACTGACTTTAAATAAAGTTGTTTAAAAAAATGTATATCCGCTTCCTATCCCCCAGGGGCGAAACCGCCCCTGTGACATCATCAACGCCTCACTCTGCAAAACCCTAGATTCACAGTCCCCGTCTTCAGAGCTCATTCCGCTCTCGGCACTCGACAGAGCAACATCGTATCGCTGCTCCATCTTTATATAGATTTGATATAAAATGCATATTCACTTATATCAAAACTAATATAAATTAGAAAACACTTCCTATAAAAATATACATTAAATCCAAAAACATTTTTTTACATAATTTGTATTTCAAATGTATATTAAGTTTTTATCAAAGCACATCAAAAGGGGGAGGGACAAAGTCCGGCAACAGCGGGCATGACTGCCTGTCAAACTTTAACTTGAGAGAAAAGCGGGCCCCTTCTACTACTAAGGTGCAAATCTATTCAACCTCCTGGGCTTAGAGGAGGGCACGAATGGAGGTTAAAAGCGTGATGGTTTTGATGGCACCACTTACTACCAGCTTTCAAAATGGTCATTCAGCCCCCCAGAAATGTCAAGGCTTGCCCCGGCCCGGTACACATTCCAAGGCCTTGGGTTTAACGTGGTGTGTGAGCCTGGCTGTAGACAGAGGCGTTACTGAATGACAACTTCTGCTCTCACTTTTTTTCAGACACTCTAGGACATAAAAGCATGAAATCTCACAGCCTGTGATGGGCCTTTCAAGAAATCTTAACTGTGACAGAGGAGACTGGAACTGACGCGTTCAGAGTGTTGCGGTGCCCATCTGAGTGGGCTGACTTGGCAACACTGTTTTCCATGCTTCCTCCCCAGGGACACCATGCCAAACTGAATTTGCACCCTAAATGAAATATTTACTCAGCGTCCTGCTCCCACGTTCAACTAATCACAGAGGCACAGGCCTTACCATTTGGGCACACTGTAGGGGCAGGGGTGCAGTCATTCGGGGGAGGGGGACAGGTGGGTATTTGGGTGTAGGTGACAGCACTTACATTGGGCAAAATGGGAGTGAACTGGTAGACCGCAAGTCCGGATACCTCTTTTTCCCTCGTGGGCATCAATAGCTCATACAGATAATGTGCTACAGTCACACCCATATGCATAACTCCAGGGTCTTTAGAATCAATTGACGTTGCAGTGATAATGGGGCTACTTCATGCAGACATGAGAGCGCCATGTAGCAGCTAGCTCCAGCACTTGAATGGTGCTGCTGCATGTCAAACAGCCGTCCTAACCCTGCCTAGTCTAATTAGCACGAACACAGACGATGCATGTGGAGGTTAGCTAATTAGCACATGCGCACAATTTCTAACTGTTAGGCAGAAACCTGGGCAGTTCCCTTAGGGACCACTGCAAAACATTTAAGACTACAGGTGTTTGGCAGTAAACCCACTTGGTAGCAGTCTGGACCACACAGATTCACTTGGTAGCTGTGGCTGAGCAGTCAGACTTCTCTCAAGAAGAGTTAGGCAGTATACAGAGCATACAAAATAGGTACAGAAATACAGTAGCACAAGCAAACACTGACCAGAGCTTGGGTGTAAAAGTAATATAATTATTTATTCAACACACACTTATAAAACACACTAGCACTAAATTGATAAGATATGTTCAAAACACAATCACTATTATCATATGTACGTCCCTGATTACTTATTGGACAAGTCTTAGTTAACACCACTTATTTCCAGACAGAGGTGAGTGCCTAACGTTCGATGGCACTCCAACAAGTTAAATAAAAAGGGAGGGAAAAGCAGAATTATGGAAGCATACACACTGAACACTTTTTAAAGAACCACAGCAAGTTTAGGAAGGCACAGTCTACTGGTGAGCAAGGAAGTTTAGGCGCCAGGCCCACTTTCAAGGGAGCCAGGTGGAAGATGCCCAAGATCAGACAGTTACACAGAGACTTCGAAGTTTGTGGAGGTAGTTCGAAAAAGGTTTAGTTCAGTGCAGAAAAGTTAGCTAGGGTGTCCCAGGCTAACCCAGGTTCGAGGGACGAGGATTTAAAACACCCCGTTCAATCGGTTGCAAGGGAAGCCAGGCGGGACACGGTACCTTAAATGGAGAGGATCCTCCAGCGGGAGCAGTTGTTCCTGGCAGCGGATGCAAGTCGCAGCGTCGTCCAGAGGAAGAGAAGATCTTGACGTGGAGGAAAGATGAAGGTCGTTGCACTGCCATGGAAGAAACCAGCCGCAGAGTCTTCCAGTTAAAAGGTACCACCCTTTGTTTCACGGTTGTGTAAAACGTGGTATCCCGGTTGCCGGGGTGCTTGGCACGGGCAAGGCAGCCACGAGATGCTCCAGGAAGCGAAAAAGGAAGGCAGACTGGTTATCCCAACCAGTCGAAGGAAGAAGACTCTCCGGATTGGAGATCTCCTCTGTCGTTGGGAAGTGGAGAGGATCCTCCAGCGGGAGCAGTTGTTCCTGGCAGCGGGTGCAAGTCGCAGCGTCGTCCAGAGGAAGAGAAGATCTTGACATGGAGGAAAGATGAAGGTCGTTGCACTGCCAGGGAAGAAACCAGCCGCGGAGTTCTCCGGTACAAAGGCACTACCCTTTCGGTGCGCGGTAGTGGTGAAAACGTGGTATCCCGGTTGCCGGGGTGCTTGGCACAGGCAAGGCGGCCACGAGATGCTCCAGGGAGGCGAAAAGAAGGTAGACTGGTTATCCCCACCAGTCGAAGGAAGAAGACTCTCCGGACTGGAGATCTCCTCTGTCGTTGGGAAAAGTGGTGAGACGGTTCAGCAGGGCTCCGCCGGCGGTGTCGTCGTTGCAGGCCGGCTCAGCTTCTCCCTCCTCGGATTCTTAGGTCCTGTGGCGACTTCTGAAGTTCCAGTCCCCAAAGCCCTGCTTTTACGCAGCACACCCCCATTCACTCAGCCTAGCTGTCAATCAAACATGCTAAGTGGTGAGCCGGCCGGCTCACCACTTGGGCCAATCACACAAGAGTGCGACTTGAGTTACCAAGGTAACTCAGTCCAGGGTGCCTAAAGCCCCTCCCACACCCCCTGTGGTACCCAGACAGAGTGGCACCACTTTTGGAGGATTCTGTGGAGAAGCCCGTCAAAAAGTAGAACAAAGGGCTCGACTTGGGTTGGAGTCACAGAAGAGAACACAAACGCCATTTTAGAATCGAGTTCTGGCAAAAAATACCAACCGGCGAATTAATATTAAATAAATAAACCGGCGGTATGTTCAAGGCTATAAGAATTAAATAATTAAAGTTGGTAGCCTCGAACAATGGGAAAATCCCATAGAGATATATTCGCGGTCGAATATAAAAAGTAGTATCCACTGCCACCAGCCAAAACTCGATCAGGGGGGACGGAGACGTGCCCCCTCGAACAACAGACCCTGGGGCAATCGAATTGGCCCGACCAATACGTCCACAATATGATGGTTTGTACTGGTTTCTGTTCATAATTTGGTACTAGTAAAGCCAATGGTGACTTTACATGCCCTGGGAGACAGTAGTCAGTCCCAGGGTATGGAGTCTATGTTGGGGGGTCGCTACGACACCCCTGGGTTACGGCACGGAGGGTGCTGTGTAACCCACATCAAAAAAACACAAGACCCTGTGGAGTAAAATATCCCATAGCCCATAAAACACATGGAAAGTTAAAGGAACACCTCAAATCATGTCTAAGAGTGGGAGCAAAAGAATCTCACTTAGCAGGAGAGAAAAAAAATAAACCCCAAAAATCCAGCAAAGCTGCTGGGGGACTCACTAGGTTTGGGAAATTAGCCTTACAGAGAATTCTCCCTAACACCAACTTGCCCCAATGTAATTTTTACTCACCAGTCACAAATGGCGGATACAAGTTTTGCTCCCTTCAAACTACCCCATATTAGAGCGAGAGTCCTTATCCATCAAGTGGGATTTATACAGCTTACGGTGGCATTTAACCAGTCTTAAATTCATAACAATCTGATACTAGATGTAAGGAAAGATTTCTCTTTTTGCTATGATTTTTGTATATGACCTGCTTTTTTTGCAGTGCAGTGAAGCCTTAAGCTTCACTACATTGGCTTTTGCTCATTTGTCATGGGGAAACTGACATGTCCTTCAGGCTGTCAGTAGTGGGAAACATTGTTTCCCTTAGTCTGGTTACTTTGTTACTACTTTTGGTAACCTGTCATCACTTTAGTAATTTATCATTGTACAATGCATTTTACAATGCAGTACAAAGGGGAACGCTGTTTGTTTTGCTTTAGACTAACACTCAGAGGATTTTTGGTTACTCTAGGTGTGCTAAATGGACAAGCTGGTGGCAGCAATTACTTTTTTGCTATTTTCTGGTGTATTTGGTTTTATCCTTACCACGTTTACCACATTTGGCTACGAACTGTGGCTAGTGGTCAAACATGGCCATGCCACAAGGTTTTTTGGTTGTCCTTTGGCCATCCTGTCTTTAACACTTCTTCCTGGCCTGTGAAGCCAGGAAAATCCTTATATGGACTTCCAGTGCCAGGGAAAGCAGGGCCTATTGGCAGGCTACTGAGGGGCTATGGGTGTTTGCTGCCAGGAAGTGGGTTGGGACTCTCTGGTCCCAATCCATAAACTGGTTTCAGTGTGTCTGAGTGGCATGCATCAGTTTTGCCGCCAGTGGTCCTGATTGGACCACTGCTGGGTTGTGGGCCAGACTGGTCATTGGCTAGTGGGAGTTTCAGCTCTTGCCTGGCTTTTGGGATAAGAAGATGACTCCTGTACCCACTCTGGAGAGATCCTGGACTAAACCGAAGAAGCCAGGAATCCTGTCCAGCTGCAAGACCCGCAAAGAGACTGGAGACCCTTTGGAAGAATGTCTGGCGACCAACTTCTGCTGCTGTCTTGGTAGAGCCCCGTCTTGTGGAAGATCTCCAGCAGTCCTGCAAAGGAGCTGCAACCCTTGGAGAGGAAGGAACATCCATGCTCAGAGTCCTACGAAGAAGAGCCTTTGGAAGTGCCCCTGGACCGTCCAGTAGCTAACCAGCTCTGAGTTTGTGCTACTGTTCCGAGTTGAGGCCTGGAACTTGGGGGATCTTCAGCTTGTCCTATAAGACTCTGCTGTTTTTGGTGGTCCTAGCATCAGGGGGACCTGAGATAGGAGGGGAAGTCTGACCACGTCAATTGAATCTCTTTGCATCTCGGTGGCCGTCGTCCAAAACTTCTTACATGCATCCTGAGAGGGGCATTGCATCTTGTTCTTTTGAATTTTTTAACTGGAAGACCTTGCACCAGCATTAGTCGCAGACGGAGAAGGGCTTGAACCTGCAACCCCTGGGGATCAAGGGCTGAGGCGGACAGCGGGAAAAGGGACCATTAACCCTCTTCAGCAGACCTACCAAGAATCGGAGTACTGGGGTACGGTGTAGCGATACTTACCTTAACCCCCCCAACTCCCTCTTAAAAGTTTTGATACATTTTATAACTTTGTGATAGTTTGGCTTTGCCATTGCTTGTTCACACAAGCACTCCAAAAGTTGAGAACACGTTTGTTAGTTCGTTAACTTGTTCCCTAACACTTGGAACTGTTCACTGGACCCCAGAGAGCATACCTTCATTTTATCAAGCTTCACAAAACTGTATGGAACTTTGCTGAACATTTGGGCACTAGATCCCATACATTTTAGTGATGGACTTCTGAAGTTAGGATTGTATCTCTGTGGACCTGTATTGCTAATGCTAATCTTTACCTTCCTTTTCAGGGGTTTGATCTGTACTTTGCCCTACTCTAGTGATTGTGCATATTTATCTATTATTAGTGTTGTGTGATAGTTATACCTGTTTTTCTAAGTGTTTTCCTTGACTGTTTTACTGTGTGTGCTCATTGTGGGCCCGTTACCACCTCACTACCTCTTGAGACATAGCCTAGACCACTGCCTTGCTACCTTAAAGAACTGGTGTGGCTAAAGCTCCCAAAGTTGTCCCTGTCACAATACTAGGTTGGCCCTCTATACATCTGTCCACCAGAATATAGAAAATCTGTCCTAACACTAGACCATGCACACGTCGGCTTCATACCCATGAGAGGAACGGAACGGAAACAGCATTACTATCTATATTGGATTGGATGATCTAAAAACCAACACAGACTCCAACGACACATCGGCACTAACACTACAGGATCTATCAGCAACCTTTGACACAGTCCACCAACAAACACTCATCAAAAGTCTCAAAGAAATAGGAACTGGCAACACAGTGCTACCATGGTTAAAATTCTTCCTAGCAGAAACAGAAAAAATGTGGCTAAACCCCTTTAACACAGCACCTATCAGAACAACCTCCAGAGTTCCACAAGGCTCATCATGCTCACCACTGCACTTCAACATCTCCATGATAAATCTCATCAAAAGACATGATTTCACTTGCTACAACTATGCAGACAACACACAAATCATCTTCAAAATCAACACTAGAGGAAAGCTAGACCCAACCCTTATCTACTTCCTCACAGAAATATACCACTGGATGAGTACCAACAGCCTTAAACTCAACCCGGACAAAACTGAAATCAAGATTTCGCCCAACGACCCGTCAAACCAGCACCACATTCCATGGCCTACTGAAATGGGAAATCGACCGCAACCTTCCAAAGTGATCAAAAACATCATAATATTAATGGACAATTAATTAACATGCGAACCACAGTAGTAAAGAAGTGTTTCTTCCACCTACACACAATCAAGCGGATACTACCTTTTATCACCTTCCCACAGAACACCTGCCGTCATCTCCCTCGTCATGTCAAAAATAAACTAGGGCAGAAGCACCTAATTTGGAATGCAGGAGTACCTTAACAAAAAACTACAACGAATACAGAATGCAGCAGCAAGGCTACTCTTCAGACTCACTAAGAGGGAACACATCACACCAGCACTGAAAACCCTACAATGGCTACCAGTCAAAAAAAAGAATATTTTTCAAAACACTCTGCATAACCCACAGAGCAATCCATAGCCAAGGAGCTTAATTCATACAGGAAGGAAATCATTTCCCTCGATAAACTCAAACCAGTATTTTCGTGGATCAGCTTTCTCTTGCATCTCAGCAAAACTTTGGAATTCATTCCCAAAGGAAATACAAACAGAAGATCACCTAAAGATTCAGAAGAACAAGTTACTCTCTTACCTGGTAACGTTCTTTCGATGGGATGGTCCGACGACGTATTCCATATCTTTGACAGGTAATCACCACAGCTGTGCTGCTTTGGAACATTTTCGGCATCTGCGTCCTACGTCGATGCGCCATCCCCAAGGACCTCCTCCGACAGCCGACTTCACCCGATGTGATAAGTAGGACGCACGACGCCGTAGCCTCAGTTGTAGTTTTTTCCCCCAGAACGTATGCCACCAGTCTTCTGCCAGTCAGACACACAAGGCCTTGCGGAAACGTAAGCTGCAATCGCATAAGAAATTCTGCAGCGGGGAAGGTAGGGAGGGAGCGATATGGAATACGTCGTCGGACCATCCCATCGAAAGAACGTTACCTGGTAAGAGAGTAACTTGTTCTTCGAGGGGATTGGGTCCTCCGACGTATTCCATATCTTTGACAGACTCCCAAAGCAGTACCAAAGCAAGGAGGTGGGAAAAGAATTTAGAACATAAATTTAGCATGCCCAATCAAATTGCGGAATAAAGGACTGCCTTGCCAAAGGCCAGATCCTGTCCTCGGATGGAATCGAGGGAGTAGTGACGTACAAAAGTATGTACAGAAGCCCAGGTGGCCGCATCATAGATGTTAAGAATAGGAACACCCCTCTGTAGGGCAGTAGATGCAGCCATACCCCCTGGTAGAATGGGCCCGCAAGCCAGCCGGTGGGTCCTTACCCGCCAAGCGGTAACCACTCAGAGATAGCCAAAATAATCCAACGAGACAGTCTGTTTCGTCACAGCTTGTCCCAAACGCTTTCCAGCGTAACCAATGAAGAATTGATCGTCCACTCTGACCCGGGACATGCGTGAAATATAAAAGCTCAACGCTCTCCTAGGATCAAGCCTATGGGGCCTCTCCTCTTCCTTACCAGGATGCGGTGGAGGATAGTATCCCGGAAGAACAACCTTCTGGCCCAAATTCCGAAACCACCTTCGGAAGAAAGGAAGGACGAACTTGAAGGACAACCCTGTCCTTATGAAACACAGTGAAGGGTGGCTTAACTGAAAGTGCCTGTAACTCACTCACTCTGCGAGCGGAAGTAACCGCAATCAAAAACACAGTTTTAAGAGTTAACAGTCTCAAAGGGCAAGAATGCAAAGGCTCAAACGGAACACCCATAAGAAACTTAAGAACAAGGTTCAAATCCCAACCGGGCACCAGAAAAGGTGAAGGAGGGAACACATTAGTGAGCCCTTTCAAAAACTGAGAAATGAAAGGAATCTTAAAATAGGAACATTCTTCAGACGAGCGCTTAAATATGGACAGAGCCGCCAGGTAACCTTTAATGGTACCCACTTGCAAGACCCTGTGGGCCAAAGAAAGCAAAAAAGACAGAACCATGGGAATGTCACATTCAAAAGGATCCACATTCTTAACTCTGCACCAGTCGCAGAATTTACGCCAACGGCAACGGTACAGAGACTTTGTTGCCGGCCGTCTGGCCGAGAGCAACACCTCCAACACGTCTTCAGGGAGGTCCCAATCTTTATACCTCAACCTTTCAGAAGCCAAGCGTGAAGGTTGAGGGATCTGACCTCTGGATGAAGAACTTGACCCCCCTCCCGTGAGAGCAGATCGTCTCGGTAGGGAAGACGACGTGGAGGGAAGATGGACAAGTCGAGAAGGTCCGGGTACCACGTCCTCCGGGCCCACGCCGGAGCAATGAGGATCATCCGGGAACCGAACCTCCGTAGTACTTGCGGGATGACGGGGACTGGAGGAAACACGTACAGCAGTGGGAATGACCACTCCACCACGAACGCGTCTCCTAAGGCTCCTTTTGGAGGAAATTCCCGTGAGCAGAACCTTTCACACTTCCGGTTGACACTGGAGGCGAAGAGATCCACTTGAGGGGTCCCCCAAAGGGCGAAGATCTCCAGGAGAATCTCCTGAGCCAGCTCCCACTTGTGAGAGATCGTGCTCTTCCTGCTCAGAGCGTCCGCCGTCTCGTTGTCGTCTCCGGCCAGATGAACAGCCGAGATCGAAACATCCTGCTGGATGGCCCAGAACTCTAGCTGCATCGCCTCCCTGCACAGAGGAAGTGACCCTGCCCCCCCTTTTAGTTGATCCGTCAGGATCAGGACACTCTTTCCTCACACAGTCGGCAAAAAAGCCTTCGGGGCTAGCCTGACGGCCCTCAGCTCCAACAGATTGATATGGTGTCTGGACTCCGACGGAGACCAACAACCGCTGACTGTCAACTCGTTGGCATGAGCTCCCCATCCCGTGAGGGATGCGTCCGTCACGATCGTCACCTCTGGCCAGGGAAGCCAAAACGGAGCCCCCTTCATCAGATTGCCTTTGACGGCCCACCACAGAAGGTCCTGGGCGACCAAGGGCGGCACCTGAACAGGGTCCGACATCCTGCTGGAAGATTGCAACCACTGCATCTCGAGTGCCCACTGCAAAGATCTCATCCACAGACGAGCCTCTGGCACCAGAAGAATGCAGGATGCCATGAGGCCGAGCAACCTCAAGAACTCGAACGCCGGGAGCGTCTGGGCAAGTTGAAACTTGTGCACCATCTGCTGAATGTGAAGAGCCCTCACCTGGGGAGGAAAACACAGCCCTAGGGATGTGTCGAGCACTGCTCCGATGTACTGGAGCCGCTGTGTTGGCGTCAAATGGGATTTCTTTAAATTGAGGGAGAAGCTCAGCTTGTGAAGGGAGTGGCAGGTGACGGACAGATGATCCAGGACTTGCTCGGGAGAGCTCCACCTGATCAAACCAATCGTCCAGGTAGGGGTAGACGTGAATCCCCCCTTTCCTGAGATGCGCTGCCACCACCACCATGAGCTTGGTGAAAACCCTTGGGCGGAGGTCAGGTACTTCTTGTGCTTGGGATGGATCGGCACATGCAAGTAAGCGTCCTTGAGGTCGAGAGACACCAACCAGTCCTGAAATTGAAGGGCCTGGAGGACTTGAGAGTAACCATCTTGAACTTGTCCTTCCAGAGGAGTTTGTTCAAACCGCGCAAGTCCATGATGGGTCTCAATTCCCCGTCTTTCTTCTAAATCAAAAAATAAGGGGGATACCATCCCTTGTTCCTCTCCGCTACAGGCACCAGTTCTATGGCGCCTTTCTCCAGCAGGGCTTGAATTTCCTGCGCAAGGAGCGGATCCGAACTCTTCAAAGAGAGGTTCCCAGGTGGATTGTCGTGAGGCCTCTGCCGAAAGGGAAGACAGAAGCCGTGGGTTATGATCTCCAGAACCCACACATCTGAAGTAATGGCCAGTAATGGCCAGGCGGCTTTGGCACCTCGAGTACCCTGTTTTCCACCTCTGGTACTCCTACGGTGGCCTCTTTGACCGACAGCTCCTTTTGCTTTACTGAAGGATGAGTAATAACGAAAGGAACCTCCCCTCCATTGTTGTCCCCTAGGACGAAAAGGTGGAGTTTGGCGAACTACAACGCCCAAAGACTTCGCTGCAGCTTTGGAGGTCTGCAACCTCTCAAGGCTCTCGTCAGCCTTGCTGCCAAAAAGATGTTCACCGTCAAAGGGCATGTTGAGGAGCCGGGACTGCACATCAGGAGCGAACCCCGACTTCCGCAACCACGCAAACCTGCGTATTACGGTGCTTGCCGCCATGGACCGGCTGACACAATCTGCCATGTCCAAACCCGACTGAACGGCCTCACACATGGCATCCTTGCCATCCTGGACCATAGCAAGGAAACTATACCGTTCTTCCCCCTTTGGGAATATGTTCAGCCGCTAATACAACACAGTTCCACAGTGTGTGTGTGAAACGAGAAAAGGCACATACGGAGTTGGCCGCCTGTAGCGCCATACCCCCTGAAGAAAACACTTTCTTCGCCCAGCCATCAAAACGTTTGTCGTCTCTATCTGGAGGGATGGTAGGATACGACGCCTGCTTTGCCGGGGCCGTAGCCGCCTGCAGCACCAAACTCTCCGGAGTTGGGTGCCTGGACAAGTAGCAGCGGTCGCTACTGGCTGGACGGTATTTTCGCAACAAAGACTTGCCCACTGCCGGGAGACTCTCCGGAGCAGTCCAAACCGCCGCCACCCTTCTCTGTAGAGCCATATGAAACGGCAGTACCGGGTCAGTGGGGGGACCAAGATCGAGGATGTCCGTAAGATCATCCTGAACAAACTCCCCTGGAGGAGCCGGCCATCCCAAGTACTCGGTGACCCGAAACATAAGGCACTGGTACGAAGAATCGGCATGAGTGCCAGGCTGAGGCCTACAAACTCCACCTCCGGATAGGTGTCCAGTCCACTGGCATCATGCAGTGACTGCCTCAGGTCTTCAAATTGGCTATGGCCCGAGAGAAGCTCATCTGGCACCGTAACCGGAACCAAGCCCTCATCAGAGCCCTCATCAACCTCTGAAATGTACTCCAGGTGATGAGAGGAAGACACCTGGGGGCCAAAGCTATGCCTGACCTTAGCCAGAGCCTTTCTAGGGGCTTCCCCGTGCCACAGGGCCCCTTCGACACCACCGCCTTGAAAGGCGTTGAGGGCGCCGAGAGAATCGGCGTCGACGCCGAGTGAATCGGCATCGACGTCAGCCGCAGCGCCGCCAGTATCGACGACGTCGACACAGGCCTCGAAGCCAGAGCTCCGAGCGTGTTCTTCGACGACCTAGGCGCCAACAGCGTCGACGAACCCCTCAGAGGCGGAGCCTCGAGAGATACCGTCGACGTCTTCCCCGAAGACTGCACAGGATCACGTGGTCTCGAGCGCGTCGAGGACCGGGACCTGGAACGGGCATGGCGAGAACGGTTACCCTTGTCCGAACGGGACCACTCCCGCGAACCGTGCCGACCACCCGAGCACGAAGGCGTGCCAGCGGTGTCTCTCAACCGATCACGACCGACCCCACTCGGAGGCGCGGACGGACCGGTGCCCTGCGAATTGAGAATCGCTAACATCTTCTTCCCGAAGGAAGCCCATTCCTCCGGTGTCGCTTGCATGGTGGGATAAGCTACCCGCCGACGGGCGGAGTCCTCGGAAGAGGACGGGGAAGGTGACCGATGCCGGCGCTTCTGGGAATGCCTCGAAGAGGCAGAGGAGTGGCGAGACCTACTCCTGGAAGGAGACCCACTGGACCTTCGAGTAATTGCTCTGGGATACCGCCCAAAGCAATTCGTGTTACCGCTATTCAGTCTGGCGCAATTTGCGCGGGATCACGAGTAGTGGTAAGGTGGTAAATCCCCAATGGACCCAATGGGGGCATCCCTGTGCTAATAGTGGCGAAAAACAGGCAGAAAGTGGATTTGTTTACCTCCAGCAAAAACTTCAAGCCGAACTTGAGATTGGGCAGAGCAGTAAATGCAGCGGTAATAGTGTTATCGGTGCATTTTACTGCTCCGCCCAACTTGTGATGAGGCCCACTGTTAAAGGGACACAGCCAACAGAACACAAGAGAAACACCCAATACAAACAAAACCTATGTACCGAAAACTGGATACCGCAACCAAAGAAAACATTTTAAGACAAACCACCCTAGAAGAATTTGACCCCTGCCAGACCAACATAACAATTGCATAGAAGGGCACAGACCACTAACATCACTAACCCTACTAAAAACTTTACGATATCCTGCATACAGCAGAAACCTAAAACCACCACAAAATGCATACACTCAACACCCAACTAAATAAAACACGCCACATAAAAAACAAATTACACACGCATCATCTCACACGCACTCATACAACAAACATGACCTAACCCGTACCAACTAAAAACAAACCTAGTACGGAGTAACCGTTTTTTTTTTCTGGCTGACATTAACAACAGCACATCAGCTCTCGTGCTTTCCGTCTCTATCCTACTAACTAAAGCCCTTCCACCTTCCTCTTCAGATCTGCCAGAGAGAGTGCCTGGAGACCATGAAAATGTCAGTAGTGTGCGGTATAAATCACAATAACATAACATAATTAAGGACCATGCCGTATTGGTATGAATGGCCAGAAACAAATATACAAATCCCTGAATCCTCTGATGGTTCTTGACCTTACCGCCTTTTTCATTCAAGGTTGAATATCGAGTAGAGTCCAAACAGGCCAACGTTGAGTATCTGTCACGCTATACTCAATCAACTAGTGGACAGGGAGAGGGGGAAAAAGAGGAGGGCATATGAGAAGGGTGGCAGTATGTGACAAGGCTAGTAGCCATACCTTGTCACAAGGGGATGAGAAGCCCTCTCAGCTGGGGCTGGGAGGCCTGACATGGAACCATCCAAATCCAGTCCTACACTTGAGATGGACAGAGGCAGCAGAAAGGGCCCCAATGCCCTGTACTCCACCTTCTGCCAGAATGAACAGCTGTAAACCCTTATCGCCAGTCATAATGCCAAAATGCTTGTCAGGATTTATCTTTTGCTTGCAGATAAGATGCTGTCCAAAATAGTAAGATAAGCAGCACCAAAACACCCAAAGAGATGACGGTACCAAACTGCGAGATGTAATCCCTCCAGTGAGCCAGCACAAGGCTGCTCACAGAACGAGAAACCGAGAGAGAGCTGCTGAGGAAAGACGGAACCCTGCACAAGAGCCAGGAATACAGAACAGTCTTGCTCACTGAGAATCATACCGCAAGACCTCAAAACAGGGAAACAAACTATCATTTCGAACTAGGTATACCGTCATGGAGAGGCCACGTGGAGAAAGTGAGCAGGGCTTAGACTCTATTTTAAAGAACCCTCGTATACAAACACATCCTGTGTAGGGAAGCGCAGCCAGGAATGCTTAGGGAGAGCTAGCCAATCCCAGAGCATGGAGGGATAGCTACGACAAGAACAAGAAGGGAAAAATGTAGGTTTACGGCAGAGGTTGAAAGTGGACGACGACCAACAGACCAGCAGGAGGAAGGATGGAGTAGCAGCTTGTGGAAGAGAATGTTGGAACAGGTGAAGTATTGGTGTAGGAATGAAAGTGATTCTCCTGTTTGAGGGCCAGTATTTGTGTGGCTAGTGAGTAGAAGACAGAGTGAGGAGTGAATGTGAAGTGGATGAAACTGGGTGAAAGAAGGGTGTTTGCATAGTACTTAGAGAGAGGAGTGTAGTAGTGTGAGGAGTGTAGTAGTGCGAGGAGTGTAGTAGTGCGAGGAGTGTAATAGTAGAGTTGTAGGAGTAGAATTGGGAGAACATTTGCATCAAAGGGTAGAGATCAACCTAGGATGAGTGCACCATCAAAGGGGCAGAGAGGAGGGATGGAGAAGTAAGGAGGAGGGGTATGGTGGGTAGTGAAGAAAGGACAAGGTGTCCATGGGCATGATTGAAGCTAGCTGAATCCCACTGGGTAAGTGGAAGGCACTCTATTCATTCTGGTAAAATACTAATCCGGGTTTACTGAAGGGAGAGTTAATATGTCCCGGAGGGAAACGGCCAAACGCCTTTAGGATAACCAACACAGTTCGGACTAGCCTTTAGCAAACTGAGGGTGTAACAATCGGTAGCAGTAACCTGGGGCTAAGGACGCCTGGGCTATGGTGGAGGGTAAATCGGAGGAGAGAGCGGGAGGGACGGTCATAGGCCCCACAAAATCAATAAAAAGCTTTGAAATGTCCTTGGGTGTTTTCTGTGCAATCCTGGACATTTAAAATACATGTTTGGAAACTGTTTATCCCTTGGCATCCACAAAATTCAGTGCTGCATTAGTAAACAAAGTAATCATTTAAAGTAATCTTTTAAAGGCATTAGTCAAATCAAGCACCAGTGCTGAGCGCATACAGAAGGGAATTTAAGAACAGGGTAACATACAAGCTCCATAACAGTCTGAAATTAAGTGTAAAAGAAAGCCACAGGTTTAATTTGCATTAGTGGGAACTTTAATGAACTTCGGTTTAGTAGTGTGCCACTGCCCTTTTCACCAATAAACATCTACTCACTTAACCATGCAGAACATGTTACAGGAGGGTCTTCTTTCAGAGAGATGGCGCCTAATGCAGCCAGAAAACAAATACAAATGTTACTATAAAGTAAAAGCCAGACCAGTTCACAAGACTTTATTATCACGTTGTCCTCCTCGATGTGCTCTACACAGTGTCGTATTTTCCACTAAACAGTTAAAGAGGTAGTACCCACACAACGTTTGAACCCATTGGGCAAGAGATACAGAGGTTGAAATTAAATGTGGGCGAAGCTGCAGTGCCAAGCTACATCTCGTCTGGTGCAGAGAAAGAGAATGACGGGCGAGCCGAGTGTGCGGCAGGTGCAGCATGAGGGTTTGGCTAGGACATGTCCCTACTGGTACTTACTAGAAAGTTCTGTTAAATGTTGTTTTATAACAGGCTCTGACCCCATCCCTGTTCGTGGGATGTCCCAAGGTAAGGAGGAAGGAGGATGGTATGTAAGAGCAATAGCATCATTGAGATAATACACATTTAATCTATAAAGCATCTCTAAATTATGTTGTTCATGCAGAGTACCACCATGCCTCATTTACCCTGCAAGCTTTGTTTAGCGATGCCAGAATAGCTTTCTGTGCAATAGAACTGAAGTGACACAAAGGTTGTCATTAGTTGCTACCCGTAAGAATGCCATTATTACTGGTCCCTCACTGTGACAGTGCCTGCATCCTTTGCTCAGAATCTTTACCAATTTCCCAACCCAACATGTGGGATTAACACAAAGGGATGCCACACAATATAAACAAAAGAAATAAAAAAAAAGCAAATAAGTTCTTCCTGCAACATTAGCAGGCTGCTATGGAAAAGTGTCAAACATGGGAGCACTTGCTCCCTGATCAGGACTATTATAAAAAGAAACCGGAAAGAAAGAATCTTCTGACTTCAGGTGCTGGAGGAGAGAGCAGCAATACAATTACCACCCATTGTTACAATTAGTAAGGAGACATTAATCTGCAAAGAGAGCCAGATATATCAATGCCCATCACCTAAAAGTCCCATGTAGTGAAATAATGAAAAGTTAGTATTTAAATAGAACCCTGAAACTGAAATCAAGGACATCGTCACTGGGGAGGAAAAATGGCTCGAGGGTGCAGGAAGCATCGATTTAAAGCATGCTGCTAACCTCTAATCATGCCCCCCCCCCCCCCCGATCGCAAACCCTAAAAGACAGTCTTTCAAAATATTGCTGGTAGTTTTAACTGTAATCGTTATAAAATGTCAACCGTTTAGACAAAAAATTAACTAATCACATTTTTCCACAAAGAAAAGGACATTAAGACTATGCCCTGGTACCTTTAGTGTGTGCAGTCATCTTACTAGCAGCAAAACTCCACAGAATGCTGCAGATGTAGACAAATCTACAGAAATTGTATCAGAGCTGTGTTAATCACTTTCACTCACCAGCCTATCCCGCTTTGAAGCCCATTCAAGCGAGAGCAGAGGGGATTTAGAGATGGCTGATGCCTTTGTCTGCATTAATGGATTGAGCGACCAGACCTTGATAACTCCGTCTGAATCCACACTAGCCACTCTCCTTCCTGAGCAATCCACCCTAGGCAAAGAACAAAAACAATGGTCACGCAAGCAGACATAATAGCTTTTTTTACAGGATGCTATGCTTCTCTCTGAAACATGACCTGCTCCGAGAATAATGAGGGAAGTGAAACGTTGAAATTGACTGAACCCAACTGTTGACAAACAATCTCTCTCCTTAAGTTCGGGATTTCAAAATATAATGTTGAATACAACATGCTTCCTTTAGTAACACACCACTATAGTAGCATATTACGCAAATGACTTAATCCCTTGATCATAAAGGCAACGAACCTGACAAGAGTGTACACAATACAATATCCACAGTATCAGTGACTAAATAATGTATTTGTATAAAAAGTGAAATCTGTTGGCACACAAAGAATCAGTTCCTAGTCTGTTGAATGTATGTTTATCGAGGCTGTGATCCAGCTTTCAAAGCACATGTATACCCTTGTGCATGTATGGTCAGGTTGCCTCCTTAGCACAAGCAGTAACAAAATCTGTCATCATCAAAAGCCATCCAAATGCAAGCACGAAACCTACTGACACTGCACCAAGAGGCCACCATACTGTCAGTTAGGTTAATTTGAATGCATTACAGAGGAACATGGATGAATGTTAAAAATAGTAGAAACTTGGAGCACAGGAAACTCACTGCAGAAACTATGGTACTCTTAGTGCATATTCCCCCTGCACCTAGGCTCATTGGATATCCGGCTTTGGACCTATGTATGCTCAACACAAATAAAATAATTAAAGGGTACAGCTTCAGGAGAGCCCCTCATATAACCCATATAAACACAAACCCCTCTGCCTCCCCCACTAGCTCCATCAGCTTGAAATATCACGTCAGATTGCTCCAAGAATCCAACGAGAAAGCGTATGTTTCAAGATTTTATTGGATTTCAACAAGGTGTGCTCTGGAAAATTCTGGGGCCGATAAACAAAAATGCCCCTATGTCTTTCTTAACCCCCACCCAGGCATTCCTACTTCCCAGTATAAATTCTCACAGTGTGACACTAATGCACTAACCCCTGCTGTCTTTTGTCTCTTTTTTATTTCTCTCTCTCTCTCTCTCTCTCTCTCATACTCTACCCTCCTGTTTTCACCTGCTGACTTTGCTCTACTCTCCAATCTACTTGCTTCCACCACTCAACTACCCCATTCGCTCACTGTCACCTACACTCTTCTACCACGGAAACACACACACACCCACGCCCCCCACCCCCCCCAGGTCTTTTGATTCACCCAACTCTGCACCCAAACTCATCCGAACACCTTTCACTCTGGTCTGGACTGGCTGGGTGTTTATAGCCCAGCCTACCCTGTGCTCCCGATCCTTCCAGTTCCCACTGGCCCCCAAACCCACTCCTATCGGGCCAGTTACTGCCTGTTCCATTCCCCTGGGATTGGATGGGTTTCCAAAGGCTTCAAAAAGTCTGGTTTGCGACCATGCCACCTTTTTAGTCTTTGGCATCCATGTTGGTAAGAACAGTATGTATTTGCCGAGTTTGGCTACCACTGTAGGTGAGTTTTCATTACCCCACTTGTTTTTAGCGTGATTGTTGAAGGATTGAGGTTTCCACATCTTGGAAAGCAAATCTTGAGTCGTTCTCTCTAGGGCCACCAAGTCATCTCAGCGGTTCCGGTACATGATTTTCTTGCAGCTGACTGCACGCTTCTGGCAGTGGTGGTCGGTAATACAAAGACAAGAAAACTGGCCCAGACACAGGCTGATATGCATTGCAGATGAAACAGTGGTGCCATGTTCATATACATGTTCAGGCTTTAAGCGGGGCAGGGACTGGGGTTCCTCTGAACTACCTTACTCTACCTGTGGGGTAGGTCAGGCTCTTTCAAGGCCTTGGCAGGCTGCACACCCCAGGAAGAGAGGGGTCCATGCTCCCCTCTGACAGGATCAAGACCCTGCCCTCAAAAAAACAAAGGGATTAGGGTTGACTGAAGCCTCACAGGTGGGTATGAATGGAAACAGTGAAAACAGTCTGACAGTCAGTTCTGAACATACTTTTGGACCATGATCTGCAGTCGCACGCTCTCTCCATAGGGTAAAGCCTCCCTTCCCGGGAGTTCAAAGTCTCTCACAGTCTTGGGATTTTACAGTGCCCCGACCACTTTTTTCTTGGCTCTTTGTCTTTCTTGGATGTCCTAGGGGCTGTGTGGTGTGACAAATCGAGGGATTAACCCCCATTTACCCCCTGTGAGGCTAGGAATTAATCCCTAGGCAGACAACACCCTCCCTAGGGGTTGAGGCAAGTGGGCCCTCACTGGGAGAGATTCCCCCCTTATGGAACAAGGACTCCTGTTCCCATGAGGAACTCCATGATGTCCGCCATGTGATGGCCTATATGGAACTATCCAATACACGCAAATATCATAAGTTCCATGACTGGAGTGAAGATAAAGTGAACCTATGCCATTCCCAAAGAGAAGTTGAACTGTCCCTTTAAATCGAAATCTCCAATGGACTGAGCTGAGTTGGTTGAAAAAGGATGGTATACCAAAGACACTGCAGAGCTCGGTGGTGGCATGATGGCATGACCACAGAAAAGTCGTGGTGGGCAGGATGCCCTCTCAACTTCGCCGACACCACCTCAGGAAGAAAGCAACTCCCGAATCAGATACCCGTGATGGTATTGAGAAGCTGAGGAGGAGCCGGGAACGCACACGAAGCAGACATTGCGGAACGCGAAGCAAGAACTAAACCGAAGGAAGAAGGTGGTTTCCCATACCCACAGGCACCAGAGATGTTCCCCTACAACACAGAAGGTAATACAGAGAACAGGAATACCAGTAAGCCAAAGGGGACTTTTTAAGACTTGGTGAAACTCGTCCCAGTACCGATAATACAAGTATACAAGTGTGGAAAGCAAATGGATAAATGAACTTGTCTTGCAATAAAGGGAAGTGCAGAGAGCAAGGGCAGTAGAATTGGATTACTACTACTCTGGGAAAAGGGGGAAATCACCCCGCATACAAGAAAGAAGGTGTTGAACATAAGAGAGAGAGACACTTGTGTAGTAAGGGCCAGAGGGTTCCCAAGGATAACATTTATACAAGGAAGAGTACAACAGGACAAGGTGAACTATAACGAAGTAGACAACGAAAGATCCAGAGAAAGACACTATACAAGAACACAGAGTTCTCTAAGAATGAGAGGAGCAGTCTCATAAGAGCAAAGAAAACCCCAGAAACAAAAGAGGAGAGAAAGGCTGTCAATCCTCTAAGTGAATTACAGAGATTAATACAAAGGATAATGAGAGACCATTTACAAATTGTATATTGAACAGAACTCTGAAATAGAAGAACACCAGTGCAACAGTACACCTACCAGAAGAAGGAAACCATTCTCCTTGCCTTAGTTGATCATAATAGTGGTAGGGTCAGTTAGGTTAGTTTTAGACAGTAGAGGGATTCCTTTGGACAATTATTCATGACTGACAAGCACCTTAGTAAAGTAGGTAGGGAACACCCTTATAGCGGCATAGAAACATAGGCATTCCTTTAATAAATATATGGTCAAAATGTCCTTGGAGTGTCTGTGTCCTTCTTCTGACCCACCACAGTGGCTATTGTGTTGTTCTTCCACACTGCTACATGGTGACTTCAAACAGCACCATTAAGTGGATCAAGAGAGGACAAGTGTCGCTTCTAGCCTCAATAAGTGAATCCCAGGATACTCAGCCTTAACATGAACTGCTAAATGGTTGACAAATAAAATATAAAAGATAAGCTAACAGTAGGAACAGACTGGGATTGTGGAAAGTGATGGGCACAATCACAAAATGTGTTAGTCTCTCCTTCAAGGAGAACTGTGTACCTACAGAACTTAAAAATGCATGGATTACTCCCTGTTAGGTAAAGTTTGTATGCAGTACCCTTTGGGACCACTACACACAACTAGGACTACAGGTGTAAGCAAAACCAACCTTTGGTATAAGTCTGTACTACACAGTTTTGGTAGCGTTGCTGAGCAGCCAGGCTCATCTCAAGAGGGGAATGTGAGCTGTAATGATGCTACACAGAGGTCTACAATCACAAGTATTCAAATAGACTCTTACACTCAAGGTTTCTTGGTAAAACACTTATTAATTTATTTCACAGTCAGTTATAAAACATTCACTAGAAGGAGACAATATCTATCTCACACAAATATACTTCAGTACTTTACAGTGTACATTTCTGAGGCATTTAAACTATTTTGAAGGAGGAGCAAAATGGCATTCGGAGTACTTTGAAGTAGGAGCAAAAAGGCATAGGTTAATAAAAAGAAGATTACAGTTATTCTTAGACAGTGCAAATAGTTTGAGTTCACCAGAGGAGCCAATTCAATGCAATAGGTTAGGCCAAAGTCAATGGGCTAAAGTCTTGTATAGAATAAAGCATTTCTGGTAGTTAAACGGAAAAGTCTTTGCCAAAGTTCTCAGAAGTAGTTTCTAAAAGAAAGATTCATATGTTGGGTCACAAGCTGACTAGGCCTGCAAGTTGCAAAAGTTTCAAGCACTTTCACAGTGAGAGGTAAGCTCTCTCGGTCGCATTTTCACAGTACCTTACAAAGAAGAAAAAGATGCAGCTGAAGACTTCTTTTTTTTTTTTAATTTATTTATTTGTTTTGGTAGCAAAAATTAATTTACACCTTTACAAATAGTACATAACATAGAAATCATGTAAAATCATAAAAATCAAAGTTGATCAATACTTGAACTAAAAGATGATAAAAACACATGAGCATATTTCCAATATATCATCAAAAATCGCAAATGGGAATCTACAACATCAGATAGCATACCTAACATAACATGACAATGATGATATGGCATCGCAGCCCTCCACCAACTTAAATACTCCCAAAAACAGTTGGCTAATGCCATCAATCGTAAGGAAGACAAAATCTCAGACACCCAAAATTTACCCACTCCAAAAGGTCCTATTGAGTGACAACAGTTGCTCCTCAATTATTGCAACAAGTCTGACAGTTGCTAGTATGATGGAATTTGAGTTTCCCTGCATACATCTCAGCCATACTAGATGACATTCAAACAGGGAGTAAGAGGTAAGATATGCGACCAAGCAACATTGCCTATGCTTGAGAAAGAAGTTGCAGTACATGAAGAGATGTTCCAGAGTTTCGGGCTCAGATGTGTTTAGGCAAAATCTGCATCCCTCCCATTTTGCCAAAACCCTATAACAGTCCCAATTCCTAATACGAGCACCCGTCTGGATGAGGTCCAGGCGGAAGCGCATATAGGACCTTCTTGCTACTTTGTCTGGGAAACATGAGATATATGGCAACCGAGGTGTAACTGCATGCCTAAAAGTGTCATAGTTGGTAAATGAAGAGTAGCCTCCAATCTGATCGGAATTATGAGCCCAGGAATTTTTGAAGAAGCGCCTTTTGACTTTGGCAGGGGTATTAATCAAATCATCCTGCGTCATATTCAATGAAATTAAAATCGCATGCGTCATCTCTTTCACTTTGAAGATCGAAATTGGACACTTTCCAGCAAGCATTTCCTGAAAGTCCTCGTAGAGTGAGTTTGGGGGTGGAGAAATCATTTTAGAAAATGCAGTTACAGTCCGCCAAAGATATTTGTCTTCTAATGGATATAAGCCCAATTCATGTATGATGATAGCGTTGGGTAGATATCCGAGAAGCCCCAAAATCTTCTTCCAAAGTTTACCTTGTAGGAGATTTAAGAGGGGCCCCAAATTCAGAAGGCACATGTCTACTGCATATAGGAGGATGGGCTCTATTTTCATAGTATAGTATTGTATAAGAGGCAGGAGGGAATAACGACAATATTTGGTGAAAATGATTCTCATTTGGGCCAATAGTGGGTTAAACTTCGCGTTCAACACTGTGCGCCACTTGCTAGCAGACGTCCCATTCGATAGGTGATAGCCCAAATACTTAATCTCTTCTTTTCTCAAGATCGGCTGAGCATTTATTGTAAGGTTGAATCTCGGAAGTTTTTTTTTGGCGGTGAAGACCAATATATGTGATTTGGCTGAGTTAATGGTCATATTATTCAGTTTACAATATTCGCCAAACAGGTTTAATTTATTTTGGAGTCCAAACGGCACTCTATCGAATATTATGACGTCATCGTCAAATGCTAGCCAGTGGAGCCGCATAGAACCCAGTATTGCCGGGAAAGAATTAGAACCCTGCCAAATCTTGTCGATATCGGCAAGGTAAAGATTGAATAGGACCGCAGCCAAATTGCAGCCCTGTTTAACACCTATGTACGTAGGTATGTTGTCAGTCAATAGCCCTTCCGCACTGATACGGACCCGGTAGGATGTATTCTGGTGTAATGCTGCAATTAACGCTACTAGTGGAGATGGTATACCATAAGCCAGCATCTTTTTCCAAAGCCGAGTGCGAAGTACATTGTCAAATGCAGCCGAAAGATCCAGTGCTGCCATCTATATGGTGCCATTTGACTTGGAGTGTGCATTCCGAAGGAGATGGGCTAAAATTGAGGCATTTAGTTGAGTGCCCATTGCTCTCCGAAAACCAACCTGGGCTTTTGAGAGAATTTTTAGGTTATGTATAAAGACTTCCAATTCTGACAGGATCAATCGTGCAAAGATTTTCCCAGCTGTAGCTATAAGGGCAATAGGCCTAAAATTTAAAGGGTTGCTTAAAGCACTCTTTATGTATTGGAATAATTATGGCGGTCAGCCATGATTTCGGAATGTTGCCAGTTTTGTAGATCAGCTGATAGCAAGGAAGGAGGTACCTGGCCCAGAAATAAGGATCGTCTTTTAGGACGCAAGGGGGCAGCCCAACTGGACCGGCTGCTTTAGAAAACTTCAATTGGGAGATTGCCCATATAATATCTTTTATGTCACAGGGACAGACCCGCGGAAAGGACAATTGCATATTTCTACTTTCTATTTTGGAATGCATAGTTGGCAAAGCATATTTTTGGGAAAAAAACTTCTCCCATTCCGGTCCCGAGATGGTCGCCACAGAGCGGGTATCCGCCTTGCCTGACAGGTTTCTTAAAGTGGCCCATATCTCTCGAGTTTTTTTTTTGCAGAGCAGACTAATCATACGTTGATTGGCGAAGGTGTAGGCAGCCTGGCGGAGATGCTTTATTTGGTGCTTAAAGCGACTAATGATGTAATTTTTTTCACGATGATAGATAAGAGGGCTGAGTGACTTTTTTCTTAGGTTAGCCAATTCGCAATTTTTTTGCTTTTTTAGGATTGCTATCTGATTCAAGTTTAGATGGGCATCCAAGGGGATACCTTTACCCAAAGCGTCCTTCACTAAGGATAAAAGGTGTGTCTGAATCATATTGATATTTCTTTCGTTAATTTTTTGAATATTCCCCAGCGATATGAAGTCATCTTGGCATAATATGAGATCTCTATTCACCAGGAACACCAGTTTCCTACACAGGGCAGGATTCCAGTTGACAGAGATGGTATTTCTGTCGGGAGCCGCCAAACAGGCAGGGGGTGAAGGCATATAGGCATCACACCCCATATGGAGTTCCGAGCACAGCATGTGATGGTCGCTCAGGCCCAAGTCTAAAATTGAGACTGGTTCAAGCAACCCAGAACACACTTTGGATTCAAGGACATAATCATTAAGGGATGAGGCATTGCCCCGTGACCATGAAGTATGTAGAGAATGAGGTGCCAAGTGAATTGGGTAAATGCCCCATTTTTCAAAGAAACTTATCAATTGTTGCCCTCTATGAGAAGCTTGTTGAGCATAAAAAGAGGAAGAAGTAGAAGAGCATAGTATATTAGAAAACTGGAGGTATGAGTTTAAATCGCCTCCGATCACAATTTCATGATTGGGGCACGAGACAGAAGCATGTCCCAAAATCCTGTCCAGATCCTCCAAGAGAAGAGTAAGAGAAACTGACTTAGGATTCCAATACAACGACATTAGAAGCAAGGGCAAGACCTTGGCGTGTTCAAACGACAACTCCACTAAGATGCATGATATCGAGGTATCCAGAATAGAGGGCACTGCTTTTAGACCATTTTTAATAAGAACAGCAATACCCCCGGAAGGACGGCCTGCAAGTATGCGGCTGGCTGGAACAGAAAAGCTGGAATAACCGTCGAGAGTAATCTCATTTAGGCTCATCGTTTCCTGAAGAAATAAGATGTCGGGTTTCTTATCAGGAACAACCCACTTATGCCATCCTACCAGGTTGCCCAGGCCACAACAATTCCAGGATGAAATAGTCAGACTGGCCAATTATGAGCCCGGAGTGGGCCCTTTAATGGCTGCAGCTGTTTTTATCAGGGGTTCCAGCCAAGCTAGCCCACTCAATACTTGGGTTAGCGATGCTAGTTGGAGTGATAGTTGAGTAACCTGGGAGTCGGACGAATCTATGCCTGGCCCCACTGGACATACTGGCAAAGTGGGAGGCACCCAGTCAAGAAAAGCCCATGCACTGTCCATATCCGGAAATAGGCATGGTGTGAGACCAATGGAGTGAAAGTCCTCAGCAAACTCCAACAGCATTTTAGTTATAATCTGCGATCGGACTCTGCAGAGGGATCTATGGTTGTTGTGAGTTGCCAATTTGACCCAGTCGAGGTCCTTAGATGAAAGATTCCTAAGAGCTGGAATTTGGAAAAACGAATTCATCAAAAATGACCTGTTTATACGAGCAGGGCCATTTGTCTCTGGATTACTAGTCCAACCAAGGATTAGTTTCATGTCCTTTGGTGTGTGCGTGAAGGACAAGGCGTCAG
The DNA here is from genome assembly GCF_040938575.1 of Ambystoma mexicanum. Classification (NCBI taxonomy): domain Eukaryota; kingdom Metazoa; phylum Chordata; class Amphibia; order Caudata; family Ambystomatidae; genus Ambystoma; species Ambystoma mexicanum. Next base: position 496,578,536 of record NC_090936.1, on the reverse strand, counting down.
GAATAGATTTTCCTACCAATGTTTGCGGGAAGTGCACAAACTCCACATTAGGAGGCCGTGCCGGAGACGCCAAAATCACAGGCGCTTCTGGAAGGAGAGGAGGACAAGCGCGATCTTCACTTACCGCAACGGGAGGTGCTAAAGGAATAGCAGCTACTACCTTACCATCCAAAGACCCTTCCAACTGTAAGGGGGCACTGCTTGGGCTCACAGCAGGTGTCACTGTAGCCTCAGCTGGAATCGTAGTGCTCGCCTTACTAGGTTGGATGTTGGGAAAGAAGGAATGAAGCTGAGATTGCAGCTTGACCGTGGGAGTTCTTTGAGGGCCACGAGGGGCGATCTGAATATTGCCATTTTTCAAAGCTGCAATCTGTAGGTGTTTCCTGCTTTCCTCATCAAGATCGCATAAGACTAAACCAAGGTCATCGTGGCTAGTCCCAATACCCAAGTTTGCTTTAGATTCAGAGATCAACTGGGCACAAACCGGAGTTGTTTTAAAGATAGCTTTCTTTTGGCTAGCCTTGGTAAGGTTTAGGCGTTTTTGAGCTCTTAGGAAGGACTTCCTAGCTTTACGCGAGACAAAGTGTCTTCCTTCGTGCACCACAGGTCCTTCCTCCAAGTCCGGGAATAAATCTGCCACCGTCGATGCAGGACTAGGCGGGGCCTCAATAATGTCAGTCAGAGGAGAGGGGCTGTCCGGAGGAGCAACAAAACCTTGAGTAACTTCGGATCCCTCTCTTGAGGAATCTATTGGATCCAAATGATGTTGGGTTACAGCCAGCTTATAAAGAAGCTGCTCTACCTGTAATAGACGTTCGTGCTGGAGTTTAAGAACCTCCACCAAGTCTATGGCCTCCGAGTTTGCATGCTCCAACATAACCGGCTTAACCCCTTTCACAACCTGGGAACGAAAAGTCTGTGGGGAAACTATGGAACAAATTCCCGGATCAGTTTGGGACCCTTGAGTGGAAGTCGAAATAGTAGTAGGGAGCTGAGTTGCTCTAGCTGGGACATTCTCCAGCATTTTTTCAAATTGGGCCAGATAGAAGGATCTGGAGTGTTCTTCAGCTAGGATAAAGCCTTCCAGTCTGGCCATCTTGTCTTTCATAAGAGATAATGAAGACTGCATCTCCCTTATGGAGCAATGTGTAAGCTCATGCCCCTTGTCCAGCAAGTTGAGAATGCGTGAAATTACGGGAAAGTTGAAGGGTTCATTGAGTTGAGTGTGTGAGCAGAAGTCCTCTGGGGTAGAGGCCGATCTAACTTCTCCCTTTAGAGCTGCAAGGTCTGCCTCTTCATTCACCAAAGAAAAAGGGTCCACACCTCCTGAAGGAAAAGGCCCTACCGACAACTCTTCACCAGTCTGAATATTGTCATAGAGAGAGGCAGATCCCCCTTCCAAACCCCTATTATGGGAGGTCGACGGGACAGACCCGTGGCCGCTATCTTTTTCACTGTTGGTTTCTGAGGGAAGGTGAAAGTGAACTTGTTCACGAAAGGGAAAAGCAGACGACGCAGGAGACGAGGGTCCCAAAGAGAGCCGCACTCTTTTGCTTAATTCGCTGACAATGGTAGGTGCCAAGATAGACGTGTCGGCGAGACAAGGAAGGCCTCGAAGGCCTTGCATAGGAGAACAATCTGATTCAAGACCATGGCTAGTCACGTCACCTTCATCCCCGACAATCATTGGCTTCTTGGACTGAGAAGGTTGACACTGCCAAAGATGGGGGCGGGCCATGTAGAGATAAGGGGATGACCAATGGTGGTACAGCCGTTACGACAGTCTCGTTACACCCCACATGGCCCAGCCCAACCCCCCTCTCTATTAAGAGGCTAGACATAGGTAATGAAGGTGCAGATGCTGCCGGAAACAGAGGAAGAAGAGTGAATTGGGTGTTAGTAACAGACTCTTGAGCGGGTTCCTGCGGAGAGGAGCCGGTTTTACAGCCACTTCTTAAAGTCGGGCTCATGCTCAGCAGCTGTACACACCCCAAAACCAAACAGTGAAACCCACCCCTTTTTATCCAGGGACAAGGGTAGTGCCAAACAACAAAGGGCCAGGTAATGCAATAAGACAAGCGCACACTTCTAGAAATATCCTCTGTGAATTCACTAAGAGATTTACCAAAGGGTAGACATAGACTCTAAACACATAAGAATAACATATTAGAATTATGCCAGAGCAGGTACACATATCTAGCCTTGGACGCAATGAAGAAGGCGCCCCACTCAGGGAAACTCCCCAGGACCTGCCCCCCCCCCGGTTCTCAGACTGGTGGGCCACAGTACCGAAGTTTGCAACAAAAGTATCGGATGGATTGCACCTTGACTGTGTAAAAGGGAATAGCGGAGCACTCGCCACACTAAACCATGCAGGACGCTACCGGAAGCCTGAAAGCCGCCTCCGCGCTCCACGCGAACCGCGAACAGCCAACAGTACTTAGATTGTACTTGGCAGGTGCGCGGCGTGGGTGCGCGAGGAGGCTGGGTTTTAAAGAGGCTTCCTGGGCGTGACTCGGCACAAGGGGGTGGGGCCTCCTCTGAAAGGGAAACCTAGGGGGGAGGAACACAGAGGGAAAAACGTTAACCACACCTCCAGGGCAACGCTGGTAAAGTACACAATTAAAACAGTAAGGCAGCAAAAATAGTATGACGAGAAAGGTTCCCTTCCCGGGGAACAAATCAAGTGAGAGGAAGCAAGTCAAGTGGGCAGGGACAAGTCAAGTAGTAGGAAACAGTCACCTCCTTTCCTCATTCGAGGGCCAGGCAAACTGTGTGTCACACAGTAAGACGTCCTCCTGGCTTTCAGGGAATCCAAGCCGTACACACGGCAACAAGAAGAAGAAGCGCGGTGCAGCGCAGAACAAAGGCGGCGCTGCGGGAGAAATCCAAAAGACAGTGCAGTCCAGTCCAATCCACAGCCAACAGTACTTAGATTGTACTTGGCAGGTGCTGAAGACTTCTGTTCCTGGCAGTTCCTGCAGGTCTCGCTGTTCCTGAGCCTCAGTCGTAGGGACAAGAGGGAAGACATCGGGGGACTCCTGCACTGCACTGGGACTGGTCGAAAAGCTGACAACTGGCAAATCTTCCATTTCGGTAGCTGTAGTCAGGCACACAAACTGGTGTCCCTCTCCCTGGTTATTCAGTTTCCTGCAGCACTCTGAGGAAAATACAACCAGCTCCGAGAATGGTATCCAGGTGGCTTATGGTGATTGGTCCCACCAACTCAAAAGGGAGAAGTCGTCCTTGCAGGGATTCTCTGTCGAGATGAACTAGCGATTCAGACCTGCAGCAGGGCTTCACCGGGCAAACCAACGGTCCAGGAGTTGCAGCAGCCATCCTCTCCAAGCACGTCTTCGGTTCTTTCGTTCCAGTGGTCGACTCTGCCTTCCAAGCCAAGAGACTCACCTTTTATTCAGTTCTCTCCCATTCATTCCAGCATAGCTGCCACTCACCCGGCAGGGTGACTGTCCTTGCCGGACAGTCAGCTAGCCAATCACGCCAGAGTGCATTTGGGTCTCCTAGGAGACTAAGCACGGGGAGTTTCGGACACCTCCCTCACTTCCTGGCCACCCCAGGCACTCTGGCACCAGAGGCGGTCTTCAGTACTGAAGCCCGCCAAAGGCGAAGGAACAAAGGGACCAAACCTGGTTTGGTGCGCAGAGACAAACTCTAGAAGGACGTTTCCAAAAAGAAATGGCGAAAAAAGAAGACCGGGACCTGTTTAAACAAAGGGGGCTCAGACGCCATCTTGAAAAACATGGCTCCTGCGATTTAACGCTACCGGTGTTCGCGGTCGGGAAAAATCATGGTAGTTCTTGTAAAACCACTGCCACCAGCAGACTGCTACATGAGTTTCTAGACATAGGGGATACTAGGTAACCCCTCCAGCACTCTATTGTAAAATCGGGTGTGCTCGGTCTAGGAATTTGAAAAGACTAGTAAAGTCAATTTTCCTTTACATTCTCTGGGAAACAGTAGTTTATCCCAGAGTAGGTATTTAAACAGTGGGGTAGCCTAAAAGGCTTCCCTGTGTCACTGCACTGAGGGTGCTGTGTGACACAAATGAAAAGATGATGCCTATGGAGTTGTCTAAAACTCCATCAAAGAATACATGAGTAAAACACATTCAAAATACATGAGAGAGTGGGAAAAAGGTTCACACTCTCTGGAGGTAAAAAAATCAAGTCCTCAAAATCCAGCAAAGTTGCTGGGGGTCTCTAAGGGGAAGGGAATTCACACATTTATGAGAATTCTCCCTAACACTGCCCTCCTTAAAAAACCTAAACTGGACACCTTGTTGGCCAGCAACTATAGACCCTTTACGAATACACCATTCTTGATACAAATAATCCGTGACAGTATTCGTATGAGCAGATTTTAGCTGGCTAAGAATTACATTTTAAGTTAATGGCAGTCTGGGTTAGACCAGGTTATGGAATGGAAACAGCACTATTAGACGTACAGTCCTCCATTCTTCAGTATATTGACAAAGGACAACTGGTCATACACCTGCTATTGGATTTATCGGCTGCATTCGACTTGGTCGATCATCCCCTTTTGATCGACAGATTGCAAAGTGTCGCAAACTTTATTTGTAGCTGCAGCATGGGTTAAATTCTTTCTGGATGAGAGACAAGTAAGATTCTGCAGCAGGGATATGGAGGCCGACCCAGAATGCTTACTCTACGGGGTCCCACAGGGGGCCCGTCTCTCCCCATCCTTGTAGAATATCTTTACTGTCCCGCTATTCAATCTGCTTGAGGAGAGGGGAATTTGTTTGACTAACTACGCAGGTGGCACCCAGTGCCTAATTACCCTCTCAGGAGAACACACTGATGATGTCATCAAGATTAATGAGGCATACAAAGTGATTCAGAGATGGATGATACAGAAGGGATTGGCACTAAATGATGGAACGACCGAATTAATGGCAGTGGGCTACCCAAGGAGAATTCTCAAGCTAGAGCCAGCATATCAACACATACAGCTGGCTGGCTGCAGAATCTTGACCCAACAAAAGCGAAGACCCTGGGAGTTACCTTAGATAACACTTTAAATATGCATGCTCAGGTAAATAACCTCATCTCTACCTGGGTGTACTATATCAAACTTCTGTCACAGTTACGCCCTTTATTGGCGGAAAAGAACTGTGCGCCAGGGGCCAGAGCCATCGCATGCACTAAAATCAATTACTGTGGTAGTCTATTGGTTGGCATTGGCAAAGGGTACTGCACCAGGCTGTCAGAGCTGTGGTAGGTCTTAAAAGAAGAGCGCATTTGTTCGCAGCCTTGCCGATAGAGGCAAGATTTTTCTTTTTGCCAACTGTCTATCACTTACAACTGCCTCTCCGGCAAGAGCTCCTCTTACCTTTCAGAAAGTTTAAGAAAAAGAACTTGAGATTAGGTGCTTGAGATCTAACAAGGACAATCTCCTTGTGGTGCCCAGGACTAAGCTGACCATGATCAGTAAAGGTGTATTTTTTGCAGCAACTTCTATCGCTTGGAACTCAATCTCACCAGATTTCAGGAAGATCGGATTCAAACAACTGTTCAATTGGTGCTTGAAGACTTTCATGTTCTGATAATGTGTATCTGCTGACAGTATCATCGTTACTGATGGGTGGTTTCATCAGTTATGTCTTGTCCATATGCTTGTTTTTTGTGCGCCTTTATGCCCTCGGGCCACTGGTGAGCCGTACAAATATATAAACTAAAGTGGCCATGCATCCAGCAAAGAGCAAATGCCTTTCAAAATCCCAAACCCTCCAAAGGTTCTGATATACTGGCCATGATGGGGAGTCAGGAGAATGAGAAGAGTGGAGAGGTATATGCAGTCGCACAGGTACACACAGACCAGGAACCTACCCGAACCAGACTCACCAGCAACCAAAAATAATCAAGAATGAAATGCAGTGAAGTATAGCTGAGCTGTCTGAAATGATTAACAACCTCAACAAACAGGTCCTTGCTGCAGAAAAGAGCATTGTAGAAAGCAAAGTTGCGCTGTGCGGGCAACACCACTAATTAGCAGAATAAACAGAGGGTCAAAACTTTGGATGATCAGTGCACTGTCAATGGAAACAAAAAGACCTAAAAAATAGGTCACATCACGAAAACGTCAGAATCAGAGGAATTACGAGGCATCTTTCAAGCGCGGAGCTGGAACCATTTGTACAGGACCTGTTCAAAAGCATTCTCCATCTCACGGATAATTAAGACATGGAACTAGATAGAACGCACTGGACACAAGGACCTTCCCCCACCACAAAAAAAATGGCCACCTGATGTAATTGCAAGAGTACATTTTGCATTATGAGAGCAGCCAGACAGATACCGAACATTCCATTTAGAAACCCGCAAATTAAAATATTTCAAGGCATTTCTGATTTCACACAACAAAGTAGAAACGCCATGCATTATTTAACCGATTGGTTTCGGGCTTGAAAAGTGAAATACAGATGGAGGTTCCCATTTTCAGAAAACCTCACCTGAGAAGGGAAAAGATGGTTGTTAAGCTACACCCTGAAGATCAGAACCATCATGCTGGTCAACCAGAAGGAGTTCAATCAGAAAGCCTTCTGATCCTCACAACAGGCTGATCTGGAGGGAGGATTCGGAGGGAGGAAAAGGAGAGTGGAGGACTTGGTAGGTCAAATATGGGGGAAATTAAAACTGTTAAAAATACCTGCAACCCCACAAAAGAAAACAGTCTGGCAAACGCCTCCTACATACAGTCAAACAGAACATGGGGGGCGAGCTGGTTAAATATATCAGAACAAGCATAAGTGAACCTGACAAGAAATGCAAAACATTGCTATCTTCTAGGCTTGAGAGATAATTAGACAAGGAATCAGCCTAAATTATGCTAGGTGAACTCTTTTGACACCATGGCCGTTTTATGGAATGTTGACGCGGGCGAGTGGGTGGATACCCCCAAACCCATCCGGAAGGGCCCACCGATTTAAAATAGAAATTAAAGCTCTTTTCCCCATCAAGGTTGGAGATTTACTACCCAGAGCACCAGAGGCCAGATTACTGAATTTTGTCACCAGTGCAAGTGCAATGTTGCACTGTATTAGCACCCTAGTTCTAAAAACATCGGGCCATAATAAAAAAACATTAGCACCGTGACAAGTGTCATTCTTCATGGCACAAGCATCAGGGCAAAAATGCCGTAGTGCAAAAATAGTGTAAATGTTTTTTTGAAACAGGGTGCCCCGTTGCAAAAAATGCTTTAATCTGCCTTATCCTTAACAAAAGTTTAAGAGACCTGAGTTTAATAAGACTCCCGGAGGTTCTTTCACCCTGGAGAAAATTATTACATGCATTACTCATATGTATATAAAGACCATTCCAGAATCGACTGAGTATTGCTTTCCACAAATTAATCCCACACACCTCCAAAGTTAACATTTAACCCAGAGTTATGTCAGATTATGCTCCGGTCGTTGCAGCCATTAGGATAATCTATGGACTCCTAAAATGGCTCCCGGAAAGGGAACACCGTGAGCGGGTGAACTCTGCTCTCCCGTGGCTGAAACACATAAGAATCTCTCAAAGAAACTCTTATCCGGGTCGGAGTTCTACGCGGAGTTGTATGGAAGGCAGGGGACAGCTACAGGACTGAAGCAGTCCACATCATCGGTACCCCCCATACACAGCGCAGCAGCACAGGGGACCAGCAGGACGCCAGAGGGAGACCGTGGGCACCAGCACCAGAAGGCCAAACAGAGTCAGTCAATGCCAGCTGACAAAGGCAAGTGAGGCCAGAGAGATCAGTGTACCGGAGAAACAAAGTGCAGTGGGGGCTATCCCGGCTGCGTTGACAGCGAGGGCCTCGAAGCCTGATCCCAACAGCTGAGCGCACCAGGGTTTCCCCTGCCGAACACACAGGCAATCCCAGGGCGGCTCGGAAGTACACTGGTTGGATCAGCGTGGAGCCTGGAGCTGAGCAGAACAGGAGCGGCGCATGGGGAGGGGCTCCCGGCATGTCAAGCCTGAGGTGCCAGCAATGGGGCTGGGCCCCACGTGTGCACAGACACGGGGTGGACCCCCTGGATGCCGAGAAAGACTAGGTGCCTGGGCTTGTCAGCCTGGCAAGCCCAGGCCCATTGAGAGTGTTGATCCAGCCCAGGACTACATGGGGATGTTGGGATCCCAGGGCAAAGGGTTAGTTTGCAGTAGGAGGCACAGGTGGGGAACGGGCCCCACCAGACCTCACTTGGACAAGGAGTGTCGTGTGAGGAGGAGGGGATGTTCTGAGGTGGCAGCAATAGGGGCCCTTGAGAAGCGGGGACCCAAAATATATGCCTGGGGCTGAGGAGGCAGGCCCGGGGGTCCAGACTGGGGGATCTTCACTTACATACTCAATGCCCAAAACCAAAATGAAAGAAGCACCAGCCAGCATCAAATCAACGAGTAGACTGCACAAACTGAGGCTACAGAGGTGCCCGGGGCAAGAAGATCAGAGGGACCGCTGCGCCAATACCGCTAAGGCACAGGTGAAAAGCGGCGAACCACCCAGACATGTCGAAGAACCAGGAGGATCTGCTGCATGCATCCAGGAGTTCCAGAATAAGTTAACAGAATCCCTACAAACACAATGCGCGGACATGAAGCAGACACTGCAAGAGATGAGGGGAGACATAGCAAGCCTGGGAGTGTGTACGGATGCCATGGAAAATGCCCTTCAGGAATTGGTGAGGACACCAGGAAAAATGAGGAATTGCTGGAAAATCTCTTGCAGATGGCACAAAATCTAGAAATACAATGCAAGCACCTGAACAATCGTTCCCAGAGGTCCAATATCTGCATTAAGAACCTGTCGAAGACTATCGACGATAGGGACGTGAAAGAGACAATGCAAAACGTCTCCAGAGAGATCATGGGGGGGACCAGGAAGAAGCAATCCCAATAGATTGAATACACAAGGCCGGCCTCAAAAGAAGAGAGTCTGGCTCTAAGGCGCGGGATGTGGTTGCAGCATTGTCAACCTACTGCCAGAAGGAGAGAATCCTACATGCCGTGAGAACAGTCAGTGCTACAAAGATGAATGGTACTCGTACAGAAGAAAAATAAATACAAATGGACATTTCCATTTGGGCTCCTATTTACATGGGAAGGCAAATAGCACTGAGCCACTAACTGCGAGCAGGGTCTGGCCATACTTCAAATCGAAGATGACGACTACCAGGGGGCAACTCCGAGAATGATCAGTATACAGATGAGAAAGAAGCCATGGGAATGGTCGAAGGAACTCAGAAAAGACAGGAACAACCTGACCCAACATGATATTAAAAGCATGTGTCAGAAGGTCTCAGAGGAATGAGGGGAGGTGGGCTGCCACTCCTCAGGAAAGAACCGGGAGCACCCCCATGAAAAATTAAAGTGCAGACGCGGATCCCCGTAATCTTTTGAATTTTATCAACGCTTCTTTGTACACCAAGCTGGAAGGACTGCAATAAACAAAATGACACCATCATAAATTGAACAATTGTTAAACATGTGACTCGGATCGTACTTAAAAAGAGATTGGCCTCTGGGAGGAAAGGAAGGTGGCCGCAGGATTCCAAGTAGGGGTTAATTATTTCCCTACACAGTTTCGCTGAGATTCCTAGGCAAGCACATTTGGGGAGTATGCTGCCCCCAGGCTCATTCGGAACCTTGGCTCACACCAGAGAGAAGGGGGCGAAGGGGAGGGGGGCTCAAAGAGGGGAGGAGGGAGAGAACACGGGCTTGGGAGGTGAAGGGGGGCAGTCAGGGTTGGGGAGGGAGTCTCCCTAGCAGCGAAGGAGCTCATTTCACATGCACAGCCGGAATTTGCCTCTGGAAACCCGAACAAAAAGGTGGGCACAACATCATGTACTAATACAAGGGATGCAGTGTGGACTAGACCAGTCGCGGGATGGGTCTTCAACATAAGCGTCTCACGTACAATGTAGTGGGGCTAAATACCCCAGTGAAAAGGAGGAAATTAGAACAGTATCTGGCCAAAAAGCGGCTTTTCAGCAAATACATATCCGTAAAAAGGACAAAAAGCAGTTAAAAATAAGAGGGTACCTGCTGTTGTACCAATCTAACGTAGAAGGGAAAACAGGGGGGGACCCTTATAGCGTTCAGGCAGATACAAGACCTAATGATCTTAAACACGAAGGGTGACCAAGGCAGGAGATACAAATTTGTTAAATGTAGATTGGGTATGCAGGTCATGACAATTGCATCGATATTTGCACCAAACACTGGCCAAGATGGTTTCCTTAGAGCTACCGTAGCCAAATTGGAGCCATTTGCCATGGGAGACATTCTGCTAATGGGCTGAACTGAACATAGCATGGGACTCACAGGAAGATCACAGTGCTACAATATATCATGGACGTATATCATGGACAGGTGTCCCCTACGAAAAGCCCTGAAACATAAAAATGAACTGTCTAGCACTAAACGATGTTTGGAGGACCCTACACGCCACAGGGGAAGGGCATGCGCTTTATTCACATGTACATCCCACCTTCTCGCGTATAGATTATGTATTGACATCTTCCATGATAATGGGCAGGATCACTCGAATTGAGGTGGGGACAATTCACCTTCCGACCACGCCCCGTTGGTAATACCATAACATCAACTGGGGCGACCTGAACATCTATGGAGATGATCATTCCCCTCTGAGATCCTAAAAGATTGTGGCCGGGTGAACTTGGCGATAATATAAGGGAATATTTTGCCCAAAATAGTACTCCGGATGTGGCGGCGACAATATGGGATGCATTTAAAGCGGTCACAAGGAGGTATCCCATAGCAGTGACAGCCACAAGAGATACGCAATTGAGGCATATGGAGGATGAGCTAGAAACCAAATTTAAGGGGGTCATGGCACGGATGGTACAGGACCATAGCAGGGCAACTAAAAAGGAATATGGGGTACATGGGCTTTGGCACCGGATTTCTTTGCAAGATTTAGGCCAATTATGCCACCACAACTATTAGGCTATCCATAAATGGACCTCTATTCCAACCAATAAGCATCAGAGGGCTACAAAAACAGGGCTGCCCAATTTCCCCATTGCCCTATGCAATTTATCTGGAACCCCTGCTAACAAAAATGTGACAGACAAGCCTAATTAAGGGTATCCCATTCGGGGGAAGGAGGGTAGGGGACCACAACATTTTGGCATTTGTAGGTGATTTGATACAATTACAGATCCAGGGGGGGTCAGTACTGGTGCTCATTAGGGAAAAAGCAGGCTTTGGGTCAGTGGCGTGCCTGAAAATCAATGCCAATAAATAAGAAATTCTGAAATTGTCTAATTGTGACTCCACATTAACAACACTGCTGCAAAACTCCCTATTCACAACGATAGTCACCCAACTGACTGAGATTACCAAATCCACAGCATTGCTCTACAAAGCCAAGTATGTCGCCATCCTGCAGGAAGTGAAGCAGTTGCTGAGCAAATGGGGCCTGCCGACGGTATGCTGGTTGGGTAGGGTCAACAATAAAAATGGTGATCCTCCCAAAAGTACTATATTTCTTCCAAGCCCTACCGGTAAGACTCCTGCGATCCTTTTTCAAAACACTCGACAAAGCCACAACGCCTTTATTTGAAGGAGGCATAATCCAGATTAGCCATGAGACTAATCATGGCCGCGTGCAACAAAGGGGGCATGCCACTTCCGAACGTTCGCACATACTACGTGGTGGCGCAGCTCAGGATCATCAGAGAGTGGCTATCGGGCAACAGTAGTAAGATATGGTGTAGAATGAACAGGGCTGTTGTGGGGAAACCTTTGGATGAAGTTCTTTGGTTCGCTTACAGAGATTGGCCGGAGAACATTCACAAAGTGAGATTACAGCGCTAGTGGAAGAGCTTTGGGATGAGCAGGTCAAACGGAAAGGGATCACCACTTTCCTATGCCCATTCACCCCAGTCTTTCAAAACCCGCAATTCGGCCCAGGATTAGAATAGGGAGCATATAAACAGTGGAAAGGAAACACATGCTTGAGACTATGGGACATGTAAAGAGATCAGGAGTTTGGTCTTTCGACCAATGCAAGAATGAGTTTGGGATACAGGAAAAAGAAAGATTCAGGTACCAACAACTGCAGCATTGGGTGGCCAACCCCAGGTTGAAGGTGAAGCAACCAGATAGTTTACACCTCTAGAAAAATAGATCACCACTAAACCGGGGGAAGGAAATCTGGTCACAACATTATATAAATTGTTGTCCAACGATCCTGCGACCCCACAATGGCCATATATGTTACAATGGACAGTTTTGGGCAACTCAATCAATTAAGAGCAATGGGAAAGGCTCTGGGCGAATAGCCCTAGGCCGACTAGGGTGATTCAGATCAGGGAGATGTGGGTGAAAGTGGTGACACTGTGGCACTATAGCCTGGTCAAGCTACACAGATATTACCCAAACACTTCCCCACCATGCGGGAGGGGGGGCCGAAAGGCAGGAGAATAGGGGTATATTTGGTGGTCCTGCCACCAATTCTGGGGTGACGTGAAAAATAGTCTGGGGAAATGTTCGGAACACAGAGGGACGGGGACATGGAACAAGGGCTACTGGGCATTAAATGTCAGGAACAGAAAGGCATGACCAAACACCAAAGGAAAGCATACACAATCCTGTCTCTGTCAGGGCTCCTGGTTTTAGCCCAGAGGTGGAAACAGATTAACCCACCAGGGGAGCAAGATTGGATACTTAAGATTTAGTATTTTGTCTCACTGGAGTGCATGCCTTACTCCCTACAGGGTGAACAAGCACAATTTAGTACTGAATGGTGACCGGTACTGTCCTTTCTGTATAATGACTATAGAGAATCCAAATGCCCACAAAGACTACGTACCTTGGGAATAACATACTTGAGCATTACCATGCAGAGAAAGTTGACCGCGTTTGGGACCATGGGGTGCGGGGGACAAGGATGGGGAAGGAGGGGATGGGGGAGGGGAGGAGTTCTGGTGTTGTGTATTGATAAAACTAATAAAAAGATGTTTTAAAAAAGGAATTCTACCACCACAACCCCTCAACGTCCTCTTTAGAGGTTATGTGAGCCAATTCTCGGGGACCAAGAACTTAAAGACTGTAAGGAACTTGTGGTATCAAAAGGAGATTCACAAACAAGAGATGCAAGTTCAACAGCTTTATTTATAACTTTGCAAGGGGTCGGAGACGTCCTAACTAGCCCTATATCAAAAGTGGGAATAAACTCGACCATTAAGTAAAAGTAAAACAGTCCTAGTAGGCACAGTCAAAACAAAAGGTTCTAAACCTAATGCCTGCCCTAATTCTAATACAGAAATGTGTAAGGGAAATGTACACAAAATGAAAAGGATAGTGTTCTCAACGAAAAGGATCAGGATGGCAAGGGGTTTGAGACAATAATGAATCCGTTCTCCACGATTTTACCTTGGGACAATGGGATTCAAGGGCATAGGGACTTGGGCAGCACAATTTTCCCCAGTGAGGCACTCTCTGGCTTACTAGAGCGAGTCAACAGAATGTTCAGGCTTCTTTCGAAATCAAATTTCAGTTTGGGCTTACCAAAAACAAAGGTTACAAATGTTTTTCCACAAATAGACTTCGTCTTGAAACAAAACCTTAATAGTCAATATCTTCACAAAGATCTAAGGGATACCCTTCCTCAGGATTTTTTGGTCAAAGACTTTTGAGACGGCATGGGTTTGACTTCTGACTATGCCTGATCACTTCGACAACCACTACCTTCACTTTCTCCCAATGCTTTCTGGTACTTGTAGTTGCAGGATTATGGGCTTCCCTCCATCGGGCTCGAGCCACTCTCAATATTACTGGTTTCCCTCTGTCAGGCTCAGGCCTGTAGATGTCTTTTTACACTTTCAGGCTTGCTTCCCTCCGTCAGGCTCAAACCTGTTGTTGGCTCCTGTATTTGAAACCGCTCAGTATTCAGTTTCACACAGACTCCCCTCCGTTGGACTCAAGCCTGTCTTTCTGGAGGGATTACCTCCCCCAAGTTCCTTGCTTTTATTAGTCGAAGACTTTTGAAACAGCAGTATTAACCTCTCATGTTTGCTTTTCAACAGTTCAAAACACACCTTACAGGGACTTTCAATAATGCGGTTTCCCTTCACAGGACCACACTGTAACTTTGCATCACAGTTCGTTTCTTCACGCATAAGTCCCAAACCCTCTCCAATAGTTTCACATTGTCCCTTTTCATTTAGGGGTTTGGCTGTTTACTACACGTCCCATGATGTAGTTCTATATTATTAATTCAAATAGTTGGTCTTTCACTTTGAACGAGCCTCTGTGTCTTTGATTTACTTCAGTTTAATGGAGAATATTGTCTTGTTACTTTATTTTCACATGCAATGTTTCTGAATAGAAGAAAACACTTTAAAACGTTTTTCCATCACAGGCCGGGGTGTTACAGAGCCTTTCCACCACATGCTCTTTCTTCACACACATATGCTCCACTACATTGTATTTGCTGGATAAACTGTCAGTGGAAATCTTGTTTTTAGTTACCTCGCAGTTAGAAGATTCACAGGGGCTCCCTGCTTCATAGCTTTCACCAGCTTTCCTTTGATGTCTTCCGATTACAGCGTCTCGCCGGCATAGGCAGTTTCAGTCTTTTCCTCTAATCTCACAGACCCTCCTGTGTTTTCCAAACCACAGGGGAACAGATTCTCAAATGAAAAGGGGGAAGGCAGGCTTTTAATACGGCCTCCTTTGCACGCTTGGCCTCAGTCTTCAGAGCTCTTGTACTCTTGCCATACCCAGCACGACTTTCTCTTCTAAGTCTCCTCACTCTTTGCGTTTCTTCTCCGGTTCCCAACTCGTTCCCAGCCTCGCTCAGAGTGTACCTGTGTGCTCTGCCTTTCATCCCAGGTGGGGAAGTTAACAGGTTTCAGGTGGGGATGATTGGAAATGGAGACCTGACCTTGCCTGGCCTCATTACCAGGACAGAGCCATTGAAAAGAGTCAGAGGTAATCTTCATGACTCTGTTCCTGATCTTCCTCGGCCCAGTAGTACTGATAGAGTAGGAAGGATGAGGATCATGTGAGTTGTAGTCTCCTACAAAGAAGGTTGGGATAGGAGTAGGGAAGCTGTCGGGGAAAACGGGGATAACATGTCTCGCTAGTGGGTGTTCCACCCCCACTCCCCAAGGACCCATTACCCAGGTGATCCTTCCTTGCTTGTTCACCCCCAGGGTTGGGACCCAAGCGCGATGGCCCTGCCCTGGCCACCTGAACAAAGAATCCCCAGGGTCTACAAGTGAGAACACCCTCAGGTTTCTCACAAGTCAAATTAGCACAGAATTTTACACTACTTCAAGTAAACTTTGAACTCAATATGAATATATGTACCCTGAGGAATGCCAGGGCCAGGTGGCTTCAACCCCCTTTTCTTTGAAACATTCAAGTAGCAGCGCCCAGGACCCTTAACCCAACTCTTTAACTCCTTCACACTGACCCAAAGGGAGTCTCCCAGGATGGCAGAATCTCTAACTACTTTGCTTCTGAAGTCTAGGAAAGATGCTCTCAAATGTGAATCTTATCAGCTAATCAGTCTCCTCAAAGTCAACGACAAAACGTATTCCTAGGTCTTAGCGGCGCAAATGGGGAAGCTTCTTCCTAAACTGATATGTCTAGGCCAGACGGTATCTATACACATACATAGCACTCACAATAACATTCTTAGCGTCTTAAACATTATCGAGGTCTGGAACAGGAAAGCCCTTAGGACTCGTAGTTTTAAACGCACATAAAGCATTTGACAGAGTAGACTAGTCCTTTCCTTGTAAAATATTAAACTTATTCGGATATGGCCCAAGATTCTCAACCCAGATCTTTTATATTTTTACTGATCACTCCATGAGGATCAATGTGCATGGCTCTCTTATATCCACAATAGCAATAACTAGAGGCACCCGCCTGGGATGCTCATTGTCTCCACTGCTCTTTGCACTTTCAATGGAACTATTTGCGCAAAGAATTAGAGCAAATGACAAGATCTGGGGCCTACAAGGGGATACTTTGGTCCATAAGATCTCATTATACAGTGATATTTTATTGTGCTTAACCAAAGCCCCCAATTTCCTGTCAGCTCTGATGCCCGAATTAGAAGTCTTTGAGAAAGTAGCAGATTAAATATAAATCGCTCAAAAGGCATCTAGCTAACACAAAGCATGGTGAAAGACCTGAAAGGGAAATTTCCTTTTAAATGGACCTCCAATCCTTTGGAATATCTGGGGATCCATATATCATCAGCTTCACTCTGTGAACTACACAAAACCAATGTCTTACCCTTAATAACAGATTTCATAAATAACAAGGAGAGATTGTCCTATCAAGAAATCTAATGGGTAGGCCACATTACAGCTGTGAAAATGAACCAGATCCTAAGGATGCAAAATATTTGTAAAGGAATTTCAATACAATAGCCTAACAGGCCCATATCTTCACTGCAACAAAACATTCTGAAGTTGATATGGGCATGAAAGCGCTCAACAATTTCAGCAAAACTGATGAGAACAGCCACTGGAGGACTGAGTGCAAACGTAAAATAGGTCTGTGCTACTCAGTCGTGATTTTTCAATGGACCAATTTCAAACCTTGCCTGTTTTGGGCGGACCTTGAACAAGATGCCCTTGAAACACGTATAGACATGTCACTGCACATAAGGTTACCAGCTAGATCATTATGTAGGTCCCCACTAATTTATTTTATTTATTTCGTATTTATAATGCGCCTATACAAAGGGTGTTACAAGGTGCACCAAGACAAGAGGGGTGGTGGAACAGGGATGAAGAAAAACAAAGAAACGGTCGTATTAGGCCCTGTGACATTCAGATTGTGCATGTGCATTAAGGTTAAGTGTGGGGGAGGTAGAGGGTGGGGGAGGGGGTGCCAGTCAGGGCGTAAGGGCCCGTGAGTTAAGCGAGTGACAGGGGAGGACAGGTGGACAGAGCAAGGAGAATGCAGAGAGTGCAGGGGAAAGAAGGTCCACTTGTTACGTGCGAGGGACGGAGCTGGAAGCGCTCAAGGGGTGCAGGCCCAGTCAGGCTAGTGCAGGGGGAGGGAGCCCAGAAGAGCAAGTGCAGGTGGGGAGCGGTGATGGGGGCCCAAGTGCAGGGGTAGCATTGTTGAGAATCTGTAAGAACCTGAATGAACCAGGCAGTCAAAAGAGAGAGGGGGGACATTAGCAGGTGAGTGGGAGAGGGAAGGAGGAAGAGAAAAGGAGGGTCTTTAGAAGCACCGGAAGTTAAGGAGATCTGGCTCAAGTCTGAGAGGGGCAGGGAGGCCATTCCTGAGGGAAGCACCTGCGGAGGAGAGAGAGATCTACCCCCTACTCTCTGCTTGGAAAAGCGTCTGATCTGCAGAGAGTTGGAGCTAGAAGACCGAAGGGCTCTAGCAGGGAGGTATTTAAAGAGAGTGAGTTGGATGTAGCAGGTCCCAGGCCCCAGAAAGCCTTGTGGATGATGCAGAGGGTCTTGAACTTGATCCTCACAGCAACTGGAAGCCAGTGGAGAGATGTTAGGGCTGGAGAGATGCAGTCCCTGGGCTTGAGGCAAAGGATAGGCCTTGCAGTCCTATTCTGGATTAGTTGAAGGGGGTGAACGGAGGAGTTAGGCAGATTGAGGAAGAGGCTGTTGCAGTAGTCCAGCCTGGAGAGGACCAGAGCTCTGGAGGCATTGAGTTTCTGGGGGAAGGTGATGAAAGGGAGCATGCCTCAGAGGAGGTGCAGCTGAAAGTGGGTCTTCTTGGCAAGGTCTGTGATGCGAAGAGTGAAGGATAGAGAGGAGTCGAAGAGGACGGCAAGATTTTTTGGATCACAGGAGGGTGAGGGTCCCAATGAGAAGGATCTCAGTCTTACTGGCATTAAGGCAGAGATCGTTAGCAGTGTACCATGCCTGAATAGCAGACAGACCGTCAGAAATGAGAGGAAGAGGCGGTGGCAGAGGGAAGCTTGAAGGAGAGGTATGTGTCATCCGCATAACACTGGAAGTTAGGAGAGAAGGCGGAGATCAAATGGGTTAGAGGGGCAAGGTAGATGTTGAAAAGTCAAGGCGAGAGGATAGAGACCTGAGGAGAGGAGAGCCAGAGGTGGAGTGAGATGGAGGCGAGAAAAGGGCCTAGTTGTACCTGGGAAGGTCGGTCAAACATTCTCCCTTTCTCCTTTCACGCCTTTTCCCACAGCATTGAAGTGTGGGGTTCCCCAGGGCTCTGACTTGTTCCCCCCTCTTGTTCAATTTATATATGCGGCTCTGATTAACCCGATTACGAGCCCTGGGATATGTTTTTACTCATATGCTGATGACACGCAGGTTCTTTTCCGTCTCACCCTCCTTCTAAACTGAAAGACTGCCTATTTGCGGTCAGAGTGGATGGCCAATAATTGTCTCAAACTTAACGGAGACAAAACCGAGGTCCTTCTGGTTGGACCTAACAGCATAGGGAGGTCTTGGACCTTTCATTACTGGCCAACCTCCCTAGGCCCCAGTCCTGAGCCTACCCCTGTACTGAAAAGTCTAGGGATTAAACTAACGCCCACTGGCTCCAAAGAGGCTCAAATCTCTGCTGTCTGCCAATCGGGCTATACTAAAACGAAAGTTTTTTTTAAAGTCTTACCTTTCCTACCGTCTGCATTTAGGACTAAGATTGTCACTGACTCCATTATGGGCTCCATAGGCTACTGCTACGGCATCCATCTGGGCCAACCTGAGTCCCTGCTACAACGCCTGCAGACTCTTCAAAATGCAGCTGCTCGTCTTGCCTTGAGAGCTCCCAGACTATCACATTCTCTGGACCTACTTTGCCAACTGCACTGGTTTGCTGTTAGGAGCTGAGTCAAGTTCAAAATCCTATGTCTTGTACATCAAGCCACTCACAATGCTGGAGCAGAATTCCTACGGTCTAGGCTCACGGCCTATAATCCTAGTAAGCTCCTTCGCTCTGCCAATCAATCACGGCTGTCTATTCCTAGATTCCGCCATGCACAGCAGGAGGAAGATCTTTCATGGTGCTAGCTCCTACTCTCTGGAATGTTCTGCCACTTGATCTCTGCAATATTTGCGAATATTTTCACTTCCGGAAGATCTTTAAATCTCATCTTTTCTAAAACTTGTTTGGATTGGTTGTCATCTATACCTCACTAGCGCCTTGATGCCTTTCTGGTCTCTGTTTGGGCTCTATAAATATCTCTACAATACAATGCAATACAGTGAGGAAGGGGATCAACCAGTCCAGATCCAGGTCTGTGATGCCAAAGGTATCACAGAGCCGTTTTATAAGGGTGGCATGATTGACCGTATCAAAGGCAGGTAAAAGGTCAAGAAGGATGAGAACGGAAGGAGAGTTGGAATCGAGATTAGAGAGCAAGTCTTCATGGGTGTCAGGAGTGCAGTATCCATGCCTCTGGCAGCTCTGAAGCCAGGCTGATGGTCGTGGAGACAACCAACAGATTCAGTGGGGTAGATAAACTGGGAGATGACCAGCATCTCCAAGAGTTTGCCCAGGAAGGGGATAATGGAGATAGGACAGAAGTTAGCCAGACAGGAGGGATCGGCAGAAGGCTTTTTGAGGAGAGGGTGCACAAGGGAGTGCTTGAGGAGTAACAGGAAGGATCCAGTGGAAACTGAGTGATTGCAGAAATCAGCCAAGGCTAGAGCAAGGGAACAATGTTGCCCTTGATAGTTCTGGAGGAGCAGGGGAACACCACTGTTTGGATGAGACTTTCATAGAGCAGACTTGTCTAGAAACCTCATTAGGAGATATGGGAGAGAAAGAGGAGAGTAGGAGGGAGGTCGGGGGCAAGGGAGGCCTGAGGGTCAGGGAGAAGGGAGTGGTGTAGAGGAGAGCAAGGACAGGATATCCTGAGTTTTAATAATGAAGTGAGAAGCCAGTGCAGTGCAGAGGGCCAGGGAAGGCGTAGAAGAAATTGAGACTGCGGTAAGATTGGGGAGTTGCTTGCAGATTTTGAAAAGTTCAGCAATGTTGTTAGTGGCCCCAGAGTGCAGGCTTCGATATAGGCCCTCTTTTTTTGAACAGATGGAAAGTCTGTATTGCCTTTGGAGCAGGTGGCAGGCCAGTTTGTCAGAGGATGTGCTTGAAGCCTGCCACCTGCCAGCCTGTGAAAGAGTAACATAGGTTGTGAAAGAGCCCAGAGACCACATCAGGGGAGTCAAGGTGAATACTGAAGTCTCTAACGAGAAGACGCTTGAAGGTGGAGGCCAGGAAAGAAGAAGTGAGGTCAAACCACTCTGAGAGGAAGAGGGGGACTGGGACAGGGGTCCTGGTGATGGTGGCCAGAAACATTTAAAGGACAGGAGAGACACCAAGCCTGCAGATGAGGCATTCGAAGGAGGAGTAGGACTGAGTCGGTATGAGAGTAGCAGGGACCCATTCCCGGAAGATAAGGGCCACTACGCTCCTGGACTGATTGGGCCTAGGCTTAAAGAGGATCTTGTAGCCCTCTCGGCAGAGTGTCAAAACTTGTGATAGAGCTGGCCGTGAACCATGACTCGGTGAGAGAGAGGAGTCGAGGTCTTCAAAGAGGTGGAGGATGTCAGAGGAGTGTTTGCCGGCAGAGCGAGAGTTGAGGGTAGCTAAGTTGAGCCGATTGCCACTTTTGAAGGTCTTCACAGGAGGGGTACAGGAATGTGGTACACCCGTCGGTGGTGGCAGAGGGGCCAGTGGGGTGGCAGAAGGAAGAGTGACATGAGAAGGGAGGAATTTGATGCGAGACAGAAGACGCCTATCAAGAAGGCTGGAGGTTGAACTGAGAGCCTTGGACCATGACAGTGCCATTCAGTAAGACATTAATGATGGCCCTAGAGGAAAGGAAGAATGCCAAGAGTACTACCAACAGGTGCCACCATTAATGGGAGAGGAAGAGAAGGGGGAGAGCACGGAGACCATGTGGGGAATCCAAATGTTCAGATAGGGAACGACAAACAGGATGTTGGTGACAGTCTGCCTGGAAAAAGCATTGATATAGGTGTCAGCAATGGGCAGGCCAGGATTGGAGACTAGGCGATCCTTCTTGAACTTTTTCCTTCCAGAGTTTGAAAGAGAGATAGGATAGGTGATAGAGTTAGAGAAGCGGGGAGATTGCAAGCACCATGGATGGAGAGCGCATAGAGAAGGACGGAGAGGGAAAACTGCAGTGCACAATGCCCAACCTCAACACAACAGCAATGCAACAATCTATAACCAAGTGTCCATTAAAAAGGGAAAGACCTAGGTTTCAGCATACAGCAGAAGAGCAAGACACCTAGAAGCGAGTTTTCAGGATAGAGGGCAAAATCCTTGTTAGAACAGTAAGTCCAACTAAGGACTTAGTAAAACCATTCAACTGAGATAGTACAAGACTCCACTCTTAGTAGAAGGCTGTACCACCTGAGTTCATGGTAGCGTAGACGGAGCAGCCAAGTTTATCTTAGATGGGATAGAGGGCTGTAGAAAGGTACAACAAATCTATAACACACAAATGAATCAATACAAACACAGACAACCAAAAGTATTATAAAAAAATAAAGGTTTATTTTAAATAAAAGTAGGCCAAGTTAAGTCTTGGGGTAAGTACTGGTTAAAGAGTCAAACACATTTATAAAAAAAAATCACAACACAATGCTTAAAGCTGCACAAAAAAACCCATATAACCTTATTTGGAACACCTAACAGGAGTTCTAGGAAAGTCAAACCAACAGTTACTTTCAGATTATTTTCAGTAATACCAGGGTAGTAGTTGTACAGTGACACTCAGCAAGAAATCATATACTAAGTCAACTGGACAATATACTTTTCAGAATAGTGGTACACTTAGTCTAGGAACAATAAAACACCTATAACGCTGACACATTTATTCTAGGGGAGTTGGACCTTGGGGTGTAATATTCAATTACAGTTGCTTTTCAGTTCACAGACTAAGGGAATCAATAAATCAACTTAGTTTAGGATAGCACAGTTATACTTAAGCTAAGTAAAACCTATATACATTTGTAAGGAGCTACCAGCAAACTAAAAGTTAAGTACGACTAAGGCAGAGTTATTCTGGACAGGCTAACAGCAAGTCAGGGGAAGCAATACCCAATTGAGGACTCTCCTAACAGGAATAATAAAGTGAAACCAATAGCATTACTTTTGGGAAGAGGGGAACACAATTCACAGGCAAGCAAGTTAACCCTTTACCTACTTTCTGCTAGAATGACGAAACAGTTTAAGGAAAGTAAGACTTTGAGAATTCTTATTTAAGAAGGCACACAGCTTATTCAAGGTAAGTAAATCCTATATATACTTATCAGAATGGCAAAACATATCTAAGGTAAGTAATACATTTTTGTAACTATTCACTCTGAGTTTAAAGTTACCAACTCACTAATTCACAAGTAAGTACACTTTTCAAAACTTGTTTTACTTTTCAAGGCAGACGCTTTAAAGTATCCAGCCCTTCCCAATTCTAGTACATGAGTTCTCTCTGTGGCAGAAGAGGGACCATAGGAGCCAGCTGTAGGCAGGGTGAGATAGGGCTCAGTTTCAGGCAAAGTTATGAGTTCCAGAGGAAGATTGTTCAAACAAGTAAGTATTTTACTTTAGAGTTAGATGAGGGTCCAGGGACTTCACAGAAGGCACCCTAGGAGGATTCCAGCAGGGACCTGGGTGCACTGGACAAGAGGACTCCCAATCACAGAAAACACCCCAAGGATACACTGCAGTCACAAGAGACTGAAGGTAAGTACATTTCCCAGCCAACACAGTACCTCAGCACAGAAGAAGTGTGGCAGCAGGAAGACTTCAGGATATCCAGCCATAAACCCGGTCGATGGATTCATTTGTCTAGAAGATGAAAGGAAGGACTTTTGCAGCAGGGATCATGGAAAAAGGCTACATGCAAGGTTTTCCGTTGTTTGCAAATTCCAGCACTCTGGTGAGAGGACTTTTCAGACTCGATTCACGTCTCTGGAGGTCCAGCAGGATGCCCACAAAGTTTCAGCAAGATTCAGAATTCGGAAGACCGTGCAGCGCACAATGGCTTGAGGTCCCAGGGTGTTGGGGTATTGCAGCCCCGCAAGGTCGCAGCACGACATGCAATGGCTCAAAATGCAGGTCTTCTTGAGTCTAGTGGGTTTCACAAGGTCCTGGGCTGGGGTCATCGTTTTCAGAGTCCACAGGACGATTGGAAGGAAGGGTAACAGCAGGCTCTGGTTGCTGGAAATCATTTGAGCCGCAAATTCTTCATCTTTCTCTTTGGTTTTGGTTCCAGTGGTCGACTGCCTCTTCAGCTTCCACAATCAGACTTTTATGCAGGAACCCAGCCAATCAAAAAGCCATGCAACATTCAAACTTGGGGGGATGGCAATCCTTTCAGGACAGCGAGATGCCAGTTTGAATTGGATTCGCACAGGCAGGCTGGAAGACAAAGGACTGCAGAGTGTTGGACTCCTCCCTCGATTGAGGACTTCACAGACACTCTGGAGTCTGGGCAGGGAATCCACAGGACACCCGCCGAAGATAAAAATCACACAAAGGAATCTCCCACCCTGGATGTCAGGGGAAGGAACACGAAAGGACAAGGAACAATGGCAAAAAAAAGAAGACGGGCCATTTTAGTAAAAAGAGCACCCATGGGTGCCTTTACCGGGGGTGTGCACAAAGCCCATGGTTAAGGTGCACCAAATTAATGAAGAGGTTCACTGCCACCAGCCATTAAAGGTAAGTATTTCCTTGTAACATAAATGTTACATTTAAAATGAGAAAGGTGGGGGTGCTGGTTTTACCTAATAAAATGTAAAAGGGATCCAAAGATCCTTTCTACCCTTGGGGACTGTAGTTCTCACACATTTAGCCAGAGAAAGTTAAAAGGGGAGCCCAAAGGGCAACCCAGCAACAATAGGCAGTATGTACCACAAATTGTCAAAGAGGATGAAATCAAAAAGACATTATGGAGTCGAAAAAATTACACCCATAAAAAGAGTAAAAGATTGTGTGAGTGTGGAAAAAGGTTCTCACTCACTGAGGTATAGGGAACAATAATCCAGCAGTAAAGCAAAACGTTCTGGGGTTGACATAGGTCAGGGAGATTTATCATTACTATGAAAATCTAACCTAACGATCCTAGATAGAGAGATAGAGGGAAAAGCCGAATTTTCAAACACAACAGCAAATACAAACACACAGATGTGACTTTCCTAGATAGAGGGGAAAAAGCCCCGTATGGCTAAGTATGACAGTTCAACTAATGCCAGCTATGGATAGCATACAACTGCGACATGCAGCAGATTGCAAATTTAGCTAATAGGAGTAATAAAAGAGGAGGGACAGTTAAATAGGGAGCAACAATGGCTGATCCCCCTGCCGCACCTTTCCTACCTTGTCAATTGCTTCTGGTTAACAGCTGCGCTGTATGCTCCTACGGCGAACACAGGCGAACACAGTCTGGAGTTGCTACTGTAGCAGCTGCCCGTTGCCTCAGGGCCCTTTGCAACAGGGGATGCAATGGGCAGTGGGGCTGCGCTAGAGACTTGACCTAAGTGCGCAAAATGCCCAATCAGGTGGCTGGGCAGGCTGTTACGCTCACCTGGTATCCACGGGGACGCCACCCAGCTGTGGGGACTCTGGTGCCCTTCTCAGCCGCTCCCAGGTATAATCAGCAGAGAAGTTCTGCCTGGAAAACAGGTGGGCAATGTTTAAGACTGGGCAACTGGGGTAAGAGCCTCCCAACACCCAGTATGCCCGCAGCCCCTCCCCGGACCTTTCCTCACCTTGTTATGGGTTTTGGTGTGCTCTCCGTCCTGCCTTCTTGGCAGGGGCGCGTTGTCCTTTGTGGGCGAGTGCGATCTAGTTACATCACTGATGCAGGCCATTTAGAGTCTTTCAGGTAGGTCTCATTACTGTAATACTGTATGGCTTTCTTGGATTTAAATATTGTCTTTTCTCTCTCTTTAGGTGCGCGGAAATTTGCTGTGGAGCGTTGGCTGAATTGGGACTCGCCGGCGGGTGATGGCGCTTCGAGAGCGCCTTGATGCGGTAAGTAGGCGCTATGCGCAGCGCTATGATGCCTTTCCTTTGCTAACCTCTTGTCTTTGTTCCCGTAGGTTGCGGTGCTCACCCGGAGCAAGAAGTCCCAAGGCGATGCTGGGCGATGGGCGACTCGTGAGGTAAGCTGCCGGCACAATTGTAAAATGTCTAATGTCCTGTTTCTCTCCTTTTTGCAGATCCGACGGTCCGGGAGGCTCGCTGTTCCTTGGATGCTGTTTGCAGGAGTGGAGGGCAGCTAGCGGGGGAATCACAGGTAAGCTGCTACTATTAACGATGTCCTTTTCTTTTTTAGATGCTGTTCTTCCGAGGTTCGCAGATGCAGCTGAACACAATGAGCGTCACGTTGCAGGACTGCAAAGTAACACGAAGCGTGCAATTCAAGTCGGGTGTGGTTTAAATAGCATCAAGAAAGTAGTCCAGGTAAAATAGTCCCTAGGCTACCACACCCAAACCACTATACCGCATAGCTTGGTTCCGAGGAGCCAAGCTATGTGGATGCTTCCATGTTGACTGGCACTGAAATAAAGTAGTCCCCAAGCACAAGTCTTCATTAAGTATGAGCCTGGCGCCAAAGGCGCCAGGACTGGCCCCAAGAGGGCCTAGGCAAAGGATGCCTAAGCTTGTTGGGGGCCCGAGCCGAGACCCCTCCTGGCCCATGGACCTGCCGGGGGGGTTTCAGGAAGTAGATCGTGACAGCACTCCACCCCACCCCCCAAGGCCCCTCTCAAGGTGTTCCTTCTGTCCGGCCCTGGTTTAGTTGGAAAGTTGCGATGATATGTTCTGATCAGACGTGGTGCATGAACATTTTCACAGGGTTCCCGGGATCTGTCTTGGGGTCCAAATCCTTTTCAATCAACTAGGTAGTATAGCCTTCCCCTCGAATACTTGGAATCCAAGATGCTTGTGACTTCGAATTCTGGTTCTCCGTCAATAAGTATGGGTTTTGGTGGTGTCTCAATCCGTGTACCGGGCTGCATTGGTTTCAATAGGGACACATGAAATACTGGGTGAATCTGTAGGTTAGGTGGTAAGTCTAGTTTGATGGCCGCTGGATTGTTGCCTTGATGGTGTAAGGTCCTAAGTACCTGGGTTGAAATGTCCGGGTTCCCTTGATGGGTACAAACTTGGCAGCCAGCCAAACCTTGTCTCCTACCTGATAGTCTGGGGCCTTTTTCCGGTGTTGGTCGGCAAATTGCTTTTGTTTTTCTTTGGCAAAAATATGATGTTCTTTGGCCTTTTTGAAAGCCTGAGTGATGTTGAGAGTTTTTACTGCTAGCATTTCCAAACTTGTTGGGACATCTAGTTCTGAGGTACGTGGGTGTCTACCATAAAGGGTTTAAAAGGGTGTTTGTCTGGTACTTGTGTGCAAGGAGTTGTTATATGCGTACTCGGCTATCCATAATAAATCTTTCCAGTCTCTTAGTTCATGGTGTAACATGCACCGTAGGTATTGTTCGAGGGTCTGGTTGGTCCTCTTGGTCTGACCATCCGTTTTGGGGTGATGGCTAGTGGATAACCAGACTTCAATTTGTGCCATTGCACAACATTTTTTCCAGAATGTTAGGCAGAAACCTGTGCAGTTCCCTTAGGGACAACTGCAAAAGATTTAAGACCACAGGTGTTTGGCAGTAAACCCACTTGGTAGCAGTCTGTACCACACAGATTCACTTGGTAGCTGTGGCTGAGCAGTCAGACTTCCCTCAAGAAGAGTTAGGCAGTATACAGAGCATACAAAATAGGTACAGAAATACAGTAGCACAAGCAAACACTGACCAGAGCTTGGGTGTAAAAGTGTATAATTATTTATTTAACACACTCTTATAAAACACACTAGCACTAAATTGGTAAGATAAGTTTAAAACACAATCACTATTATCATATGCACATCCCTGATTACTTGTTGGACAAGTCTTCGTTAACACCACTTATTTCCAGACAGAGGTGAGCGCTTCACGTTCGATGTCACTCCAACAAGTTAAATTAAAAGGGAGGGAAAAGCAGAATTATGGAATCATACACACTAAACACTTTTTTTTAAAGAACCACAGCAAGTTAGGAAGGCACAGTCTACTGGTGAGCAAGGAAGTTTAGGTGCCAGGCCCACTTTCCAGGGAGCCAGGTGGAAGATGCCCAAGATCAGACAGTTACACAGAGTCTTCGAAGTTTGTGGAGGTAGTTCGAAAAAGGTTTAGTTCAGTTCAGAAAAAGTTAGCTAAGGTGTCCCAGGCTAACCCAGGTTGGAGAGACGAGGATTTAACACACCCCGTTCAAACGGTTGCATAGGAAGCCAGGCGGAACACGGTACCTTAAATGGAGAGGATCCTCCAGCGGGGGCAGTTGTTCCTGGCAGCGGGTGCAAGTCGCAGCGTCGTCCAGAGGAAGAGAAGATCTCGTCGTGGAGGAAAGATGAAGGTTGTTGCACTGCCAGGGAAGAAACCAGCCGCTGAGTTCTCCGGTACAAAAGGTACTACCCTTTCAGTTCGCGGTAGTGGTGAAAACGTGGTATCCTGGTTGCCGGGGTGCTTGGCACAGGCAAGGCGGCCACGAGATGCTCCAGGAAGGCGAAAAGAAGGTAGACTGGTTATCCCCACCAGTCGAAGGACGAAGACTCTCCGGGCTGGAGATCTCCTCTGTCATTGGGAAAAGTGGTGAGACGGTTCAGCAGGGCTCCACCGGTGGTGTCGTCGTTGCAGGCTGGCTCAGCTTCTCCCTCCTCGGATTCTTAGGTCCTGTGGCGACTTCTGAAGTTCCAGTCCCCAAAGCCCTGCTTTTATGCAGCACACCCCCATTCACTCAGCCTAGCTGTCAATCAAACATGCTAAGTGGTGAGCCGGCCGGCTCACCACTTGGGCCAATCACACAATAGTGCGACTTGAGTTACCGAGGTAACTCAGTCCAGGGTGCCTAAACCTCCTCCCACACCCCCTGTAGTACCCAGACAGAGTGGCACCACTTTTGGAGGTTTCTGTGGAGAAGCCCGCCAAAAAGTGGAACAAAGGGCTCGACTTGGATTGGAGTCACAGAAGAGAACACAAAAGCCATTTTAGAATCGAGTTCTGGCAAAAAATACCAACCGGTGAATTAATATTAAATAAATAAACCGGCGGTATGTTCGAGGCTATAAGAATTAAATAATTAAAGTTGGTAGCCTCGAACAATGGGAAAATCCCATAGAGATATATTTGTGGTCAATTATATAAAAAGTAGTATCCACTGCCACCAGCCAAAACTCGATCAGGGGGGACAGAGACGTGCCCCCTCGAACAACAGACCCTGGGGCAATCGAATTGCTCCGACCAGTATGTCCACAATATGATGGTTTGTACTGGTTTCTGTTCATAATTTGGGACTAGCAAAGCCAATGGTGACTTTACATGCCCTGGGAGACAGTAGTCAGTCCCAGGGTATGGAGTCTATGTTGGGGGGGTCGCTACGACACCCCTGGGTTACGGCAAAGAGGGTGCTGTGTAACCCACATCAAAAAAACACGTGAGACCCTATGGAGTAAAAGACCCCATAGCCCATAAAACACACGGGAAGTTAAAGGAACACCTCAAATCATGTCTAAGAGTGGGAGCAAAAGAATCTCACTCTTAGTAGGAGAGAAAAAAATAAACCCCAAAAATCCAGCAAAGCTGCTGGGGGACTCACAAGGTTTGGGAAATTAGCCTTACAGAGAATTCTCCCTAACACAGAAGTTGGAGATGAACTGGCTACCTCGATCGGAGATCAGGACTGATGGGAAGCCATGTAGTTTTACAATGCCATCCAGGAACACTTTGGCTAGAGTGGGTGCGTCAGGGAGGCCTTTAAGTGGAATAAAGTGTGCCATCTTTGAGAACAAGTCCACGACTACCAAGATGGTGTAACCATTGACTGGGAGGCAGGTCAGTGATGAAGTCGAGGGAAAGAGTTTGCCAGGGAGTGGGCGGAATGTCCAAAGGTTGCAGAAGACCGGATGGTTTTTGCGATTTGTTTTGCCCACAGACTCCGCAGGACTGAACATATTGGATGATATCCTTACGCCAGGCAGGCCACCAGAAGTTCTGTTTTACCTTGGCTAGAGTCTTGGTGATTCCAGGGTGCCCTTCTATCAGGCAATCATGATAACCTGAAACAATTTGTTGTTGTAAGTCTTTGGTGGGTACATATAACAGATCCTTAAAAAAGGGTAAGTGATCTTTGATGGAATATTGTTTTCCTTGTGCTTGCCATGCGAGGAAGGCATCTGGTTTCATGGTTCGTTGAATCTCATCTCTCAGTTCAACTTGGGTTAAGGCTGTAGTGAGGCCCAAGAGCTTGTCTTCCGGTATGATGGGGACTGGATCTGGGGGCGTATATACCAAGTCATCAGTACTTGTACGAGAGAGTGCGTCAGCTTTTCCATTCTTGACCCCTGGTCGAAAAGTGATGACATAGTCGTATTTGGCGAAGAAAATGGCCCACCGCAATTGGCGTGAAGACTGGGCCTTAGCTGTCTTAAGGTATTGCAGGTTTCGGTGGTCCGTGATAACTGTAATGGTGTGTCTGACCCCAAGAAGGTAGTGCCGCCAGGCCTTAAAGGCGGATTTGATCACCAAGAGTTCTTTGTCCGTGATGGCATAATTCATTCTCCAGGGGAGAGAATTTCTTCGACCAAAAGGCCACTGCATGTGGCTGGCCTGTTACTGGGTCTCTTTGTGAGAGGACAGCTCCCATCGCTATGCTGGAAGAGTCTGTTTCCATGATATAACGAAGATCTGGGCGAGGATGTCGCAGGATTGGTGCGGAGGTGAACCTTTTCTTGAGTTCCAGAAAAGCTTTCTCTGCTTCTTCGGGCCAGGCAAATTTTCTGTTATTTTTTCTTAGCAATGTGGTGATCGGGTGTACGACCTGTGAGAAGTCTGGTATGAACAGGCGATAGAAGTTTGCAAAGCCCAACATGCTCTGTACCCCTTTTACTGATGTTGGTGATGGCCATTTCAAAACGGCGTCCACTTTATGCAGGTCCATTCTGATGCCTCCTGGTGTAAGAATAAAACCCAGAAACTCAACTTCGGTGACGTGAAAAAAGCACTTTTCCAGCTTTGCATATAAACAATGTTCCCGGAGCTTCGAGAGGACTGAACGGACGTGCTTAATATGATCCTGTTTTGAAGTTGAGTACACTAAGATATCATCTATGTACACTAGGGCGCAGACATCAATTAACTCTCTCAAAACGTCATTCATGAAATACTGAAACGCTGCAGTAACACAACTTGTACCGGAGTAGAGACAGTGGATGACATGCTAGGATTTTGCATCGGTGGGTTGTTCCCAGGTAGAGGCGTCTGACCCGCTTGTGATTTCAAGACTTGCCTGTTGATATCTTCGGTACGCTCTTTAGTCACCAATAAGTCTCTCCAGAGAGCGTTAGTCTCCTGTCTGGCAGAGTGAACCTTGGCACGAAGTTCTCCCAACAATTGGGCCAATTGGTCTAATTCTGATGTTTCCATGGCACCCAGGTGGATTGGTTTGGCAGGCTTCGCGTTCTGTTATGCTCACCTGGTATCCACGGGGATGCCACCGAGCTGTGGGGACTCTGGTGCCCTTCTCAGCCGCTCCCAGGTATAATCAGCAGAGAAGTTCGGCCTGGAAAACAGGTGGGCAATGTTCAAGACTGGGCAACTGGGGTAAGAGCCTCCCAACACCCCATATGCCGACAGCCCCTCCCCGGACCTTTCCTCACCTTGTCATGGGTTTTGGCGTGCTCTCCGTCCTGCCTTCTTGGTAGGGGCGCGTTGTCCTTTGTAGGCGAGTGCGATCTAGTTACTTCACTGATGCAGGCCCTTTAGAGACTTCCAGGTAGGTCTTATTACCGTTATACTGTATGCCTTTCTTGGATTTAAATAATGTCTTTTCTCTCTCCTTAGGTGCGCGGAAGTTTGCTGTGGAACGTTGGGTGAATTGGGACTCGCCGGCAGGTGATGGTGTTTCGAGAGCGCCTTGATGCGGTAAGTAGGCGCTATGCGCAGCACTATGATGCCTTTCCTTTGCTAACATGTTGTCTTTGTTCCCGTAGGTTGTGGTGCTCACCCGGAGCAAGAAGTCCCAAGGCGATGCTGGGCAATGGGCGATTCGTGAGGTAAGCTGCCGGCACAATTGTGTTCCAAGGAGCCAAACTATGTGGTTGCCTCCATGTTGACTGGCACTGAAATAAAGTAGTCCCCAAGGACAAGTCTTCATTAAGTATGAGCCTGGCGCCGAAGGCGCCAGGACTGGCCCCAAGAGGGCCTAGGCAAAGGATGCCTAAGCTTGTTGGGGGCCCGAGCCGAGACCCCTTCTGGCCCATGGACCTGCCAGGGGGGTTTCAGGAAGTGGATCGTGACACAGGCTGGAGGTCAGGTAAGGCTGGGGGGTGCAGGAAGAAAGGCTGCAATGCGGCAACTGAAACAAAAAGCAAAATGTATCCCATTACAAAATGAGCAGGAGATTGGATTGAGCAACCTCTGGGTATCAAGCGCGTTATAAATAACATATCATCTCAATGCTCACCTCGATGGTCTCAGGCAACTGCTGCCAACAGCACCGGGCCCAGAGATCACAAGTAACACTAACCAGTTTTTACAACACGGGTGCAAGGCCCAATCAGGCGGTGGGGGCGGGCAAGTCAGGGGGGGAAAAGCAGGGAGAAAGGCTGCGATGCAGCAATAGAGACAAAAAACAAAAAAGTATCCTCAGAAGTTATTCGAAAATGAGCAGGAGCTCGGATTGAGCAATGCTCACTTCGAGGGTCTCAGGCAATTGCTGCTAACAGCGCCGGGCTCACCTCGATGTTCTTAGGCAACTGCTGCTAACAGCGCTGGGCCCACAGATCACAAGTAACACCAACCAGTGTTTGCAACAAAGGAGCAAGGCCCCAATCAGGTGGCGGTGGTGGGCATAGAACTTACCATACAAAGTGACTTACCTAAAACCTGAATCTCCCATATTTTAAAAGAAACTGCTTGATAGGCTGGGTCCCACCGAGGGGCATCAATACATGAGGAGTTGGGGAAAAGGATTTGGGCATTCAAATTAACCCCAAATCCTTGTCCCATATTTTGTACAGAGCGAGCAAATCGTCCAGGCGCCTTACTAACAGAGAATGCTCGTACAAGGCTTGCTTCTACTGGTATCTCCCTCCAGAGCGGACACATACATTCTGGCCAGGTCAATCCCCAATGTGTTCAAGAGACTGTGGAGAAGTGCGCGCAAGGGCCCATGTCTGCCCTAAATCTAAGATTTTCTGGAAGGAAATAAAACTGGAAAAAAAAGATATTGTTGGAATAGAACTAACTATGGAACCTCCGGTGGTGATGTTTGGGGACATTGCGGAGGGGAGCTAACCGTAGTTGGTAAGATTAGCTGAATTTATCACTCACCTCCTAACTGCAGCCAAACTTGTCGCCAGAAACAGGAAGCACAATAAACAAGATGGTCGACCATATCAGTTTCCACCAAGAGACTTCGCAACATCAGCTTTTAAGTACCCCACCTATCTGTAATGTAGAGGATGTCTCCCACAACCTGCCGAATAACACTCTCGGTAAAATAATTTGTCCAAAAGCCTGACTGATCCGAAATAAGAAGGTCTCTGAAGTCGACATGGTGTACAAATACGTCTTAAGCTTTTTCAACAGGAGGGTAATGAGATCAAGCTTCAACTAGTCAGAAACCAACCCTTAGGCGAGAGTGGGATTAAAAATAACCTCAAGAGGAGAGAAAACGTCACCAGGGAGAGATTTAAAAAGGCATAGGTGGAACTATGTCTTCAGAATAGGGGTGTAGGATTTAATCCAGTGATCAAACTAGAAAGCTCACAAGCTGCTTTAGTTTGGCATTCTTGTCATGATTATAGAAAGTAACAGAGATGTCTCCTATTTTACACAGGAATACTGAGAGCCAAACATTTGGCAGTCGCATAATTACTGGTGGTCGGTGCATACCAACTCTCCCAGGATAACATCCAAACCAGTACTTAAAATGTGGATTTTACCCCGAAATCCAAGACATTTCAGTATTGCCCAGCTCTGGTCTTGGCTACCCCATCCCGCGCCTTCTGACTCAGGTAGAATCCAAGACCTTGGTTTCCATGAACACAAAAGGAACCAGATTTACCTGCACAACTCATATTACATTTCTGACTCATGTGGAGCCCGCAAGTGAATGTGCAAGATAATGCATGTAATCAACAAGTTCCAGGTAACTTTGCAGAGAAGCTGACATTGGGGCCGGACATCTCTGGAACACCTCAGCACAGAAGGGCAGTCTCTCTGGGGTATACCAGAGCCATAGCCCAGATGAGGCCTTTGATTAGGACTCATTTGGGACAAAAAGAGTTTGGTAAATAAGCAAGGAAAAAGCCAAAGGTACACAGCTCTTGACAAAGATAGAGTCTTGAACGCTTGCCCCAACAGCTACCAGTTAGATCCACTGACATTGTAGAAAGTAAATCATGTGGTTAATATCATGGATTGCCTTGGCAGCCATATTTTCTCAAATGGAAGCCAGTCACTAAGAGGAATGAACGGGAAAGATGCATCAGCTTCCGACTAGCTGACTGGGTTAATACTCTTGATTCTAGGGTATTCCCCTCAATGTTAAGAATATGCCTAATGTTTCAGTTAGGTCTCAATCGTGTAGGCTAGTACTCGCTGAAGGCAAGCCCCCACGATAACCCAACACTGGCTGCCAAAACCTTGGAAGTTAGAATAGTCAAGCTCACCTGTGGCAGTGCGGTTATCTGATTATTCAGCAACAGCTCTGGTCGTGAGCTGTTGCAAGCAAGAGGGATGACAGAAGATCCACTGGACAAGGTGCTTGACCGAAGGCAAGACGAAATATTGAAGCAAAGGTACAATGTAGATATATTCTGTTGGCAGTCAGTATGGTTCCAGTATTGTAACAATGTAGTCAGTGACCAGCAGTTGCACTCTGTATGAAATGAAGCCCTCTTGAGACTGATCGACAAGTCTAGAGTTTGTAGCTTGTCTTTGGTTCTGTAATGATAAGGCTTATGGCTCCACTTGTGGTCTACTCTCAGGGTTTACAGTGTTTCTACCGGCTAAGATGGATTTCTCATATCGGGCCTGGTGGACAGATTTTGGGAGACAACCCTAGTTATAGTGAACAGGGGAACTCTGAGAGGTTAGCCAAACCCAATCAAGGTAAGCATGGAGAGTGTTCTAGGCTTAGTCTCAGGAGAGGCAAGTGAGGCCAGGGGTTCCAAATGAATCCATTCAGTGAAATGCACAATGATTCTACTTTGACAGTTAAGTACAAAAGTACTCTATTATAGGCCCAAAAACACACTAGAAAAACAAATCAAGCAGGTCATATTATCACGCAACACTCTAAATATAAAACATACATACAATCACCTTTGGTTATAGAAATGCAGACAATTTACCTAAACACCTCAACGTAAGGTAAGTAGTTATGCAATAGGAAAACTATTTCACAAGAATAGAAGCCCTCACTTTTTAAGTTGAATGGGGCCTTATGCCCAAAATTCACAAAGTTCCTTTAAGAGGGGGGACACAGTTAGGAAATGTTCCTGTGGTGGTTAACAATGTTCCAGAAGACTTCTGAAGGTTTTTACAGTTAAGTAAGGTACTTTTTCTAGCTTTTTGACCAGCTTTTTAAATAAACGGCTAAAAAGAGATGGAATGGAATAAATCAAAGTTCTTCACAAACGTTTAGAATGGAGGAGATAGAGGCAGCTGTAAGTATTGCTATTACTTACTGTCCTTACTCTGATTTTCCCAAGCGACTTGGCAGGTCGACTGGAAGTCGCTAGAGGCAAGCTTTCCCACCATTGTGTCCAGTAGAAGATGCCCAGGAGCTGCAGGTGCCAGGAAGATTCCGGTTGGGTCCGGAGCTGAGTGAAACCCTTTCCGAAGAAGAAATGCAGCAGGCACCGATATAGGGCTCTTCAGGACACTCTACCAGACAGAGGGGAGCAGGTTCCAGGGACAGTTACTGCACACAGGTGATAGCAGGAGTCTCTCTCGCCAACAAAGATGGTCTTCCAGGACAGGATTCCTTGAACCTGGGAAGCTGAAATTTGGTGTAGAACTGAAGGGTAGTCCTGAAGTGGCATGGACAGTGGGTTGTTAAATTGAAATATAACACAAGGTGTTCTGCCATATTAGTTTACAACATGCATCATTCTTGCATGGTTTTTAGTCAAGTGTTTCTGTGTGGTACTTAAATTCCAGTTACCTACCTAGAACAGTTTTTTTTAAGAATGAGTGCATGACACTTAGTGTCTTTTCAAGCAATTTTATTTCTTTTTGCTTTTTTCTTTCTTACAGTTAGTTATATGTTTTGATAAAGTTATCATGCATCTCTATAGATCAGTGGTCTTCAAACTTTTTATGCCTAGGTCCCCCTGAGCAAACCATAAAATGTTCGGGGCCCCCCTGCCCAATGCCTCTGTGCTGGTGTTTTTTTTTTATAGAGATGGCTGTGAAATGCGTTATGTCCATACACGAGCACACTGGAATGTTTTGTATACGAGACTCTGACTAGCATGCCAATCAAAGAAGTTGCCTCGTGTTGTAAATCCACTAGGTCAAGTGCCCTTTTACACTGCCACTCTGTGATTTTCACTAGCTGCAGGCCAGCACTAATAACGAGATGCTAATGCCAGCTCTGTTAGATAAAGCATGGGCATCCTCTTTTTTGCCAAAATAACCCCTGAGGCCTGTGTAATATTGAGGAGGTAGTGACTGGGGATCTGTGGAACATCTACCATGCATTAGAAGACGGTTTTCTTTAAAACACTTCATCAGCTTATTACTGGTCAGGCTAAAGTTTAAAGGTGGTACAATCCTTTCTGTGTAGCCTTTCTGTGCATTGTTTATTGGGTCTCTCTTGTGCGGTATCCTGTCATGTCTGTAGATACAATTCCCTAAAGATGTTTCTGTATTGGGGTTGGGCATGCCCACACTGAGACCCAGCCCTTCCTCCTCTAAAATTCTTCCAAACCAAGAAGCAAAATAGCCCTCGATTTTATACTTGCATCCAAAAACGTAAGCTGTCCAAATGAGCATGCATGGCTCATGGTTCCTAACATTTTAATGTTAGGGTGAGTATTGTGAACCATGATGTGAGCACCAAGCCATGCATCAGTTATGAATTTAGAGATTCACACATACAATCCTTTTATCACAGACTTGATTATCAAATGTAGCAATCTCTGATCACTGGTATGGTCCTAAAATGCTGTGATTTAATGCAAAGCATACAGGAATCCTCATTGGTGCTATTTGTCCCCTTTCCCACACTCAGAGAGGTATTTTGAAAGCGTGCAATAAGAGTGTACCAGACTGTCCATCTTGGAATGATAACCTTCTATCAGAAAATTATTAATATGGTTAGTGTAGTATTGTCCCTTGCGAAATACAAGTGAGGTGGTACAAACAGAACATCTGCAACACAGGGCCAGGCCAGTGGGCCCGCAGACCCCGATAGGCTGATCACACTGCAGTGTGCCAGTACGGACAGTTTGAAACTGCATTCAGGCAAGGCCTTCCCTAAGCCAAGAGCAGGTGACAGAAAAACATTTACTTGGGCAGCAACAGCTGTGTGTGCACATTAGAATTCTTCTGTAAACTACTTGAATTACAATATGATGAAACTAGCTTCATTTCTATAGAAATTATGTATTCATATTGAGGAGAGGTTTTGTCACACGAAAGGTGTAGTTTGAGAGTGATGTGTGCCATTTGGGGGAGGGGGGGTGGGCAGTCGCATTCTGATGGCTCCCCTTGTGCACCAATTTGGCTAGAAACTGTCCCGACGTTGAGCAGGAGGTCACCAGAAAGGCCGTTAAAGAAAAAGCACACACCTTCTTTTGCTGAGATGACTGGTCATTGCGGCAAAAGAAGGTGTGTGCTTTTTCTTTTGTCTATATACATAGGCTCTTAATGGAGCCAGGGGCTGCACAAAGGCCCGCCCCCTGTCCCAAGTGCAACAGGGGCCAGGCCTTTGTGTGGCCTCAGGATCCATTAGGAGCCTTTCCATGAAGACAAAAGAAAAAGTACACACCTTCTTTTGCCGCAATGACTGGTCATCACAGCAAAAGAAGGTGTGTGCTTTTTTCTTTTGTCTTTCCAAATAGGCTCTTAATGGAGCCTGAGGCCACACAAAGGCCCGGCCCCTGTCGCACTAAGCATGTGTGACAGGGGCCGTGGATCGGGCTGCTGCTTGATGAAGCAACAGCCCAATGCTTTTGCGTCCTGTTTTTTTTCTTTTCTTCAGGTTGTGAGTGTGCGCCTCCGTTGGCATGAGGCTGCGGCCCACCAGAGGGGCGCGCCCCACAGTTTGAATACCGCTGCTATGGATGATGCTTTGGTACTTTCGCATACAAAATACGGTTGATCAGACAACATTTAAATCTCAACATGTCACAGAAAAAATTTGTGACATACATTTGTAAAACAACTGTGACAAATAAATAAATCTTGAAATCATATCAAGTGTTAATGCAATTAAACATTTGAATAATTCATTGTTTTTCGTCAAGAGCATGTCTCAACCAATCCTTGGTCTACGTCTCTATGAATAGTATGGAACTCAATAGGATGGTGAGGCGTTCTAGTTGGTCCTTGACCATAGATGTTTCGGCTGGTAATGTGAGCCCCTTCGACTGGGCCTTCGGATTGATGAGCTCTGGTCTGTCCTCCCTTGTCGGCTGCTTGGCTCTTATGAGAAGAAGGGGGACTAAGTTTCCTGCTTCTGGATGTTTACTGCTGGACACTTGTGTGTCTTTCGGTAGTACATTGAATTTTTGCTCGTCTTCTGGTTGATGGGGTGCTGCATTCACACTGTTTGGCCGCATCTGTAAGTGTGTTTGAGATGCGTGGGCTCAAGATGGTCCACCCAGGTGCCTTTTTGCAAATTGTGTTCATCAATAAGGCAGCCTTGGATGCTGGCGTTCATCCGGGACTCAAAGTTGTCAGGAAGGCGACTTGTAGGATTAGATGACAACTACCCAATTTCCAGACAAAAACATAGAACGGTGACGCTTGTTTCATGGTAGCCCAATTCAGAGCTTGTCGGTCCACCGGGTGGTACAGGGATGATTCCGAAGGCTCTAGGTTGCAGATCATGAGAAGGCTTCGAGACTGGTTGGTCCCACCAATCCAAGGAACTAATCACTGAGGAGGGCCTTCTGAGATCAGGTAGTCAAGCAGGGCTTCACCGGTGCAATTGCGGGAAAGGTCGCCAAGCCTCTTCAGAAGTCGTCCAAGGGTCTTCAGTCGGTTGCACAGCTACACAGAATACTTGGCTCAGTTTCTGATCCTCTGTAATGGCTGCTCGGCCCCTTTTATCCTAAATGCAGGCGAGTGATCAAACTCAGCCATACAACGGAAAGAATCTGCACCACTCACTCAGCCAGCAGAGGTCCAATCAGGGACTACTGTGGGAATCTTCTGTGCATGCACACTAGACTGTCTTGTGGATTGGGACCAGACAGTCCCAACCCACTTCCTGGGTCCAAACACAAATGGCATGCACTAGACTGCGAAATCAGCAACTTTCCAGGCAAATGCATGACCATATTAGGGATTTCCTGACCTGGGAAAGCAGGAAGGCCAAACCACAAAACAGCCAAGAACAAGCAAAAGATTGTGTGGCACGCCCATTTTAGGACACTAGCCACTGTTAGTCGCCTAATGCGGTAAACACAATTGTGCCAACTAAAAATAAAGCAAAAATTGTAAAAAATGTATCTGCTGCCCCCAGCTTGTCTTTAGCCACATTTTAAAGTAACCAGAAATCCCATAGGGAAAAGGCAAGGGTGATACAAAAGTATCCCCATGGCACTGCTTTGAAAGATGCTGTGTGCACTGTTAAAAATTAGCAAAGAAGGTAAGAAGTAGAAAGATAAAAGGGAAACTTTTTTTGGTTTTTTTTTGGTTTTATTGGTTAACCAGATTAAACCTTTAACATTTCTCCATCTTCAATAGTGTCACATCTAATAGATGACCATTGTTTATTGTTAAGTGGTGATCTTTTCCTATGCTGGTTTTAAGCAAGGGAGTGCTGTGGGCCCACTAGATTTTCTCCCTCTTCGAGTCCATCTTCCTCCATTTCCAATTTTAGGGATTCCACAAATTTTAGGGCGTCTAATGTTCTGCCAACTTTTTCAACTGTCAGTAATCTCTCCCAGTAGTCCTCCTCCGTCTCCGAGGAGATGTTGGTAGTATAGCTTCCCATAGCTGTCTGGCGGTTTGATATCAGAGCCGGGCAGGCTAGCATCACATGTCTAATGGATTCCAAGTGGTCTTTGTTTTTACAAAACCTATAATACGCTTTTGATTTTTCCATAAGCTTTCTTCTCCATTTTACCTCTCTAGAGTTCCAGATATTAAGTCTACATCTCAGCAGGAGGTCTCTGTAATGGCTTGATGGCAATTTCGCCAGGTACGGTGGGAGCATATTTAAGGCTTTGCGCTCCCATATTATGTTATGGCACTGATTTCTTCA
This sequence comes from Ambystoma mexicanum, assembly GCF_040938575.1. Classification (NCBI taxonomy): domain Eukaryota; kingdom Metazoa; phylum Chordata; class Amphibia; order Caudata; family Ambystomatidae; genus Ambystoma; species Ambystoma mexicanum. The sequence goes on along the minus strand of NC_090936.1, from coordinate 496,539,000 downwards.
TAGTCTAATCTCCCGAGTTTCTTCCCAATCCTTTTCCTGGATGGTTCTTTTGGCCTTGTCTGGATTGGATTTCAAGGTGTCATCAGAGATGCCGAACTGGTCCAAGATGGTCTTGCATTTAATTTTCCAACATTGGAGTATCGTGTCTCCAATTAATGGCCCTGTCCGTGCTAGTATTTCATACCGTTGGGGTGGTTTGTCAAGGATACATTTTCTGTAGAGAGATAAGGTTTTCCACAGCACAGTTGATACAAAGGATTGGAGCCTTAGCTCAGTTTTTCTAAGCTCAATTGGCAGCGAATTCGGGAGGCATAACATTTTCTGCCAAAAGTAGGACCCACGCAGATTCCAGACTTCCCACCGCAGGGCTAACAGGGCCTCAGCTCCATAAGTAATTACGGCCACAACCTTTTGTTTATAGAAGGTTGTTATAGGCGTTAAAGAGTACTTTCCATACTTTTGGTGTATGACTAGCCCTTGATTGGTCAAGGTCGTTAGCTTTTCCCGGATCAATGCGTAGTGCCCATCTTCATTGCATTTTTTATTTATCCTTACCCCAAGATATAGTGTGTACCTCCAGTTTTTCCTTCTCTAGCGACCAAGCATAATGTTTCCCTGCCAGCTTTTTTTTTTTCCTCGACAGGACTTCATTATTAATACCATAGACTTCTTGATGTTTATTTTCATGTCATTTTCTATAAGGTACTTGTTAAAGGCCGCTCTCCGTCGCTGAAGTCCTATGGCCGCTTGGTGGGCAAATACAGCGTCATCCGCATACAGCATCCACGGCACTTCAGTCCCATTTATCTTAGAGGGGAAGGCACGGATCTGGGTTTGCGAGATCTTCACATCTGCCATGTATATGACAAATAGAAAGGGGGCTAAGGTGCACCCCTGTTTGATTCCACGGGAAGTTCCGATCTTTATCAGCCATCCATTTGCTGTTGTTTGGATCTGTATAGTGGTGCCAGTGTATAAGGCTTGAATAGCTTCTAGAAGGTCTGGCGGGCATCCCCAGTTCATCATTTTGATCCACAGGCGCTTCCGATTTACCCCATACAACGCCTGTTCGAGGTCAATAAAGGCTAGGTAGGTAGCTTTCTTTCCTTCCAGGGCTTTTGCTTTCATCAGATTAATCAGGAACAGATTTAAACCAGTTCCTACTCCGCTGATGAAAGCTGTTTGTCTCTCGTCCAGGATATTCACCTGGGTCGCCCATTTTTTTTTTTTAAGTCTCTTAGCAGAATGGACAAAAATAGCTTGCTAATTGAATCCAGCAACGCTATCGGCCTAGAATTTCTTGGATTGCCTCGATCCCCTTTTTTATAGATTGGGACAATGTATGCCTCTGTCCAGGAAGAGGGAATTTGCCTAGCTTGTTTTATTTGTTGGAACAGCGCATATATTAAATCCGACCAGTCTTCACAGCTGTCTTTCAGCATCTTGTTCGAGATGCCATCAGGGCCCGCTGAGTTTTTTAATCAACATTACAATGTCGTCTGTCGAATTCCAGGGCCCAGGGAGTTTGTTCGGGTGTCTTCTCTGTAAAACCTTTTCTTGTTTTTCCCATCATACAATCGGGTGTAGTGGTTAAACCAATGTTCCTCCAAGACTTGATTTACACCTATTGCAGATTGGTTAAGGTCTCTGTTGTTAAGTAAGTCCCATGTGCTTCGTGCGTTATTTGTTGACACTGCGGCTAACATTTTCTGTGCATCTCTTTGTGCTCTCAGGAAACGAGTAGAGCGTAGCCAGTTTTTGTATGTTTGCTGCCACTTCCTCCGTAAATCATATTTTTCGCCGGAGTTAGACTTTTTTATCCGTGTCAGTTCAGCTCTATATTGTTTTCTTCTGGCCACTAGAAGTTCATCATAAGCGTGTTTCGCTTCAATTGTTTTTACTCTATTCGGATCAGACTTGACTTCAAATGCTTCGAGCAGCCATTTGTATTCGACCACCTCTTCACCCCTCCCAATGGCCTTGTTGTAGTCTTGAACCAGCTTTGGTATTACCTGTTTTTTAAGCTTTAAACAGTTTCCCAGTACTAATAGTCTGAAGGACTAATCAGTTTCCCTATAACAAATGAGCAAAAAGCCAAGGAGGTCCTTGGCGTCAAAAAATATAAGCAACAGGTATGGGAGTCCATAGAAGATGGAGGGAAAGTTGGCTAAAAGAGAAATCTTTCCTAACATTCGCCATCACCACCCCCAGACTAGGGACAGTGGGATCTAATGTACCCCCTAGATAGGTGTCCTGTTTCAGTCAGTTATACATTCTGGACTGACCGCCTGTATTGCAATGTTGTGCAGCAGGCCTTGAAGACCTATGGACCAACTGAGCAACTTAGGATTCTCTCCCGTCATGCTCATCAACCACTTTAAGGGCCCATGGTTAGTTTGCACACTGAAGTGAGCCCCATAGAGGTAGGATCACAGCTTCCGAAGACTCCACACCATGGAAAACACTCCTCCACAGTAGACCACCTGAACTTTCTATCCTTAAACTGGCGACTGATTACACATATAGGATATGGGAGGCCACCATGGGGTGCGGGCAATATGGATGCCTAAGCGCCGAGCTCCGGCCCCTGCCCTGGCAATACGTGGCAACACTGCAGAGTTGGGACATCTGGGACCCGGCTACAACAGGGTCTCCAAGCGTCAGAAGAAGTGCGACACCGGTGCTGTAGGGAGAGAGCAGAAGCTACCCTGCACACTGGGTGAAACCAAGACCGAAGCACTGTGGCCTGCAACCAGCACATGGTGAGCAGGCTGGAGGGGGAAGGGTGCGAACAGCCGCGCCTCCCTTGAGACGTGGGGTGCCCAGAATGGAGCAGTGCAGGCAGACCCCCCCACTTGCAGAGGCGGTGTCTGCAATATCCCTTCCAACTGAGGCTTAGGGAGGAGGCTGGAGGGCCAGAAGAGAAGCCTTGATTGTGCCTGAGGCTGGTGCCACAACTGACTGACCCTTCCCCTGAGTGCAGCAGAGAAGGGAGGAGTGCGCCACGCTGTGCATCCTGTAGCTGGCTGGAGGGGAGCTACCAACGGCTAGCCGGCGCTGGGTGCAGGACTCCACCACATGCTGGGAGCAACTACGGAGAAGTTGGTCTCAGGGAAAGCCATGCGCAGTGAGAGCTAGGTTGCTGGGCAAGCACAGAGATGGCACCTGCAGCCCAAGTGAATCCCCCAGAGGAGATGCTGGACAAGGTCTTGTTTTGGGGGCGACCCCCACTGGCGCTGCCATTCTCAGAAGTACTGGGGAGAGTGGATTGGTCAAACCCAACAGCACCCCCATGTGGGTGAAGGTACCAGCAGCCGCCAGTGCCAACATTGGGGGTGCCTACTGGAGCCTGAGTTCTGGAAGTAGGTGTTGTTGAGAAGCTGGCTGGGAAGAGCTAGTGTGCAGGGTCCCCAGGCAGGAGGATGGGGGGACAGCTGGAGAGCACAGAGGAGGCTGATTGAGCAGGACAGTGCAGTGGTGGGCGGTAGTGGAGCCTGGACAGCGCAGGAGGCTGTAAACAACCCTGTGGTGGGGATGCAGTGACACCCCTTCTGGAGGCAGTGGCAGTGGAGATGGGCGTTGGGCGGATAGCCGCACTGTGGGGACTATAGAGATCCCATTGTGTGGACAGGCCACCGTGGGGAGCCTGAGGAGGAGTGTTGACTAGGATGTCCACTGAGGAGATCGACAGATATTGGAAGACCTGGGTAACGGAGGCCTGGTGGAACTCGCGAGTACCACCAGTGTAGGTGAACAGCGGGATCAAGCAGATCAAGGTCTTTGGTGCCCAGACCTCAGCGTTGCCCAACAGCCTGGGCCAGGCAGAGAGGGCCCAGGTGAATGAGTTGGAGTGGTACCCTTGAGCAGTTCAGGTACTCGCACAGCGAAGGGATGGCAAAGGCCAAGGAAGATGGGGGGTGGGGGGGCCCTGCCATGCACTGCTGAGATTGGTGCAATTAAAAGTGCCATTCAGACCTCCTGGATGAAATAGGTGGGATTCGGACGGACATAGGGGTGAAGGTGACAGATCTTTCGATGAAGATGGTGACCCTGGAGGAGAGGGAGGAGAGGGTGGAGGCCAACCAGAACTCTGTGGGGACCTGGAGGCGCAGGCAGAGGCATGTTTCCAGAAGGTAGAGAGACGGGGGAGGGGGGCAGGAGCTGCACCTCATGGTAGATGACATGGAGAATCAGGAGAGGCAGAACAACCTCCGGTTCTTCGGGCTGCGGGAATTGGAAGGGGAATCCCCTGCTGGCCTGGAGCAGAAGATCCAGGAAATTGGAATGGTCCAGGGCTCAAAGGAGGGTGAACAGGTAACCCTGGACACTGTGCATCGTGCTGGCTGGGTGAGGGAGCAGAGGACCACTCTCAGTCCTGGCACTGTTACACTACTACGACGACAAGGTGCAGATCCTTGAGAAGGAGCGATGTGCGGGCGATTTTGAGTACAGCGACTCTACAGGGGCCTTTTACCAGGATTTGTCAGCCCACACGCTGCTGAGGTATAAGAAATGCGGCCTTCTCACCAGATGGCTCCAGGAGAACGGGGTGAAGTACAGATAGGACTACCCATTTGCGTTAGTGTTTGAGTGGGAAGGGGCGATATACCAACTGGTCACGGAGGATGATGTCAAGCGTGTCATGGAGGACCTGGTGGGGCCCTGATGTGGGACCCTTCAAGAAGGAGAAAGTAGAGCAGGTCCTCGCAGAGAGCCCCGAGACCCAAAGGCCCCTCCGGGAAGGCACAATGTCCAAGGGGTCAGGAAATTTCAGAGACTCAATACCCCCTCACCCCAGACAGATATGAAGGAGGTTTGGAGGGCTGCACTGATCCTTATGTCTTTTATGAATCCCCGGCACCTTCTCCACGGGTCTTCCGCAATCCCAGTCGAGGGGGGGTGGCGGGAAGAGTGGGAGGGGGAATGTGTTTATTCCCTGTGGGGCTCAGAGTTGGCTTTCTAAAGTTATGTGTTATGTTGGGGGAGTGGGAGGTGAGCGGGGGGGGCTGTGAGGGGAGTTAAGTTGTTGTGGGGTTTGTTGAAATGTAGCTCGGGAGGCAACACGGGTGGCTCGGTGGGAGCGGGGTGCATCGATCTGTGATGGGTGGGGACGGTAAGACGACCAGGGAAAAGGTTGTATCCCTGGTGGTTCGGCAGGTGTGACCAGGATCGTCTAGACACACGGCCGAAGACCTCAGGCAGGCGAGCGAAGGGGGGAGTTGGGGTGTGGGGGGGAATGCAGTGGCTTATCCAGAAGGGGAGGGTAGGGTACATCTACTGAGGGATTGGAGGGACATATGGCGAAAGATAAGGAAGGGCTATGGTTGAGCGGAGGGTGGACACGTTAAAAGTAAAGGGGCTCAACTCCCAAAATAAGAGATTGTTAAACAGAAACATGTTCCAGAAGCAGCCCCTGGAGGTCCTTTTTCTACAGGAAACCCATTACAAGTAGGGGTCGGAATCCACAATAAAGAGCAAAGACATCGGCAAGACATACTGGGCATCCCACACTGACTGCATTGGTATGCGCCCAATGTAAGGCAGGTGGGATTCCTGCGCCAGATCTGTGCGGTGTTGGAAGGTTGGGCAGAAGGGGCCACGATCCTGGTGGGTAATTTCAATCTGGTAGCCGATCGAGTGCTAGATTTGTGGTCAGCAAAGGGCCAAACCCCCACGCCGAGGAAGGTGGGTAAGGAGAATATAGACTCTCAGGCCCCTCCTGTAAGATTACCACTGGGCGAACATCTGCAGGGCCACTTTCCAGGGCCGGCGAGGCTATACAAACCAATGACAACGGGGAGGTGGCCATGGCTATGGTGTGGGAGACAGCTAGGCTATGATTAGGAGATTACTTATCACGGAAGGGGCATGAAGAAAAGGGAGAGGGGGCTGGTTGAGTGCAGACTTCGGGAGGAACTTAAAGATCTAAGGGCCCAGCTAACCCAGAAGGGTGCAGATAGGGAGAAGCTCCTGGGAGAGATGAGGGACAAGAGGCAGGAGCTCCACTCGGTGTCGATAGGCAAGGTGGTGAATAGGATGAGGGTCATGCGGTGGAAATACTATGAGAAGGGTGACGCCGTCAGCACATGTCTGTCAAATAGGGTGAGGGGGATGTAGGGCGGAGAGGAGAGTGGAAAGGATCAATGTCTGCTGAACTTTTTCGTGACATTCCTCCTCCTTGTGGGTTAGTCGCATCACAACCTCTCAACCCTCTGACTTTCCCTGCATCACTCCGTCTTCATTGTATCTCCATCGGCTTTACATTTAAGCTGTGCCCAGTGACCACTGTGTTACCTGCCTGCTTTATATTTCAAATTTAGCTGTGCTCAGTGATCACTGTGTTTTACCTGCCTGCTTTTCCTGTCAAGTTCCGCCTCATCTGCTTGCATGCCCCCGTTTCTCCTCTCGCCCATCTCCACTCTCCTTGCTTTTCCCACCTACCTCCCTCTCCCCCCCCCCCCCTCCTCCTCTTCACCTATGGTGCTGCGGCAGTTACCATTGTTTCTTCATCTGTCTGCCACCTTTCGAATTGTGCTGTGCCAGTAACCATTGTTTCTCCATCTGCCTGCCACATTTCAAATTGTGCTGTGCCAGTTACCATTGTTTTTTTCATCTGACTGCCACCTTTTGAATTGTGCTGTGCCCAGTGACCGCTGTGCTTCCCCCGATTGCCTTACCACCCTAGCCTTCTGTCCCCCCCCCCACTGTGTCTCCATTCCCCACTCTTCTCCCTCTCTCCCCTCCACAGATATGGTGCTCTCTGTCTCTTCTATTTTTCCCAACTGTTACTCTATCGACTATCCTTCCCTTCTCACCAAGTCTGGTAGGAAGAAGTTCAAAAAGGATATCCTGGTCTCTAACACAGGCCTACCCATCGCTGTTACCTATACCAGCGCTTCCACCAGACAGACCCTCGCTGACATTCTCTTTGTTGTTCCTTCGCCAGACCTATGGACCCTTCATATGGTGTCTGTGCTCTCACCGTCTCCTCCTCTTCCATCAATGGTGGCACCCGCCGGGAGGCCCTCCTTACCTCCTCTCACTCCTCTAAGGTCAAAATTAATGTTTACTGGAATGGCACTGTCTTTGTCCAAGGCCCTCAGGCCAACCTCCTCTTCTTTGACAGTTTCCCATGCCTTAGCAATTTAATTCCTGCTATCCCTTCTCCCCCTTCTGCTGCGTCCTTGCCACCACCCTCCGCCACTTCTCTTGCACCTTCTTCCACCTTGGCTACTCTGCCCCTCCTCGGGCTCCTACTACACCTCCGCAGGGAGTACCTCTGATTTGTCCCCCTGCCCGGAAGTCTTTGAAGGACGGCAACCTTCTCCACCTCGCCACTCTAAACTCTCGCTCAGCTGTCAAACACTCCTCTGACATCTGCAGTCTTTTAGAAGAGCATAACCTCAATGTACTTGGTCTCACAAAGATATCGTTTATGGCCGGCTCTGTCACATGTTGTTTTGCCACACTCCTTCCCGATGGCTACAAGATCCTCTTCGCGCCCAGAGCCAACTGCATCAGTGGGGGTGTAGCCTTGATCTTCCCTGAGTGGATTCCTGCCTCTATTATACCCAATCAGGCCTACACCTTTGAATGTCTGGCCTGTAGGCTCTCTCTCTCTCTCTCCTGGCCACTCTCTAACTGCCACCTGGTCAGATCACCTCCTTCCTCCCCGAGTGGGCGGACCTCTCCTCCTACATTCTGCCCTCGACCACTCAACTCCTCCTCATTGACGACCTCAACATCCACCTGGATGCTTCCTGTCCCTCCTTTGTACTCTTTCACGACCTCTGCGACTCTCTTTCTATTCTTCCCTCTGGCCCGACTCACTCTGCAGGGCACACTCTAGATGCTCTCAACAATGCCCCCGACTTCCCCCTCTCTACCCCTCTCACCACTCCTCTCTCCTGGAGTGGCCACCTTCTCCTTTCCTTTCATCTCTACCCTGCAGGCCAAGCCAGCTCCAGCAGTGCCATCTACCTTCTCAGTCATCCGGCTCATGAAGCATGTGTCAGCTGTGGCTTTCGCTGCCACTTTCTCTCCCCCTCCTCCACCTCTGGCAGACTCTCATCCTGACACTGTCCTTTCCAAGCTCCACTCTGCTATCTCTGATACTCTCAATGTTCTTGCCCCCGTCATGAGGATCCGTCTGAAGCCCAAAGCCAAGTGAAACTCTTGGTACGACTCCGACCTCGTCATCCTGAAACGCAAGTGTAGGGTTGCTGAGAGGAAATGGCAGGCTTCTTGTGCATCCTCTGACAAACTGGCCTGCTGCCTGCTCCAAAGAAAATACCGGCTTTCTGTCCGCACTAAGAAGAGAACCCACATCCAAGACTGCGTCTCTGCAGCATCAACCAACTTGGCTGAACTCCTTAAAATCTGCAACAAGCTGGCCAATTCTGCTGCAGTCTCCACCTTGCATGGCCCTGGCTCCTAATTTCATAACAAAAACTCAGGACATCCTTCACACCCTCTCTTCCTCTCCTCCTCTTCCCGCTTCTCACCCGCTACCTCAGGCCCCTGAAAGCCGCCTCTCCACCCTCTTTCTCTTCCTTTCCTCTGTTCTCCCCTGACGAGATTTCTAGACAGGTCCGATCTATGAAAGACTCGTCAATACAGGTTCTTCCCTGTTCATCAAAAACTATCAAGGACCATAATGACACTGTCACTCCTGCCCTGGACGATTTATGCAACCATTTCTTCACCACTGGAGCCTTCCCCTCAGCTCTGAAGCACTCCCTTGTGCACCCTATTCTCAAGAAACCTACAGCTGATCCCTCGCTTCTGGAGAACTACCGCCCGATATTCATGCCTCCTTTCCTGGGCAAACTCTTCTGTTGGTTGTCTTCATGACCATCAGTCTGGCTTAAGAGCCGACAGGGGCATGGAAACTGCTCTCTTGAACATCTGTGAAGACCTGCTCTCCAAACTTGATTCTAATCTCCCCTCTGTCCTCATCCTACTCGATCTCTCTTCTACCTTTGACACGGTCAACAATGCCATCCTGATCAACCACCTTTGTGATAACCTGGGTAATACTGATCAGGCTCTGGCTTGGGTAACTTCTTTCCTCTCTGATCGACCCTCCCAGGTCCAACTTGGTTCCTTCCTTTCCTCCATCTCACCCTCCACTTGTGGTGTTCCCCAGGGGTCTAACCTCTCTCCCTGGCTCTTTAACCAATACCTGGCACCCCCTCACCCACTGCATTGCTGCACTCTGTTCCAACTTTCAGTGCTATGCAGATGACACTACACTCGTTTTCAGGCTCCCCTCGGCCACCTCCTCTCCCTCCCGTCATCTCTGACTGTCTGCAATCCAGGAGTGGTGTGCCGCCAATGATCTCTGCCTCAATGCCAGTAAGACAGAAATCCTTCTCATTGGCACTCCTGCACCTTCCTTACCTGTCATTCTCTGGCCGGCCTCCCTTGGCCCCCTTCCTGCTCCCACCTGTGAGGCTAAGAACCTCAGGGTCATCTTCGACTCCACGCTCTCCTTTTCTCCACACATCTCTGACATCTCTAAGAAATCAAATTACCAACTGCGCCTCCTCAGGGGTATTCTTTCTTTCCTCTCCTTCCCCCAGAAGCTCACTGTCTGTAGAGCTCTGGCTATCTGCAGGCTGGACTACTGCAACAGGCTCCATTCTCCGCCCTTTGCAACTCATCCAAATCATGACTGACGCTTGTCCTTGGCCTTAAACCCAGGGAGCGTATCTCTCCTGCCCTGAAATCTCTTAATTGGCTCCCAGTGGCTGCAAGGATTAAATTCAAGACCCTCTGCATTGTCCACAAGGCCTTCTGGGGACTTGGTCCGCACTACCTTCAACTCTCCCTCCGGAAATACCTTCCTACTTGAGCTCTTCGCTCCTCTACCTCCAACTCCCTCAGGGTCAGTTGCTTGTCCCAGTAACAAGTTGGTGGTAGATCTCCTTCGGCTGGGGCCTCCCTCTGGAATAGCCTCTCTGAAACTCAAGGAGAACCACCTTCAATTCCGGAAGCACCTCAAGACCTTCCTCTTTGATTCTGCCTTCTCCCTTACTCTCCCCTGCTGATCTGTCCGTTTCTGCACTGGGCTCCTGGTTACCCTCTGTATTCGGGCCCAGATCCCTACCACCCAGTCTGCTTACCCGCACTGCCTCTTGGCAACCCTTGCACTTGGGTCTGTATCTGCAACCCTACAGTCCCCTTACCTGCGCTTAAATTCTGCACTTACCACCTGCCGACCGCACTATCTGTGGTTATTTTTAACTCCTGTTTCAGCACTTTCCACTCCTCCCCTTCACCTTGCACTTTCCCCCATTCCTCTCCCCTGCACTTGCACGTTCTCAATGTCACTGGGCCTGGTAAGATCGTTGTGTTTTTATTGATTTTTCCTCCCTTGCCTCGTCGCGCCCTGAAACACTTGTGTATTTGCGCAATATAAATAAAGTATCATGTCATATATCATATCCAAAAGTTAAAGGCGGGCACAGCCCCTGTGGAGGATGTGTTCACCATAGACATCTAGAAACAGTACCAGTCCCTACCGGCGGCACCACTGGCCAAGTTGTTTAACTATTGTCGGACAGGGCACCATAACAGGGTCGTTCCTCCAGGCCTTAATTGTGGTAATCCCAAAACCAGGGAAAGACCATACCCACTGCGCCTCATACAGGCCCATTTCTCTACTAAATGTGGATGCAAAAATCTTTGCCATAGTGCTTGCGTCTCGCCAGGAGTCCTGCCTCCCCCGGTTGATTCATGCAGACCAGACAGGCTTATTTATGCACAGGCATGGTGCTGATAACATGCGTAAGACACTTCACATTCTCAACGCGTCAGTGGTGGTGAGAGAGGGGGCCCTATTACTTGCCTCAGATGCCGAGAAGTCTTCTGATCGGGTGAGTTGGGCCTTAATGGGGGATGTCCTCTCGGCCATAGGGATGGGCCCCCGATGGATGGGTTAGATCGCGGATCTATACTTGAAACAGACAGCCAGGGTGTTGGCTCTCTCCGTTGCTTGATGCACTGGTTATGGAGTCGTGGGCGATAGGGGTGAGGAAGGATGCAGGAATAGGGGGGATCCCGATAGTGGGGGCAAGTATGCAAGCTCAGTCGCAGACGACACCCTGCTCTACATCACTAACCCAGCACAGTCAGTACCGTGCTTGCTGGAGAGTTTAGCGCGATACGGGGAGCTATCAGGCTTTAATGTTAACTCAGAGAAATCGGTGGCCAACATTGAGGGGGGGGGGGGGACTCTGGGTGGCGGAGAGGGAATACATCAAGGGGCTTCCGTTTCAGATACAAGAGGACTCTTCATTATTTGGGGATACAGGTTTTGCGTCACCACAGGGAACTTTTTCCTAAGAACTACTTGTCGCTGAGAACGACTGTGCAGAAAGATATGGAGGGGTGGGCGAGGCTGAAGCTTTCATGGATGGCACGCCTAAATTGTACATAAATGGTGGTGCTGCCCAAATTCTTATTCTTATTCAAAATGCTTCCGGTGGTACTCCGGCAGTCTTTTCTTGATGATGTTAAGACAGCGTTGTTGAAATCCTATGGGCAGGAGCCAAGCATAGGATTTCCTACAAGACAATGATTCTACCAAAGAAGAGGGGGGAATGGGGTTCCTGGAACTCTTAACCTATTATAAGGCGGCCCAGCTCTGTGTCTTGGTAGACCATCTGGACCCTCTAACCGACAAGAAATGGGTGCCGATGGATAACGCGACCCTCTCTCTGGGGGAATGGTTGTGGGTACTGTAAGGAACTCATGGTGGCAACAGTAAAGACAGACACAAGTGATCATGATTCAAGGGTGTTTATTTAAACAATATGCAAGTTGGAAAAATGCCTAATCTCACCTAAATCTAAGATGGGCCTATGCTTTGACCATCAAATGAAAAATAAGGCAGTCCTTGTGGCGTCTGGTCAAAGTAAAAAGGCTTATACTCAAAATAAACTATTGGCAGTCCTTACAATTAATAAAGAAAGAATGTGGGATGGTGTTTTCAGTAAGGAAATAAGTGTTCTCAAATTAGAAGTCAGGGTGGGCTTTAGCCAGGGGTCTCCCTTCCCCACGTTTTTAGCACAGGATAAGGTGCGAGTCCTGTGCACAGCACACACTTGAGCTTTCCCAGCACAAGCCTTTGCAAGTATCAGGTTCTTCCTTGGGTAAGTCGCTTTTCTATAAAAAGTCTCTTGCCTCCAGGGACCTGATGGGTTCCAAAAAGAACAAAACAAAAGTTCCTTTCAAATGTTCAGTGGGTGATGTCTTCACCCCTGCGTTCCCCTCTTCTGGGCTTAGACCCGTCTTGCATGTAAACCTCCCTCCGCCAGGGTCACTCTGGCTTGTATTCCAAGATAGCTCTGTAACCAATCTTCTCTGTTACATTCACAATTTTTTATGTCATTTTAACCAGTTCATGGTGAGCCTCCCTTTCTTGGGTTCACCATTGTCAGCACTACTGTTCATTGAGGCATCAGAATCTGCCTCTTTTATACACAATTTTGGGGTGTGGTTCTTCACCCCAGGGTCCCCCTCTTCCGGGTGCAGACCCCTCTCGAAGCTAAGCCTCCATCTGCCGGGTTCACTATGGCTTTTCACACAATTGTAGGGTGATGGTTCTTCGTCCCTGGGTCGTCCTCTTCCAGGCGCAAACACCTCTCGATGGCATCCCTCTGCCGGGTTCACTCTTGCCAATCTTCTCTCTCACCATGCAGTTTTCATTTCCTTTAGCTTTCAATTGCTTGCCGGTACTCGGCTGCACAGCGGATGTTGCTCAACCTCTGTGGAACAACTTTGACATTCTTCTTGTGGCTCTTGCACGGCCTTCTGGTTCTTGTAGTTTCAATGCAAAACAAGGGGGGGGGGGAATCAGCCAGAGTCTTTCACACAAGCACACGCATGGCGCCGGAACACACTGCAGCTGGCCTTGGAGGTTTTATTTGCATCTTGTAGTTTCACCACTGGGTCTCCCTCTGTCGGGCTCGAAACCTTCTTGAAGTTCTTCAAGGTTCTACCTCTGCCAGGCTTAGACCCTGCTTCCAAAAAGTCACAATTTTAACAAAAAGGTTTTGGGACTGGTAGTCCCAGAATGCATTGGGACGATTTTCCTCCCACTTCGTTGCTCCCCGAAATGGCACTTTGTCTTTGGGAGCTGCAGGAGCCAAAAGGGGATTCACCCGGGAGGGTAGCTCTGCAGCAACATGCTCGTGCTGGAAGCAAGACGACACAAAGCACCACAGGTTCCATCCCCGGGTCCTTGCTTAGAAACCTCTGGGTATTAAGCGCGTTATAAACAACCGATCATATCATGTCTGTAGGAGGTCAGGGTCACTCCCTCTGCCCCTCAGAGACCTGGGCTTGCCTGTCTGGCTCAGGGGAGGAGTTTTACTGTTGGTACCGCCAGGAAAACCCAGGTGCCCCTGGTCTTGCCTTTTGGAGGGACAGTTTCCTCCTCCACACTGCAATCTTGTGTCTGGTAGCAGGGCCAGTGTTTGGGTGGTTTGCTTCTCCTCCTCCAGGCTTCCCGGGGTCTCTCCAGCTCACTAGGGCTCTCTCCTGCTCTACGGTACCTTCCAGCATCCCCTTCTCGCTCACAATGCTGTTCCTGGCTGCTGCTTTTATACTCCTAGAGTTAATTGGCGTCAGGTGTGGATGGTTGTGCCTCCCGAGACAACATGGAGACTGCCCCTTAAGAATCCATTGCCCAATGATTCCTATGGGTAATCCTCACAGCGCCCATCTGCCTCTTCCTTGTCCCAGCCCTTGTGGATTTCAATAGGGGAAGGGTATTATGGGGGTTGGTGTTTGTATTGGGTCTTAGAGGTAATTTGGAGTTCCCGTTTTCTGTCTTTTCCGTAAGGGAAAGTGCTAGTGGGGATGGGATTTTGGTGACAACATCCCATAAAGACTGCTGGGATATTGGGTAGGGGTGAACTGGAAAAATTGGAATACTGTATCTCGCCCAAGGGCGATCCTCTCGCAGTCTCCAAGGACCCCCTGCCCAGGTGATCCTCCCTGCTCGTCCACCCCCAGGCTTGAGATCCAAGAGCAATGGCCCTCACCTGGCCACCTGAACAAATGATCCCTGGGAATAACATAGGAGAAGCGCCTCGGGTTTCTCACAGTACCCAGATCCCGAATCCCGAGGAGGGTGCAGCACCCGGTTCTGGAGGTCCTGTGGTCCTTATGGAAGGAGGGGGAGAGAGAATAGATAGCTCTCCACTTGGCCGGCACCCTTGAGTTGCATCTGGGCTTGCCTTTGTGGGATGGGGACGGGAAGTCGCTGGCTTTGCAGCTTTGGTACATGCAGGACTGATCAAATGTGGGAAGTGGGTCTTTCATCTCCTTAGGCATTCTGGAGGAATGCCTGGGTGCTGGAAAGCTATCTGCGTTCCGCTACCTTCAATTGAAGGGAGTGCTGACGAACAGTCAACGGGATGAGAATTTACAGAGGGGGTTGACAGAATTTGAGCAACTACTCCTCACAAAGGCGATCTCTCAGGGTCTTATTGCCCTGATTTATAGGGCAATACTGTTGGTGGAACACAGGGACCCACCACCAGCCAGGATCAGATGGGAACAAGACTTTGGGAAGGATATCGACAGCGCCTTGTGGGCACAGATTTGTAGGAGGGTTGCAGACTCGACTATTTCCCTGCAATACAGACATTAGGCCATGAAATTGCTACATAGGTGGTACTACCCACCGGCTGTGTTGGCTAGGATGTGTAAGGGGTATGACCTGCACTGTTGGAAGTACCACCGGGCGGAGGGAGACTACAGTCACATGTAGTGGGGCTGCCCTAGCATGCAATGTTTTTGGAGGGAAGTTTTATCGTGGATCAAGGGGGTCGATGGGGTTCAAAGGAACCTCTCGCCGTGGTTTCTCCTGTTTGGGGCGAGATTAGATGAGGAGGAAGAGGTGGATGATGGGCATAAGGTACGGGTTATGTTGGTGGCCGCCAGAAGCTGCTTAGCCCAGCTGTGGAAGAGTTCACATTTGCCTACGGAAAGAGAATGGGTGGCTAAAGTTCGGTTCATATATGACATGGAGTTCCTTACCCACCTTCTGGATGAGTCCCGATCAAATAATGAAGGGCTGTGGCTGCCCTTTTTTTTTTAGAAGTATGGCCGGTGAACATCACTGGCGTTGGGGGTTTAAATCATGGCAGGGCAGCCTGGTTTGAACATGAAGGAGTCTCCATGTCGCGATCTATAGCCTCAGACGCCACCCTGCAAAATGTGGCTCATTATGAAACAGCTGTAAAATCAGCCTTAGGGTCTTGAGACGGTCATATCCGGAGGGGGTGGACGCCCTCAGTATGAAACTACTTGAGTCAATCAGAGTCTGCTACATGGGAGAGAGGTGTTTTGGGTGAGGGATGGGGTAGTAACTGTTGGGAAGGGTGTAATGCCAGGCTGGCCTTTGAAAGGGTGACGTGAAACGATGTGTAATGCCTTATTTTAAATGCTAATAAATTTCTTTTTTGGAGAAAAAAAAACATAGGATATTCCCTGCCTTTGTCATCTAACTGTGAAAGGACAGCACCTATCTCAGTGTCAGGGGCATCTGTCTGCACAATGAAAGGGATCTGATAATCATGTGCCCTGAGAACAGGAGCCTGGCAAGGGAATCCATCAATCAGTCCTTGGAAGGCCTTCCCACACTCATCAGACCAAGAAACTTTCGTAGGTTTCTTCGGAGTAGCAAGGGCAGTCAGACAGGCAGCTCAACCCCAATCAAGGTAAGCGTGGAGAGTGGTCAAGGCTTAGTCTCAGGAGAGGCGAGTGGGATCAGGGGTCCACACAGTGAAATACACAATGTTTCTACTTCAACAGTTAAGTACAAAAATACTCTATTATAGGCCGAAAAACAACTAGAAAAATCAATCAAGCAGGTAATATCACACAACACGCTAAATATAAAACATATATACAGTCATCTTTAGTTATAGAAATGCAAACAATTCACCTAAATACTTGAAAGTAAGGTAAGCAGTGTGACAAATCTTCAGATGATGTTTTCCCTTCTCCCCTAGCGAGAGCCCCTTTCCATGGGGCCAGGGCGGTGAGGCCGCTACCCAACAGTCCCTCTGGGGATGTTGCTCAGCGGGAGGGTCGCATGGGGAGGGACCCCTTCTATGGGACTAGGGACGACCTGGAGAGAACATGTATTCCCATAACACACGTATCCGTAGCCCAGCAGCCCAATCTCCCCCAGTTAGTAGTTTCCATAAAGTTCCTATATGCTTTTGCCACTCTGCCACTTAGGGGAGTACTGAGAGGAAGGAGAGACCCACTGATACATTAGGAATTCTCAAGGTCAGTACTGCGATGAAGAACTGCGAAAGCATAAAGAATACTGATGAAAACCATAGTAAGCATTCTAGTCTTTGGCAATCTCGATTGGCCAAGATGTGACTGAAATAGGAGAGGGAAATTCAAACGCTGAATTCAGAAACCTGAGTGGAGTGAGGCATTCGGAATCGGGAAGCTGGGCGGTCCAAGGCGGGGCAGAAATGCCGCTCCCGAGAAGAACTCCTGCGAGGAGTACACGTAGACCAACGTATCACACAGTCTGGCCAACAGAGCAAAGCAGGAAGGAGCAGTTCCACCACCGCTGAAGCAGAGAAGATTACCAACTCTCCAGAGGCTGAAGGAAGCCGAATACTGTTGGGAGAGACCTGACGACGTCTGCACAAGTCCCAACAAGAACGGAACACCTTGCGCACCAAAGAAAAAGGTACACGGGTTACCAGCAGGATAGCAGGGATACAGAGAAGCTAGGGAGAGGAAAAGAAAGTATGAGAAGCCATAGAAACTGGGTCTGTAACCGAGAATACAGAATACCTTTGAGGGGAAGGATAGCTCAGGGGCAACGAGTTTGTCTTGGAAGCAAGACAAAGCAGCCCAACACAGATTCGAATCCTGATCCCACGCTTAGAAACTACTCATTGGTTTTAAGCGCGTTATAAATGAACAATTATATTATATTATATATTATATAAGGGGGTCAGGGACCCGCAAGAATTAAATTATCCGAAAAAGTGTCTGGGACGCGACGGAAGTACTATTATCAAACCATTACACAAGGGTCTGGGACCCACAAGAAAGATATCTGGTGTTGTTCCGAACTGGAAAGGAAGTTTAGAAAAGTATGGAACGTTTGCTCAATGCCCAGGGAAGAGCTATACTCCTTTGCATTGTGAAAAATATAAACCAATGAGTCTGGGACTCGCATAATCATATGAAGATTACTTGCCTGTACATCTTCATAGTCACAGTACCTAGCACGATAGTGAACCAGTAAATCCTACAAACACTGTGTAAAGAGCTAAGAGGACAAATGCATCCTCTTTGCTTATGCAAAAATTTGACCAGAAGGGAGTCAGAACTGGTATTGAACATTATGGAAAAGAGCCAAGAGCCAGGGGAAGACGGTCATTCCTCCTGGTATTTGTGAGCACAGGGAGAAATCTGAGCAAGATCAACAGAAGTGAGCCATTCTCTTGGCAAGTACATTTCTTTTTGTTGCAACTTTGTTCTCTTCACGACCACAGAGTAACATTAGTTGCACATACTTTGGTACTGTATGTTGATACACTTTGGAACTTTGTTTTCCCTAATCCGGAACTTTACCTTGGAAAAGGAACAGAAACCTGGGAAGGGAGTCATTCTCTCAGGCAAAGTCCCCCTCTACTCTTGAGGCTAAGGTCGAGCCACTCAACCAAGAAGACTCATCACTTCTTTAGTTGAATCTAGAACGTAAGGGAAGGAAATAAGCTTTGACACAGGACGGTGAACTATTTTTATTTTGAACTTGACATCCTGACAGAGTCCTTAGTTTAGTTGAGGCAGTGAAAACCCCTCTTCATGTCAAGGATAGACAGGTTTACTTTTCATTTGTTGAGTCAATAAAAGTCTTTGCCAACCAAAAGTGCCACTCCTGTGTCGCTCTCCTGTCAATAAGAAAACGAGTTCACAAAATAGAAGCCCTAACTTTATAAGAAATCCATAAATTGAATGGGGCCTTGGGTCCTAAAGTCACAAAGTTAATTTAAGGGAGCTGACAAAGTTAGGAGATGTTCCTCTGGTAGTAAGAAATGTACCAGAAGACTTCAAGGCTTTTACAGTTAAGTAAGGTACTGTTTTGTATATTTTAGAACAGCCTTTTAAGTAAATGGTTAAAAAGCGAAGGAATGGAATAAATCAAAGTTCTCTACAACCTTTTAGAATGGATGAGATAAGGGCAGCTGTAAGTATTGCAATTACTCACAGACCTTACTCGGAGTTTCCAAAGTGACTTGGCAGGTCGACTGCAGTAGGTTTTCCCGCCGTTGGGGTCCAGTAGAAGACGCAGGAGCTGCAGGTTCAAGGAATATTCCGTTTGTGTCCAGGAGCGGAGTACAAACCTT
The DNA here is from genome assembly GCF_040938575.1 of Ambystoma mexicanum. NCBI lineage: Eukaryota > Metazoa > Chordata > Amphibia > Caudata > Ambystomatidae > Ambystoma > Ambystoma mexicanum. The sequence goes on along the minus strand of NC_090936.1, from coordinate 496,520,593 downwards.
TCCGAAGAGGATATGCAGCAGGCACCAATGAAGGGCTCTTCAGGACACTCTACAAGACGCAGGGGACCCGGTTCCAGCGACAGTCAACGCACATGGGCGACAGCAGGCGTCTCTCCAATCGGGAACATTGGCAGTCTTCCAGGACAGGATCCCTTGATGCTTGGAAGCTGAAACTTGGCAGGAAGGCAACTTGTAGGATTAGCTGGTGACAACCGATGTTCCAGGCAACAACGCAGAACGGCGACGCTTCTGTCACGGTAGCCCAATTCAGAGGTGGTCAGTCTCCCGGGTGGTCTAATGACACTTCCAAAGGCTCTAGGCTGCGGGACCATGAGAAGAAATCGAGACTGGTAGGTACCACCAGTCCGAGAGTCGAAGCACCAATGGGGGGCTTCTGACATCAGGTAGTCCAGCAGGGCTTCACTGGGGCAATTGCAGGAAAGGTTGCCAGGCCTCTTCAGAAGTCACCCATGGGTATTCAGTTGGCTGCACAGTTACACAGGATACTTGGCTACATTTATGATCTGTTGGAATGGCTGCGAGACTGCTCTTCTTATCCTACATTCAGTTAAGTGATCAAACTCAGCCCTCCAATAGCAAGGATATGCCCCACTCACTCAGCTAGCAGTGGTTCATCAGGGACCACTGTAGATTTCTTTTGTGCGTGCACACTAGACATTTTGCTACCAGTTTGTCAATTGGGACCAGACAGTCCCAACCCATTTTCTGGGTCCACACACAAATGGCATGCATTAGACTGCGAAAGGAGCAGCTTTCCAGGACAAATGTATCACCATATTAGGGATTTCCTTACCTGGGAAAACATGAAGGCGGCCAAACCACAAAATGGCCAAAGAACAAGCAATTTTAGGCTATTTTAGGACACCAGCCACTGTTAATAGCCAAATGCAGTAAACCTGATTATGCCAACTAAAAATATAGTAAAAAACGTAAAAATGTATCTGCTACCAGCAGCTTGTCTTTAGGCACATTTAAAAGTAACCAACAATCCCATATGTAAAAGGCTAGGGTGATACAAAAGTAACCCCGCTGTACTGCATTGAAAGATGCTGAATGCAATGTTAAAAAGATACCAAAGAAGGTAAAAAGTAGAAAGACAAAAAGGGAAACCGTTCCCAGTACTGAGAGCCTGAAGGACTAACGTTTCCCCATGACAAATGAGCAAAAGACCAGAGAAGTGAAGCTGAGGGCTCAACTTCAGGACAGGTCAGAAACATAGGCAAAGGGGCTCTTTGGTGCACATGTTATGGGATTGTAGGAGGGTGGTAGACTTTTGGAAAGAAATTATAGATAGAATTGATGTTGTGGTAAATATTTCCTTTCCACGGATTGCTGTGGCTATCCTTTTTCTTTCAAGTGAGGGTAGATGTAAGGATGCTTGTAACTCGTCGTTTTGGATTGATAGAGCTTTGTGGATGACAACCAAACAAATTCTAAAGGTATGGAAGACTAGGAAAAAGCCACAACTTGAGAATTGGTTGATGGATATGCATGCACTTTCCCATTTTGTAAAATCTCAATCAGCCAGATTCAGTCGAGGGGGTGAATATTTGGAAAAATGGGGAGCCTTCAATTACTTATATGGGTAGAGGTAGGTTATATAGTGTAGTTATTAATATTTGCTGATTATGTGGGGGATAGATGTTAGGGGGGGATTTATGTTGTCCTGTGATTCATGTAGTTTGTGCTGTGTCTTTACATTGAGTTTTAAGGGTGGGTAGAGAGTATACTTATGAGTTGTGTTTTGAATATTTCTGGTTGGATAGATATGCTTGGATTGTTTAATTATTGTACTCACTTTTGTATTGATCGTAATGTTTATGTGATAAGGAACAAGTTACTTACCTGTAACTGTTGTTCTCCAGCATGGGTCTGGCATGGATTCACATGCTCATGAATATTCCCCGTCGTCAGGCTGGGAATCCTCAGTAAAGAAAAAATCAGTATCAGTTTTGTTTCTGATCTGTCTTTCTTAGTAGTAACCAATCACTGATCTCTGGGTCATACTGCCCCCAGCCAATGACTGCCCTCTCCCCAAGCCCCACCTCCAGCAGCCATCCTCAGATTTGGTAGCACGCCAAGTGGCAGTATGACCAAGTGAAGAGCCGCAGAGGGGTAGGCGGGAGGGTTCGCATGTGAATCCATGCCAGACCCATGCTGGAGAACAACAGTTACAGGTAAGTAACTTGTTCCTTCTCCAGCATGGGGTCTGGCATGGATTCACATGCTCATGAATAAAAGAATACATATCAGTATACACATGCACAACCACGGGAGGTGGCAAAGGCTCAACATTAAGTATTACATACAAACTCAACATTAAGCATCTCTTACCTCCTCACCAGGCTCACCTTAGGTAAACAGGTTGCGCAGTACTGCTTGGCCGACCCTAGACTCCTCCCTGGAGTCCCGATCGACGCAGTAGAATCTTGTGAAGGTGTGCGTCGACCTCCACGTAGCAGCCCTGCAGATGTCCAGCAGGGGCACACCAGACAGGAACGCCGTGGTAGCAGCGATCGCTCTGGTCGAATGGGCTCTCGGATGGCCGGGCAGCAGTCGGTTTGCCAACCGGTGACAGTGCATGATGCAGCCGGAGAGCCATCTGGAAAGGGAAGTCTTCGAGAGAGCCTTCCCTTGATTCACAGACCCAAAAACACAAACAGTTGTGACGTCTTCCGAAAACTCTTCGTGCGGTCCACATAGAACTTCAGCGCTCTAGCTACATCCAGCGAGTGCAAAGTCCTCTCGGCCGGCGTCGAAGGCGACGGGAAGAAAACTGGTAACACCAAGGGCTCGTTGAGGTGGAAGTCCGATGGCACCTTGGGCATGAAGGAGGGGTGCGTCCTCAGCACCACCCTCGTGCCATGAAAAGTCAAGTATGGAGGCTTGCAAGATAGGGCCTGGATCTCTCCCACTCGTCGTGCGTAGGTGATGGCCACAAGGAACGCGGTCTTCCATGACAGGAACTTCAAAGGCGCCGAATGCATAGGCTCAAATGGGGCCCCCCATAAGCCTGGTCAGCACCATATTAAGCTCCCACGCCGGGGCAGGAGCCTTCACCGGAGGGAATGATCAGAATAGTCCCTTCATAAATTCCTTCACCAGGCGATGAGACCACAAGGACACCCGTCCCGTAGTCCTGGTATATCGGGAGATAGGGCGGCCAGATGTATTTTGATGGAGGCGTGAGCCAGACCAGCTTTGGCCAGCGACAGTAGGTACGGCAGTACTTGAGGGGCCGTAATCCGCAGAGGGTTAATCTTCTGTGCACGGCACCAGACAGAGAACCTCTTCCATTTATGACCGTAACACTTGAGGATGCCCTGGCCTTTGCAAGAACCTCTCTGCAATCAGCCGGTATATCGTACCCTCCAAACTCTAGTGCTGCAGGAGCCAGGCCTGCAAGTTCAGCGACTGTGGGTCGTGATGGAGAATGGCGCCTCCTTCTCTGCAGAGAAGATCCGCGTCCGCCGGCAGCTTGACTGGTGGGGACGTTGACAAGTCCAGAAGGTCCGGGAACCAGATCTGCCTCGGCCACGCTGGTGCGACGAGGATCATCCTGCACTTGGACTTCTTGAGCTGGTTGATAAGGCGGAGCAGCAATGGCAACGGAGGGAAAGCGTATAGAAACAGGCCGTCCCAGGGGAACGAGAAAGCATCGCCCATGCTCCTCGGCTGTGGGAACCTGCTGGCGAACCTCTGACACTTGGAGTTCGTTGCCGTCGCGAACAGGTCGATCTGGGGTTTGCCCCATCGTTGGAAGAGCCGATCCACTTGATCCTAGCACAGTTCCCACTCGTGGCACGAGCGCAATTCCCTGCTGAGTGAGTCGGCGATGGCGTTTTTTATTCCTGCCAAGTGGAAGGGAACCAGAAACATCCCCTGGGCGACGGCCCGTGCCACAGATCCTGGGCCTCCTTGGATAGGACTGGGGATCTGGTGCCCCCTTGCTTCCGTATGTAGAACGTGGTGGTGTTGTCGGTGAGGATCCTCACCACCTTGTCCTTGATGGACGGAAGGAACGACTTGAGAGCCCAGAACACTGCTCGGAGCTCCAGAATGTTGATGTGAAGAGACCTCTCCTCCGGGATCCAAAGGCCTCTTGCGTGGAGATCTCTGGTGTGGGCCCCCCAACCCTCCAGAGAGGCGTCCGTCGTCACCGTCTCCCGAAACGCCGGGTTTTGAAAGTCCGTGCCTGTAGTGAGGTGAGTACGGGTGCCCCATAGGATAGCCCGACGGAACTCTTTGTCGAGAGGGATCCTGTCCTCGAAGCAGCCCTTCGCCTGAAACCAGCGGGCGTCGAGGAACTCCTGTAGCGGACGCATTTGAAGTCTGCAAAGGAGCACAAGATAGATGCATGAGGACACCATCCCGAGAAGGGACTTGATGGACCTCACCCTGGCCACGTCCGTGGCTAACAAGCACCGCACCTTGCCCAGAATGGTCTTGGTCCTCTCCTCTGAAGGGGAGGCCAATTGCCCCACTGTATCGAGCTTCGCTCCCAGAAACAGTGCTACTTGCGATGGAACCAGGTGGGATTTGGGGTAGTTGATGGCGAACCCCAGCTCCGTGAGCAACCGGACGGTCCTCGCCGTGTGTTCGACGGCGAGTTCCCTTGTCCTTGCCCGGATTAGCCAGGTAGGGGTAGACGTGGATCCCCTGGAGGCGCAGCCGCGCTGCCACTGGTGCCAGGCACTTGGTGAAAACCCTGGGCACCAACTTTAATCCGAACGGTAGGGCTCTGAATTGGTAGTGGCGTCCCTGAACCACGAACCTGAGGAACTTCCTGTGCCGTCTTAGAATGGGGATGTGGAAGTAAGCATCCTCCAGGTCCAACGACGATAGGAAGTCGCCTTCCTCCAGCTGTCCCAGCACGTGCTGGAGGGTGACCATCCTGAATTTCTGCGCCTTGATGCATTTGTTTAACCAACGCAGGTCCAGGATGGGGCGCCAACCGCCTGTCTTCTTTCTGACGAGGAAGTACCTTGAGTACACTCCGGAGCCCCAGAGCCTCTTCGGGACGAGCTCGATGGCACCTTTTTTGAGCAACGCCCTTACCTCCAATAGCAGTTGAGGGACGTGATTTTCCTTCCTGACCACGGGTGGAATGCAGGGGGACTTTTTTTGGAATTCCAGCGAGTGCCCGTTGGCCAGGGTGTCCAACACCCAACGGTCGGTGGAGATGGACTCCCACACGCTGATGAACTTCGTCAGCCGGTCTCCCACCGGGGTGCTTCGGTGGGGGCCCGACAACACGGCCGGGTCAGTCTTGCTTGGAGGCGGCCTTGCCGCCTTGGCCTCCTTGGCGACGACAGCGGGATCCCCCTTGCTTGCCGCAACCTCTGTAGGCCTCCTGGGAAGAGGAGCGGGCCGCCTGGCGGTAAGTGGAGGAGCCACCGTTGGATCGTTTGGAGGCACCCTGTCTGCCTCCGGAGCTCCGAAAGGACCGTCGCTGTTTAAGCATCCCTAGGGCCCGGGACGTCTCTGAGTCGATCTTGATGGCCTGTAGAGACTCGTCCACCGCCTTACCAAAGAGGTTGTTGCCATCGAACGGCATGTCCAACACTCTGGTCTGGACGTCCTGGCGAAAGTCTGTCGCCTTGAGCCATCCTCCTAGTCGGAGGCAAACTCCTTTGCCTAGTTGGCGAAATCCGGTATCGGCAATGTCCGTTGCCACCGTTATGGCGTGATCCGACGCCACCTCGCCTTCCTGCAGAATTTCTAGGGCCTCCGCCCTCTTGTCGTCAGGCAGGAAGTCTAGCAGGGGAGACATCTTGAACCAGAGCTCCCTGTCATAGCGGGCCACGATCGCTAAGGCATTGGCCACCTTAATCGTCGTCGCCGCCGACAAGATGACTCGTCGTCCCATGGAGTCCAACTTCTTGCCCTCGCTGTCCGGCGGGTAAGTGGAAGTTGAAGCCGCCGCACCCGCTGCCTTCTTCTTAGCCGCTGCCGAGATGACAGAGTCTAGCGTGGGCTGGGCCCTGAGGCACAAGGGGGCGGCATCGGGGACTCAGTACTTCTTCTCGTACCCGTCCCTCTTGGCGGGTGTCGTGGAAGGGTTGTTGATGACAGCAAGCCCCTCTTTCCAGATGTCATCGAGCAAAGGCACCGCAAGGACCGTCTTCCTCTTGGCCTCTCGTCGTTGGTACAGAAACCCTTCCTTCTTTTGTTCTTCAGGGCAGAGCTGGAAGTGCTCGGATGCCCTGGTTATCATGGCGTGGAAAGAGCCAATTTCGTCGGCTGGAGAAGCCCGCGGGGGGGGGGGGGTGATGATGGGATGTCCGCTGTGTCTTCGCCGCCGCCGTCATCGTCTGTCCCCGTCGCTGTATCCTCTATAGGGTCCGGCGAGGGGGATGCGGGGTCCACAGGTCTCGCAGGCACGAAGGGCTGAGCGGGGTGGACTCTCCTCTCCTCTTCCCGACGGGCCTGGTTCTGGATCCTCCGTCGGGGTCCGTGGTAATCTCATCCTTATCTCGGTACATAAGGACTGGATTGCCAACAAAATGGCCGCCAAGCTATCCTGGGGCTCGGGTAATGGCTGCGACAGACGGGATGGCCGCTCCACTGGGCCCTCTTCGTCGTCATCGTCGCTATCTTCGATCACGTCAGTAGGGATCGCCCCCTGGGACCGAACCTTCTTGAACCTCTCGTTGAGGCCTATGAACCTCTCGTTGAGGCCCTTCTCGGGTTCCACCAGCTCCTCCTCAGAGGCTGATTCCGAGTCTGTAATGGCCACCTGCACCCCCCTCCTCTTTTTCCGCCAGGGACTTCACAGGGGTCTTAACGATGGGCTGGAAAGAGGATTCCCTCCGCGGTGGCAGGGATACTCTGGGCCCAGAGGCCGTTTCCACTGGCGTAGTCTCAGCCGGCTTTGCCAGGGTCGCAGCAACCACTTCGATAGAGGCCTTAGGTGCGTCCTGGGCCTTCGCCTTGGGGGGAGGGTCAGCGCCTCGCTCCCCCTTCGAGATCGACTGGGTCCGCTCGGACTTCCTCTTCTCCGAACCAGAGCGCTGGCTCGTGGTCGAACATGCCGGGGAAGTAGCGCCCTGCCTGGCAACCGAAGAGCCCGACCTTTCGGCGCTACCGGTGCCCGCAGACTTGCGGTGCTTGGCCTTCTGTTGGGCCCCTGCCGCCGGGGCGCCCTCACAGGACTTAGAAGCCCGCTCACACTTTTTCTTCACCTTCTCACCTGCTGTGCCCTTCTCCAGCCAGGCGGCGAGGCGGGAACGACGATCTTGTTTGGTCCGTTCCGAAAGGCTCTTGCAGAACGCACAGTCCTTCTCCACATGCGTCTTGTCCTCATGAAGGCAGTAGAGACATCGCAAATGCTCGTCCTCCTTGAAAACATTTTGCAATCCGCATCCAGGGCCGCACCTGAACAGCTTGAATCCGGGCGTCGAGCTTCCCTTGTCCTGGCCCATGTCCGTTGAAGTAGGCCGCAGATCTTCCGGAATCCTCCAAGAAGTGTTATCTCGACGAAAACTTCACCCTTGAGGGGCGTAGAAGAATTCCGAAACGGGTCCCCGTTGTCGGAAGTAGAAACGGTGGAGCTTGAGGCTCGATTAAACCAAAAAAATTCGAAAATCTCCTGAAAAAGCGTGAAAACATACAAAAAACTCGAGAGCTAAGCACAAGGACTCCCAACACTTGAGCGTGCGGTAAAAATCTGAGGATGGCTGCCGGAGGCGGGGCTTAGGGAGAGGGCAGTCATTGGCTGGGGGCAGTATGACCCAGAGATCAGTGATTGGTTACTACTAAGAAGGAAAGATCAGAAACTAAACCGATACTGATTTTTTCTTTACCGAGGATTCCCAGCCTGACGACGGGGAATATTCATGAGCATGTGAATCCATGCCAGACCCCATGCTAGAGAATACTAAAAGAGGGAAAAAAAAGAAAAAAAGAAACCTAGGCAAAAAGTTTGGGGGTCCACAGAATATGGAGGGAAAGTTGCTTAAAAGAGAAATCTTTCCTAACACTACCCCTCGGTTTTCAATCCACGGAGGGATGAGCAGCCAGGCTTATTCTAGAAATATGTGGTCTTTGAGACTGTCAGTCTAGATGTGCCATCCATGTTAGGGGATAGACCGCCATCCATCAGTTTCCTCTTGCCTCCTAATAAGTCAGGGGTCAGCAGGCATAAGCATAACTCCCCCATCAGACTGATCTGGCAAGATGCAGCAGCAGGACATCCTCATGATCTTCAAGTTGGCATCATCTTTTCTTGCTTCATGACTCATCCCAGGCTTAGACAAAGTCAAGGTGCATACTCCCATGTTAAATAGGAAACTTGTTACTGTAGTGCAAATTCTGCTTATAAATAGAAGATTGAACGCTTTCAAAGATTTGGTTGCCTACCTATTACTGGTGGTTGCCACATTCAAACTTTCACTGGCTATTTCTCCAAACGTGACTACTCTGCCAGCACCCTTTTTGGTCTCTCCAACTGTGCTTTCTGCTCTCTCGACAAGATGATTGACTTCACTACCAGGATCCTCTTTCAACTCCCTCAATTCACACCTACATCCTCGTACCGTCACCAGGCTGGATGGCCGATGATGCAAAACATGGCCACATTAAAATTTCTTCTCCTGGTTCGCAAATCTAACCATGGTAAGGCACCACTGCATCTATCCTCCTCTATTCAACTCTACAAGCCTTCTCGAAATCTTTGTCCTACCTCATCAAATATTTTTGTGGCTCTTCGCACTGCCTGTGCTTCCTCTCACTTCCGCCCTTCCTCTCTTTTTGCTCCACTTACATGGAATTCTCTTCTCCCGTACATCCGAGATACAGTCCATACATATTTGTTCAAACCAAACTAAAAGCCTACCTCTGTGCTTAAGAGTTACCCATCGTAGACGTACGGCACCCCTTTTTAGTTCCAACTTTTGAAGTAACCATTATTGCCTTGTCTATGTATTTGTGGTTGCTTCCATATTAACAAACGTGGCCGTAGCTTCTGACCACCAGTCGGATGATCCCCTTCAACCGGCTTGATGTCCAGATTGCTTGGCTACATTAAGCCAGTACTGACTGAATTATCAGTCGTGTTTTTATATAAGCACTTTGTCTGATTATGCACTTTATTTTCTAACAAAATGTTGCTATTTAGATATGAGCTTGAAACATGATTTAATATGTATGTTTTAAAACAAATAATGACATTTAAATAAAATATTCATGTTTTCTAATTACGTTCTTTTTTGTGTGGTCTGATCTGTGGTTCCGAATTTGGAGGCCCCTCTCCCTCTCCTTTTGCCGGACTCCTCCATAACTTGATTTCTGATTCCGCTGACACGTTTTGTGTATATTATAATTGTTACTTCCTCTTTGTCAGCGAAGTAGAGGTCTACCCATCTCCCCTTTTGCTTTATTTATTTATTTTTTTTATTTTTTTAAGAGTTACCCATCTGCAGGATAGCTAACAGTATTTCCTTCACATCTAACCTGCCTCTGCCCCTCACTTCTTCTGCCTCCACTAAAGCATTTCACCCATCATGGTCACATCCTGAGCACAGCTGGCCGTACAGCCTACCTGGACTTAAAAATGTCCATTGTTGGTTGTCCTTAATCTAGGACTGTCCACTTATGTATTGTCCCCAGTGACTGTTCCATTTACTCCCCTCCATAACCTGATCAGAATTTCCCTCAAACTCACCCCATTATAAGAAGCTTACTGCTTCCTGTCAAATCTGATTTCTTACTTATTGTACGCTCTTTTGGGATCAAAAGAACATTGTTTCTCCTAGATATAAATAAATAAATAAAATAAATACATTTAACTTCCCAGGCTTTTACTCAAATTGTAGATTCTCCTCAGAAATCCAGCCACATGTGGACTTTCATGTCCTTGCTCTTCCAAAGAGGTCATAAGTATGGCTTCATCTGTTTTCTTCCACACAAAGGTAACAAGGTTAGCTGGAGAACTCACAATAGATTTCTAACTAAGGGTCCCACTTTAGAACACACCAATGGATAGAGATAGCTCCTCTGTACCTACATCATCTGCAAGGGCTGAGGGAGTAGAACACTTGTCCCCAAACTTGTGCTTTTTTAATTGGATTAACAGGGAACTCTTTTTACGAGGCATTTTCCATAGATTGTATAACTTGCTGGCTGTTGGGTGACAAATCTGAGCGGTTCTCTTCTTCCTTAGGGGGAGACCTTCCCGATGGGGCCTGGGCGGTGTGTCCAGAGTACAATAGTCCCCCTGGGGGTGGTGTACCAGGGAGACTTGCATGGGAGAGGAAGTCCCTTATGGATTGAGGGATGACCCTCCCCAGAGAATGAGGTATCCCCTGTAAGGAAGGCAAGGTTATCAGAAGCACGACAGACACAAGGAATACAATCCAAGGGTGTTTATTAAACAGTGTATGGGTGAGAAAAATGCCTAATCTAACCCCAAAACTAAGATAGGAGCAAGCTACGACAATCAAAGTAAAGAAAACCCTGTCCTAGTGGTGTTGTGTCAAAACAAAATGGCCTATATTAATAAACCTATTGCCAAATCCCTACTCTATATAACAAAAGGAGGCGGGTGTATTAAAAAAATAAATAAATAAAAAATAAAAAAAGAGTGTAATGCAAACTAAAATGTCCAAAAGGGTTCCGGTAGTTCAGGACTGCTGAACTAATGGACTCCCTTCCCCAAGTTGCATCATGGCACAAGGCGGAACAGTGGCATGACTGTGAGCACCCCTTGAGTCTATAGGAATCAGGTAGCCGTCTCTCCTGAAAAAGCAGGATCCCTCGAATCAATGTCTTTTGCCTGGCAGCACCAGACTTTCCCCAAGCTCTCACCATGGAAGGATTCCACTCTTCTGTGGCTTTCTCATGAAACCCCTTTGTTGGGTTCATCTTCGTCTTTACACCACTGTTCAGTTACTTTATCAAAATGCAGGATTCACTTTCCCTTGCTCTCGCTTGGCATCCCTCTGTTGGTTTCACTGTAGCCTTTAAAACACAGTTCAGTTAATTATACCAGTTCTTCTAGCTTATAGCATTCAAACATTGTTAATGTCCTTTTAAACAAATATTTGGATCACTTTCATCAGTTCACTCAGGTCCCCCCTCACACACCCTCTGGGCTTAGATCTTCCTCTGTAGATGGTTCTCGCTTCGCTCGATCGGGCACAAGCCTTCAAACCGCCAGCATCACACTTGTTTCTTTGCAATCTTTCCCGCTTTCACTTTTAGGTACTTGGCAGTTTGATGCAGATACTTTGGATAGGCGATCATGTCTTGCCAGGCCACTCTGTTATATTGTAGCAAGTGCGTTTGCTTTTCACAATCCAGCTCCTCTTTCTTACGGTTGCCCTCCTGCGCGCAAGCCACAATCTGGGTACAGTTCAAAGGATTATACCGGCCTCCTCTACCGAGGCCTTCTGGCATCTGCAGTTCGTTTCACTTCTTTGTGAAAGACTTTCGACTGTACGAGGGGGCTTGTACCCTTGACTTTCTCCTCGTATGACCACTGACTATTTGCCTCTTAGTTATTTTCTTTCATGGCTTCTCTAACACGCACAATCTTGGCATTCTTCATTCTTGCTACCATGTGCATCCGCTCACAGTTTCTTGATTACCCAATGAGCCCTTCAAATCTTAACGTTCTTTTCACTGCATTCATCACAAGCCGGTCTCCCTTTTCACTCACCGAGAGCAGCACATACGGTTTATCACTACCCTCCGTTCAGACAAGGCTTTTTGGCACAGCACGGCTAGTCTCCTTTCAAGTCCTCACGCTGCACAATAAGGAGGTACCACTGTGACCTTCTGCAGTGGCAGGGAGTTGCCCCTTTGAGAATCTGTAGCGACTTTCACCTCGCAGCTGGTAGGACCACAGCCTTTCGTTCACCTCCTGGTCCCGTCTGCTCTGCCTCCATATTTGCGTCGCCGTCCCAGGATTTCCTGCCCTTCCGTTCTGCTGGTCTCGCTCGCTTCGGTTGCCCTTCTCACCTTGCTCTCTGGGTGCTCTCATGCTCTACCTTTTATCCCAGTGGGGAAAGGTAGCAGGATTCAGGTGCAAGTAATTAGGGTTACGTGCCTGACTCTGATGTTAGGACATGTCAAATGGACTGGTTGTGTGTGAGTCTGTCTTTCCCTGAAGCGCTTTGTCCATGCCGTAGTGTGTGTGTAGGAAAGGGGGGAATAAAGCTCCTAGATAGCACATGTATTGATGGTGCTCTATAGGGAAATGGGTATAGGAAAACTGTGTCTCTCCTCCGGGTGACCCACTTCCACTGCCCGGGAACCCCCCATCCAGGTGATCCTCCCGCACTGGTCCACCCCCAGGAACAGGATCCAAAGGTGATGGCCGTATCCTGGCCACCTGGATGACAGTACCCCAGGGATTGAGCAGTGAGACACCCTTTGGTTTCTCGCACCCCAACAAACACCTGACCCTAGACCCCCTTCCTACAACTCTAAGGACAACCCCTTCCCTAATAAGCTCATAAGCTGTAGTCACCCTGCCATTCCCCTAGAAAGTACTGGGAAGAGAAAGAATAGGAGGTACCCAAGTGAAGATTCCTTTCCCAGTACTGTGACAATGAAGATCCCCAATGACTCACAAGGGAGTCCTAAGCTCAGCACTGTGACGAGGGAGAAGTGTGGGGGCACGAAATGCTATTCTATAGATTTTTTTATATTGCACCAGCACGTCCACAGGCCTCAGGGCGCTCACAAGGCATATAACAGGAAACTAAGAATTTCTAAGTGACAATAGTAAGATGTTCCACATGGTTGGTGCCCACGAATCAAAGCCGATTCCTCCAAACCGCTTCAGGAAATAGCGTGGCTGAAACAGAAGCTTATCCTTATTTGAACGCAAAGAGCACCTTAATTTGTGAACTGAGATACGGAGGGGCATTAACAGCCAAACATGTGTATGCCACACTAGACACTTTGAAGTGGATTCTATGTTAAATGGGGAGCCAGTGCAACTTCAGATGGGCCCCAGAGATATGTGACATCCTGTCCATACCACAAACTGTACTGACTGCCCCATTCTGACTCACTTGGAGCTTTTTAATGTTGTAAAAATAGTGTGTGAGAAAACCTTATACTGGGTGTGCGCAACCACTCAACAATGCAAATGAACGAAGAGTACAAAAAGTGTGCTGCAGTAATGAGGAACAATAGGTGACTTCTCACATTCACCTGAAAAATAGAACCAAGATGAATTATATTCTCTCATTTTGCATTCACGTTCAGATGATATGAAAACAGTTATCAAAAAATCACCAAATGGCTTGGTTTATTTGGAGGTTAATAAGCAGGTATGGTCACCTCACATAACGTACAAAAAACAGTCTAATTAAGTAATCTCATTTAAACACACTCGATAAACTGTGGTCCAAGAGTATGAGTTTGTTAGATTTGCAAATTTGCTTACTCACAAGAAATGATATATGATTTGACTCAAAAGCTGCTGATTGCACATGTAATATGAAATCACCAATTTGCCTACTCCAAAGATTTACAATTTAGCATAGCAAGCCGCCTCATTGATTTTACTCAAAAGCTGCTGATTGCACAAGTAATGTGAAATCACAAATATTGCCTACTCCAAAGATACACAATTTAGTATAACAAGCTATTAGGCAGAATCCTGTGCAGTTCCCTTGGGGACGACTGCAAGAAGATTAAGACTACAGGAGTAAGCAGTAAACCCAATTGGTAGCAGTCTGTACCACCCAGATTTACCTGGTAGCTGTGGCTGAACCGTCAGACTTCTCTCAAGAAGAATAGGGCAGTATATAGAGTATACACAATAGGGCTAAACACACAGTAGAACAAACAAACACTGACCAGAGCTTTGTATCAAAAGTATATAGTTATTTATTTAAAACACACTTTAGGAAATACACTAGCACTCTAAATCAAAAGCAAGTTAAAACACAGTCAGGTAAAGTATACACACCTCCCTTGATAACTATTAGACAAGTCAGAGGTAAAGCACCACTATTTGTTAAAACAGATGTGCACGCGTAACCTAGATGGCACTCCAATAGTTAAGTTAAAGGGAAGAGGAAAAGGCAGAGCATAAAAATAAAACAGTTCCCAACACTTTTAGAAGTTCAAAGCAAGGGAATAAAGGCAGTATACACTGTAGAGCCAAAGTTCATAGACCAGGCCCACTTTAAATGGAGCAAAGCGAAATATGCCCAAGATCACAGTTTAAAATGCACTAAAAGTCTTTGCAGAATGTTCAAAAGAGGTTGGGGTGATTCAAGAAGTAAAGTTAGAAGGTCTGGGGCCAACCCAGTTGGAAATCCAAGGATTTATGGGTTACCTTGGGCAAACCAAAGAAAGGGAGGCCAGGCAGGACACATTACCTTAAAGAGAGAGGAAGCTCCAGCGGTGGCAGTTGTTCCTGGCAGTGGTTGCAGTTCATTGATTCGACCAGGGGAAGAGAGGATCTCGTCAAGGAGGAAACGTGGAGTCGATGCACTGCACATGGATGATACCAGCCGCGCAGTTCGTCGGTAAAAAGGTGTGTTACTTTAATTCGCAGTCAAAGTGGTGAAGCTTGGCTATCTGGCTGCCGGGGTTCTTGGCACGGGCGATTCGACCAAGACACGTCTTTGGAAGGCGAAAGGGGTGAACTGGTTGATCCCACCAGCTCAAAGGAAGAAGACTCGTCCAGCAGAAGATCTTCTCTTGTCGTTGGGAAAGTGGTGAGTTTGCTGCAGCGGGGCTCCACCGGTGGAGAAGCCCGCCAAAAAGTGGAACAAAGGACTCGACATTGGTTAGAGTTACAGAGACCGACACAAAAGCCATTTTAGAAAAAGAGTTCTGGCAAAAAGACCCAACCGTTGATTTAATATTAAATAAATAAACCAGCGGTATCTTTAACATTGCACCAAAAAAGTGGTCCGTTTAAAATCAATGGTAAAATCCCATAGGAAATATTCCGGTGGAATATTTTGCGTGGTAACCACTGCCACCAGCCAGAAACTCGACAAGGGGGGGGGACTGGACAGTGCCCCCTTGAAAACAGACTCTGGGGCAATCGAATTAACCCCTTCCATTACTTCCACAATATGATGGTTTGTACTGGTTCTGTTCACAATTTTGGACTAGTAAAGTCAATGGTGACTTTACATGCCCTGGGAGACAGTAGTCAGTCCCAGGGTATGGAGTCTATGTTTGGGGGTCACTATGACAACCCTGTGTTACTGCACTGAGGGTGCTGTGTAACACATGAAAAACAGATGATATCCTATGGAGTAAAAACCCCATAGCCCATAAGCACATACAAAAAGTCAAAGACATACCGCAAATCATGCCTAAGAATGGGAGGAAAAGAGTCTCACTCTTAGCAGGAGAGAAAAACAAACCCCAAAAATCCAGCAAAGCCGCTGGGGGACTCACTAGGTGTGGGAAATTAGCCTTATAAGAGAATTCTCCCTAACACTCAATCACCCCAGACTAAGGGACAGGAGGATTGAATCCACTTCTGGATGAATCTCATACCTCTATTCGGTTATAAACATCCTAGAGAGACCATCAGCATTTTGGTGGTGACACCCTGACCTGTGCTCAATGGTGAAATCAAACCCCTGGAGGCAGATTGACCATCTCAATAGTTTTGGGTTCTCCCCTTTCATTTGCATTAACCATCTCAAGGGTTGGTGGTCAGTCTGAATAACAAAAGTAGAACCATACAAGTATAGTCTAAACTTCTTCAGAGCCCACACAATGGCAAAACATTCTACTTCAATAGTTGCCCACCTTGTCTCAGGATCCTTCAGTTTTCTACTGATGAATCAAATGGGATGTTCCCTACCTTTCCCATCCAGTTGACCAAGGACTGCACCTATACCTGCATTAGAAGCATCTGTCTGTACAATGAAAGTTTGGTGGAAGTCAGGAGCTCTTAGCACTTGAGCTTGACAAAGGGCTTTCTTCAGGTTTTCAAAAGCCTGATTGCACTCCTCATTCCATCTGACCTTTTAAGGGAACTTAGGAGAGGAGATCACATTCAGTCGAGAAGCTATGGTCCAATAGGTCTCTATGAAATTCCTGTAGTACCCAGTGAGGCCTAAGAAGGCTCTCACTTGGGTCTGAGTAGTTGGTGTTGTCCAATTTTGCACAGCTTCAATCTTGCTGGGCAAAGGCCTTATTTCTCCACCTCCTACCTCATGTCCAAAGTAGACCACTTTACTCTGTCCTGTCTGGCATGTACTTGCCTTTATGGTCAGATTGGCCTGCTTTAGAACCTGCAAAACATGTCCTAGGTGGTCAACATGCTCTTCCCAGGTTTGGATGAATACTACAATGTCATCCAAGTATGCCATGCAGAAGTCCTCCATCCCAGTCAGAACCCGATTTACCATCCTTTGGAATGTAGCAGGTGCATTTTTCAGTCCAAAAGGCATAACCTTAAATTGGTATAAGCCAACTGGGGTAGAAAATGCAGTTTTCTCCTTGGCATGGTCTGTCAGGGCTATTTGCCAATAGCCTGACGTCAGATCAAATGTGCTGAGGTACTTGGCTGCCCCAAGTCTATCCACCAACTCGTCTGTCCTTGGCAAAGGATGGGCATCAGTCTTGGTGACTGCATTAAGAGCTCTATAGTCCACACAGAATCTCAATTCTTTGGATCCTGCCTTTGGTACTAACACAACTGGGCTAGAGCATGGACTAGTAGAGGGCTCTATTACCCCGAGGTCAAGCATCTTGCCGACCTCTCCTTTTATGTGGGTTCTTACATTCTCTGATATTCTGTTCCCTCTGCTTTTTACTGGCAGACAGTCACCAGTGAGTATATCATGCTGGCCCCAAGGGGACAAGCCTTGTGAAAGTGAGAACAGGGAGGCAAACTGGTTTAACATAGATTTGCACTCCTCTTGTTGCTCAGGTGTCAGATTTGAAGAGAGATTAACTCCTTCAATCTTTTCATCCAAAGGTAAGCCTCTGAGGAGATCAGGGAGAGGTTCACTCTCTTCTTCCTCTTCTGCTGAAGCTAGAAGCAAGGCTCCTACTTCAGGTCTAGAGACATACGCTTTTAGTCTGTTGGTGTGGAAGACTCTGGGAGCCTCCTTGGGATTGCCCAAGTCCAGATAGTTCACCTCTCCAAGTTTTCCCACACCCTTGAAGGGTCCCATCCATTTGTCTTGCAAGGCCCTCTGCCTTGTTGGAATCATAACAAGAACTAGCTGGTCTTGAGTGAACTCAACCATGTTAGCCTTTTGATCATGCCAATGCTTGACCAAAGCTTGACCAGCCTTCAAGTTATCAATAGCTTGGGCCATCATCTGTGAAATTGTCCTCCGGAGTCCTATCACGTAGTCAGTCACTCTGACTGGCTTGGGGGGAAGGAGCACTCTCCAACCCCTCCTTAATCAGGGCCAATGGACCTCTGACTGGATGTATAATAGTGACAGAGACTTAGGCTACCCCACCTATCTGGCTCCGGCCCGGTATGGATTCAACACACTTATACAGCCCCCTACGGTGATCTGTAATCAGGAAACACCCTGGTTGCTTATCATATAAAACAATTTTATTCATGTACTTCATAAAACATAAAAAAAATAGCTTTACAGAGCTATCATCCAAATGCCTTTTGTTGTCCGTGATCACTGGGTAATAGCGTACTGTTCTAGGCATCTCATCTTAGCCTAACACAAATACAATTGGCATACAGTTTATGCAGTGTGAGTTAGTACATCTGGTGACTTTCAATTGTGGAATGACTGTCTACACATTTATCTAGTCGACACTCAGTGGTGTTTCTGGCAGCCTGTGGGTTGCTAGTCTTCAGGTGCCGTCTTCAGGACGAGTGTGGAGGACTTGGTGGTGTCCGTGATGTATCACAGTGGAGGGACATCTAAAGGTAAGGACGTACAAATTAGAAACTGGGTGTATCTCTGCAGGGACCATAGTTCCTGGAATGTGTGTTGTGCTGTATCCTACCTGCAGGATTTCTTTACAGAGTCGCAGGTGGCTGTATGAGTATTATGCTTCATGCGCCTTCTGTGCGCTTTAGATGAATGCGATCCTGTGTGTCTAAGATCCGGTCCGCTTCTTGCTGATTATGGGACAAGATAATGAATATCAGGTAAAGTGTTTAGTAGCGAACAAATAACTTGCACTGGTACTCGCTAAGTTATAGTCACCAATGTTAGCTGTGATCTTTGTCTAGTTTGTGGGCTATGGTGCAGAGCTCCTGCCCTATAATATACAGTTGCCAAAATACTTAATTGCCCAGTTAGCGGTAGGGAGTCGCATAACATGAACCCTGTGCTCTGTGGCTGTTTTACGGTCAGTGCAGACGGCATGAAGGCAAGCTTTGTAAGGCGGATCGAATTTGACTTATTAACAGAACGGCACGATTTCCGTGTGGGCAGTCACTTACTTGTGGGAGACGAATTGGTTACTCTCAGTGGTGAGAATGTGATTAGGGAGAGCCTAGTTGTGGCATAAATGCTGTGTGCTTCGTTAGCCCCTGGGACTCGCAGTCTCAAACTCACCGGTCTCCTGGATGGCCATAAAGAAGTTCAAAGGGACTATAACCTACTTCCTCCTGAGGGACTTCTCTATAAGCAAAGAGAAGGCATGGCAGTAGAAGATCCTACTTTCTCTTAAGGGGTTCTTCTAAAGCACCTATCATGCTCTTCATGGTCCTATTAAACCTTTCAACCAACCCATTTGTCTGAGGGTGGTAGGCGGTCAAGAACTTGTAGGTAACTCCACAGTTTTTCCACATGGCTTTCATGTAGTGGGACATAAAATGTTACCCCCTGTCAGAGATTACTTCCTTAGGAAATCCAACCCTGGTAAAAATACCAAGGAGGGCCTTAGCCACAGCCTGAGCTGCAGCAGTCCTCATAGGAAATGCCTCAGGGTACCTAGTAGCATGGTCTACTACAACAAGGATAAACCTGTTGCCTGAGGAGGTTGGAGGATCAAGGGGACCAACAATGTCAATCCCTACCCTCTCAAATGGGACTCCCACCACTGGGAGAGGCACTAAAGGTGCCACATTCTTGGAACCACTCTTACCAGAAGTTTGGCAGGTGTGACAGCTCTTGCAGAACTTAGCCCCCATCTTTGGCCAATAAAAGTAGAGTGAGAGCCTTTCCTTGCTCTTCTTGAAACTCAAGTGACCAGCCAAAGGAATCTCATGGGCCAGTTGCAAGAACTGGAGTCTGTTTTCTTGGGGGACTACAAGTCGTTTGCAGTCTCCAGGTGCAGACTCAGTCGGTTCACTGTAGAAGAGGCCATCTTCACAGTGCAACCTATGCTTCCCAGGCTCTTGCCCATCACCCTGAGAAGCAGCCTGGTGGCGGAGACCTTCCAGAGTTGGACATTCTCTTTGTCCCTTACGAAAAGCTGACCTGCTGGGTCCACTGTCTGCCAGTAAAGACTGCAGCTCAGGATGGTCAGCAGGCTCCAGATCTCCAATAAGTTCTTGGCCTCCTACTAGCTCTTCTTCAGAGTCTAGTTCAACCACACAGGGTTGTACCTCCCTCTCAGCCTCAGCCTCAGCTGGAGGTGGAGTTACAGGTGGAACTTTGGACAACCTAGGGGAAGTACTTGTTGGAAGCACTGGAGTGCTTGCTGCTGGTTTCCTTCTAGAAGTCTTGGGTTTCCCCTTTGCTTCTGGTTGTTCAGCTATAGCCGTAAGTAGCTCCAGTGGGGTAGGAGTGATTTCTTCTTCCATCATCTCCTTAGGAGAACCTCTTAAGGTTTTCTCCCTTGCAGGTCTGGTTAGTTCCTGTAACCTTTTACTAGGAGGTCTGGGGGTATGTGACACAACTCCAAGAGTTTTCAGGTCATTTCCCAACAGAACCCTTCCTGGTACCGCACATTGTATGATATGATATGATATGATATGATATGGTATTTGTAACGCGCCTATACACAAGTGTTTCAAGGCGCGACGAGGCAGGGAGGGAGGGAAACAAGGGGAAGACAGGCAAACGATCCTACTAGGCCAGGTGTCATTCAGATCGTGCAAGTGCAGAGGTAAGGGGAAAAGGAGAAAGTGCAGGGGGAGGAGGTGGGGGGGGAAAGTGCAGTACAAGGTAAGTAGAGTAATAAAATAATAAATAATAAATAATAAATAAAAGGGCCAGCTGGTGGCAAGTGCGAGGTAAGTGCAGAGCAAGTGCTGGGAAGGGGGCTGTAGGGATGCAGTGACAGTCCCACAGTGCAGGAGGAGCCAGGGAGGCAGTGCAAGTGGAGAGTGGCTGGGCCCTGGACCGAGGTCACAGAGTGGCCCAGATGCAGGTTTAGTGCAGACTTCAGTGGGGAGTTTAGCAGGTTTAGCAAGGGAGAAGGAGAGAGAAGGCAGAAGCGAAGAGGAAGGTTTTGAGGTGCTTCCGGAACCGGAGATGGTTCTCCTCAAGTTTCAGGGAGGCAGGAAGGCTGTTCCAGAGGGAGGCCCCTGCTGCGGAGAGAGATCTACCCCCAGCTCGTTGCTTCGAGAAGCGGCTGACCATGAGGGAGTTGGAGACGGATGAGCGAAGGGCTCGTGAAGGCAGATATTTAGGAAGAGAGAGTTGTACACTGACTGGTATCTTCACAGTCATATCATTGCACTGGATGAGAACTGGTAACTGGGGACACATCTGCACAGGCCCTCCAGCTAACTTGGTGAGGCATTTGGGTGCCCTAGCAACCTCCTCTGCCTTGAAAAAAAAAGATTCATCCACCACAGTTATGCTGGCCCCAGTGTCCCTAATGGCAGGAGTCTCCTGACCATTCATCTGGACACTGTCCTTATAATACTCTTTGGTATTATCTGGGATAGAATTATATACATCTAAATTCTGTTGTTCCCACAACCCCAGGGACACTAAAGAAACACTGGCTGAGACTCCAATGGGATCATAAGCCAGTAGTAGAAAGTTTCCACTTGTCATTGGTACTTCCTCCTCTGGAGCGAAGGCTAGGGAAGACAGTGTGGACCCCTGAAGGTTTACCCTTACATCTGGGATCCCCTTTCACATGAACAGTAGAGCCACAAACATAGCATTTACCAAATACCTTCACAAATGGTGGCTTGCTCTGACCTCCTTCTTTTCTGGGACAAGAAGGTACACTAGCCTGATTTAGTTTCCCATGTGGCTCACCCTTATGGTGCTTTTTGGGGCCCTCTTTGGGATTGGAATTATTGGAATTCCTTTGGAGTCCTTTTATGCTGTTTTCCCTTATCCTTTTTCTGAGTTACCCCAGAATACTTGTGAGTAGCCCTGTTGGCAACCCACAAGTCAGCAGCCTTAGCTAGCTTCCTGGAATCTATTTCCTTTGAATCAGCCAAGTGCTGTCTGAGCTCAGGAGAGCAGGCATCATAAATTGACTCCAACATAACAAGATTTTTCATTCCTTCATAAGTGTTCACTCTGTAACCCTTAATACATCCCAATAAGTGTTTCAAACTTTCACTCACCAAGGTAGCCCAAGTGGTACCATCATGCTTTTTGAGGGTCCTAAACCTCTTAAAGTACTGGGAAGGGGTCTTCCCAAATCTAGCTATTAAAGCTAGCTTCACACATTCATAGTCCATCCTATCCACCTCTGCCAACTCCATTACCACATCAGATGCAATAGGGGGGAGTCTAGAGAGCAACCAAGGAAGCAACCGATTCCCTGTGATGTCCTGGAGCCCATGATTATATTCAAACATAGCCAACCAATCCAACACATCCAAATTAGGTTCATACATACCTACAATCTCTTTAGGCATCCGGGGTCTTTTGGGACTGGAACTCCTAGAGGATCCGGGGAGAGAAGTATTTTCAACAGACAATTTCTTCATCTCTAGCTCATGCTTGAGCTCCATTTCTCTGAGCCTTAGTTCTTGGTGCTTTTGTTCAGATGGGCACCAATTCTTTTGAACTCTAATTCAAGTCTCATTTTTTTCTAGTTCAATCAATGCAGGACTTAGTGTGGGACCTGACAAAGGTCCAGTAGACAATGCTTGAGGTGCTAGAGCAGGCAGAGGGCGAGTAGCGGCAGTTACATTGGCCTCACTGTCCTCATCTGACTCTACAACAATATTATCAACACTTTGATCCATATTAACTTCATCACTGTTGTCTACATTTGCTGGGGAGGTAGGTTCCTCTGAACCACTACCCAGACTTTGATTTTCTAACAATCTTTCAATAAGTTCCATTTTCTTGCCTTTTACAGGGAGATCCTTATGTCTACAAAGAACTCTTAAACAATCAGCAGTTTTGGCAGACAAGGATTCCTGGCTGTAACTTTCCATAGTTGACTTGTTAGAAAATAGCTTTTACAGTGCTAAGCTTTGTGATTAGTTGCACTAAAGTATCAGAAGAACCCTACAATGTTTACTCAACACAAATCCCACCACTGTACACCAGTGTTAGGCAGAATCCTGTGCAGTTCCCTTGGGGACCACTGCAAGAAGATTAAGACTACAGGAGTAAGCGGTATCCCCAATTGGTAGCAGTCTGTACCACCCAGATTTACCTGGTAGCAGTGGCTGAGCAGTCAGACTTCTCTCAAGAAGAGTAGGGCAGTATATATAGAGTCTACACAATAGGGCTAAAAACACAGTAGAGCAAACACTGACCAGAGCTTTGTATCAAAAGTATATAGTTCTTTATTTAAAACACACTTCAGGAAATACACTAGCACTCTAAATCAAAAGCAAGTAAAAACAGTCAGTAAAGTATACACACCTCCCTTGATAACTATTAGACAAGTCAGAGTTAAAGCACCACTATTTGTTAAAATAGATGTGCGCGCGTAACCTAGATGGCACTCCAATAGTTAAGTTAAAGGTGAGACGAAAAGGCAGAGCATGAAAATAAAACAGTTCCCAACACTTAGAAGTTCAAAGCAAGGGAATAAAGGCAGTATACACTGTAGAGCCAAAGTTCATAGGCCAGGCCCACTTTAAATGGAGCAAAGCGAAATGTGCCCAAGATCACACAGTTTAAAATGCACTAAAAGTCTTTGCAGAATGTTCAAGAGAGGTTGGGGTGATTCAAGAAGTAAAGTTAGAAGGTCTGGGGCCAACCCAGTTGGAAAGCCAAGGATTTAAGGGTCACCTTGGGCAAACCGAAGAAAGGGAGGCCAGGCAGGACACATTACCTTAAAGAGAGAGGAAGCTCCAGCGGTGGCAGTTGTTCCTGGCAGTGGTTGCAGTTCGCTGTTTCGACTAGGGGAAGAGAGGATCTCATCGAGGTGGAAACATTGAGTCCATGCACTGCACAGGGATGAAACCAGCCGCGGAGTTCGTCAGTAAAAAGGTGCGTTACTTTTATTTGCGATCAAAGTGGTGAAGCTTGGCTATCCGGCCGCTGGGTTGCTTAGCACGGGCGATTCGACCAAGACACGTCTTTGGAAGGCGAAAGGGGTGAACTGGTTGATTCCACCAGCTCAAAGGAAGAAGACTCGTCCAGCAGAAGATCTTCTCTTGTCGTTGGGAAAGTGGTGAGTTTGTTGCAGCAGGGCTCCACCGGTGGTGTCGTCGCAGATGGCTCAGCTTCTTCCCTCTTTGGATTCTTAGGTCATGTGGCGACTTCTGAAGTTCCAGTCCCAAAGGCCCTGCTTTTATGCAGAAAAACCCCCATTCAACAGCCTAGCTGTCACTCACACATGCTAAGTGGTGAGCCGGGCGGCTCACCACTGGGCCAATCAGAATAGAGTACGACTTGGGTTGCTAAGGCAATGCAGTCCAGGGTACCAATTCCCCTCCCCACACATCCCGTGGAACCCAGACAGAGGGGCACCATTTGGAGGGCTTCTCTGGAGAAGCCCGCCAAAAAGTGGAACAAAGGACTCGACATTGGTTAGAGTTACAGAGACGGACACAAACGCCATTTTAGAAAAAGAGTTCTGGCAAAAAGACCCAACCGTTGATTTAATAGTAAATAAATAAACCGGCGGTATCTTTAACATTGCACCAAAAAGTGGTGTGTTTAAAATCAATGGGAAAATCCCATAGGAAATATTCCGGTGGAATATTTTGCGTGGTAACCACTGCCGACAGCCAGAAACTCGACAAGGGGGGACTGGACAGTGCCCCCTTGAAAACAGACCCAGGAGCAATCAAATGAACCCCTTCCAGTACTTCCACAATACGATGGTTTGTACTGGTTCTGTTCACAATTTTGGACTAGTAAAGTCAATGGTGACTTTACATGCCCTGGGAGACAGTAGTCAGTCCCAGTGATGATCTTGAGTATGTCGAAGGTTGATTTGTTTGTCTAGCTGGGAGTTATTGTTGTTGAAGTGGATAAGGGAATGGCTTGTTAGGAGGGCTTTTAGCCCAGCATTGTGTTCTTGATATAGGCCACTGCATGTTAAAACCTACACACTGAAGTGTTTCACAGCTATAGAATTCTGTGGCTGAATTTGTGTCTTGATTGGACGGCATAGGATGATGTTGAGATGACATATCGACCTACCTCGTTGCCGATTTGTATCCGTCTTTTTTCAGGAGTGTGCTGATCAGAGTGCGGAAGCACGGGGAGTAATACATCTACTGTTTTGGATTTTGGTTTGACTATAGGATTAGATGCAGTAGGCATGACAGCAGTCACGTTTTGCTGTTGTTCAGCTGCGATGATCAAATCATCTAGAGGAGAATACAATTCTATGGACAACCTATCCTGATCTGCTAACTTTTCTTAGTTTGCAAAATGTTTTAACATTTCTTAATGACCGCCGATGAGGCCTTGTCAGATTGTTTTTGGGAAAATGAGATATTTTTTATGAACTGCTTTGTACTCGAGTTTGCAGACTGGAGTAGCATGCTCACATTTTTTCTTTTTTTCCCTTAAGCATGAGGCGTATCAGTTTCTTTTTTATATGTTTGGTTTTCTTTGCTGAAGAAAAGATGGAATAAGAGCAGTTGTCTGCTTCATTTGATAGCTCTGGCTGTCACAGTGCTGTTAATGAATGGGACGGCAAGGGAAGATCCTGGGTTAAGTCGATGTTAGATTCAAAAGCCTCCCTTGGGCGAAACATATGATCAAATATTGGTAAGGCTGTGTTCATGAAGTTTGGACCTTTTGAAATTGCAGAGTCCTGAGCAACACAAGTAGTAGGATAAAAATTAGATCTTCTGTTTGTTGTTGTCATTGGTAAGGAGGGAAAAACAAGACCTCTTTCAGTTAATGTAGAAATAATAAGAGAATCACGATTTAGGAGCTTCGTGATGAGAGCGGATTGTTTGCTTATTTTTGCATCCAAGGTTTCAAATCATTTGACTAAAGATGACATTGATGTGTTCATTGCACACAGTGTGATGTCCACTAAAGTAGACGAGGATGACTGTGTTTGAGGGGCTACTGAAGGTTGAAGTATAGTGTTGGTTTTGCAAGGAATTGGACGTGTAAAAGATAAAGACAGCACTGAGGAGTTCTGTAAGGAGTGCCCGAAAATTATCAGGGATTGAGACAGGTTGTTGTTGGTCTCAGGGTTTGATGTGACAATCCTCTGCCTCACGTTGGAACTTCAGTGCATTCGATATATCAGGACACCTTCGGGCCAAGGGAGTAACAAAGCTACTTGAATCCTGTGTGTTGTGTTCGAGTGAATGGGTTTGATTCTGTATATTAGGCAGTATCATGGAAATTAGGGTTGGAGTCTCTTGGTTGTGTGAAGTGGGGGCGGTGACCTCGTGTGAATCAGAGCTGTACTTGAAATCACGGCCAGGTAAGTTTCTAGTTGGAGCCGGGGGCAGTGTCGTCGCTGTTTCAACTGATGGCACTGTAACAAAAGGTTGACTGATTGTGTTCGGAGTTCGATCAGGTGGACAGTCAGACGGAGTACCCGAGAAGCCGCCACTATTAACGAGTCTGAAATCACAATCACACTGGTCTCTTCGGAGAAGTTCGTCAGACTCAAAACTAGGGATTGTGAGATGACTGATTGGGCTACTGGAGTTTTAGCTTCACATATCTGACAAAATTGTCTTATGTCGGGGGTTTGTGATGGCATCTTTTTCTTCCGTGAGGGAGAACTGGGTAAGGAACAAGTTACTTACCTGTAACTGTTGTTCTCCAGCATGGGTCTGGCATGGATTCACATGCTCATGAATATTCCCAGTCGTCAGGCTGGGAATCCTCAGTAAAGAAAAAATCAGTTTCAGTTTTGTTTCTGAACTGTCTTTTCTCCTAATAACCAATCACTGGTCTCTGGATCATACTGCCCCCAGCCAATGACTGCCCTCTACCTAAGCCCCTCCTCTGGCAGCCATCTTCAGATTTGGTAGCACGTAAAGTGGCAGTAGGACCAAGAGAAGAGCCGCAGAGGGGTAGAAGGGAGGGTTTGCATGTGAATCCATGCCAGACCCATGCTGGAGAACAACAGTTACAGGTAAGTAACTTGTTCCTTCTCCAGCATGGGGTCTGGTACGGATTCACATGCTCATGAATACAAGAATACATAGCAGTACACACATGCACAACCACGGGAGGTAGCAAGGCTCAACATTAAGCAATTACATGAACTCAACATTAAGCATCACTTACCCCTTCACCAGGCCCACCTTCAGGCAAACAGGTTGCGCAGCACTGCCTGGCCAACTCTGGACTCCTCCCTGGAATCCCGGTCGACGCAGTAGAATCTCGTGAAGGTATGCGTCGACCACGTAGCAGCCCTGCAGATGTCCAGCAAGGGCACACCAGACATGAACGCCGTGGTAGCAGCGATCGCTCTGGTTGAATGGGCTCTCGGACGGCCGGGCAACGGTCGGTTTGCCAACCGATGACAGTGCATGATGCAGCCGGAGAGCCACCTGGAAATGGAAGCCTTCGAGAGGGCCTTCCCTTGGTTCACAGGTCCAAAGTTCACAAACAGCTGTGATGTCTTCCGAAAATTCTTTGTGCGGTCCACTTAGAACTTCAGTGCTCTAGCCACATCCAGCCAAGTGCAAATTCCTCTCGGCTGGCGATGAAGGCGACGGAAAGAAAACAGGTAACACCAAGGGCTCGTTGAGATGGAAGTCCGACGGCACCTTGGGCATGAAGGAGGGGTGCGTCCTCAGCACCACCCTCATCTCTTGGAATGTCAGCTAGGGTGGTTTACAGGAGAGGGCCTGGATCTCTCCCACTCGTCGTGCGGAGGTGATGGCCACAAGAAACGCTGTCTTCCACGATAAGAACTTCAACAGTGCTGAATGCAGAGGCTCGAATGGCAGCCCCATGAGCCTGCTCAGCACCACGTTGAGCTCCCACGCCGGGGCCGGAGCCTTCACCGGCGGGAATCAACCTATTTGGTGGGAATCATCGGAACAGTCCTTTCATAAAATCCTTCACCAGGCGATGAGACCACAGAAATGATCGCCCCGGAGTTCTGGTGTAGCAGGAAATTGCTGCTAGATCTATCTTGATGGAGGCATGAGCTAGCCCCGCCATGGCCAGCGACAGCAGGTACGGCAGCACTTGAGGGGCCGTAATCCGCAAAGGGTTAATCTTCAGACAGAGAACCTCTTCCATTTGTGTCCATAGCACTTGAGAGTTGAGGACGCCCTGGCCTTTGCAAGCACCTCCTCGCAGTCCGCCGGGATATCGTACCCTCCAAACTCTAGTGCTGCAGGAGCCAGGCCTGCAAGTTCAGCGACACCGGGTCGTGGTGGAGGATCGCGCCTCCTTCTCTGGCAAGGAGATCCGCGTCCGTCAGCAGTCTGACTGGGGGGGACGCTGATATGTCCAGAAGGTCCGGGAACCAGATCTGTCTCGGCCACGCCAGTGCGACGAGGATCATCCTGCACCGGGACCGTCTGAGTTGGTCGATGAGTCGCAGCAGCAATGGCAACGGTGGGAACACATACAGGAACAGGCCGTACTAGGGGAATGCGAAGGCATCGCCCAAGCTCCCCGGCTGGGGAAACCTGCTGGCGAACCTCTGGCACTTGGTGTTCGTCGCCGTCGCAAATAGGTCGATCTGGGGATTGCCCCATCGTTGTAGATCCACTTGATCCTGATGCAGTTCCCACTCGTGGTACGAGCGCAGCTCCCTGCTGAGTGAGTCGGCGATGGTGTTCTTTATTCCTGCCAGATGGAAGGGTACCAGAAACATCCTTTGGGCGACGGCCCAGTGCCACAGATCCTGGGCTTCCTTGGATAGGGCTGGGGATCTGGTGTCTCCCTGCTTCTGTATGTAGAACATCGTGGTGGTGTTACTTGAAGATCCTTACCACCTTGCCCTTGAGGGACGGAAGGAACGACCTGAAGGCCCAGAACACGGCTCGGAGCTCCAGGACATTGATGTGCAGTGGCCTCTCCTCCAGGCGCCAAAGTCCTCTTGCATGGAGATCTCCGGTGTGCGCTCCCCATCCCTCCAGGGAGGCGTCCGTCGTCACCGTCTCCTGATGTGCCGGGGTCTGGAAGTCCATACCCGCCGCCAGATCCAGTGGTGGGGCACCCGCGTGCATTGGTTGGCGGAAAGTCTCATTGAGCGAGATCTTGTCTTCGAAGTTGCCCGCCGCCTGCATCCAATGGGCGTCGAGGAACTCTTGCAGTGGACGCATCCGCAGCCTGCACAGGCGCACGAGATAGATGCACAAGGCATCATGCCGAGCAGGGACTTGATGGACCTCACCCTGGCCACGTCCATGGTAGACAGCCGTTGCACCTTGCCCAGGATGACCTTTGTCCTTTCCTCCGACGGAGAAGCCAATCGCACCACTGTGTCGAGCCTGGCTCCCAGGAACAGGGCAACTTGCGACGGTAACAAGTGGGATTTCGCAAAGTTGATCGAGAATCCCAGATCCGTGAGCAGTTGGACGGTGTTTGCTGTGTGCATGACGGCGAGTTCTCTTGTCTTTGCTTGGATGAGCAAACCGTCCAGGTAGGGGTAGACGTGGATCCCCTGCAGGCGCAGCCGTGCCGCCACTGGTGCTAGGCACTTGGTGAATACCCTGGGTGCCAACTTCAATCCGAAGGGGAGGGCCTTGAACTGATAGTGTCCCCCATGGACTACGAATCTCAGGAACTTTCGATGTCCTTTTAGAATGGGGGTGTGAAAGTAGGCATCCTCCAAGTCCAGCGACGATAGGGAGTCTCCTTCCTCCAGCTGTCCCAGCACGTGCTGGAGGGTGACCATCCGGAACTTCTGGGACTTGATGTACTTGTTTAGACGACGAAGGTCCAGGATGGGTCGCCAGCCGCCGGACTTCTTTCTTACGAGGAAGTATTGTGGGTACACTCCAGAACCCCAGAGCCTCTTTAGGACAAGCTCGATGGCTCCTTTCTTCAGCATCGCTGCTACTTCCAGTAGGAGTTGAGGGACATGGATTTCCTTCCTGGCCACGGGTGGAATGCGGGGGCACTTCTTTAGAAACTCGAGAGTGTGCATCCAGCACCCATCGGTCGGTGGAGATGGGCTCCCACACGCTGAGGAACTTTGCAAGCCGGCCTCCCACCGGGGTGCTCTGTTGGGGGCCCGACGCTACGGCCGGTTCAGTCCTGCTTGGCAGCGGCCTTGCCGCCTTGGTCTCCTTGGTGACGACAAGATCCTCCTGACTTGCCGTGCCCTCTGTAGGCCTCCTGGGACGAGGCGCGGGCCGCCAGGCGGTACGTCGAGGAGCCGCCGCCGAATGTTTTGGAGGCACCTTGCTTGCCTCCGGAGTTCCGAAAGGGCAGCCGCCGTTGTTGCAGAACACCCAAGGCCCAAGCCGTCTCTGTATCGGCCTTGATGGCCTGCAGTGACTCGTCCACTGTCTTGCCAAACAGGTTGTTCCTGTCGAAAGGCATGTCCAGAACTCTGGTCTGCATGTCTTGGTGGAAATTGGTTGCCTTGAGCCAACCACGCCGGTGAAGGCAAACGCTGTTGCCCATCTGGTGAAAACCGGTGTCAGCAATGTCCGTGGCCACCGTTATGGCGTGGTCCGACGCCACCTCGCCTTCCTGTAGGATCTCCAGGGCCTCAGCCCTCTTGTCGTCTGGGAGGGAGTCCAGCAGGGGAGCGATCTTAAACCACAGCTCTCCGTCGTAGCGGGCCGCAATCGCGAGGGCGTTGGCCGCTTTAATCGTCGTCGCCGCCGATGAGGTAACCCACCGTCCCATGGCGTCTAGTTTCTTTCCCTAGCCGTCCGGCCCCCGCCGCTTTCTTCTTGGCTGCCGCGGAGACGACCAAGTCTGGGGTCGGCTGCACCCGAAGGCACCTGGGGGCGGAACCCGGGACCCGGTACATCTTCTCGTACCGGTCTCTCTTGGCAGGAGTCATCGACGGGTTCTTCAGGAGCGACAGCCCCTCGTCCCAGATGTTGTCAAGTAATGGAACCAAGAGGACCGTCTTCCTCTTGGCCTCACGCCATTGATAGAGGAAACCTTCTTTCTTCTGTTCCTCGGGACAGAGCTGGAAGAGCTCGGATGCCCTGGCGATCATGGTGTGGAAGGAGCCAATTTCGTTGGGCGGGAAGGCCCGAGGAGGTGGTGATGTCGAAGGACCATCCCGTCGTCACTCCCGTCGTCATCCGTCCCCGTTGTGGCCGTCTCTGTTCCCGTGTCATCCCTCGGATCCGGAGAAGGAGAAGAAGGCTGCAAAGGCTGTGAAGGCTGGAAGGGACGGGGGTGGGGTGAGGGCTTCCGATGGTCCAGGCTCCGCTGGATTGTCCGTTGGGGGTAAGGGCAACCTTGTCGGGATCCCTCCCGTGGGACCGGACCGCCTCGAACCTCTTGTTCAGGATCTTCGGGATTCCAGCCAGCTCCTCTTCAGAGGCTGTGTCTGTGATGGCCACCTGCCCCCCCCCCTCTTTTTCCACCCAGGGTATCACGGGGGTCTTATCGATGGGCTGAAAAGAGGATTCCCTCCACGGTGGCAGGGAAACTCTAGGCCCCGAGGTCGCCTGCAAAGGTAGCCTCCACAGGCTTCACCAGGGCCGCCACGACTCCCTCGAAAGAGGCCTTAGTCGGGTGAATCAGGGCCTTTGAGATTTTGGGCGCGCTTGTGGCCTTCACCTTGGGGGGGGGGGTCACCGCCTCGCCCCCCTCGGCTGTCTCCATTGGGATCGACCGGGGCTTCTCCCGAAGCTTACCCGAGTTCTCAGATTTCCTCTCCCCCGAGCCAGAGCGCTGGCTCGTGGTTGATGGTGTCAGTGAAAGGGCCCGTGGAGTTGCGGTGCTTTGCCTTTTGTTGGGCCCCCGTCGCCAGAGCGCCCTCAAAGGTCTTAGAAGACCGCTTGGACTTCTTCTTCTCACCTACTGCTGGGCTCTTCCCTTCCAGCCAGTTGATGAGGCGGATACGCCGATCCTTCATAGTCCGTTCCGACATGTTCTTTGAAAAACGCACAGTCATTCTCGACGTGTCTTCGTGAAGGCAATAGAGGCATCTAGAATGCTCATACTCCTTGAAGACATTGAAGACATTCTGCAATCCGCATCCAGGGCAGCTCCTGAACAGCTTGGATCCGGGCGTCGTGTTTCCTTTGTCCCGGGCCATGTCCACGCGGAGTAGGCCACAAAGATCTTCAGGAATCCTCCAAGAAGTGAAACTCGATGAGAACTTCGACCTTGTGGGCCGTAGAAAATTCTGAAACGGGTCCCCGTTGATCGGAAGTAGAAACGGTCGAGCTTGAGACTCGATTGACCGAAAAAATTAGATTAAACTCTTTGAAAAACAAAATCGCAAAACGCAGTAAAAGCTCAAGAGCTATAGCACGAGGACTCCCAACACTTGAACGTGCGGTAAAAATCTGAAGATGGCTGCCAGAGGAGGGGCTTCGGTAGAGGGCAGTCATTGGCTGGGGGCAGTATGACCCAGAGACCAGTGATTGGTTATTAGGAGAAAGACAGTTCAGAAAGGAAACTGAAACTGATATTTTCTTTACCGAGGATTCCCAGCCTGACGACTGGGAATATTCATGAGCATGTGAATCCATGCCAGACCCCATGCTGGAGAATGGGGATTTGCTCGCCGATGTGCCGGCGGGGTTATTACGCTGCAGTGTACGCTTGGTTTGCAGAGACGCTTTAAAAGTGTCAACTAGTGACGGCATACCAGTTTTCAAATGGTATGCGTTTTTCGACATTGCCGTTTTCCAGGGGTTAAGACAGACGTGTTTGATCTTGATTGTATTATCGCACAGTGGCAGAACCAATGCAAAACCTATTCACAGGAAAGTTATATAACAATGTGCCAAGTAAAGGAAGACTCGCTCACTGCTCGACTCGCTGCCAAGCAGCTAAGTGGTACTTCCAGGTACTTCGGCTGGTGTACGTGCACTTGTGCATAGTTGTTAATAAAGGATTCCGAGAAATAGTGGGCAGAGCTTAACACTCTAATCAGGAAAGCAATAATAATGATCTAAAAATAAGGAAATACAAGGAAACAGTGTAAATCAATGGTTCCAGTTGTATCAGCAGCTATTGTAAAAGTCCTCTGTGTTGAAAGCCACAGGAAGAAAGTGTACCGCTTCAGTGATGATTATTGGAGCCAAGGGTTCCAGCGGGTACCAATGGCTAAGGGGTACTTGCAGGTACTTCGTCTGGTGCGCACCTCACTATCTGCGACTTGTTTTAAAGTAAATGAAAAATCGTCAGGATTTGGTTCTACCCTAGGAGCACTGGTTACAATGTCAGATTCTGTTATGTTATTAATGCAGTCTGCGATGCTTGCTTGGTGCCAATTTATTTTCTGTGTAAATCCCTCATGCACTTTTTGACACTAAAGAATATCGGTGACAACATGCAAATCATTTACAGTCCCCTTTAACTCTTATAAAATCCTGAATAGCTCTCTCGAGTTTGACTTGGCTTCCCTAACCCGTTCATCAAGTTTGGTCTCCTTTGCCTTAAAGATAGTTGTCTTATAACATCTAGCAGCCGCTTTATACATTTCAAGAGGGGAGTTTGATGGAGTTTTCCTCCAACTCTGCTCAGCCATCTGCTTAACCTTCCTGGCAGCCAGGACTTCAGCAGAAAACCACTGCTTTAAGTTTGTTTCCTTTTTTAACCTTAAGCATAGGATCCTTAAGCATAGGGGTCCAGAGTTTCAAAATCTCTGTTGGTAACAGTAGGAAACTGGTTAGTGAGAGGGGCTCAAGAGAAATGCTTTCTTCAAGGGAGGTTAATTGAGGAATAACAAACTTGAAAGCCTCATATGTGGCTTTCCGGGTCCTTCTAGAAAGAAAGGATTTAGCACTTACTTGAATACTTTTCGCTAATACATCTGGACGCTGAATGTCAAATAGCAGGGAAGACCATATACAGTTTTGAGTGTCAATTAATGAGATGGCTTGGTTTGCTTTTTGTTAAAATCCAGTCAAGAATTTTCCCTCCACTATGTGTGGATACTTTTACCTGTTTAAATCCCAGACTATCCAGGAGATTCAACAATGAGCTAGCAACTTTATCTGAGGCGCAAGGTTTTATGATAGATCCCAGAAAGGCCATAAGTTGTTTTTCAAAATTAGGGGTTGCTATTTGTGGGCGATAAAGTATAAAAATACTTAGTGTGGTTGTATAGTTTCATCCAATTTTCACCAGCATGGCTTCACAAGAATCCACAGCTGGTATATTAGATATAAACATTTTAAAATGGTCTCTGAATATTATTACCACACCCCCTCCTCTCTGACCCACACAGTCTGAATGCAATATCTTATACACGACCGGGGTAGCAATTTGTGCAGCGTGTAGACTTGCTTCCTGTAACCAGGTCTCTGTTATAATAGCAAAATTGAACTTTGATTTGCATATAAAGTCTGATAGTTCTGTAGCATGGCATACAAGTGAGCAGGTATTCAGTAGGACAGTTTTTAAGTCAATGCCGGATTACATAATAGTGTCCGATTTACAGACAGAAACATCCGTTCCTATTGATTACTTAATCAACGTCATTTGATAAACTTGTTTGAATTTTTGGGCCATCGCCGGAAATTAGGCTAACCTGATTAGGCTCCTGTACCAAGGGGTCTAGCTGAACTGCAGCATTGTGTATCAGTGTCTCTTCAGATGCGCAATCAGCTATAGCTGTCACTATTCTGGCCTTTTGGTTCAGTTGGATTTTAGAAATCAGATCCATACGGGACATTCTGCTGAGCTACTTTGAGAATAATCTGCTTAAGCTTGAGATTTCTAGTAGCAAGATGTTCCTGTACTACTCACCAAGCATAAACCAGAAAAAAAAACAGCTCTGACGTGCTGGCGCTTGTAATAAAAGGTTGTGAGGAGTACAAGAATGAAGGGAACTGTGGTTCTAATTGCAGTTCTAATGCATTCAGCTAGTTAGGCAGTTAATAAAACCCCTACAAGCATATAACACTTCGAAATTAATAAAATGAGTAGAAACCAGATGCGGCGCAGCACGATTGGTCTTTTAAAATCAAATTTAGGCAATTTTTTAAAAGGTTTTCTAAAATGTTTGCAACACACTAAGAGGTTAAAATTAGCTGTGCAAAATAAGAAGTTTGCCCGTAAGAACCACATCCAGCAGTCTAGTCTTTCCCCAAGTACTATTGGCCATAGCCAGTAAAAAAGGGAAGGCAGATTCGGGAAGACAGACTCAGGAAGCATGAGAGAAGCCCTCTTTGGAGGGGCAAGGAGCAGGAATCCGGTGTTGCACGTGAAGAGGCGAAGGACCGCTGTTCCATCCAGTGGGAGGGGGCGCCCTTGAACCCCAATATCCTGTGGGGAACTGAGCAGTGTGCCTCCCAGAAAGAGGAGGGGGGGCGCCTGAACCCCAGCAGTGTGATAGGGACTGAGGGCAGCTGGAAACTCCCACTGGATCAGACTCCGCTGGAGCCCTGAACACTACCGGAGCCTCAGGTAGGGACGCAGCTGCCCGGGAAACACAGATACCTTTAAGGAGTAAGAAAACAGGTATCCAGGGTCCCCGGGAGGTGCTGGAGGTCTAGGGGAGAAAGAAAGTGAGTTAAAGAACCAAGAATAAGAGGGTTGGTGGCCCTACCCTGTGAGAGTCAGAGGGGGATAAATGAGAAACCAAGCATAAGAGAGACTGGTAACGCACCATTTGAAAAGCAGAGGGAGACAGAAGGGTCAGGGACCCCAAATCAAAACAGGGAGAAACAGCTGTATACTTGGCAGGGGAGTGAACCAAACGAATGTGAGAGAACTGTGCAAGTCTGGGACCCCCATCCAAAAGCAAGAGGGTCTGGGAGCCGGATGAGAGATAGGGTTGTAGACCCTGAAGCAGCTGAGAGAGAACCATAGGCAATCTTGGGACTCGACTCGCAACCACAAATACAGCTAAAGTATAAAGTAAAGAGGGTCTGGGACTTAAAAAGGAATTGTGGAGTTGGCAGGAGAGCGAAGCAAGAGCATACAACACAACCTTGCAAGTCTGGGCCTCGCACCCACATGTGAAGCCCCAAGTTTGAAGCAAGGAGGGTCAAGGACCCTGGGACTGAGAGAAGGAAATCTTAAGCTTGATAGCAGACTGTGTCAAGCTGGTAGGGTACAGGCAAAGTAAAGTCAAGCAACAGTTCTCCATGAGATATTCAGGACTTAAGATAAGAAGGATAAGTCTAGGGAAAGGTGCATAACCCTAGCCTTAGGAATCCTGTGTTTTGAATGATTATCTTTCATCACTTAATTCCAGAAAGACTGGGAACTTTTCTATTGGTTAAATAAAAGGAATCCTATGCTTGGTAGCGGAATGTGCCAAACTGATAGGACAAAAGAACTGTGGAGATAACAAGTCTAGGAGAAAGGAGCACAACCCTAGTATTGGAACGTTCTTTGGGGCGGTCAGTCAAAATGTCGAAAATAAAATGTAGAATGACAATGTTGAAAAAAAAAATGTAGAAAAAATAAATGTCGAATTCCCTCTTTTTTAATTATATATTTATTTTGGGGTCCGGAAAAAAAAACAGGTAAAACAAAAAAAAAAAGTAAAAAAAAGGGGGGTTGGAGGGGAACCCCCCATTTCTTATAAAAAACGTCAAAATAAAATTCGACATTTTTTTTTCCTACATTTTTTTTTCTACATTTTGACTTTCTACATTTTGACTTTCTACATTATGACTATAAACCGTTCTTTGGTACGTTGTTTTGCAGCCCTTTTTGATTACATGAGAGACTGGGAGCTTTTCTGTTGGTTGAAAACACAACAAACACTTGTTACTTTGAAGAGACTGTCCTTGCACAGTTAACTTATATTAGTGTTAGGGGCAGTAGTAGGTTTTTGGACAAGACAGTGACAGGTATTTTAGTTTTGGACATTCTGACTGTTTTCACTAGTTCTTTTAAGGCAGGGAAACCCCTCTTAGATTTACGGATAGAGACCTTTTTCCCAACCTTTTTGATCAATAAAAGTCTATACCCCAAAATATGCCACTCGTGTCTGAGCCTTACTACTGGTACCTCACAGTTGTTAATTGGCTATTGATATCATTTTGTTGTGTGTATATTTGTTGTCCTGTAAACAATGCCAGTTGCATCTCTGGATATCACTATTACATTAACTCAATGGCAAAAGCTTTTTTTGGAATATCCTTATATATTTCACCGACTTGGACCTAGCCTTATGTTCAGTGTGTTAGTGTAAACACACTGTTCTGTTGCACATCAGTAGGCACACTTTCAGGATCCCTGCTGCTGTGATCAGTCCAGCAACCCAGAGGAAGCAAAGCATGAAGGTGGTCCTGAAAAAAGCCTTTTTTCCAGAAAGGCTTTCATGCTTCACACAAAAGGGGTCAAAATGAGCTCTTGGGCAAGGACACATCCCGAAAGAAATAGCAGATCTCTAATGAAAAACCCTCTCCATCCGAGTGCCCACACTGATGAACACATGGGGCCTCATTACGATCCTGCCGGTCGGAAAGAACAGTGGCAGTAAATCTGATGCCACCATTGTTTCCGGACCGGCTGATTACGAGTTCTGTAGGCGGGAGGTGTCACTCCCGCCAGGTCTGACCTGGCGGGTTTAACGCCACCCGCCTGCAGGCGGAAATGGAAACACCGGCTCCTTTATAGACGGAACCAGTGTTTACATTGTCCCCACCCCCATGGAGTCCTATCGGACTCCATGGGAATGGGGATTTACGGAATTCCGCCCCCGGAATTACCGGGTCAACGGCGTCGTAATGCCCCAGTGATTCCGGCAATCACGGAGGCGGAATGTTATTTCGGGTCCGGCGGCTTCCTGCCGGTTTTTCCGGCACAGCTACTGCCGGACTCGTAATGAGGCCCATTGTCTCGAGAAATAGAGAATCTCTCACATTTATTAAGTGTTACAGTATTTAAGGGCCGAGAGTCCCATGTTGTCCACTAACAGATGTGGCAGGTCGGAAGAAGGAGTCGGAACACAGCACAGACATTTTTAAGTGCTTTATTCTAAATAATAGAAAATGCCTAGCTTGCCCTATCGCTATAGGGGAATGACCTATCTAACTAAATTAAACGAAGGTGCTTGTCTGTCGTCAGGAAGTCGAAAATAAAAAATGTCCTCAGTCCAAACCTAACTATCTGACCCTACCATTCATAATACTAACTAAACTGGGCCCAAAAGAATCTCTCTTCTGGTGGTCTCTCCTTTGCCTTTTTGTATTGCAGCTTCTCCCAGGGTCTTCTAGTTTCGTACAAGTCTGTAATATCTAAATGTCTCTTCTATCACAAAAATACTCCTTATGATCTCCTCTGGTACGGAAATTTCTCTTTCATGAGCTCCTGCAGCTCTTCCCAACTGTTGCTTGGTCGTATTTTCCAGAGCAAATTACCCTTAATATTGTTCTCTTGAATATAGTCCCTAAAACACTTTCCTTTCACTCTTTGTTGCTCCTCTGACTTATTAGTTTTGAAAGTTCCCCACCTCTGAGATGGCTTTAACACGTTTCTTCTTTCATGATGCAATTAACTTTGTACTCCTAACTCACAATAGTTTTCACAACTTTTCTTATAGAGGTCTCCCCACTAATTAAGACTTTTCTCTCTTGAAATCACTTCTTGGGGGGTTCTCTTCCCCACAATAGTTTTTTCCACTTTCTTAAAGCTTCCCAACGTTTTTCCTGCTTTAGGCTTTTCAATATCTCCTCGGATATCGGTTTCTGCTCACTCATTGTTCTGTTGATACATATATTACAATCAGTCTTTTTGCTTAATTATTCGTCCTCTAAGAGGTAGCCCGCTCCTCCAGCACACATCTGTACCTGCATCAGCCTAGGGTGACTTTGCAGGAGTCGGCTCACGCTCGGGTAGGTCAATTTTCTCTCTTCGCTTTCGCTTCTCGGTTTCTCCAGTCTCGGCTTCTCTGTAGCTCACCAGGTTCCCCGAACGGCAGCGGGTGGAGGTTTTCCTCACTTCCCATCATCCAGGTTTCGGCATAGTTAAGGGGGCTCCAGGCCCACCACAGCACCTCCTTTGCCACACCATCTCTTCAGATGGTTCCTCCGATTCTGTCCTGACAATGGTTCTCCCGCTGTCTGCTATACCAGTCCTCTGGCATCTCCAAATTGCCTTCCCAGAGTACCTAGGACTACACGGCTGCACTCAGCTTTGCTTCTCCTTGGCGTTCCGACGCCAGGGTGCTTCCCCTGTGTACCCCGCTGAATCGCTTTGGTTTGGGCCTCCTCATCCCATTTTCATATCCATTTCTTGTTAAAGTGATATCTCCTTTATTTTCAGATAATGTGTTGATTTCCACCTTACCTGCAGCTGAACAAAAGGAGGGCACAGTGTTTTGGATGCAAAGCAGTCACATGTATGCAGATAAAGTGTTCTGCATTGCGAGTTCTCTTTGGATAATGGGAGACCTTGTCCCGTAAGGGGGAGTCAATCCCAGCAAAGCCCCACTTGCCCAAACATTTAGGAAGGGTCTTGCGGAGCGGGCTCACCTACTCAGCCTCAAAGAGGGTGGGCTCCCCCTTGGGGAGAAGGGACAAATACTCCTGATTCATCACACAAGCCATTAGGCAAGTGCAAGAAGAGTAGCGTTAATGTTAAAGGATATCTGAACCATGCACCATCACCACCGGAGTGGTCCCCTGGCGCTCTGGTGGATCTGAAAGAGTGGCTGCTCATTCTTATGACTGCTGCCTCTTATGACTGCTGCCTTGGATATCTCCTGTCTTGAGAGTGAAGAACTCCAGATAGACAGTGTTCAGACTGGTGATAGTTTAGACCAGAGAACTTCACTTCCATTGTCAAGTGCTCTTGGTTCTTGCAAGAAGATCAGGCATCAGGCTTTGCTCCGTAATATTTTATATGATCAGTGAAGACATTGACATAGGTGCCACTGAATCATGTGAAATCTTTGCAATTTCAGACAAGGAGTCCGACGAGGTCAATGTCGGAGCCAGTTGTGCAGTTTGGCTTCCCTATACCATGACACCATGACAACCCCTATATTAGCGTGTCTTCTGAAATGCATATAGAAAGGAGAAAAATCCCTCACTTTACTAGGGAATGGTATGGAGAGTTCACAGCTTGTGTGGCACCTGGTCCCAAATTCTTTTTCAAGTTTCACATGTGCTGCAGCCAGGTATCAAGAGTAATGCTGGCCATCTCTGAAATGCAAGCACAAGTTGAAAGTATGTGCAAGCCTCCCAGGCCCCTTATTACCTTCTTGTATGTGTCGAGCTCTCAACTATGTTTCTCCCAGAATCCCTTCTGGCACATTTCTCTTCTTGCCAACCTTGCTGCTAAGAATTGTATAATCTATGCAACATCTGACTATTTCCAAGTCAGCCAAAGCCCTCATTATCACATTGTCTATAAATACATTCAGGGCCTGGCTGGACCTTTCCTCTGTAATTATGGTTCACACACCTGTTCTCCCCCTCCCTTTCTCTTCACAAATATATCTAAAACTACACATCCTTCAAACACTTTTTCACGCTTTCGATCTCTCTCCCTCTTAGCCCCTTTACTATAAAATTCACTTCCAGTCTGTTGGTTCTGCCCACACATTTAGTCCTTCACCTCCTCAACATCCACCATCAGAACTCCACCCATTGCTCCTCCAAAATGTAAAACATAATCGGTTTCATAATTATATAAAAGCAATAAAATACATCCAGGCCTTCATGGCATGCACCTGCTGCAAATAGTTTGGGACCCTTATAAATACAAAACTATGCAGTCCCAATTGAAAAGACTGGTAGAAGGCACATTTCCTGTCTGACCGAGGGTTAGAAGAAATGAAATTCAGGAGGTGAGGCAGGCATGCATGTGACACAAAGCAGGTGGTGCAAGGAGGAGTTGAGGACCTATATCCTTCCTGGGTCTCACTAGTAAGTACATATGAAACAGGTTCTAGTACAGTAAAAAACAAGAAATGTCGGTGTGCACCAAACAAGAATATTGAGAGAACAGAATTTAAGACTAATGTCAGTTCACTTCATTTTATTAAGAAGTATACAAAACAAAAGTTCAAGAGACAGAAGCCTATCCTGCAGCTCAAACACTGAACGTTCTGATTAGTTTATAAGAACCACTAGGTTCGGTGAAATGCAGAATTGGCACCATTTTACTCAGCTGTCAGATGTTTGCAAGACCGCGGTTACAATGTCAGCATCTTGTTGATAGCCTGCTTAAAGTGACCCTTTACGTAGCACCACCTCCACCATTATGTAGAACAGCCTTGCTCTCTGCTGCCTGGAAGGTACAGTGATTAAGGCTGGCTCTATTATCAGATGCTTCATCTTTCTGTCTTCAGGGTTTGACATCTAACACACTTACCTGCAGGCACTAGATTCATGAATCCTCTCCCAAAACCTTGCCCTACTCTACCACTCAATCTGCACATGTATAATTCCAAATTGGTAAATAAAGTCATTACTTTGGCAAACAAGGTACAAAACAGTCGTGTCAGAAATTGTCATTGCAAGATGCTGCCACTGTTCCGCAAGTAGTAGTTATTATTTTTCATTACTGAACATTTATAAGGCACACTATACAGCAAAAGAACAAGTTACTCTCTTACCTGGTAACGTTCTTTCAATGGGATGGTCCGACGATGTATTCCATATCTATGACAGTAATCACCACAGCTGTGCTGCTTCGGAAAATCGTTCGGCGTCTGCGTCCTGCGTCGATGACGTCGATACGCTGTCCTCGAGGGCCTCTGTCGAGCCAACGTCACCGGATGTTATAAGTAGGACGCACCACGCCCGTAGCCTCAGTTGTAGTTTTTTCCCCAGAACGTGTGGCACCAATCTTCTGCCAGTATGACCACAGAAAGCCTTGCAGAAACATAAGCTGCAATCGCAGAAGAAATTCTGTAGCGGGGTAGGCAGGGAGGGAGCGATATGGAATACATCGTCAGACCATCCTATCGAAAGAACGTTACCAGGTGAAAGAGTAACTTGTTCTTCGAGGGGATTGGGTCCTCAGACGTATTCCATATCTATGACAGACTCCCAAAGCAGTACCAACGTAAGGAGGTGGTAAAATAATTTAGAATATACAAATTTAGAATGCCCAATCAAATTGCAGAGTAAATGACCACCTTGCCAAAGGCCAGATCCTGCCCATGGATAGAATCTATGGAGTAGTGACGTACAAAAGTGTGGACCGAAGCCCAGGTGGCTGCATCACAGATGTTACGAATAGGAACACCCCTCTGCAGGGCAGTAGAGGCTGCCATACCCCTAGTAGAATGGGCCTGTGAGCCTAGCGGAGGGTCCTTACCCGCCAAGCGGTAACATTCAGAAATTGCCAAGATAATCCATCTAGACAAAGTCTGTTTAGTAACAGCTTGTCCCAAACGCCTTCCAGCGTAACCTATAAAGAGCTGATCATTCACTCTGACCTGGGACATGCGTGAAATGTAGAAACTTAAAGCTCTCCTAGGATCTAACCTATGGAGCCTCTCCTCGTCCTTACCAGGATGCGGAGGAGGAAAAAATCCAGAAGAATGACCTAATGGCTTAAATGAAATTCCGACACAACTTTCGGAAGAAAGAAAGGACAAACTCTAAGGACAACCCTGTCCTTATGAAACACAGTGAAGGGTGGCTTCAGTGCCTGTAACTCACGCACTCTGCGAGCGGAAGTGACCGCAACTAAAAACACAGTTTTAAGGGTTAACAGTCTCAAAGGACAAGAATATAAAGGCTCAAATGGAGCACCCATTAGAAACTTGAGAACAAGGTTCAAATCCAAACCGGGCACCTGGAAAGGTGACGGAGGGAACACATTAGTGAGCCCTTTCAGAAACAGAGAAATTAAAGGGATTTTAAAATAAGAACACTCCTCAGACGAGCGCTTAAATATGGACAGCGCCGCCAGGTATCCTTTAATGGTACCCACTTGCAAGCCCCTGTGGGCTAAAGAAAGCAAAAAAGACAGAACCACAGGAATGTCACATGAAAAAGGATCCACATTCTTAACCCTGCACCAGTCGCAGAACTTTCTCCAACGGCAACGGTACAGGGACTTTATTGCTGGCCATGTGGCCAAAAGCAACACCTCCATCACGTCTTCAGGGCGGTCCCAATCCTTATACCTCAACCTTTCAGAAGCCAAGCATGAAGGGTGAGGGATCTGACCTCTGGATGGAGAACCTGACCCCCTCCTGTGAGAGCAGATCGTCTCGGTAGGGAAGACGACGTGGAGGGCAGATGGACAAGTCGAGAAGGTCCGGGTACCACGTCCTCCGGGCTCATGCCAGAGCAATGAGGATCATCCGGGAACCGAACCTCCGCAACACTTGTGGGATGACGGGGACTGGAGGAAACACGTACAGCAGTGGGAAGGACCACTCCACCACGAACGCGTCTCCTAAGGCTCCTCTTGGAGGAAATTCCCACGAGCAGAACCTTTCGCACTTCCGGTTGACACTGGAGGCGAAGAGATCCACTTGAGGGGTCCCCCAAAGGGCGAACATCTCCAGGAGAATCTCCTGAGCCAACTCCTACTCGTGAGAGATCACGCTCTGCCTGCTCAGAGCGTCCGCCGTCTCATTTTCATCTCCGGCCAGATTAACTGCCGAGATCGAAATTTCCTGCTGGATGGCCCAG
Organism: Ambystoma mexicanum; assembly: GCF_040938575.1. Taxonomy (NCBI): domain Eukaryota; kingdom Metazoa; phylum Chordata; class Amphibia; order Caudata; family Ambystomatidae; genus Ambystoma; species Ambystoma mexicanum. Next base: position 496,477,707 of record NC_090936.1, on the reverse strand, counting down.
AACCAGAGCTGAATTGCCTCCCTGCACAGAGGAAGTGACCCTGCCCCCCCCTTTTTGTTGAGGTAGTGCATGGTCACTGTGTTGTCCGTCAGAAAAAGGACATTCTTTCCTTGCACAGTCGGCAGAAAAGCCTTCAGGGCAAGCCTGACGGCCCTCAGCTCCAACAGATTGATATGGAGTCTGGACTCCAACGGAGACCAACGACCGCTGACTGTCAACTCGTTGGCAGGAGCTCCCCATCCCGTGAGGGATGCGTCTGTCACAATCGTCACCTCTGGCCAGGGTAGCCAAAATGGAGCCCCCCTCATCAGATTGCCTTCCACGGTCCACCACAGAAGGTCCTGGGCGACCGAGGGCGGCACCTGAATGGGGTCCGACATCCTGCCGGAGGACTATGACCACTGGAGCTTGAGAGCCCATTGCAGAGATCTCATCTGCAACCTGGCCTCTGGCACCGGAAGAATGCAGGATGCCTTCAGGCCGAGCAACCTCAAGAACTCGAACACTGGGAGACTCTGGGCATGTTGAAACTTGTGCACCATCTGCTGAATGTGGTGAACCTCCCCTGGGGAGGAAAACACTGCCCCAGGGACGTGTCGAGCACTGCTCCGATGTACTGGAGCCGCTGAGTTGGCGTCAAGTGGGACTTATTTAAGTTGAGGGAGAAGCCCAGCTTGTGAAGGGAGTGGCAGGTGACGGACAGATGATCCAGGACTTGCTCAGAAGAGCGTGCCCTGATAAACCAATCGTCCAGGTAGGGGTAGACGTGAATCCCCCCCTTTCCTGAGATACGTTGCCACCACCAGCATGAGCTTGGTAAAGACCCTCGGGGCGGAGGTCAATCTGAACGGCAGGACCCAAAACTGAAAGTGCGAGTCGCCAACCGCGAACCTCAGATACTTCTTGTGCTTGGGATGGATCGGCACATGAAAATGAGCATCCTTGAGGTCGAGAGACACCAACCAGTCCTGAAGTTGAAGGGCCTGGAGGATTTGAGAGAGAGTAACCATCTTGAACTTGCCCTTCCTGAGGAGCTTGTTCAAACCGTGCAAATCCATGATGGGTCTCAATCCCCCGTCTTTCTTCGAAATAAAATACCATCCCTTGTTCCTCTCCGCTACAGGCACCAGTTCTATGACGCCTTTCTCCAGCAGGGATTGTATTTCCTGCGCAAGGAGCGGATCCGGACTCTTCAAAGAGAGATTCCCTGGTGGATTGTCGTGAGGCCTCTGCCGGAAAGGAAGACAGTAGCCGTGCGCTATGATCTCCAGAACCCACACATCTGAAGTAATGGCACGCCATTCGACAAGATGCTGCACCAGTCTTCCCCCAACCGGTGAAGCATGGTGCCTGAGGGCAAAGAGGCAACTGCTCGAGCGGCCTTGGCACCTCGAGTACCTTGTTTTACACCTCTGGCACTCCTATGGTGGCCCCTTTCACTTGCAGCTCCTCTCGATTTACTAAAGGCCGAGTAATATCAAAAGGAACCTCCCCTCCATTGCTGTCCCCTAAGACGAAAAGGCGGAGGTTGGCGAACTGCAGCGCCCAAGGACTTCGCTGCCGGGCTTGCACATCAGGAGCAAACCCCGACTTCCGCAACCACGCAAACCTGCGTATTACGGTGCTCGCTGCCATGGTCCGGCTGACGCAATCAACCATGTCCAGACCCGACTGAACGGATTCACACATGGCATCCTTGCCATCCTGCACGATAGCAAGAAAACCATCCCGTTCCACCCCTTCGGGAATATGATCAGCCGCTAAGGAAATACAGTTCCACAGAGTGTGCGTGAAACGAGACAAGGCACAAACGGAGTTGGCAGCCTGAAGCGCCATACCCCCAGAAGAAAACACCTTCTTCTCCCAGCCTTCAAAACGTTTGTCGTCTCTATCAGGAGGGATGGTAGGGTACGACGCCTGCTTTGCGGGGGCCGTAGCTGCCTGCACCACCAAACTCTCCGGAGTGGGGTGCGTGGTCAAGTAGCAGGGGTCGCTACTGGCTGGGCGATATTTCTTCAGCAAGGAGTTGCTCACTGCCGGGAGACACTCCGGAGAAGTCCAAGCCGCAGTCACCCTTCTCTGCAAGGCAAACTGGCAGGTCTGGGTCAGTTGGTGGACCTTGGTCGAGGATATCAGTCAAGTCATCCTGCTGAAAAACCCCAGGGGGGGGCAGACCACCCCAGGTAATCCGTGACCCTCGACATCAGGCGCCGGTATGAGGACGCGGCATGCGTGCCAGGCTCAGGCCTACCAAACTCCACCTCCGGAGAGGTGTCTAGACCACTGGCATTGTGCAACGACTGACGCAGGCCCTCAAGTTGGCTATGACCAGAAAGGAGGTCATTAGGAACCTCTGCAGGAGCCACACCTTCCTCAGACCCCTCATCCACCTCAGAAATATAATCCATAGGCTGGAAGGAGGGCACAGAAAAAGGAACAAAGACATGTTTAGCCTTGGCTAGAGCCCGAAGGCGTACGAGCAGCGTCTCTAGAACGGTCCCGGCCGGTGTCTTTCGACGCACAGACGGACCAGAGACCTGCGATTGGAAAATCGCCAACATCTCCTTTCGGAAGGAATCCCATTCCTCAGCAGTGGAATGCTTGTTGGAACAAGCAACCCGCCGACGGGCGGAGTCCTCGGTGGAGGACGGGGAAGGCGACCTGTGACGGCGCTTCCTGGAGTGCCTCAAAGAGGCAGAGGAATGGCGGGGCCGACTCCCAGACCGAGAGCCCCCGGACTCACGACGACGATGCAGAGAGTCGCCCCTCGAATCATCTGTCGAAAGACCAGTGGAACGCGACTTCCGGGGCTTGGCCACTTTACTGACCGACAGCTTCTTCTTACGCTCCCGCAAGGCCTTCAATGTGAGCGATTGGCAGTCGACACAGTCATCCGTATCGTGGTCCTCCCCGAGGCACCAGAGGCAAGCGTCATTAGTGTCCGTCAGCGACATCTTGGACCCGCACACCCGACACTTCTTAAAACCGGACTGCGGGGTGGAAGAAGCCGAAGACGACATACAATATCGCAAGGAAGAAACAGGTTTGAAGAACCGAAAGAACAGGAGTCAGTAGAACCGAGGCGCGCCGAGATCTCCGAAGTGAACACATTCGCGGAAAAAACAGAACTGATGCTACGGGCGTCGCTTGTCCTACTTATAACATCCGGTGACGTCGGCTCGACGGAGGCCCTCGAGGACAGCGTATCGACGTCATTGACGCAGGACGCCAAAAGATTTTCCGAAGCAGCACAGCTGTGGTGATTACTGTCATAGATCTGGAAAACGTCGGAGGACCCAATCCCCTCGAAAGGTGTTTTAGAGTAGTAGAGAGGGAGTAGTTCCTTCTGCTTTTGACAAAGCATTATGGAAGGCAAGCAAGAGTTTTTGAGGTGCGAGTTATTGGTGAGGACTGGACCATTTTAACTGTAACATTTCCTATATATATTGTCCAGTCAGCCTGTTGTGTACCCACGTACCCTTATTTTATCTGCATCAAATGCACCACTGTCTCAATGAAAGCTTCAAAAGAAACCCTTCGCATTAATCTCAGATGGAAATATATTAATTTATTATTAGCTCAGCACGATTTAAAACACTCAAGCAATCACAGTGCGGTGTTAGTAAGTGAAACACATCAAGGAATGTACATACACAAATATATTTGAATATGGACTGACACTAAACATTTTAACATTTTAATTCTCAGATTGACCTGAGCATCGAGTAGGTGTTTGCATTCTCTCAGAAACATATTCACAAAACTGACACTTTGACCTTGTGCTAGACATTTAGCCTCAAACACTGCCATATACAATTTCAACAAAAACAAATATAAAAGCACAGTGAACACCACAATGTTACAAACTCTCACTCCCAAGTACTAGTAACGACCTTCATCATGGTAAAACAAATTTAAAGCTCTGTGCAATGGGCTAATACTATGTCAGATGATTTGCTGTATCTCATTAATCATAAGGCTCCTCTCTTGTGGAAAGTGTGACAGGACTACCTTCATGGCCCTGTCAGAGGAGGGACAGGGCCCAACCCCAAAAAGCCCCATAGGTGCCATTGCGTGTGTGGGCAGGCCCCCTTCCTACCCCGGCTTACCTGAGAATGGTGTAGGCAGGGCCCAACGGAATTCAACGCCGCAAGGAGAGGAGTCAGCAGGGCTGCAGCAGGTCTCACTGCAGCCAGGAAGACTGCGCCGGCCACAGAACAGCTGACGGCGGGATGCCGGAGCAGAGCCAGTTGGGGACGTCGTGGAATGCAGTGGCCAGCTTTACACCAGGCACCAGAGGAAAACATTGCAAGCCAAAGCATGGGATGCAGCAAACGACGCAACGCCAGTACAGCAGCAATTGGAACGATCACTAAACCGTCAGGGATCGGGCATAATAAACCAATCCACTAAACCACCTGTTATAGAAATGGACAAAGGCCCCAAGGGAGGCATAAAAGAGAAACTAGTACCTGTGAGACAATACGGGCTCCAAACCAGAAACACAGTCAGACTGCCTGAGAACGGATCATGGCTTATAAGCCCTTAAGAAGCCTCTCTTGATCCCTTCCCCTGTAAGACCCCCTAGAGACAGGCAAGTCATTAAGTCATTGGACAGGGTAAAGTAACCAATCCTGGGACAGAGTGGGGTGTATAAGAAAGTACATGTGGATGGTTGAGTGTGGGTTAGTTGGGCGAGGACAGCAGATCAGGATGTCCGAGAGACCAGAGAAGGAAAGAAGGGTCTCTGGTGTGTTCGACCATGGCAGTGAGTGCAGCAGCAGTAGAGTAGTGGTGGGAGTGAGAACTGGTAGTAGGACTAGAGGGAGAGGGAGCTGCAGTAGTTCAAAAGTGGTAGTAGAGGGGGAGTAGTAGTAATGGTAAATGGTGGTGGTAGAAGGAGGTATTAGTGGTAGCAGTGGGAGGTATTAGGAGACTATGATTTGGGGAAAAGTAGGAAGGTGGAAGTGGTATTGGAGAGGTAGTAGTGGTAAGGAGGTAGCAAAGGAAGGAGAAGATTTAAACATAGTAGCAGAGGGATAACATTTATAGTGAGCACAGGAGTAAGAGGAGAAACAATATCAAAGGGTGGAGGTAGGTAATCAGAGTGTGAGAATCAAGGGAGAACCGACGGCAGGAGGAGAACATCTTGGGGTCCAGTGCAGAGAAGGGTCAGGTGAAACCGTGTGTGCAAGAAGAGCAAGTGGAACCGGGTGGAAGGAGGCACCATCCCCTACTCCCTTTGTGTACTAAGCGTGTATATGAGAGCGAAAGTTAGAAGGACCCTACGGAGATAGGTAGCCATCGGCTCTGGGAACACACCATTAATTCCAGCCAGAAGCAGACAGGTGGCACTGTTCCATAAGAAGTTGTTAGGTAGGTAGACGGGGAAAAGGCTGGGGAAGTGCAGGGAGAAAGGGCACCCTTGGACTTCTATCCAGAGTCAGTGTGGTTATCTGTGGCAGCCACCCAGTCACAGCAGTAACACCTCTAATTACCATCACTTGTTGTGGTGTTTCAATGAGATGTTGGGTAGACTGCCTCTTTCATCACTTTTTATCGTCACAAGGATGCTGGGTAAGTCTTCCTGTGTCAAAGTATTATTTTCTAAGTCAAAATACATCCTTGCTGCTCTGTAAAGGGTATGTTAAGTAGGTTTTCAGTCACAGCACAGGAAAAGCCTTTCTGGCCATAAAAGTAACTCTTGCAGGCCCCGGGCACTACAAATGAATTAAGACAGCAGTCCAAAAAACTGGTACGGATTGGGGTCAGCTAAAGTGACCACGATCAGTACCTGTGCAATGGACTAACATGCCAACAACATTTAAAGTAATATGAAGTTGCAGGCCAAATTGATACAAGCTTGATCCAGGTCTGTGCAGTGTTTAAGATTACTGGAAAAAAACAAGCTTGCTACAACGAGTTGCTCATTTAGTGTGTGTTCTTTCAGTCACATACAGTACAAAACTGAGACGTAATGCTGACTACATTTGCTATTGACCACTTCAATACCCTTTTTATGTGCTAAGGAGTATGGCTCTGTGATGCTTTCAACCCATAGTTTTGGATCTCTTTTTGTTAACTGCAGGGTCTGATGAATGATTATTTGCTCCCCACCCTCTGAGGATGTCCTACAACCCCAATCATTGCAAGCAGTGGACGAGGAGTAAGAATTCAACTGTTGGCATGTGCCTCGTAATATCGCCTTTACCTGCAATGCACGATGGATGAGTGATGCTCCCCATACTCTTCCTGGCTCAGCACAATAAAGGGCTGCTCTGGTTTGACCCCTCCTCCCTCTGTGCTCGCAGCAGGCGTTCTGGTCACCGGCTCCACTGCATCGAAGTTGGCTTCCAGGGTGTTGTCCACTTCAGTTCCTGTGCCATTGGCCTTCTTCTCGATGCTCTGTCTCCAAGGGAGGCACAATCAGACCACACAGAACTACATCTCTACCAAGAAAGCTCAAAAGCTGCAGATTGTATTGCAGGCATGGAAAGTAAATGAGATCAAATCTTTAAGGAGGGGATGGAGAGTCCCCAAGATACACAAATGAATGAAAGCTTGTTATAAACAAATGAATGAAAGCACGAAGCCATGCACGATTATTATCAAAGACACCAAAAGTGATGGATGGCAACATTTCTATTAATGATAACCACTTATTGCCCTGAGCAGTGTCATTTCCACTTCAGAAGGATAGTGGCCTTGCAGTTCTGATTTGACTGCTTCCAATGGTAGCAGGATCAAGACTAATTTAGTTTAAATATTTATAAATAATAATTTGCATAGGTATGACCCCCATCTATAACAGTATATGGATTAAATAACAAAGGAATGGAAGGTTGCCTGGAGAAATACCATTGGTTAGGATTAATTCTAAAACACCCATCCATCACCTGCTTGTTTTGGATTTTCATTGTAATTATGTTTTAAATGATGTATTTGTCCCTTCATGTGTGGAAATACTGCTTCTTGATTATCTACATGGAGAAACTAAAACTCAGGGAGATCAATTATCTGGCTTAAAACCATAGCATGGCAATAGGAAAGATCTTGTGTGTGTAAACTGCACTTGACATCATGGCATCAAGCATTAGGATGGTTACAAGGTTTCGCACAATATCTTCTTTTCTCATCCAGTAGTAGCGAGGAGTCCAGAGCAATTCTTGGGAGAGAAATGTGGTGATTAAGATATGTATAACACATAGAACATTCATTAAAGGAATGTCCATACAAAGATGTTAAAAACTGGCTTCTGACGTATTGAATGGGATAAGGGTGCAGATGCTATAGTACCCAACAAAGTTAAGCATATACCTAATGTTAGAGAAAAATGCTCAGTTGCATAGTGCTTGCGGCAGATATTCTCCAATGGTACCCAAAAGTTAGCTGTCAAAACTTTGGAAAACTTCCAACGTTTACCAGTGACAGAGTTGGTCTCCAGTTCTTAAGCAGATGGCAACGACGAGGTGGTGAATCGAAGTAGGGTAGCGTATCCACTAGAGAGGGTGCAGACCCACTCCAGAGACAAATTGTTGAACTGTTGGAACTTGGGTATGGAGCTGCTTTGCTGTTGATTCAAGTACTGGAACGGTGTAGTCGGTGAATAGGAGTTGCAGGTAAAATGTTCAAATGGACGTGAAGATGAATTTTCTGAACTGGCCCTGTAGGAGGGTTACGAGAGGGGGCCCCCCTAGTTAGTTATTGACATTTACAAATAGCCAACCTCAATCAAGGTAGGGTAGTCGAGCAGTACAGCAAGACTTTAGGAGACCCTGGATTGGTGTAATGGCACTATAAGACACACCCAGACACTCAAATAAAATTAAACAGAATGCACAAAAATACTCTATTAGGCCGGCACCAAAAGCCAAGTTTTATGACCTGGTTGGCGTTCCCACCAAGATGTACTTGTAAGGGCGTGTGACCGCAGTGAACTCCTGAACGGGTGGTGGAAGGGCCCTTAGGTCTATCTGCGGTTGCAACCTTAACACTGATACCAAAAGGCATTGCTGAATTGGAGCACAAGCCCAGTTCTAAATCCTTCTTACTGCTAGGAAGCAAAGTCTTTCCGTCCTTCTGTGAAGTCCACAGTAGCTTTTGGGACTGGACCCTTTTTCAGCAAAGAGACCAAGCGTGTTCTCAGCCACCTAGGCTTCATTCCCACACAGAAGTGACAAGAACTCACCGGATACAAGTTCCTGAGACAGCAGTGGTAGGCTCTGTGAGGGTCCCCCACCGAGTAGTACTTACTGTATCCAATGCATCGCTTGAACCCGGAAGAGGCAATGTTGACACCAAGATATCCAATTGAATCGAAAAATGCACTCCTCAGGGAGAGGAGACAGCGAAAGAAGAAAAATTGAACGCCCCAAAAAAGGGAGGTGCTCAAAGAAAGTCTTCTCATATCCAACCGTCTAGGCATAAAAACAGGAACTGGGAGGTGTCGGTTGGTGGCGCTCAGGGATGCGTGCACGTACCAAACCCCAATCAAAACTCTTTAAAGTGACAGCACCACCTTCTTTTGTGCAGGCTATTCCAAACAGTTGTGAAGCAGGGAAAGGTAGGCCTAGTAGAGTACTGGAATCACCATGAAGCTAATTTCTTTGGGTACAGAATTGGGTATGGCTAGGCAGCGATTCCGCATTTCAACAAGTCGGTTCCTGATACCTTGAAACTTGACCCAGGCACCACAGGATGCCCACCACCACAGATCCCATGATGGCAGGAGACCCCAAGAATTCACTCAGATGGGCAGCAACAAAGAACACCCGAACAGGGGGCGGCAGGTGAGACTCATGGTGATGAGGAAGACACTGCTCCAGGAAGGCCCCACTTTGTGATGGAGGGCAACAGCTACAGGATCACTGGTTTTGGGCCAAAAGCTGATAACTTGCGGAGTTGCAAGCCTAAACTCAGAATGGGGACTGATGCACAGAGATGCCTTGGATGAAGCTGGTCAGCCCACATGATGGTTCTGTGAGGCTCCCAAAGTTTTCTAAAGGCAGGATCCTTGTGCAGGGGACTGGACTGGCTGGAACCATTCGCCCAAGAGCTGAAGCACCAACAAGGAACTTCTTGTGTTCGATGCAGAGAGACACAGCTTTTCTGGGACTAGGCTAAAGGCAATGCTGGAGGATATCTTCAATGGTTGCCCTCAGGACTTTAACAGGATGCAACTCCTTGTAGGGGTCTTGGATTCAACCAACAATTTGAAGTTCTGGCGGCAGGGCTCCTACTTTTAGCCCAAATTCGAACTGGAGCCACCCGCTAGCCCACCAATGGCAAGGATCTGCACCATTCAGACTGGCAAAGACTGTCGAATCATGGACAAATCACCTGCCCCAAATCTGCCCAACAACAGACCTATTACTGGCTGGAGTGTGAATTGGGACTTGACAGTCCTAGCCCCCACATTCGGACAGATGTTCAAACCACTGTTTTGCCTTGGAAACCCCCATGTTTATGCCTGGTAAAGCCTTCACATAAATGGCATTTCCTGAGCTGAGAAGTCAGGAAAGTGGCCAAGGGACAAGATGGCCAAAGAATAGCTCGAGAAACACACTGCACGGCCATTTTGATTATATGGTACTCAAAACAGCATTATGCGGTAAAATGCAACAGTGCACACAGTAAAGGCACAGCATTGAAATATTCACTGCCGTCAGTTAGTCTTGGACAATTCATAAAAGTAACCAAAATGTACAAAAGAAAAACGAAAAAGGGATAATAAGCACTTCACTGTAGAGTGTTGTGTGCTGCATTAAAACAACCAAGATCTCCAAACAGGAATAGGATCTCAGGGTTTGAAATTGAGGGGAGATGGGAGCTATTACGCTACTGCATTTGGGCTAGAAGAGCCTGGTCAGATAGACACCAACCTCTACCCAGGAGCTACTTTTAGCTCCCAATCCATCTGATGCTGAACAAACATACCTATGCAAATTTAACGCACAATGGATAAATAAACATTAGGACACATCTGCATTACATTTAAAGCATAAGCGGTCATACATAATGGACAAAATGATACATTTGTATCTTTTGTGGAAGTCAGATTTGCAGCATGGTATGTACTTGCTCCTCGTTCCCCAGTGGTCACTGGTTAAGGATGGTAACCAGGACCCGATTTTAGCTCCTGCTCATCCAATCTTAATTTCGATCCCCTGGGTCTACCTAAACTGTTAGCCATATAGGATGAGCACTGTCCGCAGAAGAGATGAGCTGAGCAAGGAGAGGGAGAGGGAGAGACATAATTTGTGGAAAAAAGCAATGCATACTGGAACACTAGTCCAGGTTCGCAGAGCAAATTGAAGAAACCACACACTGCGACTTGGTACATGCGGGGATCCTAGATCCAAGGGCCCAGAACAAACAGAAAAAACACTCTTTCACCTCTATACTGAGCTAGTGAGTGTAGAGAATTCCAAGAACTAACTGATGGAGAAACTGCTGAACACCCAGAATAGGTTGAGGGGACTAATGGTTAAGAAATTGGTGCATGCTGGAACAAAGTCAGACATCCATCACAGACAGACCTGAATGAATATCCTGTTATAGACCAGGACAAAGAGTCCAGTCCTTCCCGAGAAAGACACTTCTTTGAACAACCCATACCACCTGGGGAATTAAGCCCAATTTCCTATACAAACATTAGAAAGCAAAATGGTACTTTGAAGCACCAACCTTATCGACAAACTCATCTGTTTGTGATAAGAGGTGAGCATCTTTCTTGGTGACAGCATTTAGAGCTCTATAATTCCCACAGAACCTCAAATTAGAGGTACATGCCTTTGGCTGGACCATGGACTACTGGAGGTCTCTGTCACCCCAAGATCCAACATCTTTTTGACCACAGACTTGATGTGGGATCTCACCTTGTCTGACATGCTGTAACTGTTAGATGTGGAAGGAACACTATCTCCAGGATCAATGTTGTGCTGACAGCAAGGTGCAGAGCATGGAGTTAGTGAAAACAAGGAGGCAAACTGTCTAAACAAAGTTTGCACCTCTTCTTGCTGTTGCAGGGTCATTCGAGGGGGCAATTTAAGACCCTCCATTTTATTTTTATTTATTTTCTTACTTGTTTTAATTGAAAATCAATTTTTACAAGAATCAGCAATTTCATCTTTTCTATGATCCAATAAAACTTTAAAAGAAAGTCAAGATCCTCTGAAGGGGGTGGGTAGTTAAATGATGAGGCAGTACGAGCATATGATGTGATCCTTAAATGGTTGGTACCCTTTCCAGCTACAAGTCCCATATTGATTCAAAATTTCTCCCACCCCCATTCCTTTGTGCAGTCTTTCGTTTTAGCTTTCAATCTGGTCTCGTATTATCTAATTTCAGGCTCTTGAAGAATTTGGTGACTGCAATTACCCAAGTAGTTCGTTCGCCGCTCATGAGACGAGACCACCATTCCTTTTCATCATAGGAATGGAGGTCAAAAAGAATATGGTTAAAATGGACTTTTCTTTGCTGCTCAAGTGCTTGGCAATTTAACAATAGATGTCTTAAATTTTCAGTCGAGTTCTTGTTTTGACAAAACCGACAGAAGTTTTCACCTTGTTTGCTTCTTATGGCTACTACCTCTTTAGTCATTAGTAGATTCAGTCTTATTTTCAAAAAATGTTCCCTTAGATTTTTGTTGGGAAATTTTTGGATGTAGTTTGGAGGTTGATTGATTTTGTTTATTATCAGAGGTATATTCTTTGTCAATTTGTTTTTGTTAGCCTGATCTTGCATTAATATCCAATTCTGAATAAGTAGTTTATTTTTTATTTTTGTTGGATTGTTCAGAAGATCCTCCTCTGTACAGCCGATTTGGCCCAGTCTCATTTGAATGTCCGTGACCCATCTAGACATGATCTTAGTACTGACTTCCTGGAGTTCTTTGTTAATTAGGCCAAATATATGAGGGCTTGCTGTGTCAATTATCTTCCTGTAAAGCATGATTTTATTGTGAGCGACTATTGATGAGATGGATTGAAGACTTGGCTCCCTCCGAATCAATGCTATCGGAGTTGATTGTGGCAATAGCAAAACCCTCCGCCAAAACTTTCCTTCCAGCTTGTCCCATAGGGTTTCCGGGAGATTTGGCATTGCTTCTACGCCATATGTTAGGCTTGGTATGATCTTAGCCTTATAGAATTTCAGGACCAGTATAAACAAAAATCTTCCATATTTCCTATTCACGGCTTTAGTCTGGGCAATCAGAGATTTCAATTTTTCTTGTAGGGCGTCCTGCATTGGTAAGTCCCTTCTGTTTGAGCTAAGGATCACACCTAAATATATGAAGCTGGTAACTGTGTCTAGTTTTTTTCCCTCAATAAACCATTTTGAGTTTCCATTTTTTTTTCTTTTGGATTTCAAAAGACATTTTCTTGGTTTTGGAGTTGTTTATTTCCAAGTCATTCGCTTTGATGAACGAAGCCAAGTTGTCCAGTTTTCTTTGGAGGCCTATTTGAGCTTGATCAATGATGATAATGTCATCTGCGTAGATTAGTCGGGGTAGGTGTTTACCCCCGAAAGTTGGAGGGAAAGCTGGGACTTCGAATTCACTCTCCTTATAATAGGCAATGTATGCATTGTATAGCACAGGTGCGAGGAGACAGCCTTGCTTGACCTCCTGGGTTGTTTCAATAGGTTTTGTTATTTAACCCACTCTGCTAAGGCGTACTTGAATTGTTGTTTTGGAGTGTAAAGCTCTAATTTGTGCCAACTGCTGTAATGGGTATTTCCAGGAAATGCGTTTATTCCAAAGTTTGGACCGGTTGACCTGGTCAAACGCTTGAACGAGGTCTATAAATCCCATGAATACTCTTGGTTTACCTTCCAAAACTTTGTTCTTCAGTATGCTCAGTAGAAGAATGTTTGCTGTTCCTACGGATTTGACAAATCCAGACTGCAGAGGATCATTGATGTTGTTATTGTTGGTCCAAGTTTGAAATTGATTCAATAAGCATGAGGCGAAGATATTTCTGATTGTGTCAAGTAGTGCGATTGGTCGGTAGTGTTTTGGGTTGTCCCTTGCACCCTTCTTGAATATTGGGACAATATTTGCGCATTTCCATGACACTGGAATTGATCTGGTCCTCTGACATTTTTTAAATACCTTGGAAATGAATATCAACCAAGCCTCCTCCTGTTTTTTCAAGTCGAAATTGGTCACCCCATCAGGGCCAGGGGCTCTACAATGGTTTAGTTTTCTTATTTTGGTTAGCATTTGGGCCGGATTGTGTGGAATGACCCATGACTCAGATGTTTCTTCCGGTATCTGTATGGGGCAGATGTTCTTTTCCTGATACAACTGTTTAAAGTGGTTAGTCCATTTTTCTTCTCCCACACTGTTCTGTAGGGTTTCATTGGATGATCTTATAGTAGTTTTTACTAGGGTCCACAAAGTACTTATTTTTCTCCCGCAGATAGCCCTCAGCATCTCTTCGGAATCAGACTGGTACATTTTCTTCCTGTGATTTCTCGCCCAGACTTTGTATTCTTTTTCAGCTTTAATGGATCTGCTTTTATGCTGAGTGATGTTTTTTTTGCTTGTCTCTTCAGTTTGCGCATCCATCTACGCTTTGTGACTAAATCTTGATCGTATGTGTGGATTGTAGATCTTATACAAATTGCTGGTTTTTCATCCGGTTTCCTAAAGGCCATAAGAAGTGGACGATAATCTATTGATTTATTGGTTTTCAGCATTAGAGTATTGATTGATTAATTGTGCAATACCTGCTTCTGTAATCGTAAGGCGCACTGCGCTACAATCAATCTCTAATTCATATTGCATTATCTCAGTTGGTGGTTTTGGCGAAGACCCTCAATTGAGCCATATGAAGAGATGGTTTGGAATAGGTCAGGGAGAGGCTCGGACTCCTCTTCTTCCCTAACCGACACCGAAATCAGGGCTCCCTTTTCACTGAATGGATGAAAGTCTTTAGTCTATTTATGTGGAACACTTTAGGGGCCTCTCTGGGGCATCCCACCTCCACTAAATGGTTGACCGCAACTAGTCGGTCTACAACTCTATAAGGTTGTGACCATTTGTCCAGAAAGTCTATAGGCCTCACAGGGTCCATGATCAGAAATTCCTAGCCAGAGGTAAAATGAACAGGTGAGGCTTCTGGCCGTACTAGTGATTTACTATTGCTTGACCAGCCTGTATTTTGTTCCTAGCTTCAGCCATCAAGAGAAACCTTCTCTTCCTCAGACCCAACACAAAGTCCACCACATGTAAGGTGGTTGAAGTATACAGAGCGTACCACCCATCCTTCACCAGAGTTAAGCATCCTCTGAATGAGTGTCCAAAAGAAGTTCAAAAAGGTTAAACCCAACCCCTTCTTTTAACACTTCTATGAAAGCAAAGAAAAAGACCAAGTTAAAGGAATGTCCCACTTACTTCTTTAGGGCTCTTGAAGAGCTCCAATCATGCTTTTTAATGGCCTGTTGAATCACTCAACCAGTCAATTGGTTTGTGGATGATTTGCAGACAATAACTTGAAGGGAACTTCACATTTCCCCCTTGCATATATTTGGATACAGAGTTTGTGCTTCTGTCTGACACAACTTCTTCAGAAAAGGCAACTCTGGTCAAGATAGCAAGCAAGGACCTAGCAACTGGTTTGGCAGGTACAGTCCTTAGTGGGGTGGCTTCTGGATACCTGGTGGCATAGTCAACTGCTAGCAGAATAAACCTAATGTCAGAGGATGTAGAAGGGTCAAAGGGACCAACATCCTCAATCCCTAACTCCTTAAATGGTATACCAACTTCAGGTACTGTTACCAAACGTGCTTGGATTGTTGCTCCTCTTTTGGCATACAACTATAAAATGGGGCAACTCTTACATTGTTTTTCTATCTAGACCCCAATCGTGGGCCAGTAGAAACATGCTCAACCTCTCCTTGGTCCTCTTTGTTACAAGATGGCCTTCAAGGGGGACTTCATGTGCCAACTGTAAGAGAAAGGGGCGAACAGACTGGGGGACCCTCAACTGCTTATGTTCTCCACCTGAGGACGCCAAGGGGTACACTGTAAAGTAACCCATCTTCCTAAAAAAAATCCTATATTTCCCAGTGGGCTCAACCTCCAACTAGGAACAGGCCCTTCTCATGTAGCCTGCCAATAACGGGCACTCTCTATAACCTTTACTGAGGTTCAAGTCCTGGGCCAGGTACCTCAATAGTGGCTGCAGGTATTTTAGTGGTTGAGGTTTACCTCTTCTTTGGAATCCTTGACTCCTTGGCCTTGGGTTTCCTTTTAAGCCTAGGTTTTGCCTTCAACATGGCAGAGGTAGCCTTTTCTGTCTGACACCTAGAACCGTGTCTTTCTGCTGTATCACCCTCAAGACCTAACTCTTTGAGATCATTTCCCAGCAGAACCCTTCCTGGAATTTGGTTCTGAACACTCATGAATCTTAACCAATCACTGCTACAGTGCCAGGCATTCCTGGGAACAATTGAAGGGGACAAACAGCCAATTTGGAGGGCCTCAGAGGAGTTTTGGCCAGCTCTTCTGGGTTTACCAATGTGGAATCCACCACATCTACCGGTACACTATCCTTAAAGTAGCACTTAGTGTTATCAGGAATAGCACCATAACCCTTCAGCAAATTGTTGCTGTCCCAAGGGCCACTAATGCAACCTCAGCTCTTACACCACTTTGCAAAGAGCGAGGAGGAGAATGTCCTACCCTAACATCTGAGGTCCCCCTTTACAGGATCATTTGATCATGTGGTTGTAAAAATAAGGAGCCTTAGAGTGCCCAGTCTCTTGTTTGTGATGAGTCTCACTAATCTTTCCATGAGCCTCCCTATGGATTACCACCTTCCATATGGAATGTTTTTATCAGTACCACCCTTCCTTCTCGTTCGGCTTTCCTTTTCCCTTATGGGACACACTCTAAGAGACTCACAGGTCAGCAGCAATAGCCAATATCTTAGGATCTAATTCCTTTGAATCAGCTTAGTGGTCTTTTAGCTCAGGGGAAGAGGAAACAAACATTTGCTCAAGCATGACCAGATTCATCATGCCAGCAAAAGGGGTTACTTTATCGTCTTCAACCTACTCACAGGTTTTTAAAAGCGAGACATTCCCATAGGTGAACCAAGAGACATTCTCCTTTTTGTGGTCTCTGAACATCTAAGTATGGGCAGGAGTCTGTACATTTGTTGAACTCTTTTGTATCAGCTTTAGGCAACTCCATAATGTACCCACTCAAGGAAACCTGCTTAGAAGCCAAGCATTCTTATTCCCATCTGCTACCTCTTGTACCTCACAAGAAAATTCAAATGCAGTCAACTGTTCAATGATATAATCGTTCTCATCATACATACCCAACAGATCCTTTGGAAATTGAAAATGAGAGGGGGACCCAGACACAGAGCCATTCCCAGACACTCTAAAGTTACTTCAACCCCCCAGTAAGTCTTGCCACTTCTAGCTGACCGACTATGCTTATTTCCTTTTCTACATTTCCAGAGTCTAACTTAACCAACTTAAACTTCAATTCAACAGCTTTGAGCCGCATTTCTCTCTGGCAAAATCAATAAAAGCTTCAGTATCTGCAGCATTGACACTATTAACAGTATAAATAGAAGAGTCGTCCTCAACAGAATCATTACTTCAATCATCATTAGGAGAATCATTCTAGGCCCCACTGACACTGGGGCCTACACCAGCATTAGTTTATACAGAGACAGGTAAAGCAATGTTCTTAGGGATCTGGTGACCCATGATTCTCTGCACTAATTCAGCTTTGTACCAGAGGTAGGTAAACCCTTTTTTTTTTTTTTTTAAACACAACTTTTTCAAATAATCTACTTTGTGCATGGGCATGGTTTCAACAACGTGTGCTTCCATGTTAATAGCAGTTATAGCAACATTTACAGGCCTCAGACTTTGAAGTCTAAGAGTTCTGTATAACAAGCACTAACAGGTTCCTCCAGCAAGTCTTTGTGAGTACCAATCACATAATCACACTCTGAAGCACCAATTATTAATCTGGCTTGTGGACTGATTCTGAGAGGCCACCCTATTCTGATAAATAGGAGAGGACACAAATGTCTAGCCAAACTTTATCAAGATAGCATGACTGATTGAGCAATGGGGTGTGGGGGAAGTGAAGGGTTCAGTTAAGCAACACTGAGCACTCTTGGCATTTCCAGTTAGACAGAATGTATAAAAATACAATATTTTTATCAGACTCTGAACACATTCTAATCAACTAAAATAACAGGAAAGTAAACTACTATAAATACACTGGCTACAGAGCACCAACCCCTTACTTTTCTCACAGGTGAACCTTTTCAGGGAGCTAGGAGGCTTTTAAGAAGACTGTCCAGGGTTGGCAATGCCAACATGTAGGCCTAAGTGTCTTAAGTCGTGAAGAACAAATCAAGCACAGTTCTTATGAGGTCCTCTCCTGATCCAACCACCTTAGGGGAAACCCAGGGTAAGATCTTTTGCCAGAACTCCACCGATCCCAATGAGGCTAAGAGAGAAGTAGGGTTAGGGCTTTGCACCTGCTAAACCCCATGTAAGAAGTGTGCCGTAGAGCCAGGTACGTAAACTCACACCTTGTACTAAGATTCTGCCAGAACACCACTTTGGAGGCTGCTGAAACCACTGGGCCGACTTACTTTCGGTCTTGTTTCTTTTGGACAAGTAGTCACTGGTTCAGAGGCCACTTTCAGGTATTTAGGTCCGCACAAAGGCAGATGGTTCCTAGCACTGAACAGCAGGACCGCCCTGGCAAAATGAGGAACGGACCCCCAGGACACATTGCAAGTTGGAGACAGCGATGACCACTGCAATCAAATGGCAGAAAACAACCCTTGTGGAGGGTACAAAGAAGCTGGTCCTGCAAAGCCCCTGTTCATGGTGGAGAGCTGCAACTGCAGGAGCAAGGCCTCTCGTCTCAGTAGTCAGGGTCTGTGGAGTCCCAAGTTCAAACTCAGGATGGTGACTGATGAAACAAGGTAGTCCAGGCGGGAGATGGTCAGTGATATGATGGTTCCGGGATACTGCCAAAGGTTTCCAAATGCAGCATCCTCGAGCAGGGGTCCACACTGGTTACTCCCATGGGTCCACACTGGTTACTCCCATGGGTCCAGGGGTTGAAGCACCGATGAAGGACTTCATGAGAACAGACAAAAGAGCAGGGCTTTGTTGGGACGGTTGCTGAAGACTATGCTGGTTGGCGGCAACAACGATCCACAGGTCAGCAGGATGCTCCTCTTTGAAGGGGTTCTTGGCTCCAATGACGATCTGAAGAATGGCTGCAGGAGTCCACTTTTTATCCGGAATTCAAGCTGGAGTCACCCGATGTTAGGCAGAATCATATGCAGTACCCTTTGGGAACACCACACACAATTAGGACTACAAGTGACAGTACAAATTCACCTTTGGTACACGCCTGTGCAACACAGTAAAGTGGTAGCGATGGCTGAGCAGCCAGACTTATCGCAAGAGTAAAGCGAGCAGTATCAATAGTTACACAAAGGACAGCAATTACTATGGTTCAAACAAACACTGACTCAAGGTTTCTGAGTAAAAGAATATACATTTATTTACACATCAGTTGTAAAACAATTCACTAAAGTAAAGCAGTAGAAAAATCACACTCTTAATATACTACACCCTAACCCAATAGATTCTGGACAAGTTAAGCTCAAAATGAAGTGTGAGCAAAATGGCACTCCAGCAATTTAAAAAGGGAGGGTTAGACAAAGGTTGAGCAGCACCAACAAGTAGGTAAACAGGGCAATCTAGAAAAAGTATCTAGAGTGAGGAAATCAAATCAAGAGGTCTGGGCCAAAGTCAAATGGACCAAAGTCTTTGCAGAGGATCACACAGTTCAGGGTAGTTCGCGGTTAAGTCTTTGCCAAGAGTTCAGAACGAAGTTGGTCGGACAAAAAGTTGCCTTAAAGAATAGAGAAGGACAAGCCCTCGGATTGGCGAAAGGTTTCACACACTTTCACCGCGGTCGGATGGAACGAACAACCGGGTTTGAACAGTACCTTAAATGAAAAAGAAGGCTGCAGCTGAGGCGGACGTTCCTGGCAGGTCCTGCAGGCTCACTGTTCCTGAAGCGCCTGTCGGACTGACACGAAGTAGGAAGACTGGAGCGTCCTGCAATGCCCAGGGAAGAAACCAGCAGCAGAGCAAAGCAACGAATAAAAGGTGCGCTCCTTAAAACCCAAGTAGGGTCCGGTCCTCCTGGCTATCCGGTTCACTGTAGCTGTGCACAGCAAATTCGACCTGAGGAGGGAGGCCTGCTTGCAGTTTGGCGAACTGGTTGGTCTCACCAGCTCAAGGGGAGAAGATACCTTGCAGATCTTCCCTGTCGTCGAAGTTTGGAGATTCGGACTTGCAGCAGGGCTTCACCAGGAGGTTCAATTGTGGTAGCGGTCCTCTTCTGTCAGCTTATCTTCGGTTCTCTCAATCCAGTGGTGACCCTTCCTTCTCAGTCCCAAAGATCTGCTTTGTATGCAGTTTTCCCCCATTCACACAGCCTGACTGTCAATCACACAGCAGGATGGCTGTCCCGGCGGGACAGTCACCACAGTCAATCATACAGAGTGCGATATGAGTCTCCAAGGAGACCCTGTGCAGGGAGTCTCAAACCCCTCCCTCACATCCTGTCCCCCTCAGACATTCAGGTGCCTAAGGAGGACTTCTGTGAAGAAGCCCGCCAAAGGACGGCGAACAAACGAACCAAACCTGGTTTGGCGCACAGAGTAAAACACGAGAAAGACCTTTAGAAATAGACATGGCGAATAAACCCAGGCGGAACCAAATAAAAGTAAATGGGGTTAAGTTCGAGGCTTCTAACTTAGCCTAAAACAGTACCAAGGCTATTTAAATAGTAGGAATAATCGGGTAGATACCACAGCCACCAGCCAAATCTTAAAGAAAGGGGAACAAAATAATGTTCCACGAGAAACAGACAAAAAGGGATAACTATTAACCCTGTCCAGAACTCTATGCAAGATAGTTTGTACTGGGTCTGTGAATTTAAAAAGACCAATAAAGTCAATGGCAACTTTACATGTTCTGGGAGACAGTAGTCAGTCCCAGAAAATGGAGTATGAGTTGGGAAGCCTAAAAAGACAACCCTGTGTCACTGCACTAAAAGGTGCTGTGTGACACACAGTAAAAAGATGATGCCTGTGGAGTAGGTGAGGCTCCACAGTCCATGAACACAAAAATGTTAAACACACACCCCCGCAACCCCAAACCCATTATACCATTTAAGGGGAGCAGGGGACACCCCCGCTTCCCTTAAATGTTATAATGGGGTACACCCTTACCAGTTCAAACCACAGCATTTTTGCCGCGATTTTTTTTTACCGGCGACATTTTTTGCAGCGATTTTATTAACCGATACCGACTAGACAGTACCAGTTCCTACATCCGGCTACAAGCAAAAACTATTGCCTGGAAAAGGTTTTACCATGTATGGCATATCTGGCCCTAAGAGGGCAGTGAAAAGGCCAAAAGATAAGATGGCAAAAGGACAGCTCCAGATCTCATGGCACAGCTATTTTAGCACATATTGTACTATAAAAGGCATTATGCAGAGAAATGCAAAACAGCCCATGAGAAAGTAAAAAAAACACGGTAGAAAAATATCCGCTGCCACGAGCCCATCTTGCACACATCACGCAAGTAACCATAAAAATACAAAAAACTAAAGAAAAATGGATACAAAGTATCCCTACCGCACCTCACTGTAAGATGTGTGTAGTGTAAAACATAAGAATTTTGTAATAGGGGACAGAGTCCCCATACACTGATAACCATAGGGACTGACCAGTAACCCCAACAAAGGGGAGCCAAGCAAGTAAAGTAATAAGGAACACTTTACTTACTTGTAACTATCGTTCTCCAGCATGGGTCTGGCATGGATTCACATGCTCATGAATATTCCCCGTCATCAGGCTGGCTATCCTCAGTAAAAGAACATCAGTTTCACTTTCACTTACAAACTGTATTTCTCCCATAAACCAATCACTCTCCTCTGGGTAATACTGCCCCCATCCAATGACGGTCCTCTCCCTAAGCCCCTCCTCTGGCAGCCATCTTCAAATTTTTGAAAGCACATAAAGTGGCAGTATGACCAAGAAGAGCTGCAGAGGGGATGCAGGGAGGGATTGCATGTGAATCCATGCCAAACTCATGCTAGACAAGTAAGTAACTCGTTCTTTCTCCAGCATGTGGTCTGGCATGGATTCACATGCTCATGAAAAATGAATACACAGCAGTACAACATTACACAAGCATGGGAGGTGGCAAGGCTCAACAGAAGCAATTCACTCTTACCTCTGGCACAGACTCACCTCAAGGGAACAGTTTGCATAGCACTGCTTGGCCGAGTCTGGAATCCCTGTCGACGCAGTAGAACTTTGTGAACTTTCTGAAGGTGCGTGTGGCCCTCCACGTAGCAGCCCTGCAGATGTCCTGCAGGGGAACACCAGCCAGGAACGCCGTCATCGCAGCGATTGCTTTGGTTTAGTGGGCCCTCGGACGGCCGGGCAGCGGTCGGTTCGCCAACCGATGACACTGCATGATGCAGCCGGAGAGCCACCTTGAGATAGAAGCCTTGGACAAGGCCTTCCCATGGTTCACAGGACCAAAATTCACGAACAACTGTGAAGTCTTTCAAGAACTCTTTGTGCGTGCCACGTAGAACTTCATGACACGAGCAACTTCTAGCGAGTGCAAGGCCCCTTCAGCCGGTGACAAAGGTTTTGGGAAAAAAACAGGTAACATCAAAGGTTCGTTGAGGTGGAATTCCGACGGAACCTTCGGCATGAAAGAGGGGTGCGTCCGCAGCACCACCCTCGATTTGTGGAAAGTCAGGTATGGCTGTTTGCAGGATAGGGCCTGTATCTCACCCACCCTCCTGGCGGAGGTGATGGCCAGAAGGTAAGCCATTTTCCACAAGAGAAAATGGAGAGGGGCCTGATGCATAGGCTCAAAGGGGGCACCCACGAGCCTCGTCAGGACCACGTTGAGTTCCCAGGGCAGGAGGTATCACAGGCGGGAAAGATTGAAAAAGTCCTTGAACCCCTTGACAAGTCGATGAGACCAAAGTGAAGACCTTCCTGGAGACCTGGTGTAGCGTGAGATAGCCGCAAGATGTACTTTGATCGAGGCGTGCACCAGTCCGGCCTTGGCCAAGGAGAGCAAGTACGGAAGAATCTGCAGGGCCATGACCCTCAGAGGGGTAATATTTCGGCAAAACGTAGCAACACGCTTCTACTTGTGACCGTAGTACTTCAAAGTTGACAACGCCCTGGCCTTGGTGAGGACCTCCCTGCAGTCTGCAGGCAACTCATATCCTCCACACTCTAGGGCTGCAGGAGCCAAGCCCTCAGGTTTAGCGATCCTGGGTTGTGATGTAGGATTGCACCTCCTTCTCTGGTGAGAAGATACGGGACCGCTGGTAGCATGACCGGAGGCGACGCTGACAGGCTGAGAAGGTCTGGGTACTAAATCTGCCTCGGCCACGCCGGGGCGATGAGTATCATCCTGCACTGACACTGAGTGTGTTGATGTCTCATAGCAGGAGAGGCAACTGAGGAAACGCGTACATAAACATCCCTTCACACGGGAAGAACAATGCGTCCCCTAGGTTCCTGGGTTGAAGGAATCTGCTGGCGAACATCTGGCATTTGGAGTTTGCGCCGATTTGGCAAGGATGCGGTCCACCTGGTCCTGACGAAGTTCCCACTCGTGGCAGGAGTGCAATTCCCTGCTGAGGGAGTCTGCAATGGTGTTCTTGACTCCCGCTAGGTGGAGGGAGACTAGGAACATTTCTTGTCCGACGGCCAGTGGTCGAAGTGGGCGGGCGCGGTGCTCCTCTACTTCTTCTAATTAAGTTTTACAGTTCCTATATTTTTATTTTAAAAAGAAACCATTCCGGAATGGTTTCATTTAAAATAAAAGTGTAGGAAGAAGTTGAAACATGCACTTTCAGTGCAATGCACCGAACGTTCCCTGAAACAGCAGGCGCATGTGTTTTGGGGTTTGTATTGTGCATGGGAGGGTGCGTGGCGATGGGGTTTGTGGGGAGCGGTGCAGGCCAGTAGGGAACATAGTTCCACTACTTCTTTCCATACACTTCGACCACTGCCGACGGCCCAGCGACACAAGTCCTGCGCTTCCCTGGAGTGCGCCAGTGATCGAGTGCCCCCTTGTTTCCTGATGTAGAACATCGTGGTGGTGTTGTCTGTGAAGATCCTCACAACCTTGCCCTTCAGAGGTGGAAAGAAAGACTTGGGGGCCCAGAACACAGCCCTTACCTCCAGGATATTGATATGGAGATCCTTCTCCTCCGGCAACCACATACTTCTGATGTGCAGATGCCTGGTGTGGGCTCCCCAGCCTTCCAGGGAAGCGTCCGTGGTGACATGTCACGGGAGATGTTGGGGCGGACGTCCCACCACCTTATCGCTCGCCAGAACTCGTCATCCAGAGTGATCTTATCCGCAAAGTTTCCGAACATTTGTATTCAATGAGCGTCCAGGAACTCCTGAAGAGGTCGCATCTGTAACCTACAGAGCCGGATGAGGTATATGCAGGACGACATCATGCCGAGCAAGGACTTGATGGTTCGCACGTGGCCGTATTCCTCGACAACAGCCGCTGCACCTTCCCTTGACTGGCCGCTACTCTTTCTTCCGAAAGTGATGCCAGGCCGGAAACTGTATTGAGCATGGCTCCCAGGAAGAGCACGATCCGTCAGTAGGTTGACGTCCGCCTCTGTGTGTCCTACGACCAATTCTCGTGAGCGGGCCGCCTCTGTGTGTCCTACGACCAATTCTCGTGAGCGGGCCTGGATGGGCCAGTCGGCGAGGTAAGGGTATACGTATATCCCTCGTAGAGGCAGATGGGCCGCCACTGGTGCCAGGTATTTTGTGAACACTCTGGGGGCCCGACTTCAAGCCGAAGGGAAGGGCCTTGAACTAGTAGTGCTGTCCCTGCAACACGAAACGTAGAAACTGTTGGTTTCCTGTGAATGGGGACGTGGAAGTAGGCGTTGTCTAGGTCCAGCGAGGTCAAGAAATCCACTCTTGCCAGTTGGCTGAGCAAATGTTGCAACGTGACCATCCTGAATTTCTGAGACTTGAGGTACTTGTTCAGATGTCGTAGGTCTAGAATGGGCCTCCAGCTCCCCACCCCCCAACCCCAGTCTTCTTTCTGACCAAGAAGTATCTGGAATAGCCTGCTGAGCCCCGCAGTCGCTGGGGAACCAGCTCTATCGTCCCTTTTCATAGCATGGTCCATACCTCCTCTAAGAGCTGAGGGATGTATTGCTCCCGACGGGTCACCGGAGGAATCCGCGGACACCTGGGCTGAAATTCCAGGGTTTGTCCTTGGGCGAGAGTATCTAGCACCCATCTGTCGGTGATGATCTTTTCCCACTTGCTGACAAAACCTCGTCAGCCAGCCTCCCACCGGGGCCCGATGTCCTGGTCGGTTTAGGCTTGCACCGGCACCCGGCCCTGCAGTGCTGCTGTAGGGTGCCCAAGGAACGGGCCGTCTCCGTATCCGCCTTGATGCCCTGTAGGGACTTCCTGAAAAGGTTATCTCTGTCGAAAGGCATGCCCAGGACCTTCGCCTGGACGTCCTGGCGGAAATTCGTGGCCTTCATCCAGCCTTGGCGACGAAGGGAGACACCGTTCCCCATCTGCCAGAAACCTGTGTCGGTAACGTCCAGCACCATTGTGATGGTGTGATCCAACGCTACCTCTCCCTCCTAGAAGAGAGAGATTTCCTCCATCCTCTTGTCGTCCAGGAGGAACTCCAAAATGGGACACAGCTTGTTCCACAGCTCCCTGTCCTTACCTGGCTAGTATAGCCAGGGCTGCCTTGATAGTGGACGCTGCAGTGTAAATCACCTTCCTTCCCATGGCGTCCATCTTCTTTCCCTCACTGTCCAGAGGGACTGAGGATGACGAGGACTGGTTAGCCGACCGTTTCCTCACGGCCGCTGACACCACCGAATCCGGCTATGGTTGCAACCTCAGGCACTTGAGTGCAGACCCCGGTACTACTTCTCCAGCCTATCCCATTTGGCTAGAGCCATGCAAGGGTTATTCAAGAGGGCCAGGCCCTCCTCCCACATGTCATCCAGGAGGGCCACCGCCATGATTGTCTTCCTCTTGGCCTCGCGCCTCTAGTACAGGAAACCCTCCTTCCTGGTTTCTTCAGGCACAAGCTGGAACAGCTTGGAGGCTCTGCCGATCATGGAATGAAACGACCCCATCTCGTCCGGTGGGGACACCGTAGGCTGCTGGGACCCGCCGCCACAATATCATTGTCGTTCTTCGTGGCCGTATCCATGTCTGTACCCGTGTCTGGGTCTGCTGGGGGAGAGGGTGCCCGATGTGAGTGTGGAGGCTGAAATGGGGGCGTTGGATGACACTTCCTCATCTTTGCTGGTGGCTGATCAGGGGCCTGGGGGACCATTGGAACCGGCCCTTGTGGCATCCTCTTCTGGATCTCCGACACAAGGGTGTGGAGGGTCGATAGGATGTCCAGAGACACATCCCACGGTGCAGCTGGCGTGATCGGAACACTAGGCCCTGCGCCATCGTCGCTGTCCCCCTCTACCACGTGGTCGTGGACCGTGCTCAAGGACTCCAGGTCCTTGCCGTCTGGACAAAATTTCAATGGCCTGGGCCAAAGCCTGGGACTGATCTGGGGCCTGCTTGCTCCTATTTTTTTCTAACCTGAGGGCTGGACCCGGGTTCTTTGAAGGTATCCCCTTCTCCGACGTGCCGACAGACCTTGTCAAAGTCACTACAATGGTCTCGCGCCTCGGTGGAAGGGATACCTTCAGCGCTGTGAGGACTATTTTCTCAGGGTCAGCCCACTTAACTTTCGAGAGAGCCGCCGCCACTAGCTCTATCGTCGACGACAATTTATCTTGTGCCGCCTGGGCCTTCTTGGGCAGTTCGGCCTTCTTCTCCTCTTTCTGCCGCTTCTCAGGCTTCTACCGCAGTTTAGCCGGGTTGAACGTGTGTCTCTTCGAGTTGGAGCGCGATTGCCAGCTGTCTGCTGTGGGACCCGCTTCCGCCGCAACCCCAGTAGACCCGGACTTGCGCTTCTTGGCCTTATCTTGGGCCCCCACGGATGAGGCGCCCTCACAGGACGTAGAAGACCGCTCATCGGACCGACAGCCCTGGGTGAGGCATGATCCTGCTCAGAGCACGGGTCAGAGGCCTTAGCATTCCCAGTAAAACAGCGCATCATCTTCAAAACAATGTGCATAACGCACAGGGCAATCAGCGGACAAGGAGCAGAATTCCTACAAAAGAAAATAATCTACAAGCCAACGAGACCGCTCAGGTCAACCAATGAAATCTGACTGGAACAAAAACCTTACATCAAGAAGAAACTCGGAGGAACCGCGAAAACCTGGAACAGCATCCCAAAAATAATAAGGAACACCAAAGATCACCTCAAATTCAGAAAATTACTAAAAACCTGGCTCTTCAAAACCAGAGACTAAAACCGAAACAACAATAAGACAAATGACTCAACAAAAAGGACCTTGACACAGGGGTCCACCTGCGAGACCCAGGGAGACGGAGGCAACGACTCCAGCCAACCCTCACCATCCCCCATCACCCGTACAGCCACAACTAGGTACCACGAGCTGTGGAACGGACAAGACACAACTAATCACCACACAAACGGAAGTATGGACACTAGCAGCTGCGCTAGTCATGTGGGGGGGTGAGGAGCATGCAAAGTTATTAAGGGAGCGGGCGGAGGAGACAGCTAAATCCTCAAACGGCCTCGAATGGAGAAAAAAAAAAAAAAAAAAAACGAGCACGTACCTCCTGAAGCACAGGGTGTACAAGCATCCCGTCGTGTAAGATTACACGAGCCCAACCGGCTCAATCCAGGATAGAGATGCCAACTAACCAATACCACTAACAACTTCCTTCTCTGCATACACCTCTCAAACTCCAAACCAAACACAACCACAAACCTCCAGCACAGCAAACCGCACGAACTTCACTACACTGCAACAACAAAACAAAAACACACATAGACTCGCACATCAGCACACGACGACTACCGGCCGCATACACCCCAGGCCCAGCCGACGGAACCACCGGGCTGAGGCTGCCAACAGCACATCACTGCAATCTTGCACTTTTCCAGCCTCCACCCACTAACCCACCCCTCCCTCCCTCTTTCAGAGCCGCCAGAGCGCCAGGGGACCACGCCGGTGGTGATAGTGCGCGGTACAAATGACCTTTAACATTAACATTAACATTAACATTAACATTCAGCCACGCCACCAGTCTACTGTGCCTGTCCTTTGTAGTCTTCTTGGAGAATCCACGGCATATCTCACAATCTCCTTCCTCGTGGTCCAGATGCAGGCAGTAGTGGCATTGCAGGTGTTTGTCCTCCACAAACACATTTCGAAGCCCGCACTTGGTGCAGGACTTGAAGAGGAACCTTCCTTCCTTCTCCTACGTCATGGTCAGAGGGCGCAAAGTAGGCCTAATGGCCTCCTGGAAACTTCGATGATCTTCGCCCTTGAGGGGGCGCTGAAATTCACTGATAAGGGATCCCCGTTGCCGGCAGATGGAGAGAAGAGCACACCAGCTCTTTCGGAACAAAAATAGAATCTTTTGACATGTAAAAACATAGAAGTAGCTCACAGAGCAAACTCGAAGGCTCCCAACACTGAAGAGTGCAGTAAAAATCTGAAGATGGCTGCCAGAGGAGGGGTTTAGGAAGAGGACTGTCATTGGATGGGGACAGTATGACCCAGAGGACAGTGATTGGTTTATGGGAGAAATACAGTTTGTAAGTGAAAGTGAAACGGTTGTTCTTTTACAGAGGATTCCCAGCCTGACGACAGGGCATATTCATGAGCATGTGAATCCATGCCAGACCACATGCTCGAGAAGGCTTACTTACCTTCTAAAGTCAGGAGGGGTTCAAAACAAAATCAAAAACCTGGGGATTCCAGAGAGGGAAAGCAGCTGTTGGGTAGCGAGGGCTATCGTCCCAGGCCACCAGGAGGTTTAGAATGCGGCAGAAGCCCAAGTCTGTGCTGTAGGTGTCTGGAGAGAATATAGGGATAAAGGGGTTGTCCAAAGAAGTTGCATTAGGGTATAGATCACAGTGAAATTGGGTGTAGAATGTACTAGTCATAGAACGCCATCTCAGAAAATAGCAGCCATCTTTAAACTGAGGCTGGGCTTTGCGCTGCTGCCACGACAGTAGACCCAAGCACAAGACATATCAACCTGGGCGGTTAGTGGGGAAGGCCAAATTGACGAGGTTCCATAGCCCTTCCACTGTCTCATACTGCTAGCACATGTAACCAAGACAGAATTCACCAGGCAAGGCCACGAGGGGGCCGAGAGCTCCCTGCAAGCAGTTATCCCACGGGAAGGAGGGCGTGAGCCTCTGACCCAGTGCGGCCCAAACCCTAAGTTATAGTGTCCAAATGCCCCCATCCCAAGACCCCAACATTCCAAGGCACCAGCAGCCCAAGACACCAGAACATAAAACTGTCCTTATAAAGATCACAAACAGAATATTGAAGGACCCTAGGATTTGTTCTGCGAGGTGCCAGTGAGGTAAAGTAACAAATGTAACACCCAAGGTGGGAAGGCCTAGGACAGCGCCGACTCGTCTGGGATCGAGTTGGGGTTTGTAAGATAACATGACCTCGAATGTAGCCTCTGCACCCATGCTTGCAGTACCAGGTGCACATTGGGCCTCTGATGGGGAATGTTATGTGTTCCACGCTTAATTGCTAATTACAGCACCTGATGACGCGGTTAGAAGAGCCCCATGTGGAAGAAGATGGACAGAAGGAGCTGGGATCGATGACCTGGCATCCCATATGGAGCAGGCCGCCTAGGTATAGGGTCATACCAACCAGCTATGTGGATTTGTACCCTATATGATGTATGTCAGTTGTGACGGTTTCGCCCCTATAAGCGGCTCTAATAATGTTGGTTTCATTAGAGCGCTCCGTGGCAGCAGAGTTCTTTGCTATTGTGTACTTTACTTTTATGAGAATAAACCTTGTTCTCCTTGCAAGAGGGGTGCTGTGTTCTTTCTGGTGTGAGCGTTGAGGGGCATCTTTACACAGCCACAAGAAAATCTTTCCCAACAGGCCAATTTCTGGAGGCCAAGACATGATCCTAAAAGTAACTGATTGTACCCTAGTGGCATATTCCCCAGGGAAATATATTAAGATAATATCAGCCCTCAAAAATAGTCAGTTGGACTATCCCAATCCGTTTTTGACATACAAGACACCAAGAAATCCCATGAAAGTGTAACTATATATCAATCTGCGAAACCATAATTTGTCAGATAGGGGGTGGGTCGAACAGCTGGCACATCCCCGATGTGGGCCTTTACTCATTAAAATTAACAAGTGTCCAAATGGGTTCCCAGGTTGTTGAAAATGTGCAATAGCTATCTAGCTGGATCTAAGAAGTCTTGTCCACTGCCATTAACAACCGTACCGTTGACCCCCAAAGATGAATCAGGGAAGGTTTGCTTGTTTCCATCTGTGAGGAAGTGCCCTTCTGGGGATTTCCAGTTGGTTGACCAAGGCGGCCAGGAGTCTCCCCAAGCTTGGGGATGAAGGACCTGGGACTGTTATGGGGAGGATCTTCTGGTTACCCCCATGTAGCTGCAACTAAATACAGGGGGATACACACATTGCCACACAGATACTCTTGCCTCTTTAAAGGGGATCAAACAACGGCAGTCCCACAGAGATGAACTGCCCGCGTTGTCATCACCCCTCACGTGTGTACATGAATCCTATATGCAGAGGGGTATAGAAAAAGGGGCACAAGATAGATCGGTGGAGACGCGGCTCCATCCCACTCCAGAACAGCTCAGCTAAGGGTGTTCACCATGGGGCAAGGGTTAGGGTATAACAACAAGAGATAGGCCTACCCAAGGAGATGGACTAGCCAGCCCCAAATCTTACATAAGAACTGGAAGCCATCCAGGAGTGCGGTAGGGCCCAGACTATGTGCTGCTTGCAGTGACAGCTGAGTTCCCTTACCTTGGAGAAGGGCTAGAAGGCAGGAACCGGGTGTGGCAGGCAGAGAGAGTCCTGCCAAACTGTACGGGGAAGCCAAGCCTCACATCAGGGCTTGTAAGCCATCGCCATAGGAGGGGCTGTAAGGAACAGTGAAGACAGACACAAGCGATCACAGTTCAAAAGTGTTTATTAAACTGTATGTAGGTCGGAAAAACGCCTAATCTAAACCGAAATCTAAGATGGGAGCAAGCGTCAACCATCAAATGAAAATAAGGCAGTCCTAGTGGCGTTGTGTCAAATAAAAAGGGCCTATACTAAGAAACCTATTGCCAAACCTTACAACTAATACAACAAGGGTGTGGAATAGTTCTCTAGAAAGGAAAGAAGTGTTCACAAATAACATGTCAGGATGCGGTAGCTTGGGTCTCCCTTCCCCGTGTTTTGAGCACGGGGGTAAGGTGGGATCTTGGAGCACAGCACACTCTTGAGCTTCCCCAGCACAAGACGATAGTTCTGTTCCAGTTTATCAGGAGCCTCGATGGCCAAGTCTTGTTTCTCTTGAGAGTCTCTTGGCTTCGAGGGCCTGACGTATTCAAATATTAACACAAAAGTTCCTTCAACAGAATGAAAGTTTGTTTCTTGGTTTCACTTATGGTGAGGATTCTTCACCCCTGGGTACCCCTCTTCCGGGCGCTGACCCTTGTTCCTTGTGATTTTTGGGTGATAGCCATTCACCCCTTGGATCTCCCTCTCCCAGGCTTGGATCCCAAAACAGTTCCTATCAATATCAAGGTCTTGGTGGTTGTAATTTCCTGGTCCTGAGGGCCTGATAGGTTTTCCATGAAAAAAATTCTGTTCTACGTATTTCTCAGGTGATGGGTTCAGCCCTGGGTCCCCCTCTTCCAGGCGTTGACCCTTCTCTTACTTTCAGCCTCCCTCTACCGAGTTCACTATGGCTTTTCCTTCCTTTACAAATCTTAATTTCTTTTTAAACAGTTCCAGTGGACATCCCTTAGTGTTCACAGTGCGTTCACTCTTGTCAACACATTGTTTCTTGGGACTTTAGACTTGCCCCCTTCTCGTCAGCATCCCCTCTTGCGGGTTCACTCTTGCGGACTTCAGATTTGTTTTCAATGTTTGCGGGATTCACTTCCCTTGCTTTCTCACAGTTCTTAGGTCAAAGGCATGCGACTGTACGGGGGTTTTGCTTGACCTCCTGTATGACCACTTTGACCTATCTTGGCAACTCTCCTACGGCCTTCTGGTATCTGTAGTTTCATTCATACAGGGATTGACCAGGGTTTCTTGGGGCAGCACCCAGGTAGTGCCGGCCCTCTCTTGCAGCTGGCCTCCCCTTTACAATGTTTCTGGTGTCTAAGCTTTTCTCCCTTTGCCATTTTGCGACTTTCATTCACCACAGCCCGGTTCTTATCGGCTCTCCCCTCGACTCACCAGCTGTGATGAACCGCCTGGTGTTCCTCCTAACTGGAGTCAAGGCCGGTACCACAGAAGCAGGAGTCTCTCTCGCTCCGGTTTATCAGCGTCAATACGCTCTGTGTACCGTTGACATCTGCTGCAGCATACTTGGGCTACTGTCCTCAGCATTACGATTCTTTCAGCGGAGGGTTCACTGGGTTTTGTCGTAGAGGGCAAGGTCATGTCTCTCCTCGTCAGCCTCTCGCTGACTTTGCTGCCTTTATCCTCTTCTTGAACTGCCGGTTTCTGGATAGATGTCTCGTCATGCGGTCTGCCTTTCTTGTACTGTGCTCTCTTGCTCCACCTTTTATCCATGTGGGGAAAGTAAAGGGTCCTCAGGTGTGTGTTATTTAATTTAATTGCCTGACTTTGCCTGACCCTTGTGTCGGGGCAGGTAAGGTAAACAGTTGTATTACCAGTCCGTTGTCTTTCATGAGGCAACGCAGTGTTCGTGTTGGAAAGGGGAGGGGTGTTACATGGAATTACAGTCTTTGTTCTAGAGGGTTAGGTGGTTTCGGAAGGGTGGGTTTTGTAGGGTTTTCTAAATGAGTAGGAGGGTTTGTGGAAACTGTAATTGTTGGTCACTTTCGACTGGGCGTTCGGAAAGTGACAGAGCAACGGGATTGGTAGGGTTTGCGGGGCAAACAGGAATACCTAGGATCGTGAAATAAACAAAAGGGATTGTGGGAACGGTAGTATTTTGCTTGAGCGGGTTGGGAGTGCAGGAAATAATAATCAGAGGGACGGGACAGAAAATGATTAAGAATTCCGGTAGGGCGCAGGGAAACAAGGAGTATGAGATGGGTAATCTTTGGATGCAAGCGGGTTGGAGATCTTAAGGGATTAGCTCTGGACGGAGGGGTATTTTGATTGGGGTAGGAGAGATTTAGTGGGAGGAGGCGAGGTAGACGTGTTGTAGCCTACAAAAACCACTCAGATTTCCTCAACCTCTCCTTTTACCTCGGTACAATACTGCGTCTCCCTTGGGTTATTGACCTGAGTACAACCTCAGGTTCCCCCATCCTGGTGAGCCTTTCTCGCTCTTTCACCCCTAGAGTTGAGATCCGAGCGTATCAGCCCTTCATTGGCCACCTGAATACAGGTTTCTCGAGGTTTGTTAGGTGAGATACTCTCAGGTATTTCACAGAGCCCACAGCCAATCCCCATCCCAGTTAACACACCTTCGTTCCTTTTCATTAGAGTGAGGCTGGAAGTCAGGACCAAAGCCCTATTAAAGCTTTTAATCTCACAAGCCCAATCTAGCATTGCAGGTGTTTGGGGATAAAAGCTGGAGAGTGGAGAGAGGACTTTGGTTGGAAGAGAGAGCAAAAGATTGAAGAATCTGAGAGCTGGAGGAGATACAGAGGAGACCGAGCCAAATAGGCAAGAGGGCTAGAGCAAGAGACAACGAGCAGAAGAGTGGTAGCCAAAGAGGGTGAAATAAAAAAATGGGCTTCTGGCCCAAAATAGCAAAGACCGACCCCAGTAGAGTCAAGAAGCTGAGAAAGACCTAGCAATCTTTGAATGTGACAGAGTGCAGGAGTGGTGCCAAAAGGGGAGATTGGAAGCTAGTGAAAAGTGAAACCCAAAGGGGTGAGGTAGAAGGTGAACATAGTGAGAAGCAGGGCAGTAGTGAGTGAAGCAAATCAGAGGCCAAAGGTGGTGAAGGCGAAACGCACAGCGGATAGAGATTATTGAGGCTGAAAATAGAAAGAGGAAGAGTGGTGCTCATAGGAGCAAAGAAAGCACCCAAAAGGGTGAGAGGAAGAGACATTAGGAAAGTACTGATAATAGGACACAAATGAGTGAAGTAGGAGAGAATGTAACGCAGCTGGAAGTTGAAGGAAGAGTACACCGATCAGAGATGGTCACAAAAGGAGAGAAGGAACTTGAAGACGTAGAGAAAGTTTATAGAAAGATTAATTGAGGAAATTGACACTTGAAAAGAAAAACAGGAACTGGTTTGTTGAAGCTGAGCTGGTAGTCAACAAAAGGGGGCAGGTAAGAAAGCAGGAGGATGGAAGAAAAGAGATCAGGGGAAGTATTCTGCCAAGCCTAGGGGCTGAGATCCAGACAGAGTGCTTGGCCACCGTCTCAACCTGCCAATCTCCCCTGGTCCGCTTCTAGGACTGTGGGAAGTGGTAAGCTTGCTACCCAGGCCACTTATTCATTTGCTACGGGACACCGACTTTTCCACTGAGAGAAATTGCCTTGAGGAGCAGACAGTGGGGATCCCAGAGGAAGACAACTGACTACAGACTATTTTTCTTTTTTTTTTGTATTGTTTGTGGTTAAATAACCTTTACAAAAATATCCACATCATTAAACAAACAAAACCAAATCGACCAAATTAACAATGTTAAAAAATGAATATATGCATTTATAAAATCTACAAATAAACCCCTTAATCACATAAACTTGTAAATTAAAAACCTTACATGGCGAATTGATCACAAATTCATGCTTAAAATAATAAAACTTATTTTTTTAAAGAAAATTAAAAAAAACACAAGGAGTGTTATTTAAAATTACAAAGCTGTTGGATTCGGTGCAATATTATTAATAAAATTATCTTCTTTCAGGTTCAAAGAGTTAAAGAAGGTGGCTACAGCAAGAGTTTCTGAAGTGTTACACCCGCTCAAGCACCTATGCCATATTTGATGCCAATTAGCCCATTGGTGGTTAGGATACACGTTTGCCAAATAACATTCTCGTTTCCTGTTCAATTCCTTGCAGAAGGAGAATAAATCTTATTGACGCAACAGAAGTATCTAGATGACAAAATCGACAAACCAAATCCTTATGGTCAATCATGCCGCGTCGTGCAAGAATTTCTTTTGTATTTAGTAAATTCCAACGCACCTGCATAAAGTTGGCCTATGGTGTTTATCTGGGAACTTAGCAAGCTTTGACCCCTCGTTTCTTATATTCTTTATTTAGATGTGCCATAGAGGGGTATCCGTGGAATTTCTCCAAATGTTCAATCCATTCAAAATCCAGTAATTTGAATTTCACTTTATTTGGATTTGATATTAGGGTCTCAATATCCACATTGATTTCATTAAGAAATTAAGAATTTGTGCACAATGCGTCCCAATTGTCTTCACAGCATTCTGTTTTTTCCCCCAACACAAGTTGTCTGCATACTTTCAAGCAAATTCACATACAAGGAATCCCCAGAAGACATAAGTATTTTTCTAAATAAAGAAAGCCGATGCCATTCCACCGTAACAGAGATGGAGGATAGCCCTAGTTCAAATCTTATTGCCACGAGCAGCACACTGTTGGGCACTCCCAGTACACCGGCCTTCAAAACTTAGCTTCCCATACCTCTAGGCATTTCAGGGTAGAATTGTAAAACACTTCCTAGCCATAGATCAATTTCGGAACGGCCTTGCCAAGATAAAATTTTGAGACACAAGCATTGTTGACCTCTGGTATAACGTGGTTTTCACATTCGTAATACCAGGAGTAGCTGAAATTATGTATCCCATATATGTCATATTAGAGGAAGGGATTATGCATGTATCATCCCATACCCATGGTTGAAGTCGCTTTTTCAGGCTTCTAGAAACAACCAAGATTCCTGCTATCTTTGAATTGATCTTCAGCCCATTGTCCGAAGCAAATGTGGAAAAAGATTTTAATAGATGTCTCAACCCCACGTGTGATTTATCAAACCAGAAGAAATCGTCTTCGTAAGCGAGCCAGGCCAGATGTTGTGAGCCTATCTTCGGAGCTATTAGGGCAATTGGAGTTAGATATTTGCCAGCATTCGACACGTATAGGATGAATAAACATGCTGCTAATGTACACCCCTGCCGAAGACCTGACTCAGTTGGAATACTTCGGGACATGCCCCCATCTTTATTTAACCTAATCTTTACAGAGGAGTTGGTATGAAGGACTATAATTAGTTCCAAAAGTGTATTAGGAATCCCCAAATCCTAGGTTTGCCCACAGACTATTACGATCCACACGATCAAAGGCGGCAGATAGATCAATTGATGCCACGTAGGTGCAGGAGTGGGGCGTATCTCAGGTGGTCTGCTGAATGTGTCTAAGAATGAGGCCATTAAGCAATGTAGAGTACCCCTTTCCGAATCCAGTTTGAAACTTGGATATTCTGGCTGATGATACAGCCCAACTCTCAAGATGTTGAAGGAGAATTGCAGAAAAGATCTTGCTATCGGTGTCGAGGAGCGAAATTGGCCGATAGTTAGAAGGTTCCGTCCTCAGACCCTTTTTGAAGATTGGTGCTATGTACACTGTTTGCCAAGAAATCCGGAAAATCTTAGAAGCTAATACACTTTGAAATAGAATGTTCAGAACATTTGCCCAATGTCTTGGTTCAGCCTTAAGTATGGCATTAGACACCCCATTTGGACCGGCTGATCTCAATAGCTTACTCTTTTGAATCAAATTATAGACATTCTACTTGCAAATTGTAAGGGCTACATAGACAGAGTAATCCACATTGCTCAGGTAGCACAACAAACGGTTTGACAGGCCTCGCTGTATATATGTTAAAAAAAACAAAAAAACTCTGCCCATATTGCTTCAGAGACCAAATTATTTGTGCAATACAGGTAGCGACTTCAAGACCATTTATTAGAGCCCAAAATGATCCGCAGTCTTTTTTAGCCAAGGACTGAAGGATCAATTCGGCATCCTGCTGAAGCAACACTGCTCGCTATTGTTTACAAAACTGACAGTATTTTTGTTTGACTAAATTATTCGATACAATTATTTTAAAAAAAATGTTAAACTTTTTTTATTATTTGTCTTGACAACTCACGAAACAACTCAGGGAGCCACATGACTCTAGCAGCAATAACAATACACTTACATCATTTCCAGTAGAACGTGAACAACTCATGGAGGAAAGCAGGAATACAAATCGCATAAGAGCATTGGCATTTGAGAGACGGATACCAAGATCACAAGGTGGTCACATTATGGGGAACAACCTGGAGAAGAATGAACAGAGTTTGAGGGAGAATCCATGGCAGACATGTACTCACGAAACCTACGCCAGATATCTCTGGGCCTTGTGTGTGGGTGCTGCATTGCACACCAGGCTTCTTCCGTGTCATGTGCCCATGTAACTGTTCTAAGCCATTGAGCGTATGTGGGTGCCCTGGGTCGGAGCCAACACAACAATATACAGCCAACCGCCAGCAGCATGCAGAGCCCCGCTAGTTTCTTCCAATCACGTC
This sequence comes from Ambystoma mexicanum, assembly GCF_040938575.1. Classification (NCBI taxonomy): domain Eukaryota; kingdom Metazoa; phylum Chordata; class Amphibia; order Caudata; family Ambystomatidae; genus Ambystoma; species Ambystoma mexicanum. Next base: position 496,440,951 of record NC_090936.1, on the reverse strand, counting down.
CCAACTGGGGGAAGTCGTGAAAAAGACAATGCAGTGGGGTGGGGGCGATGGTGTGCTCCAATACATCTGATAATGTGGAGCAGATGTCAGACCAGAATTGGGTAAGGTGTGGGAAGTGCCAGAGCATATGAATGTAGGTAGCCTGATCCGAGCCGCACCTGGGACAGTAGGGAGGGGATTCGCTGAACATAAGATGCAGCCTCCCAGGAGTATGATGATACCTCTGCAGTACCTTGAATTGTATTAGCTTAAATTTCTAGTTGTAGGACACATCATGGGTGCGAGCACACATCCGGGACCATCTCTCGTCCGTGATCTCAACCTCCAGGTCCTCCTCCCAGCTGCGCCTCAATCTAGTGAAGGGTGGGGCTGCCCTAGCCTGTAGCTGGGAATAGAGCCTCGACACCTTGCCCCTGGAGGAGGAATAGGAACAGAGTTCAGCAACAATGGGTTCTTCAGGGGGTAGCGTGGGGAAGTCTGGGTATTTCGATTTGAGGTTCCTCTGGAGGGAGGAGAATTGTAACCACACTGTGGGACAGCGTTTGAGGGAAGGTGGGAGATCAGACCACTCAATAAAGTTGTCTTGTGTATATATATCGCGGAGCGTCAGGAAGCCAGCATCCGACCAGCGGTTAACGATGGATTGTGGGACAGATGGGACATCAGGGAAGAAATTCCACAACGGTAGGTCCCCATGGAATGGGTGACGTGTATCAACCATAGCCCATAGCTTAGTTAATGCTAAGGATGTGCTGGCTACGGGGTCTGCAGAGTCAGGGTCGGGAAGTAAGGGTTTGAGGATTAGGGAGCCGATCACCCGTTCAGCGACAGTTAGTTTCTCCAAACGAACATGCGGGGGGTGGGGGGGTGAGTGGTGTTAAACCAACACGATGCAAATTGGGATTGAGCCACCACCCAGTATCTAATGAAATCAGCGGCGTTAAACCCCCCTAATTCCTTGGGGATAGCCAGTGTAGAGAGTTTGAGGCGGACTGCGCCAGAGTGCCAGAGGAAGGTGTTACAGATTTGACGTAATGATTGAATAATGTGTCCCCCTGTCATATGGGCAGATTGGTGAATCGATAAAGAAGCTGAGGTAATACCACCATTTTAAGTATTCCAATCCTGCCTGCAAGCGAAATGGGGAGCCTAGTCCAGCTGGAAGTTTTCGTAACCAGGTTCTTCAGATAACTCTGGTAATTGTCCTCGCGTAGCTGTGACGTGTGTCGGGAGACCACCACCCCAGGTAAGTGATGCTAGATTGAGACCAGGTGAAGCCTCCCAGGTCCTGTGGGGGATGTGTGGAGTTTGTGAGGGGGAATAATACAGATTTGGAGCAGTTGACCTTCAATCCAGAGATGTCACCAAAACGGGCGACATCCTCAAGGATTGGGGCAAGGTTGGTTTCCGAAGAGCGTCATCTGCGTAGAGGGAAATTATATCGGATTGACCCACTGTACGTAATCCCCTATGTGAGTGTGACTGGCGCATCATGTCGGCAAAGGGTTCAATGGCGATAGCGAAGATTAGCGGGGAGAAAGGGCATCCGTGCCGTGTGCCTCTAAATATCTGGAAAGGGGCGGAGCACCTATCCTCTGTGCGAACTCTCGCCGAAGGGGCTGTGTATAGAAGCTTAACCCAGGCGCGGAAATTGGGGCCAAACCTGCATTTCTCGAGGACCCACCAGATATTTCCAGGACACCAAATCAAATGCCTTCTGCATGTCCAGGGTGGCAGCCGCCGCCTGTGTAGTGGGGTTGACCCTGCTGATCACATTAAAGAGTCGTTTTAAATTTAGGGATGTGGATCTACCCGGGACTAATCCTGCCTGGTCAGGGTGGATGAGATGAGGCATAATCGGGGCTAGGCGGTTGGCCAAAAGTTTAGCGTATATTTTGATATCACTATTAATCAACGAGAGGGGACGGTATGAGCCACACTGGGTAGGAACCTTACCGGGTTTGAGGAGGACTGTATTAGTGCCTCGCGGAGGGAGGGAGGAAGTATACCCTTTTCACAAGACTCCTCCCAAAGGGCCAGGAGGTGTGGGACCAGGAGTGCCATATACTGCTTATAAAACTCCATGGGGAGCCCGTCCGGGCCGGGGGCCTTACCCGATGCCAGCGTCTCAATGGCCTCAGTGAGCTCATCAGTGGTGATGGGGCGTTCCAGGGAGCAGACAGCCACAATGGGTAGGACAGAGAGGAGGAGATTATCTAAGTAGGAGTCGATTTCTGGTATAGGGGGGCTATCGACCTCCGAGTACAGGGAGGCGTAAAAGGATAGGAATTCAGAATTGATGTCCTGAGGGGAGGTGGCCAATGAGCCGTCAGCCCTTGACATAGCCTGGATATTCGGGGCTCCGAACTCGCGACGGAGCGGTCTTGCCAGCATACAGCCGGGACGTTCCCCCTCACCATATTTCCTTGCCAACTGGGGGAGTCCAGGAATTTGACCTCACGCTCCGCTAGGGAGCGAAACTTGTCCAGTTCCGCGCCCAATGTCGATAAAGTGGTCGGGGAATGGTCTTGAGCATATTGTGTCGCGAGATTGGCTAGGGTTGATTCACTATCGGAGATGTCTGCCCGGATTTCCTTTAGGATGCCACACTCCTTGGAAATGGCGACTTCTCTAGTGTATGCTTTAAAGGATTCCCAGAGTGTGGCGTGTGTCAACACAGTGTCTGTGTTAATCTCAAAGAACTCCTCAATGGAGGATTCGAGTTCGGTAGCGAAAACCTGATCTAGAAGAGCATAGGGACCCAACCTTCTGTTAGGCAGAAACCTGTGCAGTTCCCTCTGGGACCACTGCAAAAGATTTAGGACTAAAGGTGTTTGGCAGTAAACCCACTTGGTAGCAGTCTGTACCACACAGATTCACTTGGTAGCTGTGGCTGAGCAGTCAGACTTCCCTCAAGAAGAGTTAGGCAGTATACAGAGTATTCACAATAGGTCAAAAGAACATAGTAGAACAAGTAAACACTGACCAGAGCTGGGTGTAAAAGAGATAATTATTTATTTAAAACCACATCTAGTAAAACACACAAGCATGAATGTTAAGCAGTTCAAAAACACGGTCACTAAAAGATATATTAGACAATTCTTAAGTAAAGCCCCACTTATTTTCAGACAGCGGTGAGCACTTAACGCAGATGGCACTCAAATAATTTGTTTTAAAAAGGGAGAGAAAAGCAGATATAAATTGAAACAGATCCCAACACTTTTACAAGAACACAATAAGAGAGGAAGGCAAAGTAAAACCGTGAAGTTAGAGTTCAGAAGGCCGGATCCACTTTAAGAGGATCAGAACGAAAGGTGTCCAAGGTCACACGGTTGCAGTGCACAAAAGTCTTGAAAAGGTTAAAAAAGAGTTGGACATAAGAAAGGGACCAGTTACATGGTCAAGGCGCCCAGCCCAGTCCAGAAGGTTAAGGGATTATTATTACCTTGTAGGAATCTTTAGAAAGGGAGGCCTGGTGGACACGGTACCTTAAAGTGGTGAGAATACTCCAGCGGGGGCAGTTGTTCCTGGCAGCGGATGCAAGTCGGTGCTTCGTCTGGGGGAAGAGGGGATCTCGTCGGGGAGGAAGACAGGAGTCCGTTGCACTGCCAGGGAAGAAACCAGCCGTGGAGTTCTCGGGTAAAAGGAGCGGTCCTTTGGTGAGCGGTCCTTTGGTTCGCGGTCCAGTGGTAAGTGGCTATCCGGTTGCCGGGGTGCTTGGCACGGGCAACTCGACCACAAGACGTCCTGGGATGCGAGGAAAAGAAGGTAAACTGGTTGTGCCCACCAGTCAGGGGAAGAAGCCTCTCCAGCCCGGAGATCTTCTCTGTCGTCGGGAAGTGGTGAGTCGGTTCCGCAGGGCTCCACCGGTGGTGTCGTCGTGGTAGGCCGACTCAGCTTCTCCCTCGTCAGATTCTCAGGTCCTGTGGCGACTTCTGAAGTTCCAGTCCCCAAAGCCCTGCTTTTATGCAGCACACCCTCATTCACTCAGCCTAGCTGTCAATCAAACATGCTAAGTGGTGAGCCGGCATCGGCATCAGCGCCTGGGGGGGCTGTTAGCAGTCCTAGCCGTGGCGCGACGGACTTGGAGAGAGTAAGGATAATGCCAATACATTAGGAACAACAAGTGCATTCAGCTTGGGTTACATGAGTAGAGGATATAAGGTAAAGACAGGTGGGCCACGAAACATGGTTATTCATTCCCACAGATTCCAGCCATAACATGTCATATTTGTAAGCATTTCAGTAAGACCGGCTCCCCTGCAGGGGACCGGACCTCGCCAAACTCTGGAGGAACTGTAGTATATTAATACCAGTCAACTCTGAGGATCAAGCCAGCAGGAATAACCAGAAAGAACATCCAGAGTTGGCGTACATGGCCAGGATCCATTACGGGGGGAGTGTAATATGGCCCACCGTTGTCCCAACCAAACGTAATAAGTGTCAGAATAGGTTGGGCCCATAGCAGCGGTGAATCAGCCAGAGAAGTGCTCATCAAGGAACTTAGAGGCCTCCTCCGGAATCGTGAAAAAGAACGTTTTGTTGGAATGTTCAATATGCAGTTTTGCGGGAAACAGCATGGAGTACTTGACTCCTAAGTCTCGGAGTCTTTTTCACAGCAATGAATGATTGGCGTTCCTGTTGCACCGCTACAGAGTAGTCAGGATAAAGGTGGATCCTATTCGCACCGAGGAGAAGCTCTCCCTTGATTCTGGCCGCCCGTAGGTGGGCATCGCGGTCCCGGAAGTTTAGAATCCTGGCTATAATGGGCCGTGGTGGAGCGCCCGGTCTGGGTTTTGCAGTTAAGGAGCGGTGTGCTCTCTCAATGGCGAATTGTGAGGAAAGTTTAGGGGCATCAAGGATTGTCATTAGGATGCATTCCACATAGTCTTCCTTGGGCTCTGTAATATTGTCCTCGGGTATTCCAATGATGCACAAATTGTTCCGTCTCGACCGGGATTCGAGATCGTCATTTTTCTTCTTCACCGCTGTCACCCGATTGGTGAGCGTGGAGACTGCGGCGCATAGACAGCCCAGGTCATCTTCGCCAACTCCCAGTCTGGTTTTGACCTCAGCGATCCTTCCATCAGTTTTTTCAATATGGGCTTTTATGTAGGAGATGGTCCCATTCATATCGTCCAGTTTGGTTTGGAGTGTAGTGAAGCCATCCCGAATATATTCCAGCAACTTCTGCGAGTCGTCAGAGGTCGATGGGGCAGAGGTAGTAGGCTGCCCCTCAAGGTCATCGGGGACAGGCTTGGATGGCGTTTTAACGAACATGTTCAATAAACTTCAGCACCAGCCCCCTTGGTCATGATGGAGGCCGGGAACAGGGTCCGGGACCACAGAGGAGAGTAGTTACTCAGAAGTGGTAAGATTCCACAATGATAGTTGTAGCTTAGGGAAACTTGGGCCATCAGTTTGTAGTTTACCAGGTCTGTGGGTCAGTGTCCAACTTATGGTAAAGTTACGGCCCCAGTCTATTTTCCAAGTAATTTGAGCGTATCCCGACAGACAGGGCCCACCCTCGTGGAGGCAGCGGTGGGGGTCCCCCAGAGGCAGAGTCCGTGGGAGCGAGGGCACCGGTGGTTCAACACCGCAGGACCGGTTTAGTATGAGACAGGCGCCGGGGCCCAGGGCGGCGCCACCCCTCACCAAGTGGGCGAATAGCAAGTGCCGAGACCGATGCTGTGCAGGGTCCACAGGGTTGGATTAGCTGGCCTGATGGGTTTACACTCTAGGGGGGTTGCCCCCCCCAGTAGATCCAGTATCCGGGTGTCTCCCTTGATCTCAGGTCCCCTCGTGTAGCAGGAGGCATAAAACAAATGGTTCAGGCTTGGGGATCAGGATCCAGGGAGAGCCAGGGTCACCAGAGGAAGTGCGGCTCCACAGCAACAGCTGTATATTAAGAGTGTCTGGGTCAGTGCAGGTTCACAGGGCAATAGGTCAGTGACCAATTCGCAGCGAAGGTGTGCCTCAGTCTCCCTGCCAAAGCATATGTGTACTACAAAATATGCAGAACTGGACCCGTGCCAGTAACAGTGGGGGCCGACCCCTAGGGGAGGATCAGCGGGGGATAAAGGAATCGGTGGTCCAGTGCAGCCAGGCCAGCACAGTGTACGGTGGGGGCTGAAGCCCAGGGGTGGCACCCCTTCACCCCAGGGCAGCGTGTGGCGAGTATTCCAGTCAATGTTGTATAGGTGCCTAGGGTGGATTAGAGTGGTAATGTCCCAGAAGTGCACAGGAGTCGAGGCGCTCCAACCCAGCCCAATCCTCCAGGGGCCAGGGAGCACGCACTCAGGGAGTCTCACGTTGGTCCTTTAGTAGAACCACTGTGCAATGGGAATGATGGGGCAGGGGGGAGAAGAGTTCACACAAAATCCGGGCGAAGAAGGAGTTCAGAGCTTGAGCCGCTCCCCGGGGAGCGCTTGGGTAGTGCGCGGCTCACTTAGCCGCGGCGGGAGAGCCAACTGTCCCCACCAATCCACACATCGACGGGGGGAGGAGAGAGCCTAGGCCAGTCCAGGTTGCAGAGGTGAGACCCTCACCCCAACGGAAGATAGCCCGCTCCTCGCCACCCCACCTCCTTACCTCAATGTCAGCCCGTGGCTGACCGCCACAGAAGGAGGGGAGAGAGGGAGAGCGGCAGACGAGCTGCACAAAAGCAGGGGCCAGCCGCAGCGGGTCCGGCCATTTACGGCTCCCGCTCTGCACGAAAGGAGGGACCTGTCCCGGGCCCCAAGCACCGGCCCACAAAGGCGTAGTGTAGTTGCAGGACCGACGGAGATCAGGCAGGCTGCGCGGCTACACAGCTCGGGAGGCGCGCTCCGGCGCCCCTTCCCCACACAGGCCGCCCACGCCAGGGGATCGGGTGACTCCGCCGATCCAAGCTCCACGGAGGTCTATCACGGGACGGAGCAGCAGCCCGCAGCGCCCTGCAGTCGGTGTCAGTGGCGAGGCACACAGAGGATCTCCAGGGCCCAAAGTCAGCCCAAATGTAGAATATAGTTTGATCTCACGGCCATAGCAATGATAAGGGTCCCAAACGCATTTTCCAGGGCTACATCAAAGGATATGCGCTCTCGTAGTCCGGAGCTTCTCCCTCAAGCAGCCATCTTGCTGCGGCGCAACAGCCATTCGATACAATTTTCAAGTCAAGCGAAATAGGTTGGCACTTTATATCTTGTAGAGTTCTCCTCACACGGGTTTTAGTTTAGGCTAGCTGTGGATTGTACACATGAAGATGTTTCTTACGTTTTGAGCAAAGGTTATAAAATGAGATATCCCTTGCATCTGAACTTAAAGTGTTCGTAGTTGGTGGCATTAAACATGTACAGCTTCCATTCATAGGTGGTACTATTTATTGCTTCAAACAATAATCTACCAACTTTATCGATATTCATAGTCTTACAACGTACAGCTTTACCACTTGGGCAGACTTTTGTAAATGGGCCCAATGGTACCTCATTCAAACACTGAGAAAGGAAGTTGTAATGAGGCATTCAGTATACAATGATCGCTCCAGTCTGTGGGAATTACTGAGAAATCAGCACAGGATCAACAAAGATCTAATCGATTGTGCTTTTGCTAATGCCTCTAAACCATGTATATTGGTTTAGTTCCTTATTTCTAAATTGATCATTAAGTAATCTAAAGTGTCATCAGCAGAAAAAGGGAAACATTTGGAATTCAAGTTCCACTGCTAGAAGACCATAAGGTAAATTGGATGGAACAAGTTACTTACCTGTAACTGTTGTTCTCCAGCATGGGTCTGGCATGGATTCACATGCTCATGAATATTCCCCGTCGTCAGGCCGGGAATCCTCGGTATAGAAAAAAAATCAGTATCAGTTTCGTTTCTGATCTGTCTTTCTTAGTAGTAACCAATCACTGGTCTCTGGGTCATACTGCCCCCAGCCAATGACTGCCCTCTCCCTAAGCCCCGCCTCTGGCAGCCATCCTCAGATTTGGTAGCACGTAAAGTGGCAGTATGACCAAGTGAAGAGCCGCAGGCGGGAGGGTTCGCATGTGAATCCATGCCAGACCCATGCTGGAGAACAACAGTTACAGGTAAGTAACTTGTTCCTTCTCCAGCATGGGGTCTGGCATGGATTCACATGCTCATGAATAAGAGAATACATACCAGTACACACATGCACAACCACGGGAGGTGGCAACAGGCTCAACATTAAGCAATAGAACAACTCAACATTAAGCATCTCTTACCTCCTCACCAGGCTCACCTTAGACGAACAGGTTGCGCAGCACTGCCTGGCCGACCCTGGACTCCTCCCTGGAGTCCCGATCGACGCAGTAGAATCTTGTGAAGGTGTGCGTCGACCCCCATGTCGCAGCCCTGCAGATGTCCAGCAGTGGCACACCAGACAGGATGCCGTGGTAGCAGCGATCGCTCTGGTCGAATGGGCTCTTGGACGGCCGGGCAGCGGTCGGTTTGCCAACCGGTGACAGTGCATGATGCAGCCGGAGAGCCATCTGGAAATGGAAGTCTTCGAGAGAGCCTTCCCTTGATTCACAGACCCAAAGTTCACAAACAGCTGTGACGTCTTCCGAAAACTCTTTGTGCGGTCCACGTAGAACTTCAGCGCTCTAGCTACATCCAGCGAGTGCAAAGTCCTCTCGGCCGGCGACAAAGGCAGCGGGAAGAAAACTGGCAACACCAAGGGCTCGTTGAGGTGGAAGTCCGACGGCACCTTGGGCATAAAGGAGGGGTGCGTCCTCAGCACCACCCTCGTGTCATGAAAAGTCAAGTATGGAGGCTTGCAAGATAGGGCCTGGATCTCTCCCACTCGTCGTGCAAAGGTGATGGCCACGAGGAAAGCTGTCTTCCATGACAGGAACTTCAAAGGCGCTGAATGCATAGGCTCGAATGGGGCCCCCCCATGAGCCTGGTCAGCACCACATTAAGCTCCCACGCCGGGGCAGGAGCCTTCACCGGCGGGAATGATCGGAATAGTCCCTTCATGAATTCTTTCACCAGGCGATGAGACCACAAGGACGCCCGTCCCATAGTCCTGGTATATCGGGAGATTGCAGCCAGATGTATTTTGATGGAAGCGTGAGCCAGTCCAGCTTTGGCCAGCGACAGTAGGTACGGCAGTACTTGAGGGGCCGCAATCCGCAGAGGCACCAGACAGAGAAACTCTTCCATTTATGTCCGTAGCACTTGAGAGTTGAGGACGCCCTGGCCTTTGCAAGAACCTCTCTGCAGTCGGCCGGGATGTCGTACCCTCCAAACTCTAGTGCTGCAAGAGCCAGGCCTGTAAGTTCAGCGCCTCCGGGCTGTGGTGAAGAATGGCGCCTCCTTCTCTGGAGAGAAGGTCTGCATCCGTCGGCAGCCTGACTGGTGTGGATGTTGACAAGTCCAGAAGGTCCAGGAACCAGATCTGTCTCGGCCACGCCGGTGCGACGAGGATCATCCTGCACCGGGACCTCTTGAGCTGGTTGATGAGCCGGAGCAGCAACGGCAGCGGAGGGAACGCATAAAGAAATAGGCCGTCCCAGGGGAACGAGAAGCATCGCCCATGCTGCTCGGCTGGGGGAACCTGCTGGAGAACCTCCGCCACTTGTAATTCGTCGCCGTCGCGAAGAGATCGATTTGGGGTTCGCCCCATCGTCGGAAGAGTCGATCCACTTGATCCTGGCGTAGTTCCCACTTGTGGCACGAGCGCAGCTCCCTGCTGAGTGAGTCGGCGATCGTGTTTTTTATTCCTGCCAGATGAAGAGGCACCAGGAACATCCGTTGGGCGACGGCCCAATGCCACAGATCCTGGGCTTCCTTGGATAGGGCCGGGGACCTGCTTCCGCCCTGCTTCTAGATGTAGAATATCGTGGTGGTGTTGTCGGTGAATATTCTCACCACCTTGCCCTTGAGGGACGGAAGAAATGACCCGAGGGCCCAGAACCCTGCGTGGAGCTCCAAGATGTTGATGTGGAGTGACTTCTCCTCCGGGAGCCAAAGGCCTCTCGCGTGAAGATCTCCGGAGTGCGCTCCCCAACCTTCCAGGGAGGCGTCCGTCGTCACGTTCACCTGGTGAGCTGGGGTCTGAAAGTCTGTGCCCGCCGACAGATGGGAGCGGGTACCCCACCACTCGTTGAGAGGGATCCTGTCCTCGAAGCTGCCCGTCGACTGGACCCAGCGGGCGTCGAGGAACTCTTGTAAGGGGAGCATCCGAAGCCTGCAAAGGTGCACCAGATAAATGCAGGAGGACATCATCCCGAGGAGGGACTTGATAGATCTTACCCTGGTCATGTCCGTGGCCAGCAGACGCTGCACCTTGCCCAGAATGGTCCTGGTCCTTTCCTCCGATGGCGAGGCCAGCCGCGCCACTGTGACGAGCTTGGCTCCCAGAAACAGGGCGACTTGCGACGGAACCAGGTGGGATTATGAAAAGTTGATGGAGAATCCCAGGTCTGTGAGCAGCTGGACGGTCTTCGCAGTGTGCTCCACGGCGAGTTCCCTTGCCCTGATGAGCCAGTGGTCCAGGTAGGGGTAGACGTGGATCCCCTATAGGCGCAGCCACGCCGCCACCGGTGCGAGGCACTTGGTGAACACCCTGGGTGCCGACTTCAATCCGAACGGGAGGGCCTTGAATTGGTAGTGCCGCCCTTGGACCACGAACCTGAGGAACTTTCGGTGTCTTTTTAGAATGGGGATGTGGAAGTACGCATCCTCCAAGTCCAACGACGACAGGAAATAGCCCTCCTCCAGCTGTCCCAGCACATGCTGGAGGGTGACCATACGGAACGTCTGTGCCTTGATGTACTTGTTCAGTCGTCGCAGGTCCAGGATGGGGTGCCATCCTCCTGTCTTCTTTTTTACGAGAAAGTACCTGGAGTAAACTCCGGAGCCCCAAAGCCTCTTTGTGATGAGCTCGATGGCACCCTTCTTGAGCATCGCCCTTACTTCCAACAGTAGTTGAGGGACGTAATTTTCCTTCCTGGCCACGGGTGTAACGCGAGGGCACTTCTTCTGAAACTCGAGGGTGTGTCCTTGGGCCAGGGCGTGCAGCACCCAAAGGTCGGTGGAGATGGACTGTCACGCTCACCTGATTCCCACGGGGGCGCTGGCCTGGTTTCGAGTGCTGATGCCTCTTCAATGGTGAAGCGCAGGGCTCTGAAGATGGATAGGACGGGCCCCTCTACTCTGGCTAAACTGGCTCGCAGGAATATCCTCCTGTACGTGAAAAGGGAGTATTACAATCTGGCGGAATAATGCTCGAGCCTCCCACTTCCTTCCAACCCTCCTCGATACCCTTCCACGATCCCCCGTGAAGTCTCACCTTAGGGTCTGAAAGGACGAGCTCTCCATCCTGCTTCTGACGCAGGGGCGCGTTGAACCCAGTTACTTCACTGGATTGAGGTTGGATGGGAGTTCAGGTAAGCTTGATTATACTGGTAAGGCGCTCTAAAAGTTCTGTTGCAAGTTCAAAAGTTCAAGCTTTAAATAATAATGTTCATTGTCTTTTTCAGGTGATGAATGAAGATTCCTTTGGAGACTTCTTGCAACAAAAGCGCTAATGTTGATGTCTTTTCCCCATATGGGCCGGGGTTCGGAATGCCGGAGATATGGCGCCGACCCGAAGTGAAAAGTGCAGTTCCAGTAAAGATCAGGTAAGTCCTAGATGAGCGCTCAGGTAATGTTTTTGCATTCGCTCATCTAATGTCTTTGTCTTTTTTCCCCATAGGGGCCGGGGTCCGGAAAATGCCTGGAAGCAGCAAGACCCGAAATGAAATGGGAATGACCCAACAGGTAAGTCTTAGAAGGAAACTGAGCTTTTCCTATTCCCTTCCTTCTCTCACCTTGTGTTCTTGTCTTTTTCTCTCCAGGCTCTGGGAAGTGGCTGCGGATCCGGTTGATCGCTGCTGAAGATGGAGGCGCCCAAGAAAGGTGAGTGAAATGCAGCGCTGCAGCGATCAGAGCGAATGCTTTTAAAAATGATGTCTTCCTTTTCAGGATCGTCGGTGAAATGTCTCTGTGATGCAGGTTTAGCAGGTAAGGCCTTCTTCCTCTCGAATTCTCTTCTTATCACCCTTTGCAGGTGTCCCAGGATGCTGACAGGCGTGGCTGAAGTCCAGAAGCAGGAGCAGACACGGTGAGCGTCCAGCTGCTAGGTGCAGAACAACGCGAAGCACGTGTGGCTGTTCGGGTGGGGTTTAAATAGCTTTGGAAGAAGTTCCAGGTATGTATCCTTCCACCGATCAGGTATGTATCCTTCCCCGACCACACCCAGGTGGAAAGTAGTCCCACAGGTAAAGTAGTCCCATTCAGGCATCAAGAGGTCCTGGATGTAGCAGCATGGTCTGCATCAGGTAAGTGCACATAAAAACACTTGAACACATGTCCAGCTTTATGAGCCTGGCGCCTAAGGCGCCAGGACTGCGTCCAAAGGGCCCCAGCTTGGGCACGCTGGAACTTCCCTGGGGGGGAATGATGCCTGCCTCTGGGGTTGCTGGGTCGGACCTGGCTCCTTGGAGGTAGGCATCATGACAGTACCCCCCCTCAAGGCCCCTCCCAAGGTTGTTCCCTCTGGGGGTTTTGGCTTGTTCAGAAATCTCCGGTGGAACCTTTGTATTAATCGAGGTGCGTGAACATGGTTACTAGGCTCCCACGATCTCTCCTGAGGTCCATATCCCTTCCAGTCAACAAGATAGAAGAGTTTCAACTTTAACACCTCGGAGTCTAAAATGTCTTTAACTTCGAATTCTAATTCCCCTTCAATTTGAACTGGGTCTGGAGGCTTGGACAGTCGGGTTCCTTGTTGTACTGGCTTCAAAAGTGATGCATGAAAAACTGGATGAATACGCATGTTGGACGGTAAATCCAGTTTAAAGGCCACTGGGTTGATTATAGCTTTGATGGGATAAGGTTCTATGAATCTGGGATTGAAGGTTCGCGGGCCCTTGAGGGGTAAATGTTTAGTTGCTAGCCATACCTGGTCTCCTACTTGGTAAGGAGGAGTTTTACTTCGGTGCAAATCAGCGTTTTCTTTATACTTTTTCTTGGCTTGCTGTAAATGAGTTGCAGCGTCTTTGAAGGCTCGGGTTATTGTGGAATGCAGATGATTTACTGCGGGCATTTCCAGGGTCAGAGGTGGATCTAGGTCAGAGGTCCGAGGATGGTGACCATACAAAGTATAAAAAGGAGTTTGTCCGGTTCCAGAATGCACTGAATTGTTGTATGCATATTCTGCGATCCAAAGGATGTCTTTCCAATTCAACTCGGATTGGTGTAACATGCACCGAAGATATTGCTCGAGAGTCTGATTGGTTCTCTCGGTTTGTCCGTCGGTCTGGGGGTGGTGGCTGGTGGATAACCGCACATCTATTTGTGCTAGTTGACAACACTTCTTCCAAAAATGGGAGATAAATTGACTTCCACGATCCGAGACGAATATGGAAGGGAAACCATGTATGCGAACTATATTCTCCAGAAATTCCTTGGCCAAGGTGGAAGCTGAAGGCAACCCTTTTAAAGGGATAAAGTGGGCCATTTTGGAGAATAGATCCACAATTACAAGGATAGTGTTGTAACCACCACAAGGAGGCAGGTCAGTTATAAAGTCCATTGACAAGGTGTGCCATGGTGCCGGTGGAATATCCAAGGGTTGAAGTAGGCCGGCAGGCCTTTTCTTTTGACCCTTGTTTTGGGCGCAAATTCCACAAGACAACACAAAAGACTATGTCTTTTCTCCAAGAAGGCCACCAGAAGTGGCGTTTGATTTTTTCCTCCGTTTTAGCGATACCAGGGTGTCCTTCCATTAATGATTCATGATGATGGGCAATAACAAGTTCCTGCAATTCTTTACTTGGCAGAAACAACCGCTCCTGGAAGTAGGGTAAATCATCCTTAACGGTGTAATGAGGACCCTTTTGACTCCATTCCAGTAAGGCTGAAGAGTCTAGAAGTTGTTTTACTTGCGGTTGGATATCCTCAATAGTTTGCAATAAAGTTAAGCCTAAGATTCTTTGTTCAGGTATGATTGGCACAGGTTCTAAACTCGAATTGGGTTCTTCCATGCCAATCCGGGATAAGGCGTCTGCTTTACCATTCTTGCAGCCAGGGCGATAGGTAATTACAAAATTAAATTCCGCAAAGAATAGAGCCCATCGGAGTTGTCGTGAAGATTGAGCTCTGGCCGTCTTTAAATACTGCAAATTTCTGTGGTCCGTAATTACGGTGATGGTGTGTCTTGCCCCGAGAAGGTAGTGACGCCAAGCCTTGAAAGCAGATTTAATAGCCAGTAACTCTTTGTCGGTAATTGCGTAGTTGATTTCAGGCGGAGAGAATTTTCTGGACCAAAAGGCCACAGGGTGTAGTTGGTTAGTTTCTGGGTCTCATTGCGACAGGACAGCTCCCATGGCCGAACTGGATGCGTCGGTTTCCACAATGTAAGGGAGATCTGGGTGCGGGTGCCTCAATACAGGTGCAGAGGTGAATTTGGTTTTCAGGTCCTGAAAGGCTTGTTCGGCCTCAAGAGTCCATTCGAAGCGTTTATTTTTCTTTAGGAGAGCTGTGATGGGTTGGACTGTTCGGGAAAATTTCGGGATGAATCTTCGATAGAAATTGGCAAAGCCAAGCATGCTCTGAACTCCCTTCACCGAGCTAGGAGATGGCCATTTGAGGATGGCGTCCACCTTTCGCGAGTCCATTCGGACTCCTTGAGGTGTCAGGATGAATCCGAGAAACTCAACTTCTGTGGTATGAAAAACGCATTTTTCGAGCTTGGCAAATAGTTTGTGCTGGCGCAATTTCTCAAGAACTGCCCTAACATGTTTTCTGTGATCGGCTTCAGAAGAAGAGTACACCAGGATGTCGTCAATATAAACAATGACACAGACATCAATAAGTTCCCGAAAAACATCATTCATAAAGTACTCAAAGGCGGCAGGTGCATTGCACAAACCGAAGGGCATCACCTGATATTCGAAGAGCCCAAATTTGGTGCGGAATGCAATCTTCCATTCATCGCCTTCTTTTATACGCACCAGGTGATAAGCTCCTCGGAGATCTAACTTGGTGTACACACTAGCGTCTTTAACCTGGTCGATAAGCTCAGGGATCAGGGGCAGAGGATAACGATTCTTAATCGTTATTTGGTTTAGGGCGCGATAGTCTATACATGTTCTAAGGTCGCCCTCTTTTTTCGGCACGAAGAACAAAGCTGAAGAGACAGGAGACTTGGACGGGCGAATAAAACCATTGGCTAGGTACTGATCTAAATACTGACGCAAATGCAGGTTCTCAGGTTCCGTAAGAGCATAAATCCTACTACAAGGTAGTTGAGCATTGGGTACCAGATCGATTTGGCAATCATAAGATCGATGGGGAGGTAACGTGTTAGCCTGTTCTTTCTGAAAAACGTCTTGGAATTCTTGGTATTCTGACGGTAGCTGCACAGAGGTGGAAGTTGCTGAGGCTAACCCCATAGCTGGATTTCTTGGATAACAAGTTGGTTCACAATCAGGAAAACTTATCTTCTTTGCTCGCCAGTCTATTCTTGGATTATGTGTTTCTAACCAAGGAATTCCAAGAATTACTTGAAATTGTGGGGCCTTGATCACATCAAACACGATTGCTTCCCGATGTCCATCCTGACCCACCAGTGTCAATTCAACAGTGGAATGCGTTACAGGCCCTGAGGCTATTTCAGTTCCATCTACTGTAGTAATGACATCTTGGGTTACTTTCGGGTGGAGAGGGAGCTTAATCCTGGAAGCCAATTCACAGTCTACGTAATTTCCAATAGCTCCACTGTCGATGTATGCTTTTATAGCATGCAACTGCTGAGGCTGTTTTGTGTCCACGAGCACCGTTGGCATGACAAAATGCGAGGTCAAAGAGTTTGTTTTCAAGCTCGGCAAGCGGACCCCTACGCTTGTCGGGCTAGGTCGTTTCCCGAATCAGGTGTCAATAAATCGTTATCAGTGGCTCCAACCACCTTCTTAGGTGGTTTAACCGGACAATTTCGGAGAAAGTGACCGGAAGCCCCGCAATACAGACAAAGTTGCATTTGCCGCCTTCTCTCTCGTTCCTTCTGCGTTAATGGTCCTTTAACACCGCCGATTTGCATAGGTTCGGATACATCGGCGCTCTTGGAGTTAGCGTGGGTTTTGATCGGTACTCGAGTTTCGTACTTGAACCGATCTGCTTTTCTATTTTGAAGTCTGTGATCAAGTTGAACCACAAAGTCTATGTAGTCTGCGCAGACCTGGGGTGGATTTACTATCTGAGCTAGAACGTCTTTAAGATCTCCGCGCAGGCCTCGATGAAACAATGTGATCCTTTTATTTTCTGGCCATCCAGTTTCCACAACCAGTCTATTAAAGGTGGCAATGTAGGACAGGAGATCCTGATTACCTTGTCGTAAGGATAGCAGTTCGTTATCAAGGGCCTGTCCTTGAGAGTGTCGAGCAAACAATCTTTCCATGCTGGCCTGGAAGCTCTGAAAATCCTGGAGAATGGGATAATTCTGATTTACCAATGGAATAGACCAATCGGCAGCACTGCCACTGAGGTAAGATAGTATAAAGGCTACCTTGGTCTGGTCGTTAGGGAAGGCCCCGGGTCTGCATAGAAAGTGTAAACGGCATTGGTTCATAAAGACGGCATATTTCTTGGGATCCCCCGCAAAACGTTCAGGCGGGGCCAAAGGCATGTGTCCAGGTAGATTGATTTGTACCGGGTTATTCAAACCCATTGATGTGGAAGTACCACCGGAATTCGGTAAAGGAGTGTGCCCTGCCTGGGCCTGCAATAACCTTTTGGCCAGGTCATCTGTTCTTTCCTTGGATAGGATCAGTTCTCTTTTGAGAGCGTTAGTCTCCTGGCGGGCTGAGTGCACCTCTGCCCGTAATTCCCCCAAAAGCTGGGCCAGCTGGTCAGTCTCGGAAGTCTCCATAGCGCCCGGGTGGGAAATTGTGGGTAGGCTTCGCGTTCTGTCACGCTCACCTGATTCCCAGGGGGGCGCTGGCCTGGTTTCGAGTGCTGATGCCTCTTCAATGGTGAAGCGCAGGGCTCTGAAGATGGATAGGACGGGCCCCTCTACTCTGGCTAAACTGGCTCGCAGGAATATCCTCCTGTACGTGAAAAGGGAGTATTACAATCTGGCGGAATAATGCTCGAGCCTCCCACTTCCTTCCAACCCTCCTCGATACCCTTCCACGATCCCCCGTGAAGTCTCACCTTAGGGTCTGAAAGGACGAGCTCTCCATCCTGCTTCTGACGCAGGGGCGCGTTGAACCCAGTTACTTCACTGGATTGAGGTTGGATGGGAGTTCAGGTAAGCTTGATTATACTGGTAAGGCGCTGTAAAAGTTCTGTTGCAAGTTCAAAAGTTCAAGCTTTAAATAATAATGTTCATTGTCTTTTTCAGGTGATGAATGAAGATTCCTTTGGAGACTTCTTGCAACAAAGCGCTAATGTTGATGTCTTTTCCCCATAGGGGCCGTGGTTCGGAATGCCGGAGATATGGCGCCGACCCGAAGTGAAAAGTGCAGTTCCAGTAAAGATCAGGTAAGTCCTAGATGAGCGCTCAGGTAATGTTTTTGCATTCGCTCATCTAATGTCTTTGTCTTTTTTCCCCATAGGGGCCGGGGTCCGGAAAATGCCTGGAAGCAGCAAGACCCGAAATGAAATGGGAATGACCCAACAGGTAAGTCTTAGAAGGAAACTGAGCTTTTCCTATTCCCTTCCTTCTCTCACCTTGTGTTCTTGTCTTTTTCTCTCTGGGCTCTGGGAAGTGGCTGCGGATCCGGTTGATCGCTGCTGAAGATGGAGGCGCCCAAGAAAGGTGAGTGAAATGCAGCGCTGCAGCGATCAGAGCGAATGCTTTTAAAAATGATGTCTTCCTTTTCAGGATCGTCGGTGAAATGTCTCTGTGATGCAGGTTTAGCAGGTAAGGCCTTCTTCCTCTCGAATTCTCTTCTTATCACCCTTTGCAGGTGTCCCAGGATGCCGACAGGCGTGGCTGAAGTCCAGAAGCAGGAGCAGACACGGTGAGCGTCCAGCTGCTAGGTGCAGAACAACGCGAAGCATGTGTGGCTGTTCGGGTGGGGTTTAAATAGCTTTGGAAGAAGTTCCAGGTATGTATCCTTCCACCGATCAGGTATGTATCCTTCCCCGACCACACCCAGGTGGAAAGTAGTCCCACAGGTAAAGTAGTCCCATTCAGACATCAAGAGGTCCTGGATGTAGCAGCATGGTCTGCATCAGGTAAGTGCACATAAAAACACTTGAACACATGTCCAGCTTTATGAGCCTGGCGCCTAAGGCGCCAGGACTGGGGTCCAACATGAGCCTGGCGCCTAAGGCGCCAGGACTGCGTCCAAAGGGCCCCAGCTTGGGCCCGCTGGAACTTCCCTGGGGGAAATGATGCCTGCCTCTGGGGTTGCTGGGTCGGACCTGGCTCCTTGGAGGTAGGCATCATGACATGGACTCCCACATGCTGACGAACCTCGCCAGCCGGCTTCCCACAGGGGTGCTTCTGCGGGGGCCCGACCCCACGGTCGGTTCAATCTTGTTTGGAGGCCGCCTTGCCTCCTTGACCTCCCTGTCGACGACGACGGGCACCACCTGACTTGCCGCGTCTCCTGTAGGCTTCCTGGGACGAAGATCTTGCCGCTTGGCAGTACGTGGAGGAGCCACTGCCGGATCCCTTGGAGGCATCTTGTCTGCCTCCGGAGCTCCGAAAGGACGGCCGTCGTTGTTGGAGCACTCACAGTGCCCGGGCAGTCTCTGTGTCTGTCTTGATGGCCTGAAGGGACTCATCAACCGCCTTCCCAACCAGGTTGTTCCCGTCGAAGGGCATGTCCAAAATCTTGGTTTGTACGTCCTGGCGGAAATCCGTGGCCTTGAGCCATCCCCGTCGTCTCAAGCAAACGCCGTTGCCCAACTGACGGAAACCGGTGTCGGCGATGTCCGTTGCCACTGTGATGGCGTGGTCCAACGCAATCTCACCTTCCTGTAGGATTTCAAGGGCCTCAGCCCTTTTGGCGTCCGGAAGGAAGTCCAACAGAGGGGCCATTTTGAACCGCAACTCCATGTCGTAGCGGGCTACGATAGCCAGGGCGTTGGCCGCCTTGATAGTCGTCGCTGCGGATGAGATGATCCGTCGTCCCATCGTGTCCAGCTTCCTGCCCTCACCGTCCGGCGGGGAAGTTGATGTCAAGGCCGATGCTCCCCAGCTTTCTTCTTTGCCGCCGCCGAGACGACCAAATCCGGGGTAAGTTGCGCCCGAAGGCACAAGGGGGCAGCGTCGGGGGACCCGGTACTACTTCTTGTACAGGTCCCTCTTTGCTGGCGCCGTGGCAGGGTTCTTGAGGAGAGCGAGCCCCTCATCCCAGAGGTCATCAAGAAGCAGTACGGAGAGGACCGTCTTCCTTTTAGCCTCACGCCGTTGGTAAAGGAACCCTTCCTTCTTCTTCTCTTCTGGGCAGAGCTGGAAGAGCTCGGATGCCCTGGAAATCATGGCATGAAAGGATCCAATCTCGTCGGGCGGGGACGCCCGAGCAGGGGGCGACGGGGGACACGTCCCGTCGTCGCCTCCGTCGTCATCTGTACCTGTCGTAGCTGTGTCCGTGCCTCTATCATCCCCGTGGGTAGTAGACCGGGGGGAAGGCAGAGCAGGCCGCAGAGGTGGCGTAGGATGCGTCGTCCTCCTCTTATGCGGTGGACTTTCCGAAGGTCCTGGCTCCGGTTCCCCTGTCGGGTCTGGCTCAGGTACCTCCGTCGGGGGCGAGGGGCAACCTTGTCCTTATCTCCAAGCATAAGGACTGAATCGCTGACAAAATGGCCGCCGAAGTGTCCTGCGGCGCCGGAAACGACAGGCGCGAGGGCTCTTGAGGAGCCTCGCCGGCGACAGTCGCTCTCGTCGTCGCCCTCGTCGGGATCCCACGACTTCGATGAGCTCTTCTTCAGAGGTCGTGTCCGTATCCACGATGGCCACCAGCCCCTCCCCCACCTTTTCCAACGAGGACTTCGTGGGGGTCTTCTCAATGGGCCTGAAAGACGACTCCCTCCGCGGTGGCAGGGAGACTCTGGGTCCTGAGGTTGCCTCCACTGGTGTAGCCTCCACAGGTTGAGCCAGGGCCGCGGCGACATCCACAATCGAGGTCTTAGCAGGGTGAATTAAGGCCATCGTCACCTTCTGTATGCCTGCGGCCATCACCTTGGGGGGAGGGTCCGAGCCTCACTCCCCCTCTGCCGGAATCTTTGAGATCGACCGGGGCCTCTCCAGAAGCTTCGCCGGGTTCTCAGACTTCCTCTTACCCGAGCCAGAGCGTTGGCTCGTGGTTGATGGCGCCGGGGAGGATGCGCCCTGCCTGGCAGCCAAAGAGCCCGACCGTTCGGCGATCCCGGTGCCCGCGGACTCGCGGTGCTTAGCCTTTTGTTGGGCACCGGTCGCCGGGGCGCCCTCACAGGACTTAGAAGACCACTCGGACTTCTTTTTCTTCTTCTCGCCTGACGGGCTCTTCCCTTCCAGCCAGTTGGCGAGACGGAGGTGGCAATCCTTCATGGTCCGCTCCGACATGTTCCCACAAAACGCAGTCCTTCTCGGTGTGCGTCTTGTCCTCATGGAGACAGTAGAGGCATAACGAATGCTCGTCCTCCTTGAAAACATTCTGAAGCTGGCATCCAGGGCAGGTCCTGAACAGCTTCCCGGGCGTCGAGCTTCCTTTCTCCTGGGCCATGTCCAGGGTAGGCCTCGGAACTTCTGGAATCCTCCAAAAGCGTAACTTGACGAAATCTTCACCCTTGAGGGGCGTAGAAAACTCCGAAACAGATCCCCGTTGATCGGATGTAGAAACGGTGGAGCTTGAGGCTCTATTTAACCAAAAAATTTGAAAAATCTCCTGAAAAAATGTGAAAACGCAGCAAAAGCTCGAGAGCTACAGCACGAGAACTCCCAACACTTGAACGTGCGGTAAAAATCTGAGGATGGCTGCCAGAGGCGGGGCTTAGGGAGAGGGCAGTCATTGGCTGGGGGCAGTATGACTGACAGACCAGTGATTGGTTACTACTAAGAAAGACAGATCAGAAACGAAACTGATACTAATTTTTTTCTATACCGAGGATTCCCAGCCTGACGACGGGGAATATTCATGAGCATGTGAATCCATGCCAGACCCCATGCTGGAGAAATATGGGATGCTGTTATGGAGGGATCAGATTTTAAGGCAATCAATAGGCCACCATAAGGCCTTCCTTTCCCACTGGATTTTGCAACTTGACAAAAAATCTGAAACCCATCTAGAACAGGGTTGGAAGTCAGCCAGGTCTCCTGTAATAAAATGCACTACACGTTCTGTAGCACTTCAAGGACGGCTAAATTAGTTTGGACAGGTATTCCACGAGAGGACTTTCAACCCTCTATTTGCTTGGTGGGCGGGGGACAGACTCATCTTTGAACCTACCAATTATTGCTTTGGGCGGGTCCACGAATTGTGGAAGCTCTTTCTAATCATGTCCCCATATTTTGTTGGCCATCATTCCACCTTTTAAAATAGTTCATAAAGGGGTTGGTTATCTCGGGAATATCCTGAACCTCAACATGTTCCTCCTTTATTTGGGCCACCAGAAAACCCAGATTCAGGAGTGCTTTTCTTTCGGCCAAAATTAGATAAAGAACCAATCTTGATTGAAGGTGGATATGTGCACATGTTACGTCCAATTGTTCCAGAAAGGGAACTCTTTCAATGTCAGCAGAAGATATTGCAGTGTTATGTTTGCTTGTATTAGTAGAATGTTCAATATGATTTAGGCATATAGGTATTGATGAGCCTAATGTACTAGCCATTGAAATAATATATTGGGGGTCAGAAAGTTGATGATTTCAAAAAGAGAGCCTTAAAGTGTCCTCATTTACACTTATTCTCCCAACATCAGGTTTTAACGATTGCGCAAGACCTGGGGCAGTTGTATGAGGCTTGTTTTGATTGTCAATTCTCGCCCGAGCTGTGCCATTACTATGTCTTAAATGACTCTGAGCACAGTCGCGAGAGTGACCAGAACTTGGGTCAGAACTTGATTGCTTTTGGTCAAGGAAAGCCGCAACGCCCCTTTCAGCCATCGCACAATTGCGCTTGGATGGTATATAAAGCTTGTCGAGTAAGGCTCCAAGATTAAAATGTCTTTCATGACCTTCACACAACTCTCTGTATGATACAGAAGTATGGACTAGTAAGGAATTAGATTTTGTTTCAGATGCACACATAGATAACAGAATGACCTGCAGATTATCACAAGTCATTTTTCCCTGAGTCAATAAATCCTGGTGGTGTGTTGTGATTTCCCACAGCCAAAGTTAATTGCGTTATTGACCCTGTCACCAACACTTGGGATGTGATTGTTGTGAAGGATTCCCAAGTCAGAGGAGCCGTCTTGGACCAAGGTAGTGGAGAAAGGTAACTGTTCTTTTTTATTTGAGCTCTAATTTGGTCCCAAGGACAGAGTCACTGCACAGCAGGAACTGGTCACGTTTGGAGAGGAATACTCTTTCACAAGTAGCGACAATTTAGAGGTTGTCAGGCATACAGAGGGTTCAGACACGGGTTTCCTATTTTCATTTAAAGGAGTTGTTTGTACACAAACATCTTTGCTAATCTTCCTTAGGGTATCAATGTCTGCTCCTCTAGGCCTACAATTGGTATCGAGAGACCCATCTTTGGTTTTACGCATAGCCAGTTTACTTGGGTGCAAGTGAGAAGATTCCCCTAGCGACGAGATCACCTTTAGAATCAAATTGTTGGCAGTTTTCACAAAAGCAGTTTGTGTGGCATGACAGGAGGATGTCGGTAAGTCAGATAACAAATCAGAACCACTTTCTTCTTGTATAGGTGTCAAAACAGGGAGTAAGGGTTTAGTTTGGTTAGTGTGTGCTTGTAAGGCGTTGAGAATAGACACATTTCTCAACCATTTTAAGGAGGAATTGTTTTTTCTCTTCATTGCTTTTTGATTCTTCATTTTTTTTTCTTTGTGCCACTCTCCCAACAGGCCAGTCTGGTGGAACAATTTGTTGTTTCTGGGGCACAATCTGAGGAACATCGGAACAAACAATTTCTGTAACTCCAACAAGCTTGATGGACATGACAAGGGATTTTATGGCCTGACTAATATCAATCGTTGTCGGCACTTCAGCAGTTCCCAATTCTTTATAAATAGAGTGAGATAACTTATCAGTCTCTGGCTGTTGTGTAATCAGTTGTTTCAGATCATGCATGTTTTTGGCTGCCAATCGTCCGACGCACAACTCGAGGTCCTCAACTTGTGTATATATAGTGGACAACATTGTAGAATGGATTTTTACCTCCTCCCAGATATTGTCATAGAGGTTAACGAAAGAGCCAAGTACCATATTTAATGCAGATAAACTGGGGGAAGACAATTTAATAGAGTCGTCAACCTCTGTGATGTATTGCACCATCACTAGGTTGATTAGAATAGTTGGGAGAGGAAATAGAAAGACATCTTCGGCTTTCATCTGATATGTAGTTGGTAAGTTCTGTAGGAGAACCAATTTGTGTCGCATCGCAGGTCTGCTGGGTTACATTCCCTACATTCATACAATGCACCGGGAGGGCCAGTGAGTCGACAAATTCAATAAGGGGCAAGGAAATGTAAACTCTGCATTTGTGTACAGTCAATAGTAGCTGTTTGTTTAGTTACAACAGCAGGTTTGATCTCTGTACTTGTTCCCATCATTCTAGGAAAATAGTCACAAATTCGCTGACCAGCAATCGGCGAGCGATGAGGAGTGGTATCTGCACCCCCATCGGTAGAATTGTTTACGCCTTGCTTTTTGCAGCCCTTTGCAATAGGTTTTTCTAAGTAACTCTTTAAATTAGCAGCTAAGTCTATTGGTGAAAGAGGTGTTTCAAAGTTCTAATATAAGACTGCTGCCACTTGTTCTTCATTCGAATCACGCAAAACAGCATTGTTCAAGTGCAGGCATTGAACAGGTTCATTTGCACATACATTAATTTCAACAATAGTGTTTTTATCATCGCTATCCACTTGGTGAACTTGGCTACGTAGGCCAGACGTTAATGACATTTTAATAGCAGCAGAAGTTGCTAACAAGCACCCAAGTATCACAGAGGATTGATTATTCACACTTTGAAGGGAAAGAAATTGCAAATCAACAGGAAGCAAGCTGTTACCCTCACATCAATGTATGATATATCATAAGAAAGAATCGGGTTCATCGACTTTTAGTTTTCCAGAGATAATAAAGAGAGTCGAGTCAAACCAAAACGTAAATAGGCAGAGTGTGGTTTGATGAGGATATATCTCCCCGCAGTCACCCACTCTGCTCCAATGCTGCCCTGGTTTTTATGTACGTAGATCCCAAATTGTAGTAAGTAGAATGATTTGGTTTGAGTTTTGCTCCAAAGTACAGCACGGCTCAAAGAGTACTGCTTCTCCACAGTCACCAACACTGCTGATGTGATTATATTATTTCACTTTTAGTAAACTAGAGTACAGCATGGCTCAAAGAGGATACAATCCTCCACAGTCACACACCACGTTTTCTGTGAACAAATCTTTGCCTAATTAAATCCAAAAGCAATTCACGCCAAATCCAAATGTCTAAATGACAGCTGTGTAATGTGGGCAGGAAAAAAAATAAATAGCTTACACAAAGAGTACAAAGCAGCTGCTAACAATTGATGTAATATGTTTGTTTGTAATAGATGAGACTCAGCGTGGCTCAAAGAGGATTAGTACCTCTGCAGTCACATGCCGGGTTTTCTAAAAGCAGACACTGCTTGAATCAATCCAGTAGCAGTTCCAAAAATAAAACAAGCTCCATCCAAATAAAGAAATAGTAATTGTTTAATTAGAGCAACCACAGGGTGGGGCGACTTCAGTTAAAAGTAATTACACACATTGTGAACAGCAGAAATATGGAGCAAAGTCGTAACCCCTTTTGAAAGCGGTGAGAAAAAGAAAGCAAGCTGCAATTCTGAACGCAGGTACCGCAGAACACTTCCTCACACTTCCTTTCACATTGCAGACTAGTAGGGCCAGGTGACAGAAGGCACAAGAAAGGGGAGTTGTGCCAGTGAAACTAGTATTTGCCTGTAATCAGCATAGGGCCTGGAAGAAGGACATTTCTGAAACAAGACACTTTTGCTGCAGTACTTTCTTGTGTTATAAAGTGGTTTCCTTCGAAGGATACCCCAGGAACCAACCGAAGTTTAAGGGAAGCCACTTTTGAACTTTCAGTTTCCCCAAACCTTTAGTTGGTCCAAGCTATCAAACTAATCCTGACATTTCATGTGCACTTTATTTCTGCCAAGTTTGTTATAATGTCCCCACACTGTAAATGTTCTTTAAGAAAACCCCATAAGGAACCACCAGGGGGCGCAGAGATGCACTGATGCATCTGCACTGGTCTCCTCCAAAGGGCGCCGTTAGAGGGACTTGAGCCCCCCCAGAACCCCAGGAGTACAGTGCCGACCCCCCCCACAGATTGCTGTTGCAGCGGAGCCCCCGCGGGCCCCAACTCCGATCTTCCGGCGCAGAGAATTCGCAGAGTTCTTGCCTTTTGAGAGAGGAGGGAGAGGGAGCTCCTCCTTCCCCCGCGCTGCGGCTCCGCAAGAACTAACGGAGAGCCGCGGATGGGTTGGGGCCTGCGGCTTCCTGTATTCTCCCTGTGATCCCGTCAGCTGTTAGGGGCCAAAAGAAGAGTCCGAAGGAGTGAAGCGACCGGTGCCTGTTCCCTGTGACATCTGCAGTCAGAAAGGCAGCCTGCGAGTATTTTAAAGGTGTTGTTGACTCTGTCGAGCGAGCAAGCGTCTCATTGCCTGCATACCGGCACAGAGATCGCTGGGTGTGCAGTGTCTGTGGAGCAACGTGAGGAGCCTAACACAGCAAGAGCACAGGCAATGCAGGCTAGGGCACCTGCGGTGTGCGAGACCCGACAGGAAGAGCATTTTTTCGGGTCTGCGCTGGCAGTGAGGGCCGAGATGCATGCTCTCGTTCGGAGCCACCACGTGGAGAAGCAGACCAGCACCAACGTTCTAGGGTGGCTAGAGGAAAACACCCGAGAGTGTGCATTTACGTGTGATCATTTCAGAAGTTTTGGCCATCCACGGATAGTAATCCTCAAACCACAAGCCTGCATCTTCCTCAGCACAGTACTTTGCAGTGAGGTGAAGGTGACAATTAGAGAAATTAAGCAGTTCTGGAAGCTGAAAACAACAGAACAGTTGTAACTTTCATACATCCGGCCTTCCCTGGACTCTGCTTTTCACAGGTGAGGTGTGACGAAAGTTCTGCGAGCCCCACGTGGCATGAGAGCGCCCCAATTCAATCCTGACGATTTGCCACGAGTAACCCCCCCCCCTCTCAACAGAGAGTATAAAGTTAAGGCCGTATACAGATAAATCCCCCCGGTGCGCGCACCCTAGAGTTGTTGGGGGGCGCAGCCCACTTGATCTGTGGAGTCCGGGGGGAGCCCTTGTGGAGATGGTCGGGGGGAGTCTATGACCTGGAAAGAGGCCCTACAGAAATTTCGGCGCCTGCCCCCAAGATCACCAAGATCACCAACCTGCCCTGAGATGACAGCCCCAACGCACCAGGAAATGTCTGATACTAGCACAGTTACCAAAGGTATGGCTGCCCTCCTGGAGGAAATAAGAGGCTTCAGAGCGGACATAAGGCTACGGTTGGATACCCTGGATAAAAAAGTGGACAATATAGACAACAAGGTCCAAACGCTTGAAAACAACACAGCCTCGAATGACGTTTGAGACTCAATTCGACATGCGCTTATCGGAACTCGAGAGGAGAGAAGAGAAATGCTCCCTAAAGCTCGATGACTTAGAGAATAGAGAACGTCGCTGTAATCTGCGCTTTTTGGGCTTTCCGGAGCGGGAGGGTGAAACGCAAATGGACATAATCAAAGCTGTAAATGCGGTGGTGGGAACTCTCTTTGAAGGGGCGAACACGAATGAACCAACTATTGATAGAGCTCACAGGGCGGGTGCGGTTAACAGGGGCCCCAGGTCCATTCTCGTACGTTTCCACTACTTCATGGAGAAGAACAAAATCCTGGAACTGGCACGTAAGAAGGGCCCGGTGGACTGGGAAGGGGTCTGGATTTCGGTCTATCAGGATCTGTCCGCCTTCACCCTGGCAAGACGTCGACTCTGCTCCCCGCTGACGAAAATGCTCCAAACCAAGGGGGTCCGATACAGATGGGGATACCCTTTTTCACTTTCCTTTGAACTGGAAGGATACAAATATGCCCTGGTCACGGAGGATGACATTCGTAGGGTGTCGGGAGAACTTCTCTAAGAACCAAACATGGAAGTGGGAGAGCAAGATGCGCGGAAGTGAGCCGGTTGGCCCCGGGGGAATTAAGGCTTCACAGGAGAGATGTAAAGTCCGAGGCCACAGGAAGTTCAGAAGAGTGGCTCCGACATCCCCTGGTCAACCTGACACTTGAGGAACCCCAAGAAGCTTCACGGTCAAGTTTGTTCTTTATGCCAAATGGGGGAGCACTGTAATTATTTACAATCTGAATATGACAGGGGGGTGCGGGGGCTCAAGTTGTTGTTATTGAAGAGCTCAAGAGCCCGGAGGAGGGAGACAATGGTGGCCTGGCTCAGCGACAGGATGAAGCCGCTGGTCTACCAGGCGTTCAGGGGGGGAGGATGGAGTGGGGAGGAGGGAGGGAAAAGTTGGGGAGAGGATTTTAGTTGGGACAAGCCAAGTTTGCTGGCCTGTTTCGTAACTGCAGATTTGTTCTTTGACTATAGCAGGGCCGGAAGTACTGCGGGAGCACTGAAATTAGCCGTCCTGTGGAGGGAGACACAAGCTTTTACTATCGCTATGATGGATGATTCATTTCAATTTTTGTCAGTGGGTTTGTTAAATGTGCGGGGGCTCAACTCTCCCGCTAAAAGGTCGTTGATAGTGAGGGAATTTTCAAGGCTCCGGCTCCACTTCTTATTTGTACAAGAAACACATTGGGTTAGGGACAAGGAACCAAAGCTGAGAGCTAAAGCCATTGAACAAGTGTATGCAGCGTCCTTCCAGGCTAAGAAACGAGGAGTTGCCCTATTGGTCTCTCCCGGGGCACATTTCGTTCTCAAAGCTCAGAGGTCAGACCCGGAAGGACGATATATCATGGTTAAAGGGGAGGTGAGGGGTCGGCTGTTCACCCTGGTCTGTATATATGCTCCAAACGAGGCGCAAGATGGCTTCTGGAGGGGGATGAGAGAGAAAATTATAGCATTTTCTGAGGGTAATTTACTGGTTGGTGGGGATTTTAACATGGTTCTTTGCCCTGACCGAGACAGGAGGTCGCCCAACCTATGTCCTAATCAGCGACTCCATAAAAAATTGGCTGAGGCTTTTCAAACAGTTAAAGATCTGGGCTTGAGCGATACACACCACACTAAGCAAGATCGTGATCCCGACTTCACATTTTTCTCAAAACCTCATGCTACATTTTCCCGTATTGATTACATCTTAGTTGACTCCACGCTTCGGGGCGAGGTCACAGACTCAGGGGTAGAGGTGGTTCCTTGGACGGACCATGACTTGGTTAGAATAAAAATGGGTATACCCCCGGCCTTGTCACCTGGGTCCCTATGGAGGTGTAATGACCTCCTTCTGCACGACAAAGAGGTACAGCAATCCCTCCTGACAGCTATTACAGAATACTTCTCCATCAATGACAATGGGGAGTTCGGGGTCATGGGAGTCTGGGAGGCATTCAAGGCAACCATTAGGGGCATTCTCATCGAGACAGGTTCAAGAAAAAAAGAGGGAGAGGGGCCAAGAGGAGAAATTATTGAAGGAAAAGATAGAGGCTATCCAACCGGGAGGGAAACTAAAAACGCAAATGTTCCCCGGAAAGTGGGAGGAACTCCAAAGGTTGCGCTCAAGCTTGGCAGACCTCCAGGTGGGACAAACGGAAAAAAAGCTGTCCTTCCTGAAACAGAAGTACATGGAAAAAGGGGAAAAGGCGGATAAAATATTAGCTTGGAGGCTCTGTGAGCTCAGAAATAGTAGGAGGGTGAATTCCATCCGTCCACCGGGAGGGGAATCAACGGTAAGAGATAGTAAAATAGCTGAACACTTTCGGCAGTATTATGAGCACCTGTATTGCTCGGAGTACGCAGGGGACGGAACCGAGATTGACAACTTCTTGGACTCCCTCCCGATTCCCGGCCTCTCACCCGAAAAGGCAACTATACTAGAACTCCCCGTAACCCCAGAGGAGATAATAGATACCATATCCTCCTTGAAGAGTGGAACAGCGCCAGGCGATGATGGGTTCACAGTTAAGTTTTACAAGACCTATCGGTCAACGCTAGCCCCGTTTATGGCCAAGATGTTTAACTCAGCACTTGATCAGGGCAGCCTCCCACCCTCGATGATGTCTGCATTGATAGTAGTAATCCCCAAAGAGGGGAAGGACCCTTCCCAGTGTCACTCATATCGCCCTATATCCCATCTTAATGTGGATTTTAAGATCCTGGCCAAACTTCTGACGAATAGATTGGCAAAGCTCCTCCCCTCTCTAATACATGGAGATCAGGTAGGGTTCATTCCGGGACGCCAGGGTTCGGATAATATACGGAAGACCCTAGGCCTCATGCATGAGGCTTCGAGGCAGGGGGTAGAGGGCTACTTGCTTGCATTAGACTCTGAAAAGGCCTTCGACCGCGTCGAATGGCCTTATATGGGTAGAGTTCTCCAGAAAATGGGCCTCGGGGAGAATTTTTGTGGGTGGGTCTCAACACTATATAATGGCCCTACGGCAAGAGTCTTGGTCAATGGTGGCACGTCGGAATCCCTGGCCTTATCTAGAGGAACCCGGCAAGGCTGCCCTCTTTCTCCCCTTCTATATGCTCTGGCAATGGAGCCCCTGGCCATAGCGATCAGAGCGGGCCAGGAAATCACAGGGATACGCTGTGATGATTGCGACTTTAAACTTTCCCTGTTTGCAGACGATATTTTGGGTTACCTAACCAACCTCCAGGTCTCACTACCTAGATTATTCGATCTTATAAACTTCTATGGTGCCTTTTGGGGCTTAAGATAAACGTGTCCAAGTCTAGTATTATGCCTATGGGTCCCGGGGGCCAAGATATTGGGGATCGCTCCGAAATATTGGGAGTAAGTATAGAACGAGTGTCCACTAGGTATCTAGGCACCTGCGTTCCTAGGAACCTTTCGCTACTATATCAGTGTAACTTCCCAGAGATTTTGGCCAAGATTAGCAGCGATCTCAAACGCTGGGCACCTCTTACACTCTCTTGGTTTGGGCGTATGGTAACGGTTAAAATGAATGTTTTACCTCGCTTACTGTATCTTTTGCAGCCCTCCCTGTGGTCATTCCTGATGCCTTCTTCGAGGTTTTACAAGCCCGAGTCCTTCAGTTTATATGGGACGGGAGGAGAGCAAGAGTCAAATTCTCCACCTTGACCCTTCCAAAGTCTCACGGTGGATTCGGCCTTCCTGACTTTAGACTATACTATAAAGCAGCTCAGCTCCGGGTGATGTTGGAGCACATGAGTATATGAGGACATATTGGACATACATTGAGGATATCCATACCCACCCGAAAAAAGTTAGAGATCTACTATGGGCCTCCCCTAAAACCCTCCCGTCCCATCTTAGAGCGCACCCTACATTAGCGGTTTTATGGGCAGTCTGGAAACCGAATAAAGATAACAAAATGCTGTCATCCTGGCCGCCCCCTTTAACGTCATTATGGGGCCCCCCCTATCAATCTAGGCACCAGAGGCTTCCGTGATACTCAAGCTTGGTCAGACATGGGTCTGGAGAGGATTTCCCAACTCTCCCGCAAAGAGGGCTTCATAGATTACGACCAATTGACCGAAGCACTGGGTGACAAACCACCCTCGATCTTTGAGTATTTGCGTTTGAAGGGAATTCTGTCTCACCCCCGGTGGGCTGACAACCTTAATCGCCCCCTCACCTCCATTGAAGAGGTAATAGCTAAAAGTGTCTCTCGGAAGGGCTCTCTGTCCAAGTTTTATAGTACTCTGATAACGGCTAACTTGGAGGGCAGGCAACCTTTCAAACAATTTGGGAAGAAAGGCTGGGCATGACGCTGGATGACCACACATGAAGGGCAATTTTCAAAACTATATTCACCGGTTCCCTGTATACCGCAGCCATGGAGCACAGCTTCAAGATTCTCCATTCCTGGCATCGCCCCCCGGCCACCCTGTCCAGAATGTTTGTAGAGGTATCCCCCTACTGTCCTAGGTTATGTCTCCAAAGAGGCACATGGTTCCATATGTGGTGGGGATGTCCGGTTATTCTGGTCGGAGCTTCTCAGCTGGATTAAGGATATAGAGGGGTTCAGGCCATCGCTACTCCCCCTAGAAATCCTCCTGGGTACCCCCATGCCGGAAACGGAACAGAATGCATTCCCGAGGGTCATCGGGGCCATGCTGAGGGCGGGGAGGCTAGCATTGGCCCAAAAATGGAAAAGCGCTCTAGCACCATCCAAGGAGGAATGGCTTTGTAAACTAAGGTCGATTTTTACGTATGAAAAGCTTACAGCAGTGAAAAATGACAGTGTCGGAATTCACGCAGGAATGGACCGCAGTTCTCCTTCATGACGAATGTGTTTCAATGCGTCTGTAAAAATATGCTTTATTATGTACCATCCGTGCTTATCGCAGCACCGGCCCCACAGCTAGAGTTTGGCCCTCATTTTGCTTTGAATCACGGTGATCCCACGATGTCAAAGTGTATAATAATGCATACAACGATGTTTGAATGTTCTCTCTGCAGCTTCTATAACCCGCAAAACCTCAAAACTTGGTATGTTGCAAAGTTGGGGGGGTGGAGAGGGTGGGGGGAGGGGGAGGGGGAATGGGATAAAAAAATAAAAATGTTGACATCTTTGTCTGTTTGCCTATTGTATGGCCGGTGGGGATTGTTGTTGCACCCTACCTTGTATGTACAATGTCAATAAAAAAATAAAGAAAAATAAGAAAACCCCATAAACATACATTTTTAGTTTGTGTCTGGTCATTGAATCCCAGTCACAGGTGTGACAACACTAAACCAAAGATATCCAGGCTGCCACCAGGAGATTGACGATACGTTGGCCTATAGCAGAATGCAAAGAGTAGGTTTGATTTGAGCTGCAGTCGCCTAGAAGAATCACTAATGGGTTGCCATCTGGTGCAATAACTGTGATGTCTTTAATGTCCAACAAGATTGCCTTCCAAAATGTTCAGATCTGTAAGCAGTTCCCACTACCCAGTGATCCTCTTTTCGAACCCACTACAACATTAACCTGACAGGGTAACATCTTCTCAACATGTTGTGGGTCAGGACAGATTATACATTTTCCCTGTTATTTAAAAACATGAGAATTTCTTCTCCCTAGACCACATGTGAAGTCAATTCTCCTTGTTTAAATCTGATTCCCATTTTAAAATATAGGGTAATGTGGTCTTTGAATCATCCGCATACCTTGTAGAGATGAGATACCACATTTTTTGGAGAGTCAAGGTCTGAAGACCTGTCAGATCAATTTCAGCACCATTCTTTACCTTCTCTGTATGAGTCAATTGTGCTACTATATATGGTGAAGCATACTTGACATTGTTGAGTCAAACTGTGGTTTGCTAGTCTCAAAGTGGTGAAGAGGGACCCCATTCCCACATCAATAACCCGAATTTCGTGAAACTCTCCCTTTCCCAGTTCATTAAATGCAAACCAATCAGAGTGGCATAAAAATCAGGACTTCCCAATATGGTTACAAGAGGTAAAGGAAATGAGGTGCATTCATATTTATGAATGAAGGTGGCCCCATTGTTCAAGTGCTTTATATGCCACTAAGTGAGACCACAAAGAGGAAGGTCAATATGCATGACTAAACCAGACAACTCTGTTCAACATCGAAACAGACCCGCCCGGCACCCTTAGAACCTATTTCTTGATTTCCTGAAGGCTGCATTGTCATTTGTATAGTCCCATCATGTGTACAGCAGCTACATACCTCACAGTGTACAGGAGGGTCAGATGTTCCATGACAGTTGCCCTCAAAGGTCTTTCAGGGAGACCGTAGGGTTGTGATAAGCCCAGAGGAAAATAGATAATGTCTGAATTTGATGTGCAAATCCAGGGGGCAATGTAATCAGAAAGACAAACTACCAGGGGTAGCTCGAACATAACGAGTGATGGGTCGATGCCCTGTCGCCCATTAAAGATGAGCCGCTCCTGGTACTAGAAGTCCTTCTGACCTAAGCCAGCCTCTGAAAACACTGAGCCATCTCACAGCTGCTATGGGAGCGCTCCTGGCCTGGCTCTAACCGAACTGTCAAAGGGAAACCTCTAGGTTCCCTTTGGCATTGGAGTATTACTCTAGCGCACATGCCCAACAAGCCATGCAAGGCCGGGGATGCTTCCCTAGCCTTCCATGGCCCATTGGGAATTGAGGCTGAGGTACTGCAAGGCTGAAAGAGCGGGGCACTCTTGCACTGCCCCACACATCCAGATGCCAAAGGGGCAGCAAAGGGAAGGCACTTCAGCTCCACCATATCAATGCAGGATCTGGGGAGCCCTCATCTTCTTGGTTCCTGTTGTGTGCTGTGCGTGAGCCATAAAGCCTTCATTGCAGTAGGCAGCACAAGGCAGAGTCAACTAGAATCTCCAGAGCAAGGCTGCAGGTAAGAAGATAACCGGCGGTATATGAGGAGAGGAACTCGCCCCAATCCTGAGGACGAAGTATTACTTAAGACTCCAGTTAACTAAGGAAGTGAACAAAATATAAGAGTGATATTTGAACAAGTCAGGTGGGGAGCCAACAGAGACTTGGAAGAGAACACATGTGGGGAAGAGCAGGAACCCCATACATGCTAAGTTGAAGCCTAGAGAAAGTGTAATCCTGAAACATATCACGGGGAAAAGGAGGTAAGTCTCGCAATTGAACAGGATAAAGGAACAGTGAGCCTCAGGGAGAGTATCATTGAAAAGGAAAGCCAGAGAGGAAATGCAAGTACATATATTTTGGAAAACACTAAGCAAATAGGCTGTGGGGTGACAGGTGTGTGAGGAACTATTGTAAGGAAAAGTACTACAAAGAGAGGATCACAGAAAGCAAAAGAGCCAAGAGTTATTTTGAGGAACTACAAGAGTTCATAAGAAAGACTATTGAAGGAGATTACGCTAAGAAGTATGTAATCCAAAAGGAAACCTGCATATAAAAGAACTATCCAGAACAAAGAAGACCAAGGGAAGAAGAGACATTCTCTTGGCCTAAATACTTCAGTTATGTTTAGTGGTAGGTCGGGATAGGGTTAGTTTGGACAGAGGACATAATTACTTTGGACTTCCTGACATCGGACAAGCACTTTTAGTTTCTTTAGATAGGTAAGGTATTCCCTTTAGCATAGGGAGATAGGCCTTATTCTTTCATTTTAATAAAGAGAGTACAGAATGTCCTCAAAGTGGACTCCTCCTTCCGAGCCACCACAGTTCACACCCCCTTCACTCACTTACCTGAGGCTGGGTGATCTGATAACCATTGTTTTCTCTCCTGGTTGCTTCTAGATCCTCAGCTTGTTGACAAATTGCCCACTGCCCCCTCCCGCGTTAGCTCCCTACTGCCTTGTTTCTCTGCTCCCCTCACCATGTTCTTCTCCCTAAAGCGATCTGTTGCATTCGAAGCTAGGTCCGCGCTCAATAAATACTCTAATAATGTGCACATGGAACTCGGTCTTGCTTTAGCGAACAAAAGAGAAGCCAAAATATGATATACGATGCTAAGATAGCTCTATAAAATTGACAAATTCAACAAACTATACACAAATCGATGAAAAACAAATTAGTCATTGTGGCTAACAAGAAGTAAGACTTGGACCAGAGGACATGTTCTCACGATAATCTTATTCAAATTAAAAGAAAATTAAGAGAAAAGGCCTCCCTATTACTAGAAGGAGTTCCCTTCCCAACAACTAAAAACGAAGGTGCTTGTCAGGACGTCAAATGACTAAAAATCAGTCCTCCATACTAACCTGTCCAACTAACTGGTCCGACCAACGAGAAAAAGTGTTTTCACATTGGAGGTTGTCAACACCTCTTAGATTACCCCCTCTCCTGCAGACAATCTTAAGAATCAAATGTTCATTATAGGACACGGTGCCTAGCCTGAGTCTCCACACCGGCTTTCAAAAAAAGAATCTAAAAAGTTAGAAAATCCAAGTCTGTCTCATCTCTACTCATTACAAAGTCCCTCAGTTCAGGAAAGGTTTTCCAGTCACCAAAAGTATTGCTCAATTCAACAAATGTTTCAAAGCCTGAATCTAACGGGGTGCTCCACCTATCCCCCTCCAAAAATGCTGTATCTCACGGCCCAACTCGCTCACTCAAGCCATCACAGTCTGGGGTACTGTGGCTGTTACACTTTTCAATTCACATTTATGGTTCTCTTGGTTTTTCAGTATTAGTTCTCGTTTCCCTCGGGATACCTTGGACCTTGTGCTATTCACCGGTTCTCTAACCCCTGGGCTTTACAGGGTTTGCGTCTTTTTCTCCGAACCCGACTTTTCCATTTGGCTCTTTTGGCTTTCAGTATTCTTATCACTCTGGAAGCTTCGGTCCTCACTCAGGTTGTTCACGGGCTCACTAGCTGGTGAATGACGCAGGGTTTGGGCTTCCCCGCAGCGATCAACCGACAGTCTCCCTTCTTCCTGTGCTGTTTCCATACCTGCTCTCTTGCAGCACTTCCGCCAGACATGTGATTCTGGTATCGGTGGCATTTGTCTCTGCCGGACGTGTTCGTACCTCTGGCTGTGGCGGCCTTCTGCGGGCCTTGCCAGTGGTCGTGGCTCTATCTTGGTACAGGGGCTGAAAAGGTTTTGCCCCCTATGTTCCTGGATTCAGTGATGTTTTGCGGCCTCTGGGCCCACCGTGTCCTCTCTGTGGAGTCACCCCTCCAGGCTCTCCTCATTCCATGCTCCAGCAGCAGCGTCTGCTATGTATGGCTCCTCCACCCTGCAGTTTGGCTTTGCGTCAGGGAATCTTCTCCTCCAGATGAGGGCTTTGTTGTTTTTATAGGAGACTCTGCAATGAGAGGCATTGCATAGTTGATGACAGGATATTGAGTCTGCGAAGGGGTCAGTTTATCACCTTTACAACTTCTATGGCCCCCATATAAGCGGAGAGTAGGCGGAGAGTCACAGGGTTTCTCATTACAGGGGGAAGTCACTCCCAATGAGGTCCCGGTTGCCCAAACCCCAAGGGCGGGTCTTGCGGAGCAGACTTAGCTCCCTAGCCTCAATGGAGGTGGCTCCGCTTGGGAAAATGGACGAATTTCCAAGATTCGTCACACCATGCATACCGTAGAAGACTTACAAGAAGAGACAAGTGAACGTATAAAAACTGGCAAAGTATTCCATTCATAATGCCCATTGTAGGCAGATAATGCAGAGGGTATTAAATTGCAATGATACAAAGTAATTGTGGAGTCTGATTAATAAATGTAAGGACGAAGCGTATAAAGTGCAAGTTAACTCCTTAGGCGAGAATGTTTGATATAAACAAACTGAAGAGACATTTGTGACAAGAAGGACATCTGGTACTGAATAGCAGTTATCCTTTTCTACCCCTTAAGAGCAGCCATATTTTGCGGAAGATGTATACAACATTGTAAATACAGTAAACAACTCTTGTGCCCATGCCGCCGGCGGCCTAATGAATGTTGAGCTAAAGAAAGATCCTGGAACATGGGCTCAAACATTGCATTTCTTTTTCAAATAAATAATTAAGAATAATTGTATATTGACCTCTTGGAGGGAGTACTTATTATATCTTTCTAAAGGGGTGATAGACTTAACCCTGCTAATTATAAATAATGTACAATGTTGGATGCCTCCAGCAAACCTTTAGCCATTATATTATTGATGGAACTTGTTAATTGATCTGAATAGAGGAAACTCCTTTAACCATCTCAAGCTGCGTTTAGAAAAGGGTTGGCTACTACTCAATATTCTCATATTAAATCTCCAAAACCAGAAGGGCTAGGTCTGACACAGGTCTCCCTCTACGCATGGCATACCTTGATTTATGTACTGCGGTTCATGGGAGTTTAGCGAGAACTGCACTATTATTGTTCAACCTATATGTTACGATGGCATTTGAGAATCCACTCGGTGGGTGGATTCTGAGAGGCCAACCTATTTTGGTGTACAGGAAATGCACTAAAGTCTAGCCAAACCCAGTTAAGATAGGGCAGCATAGGTCCAAACACCAACAAGGGCCTTCTTGGGAACAGGACAGAATAGAAGGGCTTCACTGAGACTGGGTTGGAGTCGATGACTGTCAGCTTCAACGGTCATCCATGGGTCGTCAGCAGGCTCCGCTTCTTCGTAGGGGGCTTGGCTCCAACGATGATCTGGTGAATGGCTACAGAAGTCCTCCTTTTATCAAAGATCTCACTGGAGTGGCCAGGTCCACTAGTGGTAAGGATCTGCACCATTCAAACTGGCAGTGGCTACCCATTCATGGGCAGCCACTGGCCAAACACTCTGCCTAGCAACAAAAGCACCGTGGCATGGATCTGGACTGAGTCCAGACAGTCCCATCCCCCACATCCGGCCACCCACACAGACCACTACTCTGCACCGGAAAGCAGAAGCTTTCCCAGGCAAAGGGCTTTCCATACATGGCAATTGCAGGCCCGGGAGGGCAGGAAGAAGGCCAAAGTACAAAATGGCCAAAAGACAGCCAAATATCTCACGGCACAGCCATTTTAGAGTATATGGTATTCTTTATGGCATTATTATGTAAAAAGTGCACGAGTCAAAAGTCAAAAATTAGGTAGAAAAGGATCCACTGTTACCAGCCCATCCTGGACACATTGTAATTGTAACCACAAAGTAACAAAAGGAAAAGTTGTAAGGATACAAAGTACCCTAACCACAGTTCATTTTAAGGTGATGTGTGCAACTTTAAAAATACAAGAAATCCACTAAGGGAGACATAGGGCCTCATTACACGGAATGCGTTTGCAATGGCGCTATTAGCGCCATGGCTACCTCCTTACCGCATTCCGGGTCCGTGTTCCTGGAATAGGGACTTACCGGGTCATTCCGACCTTGGAGGACCCGGTAAATCCCCATTCCGGGAATCATTCCCCATTCCCATTTGAGCACGCATAGGGCTCAATGGGAATGGGGAAGGAGCTAATAACGGTACCATTAGCTCTGAAGTCCCTTAGCAGGTCCCTTCCAGAACGC
Organism: Ambystoma mexicanum; assembly: GCF_040938575.1. Lineage (NCBI taxonomy): Eukaryota > Metazoa > Chordata > Amphibia > Caudata > Ambystomatidae > Ambystoma > Ambystoma mexicanum. The sequence continues at coordinate 496,402,683 of NC_090936.1, read as the reverse complement.
CTGGTAAAACAAGGCGTTAGGGGAGGGACCCCGCAAAGGGACCTCGTAGTAGGGCGGTAAGGGATTACCGGCACCGGTGCCCTTACCGGTGCCAGTAATCCCTTACCGCCTACCGTGTAATGAGGCCCATAGTGTCCCAGTGCTAATAGTGTTACGGATTGACCAGTTTCTCCATAAAAAATTAGCAAAAATCAAGGTAGTAAACCTGAAGGCTTTACTTACCTCCAAAATGTCTAGTCTGCTAGCAAACAATAGCAAAACATGGTGTCACATAGAAGTGTATGGGAGGAAAGCAGTAAAAAGACCATCTTTCTCAACACCAATCAGAGCCCAGACACCACTTTCACATTAGTTTTATTCAGGAAGACTTCTGAGCTGACTCAGCAACTGGGCTCAGTCAGGAAACGACTAAACAAGGCTACACCTGAACCATCCATTTTGTTCAATCAGGCCAGGAGAAGAAAAACATTCAACTACACAAAGGCAAACCGGGGATGCTCTAGTACACCATTCTGGATTTCAGCAAGGTGATCAATAGAGCCACCTCCAAGATAAACCTGTACCAAAATATGATTAGGTAATCTGCCACCAAATGGGAGGTTCCTCTCAGCCATTGTGTGAGAAAATACTCAAGGAGGAAAATGATACTTGGTGTACCCTGACCCTGCGAGGTTTGGGTTCTCTCTGAGGCACATAAAGTACATCTGCATCTCTGATGTGGATCTAGAATAGGGCCCGTTATGACTCAAGGGAAAAGTTGAGTAACCTATTAAGCAAAATAAAATAAACAAAATGGCCTCTTGCCAGAGTGAAGTTTAGGATTTCTGACCTCACACTTTCTGACCATTGTCTGCTCTCTGGCCCTCTCACGACTGGGATTGACAGGTCTACCTAAATCTACTCTCCCTCTTCTAAGAACAATTCTGCACTTTTGCACCTATACCTGTAATAGGTGACAGAAATGTTGGTCTCATTACGCTAAAATTAACTGTACTGGTTATCCTTGCCAGACTGCATCCAGTTTACGCTTCTCTGCCTTACCAAGTAAGAGGTGTACCACACCAATTTACCTGGGCCAGCAACTGACATTCAGGTGGGTGAAAGGTTTACTCAATAAGAAGATCATGACGGTGGAGATGATGAATTTAAAAGAAAAAACAAAAACCTGTTTATACAGCATTTCTGTGGCCTTATGGAAACCAAAAGGGAGTAAGAAGCCTTGCAGGATAGGAATTTTCATTGATCAAAAACATCAAGGTCTTTCCTGAGCTAGTCTTGTGGTAAAACTGCCAATATCCTCTGGGTTCCGTCAACAAGAACCTGTATTAACCCCATAGGATGGGCATGCAACAGTGCAATAGTGGTGTACACCTTCCTCTCAGTTTGATCTCTCCCTCTTCTCTGAGAGCAATGAACTAACCACTCTTAGTTTGCCTAGTCTCCCAAAAGAATAAGACTAAAGAAATGTGCAAACAAGTGGCCAGGGAGAAAAAGCTGATCAAGCTTCATAATTTGTTTTTGGTTAAAAGAGGCAGAGTAAGACTATGGGGGGAATTAAAGAACCTGACATTTGGTGTGGTGACCATAAAAGCTAGCTGGCCCATTACATTGCATGCCTTCTCCGCGTTTAGCCCTAACAATCAAATGATTAAAAAAAATAAGTTACCTATTTGCCCCTTTCTAACATTATGTGAAGAATGCGAAGCACAAGTTGAATATTAAAAAGGACAAACAAGCAGGGAAAAGTACAATAGCGAGAACACTCTTTACCAACCTGAATCCAGCAGGCACCAGCAAGATGGCGGTCGACTCCAGAGGGTGCTGAAATCTCATGACCAGTTTGGATGTCACTTGAGGCCTGAGAAATAAATGACCAAGAAGGCTTTTCACAACCCGGCTACAGGGTGGTTTCAGCAAATCAATTTTGGTAGAAATGAATTTAAGGATCGGACACCAGGTTCCTGTGGAACCCTACTTGCATTGGGGATAGTAAACTTGCTGGGCTACAGGAAGCTAAATGACAATACTAGTAAACATGAGGGGGAGTCATGGGGCATAAATGTTTGCTTCAGAGTGGCTTTTCTGGCATATTAGTAAGGCCTTCTCTGTCCCAGCACCCACCAACTGTAGCTTGCTGCGTTCTTCAGCGTCCATGAATCTAACCATCACGATTTCGTGTAGCATCAAAAGTTGGCTAGTCAACATAGCTGAAACCTAATTTTACTTAACACACAACTACATTTTATCACTGCTGTCTGCACTCAATCGTGGCAAGATGCCACTAGGCGAATTACATGCTTTACAGATGAATTACATGCTTTATAAATCAAATACAGCTCAAGCCCATTTGAAGTTGGCCTGCCATTGCAAAAAATTCTTGCTCTCACGTGGGCGCTGAAATTAGTTTGCACCCACCTCCTAGGGATGTTATCTAGGTCAAGGGTGTTCCAAAACGATTTTCTGTCTCCACCGAAGTAGTAATTGAAATAGAGTGTATACTTTACTGTGATTGCTTCCCCTTTTTTATTCACATGTAGTGCACAGGCGCTGTAACTCTAGCAAACCGAGATGGAAGAGAGTGCTGGTCAAGCCACCTATGGGTGTGACAGTGGCACAGAGTATCAAGCACGATTTTGGACTCTGCCTAAAGGGAGCAGAGCCTAAGGTTTAAGTTACTTACCTGTAACTATTGTTCTCCACCATCGGTCTGGCATGGATTCACATGCTCCTGAATATTCCCCGTCGTCAGGCTGGAAATCCTCGGTAAAAGAAAAACAGTTTCACTTTCACTTTAAAACTGTATTTCTCATCTAAACTAATCACTCCTTCCTGGAATCCCAGTCGACGCAGTAGAAACTCGTGAAGCCTCCACGTAGCAGCCCTGCAGATGTCGAGCAGGGGCATCCCAGAGAGAAACGCTGTCGTTGCTGCGATTGCTCTGCTGGAGTGGGCTCTCGTCCTGCCTGGCAGTGGCCTGCTAGCCAATCGATGACAGTGCATGATGCAGCCGGAGTGCCACCTGGAGGTGGAAGCCTTCGATAAGGCTTTTCCATGATTTACAGGTGTAAAGTTGATGAACAAATGAGAAGTCTACCAAAAATTCAACTGCAAGGCACGAGCAACGTCCAGCGAATTCAAGGCCCTTTTCCCTGGCGACGACGGATTCGGGAAGAAGACAGGTAACACCAAAGGTTTGTTGAGGTGGAATTCTGACAGTACCTTTGGCATAAAGGTGGGGTGTGTATGCAGTACCACCATTGAGGCGTGGAAAGACAAGTAAGGCTGCTTGCAAGCCAGGGCCTGGATCTTCCCGACCCGCCTGGCCGAGGTGATAGCCACAAGGAAGGCTGTCTTCCATGAGAGAAACCTGAGCGGGTCTTGATGCATAGGCACAAAAGGAGCTCCATTGAGCCTAGTTAGCACTACATTGAGCTCCCAGGCCGGAACAGGAGGCTTCACCGGCGGAAAAGTCCTGAAGAGTCCGTTGAGGAACTCCTCAACGAGTCTGGGCGACCACAGCTAAGGTTAACCCGGAGACCTGGTATACATGTATATGGCAGAGATATGCACCTTCATAGAGGCGTGACACAATTCCACATTGGCCACGGAAAGCAAGTATGGTAGAAGTTACGGGGCTGTGACCCACAGAGGGGAAATCTTCTGAGTCCGGCACCACACGGAGAAGAGCTTCCATTTATGGCCAAACCACTTCAACATTGAAAAGGCCTGGCCCTGGTCAGGATGTCCTTACATTACGTGGGTAAAGCATAACCTCCAAACTCTCGGGCTGCAGGAGCCATGCCCTCAGGTTCAGCGACTCCGGGTCGTGATGCATAATTGCTCCCTCCCCGGTGAGAAGGAACAGTGGTAGCTTGATGGATGGGGCCACTGACAGACACAGTAGGTCTGGGTACCCGTTTAGTTGCAGCCACGCTGGGGCGACTAGTATTATCCTGCAGTGGCACTGTCGGAGTGTGTTGATCACACGCAGCAGGAGTGGAAATGGAGAAAAAGTGAATAGGAACTGTCCCTCCGACAGGAACAAGAAGGCGTCCCCCCATGCTTCTCAGGTGAGGGAACCTGCTGGCGAATTTCTGGCACTTGGAGTTTGTCGCCGTAGCGACGAGATCGATCTGGGGTTGGCTCCATTTGTCGAACAGAAGGTCCACCTGGCCCAGGCGAAGTTCCCACTCGTGGCAAGAACGCAGCTCTCTGCTGAGCGGGTCCACAATGGTGTTCTTGATGCCCGCCAGGTGAAAAGGGACGAGGAACATGTCCTGATGAATGGCAGAGCGGCACAGGTCGTGGGCCTACTTGGAGAGTGCAGGTGAGCGGGTCCGTCCTCGCTTCTGGATGTAAACCATGGTGTTGGTGTTGCCTGTGAAGATCCTCACCACCTTGCCCTTCAATGACGGTAGAAAAGACTTGAGGGCCCAGAATATCGCCCGAAGTTCCAGGACGTTGATGTGGAGGCCCTTTTCTTCTGGTTGCCAGAGGCCTCTAGCGGGCAGCTGTCCGATGTGGGCTCCCAAGCCTTCTAGAGAGGCGTCCGTGGTGACGGTCTCCTGGTAAGGCAGGACTTGAAACCGAGTCCCCTGAAAGAGATGCAGTCGTACATCCCACCACTATCTTCCAAGGGCAATCCTCGTTGAGGGAGATCTTGTCCACAAAGGTCACCGATACTTGCATCCATCTCTCATCCAGGAACTCCTGGAGAGGCCTCTTCTGAAGTCTGCAGAGGTGGACGAGTCTGATGCAGGAGGACATAATGCCCAGCAGCCTCTTGATGGCACGCACCGTTGCTGTCTGCATCGATGACCAGCGCTGTACTTTCCCTTGCATGGCCACCGCATTTCCTCCGAGGGGGATGCCAAACACATTACTGTGTTGAGCAGGGCACTCAGAAACAGCATGGTCTGGCGTCAAGCAGGACTTTGGATAGTTTATGGAGAACCCAAGCTCGGTCAGCAGATGTACGGTTCTCGATGTGTGCTTGCTCGCCGGCACGTGTGAGCGGGATCACACGAGCCAATCGTCCAGATAAGGGTTCACGTGGATGCCCTGTAGACGAAGATGTGCTGCCACCAGGGCCAAGCACTTTTTAAAGACCCTCTGAGACAATTTCAGGCCAAAAGGTAGAGCCTTGAACTGGTAGTGCTGACCCTAAATCATGAAACGTAGGATTTTTCTGTGTTTCTGTGAATGAGAATGTGGAAGAAGGTGTCCTCCAGAGCCAACGACTTCATAAAATCCTCATCCTCCAGCTTGGTGAGCATTTGTTGTAAGAACCATCCAGAAACTTTTGGGACTTAAAGCTCTAGTTGAGCTGACGCAGATCCAGGATTGGGCTCCAACCCCCTGTTTTCTTTCAAACCAGAAAGTATCTGGAATATGCTCCGGTCGCAGGAGGTGATGGGTTCCATCACCCCTTTCTGTAACATGGCACGCACCTCTCGTAGGAGCTGTGGGACGTGTTGTTCCTGTCGTGGCACTGGTGGAATACGAGATCACGTTTGTTGGAACTCCAACGTGTGCCCCTGTCCGAGAGCGTCCAGCACCCATCTCTCGGTGGTGAACTTTTTCGACGTGCTGACGAACTTCATTGGCCGCCCTACCACTGGGGTGCTTAAGTGGGGGCCAGAGGTCACTGCCGGTTCATGCCTGCTTGGGGACACGGGGCTGGGGCCCTGGCCTTCCTCATCCTCATCCTCCTCCTTTCGACGAAACTCAGACGTTTCTTGCCCTTGAGCGGCGTTGAAATTCACTAACAGATCCCCACTTGTCGGCCGATGTAGAGAAAGAGCACACAGGCTCCAAATTGACAAAAATCGAACTTTTTACCGAAAAAGTGTGAAAAAAATAGGTAAGCTCACAGAGCAAAACACGAGGACTCCCAACACTTGAACGTGCAATAAAAATCTGAAGATGGCTGCTAGAGGGCGGGCTTAGGGAGAGGGCAGTCATTGGCTGGGAGTAGTATGACCCCCAAGCTCAGTGATGGGTTTAGAGGAGAAATAGAGTTTGAAAGTGAAACTGTTTTTTTTTATTTTACAGAGGATTCCCGGCCAGACAACAGGGAATATTCATGAGCATGTGAATCCATGCCAGACCCCATGCTAGAGAAATAATACATTATTTAAAGATCCTTTGTGTGGCATGTCACGAACAAATAACTTTGAATAATATTCAACACAGTAAAAGGACAAGTAAAGGGAGCACACTTATAAAGCTTCAATACCTGTGTAGATGCTTTAGAGAGCAACTCCTTTCTCTCCTTCCCATGATCCTGTAACCGCCTCTGTCTTGGAAGGAGCGCACTCACTTCACTTGCCGCTGTCCCCAAAACAGGGCTTTTTACATCCTTAGAAGTCATCAGCACCTCCTTTCCTTTAGTGTTCTGGAAAAAGGAGAACATTTTTAAAGCTCATGGAGCTCAAACAGTAATGTTAACTCTATTAGGATTTACAGTGACCCAATTGGCAGAGTGGAGAATCAGACTAAAGTCATGACATTTTCGGCTTCACTTATGAGTGAGATACTACAGCCTCAATTAGTGAACGTGCATGGATTAATGTAGCATAAAGCAGACCACTTTACAATCTATTATAGGGATGGCTGTATTCACAACTATATATTATCGGGATATTATGTGCAACTAAGCACAAAAACTTTAATGATGTAGAATTTCCTATAATATGCTTGGCATGGGTACATTAATTCGTAGCATAGCAAAATGACACAAGGAAGCAGTATGCAACGGTTAAGATTAGGTCCCGGGAGGATAGCTCAGCGGCAACGTGCGTGCTTTGGAAGCAAGACAGAGCAACACAGGTTCGATCCCCTGGTCCGCGCTTAGAAACCTCTGGGTGTTTAAGCGCGTTATGAATACGCAACTAAGACAAAAGCAATTACGCAACTAAAACAATTCCTGTAACAGCGCCTCGATGCCCACGGGCTGTGTGAGCGCTTTAAAAATGCAATAAATAAATAAAATAAATAGGTTTATGACCTGTATTATAGCAATCACCACCGTGTCTGGGGATGTACAGGGCTGGTACGCTCAGGCCTCAGTGAGAGCTCAGGGCTGATTCAGGCCCTGTATATCGCCAGACAAAGGAGTGATACCTATTCACACTGAGGGGTTTCGTCCGTGGTGCCGATAACAAATATTTTTGTACAGGAGGATGTTGCGTATGCCCAATCTCCCGTAAAACAAAAGAAAAACAAGTTGGACAAAGTCTCTTTTCTATTTCTAATGTAGCTGCCCAGCGCACACATGGAAAGAAGCGGGCAGCTGGAGCCAGGCCTGGAGGTAAGGAGGCATTGGGGGAGAGCGGAGTTGGGAATGACGTGGGGGCTGGTGAGGGGGCACGGGGGCTACAGCACTGAAGCATCAAAAAAGCAATGCCGGCACCTGGGGAAGGGATGCAGGTGGTTGGTGGAACGCGGGCAGACACTGGCAGTTTCTGTCCATGTTTAAAGCCATCCGATTGGCTGAGTGCCCTTCTCCAGGTGTGAATAGCTAATCAAATCCAGTGTCTTGAAATTCTGTTAATATGCTTTTATACTGCACCAAATCACATCAGTATTAGAATCATAGCACCTAGACTGGAGTGTGGCGCACTAGGGGTAACCAGACAGACTGCTGGAAGAAAGAAGGAGCAAGGGGGAAGATGAGAGGTGGGAAAGCAAGAAATAGGGAGGAGGAAATACAGCAGGGGAACAATGTTTTGTGATAACATGGGTGCATGTCAGTCCAGTTAAATGGACCATGGTTCTAGAAAAGGGAGGAGCCGATATATCCTAATATGTTGTGATAATGGGGGTTGCGTTTCCAATACAGATTTGGAGAGTCTGAGGGGACGCTGTAGAGCAGCCAGCAAGATGGCTGCCGAACGAGGAGCTCAAGCCTTGTACAAATCCAAAACGTCAAGAAATCTGTTTGTGCCAAATTGTTTAAGTAATGAACTGCAGCCCACGCTACTTCAAGATATGGGGCATCTGTGGGCGAAATTCCAAGTAAAATCGGACTGTGCTGGAGAAGCGGCGACCGACTGAATATCCGGCATTTCTGCCCCTTTTGCAGCACAGCGCCGGGGGAACTGTTGGTGCGCTTTGGCTTGGGGACTACCCACCATCCAGCCCCTGCCGTTGTGCGCCCTGCCTTGCCGTGCATCTGCCTGCCTGACGGAGCGGACAGATGGGCTGCCAACCTTGCCGGGATAACCTCGCTTAACACAGCAATAATCGGACTGTCATCGGGAGTAGCCCCTGCCCTACGCCGCGGCACCGAGTGAGGTGCTCTGCAGGAAATCACTACTCCTGCTGTGGCTGCTGAATTTGGACCGGGCTGAGCCCGGGGTCGGGTGCGACGCCGGAGGTCGGCGATGGACGTACCTGCACCCCGAAGACAGATGGCGCCCTGATTTCATGCCCGGTGACGAGGTAGGAGACGCTGACCCTGTGAACTGCCTCCACCCGGACCGCCGCTGGGCTCTCTCCGCTGCCTGTGAGCACGGGGAGCCCTACTTGAGACCTGCTACTGTTGTGCTAGGGGCCTGGGCTCTGACCCGTCTCATCACTGGAATTGCGCTGTGACTGTGGGCGGTGGCCAGCGCTTCTGGGACTGCTTCGCCCCGCAATTCTGCTCCCTCTGCTGCCTGGGGACTCCAGAAACGTGTAGCGCCCTACCAGATACCTGCTGTTGTGCTGGAGGCCCACGCTCCTGGGTCGGCTTCACCCCGCGGTGCTGCATGTGTGCCCGGCTGCAAGCAGGTGCTGTGTTGCGGTTGATGGTGAGCTCCGTGGCTATGCGCATGAAGGTGGGTTATTACGTCCAGGTAATCCACCCTTGATGCATGTATTACCCCCAGTGGGGCCGTGCCCTGCCATTCCACCGCACCGGCGGATCGGGTTGAGCCCCCCTTAGTGTGTACTGCGACCCATTGCCTGCTGCTGCGCAAACCCAACCGCACACCCATAACAGCAACTGTGAGGAAGGCAGTTGTGGCCGTCCTGAATGGTGCTGACCGTGCCGCGGTGACACAGCCAAGGTCGCCGGGAGCTGGTGTGCAACCACCCAACACCACGCTGCAGCACCCATGAGAAACGGGCTTGGGGCAGACTATCAAGCAACATACCTAATGCGACAACCCACGATGCAACATAACTGGGTGCAGCATGCACTGTGCTGGGGTATCCCTGGCGCAAGGAGCACAGTTGAGCTACGATTACTACAAAGTGCAACATCCTTTCATCCGTGGCGCACCTACATCCAACACTTGTTCAGGTTTGCACCTCTACGGCGCCCTACACTGCATCTGTCCTGTCCGACGGCCTGGTCCGTGGCGCTGCTGGCTGGGCCTCTGTGAGCCTGCGCCTTGTGTAAGGTTTTCTGGCGCGGTGGGTGCGTCCCTACTACCCCAGAGTTCAACAGGCTTTGCAGATGATACACCTAGGTTGACCGCCTACTGTTGGAAAACGCTTAACTCGTACAGGCGCTGAGTGGGGATAACTCATTGCGACGAAAAGCTGTGCAACACTGGGGGGGATCCACTGTTGACTACCTCCCCCTAATAAGTGACTACTGCAACTGTGGCCACCATGACAAAAGGGGCTGGATCCAAAAAGAAGGGCCCAATGGATACATACACCAGTACTACCGCCAAACCCTCAAATCTTGCAGCTGCGACACCCGAAACTGAAGGCTCCTCGACGTGCCAGGCCTCCAGGGATGACCACCTGCTCACTGCCATGCAGAATGGCTTCTTAGCTGTAAATGTAAAGCTCAATGACATTGTCTCAACCACTGGCTCCCTGAAGTCCAAACTCAAAAAAAAAAAAAAGGAGGGGCCCCGGATCACAGAAGTGGAAACGCGAGTAAGTGAAGCAGAAGACAAAGCAGTGAAACACGACCGTGACATTGCACACCTCCAGCATGAATTCAGTAAAGTAGGCAATAAATGCGACGATTTAGAATCTAGGTCACGTCGGAACAACGTCCGGATCATAGGGATTCCGGAGCCCTCTTGCAAAGGACCAATGGAACAATTTGTTAAAAGCCTTCTGAAAACACTATTTGACTCCACTCGATTCTCGCAGCACTTAGTTGAAAGAGGGTAACAGGTCTCGGCCCCTGTTCCCAAGCCAGGAGCCCCCCCTCGCACCACGCTGGCTAAACTGCTGAACTACCGGGACAGAGATCTCATCCTGCGTATGGTGAGAGAGAAGGGGGCTCGCCGCTTTGAATCCGCCGACATACACATCTATCCCGACTTCGCCACCAATGTGCTGTCTAAGCGCAAATCATTTGATTCAGTTAAGAAATTGCTACGTACCCGGCAGGTCCAATATGCCCCATTATACCCGGCAAAACTACGCATACAGCATGCGGGGCACAGTTCTTTGAAGACCCTGATGAAGCCACAGCGTACATCGAGTCCAACATCTCCATCCCACTGCCAAGGCGTGACCGTGAGGATGGTTACAGATCTCCTAGAGACAACAACGCTCCGTCCAACATTGAGAATGACTGACCTCCTTTAAGTGGCTGAGCCTTAACCCGGAGCTATGACCGGGCACATGCAACTCCTGCCGCGGGGCTGGCGGCACATTGACAGCCATCTGACTAGCCTTGCGATCTGCACACAGTACACCCCAAGAAGGTTCTTAAATGTTACGTCTTGCAAGGGATTTCATCGTCAAGTTTGGGGAGATGATGTGGGTGGGGGTGGCGGGAATTGTTGAAACGGTTTATAATTCCAATGGCTGTTTAAGGCCATGGTTCGGAGTTAAAGTGTTCAAGCTGGAAAACAGTGCGAATCACCCCTTGATCATGGAATATGCTCATACTCTAGTTTTGCCCCAGCTACAGTCGGGCAACTATTTGGTACAGTTCACACATGACCGGTACTAATATTATGTTTATGTCCTGGAATATATGTGGCCTCAACCACCCTATTAAGGCACACAAGGTTGTAGCTTACATAAACAGGCACGCCCCTAAGGTGGTCATGTTACAGGAGACACATGCCCAGGGTCCAATTAATGTCTCATTCACTAAAACATGGAGCCGGCAATGTTGCTACACCAACTAATTGTCTCAGTCCCGCAGTGTACTCACACTAATACACCGATTTGTTCTGTTTCAAGAGTCCAAGCGAAACGTTGATCCACAGGGCAGGTATGTTATCCTTTGGGACACCCTGGCGGGTGTACCCAAACCCTTATAAACACCTAAGACCCTAATATGGATGCCCCACAGTTCTATGGCCATATTCTCAATATTCTGATGAGGGAAACACATTCACATATTGTGTGGGGGCTGGGGGAACTTCAACTTGATCCTCGACTGCATTATGGATCGATCCAGGTCTACGCAGAGAGAGTTATCCGCTGCAGCCCGGATGCTACAGAGTGTAGTGGGGCACTTGGAATTAACAGACGCATGGCGGGCTCATAACCAGCTAACACAGAAATACACGTACTACTCTACAGTCCACGACGCATATTCTAGAATAGATTTCGGGCTGGTCTCTGCTTCACTCGTGGCAACCGTAGTTGAATATAAAATTCTCTCCCGCACGATCTCTGATCACTCACACATCCTTCTGACCATGAAATGGAATGCACAGCCCACCCTGCGGCCCCTATGGCGCTTGCCCAGCTCGTGCTCGGCAGACCTAGTCTTTCTCGAGGGACTGCACAATAGCTCAGTCAAATTCTTCCTTAGAAATGAAGGGACTGTACAACACCACAGCACAATATGGGAGACCTACAAAGTGTGGATCAGGGCGGAAATCATTTCCACTGCATCTGGGATACTGAGAATCACTAGGCGGGAATTGAATGGGGTGGAAGCCGACCTCAAACAATTGGAAGGTGAATATGGTAACACTCATAATCGTGCCCTACTGGGTTGCATTAAGGGGAATGTAATAAAGTTCCAGGAACTAGCTGACACGGAAGCCCAATTACTTTATTATCCAGGGCGGGTTAGGCGATACAGAGAGTCCGACAGACCTGGGCGCCAATTGGCGAACTCGATCAAAACTGGGACTGGGGCCCAACATATTACTGGGATTTTCGGGGCTACTGGCACCACCCTGAACACTCCCAAAGAGGTGAACTTTGAATTTTCTAAGTCCCTATACACTAACTCAGACAACTGCACAACACTGGAACTTGAATCATAACTGAATGAGATACCGCTCCCGGCGATCTCGGATAAGGCCCAAGAGGACCTTAACATGCCACTGACTACTGAGGAGATCATTTAAGCAGTTAAGTCACTCCCCTCAGGTAAGGCAACAGGCCCCGACGGCCTGGGGATCGAACTTTACAAAGAATTGAGCTCCACCTTTGCCCCCCGCCCCAGTTGCTACGAATATGGAAAGAGGCTCTGAATACCGGAAGGCTGCCCCCGTCAATGTCGGAAGCAGTGATCACAGTCCTCCTGAAGCCCAATAGACCGGCCTCAGATATGAGCTCGTATAGACCACTGTCCCTGATTAATTCAGACACAAGCATTTTTGCCAAATTATTAGCTGCCAGACGGCTCCCACATAGGACTGAACTAGTGCACCCCGACCAATCGGGATTAATTCCCGGGCGGACGACAGCCTTCAACTTATGTAGGCTCTTTGGCGTCATTTCATAGCTCAATCCGAAGGCGCAGGCTGTGGCGGTTTCCTTGGACGCCGAAAAAGCCTTTGACTCGGTCTCATGGCAATTCTTGTTCTCGGTGCTGCGCCGTATGGGTCTCGGCGAGTTCTACATACAATGCGTCCGCCTACTATATGCCTCCCCGTCGGCTAGGGTTCGAACCGGGTCCATGCTGTCCCCTATGTTCTTGCTGGAGCGGGGCACGAGAAAGGGCTGTCCGCTTTCCCCACTGCTGTTCGCCCTTACCATAGAATCACTGGCATGCATTATGCATCTTAGGCACATCCATTGTGGCTTACGCAGTAAGGGCCCCACACACATTGTCTCACTATATGCAGACTATTCATATACATCAGGGACCCTGCTACAAATCTCGGCCTGATACTGAATGAGATCTGTAAATTTGCTATATTCTCGGGATACCGCATTATTGAGGCCAAGTTGGAAATATTCCCTTTGAACAAAGCCACCAGTCCCCGCCCTAATCTGGAACGTTGCCGCTGGGCTCAAGACAGATTGAAGTATCTGGGCATCGTGGTCACTAGACAACACCACTCGTTATTGGAAATGAATCACAATAATTACATGTGTGTCCTTAAAGATAAATTGAATCTGTAGGATCGGCTCCCAATCACGCTGTATGGTAGGGTGTCCCTCCTTAAGATGGGAATTGTCCCAAAGCTACTGTATTACTTTATCAATATCCCGGTATGGCCACGATGCGTATTTGTTGACAAACCGAGGTCTCTCGTGGTTGGCTTCACATGGGGCAAGAATACACCGCGGATGAAGTGGGAGGACATGACTAGAACATCGGACCAGGGAGGGCTCCAAGCACCGGACCGCAAGCTATATTACGAGGTCACACAGGCAGACTTTGCTGGGCACTGGTACCCATCACACTCCCAACCACTCCACCCAGGCCTCGAGAAATATAGCGCATCCCCCTCAGAATTGCCTATAACAGTTCTGAGCTACCAACATTCTGACACATGCACTTTTGGCCCGGTTCGCATGACTGTCCACGCCTGGACCAGAATTTTTAAGAGGCTGAACATCACAGCACCCTACGTGGGAGCACTCCCCCTTTGGAACTGCCTGGGGCTCCCCCCTACATATGACATGGCCATGCACAATATGTGGGACCCAGATGGCAGGATGCTGCACAACCTATTCCCAGGGGGCTCTTTTGTTGCACTCACTGACTTCTCCGAAAAACTGGGCACCAGCCCCATCAAAACACTACAGTATTACAGAATAAGAGCAGCCGTTAGAGGTCACTAGCCATCAATCCCGAATGAACCTGAGGAGTGCGAAGTTTTGAGTGCAGTGTTATTGGCCGGGGCTCCCAGGGGCATGGTATCAAGGCTATACAAAAAATGCCAAGATGCACTTACACAACCCAAGAAGGTAAGAGAGAGATGGTTGGCTGATATAGGAACCATGCTGGAAGACACACAGTGGACCCGCTGTGCCGCCTGACATAGGAGGTATCTCTCAATGCCAGACACAGACTCATACAATCCAAAGTGCTCAACAGGCTACATTACACTACTGCAAAGATTGCCAGGCGCATCACATGTACTGGGAATGCCCCAAGATAACCCAATTTTGGCAAGAGGTAGCAGAAGTAGTGCACACATGCATGGGAGCCCCCCCGCATTTGACACTTCCCAATTATCTGTTTGGTGATATAGGTAAGATAGCGATAAAGCTTAGACGACTATTCGACAGAGGCTATCTGTTGGCCAAAAACTGTATTCTCTTGCGATGGAAATCCAGATCAGCCCCAGATATTAAAATGTGGATTCGAGAAATGACCTATGCCAATGAATGCGCGGAGGCCTATGTGTCTCTCGTAATGCCGTCCTGCAGACCGACAAATATCTGGGGCCTGTTCCGGGCACACCTAACTGCACAGAACACTGTGTGATGATGCCTAAGCGAACTCTGTATGCAATTTATCACATTCGATAAATGTCCTCCAAATCTATCTACACGTATTCCTCTGATCGATGTATCTGCTGCAACTCTGTTGTAGATTGTTTAGCAAAGATGTATGTTTTTCATCGCACTGAACAAATAAAGTTTTTTTTAAAAAAGATTTGGAGAGTTTTCAGTTAGTAATATGCATGAGGGTCTTGAGAGTGTGCTTTGGAATTCCTGGATGTTCGGTGGCTCACTTGCACAGGCGTTGTTATATGTTTTGCCAACGTCATACTCCAGAATGTTAATTCTGTGAATGCAAAGCGCAAACCAGGAGTGGTGTAGTCAAGAATAGACTGTATATTACATGTGAAAGTTGTTGCAACAGGTTAAGGGAATGGACCAGAAAAGGCCTGGCAACTGGATGTCAAAAAGGTTATTATTAAGAGTTTGTTTCATGTTATGTCAATCTATTTATTTTTTATTAAGTGGCACAGAAACCACCCCAAGTCTCAAGGACAGTTCAAGGGCGTTTATGGATTTATTTGTGGGGCCTAGTAGTGTGTCTGTCTCTCTACCCCCGCCCCCACCCTTGAATCCCCCCTGTGGGATTCCCACCCTAACTCGGGTATACAAAACCCCTTGCTAGTGCTACCCAATAGTAACCTCTAATTACTAAATCCTGTTTTTGTACTATTAATGGTGTCCCCAAACACAGGGTCACCGACTTCCTCAGGGTCCACCCAGCTCTCCCCTAGGCTTGCCACGGTTATATTTTCTATTGGGAATAGTGCCTTGCGGATGCTCTGTGTGACTTGTCTATTCCACTCACAGCAACGCATGCCTCTCCCTTCTTCTCTACCTACTCCTTCTCCCTTAACTCCTTCCCTATCTGTCTTCTTTCCCAACCAATGTGTCCCTCCTCTTATTTCGTGCCTCCACCCTTTGATGTTACTTCTCCCCGCCTCCTTCCAACTGCCACTGCTACTCTTCCCACACTACTACTACTCCTCCTCCTCGCACTACTTTCCCCAACCACTGCTACACTGCTCCCCCCACTGCTTCACTGCTCCCCCCACTGTTACACTGCTCCTCCCACTACTACACAAACAACTGTCTTTCACTCAGTATCTTTCACTTCCTATTCACGCATTACACAACCTCCTGCTACTCTCTCGCATCCAAAGAAACATGTACACAAACTTCAGAACTACTATCACTCCTAACCTAATACCTCACCTGCTCCAACACTGTCTTCCACAATTTGTGACTCTTAGTCCTGCTGGTCTCGGTCATCCTCAAATGCTGACCTCATCCAGTACACCCACCACTTCCTGCTTCATGTCATCCCTTAATTATCTTTCCCTTCCTAGGGACTGGTTCTCTGTCCCAGCCAATCTGGGCTGCTCTCTCCTCCCAGGATGTGTAAGTGTAGAGGGATATTTTCAAATGGGGGTTAAGCCCTGCCCACTGGCTCCACAGGTACTTGCCGCATAATGGCAGTGTATCAAGTTTGTATTACAGTGGAACACTTCCACAACGGTGCTAAGTCTCTGGGGTTATCTCTGGTGGCTTAGTGGATGTATGGGAAACACTTGCTGGCGCGGCCAAACGGGACCTCACTGCCTCTGGGACAGACGCGTACGCTAGCGACTACCCGCTGTGGCTCTCTTTCTCGCTAGGTCAGGCCTGTATGAGTCACTCGGTAGGATCCAAAGTTCTCTACATTTGATGTGGATGAATAGGCTTTTGATTTATGCATTTCACTTGGTTCAGTCAGGCTGATAAGTCTGGTGTTGCATTGAATCTGAAACAAGAAGAGACACATTGTCGAGCATCTTTGTCAAGAGGCATGGTAGGAGACAGGGTTCTGCACTTAGGCATTCTGGCATGCGGGCACACTTGGGGCCCTCTCCGATGTCACTGTCCACCTCAGGGGTAGGCCTGGCTCGGGATGGCTCCCTGGGAGACCTCCAACCCCCAGCTGACAGGGGTTCCTGTCCCATCTTGACATGGCCAAGGTGTCACATAGGTTATCAAAGTATAGTAATGCAGGGGCTTCTACAGAAATATAGACTAAGCTCCCTCTGCAGGATACGTTCATTCAGCTGTCTGAAAGGCAGAGGTGGATGTGCAACCAAACAGTGTAGTGTGATGAATTCAAGGATGCCATCACTTCTTTCCCTAGGAGACCTCCCTCCTATGTGGGCAGAGGAGGGCAGTCGCTACTTGATGTGGACCCTGGAGGTGGTTATATGAGGGAGGACCACCTGTGGGGGTTTGCGGGGGTACCTCTCAGGGATACCCGATGACAACACTGGAGGACATCACATATCCTCCTTTTCCCTTAAAGGGTGCTTCACCAGTTTCCCATGTCTTAATGGCATGTTGTTACCCTCAATTTTTATCTCGATGTGGGGATGGAATGTCTGGCCATCAAAATCCCAGCAGGGAGACTATGCGGGCCACGGGAATGAGGAAGAGGCATGGGGTGATGAGAATTACTCCCCAGGTAATCTGATGTTCATCGCCCTCAAGTTATTTAAAACCCGATTTGCCATCCGAGAATATTGGAAATGCTTTTTTCCCACTCTGGAAATAATTTGCCAAATGCCCCTTCTAAAATTACTGAAAAACATTACTTCAACCCCTACACAAAGAAGGTCAATCTTACCCTTAAGACTTATCCTCAAAACTCTGCCATTGACTTCGTTTGGCTGGCTTTCGTTTCACTTTCGTCTCAAATGTAACTTCCTCTCTTGTCTTTAAATCTCTATGGCCTTGCGCCCTCATCTCTTTCCTCTCTTTTTTCCATTTACTCTCCTGAACGTGTTCTTCGTTCTCGGTCTCAATTTCTATGATCAGTTCCTCTTCCCCCCTGTGCCCAATCACGGTTTCGCTCCTACTTTGCTAGCTCTGTATAACTGGAATGTTTTTCCCCTATTTCTTTGTTCTATTACCTCTTACTCTTTATTTCGTACTACTCTTAAGAACTATCTTCTTCACTTAGAACGACAACCATGAATACCTAATTGTAGTTTTTAACACTGCATTTTATTGTAATGTTAAGTGTGTTCTCTCTTCAGCACTTTGACGTAAAGTGCTATAAAAGTCACAAAAAAATACAACCATAACACCAGTTGACTTTCTTTTTTCTAATACTGAAACCACTGTTTGAAGATGAGCCAAGTAATGAAGAACATGAAAGGCCAGGAGCGCACACTGCATTCAAGTTGTTGCGAGCACCTGACTTCGGACAGAACATTTAAACATATAGATCAGCTGTGTAGCAGAACTTGCATGGAGGACAAGATTCCACTCAGTGCTAACCGAGGGACTACCAGCGATGTCCGTGGAGCCAGGCAGCTCAGGAGAGGAATCCGAGGAGGAAGACTGCTTAGCTCGGCAGACTGCAGGAACGCCAGAGTGAGGAAGATGGCATTGCGACATGCAGCTATACCAGAGTCAGCCTCTGCACTACTGGAGTCCGGGAAGACAAGACAAGCGAGAAGGACAGGAATCGTGTAGCAGAGGAGGCGAACCCCAGAGAAGGTACTGGGATGCCCGCAGTCCGTTCACGGTTTACCGAGCGAGACACTATCCCCATTGCAACAACACGGTAATTCCGCCTGAAGGAAGAGGGGACACCGGGGAATGCGAACAATGGTGCCAAAAGGAAACCAAAGTAAATATAATGAATGAAATTGAAAGGAAGGTGCCATATCATTTCAAGAAACTGAACCATATAATATCAAAAGACTATCAAAGTTGCAAGAGTGTGCATTTGTTTAAACAATTGTGCTGAGAGGAAAATAAAGCAAATGAGCTGAATGAGACGGGACGAAAGACACTAAAATACTTAGAGACCAAACAGTGTTACAACAAGAGGTTGTCAAATTAACAAGTGTCCATCTGAAAGTAAGTCCTGGCAGGAGAGTATACCAGGAAGTACAAATCACAAGTGAAAGAAGCCATGGCAGGAGAGTATAGCAGGCATTTCAAAATACAAGTATATGAAAGAATTGTAAAGCCCTGGTAGGAGCGTATACCAGGCATTTGCAAGCAGGGGTTTAAGGCAAGCCCTGGCAAAAAGACTTTCCAGGCAGGGTCAAATTGGACAATGTTATACAAGAGAATCCGGACAGATATATATCAAGAGATAACTAAGGAGTGTAAATAAAACATATCCCGGAGTAAGAGGAAGCCTGGCAGGCAAGTACACCAGGCAGTACTTTTTATGCTCATTCTATTGCGATAAAAGAACTCTGAGAACTGCTATTAAGTGAAGAGAAATCTAGGGGAAGCGAATTACCTTCTGGAGTTGTGAGCCATATTTATTTTGGAACTTTTGTGTTGGAGTTAACATTTCTTCTTTTGAACATTTATATACTTTAAGGCTAAACACATTTCCCTTTCACTTAAGAGTTTTTTTTTAAATTTATTGATTTTCTTTTTTTAACAACATATACAACCAAAACAAGTCAAACCATAACACTCATAAATTTAACAAAAATATCACACCCACACCATTACCCCACTATTCCACCCCCCACCCGAGCTTACTCTGCATCAACCTCTGTCTCACCCATTAAGAGTGTACACGCCTCTGCACCACCGGAGGAGTCTTCATCTCCAGAGTCGTTCCTCGCCAAGTTAAACAGTGTGCCACTAAGTGTCTCCAAGCCATCAATGACTCCCCCGAGTCATCCCCTCCTCTATTAGCTGCTTCGCTCCACACCGCGGTCTCTGCTTCTACCCATTTCTGAAGTTCACACCACCACACCTCCACCCTTGGTCTTTGAACGGCATTCCAGCCCATGGCGATCATCTGCTTGGCAAGAATATAAGCCAAGTCTTTTAGTTTACTTACATGTTCCATCTTACGTGGCCTGGCAAACCCCCCCACCATGCACGCCCACAGGGACTCCACCTCTACTTTAATGCCTTTCTCATTCAAGTAGCAAGCCACCACTCTCCAGTATCTCCTTATCTCAGGGCATGCCCAAAACATGTGTATCATGCCCGCATTCACTTCCCCACATTTAGGACATTTCTGCGTTCTCGCATCCTTGAATTGGGCAATCCTCCGGGGAGTCATATACGCCCTATGGGTGATAGACAACTGAATTTCCTGCAATCTCACATTTCTAGACACTTTCTTATGATGCCTCTGGGCCCGCACCCACAACCCATCCCCCATGGGTTCTCCAGTTTCTTCTTCCCAGTCCCTCCTCAACCGGATCACCTCCTTCCCAACTTTAGACATTAACAGTTCATAAATCCGCGAGACCTCATGATCCCCTCCGACATGTCAAATAGTTTCTATGGCTGCGCCTGGCAGACTCTCCAGTACCCCTTCCTCCCACGTACCTTTTATCATCCGGATCAGCCTAGCATAAGCAATATATTGTCCTCGACCCAGACCGGTGCTTTCAACTAATGTGTCGAATTCCAAAACTTTCCCGTCCTGCCACACATCTCCCAACGTCGCAACACCATTCGGTTCCCAGTGTCTTCGAATCACCTTTCGCAACTGGTCATCCACCTCGGAAAATACAAGCAATGTTATCTGCAGGGAACATGGGGCTGGGATCCCCATGGCCTGGCTCGCCCTCTGCCAAACCCTCCTTCCCAATTCCAACATACTCTTGCATTCCCCCTGCCTCGATTTC
This sequence comes from Ambystoma mexicanum, assembly GCF_040938575.1. Lineage (NCBI taxonomy): Eukaryota > Metazoa > Chordata > Amphibia > Caudata > Ambystomatidae > Ambystoma > Ambystoma mexicanum. The sequence continues at coordinate 496,382,422 of NC_090936.1, read as the reverse complement.
GGCAGCCAGATCCATTCCTTCAGAAAAAACGTGGTGCATTCCACTTTCAATAACCTAGACTCAGGTGTTGCGTCATCTGATAACCACCTAGCTACATATTGTAACTGACTAGCGAGGAAATAGATCTCGAAGTTAGGCAATTTAATGCAACCCCCCCCCCCCCCCCCCATCATATGTGTTTTGGAATTTCCACAGTGCTATCCTATTTCTTGCAATGTGCTATATAAACCCCCTGCACAAACTTTGGAGTTTAACAAAGTACCTCTTAGGTATCATGTAGGGTGTGTTCCCGAAGAAGTGCAATAACCTGGGCAACACCACCATTTTCAACATTGCCACCCTTCCCATCATAGTCAAGGGTAGCTTGGCCCAAAACTTCATACTGTGTTCAATATTCGTCATCGACTTCACAGTGTTATGTGTATACTCGACCTCGGTCGTGTGATAGACATCTATCCCAAGGTACTTAAACATCAACCTCTCCCATGGTATTTGGAGTACCGGCAACTTCTCTCACGATATCCCTCTATACCTACCAAGGGGAACTATACAAGACTTCTTGGGGTTCACCATTATCACAGAAAATGCAGCATATTTGTCCATCACTTCCAATACATATTCTATCGGGGTACCTCAGAGACAACAGCAGATCATCCGCATACAGCGATATTAAATGCTGCCCTCCTCTCGTGTGCATCCCCACCTCCCCGTATTGTTTCCTCAGATAAATTGCCTGGGGCTCCAGGGAAAGGATAAACAGCATCAGGGACCACGGGCATCCCTGTCTGGTGCCTCTACCAAGCTGCCAACGGTCAGAGATTATCACGCCCGTCTTGACCCAAGCCAATGGCGTGCTGTATAACAGATGTACCTATCTCATATACACTGGCCCCATCCTGTAGCTTTTTAGGGCCGCTATTAGCCAAGGCCACTTGATTTAGTCAAAGGCCTTCACTGCATCTAATGATATGACCGCAACCTCCTGTGGATCCTTTCCCGCCTGTTCCATAATGTAATAGAGCCTCCTAAGGTTGATGGATATGTTCCTGTGTGGGACATGCCACGTCTGATCGGGATGGACCAGTCTATCTATGACTGGCTTCAGCCTGTTTGCCAACACTTCAGTCAGGATCTTGCTGTCTTGGTTAAGCATGGATAGCGGTTTGTAGGATCCGCAATCCATGCTTGGTTTGCAAGGCTTAAGGAGGGGAATAATAATCGCCTCTCTCAGGGATTCCGGCAAAACCCCATTCTTGAGTGCCTCATTCAACATTGCCAGCATCGGAGGAAGAAGTTCCGCCATGTGTGCTTTGTAAAACTCGCTAGGGAGTCTGTCTGTCCCCGGTGCCTTATTGGTGGGCAGGAGGTTAATCACTGCCTCCAATTCCTCTGTAGTAATTGGGGCTTCTAGTATCTCTCTATCTGACGCCTCTATCTGGGGAAGGCCAATTTCCTCCAGTGTGTCAATGATATCCGTATCTGACTCCCCACCAGCATCTGCATATAACTGCTGGTAAAACTCAACAAAACCTAGTTCACCCCTCTTTGGGTATCCAGCGTTTGCCCATGTCCATCCCATATCACTCTAATAGGCTGCCTGGGCGTTTCACACTTGTATAAGCAAGCCAACAGCCTGCCCGGCTTATCTCCTCCTGCATGCTGTCTCTCTACATATTTTTTATAATTTAGGTTACACGGTCTCCCCCCAATGAGTCTCACATTACTGTTGCAAACGTCTGACAGTCTCAATCTCCTCCAGTGAGTGCCCGCCCTTGGGCATAATCTCCTCCAGTTTTTCCTCTGTCTTGCATAGCTCTCTAGTGATCTCACCCATCAACCCCTTGGGTTTCGATATTGCAGCCCCTCTCATCACCACCTTAAATGCTTCCCACAGCGTACCTGCCGACACCACACTCCCTGTGTTGTGCTCAAAATATTTAACTATCGCTATTTTTTTTCAAGTCCTCCCTGAACATCACATCCTTCAAGGCCTCCGCTCTAAGTTTCCATGTCGGAATCCTCGCCCTGGGTGGAGAATACTGCCATTCTATGATCAATGCTGAGTGATCCGAAAGGACTCTAGCTTTATACTCCGAACGCACTACTTCTCCCAACAAATCCTCAGAGACAAACATATAATCCAGCCGCGTATGTAGGTCTTGTGGCGATGCGTAGTGAGAGTATTGCCCGTCCTATGGGTGATGTAACCTCCACATGTCTATCAAATGAAAGTCCTCCAACAGGGCCCGGAGGGCCTTAGCTGCTGGGCTTGGGTGCATTACCTTTCTATCCGACCTATCAATTCGGGGGTCTAACGTGCAATTCAAGTCTCCCCCCACCCCCTATATAAAACTGCTCCCCACACATATGGACTGAGTTTGCCATATAAGGTCCTGAAATAGCCCACTGTGTCCTGGTTCGGGGAATACATGTTTATGATACTCAATTCTCTGTTCTCCACCAGGCCCTTTATCAACACCATCCTCCCATCCTGATCTATGGTAGACTGCAGTAGCTGAAAGGGGACATGTGGTACTATCCAGGTGATAACTCCCCTTGCATATGCTGAGTATGTTGCTCCTATAGTGGTGCCTGTCCACTTCCTCCCCACTGTTTCTTGCTTCTCCTTCGTTAAGTGCGTTTCTTGCAATAGGGCAATATCGATCCTTTGTCGTTTCAAATACATCATGACCTTATTTCTCTTCAAATAACTATTGAGCCCCCTGACGTTCCAAGTAACTATCTTAAGGTCTCCCATCTCAACCATATCCCACCCCACCTTCACTTGCAATCCTCTTCCGCCGCATTGGCACGTAGACATAAGCTCGGTCCCCGACTAACCCCACCAAACTAAAAACTTCTCAACGCCCTTCCCACCCTCCACCCACCCCCTTCCCAACTCAAACTCCCCACCTACTAGCCCTCTCCCATCCTTCCCCCACTCAAACTGATGCCCAGCTCCATCCCTGGATCTCAGGCCACCCCGCATCTAGCCCCTTTCCCGGCAAATGCCAGTACTCAGGACACAGCAGGGGGTATCACCCTACTGGCGATTGAACTACTCTAACTACTGGGTGCAAGTCATGCTCCTTCTGTGCCTCCTGTCTTGGTGCCATCAGGCACTCCCAGCGCATGTCTAACGTTGCACACATCTATATTCCAGTCCAACAAGTCCACATGATGAGTGTGCCATATAGTCTATATTTACACCCTGTTTCCATGCCCCCTACCCCACCTCTAGTTAACACTGCGACATTAACCGTCTAGCGATCAGCAATATGGCACTGGTTCACTTATCCTGTCCTCCCTGCTCCGGTTGATTCGCATCTTCTGGGCAGCCTTGGGCGTCCAGTCAACTCGTCACATCCTCCGGCTCCCTTGTGTGCCTTGCCCTTGTGTAGAACCTTGAGCTTCGTAGGATACAAAAGCATACATTTGAAACCAGCGGCTCTCAATCGTCTCTTCACTGCCACGTAGCTGAAGCACTGTCTCTGCACCAGCAGGGACAGTTGCTGATGCTCAGTTTATCGTTCCACCCTTACGAAAGTACTCCAGGATCTTTTCCCCATCCCTGTAGTTCAAAATCTTGGCAATAACTGCGCGGGCGGAGACCCAGGCTGGGGCCTCCTCGTCTGGGCCCTATGATCCCGTTCAACCGCAAACCCTTGGGAGAGCTTTCCAGCCCCTATTTCTTGGATCAACATGTTATACACATAGTCCGTAGGGTCCGTGCCCTCTTCTCCTTCAGGCAGCCCCACCACACGAATATTGTTTCATCTAGCTCGCACTTCCGCCTCCTCCCCTCGGTTCTCAAAGTGACGCACCTGTTGTTCGACCTCCTTGGCATTGGCCGTGCTGATCTCCGTATTGGTTTTCACAGCGCTTTCTAGGTTACTCGTGCGTTCGGCCAGTGCTCTCACATCCTGTCTCAGGAGGTTGACGTCCACTGCATCGATTTTGTATTCCAGTGATGCTCTCAGATCCGCTATCGTGGTCCCCCATGAGGATTTCAGCTCTGCAATGGCGTCCTGGATCAGATGGTCATCCCGCGGCGAGGCGACTGTATCCTGTGTGTTACCTTTGGCCTGTGCAGGCACGGTTGGGGACTGCAGCGGTTTGGTGAATACGTCCATCGTTGGCCGTTTACTTTTGCCTTTGCAACTCTTAAGCGCCATTGCTCTCTCCGTCGCCGGTCCGGCTTGCCTTCTGCACCCAGTCACGAGGCACCAATGCAATATCAGTTCTTATGCTGAATGACAGCCCTCTCGCAAAGAGCGCCTGAGGCCCTCTGCAATCCAGTCTCGCACGCACTACTTCTGTGTAACGGGCGGGTCCACTGTCATTGATACCACCATAGCGGGTCCTCAGCCCCTCCCTCAGTCTCCAGTCTGTACACTGCTTTGTTGCCGACTGGGCACTACTCCTGTGCGCCTTCACACCCCAAATGATCCTCCCGGGTATTCAGTGCCCCTACAGTCTGCTTACGGATCCTTTGTCCCCTATGGGTTGGGCTCCATCTCTTTTGTGCATCCCAGACCAGACTTTAACCTTTGTTCTCGCCCGGTGTCCACCGGTACCTGCTAGCTGCTGCAGCAGTATTACCCCAAATGTTCACTGCTGCGAGGCCTCAGCACGTCCAACATGGGGCTTGGTCAATTGTATGGTTAATGGGTAGGGCCACTGCAGGTGTCAAGCGGTGGGCTTGGGGCGTTCACCTCCTACTCGCACTGTCTGCCCTTCAGTGGGCGTCATCAGAGTAGCTTAGCCCCCTCGACCTCCTTGTTGGTTGACATTAAGGCATTCCTCGCATAATTATCATCTGTGTGCTACTCCACTGCAGCCACTCTCGCGCTCAATGTGGCTCGATATGTGCTGCACTCTGGAAAGTTCTCTTATGCAGGAGTGCTCTTGCACTCTCCAAGATCACCACCAACCAGAGGGGGCGTCCCCTGTATGGTGTGCACTCTCCAACAGTGCAGAAGCAATGTTATTCTAGCTTCCTCTCCTGCTGGCCCTCCCCCTGAGGCTTAGGTCAATTATGTTGTATCCCACGTTTCCCTTACAAGGAGGGTCCACCAGACCGCTATGGCAGTGTTATTCCAGGACCACAGGGGTTAAGTGTCAGGCAGGGCCATAGGCGTCTTGCACATGCGTCCTATTGTGGCATGTGGATGCGTATCAATGCCCGATATATGGGCTCACAGACGATTTTCTGCTTCTGCCATGATCCTCGTTGCTTGGCGGGTTTGTGCAACAGTGTAGTACGCACCGGAGCACATTGCCCATCATCCAGTCTTTACAATCCCTGCCAGGCAATTCCCACAGCCTCACAGGGAGGCTTATTGCTGTTCCTTCGGCTGAGGAGTGGCCGCAACTGGTCGCGGCCTCACACGGGCAACACTGCTTGCAGAAGCGACAAAAGGGAAAGGGCTCCCGCTCTCGTGTTGATATATGCGTCCAATTTCCCTCCGCCCCGGGATGCTGTTTCCAAAGCAATAGTATTGCAGGGCTTGCAACAAAAGTATCACGGGAGATCCTCACCGCGTCAATATCAGGGCCCCGGCACAGCAGCTTTCACATTATCACAAAGGGGCTGCCTTCGCACACCCTCCGCTTCGGCATTGGGGCCCAGCACACGATCAGCCTTCCGTTCTTCTCTGGGTTACCTCCGCTCCTCCACCCATATCATTGCAGCCTCATGTAGCCCCTTGCCAATATCGAACGACCGCAGCAGTCCCCAGCCAAAGTCCGCCTCGGGCACGCTCCGGCTTCGCTCGAGGAGTTCCTTTGTCCTTTCATGCTATACAGGCGCCATTTTGTATGCCTCGCACTGGAGCTTCCTCTGAACGAATTCTTCAATAATTAGTTTCCCCTCGCCGTTCTGCAGCTGAGTGCGCTCAGTCTGTGCACCTCATGTTCCCATACCAGCATCTAGGTTTATAGTTCAAAGGCAACAGATTCCATGAGTGCCAATGCAGGATGAATGTCGGATCTTAAGGAACAGCACGGATACGCGACTCAGTCCATGGCTCCCTAGCCACGCCCCCTTTCACTTTAGAGTTGATTTTAGAATGCAAGGGTCAGAATAGTACTTTGGGAACATGACTTTGTGTTTTGAACATTCTGACAAAGGACCAAACCATTATTTTTTAGTAGAGAAAATACTGCTTAGAGCAGGGACAGAGGTGTTTTTCCAACCCATTTTTTCTAATAAAGGTTTATAGCCAAAAACATGAATCCATTGTGTCTGTGTTTCATTCCTGACACTTCACAGTAGGTAGGGAGAGGTGGGCCAGATGCCTGTCCTCTTGCATGCAGTGACAGACCAGGACCCTTCCGTCATATAATGCTACGATCTTTTGACCGTTACCATGAGGCGATAACACATTTTGTACAGCTCTTTTTGCCATAGAAATGCCACTTCAGAGGGCTGAGGAGCAGGGGGGGAGAGGGGAGAGGGTGTGAAGCTTTCAGGTCAAAAGCCAAAAAACGTGAACACCATTGTACCCAAAGATCAGCACTGAGGGGTATTTGCAGTCAGCCAAAGTAGAGAGGATGGGAGTGGAACAGATGCGAATGTGCTCCAAAATGGACTCACAGGGAAGGAAAATAGTGATCTGTACTGCTTGCACAGCTGGAACCCCTTTTGATATCAACATTCGGGAGGAGTTGCATGTTAGCAATTTGAATGTCATGTTTTAAACTCCATGAAAAAAGTGCAAAATTACAAAAAAATATGTATTCATTTTCGTGGGGGTGGTAGTAGTTTGGTTTCCCTTTAGGATATGTACAACGATATTATACTGCACCAAGTCACTAGAGGAAATGTGGGCTAAGGTAACTGAAGATTTCTAAAAATTTACTTTACTGAAAGAGGCACCCAGTGGAAAAACATCTGCACACGATTCAGCTGTCAGAAGAAGCAAGTGGTGTTTCCGTCTACTGTGGCTTGTCGGTGACACATCAGGAGGAAAGACGCGCAACCCGGGCTTCAAAAAGCAGGTGGCTTTCAGAAGACTGCAGCGCTGCCAAGTATTCTGAAAGTCGTCTTTTCATTGAAGCGTGGGTTGCTTGCATGTGTGATAATTGAAGAACAGGATCCTCCCTGAAGTCGAGTTATCCCACGCACGAGCAATCCACGTTTTAACAGACACTTTCAGTAGACTCTGCTGAATACAGAAACAGCCAAAGCCTCACATACTTGTTGCAGCTGTCCAAACTGGTATACATGTCCTGCAATGTACAGGCATTTATTTTCTTAGGGCGAGTAGTGTGACCAATCAAAACTGCAGAGCCCAACTTCCATTATTCGCTCAAAAGGGTTTCTTGCTGAATCACTATAAGACCTGTTTCAAATTTAAAATTGTGAACAAACTTATGTTCCCATAATGCTCTTTGCTTTTATACAAATCCAAGGAGGAGAGGGTTCCCCCAGTCAATTTTTCCCATTTCCAGCACTGCAGACAAGTGAGCTGTGAAAGGCAGAGGCAACCAATCTGTGAGCTGCAACCTGTCCGCTCAGCCAATCTGCAGTGCTCTATGTGCACAGGTCCAGGATCAGCATGGCTTCCGGTAACCAATGAGAGTGAAAGATCTATCTGAGAGGCTGGACAAAAGGTGTAAATTGTAGGAAACGGGATGCAAAGGCACAACTGGCAGAGAGGATCACAATTAAATGATGAGAATAAAGTATGTATATAGCTTTACATTTGTTTAATGTTTGATCTTAAATCATTATTACATGGAAGCCTTGACTACCCATTTTCTCTATAGAAAAAAATAAGGTAATGTTCTGGCTACCTGACTGTTCTGGGGATCTTTTCTCAGAAGTGGGGGGCCTCCAGTCAAGGTTGGAGAGAGGCCAGACCCCTGGGGTGTCTTAGATGTGACCTTCTTGCTCTGTGGTAGCAGCGAAGATAGAAAGGACCTTTGGGTCTGAAGATGCAAGGGGTTCCTTTGTATGCTCGCCATTGCCCTATAGAAGAAAAAAGCAGAATATGTGAAATATATATGCATTCTTCCCTATGTCAACAACACAGGATTCAATAAAACTCACTTCACCTGCTCTCTGAGAAGTAAAGTTCAAACTCAGTAAAGTGATACAGGGTCAAATAGAATCACTCTGCTTCTTATTGGGACAAAAAAGGCATATTTCACAAAGTGATGTGCCCTGTTATTCAATAGGTTACATAGAATTTATTTTTTTCCCCAAGGAAATCTCAGAGGTAAAAATAGTAACTGCAATTCATGCATCCAATTTCCTATTTTTATTTACAACTGATCAAATGCTTTTTTCAGTGAGAGCAGAGTCAGTTACTTAACTTGCAAAAGGTTTTGCTAGACACAGTATATTTTATTATATGAAAATAGTAAATATAAATTTGGTACAATGTGTGAAATGTTTGTATAAACTAAAGCACACTAAATAAATAAATATGTTTTATCAACAGCTTAAACATTTGCACGTTACCTGCCTGCTAAGAATTCACAACCTCTATTCTGAGAGTGGGAAATCTCTCTAACAAGCCCTGGCAAAGGCAATCGTTAAGGCATAAGAGGATGAGAGAGAATGCAACAGAGAGGGAGAGAGAGTGGTTGAGAATCGAGAGCGAAGGTGCGAGCAAGCTAGGATGCTAGTGATGATGTCAATGATGGTGCAGTGATGGTAAGCAAGAGGGTGAAAGAAGGCAATAATGTGAGAGGGAATAAGAGGGAAAATAAAAGGGTGCATGTGAGAGAAGATGCAACAAGGGTAAAAGCAAGGGAATGTATGTAAGGTACCAGTTATAAAGGAAGAGCGAGACAGCAAAGGTGTTTGCTGAGAAGAGAAAGTGAGTGTGGGTCTGAGTAAAGAGAAAGATAATAAAGAGCGCAAGGAGAGATGGGGCTTGTTGGTAGGGGATAAGAGCGGAGTGTGGGGACATGCAATAGCGAGGTTCTATCAAGCTACCCTTTATTTGCAGATCCATCAACTCGTACAGTGTCTCTTCATGTGCTTCTGGTATATTGTCCATTTGTAGCAAGGCTCCATCAGGACCTGGGAAACCTACTTAGAGGCATGGGGTCTTTGCTGGGGTGTAGGTTATCAGCACCCTTCAGCTGCATGAAGTGCGTCTCCACCAGCCATATGTTGCTGTTAGGCAAAAACCTGTGCAGTTCCCTTAAGGACCACTGCAAAAAGTTTAAGACTACAGGAGTTAGCAGTAAACCCAATTGGTAGCAGTGTGCACCACCCAGATTTATCTGGTAGCTGTGGCTGAGCAGTCAGACTTCCCTCAAGAAGAGTTAGGCAGTATACAGAGCATACACAATAGGGCAGGTACACACAGTAGAACAAGCAAACACTGACCAGAGCTTTGGTGTAAAAGATATACAATTATTTATTTAAAAACACATCTAAGAAAACACACTGGAACTAATCTCGAGCAAGTTCAAAAACACAGTTACTAAAGTATATACACTCCCTTAAAAGAATATTAGACAAGTCTTAAGTAAAGCCCCACTTATTTTCAGACAGCGGTGAGCGCTCAACGCAGATGACACTAATAATTCGGGTTAAAAGGGAGAGAAAGGCAGAGCATAAATTGAAACAGATCCCAACACTTTCAAAAGAACACAGCAAGAGAGGAAGGCAGAATCAAACCGTGAAGTTAGAGTCCAGAAAGCCGGATCCACCTTAAGAGGATCAGAATGAAATGTGTCCAAGGTCACACGGTTGAAAAGTGCACAAAAGTCTCGAAAATGTTCAGAAAGAAGTTGGACCAAAAGAAAGGGACCAGTTAGATGGTCAAGAGGCCAGCCCAGTCTAGAAGGTTAAGGATTTACTGTCACCTTGTAGCAATCTATAGAGAGGGAGGCCAGGCGGACACAGTACCTTGAAATGATGAGAACACTCCAGTGGGGGGAGTTGTTCCTGGCAGCGATTGCGAGTTGGTGCTTCGTCCGGCAGAAGAGAAGATCTCGTCGAGGAGGAAAGCAGGGGGTCGTTGTACTGCCAGGGAAGAAACCAGCCGCAGAGTTTCTCGATTCAAAGGAGTGGTCCTTTTATTCGCGGTTCAGTGGTAAGTGGCTATCCGGTTGCCGGGGTGCATGGCAATGGCAATTCGACCACTAGACGTCCTGGTAGGTGAAAAGGAAAGCAAACTGGTTGTTCCCACCGGCTCAAGGGGAAGAGACTCTCCGGCAAGAAGATCTTCTCTGTTGTCGGGAAGTGGTGAGACGGTTCAGCAGGGCTCCACCGTGGTGTCGTCGTTGCAGGTCGGCTCAGCTTCTCCCTCTTCGGATTCTCAGGTCCTGTGGCGACTTCTGAAGTTCCAGTCCCAAAAGCCCTGCTTTTATGCAAGAAACCCCCATTCATTCAGCCTAGCTGTCAATCAAACAAGCTAAGTGGTGAGCCTGCCGGCTCACTACTTGGGCCAATCACACAAGAGTGCGACTTGAGTTGCCAAGGCAACTCAGTCCAGGATGCCTAAACCCCCTCCCACGCCCCCTGTGGTACCCAGACAGAGTGGCACCACTTTTGGAGGCTTCTGTGGAGAAGCCCGCCAAAAAGTGGAACAAAGGGCTCGACTTGGTTAGGACATTCAGCCTAACATAGAATTCTCCCTAACAGTTGCCCTGGAGAATAACACATAGGGTGATGAAGGGAGGCTGTGCGCCCCTCAACATTACCCTTTAGTGGTGACGGGTGGCAGGAATAGAGGTGGCTGACCAAAATAGGTACCCACTGATCAGCCTGGGGGTAGGAAAGCTGAGATCACTCCCTTGCATATCATAATTTTAGTTAGTGGCAGAAATCTGACGCACCAACGTCTTTACCCTGAGGAGCGCGAGCATGGCAAGCTGTTACAGTACCGATATAAAACAATTCCTGGGGTTGGCTGGGTGGGTTCAGGGGGACAGTTCTTCTGGTTGTGGGCAGGGTACCCATAGCTATTGCCTTGGCTACAAGTGTGAAGTTGGTGGGAGATGTGTGTGCCAGTTTTATAAAGTGCAAACCAAGCTGTGAAGAAATGGGGTGGGGGGCACAACAAGAGGATAAAGGAAGTGGGTGCCATAGTGTAGAGCAAAGGCTAGGCTATAAAGTGTACAATTGGAAGGACGTGAAGAGAGGGGTTAAAGGTTAGGGAGGAAAACTCAGTCTTGATTCATTTGTTGGTGGATCACTAGCTGTGTTCCTGTTTAAGCTGTGCACAATCTAAAATGCTACGAGTCCTCGGGTCTACATCAACAATTCCATCCCCTGCCTTCTTCTGCTCTGAGATTTAAAGCAGAAAGTCTTCTCTTTTAATCCCCCCACCAAAGACTCCCAAAAAGCGTTACGTCATTAAGAAAGTCCACTTGCATGTTCCCTGCCCTTTTGTATGAACATTTTTATAGGGTTTAGAAAGCAACACATTTTATTTTTCTGCAATTCTCTTCAGAATTCCACACTTCTGATAATAGTCACTTACTTCGATTTTCAATACATTTTACTTGGAAACAATCAGTAGAAAATACCCACCAAACAAAGAAGCACTTACTGCAATGGATGGTCAGAGAGGATGTCAGGAAAGGAGGTATACTAAATATGCCTGCGCTTTTGTACCAGAATGGTAAGAAGCTTTCTGACAGAGCTAGATGGGGGAGGAGCTTAACATCGAAGTACGAAGGCTGTAACGGGTGCAGGAAATGGAAAGGGCATCAATATGAAGATTTCAATTCATGAACACCTGTGCACATTCATATGCCAGCTCCTCTCCTTGCAAAGCTATCTCCTTCTTGCTCTGAAACCCATTTATGTGTGGCTCATTAGATGGCTTACACCTCCGATTTCTAAGCAGTTAATTAGTAGTTTAAGTAATTTTAAGTAGTTTTTAGTAAGCACTTTTATTAAGTCACACAGTTCTACTATTGTGCTCTTTAAACTTTGGAGTGTCTCTTTTCTTTCCTCTTTTGTTCCTTCTTGCATTTCTCTTATCTTACTACACTTTTATTTATCCATTGCCTTTCATAGGATAACTTTGTCCAACAGTTAGAACTTATCTCTTGGCTTCCTGAGTTTTTTTCCCAAATATGTTTTTATTGGTTTTATGCAAGAAAGTTATACATTATGGCATGTACGATGAGAATGCTTCAGTCAGCATTGCCTTGCTTGTGAGCGCAAGGAAGAAAACAAAAACAAACCGAATACATGAACAACATTAGGTCAGAGAAGAAGACAAGTCCATGGGGGAGGACAGGGCGGGGGGAGGGGGGAGGTGGTGAACTAATCGAGGCGCCCCTCTACGAGTTAAGAGCTCGGGGAGGCTGAACATGCTTCGGGGTCCTCTTGGGGAAGGGGGAGGAGGCACTACCCCGGTCAAGGGCTTCGATATTTCGTCTCTGAGTTAACAGGCAGGCGAGGAACTCCCCCGGCCGATAACTTTGGCTGCCCTTCCATACTCACTATCTGTCATATTTATCCATCCACCGTAGAAAGGGGGGTTGACGGGCAAAGCCTGGGTAAGTGTGCGTAGTCCAGGAAAGGAGACCAAGTTTGGAAGAATTTGTCTCTGTTCCCGAACCGGAGGGCAGTAATTTTTTCTGCCACTATAATGTCCCAACATTTAGTCCACCACATCTGGATCGCCGGGCCCTCTGGGTTTTTTGCTACCGAGATCTTGGCGGGCCGTCAGCAGGTGGGCGCATAATTCTGCTCTGTGGCCTGATAGGGGGAATTGGCCCTCGCTGCTTGCTCTGAGCAGTACGATACCCGGGTCCCATGGGATTGACAAGCCTTTGATCGTGTTGATTTGATCTAACACCGCTTTCCAAAATTGAGTCGCCTTGGGGCATGTCCAGAGCAGATGGTATAGTGTGCCTTTGTCTGGGCAACCTCTCCAGCATGACGGTGGGATTGCCGGATTGCATTTGTTGAGAGATTCTGGGGTTCGGTACCACCTGTAGCATACCTTGAATGCCCCCTCCTTGCTGGTCACGCATTTCGAGCTTCTATTTGCTCTTGTCCAGAAGTGGTCCCATTCCTCCGGCTCGATGGGTCGCCCAATTTCTCTCTCCCATTTGAGCATGTATGGCTCCTTCCGGGACGGGTCAGATCTGTCTAGGATCTTGTATAAGGTAGATACCTTGCCCTTGGGGGGAGTCGAAGTGAGGGTTTGCTCCAGGGCTGTGAGGTCTCTGCTTCCGAGGAGTTTCATGCTCCTGTTTGAGAGCCAGTGCCGCAGTTGGGAGTATCTGAACCTCTCATTTTCAGGAACGTTGAATTTCACCTTGCATGCCTCGAAGTCGGGAGGGTTCCCTTCCTCGAAAAAGTCCTGCACTCTCTCCAGTCCTCCCTCCTTCCACCTCATGAAGTCCTTGGGGTTGCAGCCCGGCAAAAATTCCGGGTTCATCCAGATCGGGTTGAGTGGGCCCGTAGTGCTGCGGACTCTCCACAACCGCGCCGCCTTCCTCCAGCTCACCACCGTGTTTTCAGTTGCCGTCAGAGGCCCCCTATCCGCCTGGTCGATGGAGTATTTACGAAACCACTCTGATATTCTTGACTAGCTGGGTGTCACCTACACAAATTATGCTGACGACACCCAGATACTCATCCCTATCATTGGGGATTATGTAACGGACACCAAAGCGCTTAATGCCGTCTACACTGCCATCCAAGCGTGGATGGCCCACCACGGGCTCTGCCTAAACGACGAGAAAACTGAGCTACTCATCCTAGGATCTCAGCCCAAACTCTCAAAACTCGACAGTAAATATGAGGCCTTCAACATTGATGGCAACATTATCAAGGTTACTAATGTCACCAAAACCCTCGGTATTTACCTAGATTCCACCCTATCACTCAACAGACAAACCAATTCAGTAGTCTCAGCATCCGCGTATACGTGTAAACTGATCACAGCTTGCCGTCCCCTTCTTACAACGAACAACTGCCTTATTCTCGCCAGAACCCTCATCTTATCAAAAATTGACTACTGCAATGCCCTTTACCTCGGTACGAGCCAAAGAAACATTGATAAACTACAGGTAACACAGAATAACGCTATCAGGGCGGCCCTTAACATACCCAGGAGCGCCAACATCTCTTCCACCAGACGCAACATACATTGGCTCCCTATTGCACGGCATATCGCCCTCAAAACACTTGTTCTTAGTCACAAAGCATAGAACAACGCTGCACCGGCATACCTATCAGCGCGCTTTAGCCAACACACAGCCTCCAGACCCTTAAGATCTGCACAAGCGCACACACTTATCATCCCCAGTTTCAAGCTTCAAACTGCCAGAGGCTCGAGCTTCCCAGTCCTTGCGGCGAAGCTCTGGAATTCCCTACCCAATGAACTTAGGAATGTCCCTTCCTTCCATTCATTCAAAAGGAAAACAAAACACTGGCTCCATGAGCAAGACGCTATGGCGGCCAGTCCTATGTAACACTGGATGCATGCTGCACCTTCCAGCTACCTTGTATATATTGCATCTGCATACTACCCTTGTAAATGCTGTACATAATTTATATATGTTTATGTATACATAAGTGTAACCTCTAACTACCTGTTGTAACACTTTCTTGTAACCACCTTTCTAAACATGCGCCCTGATGCCCGTGGGCAGGCTGCGCAATACAAATAAACAAATACAAATGTGTGGGAGCGAGTTTATCGGGACAGGGCTCCAGGCCTCTTCTAGCTCCAGCCAGCGCGGTTTCGGCGAAGCAGGGGGCCAGGCGAATGCATGCGAGAGCTGGGCGGCCAGGATATATCTGGCAACATCTGGCGCTCCCAGACCCCTCAAGGCCCGACCCCGGAGCATGAGTTTCCTGGGGATACGTGGTGGTTTTCCTTCCCCGATGTATCTCATAAGGCCCCTTGTTAGGGAGAATTCTCTGTAAAGGCTAATTTCCCAAAGCTACTGAGTCCCCCAGCAGCTTTGCTGGATTTTTGGGGTTTATTTTTTTCTCCTGCCAAGAGTGAGACTCTTTAACCCTCACTCTTGGACATGATTTGAGTGTGTTTCTTTGACTCTATATGTGTTCTATGGGCTATGGGGTCTTTTACTCCATAGGGCTTCATGTGTTTTTGTGATGTATGTTACACAGCACCCTCAGTGCAGTAACACAGGGGTGTCATAGTGATCCCCAAACATAGACTCCATACCCTGGGACTGACTACTGTCTCCCAGGGCATGTAAAGTCACCATTGACTTTACTAGTCGCAAATTCTGAACAGAACCAGTACAAACCATCATATTGTGGACGTACTGGTCGGGGTAATTCGATTGCCCCGGGGTCTGTTGTTCGAGGGGGCACGTCTCCGTCCCCCCTGATCGAGTTTTGGCTGGTGGCAGTGGAAATTACTTTTTATATTCGACCGCGAATATATCCCTATGGGATTTTCCCATTGCTCGAGGCTACCACTTTTTAATATAGCCTCGAACATACTGCCGGTTTATTAAATTAATATAAAATCGCTGGTTGGTATATTTTGCCGAAACTCTGTTCCAAAATGGCGTTTGTGTTCGCTTCTGTGACCCCAACCCAATTCGAGCCCTTTGTTCCACCTTTTTGGCGGGCTTCTCCACAGAAGCCCTCCAAGTGGTGCCACTCTGTCTGGGGTACTTAGAAGGGGTGGAGGGGGATTTAGGCACCCTGGACTGCGTTGCCTTGGCAACCCAAGTCGCACTCTTCTCTGGTTGGCCACTTAGCATGTTTGAGTGACAGCTAGGACTGATGAATGGCGGTTTGCTGCATAAAAGCAGGGTCTTGGGGACTGGTTCTTCAAAAGTCACCACAGGACCTAAGAATCCGAAGAGGGAGAAGCTGAGCCGACCTGCAACGATGACACCACCGGTGGAGCCCTGCTGAACCGTCTAACCACTTCCCAACGACAGAGGAGATCTCCAATCCGGAGAGTCTTCTTCCTTCGACTGGTTGGGATAACCAGTCTGCCTTCCTTTTTCGCTTCCTGGAGCATCTCGTGGCCGCCTTGCCCGTGCCAAGCACCCCGGCAACCGGGATACCACGTTTTACACAACCGCGAAACAAAGGGTGGTACCTTTAACTGGAAGACTCTGCGGCTGGTTTCTTCCATGGCAGTGCAACGACCTTCATCTTTCCTCCACGTCAAGATCTTCTCTTCCTCTGGACGACGCCGCAACTTGCACCCGCTGCCAGGAACAACTGCCCCCGCTGGAGGATCCTTTCCACATAAGGTACCGTGTTCCGCCTGGCTTCCCTTGCAACCGACTGTACGGGGTAGATTTAGCCCCCGGCTTTCGAACCTGGGTTAGCCTGGGACACCCTGGCAAAACTTTTCTGAGCCTAACTAAAACCTTTCTGAACTCCCTGCAAGACTTTTTAAGCCTGGTTGTCATTGTGTGATCTTGGGTGCATTTGTGCCCTGCTCTCTCCAAGAGTGGGCCCGGCCTATGGACTTTGGCTCACAAGTAACCTTTGACTTTCCTGCCTTGCTTAAGAGTTCCTAAGTATTAGTGTGGTGTATTTTCCTACATTCTGCCTTTTTCCCTCCCTTTTTCGTTAACTTATTGGAATGCCATCTATAGTTAAGCGCTCACCTCTGTCTGGAAATAAGTGGTGTTAACTAAGACTTGTCTGATAAGGAATAAGGGATGTATATAGATTAATAGTAACTGTGTTTGAAGTGATTTACAATAATAGTGCTGGAGTGTTTCAACAAGTGTGTCTTTAAATAAATAATTATATACCTTGATACCAAAGCTCTGGTCAGTGTTTGCTTGTGCTATTGTGTCTGAGTGCCTATTGTGTATACTTTACATACTGCCTAACTCTTCTTGAGGGAAGTCTGACTGCTCAGCCACAGCTACCAGGTAAATCTGGGTGGTACAGACTGCTACCAAGTGTGTTTACTGCCAACACCTGTAGTCCTAAATCTTTTGCAGTGGTCCCTAAGGGAGCTGCACAGGTTTCTGCCTAACACCCCTTTGCAGATTTTTTGCCGCCTGCTTTGGGATGGGAGTTGGTAGGGCTGAGTAGTAATAAAGTAATCTTGGAATCAGGTTCATTTTCAGCGCCGTGATTCTCCCAAACCAGGAGATCTCCTGTTTCTGTCAGCGTCGTAGATCGGACTTGAGTTCCTTGAACAGAGGCGGGAAGTTGGCTTTGTATAGGCTGCTGGGTGTGCACGTCAGCTGGACCCAAAAGGTATGGTAAGTGCTTTTTCGCCCAGGGTATGCAATATTCGTTTTACAGCTCTGAAGTTAGGGTTTGAGGTAGGTTGATGCTCAGCGCCGTTGACTTGGAAAGGTTGACCTTGAACCCCGATGTTTCCCCAAATTCTTTCAGTTCCCTCCACAGAGCTTTCATGGATTCCCTGGGCTTGGTTAATGTAAGGAGGACATCGTCAGCATACAGAGCGGTTTTGTATATTTGGGTTTTGAGTGCCAGTCCTTGGATAGCTGCGTTTCGTCGTACCCTGTCTGCGAACGGCTCCATGGAGAGGGCAAAGATCAGTGGGGAGAGGGGGCATCCTTGCCTAGTGCCTCTTGATATGTGAATTAGGTCAGATCTAGTTCCGTTGATTCGCAGCCTGGTGGATGGATGCTGGTAGTTTGCCAGTGTCCATTTTATGAAATTGGGACCGAAGCCGTAGTGTTTTAATGTTTTTTGGATATAGCCCCAATCTAGCATGTCAAAAGCTTTGTGAGCGTGGAGCGAGAGCACCATCAGCTCCTAACCCTTCCTGGTGGCTGATTCGATAAGGTTTATGGTTCTCCTTATGTTGTCGTGAGTGCTACGGCCGGGAATGAATCCGGTTTGGTCTGGGTGAATGATGTCTGGGAGTAAGGGAGCCAGCCTGTTCGCTAGGATTTTGGCAAAGATTTTGGCATCATAGTTCAGGAGAGTAATGGGTCTATAAGAGGCACAGAGGCTCCGGTCCCTGCCAGGTTTCAGTAGCAGCACGGTTAGTGACTCTTCCATCGAGGGGGTGGTCGACCCTGACGATAGGAAAGAGTTGAAGAGGGCCACCAGCTGGGGAGCAAGAATGTATGAGAACTTCTTATAAAATTGAGCTGGAGTGGAGTTTTTCCAATTTTGCTATGACCTCGCTCACTTCTATTGAGATTGGGGCTTCTAGGGCTGCCCATTGAGGGTGTGGGTCGCACGGCTGTACTCCTGCTAGGTATTTAGAGTGTGCGTCTGCGGCAGTGGGGGAGCCCGACATGATTACTCTGTGGTGTGCATTCATGATGTCCATTTTCTCTGAGTTAGCGTAGCGTGGCGTCCCCTGTGCGTCCTGGAGATATTGAATGTTATTCCTCGAGTGCAGTTTTTTCAGTTTGTGGACCAAGAGGCGGTTTGCTTTGTTGCTGTGCACATAGCAGAACTGTTTGGTATATGTTAGTGCTCTGGCCGCCTTGTCTGCTAGGTGCATTTCTAGAGCTCGTTTCGCTTTCTGGAGCGCACGGCTCGCTTTCCTGTTCTGTCCCTGTTTCAGGATACGTTCCGCCTCGGTCACCTCCGCTTCGAGTTTATCCTGTTGTAGCTTGCCTAGACGTCGGAGAAGGGCGGTGCAGTCATTAGCCGTGCCCCTGATGACCGGTTTCATGGCATCCCAGATCGTGGATATTGATGTGTCTTTGGTGGTGTTTTCCCTGAAGTAGTTCTTGAGGGAGTCTGCCATTTCCGTTTTGATTGCTAAGTCTGCCAAGATCTGGTCTTGAAGTTTCCATTGTCGCTGGAACGGCTCGGGAAAGCTCTGTACCCTCAGTTTCATTATAACCGGAGCGTGGTCCGAGAAGGCCCTGTGTCCTATTTGGATAGTTTCCACGCAGGGGATGAGAGAGCTGGAGAGAAGCAGCACATCGATCCTTGAGTGCCCTAGATGGGCGTGGGAGAAGAACGTGTAGTCCCTTTACCCCATGTTGGCCCATCTCCAGACATCTATGTAGTCGGTTTCTCTCAGGAATTCTGCCATGGCGAGAGCCTTGCCAAAGTCCTCCTTGGATGCAGGGAGCGTCTTATCCAGGTTAGGGTCTGGAGTCAAGTTGAAGTCGCCCCCTACGAGCAGCTGACCTTCAGTGATGGTTATGAGAACAGGAAGGAGGTTGCGAAGGAAAAGGCTTTGCGCTGAGTTTGGGCAGTATATAGCTGCTATAGTGATGGGAAGCTCTACTAGCAGGCCTTTCAGCAGAATATACCGCCCCTCTGGATCTCTTTTGATCGTGATGTTAGTTAGCGTGACGTCTCGGCTTATCAAGATGGCCACCCCTCTTTTCTTGAGGCCCGCAGAGGCAAAGAAGCGTTTTGTATAGTGCTGGAAGGAGATACGGCGCTCGTCTATCCGGAGGAGGTGAGTCTCCTGAAGGCATATGATATCAGGTGCCAGTTGGGAGAGCCTGTGCTCCACGGACTTGCTCTTCCGAAGGGCGTTCAGACCCTGGACGTTCCAGGTTAACACAGAAAGTTCTCTATCCGGCTGGGCCATTCGTCAATGAGTTGGTTGGCGGATTTCCCTTGCTTTTGCCCGGATGTAGGGATGAAGTCTCCCTTTCCCCAGTGGGCTGTCAGTGTTGCGGTGGATCCGTATAGAGGGAAAACCCCCCCTGCAGAATGCACCCTAACGCTTGGTTCCCCCCTTCCTTCAGCTATCTCCTCAGATTCAGCTCCCCCCTTACCTCTGACCATGGTGAACAAGCAAAAAGAACTAGAACAAAACCTAAAACAGTGAACAACTATCGGTATCCAGACCAGCCTTCTACCAACGGGGCTGTCGGCTGGGCCATAGCTACCAGCTAGGTGGGAGACCCGGGGGCCTCGTGCATGGTCGGTGAAAACATATCAGTGCGGGAAAGAGCGCAGTTGGGTTACTTCAGCCAAGGGGGCTCATTGCATGGAGATTATTCCGGCTTGGCCCTGCGGGGCCGGACCAGTTGCACAGTTCTGGGCACCCAGGCGAAGCCCCAAGGGAGTTTGGACGTCAGTTCGGGAAGTCCAACCCAGGAGGATCTGGACCCCCTAATTCAGTGAGAGACCTCCGCCACGGAGATGTTTTCGGAGGTGAAGGAGGGGAGGGCCTCAGCGATTGTTGATGTTCTTCCCCCTGGAGGGCGGGCCGTGCATCCTGCGACGACCCCCCACTCGGGACCATGAGCGGAGAGACTCCCTGTTAGGCTCCTCGGGTGAGTGGCTCAAGCTCCTGGGGACCTCCTCCCCTGCGCTCGGGTTCATGAATAGTTCCGCTTCTCGTGGGGAAGGGATTTGCTGAGTTTTCCCTTCCCAAGTGAAGGCAAGGCCTGAGGGGAAGCTCCAACGGTAGGTTATCTTACGTTCGCGTAGCCAGTCAGCCATGGGTTTGAGGGCTCTTTGTTTTGCTAATGTCGATGCTGCCAAGTCTTGGAACAGGGAGATCTCTGCATCCCGGAAGTGAATGTGTGCCATGGCCCTGGCTTCTTGCATTATCTCCTCCTTGAGCTTGTAGAAGTGGACTCTCATCAGTACGTCAGCTGCACCATTGGGACCCTGCCTAGGCCTCGCTCTATGCACTCTGTCGAGCTCCAGGGGGGCGTTTTCTGGAAGGGTGATAATGTGGCGGAAGAGGTCAGATACGTAGGATGGGAGGTCTTTCTCTAGGATCGACAATGGAATACCCCTTATCCTGATAATATTCCGCCTCGAGCAGTTTTCAGCATCTTCTTGTTTGGCTTCGAGTGCCTCACATCTGCACTCCAGGGCACTGATTCTATCTGCTCCTTCTCCGATCTCAAAGTTCTGTTCGCAGAGTGTGGTTTCGATTTCCTTGGTTCTCGATTCGATCTCCCCCACTCTCTTATCCAGCCGTGTGATTTGACTCTTTACTTCTTCCGTGCCCTTCTGGAATTCCTTTGTAAGAGCTGATAGGAGGTCATGCAAGTCAGCTTTAGTGACAGATGGGAAGCCATGGCTGTCTGGCCCTGGGGGGGGGGGGGTGATTATCCATCCCACCCTCGTTGCGCTCACTTTTCTTGTTTTTATTCCCCCACAGGAGTGTTCAGTAGTGTTGAAATGTCCGTTTGCTTAGTGGTTTTGTTAGCTTTGGACATGTTGATGACGTGCACCCCCGTACCGATAGTATAGGGTGGGGGGGGGTCCCCTGCTGGACCAGTTCTAGCGATTCCTCCCAAGCTGCTACACTCCTCTTTGAACATCAAGGGGAGGAGACTCGTTAGCTTAGGTGGCGTGGGTTAATCAATAGGCCCTTGCTGATGAGGGGTTCAACTAAGTAAGTTACAGGCACCTAAGCCCAGGCCAGACACGGGAGGCTACTGAGCCTTCAGGGGCGCCGGGGCCTAAGCAGGGGCCGGGCTGGTAGTTAGATGGGGCTCGCAGCCCAGGTCCAAGCTGGTGATGTGCTCTGGCGGGAGCTGATTCGGCCCCGGGGGGTGGGAGTGGGGGGGGGCGGAGAACCGCCAGTGGCTGGGCAGTTCTGGTCCCAATGGGGTGGTGTCCCACAGAGTATAGTGCGGCAGGTGCCGCCTTACCTTTTCTGGGTTAGTGGTGGGAGCCGAAGCCCACCCCCGGGAAGGATGATGTGGGCTGGCACCGATTCAGATCGCCGAAGCCCTCAGGCGGGGCCCCCCCTCAAGCACCGTTTGAAGTCCGAGGCAGAGGTTTCCCTGGTTGTGTCACAGACTGGGGGCTGTGAGGAGTGCAGCGGCCTCAGAGGCAGGCAGGCAGTCACACTAGCCGCGTACAGCTGCTGGAGCGATGTTGGGGCCCCCCGGGGCTCTGGAGGGCAGTCTACTCTGCCTGTTGAGGGGACCGCGTTGCTGGGTGAGCGGGCCTTGGTACACTAAATCCCCTCCAGAAGATTGCCTCCGCCGGACGGGAAGGCACGGAGAGTCAGAGAGCTGAAGGCTGCTGTGGAGGGGGGTGCCTCACTCTGACCGCTGAGGAGGATGGCGGTCACCCAGGAAGTCTCGCCCGCTGGACTCACTGTAGCTGCTGATCGCAGGGATAACGGAGACCCGGTCCGGGACAATGGATAGGGACGTTCAGACCCGCGAGGCTCCGGCCGCCAGCCCCCCTCCGCTGCCACGTTGGAGGGGGGGGTGCGTCTAGGGTTGTGCCTCAGAGGGGCCCTCCCGTCGGGGGCGAACTGTCGTAGGGCTCTGGCGCGCCACTTGGTAAGGATTCCTTGGTCGGAACCCGCAAGCTTGCCGAACACAGTCTGGGGGCTGGGGAGAATGCAGAGGCCTCAAGAGACCTCAGAGGCAGGCACATCAGCAGCCGCTGGCCGAAGTGATCCGTTGCTGAAGGACGGCACTGTCTCACTTTTCTGGTATTCAGGGTTCAGTCTACACCGGGCATTGTGGCTGGTAGCGTGGCGCCAGCCGGGAGCTCTCACAGAGCCAAACCGACCGCCATGACACGAAGCCACGCCCCCGGCTTCCTGAGTTTTTAATCTTTACTTCACAGACTTTGGTTTCACTTTGGCCCTTATTTTCTATTTCAATCTGATATCTTGATTTATTCCTCTCACAGTATCTCCTATTCGGTAATATCTCAGGGTTCTCCCCTTGATCTCCTAGGTTATAAACCTTCCAGTAAGGATTATCATTCCATATCAATGTCTTCACTCATCTAGAGCAACTAGGTGTTCCAGGAGTGATTCTCCCTCCGTTCCTTTTTTTTTTTTTATACCTTGAATGGAACAAGTATGAATGTTCAATAATAATTTATTTTACTCTTCGTTCAACATAATTTTCTTCTTTCGACTGGGACGAGTGTAAGCATTCAAGTAATGATTTTTTTCTCTTTCTTCAATATCAATCTCTCGTTATTCAACATCAATCTCCTATCTCTGCTGGGAAGAGTATGAGCGTTCCAGTAATGATTCTTTCTCTTCCTCCTCTTTCAGTGCCAATCTCTTATCTTGACGGAGACGAGTACGAGTGTACCAGTAATGATTCTCTCTCTTCACTCAATGTCAGTATCTGATCTTGACATGCACGAATATTAGTGGGCCAGTAATGGTTCTTTCTCTTCACACAAAGGAAATATCTTATCTGGACTGGGACGAGTAGGAGCGTGCCAGTAATGATTCTCAAGCTCTTCATTCAGTCTCAATATCTGATCTGGACTGGGGCGAGTATGAGCGTGCCAGTAATCATTCTCGTTCTCTTTACTCACTGCAAATATTTTGTCCTGACTGGGTCGAGTAGGAATGTGCGAGTAATGATTCTCTCCAGTACTCCTCCCGAGTCTCCCGTTTCCCCCATTACCTCTTAAGCTCGAGGACAATGTCACCGGACTTTCCACGGGTTGAAACTTTCTTCTGCAGTAGTCAGGTTGGCCCCTCGTAGTTCTTGCGGTTTCACACATGGTCTCTGTGGTTTCCGATTCAGTGGTTCGTTTGATCTCCTTTCATTCAACAAAGTAGTATCAGCGTTGTTCATGGATCTCCTGGTCCACATCTGCACAACTTCAGCAACGCCACCACTTAGCTCTTGTTCTGGGCTAGGACGCCTCGCCTACCCTTCGGCTTCTCTCTTCCCTTCTCTTCTCCAACACCACACGTAGGTGACCTCAACTGTATTTCGCCTTCGCACAGGATGTCACGCCTGCAGCTTTCCTTCAGGATATTTCAAAAAGCAAGTTCGTAACTCACAGATTCTCTCCCTCTTCTCCCAGTCTCAGTCTACTTCCTTTATTACGCTTTCCTGGGCCTTCCCCAGTGTAATGTTACAGCTCTTTCTCTCTGTTTGCTTCCTGATCTGTATTCCTCCACAGGTCTCTTCCCTCGTCCAAGTGTCAGGCAGTTTTTCCCTTGGAGGAATAATCAGTGCATCTTGATGGCAATAACAGATGTTGGTACGCTCTTCATACCTTTCTTCACTGGATGTCTTTAGAGGTATGTTGGTGGTGTGTTTCTTAGGGAGTTCCTCATCAGAAAAGGAATCCTTGTCCCCAAAAGGGCAGGGTGCGGGGGGGGGGGGGGGGGTGGAGTCTCTCCCGGTGAGGTCACACTTGTCTCTATCCATAGGGAGGGTATTGCATAGCAGGTTCAACTCCCTAGCCTCACATTTAGAAGTGATAGATTTGCATGATGCGTCACAATGGCCACATTGGTTTCCTTTCATAAAAAGGAAGTCAAATTTAGCTGTGAAATGTCTTCACATCTTGGAATACAAAAGCGCTGCCTATGGGCTCGATGCCACAGATCAATAATATTCCCAAATTACTGCTTTCTGAGAGGTGCCAAGGGTACTTTGCACAGATCTGTATGACCCCATTCTTCGGGGCACACATTGCAAACTGGTCAAGGTATCTTGGCCAGGAAAACACAGGGTACCACTGGGCACTGCAATTTGAGAGGCTTCAGGTCACTCAGGGGCATAATAAACAGAGGTGCACCATTAGTTTGTGTGCGTATTGGTGGCCGATACATTTTGGAACCAGGCACCCCCGTTTCTTTTAACACTAGGTGAAACATGTAAGCTTTGATTAAAAAAAACGTATTTACTTCTTTCACTTGGAGTAGTGCATGCCGCTGCAGTGGCATAATCATCATGGACATTGCGCAAACGTAGGGGTCCGGGCCGGCCCTGGGGGCGACGTGCCCTGTGCTTTGTTAAGGAGCTTGGGTGGTGACCCTCAGCATGACTCACAGTGGGGGGGGGGCAAATGTTGTGCTATGCCACTGACTGGGCTCTGCACACCCTGAACACATTCAAGTGTGATGTGAATGGGTGAGAGGGTCTGCAAACTAGGCCAGGACCCTGCTCTGGTACAACACCGTTTAAGAAAATAAGCGTTGGACACAGAGTCTCAGAAGTGAGCGAGTCATCGAGTGACCCACCCCTCCCCACTCAACCTCCTTCTTGGAAAGAGCTTTGAGGAAGCTTCATTCACGACCCGGTTTTGGGGTGGGTTCATTGAATAACGCACCTCGTACATAGAGCTCTGAAAATTGTAGCTGCATTGAGCCCCACTCTTGAGGGAAGTGCAGCCCCTTCTCCCCACATCTCACCCCGTTAAAAAAGGAAGAACTCTCATACATCAAAGCCTAGGACATTAAGGTGTTATGTTCGGCTATGGGTTGTGGGGGACAACATGTGGTTGCTTCTCACATAACAAAGATAAACACACACACAGATGGCCTCAGCTTACACGCGCACAATAGGTTTCTTCTATCTTAGTGGTAGCTGATGATACATTTATAACCAGGTTATTTTGTTGATACTAAATACTGGTCATTTATTTAATTTTCAGGCCTTGCACACCTCCACAGGTCAGTGCTTTTTTAGCTTGTTTAACACATCAATGCCACAGATAACTAGTACTTCAGTGTCCATTGATCTATAGGTGTTTCATACAATAGCTGTAGCCTGAGTTAGAGATTTCAGTTACCCTGTTACAAGTATTGCATTATGTATGTTTTACATATAGGCTCCATGTCGAATCTGGAAAGTGACATTCCGCAAATGTGTGATCATGGACAAATCACGCCTTCCTCTGTGCCTCGGTTCTTATATCTGGCTGAAATGAGAGCACCTTGAAACACGGGTGTTAGACGCATCTGAAGGCTTCCTGTGATGTCACTTGGGGCGTGGTCAAATGACATCACTTCCTGTAATGTCATAAGAGGTCAAGGGCCATGTGATGTCACTTCCGCTTCCACTGGCATTTTGGTGAAATAACGTCCCTGAGTGCAGGCTGGGGGGTCTCAGCAAGCAACCCCTGATGCCGTCTGCAAAGCTTGCCACACAGCCCAGGACGTTAAGATAGATTGGCACTGCAGGGAGGACACAGGGTGGAGGTATTAGGGGGTGGGGGGTGGAGAATGACCATATCTTCGCCAACACGACAGCTGCTGAGCCCTCCTCCTCCGAGCTCAGTGGAGAAGGCACATAAAGAAAACTGTTAAGGCGGCTCACTTTCCACAGGAATCTCCTTGGAGGACGCAGTGCTCGCCTTCGGGCCGTTGCCTTTTAGCGGAGGAGAGCAGAAGTGCTACATTGAGTTATTTGCGCACCCAGCAGCATGCAAGCACTGAAAGCCATCCATGTACAGATATCAAAGAGATTCTCAAGAAATTGGGCTAACAGCAGGCAGGGCAACCCATAGCCACAGCCTTAGTCATGGGGGTGAGAGAATGAAAAACATTTCAACATCCACATGGCAGCCCCTCCTCTCCAGGCCAACTCCTCCTCGCTCTGAAGACCCACAATTATACTTTCAGCTCATCTGTCAAAAAATAAATAACGACCACATTAATTTTAAGATGACGGCACAAATGCAGCCCTTCAGTACGCCTACCTGGTTAGGGTGGCCTCAATCAATATGGTGAGGGCTGGTAATTTGAAGAAGAGTAAACCTTAGCGATAACCTGCAGTAGTTGTCAGTGTCAGAAGCAATCTTGACTTCATAGGGGATTTGCTCTTGTTCCGGATACGAGCATCAATATCCCAGCCCATTCCTTTTAATCCCGCCCCATGTCACTGTATAAACCAACTAGTCTGAGTAGGAACAATGTCAGCATCATGTACCTCTACAGAATTCATTCACATAATATTAATTAAAAAGATGCGTTTCAGCACATCAATGGATGTATTATAGTTTCAGGGATGAGAGATACAGCTCAGTGTACCTCCCCCCACAATAAGGATTGGAGCACACAAGCTGGTGTTAAATGCTTACATTTGGGCATCATGTTTATGAAGGTGCATTCATATTTTGCTACCCCTATATACGCCGGGTCTGTGGCTCAGTGGACTAATGCATACAGGTTCGAATCCTGGTACTCAGCCTTTCATCTGTCTGAGGTCGATAAAATGACTATCATTAAGTTGGGGCACAATAAAACATTGGTTATCCGTCAATAGCGCCAAGATGCTCCTCTGTGGGTGAATTTGAGCTCTACAAATACACCTCTTATTTTATGAACAAAGGTGCTCGGCAAGACCATCATTTTAGCATAGTGGAAAAGGAATGCTGTACTAATGGCAATTACAAATACTGTACATTACAATGCAGGTAATTGGTACTTTAAAAAACGATTTTCTCCATCAGAGTCCTAAGTTGTTAAGAACAAATTACAGTACAGAACGCTAATAAAGGAAGGTCATCCATCATAAACCTCATCCCAAGATGTTAAATGCACTGCCTGGCCAAAATACTGGTACCTCGCTAGACAAAGGAGACAAAATAAACTGAAGTTTGGGCAATGTTGGACTTATCCGATAGAGGGGGCGATTCATGCTCTTTCGCTTCTTGTTCAATTCGGCCTCAACATACTTCTATGAAAGTTCTTCCTCACGACTATGCAGATTTTACTCGATGCTGGTGTAGTGTCAAACGAGTCTGTTGTGGATGACATCAAAATAGCAAAGAGCCCCTTTAGCTTGCAATTGTGCCCAAACGCAAAGTCCATGCTCGTCCAACGAGGTGCAACACTATTTGAGGAAGTGTTGTAGTTGAAATAGTTTTCTTTTAGGAAACTGGAGACACAAAGCCAGTGCAGATTAAAACTCCAAGTATAGCTGTCAGCAAAGGGTTCGTGGCTAGAGAGATCCCAGGGCATGTTCTGATACTCTACAGACTGTGCTGTTCCTTTGAGCAAATAATTTATCATTCACAGTACACTCCAAAGAGCTTATAATTGGCATTCAAGTAGGCAAATCCCAGCCACTATACATATGTATATATCTCCAAAAGATTCATCATGTTTGCAGACCTTTAAACACACTGTGTGAGGATATGCACAAAGTGGAAATCCGTTGGAAATGACAAAGGAAAACATGCATGCTTTTTCAATTTGAAGCAGAAAATCGTTAATTGGTAAAAATGGTCAGTGCTGCCACCTGCAATGATACAGTACACAAAAAGAATATAGATATGGGTTAATATGTGCAGTTGGTACAACTAGGAGACTGAATGCCGACTCATTTCACAGAAATACACATGCGAGCTTCCCTCATCTCCTCCTGGCGACAAAGCCACCTGCTATTACTCCAAACGCACAAGGCTGGCCTTTAAACAATGAGACAGAGAAGTCAAGTGCGAAACAGGTTTTGCACGAAGTCCTGTGGTTGAGTTTATCCAGCTCAAGTTCTACTCCTTGCCACTTACAGTTCTGAATCAACCAGACGATCCATGCCGGAGACGTATGCGGGCAGCTTGTGCTGCATGGCCTCTTCCTCATCCTCTTTCCTCAGGCGGTAGGCCTCTGCCTGCAAAGCGAAGAGCTGCAAGTGACAACAAAAGTGCTCTCAAGTTTAGGTTAGCATTTATCGTCTAACTTAAAGTCATTACACCATAAAATCCAATTTTTAAATACATTTACATGAAACCACATCATAAAACGCCATAAAAATTCTACATACAATATTAACAAAATTTAAGACTAGAGGAGGGAGTGTAAAAAAGTGCAAAGTCCTCACAGTCCCCAAGAAATACTAGGAAGTGACGTCTGAAGGGCTTACACCTTTCCCAAGCCTTATAGATCAAACTGGCTACTGCATGGACCACCACCCAGCTAGAAGAAGAATGTGCCCAAAGTAGGGCTTCCTAAAGGCGAGTTATTCTTGCTGCGCATAAGAGGCAGTAGAGTACCACACTTCATCATACTATATTGATTGTCCAAGAATAAAAAGTGTGCGGTTTCTTGTCCCTTGTCTCACACAAAGGCACTTGCAAGGGTCAAGCCCTCACCAGCACCCAATAACAGTATTCAGAGAAAGAATTCCACTGCGGAATTTAATATATAGTTTGCGCATCTCAGCTGACCAGAATGTGTCGAAATAAGGCTGGACGCCAAAAAGGAAGCCATCAGCTCAAAGTACAAGCTCAGCCTTGGACTAAATACAACATTCGAGTTTTACGGCAAAGTGTCTCCCAAATAAGGTGGATATGAGATCAAGCAATTGTTTAGGGCGATTCCCAGAGATTTACAAAATGTAATGCTCACAATAGGCCTTTAATGTGCCTAAAGCAGCGGAGGGAAGCAGAACTACTCATACCAGCAGTTCCCTGAGATGGTGCTCATAGATTGTATCACCCTCTGTTGCCCACACTCTGGCCCATAAGAGCACAGGCCTAAGTGCTCTCTCTTTGGTTAGTAGTCTGAATCCCAGCTCCTCATAAACCAGGGCATTAGATGAGCATTGGGGAATATGTTAAAATAATTTTTTGAAAGGTTTTTTGCAACGTGCAAGGACTCTGTATTGGCATGTCCCCATAGTTGGCAAGCATATAGCACACTAGGGGCACCGATCACTTGATAGGCTCAATCTCTTGCTCAAGCACAAAATGCCACCCAACCCATTTAATAGCTAAATCGCTTAAGTATCTAGGACTGCCAAGAACCAGAGTTGGAAAAACAGATCCCATGGTAATCATAGCTGTCCAAAAACAAGGGGGTGGGGGGGGTGTCCTGGGAGTTTCTCTACTACCGGCCTATATCCCGGGTTACAGTCTCAACCAGAGTCTTTAGCTCACCATCCTTTCACAGAAGAAACATTTACACTACATATTAGTCTTTGTCCTGCCCAAGGGCAGTCCAGCACCGAAATGCCGGGCAATTCTCGTCTGAACAAGAGTACCAACAGCAACCCCAGAAACGTGTTTCGGCCTGGTTGTCAGATCTCCAACACTTTCATAACCACCCACAACCATCGTATTCCTTATGGAATGCCACTTCCACATAAGGACATTGGTTTTAAAGCTGCTGATGGAGAGAAACAACCAGTGTGTGCAGTACTGCTGAAAATTGGCCATCAATTTAATGAGACCTTGTTTGTTTTTCTAAGGTAGTACTGCATTGTAAACCAAAAGACAGGAACATTAACGCCCCCCAACCTGGGAGCATCAGCTCCCTTCCTCTGGAGGTAAGGATCTAGAACATTAAAAAAAGATTTAACAATGTGGCGGCAATAACATCCTTGCCTGACCCGCTTCAAAACTGGAAACTCCCTAACACTTTGGCCTCATAAGTTTGCTGGTATCCAGCTCGTAATTCCGGCAGGATATCGGCAAACAGACCTCCCGTTACCGGCACCAGAAATGCAGGAATTACCAGCATATTACAGGTGCCGGCAATGGTAGGTAAATCCCCATTCCATGGAGCCCATAGGATAATACTGGCTGTTTTTCTGCCGGGCGGGTGCCTGAATTACCTCCAGCTATTTGCTGGAGGTAAATCAGGCTACCCCACCGGCAAACGATTACTCTGCCGGTCCGGAAACATGCCTGTAAACAAAATTACCGGCACGTTCATTCCGGACCGGCAGTGTTATAACGAGGCCTTTGCCTTTAGTTCCAAGCTGAAAGCATCCTACTGTTTTTTCATTAAGGGCTTGACGTACTTCCACCAGGGCAGAGTCCCTTCCTTCCTGCATAAGTGTGGCCCATAATTTAACACACTGCACGGAATAAAAGGCCACTGAAGGATCAACACATCCTAAATATAGGGAATCTTCATGAGCGTCTACAAGTTTGGCCTCAAGGAACATAAGCCTCATGCCCTGTTCAACCAAACCAACTTCCTTTGCGAAACTGCCCTTGCATGAAGATGTTTGTTTGTGGTTTGTTTTATTATTTGTAATGCGCGAGTGTACCCGAAGGTATCAGGGGGCAGCCTTTACAAGAATTTTCAAAGCTTAGTTACAGAACACATAGATAATACATAAAACGAAAAAGAGATACAACAAAGTTATTTACAAGGTAGCGGTGGGCCAACAGGTCGATATATACATGGAGCAGCAGGAGGGCACACGTGGAGGCTTCATGCAACCAGTTGGTTATCCCAAATAACAAAAACCTTACTGACTGTATCTAGTAATGAAATAGGTCCATAGTTCCCTGGAAGGGTCCCATCACCTTTCTTGAAAATAGGGATCACTCAGCAAAATACCACAAAGGAGGAATAACCCAGAGAGGTGTAAATGGCATTAAACATATGGCACAATACCCCAAACCCCGTCTCTGATTTAAAAAGTTAATTGGAGCCATGTCTGTGAGGATTCCGTCAAGGAACAGCTGGCCCCTCTGGAAATGTTGGCTCCATCCACGGCAGGGAGCTCCATCACGTTCCTAGACCGCTATGTATTATGCGTCCAATTTAATTTTCTTTTTGCAAATTCTATAATTGTAACCTTGCAAGTCAGTAATTCTGTACCATAGGTTTTTATGGAAAGTTATGAAATGCTTGTTGAAAAAAGTTGATCGAATTCAGCTATATTTCAATAAAAAAAAAAAAAAATGATGCGTCCAACGCAGAGGATAAAAACTGCTGAACTGAGTCGACCAGCGTGTCGCAACACAGGCACTTCGCCTATCGATGCAGTCTGTTTTTTCTTGCCCATTTCCTCCCGATACCTGCTGTTCGCCTCACCCCCTTCTCTCCTTCCTAGACCTTGCATGCCTTCCTTTGGATTGCTGGTTCCCAGCCTCTTCAAGGTCATGACTTTCTTCAGTCATCTCTTGACAACCTACTCTTCAGCCATCCTGCTCCTACCGACCCCAGCAACCTGTTCTTCAGTCATCTAGCTCCTCTAGGTCCAAACCTCCCTCGAAGCATCAGAGGTTTTTTTGCTTCCTGCTTTTTCCCTCTGGGACACTGCAATCAGGCTTACCTCGTGATTTAGCTACATTTAAGGTTATACCATCAAGGTGGCTTGCTAACCTGATCCCTGATCTCTTCCACAGGCACCCGACATCATGCAAGGCGGTTAGAGGGGAATCGGGGCAAATTCAGACATCGGATGTCAAAACTTCACCCAGAGCTGACAATGTTCGAGCATTGAGCCTTCCGAGAGGCCAATTCCCTCTGGGTTTCCCATGTGGTCAATTCTGCAATTTCAAAGCCCTCCCCACCTCCAGGAATCCGCTCGTCTGGGATCTTGGTACTCCTTGACAGTGGTGCGAGAGAAGGCACCCAGACTATAAAGGCCCCTGAAGGGTCCCTAAAACACTATCACTGAGGGATTAATACTTATGATGGGTTGATGCTCACAGCACCCCCACATAACTACTGACCAAACAGCTTTAGTGTCACTAGATCTTCTGTCAGCATTGAGTTCCTGCCAAGCCAATTCTCTGGCATCTCTCCCACCACCCTCACCCCCTCCCCCCATGACAAGAACTTGATATTGCTACCTTGCCAATCTAGGGTTATTCCCAGAAGATCTACTGTTCTACCTGCCCTTCCTGACTGCCTTGGAAATCAGTTTCCTCACCCTTCTGCACTCATTATCAAACCATTGGTATCTGAATGTACTGCAAGACCAATTCTGAGAGCTGCTAAACTGAGTTTTGATTGACAACTAAATGCCACTAATAGTTATAATTCTTGCACTGGCAGAGTTAATAGTGTGGGGAATGACTCCAATATCCTGAATAATCGGCAAGTCAGGAATTATGCTGACATATAGGGCGACTCTGATGGACGTTTCTTAACAACTGAGGGACCTTTCAATCTGAATATTGGGGCATTACATAATCACTCGTTTGAGCCCCATTAAACAAAGTAAACATGATCAGCACAACCCTGCTGACCCGCTTTAGAATAATGCACAGTATGTTGGCAGACCCAGTGACAACCTGTTCAATTTCCACTGCCAGTTTCACTGACCACCAGATCACTCTTCGGGCAACCCTTCTTGGAAGGGATTGCCGGTACATGGAATGAAGCATAATTCTCTATAGATATATTATTGAGACACCAGATATCGTGGAGAGCAATATAATATCGGCCTTGCCAACTAAGTCCTGCCAATCAAGGTCCACCCACCAGGTTGAAAGCCCAGCAATACTCTCGTCAATCCAGCCTACTGCCCCACAAATGTGTCATGGTTCACCACTGCAGTCCTCGTTCTTGGACTTGGTCGCTATGGAGACATTGGCGCTGTTGTCTCCCATACCAATATGGAGGATTATGTCATCTCTGCACTCCGCTGCGTGTAGTGAGGTCTCACGCCCAGAAGGTCGGGCGCCGAAGGAATGCTATTTAAATCCGGCTGTACCGTGTATTATCGTGTTGCAATATTCCTTTACCGTTGCAGGATGCCGTTTTCCCTTTTCTTGGTAACCTAAACCTCCTCATATTGTCCTTATTTTCTGGGCATTCTGCCTTCCTTTGCTGCTTACCTGGGTTCCCCTACTGTTCCTTCGTCTGGTTCTTCTCCTTGCTGCCATCCTTCGCTCTCTGGAGTCCTGCCCGTTGCTGCTCGAGCCTTGGAATTCCTTTCTGTTTTTGCTGCTCGATTCAGCCATGTTCCACGAATTCCTACCTGCTTCATCCAGTGCAGGTTTTCTACCCTAGAAGGATTTCTTCCACTCTTGCTTGGCTCCGCATACCCTGGGCAGAGCCAAGAACCATTTTTCACTTCTTTTGTCACGGTGGCTGTCCAGGGGAATCAGGCCCAACTTTTGACCCAGGTCTACATCTACTGATAACAAGGTAAGACATGATATTGACAGATTGCGATGTCTTCAAGATCAATAAAGGAGTTGGTAAATACTGTCCTGGGTTTAAAAATTGAAATGCAACAGCTGAAGACTGAAATAGCCATCTTCGACAGGCACTTATGAATCAGGATACCACCCCTGATCTATCTTTAACCAGTCAGCCTATGGTTGATAAATGCCATTGTGATACCAAAATTGTGAAGGAGTTTTTGGATGCCCATCTATTGGTATTCTCTTTATGCCAAAATGCTTTTGCTTTTGATAGTTCTAAGGTTGGATTTTTTATCATGCATTTATCCGGAAGAGTGCTAGCCTGGGCCACACCCTTGGTTGCTGCTGAGGATCCCATTTTGGACAACTACACAGGATTCATTACAGCCTTTCAAGGGAATGTTTGATCACCCAGAGTTAACTTACACCAGCCAGGATACGCTGTAGGACTTTGTCCAAGAATGGACACTGACGTACATCACAAAGTTTTTCCAGATATCCCAAACCACAGGTTGGCCTGAGGAGGCTCGTTTCACCTTGTTCCTCAGAGGCCTGAATGAGGATTTAAAAGACGAAATAGCATGTGTACCCAGTCCTCGAACATTTGATGACCTTGTCAAACTGACTCTACAAATGAATTTTAGATTCCAGGAACCAAAATCCGAAAAAACAACGAAACAAAAGCTTTGGTTGACACTTTCCTCTTCCTGTGCTCAGAGAGAATACCACCTCAAAGCCTATGCAAATTGGTACGGCTAGGGATCCGTTATCCGATGAGGAACGAACCGTGGAAGGACCAAGGACCTATGTATGTACTGTGGATCTACAGAAAACCTACTTCGGTTTTGTCCGGTAGCCCCACCGAGGCGTTCCGGAAATGCCAGCTCCCGACCTTAAGCAGGACAACGGTACGGGAGAAGACACACAATCCCTTATTTATCACTGGTATTTCAAATACAACTAGTACTACTTTGCTGGTGCTACATGTTACCATAGTGATTCCTTCAATAAGTAATGTCTAAACTACCGCCTTGGTGGATTCCGGGGCTGTTGACATATTTATGGACGACTCCTGAGCCAGATCTAAAGCTATACCCATTCAAAGGAAATCAGTTACCCTACCTGTTCAGGGAGTTGATAGACGTCTGTTGTAAGGAAGTCCCTCTGTGGCTAACACAGCACCCCTACAGATGCAAATACATCATCAAGAGACCAAGTTGTTCGATCTGACACAGACCATCAGTCATACTGGGTATGCCTTGGTTGGAAGAACATAACCCATATATAAACTGGAAGGTACACAGTCTTTTGTTAGGTTCTGAACACTTTCTTTCTACCCGTTTATCTACTAGGATGACCACTATTACATTCTCAGTTCCATCTAAGGAATTGACCTTAACCTCATCTATTCATTGTTTGATACCAGCCAAATGCCAGGAGTATCAACTTCTGTTTGAAAATGACAAAGTAAAAACCCTACCACCTCACAGACCAGAAGACTCTGCAATTGATCTCCTGCCTAACTCAGAGATGCCTTTCAACCGGATGTTTACCTTGTGTCGAGGCGCTTTGGTCATACTTACAAGGAAGCCTGCCCAATGGACTTAATACCGAATCCAAGTCATCTACAGGGGCCTCTGTTTTTCATGTCCAAAAAACATACATATGAAATTAGAACCTATATAGGCTACCGAGGACTGAACAGCATCACAAAAAAGGATATTCTCTTCCTTTGATCCCGGATATTTTGGAGGCCATAAGAACAGCAAAACTCTTACCAAACTGAATACCAATATGGAGGATATCGTCTTCGTGCACCCCTGCGCATAGTGATGTTAAGCGCCTGGAAGTTCGGCCCCGAAGGAACGCTATTTGAATCCACCTGTGCTGTGAATCATCGCAATAGTCCTTCCCCGTTGCAGGATGCCATTTTTCCTTGTCTTGGAAACCTAAACCTCCTCATGTTTTCCTTCCTTTCTGGGCATTTTGCCTTCCTTTTCCGCTTGCCGGGGTTCCCCTACAGTTCCTTTGATTTGTTCTCCCTCCTTGCATCTCAAAATGTATATTGAAATCAGTTCTGCCCAACCATTACTAACATGTAACGACCCTCGCCCAAAACCCCCTTTGGCAAACCCATTGGCCAGGTGGAGTCAGGACTCTGGCCTCTAGAGCCTGGCATCCTCTTAAAAAGCCCTCATGGCCCCAGGCACATACACCATGAAAAACAATGTGCTTGGGAACTACTTTATTGTATTGTCAGCCAACATGGAGGCATCCACATAGCTTGGTTCCTAAGAACCAAGCTATGCGGTCTAGCGTTTTGGGTGTGGCAGCCTAGGGACTACTTTACCTGGACTATTTTGTTGGGGCTATTTAAACCACACCCGAGCAAGACAACATGCTTCGCGTTACTTTGCAACTTGCGCTCACTGTGTCCACCAGCTATTCCCTCGAACCTAAGAGAAGCAGAACCTGCAAGGAGAAAAAAGGAACATCTTTAGCAGCAGCATTTTACCTGCAGTTTTCATCTTTAAACACTTGCAGCTACTGAGAACAGCTTCCTCGAATCTGCACGCCTCCCGGACAGAACGACCTGAAAGAGGAAGATAGAGGCAACATTAAAGAAAGCAGTAGAGACACTTACAAATTACGAACTGCTCAAAAGGCTTAACTGGCTAGTCACCTCTCGGCTGGCATCACTCCGGACATTCCACTCGTGCTGAAGAACACTGCGACCTACAAGGAAGGAAAACACAGGTTAGCAAAGGCAAGACTTCGCAGCGCTGCACATAGTGCTTACTTACCGCATCATAGCGCTCTTAATGCGCCATCATTTGCCAGCGGGGCTCAACCAAGCCAGTTCGCCGCGCTGAAGCTCTGCATACCTAAGGGAGAAGAAAAGAGACATTTTAAACAAAGAAAGGCATGCATGATAGCAACAAAACTAAAGAACAGCAATAAGACCTACCAGAACAATATCAAACGGGCCGGCGTCAGTGAAGTAACTGGACCGCACTCGCCCATGAAAGACAAAGCGCCCCTGCAAAGAAGGCAGGACGGAGAGCGCGCCTAATTCTACCACAAGGTGAGGAGAGGGCGCCAGAGGGACTGAAATCATACGGGGGTGGAAGGAAGGTTACTTACCCCAGTCGGTCAGTCTTGAACACAGTCCTCCTGTATTTTCAGGCAGAACCTTCCCCGCAGACCACATCAGGGCAAAGCTGAGAAGCATACCAGCGAGTAACCCGGCTGGGTGGCGTCCCTGTGGATACCAGGCAAGCGTAACATAACATTTCTCAGATTCGTTATTTAAGAAAAAGTACTTTCGTTAGCAAAACTGCACAGGCCAGGAATTTAGATGGTGCAGTTGGTTAGACCTACAATTAGTGTAAAAAAAATGTTCAAATGTTTTCAACTCAACTTACCCATGGACAAATCTTAGTGGGGGCAATTAAGATTGCTATCAGAGGCATGCTACCCCTTTCAAACTATATGTAAACAGTAGGTATCAACTTGCAAGCAATCTTCAAAATGCTGCACTGTGTGGCCTTGTATGAATTGCGTTAACAGCATAAAAGCATTCTTGTTCCAGTAAAGGAACATCAAGCAGATGACCATGGGTTCTTATTTATTTCCAGTTGGACCTGTCTATTTAAAGAGTCCTAATAAGCTATATAGTGTTTTTTGATGGATCATCAAAAGGTTTAGCAAGTTACGTCATTTGAATCCATGTTATTTCATAGGAGTCCTAAGAAAGCATTCAATATTGTGATTGAATGAAGAGTCCACTTAGCTGGAGAAGAACTGGATAAAATGGAATTTAAACACCATGCACAGTAGTTTTCAATGCCCATCTGGATCTCTGATGCATGACTGAATACTCCAATTAGTTCATTGGGTCCATGTGCTTCCTGACACTTAAAATAGTGACTGTTATGTTCACATTGGGCTTTTGCAATCGAAGCATACTCAGTGACTGATCCTACTTCTTTTGGTTCTGGTCATTAACCTCTCACACTTTCATGTCATCATATTTGGATTAGGAGAACACACCATCTACAAGTGTTCACACGTGTTCTACTTCCAATTCTTGTGCAGGACAGGTCTAGTGTAATATGGTTACAGGTCTCTCATTTCAAACGCATTGATGAATGTTGGAGTTGCAGTTATTTACCTCCTGGATAGGGCCTAAAAAAGCCTGGTCAGTTTGACATCAACAGCTACTGTGAGCTACTTTTAGCTCCCCAAGTCAACTGGCACCATACATACATACCTATCTGACATTAACTACGTGTCCAGGAATTTGCAAAAAAGATGGAATAGTAAACCTCTAGCAGACATGTAAAACATGAATGGCTGTATGTACTGGACAACGTTATAGTGCACCTCATTTGGAAGTTAGATTTGTTACATACTACGTATTAGCAACTCATTCTGCAGAGAAGCATAGAGACAGAGTGATCAAGGTCTCATCGCAGAAAAAGAGGCGGCAGCAGAGATAAAAATGTTGTGGCAGGAACAAAGATGAATGCAGTAACAGATGTGATGGAAGAGTTATGAAGTAGCAGCAAACATAAGTACAGACTAAAGCAGAGCCAGCAGCAATAAAGTACAGAAAATAAATGTTAAAAGGAAAGCAATTTCAAGTGAACATAAGTGAAGGCATGTAAAGCAACGGGCAAAAGACAGAGGATTCAACAGACACGGGGCCTCATCACGAGGGTATCGGGGCTGTAATACAGCCCAACATTATTAGTGGTATGGACCACCGGTCCGGTGGTATTACCGCTGGATCACGGGTTGGGTGCCAACTGTAAGTACCCCTTCCCCATTGGGGCCGTTGGACCCAATGGGGAATCTTTGATGCAATTACCACGCGGTTAATACCGCTGGCGGTAATTGCGCTGAAAATTGGCATTTCTTCAGCGTGCTTACCCCCAGCTCTGAGCTGAGGGTAAACACGCCAGACTTGTGATAGGGCCAGCCCTTAAATGCAGCGGTAATACTGTTACCACCGCATTTTTTGGGCTACTGCCCAATTCGTGAGGAGTCCCTCAGACAGCAACAGGGTACAAGACATAGCAACTGTGATGAATTGAGGGAATTCGTCCCTTCTCCCTAAGGGGAGTCCTGCCCCCCCTGTGAGGCTAGGGAAGTGAGCCCACTCCATAACATCCGCCCTAGAAGTTGAGGCAAGTAGGACCTCACCGGGAGAGAGTCCCCCTCTGGGAAAAAGGACACCCGTTCCTGTGAGGAACTCCCTGGTGGCATCCAAGTGTTGGCTTATTTGAACTTTTATAATACACCAGAATATTATCAGTTTCCTCAGGATATAGTGTACCTATATTATCAACAACCAGAAACTGAGGCTGTCCCTTTAGATCCAAGTCTCCAATGGACTTTGCTGAGGAGACAGAAAAGGGGTGTTATGCCAAAGAACCAGCTAGAAAAAACGAAGAGCCGAGAGAGGGCAGAGAGCAGAGGAAGGGCAGAAAGCCCAGAGAGAGTGAGAGAACCAGGGGAAGTCCCCCTGTATGTAGCAGAGTGGAAGGGGGTGGGGTTGTCACAGAATAAAGAGCCCGCGTAAGCCTGCGCAAGTCCAACTTGGAGCGAGAAATGCTCTGAGGAAGGGGGAACAGAGTTAGGTGGTGGCGTGACCCCACGCAATCGTAGTGGACAACCCGCCCGTACAACGATGCAGGTACCACCAGCAGGAGGAACCACCTCTGGTCAGAGTCACGGCACCAGTGATATCCTGAAAACAAGAACGAAACACAGATGAGAGAAACACAGCAGAAACTAAGCCGCAGAGGCCAGAAGACACCAAAAGAGTCCAAGGTCCAACAGGTCCCAGCAACATCGCCCCTTAACACAGAAGGTAGAATGGGGAACAGTAAAACCGAACAAACAAGAGGGACTCATTATAAGCTAATCAAAACTCAGCCCAGTACTAATGCTAAAAGAGGTGGAAATAATTTGATGAACCAGAACTGTGGTAATGTGATCAGAAGAAATGCGATAACCACTAAGTGGGAAAGGAAGAGTTGGAAACTTGCTAACCAGGGAAAAAGGGGGACGTTAACCCGTACTCCGAGGATAAGAAGGAGATAACAGAGAAGAACAAGTTACTTCTTGCCTGGTAACGTTCTTTCGACAGAATGTTCCTCCGACGTATTCCTTATCTTTGATAATACGTTTCCAGCTTGCTGGCCTTGGAAATATTTTCTGTAGAGGGTGCTGCGCGTCGACGTCCGCCGAGTCGATGTCCTTCGACTGCCACCGTATCGGCGCCGACATCACCATGCCCATAAATAGCCACGCGCTGCGTCCATTGCTCAGTTCCGTTTTGTAGCATAAGAAAAGTCATGCCTGAATTGGTTATTGACCTTGAAGGAGCGTAAGCTGCAACCACAAGGGAAGTTATCACTGCGGGGATGGTTGGGAGTGGCGATAAGGAATAGGTCGGAGGAACATCCCGTCGAAAGAACGTTACCAGGTAAGAAGTAACTTGTTCTTCGAAGGGATTGTGTCCTCCGACGTATTCCTTATCTTTGATAGACTCCAATAGCAGTGGCATGTAATTGGAGGTGGGAGTGAGTGTGTTATGTATCCCTTTAGGGATGGACCGAATGTAATACGGCCTTGCCAAATCTGGTCTCTTGAGCAGTGGAGGAATCCAGATTGTAAAATTTTGTGAATGTATGTGCGGACGACCATGTGGCAGCCGCACATATGTCCCGGACCGGTACCCCTCTTTGGAGAGCCGAAGAGGCTGCGATACCCCTGGTTGAATGAGCCCTGAGATTTTGGGGTGGCTCTTTCCCTGCTAGTCTATAACATTTGGATGGCCAAAATAATCCACCTGTAGATGGTTTGTTTTGTTATGGGTAGTCCCAACTTGTGACCTGAGTATCCTACAAACAGTTGGTCTGCTTGCCTGATCCTAGCCATTCTGCTGATGTAAAAGCTAAGAGCTCGCCTAGGGTCCAGCCTATGTAGCCTTTCCTCCTCTTTCCCCGGATGGGGAGGAGGGTAGAACGAAGGCAAGGTAATTTTCAGAGTAATATGAAATTCAGAAACCACCTTTGGGAGGAAATTAGGCTTCACCTGTAGGACAACTTTGTCCTTGTGGAAGATTGTATGTGGGGGTTTACAGGAGAGAGCTTGTAGCTCGCTCACCCTCCTAGCAGATGTTAGTGCTACCAATAGGACAGTTTTAAGCGTGAGAAATCTCAGCGCGCAAGAGTGAAGTGGTTCGAATGGAGTGCCCATTAAGAAGTTTAAGACTAAATTTAAGTCCCATAAGGGAACCTGGAATGGTTTTGGAGGGTATACATTAGTTAGTCCCTTGAGAAATTGTACCACTAGAGGAATTTTGAAATACGAAGGCTCCTCCGCAGTGCGCTTGAAGATAGAAAGCGCTGCAAGATAGCCTTTTACAGTGCCCACTTGAAGGCCTGAGTTTGCCAAGTAGAGTAGAAATGATAACACCGTTGGTGTACCACATGAAAAAGGATCGATATTCTCTTCCCTACACCAGCTGCAAAATTTATTCCAACGGCAGCGGTAAAAAGACTTTGTTGCCGGTCTTCTGGCCGAAAGCAACACCTCCATGATGTCATCAGGGATATCCCAATCCTTGTACCTCAACCTTTCAGAAGCCAAGCGTGAAGGTTGAGGGTTCTGATGTCTGGATGGAGAACCTGACCTCCCTTCTGCGAGAGAAGATTCTCTTTGAGTGGAAGACGGATTGGAGGACAGATGGACATATCTAAAAGGTCCGGGTACCACGTTCTCCTGGCCCAAACCGGGGCAATTAGGATCATGGCTTTCCAGAATCTTCTCAACCTCCTGATCATTTGAGGAATAACAGGGACTGGTGGGAACGCGTAAAGGAGTGGAAACTCCCAGTCCACGACGAACGCATCTCCTAGAGCTCCTCTCGGGGGAAATTCCCTTGAACAGAACAGATCGCACTTCCTGTTGGTGCTTGTGGCGAACAAATCCACCTGAGGGGTTCCCCAAAGGACGAAGATCTCTTGAAGGACTTCCTGAGCTAGCTCCCACTCGTGGGAGACTGTGCTCTGCCTGCTCAGAGCGTCCGCTGTCAAGTTCTTCTCTCCGGCTAGGTGGACTGCCGATAGAGAGATTCCTTCTTGGATTGCCCAAAACCAGAGCTGCATCGCCTCTCTGCACAGTGGCAGTGATCCTACGCCTCCTCTTTTGTTGAGGTAGTGCATGGCCACCGTGTTGTCTGTCATTATCAGGACATTTCTCCCCTGTACTGATGGCAGGAAAGCTTTCAGCGCTAGTCTGATCGCTCTCAGCTCTAATAGGTTGATGTGTAGTCTGGACTCCGATGGAGACCAACGACCGCTGAAGTCGTTGGCATGGGCTCCCCACCCCGTGAGTGAGGTGTCTGTGACTACTGTTATCTCCGGCCATGGTTGCCAAAACAGTTCTCCCTTCAAGATGTTCTCTGGATAGGCCCACCATTGCAGGTCGCGGGCTACCTTCTCCGGAATCCGGAGGAGATCTGTCATTCTCCCTGAGAATTGCGACCACTGACTTCTCAGTGCCCACTGAAGCGATCTCATTCTCAGGCGAGCCTCTGGCACAAGGAAGATGCAGGATGCCATGAGGCCTAGCAACCTCAAAAAGTCAAAGGCTGGGAGACGTTGGGCATTTTGAAACTTGGTGACCATCTGTAGAATATCTTGAGCCCTCACCTCTGGTGGTGAGGCTTTTCCCAGGGAAGTGTCCAGGACCGCTCCAATGAACTGGAGTCTCTGTGATGGTATCATCTGTGACTTCTTTAAATTGAGGGAGAAGCCCAGTCTGTGAAGGAAGCGGCAGACATAATCTAGCTGGGCCTGGGCCTGTTCCGAAGATACAGCCCTGATCAGCCAATCGTCCAGGTAGGGGTAGACGTGGATCCCTTCCCTCCTTAGACTCGCCGCCACTACCGACATCAGCTTGGTGAAGACCCTTGGGGCGGAGGTCAGCCCAAATGTCAGAACTCGAAATTGATAATGAGAGTCGCCAATTGCGAACCTCAGGTATTTCCTGTGTTTGAGATGGATTGGCACATGGAAATAAGCATCCTGAAGGTCCAGAGATACCAGCCAATCCTAGAGCTGGAGGGCCTGAAGGATTTGAGAGTGAGTTACCATCTTGAACTTGTCCTTCCTGAGGAACTTGTTCAATTCTCGTAAGTCCAGGATGGGTCTCAGTCCTCCGTCCTTCTTTGGTATGAGAAAGTAGGGGGCGTACCAGCCCTTGTTCCTGTCCGCTACAGGTACCGGTTCTATGGCACCTTTCTCTAGCAGGTCTATAATTTCCTGCAAGAGGAGCGGATCTGGAACTTTTAGAGAGCTGTTCCCCGGTGGATGACTGAGGAATGTGTAGAAAGGGTAGGCAGTAACCTTGGGCAACTGTCTCCAATGCCCAAGCATCTGACGTTATAGCCTGCCATTCCGTCAGATGGTGAGCGAACCTGCCCCCTACAGGTGTATTGTGTGGGAAGGCCTCAGAGTGGTTTGGGGGCGGCTGATGCAGATGCCGAGGGTAAAGAGGCACCTGCTGCTGCTGCGGTCTTAGTACTTTTGACCCGTCCACCTCGGGTGGATCTCCTTTGGCCTCTTTGAGCCGGCTGTCCTCCGCCTTTCCCAAATGCAGAATAATAGCGAAAGGACTTTCCTCTCCCAGAGGTTCCTGAGGGGCGAAAAGGAGTTTGGCGGATAGCAGCTCCTAAAGATTTTGCTGCTGCTTTAGAAGTCTGTAACTTTTCCAGACTGTCATCAGCCTTTTTCCCGAATAATGAAGAGCCGTCAAAAGGCATATTCAAAAGTCTGGCCTGTACATCTGGAGGAAAGCCCGACTTTCACAACCACGCATGCCTGCGGATTGTTGTACTTGCCGCCATGGCCCTGCTGATACTGTCAGCGGAATCAATGCGAGAAGTGATTTGCACATGGCATCTTTGCCATCTTTAATAATGTTAAGGAAGGCTTCCTTTTCCTCTCCTTCGGGTATGCAGTCAGCCGCAGATGAAGCACACTCCCATAGTGTGTGACTGAACCTGGCGAGCGTACAGGTGGCGTTGATGGACTTCAATGCCATACTACAGGCAGAGAAGACTTTCTTCGCCATAGAGTCGTACCTCTTGTCATCTCTATCCTGTGGAACAGTAGGGTAAGCGGTCCTACTGCTAGATGAAGTTGCCGCTTGAACCACCAGGCTCTCTGGGGTCGGGTGTTTTGATACGTATTCAGGGTCAGCAGCCGTTACCCTATACTTGGTTGACAATCTTTTGACTGCAGGGATAACTTCGGGAGTTTCCCAATTAGATGCAATTTTCCTTTGTAAGGCTGCATGGAAGGGGACCACCGGGTCCTCCTGTGGGCCTTTGTCTAATATATCTGTTAGGTCATCCTGTTGGAAAACAGGTGAAGGCGCAGACCAACCCATAAACTCAATTATTCTTACCATCAGGGTTCTATAGGGTGTTTCGGCATGTTCCCCTGGGTCTGGCTTAACAAATTCCACTTCTGGGGAAGTGTCCAGCCCACTTGCCTCATGTAGTGACTCCTGTAGTTCCTTCAGCCTTCTTTCCTCAGAGGTGAAATCCTCTGCAATAGGCAGTGTGGTCCTCTGTAACCCGAATGTTTCCTGGTCAGAATCTTCCCCTTCTTCATAAATTGAAGAAAGTCCAGGGTACTCTGACCTCTGAAATGGAGTAAAATGCATTTCTAAGGCATAAGGAGCCAAACTCGTCGTTATTGGATGAGAAAACGTCGATGTCGTCGACGCCGATGTAACAGGCTTCGAAGGCGCTGAAAACGGCGTCGAAAAAACTGGAAGGGGTCTCGAAGAACTCGAGAGGATCGGGATCCTACTCGAGGGCATCGACGACGGTCTCGGCGTCGTGCCGGAGGCCCTTGAAATCACCGTTGGCTGGGTGGCCTTGGTCCTCTCTTTCAACGGCGTTGACGATGGCGTCGAGTCGATCGACCGATGCGTCGAGGAACCCTTCGACAACGGCGTCGATGGCGCCTTTTTACCCGATGGCTCATGGCGCTCTCGGGTGGAATGTTTCGCCGGGTGCTGCGACTCGCAGCGTTTTTATTTTTTGGGTTTTTCACCCGGGGTATCACCCTCAGCTGTCTTCGAGGGGGTCGAGGCGCGTTCTCGAAGACGCTTAACATTTTATTTCTGAATTCCTCCCACTCAGCTTGAGAACTGTGTGTAGTGGGACAGGAGACTCTTTCTGGGGACACAGACGACGACGAGGAATGGGACCTTCGACGTCTCTTTTTTGAGTGTCTTGATTTGGACGAATGGTGGGAGCTGCTTCGAGATC
This sequence comes from Ambystoma mexicanum, assembly GCF_040938575.1. NCBI lineage: Eukaryota > Metazoa > Chordata > Amphibia > Caudata > Ambystomatidae > Ambystoma > Ambystoma mexicanum. Next base: position 496,337,666 of record NC_090936.1, on the reverse strand, counting down.
TAGAATGGGAATGTTTTCGACGGCGAGGAGACGAATGCCTCGACTCAGCCGACGAAACTTTCGAGGATGTTTTGGCTGACTTACCTCTCTCGAGCTTCCCCTTGCGCTCCTTTAAGGCTTTCGCCGTCATGGACATGCAGTCCTCACACTCCGAACAATGGTGCTCGGATCCCAAGCACCATAAGCAGATCCTGTGCGGACCCGTTATTGACATTTTTTTACCGCAGTCTCGTCATTTCTTGAAGCCGGATCGTGGCGTCGTCGGTTCTGATGAAGAAGCCATCGAGAACGAGAATGTATATTTGAGTAGAAATAGATAGTTATCCTGACTGAACTGAGCAACGACGTTCCGAGGCCCCACGAAGCGCGCAAAAACGGAACTGAGCAATGGACGCAGCGCGTGGCTATTTATGGGCATGGTGACGTCGGCGCCGATACAGTGGCCGTCGAAGGACATCGACTCGGCGGACGTCGACGCGCAGCACCCTCTACAGAAAAAATTTCCGAGGCCAGCAAGCTGGAAACGTATTATTAAAGATAAGGAATACGTCGGAGGACACAATCCCTTCGAAAGACACTTGGGGAGTGCAGACCCATGAGCTCAGAAAGTTAAGACTCATATGAAACCGCACTCTGTGAAGAGGTGAAATGCAATGGGAAATTGAGCCATCAACATATCTGAGAGGAGAACAATATACCAAAAGGGCCTCAAAGAGCTACAGGAGAGAAAGAGCCTGAAGAGAATTAAAACAAGCTGTAAGAAAGAGGACAGGGAGACGACCAGTCCTCTAAAAGAACTTCAGAACTTAATCCAGAGAATAGCCAAAGACTATTTACACTCGGTCTATTGAGCAGAACAAGAAAGCCAAGAAATCCCTGCAATAAAACACAGCAACCAGGAGAAGGGAGTCATTCTCCTGGCCTTAGTTAGTAATACTAGTGGTAGGGTCAGATAGGTCATATTTGGACAGAGGACGGACTTCCTTTGGACATTCATACTGACTGACGAGCATCTTAGGGAACACTGCGTAGTCCTAGGGAAAGATGGCCCTTATTTTACTTTAAATAGGCAACCCAGTAAAAATGTCTTCACAGTGTCCGCATCCTCCTTCCGATTCTACACTCAACACAGGATAGAAGAACAAGTTACTTACCCCTGGTAACATTCTTTCGATTGGATGTTCCTCCCACAAATTACTCATGTTATGATAATTATCCTTCCACCTTTAGCTGCTTCGCAAAGATTTTTGGACAGGGGGCGATGTGTGCCGTCTCGTCGAGTCGATGTCCCTTGAAGGCCTCCATTCGACTGTCGACGTCATCATCAGTATAAATAGCGCACACAGCGCCAGTTGGCTTCCGTTCTGTTTTTCCCCCTCCTATAGAGTAATTGCCAAGAGTACCAAAGACAGTTGGCTCCAAGAAAGTGTAAAGTGTAAAGTCACGTAAATTCTACAGTGCGGTAGGCTGGGAGGGGTGATGAGGAATACGTGGGAGGAACATCCAATCGAAAGAACGTTACCAGGGATAAGTAACTTGGTGGTGGCAGTAATGTTTCACAAAAGTGTGACCAGACAACCAAGTGGTCGCTGAACAAATGTCTTTAACTGGAACACCTCTCTGAAGAGCAGCAGAGGTTGCCATGCCCCTTGTGGAATGTGCTCTCAAGCCTTCCAGCGGGTCTTTGCCCCCTAACCTGTAACATTCTCCAATAAGCAGGATGATCCATCTGGATAGGGTCTGTTTTGTCACAGCTAAACCTAATTTAGGGCCTGTGTAGCCAATGAATAATGGCCATTTTGACAGATATTAGCCATTCTTGATATATAAAAGCTGAAAGCCCTTTTTGGGTCCAGCCTATGTAATCTTTCCTCCTCCTTTCCAGGATGAGGCAGTGGGTAGAAAGTTGGCAAAATGATCTTTTGCAACAAGTGGAAGTCGAAGACTACCTTAGGTAGAAAAAAAGGTTTTACCCTGAGAACAACGTTGTCTTTATAGAAAACAGTATGTGGAGGTTTACAAGAAAGTGCCTGCAACTCGCTTACCCTGCGGGCTGACGTTATTGCTCTCCGTAAAACAGTTTTCAAAGTTAACAGTCTTAATGGGCATGAATGTATTGGCTCAAAAGGGATGCATGCTAGACATTTTAACACCAGGTTAAGATCCTGTATAGGGGCTTGGAAAGAACTGGCGGGAATACGTTAGTAAGACACTTTAGCAATTGAACAATCCGAGGGATTTTAAAATATGAATCCTCCCCTCAAGAGTGCTTGAAAATAGACGGCGCCGCCGGGTAACCTTTAATTGTTCCAATCTGGAGCCCCAGATTCGTCAGATGTAATAAAAAAGAAAGCACCATATGTGATCACAAAGAAAAGGATCCACATTCTTATCCCTGCACCAACTGCTGAACTTGTTCCAATGGCAGCAGTACAAAGATTATGTTGCTGGCCTTCTGGCCCAAAGCAAGATCTCGATTACATCATCCGGGATATCCCAATCCTTATATCTCAACCTCTCAGACTATGCATGAATGTTGACAGTCTTGACCTCTGGCTGAAGAACCCAACCCTCCTCTCGCGAAAGAAGGTGCTCTGTTTGTGGAAGACATATTGGAGGGGAGTTGGCCATGTCCAGAAGGTCCGGGTATCACGTCCTCCTGGCCCAATCCGGGGCAATTAGGATCCTGGATTTCTCGAACTTTCTCAACCTCCTGATCACTTGAGAAAGGACGGGGACTGGAGGAAATGTGTACAGGAGTGGAAACTCCCAGTCCATTATGAACACGTCCCCTAGAACTCCTCTTCGAGGAGATTCCCTGGAGCAAAACAGTTTGCACTTACGGTTGACACTGGTTGCGAACAGATCGACTTGAGGGGTTCTCCAAAAGGGTAAAGATCTCTTGATGGATTTCCTGAGCTAGTTTCCACTCGTGGGAGAGTGTGCTCTGCCTGCTCAGTGTCAGCTGCTGCGGTCTCTTCTACGGCTAGGTGAACTGCAGAGAGAGAGATTCCTTCTTGAATTGCCCAGAACCAGAGCTGCCTTGCTTCTCTGCACAGTGGTAGTGACCCTACGCCTCCTTTCTTTTTTTTTTAATACAACAATTTTTATTGTTTTTTCACTCAAAGAAAACACACATCTCGCGCAGCGAGAAAAAGGTTACGTTCCTCCCCCACCCACCAACAAGCGCATTCCACATACCCATTACTATAGTGCCCCTAAGCGTTGTCAATTGTCTTTATCATGCCAGTAGTGTGTGACTCTGCAATATCCGTACATGTCTTTGGGTGCTGCCCCACTGCTGGGCAGGGGGCATCCTTCAGTGTAAGTCTTCCCACTTTTGCCAAATTTTCGGGCCTTTTTCAGGACATCCCCTAGCCGTGTAGATTCTTTTCTCCATTGCGACACAAATGTTCACATCCGTGGTCCATTGTTCATAGTTTGGTGCTGATTCAGAGCCCCAGAGTTGCGCTATGTTTCTTTTGATTAATGCACTGGCCGTGAACAATAGCACTTTTTCGTATCGTGACAGTTCAATCTCATCATCTATCCCCTGTAGTAGCAGTTTTGCATTTCTGTGAACTGTTTTGCCCAATACCCTTGAGAGATCGTCACAGCACTGCTGCCAATAGTGTCGAATTATAGTGCAGTCCCATAGAATGTGATAAAAGGTGCCCTCATCTCGTTTGCATCTCAAACAGGTGGAAGAGGGAGCCCTACCCCACTTGAAAAGTGCTACCCTCGGATAATATATTCTATGCAGTATTTTTAGTTGTATCAATCTCAATCTGGAGGAGATCGCTATTTCTCTAGGGAACATCAGGGCAGTTACCCAATCCTCTGGAAGTATGTTACCTATGTCCCCCTCCCATTTTGTTTTCAGGTTCGTTAGTTCTGCGGTGGCAAATGATGTTATGACACCATACATGGTAGATGTCACTTTGCTTTTAATCATGTCTGGGAATAGGTTTCGTTCCAAAGGGGTGTACTCAGGCATGTCCAACATCTCAGGAAGATGAGTTTGTATTGCGTGTTTAAGCTGTGTGTAACGATACTGCTCTTTAATCGTCAGACCGGAGTTGGCGATTAGGTCCGCAAGTGGTATCATTTCGTTACATTTCGTTCGTTATATCGCCAATTTTAGTGATACCCGCTTGGGTCCAGGAGTGCCATTTTGGAAGTTTGTTCACTTCCGGAAGTAGTTTATTGTTCCACAAAGGTTGAGCTGGGGTCAGCCTCCTATCCCAACCTAGGTATCTGTGGACGTTCGTCCATGTTAGAGATAAGTGTGATAGCATGGATGGGGTAGTGGCTCGATCTTTTTGTCGGTAGAGGTACCGAAGTATGGGCCGTTCATTTTGGTTAGGGTCTGGTTCTCTGTTGTGTGGTAGTGTCATGTCCGCGTGGAGTTTGTCGTTCACTATTGCCATTTGACTGGCCCAGTAATAGGTTTGCATTCGGGGCAACCCAATCCCACCTTCCCATACAGATCTTTGTAACGTGGTTAGTGCTAAGCGCGGATGACCTTCCTTCCATAACAGTTTGCGAAGCGTCTGGTCTATTTTCTGGAATTCGTTAGGTGCTATAGATAGCGGTGCATTTTGAAGTATATAAAGGAAGCGGGGGAGTGCCAGCATCTTAAACAGTGCGGCTCTGCCTAGTAGTGTCAGTGGTAGGGACATCCAATGCTGGACGTCTTCTTTGAATTTCGTCATTATTGGATATAGGTTATTGGGCACATAGTCTGTCAGGTTATTCGTGATTTGTATGCCTAGGTATCTGAATTTCTCCTTCTCCACATAATATGGACAGTCATCTGGCACCACGTTGTCTATGTGTTGCAGTGGGAACAATATGGATTTATTCCAGTTGACGCGAAGACCACTGAATGCGCTGTATTTAATTAATAATCGCGTCACTATGGGGCAGGATATACGTGGGTCTTTCAGGTATATTAACAGATCATATGCGTAAAGGGATACCTTGTCTTCCCAGTTTTCTGCCCATCTAAAGCCACTCCATGTTTGCGTAGATCTTAATAGAATTGCTAGAGGCTCAATTGCTATTGCAAAGATTAGGGAGGACAGGGGACAACCTTGTCTCGTGCCCCTACCTAAATAGAAGGGGTTGGAGACGTGTCCATTCACTTTCGTGGCTGCTTCGGGGCGGTTGTAAAGTAATTTGACCCAGCTCATGAAGTATGGTCCAAAGCCCATACGTTGCATAATCGCCCATATTGCCTCCCAATAGACTGAATCGAATGCCTTCTCGAAGTCTACGGCGAGTAAAGCCAAAGGGTCCTGAATCTCAGACGTCTTCTCCAGTGCAGTAAGCAGCCTGTATATGTTTTGTCTAGTAGATCGCTGTGGCATGAATCCACACTGGTCGGGATGTATGAGTGTGTGTATGACCAGTTGGAGGCGGTTGGCTAGTGCCTTGGCCAGCACTTTGGCCTCACAGTTTATGAGGGAAATGGGCCTGTAGGAGCTGCACTTGTCGGGTGGCTTGTCTGCTTTGGGCAAGACCACAATTGTGGCTTTTCTTAGGTCAGGGGGGAGACAGCCCTGTGAGTGAGAGTATTGTAGTGCGCGAAGTAAGTGTGGGGAAATTACGTGTGCACCTATTTTTTTCCATGTTTCAATGGGGAAGCCATTCGGGCCCGGGGTTTTGCCCGATTGGATTTCTGACATGGCTTGGGTTAATTCGTCTTCAGTGATTGTCTGTTCTAGTAGGGTAGACTGTTCTGCACTTAAGGAGGGGAGGGCAATTTCCTCTAGGATATTCATCACGGGTGGTGAGGTTGGTGCCTTATATAGCTCAGTGTAGTATTTTGCAAAACCCTCCGCTATGTCTACGTCTCTCACCAATGGTTCTGATTCTCCTGTTACTAGTTGCCTGACCTGGCTGGATCCCAGGTCTTTGCGTTCCAGCCATGCCAGCATCTTCCCGGCTTTATCCCCTGTTTCGTATATCTTTGCACGCATTGCGGTATGCGCCTGCTTTGCGTTGTCTAACGCTATGTGTTGGAGTTGCGCCTGCGCCAGTTGTAGTGCGCGGTGCGTTTCCAAGTTGTCATGGGCTAGGTGTTCGGTCTCCGCTTTCTGCACATTCGCTTCGGCATGGTGTATTGCCTCTGCTCGTTTCTTTTTATGGGCTGTGGTCCAGGCTATTATTTCCCCTCTGAGTACTGTCTTGAACGCCTCCCACACGATTACCGGGCTATCTACTGAATTGGTGTTCCTTTCAAAATATTCTTCAGTGGTCTTTTGGATGTGTTCAACTAGCTCTGGGAAGCCTAAATAGTAACTGTTCAGTCGCCAGCTGGGTGGTGGAATCGATTTGTTGGTATTAAGTGTTATCACAAGCGGGGAATGGTCTGATATGCCTCTGGGGAGAAAGTGTGCCTCACGGACCTCGTGCATGTTGTTCAGTGGTAATAGGAGATAGCCTAGCCTAGACAGCGAGGCATGTGCACCGGAGTGGTATGAGTATTCCCTTGTGGCGGGGTGTAGCGTTCTCCATACATCTTGTAGTCCCAGTGCGCCCGCAAATGTGGCAAGTTTTGTGCGTGTGTTCGGGTTTCTAGATCTTCTGTGTGTTCTATCAAGGTCCACGTCCATTACCTCATTGAAGTCTCCCCCGATCAACGTGAGGTCTGCAAGGTTATTCATGATTAGAGGCGTAATGTCGTTAGTCAGGGGGGTCAATAGGTTAGGAGGTGCATACACCGCCATCATGGTCACCGAGCGTTCTCCAATCGTGCCTGTCGTGAGTACAAACCTCCCTCCCGTGTCTTGCGTAGTGGATTCGGGGACAAAGGGAAGTCTTTTATGTATTAGGATCAGTACCCCTCGTGACCCCATGGTAAAACCGGCGTGGAATGCTAGCCTGTAGTTGGTGCGTTTAAAGAATGAGCAGTTGGTACCGGCTAGATGTGTTTCGGTCAGGAATACTACATCCGGGGAGTGTCTATTCAGTATTTGTAGTACTAGGCGTCTTTTAATGCAATTGCCGAGCCCATTGACGTTCCAAGTCAACACTCGGATTGTTCTGTTTCTGGTCACGTTAGTGATTCCAGCCATTTATCACATGTTTCAACGATAACAGGGTGCGCCAGTCCCCCGATAGCCCTGTGATGTTTCATGTTATAGTGAGAACTGCCAAGGTTGGAAGCAGGCTGGTGTCTGATCGGGTGTGATTCCATTCGTGATGTGTAGAGTGCTAGCAAGGGCGGATGGACAATTGGTGCGCCAGGGGCGGTGTGATTTTTGGCATTGCAGGTGGTGTGGTATCTCGGAACATAACTAACTTGAAACAAATCCCCATCCCCCCTCCCTATACTCCTCCCCAACATGAAGTATCTGTCGCCCTAACTCTACTGGCTTCAAACAACTATATCGCCAGATTAACTTAATGTGAGCTTTTTACACCTTTCTCTCGACTTACTGTTCTTATGCAAGTCTGGTGATCCAGGTCACAAGTCCCGATCTGAGGGCGTGGCTTTGGCCGATGCAGTGAGTGCCCCCGTGCCTCCCGGGCCGCGTGCCTTACATAGCACAGTGTGATGTTATAGTCCGTTGGATGGGTCGCGGCGGAATAAAATGCCTCATCAGTGCCAATGTTTCAATCCATTTCTTCTTGTTGTGGTGGTTCCAGCACCGGGGGTTGTGGAGCTGGGCGTCCTCTGTCCGGTGGCAGGCGGCGGTTTCTGTTTCTGTTTCTGCTTCTGTTGTTTGCAAGTGTCCAATCGCCTTCAATGTGCTGTTCTGCCCAGGTCCACGCTTCTTTCGGGTCTGAGAAATGTATTGTTGTCCCACCGTGATAAATTTTGAGCTGGGCCGGATAGAGCAGGCCGTATTTTACGTGTAAGGACTGGAGTTGCTTTTTGAGCTGATCAAAAGATTGCCTGGCTCTCTGAACCTCCCTCGTGTAGTCAGGGAAGAATGTCACTCTGGATCCATTGAAGGTCAGGGTGCCTTTGGCTCGCGCCGTCTGGAGTAGCGCATCTCTATCCCTATAGTTCAGCAGTCTTGCGACTATGGTGCGTGGAGGGGCGCCGGGTATTGGTTTTCCCGTGGGCACACGATGCGCTCGTTCGATTGAAAAGAACCTCGAGAATGTCTGGGGTTCAAACATGTCTGTGATCCATTGTTCAAGGAACAGTTCCATGGAAGGGCCTTCCGTTTTCTCCGGTACGCCCAGGATGCGAACGTTGTTTCGTCTCGATCGGCCTTCACTGTCCTCGGCCTTCTCCTCCAGTGTTTTCAGGCGCGCCACCACCCCAGCCATCCTCTGTTCCATGGTGCGCAGCCCATCTTCAGTCCCAGAAATCCGCTGCTCCGCTTCACCCGTACGGGAGGACAGTTTCTGAAGATCATGACGGAGAAGCGAGACATCTGTACTGATGCTATCCATCTTTTGTTCCATGGAGGTTCTGGAGTTGGTTATCGCAGCCATGATATCCTTTAGGGATATGGCTTGTTCTGTTTCTAGCATGGAGTTCGATTGTTTATGGTCCGTTTGTACGTTTGCTGCGGCCGTGGTAAATTGGTCTATTCTACTTTGGCTGGTCCCCCTTTTTGTTTTGTCTTTCCCCGTAGTGGCCGGCATGGTCTATGGCGTTGAACGGTGGCGTCCGAGGCAAATGTTCCGTTGGACAGCGTCGTCCGGGTGTGGGCCGCTGGATCCTGTGGTAGGGTCCAGTGCGCAGTTGGGTTCTGCTTCAAGATTGTACAACGCCGCGACCACCAATCGTCGGTGTTCCGTCGTGGGTAGATGTGTCGTGAGATAGTTTTACCTCGTATCCCCGTGTCGGCTGTTTTCCTGGGCAGCGGAGGATGCGCGAGGATGTTGTTCGCTCCTACGGGGTCCCTGTGCCCCAAAATGGCGGGTTCCCGCTTTCCCCTTTCTCCGTACCGCAGGATAGAGGTGGTAGTTATTCGGTGACGGGCGGGAGTGGGCGCTCCGATGGTGTCAGTAGGCCGCAGCCGCGTGTAGGCGAATATTGGTGCGAGGCTGTGTGCCTGTGATCACTGACCGTTGGCGCCGCTTCTAGGGGCGTAGCCCCTCTGTCTCACGATTTGCCCTCGAAGTTAGGATCCTTCGTTTGCCGTACGGTCCGGTCCAGCCGGTGTTCAGGGAGAGTTCAGTAGTGTTTATTGGTGACCCACGGCGCCCTTCGTCCATCCGCGGTCCGCGGCGGCCATCTTGCGAGCTCTGTGGCGCGTCCGCTCGCATTCATAAATATCTTACTAAGTGGGTTCCGCGGCATCGATTCTCTCCAGGAATCGGTCGGAACATTCAGCAGAGGTTCCCACGTCGAATAGGTACTTTTGGGTTGTGCGGGAAGCAGGATTGTTTCAGGATACGGCTGGCGGCCCGGGAGCGAAGCGAGCTCACGTCCTCATCGCTCGGCTGTTGGCCACGCCCCCTACGCCTCCTTTCTTGTTGAGGTAGCACATAGCCACTGTGTTGTCTGTCATTATCAAGACATTTTTTCCCCGTACAGAGGGCAGGAAGGCCTTCAGTGCTAGTCCGATTGCCCTCAGCTCCAAAAGGTTGATGTGTATTTTGGACTCTGATGGAGACCAATGACCGCTGATTGTCAGATTGTTGGCGTGGGCTCCCCACCCCATAAGTGAGGCATCCGTCACTACTGTGATTTCCAGCCATGGCTGCCAAAAAGACTCTCCCTTCAGAATGTTGTCCTTGCAAGCCCACCACAAAAGATCCTGTGCAACTCTTTTCGGAACTTGAAGGTGGTCTGACATTCTGCCTGAGAACTGGGACCATTTAGTCCTGGGAGCCCATTGGAGGGATCTCATTCTCAGGCGAGCCTCTGGCACCAGGAAAATGCAGGATGCAATGAGACCTAGATACCTCAAACAAATCAAAGGCTGGAAGACGATGGGCACTCTGGAATTTGGTGATCATCTGCAGAATGTGTTGAGGCCTCACCTCTGGTGGTGAGGCTTTTCCAGAGGAAGCATCTAGGACTGCTCCAATAAATTGGAGACTTTGACATGGTATCATGTGGGACTTATTGTAATTGAGGGAGAACCCCAGTCTGTGGAGAGATTGGCAGGTTACGCTGAGATGTTCCCAGGTTTGTTTGGGTGAACATGACTTGATCAGCCAATCATCTAGGTAGGGGTAGACATGAATCCCCCCCCCCCCCCCTCTCCTGAGACTCGCTGCCACCACCACCATTAATTTGGTGAACACCCTTGGGGCAGAGGTCAGCCAGAATGGCAGAACTCGAAACTGATAACGAGAACCGCCAACCACGAACCTCAGGTACTTTGTGCGTGCGAGGGATAGGCACATGAAAGTAAGCATCCTGAAGGTCCAATGACACCATCCAGTCTTGGAGTTGGGGGGCCTGAAGGATCTGAGAAAGGGTAACTATCTTGAACTTGTCCTTCCCTAAGCAACTTGTTCAAGTTTCTTAAATTCAAGATGGGTCTCAATCCTCGGTCCTTTTTGGGAAATAGAAAGTACAGGGAGTACCAACGCTTGTTCCTCTCCGCCAAAGGTACCAGTTCTATAGCACCTTTCTCTAGCAGGGTCAACATTTCCTGCACATGGAGCGCATCCAAAATTTTGAAACAGTTGTTCTCCAGTGGATGATCCTGAGGCCTTTTTAGACGAGGAAGGCAGTAACCTTAGGCTATAGTTTCCAATACCCAAGCATCTGAAGTAATGCCCCACCATTCTTTCAGATGCTGAGAAAGTCTGCCTCCTACCGGGGTTTGTGGGTTAAGGCCTCAGAGTGGTTTTGAGGCAGCTGAAGTGGCAGCTACGTGTAAAACTGCTGTTGCTTAGGCTGACTTAGCACCTCTCCCTTATCCACCACAAGGGAATCTTCTCTGACCTCTATGACTGGCTTGTCCTCTTCCTCTTCCAACTGAGGAGTAGAATCAAAAGGACTTACCCCTCCAAGATGATGAACCGGAGGAGTGTTGAGGCTGCCTAATGGTGACACCAAGAGATTTAGCCGCCGCTTTTGAGGTCTGAGGCTTTTCCAAACTTTCATCAGCCTTGCTGCCAAATAGCTTCGAGCCGTCAAACGGCATATTGAGGAGTCTAGACTGTACATCCTGTGCAAATCCGGACTGCCTCAACTACGCAAATCTGCGCAACACACTGCTAGTTGTCAGGGATCTGCTAATGCTACATGCAGGGAGGCATTCACACATCCTTACCATCCTTGATAGCCAGGAAGCCGTCTCTTTCTTCTCCTTCCGGGATGTGGTCATCCGCTATAGTTAGGCAGTCCCACAGAGTAAACGTACATTTTGACAAGGCACAGGTTGTGTTAGTTGATTTTAAAGCCATACTTTCAGCCGTAAATAGTTTTCTCGCCAAGGCATCCACCCTCTTATTGTCCCTATCGGGAGGGATAGAAGGATATGCTGATTGCTTGGTACATGTAGGAGCTTGAACCACCAAACTCTCTGGTGTTGGGTGCTTTGTTAAGTAATCTAGGTCACTGCTGGATGGCCTATATTTTTTGCAAAATAATTTACTGCAGCTGCAGTCTTTGTTGTTTCCCAATTTGATGAAACTCTTTTTTTGTACGGCAATGTGAAAAGGCAAAATTGGATCTCTTTGGGGACCCCGATCTAAAATATCTGTCAGGTCATTCTGCGAGAAAGAAGGTGTAGGCCCGCTCCAACCTAGAAAATCAACCACATTGCTCATTAGTTGGCTTTACCCAATTCCAGTTCTGGAGAGGGGGGTCTAACCACTGGCTGATTGTAGGTGATCATACAAGTCTTTAACCTAGACTCTTCAGAAATCAACTCCTCTGGCACATTTGGGGTGCCATATTGAAAACCAAATGGTGGTTTATTATCGTCTGAAGGCTCATTGTCTTCATAGATTGAAGTTAAATACTTTAAAAAATCTTTCTTTGGCAAGGGTTTGAAAACCTTTTCCGGAGTAACTATTGGCTTCAACAACTTGGAAGAAATCATCGACAACATCTTCAAAATTTGAGTCGATTTTGTCAGAGTCGACACTGGCGTCGATGGCTCTGACGCTGATGGCGTTAGCGAGGCCACCGGAGTTGCCGACTTTATGTTTTTTCGAAGGAACCTTCGACGGACTGGATTCCTGGCTTGTAGAAGCCCTCAACGATTTTTCGTCAGATCGAGATTTCTCTCAATGTAGTTCTGGCTTATGGCTCAGACTCAAAGATATTAAAAGTTTTGTCTTTGACTTCTCTTTGCCATCTTGATGCAGATGGACAGGGGCATGGGCTTTCTACTTGTCCTACGAGGGGGTCGTGCCGCAATTGTGAAGATTTTAAGCATTTCTTTACGAAATGCATCCCATTTAGCTGTGGAGTCCGACTTAGTTGACATTTGATTACCTCGGCCGAGGAATCAGTGGATGTTGAAGGCGACCTGTGATGCCGTTTCTTAGCCTTCTTAGAAGACGAAGAATGGCGCAAATGACTTCTCGACCTTTTCTCGACTCTTCAGATTTTCTTTTGGAACTCTTCGAAGGAGACTTCGAAGGCAACCTCCCCAAGCTGATTTACCTTTACGCTCCCTCAGAGCCTTTTTGGTCATTGCCTGACAGGAGTTACAGTCGGAGGTACGGTGACCGGTACCAAGACACCACAGACGTAGGTGGTGGGGGTCGGTGATCAACATCTTCGATCCACAGTCTTGACACTTCTTGAAGCCTGTCGTAGGCATTGATGTAGCCGATGAAGAAGACCTTTTTCTTTTCGATTATGAAAATAGTGACTAAGTTCAGTGAAGAACCGAAGCACGCTGTAATTCTTCGAGGCGTTAGCTCGGAAAAACAGTACTGTAGCCAACTGGCGCTGCATGCACTATTTATACTGATGATGACGTCGACAGTCGAACGGAGGCCCTCGAGGGACATCGATTCGATGAGACGGCACACAGCGCCCCCTGTCGAAAAATTATTCTGAAGCAGCTAAAGCTGGAAGGATAATTATCATTAGATACGGAATACTTGGGATTACACAATCCCTTCGAAAGAGGGGTTCAATGAATGTGTGTTTTTACAGTTTGGCAAAAAGGCAAGCAATCTGTCATTCACACTATTTATGAAGATGGGCTTTAATAGCTCTGGGGTAATAATGTCTGGCCGAATGGAAATCCTGAGACCCAGGAGCAACTTTCAGCTCCTGCTCCGTAAATTCCAATTTTAAACTCTGCACTGTGAACTCCAGGCTTCTATCCTACAGCATTCAGAGCCTTGTTTTTTGCACACAAAATGGATTCAGCAAGGAGATAATGAGCAGGATCATACCTGCAGAGTTAGTTAATCTTTTCTACCAAACAAAAGTACACCCCATTTGGGAGTTTGAGCATTCTCAAGTGCAGAACCTTGTTTGTGGAATACGCCTATAACATTACTCCTCCCGAGTCTTGTTTACTTTGGATATAGTTCCAAGAGTCACTTTTGCATAAACCTGTGTATTTGTAACGATTGTTTTTTACTTGTGCTATTGTGGAAAAAGGGCCGATTACACAGTAAAGGAAATGCTGCTAAGGCACAATTGTCTTTTGAAGCATTTGCTGGACAGTCACTACACAGATTTAAAGTCAAAAGAATATTCTTCTACAATTGTGTCCCTCGGCCCATACCTCTCCATCAAGGAAAGCCGTTATCTTTGAGAACTGGATAACTCTAGGCTGACCGAAGGTGAATTTTGCTTGATGGGACACTCTAAAGAACCACCGGTAAGAATTTAGCAGCGTGAAGAGGATCTTGTTTGGGACTGCCTACCTTGTTAGATGATGCCATTGGCAGCCTTCCATATTTCTTGAGGTAGGCTTGTAGTGCCAATAAGCCTTTTTTCTTTGTTCCACCCTAATTTGTCAGAAAATCACTCATCCTACAGCGTTACAGCAAGGCTCATTCATTTTGCACGTGAGCAGACTTGTGAAATGAGACCTGTATGTAACAGGAGACCAGAGACATCACAAATGCAACATTGCAGGACTGTGTGATTGCCCATTCTAATCAATGTCAGAACTGCAGTAGACCCTGCCCCCTTGATTTCGCCGTCAACGTATTTCTCTTTGCCATCCTGAAGCTGTGGTGCCCTATCTAGGCTGAGAAATGGTGCATCTAGCTTTACATGTCGGTATGAGGAATCTTCACTCCACTTTTTCTCTTAATTGCTCTGTGCATCTCATCAACCCTCCTGTAAAAATCCTCATGCATAGATTCAGCATCAATCTGAAACCTAGGATGTGGAGCTGACAACACCAAGTGAGTGGAAGTCCCATGTGGCCTTTATCTGCCATGTGAGGGGTTGGAGGCCCTAATGAAGACTTCAGGGACAAATAGTGATTCTGGATGTTGCCCAATCCCACGATGTATGACATTAATTGCCTGAGGGGAAAAAGTCCCGGAAAGCCACACTTGGCACAACACCCGAGCACCGTAGGGCGGTGGCTGGCAAAGCTTGCAGCCTGCTCCCCAACATGCTAAGGAAAGAGAAATAGGGGTCTGTGTTTTTTCCTTTTCCGGCACACTTTCTCTCAACCTAAAGTTAATGAATTCCAGAATCCTTAGCAGTGCCGCTATGTTATGGAGTGGAAACCCCAGGCAGACCACCCCTTATCTGCCATTCCCTGATCCTTGATGCCCACCAAGTAATAAGGATCCATGAGGTCAAGAGGGAGGGAATGTTGGGAGGGATCTGCGATGGAAGAGGGAGAAACAGATTAAAAAGATGTGGTGAAAGAAGGGGGTCTATAGGGTGGGGGAGAGAGAGACAGATAGCGAGGGTGTGCCGGGGGGAGGGAGATGGGGAAAGGGTGTAGAGGGCACCAGAGAGGAACGAAGAGATAGAGGGAGATAAATGGAAGAGTAAGAGAGATAGGGAGGGAGAGGAAGAAAGAGGAGGTAGGGAGAGGAGTTAGAGAGAGTGAGGAAGTAGTAGGAGGGGGAGAGCACTCATGAAAGGGAGTGCGACAGACAGTGACATACACTAGCAGAATGAGAGTGAAAGCGGAAGTGATTTACAGAGGAGTGTAGCAACACAGAGCATTACACAGGGTTACTATACAGCATGGTAGGCAATGCACTAGCAAATGACATAGCTAATCACATACCACATTGTAACCACACACTTTGCAACTGCCGCATTACCACACTGGGCAGGGGATACTGTACTATCTTCTGCATGAACCGTTATGCTATTCTGCATCAACTGTTATATAAATGTCCACTTTCAAGGTATAAACTTGCCAAATGTTTATGATTCTGCAATTTTCTCACCCAATGCTTTTTATTAGGCACAGGTGAACTATGTAGGTGGAGGGGACCTTCGCAGTGCCCCATGGAATTGCCTTACCCAATGTCAACATTAACCACCAACTACCATTTCAGCTTCCCACCCTAACCGAAACCGCACCAACCATCCACATCACCATGACAGTAGAACACTACATGCCAAACAAACTTGAGCAAAATCTCAAAACACACAGCATGCATCGAATGGGACATCACCAAAAAACACACACAAAAACACAAACACATACACACTCTCTACATGTTATAACCAGGTTGGGACTCACCAGACAGCATGCTGTGAGGGGCCAGCAATGTGATGCGGACAAGTTTGTGAAGGTTTTTGAAAAAAATGCCATTTTTATTAACTCAAAAGGTTGGATAAACGCCTCACTATCTCTACTCTTATAATAATCAAAAATAATCAGGATGTGAGATCCTACAAAAAAGCAAGCTACGGTTCTGAACAAAAGAGTTTATTTCAGAAAACCACAAGTGTTATTGTTCAATTAGTTTACATAGCTTCCGATAAGCATGAAAGGCTCAAAAAGAACAGACAAGAGTGATTGAGTGACACAGGTGTGTTTCGGCCAGGAAGGCAGAATTGTTGCCTGGATGGTGTTGGCTTTCTTCAGGATGAGCACCAAATGTGGTGTAGTCCGTTTTGTCTGTGAATCGAGAAGGATTTGTGAGGATCTCAGGGTCTAATTGTGTTATTTATTGTTTCATAATTGAGGCCTAGTTTTGCCATGTCGAAGGACAGCTTACCTGCTGCTGTGGTAGCAGTGGTGATGCTGTACAGAACCATCCAAGGATTAGTGCTGGATGGTTGGTGCAAGACTGCACTAGAGGGAGCCGTGGGTTCCTGAGGTATCGACTTGGTCAGGATCCTATTGGCTAGAAGAGGGCCCAGAAAGGTCCCTCGTCTGTAAAAAAGCAATGATGGAAGTGAGTTTTAAGCATCGATGCACACGTCTAGAACTAGGGTGAGGGTGTCCCTGGTCTAGTAAACACTGTTGGACGTTTGTGTAATGGTGAATGCCATATGTGCATAAACGCTCCAGGGCGTGTGGGCAACGTGGTGTCAACTGTTGCCTTAAGTGATCTAGGGCGTGAAGGGTGTTACCGCCCCATTGGGTGAGGACAAGTTGGTATTAAAATAGCGCAAAAATAGTGCCTTTGTTGGAAAGTGCGTCCAAACTAGTGGTGCGTCTGTGTTCCTCTGATGGATCGCAGTGCGCTGGAAGGGCCGAATAGCAACATGTGGTTGCTGTGCATTTTATACACAAAATGGTAATGTGGACCCAAACGGAGAAGGACGTGGTTCCGCTATCGAAGACCTCCCGTGAGTGAGTAAACGGATTAGCGTAGAGGGCACAGCTGTTACGCTCACCTGATTCCCACGGGGGCGTCGATCTGAACTGGCCCGCTGTTGCTTCCACCAGAGTAACACGTAGCGCCGAGATGACAGACTAGACAGACCCACTTAGCTTCGTTTGTTGGACTCGTACAAATATCTTTCTGAAGATTTGGAAAGATGAGCTCTCCATCCTGCGTCGAGCGCAGGGGCGCGTAGACGACCAGTTACTTCACTGGCGTGGAGGAATTGGTGAGTTCCAGTATTGACTAAGTCCAATTGTTCATAAGAGTTCAAAAGTCTGATCTTCACTCTGCCAGATTCCTTGCAGGTTGCGGATTTAAACCACCAGAAGAGTTCCAAGTGGCAATTGGTAAGATCCTGGTAAGTCTATTGTGGTTCTCCCCTTTGGGGCCGGGGTACAGCGATGATGCAGAATTAACTGCGCACACCCGAAATTAGGTGAGTACCCCCCTGTGGTAAATCAGGTAAGTCTTTGGGATTAGGTTGTATTGTCCTTGTTTTTTCCCCTTAGGGGCCGGGGTGCGGCGGTGATGCGGAATTGACTGCGCCGACCCGAGATGAGGCGAGTACCCCCCCTGTGGTAATCAGGTAAGTCTTTGGGGGTGATTTGTATTGTCCTGGTTTTTTCCCCCTTAGGGGCCGGGGTGCGGCAGTGATGCAGAATTGACTACGCCGACCCGGGATGAGGCGAGTACCCCCCCTATGGTAAATCAGGTAAGTCTTTGGGGGTGGTATGTATTGCCCTTGCTCACCTATCTGTTCTCGTCTCCCCCAGGTGTTGAAGAATGGCCTGGAGATGCTGGATTCGCGATGGAGTAAAGGAATGCAGCCTCGGTTGGCGAGTTCAGCACGGCTCCGCGAGGTGCATGGCAATGCACCTGAGAAGGCCTCTCTCTTCTAGATCGACGATGTGCTGGATCAAGGATTCAGGTAAGGGTTTTGTTCTGACCTCTTCGCCTTTTCTTGTTTCAGGAGTTCCAGGGCTGAAGCGGGCGTGGCTGAAGACTGGAGCTGCTGAAGACACGGTGAGCGTTACGCTGCAGCAAGCAGAATAACGTGAAGCACGTGTGGCTGTCCGGGTGTGGCTTAAATAGCCTTGGAAAAAGTCCCAGGTAAGTATTCTTCCACAGCCCCACCCGAGAGGAAAGGAGTCCCTGAGGTAAAGTAGTCCCTTTAAGCTTCATTTGGCTTGTGGCTTCGTGCAGCATGGTCTGCATCAGGTAGGTATGCAGCATGGTCTGCAACAGGTAAGATTTCTGTAATGAGCCTGGCACCCATGGTGCCAGGACTGACTTTATTCTTATGAGCCTGGCGCCATAGGCGCCAGGACTGTAGCCAAAGAGCCCCTAACTGGGGTTTTTGGGCATGCTTCAAGTGGCATGATGCCTGCTTCCGGGGTTGCTGGGCCTGGTCTGGCTTTCCGGGGGAAGGCATTGTGACAGCACTCCCCCCTCAAGGCCCCTCCTAAAGCTGTTCTCCCTCTCGGCCTTGGTTTGTCTGGAAATTCTTGGTGGAACCTTTTCACTAATTGAGGTGCATGCACATGGTCACTAGGCTCCCAAGATCTTTCTTGCGGACCATACCCTTTCCAATCAATGAGATAGAGTTTTGATCTCACCCTTTGAGAGTCCAAAATATTCTTGACTTCGAATTCGGGTTCCCCGTCTATGAGGATAGGTTCAGGTGGGGTGGTTAGTCTAGTTCCTGGTTGCACAGGCTTCAAAAGAGACACGTGAAAAACAGGATGAACACGCATATGACCAGGCAGGTCCAACTTGACGGCCACTGGGTTAATAGCCTTAATAGAATAAGGTCCCAAGTACCTGGGGTTAAAAGTCTGTGTTCCCTTGAGTGGTAAGTACTTGGTGGCTAACCATACTTGGTCCCCTACTTGGTATTGCGGTGCTTCACTCCTGTGTTGATCAGCATCCTTCTTGTATTTATCCTTAGCCTTTTGTAAATGTGCAGTCGCTTCTTTAAAGGCTTGTGTGAGAACAGCGTGGAGATGGTCCACCGCAGGCATCTCTAAATGCTGGGGAGAATCTAAGTCTGAGGTTTGAGGATGGTGACCATATATGGTAAAAAAAGGGCTTTGTTTAGTTCCTGAGTGTACAGAATTATTGTATGCATACTCGGCGATCCAAAGAATGTCTTTCCAATCCTCCTCAGATTGATGTAGCATACAACTTAAGTATTGCTCAAGAGTCTGGTTGGTTCTCTCAGTTTGACCGTCGGTCTGGGGATGGTGGCTGGTTGAAAGCCTAACATCAATTTGTGCCAGCTGGCAGCACTTCCTCCAAAAATGTGAAATAAATTGACTTCCCCGGTCTGAAATTAACACGGAAGGAAAACCATGTAGACGGCCAACATTTTCAAGGAACTGTAATAATCCAGCGGGATTTTTCTTTTCCCCTTTATTTTGAGCACAAATGCCACAAGACATGACAAACAACTTGACATCTTTTCGCCAGGTGGGCCACCAAAACTGTTTCTTGATTTTGGCTTCAGTTTTAGCAATGCCAGGATGTCCTTCCATCAAGGTGTCGTGGTAATGAGAAATGACAAGTTTCTGTAGTTCCTCTAGTGGCAAACATAGCCGGCCTTGGTAATAAGGTAGATTGTTGGTGACAGAATACTCTGGGCCTTTCCTTGCCCAGCCCTGTAAGGCATCGGAATCAAAGAGTTGATGGACCTTTTCTTGAATGTCCTCCAGAGAGTGTATGGATGTCAGACCAAGGATCCTCTGTTCAGGAATTATGGGTACAGGTTCTAAAGCTCTTTCTGTTTCTCCCATTCCTATTCGGGACAGGGCGTCAGCTTTTCAATTTTTACAACCTGGTCGATAGGTTATTACAAAATCAAACTCGGCGAAGAACAATGCCTAACGGAGTTGGCGTGAAGATTGGGCCTTGGCTACCTTTAGGTATTGTAAGTTGCGGTGATCAGTGATGACCGTAATGGTATGCCTGGCGCCCAGCAGATAGTGCCACCAAGCTTTGAAGGCGGACTTGATGGCCAACAGTTCCTTGTCGGTTATAGCATAATTTAATTCGGGACCCGAAAACTTTCTTGACCAAAACGCCACTGGGTGCAGCTGGTTAGTTTCGGGATCCTTTTGAGAGAGCACTGCTCCCATAGCTGAACTGGATGCATCTGTTTCCACTATGTAGGGAAGCTCTGGGCACGGGTGTCGTAATACAGGAGCGGACGTGAATTTCTTTTTTAACTCTTGGAAGGCGTTCTCGGCTTCTTATGTCCATGTAAAGCGTTTATTCTTTCGCAATAGTGTTGTAATGGGATGTACAATGTGTGAGAAGTCCGGGATAAACCTACGGTAGAAATTGGCAAAGCCGAGCATGCTTTGCACTCCTTTGACTTAGCTTGGCGAAGGCCAATTAAGAATTGCGTCCACCTTCCATGTATCTATCCGGATTCCTTTCGGGGTCAGAATAAATCCAAGAAAATCTACTTCCGTAGTGTGAAAGATGCACTTTTCCAGTTTAGCGTATAACTTATACTGGCGTAACTTTTCTAGGACTGCTCGGACGTGCTTTACATGATCGGATTCTGATAGGGAGTATACTAAGATATCGTCGATGTAAACGACTACACAAACATCGATGAGCTCTCGGAAGACATCGTTCATGAAGAACTGGAAGGCTGCTGGTGCGTTACACAGTCCGAAAGGCATCACCTGGTACTCAAATAATCCGTACTTGGTGCGAAAAGCAGTCTTCCATTCGTCACCCTCTTTGACGCGTACCAGATGATATGCCCCCCGAAGGTCTAGTTTTGTGTATATACAAGCGTTCTTTACCTGGTCTAGTAGTTCAGGGATCAAAGGCAATGGGTACCGATTCTTGATAGTTATCTGATTCAGCGCGCGGTAGTCAATGCATGTTCTAAGGTCGCCTTCCTTTTTTGGCACGAAGAACAAAGCGGAAGATGCAGGGGACTTGGACGGGCGGATGAAGCCATTAGCAAGATACTGGTCTAGGTACTGGCGCAAGTGGAGATTTTCAGGTTCCATGAGGGCATAGATTCTGCTGCAAGGTGGTTGTGCTCCTGGTATGAGATCTATTTGAGAATCATACGATCTGTGCGGCGGTAAGGTGTTTGCCTGCTCCTTTTGAAAGACAGCCTGAAAGTCTTGGTATTCAGCAGGTAATTGTATGGCAGCTGGGATTATTGGGGCCAGTACTGAATTTAGAGTTCTCTTTGGGTAACAGGTGTTGGCACATTCTGGGAAGGTTAGTCTCTTCTCTCGCCAATCAATACAGGGATTGTGTTTTTCCAACCAAGGGATTCCCAGTATCAGTTGAAACTGTGGAGCCTTGATTAAATCAAACACCATAACCTCTCGGTGTCCATCCTGACCCAGCAAAGTCATCTCTGCAGTGGAATGAGTTACTGGCCCAGAGGCAATTTCATTTCCATCAACAGTGGCGACGACATCGGTAGTGGTCTTTCGGGTGAGAGGTAGATTCATCCTGGAAGCCAATCCATAGTCCAAATAGTTTCCTATGGCTCCACTATCTACGTACGCCTTTACCACGTGCATGCGTGATGGCTGCTCTGGATCTATAAGGACCATGGGTATGGTGAAATGCGAGGTCAGAGTGTCCTTCTTTAAGCTCGGCAAGCTGACCTCTACGCTTGCCAGGCGTGATCGTTTCCCCGAGTCAGGTTTCAAGTGGTTTTCGTCTGCTGCTCCTATAGTTTTCTTGGGTGGTTTTACAGGGCAGTTCCGAAGGAAATGACCAGTAGCTCCGCAATATAAACATAATTGCTGTTGCCGTCTTCTTTCCCTTTCCTTCTGGGTTAAGGGTCCTCTAACCCCCCCGATTTGCATGGGTTCTGAGGCATCTACCCCCTTCGAGGGTACGTAGGTTTTAACCAAGACCTTGTTTTCAAACTTGGTTCGATCAGCCTTTCTGGTTTGAAGTCTGATCTAACTTGACCACAAAATCTATATATTCAGCACAGTCTAAAGGCGGGTTCACGACTTGGGCTAAAACATCCTTGAGTTCTCACCGAAGCCCTCGATGGAATAATGCAATTCGCTTGGCTTCAGGCCATTCGGTTTCCACAACTAATCTATTGAAAGTTGCAATGTAAGATAAAAGATCCTGATTACCTTGCCGTAAGGATAAAAGTTCGTTATCCAAAGCCTGTCCTTGGGAATGTCGGGCGAACAGTCTTTACATGCTAGTTCGAAAACCTTGGAAATCTCGAAGAATCGGGTCATCCTGATTTACTAGCGGAATGGACCAGTCCGCTGCACTGCCGCTGAGATATGACAGTACAAAAGCTACCTTGGCTTGATCGTTTGGGAAAGCTCCAGGTCTACATAAAAAGTGTAAGCGACATTGATTCATGAATATAGCAAGGTTTATCTGCACAGGGTTACTCGGTGGCACCGGAGCTGGGCTGGCCCCGAGTCCAGGTAGAGGTGTTTGTCCAGCCTGGTTTTGTAATAGCTGTCTGGCCAAATCATCTGTTAGTTCTTTTGACACTATCAATTCCCTCCTGAGGGCATTGGTTTCCTGGCGGGCGGAATGCACTTCGGCCCTTAGTTCCCCTAATAATTGGGCCAACTGATCGGTTTCCAAGGTCTCCATGACGCCCAGGTGGGTATTTGTGGGTAGTTTTCGCGTTCTGTTACGCTCACCTGATTCCCACAGGGGCGTCGATCTGCACTGGCCCGCTGTTGCTTCCACCAGAGTAACACATAGAGCCGAGATGACAGACTGGACAGACCCACTTAGCTTCATCTGTTGGACTCGTACGAATATCTTTCTGAAGATTTGGAAAGATGAGCTCTCCATCCTGCGTCGAGCGCAGGGGCGCGTAGACGACCAGTTACTTCACTGGCGTGGAGGAATTGGTGAGTTCCAGTATTGACTCTAAGTCCAATTGTTCGTAAGAGTTCAAAAGTCTGATCTTCACTCTGCCAGATTCCTTGCAGGTTGCGGATTTAAACCACCAGAAGAGTTCCAAGTGGCAATAGGTAAGATCCTGGTAAGTCTATTGTGGTTCTCCCCTTTGGGGCCGGGGTACAGCGATGATGCCGAATTAACTACTCCGACCCGAAAAGAGGTGAGTACCCCCCTGTGGTAATCAGGTAAGTCTTTGGGGGTGATTTGTATTGTCCTTGTTTTTTCCCCCTTAGGGGCCGGGGTGTGGCAGTGATGCAGAATTGACTACGCCGACCCGAGATGAGGTGACTACCCCCCTATGGTAAATCAGGTAAGTCTTTGGGGGTGGTTTGTATTGCCCTTGCTCACCTATCTGTTCTTTTCTCCCCCAGGTGTTGAAGAATGGCCTGGAGATGCTGGATTCGCGATGGAGTAAAGGAATGCAGCCTCGGTTGGCGAGTTCAGCGCGGCTCCGCGAGGTGCGTGGCAATGCACCTGAGAAGGCCTCTCTCTTCCAGATCGACGATGTGCTGGATCAAGGATTCAGGTAAGGGTTTTGTTCTGACCTCTTCTCCTTCTACTTTTCTTGTTTCCGGTGTTCCAGGGCTGAAGCGGGCGTGGCTGAAGACTGGAGCTGCTGAAGACACGGTGAGCGTTACGCTGCAGCAAGCAGAATAACGCGAAGCACGTGTGGCTGTCCGGGTGTGGCTTAAATAGCCTTGGGAGAAGTCCCTGGTAAGTATTCTTCCACAGCCCCACCCGAGAGGAAAGGAGTCCCTGAGGTAAAGTAGTCCCTTTAAGCCTCATTTGGCTTGTGGCTTTGTGCAGCATGGTCTGCATCAGGTAGGTATGCAGCATGGTCTGCCACAGGTAAGATTTCTGTAATGAGCCTGGCGCCCATGGTGCCAGGACTGACTTTATTCTTATGAGCCTGGCGCCATAGGCGCCAGGACTGTAGCCAAAGAGCCCCTAACTGGGGTTTGTGGGCATGCTTCAAGTGGCATGATGCCTGCTTCTGGGGTTGCTGGGCCTGGTCTGGCTTTCCGGGGGCAGGCATCGTGACAACAGCCTCTGGAGGCGTGACAGCTGGATTTTGCACTTACCGCAAGCCGTGAGAGCAACGTGCGTCGTCGGGGGATCTGCTGCTGTAATGGTAGCTGTAACATCCAAAAGAAACCAGCTTGGCTAATAAGCTAATCCCAGTGTGGTGCCTGGGCCAATGGCACGGGTGCGGGAGGTGCTAGGACCAATGGGAGTAGTCTGAGCCGTTCTGCGAATGGAAGACTGTCTCGGTGGAGTACTAAAACTACTAGAAATGCTAAAGGTGCTGGGACATGTGGTACCTGGTCTAGTGGAGGCGCTGAGGAGCACTGAGGGCGGACAGGAACTAGTGAGAGGCGCTATGGATACTGGGATATGTGGTGCCTCATCATGTGGTACGGCAAAGCGATGTTGAACACATATCAAGTACTAGACACAGCATGTGGCCACAGTTCTATTCAGTGATTAAAAACAGTCCAAATGGGTTCATACAGTTTAGTGACATGCATGTACTCAGTCCAAACACCTAGCCTCTGGGTAAAATTTTGAGGGTCAAACAAACAATATATGGCATTATTGTGTGCAGTAGGTACTGCGTCTCTGGGTCCGCCTCGTGGGTGGGGATTAGACCCAAAAATGTTTCCACTCTACGGTTATGTTGAGGCCGTGGCAGACTGTGTCTAGTCTGCGGACCCACTTTTGTTCCAGTTTTGTGAGGGCCATGTCTATGTTGCCTCTGCGTTTCTGTGGCTGTAGTTGTTGCAGCACAGTCCAGGTGAATTGTTCATGCGTATGGCCTTTTTTGGTGAAGTGCTCGACCAGGGGTTTATCCTGTACTTTATTCTTAATGCAGGATCTATGCTCGTTGATCCTCTGTTTAACAGGTCTGATGGTCTTTCCGATGTATATCATGTCGCATGGGCATTTGATGACGTAGATAACAGATCTACCTTCGCAGTTTGTGTGGTTCGTCATGTTCCATGTGAAATCTTTGTAGGTGAAAGTCTTGCTATTGGTCGTGTGGCGGCAAGCCACACAGTGTCCGCAGCTGTAGTGACCCACGACTGGTGGCAGGTTCCATAATGTCGCTGGTGTTTTAGAGGGTTCCAAAAAAGTATGGACCAAAGTGTCCCTTAGATTTTTGTTCTTTCTGAATGCGAATAGTGGTTTCTTTCCTAGACTTCCTTCATTTTTGATGAGGTGCCATTGTTTGCTGATGGTCGTTTTTATGAGGTTGCTTACTGGGTTCAAATTTGTGACACAGACAGTCCTGTCTACGGGATCCTTGGTTTTGGTGGTGAGATAGACGGAATGGTCTGTGTTTGCTGCTCTTTTTTTGGCCATTTTTATAGATTTTTTCGAATAGCCTCTTTGTCCTAGGCGAGTTTGTGGTTGTTTGGCGTGTAGATTGAATTTTTCTTTGTCCGTGCAGTTAAGTGCAAAAGTGGGTTATGTTTCCCATTTGAGAAACTGCCCCTTCGTGTTATTCGTTGTGATAATCACCCACTATATCACAATCCCCTCCTTCTGGTAAGACCTTTAAAGTTGCGTTATGTCATCTGACTAGTGTTATGTTGGTATGCGCCATGATCAGTAATTTGCTCCGGGATCACAACTTATAGTGAATTTACCGGGTTTGGCATGCGCTTCTGTCTACCTAGCTGCTCCCAACTACTCTTCTTCAGCTCTTCTGTGCAGCCCGGCAACCTCTCCTGCACGGGTTCCCACATCTTGCGTCTGCTACTTCCAGAGTCCTTGCGGCTTCCCCAACAATCCGGTGCTCACCTGCCACCGGCGAACGCTTCACCATGTGGAAAGTCACAGAAAGAAACGCTTTCCGCTGCACGACCTCTGCAGCTGAAACCTCCCCAGCGGTCTAGTGCTGGGCTGCCACAGCGGAACGCTTTCCAATAGGGAAAGTTATCAAAGGGTGCGATTTCAGCTGCGCGACCTCTGCAGCTGAAATCTCGAGCCCATACGACTCTCTCAGGACCGGCATTAATTTCTCTTGCTACTCTGCTCCAGGCATCCTGGTCGAGGTTCCACAACTTCTCCACAAACTACTACTGCTACTGCTACTGCTGCTGCTGCTGCTGCTGCTGCTGCTGCTGCTGCTGCTGCTGCTGCTACCTTGCAGCCTTCCACTGTGGTCTAATTGCCTGCACCTGAGGGGGCCTTTTATGCCTCTCAGCCATCCTCAGGTGTGGGTCATTAACCCTAATGGGCTGCACTCTGCAACCTTGTGCCTCTGGAACCCTCTTCTTCGTCCCAGTACTCTGGGAATTCTGGGACTTGAAATCCCAACTACAAATGTCAGTCTCAACAGTATTTTCCCTACCAAGTGCCTTTTCCTCCTCAGGCATATTCCTTAAATGAGTTTCACAAGGATAAAAAGATATATTTGGTTTTACAGAGGATTGAAGTTTTTCCAGTTTCAGATTGGTCATTTTAAAAGACCCCTGAATGCTTTTCCTTAGACTCCTAGGATTTCCCATTTCTGGGAATGTTGCCATTTTGGTCAGAGCTTTTCTCAAGCTAATACATGACCGGTTATAATGGTCTTCCCTCAAATTGTTATCATTAACTTTAGGGAGTACCCATTCTCTTTTGACAACATGCCATTACATGTACTGGCATTAATGATATCCCCTTCCTGGAGGTAGACAAGTACTGCATTTCATCCCATGAAGTCCTCCTGTTTCCCTGGGGCCCATCTCCTCCCATGTGATCGTCCTGGCTAACACTGCTTCCAAGGTCAGGATCAGGAAGCATCAGCCTTTCCCTGGCCACCTGAGAGGAGGTTTTCGTGAGAACTTCATAGGATTCATCACAATGCCTAGAAAAATGCCAGCTCACAAATTCTACATTCTTCCACTATGCAAGCAGCAACAGCTGCCTTGTTCTTCTCACTCTGCTCATATTAACTTTACAGGCAAAACCAATCCAGCTTCTCCCTTCAGGGTCCCCGAATGCCATAAACCCATGAAAATGCATGCATTGGCAAAAATTGTGTTGTACGAGAATCAATAACAACAGTGCATTAAAAGAGCATTCCAAATCAAAGTCTGTTGGTAAAGTTAATACATAGTAATAACACCCATCAAAGTCAGGTCAAATGTTGGTTCATCGGAGGTAAACAAGTGGAGCCATCCAGCGCTCCAAGTACAAATTACATTAACATCAGTGCAATTGCAGCAAGGCAAAATATATATAGAGCTTGCTCCTCTTCAGACAAAGGATTACAAGAGAAACCATCTCACATAATTAAAAGTAAAAGCAAACTAAATCTCCAGCATGAGCAATCCCTACGCAAAACAGGACACCTAAAATAAATTTCAGCTTCAGAACTTAATGGTAGCCGAGCTTACCTTCTGACGCAAAGCCTCGTTCTCCTCTTGCAAAAGGGACATTTTCTGGCATTCAGCTTCGAAATTGAGAATAATTGGTACAGGTGATTTTGGTTAAGGATGCAAATAGAGCTGCAAAGGTGACAGCTTGTCAGTCTTGACTATGCAGAAGACGAGTGCTTTAACAATATCAGTACACTTCATTGAATTAATACTGGACGCAGCTTTACAAACTTATTATTCACATGGTGAAAGAAAGCCATGATGGCTACCAGTAAAAAGTGCAGCAAATCAAAAGTAACATCTGCCGAAGGTATCTCCCATTATCAAAACACTTCGGTCTGCAAGGTTTGCATTTACTTTGATCCATTTATTTACTAGCCTTTACCTCCTCTGATATTTCAATCCCCTCCAACCCCTTTAATTTTTCTCTTTTGGTATCGCCTCATTCTTTTTAATTTCTGGCATCCTACTTCCACTTTCCGCTCTAATATTTCTTCTCAGAAACAAACTGCGTTAGTGTCTCGCTGCTTAGTCATGCTCTGTTGTCCCTTTCCGGCACCCCTCACTACTTTGCACTTTGCTTTATACTCCTTGCTGTGGACATTCTCTTGCACAGTCTTTTTTTTTTAACTTTGGTGTCTCACTTTCTCTTACTTAGAATGCTCACATATGGTTCTTTCATTGTTCGTCACTGGTAATTCTGACACTCACTTCTCCCTGCACCCCCACCATATCCCGACTCAGAAATTGTGCTCTCAGGCCTAGTATCTCTTGCTTACTAATTATTTCCATTGCACTTTCCACCAATCTTTGCATTCACCACTCCCGTTTCACTTCAGCCCTCATCTCTTGGGTATCTCCTCCTACTGCCTACCAATTCATGACATTTCCTAATAGGGCAAAAGCTAGTGCAGGTCCCAAACACATGCAATAAGTTTCCTTGTCCCTCTTCAATGAATGTATCTTTTCAAGGAGAGTTGAAAAAATACCCCGATTTTCAAATATTTGTAAAATGAGCATGATCCACTCTCAAAGGAAGCTAGAGTACAAATGAGAATAAGGAATACGTTATTTACCTGTAACTGCTGTTCTCCAGCATGGGTCTGGCATGGGTTCAGATGGTCATGAATATTCCCTGTCGTCAGGCTGGGAATCCTCAGCAAAACAAAATGCAGTTTCACGTTAGCCTGAAAACTGCATTTCTCCTCTAAACCAATCACTGTCCTTTGGTTCATACTGCCCCCATCAAATGACAGTTGTCTCCCTAAACTCCACCCCTGGTGGCCATCTTCAGATTTGGTAAAGCATGTAAAGTGGCAGTATGAACCAAGAAGAACAACAGAAGGAAATGGGGGAGGGTTTGCATATGAATCCATCCCAGACCAATGCTGGAGAAACAGGAGTTACAGGTAAGTAACATATTCCTTCTCCAGCAAGGATTCACATGCTCACGAATAGAATACAGCACTACATATACACAACCACGGATGTGGCAAGGATCAACAGAAGCAATATCCTTATCCCTGGAACAGACTCACCTCAAATAAACAGGTTGCGTAGCACTGCTTGGCCGACCTGGCACTCCTCCCTGCAATCCCAGTTGACGCAGTAGAATCTCATGAAGGTGTGGGTGGACCTTCAAGTAGCAGCCCTGCAGATGTCGAGCAGGGGAACACCCTAGAGAAACGCTGTTGTCACTGTGATGGCTCTGATGGAATGGGCTCTCGGCCGACCTGGAAGAGGTCTGTTGGCAAGACAGTGAAAGTGCATGATGCAGCTGGAGAGCCACCTGGATATGGAAGCCTTAGACAGGGCCTTCCCATAATTCACAGGTCCAAAATTCACAGAGAGTCGAGATGTCTTGTGAAACTCCTTCATGTGTGCCACATAAAACATCAAGGCATGAGCAACGTCCAGCAAATGCAACGTCCTTTCCGCCGGCGTGGAAGCGTTCGGGAAGAAGACTGGTAGAACCAAAGGCTTGTTGAGGTGGAATTCTGAAGGAACCTTTGGCATAAAGGTGGGGTGGGCCCGCAGCACCTGCTGTGTCCATCCGGCTGCCTCCACTTCCCGCTCACCAGGGAAGACGGGGCGATGCTGCACCATGACCCGGCGTCGCTGAGCCTCACGGCCTGGCTCCTGCAGCCCTAGAGTTTGGGCATTATTCCCTGAAGCTGGAATGTAAGAAGGTCCTAGCCAAGGCCGGAGCTTCCCCTACGCTGTTGTGCTACGTCCATAAATTGAAACACTTCACAGTTCCCCAGGACAGCCATCACCCTCTCCTCCGAGGGGATAGGCAACCATGCAACCGTGTTAAAACAGATACCCAGGAACAGAGCGTTCTGCAATTGCTCCACGCAGAACTTCGGATAATTCATGGAGAATCAGAGCTCTGTCAGCAGACGAATGGTCTCAGTCGTCTGCTCGTTTGCCAGTGCATGAGAGCAGGAGCAGATGAGCCAGTCATCCAGATAAGCGAAGACGTGGATGCCCTTGAGACGTAGATGGACCGCCACCGGACCCAAGCACTTCTTGAACACTGTGGGGCTGATTTTAGGCCAAAGGGCAACACTTTGAACTGATAGTGCTGCCCCTGGACTACAAAACATAGAAACTGCCAATGTTTTTGGTGGATGGGGACGTGAAAGGAAGCATCTACCAGATCCAACATTGCTAGGAAGTCCCCTTCCTCCAGCTAGCCGAGCTTGTGCTGAAATCTGACCATACTGAACTTCGGGGACTTCAAGTACTTGTTGAGGCGTTTTAAGACCAGCATCGGCCACCACCCTACTGTCTTTTTTCATACCAGAAAGTATCAGGAGTACACCCGGAGGCACTGGGGGACGGATTCTATTGCCCCTTTCCTTAACATGGCTCGAACCTCCTGCAGCAGGTGAGCCACATGTAGTTCTTGACGTGCCACAGGAGGAATGGGAGGACACCTGTGTTGGTGTTCCAAGGTGTGCCCCTGGTAAATGTCCAGAACCCATTTGTCTGTGGTGATGTTCTTCCACTTGTTGAAAATGTTCCCCCACCAGCTTCCGACTAGGGTGCGAAAGTGGGGGCCTTGATCCACGGGCCAGTTCAGGCCTGCTTGGGTATCAGCGTCCTGGCCTGTGGCGACGACGATGCTGTCCTCGCTGCCATAGGCCTGTGAACGGCCCTGGTAGGCCTCCTGGACCGTGGAATGGGAGGGTTGACGGTAAGGGGGTGTTCTACTCCTTGGTGACCTGCTGGACTTCCCCCTTGAAGACCGAAAGGACGACGACCTCCTCTGCTGCAATGTCCCCCGTGAGCGTGCCATTTCTGTATTTGTCGTAATCGCCTGGACAAACGCGACCACAGTCTTGCC
Organism: Ambystoma mexicanum; assembly: GCF_040938575.1. NCBI lineage: Eukaryota > Metazoa > Chordata > Amphibia > Caudata > Ambystomatidae > Ambystoma > Ambystoma mexicanum. Next base: position 496,307,336 of record NC_090936.1, on the reverse strand, counting down.
AAACAGATTGTCCCCATCAAAGGGCATGTCCACCACCTTGGACTGGACATCTGCCCTGAAGTTGGTGGCCTTCAGACAGCTTGGCATCAAAGGGACACCCTGTGATGGCAGGATCCAAGGCCACCTCTCATTCCTGGAACAGGGCAAGTGCCTCGACTTTCTTATCCTCTGGCAGGAAGCCGAGAATGGGCTCAAGCACATACCATGGTTCCCTGTCGTAGCCGGCTAAGATGGCCAGGGCATTAGCGGCCTGGACAGTGGAGGCTGCATTGTAAATGATGCACTTCCTCACTGCATCAAGCTTCTTCCCCTCCGGTCTGGAGGCACCATGGGCGAAGATGATGGATTCGATGAGAGCGTCCGGGCGGCAGCAGACACCACAGTGTCCGGAGAAGGCTGGCACCTCAAGCACCTGGGGGACGAGTCTGGGACACTGTGCTACTTCTACAGCCTGTCTCTCTTGGGGGGAGTGGTAGCTGGTGTCTTCAGCAGAGGGATCAACATTACGGTCTGGATTCTCGGCGTTAGGAGAGAAACCCCTCTTTACTCGTCTCCTCTGGTACCAAGTTGAAGAGAGCAGAAGCCCTTGAGATCATGGCATGAAAAGAACCAACCTCACCCAGTGGAGAGGCACTGGTGGGCTCATTGGCACCCTGCAGCTTACCGTCTGCCGGGATATAGTCATCTGACTGATCGGTATGCGTCACAGTAGCATCCGAATCTGCACCAGTTTCCTGTGTGTGTCTGTGGGCGCTCCTCCACCACAGGGGTCACAGGCCGGTGCGGTGGTGGCTTCGGCTGACGTCTCGGGCCTGAAGGGTTCCTTGCTTTACCCTTTGGTCTGGAAGGGGTTCTAGCCGGCGGCCTTGTAGGACTTTACAGGGACAGTTAAAGGAGTAGCAGGCAGCCTTTTTTGAATCCCCAACACCAACGTGTGGAGAGTCGCAAGGATGTCCAACAACATATTCCTAGGTGGTGGCTGAGGCGTGAGTGGAACAGCCGGCAACAGCTTCGAGCTGGAACACCTCCTTGGGCTAGATGATGAATCGGGTTCGCCCCTCGGAGATCCCTCCATAGACACTGGCCCACAGGCCACTTCGTGGTCTGAGTAGTAGCCCTCGGGTAAATTGTCGTTGGAGCTTGTGTAGATCTGAACAGACTCCCTCAGAGAATCCCTCAACATTGTCAGGGATATCCTCACTTGCCTTGGCAAGAACTCTGTGGCCAGTGGTAGCTCCTTGGTCCTACCTGACTCCTTAGGGAAAGAATTAATAGGCGCTTGAGCAGGCACGTCAGCCGTGGTCGTCGACGAAGCCGCCGCCGTAGCCGGAGGCCGTGGAGGCAAAGACACTTGCGGGGTCGCTGTCGACTTGGTGTCGGACACCCCCGGAAGTAGCAAGTCACCCTTTCGACAACATAGTGATGGTCGTTAATGGAGTCGTCGACAAAGTGGATGTCCTGGATGTCATTGACAGGATCATGGTCGTCGACGAGGTGGATGTCCTGGAAGACGAAGCAGTCGTCAAAGTCGTGGTCGAAGATGGTGCCGTCGACGGTGGACGCGATGAGCTACCTAAGGACCTCTCCTGTGTAGCCTTGTCCGAGGACGACAATTGAAGCTTCAAAGGGGTCAGGGACTTCCTTAGAAGGAGCACCCCTAACTGGCAGGCTCACCGTGAACTGAGACGGGGAATGTGTCCTTCTCGAACTGGGTCACGCAACCACAGTGACTCTAGAGGGATCTGTAGCGTGGTGCTTGGCCTTCTTTTGGACCCCCCCAGGGAAGGGGCATCCTCAAAGGACCTCGACCTCTTCTCAGAAGAAGCCAGCTCATGGGACTGGCCGGTCCTGGATGAGGCATGACTACTCGCGAAGGCCAAGTCAGAGGCCTTCCCCAACTTGAGCCACACCTCCAGCCTGCTCTAACGGTCCTTTTTAATCTTCCTCGAAAAAACAACGGCCAATCTCGCATCCTTCCTCATCATGGTCTGGGTGTAGGCAATACAAGCACTTGAGGTGCCGATTCTCAATAGACATTCCCCAGTCCACATTTCGCACATATCTTGAAGAGACTCCTCTTCTCTTCAGACATTGTGGAAGGTGCAAAGTAGGCAAAAGCATTGGGCCTCCGAACTTGAAGAAAGAACCTGCTATGAAGTAGATCTTTGCAGACAATGGATCCCCACTGCCAGTAGCCGATCAACGGAGGAGCAACATTGGAGAGAAAACGAACAGATGTATCTGAATAATCATGAAATAGTCAAAAAGCTCGAATAGCAAGATGAGTACTCCCAACACTGAAATGTGAAGTAAAAATCTGAAAATACCCACCAGGGGTGGATCTTAGGGAGATCACCATCACTGGATGGGGGCAGAATGATTGGTTTAGGGGAGAAATTAAGTTTTCAGGCTTAATCAAAACTGATTTTTCTTTTTACCAAGGATTCCCAGCCCGACGACAGGGAATAATCATGAGCATGTGAATACATGCCAGACCCCATGTTGGAGAACTGCAAATAGATAAGCAAACAGCTAAATCTGTTTTCCTACCCAAAGAGTAGTGGCAAACGAAAGAGTGTGAAAGCAGTACTTTATATCTAAATCAGTGAACTCCACTATGGTAACATGGTTAACTATTTTAGAAGTTGACACGTGTGAACAAATCTACCATACTTTCAAATATCAATAAAGATAAAGATTATCAACTTGTCTCTCTGGTTACATGTGGACTGTTGACTAGGTTCAACTGGCTGTATCAGCTGCATTTCAGCTGTGCCCTTGCAGCTTTATTACATGAAGTATCAGCAAAAAAGGCTTTTAATCAGAGAGGAGAAAATGTCAGAAGGGCATACCACAATGTAACTGTCTCTGGCTAGGAAGGCAACCATAGGATCCAAGATGAAGGGGGCCTATTACAGGTGGCCCATCATGAAGAAAATGCTTGTTTTCAATATAAGCAATCAAGAATGGACTTTGAGAAGCATAACAAACTACCAAATTAAAAGGGCAATTTATTGCATTGAGTGTCCTTGTTGATTCAGGCATATTTGTCATTTTTTGCAGATTTCTGTAATTCTCCAGACCAATGAGAGCCACCCAGGTCTCACTGGGGCGCAACTCTAATGTTTCTGCCTGCTTGGGGACACTTCTGGCCCCCACATTGCAGGGTAATGCAAAGGTGTCCCTTAGTTTCCCTTGGGGAGAAACCTTGTCAAGGTGCTTTATGTTGCTTCCTATCAGAAAATGTAAAAAATAAACTAGGTTACCACACAAAAGAGGCCCAGGATGCAGAGGCCTACCGGTAAATCTCTAGAATTCCCTAAGGGCGAGTCCACCCCTGCCTGCGCTGACTCGTGCGTGACAGTTAAGATTTAGAAAGACCGCTTGAGCATTCTCAGTGCCGTCTTTCTAAATCAGTCTTTCATTTTAGCGAAAATTAAAAGGTCCTTTTCACTTAATACCGTGTTTATACATGCAGGTCAAAGTATCCTTTACATGTGTGCTGATGTGGGAACTCTGCTCTTGGGAGGGGGATATATTAGGGCAGGCAGAGATAGTTCTGTTTATTGATAGAGGATGAAGAAGGGTTGGGGTACTTCTAGTAAACTGCACTTAGGGCGTGGTCTGATTGGGAGCGAGTGAGGTATAAGGTTTCAAGAATGTAATAGTGAGAAGTTAGTTGAGGGGAAAAGAGAAATGGGAGGAAGTGTGGCTAAGGTTAGGTCGCTACCTGGGTCTTGGACGTACAATCCTTTGAGTAGAGGAATTGAGTTTTGCTTCAGTGTCTTGTAGTGGAGTAAATCAGCAACAAGGTGGATGTCTTATTAACTGAAAGCCTCAGTGGTTCATGTGGGGTGAGGTATATAGAATTTGTATTCAAAGTAGTATTTCTATTTCAGTGTTCAAGGCTTTTTGCATTGAGAAATTAAAATCGGAGTTGTGACACCCACACTTGCTTAAAGTGAGGGGAGAGGATTACAAGCGTTGTTCAAGCTTGGGAGGCTGTGTAGGATGGTCTGATTGTAGTGTGTCTTCGAGGAATGCTAGAACTTTTGTCTGTATACTTTGCATGGTGAGGGATCAGATAGTAACTTGTCTGGTTTTTGTTTCATTGCGGTTTCTCCAGTTTGGTAAGCTGACAAACCATGTCTTGAGCTATTTCATAAATGTGAGGCATGTCTCCTCCATTGGGAGAGGTCTAGGTAGGGTGTTGCAGAGTTTCATGGGCAGTAAGGAGGTTTTGTCAAAAGGTATTCCGGGAGTCTATGATAGAGGTTGTTTGCATAGTGTAATCTTAATAGTACCAGAGATATTACAGTCATAGTTCTGTGGGTGAATGTAAAGTAGGTTATGATGCAGCGCAGAGTGCATAGTTGGAAAAAGCAGTTTTTTTACAATGGCCTTCCCTTGTGGTTCAAAAGTGAGAGCAATGCACCTAGTAGTTCGGAGATTCCTTACCATGGAGGGTGGTATAGTGCATGATCCTATCTAGTCAGGCCAGGGGGTTGAGATGGTGTTAGAAGGAAATGTATTACAGAGCATGACTTCAGTTTTAGAAGGCTTGAATTTTAGTCTGATTGCAGTCATCCATGCACCCCCTTGTGTAAGCCAAGTATTTAAATATTTGGGTTTTGTTTACTGCATGTTTTGAAGTTTGTAGATTTGTGCGTCATCTGCAAAGCTGTAGATAGTGACGATAGAGTGTTTGAAGAGGCCCTAGAGAAGTGGCATGTAGATGTTTAAGAGGAGAGGTGACGGTGTGGATCACTGACGTACTCGGCAGGTCAGTGGGCGAGTCTTGGATTTGTAAGGGGCCATGATTGTGGCTTTGATTCTGCCAGTTAGGAAAGAGGTGATCCAGCATAAAGATGTTGCTGTCATATAATTTATGAACATAGTGAAATTTAAACAATGTTTCCCCAGTATGCTATTCTCTTGCTAAAGAACAAAGCTTGTTCAGCTTTGCTTGCCGTGATGTATTCTCACTGTTCGGGAAGTTGTGAACTTGTAACATTGTGTGGACTGACCTTTGGAGTTCACCAAGAATCCTACTAACCCTGTAAAATAACTTCTCCCATGTGAAGCTGAAAACTTCTCCGATGTGAAGATGAAACTGTATCTAAACACAAGCTTCCATCGTTGATTAAAAGGGAATGATTTCCCTTCAGGAGAAAGGTATCTTTTTAAATGCTGGAACTTCAGGTCTGCTGAGAGCGCTTATAGCGCTTTCAGTTGGAGAGGGAGTGCATTACTATTACCCTGGTTTGGGTAGGGTCAATTCTTCCGGAGCTGGCCTGCTCTAACAAACTGAGGGATATGAAAGACTTCAGGCCCCCTGGGCTCACCTGTACCGAGACACTGCAATTGTCCCCTGCCATGCGAGAGGGTCAAAAGGTAGGGGTGACCAGGGAATCCTTCCCCATACCACCATTGGGCCCAACATCCATGAGCAACAGACTTTGTGGTTCCCATAATTAGGCAGGAGACTTCTTCACATACACCCCCTCCCCCCACTCTCTTTCCTCTTTCCCACTGGTTTGACTTTTAGGGATGGCAGGGCCTTGAAGGTGGCTTTGCATTTACCCAACAGGAAACCACATAACTATTCCATAATAACTGATCAACTCCCAATTTGACTAGCAGGTCGCGCCTTGTCCATAGACCTGTTTTGTACTTGTTCCTGTGGGGGCTGTAGCCCTGTTCCATCGAGACATTTACACTCTTACACAATGTGATATAGTCTAAGAAAAGATACTACTCTGAATGAGTATTTTATAGATCAAATAATTATTTAGGGTACTCTCAGAGCTTTGCAACTCATTAGTCTTAAAACCTTTTTTACGCCCTCTCAATCCTTCTATGAAGAGCTAGAGCAATCCTTCGAGGAGAAAATTGATACTATCAGATGCAACTCATGATTTTAGCCCCTTACAGAGACTCCTGAGCAAAAGAGTCAACAATATTTTGTTTGGCAGAAAATGGTAGCTCTGCCAAACAAAATATTGTTGACTCTTTTGCTGAGGAGTCCCTGAGACATAAGTAAAAGTATTAATCACTTGCTGACTACCAGATTTGTACCTAGTTGTTAAAATTGGGGTCACACCCTGATTGAAAAGCCCTCTTTGGATCCATCATCTCTGGCAAATTATAGCCCCATTCAACAGCTTCCCTACATAACAAAGCTTCTGGAAGTGGCGGAAACATCCCAGCTGCAGACATTTTCGCCAACATTGTCAAAATACTGAATCAGTAGTATTTGCAGCTTCAGATGACCTAAGAGTTTGGATAGACTAAGGGGGGGGACAGGCTTAGTTGTTTTATTAGCTCCCCCCATGGCTTTTGACACCATTCACCACTTTCTCTGAGGTTGACTATAAAAGATGGTTCCAAGGGGAGCTCCTGGGGTTGGGTTAAATCCTATTTTACCAATCAAACCCTCACAGTATCAGTACCAATATCAATCCAGTCAGACAGTTATCACTTGTAGAGTTCCTCAGGGCTGCTCTTTAAGCCCACTACTATTCAATCTGTAAATTAAACGTCTGGCTGATTTAATATGTGGTTTCAATATGATGTTTTAGATGTAAGCAGACAGACGGATCATTCCTTGGCTGGTTGATGCTGATCATAAACCAACCGACTGCTGCAAGCTCTGTATGGAGCAGGTTAGAATATGGATGAACACAATTCAACTGCAACTCAATGTGCAAAAATAAAATAAAATTTGGATTTGTAAAAATAGCTTGATCCAGCAGATTGCCATCCCCGATTATTCTTTTGCCACACCATCAGGGTGCATCAGGGTGCAATGGGCCCTGACCGGTTTCTTTAGGATCCTGTTCATCAAAATTGGTCAGTAATCTTGGTGTACGGTTGGATTCTGATCTGCACATGGATGGCCAAACAAGCAAGCTCACAAGTAGATGTTTTCTCCCACTCAAAACATTAAAAAGGTTTTTGGATTATTCTATTTTTCCAGCCAGGATCCAACTGATGAATGATTTTGCATCAATCCGTCTGGATTACTGCAATGTTATCTATCTTGGTCTCCCCCAAGAAGGAGATAACCAGGCCCCAGTACATTTAAAACGCTGCTGCTAGATTGCCGTTTCATTTAAGAGAGAGCATCTATCTTCTCTCTTCAATATCTACATTTGTTGCTTGTGGTTAAACAGACCGAGTTCAAAGCTTTGTGTTTGATTCATAAAGCTCCCAACAAAGGACCCCAATATATCTGCAGTGGTCTCTCCTACTATATTCCAGGCTAGCACCTCAGATCAGCATCATCTAATCTTCTAGTAATCCTGAAGATAAAATATTAATGTTGTGGGGACATCCGCTCCTTTACCATGTTGCTTAAAAGCCAAGGAACATGCTCAGTTCATATCTATGTTCATTTGATATTCACCTCAAATTCAGACATTTTAAAACCTTTTTGGTCCCTTGATAATTGCTCCTATAGTTATCAGACGTTAAAACTGATATTAAGACTGTAGGGCTATGATGACTCTTTAGTGATATGATAGTAATGTGCTTATTACCTAGTGTTGCCTTGTGTCATCTTGCTTCAAAGGCGAGCACGTTGCCACTGAGCCATCCTCCCGGGAATTTGTAGCGCTTTAACTATATATACCTACCTACCCTGGGCCTACTGGTTCCTTTCTAAGGTTTACTGACCAACCCTCAATTCAATCATGCCACTTTGTGGGTGGTCTTTGTGATAAGGCCCCTAAGGAGCTAACTAATTCTGGACTGTCCTAGGAGAGTAGAGCTAGTCTGGAAAATTGGACCTGCCTCAATCTCTGAATTACCCAGATCATCTTACAGGTCTACCATTCACCCACTGATAACATTCCTTGCTTGCTGGTAATATAGGAAGATGTGTTTCGCGAGGGGGTCCTCCAGAAGACAAGTCTGCTCATAACTAACTTGACATTATGGGATGGGTCAGAAGGATAGGTTTCCTGGTCACCTTCCAGTTCATAAGCAGGCCAGGTCTTCTGTAACCATTCCTCCAAGAGTTATTGGAATAGGAGGAAATATCATGTTCATCTACTGCACTCCAGAGGGGACATTAACTCTTCGACAAACCCTCTTCTCTTTCGGGAACACAGCAGGACCTTTGTTGCCTCAATGACAATCTGGATCTTCACTTCTCTCCTGTTGAGTTGATAGCCTTCAGTACTCCACGTCTTACTTATTCCTGCATACACCTGGTGGATGTTCCTCCCATTGGTCTCCTCTGGGCCAACAATGTAACTGGATAGGGAGTCCCTGGTTGACCACAAGGTATAGTCCCAACATCACCTCTTGCACTTAGGTGTCTGGCTAGTGGTCCACTTTAAGGCATCCTTTATTTCCAAACATACTCCTTCTTCAGAGTAGGGGGCGAGGGGTTTATGGACTCCTCCATTTTATTAGGCATCTCTTTCTACTCCGTCTCAAGTGGTGATGCAGTGATCCAAAGGTCATGAGTCAACGCTCCCAAAGTACCCTTGAATTTGACTCTGTCCCCTGGGTCCACCAGTGTGCCGCAAGGTAGATCTTTGTCCATTATGAGCTGCCTGGATCTCCTTTCCAACTAGCACCCATCCATGTGCTTCCCTCTGGCTTGGTGATCTTCTCCAAGTGGTATTGGGGCTGGATGTAAAGATGATCCTGGAAGTCCCGAAGCAGGATATGGAGCGGCGACCATAGTCTGGTTAAACACCAAAAGGGTCTGTTCGCCTCGGTCGTCTTCGGAGCCCTAAACCTTCATCACTAAGATCTTCTTAGCCAGAACGTTGAGGTATAAGATATTTAGAGTTCTACAGTAGCTTGGTGGTACCTCGATCCTCAGTTCTGTCGCCACCTAGAGTCTCTCAAAATCCTTTACCTCCAGTTCGATCAGAGCAAACAAAGTTGGAAAGTGAGAAGCCCATAGTTCCTGCAAACGAAAAGGCATTTGGGTGGCCCATTACAGCCAACCAACCATAGACCTGTTGCTCCGGTTAACTTGTTGGGAAGATAATCAGGTCCCCGTGTGATAGTTATTCTGAACTGGAAAGTTGATCCACAAAATTGCCAAACAGAAGACAACCCCAGGCAGAAATATGGTTAGGTGGGTATTATTTAATCTCTGAGCTAATACTACCTTTTTCCCCGTATTGACTGATTGGGGAAAAATAACTGGGTTAGTGTGGGAGGGTTGAACAATTGCCACAGTAGATATTTTGAAGGTATTGGGGAGGGATTTGAGCATAGATCCCATAAAATTAATCTGGCCATGTGGGGTATTTTAGGGTCTCGGCGGACTTGGGTCAGCTAACCAGCCTAAGGGACCCAAATACACAATTAAGGTGTAAAAGTAAAGAGTTAGCCATTAACATCTTATTTTCATGCTCAAAAGGCATTGTAGAGCCATTTTTAGGCGGAAAAAGGAGCACAAGACAGAATTAGCATTCCTGTAATGCTTTTTCCTCTGGCTGAAAAGGCAATATGGTTTAACAAAAGCATGCATTTTCAAGCTGGCATCAAATTATTGGATTTCTGTGAAATTCGCGTACACATATCACCTGACAAAAAGCAGGCACATTTCATAAGAACTTATTGTAAATGCTGTATGAAAAGCGTAATTTACAGGCAGATCTCTATTTTTTTTTATTTATTTTTTTTACAAAATGGAGAGCAACATTTTTGCTCGCTTCTACTCTTGCATTTTCCGCTTGGTTCTGTAAATGTGCAAAGCTGCATGCAAAGAAATCAACCTCCAGCAACTCCCCCTTCACCTGATATTACCACCTCCTCCTTCACCCGCTTTTCTTTGGATGTTACTACCTCGTCATTTACCTTGAACACTCACCACCTCCTCGGTCACCACCACATCCTTTACATTCTCAAATCACTCACAACCTCCTCCTACTCTACTCTGCCACCTCCCCATTCTGCATTTCTCCCACCCTCTTCTTCTTCCAAGGCTCACCAGTCTCCAGCCTTTTCCAAATGCAAATCTCCTGCAACCCACAATGACCAACTGGGGCTGTGTGCTTTTAAACTTTATTCTCCTCTCCCATAGTTGGGGCTTTAACCACGGGTCTGCAATGCAAATGCTTGGTTTCTGTTTTTGTATTAAACACACATTGAAATTGAAACATTGTTTACACAGCGTGGGGCAATATCTTGCCTGGGAACAATGCTTCTGCAACTCTGATTCCAGCAATGTATTTGCAACATTCCGGAAGTAGCAGACTTGCAACATCATTTCTGCGGAGCTCCGGAGTTCACTGCGGGTCCTACAAAGTCTGATGCAGCATGTGAAGCTCAAACTGTATTTAAACACACACTACCATTGCAGACTGAAGGGAAATTAATTTCCTTAAGGGGTAAGCTATCTTTATATAGTAGAGCTTTTGTATCTGCTCAGAGACCAATTCAGGCTCCCTCAGTTGGTAAGGGTGTGTATTATTAGTGCCCTGATTTGGTCAAGGCTTCTAGGGCTGGCCTTTTCTAACTGAATGAGCGAGAAGAACCCAGGTCACCAGAACAGGCTTGTGTGTAGGCACTTATTGTCCCTGCCATGTGAACGGGAAATGGTGGGGGGGGGTGGGCGGGAGAGATCCTGTCCATACCGCCCCGGCCCCCTGAGCCACCACTGTGTTGGTCCCCAGAACCAGGCTAGGAACTTCAACCGGATCAAAAGTACATGAGAGCGGAAATGCAGTCCCTTGACACCCACCTCCTTAAGTGGGTTCAGCATGTCTGACCCAGAATTAGTTTCCCATTCCCTAGATGGGAACTCCCTTTGATTCTGAAATATTTCCATCTACGAATGTCTGCTGCCTCCACTAGACAGCAGCAGATTCCCAGACTTTACCCAGCATGGAGTAGGAGAACGCTACCTGGGAAAGCCGAACTCGCTCTGTGTTGACCAAGGGACTGTGAGGACGCCAAGATGACCGTGGTGCCGGCAGACTCGGGAGGAAAGCAGGGGACAGAGGACTGCAGAGGCCGGTTCACTGTGTGGCAAACACAGAGGGAAGGACAAAGAAACTTCCTAGCGGCCACGGGAACCTGGAAGCAGCCTTACCACCTCGGAACACGGTGCGAGAGCCCAGAGGAAAACGCGAGCTGTGAAGGACGTGGAAGCCAGTGGGTGAAGACCCCAAGCTGGAGGCGGGACATCGGAGTGGTATCTCCTACTGCACAGAGGGAAACCGGAGAGAGAGGGAGGCGCACGCACACACACACACACACACACACACACACACACAAAGAAAGACAAGAGTGTATGAAGGGAATGAGAAAGAAAATTAAATTCAATATTACCCAAAAAAGGAAGTCAGATGAATGTGAGAGAAAAGCAAGTTTGCAACTGTATAAAGTGAATCAGATGAAAAACCCTGGCATGAGTGTAAACAAGGCAGAAGCACGTTTGCTATTGTATAAAGTAAATCATCTGAAAAGCCCTGTGGGAGTGAGCACTCTGCATACTACAAACTACGGACTGTGTGAGCAGCTGGTGTATTTTCTTTTTCTCCCAACTGAGACCAAAGTTTGTTCTCTCTGGCAGAGCTGAGGCAGAGTGAGCAGAATGTTTAGTGTTTGGTTCGCGGTGCCGGGGCCGTCGGAAGCCGCCTGTTTCAAGATCCATTGTAACCAGTGCCGGAGGCTCGGGGCTAAAGATAAACCGCTACCCCTGCAGGACTGGTTTCCAAGAAGACTTAATTGAAGGTGAAGAGGTGCAAGGGTTAAAGGAGCGAGGTGCTGACATGGCGGGTTTGGGCTTTAGAACACATTTGCAATCCAAACGACAGGACGCTTGGAGGGATATGGAAATCCTTCCCTTGACACATGAAATAGACACTTCCACGACCCCGGCTGTTATAAATGTGGACAACCAGGACAGGTCCCCTCAAAGGGAATCTGAAGGAGCAGAGTTCCCAAGAATTGACTTATTAACTGGGGAGACCTTTGATCACTCTGTGGCTGAGTTACCCATGCAAATGGACTTGGAGGTTTTGGAGGAACTGAAGAAGAAAGAAGGCCAGTGTGCTGGTAAGAACAGAGCCCCCACAGGTGTACTGGGCACCTTGGATGAAAAACAAACGGCCAGAAATGGTAGGTATGTTTGAATCAAACACCATTCAGGTGGGACAAGAGGAATCTAATTTGCTAATGCTGGTAGCTCGGCTATCAAAAGACATTTTAAATCTAACAGCAAGATTCGAAAACCAAAAAACGCCTCAGCCTAGCAAGTCTGAGAGACAAACTAGGGAATGATTCTTGGCTAAGCCCAAATCATGAGGCAAACATCCTAAATGAAGAGGTATTCTGCCCAAATGAAATTATCAATTTGCTAGAAGAGGGGACAAGAGGAGAGTAAAAATCTAGAAGCCAATCAATGGCTCCCCCGGAGACAGGGGGATGAAGACATGAAGAGTGGTCTAACCTCAGCTTCGACTGATGAAAGGATATACCAACAGGACTCCCAGGCCGAAGCAAGACATGGAGGGTCCCGAAATACCACAGATCTGGCCTATTTTCGAAACACTTTGATGGCAACACTTACCCTGTCACTGGCACCTTTTGGGAAACTATACGAAGCTCTTAATGACACGCTAAAAGACCAAACCACGCTTATAGCAATGGCTCAGTCTAAAATGAGCTACTTGGAAGGCTTTGTAGGAAAGGTACAGGAACGCCTGGATAAAGAAGCTGAATCATCTCAAGTATGGCAAAATCATCTATGTAATTTAGCAAGACATGAGGAGCTAGACAAGTCCACTCTGATGACAGCCGTACTAGAAGACTGTAAGTGGATGGAGAACAACTTTAAAGATTTACAAAATGCCAGGAGAAGTTTGAATAAGGATTTAATTGAGAACCCGGCTGGAGGTAGAAAAGATGGGAAAATGACCCACCTCCCAACCAAGATGGGAACCTAAAGGAAGGTCTTGATATACAACAAAAAGAGAGGCCGATAAATTATGCAGATGGGAACGTGTTCCCGATATTCTAAAGCTCAAAATCCCTATGGGGGCAACTTAGGTCTCAGGCTAAAGCCCCCAGACCAGATCTGAAAAAACATGAAAAAAAGGAGAGAAACGAAAATCGAATGGATCTCGGGCATTCCTGAGAAACCTGAGAACCCCTCCCCCCGCCATAAAACCATCAAATGAGAAACGGCAAAAAAAGGACAATCAAGAAGTAACTGCAGTAACTCACTAAAACTAAGCCGGTCAATCTTTGGACATAGTACAGACTCAGTTGGGAGCCAATCTACAAGGGGGAATGTTGGACTCTTGTTTAAGTGACTGTGTTGAAATTATTGAACAAGAAGAAGAGAAGAAGCAGCTGAGGAATGGAGGACAGTAAGCTCTACAGACTTGGCGGAAATTGATAGACAAGTCCTGCAGATCTCAAACAAAGGGGAGAATAAGCAACAGATAGAAGACCAACGGTTGAGGATAGAGATAACACATGATGAACAATTCCTCCTATTTAGGACTATGGGAGGAAAAGAGGTTAAACATCAAGAAAAAGAATAGGGTGGAACAAAAGGAGTAAATAAGGCAGGGTGACCTGAAAGATCTGGAGGGACGAAAAGGATACTCAGAGACTGACTATGACTAAGGGAGCCAGCAGGAGGCAAAATACGTCGCAAGTGGAGAGCCAAGTCTTCGACTTAAGGAGCTCGGAACAAAGGACCAAGAGGGATCCTAATCGGATCTATTTGGAGCGTCTAATAAATCAAAGGATGTCTTGTACCTAAATCGCAGGAACGTAATGGTCCTATTGCACCACATCCCAAAATTGAGAAAAATTACCACAGATGACATCCAAGTGGTACAATTACTAAACCCATCTGCGAAGGCTATACAGTCTTCCTTAACGAAGCTGGTAAGGGAGAATTGGGTCGGCGCTTTTCGTGTCTCCTAACATTGGTCAAAATGGGTAGAGCCCTGAAAGTAACTTCATCTAAAAACCTGTGCCCATATGTCAAAATGATAACCCTGGAAAGATATCCCCTAGGTCAGGTCTCTGCAACCTTTGGCTCTGCAGATGTTTTGAACTGCAACCCCCATCAGTCTTAACCAGCATAGTCAGTGGTGAGGGATCATGGGTGTTGTAGTCCAAAACATCTGCAGAGCCAAAGGTTGCAGATCCATGCCCTAGGTGGCATTAAAACTACCATAATCCTATGGAATGTGTACAGGAGCCCCAGTGTACCCTCGGATGCTGCTTTTGTGGACTCCATTACATCCCAGATTAAGAATGCTTTTATGGCAGGAGAGACCCCGCAAATAATTGTGTGTGGGGACCTGAATCTGCATTATTTGGACAACTTGGGGGTAGTAAAAGATGAAACCGCGCTGGGAGAAAAAGAGTTACGATGGCTGAACGAAATGGGCTCCAATGATATCTATGTTAAACGGCCAAACAATAGGCGATATGCCAGGGGCAAGGACCTGGAGAAATGCGACATTGAGTGCCTGTTTAGATTATTGCTTTGTGTCAGAGAACATCGCATCCTCCATTGTAAAATTTGAAATGAGGATGAAGCCAAGGGACCATGACCTGTTGGCCCTGAACTGGGAAATATCAGGAAGGAGGATGACTCAACATATGACCATCCCAGTCGAGCCAACAGGCGGGCGGAATGGGCTTAGAATTAAAGCATGGGAAATCCCAAAGATATCGACAAGTTTTGATGAATACTTGTCGACTCATCCTAGTGAAGTCGATTATGTTTGGATTTTGAGGGGCTATATGGAAAAACAGGGTGTGTCTAGAAGGCCCGAGTTCCACCCGATACATGCCACTAACAAGGAGGTGAGGATGGCAAAAAAGAATTGAGAGCTCACAGTAGGAAGCTAAAGAAATAAATCCAGTCAATGTACTTGCCCAAGTAAAAAAAAGGAAGCATCAATATCCTAACTAGTTGTTGGCATCTAAAGCCAAATGATCCCAGTTTGATGCAGAGCAAATGTTGAAAGCCATCTGTAAGACGAATACAAGAAATCTGTGGAGCCTGCTGAATAATGCCGGAGACTCTGGGCAGGCCCTCATGATTAGCTAGATCTGAGTCAAAATGGATAGGTTTGTATACCAAACTATTTGAGAAAAGGGTGTCTGATACTCAACATAAAGGCAGCAACCTGGGAGAGGGGGGAGTTGGGCAATTAACATTGAGCGAGATGATGTTAAATGATGATTGGAAGGCTGAGCACTTCAAGAGCAGCTGGCCCGGACGATCTGTCCAATCAAGAGTAAAGCATTGAAGCAGTGGTGGTACCGATCTTTAAGAAGGGAGATCGGGAGGATCCGCGGAACTACCAACTTATTGCCCTCCTTGACTCACTAGGGAAACTGTTTGCAACGATTTTGTTGGGCCTGCTAAAGCTCAAAACAATCGAGACAGGTTCATACATTTACATAGCATTGATGGATTTGGAGCAAGCGTTTGATGGGATGAGTAGGGACAAACTTTGGGACAAACAGACCAAAAGGAAATGCTGAAATATCTGGTGGAAGCGACTAGAGCCCTATACATGGACACCTCAATTCAAATAATTTCAGCCAAGATCCCCACGCTTAAGGCAGGGGTGTCCACTGGCCCCCTTTCTGTTTAACCAATACATAGCTGATCTAGTTGACTACCAGAAGCATGTTCAGGCCTTTTCACTGAAAGTCAATGGTGTACAAGTCCCCTGGGTTTTAGATGCAGACAACCTGGTTTTCATTGACCAAACCCAAATAGGCCTGCAGCAGAGACTGACTGCCTTTCAAGGGTATTTGGAGGCAAACGGTCTCTGGGTTAATGTTAAGAAATCCAAGATCTTGATTATGGCCCTGGCTCAAAGGAAACAAAGAGATGTTCACCAATGATATATAGGAGGGGAGCATCTAGAGAAGGTGGAAACAATGACATACTTGGGAGTAATGCTAAACAGAAAAGTGAATGATGAAGCTCATCTGGGAAAACTTTGTAGTAAGTCTAAACAACTTGCAGCACAAGGTAGAGCATTGCATAGGAAATACAGAACTTTCTCAATGCGCCCTCTAATCACCTTCTACAAACAGAAGGTGGTCCAAATTCTAACATATGGGGCTGAAAAAATGTTACGTTTGTCATGGAAAGTTTGGGCGCTCCTGGAGGAAAGTCTTAAGGCTTCCAAACTCATTGCCAGTGACATCTATGCAATTTGAGCTGGGGCTCCAGTCAATGGAGTCCATCGTAACTTGGAAAACAACATCGCTGTTCCGAGAATGTATGATGAATGATGACACTCTACCCCTAGAAATCCTAAGAGAGAAAGTTAAAAAAACAGGGGATGAATGCTTTAAGAACTGGGAGGAGAAGTGTGAGGCGATACTAAAGCATAATGATATTTCAACTGAAATGCTTATAGAAAATTCATTGAAAGCTAAAAAGAAACTGCAAAACTGGGACTGGATCAATACCCAAATATCAAGGAAGTCAAACAGATTGGAAGAACAGGTAATTGAACCAAATTCCCAGATATTTGCAGAAATTTCCTTCGGCTCATTTCTGAGATCTATTTATGAGAGCGCGCCTCAATAAACTACCTACTAGAGAGAACCAATTGAGGAGGAAACAGCTGGAGATTACAGAAGCTGCCCGTAGACAATGCAGAGAAGAGGGTTATTTAATTGTTATTCCATTTAATGATGGAAAGTAGTGCGTTCACAGAAGTAAGATGGTGCTACCCAGGAGGGTTTTTTGATCAATCAAAATCTCTGTCAACTGAGGAATGGTGGGAAATGTTTATGATGGGGGGCAGGGTTAGCCTGGTATTGGAAGGTATGAAGTTTATTGAAAAAGGTAATTGCGCTCTAGACCCAAGGAGATGTTCTTACTGGATGTATTTTTTCTTTTTTTTATTGACGCAGTTGTTTTATTGATGGAGTTGTTTTTTTAAGGAGTGAATGTAAAAGGTTTACTTGATGTAAATAAACCAAATACAATAAAAAATAAAAATACATATGAAAAGCCCCGACAGTGAAGTACAGCAGGCCAAAGTTAAGTTTGCCAGTGTGAAAATCCAATCACATAAATTAGTCCTGGCAGGGGAATACACCAGGCAAAATCAAGTCTGAAAGTAAAGTTGAACAAAGTGGAAAAGAACCTTGCAGGGGAGTACACCAGGTATCCTCCGGGGTTGGGACTTGTATACAAGTACTTTGTTGAACAATGAACTCTAAGGAGAATTCATAACCTTGGGTATTTGAGGTGCCTCAAAGAAGAAACCTGGGGAAAGGAGTAGTCACCTGCAACTGTGACCTTTATCCATTGGGAAGATTTGTGTTGGTGTTATACATTTCTTTTGAGTCTGAAAGTTTGGGCACTTACAAGGACAAAGACATTATCCTTCACATATTAGAGTTGTTTTGTAGAATATGAGGGCATGGATAGGATTTTGGACATAGGACATTTTGCTTTGGATCTTGACACTGGGCATACCATTAGTTTTGGTTGAGTGGGGATAGTGAGGCCTTTTCCAACCCCATTTTATTGTGAATAAAAGTTTATAGCTAAAACCATGAGCTCACTGTGTCCTCCTCTCATTCCTGGCTCGTCACAGACTCTAGTCTAGATTGAGAAATCACAGCATAAAAACATGGTTCTTAAACCCTGCAGCTGAGAGCCCAGCATTGCTACACATCATGTCTTGACCCAAGCAAAGGCCTGCATGATATGAGTAGTTCCTTCCAAATTCCATAATGCGTTCCTCCTAAATCACAAGGGTGCCATGTCCTTATGAATGGCAGCATAGGAGGAACCTGGAGGATGGAACGATGAATCGTGTGGCTTGTGAAAGGATCTTTGAGTAGTTGATATTTTAGGGTGTTCTACAATTTACAGAGATCATTCGGAATATCTGCCCTTAATTTTACTCTTATTTTGTTAAAGCCAGTTTTCTGCTATGACTCTCTAAAATATTCATCTAGTCCAAGCTCTTACTATGGAAAGTTCAAGTTGCATCTACATTTTAATATACGAGGAGCCCAATTCATACTGACACCATTTTGTTTTCCAGACTTAAGCAAATGTGTAACTGGTCTGGATATCGGGCCCTTTGTGATTGGCTGCATATTTAAGATGTTTCAATATGAGGACAGCACAGCATTTGCACCATTTTCCATTCATAAAGTTACAGTTCATAACTGGTAGCAAGTCTAGGTTGCCTTCATTTAATGGAACAACGGTTGCGTCAATGTACAATTTGCAGAATGTTATTTGCACGTTTGGATTTGGATTCAGTTCGTTTTTGGCATAATTTTCATGTATAAATGGGGGCATGTTTGACTTCTATTTTTCAGCATATGTTTTCTCTGCTTACATTTGTGGCAATGCTTATTTTGAGTCATTCTGTTTTGGACAGGTAGTATTTGAGTTTTTCGCATTATATTCTTTTCTATTGAGAATCACATTCAACCTATAGTAGAATTACTACCCCACACAATAACAGTACTTTGAGAAGCAGCTCCCACTTCATAAAACCCAATGTAGAGCTCTGTTAAATATGTAAGGGTGTGGAAGAAATGGCCTCCGTCATTCATCCACCCGATGTTGGTAGAATTGTTAAAGTGTGACTGTACCAGTTCTTCACGCCAGTAGGAATCCCCATTTTTTGCTTGCAGGCCTGTTGATAAAAAAAAGCAGACTACTTCAACATTTAGCAGGTGGATCAAACTAGCTATTGCCTTAGTATATAAGGTATCAGACAATGCACTCCCAGCTACTATTCAGGGTCACTCCAGAAGAGATAGCTCAAACTCATGGGAGGTCTTGAAAGTGAAAGTCTTAGGAGATATTTACAGAGGGGCCATATGGGCTTCATATCGCCCATATGGCCATATCGCCCTAGACACTGTATGATACAAACTGGGAGTATCTAAACCCACTCTTGATTCTGTGGATTTTCTTATATGGACAACAGATTTGCTCATTTAATTGCATTAAAGAATGGCTTTGGACACAGCATGATTGTTAGCGGACACTATTATTATGGTTTGGCAATATCCAATATTCCCTGCATTGCTTGTTATTCCCTTATTGAGTAGGACTGGGAGAAAGAAGGAGGGCTGGAAGGTAATCTAGACCACCAATCCGGAAACCTCCATACTCCAATTCCTATTCTTCCTCACTGCACTACTAGAGCCACTTCTGCCCACACAGGTAGGCTATAGAAGCCCTAACGTACCTAAAGGTGGATGAGGATTTGCCAACCAGCTTTATAGCTGTTTAAGGGGGAAGGGTCAACATTGCCAATATCTGAGAACTAGACACCTCATGGAGTAAAAGACTTCACCTGTGCAATAAATAACTCATCAACGTCTCTCAGATCCACCTCGCTTTCCTGCAAGTTCCCTCCTGTTAGCTACCATCATGAAAACATAAAATGAAGCACTTTGAAAAACACCATAACATCATGCATGTTCATTCAGAATTCGCATAAGGAATCATTGTAGGCTACGCCGACTCTCGCAGTTTATCACCTCTTCTGAAAGAAATACGCTATGCAGGCAGATTTGATTGCCAATTAATTCATACTAGGTAATTTTTCTTTACTAAATTTGGGGATTTGATGGAAGGTATATGGCCCACATGCATGTAAGTTATTACACTGGTTAAAAGTTATCAAGAGTGTGAGAGTCCCCCTACTGAGAATGAACATGGTTCATGCAACCTATTCTATGGAATTTCCTCCAATCGGGCAGGTCTACAACCGCGTTTAAGCTCACTGCACCCTTCACAGAGGAGAAATAACCATTTGCATATCATTCTGGTCCCACCCACAAGGACAGGCCAGCACTGAAATGCTAGGCAATTCTCCTCTGAACAAGAGTACCATCAGCAACCCAGACACGTGTTTCGGTCAAGATGAGCCCCCCAAAAGCACAGTAAGCAAGGATTCAAAGTTCTACAATGTTTGAATTTCACCTCAGATTTATTTTGGGTTTTGTTTGCCCTTATTTTGCGTTGTTTACATATTTTCATTTGAAATATTTAGCCATTAATCAGTTTTCCTTTTCAAAGAAAACGTTTTCGCCAGTCTTGAACAGCAGTCCTGCGCAAGCACCCCAACAAAACGCTTTATCTCCCACCTTCCCTTAATTACCCCTCTGTTTATCACCTTGATGTGCCCCAAGGCTTCACTCCTTTTCTACCGCCTCTCTGTGAAGAAACTTTCACGTATCCCCGATATCAATTTGAACCCCTTCCAAACCTATGATTGTGCCCATTTTAGCCTCTTCTATACCCTAGTTATTGATCCCCTTCATACTCCCCTTTTCGTTAAGGGGCACAGAGAGCAGAATCTGTATCTATCGCTTTTGAAGTCAGAGCTCTTACACGTCAGAGGTTATGGTGATTGGATATTTTAAAAGGTGAATGTGTTTTGGCGCACTATCTGGTGGGCAGACGTTTTCAAGCAAAATATGCAAAAGCTACAATAACATTTTATACATAGGTCATTTTGAAAGCTCGTCTAAGAGCAGTGTCCAGACTATTGCATTTGAAGATAAGGGCTTCAGAAATGCACAACGTACTCCAGTTAAGACTTTCTTAGTGAGGCATGCAAGGGTTTCTCAACATTTCCTTTTTAATTGCAAGGTATAGCTTGTACCAAAGAATCCTTTCCTCAACAAACATCGGGAAGAAAGGTATTTTTTTCCATGGGCAAGACCCGATGAACCAGATATAGCCAGAGAGATGACATGAGAGAGGAAGCAGAGTTATATCAACCGATACAGCGAGCTACAGGAGGGAAAAAGCAACAATAGAATGCAGAGATGGGAGATCCAGGGTGACAGAGAAACACACCGCAAAATGTGGCATCGCAACATTTAATGGTGAGAGGCAGAGCGTCAGAAAGTGAGAGACAGACAAAAACAAAGTAGCAAAGGGAAGGGGAGATGGAGCAAAAACATGGAGGTTGTCAAGCAGGTAGTGCCAGGCAGCAACAGTAGGCACAGGAGGCAGAGATGTGATGCTGGTAGAGTGAGGGACTTGATTTATGAAATCACCCGATGTAACTAGCTGACATCTGTAGTAACTCCTGAGTTTGTGCCCAAGTAAATGTCTAGGGAGGATAGCTCAGCGGCAACGTGCTCGCCTTGGAAGCAAGACGGCACAGAGAAACACAGGTTGGATCCCCAGGTCGGCGCTTAGAAAACTCTGTGTATTAGGCGAGTTATAAATAACCTATCATATTATATCAGAAGTATCATGAAGATGAAGCTGGGTAGTATGCATCTACAAAGTTCTTGTGTGGGGGAAAATGTTTTCCACAGATGCAATAAATTATTTAGAACCACTCTGGAATACAGCTGTTTTGTCACTTATTTTTTCGAACAAGTTTTTAATTTTAAGCTCACATTGGATGGTTGTCAGACACTTTTTACTATTTTGCGAAGGAGGGAAATCATTTTTACTCTCTTGAAATTGGATTTACTCTCTAATTCTACAAATTGGGAGTAACATATTCTCACTCCATAATTCTATATGGAGCACTGAGTAAAAGTATGACAAGCACATTAGGTTCCCATTTGGGGTGTATGCAGAATGGGGAAAGAGTTTCCCACAGGGTCAGGGGAAATGCTAGCCTTCTTAGCTGGTTACTATTACAGGGCCCCACTCTGAGTGCTCATGGAAAGGAGCAGCAGGAATGGGTGCCTGTGTATGAACCCTAAGGCACTAACAAGAAACAGTATTCACAAGACTGAAGCCTGTACGGGTCCAGCAGAAACTGAACAGTGACTGCCTCCTGAAACAGGAACCAGCATACTGTTAACTATATGGTACAAGGTACAATACTGAAACGCGACAAAGCAAGGGGGCAGAGATTGCCTGCTGGGAAACCTAGCAGCCAAACTCTGAACAAAGGAATTACACAAGCACAAGTGAGGACAAGAACAGTAACAGAAATATCAAGGGAAAGAGTAGGAAGTCAAAGTGAGCAAGGTTCAGGACAGAACAGGAAGAAAGAGAAAAAGCAAGAAGACAAGTATCTAAGTGCAAGGGTACAGGAGACTGTACTGCAGACTAGAAACTATGAACCAAGGAACAGCAGACTGAATTATAGACCAGAAAACTCAGGACTTCGATAACAAGGACTGAACTGGACACTGGTAACCAGGAACTGTAACTATGGACTGGAATAACAAGGGTAGGACTGCAGACAGATGACAAGGAAACTCAGGACTGGAATCTAGGAAGCTAAAGCCAGCTAACACGGACTATGGGCACAGAACAAGGAACTGCAGGCAGGGAACAAGATAATTGGTTGTTAAGAGCAAGGGGCTGCAGACAGGGAATAGAGGACTGCAAGCAGGGGAGCAGGACTGCTGTGCAGGAAGCACAGAGGTGCAGGGCAGAAGACAGGGGAGAGCAGGGCGAGAAGCAGGGCTGCAAGGCAGGGAGCATAAGGCACTGGAACAGGAGCAGGTTCTGGAAGCAACAGGACACAGCAGAAACCCAAGCATCAAAGCATAGTGGAGCTGGGAGCAAACTCAATGCAAGAGTCCTGTGCTCCTGCAGGCAGCTGACGAAATACTGACCTGCCCTGTGCTGGAGCATGCTCATTAACAGCACCTGGAGGAGCACACCTGAAGGTAATCTACCTCCTCCCTCTCTGGTCCTGGGAAAGTGACAGCAGCACTGATCTCCAAGGCTTCTGGGGATTGTAGTTCTAAGAGTGTTGCATAGGCATAGTCAGGAAATGAGAACTGCCACACGGTGCATTGTGAGGTATGTAGTTTGTGAAATTAAGCAATGAAGTAGCAAAGTCTTGCAAACGAAAAAGTAAAGGCTACATTATGAATAGGTATTGTCTGGGGAGGATTATCAAGATGAATGAGTCCCAAAATAGTCCATGATGGGTGCCAATTTGTGCTCCAGTGGCAAAGTCATGACAGAAGTTCTGTGACACTCTTAAAGCTCATCTCTCTTAAACCTAAGGGAGGCAAACCCTATTGGCCTGCAAAGTGAAGTTAAGGAACAAAGGTGGAACGCCCAAGAAAGCCTGAGTGGAAGGGTGCAGGCACCCCTTGATCCTGGGACTGAGTGCCAAGAGATGCAAGGAAGACCAGAAAAGAAAGATGCAGGAACCCCTTAAATCCAAGAATTGGAAAGCAGAGACAATAAGGGTGCACACAAGCCTTTAAGCCAGTGTGTGCGAGGTCAGGGAGATACCCTAAGAAAAAGGGGAATGAAAGGTGCAGGAAACCCTTTAAGCCCGAATATCTGCCAACGTCAAGGGACCCGAGGGCATAAGAAAACTGTTCCTTTAATAGGGTTTACAATTAAACGGTCCATTTGTTGTTTATGTTTTGTCCAACCTTTACTATAGTCGCAAAATAAATAATAGTTTGCACTGCACTTATGAATGGACCTGCTATCCAAAGAAATGGGATCAACAGGCTTAGGCCAAATAAGGCAAGGCCGGTGAGGGTACCGACCACCTACTTCCACCCTTGACAGATTTTCTGGGACTTCTCTTTCAGGTCTGGAGTGTGCCAGTCCAACAACAACCACCAACCCCCTGATTACCAGTAATCGGTTTCCTCAACAGCGACACCGCCAATAACAGTGACCTAGATTGAGAACTTCGGGTCTGGTTTGGACCAAGACGGCTTACTACCACCAAAAGGCTGGGCCATATGCAAAAGAAATCGCAGACCAGGTGGCTGACTCAATGGTCCGACCCAAGACTCAGAGGCAGCCACATTTTTTCCTCACAGGGGATAACACTCTTAGGATCATCTGAAGCAATCAGCATCAAGACACAGATGCCAGTAGTGATGGAGCACAGCCAACCTGCAGTAAGGAAGCTGAAATCGATGAAGACAGTGATTCAATGTTTCCCCTCTCCTTAAATGTTAGCATTTTGTACATTCAGGGAACTGCTGCAATTGTTGACACTATCCCTTTTAAAGGAACAGAGGTCATAGTACCAAAGGTGAAAAAGTAGCATATAAGTCATTTTTGGGACCCAGCTCAACATCAGAGGCACATTTCTTTCTATTCAACTGGCAGCACAAGTCTGTGCCGACTTCAGAGACATAGTAAACTTTCCAGTCGTAATGGTTTCCTTGCAGCACGAGCCAGCAGCGCTCATGACATGGAACCTGCAGCAAATTCAAAAATGCTCTTCCAATCCAATGATATCATTACTTCCTTTCTGGCAGTGGTCCCCCATGTGACCAGGGCACGGCATTCGCTACCTGATCCTGACCCTAGGTGACGGCAATAAGCAGGAGGAAGCATGGAAGCCGAAAGTCTAGCAGCATGAGGAAGAGAACATCCGGCAGATGCCATCGGAGGGCTGCGAGCAGAACGGAAAAATGCCAAGTAAGAGCGGTGACTCTGCGCTGGAGCAAAGGGAACACCGGGGCGTATTGGTGAACACACTGCATTTTAAATGTTAAACAGCCCAACCGTATAAAGAAAGGAAGCTATTTGTTTATACTGAAAGTGAGGGAAAAAGTGCATTTTCAAAAGGGAATCTTTGAAGCGTACCCGTTATTTTCAAGAACTGAGGGAGACACCTTCTGGATTAAGGAGCACTATCCTTGAAAGACTTGTTGTTGCAGTTATTTAATCCTTTTCCTATTTGAACACTTTTGAAACACTTAAGGCCAAAGACATTATCCTTTTCACCTTAAGATTTATTTCCATAGAATGTGAGGCTCAGAATAGTACTTTGGACAAAGGACTGTTTTGTTTTGGACATTCTGCATCTGATAGATCCTTAGTTTTGAGTTTAGGTAGGGAAACACCTCTAGTGCAGGACAGCCAGGCATTTTCCCAACCCCTTTTTATTTATCAATAAAAGTCTTTAGCCAAAACCATGTCCAACTTGTGTCAGAGTTTCATTCCAGGCTCCTCACAGCTCCCAGTCACTAAATGACCCTGCAAACCGCAAACACAGGCTCCAGTATGCATGCACACAGAAAGGGACTGCACCAGTGAAGGAAATCAGAATTCAAAGTAGCAGACCAGCCCTTTAAAGGAGGGTTTAGATGGCTATATAAGCCCAGAGTCCCAGTCAGGTAAGCTGGGTGGTAGGAGAAAGAGTTAGCGGAGCAAGTTGGAGAGCAAAGGAAGGATTTGGTAGCAGGTGGACAGTGAGGAATGAGTTAGGAAGAGGTTGGAAAAGGAAGAAGGAGTTAAAAGACAATAGGAGATAAATAACCTGGAAGAGGTTGGGTTTAGAAAGTCCTGAGCAGCCCACTAATCTGTTGCTGTGATTTACTGAGAGACTTTCATCCAACAACTAAATGTCCTCAGAGGGAGAACTCTTGCAAAACTGAAGTCATGAATCACTGATCCCTCTGCTAACTCTTAACAGTGAGGTGAATTCATCCAGGGAGGGGTCTAGGTCTGGGTAAAACAATAACAGTTAACTGTACTAGACGGTAGGAGTTATTTTTTTCATAAACACAATGCATCCTTTGAAGTAAGTAGAAATAAAAAAGGACAGACCCTAATAGTAACTTTTTGGTTTGGCTTCTTGCAGAAGCAGTGAAAGGATATGCATACACTGAAACAGGACACTCAGAAAATTGTGTAGTGACACCAGAAAGGTATCTGCCCACTGTCTGGAGAAATATGGAGCAAATGTAGGATTGGATTCTGGCGCTTGGAGAAAAGGCAGCAAGAACCAGTCCTTCCACTCAGGCTGGTTCTGAAGCTCTGAGGCCTGCTTCTGAAAGAACTCCTGGGCCTTATCAATCCGGTTTGTCTGAAATATAAGAAAACATGTTTTACATCCTTGCCCATCATTAGAGATGTATTCTTAGAGAAGATTTATCAAATATTAGTATTCCACCCCACCTTCCCAAGACTCCTTTATAGTATCTTATGGTTAAGAGTTTTGAATGCCACTGGATAGCCTAAATAAAAAAGGGCTGCAAAAAAAAGTACATACTCAGCCCATTAAGCAGATAAACATCGCTTACAGTGGAACTGGGCTTGAGCATCTTTTTTAATGCTACAGTTAAATGTCTTCTCACCAGGTCCTGGCAATATGCTAACTTGTCTGATTCTACAACCTGTTAACCGGCAAGCCTGCCTCCAGAGCAAGAGGTGCAGAGCACAAACCTGAATGGTGTAGACTAGGTAGTAGCGATATAGGCTGGTCTTTAGTTTGCTGACTGTGGGTCGGTAGACATCCTCAAGCCGGCTGAAAAGACGTCGGTCAAGGTAAACCCAGTATTCCCGAAGTCCACCAAGATCAAAGTTCTGGATGAATTGCTGCAGTTGTTCCACAATCTTATCAACCTGAGAAAGAAAGAAAATACATGAGTCTGAAAACATAATTCTGATAGAATTATGGGTATGATTAATAGTAAAGAATTCTGTAAAATGCCACAATTCATGCACAAGATAGGATTCCAATTTAGCAACAGCATGCATATTATACGTTATGATGGCAACTAGAAAGGACAACACATTAAAACAAGGTTTGTGTCCCTGCATTTGAGGCACGTAGACCTGGTCGACCAAGTTTAAGCAAATGTCGCACAAATAGCGACACTGAGGGGTTTTATTCACTTGTCCAGATTGTTGTCAGGCAGTCAAGGAAACCAGCCCTATATGGTCAAAATAGATTGCAAAAATGAAAGGCATTTCCCTAGTGAGCCCTGTTGCTTGGTCAGCTCAGAATCTGCCAGAATAAGACTAGTGTGGAATGGTTCATGGGACTTCAACTGGGAAAACACAACCCAACCCAAAGCCCGGGAACAGACCTGTTAAGTTTGAAGGTGGCCAGTAACTGGATGGCCACCAAAATGTTTGAATGGATGCATTCCTAAGATTAGAGGTTGCTTCGCAATCAGCTTCAATTAACTGATAAATCGGAAGGGTCTTCACCATTATCTTGTTCACTGATGGGATGAATCTGTGAAGCAAAGAGGATGCCTCAAATGTGATGTAGGGATCAGACAGACAGCCAAAAGTATTTGGAGAAGGTTTATTAAGGTAGGTAACAATCTTAAGGCCACCTTGTTGAGAATTCCTCAGCCAAAGACCAATTGTCTCTGCACATCTTCCACCAAACATTGCATTCTCTCCATAGTACCTCATTTCTTTGGAGTTACACTCTATGACATAGTTGAAGAAGGGTGAACACAGCACTTGCAGATAGCAGAACACCTCTTTCTCCTCCTTCACAAAACATGACAGACCAAATTTCAATATATTTCATAGTCTTTCAATTTCACTGGTGCCCTCTACTCCCTTTCAGCATGCTTCATCCTCCCCCTTCTAAACAGATTCAACCCTCCCGAGTGTTAATTTGAGCAACCTTAAGCAACCTTGGGTCTTCCTCTTCTTTGGCATGGGGTTAGATTCACTTAGACCTGCCCTGGGATCGGCAACCCCTACATTTCCAGAGGCCTCCCGACCAACAAATCGTCAGCCTATTGCTACTGCCCCTGGTTAAATCCCCATGAACCTGTACCATGTTTCTGAATCTTTACTCAGAATACATGCTTTGAAAATTTGAGTTACACTTCCCTACTTTGAAAACCCCATCCTATATTGTCTATGTCACCAAACCTAAACACTCTCTTAGTAAGCTTTGTTCCTCTGTCACATGCAGACTTATTACTTTCCATCACCTACTCTATATCCTTGCCCTGTTTGGAGGCTGCTCTCTTTCTTTTCTTTAGTGACCTGGCATGGGTTCAGCTTGACGTTTGCCTCCCTCCCACTCATTAGCCAGAAGGGCCCCACTTTCATAATCCTGTTGGGTGAGGTGTGAATGCTCCAGAATACATTCTCATGATAGGGCATGACATTCAAACCACTGGCTATTGCCTGCTGGACAGATTCACTGACAACTATTCAGCATTCAACCATGCCATTGGTCGCTGGGTGGTACACAGCAGGGTGACGCCACTCGATCCCCCTATCTGTCATGGCAGCATTCCTGGATTTCTTTACATGCGAACTGGGTCCATTGTCGCTGGTTACTATCTCTGGATACCCTTCGCCTTTGAGCACTCCCTCAAAGTACTCAGTTACTGTACGTCCGATGACCAATTCAACTATGGTCACTTCGAGCCATTTAGAAAAGTGCCACATAATGGTGAGGATATATTTCTTTTCTCCTCACCAAGATCTGGTAAAACCTCATGATGTCAATTTCCTGCCATTGCTAAATCCCTTGAATAATGGAAATGAGATTGAGAGGCTGCCTCTCAGTTCAGATGCTCTTATCAAAGATAAGTCATGCCCAACAATCCAGAACAGCCCATTCTATGTGTATGTCTAAGGCAGGCAACCAATAAGTATATATTTCTTTCCATTTGGTGACTGTGATCCATGGTATTCCTGAGGCTCCATTTGTAAGACTCCTCAAGCTCAACAATGGGTTCATCATCTGCCCTCTAACTACTATTCCTTTCAGGATCAAAACCATTCCTCATACCCCAATATCCCCACATGCTCTCAAGGCCTCCTGACCTCTGTACAAATGACCCTGGTCATCATGGGGGTGGTGCGAGGTGTGCCATTAGTCCAGGAGGACAAACCCGCCCCGTACACACAAAAAGCCACAAAAAGTGTAGGTCACTTGAAACCCAGAGACAGAGTGGCCGTTGGCTACCAAGTAGGCAGAGTCTTTTTGGAGGAGTGGGGGGTTGAGGGGAGGGATTGGGGGTGAGGGGTGGTAGGAAGGGCAATGTGGACTCAGACATCAGTTAAACTAGGTGAAGCCCCACATGTGGATATTTCTAGTTTCATTTTGGTGTGAAAAATAAGCCTACCGTGAAATTTTACTTGGTTTCATGTCTTTTGTTGTCCCACTTTGCTACATGGGCATCATTACACATTTTTGCCAAACCCTATAGTCTGGATTACTTAGTAGGTAATTACTAAAAAGCCTATAGTCCCCTTTTTCCTGGCCAACCTTCCAGTGTCCATTCCATTACCTTGTCCAGGGTTTGATCTTGGTCAAGGTATACTGAACCTCCTGGGTGGTCCACTGAGCCACTGGCTAGTGAGAATGAACTCTTGGTGAGTAAGACCTGGTGTGTTGTGTGCATGTGGAAAATTGAGAGGGCGGTGACATTTTATTCTTGGCTAGTAGCTTGCAACGTAAATGTATTCCCACTGCCTTTGACAACCTGTTAAAACCTCTCAGGACCTTTAATTAGTGTGAAATCTGCATCCAACCAAAAACTGAACAGTTGCGGTTTTGTGATCCGTGAACATTTCTTTTTCAAAATAATGCCAATGCTTCTGTCATGTATGCGAGTTTCATTATGTGGTTGGACGCTGCTGCATTTGCACCCACAGAAAAGATAAGTCTGTCAACTGTTACAATTTCTATTAATCACCACATTTCACAGTTTAGACTATTTAAAAATATGTAGGTGTCAATTTGAATTTAGATATACGTTCACACGAAAAGGGCATACATTCAAACCTATTTGACACCTTAAAATGGAGTTAGAATGTTACAAATGCATTACAGCAAGTGTTAGGATAGTAAGGTGATATAAAAATATTTTAAAAAGTGGAAAAGGTAGTGGTTCTACCGAATCGGTTTATAAAAATACACCTGGACAACTATAAATAGAGTTTAAATTCTAGATTGGTGGATTGCTGGCCTGAAATGCTTGAAATCATAAAGAAACAACCATAAAATATATAACGATTTAACGGGATGAATACATGCACATATTTTTGTGAAGACTAAATAAACATACACCTTGAGAAAGCACCAGAAGAGGTGCAAAACACATAGGATTGGATTATTTTTTCACAACTGCTTGTAAAAAGAATTGCTTTGATTTGCCTGTTCATGACTTCTGCCAGAAGGATTGAAATACAAAATAACAGGCTTTCAGGAAGACTTTAAAACGTCTGAATGTAAACCAGTTTGATGTGGTGCTAAGTGGACAACATAACCTGAAGAGTAGGCCGAATGTTTATGATTGTGGCCTCTCTAGTTGCGAAATCTTATTGGCTTATTACACGCTCTCTCTGTTTGTAACAGATTATTTTCTACTGTTAAATCATCCATTCAAATCGGACGACTGTTATTGGTAGTTTTATACACAGTCGACCAATGATGTAAAAACCATAAAAACATAACCAAAACTATAACTAAACTTCTGGCTAAAAGACCCCAACCATATAAACAGCAAAAGATGATGGTCTTCCCATACAGCCTTCAACCTGAGGCTGGTAGATTTGCTCCCCCTGGTTGCCTGCAAATCCCTTGCTACCAAATTGTCCTCCCTCCCCCACCATCTATCCCCCCGTTCATTTGTACCTTTGCTTTCCTCACGTGTCCCCCCCCCCCCATGACTTGTAAAAACGCTCTGTTGCTTCCCGAATATAGATCCATGCTCAATAAATACCGTAATAATAACTGTCAGGCAGGGAACAATTATACCTCACTTTCTCTGGCCCTACCTGTAGAGAAATCCATACGCCAGATGGTATTTATAGATAAATTGGTTGGACAATTCTACACTCTTCTATTAATGTGATCACATCACTAAGCAACTCATTTTTAATTAACTAAAACTACCTAAAGTTCTGTCTGTGAGAATCCTGCAAAGTACGTGGAACATGAGCACTTGAAGCATATCGCAACTGATACTTTAGATTTCTAGACCTGTGCACCCCTAAACCAGTCGAACGCCTAGAGACACATATGTCAAGCAGAACTGAGCGCTGGCACGTACCTGTACGTGGGGTCCATTGGGCAGGAGTCATCACGTTGTCCTCCGCAGTCCAAAAAAAGATGTAATACCAACAAACCCACTCTACAACTGCGAACCAGATGAGCAACCATTTGGAGGCAGGGTGTAGACAGGTCTTCCTGCACAACGAAAGGGGCCCCAGATTAACGTGATTCGGGAACAGAGCAAGGCACTAGAGTGGGGCACCACAATGGTAATGTTATTCAAGGCGAGGAACAAGGCAAGGTAACAACAGGCTCAAAGAACAGAGAAGAGAAACAAACCAGAGAAGATCAGGAGTGAAGAAGGATAAGGAAAGGCAAGAGACCAGGACAAGAGAAGCACCACAGAATGGGTGAACAGAGAGCAGAATTAATGGTAAAAGGACGAACAATGAGACGCACTGGAACATAGCGCTACTGCCCTTTTATGCCTCCGTGTGTTAACGAGGTTGTTTGGGTCTTTTTACCAGGTAACGCCGTCCCGGCATGTGTGCTAGGCCCACGGAAGGACGTTGCATCCCTAGGAAAAAAGGAACAACATGGTGGCACCGTAGTCATGAGTACTGATGTCACCGCTGCAAGCCAAGGAGCAATACTTGCAGGGCTGGGCGCCAGAAGGTAAGCACAGTGCCGAAGAACATCTGCGGGAACGAGAGGGGAGCCGGCGTGTGACAACATAGCACCAAGTCATTTTCAGGCCAACAAATACAGAAGTCTCCATGGTTCAATAATGAAACAACTGGGGGCGTGGCCAACGGACGTGGCATGAAGACGTGAGCTCTCGGTGCTCCTGAGGCCGGCAGCCGTATCCTGCAATATCCTACCGAAAAACTAAACCTCCATGTGGAGAGAAAGGTCTTTCCGAGTGTCGGAACATAACGTCTTTCGCACCCAGTGGTTCGAGTGTGCAACTGACAGCCAGTTCCAGAGAAATAAGCCGCCAAAGAGTTGGAGCGACGGCGACTTGGAAGACTCCAAGATGGCCGCCGGGCGCTGCTGAGCGCGAACCCAGGGACGCTGTAAATACTGATCCCCCGGGGAAGAGGTGCTGCGGAGAGAGGATCGCCGCTGCGGAGGGAGGAGACTGCCCTTCCTCCCCTTACGCGGACCAGCTTATCGCCGGAGGGCGGGTGACCGGGAAACGGACCGACAGAGAGGAGACCCGTGCCGGACTCCCCGCCCCCCCGACCTTCCGAGTGGAAGCGGGCGCTCCGTACACCGTTGAGCGCCCGCCAGCCTGCTGCTTACCTGCCGCTCTGCCGACCTGTGCCGGGGGGAAGAAGCCGCGGGACCCGGTAAGGAGAGGCGGGGGCGGGCCCTGAATCCAGTCCATCTGCCCGGGATGCGCTGCCGAGGAGGAACGCCCGCAGCACCCGCGGTCCCCTCTCGATGCGGGCTGCCCCCCCCGCCTGGGATGGCATGTCAGCCTGAGTGATTTCCGGGCGAGGGCTCCGCGATCCGAGAACTGAACTGGGATCCGTCCACTTTCCCCGACGTGGGCGCTAAAATCATATGAGCCCAGCCCACAAGCTCTCCCATCCCGGGCTAATACGATTGCGGCCTATCTCCTACTGCTCAAGAGCCCGAGTGAGTGCTACAGCAACAATCACGCAGGGGTAGGAAAGTCAATCACGGTGGCGGGAACCGGGAGCTCCATGCAATAAAAGCGGGAGGGCGGAGAACGTCTCCCCACACCCTGAAGACCACAGAAACTGTGCGCTATACCCTGGGCACACGCAGGACACTTTTGCAGCTCTGAGAAGGGACACCACCATAAAGCAGGCTAGATGCATAGTCACTGACACGGATTGCAGTAAAGAGAATAATCATCTCCTGTCAAGTAGGCAAAGAAACCACAGTGCTCCAAGCAGTGAAGAAAAGGGCATCCCATAACATTAATGACAATCAGGAAGAGCCTGGAAACCATACTTGCTTTTAACAACACAGGAACAACGGATCATTTGCCTGAGCCGCGCACGCCCAGAGTACGCTGTGCTGGCCTGAACAACTAAGCCAGTTTACCTCCGTGGCGTAACGGTCAGTTCCTCCCAACCGCAGAACGTGCTTTTCCTCGTAATATAAAGCCTGCTTCGCAAGATGGGAAAGGACAGGCCGAGGAAAACCTCCACGCAAAGCAGGATAGAACAGTATGCAACCACCCCGCTGTCCCGCTCACCAGAGAGACCAGCACCAGCTGAATCTGGTATTATGGAAGAAGACATCTCCCTCAGGGATGTGATGGGTGCTATTGCCAGCTCCAGGACATCCATGGAAAAGAAAATGGACGCCATAGGGGCTGAGGTATCCCTGTTGAGGCATGACTTGCAGAAGGTGACTGCACGCACTGGAGAGGCGGAAGCACGCATATCGGAGACCGAAGACAATCTGCAAGGAGTTAACCGCCAGATAACCGGCATGTTACAACGTATAAAGTCCCTGGAGGGAAGAGTAGATGAAGGGGAAGGTCGATCACGGCGCAATAACGTCCGCATCCGAGGCCTTCCCGAAAAGGCGGAAGGAGAATGCATGGAGCTGTTCCTTGAAAGATGGCTATTGGATATATATGATGCTGAATCCTTCTCCAAATTCTTTTCTATCGAAAGAGCCCATCGCATCCCAACGGGCAGGATCACCCCGGGTGCACCACCGCGTGCAGTCATAGCAAGGCTTCTGAATTATAGAGACAGGGATGCCATACTACAAATGGCGAGAACGAAAGGGTCCATCACCTTCAATGGCTCAAAAATCTCCTTCTTCCCGGACTTCACGAGGGAGGTCCAAAAAGCGCGCCAATCCTTTGACCCACTTAAAAAATGCCTCCAATCGTGTGGAATCAAATATGGCCTGATTTGCCCTGCTCAACTTAAAATATATTACAAGGGCACGACAGTACACTTCACGAATCCCAAGGAAGCATGGGATTTGACAGAAAAGCACATTGAGGGTGACTGGAGCGGAAGGAAGAAGATTGGAAACGACCGTAATAGGCCACATCCAGAAAGACCACCAGACAACGGCTCACCACAGCGACAGGTGGATGCGGCACAACAAGGAAATGCATGATGAAAAATGGCAATGGATAAAACAAATGTAATCACGGGACACGGAAGAAAGCGAACCCAGACAAAATGTGTCTCACATGGCAGGAAGAAAGTAATGGCTGATACCGTCCCGCCCCCTCTTTGGCAAGAAACGTACACATAACGATAGGCAAAGTTCTAGATTGCCTAGATAAACTGTTTAAGTAAAGTTTGAATTGTTAAAAGGGAGACAGATGCTTTGGTTGGGGATGAAGTATGGGGAGGGGGGAGTTTGGCACAAGTTTACAAGTTGGAACTACTCAATGAAATACTACATATTACAGAAGATTGTGATCACTCAGACAGCAATTTCTGTTCCCTGCTGCGAATCAAGCGAGTCCAATGCCCCTGCTGTAGGAGGCCTTATCGCCTGCTGGAACCATACACACAAACGCGACTTTGCAGGATAACAGGAACAAAACTTTAAAACTACTCACCTGGAATGTAAATGGCCTAGGAAACAGCCTGAAAAGGAGGCTAGTGAGACAGTTCCTGAACCGACACAGCGCGGACATAGCCTTCCTAACTGAAACCCATTTGGCAGGTACTTCCAATGAGCTATTTAAACGATCGAACTACCGCACGACCATACAAGCTGGTTTTACTATGGGAGCCAGAGGGGATTGATGTTAATCCATAACAGGCTACCGCTCACCCTCACCAAAATAATACAGGACACCGGGGGCAGATTTACATATGCCACGGGCACGCTTTGGAACAGGACGATATCCCTTATGGCGATCTACGCCCCACCGGCTCTTCAGTCCACACTTATGGAATATATTACGCCTCTACTAACCAGCGACACCTCGGATGTTCTGGTCCTGGGAGGAGATTTCAAGGACGTCATGAACAATGTACAAGACCGTTTGCATCTACGCAACAGAGACCCCAACCGCCGAACCAATCTGGCCACGTTTGTGGAGGCGTTTGGCATCAGGGATGTGTGGCGTGACCTACACCCGGAAGGAAAGGGGTACTCCTTCCACTCAGGAGTGCATGCATCGCTGTCACGCCTGGATTATTTCTTCATGCCTGCGACATTAACACACACAGTAACGCAAGCTGAATATCTTCCGCGGGGCATCTCGGATCACTCCCCCCTACTCATATCACTTACCACATGCAAACCAGCTCCTCCACCGATGTGGAGATTGAACAACTATTATCTAGGCTCTCCCGAACTAATAGAACGTATACAAAATGTCACAACAGAATACTTTGAGACCAATAATGGAACAGTAGAAAGTCCCGCCGTACTTTGGGAGGCATATAAACCGGTATTACGAGGAGAAATCATCTCCTGGACGACGGCCCAAAGGAAAATACACTTGGAATCACTGCATGAAGCAGAAACGAATGTTAAACAAGCAGAAGATGCACATCTCACAACGATAGTCCAGATACTAATAGAGCACTGATACTGGCTCAAAAGAAACTGCAAAATATCGCACTGGACAACGCCAAACAGGCACATAGTGCAATGAGAGCCAGAATATATGACACTGGAGACAAAGCAGGGAAGGTCCTAGCCTGGCTTGAACGGAGGGACGAGGGACATCACCATGCGAGATCGATTGTGTCCCAAAACTTGGAATTCTGCCTCGCGGACCCAGACATAGCTGAGGAATTTTCAAAATTTTATGAGGAGCTATACAGGGCCCCCACAACTCCCCCTGATAACTATACTAGATGATATCACCCTTCCGATCATCAATGAGATCCAAATTGCTGTTTTAGAAAGAGACATCACGGAAGATGAAATTGCAGTGGCTATGACCCAGCTCCAGTCTGGGAAGACCCCTGGACCGAACGGTTTCCCCATAGAAACCTGGAAGAAGATCGGCTGTAGCAACCTAGCTCCCCACCTACTACGCATGTTCTGACAGGCCCGGACAATGGGATCCCTCCCGGCAGACCTCAGGAAAGCCGCAATAATTGTTATACCCAAAGTGAATAAACCTCCGGAGCAATGTGGGTCATATAGGCCTATCTCCCTTACTAATGTTGAAACCAAGATTCTGGCCAAACTTCTAGCGATACGCCTACAGCAAGTCATAACATCCCTAGTCCACCCTGACCAGTGTGGCTTCATGCCGGGCAGATCCACGAGGATGAACATAAGAAGACTTCATTTAGCCATTGAGCGGGCCCAGACCCTCAATATTCCCCTGGGTGTACTTGCAATAGACTTTGAAAAGGCCTTTGACTCTGTCCGGTGGGAGGCACTCTGGGCTATCATGCGAAAAATGGGTTTTCAGGAGCAGTTCCTATCCTGGGTCCAATTGTTATATGAGGCACCAATGGCTGAAGTCTGTGTGAACGGTTGGACCTCACGTCCCTTTGCATTGGGGAGAGGGACCCGACAAGGATGCCCGCTATCAGCGCTGCTCTTTGCACTGGCCATGAAACCATTGGCTCAGTTGCTAAGAGAGACACCCATATGGAGTGGCATCCCGGGTGGTTTGGAACGGGAAGACAAAGTCTCATTATATGCAGACGACCTATTGCTATACCTGAGGGACCCCAAGACGACATGCATGAAATATGGTGCTTTTAGCGGTTTGAGAGTAAACTGGGCTAAATCTACACTATTTGCATTAAATACTCTAGGCAGTGAGGTTCCTGAGTCATGCCCATATAGAATAGCTCCTGATCACTTCCAGTATCTAGGAATTAAGATCACGAGGAACCTAGACGATCATACACTGAATAACCTACAACCCATTACGGAGAGATTCACAGGGGATGTACGACATTGGAGGTCCCTGCCTCTGACACTATTAGGCCGAGCTGCATTGTTCAAAATGCTGACACTCCCCCGCTACCTGTATGTGCTCCAAAACGCCCCTTTATATATACCTATGAAAGAATTTCGGAATGTAGATAACATACTCAGAAAACTCTTATGGGAGGGACGCCCGAGAATTGCCTTACAAACATTACAAAGATCAATATGGGAAGGTGGGATTGGCCTACCAAGACTACAGACATACTACTGGGCCAGTCACATGTCTGTAGTAAATGATGCGATGCACGCAGATCCAGCATTACCACATGTACGGGCATCGCCCCCCCTGGAGCTGTACAAAGCAACGCCCAGAGCGATTTCCCGAAACATGGCGGCACAGACGCCCCGTATCTGGGTAGAATCACACATCTTCATAGGATGGGGAGACAAGGTCACACCAATCCAACCACTATGGAATAATAGGAACCTACACGAAGTAGCCAAATTACCGAGATGGCCAGTATGGAGGAGATGTGGTATAGAGAGAGTGTGCGACATAATAACCAACGGCACCATCAGATCCTATGAAGAGCTGGCTATATCCTTTAACCTCCCAGAGACGGAAAGGTACCATTACACGCAGCTCCGACACGCACTACAGCAACATCTCCCCACACTAGCTGACATGCCAGATACCACACCAATAGAACGCAATATAATAACGGATAGCATTCAGGCTAAAGTCACCACAGTCATGTACAATGCCATCACCTCCTTCGCTACAACAGAGCTGGTGCGCCTCAAAACGAAGTGGGAAACCGAAGTTGGGGAGATTTTACCGGAAGACTGGGTTCAGATACTGATGTTCCCCAGGGAGGTAGCCATTTCAACCAGACTGCGATTGGTTCAGCTAAAAATATTACATAGAATTTATTACCCCAGGGTAGCATTATACCGCTGGGGCAAGATAGCGGAACCCAATTGTTTACGATGCCATAGTGAAGAGGGAACCTTCTTTCACACACTGTGGGAATGCCCGAACAGCCGCGAGTATTGGCAGCAATGCTGTGACATCCTAACTAGAGTACTGCATAAAACAATCCCCAGAGACCCGAAACTGTTACTCCTTGGAGCGGACAGTGAAATTGACCTGTCAAGGTATGAAAAACTCTGCTTTATGACAACTACTGCAATTGCTAAAAGGAATATAGCACAACTATGGGGTGCTGCGGAGACGCCGCAAATAAGCCAGTGGATCACTGATGTACAGATTTCCATTGCTATAGAAAGGAGAGTGTTTAAAGGCCGCGGTTGTCCCGAAAAGGCGGACAAGATATGGCGCCAATGGGAAAACGAGGTGTGAAGCATGTAACCGGACTCGACGTCACACCCCTGAACGTAGAAAGTGCTAGCAACAGGGGACCCTTCTTCGTAGTATAGCAACTCTATTGCGATTTTGTATGATTTGCTTGTTTGAGTGTACCTCTGTACGATATTATTGTTTTAGTTTGTTTTGGTCCGGTAAGGACCACAGTTTGTACGATACAAAACCAATAAAATATTATATAAAAAAAAAAATTATGAAACAACTACTACCACAAAAGAAAAACCTGACAAAATTGGGCAAACAACTCCCTAGACATATTGAGTGTAGCACAATATCAAAAATTACTAGTCTCGAAATATCAAAATTGATACATTACATTTTGTTTCTTGATATAATGACTTCACCACTAGGATCACTTCACCACTAGGACCTTTAAAAGCATTCTTAATTGAGGCGCTCTTCAACATCACACCGTAACATTCAGCCGCAGTGATGCTGCAAAGGCTAGCAATAGAAGCTTTTAGACCGAGCTCTTAAGAGACAAAATTCCTCCTGTTCACAGATAACATTTTGCTTATACATCCTTCCCCCTCAAAATCCATCCCAGTACTTATGACTATGGTGGAATATTTTGGCACCATCTCAGGCTACAAAACCAACTAGGGAATGCTGGCCTTCCTACTCATATAGGTGATGATGATGAACAGACAAGAATATGCACGTTAGGCACCTATTTGAACACCAATACAACTCTGAAAGATTGCAATTTGAGTGAACATTAACAGGAGTGTAGAAATCAAAAAGATCTAGACACTGAGATGATCACAAATCAATACCAAGGCATGGGTTCGAATTAAAGTGTAAATTAACATTGGTTCGAATTAAAGTGTAAATTAACTTTCTTCCCTTTTTTCTGTTTATTTTTTAAAATCTTCTTAGGACATAGCTTAACGCTTCTATGAAGCCCTCATGGGAAATGGAGCCATGATGTATGAAGAGGATGATCTCTTTTGGGAGATGCCCCTGGGGCTTCAAGGCATCAGATCTCTTATGAGAGATTTCTTTAGGACAAAACAATATGTTACATACATTCAGAAAAGCAGGTTCTCCTTCACCCATATGAAACCCGGGAAATAAACTGCATACAGAAAATTGTTAAACATGGGAACAAATCACACTTATTCTTCAATTTAATTTATTTATACATTGCAGCACATAAAATGTTAGTTACACATTCTTTCGGTAGCTAGACTTTTCATCGAAATCCAATGCATTTAAGTCTTTTCCATCGAATCTTATTCATCTAAAATCATATCCATCTAAATGCATTTTCTTTTAATAAAATTCGATGGATTTCGATGGAATTTAGGGTTAGGGCAAGGGTTAGAATTAGGGTTAGGGCAAGGGTTAGAATTAGGGTTAGGGCAAGGGCAAGGGTTAGAATTAGGGCAAGAGTTAGAATTAGGGTTGGGTTAGGGTTAAGGGGGTGCGCATGGGGGTTGGCGGGGGATGGAGGGGTGAACCCCCCCCAATATACAATAAACATTAAAACGTTACAAGGAGCTGGCCAGTACCGACATTTCAGCACTGAACAGCTCCATGTAACATTTTACCATGGGAAATAAAAGCATCGAAATGCTATTTTTTACATTTAAAAGCACATATCCATTGAAACTTGTCCATCCCTATATTCGATGGAAAAGTTTTGATGGAAATGTACTTTTACATGTAAAAGATAGCATTTCGATCGATTTCCATTCGATGGATTTGCATTGATGCATTTTTCTTTCGATGGATTTTCATCGATGGAAAGACCATAAACCCATTCTTTCACATTCATACCTAAAAGCCTAACCAACATCCTATAAGGAATACAAATGTCATGTACATATAATATGCAAAATTCATATTTTCCCTCCTGTCACGAAGGAGGCAGTCTCTGTGTCTACAGTCGCAAGTGGGGGTATGGCTTCTGACCCTCCAGTTATCTCTAGGCAAAACACTTGTTTTTGGCTTCCTCCCAGGCCCCCAGTTTAGGGGTTTTCACAGTCTGAAGAGTTGCACCTTTCTTCAGCAGCTGCCAGGCTTAGACTAGCATCCCTGTTTTCTAGGTGTGGTGTCTTCCATGGCCTCCCTTTCCATCAAGAGTTCTTTGACGCATCTCCTCTAGGGCTCTCCCATATGCCATGTTTGTTTCCATCAAGGACAGTTGGACACCAGGATGTATGCCCTCCAAGATTCTGTCCGTTGAAAGGATTTCCCCACCCCTTTAATACTTCAAGGAGAGGCTCTGTTTCTCCTCCCCTCATCCATGTGTTATAACCTAGTTGATTTTTATTACCCAGGGTTCGGATTGGTCGTCCCCCCATTTCCAGGTTCTTACCTATTCTTGACCTGGAATTAAAGCTGCATGGGGGCTAGCTAATTATGGGCTTTTCCTAATTCTCTCTATTATGTAGCAGCAAGGCTTTAAATGTAGGCACAAGCTTATCGGGACAGGGGAATTTCAGAATTGGGTCCTCCCGACTATGTCGCCCTGCTGAGCTTCCACTTCGGCGTGTAAGTGTTTCACAGAGATCACTGTTCTGTGGTCCTGCACTTGCTCCTCGTCTGTGTCCCTATGGAGTCTGAAAGGACAGAAAGCTTGCGGTACGAGTAAGAACTGCTTTCCTTTTCCTGGGGTAGTCTTAAAAAAAAAAAAAAAAAAAAACATGGTTAAACCTATTTATTAATACAATGTACACTGCCAAATAAGATCAAACCCCATTTAGAGAAAAATACTGTCTTTAATTAATGCATCATTTGGTCTACAATATAATCTGTATCTTTGTGAAGTTTACAGTTCGAGTGATGAAGGTTGGATTGTGAGACTTTCTGGCTCTGATGCAGACTATTTAGTGTCTGTGTGAGTGGAACGTGCATGCTGCATAATTGAAAGTCAATGGCAGGTTAGACACATTTGTACAGTTTATACATCACCGCCTTGATTAGTATTAATGTTTACCTCCTTAGCAATTAAGATCTGCTTCCTTTCATAACTGAAATCATGGCCAAATCTCCATGGTATTAGAGCTAAAAGTAACTAGTCCCCGAGGTATCCTCCTGCTCATTATAACAGGAACAGAAACGTTCTTAAACCAAGCATTGTGCTTCGGAGGCGCAACATTCACCCAGGTCACAGCAATATTTTTTCTATCCATCAATGTGGTGAATCATAGAAACCTGAAGGTTCTCTTCTAAAGGTTTAATATATAAAACAGCAGATATAATAATGGAGAAGGGAGGGGGCATGGCCAGTGAGCAACGGATGAAGTAGCGAAGCTCCGGAGCTCCTGCTTCATGCCACATGACTATCCGACAAAAATCCTGCCATAAAACACCTTGAAAGTGGACACCGGTGGAATCAAGGATCGGAACACCTAGAGAGCAGAATGTGTAATTTGGAGGACGGGAGACGCGCTGTGTGAGCCGGTGCGAAGTTATGCGCAGTAAGGGAAGGCACCAGCGAGTGCGACTGCAAGATGGCCACCACTATCAGCAGGAGCTGGTGATCCTGATGGACAGCGCACGAAATCTGTCTGCACAAAAAAGCGGGGAGCCGGAATCGGACGCTGTGGAAGGACGAACAGCTAAGGGGGAGAGAGAGAGAGAGAGAGAGAGAGAGAGAGAGAGAGAGAGAGAGAGAGAGAGAGAGAGAGAGAGAGAGAGAGAGAGAGAGAGAGAGAGACATGAGGGGAGCACCCTGCAGCGCAGATCGGCTGCGTTACGAGAGCTGGAGAGGAGACCGCGCTAGGGAGTCGCCCATCCACCCTCGTGGTCGCAGAGGGAGAGGAGTGCAGCAGGGGAAGAAAGTCACCCGAAGGCGGTACATCAGAGAGGGCCGCTGGAAGAACAAAGCGGGATCCCTCGGCCGGAGACGGCTGAATAAGCCACGCGTTATCGAGGTGAGGAGCAATGAGGGGGCAGGCGCCCAGGGCTGTGGCAAACGGGAGCACCGAGACAATAGTACGCAGCGGGGTCGGTGAGGTGAAAAAGCACGGGCCCTCAAAGGGAGAGCAAAGGGAGACAGTAACATCCCAGCTTCCTTTCCAGTGACTGCGAGCAGCCGGATAATTGGGGAAAACCCTCCCTCAGGAGAGAGACTGACCAGGTGGGCACATGAAAGCACCCATACTGAGACACAGGCAGCCCTGGCCCCAAGGGAAAGATAGGAGTCAGGGGCCAACGGCTGGCACAACACAGCGAACCGGACAATAAGCATCCCTCCACAACGTGGAACAGAAGCCCCTCCACCCCCCACCACCGGGCAGGGAACAGGCTGGCAGTTGAAGAGATCCTCTTAGCGTGACCACGCAAGACAGGCAGGCCGCAGAGGGGCCCCCTAAGAACTACGTGGAGAACGCAGGACCAGATCAGGGATTGCAGAGCAGGGCTGAGAAGGAGCGAGCCAGCACAAAGGGGAAATAAGCCGCCACAACAGTCATTACACAGAATAGGCATAGGAAGGCACAAGTACATCATTAGAGAAACGTTAACAGACACTGGAACGAACGAGGGGCAGAGAGCTCTGTACACAGACCACAGCAGGGTGGGCACGAATGAGGAAGGACACTGAACCCTCGCCTGGAGGCAAAGTGCTTTGAGGAGAGCTCACCCCACACGTCCGTGCACAGACAGACGACGCTGGCACAATGGTGAAAGGCTAGCAAAAGATGGACTACTACACTGCCCCTAAACAGAAGCAGACCAAGGACCAGGAAGCAGAGATTGAAGCCGCAGGATCCGGATCAGGAGCAAAAGGGGGCGGGGGAGTCACGCTGGAGAGACTCATGGCAGTGATCTGGGAATCCTGAACGTCTCTGGAAGGGAAGATACAGGAGGTTGGGATGGATGTTTCTCTGCTGCAAGCAAACCTGCGCAAGGTTAGTGAAAGAGTGACAG
This sequence comes from Ambystoma mexicanum, assembly GCF_040938575.1. Classification (NCBI taxonomy): domain Eukaryota; kingdom Metazoa; phylum Chordata; class Amphibia; order Caudata; family Ambystomatidae; genus Ambystoma; species Ambystoma mexicanum. Next base: position 496,264,547 of record NC_090936.1, on the reverse strand, counting down.
AGGTGGAACGAGTGAGCACGGTGGAAGATGACCCAACTATGCTCAAAAAGTACAAGGTCTAATTGGAGCAACACGAGGGCTGGAGAGGAGAGCGGAGCACTCTGGAGGGCGCTCTCGGCGTAACCACATACGCCTGGTGGGTGTTCCGGGCGGCCAGGAAGGACCTAGCACGGAACTATACATGGAGAAATTAATCCTGGAGACGCTCTGCCCGAAGGGCTTATCGAAACTTTTCACAATAAAAGGGGCACGCCGGGTTCCGGGCAGGCCACCACCTCCAGGGGGTCAACCCAGAGCGATAATTGCCAAACTATTAAACGTCAGAGATAGGGACACAATACTGCAAGTGGCACACAGAACCAGATACATCGAAGCAGACAACGCCAGAAGTCTGAACTACCCAGATTTTACGCAGGAGGTCCAGAAACAAAGGAGATCTTTCGACAGCACGCTGCAGACTGCGGGAGCTGAACCTACGCTACATGACAATCTTTCCAGCGAAACTGAAAGTAATGGACGGAGGGTGATCCTTCGTGTTTATTTCCCCGAAAGACGCTTGGGACTGGTTGGATGGCAAAGAATCGAAGGAAACTGCGCAGGGACCGGATGAACGGCAATGGAAGGAGTGAGGGGCCAATCCAAAAAACAGGAAAGGGGAAATGGAACACTGAAGAGGCCCGATAACGGGACCGTCAATTCGGGAAGGTGGGGAAAGACGGGATTGTTCACTGTAAAGTAATGGTGACTATACACATCAAACGTGGCTGGAGCAGGAAAGAATCCAGCTAACCCCGAGATCGGGACACACCTAACGCATTGGTAAAGGCATGCGAATTGGAGGTTTATCCCGATTGAAGCGAACATGGGAGTGGGAGGAAGGTAGTTACAGATAGTTGGTGGAGGTTGGATGCATTATGGTTGGGGAGTTGGTGGGGCAGGGTGGGTTTTGGGAAACATACAAAGAGGTGGTCCAAGGGACACACGAGATAAGGGGGAAGGGTGCCGGATAAGACAGCCTCAGGACCATAGCAAACCCAGGCAGATACAATGTAAAAATGGGCAGGGCGGGGAAACGGGGGAGACAGAAGCGAATAGAGTGGGGGTGATTGGACGCAAGTTAGACCTTAATACTGCTCAGAATCAAGGGGAAGAAGGTCAACGCAGATGGCTCCAGGACCGGGGCGCACCCAGGCAGACATGAAAACAATACAGGCGAAGGTGGGAACTGCCTTAGAATAGCCACGTGGAAATTGCAAGGGCTGGGGTATAGAGGCAAGAAGGTCAGGGTGGGACAATATCTGAAACAACAAGGGGTACAATTGGCTCTGCTACAGGAGACCCATTCCAGAGGGGAAGAATTGAGGAGGTTGGAAACCAAATGGGGGTGCAAAGTGTTTGGGTCCTCATACTCCACATATGTAAGAGGGGTATTAATCTGGGTGGCCTCTGGGGTCCCCATACAGATCGATCGGACACAGGGAGACACAGAGGGAAGGACAATAGCCCTGGTAGGACAATGGGAGGGGCAGAATATATGCCTGGTGAACTCTTATGCCCCAAACATGGACGATAAGTTCTACTTCACCTCTGTGATGGAACTGACTGGGGATCAGCGGGCAAGGCTATATATAAGTGGGGGGGGAGACTTTTGACTGCGCAATGGACCCACAATTAGACTGCACGGGAAGAGTGGGCCCAACAAAACCACTGGTGAGGGAAGCTCTGTAACAGGTGGTGGAGAGGATGGATCTTGTGGAACTACGGAGGGAACAACACAGCTCAGAGAAGGGATATTCATTCCACTCAGGGGTGCATAGGTTGTTCTCCAGACTGGATTACCTATTTGTGCAGAGGGCAAGTTGCCACTTCTTCCATGAGCCGCGATATCTGGACAGGGCTCTATCGGATCACTCGCCACTAGTCGCCGAGCTGAAGAGCTCCAATAATCGACTAGGTATAAAGCTGTGGCGTATGAGGCAGGGGTTATTGGGAGATGTAGCCAGCACACAGACCTTGAGAGAAGCAATCACATCATTCTTTGAAATCAACTAGGGATCGGTGAACGATGTGGGAGTGCAATCGGAGGCATTTAAGGTGACGCTAAGGGGGGTGTCCATGGGCCAGGCAGTAGGGGGTCCGGAGAACGCTGGACAACACCATCAAACGTCTGGAGGATGAAATACAGCAGCTGGAAGTTGATCAGGAAGGGGCCCAGCAGGTGGGGGAAGATCTAGCCGGGAAACTAAGCCTACATGGGGAAGTCCTAGACTCGCTAGAACAATTCGAGAAGGGATTATACACTGTAAGAATCCACGGGGAAGGCGATACGGCAGGGTGACTCCTGGCATGGTTAATAAAGCGGGAAAGTCCAGGAGGGGCAATCACCCAAATGCGGGACTCAGAGGGAAACTTGGTGTCTTCACAACAAGGGATAAATGGGGTCTTCCAGAGATACTATAAACAACTGTTTTTATTGGAAAGGACGTACTCAGATCAAGAGGCCTCAGACATATTGGAGGTGGTACACATGCCCAAGATAGACAAGGAAGATAGGGAAAGTCTGGATCTATCCATAGAGGAACAGGAAATATTAGGGGCAATTAAATCAATGCAAACTAACAAAGCACTGGGCAGTGATGGCTTCCCGGTGGAATTCTATAAGACGTTTGCAGACATCCTAGTCCCACAACTGAAATGGGTCTACGATCACGCGCTCCAGAAGCGACTACTACCAGACTTAATGAGAGAAGTGATAATTACAGTTCTGCATAAAAGGGGGGGGGGGGGCAACAACAATGCGCTGCCTACAGGCCCATTTCTCTACTGAACATAAAGATGAACATTTTGGGGAAGGTGATAGAGGACAGATTAACGAGAGTGACCCCTGGTTTAATACACCCAGACCAGTGCAGATTCATAGGGGGATGGGACACTGGCATGAATTTACGCAGAGTGCATCATGTCATGGACTTGGTAAAGAACTCACAAAAGGAACTGGCTCTGATGGCATTGGACGCGGTCAAAGCCTTTGATTTGCTGGAATAGCCATGGCTATTTAAGGTTCTAGAGGTCTGTGGTCTGGGGCATGGGATCCTGAGGTGGCAATGATCGTTATATAATTCCCCCACAGCCAGGGTAAGAACAGGGGGGTGGGTCTCACAAAGATGGGGACTGGAACGTGGAAAACGCCAGGGATGCCTGGTCCCCCCCCCCGATCCCCCATCATATTTGCTGTAGTGCTTGAACCACTGGCGAGATATTTCCAATCCTACATTCCAGAAACGGGTATTTGGGTAAGGGGGGGTGACACACAACATCTCGCTCTACGCAGACGATGTGCTGCTGTACGTGGAAAACCCACTGGAAAACATACCGGTGATACTGGAGGTGCTGGGCAATTTTCCTAACTGTCAGGGTACCGGGTAAACAAAGAGAAATCTCTGGTATTCCCACTGGCAGGCTTGAGGAACCGGAGGGGGTGTAGAGATCTTGTGCGGGGAGCTTTGCTGGGAATGGGAATCGTTCGAATACCTGGGGATCCAAATCTACCATGATGTGGAGGAGACGTTTGTGCACAACACTGCAAGGGCACTCTCACGGATTGGGGATGCAGTGGAATTTTGGAAGAAATTGCCACTGTCTCTGATGGGGAGAATCGCACTATGCAAGATGGTGGTCCTCCAGCGCCTTCTGTATTACTTTTGAAATATCCCATATATGGATGAATATGATCTTTTTCAAGATGCTAGACAAGATGCTGGGGTAACTGCTGTGGCACACGGGGTGCACTAGAGTGGCCATGCGAACATTACGCCGCAAGAGAGAAGAGGGGGGACTCAATATGCCAGATTTTGAACTGTACTTCATGGCAGCGCAATTGCAGGCGACGGCACAATGGCAAACTGGGTCGGAAGGGGAACTGCTAGGATTGCTGGGGGGGGGCGATACAGCCAGAGAGGCAAGGAATTGAGCTGCTGTGAGGAGCCATAGGGATTAAAGGGGACACAGAGGGCTTTAAAACAGTTTGTGCGGTGTGGGAAAAGCGATTGAAGAAAATGCATGGTAAACAGCTATATAGTAAGGGACTCCCATTTGGGTTCAACGCCACCATTAGACTGGCGTTGCAAAGCGTGGGCCTCAAAGTATTGAGGGATAGGAAATGCACGACTCTGTGGGATCTCTTCAAGGATGGTAAACTACTGACATTTGAGGAATGGAGACAAACATATCAAATAGTGAAGGGCCACTTCCTCACATACGCGAAGGTGGTAAAGCGCATTGCGGCTTTATGGGATGATATCCCGGAGGAACCCGAGGAGCACCCAGTGATGCAGACACTACTAGAACTAGGGCAGGGTAGGGGTAGAGTGTCAAGGGTATATAGAGCATTGCAGTCAGCAAGGAAGGACGGGGAGCTAACAGTTAAGGGCAAATGGGAAAGAGACTCAGGAGCACCTATATCCGAAGAGCAGTGGGTACGGATGTGGGAAAAGGTTAAAAAGTCATCCAGGAACGCACAATTCCAGCTCACCTAATTTTACTCTTTACATAGAGTATATCTGACGCCAGAAAAACTGCATGCAATCAGTCCCACATGTTTGCACACCATGTGGAGGGGATCATGATGGCTTCTGGCACATGGTATGGGGCTGCCCAGTGGTGATGAAATATTGGGGGGTGCTGGTGGCCCTTACCTCATATGTTATGAAAGAGAGTATGCTACGTGCAGCTCGGACCACAACCGACCTGACAATGAACGGCCACACGATACACCTAATGCAAGATCTGGCGCTCACAACCCTTCACAAGAGGCGGCTCATGCGACCTGTCACAAAGGCCCTCCGAGAGAGATAGATATCTTACAGCTGGTCATACCCGTTTGGCTTGATGTTTACTTGGGAGGGCAAAGCCAGGAGAATCAGTACCTGTGAAGAGGGCCTTACTTTACTGAACCTGGAGAAGGATCAGAACAGCAGAGACACCGGTCCAGCACGAGGTTCTCAACCTACAGGGGCCAACTCCTGGGAATAGTCCACAGCACGAAGAAGCAGATCCAGGAGAGAACCAAACTGTCGAGCCCACAAGGCACCCAACCACGACAAGAAACTCAGCGTCGATAACCTTGTTTCAAACTGAAATCCCTGAAGAGCGGCATAAAGCCTCAATCGAATCTAACACACGACCACGACTTGCCTGAGCGGTAGCGGACACCGCTACACCTTGGAATCTACTCCGAGTCTAGGACCTTTCTGATTACTCTGAACCAATGTATCCCAAAATGACCCAATGCCCTGGATCAGTAGAGGGGTGGGGGGGGTTCTTTGGGATCCTGGTCACAGGGAACACAGGGGGGTGGGGTGAGAGGGGGAGGTGCTGGGGATGGGAGAATAAGTGTGGGAGGGAGGAGGGGATTTAGGGTCCAAACTACAGTTAAGCGATACAGAACCCGGGATGGGCAGCAGGGAACGGAAGAGGGCGGAGAAAGGGTGCCACAGGTTTTATTAAGAAAATCGGGAGGGGACCAACTGGAAAGGCGAGAGAGACACCAGAGCGCCCCACCTTAAGGTCAAAACAGCGTAAACTTCCCCTACACAGAAATGACTGAGTGAAAGATAATTTCCCTGAATGTACAGGGCCTGAACTCGCCAATAAAACGTGGGGCCGTCCTGGACAGGCTGAAAGCAATGCAGACGGCGATAGGGCTCCTACAGGAGACGCATCTCCTCCCTAAAGATGAGAAGAGAATGGCCCACCAAGCCTTTCCACAGCAATATTATGCATCCAGTGGGGAGAAAAAAAAGGAGGGTAGCCATACTAATTGGGAGGGCACTACACTTCAAAAAATTACAACTCCAGAGAGACAGAGAGGGACGGTGTATCTTGGGCTCAAGGGGTTGATAAAGGGGAAAATGTACACAATTCTGGCTATCTATGCCCCCAATAATCGTCAGGACGTGTTCATAACGAATTTACTGGGCACATTGGGCAGCTGGTGTGAGGGCCAACTGATTATAGGTGGGGAGCTTAACTGTGTCATGGACCCACTGTTGGATAAAACACTACCCCCGACAACAGCTGACCAGAAAAACAGACAGGCACTGGGTTGCTTCTTCAGAGAATTAAGGGTTATTGAAACTTGGCGATTCTTTCAAGGGGACAATAGAGAGTACACCCACTATTCAGCTGTCCATCTTGGATACTCCAGAATAGACATGATCCTAATATCCGCAACATTAGTCCCGCAAATAAGGGGGTAGAAATAGGAGTAGAGTGTCACTCGGATCATGCGCCAGAGTTGGTGGGAATAGACTGGGGAGCTGAGGGGAGCGAGACAAAACCGCCCTGGAGGTTAAATGAAATTCTCCTGAAGGACACAGCACTACAAGCTCATATGGAGGCCGCCATTAACAATTACTTCAAAGAAAATGACAATGGGGAAACAAGCTGGGGGGGTAATATGGGATGCGGGGAAGGCGGTGATCAGGGGAGAATTTATGTCACAGGCAGCTGCATACTACAGGGAAAGGGAATTGGTGACACACCAGCTGGAAAAGAAGGTGAAAGCTGCCGAAGCCCAACACAAATCCTGCCGCTCGAGAAAATCCCTAAGCGCGCTTTGGAAAATCAGAGCCCAACAGGAGAACCATAATGCGGACCGGATCACCCAATCACTGCTACAAACAAAACAATCCCATTACATCCATGGGGGCAAGGCGAATCGATTCCTCGCTGCGAAACTGAGAAAACGAAAAGCCCGTAATTATATAGCACAACTGAACGATGTACAAGGAAAACCCCACAAGGCAGAGCTAGACAAAAAAGAAATAATGAAGCGTTTTCACACGGAACTCCTAAGTAGTGAGAACCTTGACCCGGGACGGCAACTCCCTTACATCAACTCACTTCCCCTGCCCCAGATCGCGGAACAAGACAATCAATCTCGGGAGCCCGTTCATGGCACAAGAGGTCAGCAACGCCATTTCAGCATTACCAGCAAATAAGACACCAGGCCCAGATGGTTTTGGCAACGGTTATTACAAGGCGTTCCGCACTCAAGTTACTCAGCCCGCTGACAAGTCTATAATTCAATCAGAGAAGTAGGGACAGTTACGCCTGATATGGGGAGATCTATAACCATACTGCCCTTGAAGCCGGGAAAGGATCCCCACAACTGTGCAATCTATCGTGCTATAGTGTTGCTGAACACAGGCGCAAAAATCTATGCGAAAATCCTAACCACTCGCCTGATGAAAATCCTCCCGAACATAATACATGATGACCAGGCGGGTTTCATTATGGACGGCACACACAGAATAACGCAAGGAGGGCAGTAGATGTCATAGACGCAGGGCGACGAACACAACAGGCGTTTGCTGTGGGTGGCGTCCAGGGCAGCCGAGCATTTGATAGCATGGACTGGTGCTACCTGAAACTGATCTTGGAGCGTTTCGGCTGCTGCCCAGAATGCACCAAGATGGTGCTTGCCAACTACCAACACCCATCGACAAGTTTCAACATCAACGGTCAAAGTACGGAGTTTGTGAAGATTAGAAGGGACACGCGACAGGGTTGCCCACTCTCCCCCCCCTGATCTTCGCAATGGCGATGGAACCATGCGCAATGCAGATCCGACAAGATGATAGCATCAAGGTGGTGCTGGCCGGTCAGGAGATCCACAAAATAGCGCTGTACGTGGGCGACATCATGCTCTTCATGGGCGACCCAGAAAATACGATGCCCAGAGCAATGGCCCAGTTGGAGGAATTCAGACAGGTCTCGGGATTCTCTATAAACTTCTCTAAATCAAAAGCTATGAACATTACGGCAAGGAGGGAAGTGATCGAAGCGCTGGAGAGGACATTCCCAGTAATATGGGTGGGGGAATCACTGGAATACTTGGGGGTCCATCTCACTAGAGAACCAAATAAGCTATATCATGCAAACATAACACTTCTGTGGAAACAATTACAGGAAGACATGCTCGGATGGGAATCTCAGGAGCTGTCATGGTTCGCCCGCATCACAGCAGTCAAAATGACTATCCTCCTCCGTCTTCTCTATGTAATAAGATCAATACCAGTGCCTATACCGCCAGCCAAGATTAGAGAGATGCAAAAAGCAATATTTAAATTTATATGGCAATGTAAGAAACCAAGGATCCAGAAACTAATTCTAATGCGTCCCCCACTACTGGGCAGCCTCAGAGTTCCAGAAATTGACCATTTATCTTAGCAGCTCAGCTAGCGCCAATGTTGAGGTGTGCAAAACCTGAGAATCACAAAGGATGGTGTAGAATTGAATGGGAGTGCTTTTGGAAATGACGAAATGGTCACTGCAAAGATGAGATAAAGCCTGGAAACGCAAGCGCATCCCGCACTGCTTGGGCCCATACACGCCATTGATGCACAACCCAGACTTCACACTGGGTCTCCTGCAAAAGTACTGGGTGGGATGGTCGGGCGCTGAGACCCTGAACTTGAGAGACATGTACAAAGATGGTTTCCCATTACTCTTCACAGACTGTCAGCAGAAATTCAACATGGGGGAAAACTAGCGCTATAGATACGCACAAATAAGGCACTGGATAACTCATCCAATGGTGAAGAGGGCGGGCACAAGAACACGGTCAGGTCTAGAACTGACCCTGCAGGACTGTCAAACAGCAAAAGGGGTTAGCAGACTCTATAGACTGCTCTCCAACGATCAATCGACGGACAGCCTCCATACAAAGTGAACTGGGAAAGAGACTTACAAGAGTCGCTAACGGAGGAGGAATGGAATAAAATATGGACATGCGCACACAACACCTCCAGATGCACTACGATTAAGGAATCTGATTACAAACTATGCCTTAGATGGTATATGTCCCCGAACCGCATACATAAAATCACAAAGTCATTCTCAACAAACTGCTGGAGGAACTGCAGTGAGAGAGGAGACCTATTCCACATGTGGTGGACGTGTCCTAAAGCGGTGGCTTACTGGAAGGAAATATTAAGCCACATTAAAGACATATCTGGAGTGGAACTGCCGATGTCCTCGAAAATAATTCTCTTAGGTGTCCCTATGGAGGGAAAATATGCAATGACAGGAGCGACAGCCACCCTCATCAGCCACCTGTTATCAGCGGAAAGAATGACGATAGCGCAGAACTGGAAAAATGAAGTGGGCCCGACATCAGCATGGTGGTGGATTAGGGTTTGGGGAGTAATGGCTATGGAGAAGATATATGCACTTAGTACCGGAAAATATCTAAAATTCTTGTCCGTCTGGAACCCTTTCCATGAACTGATACGGGATAGAGAAGCCCAATTCTTCAAACATCGCCTTCTCCGGAACACACATGTCATCTGACCTCTACCAGACGTAAGGAGACAGACTCAACCATCAGGGAAAGAACTCCAACCTGTTGAACTCGCAAAGTAGTGAAGTTGTGGTTAAAGCTGGGGGACGGGAGTCAGGGAGAAGGGGAGGGGAGTCAAGGAGAAGGGGAGGGGGTCGGGGAAAGGGGAGAGGGGAAATTTGAAAACTCTCTAAGGCAAAGGGAATTACAACAGACTGCGATAGAATAAAGGTGACAGGTCCTTCTGTGCGGCAGTGGCTACACGAGGTACGCCGATGGGGCCTGGCCGAAGTGGACTACCTAAACAAACATAGGGACCCGGAGGGGGAAGACGCATTAGTAGTGGATTGGGGACAGTTACTGAACGAATTGGTGTCCACACAGGACCTAAAGCCACCCTAAATACATACAGAGAGAAAGGTACAGGGAGAGGAAAGGGCGAGATGAAATAGATGATGGGGGAGGTCTACCTCACTCGAAAACTATGGAGAAAGGAAGGGGGGCTATGGGAAGCAATGGGAAAACACGGCACTCAGGACTGGGAGGGTGGGTTTAAGGGATGTTGGGGAAAAGGGGAGTTGTGGAAAGGGATTGGGGGAAGGAAGGGGGACAGGGGAGAGGATGATGGGGGATAAGGGGGAGGTGGAGAGGGGATAGGGGTGGGAGGAGGGAACCTGAGGTTAAAGTTTCCCCCCGGCAATGAGTTATGGTGAGATGTATAGATTGTGTTGCCCCAGTTTTGTTTTGCTTATATATGTTGTCTTTATTCTTTAAAAAACAATAAAAAGACTTATAAAAATAAATAATGGAGAAGGGTCTACAACTGAATAACATGATAAATCTGTAACTCTACTGAATCCCAGAATATTCAGACTTTCAGAAATGCCCAGACCAGATGTATGAAATCCCCATCATCATACTTGCATTGGGGCGTGCCCCACAGACCGTAGGTCAACATTTTAGCATTTCATTTAAAGACAACCGATTGTAGGGATTTGAAATAGAGCTCCATGTGTATTTATTTTCTAGATATTTCACTTGTTTGCCCACAGATCTTAGCCCAGACATTGGCGTCAAGACGTTGACCAAATTTCTCTTCCTATCTCAAGTAAACAAAGTTTTCATGCTGCAATTTCCGCAGCATCTTATAAAATGTTGCTACGTCTCTGCTAACAGACCCAGCAAGGATCATATTTAACAGTTTGTTGCTCTAAGAAAGGCCAGGCACATCTTTCGTACAACACCCTTTGGTCTTAATGCATCACCAACTGTAAAGTTGATTTACCACCCAGCTCAAAACAAAATCTCTGTCAGTAAATATGCAACCAAGTCGAACAATACCCAGTGTTGTCAACTCATGACTCGCCCCTGCACTCTGCATTGTAGTAATCCCTACATACTAACCAGGTATATATGATGAAAATATTGCACAGAATTAAAGAACTTTGCATGCAGCCTCCTACACACCCACACCATACAGTATTTGGGGCTAATTCTGCCTTTTGTGATTACTTTTCCTTATTTAGAATGATATGATATGAAATGATATATTTGATTTATATCGCGCCCATACACAGGTGTTTCAGAGCGCGACCAGGCAAAGGGAGGGGGAGCAGGGGCGAAAAAACAAAAACAAAACGATCTTACTAGGCCCAGTGACATTGAGACCGTGCAAGTGCATGGGAAGGGAAAGGGGGAAAGTGCAAAGGAAAAAGGGAGGCGGGCAAAGAAGTGCAAGGCATAGGAAAAATATAAGTTAGTGGATAAAATAAGTGAATAAATAAGGTGGTAAGAGCAGTGATTGGTGCAGCCAGTGAAGGGATAAGTGCAGGGCAAGTCAGATAGGGTAACATCTGATAAGTGCAGGAGAGGAGTGGGGGACCTGTAAGGGTACAGATAACAGGTCCCAGTGCAAGGGTGGCCAAGAGGCAGTGCCGGAGGATGTCCGGGAGGGCAGGTAGCTGAGTCAAGGGGGCCCCATTGGCAGGTGAGGCAATGCTGAGAGAGAAGGCAGATCAATAGGGGCGGAGAGTGGCAAAGGCAGATGCAGAGAGGAAGGTCTTAAGGAGCTTCCGAAACCGTAGATGGTTTTCCTCCAGTTTCAGGGTGGCAGGGAGGCCGTTCCAAAGGGAGGCTCCGGCCGAGGACAGAGATTTGCCACCTGCACGTTTCTTAGAATAGCGGCTGACACTGAGGGAGTTAGAGGTTGTCTCTAAAAAAAAAAAAAAAAAAAAAAAAATAATAATTATATATATATTTATATTTAAATAAAAAATACAAAAAAACCAAAAAATAAATATCCTCAGCAAAACATGAGTAATAATTGTTTGCTAAATTCTCCTTTTTATTTTTTGGCTAATTTGGGTTTATGGACCGGTTTGACTAAGTTAGGCTTTTCTAAAGGTGTGTTTAGTTCACCCAACATGGCGATCCTTTTTGCCCCTTCTGTTTGTCTTACTTGGAAGGACATGCATTGTGCTATACTGCATTCCAGTATATTTAGTCCTACCTTTCTTTCATGCATTGTGCAATGGTAACACGAGTAGACTGAAACAAACGGTCATTGCGGTAGGTCTGTATATTTTTCTCTCCCCATGTTGTAGTTTTAACTTTTAATTGGCTTTTTTGGTTAGCCAGTCAGGAAGTCCTTTTGAATCACGAGTTAATTGGAGTTAATCTAATGGGTACTTTGGTGGTTTTTTGAATACTAATTTGAGATTTAATTTTCTTTTTCTGGTTTCTTTGGCTAAATTAGCTTTCCGCAACTGCGAGGCATTTTGAGGTATGTTTTTATTGATTTTATTGACAGCATTACGGTTTGTTTTGGTAACTTACGTAATATTTTTCTGCAATTGGCTTTCCAGAAATTACTTAATCTATCTGCCTACAGAACTGTATCTGGCATTGTCCTACTCTAAATGTGGAGTTCTTATTGCTGCAACCTAAGATACTTATTTTTGGAATACATTACAGTCTTTGATTTAAGACTTAGCTTACTAAGTGGAACTGATTGCGCTGCTATGGCCAACTTTTGTTTCTAAAATCATGTTTCTTTTTCTTCTTTTTTTGTTTGTCTGTCAACGGACTACTACGAATGAAATTGGTTAATTTGTGGTAACTTAATTTCTACTTTTTTACTCTTCCTACATGTGATGTACATGTGTTATATTTTTTGTGGTTGCATCGCGCCCTGGACTGCTTGCTCACAACTTGTGCCTATGTTCTTTATGTAATAATTCTTTGCACAAAACAATCATGTGTATGTTTTATTTTTAACTTTACCCAATTTGTATGGAAATTATGTACTATGCAATTTAAGCCTCTGATGAAAAGCTGTACACAGCTTGAAACACGTGTCAGGCTTCTCTTCGCACAGACAATAAAGGCTTTTCTTTGCACAAACAACTAATTATAATTTCTTGGCGCAGTGAGACTGGGAACATCTTTGTTTTTCTTCAACTAGTCCTGTGGATGTGTATTGGCAGTACACCCACACCACCCAGATACCCGCAGACTTGATGTTTATTTTCTTAATCACTGTATAAGCGCTGTGGACTTGTGACTTTTTCTGCCATAACTTTGTTCTTGTTATTAAATGTGTGCTGATTATGATGGAAACTTACACGATGTATATTTAAATATTTTAATGTTCTTTTTATGTTGGTTTTGTAAAGGTTCTACAAATTTCCTTTTGTAAATGAACCAAATACAAATAAATAAAAAAAAAGGGGGTGAAGTCTGAAGTCCTAATGAACAAACGAATAGTGTGTTGACAGGAGTGAACCCAACAGAGGGATGTTCACAGTGAACTGTTTAAAAAGACATTAAGGCTTGTAAATGCCACAGGTGAAATTTCTTGAGGAAAAGCCATAGTGAACCCGACTGAGGGAGGCTGATTCGAGAGGGGTCGGAGCCTGGAAGAGGGGGAATGCAAAGGTGAAAGGTCATCACCCAACGTACATTTGGAAAGGGACTTTTTGTTTGTTACTTTGATCACATCATTTTTGTAGAAAAGAGACTTAACCACTGAAGGCCCCGATACCCAAGAACGGAACTGTCGTCTCGTGCACCCCCGGTTATCACATCCTGACTTATCATTTGTGAACACTTTTCTTTCTTGTGAACCCTATTCCACACTCTTTTTTTGTATTTAGTTGTAAGGATTGGCAATATTTATTTTTAGTATAGGCCTTTTTATTTGACAAGATGCCACTAGAACTGCCTTTTTATTATTTCATGTTCGGAGCTTGCTCCCATCTTAGATTTAGGTTTAGATTAGGCGCTTTTCCAACCTGCATATACAGTTTAATAAACACCCTTGTACTGTAATCACTTGTGTCTGTCTTTACTGTTGCCACCATGAGTGCCTTACAGTGTACACTTATGTATTCACAGCACATTGTGAGACAACATAGAACAAAACCGATATGGAAATGCTTGACCTAATACTTAAGCCACGGTAAATTTTCCAGTGACAAAACGGACAATGATATGATCTTACTCGGTTACGCTTAAAGGTCTCTTTTACTCACACAACAGCGCCAAAATGCCCTCCGGCATACGTGCGCTTTATCAAGTTTACCTAACATAACAGTATATTATTTTCTACAGAGTCCTGGAAGTACATAAGCCATGGACCGAGCTGAGCTGTAGCCATATTTAGAGATGACAAAGTGTATCGCAGCCATTAGTGAAGTGGCGCAGAAACAAAGTTGATTGGTTGGCATGCATGCAAGAGCCCATAAGGCAGAGTGCGTACTACGTCAGGCTTTGTCCCGGTGGGCAGGTGCACCCAATTAGCAATTCAGCCCCACAATTTTTTGGCCAAATGCAACTTTGCCTCATCTTTTGGGACCATTTTACCACTTTTATTACCACAAAAGAGCATAGGCGGGACCCCATGCCAACCCCCTCTTTACGCCACTCCCCCTTCTATGTACAAAACCCAACCTTACCATCTGTAGTTTTGTGGTAAAAACAAGTGGTCAAAAATAAAAATTCAGCAAAGTTGCAAACCGGAAAAGTAAGGAATACTACTGAGTCAGGTGCTGGGTGTGGCGGAAAGATCCGCTAAAGGGGTTGCCTGTATCACGTGGGTCGGCCAAGCGGAATTGCACAGGTCCCGAATGGTGTAAATCCATGCCCTCCAAAGTCAGAGGATGTACTGTTAGGAAGTACATTATTAATATAACCGACTAAATGTATCTTATCTTTCTCCAAGATGCTCATTGTGTATAACCCTATTCAAACACTGAGGTTTCTGTGCTTGGGTGGCACAATTTAATACCATGCTTGTTTCCCAACTTATTTCTGCACAACTGTATGGAACTACACCTCTCTACTTTTGCTGCCCGATAACGTGATTATTTGGTAAAAGCTGGCAGGATTCAACATCCGCATTTCCATCAGTTGTCGGTGCCTTAACAAATGTGAGCCAACCTACGCTGCCTACCACACATCCGCACAATAGCACTGTCAAAATGCAGAACTAAGTTAACAGTCTTCATTTTAATAAATGATGCAGACACAGAGCCAGAGCAGCACACCTTTGCCAACTTGGAAATGCCAATGTATCTCTTTCAAAGAAACTAGGACATATTTTGGAGTTGGCTAAACTAGTATACAACTATCTTTTACTCTGGTGAAGCATCGCTGTAGGCTGCAGAAATGGAAATAAACTTCTCATTATATTTAAATCCTGTGAAAGTATATAAAAGCAAAATCTGGAGGTCGCAAATATGCATCTGACTGTATATAGAATGACAGAACACTGCCTAGCATTAAAATGTTGCAATTATTTTGGAAAATATTTAGTAGTTAGTATGTAAATATATATTTTACTGATTTGGTCAAATCTTTCGGTTTGACACGGGACAGGTCCATTTCTTTTGTTCCTCACTTTAATGTTATTCATTTTCACCTCCATTCTTTAAAAGGTGAAAGTCCTGAGGCCAGTTGAAGCACAATGCGCTGGCCTTTGAAGGAAGATAATGTTGTGAGCCATGAACTAGACACTCATTAGGCAGACTCAGCCTTTCACCCCTACCTCTTCCAGGTCATACATCGAGTATGATTGGGAAATAATATTGACATTGAATATTACATCACTTAGAAGCTGCAGAAATCTGCATGAAACACTACATAAATCACCACCAATCATTAACGGCTATTCAATCTTTAGTGTTTTCTATTCAGCTTTGTTTATTAAATCAGTCTTTGGTTATTTCACATACTGATTGAGGTAATTCTATTGTTTCTGGGCTTCTTCAATCCACCCTCTCCTCTGTGAGAAACTGGACTGCATTCTCAATACTATTCCCCCTGGATCCTCTTCTCAGGTGGCCAGGGGACGGTCATCGCTGTTGGATCGCTGTTGGATCGCTGTTGGATCCAGAATCTGGGGTTGACAAGCGAGGGCGGATCACCTGGGTGGAGGGTCCTTGGGGGAATAGGTGTGGGGTATGCATGGGTGAAATACGGTACCCCCCTTTGTTCTACTAACAACAAACCTACCCTTAACCATCCCACGACCTCTTTAGGTTGTGGTAAAACAGCTTCCCTCACTTTTCCATATGTAACATCTACTGGTACAGAGACACAGTATTCCCCCTTTCCCAGTTATACATCATCACACTCACCCTCAGCCTTTAAGGGGCATTTCCAATCTCATGCCATTCCCCCCTACCCATTTCCAACAAGTACTGTGACAAAGAAGAGGAAATCAAGGAGTACAGATTTCCTATGAGAAACACCACTATGGTACTGGAACGAAGAAGATGCAGATACAGGCACATCAACATCTTCATAGGCCATGTCCCACTAACAAGGCCAGGCAGGGTCAGGCAATTGAAATCAACCATGACCACCTGCAGCCTATCAAGTCTTCAGGAGAGCATAAAAAGGAACACTAGCCATCAGCAAAGAGAGCGACTTGGGAGGAGAGCTGAGGAGCTGTGGCTGCCCAGGACCAGCTGGAAGAAATAGGGACACAGACGCCGAGGGTCTGTGTGAGGAAGCATCCGGGAGAAGCATGGCAACAGACCCATGTTTTACAGCAAAGAAGAGAAGTCCAAAGGGAGCCGAGAGGCGTGCTGATCCCTTGTTACATTGGTCAAATGAAATGCTCATTCCCCTGGGCCAAGACAGGAACCCAGGAGTGTCTGAGGGGCAGGTGGGGAGACCATGACCTCAAATAACAAAGATGTTAACCAAAGAATGAAAAAAACACTACCGGTGAGTGAAGCGCAGTTAGAGTCTGGTGTGTACTGAAGTGAGCGAGCAAGATACAACATTGTAGCCCGAACGCGCAAGACTGGAGACGCATAGGGTGAAATTGACAAATGGAATTACAAGGATAGAATGTGGCAGAGTGGTCGTGTGTATGATTACACGTTCTTGAATGACCGTCTAAAGAAAATAAGTGTCTGCAAAGAAGGGAGCATTTCGTGGACACAAGTGAGCAAAATAGAGATCATAAAAGGGGGGGGGAGCTTTGCGAGAAATTAAGTGGGGGCAACATTCCCAAAACAGATAGAAAAGTGTTGACAACAAACAAAGTTTGTTGGAAAAGCATTGGGTTGGCCATCAGGTGGGAGATTGATCCAGGCTGGCTGCAGAGACCTCGGTATAAGGAAAAGAGATCTCTATTAAGGGTAAGGAACCTGGTTGTGCGACCTGTAATGGGTGGACCGTGCGGTCTGACAACTGCGCCGCGACAAGCGGAGCCCAATTGAAAGCAAGGAGCTGCATGATAGTGTGAACTAGAGGACTTCTGGGTACAAGGACAGGAGACCCGGCAAAGCCTAAAGAACTCACCAGGTAAAGGTACAGTGACCTTTTTGCCAAGTGAACATTGTGCCAAGGGAAACGAGAGACTTGTGGAACTTTCTAATCCTGAGTGCCTTAAACATGAGGAAGGGAGCTGCAGAAAGTCTTCATTGTCACATTAACTTAACTTTGAACACTATTGAGTTGACCAACTCCCATGCACCCTATTATTCTGTAGAAGTGAGGACAAGCATAGGTTTTTAGACACAGTATTTTGTTTTGGACTGACAGACTTAGACTTCCCTTAGTTTTCTTTCCGTTAGGGAACATTCCAATCTTAGAGTAAGGGCAAGTTAGGCGTTACACCAACCTGACCATTGAGAATAAAGGTTTTCAAATTGTGTTTCACTTGTCTGTCTATGTCGTCTCTTGATACCATGCCTCTCTCACATATAGAATCAGAGTGGGATGCAGCTCAACTGAAAAAAATGTTAGGACCCCACCAGATTAGAGAACAACATCCCTTAAACAAAGCCCCCTGACAAACTTAGGTGATAAGGAAACAGACAAAATCTTCCTCTCCACCAACAGATCCTTTTCCCATGAGAAAGAAATTAATTAGCTCTCCGGAGAATTCACCTACAGAATGGGGGTTACCTTTCATCCTTTGACCCCTCAAGCAATTCCTCCTGAAAGGAAAGTGGAGGTAATATCTATCACGTTATGTGTCCCAAAGATGATCTAGTACCAGGGAGAGACAAGATCCTAATCTCTCTGGATTCACAAATAAGCTTTTCCATCAGCTCAGCCAGCTATGTCATAACCCACAGAAAGAGAGAATTAAAAATACTACCCCTTCTCTCTTGTGGCGATGAGTTGAGATTTGTTCTGCTCAACTTCTCTTCCACTCCGATAGGGATGAATAGGGGTGAGATAGTGGGAAAGCTCGTGTACGAGAGTATGTGGGAACCTCTATCCAAGAAGAACATTGAAAACCCAGATATGATATGGCAAGTCATTCATAACACGCCTGTACACAAGTGCTCTAAGGCGCGACAAGGAAGGGAAGGGAGGAAAGAAGGAGGACAAACCAATATCTTACTAAGCCTTGTGTCAATCAGATCGCACAAGTGTGGAAGGGGAGGAGAGAGTGCAAGTAACTTGTACGTGCTGCCAGGAGGTGGCTCGTATGTGCAGAGAGTCAGGTCACTGTAGGGTTGCAAATACAATCCCTTAAGTGATTGGGAGGCCCTGGGGCAGTGCCAGGGTAACCGGTCGTGCAGGAGCCTGGTCCCATAGATTCAGTGGGTGGCCAGGAACCAGTATACATAGCTAATATCAGTAAGGGAGTGGGAGAGAGAAAACGGAAGCGAAAGAGTTGCTTCCGGAACCTTAGGTGGTCCTGCTCAAGTTTGAGAGAGGCAGGGAGGCTGTTCCAGAGGGAGGCCCCAGCCGAGGACAAAGATCTACCACCAACTCTCTGCCTGGAAAAGCGTCTGGCCCTCAGAGAGTTAGAGGTGGATGAGCGGAGGGCTCGAGAAGGAAGATGCTTAGGAAGAGAAAGGAGGTAGTGTGGTCCCCAGCCCCAGAAAGCCTTGTGGACGATGCAGAGAGTCTTAAACTTGATCCTTGCAGCCACAGGGAGCCAGTGGAGAGATGTCAGGGCTGGAGAGATATGATCCCTGGGCTTGGGCTTGAGGCCAAGGACAAGTCTCACAGTCCTGTTCTGTATAAATTGTAAAGGGCAAAAAGTAGAGGTAGGCAAATTTAGAAAGAGGCTGTTGCAGTAGTCCAGCCTAGAGAATACCAGGGCTCTGGAGACAGTGAGCTTCTGGGAGAAAGTGAGAAAAGGAAGAATACCACTGAGCAGGTGCAGCTGATAGTGTGACTTCTTAGAGACATCAGAGATGGTGTCAGGGCTAAGGGTGCGAGTGCATGTGTTCTGGATTTGGGTGTGACCTCAATGAGCGTGTATAAAAGCTCCAGACAAAAGAAACACTTGAAGCAAAGGCAAAGGAAAACATTTAAGCCTTACAAAAGACTTCTCTGCCCTCATTGCAGGAGAAAAGCTCTCCGAACTACATTTCCCAGCAGCCCTAGGGCCAGGAACTACATTTTGCAGGCCACGTTGGGAGTGGCACGTTCGCGCGCGTGCACAAAGACAACAGCACAGGGCTTGTGCTCGAGAATACGACCTGGTAAGTCGCATTCTGAAGAGCTCCGGTCACGGGGATCTCTGTGAGGGGCCACACCGCAAGGAATCTACATTCCGGCCCCTCGCTCACTACAGATAAGTACTGCAGGCTCAGAGGGGAGGGGGGCAGGGGGAGAGGAGCATCAGGGGGAACACGCGCAGGGGGCATAGGCCAAGCAGAAAAGTTCCCTGTCTCCTAGAAAAGCCAAGTGCTGCGCACTGATAGATGCTTGTTAAAACCCTCCCTGCATGAACCGCGCACCGGCAAAGCTGCTGTAGACAATTGCTCACTGCTGGGACAGCGTACTACCTGTCGGGCAATCCAAGTATCCAAAACTAGCCATGTGCTGCCCACATGCGGCCAGCTAATAAAAGCTGCATGTTTAAAGCTACGTGCGGCCAGCTAACAAAAGCCTCATGTTTAAAACCATGAAAACACGCTGTTGAGGCCCCCAGAGTCCTCGGCTTGCATGTTAAAAGCCACAGGCGGCTCCCACGTTGCATGAATGCACTTCCCAGGCAGTTGGCCAGACACAGCTGCATGAACTCGTGTGAGCCACGCGCAGCATTATCCGTGCAAACTAATGTAAGCTCTCTTTGCAGCATTTGAACTGCTCCTGTTTACCGGACCCGAGCGCACGCAGGCAGGAGTCAACAGGGACACTCCAGCAGCCAGCATTCACAACCAGAGCCAAGTGCTCTTGCTGGTTCAGATCAGTGTTTTGCGTTTGTTGTAACGTTGAGGGGAATGCATGCATGTGGTGGCATGGGTATGCTGCAGAGTTATGTTGCACTGTTTCTAACCTTAACCTATGCTCCTCAACCCATACACTACCTCTTCCTAATACTCTAGCCGGTTACCCTCAACTAATGTACCTATCCAACCAGCATTTCCCTAACCCCCCTTCCCTTCCCTTCCCTTCTGGGGTCACGGAGGCCGGTCTGTATAAGCCTAGACTGGCAGGCGCCAAGACCGCAGTGGGGGTGGTTGGTTCGTGCCACTCCTGTGCCTAGAAGCTGTGGAGCCTGACAGATGTGGCAGAGGTGAGGAGAGAAGGAGAAGGTGGAGTCGAACATGAACCCAAGGTTCTTAGTTTCACAGGTGGGAGCAGGTAGAGGACCCAGGGTGGGCGACCAGAGTGAGAGAGGGAAGGCGAGAGCAGGTGTCCCAATGAGGAGGATCTCAGCCTTACTGGCAATAAGGCAGAGATCGTTGGAGGCACACCATTCCTAGAAGAGGCTGAGGGGAGCCTGAAGGAGAGCTGGGTGCCATCTTCATAACAGTGAAAGTTAGATCAGAAGGTACAGATGCGGTGGGCAAGAGGTGCCAGATAGTGGTTAAAGAGCCTGGGAGAGAGGTTAGACCCCTGGGGAACACCACAAGTAGAGAGAGATAGAAGTGAGGAAAGACCCAAGTTGGACCTGGCAGGATCGATCAGTGAGAAAGGAGGTCAACCAGGCAAGGGCTATTTGGTTATTAGACAAGTGGAACCATAAGCATGGAGAAACAGAAGTAGAGTGCAGGGATGTCGAGAACAGGAGTAAATGGGGTAACCAAGAGGAGAAGACTAGAGTGAAAACAAGAACACACTGTAACAATCAAAAGTGCATGCTAAGGTGCAGATCAGAGAGTGTAAGGATGCATGTAATTGTACCCAGCAGACCAACAGGGCAGTGGGAGCCAAGAAGCCGAGCATAACCCATTATGCCGACACCTGAAGGGGTCAAAATAATTACTTGGAATGTGAGGGGCTTGAACAATTATACAAAGAGTCTGTGAATACGCACCTAATTATCTGCTAAAAGTATCCAGTAGCAATGCTCCAAGAGACACACCTGACGGCAGAAAGGCAGGCCTCACTAGCCAAGGAAGCTCACCCTTCTCGGCATAGGCCCGAGGAGTCCTAGTATGGATCGCGCCAACAGCTCCTTTGGACGAGGGGAAAATGGCTGTGGTACATGGGTGGTGGGAAAATAGGGAGGTCTGCTTTGTGAATACTGACGACCCAAACCATGATGCTACAGTCTTCTTCAGATCATTATATACTCGACTGTCCACGTACAGGAAGCCAACAGGGGTGTGGGGTGGGGATTTCAACTGCACATTGAATCCAGTACTGGATAGGTCAGATACCAAATACAAAAGGCTGGTGCCGGCGGCCAAAACCCTCCAAGGCCTGCTTCGAGACTTCAAATTAGTGGACATATGGAGGGAAAGACACGAAGCAGAACGAAACTACTCGCACTTCTCAGCCCTGCAATGCAGTGCATACCCGAATAGATTATATGTTCACAGGGACAGAAACACTGAAGAATGTCTAATATATAGAATACAAGGCTAGAACGCTCTCAGACCATGCCCCACTGATAGCTACGTGACAAGACAAGATCCAGAGGCCCCAAATACCCACCTGGCGCCTGAGAGCAGAAGCCCTACAGGAAGGGGAGTTCAGTGAATACCTGAGGAACCAAATAGAGGAATACTTTACTATTAACACAAACAGCGTAGCGTACAGTGGTACAGCCTGGGATGCATTCAAAGTGGTTGTACAAGGAAAAGCCATTGGGAAGATGGGTGGTCTCAGAAAGGAAACAAATGAAGGCCTTGTTGGATATTGAAAATAAAATAGCAAAAGCGGAAGATGCAAAAGAAGGGACACTGACTAAACCGGGGCGGCTGATAAAGTTGAGGCAAGAGTATACGGGGGAGTGGGACGCCTGGACTTTGCCAGATACACCCAAAGGATACATGCAGAAGGGGATAAGCTGGGGTGACTGCTGGCGTGGCAATGCAGACGCGAGGAGCAGAAGGAGAGGATTAATGCCATTAGTGATGCACAGGGGAACCTGGGCAGGACACAAGTAGAAATCAATGAAGTGTTCTCAGACTTTTACGAATCCCTGTATGCAGATGGCGCAAAAGAGGATAGGAGTGACGCAGACGAAACCCTGTCCATTATAGACTTGCCTAAACTCAGCAAGAACAAGGTGAATGAGTTGGACGCACCACTGAGACTAGAAGAAGTAAGGGAAGTAATAAGAGAACTACCCATCTCCAAATCCCCAGGACCAGACAGCCTCCCGGGAGAGTTCTATAAAACATACGTAGACCTACTAGCACCCAAAATTGCAGAGCGTTTTCACAGACACATACGAATTAGGAACACTGCCCACCAACCTGAGAGAAGCCACCATCACACCGACGGTCAAACCAGGCAAAGCACCACAGAATTGTGGATCGTACAGTCCCCTCTGTATGGTCAACCAGGACTGTAAAATCCTGGCAAAGAGGTTAAAAAAAGTGGTAGGAGATTTAATACACGCAGACCAGACAGGGTATGTCCCAGGGCGTAACACCACGTGGAACCTGAGAACACTACGCCATGTACTAGATAAAAATTATCACCTGTCGGACGAATGTGCAGTAGCATCACTAGACGCAGTCAACGTTTTGACTCAGTCTATTGGGACTAACTGATGAAGGCCCTGGTACACTATGGCATGGGGAAGCTTTCTTACAGTGGGTCAAGTTGATTTACACTGCACCTGTGGTTAGGGTGAAGACGGGCAGACAGATTTCTAAGGCATCGGAGTGCAAAAAGGAACGAGACAGGGTTGCCCATTGTCACCAATGCCATACATCCTGGCCATCGAACCACTGGCGGTGTTCCTCAGAAAAGAATAGGCGGAGGCAGGACTAGCAATGGATGGAGAAACACACCTTATCTTCCTATACGCAGATGGCATGCTACTGTATGTAAGCAGGCCAGAAGACAATCTACCACACTTGCTGGATGTCATAGATGAGTTTGCCAAAGTGTCAGGGACCAAAGTGAACCGAGATAAAACCTGCCCGTTTCCGCTCGCAGGGGTCAGAGCCCTCGAGGAGCGAATGCTGCCCATATTGAGCCTCAGATGGCAAACACAGACCTTTCTACGTGGGCATCACAATAAGACACAATTCAGAGGCCTCACATAGGAGCAATACGCAGAAAGCTGTGGATGGTGTAATCGGCTCCATGAGATTCTGGTTGAGGCTGCCCCTCGGAGTCACAGGGAGAGCGACTCTCCTGAAGATGGTTGCACTCCCCCGGCACTTATACTGCTTTGCTAATGTGCCGTAAAACATACCAGCACCTTTCTTCCGAAAACTGAACGAGCAGGTCAGGGAATTCCAGTGGGTAGGAGGCAGAAATAGAATAGCCCTGAGTACACTGCAGATGGACTATGCTGAGGGCGGGATGAAGGTGCCCCACTTTGAAAACTATTACTTGGCGGAGCAGCTGCAACATGTAGTGCGTTGGCTGTGAGATGAGATCTCCCTTGAAACCCTGCTGCTGCAACCACTGTTGAAACAATACTCCCTGAAAGAAGTACTTTGGGTAGAAAAGCTTGCCCTGGAGCCGCCGCCCTCCCAGTTGCTGCAATTAGGTAGGAAGAAATGGTGCAGAACTTGGAAAATCCTGAGCAGCCCAGATCCCTGCTCAGTACATGCCCCATTGACAGCAATAATAGTTGATCAGCAAGATGCGCTGGTGCAATACAGGAGACACTGGGAGGACGGATGGGTGGCTACTATTGGGGACCTCGTGAGGGACAGTGAGGTGATAACCTTCGAGACCCTGATTGACTAACATGGCATACATCAAGATCAATTCCTGTTACATTCAGGCCTGGTCAGGAGAATCGGGAGAAGATGGTCTGGCCCACTGGATGAAGTAGAGTTTGATGTGATGCTGGATACCATGTATGACATATCCGAAGAGGGACACAGGATTTCCAGACTCTATGAGTTGTACTTGAACAAGGCGGGCGGGGGAGCAGAACTCAAGGTGCATCATAAATGGGAAGCAGATATTGGGAGAGCGCTGACGGATGCAGAGTGGGAAAGGATAGTACTTTACACAAACACAATCTCTAGAAATGCTAGATTCCAGCTCATTCAATCATACGTCACCCACAGAGCATATATGACCCTGCATGGACTGTCGCTAATAACCAACACGGGAATTAGGAGCTGTCCGAGATGCGCTCAAGATGGAGCAGATTTGTTGCATATGTTTTGGGGGTGCCCGGTTATCCAGAAATTCTGGGGCGCGATAGCAAACAAAGTAGCATGGGGTGAGGGGGCATTCAGATGTAGACATGGCCCCCGGAGTACTACCTGTTGGGACTGTTCCCGAGGGGGGGTAGACCAAACGCCCACCGCGCCAAAATGAAAGACCTAATTTGCATACTAGTGAAATGCAAGATTGCCATGACTTGGAAATCGACTGAGGAAATAGACTGGAAGCCTGGTGGGCAGACTTGCAAAGATGGGTGCTGGCAGAAACAGCGGTGTGTGTGGCTGAGAGTGCTACAGAAAGAGAACCATGAGAAAGGAGAAGGGATAGAAGCACGGAACACCTTGACATGACTATATTCCAGTCTGAGACAGATAACCCAGACTTGCATAATGTACCAGAATAAAGAACTGGAGTAGGCACTGGGAAAGGACGGGAGAAAGACTACAATGATTTACTGTAAATAGATACCTACAGTTGATATTGTAAGAGACATGTACCTCAAACATTGTAATGATATTGCAACGCTTGTCTAATGTTGGTATGTTTGTTGGTCCACCTTCCCTCACTTCTCCAACGCAGATGTGTTATCCGCTATTCTAAAACTCAAGTCTGCTTTGCCAGATGATGCCATACCTCTGGCCCTTTTGCAAGAGTCTTCGCCGGACATAATTAATTCGATTACCTCTGCCGTTAACATCTCCTTCACGACAGGCTCTCTAAAACACGCTCTGGTCATTCCTTTGCTAAAAAAGCCCTCACTCGACCCTGAGGTTCAGGCTAACTACCGTCTGATTTCTCTTCTCCCCTTCCTGATGAAGGTTCTGGAGGCATTGGTGTCTCCCCTTTTCTCCGCTTTCCTGGAGTCCTCCCATTTTCTTGATCCTTTTCAATCTGGCTTTCGGCCTGGCAGAGGCACAGAGTGAGTACTCAACTCTGTCATGGACGACCTGCTGTGCTTCGCCGATCAGGGCGGTGACGGGGCATTCCTGTTATTAGATGTTTCAGCTGCCTTCGACACAGTCGACCATGCCCTTCTTATCTCCCGGCTCTCTGAGGCCGGGATTGATGGCCAAGTGCTAAAATGGTTTACTGGGTTCCTGCAGATCGTTCACAATCTGTGTCCCTCCCTCCCTTCCGTTCTGTCCCAGTTCACTTATCCTGCGGTGTCCCTCAGGGATCAGCTCTGTCCCCTATCCTATTTAATATCTATATACGATATCTCCTGTTCCTCATCGCCTCTCATGGGTTCCGCTTCTACTCCTATGCGGATGACACCCAGATTCTTGTCTGCCTCGACCTAACCAGAACCGAAACAGCATCTCGCCTTAAGCACTGTCTTGAGGATTTAGGCATCTGGATGTCACAGAACTGGCTGAAACTTAACGGTAGTAAAACCGAGGTTCTCGTGGTAGGCACGACTATCCACAATCCTTCTGGACCACTGAATTTTGGCCCCCCTCCCTCGGTCCTCTTCCTGTACCGGTGTCATCAGTATGCAACCTTGGTGTGCGGGTCCCTGCCGCTCTGACTATGGATGAACAGGTCAGCGCGGTATGTAAATCCGTCCATTTTAAGCTTAGGACCCTTCGTAAGGTCCTTCCGTTCATCCCGGCCATCAACCAGGCTCCCGTGGTCACAGCTGGTGCGGAGTGTGCTGGATTATTGCAACTCTCTATTTGGCGCAACCTGCCCACCTGATAGGACGGCTTCTGCAGAATGCTGCGACTTGTTCCATTCTCTATCCCCCTTTTGGTCCCCACATAACCCCTCTGTTGCGCCAGCTGCACTGGCTGCCAGGGTTCCATGTGATAAAATCGTGGCAAAAATTGCTGTGGTAACAAAATATTGTGGTTTTTGCGCCGCGATCCATTAAAACATGCAGGGGGACACCCCCCGCAATACCTGGACCCATTATACCATTTAAGGAGACCGGGGGACATGCCCGAAACCCCCGCCCTCCTTAAATGGTATAATGGGGCACACCTTTACCGGGTCAAACCACAGCATTTTTGCCGCAATATTTTTTTACTGCAACATTTTTGCCACGATTTTATTACCCGATACCGCTGCCAGTTGCCCAACGAATCGCGTTTAAATCTATGTGCATGGTGCACAGGGCCTTCTATGGCGCCGGAGTCGAATATTTGCAGGCCAAATTCACTCGCTATAAACCCACATGTGCCCTTCGCTCTCAAGGGTCTTGTCGACTGTCGGTACCTCGCTTTAGATCGGTTTGTAAAGGTGGCCGTGCGTTCTCGGTAGCAGCGGCTAAGGAATGGAACAATCTGCCTCTATCCCTGCGTGAGACTATCGACCATCTCACTTTCTGGCGCAACTTGAAAACGTTACGGTTTAAAATTATGCTTCTGGCCTCCTGCCGGCTTTTCTACCCCACCTCTCTCCTACCGCCATGATACCTACGGGTGGGTGTGCGCGTTATAAAATTCAATAA
Organism: Ambystoma mexicanum; assembly: GCF_040938575.1. Lineage (NCBI taxonomy): Eukaryota > Metazoa > Chordata > Amphibia > Caudata > Ambystomatidae > Ambystoma > Ambystoma mexicanum. Next base: position 496,237,725 of record NC_090936.1, on the reverse strand, counting down.
CATAACAATAAAAACATCTAAACAAAAAAACATTCTATCAAAATGTGTGCCCTTGGCCTCCCTTCAGGAGTACTCACAATACCAAGGGGGTTCACAGCTTCAGGCTTCTCAGCTTCTGGGTGTCTTTCCCACCAGGTGTCCCCCTTCTCCGCTCTCAAAGATTTTGCTGGCATCTCTCCCACCAGCCTTCATTCCTTCAAAGAAGAAGATGTCTTTTTCACCAGGTTTCTCCTGGCATTCCCTTCACCAGGTGTCACTGTTTCCGCTATCCAGGTCTCGCTGCCGTCCTTTTCACGTCACATGTCTCAGTATTGGTCTAGCATCATTTTCACCAGGTTTCACTTTCACAAGCTTTTGAGCTCGCATGGTGGCCTTTTCACCAGGTATCTCTTCCTTCCAGTAGATGCTCTGCAGAGTTAAAGTCCAGGCATGTACCCCTCTGCAAAAGTCTCAGCTCTGTAAGCTCCAGCAATATAATTCTCCCACATAGGGACTTTCACCTTCTAAGAGGGCCACAGAGGAAGAGACCTGTACTTCCCCTGGGTCAGCAAGACTCCAAGGTTTCCTTATCCCAGAGAGCAGTCTCCTTTCCAGGAAGGGACCAGTGGTAGACAAGTCTACCTCCAATAGGTCCAGGACAAGCCTCTTTTACCACCCATGTGGCTGTGGCCTTTCTGGTAAGCGGACACCCAAATGGGTCTTCCTGCAAGTACTCTATTACCCTTTTCCTGATTGGACATGGATAGGGGGCCAAAAATCTCTCCCCTTAAGTCATTATATGTGGTCTGGGATTGGATAATTTGAAAAGTAGGATCTACAGGCACTTGACTTCACCTTTTAAATATTTGGAAAGTTTTAAAGTTGAGTGCAGGCCTCTGGGCCATCCTAGAAATTCTGGTCATATGCCTGCATCTCTGCAGTGCTCTACCGTTGCCAGCTGTATTTTGGTAAGTACTTCTAATGGTTTTTCAGGTTTGTACAGACAGTGAGCCTATTATTTCACTACGCTCTGGAAAACCTGAGGAGGGTAGGGGGAGGGCTGTCTGTGATGCATCCTTTGCCTTTTGAGATTCCTTGTCTTGGTTTATGATGCTCCGACTGCAGGAATACTGCAGTTTGTAGTCACTTTTAGAGGTCTGTAGCCAGTGTCTCAGCCTAGGATTTGGAGCTAGACTGCACATCTGGTGGAATTTTGAGCCCAGGGATCCATCTCCTCTGGGCCCACATCAAGCAGTGGCTGGACCACCCCCGTCCCTGTGAGGTCTCCTAAATACAAATGGGGGGTGTGCACCTCTGACTCACCACAATGCATATTACTGATTGTACTAACCTTTTAAGGTTGTAGGGATAACTGACTAGCCATGTATTGGCATATGCGGGCCCTTATCAAGACTGTGTGATTTACATTTATAATTGTCCAAGGTCCCATTCTTCTACCTGCACTCTTTAGCCTTATAGTTGTAGGTGTTGGGCATACATTTAGCTTAGGAGCAGAAAGGGTCCGCCTATGGCCTTTTACCGTTTTTATACATGCACTGTGTTTTACTATGTGCTACGTTTAACTCAAAGCACCTATATGAACGTGTAGTTACTCTTTATGTAATTTTTTTATACAGTGTATATTTTTCAGTATACCAATGTGGTATATTCTCTGGAGGTAACTACTGGGATGAATTGTACCTCAGTGCAGGACTACATCCTTCCTAGAATGAAGTCAGACTGCTCTACCATAGTTACCCTTGAGAGACTTTGGTCCATCTTTTAATTGGAAACCCGCTCTTGCCAACAGAGTTGATAATGTTATGATCTCCCCAGAGGGCTGTATAAAAACCTTCCTAACAAAGATAATTACTAAAATAATTTGGGAAAAAATTAATAGTCCAATATAAATATTTGTTTGTTTCCACCTCATTTCCAGTGAGGTTTCTTCCGGTCATGCTGAAATGGCATTCATTACAAACAAATTGATTATTATCAGGTGGAAAAAGTACATGTATATCAGCAAGGGGACTAAGCTGCATTCTCTCCTTTTGGAGCAGGTTTTAGTCACATGAGCAGACAACTTGCACAGTTCTGGACGACATAATTTTCCAGCACACGGAATCCAGTACCAAAGTGTGCATGAATGTATAGAAATGTATAAAGCATAAGCCTAGCGTGCAAGTAACAGATCACTGTACAGTGGTGGGAATACACATATGTTTGGAGTGATGGGCAGGATGTTTGGGGACTGGTGAAGTGTTGTCTGAAGAATATGGTTTTCAGATCTTCAATGAAGTGCAGGATTGAGGAAGCTAGCCAGATTCCAGTTGTTGCCCTAGCTGGGTGCTTCAGGAGATGCTCTTCTAAATGTATTAGCTAAATAATTCACACTAAATCCTAAACTAATTTCAACTAGGTGTGCAAGCTTAACATAAAAACAACTTTGCAGTGACTGCTTACTCACCCGAAACCCCTTCTCCTTGTTTGCCTTCACATCAGCATCAAATTGCTTTAGACTGTTGGTAAACCCCCTGAAAATTAGATATTCACGCACTAGTTCATCTGTTCGCTCAACAGCTGCCCCCATTGCGTCTCCCCACACCCTGCAAAAAAGAAAAACATAACAATAAATGTGATGAATTAAATCCAACTGCTCAACAGCTAAGAAGGAAAATTAAACTACCTGAAAACCTATTCTGGGAAAAGGTGCACCTTGGCCCTTCTGGGTGCTCATTTTATAGGGAGATATTTAGTGCATCTAAATCTCATAGCATCAACTACATTTCATTTTGTAGAGAAGTGCATTATATTGACGAGAAAACACTTTTGAAAATGTACATGAGCACACAGTTAAATGCTTTTGATGGAAAACCTACTTATGTGATCGGCTGGTGCAACACATCTGTGCAACTGTGCTCCACCCATGAGCTCATCCCAAACCCTTTGACAGTCTATCTTATCATACCATTGCTTTCTACCAGCTAAGCTGAAAGTGAGATGTCCGAAAACTACAACATTGCACCTAGTTCACCCAGTTCTAAAGGTCTCCACTGGAGTGCCTCACCTTGACCACCAACCCTACTCCAGCAGAGCCACACTCACCTGTTGGCCCACATCCAGATCCTAGAAATAGAGGTTTCCTTTCGCGGACACATGCGTAATTTCTTTTTAAGTGAAGTATGAATTGCGCAAGCAAAAGCCTGCTTCTCTTCAAAACAAAAAAGTATCAGCTCCCCAGAGGCAGCTCAGAGTGCCATAGCAACAAATACTGCTTTCATGGGGGTGCAGGGCGATAATGCTGCGCTTGGACCTACCTGGTTCACGCCGGCCCTGCCCTCCCCCGAGGTGGCATTTAACGCAATTTTGAAAAAAAGCAGATATCAATGAAATGGAAGGGCTAGGTTGTCCATCTGAAATTGACAATCATCCTGCATGCTGCAACGCCATTCCATGCATTTAGTCTCCAGCTAGGACTTTCCTTGAACATTGCGAACCTTTTGATTTATGAACCTTCTGAACTTCTCCTTACACAGAAAATGATGGTGGAAGCATACAGTATACATGACAGCGCCCTGTGCAATACTGACTGCACAGAGCCTTGCACTGAAAACTGTTTTCAGAGCCTTTTCATCATATCTATTTGTTTGTGTCCGTTCTGACAGCTAACCTTTACATCTTCCAGACACTCACCTAACTAACGTCTTACTTCAGTGGATCACAAAAATGCTATATTGTTGCTCAGTTTATGTCTTGGGTATGACTACCTTCCGGTGGCATTAACAATATTATGACAACATTGCTAATCAAATACGTTGGTTTGCTAACCAAGAATATTTTAATTGGCAAATTCTCCTAATCAATTTTTGGAAACTAATTTATGCCTTGCCATGTCAAAGAAGGGAAACAGCACTCACTGCAGCCTGAAACACACGGAACGCTGACTCAACATCCAGACGGGATCACAATGGAGAAATATTTTTCAGATTGTGGCGAACCTGAAGGGTGTGGGGTTAAGAGGGGGTTTTGTAACTTTACACTGCAGCGACCCACCCGTGGGGAAAAGAGAGACCAAGATTTGGCCCTAAAGGCAGGTGGAACATATGCTAAAATGGATTTTCAAAATCAACTCTGGTGGGTAGAATTTAGGAGGCCACCCTATTATGGTGCACAGAGGACACTGAGATTTTAGCCAAACCAAATCAAGTTAGGTAGCAGTGTGCTTAGACAGAGGAGGGGGCATGAGAGTGGTCTATGGCTACAATGAGTCCACATAGAGCACTACCAATAATTCCAGTTAGACATGCAAGTATAAAAATATACAATACATTATTAGGCCTTTCCATTCACACAAAGCAAGCAAAACCTCTAATCAAATATTACCACACCAACACTATAAAACAGATATATAGATTCACCCTTAGGAGATATAGGAAAGCATTTGATTCAACAACCAGTGCAACCCAGGTAAGTATTCAGATGCATTAGAAGTTGAAAAGACACTTTAGAATAACCACAGAACAGTTTTCCAACTCCATAATGGTTTGGGGCCTTGAGCCCAAATGTCACAAGTTTCAAAGTTACACTACTCAGGTAGGTTTATTAAGAGATTGACTATGCCAGTGGTTATGACTAAAAGTGCCAAAAATGTAGGTAAAGTTCAATTAAGTAAATTCACTCAATCCCAAATCACTAGGATAGGCCCAAGAAGGGATCCTTGACAAGACCTTCACCAAAGAAAGTAAAAAATGTGTGATTTAGGGACAGGACTTTCCACCCATGTAAGCCTCTGGAGAACAGGAGGTACAGGGGACATAAACAGGTATGCTAACTTACCCCTCGGATTCCAGTTTCTTGAGAGGCCACTGCTGAGGCTACGGATTCCATTGGGGCACGGTCTTCTGTGACTGATACCATTGAGGAAGGCACAGGGGTCACATGTGCAGAGGTCCCTTTTGGACACAGGGTTTAGTTTTGATCGGTTGTGGTTCTTAGGACTTGGTCCCCGACGTCTCCAGCAGAACACCCAAACAGGGGGCTAACATTTCAAGCTACTAGTAAAGCATAAAAAGTCACTCACCACCTCAATTCTACATACACACAAACGCACCATTTCTTGCCTCGCCAATTGTCATTTATCACTAGCCACTGGCTAGTGCATATTTTGAGCCCTGAAAAGGAAGCAAAGATGCAGACTTCAGGACAACTCCAGGGAGCGATGAAGATGAGTTGCAACAATCACGATCTGGCAGCGGCAGCTGCTCTTCAATGGACGAAGAAAGGAGCAGGCCCATAACCGCTTCTGTTGATGCAAGAAGGCTGAAAATGCTGGAGCTTGTTTACACAAGTTGAAGATCCACCAAGTTCCAAGGTTGCACTCGGAACGGTGACAGCTGCAGTGAAGTAGCCCAGGAGATGGTCAAACAGTTGGTCATGGGGCACTTCCTAAGGTTCAGAGGCCATGGATCTTCAAGCAGGGGTTAGTCCCACTGGTCCAAGGGTCAAAACACTGCCAATGGTCTTCTTGAGATCAGACAGATGGTCAGGGCTTCACAGGGACTTCAATGAAGTTGGTGCTAGTCAGATGCAGGTGTCGTCCTTGGGTTGTCAACTTGCTACTGTTCTTCGTAGAGGACCTGGCTCCAAAAATGATCTGTCAAATGGCTGCAGGAGTCTTCCTTTTATTTAAGATTTGGTCTGGGAACTTGTCCAAGCTCACCAAAGGTAAGGATCTGAAACATTGAAATTGTAATTGGCTATACAATGATGGATAGCCACGGACCACAACATCTGCCCAGCAACAGATCATTCAGTCGCCAAGATGTGCACAGGGACCAGACAGTCCTAGCCCCCACATATAGGCTCACACACAAACTGCCCCTTAACCCACGAAAATAGCAGCTTTCCTCTGGGAAGGCATTCCATATATGGTATTTCCTGACCTGGGAAGGCAGGAAGAAGGCTGAAGAACAATATGACCAAAGGACAAACCCAAAACTAGTGGCACGGCCATCTTAGGGTGCTGGGCAGCTTTAGTTAGTATAGAACAAAATGGACGCAGAGCACACCTCTCTATAGTACATGTTAACAACAATCTCCCAAGGTATAAGTAAATTCAGATAGGATATAAAAACTGTGCCAAGGTGCAGGGGAGAAACAGTCCTGGCACATGAACTGTACAACAACATAGAAAAGAAAAAAAAAGTTCCCAATCGATGGGAACTCCCGCCCCCTGCACTCTATGTGTGGCCTAAAAAAGCCACATGAGTCAATATAAGGATTATATGATACTATTTGTGGTTTAGTTTGCATTATTCAGATGTGGTAAATAGTCATACAAAGTTGTAACGAAATACTTATTCGGCATCCAAATCAATATTACCAAACAAGATTTTTAATAATTTCAAGCAAAAACAGCTGAACCCAACATGTTTCGAGAAGCAATTCTCTTCATCTGGGGTATAATAGTTTACAGATTCTGAAAATAATCACAAAAAGACCATTTTGAGCAAGAAAACATCAAAGCAATCTAATAATTTACAACAAAATATGTAATAACGAGTAGCTCAAAGTAAGCTTGGTAAGTCACCTCCTGTGTTTGAGAATTCAATCAAAATGTCGAAATTGTGAGTCTTCCCCATAGCACTTCAGTCACTTGCTAGAAGTTATACCAGATCTGTAAGTACATGAGGAGCTCATGTTATAACCGTTCTCCACCATCTACACAAATGCAAAATCATACTCTATTGGCCAGCATGATCTTACCTAATAAAAGATCCTTAGACTTTGGCAAGAGAAACAATGCGTTTCCTCCAAAACAACTTAATCTCTTCTTAATCATTTAGGGCTAAAAGCCATGGAGCATAAGTTGTTTGGACAAGTCTGTTTTAAGAGCAGATACACAGGAGGGAGGACTTGTTGAGGTCAACACCGAAGAAAGAGAACACTAGGATGATTCCCACTCTACACTATTCTGCATCATCAAGTCTGTAAGATTTTTAAAAAGAATTGGAGTTATATTAAAACTTCACCCTTACCTTAATCGACTTTCCAGAACCACCTATCTTGGCCTTTAAGAGAGGCAACAACTTTAGGGATACCCTAGTCGAGGCTGAACGTCCTAAAATACCTGTCCAGAGAACATTACACATGATCAAGCTAGAGACATTCCCATGTCTTAACTGCCAACACTGCTCCAGTATAATCAAGGGAGATAATGTAAGGCATCCTAGCTCTGGAAGAAAGATCAGACTGAGACATTATGCCACCTGCAAGACCTGTAGTGTCATTTATGCTCTAAGATGTCTTTGTGGCAAATAATAGGTTGGTCAAACTATCAGAAAGGTGGAGAACAGGTGGGCGTAACACATGTCTATCATTAGGACAGCTAACATTAGATCCCCGGTGTATAGACATTTCTCTGAGATGAAGCACAGTTGAGATGTGTTTTGGAGGCAATTCATCCACATCCACGTGGTGGAGAAGTCCAACAAAAACTGGCGGAAAGAGTTAATTTGAATACTCAATGTCAATGTCCACCTCAACTGATAAAGGACGCAGCCAGAGATCTGGCTCCCTTTATCTCAAAACGTATTAACGCCTCTTTCTCTACAGGGACCATACCGAGCAACCTAAAAGAATCTTGGGTACTCCCATTGCTTAAAAAACAGACACTAGACCCTGCCATACCCACGAACTACCGCCCAATCACCACCGTACCATTCCTCTTAAAAATCATAGATAAAGTGGCATACTCACAAATACAGAAACACCTTGAAAACAACAATTTACTAGGAGTACGACAGTATGGCTTCCGTCCCCAACACGGAACCGAAACTGCCCTCTTAGACCTAAAAGCGCAAATTGATGAGCTAAGGGATCAAGGCAAACTAGCCTTACTCCTCCTCCTGGACTTATCAGCCGCATTTGACCTTGTTGACCACAAGGTCCTTTGCAGACACCTAGATATAGCTGCGCACTTTTCAGAAGAAGCCACAAATTGGATCCAATCCTTCCTCAATAACAGGACAATGAGAGTCTTCTCTACCACTGCGGCAGCAGACTCCATCCCCATCACATGTGGAGTGCCCCAGGGATCCTGTGTTTCGCCTACACAACATCTTCACTAAGCCCCTTTTCGATAATCTGGACCTTCTTGGCATCACCTACACTAACTATGCAGATGATACCCAGATTCTGATACCACTTACCGGTGATTACGACAAGGATTTGGCCTCGTGTATCTCATCATCCAGGCATGGATGGCCACACGGTCTATGCCTGAATGATGACAAAACTGAAATCATCATCCTGGGCACACCCTCCACCCTCAAAAGCCTGGGCCCCAACTACTCCTCCTTTAATATCGACAACAACCAAATCACAACCGCCCACGCGGTTAAAACCCTGGGTTTCTACCTGGATTCCACCCTTTCTTTCAACAAGCAGGTCAATGCGATGGCTTCAGCAACCGCCTACACCTGCAAATTGATAAGAGCAGGCAAACCCTTCCTATCAAACGATAGCTGCATCACACTTGCGAGAGCACTCGTGCTATCAAAACTAGACTACTGCAACTCACTCTACATTGGGGCTAACAAGGAAGTCATCAAAAGAATCCAAATCCTGCAGAACAACGCGCTCAGAGCAGCACTTCGCATTCCTAGGAGAGCCCACATCACCGCACTCAGACGAGCTAACAACTGGCTCTCTACGCAGGAGAAAATCCAACTAAAAGTTGCCTCTTTGGTCCACAAATGCCTTAACAACGCCGCACCGCAGTACCTATCTGCCAGATTCACCAAACTAAAACCAACAAGACTTACTAGATATGCTAACTCCAATAACCTTTCCATACCTAGAGTCAAACTGACGAAAGTCGGTGGCTGCAGCTTTCAGGTTACGGCAGCTCAACTCTGGAACGCCCTACCATCCACCTTAAAGTCCGACCAACCCTACCCCACCTTCAGACACAACCTTATAACGTGGATCAAAAACGCAGACACACCTTAGATCTCCTACTGCCTGGACCTACCCAAGCCTAGGAACTCCTGTTTAGGACTGTAAATACATGCTTTTACATTCTTTACATGTTGTATATTTTTGTATATTTTTGCGTATATTTCTGTATATTTTGCATATATTCCTGCATTTTGTGTTGTATATTATTCTTGCTGCTCTATTTGACCATGTAATCCTGTAACAAAGCTTTGAGCTGTCTTATAAAATGCGCCCGGTTACCCGTGGGTCTGGTGCGCAATATAAATAATAAAAACAAACAAACACCAACTTGATGCAGTTCACCTCTTCGGGATGAACGAAGACTTCGATTTGGGCCCATTCCTTTGAATGGTACGTAGGATCCACAATTGTGACATTGATCACTCGTCATAACATACCTTGTTACTACACCTATTGACACGCTATATTGAAATGTTGTATTAAATTAACTGAGTTTAACATGACAATATTGCATATTGTCACTATGCAATCATTGTTCATTAAAGTGTAAACATACTGTTCTTGCACCTGTAATCACAAGAGTGCGACATGTCCACTTTGTGTTACACCTCATCACCCTAATGCATCTTGATTAACACCTACTGGCATGTTGTTGCAGTGAAACGTTGCATCAAATTGACTGTAATTGTACCACTTCTAGATTGTACGTAGTCACTATGTAACCAATGGACTACAATGTGTTAAGAGACTATACACGTATGAATAACGTATGAATAATTACTAGAATGTGATGGGTCCTCACTGCATTACTCCAGATTACCTTGACATATCTAGATCATTTACTACTGTGACATTGTAGGCTTGATCAATGTCCTCTGTAATTTGATCTACATTAGTAGTTCTTAACATTTTATTATGAGTGCCCATAAATATAATGTACGCTTCACACACAGAATGCAATTATTATATCCTTTTGGGTGTTCGAGATATCTTTGAAATGATGCAGTTCACCGAACTGAATTATGGCCAGTGATCGATCCATCAAGTACCTAGTTAAGGTACAGGGACTGGTTTTTCCTTTTTCTGTCTGTTGGTCTAAATGGTGGTCTCTGAGGGTTCTTGTGGACTTTTGGTACTGCAAAGAACAATGGTATAATTGGATGCTTTTGTATTAGGTATTCTTTTATTGCGAGCTGTTACCCACTCATTATCACAAGCTTTATTAATTGTGTCCGCTATTAGTGTCAAGATTGCCTTTGTAGGATCATGATCTAGTTCCAAATAGGTTCATGATCTTACAGTAGTTCTAAGCGACATGTGTTGTAGAAAGTAGAATCCATGATGAGACGAGCACCGCCCTTGTCAGCTGGCTTCATAATAGTACTCATGTTGTCTGCTAGATCTTTAAGTAAACATATCTGATGTTGTTTTATCCTTTTCCATCACTCGCATTTAGCAAGCAAGCAATAGCTATTTGGTGACTGAGGCTCACTGCCAACCTCACCACATAAGTGGATGATAACCGCTTTACAGATCAGTGTAAAGATATTCAGAATCCAAAGCCACATTAAAAACAAAGCGCAACGAGTGACGCGATTATGTCATCACATCACGTTGCAAAGTTATAAAATGGTGGCCATTTTGCGGTGCATCTCGCATGCAGATGACCGTGGGAGGACCACTTATCTTTATTCTGCTATCCTGCTCATGTGATAGGTGAGTTACTATTTGAATTAGGCGGTCCATGACCCTCCACATGATTTAATAGTTTTGCTGGAACGCTGTATTTGAGCCACAGTCTTCAGTGATGGTACATTTTATTATTTAGGTATTCTTCAATTTTGTGAATTTTGGGGAGACCCTCCCTTGCATACACTGTATATCTGGGAAGACTAGTTCCTTAGGTAAGATGACTTTTGATTCATACTTTTTAACTGCAGACCTGCATTTGCAAGCCAGAGTCATATAGCGATCTTTTGGCACAATTTGGGGCATTGTCTCTACAGGCATTTAACACGGAAGGTCAGGGCTGAGGTCCTTCGTCCACTTGAGAGTTAGTCCATATTTTCCCAACTTGAAGTTATCACTGGTGAGACATTAGCTTTATTGCTCCACTATAGGGTATCCATATTATTGTTATTCGTTTTTTTGTAAGAAATTAAAGCTCTGTTAATCTCTTGTTAATCATTTAGGGCTAAAAGCCATGAAGAATAAGTTGTTTTGGAGGAAACACATTGTTTCTCCTGCCAATGTCTAAGGATCTGTAATTAGGTAGGATCTGTAATTAGGTATGATCATTCTGACCAATAGAGTATGATATATGATTTTGCATGTGTGTAGCTAGTGGAGAACGGTTATAACATGAGTTCCTCATGTACTAACAGATCTGGTATAACTTCTAGCATGTGGCTGAGAAGTGCCATGGGGAAGACGGTCACAATTCTGACATTTTTATCGAATTTTTAAAATGCAGGAGTCGACTTACCAAGCCTACTTTGAGCTACTCATTATTGCATATTTTGTTGTAAATTATTAGATTGCTTTGAAGATTCCTTGTTCACAAAGGTCTTTTTGTGATTATTTTCAGAACCTGTAAATTATTACACCTCCAATGAAGAGAATTGCTTCTCGAAATGCGTTGGGTTCAGCTGTTTTTGCTTGGAATAATTAAAAACCTTGTTTGTTAATATTGATTTGGATGCCAAATAAGTATTTCTTTCTAAATTTGTATCGCCCTTTACCAATCTGAATTATGCAAACTAAACCATGAATATTATTATCATAATTCTCATATTGAATCATTTGGCTTTTTTAGGCCACAGATGGAGTGAAGGGGACGGGTGTTCCCAACAAGTGGGAACTTTAATTCTTTTCCACCTTTAGTTAGTAGCCGTTTGCAGCAAATATAAAAGTGCACGGCAAAAACATTAAAAATACAGTTTAAAAAAAGAGATGCTGCCACCAGCTCGTCGTCCTAAGCACATTGTAAAAGTAACCAAAAGCCATTACAGAAAAGTTATAAGGATACAAAGTATTCTGATTGCACTTCACTTTAAAAAGGTGATGTGTGCAATTGTACAGTACAAGAAATGCACAAAGGGACACAGTCTCTCAGTACTGATAGTCTTATGGACTGATCAGGTTCCTCATAAGAATGGGCAAAAGGTCAAGGGCAGCAAAAGCATAAGGATTTACTTGCCTCCAAAAAGTCAGGACAGTGTTCAAACAAAGCAAAAAAAGAATGGGTAACTGGAGGCATCATGAAGTAAGACACAGACAGCAGATTCAGAATTCAAAACAAAACTTTTTATGAACTTAAATGTCAGGATGGAAAAAAGGCATAACTTGCCCTGTGCTAAAGCGTGATTTCCCTACCTAAATGAAACTAAAGAAAGTCTGAGTCAAAAGATTCAACTTAAGAAACTGTCTGTGTCCAAAACCTGTACTTGCCCTCACAACCAACCTATACAATGTTTAGGTATGTGAGCAACAAAAGGAAACAGTGCCCAACAAAGTTCTGAGCTTCTTCCAGCTCACAGCTTTCTTTCAGCTATCTTCCCCAAGTATAAAATAGTTCCAACAAAAAGTTCAAGGTGATACAGTTTTAACCAATACTCAGGGTTTCCTTGCCCAAGTAACAGTTCCAAACACAAAATCTCCTTGAGGCTCCGTCCTCAAGTCAGTAAATACTTCCGATCTCAGGGTTCCCTTCCCCAAGACTCAGTTTCAATATCACAAAAATATGCTTGATCATTCTTTCTATTTTAAAGGTCCTTGTTGCACTTGGATCCTCTTTTTATTGTTGGTTTTCATGTAATGTAGTTTTCACACAATGTAGTATTCAATAGTCTTTCTTTGGTTCAAGGTTAAAGCTCCATTGATTTTAGAATGCAGCATGCAATGGTTTTAGTTGAATTTAGTTTCATCTAGTTTCAATGTTAAAGTGCCAATGATTTCAAAGTTTCATTAATTTTAGGATTCAGCACACAGTTGGTTTTCACTTTAGAGTGCAACATATAGTTGTTTAAAAGTTTTTAATTTCTGAACTCAAGATATAACAGTTTGGTTTATTGGTAGAGTTTATATTCAGTTAGGTCTTGTATTCAATAAAGGTGGGTTGCATTCATAACACACTTTCAATTCAACCCGTTGTTGAATAATGCTTCAGTTTGCTTTAATTGTATGGCCCAGCCCTCAGAGACTTTTGAAAACGTGTCTCCTTCAACGCACGACCACTCCGATACAAAGTATTCTAGGTAATTCACTAGATAACAAATGGTTCATACCAGAGACCTTCGAAAACACTCCGATACAAAGTATTCCTTTAGAATGAAAGAATTCAAACGCTTGCGCATCAGGTTTCTTACTTGTTAGAAACTCACCAGTCACGTTCACAGCTTTCCCAGCAGCATGGATCGTACTGCCTTCTGTGTGTGATGACAGGAGTCCAACTCCTGATCCTCAGGCACTCCTGAGGTGAACTCCTCACACAGGGAAATGAGCACCTTGACCACAAGGAAAAGGGACAGCCTCTACACACGGCTCCCTTCACAATGTTCGAGCCCCAGCTCCTGCACCACGCTTCCATAGATCGCCTCTCTCTGCAGACCGCAGTGTCTCTGCATGTTTTCCAAACAAAGTTCCCTGCTGCTTACACCAGCCTTCCTGCTGCTTCTCCTGTCACTCATTTTGATGGTTGGCTGGTCTCCTTTTATAAACCTGCAACGGCTTGACAGGCTGCAGGTGTGGATGTTCAATCAGCCCTGCCGAACCACAATTAAAGAGAGATGATAACCTTCACTGCTCTGAACAGGCAGAGTCCTCGTCCTAGTGTCAGATGGGTAAAAGAGTGCAGTCTTAGTTGCCTCTTCTTCGTCTCAGTACTGTCAGGGTTAACATGTGGGGAAACAAGGGGAGCTGACTTACAATTACCTATAAAAGGTTGGCAAAGGGTTGGGCTGGTCGCAGTTGGGAAGGGAGATACCATGTCTCACCCAAGGGCTCCCAAGATCCCAAGGACCCTCCACCCAGGTGATCCTTCCTCGCTTCTCCGTCCCCAGTTTCGGGTTCCAAGTGCGATGGCCTTTCCCTGGCCGCCTGCGCAGGGGATCTAAGGGGTTTAGGAGTAAGAATGCCCTCAGGTTTCTCATATAACCCATATAAGTCTATGGAAGGAAAGAAGCAAAAAGAAAATCTTTCCTAATAACATGCACCCAATGAGGGGGGTGGAGGGAAAAACAAAAGCTGGAAAGCACGGTTACAAAAAGCTGGTGCGAGCCACAGAGAATGTGGGATATTTGGGTGGGATCAGGATATTTGTAGGTGGACTGAGAGACCAGGAGGACAGAAGGTGGAGCAGAGCACTGTAGAGTCTGGAGAATTTGGATAGGAGTACAGGTGAGGTATTGTGTGTGTGTGACAGCGTGGTACCTAGTGGAAAGAGTGCAGCCGTGATTGAGAGAGTGCATGGAAGAGTGAGTGGTAGTGGGTTGGGGTGTACAAGTGTAGGTGAGGGAGGAGAGAGGAACGAGGGAGGAGAGAGGGACGAGAGAGTAACGAGTGAAGTGTAAGAGAAGTGATGAGTAGAGGGAGAGTGTGTGGGTGAGCAGTAGAGAAAAAAGCATGGCAGGACTTGTAGAAAGCAAGGTTGAAGGGTGGAGAGAGTGGTAGGTGGAGAAAATAAGTGTTAGAGATAGGAGAGAGAGGAGTGAGAAGATCAAAGGGACAAATGTGGGCGAGAAAGAGGAGAGAAGGAAAGAACGAGAAGGTAGGAGAGAGAGAGTGAGTGGGAAGTGTGATTAGAAAGTGGGAGAGTAGGAAGGAGGAAGTGGGAGTAGGAAGGGGAACAAAATGAAACGCATAAAATCGGAGGAGAGAGCGTGAACAGTAGAGTGCTTAAAAAACAGGCACCATCTTAAATCCTAAACAAACATCACTAACACTTAAAAAGGGTATCCTGAGAAAGTCCTGTAAGGAGTAGAATAGATAAGGCCTTGGGCTTTAGCTTTTCCCTTAGTAAAGCGGTTTTCCCAGGCAGTAGGGGTTACAGAGAATTAGCATTCCTGCTGACCTGACTGTTAAGGAAGCCTTGGTTAGGGTGGAAGGAGCCCACAGGAGACTAAAGGACCAGCAACAACAACCCCTTAGTTGAATTTTCCTGCAGCCTCTAACCACGCACAACAAAGATGCAAGAACCCTTTTAATAAAAACCCTTGATCCATCCACCATATTTGTGAGTGTCTAAGGCAATCTGTGACATACCCGGATCCCTTTCCTCCTACAGAACTCCCATTAAATCTACCAAAGACATCTGGATGACAAATTAGATATTCCTTTCACATTTATCTGGACACTCTGACAGATGAACACATGAATTCAAAGAACTTCATCACTTCCTGAAACCACCCCATTGGTATCCCCCTTTCAACCCATTAGACGGTTGAGTTCATGGTTTGCTGCTGAGGAGATCTTTGCGTAACCTGGAAGTGTGAATACTGGCAATGCAGACTCTGGCCTTTTATCCAGATGATGTCCATATTACTAAACTAGTTTCAGCCATACTCTAGATATATATATGGTTTACTCTATTCGTGTAGAGGAGTGTAGAGGAGTGTAGAGGAGTGTGTGTGTTGTGTGCGTGTGCGTGTATGTGTGTGTGTGTATGTGTGTATGTGCGAAAGTGGGGCCTGTGACTGACTGATAGACACAAAGAAAGCACCATGCAAGAGACCAGAGTAGGTGATATGCTGCCAGGTGGCAGAACTAAGTGGATCAACTTTGAGTAAAACAAAAATAATTGGAGGCTGGACTGCATTACGTAGTAGTTGTGACCATGATGGAATGTGATAGGAGAAGTTTATGTACACCTGTTGGTATTATGACCAGTTAGGGTTAGAAGTTGTTCAAAGCTCAAGGTTGTTTCTTACGTGGAGTCAGAAAGGAATTGCATTCAGTGCTACTAAGTAGGACTTGGTACTAGCTTTTAGTGTGAGTTTTCTAGATAAGAGGATTATTGGATAAGTAAAGACTAGCTACTTGTATGGAATTAAAGTATCAATAATGAAACTTATTCAGTAAAACATCTGTGTACAATTTAAAAAAATTAAAAGAATTAACATTTCCATTCCCATTTACATTAGCAAACATGTGTTTCATGCTCAAAGTTCTTCTATGGGGCATACATCATAGTAAACGTAGTGACAATAAAGAGCTCTTTTACAAATTGAAACTATACCAATCACCAAAATAGTTTTCAACAGAATATTGAGTGAAGAAAAATATCATTTTAAAACCAAATCATGAATACGTTTTTTATTTAATTTATTTTTATTCAATAGTTAACAAACAATACAAACCAAACTTGCAGTGCATACATTCACATTTCAATTAAGCATCCTTTTAATTTGTTCACTCCCCCTGCCCCCCCCCCCCATTATGAGCCCATTCCCTTTAACGCTCCATTCCGGTGTCTGGTGCCGGGGTGTCCTCTTCCATAGGTTCTATTGGGTCTAACGTTGTCCCAAACAAATCTGCTATCAATGATTTCAATGCCATCGGGGACTCTGCCTCCTCCTCCCCGCCTACATTGCTGGCTTCCTGCCATACCATAGTTTCTGCCTCTGCCCATTTCTGCAAATCCTTCCACCATACCTCTGCTCGTGGTTTGTGACATGTCTTCCATCCCATAGCAATCCTTCTCTTCGCAAGTGCATATGCCAGGTCTTTTAGTTTGCTCACATGCTTAAGTTTCTGCGCCCTAGGGAACCCCCCCTAACAAGCAGGACCACACAGTATCCACCACAATCTTCATACCTCTTTCTGCTAGTTTATGTGCCACTTCGCTCCGATAACGCTCAATGACCGGGCATGACCAAAACATATGCATCATGCCCACATTCTCTTCATCACACTTAGGGCATGCCTGCCGTCCCACATTTTTAAACCTAGATATTCTTTGGGGTGTCATATACGCTCAGTGCGTGATATACAGCTGCATCTGCTTCAGTCTAGCATTCCTGGATCCAAATCATGAATTATATCAAGGATATTAACCAGTATTAAGATGAAAAAAGCAAAATATGCATAGGATATTCTTTAAGTATTGTATACCTCTTCATATCAGGACGCAAGTATGGCCTAAGGATTTCTTGATTGTTAGTACTCTCTGTCCAATACCTCTGTCGTTGCTAGTTGCATGCATGCAAGAGGTAAAGCACCTCCTGGCAGCTCCTCGAGGGCTTGGGACCCGCTGCACCTAACAGATGTTCTTGATGAACTCCTCTTAAGGAGAAGTCCGATATCTGCAGACACTGGAGAGCGCTTTGCCAAAAAGAGCAATGTGCAGGGACCAGCAAAGCTCCCTCGTTATTCCGCTTGAGTTGTGAGTCTTCTTCGGCATTTTGGGACTCACCCCAAGAATCGACAAAGTAAGGATGTAGACTTTCAGGTTAAGTAGGAATATGTGGGCTAAAGAGGAAACTATGCTACTAATCACAGGTTTGCAGCCTTTCAAACAGTTGTCATCCACCAAATCATAGGCGCTTCCGGGCTTCAGGATGTTTGGGTGACAGAGATAAGAAACTCAGTCAAGAGCAAGCAGATTTGAAATGTGAATGCCTCTTAACTGAGTCAGCTTGTTAAAGTCAGTTTTGTATAAAAAAATATATATATAATAAAAAAATAAAAATAAAGGAGGTGGGTGTCCATTACTAACCACACTTCATGACATAATGAAAGACACAATTGTAGCAATTTTATATGGAACAGAGCATGTGGCTGTCTGTGAGCAGAAATGCATGAAATAAATGAAAGAAGAAACAAGATATGCAGAATGAAATTTACCATAAAACAAACAATTGGGGCGGGGATAATAGATGATGGTAAGACTTGCTTCACTGAAGTACGGATGGTTCTTTGGGTAGTGTCACTGTTTTCACTGCTATTCCTTTAGCAAAGGTAAATCACATATGTACTTTTGGGAGTAGGGCTGTGGAAGAAGGACTGTGCACCTCTTTAATCTGTTAAGACTTTTCATAACTGAACATTTTATTAAAACGTTCGGCTCTCTTTGGCTTAGCCCTAAAAGCGTTCCCTTCCGTTCATTTATTTGCTGCACTGTAAAGATTTCAGGGGTACACACCATCTTCACATCTTTCTAACTTTGCGTACGTCATTTAATTTCTATCGCTGACCCGGAATGGGAAGCTGCCCAACTATGACTTCTGTCATCAGAGTCCTCCAACCCCTCCTTCCGGAGGGGGGCCAACAGCAGGTTGGGTAATGCAAGCTCCCAGGAGGCTCATTCAGCAGGTACTGAGACAGTCGGCTGCTATGGACTGTCGCACTGATATGAGGAGCATCATTACTCAAAGCAGAAGCTAAATATCTCCCAGCACCATTCAAATGCAAACCCTGCACTACAACATTCAAATCTCCAGGGTATTCTCGGCGGTCTAGACACCATTCCCAAACAGGTCATATCTGTGTGTTTGGTAATGTAGCCATTTCTCTCTGAGGAAGTCAGTAATGATCACATACACCAACATCTGGATCCCATGACCTCAGCCGCAGGAGCAAGATCTGGACGTTGAAAGCACTACGCACTATTAATAAAGAAAGGCTATGGCAAACTAGTAGAAACCATAGAGCCAGCTGCCGAAGGACTCTCGCACATGGAAAACGGGCACCGGCGCGTCACCGGGAACCTTAGAGACGAGGAGCTGTACAAACCCTTTAATCTGTATTTATGTCACTGATGAATACTCATTATGGATCTACCAAGTAAGGCAAAATCAAAAATACTTGAGGCCTTTTAACAGAGCGATACAATGCAACTTTCTGTTTCACATTCAGGGCCCCCTTCCACTTTTCGAAAAAGAATTGCAAGATCAGGAAAAAAAAATGATTAGTAGGAGAAGATGCATCTGTTCTGGCGTGATGAATTTTAAACAGGCTAACATGCAGGCAACCACTTCCCGCTCTTTCTGACATTTCCCTTTTCTCCGCCGGACCTTTTTATTTTAACTTCTTTTTATTGGTATTTTGAAAACAACCGGCACCATGTGCCAACAATCAAACTGCCTCCTCCCCAACCACCCCACCCCCCACGGTACTACCCAATTTTTTCGCAAAGTACACATTGTTTGTTGTGCCCTGGATCATATTTACATTGATACATGCAGATTAACATTCTTGGTTGGTGGGTATTGATTGTGGCATTTATGAGATTGTATATGCAGTTCATCCGTGTCTTGTCCATCCCTTCAATTCATGGTTCAGGTTCGGATGCAGCAAGATCCTCCCCCTCAGCACCAGATTGTCGGATCAGGAATTGCGTATAGGCATCCCACATACTTCTACCACCACACCGGCTTCGGGTTAGTGACCCCCACCCACTTTCCATGTCATTACAATATAGGACATCCGCCTTCCATTGAGAAATGTTAAGGCTCTGTTTCCCTCCCCACAGCATTGCCACCAGTCTGAGGAGCAGCCCAAAAAGTTTCAGAGTGTGCTTGGGTGCCGTCTTAGTATAACCTAGCAAGCCCGTCAACGGATCCGGGTCCATCACCTGGCCTGTGATGCTGCTGATCGTTTTGAACACCTGCTCCCAAAATCGTTGTATGCCAAGCAGCCCCAGGCTACATAAAGAAAGTCTGCCTGCGTCCTATTACATCTAATACACCTCCCCGAGGTGTCCGGGAAGTACTCCTTCAGCTTAGCCGGTATGTAGTAAAACTGATGTATTTAAAATTAATTAAATTTAAACCTTGCGTTGATGGCTCCCTTTCTAGTCCTCTCGCAGCAATATTTCCACATTTCTTCCAAAATCTCCCGCCCTAAGGTTCCCTCACATTTCCTCCGTGGCGAGGTCCTATCCATCTCCTCAGAATTTATGCACATAGAATATAGGCCTGATATCACACTGCGGCCCGGAGTTCCCTGAAGTAGTCTGTCCAGTATGTGGGAAACCTGTGGCTGCACAGGAAAAGTGGTGAACATCTGGCACAGGCTTATCAATCTATAGTATAGGAATATGTCCAGAGCCGATAGTTCCCCCTTCCCCCTCAGCCCATCCAATGCTATGAACATCCCGTCGAGGAAAAAGATCCCCAAAGTGTGCCACACCCAACCTCTTCATCAGGGTTACATACCCCACCTCGCTTTTAATAGGGATCCCCGGAATGTAGAGCACAGGGAGACTAGGGGAATAGAGGACCCACCCCCCCAGTCTTGTGCTATATACGAGTCCAGGCTTTGCAGGTTACATTCACCAAGAATGACTGATCTCAGCAAGGTCGGCACCGCAATCGCCCTTCCCTACCTCCACGTGCCTCCTGTCCCCCTGTATTTCATACCAATACCGGAGAAATCCCGCCTGCACCACTTTATAGTACGTTTTGAATTCGGGCAATGCTTCCTGTATAGGCGCCACTAGCTTGTCCCAGGATACCCTGGCTCGTTTACCCGCCCATACGAACTGTGAAATCGCCGATTTCAGGCTTCAGAAGTATTGCCACGGTAGCACTATTGGGGCATTCAAAAAGAGTAAAGGAGCCTGTGGAGCAACGTCATTTTGACGACGGATATCCGGCCATATAGATTAAGAGAAAGATTCTTCCATCTAGACATGGCCTCCCGCGCTTGTTCTAGGACTCTCACGTAATTGCTGTGATATACCACTTTGTTGTCAATAGCTACGTTGGTCCCCAAATAGCGGGTTTGGACCATGTGTCCTTGGAATCCCCACCAGTCTTGATACCGCTCAACCCCTTCTGTTAGTGGGAAGAGGACTGATTTAGAAGCGTTTACCTTTAACCCCAAAAGTTCCCCAAATTGCTGCCCATCTCTCATAATTGGGTCTAGGTTAACACTGGGTCCTTAATAGACAGCACCATATAGTCTGCATATAGTGATATCACTACCCTGTGGGTGTGTAGCTGAACCCTGCGGTGTAAGTGTAGCTGCCTTATTCTTTCGCCAGTGGCTTTATTGTCAGGGCGAACAACAATGGTGAGAGGGGGCACCCCTGTTGTGTACCCCTTTCCAGTGCCATCGTCGGCGTCACCTAACCATTCACCGTCACCCTGGCTACCGGTTCAGTGTATAATAAGGTGGCCATGGCTATATCCTGCCCCATGCGTCGCATTACAGAGAACAGAAATGGCCAAATCGAACGCTTTAGTGGCGTCTAGTAAGCCTGCCACTATCAAATCTGCATGTTGCATTGCTGTGATCAGCCCATACGTTCTCCTGAGTCCATACGAGGTGGTGCGCCCCGGGATAAAGCTGGCCTGATCCGCCCTCACCATCATTCACATCATGGGCGATAGTCGGGACGCTAAGATTTTTGCTAAAATGTTCTTATCCATGTTGATAAGCAATATTGGGTAGTAGGCGGAGCACTCATTACTGGGCTTCTACGGCTTTAATAACACCACCACCATTGCCTCCCTCAGTGATTCTGGTAGACGTCCATCCTCCAGGCCATGTTGGTACATTGCCAGCAGATGAGGGGCTAATCTATCAGCGTAATGCTTGTAGAATTATGCCGTGAACCCGTCGGGTCCCGACGACTTCCCATTCGGTAAGGATTTGATCGCATTCAACACCTCTGCCAGTGACAGTGGCCGGCCTAGTTGTTCCCTTTGGTCGTCCGTACACCAATGTAGGGCTACCTGGTCCAGGTGCACATCTATATCCGCCTCGGAGGCCTGGAATTGGGAGGAGTAAAAATTATTGTAAAACCTAAAGAATTCCCGTATTATCTCTTTATCCTCAAACCGGTTCATCCCTTGCTCGTCCACTATCGCCAGGATCCTACCTCTAAGGTTATCCATCTTAGTTGCCCTTGCCAATGTCCGTCCCGGTGCTTGCCCCTCCCCATATTGGCGTATTGCAACCTGGCCCCCAATATATTTAACCTCCCCGAGTGCGGCACTTGAAACTCCTGTAGTTGTTGCAAAATCTCTGCTTGTTCTTAGTCTGTTGGGGTGGGAGCGGCCTCTTGCATTGGTCGTATACTACTCTCCTTAGCTGCCAATTCCATCCTTATCTGCCTAAGTATCCCAACTTCATCGGATATGTATTCCCCTCCAACCACACACTTGAAGCTTTCCCACAATGTCCCCACAGATCCCACGTTAATATCAAAAAAGTTATCTATGGCCGCTGTTAAACTTTCCCGGAACACTGTGTCTGTGAGACCTTCGCTTTTGAATCGCATCAGAGTTTTCCCTTCGCCCGGTCTGATAGTTCCACTGCCATCAATACAGGGGCATGGTCCGACATGGTGCGGGCGAGGATCTCCACATTCTTCACCTGCTCAAGCAGTGACTGACACCAAATAGAGGTCCAGCCGCAATGGCGAGTTGTGGGGCGCCGAGTGGCATGTGTACTGCCGCTCATTCTGGTGTCTCACCCTCCAGACGTCTTCAACCTCCCATGTAAGAACCATGTCTTGCAGCCTATTAGTCCCCTTACCCCCTGTCCTGTGACCATCCCCCGTCCAAAAAAGTGCAGGGTGCATGACTGCATTGAAGTCGCAGGCCCAGATTATCCCCCCCAAGTGGCAACACCCCCATCTGCCGATCTATCCAATCCAATAGGTCTACCGGACCTTAATAATTAACTAGCGTTTATAATTTCCCATGGATAGTGCCCTGGACCACTAGAGCCCTGCCCCCCCATCCTTGACAACATCGGTCTGGCGAAACCAAACAGAACTATGTATAAGGGTGCCCATCCCTCTTGCATACGAGGAGTATGACGGGAAATATCTATTGCATCCCCAGTTCTTCCCAAATTTAGACTCCGTTTCTGATGTTAAGTGGGTCTCTTGTAAGAATGCGATCCCAACCTGATGACGCTGCATATACAGCAAGACCTTCAAACACTTTGTGGGGCAATTTAGTCCCCTGACATTCCAGGAGAGAAAACTAAGCATGGCCATTGCCCTCCTTTAAGACATTGGTGTCTCCAGGGGTCAGCCTCTCTGATCAGTTGCCCAACACGCTTCCTTTTGTTCCCGCCACATAAGCTCCGCACAATGTGCATGTGATAAAATACTCAACCAACGATCTTTGGTTTATGCTGCCGGGGCATCACGTACTTCGTAAATGTTCTAGCACTTATACCATTCTTCCTGCCCTCCCAACGACAACCCCAATTCGTCAGTGCATTGCAGCCCCTCCCCTCTCCTATTCCAACCCAAATATACCCCTCCCTCCCTCCCTCCAGTGATCCCCCAACTCATCAGCTGTATCCCCCAGCAACTTCACACATAACTTGAGCTTTTGCTTGAGGGACAGCTAGAGGTCCAGCCCTCCTGACACACCTATGTATTTACATGGTTGGTTCCTGTCCCACCCGGACTTTGATCAGTGTCCAATGTTGCGTTTTATTAAAGGATATACATCTCCGAGCATGTCGTCACCCGTGGTTCACCCATTGCCGGGGGTTTCTTGGCTTTAGTTCCAAAAAGGCGTTGGCTTCTTCTGGGGTCTGAAAGAAGATTGCTCGCCTTTCGTGTTCTATGCACAGCTTGGCCGGGAACAACATGGCATATCGAATACCTCTGTCCCGTAGCTGTTTCTTGACTTCGGTGTATGTCCTTCTGGAGGCTTGTACCTTATCTGAGAAGTCTGGAAAGAGTAGGATTGTGTCTCCTTTGTAGGTTAACGTTCCCTTCTCCCGGGCTTTGCGAAGAGCAGTGTCCCTGTCCCAGTAATTTAACATGCAGGCTATAATCGGATGAGGCGGCGCACACGGGATTGGCCTCCTCTCACTAGGTATCCAGTGTGCCCTCTCCACAATATACATTAATGAAAATTCTTCTGGTCCCAGCGTCTCCCGCAGCATCTCCTACACCAGAGGATTCATGTTTCTTTGCTCCACTGATTCCGGGACGCTGATAATTCTGAGATTGTTCCTTCGTGACCTAGATTCTAAGTCGTCTTGCTTGTCAGTTAGCTCCTTTAACGCACGTTGTAACAGCGCCATATCCCTGGTCAGTGATGTTGTCCCATCCTCCACACCGGACATCATACCCTCTACTTCATCCAATCGTTCTCCGCGTTTGTCTAGACGACCGGCATGTGGTCGACCTTGCATGTGAGAGTGTCCATTTTCCCGTCCCGGGACTATATGCTGGTTTGCAGCTGGGCAAAAATTACCATGATATCTTGGAACGCTCCTGCCGGATCTTGGGCCGCTGTCCGTGTCTCCGGAGGGTCCTCCATTGATTTGTTAGTTTTTGTCTGGGAAGGTGTGTCAATTTGCAGTTTAGATTGCTGCTTGTTCCCTTTGCTGGATTTGGACATCTCCACCACTCTTGAATCTACATGATAGTGGTTAGGCGTTGTGTACGTTTAGCCTTCAGTCCTAGGGTGCTCCACTTCTTGCTACCGCCGAGCGCTCTCCCACTGAGGCGTTTGTAGCCCCTCCCAGTCAGGTGCCGCCGTTTATTTGTCCAGAGTTCTCACGAGTATGGGTGCGCTGTGTTATGGGTAATTCCCTTTCCTGGGGTGTGGGCCCTGTGACTCCCGCCCAACGCTTCCCTTTTGGGGCTCCGCAGGCTCTCTACAATCAGGCCCGGGGCTCGTGGTTTAGAGTTATGTAATGGAGGGGGTCCCCTTGTGCACACTAGGAGACCGTGTTGCAGACCACTGTTATGACCCCTTTGCACGCAGGTTCGGCACTCTCCTTCACTCCAACGTTCTCAGTGTAAGCCCCTCCCTATGGTCACTCTGGGTTCAGTCCAAACCCTGTTGCATTTAACCACTTCACAGCGCCAGGTTGCCGCTGATTCAGACTGTTTATTCCGGGGCAGCTTTGAGGTCCTTGGGGTTAATTCACCTCCTCCCGCCTCCCTAGGTTATTATCTTTTGTGCAGTGTGGCACGGGCTGGGGCCTTATATACACTGTAAGGCGTCTTGTTCACAGGCTGCCGATGTATCTCCTACGGCCTCCTAACCGGTGATCCATATCACTCGGTCACCCCTCACAGGGACAGACCACAGATAGGACCTAGTAATGTTGTTGCAGTTGGGCCTGGGAGACTCCAGCTTTCAAGGGGACCCTCTGGTCCAACCGGCATGTACCGCAGTGTCCAACGGTGTTGTCGGATGATAACCTTACATTATCCCCTTTTGATTGACAATATTTCTCACCTAGGTCTTCTTTTGCATTAAATATTTTCGGTTCTATCTGTATGGTTCTCCTCACCTCCCGAGGTGCCGGATCACAGTCCTCCAATGCGGAAGGGGATTGCCTTTCTCCACCTGACCTTATGCCCAAGGCTCTACCCTTTGGCTCTCTGCAAGTTGTGTTTAAATACTCTGTGTATTTTGTCTCATTGCATTTCACTTTTGTTTTGAATAGTCTGATGGAATTATACATTTCTTTCCATGAAAAACTTCCACATTATTTTTCTGTATTGTTGTGCTTCTTAATGTCATTCCAGAATTTCTACCAAGCAGGATATCAGGTTTAGATACCTGTTATTAGTTAACTCACTCAAATAATTTGTAATTGGATCAATTGTGTGTGTAACATGCAGGTGTAGACTTCCATACCAAAACAATTCAATAGCAAGTCAAATTTGAGGAAGTCACATTTCTGTAACATCTCATGGTTATACAGCCCTTCAAGATGGATTCCTCCGGCATCGGGCCTTCTGTGGGTTTCCTGGCCAGTATTTTGCCACTAGAGGCACTAAGCAGAAAAGTTTGCGAAGACGCCTTTCGTCAAGAGACAGATACTCTTAGATAAAGAGGGGCGGTATGTGGGGGCTGTCTGGAGTTTTAGGGGATCTCTTGTCACTTTCTTTTCTATTTATGGCCCTAAGGATGACCAATGCTCTTTTTTTTCCAACTGTTTTTTCAGACTATAGCCCAGTTCACATATGGTGAATTGTTCCTTGAAGGCGATTTTAATGCTGTAATGGACCCGATAAGCGACTGTCCCTCGTTGGCCTCCCCAGCATGTATCCGTTCTGCAGCTTCTCTCTGCCAGTGGGTTTGGGATTTGGGTTTGGAGAACTCCCAGCGGCATCTACACCAAGTCGATAGGGATTATACACTTTATTCCCACATGCACAGCCTTTACTTCAGGATAGATATGTTTTTTCCTCCCTCTCCACATTGGATACTGTCCTTAGGCTACCACTGGGAGGAAAATCCCTTCATAACATGCTTTGCTTACAAGTACAGTTTCGGTGGGACGGGATCAGCTACCCAGGTCTCCCCTTTGGCGCATCAATGATGTCCTGCTGCAGAGCCCTCTTATGGAGGAGAAAGTGAAGGACCATATTATTCAGTATTTTCAGCTCAATGACACAGGGAAGGATTCTCTGGGTTCACTATGGGAGGCATGGAAGGCCGCGTTTAGGAGCGAGTTTATTAGCTTGTCTGCAGCACACCGAAATTTATTACATACACAGATTTCCACCCTTGAGACTCAAGCCCAGGATTTGGAGTTGAAACATAAATGGAGGGGTTCACGGAAAACGTACCGTCGGTTGAGGAACACTAGTGGGGAGCTGGAAAATGTGCTCATGGGGAGGCGACTAAGTCTCTTTTACACACTAATCTATTCTATTACTCTAGGAGTAATAAGGCGAACCGGGTCTTGGCGTGGAAGCTGCAACGTCTTCAAACTAGGAATCATATTAGGTGTCTTAGGGCCCCTAGAGGTGAACTCTGTTCTGACGAGGCAGCTAAGCTGAACATTCTAACAGATTAATATACTTCTCTTTTCCAGGCCAAAGCTCTAGATCCCGAGCAACAGCGGCAGTATCTTCAACGCCTATCTCTCCCCGTTCTTAATGCAGAAGATAGGACTACAGCTTAAGCGCCCGATTGAAGAGGCAGACATTTTACATGCTGTTCAGGCTTTTCCCTCGGGCAAATCTCCTGGCACAGATAGGTTCTGTATAGCGTTTTATAAGAAATTTGCATCACAAATGGTGCCACCGCTTACAAGGCTGTTAAACCATTTTTTATTAACGGTCTCTGTAACCCCTCTGATGGCGGGCTCTCACCTCACCCTTTTGCTTAAACCTGGAAAAGACCTGCAAGACTGCTCGGCATATCGACCCATAGCTGTCTTAAACTACAAAGCACGTATTTATTATAAAGTTCTAGCTTGTTGCCTTGCCCCCTTACTTCCTCGGCTGGTGGGGCCAGATCAATCAGGTTTCATTCTTGCCCGCTAAGTTCAGGAGAACATTCGGAGGGTGATTAACACTGGCGTTGGTGTAATAAGCGGAAGATCCCCAAGGCCCTCTTGTCGCAATAAAAGATTTTGATAGCATAAGCTGGTCCTACTTAACTGAAGTTTTAGTAGCTTTTGGTTTTGGTCCTAATTTCGTGAAACTTATCCTAGCAAATATTACCTACCCATCTGCATCCAAAACATTCCAAACTGATTTCTATCTATCAAGGCACATGCCAGAGTTGCATTTTATCCCCTCTCATTTGCCTTGGCTCTCGAAACCCTGCCTATAAAAGTAAGAAGTAACCCCCTAATTAATGGGATCAACACTGGAGGATCTACGCACAAATTGGGCCTTAATTCTGATATTATTTTTATGATGACTGACCCTGTGTCATCGCTTCCAGCGGTTACTAAGTAACTGGACATATTTCGCAAGATCTTGTGATATGCTATCAATTACGCTAAATCGACAGCTCTTAATGTTTCCATGCCCAGAACAGACCTTCTTTCTTTACAACAAACAAACCCCCGACCCACCATTTAGGTGCGACGGGGGTCAAAATTCATTATTTGGAAATCTATCTCACCCGCTCCCATGACACACACTTTTGCCCTAGCTACCCAGCTCTCCTCTGTGAACTTTACCAAGACCATGAGTGGTGGAATCGCATTGAGATATCCTGGTTTGGTAGATGCACGGTCATTAAAATGAATGTGCTACATCGGCTGTTCTAGGCTTTCTTGGCTTTCCCAGTGTTGCTTACCCCTCCCCTTTCCCCTGGAGGATCTAGGAGAATTCTTGCTCATCCGAAACTGCAGTGTGGTGTTGCGGTGCCTAATATACATCAATATTTAATGGAGGCTCAGATATCTGTGATGCTCTATTTCTCGGACGCTTGGTTGGTCAAACGTTGGATGGAGTTGGAGCAGGCGTGTCTCGATATCCCTCTGGCCTCCCTACCCTGGCTTCCATCATAGTAAGGCTCTCCAAAGCACTCCCTCGTATCCTCTACTCTGGTTATGTTAACCTACACAGGGAAAGGACAAATCATAGGAATTGAATTACCACCCACCTCCGCTTCTGAAACCAGTTTTTCATAACCCATTGTTCACCCCAGGACGGACTAGTTGAAATTTCCTTATGTGGCAGGATGGTGGTTTACGGGACCTGGGTCAGTTATATGACAAAGGGATCCCTCTTACCTTCGAGCATTGCAAGACAGCCTTTACTTTACCAGAATCTGAAAAATTCCAATATGCACAGCTTCCACAATGGGCGTCCCACTCTGAGATCAGGGGAGGTGGTTGTAGAAATCAGAGGTCTTTTGAGAAGTTGGTATTGCTTAATCTCTCTTGTCATAGGGTCTCCAACATATATAAGCAATTGTAAGAGGAAGGAGACTGCGCCCAATGGTAAAAAAAGATGTTTTATTCTTTTACAAAGTGGCCTTTAGTGATGACACGTGTTTCGGTCTCCCTCGAGAACTTTTTCAAATCAGGGCTATTAATCTGTCATAGCACCATATAGTCATAACAAAAAATTCAATGTAGAAATAAAATGAGCCATTCACATAAATGAGCGTGTACAGATAAGCAAATTGAACGAAGTGCAATAGTTGAATATGAGACAATAATTCCAAAAGAAAGTAAATAAACGAAAAAATAAAAAGCCAGACAATAATTGGGGTGGGGAAAAGGAGTGGCGGAAAAGGGTTTTATTTTTAGAGAGATAAATACAAGACAATTATCAGGTAATGTACTTGGTAGTAGTAATGAATCAACATATTAATTGTAAAACTCATAATAAATGTTTAAATTTTACCTTGGATTCCTCTAGTGTCCCTATTACATTTGAAAGAAATCCTCCACAATAAACGGGTTAGATCCCTACAAGTGTAAAATGTTGACAATGTCACCTTTATAACAGTAAGGGTTAAGGTAAATAAGAGATTCAACTTAACTGTGGTAGTGTCTCATTAGTCCTTCAATGCAGAGAGTTTCAACTGAACAATAACGTTAATGCTAGCGTTTACTTTTAATTCCTATTTTACTAGGCAATCTTGCTTAGATAAATTCTAAAATGCTCTCAAAAACAATGTTGTGTGTCATGCTCCTTCATATTAATACAATGATTATAGCTGGCGTGTAGTTACGGATTAGTGCGTGTAAGTGCGGTATAAATTAATGGGAGATCGGGTAGGTATGTGCGCACGCTCTCGTGCAGATAATTTAACGTATTTTTCAGTAAAAGGGCCATGAAATGCCAGACAGTCTCTTACCATCTGTAACAGTACTGCGTCTAATCGCGTGCTGCAAGGTTCTCGAGGGGGCGCCATTCGGCGTCCTTTCTGTAAGTATATACGTTGCTATGGTGATGAACACCCTGGGCAGTCCCTTCTCCCTGTTTAGTCAAATGTTAATCTGGCGGCCATATTGTAATGCATTGTGTTCGTTGTAAGCAATACAGTAAAGCGATGCAGATACGGTATTATTATAATTCTCAGATTTACTTGGCTCAAATTAAAATCCTACATTAATACCTGCCTATTAGGGTAAGTAGGTGCACCCAATGTATATAAAAATAAGATCTGTTTTTTCATTTGGAGAGTAATCCTAACGGTAGAAAAATGTTTGAATGAGCAAAAGGTGCATTCTAACATCAAATGCAAGGATATTCTGTGTGAAGAATCAATGGTTATAGTCTAACCACATATAAGGATATTAAGAATAACTTCTAAAATGTTATGTTGTTATTAGGAGAGCATTATATTGTGAACGCTCACGTTGTCGATGCAAGAATGAAACGGAAATGTCTGTTCCCAAGTATCCATAAACCATGAGTTCTAACCTAGTGACAAGCGGGTAATATTACAGTAGAGATCTAGGTGTATACATGTAACAATGAAATGTAATCTAATAGTCTATCGGCATGCAAGATAACTATATATGGGAAAACGCCCAATCCCTTATCTAGTTAGGTACATAATGAAGTAGTTGACTGGTGCTACGGTGGGTATCCAAGTATAGGACTACAGCAATAAGTTGAGTTTGCTAAGTGGTTACCTGATTATGCCCAACGCTAATTGTGAAGAGATAATAAGTTATGCATAAGCAAATGAAAAACATATTAGTGGTACCACAATAGACGTGTATGTGGATGTTAGCTAGGTTCCTACAGAAAAGACACCATTTCATTGTCTGTGTTAAGGCCAAATACTGTAGAATTGAATTTACAAATTATTTTTGCCTCAGTTTGTCTAAGTTTCTTTTCTTTGTCACCTCCACATCTTTCTATTGTCACTGGAGGCCAATACATTGAATATCTGCCTTGTTGTCCATTTGGTGTTTCTCTTGCCAATGGCATGCAAGTGGCAGTCTTGGCTTCCGATTTTTGCTAAGTGTTCTCGTACTCGGGGCCCGGGTTCTCTGATCGTGCTGCCTATGTACACCAACTTACACACACAGATGATTGCATAGACCACATATTTGGTCCTACAGTTGATGGGTTGTCCGATTTTGAAAATGTTATTAGTGCTGCTAGAAAATGAGTCTGTTTTCTTCTGTGCATATTTGCACATCGTGCAGGTCCCACATTTCCTGAATCCGTTGGTAGTTGTTTTTAACCAGTTCGATGTTTCCTCCATTGTATCCAGTAGATTCGAAGGACTTAGTTTATATTTCAATGTCTGGGCACTTTTGAAGATAATCTTTGGTTTACCATCCACAAAGTTAGAAATGTTTTCATCTAATTTCAAAAGATGCCAGGGATTAGCTAAAAAAATGTTCACGTGTCTGTAGTCATTGCTGTATTTAGTGATAAAACCAATAGTCGGTTGTTCCAATACTTTGTTCCTTGGTGATAGCGTTTGCTCTTGCGTTACCGACAAACTCTTGTCCAGGGCTTTGCTGACACATAGTTCCGAATATCCTCTAGCTAGGAATCTTGAAAACAGAAGGTTACATTCCTTCTCAAAGTGTTCCATGGTCTGACAGTTTCTTCTCGCTCTTAAGAATTCCCCTGATGGTAGGTTTAAAATTGTTGGTTTATAATGGCAGCTTGCCACGTGTAGGGTAGAATTAACTTCAGTAGGTTTCCGGTATGTGCATGTTCTGATTTGATTCTGTTCAATATATATATATATATATATATATATATATATATATATATATATATATACATATATATATATATATACATATATATATATATATATATTGTAAGGTCTAGGAAGTTTATTCTTTTTGCGTTACAAACACCAGTGAATTGAATACCCATTCATTAAGGTTGATCCTGTTCTGAAAGTCTGTGAACTCCAATTCTGTGCCTTTCCATAGTATCAACACGTCGTCGATATATCTCAACCAATGAACAAGTTCTTTCCGATATGCCTTATCCTGATAAATAACTGTGTCCTCAAATAGGCCTATAAAGATGTTTGCTACGGCTGGGGCGTATTTGGTACCCATTGCAACGCCCTTAGTTTGCCTGTAGTATGTATTATTGAAATTGAAGATGTTGCACTCTAAAGATAGTTCTAACATTTCCTTAACCGTTAGAATCTGATGATACATTGATGTTGAATCGTCCCTGAAGGTATGATCTATTGTTTGTAAGGCCCATGAATGCTGGATCGATGAGTACAAAGCTTTCACATCCATGGTTGCTAGTAAACAGTCGTTCTCCCAATTCCAAGATTGCAGTTTAATAATTACATCGGTGGTATCTTTGAGATACGATTTCAATTTCATGGCTCTAGGTCTCAAAATATTGTCCAGATACTGCGAAATGTTTTCAGTTGACCAGCCTACTCCGCTTAGGATTGGTCGGCCTTCCGGTATTAGGTCATATTCCTTGTGGACCTTAGGTAAGAAATACATGATTGGTGTGATCGGGATTTTAATTAGGAGAGAACTCTTTTCATTGTCCGTGAGAAGACCTTTACGGTGCCAATCGTACATTTTCAGTTCCAATTTATGTACAATTTCCTTTGTTGGGTTGGCAGGCAATATTTCATAACATCCTGGGGTGTTTAAGTGTCCTTTAGCCATCTCCAGATAATTTTCCCTGTCCATGATAACAATGTTCCCTCCCTTATCCGCCTCTTTTATTACTATTGAGCAGTCGTTTTCTAGTTTGCGTAGGGCTTCTTGTTCTTTAAGGGTGAGATTTGGTTTGATTTTTGAATGTAGTCGTCTTTGGTCCGTTCGATAGAGGTCTTGAGATACTGCCTTATAAAAAGTATCAATGATGTTATCTGCTGTAAATTGGGGTACAAATCTAGATGTTGGTTTCAGTTCCTTAATTGGCAACGTATCAGGTTCCACATTAAGATCTCTTAGTACATTGATGATATCATAATCCACCGGTTCAGTGATCGATCTAAGTAGGTGAATTTCTTCTATTTCTTTAATGCTAACTACTTCATTGTGTACCTAACTAGATAAGGGATTGGGCGTTTCCCCATATATAGTTATCTTGCATGCCGATAGACTATTAGATTACGTTTCATTGTTACATGTATACACCTAGATCTCTACTGTAATATTACCCGCTGGTCACTAGGTTAGAACTCACGGTTTATGGATACTTGGGAACAGAGATTTCCGTTTCAATCTTGCATCGACAACTTGAGCGTTCACAATATAATGCACTCCTAAAAACAACATAACATTTTAGAAGTTATTCTTAATATCCTTATATGTGGTTATAGACTATAACCATTGATTCTTCACACAGAATATCCTTGCATTTGATGTTAGAATGCACCTTTTGCTCATTCAAACTACCGTTAGGATTACTCTCCAAATGAAAAAAAATGATCTTATTTTCATATACATTGGGTGCACCTACTTGCCTCAATACGCAGGTATTAATGTAGGATTTTAATTTGAACCAAGTAAATCTTAGAATTATAATAATACTGTATCCGCATCGCATTACTGTATTGCTTACAACAAACACATTACAATATGGCCGCCAGATTAACATTTGCCTAAACAGGGAGAAGGGACTGCCCAGGGTGTTCATCGCCATAGCAACGTATATACTTACAGAAAGGACGCCTAATGGTGCCCCCTCAAGAACCATGCAGCACGCGATTAGATGCAGAACTGTTACGGAAGGTAAGAGACCATCTGGCATTTCACTGTCCTTTTACTGAAAAATAAGTTAAATTATCTGCACGAGAGCGTGCGCACATACCTACCCGATCGCCCATTAATTTATACCGCACTTACATGCACTAATCTGTAACTACACGCCGGCTATCATCATTGTATTAATATGAAGGAGCATGACACATAACATTGTTTTTGAGAGCATTTTAGAACTTATCTAAGCAAGATTGCCTAGGAAAATAGGAATTAAAGTAAACGCTAGCATTAACGTTATTGTTCAGTTGAAACTCTCTGCATTGAAGGACTAATGAGACACTACCACATTTCAGTTGAATCTCTTATTTACCTTAACCCTTACTGTTATAAAGGGGACATTGTCAACATTTTACACTTGTAGGGATCTAACCCGTTTATTGAGGAGGATTTCTTTCAAATGTAATAGGGGCACTAGAGGAATCCAAGGTAAAATTTAAACATTTATTATGAGTTTTACAATGAATATATGTTGATTCATACCTACTACCAAGTACATTACCTAATAAGTGTCTTGTATTTATCTCTCTGAAAAATAAAAAAAAACCTTTTCCGCCACCCCTTTTCTCCAGCCCAATTATTGTCTGGCTTTTTATTTTTTCGTTTATTTACTTTCTTTTGAAATTATTGTCTCATATTCAACTACTGCACTTCGTTCAATTTGCTTATCTGTACACGCTCATTTATGTGAATGTCTCATTTTATTTCTACATTGAATTTTTTGTTATTACTATATGGTGCTATGACAGATTAATAGCCCTGATTTGAAAAAGGTCTCAAGGGGACCGAAACACGTATCATCACTTAAGGGCACTTTGTAAAAGAATAAAACAACTTTTTTTGACCATTGGGCGCAGTCTCTTTCCGGGTTATTTATACCTCTTACTTATGCTCAAGAGGTTTTTTTTCCCTTGGCAAAACCCAAAATCTGGTTGAGACGCGACCATCTGCACTTAATGAAGCTTTTTGGAATATATTTATCACAACAAGGCTAATGTCGCCATGTTAGACCAAACCCCTGCAGCCAAGAGTTTTTGATAAAATATATAAGCAATTGGTTGCAGAAACGGGAGAATGGATGGAGGCATATATGAGGAGCTGGGAGAAAGACTTGGGTCGCGTGATCCCCATCAGATCATGGGAAATCATATGGAGGAGGGCTTCTAGGAGATCCACATATACCACCATATTGAAGAACTCTTACAAGATGCTTTATAGCTGGTATCTCACACCTGACTGTTTGCATGCTATATATCCGCTTGTCTCCCCCTTGCTGCTGGAGGGGATGTGCGGAGATCGGATGCATGGCTCATATATGGTGTCATTGCCCTGTTATTAAGCCTTATTGGGATGCGGTTATTACTTTAATTCAGCAAATAGTGGGGATTCAGCTTCCCTTCGATCCCTAGTGGTTTTGTTGGGAGGCATAGATAATCAAGATGTTTTAATCATTGAGGCTCCCCATTCAGTACTGTCCATCCACTTGCTTACAGAGCTATTCTAACCATCGCTCAGTACTGGAGGAAGACGCATGCTCCCTCGCTTAATATATGGTGGGCCAGAATTTGGTACATCTGTGCCATGGAAAAGATCACTGCCACCCTCTCTGTTTAAATATAGGCGCATATGGCTTCCCTTAGTCAAATTTGAGATAACAAATGACTATAGCTCACAGATTCCCCACCAATCATTTACGTTATTGCAATAAGAGACATTACAGATGGAAAGGATGGACCCTAGTCTGAGGCTTTGTTTTATGGTTTTCTGTGGGCAAGCACTCAATTCCTGTCTGTATTCGATTTTGACAAATGAGTTGGACGCCCTCTCTGTGTTTGGATTTATTTATTTTCCCTCTTGCCCCTTTAATTACGCACGCGACTGAAATGTTTATATGTATGTTGCTGTTTTTCTGCCATACCTCTTCCTAATTGTTCTTTGTTTGATTTGCCTTGTTGATTTTGCTTTTTGCCACTTGGTATACTGAACAATTCAATAAATATACTGTTAAAAAAAATAAGATGGGTTCCTCCCACTTCTAGCCACTGTAATAAAATAAATTATCATTAAATGCAATGATTCTGTATTTCTCCATCTTGGACGAATGAACGACTGAACCAGCCCCATATGGCACTGAACGCGTGCCCTGCAGAATGGCCACAAATATGGTTCAAGCACTTAACTAGCTGCACTATTTTAGATACTTTAGAGCTCACCTTCACCTTTCTAAAGTCTGAAATTAAATCTTTTTATAACGGGCAAAAAAGAAAATACTGGACATCCTAACAGACAATATTTGAATGCAGAAAGGGCTTCCAGGTCAGAAGAAAAGTACATAAATTACCATACTCAACCGAAAAGACTAGACGCTTACAATTTATACAAAGTAACACTTGTGTGAATGACCATGAATTCCTGAGGGTATAATGCATTAATGAGATGGTGCCACCAAGGATGAAGTGAACAAAAATGGTTGTAGAAAGACAGAGAGGCGGGCGATTTAATATGTACTATTATGAAAAATGTATCAATTATTACTCTATTTATGGCACAGAGCGTTCCCTGCATACCACAAGCTACAGCAACAGCACCAAGGACTTTCAGGAGCCATACATGGAAAGGCCTGCTCAACCAGGGAAGTGATAACAGCTCATTTTAATTCTCTTTTTATAATTGATTGCCAATCTGTCAAAAACATCTGCAGTGAATTCCGATTGCATACGGAATAATTATTGCAGAGGTGGAGGTGAAGGTGAAGATTTATTTGAGGAGAGGCAGAACAAGGGTCAAGGGGTGAGCCGGAGAGTCGGCTGACGAATAGTAGTTTCGCGAACTCAATCGCTCGAGATGGGGATGAAAGAGCAGAAAGAAGGGTTCTTGAAGGGGAGAGAGGCTGGGTCTGGTAGAGTAGGAGTAGAGCGGGCGGACAAGAGGGAGAGTTTGGCGTTGAGGGTGGCCGTCTTGTCTAGGGCTGGGGAAGTGTTCAGACAGGGAGTGGCAGAGCATTTGTGAGGAGGCAGTTAGGGCTGCGGTGCAGGGAGGGCTCAGGAATTCTGTAATGATCCTGTGTAGCTCTTTGCTGCCTCTACGACAGTTCAGGATCCTGTTATTATAATATGGTTTTTGGCCCTTCAGATCTCAGATTTGTAGTTTCTTTGGTGGTGGGCGCATACTGATTTGCATTGCGGGGTTCTGGAAGCTCGCCATTGGCACTCAAGGGAGCAGCTATGGGTTTTTAGAGTCTTCAGGCGGGGAGGTGAACCATTTGGGGTTAATTCCTTTGCGGGAGTGAGCAGACTTTGAGGGGGTTAGGGGAATGAGGGAGTCGTTGAGCCAGGAGTCGAAGAGCTCTATGGGTAAGGGTCTAGCTGTGGTCGGGAGTGACGGGAGGGCGCTTAGCAGCCCCTCGGCCAGGTCCGGCAGTACCTTAACCTTGTTCCAGCACTTGAACTGAGAGGTAGGAGTAGAGGATGCCTTGGGTGGTAGTGGTGATGCGAGGATGGAGAAAGGTATGGCTGAGTGGTCTGTCCAGATGAGGGGTTGGGGAGTGGACGTGAAGATGAGGTCATAAGAGCTTAAAATGGCATGGAGGGTGTGGCCAGTAGTATGGCTTGGTCCTCTGATATGCTCGGTGAGGTTGAGTGCCTCTAGGCTGTCGACCAGGGGTAGAGTCATGGAGTTGTTGGGGAGGTCAAACCAGAGGTTAAAGCCTCCCAGTAGGCCGAGTGCCGGGTGGTTAACTAGAATGGCTGC
This sequence comes from Ambystoma mexicanum, assembly GCF_040938575.1. Lineage (NCBI taxonomy): Eukaryota > Metazoa > Chordata > Amphibia > Caudata > Ambystomatidae > Ambystoma > Ambystoma mexicanum. The sequence goes on along the minus strand of NC_090936.1, from coordinate 496,200,669 downwards.
TAGTGAGTCGCATAGGCTGTTGGTGAAGTGTCTGTCATAGATTGGGGGTCTGTAGACGAGTAGGAAGCTGTGCGAGAGAGTGGGCAAGAGAGAGAGTTTGACTAGGAAGGATTTGCAGTTAGCTGTGCTGGGTTGTGTTTCAGTGGAGGCAATAGAGATATGTGGTTTGTGTAGGATGGCTAATTTGCCTCCTCTTAAAGGTCTATTGTGGGTGATGAGTGAGTAGTCAAGTGGGAATGCTTCGTGAGCAATAGGCTTGAGGTCATCCGAGAACCAGGTTTCGGTGATGAAGATAACATCAGGGTTCTCGGAGGTTAGGAGATCATAGATGCTGTGTTTGTTCTTGGCTAAGGTGCGAGCAATGAAGGAGGCAGGTGACTTTGTGAGAGGTAGTGGGGGCAGTGTTTTCTGGTTGTCCAGGGTTGGCTGGGCTGCTCTGGGTCATCGGAAGTTTGGTGTTGGTGGTGCAGAGAAGGTTGATTGGGAAGGGCAGTGTAATAGGATGGAGGTGGTCAAGGGGGGGGTGGGTGGGGATAGTAGTGTGTGCGAAAAAGGTTGCGGGAGGCTAGGAACTGGGAAGAGTGGGCAGGCGATCACAGGTATTCGACTTAGTAGTGGTGTGGGATGGGTGGTTCGGTTGGTAGCAAAAGGATCGGAGGGTTGCGGCGTGGTGGGTAGTTGGTAGTCTGGCTAGGTGTTACGGGATGGTGTACAGGAGCTCGGAGCGGATGATGGGTGAAGGAGAGAGAAGGGGGATGCAGACTTCAAGAGGGGGGTGGGAGGGTAAGGAGAGGGTAGGTGGATCGAGAGGTACAGGGTAGGTGAGACATGCAGAGGTGAGGGTCGTTGTCTACCTCCGAGTTCTGTGCGTCTGGGTGCAGAGGGAGTGTGTGAGAGGGTGAGGGGTCAGCAAGGAAGGGGGTTGAGGCGATGGTTCAGAAAAAGGCCAAGTCAAGCCAAGCTCAGCGAAGGGAAAGGAGCTGCCGGGGTAGGCCTTTTGGGGGTGGATGGCGTGATGGTGAGGGATGTGTGGTTGGGTCGAGGAAGGTGGAGGTAGCGCCGGATATGGGAGGGGTTTGGCATAGGCTGTCACAGCACCCCCAGGATTCCTTTGGGTTAGTTGTGGCGAGAATGTGGCACAGGTCGAGAGTGTGTGCGAAGGAGGGTGTCTGATTGTAGGGTGCTTGAGGACAGGAGGGGTAGCTGGGCTGAGGGGAGGCTTGTCTCGTGAGAGATGGGCTGAGGCCAAAGTGTGGTGGTCTACAGGTTTGTAGCTGAGGGGGCAAGGGACAGGGTTGAGGCAAAGGCGGTGCAAGGAGTGCTTCCGAAAGTAGTCGCAAGGGTTGAGCTGGCGGAGGAGCCATGTTTTTTGGAACACCAGACAGCTCTCTGGTCTGGGAGTTAGAGGCTACGTGGTGCGATGCTCTGGGAGGGGGGGGGGGGGAGACTTCTGCCTGGGAAGTGGAGGGGGAAGGTGGGGAACAGGGAGGGAATGGGCAGGGGCTGATGTGAATGGTGCAGAGATCAGTTGTTTCTGGGCATGCCAGAGTGCCCGTCTGGTCAGAGAGTTGGAGGGTCAGTAAAGCGAGGAAGTGGGAGGCTGTGGGTTCTCAGTGAGGGAGGGCAGGAAGGAGGGGTTGGAAGAGGTTTAGCGACGGTAGCTGGTGGGGGGGAGGGGGAGTGAAGTGGGTCACTCATGGTGGGCCAGGGAGCTCCTCTGGTCTGCGATTTGTGCCTTGTGCGATGAGTGGGGGTGGAAATGGGTCGGTATGTGTGTGTGGGATTCAAATGGATGGCTCGGAGATGACAGGGTTTTGTCGGTGTGAAGTGGGTTCAGGAATGAGGGTGGAGGATGTAGGTCGGATGGGGTGTAAATGGGAATGTCTGAGAACTCTGTGTATGAGAGTGGAGTAGTGTGTGGTGAGAGGGGGTGTGTATGAGGAATTTTGGGTGTGTGCGATGCTGGGTTCGGGAAAGAGGGTGCAAGGGTGAATGATAAAATGCGCATGGGGTGTGTTCTGGAAGGTCTGAGAGCTCCATGTGTATGTGAGTAGGGGTGTGTGGTGAGAGGCTTTGTGTGTTTGTGTGCATGATTCTGGGTGAGTGTGGTAATGAGTTCGAAAATGAGGGTGCAATAGTGGCTGGTGTATGGAAAGTGTGGTATATTCTGGAGTGCATGATTCTGGGAGAGTGTGGTAATGGGTTCGAGAATGAGGGTGCAATGGTGGCTGGTGTATGGCGAGTGTGGTATATTCTTGAGTGCATGATTCTGGGATAGTGTGGTAATGGTTTGAGAATGAGGGTGCGAGGGTGAGTGATGTAGGGCGGTTGTGATGTAATGTGGAGTGTTTGAGAGCTGCTTTTGTCTGTGGGGGTGTGTGATGAGTGGTAGTGTTTGCATGAGTGAGTGAGTGAGTCTGGGTGAAAGCGATAGTGATGCAGGACAAGGTGTGGGGGGTGTAGGGATCTAGATAGTGCATGTGTCTGGCTTGAAAGTATGTTGATCGCCACAGTCGTGTAAGGGTGTGGCTGGAGGTGGGCGGGTTGCAGGCACTGGCTGTGATTGAGATACTACTGTAGATGGGAGGGCAAGATTTGAGAGAGTCTGATCCGTGCGCGAAGATGCCCAGAATTGAGGCAACAGTGGTCAGTGAATCTGGATTGAGGGCTTTAAAATGGGGCACACCAGCAAATGCAGTAGCACCCAGATTTGGGACACATGGATAGAGGAGGACGGGCCCAAAATGGGGGACAACAATAAATGCAGTAACACCTAGATAGTGGGAGAAGGGCCTAGAATAGGTCCACAGCAGTAAATGCAGCAACACTTAGATTTGGGACTGCTGGACCTAAAAATGGAAGCACAACAGCAGTAACATCCTAGATCCGGGACACCTGGATAGAGGGAGAAATGCCTAGAATGCGGGCATAGCAGTGAATGCAGTAACACCTACATTTGGGACACCTGGATAGAGGGAAAACAGTCTAAAATTGGGGCACAACAGTAAATGCACTAACACCTAGGCCTGAGGTGCCTAGACAGAGGGACAAAGCACCCAAAACTGGGGCACAGCAGTAAATGCAGTAACACCTAGAAATTATGGTTTACCAAAAAAATCTGGCTAAATGCGAGCTACGGCTGGCTAACACAATCTGACTAAATACGAGATTTGGCTGGCTAACACACTATGGCAAGATGCAAGATAAGGTTACTATACAAACTTTGGGCTGTATGCATCAGATTGCAGGCTAACAGAGAGTAAGACAGGTTGGTCAGTTTAGTGGGGAGCAGTAATAGCTGCACCCCCTGCCCGAACCACACTTAACTTGCCAGTCACTGCTGGATTACGGCTGCAGGCTCCGCTGACAAACACGATCTGGAGGAGCTGCCCTTTGCCTCTGGCACTTTCTTCAAGGGGGTTGGAACGGGCAGTCGACTGGTGTGGTGTGTCGTGTAGTATGGGCGTAGTGCCAATCAGGGTAAGGGGAGGTGGGATTAGGTGCTGCGGGAATCAGGAACAAAGTATTGCTGAGCCGCTGGGTCGGCAAATAACTAAAAAATGCAGAAAATTGGCAATGTAACTTTATAAATCACTGGATTGCAGGGGATGTCGCCTTACCTCTGTGCCAGGGAGAAAAGTGGCTGTTAGAGGTCATGACGCACCGGGTCTAGGCCCACGCTAGTTTGTTGCTGAGCAGTTCACCAATCAGTGTAGAGTGCGGGGAGGCGGGATTAGGTGCCGGGAATTAGAACCAGAAAGCCCAGAAACCCTTGCGGTGAAAACAGAAAACCAAACCTACGGGAGAGGCCAAAAGGAGCCACAGCTGGCAGAACATCACTTACTACACACTGGCAAAAAAAATGCTTCACTGCAGCAGAATATGGACACTAAATTCAACAATTACAACACAGAGGTGCCATCACGAAAGGCCAAACATATTTTGGGGAAAGGGGTGGACTTGCAGGGCACTCTATAGCCCCATACCTGTGTCACCATGCCCCCTGAAGAAAAGCAGGTGAGCACGTCATCCCACAAAAGGGTAAGGAGGCCAAGCACCGGAAGGGCACTACAAAAGTGAGCAAACGGAATGGGGGAGTTTGGTTGTTCAGGTGAGGTCAGGTAGAGAGGAGGTGGACCAAGAGACCAGGCAAAGGAAGAGAGGTGAAGCAGAGAGTCGAGGAGACACAGAGTTTGTTAAAGGTGAGGTATTGGGTGTAAGAGAAAGTGGTACTTGTGTGAAAGAGTGCGTGATTGAAAAACGTGAGGGTTAGTTAAAGAGTAGGAGAATAAATGGAGCGAGGGTGAGAAGTGTGCAGGGGCGACTGGAAGTGGAGGGAAGTAAAGAAGAGAGTAGTTGGCAAGCACAATGGAGAGGGAAGTGGCGAGTAGAGGGGAGAGGAGCTTGGAGGATAGAGGAGGGAAGAGGGGAGCTTGGAGGGTAAAGACTGGAAAATTGATTAACAAGGTGTACTCATTTGGCTACAATGTCATCATCCTGGGAAGATCACTATGTCAATGTGCCTTGTTTTCACGGGGTGCTAAGATTGGTAACAACTGCTATAAGTATGTATTGGTGAAAGGAGTTGAACCCTGTAAGGACTCTAGAAACCCACTTTTCATCCCACTTTAAGCACTGCTCAAATCCTTAATAAAAGAACAAATGCACTGTCCATTGGTATACTTTTAGAAGAAACTTTGAACGAAAGACAGGAAATACAGAAATTAAACCCCTAGACCCATTCTGATCTATTATAAGGATCTTCCTCCAATTTCTAAATTATGGTAGCTGGAAAAACACAATCCGAAAGTCATGTTCTGGAAATTATTCTGTGCAGGTTTTAGCTTCAATGTGGATTATGAACAAATATGACTGGAAAGTTTCTTTTCAAAAGTGTCTCTAAAATGTTTCTGTGCAAGGCAACAATCCTGTGCTTTTTCTAATTACATTGTTTTATTGTGTTTTGCGCATACCTACTCTTTCATTAGGCAGGGTGGATAAGGTGTGGCTTTGGGTTTGAGGGGCGGGTTTGAATTTTACTAAAAATAAGTCGTGCTGTACTTGAACAAAATCAATATCTGGTGCCTTTTAATAGGCTAAGACCTGATTGGTCTTCTGTCAGTCAATCATCAAAATGTGTAGCACGCTGCAAAATTCAATTATTCCCTTTGCCCTTTCCTTTCATTCCCTTTCCCTCACACCTTTAGCTCTACCTCATTCTCGTCCGCTTGCCCTTCAAATGCCACTTTCTTTGCTTCAGAACTTTCTGTTTGCACCAACGAACCAACAGAACTCACAGTGAAGGTGTGCATGGAGAGAAAGAAAAGAAAGTGTGATGCATTTGTTTTTCGTTTTGCTTTCATCTACCAAAGTGTTCATGGCCACATATCTTCACCTTTCATTTTCTTTTATTTCGGCCCTGTGAGGGAGACTTGAAGACATTATGCCAGTTTATCAATTAGCACTCTCTTTGCCGGATTTGTGAGCAGACATTCCACTTTCACGTATAGGGATCCTTCTATTCATAGACTATACATTCACCACAGAGCTCTTACCTCAAAGGACCAAGGAACATTGCTGCTTGTCTTTTGGTAACCTATAGCCTCATCCTGGCCCAACTCAGAACTTACACCCGCTTCTTCTCACCCCTCCGTTTCTGCTGACCCACCTAATCCCTCGCTTTCTTGGGCAGCAACCTTTCTTCATTGTCTTTACTTGCCCATTTCTTCTATCCTTCATCACGCACCTCGACTCACACCATTCCTCATTCTACGCACTCTTCTCCTTCCCTTCTCTCATAGCTTTCAGCCTCAACTTGGTGTAACTTCTGCATCACTCTCTGGCCTCCCCTTCTTCCTCCTTCCCCCTTGCACCCGCACCACTCAAATAGGACGCTCCTGTGTTCTCAGGATCTCCAACCTCATCTATCCCCTTTGCCTACAGCAGAACAGCTGCTCCTCTCCCCTACCTCCCATCTCTCTTTCACTTGGCATCTGGAACGAATAATCCCTCTGAAACAAGTCTTCGTACCACCTCATTTCTTGCTATCACAGAAATCTGGATTCACCCCCATGGCTCTGCTACACTAGCAGCTCTCCACACTGGCACTGCTACCTTCTCACACTCTCCCCAACCTGTTGGAAAGGGCATCAGTGTGGGGCTCCTAATCAATAAGGCCCTCAACACTGCTTCTCTACCCCCCCCCGCCTGACATCACCTCTTACTCTTTTGAATGAGCCACTAATCAACTCCTACCTCCTACTCCTCTCACTGTTCTGGCTCTCGATTGCCCCCCTGGTCCTCTTAAATCGTTCCCCGATCTGGCATTTCTCCTGGAGTCACTTCCTATCAACATCCCCATTGTCATGATGCGGGGAGTTGATCCTCTGAAACCACGTGTCTTGGACTTGACTCACTCTGTTCGGACCACTACCTCGACAACCAGTCTATCCACCATTTTGACCTTGTCCCCTCCTCGGACCTCTCCATTGACACCTCTCCTAACTAACCCCATTAACACCTCTCCTAATCACCCCCATTGTTCACTTCCACTTCTCATCTAATCTCATCTCCTCTCTTCAATGACTAAGAGGACATTCAGGCAGGACTCGCTTACCCCTTACCATAATTACGTGAGGGACTCTCTCTGGCCCTTTCCTCTAGTCATGCCTCTTCCAATGACAGGGCTTTCCCTGACTTTCACCGACTTTCATTATGCACTGATCCATTTGATAAACACCATGCTGCCCAAACATTCACACCTTCCCATCCCTATGCTCAGGCCTGGACCACCTCTGAAATTCAGGCCCTCAAAATAAACATGTGCTGTGACCGAAGACGCTGGTGTACATTACAGACAACCACCCTACTCCCAGCCTACAAACATCCCCTGGCTGCCCCAACCTCTGCACTGTATACTGCCAAATTACACTTCACAAAACTAATCTCCTCCTTTCGCAAACACCCCTGAAAACGTTAATCTACCTTCCAATCTTTGCTCACACTTCCCAAGCCAACATCCACCACCTCCTCCCTTTCTGCTAATGACTTCCATTCTTCTGTCCACCGCATCTCCTATCGAATTAGCACCGATCCTTCACAGTCCCAACCCATCTTGTGCTCCCATCGACCCTTTTACTCGCCAAATGGTCAGAGACTTAGCCTCAATCACTTTCCCTCATCTCTCTGAGCTTTTTAGCCTCTCTCTCCCAGCTGGACTCTTCCCTGCCTCCTTCAAATCTGTAACTGTCTTATTCCTACTGAAGAAATCCTCTGCTGACTCAAAACGTCCCAGCAAACTATCGCCCTATCGTTTCTCTCACTCCCCATTATTCAAAAGTCCTTGAGCGGATGGTCTTCAACCGGATCACTAAATACCTTGAGGATAATCGCCTTGGCGATCCACTTCAATCTGACTTCTGTAGTAAATACTCCACTGAGACTGCATTAATGCGTGTCTCTAACTTTCGCTCTAATGCTCACCACTCTTAGCTATACTCCTCCTTTTGTACCTTTCTGTCGCTTTCGACATCGTCAACCACTCCTCTCTGGCTCCTCACTCTCCAGGACCTTGAGTTTCAAAAATATACTCTTGCCTGGATCGCCTCCTACCAGAAAGGTCAATCCTTTAAACTCTCTTTGAACTCGCCAACCTCTGACCTCGCCCCTCTCACTGTCGGCATACCTCACGGACCAGTCCTTGGACATCTGCTCTTCACTCTCTATACTCTGCCCTTGGAAGTCTTCTTATCCTTTGGCTTTCACGATGACACTCAAAATATTTGCTCCTTTGCTACCTTCAATCCAGCCATCTTGGATCGGATTATGAACTGTTGCACTGCAATTCCATCACTGGATGGCTCTCCGCTGCCTTATGCTGAACTCTTCAAAAACTCAAGTCGTCTTTCTCCAGCCTTCCAAAGCCATCTGTACCCGACCCCCTCCCATCTCCTTCCCGCCTGACCTTCTTGGTCCCTTGCCCAAGGCTCACAATCTTGGGGTCCTCGTTGATAGAGACCTAAAAATGCAAAAATGCATACCTTCCAGTGCGTCTGCTGCCTGATTTAACCACCTCCACATTTCGAAAATGTGTACTTTTCTTACTAACCTTTCAACAAAAACTCTAATCCCCACTTTCATGCTTGGCAAACAGGACTACTGCTCCATCCTACTCCTTGGTCTTCCTCTCTATTCGTTCCCCCTTTAAGCAAAATCCTCAACATAGCTACCCGCACGCTCTAGACCCTACCCTGACTCCTTCACTTATACCAACCAACAACATGCTGGTTGGGGCTTCATTCACAACCGCTCTCTTTTCAAGTTCCTTCTCTTAGTCTGCAAAGCCATCAATGCTCTTGCTCCTCAGTACCTGTCAGTACCTGTCTGATTGTATCGCAGTTTACTCACCATCTTTTTCCCTAAAATCCTCCCCTGCCTTCAACCTCACCATCCCATACCCTCCCTGTGCCTCCTCTTGCTTGCGGTATTTCTCCCTACTCGCCCCGCTCCACTAGAACCCACTGCCGATAACAGCCAAAGCAAGCCCAACTGTGGATGTTTTCAAAGCTCGGCTTAAACTTCACTTACTTTTAAAGAGGGAGCTACCCCATCCTCCCTATCTGACCCCACCACTGCCTCCATTGATACTTACAAAATTACATTATTATATATATTTTTTTTTTAAGTACTCCTGTTTAGTTTGAAGCACCCCTTAGGTTAATGTAACCTTTGTAATTCACCCGTTTTCTCATATATATAATTTTCTGTTTATTTTGCCCCTGATAAATGACCCACTTTTTGTACACCCTCAAACTGGCTCACCACTTGTTCTCATCTTTGTACTATTATACCCTTCATGGAAATGCCTCTACCATCTGTAAATGTGTTATTGCAAGTCATTTCTGATCGAAATTGGCATCCCTGTTCTTCAAATAAATACATGATATTTCAATTGTCCATGAATCCTTACTCACCCAATTAAAATATCTCATCAATTGTGATTGGCGAGTGTCCCTTTTGAGCACTGCTCTGAGCATTAGCAAAATCTTTCTGCCAAATACTGTATTGGGATATATTTAAAATTCAACCACCAGTTTCAATGAGAGACATGATTTTAGTTGACCCAAAGACCACGTATCCAAAGCTCTGCATTATCAATATGATGCGTCCTTTTAGGGCAAGTAAGCACAAAGGAGGCATACCAAGTTTAGAGAGTAAGGCTGGAAAGTAGGGAAGGGTAATCTATCCCATGTTGATCAATCCAATCACTTAAGTTAAACCTTATTTTAGTATATGCCATCTATAATATGATTTGCAGGGATTAACATTGAAGACGCATTTATCAGTTAAAGGAGATTGTTACTTTTTCCTTCCTACAGGTTTGTATCACTGATGGTCATCAGATATAAAAAGGGTTGTCCAACAACGTCCTCTAGCTGAAAAGAAAATAGCAACTCTGTCTGGGGTGCATCAACGTGTTTACTCAGCAAACTTAAAATTCACCACTGCAATTTTCTCTTGGTGGTCTACCCAAACCCCCTAAGAATAGTATACATCCATTGTGGAACAGACACGCTGTCAATTTTGCGGAATATAACCCTTCATTATCTCATTGCGAAAAAACTATAAATGCTTCCTAGATTGTCGTGCTAGGAGCTCCTTGAGGGTGGGAGTAATGGCAAGGATGAGATGGATTGTGCAGCAAGCAACGAATGCATGTGATAGAAAAGGATTTAGAGTTGCATAACCCGCAAGGTGCTGATCTACTTATTTTAAACCAGGGCCCAAAAATGGGCATCGAATGGGGGAGTAGAGGTTGCGTGAAAGGCATGATATAAGTGACTGCTTAGTGTCTAAAAGAAAGTGGAACATATAATAGGTGTCTGCCAAAACAGCCTATTGATGGCTGTCAGAACGGCTCAGGTATATTCTGACCAGGGTCACAGCGAGGCAGCAGGTTGTGTAGTAGTACTGGAGGAAAATGAAGGCCAAAGCATTTAACAGCTTGTGTTACTGTACTCACAAATAGTGATGATTCTATTTTAGTGAAAATCCACTTAACTGAGATCCAGTCAGTTTGCTGTTAAAATTACAAACTCGAGAGCTGTCACGCCATAAACAGTACAAATGAACCGTGAAATATGAACCATTTTAAGAGCCTCTATTGGATATGTTCGTGCTGGTTGAAACTCTGCAAAGTACGTTTTTATTTGTTTAATTACTACCACGTCTGCTCATAATAATGCAGCGATAATATAGTCAGGAACCATGCATTTCATTGGGCTAAAACAAGGATCAGGTTCATGTAGGTGTTCACAATGAACAGCAAGGTGTAGTTTCAAACTGATCTCAAAATACACTGCATGTTTATTTGCAAGCAAGTGTAGAGTGTGTGCACATTAGCCGACCCTCTGTTGGCTAAATGAGGAATCATCATAAGGTCAAGTTCTATGAGAATGCACACCATCTAAGAAATTGCGGTCTCCCATATAAAACTCTCTTGTGTAGGTGACCGATGCACAGAATGCATGTTCCGACCTGCTATGTCTTGAGGTAGATACAAGGAAGGACACGCATGTAGATAGGGTGCAAATGCATTCTGGGTTTCGGGGAGGAGGAGAAAGAAAAGGGGAGAGTGGAGGGTGGTGGCAGCAGCTGCTTATGCACAAAATATCTATCACCATTATGGGCAAAGCAAACATGAATATATTCAAATGGGAATAATAACGTAGATTAGTACAGCCATCATGGACAGGTCTTCTTATATTGGTAATACTAGCATAATTAGGCACAAAGAAAATGTCTCCAACAGACAGCCATGACAACACTCTCATCAATTGTTGAAAATCAATGCTCCAGTAGGTTGCTGTTCCGATTCGCTTATCGCTTGATGTGCTTCGCACTCTGAAGTAAACTTCACTGAGAATGGGCATGTGTGGCTGGCTGACATACCCCAGAGCAGACATTGAGGGGTGTTGGGGGGGGGGGGGGTTAGAGTTGGTATGCTAATGCATACTGGGACCTTCTGTGCTCTCTCCCCACCGGTCGCCTCACCCAGGTGTTATGGTGCAAATATCGCAGAAACTGTGCATCCTAGTGCCTTGAAATGTGGTTTTTGAGGTCCAATAGGGACCTTGAGTTGTATTCTTTGTGTCGGACTGGTCCTTCTAAGACCACATTGATGTTTTGCTGATTCCAGGCAAACGTCTTATGTGTGAAGGTGCTGAAATGCAGGGAAAGGGGTGTGGTGTCCAAATGACATGTAGCCAATAATGCCCGGAGGGTCCTAACAGGTAACTATGCAAAGTTTGGTGCAGATTGGTTAAACAGTGTGGAATTGTATAAGGAACAACTCTTTGTGCCACAAACCCAGCCACCCACAAATGTTCACTTTTATAAATATAGACCATAGGCAGCATGAGACTATCCATCTCCTCGGTAAGGGGTAGTATTGAAAGGACAGAATGTCAAGTGTGAAAATGTACTACATGTAAAAGTGATGGACAGCAAAGCAAAACATTAAAAAGGCCTAGGACTCACCATTTCACAAAAGGCAGTTTAAGATAATGGAAAAGAACACGGAGAACCGGCTGTAGTAGTTTGGTAATGGAAGAGAGGGACTAGCTGCCAATTTCTGTAACCACTGTATTGGCAAATTGGGATTACAGACAAGGGCGCTGGCCATCAGTTGACTGCCTACGTTTTTTTGATGCATTTATGACAAGGTTACTACCTGCATTTTCAGAATTCGGGCATTACTATATGCATGTCTGTAAGTTTGTCAAAGCACTCTGAAAACAGCCCAAAGGAAGAAGATTGGCACACTTTAGCAGCTCCACAATACATTCCCAGTGCTGCCAATCACACATAAAATGAAACACCTAAGGACTGCAAACGTGCTAAGAAACCCGTAAGCAGGGGAGGCTGAGAAAAAAAGGTCAAAACTTACTAAAGTGATGATCCTTTTACATGCAAAGCGAGACTTTCATCTCCGTACAATGGCTTTACTGAGGTCTGCTTCTGCCAGCGACAGAGCTTTGACCTCTTGCGACCTCCTAAAGATAGCAGATTTTGCAGCCCAGAAGTGTATAGCCTTGCTGCTACATTGCCAAAAATAGAGTTAAGTGCTTCGGAATCAGCACACAAGTTATTGGTGGGCTGACTTGAAAGAAATACTAATTTCAGAATATAAATCAAGTACTGTTATGCAAGTATTGACAAATGAGTTAATTGTAAATCCAGACGATTGTGTTTGCTCCATTGCAACATACATTAATTGCTGCCGTTTCATTATGTCAAGAAAAATCACTGCTAGTAAAGACACGTTCCGAACATTGTTGTCAAGATCAAAAGTCCCTCCTCTGCAATCCCATCGCTTATAATTGCCTATTAAACAGTAACTCGAAAGTACAATGCAGTGCACACTTCAGGTAAGTGATTCAAATAAGATAATGCGTTTCTATTTCAAACTACTAATTGTCACTTTTACTGGGACAAATACATATGTATTCTATTAAACACTATTACAAAAAAAAGTAAATACAAGGCAAATGTGCGTGTTTCTAATTCTATGGAATTATCTTCAATGTCTGGGTTCACAGCTTATTTTGTCCTGTTGGTGAGGTAGGGGATGCTATACAAAATATGCACATGTGTGAAGTGGGAAAAATATGCAAATGACCCTCGAGCACAGTGCGAAAAGTTGGCATCTATGCATTCCACGCTCTCCATCGTATTAACACACCTCACATTTTAACAGGTCCATCTTAAAAACCCTCCGCCATAAGAAGGTCCCCTTTCGCGATGTATTTGTTAGCCTATTATATTACAACCCCCACTATTGGCACTACCAGTTTACACTCATATGTATACAGATCGCCCGCTTACACCCCTCGCAAAAACGTTAAACCCCTTGCGTACCATTACCAGCTCGAACGAAACACAGCACAACCACCTTCGTATAGAATATTAAGACATAATCACCCTTGCGCTTTACTTACCCCTCGTAGTACACCCACACTTCTCTATCTCGCTGTACCCTAGGTTTTCTACATGTCACATGACAGTCACACAAGCAGTTAGGTCACATGGGCCCTTCAAGTTCCTCTCTCGTGCTAACGACTAGTTGCAGCAATTAGAGGAAAGGCCACAACAACGTGTTCTTATCACGTGATGCACACGTTCACTGTGTTCCCATCCAAGAAACGGACATAAGCAACGCTTGTCTACTCTTCTTTACCTGACTTCCCGACATCATTATTGTGAGTTTCCGGAGCAATTTTGGTGAGCGGGAAGGCTCTGGCTGCCGGTGCAAGTGCAACCGGATTCTGCGTGCTTTTGGCTTGTAGCGGTTAAGCGGGCATTTTCTTCGAGATACCGGGAACGTTTCTGCAAGACACCCGATGAAGCGTCTGACTTCGTCTTGTCCCTCATCGTCGTTTTTCTAAGCAGGAACTAGGAAGACTCTGGCTGCCAGCTTGCAAGAGCAGCAGCAATCTGCGTGCTCTTGGCTGGCTGAGAATACAATTTGCATTTTCTTCGACCGTGAACGTTCTTGAAAGACACCAGATTGAGACATGGAGCGCAAAATTACATTTACTTTAAAATCATGTTCAGCTATTCAACGTGAAAGGTATGGAGCGCTAAGAATAGGAACAGAGACAGTGGATGGCGGTGTTTGACTGCTAATAAGAGTCATTTAATGTTTGACGAGGATGTGCACAGGATGGGTGGTTTTACAGGGGGTTGGCTGGGGCTATATATCTGCGTGTGGTTCGGGAGAGGCACATGGGCTTCTTGGAGTGGGTCTGCAAGGAGCATCTTGCTATGTGGAGGGAGGATGGGGCATTATGGTATTGGTCTAGAGGAAGGGATGGGGCATCTCGGTGGGGTCCGAATGGTTGGATATGGGCACATTGGTGTGGGTCTGGAGGGAGGGATCGGGCAGATGGGTGTGGGCCTGGAGGGAGAGATGGGGCATCTTGGAAGTGTCAGCAATGGATGGATGGGGCACATTGGTGTTGGCCTGAAACATGTATGGGGCATCTGTTGGTCTGGAGGGTGGCATGGGTCATCTAGGTGTGGTTGGGATGGGGCATATTGGTCTGGCTCCGGAGGAAGGGGATGGGGGCACATTGGTGTGGGTTTGATGGGAGGGATGGGGACATTGGTCTGTGTCTGGGGGAGGGATAAGGGCACATTGTGGGTCTGGGGGAGGGATGGTTCATCTAGTTGTGGGTCTGGAGGGTAGGGTGGGGCATCTTGCTGTGTGGATGGAGGGATAGTGGCATCTTGGTGGGGTCTGCAATGGATGGGGCACATTGGTGTCAGTCTGGAACATGTATGGGGCATCTGTTGTTCTGGGGTGGGGCATCATGGTGTGGGTGGGACAGGGACACCTGTGTGCATCTGGAGGGTGGGATGGGGCATCTTGGTCTGGCTCTGGAGCGAGTGGATGGAGGCACACTGGTGTTGGTTTGATGGGAGGGATGGGGCTCATTGATGTGGGTCTGGGGGGAGGGATGGGGCATCCAGGTTTGAGTGGGATGGGGACATCTGTGTGGGTCTGGAGGGAGGGGATGGGGGCACATTTGTGTGGATTTAATTGGAGGGGATTGGGACATGGGTCTGTGTCGGGTAGGGCTGGGGGCACATTGTGGGTCTGGGAAAGAGATGGATCATCTAGGTGTGGGTCTGGAGGGTGGGCAGGGGCATCTTGCTGTGTGGATGGAGGGATGGTGTCATCTTGGTGGGGTCTGCAATGGATGGGGCACATTGGTGTATGTCTGGAACAGGTATGGGAGATCTGTTCTGGGGTGGGGCATCCTGGGCATACTGGTGTGGGTGGGATGGGGCCATCTGTGTGCAGCTGGAGGGTGGGATGGGGGCATCTTGGTGTGGCTCTGGAGGGACTGGATGGAGGCACATTGGTGTTGGTTTGATGGGAGGGATGGGGCACATTGGTGTGTGCCTGGGGAGGGATGGGGCCTTGGTGTGGCTCTGCAGGGAGGGATGGGGCATCCTGGTTTGGGTTTGATGGGGACAACAGTGTGGGTCTGGAGGGAGGGGATGGGACACATTGGTGTGGGTTTGATGGGAGGGACAGGCACATTGGTTTGCAGAAGGATAGGGGTACATTGGTGTGGGATGGGGGCATATTGGTGTCGGTCTGGAGGGAAGGATGGTGGCATCTTGGGGTCTGCAATGGATGGGGGCACATTGGTGTTGGTCTGAAACCGGTATGGGGCATCTGTGTGCATTCGGAGGGTGGGGTGGGGCATCTGTGTGCATTTGGAGGATGGGAATGGGGTATTTGGTGTGGGTCTAGATAGAGGGGATGGGAGCAACCAGTATGGGGCATCTGTTGGTCTGGAGGGTGGGATGGGGCATCTGTGTGCATTTGGAGGGTGGGAATGGGGTGTTTGGTGTGGGTCTGGATAGAGGGATGGGAGCACGTTGGTATGGGTTTGATGGGAGGGACGGGCATATTGGTCTGGGGTAGGGATGGGGCCACATTGGTCTGGGGGAGGTATGGGGACACAGTGTGGGTCTGGATGGATCGTCTAGGTGTGGGTCTGGAGGGCAGGATCGGGGCATCTTGCTGTGTGGAGGAACTGATGGTGGCATCTTGGGGGGGTCTGCAATGGATGAGGGCACATTAGCGTCGGTCTGGAAAGGTATGGGGCATCTGTTCTGGAGGGTAGCATGGATCATCTAGGTGTTGGGTGGG
Source organism: Ambystoma mexicanum (assembly GCF_040938575.1). NCBI lineage: Eukaryota > Metazoa > Chordata > Amphibia > Caudata > Ambystomatidae > Ambystoma > Ambystoma mexicanum. The sequence goes on along the minus strand of NC_090936.1, from coordinate 496,184,942 downwards.
ATGGGGACATCTGTGCATCTGGCGAGTGGGATGAGGCATCTTTGTGTGGGTCTGGGAGGGATGGGGCACATTGGTCTGGAGGGAGTGATGAGGCAAATGTGTCTGGGTCTGAAGGGTGGGATAGGGCATCTTGGTGTGGAGATAGGTATCTTTGTTTGAGTCTGGGGGACAGGATGGGGGCATCTTCCTTTGTGGAGGGAGGCTGGGGCATCATAGTATGGTTGTCGAGGGGGGATTGGTGACATTTTGGTGGGGTCTGGCATGGAGGGATGGGGCATCTTGGTGTGGGTCTGAGAGGGAGGTATGGGACATTTTGTCGGTGTGAAGGGAGGCCTGGGACACATTGGTGTGGGTCTGGAGGGAGGGATGGGGCACATTGGTGTTTGTCTGGATGGAGGGGTGGGGGGCATTAGTGTGGGTCTGGAAGGAGGGATTGGGGGCTCATTGGTCAGGGAGGGATTGGGGCATCTAGCTGTGTGATGGGAGGATGGGGCATCATGGTATGTGTCATGAGGAAGGATGGGGCATCTTGGTAGAGTCCGGATCAGAGGGGGGCATCGATCTGGAATGGAGGGACAGGGCATATGATGGGGGCATGTCAGGGAATGGTGAAGCAATTGACTCAATGAAAGACTATATAACTCTGTCAACCTCAATAAACACCAAAGTAACGTTCTTAGAGGGCTTTTATTACAGCGTTAATCCAACAAAACACAGAGAAAGAAAAACAACAAGATGCCAAATTTGCTCAGCTTCAAAACCTAATTGAAGCTAAAATTACTGCAACTTCCCTTCAAGAAGTACACTCGACGACCCAAAAGGAGCAAATTTTAACGTCGATTTCGAAGGACCCAAAAACTGACAGGATAAATATAATTCCTATTAAGATGACCCAACGCCCTAAAATGCCGAAAGGGGAAAAAAAGTGAAAACCAAACTAAAATAGCGACAATCTTCAATACTGCAAAGGCAACTTTGCCAATTTCCATCAATTCTGCACTACCACCTAAAACTACTACTATGTTTAAAGGTCCGGTTTGTCAAAACCCAATAAAGGAACAAGAGATAATTGAATTGGACAATTCCTGCGCATCTTTAGCCGATTCATCGGGAAATATATCACTTTCAGACCTAACAGTTCACCTGGATTATGAAGGAACCCATGACTCGCAAGATGATTCTGATCAAAATCGAGATTTGCAAACAAACACACCAGAAAACATTGCTACTCAGGAAAATCTGAGACAACCACTTATAACTACAATCATATCTGAAACTCAGAGACCTACAGACATCGCGGGTGAAGAAGCAAAGAGAGCTATATTGGCCCCTTCAAAGAAAATTCAACAAAACGAGAACTCTACTGCAGCAAAAATTGAAATCCCTAAACAAAGGCAGAATCCTGGTAAGGAACAAAACATGGTGAAACCTCGGACTGGTCTATCCATGAGTGCAAGGCTCCCGCAAGCACGAACCTTCAAGATGGAGCAATTGACGGCCGGGAAAAACTATGTAGTATTAAACAGGAAAACAATTCTTAAGATTTTAGCAAAAATACCGAAGCTGAAAACCTTGGGGACGGCAGATCTCGTGTTGATTGAACCCTATCATAGACACAAGAGGGCCAAAGCGTATCTTCAGGTAACAAAGGCAGCAAGTAACCATCTTAAACCAGACGTGATTCTATCCTTGAAGGAAATGGGTTTCGCCCTGGAAGAAATTACAAAACCATCGCTGTCACCATTTGAAAAACGCTTGCATTCCCCGCGTGGACTGACAGAAATCCAGCACGATCATCGATCGGGCACAGAATTCCAGATGACAAAGAAAAGAGATTACACGTACAGGAGGGACGGGGAGAGCCGACGAGGTAGATTTCAGTCTAGACATTACATAACAAAGGAGAACGAAGGCCATAAGAGATCAAACTACATAGAAAATACGAGTAAGAACGACAGATGGGAGAATAAACGAAGACATGGTTCATCGACGGAGCAAAGTGCGGAATGGTCCCACAACAAAAAACGTGAACCCTCGGGGCCAGGGAGATGGCTAAAGAAGGTGCTAAATCCTAACACTCAAACATAACAACGAAACACCTTACAAACGCCAACCGACAACACAGCGCATGAATCTCGCTTATCTCTTGTATCAAAAGAAGCATCGATGTGTTCGTGGAACACGAGAGGCCATGAACATTTAACCAAGCTAGATGCTTTTGACCTAGCACAGTTTGACATCATCTGCCTTCAAGAGACTTGGTTGATGGACCTCCCAACGATCGACGGCTATGAAACCTGTATTTCTCCGGCAAGTAAGGGCTTGTTTGGCAGACCATCGTCTGGCCTTCTAACCGCAGTTAAACTCGGATCAGGCATTTCCATTAAAAAGAAAGTGTCAGAATCCTACGGTATTTTGGCTTTACAAACAGAATGGATCCACCATGAAAATCCATCGCGAAAGAAAACTAAATTCAGTTTAGCCATCATAAACGTTTATTGGAACCCACAAAGAACAACAAATTTGGAGTTCTGCAACGCGGTCACAGACATCTTAGACAAATTTACCATCGAATTGGCCACGGACTATATCCTTATCTGCGGAGACCTGAACGCTAGGTGTGAACAATCTGAGACAAGCCTTCATTTATTACCATCCTCGGAACGAGGTGTACTTTGGTCGGATCTCATGGACTCTAGAAATTTCCACAATGTGGCAGTGTTGCGTGGCAGCCCTCCATTGATTCCAACTTGGGAACGACTCGACACCTTCGCAACTCTGGACTACATTTTTGCTTCCCATTCCCTTATGTCATTTATTGACTCCTATGAAGTCTACCGTACAAAAGCCAGCGACCGTAATCTCCTGTCTGACACTGAAGTCAGTGTGGACTCCAAAAGATTTCTATCCATTTGATTTGGAGGTTTCAAGCAACCTTTCGCGAATACAACTTTCAGCATCAAATATCATAGATATTGCCCGGAAATTTGACGAGGTAGATGACAACAATACTTCCTCGCAAACCAGACCAAACTACCTGCCGTTACTTGTGAAGTACAGGAAAAAGCAAAGAATCCAAAACCCATCAAATGACAACAGATCCCATGAATATGATTCTCAACTAGTACTGAGAAGAAGAGAACTTCGTAAACTGAGGCGTTTGGCTAGAGTCTCTGACAATAACAAGCAAAAAGAAACTGCTATAGCCGCTTCAAAATCCTTCGAAGCATGGCTGAAACACCACAAAGGAGTCATGTATCAGAATGATGCGGAAAAAATGCTTAAAACCTTGATGACCAAAAATTCAAAAGATTTCTGGGCGCTGATCAAAAGCAATGAGAAAGCTAACCAACTATCTAATGTTATACCAGAATCGACTTGGACATCCTTCTTTTCTGCTCAATTTGCATCTCTGCCTGAAACATCAGAACCATCTGCTCTTCCGATAACGACCACATGGGCAGATCTTGCAGATCGAGAAGAAATTTTGATTGCAATTCTTAAGCTGAAAACTTCTAGGGCACCGGGCCCCGATGGCTTAACAAACATGGACTTAAAGCAACATCCCAAAGAATGGTCCTTTTTAATATCCAAAATCTTCAATGAATGCCAGGTAAAGAAACAGATCCCCAGAACATGGACAGAAGCACTGATAGTGCCCATCTTTAAAAAGGGAAGTAGAGACAATCCAGCGAATTATAGGCCTATAGCCCTGCTAGACATCATGGGCAAGATCTTCGCAACTCTTCTCCTCTCGCGCTTTCACGGGTGGGCAAGAACCGCACCATGCCTTGACGAACTTCAAACAGGCTTTGTGAAAAACGCGAGTACAAGTATAAACATTATGATACTAAATATCATAAAAGAAAATGTGAAGAATGGTGCACCGAAAGTATTCATAGCGTTCGTTGATCTGACGCAGGCTTTCGATAGAATTGGGCGACGGAAGCTCTGGTCAAAATTGTCGAACATACGGACACAAAGCTGAGAGTTCGTCTCAACAAACAAGGCCTGATGTCAGCGCAATTTCCATCTGAACGAGGCGTGAAGCAGGGATGTCCGCTTGCCCCAGCCCTCTTCATAGCATTTTTGGGTGACTACCAACACACCCAAACGGCGTTAAGAGTCTTTCCACCAAAAATAGGAAACACTGCAATATCTAGACTACTCTACGCGGATGACCTAATCCTTATGGATCAAACACAAATTGGGCTTCAGCGCCAACTTAACAACCTGACCTAATACGTTGAGAACGATTTGGAAATAAACACCGCCAAATCCAAGATTCTGATCATGGGAAAAACTTGTCCATCTACACGTAGCAACGATCGCTGGTTCCTGAACAACAAGAAAATCGAAACAGTTGCTAGTATAAAATACTTAGGAATAATGTTCGACGCAACGCGGTCAGAAAAAGCCACACATTTGGCCTTGTGGCTGAAAATAAAATCATTAACCACTCAGACCAAACTTGTTGATCGGAAATACGGAAAATTTTCCCTCCTACCAGCGATACAATTCTATAAACAAAAGGTGGTCCCATCAATGATATACGCAATGGATGCAGCACTAAACATCCAAGACTCGATATGGCCGAAATTGGAGGGCTTTTTGTGGAAAGCAGTACTGGGCCTTCCAAAATCAACATCTATCTCAGCTATCAGGCGTGAATTGGGCCTCCTATCGATGAAAGCGTCAGTCAAGCAAAGCCAAATCAGACTTCTGGGTAAAATCATTTCTCCAGATGCTTTATCTTTATTCAAAGCAATTCAGAAGGAACTTGCCCAAGGCCATTGCATCGCTCTGAAGAAATGGGAGCAAGAATTACAGGAAAATCTGGCTGATTTGGCTTGTACATCAGAAGGCCTAATCCACAATCCTGCCAAGTTAAAGAGAAAAATAGCCCAGGAGGACTGGATTCAAACATGCGAGGCAGCGAAGGCAAATAAATTATTTGCTCACTTGCCGCCAACTACTAACAAGCTGAACAGACCTTTGAATTACTGTATAAAATTCCCTGACAAAAGGCTGCAGAAGAACTTCATGAAATTGAGGCTTAATCTCATGCTAACTCAGGAAATCAAAGCCATCCGGTCAAAATCCACCACAAAAACATGCAGACTGTGCCCAGAGACTCAAGAGGAGGAAACTGTAAAGCACCTACTTTTGAACTGTGCAAAAACAGCATATTTGCGTGAAGCTTTTTTGCCACCATTAATGCATGACGCGTCACTCCGAGAAGAAGATACATGGTGGTGTAGACTGGTTGCAGGCGAAAAAACTAAATGGTCAACCGCGGCTGAAACATTTTGGAGGCGGCTCTTAAGCGAGCATCAGAGAGTGGGTCCGCACTCGGTCCCATTTAACAAAATCTCCACGATGCAGTCCTACATCACATCTCTTCTCTCTTCATGCTGCACTGTCTTCTTCTTCTTCTTTATCTTTTTTTTGATCCTATCTGTTCTGCAATTTGACTGCTCTGATGATCTATTCACATCTGAGATATGGGATGTGATCTCTTGTAAAAATCAAATTTTTCTTTTGATTGTAGACAAGTAAATAAAAAAAAAATGGTGGAGCATGTGGGTCTGGGTGAGGGCTGGAGCCCTCTGGTGGGAAGGAAGCAGGGCATCTGGGTTTCAATGGCAGGGTGGGGTATTATGTCTGGAGAGAAGAATGTTGGTCTATGGGAGGGGTGGCAACATTTGTGTGCCGATGGGGTATTCCGGGTGTGGGTATAGAGAAGGCGATGGCGCCATCTGAATGCGAATCTGGAGGTAGAGGTGAAGCATATGGGTGTGGCTCTGGAGAGAGGGGTGAAGCATCTTGGTTTTGTTATGGAGGGACGGATGTTGGTGTCTTGTGTGGGTTCGGAGGGAGGGATGGTGGCATGTGGGTCCGGAGGAAGGTGGCATTTGAATCTGGAATGTGTGTTTGGAATGAGAAATGTGGCATTTGAGTGTGAATTGGGACATGTAGGGCTGGGGTATCTGCTTGTGAGTGGGGGCATGAAGGATCATTAACAGCGGAGCAGCTACGGTCTGGCCAGCAGAGGGGTCCGGGGCATGTGGGCAACCAGGCACCGGGGAGAGGGATTCCCTTCCACCGCAGGGGGGGTCCTCGACCCAGCAGATGGACAGGGACGCCTGGCAGGGTTGGGTTAACCTGCTGGGGATGTCCCCAACCACGCACGGAAGAGGGAGCCCCACGCGGCACTCTCCTCACCGAGCTGGCCGCTGTGCCGGCGGGGGCTGGGGGCGTGCGCTCCCCTCTCTGACACACCAGCGGGTGGGCTTTGGTGGGTGCACCCTGGTCGGCAGGGAAGCCCCGAGTGCGGGCAGCCGGGAGCCAAGGGAAACCTGGCTGTTCTTGAGGGATGCCTTCCCAGGCAGACAGGGGCCCAGCACGCCAGGCACAAACCCTGAGCCATGGTGCAGCAGGCTTAATCGATGGGCGGGCGTCGAGGTTCCAGCCGCCCACATCTTCCCTCTTGCACAGGTACCTGGAGTTTGGCCCCGTGCAGCCGGGCTGGGGTTCGAAGACTCTAGCGGTTCCACCCGACCCCTTGCCTGTGCTGTCTCTGGCCTGCCTCTCTGCCGCCCGCCCCCAAAAGGGGAGCAGAGGGGATCGAGGAAGGAAGAGTGGATTGGGCCGGCGGCAGAGTGGCCTGCCTCCATCCCCGTGGACACATTGATCATCGACACTTCGAATGCACCTTGTGACCCCGGGTTCCTCCTGGGGCTACGCCTGTCTGAGGGTCGCTTGAACATCTATCGCCCCAGGGTTCCTTCCCAGGGGCGCGGCTGGTGCTGCCGCAGGATCCCTGGACCTGACGCACAGGCTTATTGCCGGCGCGTCCTGGCCTCCCCAGTTTTCCCGCCTTGTGCGGGTTTCAGGAGGCTCGGGTGCCCGGCGCGCCGTGGTGGTGGTGCCGGCAGCAGCGGCCCTTAAAAAAGCCTAACGCACCTTCACCCTACCGCGGGGCTTTGGCATTCACGCATGTGGCTGTCTGTGGTGTCTCACGGCTGCCGCGCAGGATGGCCCTGGAGCGTGGGCCTCGAGACCATGTGGGCTTCAACCGCAGATCGGGACAGCGTTCACTCGGGCGTGCCGGAAGCACAGGGCTGGGGCAACTCCCCTTACGGGCCCAAGGCCGGCTGCCCTGAACTTTGTGCTCCCCGACTACGGCCTCAGATCAGACGTTGTGACCCACTGAATTTAAGCATATTACTAAGCGGAGGAAAAGAAACTAACCAGGATTCCCTCTCTAATGGCGAGTGAAAAGGGAAGAGCCCAGCGCTGAATTCCCGTTTAGCGGCAGGTGTGTGAAATGTGGCATACAGAAGACAGACTTCCCAGTGTTGCTCAGGGGGCTCAAGTCCTTCTGATCGAGTCTCACCCCGCAGATGCTGTTAGGCTGGTATGGGGTCTTCTCAGAGTCGGGTTGCTTGGGAATGCAGCCCAAAGCGGGTGGTAAACTCCATCTAAGACTAAATACGGGCGCAAGACCGATGGCCAACAAGCACTGTAAGAGGAAAGTTGAAAAGAACTTGGAAGAGAGAGTTCAAGAAGGCATGAAACTGTGGAGAGGTAAACGGGTGGAGTCTGCAGTCCTTCCGCAGTATTCAACACGGCGGTCGCCTGGAACAGTGGATGCCCTTGCAGGACTGCCGCCCGCGCACACCTGGCCCCCGCAGGGCTCATTTCCTCTGTGGCGGTGCACCGTGACTGGCTGTGGGTCGGCTGGAAAGGTCCCAGGGGACAGGTGGCTCTCTGCTCCCGCAGAGAGTGTTACCGCCCCCGGACAGCAGTTTTGCTGTGTCCGCGGGGCCGAGGGAGATTGACCGCCACGCCCTTCTACGGCAACCGTCCCGGCCCCTCTTGGTGGTCGCCGGGGAGGAGACGGGGCTTCCGATTCGACTGTCTACTCTGGTGTACTACCCTTAGTGCACCCTGACCAGGTTGCGCCGCTGGGCAGGGAGGCCCGCGAAGGGCCCCAGGGTTCTGAGGTGATGTCGTTACCCACCTGACACATCTTGAAACACAGACCAAGGAGTCTAACATGTGCGTGAGTCGGAGTGCCGAACGAAACCTTGTGGCGCAATGAAGGTGAGGGCCTGGCGTGTGCCGGCTGGGGTGGGATCCCGTCGCGGTGGCCGTGCCAACGGCACGTCTCGCCTGCTCTGTCAGGGAGGTGTAGCATGAGCGTGTGTGATAGGACCCGTATGATGGAAATTGATGCCTGGGCAGGGCGAAGCCATAGCAAACTCTGGTGAAGGTCCGTAGTGATGCTGACGTGCAAATCGGTCGTCCCACTTGGGTATAGGGGCAAAAGACTAATCGTACCATCTAGTAGCTGGTTTCCTCCAAAGTTTCCCTCCGTATAGCTGGTGCACGGAAACCCCGGTTTTATCTGGTAAAGTGAATGATTAGAGGTCTTGGGGCCGAAATGATCTCAACCTATTCTCAAACTTTAAATGGGTAAGAAGCCCGGCTCGCTGGCTTGGACCCGGGCATCTAATGCAAGTGCCCAGTGGGCCACTTTTGGTAAGCAGACCTTGACGCTGTGGGATGAACCGAATGCTGGGTTAAGGCTCCTGATGCCAATGCTCATCAGACCCCAGAAAAGGTGTTTGTTGATATAGACTGTAGGACGGTGGCCATAGAAGTCGGAATCCGCTAAGGAGTGCGTAACAACTCACCTGCCAAATCAACCAGCCCTGAAAATGGATGGCGCTGGAGCGTCTGGCTCATACCCGGCCGGTGCTGAGAGCCGCGGGGACTAAGCCGCGACGAGTAGGAGGGCGTGTGGTGCGCGCGGAAGTCCGGGGCAAGGGCCCGGATGGAGCTGCTGCAGGGGCAGGTCTTGATGGTAGTAGCAAATATTCAAACAAGAACTTTGAAGGCCGAAGTGGAGAAGGGTTCCATGTGAACAGCAGTTCAACATGGGTCAGTCAGTCCTAAGAAATGGTCGAACGCTGTTCGGAAGGGATTGGCGATGGCCTCCGTTGTCCTCAACCGATCGAAAGGGAGTCTGGTTCAGATTCTGAAACCCGCAGCGGCGGAGACGGGCGGCGTCCAGTGCGGTAACGCAAACGATCCCAGAGAAGTTGGCGGGATCCCTGGGGAGTGTTATGTTTTTTGCGAAGGACAGGGCACCCTGGAATGGGTTTGCCCCGAGAGAGGGGCCCGAGCCTTGGAAAGCATTGCGGTTCTGGCAGCATCCGGTGAGCTCTCGCTGGTCCTTGAAAATCCGGGGGAGGTGGTGTAAATCTTGCTCCGGGACGTACACATATCCGCAGCAGTTCTCCAAGGTGAACAGCCTCTGGCATGTTGGAACAATGTAGGTAAGGGAAGTTGGAAAATCGGATCCGTAACTTCGGGAAGGGCTGGGTCAGTCGGGCTGGGGTGCGAAGCCCCCGGTGGCAGTGCCGACTCTGGATGTGAACGGGCCCTTCCTGTGGATCGCCCCAGCTGCGGTGGTCGCCTCTCTCCATTCCCCTCCCAGGGTTCGGGATCAGTGTTTTGCCTCGGCCGACGCCTAGCAGCTGACTTGGAACTGGTGCGGACCAGGGGAATCTAACTGTTAAATTAAAACTAAGCATCACATTAGGTCCATGGTGGGTGTTGACGCAATGTGATTTCTGCACAGTGCTCTGAATGTCAAAGTTAAGAAATTCAATGAAGCGTGGGGAAACGGCGAGAGTAACTATGACTCTCTTAAGGTAGCCAAAGGCCTCGTCATTTAATTAGTGACGCACACAAATGGATGAACAAGATTCCCACTGTCCCTACCTAATATCTAGTGACACCACAGCCAAGAGAACAGGCCTGGTAGTATCAGTGGGGTCTGGCACTGTGAAGAGACATGAGAGATGTAGGATAAGTGGGAGGTCCTCAGGCCGCTGGTGAAATAATACTACTTTTTTCACTTGCACAGTGAGGCGGGGGTGAGCACTGTGGGACTCTCACTTCTGGCTCCAACAGCCCGGCGTGTCCCGCTTCAGGGACAGTGGCAGGTGGGGAGTTTGACTGGGGCGGTTCACCTGGCAAACCATAATGCAGATGTCAGGGAGGGTAGAAACCTCCCACGATGCAGAAGGGCAAAAGCTTGCTTGATCTCGATTTTCAATATGACTACAGACCGCGAAAGCGAGGCCTTGGGATCCTTCTGACTTTTTGGGTTTCAAGCAGGAGGTGTCAGAAAAGTTACCACTGGGATAACTGGCTTGTGATGACCAAGCGTTCAGAGCGACGTCGCTTTTTGATCCTTCGATGTCGGCTCTTCCTATCATTGTGAAACAGAATTCACCAAGCGTTGGATTGTTCACCCACTAATAAGGAACATGAGCTGGATTGAGACAGTCGTTTTACCCTACTGATGATGTGTTGTTGCAATAGTAATCCTGCTCAATATGAGAGGAACCGCAGGTTCAGGCAGTTGGTGTGTGTGTTTGGCTGAGGAGCTGTTGGGCAGAATTCTGTGCAATGTCCTTAGGGACCACTACACACAATTAAGACTACAGGTGGCAATACAAGTTTATCTTTGGTACAAGCCTGTACTACTATGTCAGAGTGGTAGCAGTGGCGGAGCAGCCAGGCTTATCTCAAGAGTATATGAGCAGTAGCAGAGATTACACAAAGGGACCACAATTACTGTGACTCAAGCAAACACTGACTCAAGGTTGCAGGTAAAAAATATAAGTACATTTATTTTTAAACCATCAGTTATAAACACAACACTTCTATTAAACTGTAAATAAAACCACACGTTAAATGCACTACAACTAACCAATTCACTTTGTACAGTATATCTCAAGGTAAGTACCCTGTGTTTGAATAAACCGGTGTTATGAACAAAACACGATACCGCAAATATGGTTGCAATCACTTTTTGACAGTTCGGTCTACTAAATAAACGCATATCGTGACATGAAATGCTACCGGGGCAAAAACACACTTAGCACCTGAGATAACCAGAGGGAGTTGGAGGCAAAAATCACAGGCAATATTTTGGTTAGGCAGACAGAATCGAGAAACACTCAGAAACAGGAGTTCAAAAGTCAAAGGGCCGGAGCCAAGTTCAAGTGACCGGAGGCCTGTTGCCGAAGATCACACCGTTTAGACAGTTCACGATTCAACGTAGCCAAGAGTACTTTGATATTGTCAATGTTCGGAAGGAAGGAGGGAAGACAAGGGCAAGCCTTGAAGATGAAGAAAAGGGAGTCACCCAGTTTCCTCAAGCAGAACACAGTACCTTATTCCAATGGTGCAGCTGGTGCTGGCAGTTGTTCCTGTTGGTTTCCCGCAGACCCACGATTCGTGGAGCTTCGTTGTGAAGGAGGACGTCTGGAGGGGGTCTGCACCACACAGGGATGAAGACGGTAGCAGCCACAAAGAATAAAAGGTGCGCTCCTTAAAAACAGGAGAGGCTCGTCAGGTGGCTATCCGGCCCACTACAGCAGTGTGCAGCGATTTCGACGGCGACCTCTGGCTGAAGAAGATGAGCTGGTTATCCCCACCAAGCTCACGGGAAGAAGACTCCGGACTGGATCTTCTTAGACGTTGAAGGGTAGATAGCTGAGGTCTGCAGCAGGGCTTTGCCGGGATGGGGTAGTTGCAGCAGCCGTCGTTCTCTCCACTTCCCTTCGGTTCCTTGTAGTTCCAGTGGCGACTGACTTCTAGCCCAAGAGACCTGCCTTTTATGCGCAAAACCCCCATTCACACAGCCTGGCTGTCAGTCACGCAGCAGGGGGGGCGGTTTCCAGCCTGGACAACCACCTCAGCCAATCATGGCAAAGTGCGACTTGGGTTTCCTAGGATACCCTGTGCAGGGGGTGACTACACCCCTTCCTCACATTCAGTCTACCTAGACACCCAGGCGCAAAGAGGAGAAGCCCGCCAAAAGAAGGTGAACAAAGAAGGCAAACCTGGTTTGCTGCGCAAAGTAAAACACAAGAAGGACATTAACAAAAAGAAATGGCGAATAAACCCAGCCGAAGCCAAAAGAAAGACGATTTGGTCAAGCGGGTTTATGCTTAAGGCTGCTAAAATAGCCAAAAGCATTACTACGTTTATCGAATATAATCGCGGTAGAAAAGTTAGGGTAGATACCACTGCCACCAGCCAAGTCTAAATGTTAAAAGAGCGAAACAATGCTCAGGGAGGTACAAACAGAAAAGGGGTACAGATTAGCCCTTTCCAGTACTCCATGTAAGATGGGGTGTACTGGGTCTGTGGTAAAAGTGACTACGTAAAGTAAATGGCAACTTTACCTTTCACTGGGGGACAGTAGTCGGCCCCAGCCAAATGGAGTCGGAGGGAAGTCTTAAAGATAACCCTGGGTTACTACACTGAAGGTGCTGTGTAACCCATACAAGAACAGGGGCACCTGGAGTGGTGTGCTCCAGTGCCCAAGATCACACAATGAGTAAAACACATAGGCCAAAACACATGTAAGAGTGGAAAAAGGATGTACACTCTTATCAGGTGAAAAAAAAGAAACTCCAGAAATCCAGCAAAGCTGCTGGGGGACTCACTAGGTGAGGAAAATTAGCCCTTGAAGGAGAATTCTCCCTAACAGGAGCCAATGGGACAAAGCTAGCAGCTGTGGGATTATGACTGAATACCTCGAAGTCAGAATCCCCCTATCTGTAACGGTACCCCAGTGCTGTGGAGCCTCTGTTGGCCTAGGATAGCCTCTGGGCCGGTGCATCGAGCCACTCGCTTCTGGGCTCGAATGTAAACGGAAGGGGGCCACCTATTTTGCCCGTAGTGCACTGCATGTTCGTGGGGAACCTGATGTTAAATCATTTGTTGACGACCAGATTCTGGGACAGAGTTTTGTAAGTAGCAGAGCAGCTACCTCGCTGCAATCTATTGAAAGTCATCCTCTGAGCCAAGCTTTTGTCAAAAGGTGCTACAATGGCCTCCATCCTTCCTCCTGCTGTCCCGCGGGGTGCACGGGAAACTCCCACCCACCCTGGGTGGACACCCATGGGGTGTGCGGGCTAGGTGGAGGGCGCTCTCCTAACTTCCCGGTCAGCCTTGCAGACCAAATAGTCCAGCCGGCGGCAGCCAGAGTGGCTCGACCCAGCTCATGGGAGGCAGGCGGGTGAGAGGCGTTGCAGCTTGAGCCCCAGCATGCGGTGGTGGTAGTGCCTTAAGCCCCGGCCCCTGGACGATGGCGTCAGGGCAGGCACAGCCTAACGGCCGCCGGGCCATCTGCCCGAGGGCCCGACCAACCATCTGGTCGAGGGGCAGGGCAGTCGGACCAGGTGGCCCCAGTCCCGGCTGACTTGTACATTTGCTTCCGGTCGGGTTCCGTCAGCCCCCACTATGTGGGGGCTTAAGTCTGTGTGGAAGTGACTCCCTGCAGGGTGGCTCTGTGGCGCATGCGGAAGACACCTGCTCCGATGCAGGGAAGAGAGTCTGGGCCTTGGGTTGCAGGTGGTGGCTTAGTGCACGCAGTCTGCACCTTAAGTCCCAGCCCCAGCCACGCTGTTTCCGAGTGCAGAACTTCCACTGAACGCACAGATGGATGTCGGAAACTGAAATTCCGGCACCTGTTTGAAACTAAAATTTCAGCGTAGCTAAGGCAAGTGCAAGTAACGGAATTAGCGACCCTGTGGGGTCCCCGTACCTCTGCATGGGTAGAGGCTGATTACGCGGCATGGCTGGAGCTCCGCGGCGGCCGTGGCGCCTTCCCCGCCTTCAGGGTAATGTCACCCGTGAGTGACCAAGTCTAAAACGCAATGCTGGTGTCAAGGGGTGCCCCGATTGGGCCCCTTTCCTCTGTGGTATTAGAACCGCAAAGAGCGGCTGCCCCTGAGTTCCATGGCATTCATGGGTTAGTCCCGGTCCCCGTGGCAAGTATCACCTGTGTGTGAGCAAGTCCCCAAGCCCAGCAGTGATCGTTCCCCCGCCTTGTGGGCAAGTGTCCTGTAAAATGATTTCAGAAAGTTGGCCACCCTACTCGCAGAGAGCCATCTGGTCGTGTAATGCTTTCCAATGGGCCCGGACGGGAACGCAGGTGGCAGGTGCCCACAGGCAGAGGGTGGCAGCACCCCACCCTGGCCGTCCTGGAGCTTGAGGCCCCCCCCTTAGACCTTTTCCCTCCGGGCAAGGGACCCTTCCGGGGTTCCTGGGGACCGCTGCTGGGTTTGGGGACGGATGACCCACATGCCAGGCAGGTGCCTGAGGCTGGGGGCAGCACCCCCGTATGACCCTGGAGCACTAGCCGGGCCGATTTAGAGCTTTCCCCTCCGCCTTAGAGGTTTTCCCTCTGGGCAGGGACTGGGACCCTGCCGGGGCGCCCCAGGACTGCCGCTGGGGCGGACGACCCATGCAGGAAACGGGTGCCCAAGGCCGGGCTGCGCTGGAGCTCTAGTGTGGGCCCCTTTAGAGCTTTTCCCTGCAGGGAGGGACGGGGAACCCACTGGAGATCCCTGCGACAACAGCAAGGCTTGGGGACGGTGGACACGCATGGGAGACGGGCTCCCAGTGCCCCACAAACAAAGCATTTACCTAACTGAACGGAGTCAGGACTTTTATCCATCAGCACTGGACAGAGTCCTCCAAAACAGGACCATCCCGCAGAATGCAGGACAGTTGGCCACCCTATCTGTGAACCCTGCCATCTGGTAGTTGACCATAGTAATGAATGCAAGGACCAGATGGCCAGGCTGCTCTGGAAGTCTGGGTGGCCGTCAATTAGACATCTTTCTCCAGTTTAGTCTATAAGGAGCCTGGGCACTTTTGCCAACAGGTCCCCCTCTATCACTCTTGATACACAGATTACAAGAACGCTTAGTCACCTTCCTCCAGATTACTGGTCCGTTATGAATGGTGATCAGGACGCAAGCTTTCAGACAAACAGTCCACCCATTACAGGTCTCGCAACCACCACAGTTTCTCGTACTTCCCACGTGGCTCTGTCGTAAGCTAGTTCTAATGGTCTGGGTGTCGTTCTTGGATCGTATGATCCACGCACTACGGGTAACACCGCCACCGCACTGACTTTCGACTTCAGGTTTGCTGGCTCCCCATTGATGGATGAGACGGTTCCCTTGCACCCCTTGGTTTAACTTCAGCACTTCAGACGGCTGTCTTGCTACAGCCTCAGAACATGGGCTTTTTGTCAGCGTCCTTGCTTGTCGGACTCTCCTCCCAGAGGTGGCTCTCTTCGGAGGGGGTTTTCCTAGTCCTTCCTTACTGTTTGTGAGTAGAAGGGGCTGCCCTAGCATAACATAAGTCTGATTGAGAGCAGCTAGTTGAATACTTCATGCTTGACTGTAGTGTTCTTTGTTTCTTTTTCATCCCAGTCCTTATCACAGGTAGACTGTGTGACACCTTACAGTGATACATTGTCTCTGATTTTATCACGTGTAAGGAAGAGTTGGGTGTTATTCCCCCTTGTGATGAAGTTAAAGGCACTGTATCCCAAACTATCATCCTTATCCCCAGGTAGGGAGTTCCTCCCTATGAGGTCCTCCCTCATGTTACCACCTCTAGGGGGACTATCGGTTACCGGCCTCACCTCCCTAAACTCCAAGAAAGAGTTGCCCCCGGGGAGTAGTGACACCATTTGAAGGATTGTTACTGGATCTAGGTTCCAGTCACCTGGGACTCTCAAAAGAACATGGGGAGCATTAGGGCCACCAGGGCACAGTACGCAAGTACATGGAGGTGTTATTATCATTTGAAAATGTAATATAGCGCAAACTAAGGCTGTCTAGGTGTTGTTGCCACTGGTGTTTAGGGAGTGACAAAAACCCACTGCAGGCAAGACTGGATAATATCTCCTTCATCACACAATTAGTGGAAAGGGGTGTGTCTGTGTTCTCTTATATAACCTATTTAGAAGCGATAGGGGCTTTTTATAACAGCGGACTGAGGATGCTGTCATTTGTAAATCAAATAATTTGGAGCCATGTTAACGGTCTACATAGAATACTGCGCAACCAGTGGGACCTCAATGTGGTTCTGTCGGCGCTCATGTGAAAATTGTTTAAACAGCCAATTGTCAATGGTTGTCGTTAAAGGTAGACTTTTTGGTTGCTGGCCTGCCGGATAAGTGAGCTTCAAGCGCTTCGTGCTGAACAGCCTTCTGTTATAAAAGGTGGTTCTCAGAATGCACCCCAATTTACTACCAAAGGTGGATTTCGCCTTCCACATCAAAGAAGAAATGGCACTACCAATTTCTGCAAAATGTCACTGTCTGCTGTGCAGCAATAAATCTCAATACACAAAGAACTTCATGAACTAATTGACTAAATAAACATTACTAGTTTTTATTGAAATCACCAATAAATGTTGCTAAATAATACATTGATATACTGACCCATTTTCCTCAATATGTCAGACACAGTTTGGAGCATAAATGGTTTATGAACCAAAATAAAATCTAATGCATATAATACATGTAATGGCAGCAAAATATATGCAGGTGCACTTTAATGTAGAAATACGTACCACTCATTTTGCCCTGCTCACAATGACTTACTGCAAAACACTAACCGCATACCTAACAGAAAGAGCTCATCAAAAAACAAGAATACATATCTAAGCACATAAATGCATGTTAAATACTGACAAAACCGCCTTGTACATACACATCCATTATACATCCATATAAAAGTGCTGAGTGCAAAATGAGTCCTAAAGTCAATGCAGAACCATATTATTTCACCAAGTCAATATTGGAAATGCTTGACAAAAGTGCAAAGAGTATAACCGATTCAAAAAGGGCCATGTGCGCTTCAGAAAAGTGTCAAGTGTTTCTGAGTTCCTTCCACTGTAATCACATTTTTAATTTTAGGCAGTGTGAGTTGCTTTTCATAGTGAAAATCTTAATTTGGAAATGTTCATTCTAAGATCTTTAGTTGTGTATAGTTAACCTGTACTTGTTCACACTACAGTACCATTATTCAAAGCAAATAATGTATAGATCGATAATTGTGTCACAAACCTCTGGCACTGTGTATCAGCGTGCCCCTGCTGGAGGTGTGAAGTTGTGATATCTGTTGATCCCTTACAGGAAATATTGTGACAAAAGATTGTGAACATTTGCAATAATAAAGTTTACTTTTTCCGTTATCAAATTCTTGCAGCTTTTCATGTGCCGTTATGAGAACTGTTTTTCCACAAATGTTTCACTATTAGGCTTCTTTTTTTTCCAATCCCCCCAGGTAAAGCAGGTTCACTCCATATGGCTCCACCAATTCGATCTTTGTTTTTCAAAAGGCAATTGCCAAATATACTGTGTAATGTATAGTATGTATCCAGTCTAAACATGTATATGTACTATTTGTTGCTTTACGGTGTAACACTTGTCATAATAAAAACACTTCCATTACCCAATTGTCTATTTATTTCTTTAAGCTATTATTTATGTTATTCTTTTTTAAATTTGTGTAGATTTTTATTAAGAATATTAGTGAACATAACACCAGTTAACAATATAATTATAGGTGTATATCTTTTGGTTGGCCCCCACCCCCATTTCTTTACATTTCTTACACCACCAAAGGTAGATGGCGGGTTGGGGTCAGGTCATATTGGATTGTGTAAGGGGTGGGGAGGAGGGTGGGTGGTGGAAGGGAGACCTACCCCACATTAGGTACAAAACATTCAGAAAATGTGCAACTAGTTCAATTTCAATTAGAACACATAGACCCATAATTATGCCAATGGATAAGATATCTTACACTTCGGTCCAATTAAATGGTTATAATAAATCTTGAATATGATACATATGTAAGGACCATTAACTGATAACTCGAGTGATATAAAATAAATGAAAATAAGGCCTACTTTAACAATATAAATACTTTCATGGAATATAAATGACTGAAAATATGAAACAGTCAATGAAAATAATTACATATTGAGTACAACAATGAACTGGATGAAGGCATAAAAAAGGAGAGAACTGTGACAGTGTTTCCAGGTGGACACATGGGAATGGAGCTACGAGACCCTGGGGGGGCCCTGTACCTTCAGAAAAATAATAGCCAGTAAATAAGGTATTCCCAAGGCGTCTACCCTATCCACTTTCTTCTTTGCCAGGTACCAGTCTGTAATTCAAGGCCTGGTAGAATTTTGAAGCATTAGAAGACCAAAAGGTCTGTGGGTATCGCCTTTGATCCAATTAAAAGTACATTTGAATACACAGCATTTTTCAATGGGAGTGTACCATTTTAAAACACTTCTGTGAATCAGGCCCACAGTCTGCAGGATGGACTGTGAAAAAGACATACTTGAGCTTGAGGGTATGCAATGAAGTTGGCAGATGAGGTTCAAGGTCGGCAGAGGCTTTGTGCCGCTGCCTGCAGGAGGCACCATGGTGGGGTCACGCAGCTACAATGACAATGCTGCTTCACTTCAAGTTGGCAGCTGACAATTTATAACTGATACAAACCACTAGATCTGAAGATGAGTTACTTCGAAGAGCCAATCCTTTTGTCACGTACACAAGGACTTGGGTTCATTCATTAACACCCTTCCTTTTTCAGTTTCAAAAGGGGCAGGTCTATACAGGGAGGCTTGGGTCTAAGGCCTAGTATGGGTGTTTGGAAAACAAGTGTTGCAGTAAAGAGCGGAGTAAAAGAGGAAGGCGAAGGGAGTGGAAGGAGAGTAAGACTTAAAGAGAGGTTGATGGTAGAGAGTGATAGGAGAGGACAGGGAAAAGGGGAGAGCAGCATGAAGAGGGGAAAACTAGCAAGGGGGAAAAGGAGAGATGGAAGGTGAGACATGAGAAAGGAGGACATTACTTGGAGAACAGTTTGAAAGGTACAGACAAAATCGGTATAGGAAGATGAGGGCCACCAATTTAGGATCATTTTAGGTGAGGTACTGAGGAAGAAAAGGGAGGTGGAGGAAGGAAGAATTGCTGATGGTGGACCATGAAAATAAGGTAAATACTGTGGAAGAAGGCCTGCGTCCGATAGAAATGCTAGCTGACACCTGGTTGTACATCTTAATCTAATAACTAGCCCATCAAAAGTAGAGCAGGCTAGTGGAAAGGTGAGGAGGAGTGCAGTACCCTGGGTAAACCAACTTGACTGTGGTCTAACTCTCAGCACCAAGGTGAGTGGTGCCTCTCTTCGGTTTCTGGCCCTACCGATGCATCACATCATCAGTTTCTGGCCGTGAAAGGGCCTATCTTTTGTCTTCAAGCCCAGGAGTGCCAGCGCGTCTTCAAGCCCAGGACAGACAAATGGTCTTCCTGGCCAGGAGAGCAAAAAAATCTTCATGCCTAGTAGGGCCAATGCATCGTCAATCCTAGGCGGGTCAACCCATGATCATATAGAGCACTATAGGGGGACTAACTGAACCATTCAGACTCTAGTTGAGTAATATTAGAATACAGAAAGTGGAAGCAGGAATAAAGTCCTCTAGAAGAAAGGGGGCCTCCTCATGGTGTTAGGAATGTCAGCAGAGAGAATGTTATGAATGTGGAATGCGAACAGAACACTAGTAGAGAATGCAAGGCAAGTAGTACAGTGGTTAGTGTGAGGGTGAGGACAGAGAGAGTGTTTGCTTCATAAAGATGAACGAAAAAAGAAATGAAGTCACACATACTGGCTGTGTCCTGGTTCACTTCCTTAACTGGTGATGAGTTGCGCCAATGACAAAGAGCCTGCACTTGCCATTGATTGTGATTGCGCTGGCTTAGCCGGTACAGGGTTAGCTGTGCAGTCGAATGGTGGCTCATTGGGACTCTCTAGGCCTGTATTGGGCAGTATTTGGGCTGTGCCTGAACCTGTGAGGACACAGGAAGCCCCCTAGCAGCATAGCCATACATGCACACGGCAGAACACGTGACCCAAGGACGCATCGTCTGGTGTTGTTACCTGGCAATTTGAGACATGATAAGGAGTTGATATGTCTGTTGCTTAGCTATGTAACAAGATGAAGGCTTTCACTGCGGGTACTGCTCTCCGTGCTGTGCCCTTCCCACATGCAGTGTAGCGACCGAAAGAAACACTTGCACACATAAAGAAGGGGGCGTGCCGTAGCACTATTGGCTGTTATTCAGAGGATTTCTTTCATTGGACCTTAAAAGGCAGATTACAGACATTTGTCCCTCTGAACAAGGTGACAAATACCAAGGGCATGAAAATAGGAAAGCAACAGAAACTAATTCAAAGATTATGGCAAACATACCAGCCACTGGGTTATTCCTAGGTTATTAAATGGAAAGAAATATTCCAGAAATATATTATTGGCAGTATATGGTCCTAATTATTTGATTAAAAAGAAAGAGGTGGGGCTGGACAACAATTTCTTAAAACTATCTGGATGCATCGAGATGGGAAACCGACTCAGTTTGATATATGCATAGCCAAGATGGACAAGCATTACGAGGTGAAGGGGAATAACATTTTGGCTTGTTATCATTTTGCCATCAGACAACAGAAATATTGTGAGAGCATTGAGAAGTTTGTTACAGCACTGAGAGTGTTGACTATAAAGTGCTGTTTTGAACATTATCAGAAAGAGTACATTCGGGACAAGTTGATGATCAACGGGAGAGCAAGAGGTCCCCTCGTCGAATGGGATCTAGCCTATTCACAATGAAGCATCTATTTCCCATTAGAGAAATGGCCCACCAACCTGGAGAAGCAGAAAGGTCCTCTTGTGTAATGGGAACTAGCCTACTCACACTGAAGCATCTATTTCCTATTGGAGAAATGGCCCTCCAACCTGGAGAAGCAGAAAGCTCCTCTTGTCTAATGGGAACTAGCCTACTCGCAATGAAGCATCTATTTCCCATTAGAGAAACGACCCTCCAACCTGGAAAAGCCAAAAGGTCCTCTCATCTAATGGGAACTAGCCTACTCACACTGAACCATCTATTTCCCATTAGAGAAACGTCCCTCCAACCTGGAGAGGCAGAAAGGTCCTCTCGTCTAATGGGAAGTAGCCTATTCAAACTGAAGCATCTATTTCCCATTAGAGAAACGGCCCTCCAACCTGGAAAAGCAGAAAGGTCCTCTCGTCTATTGGGAACTAACCTATTCACACTGAAGCATCTATTTCCCATTTGAGAAACGGCCCTTCGACCTGAAGAAGCAGAAAGGTCCTCTTGTCTAATGGGAACTAGCCTACTCACACGGAAGCATCTATTTCCCACTAGAGAAACATCCCTCCAAACTGGAGAAGCAGAAAGGTCTTCCCGTCTAATGGGAACTAGCCTACTCACAATGAAGCATTTATTTCCCATTAGATAAACGGCCCTCCAAATTGGAGAATCAGAAAGGTCCTCTCGTCTAATGGGAACTAGCCTACTCACCTGGAAACATCTATTTCCCATTAGAGAAACGGCCCTCCAACCTGGAGATGCAGAAAGGTCCTCTCGTCTAATGTGAACTAGCCTACTCACACTGAAGCATCTATTTCCCACTAGAGACACCGCCCTCCAACCTGGAAAAGCAGAAAGGTCCTCTCGTCTATTGGAAACTAACCTATTCACACTGAAGCATCTATTTCCCATTAGAGGAATTGCCCTCCAACCTAGAGAGGCAGAAAGGTCCTCTCATCTAATGGGAACTAGCCTATTCACACTGAAGCATCTATTTCCCTTTCGAGAAACGGCCCTTCAACCTGAAGAAGCAGAAAGGTCCTCTCGTCTAATGGGAACTAGCCTACTCACACTGAAGCATCTATTTCCCACTAGAGACACCGCCCTCCAACCTGGAGAAGCAGAAAGGTCCACTTGTCTACTGGGAACTAGCCTACTCACATGGAAACATCTATTTCCCATTAGAGAAACGGCCCTCCAACCTGGAGAGGCAGAAAGGTCCTCTTGTCTACTGGGAACTAGCCTACGCACACTAAAGCATCTATTTCCCATTGGAGAAATGGCCCTCCAACCTGGAGAAGCAGAAAGATCCTCTTGTCTAATGGGAACTAGCACACTCATGCGGAAGCATTTATTTCCAATTAGAGAAACGTCCCTCCAACCTGGGGAAGCGGAAAGGTGCCCTCCAGCATGGAGAGGCAGAAAGGTCCTCTTATCTAATGAGAACTAGCCTATTCACACTGAAGCATCTATTTCCCTTTCGAGAAACGGCCCTTCAACCTGAAGAAGCAGAAAGGTCCTCTCGTCTAATGGGAACTAGCCTACTCACATTGAAGCATCTATTTCCCACTAGAGACACCACCCTCCAACCTGGAGAAGCAGAAAGTTCTGCTTGTCTACTGGGAACTAGCCTACTCACGTGGAAACATCTATTTCCCATTACAGAAACGGCCCTCCAACCTGGAGAGGCAGAAAGGTCCTCTTGTCTACTGGGAACTAGCCTACTCACACTAAAGCATCTATTTCCCATTAGAGAAATGGCCCTCCAACCTGGAGAAGCTGAAAGATCCTCTTGTCTAATGGGAACTAGCCAACTCATGCTGAAGCATTTATTTCCCATTAGAGAAACGTCCCTCCAACTTGGGGAAACGGAAAGGTGCCCTCCAGCATGGAGAGGCAGAAAGGTCCTCTTGTCTAATGAGAACTATCCTATTCACACTGAAGCATCTATTTCCCATTTGAGAAACGGTCCTTCGACCTGAAGAAGCCGAAAGGTCCTCTCGTCTAATGGGAACTAGCCTACTCACACGGAAGCATCTATTTCCCACTAGAGAAACATCCCTCCAAACTGGAGAAGCAGAAAGGTCTTCTCGTCTAATGGGAACTAGCCTACTCACAATGAAGCATTTATTTCCCATTAGATAAACGGCCCTCCAACTTGGAGAATCAGAAAGGTCCTCTCGTCTAATGGGAACTAGCCTACTCACATGGAAACATCTATTTCCCATTAGAGAAACGACCCTCCAACCTGGAGAAGCAGAAAGGTCCCCTTGTCTAATGGGAACTGGCCTACTCACACTGAAGCATCTATTTCCCATTAGAGAAACGGCCCTCCAACCTGGAGATGCAGAAAGGTCCTCTCTTCTAATGTGAACTAGCCTACTCACACTGAAGCATCTATTTCCCACTAGAGACACCGCCCTCCAACCTAGAAAAGCAGAAAGGTCCTCTCGTTTATTGGGAACTAACCTATTCACACTGAAGCATCTATTTCCCATTAGAGGAATTGCCCTCCAACCTAGAGAGGCAGAAAGGTCCTCTCATCTAATGGGAACTAGCCTATTCACACTGAAGCATCTATTTCCCTTTCGAGAAACGGCCCTTCAACCTGAAAAAGCAGAAAGGTCCTCTCGTCTAATGGGAGCTAGCCTACTCACACTGAAGCATCTATTTCCCACTAGAGACACCGCCCTCCAACCTGGAGAAGCAGAAAGGTCCACTTATCTACTGGGAACTAGCATACTCACATGGAAACATCTATTTCCCATTAGAGAAACGGCCCTCCAACCTGGAGAGGCAGAAAGGTCCTCTTGTCTACTCGGAACTAGCCTACTCACAATGAAGCATCTATTTGCGTGATCTTTTATAGGCGCTGTTTACATGACACTGAGCTGGAGGCAAGGTACACAACTCAACGAGTACCTGGGTTCTTTGCAGTATTCCTGTTTGCAGCTGTTTTATATGGTGCCTCCAATGGGATTGAATGTGGGGCACAATCTCGGAATTCCCACCTGTAAGGAAACAGTCGTGGTTTGAGGAAACTAGTAGTGGGTAGAGGTACAAGAGAGGAGGAGGGTGGGAGTCGTAAGGAGTAAGATCGGAGGGCGGAGGTGAGTACTAGATGGAGACCTTCAGGGAGGCAAGATAGGTAGTGGCAGGGAGAGAGAGAAGGGGAAGATGGTGGGTGGAGTTGGAAGGGAGCATACAAGGAGAAAGGGAAAGAGACATTAAGATCCAGGGAAAGGAGTAGAAGAGCGTGGAAGAGCAAGGGAGTTCCCAAACTGATTGGAAGGCACTATCCAACCGGGATCCCTGAAAGGTCTCCATTAAAAAAAAACTTGAACCTCATATGGGAGTTGGTGTGTTCTTGTGGCTGTTTGTGACGCATGGCACTGTGAACTTGCCAATGGCATGGCTAGGTTCTGTGAACCACTGTAGCACCACAATACCTAAAATATAAAACAAAAATAGATTTCTAAACAAAAAACAGACACAGTTGGTCTGCCTCAAAGTGAAAAATGAACATACCTATCCAAATGTATTTTATGTTAAACTTTAATAATAATTCTTAAGGTGGGCCGAAGCTTGAGATTCAAGTGTGATCCACTTCCTTCGGAGCGCACTCATGAATGGGATCATTAATGAAGAGATTGTTTAAAGTTTGAGGAAACACACACACTACTCATGGACACTGTGTTAAGCAGCTATGTAATGGTGTCACAATGGCTAGTCCAACATGGGTACTCAACATGATATATACAAATGGAAGGATATCAAAGTGCTTCAGTTTATAGTCACAAATATAAATCTTGTTTTTTATAGTTAAAGTTTTAAAGAAGCCCCAAAGAAAGACAAAGGGGGATCCCAGAGGACGGGAAAACAGGAAAACCAAACCTTAACAAAGCATTAAAATGTCCACATTCCTCTTCCCTCCTCCTCCCTCCCATTCCCACCCTAACCCCAATACAAACAATAACTATAAACTAGTCTCAGTCTAAAAAAGGATTATGTGATCCTTGGGTCATTCTGGCCATTGGCTGGGTGAGAGGCAACAAATATCTGCAGTGTACATTTTGCAGAGTCTCCCATTAGTATCCATATGTCAGGGGTCGGATTCAGGGGGATTGCCATCTGGAGAGGAGAACAGTTCATGCACTAGTGCATTCCATGCTATGATATCTACAGAGCCTTCTCTCTTGCATGTTCTTAGCGCCTCGTAGCACACTACTGCCTCTGCCATGGACCATCTTTTCAGATCTTTCCACCATGACTCTATTCTCGGTCCATTTTCAGATTTCCAAATCATCGAAATCCTCCTTTTGGCTAGTATCCACACCAGGTCAATCATTCTCCTCATTACTCTGTCTTTTCCTGGGTACTTATATAGCCCCAGGAGGCATGCTTCCACCAACCATTCCTGGCCTTGTATCCCCTTGTCCCGCAGGCGCCTTTCAATTTCTTGCCAGAATTTCTGGATAGTTGGGCAAGACCAGAACATATGTCCTATATCTCAGCTCACCTCCCCACATCTCAGGCATCCCTGTGTTTCCACCCCTGGAAATTGTGAGAACTTTTGAGGTGTCATGTACACCCTATGAAGTATGTAAAGTTGTATCTGCTTCAGCCTAGCATTTCTGGATACCTTTTTTCGGGTATAGCATTGCTTTTGACCACTCCCAGTCTGTTATTTCTCTCCCTATCTCTGCTTCCCAGGGGGATTCCCCTCTGTGTAGGTTCATGGGGATAATTTCCAGGATTACCTGGTATATCCTGGAAACCATGTGTCCTCCCTCGGTCATATTGTACAGTAACCCTAATATCAGGGTTTCAGCTTCCGGTTTCGGGGAGGTTGGCCACCTGCTCTTGAGATTCTTTAGCAGTCTGGTATATGTTATGTATTGGGCTTTATGTACTTCATGCGTTTCTACTAATTCCTGGAATGCTAATGGCTCCCCTGTTGGGCATATTTCTCCCACCGTGATTATCCCCCTTTCCTCCCAGTATTTCCTGCTATGCATCAGATCTTCTGTATTGGTTCCATGTAGGGCCGCTAGTGGGATTTGCGGAGAGTAGGGCTCTTTTAACAAATATGGATCTTTACCCAATACACATTTTAAAAAATATATATATTTTGAATTTTATTATACATATCACACACATAAAACACAAAAGATTCATGTAAAAATAATGTAAAAAACTCACACTCCACAATAATACACATATGTATACACAAATCGTCAATAGTGGAGAGGATCTCAGTATCTCAATGACAAATGGTTGACGATCCACTATTGACGATCTGTGTATACATATGTGTATTATTGTGGAGTGTGAGTTTTTTACATTAATTGTTTGTGTTTTATGTGTGTGATATATACAATAAAATTCAAAAATATATATTTTTAAAAACGAGTATTGGGTAAAGATGCATATTTGTGACTATAGGCGGAAGCACTTTGACATCCTTCCTTTTGTATATATCAAGCAGCTATGTATACCGGCTGTCCAACACCAGACTGCAGTGGTCAAGACAAACAGCTGTGCAAAAGTTCTTTGGGGTGTGTGTTCAATGATTAACAACAGAGGCAAGAAAATTACTCAAGTCTAAGAACGTTTATATCACATTTGCTATTTCATACAAGACTCGAATGTAAACAGCACGTAAAAACATAAGCAGCCGAATTCTGTGAGGCAAAAACAGCAATGTTGGTTTCTTGGATGGTCTGTCTCTCTGCAAACTGGTCATCCAATGGGCACTGAAAGACCCCCCTTGCTCCAGAATTATGGGCAGCTGCGGCTTGTGCTCAGTGCCAGATAGCCCTCAAAGAGGGGGAACGATGTGCTTGGCAGTATCTTAACAATTCTCCAAAGCTGGGTCTCAATCTAGGCTGACCCTCTTTTATGCCTCCTTTGCCTGTTATCTCTCAAATGCATAATAGTCTGGAGACTTCAAGCACAGGTGGAATACACAGGATGCATTCACCTTTTCAGTACAGGTTCAAGGACCTTCAACAACAGCACACAACTCTGGCACAAATAAGTACATTTACAGAAGCTTCGTGCAGAACGCTTGCTACATCCTGAAAATCTGCTCACTAAGCTAATGTAACATTTCAGCTGTTGGGAGTCATAACCCCTCATTGTTTACAAGTCATCTATAGATATCATGCAGCTACAAAGCACACAGTAGCCTTTCCACCTGTTTTATTTAGCTTTTCACGTTACTTTTTCTGTCCTACTACGTTCCACACCGAGATAAGGAGACCTTTATGGGTGCTTGCCCAGAATCCATTATATAAGCGTCTCATTTTGATAAATAAATAATAAATGCAGACAATAGAAAAAAACATAAACAGTGTGGCGTATCAGAAGAAGGACACAGACTCATTGGGGACATTGTATTAAGTATTTTTTTGAAATAAAAAGCATAAGGCCTATCTTTTCCTATCACTATGGGTGTTCCTTGCCTATTTTATTAACTAAGGTGCTCGTCAGTCAGTCATGACTGTCCAAACAAATAAGCTGTCCAAAACTACCCTCACTGACTCTACCACTATGCAAAACTAACTTAAGTCAAGAGAATGACTCCCTTCTCCTGAGGGTACTTATAGTGCCAGACTTTATGTAAGTGATTCAAAAATAGTCTCTTGAAACTGATGCCACTCTTCACAGGGTATTTCTAATACCACTATTTCAATAAATGATTTATGAATAATCTCTTGTGACGGTTTTCATTAAATTCTTAAATTCCTAAATTTGATTACTTGTCTGCCTTTCCTCGGGTTGTATCCCTCTAGAGATTCTCTTATTTATCTTTGTTTCTTGTCTGTGATTCTCAACATAGGCTTTTGCAGTCTCCTGGTATACTTTATTTAATGTGTGATTCAATGGCCAATTTTCTCTAGGGTCTTTTTCAAATTCTGTTTCCTCTTTGAACTTGATTTTACTTTGTACAGGATGTCAAGTTAACTTTTTCTTTTCCCAGGGTTACTTTATCTCTTCTCTCTAGATCACACTTACCTTGATCTCAGTCTATAGTCTTGACACCCTCTTGTAATTATACTGTAAATTATTTTTATTGTAAATGTTTATTGACTTTGTATAACTACATTGTAACTGTAAATGCATTTTTATGTACAACTAAGCTGTGAGTAATCTAATGCAATGCACCCTAATACCTTTGGGTCTGGTGCGCAATACAAGTAATAAAACAAACAAACAAACAAACATTTCTCTTTTGGAATGTAACCATTTAACAGGTTGCTGTACACAATTACTGCATTTGGGTTTCCTTTTCCTTCCATTTAATTCTATTTCAAATTGTGTAGTGGGACGAGTAAACTGAATGTTATAATGATTTGTCAGGGTCTTCCCAAGCCTAGCATTATCCTTGTTACCTTCCTTTTGATAGGAGAATATCAGTTGGAGCCTCCGTAAGACCCTTGTTCAATGTACGGGTTGCCATAGTCTCTCCTGCTTCAGCGTCCCTCTCCTTGTGGTTTCCTGTTTCTTCACTGTGGTGCGGTTGTTCTGCTTTTGACCATATCAACTGGCATTTCCACTTGTCAGTGGTATCAGTGACTTTGCCTGGACACCTGGACCACCAAGGGCTCATATCCCTCTTCTCGCCACCACCTTCGATTGGGCTCTGGCTCTCTTGTTCTCTCTGGCTTTCTGCTTGCACTTCTATCTGTGTAGTGCTTGGCAAAGCTGCACGAGTATGGAGTCTCTCTCTTCGATTCAGTGTCAGCTTGGAGAACTCCCCGGCTGGCGTGCAGGTCTCTCTTTCTCTCTGGATTGCATGACGCAGCTTACGTGCGTGTGTTTCTCTCCGTCTTTCTCTTGTTCGTCCCTCAATGGATTTTTGTTTATCCACGTCTTCGTGGATTGGATGTGTGATTTTAAAGGGACATGTCATTTTTCTCTTGGATACAAATATCCTTTAAGATTCTCCTTGTCCCAGTAGAGATAATTCACAGTTGTTGGTATTATGGTTTTCTCGTCCCAGTAGGAATGATTCACAGTTTCAGGCCTTATGGCTTTTTCGTCCCAGTAGGAATGATTCATAGTTTCAGACATGATGCCTTCTTTATCTCAGTCTTGGTGTTTAATGGAATCTGGTGTTCTGAATCATCCCATGTAGGCCACAGTATGTACATCTTGAGGGAGTTCCTCACAGGAATGGAAGTCCTTGTCTCCTAAAAAGGAGTCTCTCCCGCTGATGTTCTACATGTCTCTACCCCTAGGGGGTTATTGTGGAGCATGCTCACCACCCTAGCCTCACAGGAAGGGGCTCCCCATTGGGAGAAGTGATGAGTTCCATCGATTCATCACATACCCTCCACCTTATCTCTGTGACTTCCGCTTCTTGATTGATAGGCTCAGGAAATCTACATTCCCTTGTTCCTGTCGTTTTCTGTGTTCACTGAAAAACAAAAAGGTTGCAAGTCCAGGAACCATCCCATCACCCAAGCGTTGGTGTCTTTTCGTAAACGCATCCAACTGAGAGGTGAGTGGTAGGTAATTAACAGAGAGTTTCAGCCGGTTAAATTGTACCGTAGATGGGTGGCAGCCATTTTATGGCTAGAGCTTCCAGTTCTAAAGTAGCATAAGATTGTTCCCTGGGGAAAAGCTTCCGACTAATGTATAAGATAGGGTGTGCAATTCCTTCATATTGTTGTGAAAGGACCGCTCATAGGCCCCTTTTAAGTGGCATCTGTTTGCAACAAAAAATCCTTGTTGAAATCTGGCATTTTAAGAATGGGTTCGCTGAAAAGATTGGTTTTCGGACTTTGGAAACTTCCTTGGTCTTCTTTACTCCAGATTAACTTTTGTGGCTGGGCATTCTTCAATCTGACCGTGAGGTTGGCGGCAATGCTTGAATAATTGGGAATACATCTCCTATAGTATCCTATTAAGCCTAGGAAAGCTCAAAGTTACCTCTTGCTTTTTGGGGTACATGCTTTTAAAACCGCCTTTACTTTTTCCATTTGTGGCAGCTATTGCTGATGGAACAACTCAGGTAATTTAGGGCAGATTGACCCAGGTGGTTTTTTCGTGGGTTTCCCATGAGGCCAGCTTTCCTCAGGGCCCGAGAGATCTGATGTAGAAGGAACAGATGTTCTGGCCAGTTGTTACTATGTACCACAATATCATCAAGATATGCCACACAGAAAGCTGAATAGGATTTAAGTACTCTGTCCATAAAATGCTGAAATGTGGCTGGTGCTACATGAAGACCAAAGGGTAGTACCTTGAATTGAAACAGATACTGTGGTGTTGAAAAGGCTATTATTCTCAGTCCGCAGAATCTAAAAGAATTCTAAGGTTAAATCTCAGATCGATATATGCACTGTGAGGGTCTAAGAGTAAGAGGCAGACACAAGGGTGGCATGTTGATTGGCAAAGACGTTTATTAACAACAAAAATGGGTGTGGGAGTTGGAGGAATCCTAACTAGCCCTACCCCTAAGAGGAGTTGGTCTGCCTCAACACAACTAGCTAGTGAAACTGTCTATGTCAGAATGTCCAAAGTAAAGTTCGACATCCTGTGTCCAAATCATAATTTATCCCTCACAATCCAAACTCAATATAATGTGACAAAGAGAATGTGTTTGGCTGCCAACATGCAGCCCTACTTTGCAGTTCAAAATAAAAATTCCAAAATGGTGTAGAAAAGCAAACAAAAGTTCCACAAGACTCAATGGGTTGCTTCCCTTTCCACAGAGTGTTTCCAGCTTTATCCAAAGTGATTTGTGTCTCTTCAATGATTAAGATATGTCCTCTATGTTTGGAAGACCTGTCTCCCCCATGCCCTTTGCGAGCAGATCTGTCTCCCAGGGTATTGTGACAAGGAAGAATAGCCTTGTTCTCTCTCCCAGACTGTGCTGAGGGTCCCTGACGCTGTTTTCTCAATATCCCCATCTTGGTTCACTATCATGCCAAGTGGGGTATTCAACAACCTCACTGTCCTTCTCTATGGTTTCACTTCCACCCACAGCCTTGGTTTACTCTCTTGCCAAGGTCTCTGAGTATCACTGATGCACATAAGCTTTGTATTTCTCGTTGTCACTTGTCGGGGTGCACTCCCCAATGCGGGTCCCAGACCACCTTTGCTTGGTCACACTCACTGTTTTCTTTTTTTCTGATATTTCTTGATGCCACAGCCTTGGTTTACTCCCCTGCCAAGGTCTGTGAATGTCAATTGCAAATGAAAAATTGGTATTTGCTCTTAATGCTCTTTCAGATGTGTTTTCCCAATATGGGTCCCAGACCCCCTTTACTGTGCTTCAGTAAGTGTTTGCATATGTTAGTCCTTATTTCGTTTAGTGTTTCTTGCATTCTCTGGATATTCCCAAACCCGACCTCAGCCACCCCTAACCTGCTGGGTGCTGGCTGCTGCTCTCCGGTTGTGTTCAGGTCTCCCACCATCTTCTGTGGCTTCTCCAGCTACCCAGAGCCTTCTCTGGGGTTCCGCGAGCCTCTCTAGCAGCCAAACAGTGGGTTTCCTGTGCTTCTCTAGTTCTGCTCCCAGTCCGACCACTTCCCCCTTTGCGGGAAGCTTCCTGCTTCGTGGGACCCTTGCAGACACTCTGCATTGCTTGACTCTGTCTGCTTCTCGGGTCTGACCTCCTTTGCGTAGCCTGCCGAGCTCCTGGTCTGTGCCGAGAAGTAGAAGACACCACTGTTCCATTCACTCCACTGCTTTGAATGACAGCAGGCCAATCGGTAGATTTAAACGACTAGACCGCGTGTCTTGGTTCTCAGCATTGATCTGCATTGCTCTTGTTCTCTTTTTCGTCTCAGTACTGCCATTGGATACCTTATGGATGTTGTCCTTCTCAGAGATTCCCACCTCAGATGTATAGCAAAAGTACATTGGGGCATCTGGTGGGGGAGTAAGAGAAGGGTTTTGAGGGAAGGTGGGCGGGTCAGAGCGATACCACGTACTCCCGGGATAGTTACTACTCTCAATGGGGTCCTCCCTCCCCATGAGATACACCCTAGCTGAGTAACACTCCCAGGGGGACTATCGGGTAGCGGCCTCATCTCCCTGGCCTCATGGAAAGGAGCTTCCATATCTAAAGCAGTGACAATATCTCGGAATTCGTCACATAACCTTTCCCTTACATTTTTAACTACTTCCTCCCCTAAAGGAAAGCGAGAGAGGAAGTCTACATTCCCCTGTTCTTTGCCCTTACGATGTTCCACACTGAAACAGTATGGTCGTAATTCAAGGAACCATCGCATGACCCAGGGATTGGTGTCTTTCGTAAGGGTGAGCCATACTAACTGGGAATGGTCAGTGATTAAACCTTCTCCCTGTGAGTTAGTACAGGAGATGTCATACTGCAAATTTGATTGCTACGGCCTCTAGCTCTATAGTAGCATAATTACTCTCTCTAGGAAACAGTTTTCTACTGATAAACAGCACCGGATGTTCTATCCCGTCATAGAACTGCGATAAGACTGCTCCTAGAGCTATCTTGCAGGTGTCTGTTCATAGGACAAATTCTTTGCTAAAGTTGGCCACTTTAAGAACAGGCTGTTAGGATTCCTTCGGGGTTGTTGTGGAGGAAATGGAGGAAGCACCATTCTCGCTATAGGCAGTGGAATGCAAGATGGTGCCTCCTCGGATCTGTCTCAGTAATTCCGGTGTAGCGCTCTAGTCTTTCTCAAGATGGCAACCCGTTCTAAATCTTTCATCACAACGAACGGGTAGCTGTGTCACTCCTGTTTCGCTCTGTTGTGCCTAAGCTCTTTGCCTCAGCACTGCAACTTTTTTGCTACTTCTTTAGCGCTACTTATTCCCCTCTCTCCGTTTGCCTTCTCTCCCTTCCTTCTTACTTTCTTCATCGCGCTTCTTCGCAATACTTTCTCTCGGTTTTCCTTCTTACCCTGTCCTCTGCCTTTCATTTCCCTCTACCAGTATTTCCTTCTATTTCTTCTATTTTCTTTCCTTGTCGGCTGGGTTTTCTAGTCGCCGGGATTCTCTGCTTTATTTGGAGCCTCTTTGCTTCAGACTCCAGCCGGCAATTACTTCGCCACCTGGGGAACCTTGTGACTTTCTCTGTGCAGCTCTCCGGCATACTAACCCAGCCATGATTACTACAGCAAGCCACACATATTGTACTTCAGAGTCTACTTACCATCTTTCTACGATTGTTTCAGCCTCCACTCCACTACAATCCAACAGCAGCACCCCAAAACACCTACTCCACAGGATCTTGAAGCATCTTCTGGATTACGATGTATTGGGTTGTCTTCCCCACAAGGGTTTCCCAAGGGTGCTTCCCTGAGGTACACAGAGCCCAGTAACTGGCCTCTGGACACTTTGGGGGACGTATTCCAAGTTCTACTTGTCAGCCACTGCCAGCACCTGCACAAGACCGCAACTGTGAGTAACCAAAAGTGTGTCTTTGTAATAGTAAGCAACGCCAAAAAAGGAAATGGATCAGCACGTGCAACAATTGATGGCAGCAATGCAGAACCTCAATACCGAGGTTCAGACATTAAGAAACGAAAACACACTCCTCCGGCAAATGGTTACTTCCCATACTGAACTCCCTCCAGGACCACTACCTATGGGGCAATATGATGGCAACCCTAAAAACGTAAAGAATCTTTGGACTCCTGTTTGGTAAAATTTACCCTGAAACCCTCGTTTTCCCAACAGATCGAACAAAGGTCAGCTTTCTGATTTCAAATCTATCTGGCAGTGCCCTTGCCTGGGCCACACCTCTTGTCACTACAAACAACCAGCTTATGGATTCTTATGCTGGATTCATCAACAGTTTACAAGCCATGTTTGGCAGAAAGGAACTAGTGGTTTCAGCACAGGAGAACATAGCAAGGCAACATGGATATCCTTACTTTCATCACGTAATTCAAACAGCTAGCCAATGAAACTGCATGGGCTGATGATGCTCTTTTGACCATATTTCAAAGGAATTTATGTGAAGAACTCAAGGACGAAGTATCCAGAGTACCATGCCCTCAGAATCTAGCGGAAATGATCACCTTGGTACTACAGTTGGATTACCGCATACAAGAATGAAATCAAGAAAAACGCAAGGGTAAATTCTGTTCGCCTCTAGCAGTTGCAAAACCAGAGGCTCTCAAAACCATCAGAAGTCTCTACGCTGGAGAACATATGCACCTGAGTATGGCCAGAGGACCTTTAACCCCGGAAGAAAGACTTTGGAGAAGAACTTTGGGGTTATGCATGTATTGCGGATCAGATAAACATGCATTGAAGGATTGCCACCTAACCTCTCCCCGACGTCCAGGAAACGCCTCCACCCACCCATAAAGGGAACCATGAGTGGGTCTTTGGTGCAGAGTTCCCAAGAGAGTCCTTCCAAATCCCAAAACATGGTAGTGATCCCTGTCACAATACAATTCCATGATGAACTTATCCAGCAAGTCCCTGCTTTGGTGTACCGCAGAGCCGCAGGATTGTTCCTGGATTCAGAATGGGCTTCTAAAAATAATATACCTCGTATCAGTAAAACCATGATCTTACCTGTAGAAGGAGTTGATGGCGCTCCTCTCTCTTCAGGATCGATCAAAGAAAACCCAGCAGCTCTTATGATGAAAATCTCCACCCATGTAGAGAGTATCTCTTTTGATCTTATAAAGGCGGCACACTACCCTCTGATACTAGGACTGCCGTGGCTTGTCAAACATAATCCTTTCATAAACTGGTCTGCAGGGACTTTGTTTTTGGGATCTGAACAATGCCTTAATTCCAGTCTACCTGAAGGAGCCATAGGGCTGTTTTCTGCATCGGTTCAGCAGGATACATCCTCTGTGAATCTGACCATTTCCAACTTAGCCCTCCGACCGGAATGTTATCGGAATTACCAATCTGTCTTTTCTAATTAAGAATTCAAAGAGTTACCATCTCATCGAAAAGACGACTGTTGCATTGATCTCTTACCAGATGCTCAAGTGCCATTCTGCAGGATGTACACGCTATTGAGTCCGGAGAAAGAAGCCTTGAAGGAATATCTACAAACTAATTTATGTCATGGCCTTATAACTGAATCCAAAAGCTCGGCTGGGGCCTCGCTTTTCTTTATTCCAAAGAAGGACTGTAAAGAATTAAGGCCTTGCATAGATTATAGAGGCCTAAATAAGGTTACCTTGAAGGATCGATACCCCTTACCTCTCATACAAGACATCTAGGGCAGTAAGAGGTGCTTCCATATTTACAAAACTTGACCTTAGAGGAGCATACCATCTAATCAGAATAAAAAGTGGAGATGAGTGGAAGACAGCATTCTGCATGCCTTTTGGGCATTACGAATACCGGGTAATGCCTTTTGGGATAGCTAATGCCGCTTCAGTATTTCAGCGTTTTGTAGATCACATATTTGCGGATTTGCTCTTACATACCCTCATCGTATACTTGGACGACATTCTGATCTTTTCCCACAACTTACAAGAGCATGTACATCACGTGACTGAGGTGTTAAGACAACTACAGAAACACCATCTATTTGCAAAGATCAAGAAATGTTCCTTGCATCTACCAGCATACCTTATTTAGGTTTCATTTTATCCACAGAAGGAGCAGCAATGGATCCAAGGAAGGTTAAAGCCATTTACCAATGGAAACCACCTCAGAATCTTTTTTTTAAAAACTTTATTTTTGCATTTTAGTAAACATGTGTACCAACAAGCCCAAACAGTGGGCTACTAACATACCGCCGTTGCCCCCCTCACGTCCGCCCCCGCGCCCCCCAACAGTCCCATCACACAACAAGCATCTATCGCTTTTGATTTGCTCAGGTGAAGTCTGTGGTGGCTGATCAGGTGGCTCGGTTGGTACAGTGCTGGAGAGGAGGTGAGAGATGTACGGGTCCCAAATATCTGGGGGTCTCGCGTGGTGGGGTAGTGTCTTTATGAATTCCGATTCTGTTTCTTGGCAATATATAATGTCTCTCCTCCAGTTCGCTAGTGTGGGGGGTGTGCCACGTCCCCACGTCATGGCCACTCTTCTACGTGCCAGAACCAATAGCATGCTTGCCAGTTTTCTAACGTGGGAGGACAGGGGTCTCGTTAAGCCAAGGAGTGCCACTAGTGGGGAGTGCCCCACCCTCTCACAATTATTGCGTCAGTTTCATCAAGCACATCTGACCAGAATTTAGTCACTGTTGGGCAGCTCCACGCCAGGTGCAAAAAGTCAGCATCAGGGGACCCACATCTGTCGCAAGATGCGTTTGACCCGGGGTGATGTCTGTTTCTCTTTTTGGGGGTATAATAGGTTTGGTGCAGAAAGTTAAAGTGGATTTGTTTGAAGCGGGAGTTGAGTGCCACTTTTTGAGTCTGTTGTAAGATATAGTCCCAGTCTTCATCTAGAATGGGTGTTTGTAGCGTGGTTTCCCATCTTGCTTTCGTTTTGGGGTTCGAGGGAAGAGTGTCCATGAGCAGGGCTTTGTAGATAGATGAGACCAATTTGCCCTCCCCTTGTGCCTGAATGACTCCGTGTGGAATGAGGGCCTGAAGGGTGTACCGCACTCTGAAGTACAAAAAGATATCAAGGGAGGAGGTGCTACCTTTCTCCTTCGCTTGCTGCGGTGTTATGAAGGTGTCTTGTATGAAGAGGCCACCAAGTGTATTTATTTTGCACTTGTCCGCCCAGTTCAGATACACTTTCTCAGCGGTGAGTGGGATCCCGGGGATGAATTTAGCGGGTAGAAGAGGAGAGTATCTAAGCTGTATCTCGTACTTTTGGGCCATTTTCCGCCATATTGTATAAGTGGATTGCACTATGTTCAGCGTTGTGTGTGGCACAGCCTGTTTGCTGATAATCACGGTCCTTAGCAGGTTGGGTGAGGCTAGTGCCCGTTCGACCTGTAAGTGCGGTTTTACGAACTGGGGCTTATACCAGTGACTGAGGAACTAGGCTTGTGCTGCCCAGTAGTACCATTCTAAATCGGCTAGAGCTAGGCCACCCTTAGTGACAGGGAGTACGAGGGACGAGGGACGAGTATGCCACCCTTGCGGGATTGCCTGACCAAATGAGGTCTAGAACTAGGCTTCTCAGATTACCCAGGAAGCGCCAAGACAATAGGATGGGGATGTTGGAGAATAGATACAGGAGTTTGGGGAGGAATAGCATTTTTACCAGTGAGGCTCTTCCCCAGAGGGTGAGTGGTAGAGTTTTCCACCTGTTCACCTTATCTCTTAGTGATTTCAGTGTGCTTTCGTAATTGTCTTTGAATATGTCGTGGTGGTTCAGGGACATTCGGATTCCTAGGTATCGGATGTGGGCTTTCTCCCAATGGAAGTTGAAATCGTCTTGAACTATTTTGGTCTTTGTGTTTAAGGGAAAAACGATTGATTTAGATTGATTGATTTTCAACCTTGATACCAGCCCAAACTTAATTATTTCTCGCATGATCGGGTTAAGGTTTTTGCTGGGGTTTTACATGTACAGGACTATGTCGTCGGCATAGAGGGATATTATCAGACGGTGAGGTCCTATTTTAAGCCCTCTCTGGATTTGGCGTTCCCTGAGGCACGCTGCTAAGGGCTCCATCACAAGGGCGAATATCATGGCGGATAGTGGGCATCCCTGCCTGGTGCTGCGTTGGAGGTTGATATGCCGAGCGAGTCGACCCAAGAGTGATTGCTTATAGGGGCTGATTATAGAAGAGTGAGACCAGCTTGATAAACTGTTTCCCAAGTCCGAGCTGCTGCAGCACGGCAAACAAAAAGGGCCATTCGACAGAGTCAAAAGCCTTTTTGGCATCCAGCAGCACCGCCACCACCTGCTGTTTGGGGTCGAGTGCTGCCAGAACCCCGAACATTCTATGTATCCCGAATGTAGTGTTTCGGCCAGGTACGAATCCTGCCTGGTCAGCGAGTACCAGTGCAGGCATTAGCGGGAGAAGACTGTTAGCGAGGATCTTTGGCAGGATTTTGTTGTCGAAATTAATTAATGATATGGGGCGGTAGGACTTACAATCTTCGGGTGGTTTGTCTTTTTTGTGTAGCAGTATTACATTGGCTTCTCTTAACGTCTGTGGGAGAATGCCAGATTTGATCATTCTTCTAAGACATTTAGCAGAAGAGGGGCTATGAGAGGGGCGAAGTGTTTATAAAACTCACCAGTTAGCCCATTAGGCCCCGGGGTTTGGATGGCGGTAGACTTTTAATGGCTTCTTGGATCTCTTCTAGAGTTATGGGATCGTTCAGCGGCTCACGGAGTTCCCTCTCCACCCAGTACAGTTCTGTGTCATTGAGGTAGTTCCGGATCGCCTCGGTATCTGCCAGGTACCCGGCGCTGTATAGATCTTGGTAGAATGCCCTGAATACTTCGACTATGTCTTCTTCTTTGTGCAGCATATTTCCCTGCGGTGTCCGGATACTGTCCACCCTTGTTGGCCTCCTGTCTGCAGCTATAAGACGAGCAAGAAGGGCTCCAGGCTTCTGGCCTTCGCCGTATTGTCTAATTCTATGATTGTGGCCCAGAAATTTAAACTCCCGTTCAGCTAGGTTTCTGAAGTTGAGAAGTTCTTCTTTCAGCATTGCCTGGATGTGGTCTGAGATGTGAGCGGCTTGCTGCTTTTCCAGTTCCTTCAGTTGTGTTTCGCTGGTCCATAGCTCACTTCTGATAAGTTTCAGGATTCCGTTTTCTTAGGCTAGACAGACGCCTCTTACATAGCATTTGAGTGATTCCCACAGCACTCCGGCGGAGTTGACGGTGCCATGGTTAATGTCAAGAAAGGTGTTGATTTCCTCGCTCAGTTCAGTAGCAAATATTTGATCTGCGAGAGATCTGGGTTTGAAACGCCATTGGGGGGGCTGTGGTCTGGTAGTCGGCAAGCGGCATTCAAGTATTACCGTGGCGTGGTCTGAGAAGGTTTTGGGGAGCATTTCGCAACTGCCCCATTGCCAGTTGCTGTGTGCGGAGACTAGCAGATAATCAATGCGGGAGTTCTTATTATGTACACTTGAGTGGTATGTGTAGTCTCTGACTTCCCAATTCTGGATCCTCCATATGTCCGATAGGTCAAATGCTTTGCAGATCTCCTGCACTTGTAGGCTGGCCTTGGACGGGTGCGCGGTTGTTAGCTGTGATTTATCTTTCTGTGGGTCGAGATGAGTATTCAGGTCGCCTCCCCAGATTATGGTAGCGTTTCGCACTTGCGTAAGGCGGGACAGCACCCAGTCAAAGTTGTTTGCACCGTCTGTGTTGGGGGCGTAGGAGTTGACGAAAACCACCTCCTCTCCCTCCACCATGTCCCGAACCAGAAGATCCTTCCATCGTTATCTCTTTCCGTTTTGATCAAGTGAAACCCCAGCCAAGTGTGAAGAAGTATTGCGACTCCCCTGGCTTAGGATGAATATGAAGAGAAGTAGCAGTGGCATCCCCAGCTGCGGGCCCACAGGTGTTCGTTTTGCAGTAAAAGGTGGGTTTCTTGAATCATTACCACCTCAATCTTGTGACGTCTGAGTAGTTGCAGGATCTTACGTGTCTTGGCCGGGATGTTGCCCCCTCTAATGTTTCAGGTTGCTACTTCGAATTGGAACGGAGATGTTTTATATTGCGCCCGTTTGCAGAAAAAGCGGTGGGCCACCCCTCGGCGGTGTCCTGACATTTGGGGCGGCTGGAATGCATGGGAGCTGCATCAGGCGGGAGGGCATGTGAAGGGCGGCGGCGGGGCTCGGGATGAGGCCAGCGGTTAGGCGATGGCGCGCGTTTCGAACAACAACAACAATAAAACAATTTTCCTTACACAGACAACCCCCAACTTGTCCGTTTGGAACCCCCCCAACTAGAACACAAGGCGTGCTGTGCACGGGGCGCAGGTGGCCTTCCGAGGCTTAGTCCCCAACCTCCCGTTTGCGAAGATTGTCCTGATGGCTTGTTACCTTCTTGCTTTGGATCAGTGTCGCGAGTGTTCATCACGGCGGGACTCTCCCCGCTCTTTCTCTGTTTGTGGCTCCGGACATTTGGTTTGCGGATTTGTATCTCTGCCGGTCGAGGAACAGTGTGGCTTCATCTGGGGAGTTGAAGAAGTGGCTATTTCCCTCCAGTTGAATGCGAAGCCTCGCCGAGAAGAGCATCGAGTACGTAATTTGGTTGGCGCGCAATCTGTGTTTAACATGGGTGAACGATCTCCTTTGGGCTTGGACTGACGGCGAGAAGTCCTGTTAAAACTGTATGTCGTCCCCATCGAAATGTAGTTTGCCCTTTTCTCTTGCCATTCTAAGGATTGCGTCCGTGTCCTTGTAGCTTAAGAGCTTGGCGATGATCGGGCGGGCAGGAGCTCCCGGAGCAGGTCTTGTTGCAGGGAGTCTGTGGGCCCTTTCCACTACGAATATTTGCGACAGAACTGCGGGACCGAATAGCTCAGTGCATAGTTTTTCGATGTGCTCCTCCATTCTGTTTGGTAGTTTTCGTTCTCTGACTCCGACTATCCTTATGTTATTTCGTCTGGAGCGTCCTTCCAAGTCCTCATTTTTGGCGAGTACGGTTTTCATTTGGCCCTGAAGCGTGGAGACTCGGGAGGTGAGTGCTGATGTGCCGTCGTCCAGATCTGACACTCTCTGTTCGATGGAGTCGAGCCTGTCACTGTGTTTGTCGAGACGGTGCTGCAACAGGTCCACCTTGGACGAGAGCGAGTCTATCTTGCTGTCCAGGCCACCTATCCCAGCTTTTACTTCCATCAGGATTTCCCTAATGTCCGTTTGTTGCGGTAGCTCTAACTCCGATGGATTATTTGGGGATTCTGGGCAGTGTTCCGGCCTGGGCGTTTTAGGTGCTGGGCCTGCGTCAAAATTGAGTCTTTTCTGGGACTTGTCAGGCGTCCCCATCTTGATCTTGGTGGCTGTGTCGGAGCGTCTGATTTTTCGAGTTTAGAAAAGGCGCAGTCGAGGCGTGCACGGATCGAGGGCCGCAGTGCAGGTTCAGATTTAGCCGCTTTGTGCCGCGCGAGGGGCCAAGACCCAGCTGTGCAGAAAGACGTTATGGGCTAAGATGGCAGGGGCGCCGCAGAGCGACCCTATCTTGTTGGCATAGCGTAGACTCGCCGTCCCACTTGTTTTGTGTGCTTCTGTGAGCCTCCGCGCGCTTCCCGCCTCTCACCTGCGTGTGTTCATTCCGACACCGTCCTACTGCTGGCTGTGAGCCGTGAAGCCGCTCCTCAGGGCCGGCGAGGCGGCACCCCCGTCCCGAACGATTCTTGCTGTGCCGCTCTCCACTGGCGTTGGCCTCGGCAGGTCCCACGGGGAGCTCCTGTCCATCTACGGAGGATTGTGGCCAGGCGGGCCGGTGTTCCTGGGGCCCACGCAATTCGCGGTTGTGCGGGCCGCACCACGCAGTGGATTTCTCGGCAGGGATGAGGTGCTGCGCTAGGATAGTGTATTTCTTGTGGATTAAGTGGTTTCGCCTCAGGATTGCCGCAATTAAACAGGATTCATGCAGGAGGTAGCCGAGAGCTTACAGGGGAGCGGCCATCTTGGTCGGCCCTCTAGCGCCCTCTCGAAACCACCTCAGAATCTTAAGGAGATACAAAAATTCTTAGGATTTACACATTTTTATCGTAAATTCATTCCAAACTTTTCCCAGATCATCAAGCCCTTCACCAATCTTCTTCAAAAAGGAAAGACCTTCTGTTGGAACCCAGCAGCTCAACAAGCCCTCGAAATGTTTTTTAAAAAAACACCTTTTCGACGGCACCTGTTTTGAGATTACCCGATCAAACCAAACCCTTTATAATGGAAACAGATGCATCCGAGTCTGCTTTAGGAGGAGTTCTAAAACAGGTATCTGAAAAGGGGATAGAACATCCTATCGCTTACATGTCCAAGTCTCTGACATGTTCAGAACGCAACTATACGGTTCTCGAAAAAGAACTTCTGGCTATTAAAAGAGCTTGCCAAGAGTGGAGGCATCTACTTTTAGGGGCTCAACATCCAGTTCAAATACGAACAGATCATAGAAACCTGAGAGTACTACAAAACTTGGAATGCCAAAACAGTCACCAAGCCCGATGGGCATATTTCCTTTCTTCCTACGACTTTGTACTTACTTACATTCCAAGGACCAATAATCAGATTGCAGATGCTCTTTCCCAAAGTTCCTACAATACACTGCCTTTCACCCCTGAAAAGATGATGCCTCATGCAACATTCATCTATTTCGTATCATCTTTTTT
The DNA here is from genome assembly GCF_040938575.1 of Ambystoma mexicanum. Lineage (NCBI taxonomy): Eukaryota > Metazoa > Chordata > Amphibia > Caudata > Ambystomatidae > Ambystoma > Ambystoma mexicanum. Next base: position 496,143,180 of record NC_090936.1, on the reverse strand, counting down.
GCAGGACATACAAATGCAAAGCCAGAAAGTACCTATGATGGAAGTAAACAAACACCATCTTAGAAAAGATGGAGGACTCTATTTCCATGTAGACCAACTGTACATACCTGTAGGGACTTCTAGACCACAGGTACTTTATATGTGTCACAACCATAAAACAGCAGGCCATAGAGGCGTCACTACCACATTGGAACTGATGAACAGGCACTTCTGGTGGCCTGAGGTACAAAAAGACGGCAAGGACTATGTTTCATCATGCTCTGTCTGTCTTCAGTCGAAAGTTCTTCGACAACTACCTACAGGTAAATTGGTTCAGCCACCTCTGCCTACCCGTCCATGGGAAAGCATTTCTACAGACTTAATCGTGGAACTGCCACCTCTCTCTCACCACACGACAATCATGGTAACCGTAGGCTCTACGACCAAACTAGCCTATTTTATCCCCATGACCAGGCTACCTTCTGCAGCTCAAATGGCTTGTTGTTTTCTACAAACAATTTTTCGTCTCAACTGATTACCCAACAGCATTATATCTGACAGAGGATCGCAATACATTTCCACCTTTTGGAAATAACTATGCAACTCCTTGGGAATACAACGTCACTTAACATCAGGGTATCATCCACAATCTAATGGCCAGACAGAAAGACTAAATCAATCATTGGAGCAATACCTTTGTTGTTTTGTTTCTGCTTCACAGGACAATTGGAGTGCGCTATTACCTTATGCCAAATTTGCATATAACAATTCTCTTCATTCAGCCATACAGATGTCACAATTTTTGTGTACGTACGGATTCCATCCTTCTAGCTTCCCAACGACCACTCCGCAAACCACCAAGGTACCTGCAGTAGATACTCTTGTGTCAGATGTACAAACAGATCATTCTTCAGCTCTCATAGCGCTTTCGTAGGCCAGAAGTAAGTCTAAAAGACAAGCAGACAAGAAACGCCTACAAGAACCCATCTATAAACCCGGAGACATGGTATGGCTCTCTTCAAAATACCTACCAAGGTGTCTTATACCGTCTAAACTGTCTCCAAAATATTTCGGTCCTGTTTTCATCATTGAGGCCATAGGAAAAGTGGCTTATAGATTACAACTTCCCCCTTCTTGGCATCGAATTCACAACGTTTTTCATGTCTCTCAACTTAAGCCACATGTGTTGGACAGATTCCATAGGAAACCAACCATTGCTCCCCCTCCAATTGACACTCCGGAAGGTCTGGAATAGGAAGTAGCTGCCATCTGTGATTCCAGATACCACCGTGGTTCATTGCAGTACCTCAGACTGGAAATGATACAGTCCTTCGGATCGAACATGGAAACCTGCAACATCGGTATATGCCCCCAGGTTAGTACACAAATTTCATCAACGCCATCCCTGGAAACCTAGACCAACAGCCCCAAGGGGAGGGCATACTGTTAGGATTCCTTCGGGGTTGTTGTGGAGGAAATGGAGGAAGCACCATTCTCGTTATAGGCAGTGGAATGTAAGATGGTGCCTCCTCGGGTCTGTCTCAGTAATTCCCATGTAGCGCTCTAGTCTTTCTTGAGATGGCGACTGCACACTACCCGTTCTATATCTTCAATCACAACAAACGGGTAGGTGTGTCCCTTCTGTTTCTCTCCGTTGTGCCTAAGCTCTGTGCCTCAGCACTGCGACTTTTTCGCTACTTCATTAGTGCTACTTATTTCCCGCTCTCCGTTTGCCCTCTCTCCCTTCCTTCTTACTTTCTTCATTGCGCTTCTTCACGATACTTTCTCTCAGTTTTCCTTCTTACCCTGTCCTATGCCTTTATGTTTCCCTCTACCAGTTTTTTCCTTCTATTTCTTCTATTTTCTTTCCTTGTCGGCAGCGTTTTCTAGACGCCGGGATTCTGTGCTTTATTTGGAGCCTTTTCCCGCTTCAGCCTTCTAGCTGGCATCTACCTACCTGCCACCTGGAATCCTCTGCAGTCTTCGTGGAGCCTCTTCGCTTCAGACTCCAGCCGGCAATTACTTCGCCACCTGGGGAACCTTGTGACTTTCTCTGTGCAGCTCTCCGGCATACTTACCCAGCCATGTTTACTACAGCAAGCCGCACATATTGCACTTCGCAGTCTACTTGCCATCTTTCTACGATTGTTTCAGCCACCACTCCACTACAATATAACATCAGCACCCCAAAACACCTACTCCACGGGATCTTGGAGCATCTTCTGGATTACGACGTATTGGGTTTTCTTCCCCACAAGGGTTTCCAAGGGTGCTGCCCCCGAGGTGCACAGAGCCCAGTAACTGGCCTCTGGACACTTTGGGGGACGTATTCCAAGTTCTACTTGTAAGCCACTGCCAGCACCTGCACAAGACCGCAACTGTGAGTAACCAAACGTGTGTCTTTGTAATACAGGCTCACTACACAGGATTGTTTTCAGAGAGTCAAAGCAAGCCTGACCTTCTTTTCCCCATTTGATTTTCTGTGGTTCTGCATTTCTCAAATTGTCAGTTAAACAGGAAGTCATAGAGGAGAAATTAGGAAAGAACCTTCTATAATGCACTACGAGTCCTAAAAAGGCCCTTAGGTCTCTCTTAGATTTAGGTGTAGGGTTCTCCTTGACTACATTTACTTTTTCTCGTTGTGACTGTACCATGCCGGTGCCCACAAAGAAGAAGCATAGTTATTTACCTGCCGACTGGGCCAGGTGGCACTTCTTTGGGTTGGCTGTTAGTCCGGCATTACGTAGGGCTCTAACTATTTGATATAGATGCAACATGTGTTCTTTCCATGTCTTGCTGTGTATGATGATGTCATCTAAATAAGCCCCACAAAAATTCAAGTAAGGTTGTAAGATTTGTTCTATCAACCTTTGGAAGGTTGCGGGTGCTCCATGGAGTCCAAATGGAAGAACCTTAAAGTGAAATAACCCTGTAGGGGTAGAGAAGGATGTTTTGTCCTTATATCAGGATTCAGGGGGACCTTCCTATAGCCCTTAGTTAGATCAATCGTGGAGATATACTTGTCGGTGCCCAGCTGATCGATGAGGTTATCAATTCTTGGCATCAGAAAATTATCAAACCGGCACACCGCATTTAATTTGCAAAAGTCAATACAAAACTGCCACAATTTATCTGGTTTTGCTACAAGGACCATTGGCGAGAACCATGGACTTCTGAGATGTTTATATGATATCATCAGCCAGCATCTTCTCCGCCTCCTGAATGATTAGTTCCCTTCCGGCTTTCCAGATCCAGGAGTGTCTTAGGTTTATTACATTTCCTAGGAGGGTGCAAATATGATGATACACAACTTTCACCCTCCCTGGCTCCTGTCAAAACAGATCAGGAAATTGGATCAGAAGATCCTGAATATCGTGTTGTTTTTGGATAGGAGGTCATTAGGGACTGGGTTTAAACTATCACCTTCTTTGGTTAACAAATTAGCAACTACCACAGAGGTTGACTCTATTGGGTATTATCTCCACTCCTTAAGGAGGTTAATGTGGTGTATCTGCACTTTTATTCTTCGGTCTGGTTGAGAGACCTGGTAGTTACATGGTGCGGTCTGCTCTAAGAGTTCATAGCAACGAGAGGTTGCTTTCTTATCAAAATAACTGTTCTCTTTTTCTTGGGCTTTGGCTAGATTGGAGTTTACTATATCTCTTACCAGCGCCATGTGCTCCTTGATTCATTGCACAGTTTGAGATTATGGCAAAATTGCTTCCTCCCTCTCTTCCCATGTTTCTCTAAGCATGTCTAGTACGTCTCTCGGTCCCTCTCATATAGCCTCCCATGGCCTCATGTAAACGGGCTTCCACATCTAAAGCAGTGACAATACCGCAGGATTGTTCACGGTACTTAGCTGAGCCTAGTCTTTCGATGCACTCATCGATCCTTGGCATGGGATAATTGCCAAACAGATTGATCGGGATTGATCAGGCTTAGCCACTAAAACTATAGAACAAGAAGGACTTTCAGATGGTTCTATTATATTAGCTATGATGAATCCCAGGATGTCGTCACTGTTTCCATAAGGGGATTGATTGATTGATAGTTTATTTCTATCGCGCTCGTACACAAGTGTTTCCAAGCGCGACAAGGCAAGCGAGGGGAACAGGGGGGAACAAAACAGTGATCTTACTAGGCCCAGTGACATTGAGAACGCGCAAGTGCATGGGAGAGGGGGGAGGGGAAAAGTGCATGGAAGGGGGGAGAGGTGGAAAGTGCGAAGCAGAGGAGAAACAGATAAATAACAATAAATAAATAATAAAGGCAACAAACAGTGGTATTGCAGCCAGCAATTTGCAAGTGCTAGGTTTAAGGCAGCAGACAGGGTAGGTTTGATAAGTGCAGGAAGAAAAAGGCGGGGCTGTATGGGTGCAGATACAGAGCCCAGTGCAAGGGGTGGCCCGGAGGCAGTGCGGGAGGGTGGCAGGATGAGCAGGTACCTGGGCCCAAATGACAGAGGGTGGCCAGGTGCACGGTGCCAAGAGAGAACACATCAGCAGGGGAGAGGGGGAGCAAAGGCAGAAGAAAAGAGGAAGGTCTTGAGGTGCTTCCGGAACCGGGGATGGTTCTCCTCAAGTTTTAGAGTGGCAGGGAGGCTGTTCCAGAGGGAGCCCCTTCCCATGAGGCCAGGGCGGTGAGGCTGCTACCCGATAGTTCCCCTGGGGGTGGTAGTCAGCGGGAGGATCTCATGGGGAGGAAACCCCCTGTGGGACCAGTGACGACTATTTGGGGAGAATGCGGTATATACACACAACACCCACACCGTTCCTTCAACCCCACTCTCTCTATCTATACCATCCTCTCCCATATGCTTCTGTAGAGCTACCGAGATAGAAACTACTGAGACGAGGAAGAATAGGCTGGAGTTGAAAGAACTAATGTGTAATACCACTGTGACGAGGAAAAGCTGCGAAGCCCTACCGAATAGACCGCAGAACCAACCTGAGTAGTCTAGACAACAACGACCAAGTGAGACAAACCTAATGATTAATAGGAAGGAAGGGCTACCAGAAAGGATAGATCCTCTCAGGAGGAGCCGAGAGCCTGGAAGTCGTCCGGCTTGGGACGGAGAGGAGGATGGGACATGGAGGCGATGTCCCTTTTTGGTCTGATTTCAGCAGATCGAAGAGAGAGCTGGAAGAATGGGAGCAGAGCGGAGGCCAGCCACCGAACCACGCGACTGTGTAGAGAGACTCCAACCCCCCAGCCTCTAACTCTGCAGGGCCGCCACAGAGAGAGAAGAGCCTGCGAGAGAGAAAGAATGTGGGGAACAGACCAGAGCAACAGGAACGCTCCTTAACTGGTGAGAAGCCTGGTAACTAGGGTCTGGGACCAACCACTGCAGAGCTGCCACAGAAAGAGCAGAGCCTGTGAGAAAGAGAAGAAGCGGAAAACCAAACGGAGGGCAGGAGCACTTCACATCTGCAAGACTTGAAAACAAAACCAAAGGCAACAAGGTTGTTGGGGAGAACAGGAAAGACCTGAGAAGCCAGAGAACCAGGGTCTAGGAACCAAACAGAGGGGAAGAGACAGTCATAAGGAGAGTGCAACAAGAGAATACCTGGCAGGGTAGTGAACCAGGTAAACCTGACACAGAAGATAACGAGGGGGCCTGTGACCCACGATCAAGTAGAGAGAGAAGTACACTCCCTCTTCCTTGGCATATTATCTGACAGGGCAGTGAACCAGGTCTGTCAACAGTGGTCTGTGACCCGCACACAAGCCTGAGAAAGGCCAGGAGAAGGGAGACATTCCCCCATCAGTTGTTGAACTGCCGTACAAGCCTGAGAACGGCCAGGGGAAGGGAGACATTCCCACATCAGTTGTTGAACTTCTGTACAATCCTGAGAAAGGCCAGGGGAAGGGAGAAAATCCCTCATCAGTTGTTGAACTGCCGTACAAGCCTGAGAAAGGCTAGGAGAAGGGAGATATTCCCCCACCAATTGGATTTGAACTTTATTTTGAGAACTCTCAACTTTATACAGTGAAGGTTTTTGATACTATGTCCAGAAGAAAAGGATTGTTCTCCTGGATCAAAGAAACCTACTACTTCTTCGGTTTACTTTATAGTATAAGGGAAAGAGTTGGAATTCTTACATCGAACAGTGGACTTTTTACTTTGGACATTCTGACAGAACCATTAGCATTTTAGTTGAGGCAGGGAATCCCCTCTTAGAAATAGGGCAAGATAGGGTTTTCTTTTCATTTATCTTTTAAACAAAAGTGTTTGACAACCACCATGCCACCACTGTGTCAGAGTCCTACTTATACACCCTAAACAGCACAGAGCATATCTTCTATTTCTTGCTATATCACTTTCTTTCAGGCCTCAGCAATCCTATAGGGTTTTAGGTTTATTGTTTTCCTTGCTGGAGTCCTAATAAAATGAAAGAAATGAATAATCCCCCATGGTTGTTCTGAGAACACCTCAGGGAACTTATGTAGTAAATTGGCAAGATCTGTTTTTTGGGAAGATTATAGCCCAGGGTTTATCAAGTTATTCTCATTTGGGCTATCAGTAAGGAGAGCAGCCATAGTAACTGTTTTTTCACTGAGATCTGTCTTCCATTATTTAAGTAAATTCACATGATAGATCTGAGTCTTTTGATGCCTATCAGGTAGTTAATAGGACCCTTTAGTTCCAAGACCTTATATGGACTGTACTAGCGGGGGGTCATTTTGTTATCAGAAGTTAGTAAGAGAGCTAAAACTAGCTGCCCAACCAAAAAAGTACAGGAGACTGCATGTCGATTATAGACAGCTTGCTGTTGCTCTTGTGCCTGTCCCAGATGTTTTCTCACTGCTTTCATGTTAATTTGAGCTTTTGGGCAGTTTGAGAAATTGGTAATAAGGCCTCTTCCCACATGTCCTTCAGCATGTCTAAGACATAACCTGGTTCTCTCCCATATAAGAGTTCAAATGGAGAATATCCTAAAGAGTCTTGGAGTATTTTCTGACAGCAAAGAGGAACCAGGGTATCATCACATCCCAATTCTTCTGGATATTTAGAATCTCTTTCACCTCTTGCATCAGTCGGACATAAAAGTTGTGCCTTGATCTGTGAGGATTTCTTTTGGGAACCCCACTCGGGAGAGGAATGGTAGTAGATGTTTTAAGATTTGTTGAATAGTGTTATTACGCAAAGGAAAGTCCTCTGGATAACATGTGGCATAATCAACGATTACAAGGATAAAGCGATTCCCCAATTGTGATGTTTCAAGGGGTACTACTGTATCCATATAAACCACGGAGAAGGGAATATCAATGATTGGCAATGGTTGTAAAGTGGCGGGTGGTACTGGTGTAGTCTTTGTCTTCTGACAAATTTCACATGTTGAAATGAAATTCTTAGCGTCAGCAAAGATACCCGGCCAATCAAACCTGTTTACTGTTTGACTCTGCATCTTCCCTATCCCTTGGTGGGCTGCAAGAGATGGGAGTGGGCTAACTCCAACACTGTTCTTCTATAACTTTTGGGTATCACCAGATGGATTTGGCGTGTCCCCTCCGGAGTTACATCACCTCTATACACTAGCTATTTTTTAAAGAAGAAAAATTGGGTAGCCTGACTCCGACCACCCTCTTTGGAAATTAACTTGTTGAAGGCTTCTGTAAGGATCGGATCATTACTTTGGGTAAAGGCTAAGTCAAGTAAGGGAATGCCCTCCTCTTGTTCTTTAGGGTTTCTTTCAACTATGGATAAGTCAGCTTCCCCAAACCCTTTTGTGCCCCTTTCGGTCTCCTCTTGTTCTGACACTTCTTAGAGTACCAGGAACAGCGCTTTCTCTAGATTGGCTTGAGCAACCTTGTTGCCTTCTTTCTCTGTTTAAGGATTATGCCCATGGTTATGTAAAAGAACTTTTACATCTCCACTAAAGTCCGGGTCTATGACACCCACTCTGACATCTAGTGCATATTTCCAAGCTAGTCCTGATTTAGAGGTGAGTCTAATATATGTTCTGTGATGAATCTGATGACGTCATAACTCCTTTGCCGGAGGTAGCCTCTTCCCGTGTGGCCAGAGGGCAGCTAGATGAGGGAGGACCACATGGGGGAGGTGACCCTCATGGGGGGGAGACAGGCGTCCTCAGAAGAGTCAGGGTATCCCCTTTTCCTGATAGGGATATCCTCTCCATTGGTCACGCCTTAATGGCATATTGCGGTAAACCCCTTCAACAACATACAAGATTTGCTGATGGCATCCCACGCTATCCTCTAAATAGAATGACAAGGACTATCCGGCAATCCTAGGTATATGAGTCCTTTAAACATACTGGGACCAGAAAGAGGACGGGACTTATGAAGATCACTAGAGCACGGATGCCCACACCACGCTCTATTTGTTGGAAGGAGGCCCGCAATGACAGGAGGTTTAAATCCCAGACATTGATGCAAACCAGAGAGAGGTAACTGGCAGGGGCAGGCGGCTCCCGTTATGACCCATGAAAACTCAGATGAGGCTGGGCTGCAGTGAGGACTAGACAGGCTGCAGGAAACAAGCTCAGGGCTTCAAGAGCTAGAAGCACCCTGGGAAAAGTTCCCCGAGAACCGAAGAACCTGAGGTATGCCATGAAGACGCCAGGAACAGTGTGTTGCTGTCGAAGGACACCAGAGACCAAATGGGAAGGCAAGCAGAAGCAAGACACTTCCCCAAAGCATCGGCAAGCAGCAGCAGCAACCGGACAGCACGAGGGACACCGAAGTGATGTTCCAAACCGGTGAGCCCAGTGGGAAGAGGTGGGATGTTGTCTCGCTTCATGGCAAATGTCACGCATACCGGGGAAAAGCCGAAAGAGGCTGTCTGAGTGAGCGGGCAGCCCTGTGAAGGGAAAAATACTAACAAAGTATTAAGTAGAGGGTCCCTGACCCATTTGATGAAGAAAGTGTGAAAAAGTTGAGGCCTGATGTTGTGTGAGTCTGGGGGTCCCACTGAAAATACTTGTGTTATATGAAAGTCCTGGCAGGAAAGTATACCAGGCAAAGCCAACTATGTAAAGAAAATCGAAAGAAAAACCCATGCCCTTGGGATTGTGAATCGAGTGAAGTGTTTTAAAAAGAGGCAGAGGCATACAACAAACACATACATCAGAGGAAATGATACATTCAATGTACACATGGAGTAATACCATAACTGTGAGAGCAATATAATAGCAAGTGGGGGAGCAATAAATCATGATGCACAACAACATTTAAACACTTCACTGTAGGACCAGAGACAAGCCACTCTCAGATGTGCTCTCCTCTTAGCTGTTAAGGTAGCTGTTGAATGCAGACCATATGTTCTTGGGGCGAGAGTGAGTAGGGAGCATAGTAAGGTACTCTTCTTTGCAATTTTGGGACCAGGTAAGCACGTGTAGCCACTTCTGAAATGTCGGGGGAGAGGGACTCTTCCAGCTTTGAAGTGCACATTTCTTGGCCACTATGCAGCTTATATTTAGAAATGTAGCCATGTGCTTAACGTCATCGGCTTTCCACACCCCAAACAAAACACCCATTGGGTCAAGGTCGAGTACAGTGCCAATGATCTCAGCTAATGTCCCTAGGATTCTCTCCCAGAATTCCCCCAGTTTCTGGCATGTCCAGAACATATGGAGATGGTCCGCATTCTCCGCCTTACAGCAGGGGCAGGAGTGTGTGGTGGTACGGGCAAATTTAGAGATCCTGAGAGGGGTGTAGTACAGCCTGTTCAGCAATTTATACTGCATGGCACGGTGGCGGAAATTGAGGGAGACTTTGTTGGTGTGTGAGCACATCTTTTCCCATAAGTGGCCAGAGACCTGAAGGCCCGAGTCCTCTGCCCATTCACTGCGCGCCCTGGAAGGCCGGGTCGGGGCACCCGTCAGTAACATCTTGTATAGCGAGGAGACAACGCCACGGGCGCCACCCGAATTGGCAATGTATGCAATCCCTGGAGTGTCAGGGGGCACATTTAGGAAATCGGCCATGCGGCGCGGAAGGTGGCATGGAGCCTATAATATTGAAGGATTTCCAGCGCCGACCCATAGTGGCCCGGCTTCCATGTTGTGGCTTTATAAACCGCCCATCAGGATAGAAGTCTGTTAGTGCCTGGTAGCCTAGGGGGCCTCAGTGCCGAGCCAGAGCAGTGTCGTGTTTAGGCTCCAGCCTGGGGAACCCCCACAAAGGGAGCCATTTGTAATAGGGGTGATGTTCTGCTGTTGCACTCAACAGTCGATCCCAGGCACGCAAGGTAGTTCTGACTGGGTCAATGGGCGAATCGGGTGCATATTGCTGATGTAATATGAGTGTCATTATATTAACTCCGGATGCAGCCAGGATCTCCAGCTTGACATGCGAGCGAGAAGGGGAGCCAGGATACCAGTGAGTGGCGTATTGGGCCTGTACCGCCATCCAATATAGTGTTTGGTCAGGGGCAGTAAATCCCCCTCTTTCACATGGGAGCGTCATACCTGCCCATTTCTTGCGCACCGCACCGGAATGCCATAGGAACTGCGCGCACAATTTTTGTAGTCTCGTGAAGTATTTCCCCCTGGCCAGATGGGTATGTTACTAAATGTATATAACAACTTGGGAAGCAATACCATCTTGATGAGTGAAAGCTTCCTGGCGAATGACAATGGGAGAGAGCGCCACCGTGCCACTTTGGACCCAGCTAGCTGTGCTGTGGCTAAGTAGTTGTCTGCCAGCAGGGTGTTCTTGGTTAGGGACACCTGGAATCCCAAATACTTGTTCCGCCGGGGGACCAGCAGAGTGGATATTCAGTGGCTGGTTGTTGGGTAGAGTTAGTAAGCGGAAAGACCTCGGATTTTGAGTAATTGATTGTGAATCCCGAGAGGGTACCTATGCGTGTGATGTCTCGTAATATTGGATCAAGATGAGTGGTGGGGTCATCTGCATAGAGAGAAATAATCTCGGGGGTGTCTTTCAGTTGTATTCCCCTATGGGAATGGCGCGCTCTGATGTGATCTGCCATTGGCTCTATTGCCAGGGCGAAGAGGATCGGGGAGAATGGGCAACCCTGTCGGGTGCCTCTGAAGAGCGGGAATAGAGTGGACGTCAGGTAATTGACTCGGACCCTGGCTACTGGAGAGGTGTATAATAGTTTAATGTATCTGTTCATATTGGGGCCGATGCCCATTGTCTGCAGCACCAACCGCATATACTTCCATGATACCATATCGAACGCTTTTTGAGCGTCGAGTGTGACCGCAACCACAATCGAGCCCTGATCGATTCACGCCCTAACATTGAACAGCCGCCTGATGTTGTGGGAAGTGGATCCCCTGCTTGATCCTCATGGACCATGTGTGTCATAATCAGGAGGAAATGGTTCGCTATCACTTTAGCGAAGATCTTGGTGTCTAGGTTCATAAGAGAAAGGGTCCTGTATGAACCATATTCATCGCTGGGTTTGCCGGGTTTAAGGAGCACCGTTATAACGGCTTCATGAAAGGTGGGGGGAAGGACAGATACGCGGAGCGACTCATCCCATACCTCCAGTAGTTTGGGGGCTAGTATAGCTATGTTTTCCTGATAGAATTCGGCTGTGAGCCTGTCGGGATCTGGTGCTTTACCTCTAGGGAGATCTGAGATGGCCCGACTATCTCGTCATGTAGGATCGGAGAGTCCAGCTGGTGCCTGGTTGAGGAGGAGATACATGTTGTGGTTATCTGATCGAGGAGATCTCTCATATGCCGTTCACTGTATTCGGGGGGTAGGGAATAGAGGTTTGTGTAGAAGTCAGTGAAGATGTCCAATATCTGCTGGTCTGACCATCGTGTGACGCCTTGACCATCCTTGACAGAAGCAATCTGGGCCTGACCCCACTCCCCCTCGTTAAACTTGCTAATGTTTTACCGGGTCTATCGCCCTCCCCATATTTTCGTGCGGCCTGTGGGCATCTAAAGTATTGGACTTCTCTAGTGGCGTGTGTGTGCTGAACGTCTGAAGTTCCTCGCTAATTAGAGCAAGTGCGGCAGGGTCGGTCGCTGTTGAGCAGTTCTGCTCCAACTCACGCAAGTCTGGACTCAGAGCGACTGAGGTCTGCCCTTATTGTCTTCAGCAGTCCCACCTCCTTAGATATGGGCATCCCTCTGATATATGCTTTGAAGGCATCCCACCGGACACCAATAGTAGTAGCCTGAGGGGTGTTATGCTCAAAAAAGGACTCGATATCCACCAATATGTCAGCCTTGAACACAGTGTCCCTGAGGGCAGCAGACTTGAATCGCCATGTGCTAAATGACGGGGCGGGTGTTCTTAATTCCACCGATAGGGTGATTGGGGCATGGTCAGAGAGCGTACGGGTCAGTATCTGCGCTCCCTCCACCCTTCCCATCACTTCACTTGACACTAGGAACAGATCAATTCTGGAGGAGCTATCATGGACGCAGGAATAATAGGTATATTCACGTAGTTGAGGATGTAATATCCTCCAGGCGTCTCGAATGTTGAGTATTGCGCTATGTTCATGTAATCTGCGCGCCGCGCCAGACAGTGACCTTGGGGCAGTCCCGGTCCTGTCCAGTCTAGTGTCTAGTATCAAGTTCATATCCCCTCCCCAGATGATCTTGATTCCCACATAGCCCAGAAGTATAGATGCCACAGTGTCCACGAAGTCAGGGGTATCTACTTTGGGACCGTACGTATTTAAAAGAAGGTACTCTCTGTTTATTATTGTACAGTGTAACACGACATATCTGCCATAGGGGTCAATATAGCTCTTGTGTAGTATACATTTTATGGATTTGGGGATCAGTGTCAACACGCCTCTGGCCTGTGTGGAATAGGAAGTGTAGTATCTGTTAGGTCCCCATGATGGTGCCATGCTCATTGCAAGGTGACCCTTAGAGTGCGTTTCTTGCAGCAGCAGTATCTTACTACAGTGTCTTTGAGCATAAGCCATAATTTTGCGGGCCTTGGTGTGGTAACTCAATCCCCGGGCATTCCAGGACATTATAGTAGTGGCCATTTTACTTGTCTAGGGCACACCCCAGCTCGTTCGTCATGGCATGTGTTTGCAGTTAGTGTTGTCACTCTGGGGACATTATAACATAATGTGATATGCTGGTCCGCCTCTGCCATTTCCAATATAACTTCCTGAAAACAACTCCTCCCCTCTCCCCCACCACCCCTTCATGGCTGGCAGTGTCCCCACCTTCCCCCCTCCCCATTGTACCAAGAATTCCCTCAGAACAGGAATTAGCGGGCAAATCCCAACATGGATCTACCACACTACCGGCCCAACAGGGGCCAACAACCACCAAAAACCCCTCAAAGGTAACCATTGCAACTGCAGTGGGGCGCGCTGTTGCCGTGTAGTCGACACATAAACAACTCAGGAATTATAAAGTACCAAAAGCGGTACATGCGTCAGCGGTAAACATAATAATCACATATTACGTATCACCAGTATGCGTAGCAAAAAAGGCTTGAACAAAAGATTAAGCAACATGGTGCGTCGGTTCCTGGCGGCATGAGAAGAATTGGTTAGAACACAGGAGCAAGTACAACATGTGCCGCATAAGGCAAAATAGAGTAAAGAGCAGGAAGTGACAGAGAAGAGGCAACCGACTCAGCGTGCCAATGCTACAGGAATCAAGTGTACATGCGCAGGAAGACCAGTAAGGCTGTGATTGCCATCATCTCATTAGTGAGCAAACATTAATGACCAAACAAGGGCGACATGAAATTAAACCAGCTAGTGCTCAATCATTATCCATAGGGTCCTCTGCTGGATTATGAAGCAGTATCTACGACTGTATGAACTTCACAGCTTCCTCAGGGACAGTGAAAATGTACAGTTTTTCCTTATAGGTGAACTTGAGTCGTGCCGGGAACAGTATTGCATAGGGGACGTTACGCTCTCTTAGCAGTTTTTTTATGCCAAGAAACTGGCGCCTCTCCTGTTGCACTCCAACAGAGAAGTCAGGAAAGATCCTGATAGTGTGAGAGTCGAGGCGTAGGTCACCCTTTCGCGTGGCAGGCGAAGGATAAGGTCCCTGTCCCTATAATTGAGGATCCTAGCAATGATAGCCCTGTGAAATTCTCTGGGTTTAGGGCACAGGGATAAGGCCTGATGGGCTCGCTCGTCCGTGAAGTATGGGGACAGGGCAGGGTTGCCCAGCAGCTCTTTAAGTAGGTTCTCAACTGCCACTTCCATGTGCCTCTTAAGGGCATTCTCCGGGACCCCAATGATACGCAAGATATTCGTGCGCGAGCAGGACTCCAAGTCATCACACTTCGCCTTCACGATTTTCATGTCTCGGGTCAAGGAGACAACTGAGTCCTGAAGGGTGTGCAGCCCATCCTCGTTCGCGCCAATCCTGTTTTCTGCTTCAGTGATCCTGGTTCCAGTTTGGTCAACCCGGGACTTAAGTCAAGCGACATTAGCATTGATATCGTCCAGCTTCTCGTGGAAGGAGGCAAAGTTCTTGGCCATGGATTCCATCATTGTGGTAAAATCAGGGGTCGGTATACTCGGGTGTGATTCAGATTCAGACTCCTCCTGGATGGATGATGCATTTCCCGGCTCGGGTCTAGGCACTGCTTTTGTGAACCTAACCATAGCCCCCATCTTGTTGGCCCCCCGGGATCGGTTAGACATTTCCGATGCATTTAGAAGTGAAGTGGTGCCCAAGTGGGTAATGCTGGGTGGTGCGAAGAGCAGAGGTACAGTTCAGCGTAGCTGCGCCCAGTGAGTATAGTGAGGGATGGTGAGGGCACAGAATGAAGGCACCGGGGGTGACGGCAATGGGATCAAAGATCAATGTATAGATAGGAGCTACAATGGAGCTACAATGGAGCAAGCAGCTGTCTCAGCCATCCAACGTTGAGTGTATAGAGGCAGAGATGCGCCATGCCACAGCCACAAGAAAGCAAAGACAGGCAGCAATGGCAAAGGTGGAGTATGCTCACATCATGCAGCACTTGACTGTTGGAGAGCAAGGTTGGGGGGGTTTTGGCAGGCGCGCACAGTAGTAGAGGGAGCACCAGTTTTGGGCAAAAGCATCCAAGTATCAATGTTTACGGGGGCACAGAGGGCCCAGGCAGGGGAACCCCACTCGTGGCCCAGATCAGTCAATGGGGCCTAGTATTGCAGGAGAGGCAGGCGAGGTAGCCAGATATCCTGCCCACAGTTCAGGAGCACAAAGGGGTGCAGCGTCGGGACCAAGACAGGGAGAGTGCCGTAGGGAGAGGAGGTCCAGTATAGGGCCAGCAGCACAGGCACCAGAGGCACGCAAGAGCGGACACCCCCAAGCTCCTCACCTGCTCTGTAAACACGCCAATTCCAGCCCACAGGAAACAACCTCACAGCTCCGCAGGCACCCGTAGTGAGGGGCGTGATTTCTCCCGGAAGGGAAGGTACTCAATGGTGGTCCGATGGGGACCCAGGGCGCGCAGCCAGTGGGGGCGGTCCTCCACCCAGGCTCCCGCTCCGCACCAGGCTCGGAGCGTCTTCCAAGCCTTGGGCACAGCAGGGGCCGGTCCGCAGCCCCAGGCGAGGTGCCGAAAGCAGGACAGCCAGCGCCAAGCTCCAGGCACAGCAGCACCATCCAGGCCGCAGCGCGGGCAGGGCCAGTTACTCCGCAACAGCCACAGCGATGGTCACGGCGGCACCACAATATATGGTTGGGGTCAAGACAGGCAGGGCCCCAGGGCGGCGGCGGCGGCGCAGCGGCGGCAAGCGCCGCTCACTGCAGCGGCGGAGGAGGAATCACCCAAAGTCGGATGGGGCAGGCAGACAGTGGGCTTCACACGCGGCCAAGCAGCAATCGGCTGTCAGGCGCAGCTGGTCATCCAGGGTCCGATTTTACTCGGAGTTGGGGGCAATCATCCTCGAGGTGTTGGATGTACACAGAGGCAATATCGGGTGATAACATCAAGGCAGACCGCCGATGTAGCCGGATACGTGTCCGTCCCACACAGAGCTGTGATGCTAGGCAGCCATTTTCGGGCTGCTCAACAGCGCCCATACAAATCGAGTGAAGTGTTTAATAAAGTCCTGGCAGGAGAGTATAACAGGCAAAGCCAAGTATGTTATGTTATGTTCATGGTTTTTATAAAGCGGTCATTCCCAGAAAGCATCATGGCACTAAAGGGCATAAGTGGTGAGAGAACTTAGAACAGAAAAGTTTTTAGCAAGCAGCAAAAACTGAAATGGTCAGGAGTAGCCAGAATCGGAAGAGGTAAATTGTTCCACAGCAAAGCCGCTGCGACTGAAAAAGAGCGGCCACCCATACGGGCACGGTGAAACCGAGAAATCATCAACAATCAGGCTTTTTCAGATCTCAGTTAGCGGCCCCTGCAGGTAGTGTTGAAACTTCTCCTGGAGGAAGTTCGGTCCCACCCCATAGAAGGCACGCTGGACAATACAGAGGGATTCAAATATAATCCGCTTTTGAATCGGTAGCCAGTAAAGTGACCGCAGGACTGCAGACATATGCATCCCATAAGCAGTGTTAGTGGCCATATGAGCTTCTGAGTTCTGCAGCAGCTGGAGCCGATGGATAATATAGGCTGGCGGGACTAGAAACAACGAGTTGCAGTAGTCAAGCCTGCTCAATACTAACAAAGACACCACCAAAGGGCAGAGGTTCGCCAGAATGAAGGGCAGAACCTTCTTTAGTACTCTGAGATGGAAGTAACCAGATTTACATATCGAGCTAACTTGAGCTGTGGCAGACAGAGACTCAGAGAACAGGCACCCCAGGTTCTAGACTACTGGATACAGGTGAAGGACAGGAGCCAAACTCAGAGGGCCAGAAGACAGAAGACCAGAGCGGTGAAGGAGAAGAAGATGAACGAGAACCCTGCAGGGAGGCAGAAGGACCCACCACTTTATCTCCGTTAAGTTTCAGCCAGTTGCTCCCCATCCAGTCACTCACTGCTGCCAGACACACCTGTAGCTGAGATGCAGTGTCCGCCTTGGCAAGATCCAGCCGGACGATGATTTGGGTGTCATCAGTGAAGGGGTATGATCTGAAGCTGTGCGAACGGATGAGGAGCAAAAGAGGCTGAATGTAGATATTAAAGACTGCAGGAGACAGGGCAGAGCCCTGAGGGATGCCACAAAATAATTTATGAGAACAGGAAAGAAAATATCCCAAAGAAAGAACTTGTAACCTATCTGTCAGAAATGACGAAAACCAGGCAAGTACCCGATGAGAGAGGCTGGCCTGGAAGAGGTGGAGAAGCAGAGTGGGGTGATCCACAGTGTTGTAGGCTGCTGAGAGATCTAACAGAATCAGAGCCCCCGTTCCCTCCTGGTCCACCAGTCTGGTCAGGGCATCCATAACAGAACCCAGGACACTTTCTGTGCCCCGGCCTGGAAGGAAACCCGATTGAAACGGGTCTAAGGAGTGTGTCAGCTCCAAAAACCGTGTGAGAAGTGAAGAGATTAGAGATTACAAAAGTTTCATCAAAAATGGAAACAATGAGATCAGACGGAAATTGGCCAGGATCACTGGATCAAGAGAGGGTTTTTTAAGCAAAGGTATAACCCGAGATTGCTTTAGGTCTGCTGGTATAAGACCAGTTGAACAAGATCGCTTGACAGCTGTACATAGCCAGGGAGTAATGTGATTGATGATCCCTTGCAAAGTAGCTAGAGGCACCGCATCAGATGGAGAAGCAGATTTGAGGCCCTTTGTGGCCTTAATGATCAAAGGTGGCATAAATACTGGAAAGACGGACCATTTCTCTGTGCTGTTGACAACAGTGCACTGTTGGTCCCTCTCAATCCGTGGCAGCCCAGTGGTGGCAATGGGTGCTCCTATGTTGCTGACTTTGGTAATAAAGAAGTCAGCTAAACCGTCACCCATTGACTGCGACGGAATGATAATGTCCCTTGAGCCGCTGTTGGTAGACAGGGAGTGCACCAACGAAAAAAGTTATTTTGGTTTGTTTAATGCCCCTCCCACTTGACTAGTATAGTATTTAGTTTTAGCCAGGCAAATTGCTTGATGATAGGCTTTGGAACGGAGTGTGAACAAGGATCTGTCTGACAGTGAATGGGAAGCCTGCCATCTGCATTCTGACTGGCGTTTATTTTGGCATACGGTTTTTAAGGCGTCATTGAACCATGGTTCTGAGGCGCAGAGTTTACCCCTGCACATCTGCAGAGGCGCCAGTGTATCAGCTACTGCCTAAGCGTTTGTGCAACATTAGCTAGATCTACATCCAGAGGGTTAAGCCCTTTATCTAGGATATCTATATGAGGTACCTGATGCCAGCAGCGCTTAAGTACCTGTCGGTGGATAGGTTGTGCACAGAGGGCAGGGGTCTGAAGCAGAAAAGGCACTGCATAATGGTCAGACCAAAGAATAGGAAACGGTCCAAAAGCAGTAACCAAAGAGGGAGAGGAAAAATTAAGTCCAAAGTGTGACCACAAATGTGCGTTTGCCCATGAACTAACTGTTCCAAATTCAGGACATTCATGACATGCAGAAATTGCTGTTATCTGATCTGTGGTGTACTGATAGAACTCAGATTGAAATCCCCCAAAACCACAAGATTGTTTGGTTCTTGCTGTCAAGTTGACTACTTTGTGATTATTGCCGGTGTGAAAGTCTAGTAAGAGACTTATTCCTTGCCATCTCCGTACCCACCATTTTCCCCTTCCTCTTCTGTGTCTTGTTCCCACTATCTGTGTGTCTATTCCCGCTTCAGACCTACCTCTTCGTCGCCCTCCCTGATCCCTGTTCTCACCTAGACTGATTAGCGGATTGCCTTCGCCTCACGATTTCAACGCTGTTTGCTTCCTGCATGTTGCCGACCCGGACTGCTTAACGGATTGCCTTTGCCTCCCAATTTCAACGCTGTTTGCTTCCTGCACGTTGCCGAACAGGACTGCTTAACGGATTGCCTTTGCCTCCCGATTTCAACGCTGTTTGCTTCTTGCGTGTTGCCGACCCGGACTGCTTAACAAATTGCCTTTTGCCTCCCGATTGTCCTTCTCTCGTACTGTGAGCCGGAAACTTCCAGACCACTAAACCACCACAGACCCATATCAACGCAAGTTGCTCTCCTGCATAGGACTGTGGGTACCCCCTCCTCACCTTTCTTCGGTACAGACTAGAGACTGCCATTTTTACCCTGGGAAGAAAGGGGGAAGCGTCCTCGTTTCATCGGGTGTACTTGTGGGACTTCCTCTCCCTAGGCGTGTGTGTGCCGTCGGGAATAGTCCCAGGCCTGTTGTACCTTACAGTCTTATTTTGGAGCACTTGTTCTGCCTCTATTTGGTCTCCTGAACCACCTATGGTAAGAAGTGTCTGTTTTTGCTTTTCCTTCATGCTTTGGTCACTTGTGAGTATTTAGAAGTTTTTCCATTGTGTTTCCTCTTGTGCTTAGAATCAGAGTTCCAGGGCTCCTATTCTGTGATACTGTTTTCAAGCTTCTTCCCCTGGGGTCTTTGAGTATCTACATTAAGGTACTAGATTTATTTAGTTGTTACATTTTTTGTTTAGGAAAGAAGTAAGGTTGTTGTTAACCAATCTTTTCCTTTCCGGTTTAGGGAGTCTTCTGCCACGCGTTTGGGTCCATTCTTCCAAACAATCTATCCCTGGTGTTGTTTTCATTGTAATCACACACAGGGTTATATTGTAGGGTAGAATTCATCGGATACACTACGAGGGCAAACCCGCAAAAGCGATCCTGACATATTTACATCTATTTTGTACTCTGTAGATCTAATCCTATGGATTCAGCTGTGGCCACTGTAGGATTGCTCACCTTGGAACTTACTTTTGTTAATTTTATGGGTCCCCAGCTTCTATCAGCTGGAATAGATCCCATTACTGACTCCATTTGTGGCGAGTCAGAAGAAGGATACAGCCTCATTGGCGACATTGTATTATTTTATTGAAAAAAAAGGAATGATGCCTCTCTTTCCCTATTGGTGTTCCCTGCCTATTTTATTAACTAAGGTGCTTGTCAGTCGGTCGTGATTGTCCAAACAAATAAGTCTGCTGTCCAAGACTACCTTCACTGACCCTAACACTATGCAAAACTAACTTAAGTCAGGAGAATTACTCTCTTCTCCTGAGGGTACTTCTAGTACCAGACATTCAGTAAGTAATTTAAAAACAGTCTATTGAAAATGATTCTTGGAACAGATGCTACTATTCTCAGGGTATTTCCATTACCAGCTTTTCAATAGATGACTTGTGAATAGTCTCTTGTGACTGTTTTCATTACATTCTTCAATTCCTTAATTTGATTACTTGGCTGTCTCTCCTCTGGTTGTATCGCTCTAGGGATTGTCTTATTTATCCTTGTTTCCTGTCTGTTACTCTCAACATATGCTTGTGTACACTCTTGGCATACTTTGTTTAATGTGTGATTCAATTGCCAATTTTTTCTAGGATCTTTTTCAAATCTTGCTTACTCTTTAAACTTGTTTTGACTTTGTACAGGAGGTTGAGTTAACGTCCCCTTTTCCCAGAGTAACATAGTCTCCTCTATTTCTCTTTTGGTATTTAACCATTCAACAGGTTGCATTATACAATTACTGCATTTGGGATCCCTTTTCTTTCCATTTAATTCTATTTCAGATTTGGTACTCGGACGATTAAACTGATTACTATAATGATTAGTGTGGGTCTTCCCAGGGCTCCTCTCATTCTCTCCATTGCCTTCCTGGTGATAAGAGTGTATCCGTGGGAGCCTCCATTGTCGTAGATCTTGTTTGATGTACGGGTTGCCCGCATCTCTCCTGCTTCGGCGTCTCTCTCCTCTTGGTTTCATGTTTCTTCACAGTAATGGGGTGTTCCGCGTTCGACCGTGTCGGCTGGGATTTCCAGTCATCAGTAGTATCAGTGACGTTGCTGGACAACTGGTCCACCAAAGACTCCTATCGGATGGGCTCTGGCGCTCTTGTTCTCTCAGGCTTTCTGCTTGCCCTTGCTTCGGCATAGTGCTTGACAAAGCTTCACGAGTTTGACACTCGTGTGGTTTGTAATCTCTCTCCTCGATTTGGTGTAGGTGGCTTTTGTCACAACAGCCATTGTAGTAGATTTAATACTAAATTCATTACTTTGCTTGCTTTGTGAGACCAATTCGGAAAGATATTGTACCATTAGTGCCCTGTTAGTATTTTCGTAAATTCAGCTGTTCATATTAGATTATCCTTGTCAATGTTCACATTAATGGATGCTGACACAGCAGTTTTAGCTGCCTGTCTGAATAGTTTCTATGTCTTTTGAAAATAATTGTTTACATCTTTTAACCTAGGGGCATCTTGTAAAGCCAAAGGGCAGGGTCCATGTGACCACAATGTGGCTTGTGTATTTCTGCATGTGTCTATTGGGTAAATCTGTGGAGCATTTCAGTACTTACATCTACTATGGTTGGGCCATTTTCTATACAGAATACCTTTGGGTTGTAGGTCATGTAACTATGTATTAACCAGGGGTGATTGGTGACAACACATGCTTTAGTTTGATAGATGTCTGTTCCATTTATATGATACCACATTTGGTTACAGCCACCTACGATTTGGTGCAAACAGGGGTCATGTATGACCCTGTTTGCTAATAAGGGACTTGTTAGATGCCAACACATTACCATTGATCTTTTGTGCCAGGAATGCTTTGGAGACAAAGTAGAATTTTGACACAAGGCACAGTGTTATTGCTTGCATTTGAGACAAACCCTGCAGTGGCGTCCCTTCTACTCTAGGGGGAGACCCTTCTTATGAGGCCAGGGAGGTGAGGCGGCTACCCAATAATCCCCCTGGTGGTGGCACTCAGTGGAAGGATCTCATGAGGAGGGATTCCCGCTCTGGGATACAGGGAGGACACGGCGGGAGAACACTATTTTTACCCATAACCTAATAATTCTCCCTTAGATCCCAATCCCTTTTTATTTACCCATGTGTAGGTACGTCAATTTATCCCTTTCATCAGTACTGAGACGAGGGAGAATAGAGACTACTCTCATAGACCATCATAGACAAGGATTGGGACTAGGAGGAGGCGTGGATCAATGACGATCACCAACAAGAACATGATGGAGCAGTCTAGCTTTTTGTGGACTTTGCCAACAAAAACCAAAGAGGGGCTTACCAACTTTTCTAGCCCGCCCTGGAAGAGCCGCAAGAGCTAACACGGTACAGGGAAGGAAGAGGAAGCAGACCGGGACGCAGGAGCTGGAGCCGAGAGGTCCAAAGCTGGTCCAAGAACGAGGGAAAGCACAGCAGTCTGGCAGACAGAAGCTCTGTGTGTTCCTTAAGTCTGGGAGGTGATGGGAAAGAGAGCCGCACAACTGGGATGAAGTCAGAGGCTGTGGAGCTACCGCAGCATAGAAGAGGTCCACGAAAGCCATCGGGACCCCGCGGCTGTTAGCAGACTCCCAGGAGAAACCGGATGCCTTGTGGACCATGCACAAAGGTACGCGGGTTGCCGAAAAGGCATTGGGCACCTGAGAGGGTTGTTGCAAGTACAGAGGTGCCGCAGAGAGCCGCCTCTGGTATTAAGCCTTAGAAGAGGCCTGGGCAAGGAAGACATTCCACATGGTGTTGTGAACTGCAAAGAACGCCTGAGAGAATGCCTTGGGAAGGGAGTAACTCCGCTGGCATTGTAAAAACAGTTAGAGCAAGAGGCCTGGAGAAGGGAGATATTCTCCAGGAATCAAATAGTGAAGAAATAACATTGTGCAATAAGGAATGTTGACGTTTGAGGTAGAACGTTACCCTTTTGAGTTGAACTGAGAACTTTGCTGCTTATTTAATATTTCAACCTGGAACTTGTTTTGGTACCTTGAAAAAGGATTGAGACCTGGGGAAGGAAGCCATTCCCTTAGGCAAAGATCCTACCTAACAAGTGGAACTGTGAGCCGGTGCCCAGAAGAAGGGAGCCATTCTTCTCGACCAAGGAGATCAGCTACCTTTTTAGTTTTAGTTACAAGTGTCAGGAATAGAAGTAGGGTTTTCACACAGGACGGTGGACAGGGGTGGACTGGGAACCAAAAGAGGCCCTGTAAATAATTTTCAAAGTGGCACCATACTACACATTTTCCGCAAGCCCAACCCTTTTCCTATGGTAAAATTTGGAAAGGCCTTGCAAAAGAAGCCCAGGGTGCAGAGGCCTACCGGGAAACCTCCAGAGTTCCCCATAGGCCAGTCCACCCCTGTGGACTCTTGATTTCATGGACATCCTGACTGAATCCTTAGTGTTTTAGTTGAGGCAGGGAAACCCCTCTTAGAATAGGGAGTGATAGAATTTATCTTTAATTTTCGTATTAATTAAAGTTTATGCCAACAACCATGTCACCTGTGTGCCAGTCTCGTACTTCTGCACCCTTACACATCCCATAGATAAGTGGCCTTGTCAGGCCCAAAAATGTGCACTCGCCCCTAGCCAATGGCTCGTAATTGACTCTTGGTGAGTAAGAAATGGTGCGCTGTGTGTATGCGTTGAATTGAGGTGGCAAGTATGTCACCCTTGATCTTGTCATCACAACATGGTAGCCATCGTCTCCAAGTGGCATTGTATGGAATCCCATCTTGGGTTGCGAAAGCACACATTTGGCATACCAGGAGGGGGCACACAAGGAATACTCTACATATCATCAGGAATAAGGGCTAGGCCTAGTGGCAGGAACATACACAAGAAGATCAGCACCATTTACTAACACAACATACGTACCTCCCACAACTTGTCTTATAATTTCCCAAACGCCCTGCCTTTTTTCCAAGATGGTACACCAACACTTTTTTTTCCCTTTACTTCCAAAACATTAATTTCCTCTGTTTGTGCTGTCAGGAGATTCGCTTCACTCTGGCACTTTCAGCACCAATGCCATTTCATAGATCAGTTTCACAATGTGATCATTCATTTCAGTTGGTGCATCAGCTGGTCCTGCATTGTGCAAGAGCACTTTAACCTGGCAACTCCCCCAATCATCATCAGTCCACAGTTTGTCAGGCAAGCTCGATCATGCTTACATTGTGCCATGCGTTCATTTTAGGAGCCGACCAGTTATACTGTCTGGATGCTGCTTCAAGTAGGTCCAGCCCATTGCTTCCCTGAATTGCCTGCAGAGGTAATTTGAATTAGTCTTCGTACTATTAGGGTGGATGATTCCTTAATCACTTGCCTTGTTCCTAAAAAATGTGTATGCTGACCAATAGGTCGATTGTTCAGATTGCACACAACCTGTGACAGGTACTTAACCCAGATCTAATTCCTAATATCGCACTTAGAAGAGCGACGTTGCAGAAGGCTGGCAAAGGCTGCCCCCGCAAGGTCCCTCTTTCTTTTCCCCTTCCCCCTAGCCATTTTTGGGGGTTCCCTCCACACCCTAATCCCGGCTGAATGGCCCTGCCCCTTTTCCCCAACCACTCTTCCATGGCATAACCCCTCTCTATCACCTTACCTTGTGCGCCATCGCTCCGTTGACCAGAAGCGCGACGCACTGAGTGCCAGCCTATACAAGACGGCTCTTTTGTGCCTTGGCTTTAGACCTGCGGTCTGGAGACTGCAAGCAACTTGCTCAGCCCTTCAGAGTGTGCGTAGGTGTGAACGTCCGCATCTTCTATTTGATAAGTCTATTAACTCTTTCCACCAATCCCTTCTATTTGATAAGTCTATTAACTCTTTCCACCAATCCCTAGTTTTACCGTTGAATTCCTTGCTTGTGGGCCCAGCCTTGCACCATATTTGCTGAAAAGTGAGCACCCCTGTCACTCTGATGTTCCTCAGGGTCATCGTAATCCTGGATGAGATAGGTCATACTTTGAAGAGTGACTTACAGAGTTGCTTACAGAGTATTGGTGGGGAATCCCAGTACAAGGCCAGACTTCGTGTCAGCCATTACCAGAATGTACAGCTTCCATCCATCCGACGATATCAGTCTGATATAATCGTCCTGCCAGACAGCTGCTGCTCTCTTTGAGGATGTGCGTTCTGAAGGAAGTGTTTTGACCTGTGTCCACATTGGGCAAGTACTGCTTGATTTTTTATGCTAGGTAGCTGCCTCATTCGGGCCATTCCAATGTTAGGTGTTGGACCAGATGCCCAACTGTTCCATTAGCCCAATAAACCATAGCCCTGAACAATTTTGGATCTTCTTCTGTTGCCTGCCCCGGGTGCATTGGGGTCATCTGGTCTACTTCATTGTTAAACAGAGCTGCCAGGGAACTTTCGACAGGAATATGGGGTTTCACATGTCCATTCATGATGTGACTCAAATGTCTAGTCCATCCCACGTAGGAGAGCTCTTACTTTCCATTGGTCTTTTCAACAGATCGGAGCCCATTTGGTTAACCTCTGGTACACAGCCCAGTTGCTGGTATCGATGTATAGTGCCTCACCTTCTGCAATTTGTTTATTGACAGCGGCTACTGCTTACAGTTCTGCCTACTGATTAGAGCCTCTGGTGCCGTCTCACAGCAGCACGATGTCTTCTTGTGGCTGGAATGTTACAGCTTGCCACCACCTCTGCCTTTGTGAAATGTGAATGTCCCCTCAGTGACTGACCACAAAAGTGATGGGTGGAAGGTTTCGAAAGAATCTAAACCACTGGCAATTGCTCTGGGCAACCTTCCACACCACCGTTTTTTAGCCCGTCTGCGCCATTGCATAAGGGGACCAGCCATGTGGAAATCAGTCAGCAGCTGCCGCCACCGAAGGTAGCAGCCCAGCCCGAACTGCGAGGCCAGGTCCCCTCTGCACAGAAAACCAAGTAACCCCAGACATGTTTTGGTCTTGTTGGACCTCCTCAGTGAGGTGCAGCCTGGTTCCCTGTGGCGCAGCGAGCAAGGGATCCACGTCTGGGCATACCCTCTCTCACAAGGAGAAACAAACTGACCACAAAAGTGATGGGTGGAAGGTTTCGAATGAATCTAAACCACTGGCAATTGCTCTGGGCAACCTTCTACACCACCGTTTTTTAGCCTGTCTGCGCCATTTCATAAGGGGACCAGCCATGTGCAAATCAGTCAGCAGCTGCCGCCACCGAAGGTAGCAGCCCAGCTCGAACTGCTAGGCCAGGTCCCCTCTGCACAGAAAACCAAGCAACCCCAGACGTGTTTCGGCCTTGTTGGACCTCCTCAGTGAGGTGCAGCCAGGTTCCCTGTGGCGCAGCGAGCAAGGGACCCACGTCTGGGCATACCCTCTCTCGCAAGGAGAAACAAACTGACCACAAAAGTGATGGGTGGAAGGTTTCGAATGAATCTAAACCACTGGCAATTGCTCTGGGCAACCTTCCACACCACTGTTTTTTAGCCCGTCTACGCCATTGCATAAGGGGACCAGCCATGTGCAAATCAGTCAGCAGCTGCCGCCACCGAAGGTAGCAGCCCAGCCCGAACTGCTAGGCCAGGTCCCCTCTGCACAGAAAACCAAGCAACCCCAGACGTGTTTCGGCCTTGTTGGACCTCCTCAGTGAGGTGCAGCCAGGTTCCCTGTGGCGCAGCGGGCAAGGGACCCACGTCTGGGCATACCCTCTCTCGCAAGGAGAAACAAACTGACCACAAAAGTGATGGGTGGAAGGTTTCGAATGAATCTAAACCACTGGCAATTGCTCTGGGCAACCTTCCACACCACTGTTTTTTAGCCCGTCTACGCCATTGCATAAGGGGACCAGCCATGTGCAAATCAGTCAGCAGCTGCCGCCACCGAAGGTAGCAGCCCAGCCCGAACTGCTAGGCCAGGTCGATCTGAACCGGCTCGGGAGGCGGGGGCAGATATATAGGGTCTATTGAGCATGCCCCACCAAAATGAGAGAAAACTTGCTCACCTGAATGCTTTGAATCCCAAACACAAACTTGCACCAATCTGTGTCCACTGCCCACCCTTGTTGCGATTCCATTCAAATGATGTGCTTGGGACACTGGGCTAATAGTACTGCCACTGTAGATGGGGGGCCCTTTACAACAAACATTTTGAAGGCTTGGTCACAGTCTCTGCACCACCATACCCATTTATGATGACTTGGGGTTCCGGTAGACTGTCAAGGTTGCCACATATGATTGTACCTGCATGCAGAACCAAGACATGAAGTGTATCTTTCCTTTGTTAAATGGTTATCTGAACACAGGGTCTCTGGTCTCTAGGGCAAGCTCCCTTTAGTAGCCAAACCCTGAAGAGTGAACCGCACCCTCAGTTAATAGGCCGTCCATTGTTCTTGTAAGGAATGGTTGATCTTCTTTTTAGGCTTATTTCCCTCCTCTGACGGTACAGACGGGGCTGAAGCTATGACTCCTTTTTTCTTCCCTTTCTGTAACACCCTTCCATTTGCTCAATAAAACGGAGGTAGGTTTCCCATCTATCTCCTCTTTGGGAGCACCAGCCTTTATCAGCTCTACTCACATCTGCTTTCCAATATCCTTCACAGTTTTCTCTTGCTCATCTTTTCCGGATTCTTTCGACTTCCCTGCTCTGGTAGATCTCTTTCTGTCTATCCCTTCCAACCGCCCTATTAGCATTGTTATTCCCCCACCGTTCTTCCCTGTCCTGGACCCAATAGGGCTAGCAAAGCTCTTTCCAGGTGACTGTGAATTTCACAACATTTGTGATCTCTTTACTAATTTAAATGTTTCCTTATCTTGACCTTGGAAAAATGTAATCACTCCTATGCACACAATCTATAACACACAGGATTAGGTGTGGTTAGAAACAATGACCAGATCAGGAAGACGTAGAAACACACACACACACACAAACACACATACACACACACACACACACACACTCTTGATTTTTATTCCCTGTTTCCGCTTGGACCCCAGTGGGCTATTTCTTTTTCTCTGCATGTGAACCCCGTTTTTCTGAACTGATCGTCTGGTTTCCAGACTGTATATGCACTTGGCCTACGCTGGCTTGCTCCCTATTTGTTTTGGCGTTTGGGTTATGAGCAGTGTTTTCTTCCTTGTGGCCTTGGAATTGTTTTTCCCAACCCACTTTTCTTCTGCACTTATCAGATACACCCTACCTGACCAACCTAGCACCTTTGCCTCTTACAGGCTGCACTAGCACCGCTAACACTCTATTTAATTATTTATTTACTTACTATTTACTTTGTTTCTCTCCTATGCTCTGCACTTTCCCCCTTTTTCCCTTCCCATGCACTTTCCTCCTTTTTCCCTTCCCCATGCACTTGCACATGCTCAATGTCACTGGGCCTAGTAAGATTGTTGTTTTTGCTTCTCCCCTGTTCCCCTCCCTTCGCCTGGTCGTGCTCTGAAACACCTGTGTACGAGCGCGATATAAATAAAATATATCATATCATATCTCATTGGAACTGTGACCTTGGCTATTGATGTTTTCTTGGAGATATTCCTCATCTCTAACGACCCTACTTGGTACTTTTCTGCCGGATTGAATTATTCTGGACTTTCTCCTGGACAACATATTTGTGCTATATTACCCATCCTTGTGCCTTTGGGTGAGCTTGCTGCCTTTATGCAGTTGGTGAACTTGATCCCCTTGTGCTATTGGGTTACTAGTTACTACCATTGTATTTATTGGGGTCATGCTGTAACTCCTCGTGGGCACTGGATATAAATCAAGTTCTCTTGTGTACTTCGGAGGCACTCCACTGAAAGCTGCTACCTCCCCTTTAAGAGAGTGGTTCATTCTACCAATTTATGCAACGATTGTCTTCTTAGATCGCTATCTATTACTGGGTAACATTTATTTACTCCAATCAACTATGTGATCCCTTTCCTTTGTAGCCCCAGGAGAGGGGAACTGGGTGTTTCTTTGTTGATCCATCTCTTCCCCATATATTTGTTACCTAGGAGCAAGGTGTGGAAATCATATTAGTACTAGTCTACATGCTCTTGGTGGGTTATGGAACAGGTGCAACCCAGACTAGGTTACTGCTAGCTTGTCTTGCAATCTACCAGGTACTGCCTTGTTAGGGCCAGTGGAAACATTCCTCACAAACTTGTTTGGAATGTATAGTACCACCACAAACCTCCACATAAGTCCTCCCCCCCAAAAAAAGACACATCAAAAGTAGGATGAGAGCAAGCTTCTCTTACAAAAGGTTCACACTGGAAAGTCAAAGTTTTCTCATAAATAATCTCAATGCAGTTCATATTTTCCTCACAAGGGGAAACATTTTCAAGGTATCAAATGTCATTCTCTAGGTGGTATGTGGACTTTGTCCGTACTGAATAGGTCAATCCCTATCGAGTGAGTGGTGACCTGGATTGGAAGTTTGGCATTCGAGCGTAGAAGTCGAACTAGCATGGGCCACAGCCTTGTATCAGGTGGTGCTGATCCCACCCTGACACCATATGTGGCAAGTCAGAGGAAAGACTCAGACCAGAGGACATATTTAAACATGTGTTTATTTTAAATAAAAGGAAAGGCCTCACAGGGGGACTCCCTTCCTAAACAAACTAAAATAAGGTGCTATTCTGTAGTCCAAAACAAAAATAGTCCTCAGTCCAATCCTTTCTAGTAAACTGGCCCTAGCACTGGCAAAACATAAAAGAAATAGACAAAGTGCCCAGTACTCTAGGATCTCCACAAAGCTCTCTCAGTCTTTTCCAGGAATCCCTCTTGGCCAAAGAGATCAGTTCTTGTCAGCCTGTACAACGTCCCTCAAAAGAAATCAGTTCATGTCAGTCCATTAAAGGTTCCTCAAAGATTCCCAACATTCAACGTATTCTAAAGTTCCTGAAAAACACAATATCCAATCTTCTTTATGTGGAGGGATATTTCCCTGATATCCTTCCACCAGCTTTGTTGATCTTTCCACACTTCAACCCCCTTTGGGGCACTCTTGTGCTCCCCTGATGTATTCTCTTTGCTCTGCTTATTTTGCACCTGTGGTTCGTCTTGGTTCTCCTGACCCAGTATCTCACTCAGCTCGCTAGGGGTCCTGTGACCCTTTTCTATTTCTGGATTTCACATTTTTCTTCAGTCCCTAAGACCATTAGATGGGAGTAGGTGTCAAGATCCACTGCCATACCCCGATGACCTGGTCGATATGGCGGCGTTGCTGCTTCCAACACCACACACTATATGGCAGGTGATGCTGCATCACGTAACATGTAGTGGCATCTACATGATTATGTCACCACCACCCCCGGAAGCAGAGAATGCTGAGCAGTCACCAGTATTTATGCCCACACCTCTGGTAAGTCAATGCATCACAACGATTCAGTTACCCTGACTCTGCCCTATCTTTCCAAGTCCTTATCTCATGATCCTTTTTCCTAAATTCCACTCAATTGTCTTTATCTCTGCATGTCCTTCTCTGTTGCTCACCCCAACCCTTCTTTTGGTATCCTGCTGCTAGTCCAGGCTTTCTCTTTCAGTATTCCGAGTACTTTGTTGCCTCTTCACAGACTTCCTACCGCACTATGCTGCAGGCAGATTTTCCTGCTGCTAATCCGCGCCTTCTCCTACAGTAATCTGAGTACTTTGCTGTCTCTTCACTGACTTCTTAGCACACTACACTGCAGGCAGGTTTTTTCCCTATGACAAGGTTTTTTACCCTGCATTTTGGGTCTATGCCGACTGGAGAGAGCCAAGGTCTTGTATCTACCTTTAGACTGTGGTTGCTAGCCAGGGGGAGGGATGCCATTCTCGTCCACGCCTTGCCTCCTCCAGCGCTCAGGAAAGGCTTGATTCTGACAGGGTGCAATGCATAATATAAAAAGAAAAAATGGACCCACTTCAGGAGTTGGTGGCTGCTGTCCAAGGACTGACCACTGAGGTACAGCAGCCATAGGCCAAAAATGCCTATTTACGCCAGGCACTCGTACATCATGATCCTGCACCCACACCTACCTTTCGTACCATGTTGCCATTGCTAAGTTCCATGGCGATCCAAAGAAATTGAAAGAGTTATTGGATGCTTGTATTGTGGCATTTCCTTTAAGACAGACCTTCTTTCCCACCAATAGGACTATAGTGGCTTTCCTAACCACACATATGGCTGGAAGTGCTCTGGCCTGGGCCACTGCATTAGTCACTGCTAAAGATCCATTATTATACAACTATCACAGATTCATCACTGCCTTCAAGAGTATCTTAGATCAACCAGAATGTACATAAACCTCACAAGATACACACCTGGACTTCGTCCAGGGTGTTATTGATTGTTACGCTCACCTGGTCTCTGCGGAGGCGTTGGGGCACAGTTGCAGCCCTCCCTGAACTTGAATCACCCCTGTCAGGCCTCTCCCTCAGTAGAAAAGCTGTGAGCGGTGGTAGGTGGTGATACTGCTCCTGCATGGAGATAAGAGTGTCTGAGTGCGCCAATCTGTGATTGTTGTACATCTCGAACCCTTCACCCCAAAGTACGGTCTCTGTGGGCATACGCTGGCCCATAAAGTTCACCTGTGAATTATGGGAGATAAGCTCTCCATCCTGCTACTTCTGGCAGGGGCGCGTTGAATGGGATCTAGTTCCTTCACTGATCCCTGATAAGGATTAGTCCAGTCCAGCTGCGACTATGCTTCTCCTTATGATTGGTAAGTCTTTCTTGAGCTCTTGTGATGCTGTTCGTTCTGTTTAATGTCTTTATATGTTGCTCCTATTTATGCCCGCAATACTGTCTCTCTTCTGTTTTCTTCCCTTAGATGGAAATGCAGCCTCAATGCAGCTGTGAGACGCAAGACGCAGCCGGATGGAAGATGGATGCTAGCGCAATGTTCGACAGCAGGTGAGTGATGGTTTAAGGAAAAGCGCAAAGTATGGCGAAACGCAACCTTAAACTGACTGTTTTTTCGATGTCTAACCTTGTCCTCTGTTTTTCCTTGCAGGTGCTGCTGTCGACCATGGAGCGTGTCGTGCTGCGGTGCCAAGAAGAAGATTTCGGCGTTCCGGAAAGTGTAAAGATGAATACTTGGTTCGCCGAAGAGATGTACAGGTAAGAACAGCTTCCCCAGTTGGTAAGTATGCTGGCAGGAAGCAGAATGCCCAGGAAGCAGGATCTTCAAACGTAAGTCTGACCTCAGGCAACGGTGAGCATTATGCTGCTTGCAAGTGCAGAATAACATGAAGCGTCTGTCTTGAGGATCAGCGCAGCTTATAAAGCTGAGATCGTGGGCAATCCATTAGCAGCCACACCCAAGAATACAATTGGGCTGCTTAATGGATGGAATGTTCAAGGTTAATGCGTCTGAAGTGCTATGTCCATAATAAAAGCTTTTTGGTGTTAAATGGATGTTCTTGTTTACTTTTGTTCATGAGCCTGGCGCCAAAGGTGCCAGGACAGTGTCCACCCAGGCCTCCTGTGCATGCGACCCCTGCATGCCTGTGCCCCTGACTTCATGACCATGACAGCACTCCCCCTCAAGGCCCCTCTCAAGGGTGGTTCTCCTCCCGGTCCTGGTTTGGTGGGATTATTGCAATGTAACTGTCTGATTAATCGCGGAGCATGGACGTGTTCACTGGGTTCCCAATTTCGTTCTTGAGGTCCGTAACCTTTCCAGTAAATTAGGTAATACAATTTTGATCGAACCACCTTGGAGTCCAGGATGGATTTGACTTCATATTCTGGTTCTCCATCTATTACTTCGGGCTCTGGCGGAGAACTAAGCCGTGCATTGGATTTCATTGGTTTGAGGAGAGAGACATGAAATACGGGGTGAATTTTCATGTGAGATGGTAACTGCAATTTCATGGTGACAGGATTGATTATGACTTTATAGTATAGGGGCCCAGGTATCTTGGGCGGAAAGCTCTTGGCCCCTTCAGGGGAATATATTTGGATGCTAACCACACCTATTCTCCAATCTGGTAGGCGGGAGCTTCGTTCCGATGTCGATCAGCAAACAGTTTTTGTCTTTCCTTTGCCTTGGTCAGATGTTCGGTTGCCTCCTTAAGCACCTGAGTGATGGTTTTATGCAAGTTTTTTATGGCTGGCATTTTCAGGTTATCGGGTGGATCAAATACTGATGTCCTCGGATGTCTTCCGTGCACAGTGTAGATTGGAGTTTGCCCTGTGCTTGTGTGAACTGAGTTGTATGCATACTCAGCTATCCAGAGTATATTTTTTCAAGAATCCACGGACTGTTGCAACATACATCTGAGTTATTGCTCTAAAGTTTGGTTGGTTCATTCAGTTTGCCCATCAGTTTGAGGGTGATGGCTTGTAGACAACCGGAGATCGATTTTGGCAATCTTACAACACTTTCTCCAAAAGGCAGAAACAAATTGAGTTCCGCAATCAGATACTAATATTGATGGAAATCAATGCAATCGAACAATTTACTCTAGGAACACAGAAGCAAGAGTTGACGCAGTTGGGAGTCCCTTCAGAGGGATGAAATGGGCCATTTTGGAGAATAAAGCCAGAACGACTAATATGGTGTTGTATCCATTGCAGGGTGGAAGATCCGTGATGAAGTCCATCGGCAGGGTATGCCAAGGTGCTGGCGGTACTGTTAGGGGATGTAGTAAGCCAGCAGGGTTCTGTTTCTGAGACTTGTGTTGTGCACAGACACTGCAGGTTTCAATAAATTGCACAATGTCGTTTCACCAGGTTGGCCACCAGTAGTTTTGTTTTACCTTAGCGTGAGTTTTGGCTATTCCTGGGTGTCCTTCCACTTATGATTCGTGGTAATTTGTGATGATTTGCTTTTGCAGTTCTTGGTCTTGGACATTTAATCGTCCTTGGAAATACGGTAGATTGTCTTCGATGGTGTACTGGTCACCTTTTAACAGCCATTCCTGTTGTGTTGATTGTTCCATTGGGGATTGCAAACTGGTTCTTTGGTCATCCACACACGTGGTGGCAGCTATTCTGGTTTGAATCCTTTCCTCAGGAATTATGGCCACGGGGTCGGATGCTGTAAGAGCCTCTTCTTCTTCACTCATGCGTGATGGAGCGTCTGCTTTCCCATTGCGTACGCCGGGTCTATAAGTGATAATAAAATCGTATTCCGTGTAAAAGAGAGCCCAAAGAAGTTGACGTGAGGATTGTGCTTTGGCGGTTTTCAAGTATTGTAAGTTAGGGTGGTCCGTGATGACAGTGACCGTTTTTCTCGCCCCAAGAAGGTAATGTCTCCAGGCCTTGAATGCTGCTTTAATCGCCAGTAATTCCTTATCTGTGATTGCGTAGTTCAACTCTGGGGCTGCAAATTTGTGGGACCAGAATGCGACGGGGTGCAGTTGTCCTGTTTTAGGGTCTCGTTGTGAAAATACTGCTCCTAGGGCTATTTTTGAAGCATCTGTCTCAAATATGTAAGGTAGGTCTGGTTGTGGGTGTCGAAGGACTGGTGCTGTAGTGAATGCTAGTTTCAACTTCTGGAAGGTGGCTTCAGCTTCCGTCAACCAATGGAACTTTTGATTTTTCTTTAACAAGGAGGTAATTGGATGTACAATTTGTGAAAACCCAGGTATAAACCAACAGTTAAAGTTGGCGAATCCGAGCACTCTTTGCACTCCTTTTGTGGATGTTGGTGAGGGCCATTGGAGGATTGCATCCACCTTTCGTGTATCCATAGGTACGCCTTGTGGTGTGAGCATGAAACCGAGAAACTCAACCTCGGTTACATGGAAACATTTTTTTCCAACTTCACATACAATTGGTGTTATCAAAGCTTCTCTAAGACTGCCCGGACATGGCCTATATGTTCTTCCATGGAATTTGAGTAGATAAGAATGTCGTCAATGTAAACAAGAGCACAAACGTCCAGTAGTTCACGGAGTACATCATTCATAAAGAATTGGAACGTCGTAGGGGCATTGCATTGCCCGAAGGGCATGAACTGGTATTCAAAGAGGCCGTACTTCGTGCGGAAGTCCGTTTTCCACTCGTCTCCCTCTTTTACTCTTACAAGATGGTATGCTCCTCTTAAATCCAGCTTGTGTAGATTTTAGCATGTTTCACTTGGTCCAGGAGCTCTGGTATAAGTGGTAAAGGATATCGATTTTTTACTGTGATCTGATTGATGGCTCTATAGTCGATGCAAGTTCTTAAGTCCCCCTCCTTTTTAGGCACAAAAAATAAGAGCGAGGAGGCAGGTGACCTGGACAAGCGAATAAAACCGTTCCCCGGTCACTGATCCAGGTAAGTTCTAAGATGCTGATTTTTCTGTTCTGTCAGAGCGTAAATTCGGCTGCAAGGGATCTGGGCTCCGGGTACAAGATCTATTTGACAATCATAGGGTTTGTGCGGGGGCAGAACTTTGGCTTGCTCTTTTTTGAAGACATCCTGGTAATCTTGGTATTGAAGCAGTAAGGAGCTGATGAGGCCCAACATGATTCCTTTCTTCGGTTTCAGATTGGTGTCATCTTTTTTGTAACATGTGTCGGCACAATCATGAGGAAATGTCAGAACTCGTTTTCGCCAGTCGATCCTAGGATTGTGGGTCTCCAGCCAGGGCATTCCCAATATCATCTGGAACTGAGGAGCCCCAATGAGATTGAAAGTAATGTCCTCTTGATGCCCGTCCTGGCACAGAAGCTTGACTTTCTCAGTGTATTGTGTCACCGGACCGGATGATAGCTGAGAAGCATCCACAGCAGTGACGTTTTCCGATTTCTGCTTCTGTCGGAGGGGAAGGCCTATTCGGAGAGCCAAATCTTGGTCAATGTAGTTACCCATGGCTCCACAATCAATATATGCCTCCAAGGCATGTGTTTTTGACGGTTGCTTGTGATTCACAAAAAGCACTGGAAGGACTAGATGTGAGGTCTGTATGGATTCCTTTTTTATGCTCGACAAGCGGACCCCTACACTTGCTGGGCATTGGCGTTTCCCAAGTTCTGTTCTTCTTCTTCTTCATCAGTTTTGTCTGTTGCCCTAACTGTTTTCTTGGGAGGATTTACCGGGCAGTCACGGAGGAAGTAACCTGCTTGTCTACAATATAAGCAAAGCTGTTGTCTTCTTTTTTCCCTTTCTGCTTTAGTAAGGGGACTTTGTAATCCACCAATTTGCATTGGCTCAGACTGTTTTTTCCGATTCTGCAACCTATGATCGAGTTGCACCATCAGATCTATGTAGTCTGCACACCTCTCAGGGGGATTCAACACTTGCACCAACACATCCTTAAGTTCTCCACGTAATCCTCGGTAAAAGAGTGTAGTCCTCTTCTCTTCTGGCCAGTTGGTCTGGGCTATGAGACGATTGAAGGTTGCAATATAGTTAATAGATCTTGACTCCCTTGTCTGACTGACAACAACTCGTTGTCCAGAGCTTGTCCTTGAGTATGACGGGCAAACAATTTCTCCATCTCATGTTGGAAATTCCCAAAGTTCTGGAGTAAAGGGTCATCTTGATTTACCAAAGGTATATCTGCACAAGAAATGAAGGCGACATTGGTTCATGAATATAGCAAACTTGTTTGGGTCGCTGATGAAGCAGTTGGGAGGGGCTAGAAGCACTGCTCCTGGAAGAACCACCTGAACCGGTTTTAATTGTTGTGGTGTGGAAGAATGAGAAAAAATGGGTCACTCCAGGCAGTGGAACCTGTCCTGCTTGTGCTTGTAGCATTTGTCTTGCCAATTTGTCAGTTCTTTCTCGAGTTACAATAATATCCATCCGTAATGCATTGGTTTCCTGTCTTGAAGCATGTACTTCAACCCGTAATTCCCCTGGTAAGAGGGCTAACTGATCTGTTTCTGAAGTTTCCATAACACCCAGTCAGAGAGTATTAGAGGCTTCACGTTCTGTTACGCTCACCTGGTCTCTGCGGAGGCATTGGGGCATGGTTGCAGCCCTCCCTGAACTTGAATCACCCCCTTCAGGCCTCTCCCTCAGTAGAAAAGCTGTGAGCGGTGGTACGTGGTGAAACTGCCCCGGCGTGGAGATAAGAGTGTGTGAATGCGCCAATCTGTGATTGTTGTACCTCTCAAACCCTTCACCCCAAAGTACTGTTTCTGTGAGCATACGCCGGCCCATAAAGCTCACCTGTGAATTATGGAAGATAAGCTCTCCGTCCTGCTACTTCTGGCAGGGGCGCGTCAAATGGGATCTAGTTCCTTCACTGATCCCTGATAAGGATTAGTCCAGTCCAGCTGCGACTATGCTTCTCCTTATGATTGGTAAGTCTTTCTTGAGCTCTTGTGATGCTGTTCTTTCTCTTTAATGTCTTTATATGTTGTTCCTATTTATGCCCGCAATAATGTCTCTCTTCTGTTTTCTTCCCTTAGATGGAAATGCGGCCTCAATGCAGCTGTCAGACGCGAGACATGGCCGGATGGAAGATGGATGCTAGCACAATGTTCGACAGCAGGTAAGTGATGGTTTAAGGAAAAGCGCGAAGTAAGGCGAAGCGCAACCTTAAACTGACAGTTTTTTCGATGTCTAACCTTGTCCTCTGTTTTTCCTTGCAGGCACTGCTGTCCACAATGGAGCGTGTCGTGCTGCGGTGCCAAGAAGAAGATTTCGGCATTCCGGAAAGTGTAAAGATGAATACTTGGTTCGCCGAAGAGATGTACAGATAAGAACAGCTTCCCCGAGTTGGTAAGTATGCTGGCAGGAAGCAGGGTGTCCAGGAAGCAGGATCTTCAAAGGTAAGTCTGACCTCAGGCGACGGCAAGCGTTATGCTGCTTGCAAGTGCAGAATAACACGAAGCGTCTTTCTTGAGGATCGGGTCTGCTTATATAGTGGAGATTGTGGGCACGCCAATTAGGGCTGGCTTACCAGCCACACCCTGCCACTCCTAGAGAGTGAGCACATGCAAAGGCAATCCATTAGCAGCCACACCCAAGAATACACTTGGGGCTGCTTAATGGATGGAATGTTCAAGGTTAATGCATCCTGCTTAATGGATTGAATGTTCAAGGTTAATGCATCTGAAGTGCTATGTCCATAATAAAAGCTTTTTGGTGTTAAATGGATGTTCTTGTTTACTTTTGTTCATGAGCCTGGCGCCAAAGGCGCCAGGACAGTGTCCACCCAGGTCTCCTGTGCATGCGACCCCTGCATGCCCAGAAGAGGTCTCAATGATGAGCTAATTAATAATTATTAATAATAATAGCTGTGTACCACATCCCCGGAGTTTTGAAGAACTGGTAAAACTGGTACTGGAAATCGATTATCGGTTGTGAGAAAAGAAAAGAGAAAAAAACAGAGGAAGCTGTCCATGGGGCCTACGAGCCCCAGTATCTTCATCAATGGACACTGAGACCTGTGAGAAACCTGAGGGTGTACTTACTCCTATTCCGCATGGATCCTCTGTGCAGGTGGCCAGGGAAAGGCCATCGCTCTTGGATCACAACCCTGGGGGTGGACAAGTGAAGGAGGATCTCCTGAGTATAGGGTCTGTGGGGACTGGGAGTGGGATGCCCTTGGGAGAGACTACACATCAATTGAGTGTTAAATCCAAGAAACCAATGCATAATGAACTCTAAGGCTAATAGAACTTTAACAAAGCCAGCAAACTCAATGTGTATTATAACCCAAAGTGAATGAAACTTTGGAAGATGAACTTTAAAAGGTGAATTAAAACGAACTGCAATTTTCAACCAAGACATTTTGTTGTGAAAGGCTAGCTATATGCCGGGGGTGCAAGTGTGGCACAGAACATTAAGACAATTGGCAAACAATATCATATCAATACATCATTGAAAGTACATCTTGGGGAAGGCCCCTTGAGGTTTAAACTACTTATTGACTTGAGGACGGAGGCTCAGGATATTTTGTGTTTTGAACTGTGTTTTGGAACTTGGGGAAGGGAACCCTGAGTACTGGTTAATCCTACATTATTTTGCAATTTAAGGCAATCAGCAGAGTTTTGTTAGAACTGCTATATACCTTAGAAAGTGAGCTGAAAGAAAGCTGTGAGCTGGACAAAACTCCGAACTTTATGCTGGACACTATTTTGTTGGTTGCTGACATCCCTGCACATTGTAGAAAATTAGTTGTGAGGGCAAGTATAGGTTTTGGACACAGACAGATTCCTAAATTGAACTTGTGGACTTTGACTTTCCTTACCTTTGGTTTGGTAGGGAAATTCCACCATAGTATAGGGCAAGATAGTTGTTTTTCCATCCTGACATTTAAGTTAATAAAAGTGTTTACTTTGAACTTTGAATCTGTTGTCTGTGTCTTACTCCAAGATGCCTTCACATACCCCAGAGCCTATGCAAATCAGTGCTGCAAGGGGACCTCTATCCCCATAAGTGAGAAATAGTTGCAGAACCAAAGGTTTATGCATGTATTGTTGTTCTGAAGAACATCTGATTAGGACCTGTCTTTCGGAACCACCCAGATGGTCAGGAAACGCCAGCTCTGGCTGTAAAAGGGACGATGGTCTGAGAGAAGCTTCAAAGTCCCCTACCAGCCTCAGGCTGTATGCAAGAACATGCCAGCACCATGTCACTGATATTAAAAGTCATCCTTATGGATCCCCTTTTGGTAACATCAAGACACCTATGCTAGTTGATTCGGGGGCAGCAGGATTCTTTATTGATAACACACAGGATTAACAAAGAGGCATACCTATCCAGCACAACGAAATAGCCCAGCATGTAGAAGGGGACAATGGAAGACCCTTAGAGAGCAATCCCATATGATGAATCCAGTGGAGTCATCTCGGATTCCCCGCTGGGAATCTCCTCTCATGTGTCCAGGGGAAGGGAGCCACTACCTGATCCTGACCCTGGGGGCAGTTTTATGATGGAGGATCACTTGGAAGGGAATGTTATGACTTCACTGGATGAAACACAGTATTCACCCCTTTCCCATGAGGAAGACTCTCTGACACCCAGCACCTTTAGGCCCATTGTCATCTAACAATTTCCCTTTGTAGAAGAAATCAAGAAACCCTTTCTTTCTTTACTACATGGTAGTCCGGCCCCCACCTTCAGCCCAAACACCCACAACTCACACATATCACCTTCTGCTTCTAATATGCCTCATAGTAAAAGTCCTGAGAAAAACCATTTGAGAGTGAAAATCCCAGTGACATTCATGAACTCCCAACTCCCACAATGACTCAGGTACTGAGACGAGAAGGAGGATGAAAGCGTTTGTGCAGAGTTACAGGTGCTCGAAATGTCACATGCAGACTAACTGTTTTTCTTTTTTTAAAAAACATTTATTTATTGTGTGCCGACATTACAACAGAATTAGAGATTAACTTTTTGATAACAGCAAGTACATTTTGACAAACATTACTGATAACCGTACAGAGATTACAGCATACAATATATAATAGAACATAAATATAATAGAACATAAATTGTATTAGCCGGAACCTAGAGTTGAAGGACACTGCCCGGGTCTGTGAACACATCAATTCCAAGATTTCATCTGTGATGGTGATACCGAGATCTGTGGCCCAGGCATCCTGGAGTTTTGTCAGTGGTGTACCCTTACGGTTCTTCAGTGCATTGTATAGCGTAGTTAACAGTCTTTGTGCAGTGGTCCCCCCAATTACAGTATTTAGTATCAGTTCTTCGGGTGGTTGTATGGGGAACTCAGACCAGTTTTCTTTAGCAGCACAGCAAAGCCCTGCAGATTGCAACCATAGTTGCCCATGTTTACTAGGGGGTCCAGGTAGTTCTCGAAAGGAAATAAAAGTCTCCATCCTGTACATGACACCTATTGTCATCTAACCCTCCGTGGCTCACCGGGTTGATTCTACCCCGCCAGTGGTGGGGAGGGAAGGGAAGAAGTTCCACATGGGAAGATCTCTGTGATAGGGGTGAGGGTTGCCCACCAACCTCCATATCAACCCCCAGGCCTGTGCTGTCACCTGAGCAGGGTTCGAGGTGTCAGCATTTACATGCTTTGATGGTAGTGTCAGTGAGCGGACATCGCGTGTGCCTGCTGAGAGTCGTTCAATCTTTAGGTGTGGATGTTTTGAGTCAGTATGGAACCAGTAGGCCACATACTGTGCCCGTGCAACTATCCAATAATTTTGGAAGTCAGGGGCAGCAAATCCCCACTGTGTATATCACCGTGTCATGGTGTCCCACTTAAGTCGAACCGCCCCTGTGTGCCACATGAAGTTGTCAATCGCCTTTTTTAGTGAGTCAAAGAACTTCTTACCAGGCCACAACGGAATGTTTGTGAAGTAATATAATAGCTTGGGGAGAATAATCATCTTGAGGAGAGCAGCGCGACCCGCAATGGAGAGTGGGAGCGTTAGAGTCGGCAAGCGGGAATAATTTCAATTTGGCACAATTTACCTGCAGTCCCAACAGGACGCCAAAGTTGTTTACTTCCTGCATGATCAGCACCAGGTGCCTAGCCGGGTCCCGGATAAATCGCAGAGTATCATCAGCATACATTGAGATGATCTCAGGTTCCCCAGTCAGACGGATTCCCCTAAGCGAGTTTATACCGCGGATGGTGCCGGCAAAAGGCTCCATTATTATTGCAAACACAATGGCGGACAGTGGACAGGCCTGTCTGGTCTCACTCCTTATTTTGATGGGGAGGAAATAACACCATTTACATTCACCCTTGCAGTGGGCATCATATACAAAAAGCGAACCCATGATATAAAACCTGTCCCGAAATTACATTTTTCAAGCACCTCCCACATAAACTACCTCGAGACCGAGTCAAAGGCCTTTTGTACGTCTAGAGCCGCAGCCACTTCATGTGGTTCATGGTCAAGTTGTGCTATGATGTCGAAAAGATGTCTTAAGTTTAGGGCCGTGGAACGGCTGGGGATGAAACCTGATTGATCAAAGTGCAAATATGGACCATATACGGGCCACGTGCATTGTCAGTAGTTTGGCAAACATTTTAACATCAAAGTTTAGTGGTGATAGGGGGCAATATAATCCACATTGCTCTGGAGGTTTGTCTGTCTTAGGCAATACAATGATCATTTATTCACAGAGGGAAGGGGGAAGAAGCCCTGTGGTGCATGCTTCTTCCCACAGGGAGAGCAATCTAGGAACTATGGAGGATTTAAAATGTTTATAGAACTGCATTGTGAGACCCCCAGGGCCAGGGGCTCTGCTGGAAGGGAGTGTGTCAATGGCACGAGATATTTCATCGAGGGTGATCAAGATTTATTTTGGCGTCCTCCGATAGTATGGACAGCGGGTGGTTATCAAGGAACGTTGTTATTTCGGGTAGTGTGGCTGTGTCTGAATTGGAATACAGTGCGGTGTAGAAAGCGTGAAACACTTGGTTCATGTCCGGCGCATAGTAGGCCACCTGTCCCGACACATCTTGGACTGACAGGACTTGCTGGTGACCACGTGATTGCTTAACCATCCCAGCCAGCCGTTTCCCAAGGTGTTCTCCCTCCCTGTGTTTCCTAGCGAGGCCTGGGCTATCAAGAAATGTTAGCTCCATGTCAGCATGTCTGCCTGTTCTCGGAGGCGTAGGTTGGATTTGATGGAGTGAATGTCTCTCTGTATCGTTTAAGTATACCAGATTCCGTCGCCAGAGCAATGCCTCATATATAAGCCTTGAAGGCTTCCCAGAGGGTCGCAAGGCTGGCCACCGAACCTGTGCTTGTATCAAAGTATTATTTTATATGTCTACGCATATCGGCCGCAAAAACAGGGTCCAGAGAGTGATCTGAGAACGTCCTGGGCAGAATATCCATTTTGGTTAGGTTGCCGATCAGTGTATCTGACAAACACCACAGATCTATTTGGGAGTGCGAGTTGTGGTCAGAGGAGTAGAATGAATAATTACACAGCGTAGGGTTGAGTGTTCTCCAGACCTCCACTATCCCCCTCTCCCCCAGTGTCTGCTGCAATATCAGGGCAGATTTCGTGAGATGCTAGGGTCTGGAGCCGGTCCTATCGAAGGTAACATTCATTATGGTGATAAAGTCGCCTCCGCATATCACAGAGACTAAGGGGTAGAGTGCGAGTAGGCCCAATAGCTCAGCATAAAAATCAGGGTCATTAATGTTCGGACCGTACACATTAAGCAGTAAGAATTCTCAGCCTAGGAGGGCACCCCGGAGTAGCACATATCGCCCCAGGGCGTCTAGGTGTTGAGTGAAATGCAGCGACTTGTGGATGACGATCATGACACCCCTACTCTGGGAAGAATATGTGGTGTAATAGCGCTGCGTCCCCCAGCTCTTAGCAAATCTTTCGTTCTGTGTTGTCAATGCATGCGTTTTCTGCAGGAATAGTATGTGGACTTTGTGTCTTTTGATGTAAAGCTGAGAAGGCGCATCTTTGTCAGGTTACCAACCCCCGTACATTCCAGCTCATAAGATTGAAGGGATCAGCTGCCATTCGGCCAGGGTTCCTTATAATGTTTGGTCTTGTCAGCCCGGCTCTCACCCTTTTATTTGGGCTGGGTATACAAATCTCATGTTTGCTGTCAACAATGACATGCATGTCAAGCACATTTTCTTTAACCAAAACATAACTTCCACTCCCAACCCCACCCCTCTCCCAATCAAGAGAAGTGATTGTTCCTTTTGGCAAAACTCAACATTGTTTGCAACTTTGCATGGGCGGCCTGAGAGCCAATTGCAGCCCGGCCTCAGCTCATCTTAACATTGTGTATTAATCATGGTATTGGGTGCCGTTTCAAAGCTGTAGAGTGACCCTAGTGGTTGCAAGTACCGACAACTAAGGTAAAAGAGGGCTTAGCCCTGTGTAGTACCTTTCTTGGCATTATAGCGGTAGGATCTGCGTCTAATGGTTAATTGCTGAGAGTACGCGTTGATTGGGGTCACCCCGGAAAGTGTTCGTCCATGAATCTCATTGCCTCCTCTGGCATGGTGAAGAAGTATACCTTGCTGCAGTGTTCCATTCTCAGTTTTGCCGGAAAGAGCATGGCATACTTCACGTTGTGTTCGCAAAGCCTCTTTTTGGTGGGCATAAAGGATTTGCGCTCCTGCTGCACATACGCTGAGAAATCAGGGTACAAGTTGATCCTGTTAGTTCCCAGTAGCAGCTCCCCTTTGGCTCTGGCTGATCGAAGCAAGGCATCTTGGTCTCGGTAATTAAGCACCCGAGCAATAATTGGGCGGGATGGTGCTCCAGGTTTCGGTTTGGGAGCAAGCGTGTAGTGTGCTCTCTCAATTGTAAAGTACGGTGACAACTTGGGATTGTCAAACAGTGATAGTAGGGTGTATTCCACAAACTCCTCCATTGGTTCATTGATGTTATCTTCAGGAACGCCTTAGATCCGTAGGTTGTTGCGTCGGGACCTGGATTCAAGGTTGTTGTTCTTCTTACCAATAGAGAGCACCTGCTTTGATACAGAGGCAACATCTGCTCTTAATGTGCGGTCCTCGTCTTTGGTGGTACCAACTCTAGTTTCCACTTCTCTGATGAGAGCGTCCGATCTGTCCATGCATGACTTAATCAACTGATTGTGCCTCTCCTATAATCCAGTTTGGCG
Organism: Ambystoma mexicanum; assembly: GCF_040938575.1. Lineage (NCBI taxonomy): Eukaryota > Metazoa > Chordata > Amphibia > Caudata > Ambystomatidae > Ambystoma > Ambystoma mexicanum. The sequence goes on along the minus strand of NC_090936.1, from coordinate 496,099,010 downwards.
TGGAGGGTGGTGAATCCCTCCCGCATATACTCCATCATCCTTTGTAGTTCGCCAGGCTCGTGATGAGTTGGTGCGCTGCATGATGCCTCTTCTGCACAGTGTTATCCTCTGTAGGTTTGGACGCAGTTTTGGTGAACAAATTGATGGAGCTCTGTTTTTCCCCGGCACCTTTAGCCATAGTGTTAGCTGATGCTGTTGACACGAGGCGCTGTAGACAAAGTTACAGGGGGTCCACCTCAATGTTTTGGGGTAAGAGAGTCTTTGTCACTGGTGGGACAGTAGGGCAGGACCTTGGTACGGTTATGCAGGGTTGGCTTTAAAGCAATGGTGTTTGTGCCTGCGGGCTGCAATGGCTGGTCCTGAGGTGTTGCTTTTTTGCGTCGCGTGGGACAGTTGCACGGGGGGGTGGGTCGCAACAGATCCTGCCACAAGGAGAAAGTAGATGGAGTGGCGATGATCAGGCAGTTGAGGCTGTTCAGGTTAGGGGTTTGTTAGGTATGTCAGTGAGCCACCCCCTGCATTGGTCTTTACCCCAGTTGGGTGTGTAATTGACGGTATGGCCATTGGGTACGTTCCCCTTTGAGTGGAAGTTGAGGGCCTCAGGTCGATTGTAGGTTGCACCCACTCTACTGAGTGTGGGCAGTTGCGGTGCGCAGCAGGGCCCCATGCACCGCTGCCACTCCTCAGAAGCGAGGGTGAGTGGGGTGCTCAAAGTGGTGGGGTGCAGTTTGATAGAGGCAGGCCTCAACTGGGCCCAAGTATAGAGATGCAACGGGGTAGGATATTGTTGCTTCCAGGTCCTAGAAAATGCTGCATTGGTGAATATAGCTTCCCTGAGGCCAATCGCACCCGGTTGGAACTGGCTCCGGGGGGGTAAGTGCTATAGTCTGCAGTGTCAAGAATGTGAAGGTTGCAGCTAGGTCGCCTTTTGCAGAGAATCAGGCAGTTTGGCCAGGATGCTACTTAGGAGGGCCCCAGGGGGCCGTGAAGAACACTTTCCCGGGCACTTTGCTGCCAGCCAGTGTGATGGGACTGCTTGGGAGGGGCGCTATAGCCTGTGGTCCAAGTGAGAAGGGGCCCAGAAGGAGTAGGGGCTGTATGCTTTCCGTGTGTCCTAGATTAACAGTTCTAGTAGCACGGGCAGCCTCAACTTGCTGCGTATAGAGACAGAAAGGAGAAGTATGGTGTGGGATCTGAGGCGGCTGCCTTTGTGGTCCGGTTAGGCCAGAGGAGGGTCAGTCCCACTATATGAATGCAGACTAAAGAGGGGAGGGAGCTTCACCGACACATGGTCATCACAAAGGAGATTGGTTATCCTGTTGTGGGCTACCGCAGGCCTGAGCGCGGTCGGCTGACAAGCAGGCCGTGGAGCCATGTAGTGGTTCCAACGCAGGAGACTCACCGAAGGCTTCAGCAGAGCGGCCACAGCATCAGGGTGTGTCCCTTCTGGTCCGGCCCAGGCAGCGAGTAATGTGTAACACCCTGCGGATGGGGTGTAGGGTGCAGCCTCCACGGCGATGGTGCACCATCAGGGAGATGGATTCAGGAGTCCCCTGTTAGGGCTAAAGTTCCCCTGCACTATGAGGCGCCGGTGCACCAAGGATCCCACGCCCGGCTACAGCTCCCTGCAGAGGCAGGGACAGGGCCTCCCAACAATCACTGAATGGTTGTTGCGGGGGTCTGCCCCGGTAGTCCCGCTTCTGTGCCCTCTCCAAGGGTCAATGGTACATTTGCAGCAGTGTTGGCTCCTTTAAAACAGTAATATTTTTCTGAATGCGATGCGGAGCTGCGGAGCTGCGGAGCTCAGAAATCAGGCAGCCATCTTCCTTGAGCGCAACAGCCCCTCCAACTAGTTGGTTTTCAAACCCTACCTTGCGTGGGACATTTAAAGATGGTGACCTCACTAACAAGGCGAGCAGGGCAGGAGAGGATGGAAAACTCCAGGTGGAGGCTTGGACCTGAAAAACACACACACAGAAGGTTACCGGGACAGAAGGAGGGACGCTGCAGATGAGCAAGAAAAGCTGAAGAGACACGAGGAGCTTTGCAAAAGCTCCTGGGTGTCAGGTCGCTCATGATAGCAGCGTTCGTAAGTCCCGCTCGAGAGAGGAAGCCAGCATGTGACCACAGAGTCACATAAAACGCTGAAGAGACCTCCTCTGACTCCAGGGTGGAAAGCAAATGAAGCAGCTGTTCCACAAAGTCACCGGCAGAGTCAGAGATGCTGGAAGAGACCGATGACTCTACCCAAATCAGCTAGGGATGCTGGGGCATTCCGACATGCGCGCCAGCCAGCATTTGATAAATATGAGATGGTTAATGATGAAAAAAGCATAAGAAGAATATTTGAATGCAGTCAAGACAAAGTTATAATGCAACATTCAATAAGAAGAATGCTTGTAAATAGACATGACACAGTAACAAGGGAAACCCCAATCCAGTACAGGTGCATGAGATGCCATTCTGGGGGAGTAGTTTAAGCAAGTACTACCATGAGCAAATATACCAAGTACCTCATGGTATAAGCCATTTTTGTATAACCAAAGAACTGAATCAATGAAAAGAAGTCCTGGCAGTCAAGTACACCAGGCAGTTGAAACTATGTAAAGATTCCTGGGAGGGGAGTATACCAGGGAATCTGAAAGGAACTATAAGAGAAAACCTGGCAGGCGAAGCCACCAGGTAATTGAGATTTATTGAAGGAATCCTAAAAGAAATCCTGGCAGGTGAGTATACTAGGTGGATGAGATTAAGTGAAGATTCCTGGCAGGGGAGTACACCAGGCAATCGATAAAGTTAAAGGAATTTTACACACTCTTGCAAGTACTCGATTAAGTACCGCTTTGCCACTGGTTGCCCTGCTGGATTTGCTGCTTTCGTGACAGCCGCGGTCTCTACAAGTGACTGGCAAGCAGCATTTGCATTTTCACTTGTCCCGCCTTGGATTAGTGGGGATTGGCTCCCATTGAACTTTCAACTGCTTAGTTAACGTGCCCGCCTGCGCACAGCACGCGCGCATTCGGGCAAGTACTCAAGTACCGCTTTGCCACTTCGCCTGGGTGGTGTGGCGGGCGGTTCTAGGGCGCCGGTAACTGTTGAATCATTGCCTAACTAAGGTTTGAAATTGATCTCAAGTTGGTGTTCTATTTCTCATATTGTATGATATTGGTTTAGTTTTTGCACGACTTTTAATATGTACACCTTGAAATCAAGCATTCTGGCGGGCATTGCAAATGCAACTGTAGTTCCAGTGGTGTCACAGTCTAAACCTTGCCACTCTTCACATACTGCTATTCTCTTAACACCAGTTAACACACGCTTACCAACTCAAGGATGGAACATAGTGAGTTCACCATCTAACTCTGTCAAACCCGCAACGTGCATTATGCCGTCATCTGTAACCAGACTGGGTGTGTGTCCTTTGTATCCATCAAGCACGGCACAACAAGGCTTCTTGGCTGTGAAGCCGTATAATGGGCGTGCCATGTCCGATCAAACCCTTCTGGATTCAGTTAAGGCAAATTGCATGAAAAATGCTGTTCCCACTCCACCAGCCTTATCACCAATTCCATTCCCCACACAGCTGGAAGATAGCTTGGGTATCTCAATCTATGCCAGCCAGTGTGAGTCTCCGATTTCCATCATGGATAACTGGAAGTGCTTAAAGACGCTGTAGTGGCACTCTCATCCACGCTTTCACTCTCTCAATCTACCCTGCCCCCCTTTGCACAGCCCACACCTCAGGCACACAGAAATGCGCTGGTGGTACATGAAAACCATGCCCCTGGTCCAACTAAGCCCGCTATGACGGAACTAGCTCTAACAGCCATCAACACTTCTGTCTTGAGTCTATTTAGGCTGTTTGAAACCTTAGATGCAAGAATAGATAAACAAGCTGTTTTGCTAGCCGACATATCAGGGGGGATCAATACCAATCACCAGCTTCTTGTTGACCATAATTTGAGATGCCTGGCAGCGAATCAAGAACGTACAGAGCATATTGTTGACCAACCAATGCTGGGTCCGGGTACACAGTGTGAAGAAGCTGTCGAGGCGTACGTGCCGCCTTTAACAATCATTGTGGACATTATTCGCCCGGCAGCTACATCCACGGCGGACAAGGTAATACATGTGGATACAGATGCTTCCTACATTGATCTCTAGTCTGTTGTAGAGCAGCACGGTGGTGAGGGTGTAGCCCAGCCAAATTCCTCCATCACTCTTAATGCTTGTCAGGCAGCAAAAAAGAAAAAACCTACACGTTCCCATTTAAAGGGGCCCAGGGCCATGATAAAAAAATCCAAGAACATACCAGGAGCCAGAGGCCCCAAAAATACTTTAAATGCATTTTTTCAGGCCATTGGTGGTACAGTCCCGCCGGCTGGCATATGCAAGCCAACCGCTAGTGAGCGATAAAGTAATGCGATTCCAAAGGTGATTAAAGTAAAATGTACCTCTGGTTGCAGTACTAATCCTAATGATGTTGGTGAGGTAACCAACCTGCCTCTCCCCCCTCCTGCATACTCGCCATTGAACAGTCTTGTAGAGTCACGTGAACGTTCCAAAATCAAAGACTCTGATAGAGCACCACGCTAAAAAAGTTGCTGGCCTGCGCCATCCAGGAGAGTAGCCCGCAGCTACATGTGGGGGACAGTCGCAGGCTATAACCGCGACAATCAAACAAATGATAGATGCCTACTTGGTAGGACATACAACGGCTCTAGTGCCGCCGACGTCCCTCTTGATTCCAGGTGGCCTAACTAAGCAAGGGGCAAGTGGCTTAGTTAAACACTCTCCTCCATTTGCCATTGTGAGCGACTCTGGTCTAGGCTCCACATATAACAACATAAAACCAACTATGCAGGCCCCACGTCTGTGCAATGCTTCTATTGCTCTGACTTTGCCTGACTCAAATAAAACAATACAACAAAGGACTGGGAGTGTACACTTCCTTATTTTGAAATATAGAGAAGGTAATTTTCCTGCCTATGTGCTGAATTGAAGAAGTGTTCTTAACATCTTTAGTGATGGGAGCGCTCTTCGTAATGTGTCCTCACAGATATTGCGCAAATTGAATTCATCTCTGATATTTCAAATTCGATCATAGGTTGTGGATCCCATCCAGAGTGGTGGCCAACCTAATATGGCAAGAGAAAATGAGGTTATTTGATATGGGCTTCCTTTTAACGGAAGACCCTGAGCGTGTAATCCCTCAATTTCAAAGTTCTCCTCCAAAATCAAACATTTATCAAAGCATTCACTCTAGTGAGATGAGAGATGGCCTGGTTTCCTCAATGGTGCCTAACCAGAACTGTTAGCTGCCACAACAGCTCTGAATATTGCGAGCTGGAATTCAAGAGGGCATTTTCATTTACAAGCCTCAATATCCAATCTCCCACAAACATTCCATATTATTGCTTTACAAGAAACTTGGTTGACCGAGACACCAATATGGGATAGCATTGATGTTATTCTGTCACCTGCCTTACCAACTGGAGGCAGACCATCATCAGGGCTGTTGGTCGTGGTAAATTAAAAAATGGGCCTTACCATCACCGACTGAGCATTTGAAAGTGCCTTTATTCTTTTGGTAAAAATAACGTGTGGCTCTCAAACAATAGCCCTAGTAAATTTGTACCGCAACCCGGCTGCAATGTCAGATGAGGCATTTTATGCTGGTTTAGGGTGCATTCTCCACAAAAGTAACACCACCCGTAATCTTGGGCGACCTGAACTTAGATTGTTGGAATTCAAAAAGGGACGCCAAAGATGTTCGACAATAGATGTCATTTATGGCAGAAAGACAGTTCCACATGGTGAATGGGGCAGTATGCAGTGACATTCCTGCACATACAGCATGGTTTCGTAATTCTAGTACAAGCACAATTGATTATATCTATATGTGGATAAATATCTCTTCCAACAGGTTCAGAGCTTGGAGATGCTTGAATTACCACATAGTGATCATAAGCTTCTATCACTATCAATCTTGGGAGATCATGATCTGAATCGAAGACCAATCACCAACCAAATCTTAGCCATTAACTCTTCAAAAACTCATCCTAAATGGTCTGATGCAAAGGTGTCAGTCTATCGACACACCTTGGAAAAAAATGCAAGGGCCGCCATGCCAGTACATTATACAGAATTATTACTACCGTATATCAATTTGTTCACTATCCTATCAAAAGACCGTCTGAAATGTAAACATGTTTTTGATCAAGATTTACAAGTACAGAGCCATTTTAGCAATGGGTGCCCCGGCAAGAGTTAAGTAATGCCAAATGTCAGTATAGAAATTGGGTTAAATCCAGGAAACACATCATGTTCCAACATGACAGTGAGCACATGGGACGTGTGTGGATTCTATTAAATAACCAACCTCGTAATTTGCAAGCCGATGCACAATTTATGGCTGTAAAGGAACACAAATGGATTGAATATTTTACCAATCTATATGCCGATCCATGCTTTGTGGGCAAACAGGTGCATCAGCCTTCATCAGAGAAATGGTCTCTGAATTTTTCACCAAAAATCATTGAAGATCTCATACGAAGTGCTAGCACATCAAGGGCAGCCGGCCCAGATGGCATCACTAACATCACACTAAAAGCTAACATTGTTGAATAGGCCTTACTCTTGGATCAAATTTTCCAACTGGTAGTAAGGACACAAACAATTCCGTTGTCTTGGAAAACCTCAGTGATTATTCCCATTTTTAAAAAGGGAGACCGCTCCCTACCCCAAAATTACTGGCCCATTACATTGTTTGATGCCCCAGGAAAGATCTTCACAAAATTGGTGCTTCAGGATTTTAACATCTGGACACAAGAAAACAAGTTGCGCCATCCCTCGCAAACAGGGTTTGTGCCTCGTATTGGCACTCAAATTAATTTGTTATGCTTTAATACAATCAAAGCACAGTGTCAGGCCACCAAACAAGCGACATATTTCGCCTTCGTGGACTTGCACTCTGCCTTTGATTCCATTTCTCAAGTGCTTCTACTGGACAAACTAGTGAGAGATCAGTGTCCAACCACACTACTTGAAATCATTTGCGCTCTACATTCCGAAACATCTATCCGTGTCCGTCTCTCACTGGATGGTGTGCTCTCTGCACCCATTCAGACAGCGCGTGGGTTGAAACAGGGGTGTCTATTGGCATCATCTGTTTTCAACTACTTTATATATGATCTCAGAGATGCCTTCGACAAAACAATTTCAGATTCACTGAAATCGGGAGGTCTTGCCATCAAGGCACTGATGTATGCAGACGACCTTGTGTTAATTTCCAAAACACAGATGGGTTTCCAACATCTCTTGACAGCTTTTGTATATTCAACAAAACGAACTTAGAGTAAATACAGAGAAAACGCAGATTGTCATATATGCATCAATGAGGGCTGGCACCCAATGTTTTAAGTGGTCAATTAATCAGGTAGAACTACAAATAGTCACACATTATATATACCTGGGCATGTGTTTTGGGGGCATACCCAACCCAAAAAGTCAGCTTAAACTGGTGCAGAAGACACTAGACGCAGCCATAGCGCAAACCAAAATAATCATGTTTAGATATGGCAAATTTTCCATCAGGCCAGCCTGGCTGTATTGGACCCAGAAGGCAACGCCAGCACTATTATATGGTTTGGAGACACTCCCAATTAACACCTGCTTCCAAATTGATCAATGGGAAGCCACATTTTGGTCGACGAATTCCCCACTTACTGGTATGTGTCCCCTCTGCCTGGCTTAGGTATGAACTGGGTCTGGTTTCTTTTAATGCATTATATAATTGGAGACTTTGTTCCCTATTTAGAAAATGTCTAATATCTACCAATGCTGACATCATCTTAAGATCACTATCTGCCTACATGTTCTCAACCAAACACTGTTTTATGGTTAACTGGGTTAACAAAATCTGTCAAATTGTTGGGACCTGTGATATATCTATTGAACTCCTGATCTCTAATCCTAATAAGGCCAAAGAGAAATTATACCAAGCCAACTGGATTAACACCTGTGAGTTGTGTATGCGATATGAAGGGGGTGACATTCTTAGGTTTCCACCAAGGAAAATTCGCACCCTACCCTGCTATCTAGGGAGAGCTCCCACAGTGAAATACAGGCTTGCAATCCTACATCTACGTTTTAATTTATGGTACACAAAGGAGGTTTTGAAAAAGCGGCATCTCTTACAACCTCAAGATAACATCTGTCGCTATTGCCTCAACTTTGGGTCAATAGAAACCTTAGAACATCTGATAACTCAGTGCCCTGAACTAAGAGACCGTAAGCAAATACATTTTACCAAGTATTGTAAATATCTGGGCAGCCTCGAGGGAAATATGTGTTGGTTTATAATCTTGGGTTGTTCCTTTTTGACAATACAACTAGCCACTGTTAATTTCTTGGAAAGTTTACAACTAGAAACTAAATCTGTTTAAAGGCCTTAAACCAGGAAGATTTCACTGGTATTGCTTGTGTGTTGAATCCACTGATCTTATTAGCTAGCAAATCGGGAAGGAAAAGTTAAATAGGTGGTTTTTATGTTGTTTTTATGTTGACCATGTTGATTATATGTATCTATTTTATTCCATTTAATTTTTGCTTTAATTTCCTATGATATCTGTTTTGGTATGTTACACCTTCAAATTCATTTCTAATATGTTATATGTCCTATGGCTTGTGCATCCTTATTTTGTGCTCATTAGGAAGATAACATCTTTTTTATGTACATCGAAAGATTTTTAACATGTTGTAAACATCATTGAAAGGTTGATTAAATTCAACTAAATCAATAAAAAAAAGGAAATTTTACAGGCTGTTGCAAAACTTGTGTTTTGAAGAAGAACAGCAAAACAGTGAATTAACAAACAAACTCTTAATTAAAGTGGAACTTTTGCCATCTAATTAGTAAGGAAGGCATGGTATCAAGTAGTAGACAGAAACAATAGATACGAGTTTTGAAAACCTTTATTTAGTATTTTGGTTGGGTTGGTAGAATTTCTAACGGGCCCTACCTCTAGAATGGGAGTAGTTTCGACCATTAAAGAAATAACAAACAAATCCAAGTCAGTCTAGTCAAAATAAAAAGGCCTATACTAAAAAAACGTAACCTTGCCTTCCTTCTCAAAATGACAAATGTGTTAAGGGAAGACAAAAGGAAAATAGTATCTCAAAAGAAATATCAGAATGACATAAGTCACAACTCCCTTCCTCACGTTCAGTACCACAGGGTCTAGAGAGTTTCTTAAAAAGGATAGGTGGATGGCACAGTTCTATCAGTCTTGCACACTTTGGCTTACTGGTACAATTCAACAGTTCAGGCTTGTGCTTCGAGCTTCTGCTAGTTCAATCACTTCCTTAGGCTTTGTCTGCCTTTTCATAAATGCACAGCTCTACTTTTGACCTTTACTTTCCCACAATTCAACACAGGCTTTGCTTCGCTCGAGCCTGCCTCTCTCTTTACATTCACTTTCTCAATTTCTCATATTTCTGCACAGGCTTCCTTCTGCCGGGCTTGAGCCTGTTTATTCACTTTTTCACTTTATTACACCGTTCTGCACAGGTTTCCCTCTGCCGGGCTCGAGCCTGTCTTTCTCTTTGTGCGGGTTCCCTCCCCCATTTTTTGTCTTAGATGTCTTTTCACTGCAATGTATTTATGTAGACCTCTGCATGACCATTTCAACCTCTCTTTAAACAATTCTAAAATCCACAATGTTCCTCATCTTGCAACACCAATGCCTCTTGGTACTTGTAGTTTCTTATTCTGTTTATTTTGCCCTTTTGGCCTCTTTCAAAGTTCATATACTTTGCCCTCTTGGCATATTCATATACTTTGCTTTACACTTATTCAACTTTCTTTCAGGATCGGAGTTACATTCTTGCCTTTGGTTCCTGTTGTAATACACTTCAACCCAGAACATTTCACAGAGACATTCGAATGTGCGATTTCACCTCACAGGACCACTCTTTTACTTTGTATCCATTGCTTTTACAATTCAGCAATTGTCCTTTCGATTACGCACACGTAACCTTCAACTTTTGGGTTACAGTTACTTTTGCTTTTAACACAAACCAGGCTTCTGTTGCCTTCGATAACTCACGGGCCGTGTTTACTGGTCTTCTTTCATCAACACTCTTCATGCAGCAATAAAGGCCATTACCAACGCCTCCTCTGCTCCTCCCCAACTCCGTTGTTCACCCGGGATGGTCTTGGCCCGCTTTCAGGCACCTTGACAGTGTCTTTATTTCCGCTCACTCGGTTTCATTCTTGGAACATTTACGGCTTCCCGAAAGTGTGGAATTCTCACCTGGCTCTCTCTCGTTCTTCGCAACTGCCAATAAACCTCTTGGCCTTCCAACTTCCATAGCCTGGTTCGCATCAGCCCTGAAAGGGCTGTTCCTTCTCGTACCCAGCCTTGCTCAGCGTGTGCCTGTGCATGCCACTTTTTATCCTGACAGGGAGTGTTAACAAGTGGCAGGTGTGTATAGATAGGATTATGTGCCTGACTCTGCCTGGCCTCATTACAGGGCCAGAGCCATTGAAAGTCAGTAGAGGTAATCTTTCTGGCCTCAGTAGGTTTGCCAATGTAAAATGGAGAGGAATTATGGGCGCTGTAGTTTCCCATAAAATAAGCAGGGATAGGGGTTATATGAGATGTGGAGAAAGGGGGATGCCATGACTCACCATCGGGTGCTTCTCCCCCACTACCAAGGCTCCCCTAGCCAGGTGATCCTCCCTCAGTTGTTCACCCCCCAGCTTCTAGATCCAAAAACAATGGCCTTTCCCTAGCCACCTGAATATGAGATCCCCGATACTGGATTGTGAAACACCCTCTGGTTTTTTACATATTTAAGAAACCTATGGAAGGGAACCAACCCTCTGGATCCAAGGGCCTCTACCTTGGAGAACATTTTTGTTAGAGTCATTATTACATTTTGGGTTTGGAACACCTTTGCTAACTTCAGGAGAAAATACATGTCCTTGCACCCTTTGTTGATTTGTTTTAGTGTAAGGGTCAGGATAGGACGTTTTGGACACAAGGACGGCCTTTCAGTTACTGACTTCCTGACATAGGGCCTCATCACGAGTTTGGCGGTAACCCTTAAATCCGGCGGTAGCGCTATTACCACATGTGGTAATATAAATTACCACCTGCGGTAAACTAGGCTTACCACCTGTTGGACCTCAGTCTATGTGTTAACAATTCAGACACGTAATAAAAATACAAACCCAAATCGTTGTTCTCTTTGGTGCGTTAATAAATGTTAAAGTTACAAAAGTATCGAAACAGTTGCACTACGCTGTGCCATTTTACAGTGGCTTATATTTGAACATAGATAAAATGCATTCATTAGAGAGCTCGCACACATTAAATGGCTTTTCTAACAATACATTTCACTTACACATTTGTCACTGGGTCCCCTGCACGGAGTCTGAATGTTTCTCTCACAGTCTCTAGCAGATAGGAGCCTGCCGTTTAACCAAAGCTCACTTAAAAAATGGGAACCCACATAAAATATAAATCATGAATTACTTTTAAAAAACAAACATGTTTCTATCACAAAACCAGTAAGTATTTCCCAGGCACACTACACGCACCTCAATTACTGCATATTCTGCTAAATCTGGTGGCAATATTTCTGTCTCAGTTTGGCATGGAACCCCGGGGTCGCATAGATAAGCACTCTCTCCACATCAAACGGCCCTCAGCACTGGAGTCTGCCCGCCTGCCAGCTAGCTGTCAACGCTCTCAGTCTGAAGATATCTCTCACAGCTCTCCAAGGTGTCTGCCCGAGCTAAACCCACTCAAAGTCCTTTTCATAGCTCCCCCGTCACTCAAAGGAAATCCTTCCCCTTGCTGATCATCCCACCTAAACCACATGATTCCATTGTCAGAGAGCAAAAAGATACATCTCTTCTTGAATTTCCTGCTCACACAATGGCCTTCTTAGCAGAACGGAACTTCGCATTTTGATCACCCAGCACAAACGCAGCTTCAACATTTTTACTTTTCCATTGAAAAAGAGCCTCATGTATTTTAGGTTATTTCCACAGACTAATTTGTACTAAATGTTAAGGACATGGGACATGTTACTGGTGTTATATGAGTATGTTAATATATTAGTAATAATTTTTTTAATGCAACTCAGTCAATTGAAATATCATATGCACTTTTAACAAGTGCTCTGCATTTCTACAGTCTGTGCATTTTCCATCTGCCTTATGCATTGGCAACCACATGCCTTGCGCATTTCTGTATTTCTGTATAAGACTGTCATGCCCCAGGTACTCCTCTCGGCACCAGGTCACTCCCTGTAGTCCTTGGAAACTGCTTTGGCGTCTTTCCCAGCGTCAGATACGCCATAGGCATGGATGAACTACATTAAGAAGAGAAATGAGTGGGCACCACTTGACAATAGACCAGCGAGTATCAATTTTCAAAAATCGTAAACCAAATGGTCGATTAGTTCAAATATTTCTTATCCTATTTTTCAAAAAGGAGCTGGCTGTGATGAATTCGGAGACACCCAAATCCAAAATACATATGCAGCAGAAGAAGACCAAGTGAGATACGAGGTCACACAGCCGCTCTCACAGGAACCCAATCCGGGTTTATAAGTAGACGAAAATAATTTCAAGTTCAATTAGTTAGTAAAAATTATATATTGTTGATTGAAGAATGACAACGTTCAGGTTCAGTTGTATTTCAACATCATTTTATCAACAAAAAAAAAAAAGGAATCTCTTATGCGAGAAGTCACTAATACACTCTTAGTGAGGAAGAAATTGCCACATCAACATTTTCAATCAGACCAAAAAATTGCCAATGCATTTCGGAATACCATTTCCTTCATCAGTCGAGTTCCTTCTGTTTATCGTCCTCATCAAAAAGCAAACCACCGGCTACAGCACCTCTCTGTTCCACAAACCAACTGACCCCAATAATCTTCTACATCGTTTGAGATTTCATCAGCCTTGTTTGCTCAGAAATCTTCCATATAGCCAACTGTTATGGGTAAAGAAAATTGTAAGTGACCCAGAGGACTGCACAGCACAACAGCTTGTGATGAAAGAAAAGTTTTTGGCACGTGGTTATAAACAGAAGGAACTTGACTTGGCTTCCGCCAGGGTGAGCGCCATGGCACGCGAAACTCTGGTGTCAACCCAAAATCCTAAAACCAAAAGAGAACTTAAGTCACCTGTGTATGTTTCCAAATTCTCAATCCAAAGCAATAAGATTAAGAAAACCATCAGCAAACACTGGGGGATCTTGAAAAACAACACCAGGGTACACAATTTATTTAGTGAATTACCGGTGTTTGCATACCAGCGCAGCAAGAATCTCAGGGACGAACTGGTACACACCAGACCGCCTCTCAAAGAACCCATAACTCAGAGAACTGGTACATTCCCTTGTCTTCATTGCAGTAACTGTAACTCAATAATCAAGGGGAATGTCATCAACCACCCAAGAACAGGAAGAAAGATTCTCCTAAAAACCTACGGAACCTGTGACAGCACAAACATTATTTACGGCATCAAATGCCCATGCGGAAAGTTCTATGTGGGCCAATCCACAAGAATGGCTAAAACGAGATGGAACGAACACCGGTCTTGCATCCGGAATGCAAACATGAACTCAGCTGTAGCACGACATTGGATTGAAAATGGACACAATCTGACCCAAATAAGATTTGTGATTTTGGAAGCAATCGCGAGGATCAATCTACACGAGGACTTGAACCAGCGGTTGAACCACAGAGACACGTTTTGGATCGACAAACTTGGTAGTCTGGCCCCAAATGGAATTAATGAATAAATCAATTACCACTGCTTCTTATGATCCACAATTCTATCTGTTTTGATTGATATGTTCTTTATACCCTATGAATGTGGACCTATAAGTTACCCTGCTGCATTTCCTGGACAAATTGTCTGGGACCTAAGGTGCCGCCTTTGACGACACCAACCGTAGCAGCGGTCTAGATATGTAAATTGAAAGTGTTACAATATATAACCATGTGATCAGGTTTTCTTCTATGTACGACAAATGTCACTGTATCATGTTTGGAACAAAAGGGGTCCCCCTTGGACTTCCCCACCGATAACACAGTATATATATGCTTATGTGTGAACTCAAGAGTTGCCCTCTATATGTCACTAATGTTTTTACTGCACACCACTCACCAGGGGTTATCAGCCCTTGGCAGGGCCAGACTGACATTTACATTCATGACTTTAGCATAGTATTTCTTTTATTTCTATCATTTCAATTTTGGTTTTCCATTTTTTAACACTCCACTATTCTTCATTAATAGCCATGAGGCCAGACAAATATTAATATTTGTCCTAAACAAACCCATGGGTTTGAATGCAGCCTCACATTTTCGACCACGCGCCAATTTGGGCTGTCTTGCGGTCACGTGTCTTTTAAAGGAAGCGTTGCCCTAGCTACGCCTCGATGCTACAGCCGCAGTGTTTCACGAGCAGGCAACGGGAGCACCACAGTTCCCCATGTCCAGCACGGTAAGCTTGTCTTAACGCTTACATTTTGTTTCCGATACACGGATTTCACCCGCTTACCAACACACATGCTTTCTGATTACAGACATACTGCTGGAGGATGTTCTTCTGCGCTGATTTTACATCAGGCAGTTTTGAATTCTAAATAGCTGACATCGCCACACACAGCACACGCATTTTGCTATTTCAGGTAAAACATTTTCTTTTCTTTCTTTATCTCACTGTCCTTAACTCATATCGTATAGAGTCTCATCATTTTCTATTTTCTTTTTCTCAAATTTGCTTCCTCATCTTTACCATCTACTACTGTTACTTCAACCAAATGGTATGTTCTTTACATTCTCATATATATATATGACACTAACACGTGTTAATGTGTTTTGTCACATGATGATGGTTAACTTTATTTGATGATTTGGTATACATTATTTATAGACCGAAATGCATTGGAAATTTTTTGGTCTGATTGAAAAATTTGATGTGGCAATTTCTTCCTCACTAAGAGTGTATTAGTGACTTCTCGCATAAGAGATTCCTTTCTTTTTTTTTTGATAAAATGATGTTGAAATACAACTGAACCTGAACGTTGTCATTCTTCAATCAACAATATATAATTTTTACTAACTAATTGAACTTGAAATTATTTTTGTCTACTTATAAACCCGGATTGGGTTCCTGTGAGAGCGGCTGTGTGACCTCGTATCTCACTTGGTCTTCTTCTGCTGCACATGGATGAACTACATTACCCAGCTGGTTTAGCATCAGTTAGTCACGTGATATGTCAGAACATGCCTTCACACCTCTCAGCGCCGTGGCTTTTATTACAGCCAAACACCACAGTTCGGTGCTCTTTAACCGTTGCTATTACTGCCTGGAAAGTAGCATTTCAAGTTGTTTCCTTATTATCCCGATCGCTGAACTCTGGACCGTTTACTCTGACTCTTCTTCTGGTTAATCCTTGTCGGCTTCTGACTCCCGGTACCATTTGTTTATTTCCCCTGGTTACCCGACCTCTGGCTATGTCCCTCGGATTTGCTTATGTTTGCTCCCCTATGTCCGACGCCACCTTCCTAGTTCCTGCACCTGCTCCAGTGCCCGCGTATCATTTTGGAACACTAGCACTGCTCTGACAAATCATCTGTTTCCACGTGCCATCTGACTTTCAGCTTCTACACACCCCTGGTGTTATCTTGGGACACCTTGTTGCATGCTCACACGGATCCACTTATCACCATCAACAAAGGATTTGAACACTATTTTTTACCCTATGGACGCTCTGTTGATGTTTCCCTTTCACTCACAGTGACCCGTTTGATGCTCTGCTGTGACCAACTACAGGTTACTACTTTTGATTGTCTTGTTAGGGTTTTTCTGGGACGCTCTGCTGCTTTCCTTCCTCAGGATTACAAGTTTCTCTTAGTTTGCACCCTTGTGCCATTCGGGTCAGGGTTCATTGGAACAGACTATCCCTTTGGGACTTGATTCTCATGGTTCTACAGTCTGACATTCTGAGGTGAACAATAATTTTGCTACAAATAGGTTTCAGATTTATCCACAGTACACAGCAGGGGTTGCTGAGGGTGGTGCGGCTGGGACCATTGGCTTGTTACTGGTACTTGTATCTGCTGTATCTGCTTTTTCCCTTAGCTCTGTCGCTGCTCCTGACTTTTCACTCAAGCCCCTAGCCTGTCAGGTATATTACTATTCTGCAGGCTGCTCTCTTGGGGGGAAGTATTTTTTAACATCGGTGTCTCAGACCTCGGACCCCCTTTGAGTGACCGGTCTTCCTGGATCTGTGGTTTTTCACCCCACACCGCATTGGAATGTGACAAAGACCCACACTACAGCTACATGTGCATGCCAAACTAATAAGCCCCTACTATACAGAGCCCCCAGCAATCCATAGCCCCGAGCAACTCCTCCTACGCTCCCTCCTTTTTTTTTTTACTGCTGGGATATCACCCGAAATCACTGGAGGAAAAAAATGGTTTAAAAATGCATGTACTGCTCCCAATTGAATTTTCTTCTATACTTGAAAATAAATTATGAGATCTTATTTTTTTTAATCTTCAGATCACCTTTATATCTTCATATTTTATAATTGGTGATCCAAAAATGTATTTATTTTAAGCAAAAATCAAATCATTAACATTTTCAGAAAAGATTGAAAACATCTGTGTCATTCAATGAATGCAAAATACACAAACAGCAAAAATAAACAAAATCAGTTTGTGGAGAAATAAGAGTTTGTTGTAAAATCACGCAGGAAACTTGTTGGTAGAACTCCTCTATTGTAGGACTTCATGGGACCTCCTTCAGGGTCGTCATCTCTGTTTCTTTCGGGGTCCTCATCTTCACATTTATTTTGGTCATCATGTTCACCCCCTTCTTCGGTCCAGGGGGCTTTCCAGGTGACTCCAATCCAGGTGTCCAGGTGTCCAGGTGTCCAGTGATCCAACACTCCAAGGTTCCGGTGCTGACGAAGAAAACAATTATTTTTCTAGAGTAAAATGACACATTAAGTATCAAGCACAATAAATCTTTATTCCTTTTCCAATGGAGCATCTGAAACCACATTCGATTATGCATACAAATACACATTATAAAAATAGCGCCATGCAACCAAGACACTCCTTCAATAAATACACACCTAATTACATCACTCCTACATGGTATTTCCCAGATAAGAGCCCCTTTGTACTTGAGCATTATCACTGTTTACACCTGATCACTTGCTATGGCAATTCTATAATTTTTTTTAATCCTCTGTTAGTTTCAACTTGCTTTTGTCTCTTCACTTCATGTTTTGGGTGAAAAGGCTTGATTTGATTAACATGGACAAACTGTTCCACTGTCAATTCACCCTCCTTTTTAGCAATTCTATAGACCACAGGTGAAACCTTATCTGTAATTTTATATGGCCCTTGCCACGCTGCAAGAAATTTGCAGTTTTTGTGTTTTCCCTTCCCAAAATTCAATTTATATACCTGATCTCCTATTTCATATTCCTTCACAGATGCCTTCCTATCATAATATGTTTTTACACCGCCTGTAGCCTCTTCCAAATTCCGCTGCACAAACGCAAACAACTGTTGTAAGTGCTTCCTCAACTCTTCCACATATTCATGAATTGTAGACGCATTTACAAGGGCTTGTTCACTTGTGCTGTAAAGTAAGTGTTGTGGCAGAACCATTTTCCTTCCTGTCAATATTTCATGTGGGCTGAGATTTGTCGATTTAGCAGGCGTCAACCTGATAGCCATTAGTACCAATGGAAGACGTAAATCCCAACTAGAACCTGCTTCAGCTACAAACCTTTTAAACATGTCAACTATTGATCTGTTACACCGTTCTACTCCCCATGAAGAGGAGGGCCAGTAAGAAATGTGTAGTTTTCTCTTCACACCCAAATGTGCCATATTGTTGTCATCAATGCACTAGTGAAATGACTTCCTCGGTCTGACTCTCCAACCTCCACTCCATCCGTGATCTCAAAGACTGAAGGCCCAATTCATACCTGAAACGGGCAATTGGAACACATTTAGGCAGGTCTAATACACATTTCCACATTTGCCTTCCAGTATGTCCCAATCTATTAGCCTCGACAATGGATTTGCATCCAAACCATATAACAAGGAGGGAATAACCTTGCCAATGTAAAACTCTATGACCAGTTTTAAGGAAAATGTACAGTACCTATTTAGGATTTCTTTCATTTGCAAACAAGACTAATATTTTCTCCTCCAGTATTGTTGTCAAATGCACCTTAGTTGGGAAAGATCGCAATGTGGACCCTAGATATGTGACTTCATTAGCAACTGGAATTACTTGGTCTTCTAAGCGCCATACAAATGAGTAATCAGACTTTAGCGGACGCTTGAATTTCACAACTTTAGACGTTAGTGGATTTATCTTTAATTTGTTTAACCTTGTGTAATCCTCTAGTGCTCCCAGCAAATGTTGCAGACCTTTCGGAGTATAATCTAGAAGCACTATGTCATCTGCATAGACAATCCAATTAATTCTCTCCTTACCAACTCAAGGACTTGTCAAAGCAGCCCATTGCAGACTCTTTGCTAGGTCACACAAATAGAGGTTGAAGAGAAACGGTGCCACTTTGCACCCCTGCCTAACCCCCTTTTCAGTCTTGATCTCGCCAGATAACCTCCCCTTTTTGTCCAGCCTTACCTGTAGTTGTGAATCATTATGCCGCTCCACTATAATCGCTAGCAATGTTTCTGGTAACCCCATCTCTTCCGCTTTCCCCACAGGTGCTCTCTGATTATTGTATCAAAAGCCTGGGATAAATCAATCCAAGCCCCATGGAGCACGCGCCCTCCCTTTTGAAAAGACCTGCTACATACAGTACTCATTACCAGATCGTTCAATGATGTAGAGAGACTCCTTTGAAAACCAACTTGATGTTTCGATAATATTCCGCTAGACTCCACCCACTTTTCCAATTCTTTCAATATGACGGCTGCAAAAATCTTACTAACCGTGTCCAAAAGCGAGATCGAGTAGTAGTTTTTTGGATCCGCCCAATCCCCCTTTTTATAGATTGGGACCATAATAGATCTCCTCCATGAATCTGGGAGATGTCTTGTTCTCAGTACCTCCTTGAATAGCACTGTAACAATCAGGACCATAGACCAATATTGGATTTTAGTATTTGAGTGGCCAATCAATTTGGCCTTGCAGCCCAAGAGGAAGCAGATTTTGTAATCAGGTCTTCTATTACCTCCTGTATGATGTTCAGTTCCCAACTTACTCCCTTTATAGAATCTATGTTATGTCATGTTATGTTATTTGGCATTTATATAGCGCCTTGTGTATCATTGGTATGATCTCAAAGTGCTGGTAGGTTGAAGGCCCTCGGGAACCGCAGTTCGAGTCAGCAGAGAGAGATAGAGTGTCGTATAGTGTGTGGGTGCACCAGATATGTGTGCAGCCAGTGTGGTAGTTGCATGATAGCTGCTTCTTAGCTGTAGGTGTGGTGGTGAAGAAATCATTTGGATGTGTTCAGTCTGGAGGGTGGACACCCAGACTGAGTTCCGGCTGCGTTAGGCCTGGGGAGACTCATAGGCTAGCAGTATGTGCTCAGCTAGTTGTGTTTAATTAGGAAGATGGGTAGTTTGTGGGGTCATGTTAGTATGAGAACAGCTATACCGAATGTGTCATAGTATAGCTGTGTTCTAGTTGAGTGATGGTGTATAGGAGAGAGTAAGCGTAGTAGTGTGATATGGTGGTTATCAGTAAAGCGCCGGTGACCAAGCACTACATCCATACCATTTACTCTATCTGAATCTAACCTTATGTCTGACGTGTTCTCATATAGTTTTAACAAATACTCACGCCACACATCTTCCTGTATGATGCTACTTTGTAGATTACTCTGAGCTGCCATAGTTGAATTACTCAATAACCAGAAGTTTCTAGAATTGGTCTGACCCACAACCCTTAGCATAATTTCACCACCCCGTTGCATGCACAAGTATTTATTAGATTTCGATCAATTTCTATACTCAATTTCTCAATATTTTTACTTCGCTCAAGTACTCATCATCTCCCCATTTCTTCAATTTTAACGCTTGCACTGCTTTTATCAATTCTCTTTTCCTTTCCCATGTCCTGTCATCAAATGTATGTTTATGCTGGCATACAGGTTGGTTTCCCACTATGTCGGGCGGATTCAGATTCCACAGAACGTTTACAAAGCTTTTTGGAACACCGATTACAGCTAATTCATTATTGTGCATGGCACTTGTAAGAAAGTCCAAGCAGACCATAAATAGGCATTTTAACGAGAGCAGGATCGAGGAAGTAACTGGGGTCACAGAATCGATAAGCTTCGTGGTGATCTTATCTGACAAAATTCTAACGCCGTTAGAAGAAAAAGTGCTTAATAGAGGGCTGTCTTTTGCACCGACTATAGGAACTGATTTTGTGGATTTCCAAATAGACCTTTTTAAATTCACTCGAAAATTGAAATTGAAGAAGTTTTTTGCAACCCAGACTAAACAATACAAATCACGTGAATTAGTGGGCTCACCCAGTATTCATTCTATTAAAGATATTGAGAATATTCATATGCTCTTGTCTTTATCTTCAGAACAAGAACGATCTATTATAGAGACACGACAGGATTTGGAAGTACATACTCTTTCTTTACCTGTTCAAGAATTGAAATTAAAATCTAAATTTACACCATTGTTGGCGAGTGATAACATCATTGATACATTTCAGCGAGCAGTGACCAATGATATACACAAATATTTGGATAGCGTGAGGAGTAAATATAAAAAACACAGCTTCGGCAATCTGACAAGAAGGGAACGAGAGGCTTTGAAACAAATGAGACTTGATAATTCCAATGTAATACGTGAAGCTGATAAAGGAGGTAATATTGTGTTATTGAACAGCAAGGATTACATTGAAATGGGGACTTAGTATTTGAATACTCCAGGCTGTTATTGGACCTTACCAGTCAACCCATCCAAAACCATCACCAAAGAATTACACCAATTAGTGGATCATTGGCACACAAGGGGAGCACTAACTGATGATGAAAGTTCATTTCTTAAGATTGTGCATTCTACAATGCCTGTAATGTATTTTTTGCCTAAGATACACAAAAGTTATGATAGGTTGCCAGATGTACGGCCAATAATGAGTGGCATTGGATGGGTGAAGGAAGGTCTCTCGCAGTACATTGACAACATTCGTAGAGAATATGTACTATTGATGCCCTACTTTATTAGAGACAGTACTCATGTTTTGCAAACACTCATGGATATAGAATGGAATCAAGATTTTCTTTTGGTGATGATGGATGTCACTGCAGTATACACCTCGATTAGCCATGATTTAGCTTTACAAACCATTGATTATGTTTTTCAAGATTTGTCAGCATCTTATGCATTTCAAATAGATATGCTGAAAGATTTCTTAAGGTTTACACTCAGCAATAATATTTTCTTGTTCAATGACACCTATTACTCCCAGGTGAAGGGGTTGCAATGGGGGCCAAGTATGCGCCCTCATTGGCTAACCTATTTATGGGTTTCTTTGAAGCAAAACATGTGTCTAATGATGACAAATTTAAAGATAATGTGGTACTATGGAAAAGATGTATTGATGATATCTTGATGATGTGGAAAGGAACTGAACAAGATCTATTGAATTTTATGGAACATCTGAACAACAGTAATTTTGGGATTAAGATGACAGGTGAATATAGTAAGTCCTCAATTAACTTTCTCGACCCTACTATTTACATTGAGTCCGGTAAAATAGAGACTAGAACGTTTAGGAAACCAACAGAAGTGAATTCCACACTTCATGCAGACAGCTGCCATAAGAAATCGGTCATTAGTAATATACCAGTGGGAGAATTTTTCAGGGCACATCGCAACTGCTCTAATGAAGAAACTTTCAAACAAGAATGTGATCTGTTATCCAAAAGATTCACTGCCATAGGATAAAGTGCAGCAACGATCTCAAAAGCTCAACAAAAGGTCAGGACTAAACCAAGGATGTTAATGATTAATAAACAGTCTGTTAATGAGGCTATTATACCTCCACGTAAAATTGGTATCATGACTAGAAATACCAAAGAGACCAGTTTACTGTATAGTATGGTCAAAGGACATTGGGGTATATTGCATTTGGATCTAGATATTTCTTCCTTTCTTAATGACACGCCTTCATTCACATACACGAAAGCTCCGAATTTAAGAAATCAGCTTTGTCCATCTCTAGTAAAAAACATAACCCCCACAGGCGTAGAATGGTTGAAGCCCTTGAAAGGTTTTTCGAAATGTGGCACTTGCAGTATGTGCTGTTATGCGCTATCGGACTGTTGTGTATTTTCGAATGAACTTGGTATACAAGTACGCATTGATGAATTTATTAATTGTCGCAGCAAATTTGTAATTTACGCAATTGTGTGTGTCTGCCGCAAGATTTATGTAGGGAGTACTATTAGGGAATTGCATGTACGCATAAGGGAGCACATCTCTGCTTTACGTAAATCAGATCTCAATCTGCCGTTAACCAATCATTGGCAAATGTTTCATCAACTTGATCAAGTCAAAGATATCAGGTTTATAGGTCTCAAAAAGATCCAACTGGGTCAACGTGGAGGTGATATCCAGCTTTGTTTAAGGCAAATGGAATCCAAGTATTGTTACACTCACCTGGCTCCCACAGAGGGGTCGATCTGGACTGGACTGCTGCGGTCTCCACCAATGTGACACGTAGGGCCGAGATGGGGGACAGGACTGGCCCACCTTGCTTCGTTTGCTTGGCCCATAGGAATATTCTTCTGCAAGTGGAGAAAGGGAATTAACCACCCGTGGAGTTGAGCGTAAATCCCCCCACCCCGCTGTTCTCCCCACTGATCACCTTGGATGTTCCCTCTTATAGTCTCACCTGATGATTTGAAAAGATGAGCTCTCCATCCTGCATTGAGCGCAGGGGCGCGTAGATAACCAGTTGCTTCACTGGCTCGAAGGAATTGGTGAGTTCCAGGACAATATTGACTCCGATATTCCCGGCAAGACGCCGTAAGTATGTAGTTCGTAAGAGTTCAAATGCCTGACTTTCACTCTTGTCCGATTCCTTGCAGGTTGTAGCTTGACCCTACTGAAGAGTCCCTAGTGGCAACCAGTAATGTTCTGGTAAAGATTTGTATTATCCAACACAGTTCGATAAAATAATGTCCATAAGTAACCTGTTGCTTTCTCCCTTATTCAGGTGCTGAGAGAAAGTATGAAGTCTCAGGGAATAATGCCTCCGGCGGTAAAATCAGGTACGTCTTTTGTGGTGAGGAGAGTTCCCCTTGTTAGTCCCTTGTTTCACCTTGCTGTCCTTTTGTTTACCCTTAGGGGCCGGGGTTCGGCTAGGATGCAGTGGAAGCTGCGCCGACCCGTGAAGAAGAATAGTACCCCCCAGTGGTAAAATCAGGTAAGTCTATGGGGGGTATTCCTCTGTGTATTCCCTTGGCTCACCTTGCTGTTCTTGTCTTCTCCTTAGTGTCAGAGTGCGGCGGTAACATGCAGGAGGATGCGGTGAAATGTGAAGATGCTGCAAAGGCCGGTGAGTCCAGCGCGGCGCTGCAGCAGGCAAGGCGAAGCGCATAAAATAACTTCTTTCTTTCAGCTCGATGATTGGGAATTCAGGTAAGGATCAAAGGTATTGCTCTTGTTCTAACCTTTTCTCCTTCTTTCTCCCTTTTTCTAGGAGCTCCAAACTCGCGACGGGCGTGGCAGAAGACTGGATGCAGACTTGCAGGCACGGTGAGCGTTACGCTGCTGGATGCAGAATAACGCGAAGCGTGTGCTGCTCTTCGGGCGTGGTTTAAATAGCCTCCAAAGTAGTCCCAGGTAAGTATTCCTCCCCAGCCCCACCCGAGTAAAAAGATAGTCCCTAGGTAAAATAGTCCCTTCCAAGCCTCGTTTGGCTTGGAACTCTTGCAGCATGGTCTGCATCAGGTAAGTTTGCAGCATGGTCTGCATCAGGTAAGTTTTAATCTATGAGCCTGGCGCCTATGGCGACAGGACTGACTCTCCATATGAGCCTGGCGCCATAGGCCCCATGACTGCACCCAAATAGCCCCTAGCGGGGGTTGTTGGGCTTGCTTGGGGTAACTTGATGCCTGCTTCCGGGGTTGCTGAACTTGGTCTGGGTCCCCGGGGGTAGGCATCATGACAGCACTCCCCCCCGAGGCCCCTCCTAAAGTCATTCTTCCCTGTGGTTTCGGTTTGTCTGGGAAATGTCGGTGGAATTTTTTAACCAATCGGGGGGCATTAACATGGTCACTAGGTTCCCATGACCTTTCCTGTGGTCCGTAACCTTTCCAGTCGATTAAATAAAAAAGTTTTGATTTTATCAGCTTGGAGTCCAGGATGTTCTTAACTTCAAATTCGGGTTCTCCGTCTACAAGGATGGGGTCTGGTGGCTTGGTTAGTCTTGTCCCTGGTTGTACTGGCTTCAAAAGTGACACATGAAAGACGGGATGAATTCGCATATTAGCAGGTAAGTCCAACTTGACAGCCACCGAGTTGATAATGGCCTTAATAGAGTAAGGTCCCAAATATCTGGGGTTAAAGGTCCATGTTCCCTTTAGAGGTATATGTTTTGTGGCTAACCATACTTGGTCCCCTATTTGGTATTGTGGAGAATCACTTTCTATGCCGATCAGCATCTTTCTTGTATTTTTCTTTCGCCTGTTTTAAATGTGTAGTTGCTTCCTTAAAGGCTTGTGTAATCGTAGCGTGCAGATGGTCCACTGCAGGCATTTCTAAGTCTTGGCGTGAGTCAAGGTCTGAGGTTCGAGGATGGTGCCCATATAAGGAATAAAAGGGGCTTTGTCCAATTCCAGAATGTACTGAATTATTGTATGCATATTCGGCGATCCTAAGAATGTCTTTCCAATTACTCTCCGTCTGATGTAACATACAACGCAGGTATTGTTTGAGAGTCTGGTTGGTCCTCTCCGTTTGACCATAGGTCTGGGGGTGGTGACTGGTCGATAACCTCACATCGATTTGCGCCAATTGACAGCATTTTTTCCAAAAATGTGAAATGAATTGACTGCCCCAGTCAGAGACCAACACGGACAGAAATCCATGTATGCGAACAATGTTTTCAAGGAATTCTTTGGCCAGGATTGAGGCTGAAGGTGGTCCTTTTAAAGGAAAAAGTGGGCCATCTTGGAAAAAAGATCCACAATAACTAGAATGGTGTTAAACCCATTACAAGGAGGTAGATCGGTAATAAAGTCTAACGATAAGGTGTGCCATGGTGTAGGCGGAATGTCTGAAGGTTGTAAGAGTCCAGCTGGTTTTTTCTTTTGACTTTTGTTTTGGGCGCAAATGCCACAAGACATCACAAATGATTTCATATCCTTTCGCCAGGTGGGCCACCAGAATTGTCTTTTAATTTTAGCTTCAGTTTTTGCAATACCTGGGTGCCCCTCCATTAGGGTATCATGATAACGGGAAATTACTAGCTCTTGTAGTTCCTTGTGTGGCAGAAATAGCCGCCCTTGGTAATAAGGCAGATCATTGGTGACAGAGTAGTCCGGGCCTTTCTTTACCCAGTCCTGCAGGGCTGTAGGATCAAAGAGTTGCTGGATCTTTACCTGAATGTCCTCTAGTGTCTGTAGAGTAGTCATGCCAAGAATCCTTTGTTCGGAAATTATAGGTACTGGTTCTGGGTTCACTTCTGCCTCTCCCATCCCTATTCGGGATAAGGCGTCTGCTTTACCATTCTTACAACCTGGTCGATAGGTTATCACGAAATCGAACTCGGCAAAGAACAATGCCCATCGGAGTTGACGTGACAATTGGGCCTTGGCTGTTTTTAAATACTGTAACTTCCGGTGATCGGTGATCACAGTAATGGTATGCCTGGCACCGAGAAGATAGTGCCGCCAAGCCTTGAATGCAGATTTAATGGCTAATAACTCCTTGTCGGTAACCGCGTAGTTTAACTAGGGTGGCGAGAACTTTCTGGACCAAAATGCTACTGAGTGAAGCTGGCCAGTTTCAGGGTCCTTTTGAGACAGGACAGCTCCAGTGGCTAGACTGGATGCATCAGTTTCCACTATGTATGGAAGTTCTGGGCGCGGGTGCTTTAACAAAGGTGCAGACGTGAATTTCGCTTTCAGCTCTTGGAAGGCATTTTCAGCTTCTTCAGTCCACATAAAGCGTTTATTTTTTCGCAAGAGTGCTGTGATGGGATGTACAACATGTGAAAAATCTGGGATGAATCTGTGGTAGAAATTGGCAAAGCCGAGCATGCTTTGTACTCCTTAACTGAACTTGGTGATGGCCACTTAAGGATTGCGTCCACCTTTTGTGAGTCCATTCGGACTCCCTTTGGGGTCAGGATAAACCCAAGGAATTCAACTTCTGTGGCATGAAAAATGCATTTTTCTAGTTTTGCATATAGTTTGTGCTGGCGCAATTTCTCAAGGACTGCTCGGACGTGCTTCACATGGTCAGATACTGAAGAGGAGTATACTAGAATATCATCGATATACACGACAACACAAACATCAATGAGTTCACGAAGGACATTGTTCATGAAGTATTGGAAGGCTGCTGGTGCATTGCACAACCCGAAAGGCATCACCTGGTATTCGAATAACCCATACTTAGTGCGGAAAGCAGTCTTCCATTCGTTGCCCTCTTTTACACGTACCAGATGGTATGCCCCCCGGGGATCTAATTTAGTGTATATACAAGCGTCCTTCACTTGGTCTAGTAGTTCAGGGATCAGAGGCAATGGGTATCGGTTCTTAACAGTTATCTGGTTCAATGCGCGGTAGTCTATGCACGTTCTGAGGTCACCTCCCTTTTTGGGTACGAAGAACAAAGCTGAAGATGCAGGGGGCTTGGATGGGCGAATAAAGCCATTGGCAAGGTACTGGTCTAAGTATTGTCGTAGGTGAAGGTTCTCAGGTTCCGTAAGGGCATAGATCCTGCTACAAGGGGGTTGTGCACCGGGTATGAGATTGATTTGACAATCGTACGATCTGTGAGGAGGTAAGGTGTTTGCCTGTTCCTTTTGGAAGACATCCTTGAATTCTTGGTATTCTGGAGGTAGTTGCATGACTGCTGTGGTTACTGTGGCCAGGCCTGCGTTCTGATTTTTCTTTGGGTAACAGGTTTGTGCACAATCCGGGAAGGTTATTCTCTTCTCTCGCCAATCAATACAAGGATTATGTGTTTCCAACCAAGGTATCCCCAGTATTATTTGGAACTGTGGGGCTTTGATTAGATCAAACACAATAGTCTCTCGATGCCCATCCTGACCCAATAGTGTCATCTCTGCGGTGGAATGAGTTACAGGTCCAGAGGCAATTTCAGTTCCATCGACTGTGGTGATGACATCTGAGGTGGTTTTTCGGCAGAGAGGTAGATTCATCCTGGAAGCCAATTCATAGTCCACATAGTTTCCTATGGCCCCGCTATCAATGTATGCCCTTACTGCGTGCATACGCGATGGCTGCCCCGGATCTACGAGGACCATTGGTATGATGAAATGAAGGTCTGAGTATCCTTCTTCAAGCTCGGCAAGCGACCCGCTACGCTTGTCGGGCGTGGTCGTTTCCCGAGTCTGACTCCATATGGCTTTTATCAGCAGCTCTTACCACCTTCTTGGGTGGTTTTACCTGGCAATCCCGTAGAAAATGCCCAGAAGTTCCACAATATAGACACAATTGCATTTGCCGTCTCCTTTCTCTTTCCTTCTTGCATGGGTTCTGAAGCATCTGCTCCTTTGGGGTTAGCTTCGGTTTTGACCAACAACCGATTCTCCAACTTGGCTCGATCAGCCTTTCTGTTCTGAAGTCTGTGATCTAACTGGACCACTAAGTCTATATATTCAGCGCAGTCTTGAGGTGGGTTCACGACTTGAGCCAAGACATCCTTGAGTTCTCCTCGAAGCCCTCGATGAAATATCGTGATTCGTTTTACCTCAGGCCATCCAGTTTTCACTATTAACCTATTAAAGGTCGCGATGTAGGATAGAAGGTCCTGGTTACCCTGTCGTAGGGACAAAAGTTCGTTATCCAGGGCCTGTCCTTGGGAGTACTGGGCAAATAGTCTTTCCATGCTAGTTTGAAAGCCCTGAAAATACCGAAGAATTGGGTCATCCTGAGTAACTAGTGGAATTGACCAATCAGCTGCACTGCCGCTGAGATATGACAATACAAAGGCTACCTTGGCTTGATCGTTTGGGAAGGCTCCAGGTCTGCATAAAAAGTGCAAGCGGCATTGGTTCATAGACACGGTGAACCTTTGGGATCTCCGGCAAAGCGTTAGGGTGGGGCTAATGGAATATGTCCTGGTAGGTTTATTTGCACAGGGTTACTCGATAACACAGGAGCTGGATTTCCCCCGGAACCAGGTAGGGATGCTTGTCCAGCCTGGCTTTGCAATAGTTGCCTAGCAAGATCATCAGTTCGCTCCTTTGACAAAATCAGTTCTCTCCTAAGAGCATTGGTTTCTTGACGGGCGGAATGCACTTCAGCCCTCAGTTGCCCTAGTAATTGAGCCAATTGATCAGTCTCTGAAGTATCCATAACGCCCAGGTGGGAATTTGTGGGTAGGCTTTGCGTTCTGTTACGCTCACCTGGCTCCCACAGAGGCGTCGATCTGGACTGGGCTGCTGCGGTCTCCAACAATGTAACGCGTAGGGCCGAGATGACGGACTGGACTAGCCCACTTTGCTTGTCCTGTAGGAATATTCTTCTGCAAGTGGAGAAAGGGAATTAACCACCCGTGGATTTGAGCGTAAATACCCCCACACTGCTGTTCTCCCCACTGATCACCTTGGATGTTCCCTCTTATAGTCTCACCTGATGATTTGAAAAGATGAGCTCTCCATCCTGCATAGAGCGCAGGGGCGCGTAGATAACCAGTTGCTTCACTGGCTCGAAGGAATTGGTGAGTTCCAGGACAATATTGACTCTGATATTCCCGGCAAGACGCCGTAAGTATGTAGTTCGTAAGAGTTCAAATGCCTGACTTTCACTCTTGTCCGATTCCTTGCAGGTTGCAGCTTGACCCTACTGAAGAGTTCCTAGTGGCAACTGGTAATGTTCTGGTAAGGATTTGTATTATCCAACACAGTTCGATAAAATAATGTCCATAAGTAACCTGTTGCTTTCTCCCTTATTCAGGCGCTGAGAGAAAGTATGAAGTCTCGGGGAATAATGCCTCCGGCGGTAAAATCAGGTAAGTCTTTTGTGGTGAGGAGGGTTCCCCTTGTTAGTCCCTTGTTTCACCTTGCTGTCCTTTTGTTTCCCCTTAGGGGCCGGGGTTCGGCTAGGATGCAGTGGAAGCTGCGCCGACCCGTGAAGAAGAATAGTACCCCCGGTGGTAAAATCAGGTATGTCTATGGGGGGTATTCCTCTGTGTATTCCCTTGGCTCACCTTGCTGTTCTTGTCTTCTCCTTAGGTGCCGGAGTGCGGCGGTAACATGCAGGAGGATGCGGTGAAATGTGAAGATGCTGCGAAGGCCGGTGAGTTCAGCACGGCGCTGCAGCAGGCGAGGCGACACGCATGAAATAACTTCTTTCTTCCAGCTCGAAGGCTCGATGGATCGGGAATTCAGGTAAGGATCAAAGGTATTGCTCTTGTTCTAACCTTTTCTCCTTTTTTCTCCCTTTTTCTAGGAGCTCCAAACTCGAGGCGGGCGTGGCAGAAGACTGGATGCAGACTTGCAGGCACAGTGAGCGTTACGCTGCTGGATGCAGAATAATGCGAAGCGTGTGCTGCTCTTCGGGCGTTGTTTAAATAGCCTCCAAAGTAGTCCCAGGTAAGTATTTCTCCCCAACCCCACCCAAGTAAAAAAATAGTCCCTAGGTAAAATAGCCTCGTTTGGCTTGGATCTCTTGCAGCATGGTCTGCATCAGGTAAGTTTGCAGCATGGTCTGCATCAGGTAAGTTTTAATCTACGAGCCTGGCGCCTATGGCGACAGGACTGACTCTCCATATGAGCCTGGCGCCATAGGCCCCATGACTGCACCCAAATAGCCCCTAGTGGGGGTTGTTGGGCTTGCTTGGGGTAACTTGATGCCTGCTTCCGGGGTTGCTGGACTTGGTCTGGGTCCCCGGGGGTAGGCATCATGACAAGTATATATGCAAGATGCGATGTGTGCTTATAGGGTTGAACTCAGATCACGAAATGGGTAACCTATTATAAGTGTTTAGAATCAGTATCTGGTATTAGGACCCACGGATTTCATCACATTTATATGAGCACTTAAACCTTGGACATTAACGGGAAGGTTTAAACAATATGCATGCTATTGGTTCCAACTGGCCTTGAGAACGACCCATTGGTCGAAACACGTGTCGGCTGTAATAACTAAATGATCGTCTTGAACACCAATGCTAATGTGTGGACATTGATTTGTGGACATTATCTGTGGACAGTTTACATTGTTTTAATCCATTAACCTGTAATATGTGGACATTGATTGATGGATATTACTTGTGGACAGCATATATATTTGGTCTTGGCGCAGGACAGCACTTCCTTTTTAGTTTACTTTGAGGGTGTTTTTTCAAGGGAACTGTTATGAAGAGGCTGGCGCAGACAGGTAAGTGATATAAAGGTTTTATTTAGATTATACTAAGAGAAGAAGACCCCCAACATTAAGAGGCTCCTCTCCTTCAGCTCCTTCTTCAACCGACAAACATTAGAACACAGAAACAAGAAAAATGTCATCAACATTCCATGACATCATACAGGGATGAAGCAGTATGGAAAGCATTAAAGACTTCCTTCTCTTCATACTCTTCATAAGTCACCACAACAGGAACCCCATGTGCTGTAAACTTGCGGCCATCAGACAAAGCGGTAGTAACCTTCAGGACCTGCGCACACCACACAGTTACTCCTTGAAATTTAGTATCCACACTTGTAATATTGTTCAATTTATTGATTAGGTCTGTTCCACCTCGCCTAAATTTCATGGCTCTATTTCTCCCATTATTTATGCATAATTCATCCAAGTAATAATCCTCACTATTTTCAATTTGGTGAGAAAGATTACCTTCTAGCATTTCATAGTCACTTGATCCCCCTGGTTTCACACAGAAATACTTCATTTCTCAAACAGGTCCTTAGAGAGAAAGAGGTAATCTATGGTGGAATACCACACATCCCTCTTTCATGTTGCTGCTGGTGGAATATTCCCCTCAATATTTCCATTAGACATCAGTAGCTTTTACTCTTTGAGAAATCAATACCAGCTCTTCCCATTTACTGCAGGGTCTTTAGAGTATTTCCCTCCCGGGAAACTGGTAAGTATACATTGGAAGTTCAAGTCTCCCGTTAAGATTATACTCCCAGAGGAATATTGTACCTCACTTCTCAAGAGTAGATCTGTAACCAACTGCTGGAAATCAAGAAGGGAAGAGCTGGAGGGGTTCCAGCACAGGTTGATCACTATCCATACTTGGCACAATTTTCCAGCCATGATACCTGTTTTTACCATTAGAATTCCTAGTGTTATATTACATGCAAGTTGGGAATCCCTAAAAACTGAATTTCTGCAATCAAGAGTCCCCTAGATGGCCGCCCCTCATCCTTACCCGCAGCCAACTGCTCGAATTGAAAACTCATCCACCTTAAGGCTAGTTTTTAACCATGTCTCCTGAAATAGGATTATGTTAAACTGATTAAATACATATCCCTTGGTCACCATATTTTTTAAAGAGCTGGAACACCTCGTATTCCAACCTATCAATTTCAATTCTTGTTTTAATAGAGAGACTTTTCAGGCAACCCAATTTCTGAAAGATCTGAGCCAGAATATTTGGCATTAGGGCCTTTGGGGTCAATTTGTTGGGTCTCTTTTCCATTTGTATTTCTCTTTTAGAAGCACCATTTTTCTATTCATACCCCTCTGAGCCTTCTGTTTCTAATGTTGTTTTTCTCGTTCCCGTTTTATTACTAACATACCACAGTTCGGAGGACACGACACATCCCTTCCTTAACAAATCTTTACTCGCCGCTAGAATGGCACTTACTCCAAACCTTGACTTTATACCCATGTCCACAATAGCTGTGCATTTAGCATGTGGAAACAGGATATACCAGAAAAACAATCCCACAATCCATTCATCCACT
Source organism: Ambystoma mexicanum (assembly GCF_040938575.1). Taxonomy (NCBI): domain Eukaryota; kingdom Metazoa; phylum Chordata; class Amphibia; order Caudata; family Ambystomatidae; genus Ambystoma; species Ambystoma mexicanum. Next base: position 496,066,822 of record NC_090936.1, on the reverse strand, counting down.
ATAAATACCCAAAGACAGAGACTAAGAAGATTGCCTCTAATGATATGCAACAGCCCTGTCCCACTAATCAGACCAAGCAGGGCGATGGCGCTCAGTCACCATCACACCCACTCTGCCTTTGGGAAATATGTGCAGTGCTATTACATATCCCCAGCACCCAATTTTTGAACAACACTAAGAAGACGAAGAGGAAAAAGGGAGCTATGAAGATTACCCACAGTAGCCAATGCACTAGGGATTCCTATGGGCAGTCACCATTTTGTCCCGATAAAGAGGCCAGGCAAGGTAAGGTCTCCCTCCACAATCATTCCCACATGAAATCTGTTAAACCTCCCAGTCAGTATAAAAGGCAGAGCACACAGGCACAGTGTGAGTGACCTGGGGCTATTGAGAGGATTGTGCTGTCCAGAGGAGCCAAGGGGAAGCTGCAGAGACCCTGGGAAGGAACCTTGAGAAGGAGGACAGGCTGCCAAGTCACTGGGCCTGTGAGTGCAGGGGAGGCTACAGTGTGACAAGAGAGCTGTGCTTCCAGGCAGCCAGACCAGGGGCAGCTGGAGCTATCTGACAGGATACAATCCAAGGCACACCCCCTGGGTGTAACATTAAAACACAGGCCTCTGAGGGGCAGGTGGGATGACCCAGAAAAGCCCCATTGGAAACCCCACAAATTCCCAGAACCTGCAGAATGCCATTTTGGGGAGCTGGCGAAATGGGAGCAAAATAAGACAGCTGCATTTTGGGATCTGAAGTCCAGAGCAATTTTTTTGATTGAACATTTGTGTAAAGCGAGAGGTTCCGGGCCCCACAAGAGAGACCCATGCAAGAAGCTAAAGGAGGAGTCCGAGCCTGACTGAGAGAGACATGAGAATTGGAGCAGGGTGGAACACGAGAAGGAACAGAACTTCTTGGGCAAAGGTGAACCCAAAGGAGCAGAAAGAGTGATCGAGGGACTAGAGTGAAGGGTTGGGGAAATCCTGAGGTTCGCTGCAGGAGGTCATTGCCTCCGAAAAACCGGGAGAGAGCCAAATTCTATATAAGAAGACTGCATTGTGTTTTAAGGACACAAGCGACCCTCCAGGGTGAACGACAGAGTTGGGGAGGTGAGGCCAAGACTGTGCTATTAACTTTCACTCCTGAATTGAAGCCGCAAAGTGAAGGAACTCTGAAATGCATAATGGTCAAGATTAACCCCGGCAAAAGGGGACTTGAAAAGGGGAATGCTTCAAAAGAATGATTTCTTTGAACTTTTTGCTTATGGTACAGAACTACCAAGACCAAGAGACACTTGGGCAAATAACACAAAAGGAGAGTGGGAGTGAAAGTCAAAGTGGTCCTGCAGAGGTTCATAGTAAAAGGATTGCACATTTGAAAGTTTTCGACATTGGTGAAAGGTCTGAACCCGACTGAGGGAGACCTAGAATGTGAAATAGGTTGGGGAAAGGAACCCCTAATGAATGTGAATATGGCTTGGGAACGTGAACCCCTGCAAGTGCTGTGATTGTGAGTTCCGAGCCCGGCTGAGGGAGATCTGCGTTGAATCAGGTAATTTTTGCTTTGAAAGGTCTGAGCCCGACAGAGGGAGACCTACGTGAACCTTTTCTTGAACTATGATTTATTAAGAGGTCCGAACCCGACAGAGGGAGACCTATGTGTACTTTTTATTGAACTGCGAAAGAAATTTGGTGAACTAGAAAACCAGTGACTTTAACGTGGAAGGCCAAGTGGGCTTCAACCCACGTTTTGAACTGCTTCTTTATAACCTGAGCCAGAGTGTCTCATCCTGCATATGGGGGAGGCACGTTATTCTGTGCTGTCCAACATCTGAAGTAGAGCTGACTCAGCCCTCTTGATTCTTTATGTTATACCACTGACTTTTCTTTGCATACATATTTCCCTAAATACACTTTTTTTTAAAAATAAGAGATAGGGCAGGCATTAGGTTTTGTTAGTATAGGCCATTTTGATTTGACGGAGACTAACTAGGACTGTGTTTTCTTTATTATTTGATGGTATAGGCTACTCCCATTATAGCTACAGCCGAAGTAGGAGTTTTTCCAAAACCCCAGAATCTGATAAATGTTTTGAAATTGTATCTATTGTGTCAGTGTCATACTTTTGATACCATGTATTCCTTACAGTAGGCAATTGAATTTTAGTTACCTTATGCTCATCCTTCCTTCCCTCTTCTCAGACTTTGAATTCTGGTTTTCTAAACTCATGCTTCTCCCTCTCCTTTCCCATCCATTCTTTAGGTTTGGGAGGACTTCCTCCTCATTCTGACATGAAGGGTGTCGAACAGGAGGAACCTTTATGATCTCTCCTCTCTTTGAATTTATGGAGGGAATGAACATGTTTATTGGCATCTGAATAATTTTGTGCTGTCTCAATGGCCAAAGTGAGAGTAGGTTTGTTCAGTTATAAGACCGCCTTCTGTAAAGAGGGAGCTAGAGCGTTAATGAATTGTGCTATGGTTAACATCTCTATTCAGGTAAAGTGTTTTTAGCCGTCCGAAGAGAAATAGTGTTTTTGACTTGTTCCCCTAACTCTAAGGGAGTTTCTCCAGGGTTACGTTTAATATTTCTTAATTTCTGTCTATAGAAATTACTAGTTTGTCCTACCCTTTGCAGGAGACCTTCTTTAATAAATGCAAAAGTAGCATCCCCTTGGAGATTGAGTAACTGATACAATGTTTGTAGTTCCCCTTTGAGTAACAGTCCTAAGTAACAGATTTTCAAATTATCATCCCACCCAGACTATACTGCCAATCTTTCAAAATTAAGCAAGACATTCTCCAAGTCTTCACCCTCTAGGTATGGTTCTAGAATACCTTGAGACCGCAGGGGTTTTCCGTGGATGGCAATTAATGGTTCAAAACCGGACTGAAGGCGGCTTTCCAGTTCTATCTGGTGGTCGCCAGTTGGGCTAATGCGTCTTCAATACCGGCCATATTTCTATAGGGTATTTAAGTTCTCTCTGATTCTTCCTCCGACTCTGAGGGGGAAAGGATTGACCCAGCCTCTTATTCTCCAGGATTGCTCTAAAAAATGTTAAGTCTTCGGTTTCAGAACCAGATTGGGATACTGAGGGTTTACATTTTAAGTCTGTTACTGGTAAGGCAGAGGTGGAAGGGGAGCTCCCTGCAAGGAAGGGTTTCCCTTTAAGGACGGTTTCCAGTGCACTAGGTCCAATAAAAGTATGAGCTGGCCTTATCTTCAGGGTTACACTGTCCCATTGCTGTAGATGATAATGGGAAACCGGCAGAGTATCAAGCAACAGCTGGGACTGAAAAAACAGATCTTGATCTCTAATGGGGATGTGAGCTTATAGAAAAAGAGCTTTCTTTATGGCATGGATTCGGTCTGAGGCTTGAACATCAATTAGTTTCTCCCCGGCTGGTGGTAAGACTATGATTAACATAGGGTCTTCAACTTTTATCAATTGAATCACATCCCACCCCTGACACCATATGTGAGGAAGGCATGGTATCGAGCAGTAGAGACAGACACAATTGATGCACATTTTGAAAACCTGTATTTACATTGTTGCTTGGGATGGTGGAATTCCTAACATGCCCTAACTCTAAAATGGGAGTAACCTTGACCATCAAACAATAAAATATATGTCCAAGTCAGTCTATTCAAAATAAAAAGGCCTGTACTAAGAAATCCTAACCTTGCCCTCCTTCTTAGAATTGCAAATGTGTTAAGGGAATACAAAATGAAAATAGTGTCTCAAAAGGAAATGTCAGCTCCCTACGCCAGGTTCAACCCCACTGGTTCTAGACAGTCTCTCAAAAACAAAAGATGGGTGGGTGGCACAGTACTTTCAGTCTTGCACATTTTGGCTTATTGGTACAATTCAACAGTTCAATCTCAAGCTTTCAACTTCTGATAGTTCAATCACTTCTTTAGGCTTTGCTCACCTTGTCATTCATATTCAGTTCATACATTCTCAATTCCTCACAGTTCTGCACAGCTTCCCTCTGACAGGCTCGAGCCTGTCTCTCCTTCGTGGGGGGTTCCCTTCCCCTACGTTTTATCTCCTATTTCTTTTCTCTGTGGAAGACTTTCAAAACTGCAAGGAATTTACACAGACCTCTGCATGATCACTTCAACCTATCTTTCAGCAACCCTTCACTTCACAAATAACAGAATCTTGTGGCACCAATACGTCTTGGTACTTATGATTCTACCACTCTTTAGTCTGCCCTCTTGGCCTTTTAAAAAATTCATGGGTAATACCAATACCTCTTGGTATTTGTAGTTCTTGTTCTCTTTTAGTTTCAAAGTTCAAATTCAACACCAATTGCCTCTTGGTACTTGTAGTTCTTATTTGTAGTTCTTTCTACTGGCCGTCCTGGCCTTTTTCCACAGTTCTTATATTTTACTTTTGCCCACTTGGCATATTTCACAGTTCACAAATGTCATATTTCACAGTTCACAAATGTCACTTTTCCTCTTATTCAACTTTCTTTTCTTATTGCAGCTTCCTTTGACCTACGCTTGCAATATCTTTCAATATCCACCAACATTTCAGAGACTTTCAAATGTGCGACTTCATTTCCCAGAACCACTCTGCTACTATCCTTGTCTTTTAACAATTGAACTCTTCATTTGCGTTTAATCCACATATGCGCAACCGTGAACTTCCCAATTACAGTCACTTTCCCTTTAAAATCAACCAGACTTTTGTTTCCCTCGATAACTCACTGGCTATGTTAACTGGATTTCTTTCATCTCTTTCCTGCAGTCAAGGCCATTAACAACGCCTCTTCTGCTCCTCCCTAACTCTGCCGCTCACCCAAGAGGGTCGCGGCTGCTTTCGGGCAACTTGAAGGTTTCTTTCATCCGCTCTCTCCGCTTTGCTTTTCGAACGCTCACGGCCTCCCGAAAGCATGGAAATCTCGCCTGGCTCTCTCTTGATCCTTTCAACTGTCTATCAGCCCGTTGGCCTTCCACCTTCCAAAGCCTGGTTCGCCTCACCCTCGGAAGAGCTGTTCCTACTCGTACCCACCTCGCTCAAAGCGTGTCTGTGTGCGCCACCTTTTATCCTCAAAGGGAGCGCTAATAAGTGGCTGGTGTACATTGTTAAAGTAACTTGCCTGACTCTACCTGGCCTCATTACAGGGGCAGGTCCAATGCAAGTCAGGGGAGGTAATCCTTCTAACCTCATTCCTCATCTTCCTTGGTGCAGTAGTTCTGTCAAGGTAAAGTGGGGAGGAATTATGGGAGTTGTAGTTTTCCATAAAATAAGCAGGGTTAGGGGTTAGATGGCTTGTGGAAAAGGGGGATACCATGTCTCACCATTGGGTGCTTCTCCCCCACTCGCCGAGGACCCCCTACCCAGGTGATCCTCCCTTGCTTGTCCACCCCAAGGGTCGGGCTCCAAAAGCGATGGCCTTTCCCTGGCCAGCTGAGTACGGTATCCCCGGGGACTAGGTTGTGAAACACCCGCTGGTTTTTCACACAGGTCATCTTTGTGCAGACCATGAGGCAGGCCAAAATGATGGCCATTGTTCTGATGTGGGCTCACTCAGAGCTTAGCCATGCACCCTCTATCCAAGTTTAAATTGGCTTAGGTTGGTTTACAGTATCAGACATCCCAAATCGCAGCTTAAGTGTTTGGTGTGTTTGGCCAATTTTAGGGCCAGGCCGATTAGCTGTCTCCATAATAGTTGTTTTCTGTCCTGTGGTGGGATTGAAGACCCTGCATATTCCTCAGATTCTTGCCTGGACTCTTGGAAGACTGCCACAAAGATAGGCTGTTCCTGAGGTATATTTGTCTGGCCTTACTGGCTGGGCCCTGGGTCCTTTGTGCTCTGCCTTCTTGCTGGTGGTATCCTGTTCCTGTTCGATCCCTTTGCTACTCTGCCATCCTCCTAGCAGGCTGGACTAGCTATTCTTGGGCGAGCCATTTTCCTAGCTGCTGAAGTGCTGAATCTCTGCAAAATCGTCCTGAGCCAGGTGCCTTGAGGTGGGAGTTTCTCTGTCCTGTAAATTGTGTGGCTCACAGTCTCTGCCACAACTTCTGTTTGGGAAATCATGGGTCAGCTCCTGCCATTACCTTCTGTGGGACCCTCTCTTCCGGGCTGACTGCTTCTTTCTGACCCCTCTGAACTGTCATATGGCTGGCTGAGGGTTAAAATCCCTTAGGAGGTAAAGAATAAATATAAAAACTGGGTCTGATGGCATAAGGCATCAATGCTTCAAAGAAATGCAGAGGTCATGCTACAAAGCAGTATGTAAAGTAAGGTAGCATTACCTTACTAAAGGCTAGAGCTCTCAGTTGACCCTTGGCAGGGTTGCGAAATTTTATTCAAAAATATAATCAAGTATTAAATATTGATTCAAAGATATGAAATAGTTGTAGTGAATTTTTCAACAAGAAATGTTTAATTCACATTTCTAGGTTTAGTATCGCCAATTCGATTTTCATATAGTGAGGCAACTTTGAAAAACATAGGTTGTTTCATCAGTAAGCAAATATGCCAATGCATTTCGGTCTATGACCATCGTCAGGGCCATGCTTTAGTGAATATACCAACAACTAATCATTCATAGAACAATACAGTATTTCAACACAAAACATATATCAATGATTCAAGGATAATGCAAAAACAGATAAAGCACATACCCCCAGGTGGATCCGTGTGAGTGAACAAGGGAGCGAATAAATGGAAAGTATGTCAATATTGTTAAACAACTAAGTGTTTCCAGTGCTTAACTATTCCCAAAGTACGGCAGTCTGTACCTGCTTTAAATTGGTTGTCCTCTCGTATCAGTATTTTCAATAGTTGTCTCCAACATTCCTGTTGATTAACAGTAGGAGAGTCTGAGTACTTCTATCTATTCATTTACATATAACCAATATCTCCACACTAAAGGGTTTCTTACCTATGTGCGCGGAGCTCGCACGCAGAACCGATCGCGTTGAAAGCAAAAGTGTAATGCGCGCGAAACCAGACGCTATCTAAGATCGCCATGGGAACGTGGGAGGGGCGACGCTGAGCAGCGCGAGCACTGCCGCACGTTCGCCTCGGGTCCCACCTCTCTGCAGGGCTGCAGAGGGGCGGGATTGTTGCCATGGCGATCCGTGTCATAGAGCTTTAAAGAAAAAGTGTATTTTACTGTGCGCAAATGGCAAGAGCCTCCGGTCAGGAACAGAGCACAGATGGAAAGAAAACCATCTTCCCCATTGGCACAACCACTGGTGAGAAGTGGTAGGCCGGGCACCCAGCAACCACCGCCGATACCAGGAGGAAGAAAGGAGCCAGTGTCCACAAGCTCCACATGGCGATTGCCGGTACCTTCGAGAGGATCACAAACACGGAAGCAAACACTCCCAATATGAGGATGCTAGTAAAAGCTGTAACCTGTGGAGTCGGAGACTGCCAAAGCCGTTCACGCTATGAGCTGGGCTACCGGAACGACACAAGACCCAAGTAAAACAGAATGCGAGATATGTGAATCCTGCATATCAAGTCTGGAGAAGCTGCAATTGGAGTGAAAGTCTGAAAGAGTGGAACGGGCATGCGACCCAAGTAAATCAGAGTGTACGAAAGACTAACACTGTACATGAAGGCTCGGGAGGCCATACACAGTATAAGAATCGAAGAGTGGAAAGGATATGTGTGTTTTGTATCAAGGCTGCGGAATGCAACAAAGATATGAGATCAATTGAATTGAGATCTACTAACCCTACCCAGGAGCCACGGGACTTTTGGGAGTCGCAGTGCCATGAGCCATGACGGGGGGTGGAGGAGGGTAAAGAAAGTATATGCAAAGTGATCCTGGAGGAATTTGCTTACTGGTACAAAGCTGAGGTGATCATGGAGGGTGTTAACCAGTGGCAAGCTGTTGGAAAAAAACATAGAAAGAATAATTTGTCTTTTCCCAGAGGGGGAAGAGAAATCCATCTAGAATACTTTTTGTCCATTTTAACCAACAAACCGCATATTGAGACTGTGCATTGGTTAAATACATTCTAACGCAACTCTGAGACTGATAACACGTCCTCTAAAAGCCAGGCAGAAGCCAATTCCGAGGCTATTATGCAAGCCTCCTTTTCTTTTTTAGTTAGGTTTTTGGAAGTGGTAGGGCCATTTACTAACTAGGGTTTCGCAGTCTGGAATCTTTATTTTGCCACTACGACAAGCACCCTTAGTCAGGGTTTAGAAGGCCGGTGACAACCCTTGTAGCGATAGGCCCAGTAAGGCATTTTTCTCTTTATTTGATAAATCTATCTACACCAAGGCCCATTGTAGTCCGAGTCCTCCTTCTGGTTCACCACAGTTAGCTGCATAAAAACCTATATCTTTCAGATCGTTCTTGCTAATATAAATATTTAAGCGAACATGTGCCGTAAGCGTAGTGCACTTTGACCTGTTTTGAGATGTGCCGAAAAGGCCATTCAATTCCATATTGCTGAACTTGCATGAGGCCTCTATGCCCACTCTATATCCCTTGTACTCCTACTGGCGAGGTGTCAGCTTTGACTGGGACATGCTATGCCTCCAGAAGTTCCAGGAGGGATCTGCCATGACTCTTACCTGGCTGCAGTGAGTATCCTGGTTATGCCTGTTGTTTTATCAACAATACTTCCAATTATGCGAGACCATCTCCTGCGCAGCACAAAAACAAGCGTTAATATGCAAACACCCTGCTTCCATTGCCAATTTAGTGAATCGTCGACATGTGAGCGTTGTGCACAAGTGAATTGCTAAGTGTATTGCTGTCTCGCTGGGTCTTGCCGGGTTGCCAGAGGATTCTTGCCGAACAGATACGCCTGCCCCGCTGAGACCTGCTGGACACGCCCTTCTGCCTTTGATGGACTGATCCTATTGGCTAACTGAACCCACCCATCACGCAAATCCCGCAGTTTTCTTTAAAAACACTGTGCATGCGCGAATGCGTGCGCGAATTGCACAAGTGAATTGCTAAGTGTATTGCTGTCTCGCTGGGTCTTGCCGGGTTGCCAGAGGATTCTTGCCGAACAGATTCGCCTGCCCCGCTGAGACCTGCTGGACCCGCCCTTCTGCCTTTGATGGACTGATCCTATTGGGTAGGCGCAGCCAGAGTTGTTTTTTGGGCTGTGAACTGAAGAGTTTTTTTTTTTTTTTAAATCTAGACTGTGACCCATTTTTTTTTTGTTTCTTTCTGCTTAGCTAACTGAACCCGCCCATCACGCAAATCCCGCAGTTTTCTTTAAAAACACCGCACATGCGCAAATGCGCGCGCGAACTGCTAAGTGTATTGCTGTCTCGCTGTCTAGCGGGAGAGCGGGTTCAGGTTCCAAAGTAAGATTTGTTGTTTGCCGTGTTTTATCTCATTTTTTCTTTTTTTTTATTATAATACACCTGTGTTCTTTTCTGTAGATTTCTTCAACCTTTCCCTATGTTACGTAAAATCAACTCGTTAAAAACGGGAATGCCTGAGTCTGTAGCTAACACGTATCACCTGGTGCCCCCTTTGACTAAAATGACCCTAATCACTAAAAGAAGTAAAGAAACTAAAGAGAGGAAACGAGCGATCTCCCTTAATGTGGATATTTGTTCCTATTGTACAGCAGATGCTGCGCGGACCGAAATGATTTCATCAATGCCCTTACAAACGGAGACAACTCCGCCGTCAATAATCATTCCCTCGGCGACAGAGTTAGCTAGGGTTCACCAGGTGATTTGTTCTAAAGTGTCTGAGACGGCCATTGGTCATCAGGCGGTCTGTTCTAACACCACAGCTCTGCCCAGGGTCCCGTTGCCCCTAAATCTTGCCTCTAAGAAGTCTGTGACAAACTTAGTGACTTCAAGTATTAATTCAGAGAAGGATGTAATTGAGCCTAAAGCATACTCTACCGGTGTTCAACCAAAACATGTAGGAAAAGAAGTAGCAGATGCTACAATTGCATTAGCCTATACATCAGGCGAAATATGCACATCACAAGCAGCATTCACCGCCGCAGCTAAATCGAATGAACCCCCCCTGTGCCATTGTGCTCTGTTGCAGCTCAGCAGTTATTACGAACTAAATATGCTAAACTAACAGCGGTGGGTGAATTTGGAGATGATACCTTAGCATCTATTCTAGCGTCCAGTCCTCATGAATCTGAAACACCTGACATAATGTATATTTGCTCAAATACGGGCGACCTGATCCAATTGGCTGATCACTCGCATGTTCATACAAGTGAATGCATAAACCATGTTCAAAAACTAAATTCCACTTTACCAGCTGAGTCCGAGAATCCTGACTTATACAAATCTCCGGTATTATTTGACAAATCTCCTTCATTAATCTCAAATACATCTTTCGTAGCTCCAACACCTAGACGTACCAGGTTTATAGAACCTGATACTAGCCACCCATATTTCATTTGTGATAGTCAGATGCCATTTAAAGAAAATAGGTTTTCTTTTCCTGAGGCACTGGCCTTAAACAATACATTGAGTGCCATGAACACCGGCTTATTGTCTTTGGCCAAGCTCTATGAATCATTAGACGAAAAGATGCGGTACCAGAATAGCGAGATACATATGCTCCACATGCTCCTTAAAAAAGAACAGAAGGCACGCATATTATTATCTGGTTCTACTATATATAAGATGACAAATCAATCCATACAAACAAACATAATCCACGCACCAGATGTGATGGTAGATTTGCCGTTAAATTTAATACCTAATATAAAATCTGCTCCAGCTACCATCCTGGATGATGGAGTTCAACTAGTGCCTATCAATCCCTCTGAGGCAGTCCTGAAAGATCAGGGTACTCTGCTTCCAATTCAAGAAGCTTCTACGCAGTCAGCTCTTGCTATGACGATCGGGATAACCCCGAAAGTACAAGGTGTAACATTTGCGCCAATGTTTAGTAATTTGAAAGCTCATCCCGTGACCATCCTCAGTCAAACCCTAGTTGAACCAGACCCGATAAAGCGTCAATCACTTGGCAATACTAATACTAAATTAAAAGCAAAAAAAGCCGCCAGATTTGTGACATCTGCCAGGAAAAAATTGAGCGCAGATATTGAAAATCAGCTGACTAGACAAGAAGCTTTAAAATATCAACCACTTGATGATTTACTCGACAGTGTAACAAATTCATCCCTAAATCCATTATATCAGGGTAATCAGGCTCAAAGTGGGGCTACTACATCTCAGTCTGTAACCGTAGGGGGTCCTCAACCACCATCTGTTGAAAATCGGATGTCGACCAAAAGTTTATGTGGTGACCGAGTTAAATCTGCTGTTACTTTTGAAAATGCTTCAAATACTACTGGTGATATTTTACAAGACTTATGTGCTGAACTACGAGCCTCATTTGACAAACAGACTAAAGTCAATGAGGCTCTTGTACAGCGTTACATTGTTCCACCTACTGAGAATAAGGTTAAACAAATGAACATTACCCATTTGCAAGAAGCTAAAACACAAGTACCTCACTCTGATGTGGTACTAACAAGATCTGCGTGAGGAGATACGAGCTTCGTTCGCAAGATACTCCAAAGAAAATGAAGCTCTTACGCAAACTATTAGGTCAATTAATCAGGGCTCACTGAATAAAATCGATCTACCCACCCAGGATTTTCGAAGGGACATACCCTGTACTGAACCCTTGTTACTCGGACCTAAAAAATTACAAAAAATTACTTCACAGGAGCGTGTGGTTGTGGGAAATAGGCGTTCATCATCCTCTATCATGCTCCCCATGAGACAACAGAGTGAGCATATTTCAGGGTCGTCTAGTCATCTTGGTAATGCTCAATTTAAAAATCACCATCGCCTTCGTATAAAATGTCGTGGTCATCCATTTCCCACTTATGACCTCAATCGAGCTAGCCTTTTGAATATCTGTGCTGATATTACCACTCTTGAAGATATAACATCAGCTGATATTAGTTTGGTTGAATTTATTAATGACCAAGATCTAACAGAAGCACGTTTATACGTACAATCAAGAGTGGTACTAAACACGTTGTGGCTGGCTCGAACTGCATTTTATAATTTGGGTTTCTCATTAACACAAGATGTGATTCATGAGGATCAGAAACAAACCAACATTCAACATCCTAAAAGTCGAACGTATGGTGATAACGTAAACTCCACGATATCGGAGGTAGGAACTACTTATGATGCAAGGACCTGTGACAGTGATAATCCGAGATCCTAACCATCCCAGAAGATGGAATCAGTTAGTCTTCTCTCATGGAACACTAGAGGTCATAGACATTTTATTAATAATGGAAACAAGGACCTCCTTCAGTTTGATATATTAGTGTTCCAGGAGACATGGCTTTGTGATACACCTACATGGGATCAGTACAATATCTTTGTGGTACCAGCCATTGAGCCGGTGCAGGGACGCCCCATGGCTGGGCTCCTTATGGCCTTCCGAAAGAATAAGAATATTGAAATCATTTGGCATAGGTCACCGTCACCCTGCTTCCAGTATGTGAAGCTCCATGTTGGAGAAACCTTCTGTGCCATGGTAAACATCTATTGGGGGAAACAACATATATCCTTGAAGGTATTTTTTGAAACTCTGACTATGATCCTTGATCAATTATCATTTGATGTCTCTATCACCAACACGTTCATAATGGGGGATTTGAATCTTCATCTCTTAGCTCCCAAACATTTGAGTCCCATGTCTGATGAACGTCGCTGGTTAACCCTAATGGCTGATCACAATTTTGTAATGGTTAACGGTTCAATACATGGGGATGTTCCTCCTCAACCTACATGGCACAATGCTAATAGCCATGTAACGTTGGATTATACCTTTGTTAATACTAATCTTTTGAATAATATAACTATGTTCTCCATTAAACCAAATATTTTGAGTGATCATAGTCTATTTCATTTGAACTATGATTGGCCTGAAACGAAGAAACCTCAGCAGAATATGAATGTGACTAACCTACAGATTAACAATGCTGGTAATCGATTAAAATGGACTCAGAGGAAACTATACCAGCTCAGAGATACCTTGTGGGAACAATATGCTGGTGACAATGAATGTCTTAGTGGTTGCTATGTACATGCCATCCAGCGCTTTTCAATACAGAGGACTTGTCCTAAAAGATCTACCCAGGTACATCACCATGCTTTTGACTTAGAAGTAAAATACAAGAAAAGCAAACTAAGAAGGCATGTCAAGAAGCTATCTAATAGGTACACTCTTGTCCCAGGGTCTAATCAAGAAGAGATCAAACAAATAAAAAAGGAGTATAAAAACTGGATTAGACATCGGCGTGCCTCCCAATACCAACTCGATGGGGAGGCAATGTTGAAACAAATCATCCTCAAGTCATCTGCAGGCATATGGGCTTTGTTAAACAACACCGCATTTAAAAACCAACATTCACTGCAGGTGAATTCCATCTCCCAAGAATCTTGGAATGATTTCTATGGTAATATATACACCTCACCTTTTTTAGATCTTGGTATAACCTGGGACACCATCACAGCCAATCATAATGTTAATTTTGATCGCGAGGATATACTTTTTCTCATATCAAAATTGAGTGTATCCAGAGCTGCTGGACCAGATGGGCTACATAATGCCATGATTAAACAAAATAAACATTTGTGGTCGGACATTTTATTTTATATGTTCAACCACATTATGTTGACAGGTCTAGTGCCCGCGAATTGGAAAACATCTATTATTCTCCCCATATTTAAGAAAGGTGATAGGACAAACCCAGCGTCTTATAGACCTATTGCCTTGCTGGACTGTCCGGGAAAAATCTTTGCCCGCCTGATCTTGGGTGAGTTTAATCGCTGGCTAAACCAACTGAATCATAGAGACGCCTTTCAAACAGGGTGTGTCCCTGGGTTAGACACTGCTATCAACTTGATTACTTTAAAGGCTATTATTTACTTCAATAAACAGCGCAATCAACCAATTTATATGGCCTTTGTTGATTTTAGGGCAGCTTTTGACCTTGTCCCAAGGGAATTGTTATTTAAGAAATTGATTGATCTAAGGTGCCCCTGGTATATACTTAAATGGATCATTCAATTACACTCAAACACCTCAATTTTCATTCGCCTGAACAACGAGGGCCTCTTGTCTGAACCCATACAGACCACTCGAGGTCTGAAACAAGGATGCCTGTTAGCGTCCGCCTTGTTTAATTACTTTCTTCAAGATTTTGGCTCCAGCATTGAGGGGCTGATTGTTGATCCACCTAAATTGCAAGGCGTAGCCATTAAGTGGCTTTTGTACGCCGATGACATGGTATTACTGTCCAAAACACCTCTTGGCCTATGTAATATGCTAAATGCATTGGATACATATGCTAAACGTAATGGTATTAGCATTAATACTAAAAAAAACAAATAATGCAATTTGGTGTTAACAAAGGTCAAAAAACATGTCATTGGCAACTTCAAGGCAACGACCTGCTGCTTGTAAGATCATACATCTACTTGGGGGTCTGTGTTGCTAGTCAATTGCCCGATAAAACGTCATTTGCAACTAAAACATTTGAGTGCGTTATCCCAACTACGAATAATCCAGGCAAAATATTGCAAATTTACCATTGACCCTATGATCACATTTTATAAGCAAAAATATCCCACTATCATGTATGGGTCTGAAGTGGAGATATGTCATTCATATACATACTGGGTTAAATATGAAAGCAAATTTTGGAAAAGATCGCTCATGCTTCCAAATTCTGAGTCTATTTCAATCATTAGACACGAATTGGGGTTTACATCCCTCTACGCTGTGTATAAATGGAAGCTTTGTCTATTATATAGAAAATGCATCATGAAAGACAGCACTAATGGGCTACTTGACATCATATCTAGCTATTTATTGTTATCAGATGACATCTTTCCAAAGAAATGGCGTACATGTGCTAGAAATTTTTTGAAAGGAGCAGATGTCTCTGAAATCTTGCTTATCGAAAATCCCAATAAAGCCAAAACCAAATTATGGGAATCCGATTAGATCAAAACCCGTAATGCGTGCATGAAAATAATTAAATTCGGGTCGAATCCATTTGCCTTAAAAGCACAAGGTCAGATAGAAAATTATCTAAAACAATCCCCGAATCCTACACATCGTACTGATTTCATGCGCTTCAGATTGAACATTTGGCCTACGAGAGAGATTCTGTTAAGATGGAAGAAGACATCTGCTCAAACCTGTCGATTTTGTCATCAACAGGCGGAAACGATGAAACATTTGGTGGTAGAATGTGTTAGCCTTTTATCAACAAGAATAATTTACTTTAAGCACTTGATTAACAAGACGGTGGTCATGCATGATGAATTATGGACAATATTATTTGGAGGACACTCAAAACAAATAAGGTTTGCGATCGTGAATTATCTAAACTCATTGAAAATTAGGTTACCGGAGATTAATGATGTTAAAGTGGAAGAGATGTGACAACTGTACGCATATCATGTTGAATTATCTTGCGACTGAAGTATGTCCCAATTGTGTCTAAAATCATCGAAACTCAAGTCATCAGAGCTCAAGCAAGAGTGGTGTGATAAATGTATTTATATCATGTTGAATAATGTTGAGAGTGATTTACGTAACAATTGTATAAAAACTGATGGTATTTTATTATGAATTATTGGGCCTCATTACACGGTAGGCGCTAAAAAATGTGATTTACCGTCATGGCGCCATTAGCGTGTCCGCCATCGTAGGAGACCGCTAATAGCGTCACATTACGAGTTAGCGGACACGCGCATAGGGCCATGATGGTAAATGACCCCACCGCCATGGCGGAAAAGCACCTTACCGGCTCCGACCAAAGTGCTGATAGCACCTCCGCCCTCATGCTGCACGCTATTAGCGGCCACCGCTGTTAGCGGTCACTGCTATTAGCGGTCACTGCTATTAGCGGTCACCGTAAAACACCGGAACCGGAAATAGCGTCATCGCACCGGAACGGGAAAGAGCCCGGCGGCCATCTTTAAAAACACAATCCATTGCCATCCCCTGCACTCAGGACCTGCAGCAACACCACGACTGGCAAAACCACATCCCAGAAGAACAAACAATGCCCAAGGCCCTAAAGAAAGCCGATGCGCGCCAGCGCAAAGAACGCTTCTCAAATGAGGAATTGAAAATGCTGGCAGACACCCTGGCTGCAAATGCAGATGTAGTGTTCGCTAGCGACATGCGGCGCCCGGCACTCCTGAGAAAAAAGGAAATCTGGGCTGAGGTGGCGCAGAAAGTCAGTGCGGTGGGCTCCACCCCCCGCACCGTAAAGGACGTGCGCAAGCGGTGGGATGATCTGCGCCTCCGTGTACGCAGCATTTTATCGGCCAACAGGAATCTGGCCATGGGCACAGGAGGCGGAGGTGGATCCCCGATGAAGATGCAGGAGTGGGAGGAGACATGTGCCAGCACCATTGGCATAGAATCCATCGAGGGAGTGGGCCGAATGGAGTGTGGTGTGGCAACAACGTCAGACGGAGGTGAGTGACCACGCAAGACACAGCAATGCCAAGCATGAGTCCCTCCCCTAAATGTGAATTGGGAATCAGCTAATGGATGGGGTCATCACACACACATGTACACAACCCTGCATATATGCCCTGCACATCCCCACACAACCACATGCATGCAGCACCTCACACACGTGTCACCCTGACACATGTCCGGATGACCCACCCATCTGGCCAACAACCTGCAGGCCCAAAGTAGATGTCCAAATCCAAAGAACTGCAGCAACAACAACATATGCATGATGCACGTTGACCCATCACTGATGTTATCCCTGTCTTGCTCCCCCACAGGGTCACAATCTGACAGTGAGGAGCTGGACGCTGCAACGCAGGCCCCACCACCCAAAAAGCAGGCCAAGGGAAAGGATGCAGGCACCAGGCCCAGTACATCGAGGGGCACTGGGATATCTGGAGTGGCCCAGCGTACAAAAGCCACCCACGCAACGACCACACCAAGGGTCGAAATGCCATCCGACACTGTGGCAGCACCCCCACCACCCACCCCCACCACTCAGGAGCCAGTGCCAGAAGGCACGCCGTCCGCAGCCAATAGCTCCGTTGGGGAAGCAGCAGCCACGGCACCTATGAGTGATGTGGACGACCCATGTCCGACACCGGAAGGGCAGCGTACACCCAGCCCCCAGCTGTCCCCACTCCACAGCCCATGCAACACATCCAATGGCAACATCCATGAGGTGCATGCCGGAGATGCAATGGATGGGTCATTCAGTCCCGTGGCGAGCTCACCTGATGTCGGCCACATGCAGCAAGCTGCGCCGAGGAGTAACAGGGGCAGGGCCGCAGACGACACCATGAGCCTGATACGCCAGCGCCAGGAGGAGCTCAATGCCCTGGTTGCCCGGCAAGTGAGCGAGGCTGCCTCGACCAGGGAGGAGATCCGGGGGTTGTCAAGGGACATGAAAGCTGCCATGGACAGCAACACGACGCGCCTATGTGAGGAGATGGCCGCTGTGAGGCAGGTCCTAACGCGCATTGCTGAGGCGATGGAGAGCATGCGTCACTCACAGGGAGCAGATCAACCAGCCACGCCCTCGTCTACTAGCTCCGACCAGACAACCATCCTGCGCAGGTCCAGCCGGTCCTTGCGGCGGTCAGACTCACAACCCCCCAATGGTGGTAGTGGAGGAGGGAAGTAGGGCCAGCCTGTCCCTGTTGACACTTGGGAACTAATGCAGCACTGATGTGCACACCATGTTCGGTGGAGTTGTGGGGGAAGGGGGGTGAGGGTGTTTGGGGGAGTTGTGGGGGGAGGGGGGTGAGGGTGTTTGGGGGAGTTGTGGGGGGAGGGGGGTGAGGGTGTTTGGGGGAGTTGTGGGGGGAGGGGGGTGAGGGTGTTTTGGGTGGAGGGTACATGCACGTTTGAATGTCATAATGCTCAATACAGACGTAATGGCATGGATAATCACATGACTCGACATTGATAATTGTGTATGTGTGTTTTATTGTTGAAGGGTGCACTGTGATTATGTCCTCCATACACCCCGTGCCCTGAGCTGAACACCAATTGCACCCTCCTAATCCATGTGCATCAGAAACAATGGTCTATCAGGTGCTGCCGCACAGCACGTCCCTCATGGGCATCGCCACCTGCATGACCTGCAGCCCCCTCTCCTCCATCCTCATCCCCGTCATCATCCTCAGACGGTGGTCGCAGTTCTATGTCAGGGGGCATTGGCACATTCCGTCTGATACACATATTGTGAAGCATGACACATGCCATGGTGATCTTGGCCACCTTCTCATGCCCGTACAGGAGTGCCCCGCCCGACCTGCTGAGGCACCGGAAGCGTTCCTTCAATAGGCCGAATGTCTGCTCGATCACCACGCGGGTACGGGTGTGTGCATGATTGTAGTCCTCTTCGTGCCTGTTCTGTGGGTTCCGCACAGGGGTAAGGAGTCACCTCTTCAGGGGATAACCTGCATCACCTGCATGGGTGCAACAATGGGTATGTGTAAGTGTCTACATAATGTGGAGCGTGCACATGTCACACAAACAAACATTGCATATTCAACGACATCCACTGATCCAAGCACGCATGGCAATCAGGGTAACTGCAATGTGGGAAGGTGAGGTGGTCCTTGCAAGTGGACATGCACCATGCATGCATACAGCAGGGATTGCCATGTCCCGCCAGAGTTTAAGTGATTTGTGTTTCCTGGCCCTGGCAACGTTAGTGCCACACTGCTAGTACACTGCCATTCCTTAGTTGATGTCCCCATGCTGTTTGATGGCAATTCTGTGGTGGGGTACGGGTGTGCCTCACCACAATGGCTACAGGGGATCCATTTGTATGCACTCATGTGCGCGGACCATTTCTGATGTAGTTCAGCGTACATTTCAGTTGTGATTTTGATATGCATGTTGCTGATTTGTGTAATGGGGGAATGGTGTGTTGTGCGGTGTGCATGTTGTTTGGAATGGCCTGTTTGGCGTAATGGATTGATATGTTTGCCGTGGCACTCACTTCCGGCATGTGGTTTTGTCTCTGGTCCATTGTGGGCTGCCTCACTGTACAGTGATGCAAATATGTATGTCCATTCTTCTCATGACACAAGTTCACGCACAGTTGGAGTATGCATCTCCCCCCCCCCCCATTCACGGCCAGTTGGAGTATGCATCTCCCCCCCCCACTCACAATCCACATCACACTGACATGTGGTCAGCCTGCTACTCACCAAGTAGCCACGAACGTTGTCCAGCATGTCGCTCCATGTATCGTGGTATTGTCGAGTTCCGCAGGACCATTGCATCATGGGTTGAACCGGGATATCGGGCACAGCAATGTGTGATGATCTTATTGGAGTCACATACCATTTGGACGTTGATGGAGTGGTATTGCTTTCTGTTACGGTACACTACCTCATTGGCATGTGGGACCAGCAGTTCTACATGGGTACAGTCGATGGCCCCGATGCAACTTGGGATGCCTGCCAGTGAATGGAAGCCAACTTTGGTGTTGGAGATCTCCTGGGCAGTCCGTGGCATGTATATGTGTTGACTTGTGTGCTGCAGGAGGGCATCGAGCACCTGGTTCAGTGTGCGTGAGAATACTGGTTGTGATATGCCATGCATCTGACCTACCGTATGCTGGTAGGTGCCTGTGGCCAAGAAGTGGAGCACTGTTACTACCTTCAGTAGAGGGGGGATGGCAGTACGGATGTCAATGAGACTCACAATGTCGTTGTATATCATGTCTACTATGGTGGTGATGGTATCCCAGTCCAGACGGTACAGGGTGTGTATCTGCTCAGGGGTTAGGTTGACTGGACTGGCTCTGATCCTGGGAATTGGTGGCTGCCTCTGTGGTATCACTAGGTGCACTGGTGGTGCTTGCTGCGCCTGTCTTGCCCTCCTCCTCCTCCTCCTGCGTCTCCTCTGTGCTGCCTGTTGTTGTAGCTGCTGCACAGCAATCATGTCCTCTAGCCCATGTAATGCTGCTAGTATTGCATCCATCTTGGTGTGGGAATGGGTGTGGGGAGGGGTGTGGTGTGCTCTTTTGTGCTGCCAGTCTCCATTGCCTCCACCTGTGCTGATTTTGTCCACCTGTGGCAGGTTGGAACTCTGCTGTGCTCTTTTAACGTGTGGTTCGCGATGCCGGTATTAGCGCCTTGCCGGTAAGGGTTCTTTGGGTCTAGTACATGCCGGTATTGCCATGTACGCATGGCTCGTGATGCCGTGATATTAGCGCTATGCCGCTATTTCCGGTCTGAGGGGCCGCGCGCTCACGGACTTGCCGCTAATAGTGCCACCGTACTTTGCGGTGCCGCTAATAGCGGTATGTCCGGGTCGTGATTGGGGAGGGGATTTACCGATATCGGTAATCCCTTACCGGTAACGGTATGTCCCTACCGCCTACCGTGTAATGAGGCCCATTGTTTTACCATGAATTATTGTTTGTAAAAAAAACAAAAAAATTTTTAAAAAAATGTTCTCTAAATTTGTAAAGGTCAGGTTTTACTGATCAAAACAACAATACATTAAAAAAAAAAAAAGAGCGTTGTGGTTTGCAGCAGGGCACCCCTAAATTGCAGGACAACTACTTTATCTCAGACTGGTTGACATTTATTTTGTAATTTATGATAACAGATGGAAACACCCTGTTTGCCTAGTAGTGCCCTGGCTCCAACTAATGGTACAAAACCTACTTTTGACTTCAAAGCATCCTGTCTAGCTGGCCTTTAAAACAGCGAACACATTCTGGCTCCACTGGGTGGCGCTAAACAACCATGTTATTACTATTGCCTAACTACTACAGAGACGGCAAAACATAAATAAAGGGAATTTGATGCTGTCATATTAGAGCGCTTATTAAAACACTTGGTTCACATCAATCACATAATGTTATTAAGCTTGAAGGTGAGCTCAGCTATCTGTTGCAATGTATGTTTCCGCCACACAAGTCTTCCCATTTTCAAGCAAATCTTTTGCCGAGCCTGCTAGCAATTTCAGTCTAACACAGGCTCCTTTTACCTTTCGGAAACGCTATCACTTGAAGAAGTAGTTGCTTGGCTTTGGCGAGCTATCCTATCCGATATTCATTGGCGCACGTTGAAGAAAGTGGTCTGGCGTAAATATTGCCGCTGTTTTTGCGAAGCGGGCGAGCCTGGCCGTTCACAGAGGTTTAAGGGGTTTTCCCCCACCCATGAATCTTTCTAAAATATTGATTTGAAATTGTGCTTTTTGAAGTACAGTTTTGGGAAAAAGTTTGTTGAAAATCCCATGAACGTAGTGCTTTAGAAGGACACAGGAAATGCATGTAACCAACAGTACCCAGCAGCATTTTGCAGCAGTAAATCAGGTTATGTTGTTTAACCCCGCCAGCCCCGCAACCCCCCAAAAAACCACGGAGTGAATAGATGGCCTACATCGCAGGCGCAGTGACTGGTGCACTGGGCCACTACCACCCCGAATTAAAGGGCAATGCAAAAAATCATACACCAGTAGTAATGGCACATCTTTCAAATATTGTGCCAGGCGATTTAACACAACCCCCCGAGCCTGTGCTAGTTAGTCCGTAAACACAATCAGAAGTATAATTTAAGTCATCTGTGGAGATGAGCTCACAAGGAAGACTGCAGCATTGCTATGCCCCTAAACACTACAGGGCAACACAGATTTTGTTTCTATATAGCAGTTACTTCTTAGTTGTCCCCGTTTTTTGCACTCTCAATGTTGCCAACGATTTAGACAGAGGCATACAGTGCAGTGAAGGATATTGCAGAGGAGCACACAATAAGATTGATGTAGGGAAGCCGGGAATGGAACCCAGGCCTCATGGGTTGACATTCTACACTACCACCTACAGCTATTTGGCAGAGAAATACATGTCTACATTCTGCAGAAAACAAATTCAATGCTTGTCCTCCCGTCACTGAACCCCTGATTTTGCCAGATAGGTAGACTGAGGCGCAGAGCGATCGGGTGTTTTGCCCAGGATCACAGACATGTCGATGAAATCCCAGACAGTCCCTGTGTCATGCACCCCCGTGCCCGCACCAGGTTACGTTGTCTCACAGGCGGTTCCTGGCTTCCTCTTGCTTCCATCACTCCTACGGCCGCAATTACTGGGGTGCAGGGAGGGCTTGGGGGTCAGGTGGCAGTGCAAAATCAGGTGATTAGAGCGAAGAATAGTAAGTGGCCACCACATGATGGTTATTCCATAAGTTCAAACACACTTTTTTTAAAAACATCTTTTTATTGATAATTGCAACAGATACAGTAGCTCCTTCCCAGCATCATTTCCAACATATCCCACAGTGGTACATTATACAGGCACATAGGTGGTTTATGAATTACATAGAGGTTTCCGTGTCCGAACACAATTCACATAGGTACATCCTGAAGGGGGCCCAAATGTCCTTTGGCCGACTCATACTTGGTTGGGACAAAACATACTGTTCCTCATTTTCGTTAACATAAGTCAATTCTCGTGAAAAAGTGTTCATATTTGGTGGTACTGGGCTTTTCCATGCCTGTCGGATACATTTCTTTGCAACAGCACATGATACATTAAAAAGCCTTCTCTTTTTTTCGGAGCACTTACCGATATCCCCGAACAGATATTTTTGGGAAGTCAGAGATGGGGGTATTTGCGTAATTTCCGCCAACATTTCAGCCACCATCTCCCAGAACCGCAACAACATGGGGCACTCCCAGTACATGTGAAAAGACCCCTCCAGTGGCGCGCCACATTTGGGGCATTCACTCGAGGCATCTGGCGTGAACTTAGCTATTCTAGCTGGTGTATAATGTAGTCTATTCAGGATTTTGAATTGTATCTGGCGCAGGCCAGCCTTAAGGGATATCTTTTTTGTGAGTGCGCAGTATCTACTCCACTTCTCATCGGGTATAGATGTCTGTATATCAGCCTCACATTTTTTTTTTAACCAAATTCGCGTGGGGGTGTGGGCTTGTACCGACGCATACAATTTGGAGATCCCAGCCCACCTTGGGTTGTAATCAGTTGTAGGCATGGATGTGGGAGAGGTTCATCAGGGAAGAGTGGCCAGCGCGATTGGAATGCAGATCTCATTCGATAGTACTGAAGTATCCGGAGCGGTCCCCTACCCATGACATTTGCGAAATCAGTTAGAGTGGCAAACTTCCCGTCTATGAACATGTTGCCCACCCTCATTTCACCATTTGGGTCCCAGGCTTCCTGTATATCTGTATCAAAAGTGGGAGGAATATTAGGAAAGTTCCATAGGGGAATCTCTGGGTTATAGGATGCTTCCATCTTCAACCTCCTGCATATCGCTCCCCACGCTCACACAGTCCAACTCACAGGGTCGTGTTCCCGTGTGTCTCTGTGTCGAGGGTCAAAGATGACAGATTGTTTATCAGTGGGTGCGACAGTGTGCGTTTCTAACCATGTATGGGGAGAGTTATCCGTTTCGTCATACCAAAACTTCGCAAATTGTGCCTGCGCGACCAAGTAGTACAGTTCGAAGTCCGGGGCTGCAATGCCGCTGGTACAATATGGCTCCGTCATCTTTTCCCATCATTCTGGCCGTTTTCCCATTCCACAGGAATGTCGTTGCCATTGACCGAAGTCTGGAGAAAAAATCCTTACCCGGCCATATGTGGCTATTCACAAATAGGTATAGTAACTTGGGGAGTACGATCATTTTGAGGACTGCTATCCTACCGTGGAGCGAGATAGAGAGGTGTCCCCAAAGCTGTAATTTCGAATAAATCGATTGTATTGCCTGTTCATGATTGTCTACATACAAGGATAGTTTATTTCTGGAGACCATCACCCCTAGGTATCTAATGTGTCTTTCTGACCATTTACGTCCGCATGTCACTTCGGGACACTTAGTAGAGGGGGCGAGCGGGAACATTTCTGACTTTGCGTTGTTCACAGTGTATCTGGAGTATTCTGCAAATTCGTGTATGTCAGTCATTATGGGTGCAATGTTTTTATCAGGTTCCCGTATGTATAATAGTGTGTCGTCTGCGTGCAACGATATCAACTGGGTGGATCCTTTCATTATGATACCCTTGTCGCTGTGTCATAATGCTGCTGCCATAGCCTCTATCGTTAAGGCGAAGAGAATGGGTGAAAACGGGCACCCCTGTCTAGTACCCCTGCCCAATTCGAACATTTCAGAGATGGTTCTACTGGTGCATACTCTTGCCCCAGGGCAAGCATATAACAGCTTGACATACTTGATGAAGTTGGGTCCCACCCCAAACGCCTCCAGCACTGAGAATAGGTATTCCCACGAGATCGAATCAAACGCCTTCTCAGCATCGAGGGATACAGCAGCCGCCTGTCTGCCCGGGTCTATCTGTGCCATTTTCACAAACAGCCTATGCAGATTTAAGGCAGTGGACCTCTGCTGGATGAATCCGCTCCGGTCCAGATGGACCAAGGTGGGTACTATAGGTAACATGCGATTCGCCAACACCTTTGCAAAGATCGTAGCATCCATGTTTATAAGCGAAAGAGGTCGATGGGATGACATATCGTGGGGCAGGCGACGGGGCTTGGGAAGTACAGTAATTATGGCTTCTCGCATTGTCGGTGGCAATATTTGTTTTTCTAGGGCTTCCTCCCATGTTTTTAGCATTATAGGGACTAGTTCTTCATTGAATTCTTCATATAATTCGACCCCCCAGTCCATCAGAACCCGATGCCTTACCAGATGTGAAGTCCTTGATTGCTTCAGAGATTTCTTCAGCAGTGACGGGCTGCTTAAGGGCCAATTTTTTGTCATCTGGGAGTGTTGGGAGATTGAGTGGAGCTAGATAGGCTTTTAACTCAGCAAGGGTTTTTAGGTCTTTATTCGCATAGAGTGTTTTATAGAAGTTGACAAATTCGCCGTTTATACCTTGCTCACTTGTGACTTTTACATTTTGTGTTGTTTGGATGGCAGTGATAGGGGTCATTTGCCTTTCATGTTTAATCAGATTGGCTAGTGTTTTCCCAGCCTTGTTTCCTTCCCCGTATCTGCGTGCCCCGACAGGGGCCGCAATGTATCGTATCTCTCTCATGGCTAGGTTATCAAAATTCCTAAGGAGTTTGTGGGTTTCGGAGAGAGTGTCCCTATCATGGGTGCGACTATAGGCTTCTTCCAGTTCATTTCATTCCCTTTCCACCCCCTCCAGTTCCCGCCGTACCCCCCTCAGGAGGCCCGTGGATTTCGACATCAGGACCCCTCTCACCCAGACTTTAAAGGTTTCCCACACTGTGGAAGCTGACTCACTGTCCCCACATTATCTGCAAAAAAAATTGTAATTTCGACATGCAGGGTTTCAACCAGTATCCCCCCAGGCATTCTCCATCTCCTCGCCGGTCTAGGGATATCTTTCAGTATGAGACCCAGCAGCACCGGGGAATGATCAGACAACGTGCAGGGCAGGATTTCACAGTGTTGTAACGTGCTTGATATATCTGAGGACACGAACCAATAATCTATTCGTGACTCGCTGTCATGCACGGTGGAGTAGTAAGTGTATCGTCTACTGTCCTGGTGCAGTACCCGCCATGCATCTATTAGTGATAGTTGTGAAAGGAGTTGACCCAGGGTTACTGCAGTCTTCGAGGGCGCCCTTGTCACAGCAGTGGATCTGTCCATTGCTGGGTCAAGCGCCACATTGAAATCACCCCCCCATATTATGTTGGTTGTGTCATGTTTATTGAGTGCTTCGAATACACTATAATAAAAATCTGGGTCATCTATATTAGGACCATAGGTGTTCACAAGGGTTATTTCTTTGCCAGCCACTTCCCCCCATACCAAGACATATCTCCCCATTGGGTCTGCTCTGTGCCCTTTGGTCTGAAATCCCAATGTGGGGTGTATAAGTGGGATGACCCCCCTGGACTGAGAAGAATAGTCCATATGATATCGTAATTTACCCCGTTGGCCAATATGTTGTGTTAACTGGACCCTGAGCGTGTGTTTCTTGCAACATTACAATCTGGGGCCCGTGCCTAGCGACATAGTTCCCCACCTTCCTTGCTTTCATTGGGTTGTTTAGTCCCCGGACATTCCAGGATAATAGTGTTATTTTTAAACCATCATTCGTTTTCCCTGTGTGTGCATTGTGTTGTGCCATTTATTCCAGCATTTCCAGCCTTTAGATAATATGGGCGGTGCCCGCATCTGCGCAATTTAATTTCAACCAACTTAAAACTTTTAATCAACTTGCCTCCTCCTATCCCCCAACTCTTCTTGGTGAAAACAACACCATTTTACAACGATCCCAGTCCCAAAACCCCGCCCCCGCCCGCATCATCTACCCCAACGTGACGATGAACCCTTAGAACTTGTAGGAATCTTCCTGTGGGTGCCACGTTGCCAACACGAGGCCACCAGGACGGACTTACGGACCGCTTTTCAACATTACTTGGAGCCCCCATCGGGAGCCGAGCATTGTTACTAATCAACAAAGGATATAGGTGTGCTCCAGATCAATCGGCTGGGCCTCGACCACATGGCGCGGGCGGAGATCTTCCGTTCTGGTCTGTTCCACGGCCCCTAGGAGGCAGAGGTATAGTGGCCTCCACATAGGCCAGGGCAGCAGCGGGGGTTTCAAAGAAGTGTGCTCTTCCCCCATATTGAATTCGCATCTTGGCAGGAAAAATTTGCGCGTATGGAACCTGTCGTGCTCTAAGCAGTCTCTTGACCGGTTCATATGATCTTCGGCTTGCCTGCACTCCTGCAGCGATGTCCGGGTAGATGTGTATGCGGTTCTCCTCATATGATAGTGTCCCGAGTTCTCTTGCCATCCTTAGGATTGTATTATTCATACCTTCTCTGAGCTGGGCTATGGCTCGGTCATGTCGCGCAATGGTGTCCTCTTTTGTGCCGATCCTGGTTTCCGCCTCAGTGATTCTGAGGCTCTCCTTGTCTACTCTTGTTTTCAGCGCCCCGATTGTTGTGACAATGTCATCTAGCTTGAAATTAATGGATAGAAAGCCATTTTGCACAATGGTGGTCAGGCACTCCACTCTGTCGCCGCTGTCTGCTTCAGGGTTGGATACAGGTGTTGTTGGTGGCTCCTGTGCGCCGTCCGCCCCCTGGTTACTGGTGAATGAGTCCATCGGTCCCTTTTTTCGGGCCCCCGCTCCCTCTGCCGCTTTTTCTTGTTTGCATGTGTTTCCCATGTTGGCCACAGTAGCAGGTACCCCACCGCAATCTGTCAGGGGCTACAGCGCCCGTGGGTCGGCAAAGCAGTTAGGTGAGTATCAGGTTCTTGTGGGGCCACGGGTGTTGCCAGGCCGATATGCCCAATCGAGGATGTCCAGTGGAGCGCCTCGATTCCAGCACTCCACGCTCAGTGTCTATTGCAAATTTTGCACTTCCCCGCGTTAGCAGGCTTCGTTTTTTGGTCTCCCAATAAGGTAGACGATGGACTGTGCCCTCCCACGTATAACCAGAGACATTTTAGACAGTTCCAGCCAATTTATGGCTCTGCACACCATGTCACCTTGGGTTATTGCCTGTGGTTAATCTGCTGCTTGCCAGCGCCTGACTCACAGTTGTGTTGTATATGGGAGTACTAATACCCAGCTCATGTAGTCGTTGGGGCCAGTGTGCGCCGCTGTGAGGATGGGACTGTAGGCCAAGTTCGTGTGGCCAATAGCTTGGTGGTCTCAACTAGTACGCCATTTAGTGCAATAGCCACCGGCTATTTCCAGCGTGTTGCCGCCTTGCTGTTTGCTGTTATATATCCCCTGCGTTGTGCGCCTTCAGGACTTCGTGTTACTTCAGCACTATAGCCGTGCTGGTAGCATCAGGGGGGTTAGCAAATGTATCACAGCGAGTGGTTCAATGCGCGACCGCTAGCAAATGGTCTAGTCAGTAGTGCCCCAATGTCACTTGCAGGTTTTCCACGACTCACGGTTTAGATGGTCTGGTCGCGCTGCTTTCTCGCCCGCACCACTCCACCCGAAAGCGAAGCGACGCTGAGCACTCCCCAGCCCCAGGGAAGGCGAAGCACACCTTGCAACCTCGGGCTGGGCCAGGCAGGGGGACCCCTCGCCCGTCGCTGTTCACCTCCCCTCACTCCGGGGGGGGGAGTCGGGCAGGGAGCCCTGTGTCCCGCAGTGGCCAGCTGACACGTCCAAGGAATGAGCACCCGCCCAGCCCGGCCAGGCCCCCCGGCGCCGCAGCTGTTCGGGCGCGCCTCGCGCGTCCAGCCCGGGGCAGTCTTCGCTGGTCTGGCTCACCCCCGGAGTCGCCGCCTGGCCGTGCACTCCGTCTCTTCAGCTCGGGTGCGGGGCACAACAGGGGAGCAGCAGTCCTCTACGGCGTGAATGTCGCACAACGCCGCTCTGCAGTTCTTCCTCTCTATGCTCCAATGGCTAGAGCGTCGGCGGCTCAGGACAAAGGATCTCTGGTGGCCTCACACGGCCTGTCTTCCCGTCCGGCCCCGCTCTCCCTGCAGCACAGCGTATCTCGGTGGATCCAGCACCTCTGCTCCCAGGATTTTCACTGTGTGTGCACTACACCAGGACACACCTCGTCTCTGTCTCAGCAACCCGTGGGTGGCTCCAAAGTGCGGATTTGTAAGTAAACAGATGTCTAGGGGGCCAGAGCACTCGCCTCAGGCAGCCATACCAGTCGTGCGCAACAGCGCCCCCTCAAGTTCAAACACATTTTTAAAGTAAATGTATTGGGCACTGCAGTTAGAATCCATCCAAGGCACTAGGATGGCAACTTCATAAACCACAAGAAAAACCAAGAGAACTGTGTTCTCACCCTAAGATCATAAAACCTTACATTTAGATTACTAAATTATATAAACAAACTTGATTCATATTGATGAACCATCTGGTTATTCATTTTGTATTTTTACAATAGAAAGAGGTGCAAATCTACGAGGAAGCCAGATCCACATGTATTAATAACATAGCAAGGCCAGTGCATTTCCGACATGGTCTGTCGTCAAGGCCGAAGCTAAGGACGTATGTACAGAAACTAAAACGAAAACAAAATTACAAACAAAAACACAAACGAATGCAGACAGATGGTAGCATAACAATTCACACGTGTCTCAAATCAAGTAGCTCGATAGAAAACTACCTGTATCTTGCACTTGTATTCAAATCACCAACACAAAGGACATAACATAATCAACGCATGAAAAGTAAACAAATGCAAATGGAGCTAATTAATATATGTAGTGTCGAACAGCAACTTTGTACAAAAACACTTTTAGGCATTGTGATACCTAGTTGCTAGTAACAACCAGCTAGTTCTTCAATATCATAAACCCAAACAGGCTACCAGCTGTAATCAGTGCAAAGAAAGGGAGAAAAACAAGAGATAAACATGTCATGAATGTGGTGGGAAATTTTATTTTTATTTTTATTATTGATTTGGCTGAGAAATTCTACCTTTCAATACAAAATACTGTGATCATTATCATTCATACATATTAATTCACATTGAAAAAGCAATTTAAAATTTTAAGAACTAACATATGATCGTCACAAAAAACGAAATTAAACAAACAGAACCTGTCATAAAACCAGAACCTAAAATTCTTCAATTAAAATAAAAACAAACATAATACATCATACCCATTAGTTAAATTAGGAAATTCCACTTTTACATTCATCATTATCTAACTTCAATTCATTCAGATAATTCATTGTTGCATATCCCACTGCCTTCGAGTAGACATGAAATACATATTTCCATAAAACTTTGGTCTCCATGTGTATCATGTGTTCAAACAACGTTTTAAAGTGCTTGCTTCTTATGCTTTTCAATTCATGGCATTCAGTGATGATGTGCTCAAGGGATTCCAGACTATTATTACAGAATCTGCAAGTATCAATCCCTTTAACATCCTTCTCCCAATTTGCTGTAACTTCCCGTGTTTTCCATAAATGTAGTCTTAGACGCAGGAGTCCTGCTCGATGCCTGACATCTGGTGATTTCATTAAATAAGCTTCTGGAATTCTGAATGATTTCAAAGCAAAGGGATTTTGTTTAAAGTTTTTATAATTACAACATATTTCTCTGGTCCTAATCCAGGCCATTTCCCACATTTTGCGCTTTGCTTTATCAGGGTTTTGTAAGAGTAGATCGTCGGTAATATCTGCTTCTCGCATGAACTCCTGCGCCTTAGATTTCCATTGCTTTATAAATTTGTCCTCAGATGTCCCCACATAATCTGCCAACTGTGTGACCAATAGTTTCTGATGTTTATCTAGCACACATTTCCTATAGAGCATGCAAACCCTCCATTGGTATACAGCATATATTGAGGTTAGTCCTAGCTCGTGTCTTATCAGAGCTATTGGAGTTGTTTTAGGAAGGTTTAATAATCTCCTCCAATATTCTCCTTCCTTTTTATTCCAATGGTTACCTGATTTATATGCCTTTGTTTCAGCTCCATACATGAGGATTGGCACTGCCTTTTGTTTGTAGTATGTAATTAGGGGAGCAATCGTAAATTTACAATATTTGCCACTGATGACCCTAGACTGGGATATTAAACTCTTCCATTTTAGCATCAGGGTGGTTTCATATTGCGCATCTCTGGAATCATTATTGATGTTTACGCCCAAGTATGTATATTCACACACTGATTGAACCTCTTGGCTGTTTAGTTGCCACCCACACTTTTTACTCCCTTGTTTTAGGGTACCAAACTGGATAACTTGGGTTTTCTTGATGTTTATAATCATTTTGTTGCAATTAGCATACTTTTCCAACGCTTGCAGCATGTTCCGTAAACCCAATGGGGTTTTAGACAACAAGAGGAGATCATCAGCGTATAATAACCATTTAACTTCCCTTTGCCCAATTTTAGGAGAATCAGTTATGATATTGGTAAATTCGTCGCCTAAATCCAAAATGAAGAAGTTAAACATTGCTTAGGCGAGTATACACCCCTGTTTCAGGCCTCTGGATGTATCAATCGGGTTGGATAGCGAACCATCAGAGTCCAGCCCTATTTGAAGCATTGTCTGCTTGTGGAATTCAATGATCCACTTTAGAATATTCCACAGACAGTTTTTTTTCATTAATTTCATAATCAGGAGTTCTCTTAGGATGGAGTCGAACCCTGTTTTAAAGTCGACAAATGCAACATATAGTGGTCATTTCCTGTTAGCTTGTTTAGCAATAATCGCATTTATACACAGCAGATTAATGCCTGTGCCTAATCCTTTTAGGAACCCCGTCTGCCATGGATCTCTTAGGTTCTCTTTGTTTAGCCACCAATTGAAATCGCGAAGAACTAAACGGGCAAATATCTTCCCTGGACAACCCAGAAGGGCAATGGGCCTATAAGATGCCGGGTGCAGTCTATCCCCTTTCTTATACAACGGGATAAGTACTGACTTCTTCCATGATTCAGGTATTTTCCCAGTATGCATCAC
Source organism: Ambystoma mexicanum (assembly GCF_040938575.1). Lineage (NCBI taxonomy): Eukaryota > Metazoa > Chordata > Amphibia > Caudata > Ambystomatidae > Ambystoma > Ambystoma mexicanum. Next base: position 496,035,469 of record NC_090936.1, on the reverse strand, counting down.
TTCTTCAAATATCCTCATTAGTATACTAGCCCATATCTCAGGATTTTCTTTGAGCATTCTATTGTCAAGCCCATCCGGGCCAGGGGCTTGTGAGTTGCTCAATTTGGAGATATAAAATATTATATCATTTTGGTCGAATTGAATGGAATAACTCCACTTTTCGTTCTGGAGGACTAAATGTTGGTTTGGCAATATAGTCTGATAAATCTGAGAGAAGTAATCACACCAGGTTTTTTCTGCGAGGGAATTTACCTGAACAGAACTCTGATCTTTGTACGTGGCCTGGTTCAAAACACCCCAAATTTCTGCGGAGGATTTGGAGGCAATTTTTTTAAACATATATTCACTATCCATCTGAAAGCATAAAGCCTTCCTTCCTCTTTGCCAATTTTTATAGACTGAATGAAGATGTTTTACTTTAGATGCCCTATCATCTGCTGGTAGATATTTTAACTGACGTATTTGATGCCTTAGCTCAGCTTTTTAAAGTTTTACATCAATATCAAACAAGTGGGAATGTTTATAACTATGGCCTTGAGCAGGATGCTTTACAGACACATACTTTTGAATGCATGACACATAATCCTTCCCAGAGTTTAACGATAATTGACTCTCAAAGTTGTTTAACATGTGGTTAGACCATTTCACTCGATTTCTCATATGGTTTGCTTTTACTTTCCCTCCATAGTTTTTACTGTTTCTCCCAGGTTGTACTATTTCCAATTCCCATGTTAGGCAAAGCTGACTATGGTCACTGTTATTGTTGGGTTTTACATTTAGAGCTTGGATTATATTCATCATTGGCCTGTTCACAAATATATAGTCAATTGTGGCTTCATACGGACCATTATGCCAAGTACTGGCAGCCGGCACATCTCCCACCACTGCGCCGTTCACCATTACTAATTGCATATCTTTCATGATTTTGAGCCATCTCTGTTCCTCTACCAATGTTTGTCTTCTCCCTTTCGCTAGAAGGTGGAGATTAATGTCACCCAACACTAGCATATAGTCAACACACTTTTCAGCAGGAATCCTGACAAAGAGTTCCTCGATGAGTTCAAAAAAACAGACGGGCGACAAATGTGCCCTACCCCAGTAGATATTGACAATCAGGATTGAGTATGCATCATTTGCCAGCTTAACATATTGAATAAAGGGTGTATGCAGATCATATGATGACACCTTGAACCCCTTTGATTTTCTTATAGCTACCATGAGTCCTGCCATAGGGCGCCCCCTAGGTATGCTTATTGCAGGTTCTATTATTATCTCATAGCCATCCCATATTGGGGTCTCTACCAACCAGATTTCCTGAAGTACCAATATATCAAAGAGGTTAAGCTCTGTGTTTTGCGCATTAACAAAATGTGAGAATCCACGTTTTTTCCAGCATAGAAGCTGGAATTTTTCTTTCTCAATGAGTTGTTATGCATGGTCTACATGTTGCTTTCCCACATTGCTCTGACCATTCAAGCTGGACCCATAGATGCGTGGGGACCATTTCTTTTGTCCCATTCTGTCACTGTCTGCCATCTGTGCTTCATCTTTAAATAAAGTAAAGCCCATATGATAGAGGGTATCCCTTGCAAGCCACAAAATGTCAGCCAACACAGCCGACCGAATGGAAATACAGGATTTCGATAGGTCCTGGTCATTCAAAAACTCAACTCTGTCAATGTCTGATGTCGTTATGTTACTTAATTCAGGTAGATCCTTGCATATATTTAGGACACTCGACCGATTTAAATCAAACTGGGCAAACGGATGGTCTCTGCATTCCAGTATGAAACAGCAAGATTTATTTTGATCAAATGCCCTTCATCTAAATGTGGGATCTTTCATCAGGTTAATGTTCTTTTTCCATTGCACAGTTTGCCTTGTGGTTTCATTGTCTTGTGACTTCCCATCTGTATTTATTGAAGTAAACTTAGTTGGACAAGGTTCAAAGTTGTGCCTCCAGTTTTCCTGGGCATCCTTGTCAGTCTCAATTTGAGGATTCCCCTTTAGTCTGTCGGCCATGTAACGCTCTACAGTTTTATTAATCTCTTCTCTCATTTGGGCTTCTGTTAGTTTGCTCAGTCTTCTCTCCATCGGTCCTAGGGGCCTGAAGTGGCAATGGGTGGTTGTGAGAGGAGCCTTTCTTGCTCCCTCATGCGATCATCCTCTGCCACTAGATCATCCAAAGGTTTGTGGCAGAAGATTGAGTTTGTTTTCCCTTTGTTGCTCTCAACTCGCAAAGACAATTGCCTATTGCTTCCCTGGTTAACTCCTTTTTCATTATTCGATGTTTTGGCAACATTTGTGATCTTCAAGTATCTTCTTGTTTTCACATTTGTTTTATTGATTGGTTGAGTGGCTTTTATTTGCCTTTTTTCTCGGGACCTTTATCAACTTTTTGGAGTCCTTTCTTTCTATGGCCACCTTGACAGATGTCGTCTCTATTTCGTGTTGGTTTTCCTCACAATGCGTGACAACCACTTTTGGCATCACGGCAGGGTTTATTGTAACCTTTTCTCCATCCTCACCACGGGACACCCATCCTGTCGGTCAGGGTTGACATCCTTGGCTGTTTTTTTATTTTGCGCGGTTAACTCCACTAAAGTTAAACTGCTTCAGCTGTAATATTCCCCTATTCCCAATGTCATGCACAAGATCTGTTTGGGTTTCAGTATCTTTTACTCCACAGTGTCTGAAAATCTCATACTGTGGTTCACATTCTCTTGAGGCTTCTCTGAGGCACCATCAGGCAATCCATCCTTATTTTGAATTGATAGTTTCGTTAGCAATATGGTTTGATAATTAATTTTTTGGTCCATTGCCTCGTACAGTTTGGCCAAAGATAATAGGGCTGCATTCATAGACAACAGTGTTATACTCATATCCGCCTGCATTGAGGCTTCTTCCATACAGGAATTGGTTAACTGTATGGAGGGTTGCCTATCCAACAGTTTATGCACTTGCCTTGGAGTAGGTGGAACAAATGATAAAGAGTTTACGAATATTTCTCCTTCTGAACATACCGATGACTCAAGTGAAACTTCAGCTCTTTTGTTCGATGGTGTTTGAGTTTCTTGGATTCCTTCAGTTCTCCCCGTCAGACTGCAATCATTTGGATTTTGTCTTTGAATGGGTAACAAATCCTCAACCTGCATTAAGTCACCCGTGTTAGAGTGGACAAATACCACCTCTTCTTCATGCGCCGAGGCAGAGCTGATATTCATAAAATTGAGTACATCTTCATCCACTTGCCCCGTGATATGCAGGGTTTGATAGGCTTCTCTTAATCTTTGTTGGGACGCTACAGTACACAACTTGGGTGGGCTTTCATTAATCTTATGTAATTTTTTATATGACGCCAAATATTATCATCACAACGTCTGCTTTCATTTTCCATAGTCGTAACTGATATGATGCTTCCTGCTTTGTCACAATTCATTATTGGCACATTAATCTGGATAGCCGCTACTTCCTTATCAAGTCGGCTGTACAAATCACACAACTTGTCTTGTTTCACCTGGTTCCCTTTATTCGTTCCAGCTTTGCCTGACTCAGTTCCCTGTGTCACGGCCAAGTTTTAATAGTGGCGAATGTCTCACCCCTTAAGACTGAATGATTTCTATTTTTGTTTGATATTCTTGAATCGCCTATGCGAGCCAATATTTTAGTTTTCTGTTTCTGGATCGGTGTATTAACAATTGCTTGGGTAATTTTCTTAGCCATGTCTGTCCCTTCCTTAAAGAAGGCTACATTCACTGCAGGCATGCCAGTTCTCAAAGTGAACTGACCCTTTTCCATTTCTCAAATGGGAGGGTAACTTGAAGTATTAGAGAGCGTTCTTGCAAAATTTAAACCAACAAATATTTTGCTAACAAGTTTTGCGTGGATCAACTAGGCTTCAACTTCACTTCAGTTCAATGCCGCTATAATTATTTCAAAGTGTATGTTATGTCTTCCAACTACCAGTTGAATGACTCTCTCACTGTTACCATTCACTGGCCGTACCACCCAGCAGAGTAAAAAACTTACAAAAGATGCTTTTAGTTTTTTATGTCACAATGAGCTTTGGCAACTACACATTTAACATTACGCTGGGATTACTCACAAATTCACTCCAGATATTACCTTTGATGTTTGCTCAAAGAACGGGCCCCGCTCCCCCAGCTATCCCGCTAGACAGAGAGACAGCAGGCAAAAACACTTGCCAAAAGTACTTCCCAAATGCGCTCGCGCAAATACGCGTGCACAGTGCTTATGACTATTTCCGGGTGGAAGGGCGGGATCAGCACTACAACAAAGACAAACAGAATCAAATTACTGAGGGAAACAGCCGTTACGAGCTGATAAGAGTCTATGTTATTAGTCTATGTTAGTCTATGTTGCACTATGGGCTAATGGCAATCCGGGAAAGTCATACCAGTCCAATCCGCAAGCTGGAATCATGGCACCAAATCCACACAGAGTAATGGCACCAACGTTGCTCGAGAGCCATCACAATTCGAAACAGGCAGCAGGACACAGCGAGACAGCAGGCAAAAATACTTGCCAAAAGCACCTCCCAAATGTGCGCGTGCAAATGTGCATGCACAGTGCTTATGACTATTTCCGGGTGGGAGGGCGGGATCAGCACAGTCCAATCCACAAGCTGGAATCACAGCACCAAATCCATACAGAGTAATGTCACCAACGTTGCTCGAGCGCCGTCACAATTTGAAACAGGCAGCATGACAAGCAGTCCTAAAAATAAGTAATCCTGGAAATGATCACTCTGCTTACCCAGACACAAATGATCCTGCGCGGTGTAAGGTGTCGGACAAAGGGGTGGCATGTTTGCAACAATCTTTATTTAAATAATAATGAAAAGGCCTATCTTCCCCTATCTCTAAATGGTTTTCCCTACCTAAGTAAAGAAGAACTTGGGTGCTCGTCGTCAGGGTGGTTGTCAAACTCAATATGTCCGTCCTCTGTCCAAACTAACCTACTCTAGCCCTGCCAATAGCAATAGGCCTCATTACAAGTTTGGCGGTGCAGGAAAAAAGTGGTGCTCATTCCATTAGTACCACTTTTCCTGCACCGCCAAACTACCAGTTTGGTGGTGGGGTGGCTGGATTTACCAGCAGCTCCAAGCTGCCGATAATTCAGGCACTCCATCGCCAATGAATGCCGGTATTACTGGCGTCCAATAGGCATCCATGAAATAGGGAATTACCGCAGTTGACAGCACTAGGAATATGCCGGTGATTCCGGTATTACAAGTGCAGGTAAAAGTTTTACCGTTTGCCGGTATCCCTCCGGATTACCGGTGGGATACTGGCAAACTCATAATGAGGCCCATTAACATAAACGGCTCCAGGAGAATGGCTCCTTCTCCTGATGGGTATTATATATTAGATCATGGAGGTCTTCTTTTTTGATATAGGGGGACTTGTGGATGAGGATACTTAGAATATAAGCACCACCTAGTATGTGGGGGATATGGGACCCTTGGGGCAGTAGATAGAACATTACCAGATCCACATGATCTCATATAATTGTTGTTGCATTTGCATGTAAAAGAAATGGATGTTCATCATACCCAGGCCAAAATAGCTGTTTAACATTCCCCTCTAGGTCGGATGTGGAGGCACCGCCACATCTAATGGACAAGACGGTCTGACAAGACGTACCCAAGTGACAGGTCCTGAAGAAGATGACCAGAATCAGCATGCCATCGAAACCGGTCGACCATCTTAATGCACGATATCCCTAAAGGAAATACGGGATACAGGTTCTCATTGAACATCATCTTAGCGAGAGTATCATTTTCTCTCCTCTTGATTGATTTCTCTCACCATATTTATCTGGTGTAAAGAATAAATACAAAATACATGGTACCTTGTTTACACAAAATTATTGGTCCCATAAGTTTAGTATTCAACTGTTTATATTTATTTTTATTGATCTTAATTGATTTGTACAATCCTGTGTTGAACCATGCACTACCATCTGATCTGCACAACATGCACACACTCTTTGAAGGTGAATAAAGTAATAATACATCCCTTGTGCCCCAAGGAAATACTTGCTCAAGGAAATGTCCATGTAACTTAGGCAGACTTGGTCCAACCATTTTACCTGTAAATGGTGTAACTGTATACATTGTAGATGCAGGGATAGTATTTTCCTTTCCTCTTCCCTATTAGATAGGCGGCGCACCACCTCCGACCCAGGGACAGAGACGCCTTATAGGGAAATGGGCGCTCAATAGTCAGGCTATAGAAAACTGCTTTGCATTGTTTTAGCAGAATCATAGGGTCAGTGAAAATATTACCCCATTTTATTAAAAAAAACATGTTAAAACACTCAAATAGCATATACAAGCATACACAGATTAAATGTAGTATCCAACATATATGTATGTCAACCGATTTCCAAATAACAGTCTAATCTTGTCTGTCTTCTACTATTTGAATAATAGTAGAAGTATTTAGGTAATAGTCCTCTTTGTTTGACTCACCATGAATTGGGATGCCAATATGCAAGAATAAAATGAACCATTGTCTCTATTCCAGTTTGGAAAGAAGACGAACAAACCAGATGGCCTAATTCATTGACACTTCCATACAATCGTAGGCATTGGGTAGCTGTCAAACTGTGATACCTGATTGACTTTCCTAAAGTCAATAAAAATCCTGCCATAGTTATTGGGTTTAGCAACCAATACAATAGGTGATGACCTAGCACTTTGTGATGGTTCAATAATATCTGCTTTTATCGTGGCCTCTATTTTGTCTTGTATAATTTGTTTCCTTCTCTCAGGGATACTGTAATGTTTCTGATGGACCACCTTTCTGGGAGGAGTATGAATATAGTGGAAGATCCCTTTTAATCTTCCCAGTTCAGTTCTAAGCACAACAGGAAACTGTTATAGGAGGTCTATCAAATCTTGTTTATGATTTTGGGGTCAATCTGAGGAAATCAAATGGTTAGTATCACTATTTTCAGACGTTAGCACCGTTCCCACTTGCTACTAATTACGCCACAACCACCAAACTCAAGACCAACACCCATGAAACTACTTATGACATCCCCACCACCACTAACTTACCTAAGCCCACCCAGAAGCACAACAAGATTGAAGAAACCCACTCCATACCCGTCTTAGGCAAAGAAAGACGTTCTCGCCTAAGATCACGTACCCAGCATCGGGCTAACTGCTCCACATCTAGTGATACACTACGGACCACTATACCCATCAAATCACCTCCAAGTGTCTATTACTCTCTGCCCAAAACTAACACCAAACAAAATACTACCTCTAGACCTATGACTACCAAAATAGATGAAACATCCATGCTGAAACCTCTGTCCACCCTCCAATGCGCCCTTATAAACGCCCTCTCTCTAGGAGCCCATGCCATCAAAGTACACGACCTGATCAGAGTCAAAACTCAACATACTAGTCGTCACGGAATCATGCTTCACCAAGCCTCTGGCCTCCTCCTCACCATAGCCATCCCTCCAGACTATACCATCCACAGAACTGATAGGACCCACTTGCATGGAGGCGGTGTGGCCATCATTGCAAAGACTAAGCTCCAACTAAGATCATGCCCAATTGAAAGCCCTGCAGGATACAAAATACTGTTAGCAAAACTTCCTATAAATGGTAAAACAATCATCAACATAGTAGTGATCTACAGAGCCCCCAATTCCAGCAGTCAGCCCGAGACAGACATTCCGTTACTATTAGCTCCTTTCATCAAGCCCAATACCAAATGTGTCTTCCTAGGATTTAATGAAAGCCACAACCACAAAGCAGAAGCACTACACTTCTCCATGAAGTATATGAGCTTCATGCAACAAGTAAACACCCCTACCCACATCAAAGGAAGAACCCTTGATTGGATCCTTTCGCTCAGCACTGATATCTCCATCGACTCCCTATCGCCATTAGATTGGAAAGACCATCACAATATTATGTACACTATCAAGACCATTGAACCCGTCGTAACCACTCCTAAAATCACTAACTCTTATGAAACCAAAAATCTTCGCAAACTCACAACGGAAAACATAGAACCATTGCTCTCCAAAGCACTAGACACGCTGTCTAGTTCCAATGACAACCCCAACACACTAGCAGATGACTATCACAACTGCCTCATGTCCACCATTAACGCAGTAGCGCCTCTCATCACTAAAACTAAACGCTCAGACAAACAATCATGTTTCTGGTTCAATGATGAACTTGTCGCCCTCAGGAGAACTAAACGTGCCTGTGAACACACCTGCAGAAAACACCCTACATTAGAGACCGAATTAGCCTACCAGGAGGCAAACAGAACCTACAAAAAAGCTATTATCAACCATAAAGCTAATGCCTTTAACCTGCAGATCAGCACCGCTGCATCTGACTCAAAAGAATTATTCTCAATCCTAAAAGAATTGGAAAACCCAGCTCCAGCTACTAATTGCACCAATTCCAGTAAAGACTGGTGTACCACAATCCAAGATGCCTTAGCGGCCAAGATTAACCTACTTCAAAACAAGATTTTAACAACAACAAAAAAACTCATGGCAGACAAACCTGCTACTGATAATCACTTACCTACATTTAATGAGAATACCAAATCCATCTTCCAGTTCACTCCTGTCTCACAAGAACTAGTGCTTAACACTATAACTAAGCTCAAAGCTTCTAACTGCAAGGGAGACTCTGTCCCAGCTAAAATAGTCAAATCATGTGCCCACACACTGACACCCATCATAACCAAATTTATCAACGCATACAATTCAACAATAATATGGTTCCTGCCAGTATGAAGGAAGCGTGGGTCACACCCGTGCTAAAAAAAACAACCTCGACCCCGATGTGCCCACCAATTATAGGCCAATAACAACAGTCCTGTTTTTACTCAAAATCCTCGATAAAATAGCATATAACCAAGTCCAAGGACATTTGGAACAGAGCCAACTCCTTGGCACCAGACAATCTGGTTTCCGTCCTAACCACAGTACGGAAACAGCCCTCCTGGATCTCAAAATCCAAATGGACACCATCAGAGATTCAGGAAAACTCTGCATCCTCCTCTTATTGGATTTATCTGCAGCGTTCGACCTTGTAGATCACGATTAAACTCTGTTCCACCTTAGGCAGAGACTTATGGACACCATCAGAGATTCAGGAAAACTCTGCATCCTCCTCTTATTGGACTTATCTGCAGCGTTCAACCTTGTAGATCACGATTAAACTCTGTTCCACCTTAGGCAGAGACTTCAATGTTTCCACGGACGCGACCACATGGATCAAATTCTTCCTTGCGGAACGAACTTCTAGAGTTTCCATCTGCAAAGAAGCTGCGGACCCCATACCAGTCCCTATAGGCACCAAGCAAGGCTCCTGCCTATTGCCCACACTCTGCAACACATACATAAAGCTCCTCTTCTCAGCCCTGGATAACATGGGTGTCATCTACACCAACTTTGCAGATGACACTACATAGATTGTATGTAAATATGTGCTCTGGAAAGCACTTTGGATTAAGGCGCTACATAAATAACACATCATTATCATTATTATCCTTATCCCTCTTTCAGGGATCTACACCCAAGACACTGACTATCAACAAAATCTACTCCATAATCCAAAACTGGATGGCATCTGGGGATGATAAATGCAAGTGTGTGGGGTCTTAATCTGAATAATTTCCTTGACTTCAGCTATAAGCTTATTCATAAATGTAGATTCTTGATCTGTTGACATTCCTTTTGGGAAACCTATTCTAGAACAGAATGGAAGTAAGTGTTTTAAAATGTGTTGTGAGGTATTGTTCCTTAATGGAAATGCTTCAGGGTAACAGGGTGGCATAGTCCAAAATGACTAGTATATATTTGTTACCTAATTTTGAAGTCTCTAATGGTCCAACTATATCCATTCCTATCCTGGAAAAGGGAGTGTCAATAATAGGTAAGGGTTGTAATGGGACTGGAGGAGGTATTTGAGTACTGATTTTCTGATATACGGCACACGTGCTGACAACATTCCTTATATCAGCATACATTCCTGACCAATAGACTCTATTCACAATTTGGGCTTAGGTTTTTGCTGTTCCTAAATGTCCTCCTGTTAGATAAGAATGAGCCATTCTCAACCCAATAGTTTTGTGGCTTTTGGTAATTACTATTTGTATTCTGGATGTACCACATGGGCTTATATACCCCTCTATATAGTAGTCCACTTTTAAGGAAAAGAAATTGACCTTTTCTCTTCCTTCTTATTCGGTTATTACCTGATTTAAACATTCAGCTGATAATGGAACAAGATTCCGTTGTGCAAAGGCCAAGTAAGGAATGATCTCTTCCTCTGCCTCAATATTGGGTTTTACAATAGGTTATATGTCTTCTTCCCCAAACGCCTGAGTACCTCTCTCAGTTTGATCACTATTTTCAACTTCTTTTGGTTTTGCAAACAGAGTCTTCTCCAATATCCTTTGAGCTATTTGTTCTAACTATTTTGTATCAGTATTTTGACCCCCTCCCCTGTAATCAGGGTCACTCACTCCTGCCAATACGTCTAAGCCATAGCGCCAAGCTAGGCTTGTCTTACAGGCAAGTCTGATATAAGAACCTTTGTGGGGAATGCAAATAAAGTCGGTGGCAATTAAGGCTATATCTCCTGGTTGAATTAGCTTCCATCTACTAGTATAGATCTAGGAGCCTATAGACTGTTCAGTAGCTATAGTAGGCGCTGAGGCTCTTTTAATCAGTTTCTCAAACTTAAGGGTCCCTCGATTTACATCAATTGATTCTGATCCCACGCCCAACACCATATATGAGTGATGAGAAATGTGAGGCGGACAAATTTGTGAAGGTTTTTCAAAAGATGCCATTTTATTAAATTCAAAAAGAGTTTGATAAACACCTCACCGTCCATATACTGGCAAGGATTTCCCAGCCTAAAATAAACTAAAGGAAACACTCCAACAAAAGGAATCTCTCCCTCACAACTGTACATACAGCAAACTCAACAAGATACAACAACATTAACAATTATATTCAACACCAGGTAACTGTTTCTCCTTGTAACCTGGGTGAGTTCCCCATCCCCAAATTCAATCAGGATTTCAATCGACAGATCAAAAGAATAAGGAAATCCGGTCCTGCAACAAAGTTCCAACATAGTTCCAATAAGTCTCTCAATTGGATTTGACCAACAATATAAAATGTTAAACATATATTTGGTCTGTCCACTTGGGGTAGAGAGTTCTCCACAACTTTTCATCAGAAAATAAGTATACTTTCACAGTTCATTAAGATCAACAAAAAGGCTTCAGTTGGGATAATTCTTTAACAGTTCCCAAAATCGTTGTATCAGCAATATTGATTTATCAGGATGACTCCACAACTATTCACAATGTGCTTTTGTTGTCTTGCTACTTCTTCAACCCTTTCAACCACACCACAGTACTTCAATAACTTCTGCCTGGTCCACTCATCTGCCAGGTCCATATTACAAGGTTCCTTTGTCCTTGTTTACTCTCCTGCCAGGACTAGTAAAGCTACAACTACTTCTACAAGTATGTATGTGGTTTATTTTTCTTCACACAACTCAGAAGGTCTTATGATTTGATCAACAACAAGTTTGACTACTTCTTCGGGGAAAACATGAGACACATTGGTGCGGTTTGTTCCATGCTTTTGATTGCCACATGCAATGCAGGTTCTTCTCTCCTCCTGAACACATTCTGCCACTCAGCCTTCCTGCCACTCTTGTTTTCCCACTCTTGTACCAACCAAGTACTGATAATGATTCTCTCTTAATCCTGCTCTTCTTTGGCTTAGGTAATGATTGGTTAGGTCAGTCCCACTATTGTGTCTTTCTCCCTTGGACAATAGGGTCTATAAAAAAAACTGGCTTCTTAATGACCTTCTCTTGGCTTTGGCAAACATTGTTTATATTGGGTTTTAACAGTATTGCCCTCTTGTGGCGTTGATGCTTATTCTGACCTTCAGAATCGCCATAACACTTGATTGGTCTGTTCGCAAAGTTTTTATATTGCTTCTTTCTCCACTTTTTAGCAGCTTCATATGAATAATAATTATCTTTCTGCTTCACATCAGTTCGACATACGAAATACTTATATTTCTGCCACTTCACTCTTCTTTCATTCATTTGATATACAAAACTCCCGGGCTTGGCCAGTGGACGGTTATGGAGCACTCCGGGGTCAATGTAGACTAGTGAACTCCGGGGTTAATGTAGACTAGTGATCTCACTGGTTTTGTCTTGCAAGTCCGCTCGCTCCGCTGCCTTCGGGTTCTCTGCTTCTTCTGCAGCGGGCAGCATGGAAAACTGCTTTTCTCCATCTTCCTCAGCCTGCACTGGTCAGAACAGGAGCGTTCTTTGTTCAAAAGGCTCCCTGGTGCTCACCTGCCACCAGAGCCTGCCTTAACGTGAGGAAAGCTTTTCAACTTCACGCTTTCTGCTGCTCAACCTCTGCAACCACGATATTCAAGGGGAAGGCTTTTACAGATAATGCTTCCGCTGCACGATCTCTGCAACAAAAGTTTCTGAAGGAAGAGACCCTCTCAGAGTCGGCAACCGCACTGCAAACTACAGTGACTCCGGCGTCTCCCTTCTCCTTTCAGCTGCAATGTGGAGTTAAAGGAACCACTCCACCTCCCACAACGGTTCTCTCTGCTACTCTCTATTGCCTCTACCTGAGGCAGCCTTTTATGTCTCCCTCAGTTGTGGGTCATAAGCCTCATCAACATGCAATTTAGGATTAGTGCCTCTGCATCCCTCGTCTTTGTCACAGTAATTTTGGCATTGTGGGACTTGAAGTCCCCAATGTTCAAATTACCTTTTTCTACAGTTTCAAATTTACAATAAGCCGTTAGAATTGTCTGGTGTCTGGGAAACTTATTAAAGAGGTTTCCCCATTAGTCCTGGCCTGCTTGACCGCTCATGTGATCCTCCTTTTGAAAACCACCCCAGGTTTAGCATCAGGAAGCATCTGCCTTTCCCTGGCCACATGAGAAGGGTCCCAGACCGGGTTTTCTAGGTGAATTGTCTCTGATTCCTCACAGTAATCAGAGTGGCTCTGCTGACTCTGAGTGGGTGAACCCCATCCTTCCGGTGTCCCAAAACAATAATTAATGGGTCCATAGACAATGCAACATTCGCCTCTGGAACCGTACCACAATGGCTAAAAGAAGCCTGGTTTCGCCCGCTCCTGAAAAAACCTACACTTGATCCCTCCTCCCCCAATAACTATCGAGCCATCAACACTGTCCCATTACTCCTCAAAATCTTAGACAAAGCTGCCCATGCCAAATCCAACACTACCTGGAAACCCACTCCATTTTAGGCAAAAGACAATCAGGTTTCCGCAAAGGCCATGGGACTGAAACTGCCCTTCTAGACTTCAAGAATCAAATCACCAAAATAATGGACACAGGCAAACCCGCTCTCTCCTCTTACTGCTCGACCTCTCTGCAGCATTTGATCTGGTCGATCACAGTATTCTCACCTCTCACCTGTACAATTCTGCACACTTCTCTCATAAGGCAACCTCTTGGATCACGTCCTTCCTTGAAGGTAGGGTCATGAAAGTGTACTCGGACCAGGCCAACGCTCCCCCTCCACCATCAGTTGTGGAGTCCCACAAGGATCCTGCACCGCACCGACCCGCTACAATCTTTTCACCAAACCCCTCTTCGAACTTCTGGACTCCCTTGACATAGCCTACACAAACTATACGGACGATACGCAAGTTCTCCTCCCCCTCTCCGGAGATTACGACAAAGACTCTGAAGCCCTCCTTAAAATCTACTCCACTATCCAAACTTGGATGGCTATCAATGGTCTCTGTTTAAACAGAGACAAAACTGAAATCATCATCCTAGCACCCAGCCAAACACTTGCCAAACTCAGCCCTGACTACTCTCACATGACCATTGACAATATCAGCATACCTGTCTCCTCTGCCGTCAAGACCTTAGGAGTCTACCTAGATGCCACACTCTCCATGACTAGACAAGTCAATGCCATCGCCTCTGCATCTGCACTGACCACCAAACTCATTTATGCCATTAAACCCTACCTCACCACACCCAACTGCCTATCCATAGCCAGAGCGACTGTATGAGCCAGACTGGACTACTGCAACGCCCTCCTAGCAGGCACATCGGCTAAAAACATAAGCTGGCTCCAAATAGTTCATAATGCCCTCCGCGCTGCTCTACTCATCCCCAAAACTGACCCTATCTCTCAGGCCAGAAGGCTAGTACACTGGCTCCCAGTCAAGGAAAGAATCAACTTTAAAATACTCACTCTCACTCACAAATGCATCAATCACACAGCACCCCCCTACTTATCTGAAACCATAACTGAAACCATAACCACGAATTCCTCCTTCCGTCCCAAAAGAAGCAATCATGCTAATCAACTCCGGGTACCCATAGTAAGAAGAGCCAAAGCCGGAGGCATTGGCTTCCCATACATAGCACCCAAGCTTTGGAACGCTCTCCCCAACTCACTCAGAGCGGAACCCTCACTGTACTCCTTTCGCAAATCGCTCAAAACTACACTATTCAAGTAACTGCCACACTCATTCTCCTACACCTGCTCGCTTACGCTCTGCTACGTAATGTGTCTGAAAATAACTGAATCTGTATAATTTTTCCTATAATGAAACTTGCCTTGTAACCATCTAATGAAATTTGCCTGTAACCACTCTCCCTCCACTGTAACCAGATTACTGTCTTATCTGTAACAGCGCCACGATGCCCCTGGGCTGATGTGCACTTTAAATCAAATGTGAATAAATAAATAAATCACTGATTTGATATGTGAAATGACTTCCTTCCAGAATGCTTGAGCATTGGAATACAGCCACCACTTATGATAACAGGATACCCTATCTGTGTGATATGATATGAGTCATTTATAACACACCCGTACACAAGTGTTTCTAGGCATGACAAGACAAGGTAGGGAAGACATAGGGGGGGGGGACAAAACAAACAATCTTACTAGGCCTTGTGTCATTGCAAGTGAAGGCAGGAGATGGAGAGAAGAAGTGCCAGGGGAAGGGAAGGCGGAAGTGCAAATGAGGCAGGGGATTGTAGGGTAACAGATACAGCCCATAAGTGCATGGTAGGCCCAAAGGCAGTGCAGGGGCTACTGGTCGTGGAGGAGCCTAGTGCACATGGAGGTACTAAGGGTAGCACAGGCAACCAGTCAGCGCAGCAGACAGGTAGGTCAGCAGGGGAGAGAGAGAGAAGGCCGGAGCGAAAAAAGGAAGGTCTTGAGCTGCTTCCGGGACCTCAGGTGATCCTGCTCAAGTTTGAGAAGGGCAGGGAGGCCATTCCAGAGTGAGGCACCTGCAGAGGAGAGAGACCTACACCCCACTCTCTGCCTGGATAAGCGTCTGACCCCCAAAGAGTTGGAGGTGGCTGAGCGAAGGGCTTGGATATAGTGTGGGCCCCAGTCCCAGAAAGTCATGTGGAAGATGCAGAGGCTCTTGAAATTGATCCTTGCAGCCACTGGGAGCCAGTGGAGAGATTTCAGTGCGGGAGAGACACGATCCTTAGGCTTGAGGCCAAGGACACATCTCGCAGTCCTGTTCTGGATTAGTGGCAGAGGGCGGAGAGTAGAGGAAGGCAGATTGAGACAGAGTCTGTTGCAGTAGTCCAGCCTAGAGAGTACCAGGGCTCTGGGGACAGTGAGCTTCTAGCAGAAAGTGAGAAAAGGAAGAATATCTCTGAGGAGGTGCAGCTGGTAGTGGGCCTCCTTAGCGAGGTTCGTGATGTGAGGAGAGAAGGAGAGAGTGGAGTCGAAGATGACACCAAGGTTTTTTGCCTCACAGGAAGCCACTAGGAGTGGGTCCAAGGAGGGTGGCCAGAGTGAAAGAGGGAAGGTGGGAGCAGGGGTCCCGATGAGAAGGATCTCAGTCTTACTGGCATTAAGGCAGAGATCGTTGGAGGTGCACCACTCCTGAATCGCAGATAGACTGTCAGGAATGAGCAAGAGAGGATAGGAGGCTGAAGGAGAGCTGAATGTCATCAGAATAACACTGAAAGTTAGAGGATAAGATAGAGCCGAGATGGGCCAAAGGGGCCAAGTATATGTTGAAAAGCTTGGGTGAGAGGTTACAGTCCTGGGGAATACCACATGTGGAGAGAGAGGTGGTGGAGAGAAAGGACCCAAGTTTGACCTGGGAGGGTCGGTCCAGGAGGAAGGAGGTCAACCAAGCCAGGGCTTGATCTGTGATGCTCAGGTTCTCACAGAGACAATTGATCAGGATGGCATGATTGACCACGTCGAAAGCTGAGGTAAGATTAAGGAGGATGAGGGCAGAAGGAAGGCTAGAGTCGAGATTAGTGAGCAGATATTCACAGGTGTTCAGGGATGCAGTTTCCATGCCTCTGGCTGCTCTGAAGCCAGACTGATGGTCATGGAGACAACCAACAGATTCAGTGTGGAGAGTAAGCTGGGAGATGGCCAGATTTTCCAGGAGTTTGCCCAGGAAAGGAGTGATAGAGATTGGGCAGAAATCTGTACACCCTCTCCAGCAGGCTACTGGGTATACCTGGTTTATTTTATGGAGTTTCTCTGGGGAGAGGTACCATCTGTAGCATAACTTTAACTGGCATTCCTTGTCTGTTGTGGGTCTAGTCAACTTATGATTACGCTCCCAGAAGTGTCGCCAGGATTCCTCACTAATTTGGCACCCTAAATCCCCTTCCCAGCTTAACATGTATGGTAACTTTTCCTGACGGTCAAAGCGGTTGAGTAGCTTATAAAGCATAGAGATTTTTGCTTTTGTCGTCCTGAAAGGCATGTGAGCTCTAGTGCATTTAATGCGCTAGTGCCCGCCTGCTTGACCACTGGATGGAAGGCCCAGTGACAAAGTTGGACGTGCCTAAACCTTTCATTTTCCTGCAGCAAGAATATAACTTTGCAGGCCTCAAATGTATGTGGGGTCTCCCTGATAAAAATTGTCCCAGTTCCTTCAAACCCCCCTCGACCCACTGGGTGAAATCTGCCTTGTGCATATCAGGTGCAAAGTCAGGGTTGTGAAAAATCGACTATAGTGGTCCCTGCCCTCAGGAGGTCCCCCACCGACTTATTGTCCAGCATTTCAATGAGAGAGTCGTGGAGGACAAGAGTATAAATCTAAATGGCTCCTGTGTCACATTTGTAAGTGGAAGTTGTGACAAGGGAATGCGGGACGAGTCCTCTTCTATTTGTGACCATCTCGAACCCAAAGGCAGTTGTCCCCAGGTAATGACATATTATAGTTGGGCCACGAGGAAGTAACGATAAATATCAAGGACAATCAGGCCTCCCAGTATATCCATTTCATAATAACACTCTTCTTGTAATTCTGGGTCTTCTACCCTGCCAGATAAATGTGAAGACCTTCCTTTGAAGTAAGTGTATTCTATGTAGCAGTAATAGGGACTGGGAGCGCAGACAAATAATAAATCAGCTTCAGAATTATGTTAATTTTTATGGCAGCCACTCGTCCCAACCAGGATATTTCCTGCTTGTTTCATGAGTGAAGCTCTTTTTCCACTTCCAGGAATAAGGGCGGAAAGTTAGCTTAGTCTCTTCACTTATTCCCAAGGGCTCCTGAAAGCTTGCTTTACAACTCCAACAATTCTTCCCTGTTTTATGACGTTATGAAGATTATCTCCAGACAGCTCTTGTTGTCTAATATCCTCTTTAATCCTACTTGGATTATCACTGTGATGAGTGAGATTCCACCCAATACACTCTTGACTCTTAGAGCTTTAGATAGCCCTACTGTGATGATGGAGATTAGACCCAATGCTCTCTTGATCTTGGTTCTCTGAGTATCACTACTGTAATGAGGGAGATTATTCCTGAGGTCCTCTTGACTCTTGGTTCTCTATGTATCACTAATGTAACAAGAGAGATTACTCCAGAGTATCTCTTGACTCTCTGGGTGTCACTACTGTGATGAGGGAGTTTACTCCTGAGGCTCTCTTGACTCTTTAGCGGATCCAAATCCCTACTGGGTCTCCTGCTGTTCCTGTTACCTGTAGCGTGTCAGGACTGAGTTGCCGTTCTTCCTGGGGTGATGGGCTAACTCGCGTTGCTTCAGCGCTTCCTGCTTCCTCCACTCTGCTCCCTGCTTTGTCCATGCAGCTCCACTCAGACTTGGGCAACACGGCTCCAGCACAGTTGCAGACGACACAGTCCACCTCCCCAAGTTCGTGCTACCACTGGCTTCTTTCCCACTCTTCCACAGGTCAGAAGCTTGGCTTCCATCTCAATGCTCCACCGACCATTCCTGGATGTCTCTGTTCTTGCAGCTTTGTGTTCCCAGGTTAGAACTTGCCGGGCTGGGCTGGCTTCACTACCCAGTCCTTTCTCGCTCTTTATTTGCTGTGGCTTGATCCACCTCAAAGTAAGGTCAGAGTTCTTATTTACTGTTGTTGAGATAATCTTTATGCCTTCCTGGGGCCAACTCTTTTCAGTATTGTGGTATGGCAACCTGTTATTACTCTGCAGGTTTCTTTGGCTCTTCGTCTGGGTCATATTACTTTGTGGATCAAAGACAGAAGAGACATTACCATAACAGATAGTAGTGTAATCAGGGATTTCTGACAGGGACTTGGTCCCAAGGGAAAAGGGGTTAGGGAGTTCCATCATTAACTGGGAGTCCTTATCCCCAAGTGGAGCCCCTTCCTATGAGATCCCACTTTCCAGCAAACCCTAGGAGGACTATTGGGTAGTGGCCTCACCTCCCTAGCCTCAAAGGAAAGGGCTCCTCCTGAGAAGAAGCGACAAAATCCTGTGAATAGTCACAGTGGCAAAATCATAAGAAGAGTGAAAATAAATCCTTCAGGAATTCATTGTACTCGTCCCAATGAGTGGCAAAATCAAGAGTGAGAATCATACTCATCCTAGTGAGTGGCAAAAACATAAGAACAAGAACCATTCAGGGCCTCATCATATTTGTCTCAGTGAGTGGCAAAATTATAAGAGGAGTGAGAATCATTCAGGGACTCATCATACTCATCCCAGTGAGAAGCAAAATCATGAGAAGAGTGATAAACATTCAGGGACTTATCATACTCGTCCCAGCGAATGGCAAAATCATTAGACAAGTGAGAATCATTAAGGGGCTCATCATTCTCATCCCAGTGAGCGGCAACATCATAAGAGGAGTGACAACCATTCAGAGACTCATCATACTCAACCCAGTGAGCTGCAAAATCATTAGAAGAGTGAGGGGGGTCGTGGCTACAGAACTATGAGATAGGACGTGTGTCTGCGGTGCTCCTGCTGATCCTAAATGATCCGGACGAGAAGATATGAGCTATGGCGGCTACAACATATAATTTTTGAACTGCAGATGCATGAATGTGCAGAGAACAACTAGATCACAATTCCGCAATGAAATGCACACAGTTTAGGAGTTGTGAGTCGAAGAAGCAGGACAGAGTACCGTTGGGAGAGAAACAAGATGGCGGCTGAACGGAGACAAAGGATTGTGCCGACAAACTGTAATAACGAATGAAGTGTGGCTGGGACACGGACGTGGCTGTAATGGACCCTGACCGGCAGGAAGACAGGAGCTGAGAGGAGCGGGAAAGTATGCAAGTGGGAGCGCACAGCGCCGACGAATATAGGAGCCGCTGCAAGGACTGGAAAGAGGACAAGTAGCTCACATTGGGGAAGAGGTGCACGCACTGAGGACCGGAGTGGCGTGACCCTTGCACCGGGGTTCCAGACACCGTGGGATCATCGCAAAAACGCAAGTGGAATCAGATAGAGAGTCCAGTAACTTCAGCAGGCTGCTCAAGCGAAATAGACAAATGTGGGATCGGATACGAGGCCACCAACGCACTGGTGCATCTTGTGAACCCTGACAACAATGTAGCCATAATAGAGTTTGGAAATATACTACCAAGGTGAAACACGAAATCGGAGACCGCACATGGCTACACGGCTGAAATGTGTGAAATTACAGAGCAGTTACAGCGGATACTTTCGAATGGATACCGTAACAGTCATGTGAGAGGCGCTGGCTGGGACTCCCGAATAAAGTGAAACTGAGAAATACAAGAAAGGCCAAGCATTCCCACACGCATCGGAGACACAGTGAGTGTACAACACTGGAAGAGATGGGTGCATGACAGAGACAGCTACACAAGGTGGGAAAGTACGGCACAGGAGTTACTAACAGAGATTCGGATGCTATAACCTGCACCCACAGGTTGGGGGCAGGAACTATACTGGAGAACGCAGCAGCCGGGACCCAGGAGAAACATGGCAGTCCGGCTTGAGGAGGATACAGGACTGGAATAACTGAAACAGAGGAGCAGAATGTTTCTCTAAGACCGGCCAGCACGGGTTGGCAGGAATTGGACAGGGTGGAAAGCGAATGAGGAGTTGGCTAGCAGGATACGGCAGCAGAAGACTGCATGTGGCTCGGGGCAGCAAAGGGAAGTTACAAGATGTCTGAAACAACCATGAGACCATGGCCCTCATTACGACCCTGGCGGAAAGTAACTGACATGACCGCCACAGCGTAAATAGCGTTTCCGCCATAGCACGATGGAGCAAAGTGCGGCTAATTCCGACCCATCGGGCACGAGCATAACGCCATGGCGGAAGTGCAAAGTCCGCGATGGCGGAAATGGCCCCAAAACGCCCCTTACCGCCGTCGTACGCCGCCCTAGGTGCAACTCCGCCACCCATCTTAGCGGTCACCGTAATGAGCGGGCAGCGCAAATTACGGTCACCGTAAATATACGGAAACGGAAGTAAAAACATGGGGCCGGAACGGGAAACAGCACGCCGTACACCTATAAAATCAGAATCCCAACACAACCATCAAAAATCCGACCCTGAGACATCCCAACCCGTTAGCCACCCCAGTTAAAAAAATAAATATGGGAAAAGTTGCTAAAAAAGCGTGCGATCGCAAGCGGCAGGTCCACTTCTCCCATGAGGAACTCACCGTGCTCACAGAGACCCTCCAGGAGAATGCTGCCGTCGTCTTCTCGACGCAAATGACCAGGACGGCACTTGCGAACAAGAAGGCCATATGGGCCCTGGTGGCACAGCGGGTAAGTGCGGTGGGGACCGCACCCCGCAACCCACAGCAATGCAGAAAGCGATGGGACGACTTGCGGATACGCGTCCGGAGCATACTTTCGGCCAACCGAAACATTGCCACAGCCACCGGGGGAGGATCGGATTCACCCATCAAGTTGACCCCCTGGGAAGAAATCTGTGCCTCCACCATTGGAATGGAGAGCATAGAGGGAGTCGGAGGGATGGAGAAAGGAGTGCAGACATCCGAAGAATCAGGTAGGTGGCCCAAATAAAACAATGCTAAATCCACAATGTCCAATCATGTGAAGTACCATGTGTCCCCATAGTGCAATAGAAACACATGTCCAGGAGAACGTCCACATACATTGCCATGATAGCGCCCTTTAAAAGTCAGATCAAATACATAAATAAGTAAAAATCCTAAAAACACCCTCTACATGTACAGCATGCACACCCTAACTGCAGGCTGCAAAATAACTGCATCCTCAATCCACACAAAAATGAGACCACCTCCAAGGCCCTGACCCAAATCACCCTCAGGTACCACCCCAATGCATGTGATACATTGCCATTCCAATTTCCACAGACCCATAAATAACGCTCGCCCTCCTTTACTCCACCACAGGGTCCGAATCAAACGACGAGCTACAGGACACCCCTACCAGCACACCTGCAAAGAGGGCCAAGACCAACGGCCAAAGACCCTCCACCTCAGCTGCACGGAACAAGACACGGCAGCAGCACAAATCAAGTGGCAGCACACTGGAGGGGACTTCAACAGGCACCCCAGCAGCCAGCATGTCCACAACAGCAGCACCACAGGTCCCCCCAATGGATGCCACAGAAGGCACTGCTTCTGGTGGCAGCAGCACCATAGGTGACACTGCTTTCATGCCAGCATGCTCCGACACAGAAAACGGTGCTGTAGATGTAGGATCCATCCATGACCTGTCTCAAGCCCCCTGTTTGTTTCATCCCGTACACCATGAGGAAACCACGCAGGGGCACCCACAAGACAACGACTGGCCAACCCCCACAAGACCTGTGGCAAGGCAACATGAGGTGATCAGCCCCTCTGTGACACCACCGCAAATGGCCATGGCCCAGCAGAGGCAACAGTCCCTCGAGCAGATGATCGTGCAACAGCAGCAACTGGCCACGCTCCTCAAGGAGCATGCTGCTGAATGTGGGGGTTCTAAGGCAGCCATTGAAACATCTACTGAGACACTTAGGGCAGAAATGGAGGAACTGCATGCGACGTCCAAAGACGTATGTGGTGAACTTGCCGCTGTGCGCCGTGTGCTCACTGAGCTCTCACAAACCCTTAGGGACATGCATGGACGTGAGCAGGCAGAGACATCATCCGTTGCAAGTTCCGTCCAGGGCAGCCCCCAACGTAGATCTGGGAGGAACCTGCGCTCCACAGGCAGGGGTGCCCCTGATACCCGGAGAGGGGGCTTGCAATAGCGACTGCCCACTGACACTGAGCATCTTTGGACACTGGTGTTCGGGGGGGAGGTAGGAGGGTGGAGGGGGTGTGTTGTGCTTCTTTGGGTGGCGGGTCGATTGGGTGTGTAACATCATTTCACATTTGCTATACATTTCTTCATATTCATCCAATGAGATGTGTGGACATTGATCTTTGTGTACGAGGCCTTTCTTGGCGTACAGTCCACATTGTGCATGTTCCAGACACACACAGTGCCACAAGTCCCGTGTCCATGTAACAGCCACCAGGCGTGAGTGCTAGAAGCATGCATCTATGAGATTCTGACGAATTTCACGGGCCTCCTGTGCCTCGCGGACTCCTTGAGGTGCTGCCACATCCCCACCCTCATCATCACCATCTTCAGGTGCTTGCAGTTCTGCGTCAGGGGGCATGGCCACATTTCTACGTACGCACATGTTGTGTAGCATGACACATGCCATGATCATCTTTGCCACCTTCTCATGGCGGTACAGGAGTGCCCCGCCAGACCTGCTGAGGCAGCGGAAACGAGCCTTCAGTAGGCCGAATGCCTGTTCTATGACTACACGGGTACGTGAGTGGGCATGGTTGTAGTCCTCCTCATGCTGGTTCTGTGGGTTCCGGATTGGTGTAAGGAGCCATCTCTTCAGTGGATACCCGGCATCACCTGTATGTGGACAAAGAAGGATGTTTGTGGAATAACATTGCTACGTACGCATCCCCCCCCCTTCCTGCCACGTCATTGACGCATCACCTACCCCACATTCACATGCATTAAATGAGACTCACCGAGTAGCCAGGATCGGTGCCCTGCGTGTCGCTCCATGTAGCGTGGTATTGTAGAGTTCCTCAAGACCATAGAATCATGGGTTGATCCTGGAAATCGGGCACAACAATGTGTAAAGATCCTGTTGGAGTCACACACCATTTGTACATTGATAGAATGATATTGTTTCCTGTTGCGGTACTGGACCTCCATGGCATGTGGGACAACCAATTCCACATGGGTGCAGTCGATGGCACCAATGCAACCCGGTATGCCGCCAAGTGCATGGAATCCCACTTTTGTGTTTGTAAGCTCCTGCTCCGAGTGTGGTAAAGAGATGTAGTCGTCTGTGTGCTTCAGGAGGGCATCAAGCACTTGGAATAGTGTCCGTGACAATAGTGGCTGTGAAATGCCATGCAACTGTCCGACTGTGTGCTGGTAGGTGCCTGTGGCCAGGAAGTGGAGTACAGACACCACCTTCAGTAGGGGTGGGATGGCGGTGGGGCTATCTATCATGCTGACAAGGTCAGCGTGTGTCATGTTGACAATGGCGGTTATGGTTTCCCGGTCCAAACGGTAGAGGGTGTGGATCTGCTCAGCAGTGAGGTTGAACGGATTAGCTCGGAGGCGTGGGATTGCGGGCTGCCTGCGTGGTGGTAGTGGCTGTGCTGGTGGGCCTTGCTGCCCGTGCCTTGCCCTCCTCCTCCTCCTCCTTCGTCTCCTCTGTGCGGCCGGTTGTTGTAGTAGTTGGTGTTCGTCTTCTTCTTGAAGTTGGAGTACTTGCAGTGCTATCAGGTCCCCCAGGCCCAACATCGCTAGTCCTGTCCGTAGCATTTTGGAGTGGGTGTGGTTGTGGGAGGGGTTTGGGTGTGCAATTTATGTGTTTTCAGGCTGTATAGCCTCCACCTGTGGTGATTCATTCCACCTGTGCCAGCTGCAGTAACTATTGGGCGAGCACGTCCCGCACACAACGCTGCAATTTGGCGCATGGCATCTTGCAATTACAATCATGTATTTAATCCCGATGGCAGTGAAATATTGGTTTATATGTTAATTTTGCTATTGTTCCATTTTTTAACATACTATATTTGCAGTCGCGAACAAACTTGTGAAGGGTCCGTGGAATGTAGTACTCGATGAACAGTGGACCCTCATGCAGCACTGTACCGATGTTCACCGACGGGCGGGGAGTCCCATTAGTGATTGGAGCCAGTTACCATTTTCACACACAGCCGCACTACATAGATGTATTTGTGAATTCAAGCGTTCACAGATGCCTTTTCGACGTGATGTTGCAAATGAGGAATTCGAAGGACAGCGCTTTTGGTTTTCAACTAGCGGCGAGGAGACGCCCACAGGTCTGACAGGGAATATAACGTTCTATTTTTGAATGTCCTTGGGACAGGGCCCATGACGAGAATGCAATGATTGATATGAATTGAATGGGATGCGCAATAGCGTATTGGACTATAAGGCAGGACGTTCCCAATTACATGTTATTTCACTACACTAGAAATCCGGCCAGGAGCACAGTGGATTTTGCAGACTGCATTACGCACAGACTCAATGGAAATTTCAAATGTTATGTGAGTAAATATTCAGGCGTTTTTATACCGGGATGAGGGAATGATGAATGGATGCATGGACAGATGATTTAATTGAGGGTTTGCCATGTACATGGCTTTTTGGAATCTATCCCCTTCCCCTGCGCTATGTGATGCAATGCTGCCATAGTGGGACCATCGTCTATCTGCCCTTGTTGAACCCTCCCTGTCTCGACGTGCCTTCAAACACTTGTGTCTATGCACGTTACCAATCCCATCAAATGGATTATGTTTTAACAGACGCATGCACACAAACACTCGTTTGTGATAGTGTATTCACCTCGATTTATATCGTTATGATTCCCAAGTTATTTTTGGGTGAAATTAATCCTTTTGAGTGGGCTAGCATGCATATGGTTGTAGATTTAGTGTGTTGAATGAAGTGAGTAATACTTATGAAGTTCGGATTCCCATACTATTTTTATTTTTATTCATTTGGGTGACAGGTATCTCCTCCCCTTTTGCCGCTGCCATCTGTACGCCACTCCTGCAGATGGCTTCTACAGTCGACACCTGCAGCTTCGAGTTAATCAGTGGAGCACCATTACGATCTTATGGGACGATCGCCAATGGGCCACATGCCCTTACGCAGTACTAGTGGCTAGGGGCAACATCTCATACTTTCAGCTGGACTAGTGCCTACTTCATGGGACGGCCCTGCGGTTCTAGGCGCTTCCATGTTGCCTTTTTGAACGTAAATGTAGCCCCTGTGTACCATGAAGGAACAGGGCGTCACACAAGAAGTAGCTGGTCATTTATTGCGGATGCAGCCCACAGTAATGTAAATATGAAAATTATTTGGGAGTTTATGAGTAAATAGCTGTATGGGCTTGGTGATTTTGATGTGCATTAAATTTATATTCAGTTATTTACCGTGTAGCGTTATTCTTTGCTAGTAATGTAGCATATTCCCATTGGTGCCGCGATGTATTGTGAGATGATATGCATTGGGTTCCGGCTTCTGAGTAGAGTTGTGTGGTACTGTACTGGCCGCGTTTGCCTACGAAGCCCAGTTAGGTCAGGGATAGGGGCTGCCATTATGACTGTTTTTATGATGTCATGCTCAGGGGCGGGGGATTAGCTTTTGTGCAACAGATGCCGGTCAGCCAGGTGAATTGGTGGAATGATGGGATTATCAGAAAATGGCTGGTCACAGGTGCCTGTGTTTGCGTGCGTTTCTTGGAGGGAGACTGAGGTCAGGTCCATTGGAATTGCTGCTGTATTCGTGCCATCTGTGCCCTACAGCTCCCATTGGCCCCTCTTGAGATGAGCCTGGCTGCTCAGTCACTCTGCCAACTTGTGTGGTACATGCTTATCCTGATGGTTGGTTTGTCTACTGGCAAGAGTACAGGGCTGGTGCAGTCTCCCTCAGGATACTGCTTTGGATGTTGATTTTAACTGGTGGCAAGCGATGGGGGACTATTGTTGTTTTGTCTCATGGAATATTTCAGTTCATTTTGGTGTACTTGTACCTTCACATGCCTGTGCTGCATCAGTACGGCAATGGTGACATGCCAAATATGGATGGCCACTCACAGGCCACTTGGAGCCCCTGCATGCATTTGATCGTTGGCATGCATGGGTGACTTGTACATTTCACTGGTTGCATGGTGTGACTACATTGCGCCTACGGGGAGTTGTGCAATGTGGGCAGGGAGTGGAGTACAGGCACTCAGTAGGGCCATTTACGGTTGGTTCGCGATGCCGTAATTCTCGCCATGGCGGAATGGTACTTTCCGCCATGCTTGATGGCGTTGAGTACATGACCGCTAGGGTCAGAATTCGCGTACCGTTGCGCCATGGCGGAAATTACGGTTTCGCAAGGCGCGCGTGCGTGTACTTGGTGCAGTTAGCGTTGGCGTTCACTACGGTGTCGCTAATGGCATCGTACTTTACGGTGACGGGTCATGATCGCAACGAGCGGTATTCGATGGCGGTATTACATTTCCGCCATCGTTTTTCGATTTCCGCCAGGGTCGTAATGAGGGCCCATGTCTGGACTAACCAAGGATACAGTTTGTGCGCAACATGCTATGACTGCAGGCAGTCCATAAGGAGTGCAGCAACAGGGACAACATCGCTATCCAGTGTTCCCTTGACGTCTAGCAGAGATCGCAACCACCAGACAATAAGGTGAGCCGCACTTCAGATGGGACAGTGCCTCAGGGTGTTAAAGTCAGTGCTGGGGATCCTGGTGGAGCCACAGACGCCGGAAGGGGACATAGCAATACAACATAGTTTGTGGAACACTGGCTCCCCTGGACGTATCTATACCAGGTGTAACCAAGACGTGTGCTGGGGGACAATAACACCTAGCATGAATTGGGGGTATTGGATAAGGTATACCGAGATTAACAGCATGTACTAGGACAGAACTGTATGCAGACTCCAGGGATGTGTGAGTAACAGCAAGCATTGTTGGACTGTACAGACCAGAATACTACCACCAGACTCGGGAGGCACCCACTGATGCGCCTGAATACAAGAGGAGTGGCGAGAGGGGTACAAGCGACATAACCAACAGAGAGAATCCCGGCCACAAGTCGAACTTTAAGAAGATGCCCAAGACAGAAGCGGGCGCAGCAACGTGTACAAGCCCCGGAAAGATATACTAAAACAGGCTGCGAGAAACAATGTTAGAGAAACCGACCAACGCAGCACCCCAATAGACAAGAAACTGCACCACGCTGAAATCAGTAGAGCAGAGCGCTGTAGCGCAGGTGCGGGCTACAATGGCATCCAAGTCCAACAAGAGCAAAGGGAAACAGTAATCGATTGATGCATTTGCCAAACCTGCACAAATGGCAGACAGCACGAAGATGACAACACAAGAAGCACGAGGAGAGGAGACTCCCTGACAAAGTGACCACCAGATACTAGAAGCCTTAGCTGGGCTGAAATTAGCATTTGAATTCAAAATGGATGCCATCAGTATTGATGTGAATGTTTTGAGACAGGATGTCAGGGCATTAACAGAATGCCCAAGAGTGCTGAGAAGGAGGTGAAAGCTAACACCAGTAGTTGCAATAAAAACTCCCAGGAAGTCTCCATACTGCAGCAGCAGGTCCAGAATCTCAATGACAGAGTGAAAGAAGCAGAAGATTGAGCACAAAGAAATAATGCGCGGTTGTTGGGCTCCCGGAAGGCGAAGAAGGTCCGAACCTGACAGATTTCATTGATAATATGCTGTTGCAGGAAATAAAAGCTGGGTTGCTTACCCAAGGGTTCACAGTTGAAAGAGCGCATAGAGCTCTGACAAGAAAGCCGCCGCTAGGAGCCTCGCCCCAGCCGATAATGGCCAAGATACTGAATTACAAGGACAGGGAGAGGATCCTGGAACACTTTCAAAAAGGAAGAACGATCAGCAGAGCGTCAGCAACCATCACGGCATGCCACGATTTTACTTTCCTTGTGTAAAAACAAATGATGAACTATGTGGCTGTCAAAAGGAGGTTACGTGCAGCTAACCTTAAATACATGTTGCTGTATCTATCAAAAATGAAGGTCCTATACACAGACCGTGCTG
The DNA here is from genome assembly GCF_040938575.1 of Ambystoma mexicanum. NCBI lineage: Eukaryota > Metazoa > Chordata > Amphibia > Caudata > Ambystomatidae > Ambystoma > Ambystoma mexicanum. The sequence goes on along the minus strand of NC_090936.1, from coordinate 496,007,020 downwards.
TTTTTTTCGAGACCCCGGAAGAGGTAAACAAGTGAATGGACTCAATGAACATGCCGACAGAGAAAGAAGACCAGGCGGGAGGCAGGAGTGATAAGTAATTCAGCGTTGTTTCAACAATGTACACTCGAGCCGCACGGCGGCCATAACGAAAGGATCCAACATGGTCATTTAAACTAGAATTTCATAGCTAATCTAATAGTTAGTAAAATGTAGGAGTCGCCGGGGCCGCTCCCACAAAAGCGGCACCAGGAATCACACTATCACCCCCATTAGTTTAGTTAGGTTAGGATACTAGTAGTTCAGTATCCTCCTGCTGCACTCTGAATACCGGCATCAGAGCCAGGATATGAGCGAGATTCAGGGATGCCTGAGCCTCAAATTGAGAGCTGAGCACAAGTTGGGAATGGTTGGGGAGCAGGTGAGAGGGGAGTGGGGTAATTAGGAGGGTGGCCTGCAGATACACACAGGGGGCGAAGGGCGAATGTGACATGGGAGAAATGAGTGTGGGAACTATTAGAGAGAATGGGTGAACTCAAAATAGCAACCTGGAATGTTAGAGGCCTGAATAGCTATAGTAAAAGGAACCGGGTTATGGCATATTTGAGACGCCAGAAAATAGATCTAGCTCTCCTGCAGGAAACTCATCTGACTAAAGATAGACAAGATACATTAGCACGGAAGTGGGGAGGAATGACCTTGGGCTCAACGTATTCAGCATATGCCAGAGGGGTCTTAATATGGGTAGCACTGAAAGTCCCATTCAAGATCCTCCAAACCTTCCTAGACACAGACGGTAGGATCGTAATACTGCAGGAATGGTAGAAAATAAGGAAATATGTGTTATTAATATGTATGCCCTGAATCAGGACACAGCAGCTTATTTCAGATCCCTATATCCCAAGATTAGCCCATTCAGAGATTGTGCGCTGATATGGGGAGGAGATTTTAATTGTATGCTGGACCAGACGAGGGATAGATCGGATGATGAATTTGCTTATCCAACCCTGCAGCCAAAGCTCTGAATACGTTGATATGTGCATTCAAGATGACCGACGTATGGAGAACAATGTACCCTCAGGACTGGGTGTATTCTCACTACACACTGCACCGACTAATCTGAATATGTTGCTAGACTACATGTTTATAGGGGAGGAAAAGCTGTGAGAATTCATGAGAATTCAAGCTGAATATAAAGCATGGGGGTCCTCTCGGACCATGCACCTTTTTTGTTACGTGGCAGATTCTCCCCCCCCCCCGCCAGAATCCCGACATGGAGACTTAGGATCGAAGCACTGAAGGACACAGGGTTCCGAGAACATTTGAGGGAAGAGGTTAAGGCAGTGGTATTCAAACTGTGGGTTGTGGCCCCGCAGGGGGCCGCAACCGCATCCCTGGGGGGGCGTGAGAGGCCAGCATGAAATTTTAAAAAAATGCTTTTTTTTTTTTTAGATTGGAAGAAAGGGCAGTGGCTGATCACATGGTCGGGCAGAAGCATGAAACTGTCTCAGACACCAATGAAAAAGTGGCCCGCGGTTGTAAATTGATATTCATTCCTTTAGTCACAGACTGTTTCAATAGGACCCAAGGGGGTGCTTTGTGTTAAAATGTAAGTAAAGTGTGATATTTAAAGAATATTTATTCAGCAACAATGGTCAAAATTACTAACTGCTCAATGGTCAAAATCTAACTGCATAGTAAAGTAACTCATCAAACTGGCCCACATTGGCCAAAAAGGTGGCCCATTTTAAATCGCCCACACTAGCATTTTGCATTTTTGATACATGCATTTCCCTATAGGCCCGTCCGAGGCTGGCGGCTCATCCATAATGGCGAGGGGGCGCCCACCCAGTGGCCCCCTTACCCATTATGGAGGAGTTAAGGAGCCAGCCCAGTGAAACAATGAGCACTCCCTCAGCTGCTTTTTCCAGCTGAGGGAGTGCTCCTGGTCTGGCTAAACTGGCACTATTTCCCTTTGACAGTTCTGTTCAGTGCCCCTGCCGCACATGCTCACTGGCTGGGGCGTTTTGCTTCGCCAGCATTGCATAGCTCATTGGAAATGTTGGCTGGGGCACTGCATGTCTGTATGTGCGAGGGGGGCGCCTCCTCGCACATACGGACAGAGCAGCCTGGAGCGGGGCGTTTCAGCACCCACGTGCAGGCCCCTGCAGAAGGTATGTTTATGTTCATTTTTTTAAATTTAAACATGTGTATGGATGCGTGTATGCTTGTGTTATGAGTGAGTGTAAGGTGATGATGCTTGTGTGAATGATAGATCAGATTGATTGCTGTATGAATATGTGTGTGTGTGTGTTAGTTTGTTTTGGTCCGTTGAGCTGATTTTGGCAAGTGGTTGATAGAGGGGGAAGGAGGGTTGTACAACAAAGGCATTTTAAAAATACCTAAATGCCTTTGTTGCACAATCCCCCTACCCACCTAAAAATCAGCTCTCCTGAGGCACTTTGGAGCCCAGGGAAGAGAGATGGTATTTTTATACTGCTTTTCTAGCATAGATGTCCAGTCAAAAATACCATGCTTTCCCCCTTGGTACCCCAATGCCTTGCATACACATAATCATGTTGATTGTGTTAGGCCCAGTGGGGCGCAGGCGACAGGGATGGTATTTGTTTACTGGACTTCTATCTTAGATGTCCAGCACAAAATGTCATGCCTGCCGCCTCGGCCCCCCAGCACCAATTGCAAACTGTCTGGCTATTTACCCATTTCTTTTTTTAAAGTATGCTCTACAACGCAACATTTTAACCCATTATTTTTAAAAGAAATCACAGGGGAAAGCCCCCCAATTCACCCTTGATTGATTCAGGCTCCCTCACTGCGCTCAGTCGGTTAGGCATTTCTGGGAGAAATAGTTATGCCCCTCCACTTTAAAAATTCACCAGCCACCACTGGCCCTTGGAATGTGTTGGGAACGAGATGGGGGAGCCCAGGGACTGTGGTGGGAGCAGGATGTGTGGAAACCATGGGATAGTGGTGGGACCAGGGTGGGGAAAGCCCATGGTGTGCGATGGGGTGGGGAGAGCCCAGCGACTGGTAGGAGTGGGATGAGGGAACCCAGTGACTGTGATGGGAGCAGGTGGGGGAGCCCAGGGAGTATACTGTGAGTAGGGTGTGGTGACAGCACGCAATAGTGTTGACAGCCTGTGAGGATAGCTCAGCGGCAACATGCTCGCCTTGGAAGAAAGACAACACGAAGCAACACAGGTTTGATCCCCCGGTCCATGCTTATAAACCTCTGGGTATAAAGCGCGTTATAAATAACCTATCATATCAAACATACTGTCCGTTTGGCATTTTTGGGGGGGTCCCAGCCTGCCCAAACTTTGCTCCGGGGGGCCCCAGCCAAAAAAGTTTGAAGACCACTGGGTTAGGGAATATTTCGAGCAGAACTCGGGCAGCGTAAACTCTGCTGGGACACTGTGGGAGGCCTTTAAAGTAGTAGTGAGAGGGGCACCATAGCAAAGTCGAAAGGAATGCAAGATGGGATTTTACGGGACTTAAAGGCATGGTCTAGTAAAAAAATGTACTTAAAAAATAGATAGGCAACACAAAAAAAAATACTAGCATTCTCTTTTTTAAAACTTCCTATGTAAAATTTTGAGCTATTCAAGCTCAAAATTCGCAAAAGCAAGCACATGGGCACATCCATTTTGTGAAATGGATGCCCTCCTGTGCTGGCTTTTGCTTTTTCGGCACTAATGAAGGAAAAGCCAGCCAGCTGTAGTAAACAAAAGCTACCGCTGGGTGGCCTTCCCTTCATTAGTGCTGTACGCGAAGGACGGGGACCGGGGACCAGAGAAGCAAAGCTGCAGCTGAATCTCGGTAAGTGCTATTTATTTAAAAAAAATAAATAAGCACTAGCTGCTGTTTTTTTCTAAGTTTTCCGGGCTGGAGGAGCCCGGAAAACTTAGAAATAAAACCGCAGCTTTAAAAACGTTGTATTTATGTTTGCGGTCGCTTTTGAAGCGACCGCAAACATAAATACAACGTTATTGTGTTGGAAAACGTTGCGGTTTTTCTTTCCAAATTTCTCAGGCTCCTCTGGCTCGGAGGAGCCTGAGAAACTCGGAAAGAAAACCGCAGCGTTTTCCAACACAACCGCGTTGTGTTTCTGCCTGCTGTGGCTTTCACTTTGGGTCTCCGGTGCTCCAAGCACCGGAAAACGCTGCGGTTTTTCTTTCCGAGTTTCTCAGGCTCCTCCGAGCCAGAGGAGCCTGAGAAACTTGGAAAGAAAAACCGCAACGTTTTCCAACACAATAACGTTGTATTTATGTTTGCGGTCGCTTCAAAAGCGACCGTAAACATAAATATGTTTTTAAAGCTGCGGTTTTACCTAGAAAAAAAACGCAGCTAGTGCTTATTTATTTTTTTAAATAAATAGCACTTACCGAGATTCAGCTGCAGCTTTCCTGCTCTGGTCTCCGGTCCCCGTCCTCCGCGTACAGCACTAATGAAGGGAAAGCCACCCAGCGGTAGCTTTTGTTTACTTTAGCTGGCTGGCTTTTCCTTCATTAGTGCCGCAAAAGCCAGCACAGGAGGGCATCCATTTCACAAAATGGATGCGCCCATGTGCTTGCTTTTGCGAATTTTGAGCTTGAATAGCTCAAAATTTTACATAGGAAGTTTTAAAAAAGAGAATGCTAGTTTTTTTTTTATGTTGCCTATCTATTTTTTAAATAACATTTTTTACTAGACCATGCCTTTAACAAAAAGTGGAAAGCAGGCTGGAAATCATAACACATGCTGGAAATAGGTCCCTAGACGAGGCCCAAGAGGTGTCCCACTTACAACAGGAATGTAGAGTTCACTGGGATAGGTTAGGCAAATTGAGCTACAGGAAATATGTTGAAAGACAACATGCAGAGGGGGACACACTGGGGCGATTACTAGCTTGGTTGTATAAGAGTGAGACTAAAAGGAAAACAATTAGAGCAGTGAGAGGTAGCGACAGGGAGTTGCGGGAGACTCAGGAGGAGGTTAATAAATGTTTTTAGAATTATTATAAACACATGTACAAGGAAACCTCGGAGAGTGGCATATCAGAAATACATGAGGCATTGGATGAGATCTGCCTCCCCAATTAACTATGGCGGAGAGGGACAGCCTAGGGATACCCATTAGGATAGAAGAACTAGAGCATGTTATAAACGGACTCCCGACTAGTAAAGTCCCAGGGCAGATGGGCTTCCAGGTGAATTTTATAAACAATATAAGACCGAAATCCTCGCCCCACTACTAACAATGCTAAACAAGGCGCTAGACACAGGCAGATTGCTAGAGTCCATGAGAGTGTCGATAATTATACCCCTACTTAAACCAAACAAAGTGGGTACCGACTGTGGCTCGTATAGGCCCCTTTCATTGCTAAGCCAAGATGGGAAGAATCTCACGGCAGTCATGGCACATAGACCCTCATTACAAGTTCGACGGTCCGGAATCTGGTTTTACCGTGAAGGCGGTGACACCGTTTCCGCGACCACAAGTATGCAGAAGTACGGTTTGTCGGTCGCACACCCCAGACCACTGCGGAAAAGGTGTCACCGCCGTAATGCAAACACCCACGGAGATGGATGCACTGGGTACAATGGTAGCAGTACACCTGTTTCCGTCACGTTTGTACTGGATACGGAAATACCAGTGCCAGAAACACTGTGATCGCAAAAACCGGAAAGAGAGCGGCGGCCATTACTTAAACCACAATCCACTGCAATCCACAGTAACCACAAGGCCTACAGCTCCTGTGACTGCTGAATAACAACAACTGAGATGACATGAAGGATTCTAGCCACCCACCAGCGCAGACCCCGCTTCAGCGAGGTGGAACTGACAATGCTCGTGGAGCACATTGTGGAGAAAGCAGGGCTGCTGTTTAGTGCAGTTCAAAGGTGCAGCACACAGCAGAAGCGAAAGGGGATCTGGTCAGCCGCTGCACAGAAGTGCACAGCAGTTGGCGTCACACTGCGCCTGGTGAAGGACTGCCACAAGCAGTGGGACGATCTGCGGCTACGGGTCAGGAATCTGCTGACAGCACATGGGCAGCACTGCAACCACAGGAGGGGGACCACATTCCCCACTGAAAATGCAGACGTGTGAGGAGAGATGCAGCAGCATCATGGACCTCAAAGGAATCGAGGGTGTCGGAGGAGCTTAGGTGGGAGTACACACACCCGGCGATGCGGGTAAGTGCACAGAGTGCAAAGGCATGAGAGTGAATGAAGGAAGACCAGCAAGTCCCCCCCCCCCCGCAGCCAGGTCTACATAGGCACACAACAAAACCAGGATTGAGCCCACCACACCCAGCACCCCCCTCCCCCCAGCCACGTCCACAAAGGCACACAACACAACCACCATTGAGCCCACCACACCCAGCACCCACCCCCCCCAGCCAGGTCCACATAGGCACACAACACAACCACCATTGAGCCCACCGCCCCCAGCACCCGCATGTGACAACAGCACCTGGAGATCCAGACAGCGTGCAACTCAGTGCAAGCCCTGATCCACATACCTCAGTGCAACACCCATCAATGAGTTTACTTGCAAGTGAAGCATGAGGAGTGTGATGCGTGTGACTGGCCCATACAAATCCTGTCACACCACTAACGGCATGCCCTACAATCCACCACAGGTACATCGACTGACAGTGACGGGGAAGAACAGCCAGCATTAAGGGGAACAGCACGAGGCCGTCGGACGACGCAACGCAGCAAGCCACAGCCAGCACCTCCATCAGCCATGCTTCCACCACGGTGCAGGTGCACGACACCACGGGCACCACCATCTGTGCTGCACCTGCAGAACCCCATATGGCACAATCCAATCCCCCAGCAGCCACATCCAGTGCAGCCACAATTGCCTGTGTCCCGATAAGCGACAATGAGAGTGGCAGCCTACAAAGTGCACACGTACAGCATGGCGCTGATGATCCCACAAATGGCGATGAGGGGGGCAACACCACGCCCTATCAGCATGGCGCTGATGAGCCCACAAATGGCAATGAGGGGGGAAACCCCAGACCCGATCTGCTGGGCGCATTCAGCCCCACTGGACTTCAGTCGATGCGCTCCCCCACACCTTCCCTCCAAGAACTCAGCACCCGGCTAGAGCACATAGAACAGCACCAGGATACCCTAACGTAACTTATTGACCAACAGCTGCAGGAGGCAAGGCTCCAACGGGAGGAAGCACGACTGCAGCGAGAGAGCACTGTCACCTCCCGTGCGTCACCTCTCACGAGCTATTGGGCGATTTGCAACAACTAACATGGTGTTGTCACAGAGGGTCAGGGAGGGAAGCAACATCATGTCAAACATTGCCGAGGCAATGTTGGTTGCCCAGAAGGCCTACCTGGGCCGTGTACCACTGCCAAACCCCACTATGCCCTCCACCAGCAGCAATCCCACAAGCTCTGTGGCCAGCAGCCCCTGGAGGCAGTCCTCACGGCTGGCAGGATCGACAGGGAAGGAGGACCATGGGCCCAAACGTGGCAGGAAGTAGGCCGTACATTGTGGGACTTGAACTCACACAAGTCGTGATGGTGTTCGGGTTGTCAGGTGGGTACGTTGGGGAGGTGGGGGTGGGCCTTGAAGGGGTTAGCTAGTTGGGGCCTGGTTGAGGGGGGTGGGTACATTGGGGAGGTGGGGGTGGGCACATGGGCCTCATTCGTATAGTCAAACATTTTGACCTGTACATTTGAAAATACACTGGTGTGCAAATGGGAAAGACGAGTGAACATTCTTATTTTGTGTCTGAATAATTCATTTACTGTAGTGCTATGACATGAAGTGCTGAATGTGTGCATTTAGTATATCAGAAGAAATTGCGTATGAGTGCTTTGCGTGCATGTTGTCCATCTCTGGCAGCCTTGGCCTGGTAGTGCTCCCATCCCATCATCATCGCCATCATCATCTTCATCCTCATCTGCTGGCTCGATGTCCGGGGGAAGTGCAATGTTCCTGCGTATGCACAGATTGTGCAGCATCGCACATGCTATAACTATTGTTCCGGCCTTCACCGGGCTCTAATGCAATGCGCCACCTGATCTGCTCAGGCAGCGGAACCTGGCCTTCAGCAGTCCAAAGGTATGCTGTATCACGCCACGTGTCCGTATGTGTGCCCGGTTGTAGGCGTCCTCATGTATTCATATGCAGTCCGCAGATGCATTTTCAGGTATCCAGATGTTTGACTCATCTATTGTTCACACTTGGATCACATTTACATGATGAGTCCTGTAATGCGTACATTCGTGAAGTGATGTCAGGCAGGAACATGTTGCAATCATCGCTATGGACTCGTGCTCAGATGTGGTGGGTGTCCCATGCATTGTAAGGTGAGGGGCAATACTGCATCAAGCACACTCATGAGAAGTTGTGACCACTACGCACAGCACAAGATACACCCATTGTGTGCATGGGAGTGGCACATGTGAATTGGGGTTGGGAAGTACACACATCCTCATGTTGGCATTGCACGCTGTGCCATCCCATGGCTGCGGTACACATGAAGATGGCAGGGTATGGTTGGCCCTCACATGGCATGGTGTAATTTTCAGGTTGCATTGGAGAGCTGTGTGGTATCTAGTGCTCACACCCCCCCCAATTACACAGTGCTTATGCATTGCCAGGTCTACTCACCCAACTGCCTGGGACACTGTGGCCCTTGACTGCCCCCCTCCCAATTACACAGGGTTCATGCATTGCCAGGTCTACTAACCCAACTGCCTGGGACACTGTGGCCCTTGACTGCCCCCCCCAATTACACAGGGCTCATGCATTGCCAGGTCTACTCACCCAACTGCCTGGGACACTGTGGCTCTTGACTGCTCCCCCCCCCATTACACTGGGCTCATGCATTGCCTGGTCTACTCACCCAAGTGCCTTGTCCAGCATGACCTTCCATGTACCGTGGCAATGTGGAATTCTGCAATACCATTGAGTCGTGTGTGGACCCCGGAAATCGTGCACAGCAATACATGATGATTTGTTGGGTATCGCAGACCATCTGGACGTTCAGTGAGTGGAATTGCTTCTGATTGCGTTACACCGCCTCAATTGCATGTCTGACAGTCAACTCCATGTGCGTGCAATCTAATGCACCTATGCAAGTAGGGCAATGTATTATGATGCATGGTGCAGCAATGCATCCGGTACCTGGATGAGTATCCTTGAAAAACAGGGTTGTGACAGTCTGTGCAACTCCCAAACGGTGTGCTGATAGGTTCCAGTGGCGAGGAAATGCAGTAGGGAGGAGACTACCTTCAGCAGGGGGGAATGCAGTACAGATGCCAATGCGGCTGCTGATGTCCTCTTCAATAAGGGTGACGATTGACATGATGAAGGCCCTGTCAAGCCGGTACAATGTATGGATTTTTCCTGGGGTCAGGTTCCAGGGTGAGGCCCTGATGCGGGGTATCGCTGGCTGCCTGTGTGGTGGCACCTGCTGCACATTGATTTTGGGGTGGCCACCGGGTTCCTGATTTGCCTCCTGCGCCTACGTCGCCTCCTACTCTGCCTCAGTGCTGCTTCAATCTACACTGCTGCTTGCAGGTTCCCAAGGCCAACTGCTGCTAGGACGGCTGACAGCATGGTTGTGTTGGAAGTTGGCTTGGATGTGGGTGTTTGTCTTTTGTAGCCTCCCAGTGGCCTATGATGTGCAGCTGGCCTGTTTGTGCACACCTGGGGATTGTTGCAGCTCACCTGCCACTGTTTAGCGCCATGCCCTCGGTGCCGGCGGTACTGGCATGGTGTTCAGTGTTTCCACCATGATCATGCCGGTGTTTCCATATCCGTGCTACTTGTAATGTGCCCGGTATTGCACGTTGCCGGTGATTGGGGGTATGCCGCCGACTAGTCCCACTGGTTCCGTGCATGGTGATAGTGGGTGCGTTGCGGCTGTGGGGTCGGTGTTGCAGTGATGGTGTTTCCACCATCGCGGCTCTTATTGAGCCGATCCGGTAAACGGTGCCGGTATGGTTTTACCAGCATCGTTCAATCCGGACTGGCTAACTTGTAATGAGGGCCATAGACTTAAATAAGTTATTGCTAAGCTCATACATCCAGATCAGACAGGATATGTCCCACACAGAAATATTACCGATAATCTGAGAAGATTGCACCACATAATAGATTACACTCTAGGGTAAATACAGGATGTCGTAGTGGCGTCACTTGATGCAGTAAAAGCTTTTGACTCAGTCAGATGGCCTTGGCTGTTAGCGGCACTGGAAAGGTTTGGTATTGGACCCACATATATGAAATGGGTGCAGTTGCTGTACAATGAAGGGTCAAAATGGGTGCAAGCATCTCAGAACAATGGCAGTTGGGTAAGGGCACGAGGTAGGGATGTCTGTGGTCTCTGATGCTCTTTATCCTGGCGCTGAAACCACTAGTGGTTTATTTAAGAGAAGAATAGAGAGAGGCGGGCATCAGCACCCCGGGAGGGAGGCAGTTGATATTGTTATATGCGGATGAGATGCTTCTATATTTGCAGAACCCTGAAACAAATTTGCAATACATTTTGGATGTGATGGCACGATATGCCGCACTGTCGGGCATAACTATTAACCCACAAAATTCGAGTTTGTTCCCTTTTGGACAGTACGCTGGGAAGCCCATGCACGAACTGCCAGTGTTACCAGTTAAGTGGGAAATAAAAACATTTAGGTACTTAGGGTAGATATCTACCATGACCCAAATATAGAACACATACAGACCAACAGTGAGGGTGGTTAGAAAAATAGAAAATTGCATGTCTTTCTGGGCTAGATTGCCATTGTCCATGATGGGACCTGCAGCACTGCTGAAGATAGTGATTCTACCGAGACTCCTCCACTATTTTGCAAACATCCCATTTGCGATACCGAAAAGGTTTTTCAGGAAACTGCACAGTATATCCAGAAGCTTCTTGTGGCATAATGCGAGGTGTAGAGTGGCATTGTGGAAGCTCAAGAATCCATACGAACGAGGGGGTATAAAGGTGCCCAATTTTGAGGTATATTTCGTAGCTAGCCAGTTGCAATTTGTTGCCAAATGGCACTCAGATGGCCTAACGCCCTTATCACGGTTACTACGGATGGAAAGTACTCCGTTCTTATTGAATTAAGTGATATGGATAGCTGACCAAGGCGCAACCTGCACACACTTATTGTTGCACCTGGGGTGCATAATGTGGTGCAGGGCCTGTGGTCTGATGAATAACACAACACTGTACTCCCCTCAGATCCCAGTAGTAGAGCTGGAAGGGGTGGACAAACAATTGAGGCTAAACGTGGGAAGTACTGGGAACCTAAGGGAGTGGCGATGGTGGGAGACGTGCTGAAGGATGGGTTGCCCAAGGATTTTGAGGAATTGACAAGGGACACAGGGGTACACCGGGGGGCAGCACCTCACATATTCCCACATCCTGGTGAGTCTTATACGCAAATGGCCAGAGACCGAGACGCCCTTGCAAGTAGACGAGACTAGAGAGACATTTTATGATGTGTCGGAAGGAGGGCACAAAGTCTCGCGGATATATGAACTAATAATGTCTAAGATAGGAGGGGAATTAGGACAGACGAGGCAGAATTGGAATTAGACTTACAAGAACCAATGTTGGACAGTATGTGGGGTAGAGTTCTGGGGTATCACAAAAGATGTCAAGGAATGCACGACTCCAACAAATCCAATTATATGTGACCCATGGGGCATATCTGACCCCGAACAAGATCACCAAATTTTAGCCAGGCAGCAGCACAATTATGCCCTAAATGCGGGGAGATAAATGCAGATCTGGTGCATATGTTTTGGGCATGTTTAGAGATTAGTAGATTCTGGGGTGAAGTAGCCCAAGCGTTAGCAAAGGTAGATATTACCCTGGTTATCAGATCCCCCATAACCTGTTTGCTAGGAAGCTTCCCTGGGCCCAAAAGGGCCAGGCATGTGAGTAAGCTCAAGGACTTGGCATACATACTGGCTAAACGCAGAATAGCGATGGGATAGAAAGCACAAACAAGGCCAGCTGTACAGACGTGGTGGAGGGACCTGTTAAAATGGGCAAAAGCAGAGACTGTGGTGTGGCAGGAAGCGATAGGACGGAACACGGAACAATGAGAGGTGGGGGTGGACTCTTGGAAACAATTGGTAGTGGATCTGGCCACCTCTGAACAGCATGACAAAGGCCTAGAGGAAATTCCCATACAAGAGAACTTTGAGGATAGAGGGGGTGATGGAGAATAAAAGTGGGGGATGGAATATAGGGTGCGATGTAGGTCAGGGAAAATGGGTGAGAATCATTCACGGACTCATCATACTCGTCCCAGATAATGGTGAGACCATAAGAAGAACAAGAGTCAAACATGCTCTCAGCTTATTCATTTCAGTGAGGAGATAACTAACCAAAGGAAAGAGAGTTGTTCTGAGAATGTACTGCATCATCCTAAAGAGGAAATAAGGTTTGTGACGCACAACACATATTCAGAGGCTCAGTCAAGATCAAGAATCAAAGAAAGCACAGAGAGGAACTTGAAGGGTGAACGGAACCAATATAAAAGGTCCTGTAAAGGCCTCTTGAAAGAACTGAAAGTCTTATTACGAGAGATACCAAAAGGTTATCTGAAGATCCCATATTGGAGAGGACTTTGCTGAAAAAGCAATCCAGGAGAAGGGAGTCATTCTTCTGGTCTTTTGTTGTTTAATAATAGTAGTAAGGTCAGCGCAGGTTAGTTTCGGACGGACGACAGAGTTTTGATTGTGGACTTCACCATTGATGATGAGCACCCTAGTTTAGTTGTGTTAGGTGGGGAAACCCTTAGGATAGGGAAAGTTAGGTATTTCCTTTATTTTCTAATACATCTGTTGAAAATGGCTCCTATTAGTCCGTCTTCTCCTTTTGACCTACAAAACCATCTAAACCTAGAAATAACAAAAAGGCAGTAAGAAAGAAAGAGAGTGAGCGTAAATCCAAAAGGCCTGCAGGGAAAAAAGAAATATCGGCATACATAGAGGTCAGGTAGTCGAGTCCACAGATAGCACTGACCTTGCATTTCATAATGCCTGGAACCATAGTCCTTCCAACGCAGAAAATAATAGGTCTTGAAGTCTAGATCGATTGTGGGGCATTTGGAAATTACATCCTTAGTACATTAGCAAAACAAATCCAGGTAGGAACTTGTCAAAAACCTATACAGGAAAGCAGAAGGGCAGTTGACAGCTGTAGTCCCACGTCAGGACTGGTCACTTCCAGTACTAAAGAAATGACTCTGTTGTGTCACAACGGTCATCAGGAATACATGCATTTCGACTTGATCCTTGACCCACAGTTTCAGCTTATTTTGGGGTTGCCATGGCTAGAGACTCACAATCCATGGATCAACCGGAGAGAGAAACCTTGAATTTCCATTCTACGTTTTGCATTGAAAACTACTTTCCAATCAAACCAAGACTAAAGTTTAGGCTTTGGCAGCTGTCTCACAAGCCAGCACTTCCATTTCTTTGGGGCTCATAAGTGAGCTACCCAGAGAATACCAAGGCTATGCAGATGTGTTTAGAAAGGACCAAGCCAGCATGTTACCACCTCACCGCCTTTACAACTGTCCAATAGTCTTGATGCCCAATGCCCAGATCCCATGCAATTGAATCTATGATTTGATCGCACCAGAAAAGGAACACTTGAGAAGGTATTTGGACCAGTACAGGGAGGACAGCTTTATTCAACCCTCTAAATCCCTGGCAGCCTCATCCCTTTCTTTTGTACCAAAATAGGAGGGGGATTTACAAACTTGCATTGACTATTGCGCTTCAAATCGGATCACCATAAAGAAACATTTTCACTTCACTTATACCTGTTCTATTAGACCAAGTGAAAGAGGTAGTGATCTGTATGAAACTCGATTTAAGAGGAACATACCATCAGGTCCGGGTAAAAGATGAAGGCAAGTGGAAGCTAGCATTCTGCACCAAGTACAGGCTATTTGAGTACCAGTTCATGCCCTTTGGGCTATTTAACACCCCAACTGTGTTTCAATATGTTATTAATGATGCCCTGTGAGAGCTGATGTATGTATGTGCCATTGTACACATAGATGACATCCTAATCTACTCAAGGTCTATTGGAGTACTGTGAGAAACCTGAGGGTATCCTTAACTCCCACCCCCCTGGATCCTCTTCTCAGGTGGCCTGGGGAACAGGGAAAGTCCATCACTTTTGGATACTGACCCTGGGGGTGGAGAAGCGAAGGAGGATCACCTGGGTGGAGGGTCCTTGGGGATTGGGAGTGGGGTACCCTCAGGTGAGACTTGGTATCCCCCTTTCCCTATTGATGACCAATCTAACCCTCCCCCGGACTTTATGGGCTACTGCAAAATCTCTTCCCTCATTTTCCCACATTTAACCTCTGAAAGTACTGGGACAAGGAAGAGGAGAATGAGAGTAATGAACACTAAGCCTTCATTTTAGCACTGTGTACTGGTACGAGGAAGATGCCTTTAGAGTATGGTGAGAGTCAGGCATGTCCCCTTAATCATAGTCAGGCAAGCCCAATTGAGGATCGACACCGCAACCTGTTTAGTGGTTGCAGGTGTAGAAAGAGAGAGACAGAGAACAGCAGGGGGTGAAACAAGTAGGTCTGTGGGGGAGAGCAAATATAGAAATACAAGGTAGAGAAAACATTCAGTAGCACCACGCTCGTGGAATTCTTATCACAACATATACATTTTATTAATAATCATTCAAAAACATGATAAAATACAGATATACGCTAAAACATAATTAAGAATAAAGTGCAAGTGACACCAAGCAAAATGCTCACAAATAGATTGTAACAATTCATTACTAGTCTTTCAATGAACTAGAAAAGATCTCCTATTAGAACATTGATGTAACACATAAAGGAGAAAAAAGAATTTTGGTCAATAAAGACCCAAATACACCAGCCAGTAAGGCTAATTACTGCGATTCTGCCTCAACATGTTTCAGTTCATATATTTTCATTTAGAACTTTCTTCAGGAGGATGTTTTAATCCGTCACTTTCTCTTTACACTTCAAAACTGCACATTAAGGATTTCCAAGTGTGCTTGAACTAGATCGTTGCTGCTGAAACAAATATAAAAACATTCTGTAAGCCTAAATATTCACTACAGGGTAGACAGATTAAATCTGTATCTAGCTAAGAAAAGAAGAAAAAAAGCATCTTTATCAAGCGTGGGAGTGGTAGGAAGAAACTGGATTAAATTCCGTCTTCAAACAGTTATTTCGCCCTTCACTGGTTCAGTTATCTGTATAGATACATGTAAATTGCATCAACATACTAATTGGAAGCCTAAAGTAACTGTCTGTTAAACTCTACAATGCACCATTGCCATCTATGACTTACTTCATCTTTCCTGGGCAATCTAATATCAAGAATACGGCCCCTGTTGCATTATTTAGCCCCCTTAATTCATCTAAATAGTTGTTTTATTTAGAAAGGAACACACGCTACGGCCAAACAACTCGAGTATCATCCTCTAAGAGGAGCGTTGGGTGGAGAACAGAGGAGAAAAGTAACTAATTACTTCTGAAATTCAATGTAAGAGAACTGCAGCGCGTTAACATAGGTAGCCAATTCTCCACTAGCACTATCATCCACTTGGGTTGGGCAAGTGGTCTGCCTTCCAAACTCAGTCCACAAGAAGGCGTGAGACTTCTGCAAAAAAGGAGCGAAAAGCAGTCTAAGTAGTGTTAGCTGCCAATGGAGCGGCACACACAGCGTAAACACTGGCGTTATTAATTACCTAGAATGGTACTGTTGATTACTGCGTACGAAGGAAAACCGCAGCTGTGGTTGCTCTATGGGATCCTCGTACTCCGAGTTTGCACTGTGAACCGCAATCACCTGATTAGCAGCTGGGGATGTGCGCGCTATTCAAAGGGATCCCAAGAAGCCAAGGGGCTAAAAAGGTGTGTCAATCAACAAGAGCCATCTTGAGATGGAAAGGGGTAGCCAAAACGTCCAGGCACAGAATTTTTGTCTCTTGTTGATGTTTAGTTCAGAGAGGCTCATCTGTCAGATTAGCGCTCTCTAGTGGTAGAAAGCATAATTACACCTAAGAATTCTCACATATAATGGGGAATGAACCAAGTTTGCCTGCACCATTGGACTCAATCAGAGGTCCTGGCAAAAGACCAAATTGAAAAAGGGGCGGGGGTTTATTTGGGTCACTCGGAATTCAGTGTAAAGGTGAATGAGAAAGATGCTTAGAAAATGATGAGTGGAGATACCGTGGCAGTACATCCTGATCTCTAGTGATCAAGAGTGCTCTAGATGTACCCCAAGTTATTTCACTTTGTGCCACTCAATGGCATCATTCAGCCCATAAAGATCACTACGTGTTTGAAAAATGAGTTGTTGTTCTTTTTGTAAAAGCTTACGATTTTGAATTTCTACAGTATCAGCTTTTACCACAACGAGAACTGTCTAACTAAAACTTTCAAAACCATGTGATTTTTCAACAAAATGTTTAACCATCGGGGCTTGGAGTGTCTTATTCTTGAGGCAACTCTTGTGTTCGTTAATTCAGATTTTAATTTTCCGATTGGTCTGCCCGATAAAATGGAGACCACAGGGACACGTGACCATGTACACTACATGGTCAGTGTTACAATTAGAGAATGATTTCTGGGTCCACACTTTATTCGGACCCAGGTTAACTTCCTGTGATCTAGATGTCAATTTACAACCTACACACTGGCCACAAGGATAGTGGCCCGTCACCGGTGGTAGACCCCATAAGCTAGTAATATTAGTGTTAGGCGCAGTGTGACTCGGAAATCTGCTTTGACTGACTCGATTTCCTATGGAGGTGGATTTGGTGTAGGCAAAAAGGGGGACAAAAGGGTCTGATTTTGTAGTTTTTAGCACTCTCCATTGTTTCAGAATAATATCTTGGATGGCCAAACTCTGATTCGTGAATGTGTTTACACACACTATTCTGTCTTCAAGCTGTTTTTTAGGTTTTTCATCCAGGAGGGCTTGTCTATTGTTATTGAAGGCGCATTTAGCCGCCTTTCTAATAAGTTTCTTAGGATAGCCTCTGTTTTGGAGTTGAGACTTCAGGTGTTGGGCCTCTTTTTCATAAGATTCTTTACTAGAACTATTGTGTTTTAACCTCAAAAATTGCCCGTAGGGCAAATTATCTCTCAGGTGTTTGATGTGATGAGATTGATAATCCAAAAGTGAATTTTTCTCTGTGTCTTCATGAAAAGGTTTAACACTCTTTTTGCCATTATCATGGTACAAAGTCAGGTCAGGAAAAGTAGACGATTCTTTCTGTATAGTTAGAGTGAATTGAAGATGTCTGTTCAGGCTGTTAAGCCAATTCAGAAAATCTAGTGCTGTCTCTCTTGTGCCTTCCCAAATGACCAGCACGTCATCAATATACCGGGAACACGCTTTGATATTGTTGCTGAATGGAATGGCTGCGAATACAAACTGTTTCTCAAAACATTCATCATAAAGGTTAGCCAGACTCTGGGCCATAGTGGCCCCCATGGCAGTACCTTGGGGGAGGGACCAGCAGGTGACCCTTTTCAGAAGGAGGGAGCCATACGGGAACTGTGGAGGAGCCAGGACGCCAGCCAGCAGCCCAGAGCACCTGTAAGACCCAAGGCGAGTTGGGCCGTTGGGCTGTCACAGGTGTGGGAGCCTCTGTGTCGAGAAACCAGCAACTGGACCTGCGAGTGAGCAGCTGAGAGAAATAATGCCGTCCATATCCAGGCAAAGGCAGCGGAGCTACCAGCGTGTGCAAGACAGCCCTGATGTGCAAGCATGGCTTGCAGAAGCTGGCCCTCCGACCTACAAAGCAGGAAAGAAGCAGCAGGAGCCACAGAGGAACAGCGCTGAGGATCGGTGAATATAAGGGAAAGCCACTCGGCAGCCGGAGTGTTTCTAGCGGGCTGCGAATAGATAATGAATTACCAAACTGCATGGAAACTTGAAATTAAACATATTGAATGAATATTTAATACCGAACTGAATGGAAGCTTGAAATTAATCTTATTGAATATCTGTTGAATACCGAACTCAATGAAACCTTGCAATTAAGCGTATTGAATATGGAATATGGAATTGAGTAAAACTTTATGGGCAAAGCAAATTGCAGAGGACAGCCAAAGGGAAAGTGCCCATATGAAAGCAACCTATGCAAAAGAGCGCAAGTGCGAAAAAGTGCCATATAAAGGTCGGACATGAACAAGACCACCACAGAAATTCATGAGTAAATGCAGTGCGGCAAGCCAAAGACTGGCAATAGGTGTGTAACACGTTATGGCAAAGCCAAGATGCAAACCAGGAGAAGCCAGAGGAGCATAAACACTACACATAAAGCCATGAGGCCAACAAAGAGAAACTAAGGGAACGTGACTCTGTACACAGGGACAAGTATAGAAGAACCTGTGTGGCCTGAAGAGCCTAGGGAACTTGGTGGTTGCGTGTGCTGTGGTGTGTGGACCGTGTGGTCTGACAACTGCACCTAGACCAGTGAGCCCTGAATTGTGAGAACCAAAGACATTGTGAAATAAACCAAGGAGAAGCACTGCAAGTGAACTGGTGATGCAATCCAGAAGGAGGGTCAGGTTGACCTCGAGTTGTGTTAAACTTTTTTTGACTGAAACAAGTACAAGTTAAAGTATTGGGGAAGGGAACCCTGAGACTTGAGGAACTGCAAGTATTGTCTTGAGAACAAAGCCTCAAGACCCTTTTCTTATGAACTGTGTTGCTTGGAACTTCGGGAAGGGAACCCCTGAGGAGTGTGTGGAACTGTATTATCTTGAACGGGAGAAAGGTAATTTTGAGACTTTATGTGAAACTTTCTTGAACTTGGGGAAGGAGAGCTGAAAAGGAAGCTAAGAGCTGCAAGAAGCTCAGAATGTTGTGTTAATCACTATTTCTTTCATTAATGACATCCCTACACATTGGTTAGCTTCAGTTCAAGACAGACATACTTTTAAGTTGAACTCTTTGACTTAGACTTTGTTTAGTTTTGTTCAGGTAGAGAAATCCCACCTTAGCATAGGGCAGGTTAGGACTTCTACCGTCCTGCCATTTGATTTTGTAAAGTATTTTATACAGAATTTTGAAACTGTTTTCTGTGTCTTGCTTCATGATGCCTTCACAAATGGTGTCAGAAATGGGATGCGGCTCAACTGATTCAAGTCGGGGGATCCTAAAATTCAAAAAGCTAAGTGCCAGAGCATCAAACCCCTCAGTAGTTACAGAGGGCTGTTTTGGGATTGATATCTGTAGTAGCAGGGATGAGACAATTCCTCCAGGTGAAAGGAGACTGATACCCACTGATTTAATACTAATTCCACCCCCTGATACATACATTAGACTAGGACCCAAATCAGGGCCTGCATAGAAATTTGGAATTGATGCATTAGTGGGAGTAATATACCCCGTCTTTAGAGGTGATGTTACAGTATTGTTACAAAATCACAGAAAGGACCCATTACAAATCCATCAAGGGGATAACATTGCTCAAGGGGTGCTTGAGAAAGCAGTGCTCTCTATATTTAAAGAGGAATCTGGGAAGGAAAGTACTGATAGGGGCACTCAAGTTTTTGGGGAGGCTGATAAGACATCTAATGACACTCCCAACTCTGAACCCAGAAAAGTTAAAGAGGAAGAGCCAGAAACACTTTGTGACTTAGCCTTTGCCCAAAGAAAAGACCCCTTATTAGCTGAAGCACGTTTGCAAGTGGTATTGGAGCCAAAGCGTCATGAGAAAGGGGACACTTTTTTCTTTTTGAAACATGGCCTTCTTTACAGAGGACATAGCACTTCAGATGGCCTGGTAAAAACACAGTTGGTGGTTCCTAAATGTCACAAGCAGGTGGTCTTAGTGATACCCTATTCACATATGATGGGATGCCATCTAGGTCAGTCCAAAACTAACACACATACCACCAACTTGTTTCCCCAGTAGGCTAAAATCCCAAGGGGCAAAGACCAATACAACCCCCATCAAAGGGCCAAATTTACGAAATCGTGGTCAGCTGGGAGACATCAAAAACGCTGACCATGTAAACAACCATTTATGGGTCACCTTTCAGGTTTTGAACTCCCAATATATTCTCCCCATAAGAAAGATCATAGAGGGGAATGATTTCCATCTTTTCTGTCCCCAAGATTATCGGGTGTCAGGGAGAGACAAGATAATAATATCTTTAGGTTTGCAACTATGTTTCTTCCACAGTGTGGCCATCTATGCATTGCCGCCTAGAGAAAGAGGATTAAAGATACTACCTCTACTCTTCAGGGGCGATGAATTGAACTTTGTTCCTTTGAATTTCTCTGAAAACCCCCTTAAGATCGAGCGGGCCAATTGGTAGGAAGTTTAAGGTATGAAAATCTATGGGAATCTCTTGGCCCTAAACCTTTGAGAGAAAGTTACCATGAGAAGACATCTGGCAAGGAGGGCAGTCAGAATTGTTTCATTCTTTTTAGAAGGGGAAAGGAGAGTCTCCCTTGGGAAGGATACTTAATCAGAATTATCCTCTTCCCCAGAAGATCTGGGAACCCATGATATTGGGTAAACAGAGGGAGAAGTATATAAATAATCAGTCTCCGGTAGAGATGATCCAAATCCCTCCTGCAAAGAATGGGGATCCTCTAAGAGGCATTGGGCCTCATTACAAGCTTGCCAACCGGATACAACGGTACCGGTAAGCTTGCCGGTACCGCTGTATCTGGACCGGCAAACTCTGAGTTGTGCTCACGGCTGCCTTTCATTCCACCAGGTCTGACCTGGCGGAATGAAAGGCACCCGCAAACGCAACAAGCCTGTAGCACCGGCACCGTTGCTACAGGCATCCCCATTCCCATTGAGCCCTATGGGGCTCAAATGGGAATGGAGATCACCCAATTCCAGCACCCGAGAAAGGGCAATTACCGGGCCCGGCGGGGCCGGAATACCCCGGCAATTGCCCATTCCCGGGTGCCAGACTTTCTTGCAAGTTTGGAGATAGCCTTGCTGGTTTTACCGGCAAGGCTACCTCCAACCTTGTAATGAGGCCCATTGTCCTTTAGACCAGAAGGACCAAGAACCATCTGCCCCAAAGACCTCATACAATAATGTACTGGAAACGAATGTCAATCTTAGAGAAAAGAACTCAGTCCTGTTGAGAAACCCTTGCGAGGCCCTAGAAAGCCCCAATCTAACATCCTATCTTTCTCACCAGAACCGGTTGCTATTCTCCTTGCCCAAATAGTGCAGACACTAGAGTAGGACCACTCAACATCCGAGTTCCTACGGGAGCAGGAAAAGGGAGGAGGGCATCCTCCTGTTATAACCCCACCTCTTAACCACCATCAAAAGTGCTAGTCCTGCAAAGGTTATGGACACCCTATAAAATGTTGCCCTTCAAAACAGATCAATTACACCAACATACCATTAGCTCAATTACTTAATGAGAATAAAGAAGAAAGGGTTAAGTCATCATCCAATAGCCTCTTATACACCCAATCTCAGAGTATGATGCTAGAAGGAGAATAGAACCTAAAGACGTCTGGGAAAAAGGGGAGGAACCATAATAACCAGAGAAAAAGCCATGTCTTTTTATATACTGGAGATAAAACCATGCATAAAATCCCTGTTACCTTAGAGAGAAAGATTGTGTGGGCAAAATTGCATATGGGAAGGACGATTTACTTCCCCAGGGGTGGAAAGAAGTAGGAAATGAAAGAGTAACCTGTGTACATGGCCATACGGAAAATCCACCCAGAAGCCTTTTGGTCCAAAAAAATGCACTCCACCAGAATTTAATTACTGCATCATGTTTAAAGAACATCTAGCCATCAATGCCGCCTTCAAGGAGTAGAGACACTGTTTATTAGAAGCCAAATATACTATTACCATTTTCACAACCATCAAAACCTGCAGTTTCTGAAGTCAACCTGTGCCATGGCAGCACACCAACTACGATAGACGTGTTTCTTCTCTGAGTTCGATTTCGTAATAACGTACTGCTAATTTTACCTAGAGTGTTAAATTGGGACTGGATTCATAACTATAATCACTTATCCCAGTTACACTTGTGCCCTATGGTTGCTCAGGTGGTCCACAAGTATCTACGACCACAATATTTATTACTCTGCCCTGACCCAGCTGTACACAGATTTTGTCTAATGATGCGAACAAACCAGTTGCCCGTGCATGCAACATACAGGGGTAGGTGGAACATACCTCCAGAATCTAGATTCTGTCATATATGCACTGTTCGAACCAACACGGAGTCTGTAAAGCATATTTTAACTGAATGCCCACAGTTGGGACCACTCTATATGACCACGCTGGGAACATTTGTCCATGATTTAAATTCGATTAAAACTGAGGAATTTTGGGCAGTATGTCTGAATTCGGATCCGGTCACATTGCACTTGGCACTTTATAGAGTCTGGAAGGGGGGCCTCAAAATACCTCTGGGCTTGTTAAAACCCAAGTGTGGGTGATACTGGAATGATCTTAGGATCAGTTTAAAGAAAAGGTGAGAAATTGTGTAAAAATGGAAATACATTGTGAATGTTTTAAATTGTTTTAAGTCTGCTGCTTCCCACCAAAGTTGGGCGACACCCACTTGAATAGAATCCTATACGCAGACGACCTGGTCCTCCTGGACCACACTCTCGTGGGCCTGCAGCGTCAACTGAAGAAACTCTCGGAATACATGGCTGATAGCAAATTGGAGATAAACGAAAAAAAGACAAAATTTATGATTCTGTCTACAAAACCAATGAAGATGGAAAAAACCGCTCTGTTCCTGGAAAAGCAGCGGGTAGAAAAAGTCTCTGAATTTAGATACCTTGGAGTGACACTTGATGGCTCAAGAAATGAACTGGCAATGCAACTCCACCTCAAAAGAACAACGAAAAAGCTGATTGCACAAGCCAAAGCAATCAACAGAAAATTCGGCCGCTTCTCTCTAATTCCTGTTGTAGATTTCTACAAAAAAAAGGTTATTCCCACCTTGGCTTACGGCGCCAACGCCCTTCCGAATTTACCCACTTTTGTGTGGCCGAGACTGGAAGCGATGTTTTCGAGAGGGACACTGGGTCTCCCTAATTCCACCTCGCTGACCGTCATAAGGAAGGAACTCAGCCTGCTATCACTCGGGGGAACAGTGAAATCTAGTATGCTTATGCTTTATCGCAAATCCAGAATTTCGCCTGATCCATCAATTTACAATCTAATCAAGAAAGAATGTGAAAACGGCCAAAGCAACATGCTAAACCGTTGGACAAAAACAAACCAGGCTCTGTTGGCTACTACAGAGTGTGACGAAGAGACACTTGTCAGAAACCCCACAAAAATCAAAAAAAAACTGAAAGAAATCGACTGGATCCAAACCAACGAGGCAGCTCTAAAGAATAAACTGACACAGCACCTCCCGCCAAACATCAGAAGATTCAACGACTTACAACCGTACATCAAAAAGTTCCCTTGTAGACACACTCGCGATTTAATAATGAGAGCGCGACTAAATCTCCTGTTAACCAACGAAATCTTAGCAATTAGAGGACTTTCTCGATCGAACGAGTGCCGATTCTGCAAAACGCCGAGAGTAACAGAATCGATTAGACATTTGCTCTTAGCATGTCCTCGCACAGCCAGGATCCGAACAGTCTACCTGACGAAGATCTTTTTGGAGCACATTTTAAGTGACCAGGACGTTTGTTGGTCCAGATTGATGGCCGGAGGTAGACCTTCGTGGCTGCTGGCCACCTACAAAATGTTGGTCTACGTAAACACTGAACTTCTCAGCCGACCGTCCTCAGGTTGATCGGTCCGTCCAACGACCTTCGATGAGTTCCGGCCTCAATACAATATAATACTTCTCCCGATCTTATCATCACTGATGCTACTACAGCTTCGCACTGAAAATGAAAAGTCTTCTATTCTTCTTTTGTAAAAATCTTATTGATTAAAACAATTTAAAAAAAAAACATTGTTTTAAACTGTATAAAATGACACACTGAATGGCAATTGTATGATGAAATATTAACGGTAAATGTATTTATCAGAACGTATATTTATATTGGATGAATGAATTGTATGCCCTATCCAGAATGGGTTTAAATCAAGAGGAAGCCGAACAGGCAGGCCAAAACCCCCAAATGCCCTACAGAATTCTAAATGAAAAAATCATATGAGCAATGGGGGATGAAATACCAGCTCGTCCAACATTCGAAGATGAAATCTGCTGCCGATTTTCACCTAAGGATTTACAAGAATGGGTAACAACAAGAATCTGGTTTCAGCCAGAAAGGATTGCCCTATTACTTGGAACGCCTGTATCTTCAAACCACTAACTTACAAAACCTGATTATACGAGCCTACCAAGATACACTTGTACCCAGACATCTGGGTATCAAGAAAACAATTCAAAAGATTCTGCAACGTTAATGGTGATCCACTCAAGCAAGGGATAGCAAACAATATGTTTCCACCTGTAACACTTGCACACAATACAAACCTCAACATCAAAGCCCCAAGGTCTATTACAACCACTCCCGGTGCCACTAACCTCATGGCATAAGCTGGCAATGGGGTTTATTATGGAGATAATGGCATGCCAGTGGTATAATACCTTTCTGGTAATAGTGAATCACTTGGCAAAGATGGGACACTTTATTCCCTTATAAAGGGTGCCAAATGGCAGTACCTTGGCACACGTCTTCCTACAGAACATCTTATACAGGTTCACCTCTGTTATCATCTCGGATAGGGGGAGTCAACTCCTTTCCCATTTCCGGTCAACCTGTTGTTCGGCTGCCGGTATCAATATTTGCATGACTTACCCCCAAACCTGACGACAGGCAGAACGAGTCAACCAAGCATTGGAACAATATTTACGTTTGCATGTTGAAACAAACAGATCAAGAATGGCTAGACAGTCTGTGAGTGGAAGAATATGCATATAACAACACTTACCACACAATCACAGGCTACACCCCCTTCTTTCTGTTGCATGGCTGGCATCCAGAAACCTCCATCTATAATCGAGCAGTGGCAACCTCGGTGCCAGCTGTCTATACTTTGCATACCACAATCCACCACACCGTCGCTCAAGCTAAGGAAAACTTACAATGAGCCAAAGACACATACAAGAAATACACTGACTGATCTATTCGAATGTTCTCAAATTACCAAGTAGGGTATCGGGTATGGTTGGTGCGACAAATCTGGAGACTTTGCCCCTTCTTCCTTAGAAGGAGCCACCCTCTTTGAAGCTAGGGAGGTGAGCCCACTCAGCAGAACCTTCCCTAGGGTTTTGTGAAAGTGGAACCTGATTGGGAGTGACTCCCCTTAAGGGGGCAAGGACTCCCATTCCCATGGGGAACACCCTATACCCAAGGTATTATCTGCCTACTTGAGAGGAAGAACTACTGACAACGCAACTATGTGTTTGGCATAAGGTAATGCTGAACTTTCCACATGCTTGACAACCTGTGGTGAACAATACACCCCTTATGAATACCGGAGCAAGAATAAAGGGCCAACAACCCTTGAATGGAGGAGGAGAAATGCAACGCTGAGGCGAGCCTCATGTGTGAGAGTGGCTGCAATCAGAGGAGCCATGCAGACCAGCGGAACTGACAACAGCACAGAAGGATGCAGACACCAGAGGGAGATGCTGCACACCAAACAAGCAAGCGTGCAAGGCCACAGAGGCAGAGACCGTGCCAAGCAAACTGGACCTGGAGATGAGACCACGTACAGGACGTGGTGGGCCCGCAGCCCGCAAACAGATGCCAAGTCCAGGGACGAAGGGAGGACTGGGGCCTCTGCTCTCAGACTGAGAGTTAATCAGAGAGAGAAAGAGAGAGAGAAAGAGAGAAAGAGAGAGTCAAAACGAGCAGAACGCAAAGACTGCTAGCCTCCAGATCGGAAGAGCAGCAAGCCGTGGAAAAAGCTGTCGTGGCTTACGAGATGGACCTCCACTGGAACAAGAACCGCAACACAGCAGGTAGGTGGGTTACCCATGTCGGAAGGAGGAGAAGAGAAGAGAGAACATGCAGGGAAGAGGGAAGGATTATCCCAGTCCCATCCAAGGGTCACAAGGACCTGAGAGAAGAGAGAGCAAGGCAAGGATGAGGGTTATGAAAGTCCCTTAGAAACCTGAGGAGCATACACCATGAGAA
Source organism: Ambystoma mexicanum (assembly GCF_040938575.1). NCBI lineage: Eukaryota > Metazoa > Chordata > Amphibia > Caudata > Ambystomatidae > Ambystoma > Ambystoma mexicanum. Next base: position 495,980,849 of record NC_090936.1, on the reverse strand, counting down.
GGGTCACAGGGACCCAAGAAGAATATGAGAACCAGAAGCAGAGAGGTGGCATAGGAATCCTAAAGCAGTAATTGAGATATTGGATCAGGAGACCCAAAGGCGCCACAAGGCCACAATAAGCAGAGTGAAAAACACATATCACTGGAAAGTTGCTCAAAGTGTGGGAAGACCGACCAAGTTTGCTGAAAGGGATCAGGGAAATATCCCTCCACATATAGAAATATTGACATTTAGTTCTTTTTCAGGAACTTGAGAGTTTTTTCGAACCTTGGGGAATTCGAGGAACTTTTGAGAGACTGACACGAACTATTTTCTTTGAGTGCAACTTTTGTTTACTTCTAACCATTGGATCCACACTAAGGAGGGGCTCCTGGGACCGCCAGAAATACTATGTGAAGAATCGAGTGTGCAGGACACTCAATCTATTTCACCACCCAGAGATCCCAGAGGCAGGCTAGCGATCTTTGGAGGAGCATGCTGTCAGACACTCTGGGCCTTGGGGGAATGCATAAAACACACCACCAGAAACCAGGGGCCTAGAGTACACGGGCCTTGCTCCACACTGATGAGGAATTGGAGGTGGGTCCAATTACAATGTGTCCACGGCAACTGTGTGCCCATAGGAAGGAAATCACACTGGAAAAAAACTTCAGAACAAAATCCTGTGATATCTAGACATCTCGTGTGGCTGGCAATTCTTGGCCTCAGCCCCCAGACCTAACCCCTATAGCCACCAGACACAGTCATTGTATCCCCCACCCATAGACCCAATCACCACAGCCCCCATCCAGACCCAAACATCATAGCCCCCAACCGAACTAGTTCCCAATATCCTACCCGAAACCCAATCACAACAGCTTCCTAGAGCCAATCACTGTAGCCCACACACCCCAGATGCAGGCACCATAGCCCCCATACAGAATCCCCACAGTCCACCCAGATAAATTCCAATACTCGCTGTCACACCCCATCCCTATAGCTCCCCAATCCGCACACCTAATTGATGTAGCCCTATCACCCCAATCAGAATAGCCTTCACCCTACATACACAGTCACCATAGCCCCAACTACCATCAGGTGCATTCCCGACAGTCCCCACCAGCCTCAATTTCCACACCCTAACAGACCCAGTCAGCAAAGCCCTCAACACCTAATCACCATAGCCCTGTCTCGCGTGGGCGCCAGCGTTCGATTTTCACTATAGGGGCAGTGCCCTTTTCGGAATAGAAGCAAGCGACTGACTGAAAGGGAAGCCCAACCTCTCGCACAGAGTTTGGAGCAGGGGCAGTCCCCCACCCCCAAGAATTCTTTTTGAAGTAATTTGTCAAAGTGGGGCATTCTATTGCACATTTTTCAGCAGCACATGGAAAAATGATTTACAGGCAGCCCAACACGATTTTAGCGCAGCCACTCAAACTTATGAGTTGCTTTCCCATGTCGTGACTCAAAGTCATCACTCCACTTTCAAATAAATCAACAATACATAGCATCCTTTGATCCTGGTAAATATCACTGCACATTCACAGTAACAGTCACACAACCTGCCGAGCTTCTTTTCCTGCAAATGACGTAAAAGCAACATTATAGTCCCTCTCCATCGACCTCGAACAGTTGGCTGCTGCACCACTGCCGCTCCCATCGAAACCAATTGGCAGGTTCGGTAATAGAATCTGCTATGTCTGCAAATGAGTGCGGGAAATCTAGAGTGAGATGCCAGGCAGCACCTTTCATTCTCGGGCCCATAGAAACCTCCCTGTGTGTACAGCACCGAGTCCCAGAAGCCTCCCCTTTGTTTGATTTCAAAAAGCAGTAAATGATGTGCTCTGTCCAGGACAGGACAGAACATGAAAGGTATACAATGTGAGTGCAGAGCCTGCCAATGTTACACCACGCCACCAAAGTAAATTGTGTGGAATAGCTGTTGTGTACACTACGTTTTTGCGATTAGATGAATAGACAATACCTTATTGTTCCCAACTGTTTATGTTTTATCGTCTGCCTATTTTCCAGGAAACAAAATGTTCCCCATCAACCTTTTTTTCAACAGTTGTGTAAAGATTTTCCCTGCTACCGCTGCTCTCCAGTATGTGAACTGCTTTCAAGCCCTTATAGATTAAGTGACATCACAGGAAAGAGGAAGTATGGTCTGCAGATCCATTATGGCATGAAGGGGCAAAGCAGTAAGATGCATTTTCTTTTGATTTACTCTAACACATTTACTTATCTACTAATCCTTACTCTCCAGTATTCATAGTACTACTTCCATTAGCAGTACCAGTAGTACCAGTAGCAATATTATTGCTACTGCTATCAGTACTTTTGATTAAGTTAGCTGCTCTTGTATAGCACCCTTCTGCCATTTGCAGTTGTCCTCGCTGCACATGGCTCTGCAAGAAAATAGGGAGGTCTTGTTAGTGAGATGGTGTTAGAAGCAGTACAGGTTGGAGGCAGTGGCGTAACACAAATTTGGGGGCCCCCCTGCGAGCCATGCTGAGGGCCTCCCCCCCAACTCGGCAACAAATCACAAGTCGCACCACACTCTGGGCAGGCCTAGATTACCACGATTGCGTAACACACACGAACGTGCTGCTGCAGGGGTACTCCACACTCTGCACTAGGAGAAAGATATAAATATGTTTTCATGCATTATACAGCAGACATTCTGAGAAAAATTGGCTAAAAGGCCTGAGCGTTTGCAATTGTTTTGTAGGGTAACACCAATCTAAAATTCCAATACATGTAAATCACCAACAGTGCACAGGAACATTAATGCTTTAATTAATATAATGCTTTGCTAATAAAAATGCCATGCCACAGTGAAAAAATGTCCAACTGGCTGCACAATGTAGACCAGTGTCGACACATAATTACATATTACAGTAAAGCATGCCAGGCCACATTTAGACATACCTAGACTGGTTGCACCAAAATGCCAGTCAAAGCAATAACACTTATCATGTTTATTTTATCACAGATGCCCAGAAAAGCATACAATGCTGCAGTAAGAAACGCCTAGACTGGCCACACGCAAATGCCAGTCTAGCCAGGTAATTACACTTAGCAGGACTGCTTTATCAGAGATACCCAGTTAATAAACATGTCAAGCCACACTAAGAAATTACTAGCCTGGCTGCTACAAAAGGACTCTCTAGTAACTAATACAAAATAGCGAGCCTGCTTAGCCTGGACATGGATGACCATTACAATTTAATGCACAATCCCCATCCCAGCCTACGCCCCCCACACATCCCCTCTCCCTCCCACCCACAAAATCAGCTTTTCAGCCCAAAATGACCTCCACGTGCCTTTTCCTTGTCCCAGTGCTTACGTATGAGCCTCTTTGCTTCATAGGTAAGTACTGGGATGAGGAATAGTGGGACTAGGAGTAATGAAGATTACAGGTAACTAAGCCAGGCATTACCTCCATGTCCCTCTACCTCATCCCAGTACTTGTGTATGAGTCAAAAAAGTGCCTCATACACAAGTACTGGGAAGAGGAAGAATAGGGCTATGCGTAGTGTAGATTACCAATAAGTAATCAAGCAAAACAATTGAGCTGGCTGGGCTTCAGCCCTCCCTGACACCCCCTCCCCCGCCCCTTGACATTTTGGGCTATGTTGACTTGACCTGGCTGACCTACAGAGCTGCTGCGGACAGAACAGGACACAGATGTTAAAATGCACCTGGGTTTCGCTGTTAACAAAGGCCCAGCAATTATTAACGGAAAGCATTTCACTGTACCTGCATTCAAATGCATAATTCTTTAGGCAATTGAAATCTTGATGTGGGTTTAGTACCTGCATGCCAGGGAAGTGATGCGGAGGGTAGCGAGGGGACAGGAGACCGCTTATTCACACATCAGTCCACAAGTGGGAGCTTTCAGACAAAGGAGAGAGTTAACTTCTTGTAACATTGAAGCTGCACTAGAATCGTCTCATTAGAATGCATAAAGAAGTTAGATGCCCCACACAAACAGGTTTGCCCCTCCCACATCACCCATGAAGTTAGCACCTCTCCCAACATTTGAAGGGTTGGCACCCCCCTGCCCCTCTGTCATTTAGGTTTCGTTGCACCCCTGAACACGAGCACACACACCATTCAACACACACGCACACACAGCCACCCATACATTTAAGTAACCTTTTACCATACAGGCACACCCAGGCAGCCACCCATACATTTAAATGTGAACCCTTTCACCATATAGGCACACCTAGGCAGCCACCTATACATTTCATTTCAGTGTGCACCCTTTCATCATTCAGGCACACCCAGGCAGCCACCCATACATTTAAGTGTGCACTCTTTCACCAAACCCTCACACAGACAGCCACATATACATTTAAGTGTGCACCCTTTCGCCATAGACTCGCACATGTCATGGGCTTGAGGGGAGCCCTATTAGTTCAAAAATAAAAGTTTTTTTAAGTAACTCCGACTTCATAAAGAAATTATTTCCGTTAAGGACTGAACCATAATGGAAATAATAATGGAAATAATGTCTTTATGAAGGCAGAATGACTTCAAAAAGAAACTATTTATTTTTGAAGTCATAAAGCTCCTCCACCCCATGACATGACGGCTTCCAGCCTAGAGGCTTCCATGTCATGGGGTGGGAGAACCCTCTGATGGCACTTCACCAAAATGCCAGAGGTAGCGGAAGTGACATCACACAACCATTGATCTCTGATGGCATCACAGGAAGTGATGTCATTTGACAACACCCGGAAGTGGCATCACAGGAAGCGATGGCACACAACTGTTCACCCTGTGAAAAAACAGGAACTGGCATCACATAACATTGTTCCTAAGTACACTACGAAAAATATGGCTACGATATCACTGTAATGTGATATATATTTCATACACGAATGGATCACCATATGTATCGTTAATATCAGTGTGTCTAGGCCCATATCGCCAAATTACTGTGAATGCAAACACAGGTCCAAGGTACAATGATAATTATGTGTTATTATATAATCCCTGAAATGCGCCTAAAATAAACCTTTAATGAGTCTAGCAATTATTAAGAATTCCAGAAAGACAAATTATTTACTGTTCCTATTCTTTCTTATTTAGGATCATTGTTACATTTGTGGAACCCCCTGTTTTTTTTTTTAAGAAGCTTGAACAAGAAAGCCAGCTACTCCAGAAATAAAGCTCACATGGTGCTGGCCACAGAACCATGAGTTTCGGTTTGTAAAAACAAAAACAAAAATGAAAAAAAATAAAAACTTTTTTTAGGGGTTGCAAAGGCGACCTCAGGGGTAGCAAAGGAGACCACAGGGGTTGCAGTTACAACCCCTGCTGACCCCCAAATGACGTCCCAATTATTTTTGTAGTCACTCAAAATTCATAAAGAAATTATTTCTGTTACACTGTATCATTTGTTTAAGATGGCAGAGTGACTAAGAAAAAATGTTTTTTTGTCACAGGGGGCCCCCTCCAAGGCCATGTGTTGGCGGGGTCCCCCCGCACTGCGGGGAGGGTGGCAGGGGCCCCATTACACCAGTCGTTGGAGGTACTCAGGTCCTCTGGGCCAATATGCTTCTACAGGTTTGGCGGTGACCACTAGGGGAATGGTATCCGGAAAGGTAGAGACCAATGCTAATCCTAACCACTGAGGTGGAGGAGTGCAATAGGACTAAAGAGGGGAGCTTATTCATAGATCAGCAACGCATATGTGGCCTCGGCTAGGACTGTAGGGGATGTGCGACTGTAGTGTAAAGTAGTAGGAGGCGGTTAGTGAGGGGAGTAGGCAGGTGGAGTTAAAGTAGTGGGGGGAGAAGGAATATGTTGGGTGCACTCTCAGAGCTTGGTATTATGCACCTGGTGATTCAGTGAATAGACTGCTTGTTAAATGTTTGTTGTGATAATTGTTTGAATCCCTTTCTGTTGTGTGGAGTCTGATCCAAATGAGCCCATTTCCGGCCGGAAATGTGGTCAGCTTCCTGAAAAGGTCTGTAGTTTAAAGCTGCCTTCCATCATCCAGGTGTATTGGGGTGGGTTTTAGGTGCAGTGTTCATGATGATGTTATTTGAAGAGGTTTTTGGTTGTTTTCTGAAAGTTAGGCAATCTGTATGGAGGTATTTGAGTAGGGAGTTCCAGAGTTTGGTTGCTAGGAGGCAGAACGTGGGACTGCCATGTTATTTCCAGTTAAAGTGAGGTACTGTAACTAGTGCGCTGTCGCTAGATCGTAATGTTCTTGATTGTAAGGAGTGTGAGGATGTTTTTCTGATGGATTCCAAGCCATCTCCATGGTCAGAATGGTGAGTGATGCATAGGGCCTCATTACGACCCAGGCGGTAAGTTACCGCCTGGGTCGTACCTTTACCACCATGGCGTAAACTACGTTTACGCCATGGTGTTTGGCGGACTTACTGCCCCATTCCGAGGTGAGTGGGGCGGTAAGTCCCCATTAACCCATTTACCCTTCCCCATTCCCATTTTTGCCCCATAGGGCATAATGGGAGTGGGGAAGGCGTTAATTACGCCACAGTAAATTACGGTGGCGCTATTAACAACAAGGTCCCTTAGCGCCATGGATTTTAACACCTGCTAAAAGCAGGTGTTAAAACCTCCATGGCGCTAAGGGACCTCGGAATCAGGCGGTAAGGGTCGGCGCTGTTTACGCCGCCGTAAACCCCTTACCGCCTGGGTCCTAATGAGGCCCATAGAGTTGGGCAGTTTGGAGCTAGTGAAGTGTGCATAGTGCTGGGGTGATGTTTGTATCTATCTTTTCAGTCTTACGAGTAGTCTGCCAATCTTGGTTTGCACACTTTGATGTCTGTCGAGTAAGTATTGGGGGAGTCTAAGATAAAGGCAGTAGGGGTAGTCAAGTCTTGAAAGTATCAGTGAAAGACACGCCATGATCCTGTGCGTGAAGGTCGTCTGGGGCATGATAGATCATGGCATGCAGTGTTGCTAAATGCCACTCCTTCCAATGCCTTTAACCTGTGGTTTTAGTTTAAAGTCACATTGTGATTCTAAGATCTGTCACAGTACAAGTAGGTAGTGGGCAAGGGCCCATTACATTCAGCCAGGGAATTGCTGTAGGGTTAGGTGGTGTTGCACCACAAATAATTAGCCCTGTTTTGGATGGATTGAGCTTAAGTCTGTTAGCGGTCATCCAGGAGTCCACATACACTAGGTATGTGAGGAAGTTGCTTTTGTCCACTGTTGGGTCATTTGGTGTGTCAGAATTAGGAGTCAGGCCACTGGACATGTTTAAAAAAAAGAGTTTTACTAATTTAAATGAAAACCCTGCCTGATATGGCCCTGCTGCTCTAAAACTAAAAACATAAGGTGTCGTCAGGACGTCTCATCAGCATAAAAAGCTCTGTCCTCGGTCTGAAACCTAATCTAACTAACTGGCCCTACCACTAAATACAAATTCTAACAACTAAAGTAAATGCCTGCTTGACGAAGGATCTTGTAGCAGAATCCCTCCTCATTCAACAATTCTTAAAAAGAAATGTTTGTTGAAAGAAAGTTTTATCACAGTTCTCTGTATTTGGCCTCTCCCAAAAGTCTCTTCAAACGTCGTTCAATTTAATGGCAGTTCTTGAAAACACAATTCACTCCTCAAGTCTTTTAGCATGTGCTGGTCTTCCTTTCAATGCTTTATAACCTTAGAAGTTTCAGTGAAGTAGAAATATTACTTTTCTCAGTGTTTCATAAATACTGGGGATAAATCTTGACCGCCCCTTTTCCAGGGAAGCTATGTCTCCTCCCAGGATTTTAGTCATTATTTTCACCAAGTTCAATTTTCTCTCTTAGACCTCCTCGTCCACCTTGTTATCCACATTTTGACTTGTTCCGTGTAGACCTTTACTGGGTCCTTTAGACCTTTCGTTTATACCTAGCTCAAGTATTTCCTCAGGTTTATTCCCCATCTTATTTATATGTTCGTTTTACAAAGGTAGCGGGCGCCCCTCTCTCGCAAGAACAGACATGATAACCTGTTCAGTGGTTATTAACCACTTGAGAGTTCGCAGCCACTGCTTTTACTCACTGTGCCTTTCACAGATGGGAAATATCCATTTGCATATCAGTCTTTGTCCTGCCCAGGGGCAGTCCAGCACCGAAATACAATGGCAATTCCAATCTGAACGAGAGTACCACCAGCAACCCCATACACGTGTTTCACCCTTGTTGGGGATCATCAGTGAGGTGAAGCTGATGCCTCTCTAAGCACAGTGAGAGGGAGACCACGTCTGGTTGCCCCCAGGAGACCTAGGGTTACCAATCCCAGGTTCCTTAACAAATAGTTTTACAAAGGTAGCGGGCGCCCCTCTCTCGCAAGAACAGACATGATAACCTGTTCAGTGGTTATTAACCACTTGAGAGTTCGCAGCCACTGCTTTTACTCACTGTGCCTTTCACAGATGGGAAATATCCATTTGCATATCAGTCTTTGTCCTGCCCAGGGGTAGTCCAGCACTGAAATACAATGGCAATTCCAATCTGAACGAGAGTACCACCAGCAACCCCATACACGTGTTTCACCCTTGTTGGGGATCATCAGTGAGGTGAAGCTGATGCCTCTCTAAGCACAGTGAGAGGGAGACCACGTCTGGTTGCCCCCAGGAGACCTAGGGTTACCAATCCCAGGTTCCTTAACAAATAGTTTTACAAAGGTAGCGGGCGCCCCTCTCTCGCAAGAACAGACATCATAACCTGTTCAGTGGTTATTAACCACTTGAGAGTTCGCAGCCACTGCTTTTACTCACTGTGCCTTTCACAGATGGGAAATATCCATTTGCATATCAGTCTTTGTCCTGCCCAGGGGCAGTCCAGCACCGAAATACAATGGCAATTCCAATCTGAACGAGAGTACCACCAGCAACCCCATACACGTGTTTCACCCTTGTTGGGGATCATCAGTGAGGTGAAGCTGATGCCTCTCTAAGCACAGTGAGAGGGAGACCACGTCTGGTTGCCCCCAGGAGACCTAGGGTTACCAATCCCAGGTTCCTTAACAAATAGTTTTACAAAGGTAGCGGGCGCCCCTCTCTCGCAAGAACAGACATGATAACCTGTTCAGTGGTTATTAACCACTTGAGAGTTCGCAGCCACTGCTTTTACTCACTGTGCCTTTCACATATATATGTTCGCCCAGGGTTATATGGGTTTGGCGACTGGCACTCTCATAAGCTTCGCCTTCCTTTTATATCCCCGGGTTTTGTATTTCCCAGTGTTCGTTGCGGAGCACCAACGCCCACCTCCCTTTCTCTTGCCTAAACAGCGTATCTGATGGTCCACGGTATTTGCTCCATAGAGAGTCGATGGCTCTGGTGGACTCCCTCACGTCGACCCATTTTTTGCGCATTCTCCAGCAACAGCGCTCACGTCGGCTCGTTAGTACTTCCTTTGGCCTTATCCAGCATCGCCCTTTGCTCTCTCTGGATTTCTCCCGCAGCGACCTTCTCATGGACTTGCCAGTCTCTCTTCCTCTTGATTCCTCCAGAGTCATCCACCTGGTGGTTTCGCCAGTGTCTCTTTCTCTTATTCTATTGGCGTCTCTGGACGGGAGCGGAAAAAAATAGTTTGTTTGGTGTTCCTGTGCTCGGCGAAGTTACGCTGGCTGCTCATCACCACACAAGGGCAATAGAAGCCTCCCTGGTCTCCATCTGGGATGACCTAAATAGAACAGCTGACGCAGACAGCTACGCTGTTCTCATCCTTCTAGACTTCTCCGAAGATTTCAATATCATTGATCACATGCTTCTATTAAACAGACTACAAACACTGGGAATCAAAAGCACAGCCCTGTCGTGGATCTTCTCCTTCATCTCTAACCGGTCGCAAATCATGCATCTCGACCAATTCACATCCATATCACGTCCAATTTGCAAAGATGTTCCCCAAGGACCATCTACATCACTGCTAATCTTCAATTTCTACATGCAACCCATCCCTGCAATTATCCGTTCATACAACCTTATCTGCTACGACTACGCGGATGACACCCAGATCATCCTCAAATTCCCAAATACTGAAGGATCTGGCAAACCAGAACTCCCACCATGCCTCTAGGATATTGATCACTGGATGACGTCCAACCATCTCATCCTCAACCCTGGGAAAAACAAAATCCTACTCTGCAGGAAAACATCTCTCATCCCCCAACCAATCCCTTGGCCCGAATCCCTAGGACAATCACCAGCACCCTCACAAACGGTTAAAAACCTTGCATGCAAATTCGACTCAGATCTACCCTTCACACAACACACCACCAGCGTATCCAAAACCTGTTTTCCACCTACGGATTCTCAGGCGGATTTTCCCCTACCTCACCTTTCCCCACCGCTTCTCGGCTATCAACTCCATCATCCTCTCCCGCCTTGACTATGCAAACTGCCTCTACCTAGGAGACCCCGCTTCCCAACTACGGAAACTCCAAAGAATCCAAAATGTGGCAGCACGCCTGCTCATTAACTTTCCCGCCAGAGAACACATCAGCCCTACTCCGAGAGTCCTCCACTGGCTTCCCATTGCTCGACGTCCACCTTCAAAGCCATGTGTATCACCCATCGCGCAATCCACAACACTCGCCCTGAATTCCTGCGAGACAAAATTGTCCCTTACCAACCCTTCCAGGAATCTCAGATCTTGCAATGCATTTCGCCTTGTGATCCCACTGCATAGCTCCATAAGACTTGTCGGCTCCTCCTTCAAAGTCCAAGCGCCAATCATCTGGAATTCCATCCCCCTACACATTCGCAACATCAAAAAACACCTGAAATTCAGAAAGGCCCTTAAAACCTGGCTCTTCCCAATACTCTACTAAGCCACTGCACCCTGCGAATACTCCACTAATAATCTCCTCTGCCTTTGATCATTACCCAGGGGCCAGCAGCTCTCACAGCGGTTTCACCTGACACACCACCACTCTCCACCCAACAACACTAGAACCCCAGGTAAGCCAGCAGCTTTCGTAGTGGCTTTCCTGTTCCACCAACACCCCACCCACAACAACACTCCAATCCTACAAGCATCCAAGTTAAGCCAGCAGCCTTCGCTGTGGCTACACTTGCCTCACACCCACCGCAAAACCATGTCCACCGATCCACATGAGAGACAATTACGAGATAAGGGCCTTGGCTAGCACAATCACATCATTAACTATTCACTGCCTCTGTCAACGTGCAACACTCACCCTGAGACGCTCCCACCACTAGCAACCCCCTTCATAACCCTATTCCCCAAGCTAGGCCCAACAAGCCCTCAATGACTGTTACATTACGAATACTTACTATACAATTGGCTGTAACCCACAGCCTTCCATGCTTAGGCCTCCCTCCATCTACCTAATTCGAGTTGTAACCCCTTCCTTTTGCTCGTTTATATGGAGACCCTCAGCTCTGCGAAACCTGGGGCTGCCTGCTGACCATAGAGGTTTCTCAATTAGGCACAACCCCCTGGCTTAACATATGACAAAACGTACTGCAGGGGGACACCCGGGGCTTGCTACTTAAGGATTCTCTTCTCAGCCTCCTACTCAAGTTGCACTTGTTTAGCCTTGTACTCCATTGCATTGTCAGATGTGTGCTTCTCCCACCGTGCAGGACTCTCGAATATGGCTGACCTTGGCTTTGTTCTTAGACCTCACTGTTGGGTGTAGGCCTCCCTCAATATATATAGGACTACGGCTAAGCACATTCGGCCTGGTGCACACATAGCCGGCCAGACTGATACATCTGACGTACCTCAACACCTCTGTCACTAGCACGCAGCGACCACCACCCGAAAGGATGGTATACTTGGTATAGCTGACTCACATAAACTCTCTAAACAATAACATTCTATCTCCAACCCTCAACAGCACCCACCAATGTGTCTGACCTCTTAGGCTGCTAGGTCGAGCTTTCCCAGCCACTTAAGTCCTCGAATGGCAATATGCACAAACTAACCCCCCTAGAACTCTCTAACGACATCGACTATGGTCACCAAGAGCGTTCAACCAAGGAAAAGCGCATTGAGACCACACAAGTGGGGAAAGAGTGCTATATAAATAACAAAATACAATACATAGACTATGTGGTCCCGCCTCGAGGCAGCGCTGGTTCGGTAGCGGCGACGTCCACTTTGACGCCCCAGCTGATTGACTCCACATCAGCTGGCCTTTTCCTCCACCAGGTGGAGGTTGAAAGATCTTTATATGGGTCTCTGTACTGAGAGACGAAATTCCGTTAAATACAGAATTGCAAAGTGAAGTTGGGGTCAGCATTCACATTAGACAGAAAATAGGCTTTATCACTTTGACAACCTCTTCAGCTCCTATACAGGCACAGAACACGGGATCTAGCAGAGATATTGAGAAACACTGAGCGTCATTGTCCCCTAAGGAGGAGTCACTCCCATTGAGATCCCTCTTGTCCAAAACCCTAGGGAAGGGCTTTCTTAGAAGGCTCACCTATCTAGTCTAGGGAAGGCTGCAGCAGCCAATAAGCAAATAGCCTATATGGAGGCAGTGTTTTGTTCATGAGCGTCTCTGAAGGAAATCCTCAGAGACTCTCTGTGAGAAACAGTGAAGGTGGCACCACCTTCACTAAAGTGCAGAATGTATTTCACTCACTGAGGGTCTCCAAGGATTACCTTTGAAGATGCTTTGTCAGTAAAACACTGCCAGGGGGAGCGGGGGAGCCCGCTGCAGGAGCTAATATGCCACCCTCACTAGTGTGCCGAATGCATTTCTTTCATGCACGGAGTTACCCTCCAAGAGCAAAAGACACTCAGCACACCAGGAAGGGTGGCATTTGCAGCAGCCAATACGCAAATAGCTTTTGCAATCAGTACACCAGTGACAGTGGCGTTTGCCACCTTCACTGGTGTGCAGAATGTATTTCCCTAATGCGCCGGAGGCATCGTGCATCTAGCACTATATAATATACAGCTGGTGGCATGTTATGGAAATGGCACAGCATTTTCCTATGGATACATGCACATTTTCTGATTGGTTTAATTATTAATCGGAATGAATCCGAATATAATTTAATTATTATGATCGGAAAATGCTGGACCATTTCCGTACTGTGCCTCAAGCAGTACACTAATCTTTCTTTTGTAGCAACAGGGGCAGGAACCACATTTTTCCCCCATAGAGAACTAGTAGGCTCTCTCTTTGGCTTCAGCCGGAAACTTGGACCAACTATTTGGTATTTGGCCAAATAGTAATTTCACTATCCAGTACACCCCTAGTTCTGTTCTCTCAGTCAGGAAGAATGCAATACGTTGTAGGGTGATTTACCTTTACCCAAGCATCCTTTATTTTTTTTAAAGAAGATCTTGTGACTGATGGTGTTGAAGGTGGTAGAAATGGCCAGTAAGATGAGTTGGCCATTGTAAGGTAGTTAGTTGGGTTACTTGGGTCAGCCATGGGTGGAGTTTAACAAAGTCTGTATTGTAGGCAAGTGGGACGGTGCCTTGCTCAATGGAGGTTTCGGTTTCAGGAAGGGATAGGAAGACAATTGCTAATCCCTGGTGTTTGTCGTTTGGTAGATGTTGGGGGGGCACTGGGCTTCCGGGGACCCTGCTGAGTTGCTGGAGTTGATTGTGGAGAGGAATTCCTGTAGTATAATGGTGGAAGGCAGCATATAATTTCCTAAGTTATGTAGAGCGGGGTTGCTTCTTTTCAGGTGGGTTTGGATATGGTGAATTTCGAGGACTAAGTGAGTTGAAATGAAATCACAAAGTTCTTGCATAGTTGTTGGAGTCAATGTTATGGGCTGCACGGTTCTTTAGCTCTTAGATGATTTTGAAAACTGTCTTCAGTCCGAGTTGTGCTGAGTTGATACAATGTGAGTAGTTGGCTTTCTCTGCTTGCATCATTTGGCCAGGGTCCTTGCAGTGCAGCAGTGTCTCGCAGCACCACAGTGTCTGCAATTGGAGGCTTAGGAATTGGAGGGACTGCATGCCGCGGTGTACGATGCTCCGACACTGGCATGTGAGGCTGTGTCAGTCACTTGATGCCTTGCTCAGTTGGGGTGCCATAACGGGTCCACCCTACGGTGGATGCTGTATCTTCATTAAGAAGGTCAGAAGACAGACTGCGGCACTCCTCAAAAAGAGTAAGTCTGCGTTTGTGTGCCTTGCTTGGTTTTGGTATTTTCTGCTGTTACTTGCCCTTGTCGCTCCTTGCCTCCCCTATGTCCTCCCATCTAATCTCACCTGTTCGTACCCTTCTCCACACTTACTGATTTATTGGATTATTCGTGCACCGACTCTGCCTGTTATTTGGACTGCCATCTGTTCTGTAATTGTCAGCCTGTAACGTGCTTTTTGCCTTCTCCTGCACTCCCTCTGGATTTTTCCCTACCATATTGCCTTTGGATTGGACTTCCTTGATCTCCTTCTTGTTCCTTCCTTTCTTAGTCTTGTCCTCGTGCTGGTGGGTTAGCTTGCAGTGCTATTATTTCTTTTTTGTAGCACCTCGTGCCGTCCGTGCAGGTCTCCTAATCTATGGACTCAGTGCTAAGGGGGGAAAGCTGATCCAGTTGCCAACTAGGTATTTCACCTGGTTCCTTGTTGCCCTAGGAGGGTGTATTGTGCTGTTATGCGTTGTGTTGTCACATATCCCATTCCTGTCTCTATACTGATCCCTGTCCTTTTTCCTTTCAGCCTGGGGGGCTCGTGTTCTGGTTGCTGATCTTTCCTCCCGCCTTAGGCTAACATTCTGGGACCTTCCAGTATTCGCTTGGGATTTCATTATGTGAGACCAAGGTCGGTTGGGCTACCACGCAACCACCCCAGTGTACTCCAGCCTGCCCTTGGCTTGGTAAACCTGACACATTTCTCCACTGTAGTACCGCAATTGCAGATGCAGGAAGGTGCTTCTTCTCCAGACGTTCTCAAACTTCTGAGTGTCTTCTTTGATGCGATTTAGCTTGGAAGACAAACAAGTACTAGTATTAGTACTACCAGTACCCATAGTATTACAACTACTGCCACCAACAGTAGTAGTGTTAGCAGTAACATGATTACATTAGTAGTAGGAATAGTAGTACTACCTGTATTAACACTGTTGACAGAACTGCTACTAATGTTATTAAATCTACTGGAAATAGCTGTGATAAAACTGCTGTTAATAGTACTCTTGGTGGTAGTAGTATTAAAGCTGCTACAAATACCATTACTACTACCATTAAAAATAGTAGCAGCTTTAGATGTACTGATAGCAGCATCAGAGGTAGGACTACTACCAGAAGTAGTACTAATACTACTGGTAGAACTAATGCTGTGACTACTAATGGCATTAGTTATCATGGTAGCACCACCGCTACTTTATATTGTAGTAGTACGAGTGTTACTGGTATTCAAATTATTATTACTAACCATACTACCACTACTACTGCAAGAGAAGTAATATTATTGCTACCAGTAGTAGTGCTACTAGTGATAATACAAGTAGTATGACTGCTTCTAATTGTACCACTATTGGTAGTAGTACTATTAAAAGTCGTGCTTCTATTTCTGGTACTACCATTAGTAGGGCACAGTTTGTGTGTAAGTAAACTTGTAAAGTAAAAGAAAACGAAACTTTTTAAATTTTGCACATTGCAGGACAACCTTAGTTAGAAAACTCTGTACAGAAATGTTGAAAATAACATAGACTGGATTTTGTTTGCTGGAAAGTATGTCAAAAAGAAAATATTAACAGGAACAACATATTTTATTTTTGTAAAACTTTGTCTGCTTTAAAGGGAAGATGGGACACAGGTTTCAAATATACATCCGGTGCAATCACCCAAACCTTTCTTTCCACAGCATTCATTGCTTATTGTTATAGAATGAGTCCTCAATTTGTGTCAGGATTATGCTTCTGCAACCAAAGGATTCTTAAAATCAAGGTGAAACTGGGAGAAGCAATTAAGTGATAAAAACAAGGTCTCTCGATGTTCACACGAGTGCACCGCTAGACCATCATTCTGAAACACCGGGATGCCAAGGCTGACCCCCCTATGCCACATGCAGATGGTAGTGGCTTGTCACCGGATAACTGCAGTTACTGCCAGCCCCTTTAGGAAAATCAAAGAGTGGTGTTCCTGTGGAGCCGGCAGTACTGGTACACCCGGCTCCCCTTGTGGGGGTCATATAGCTGGTCCAGAATCCATTTATACAAAGTGAGGGCCATATGATAGACTAAGATATCCCCAGGTCAGTCAGCCATCATCATGAAGACCATAAGGGAGTTTGGAACGCAAAATGGTGGATGTGGTTCTCAAAGCTCCAGTCCAGACCAGACCCATTCATGACCAGAAAACTACAACTCCCAAGTTCCCTTTTTGAATGCGCTACACCCGATTCCCATTTCACCAGAGGGAGGTTGGAAGGAGGGCACAAAGTCCTATAAAACCTGAAGAGAACAGTTAGTAGGTAATAGCGGTCATAGGTAGATCTCATTTGCTGCCGACAGAAGGAAGATAAGAAGCTGTGGGTGGAATTGTTGACAGGAGGCTGAATCAGAGCACCTGCAGTCTGGGGAAGAGCAGGCGACAAGAGGCTGAAGGGGAGACCCAGGAAGCTGGGGTAAGGGGGAGACAGGAGGCTGCAGGAAGGACCTAGGAGGCTGTGTAAAGCCAGACCCAAAAGGTGGGAAGTTAAGAGACCCAGTGGGCTGGGAGTAGGAGGACCAAGGACTCTAGGAAATGGAAGGTCCAGAAAGTGGCAGAGATACGGAAGAAATAGAAAACAGCGGTGGTTATGAGGGAAGGGACAAAGGGGCGAAAAAGGATCCCAAAGGTGTGCGCAAGGTGGGAGGGTTGGAAGAAACATGGCGTAGATCCTAAGTGTTCTGTGGGAGGGGCCCAAAGGGGTGAAGAAGGTGAGGCGATTAGACAGCTATTTCAAGAAAGTGCTAATGAGAAACGGTTAAGTAAGGCACAGGAAAGGGAAGCAGAGTGGGTGTAGGAAGTGCTGAAGGAATGGGAGGAGGGGAGAAACCTTTGAAAGTCGGAAAAGGAGGCGACAGAAAGAAGTGAAGTAGGAACCTTGGCTAACCTTCAGGTGATAGCAGGACGAACTGAAGAGGTGGTGGAGAAGATTGTTAAAGTTTAAGGGCATGAGGTATTAGAGCAAAGCACAGAGCAGGGAAACATGGTGGCTCTTCAAACAAAAGAGTATGCCCAAGAAACCAGGTAGGGCAAGGATTTTTGGGAGCGAGGCATGAGGCGAGATATAGGGGAAGAGAGAGATATTGGAATGTGTAGCGCGAGGAGCAGAACACTGACACAGCAAAGGCAGTGCCGGAGCGCTGGAAGTTGGGGTGCTGGAGGTGCTGCAGCACCCACATAGCACCCCCATAAATCTTCCAGGAAACTTACTGCTGACAGCACGAACTGAAAATGTATTGGGGAATTAGATTATTTTGCAGTAAAGAGTGCGGGCAGAGGCTGGGTGTCGTGATAGAAGCTGGTGGCAACTCAAGGTCCAGAATCTGCCTTTGGTTCGCTCCCTCTCCAGTAAGGGAGGTCTTTAAGACAACTCTTCGGAGTTCCTTGTTTTGGTTGGATAGTTTCAGAGGCTAATAGATTTAATGCTGGACTCGGAGGTTTTGAACCATGGTCTTAATTTCTTGTCAATCATTACCTTTCATTTAATTTCCAGCACAGCAAGTGTCTGCCTAATTGTGCTTCTGCTATTTTCTAAAACTAGCGAATATTTGAAGGCATTTTGTTCTTACTGAGTCTAATGCGTGAGCCCTCTGTAGTGTTTTGTAAAAAAAAAATTGCTTAGGCTACAGTTACATTTTTGTTCCCCCAGTCTCGCGTTGTCTGCATTGATGGACTTTCGCCTGTGCGATGTTTCCTGGGTTTTGTAATTGGGGTGACATGGGGACCAAAAAAAAATAATCACAAGCACCGAAAAGAAGTTGCTTATATTTGTGCGCTCGGATTTTGTGGCAGCGGATGCATTTGAAATCAAATTGTGCCAGTTAGGTTGATCAAAGTTACCTACTGCACTGTGATCGAATTCACACCAGCAC
This sequence comes from Ambystoma mexicanum, assembly GCF_040938575.1. Taxonomy (NCBI): domain Eukaryota; kingdom Metazoa; phylum Chordata; class Amphibia; order Caudata; family Ambystomatidae; genus Ambystoma; species Ambystoma mexicanum. The sequence goes on along the minus strand of NC_090936.1, from coordinate 495,962,860 downwards.
ACATTGGCTCTCAAAAGCAGCGCATGCAATGTGGCCAACACTGGTCTGGGGGGCAGTGACAGGTGCAGGCAGTTGCTGTCTGAGCAGCGAGGGCAGTGATGGACTGGACATGCAGAGTGAACCCGCTTTCTCCATCTCTGGTAATGACATTGCCCCTTGTTAGGCAATGTGAAGAGCTGCCACTACAAAGGGCGTCACTTGTGAGGCAGGCTACCCGTATCTGCTAGCAGGGCCTGTTTAATTCTATTAGTACAGAATTGTTACTTCTCAGCACGGTTAACATGCTGTAAACAAGTCATTCCAAAAATATTTCTGAAATAATTACATATTTTTAATGGAACAGTGCCAGCATTGTCTAGCAGATCTCTCATGCGTGTTTTTATTCAGACGGTATACACACTTCTCAGAATTGTTGCTGTTCTTGCAACGGCACCGCGCTGACGTTTGTTGGCCGCCTCACAGGAGAGTCAAAGGACTGAATGGAAGCAATGTTTGAGCGCCTCTCTCCCTCGCCGTGAACAGGTATGATGAACATCTCCAGAGTGAGAAGCTTGACTTGCACTAGGAGACATCCTGCATAGTGTTTCATTTCCTCACCTCCACTCCACTTCACTTCACATCACATAATCGGCATGAAACTGAAAATGTCAAAGGCACCTTGCGTGCAGGGCAGATCTTTCATTTTGCAAAAGGAGTGGGGCACTGCCCGTCACAAGTTAGGCAGGCGTTACGCTGCCCAAGTTCTACAGGCCCTCCGCGGACACTAGCCTGGTGAGATATGATATGATAGTTTATTTATATAGTGCCTATACACAATGTGTTTCAAAGCGCTTCAAGGCAACAAGGGAAAATACAATGACATTCTTATAGGCCATGAACAGTAAGGATGTGAAATTAACTATCATACTCAGCCTGAGGACATTTCAGATAGAGGAAGGGAGGGGGAGAGTAGGAAGGAAATGGAAACAGACAGGCGACTACCATACTAGGCCTGACGACATTTCTGGTAGAGCAGAAGAAAACAAAAGGTGAGGGATAGGGATGCAGAAAGGAAGGGGAGGAACAAAACAAGCGACTATCGTACTAGACCTGACAACGTTTAAGATAGTGCTGGAGGGGGTGGGGAGAATTAAAGGGAGGGGGGAAGCGACAGATGAGGTTGCTATCATACTAGGTACAGGGACAATTCTGATAGAGTAAGTGCATAGAAGGAAGTAAGGGGATGAGGGGAGGAGAAAGGGAGAGAAGGCGAGAACAGAGAGTAATCAGTCAAAAATAGTGGAGAAGCAAGAGGGGAGAGCGAATACAATTGCAGAAGTCAGTAGTAACACATAATGTTGCAACCCAGGATACAAGATGAAGATGGGAACAGCACAATTCAGGGCCACCATGAATACAAGATGGAAAGGAAGTCCAGCATGAGAGTTGAGAAAGGGTGACGCACCGTGAATCAATGAAGTCCATAAAAGTCAAGTCCAGCATTGGCCACAAGACAGTGATGGTCAAACGGGAAGGTATCAGGACAGACTCCTGCAGAAGTAGGCTGGAGGGGGTGAGGGGGAGCAGGGTAGAAGAATCAAGTAAAACAGGTAACACCTTTGTGCGAGAAGGGTGGGGAGCACAAGGGAACATAATCAGCCCATATCATTCAGTTAATGCTTCTGCCGTGCACATCTACATTTGACCTGTAGATCCCAGGTTCTAATCCTGGTGCACTTTCTATGTGAGCTAATGATTCTGCTGCAGAAATATGTGTTCTAAATGCAGGTCGTGGGTTTAAACCCAAGATGAGTTGAACTAACCTTATATTTATCAACAGAACTGCTATCCCTAATGTGGCAGTCACACACCTCCCAGAGGGGCTACTATAGTTTTAATGCAACAGTCTGGTACTTTTTAGCAAGACTGTTTAACTTTAAAAAAGGATTGCAAGGTATGTCTTATCAGAGGGGCCCTACTTTTAATCAGACAGCACTGACACGTATTATCATGTCTGCCAAATTACTCATAGGACAGTAAGCTGTAAGGTTTACTTTACTATTCTGCATCCCTTCTCTCCCACATGTCAGAATGAAATGGATCACCTTTTTTTTTTTATTTGCTTCCACCTGCCAATGGCTGCTCGAGCCAATCAGATTGATCAGTGTCACCATGTGTACAATGTGGATCACGAGAAATGTCTCGGAGATGCCACCTAGATTTGCAATCATTAACATGGTCTGTATGCCCTGTTCCATTACATGAAAGGGTGGTGCTCTGCCCTGTCCTGTAACAGTTTATTGAGAGGCCACCCACATCAAAGGGACCTCCTTCCCTCCCCAATCTAGGTGTCACACAATAAACGGTTTAATGTCAGTTCTTTATTCAGCCCCATTTATGATGCATATCATACCCATTTGATCCCTCCCCCTGTGCTACCAGTGAGTGAAGAACCAGGCCGGTGTACAGGAAATACATTTATATTTATTTGATTGATGGGTAATAGCAAATCGCACTAAAATGTCACACACCACTTTATTCATGGCACAACACAACAAACTACTCTCTACATAAATAACTCACACAATTTGGTTGGGAAAACTTAAAATCACAATATTTTACTTTATACAAATTTCAAAATAAATGATCATCAACACCGGTCCCTGATTAACATCAGTTTACATTTGCAATGCTGTAAAATGTTGGGTTTCCTGCGTGCTTAAAAGGCTAGCAGTAAATGAGCACAGGGTGATTTAGCAGTGGGTTTTCAGACCCCCCCCCCCACTTTGGTCTGCGTTGGGGAAGCTGGATGGGAAAAATTGGGATGATTTGAGAATTTTGGATTTCATACCCCCCACCCACCCCCACTTAAAAGCCTGTGTTGGGGATGCTGGATGGTAAAAATTGGGATGATTTAAGAATTTGGGATTTCAGCCCCCCCACCTCCACTTAAAGGCCTGTGTTGGGGATGCTGGATGGTAAAAATGGGGATGATTTAAGAATTTGGGATTTCAGACCGCCCCTCCACTTAAAGGCCTGTGTTGGGGAAGCTGGATGGTAAAATTTGGGATGATTTCAGGATGTTGGATTTCAGACCACCTCCCAACCCCTAAACCCCCCGCCCCCACTTAAAGGCTTGTTTTGGGGAAGCTGGACAGAAAACACTTGGATGATTTGAGGATGTTAGTTTCAGATCCCCACCCCTCCACTTAAAGGCCAGTGTTGGGGAAGATGAACAGAAAGATTGCCCAATTCAATTACAGACTACAGTGTTCAGTGCACACTGGTGATGAGCTTTGTTAATTTCGAATTTTAACAAAAATCACCCAGTGGTGTTCCGCCAAAGGGAATTAGGTAAATTAATATTTAATTGAACAGGCTAAGGATCTACACAGTTTTGCCCCCCATCCCACCCACTATGAAGGGAATTTATTTAAGGCAAGCAGATTCCCTCACTTTTGGTTTCAATTGACTCAATTCTACTTACAGTGAATGCCTCTGTTTAAAGTCGAGGAAAGCCAGCTGCATTTCAGCACCCTCTTGGAGGACAGGGCAGTGGTCTGGTCACTCTACTCTCAAGGATTAATTAATTAGAACTATAATTGATTTGTTATAATACGCTCAATACCGTAGAGGTTTCCAAGTGCGGACCCGGGATTCGAACCTGTGTTGCTCTGCGTTGTCTTGTTTCCAAGACAAGCGCATTGCCACTGAGTTATACTACCCATGTACGATGGCCCCCAGCTCTTCACCGTAGGACTCAATCAGCTTTTGGACTCCCCTGCAACAGACAGCTTCACCCAGATGCAATGCTCAGCAATCTCCTCTGGTGTTTCCTTGCAGCTGTCAGATGGTAATTTTCAGCAGCTCTCCCTTTCCTCATAGTGCATCCACTTTATATAGCAGTGATGAAACCATCATGATTTCAATACTGGGCGATGCCCTGCAAAAAGTCTCGCAAACAGGATTGGACACTTACCCATCTCTCTCCTCCCAAGTTCAGCCTCTCTCTATGGATTGGTTTAGGAGTCTGGCACAGACATATGGCAATTTCCATTTGAAATCCACTTTTGTTCCCAAGTCATCTTTTTAACAAAAATCAGTTATGTGGCAAAACGCTTGAATTTACTAGTAACTGCCATAAAATATATATTTTCAGATTCAGCTAATCACAGGCAATCAAATAAAACGACAGCCGGGTGTGCACCATGTTGCGTGGCCATTTGTCAATTTTCTGTTTTTTTTTACAAAAAGCATAATAGTTAGGAACATGTAATTTATTTCCCACATTCATAATTTTACCCTCCACCAGTCTGCCAATTCTAAAATCCGGGACATGTTCACAGCAGCCAGGAACACCTTTTATCTCACCATTACAATTTCCTAAGTCGCAGGTGGATGAATTGTATTTTAACAAAATTGGCTGGAAATTATCTAAAAAATTACATGTATCAAGGCAGTACGACTTTTCGTTGCTTAGAAAAAGTCATACATGATAGTAGTCCTTTTAAATTAATAGCAAATCTTTAGGTTATGCAAATTGGAGCCCTCCTGTCTCCAGCACCATTTGCCTCTCTTGGCCAGTGTTTTTATTGGTCTCTTTGTTGATTGAAGTGTAGCTGCAGGTTCTAAAACCTGGGACACAGAGATGCCCCTCCCCAAATTCCTGTCATGCACTGGCTAAAACATTCTAGGGAACGTACTGCAAGGGTTACCGCTGGACCCATAATGAGGCCTCATGTCTTTTCCCTGACATCTTTAAATTGGCTGGGGAACATTTTTCTCTTGTCTTGCTTTAAACTGCAAACGCCCATGCAAAGTCATTTTGGTGTCAGTGTTTGAAAATCCTGCTTTTCATGTGAAAGGGGCCTTAGGATTTCTTCTGCCGCTGTGAATTAAAAAGGGTGCTTTTCCTTTTGTAATGACAGGTAATACTTTTCACATAGCGCATCCTTGTGTTACGTGCAGAAACCCCCAAAGTCTTTTCGATAGGTATGTTACTCTCTAAAAGGGACAGAAGGATCACTACTTCCTGGCTTTTAATTGACAATTTGATTCACCAGTACTTCTTGCAAGTGCTTCTGTGCTTCTTTTCTATAGTGCATCATTGGCACTTTTTAATTTGCAGCATAAAGTTCAAGTTTGTTTGTTTGTTTAATCATTTGTAACGTGCTCCAGACCGAGGGTATCAGGGCACAAGGGTTACAGGTAGGTTCTCAGCTTGGTTACACAGTAGATAAGTTAACCACACAGAAACATAAATGCACAGAATAGTCACAGGTTACAGATATATTCTCAGCTTAGCACACAATAGATAAATTAACAACACAGATACATGTATGCACGTAATAGTCGCAGGATTGCAGGCGACAATAAAGTTATACATTTAGTTACTGTCCACTTGATGGTGTATTACACTTAGTGGACACACGGCTGGGGTTAGATATCGGAGGATTTGAGCCAGATGGTACATTTGGATCTGGAGTTCTGATATGGCTGATCTTCTCGGATTGCAGGAGGCATGGAGTTCCAAAGTTGGGCCGCTTTTGTAGGGAAGTTATTACCACCTACCTTAGAAAGTTTGAATCTAGGGACAAGGTGGGAGTTGCTATGGGCTAGTCTAGAAGGTCTGATGGAGATCCTTTTGTGGAATCTCTCAGCGAGATAGCTAGGAGCAGCGTTGTTCAAGGATTTATGGGTGAGTGACGCAGTTTTCAGTTTGATTTTGTCATTTGTAGAGAGCCAGTTGTTTTGCCGCCTAATCTCTGAGATATGGTCTCTCCTGGCCACTCCAAGGGCCGCTCTAAGGGCGTTGGTTTGGAGCGTTTGGATTTTCCTGACTATTTCTTTGTTAGAGCCAATATAGAGGGCGTTGCAATAATCAAGCCTGAACAAAATGAGGGCTCTGGCCAGGATGATGCAGCTATTGTTTGAGAGGAAGGGTTTACCGGTTCTGATGAGTTTACACGTATAGCCGGTAGTGGAAGCCAATGTGTTAACTTGTTTGGTGAAGGAGAGGGTTGAATCGAGATAGAAGCCGAGAGTTTTCACCTGGCTGGCCACGTTGATGAGGTTGCCGTAGATTATGAAAGAGGTGTATTCAGTCCATAGTTGATTGAGGTTGGTGGAAGTGCCAAGGATGATGAGCTCTGTCTTGTCATCATTCAGGCATAGACCATGATTAGCCATCCATGCCTGTATGACGAGATACACCCTATTCACCAAGGCAAATCCTTAGCATAATCCCCTGAAAATGGGAGGAGAATCTGGGTACCATCTGAATAGTTAGTGTAGGTGATACCAAGACTGTCCTGATCATCGAAAAGGGGCTTAGTGAATATGTTGTATAGCATGGGAGAGACACAAGATCCCTGGGGGATACCGCAGGTGATAGGGATAGGGTTTGCAGCTGCTGAGGGCGAAAATACCTGCATAGTCCTTTCACTTAGGAAAGACTTGATCCAAACTATGGCCTTCCTAGAGAAGTGAGCAGCTGAGTCTAGGTGGCTGCATAGGACTTTGTGATCAACAAGGTTGAATTCAGCTGAGAGGTCAAGGGGAGGAGGAGGGCAGATTTCCCTTTGTCCCTTAATTCATCGACTTTAGTCTTTAGGTCTATGAGGGCCGTCTCTGTGCCGTGTTGTGGACGGAAACCAGATTGGCGTGCTCCTAGGAGGTGGTGCAGGTCCAGGTATTTCTGGATTTGTATGTAGGCGACCTTGTCGAGAATTTCTAATAGAGAGTATTTCATTTACATGACAGGTGAACTGTGTGGGACCCTCCTGAGCTGGTAGGGGGAACACTGGCATGGTGCATGAACCACACATTTCTCAACCTCTGCCATTTGGCTGCCACTGGCTCAGCTGTAGAGACCTTAAAGAAATAGAACGTATGCTCCAATATAACACAGTTGTTCTTTTTTGTATATTGTGCCTGTAGAGAGAGAGAGAGGATTCTCCCACCATGCTCGATTAACATTCCAGATTGCTTTTGGTTTCAGCATCACATTCCAAGTTTTGTCACTTAGTAGATATACCTACCTCATAACACAGAGTCAACGGCACTGCACAGCACCGCTTATTGGATGGAAAAAGGTTTAATGACCAATACAATATTGTGCACTAGTCATTGGACATATGTCACCAGCATGATTGGTGGCACTGACTATATAGGTGCAGAAAGAGGAGGCCTTAACTCTGCACTCTACTTCATTAGCTTTTACCTCATAGGATGAAACTCTTTTCAGCCAGCCATTCAAACATGCATAGCTTCCTTTTAATATGAAGATAATAACCTAATGGCTTTAGCTATTACGAGAAGCAGCACTCAAAATGGGCATGCAATGCATATGACCTCTGCTAATGTATGTGTCCAGGCCTGCAGATGTCAGCCATGTGTTTGTGCACATGCTGGACATTACCCTTAATTCGCTGCATTAATGCAGTGACCACTGATCTGTCTCCACCATGCCTTGAGATTGGTCAGGCTTCTTCTTACCATTCTGATCTAGCAGTCACTAATGGTTTGGTTCCTTATCACAGCCACTTTACCAGAAACCGAAGGATTGCTTAAGAGCCCATATCAGTGGTGAACCTGCTCTCACAAAAGGCACAACTCCTGGCAGACCATACACTGATGACCAATTTGCACCACATGGACCCACATATTCAAAATTGATTTTGGTTACATTACATCAGTGTCCAGCACTCTCATCCTGAAAATTGTTCCAGCACCTCTAGCAGTGCAGGATTTAGTGAGAACCCTGTCCCAACGGTAGGGCAGCCTCCTGTCATCCTTTGACTCCAGTCCATCTTTGAAGGCCTGCCACTCATGGCCACTCCTTGCAGAGACTTCCCACAGGCTCCAAGTTCTGAGCTATGCCTGGTACTGAGAGCTAAGGAACAAAGACCCTGAAAACTGTGGGAAAAGAGTGCAGGAACTCCGAAACTCGGCACTTAGAACTCAAGAAAAGAGACACAAAGAACTGTAAAAATTAGGGTGGGGGAACCCCTAAAAACCTTCGACTGTGAGCTCACAAGTATTGCATGGATTTGCTAGGGGACCTGCAGCCCCTGGACCTACGGAACACTGGCAGAACATTTTTTGGTATTTCCCCTTTTTTAATGGCTTGGCAGGTGAAGAACGATGGTCTGGAGGGTTGCCCAGAGCAATGCCAGAGCTTAATATTAGTTCTACACATTCCAGCCATCACTTCTTTTTTGTCTATAGAACTTTTGTTGGTACACTTTACTTTCACAAGAGTCACTTTCTTCGGATAGGTTTTCCCAGAGTCCTATCACAAAGAGGCAAAGGAACATTCCAACAGTGTTTGATACTATTTTTGTTTATTTTGGCCAACCCTGCATACTGTGACTAATAAAACCCTTTGTTAACCCGACTCCCTGGTCTAGGCTCTTTGTCGATCAAGGTCCGCTGTGTGCCAATGGATAACATCTATTCCATGTACATTCTGGGGGGGGGGGGTAAACCCAGATTGGTGGTGTCTCTGTTTTCTGCCACTGAATGACAAATTAACCTTAGACATGAGCACCGAGACACAAGCAAATGTTCTGTACGGGCCAGGTGTGGTAGAACCTTGAGAAAGTGAATTTACCTCACAGAGTCGCTCTCAATTGAGGTGAGTATTCTTTTTTTCCCAACATCTTGCAGGGCAGGTTAAACATTTCCTTATCAGATGTGCATGTAGGCTCTATTTGTGGTTGATATTTTCTGTCCAATGGAAATGCAAAAGATGATCGTCTCACAATAGTAGATCGAACTGCTCTTCCAGGTGGTGTTTTAGAAGGAGACATTGCAACCCAGCGACGTGAGAGGGCTGCTATGGGGACTCCTCTATAGAGGCAATCTAGATCTAAGGTGCAGCCTCTAGAAGTCACGCTCAAGGCCTGGGATCGGATGGCACACTGTGTGGGATTGAAGCAGTGGTACTCCCCTCTTATGGCTAACACTTCATTAAATTAAATGTGCACACCCTGGGAGACTTGGCACCAGTGGCAAGTTTATCTCGTGGGGGGAGCTGAAGGAAAGGGGAGAGTGGACTCCTATTATTATGCTCTTGTACTATCCATGTGGCCAGACTTCCCAAACGCCCCCGCAATCTCACCGATAATGTTGTATGTTACTGCTCCCCCACCCACAAGTAAGCTGGTCTCCTCCTTATACAAAATAATCCGGTCAGACGGTCCCACTCAGACGAGCTCCTACAGGGATAAGTGGGAAAACACTTTGGGGAAGACACTGACCAAGGAACAGCCGGATATAGCATGCTCGCAAACTAGAACCATATCGATAAACAACCGGTTTCGGCTGATACACTTTACATTTTTACACCAGATGTATTATTCCCCCGAATTGTAAGCGATGTGGCCATAATCCAGCAGACATCTATCACATGGCATGGTCCTGTGCCCAGGTGTAGGTTCTTTGGAATAAAGTTGAAGAGGCTGTTTCTAAGATGCTGGGCTCTCAGGTGCAGCACTCTGCCGAACTATGGTTGCTGGCTCTGGTGGAGGAGGGCCTCTGGACCGAGAAACAACTAGTGGGAATGGCATCCATAGTAGCGAGGTCACTTATCGCCAAAACATGGGGACCGAGCAGGGCCCCTAACTTCTACGAATGGCTAAATAAGATGTCAATGTGTGAAAGGAGGGAAACACAATAGGCCCAGACACTCCCACTGGATAGCAGACAACAGGATATCTGGGCCCCTTTAAATCATATATGTCTTAGTGGGCGGAAGTCCCCCTGACCTCGGCCACCCTACAGTGTGTTACCCAGAGGTGAGACAGGGCCACGTCGAGAGGAGCGTCTGTGTATTGTCCGGCTCACTGGGAGCCCGGTATTTCATGCACTGTGCCCTTACGATCCTAAGAAACGCATGACAAATGTTACAGGTTTCAGTTGGTTGCTTATTCGTTTTAATGCTGAAGCATATTAACAAAGTCGCTATGTCACGGGAGGATAGCACAGCGGCAACGTGCGCACCTTGGAAGCAAGACGGCACAAAGCAACACAGGTTCGGTCCGCGCTTAGAAACCTCTGTGTGTTAAAGCACGTTATAAATACGCAACTAGGACACACACAAAACAATTCTGCAGCTTAAAAAACAAACGAACTGTGTGAGCGCTTTAAAAATAAAAAAATTAAAATGTAGTTTACTCCAGGAATACTGATTCATTTCTGTCAGATGTGTGTTCTCTTGACTTGGGCATGTTGCTCCTATTCTTGATGGTAAGTTGTCTGCGTTGTTTAAATGCTAATAAAAACAGTTTTAAAAAAAGCAATACTCGATGGGACATTCCTAGGAGACAAAACCACCTGGTTATAATTAGAAGAACTCATGTTCTTTGAGAAAGGCTATTTTAATACCAAGAAGGGCACATGGCAATTTGGGACCCCATTATTTTTTTTTTAATGTGTTTATTTCAATTTGTAGAGCGCACAGCGGCCCTGAGGCATTGTGGCGCTGTTGCAGAAGGTTTGCTTGTTACATACATGAGTGAGTCAAAGAACAGAACAGAGAAGGCAGCGGAAGCATAATATACAGAAAACAGATGTGCGTGTTATTTGTCATTATCGATTGTGGGTACAGCATTGTAGTACTGGGTTTACTCCAAAAATAACAACACATATCACATTTTGGCCATCCACTTGAAGCAAATTACTCGTAATGTGCAGGTCTCACCTGGTATGCGAAGCCTATGCTTCAAGACACGGGGGAGAGAGCGGGACTGCTCATATTAGGCAAACTAGGTGTGGCTGAGCGGTGTTCAAGCAGTTATAATAGGATTTCAAGTCCACATCTCTTTCTTCATTTCTCTTACAATCAAGATTTTCTGTCCCTCATATGAAACTCTTCCCAGTATAGAGCGTGTTCATCGCGGTTGCTGCGTCTCTTAGAAACGTCTCAAACACTGTTTTTTTAAAAAAAACTTTCTTAATTGATTTTTGAAACTAACAATTCAGAGTGTATTATAATTCACAAATCAATTCCCCGTGGCCATTCATGGCCCACCTTAACCTGACCCCAATCTCCCTTATTGATTCCACCAAGTTTGTCCATCTCATCTTGGCCATGTTCCATCTCAGAACAGGGGACCCCTACCCCAGACGCCCACCTCAACCTAATGGGTTTCCCATTCTGCCGAGACAATTCCTACCCATTTCCACCATATGTTGTGTTGTTAGGTTAAGTAGGGCACCCTCTTGATCTATACATCCTTTCCTCCAGTGCACAACAATGATCCATTCCCCCCACCCCTCTCCATATTGCGAATCTAGGGGCTTCTCCAGGACATCCCCATTTTGCTGCAATGATCAATTTGGCGCCCATCAAGGCCGTTAACAACAGTTTCTTTTCCCAGCTCGGGGTCTCACATTCTCCCCATGCATGTAGAAGCGCCATCCTAGGGCACCTTTACATTTGTAGCCCCATTTTCCTTGACGTTGTTGCTATAGTCCTTGCCCAATAGGACTGTACCCTCGGGCATAATGTGTTGGGATGTACCTACTGCTGCCTTATAGCTAAGACAGTATGAATCAGTGGCTCTCCCCATTCGATACAAACCCTCCCTAGTATAGTAGATTCTATGCAGTATTTTGTACTGAACTAGGCATAGTCTAATGGAAATATTAGCTTCTGTGGGTGCCAGTGGGGCTTCTATCCAATCCTCCTCCACCAGGGTGCCTAGATCCGCCTCCCATTTACTTTTTAACTTGATCAGTGGAGGTGACGTGAAATTGCTAATGGCTTGATATGATATAGTAATGTCCTTGTCCTTCAGCTCCTCTGACAACAAGTTTGCCTCCAATGGCGTGAACGCATGACATCCCAGCTATCATTAGGTTTGCTGTTCAGAGCGTGTTTGAAACTCAACCACTGTTTTGATAAATATTCTCAGTCTCCCTCCAGGACATTCCAGGGTCACTGTTCTGGGTTCTATGAAAAAGTCCCTTGCCAGGCTCCGGGGACACTAAGTGGGATGTCCAATGTGCCCCGGGCCTCTAATCTACGGGATGGACCCGGGGGTGGTAAGGGAAGGATCTCTTGGTCACCGCCACATTGTCCTCGTTATCTGGCAGAGACCTGCCACATAGGACCCACCTGGGTGACTGTCCCTTTAATAAGAGCACCCAGCATCATGAGAGGCCCCGTTCTAAATAATAAGATTAGCATGAACCCTGTCACTGGGCTATATACAGTACCAGAACACCTGCCAAATCACTCAGATAGAACAATGGATAAAGCAGACTATTCTTTTTCTGCCCTGATGGCAGTAAGCACACAGAGATTGGCCCTCACTCAGATGCACAATTGAGAAAGTTGTGCCAGTCCAAGATGGCAGAATGGGTTTATAGTGCTGCTGTAACTACCATTGGTACACATTGGGTACACCTAATATGATAGCCCAATCTGGAACAACTAATACCTGACCAAATGGGCAATGTCAGGGCAGGATAAGCAGAGAGAACCCAGTTCGGGCACAGAGTACTACAAATCCCAGTTTACCCTCGCCCAATTTACAGACATGAGCCTAGAACCAGAGGTTGCTGCATGAGGTAAAGGAGCATCAGCGCTTTGGAAGAACTTGTCATTCCCAACACATCCCCAAAAGCCACACACTTCATTCCTCTATCAGGAATGAGACAATCCAAGAGGAGGTGTCAGGCCACTATAAAATGGGAAGGGTTTTTGAGAATGAGGCTGCTTCTCTTCTGGGAGCTAGTAGTTCATTTGTGGATGGCTGGAGACATAGAAGGGGGTACTTTGTAGAAGGCTGGAGAAAGGACCAAGAAATGCCAAAGCAGGAGCATGAGTGCTGGACATGGATGAGGGAACAGGAACCTAGGAGTTGGAAGGATGGGCTGGAACAGGATCCAAGAGGTTGGCAGGAGGAGCAGGAACAGGAGGCAAGGAGTAGGGCATAGGTGACCAAAGATAGTGGAAGCTATCTGGAGGTGGGTGAGCAGAATCGAAAGGGGGAGGTGGAATGGGTATAGGAGGCTGGAGTTGATAACCAGAGAGAAGAAGAAAGCATTGAGGAGGGGAGTGGTGAAGAGGAGACTTCTGAGAGAGTGAATTGGAGAGTAAAAGTAGACTAATGATGTCAAGTGAAGGAGGCAAGAAGAAACTCCATGAATAAGGAGAGGAGAGGTGCCCAAAATTGAGAAGTTAGTGTGAGAAAGTGTAGTCAACTGGAGATCATATATGGAAGATGGGAGGTGCCCAAAGGGGTGACGACAGTATAAGAGACAATTGACAGCTAGAGAGTGTTGCCTGAAAGGCTGGAAAGCAGAGTTAATGAGAGAGGTAGGGGAGAGGAGAACAAGAATATGATCACAAACAGGAGGCGAACTTGTAAATAATGAAGTATTCAAGCAGAGTAGAAATGGCTTTGATAAAGAACCTGAAAATTGGTGTTAAGGAAAGGGGGAGAGGGAGATGAGTAGGCAGGAGTGTGACAATAAGGTGCAGCTAAAACATGTGAAAGATCTGGAGGAAAATCATTTCAATCTTAGGTGGTTTGAGCTGGAGGAGGAAGTTGATGCCTATTGTCAGACTTACAATGAGAAAGTAACACGTGAAGAGGTTAAGGAACGTGATCTGGAGAGTTTTGAGAAAAACAGTAAGGAGAGGGGAGATATTGACTTGGGAAGGGAGGAGATTGAGGAACTGACAGAAAGTGAGAGTTGTAAAGTAGAGAGCAGTGGAGGCAAACCCCGATGTTTGTGAGAGGTGAACCAGAAGTGAGGCGAGAAACGAAAATTAGGACTTGTGTTGAGAAGGGAAAGACCATCTGTCGGGTGGAAATTTGATGCACCTTTAACACAAAAAGGAGGTGGGGGGATACATTTTATACTGCTACACCAATTATCAAAACCCCAGGATGGGTAGAACATATGAAAACAACACAACAAGTGCTGGTGAGCAGTGTTCAACTACAGGAGGGAACACTCCTGCTCTCTACTACGCAGAGAGGAAAAAACAAAACATCCCACAACTAGATGCTGTGTGGTGACCAACTGTCTAACAAAGGAAAATTCAACCAACTGCTAGACCACAACAATAGTAAAAAAATATACAATTTTATTCAAATACATGATTTAAAATTTCAAAGTCAAAGCAACAAATAACTCAATATACATTGCATCTTCTGTTGATTTAACACACTTTTTACAGGCAAAAAATAATGCACAGGGAAAGAAAGCAAATTAAAGAAGGTTTTCAATTTTAACAAAACAATAAGTCAAGCTAATCGGTCAACCAAGAGTTTCAATTATAAACCGAAAGTGTGCTAAAATCTCAAATATCCACTCATTACCATAACACTCCATTCCCATTCAGCCCAACATGTTTCATTCCTCACGCACTTCTCATACCATAAAATCAGGGGAAATTCTTCAGGGCGCTAGTTTGCCTGTGAACAATTCGCAATGTGTTTTATGATAAAATAGAAAACCACAATGGTCTTCAAATTAAGACCCAAAAAGATGAGTCAAAGACTGGGTCCTCCAAATGCAGTCAGCTTGTTCCTACTGCAACGACCCTCGTTACTCAGTCGGCTAGAGAGACAGCGTGTTCCTACCTGTGGAAGAGATAGGACAGGGATAAATGTGAAGCCTCATGTCCTATAAGGCTAATCAATCAGCCATTTATTGAAGGGGTTGATTATAACTATCATCCTTATTAATAGAGTACCACAGACCCTCCAGCTTATAGCGATTTTGCGATCCCGCAAAATGCCGCGAAAACGGCCGTTTTGCGCAAAAACAGCCGTTTTTGCAAAAAAAACTGCAAAAACTTCCATTTTAAAAAAAAAATTATAAAAAAAATAAAACTCGGGGTGGCAGATTTTCAAAACGTTTTAAACCAAGAAATGAAATGCGTCAACACATCTCACCACTTGTGCCCAACAAAAGAGCAGCCCAATTCACAAGGGACACCTGAATGGGCACATTTTATTAAAATGGGCCCATTCAGGTGTCCCTTGTGGATTTTATATGCATGCCCATTCAGGTGGCCTTTTTCACCTCCTTAGGGGGCATTTCTGCCAATTTAAAAGCGCATCCTGAATTTCCAAGCAAGATGCACTTTTAAATGTGCAGAAATTGTAGGCAACCATACGCGCACAGGAGGTGGGGGTGCCACTGCATGACAGGGTCTTTCTTGACCCTGTCATGCATTTTTTTAAAGTTATGAACTGCTACTATGTCGCTTGCATTTCTGTTCCTCAAACAGGATAGAAATGCGTTTTTTGGGGTCACATTTTACAGTGGCAGGCTCCTGAAGGGCCTGTAACTGTAAACAGCGCTGGGAGCTTGCAGAACATTTTGACCGCCAAAAATCGATCGAATGGTACAATTTGACCTATTTCACCAGTACCATTCGATCAATTTTTTTATAAATACCGAACATGTGGAGCGGGGGTTGCGGGGTTGTCACCTGCTCCCCAGGTTCAGTATTTTTGGGGTTGCAGGGGCATGCCCCGCTTCCTCAAAATTGGAGGTGGGGGTCCGAAAACAAAAACAGCAAAAACAAATAAAAAGGGACCCTGCAGCGTCGGATCCGACCTGCGTTAGAGGGACGGATCTGATACTGCAGGGTTGCAGGGGAAGCAGCAGCAACCAAGCAGTTAAGTAGGGAAGGGAGTGGGATGGTGGTGAAAGGTACATTTTGGGTTGTTTGGCTGAAGTGCAAATCTATTTGCGGCAAAATTGACTACGGTCAATTCCGCCACAAATAATTACACTTCGGTCAAACAACACAGAACACTATTCAAGGCATCTGGCCAGCACACAATTTGCACTACAGCTCAGCCCCGTGGAAATGCACAGGTCACATTTGAGAATAAGGTGACCTGCTCATTTCCAAAAATGGGTTATCTAAAAATAGCATATCCTTGGCTCTATTTTTAAATGCCGATTTTTTGAGGATCATGGTCAAAAACTACATTTTTAAAAAGTGGTCACACTATGAGAGGGAAAGGTGAGAGAGGGAGAGATGTGATGTGATAGGCAAGAAAGCAGAGGCAGAGAAGTGGGTCAGAAGAGGAAGTGGTGCACAAAAGAGCAGTGATGCAGTGGGCCAGAAATCTGAGAGCAAGCATAGGTACAGAAAGTAGAGGGAGCGTGTGGTCAGGGGGAGCAGTGAGCCAGAAAGCAAAGAGGAAGCTGTTGGCCGGAAATAGGCAGTGAGCTGCAGACTGGGAAAAAGGATGAGTGAAGAGTGCGATAGAATGAGAGAAAGGATGCAAGATGCAGAAGCAGCACAAAAGAACGAAGGACTGTATATTGCTGGAGCAATTGTAGAGTGTAAGGTGTGAGTTGGGAGTATGATTTGGAGTTTGGCAGGGGCGGGGGAGTGCAAATTGTGACTTGACAGTGTGACATAGGGCCTCATTACGACCCTGGCGCTAAGGGATTACCGGTACCGGTAAGGGTACCGGTACCGGTAATCCCTTAGCGCCTGATTACGAGGTCCCTTTGCGGGTTCTTGGACCCGTAAAGGGACCTTGGTGCTTATTACGGTACCGCAATTTGCGGTACCCTAATTAGCGCCTTCAACATTAACATTGAGCCCTATGGGGCGAAATGGCAATGGTGAATGGCGGAATTACCGCCCTGCCAACCTCGGAATGGGGCGGTAATTCCGCTATCCACCATTCCGGAATCCGGCATCGACCATGGTGCTTTTACACCTGGGTCGTAATGAGGCCCATAGTACGTATTTGTATGACAGAGTGAAAGGTTCAGGAACGCAAGTTGTAATGGGGAGTTGGTGAGATGTGTGATGTGTGTTGGTGAGAGAGGTGTGTGGGTGTTTGGGGGCTTGGAGAGGAATAGTTTCAGCATTACAATTGATGATGATCAATTTAGTTAATACTATTAAATAGGCATGCACATTAAACCAAAAATTTCGCCAAAACAAAAACTGTTCTGCCAAGCCAGAGACGTCATGGACTCTTCCTATTAAATTAATACAAAAGATACATAATAATGACACCCTGGCTCTCTTGTAGCCTTGCACTCTGCCTCTTTCCTACAATGTGGCAATCTTACACCCTCCAGTTAATACAAAATGTCCTGCAAAAATGCTGCAATAAATAAAGGTTTGTGCCGCAATATTTGCCATTTCATGCCGCAGAATTTGCCATTTCATGCCGCAAAATCCTGGAAGGTCTGACTTAATGTTCTAAGACCATGAAGGTTACCAGAGTGCTGCATCTGATCTCGAATAGCTAAATAGTGACTCATCTTTCCACAATACATTGAAGCTAGAGCTAGAATGATCTGTGTGGCTAACACTAAAGACAGTGCAGTGGAGAAATGCATTGAAGCATTGAATGTAAAAATCGATCAGTTGATTAAGAGTATCAATTGTGGGGCAGATTGTTAAGGAGTGTGATGCACACTGACCCCTTTTGATTACCTCTGGAAATCATCGGTGTGTCCAGGAGTCAAAGTAGGCTGTGCCTCCAGCAGGATTCTGACGGGTTTTATCATATCATCCCTGTTGTGGCTGGAGACTCTCTACATTTGTGTATAAACTCTGGAGGTTGCTCCAGTATCGACCCGGCGTGGCGAAGACACAGACCATAAAGCTTGGTATGTGACTGTGATCATGTGACATGCTGTAGGGGTCACGTGATATGCAGGCCACATGAATTCCTCTACAGCGCATTGCCTATAGTTTTAGCAGCAATTTCTCTCTGTGCCTTTCAACTGTTTTCGGCACCTCTCTCGCTACTGCGCTTACTGGAACTCCTGGATATCATTGAACCGCTGCCTGTTTACTGGTTTTCTCTTTTGGATTTCCCAGTGAGTTGGTTACCTCCTTTTGAACTATCTGGTTTCTGGACTTCGCCTGGCTTGCGGATTTGTTCTATTGTTCCATTGGATTTCCCTTTGGTTTGTTCGATCTGGATATTGACCACTCTGTATTCAACCTTGCTTCCCTCCTGGATATCTTCATTAGAGCATCCTTCAGTTGTGGCGTCTTGTTCTACCTGGACATTGACTCTCTGGGAACAGTACTTTTGTTTTTTCTCAATGTGAATTGCTGGACATTGACTTTTGATTTCTCCGATCCTTTGCCCTACCCTGTCCCTTAGCCTGCACCCTCGTTCCGCCCGAGAGGTTGCATGCTGTAGGGTATTTTGTGGAGATTTGGGGCCTGACGGTATTTTCTTACCGCCGAAATAAAACTTAGCAACAATCACTCCTTGTATTCAGATTGGGCCATGTACGACAATAATACAGTGAACATGCCTTATTTCAGCACCCAGGCATGCATATTTGGTATGCGTGGGTGGTAGGCGCGGTTGGTGGTATTTTGGTGAGCATAATTCCCTTGTTTTATTTCTGGCCCCAATGTCCAAAATCCCTTATCTTTGCTTAGATTTTTCGTGTGATCACTAGAGAGACCTCAGACCTACATTTTAGGAATACCACATTTTTCAGTAATAGTGTTGGTGTGCCACCATGGGCGAACTCACTGACTTATTTACGACAGAGAGCTATATATGGTAGTCTTGTGGTAATTTCCACTACCTTATATACGGTAGGGAGCTATGTTCAGAGAGTCTCTCTTCCCGTTGGCTCATGTACCTCCAACAAGCTATGCTACAGTCACTCACAATTATTCATACTGATTCTGACATGCACACATCTGTCTTAAAATGACCATTGCACTGTTTAAAAATCTCCCCACATCATCGGCATTGTAATGGTAAATAGTAAATACACCACCCGTCTGTTTTCAAATATTTTTCTGTATTATAAAAGTTGCATTTAAACACAATCTCACTCTTTACAGAAATAAATAAAATGGTACAGTAAAAGCATTGTCTATGACACACTGCAAAGAGAGTGGCGGAGAACAGAACTCAAATTGCAACATTAGCATTTGATTAAGGCATGCACAGGAATCCTACACTGACTGCATATTACCGTACACACTCAGCTCCCACACTTCTCATTACCTTATCTTTTTAGTTGTTCTCTTTGGCTGTTCTCTTTGTGAATGTGGCTCCCTTGGATTAACTCCAGCAAAAAGGAACGCTTGCCTTCTCAAACCGGGGTCATTGCCTGGAATTCTCAGCTTTTGCAGATAGGAACGCCTCAGCCAGTGGAAAGGTCCTTCTTTCAGCTCTCCCCAATCTCGACTGCCAAATCTTGACTGTAGCAGGACGCAGGGATCTGCATTCAGTCAGGAGTCCCACAGCCAGGTCTTCTCCCCAGTAGTGCAGAAAAATGTCTGCCTGTCTTTTTCCCCGTTACTGCCCACTAAAACTTTCCTCTCAGCCCTCTGTACGACGTGTCCCAATGAAATCCATCATCTCTCATCCTCCTACTCTTCAACAATAGCTTCGCTTATACATTTGCAATTGTTGCAAATCTGACTTCCTTCTTCCTGCAGTTACTGTGCACAAAAACACGGAGAAAAAAAAATCTGCACACACATTTAAATGGCTTTCAGAGTATGCCTAATTCTGCAGTGGAGAACACATTTTATTAGTGGGTTATGTTAAATAAGGTTTTATTAGTCAGGTTAATGGTTAATAGGTTAGCTGTTAATTTTCAAATGTGTCTCTAGCAATATAGGCAGAGTATGCATTTTTAATGTAAAAATGTGTGCTTTTACAATGAGGAACTGGATTTGCATTTTATATTTAAAATCGTTTTTGACTGAATAGCCTGACTTTCCTTGTTAATCTGGTGACCCATATAGCAATGCACCGCACCCTTGTGGTGGTGCTGCAAAAAAAATGTGCTACTTGTGCAGTAGTGCTGTACTCTGTGCTGTTTGCTACCTGTGCAGTAGTGTTGTACTCTGTGCTGTAACATGCCAAATATCCTTACATATACCCTCCTTTTGTTTTTAGAACTTGGCTATAATCCAAGCCAATTCCTAAAAACAACTTGTTCTTTTTTTTTTTTTTTACAATATAGCAATCCAACAAAATGAATATTCATGTGCATCAATGAAAATTTGCAATCAATATTTCATCTGAGTCCATCAGTCCATAAAATGTTCCACATTTGCCTTCTCAGTGGAAGTGGCATTACTTTAAGTTTAAATTTTCCAAGTCAATTAAAAACAACGAAATAAAACAACTAACTAAAACAAATAATTAATATAACAAATTAAAATAAATAATTAAAATAATAAATACGTGGAACTTCATATGCCGGAACTTTTGTTTTGTCTCTTTTGGTATGTCCCGACCAGCGATGTTAATCGGTTCATTCGAGTACTCTTTCATCTTGGCAATCCTGAATCCACAGTAGTCATCTCTTTTGGCATTCCGGTTATTTTGTCTTCACCTCCACCTGGAGGCAGGCATCTTTTGGTCTTCATCCAGGGGACTCCAGGACTCCATCGTCTCCCGTGGCCTCTGATCCCGGAACCTCCGACCAAATAATGTAAATTGTCTAAATCAAAATAGAAAATAAACAGATTAAGTACATAGCACAATACTAACTTCATCCTTTTGCCAAAAATAAAACATGCTTGGTAAAAATATTTCGTTTTTTTTTCTGAAATTAAACACAAGTTAAAAGAAAACAAGCAGATATTCAATATTTAACACACTTTCTCTCTGCACACCAACCATGAGCTTCCATTATATGTGCATTTATTTATTTATTTATATTATATATTTTTACATATACTACAGTGTTTATGTGCCATCATAACAATCAACTTTTTAACTTCTTTGTCACTGCCTCCTGATTGTACCCATTTATTTTCTCTTTTTGTTTTTAAAGGACTTTATCTGTCTCTACATGCTCAAGCTGCCTGATCCCATGTCTGGGATGGCATGGTTTGATTTGATTTACATGGACAAACTGCTCTATTGCTGTTTCACCTTCATTTTTCAAAATTTTATAAACCACAGGAGAGACCTTATCTATAATTCGAAATGGCCCCTGCCAGGCTGCTAGAAATTTAGAATTTTTCTGTTTACTTTTTCCAAAATTAAACTTGTACACCTGATCCCCTACACTGTATTCCTTTGCTGATGTCTTTTTATCATAATATGACTTTGCACTGTCAGCAGCTCTTTCCAGATTTCTCTGCACAAAAGCAAATGCATGTTGCAAATGCCTCCTCAGTTCATCAATATATTCATGAACTGTGGATGCACTCACTAGAGTTTGCTCATGTGTTCTGTATAGTAGGTGTTGTGGTAACACCATTTTCCTACCTGTCAAGACCTCATGAGGGCTAACACCTGTTGCTTTGGCAGGAGTCGATCTGATTGCCATCAAAACCAATGGTAAACGTAAATCCCAGCTGGAACCTGCTTCTGCCACAAATTTCTTTAAAATATCCACAACAGACCTATTGCTTCTTTCAACTGTACCTGAAGACGCCGCCCGATATGCGATATGTAGTTTCCTTTTCACACCTAGTATTTGCCATACTTTACTCATTAGAGTACTTGTGAAATGACTTCCTCTGTCTGACTCAATTCTTTGTGGCAACCCAAACCTTGAGAACACATGGTTCACCAGCAATGTGGCTGCTGTTTGCGCACTATAATCTGGTGCAGGAATGCATTCAATCCACTTTGACATCAAACATACCACACTCAAAATATAACGGTGTCCCCTGCTCGACCTTTTTAAAGGACCTACATAGTCTATTTGCAAATCTGACCATGGAAGAGTTAGGCCTCTTTTCATCAATGGTGCTCTATGCATTGGTGAAGCAGGTTTAAATTGGGCGCATACTAGACATCCTCTAGTATATAATTCCACATCTTGGGACATATGTGGCCAGTAAGCATAATCTTTTAGTATTTCTAATGTTTTTTGTGAACCTCTATGGCCTGCAGTTATGGCATCATGTGCATGGTGTAGCATTAGTCCTCTGAATGAAAGGGGTACTACCCACTGTATTTGCCCTGTTATGGACTCTCTAATCATGAGTCCATCCT
This sequence comes from Ambystoma mexicanum, assembly GCF_040938575.1. Taxonomy (NCBI): domain Eukaryota; kingdom Metazoa; phylum Chordata; class Amphibia; order Caudata; family Ambystomatidae; genus Ambystoma; species Ambystoma mexicanum. Next base: position 495,940,916 of record NC_090936.1, on the reverse strand, counting down.
GTAATCTGATTCGTGTTTTGTTCTTTAATAACACCCTCAACTCTTCTTTTCCCATACAATCATTTTCTGTTAAAGGATTTTGTTCAGGATCTATCAAATGATTATAATAGATTCCCAAAATTTGATCATTCTTTTGTGCCTCAATCAAATCTTGGTCTGGCGTGTCATGACTCCACTGCACCACCGGTTGATCCACCTCCTTTGGTGCTTTAGAACGTGTGACTGCATCAATTTGTATTTCACCCATTAAATAATCAATAGGTAGCAATTCTCCCATCACAGCCCCAATCTTAGCCAGATGGTCTGCCTTATCATTTCCCTCCTTATCCTCTCCTGGTGTTTTTAAATGCCCACGAATTTTTCTCCAGTATATTGTTAAATTATTTTCTGACACCAATTTGTCTATGGCTTGTATCATTTTTCCATGTTTAAGTGGCTTTTTGTTGTATGTAACCATGCCTCTTGCTTTCCAACCAGGCAAATACTCCACAAAGCTATTCCGTGCATAGTCAGAATCAGTCACCAGGACAATTTCACTGAACTTTTTATCAACTGCAGTAGTAATTGCTTTATAGATGGCTGCCAATTCCGCCACCTGACTGCTCCTATCCCCAATCCTCATCCCTATACTGGGGACGCCTTCACATTTCAACCAGACATTTCCTATTCCTGCCACCAACTGTTTATTACTGTCATTTTCAATGTGAAAAGCACAACCATCCACATATACAGTTGGCAAATCCTTGCATGTTTTTTCATCAAAAGCTTTGTGTGATGATTGTTCAAATTCCTGCAAACTAGTTTCCACTTCCATTTCATTTGGTATTTGTTCAGCTGCACAATCATGTAAGTCAGCTAACCCTTGAGCAATTGGGCTCTTTTTATTTTGTCCATATCTCACTTCTACGGGAAAACCTTGTAATGCCAGCGTCCATGAAGTGATTCTGGATTGCGCTAGATTGCCTGATCTAATTCTTTTACTCTCTAAAAATTGCAAAGGTTGATGATTTGTTTCAATAATCACCTTTTCTCCCTGAACAATGGGGCGGAAATGTTGTAGCGCCCACACAGTGGTTAATAGGGCCTTTTCACATTCATTAAATTTCATTTCAACTTGGGAAAATACCTTACTGGCATATGCAATGATTTTATGATTCGAATCGTGTTTTTGTGATAACACTGCTGACATACAATGTTCAGAAAAACCTATTTCTATAAAGAAATCCCTGTCCTTTATGGGGTATGCTAAACATGGTGCCTTTACAAGACATTCCTTTAATTTAGCCACTGCATCAGACTGCCCTCTTTCCCATCTCCAGGGAGTATCTAGTTTAAGCAGTTTAGTCAATGGTTGAGTGATTTCTGCATAATTCCCAATGAACTTTCTGTTATAGCCTGTCATCCCTAATAAACTTTTTACTCCTTTCACATTTTTAGGATCTTTTAATCTTTGTATGGCCTCTATTTTCTTCCTTTGTGGATTTAGCCCATGTTCAGTCACTTCATGCCCTAGAAAGTTCACTTTTTTCTTGCACCATTGTGCTTTTTGCAAAGATACTTTGGCGCCTGCTTTCTGCAATTGGCCAAGTACATGTCTTATTTCATCAAAATGGCTTTTCAGGCTTTCATTTTTTATCAGGACATCATCCACATAAACTATTGTTCCTCTTTCCGCTGCATCCGGCATGGCCTTTCTCAAAAATATGCCAAATTCACTCCCACTATTGATGTACCCGAACGGAGCTCTAAGCCAGGCATATTGAGTCCTGTCAAATGTAAAGGAAAATAAGTGTTGTATCTCCTCTGCCAATGGCACACACCAATATCCAGATGTGAGATCTAACGTGGTAAATACATTTGAACCATGTATCTGAGCTAGGCCCTGATCAATGAATGGTAGTGGCCATCTAGATACTGGTACTCTTTTATTTAACTCTCTTAAGTCTGCACACAGCCGCCATTGACCATTTGGCTTTAACACACCTAAAATAGGCGTATTGGATGTGCTATGAATGGGCCTGATTATTCCCCGTGATTCCAAATTTTTAATAATCTCTGCCAATGATTCTAAACATGCCAGCGGTAGTCTATACTGGCGTACAAACACTGGATTTCTGCTACAACCTTCTGGTAGTGTGGCCACATGTAACTCAGTTAAACCACAATCATAAGCATCTTTTGCAAATACATCCTTAAACTCCATAAATATTTCCCTCAGATTGTTTCGATCCTCATCGCTGTCACATGCATCCGCTAAGGAGATCTGCTCTTCTACCATTCTGGAAAATTCTGGAAACTCTTCTGGTAAAGGAATCTCAGCGCTTTCCTCTAACTGTATGGCTGTGTCTTTTTGTAGAGCTGCCACTTTTAAATATTTTGGCATATCAGCTTCCACTTCAATGGGCTGATTTCCTGTTTCATTTTCATTTAAATTAAATATTATGCAATCCTCTTGATGGCAGCACACTGTCTCATTTGAATCATAAGGATACACAGAATGAATTTTAAATATTCCTTTGGGCTGAGAGTCCAGGTGTTCTGGCAACTCGCCCTTGGCATCTACATATTTTTCAGGAATATTCCCAATCACCATGTTATTTAAATCTGCCGTATAATGTGACTTTTGTATGGCCATTCCTAATGGGGAGTTTTCCTCTAAATGAATATCCTGATAACCTTTATTATTTACCATGATTTTTACAGATCCCTCACCAATGTCTACCAATGGAATGTATTCATAATCCAGGCCTTGCTGTTTTATGGATTCATTCGGGCATACAAATGCATCAGAGCCTTTCATCTGCTGTCCATTTTTGCATTTCAGTGTTATTGCAAACTGTTTTGTAAATGCAGGAATAATAGTATTTTTCCTCATTTGTAATTCGACTGCATAAGGAACCAGTTGTGCACAATGATAAGCCCTTCTTTTGTCTTCAAATTCAGGTGCCGGACCACCTAGGCGTGACCATATTTTTTGATTAAGGAAATCTAACACCATACACATTCTGTGCATGATGTCATTGCCCATGTAAAATTCATTTTGTGCTCCACTCACTATCCATACATTATGGTAAATTGTTTTCTGCCCAATGCTAATTTTAAGCATACATCTGCCTGCAATTCGGTTTTCAAAGTCTGGACTGTCCAACCCAGAAACATATTGGTTTTTAATCCTAAATTTCGGGATTTCTTCCCTCTCCATAATTTTTTGCAACAATTTCTCATTAATGAAACTCCTTTCATGTTCAAGTGCTAAAGTGGCTTTTATTGTTTTAAGATAATCATTTATACCAACATGAACCCATGGTTGCTCATCTTCCATGTGTATTTCTGCCAGAGTGGTAATGTGTTTTTCTGAATCTGTTTTAGGAGCAATGTTCTGTTTGCATGTTTTCTCTTTTAAATAGAAACGTAATGTGTGCTCATCTATGGCAGTCTGCCAATCTTTCCTTGGGTCCAAGTATATTTGTACAGGTAGTTTTTCATTGTCGCTCTGCATTTTGTCTTGACACATTAATATAACAGTGACACTAGGTATGCAGCTATTCTGGAGATATACCTCCACAGCATCATTTGTTTTGGCAACGGTGTGACATTCATTTATATTGCTGTTTTGTGATTTTAGTTTCTTAGGCCTCAATGGTTTTTTGGTTAAGGACCACAGCACTCCATTCACCCCATCTATGAGAGGAGACAATCTTTTCAGGCAATCTGTCCCCATCAGAAATGGAATTTCACAAATAGATGTGATCAATACCTCTTGTTTCATTCTGTGCTTTCCTATTTTTATGTCAACCTCAGTTACACCTATGATGGGCACCTCCTCCCCATTAAAGTTATGCACTGGGCCTTGATTTGCCTTCACTGTGATCTGACTCTGTGGAGGCCTCCCTTCATTGATACTCTTTACCAGCTCCTTGGACATAATTGTGGCCTGTGCGCCAGTGTCAATCATAGCGAAGGTGTGGCATTTTTCTTCTACAGTGATGGGTGCATAATATCTGTCCTCAACTTCCTCTAATACACATAAGAAATGTGAATTCTTACTGATTTCAGGGCTCACCTTTCTCAGGTCTTTTTCACTTTTGGCTAAGCACATTGGTAAATGAAAAGACATTTTTCCCTCCTTTTTACCCATTTCTGTGCGAGATATTTTATTTATTTCTCCATGTTCAGAGGTTTTTTGGAGTGTGGCCACTGTTCGCCCATCCATCTGGGTAACATCAGAGACCACATTACAACCTTCCAACTGAACATGTGTAACAACATCATTCAGCAATTTGTCATTTTTTAATTCTGTGCATTTGTGATCATTTAGTGTAATACCAGCCCTTTCAGCCTCTTCAAAAATATGTGGCTCAAAGAATTCTTCAGGTGATTGACTTGTACCCTCCTTGTGAGTATTTCCTTTTTCTGTCTGTGTTTGGTCATTGTTTTGCTTGCCCAGGGAAGGAGCTATGGCATCCCCACTTACTCCCTGTTCACTGGTATTCCCCATGCATGAGTCATTTTTCTTAAATCTGTTCCTTTGTTCTTTTGGAATTCCTAATGTTTCTTTTTCATTTGTGCAAATCTTTACTGTTTTATTTAGCTCTAAGTTAAACCATACCTCTTTTTTAGAAGTATTTGCACTTTCTATCACAATTTCATTTACTGGTACTTTCATTTTTAATCCATTAGGCATCTCAGAGTCGTTATGCAAAATTATATCAGAGCAATCTGTCATTTTGGCACTGCAGTTATCATGAGTACTTAGTCACTTTTCGGAAGCCCCCCGGTCATTGCTATGGCCATCAGCCCCCTCTTTGGAAGGTTGTTTTTGCGCTGTATAGAGCTTTCCTATTTGCTCAGCTAACATTTTCACTTGGGCCTCAAGGCACTGGAACCTTTCCATCTCTCTAGGATCCTCTTTCTGTGGCCTAGGTCGATATTGGTTGTTTTCCCCCTGATTGGATCTATTCTGATACCTCTCAGATGATTGATGTCGGTTGGGATGGTTTCTGAATTCTTGATTCATTTGTGGAGGGGAGCGGGTTGCACCCATCCTTTGATTATAGTCCCCTGGTGGGGAATCATTGTACTGGCGTGGATTGTAGTTCATGTTTTGCCTCATGTCCTGTCTCTCAGATTGTGGGTACTGGCCCCTATGTTGATTTCCATTATCAGTAAATCGATCCACATATCGGGGCCTATCCTGATTACCATATATCATGGTGCTGGGATCAAATCTGCTCTGTGTCCCCAATGACTGGTAGGGACCATCATTTCTTTGATCTTGATTTTGTCTCTGGTTATTGTTCATACCTGCCATATCAGGCCGATATCCTACCCGGGGTCTATCCCCTAAATATCTAGGGCTGATGTAGCTCTCTCTATTACTAGGATCATGTGTTTGGAACATTGGTACAGGAAATGGCGATCTTTGTTGATTACCCCTTTGTTCAGGTGTCACATTATTTTTACCTTGGCTTTGAGCAGACTCAAGGGACATTTTGGCTGACCTGATTTCCATTACTGTGGCTGAGGGTTCTTTAGATTTAGGCCTGGTATCTTTCATTTTATCACTTTCTCTACCCTGACAATAGAGTACCTCATATAGCTTTGTGCTTTGATGTACAATCCATTCAAGGGACTTGTCACGGTCAAATTCACGGACCAATTGGGATATGATGTCTTTCTGTAGCCCATAGAAGTATGCAGTTTTAAACTCATTGGAATTTGAGTCAAAAGATACATCAAAGCGAGAGAATGCTCTTTTTAAGCCTTGTAAAAATTGGCGAGGGGATGTATTAGGTCCAGCAGTAATTGTGTATGCGACTTTCTTTGCCTCCTGCAATGACTGAAAAGGAGAAAAATGACGCCTAATTTCTTTTTCAAACTCCAGCCATGTCATATTCTGCTGTTCATTTAATCCCCTTATGATGCTGGCCGTCGGGGCATCTAAAGTTAAATGAAAATATTGTCTGTACTGTTCCCTAGGTATCTGGAGTGCTTTAAAAATGTCATGCACCGCTTCTAAGTGATCCTCAATGCAGCATTCACCTCCCTTTTTAAATGGTTTGATCAGGGCTTTAATGGATTTCATTATTTTTATGGGGCTACTTGTTGCAATACATGGAATTGCACTATTTTGTGAGTCAATCCTGTTTTCAGGTGTATGAGATTGATGACTGCCCCCAATGGGAGTATCAAATCCCCCAAGGGCGCTGCAACCAAGTTCAGTCACCGGCCCAGTCACTGGGGCATTAGCTCTATGGGCAGAGCTAGACTTCACCTCCACTCCATTGAATGTGGTACCCTGCCGCCTCTCCTGGGACCTGGGAATGCACATTTGCTGTTCTAAGTCCTTACACTTTTTAAGGAGTCTGTTGGCTTCATCATGCAAATAATTATTTTCATCACTCATTTTATTAATCACCTCCTGCATTTCGCACATTTGCATTTGGCATTCATTGAACTCTTTATTTCTCTTGTCTCTTTCTTGGATCATTTTAATCATTTCTTGTTCTGCACTCTGGAGATCACCTTCTTTTTCACAATGTTCTTTTTGTAAAATCTGCATTTCTGAAACAACCTCATCTTTATCCTGCCTAATGTGATCCACTAAGGCTTTTAAGTGTGCCAATTCTTGCTCACTATCTTCAAATTGTTTCTTGCTTTTGGATAACTGAGTATCAAAGTCTCTGCATTTTAATTGCATGTCTTTTTGGCATACATCCAATTCTGCTCTCAACATTTCCTGATTTTTACTTGCCCCCTCTAATTCAGTCTTTAACCTGTTAATTAGCTGAGTATCATTCTCTTGCATTCGCAGGGACTTGTTTAAAATAAACCATATTTTGCCGCATAGCCGTATTAAACAGTCTTTCTCTGCACTTTTATCGGCTGCATTCAATAATCTTGTAAGGCAGACCTGAATTATGCTGCCTTCTGCAAAAATATTGTCTAGTTTTTCTTTCTGCACCTCACCCTGAATGCGGTTACTCCATTCTAACATGCTATTCGAAGACCAATTCCCATGTGCAAATAACTTTGCCTCTAAATATTGCACTAGGTCTGAGAATGTGGTTTCCCTTTGTGACATTCTGAAATTCGTTTTTAGTGGCACACTGCTATTATAAAATGGGTTCCCTTTAATGTGCAAATGGCAGTGTGAGACACGCTTGCCACGCCCAGTAGGTACTCTATGATCACTTTCCCGGCCTGCAACGCACCATAAATATGTAGGGTATTTTGTGGCGATTTGGGGCCTGACGGTATTTTCTTACCGCCGAAATAAAACTTAGCAACAATCACTCCTTGTATTCAGATTGGGCCATGTACGACAATAATACAGTGAACATGCCTTATTTCAGCACCCAGGCATGCATATTTGGTATGCGTGGGTGGTAGGCGCGGTTGGTGGTATTTTGGTGAGCATAATTCCCTTGTTTTATTTGTGGCCCCAATGTCCAAAATCCCTTATCTTTGCTTAGATTTTTCGTGTGATCACTAGAGAGACCTCAGACCTACATTTTAGGAATACCACATTTTTCAGTAATAGTGTTAGTGTGCCACCATGGGCGAACTCACTGACTTATTTACGACAGAGAGCTATATATGGTAGTCTTGTGGTAATTTCCACTACCTTATATACGGTAGGGAGCTATGTTCAGAGAGTCTCTCTTCCCGTTGGCTCATGTACCTCCAACAAGCTATGCTACAGTCACTCACAATTATTCATACTGATTCTGACATGCACACATCTGTCTTAAAATGACCATTGCACTGTTTAAAAATCTCCCCACATCATCGGCATTGTAATGGTAAATAGTAAATACACCACCCGTCTGTTTTCAAATATTTTTCTGTATTATAAAAGTTGCATTTAAACACAATCTCACTCTTTACAGAAATAAATAAAATGGTACAGTAAAAGCATTGTCTATGACACACTGCAAAGAGAGTGGCGGAGAACAGAACTCAAATTGCAACATTAGCATTTGATTAAGGCATGCACAGGAATCCTACACTGACTGCATATTACCGTACACACTCAGCTCCCACACTTCTCATTACCTTATCTTTTTAGTTGTTCTCTTTGGCTGTTCTCTTTGTGAATGTGGCTCCCTTGGATTAACTCCAGCAAAAAGGAACGCTTGCCTTCTCAAACCGGGGTCATTGCCTGGAATTCTCAGCTTTTGCAGATAGGAACGCCTCAGCCAGTGGCAAGGTCCTTCTTTCAGCTCTCCCCAATCTCGACTGCCAAATCTTGACTGTAGCAGGACGCAGGGATCTGCATTCAGTCAGGAGTCCCACAGCCAGGTCTTCTCCCCAGTAGTGCAGAAAAATGTCTGCCTGTCTTTTTCCCCGTTACTGCCCACTAAAACTTTCCTCTCAGCCCTCTGTATGACGTGTCCCAATGAAATCCATCATCTCTCATCCTCCTACTCTTCAACAATAGCTTCGCTTATACATTTGCAATTGTTGCAAATCTGACTTCCTTCTTCCTGCAGTTACTGTGCAGAAAAACACGGAGAAAAAAAAATCTGCACACACATTTAAATGGCTTTCAGAGTATGCCTAATTCTGCAGTGGAGAACACATTTTATTAGTGGGTTATGTTAAATAAGGTTTTATTAGTCAGGTTAATGGTTAATAGGTTAGCTGTTAATTTTCAAATGTGTCTCTAGCAATATAGGCAGAGTATGCATTTTTAATGTAAAAATGTGTGCTTTTACAATGAGGAACTGGATTTGCATTTTATATTTAAAATCGTTTTTGACTGAATAGCCTGTCTTTCCTTGTTAATCTGGTGACCCATATAGCAATGCACCGCACCCTTGTGGTGGTGCTGCAAAAAAAATGTGCTACTTGTGCAGTAGTGCTGTACTCTGTGCTGTTTGCTACCTGTGCAGTAGTGCTGTACTCTGTGCTGTAACATGCCAAATATCCTTACAATGCTTCACTGGATTGCGCCTTGTATCCGGTTCCCGGCCTCCTTGGTTTCCGACCCGCCAAACAAGCACAGGTAATCACGTACAAGACTGGTCTATTCTGTTTTCCGGTATCCTTGCTGTGTGTAAACTTTGTTATTTCTTTGTCAACAGCTGGCGTGTTCTGAGCGGCATTCCTGTTTCCTCACCTTTTATTTCATTAGTTGGTCAAGAGAGAATTAATAATTTCCCTGGCCAGCACATGGGAGAGAAGGCCCAAAAGTTTGCCTGGGACCATTCATTACAGGAAACTAAATCTGGGAACCACATGCCCAGAAGTAGAGACAGATAGATGGCCACCTTATTGAATTGCCCATTTCTCGCCGCTGGCATCTGAGACTTTGAGAGTTACCTCATTCTCCCCAAGGCTCTTACTACTTTGTCTGGAAGTCATGAGCCAACGGGAGAAGAGAACATCAATTTGCAGCAAATTCTTGTGGTCTGCAAAAGGGACAAATCACGAAGACTGGAAAGACCAAAGCAGTAAACGGAAGAATGGGGAGATGTCCCCTGGAGGCTTATACTGATTTTTCGGTATAAAGCGCTCTAAGAGGATAGGAGACCTAGACCTTGTGAAAAACCAGAGACTTTATACCAAGACCTCTCTGGAAAGGGAACCCTGGGAGAAGGACAACGCTAAAGAAAAGCCAATGGGATCTTTTATTTATTCCTGAATTTCCCGTTAGATTTGACCATCGGGTCAATCCTGAAAATTTAGATGAACTTTTGCCTGTCCGAGTTTGATATTTCGTCCTACGCTGTAAAGAACCCATAATAAAATCACACAATAATTCAGTTTGTCGTCTTGCCTGGTCATTTGATCCTTGTAATTTGTTTAACAGCTCACAGAACCTCTGTGGGCCTAGATGCTTCTGAGCATACTTAGTGCATCTCAGATTGTAAGTGCTTCTCAGGGTTTTCAGCACCTCTCATGTTATACAAGTGTACTTTCATAAATTCATTAATTCCATAAACCTCTAAAACTCAAAGTGCTAGAACTGGTGGATTGGACTAAACAAAGCCTTGTTGAAGAAGTGCAAAGGTAAGAGGTTGACAGCGGGATATGATGGACTGGAATGGCGATGTAAGGGATGCTAATGGTTGCCTATGAGAGATCATGGAGTTATGTCACTTGTACAGAGCCAGATGAATACAGACATATATAGAGTTTATTTGTGTGAAACAAAACTTTGTAATGCAGTCACTCATCCAGATGAGAAGGGTGGCCGGTGGTCATACAAACAGCTCTAGGTCAAGGTAATACAACAGCACCAGCGGGGGTTCCTGGTTTACACTTCATGCATCAATTGTGGCCACTTGTAAAGGTGCCCTAAAGATACCACTTCATCGAGGGAGGCAAAAACGATTTGATCTGCCCTTGGTGAGATGGGGATGGCCCGTGGGAAATGGTGGTGGGGCAAGGTGGCTCAGACGCCGTTTCATTGAGAACCGTTCACAGCGGCTGCTTTTGGATCCCCACAGTAAGGTGACCTGCATCAATTGTCACAACTAGATAGCTACAATCGGGTATTTGTATTAAATTAAGCAGAGCATTCAGCATAGTTATATGAAGTAAAATACTAAAGTAATTAACTCCATTTCCATGTGCAAGTGGGTATGAACACAGATAGGGCTACTTTGGGTGCCTGTCCATCATGCTCAGTTGATATGATATGTTATTTATGACGCGCTTAATACCGAGAGGTTTCTAAGCATGGACCCGGGATCAAACCTATGTTGCTCCGTCTAGTCTTGCTTCCAAGGCTAGCACGTTGCCCCTGAGCTATCCTCCCGAGACGAGTTGTAGGGCACGGCCAACGATTTGCAAATAGTGAACCACATTGGGGCTTCATGGGAATGTGTAATACACGTCCACATTCATTCGGATGGTAGCACTTACGATTTCCAACTAATGCCAAAAGCCTCGAGAAAGTGCAGTTACAGATATGAAACATGTCGAATACATGGCAAGCTTGACTTCATGAAATTGATCGAAACACACGAAAAACGTGTGCAGTCTATTCTTGCTCGCACTAATAAAAATCATGAAATAAAAAAAAGCAAATGAAAGGAAGCTATGTGGATTGAATAATTTCTTAATGTTGTCAGATCAAATCAAGGTGAAAATAACCCAAGCAAAATGACTCTTTCTGGTGCAGGCACAATGTGGTCTCCAAACAAGACGAGCCTCCCTAGCTTCCATGACTTGGATCTCCATTGTCTTTATGCCACCTGATAGCTGGTCAAATCCACACCCTTGTTACGGTTCAGTGGGAAAATGTGTGAGTCACAACATTGGATGTGCATCATTCACAAAGTTGTATTATCTCCTATATAGAAGCCTCACTCAGTTGTGGCTTTTTACAGAATGAAAGCCTTTTCACTTAGTCCTTGTCCCCCAAAATTAATGATTTCCTTCTAGTTTAGCGGATTCTCTTTAAATGCATTTGTGGTGTTTGTATGGAAGTGAATGGCAATGTCAGATGCTGCTAGTCCTGCTCATTTTCACAATATAGCCTCTTCGACTCTATGTCCAGAGTGTCCAGTACCTCCTTATGCCCCACTGAGTCAGCAACCAACTTAATAAATGTGCGTTTACAACAAATAAACCTTCTTTAAGAGCAATGGCCTGTGGGTTAAATGCTCCCGGTCTTGTAAGGGGGTGATCACCAGGTACCAGGCGCTGTAGAATGTTTGATGCAAGCTATTATTCTTCTCCATGGCTAATGTTGACCATATTCTGACCCACTATAGCGCTAATATAGGTTGAACTGGATAACCCAGGGCTTTAAGATGAGTAGCAATTACCCTGGAGATGGACAGGGATGCAGATTTGTATTCATACATCAATAATCAAAATGACTCATAGTTGGTAAAAGGAAAACAGTTTTAATATCAATTATCTAAAACAGGGAGTACAACGAACATCAACGAATTCGCTCGATCCTCTTACTCAATGCATTGTAGAAAAAACTGAGATTTTATACACAAAACTTGTCATCAATTACGTTAACCTACGTGTTTACTAACGTCATCCTACGTGGCAAGCTACAAAAAACTATGAATATGGGTGATTGGCTCGGTGTGAACATCTAAGTATACAATCCATACTAGTCTAAGAAAGTGTGAATATGTGATTGGTTACTTAACATCAGGTGGGGCAACTAAGCCCTCCCCTAAAAAGGAACACTATGAACGTCACTAAATGCACAGTGTCTCATTGGTTTACACAACGATAGGACCCCCAATGACGCAGTCCTCTACAATTGGTTAGCACTCTAACCTCCGTCAGTACTTTTCCACCTACGTCCAGCAGCACGCAGGCTGGCCATCCAGGTGCTGGTGAGCTCGCTTTAACCATTGCTTCCCACCAATTAGCATATCAATCTGGTTTCTCCTCCTGCCAACCATTAATTCTGTCAGCACCACAATTAATCATACATATGGTAGGGTATGCATGCATCAAAGGACAACCTGCTGTGAATTTCAAATGCCGAGCTCAGTCACTAAGATGCACAGAACTGTGTAACTGTGGTGGCAATGAAGAGCTCTGTGACAACAACGATTTTGTATGTGATGAAAATGAACTCTGGGACTAAGAAGATGACCTGTAAAACATTAATTTCTCTCTTCAAATGGAAATAGCTAATAGTATATTTCAAAGAGAAAGTTGCACATTTTTTCAAACGTTCTAATTTAGTGAGCATACTTTTGAATGTTTGCAGTGAATTAGCATTCATTTACAAAACTATATCTTGGTAAACGGTAAAAGAGATTTAAAAAACCCTTATATTAACCTTTCTATTCATTTGACAAAAAACCTACTTAGCACATTTTTCATACAGCCACCCAAAAAGCAGTTACAGCTCAAAAACGAAATTAATATCTGTAACAGTGGGCATCTTGGATCAATGATGTCAGACGGGCCCTTTGCCACACATTTAGACTAAACACCTGGTAGTACATGATAGCATGCTTCATTATCAATGCATCCCCAGTAGCCATACCTTCCCTTCATTTAAAATCCCACAGACTAGGTAATGGTAACAGATGACCCTCAGTTATTTGGTCTTTTTCCAACCTTCTCTCCCCTGACCAGTCCATTCCTTGGTCAGCGGAGACCCTGCCAATGTCAATTGCTCATGCTTAAACATTCCACCCAGTCCCAGCGAAGGGCTGGATTGTTTAATCCACAGTAATGATCAGGTACCTTATTAAAAAAAAAGGGAACACTCAACACATGCCAATAAATAAAATAACTCTTTATTTAATTACTTTCTCTTAGGGGACAAGTAACGTAGCCCTTGTAGCTGGGCGCTAATGGACGGGGGGCTACACCAGACCCCGAGCCAGGCACTCCCCTCCAACGTCATCGCCACACCCCTGACTTAAGGGAAGACTATCAACGTGCATCCTGAAATAAAACCAGCCCTCCGACGTAAGAATATTATGTTGTGATACAGAAACTAGATGCAGACCTTTCTAAAGCTGGTTTCCTCCTTGAGACCCCTTCATTATTCATGGCGGATATACACTGGGGTCAATCATTAATAGACAGCAGGGGTCAGCAAGGTTCTTTTACTGCTGTGAAGGTTATGCATTCTCCAGTTATATTAGCCCAAACACCCCTAGCACTGTTCTGGCTTCTTCACATTCAGCTCTCCTCCCCAGAATCTGCCACCTGCGAATTTTGGCCCGTCTCTCATTTGCATCGTTACTTAACTTTTTTGTCTATCTGCAATTGACCGCACCACCTTTCAGACCCCACCCACCCATGGACGTCTTTCTCCTGCTGTGCCAAGTCCCCCAGGTAAACCTAGGCTGGGAAGGCCGGCAGAGGAGAGCTTCTTAAATAATGATAGGATTATGTGCTTGCTTTTGTTATCCTGATGCCTTTCCCTCTCCTTATCCAGGACGGAAATATATGCCCTGTCTCTCTGCAAATACGCCTGCCCCAAGAAATGGGATTGCGCCCCACCACCCCCGTCCAACACAAACAAACAAGGACAGGGAACAAGCTATGGGAACTCTAAAACAGCAAATCATGCAAGCTGTATCCATTGAAGACCTTCTTTTGTGGCTTGTATCTTGCTTTGTTAAGTTATTGCCTACATCATTTGGCTGCTAGAGTGCTGTAGACTTTGTTTGATAAGTAGATACATAATCACTGAGTAAAAGCAGTATCAAGAAAAAGAAATATGCTTCTGGAGTTAGTTCTGAAATATGCTCTTCTGCCGTGTAAAAAAGCACAAAACAGACCAACTCAATGTGCAAAATGTTTTTTAAAGCCCACCCCAGTCAAAAAGGAAGATTATCCTGGAATCATTCTGGAGTCATCAGATTACTCCAACCTAGAGTCATCCATGGATCGTTCAGAAAGATCATCCAAAGTCATCCTGAAGTATGTGTGCAGGCCAAAGTATTTAAATGCGATGATTCTAGAGTTATCACAGAAACTATTCCAGGATGAGTTTGGATTACTTCCAATGATGATCTTGGATTACTCCAGGATGACTCCACAACAACTTCAGGATGAGTGAGGATTACTCCAGGATGATTTTGGATTACTCTAGGATGACTCCATGACAATTTCAGGATTACTCCAGGATGACTCCATGACAACTTCAGGATGACTTCGTATTACTCCAGGATGACTTTGGATTACCGAGAATGACTCCATGACAACTTCAGGATTACTCCAGGATGGTTCAATGAGACTTTAGGCTGGATTTTGAATTGTGAATGATTATTGCAGACCACTCCAGGATGAGTTTAAATGATTTCAAGATGCGTCCAAAAGATTTAGGAAAATGGTTTTGATTAACCCATGATGCATCCCCTTTGAGTAAGAATGGTGGTATTACTTTAGAATGACTCTAGTTAGATTTATGTATAGTGTACTGGAAAATCTCTAGGGAATTTTTCAGCCGTCACTTTCCATCTTTGCCTTCTATGCTAGAGCACCCTAATATTTTTAACTAAGTTCGCTGATTTAGTGTACAAAACTACAAATCACCCTCATGTCACGAACCAAGCTGTAAACTCCCTCATTTCAATTCTCGCCTCTAGCTAACATGGCCACACACCCAATAAACTCCCACAATTACAAAGCGCTGCACTAAAATACACACTTCCAGTGACCTAAACAGAATCTGCTCTCCGGCAAGCCAATGACCACCCCTAGGCCTTATGAAGAGACTCACCCACCACTTAGACACTAAGGCATGAACACAAACAGCACCAAGGCACACCCCCACACACATACACTCACCCCTCCATACCCACACATTCAGACCTACCCAGACACGCACCCAGCCCCCTCAAACATCTCCACACACTCGTCACCAGTCCCCACACAAACACAGCCCCCCCCACCCCCCCACAAACACACCCTACGAAAAAAATCAGAATTGAAAGTGCACTAGTACTGGATTTTCCCAAACATTTAAATCCTCTTTAAATCCTCTAACTACAGAAAATCCAATTTCTTTTGGCTTATTGCACCAGAATTATGTTAATTAGAAATCCTCAGTGGAATGCAATCCCTAAACAATCCAATCCCCAAACAATCCAGGAAAAATCCCAAAACAATCCAATCCCCAAACAATCCAGGAAAAATCCCAAAACAATCCAATCCCCAAACAATCCAATCCCAAAATAAATCTGGCAATGGACTGCATTTGTCTTCCTTTTGGCTTAATGCACCTGAAATATGTTAATTAGAATGCAATCCCACAATAATCCTACAAAAATCCAAATGCAATGCAATCCCCAAATAATCCCATAGAAATCCAAAAAAGATGTTAACTATAACCCTGAAAAGAAACCCTCCAAAAGTGAATGTTGAGCAAGGTTAATGGGATATTATTTTATTTTTTTAAACTCACACAGCACCTGCTTTTTAGTCAATTGCATTTATTAAAAGAGGCACGATGAGATTCAACCCAAAACTGTGTATATAGCACACAAGCATGACGGTATAGCAATCCCAGAACTGGGTGCTTTAAAATTTGTGGACACGAATGGATAAAAAAAAACACAATACCAGCCAGGGAGTCAAATGTGTACCCAGACTAAGCCCAGAGATCAAGGAAGTAGGTGGAGACCCAGTCCAGGCAGTAAGGGAGTCCGCTGGGCACCCAGCTCAGGGAGCAATTGTGAAGGAGGTACCCAGACTCAGCCTGGCTAGCAAGGAAGTCCAGTGGGGACCCAAAACCAGCCAATGATTCAAATGGAGACCCCATGACAAGCCCAGGGAGCAAGGGAGTCAGGTGTGGGACCCAGCCCAGGGAGCAAGGGTGAAGGAGGGACACAGAACCAGCCCAGGCAGTCAGGTGGCTACACATCCTAGAGAAGTTGGGTGGAGACCCAGAAACAGCCCAGGGAGCAAGGAAGTTGGATGGCAACCCAGAACCAGCCCATGATGCAAAGGAGGGGGGCAACAGACCCAGCCCCAGGAGCTGGGTGGTGGGAGGAGGGCATGACCCATCCCAGGGAGCAAGGGGGATGTGGGGACACAGACCCAACACAGAGAATAAAGGAGAGGGTGACGAAAACCCATCCCATGGAGCAAAGGGGAGGGTTACCTGCAGCAAGAGAGTCAGAGATGGGAGAACACAAAAGCATGCAAGTGAGTGAGGGGGAAGAGAAGACCCAGCTCCAACACAGGGAGCAAGGGGGCAGAATGAGCAGAGGCAGCAAGGCGGATCCCCTGAACGAGCCCAGGTAGCATTTTATAATACAATAACAAATGTTTTGAAAAACAAGACGAATTTTGCATTACTTAAATTGAAACTAGACTTGCATCGAAAAAGACAAGTCGGTTGCCTTCCGCTTCAGTCGGTAGATCCCAATTTTGTTTGGCAGTGCTTTTCAGGTTCTGCAAAGTCCATTTCCGTTGCTTTAACTGATGAATTCTGAAATGCAAAAAGATAGAATTCCGTAGAAATAGCTTGAAAAGAGCTAGCAAAAAACATCTAACCAACAGGTAGATCTTGAAAGGAGGTGCTCAACAAGCATTATAGCTTTGCTGAAGATGTGTGTGGCACAGGGGTGCATGGATGAAAGGAAGCACAGTAGACAATTTGCACTGTACAATCTCTAAATAAATATATTAAACGTGTGTTCTGAATGGCATTATGTACCTTTTATAGCTTCTTGTTGATGACAATCTAATGTTACTCTTCCCTTTTCTGCCATTTTGCTACATTCAAAAACCAGCAACTTGTTCAGCAGGTAGCAGGCTAAATTGACCGTCTGTCTTTTTTTGCTGTCATCACAATCTCCCTTGGTTTCACAGGGTTCACCATGAAGACTGTAACAAGAAGAATTTTCTTCTGTGCATATAAGAAATTAAAAATGAGTAGATTTCTCAAAACTGAAAAACTATATCAAGATATGGAAATTGTTCCGATTTCAATATTTCCTAGAGCCACATCCACAAGTACATGCTCTCTTTTTGGTGGTCTGTTTGTCTTATTTCCTTACTGCTTTTCTGCCTAACTTGTTATTTATTCACGTAGTATTGTGTTTGGTGAAACAGCTTTGTAAGCACAATGCATACAAACCTCTGTAGGATTGGGCATATAGTCGATTGAAAACTTTACAACGGTATCGACCCCAAGATGTCTCCACAGGAATGCCCGGGCAAGAGAGGAGAGATGAAGCAGGAGGAAGACTAAAATTTCACTTCCATATTGACTGAGAAAATACAGCATTTATTTCAATAGGGGCATCAACCAACTTTCTTTTTTTTACTCAAGGGTGCTTACTTCTAATGCTATTGCTGGACCAGGAATGTGATCAGATTAAAGCACTTGGTGGTTCAGTCCCCCTCTTTTTCCACTGAAAAGAGAGTTCCAGGCAGTGTTCGATGGCCAGCTTCTGTTGTAAATCCATTCCATTTCAGTACACTGAAATAATAGCACAAATATTATTATTACACATTCCAATAGCAACAAATGGCACTTCTTACTGGGCAATGAAAGTCAGAAAATAAATAAAACTCACTACCTATGATGGCTTCTAGTTTGACACAAATGGTTTCATTTTATCTGGATATTCAAATTTTTTGAACACTATGCTTACAAAAAGTTACTAGTATTCACCTCTGACACGGGGCAAATATACCCGGGGAAAATGAGCCCCCTCGGGCTGACACCGCCCCATGCACTGGCCTGACAGTGTTTTTTCAAAGCAGTCTTCTGAGAGTCAATGACTTAATTGGCGTTTTAAACCCACTACTGGTTTAATAAAAATGTCTTAACCAGGTCTGCCTTCAACCACTTGATTTAGAAATGGTGCGGCAAGCTTGCTGCTTAAAGCTAGTTTGCATTGAGACAGGCTGCAATATGAATAGCATGTACTGTGACCAGTGAATAAATTCCCTTCTACCCCAACTTCCCTCACCCTCTTCCCCCTGAACTGCCCCAGCCCTCTTCTTCCCCAACTGCCTCCCCATCTGCCCCTACCCTTCTTACACAGCCCATACATAGAATATCTCCCAACAACGCGCGCACAATATCTTCTACCCACACTCTCACCAGCACAACCTCTCCTACCCACCCAGCTACTCGATCACTCCCTCTATGCAGTTGAAGGGGCCAGAAAGTACAATATAAAACATCCAAATCAAATAAAAACACACTTTAAAAGAAATACTAATTTTTGATACCATTCTTAAAAAAGGTAGCATATTTGCATTGGAGTAGCAGACTACTTCCTCCCAAGAGTGCACTCTGGTTTTCTTTATCCATCCTGGCCTTGAGAGTTCGTAAACACCAAGAAGATAAATCTGCTCTGGCAGCTTTCAGCAAGAGCACCGTTTGCATCTGCCGGGGGAAAAAGACAATATGCCAGTAATAACCCTTGCTTGGGCTAGTTGCAGTCTTTTGTAAGATTTCCAGCCAATCAGCCAACCACTCACTCACTAACCCACTCACTCCCTCAACCATTCATTCACTCCCTCCTTCACTCAGCCAATTAGTCAGTCACCCACTCACTCACTCACTCAGTCTGACAGTCTAGGAGTCACTCAATCACCCTGCCACTCATGCATTCACACCATCACTTAGTCACATTCAGTCAGTAACTCATTATTAGTCACACAGTCAGTCAGTCACTCCCACACAATCCCAGTCATTCAGTTACAAGCGCTTGGCTGGACTCAGTCATGCTTACTCTGTAATGGTCAAAATTGGTTACACCAAGTCACTGATTGAAAACACAGTCATGCTCACTCAGGCACACAGTCGGTCATGCCTAGTCACTCAGTAATGCCCACTCCGCCTGACATTCCCAGAAAGCCCTCAAAAGAAGCATTCAGTTGACGCTCCCTATGTTGAAATCCTATTTTTTATAATATTGCGGCGGGTATGGGTGTTGAGTGGGGGGTGACCATGCAGGATCACAAACTTTGGCTTAAATTGTTAATTTAAGGTCTACATGAATAATATCTTATAGAGTTTACTTAAATTGCATAGTAAAGCCACATGACAACCTGTACATCCTTAGAGCAACATGTTAAGCCAAAAGAATATCATTGTAGCTTTAATTTTCACATCCTGAATGGAAAACTATAAGTCCAGGAATGCAAGATAATGTCAACCTGAAAAATCTCTTTAACCCCAGTGTATTTTCAGTGATTTAAAACATGCAAGAAGTGGAGTAATAAACAAAGATAGATATGCAGCTTCTATGTCACAAAATTCCAGCTCGTCGTCGTTCGTGGTGTTGAAAACATTTGATTAGTGATGTTAAGCACTTTAATATTGTTTTTGCATGTCGAGATAGTAGACATCATGGATTTAAATGGGTGCTCTGTGTTGCTCACTTTAACTATCACAGATTTGCAAGGTAACTGGTGCTTTGCGGGGTCTTTGAGTTGGAAATGTTGCCTTGGGCATATGAGAGGCTCTGGGCATATCTGGGCTTTAAGTGGTCCCAGGCTCAACCTGGATGGGTCTTAAAATTGCTCTCACGTCGGAGTCCGGCTGAGGCTCCTTGACCTATTTCAAATAATCTCATACTGTGTCCCACTTCATTTTCATAGTTCTTTGTCTTGCTTCCTATGCATCTCGCTCTTCGTGTCACATTCTCGATTTGTGTCCATTTCTGTTCATCTCTTCCCCATGGTCCAACTTCAGACATGGTTGTACACCCTCTTTAACAGTGTATGTTTGTATTTTTTCTGAGCCTGGCCTTGGGAGTGTGCTGTGCTGAAAAATCTCAGTGATTCCAACCAAAATCTCAGTGTAATGCTGTTAAATCATTACATTTACATTTGATTCAGTTAGCCTAATTAAACCATTTCTCAAAAATGCTCATCAGTCGCAGACTAAATTTAACCTATTTTGACACCAGTATTATTATCTATAAAAGATGGATGGATTTTTTAGAACTCCACATTGTTGCAGGCATTGCACAGTGAGATTACATTATTTGCCAAGGATTACACACTTTGGTTGAGCACGTGAACCAGGGATTATTTCACAGAAACTTCCAGTATGTGTTATGCATCGCGTTGAGAGAATTTGAATAGCCATATATGAGACTTTCGTTTTTGCGTATCAAGCTACAAGACATCACAGCTTTAAGAGGGAGTTTTATTATTGGTCACTTTAATTGTCCAATAAGAAGGAATGTGGACGGTAACTGGAGCTGTATGTGGTTTTTCAGTTCGAAACGTTCCAGCGCAGTTCCAATAACTTAAACATTTACTTATTAGAAAAGGCACTGCTAATTACAACGAAACATGTTAAAAAAAATTAATTGCTCGGATTTACAAATCAATTCGTGCTCCATATGAAAACCTTCATGGACAGTCAGCGCAATTAGCGAAATGGTGTTCTGCACCTGTGTGCTGGCAGCTCTGGAGCGGCTGTTTGGCTCGCCTTATGTTTGGCAGGGTGGGCTAGGGAAAAGGAGTGATGGGCATTTTGGGTGAGGGACAGAGGAGGAGGGTCGAGGGCACAGCTTTCCACAGCTACGGCTGCAGTAGCCAGTGGACACTGCTTCTGTCATTTCCTCATGGAAATTATGGGACAGATGGAGGTGCCATTGACATTTTCCGTTATGTTCATGCCGTTCTGCATAGAGCGGTCTAGTCTTTTTCAAGATAGCCGCCTCCCGGTTCATCTAGCCTCGGTCCCAGCGTGTCAGTGCATTGCACCTTGTTTGCTACCGTGTTAATGCTAGTGCTCTCTTGCTACTCTGCTGTTTCTCTGTTGTCTTGTTTGAGTTTTTTGGCAGAGCACATCTTCCACCTGCGCAGAGCCCCTTGCTGCTGCGCCTTTCCTTCCCTCCTTTTCACAGTGTTACTTTGCTGTGTTCTTCTATCTTGCTATTCTCTCTTCCTCCTTTCACTTTATCCTGTGTATCTTCCCGTCACTCGGGAGGTGTTTTCCATCGCTGTTCTTCCTTAACCAGAACTCTTTCTGGTGTCTCTTTTTCCTTCTTTATTTTCCAGACCGCAGAACTTTCTTTCCGCTTCATATCTACCGGGGATAGCTGCTTCATTCATCCTTCATCTGTGCCTACTGGAACAGACCACCTTTCAGTTGTTCAGCCTGATATTCGGATCTGCATACTTCTGTTTATCCATTTCTATCAACTCTTCAAGAGAATTCCTCCACTATCAGAGCTGGAATCACAGTTTTTTTTGCCATGAGGCTTTTTCCCTGTAGTTGGGTACTCACTCCCGGGGAGACCACTTGGTAGGGGCTCTCCCAACCGACAGCGTGGCATCCAGAGGCAAGACCTTATCTTCATCAAAAGAAAAAAGACAAGAAGGGAGGAAACACTCAGAAGCTACGCTGGCGAAAGAAGAAAGATCCTGAGGACAGCTCTATGGAGGATCCAGATGAGGAGGAAGGGAGGGTGGATTCCTCAGATCCTGACAGCTTCCCATCCCATGTCTTGGATTTATTCATATCCGAGCAAAGCGGACCACTGCATACATAAAACAAATGCTTGAAAAACAACCCCTGTAGTATTTGGAAATACGGTCGGAGGAAGATCAATATGTTGATCTTTCTCCCATCGTATTTCCAAATACTACATTGGTTGATTTTCAAGCATTTGATGGGTGTATGCGGCGGTTCGCTTTGCTCAGTCGGTGCATTTTCTCATGTGGCCTTGTAGTGTTCTGGCTGACACTTAGAGGCTCACAGAGAAATGGCGTTGCTGGCAGAGGGTACATCTTTCTAGAGCTGCTCACAAGGACTGGGGATGTGGGGGACGAACACCATGTTAAGAGGTAAACATGGACCTTGCGACTAGAACAAAGGCCAGTCTGCCTCATAAATGAAGATAAAATGCATGCATCCTAATAACATCCGTATTGTGGGTATACCGGAGGGAATAGAGGGCCATAACCCCACTGAGTTTGTCGAAGGCATGCTGCTACAGGAGATAACCGGAGGAGTTCTCTCTCAGGGATTTGCTGTGGAGCGGGCACATAGGGCCCTGGCGAGGAGGCCGCCGCCGGGCAATCCGCCTAGGCCAGTTATCGCCAAGATCCTCAACTATCGAGACCGGGAAAGGATTTTGGAACACTTCCGCAAAGGTGGAACAATTAAGCGGGGGGAGGCAAACATAACAGCCTACCCGGACTACACCCTGATGGTGCAGCGGAGC
This sequence comes from Ambystoma mexicanum, assembly GCF_040938575.1. Taxonomy (NCBI): domain Eukaryota; kingdom Metazoa; phylum Chordata; class Amphibia; order Caudata; family Ambystomatidae; genus Ambystoma; species Ambystoma mexicanum. Next base: position 495,918,306 of record NC_090936.1, on the reverse strand, counting down.
CGAATGAACTTCGGGGCTGTTAAAAGGAGACTGAGGGAAGCGGGCCAGAAATACATGCTACTTTATCCGGCAAAATTGAAGGTCTTTCATAAAAACAGAACTTTGTTTTTTGACACCCCAGAGGATGCCATGGGATGGCTTGATACACAGGGATGCCCCCAGGAGCCCGACATCCAGGCGGACGAAGGAGGCGGACGAGATAAGTAAAGTGTAACGGGAGCGCTGGCAGTTGGCGCGACTCTGGACTATGGGACTTGATTATAGTCATTGATGTGGCCCGTTAGCAGACGGGATAGGAGTAGAATACATATTGTATGGTGTGCACTGTGACTGTAGCTTAATAAGGGGCCTGGCAGGGCTAGTCCTTACACCCCCATTTAGTATTAATAGTTAAGTGGCCATTAGGGCGCTTCACCCCACTGAGCTCTGTGTGTACCAGACAGGGCTAGATGTGGGGGTGCCTGAGATCCAGGGATGGAGCTGGCCAACAGTTGGGGAGGGAGTTGTTGGGGAAGGAATGGGCGGGGGGAGGGGTGGGATACGGGAAGTTTGACGTGTATATAGTTTTGGGAGGAGAGGGAAGGTGGAGCTGGGAGTTGGGTGTTTTTTGGGTTAAAGGGAGTTGGTATTTGGGAATGAGCCTAAGTAGACGAGTAGAGACCCCGGAGTCGTACTGCGCCTGTGGGAGGCGGAAGGCACTTGGAGAAAGTTATGGGGGACCTTAGAATAATATCATGGAATGTGAGGGGGCTAAACAGTTATTTGAAAAGGAATAAGGTTATGCTTTACCTGCGCAGGCATAAAATAGACATTGCATTGCTACAAGAGACTCACCTGACATGCGAGAAAGCGGATATGATCGCTAGGAAGTGGAAGGGAGTGATGGTGGGCTCATCTTACTCTGCCTATGCTAGGGGCGTACTCATTTGGGTGGCCCTGCATGTCCCCTTTCAGCGGTTACAAGAGGTGGCAGAGGCGGACGGGAGGATGGTCATTCTGAGAGGGCTAGTGGAAAATAGGGAAATAAGCATAATAAATACATACGCCCTGAACCAGAACACAGCAGCGTACATTAGGACGTTGTGTACTAACGTGAGCAAGTGCGTGGGGAGTGCTGTGATTTGGGGGGGGTGATTTCAACTGCGTACTGGACCCGAGGGTGGATAGGTCAGATGAGAAGATGGATAGACCAGCTCCTGCGGCCAAAGCGCTGCAGGCATTGTTGAATGATTTTGGGCTAGTGGATGCATGGAGAGCGTGTCACCCCCTAGAGAGGCAGTACTCTCATTATTCTGCCCCGCAGCAGCTGCACACTAGGCTAGATTATTTCTTTATTACGTCTGAAGTGACAGCAGAGCTGGTACAAATAGAATATAAAGCAAAGGTCCTTTCGGACCACTCGCCCCTGATTCTCGCCTGGCGATTTAGCCCCTTGAGAGCGAGGATCCCGACGTGGCGCCTGCGAGCTGAGGCATTGAAAGACCCCTTCTTTAGAGAAGACATGAGGGAGGAGATTGTGAATTATTTTGAGGAGAATACAGGTAGTTTAGACTCGGCGGGAACACTGTGGGAGGCCTTTAAAGTTGTGATGAGAGGGGCAGCTATCGCTAAATCTAAAGGGTTACAAGGTGGCATTTTGGCTGACCTACGGGAGACAGAAGGCAGACTAGAGGAGGCTTTGAGGGATGAAGACGACACTAAAGAGAAATTAGAGTTAGTACTTATGCTGCAGCAGAAATGTGCGGAGCACTGGGACAGATTGTGTAACCTGAATTATCGGAAATATGTAGAGAGGCAGCACGCGGGGGGGTTAAACCAGGTCAACTTTTAGCATGGCTATATAAGAGTGAGAACCCTAGAGTTACAATTAGAACTATTACAAGGGAGGACGGTAGTGTAGCAGATACTCAAGAGGAAGTCAACCAAGAATTTGTGGACTATTATAAGACCTTATATGCAGACCAAGGGGAAAACTGCCGAGATACGATAGTGGAGACAGTGGAGGATATCGGGTTGCCCAAGATAAGTGAGGAGGAGAGAGAAGAGTTGGACGCACCAGTTACCCTGGAGGAACTGGGGGAGGTAGTGAGGCAGTTACCCACCAGGAAGACGCCGGGGACAGATGGACTCCCGACTGAATTTTATAAAATATATGCGGAAGAGATTCTCCCTCCGCTGCTGGAAATGTTGAATGAGGCATTTGAGACAGGATATCTGCCGGAGTCATTGAGGGAAGCGGTCATAATACCGCTGCCCAAGCCCAATAAGCCTGGGCAAAGCTGTAGCTCGTACCGCCCCTTGTCAATGCTTAATCAAGACGGTAAAATATTGACGGCTGTATTGGCAAATAGGTTGAAGAGGGTGATTGGTAGATTAATACACCCTGATCAGACGGGATATGTCCCACACAGGAATATTTCAAATAATCACAGGCGACTCCAGCGTATCATTGAAAGCAGCAGCGAACACACCGGCGAAATGGCGAAAGTGTCTCTGGATGCTATAAAGGCCTTTGATTCGGTTAAGTGGCCATGGTTGTTGGCGACCCTGGAGGGGTACGGGCTGGGGCCAAGATATGTACAGTGGGTGCAGATTTTGTATAAGGAGCCGCTGGCAAGGGTCAAGACAGGATCGGTGATATCGGAAAGGTGGCAGCTAGGTCGGGGCACCAGACAGGGTTGTCCGTGGTCCCCAATGCTCTATATACTCGCCCTGGAACCTCTAGCGATATACCTGAGACAACAGTACGATACAATAGGCATTGAGGTAAAAGGGGAAAAACATTTGATCTCTCTATATGCAGATGACATGTTGCTGTACCTGAGGTACCCGGAAGAGAATCTTCAACACATCCTGGAGGTAATGGATAGATATGCGGGTCTTTCCGGTATAGCAGTGAACCCCCAGAAGTCAAGCATGTTCCTGCTGGGAAGGTATAAGGGGATCCCGGCGGAGAGGTTACCTGTACTGCCAGTGCCATGGGCGGTTGATACGTTCCGATACTTGGGGTTAGATATCTATCACACTGTGGAAGAAGAGCATAGGCACAACACTGAGATGGCGTTGGGGAAAATTGAGAACTGTATGCGGTTTTGGGTGAGGTTGCCCTTAGCTATGATGGGGAGGGCAGCGATGCTCAAGATGGTGGTCCTGCCTAGACTCCTGCATTATTTTGCGAACATTCCATACCTGATACCTAAGAAGTTCTTCACCAGACTGAACAGTATGAGTAGGGACTTTTTGTGGCATGGCACACGGAATAGAGTGGCATTGTGGAAGCTACAGAACTTCCACGAAAGAGGAGGGATAAAATTACCCTACTATGAGGTGTATTACGTGGCAAGCCAACTGCAGTACGTCGCTAAATGGCTTTCTGACGAAGAAACCTCTGAACACAGGTTGTTTGGGCGGGATTGCACACCTTTTTACTTGAAAGAAATGATGTGGGTACCCAGAGCTGAACTGAAAGGGTGTCCGGCGATGATGCTGCTGAGGTGGCAAGTGTGGCGTAGAGCGTGTAAGATGTTAGAAAGTGAAACTCGATGCTCCCTGCAGATACCACTGGTTACATTGACGGGGGCGGATGTACAGCTAAGGATGATAATCAGGCACCACTGGGAGCCGGTGGGGCTCGCAACCATGGGAGACATTTGGCAGGAGGGCTCAATTGTTGCTTTTGAGGAGTTGCGGGATGGGTGCGGGTTGCATGCGGGTCAGTATATTACATACTATAGACTGGTGCAGAGAGTTAAGGAAATGTGGCCTGAAACCGTGCTAGAGGGAGAGCCGGATGCCACAGTGGGTACGATCTACGACATAGCGGAAGGGGGGCATGAGACATCTAGATTACACGAGATGTTGATGCTCAAAGTGGGGAAAGAGATCACCCAACTGAGATTGGATTGGGAAACTGAAGTGGGGACCCCGATGGAGGACAGGATGTGGGAACGGGTGCAGGGGTATCATAAGAAGGTGTCTAGAAATGCTAGGCTAAAACAGATACAACTGTATATCATGCATAGGGCCTATATGACACCCCAGAGGATATTGAGGTTTGCGAATGCAGGACGACAGGCATGCCCCAAGTGTGATGAGGAGAACGCAGGCATGGTACACATGTTCTGGTCGTGCCCGGTCATTGCACGATTTTGGCGCGAAGTGGAAAGTAAACTAGCAGTGAAGGGGTCAAGATGGTAGTGGATATGGTGTGGGCTTGTTTGTTAGGGGTGTTCCCGAGGTCTGATAAACTAAAACATGTGAGCAAACTGTAGGACTGAGCATATGTGCTGGCAAAACGAAGAATAGCCATGGGATGGAAGACATGTCATAGACCACGGGCGGAGGTCTGGTGGAGGGACTTGCAGAAATGGGCGAAGGCAGAAACTATGGCATGGCAGGAGGCTAGCAATGTCGGGGGATTGGAGGGTACGGAGTCCCTGATGTCCTGGAAGTCACTAATAGCGGAACTGTTCGGGTCATTTCCGGACCTAGATGACTCCACAGGGAAGTGCATCTGCCACAGGATGCAGAAATGGAAAATGAAGATGGTTAGGCTCGGACCGGGGGGAGGGGCGGGGGAAGCAGTACATTGATGTCAAGTGTATGATGTTTTTGATGACTCATGTTTTGTTTGTTTGGTTTGTATTGTTCAGATGGATTTAATAAAAAATTCAATAAAAAAAAAAGAAATGCATGCATCCTGAGAGACATGATCACCAACATGCGAAAGGCTCACTCTGAACCACTAAAGAAGCCTAAAAACATGTGCATCAGCTCCTTACCCATTTATTCTGGTGTTTGTTTTTTGATCTCGGCCCGGCATGACCCATGCTCAAATCTCGTCCTCCAATGCTGGTGTCCAGTCTTCCCAGGTCGGAAGGACAAAACAAGCTGCATCTCCCTCCGAAACGAGCCCAAAACAAGCTGACCCCCATCCAAATAAACAGAAAAAAGCAAGGGCACACACTGCAAACGCTTTGGGTGGGTCTCAAACGTAAGAAACAGAGCACACTAGCATAAACATAGAGAAAACACACATACTATGTTACAATAAAAAGTATTTATTAAAAATGCCTTTTATTTTTCAGAAAATTATTATTTTCTCATCATTGGCTTTTGCTCCTAATAGCAAAAACGTACAAAGAGAGAACACATACATAATATGTTAGAACACAACGTATTAATTAAAAATGCATTTTATTTTTCTGACAATTAGAATTTTCATATCATTGGCGTTTGGTCCTTCACTTCTGGTCCTTGGTCCAGCTGGTCCTTGATTAATATGCTCTGGTAGCGGTCAGTGGGGCCCCCAGCAACTGCCCCCATGTTGCTAGTCAGCAGTCTTATAACACAGAAATATATTCTGTCATAGATTACTTTCATTCTGGCGCTTTAAATGTGTGCTTTTCAGCGCTTGCCTGACAAGCTGCGTTTGCTGGAGCCCTCTGTCCGTCACTTCCCTTGGGCTATCCAGAAGTGTTCTTATTACCCCGTTGCCCTTTAACACAGCCACTTGATGAAAAAGATGTATTTGTAGCTTTTCAGTGGGGATTTAGTGTTTCAGATCCCTCTGGCTGGCCATCTATTATATTGTAATGTTTATTTATATAGCGCCTACACACAGGAAACTGTTTCAAAGTGCTCAAGGAGAATGGGAACATAGGAAAAAACAACAGTCGCTCAGAGCCCTTGAAATTCTGAGACGATAATAGTCTGCACAGGCAGAATAAGTGTGTAAGAAACATTTAACAGTTGTGACACAGCAAATAGGCCCAAGGGCGATTGTACAGTTTTACAAGTGCGATTAAGGGGAGAAGAGAAGGGAGAACAGAGGATCTTCAGGCACGTAGCATTTGGATCGTGCAGCGGCTATTAACCCCTGGCTGTATTTCTTTCACTCCATTATAATGTATGCACCTGTCACGATCCTCAGCCCTGATCCCCACTGGCAAGCCCATTGGTCAGGTGGAATCAGGGCTCGGATCAATAATAAGGCCTGGCATCCACTTCTCAGGCCCTCTTGGGGCCAGTCCTGGCACTTTTGGCACCAGGCTCATCAGTAAGGAAAGACATCTGATTGCGGAACTACTTTATTTAGGCTTTCAGCCAACATGGAGGCATCCACATAGCTTGATTCCTAGAACCAAGCTATGCGGTCTAGTGTTTTGGGTGTGGTGGCCTAGGGACTACTTTACCTGGACTACTTTACAGTGGCTATTTAAACCACACCCGAACAAGACAACACGCTTCGCGTTACTTTGCTTCTAGCAATGTGACGCTCACCGTGTCCAGCTTTCTCACTAGCCTGGTGAATTCCGGACCTGCAGAAAAACCAAGAACATCGTTAGCAGCAGAATCTTACCTGCATTCATCATCCTTCACTGCTCGCAGCTCCTGGGATCTCTGTTGGTGGAGTTCACCGCCCGGATTGAAGGACCTGAGAAAAGGAGAAAGACATCATTAAAGGAGGTAGTGGAGACATTACAACCACAAAGCGCTTAAAGACTTACCTGGTTGGTTGCTTTTCGGCCGGCATAGCTCCGGAACTCCAACTGCGCTGGGAACTCACCGTGACCTACGAAAAGAGAAAAGCACAGGTCAGTGAGGACAAGGCATTGCTGCGCTATGCAAAGCGCCTCCTTACCGCATCATAGCGCGCCATCATCTCCCGGTGAGAACCAGCATATCCAGTTCTCAAAGCGGACACTCCGCGCTGCTAGGGAGATAAAAAAAAAGGAGACATTTAGAACAGAGAAAAGGCATGCAAGAATTATGATGCCATCAATCACAATAAGACCTACCTGAAAGAGACTACAAGGGCAGCAGTCAGTCAGACCTTGCAGGATTTTGCAGCATTAAATGTCAAATTTTGCGGCATGAAATGGCAAATTTTGCGGCACAAACCTTTATTTATTGCAGCATTTTTGCGGGACATTTTGTATTAACTGGAGGGTGTAAGATTGCCACATTGCAGGAAATAGGCAGAGTGCAAGACTACAAGAGAGCTAGGGTATCATTAATATGTATCTTTTGTATTAATTTAATAGGAAGAGTCCCAGATGTCTCTGGCTTGGCAGAACAGTGTTTGATTTGGCTACATTTCTGGTTTAATGTTCATGCCTATTTAACAGTATTTCAAAAAAGGTAGCAGGCGCTCCTCTCCAGAAAGAGCATGGCATGATAACCTGTTCTGAGATGAGTTTGCAGCATATGCTTTTTTGCTCACTGTACCTTTCACAGATGGGAAATGGCCATTTGCATATCAGTCTTTGTCCCGCCCACATGGCCAGTCCAGCACCGAAACACTATGGCAATTCCTCTCTGAACAAGAGTACCAAAAGCAACCCCATACACGTGTTATCATGCCATGTTCTTTCTGGAGAGGAGTGCCTGCTACCTTCTTTGAACTATTTAATAATATTAACTAAATTGATCATTATCAATTGTAATGCTGAAAATATTCCCCTTCTATCTTCGCCAATCCCCCCAAACACCCACACACCTTTCTCACCAACACACATCTCACCAACTTACATTCCTTAACCTCTCACTCTGTCATACCAATACTCACGTGCTATGTCACACTGTCAAGTCACAATTTGCACTGCCCAGCCCCTGCCACACTCCAAATCATACTCCCAACTCACACCTTACACTCTACAATTCCTCCCGCAATATACAATCTTTCATTCTTTTGTGCTGCTTCTGCATCTTGCATCCTTTCCCCCATTCTATCGCACTCTTCCCTCATCCTTTTTCCCAATCTGCAGCTCACTACCTCTTTCTGGCCAACCGCTTCCTCTCTGCTTTCTGGCTCACTAACCACACGCTCCCTCTACTTTCTGTACCTCTGCTCGCTCTCAGATTTCTGGCCCACCGCATCACTGCTTCCTCTGCTCTCTTGTGCAGCGCTTCCTCCTCTGACCCACTGCTCTCCCTTTGCTTTCTTGCCTATCACTTCACATTTCACCCATCACTCTCCCTCTTTCATAGTGTAACCATTTTTTCATTTTTTTTTTTATGTAGATTTTGACCCAGTTCCTCAAATAATGGGGCATTTAAAAAAAGAACGGAGGATATGCTATTTTTAGACAACCCATTTTTGGAAATGAGCAGGTCACCTTATTCTCAAAGGTGACCGGCGCATTTCCACAGGCTTGAGCTGTACCGCAAATTGTGCGCTGGCCAGCTGCCTTGAATGGTGTTCTGGGTTGTTTGACCGAAGTGTAATTATTTGCGGCAGAATTGACCGTAGTCAATTTCGCTGCTAAGTGATTTGCACTTCAGCCAAACAACCCAAAATGTACCTTTCACCACCACCCCACCACCTCCCCTACTTAACTGCTTGGTCGCTGCCACTTCCCCTGCAACCCTGCGGTGCCAGATCCGTCCCTCCAACGCGGGTCGAATCCGACTCCGCAGGGTCCCTTTTTCGTTTTTTTTTTGTCCCCGGCTCCAATTTTGAGGAAAAAGGGGAAAACACTTCTGCAACCACCCTAAACCAAAAATACTGAACATGGGGAGTGGGTGACACCCCCACAACACATGTTCAGTATTTATAAAAATTGATCGAATAGTACTGGACGAAATAGGTCAAATTGTAACATTCAATAGATTTTTGTCATCAAAATGGGCAGTACTTTGAATAGAATCACTCATCCGACAGTGTTCTGCAAGCTCCTAGCGCAATTCACAGGGACAGGCCCTCCAGGTGCCTGCCGCTGTAAAATGCGACCCAAAAAATGCATTTTTATCCTGTTTGAGGAACAGAAATGCAAGCGGCACAGCAGCGGTTCATACTTTAAAAGAAATGCATGACAGGGTCAGGAAAGACCCTGTCATGCAGTGGCAGCCCCACATCCCGTGCGCATAGGGTTGCCTAAAATTTCTGCACATTTACAAGTGCATCTTGCTTGGAAATGAGGGATGCGCTTTTAAATTGACAAACGCCACTTTATTTGATCAAGGATGTGAAAAAGTCCATCTGAATGGGCGTGCATATAAAATGTGCCCATTCATGTGTCCCTTGTGGATTGGGCTGCACTTTTTTGGTGCGCAAGTGATGAGATGTGTTAGCGCATTTCATTACTTGTGTAAAAAAAAAAAGTTGAGAACCTGTCACCCTGAGTGTTATCTTTTTAAAACAGTAATTTTTGCAGATTACTTTTAAAAAAAATGTTAAAAAAAAAAAGTTTTTAATGCAATTTTTGCACAAAACTGCTGTTTTTGCGGCATTTTGTGCAAAACGGCCGTTTTCGCGGCATTTTGCGGGATCGCAAAATCGCTATAAGCTGGAGGGTCTGGTCAGTGAAGTAACTGGACCACCCGCGCCCACAAAAGACAACGCGCCCCTGCCCAGAGAGCAGGACGGAGAGCCCACCGATTCCGACAACCAGGTGAGAAAAGAACCTGGAGGGGCTGGAAACACAAGGGAGGTGGGGGAAAACTTACCTTGGTAGCCCAGTCCTAATATAGTCTTCATTTCCAGGCGGAATCCCATCGACACCGAGACCACACCAGGGAATCATTGGGAAGGGCACCAATGACCAACTGGCTGGGAAGCGTCCCTGTGGATACCAGGTGAGCGTAACAGCACCCCACTGGTGCCTCAGACTGTTTTCCACTCTAAGCAAGGGGTCCCCAATCATCATGTTGAATTAGGCACCCATACCTCTACAGCCAGGCCTGACGATAAGACTGGCCTACATTGTGCATCCAGTTTGGACATGTTTTCTCACTGTGACATGGCATTCTTAAAGGTAAAGCCAAAAGGAGTGTTTTATTAGGTTGGGATACTAGAGCTGGGGATATTAAGATCTGCTTGCGTCTGCCTGTATTCTGGCCGCCTGACTGCCAGCATCATGAGGGTATAGTGAAGGTGCAATATAGAGCAGACTCACTGCACTGGGAAACAAGTGGGACACAACATTAGAAAAAGAGGCCCTTCATGCTTCGTGTCGAAACATGTCTGGTCAGCGTTCTTTCCAAATGCTAAAGTGAATAGCTTTCGCTGTTAGGCATTTGTAAAGAAAGGCAAAAAAAAATCGGAAGCTTGAAAGCAAGACACAAACAATCCAAAAAGTGGATTTCTTTTTTGCTAGGGCAGCACCACCTCACCCCCACACAGAACCCCCTACACACAGCAGTAGCCCTCTACACCCCGTCCCACCACTCACACTCAGCACCCAGGAACCACCCACACTCTGCACCCAACCTGCCCCGCCCACACACATTGCACCCAAGCCTCCCCTCCACACATGCTCCCAGCACACCACACACGGACCCTCCCACAAGCACACTAAGAACCCAGCCCCCTCCACACAAAGCACCCAGAATCCCCCAACGCTGACACTGAGCCCTGCCACACACTCTCAGCACTTTGCCCCCACAGACACACTCGGCACCCCCGTACAAAGCCCTCCCCACTCACACTCAGCACCCTTGTGCACCCAGCCCCCCCTCCCCCTCTCGAAAACACAAATACACATGGCACCTATAACCCCCCCAAAACCACTGCCACACACACACAGTCCCCCACATACTCAGCACCCCCACACACAGCTTCCACCCCACCACACCCCCAACTGTGCCCATTCTACCCCAACAGCCTTCAACAGACTCCCCCCACCTACCCCCACCCCTCTACTCCCCCAACTGCCCTCACCCCGCCAACTGCCCTCCTTCTCCCCAAGTGCCTCAATTGCTCCCTTCTCCCACGCTTAGAGACTGGTCTCCGGTATTAAGCGTGTTAAAACAAGATTTTTACATTTCTCCACCCAACTCCGCCCACCATTCTGCCCCCTTATGCCCCCTTCTTCCCCACCCCTCGTCTCCCCCAAATGGCCCCCTCAGCACCTCAACTTTCTTCTCCCCAACTTCCCCACCCTATACATAGAACAGTGTTAAAATAAAAATATTTTACTATAATCTGCTGCTCACCCAGCAAATGTAACCCCATTCTCCTCAGAAACACGCTTTTAAAAAAAACACCCTTTGTTATGAGCAGCACAGTTAAATGAAATCCTCTTTATTAATGTTCTGCATGCTTCTGTCAAACAATGACTAAAAGTAGGTTACCTTATTATCACAAAGGTTATGTTTGCCAGATTGGTTTATCATGTGATTTGCATACTTTTTAAGTCATCTCCATCAAAACCCAAACATGTCCTCAAACTGTAGCTGGGAAGATATGTGGTTAAGTACTTCAATTGCAAGACTGGACTCCAGTCCTGTTTTCAACAATTCCCTAAAGCGTCTTATCATGAAAAAATCATTTTGGTCTTGCTGTACCTAGCCTGACAAACTTTGAGGTCCCTGGGAGTGATTTATTTTGCAGGGTACGCAATTCTAAAAAGGCCTCAGTCATGGTATTGCTCCAAATGTTTCCTTGTCTCCCCTGGGGTCCTGATATCTCCCTTTCCAGTGCAGGGAGCCACATGGCAGGTGAAAGCAGATGGTTTTGTTTTGGACGGGTGAGAGCCCATTGAATTATATGGACAGGTAAGAGGCTTGGTCTCAAGCTTTATCCCTGCCACATTGAGGATTTTGAGGGTGCTGGGTGCCTGCTTTTGACTGGGATGGCAAAGGATTCCCACCCAAGGGGTGCATGGTATGTTAAGGCCTGTGGCTTCCATTTTCGCCCAACATAGTCTCAAGCTTTATCCTTGACACATTGGGGATTTTAAGGGTGGTGGGTGCCAGCTTTTGACTGGGATGGCAAAGGATTCTCACACAGGGGGTGCATGCTGTGTTTAGGCCTGTGGCTTCCATTTTTGGCCAACAGAGTCAAAAAGGTGTGCTTAGCATAGCATTCGAAAATCATTCAGCACACGTGCAACTAAGCAAAAACTGAATGACTATTAGTCCGCAAATCATCCTGAAATAATGAATAATCCATCCCCAAATCATCAAGAACAAACATGTTTCATGGCGATGCTCTTGGAATAATCAGAAACAAAGAGTTTTCTCAAATAGGGATGATGTTGGCATCATCAGCAAGCCATCCTAACCTCATCCCTAAATCATCACCCATCATTCTGAGACATTTGATGATGACTTTAACAGCCTGATGACTTCTGATGATGTGGGAATGACTTCTAATGTAATTCGATGATCATCGGATGACTCCAGGATGCTCTCTAAAGTCATCCTTTTAGATCAGGGACATTGTGTGGTAAGTAGCCCGATCTTGCAACCCCTCTTAATATGTGTGTTGGAAGAGCCAGAGCTCACCAGGCGTGTTGCCTGGTGCAGGCTTCGAGGTTCTGAAGCCGCAGCATTGATGCAAGATGGCCCTGGGCATTCGGCCTCCTTGAGCTCCTGGCCTGTTTCCAGCCCTTTGCTCTTTTGCGTCTAGGGTTACCAGGCATCAGGGCGCTGCTCACGTCAATAGTTCCAAGATTCCTTTTTGCTGGCATCTTGTGGTTTCTACCCACCAGCTGGATGAACACATACATAGTCCGTGCCCACCTTATTTTTTGTATTATTAAGGTAGACGCAGCTAACCTCCAATCCCTGCAGATTGCCCAAAATTGAGCAGTTAGGGCCATTCAGGGCCTTTCGAAACAAACATGATCATGTGACACCTACATGACGGGCCCTCCATTGGCTCGGTTGTGCACTGGATCACACATAAGTGATCACACTGACGTAAAAATGTCAGTCGCCACTGCCCCGCCCTACTTAATGAATCGCTTAACCACTGCCCACCCCACCAGATCCCTTCGCTCGAGCGACGCCCACAAACTGCTGCAACCATGGTATAAGTAGGTCAGATTTGGTGGGGCTGGCTGTCAAGATTTGGAGAATGACTTGCAGTCACCGTAGGGGTATTGTCCAAATGCTTCACTTTCCCACCCGAGGCACCACTCTCCTCACCTGAGTCTTCAGGGTCTGGGGCTCCGACGCCGTGTCTGTGGGCAAGGTAATCCTTTTTACTCTTCGTTGTGAGTGCTCTGACACGGAAGGAAGCCGTGGTGGAACTCTGTATAGGTTACCACCTTGGCTCCGCTCCCGTATGCAGGCGGGCAAGGGGAAAAAGCCCAAAGGCGGAAAAAACCCCTGAGTTGTAGTCTTGGGTTGCGATGGGAGATGTAGTCGTCGCTGGATGGAAAGCGGACTTCTATAGCCTCGGAATCCCTGGGTAAACAACACGAAGGTTCTTCAGGAGAGGAAATGACCAGGGAGGAAGGTACGCTGGCAAGTAGCCGGTAAGCGTAAGAACGCAGAAGTAGAGGGGAAATAGGTGGAGAGGAGGAACCGCCAGGGAGACGGGGAAAGGAGGAGAAATGAAGGGAGAGAACTCCCCAGCAGGGGAAACAGGAGCAAGCGAGGAAAAAGCACTGGAAGCGTCTCACCGTGAAAACGAAAGGAGACGGTTGCAACGCAAGGAATCATGGGAAGCAGGAAGTAAAATAGGCTGGATGAGGAACGGAGGAGAAAACACTAGACCGTAGACAGAGAAACGTGAAAGGAACGTGGTGGCCGTGTTAATGGCGGCGAAGCCGTAACAGCGGCATCCATCGCCAACCAAGAGGGTTCATGACAGTATGCCCCCTCTTACTGCCCACCCCGCCCGGCTTACCAGGATGGCACCGATGAAACCTAGCTACTAGGCGGGGCGCTTTGACAAAATGCACGGGTTCCCAAGAATCTTCAGACCTGGGATAACCTCTCCAGGAAATGAGATATTGTAGACGTCCCCGGTAGTAGCGGGAGTCACGGATCTTTGAAACTTCATACTCCTCCTGGGAGTCTCTGGGTGAATTGTCTTGCAAGGGTGTAGACCTGAAACGTGGTTCAGTATGTGACTCTTTGAGAAGGGAAGTATGAAACACCGGGTGCACCCGGCGAAGGTAGGAGGGTAGTTGAACCTTGTAAGCCACCGGGTTGATTCTTTCTAGGATGGGAAACGGACCCAGGAACCGAGGTGACAACTTGGAGGACCGGATCCACCTTGGTAGATATTTGGTCGAAAGCCAGACCTTCGTCCCTTTAGTCCAAGAGGGGTCCGTTTGGCGATGTCGATCAGCAAGGGTTTTGTAGGTCCTAAGGCTCCTCGCTAGACTGTCTCTGGCCGTCCGGTGAGCCTCAGAAATTTCCGACAAAGCCGCTTCGGCAGCAGGAGAGTTACTGGCGTGAGAAACAATGGGCCAGATGGACTTGGGATGAAGACCGTAGTTGCAGTAAAAAGGAGAGATACCTGTGGCAGAGTGTTTAGAGTTGTTATAGGTGAATTCTGCAGTGGGGAGGAGTTGTACCCAATTATCTTGGAGTTTGTTTATGTAGCATCTGAGATATTGTTCCAGAGTGGAATTGAGTCTTTCTGTCTGACCATTGGTCTGGGGATGATAGCCAGATGAAAGAGCACGGTCTATGCCTAATCGGAAACATAAGGCCTTCCAGAATTTGGATATATATTGGCTGCCCCGGTCCGAAGTAATCTTATCGGGCAAGCCATGAAGGCGGAATATATCTCTGGCAAAAACCTCGGCCATGTGATTGGCCGTAGGTAAGCCCTCTAGTGGAGAGAAATGGGCCATCTTGGTGAATGAATCTATGGTTACCATGATGCAAGAACAGGACTCTGATAAGGGTAAATCCACAATGAAGTCCGTAGACAAGTTCCCCCATGGCCTTTGTGGTATGTCAGGCTGAGTAAGGAGACCTAACGGTTTGCCTGTTGGATTCTTTGCCATAGCGCAGACTGGGCATGCTTTGACGTATGACTGGACTTCTCGTCGAAGATTGGGCCAGAAAAACGAGCGTTGTACGAGGTCAATGGTGTTTGCCTGGCCTCGATGTCCTGCAACTCGGCTGTCATGGCACCAGTAGAGAATCCTCTTGCGGAGATGTCCTGAAGGTATATAGAGTCGGTTCTTGTAAAACCAGAGACCATCCTTGGTATGGAACTGAGACGCCAAGTCTTTGTCTTTACAATAGGGTTCAGCGTCCGAAGCCTCTTTGAGCTCCTGTAGAAAGGTGTGAAGAGGTGCCACTATGCGAGTAGACGGAAACATGGGTTCGATTGAGTGGTGGGCCGAACCAGTAACCGACTCCTTGCGCGACAAGGCGTCGGCTAGGACGTTCTGCGAGCCTGGTAAATAGGTAATGGTGAAATCGTATTGGGAAAAATAATAAGCCCATCGTGCCTGGCGAGAATTTGCACACTCGAGGGACTGCAGGACCTTGAGATTCTTATGATCCGTGCGAATGATGAAGGGAATACTGGCCCCCAATAACAGATGTCGCCATTCTTCACAGGCCAATTTCATAGCTAGTAGCTCCTTTTCTAGGACAGTATAGTGAAGTTGACTGATGGTCAGAGTGCGAGAGAGGTAGGCGACTGGATGTTCTATACCTTCGGACTCCTGGAGTAAGGCAGCACCCACGGCCGCGGAAGAGGCATCGGTTTCCACGATAAACTGTTTAGTTTGATCGGCCTGGAGCAATATGGGTGCTGAGCAAAACAAAGTTTTTAGATGTCTGAAACTAGACTCTGCCGTCGATGACCACACAAAGGTTCCAGATGATTTCTTGAGAAGTGCGGTTATGGGTAGCACCATTTCGGAGAACCGGGGAATGAATCTTCTGTAAAAGTTGGTTAAACCCAAGAATCTCTGAACCTCTTTGACTGAGGTGGGAGAAGACCATTCTATAATGGCAGACACCTTGCGAGGGTCCATGGAGATACCCCGGTCAGACAAAACAAACCCTAAATAGGGAATGCTCGAGACCCCGAACTGACATTTCTCCGGTTTGGCTAGCAAACGGTTCTCCTTAAGACGAGAAAGCACTGTCCGAACATGCTCTTCGTGTTCTTCTTTGTTGACGGAAAATACAAGAATATCATCCAGGTAGATGATCACTGAAACAAATAAGAGATCTGAAAACAAGCGGTCCATAAATCTTTGGAAAACTGCGGGGGCGTTAACTAGTCCAAAGGGCATGACTCTGTATTCAAACAATCCGAAGGGTGTTCGAAAAGCCGTCTTCCATTCATCCCCCTTGGCAATGCGCAATAAATGGTATGCATTGCGAAGATCCAGCTTAGTGAAAATGTGTGCGCCTTGAACTGCCTCAAGAATGTCCGTGATAAGTGGCATAGGGTAGCGGTCTCTGACAGTGACCTTGTTGAGACCTCTGTAATCAATGCACGGTCGTAATTCTTTGGAATCCCTCTTGGAGATGAAGAAAAAAGGAGCACCGGCCGGAGATTTTGAAGGTTGAATGAGGCCATTGTGCAGGTTCACATCCAGGTAAGTTCGCAAGACCTCCTTCTCGGATCTGGACAAGGAAAACATACGACCGAACGGAACCAGTGCATTGGGCTCAAGATCTATAGAGCAGTCCTCAGGACGATGGGGTGGTAGAGGTGCTGGCTTGACTTCTGTGAAAACCTCTCTGAAAGCCTCACCAAGATGTGCCATATTATGGATAGTTGGGGATTCCTGACTAGAGACAGGGGTGACCTGTAGTTGAAGATAAGATTGTTGGGGAATACAATGCTTCTTGCAAAACTCAGACTCGAAACGTAGCAAATTGGATACCCAATCGATTTGTGGGTTATGTCTCCGGAGCCAAGTGATTCCCAAAATAACTGGAAAATGGGCAGCTCTAATGATGTCAAATTGAAGTTTCTCCACATGCTGGAAAATTCGAACTTCTAGCTCCTCAGTCGTCTGTGTTATGGGTCCCGAAGACAAGGGGGTTCCATCGACACCTTCCACCTTCTGGTCTTCGAGCCTGGCTAGCCTTTTGAGGCCCACCTTGTCAACCCACAAGGTATCAACGAAGTTACCAGCTGCTCCACAGTCCAAGAGTGCCAAAGTCTCTACGAACTGGTCTTGGATCATCACACTGATATTGATAACCATAAGCCTGGAATCTTCCGGTGTCTTCTTAGTGGATACGGCCAAAGAAACGTAGGGACTGGAAGTTTTGGATAACCACCGGTTTTCTGTCCCTGTTAAAACCGGGGTGATTCGTTTCCCGAACGCCGTGAAGGTAGTTCGGAACAGTCTTTGAGTAGATGTTTGTCAGACCCACAGTAGGCGCAAAGCCCTCTTTCTCTTCGTCTTCTTCTTTCTTCCATGGTGAGTGGTGCTCGGGTGGTTCCAATCTGCATAGGTTCTTCACTCTGTTTAGAAGATGGAGGAAGAGGGTTGGATGATGTCCCTGTGGTAAAGGGATTTTCTCTGTAGCGTCTTCTTTCATTGCGTCTCTCCTGGAGACGATGTTCAATCTGTAGGACTGAGGATAAAAGGTCCGAGAAAGAGGCAGGCCGGGGAGACCTGGCCAGTTCGTCCTTTATCTCCTCTTTGAGACCTCTGCGAAAAATGGCAAATTGTGCCTGTTCAGGCCAACTGGCCTCTGCCGCCAGTGTCTTAAATCTAGTTATGTACGTAAGGAGGTCTGAGGCTCCCTGTTTGACATCCAGGAGATCCTCACAAGCAGTGTAGGTGAGTTCATGTCTTTCGAAGGATTCCCTGAGAAGAATCTTAAAACTCCCGTAGTTCTGTAGAACCGGATTCTCTCCGGTCACAAGAGGTGTAGCCCACGCTAGGGCATTGCCCACCATGTTCGAAATGAGGAAGCCCACCTTAGCCTGATCCGAAGAAAACGTACGAGGGCGGAAAGTGAAGTATATGGTGGCAGCTTCCAGGAACTCTTTAAGTTTCTTGGGTGAACCGTCGAACTTTCCCGAAGATAGGGCCATAGGTGGCAATTCTGGGGGAGGGGAAGGTTCTTTGCCCAGAACCAACTGTTTTAATACCACATTTTCCGCCTTAACAGTCTGAAGCTCTTGAGAAAGGGACTGTACGGCTTTCCATAGTTCTTGGATTTGATCCTGCAGCTGTTCTGGAGTAGCCATGAGTATTTTTGGGCGTTGCAAACTGTCAAGATTTGGAGAATGACTTGCAGTCACCGTAGGGGTATTGTCCAAATGCTTCACTTTCCCACCCGAGGCACCACTCTCCTCACCTGAGTCTTCAGGGTCTGGGGCTCCGACGCCGTGTCTGTGGGCAAGGTAATCCTTTTTACTCTTCGTTGTGAGTGCTCTGACACGGAAGGAAGCCGTGGTGGAACTCTGTATAGGTTACCACCTTGGCTCCGCTCCCGTATGCAGGCGGGCAAGGGGAAAAAGCCCAAAGGCGGAAAAAACCCCTGAGTTGTAGTCTTGGGTTGCGATGGGAGATGTAGTCGTCGCTGGATGGAAAGCGGACTTCTATAGCCTCGGAATCCCTGGGTAAACAACACGAAGGTTCTTCAGGAGAGGAAATGACCAGGGAGGAAGGTACGCTGGCAAGTAGCCGGTAAGCGTAAGAACGCAGAAGTAGAGGGGAAATAGGTGGAGAGGAGGAACCGCCAGGGAGACGGGGAAAGGAGGAGAAATGAAGGGAGAGAACTCCCCAGCAGGGGAAACAGGAGCAAGCGAGGAAAAAGCACTGGAAGCGTCTCACCGTGAAAACGAAAGGAGACGGTTGCAACGCAAGGAATCATGGGAAGCAGGAAGTAAAATAGGCTGGATGAGGAACGGAGGAGAAAACACTAGACCGTAGACAGAGAAACGTGAAAGGAACGTGGTGGCCGTGTTAATGGCGGCGAAGCCGTAACAGCGGCATCCATCGCCAACCAAGAGGGTTCATGACACTGGCTCCCAGGGAATGGATGCCCTTCCCCTGCCAATGCGAATGTCTCACTCTCTGCATGCTTTTAAGAAAGCCACCAAGACTCGTCTTTGTAAGCTTTTTCGTGGTTAGGTATTAGTGTAGCCGACAACCTTTCCCTCCTTTGACTGCCTGTGTGTTCGTGCGGTTTCATGTGTGCCGCCGGTACACGTAATACAAAGAAAAAATAAATAAAATAAATCCCCAAAAGTCACCAAACAAGGGTTTCTGTGTTTGAGTTTAGACAGTTCCGAAATTCACGAAGTTATCACTCCTTATCATTCCCTTTTTCGGTAAGGGTTTACTGAACATTAACAGTTACATCAGAGGCCTGGATACAATAAAGAAAACTATTGCACAAGAAATAACAGCCCAGCTTAGTAGACACCATGTCATACTATAAACAGGGCTGGCCTTAGAAGCCGCAGCACCCGGGGCAGCAAATCAAAAATGTGGTGCCCCGCACCTCCCTAGTCATGCGGCATGGGGTTAGGGGTAAATACACATTTTTCAATAGGCACTGACGCATTTAATTTCAATAGGGGGCCTGCTGCGCCTTCTCCCACCACGCCAGCTTGGGGGAGACCTGGAAAGACTAGTAAGATTGCCTAATATGGCAATTCACATGTGTGTACAACTGTTGCAAGTGCAGGTGTATACTTTGGAACAGGAAGACCTGGATTTACTAAAAAGGTGTGATCCTGGGCAGTTCACTTTCTTTTTCTCTATCTCCCCCTCTATCACACTCTCTGAGCCTCACTACCCCTAAGTGTCAAAATGGGAGTAAATAAAACGGTGATCACCTGAAGTAGTGCTATATAAAAAGTTAGCAAGAATTGACTACACCACTGGTTTGGACTTGGTACAGGTGTGGCTAAGAGAGTTTGTGAGCGTGATGCAAAGAGGGGTAGTGTAGAGTAAAGAGCTTTCATGGAGCGCTCTGCCGGTGTACAGTAAGGGGATGATGAGTGGTGTGGCATGCATGGATGGCTACAAATCACCACTAAATACTTTCTTCAAAGCAGTTGGGAGATTTATCAGTAGAAACTCTTTGGAAATACTAAAGTGGAAATGGCAATGGGACACACTAACGGAGATAGCAAAGGCTGTTTAGAGAAAGGGTGGAATATCGAAGGCAAGTGTATGTCAGCTGAGAAAAGATCATGCAAGCAAACTTCCAAATTACATTTAAGAGATTGTTTCTATTGGAGTACAGTTGAAGGATATGGCTTTCAATAATGCAATTCACCTGATAAAATCACCCCAGGAAGGTACTTGATAGCAATTGCAGAGATGCATAGACGGGTGCACGTGTTTAATCGCAGCTGTTTTTAGTGATTTTTTTTAATGAGGGTTTCCTCAGCAACCCCCCCATCTAACCCAACCCCACCACCACTCCATGCCAACCACCACCCCCAAATCCACTACCCAAGCACACAACATAATAATAACATAATAATAATAAATCTTGACGAGTTTTCTGATGATTAATTATAGGTTTCCTTGTCGCTTGATCAAAGGTACACTGTTGTGTTTGCCCAACAGTAATAATATAGCTGAAAGTACATCTTTGGAGTGCATGCGCTAAGGATAAACGAGATATTCAGATTTCCATTTTTATATTTATTTTCTTATTTTGTGGATTGATTAGAACAAAAGTGTTTTTAAATTTGCAGGAATGCACACTCAAAGAAAATACTCTTGCACATTTTAAAAAACGTGTTTTCTAATCAATGCACATAAGAAAATAAACATAAAAATGGAAATCTGAATATCTCTTTTAACCTTAGCGCATGTACACCAAAGATCTACTTTCAAGATATATATATATATTACACGGCCCACGGTAGTGGGCGTGTAGTTATGGTTAAGTTGCTAATCCCATAGGAAGAGCACTTTTTGAGTGGCTTATAAGTTAGCTCTCCCTGGACGAATCCTTAGCGCGGCGAGGATCGGGGGAGAAATACAACTTTGGCGAGTGTGTTGGTGTGTAAGAGTGTGTGGGGAGGGTGGGGGAGTAAGAGATGGGTCAAATGCTGTATTTGTTTAGGTGGCAGGCACCCATGATGTGTTTGTCATATCCGCGGTCACCGCGGCTGCATATAGCCATTCAAAATGTTTGATTCTATGGGTGTGATCTATGGGTGTGATATGCTGCAGTGGTTGTGGCCGGGGCCTAGAGTATTGGGTGCATGGCCGAAGGCCATAGGCCTTAGGCCGTAGGCCATGCACCCAAGACTGTAGGACCCGGCCACAACCACCGCAGCATATCAAACCAATAGATCACATCCATAGAATCAAACAGCTATCAAATATTTGCAAATCTACAGTTTGTGTACTGTTTGATTTGTATAGTCTGCATGTGACGTTGTGGCTACATCATGTCATTAAGGTTGTAGAGTTTGGTAACAAGCATTGCAGTATAACATATCCATGGAAGTAAACATTTTGTATTGTGGTGCATGGTTAGATGTTTGCTTCAGTGGTTGTGTTATGGGTCAGTATTTGTGAGTTGTATTATAATATACTTACTGTTTGATTTTTTCTGATTGGATATATTTTTTCCAAGACTTGGGTAAATGGAGCAGATATTCTTTTTCAATTTCTGTGATAAAAGAAAAGATCATGTTAGTGTAGGTAGTTTATAAAGACTTATTACATTGCATAATAGACACTTCTGCTTTATTTCGACCCTCATATTTATAAGTTTACAAACAAGTGTACTGTGCAATTTGCTCAGTTTCTGTGTTTGTTTCTTAAATCATTGGGTCTGTGGGAAAAAAATCCATGTTGGATTTAAAAAAAACTTTTTTTGTTATGGTACAGTACATTTCTTTCTTTGTTTTCAGCGTTTACTTGTTTTTCTGGCTAATGTTCTATCTGTTGGCTTGTTGCAGATTGTTAGATACCTGTTGTTGAATTGTAACTGGTTATAGTTTTTTATTTATATTCTCAAGTGCTGATCCATCTGTTGGGTTGTTGGAGATTTTTGGGGCAGTTAGATGATACCTGTTGGCGTATTCTAACTGTTTATTTCTTGTTATATTTTAGTGGTATTGATTTATTTTTTGATTGTTGCAAAATCTTGGGGCAGTTACGCCTGTTGGCGTATTCTAACTGTTTATTTCTTATAATTTAGTGGAATTGATTTATCTGTTTGGTTGTTGCAGAATCTTGGGGCAGTTAGATACCTGTTGGCGTATTCTAACTGTTTATTTCTTATAATTTAGTAGAATTGATTTATCTGTTTGGTTGTTGCAGAATCTTGGGGCAGTTAGATACCTGTTGGCGTATTCCGTTTATAGTTTTCTAATTGAAGTTTTATTAATGTTTATGCACAGATTAGTTATAACATTTTGGTTTTAAGAATATTAAATAAGCGTTTATAAGATTTGCTGGTAATTTCTCTGCTTTAGAGTAATGGTACTATCATTACATTCGAACCATCCACAATTTTTTTTCATATATGCAGTGTAGTGACCTGCATTGGTTGTGGCTTCTGTGTGGTAGATTATACCTATTGTTGTGAAGGTTTCCTTACCAAGTGATACTTGACCATGTGTGAATCCAGTCAGATTGAAGTTGTTTTTGGTACCATCTGCATTGTAATGTAAAAGCATTAGTATTACATATTTACTATTTGTTTGTATTAGTAAGGTGGAGCGATTATCTGAATTGCAGGTAGTACATCATCTGCCATGGTTTGCATTTTGTACAAGTTGCTGAAATGGGACGGATTCACAGTTAGGTATGGATACATACATGAAGTGTTCATTAGGGATTTGTTCCTGTGCCACATTGTTGCAGAGAGCGCATGTATGTTTGCACATGTATGAAATCTGGAAGATTTAATTTATAGGTATGTTTTTGTTTTCCAGTACTTGTAGTAAGTACATTAGAAATTCTTGTGGATCGTCTTGTGGGTTTATAGTGAATTTCACCATTCACAGTAGTCCAATTCTTTTCTTATTCCATGAACACTGTATGTGTTGTCAGGATTGTTGCATTCATTTCTATGAAGGACTAACATTTACAAACACAATTGGTCTGTATTGTGTAGGTAAATGTTGTCAACAATTGGTGGCAATTGGAATAGAATATTTATTGCTACATTTGCGTAGCAATTTACACCAGTTATATTTGAAATTTTGAATGGACCAGATAGTTCTGTGTCGAAGTCATTTCTTCGGAGTGTGTGTTGCTTCTTTGGAGAAGTACCTGAGTTACATTGAGTAGTAGATTCTTCTTTGGTTGTAGTAATTGATGAAGTATTAGCTTCTTTTACTCTCTTTGGAGCATTTGCAGTGAGGTCCTGTTGCATTTCTGTTTGAAGTAGTTTTATTTTACAACGTTTTGTTTTTTGTGGAACAGGATAGGTTTTTAGATGGGGGTATACAGTGAACGTAGTCTTTTGTATTCTAAAATGCGAGGAATATCAGCGTTTAGTTTACTTGTATCAAAATTGATTAGAAATAGACCTTTTAGTTATTACTGATGTAGAAAGTTTACATCAGTTATAGTGCTTTCATTTGCTTTGAAAGCGTATTCATAGGAGTCATAGATATCTAGTAACTCTTCTTTTCAAGTGTACATAAGCGTGATAGTGCTATGTAGCTCATGTCTTCTTTAAAGACTGTGTTCCCAATATCTATTAATGCTTTCTCTAGGGTAAGACCTTGTGATTTGTGAATGGTGACTGTGTATGCTAGAGTTAGCAAAAATTGCTCTCTGCGTACATACATGTGTTTGAAAAGAAGTAATCGAGCGGTAGAGCATCCTATCTTTTTTAATTCTGATCGTTTGTCAAAGAGAATATTGACAAACTGAATGTTGTTGTCACGTGGGTATGTTTGAAAGCCAACAACTGTACCAAGTGCTCCTTTAACTAGTCCTTACTTCACGTCAAGGTTACGTTTAAGCATTACTCTACAGTTTAAAGATAATTTTAATGTTTTCTCCAAACCAGCTGCGTTGGAAATAGAGTTTTCTAAGGTATTTAGTCTTGTTGTGGCTTGTTGACACATGGGTAGTGTCATACCATGTACATCCAGTTTGTCTGGGGAGCAAATTTCAATTATTGTTTGCATTTCTTTTTTCAACATTGTTTCATTGAATTTTGAACAGCTTGCAAGAGTTGGCATCAAGGACATACAAGTGACATTTTTGTGTGCTAATATTTCCATGACATCAGTAGCACATGAATTATGGCCATACAATGCATGGATGTGCCAGGTTTTTAATATTGATTGTGCTTCTTGAGGTAGTACACCAACTCTAATACTTTTTAAAATATTGGCCTATGTGAGGTCTGCAGACTGGCACGTGTTTTCTGTTAATTTTCTGTATTGGAAATGTTGCCAAAGGTTGACATTTCCTATGCTGCCAACAGTTTTACGGCAGAAGTTGTGTCCTAATGTTTTAAAAATAGGTTAAACTTTCACTGGTGTCAATTGAAGAAGATCTCTGAAAACAATAATGTGTTTTCATCCAAAGAGCTCTTCGTAGTTTGTTTTGAGAACTTCTTGTAATTTGAGGTGAATCAAGGCCAACATTAGGTTGGAGACCATGCCCACTTCATCTATTAGTAGCATTTTCGTTTGTTTTAACACTCTGTGTAGTTCCATTGCTGCTTCTGTACAAAGTTTGTAATATTCTAATTTGTTTTGGTGTTCTACTGGAAGGAGTAGTAATCGTTGTAAAGTGACACCGCCTATGTTGTAGGCAGCTAAACCTCTGGGGGCAGTTACAACAGCTGACAGTTTGTTGTTTGTCAATTGTTGAAGGAACTTACTGATGATTTTGATTAACAATGTTTGCCTGAACCAGCTTGACCACTGACGTATAGTAGTATAGGTTTGTAATTTTGGCAGGTACATTCTTTATTTTCATGTTGTACACCATGTGCAATTTCTTTTGTTACTTCTTGAAAAATTGTACGCTGCTCATTGTTCAGTTTTGATTGCAGTACAGTTAAGTCTTCTGTATCTTCTTCATAGTGACACATGGTGTTTTCTAATTCTGCCATAGCTAATTCTGCCTCATTTGCTAATAGTGGCTGTCCCAGTGGTTCTTGGCTTCCTGTTATAGAAGGTTGACTACTGTCGGGAGTGCCTTTATCTAGTTGGGCGTTCTTCTTCGTGTTGCTGTTCATTGTGCAACATTGTTTTGTACTGTGTAAAGTTTACATCAGTTATAGTGCTTTCATTTGCTTTGAAAGCGTCTTCATAGGAGTCATAGATATCTAGTAACTCTTCTTTTCTCCATGGTTTAAAAAGTTGTAGCAGGGACATGTAATATAGTTCTTTATGCTGAGGAGTTTTTAATGACGATTTGATATGATTAATTAAACTTTGTTTGATAAGTTTCACTAAGCTGCCTTCACAATTTGTCACTCTGTATCTACCTTTATTTTCATCTGGTTTTATATTATTTTTGTATGTAAAGTTTTGGGCTATGTGGTATAGACACATGGTTTCTAAAGTGGTACTCCTGTTTGGGTAGTATGTGTCTAGTAAATTGTTTTTCAAAATGTCTTGGCTGTTGGGATCATTTTTGGCTATTGTGTCTATGTCATTGTATGATTTGAGAACTCTTTTTCTAGATTTAGCAGGACCAAGACTTAGCCATACTATATTTTCAGATTTTCCATACAAATCAGTACCGGTTAAATGATCTGCAGCTTCATAGCAGTCACATTCTCTATGAGAGAGCATGTTTATGCCTAAACTGTACAATTTCCGAGACAGTGTTTTGTCCAATGATAGGTCATCCCAGAGGTCTTGAAGCTCTGTTTTTTCTGCTTTAGTTAAGTAGGCTGTAACATATCGTGCAACTGCAGTGGGATTGTCTGCAATGTACTGCACATCTATGTTTGCATTCCATAAGAGGGCAACAATTACATTGTAATCATTGCTATATTTTGCTTCTTCTGTTCTTTTTATGTAATATGTGTTCTTAGGTGATTTACCTTTAACACTATATCTAACTGAAGACACAAAGTTGTTTACTTGACCTGTTGCTGTAACTGGTCCAGGGAAACCAAAGCGGCATTTGGTGTAGTATTTCCCTTTGTTTTTGTATTTGCGATGACAATATTTCCCACATTTGTGTCTTTGAAATTGCAAAATATGTGCATGAAGATCACTATTTGTTGCTTCTGATGAAATTTCACAAGTGACATATTTTTCGATAAACTGTACAACAGTGGCATCACTGTCTTGACCAAATTTAGGAGCATCTTTAATCCATAAAAGCATGTGGGAATGTGGTGCTCCTCTGGCTTGGTATTCGAGGGGAGGAACAGTTTTATTGCAAATAAAGTGTAGCATAGCAATGAAGCGAAGATGGAAATATCTTGAAACATTAACAGGATCTAGAGAGCAAAGTTCTCCAGGTGTTAGTATATCTGTGTTTGTTTTGTTTTTATTTGATATGCGTAGGAAATCATGTAAATCTTCCCATGCATACTCTGCACAACTTAATGTAACAAACCAAGTGGGTGGGCCAAGGTTTCTTATCATACAACGTGCATCTCCGTGACATCGGAACCAGCACTCTTTAGTACCACGCATGTTTGCTAACAGATTTGTAATGCTTGATTGTAAAACCTCATCTTTTTCTTGCACATTTTGTAGTAATTGCGTAGCTGACATATTTTGAAAGTGGGTACCTGATTTCAATGTGTGGACAACTCCGTAGCATAGAGTAACATAGAGTTGCTAGTTCACTTTCAAAGAGTAGGTGGAATATGTATTCCACATTTTGTCTAAATCTGGGATCTTCAGAATACATTCATAACGAGCGGTATTCTGATGCTGTTATCTGAGTGGGTCTATCATCGTATCTTCCTCCTTTCCCAGTAGGAAAGAGTAGAGGAAAAGCATGTGCTTCTATACTTTTTTCCCATATGCTGATTGGTGATCCTTTGGTTTGTCGCATTTGGTACATTTTAGTGCATCATCTATGGTGTCTTTAGAGTGTAATGGATGAATTGTATAATGGTCTAAAATATTGGATACTGTAGCAGGATCTAGAAGTTCAAATTGACCAGTTTCTGGTGACTCTTGAATTATTTCAGTCGTTTCCCTCAGGTTTTCTTCAAAATTAATTTCTTTGTAGTATTCATTGTTGTCTTTTAGATATTACAAGGCTTGTCTAACTTTATGTAAGTCTACGAGTTGTTGCCAAATTTTTTCGTCTTTGTAGGTACAGCATTTACTAAGACAATTAAAGATTGCTTTATTGGACGTTGCACTCCTAGAGTGTGGACATTTTCTTTCAGATCTAATGGTAAATAGACTACTTTGTCACGAATGCCTTTCACTAATTCTGAGGGAGGTAATTTTGCTGTTTTTGGTAGAAGGCGTATTATTGCTTGAAATGGATGTTTGAATTATGATGCTCTCATATAAATTGAGTTGTTGCAAGGGTTTTGGTAGTGGGAATAGTTCTAAGTTATTTGTGATAGCACGTGGAGGAGTTTGGTTGTTGTCAAGGTTTGCAGTGCAGTAACTGCAAAGTATTAAGGGGTCATTTATTTCGTATTTGTTTTCTGCTATAAAGGTAGAGAGCTAATTCAAACCATTTGGAATCTTCATTGTCTTCTATTTTGAATGTTATGTCTACAGTTTTTGTGCTAGTTTTATAAAAGGTTCTGCAGCAACACACACACATAGTTTGGTACTTTAGCGCATGCACTTTTACATTTTAGTATTTCTTTTTTGTATGTGTGTAGTAGAAGGTTGCCATTTGTAGAATTGTTCCTAGTCTGTTGTAAAGCTATTGCATTTTGTAAGTGGCTTTCACTTCCAAAATATTTTCTGAGGATATGCTCTATTTCTTCGAGTAGGTCTTTGGCTGTACCATGTAGAAGATTGTTATTTAAATTGTCTAATGCTAAAGCTGGACTTTTAGCATAGTACAGTTTATGGACTAGATTTCTTATAGTTGAATGATGTGTTGATATAATTTTGATATGATGGACGGTGCTTTTGCAATTAGGTTCTGAAATGCAGGCTGATGAATGTCCTTGTATTCCTGTGGGTTTGCGCACTGGACAGGTATCCATATTTTGTAGAAGTTTCATTTTGAATTTGTCTTTGCATTTTACATATTGATTGAGGAACTGGCGTAAAGATTTGAAAGATTTTTTGTCAATGTTACACATTGACATGTACGGCCATTTGTATACTGGATGTTTTGGTTCAGTCTGATGGAGAGGTGATACTGAGTTTTCTGGGGATATATTTGTGAGCAGCGTTTCTTATTCCATAATGGTATGATTACATTTTTCATACCCTTGTCCACTGCTATGTATGGCAATTGTGCTTGTTTGCTTTTGTTTGTATGCTTCTTCATTGAAATATGGCTCTGTGCTCGTGGTGTGACTCCATTCACCTCCACAGATATTTAAGAAGTTATTTTTGTTGACATTTCGTTAATTGTGAAGTTTTTTTTGTAATTTAGTAGTTAGTTTTGTTAGTGGTTTCATTCTGTTTAACACTAAAATAAATAACTTCCTATTGAGAAGGATTGCACTGTCTATGAGAGCTTCTAAGATTAATTTTCTACGGTAGGTTTTAAGGGTTGTGCATGATTTCTCTCCTGTTTTTATGAGATTCTGAAGGACTCTGTGGCAGAACATTTTTTGTAAAATACTTTTTTTGGTATGGTTATTTGCCACTACATCAAGATTTATAGGAGCAGTGTTAGCAGTAGTGGTAGCTGAATTCTTGTTAATTACTTTCTGTTTAGTTTAACATTTTGAAAGAGGAGGCAAAGTGTTTGTACTGGATGCTTGTTTTTTTTCGCTTAATGATTCTATTAGATCTTTTGTTTTAACTTTTTGTACAAAATCTACTAGCGATGGATGCTTATTTTGGACACTTATTTTCATTTTCTGTACTTCTGCATTGCTTTTTATGGACTTGCTTTTTGGTAGGCATTCTTTGGGGTCTGTTGAAAAAAAAGAAGGTATGGGTTGGGCTGTTATGCAATGTATGTGTGCTGTGTGCATGAGTGTCTGAGTATGATGGTAAGGATGTATGTGGTGGTGTGTGATTGTGCAATGGGCAGCTACAACTAGTTGGGAAAGCTATTCTTGTATTTGTGTGTTAGTATACTGGGGTTGAGATGACAGTAGAAAGTAAGCTAGTGGTGAGGAGAAGCACTAATACTAAATCTAATGGTATAGAATTAAAACAGTTCTTTGTTCTGCAATGCTAACATTCTAGGGGCTGAATTATGTAATTTGTATGCCGAAAAACAGGGATTTATGCACCATTCTGCATGCAAATCTTTAACAAATGGGGATTTGTGGGCAGAATGGTGCACAAATCTCTGTTTTTCGGTGTACAAATTCCATGAATCAACCCCACAGTGTGTTTGAGTAACAGTAAGAATATTATGGTAGTATTGTACTTACATTTTTGTTTGGAATGAGATGCTGCTGCTTTTCAGGAGAGTGGTCTTCACTGCAATTGTAAAATACAGGAGCTAGTAATTTTGTGTGTTTATAGCACTGATGTTAATTTAGACATTGATTTTTATGTTTTTTTAGTAGTATTCTTGTTTGATAACTGAACATGGTGTGTGCATGCAGTTTCCTAGGACTATGTGCAGCCTTTATATTTTACTTACAATATGTTAGTTCAACATGCTTTGCAAATGAGTAGAATACTAAGTATATGATACTCACTTGGTTTCTTAGGGCTGTGTTATTGCATGTTAGGAGATAGAAGAAATAATGATGTACTTGTTTTGCAATTTTTGTAAGGTAAATGGCAGAAACTGTATAGAAAAGCATCGAATGTATGCGTTTGTGAAGGTGTGGGTAATAAAGCAGAAGGATGTGCTGTACAGGGAGTGGTGTTATTTCAGCTGTGAGCTTTTCAATGATAGTGTCTATCTGTGTGAGTGTATAAAGATGCATGAACTTATCCTGGCTGTGTGTAATTTTATAATACACTACTAAGTGTTTTACTACAATTATACTGTTATTTCTCCCATCTTTTAATATTATAATTTTTTAGATAGTTGTGTGTGTAAAAAAAGAATTTAGATAGCAGACAGGTTTGGAAGTGACAGTTGATTATAGCAGATGGGAAAATAATAGTAAGTTAATTTTATAGTTTATACAGGTTAAGTGGCAGTTACTCTGTTTATATGCATTTATAAGAGTTGTACATGTACTGTGCATAACATATGCATACCTGTGGTTTGGATTCATGCATGTGCATATGCATGCAGCTGCAAGTAGAAATCTTGGAGACTTGTACAGTAGTTTTGTAGTGTGTGCTTTCCAATGATATGAGACTTGTACTCAGAGGGGTCAACAGTACATTTGAAGTGCTGAACTCTGAATGATGGATTTAGATGTAGAGGTCTTGGATGTGATTGGTGGATAGTTGCGTGACTGCTTAGCTATATCCAATGAAGGAATTGCACAGAGCATGAACTGGAAAGGGTAGAAGGGCTGTCTAAGGGTTACGCGGTCCGTGGACACCGCGGTTGTCCGCGGACAGGGCGTGCAACATCCGGGGTTTTCCAGCAAATCCAGCATGGAAAAGGGACTGTAGGGATTACCCAATCAGGTGTTGAGGTTGTGGATTTGTGTTGAAAGAGACTGTGTGTAGTGAAGATGGCAGAGGTGGAGAAAGTCAGGGTGTCGGTGCTTGGAGATATGTTTGTGCATGGTTTACAGCAGTATGCTCAATGCAGGCATGTTGGAAACAATTTTGATGTTAAAAGCGTGGAGGTGGTGTGGAGCACTGTGCCTGATTGCAATGTACAGGGAATTGTACAAGTTTGTGAAGATATGGGCAGGATGAACAGTCCCCATGTGGTAGTTTTGCACTGTGGTGCTTTCCATGTGGGCTATGTTAGTGCCCCTACTTTGTTGGCAGATTTGGAACACTTGGTTCAAGCAGTAATGAACATCCTTCCAAATGCCAAACTTATTTTTTCTGGATTAGTACCTAGGGCAATATGGGACAATATTTCTTGTTTTTTCTCCTCAGCAAAACATTTCTATGTGTGCAATCAACCGAAGCATGTGTGCTTTCATGCTTAGAGCTGGTATGTTCTTCTGTAATAATGAGAATATGATTCCAGTAATGCTGTTTATTTTAAAGAAGATGGCATTTCTTTATCTTTTATGGGAAATTCCATGCTGTTCTGGAATGTAAGTGTTGCTTTGGAGAAGGTTATGTGAAGATTTTAGGAGTAAAGTAAGAAAAGAAAATACAAAATAACAGATGTTTTTTCAATCATCTGCAAACCCCCCCCAAAAAACGTCTCTTTTCAGAGCCGACCTTAAGGGGGAAATGGGCGCACACTATTTAAATTTAAATTCACCACGCTCAGATTTTTGATATGTCCGCGGACATGGCGGTTGCTGGCAGACACTGCGTATTACATAAGGGGATTTTGGGGTGGAGAGGCATGCAAATGAGAATGCGTAGAGCAAGGGATTGATCAATAAAATTTACTGGGTGTGTTGTGTAAGGAGAGAGTTTGTCACAAAGTCTTTTTTCTCAGAGAAGAACAGATAGCTATGGCTGTGTGTTTCAGAAAACAGATTATCTGGATTTTGGGAGACTCATGGATACATTAGTTGGAGGTGCATGCAGAACGCTGTGGAGTAGCTGCAGATCTTGGATTCCCTCATGTGGAAGTGCATTGGCATGGAATGAAGTGGCTGGACTTGTTACCTCTCTGTGCTACTTTGGAGACACAGCATCATTCAGACATAATTATAATTCATTGTGGAGGGAACAGTTTAGGACATGTGTCTGGAGTTTCTTTGCAATTTGCAATGAAAGAAGGACTTGGGAAGGTCATGGACATGTTTCCAAATTCTCAAGTAATTTTTTTTCGTATTGCGCAGAGACAAATGTGGCTGCGTTCTTCTTCATTTGGTCCACAAATAGAGAAAGCGAGGCGCAATGTCAATAAGGCTGTTTGTGCCTTTTTAAGAGATGTTGGCATGTCCTCTTTTCACAATGAAAATATCATGTTTCGTAGCACATACATTTTCGCAGAGATGGATTCCATTTTACTTATGCTGGCAATCAGATTTTTCTGAGAAATGTACAAAATGCATTGCAAGCTTTTTTGGAATTACAGCCATCCATTTTGCAGTAGGTGTTGACCATTTGAAGTTTTTTTAAACACATACAAACACCACCAAAAGGCTCTTTTCAGAGCCACCACTTCCTCCCAGAGAAAAGTGCAATGGTTATGATAGGGCAGTACCTCAGAATTTTAGATGTCCGCGAACTGTCCGCAGACTTCTAAAAAATGCACATGGCCCTGCTCCATTTATTTGCCACTACTATTTTGAGACTGTGAAAAGCGGCTCTGAAAAGAGCCTTTTTTTGGGGGGGGGGTGGTTGTTGTTTTTTATTTATTTATTTTACACACAACACACCAGGAGAGGAAGGGAAAGGAGGGTAAGGAAGGGACACCAACCACAGGGATAAGAAAGGACAGGTGGAGAGAGGAAGATGTAGGGTGGGCCTTATTTAGGTAGGTAGCAGACCTTCTCATGCTCCGTGACCGCAGTCTCGAAAGCACTCCGAAGACTCTCCCCCCTGCAGAGTACTGCGTCGCAGTACATACACAATATTGTGACCCTCGAAAGGTAAGTGTCAACAGCATCATGGATGGCCTATGAGGAAGCTGGAGGGATGTGCTGTCCCACAGGAGTGTCTCTTGTGGTGACAGGAGCAGAAACTGAGGATGTTTTAGAGGAACTCAACCTACTACATTTATCACAAGGTACAACCTCGCGAACGGCCCCACCATGGAACGACCTTAGGTGTTGCTTCATGGATGTCGCACCAAAGCTGTACGAACCAGGCCTCCCACGACTCAGCACCATTTTGCACTGGCTGCAGGTGACCTTGTTCACACATGCTTTTGGTACGTCACCATGAATGGTAAACAACCGCCACACCCAAGACTCACGGCGAGTGCTGGTAGTAGGGACTTCTACTACCTCATCCTCTTCATCCTCCTCCTCTACATCCTCACGCCTGTTCCCCTCTGCAGGCCCTTGGGGAGGCGTTGGTGGTGGAGGGTGTGGGGGTGGTGCTGAGGCACTAGTAGCACCAGCTGGAGCAGCAGCAACCACAGATGCCATCAGGTCTGATGATGGAAAGCAGCAAGAGCAGCAAAATCAGCAAGATCACCAAAAGCCAAAATAGACAATGCTCTGTGAGGTAGCCAGAAGCAGAATGAGGATGAGCTGTGGGGTGTGGCCTTTTATAGGGGTGCAGGTGCACGCTCCGCAGACAGCCGCACTGTCTGCGGACAGTTCAAACACCCCAAACAGGCTTAAAAAGTTCAAAAAACTATGTAGAAAGCCAGGGTCATTGTCTGGGACATGTGCACTGGTGGAGTTTTACTGTAAAATACTTTCGATTGTCCAAAAAAGTACTTGAAAAATGTTCGGGGACCAGGACAGGGTCCGCAAATCAGGACACACTCTCAGCGTGGGTGCGGTCACATGATGACGTCGCGAACACGTCCGCAAATGGGACGGGTGTCTGCAGGACACCAAATGCGTAGGAGCGGTCGTGCACATGTGCGCTGATGTTCTACGGACAGTGTTCGGGTCCTCAAACTAATTAAAAGTGCGACACACGTGAGATGGACAGTTACGGACAGGCGCGATGTTCGTAGGACTTATGGGTGAGGTGCGCATGTGCGTAGATGTTCTACAGACAGTACGGACAGGTATAGTGTTCTTAGGACACCTCCATTTTGGTTAATTGTGGACATTCTAGACACCAAGTGTGTTCTAAGAACAGTTCCTTGTTGCTTGCAGACAGTATGGACATGTATAGTGTCCTTAAGACACATCCATTTTGGTTAATTGCGAACATTCCGGACACTGAATGTGTTCTAAGAACAGTTTCATCTTGCTTGCGGACAGTACGGACAGGTATAGTGTCCTTAGAACACCTCCATATTGGGCAATTGCGGACATTCCAGACACCGAGTGTGTTCTAAGAACAGTTTCATCTTGTCTGCCGCCAGTACGGACAGGTATAGTGTCCTCAGGACACCCCCATTTTTGTTAATTGCGGACATTCCAGACACCCGCGCTGTCCGTGGACACCTTAACTGCCTTTTTAAAAATAACAAAAACACAAAGGACTGAATTAAACCACACATAATATTTTTTGTATTATAAAC
Organism: Ambystoma mexicanum; assembly: GCF_040938575.1. Classification (NCBI taxonomy): domain Eukaryota; kingdom Metazoa; phylum Chordata; class Amphibia; order Caudata; family Ambystomatidae; genus Ambystoma; species Ambystoma mexicanum. Next base: position 495,884,437 of record NC_090936.1, on the reverse strand, counting down.
AGAAATAAAATTTATGAAAGAGACTGGGAAGTAGAAAATGGCACAAATACAGGGGAATTAGGGTTTTAGAGAGGATGGATGGGAGAGGATGAAGGGATGGAAGTCTCATCATAACGTTTTTCTTGGTGGTGAGGGTTTGGGGATAGTTGACTGGGTCATGGAGAGGGGGAACAGGTACATGTGGGACAGTGATATTTATTCTTTTCTTTTATGTGGTCCTCCACAAAATGTTTTAAAAGATTGAAATGTTCCATAAGCATATACATTTATTGTTCCATGCGCTGCAGAGTATTTTCTAATGCCCATTTTGCTGTATTAATTTCAATGTTTGTATGGTCTGTTAAAAAGATATATATATATGTTAAGTACACAAAAAGTAATGATTATTAATTTGCTTATATAGAGAAGTGTCTACCATTAGTATCACTGTCTTCAGACATTTCCTCATGTGGGAAATTTTCTTCAAGCCATTCCAAAGTACTGGACATTTCTGTGTAAAAAGAATATATTACATTTAGTGTACCAAATACAGAAAGTTTTGAAATATATAAGAAAAATGAAGTTTACTTACTAGTTTCTGGTAAGTTGTGTTCTTACTGTTGTGCAGGTCTGCTGTTGCTCCTAGCTGTGCAGTTTCTGTGAGGTAATTATGTTGGAAGCACATCTTTTTTGTTTTGGTATATTCCATTTTAGTACATATGGTATTTAAATGGATGGTTGATGTGTTACATATATAGGCTGCACTTCTTATTTATGATTACATATAATGTGTTTATGTGCTGCTTTTTGAACTTATTCAGTGTTTATATGGCATGATAGAACAATTTAAGATACCCCCTGAGTTTTTGGGTAGTGTTGATGTTGTCCACGTCCTTCCGCGAAGATACGCACAGTCCGCGGACATCAAAATCACTAGCTGGGGGTTCAATATGTTCTATGTTACATGTATATAAAGTAAGGGAATGTCATGAACCGTCGCTTGCGTCCATTCTGGACTTTGTGGTCCCTGACCCATAGAGGACTGGATGCAGTAATCCTCCCAACATGGCCGCCATATACAGAACGCAGCTTGCCAGTCTGCGCTCCACGCTCTGCGTACTACTAAACAGACACGCCCCCGCGGCTCTGCGCGTCTCAACGCTACCGCTCGCTGTAGTTGGACGTGTGTTGCCGGAGTTCGCTCGGGGCTTTCTTCTGAATCCTGTTTCCTGGTTCCTTGAATCCTCCTCCTTTCCTTCCTTTCCTCAAAACTTACCTTCGAACTTTCCAGGATTTTCGTCTGCGCTCGGGTCACGGCGTTCTGTGCCTCCGAGCTCAGACATTGTTCCTTCCTGGTTCCCGTCTTGGACATCTGAACGTAACCTGGAGTTGGAATATCATCCTCACGCTGGAATCCGAAGACCAGCACACAGGTTTATACAAATCCTGGACCGTGCGAAAGAAATCACCAAAGAAGCTTGCAAGCAAACAGGAAAAACAGGTGAGAAGTGGAGAGACTTGTGACAGGGAATGCTAGTAAACATCTATCAAATTCACACTATGAATATGTTTATTCAGTAAAATAAAATGTGATAAAGGGAGGTTATGGTTAAGTTGCACTATTAAAAACCTATGAAATTCAGTAAAAACTTGGTTAAAGGGCCATTATGGTTCAAAGTAAAACCGAAAAACCCTGAAATTCGCTAGTTATGGTAAGCTAAGCAACCATTACTCGCGCCACCACCGTGAATTGCTAAGACTAACACCCAGGACATCAAATATGACATCACAAATGTCATTGATGACATCACCTGTGCATTTACTTTTCATGAAAAGTCTGTACAAGGGATTCTTATTATAATGTTGGCAAAAAAGTTTCAAGGATCATTGGAATAAATATCATGAGCTATGTAGTGCATTAAGCAATGCATTGATATAAATAGCATTCTATTATGAAGTTGTTTACAGTATAGTAAGCTACTCATGTATAAACATAAGAATTGTGTGCAGCATACATGATGGAGGTGCAATATTCATAATCTTCTCATGTTGAATAGTGAAATGATAAATGCTTTCTTATTAGAGTTTTGTGTTCTGTGCAACATGTAATAAGTAGCTAATAAAACCCACTTACTACATAATTTCATTATTACATACAAAGCACAAAGACAGAACAACACATACAAATATGAGTATATAAAGGAAAAGTGAAGTACGCAAAAAAAGCAGCAGTAGAACCAGAAAGTGCTCATAACCTAACTGATTCTCTTTATGCACAGAAATTATTGCTCTGCTTCAAACCTACTACTTCCCTACATATAACCATCACATGATGTGACTGCACTTTAAAGAAAGTAATGCAAATACAAATTAGCATATCCAGAGAAAGTACAGTAATAAAAAAACAGCAGAACAATAAGAAAGTGTTGATAACATTACTGATTGTCTTCATACACAGAAAGCATTGCTGTCTTTCAAGTGTGTATTTTCCTTATATATATGTTTCATATTCTGTGAGTGGACCCTAAGTGAATTATTGTAAGAACATATTTGTTCTAGATAGTCTACAAATATAGTACTTTTTGAATTTTTTGTTCCTAACTATTACTGGCCAAGATAAATCACTAAAGGAAAAAAGAGCGAGTCAGACATGGGATGTCATCAATGACATTTGTGATGTCATCTTTGATGTCCTGGGTGTTAGTCTTAGCAATGCACGGTGGTGCTGCGAGTTATGGTTGCTTAGCTTACCGTAACTAGCGAATTTCAGGGGGTTTTCAGTTTTACTTTGAACCATAACGTCCCTTTAACACATTTTTTTACTGAATTTCATAGGTTTTTAGTAGCGCAACTTAACCATAATGTCCCTTTAACAAAGTTTTTTTACTGAATATATATATATATAATTATAATTTTTTTGAATGCCAACCACAGTGAAAGTTACTTTTTAGGAGAGCGTTAACAAACATTCCAAGTCTAAATATGTGGAAATCATTCCATGTTTTTGGAAGCCAAATTGCTTCCATGCTTAAAATGTTGGGAGGTAGAAACTTCCATGATAAATTGTTAGGTAATGTGAGAAGCCAGAGTGTGTTCTCCAACCAATTCCCCTGGGATCCTCTATTGTGTCCAGGGAAGGGCCAACACTTTTGGATCCTGACCCTGGGGGTGGACAAGCGAGGGTGGATCACCTGAGTGGAGGGTAATGAGGGATTGGGAGGTGTATTGCTCGCCCCAGAGTGCACAGAAAAACATAAATCACCAATGCAATTACAGAGCAAATATAACGCAGACATACGCAATAACTCACAGCCACACACTCTTAGACGAAAATCAAAATCAAGTAATATAGACATAAATCACAAAAGAAGCAAAGAATTCAAAAGGGAATACATCACCGTGAGCGTAACAGGATTCCTCATCTTGCCCAGAAGTGGCTGGAAGACCCCAGGAACAGCCAGGCCGAGAGTACCACAGTTCACAGGAGTGCCGGTGTAAGCGTCCTTCTCCGGCTGAAGTCTCACCTGACCACCTCTGGGTTTCTGCATATATACACACTCCGCAAAGGGGTGGCAGTTCTCAAACCTTCTGGAAATGGCACTTGCGCAGTTGATGAGCAGCCGTCGGTTGCCAGCTTGGTCAATCGAGAGCTACCCTCAAGGAGCATAGTGCCTCCCTCCTCTAAAAACACGCTCCACGGAGAACAGTAACAAACCATAACAAAGTTAGCTTTACCAGCAGAAATGTCCTTGACCGCATACCAGGTTTGGAAAGCATGTTTTTCTCAGCACCATGAATCTAACACTCAGCAAAATGTGTGCAGCTTTTCACTGCGGCATGAATAAATATCCATCATGGCTCCGAGCGCTCCCAGAATACACTGCGCACCAGCGCCATTTTAGTTGAAGCATAACAATTCCACCCTTGGATATTTACCTTCCATAGCCCGGTGGCAAAGGAGCTGGTCTCTGAAACCTACGAAACATTAAAACTAAATTGGGAATACATTGAATACAACAACAACAAGCTATTATGATAGACAATATAATGAAAATGCAAGCAAAAGCATAACATAGTGTACCCCCAATATCAGGTATCCATGAAAATAACCAGTCTCACCAATTCCCAGTACGATCTTGAGACACTTGAGAAATGAGATCCCTCAAACCTCGAATATGACTTTCAATAGATTGTGAATGGTCACTTAAATTGAAACAACACATGCCTTCAAAGGCGTTACACCCTAATTTATGCTTTAGCAATAGATCATCAACAGCAGCTCTGTTCTGCAAAGTTGCTTTTCTAATAACTTGACTATCAAGGAGTATTTTTTCTAATGCCTGAGAAGTATGATTAAGGCTTTTGACTACTAAACATGCTAATTTCATCAAAGATTTGTAACCTCCAGCAGCTAAACCCCAAACTCCCACTAATGAAAGGGTTAATGCTAGAACCTCAGCTTCTGACAAGTGTACATGTGAATCACAATCAGGAGATAGACCTACAGATTTGAAAGTTGACCTTTTACCTCGAGTTATCGCGGGGTGTAAAGGAAACATCATTAGTCCCAATCGAGTTAAAGCACATGGACCTCCGGAAATGTTCGCTGGAAGTTTCACATGATTCAAATGACTGGCAGCTATCACTGTATGATTACAAGACATAGTATAATTTACACTGGTGCATTTGCGTAGCACTCGCGAACATAGTAGTTTCTCAAACATTGTATGATTGTGCTGGTTGGTTAAATCGATCTGTCGGCATTTGCCAATTTCTTGTGCATTACAGGTCATAAAATAACATCCATCACCTTGGGTTATATTATAAGTAATAACACGTGTCAAATTTCTCCATTTACGATCGGTCTCTTGGCAGAACCTACAATATTCATTAACGGAAAAAGATTGCCTAATATCCGAGTCTTGAACCAAAGAATCATTGTGTGTGACGCCAAAGATATGCTTTAAAACCGGAACAGGCGTCGGCACTGCTAGTAAACACTTAGTCAATAAAGCTTCAGCATTGGGCACATCAGTAAGACAAAAGTGTGATATGTTGAGTACTGCTGTGCCAGATATATCCACATATTCTCCGTCTGGGTGATCATAGGAGAATGTTTTCGCCTTCCTGAAAATACGTCTTGCATGACTGGCATCAAGGTTGTTTTCACTTGCTCCTGATGTGTTTGCCGCATTTCACGAATCCATGTCTTCGGTCTGGCTGGCTTTTCGGCATCGGCATAAGGCTGCTTTGGGACAACATTATTCATCACTATCAGTATCCCATTGATCACTAGCACAGACGTGACATTTTTTGTTGGTAACAGCAGAGTGTTTAAATCTCCCAAATGGAGTCCATTTAGTACCACAATTACACCAGCCAGACACAGGATCTACAAGGCAAACCCAGAAAAGAATATCAGTGTTGCACATCACTCTCTCAGGTAACATTTGTCTGCGGGTACATATTGCCATTTCTTTCTACCAGGCTCCATAACTAAAACTACTTGATCTTTGCCTGATACAATGACATCTGCGGGTACTGGTGGGCCACTTGGCTTTTCCACGCACACCTTTGCACCCGGTACCATACTGTTTGAAGAGCCAAATCTGCGGTCCCCACGGGTAGTTAACACTGTAGGAGGCTCTCCTCTCTTAATCATGGACAATTTAATAGGAATAATGATCAATTGGGCCACTCGATCACCCTTGTGGATTAATAACAATTGGTCCCCACTATTCATTAGGATGACTTCAATCTCGCCTTGGTAATCAGCATCAATTACCCCTCCCAACACTTGAACTCCCTTCAATGCTAGGCCAGATTTAGGGGCAATCCATCCCATATGCTCTGGGGGAATGTGTACTCCAATCCCTGTTTCAATTACAACTATCCCTCTTGGGTCTAATCTGATTTCTTCATGGCAATGCAAGTCTACCACTGCTGACTCTGGAATTGCTCGATAGGGAGCTAAAGAACCTGGAGTAATTTCCCAGTACAATAGTGTTTCTCTGACTGAATTGGGTTGAACCTGTAAAGTAGGAGTCATTAATCGCATCAAAGGAGTTTCATGTTCATACACAGGCCTATTGTTTAATAGTTGCACCGCATCAAACACATGATCACGCCAGCCTGCCAAACTGCCGTCTCCAGATTTGCGCAGCTGTTCTTTCAACAAACCATTCATTCGTTCAATTAACCCTGAAGCAGCTGGGTGGTAGGGCACGTGGTACAACCACTCAATGCTCTTTTCTTGACAAAACTCCTGGATTAATTTGCCTTTGAAATGTGACCCATTGTCACTTTGAATCTGCAAAGGCACTCCATAATGTAGTATGATCTGATCTAACAACCGGATGGTGTTCAGTTGTGTTGCACGTTTGCACGGCAAAACCATCAAATATCCTGAGTATGTATCCACAATAGTGCATGCATACTGACAACCTCTACTGATTGGCATGGGACCGATATAATCAATCTGCCAATTTTGACCTGGTAATTTTCCTCTTCTCAATGTGCCTCGAACAATCTGGGGGATAGGTCCATGCAGTTGGTGTTGGCACACTGGACATTGCAAAATGATTGTTTTCACTACTTCTAAAGGAAGGCTGATTCCTCGAGCTTGTGCCCACCTGATAGTAGCCTTTTCTCCAAGGTGCCCACATTTCTGATGGGCCCATTTGGCCAAACCCTCCAAATCGTCTTCCTGAGCCTCTGCATCCACAGATGAAATCTTCGTGTGTTCGTCTGCAACAGAATTAAACCAACGTTTTAATGAGTCTGTGGCACAATGCACGTCCACATGTTATACAGTGACTTCACTTTGTAATAACATTTCTGCAATATCTTGCCACAGTTCTTTTCCCCACAACTCTTTTGAATGAATCTTCCACCCATTGTTTTGCCAAGTTGGGAACCACACTGCCAGTCCATTCGCCACTGGTAATGAATCTGTGTACACATAACATTGACCAGGGGTCTCTTGTTTCAATGCTTGGTAAACTGTGTAAAGTTCTGCAAACTGACTGCTCTTCCCTTTCCCTGTCATTGTCACCATCTTTTTTGTTTTGGGATTGTACGACACTGCTTTCCACTACCGCTCAGTTCCCACATATCGAGCTGAACCATCTGTGAACCAAGCATGCTCCGTTTGCTCCTTGGTCAAATCGCTGTAAGGTACTCCCCATTTCACGGGAGACTCACGTTTTTCAGGCACTTCCGGTGGTATGTAATCTGAGGGCGGTATGTTGGCTACTTACTCATGTAATTTTGCCACTCCACCCTTTCCTGATTTGGCTGTTTTGAATATACCATTTCCACTTAATTATGCTTGCTTCTTGAGCATGTCCTATTCTATGCGTTTTAGGAGAGCTCAATACCCATTGCATGATTGGTATTTCTGGTCTCATGAATACATCATGGCCCACCGTCATCTGCTCGGTATCAACAAGGGCCCAATAACACGCCAGCAATTGCTTCTCAAATGGAGTGTATGAGTTACCAGCATCGGGCAACTTACGACTCCAAAACCCCAATGGCACACGTTTCCTGTCTTGTTTCTGCCACACACTCCAGTTAGCATAATTGTCTTGTACAAACACATTTAATTCCACTTTGCCTTCCTTCAATGGCCATAAATCAAGAACCTGCTGCACGGTGTCTTTCGCCATCTCAAAGGCTTTCTGCTGCTCCTCCCCCAACTGAAACTCATTTCTTTCGTGTCACCTTGTAGAGGGGGGTAATATCTGCCTTAAATGGGGAATGTGCTGTCTCCAAAACCCAAACAGCCCTATAAACTGCTGAGCTTGCTTTTTGTTCATTGGAGTGGTGAATTCAAGTATTTTCTGTCTGGCTTTTGGCACCATTTCTCGATGCCCATGATGCCATTGAATCCCTAGGAATATCACTGTTTCAGCTGGACCTTGAATTTTACTCGGGTCAATCTCCCACCCTTCCTTCTTCAATCCTTCCATAATGACATCTAACTGGCTTTGCACACTGTGCTCATCCTTGCCCTGAATCAAAATATCATCAATGTAATGAGAGATTTGTATGTCAGGTTTACACGGTATCTTGTCTAAGTGCTCTGCCACCAGCTGGTGACAGATAGTCGGGCTGTGTATGTACCCCATAGGTAGCCTTGTGAAAGTGTACTGACGTCCACTCCACGAAAATGCAAACTGCTCTTGACACTCTTCAGCAATTGGCACGGAGAAAAATGCATTGGCTAAATCGATCACTGCATACCAAGTCCCCTCAAACTTTTGGACATTCTCAATCAAGGTAATAGCATCTGGGACTGCGGGCACTAAGGGAGGAGTGTGTTTGTTCAAATCCCTGTAATCCACCGTCATCCTCCACGACCCATCTCCCTTTTTAATAGGCCAGAGAGGATTGTTCCATGCGGTGGTAATAGGGCGTAATACACCCGCCTCCACCTACTCTTTGATGGTGTCTGAAATTTCCTTGTGCCCCCCCAGGAATGTAGTATTGTTTCATTGCTACCTGCTTGGTTGCCACTGGCACTTGCACTGGGGGCATCTTTAATTTGCCTACGGTAATGGGGGTACAGATCAATGCACTCACCCCAAACTGGTACGTTTTGCCGCCAAGTCCCAAGGTTAACCCTTCCAAAATGTCAAAGCCAATTATATATTCAGGTATTGGGACAATCAACACTTGGTATTTCTGCCTATTCAAATTGCCTATTTTCATCTCCACTTTTGTTTGTACTGCGGGGGTCTCCTTTCCCCCTAGACCTGTAATAGTAAACTGTTTGCCTTTAAATCGTGTTGGATTACCATGAATCAAAGAGGCCTCCGCCCCAGTGTCTATCAATGCTCCCAACCCTTGTGTATTTCCTGGCCCCCAAAAAATCTTAACATCAACATGAGGCCACCTATCCACTTTTATGCGGGCAGACGCTGCCGCAGCTTGGCCGAAGCCCTAGTCAAACTTCGAATGAGTGTGACTCGACACCGCCTCTAACATCGCACTCACCACCTTTCTCAAATCAGCGTTTGTTGGCTGGTACAGGGAAGGTATCCCCATAGACCCTTCGTCTTGTTCTTCCGCAGGGGGACCAGAATGTGAAGTGTCCCCCAGTGGCGTGGTGACTACCTGTTTCTTAACCTGTTTATAGCGCTCTTTGGCTGCAAGTCCTCATTTTTTGTATAATTCATACATTACTCTGGTTTCAATGCCATCAATTTCTTCGTGTGGCACACCATCTTTTAACAAAGCCAAAAATATGTATTTTTGGGACACTCGGGAGTCTCTGCTATCTTGCCGCCTGCCTTCGGTTCTTCTCTCACTACGCCCCTCTCTCTCCCGTGGCTTGTTATCACTCTTATCCCACTCCCCTAAATCTGCAAGTTGCCGAATGGCATCTGCTACCTCATCAGTAGCTTTGCCTGTCATACCTACGAGCAAAGTCATAATGACACTTTTGTATGCGGGTGGGGTGGTTCTAATCACCATGTTTCGAGTTGAAACTGAGAGTGGCACGGCTCCCATGTGATCAAGAGCATCTATGTGAATAGCCTCTTTCATAGCATGCTCCCTGACTTTTTGAATTGCTTCTCTCAACGTATACCACTTTGTTTCTTCACTAGGCCAATCTGTGGTAATGGGGTATTTACGGTTACATGCTTGGGCTACCAGGTGCAACAAAGACACCCGAGTATCTTGACCATTTGCATCAGGGGGCGGTCCTGCCCTTAAGACCTCCTGTACATTGGTGTCAATTGACAGGGGTAAAAAACGAGGTGAATCCGTAGAATCTACCAACAACCCTGCAGCACCCCCATCTAGTAATCTCACCATCCATGTCAGTAAAGCTTCTCCTGATTTTTGCCTCAAACGGGTAATCATTTCCCCAACCTCCTGTTGTGTGTAATACTCCAGCGTGGTTAAATCCACCATTCCGCCAGCAGGATTCTGCGGGTGGGGTCCGGCTCGCCGTCTTCTAACGGGCTGAGCCGCCACTGTTTTCAGTTTCACTTCCATTTTGGCGTCAGACTCATTTGCGGAACTACTCTCTAGACCAGAGGCGTTCAAACTGTGGGGTGCGCCCCCCCAGGGGGGCGCGGCCGCATCCCAGGGGGGGCTCCAGAGCCCAGGACGAAATGTGTAAAAAAAACAAAAAAAACATTTTTTTTTAATTTTCTTTTTTTAGATTGGAAGAAATGGGAAGGGGCAAAGGGGCAGCTCACATGTTCAGATTGGGCCATAAAACGGTTTTAGGCACCAATGAAAAAATGGCCAGCAGTTGCAAATGGATATTCAGTGTTTAGTCACAGACTGTTTGAATAGTACCCAAGGGGTTGTTTTTTGTTCCAATGTAAACAAATGGTGATATTTAAAGAATATTTATTCAGCAACAATGGTCAAAACTACTAGCTGCATAGTGAAATAACTCCTCAAACTGGCCCACATTGGCCAAAAAAGTGGCCCATTTTTACTGGCCTACACTAGTATTTTGCATTTTTGGTACGGTCATCGCCCTATTGCCCTATAGGCAAGTCCAAGCCTGCAGGTTCATCCATGATGGGTGAGGGGGCGTCCACCTACTGGCCACCTCACCCATTATGGAGGAGCTGAGAAGCTAGCCCAGTGAAACACTGAGCACTCCCTCAGCTGCTTTTTCCAGCTGAGGGAGTGCTCCTGGGCTGGCTGAACCGTCAAAGGGAAACTCTGTTTGCCTTTGACAGTTCATTTCCCCAGCCAGACATGATCACTGAGCCATGCAACGCTAGGGGTGTTTTGCTTCACCAGCCTCACATAGCTCATTGGAAATGCTGGCTGGGGCACTGCATGTATGTATGTGCGAGGGGGTGCTCCTGCGCCTCCTCGCACATACGGGCAGAGCAACATGGATCGGGGCGTTTTAGCAATCACGTGAGGTACGTTTATGGTGATTTCTTTTTTATTTAAATGTGTATGGATGTGTGTATGCTTGTGTTATGGGACTTTGGTGGGAGCAGGATGAGCGGCATCACTGGGATAGTGGTGGGAGTAGGGTGGGGAGAGCCCAGGGTCTGTACTGGTAGTAGGGTGCTGTGACAGCAAGCAAAAGTTCATAGCGATTTCTACATACTGTCCATCTGGCACTTTTGGGGGGGCCCGGCCTGCCCAAATTTTGCTCAGGGGGGACCCACGCCAAAAAAGTTTGAAGACCACTGCTCTAGACTGTGGTTGAATCAAAAATATCACCATCCCACTTATCCGGATCCCAATCCACACCAGCGGTAGCGATTACAGTTGCCACCTTTCTTTTGTTGACCCCTCCCCGTCTTTTCCTATACTTATACCGGGCTACTCTAACTGCTGCCCTCTCGGCCACCGCCTGATATGTGTCGGCCTTATCTTTAAACAGTTTCATTTGAATCTGCTGCATTAACGCAGTCTGCCATTCTGCAGCTAGCTCTCTCTCTAATTGCAAAACCTCATTTTTCATTCCCACCTTCATTTGATGTATTTTCCTATAAGCATGCAAAATAACCCAACCTCGCCTACCTAATGCCACACATTCTTTGCCATAGAAGTTCTACTGGAACTTGTTGCAAGCATGCCATTACATCAGCCGGATCGGCATCTGCCAATCCTTGATCCCATATTCACTTAGACCTGCACCACATGCCCATGCCTGGGCCAACTTATCATATGGACTCTTAGTCCAGCCTGGAATAACAACATCAGAACAGCCACCGCCAGCAGTAACGCTCGTCTTCCTGAACAAACTACTCATTATCGCAAACAAAACAAAGCCTCGTTGTATCTATATATTTTTCTCTCCACGCTGCAATCACTCCCACAGGCACTCACACACCGGCAAAGGACAAATAAAACTTCACTACTCAAAAGCCTCACTTGCAAGACAACCGAATCCTATCTACGTTCCAACAGATTCTTGAATTCTCGGAACAACTCATCACAAGTATCCTGTTTGTGACGCCAAAAAAGTATTGCTCTCCCCAGAGTGCACGAAAAAACATAAATCACCAATGCAATTACAGAGCAAATACTTTGAACGCAGACAGATGCAATAACTCACAACCACACACTCTTAGAAGATAATCAGCTCTTATACGGCTATTTATTCAAAACTTGGAAGCAACCAATAATAACATAGAAATAACTCCCAGAAGTAATATAGACATAAATCACAAAAGAAGCAAAGAATTCAAAAGGGAATACATCACCGTGAGCATAACAGGATTCCTCATCTCGCCCAGAAGCGGCTGGAAGACCCCGGGAACAGCCAGGGCGAGAGCACCACAGCTCACAGGAGTGCCGGACGTAAGCGTCCTTCTCCGGCTGAAGTCTCACCCGACCACCTCCGGGTTTCCGCATATATACACACTCCGCAAAGGGGTGGCAGTTCTCAAACCTTCTGGAAATGGCACTTGCGCAGTTGATGAGCAGCCGTCGGTTGCCAGCTGGGTCAATCGAGAGCTACCCTCAAGGAGCAGAGTGCCTCCCTCCTCTAAAAACACACTCCACGGAGAACAGTAACAAACCATAACAAAGTTAGCTTTCCCAGCAGAAATGTCCTTGACCGCATACCAGGTTTGGAAAGCATGTGTTTCTCAGCACCATGAATCTAACACTCAGCAAAATCTGTGCAGCTTTTCACTGCAGCATGAAGTAAATATCCATCATGGCTCAGAGCGCTCCCAGAATACACTGCGCACCAGCGCCATTTTAGTTTAGGCATAACAGGAGGAGAATACCCAAGGGCGAGACATGGTATTCCCCCTTTTCCAATTGTATACCAACCCACTCTCCCTCAGCCTTAATGGGGTATTTCCAAGCACACCCCATCTCCCCCTTTCCCCATTTTCCCTCTGAAACCCCTTCCTCAACGTTCATGGGATATTTGCAATCCCATTCCATCTCCCCCTCCGCATTTCTGACTAATACTGGGAAGAAGAAGAGGTAACGGAGAGTAGTGAGGATTAGCTGCTGGGAAAACCTTAAGAAACACAGGGGAGACTGCAACCCACTAACATCAAGTTGTGCTGCTAATAGAGTCAAGCACTTACCAATGACTATTCACACCTGACTCCACTGGACTCTCTTTAAGGCTAAAGAACAGGCAAGTCTTTCAATGTGGAAGATTGAAGGTCAGGCAGACCCAGCCCTGCCCACACACCTGCAGCCCATCGACACACCAGCCCAGTATAAAAGGAAGCTGCTGCGAGAGCTCAGGTAGAAGTAGTCAGGAGAGCAGGAGGGAGGCTGCATGGCTGAGGAGGGAGGGAGGGAGGGAAGGAAGGAAGGAAGGAAGGAAGGAAGGAAGGAAGGAAGGAAGGAAGGAAGGAAGGAAGGAAGGAAGGAAGGAAGGAAGGAAGGAAGGAAGGAAGGAAGGAAGGAAGGAAGGAAGGAAGGAAGGAAGGAAGGAAGGAAGGAAGGAAGGAAGGAAGGACCCTTCATAGTCCCAAGCCAGTTTACCAGAGACCTTTTTAATTTATTGTATATGGTTTAAATAAACCTTTACAACAGTGTTTTAAAACAAGATAAGCAAAACATTGCCATATTATTACTTAGTATCACATGATCCCAATACCTAAATATTTAAACCACTGCCTATATTACAATTCAACTTTGTCAATATTTCACACAATAGATAATTTCAACAATACACAATTATAAACAATTAATTACATACTAACAACATTTCATTACTTTAACATATAAAACCAATTACTTTAAAATGGACACCAAACAATTAATTTCTCATTACAGTATTGCAAATGTTTATAAGATCAAAAAACTAAACCATTTAGAACCTCCAAAATCATCCAACAAATTGAGGAACCGGTTAAAGGGTTAAAAAAGGGTAGCTATGACAGACATCAGGACAAAAAAACAAACCTTATCAAATTTCATAAGGGGGGTCCGACATAGACTAATATATCACCAGGGTTGAGAGACTTGTTGATGGATTTCTAATGCTGTATCACACACATTATATAAAGCCATACTTTTCATAAGCAAGGCAATTGCTAAACCTTCTGAAGTATTCTGTATATTGATACAGAGGGGCCATATATATTCATCCTTCCCACTATGACACCATTTCGCAAATTCTGCCAAGAAAAACGACCTTTCATTACACAGTGAGGGGCAAGAGAGAAGTAAATGCTCAAATGTTTCGATTTCTCCAATCGTCTTACAGAATCGACAATATGATCCTTCCTTAGATATCAATTTGCTACTTAAAAGCGCTTCACGTGTTGGCAATATATTCCAGCTGAGTTTTCGCAAGATCGTTCGATAATATATGTTAGGAAATTGTAAGAGAAGGGGCGAAATAACCCTGCGTCTCTTATGATCCCACTGTAGGTGTGATAGAGAAGGATATGAGTGAAATGTATCTATTGTAGCAATCCAGTCTCTCTCCAAGAGCAGCCTTTTAACCCTTTTTGTATTTGAAAAAAGAATCTCTTTATCCACACCGAGATCAATCAGACATTGATCACAGGTCTCCCGAACTCTACTCAAAAACGTATTCGGGTTTTGTCCTAACCACATGCAACCAATAATTTTCCTAAATCTGCATATATCGTGTAGGGGAGTGGTGCAATCATACTGTGGAAAAGGGTTAACAGTCTGCAAGTCACCCGAACCTCCAGGGAGGCCAAACCTAATTCATATGTAATGGCTGCCGCATCTTAAGCACCCACCTCCATATCATACCCTCTAGTGCTTCCCAAAACTTTACTAAATCATAGTGATGTAGTTCCATTCCATACACAAGCTTTGGCACTGCTTTACCCTCATAAGAGATAGAGATAGATAGAGAGCATCCCAAATTTTTAATCCAATTTAATCATCTGATTTGAGAGAAAACTGGCTTTCTGTCTAAGTAAATTCCAGAGACTGGCTCTTGAAGACCGAGCCATAAGTGGGAATCCCATACAGATCACACTAGATGCTTTATCAATGTGGACCCCTTGCATATTCCAATTTTGTCATTTCTTTCTCTGTCCTCTCGATAGCACCAGAACCCGGGTCTTCTTACGGTTAACAGTCACACCATTCTCTTCTGCGTAGACTGCAAATGTATTAATCAGCCGTTGGAGTCATACATTAGTACAGTCTAGGAGTAAAAAATCATCGGGATATGCAGCTTACCCAGTTTTGGAGTAACTAGCCCCGCCTCTGTCAAAGATTACCCCACATCGGATACATATAAATTGAATAAGCATGGAGCAAGACCACGGCCCTGTCTCAGTCCCACCCACGTCGGTCTCCTCCAGAGACCTTTCAAGTCCAGGACAAACAAAGTAGGATTGGCGTGGCGAGGAGCTGGAGCTCCCTGAGGGTCTGCAAGGCAAAAAGGTACTGAGGCAGAGAGTGGAGACCTTCGACCGGGTGATCTCAAAAGTGAACTCTGCTCGTTCTCCCGTGACATGGCCGCTGCCTGGGGGTGTCTCAGGGGCAGAGGGACCCTCTTGTACTGCTGGGAAGCTGCATCGTGAGCTCAGAAGCAAGTTCAGTAACTCCCCGACTCTGGCCGGTACGGTGTTGATCCGAAACGCCAGCTAGAGTGTAACCGTGAGGGAGTTTTGAATTGAACTGTGAAACATTGTATCAAAGATAAAAGTACGTCTTAGGAGAGCCCATTGTTGAAATACCTAACACAATGGAAGAATGAGAGAATGTTGAAGTGGTCAGGTGCTGAGGGTGGTTAACGGCACTGTGTCTGAAGTCTTCAAGAAATCTCCAATACCATTGTAAAAACAATTGCGTGTGTGTGTGCGACACAGTGTATCCGGTGTGAGCAAAAGAAGAGGAAAAGAAAGCTGCTTGCTATTGTCCTATGTAAGCGCCTAAGATGCTGAGAAGCAACACAGTCGAAAGCAATCGACAATCAATAAGCCCAAGAACTCTGTAAAACCCAAAGAAAGTAAAACGGAAAGCGTTCGCACACAGCAAGGTAATGCTTAATCGAGAGGGAGAAAACGGAAGGGGGTGAAGAGCCTGTGGAAAACAAGGAAGCATTGTGGTACTTGTAGTCCAGGAAACCAGTGAACTAGAAACAGGAAAGTGAACCAAGACAGGGCAACCATAGGCCCTAGGCTCGGGTGGTGTTACCTGTAGGGGTGGACCGAGCAGTCCAACAATAGCACCCAGACCACGAGAGCCAAAAGAAGTTCCCAAGAAGGTATTGTGCTTTGAGTTTGAAGAACTGCGGACTACTGTAAGATCTGTGAAGTTTCCTGAATGTTTTGAACATAGGAGAGAGCCTAAAGGTGGGGCAGGGAACCCCAGCCCAAGTTTACAAAAAGGTTCTGTGTTTTGTGCTAAGATAGCTAGGAACTGTTCTTAGATCTATGAAGTTTCCTGACCTGACTTGAACTCAGGAGAGAGTTGATCTTCAAGCCTTGCAAAGAACTGTTATTTTTGGACACTTGTTAATTTGGTCAACCCAGCACTTACTTAGCACATAGCAATAGGGATATGATAGGTTGTGACACAAACAGTTATTCTTTTTGGACTTTTAGACACAGACTTGATTGTCGAAGTTTGAGCATGTGCAACACCGCATACAATGGTGCGAGAGTGGCGGCGTATACACCAACTTATTGAAAGCCCATAACCCTACAAGATGGGAGAGTGACGTGCACTTAGGGTGCTCATAATACTAACAGCCCTGTATTAAGATGTACACATTTGACTCTTATGTACTATCCACACAGTGCTACAGGCAGCTTTTGATGGCTCTTGGGAGTGTGGGGGCACCAGCGTTCTAAATGATTCAAGGTCAGTGGTGACAGATGGACATTTTAAGTAGAGTGGCATTAAATTGTCCTCTGAGTTAGCACGAACAACTGAGCACAGTGAGGGAGTTCTAATTATCTTCGGAGTCAGCAGGGGCATTTGCACATTTACAATTGTTTTAACCTAATGGGTTGAAATGGTGCATTTTAAAGCACCATTTTTAAGAAAAATTGGATAAAAAGTCACACAATTTACATTTAGTTAATTAGGGTAACACCTTAAAAAATACAATCTGGTCACCAACATCACAAACGAGCATTCACAACATTCTCATGATGCCGGGGCCCACAATGCATCTCAGCATCCCCAATGGAAAACTCATATGAACTGTGAAACATTGTAGCGAAGCTAAAAGTAAGTCTCAGGAGAACCCATTGTTGAGATACCTAATACAATGGAAGAGCGAGAGAACGGTGATGTGATCAGGTGCCGAGGGAGGTTACTGGGCCTGTGTCTAAAGGCTTCAAGAAATCTCCAATATGGAGCACCCCGTCCCTTTTTATAGGGTATGTGGCACAGAGTGCCAAATGGGGTTTTGCTAATTTTAGGTCAATTCCTAGAATAACACTGAAATGCAATTATATGTCCCTACACAGTCTTCAAACGTGCCTTAGGAAGGTGACTTTACCACCACCATCAACCACCGAAACATGTATTAATCAAGGGCTCTGATAAGCCATCAGGTCCCTCCAATAGTTTTGTGAAACGTCACACACGTTGGCAGACCCTTTTGTAGAAAAGACTAGTGAATGATAACTGAGTATTTAAAGAAAGGACCTAGGCTAGTTAGCCATCGGTGTGGGCCGCACTCCTATTTTACCCAATAGGGTTTAAATCATTTGTCTTGAATTATTGATAACAGTAGAACCATGTTCCAATAGATTTTCTTCAAAGTGCTTTTATTTTGCAGAATGATCTTTTTGTTTATGTTCTTTAAGGTAACGAATGGTTAAACTTCACCAATTTGTTATATGCTGATACATTGGCAAAGGAAGAATAACCTAGGGCTAATGCATGTCGGAAAAATAGTATTTCCTTCTTCAGAGCCAGGTTACATTCACAAAAATCTTACTGTTAGAACATTTAGAAAAACATCAGGTATGTATGCACCCAAAATCTGTGAATGCCCACTCTTCAGCGCTTGTGGGCATTTGCAGATGTAAATGTCGCTGCCATCTGCCCAAATACATTAGCTTCAGGCCCCACTTGTGAGACAATCCTGGCTATGCCTCGCTTTTGCGCCTTGCACAGGGTTCCAAGGTAGTACTACCGTCTGATTTGGAAACCCACGTATGGCGTAATACAATCCCTATAATGTAGAAACAGTCGCCAAGCCCGTTGGGCCTTCTTTTTTGCCCAATAGCAATTTCAAATCCATCATTTCCCTGCAACACTTAACATTATAGCCGATGGCTTATCCAGACGTCCCGATTATGAACCCCTTGAGGATCGGACCTTTCCTAAGATGTTTCCCAACACAATATTTGTTGCTCAAGCAATTACTCTCCTGGAGGATATTCAAATCCAAACTCAGTCCTCGGAACTTTGGAAGGAGTTTAAGAGAAACAACCGATGGAATCTCAAAACAAAAGACGGATATCTATTTAAGGATAATCGGTTGGTTATCCCTACTCCTGGACTGAGACAAACGATCACAAGCCTATGTCATGATACCTTCCATTCAGGACACTGTGGCATCACTAACACCCTCCATCTAATACAAAGACAGTTTTGGTGGCCAAGGATGAAGGAAGATATCACGATCCATGTCCAGACTTGTGCGGTCTGCAATCAGAACAAACTTGACAATAAAATACCAGCAGGTCTCCTGCTCCAACCAGCAATACCAAGAAGACCCTGGGAAATCATTCCCACAGATTTTATCGTGGACCTACCGTCTTCCAGAGGCTACACAACCATAATGGTTACCATTGATATGTTCACACATATGGCTCATTTTACGCCTTTAAACAAGCTACCATCCTCATCCGAACTTGCTAGGATTTTCCTAGAACACATATTCCGGCTTCATGGGCTACCTTCCAAGATCATTTCTGACCAAGGACCCCAGTACATATCCCAGCTCTGGAAACAGTTATGTCATATACTGGGAATCCAACGTGCCTTGTCTTCAGGTTATCACCCACAAACCAATGGAGCTACTAAACAAGTAAACCAAACCCTGGAATAATATCTTCGTTGCTTCGCCACCAAGGTCCAGGATGATTGGTCACTCTTAATACCTGTGGCCGAATTCGCATACAACAATTCGGATCATTCAGCTATCAAAACCAGTCCTTTCTTCTGTAGTCAAGGATTTCATCCTTCAGTCCTGCCGTCCATTCTTCCACACCCTACCCCAGTTCCTGCGGTTTATTCCTGGATGGAAACACTAATTAATGTGCACAAAGAAGCTAAGGAACACCTAGAAAAGGCGGTGGTCAACTACAATATTTGGTCGAGTGGAAAGGGTATCCTCCCAGTGAGCGCACCTGGGAACCCATGTCACACATGAATGCCCCCAGGCTGATTCGAAGATACCATCTTATCCATCCAGGCAAACCGGAGGAGCTGGGCTTCAGAGGAGGCATACTGTCATGAACCCTCGCCTGCGTCCATTCTGGACTTCGTGGTCCCTGACCCATAGAGGACTGAATGCAGTAATCCTCCAAACATGGCCGCCTGATACGGAACACAGCTTGCCAGTCTTTACGCTCCACGCTCTGCGTACTACCAAACAGACACGCCCCCGTGATCAGGTGCCGAGGGAGGTTACTGGGCCTGTGTCTAAAGGCTTCAAGAAATCTCCAATATGGAGCACCCCGTCCCTTTTTATAGGGTATGTGGCACAGAGTGCCAAATGGGGTTTTGCTAATTTTAGGTCAATTCCTAGAATAACACTGAAATGCAATTATATGTCCCTACACAGTCTTCAAACGTGCCTTAGGAAGGTGACTTTACCACCACCATCAACCACCGAAACATGTATTAATCAAGGGCTCTGATAAGCCATCAGGTCCCTCCAATAGTTTTGTGAAACGTCACACACGTTGGCAGACCCTTTTGTAGAAAAGACTAGTGAATGATAACTGAGTATTTAAAGAAAGGACCTAGGCTAGTTAGCCATCGGTGTGGGCCGCACTCCTATTTTACCCAATAGGGTTTAAATCATTTGTCTTGAATTATTGATAACAGTAGAACCATGTTCCAATAGATTTTCTTCAAAGTGCTTTTATTTTGCAGAATGATCTTTTTGTTTATGTTCTTTCGTTCTTTAGGGTAACGAATGGTTAAACTTCACCAATTTATTATATGCTGATACATTGGCAAAGGAAGAATAACCTAGGGATAATGCATTTCGGAAAAATAGTATTTCCTTCTTCAGAGCCAGGTTACATTCACAAATATCTTACTGTTAGAACATTTAGAAAAACATCAGGTATGTATGCATTCAGTAAAGCAGGGTACCCACATTTGACAAACATGTACATATAACACAGAGAGAAGAGAACATCGGATTGTCAGTGAATTATATGAATAACATTGCGCATATACAATACAAATTAGTTATCGTTATACCTAGGTTCCGAAAAATTACTTTAGTAAAGTCATTCAGTTTATCCGATTCCCATTATGATTCACTTCTCCTCGTGATGTTAAATAACATGGTGATGTGTTAAAGCGGGTGCTTATTCCTATATCTGAAAAGTCAGGTAGTGTCTAGTTAGCCATCCACCTACACCCTGTGGTGTCACTGACCTGAGGCTGATGGATATACTACTCGATTCGAGCGTGAGGATGTATTGTTAACGTTTGTTCGCAGAACGCTGCAAGAGAAAGTAATGTAATGTGTTTAGCTGCGACCGCACATGGTCTGTTCTATCGTGTGCCTTGGTTCGTTTGTGGTTTATCTTTTGTTTGTCCATCAACATGTTGAATTTGCTTAAAGTGATTTATACAGCTACTCAGCACGTACCTTAATGACTCTAATCATTGATTCAGCTTTTCCCTTAGAGGCTTACGATCCTCAGTTGTTCAACTATAGACATTGCCCATAACTTTGTTGATCTACACTAACATTAACACAAACAGTTGCCATAAGCGTAGCAGCTATCCGTAGAAGAGGTTTTCTCTACACTGACAATGCCATTCTTATTTCCAACACATAGCTCCACATCATTTTACTTCCAATAATCTGCTAATAGTTTGCAGCCTAATTCCACAACAATCGGCATCAGCCCACACCAATATGGCCGTTTCGCGTGTACGCGATCCGCCAATTTAGTATTAACGTTGCCACAGCAACGATAGATATGCACACGAAGACAGGAGCACAGATTCGAGCAAACCGTCACTGGAGTTCCACTTTTGATCGAGCGCGTGAAGCATTCACTAGGTAAGCAGCCTCTGCTTTCACATAGATAAGCACACGATAGAACAGACCATGTGCGGTCGCAGCTAAACACATTACATTACTTTCTCTTGCAGCGTTCTGTGAACGAACGTTAACAATACAACCTCACGCTTGAATCGAGTAGTATATCCATCAGCCTCAGGTCAGTGACACCACAGGGTATAGGTGGAGGACTAACTAGACACTACCTGACTTTTCAGATATAGTAATAAGCACCCGCTTTAACACGTCACCATGTTATTTAACATCACGAGGAGTAGTGAATCATAATGGGAATCGGATAAACTGAATGACTTTACTAAAGTAATTTTTCGGAACCTAGGTATAACGATAACTAATTTGTATTGTATATGCGCAATGTTATTCATATAATTCACTGACAATCCGATGTTCTCTTCTCTCTGTGTTATATGTACATGTTTGTCAAATGTAGGTACCCTGCTTTACTGAATGCATACATACCTGATGTTTTTCTAAATGTTCTAACAGTAAGATTTTTGTGAATGTAACCTGGCTCTGAAGAAGGAAATACTATTTTTCCGACATGCATTAGCCCTAGGTTATTCTTCCTTTGCCAATGTATCAGCATATAACAAATTGGTGAAGTTTAACCATTCGTTACCTTAAAGAACATAAACAAAAAGATCATTCTGCAAAATAAAAGCACTTTGAAGAAAAACTATTGGAACATGGTTCTACTGTTATCAATAATTCAAGACAAATGATTTAAACCCTATTGGGTAAAATAGAAGTGCGGCCCACACCAATGGCTAACTAGCCTAGGTCCTTTCTTTCTCAGCACATAACGCGTGTTCGACACGGAGGCACTGTATAATGGGCTGCACTCTTTTAAGCAAATCGAAGTGAACACTAACTATATATCAATTCAACAAATACAAAAGAAACCAGCTGTGCACCCTCTCCCATTCTTCAACTGAGTATTTAAAGACATCCAGGCAAGGAGATAGGAATCTAGCTAACTGCAAACTAATTGAACGACTTGGTCAAACATTGATGTAGAATTCCAATAGCCATGGATGCATAATTGTAATTGGTTATTTATAACGCGCTTAATACCCTGAGGTTTCTAAGCGCAGACCCAGGGATCGAACCTGCGTTGCTCCGTGTCATCTTGCTTCCAAGGCGTGCACGTTGCCCCCGAGCTATCCTCCCGAGAGAAAAAGAAAACCAAATGACTAGGCAATTTGGTGTAGCCCCACAAGATTGTTGGGACACAAGTAAGGAAGCACTTGTGTATTTTACTAATTTTGGAACGTTTTTGATTTCTTCTTTTGTTTATATCTTCCCTACGCATTCTCAATGTGTCTGTATTGTGTCGGCAATAAGGGATTCTTGCAGAGACTTACGAAACCATAGCCCTCCTTTTCGGGTCTTCCATTTCCTTTAAACTACATGTCCAAGGTTGTGTCCTTTGGCCCTCTGTCACTTGTGTTTAAATGCTTAATTTGTATCTTGTCACATTCGACATCATATGTCAATTTTAAGTATATTGATGGAATAAATACTTCCACAACCATTGTAAATCTTGCTGTGTTGTATCTTGTTGTGTAATTCTAGAAAGATGCCAAGCGGGATATCAGGTCCAGATACCCCTGTATACCAAATGTGCTTATTTACAAAAGTAATAAGAAATTCCAGTGGTGGAACCATATGTTTTATGTAGCATCACTGTGTACTCACAGGGAGTATACACCCAGAGGCGTAGACAGGTTAGGGCCTGAGTTGGCAAGCCCCACCCAAAATCTGTGAATGCCCACTCTTCAGCGCTTGTGGGCATTTGCAGATGTAAATGTCGCTGCCATCTGCCCAAATACATTAGCTTCAGGCCCCACTTGTGAGACAATCCTGGCTATGCCTCGCTTTTGCGCCTTGCACAGGGTTCCAAGGTAGTACTACCGTCTGATTTGGAAACCCACGTATGGCGTAATACAATCCCTATAATGTAGAAACAGTCGCCAAGCCCGTTGGGCCTTCTTTTTTGCCCAATAGCAATTTCAAATCCATCATTTCCCTGCAACACTTAACATTATAGCCGATGGCTTATCCAGACGTCCCGATTATGAACCCCTTGAGGATCGGACCTTTCCTAAGATGTTTCCCAACACAATATTTGTTGCTCAAGCAATTACTCTCCTGGAGGATATTCAAATCCAAACTCAGTCCTCGGAACTTTGGAAGGAGTTTAAGAGAAACAACCGATGGAATCTCAAAACAAAAGACGGATATCTATTTAAGGATAATCGGTTGGTTATCCCTACTCCTGGACTGAGACAAACGATCACAAGCCTATGTCATGATACCTTCCATTCAGGACACTGTGGCATCACTAACACCCTCCATCTAATACAAAGACAGTTTTGGTGGCCAAGGATGAAGGAAGATATCACGATCCATGTCCAGACTTGTGCGGTCTGCAATCAGAACAAACTTGACAATAAAAGACCAGCAGGTCTCCTGCTCCAACCAGCAATACCAAGAAGACCCTGGGAAATCATTCCCACAGATTTTATCGTGGACCTACCGTCTTCCAGAGGCTACACAACCATAATGGTTACCATTGATATGTTCACACATATGGCTCATTTTACGCCTTTAAACAAGCTACCATCCTCATCCGTACTTGCTAGGATTTTCCTAGAACACATATTCCGGCTTCATGGGCTACCTTCCAAGATCATTTCTGACCAAGGACCCCAGTACATATCCCAGCTCTGGAAACAGTTATGTCATATACTGGGAATCCAACGTGCCTTGTCTTCAGGTTATCACCCACAAACCAATGGAGCTACTAAACAAGTAAACCAAACCCTGGAATAATATCTTCGTTGCTTCGCCACCAAGGTCCAGGATGATTGGTCACTCTTAATACCTGTGGCCGAATTCGCATACAACAACTCGGATCATTCAGCTATCAAAACCAGTCCTTTCTTCTGTAGTCAAGGATTTCATCCTTCAGTCCTGCCGTCCATTCTTCCACACCCTACCACAGTTCCTGCGGTTTATTCCTGGATGGAAACACTAATTAATGTGCACAAAGAAGCTAAGGAACACCTAGAAAAGGCGGTGGTCAACTACAATATTTGGTCGAGTGGAAAGGGTATCCTCCCAGTGAGCGCACCTGGGAACCCATGTCACACATGAATGCCCCCAGGCTGATTCGAAGATACCATCTTATCCATCCAGGCAAACCCGGAGGAGCTGGGCTTCAGAGGAGGCATACTGTCATGAACCCTCGCCTGCGTCCATTCTGGACTTCGTGGTCCCTGACCCATAGAGGACTGAATGCAGTAATCCTCCAAACATGGCCGCCTGATACGGAACACAGCTTGCCAGTCTTTACGCTCCACGCTCTGGGTACTACCAAACAGACACGCCCCCGTGGCTCTGCACGTCTCAACGCTACTGCTCGCTGTAGTTGGACGTGTGTTGCCGGAGTTCGCTCAGGGCTTTCTTCTGAATCCTGTTTCCCGATTCCTTGAACTTCCCATGATTTTCGCCTGCTCTCGGGTCACGGCGTTCCGTGCCTCCGAGCTCGGACATTGTTCCTTCCTGGTTCCCGTCTTGGACATTTGAACGTATCCTGGAGTTGGAATATCATCCTCCCGCTGGAATCCGAAGACCAACACACAGGTGTATACAAATCCTGGACCCTGCGAAAGAAATCACCAAAGAAGCTTGCAAGCAAACAGGAAAAACAGGTGAGAAGCGGAGAGACTTGTGACAGGGAATGCTAGTAAACATCTATCAAATTCACACTATGAATATGTATATTCAGTAAAATAAAATGTGATAAAGGGAGGTTATGGTTAAGTTGCGCTATTAAAAACCTATGAAATTCAGTAACAAAACGTTGTTAAAGGGACATTATGGTTCAAAGTTAAACCGAAAAACCCTGAAATTCGCTAGTTATGGTAAGCTAAGCAACCATTACTCACGCCACCACTGTGAATTGGTAAGACTAACACCCAGGACATCAAAGATGACATCACCTGTGCTCAAATGTTTCAATTTCTCCAATCGTCATACAGAATCGACAATATGATCCTTCCTTAGATATCAATTTGCTACTTAAAAGCACTTCACGCATTGGCAATATATTCCAGCTGAGTTTTAGCAAGATCGTTCGATAATATCTGTTAGGAAATTGTAAGAGAAGGGGCGAAATAACCCTGCGTCTCTTATGATCCCACTGTAGGTGTGATAGAGAAGGATATGAGTGAAGTGTATCTATTGTAGCAATCCAGTCTCTCTCCAAGAGCAGACTTTTAACCCTTTTTGTATTTGAAAAAAGAATCTCTTTATCCACAACGAGATCAATCAGACATTGATCACAGGTCTCCCGAACTCTACTCAAAAACTTATTTGGGTTTTGTCTTAAACACATGCATCCAATAATTTTCCTAAATCTGCATATATCGTGTAGGGGAGTGGTGCAATCATACTGTGGAAAAGGGTTAACAGTCTGCAAGTCACCCGAACCTCCAGGGAGGCCAAACCTAATTCATATGTAATGGCTGCCGCAGGGACGGAGTTTGGTATCTTAAGCACCCACCTCCATATCATACCCTTTAGTGTTTCCCAAACCTTTACTAAATCATAGTGAAGTAGTTCCATTCCATACACAAGCTTTGGCACTGCTTTACCCTCATAAGAGATAGAGATGGAGAGCATCCTAAATTTGTAATCCGATGTAATCATCTGATTGGAGAGAATACTGGCTTTCTGTCTAAGTAAAATCCAGAGACTGGCTCTTGAAGACCGAGCCATAAGTGGGAATCCCACACAGATCACAGTAGATGCTTTATCAATGTGGACCCCTTGCATATTCCAATTTTGTCATTTCTTTCTCTGTCCTCTCGACAGCACCAGAACCCAGGTCTTCTTACGGTTAACAGTCAGACCATTCTCTTCTGCGTAGACTGCAAATGTTTTATTCAGCCGTTGGAGTCCTACATTAGCACAGTCTAGGAGTAAAAAATCATTGGGATATGCAGCTTACCCAGTTTTGGAGTAACTAGCCCCGCCTCTGTCAAAGATGACCCCACATCGGATACATATAAATTGAATAAGCATGGGGCAAGAGCACAGCCCTGTCTCAGTCCCACCCACGTCAGTCTCCTCCAGAGACCTTTCAAGCCCAGGACAAACGAAGTAGGATTGGCGTGGCGAGGAGCTGGAGCTCCCTGAGGGTCTGCAAGGCAACAAGGTACTGAGGCAGAGAGTGGAGACCTTCGACCGGGTGATCCCAAAAGTGAACTTTGCTCGTTCTCCCGCGACCGGTCTACTGCCTGGGGGTGTCTCAGGGGCAGAGGGAGCCTCTTGTACTGCTGGGAAGCTGCATCGTGGGCTCAGAAGCAAGTTCAGTAACTCCCCGACTCTCGCCGGTAAACTGTTGATCCGAAATGCCAGCTAGAGTGTAACCGTGAGGGAGTTTTGAATTGAACTGTGAAACATTGTAGCAAAGCTAAAAGTACGTCTCAGGAGAGCCCATTGTTGAAATACTTAATACAATGGAAGAATGAGAGAATGTTGAAGTGGTCAGGTGCTGAGGGTGGTTAACGGCACTGTGTCTGAAGTCTTCAAGAAATCTCCAATACCATTGTAAAAACAATTGCGTGTGTGTGTGCGACACAGTGTATCCGGTGTGAGCAAAAGAAGAGGAAAAGAAAGCTGCTTGCTATTGTCCTATGTAAGCGCCTAAGATGCTGAGAAGCAACACAGTCGAAAGCAATCGACAATCAATAAGCCCAAGAACTCTGTAAAACCCAAAGAAAGTAAAACGGAAAGCGTTCGCACACAGCAAGGTAATGCTTAATCGAGAGGGAGAAAACGGAAGGGGGTGAAGAGCCTGTGGAAAACAAGGAAGCATTGTGGTACTTGTAGTCCAGGAAACCAGTGAACTAGAAACAGGAAAGTGAACCAAGACAGGGCAACCATAGGCCCTAGGCTCGGGTGGTGTTACCTGTAGGGGTGGACCGAGCAGTCCAACAATAGCACCCAGACCACGAGAGCCAAAAGAAGTTCCCAAGAAGGTATTGTGCTTTGAGTTTGAAGAACTGCGGACTACTGTAAGATCTGTGAAGTTTCCTGAATGTTTTGAACCTAGGAGAGAGCCTAAAGGTGGGACAGGGAACCCCAGCCCAAGTTTACAAAAAGGTTCTGTGTTTTGTGCTCAGATACCTAGGAACTGTTCTTAGATCTATGAAGTTTCCTGACCTGACTTGAACTCAGGAGAGAGTTGATCTTCAAGCCTTGCAAAGAACTGTTATTTTTGGACACTTGTTAATTTGGTCAACCCAGCACTTACTTAGCACATAGCAATAGGGATATGATAGGTTGTGACACAAACAGTTATTCTTTTTGGACTTTTAGACACAGACTTGATTGTCGAAGTTTGAGCATGTGCAACACCGCATACAGTGGGGGGTGGGTGAGAGTGGCAGCGTTTGCACCAACTGATTGAAAGCCCATAACCCTACAAGATGGGAGAGTGACGTGCACTTAGGTTGCTCATAATACTAACAGCCCTGTATTAAGATGTACACATTTGACTCTTATGTACTATCCACCCAGTGCTACAGGCAGCTTTTGATGGCTCTTGGGAGTGTGGGGGGCACCAGCTTTCTAAATGATTCAAGGTCAGTGGTGACAGATGGACATTTTAAGTAGAGTGGCATTAAATTGTCCTCTGAGTTAGCACGAACAACTGAGCACAGTGAGGGAGTTCTAATTATCTTCGGGGTCATCAGGGGCATTTGCACATTTACAATTGTTTTAACCTAATGGGTTGAAATGGTGCATTTAAAAGCACCATTTTTAAGAAAAATTGGATAAAAAGTCACACAATTTACATTTAGTTAATTAGGGTAACACCTTAAAAAATACAATCTGGTCACCAACATCACAAACGAGCATTTACAACATTCTCATGATGCCGGGGCCCACAATGCATCCCAGCATCCCCAATGGAAATCTCATATGAACTGTGAAACATTGTAGCGAAGCTAAAAGTAAGTCTCAGGAGAACCCATTGTTGAGACACCTAATACAATGGAAGAGCGAGAGAACGGTGATGTGATCAGGTGCCGAGGGAGGTTACTGGGCCTGTGACGAAAGTCTTCAAGAAATCTCCAATATGGAGCACCCCGTCCCTTTTCATAGGGTATGTGGCACAGAGTGCCAAATGGGGTTTTGCTAATTTTAGGTCAATTTCTAGAATAACACTGAAATGCAATTATATGTCCCTACACAGTCTTCAAACGCGCCTGAGGAAGGTGACTTCACCACCACCATCAACCACCGAAACATGTATCAATCAAGGGCTCTGATAAGCCGTCAGGTCCCTCCAATAGTTTTGTGAAACGTCACACACGTTGGCAGACCCTTTTGTAGAAAAGACTAGTGAATGATAACTGAGTATTTAAAGACATCCAGGCAAGGAGATATGAATCTAGCCAACTGAAAACTAATTGAACGACTTGGTCAAACATTGATGTAGATTTCCAATAACCATGGATGCATAATTGTAATTGGTTATTTACAACGCGCCTGCGTTGCTCCGTGTCATCTTGCTTCCAAGGCGTGCACGTTTCCCCTGAGCTATCCTCCCGGGACAAAAAGAAAACCAAATGACTAGGCAATTTGGTGTAGCCCCACAAGATTGTTGGGACACAAGTAAGGAAGCACTTGTGTATTTTACTAATTTTGGACCGTTTTTGATTTCTTCTTTTGTTTATATCTTCCCTACACATTCTCAATGTGCCTGTATTGTGTTGGCAATAAGGGATTCTTGCCGAGACTTACGAAACCATAGCCCTCCTTTTCAGGTCTTCCATTTCCTTTAAACTACATGTCCAAGGTTGTGTCCCTTGGCCCTCTGTCACTTGTGTTTAAATGCTTAATTTGTATCTTGTCACATTCGACATCATATGTCAATTTTAAGTATATCGGTGAAATAAATACTTCCACAACCATTGTAAATCTTGCTGTGTTGTTGTATCTTGTTGTGTAATTCTAGAAAGATGCCAAGCGGGATATCAGGTCCAGATACCCCTGTATGCCAAATGTGCTTATTTACAAAAGCAATAAGAAATTCCAGTGGTGGAACCATATGTTTTATGTAGCATCACTGTGTACTCACAGGGAGTATACACCCAGAGGCGTAGACAGGTTAGGGCCTGAATGGGCAAGGCCCACCCAAAATCTGTGAATGCCCACTCTTCAGAGCTTGTGGGCATTTGCAGATGTAAATGTTGCTGCCATCTGCCCAAATACATTAGCTTCAGGCCCCACTTGTGAGACAATCCTGGCTACGCCTCGCTTTTGCGCCTTGCACAGGGTTCCAAGGTAGTACTACCGTCCGATTTGGAAACCCACGTATGGCGTAATAGCACACATGTTGTCTACATGCCTCGCTTTTACGCTGGCCTAAGCGTAAAGCTCACGAGTGGCATAAAAAACGCCACAGTGAACATAAGCTCCAGTGTGTTTCAGCTGAGGATAAGGATTTAACTCAGTGCTTACATCTTCAAGCCCAGGGAACTTTAAAAGCCTTATTTGAGCAAGGCATTGTTCCGTTTTCTTTTTCCTTGCTGGGTTTGTAGCCGGAAGCCCATGCACGTCACTACACGCATGATCCAAAGGCTTATGCATGTACATGGGAATCAGGAATGGGGGGTGGGGGAGAAGACTTTCTGTCCATTATTTACAATACAAATCGTTAAACTACTAATAACAAAATGGCAAGAAAAAAGGGACTGGGTGATTCACTCTCAACCACCCAGCACGAGACATCATTGGCACAGCGCTAAGAGGTGCAAATATGACACAAGGGAAAGTTATGTAATCCACTAGCACCAATGTGATCGGTTTTGTTTGCCACACTCAATATTAGGCGTACTACAACGCTCCCTGAGTGCGCACATGACAAAACAACAGTGTGCCTCCCCCCCCCCCTTACTGATTCACAGTTCACGCCTCCGCGCGTGGAGGGAAACCTTAGCTGATACGTTTCACATGAGGGCACTGATGAAACTATACGCGTCTGGCCTCAGTCGGAGCGAAGTCCCACTCGCGTGAGGCAGAGCGGCCCAGCACCAGCTTCCAGCCTGAGGGTGTCCCCTTTGAAGGAAGTGGCAGCTCGAGGTCGAGCGGTCCAGTGCCAGCTTCCAGCCCGAAGGAGCCGGGGCAGGCCCGCGTTTCACCCGGCGATGATCGACACAATGGAGGCCGTGCCTTTCCCGAGCAAGGAGCAGCACTGCAGCGGGCTGGACAACCCCAGTTTCACGGTGAGTCCATTGGTGCCCGGGGTGGGGTCTAGTGGATGGAAACTGACTCGTGCTCCAGAGAGTGCTTCCCTGGGGCTCTTGTAGGCTCTTCTGTCCTCGTGCAGGGGGTTTCCCACATTAATAGGAGAGGTCAGCTCCTAGACTACAGTTGCCACATTTCTGACTACGTCTCGGGGGGAGCAAATAACCACTTTCAGGTTGCTGTGCTTACATTTAACAGACTGGTGCGTTCTGGGGGTGATCGCCTCTCTCCCTTTTTTTCAAATAGCACCAAGAAGCCGAGAGCGATAAGTGGGAAGAGATCGTTGAACTGTAAACGCGGTGCAAGGCGAAGCGCGAAGGCATTGCTGTTTCCTGTTACTTGTCAGGATTAAGTCGCTCATTGAGTCATGGGCTTTCTCGTGCATTCTGGTACTCGTAGTACTGCGTGGGTGATTACACTTCTAGTACCAAAATGCACAGAATAAATACTGCGCAGGGTAAGTACTCTGCTTACCTGACATGGGAGAATTTGCATGATACATGAGCCCTTTCTAGGAGGATGGCTCCTTTTTAGAAAACCTCGGCGCAAAAACGCAGCTCCATGGTGTCCCGCGCCGGGGTTGACCCCCTCAGCAGGCCCTCAATGTTGAGCTGTGGCGTCTAGAACCAGGAGGTGTGCACCGTGCTGTGAACTAAGAGGGTGTAGCAGTGGTTTAAGCACCTGCTCCGGAGACACCGCGGTGCCCGTTTCACAGGTGACGGGTTTGCAGCCACTGTACAAAGTTACCACGTGACTTCATGCCACCAGACGTCGCTCTTCAAGTTGTTTTACGTTAATACGTTGTCTTTTAGTGAGACTAGCATTCGGGTAATGCGTTGATGCCCAGGGGAGCCGGGATGTTGACTGCGGGTCACGTTTGTCTAGGAAGCGAGAGAACGCACAGCAACACAAGTACGCATTTCAGCCCCTCCCCGGTGTTACTGGTGGCGTGCAGTGCCATTCATTTGGTCAACAGCCATTTATATAAAAACAGTCGGGCCAGGTGGGTCGTCACCGGGACACCATCAGAGGCGTTGTTTTGGGGGGAGGGGGCTATAGCCCTGGGTCTTTTGGTGTAGCCCCGTATGGAAGCTCAGGGACTACAACCAAAAGGCTAGCTAGCCCCCAGTACCGACATTAGCGAAGCCCCCGGATCTTTTCCAGACCTAGCAACGCCCCTGGACATCATGTTTCCAGTTTTATACTTTTGGCGCCACCGAAGCAATGCGATCTTCAGAGGCAGGATGGGTCCTGCCTGAGGCTCCGGGAAGGTTCTGGTGGTAGGGGGGGCAAAGCCCAGCACCCTCAGTAATATGACCAGAACCACCATGGGGGTGCGCATGAGAGGGGGCGCCATTCCAGCTGAGAAGGCCATAAAGGTGAGGGCTGCCAACCAGTGCAGGAGAACAGCAGGGGGGACCACCCCTATACCTCCCCTTCCCACGCTTGCCCTATTCCTCAATAGGGGAGTAGCACCCCGGGGTCCTCATGGAGGGAGTATCTTCAGCGGGAGACATTCTTAGACAGCAAAGTCTGTTCCAACCGTAAGGAACCTTCCAGATGACACTAGCCAGCCTGACCAGCCTTGGGTGGGCGGACCGTTCTCCAGCAAGCTGTGGCACCTGGGGGCTCTCCAAGCCACTCACCTGGGCACTTCCCACCTCCTCAACCCTGATCTTCCTTCCAGCCATTGACTATAATCCCACGACCTGACCCAGCACCCACACTCCCTGATGATCCTCATCGCTGTGCCTGAAATGGCAAAACATACAAAGCAGTCCAAATCCAGTGACCTCCTGGACAAGATAAGTGGGAGGAGCAAAATGAAAAAAATACAAGGAAACAGGACACGGTCATTCCAATACAATACAAATCCATATCCCTCAGATGCTAGACCCTCAGCTTCACCCCCTGGCAACTAAGACTGATCTAAGGTCTAATCGTACAGGGCAGCCCCACGCTGTTCTGCTGGCCTAATGTGTTGCACTGTAACAGCAACTGCAACTGTAACCCTAAGATCTGAATGTAACCGTAAGCCATAAAAGTAACCTTAATCATTCAAAGTAACTTGTATGTAATGTGCTCGACGTGCAACCGTAACCATAAGCAATGAGAAGTTACCGTAACCTTAAGCAATGAAACATGCATGTAATATGCAGTAACTGCTACTGTTACCTTAAGCATTGAAAGTAACAGTAACCATTACCGTAACCTGTATGCAATGTGAAGTACTGTAACAATAATGTAACCGTAACGTTGAGCAATGAAAGTTACACGTATGTAACTGCGCCTTGATGCCTAAGGGTTTAGTGCGCTATACAAATGCTAAAATAAATAGATACATGACTTATTTAAAGGAGTGCCTTCTGGGAGCCCATTTAGTTAATTTTAAGTGGACAGATTACACGTGCCTCGTTTGTGAAACAGTGTCCCAGTTACCCGGGTCATCTTATCTCCCTTTAGATATAGTTAATATTTAAAAGACAGGCCTGGTTGATCATCTCAAACACGGATGATTTATCAGCCAAAGTCCCTTTCCCAAGATAAACTAACGGGAGTTGTGCCAAACCAGCCCTGCCCGCGGTTTCCCCAGAAGATTAAGAATCCTTTCTTCGCCTGGATGAGTGCCCGAGGACCCAGCGGACCACCTTTCCTGGGATTTCATTTAATAATGACCTGTTTTCTGGGCGCTATGATCTTGCTTTTCTTCAAAAGAAGAAAGGGCCTTGGAGCGCCTGATCCAACATGTGTAAGGGGAAGGCCCTGTGCGCAAAGGAGATGTCCAGGTGACATGGATTCAGTGCACGCGGACCATAACCTGGAAAGGTGGATGGGTGGCAATGAAGACGTGGCCTTGCACATGCATGTAGCATACCTGTCCATATGCCCCATTCTGCTCCGGAAATGTTAGTCCAGTCCGTATTGGTAGTGAATTAATTTTTTGTGTTTGTTTTAATTGTAGGGCGTGTCCATATGACGAAATGTGAGTGTTTTCAACAAAGATAGAAATTATATGATTGTATACGTTTTTGAACGATTGGACACTTCATTAAAATGTGTAATTTTGGAAAGAAAAATTCAAATGAAATATTTTCGTTTTCTCCAGGAAATAACATTGTATGCAATTCCCTTAGCACTGCAACAAACCAAGAAGGACAGGGAGCCCTATTGTTATATTTGAGGGCATTGATCAGGGACTCTGAGTGTCCTACTGTAGAGAGTGAGGATCTGAATGAGGTAAGAGATGATGGCACCAGTAGCAAGTTGAAATGATGGCCACAGCAGCACCTGTGTAGTTAGCCTGGTCATTTCCCAGTGCAGACCTGGTCATTTCACTGCAGACGACTTCCTGATAAGGGCCTGCAATCTGACTTGGACCCTTAGAATCCAGCATTGCAAGTTTGTGTGTGTGTGTGTGTGTGTGTGTGTGTGTGTGGTGGTGGGGGGGGGTGGGATGAAGCCTTGAAAAAAAGTCCTTCTACTCCCTTCCCCCAAATGCAGTGCGAGCAATTCCATATGGTCTCATTCGCTCCCCCAAACCACCCACCCCTGCCCCAATCTACCTTTTAGGTAACATTAGCAGTAGATGTCACATTTTAACGCATAACAAAACAAATTAAACTGCAGAAACATTATAGATGCAGGAAACTCCTCTATTACAGCTCGCTCCAGGCGCGCTGGGGAAAAAATACATGCAAACCTGTTCATTTGCAGATCGATTGCACCAACAGAAATGACTTCACAGAAAAGGACGTCACAAGGAGCGTCATCAGTCTTTGATACTTGGAGGCACCATGGAAGGGACTTTAGAAAAAGTTTCAAAAAGTAAGCCAAGTGGCAAATAACTTTGTTGTGTAAAATACCCAAATTACACTATTATATATGGAGCTTCAGGCTTTTTGAAATTAACCGCATGATATAGTAGCATAAGCTATTAAGTGAATCATTTACAGAGCTGCAGATAAGACACAGTGTGAATGATTTCCCAGGATCACACACTTTGGTTACATGGTGAAACCGGGATGTGGAAAATGTAAGCAACTGAGCACATCTTCAAAGGTTTAGTTGATAATTTAATAAGGTTTAGCTTTGCATTTCATGTGCTTAAATAATACTTTATTTATAGCAATGCCTTGGAAGCATACCACATTACATGTCTAGCCTTTCATAGTAAACTAACTATACACTATATACATTGTCATAGAAATATGTTGAGCAATAAGACTATGGCGTTAGTTTTATTCTCCCCACCCAGCATGCAGTCACAAAAGCATCATGCAGATTAATGTGAGCCGTAACAAGTGCCCCTTGTGTTTTAAAGCCATACTCATTGTTCCATAAAGCATGCAGCATTATGCACCCTGCTCACTCCCTCCCATTCACATTTCTAAAGGGACAAACATCCCTGCTAATGGTCCCACCTCCCTCCCATCAGTGCCTATTGACTCACAGTGAAATGCTCTGTTGACAAAGAGCATCGTGAGAGCCCCTCTACTGTCCGGCGCTCCTTGGGATGTTGCCCTGGCAGCGGGACACCTCTCCCGTTCAGAAAGAGTAAGCTATCCTACTGCCAGGAGAATGAGGGTGCTGAGCAGGAATTGCTCGGCACACGTAGTCCTGCCAGCGGAACACCTTTCCCATTGGGCACCCTCATTCCCGTGCCGAACAGGAGAGGGGTCCCACTGACAGATGTCACTGTCTGCCCCCCACACCCCTGCACTCCTACTCAGTGCGCCACTCACCCTTCCCTAACGTAGGGAGACACGTGCCAGGGTTGTACTGAAGACTGCGGCCACAAAGGTGAGGGTATGGGTGGAAGAAAGCTGCCACTTCTTCCAGTTGAGGAGCAGCCTGTAGCATTGCCTACAGAGAGTTGCACACACATTCTTCACAGCCTATGTGGCCTTGAAAAGAAAGGAAGGTGAGATTGGCCAGCCCTCTAGGTAATTAGCACACTGATGGCCAGACCATGCATACCAAGGGAGGTTCTATTCTCCATTCCACTGTTGGTCTAGATATGGCAGTGCAGGGGATGGGTCCTGTTCCCCGCCCCCAACTCTGATCATTCCCTCCCTTTCCCCCTGTCCCCTGCCACCATGTGAAACCCCACCACCGCCCCACTTCTTACCTCTTGCTGCTCCGCCAGTCCCCTCCGACCCCCTCCATACCTCTCCCTCTCAATATTGGAAAAGCATATGCAGCAATCCCGAAGGGCTGGAGTTCAAACAAAGTGGGTGGTTGGCGATTTGCACTTGGGAAGATGTGGCTCTTCAACCAAGGGAATCGGGGGAAATTTGTGAACACTCTGGGGGACGAAGGAAGCTCGAATGGCAGGGCCGTGAACTGGTAGTGTTGAAATTGGTGCAGGAATCCGAGGTAGACATGGTGTTCCTTTACTGATACATGACGATGGGAATTGTGTGAGTCAATTGACGCAAACAAATCTTGTGGTTGAATGAAAGGGAAATAACCTACAAAGTTACCATCTTGTATTTGTGATTGACTAGCTATAGATTTAAAAAACTTGAGGTCCATAACTAGCCTGAAGTCTCCCGACACCTCCTGTACGAGTAAAATGATGCAGTAACTCTCCACTGTGGTGGTACTGGTGCAACTGCATTTTTCAGTAACACTGTTATCGCATGTGCTATCGCCTGATGTTTAATGGGGTTCCAGGAGCTGGGGTGGCAATTTCCTGTAAAAAGCAGCACAATTCTGGAACTCCCTTCCACCTCCCTGTAGGGAGGACCTCCCTTACTGTCAATTCAGATCTAAGACTATCCATTGGCTCAAGGATCATGACATATAACGCCCCCTGGCTGCGCTACACTACCAATGACTGTAATTATGTATATACTTGTTACCAACTGACCTACGCAGGTACAACACAGGATACCTCCTGCATCTCTTGTATATAGGACTGTATATTTTGCATATTTCTTGTAACCATTTGCCTCTGCGGCTTTCATTGTTTTTGGATGCTCCAGTACTGTACCCTAGCTGGACCTCATCCGCTACTGTATGTATGTAACCAAGCTTCGCAATCCTCTTGATGCCTCTGTGCCTTGTTACCCTTGGGTTAGGTGCACAATATAAATAAAATACAAATTGGACCTGAAGGCGGAGAGGAGAAGTCAGTGGCGCAGCCCACCTGTACCACCCATGTGTCTTTGGATTCCTCCTTAACATGCCGAAACCTCTGCAGGCCACTGGGACAGACTCTCCATAATCCGGAGCCATACCTTCTGGATGGGCTGAGTTGAGGATTAAGCAGGTTAGATAGATGGGGTTCTATGTGGGGGGATGGTCTCCTGAGAGGGGATGATCTGTAAAATGTTGGGCATATATGATTAATGATGACCCAGGCCTGCGCACGTTTCTTCATCGACTCCTCCATCCGAGGACCAAATAGCTTTGACCCCAGGAGAGCGAGATGCAGCCGTAGGGATTTTTGAGCTGCATTAATCTTCCAGGGTCTGATCAGAACTGTAGTGACTGTGACTAGGTGAATGAAGATTCACTCCCAGGAAATGGCGCTTAGCCAATCAGGTGGCTGGAAACGTGGGTGAGAACTGTCAGTGTCCTGCCCGTGTTGCAGCAGCCACCGGAGCCTCTTGCATGGGTGCTGCCATGCTTTTTCAGAACCTCTGCCCCCGGCCCCTCCACCAGCCCCATCCCCTGGCCCACACATAATCCCCAACCCTCACTCCTTCCCCCTCACTCTTACCTACTGGCCTGCGGCTCCTGACCTCCTTCCCCCATTGGGCACCGCCACAGAAATATATAAAAAGGGACTTAGTCCTGGTTTTATACACCACGGCGGAGCCCATCCTGTTTTCTATTTTTTTTGTTCCCCCGACAGGATATCTGACGTGCAAGACATGCACAGACCATCTTTCGTTGACCCCCCTCCACCCCCCCCGCTCTCCCTCCTTCAGCAAATTCTCGCCCCAGGGTGTGAAGAGCTATCACCCCCTTGTTGGGAGGTCCACAGGGCGGGTGACGTCCCTGAGACCTCGCCAAGTGGTTGACTAGCAATGCTCAAGGCATTCTTGCGGGAGTCGCTATTGTTAGAGAGGGTGATTTGAAGGCCAGACTCGCAACTAGAAAGTGGCCGGATTTCTGTTGCCCCCTGGTGTGCACCGGTCCCTTGCACATGGGTTATGTATGTGCATCACCCACGGTGCTCCCCACCAGGCCCTTCACCCCTGTACCTGATCGTGAATGAAAGGCTGTGCAGCCGTGTTTGCTCTGCCCCAGCCTGAAAGACGCTGCTGGCTATTTCTGCTGGAGCTTGGAGCCCGGCAATACTGGCATACAGCGGGAAAACGGGGTGTCTGTGTGACTGACACTGACACTGACACTGACTGACACACATACACACACACACTCACTCACTCACTCACTCACTCACTCACTCACTCACTCACTCCCCTCCCCTCCCCCCCCCCCCCCCCCTTTCGGGCTGACAGATTTGATCTGGCCGCATGGCTTAGGAACCGAGGCCGATCCTCATTCCTCCAATTTCTCTGGTTGGATATGCAGTCATGGTCTGCCGTGGCAAGAGAACACAGATCAAGAAGCAAGCAGAGTTTGTGTCACAGGGTCAGTGCTTTGATGGACGCAGTAGCGGTCAGCAAACCGAGGAAGGGCGGGTGCTTTTTGGGGGTCATGAGTTAGAGGCCCTAATTCACCGTTGGTGTGGTAGGGTAGTTTTGGAGACTGTCTCGGCAGGCGGAGGTTCATGCATGTGATGAGGAATACGGATGAGTGGGGGGTTGCGGCACTCCTGAGGACACTGGGCTAGTCAGCAATATATATGAAGGGGTATTCCTGCTGGGGGGGGAGGGGGATGTTCTTTAAAACTGAAGTTGCTGAATGGAAGGAGCGGTATTCTGAGAAGCGGCATACATTGGAATGGTGCATGTATTAAGGTTTCCACTGCATAAATGCACACTGGTAAAAATCGCAGTTCTTTCATCGGAAGGGCCGAGGCTTGGTGAACAATGTCCTGCTTTGAAATGTTCGAAGAGCAAGAATTCCTTCCATTTAAGGGCACGATAGCTGCCCTGTAATCGCATGTCCTGTGGTCTTCAGCTAGTGCTGGCTTTTTTGGTAGCAATACTTTGCTTCACGAGACGGTTTTGCCATATAGGTGGGGTAGGAGAGAGTGGGGTTAGGGTGGCTGGGTGGGACTAGAGAGAGTGGGGGTGGGTGGGAGTGGAGAATGGGGGAAGGGGTGGGTGGGTTTATGGCGCCCTGATGCCTGCGGGCTCCGGCACGGTATAAATAAAGAAAGAATAAATAAATAAATAACATTAAAAAAAATAAATGTGTGGGTGGGTGTAGGGTGGGTGGGCGTAGAGTGGTTGGGGAGTGGGGGTTGGGAGGGTGGGGATAGAGAGTGAAGGTTGAGTGGGAGTAGAGAGAGTGGGGTTAGGGTGGGTGGCTGTCGGGTCAGTGGTTGGGAAAATGGTGGAGGTGGGTCGGAGTAGATTGAATGTCGGGTGGGTGTGCTAGAGAGAGTGGCAGTAGGGTGGGCTGGGTGAGAGAGGGTGGGGGTATGGTGGGCTGGGGTAGAGTGGGTGGGGTAGAAAGAGTGAGCATATGGTGGCCAGGTGGGGGTAGAGAGAGCAGTGTAGGGTGGGTGGTCTGGGGAGTGGGGCTAGGTTGACGGGGTGGGGTAGTGTGGATAAGTTGGGTGTAGAGAGTCAGGATTGGGTGGGTGAGATTAATGAGGATGGAGGTAGGGTGGGTTTGGGTACAGCGGGGGGTTAGGGTGGGTGGGGGTAGAAAGAGTAGGGTTTGCGTGGTGGTAGGGAGGGTGGGGATTGGGTGGGTATGTGTAGGGAAGGTGAGGTTGGGTAGAGCAGCTGGGGGTGGGGTGCGGGGTGTATAGAGAGTTGAGATAGTGTAGGGTGGGTGGCGGTCGAGAGTGGGGATAGGTTAAGTGGGCTGGGGTAGAGAGCATGGGGCTTGGGTAGGTGGTGGTAGAGAGGGTGGGGTTAGTGTGGGTGGAGGTAGAGAGGGTGGGGATTGGGTAGAGAGAGGGGGTAGGGTGGAGAGGGGTGATGAGAGTGGGGCTAGGGTGGGGGTAGAGTGGGTAGGTGGTTGGCAGGGTGGTTGTAGGGTTGGTGGGTGGGGATTGGGTCGGGATAGAGAGGTAGGAGTTGGGTGCATAGGAGTGGATGAGTGGGTGGTGTGATGAATCCTTTGTAGTCATCACAGATTCGCCGGTGGTGACCACCTACCATGTGGCCAGGGAGGCAGCCACTACCTGATCCTGACCCTGGGAGCGGTTCATGAGGGAGGGTCACATAGGAGGAGACCGCTACCAGGGAGATGTCATGACTTCACTGGACGAGATGCAGTATCTTCCCCCTGTCCCACGAGGAAGACCCCCTTATACCCGAGGAAGACCCCTCTTACACCCAAGAGCCTTTTCCATGAGGTAGACCCTCTGATGTCCCAGACCCTCATGGCATACCACGTGTTCCTACTGGTGGGAGAAGTGGACCCTCTTCTTGTTTTTATGGCCAAACACACAACCATGGCACTAACTCGCACTGCTCCAGCATAACCCATTTTCTTCTAAGGTTCCTTATTGTAAAACCAGTAAACAGAACTATTCCAATACCATGGGCCTCATTACGAGGTGGGAGGTAAGGGATTACTGGCACCGGTAAGGGCACGGGTGCCGGTAATCCCTTACCTCCCTACTACGAGTTCCCTTTGCGGGTCCTTCCATAACGCCTGGTTTTTGCAGGAGTTAAGGACGGGACCCGCAAGGGACTCTGGAGCTAATAACAGTACCGCAATTTGCGGTACCGTTATTAACGCCTTCCCCTTTCCCATTGAGTCCTATGGGGGCTCAAATGGGAATGGGGAATGGCCCTGGTGAATGGGGAATTACCGGTCCCTCCGTCCTCAGAATTGACCGGTAATTGCTCCATTCACCAGGGAGGAGTCGGAAGGGTTTTGGAGGCAGCCATGGAGCTAATAGCTCATGGCTGCCTCTAACCTCGTAATGAGGCCCCATGTATTTAACAATATCAAGGAACTTCAACTCCCAGAATTCGACAATTACTGAGACGAGAGATGCAGGAGTTTGAACTATATACCAAGAACTTGAACCACACTGAGCAGCATAGTTGTTTTTCGAAGGCACCTGTGCGCAGGACATTTAAACCTAACAAGAGCACTTTTAAGGGAGACTGGGAAGGAGAAGACGTTGGCTGCTGTTGTAGAACTCAAGAACAGTGTGTTCTGGTGTGGTGGAGC
This sequence comes from Ambystoma mexicanum, assembly GCF_040938575.1. Classification (NCBI taxonomy): domain Eukaryota; kingdom Metazoa; phylum Chordata; class Amphibia; order Caudata; family Ambystomatidae; genus Ambystoma; species Ambystoma mexicanum. Next base: position 495,843,642 of record NC_090936.1, on the reverse strand, counting down.
AGAAGAGGCTGCTACAGGAGAGACACCGAAGCAGAGAATGTAGTGCCGTACAGACGCCGTGAGCTGCGAGGAAGGTCCTGGGCGCACAGCGAGTCGAGAAGCTGGCGTTCTCCATTTTGGATCCCGAAGGGAAGCAGACGTACAAGCGGGAAGCAGCGAGGGAGGACAGAAGAACGTCTACAGCCTCCAGATTTGAAAGCGGGTGACATCAGCACGCAATCAGAAGTGCGAACCTGACCGGAGATGCTGAGTCTACCCAAAGCTAGTGGGGACCCTTGGGCACCACCAGCAAATTGAACATTGTAACTTTGTGAATACAACAAAATGCTTCCATGAATACCAGAAGGCAGAAAGGCAAACCTCAATGAACTGTAACTATGTGGCAAACTCAAAGAAACATTACCATGAATATATCAACCCGAGGGTCATACCGGCAATGTTAATGATACAGAAAGTATATAAGAAAGTCCTGGTAAAACGAGACACCAGGCGAAAGAAGCAAATGAAAAGCCCTGGTAAGCCAAAGACACCAGGCGAATGAACTATATATGAGAAATCCTGACGAGCAAGAAAGCAAGCAAGCAATTGATATAAATATAAAAGTCCTGGCAGGGGTGTATACTAGGCAAGTGAAACTCAAAAGTAAAGACCTAGCAGGTGAGTACAACAGGCGGTGGGTGTTGCATAAAGGAACCTGGCAGGAGAGTAAACCAGGCAATTTGCAAGCCCCAAGTAATAGTAAAGGAAAGAATGGTGCTGATTTATTGAACCCTGCAAAGTTTGATGTTAAAGAACAAATTTCTATCCTGACCACAGAGAAAGTTGCACTAAAAGAAGACTGTTAAGGACTTTGTTGCATAAACCAAGAACCTTGTGAGTCCAAAAAAGATGCCAAGGAACTGTTTACACAAGTGACTATTCGTAGTACAATTGTGAATCCAGGGGTAGGGATCCACCGACTGGAACTAAAGACTCCCGCCTTGGAGAACATTTTTGTTGGAATTGCACTTTTTTTAGTTGTGAACACTTTTTGGCCAGTTGAAGATATTTTCCCTTACACATTGTCATTTGTTTATAGTGGGAGGGTCAGGATAGAACGTTTTGGACACAGTTTTCTTTCCAGTTATTCACATCCTGACACAGACAGATCCTTAGTTTTGGTTTAGAGTCAGGGAAACTCCTCTTTAGCATAGGGCCAGAGAGGCATTTGTTCAACGCCCCCCCCCCTCCCCCTTTTTTGTTTTCCTTTAATGAATATCTTCTTGTAAAAACATGACAACCTTGTGTCTGGCTTTCATTTCTGACTCCCCACAGTGGGTAGAGGTGGGTGGGGTTAGAGGGAGTGGGGTAGGTGGGTTATGGTAGTTGGCTGGGGGCAACAAATATGAAGACAAAGCAGCCTGCGGAGGACTTGTCAAAAAGAACCCAAACAAAACCCAACCAGTACATGTTATGGGGGTGGGGTGCAGTGGGTGGGGGTAGAGCGAGTGCGAATGGGGTTTGTGGGGGCAGAGTGAGTGGGTGTAAAAAGCAGCCTCAGGAGGACAACAAACCGATCTGCCGTCAAAAGTAGCCCAAGAAATAGCCCACATGTGCATGAAAAATAGCCTATTATGATCTCAATGGCAGCTGGGAAATGGAAAACCCAGCATTGATTCTTACAGAGCTGCTGATTGGAGTAAATATTGTTAGGGAGCTATTCACTGGGTAGACCTGCAGAGGAGTCTGGAAATTGAGATTTTAGTGATAAGGCAGTAAATTGCAGCACCATGATCCACACACGAGCCTTATCTGGATGGCAGCAGCAGTGGCGCAGCTCACGATGTGTGGAGGACTGGATGGGCACCTCCCCCTTGGTGTGCTGGTGCTGGAACACCGGGAGACGGGATGGCAGCGTGCTCCGCTCTGAGGGATAGAAGTTGATGAGAGAAGACCCTAGAGAGACCCTGCAGGACCTAAGAGGAAATGCCCTAGTCTTTTCCTTCGACAGCGCCAGGAGGACCCGGATTCAAATCCCCGTAGAGAAACCTGGGGAAATGTAAGCGGTACTTAAATTAATAAAACAAAAGCCTGAACCCCAAGGAATGGACAAATATTTAAAAAGGAGCCCGGGATAGACAAGAATACAAAAAGCAAATAAAGTGAATTTACAATTGTAGTAATAGAAGCCCAACTGGCCAACTGAGAGAGAGAGCCTAAACAGAGATCAGAGTGGAAACACCCTTGCAGCCAATCCTACAAGCAGGGCTTCCACCAATCGTCAGCCAACGGGATGAGCAGGAGTCTGGCTGTAAAAGCAGAGCCAGCTCATTCTGAACTTGTCTCAATCAGGGATAGTTTCCCTGTACTTCTTTCCAGACGCTGCTGCATGAAGAGGAGCTGTATCCCGATGGAGGAGTTTCTACCTGGGAGAAAGAGCCTGGACTACCCTGCACCACTGCCTGCCTGGAAGCTGCCTGAAGAGCCTGGAGGAAACTGATTGACCCAGGGGAAAGGAGAGTACCCCTGCATCTCCACCTAAGCCGGAAAGGGGGGGAAGAACTGACCTGCCTGAGAAGTTTAAGCTGACCCGCCTAAGAGGCTCAGGTGACTAGCTGACCCAGAGGAAAGAAGGAAAGTACCCCTGCAACCCACCTAAGCCAAAAGGGGAGAAGAGCTGACCTGCTTGAGAAGCCTGAGGATAAGAAGGAGAGTACCCCTAGAGCCAGAAAGATGAACGAGCTGTCTCGCCTGGGAAGAGGCTAAGGCAAAACCATGCCAAGATCCTGGTAAAGGGAGACCAGGACAGAGGCAGGACCCATTAGAGGAAGAGGGACAAAAGCAGAGATCCCCTGGAGAGGGATTACAATCCAAGTCCCCAGAGGACACGAGGGGCAAAGAAGAGAGAAGGAATGTACTACTTTTGAACGAAAGGGGAGTCCTGCTGAGAGAGCGGGACGAATCATCCAAATCCAACCACAGGACCCAGCAGACCCCTCGCCTGAGAGGTCCTGCACTTAGAAGACAGGTCCCAGTTTTATTGCTTCATTTAAGAGGCCCTGTTGTTTGTCTATCTTAGGAAACCGTAAGACAAAATCTCTTTTGGAATTGTTGGACATTTGTTATTTAGAGAAGGAATTTAAGTTAGATATTCTACCTTTAATACTTTTCACCCAAGGGAAGGACTTTAAGCTTATATTGTTCCTTGCACCATTTGATTTAGCTATTCTGACAACTCCCTTTCAAGGAACGTAGGAATAAAGGGATTCAGGAAAGCTTTATTTTAAGTTAAAGGATTAGTTGTAACCAGTGAGTTTTCATTAGGGATTTTAGTACTTTGGGGCACCTTTTTTACTTCATAGGTTAAGTACACCTTCAGTTTGTCTATTCACACAGGGATGGACATTTATGTCACGTATGTTTGAACATTTTGCTTTATACTTTAAACCCTGTTCTGGTTACACCTGTTTAAGAAGACCTCAAAATCTGAGACCCTTCTGTATGCCAAATGGTCACATTCATCATGTATGCCCACCAAATATTCTCAGTTCAAAACCCCAATACCGAGGTTTCCCAGCCTGACGACGGGGATTATTTAAAGCATGTGAATCCATGATCAATCTAATGCTGGAAAAATCTTCGACTAGACTTGCCACTTGCTCATGCGCCCCATCCCCTAGCCCTCACTGTCATCTTCCCCGCCCCTGCCATGTCTACACCTTTTGTGGGCTGTGCAGTGCAAGGTGTTGGAATTTTTTACTGGATCCATTTGGCATCATGGGCCTCCTGTCCTAACAATTTGCAATACACAAATAATGAAGCACAGCTATCAACTTGGCACCTTAATAATAAGGGGTTATTGGCCTTTACATTCTGGAGAGACAGAAGTCCCATCCCAGGGTGAAAATCAACAATTTCCAGAGGTCAGAGGCCACAGCAGTGGGCCGTTTGCAGAAGGTTAACCTGTGATTCCAGATGAGATGAGCACCCCAGTCAATATTGGAATATCATGCAAGAAAAACAGCAGGGACACTGAGACAAAAAAGAACCATCACGCATTATATGGGTCCTGGTCTGGCCTTTGAAAGATAAGCAGAGAGGAGGAGGAGGAGGAGGAGTGGATTGAGCACAGGTGTCCTGGTTCTTTGTAGGTCATTACATCAGCAGTCTGCTCTGCTCTTCCTCCACCCCGTGTAGCCTTTTTCTTTTTCATTTCCAATGGGACACATTTTAATCCATCAGTTCCGCAGCCGGGTTTGTTGGATACTTGTCATTGGCCACAGGCTTCACTAGCCACTGCTCGTCAATGCGAATCTCGCTAGACAAGCACAACCGAAGTCTGAGCTCCTCGCTGGAATATTGGATGTGCAAACATAAATCGCGTGGTAGAGATGTTTCCCAACACCCCACAGTATGGTATACTGTTGGTAGAGGGAAAAAGCACAATAGTGCCAATCCTCTCACAGCCGACCTCAAGCTCCCTCGCGTACTGACCGATCCCTTTGGCTCCCAAGCCATGAGGTGGATTTCTTCACACCCAAGAATAAAACCTACAATACAGTTACAAAAAAAAGCTTGCTGACTCTACAGTGCCTCCCCCCTGGCCCCCTGGCAGTGTGTTCAGATGGCGCTCTTGTGTCATGTATATTGTTGTGCTTCTAGTCTCTAATCAAGTGCCCCTCCTTTTATTTGAGATAAAAAATTACACTTTGCACAACTGATACTCATTGATATTTTTTACTATAAGGCATTCAAATATAAAACGGTTTTGAAGGCAAGTTTCTCACGCTCCTGTCTGGGCAGAGTGCTCGCATTAAACTACTAATGCCTTAAACCTAAAATTGGCATAAGCCTACGTATGCATAAGCATAGCATGATACGCTACCATGCACTCTGCACCATCTACGGGATGGCATTCAGTGTGTGCTCTGCAGGACCGTGGATGAGGAGATCTGTTGGTTAGAGCCAACGCTTTGTGCAGTTTGTATCTAGCGGTACATCGTGGAGAGGCGCAGTTGGGTTAGCACTATCGGCTATGGAGGGGAGGGGGAAGAAATAATTGTGTTGCCGTCTGCTCGCAAAGACAAAGGGTATCTTGTAGTTGCAAAGCGTGCATTGATGGGTTTGCTGATATTAGAACTGATGCGGACGGATACTGTAGCAATGAACTCACGCAGCTGAGGTGTGTGGTTCTCCTGCAGGACATGGGCTCAAATCCCAATAGGGTTGACTCTGCCTGGGAATATGGACTCAAGTAATGCAGGCGTTGCGTTGCTTCTGAATCTGTAACAGCACAAGCTGTACGGGCAGTCTCCATTCCCCTAATGGACTGTGAGCATTTGAATGATGTTCGTGAACGTTTTTTTTAACACTGACCTGGACAAGACTGATTAACCTGCAAATGAAATGCAATTAGGATCTGAGCTTAAGGCCGGAAGTAATCTTAAAATGATAGTAGCAGCCAAAGTTCGATTCGGGCAATGCAAATAAAAATATATAGAACATGTCTACTGAGTTTGTGATTGTATGAAATAATTCGCTTTTTAAGAAAACATTTAGAAACGGAATAATGAACAAAACATGTAAAAATTACTCATCCTTTCATCATTCTGAAACTGATTAATTTAAACACTTTATTTGGGAGGGGGAAGTAATAACGGACTTTTTAAAATGTGTGACAAAACACCTACAACTGTTTTCTCAAATGCTATTTTCAAACATATTATTCTTGTATGCCTATTTTTATCTTGTAGGAAATTGGCCAACAAATCTATCCTATGTGTTACCCATTAGGCCTCTCTAGAAAGTTACTGTAATGCTCCTATATGGTTTCCGCTAGGAAAGCAAATCCAGGCTTTCTATGGTTAATTGAGAAAATCAGAGTGATGGGTAGAAATGATTGTTCTAATGCGATTTAACCATTGGCAAGTCTGACATATTAAAACCTATTTCATCCTTCAAAGATGAAGATGGGAGACGGATGCAGGTCTGTGCACAGTAGGACTGTTTGCATACCCTCGCTTTTCCCACTGAATACATGTTTGCATTCCCTCGCCTTTCCCACTGAATACCTGTTTGCATTCCCTCACCTTTTCCACTGAATACCTGTTTGCATCCCCTCGCCTTTCCCACTGAATACCTGTTTGCATTCCCTCGCCTTTCCCACTGAATACCTGTTTGCATTCCCTCGCCTTTCCCACTGAATACCTGTTTGCATTCCCTCGCCTTTTCCACCGAATACCTGTTTGCATCCCCTCGCCTTTCCCACTGAATACCTGTTTGCATCCCCTCGCCTTTCCCACTGAATACCTGTTTGCATCCCCTCGCCTTTCCCACTGAATACCTGTTTGCAATCCCTCGCCTTTCCCACTGAATACCTGTTTGCAATCCCTCGCCTTTCCCACTGAATACCTGTTCACAATGCAACATATCTCCACCTTTCCTGTATTTATCCAAGTTACATTGTCCAGACATCCTTCCTTTGGACACATTTTTAAAACGGCAATGTATTCATATGAGGGAAGTCTATTCCTTATATACAGGGACAGTCCGCCCCATTGTGTGAGAACTGCCTGGAAAAAGGAACATGGATCCTCCCCAAAGCTTGTGAGCTGTGATATATTTGAACTAAGAGATAATCCTTTCCAGGTTACTTATTGCGAGCTTACACAATGAGCGTTTTTTTTCTGCAAATAAAAACAACAAAATGATTGTTTGGCAGTGGAGCCCTCTCGCTCCCCAGACAGCAAGGCTCTCCTTAACAATGCAATAACCACCTGAAACCTTCAAGTTCTTAAAAAGTATGCTTAAAAACGAAAGAATATGCAATTGCCACCGTAGTGGTCAGTGGTCACACTTTACTTCATGTGGTGCCATTCAATGGTCCTTAGACACAACACACAAGAGGAAACCCACCTCAACTTTGCCAGGACCAAAAAGTGGGATCAAAGGGCAATATACAAAGCGGGAAGGTCCTGGTTATCTTCAAAAACGAATGAAGAAGAAACAATGTTCAGCAAATGTAAAATATGTATTACAATTACAAATCTGCAAAATTACTAAAAAAAAGTATGTGTTTTTCGAAATATAAACAACATTTTCCTATGAATATGTCTTGGCCAAGGATTCACAGAAGTAAAAAGAAGGAACCGAATGACAAGTATACGCAAAGGGACCCTAGGTAAAAAAGTGAGGTCCTAGACTATAAGCACATATCCATCTCCTATGAAACAAAAACCTGAAGTGCTACCACCACCAAAAAAAAGACAGTGTCATATTTAAAACAATGTGGTCAAATGAAGAAGCCACTAATGTTTGAAACCCACCTAGGGTTGTACGCCTAGGACTGAATTGACATGTCAGCCCTGCCTCACTTGGAACTGCTTAATATTAACCAAGGTAAGTCTGGTGGATATCGCAACTCAATCTGCCTCTATCCCAGGATTAAATCAAGCGCAGAAAGCCTAAACTGTGTTAATCAGTCGCCATTCGACAACGCCTACTCGAGTTTCGACTTTGTTGGGACCAAAAGAAAGTTCCAGGGCCAAGCCTTCATCAGGGCGAGTATTTTACTGGCGAGATGGTCAAAAGTGAGGTTCTGTTAAAAGCAACATAAAACAGTGCTGATTGTGTGGCCAGAATGTTCTGAAAGCTTTATCCATGCACGCCCTAACAACCTGCCTGGAAGACAATCAAAACCATGTTACCACTGGATTTAATCACTTACATAGTTTGTGGCTGGAACCTCTTTGTGAATCTCTGAAGGGTGTCCCTTCAAAATCTGGCAGACCTCAGGGGCACTATCTAGGAGTCTGAAAAAACAAAGGAGTTTGGTCTGAAGAAATCAAAGGCAACAGAGCCGTACAGCACTCTCCATATCAAAGGAATCCAGGCTAAAAATCTCTTCTCCGACATCCATCTAAGAGCAGGTTTCGCCTAATCTCAAGTAGTCCTCAGTCAATGCTAGTGCTGCAATAATAAAGGACCAAATTCAAGGTAGCCATGTTGGTAATCACCAAGGAGAAAAATATACATAAGTGTGTCAGAAGGAGAATACATAATACATGTAAATGACCCTGTTAAGAAAACATGATAGTAAGTGACTGGGGGTGATTTCGCACAATGCTTGCGATTTCCAACTGTGCATGGATGCTGAAGAAAATATAGAGGAAACGTAAATGAAAGTGTGTCCTTCTTTGCATGGTGGAACAGCACTGTTGGATGTGAGCAGTAAGCATGCTGCATCCACTCGCCTAGATTATTAGAAAGGATGGATCACGCCCGAAGACGCCTACTCGAAATCCCCAGTGTGGAGAGCAGCTAAGAAACTAGGGTAGCTAATGAGGATGTGAACCGTCACGTGAGAAGGTGGAAAAGTCCACATGACCTATGGTCAAAGAGTCTCGCTGGCCACTATGAGACGCATACCCAAAGGTTGGAATAAAGCTTGCTGACAACAGACTGAGACCTATTATTGGCAATTTTGGCGTAACACTGGTGTAGAACTCACAGAAAATGTACGAATGTGCCAGATTGGTGCATGGGGGACAGAGACATAGTTATAGCATAGGGGGATCAACGAAGGCCATTGCTAGGAAACATAATGGTAGCAATGTACAATAATTAAGGATGGTTTGTTTTCCCAGCATGGTAGATGCATACAAGCAGAATTCACACTGATGCTGTTGAGGCCTGACTCCTGAGTCTTGAGGCTCAAAATTCAACGTTGTTCAAACCTGACTAGACATTGTAGGTGCCATAGTTGTTTAGACCCAGAGTGATCTGGTCCATGACCATCCATCTAATATCACAATCAGTGTGGCCATGATCAGTGTAGTGTTGCATTTCAGATCGTAGATCGATGTTCGCAGATGCGCGCAGAGACTTTCCTGGTAATCATCCCAATGTACAACGTTTGGCAAGGGCTTTGCCCCTTTTATACATTACGGGAGTTACAATTTGTGTGAGTCTTCAAAGTCCAATTCACCAAGATAATTGTTGGTAGTGGTAGTAAGACTGAACTCGCAGACACTACAATTATTGCAGGGGTGGTGGGGGGCCACCACGGGGTGTAGTGACAAATGTCAATGGTCAGTCATGGTGATATACCTAGGTCCTGAGTGTGAAATACGGGAATTGGACTAGTTTGCTACGAATGTCTGGTCCTCTCCTAAGGGCAAACCAGGGCAGTTTGGATGCACAACCTGTCCTGCAAACCAGGCCCCAGTATTTTTTTGCATTTTTAAATCCTGGATGTGTTACTAGAAAAGGCGGGAACACAACAGTCTGTTGCTCGTATTGTGATAGAAGGTTATCTCTATAATATGCCTGTTTGACCACATGTTTCAGTGACTTCGATGGATAAACTCTCTCTCAGTCAATGTAAAGCATTGGCACATCTCTTGTAGTCATCTCTAAAACAGCAATTCTTTCTGACCCTCAGTCATGTGGTGTCCGCTCCGCTATTCCTATAATTTTTGTGACCTTTGTGAGAAAATGGAGGGTGTCTCGCCCGCTGGTCCCCGGGGATCGATCTCTCTCTCCCTCTCTCTCTCTCTCTCTCTCTCTCTCTCTCTCTCTCTGTCTCTCTCTCACACACTCAGGTGGCCAGGGCATAGCCATCGCCTTTGGATCCAGACCCTGGAGGTGGACCAGTACAGGAGGGTCACCTGAGGTGCGGTGTCTTTGGGAAGTGGGGGTGAGACAGCCAGCAGCGAGACGTGGTATCCACCCTATTTTATTTATCCAACCCATCCTTTATGTTAGGATGCTCTGAGTTCCCAAATTCCCCCCCCCCTTCTTACACAAACACTGAGCCGAGGAAGAGGGTGACTGAGAGTAACAACGTTAACTTTCACACATCGTGCTTGCCATGCCCCGCTCATCGGGTCAGGCAAATTCAGCCCCTTAATTCTAAGTGCATAAACCAGATACCAATTAGCTGTCCTCACACCAAGGAAAGGCAAACCCCAAAGGCACACTCTGAACAAGGCAGAACACGAGAAAGAACATGCCTTCCGGGATGAAGGCAAACCTATTGGAGCAGAGCGACAGAGCAAGTGGTGAAAGCAGCGCGTCGGAAAACCCCAGAGTTCCCTACCGCAGGTTGTTGCCTCCGACAGGCCGCAAGAGACACATGGAGAAGGCCAGATCCCGCAAGTGAAAACTGCACTGTTTTTCAAGGATGCCAGCGACCCTCCTGGGTGAACGGCAAGCGACCTGAAGTGTGTGTGTGTGTGTGTGTGTTTAAAGTTTGAAATGGCAACATATTATCACAAGTGAAGGCTGCACGCGTGTGAATGAAATGCGAGGAAAGGCAGATCTGTGAATGAACTTTGAAGTAAGGCAGCTGCGAGTTCAGCGATACTAAGAAACTGAGTGGTCCGGGAAAGGAAGTAGCCCACTCGAAATTCGCAGGAAAGGTAAATTGTTCAAACCGAGAAAGCGAATATACAGCAAAAGTGATATGGAAAAGCTTAACTCCTAGAAAGGGGAAAGTAAAAGTTGAACTATACGTTTTGAGCCGAAGTGGTCTGAAAAGTAAGCCATGCATATTGAAAGCCTTCGACATCCAAAAGTGGACCGAGCCTGACAGAGGGAGAGCCGAAGTGAAGTAAACTTGGACAAAGGTGCCCCCCATGCAAGTTTGTGTTGAACTTTATCGTGAGGGGTCTGAGCCCGACAGACTAGGACCTTTTGAACATTTTGGTTGAAACAATATTTTTTTGGGAAGTCGAGAGAAGAGACTTAAATGTGGAAGGCCAGGCGGCCCTTGATCCACATTTCAGAACTGTATTTGTGTTGGAAGCTGATCCAGAGTGTGTCATACTGCCTTCAGGGACAGCCTTATTCCGTGAGGTCTAATGTGGGGAGGTGAGCTGGTTCAACCGCATTTATTCATTTGGACACTGATCTTTCCTTTTGCATACATTTCTCCTTTATTCACATTTTTGTACAAGAGATAGGGCAGGCATTAGGTTTTGTTAGCATAGGCCATTTTGATTTGACAGACTCCACTAGGACTGTTATTTATTATTTGAGGGTCGAGACTACTCCTATCTTAGTTATAGAGCAGACTAGGAGTTTGTTCAACCCCAACCATTTCAATAAAGGTTTTACAAATTGTACCCATTGTGTCAGTGTCATAATTGTGAAATCATGCCTCCCCTACACATTGCACCACGGCTACTAAGGTGTCACTTAGGTGGACCTTAACTTAATGGGACATAACATTTTGAGCACCTCTGCATCCAAACGTTGCCTATTCTGGAAAATCGAATGCATCTCGTCCTTTTCAGACCCATGGGAGCGTTGATTAACCTCATGTGCCGGGGTAGGTGGTTTGTAATTGCTGAAGCATGTTCATGAGTCAGCCACACAAAGGAGCATTCAAACAGCCTCCCAAGCCAGCAATGTCATAGCAAGTAACTTCCGCTTCTCACTTTACACACATCACATGGATCCTGCTGCATTAGCTCCTACAAGAAGGATCATGTCCCGGAGACTGAAGAAGGATTGTGCTCGTGTCTAAAAGGGTTTTACTCAGTTAAACTGATTAGCAATTCCCCCTTCTACTCTGTCCCAGTAGGCTCTTGTTGTCACGGAAGTGCAGCTTGCTTACTCCATCTCTGGGTGAGGAGTGTAGAATCTTTGGTTTGGGAAAATGTAGTGAGTGTCCCAAGCAAGCTACCATACAGCCTTACCTTGGTATTAGTAGGTGAAATCGGTCTAATCTCACCTGCCCTGGTGCTCTTCCCAATTTAAACTCCTTATTCAGTAGCCTCCAACAGGTGGTTCGCGGGCTACAATCAGTTCACAGTCTGTTGGTGAGTAACTCTCCAGCAACCTTCCACAGCGTTGACCCCCACGCCCGTTTTACCCACAGCCCAGTTAAAATGTGCAAAAACAAGACTGTCCTGGGATTTAGGCACAGAGGAAGGAAGTCCTCTTCTTTGTGTCTATTACTTGAAAGCACTGCAAAAAATGCTTTTCAGATCAAGAGTGCTCTCTGTTTTCTATGGCCTGCCGTGGCCAGAGGATGAAAAGGGGTGCAAATGCAGCACGTGGGTATGCAGGGAAGTGCCACGGAAAATACTTTGTCCAGGACCAGGAATGGGGCAAAAGGAAAACTAGGGGGGCGGAGGTGAACCGATTGGGAGCATGCAGCCACCAGTGGAGGCTGCACCCGAGGTCACTGTACATGAATATTTCAGATTGAAGGGGCCAACTATGAGATTAAGCAGGCGAAAAAGGCAGTCAGCAAGCGGTGTTTAAAAGAGATGCATTCTCTAAGACACATTTTTTATATCTTTTGGATTCCTGGACAGGTAGAATGTTTGTTTGCATTTAAGCAAAGCGTATTTTGAACTTCAGAAGCAGTGAAATATCAATTCAAGCGATCATTGTTTCATACACAACGCTAAAATTCATTATACGCGTGCTAATTGCACTACAAAAAAGTGACTTCCAGTTTCTGCCATTTAGTGCTATTTTTCCAGGTACACTTTACAAGCGGTACATGTGTTTCAATTGTGAAATAACCTTTATGCATCCATGGCTCTTTCTTTAGCTCCGAGTGGCCTTTCCTTTCCAATTGCATTAAAGTTGCTGCCCCTTGATCCTCCTCACTCTTTCAACTCTTCCGCTTTTGTCCCATTTTGAGTGGTGGATGGTTGACTTGGGAGACAGATTTTGCCTTGTAAACTGCTGTGATGATGTCTTGTTTGTATTGTTCCCAGTTGTATGTGGATGGGAAGGGAGAAGCTCCCATGAACATCCAACTCGCACTTGTTGGAAAAGGCAATTATTTGGGGAGGTCAGGTGGACTGTTGTGCAGTGGATGGGTTGCGATACTAAATATCTGATCAGTAGAATTGCTTATTGCTCAGTTTATCGATTTCCTCCTCCTAATGTGGGTTAATTTTGACTACTCGAGGCTCTGCTGTTATTCATGGTGTACCAGTCTGCAGTGGCTGAAAATGATGAAACTTGGATTCACATGTGCAGGGCCATTTACAAGCCAGTAGGCTGCTGTGACTGGATGGGATCATTCCCAGTTACCTGGGTAGGGGCACACCTCCACCCCAAAAAGAAAATGGGCCTTGCACTTCTATTTTGAACATGCCCCTGGGTACCTGCATTCTAGAGAAGTTGGTGAGAGTAACCACAAGGTTTATCAACCACTCACTAAAAACACCAACATTCTTAACACGTGGAGAATACTACCCAGCAAAAGTTGGCACCACAATGCACCCTATGACATGTGGTACTACAGGAGCAAAATAACCTAGATAGGAAATTGAACACAACAGTCTTAATGTGCACCACCAAGTTCAGTTTATGTAATCAAGCCTCTGGCCCTTGATCAAAGCCTGCTTGGTCATTTTACCACAAACTACCTAAATGAACGAGAAACGTAATACTTTGGCTGCAAAGCCCTGATGTACTGTGCTCAGGGCTCAAGTCGAGGGCACACACGGGAGATTGTCCACCCACTTTTTTCAGAGGGTGGACTCAGCCCCCCCAGCTAAAAAAAAAGAAACATTGAATGTCCTCTTTGAATTTCTGCATTAAAGCTGACCACAGGGATTGAACCACAGTCGTCAGGTTTGTAGGCCACTACACCACTGCACTATATAACCTGATGAAAAATAACAAACAACTAAAGATAAATTGTCCCATTTCGGTACTGCAGATCTTAGGGAAAACATTTGCATTGGTTCGTGGAGTTTAAAACATGCACATCTTTTGACGTTTTCAAAAACACTATTAGAAGAAAATATCCTCTCTTGGTTTTGTGTGTGTGTTGTTTTTATGAAAGGCAAATGCCATTCGTCCTGTGCAATGTGGGTGGTTATGCAAGAACAATTTAATGAAATGTGCATATTTCACCTTGATATGCTAATTTCTGGTGACGTTTCATCCCATTGGTTTGTTGATGAGTCCCCCCACTTTAATTTTTAGGACTTGACCCCTGACTGTGCTTATTTATATTCGTCGCCTAAACAGCTTCTCACCACTACTCGGGATTTGTATAGGGATCAACCAATACCCCTGCAAACTGGTGTCGTTCAAAATAATTTACCGTACAGAAAAACAATTATATAGGCCAAAAAAGTAGGAGAACTCTAATCGTTAAATAGAACACTTTTACATACAAAATATTAATAATCAAACTTAATGGGCAAGGTCAATTTATGAAACTTGTTTTTAGCAGATGATACCAATTCCTGTAACTGCCAATGCGTGTTTCGACTCTTCCAAGGCTCTTAAGACTGAAAAATAGGAATGAATAAAGTATTATAAAAAGACTGCAAAACAAATTATTTGCCACTTAAACATAGTAGCAGACAGATATCTTCAGACTTCAGAGTGAATATTGCCAAGTAATGGGTCGATGCTTTTTTGACATTTAGTTTAAAAATACAGCAGCAGGGCCTGCCAGGGCAAGACTTGGTGACCCCAGCAATTATTGGGGGTCGCCAGGCAATTGCCCTGGTGGCCCCCCCAGGTAATTTTTGTAAAAAGAATGCAGCGGATGGGGCAAGGGCTGGTGACCCCTCTTGCACCAATTTTCAAAATACAAAAGACTATGGGGGGGGGCACCAGGGCAAGGCCCACTGACCCCGTCCCCCCATCCCCAACCCCGTAATCCCCTTGCGGATCCTGTATTGTTTTGTCTTTTAAAACTCTGTGCAGCAGGAGTTTGAAATAAAACTACTATTCGGCACCTGACGAATACTTGGACCAACTATTAAGTATTCGGCTCAAGAGCAAATTCACTATTGGGCACAGCTAGTTTAAAGGTCACTTGCTGAAGCCACTTGGGCAGCCTACATTCAGTCGGTTACAGACAACAGGGGCTTTTTGTATTGATGTTGCTCTGCAGGGTGCCTCAGTCCTCCCTAAAATGAGATGCCTGAAATTGCATTGATGAAATGCTCACTGGCCAGCAATCTTGGGTCCGTCCCAGATCTATTCAAATTAGCCACAATCATTTCATCCATTGATGAAATTATACACAATCATTTCATCTATTGATGAAATGTTTGTTTAAACAACTGCGTTACCATCCGAGTGATGTGACCGAATTACAGAGAGTGAGTTGGGCATGATACGTTATGGCCTTTATAATGCGCCAATACACAAATGTTTCTAGGCACCACAAGACAAGGGGGGGAAGACCTAGGGAGGACAAGACAACCAATCCTACTAGTGCTTGTGTCATTTGGATCGTGCACGTGCAACGATATAAGTGCAAGGTGAAGGAGAGGGAAAAGTGCAAAGGGGAGGAAAGGGGGAAGTGCGAGTAGGGCAGCATTGCTCTGAGTAAGTGCAGCCAGGGCAGGGCGGCTCTAGGTAAGTGCAGGAGGCAGGGGTGTTGTAGGGGTTACAGTTGCAGCCCCTAAGTGCGTGGTACGCCAGGGAGCATTGCAAGGAAGACTGGTCGTGGAAGAGCCTGGTACCAAGTGAGATACTGAAGGAACCAACCAGTCATTGCAGTGGACAGGTAAGTTAGCAAGGACGTGGGAGAGGGAGAGAGAAGGCAGAGGAGGGTCTTGAGCTGCTTCTAGAACTTCAGGTGGTCCGGTTCAAGTCTGAGAGGGGCAGGGAGGCCGTTCCAGAGGGAGGCACCTGCAGAGGAGAGAGATCTACAGCCGCCCCCTCCCCCCCACTGTCTGCCCGGAGAAGCGTCTGATGTTCAGAGTTGGGAGGTAGCAGAGCAAAGGACTCTAGAAGGAAGGTATTTCGGAAGAGAGCGTTTGATGTCGTGCGGGCCCCACCCCAGAAAGCCTTGTGGATGATGCAGATGGCCATAGAAAAATGAGCACACAGTCAGCGACAGATCCCAAGATAGAATACAAGACCGAGACACTGCAATAATGGCAAATGCATGCAACATGGAGGCCAGGCAAAATTGGAGAAACAAAGTGGAGGGGAAGAGTGTGGAAGGCACAGTGAGAAGGAAAGACAGTGGTTCAGGGGGAATACCAAAGTGGAGAAAGTGACATGGAGGCCAAGCAGAGTGTGGGAAGAGGAGGAAAAAAAAAGTAAGAGAAGGAAAGAAAAGTTAAGAGGTTTTCAAAGGAGGAGACCAAGTGGACTAAGAGCCTAAGGAGGAGAGCAGGGTGATTGGCAGGCATTCTGCACATAAGCGACTGGCATTCTATGCCTATTTAGCGGATATACAAACATTATCTGGTACATAATGCAGAAGCACTGCATGCGCATGAACCGAGATCACATTTATGTGGCAGGAAGTGATTGGAAATGTCATGGCAGAGTGACTGGAGATAAATGATTAGATGCACATTAATCGACAGGCATTGGTTGACGCAGGAGATGGACGGGTCTTCAGTGACGCAGTAACTGATGAAAAATGTTAAAGGCACTTGAAGCGGGACTTGGTGCATAGCCCTTCTGTGGTACAGTGACCAATGTGCAGGTTTATCTCTCCCAAAACACCACCAGCAAATGAGACTGAATAACTGTTCTCTGCTGTTTTTAAATGTGTCGTTTTCTGTGGCACGGGAATTTGGCTTGGCACAGCACTTGGATTCGGATAGTCCCCGCCCGGTTCTGTAACCCCCCCCCATGTTGAACAATTAATCGTGTTAAATCTCCTGAGGAATGAATTCTTCTGATCGACATTTGAGCTAAATCTTTCGAGATGGGCACTTTATTCTGCAGCATTAATATGTTTGACTCTTCTTCTGTGCAGGAAATGTTCCTCTCCAAATGAACACCCCAACTAAGCCTGTTTATATGGAGTAGTGACTGACTGTGCAATAATCCTGCTGCTGGCTAGAGTACCACAGTATTTCATGAGCCCCCCTGCAGAAATGTCTCTAAGCATGAAGCCATTTAGCAAATACAGCTGGATGGGAGTTGCTCAAATGAACCAGTGGTAGGGGCACGCTGTGTCCACTTGCATGCTGGATCGCCTAATATTTCAATGGTCAAAAATAAATAAATGGAGGGAACTGTCTCGGAAGCCTGGAATCTCTCCTCTGATATATTTTACATTGTATAGCGCATGAGTCGGCACTGAAAGATCTCCATTATCTAGTTTGGTTGAATTTGCTGGGGCAGACAAGGTTTTCATTTGCTCCATGTTTGTACAATTCATGCTATGGCCAGGCCCACGAGAAAGCACCCAGCACAGGCAGACCCCTTTAGATAACTGGTGGACCCTGGCCCTTATTTTTATCCAAACTGAGCATTGGGTACACTGCACACCGTGCAACCTGAGACCTTATTTGCTCCCCTCTGCATTATCCCGCTCTGTGAATTCCTAGTTGAAATCCTATGTCTCACCACTCCTCTCTCCTGGAGTGATCACTTTCTCCTTTCCTCCCATCTCACCCTTTCTACCCCACAGGCCAAGCCACTTCCATCACTGCCACCCACCTATCTGACCCATGAAGCACATATCAATTGAGGCTTTCGCTGCCACTTTCTCACCTCCTCCTCCCCCTTTGTCTGACTCTCACCCTGACACAGCCCTCTCCACGCTCCACTCTGCTAGATCGGATACTCTTGATATTCTTGCCCCTGTCATGAGATTCCGCCTGAAGCCCAAAGCCAAGTGCAACTCCTAATACGACACAGACCTCGTCGCGCTTTAGCGCAAGTGCAGGGTGGCCGAGAGGAAATGGCGTGCTTCATGTACATTCTCTGACAATCTGGCAATACCAGCTCTCTGTCCTCAGCAGGAAAGAAGCTCATATCCAAGCCCACGTCTCTGTGGCATCTAACAACTCGGCTGAACTCTTTAAAATGTGCAGGGAACTGGCAAATCCTGCTGCAGTCTCTACCTCTCCTGTCCCTTCCCAGGCCCTCCGCACAGCACTGGCTTCTCACTTCATCTCTAAAACTCAGGACATCCTGTCCTCCCTCTCCTCCTCTCCCCTTCTCCCTCTACTCCCTGTTCTTCCTCTGGCCCTTTTGCAGCCACCTCTCCTCCCTCCTTCTCTGCCATTCCCCTGTTCTCTGCAGATGAGGTTTCTAGACAAGTCTGATCTATGAAAGTCTTGTCAAAACAGGTTCCCCCTGTTTCTCCAGAACCATCAAGGACCACATCGACTCCCTTGCTCCTGCCCTGGCTGACTTCTGCAACCACTCCTTTGCCACTGGAGTCTTCCCACCCCCTCCAGCCCGAAGCACTGCCTTGTGCACTCTCTTCTTAAGAAACCCTCTGCCGACCCCTCCTGCCCGGCTAACTTTCACCCAATCTCCATCACGCTCTTCCTGGGAAAATCCTAGAGAAACTGGCCATCTCCCAGCTTAATCCCCACACTGAATTTGTCTTCATGACCATTAGTCTTGCTTCAGAGCTGCCAGAAGCACAGAAACTGCTCTCCTGAACATCCTTGAAGACCTGCTCTCCAACATTGATTCCAACACCCCCTGTGTCCTCATCTTGCTCGATCTCTCTTCTGCCTTTGACACTGTCAACCTGCTCAATTGTCTCTGTGACAACCTGGGTATCACCGGTCAGGCCCTGGCGTGGCTGACTTCGGTCCTCTCTGACCGACCCTCCCAGGTCCAACTTGGGTCCTTCCTCTCTGCTATCTTTTTCTCTACCTGTGGTGTCCCCTAGGGGTCTAACGTCTCTCCATGGCTGTTCAATCAATACCTGGCACTCCTTGCTCACCGCATTGCCGCTCTCTGCCCCAACTTTCAGTGCTATGCGAATGACACTCTGCTCATTTTCAGGCTACCTTCGGCCACCTCTTCTCCGTTCCTCAGCTTTGTCTGTCTGCTATCCAGGAGTGCTGTGCCGCCAATGACCTCTGCCTTAATGCCAGTAAGACTGAGATTTGCCTCATCGGCACACCCGCTCCCTCCTTTCCTGTAGCTCTCTGGCCGGCCTCTCTTGGCCCTCTTTCTGCTTCCACCTGCAAGGCTAAAAACGCACTCTCCTTCTCTCCTCACATCTCTGACGTCTCTAAGAAGTCACACTACCACCTGCATATCCTCAGAGGTATTCTTCCTTTCCTTTCCTTCCCCCAGAAGCTCTTTAGAGCTCTGGTTCCCTCTAGGCTGGACTACTACAACAGCCTCTTTCTAAATCTGCCTGCCTCTACTCTCTGCCCTTTGCAACTCATCCAGAACAGGACTGCGAGACTTGTCCTTGGCCTCAAGCCCAGAGATGGTATCTCCTCAGGACTGAAATCTCTGCACTGGCTCCCAGTGGCTGCGAGGATTAAGTTCAAAATCCTATGCATTGTCCACAAGGCCTTCTGGGCACAGGGCCTCAATACCTTCAACTCTCTCTTCCTAAATATCTTCCTTCTCGGGCTCTTCGCTCATCTGCCTCCAACTCCCTCAGGTTCAGTCGCTTCTCAAGTTGGTGGTAGATCTTTCTACAGCTGGGGCCTCCCTCTGGAACAGCGTCCCTGCCCCCCTTAAACTTGAGGAGAACCATCTCCGGTTCCGGAAGCACCTGCTTTTCCTCCTCCTCTCCCCTGCTGACCTCCTGGCTGTAACCAGAACTGCACTGGTTACCTGGACAAGCTCTCATCTCGGGCCCAGATCCCTCCCCCGTCAGTCACATACACCACTGCCTGCCGGCAACCCCCGCACTCGGGGACTGTTTCTGTATCCCTACAGTCCCCCTACCAGCACTTGACACCTGATGTCTGCAATTGCACTTACCACTTTCTGTCCCTTACTTTACTTATTGTTATAATCTATTCCCATGTACTGCACTGTCCCTTCCCCTATCCCATGTACTTGTGCGATCTGAATGACACCTGGCCTAGTAGGATCGCTGTCTGTCCTCCCTTTGTTCCCCCTCCCTTGCCTCGTTGCGCCTTGAAACACTTATATATAGGCGCGTTATAAATGTCATGTCATATGTCTCGCCTGTGATTTCTGCCCTGTGGAGTGCCACAGGACTAGACTAGAAATCAACTTCTTAATCTTCAAGAAGCAACTAAAAACCTTATTATTCACTTAGGAATCTAGACCTTTAAACTGATTTCATCCAGCAGTCTCGTCTTACTTATTCGTCCTTGTCTTTGTGTTTCACGCCCTGATGCATGTGGGCTTTGGCGCTCTACAAATAAAAAAAAAATAATAATAACTAGACCCTGGTCCTAGTGCGATTTTTACTTTATGGACATTTTGCCAATTATATGGTGATGCCATGACCACTTTACCCAGGGGTTGTCCTCCATGGATGAAGTAACTGATTATCCAATTGGATGGTTAGTTTCTCTTTAAAAACTGAATGGGAATTTCTTCTCTGGAAAACCTCCTCTCCCTTTTTGAATGTTAGCTTTCTCAGCCCTCTTCTTTGGCGATCTCACTCACGCTGGCATCTGCTGCTGAATCTTTGTGTTTCACCTGTAGTGCTCTTCTGACTCTTATAGCTAAACTGACCATATCTGCTTACTATCGAAGTTCCCTTGAATGAACACTTAAACACCTCATTCCATGGAGACCTGTTCTGTGGTTCAAGTCCTGCATCTGCCCAACGGCATGGTGGCAACACTCTCTTGCCCTAGGCGTCCTTCATTCTCCTGCTCACCTTTTTTTGGAAAAAGTAAATCTGACCATCTCAGCATCGTTTTTAAAGCTCCCTTCGTTGGCCCAACTTTTATTTTAATTTGATTTTTTGCATTTGTAAAGCGCTGAGCAGCCCAGGGGCATCGGGGGCTCTGTTTTAAAAAAATGACTTAGTTACAGTGCAGGATGCAATAGACCGTGAATGTTACAGAGAAAGTGTGTCTAACGTTAGCCTGGACATGATGGTTGCCTTAATAAGTTATACAGTTGGCAAGGGGAGCACTGACATGTGAGAAGTACGTGTATCCCGTACCAGGTCAGAGTGGGGTTTACACGAACAGCATGGTTTTTATTGCTTTTCTGAAGCCCAGGCAGGATTCGATGCCTCTGATAAGAGGCAGTTAACAGGTTCCAGTTGGTGGCTGCAAGGACTGGGAAGCTAGCGCCGCTTGTTCTGGTCCTAATGCTTTTTGGAATTGATAGTCGGTTGGTATGGCTGGATCTGGTGAGTCTGTTTGAAGGGGGACCAGAGAATCTTTGCGCAAGGTAGCGAGGTGCTGTGTCATGGCGACATTTGTGGGTGAGTGCCAGTGATTTGAAGAGGATCCGTTCCTTGACGGGTAGCCAGTGGACGGATTTCCTGGTGGCCGAGACATGGTCTCTTTTAGAGACTCCAGTGGCTGCTCTCAAGGCATTGTTCTACACTGTTTGAAGTTTTTTGATGTTTTTAGCTGAAGTGCTTAGTAGAAGTGCATTGCAGTAGTCTAGGCGGGTGTCATGATCTCTGCTTCCAAAAGATCAGGACTTGCCCAACTCCCTTGGAAGCAGACCCATAACCCCGGTTCCGAGTGCCAGCCAGTCCCAATTGGGACCTTTTGGACCCTGTCCTGGTGCCAGTGGCACCAGGCTCATAAAGATGCCCAGTCCCAGCGCTGGAAGCGCCGGGCTCATAATGCTTGGGTGGACTTACCTGCAGCAGACCATGCTGCTTACTTACCTGCCAGTTGAGCCCCTGATCCTCTTCTGTTTGGGACTACTTTTCCTGTTGGGTGGGGCAGGAGCCACTCCCTAGGTTCAGAACACTGGAACTCTTCTGGAAAGCAGGAACTCTTTTCTTACCTAGGCGAGGCTGTGGAAGGAGACACCTAAGCACTACAGGAGACTATTTAAACAACACCCGATGGATGAATCTTGCTTTGCGTTATTCTGCATTCTATGCAGCAGAACGCTCATCGTGTCTTCAGCTTCTGATCCTGGGCCTAAGGGAACAAAGGCTTATCATCCTGGAATCCAGTCTTCAGCAGCACCTGTAAAGACAAAGAAAGAACAGGTTAGCACTACGGTCTTCAGTGGCAGCGCATCTCTTACCTGGTCCATCGGCTGTCACCAACGCCTTGCGCTGCATTCCGGCATCTGAAAGACAAAGGCTTACCTACTCTTCGCATGCTCCGGAGGTCTTCGCACTGCATTCCGGCATCTGAAAGACAAAGGCTTACCTACTCTTCGCATGCTCCGGAGGTCTTCGCACTGCATTCCGGCATCTGAAAGACAAAGGCTTACCAGCTCTTCGCATGCTCCGGAGGTCTTCGCACTGCATCCCGCATCTGAAAGACAAAAGAAGGTGCGTTTAAAGACATTGGGCAACTTTATTACTCACGTGCCATTACTCCTTCCCACGCCGAATCCAGTGGGTATTCCAGCACCCTTCAGCTTCTCTAAAGCTCCGAACTTGTACCTGCAAGATAAAAGGGACAGTTAGTGCGCATCGTGAAGCAGGCTACAAGTGCTTACTTACGTGCTTCCAGGCGCTTCTATTCCTCACGTGGGTTCGATCCTCAATTCTCTTCAGCCCGCCATCCGCCATCGCCGGAACCATGCAAAACAAGAGATATCATTACAAAAGACTTTTAAGACATTTGAAGTGCCCAGAACTTACCGTTCGTGCAGTTAACGACGGACAGCAGTCCTCTGAGGTCAAGAGGCCTGCACCCTTATCCAGTGAAGAAACTGGTTACGGCACCCTGCCCCGAGGCAGATGGAGAGCTCGGCGTTCACTTACCTAAGGTGAGGGCGTTAACCTTTGGGGTTCTACAGGAGAAGAGAAAGGGAAGAGGAGAGAGGCACCCAATAACCCCAGTTCATTAATCCCATATTTTCTATCTGCAGACATCTTACTCTTCGATTCAGACATACAGTGCACAAAGGTCCATCCCAAAGAGCCAACCGTGTGTTACACATCACCTTTGAAGATACGGCATTCACCCAATCAAGACCGGCGCCTCTGAGGGAATCAGGTGAGCGTTACAGAACGCAAAGTCGACCGCAAAACTCCCACCCAGGCGCTATGGAAACCTCGGATACTGACCAGCTAGCCCAGTTACTTGGGGAACTAAGAGCAGAAGTGCATGCAGCCCGTCAGGAAACGAATGCTCTAAGAAGGGAACTGATTATTTCCAAGGAGCGAACAGACGATCTCGCTAGACAATTGCTACAGTCACAAGCCGGACAAACTCTGTTACCCGCATCAGGGGCAAATCTTCCTTCAACATCCTCTATGAACCCAGTGCAGATCAACCTACCTGGGAATGTACCTCTGGCTAAGCCCGAATGATTTTCTGGTGACCCAAAGAGGTTTGCAGTATTTATTAATCAGTGCCGGTTGCACTTCTTATGCCGGCCAGCAGCCTTTCCAACTGATCAAGCTAAGGTAGCTTTCGTGCTTTCGTACCTTAGTGGACATGCGGCAGACTGGTCGATCCCTCTAGTTAATCAAGATGATCCCTGTTCTCCATGCTTTTCAGCTCAGTATGGAAAAACTGTTTGCAAGACATTCACAGGGGCAGGCCTTGGACAATGAGCTCCTTTCATTGCGACAGGGTAATCAAGACCTTTTGGCTTATATTGCGTCTTTCAACAGACTGATAGTGGAAACTCGATGGCCTGAGGACAAAAGGATTACGCTGTTTTATAGAGGTTTACGTGGAGAGCTCAAAGATGTGTTAGCCCAAGTAGTGAATCCCCCGCAAGACTGTTCGGACTATATTGACTTAGTCGTTCAAATTGACCACAGACTGCAGAACAGGAAGGCCGATCGTTCCAAGTTTGATGCTCGAGTATTTTCCAAATCACCAACTCCTACCAAAGGAGTAGACTCCGGGGGAACCCATGCAAATAGGGGGCCTGAAAGGACCACTAACACAAAAGGAGCGGGAAAGGAGAAAACGGCTGCAATTATGCCTCTATTGCGGAAACTCTGGGCACTTTCTTCGAGACTGTCCGGTGAAACCAGCCAAGAAGGCAGTAGGAGCTGCAGTTACCAGGGTCACAAACTCTGAGCAGGGAAACTACCTCGCCCGACAAGAATAGAGGTCCTCTTGCCGAGCGTTAAAACCAGTTCCGTGACCTCGCATTTCGTGATACCTATGGTCCTCATAAGCCCTGAACATCCGGATCGATTACATGCGATTGAAGCTTACGTCGACAGTGGTGCCATCGGCAATTATGTGGATCATGAAATGGTTTTGAGGATGAATCTGACTCTTTGTCCAAAGGCTGTAAAGGACGTCATTACTACGGTGGATGGTACGGAGATAGCCTCCGGACCAGTAACGCATACCACCCAAGAAGTGACGCTAATAAGTCAAGATGGACACCATGAGAAGGTCGTGTTCGATGTGATCAAGGCCCCTCAGTTCCAGATTATTCTAGGAATTCCTTGGTTAGAAAAGCACAATCCTCAGATCGATTGGCGAGCAAGAACGGTTCAGTTTCCAGAATGTGTCTCTACTTGTCACCCTCGACCTGGTGTTGCACTGGCAGCAATTTCCTCGGAGGCTCCCCAGTTACCTCCTGAATACCTAGAATTCCAAGATGTTTTCCGGAAGGATCAGGCTAACTCTCTACCTCCTCATAGGTCTTATGACTGCCAGATAGACCTGATACCTGGATCTACTCCTCCTTGTAGTAGAATTTATGCCCTCACCGAGCCTGAGAATCTTCACCTCCGACAATACCTGGATCAATACCTAGCGAATGGGTTTATTCGTCCTTCCAAGTCCCCTGCTTCCTCAGCTTTGTTCTTCGTTCCAAAAAAAGAAGGGGACCTTAGAACTTGTATAGATTATCGCGCCTTGAACCAGATCACCGTTAAGAATAGATATCCGTTACCTTTGATCCCTGAACTCCTGGACCAAGTCAGAAAAGCATGCATATATACAAAGCTGGATCTTAGAGGAGCCTACCACTTGGTACGAGTAAAAGAGGGCGATGAATGGAAGACGGCCTTCCGCACCAAGTATGGGCTATTTGAATATCAGGTCATGCCCTTCGGGCTTTGCAATGCCCCGGCCGCCTTTCAATATTTTATGAACGATGTCCTCAGAGAGCTCATAGATGTGTGTGTTGTTGTTTACATTGACGACATCCTCGTTTATTCTTCATCGGAAACTGAACATCGGAAACACGTGAAAATGGTCCTCGAGAGATTGCGTCAACACAAACTTTTCGCTAAGTTGGAAAAATGTGTTTTCAACGTGACTGAAGTTGAATTCTTGGGATTCATATTGTCACCTAGCGGAGTGCGTATGGATTCAAAGAAGGTTGATGCAATTCTCAAATGGCCATCGCCATCCTCCGTAAAAGGTGTTCAAAGCATGTTAGGCTTCGCTAACTTTTACCGCAGGTTTATCCCTGAATTCTCTTGAATAGTCCAGCCCATCACCGCCTTGTTAAAGAAAAACGAACGTTTTGAATGGTCTACCGAGGCGGAACAAGCTTTCCAGAATTTGAAGACTAGATTTATCTCTGCACCGATCTTAAAACATCCTCGCCCAGAACTCCCCTACATCGTTGAAACTGATGCTTCGAGCCTTGCCATGGGGGCAGTTCTATCACAAAAGGACCCAGTAACCAATCAGTTGCATCCCGTGGCATTTTGGTCCCGCAAATTCTCGCCTCCTGAAATCAATTACACTATTACTGATAAGGAACTTCTAGCTATCAAGTCTGCCTTTAAGGCTTGGCGGCATTATCTTCTGGGGGCCCCGACACACCGTTATTGTGATTACAGATCACCGAAACCTGCAATATTTGAAAACCGCAATAGCTCAATCCTCTAGGCAACTCCGTTGGGCACTATTCTTTGCCGAGTTTGACTTCATAATTACCTATTGACCTGGTACAAAAAACGGTAAAGCTGATGCCCTTTCTCGGATGGGAGTGGAAGAACATTTGATCAATCCTAAACCTGTACCTATCATTCCCGAACAAAGAATTCTAGGTGTAATCACCACACAATCCATAGAGGAAGTTAAGGATAAAGCCAGGCTACTGGTAACTCCAGCAGACATACAGAATTGGCATCTGCAGGGAAAGGACTTTACGGTGAAGGACAACCTATTATATTTCCAAGAACGGTTATACCTGCCCAGCACAGAATTACAGAAAAAGGTAATCTCTTGTTATCACGATTCTTTAATGGAAGGACATCCCGGTATGGCCAAAACCTCGGAAAAGATCAAGCGCTACTTCTGGTGGCCGTCTTGGAAAAAAGATATCAGAGACTTTATAATGTCCTGTGGAGTATGCGCCCAAAACAAGAGTCAAAAGGAAAAACCAGCCGGACTCTTAAGCCCTATTGACATCCCACCTTGCCCTTGGCATACGCTTTCTATGGACTTCATCACCGATCTACCTCCATGCTCCGGATACAATACGATCCTAGTAATCGTGGACCTATTCTCCAAGATGGCGCATTTCATTCCACTCAAAGGCTTACCAACAGCAGCAACTCTGGCCCGAGAATTTCTCGAAAACATCGTCCGACTGCATGGTTTTCCTTCAGTTCTAATTTCGGATCGAGGGAGTCAATTTATTTCTCATTTTTGGCGAAGTTGCTGTCGGTCGGCTCAAATTGATGTGAGACTTTCGACCAGCCACCACCCTCAAACCGACGGACAAACCGAGAGGACCAATCAAACTTTGGAACAGTATTTGCGCTGCATGCTACAACAAACTGAAAAAACTTGGAAAGATATCCTTTGGATAGCCGAATATGCCTACAATAATTCTGTCCACTCGGGAACTGGGAAGACCCCGTTTTTTCTTTTATACGGTAGTCACCCTCGAACCTCGGAGTTGGATCCACTCCAAGATCTTGGAACACCAGCAGTAGACCACCTGCATTCTACAATCACCCAAGCCTTTAAGGAAGCCGTTTCTCACCTTCAAAGGGCTAAAGAACAATACAAGAAAGGAGCAGACCAACATCGGAAGGAAGCCCCCCAGTATCAAGTAGGAGATCAAGTCTGGTTATCCACCAAATATCTACCTCTAAAAGGACCACGCACATTCAACCCAAGATACCTTGGTCCCTATTCCATCACTACCATAGTAAATCCAGTAGCGGTCAAGTTGGACTTGCCCCCTCACATGAAGATACATCCGGTCTTCCACGTCTCTCTATTAAAACCCGTGCAACCTCAAACCCGACTAACTAAATCTCCAAAACCTATTCTAGTTGACGGAGAACTCGAGTTTGAAGTCAAAAGCATCCTGGATTCCAAGATCTCCAAATCTAAACTATTTTACCTGATTGACTGGAAAGGCTACGGTCCCCAAGAAAGATCCTGGGAACCTGCAGAATATGTCCACGCGCCTCGTCTAATCAAAAGATTTCATCGAACATTTCCTAACAAGCCAAAACCCCCGGAGAAGCCCGGTTTGGGAGGGGCCTTGAGGGGGGGTGCTGTCATGATCTCTGCTTCCAAAAGATCAGGACTTGCCCAACTCCCTTGGAAGCAGACCCATAACCCCGGTTCCGAGTGCCAGCCAGTCCCAATTGGGACCTTTTGGACCCTGTCCTGGTGCCAGTGGCACCAGGCTCATAAAGATGCCCAGTCCCAGCGCTGGAAGCGCCGGGCTCATAATGCTTGGGTGGACTTACCTGCAGCAGACCATGCTGCTTACTTACCTGCCAGTTGAGCCCCTGATCCTCTTCTGTTTGGGACTACTTTTCCTGTTGGGTGGGGCAGGAGCCACTCCCTAGGTTCAGAACACTGGAACTCTTCTGGAAAGCAGGAACTCTTTTCTTACCTAGGCGAGGCTGTGGAAGGAGACACCTAAGCACTACAGGAGACTATTTAAACGACACCCGATGGATGAATCTTGCTTTGCGTTATTCTGCATTCTCTGCAGCAGAACGCTCATCGTGTCTTCAGCTTCTGATCCTGGGCCTAAGGGAACAAAGGCTTATCATCCTGGAATTCAGTCTTCAGCAGCACCTGTAAAGACAAAGAAAGAACAGGTTAGCACTACGGTCTTCAGTGGCAGCGCATCTCTTACCTGGTCCATCGGCTGTCACCAACGCCTCGCGCTGCATTCCGGCATCTGAAAGACAAAGGCTTACCTACTCTTCGCATGCTCCGGAGGTCTTCGCACTGCATTCTGGCATCTGAAAGACAAAGGCTTACCTACTCTTCGCATGCTCCGGAGGTCTTCGCACTGCATTCCGGCATCTGAAAGACAAAAGCTTACCAGCTCTTCGCACGCTCCGGAGGTCTTCGGCGCTGCATCCCGCATCTGAAAGACAAAAGAAGGTGCATTTAAAGACATTGGGCAACTTTATTACTCGCGTGCCATTACTCCTTCCCACGCCGAATCCAGTGGGTATTCCAGCACCCTTCAGCTTCTCTAAAGCTCCGAACTTGTACCTGCAAGATAAAAGGGACAGTTAGTGCGCATCGTGAAGCAGGCTACAAGCGCTTACTTACGTGCTTCCAGGCGCTTCTATTCCTCACGTGGGTTCGATCCTCAATTCTCTTCAGCCCGCCATCCGCCATCGCCGGAACCCTGCAAAACCAGAGATATCATTACAAAAGACTTTTAAGACATTTGAAGTGCCCAGAACTTACTGTTTGTGCAGTTAACGATGGACAGCAGTCCCCTGAGGTCAAGAGGCCTGCACCCTTATCCAGTGAAGAAACTGGTTACGGCACCCTGCCCGAGGCAGATGGAGAGCTCGGCGTTCACTTACATAAGGTGAGGACGTTAACCTTTGGGGTTCTACAGGAGAAGAGAAAGGGAAGAGGAGAGAGGCACCCAATAACCCCAGTTCATTAATCCCATATTTTCTATCTGCAGACATCTTACTCTTCGAGTCAGACATACAGTGCACAGAGGTCCAGCCCAAAGAGCCAACCGTGTGTTACACATCACCTTTGAAGATACGGCATTTACCCAGTCAAGACCGGCGCCTCTGCGGGAATCAGGTGAGCGTTACAGCGGGAACCTGTGATTGCTCTGGCGATGGTGAGGGAGTTTTGCTGCGAGAGGAAGGGCCTTGCGGCAGTGATACGTTTTGAGTGGTAGGCAGCTGCTGAGGAGTTTGCATTCACCTGTCTATCCATGATGAGGTTAGAGTCCTGGTATACTCCTAGGGTTTTGACTGCTTTGGAGACCGAGATGCGGCAGTTGTCGATGAGGAAGGAGTCATATTGGGATCCCATTTTTTTTTTATTGTGACTGGCAATCCGATGATAAGTAGTTCTGCCTTTTCGCTGTTGAGGCAGAGCCAGTTTTCAGCCATCCAGGTTTGGATAATGGTGTAGATGGAGTTAAGGGTTTTTTGGTCGGCCTCATAGTCGCCTGTAAGAGGGATGAGGACTTGTGTATTGTCAGCGTAGTTGGTGTATGTGATGCCCATTGAATCGAGATATTTGACTAGTGACCTTGTGCATAGGTTGTACAGTGTAGGGGATATGCAAGACCCTTACGGGACACCACACTTAATTAAATTTGGTTGGATGCAGGCTCGGTCTGAGAAGACTTTCTTTTCTCTGCCCCTAAGGAAGGATGCGATCCAGGCGGTGGCATCTGCTGAAAAGTTGCCCACTGTTGAGAGATGATGGCAGAGGGTGTCATGGTCAACCAGGTCGAATGCCACGGAAAGGTCAAGTAGAAGTAGAAGAGCTGGTCTGCCTACGTCTCTGAGGTCATCGATTTGGTTCTTAAGGTCCAATAATGCGGTTTCTGTACCATGGTTGGGGCGGAAGCCGGATTGCCGGAGACCAAGCAGGTGATGAGCTTCAAGGTATTTCTGCACTTGGAGGTATGCAGCTTTGTCCAAAATCTTAAGGAAGGGAACTGTTGTGATGGGCCTGTAGTTCCCTGGTATCTTGGGGTCTAGTGTTTGGTTTTTTCAACAGTGGGCGCACCCATGGTTCTTTGAGGCAGGATGGCACTTGGTTGGATTTGAAAGAAGATTTGATGAAGGCTGTGAAGAACGGTACCAATGTGGGGGCGCTGTCCCTGATGAGCTGGGCCGGACACAAATCACCTCTGCAGTTGGAAGGTTTGATCGAGCTGAGTATGGCTAGGACTTCCTCTTCTGTCATCTCCTGGAATGAGAAAGCTGGGATTACGGATGGGGTGTTCTGGTGTAGGTCAGATAGTTGTTGCGATAAGGCTTTTTGGTCACTGATGATTTTTTTCTTTAAGGCCTGGATTCCACTGAAGAGGGCCTGCATCACCTTCAGAACTTGTTTACCTTGTCCAGCCCTCTTATCCTCAATTTCTGGGGAGCCTTGCACACAAACGGAAGCAAATCTTTCTACTATGTAGACCGCCCCTAGACTAAGAACACAAACTTATTTCAGCAAACCTTCCCCTACGTTGCTTCAACAACGTAAACTCCCTTTCAAAAGATAAATGATTTACGCCCTCACCACCTACTTTTTGTAAGGTAGTGAAAGATTCATTTGAAAAGGTGTATTTCAGTACAAAGTCTGAGTTACCCATGTGATCTGATCCATTTGATGCCAACCCCTGCCCCCCCATATGATCCCATATCTTTGATACACACCGGAGAAGCCTGCACTGACTTGTTCTTGCTGGTCGACCATGGATTTGACTTGCTCTTCCTGTTCGGAGCAGATTCGTATCTATCTGGTTCAATGAATAAGCAATCTCGTCTCTTGCTGATAAATTATAATCCTAGTGGTTGGCTTTTTCTAGCATTAACATTTTAGCAGAATTTTTTTTTAGGGTGGTAAAAATCCACCTTGTGCGACCAAATAAGGTTATTCCATATTTTAGGTGCTAAACAGTAAAAAGAAAATATGAAATTCAAGTGGTGTTCTTGTAGACCAAGACAAATGCTGAGGCAAGAGCTCGGTGTAGGAAAAACCAACGATGGCTCAGAATACACTAACAAAGTAATTCCTCCACCTGTGCGGCTATTTAGGTCTTTATCTGGATAGAGGGCTCAGTCGAGGATGGGGGCGTATCTGCTGAACAGCTCCAAATTCATGTATACTTGGGCAAATACGGTCTGCCCCACTCTGTGGATGCTGCAGAGGAATTCTAATAT
Organism: Ambystoma mexicanum; assembly: GCF_040938575.1. NCBI lineage: Eukaryota > Metazoa > Chordata > Amphibia > Caudata > Ambystomatidae > Ambystoma > Ambystoma mexicanum. Next base: position 495,812,783 of record NC_090936.1, on the reverse strand, counting down.
GGGCTTAGGGTGTGCTGCCCCTCTAAAATCCCTGCCATTAACCTTAGTTGTAGTTTCTGGTGTTTGTATACAGTTCCAGTATCTCACCTTGTGGCCACTTGGAGCTTCCCCTGAACAGTGAGGAAAAGGGGAGGGAGGGGGGAAATCCCATTGAAAAACGATTTGTAAATCAGACCCTATGTGTTTGTTGGTGTGATTGTGTCTCTTTTGGCAGTTACCTTTACTGCTCTTAAAATACGTTTTGGTCCTTTACAAATATCTTTTGTAATGTACTTTCTTTGGGGCATTGAGGCAGCAAGGAAAACCCATGTTTATAGCAGTAGGCATGGCCATGCAGCATGATGGGGAGAAGTCCCTGGCATATTGTCGAGAACCTTTATGCAGTGGCATCTACATATTTGCCAACCATACAGATTTAGGCAGTAGGCTACTGCTTTTTAAGCAGTCCTACCGCCTACAGATTTCAGTGACAGATCCTACTGCTTTTTATAGTGGCAAGTAATTTATGTGACCATAAGGCAAGCTCCACGACAAAGCATGCAATACATGAATTAGTCTGTCTGTACAGTGGACTGGTAGGTGATTACTTTGATTGGGCTGAGACCAATCCACTGACCTGACAGCTACGTGACTGTCCTGCACTCTGGCCAGGACATCCCTTAGGCGAACCACCAGCAAAGGCAAGTGGCAGAGTGTAACACCTTCACACAACATCTGTCTATCAGACTAAGGGGGGTATCAGTCATCATGTCATTCAGTGTTCAACTTGAAATAAATCTGTACTGCCTGGGCTGCTGCTACAGAGCAGTGGCAAACGTTGCCCACCAGCTCTGTGTAATTACCTTCTGTGAAGTTAGGTAATGGAATTTGGTGTTAAGTTATCATTCAGAATTATACATTTTTAACATTTGAACATCTTTTCATATTGCGCTGTTTGATTGGTTTGATTGGTTGTGTATTTTAGAATGCTAATGGTGCCAACAATGTATGTTCTGTATTTTCCCGTGATGTCATTGTTATGGGAATTATTAAGTTTTGAAACTTCAAAAATCCTACATCTTTTTGGTCACAGAATGTTGGCAAGTATGCATCTACTAACAGTGTCAAGCTGCCCTAGGACTTCTGCAAGCGCCACACCAGGCGTACGTTTGAAAGCATCTGTGAATCTTTGTCAACGTTTGTTTGTTTACGCATAGTTCTGAATAACGGCTTTCAAGTTTGTTGGAAGGCGCGGTTGGGCTACTCGCACGTATGCCGTCAGCGTCCACGTTGCTTGGCTGGTGTTCACGTGAGAGCCGACTCGTGTCTTGGCTTTGTCGAATCTGTTCCGTTTGTAGGCCTACCCGCATCACTCGCACAACCATCCCATGGCGCATCATACATTCGGCTGTAGGGAAGATTTGAGCAGCCTTGACCAAACATTCCGACTATTTTGATAACGTGCATTGAACTTTCATTTTATGCGCACATATTTGTTTTACGTAACTCTCTAAACTAGTTTCTTTGCCACGTTACAACGCAGGCAATTCACGTTTGAACAACAAACGCAGGAGAATGACCAGGCTTGGATAAATAGATTACACGTTGGTTTGCCCCATTAACAAATCTAAAGTATGGGGGTCATGTGCTTTGCATGCGGGAAGTAAAAGAGTGCTCCTGCCACGGAGGCCGGAAACGAAGTTATTTTTGAGTTTTCCCCAAGGCTTGCCCGATTTCTCACTGACTGCACGTGTTTGCACTATTGTAAATTCATTGCAACCTGCTCTGCACACTTTCATTATTGCATTACTCCATCCTTTCTTCCTATAATCTGGGCACCCTTGAGTCAAGTTGATGATGCTTGAAGCCCAGCTTTACGGAGAATCATTTCAACAAAACTACCTGTGTATGACTGTCCTGCCGCATTTGTCTTCCACCCCCTGAAATAGGGGGTGCAAGTAGACTAGCATTTCTGGTGGGTGGAGGGGGGTGTAACCCTACAAGTTTTGGGATAGAGGCTAACTTCAGCGGGTGGGGGATAGGTAAACCTACTTGTGTGGGGGTATCTAACTTATTTACATATCTAGTGAGACTATTCTGGTGAAGCTTCAATGATAAAAGCAATTCCCTTTCTCCTTCACGTGTTCACTTAAGGACTGCCGTGAGAAGGAGCAGTCTCATGCCCCCTCCAACCCTTGTCTCCTGTTCCAATTACCTCTCATGGAATTGGGCCGAGACTGAGCTGTGCTCCAGTAAGAATTGTCTTGCTGGAGCAGTGGAGACCTGAAACCCAAACAGCCAGCATCCAACATTCAGGGCACGCACATTACTCCATAGTTAGCTCTGCCCTTCAGCACCCCCTGAAAGGGGGAGGGGGGCTGTTATCCCTGTACATTTTGTCGATTTCAGCACTGACTCCACTGATATGCAAGTGCTAACATCCCATTATGATTGGAGGTGATGATGGGGCAAAGCCCAGATAACCGGGTGGCTGTCCTCCTCCCTCCCCCCCTTGGGAAAGGCTACAAAGGGCAGGAAGCCCGCCAACAGGATACCAAAGCCTGCGAAAAGGGCAAAAAAAGAAGGGCGCGTGCCACAGGGGATATAAGGAGCACAGCATATTTGCAGCTAGCGGCGCCGGATCCACGATAAAACGAGAAGTTTTTCCTTCCACCTGCCCTACATTCGGTTTTCTGCATTAAGGAAGGCACAAGGCTTGGCCGTTGCAGTCGCAGAACGGCGAGGCAGAGTTTTGGCGACCAATGACGCTGTAGAGACTACTAACGAGTCGTGGGAAAGAGGGAAAGGTCTTCGCTCTTCTTGCGATCAGCACTCCCTTGAGGCCTAGAGGCAAGGGCGCTGGAGGTATCGGCGAGGGCTCGGCTTCCCCCGGCAAAACAGCACTCCCCCAGCGCAGTAACACCTGCAAGGGCAGGCAGGGCATAGACAGAAATGGTTGGGGGAGCTTTGGCCTAGAGTGGTCTTGGTTCGGAAAGGGGATGCAAGGTTTGGACATGGAGCAGTCGGCTGGTCGCCGCACCTGGATCGCTATTTCACATGTTGGTTGCAAAAATAAATCTGCAGCCTTTTTATGCCAACAAAAGAAAACATTTCTCCTTTAGCACCTTTTTCCAGGAAAGGGAGGTTAGGGTGGCAAAGGGAATATGCAATGATGTTGGTATAATTATGGACAAATTCCCAGGTTATTGAATTGCCTTAAAATGTATGCATCCGACTGCAGTTGCTAACCATGCACCCGCTTTACAGTCGTAATTGCCGGGACTTGGTTAACAGTGCAGTCTCCAGCACCGTTTATCGTCTGTGCCCTGTCTTACTCTGTAGGTCAGCCAGGTCAAGTCAACATAACTCAAGATTTTGGGGTGGAAGGGGCAGAGGCTAAAGCCCAACTTGCCCATTGTGCCACTTCCTGTACTTTTGGGAGATGCTTGTCTATTCTTGTTTTTTGGTTCTTGTTACGCTCACCTGGTTCCACGGGGGCGCCGCCCAGCAATCGGGGTCTAGATATCCCTCCCTGCGATGCCCAGTAGTGACCAGCGGGAGAATCCTGCCAGAAATACAGGTAAACAATGTTTAGGACCGGGTAACTGGGATTAACAACCTCCCACCACCCGGTATGTCTGCGGCCCCTCTGGGCTTCCTCTCACCTTGTTCTTGATGTTGGCGGGTTCTCCATCCTGCTGTCTCGGCAGGGACGCGTGGTGCTTTGCGGGCTATGGCGGTCGAGTTACTTCACTGATGCCGGCCCGACGTGAGTCTTTCAGGTAGGTCTTATTGCTATGGTGTTTTGCTGTACTAGCATGCCTTTCTGGAATTAACAATGTCTCTTTTCTCTTCCTTAGGTACGTGGAAGTCCAGTTCGTGGCGAAGATTGGATTCAGGGTTCGCTGGTAAGTATTAGAATTTTTGGAGCACCTGGACGTGGCGAGTAGGCGCTTTACGCAGTGCTAAGGTGCCTTGCCTTTGCTAACCTGTTATCTTTTGTCTTCACAGGTCGTGGTGCTCTGCCGGAGTGTAGAATTCCAGAGATGTTGCTGAATGAAGTGCGAGTGGCAAGGTAAGCCTTTTGGCGGAGTTCGTTAATTGTGCACATTGTCTAATGCCTTGTCTTTCCCTTTCTGCAGGTCCGTCAATCCGAAGGAGCGCTGGTTCCAGGATGCCGGTCGGAAGAGCTGAGGACCGCTACTGATGGAATTCAGGTAAACTGCAACCTTTTCTAAAGATGCCTTCTTTCTTTTTCTGCAGATGCTGTTCCCCCGAGGTTCGTGGCTGAAGCTGAACACAGTGAGCGTCACGTTGCAGAATTGCAAACTAACGCGAAGCGTGTCAATCCAGTCGGGCGTGGTTTAAATAGCTTCAAGAAAAAAGTCCAGGTAAAAGAGTTCCAAGGTGCCACACCCAAACCATCCTTCTGCAAGCCAGGTTCCAAGAAGCCTGATTCTGTGGACGCTTCCACATTGAATGACAGTAACAAAAAGTAGTTCCCTAGCACAAACTCATTAAGTATGAGCCTGGCGCCAGGACTGGCCCCAAGAAAGCCTATGTTGGGATTTGCTGGGGACTGGGGTCAAGGCTCCCCCCCTGACCCATGGGTAGGCCAGGGGGGCTTCGGCGTGAGGGTCGTGACAGTTCTTGACCATTTTGCTGGTTCTTGGGGAAAACCTCTGCTGCACAGAAGAGGCAAATAAGGGGTGCTGGAAATATTTGTTGGCATGGGAACTGGCAACACTGATAGCATGCAACAGAAAAAGCCCAATTTGTCAATTTGTTACCTTCTGACATTTAAACCAATGTGCAGGGTTTTGCATCAATTATGCCAGTCTGGAGTTTCCTTTTGAAATCACGTGCTTTCATTTTGTAGTGGTGTACAGTGATCCTTTGTTCCTGCTCATCCCCATGAGTTCCACCCACTAGAGAATAATTATTGTCTCCTCTCCTGTGAACTCAGCCTGGTCTCAAATGCGCTAGTCATGTCCAAAGAGGCCATATAGACGGAACCCACATGTTTGTGCTTCACCTTGTGCAATAAATGGGAGAATACGGGCACATTTAGAGACGTCCCCATCAATGTTCCCTCTAATTTATTTTCTGTAAGTGCGAAAATGGTTGACTTACGTGCACACATTATTTTTCATGTGTTCAACTGACGAGGTAAGCGACTTTGTGAGCATGCCTGGTACGTGAGCTATCCTCTCTGAAGAGACTCTGGAAGGGGATTTCCCTTTTCCAACCACTGCAATTCTTTACATATTATTATAAAAGGTGCATTTTACAGCAATTTTTCCACAGATATAGGGCCTCATCAGGAGGTTGGAGTTATCCCAGCGCTAATTTTGCTGGATCATCCCGATTGGGTCCATTGGAACTGGGGGTGCTATTAGTGCCAGCGCAAATTGCGCCGGCGCTTGTGGCGCTGAAAATGTCCTCTCTGCTATCGCATTCACCTCCAGCTCTGAGCTGGAGGTGAATGCGTCCTGTTATGGCCATACTCTAGATTGGGCCAGCCCTTAAATGTGCCAGTAATAGTGTTACCAATGAATTCAATGGCTAAGACCCAGCTCGTGATTAGGTAAATGTAAAAATGCTGTCTTCCCCTCTCCCACACCCACCACCACTTACTTCTTCCCCTTCCTGCCATGCACCCCATCAGTCTCTCCCTTCGTCTTCCCTCCATCTCCCTCCCCCTCTCCCTCCTCCTCCTCTACCTTCCCCTCATCCTAATGTCCACCCCCTCCTCCCACCTCGCCCCCTGCCCACTCCTCCCTCCCTGCTCTAACCCTTCTCGCCCCAATCTTATCCACCTCCCCACTGCTAGCCCCTCCAGCATTATTAACATTGCCCTCTGGAATGCCCGTTCCATCTGCAATAAAGCCACTGCGACCCTTGACCTGTTCTTCCAACTCAATCTTCACTTCCTCTGCATCACAGAGACTTGGATCCCCCTCTTCAATTCCACAGTGCCTGCGTCTCTCTCCACCTCCTCCTCCTCCTTCTCTCATGTCTCACGCCCCTCTGGTCGCGGAGGCGGCCTCATTTTTCACCCTAAATGTCTTTCCTCATCTCCTACCCTCACCCTCCCCACCTTCTCTTCCTTTGAATTTCTTTTCAAATCCTTCATCTATCCTCATGCAATCTCCTTCTTAATTATTTACAGACCTCCTGGCCCACTCTCTTCTCTTGTGACATTTTAACTGTACAGTTGATGCACTTTAATGACATTTGATAACCTTAGTGGTACCACTTTAGAAATGTATATATTTATCATTATTGACTTCCGAGTACAAAGTGCGTTATTGTGATCGTGTACATACCTTTGAATATGAATTATATAAAGACTGTGTTTTCAGTAATACAGTGTGTGGACATTCCTTTGTGGGGGTTCGGGGACTACACTGTACTTAAGAACCAGCCCACATCACCTCTTGAGAAGCAAGGCCTTGATTGCTCGTCCATTGCTACCTTATAGAGAATCTTAGCTGGGGTCCGCTGTGCCTCTCCTCTACCATATAGAGAGCGGAAGTACAGACACCCCCTACCAGTCTTTACACTGGTGGCAGCGGTGGGATGCTTATGGTTTTAAGAATCAGTGTATAACTGTGCCACTTACAAAATATCTGCACTTTATTCGATTAAGGTTTGGGTGTGTACAAAATAACTGCATTACAAGCAATGGAGTCTATTGCGAATGGTAAATTGACTCGGATGAGCTTAGAGGCTCTACAGAGTGCTTGTGAAGCCAGGGAGTTAGACTTTGTGGATAAGTCTAGGGCTGAGCTGATAGCTGCCCTGGTGAACTACCAGACCGATGGTGAAACTCTTGATGAGGGGGGGGGAATGCAACCAATGAGGACTCTGCCCCTGGGGTTTCTACTGAATCTGTTTCTGGGAATGCCGCCATTCCTGCTGCCTCTGTTCCGAACCCCAGCAATTCCTTGGAACTTGAGTTATTAAGGGCCTTTGAATATCGCAAGTTGGAAATAAATGCTGAGCTTAAGAAAGAGGAGCTGGCGCAACAAGTGGAACTCGAGAATAGGGATCATGAACTCAAAGACAAGGACACTGAATGTCAGAGAATCCAGCTAGAGAAAGCTCGAGTGGAGACTTCAGCGAAACCCAGTGAGAATGACAGGTCCCCAGCCACTAAATTTATGAAGGATTTGGTTGATGTGTTTTCGGAGGGTTCTGATATCCTCCAATGGATTGAAGCGTTTGAAATGGCTTGTGCAATTCATGATGTTGACAAAAGAGATTGGGCTAAGTGTTTGCTAAACAGAGTGCCTCAAACTGTATATGACCGTATTCTGAAGCTGAGTGTGGAAGAAAGGGGTCAGTATGAGTGTATGAAATCTGCTTTGATTGCCAAGTTTGGCAAGACACCTACCCAATACCTTAAAAGGTTCAGGGATTTTAAGAAAAGAGAGAATGTGTCTTGGGTCGACTGGGTGAGTGCTGCGCACATGAATATGATGGGGTGGATTGACGGTTACAAGGTGAAAACTTTTGTTGAATTGTCCCACCTGTTGTTTTTTGAGCATTTTTCTGAAGCCTGTTCACCGGAACTGCGTCAGTATGTTGCTGACCAGAACATTTTGGATCCCTTTAAGCTGGCTAGGTTGGCTGACAAGTGGGTCTCCCACCGGGTGTCCCCTAAGGACTCCAGTGGGAAGGACAAGGACAAAGAAAAGGGTGCCTCTCAGAAAGCTGAGGAGTCCCAAAAGCAGTCACAGTCGAATAAACCTAAACCCTCCTCTCCTCAGACCCAAAAATCTAGTGGGGATAAGTCATCTGTGGGTGGGAATAAGAGTAGTGGTCCACCTGCTGCAAAGCAGGCTCCCGGTGGTTCTGTTGGGACTGTGGGGCTCTGGATCACAAAAGGGGTGACTCCAAGTGTAAAGGTAAGGCACTCGGAGTACAGGCTGTCAGCCTGACCTACCCTTACCCCATGTCTGAGGTGGAAGCCACTGTCCTCCCCTCCTCTACCGGAATCACTTTTGGTGCTCCCGTAGAGATTTCCTTGGTGTCCCTTGGAGCCTGGGACCAGTACGCGGAAGTACTGGCGACTATCCCACAGAACACCCGTAGGTTTTTGAGAAGTGTCCTCCTGAATGGCCAGCCTTCTACTGGTTTGAGAGACACTGGGGCAAGCATGACAGTGGTGGACAGGACCCTGCTCAAGCCAGAGGACTATGTAGATGCTCCTCTGAGAACCACCAGGTTAGCTGGTGGGCCTCCCAAATTATCGCCTGTAGCCCGAGTCACACTCGTAATTGGAGACAAGACAGCAAAGCTTCCTGTCCTGGTTCAGGACAATGTCCCTGCTACCATTCTGTTAGGTAACGATCTAGTCGAGTTGGGATTGATCGCGGATGGTCTTCCCATGACTGCGGCTGCGGTCACTAGATCACAGGTGACACCGGGTCTGGCTGTGAGTCAGGTACCCGACCCGAAGGCGCGGCCTAGGGCACGACGAAGGAAGAACAAGAAGGCCACCTTTGTGGAGGGAGCTCCTTCTCTTCCTGCTGTTCCTACAGCACCAATTGGGCTCCATGCTCCAGACAGGCTGGGTCCAGTGGTAAACCCCATCTCAACTCCTGTGGGAGAAGAGCCAGAAGACTCTCCTGTGGGAGAGGTTCTCAACCCGGAGGATCATCCCGATCTTCAATGCTTGTTAGCTGAAGGGGGACCCTCTCGGGCAGACTTCTGTAAAGGACAGAGAGAGTGTACCTCTCTCGGGGGTCTGAGGAAACGGGCCCTGTCCCAGACACAAGGCGAAGTGCCTAGGACTTTCTGGATTTATTGGGAGGGTGAGCTCCTTGTTAGTGAGCCCACTAAGCCTGAACCTGGTGCCCTCAAGAGGTTGGTGGTACCCCAGGTTTACAGGCCCTTCCTACTGCAGTTGGCACATGAGGTGCCCTTGGCTGGTCATCTTGGTACCAAGAAGACTAAGCAGAGGCTCTCTGCCCATTTCTACTGGCCTCGGATGGGAGTAGAAGTGAAGTCCCACTGCAGGACCTGCCCAACTTGTCAGTTGTCTGGCAAGACTGGAGGCAGTGTCATTGCCCCACTGCAGCCATTGCCAGTGGTTGGCACATCGTTTGAGAGAGTGGGCATCGACATCGTCGGTCCCCTTGACCCTCCCACGTCAGGTGGACATCGGTTCATCCTGGTTTTGGTAGATCATGCCACCAGGTACCCTGAGGCTATACCCCTTCGGACTGTTACTGCCAAGGTGGTTGCCCGGGCCCTCCTGGGCATTTTCACCCGCGTTGGATTCCCCAAGGAGGTTGTCTCTGACCGAGGATCCAACTTCATGTCTAGTTACATGAAAACCATGTGGAAAGAGTGCGGGGTAACCTACAAGTTCTCCACCTCTTACCACCCCCAACCAATGGTCTGGTTGAGAGATTTAATAAAACTCTCAAGGGCATGCTAGGTGCTTTGGAAGAGCCCCTAAGGAGGAAATGGGATCTCCTCCTGCCATGCCTGCTGTTTGCTTACAGAGAGGTACCTCAAGAGGGTGTTGGTTTCAGCCCCTTTGAGTTGCTCTTTGGACATCCCTTGAGGGGGCCCCTCGCCTTGATCAGAGAAGGCTTGGAAGCCACACCTCCCGGTCCCGCCAAGCAAGGGGGGGACTATGTGTTAGGCCTCAGACGGAGGATGACACAGATGATGGGTCAAGCAACGGCGAATCGCAAGGCCAGCCAGGAATTGAGCAAATACTGGCATGACCTTAAAGCATCGCAAGTGGAGTGGACTCCGGGACAGGAGGTCCTCGTGATGGAGCCTACCAAGCCTCGGGCATTGGCAGATAAATGGACTGGACCCTTCCGGATAGTCTCCAAGATGGGCGAGGTCAATTATCTGGTTGACATGGGAATCCCAGAGGTAGCCCCCCAGGTATTCCATGTTAATAGGCTCAAGCCGTTCCACAGGCGAGCAGAAGTATCATGTCTCTTGCTGGCTTCAGAGCAAGAAGAGGATGAGAGTGAGCCCCTTCCTGATTTGCTGCATAGCAACCCTCAGGATGGATAAGTGGAGGGAGTGCAGCTCTCTCCAGATTTGACAACCGGGCAGCAGAGGGCCTGCAGGACTTTGCTCCAGCAGTATGCCTCTCTGTTTTCGCTGACGCCAGGCCTTACACCGTGGTGTAAGCACGAGATTGACACTGGTGACAGCGTGCCTGTCAAGAGCAGGGGCTACCGAATGTCAGATACGGTTAAGAACCACATCCAGGCTGAGGTCGCCAAGATGTTAGATCTGGGTGTTATTGAACCCTCAACCAGTCCCTGGTCCAGTCCAGTGGTCCTTGTCCCCAAGGCAAGTTCCCAGGCTGGTACCAAGGATTGGAGGTTCTGTGTGGACTACCGAGGAGTCAATGCCGTCACCAAAACTGACGCGCACCCATTGCCCCGGGCTGATGAGCTCGTGGATACCATAGGTGCTGCCAAATTTGTGAGCACCTTTGACCTCACCTCAGGCTATTGGCAAATAGCTCTGATGGACCATGCCAAGGAAAAGACGGCGTTCTCAACACCAGAGGGACTCTACCAATTTAGGATCATGCCTTTTGGGTTGAAGAATGCCCCTGCCCCCTTCCAGAGATTGGTCAATCATGCTCTTGGTGGCCTGGAAGCCTTTTGTGTGGCTTATTTAGACGACATTGCTGTCTACAGTTCCACTTGGGCAGAGCACTTGACACATCTGGGTAGAGTGTTGCAGGCCTTAAAAAGGGCTAACCCCACTATCAAGGCCACCAAGTGCCAGATAGCTCAGGGGAAAGTTGCGTATCTTGGTCATGAGGTAGGAGGGGGTCAAATCCAACCTCTCCCTAGTAAGGTACAGGATGTACAGGACTGGGAGACTCCCACTACTCAAACCCAGGTGAGAGCCTTTTTGGGCCTCACCGGGTACAATCGCAATTTCATGGCGGAGTATGGAACCATAGCTGCACCACTGACAGCTCTGACTTCACCCAAACAGCCTAGGAAGGTTAATTGGACTGAAGACCGTCAGAGGGCCTTTGATGGCTTGAAATAAAGTCTGTGTCGGGAACCGTGTTGTGTGCGCCTGACTACAGCCGACCCTTTATCGCCCAGACGGATGCCTGCGACACTGGAATTGGAGCTGTCTTGTCCCAGTTAGATGACAAAGGGAGAGAACATCCTATCATATTCATCAGTAGACAACTCAAGGGCAGAGAACTTAGGTGGGCTACTGTTGAAAAGGAATGTTTTAGTATAGTTTGGAGCCTTAGGCGTTTTAGGCCCTACCTTACGGGGTCCACCTTCAAGGTCCAAACAGATCATAAGCCCCTGAAGTGGCTTATGCAGATGAAGGGTGAGAACCCGAAATTGCTCAGGTGGTCCATTAGCCTGCAAGGGCTAGACTTCACCATAGAGCACAGACCAGGGAAGAGTCACGATAATGCAGATGGCCTTTCCAGAAGGTATGTTGACCGTCTGGATGAGGGTGTCTATCCCGTGGGAGATTAGGCACCCTCCACCTCAGTCTGGGGGGGGCAACTGTGATGCTGGAAATGCATCGGAGGGACAGGGCCTCCGTATCCTAGTCCGTTACTGCTTTTTATCGTGTGTTCTGTCATGTTTTCTGGACAGGAGTTCATGTGGGACTCCTGGCGGTGCAGCTCTTTCTTTTGGTTTGGTGAACAGACCCGTGGGATACCCTTATGGCACCCATGGGTGGGGGTACAACCCTGTGCCCCTAGTGTATGTTTTTGGGCACCGGTGGGTGGCCCGCAGAGCAGGGAATGGGCTGGTGGCAGCTCCATGCTGAATGTGACAGGTGCGCGGCATATCCACCATTTTGGGATACCCCGGCCCTGCCATTGGGATCAGTTGATTCCTGATGGAAAACAAGATGGCCCCGGTGGCCTCTTGCTTTCTATTACCTTGTTTTCCCCAAGTCCTGGGAAGCCCTGACTCTGTCCCTTCCCCCTGACTGGCTGTTGGGTGGAAATGCCATACATGGTGTTGTTGTGAAGGCCCAGGCAGACTAGCTGGAGCCTTCCCGGTGATGTATGTTGTGGGTACCTCCTGTGGGTGGGACCTGGGTGAATAGAGTGTGTGACGAATATGCATTCTGTGTTGTGGGTGTCTAGTATCTGGTGGTTGACACAATGACTGAGACAACCCTGCCCGAAACCGGTATGAATGTAGCTTGGAGTGTTGAATGGCTCGGTACTTGTCCCAATACACATAACTTGTTGTGAGTGTCTGGAGAGAAGTGAATGGCCTGAATACCTCGTGTGCCTGATTGGCTGCCTGCCTGCATGAATGCCCGTAGTCGTGATTGGATGCTTGAGTGTGACCCAGCGGAATGAATGGGAGATCAACAGTATATCTGGGGACCTCTCACTGCTAGGAATCGTGTTCAGAAGCTGAAGTGCACTACGACGAGTAACTGGAGTAACTGACGCTTGACCTTGAAACCCCCGCTGGACGAGAAGGAGTGCTGTGGCTCTCCCTCGCAATCTGAAGGCTGCTGTGTTTCCAAGGACTGACCCAGAGGGGACCTGGTAAGGCGCCCTCTTCCCGAGCTACGAGGGACCATCGTGCACAGCTGATCTTTGCCAACGCTCCCTGGTAGACAGACCTTCGACAGGCTGCCGACCCGATACGGGGACTGCTACGGAACTCTAAGGAGAAGCACTCGGACTGTTGTCCGCCACTGTCGACGACCGCCGTCGCTGACCAGAGCCGCCGTGCTCCCGTTTGCATAAGAACTTCAATTGATCATCGGACGCTCTCGTCTGCATCGGCATCTGCTTGTCTCCAGCTGGAGAAGGCCCGACCGTCGATGCGCCGAGGAGCATCCACCGGTGGGTTTCCCACCACCTACAGACCGCAGAGACGCCGACGACTCGACGCCCTTGCTGGGCCACAGTTCTTCATCATCTCTTTGCGGTCCAGAACTATCGTCACCGAGGTGCCCCGCACGCCTCTTCCTTGCAGGACGCTGACGCTCTGTCATCGACGAGCACCGCTAGGAACGAAGCTGTCACTTCCCTGCCATAGTTCACCCTGTTCACCGTCGGACGTTCGACGACCCGTGGCTCCCGCCTTAAAGGGAGGGCACTGGCCGTCGATTCCCCGACACCGAACGCCAAGTTCCCCGACACCTCTCGATGATCCGTGGCTCCCGCCTGAAAGGGAGGCACTCAAGAAGGATCGGTCGGTGCATCGTTGGAGAACTGTACTCCACCAGGTACATTGGGGGGGTAAAACCTTAATAGGAATAAGTGAGACTACTGAACATCTGGACTGGGCTTGTGCGGTATATCTTATTTTACAGGTTGCCCAGGTGGGGGGATCTCCACACAGAACTGTGTCTTGGGTACGGGGCCAGTATTCTGCCTACTGTTTCAACCATCTTGCGTTCCTTCCTATCTCTATTGCTGGTTTCCTCGTTATTAATCTGTGTGACATTTTAACCGTACAGTTGATGCACTTTAATGAGATTTGATAACCTTAGTGGTACCACTTTAGAAATGTATAAATTTATCATTATTGACTTCCGAGTACAAAGTGCGTTATTGTGATCGTGTACATACCTTTGAATATTAATTATATAAAGACTGTTTTCAGTAATACAGTGTGTGGACATTCCGTTGTGGGGGTTCTGGGACTACACTGTACTTAAGAACCAGCCCGCATCACCTCCTGAGAAGCTAGGCCTTGATTGCTCGTCCATTGCTACCTTATAGAGAATCTTGGCTGGGGTCCGCTGTGCCTCTCCTCTACCATATAGAGAGCGGAAGTACAGACACCCCCTACCAGTCTTAACACCCCCTCTCTTCCTTCTATGAAGACCTTGACCATCTTCTCTCTCTCATCTCTCCTTCCCCTACTCCTCTCTCAGCCCTTGGCGACTTCAACCTCCCTCTCTCATCCACATCTCATTCTTCTCCTCTTCTTTCATTACTTGACTCCTACCTCCTCTCTCCTCTTCCTACCCCCCCTACCCACTCCTATGGCTCCACACTCAATCTCATCTTTCTCTCTTCTTACTCTTCCTGCCCTGTATCGTCTCTTCCCAACTATCTCTCCAATCATGCCTTGCTCTCCTTCTCCCTCACTCCTCCCCCTTATCTTTCCCCACCTCTCCCTCGTCTCTCTCCTTCTCTCGTCGCGACCTCTACAACTTTAACCCTACTCCCTTCCACGACTCATGTTCTTCCTCCCTTCCCTCCTCTCTGATTTTGCTTCCCTCTCAGCAGATGACGCCCTCTCCTCACTGTCGTCCTCTATAACCTCCAGTCCTGACCAACTCTATCCTCTCACTCCTTCTCACAAACCTTCCCAACCCTGGCTCTCTTCACACCTTCTGTCCATGCGCCACCTCCACTGACGCCTAGAATGATGCTGGATCAAATCCCCTTCTCTGACTAATCAATCCTCTTCTTTCTCTTATCACTCTCTCTGCGACTCTTGCCTCTCATCTGCCAAACGCTCCTACTACTCTAGCCTCCTCCACTCACAAGCCTCTCATCCTCGCCGTATCTTCCAGACCCTCTCTCGGCTTCTTCCCCCCCCCCCCCACTTCTGACCCTTCCACAAACTCTCCCCTCTCTCCCTCTGACTTCACCAACTTCTTCTCATCCAAAATCCACTCTTCGCCAGAACATCCTCTCCTCTACTCTTCTTCCTTCTCCACCCCTCCCCCTCCCCCTCTTCCAGCTCTGCCAACTTGTCCACCTTTTCTCCTATCACCCCTGCATGTATCTACCACCTCCTGTCCAAAACTCACCCTACTGCTGCCCCCATCCCCACCTCCCTCATCCCCAAAATGTACCCCCTCCTTATTCCCTACCTAACCACTTTCTTCAACATCTGTCTCTCCTCCGCCACCTTTCCTTCAGATTTCAAACACGCTACCATAATCCCTATCCTGAAGAAACCTTCTGCTAACCCCCTTTTTGCCTCCAACCTCCGGCCAATCTCCCTTCTCCCCTTTATTTCTAAGCTCTTTGAGCGCCTTGCCAACTCTCAACTTTCTGCTTTCGTCTCCTCCCCACATCTTAATCCGGTTTCCGCCCTAAACACTCCACTGAGACTGCCCTCACCTATGTCCTCAACTCTCTGCTCCCTGCTCGCTACGCTCAGCAATCTTCAATTCTCATCCTCCTTGATCTTTCTGCAGCTTTTGATACCCTAGATCACCCCTTACTTCTTAGCACTGTGTCCTCCTTCGGCTTCAAAGACTCTGTTCTCTCCTGGCTCACCTCTTACCTCTCCAATCGATCCTTCACTGTCTCCTGGGGCAGCCGCTTCTCCTCCAGCCTCCCCCTGAACTATGGCGTCCCTCAGGGTTCCGTGGTGGGACCCTTTCTTTTCTCTCTCTAAACCTCCCTTCTCTCCCCAGTCATTTCTTGTTTCGGCATTTCCCACCACTTCTACGCTGATGACACCCAGCTCTTTCTTTCCTTCTCTTCCTTCAGATCTGACTTCCACCTCACTCTTTCTTCCTGCCTCACGGCCAGAAAAGATTGGATGTCATCCCACTTTCTTTCTCTTAATACTGACAAGACTGAGGTGCTTTTCATCCCTCCTAACACTCTCTCCCCTTCTCCCCCTCCCTTCATCCACTTTCCACCGTCCAACCTCCCCATATCTTCCCATGCCCACAATCTCGGCATCCACCTCGACTCCTCTCTCTCATTCTCCAAACACATCTCGCTAACCTCTCGAGCCTATCGCCACCACCTCTATAACATCTGCAAGATCCGCTCCTCTCTCACATTCCATGCATCCAAACTCCTAATATCCTCCCTTATTTTCTCCCGCCTCTCCTACTGCTCCTCTCTCCGCTTTGGACTCCCTGTCTCTCACTTAACTCCCCTACAAACCATCTACCACTCCTCTATCCGTACTCTATTTCTCCTCGGCCCTCAAGACTCTATTTCTTCCCCTCTCTCTCAACTTGACTGGCTTCCCTTCCTCCCACAACTGAAATTTCAATTCCTCTGTCTTGTCTACAAATCTCTCCATGACCCGGCGCACCCCCCCCCCCCACCTTTCCTCCCTCCTCTCATTTTACTCTCCCTCCCGCTCTCTCAGCTCAGCAAACCTCTACCTCCTCACTGTACCACCAGCCCCATGTGCCTCCTCACGCTTCCGCTCCTTCCAACTCTTGACCCCCCCTACACTAGAACTCCCTCCCGTTCTCCATCCGCTCCACCCCTACCTACTCATCCTTCCGCCACTCCCTGAAAGCCCATCTTCTTCACTCCCCCCCCCCTGACTTCCCTTTCCTACCCCTCCCTTCTTACCCTTGCCCACCTCCTTTCCCCCATCCTCTCTCCTTCCGCTCTGGCCTTAATTTGGTAAAAAATACTACTTAAGGGCAATGAGGACACCAGATCACTCCCCCTTCCCCCCTCCCCCCCTCCCCCCTACCTCCTACCTCTCATCCTACACCGTAACTCCCTTCACCTACCCCCTCCTCTACCCTCCCCACACCCTCTCCCCCCCTGTAAATAGTTCTACTTATTGTTCTAATGACCTGTTCATGTTTGTAAATATGCTTCTCTCACTTTTGTACCTGTTATATTTTAAAGCGCTTTGGCTTAAAGCGCTATATAAATTCAATAAACATAAACATAAATAGGCTAGACCAGAATATCTAGTTATAATTCAGCTTTATTAAGAGAGACACCAAATGGCAGGTAACTGCTGCGGCTTGTGCCTTATTCATTTTTCAGATGGTGGGAATTGTCTGTGTGCACTGCTAAAACTCATCTGAGCGGCACTCGGAACAAAGCTGGGCAAGCGCACATGTGCACAGCTTAGAGGGAACATTGGTCCCCATATATTTTCTAAAACCCACTTGATATCTAGATAGGGCATGGGACTGATGAATAGGGGAATTTAAGCCTCTGAAAAGCAACATGGCAAACACCTTGCTAATAGCATCAGTTAATGCTATGGGCCTATAGTTAATTGAAATTCAGGGGTCACCTTTTTTAGAAATTGGGATAGTGACCGATTGAACCCATGTGGGAGGAATAACATGTGTCCTAAATATGTGGTCAAAAAGAGGTTTAAGAAAGGATGACCATAGTGCAGAAGAGTGTTTTCAAAACAAAAGGTGGAATACTGTCCGGGCTGGGAGCCCTAGGTGGCTTAAGTTGGTCGATTGCCCAGAGGATATCCTCCTCAGACCAAAGACACCCAGGATTACAGCACCCATAGTGGGGTTGTTCAAGTCACAGAAGGGATCCAAGAGAGAGTACTTCTGCTCATAGGATTTCACCCATGCTTGTTCACAGATGGGTGAATCCTTATTGGATTTTGTCGACCCCCAAGGTTTGATTTATAGTTGCCCAAAACCTGCCTTCCCTACCATGACAAAGCATATGCTGATTATCCCTCACGTACACCTCCAGCCTTAAAGATTTAACCAAATTCTTAGTGATTATATACACACACTCGGAAGGTTCCAAACCCTGCTTCTGCAGTAAAGCTATATTTTTGGTTGTGGACCTTTTTTAGGGGCCGAAATTCTGGGATCAGAAGGGTGCGCAAGTAGTTTGCACACCTTAAGCCTAATGAGAATTGTAATCTTTTTTAGGCAAACCATAATAATTTGATAAGATTCCTCCGCCTGTTTTCTGGGGGACCAAACAACATTATCCCACAGCCCTGATTTTAAATATGTGTCCTTCAAGAGATGAGTAAACCTAGACATCAATCTGTTGTTCCATTTAAGTGTAATTCCCCCCCCCCACATACCCCTGGTCCAATGTAAGACAGGAGCGGGCAGGTCTCAACTCAAAAGCGAGAAAATGCAAAAATAGTCAATCCTAAAGGCAGACTTACGCCTATGTCACGTATAGGCCAGTGAATCCTCTAAATCATTCCCCTCTAAATAATTCATTTCCCAGTCCCCTAGAAAAAGTTCCCAAGTCACCCCTCTGCAGACATTACACTGGATAGTATGAGGAATTAAATTCGAGGCATTCCAAATCAACCCATCCGCATAATTAAAATCACACCCCAAAATTTGGGATGGGTGGATAGATTCCAATGAGACCCATGCAAGATTCAAATACATAGTTAAATACTATTAACACAGAATCATGCGTTGAACATGAAGTAAGCTTAACGCCAAAAGCCACTCTGTTGAATGAAATAATTTGCAAGTCAGATTTAAATTGGAATCTATCGCCACTACCAGGCCCCCCCCTTGGTCGCTCCATATCAGCTCTAGTAGGGCTTGTAAGAGTACAGTAACCGTCCAAATCAAATTGTATGGTTGACATAGTCTCTTTAAACATAGATCTTAAAACCACTAACCATCATCACATTCTCCATAAATTTAAATAGATTTACCATACCACAAACTTTCCAAGATAACCATTTACACTAGAAAGGCTAGGATTGACCCAAACCCTGTCTGATCACTTCTAAGGTTTTTAGTGCAGACTCCACCCAAGACCAATCTTGCCTGCTTGCAAGAGACAGAATCAGGAAGAGAAGTAGTGGATTTAGAAGGGAGGGACATTAAATCCTTCACATAGGCACCCTGTTGCTTACTGTCCAAGAAGGCCTTGGCCTCATACGATGATTTTGCCTAGATTGACTAGTAATCGCCTCTTTCGCTCTAGACTGTGGATCCAGGTCAATCAGTTCCTCTACCGCAGATAAATGATATATCCCTTTTAAAGTGGAATTGCGCCCCTTAATCTTTGCAGCCAGCATATTTTGTGACTTTTTTTTTCTTATTGGATTTCCCAGTGCATTTCTTCCCCTTAGTTAATACAATGTTCCTGTTGAGTACTATAGTTGCAGCAGACTCCTTGATCTGCGGTGGAAAATCTCCAATTAAACGGTACATGAGAAGACACAAACAAACAGCCGGACTATTAGGAGTTAGAGAGGTCAATCGGATTTCCGACTGACGAGGTACTGATTAGCAATTCATATACCTTGCATAATTATTCCTCCATCCTGGAGAGGCTACTATTATTTCCCACTACTGAGTCAGATTATTGAAGGCCATTTTGTTGTCCACTAAGCGCCCGACTCAGGTTTTCTTGGGCATCCGCTAGAGTCTTGATTTAGACTGATAAGCAAGTTGGAAAGCAAAGGCAATATAGAATCCAGTAACAGTGGCATAGAGGAACCCTTAATCGGGGATTGCTCCAAAGTGGGAGCAATATGCACTTCATCCTCAAATGACCGAGAGTTATAGGCACGTGGACTGACCTGCTTATCACTACTTGCGATCATAACATCAGAAAAAACAGGGCATCCCTTATGGGAAACATTCTTATTACAAAGTCGTAAGTCCTACACATGTTCTCCATTAGTCAGACCCCCACCACCAGACGGTGAAGAACCCCCTTGGCCTTGGTTGTCAGATGTAATCAAATCAGCATAAGCCTGCATACTGTTTAAGCCAACCAATCTGTTGGCGGCCAACGTAGGGTTACCAACATCACACAATGTTGGGACCGTTCCTACTTTACCCATGTAAAAGCACAGCAGGGGGCATAAACCAGACGAGAGACTCTGCCCATACTCCTCAGCCACATCCTTTGGGATTTACACTTTCCCATTCTCTGCTAGGAAAGCCAAATCCTCATGTATGGACACCATCTCCAAATCCATAAGGTCCCATAATGGGCCCTTACTTGCTGGCAACAGAATATGGAATTAGTCATCGAGGACCTCCCCATCCTCAGGAGCATGACTCAACCCAGGGGTCAAGCCCACGGGGGACATAAACCGAGACTGTAAAAGTGATCTCTGCACCGGTGTCAAAGGGCCAGAATGACCAGCCCATATGCTCCTTATTAGAATTGCCAAATACAAATACAGCTGGATTCACACATTTGTTGTTCATAATTACCCATCTGGGTAGAGCTCTTCAAGCTCCCATCACTAATGTTTTTGGTTTTCTTATTGGAAGGTTGCATATTTTCAAGGGAACATTGAGATAATTGCTGGGGTGTCGATGCATGGAATCTCACAACTTTCCTTGAGAGCATCGGAGGAGCTGACATACTCACTTGATGAGTCGCCTCCATCCCACCCCCGTAAACTCTTCCACTGACATCAGAACAAGGCAGTGGCGCCCCCAGCCATTTTTCATAGGGGTGGCCTGATGAGGCCACATGAAATCTTGGGGTGGCACACCAAAACAAACACATAACTGAATTTCAGGAAATCTCTTATGGTGATGTAGTATATAGTCCAGTTGAAAACTATGTGTATATGAGAGAACGAATTGCACATTGATATAGTTCCATGTATTATTTAACAGTTAACTAATTAATGTATCTGATGAGCATAGACTAATACCAGTACCACATTCAAGCATGCGCACAATCCCAAAATACAGCCCACAAGACACCAAAATCTAAATATCCTTATGCTACAAGCAAAACACTCCACACACACACATAGACCAAAAAATAAACTAAATTATAACAACGCTTGCTACCACTAATAGGGAATCCACATAGTTTCTCCTCTTGTATTCATGCACAGCCCATCCAAAGTGCAAAGAAATATGATATGCCATATGTGCAACTAGTCAGCGTGAATTCACTAAACATAACACAAACATACAGATGTTACATGTTGCTACCACACCAGGAATAGACCAGCCAAATCTGAGTGGCTACTCAAGTAGATGTACTTAGTCTACAAATTAAGTGTGGAGCCACTAAAGACCCAGCTAGCAGAAAATGTTCCACGTGGAGTAAAGATCGTGGAAGAGAACAGCTGAATTATCCTGTTTTGTGGAAAGGGACAGTTGTAGAAAAGGAACAAAGAATGGCGAATCTGGGAATAACACCTCCAGCCAAGTTGTTGGACAGACCGGGAGAACCCATTACAGAGTGAGAAGACTTGTTCAAGTTTTATTTACTAGCAATGGGTGGCAACACATTTTCGGATGGACCCAAACATACCACATTAATGAACTGTTCGGGCAAAGAGGCAGTAAGTAAGCCTTATTAAGAATCCCTTGGATCCACTTCCAGCAGCGCAAGCTATAAAAGCAGTGGTGACCAAGAAGAACAAAGCTCCAAGTGCTCGAGGAAGTCCATTAGTGGGAACAAGCTTCAAATGTGCTTGTTTCCTGTATGAATTCATAGGTCACATGGTGTCGGACCCAGGTTGTTCAGCAATAAAAGGGGTGTGCTGGAAATATAGCAGGAGAGGACAGTTTGCTAAAGTGTCACAATCATATTATTCAGGGAGGAAGCAACCCGGACAGAAAGCTCGAATAAACATGGATGAGGCAAGAGAATATTCTATGGTGGTGGTCAGGGGAGTATCCAGCAATTGCAAGAGTGGGGGTGTGAGCCACTAAAAAAGTCCTGCTACTTTCCCCCCAAATGCAGTGCGCGCAATTCTGTACGGTCTCATTCGCACCCCCAATCCACCCACACCTGCCCCAATCTACTTTTTTGGTAACATTAGTGGCAGATGGCATTTTAACACAACAAAAACAAGAAAATTGCAGAATCATTACAGATGCAGGGAACTCATCTATTAGAGCTCTGTCCAGGCTCTCTGGGGCAAAATACATGCAAACCTCCAAATTGGCATAAGGATTGCACCAATAGAAATGACTTGACAGAAATGGAAATTTCAAGGAATATCATCAGTCTTTGATACTTGGAGGCACCATGGAAGTGCCTTTAGAATAAGGTGCCATAAGCAAGCACTTGCAACCACACCAACAGATATCCACATCGTGACAGCTCTGCTGAAATGGAAAGAACTGTACTCATGTTTGTATTAAGTAAAATGCATATCGTCGTTACAGAAACACTATTTTCAATTCAACAACAAAATAAAACCTCTACCTTTGGCGATGGTGAACCGAAGACGTAAACCACTGGCCAGACCCTGCACAATTGTTCCTAAAAGCCTTTTGCGCACAACAACCTACATGCAGTCTAGTCGAGGATGGAAACTCGGAAATAAACACAGCCTGGCTGGAAGCATGAGCCAATGCAGAAATGCGCACATCCAGGCTCAGGATGTGTTTATTTCCGGGTGCGTATGCTGCCATTTTACTAAGACCTGCGGTCTGCTTGTCTGCGTTTCTGCAAGATGAGTGCCCGTTCAAGTGTTCTCACCTTTCGGCTTTGTTTAGTGTCACAGTGGCCTCTCATGTTCTGAGGATCTAGGTATGCACAGTGTGCTTATTCAGATACTTATTGGGAAGCATTGCAGGATAGTGGCTGTCATGGGTAGGCATTGCATGCACAGCCATGTCTGCAGTGAATGCAAGGCTTGTTTCCTGCAGCCATCTGTGGGTGGAAGGGCAAATTCCCAATTTTGAGATATACTGTACAGATGTTCCAATTTTTAAATGGAATTGAATTGAATTGCTTTATCCCTCTTATACATCTTAACCTGTGTTTGTGTCAGTTATTGCTTATAAATAAATCAACAAACATACATGCATTTTTCCTAGTACGTGCAGTGCAGACGCAGCGTGGTAATAAACATGTTCTTATAGTGCTCTCAGCATCACTCTTTGGTTCCAGTTCTGAACTGTTTTCACTTGGGTTCCCTACCCAAACCAGTTAAAGAATTAAATATCCGTTATCCTTCATGATGGACAGGTACTGCATATCTATATTGTTTGGGGGATAGGAAAAACTCTATAGTAAAATGTACTTTTTAGTTTTCATGTAATGCTTGATACAGGGTTTAAGTTATTTTGAATGCTCCCAATTGTGCCAATTTAGGGGATTTAGGACAAGCGATATAAGGTGATTTGCCAAGAATCACACAAATTACTTCAGTGGAGCTGGCATTAGAACTCTGGCCTCCCTGTTCATACATCAATTTAGCAGCCCTTTGTTGAGTAAAGGTACAAATAGGAGACATCAATGCTATCATTTACATAGGCCGGGTGGATAGCTCAGGGGCAACTTGACAACATACATAGCAACACAGGTTTGAATCCTGGTCTTGCACTTAGAATACCTCTCTGGTGTAAAGCGCGTTGTAAAAGAATAATTATAAAGATACCCTGGTAACACATGCTCCCCACAGTCACCCAGGGATCTTTTTATTTTACCAAGGGTATCATGAATTCAGCTATGCTATACATTTTGTAGATAGGTAGGTGTACAGGGGCCTTCACTACATGTTGAGTTGTAGTATTCGTGCTGAAGAATCTTTATGGTCCCGTTTGGCAGGGTAGATTGCAGTTTTCAGTGCTTGTGACTAATGGTGCCTCCCCTGTTCAATGGGCTAAAGGTTTGCACAGCTGAAGCAATGACGACCTGCTCAATGCGTGTGCGTGAGTGTTTGGGGGCAGAGGTGCATGGGGGTCTTCACTTTTAATCTTTCCTGCTATAGTCATTTCATAATCTTTCCTGCTATGTTTTAAAAAGATATTTTAAAACCTGAGAGGGAAATAGTCCACGTGGCCATGGTGCTTGCGCCATGCAAGGGCCTGTGTCTGGATGGGATGACAAAATGGCCTTTCGCCAAGAGCAACAACAAAAATGTTCACTGCCACAGCTCCAGTGCTTATTCTCGTGTGAACTCAGTACTAACAATAATGTGTAGCGTGGAGTGAAGGGTTTCATGTTCATACATCTCTATGTAGTGGGCTGAGAGAAAGAGAGTGTTCTGGAAGGACATCATAAATTCAAATCTTAGCAAGTTTTTTGCTTGTTTGTTCAGAATATAGAGGGACCCAACTCGAAAGGAAAATGTAACTAATTTAAGCCGTTACTTGGATGGAGTGGGGACAGTCACTTTCCCTGCTCGTGCTTTCTCTCCCCCCCCCCCGCCCTCTGTAGTCGCTGAATCCCCAGTCCACTTGCTCTTGCTTCCTCCCTCTCATCATCTTTTGTGTCCTCTCTCCCACATGATGCCTTTCTACTTCTCCACCTCAGGCCCTCACTCGGGGTTCACTGACTGAGCATGTGAGATCAGTCAGTAATGGGGGGGCCACCATCATACGTGCCACTCTAACCCTGTGGCAAAAAAGCAAAAAAAAAAGACATTTCTTTTCGCACCGAACTGTGCATGTTATTTGTCCATGCACAGTTCAGTGCGGGAAAAAAAAGTATTATTTTGTTTGCTTTTTTGCAGGGTGGCCAATGGGGGGGCCAGCATTTTTATAAGGGTGGCCATGGCCCCCCTTGGCCACCCCCTGGGGGCGCACCTGGAACAAGGGGGGACCAGATGGATTTTCAATGATGGATAGTTCTGTTACATTGGACATTAGTGGTTGAGGGTCACTGTCACCCCGTAGCGATGCTTCCTTATCGGCACCACTTGAAAAGATTGTTGAAAGCCCAAACCCCCTATTCCTTTTCCACTTCTCAGATCATATAAGGGGGACGCCATTAAGGAACTTAGTCAACAGAAGGGAAAAGAATCTGTTTCCAGCAAATTAAGTTAAAATAGCAATCCTTAAAAAGCATCTGAAATAGGCGTCTAAGGCACAATTTTATGGGATTTAGCCAAAGCTGGTAAAATTAAAACTTAAGACTTACAAGTCAAGGTATTCACCACACCGCACTGGCTTATAAGATAGAACAAAAGCAGTACTCCAAGCAGTTCTCCACAAATGTTATAAACAAAGTGGTGTCTTACCGCATCCAGCTTATCTCCAACAACCTGGAGAATGAGATGGCGTGTGAGCACGGAAAAAGCAGCAGAACTGCAGGGCAGCATATCCCAAAAGGCAAACTCTGCCACAAACTGAGTGCCGACAAGCCCCAGCCAAACACCCCCAAACACTTTTCTCCACTTTCTCTTTAGTCTTCCACTTTCCTTCTGGTGGTTGGTTCCGACCCCCACCAAAATGTCTATATATCTTCTCTAAGGCCACGTGCCTAATTACACAGTTGTAATTGACTTTTTATTCTTCCTTTTCTCCTGAAAGAACAGTCTCTGAAACTTCTAGAGGAGCTGTTTGTTAGTTAAATTGGGCCGTGCCCACCTCCTCAAGGACCCCTCAGGAGGGGGGAAGGCCTAGCTACAATGAAGACGCATACACGGGCCAGTGCATGGTACAACACTTTATTGCACACCCAATGAATCTCAACTGCCTTTTCCCTTGTCCTGCCCCCTCCCTAGCCCAACATCGCTTCCCTTCTCCTTGACCCAACCATGGGCCTTCCCCTCATAACGATGAGGCAGGGCTGGGCGCCCTCGTCACTATGTGACATCTCCCCCTATTTAGCATACTGGCTCACCTTGCAGGTTACCCCATCTCTTCAATGATTTTCTGAGGTCTTATGCGGCATCGCTGATATTGCACCGGCAATCTGGGCGTCTTTCCTTGCAGTGGATCATCAGATTCTCCACTGCTGGCCTCTTCCTCGGATTGCTCACCATCGCCCATGTAACAGTCGTCTGAGAACAGCTCGCTCTGGTTGCTTCAATACGATTCCCATGTCAGGGGTGCTGTGTCTGGGAGTTGCTTGAAATGTGAGGAGTTTTGCGTTATGGATTGGTGTTCTTCCCCACTTGCTGTTACCACAGTTCCTTTTTTGCTGGTCACGACCAGTCATTCTGGTGCGAATGTAAGGTCCTCTTTTCTCGTTTTGGGCTGACGCATGAGTACTTGGTCTCCTTTTTCTAGGTCACATTCTTGTGCTCCTCGCCGGAGGTCTGCTTGGTCTTTCATCTTCCTCTGCTCTTCCTGCTCTCGAGTCCTGGCCTATTGTTATAACGGCCTTGTGTGCTGTTGCTCGTCACTTTCAGGTAATCGTGTTTGCACTGTTTTTTGGAACATGAGGTCCGAGCAGGGGCATAGGAGACCCCTAAAATCTGGGGGGAACAGGGGACACCTTGGGACTTTGTTTTTTTAATTTATATGTTGTGTTTTAGTCAAAGAACTCGACTTAACAGCAGTACGTATTAAATTACATATAGCATCACTGTATAAAACAAGAGAAAAGAATGAAAGAAAACTGAAGAAAATTAAGAAAAAGAAAAGCAGTTCAGATGCTTTAGGGAGTTTCGCCAACCCTCCCTATCCTATTCCACTTGACCTCTCAATGATGGAACATGAGTGTGCCCCTTTACAGCAATGTATGGGCTGCAATCATACCTCGGCACCAGGGTATTCACTGGATTTACATGGATAGCGGAAAAAGTGCTGTTTTGAATCTTGAGGCTCTGCTTTATTTTTTTGTGGGTCACCCAGATGGCTTATGTTGTGGCCTCTATTAAAACTTGTCTATAACTCATCATTCATCTGGTGGTGGGTACCAAAAATGCAGTTGCATCCCAATTTCAAAACCAGTGTTGGCAATGCCAACCGTTTGAGCTTTAATGTAGGCATGGAAAAGGCCCTTACCAAGCACCGCCATAGTGGTATTAGGTACCCACTGATGGTAGCAGCTGCAAAATGGTGCAAGTACCTAAACATTTAATGGCAGTGCCTGGCAAATGCCCAATACGTATAGACAAGCAAACACTTGCAATTGCTGGTTTTTAGCAGGACTTCAGTGAAGGAAATGCATAGTGCTAATAGAGTGATTGATTTATTATTTGTATAGCACCAATGCACAATCAAAAATCAATCAATGTGTTTCAAAGCGCTTAGGGGGGGGAGCATGGTAGAAATACAGTTACATGCCTACAGGTCCTTGAAACAATTAAGAATGTGAAGAATATCTATCATAATCAGCCTGATGACATTTCAGATAGTGCAAGTGCAATGAACAATTAAGGAGAAAAGAAGTAGATGAAGGCATCCCTGGATAAGACATTTATATTACACCAGTAGTATGTTCCCAGCTCCAACAGGGCTTTGTAGTAAACATCCCTAAGTCAGTGGCTTTATCTAAACCAGAACTGGCACTTTACGTGCCCTTTATAGATCATTCTAGTGTTTTTTTTAAAGGAAAAGGTTATGGCGTAAAATGAGTCTGTGGCCCGTGTGGCATCCATCCACCAAAAACCCATGAAAGTTGCTAAAATAGCCCAAATAACATGATGCTGTGTTCCAAGGCAAGATGTCACGCACCCTGGCACCAGCTCCCACTACAGGACATTTCAGAGGTGAATATATACCTCATTTAGGGTTAGTTCTGACTTCAGACCTAGGCTGCAGGTAGGATTGAGTGAAAAGGGAGTTGATGTAGGAACAGCCTGCTGTGACTTTCTCTTCCTGGAGAGGAACCAGACAGCAGTACAGATGACACTGGGGCAGTGGGAGAGCGCCAAGCCCGAGCTCCCACTTACCCTCTAATAAATCCTCCCAATGACTGCCTGCACCTGTGGGAGGGGGGGCACGTTTTGTGTATTATTAGGCCCAATCAGTGTGCATTATATCAGTAACGGTAAACTCCCATGTTTTTTGTTCTCGGGGGGCCAGTATCTCAAAACGGGAGACGTGTTAAGAGGATACTATAGAAAAGTAAGAACTGGCTACCCCTCTCTCAGTGCTGCCAAATCAGGCTGAGCAACTTACAGCATATTGGTAAGCAAGATAAATCACTTCTCAATTCATGCACATTGTGCGAATTGCACAAATAACCAGAGTGCCAGAACGGGAAACCATCCTATATTGAAGCTAAAATATATTCACAAACTGTCATTTTTTATATATTAATTTATTCAAAGTCAAAAACAATCACCAATAGTTAAAACAGGTAAACAAAATATAGCACACATATATTACAATCTATATTGCACATTTTGAGATCCTTCTCACTTATAATAAATAGACAAAGGCAAGTACAATTCATTTCATGTGCAGTTCACCAAGTTAGTCGTGACCACTCTCTTGTTTAAAGTGGTTTTGCAGATATTAGACTGTCTATTTAGGTTAGTCTATTGTCATGTGTCGACATGTTTCGGCCATCTACATATATGGGACACTATCCCTAGTGTCCCTATAAACAATCGAATAAAGGCCTTCTTTAGGACAGACAGATTTCTTTTTAGAAGATAAAACATCTTTCCCAAATCCCCGTTGCCAGACAAGTACGATCTAAAAGACAAACAAAAATCATTTGTAACATGTTAAAAAAGAATGGTTCCGTTCTTAAAACACCAACATCTCTGAATCCTTGTTTCTACTTTTTTATCTATAGCGGATATCTAGATTTCATACGCTCATATTTCCTTATATTACTTAAACAATTTGTTCAATTATGATTTACATTAGATACTGTAAGTTACGAAAGCCTTTACTTACATCTTGGCAGCACTAGAGCTTTTAACTCAGTCCCTCTTAGTGAAGACAGATTGTTATTTCCGGTGTTATCACGAACACCACTGAGCCTGACCACTTCACGTCTTAGAAGAGCTCTGTAATAGAGGAGCCCAAACATATATTTAATACATGCTATTTGAAATCATTATGAAGTAAATTACATGTTGGTTCCCTCCTTATTATTTCACGAAAAAAACGGGGACTTTTTATTTAGTTCAAAACCCCTCTTTATTGGGACCTCTGCATCTAGGTCTTAAAGACGTTAAGTGTCTTGCATCATTACTATGGCTGTTGTAGTGCCATCTGTTATGTGTCAGAACCATTATGTATCACTTTCATTGATATGGTCACATTTTGAAAAACCAACACTGCACTTGGGGGGGGGGGGGGGGTTCCGGGTCCCTGAAACCTATCAGGTCCGATAGCCTGTCGTGAATGTCCTTCAGTGCATCCCCGGGAGGCCCCACTAGGATGTAATTGTGTTTTGGAAATGTAGTCCTTGCTTCACTTCTTCCAGCCACCTGCCTGCCCGGGTCACGAAAGAATGCCCCACTATCCATGCTGATTTGTAGGGTCCAGCCTCTATGGAAATGGGGGAGATGAGCGTTTATATCAGTTCCTCCCTTTATGTATTTTTTAAAACATTGCGACTTCCATCCCGCAATTCTTTTCACTCCCTTTGCTCCCAGGCCCCCCGCCCATGTAGAGGTTGCCACCCCTATCCTGAATGAGTGTGTTCCAAATTCGGCTGGAACCCATCCTGCTTTTGCCAACGCCTGTTTCAATACCGCCTGAAACTGGTACCTGCTGAGTGCGCTGCCGTCCCTATGTATTAATAGCTGCCCGTCGACCTCTGGTCGGAGGTCTAGGAACTCTTGAGTGATGCATCTGGGACAGTGGTCCTCTCTGATGCAATTGAGGTCTATTGCTCTCCCCTTCCCCGTTTGGTCTGTTTTAGATTTCTTTAGCATTATAGACATCCCCTTGTTTCCCATACTAACATCCCTCCTTGCCAGGCCATCTCCTGCCACCGTATTACTGGCCACCAGCTCCCCTACCCTGAAAGCCCCGTAATATGCCAGCGCAAATGCTGCCCTAAACGGCGCAGTTTCGTACGTGCTGCTACATGTATCTCGTAACACTTTTAACAGAATCATCACCTTCCCAAAGTTCACCGGCCTTCTGTTATCTGGTTTCTTCCCCTCTAATTTAGCCCATCCTCTCATAGCATATTTTATTCTAGCGCTGTCGGTTGGGTCCGGTATGCCCGCCACTGTTGTGGTATATGCCACCGCCGCTAGGTGCGCCGCCGCCCAGCTTTTCTTTTTCCCTTTGGCAAATGCCCCTTCGAGAAATTCACACATTTTTTCAATTGATATTTTTTCCACCTCTTTTACACCTGTTTCCACCAACACATCTTTTACATGCTTTTCGTACTGCTTACCCGTTTTGACGTTACGGCGTTCCTGGTCAGTTTGTCAATGACCCGTTCCATTCTCCGTTCTTCTCCCACTTCTTTTGAGTCGACCTTGTAGCCAACCGTGCTTTCCTTTCCAGTGCCTCCAACCGGACCCATGCCTTCCGCGGCGTGGACGTTCTTTCCTTGTCGGCGTCTGGCCTCAGCTCCCTGAATTTCTCCCACTGAAAGCGAGAGATTGCATCAGCCACCACGTTTGCTTACCCATCGATGTGCCTCGCCCTTATTCATGTATTCATTTTTAGGCTTTCCAGGGTGATTGCCCGCATTAATTCCAACACTATTATGCATGACGCACTTCCTTTATTTAACACGTGCACCACCGCCATGTTATCCGACCATACTGCCAACTCCTTGTTTCTTAGCTCTTTCACCCATGCGCATAACGCGACCCATATTGGGAAGAGCTCCAGCAGCGTTATGTTTTTTGTCCATTCCGCCACCTGACATGTTTTTGGCCACTTGCCTGCACACCACTGTTTCCCCAGTATTGCTCCAAAACCAAGGCCACCTGCTGCATCGTGGAACAACACCCTTTTCCCTTCCTCATTTACCGGTGAGCGCCATATCACCGACCCATTGAAGTACTTCAGAAATTCTGCCCACACTTCCAGATCTCTCTTGATTCCTCCCCCTAGCCTGACTCTGTGGTGCCCCATTGTAGCCCCTCTTGTTTTCAGCTCAGTGCTTCTCTGGAACACCCTCCCCTGTGGTATGACTCTTCTTGCGAAGTTCAGCTTTCCTGCCAGCGCTTGCAATTCTCTCACTGTCACTTTTGTTTCTTCCTTGTAGTTCCTCTATTGTCTTCAGCAGATCTGTCACCTTGTCATCTGGGATCCGGCACACTCCCCTGCTTGAGTCAATTTCTATTCCTAGGAATTGGATAGCTTGCGTTGGGCCCATCGTTTACTCCCCTGCCAGTGGAAAACCCCACTCGCCTGTTATTTCCACAAATTTATCCAAGGTTGCCTTGCATAGCTTTGAACCTTTGGGCCCTACGAATAAAAAGTCTTCCAGATAATGTACCATCATGGCCTCCCTCATCTCTTCTGTGACTGCCCACTGCAAAAATGAGCTTACCCTCTCAAAATATGCACATGAGATGGCGCACCCCATTGGGAGGCATTTGTCGAAGTATTCCCCCTCCCAATGCATGCACAACCATCTTTGAGATCTGCTGTTGACTGGCAACAGCCGGAATGCAGATTTAATGTCTGCTTTCGCCATCCATGCCCCTTTTCCTGCTTTCCTGACCAGTTCTACTGCCTCCTCAATGTCTGAATATGATACTATTGCATCGCTCTGGGCGATGCCGTCGTTTACCGAGGCCCCCGGGGGGTAGGATAGGTGGTGTATCAGCCTGTATTCCCCTTCATCCTTTTTCGGCACCAGTCCCAGTGGAGAGCATATAAATTCTTCAAATGGTAAGGCTGTAAAGGGGCCCTCTACCCAACCCAGTTCTACCTCTTTTTGAATTTTACTGGTCACTATATCTCTGTTCTTGGTTGCAGACTTCAGGTTTCTAGGAATGTCCTGCGCTTCCTGCCCTGTAAAAGGGGTGTTAAAACCCTCTCTAAAGCCTTGCCTGATCTCATCTGCCGTTTTTTGGTCTGGGTATTTCTGGAGCCACACTTCCATCCTCTCAATTTTTACTGGCGTGGCCCCCTTCCCGCCCCAGTTCTTATTTCCGCGTCTCATCGCTTCTGCCGCTTGGAGCTGCGGCCCTTGTGCACTTGGAGCTGCTGTGGTCACCCTTACATCTCTCGCACTTGTGGCTGAACTTGCACTTCCATCTCCAGCTACAGGGTACTCCCTTCTCAAAATTCCGACATTGTCCTGGTTCCGCCCGTGCTGTCCCCGTGCTCCCGCTGCCTCCCCCCCCTGTGTTGTTGGGGGCAGGCTGCTCTGCCCCCCTCTCTGTGACCCATAATTCCTGCTCCGAAAATGTTGGTCTCTATTTCTGTCATGGCTGTATTCATATCTTCTGTTATTGTATCTATAATCAGCTTTGTAATCATTCTGCCAATATTGCCTTCTCTGCTGCCCTCCTGCGCTTCGCTCCTTGGAATCCCATTTCTCCTTCAGTACATTAAATATGTAGAGATTAAAGTTTTCCTCATCCCAACCCATATCCGGAAAGCAGTCCATCTCCTTTCTGAACTCGTAATCATACTCCAGCCATGCATCTCCCCCAAACGCTGCGTTTACCTTCAGCACCCTCTGCTGATACGCCACTAATGCTACCCCGTCTTCTGGGAATTTCTGTAATATAATTGTAGACATTATGGTGAAGGCCGACATCCAGTTGTCAAAATTCCTTACTACTGGCCCCTTTTTCAGTAAGCTTTTCTCGTCCTCCTTAATTTCCTCTAGTGCCACATTCATCCCCCTCTTTTGACACAATGTGAAAATGTCGATCAATTCCTTCCTCCATATTTTCTCCTTTACTTTGTCATTTATATACCAAGCCATTGCCTTCATCGACCTGCCCTGTGCATCTTTACCCATGGTTGGTCTGCCAAATTTCGTCATGAGTGGTCCCCCAGCTTCTGCCGCTGCCACTGACGATACTGCTCCCTGCGGTGGGTCCCCTGCTACTGGTGCCGCTGGTGTCCTCGTTGGCACCACCGGTTGTGGGTTGGGTCCCTGCGGTGCTCCCCCTGTGTTTGGCCCTACTAGTGCCCTTTGTGGTGCCGGGACTATTGGTGCCTCTTGCAGCGCCGGGACTACTGGTGCCCCTTGTAGCACCGGGACTGGGGTTTCCCTGGGTTCTGCCCCTCCCCCCGGCCCCTCTCTGTTTCTCCCTGCTCACCACTCCTCTCCATTTTACCCAAGCCCTTAAATGATCCCTTTCTTCGTCATCACTGATTTCTTCAGTTGAAGAATTCCCCTGCCGTTCCTCCCTGGATCCCTTATCACGTTTGCTCTTCATGCCATTGGTTCTGGGCGACTTACCCGAAACCGTGACGCAATTATTTAACATTTTTACGATTTTATTTCCCACATTATTATTCACATTACCTTTGTTTTCATCTGTTCTTTTCTTCATCTTGGTAGGTGCCTCTGTCTGTTCCTCCGATCTCCTCGACTCCTCTCTCCCCCTCTTCTGTCCTTGCGGTACCTCGTCTTCTCCTTCGCTGCTGCTGGGCTCTATGAACAGCAGGGGGGACATTGCTTTTGCCCTTTCTTCCTTCTGCATTATCTCCAGCACCCATTGTGCACCATATTCTTTCTCTGCCTTCCTTGCCCATTCTGAGAATTCTTGGGCCCTTTTTGCTCTTCCTTCCGCCATCCTTCTTGTCTGAATTCTGTCAGCCACGCCTTCCCGCTCCTTTACACAGTGCATCCTCTGCTTCTCCTGCTCTTCTATTACCGATCTTTCTCGCCTGTTTCGCCTGTCCACGGCAAAGGTGCTCTGTTCGCTTGCTGCTGGTACTTCTGCGTCGCTCCTGCTCCGGCACGGCTCGGCGAACTCGTAGCCACTGCTTCTATACCGAATTAAGAGGATGTGGAAAATGCGTGAGCCCGCAAGAGCAAACGATTTTCCTTCCCCTTATCCAGGCACTAAGAGCCTACCCAAGAGAGGTGAGCTCTTTACCTGGTTTGTGCCGCCTCTCCTTTCCTGGCTTACTTATACACCCCAGGCTTTTTGTTCCTTCTTGGGGGCCGGGTTTCCCACCTTGCCCCTTGCTGTTATATTTCGCACCTACCCCAGGTGCTGCTTCCTGCCCTTTCCTGGGCTTTTGTTTCTTGTGGCGCCATTTGGACGCCCTTCCCTATTCTTTCGCGCCGTTTCCCCCCCACCCCGTACCTAAACTCCCAGGCCCTCCATCGTCCCGCATTTCATGCGGCCTGGGGCAGTGTCTGTGCCTGACGGCACCCTCTGTGTTACGCCGTGTCAGGCGTGGCAGCGTTCCTCACAGAGCCGCTGGTGCTTGTGAACACACTGCTCTTGTAGCACCCTCATGAGCACGTTGTAGAACGAGGCATGTGTCCAGCAGGGTTCCCTTCGTCGCCAATGTTAAATCGGTCCGTGCCCGCCTCGAGGACCACTTAGGTGGGGGAAGGCCAAGCCACAATGAAGATGGATACGCGGGACAGTGCATGATACAACACTTCTTTATTGCACACCCGACGTATCTCAACTGCCTTCCCCTCCACCCCCCCAGTCCAACGTCACTTCCCTTCTTCCTTCTTCTTGGCCCAAACGTGGGCCTTGCCCTCATAATGATGAGGGAGGGCTGGGTGCCCTTGTCACAATGTGACCCTGGGTTTACTCAGTTTCAGAACACTGTCTCTCTCAGCCCACGCAGGGTGTGTGTTTCACTTTCCATCTCGAGCTACTGATTCTCTTGCCCCGCCTGGGGTTCTGGTTTCTTTCTCTCTTTGGGAATCACCTCTCACGTGCCACTTTGGGTCCTCCGAGCTGATGAAAGCGGATTGACTTTGTGACCGCAAGACCCAGAGTGATCGTAGTCCTTCATACCCCTAAGGGAACCGTAGAACCGTAGCAGACGTCCCTGAACTGGCAAGACGACAGCTACCGCCCAAGCACTCCAGCATTACTTGCCTCACAAGAACATTTTTCCTGGACCTTGGGTGGTGAGACTAATCCTTAAAATGACTTTTTAAAGAACTCACCCGCCTCCCCTCCTGGGAGAGGCACCAGAGGAACGCATTTAAGGGAGTACTTTTCCTTGCCCTAGAAGAAGGCTTCATTACCTACATGCAGAAACGTCCTGGGACACCGCACTCCTACTGCCCTAGTAGTCCAATTGAAGAACACATTTCTTTGATTGACATCCTGACGTAGACCTATTATTGGGTCACACTTTCTTCCTGGCATTTCAACTGCATTATTTGTTGCTGTTTTGTTGTCGCATAACTGTGACAAATGTTAATGCATAATTAGGTTATGCACAAAGTTAAGAGTCACTGGAGGTGAAGGTTACACACAAGTATCACAGTACTATCCGTTATTTTATTGTCTGTACAATGATTTATGTTGCCAAAAAAGTTTTTCTAAGTAAAATATGTAACCCACAAAAAAGATAAATGAGAAAAAAACCGTATCAGCAGCAAAATAATAAATGCGGTTTGTGCTCAAATTGGTAAATGTGTTTTGCCATTGATTACTAAAGTTGCATTCTACACAGATCTATTTCGATTGTGTGATACATAACCAGATTAAACATGTTTGCATAAAAGATATGTAAACTCCCAATTGTGGACGGCGGGATGCCCCCCTTTTGTTTCAATTGTGTTCCTATGTGGCCTTGAGGCTCTGTCTCTCACCCTGCCTTGGGTTTTCCTCTCTCCCACCCTGGCTTGGAGCATCTCATCTCTTGTTTCTGTCTCTCCGCCCCTCTTGGGTTTTGGCCGGGTCTCCTCGCCCTCCTCCCTGTTCCATGTGACAACTTCAGACCTGGTTTGCTGTAGAGGAATTTCGAGAGGGGCTTTCTTCTCGGCTGGCATGGTATGAACATTCACTCAGTTCTCCGCCTCTGTTCAGCATCTCTCTGCTGGTGTTCAACGGTTCATCTGTGCAAGGAACACCGGGCGCCGATTTCCCACATTTGACGTGGTCGGGGCGTCTCCTCTCCTCTTCTCCTGTGGCTGAGTGTCTCCTGCTCTGCAGGCTTTCGTGAGTCTGTAGAGTAGCACACATCCTGTGTTGGGCTGCCTCGGGTTGCCACCCAACAAGAGAATGTCTCCTAATGTGGCTGACTCCACAGGATGTCCTTCACCTGCAATTGACTCTACAGAACGTACTCCCTCTGTGGCTCTCTGCAGGGGAGTTTCTCTCTTCGTTGTTGATAGTCTGGCCTTTTCATGATTCATGCTAAACTGAGATGGGCCAGCCTGTTGATTCTCTGGTTCACTTAATGCTGGGATTCTTAAAGGTCCAGAAACCACACCAGCCATTTCATAGGGGCATCGTACATCATTGCCCTGCTCACCCATATAGCCAATAGACAAATGGGCTTCTGTACTTGAGGGATGAGTAAAAACCATGTTTGGGGATTCCATGTCCTTTAAGGAGGAGTCACCCCCAGTGAGATCTGGTTTGGCCTGTCCCCTAGAGGGTGTTAAGCATAGCGTGTTCACCCCCAGTTCCAAACGGGGTGGCTCCCTCAGTGGGAGAAGGGATGTATTCCATGGATTCAACAAAGAACGAAAGTCCCTACCGAAGGAGAGGTTGTGAACGAAAGTTGCACTGTGAGAATTTCAGTCCTGGTTCCCAAAATCTCTGAAGTGGTGGTGCAAAACTGTTGTATTATTGGAACTGAAGTCTGTTTTCAGTACCTCCCGAAAGAGGTGGTGAACGCCAAAGGCATGGCAAGAGGCTGTTACATTTTGGGAATTGGTCCACATTACCTCCTGATTCATGAAGTGCAATACTATTCCATTGTGGAAACTGAAATTGTGTTTCCCCATACCTCTGAAGAAGTTGTAAACATCAAATCAAGGAAATGACGGTTATATTGTGGAAATTGACATCCATCTCCAATACAATAAAGCGAGGAAGTGTTGCAGCAGGAGTAATGAAGCCTTAAGTGGCAGAACATTTGAAAAAGTCCATCCTGTCTCTGGGAACTGAGCCTAGTTCTAAAAAGGTAGTTACACGAGAAACGCAGTGCCAGGAGCCCGGGCCAATTTAACACCCCACAACCATCCAATGAGCAGAATTCCATTTTAAAAATATTTAAATTATGCACCTAGTCCGTCATCTTAACTTATTGAACACCAAAGTCCTTTTACATTCTTCTGGTTTCCCAGGTACTAGCCAATTCGGGAGGGTTGATGGGGGAGGGAGGGCTATGAAAAAGCATTAATTCTGGCTGCGTATTTGGTCTCTTGCAAATGGGTTTCCATCTTGTATGCCAATGCCATGTAATCTGATTGGGGTTTGCTAATTTTGTTATCTTGTGTGCCTGTGTTGCCATGCCGTGTCTTAGGTACCTGAGGGTGCTAAGTGCTTGTTGAATGCCTGAAGGTGTGTGTGTGTGTGTGTATGTGTTTTAGCAGTGCCAGCGATCGGACATTTCCTTGGTCTTCTGCTTAACTACCTATTTGTAATCTGTAACATAATACCCCCACCCCCCTGCGGTCAATTGGTCTGACATGGTCTGTGGGAACATTTCCCCTTTTCTTTCACACATTCACCTGTACATGTCATTGTTTTTGTGAATATTGTGGTGTATTTATTTTATTGATCATTTGTAAGGCGCTTTATACAACGGAATTGTGTGTTCACAGTGTAGTCCTTGCAGTCCTGGCTGTTGCCTTTAATTTGAATATTCTGGCCTTACTGTGAAATTCCCAAGCTAGTAAACTATTCCACATTATCATATCCCGTAAACTAAGCGTCCTAAAACTGATTCATGTATTGTGAGGTAGGTCGATTCCTGACGTTTCAGAGCTAGATGTTATTCACCCATCGGCATCACACTTGATTAGTAGAGATGGTAGGAGGCCATATTCCCTCTCTGCTTATCTCCTGTAGCCAATCAAAAAATGTCAATTACTAATGAAACTGAAGCCTTAACTTTCACTAGTCAGTCGTGATCCGAAGCTATTTTATGTATATATTCCATGGAATATCTTCTGGTGAGGGGCCATTAAGTTTACAACACAAAGCCCAAAATACTCGAGTTAAAATGACGATGCAACCTTCCTTCGCCCCGCCATTCCAAGCCAATGCACTGTGCATGATATCCGAGTAATTCACTAATGACATAATTGATTCTGGTAACTGTAGACCCGCCATATGTAACCCAGTATGAGAGGAGACGCTGTGGCTTCTTTTTAAGGACCACGGAAAGTTAATGTATATTAGTTGCAGCGTATTAAATCTTGATAAATGGGTGATCTATCCTTAAGCCAGCTTTGGGGGGAGGGCATGGTATTTACTTGGACACAAAGGCCAGGGCTTACATGACCCCTCTGTGCCTTTACTCGTAGCATTGCCTTGGAGAAATCCGGATCCCTTTAAATTTGTGTGCAGATGGTACTCTTGGAAATGTGCTACTGAGATGCCTTCAAAGAGGTCCCAAAGGCTTATCTTCCCACCCCTCCTCTCCCTCAATCTGGCTGTGCCCTAAAGCAATTAAAGGTTTCAATTGAGGCACAATGATTTCTGTTGCGCACACACACATACTCTGTCACAGATGGCCTTAGTAATTCTGACTTGCAAGGAAGTTCCAAGAGTCTTATTGAAGTGCAGCGTAAGGTCTTGACTGTTCAATTAAGTGTAGAGACATGCACATGGTTGAATCCGAGGCACTAACTGGAGAAGAAGTTTGGGAAGTGGCGCTACGGCCCTCTCTTTCTCTCGTCTCCTGGGCTCTCTTTTCTCTCACCCAGACATTTTAACAAATTTATGGAGACTGTTATCAACTGTTATCAAACGATATTGGAGTTATGCAAGTGGATCTTAACATGTTAGATTCTCACCATTTGCCCAAAGTATAAAATGGATACAAACAGTGTTGCATCCTTATATCGGCAATCTGAGATGCTAGCCTGTTCACTTGTCCATTGGTGCCCCACATGTCTGATTAAAATCACCTTTTTTTCTTTGCAGATAGAAGATGATACTCATTATTGTGTCATCACGAAATCAAGCCCTGAGGGTAACCAGACTACCAAAAAGGGCAAGCAGAAACCATACCATGACAATGACCTGAACAGGCTGGCCTATACTGTGACTGATGTACCGCCTTGGTACCTCTGCATCTTCTTGGGTATTCAGGTGAGAAAAGTGGTGAGGCCAGAGAGGGTGGGTTGGTTAAATATGGTAAATGCTGCAACCGATGCGCTGGTATGCTGAGCATTAAGACAATATTGTGTGGGGGCGGGGGGCTTCTGGCAAGTAATGGACTTGTGGCCACCATGAGGTTTGTGCAGCTGAAACCACTTAAAAGGAGGGGTGTGTAAAGTTTGTTGTATCCCCTCATTCGCTGGTTTAATTATGCAAAGTTCCTGACTTTGATCCATGCAAATTTGTGAAGGTTTTGTTTTGTTTTTTCTTCATACTACACAAACAGTCAACCGTTTTTGCCTACATCATTTCTTTATCAACCCAAATTTCTTGCCAGTTCTCATTGAGGCAAAACAAATT
The DNA here is from genome assembly GCF_040938575.1 of Ambystoma mexicanum. NCBI lineage: Eukaryota > Metazoa > Chordata > Amphibia > Caudata > Ambystomatidae > Ambystoma > Ambystoma mexicanum. The sequence goes on along the minus strand of NC_090936.1, from coordinate 495,774,000 downwards.
GCACTCTTCTGTGTTTGTGTCAAACCTGAGGGGTTTGACACAGCCACGCTTGGCACAGCTGCACTTGACATATTTGATAGTAACATGCTAATTTGTATACCTTGTATCCAGTTCCTCCCATGCAGATTGTAAAAGTCCTTTGTCTCTGACAACCCAATTCTCATGCCTACTCGGGCTACCTCGTACCAGCACTAGCACAGTCAATGACCTTCATGTCTCCTGTGCTCTTCCTCGTCCTAGTACTTTTAGCTTTGTTTATCTTTGGTGTTACAACAGTATATATGTCTACTTTCAATAAAGCAGTTCTGAACAGTGGTAAGGCCTAGGGGATGTTGGGGAGTGACAACATTCAATGGGCTGTACCCCAGGTAATCGTCCCTGTCCCCAGAGGGGGAGTCCCTCACTATGAGGACCTCCTGCATTAAACCACTGCTAAGGGGACTATTGGGTAGCAGCCGCACTTCCCTAGCCTCATGAGAAAGGGCTCCCCCTTGGGGAGAAGTGACGACACCTTGTGAACAGTCACAGAAGTCACAAGAGATGTAAAACAGGAACTGGAAGCGATATACTTTGTAGTCTGCTGCCTGCAGTGCAGAGCCTGCTGATCTGTCATCCTTTTTTTACCATGAAGTAATTGGTTTGTGAGAAATAACTTCAGCAAATCATGTTTTTCGAGAATATTTTTGCACATTCACTTTCTTGGTTCATCAGTTATAAATTAGGTGAATTTGAATTCGGTTTTTGGTTTCAGATGTTAATAGAAGTAAAAAAACACTATTGTGCTAATAATTGCATGTGTACTTGAATGCATCCAAATCACGATTTGAGGGCATTTAACAGCATCTGTGAATAATTTCACAAAGTAATTGTTTTCAAAGCGTTCAAGCAGTGCATCAACCCGCTACTTAACCCTGCCATACCACACTCAATAGAAAAATCCACTGCCTTCAACACCTTGCTTGACAAAATCAGCCAGACTCACCAGCACATAAACCCCCCCAGCTCTGCAACCACAGACCCACCTCTCGTCCCTCCTCGCAAAATCTCCCAACCCTGTACAAAATTCAAGACCCTCTTGACAGAGGGACTGGTAGAAACCCTGGCCGTCCTCAGAGCCACATTGTAGACAGATGACATCCTCCCAGCATCCATCCTCGAGACCCTCCCTGCAGAAGTTCTCCTTCCCGACCTGGAGATCATCAACAGCTTCCCAATTAAAGGCACCTTCCCATCGACCCTACAAACAATACAAATCCTCCCTCCACTAAAGAAACCCTCTCTGTATCCCAACAACCTAACTAACTATCGCCCCATCACCCATCTTGCCTTCCTAGGTAAGATCATTGAGAAAGCGGTAGCTGCACAACTGCAGGAACACATCGACACTGACAATCTCCTCCAAACCTACCAATCCAGATTCAGATGCAGCACTGAGACAGCAACCATATAGGTGGTTGATGATGCCCTCAACATCTTTGACGACGGTCACCCCTGTCTTCTGATTCTACTTGACCTCTCGGGCACATTCGACACAGTAGACCACCAGGCAGTTACGGACACCCTACATTGGCACATTGCAATCAGTAACCTTGTCCTATGCTGGTTCAAGTCCTACCTCGCCAACTGCAAGCAGTTTGTTCATATGGACTCCTCTAGATCGCCAATGCTACCCGTCACCTGTGGAGTCCCACAGGGTTCCATCCTCTTCCCAGTGATCTTCAATTTATACATGGAGCCGCTGGGAGCCCTCCTAGCCGCACACACCATCCACATCCACCAATACACCGACAACACACACAGCTATACCTCAAGATGGACTCCATTAAGGACATCCGTAGGCTCAAAACCTGCCTCTCGCTTATCGAGTCTTGGATTTCCATTGCATACTTGAAGCTCAACCCCTCCAAGACTGAATTCCTACTCCTCACCAACAGCACCGAACAAACAGACATACAGACCTGGCCATCAACCATGAACTCTGAGGGCTTTGCACCCAAGCTCACCTCCTGCACCAAGTCCCTTGAGTTCCATATTGAGAAACACCTCTCCTTCAAGACATGCATAGCTAAGAAACCTCACAGCTTGGTATCAGATCTCCCGCCTGTGAAAGAGTCAAGCTCTTCCTTCCTCCGGACAGCTTTAGAACCACCATTCAAGCACTGTTACTATCCTACCTTGACAGAGGCACTGCAATCCTTGAAGGCCTCCTGTCATCCTCCCTTGTGCCCCTGAGAAGTGTCCTGCACGCCTCATCAAGGGTCTATGGAGATACAACCACATTACCCCGGCCCTCATCTACCTTCATTGGCTCCCACAAATCATTTTCAAGTCTTGCTGCATCATCTATAAGACAGTCGCCCTCAAGTCACCCAGCTATCTCATAGAGAAACTCTACATCTCCGGTGGACAGCGCACCACCAGAAGCTAGGACACGTGTAGACTTGACATCCGCCGTTGTGAAAAGGAAAGGACCAGAAAACCAGCCTTCTCTACCTATGCCACAAGACTATGGAACCTCCTCCCCGTCTGCATCAGACTTGCCCCCACGCTCCTACAATTCAGAAAAGAACTCTAGACCCACCTCTTCAAGGAAGCTCTCCTCCTCAACAGCTAGGCCATCATTTCGCCCCTACCCCACCTGATGCGCTAGACACCGTCTGTACCTCTCGTCCACACCACCCAGAACAGCTGTACCTCTTCTTTGTCGCCCTCTGTATCCTACCCACTACTGTATATCTGTTCTGTTGTTACCACTGAAAAGCACTCTGTTAGGCATCTGTAATGTTGTACACCTCTGTAAAGCGCTCCGTTATGTATCTGTATTGGTGTATACCTCTGTAAAGCAATCCTTAGGTTTTTTTCCCCTTTTTGGAACCATAATGTATTACCTGCGTCAAATTCTGGCTGAGTGAAACACCTGGTATTATCTCTCTACCATTGTAAACAGCATTTTCTTACTGCAAATAATTTGCAAACGACCCGTGCCACTGGTCACATTAAATGTATTTGGGTAGACTACATGTTATTTTCACATAAAGGGTGGTAGAAACATTACATTTCAAAGGGGGTAGGAGGCATTTGTTTAAAATTTCAACTCAAAAACACAAGGTGAGAATGTTAATGTTTTCAGGATTTTTGAAGGTTCCCATGTCTTGCGTCTGTAAAATGAGTTCTATAAACACTTGTTGAGTAAACCTTGACTTACCCTAACCTCATCATGGTTTGACCATATTACAATATATTCCTACACTGCAGTATGTCAAGATTATTCCTATTTTCTTTAGCACAGCCTACTACATGTTTGCCAAATCCCATTATGCTCCCAATGGCAAAATCCCTGCATATTTCAAGTTTGCACAGTAAAACTATCATTCTAGTTTGAAAATCCACTAAATCACAGTTTGCTCAAACATCAAATTTTCTTATTTTTCAGAATTCCAGTATAACCCAATTTATAAAATCCCAGACTCACATTTTACAATCCCAGATTAATGATAGGATTTGTAAACTAGAAATGTCGAACAGTTTTACAATTTTAGCGTAGGCTTTATTTGAAAAATTCTAGGATACTATCTACTCCATTTTGCAAAATGCCAAAATAAATCTAGTTCACAAACCTTGTATTTTTCTACCTTGCAGAAACCCAAACCAGTTTCACTGTGACAATCCCAGCAGGTCCTTACTGAGCATATTATCGAAGTATACACAAATCTGGTATACCCCACTTGTGCACTATGAGGAGGTTTTTAGGTTGGCAACCGCAGTATACTCTAGCTTAATCGCTGCTTGTATATGTAAAGTTTGCACAATGTCTGTTTATTCATGGTTTGCACATTCACAGTTCTGCAGTCTAGTTTGCAGAAACCAAAGATAATGTCCAGTCTGGACAGCCTACTAATTGTGCATTCATAGCATGTGTACTGTTTGACACTTCCAGCTTTCATAATCCCAACCAACGCAGTTTATGCAATCTCAGTATATGTACAGTGTTCACAATTTCAATATAACTCATTTCACAATCCCAGTTTACTTCCAGTTTTAAAACCCCATTATCCTCCGTTTTGGCAATTGCACCCAATCTGCCCATGAATAGCAACCAGTGGAAAAACACTACCTGGGCAGCTAAAACGGGTTCCAACAAGTATCCCTTTATTCCATGGAATATTGTAGCATACCGTGTCATGGTGTTGCATCTCATCAAACTGAGGCATGATTTTTAATGTGCCTTGGAGATTGAAAGACAAAGTAGTACTGATAAGGAAATCAAGTGTAACCATCTATGTTGTTGGTGCCTAAAACTATTAGATATCCATGTAGCCCTAACGTTCCCTAGTGTATTGCCGTCAAATCAACCTACCCACAATCTGTCAGGAGGGATAGGGCAGGCATGTACACATTGTGCTGTTGGAAGCACATCAGAAATGAGAAGCCATCTGCAGAGTTATAATACAGGAGAGGTTTGGTTCAAAGGGCTACAAATTCCCTCCATTGTATAAACTATTGCTTAAACCGGAACTGTGTGCCACAAGGGCTCCAGTATGTGCTCACTAGAATATATCAATCGGACCAATGGCTAAGCGGCAGGTTATTAACATCCCATGCCTCTGCAAGATACAAGAGGCAGAAATTCTCTGGGGCCACTTGCTAGTTTAGTTTCACCAGTAATAAAAAAAGAAAAGTCAAAACTGTGTTTAAAAAACATAAGAGGGACGGAACCAATTCTTAAATTGGGCAAGCTTGTAAAGTAGAGTTCTAGCTGGAAATAAATGATGAGTTCCATCTGTATCTCTATGGAGGTGGAATACTCTTTACAAACCCTACTACTTTTAAAACTCCACATACATTGGATTGGAATGTGTTTTGACACTTTCAGAAGCTTTCCTGTTTAATCTTCTAGATAGCAATGAACTAGGTCGATCACATCAATTGACAATATAATTGTAAAACCATGTACTGAAGCTATCTCTAATCTGCATATTATCCAATATGCCTCTGATGGACTTCTCAAGTTTACAATCCACTTTTATCATCCGAGAAGCTGCGGGAGCCACAGCATATGGAAATCATGTGATCATCCTTGTGGCTTGTAAGCATTGTACATGATTGTGTAACTTTGAGCTAATCTTAATGGCAATTCTCAGCTGTTCGCAAGATTGTATTTCGCCACATCAAAATAATTCAGTCTAAATACCACATGTCTTCTGTACCCATACATAACACAAATGTAATTAATTTTGCTAGACATTTACTTCAGGGCATAGTTTAAATATTTTTGATGGTCCACCCATCTCTGTAGAGTGCTCTTCACAAAATAATCTGAGATCCCTTTGGCTCAAAACTCCTGTTTGGCTTTTCAACTGAAAATATCTTTAATTTAGCTAGGAACACTGGCACAGTCGTGACTCTGCAGCAATTCTCATTTTAGGAGCAGCGAGCCACCATCTGGTAGAGAGTCAGAAGCACATTTTAAGCGGTAGTCTACAATCATACTGGCAGCCTATGGTTTGGGCAGGTGTTCCATTTGTTGTGCCTTTATTGGTTGATTGAAACCTGCAGTCTTTGATAACCTTCAGATCACCCCTTTCTCTGAAATGTAGGACCCATTCACTTATAAATGTTTTGGTATCTGCCCTCATACTGCCAGCAGATAAATGCCCAAAACGATTACATGTTGACCGGGTTGGGTTTGTTCTTCATTCTTTTGATAACCATTCAAATGTGATGGACTGGTCTACTGGTTTCGAGTTCATCCACTGGCAAGGCCACCTTCAGAACCTCCATGCCCAGCTTTTGGATGGTTCTAAATAAATGATCCTGGCATCTGAAAAAAAACAATTAACATGCTAAACGTGGTGTTTCATTGGAAAAAGCAGCATGGGCTGTTTTTTCAACAGTGTATATATAGGGTTCGAGTGCGGGCCACACCCGAGGGAGATCATCCCTTTTGCTATCTATGCGTGCTCTGGTAAAATGATTCATGCCCTTGTGTACCCTTCATTCTGTAATCCTTTGCAGTTATCTTATAATTAAATGAGAACATACTCTTATGGGGCAAATTTACTAAGCTGTAAGTATGTCTTGTATCTGAAAAAAGGTGCAACATCTGCCAGGGTAAGCTACGCCAATGCACAAATAGGGTTTACATCTGTTTAATTGGAGGCATAAAGTTGACTGTTAAACTACCATCCTGGAGGCTCTTCTGCCGCCACAGTTGGGTGAAATGGGAACGCCAGGGGTATGACCTGGCTTTTGAGGGTATGTAGGTGTGCATTACACATACCCACAAGGTGTATGTTTAGTGGAATTCACTAACATTTTTAGAAATTGACAAAATCTATCACCTGCATCCTAAATTACACCTGGAAAATGATGGTGCAACTGTGTTTTGAAATTTGAGGGTGGAAGTTTGTGGGTTGTTCACTTATGCTAGTAAATATTTCTACTGCGCTCATCTCCAACGTAGTGGTTTAACAGTGCTGACCTTGTCCGTCAAGTGGCGTATTTTGACCCTGCCAGGCTGCCAGCAGGCCTTGGTCTGTGGATATAAAAGAAGGGTTGGGGGAGAGGATGTGATGTGAACTGGGGATTGGCCAAAGGACGAACAACTTGGTGGGGGGGACAAACGCATGAGGCGATGAGGAGTAATGAAGGTTGTGTTAGCAGGGATGTGCGTTTCTTAAAGGTGTCTGGTTATTGGTAGCAAAGAGAGAAAGTTTAAGGCACGTGCAGTCAATTTTACAATGAAGACTGAACTGTGATGGATATGTCAAGACCAGACAATACCTGGTTCTAAATATGGCTGGTGTGTGTTTGAGTGATGGATGTGTGAGGTGCTCAAGTGGGCTTAGTAATGTGGGGCTTTCAACAACTTAGCTTGTAACAAACACCTGGTATCGAGGAGAAGCCAGGTTTCCCAAGTCAGCTGACATGTCGGCTCCAAGAATTGGACGTGCCTTGATAAAGGCACGAGGAAAACGAGAGTGATGTGATGGGGAGGAGCAGAAGGAGAGACTATTGCCTTGAATCCAGTAATACATTATAAACTGGTCATAACAACAGAAAAGAACCATGCAAAGTGCATGGAGAGCTGACTGTACACAATACAGATTTCAGGGCCTATAATGCTAAAAAATGCTGATATCAATTGAAAGGAGTGAAATAGACTAGTGGTACACAGACCTAGAGGGTGGTGCAATGCTCCACAGCACAATACAGGATGAGGTCTTCACTCTCATGCTGTAAAACAGCATATAGCCTTGACAGGTGTAATAAAAAGGTTGTGGTCTGGGCAACTGCAAAGACCCTGCAGCGACCAAGCCCACCAAATCGTTCTGGACTCATTAGCATCCGTAACCATCTATGAGGGGGTATTGGATTTGTACAATATTGATTTCCCGTGTCTGGCCAAGATTTCAACCTGTGGCTGCTGAAAACATTGAAAGGAATCTTATGGGCAAGTTGAATTAATTGAACATTGTCCTTCACTGCAATGGTATGTGGAACTGGTTGTGACGGCCTCTGGTATACCTCTGTTGGTCTTTTCGTGCAAGACATTCTCCAGTGATATAGGGTCATGTCCAGGTATTGCAAAAGCCTGTCTTCCAGGTCTCCGTGGTGTGTGAAGACTCTCCGCAACATGCAGTGTTTCTCCCAAGTTTTCCTTCAGGCCTACTTGATATGCTGAAATTGGGTCCCAGTACTGGATGAGGTGCAGGTAGCAACATCTAAAGAAATCGAAGTACAGGTAAGGTGGTTGTGGAAACTGAATACTGCAGCCAGCAGGTTTGACAATGGAGTACTCTGCAGTACACAATGTAATGTTCTGGATTCCTTGCGTGACCTGTGAAGCAGTCGAAGGCCAATGTCCAAGGCTACAGCAGGAGCTCTCTGCTGCTCCGCTGCACCTTCTGAATGCAACCTGCCCTCAGGATCTCCCACTCCACATTGGAAGCACCCACTGTATAACGTTGGAAAAGCACAGCTGTGCATGTACTAAGATGGCCGCCGGGGATTCCACAATCGCTGACAAAATACTGCCTGCACAGATGACTGTTAGGCAGAGTTTGTATGCAGTACCCTTGGGGACCACTACACACAGCTAAGACTACAGGTGTAAGCAAAACCAACCTTTGGTATACGTCTGTTCTACACAGTTTTTGGTAGCAGAGCTGAGCAGCCAAGCTTATCTCAAGAGGGAATGTGAGCTGTAATGATGTTACACAGAGGTCTACAATCACAGGTGTTCAAATAATCTCTTACACTCAAGGTTTCTTGGTTAAACACTTATTAATGTATTCAACAGTCAGTTATAAAACATTCACTAGAAGGAGGCAGTTAAGTCTCTTACACAAGTATACTTCAGTATTATATACACTTTAAGTTTCTGAGGCATTCAGACTACTTTGAAGGACGAGCAAAAAGGCATTCAGAATACTTTGAATTAGGAGCAAAAAAGCATAGGTTATTTAGAACATGAAAGGTTACAAGTTATTCTTAGACAGTGCAAATATTTAGAGTTCACCAAAAGAGTCAATTCAATTCAATAGGTTAGGCCAAAGTCAATGGGCTAAAGTCTTGGATAGGATAAAGCCGTTCTGGTATTGAAACGGAAAAGTCACGGCACAAGTTCTTAGAAGTGGTTAGTAGCAAGAACAATGATATGCTGGATCACAAGCTGATTAGGCCTGTGAGTTGGGAAAGTTTCAAGCACTTTCACCGCGAGAGGTAAGTACTCTGTCTCGATTTACAGTACCTTTACAAATGAAGAAAAAGGTGCAGCTGATGACTTCTGTTTCTGGCAGTTCCTGCAGATCTCGCTGTTCCTGGGCCTTAGTCATGGGGACAAGAGGGAGGACGTTGGGTGACTTCTGCACTCGGACTGGTCAAAAAGCTGGCAAATCTTCGATTCCGGTAGCTGTAGTCAAGCACATAAGCTGGTGTCTCCCTCCCTGGCTCTACGGTTTCGTGCAGCACTCTGAGGAAAGTCAACCAGCTCTGAGGTGAGTATCCAGGTGGCTTACGGTTCAAGTCGATTGGTCCCACCAACGCAAAGGGAGAAGTCATCCTTGTGGGGGCTTCTCTGTCGAGATGAACTTGGCGATTCGGACCTGCAGGAGGACGTCACCGGGCAAAGCAACGGTCCAGGAGTTGCAGCAGCCGTTCTCTTCAAGCTCATCTTCGGTTTTCGTTCCAGTGGTCGACTCTGCCTTTCAAGCCAAGAAACTTGCTTTTTATCCAGTTTACTCCCATTCATTCCAGCCTAGCTGCCACTCCCCCAGTAGGGTGGCTGTCTTTGCCGGACAGTCAGCCAACCAAGCACACCAGAGTGCATTTGGTTCTCATAGGAGACTAAGCACAGGGAGTTTCAGGCACCTCCCTCACTTCCTGCCCACCCCAGACAATCGGGCGCCAGAGGCGGTCTTCAGTCCCGAAATGGCGAAAAAAGACCAGGACCTGTTTAAACAAAGGGGGCTTGGACACCATCTTGATAAACATGGCTCCCGCGATTTAACGCTACCGGTGTTCGCGGTCGGGAAAATTCATGGTAGTTTGTTGTAAAATCACTACCACCAGCCATTCTGAGAGGAAAGGGTAGCATTTGACTGCTACATGAGTATTTAGACATAGGAGATACTAAGTAACCCCTCCAGCACTCTATGTAAGATAGGGTATGCTGGGTCTAGGAATTTGGAAAGACTAGTAAAGTCAATTTCACTTTACTTTCTCTGGGAAGCAGTTCCCAGAGAAGGTATTTAAAGCTTGGGATAGCCAGAAAGGCTTCCCTGTGCCACTGCACTGAGGGTGCTGTGTGCCACAAATGAAAAGATGATGCCTATGGAGTTGTCTAAAACTCCATAACCAAATGAAACAAACAGAATTAAGAAGTTGAAAGTCCCAAAGTTTGGCGAAAGAGCTGGAGGGCTCTAAGGTGGGAGGAATTGGCGCATTTATGAGAATTCTGCCTAACAATGACCACAACCAATTGGATGATGGAAGCACATGACCAGCCAGACCTGATTCGCCGGATGGTGAAGCCGGTCTTTGGTCGAAGACTGATGTCCAAGGCTACAGCAGCAGCTCTCTGCCGCTCTCCGCTGCTTACCACTGCGGTCACACACTTTGACTGACCTTGCCATGCCTAGCACCAACATTAACTCTGGTCATACTACTATGTTCTGCTGGTGCTTTTGTTGTGGGGGACAATATTAAACTGCCTGCACGATGCCCTCGCCACTATGACTGCATATGACCAAGCACGTTCCTCCCTGCCCTAGGTTAACTGAAGCTGATGGACAGCCCAGCCCTCTAACAAGCTCTAGCCTAGTAAGGATACTAGACCAACCTGACACATTGGCACTACACACCAAGCCATCGCATCATGCCATGGTCCCGTCTATGCCACGCACAGTCGCTACTACAGCACCCTTCAAAGACTCACTAGCCTGCCAGACTCAAAATGTGCCCACTGTCCCAGTGGGATGGAACCACAGTCAGAACCTTCCGATACACCGCCTACACTTGTGAAGCACACCTCTATGGCCATTATGACCCACTCCAGTCCACGCAGACTAAGCCCACCCCTCTCAGTACCTGATACAGGAGCGCCCCTAGTCTCCTTTACAACAAATGCCCAAAACTCCTTATCGGCTCGCTTTCGCCCATACACAGCCATTAAGGGCCCTACAATGAGCTATAACCACCCAACAAGCTTATTGATGTTTAGACATGCACTGAACCAACCCTTCCATAAGACATCTAATTCCAACACAGCTGTCGCCAGCCGCTGCTACATCACTCTCAAGCTACTCTATCTTCAGTCTACTAAAGTGAGAACCCAGCTTCACCTCCTAGAGAGGAATGATAGGCTATGCACAAGAACCTCCACAACAATCCCCACCCACCTCCCAGCTCTGACTTGGAGACAAAATGAATACCTTGGGGCACGCACCCACGCTTGCTCTACTACCATTCTTGCTCACCCTTTTTAGTACCATGAGGATTCTAACACTACAAGCGCTAGCACTAATATCACTCAGCACCCCCTCCTCCCCACTGCCAGCACTGAGCCATACAATAAAATGAGCCCCAATGCCATCCCTACTTTGGATAAACACCCAAAAGCCACATGTCACCTCCATTCAGTACCACACATATCCTCCCCTCCAAACACAAACCAGCCCACATGCTTCATGCAGCCTTAATCAATGCTAGGTCCCTACCAGCACACGCTCTTGATATCAACTACCTAATCTCTAACATGAACCTAGACTTCCTAGCTATTACGGAAACCTGGCTCCACCAAGCCCCAGGCCCTGCGCTATCCCTAGCTTTACCAGAAGGAGACACCACCCTCAGATGCGGTAGAACAGACTCCCCAGGGCGCGGTGTGGCTCTCATCTGCAGGGACTCCCTCCAGATCCGACCCACTAGAACTTCCACTAAAGGCAACTGTAAATGCCTCACTGTCAAATTTGTAGCAGCACCTCCAGACTCATCACCATACATGTTATATCGCCAACCAACCTCTGCAGTTGCATCTTATAGGAGAGAATATTTAAACCCACTTCTAGAATAATACTCATTGGCAACCTTAATTTAGGCCTCCATGACACAACGATCATACAGCCACAAGTGTTGCCGATACCCTCTCTGACCTAGGCTTTAAACACATCTCCTCCCTACCCACACTAAAGGAAGAACCCTAGACAGGATAGCCGACCTAAACAACCAGATAACCATCACCTCCAACCAGCCCATCCCGTGGTCGGATCATCACGTCCTCCCTTTTAGCCTCCCATCACAGAAACCGATACCCAACATTCCCCCTCCCTGCCACCAGCATGGCCCCGTAGCACGAAGAAAATCACAAAAAACTCACTCTTTACTTCGCACCGTTGGCTAGGGAAAACATCACCACAGCAGATCCACAAATGTTAGTAGATCTCTATTCAAGCACCCTCACCAAAGCAATGGATATCTGTTGTATTCAGTGCTTGCAGATGGATGGAATGCATGCGCGTGTTAGAATGTATTGATGTCATCTAGTGACGTGCGTGTGTTCGGGGAGTTGTCAGTTGGTGAATACATGCCGGGTGGGATAAGCCGGTGTCTGTTCTCCTACATGTTAACTCATCTTGGGAACAATAAAGATGTGTAAAGTAACTTACCTGATTGCGGAACCTACTTTACTACAATATCGTCGCACCACCCCTCCCTAGAAAACCTAACCTGACAGACCACCTCAACCCATGGTTCACTGATGCCCTCTAAGCACTACACACTAAGAAAAGGCAAGCAGAAGCTATCTGGAGAACAAAATCCCTCGGAGTCCCATAAGTGTACCTACAATAAGGTTGACAAAGAATGCAAGCAGGCTATTATAAAGGTGAAAGCAGAAACCTATAATGCCAGATTAACTAAAGCAAACTCTAACTCACAAGAGTTATTTAGAATACTGAGAGAACTTGAAACCCTAAGACACCCCCTTCATCAGTAATCAAAGACGAAACTTGGTGTACCAACATCCAGAATGCCATGAAGAACACAATATGCCTTTTACAGAAATAAATTGCACTAAAACAAAGCCAAACCAACCCTAGCAATCTCCCGGCCCTGGTTGGCACGTATGCCATACCACCCTTCCTTTTCAGAGAAATCTCAGAATTGGAAACAACCAATATTATTAAAAACCTTAAACCATCAAGATGCATAGGAAACATTTACCCAGCTACAATCATAAAAGACTGCACAACAGGTCTAGCCCCCTTCATCACTATATTCATCAATGCATCATTTGCCACCATCTATTACCAACAATCCTCAAAGAACCCTGGGTCCTCCCTTTGCTAAAGAAACCTTCACTAGACCCCACAGCGCCTAACAATTACCAACCCATATCCACAGTACCCTTCCTGCTTAAGATTCTAAACAGAGCAGCCTACAACCAGATCCAATGCTATCTTGAATCTAATCACATCTTAAGAATGCGCCAATCTAGTTTCAGACCCAGCCAGAGCACCGAGTATGCGTTCTTAGACCTGAAAATACAAATTGATTCATTCAGAGACGAGGGCAAACAAGCCCTCCTCCTCCTATTAGACCTTTCAGCAGTGTTTGTTCTGGTAGACCCCAAAACCCTTTGCCACCACCTCACTTCAGCCACCAATTTCTCAACTGAAGTCGTCAGCTGTATTGCATCCTTCTTAGAAGGCAGATCAATGAGTCTTTTCCGACACAGCCAGCGCTGCACCTATCCCCATCCCTTGCGGCATAACCCAGGGCTCATGCGTATCCCCATCACTTTACAACATTTTCACAAAGCCCTTATTTGATCTGCTAGATGACTTAGGCATCTCATATACCAACCAGCTGATGACCCACAATTACGCCTACCCTTGGCAGGCTCTTATGACAAAGACTCCCTCGTGCTCAACAAAGTATATACCACCATTCAAGCATGGATGGCAGCCAATCATCTATGTATTAACAATGATAAGATGGAGATTTTGCTGGTAGGCTCACAGGCAGTGCTAAAAAAACTCACTCCGCAATTCTCAGCCTTCATGATAGACGGAACCCAGATCCCAGTCTCGGACTCGATTAAAACCTTAGGTATATACTTGGATGCATCGCTCTCCCTCAGCAACAAGTTGGCGCCATTACGACCTCATCAGCTCACACAGCTAAGCTCATTAACGCCACAAGACCATTTCTCACCACTGAAAGCTGCATGACCGTTGCCAGAGCAATCACAGGCACAAGACTGGATTATTGCAACGTCCTTTTCGCAGGAACTTCAAGACGGAACCTAAACAAACTACAAGTAATCCAGAATAACGCCCTCAGAGCAGCGCTGAACATCCCAAAAATGGAGCACATCTCAGCTGCAAGAAAACAGGCTCATTGCTCCCGATCAGGGAGATAATCATTTTCAAAACCCTTGTAATCACACAAATGCCTGAGCAAACCGCCCCACAGTACTCGTCACAAAACAATTGAAAGCGCAAAACCAAACAGGCTGGTAGGATCTCTCCATGCCTTTAAAGTAGCCATACCAAGAGTGAAAAGAGCCAATGCTCCCCCTCGGCTGCGCTAAACCAATGGAACACCCTTGTCACAGAGCTCATGAATCTTACTGGGACTTCCGCAAAGCACTGAAAACGTGCTATTTGCCTAACCCCTCATGGGACACCGACACTCGTCCACCCCTCCTTGTAATGCTGTCCATTTGTCCAAATGTGTTGAATGAAGCTCTGTATAATGTAACTGGTCTGCAACAGTGCCCTGATGCCTAAGGGCTTAGGCGCTTTACAAATAAAATAAATATATATTCGGGTAAACCAGTTTGGGTAACTAAAATGTGAGCAAGGAACAGAGTTACCATGCTACTGCCCAGACCACTTAGATAGTTACACAAGTACATGGTGGATGGAATAAGTGTAGAAGTGTGTTGGGAGAAATATTTGTGTGAGGAAAATTATTTCGAAGTCAAATTTATCTTTGTTTTGCACTTGACCAAGCAGCAGACCAACGGTGGATGTTAGAATATCGGTTTTGCAGTATAAATGGGTCTTCTTTCTAAATCGGGTGGAATTCGCACTAGAATTTTCACTTGGTGTAACTTCCACCTGAAATCACAATGTCTTGGTTGGGGGGGCAGTCGGGGGAGTTGGCGGGCGTGGGGGTGGAATACTGCTTTTCCGTGTATGTTTTTGGTTGAAAATTAGCAAGTGTAACTGTTGCAAAAAAGGTGTAATTTGTGTAGTGATCTGTTGGATGAAATGACTACTGCTCTGCAGGAGTACCGGGATGAGTGTTGGTTTCTAAACCCCTACTCTGCCCCCTGTGATGAATCACCGTTTGCCCCTGAGAAAGACCACCCTTATAACCAATACCCTAATGGCCTATTGCCATGTGTCTGTCCCCCTCATAGGAAAAATAGAGAAACCTTTTCCCAAAATCCTTTAGACCAAACTCCCATCCATGGTCTGAAAAGTAAAAGCTCCAAGAAAACCTTTTTCACTTCTAATTCTCCTTCATGTAGAACTGATCCTTCATATGGAATAATTGAGAGAGGTTTTCCAAGTACTTTGCATCAGTTGATATCCGTGGACTCCAATGCCCACAACCACCGAAGTACTGAGACATGGAGGATGAAGGAAATGATGCAGAGCAGCAGGAGCCTCAAGGTCAATGAGCATGCTAGTTGTTTTGAGAAAGCACCGATGCGTGGGACATTTAAAAATGGAAACCAAACTGTGAGATGAGGCTCAGGAGAAGCTGGATCTCGCTTGGAGGTATGCAGAAGCTGGAGGCACGAGTCGGTGTGGCAGAGCTCAGGGGCTCGCCAGCAAAGAGGGAACAAAGAAACGTTGCGAGAGCTACCAGGCGGCAGAAACACCAAGAATGACGTGATGATTCCTGGGCATCCAGCAGCTGGAAGAAGCAGCGTTACCCTCACCGAGACCTGAAGGCATGCAGGAGCGGAGCCGCGAGAGAAGGCGGAGAGAAGTCAAGGCAGTCCAGAGTGGAAGACAAGTGCCAGAGTTGCATTGCAGAAGCACGTACAGAACCGAAGACGCCAGGCAGAGCTGGTTAGTCAGCCCAAGTGAAGTGGGGACCCCAGGCATTTCGGCGACTAGGCCCAACCCAATTTGAAGTTCTTTTCAGTGTGGATTTCTGATCACTGAATTAAGGAACACATATGTGCACATGGTATTACCATTAGGGGTTATGAGTAATCGTAAACCTTCGGGACTACGGGGCCACAAAATAACATGGTCACAAATTATACCGCAAAAGGGAGGTGACACGAACTATGCTTATCACAAGATATTTGAAGTAATGTTGGATGTTAATATCATAATACCAATTATTAGGGTTCGTATAATAATTGATGTGGAACATGAATTTACTTGCTTGACTCAGAATGTTTAATGATTCGAGAGTAGTCTACTTCAATGAGGAGATTTCAATGAGCGCATTGAAACATCAAAACTAAAGCAGACTGAAAGGTTACACCCATTGGCATGCGAAACGCGCATGGCCTTCCTATTTGGTCTAATGACGCCAGACCCAATGGCAGACACCAATTCAATACATTATATGGACCCCCTAATCCATATCAAGCATCCCTATCTACAACGCGTGTGAACCACACATGCCTTTTATAAAGGCTATAAGTTTCAAAATTGGACGTACTAAATGACTAAATGTAATGTGATACTATGTTTTGAAAATTCATGTGATAATGCAGAAATACGTACAAATGTATGACTCCAAAATACTGTACGAAGTATAATACTTGAAACTACCTTGACAAAGCCTGGACGGTCGAAACTGTTGGCCACACAGTAATTGCTCCTCATATTGTATTGCCTCAAACTGGAGTCGACAACATTATGTTGAAATAGTACCTTATATTTGTCACTTACTAACACAAATCTCAAAGGTTATGAAATATGTGGCTGTGTTCATTGCAAAAGAATAGCTCCGTTTCTACTGCTTAAATAAACTGGACCCCTAACTGTATACTCACCAGATACTTTTTCTGGAGCGATTGCATTATGAGGTATCCACCTCAAACCCGCAATTAGATTGTTTTTGTTTTCAGACATTGCAGTAAAAAAGAAATGATTCATTAGATCCGTTAATGAAGAGGTCTATAGTTCTCAGTCATTTTCAATTTGTATTCAGGTAAAACAGAGAGAAATTAGGTTAATTCAGCATGGTAGACAAAATTGTTTTTGAGACTTAACACGATTATTTTAAAATTGCAGGTCAGGGCTGGGAATCAGCCTTTGATAGAAGTAGTGTGAGAAAGGATAGATGACTCGCTGATGACAATCACGGCTGATTGATGAGCAATAATATGTGTGCATCATCAGAAACTTGAATGATTAGTAGTGTGCCTATGGTATGCTCAGGGTGCAATATACATACCCTACAATAGGCAGTATGTTCTCCAATGGAAAATGATAATTCAAACAATTAATATTATAGTAACGTGCATGTGGATAGGTATGAATAATATTTATGAATCTTGGTTAATAGCAGAGTTCAATTTTGTTTAAAGATCAAGATTTCAACAGTTGAAATATGTTATTGTGTTGGAACTCAGTACATATTTGGGTGATTCATTGTTTGCTATGTCATATTTTGAATGGACAAATGTACCTTGTCATAGCCATGAAGAAGCTACTTAAGTACTCAAGTAAAGTTTGGCGCTATGCAAAACACGTGTTGGCTTTTGGATTGAAACGTCTTGGATCAAGACATTTTCCAAGTGGATCAAATAAATTCAAGAAAGGAGACCATTCCCTCCATTGAAATTTGTGTTTGTGTCTTGTTGAAATTGACTTTTGTTAACTGTATGATTACCTGGATCACAGTAATATTGACGTAAAGTGGACTGATATTTAGATATTCTATTTGAGGCATATATCGGGTGGCACAATAGGGGTGTTATTACTATAAATTGTCGTTTTTGTATTAGTCCTAACAGGTCAGGACCACAATACACCCTTGAAGCCTATTTTGAGTTTGAAAAAGAAATGTTTAAAAAAGAGATCATTAGACTAAAAGTAGCGCAGTTACATTTATCTATAAGGAACCTATATCTTGTTATTTAAATACAATTTGAACTTTGTAATGCCACCGAAACGATGAGAAGAGTGCTTGCAAGTCTAAAGGGCAGAATACAAAGGCAACCCCTAACAATACATGAATGCCTGGAATGCTGATATGGGGAAAACTGAAAGTGGACATTGAAAGTATTAGAAGTACTGAATCAAGGAAAAGATCTACAAATGTGAATGTAAAGAGAGACTGCTACACATATATGGAAATAAGAAATCCTGGCAGGGGAGTATACCAGGCTACTTCAAACCTACAGAGAAGTCCCAAGAAAAGACTGTGTTTGATTGAACTAAGAAGGACGTTTTTAAAGAAGGAACCCACAAGGTTGAACAGCCTTATACTGAACACGATTGTTGTGTGCCAAGGAGAAACACAAAGAACTGTTAGAACAAGAGACATTGCAATTCCATTGAAGAATCCAGGGGACGGGAATCACCCTCTGGAACCAAGGTATCGTTACCTTGCAGAACATTTATGTTGGAACTGTTATATTTTCATTTATGAACACTTTTGCAAATACCAGGTTAAAGGCATTTCCCTTTGCACTTTATTGTTTAGTTTGCAGTGTGAGGGTCAGGATAGAACAATGGACACAAGGACTCCTTTTGATTTCTGACATCCTGACAAAGACAGTTCCTTAGTTGTTGGTTATAGGTAGGGAAGTTTCTCTTAGAGCAGGGTCATAGAGGCATTTTCCAAATCCGTTTGTTACTAAAAGTCTTTGACAAAAAACATGACAACTTTGTGTCCGACTTTCATTTCTAACCCCTCACATACCACTCCACCAGTAAACCAGCAGTGATCTCAATCATTAAGGTCAAACAGGCACAACATGAGTGGTACACCTTCTTCGCTGCTTTAAGATGGCAGGGGAGGAGGGCAGGCTATTCCCTTTAAGAGGGGTGCAAGCCACCAATGTAGCACCCAAAACGATAGTACTAGTTGGTACCAAAATAATAAATGAGTCTATAATTATACTAAGTGGGCATCTATACTATTAAAACACTTGCAACCCACCCCTGTACAGATTTACACTGATAATGTATACTTTAGAAGAAGGGGTACACTGAGTAGTGAATAACCGGGCCTGTGTTAAAGGTTAAGAGTGTGGCCCAACGAACAAGCCCAGGCGAGCCAAACCAGTGTAAGTAGCTTCATGTTTTTTGTTTCAAGAGCTCGATCAGGTCGGGCTTGCCCTTGGATCACTTTCCGATGAATCGAGCAAATTCAACTGGATAGAGCAATTAAGGCAACTCAACAAGCATTAATGTCTCAAAGAAGCTTTGAACAAGCAGAGATGTGCAGATCAATGCAGTTTGAAGGTTTATCATTGTCTCAAATGAGGAAATACAGTGATTCAACTTCAGTGGTGAGCCGCCTCGACTGAGCCCAACACAATACAGTTCTGCAATGGTAATACTGTTAAAGATGATTGGGAACAGGCAGGTGATGTCAAGTTAGTGGCCCCAAGATGCTTGAATAGAGTCAAATGAAACTCCCATGCACCCTAGCAGCTGCTGCAATGGTGCCAATGTGCTTAAAACTGGGGTGCAGCTATTGGAAGGTTCAGGTAGTTGAAGGCAGCTTCGTTTAATCCTTGGGCGCTGTGTGGCACTGTCTGATATCTAAGGAAAGAGTAAGTCTTTCTTCTGCCCTTCCCATCTAGGGAGGTTGCTAGGGACACTTGCAGATGTACCACTTCTGAGAGTCATGGGTACCAGTGTTGCAGCAGTAGCTGGGCCTTTTCCAACAGCAGGTCACTTAATATGTTCCCCTGTAGCAGTAACAGGCGGTGGGTGGTGGATTCTTCAGGATGATTTTTCAAGATTCCAAAGATGATTCAATTAGGGAGGTGGGTCTCAACCCCTTGCATAATCATTTTGCCACAGCGAATTGTTCAATTCTAAGCCTTCTGTAAGGGTCTAATCTTTGCTGCTGTACCACTGGGTTTTGCCTTGTCATGTATGCTCCCACAGTGCCTTGTCTGCAGGAAGTTAAGAGGAGTAACAGGAAGGTAGGGTTGCCTAGGCATTTTCAAGATGCCAGGACCTGTCCATGGGTTCGGAAGATAGACTGTACTCCCTTCCCAGGTTGCATGTCTGCCTAAGATCAAAAAGACTCCACTGATTATCCCCCAAGGTGTGACCCGCACTGTTCAGGCAGAGCTTCCATAGCAGCACTGCCTCACACCCTAGCCCCTTGGGGTATGCCCTGTACCTCTTGAAAGGTGTCAAGCCTTCCCAGCAAAGGACAAAAGGGTCCTCCAGGGCTGGCCCCAACATTTTGTGCGGGTGAACCCTCATCACCCAAAGAGCAATATACAAAATCTCTGACGGCTTCAGCCTGTGCCAAAAACCACTTAATAATAGAAATGTCATCAGATGAGTTTAGGCCTTTTATAACTGTACCTCATCAAAGGTCACTATATCAAACTTGATATAATCTTAAATTTACATTTTACCAAAGTACTGCCACCAGGCCTTGGACCTACACAGATCTATATAATTGGAATCAAGGGTACCCACTATTAAAGAAAGACCATTGCTTTTTGAGTTAATCGAATTCCAGCAGGATGTGTTCAGGTATGCACATGTATTTGTTGCCTAACTTGGAGGGCTCCAAAGGACCCGCTAGGTCCATCGTGCTATGTGGAAGTAGGATCTCTAGTGGCTGTAAGATGTCCCTCTGAACTGGCTGAGGTTTTCTAGCAGATTTCACAAGCCTCAATGTTATTATTTAATAAGACTTTAAATGCTGGGCCAACACAAATGGGACAAAACTTGGCTGTGCAATTTAGTTATGCCCTGGAGCACTTTAATTTATGCATTGTCGATCCCCATAACCTCCTACTGGAAGGGGCCAGGTATTAGTAAATAGTGGTATGTTTTACTGTCGCCCTGATGCTCTGCTTGACACTACAGTAAATCCTGCTCTTTTCTAAGGAACACAGGCCTGGCACTCTTTCCCTGCTGATTCCAGGAGGACTTGACAAAACATTCGGCTCGGTACTTGTGAATCACCAAGAGTGAGTGTGAAAGTCCTGGGTATCTACAGTTGGTGGATTCATATGCTCTTTGGAAGGATTGGATCTCTTTTTTTCTTTATGTAATTGACATATGTAATTGTATTTGTTACTTTTTGTTTGTAAAATCAATGACATATATTTCTTTTTAAATGCTCTTCAGGAGGATGGGGGGGGCTGTTGAGCCAAACCCTTCTCTACCCAGTATGGTGGTCTCCAAAGTACATACATTTTGGGGTAGGCAATGACCTAATGACCTAAAAATGGATTGGGTTATGGTGTGCCCCATGTGCACTGGATAGTTGTCACACCAATCGTTGGAAAGAATGACTTCTCTCTTGCTCCGGTAATCTGCGTGCCTGACTCCACCTTTAACATCAATGCAATGCTAGGGGCCAGCACCAATATGTGGGGGCAACTCTTCTGGAAGTCCCAGAGGGAAGCGTTACTTCTATCCCAGTGTTTGCGCTGGCCCTTCTTGCCAGGATAACTGTCCTCTATGCTATATAGCTCTTGTCCCACTGAGCCTGGGGTTGTTCTGAAGGGCAACTTAGCCTCCTGAGATGTTCTTAGGAATTTAAGAATGGACTCCCTGAGTGGTCAATGTGGTAGTCATTGTATTACAACTCAGCCCCATCACAGACTGCTGTCAGGAGTGGAATGTTGAGTTATGGCACAATTGACACATATTCACTGCTAGACAGTGATTTATTAATGTAGTGGTTTGGTAGTAGAACTGGATTCTATGGGTTCTAGGGAAATTGCTATAACCAAAATCGGAATTCCCCTAGATCAAACGGTGCTCAAGGCAACTCAACATAGATGTTGGTCTATTCTTAAAAGTCCTTGGGCCTGTTACACCTGGGTCTCGATCTACTCCTCGTCCTTTGCATTCTTCTCTTACTGGGGTGCCTCTATTCCTCTCTCTGCTCCTGGATGCTCCATTTTGGCAATGCTGGGGTTTGCCTAGGAGACGCGTGCAAGCTCCAACATCCACTGTACAGGAGCATCATTCACGTCATGTGACTAACCAGCTGACTTCGACCGCAACGCGGGCCCACAGACTCTGCCCCTCATCAACCTCATAAGAGAATGCTACATCACTACGGCGCTGCTTCTAATTATAGTGTTACTCCAATTCTGATAACTGCATGTACTTCTGACCACGGTTTACTCTCATCGACTTCCTATTGCCTGTTCCCTTGGAATTCATTGACCTGAATGTTGACGAACCGGAACTCTGACACAGACTTCTTTGCCTAACGTTTCTGTGCCTTGAATCTGGAATTTGTTCCTTCCAGTGCGGTCCGTGTGTATCCTGCTACACACCACTTAACCGCGCTGCTCTGCTTGAATCCCGCTGCTCGCAACTGTGTATTCCGCTACACGCCACAAAAAAGTGCTGCTCTGCTGGAGTCTCGCTGTTCATTACTCTGCGACGCACAAACGCAGCCACACCTGGTAAGCTACATAAAGGTTATTTGAACTACACTCTGATACAGTTACAGCCGACTCTGTATTCCTGAACTCTGCTACCAGTCCTTTACTACACACTTACGTGAGCCTTTAATTGCCTCTGGACCTTTCTACTCCAACTGCAAGGTTTCTGAATCGCTTCTGTACCTTTCTACTCCAACTGAAAGGTTTCTGAATTACACCACGTGCATCACTGAACGCTTTGCTGCCCGGTGCACCACCGCAAACCTGGAAGCGTCCCTCGTTCCGCCCGGGGAGATACCCTCTACTAACCTTCCAATTTGTTATTTTTTCCTGCCGTTGTTTAATGACTCATTGAACCTTCAAAAACTTCCATTGCTCATCAGGGGGTAAGCTGATCATTGCCAGTCATTTCTTGAGAGTTGTTAACAAACAGTAATAGGACTAGAGGGTTAATTCTAGTTTTTTGGGTTCTCATAGGCTCAGACACCATACACCCAAGATGCCACAGGATTAGGTATACATAGTACATTAAGGTTATTACTTGTACTTTGTTCCACCCTTGTGCTAACCTGTTTGTACTTTCTTTAGAGCATTGGTTTGGCGGTGAGGGTGTTCCCTGCTCTTTTGTGTAATCAACATCTCTGTCTGTCGATGCATTCAAACATCAGAGAGGTGTATTGCAAAGAAGAGTTCCCTCATGTTGAGCACTAGGAGAACCGATCAAACAGAAGTATGAAGTTGTTCTGTCTAGTATCAGACCATGGATCTGCTGACACTAAACATCTAATGCTTTAGTTACAGCATTCTAACAAAAGGGGAGCGGGCATGTAAGAGAGGCAGGGGAGGAGGGGGGGTTCTCCTAGTATAGCTGACCATGAGTATTCTAACACCCAAACAACCTCTCCCACCTCAAAATAGAAAAGGCGATCTACTGCAAGTGCCAACAAGGAAAATACAATGTTAAATATGCTGATGTTTACAAGGAGTTTCCACCACCTGCGATACCTCCTCAGCATGGCTTGGCAAAAGGCTGCCTGCACATAGTCCCAATCTTGGCAAAAGGCTTGCATTCTAGAAGCCTTACATTATGTAACAAAGGGTAAGGGACAAACTAAATTAGGCCCACAGGTTCCCGGAGAACAATCTTAGTTCATTTCTCATTTTATAAGACAACACATAAGACAACACATCCGTACCCTTACAAAAGATTTCCTTGTTGGTGTGGTAATGTAATGGGATAATTCAAGGGTAAGGGTAGGATTACATTGTATTCCCTTTCCACTGTTCTTTTTCCTTCTTTCTCTTGACATGGTTTTGTCTGTCACAGCAGGAGCCATTACTCCTGTTCAATAGCTCTTCTCTGCACTACTAAACTTGGTCTAGGGTCGAGTGAGCTAAACACCTACCAATTCTAGTGATAGGCTATCTAAAATCATTTAAAAAATCTGTCTCTGAATACAGGGTCTGGGTGGACGAGCAAGTCCAATCTGGTCCTCTTAGTTTAAGCCTGTTTCACAAAACATCCTGAACCCAATATCTGATCCTTTTTCAAATTCACACACATTTGCTGGGTGTCCGTACCCAGAAAAGTGTCCTTCAATGCAGACTGCCTATTGAAATTTGAAAGTGCCCCAGTACATTTCTGTACTTGGCCTTGGTAGATGATGCAGAAGAGAAGCCCTCCCCTGTGAATCTAACAGTGCAAACACTGCCTAGCGGGGTGCTCATTGGGTAGGATTTTACCCTCTACTTATTTGGAACATTTCTAAGGCTGCAGTAATTTTAACCTCCCAGTAAAAGATTCTGCCTCCTGTGTCTGAACCTGCTCTAGCTCTTTGCAGGCTTTCAAGGTACTCTGCATCCTTTTTAGCACTTGTGGCTTGGCAGCTGTCACATGAATGTGGTTTAGAGCCCCTACCAGGTAACTCCTCTTCTTTTCTTAAGAATCCTCTGACTCTTCTTAGCTTCTCGGGCAATGACCCTTGCTCAGCGTTTGCTGTTTAGCCAAGCATCCTCCCATTCTTTTGCTCTTGCAGTAGGACCTATTTGCCTTGGCCAACCCTCTGTGTGTCCTCTGTCTTTCTTTCTCCAGCTCCTCTCATTGCTACATCACCACCTGGAGTGCCACCCTAACTCCCCAAAGCCTAAACGTTTGTGCCTCGGCTTTGACAGAAATTGTATTATTAATATTTCTAATTGTTGAGTCTGTATGTCCCATCAGTCTGGGGTTGTATGATTGGTGTAGGCTTAATGTCTCTTCCTCCTCCCCATGTGTGTATACCTTTTATACCACGTCTAATCTGATGTTGTGTCGTTTCTAATGATTCAATTTGAATCAGATTCTGTCCTCTGCAGCCCAAGGGCTCAAATATAGTACCTGTTCTCTTGGGTTCAGACTCTAGTATCATGTTCACTGGTTGGTTCCATTGCTTTAAGTGTACTTGCTTGCCGAAACCAAGTTTTCCCTTTGGGCGCATGCACTGTTTCCTTTTTCTCTCTTTGCGTGTGTCCACTTTGCCGAACACTGCAGACAGCGATCCACTCTGGCACTTGTGCCCTCAATGTTTGCGTGACGAATAATCCTGCTCCATGACTGGACTGGTGGATTGAGCCTGGGTTAAGTAGTGAACTTTTCATGCGTACGGCATGAGTAAAGCTTTCGAAAGGCACGTTTTCTATAGGGTTTTTCTCACTAATATTCCCATCTGAATGTTGCACTACATAGGACTTTGCCACATTTTCCATGGACTAGATTTCCTGCTAGCTTGCAGTAGTGAAATGTCCTTGATGGGATGATTGCAGAGTGCATGGTGGGGCAAAAGAGGGGAGCTTCGGGTGATTATCTCATAGATCGCATCCAGCAGTTGCATCAGTTAGCTGGTGGCTTCCTATCACCATAGAGTTTCCCAGTCCTCCTCTTATGTCCCAGACAGGACTGTGTGAGAAACCTGAAGGTGTCTTCCTAGCTAGTCCCTGGGGATCTGTCATCCAGGTGGCCAGGACACAGCTGTTGCTGTTGGATCCAGTTCCTGGGGTGGACCAGTGAGAGAGGATCACCTGGATGGCGGTCCTTGGGGAGTGGGACACCGACATGGGAGATGCGGTATCCTCTATTCCTTCAATACCTCTTCCCCATCCGACCACGAAGGACATTGGAAAACACTGTCCGCCCACTTCTGCACAACGGACTAACACAAGAGCTGTTTACCTGACATATCCAAATAAAAGGGTCAGGCAAAGTCGGGCAATTGATGAGAAGTATGCACACCTGATGGCCCTTTCCCTTCCCCACAGGGATAAAAGGTGGAGCAAGAGAGCACAGTACAAGCAAGGCAGACCGCACAACAAGACGGCTATCCAGACCCGGCAGTTCAAGAGGAGAAGAAAGGCAGAAAATATCTAACTGCTGACGAGGAGAGACATAATCTTGCCTTTTTCAACAAAACCCTGTGAACCTTCCGTTTAAAGAAATGCAGACAATAGCCCAAGCATGCTGCAACAGATGTCAACAGTACACAGAGCGTATCGACGCAGATAAACCGGAGCGAGGGAGACTCCTGCTTCCGTGGTACCGGCATTGACTCCAGTAAAGAGGAACGCCAAGCGCTTCATCACAGCTGGTGAGTCGAGGGGAGAGCTGATAAGAACCGGGTTGTGGTGAATGAAAGTCGCAAAGCAGCAAAGTGAGAACTGTAATATTGTTAAGGGGAGACCAGCTGCAAAAGGGGATCCGTACCATGTGGGTACTGCTCTGAGAAACCCTGGTTAATCCCCCCGTCTTAGTGAAACAACAGATACCAGAAAGCCGTAGGAGAGCTGCTAAAATAGGTCAAAGTGGTCATACAGGAGCTCGAGCAAAATCCCCGTACAGTCGAAAGCCTTTAATTTGAGAACTAGAAAGAAAGCAAGGGAAGTGAATCCCCCAAACATTGAAAATAAATGTGAATGTGAAGTTGGCAAGAGTGAACCCGGAAGAGAGATGCTGAAAGTTAAGAGGGGTCTGCGCCCAGAAGAGGGGGACCCAGGGTTGAAGAACCCTCACCCTAAGTGAAACCAAGAAACAAACATTCATTTTGTTGAAGGAAATTTTGTTTAGTTATTCGGACACACCAGGCCCTCGAAGGCAAGAGACTTTCAAGGGAAACGAGACTTAGTTCTTTTCCAGTTTATCAGGAGCCTCGATGGCTGTCGACTCTTGATGAGGAAGGTCGAGTGTATGCTGTGCTCCAAGATACCACCTTACCCCGTGCTCTAAATGTGGGCAAGGGAGCTCCAAACTACCGCATCCTGACATATTATTTGTGAACACTTCTTTCTTTTCTTGAAAACTATCCCACATCTTTTTTTGTATTAGTTGTAAGGTTTGGCAATAGGTTTCTTAGTATAGGCCTTTTTATTTGACACAAAGCCACTAGGACAGCCTTATTTTCACTTGATGGTCGACGCTGGCTCCCATCTTATATTAAGGTTTAGTTTAGGTGTTTTTCCACCCTGAAATCATTGTTCAATAAACACCCTTCAACTGTGATCACTTATGTTTGTTTTTACTGCTGCCACCATGAGTTCCCTACAACTGTCACAAGTGGCAGATGGCCTTCCCACATGAGACTTTTTTGGGACTTCCAAAGGGTAAAGGGCAGATTTGAGCCTGTGACCCTTTGGTTATACACTTGGCCTTTGGATAGTATGCGTTACCATTTGAACCACCATGCCTGTAAATAATAAATCAATGTAGACCTCACTTTGCTTCATTTGTAGAAGTGAATCTCCTTTTAACTGAGCACTTCAGTTAAAAACTTACCCGATAACAGAATAATGATATATTTGTATTCTTCAAATGTATTCCACAACTGCATATGTAGGGACACATGCAGGAGACTGGATATGTGGAGACACCCGGGTTAGAAGATATACATTAACTGTGCATGTTCAGAAGACACTGGATGTTAGGAATGTGTCTAAACACGATCTATACAACGGCACCTTCCCTTACGGTAGAAGACATGCAGTTGGGTATAAAATATATACATAGGGGATAAAGGACTATAAAACCTACAATGAGCATATGTGACTAAAAGGCAACCATTTGAATTCCCACAACCTGCTTTTATCCATTATGGCTACAACAGAAACCTGGAGTACTCCACAGAACGGGGTCACTGCTACATATCCTCAAAATGAATTTGCAATATTCTCATGTGCGAAGATGGCTGACGGGGACACATTCATCTTTAGTTATTCAATTAGCGGCAAGCAAGGGAATGCATTTTGAAACTGGATTCCCTTCCTCCCCATCATGTAGAGGTCTGATCTCCTCTCAAAGCCCTTGCTCCCCCCAATCCCATTTGCTTAGTGAAGGCTTTTGAGGACATCAGCCTGGTACTAGACACTCGTTTTTAGCATTACTTCCCTGCTCGCTTTTCCTCACCCCCTCCCCATCCCTAACCCTGAATCACCTCACTGATCTTATAACTGAGGACAGACGGGCGCTTCCACATGTCAACAGTTTCTGCTGTCCCTCTTTCCTTGTCGTCTCCTCTGCACTCCGAAATCCATCTATTATACCAATTGGTCTCTCCAGTTCCATCCTCACACCTTCACCAGTGCCCCCACTCCATCTCCTTTTTCGGTTGATGACTTCGACTTTGCCAATTTTGAATATAAGTTTTGGGGAAAGAAACCCTTCATGCTCTCATACCTCTGCGACCTTTCCATCACCCACAATGTGTATGCTGCGTCCCTACCAACACATCTACGGAAGGGCACAACCACTCCAATATGCAAAAAAATCCTGTTCTCCTACCGGCCCAGTTGCCTTCGATAATCACTCTGGCACCCATTATCCGCACCCCTTATCCGCTATTTATTGTCCATTCCAACTTTTATTTGACTCTTCGACATTCCCAACCTGCTTCAAAGTGGGGACTGTTCCACCCATCCTGAAAAGAATTCTTCTCAACCACACAGCCCTGCTAACTATCAGCATATTCTCTTCTTCCACACTACTCCAGAGTTGGATATATGTGATGTTCAGCTGGATCACAACAAGGGACTTTTGCAATAAAGTGAACACTCCACTGAAGCGGTATTCAACCATGTCCCCAACTCCCTCCCTACTGCACACCACGCCCCTGATGCCTACAACAGCATACAACTACCCACCAGAGATCACCTTACCTGTTCCATGCTGAGCATAACTATAAACCACCATACATATTACCATCGTACACAAGTGTTTCAGAGCGCGGCAAGGCAAGGGAGGGGAACAGGGGAGAACAAAACAGCGATCTTATAGGCCCAGTGATATTGATAACGTGCAAGTTCATGGGAGAGGGGGAGGGGGAAAGTGGAAAGTGCAAAGCAGAGGATAAACAGATAAATAATAAATAAATAATAAAGGCAACAAACAGTGGTAGTTCAGCCAGCAATTTACAAGTGCTAGGTTTAAAGCAGCAGGCAGGGTGGGTCTGATAAGTGCAGGAAGAAAGGGGGGGGCTGTATGGGTACAGATACAGACCCCAGTGCAAGGGGTGGCCCACAGGCAGTGCTATCCTATACAAAGATTAACTCGCGCTTAGCAACCCAAGCCACCCACTCACCATACAGAGCCGTTGGAGCCCTCTCTCTCAGCTGCTCCCCTCCATCACACCAAACATCCATATAGCTCATTTACTGCCCCTAAAACACAATCCCAATATGCACACTGAATGGTCCAACCACAGCTCCCCTGACACAACAATCTTCCTGGGTGACTTTAATCAACGTAATTCCCACCCAGAAAATAACCCCATATTGAACAGTAACCTCACTCCACTCTGCCCCTAAACCCTCACCCAACCCATCACCTTGATGACACATTGCTGGCAACACACTAAACCACCTGATTTCCTGCACAAATGTGGTTTCTCTGCTAAATTGAATATGAGAACGGTCGGTAGATCATTTTGCCATTCCCTTCAAGCTCACCCTGCCACACATCTCATCCATCTCCCAGCCAGAAAAATCAAATGCATCGCAAACATAGCTCATTCCTGCCCCACACCTACCCAACCTCACTTCTGAACAATTACACAACTACAGTCACCTATGCACGCAAACTGCTCCCCATAAAACAAGCCAGATGCCTGGAAAAGGATTAGCAAAGGAACCCAAGCTAGTCCATCCGAATAGCTCTCCGACTGCTGCTCTAAATACAAGATGGCTGTATGCCGCACCAAAGCTGCCCACTACACCAACATGCTTCAATCCAACCAAATCTCATGCAGGAACTTTGTAACTTAATCAAGTCATCCGCCAAACCACCCATCATACCTACCCCACCCCCATCCTCCTTACTATGCAGCACTCTCATGGAATATTTTTGAACAGGAAGTAGTTTATGATGGGGTTGAACACCACATCACGCCACCTATACCATTCCTGCCCCTCACCCACCCAACCTCTCCTCCAGAATTACAAACCACAGTTGACAAAGCTCTCAACCACATAGCCCGCCACAAAACTCAAATCCTGCAATCACCACCAGCCATGGTTCAGTGACTCCCCCCCTCACCATAAAACAAGAAGCCAGACTCTTGGCAAGCACAAAATCCATGTTTTACCACTATGCAGACGGTACACAAATATACATTCAAATCTCCTCCTCACGTCTCAACACTTTCAAACTGTCTCTCCACCATCTTTGATGGCCACCTACTGCCTCAAACTCAACCCATACAAAATGGAATACCTCATCTGACCCACACCGGCACAGACCTAATTTCACTCTCTGGATCAAAGAACTCACATCTGACCATCATCACTCATCCCTGTCCACACCAGTCAGGCCCCTAGGCTTCACCATCGACTCACAACCACCTATCACAACACAATAACCGCCATCCCCAAAACATGCAAACTATATCTACGTTATATGCAAGATAAGACGCATCCTTCCCACTGATGACTTCTGTGAAGCAGTACAGGCGCTAGTTTTCTCTAAGTTATGGAGACTCTACCCTCACTGGACTCACCAGAAACGCTTTTGCATCCCTGCAAGCCATTCAAAATGTGGCAGTGTGACTCCTTCTAAACCTACCCAAACACTTCCACATCGCTCCAGCACTGCCAGCTCCACTGGCTACCAATATCTCCGAGAATCTCTTTCAAAGGACTCTGCCTCGTATACAAGGCCATCTACCTTCAAACCCTGTCATATCTTCACTATAAATGGAATTTCACCACCAACTGTGAGAAACCTGAAGGTGTCTCCCTAGCTAGTCCCCAGGGATATGTTATCCAGGTGGCCAGGACACAGCCATCACTATTGGATCCAGTTCCTGGGGGTGGGCCAGTGAGGGAGGATCACCTGGATGGGGGATGCCTGGGTAGTGGGACTGGGACACCGACGGGTAAGACGCGGCATCACCCTTCTTTCAACACCTTTGGCCCATCCTACCACATAGGATATTCCAAAACATTGCCCCCCCTTTTTCCAAAATGAACACTTTCGCACAAGACGAAAGACAACGGACTAACACCAGAGCCGTTTACCTGACATGTCCTAGTACAAGGGTCCGGCAAAATCAGGCAATTGAACAGAATCACACACACCTGACAGCCCTTTCCCTTCCCCACAGGGATAAAAGGTGGAGCACAAGAGCACAGGACTACCAAGGCAGACCGCACGACATGAGAGCTAACTCAGCACGGCAGTTCAAGAGGAGGCAAAGAGAGACGTGACCTTGCCCTCTCCGATCCAGGCCTGTGAAACCTCTGCAAACGGAAACATAAGACCGCGAACAAAGGCCAGCGTGTGTTGCAGCAGATGTCAATGGTACATGAGACCCTCCTCCACTGATTACCAAGCCTGGGAGACACATGTCTCGGTGGTACCAACCTTGACTCAAGCCAAGCAGTTCATTACAAACTGTGAGTCGAGGAGAGAGTCAATAAGAAACCGAACTGTGAACGAAAAGTAGCAAGCAGCTAATTTGAACTTTGAAAGGTAGAAAGCAAATCTTGATGAGAAAGGAGGAAAACCAGCGACAGAAGCGTCCTACACCACGTAGGTCCTCATGCAGGAAACTCTGGGCGATTACCCAATGGTAGACACTACCATAACTAGAAGACATTAGGAAGACGCGAAGAGAGGTCAAAGTAGTCATGCAGGGGTCTTTTAAATCTTCTGTACTGTCGAAAGTCTTTGACCGACAGATGATTGTGAAAGCTAAGGGAAATTAATCCTGCATGGTGAAAATTAGTATATGAATAGTGTGTTCACAGGAATGAACCTGACAGAGGAATGGCTACAATTATTTTTTTTAAAAGACATTAAGACTCTTGAATGCAAGAAAAGCCATTGTGAACGCGAAGGAGGGAGGCTAGCATTTGAAAAATAGTCCGAACCCAGAAGAGGGAGATCCAAAGGTGGAAAGTCATCACCCAAAGTTTGTTGAGAAAGGAACTGTTCAAGTGATTTGTCGAATATGACTTGTGAGGGGTCAGCGCCCGGAAGAGGGGGACCCAAGGGTGAAGCCACCATCCAAAGTATATGTGGGACCGACCTTTGTTTGTTGAATGCATCAGGCCTTTGAAAGCAAGAGACTTTTATTGAAAAGAGACCACCATCGAAGAACCTGATGGCTGTTACGGAACTGTTGACTCTTGCTGGGAAGGCTTGAGTGTGTGCTCTGCTCAGGAGATCCATTTTATCCTGTGCTTAAAACATGGGGAAGGCAATCACATCCTGACTTATTATTTTGTGACCATTCTTTCTTTATTGAGACTTTTACCCCACACTTCTTTTGTATTTAGAGTAAGGATTGGCAATAGGTTTTTGTTGGTAAAGGCCCATTTAGTTGGACACAAAGCCACAAAGACTGCCTTATTTTCATTTGATGGCCGCCGCTTGCTCCCATCTTAGATTTAGGTTAGGTGTTTTTCCACCCTGCATTCAGTTTAATTAACACCCTTCAACTGTGCCCACCAATCTCTGACTTTACTGTTGCCACCATGAGTTCCTTGTACCACACAGACCAGCCAACCACAGTCTCCTAAGCATTCCACCCGTCAAGATATCCTGCACACAATACTTCACCCATTGGGCACCCAGAGCCTGCAAGGCCCCCCACTCCATAGTCATGCCACACCTTTCATTATAGCTTTCTATAAAAGTCTCAAAGCTTACCTAACCAGCCAGATCAACTTCTCTTCTATCCTTTGCCCATCCTGATCTTCCTATGCTGCCCTGAAAACATTGTAACTTTGTTTTAACCTCCTAGTTTTTTAACTTTTTAAAGTGCTCCAAGACCCTCTGGGTAGGGCCAACGCTATAGAAAAGAAAAAATAAAAAAAAAATTCAACATCCATGTTGGCCACCGCCCCCGAAACAAATTGTTTAATCTGCATTCTGCTCCCCTATTATTGTAAAGCACCTTGTGATGAATCCGGTGGAGTCATCGCTGACCACCCGGCAGTAACCTCCTCTCATGTCGAAGGAACTGTGGAACCGAGAGGCACAGAAGGAACGCCAGTAGCAGGTGAACTCCCGAGCATTTTGCATATGCAGGGGAAGAACAGTTCACCTCCTGAAGCCAAAAGGACAGCAGACGTCAGGAGAAAGCCACGGAGGAGCGGCGACCGAATTAAAGAAGACTGTGAGAGTGAAGCAGACGGGAATCCTTCCCTGACCGACCACGAGGGAATATACCAGCGCATGCAAAAGCCAGTGAGTCCTCCTGAGAGCAACAGAGACACCGGGCATAGCAAATAGATCAAGGGCGTATGATTGAAAGTTACTTACCTGAGAGAGAATAGAAATGGACATGCTAAAAGGTAAATTTTCGCAAATAAACCCTTTGCTAATTTGTAAATGTACACAGTACAATACGAAGAAAGCCGAAGGAAGATAATCTATCAGGTACATGCATTATCGAATACTATACAAAGACAAATTTGGGAACTGGTGAAAAACCCAAATGAGTAGAAGTCCTGGCTGGGGAGTATAACAGGCAGTCAGAAGAGTTTGGAGTAAATCAGAAGTCCCTGGCAGGAGAGTACACCAGGCAACCGCAAGTGTGTGAAACAGAAGTCCTTGCAGGGAAGTATGCTGGGCAATTGAAGAGGATAAGAAACATTCAAAACCACCAGTATTGTGTGCATATGTTGCATTTTGCCAAGAAAGGCCCAAAGAATTATTGAAAGCAACTGTGAAGACAAATAGTATTGTGTACAGGTGTTGCATTGGCCAAGAAAGGCCCAAATAACTTCTTGAATGAAACCAAAATTGTGAAGTTAAACAGTTGTTGTGCAAGTATTGTGCTTGGCCAAGAGACGCCCAAAAGACTGTGAAACCAAAGGTTTGTTGTGTAGCGGTTGCATATGGCCAAGAGAGGCCCAAAAGAATGTGAAACTAAAGGATTGTTGTTCAAGGGTTGTACTTGGCCAAGTGAGTCCCCAAAGAACTACAGTGTATGAAAATCTCAAGGAGTAAAGCAGGATCCAGGGGATGTGTGCTACCATCTGGAACCAATTACTTTATGCTTGAAGAAACTTTTGTTTAAATCATTTATCCTTCCTTCATGAATAAGTTTCAAAACCAATCAAGGTTAAAGACAAATCCCCCTTTTAATCTTATAGTTAAGTTTGTAGTGTGAGGGTTGGACTAGAACGTTGGGGTTTTTCTTTTTTCTTTTTTTTTGTTACATCCTGACACGGACAGAGCCTTCATTTTTGTTTAGGTATGGAGACCCTCTTAGAGCAGGGTCAGACAGGCCTTTTCCCAACCCCTTTTTATTTTTAATAAAAGTCTTTAACGAAAAACATTGCAAACCTGTGTCTGACTTTCATTTCGGACTCCTCACAACCTGAACATGAGATTGCTCTGACCAGCAGAGATTTCTCAAGTAAAGTTTCAGTTTAAAACACATTTATATAATTATTCTTTCAGTTACTTCACATTGGAAGACAAGCAGAGCACTCCACGCACATCAAATAGGGCTAGAACAGCTTTATTCTTTGTAAAAAATTGAATAAGGTATGGCTATCAATGGGAGATGTAGCCCAAGCAAGGTTGGCCCAGTTGGCGGCATACAGCAAAACATGTTACTAGGTTCAACAGTGTCAGGATGGTGAAGTAATTACATTTAGTGCAAGGGTCTTAGTAAGAAGGCCTAAGGCGCTATTACAATAAGTCCAATCTCCAGTTCCCTACTCTAACAACAAGATCTCAAGATGCTCCCATGAGGTGTGAAGCCTAAGTTCACACAGTCATGGGGTGTTTGAAGCACCCAGCACACTTCTTTCTTGGCCTTGACAATTGCTTGATGAATAGCTGTCCCGGTCCTGAAGCCATAGACTCAGAGTCCTACCGGGGAAGATCCTTGTGCTCCCCATTTGCCCTAGAAATCCCTTCAGAAGGAATCTGCCCTTTTGCTCTCCCCCAGCCAGGATGCTGTTCTGACTGAGGTTTATTACCCACCATTGAAGCTTCCGAGCAGAAGCTGACCGCATGGTAGGTATTGCTATGTGGTCACCAGTAGGCTGATAAGCACCTGGGTTCTAGTGGCCTTGGACTACAAATAGGGTTTTAATTATAGCCCTCTATGCAAGGTGCCTCCCTTTCAAGGTTACAATCTGAGCTACATTGCTCAGCCAACTCCTCCTCTCGCTCTTCCTCCAACCTCCGCTTTCTAGAGCGCCATCCTAACTCCCTCCCTGTTGGTCTCCTTATAGTTCCATTTAAATGGTGCCCACCAGCTTAAGTGTCTCCATGAGGGGAAGGATTGGCTATCCCTTTTCCCCTAATCTCTGGGTGATCTGACGAAGCAGGAATTCATGGGCCGACCTCTTTCTCATATCTGCTCTCCCCGGTGGTCATCTGCATAGGTTGTGCATCTCTGGGACTTTCATGTTCCCCAATAGATTGACTGGCTTAAGCGTCATCATCCGAGGATTTAAGATATAAATGGCTGCTATCTTTGAATCGGTCATAATCAACTTGAGGTGTTGGAGACTCTGCAATCAGATCCCTGCCCTTCTGCGGTCCAGTCCCCTGTATGCGTACAGGGACTGAATACCAGGATGTCGTCACTTCTCCCCTATGGGGGTTCCATGTAATAATGTCGCCACAAAAATATCGCCATGCAAAAATATCGCCGAAAAATGGTCGTTTTTTGTGGTGACATTATTGCATGGAACATGCGGGGGACACCCCCGCAACCCCCAATTTTTTTTTTTGTTTTAATACAATTTATTTATTTATTTATTTTGCCCCTGTCACCACATATCTGGTCACACAAATAATATCGCCACGACATTTTCCCGCCGATATTATTTATGGCGACCATATATGTGGCGATATTATTGCCTGATACCCCTATGGGGAACCCTTTCCCATGAGGCCAGAAAAGTGAGGCTGCTACCCGATAGTCCCCCTGGGGGTGGTACTCAGCGGGTGGATCTCATGAAGATTAGTGACAACCTGGGAAGAACTCAGTATCCCTATAGCCCACCTAACCCTGATACGCCTTGCTACTCCCCCGCTCACCAGTACCTTCCCTAGTGTACTCATGTAACTTCGCCGTACCAGTCGGGTAGGAAGTACTGAGACGAGGAAGAGTGTGGGCTCCTCAAGGGACTTGTATCCCTTATGTACCGAGCCGAGGAAGAGACCAACTGAGTCACTGGGAGTCCTCAACATCAGTGCCGGGATGAGGAAGAGGTGTGGCGCAAAAAGAACACCCCTATTGAACGGTCTTATTGGTATAAGAGCCCTATTGGCTGAGCTATCATTAAAACAGAAGACAGACTTCCAAATCACAGAGGCCCTCCCTGGAGGGACCGGGAGATTCGAACACTGTGTAGTAAGGAATTAACAGAAAGATACCCGCCTGCAGTTATGTCGCCAAAAGGTCAGTTGTGAAAATGCTGGAGCGGGACACAGGTGACGGAGCACCCAGCCAAATGGGGCTGTGCAGTCTAGCAGCAGGGAGCCACTGCAGAGCTGCTGCAGTCCCTAGAACAATCGGAGGAGGCCAGGAGACCTCTGGAAACTGCTGCAGAATCATTGCAGTCCCTGGAAGGATCAGGGGCGCCGGAGAGAGCAATCTAAACAGGTACGCAACTGTGAGACACCGGTAAGCACCAAGAAGAGGGTGAGGAGACCTGAACAATTGTGGGGACCTCCAAAAGAGTGGGAAAACTTTGCCTAAAGTATCAGGACCCAAAGGGGCAAATACAAAAAGGGTCTGGGACCCAAGAGAGAGATGCCTATGGCAAAGGGTCCTGTGACCAGAAGGAGAGAAGGAAACCAATACAAAAACATCTGAGGAACAAGACGAACTGAGATAGGCCTCAAACCCACAGCCAATGACAAATTGCCTCTGGGATCATCATCATAGTCACAGTACCTGGCATGGTAGTGAACCAGATAGACTGGAACACAGTGAACACTGCAGATAATGAAGAGCACTTGAAAGGCCAGGAGAAGGGAGACATACCTCTTGGTCTTATGAATATTGTTGAACCAGCCAAGATATGAGTCATTCTCTTGGCATCCTCAGGAGCTTTTCGAAAGAACAGGGGGAAGGGACACCTGCGTCTTGATAAATATTGTGGAAAGAATCAAGTGGAGGGAAGTTCCCTCTTGGCTTTGTGAAACCTCTGTTAAAAGCCAGGAAAAGAAAGACGCTGGTCCTGGCATTGTGAGAACCAGTGAGCAACCAGAGTAAGGTCAGGGAGAGGGAGTCATCCTCCTAACGCTGTGAAGATACAAGAATTTTGTTGTGTGTGTTTTGCTGCAATACCCTCAAACAACCTTTTTAAGACTTTTAAATTAAATTCCTGGAGAAGAACAATTTGGTTTTCTTCACCCAGAACTAAACTTCGGATTGTTGTCCAGAAGAGGGGAGCCATTCTTTTGGACCAAGAAGAGCACTTCTGTTCCTTTGTTAGTTTATAGTGTAAGGGATGGAATTAGGCTTTTGACAGAGGACGGTGGACTCTTTGCTTTAGACTGATATCCCGACAATTTCCTTAGTATTAGTTGAGGCAGGGAAACCCTTAGAACTAGGGTTAGGTAGGGTTTTCTCTTTTATTTCTCACTTCGTCTATAGCCAAAGGAATGCCGCCAGTGTGTCAGTCGCCTACTTCTACACCCTTACACTACCCACGGGTCAACCCATCTCTCTTCTATACCATCTCTGATCATTCCCCACCATGCAGAACTCTGAGTGAGAGATCCTTGCACTCTGCAAATGGGCTTGTGGATTCTATGCAACAATGTTGTTGGATTTACTATTTTAGAGTGCTTGTGGTGCAAGTATCTTTGGGCTTTTGATGTGTGCTTTTGCCTTCTATCCTCAAATACCCATTGAATCTCACATGCAGAGATCTTGTTGTGCACACAAGCAAGTCATCTCATTGTACTAAAAAAGGGGAGGGCTTCCTGTGAAGGGAGTGTTTTGGGTGTGATGGGGGAGGGGATGTAGGCAGACCTTTGGGAGAAACCTTCAATAACCCCTCCAGTGGTCACATCACCAAGCAGATGACTTTCCCTGTTCCCTAGGCCCCCCAACATCTCCCTCAGCCCTCCCTAATGTGACTGCCATGGACAATATAAATACACGTGCACATAAGTGGAAAGGGTGGATGCTGTGGTGACGCTCTTAGTGCAGATACACCTATGGTAACGACTTGCTCTAAAGGCATGAATTGCCTAATTTTGCAATCATTTCTGAGGATGTTCTTTTGCGAGGCGAATCACTAAATGATGGAATCTTGATTGAAGCATGGGGACCAATTCTGGCTTGATTTGCTCTGGGTCTGCTAAAGCTATAACGTGGCAGTGAGATGGGGCTCATAGGTGTGCATTATAAGTATGCAAGTGGAAGCATCATGCAGCGACAATAGTAGACCTCAGGATAGATGGAAGATATCAGGGAAACGCCCTGGAGCATTGAGGAGTGTCTACCCTCTGCGAGGGTGCAGAAGTAAGGCTTGGACACAATGGTGGCATGTTTTTGGGCAGAAACCTTTATTATATGAAAAAGGGTTGGAAAAATGCCTTTCAAAGGGATTGTGTCCTCCAACGGATTACACATCTTTGATAGTAATTACCACAGCTGTGCTGCTTCGGAAAACTTTTTCGGCGTAGGCGTCCTGCGTCGATTATGTCGATACGCTGTCCCTCGAGGGCCTCCGTCAATGGTCGATGTCACCGGCTGTTATATCTAGGATGCACAATGCCCGTAGCCTCAGTTCTGTTTTTTCTGCGAATTTGTTCGCTTTGGAATCTCGGCGCGCCTCGGTTCTTCTAACTTGATCATGATGTCTTTGTCTTCTTCTACCCCGAAGTCGGGCTTCAAAAGGTGTCGGGACTGCGGTTCCAAAATGTCCCTTACGGCCCTGCACGACGTTTGCCTCTGGTGCCTCAGTGAAAGCCACGCCACCGACGATTGCGATGACTGCCAGTTCCTGACTTCCAAGGCCTTGCGGGAGCGGAAGAAGTTGTTGTCGGTAGGTAGGGTTTCTAAAACCCATAAATCGCAATCTACTGGTCTTTCGACTGACGATTCGAGGGGCGACTCTTTGAGGGGCGACTCTCTGCGTCAGCGTAAGTCCTGGGGGTCTCTGTCTCTGAGTGGGTCCCGTCATTCCTCTGCCTCTTCGAGGCATTCCCGGAACCGCCGTCACCGGTCGCCTTCCCCGTCCTCGTCGGAGGGCTCTGCTAGACGGAAGGGTAACTTGTCCCACTAAACACTCATCACCGTTCCATCCACGCCTTCGAGAGAAGCCGGCAAGGAACGAGCTAGAGCCACCACTCTCACACCTTCGGGCTCATGCAGTTGGCGCGATCATCGGGAGCCGTTGAGGTCCCGATTGGACAAGGGTGTTCGTCATAGCCTTGCCAGGCCCAGGACCTGGTCCTCGATGCCGTCGCAGCCTGTGAGGCCTTCTAAGAAGGCATCAACGCCATCGGTGCCATGTCCATCGAGGGACTCTCTCTCTCGGCTCCGGCCTTGAAGAAGTCGTCGGTGCCACGGCCGTCGAAGGACACGCTCGGGGCTCCGGTGTCGAAGTCGTCGCCGCCTCGGTCGATGTCGATGCCGATCCCATTGGCGCCCTCGACGCCTTTTGAGGAGAATTTACCGGAGGTGCCCCGAGGGCTGTGGAAGCTCTGAGAAAGGCTCTCAGCAAGTCTGTGAGGCCTCTTTTTGTGCCCTACTCTGTTCCTCCTCCCAGGGTGGATGTGTTCCAACCCTTGGAGTATATTTCAGAGGTGGAGGAAGGGTCTGATGAGGAGGGGATTGTGCCTCCTGAGGTTCCTGATGACCTGTTGTCTGGTCATAGCCAACTGGAAGACCTTCGTCAATCCTTACATGACGCCAGTGGTCTTGATACCTCTCCAGAGGTTGAGTTTGGCAGGCCTGAGCCTGGTACACATGCTGACTCCCCGTATAGGCGCCTCATGTCGAGGGTGACTAAGTATTTGGGGTGGTCTGCTCCATCTGCTGATTTTCTTCAGGATGACCTGACAGACATCCTGGATCAAGGTCCGCCCACTGTTGCCATTTCATATGGCGTTGCAAAGAAGGGTGGCAGCAGCTTCGACTGCTCCGGAGAGTCTCCCGGCAGTGAATAAGTCGCTTCCGAAAAAATACCGCCCAGCCAGTGGTGACCCCTGCTACTTGTCAACGCACCCTACTCCGGAGAGTTTGTTGGTGCAGGCAGCTACGGCCCCAGCAAAGCATGCTGCTTACCCTACTATCCCTCCGGATAGGGACGACAAGCGATTTGATGGTTGGGTGAAGAAGGTATTTTCTTCTGGGTGTATGGCTTTAAAGGCAGCCAACTCCGTTTGTGCCCTGGCAAGATTCACTCACACTCTGTGGAATTGTATATCGTTGGCGGCTGAGCATATTTCGGAAGGGGAGGAATGGAATGGAATGGAATGGTTTGCTAGCCTTCATGCAAGACGGCAAGGATGCCATGTGTGAATCCGGTCAGTCGGGTCTGGACATGGCAGACTGTGTCAGCCGGTCCATGGCTGCGAGCACCGTGATACGCAGGTTTGCGTGGTTGCGGAAGTCTGGGTTTGCTCCGGATGTACAATCCCGGCTTCTCAACATTCCCTTTGATGGTGTCCATCTTTTTGGCAGCAAGGCTGACGAGAGCCTTCAAAGGTTGCAGACCTCCAAAGCTGCAGCAAAGTCTTTGAGTGCTGCGGTACGACAACCTCTGCCTTTTTTCGTCCTAGGGGACAGCAATGGAGGGGAGGTTCCTTTCGGTACTACTCTTCCTTTGGTCGATCGAGAGGAGCTGCCAGTCAAAGGGGCCTCCGTAGGAGTACCAGAGGTGGAAAGCAAGGTACTCGAGGTGCCAAAGCCGCCTGGGCAGTTGCCTCTTTGCCATCAGGCACTGCCGCAGCCGCGT
This sequence comes from Ambystoma mexicanum, assembly GCF_040938575.1. Classification (NCBI taxonomy): domain Eukaryota; kingdom Metazoa; phylum Chordata; class Amphibia; order Caudata; family Ambystomatidae; genus Ambystoma; species Ambystoma mexicanum. The sequence goes on along the minus strand of NC_090936.1, from coordinate 495,733,487 downwards.
CCGCTCAGTCATGAGGCCATGTCCCATGGTTCGCCGGTTGGGGGCAGACTGGCGCAGCATCTTGGAGAATGGCATGCCATTACTTCAGATGTGTGGGTTCTGGAGATCATAACCCACGGCTACTGTCTCCCCTTTCGGCAGAGGCCTCATGACAATCCACCGGGGAAGCTCTATTTGAAGCGTCCAGATCCGCCCCTTGCGCAGGAAATCCTATCCCTGCTGGAAAAAGGCGCCTTAGAACTGGTGCCTGTAGCGAAGAGGAACAAGGGTTGGTATTCCCCTTATTTTTGATCCCGAAAACAGACGGGGGGATTGAGACCCATCATGGACTTGCGTGGGCTGAACAAGCTCCTCAGGAGGACAAGTTCAAGATGGTAACTCTTTCTCAAGTCCTCCAGGCCGTTCAACTGCAAGATTGGTTGGTGTCTCTAGACCTCAAGGATGCTTACTTTCATATGCCGATTCATCCAAAGCACAGGAAGTACCTGAGGTTCGCGGTTGGCGACTCGCATTTTCAGTTTCGGGTCCTGCCGTTCCGATTGACTTCCGCCCCGAGGGTCTTCACCAAGCTAATGGTGGTGGTGGCAGCATATCTCAGGAAAGGGGGGATTCACATCTACCCCTACCTGGACGATTGGTTGATCAGGACATGCTCTCCCGAGCAAACCCTCGATCATCTGTCCGTCACCTGCCACTCCCTTCACAAGCTGGGCTTCTCCCTCAATTTAAAGAAGTCCCATTTGACACCTACCCAACAGCTCCAGTACATCGGAGCAGTGCTCGACACATCCCTGGGGCAGTGTTCACCTCCCCAGGTGAGGGCTCATCACATTCTGCAGAGGGTGGACAAATTTCAATGTGACCAGAGTCTCCCGGCATTTGAGTTCTTGAGGTTGCTCAGCCTCATGGCATCCTGCATTTTCCTGGTGCCAGGGGCCAGGCTGTGGATGAGATCTCTGCAGTGGGCTCTCACGATGCAGTGGTCACAGTTCTCCGGCAGGATGTCGGATCCCGTTCAGATTTTGCCCTCGGTCGCACAGGATCTTCTGTGGTGGGCTGTTGAAGGCAATCTGATGAAGGGTGCTCCATTTTGGCAACCATGGTCGGCGATGACGATCGTGACGGACGCATCCCTCATGGATTGGGGAGCTCATGCCAACGAGTTGACGGCCAGCGGCTTTTGGTCTCTGTCGGAGTCAAGACTCCACATCAATCTGTTAGAGCTGCGGGCTGTCAGGCTAGCCCGGAAGGCTTTTCTGCCATCTGAGAGAGGGAAGAATGTCCTGATTATGACGGACAATACAGTGGCCATGCACTACCTCAACAAAAAGAGGGGGGCAGGGTCACTCCCATTGTGCAGGGAGGCGATGCAACTCTTGTTCTGGGCCATTCAGCAGGACATTTCGATCTCGGAAGTTCATCTGGCCGGAGATGAAAAAACGGCGGCGGACGCTCTGAGCAGGCAGAGCACGGTCGCTCACGAGTGGGAGCTGGCTCAGGAAGTTATGTTAGAGATCTTCGCCCTTTGGGGAACCCCGCAAGTGGATCTCTTCACCACCAGTGTCAACCGAAAGTGCAAAAGATTCTGCTTGCAGGAATTTCCTCCAAGAGGAGCCTTAGGGGACACGTTCGTAGTGGAGAGGTCCTTCCCACTGCTGTATGCGTTTCCTCCAGTTCCCGTCGTTCCGCAGGTTTTGCAGAGGTTACAGAGGTTCGGTTCCCGGGGGATCCTCATTGCTCCGGCATGGGCCAGGAGAGCGTGGTACCCGGACCTTCTCGACATGTCCATCTGTCCTCCACGACATCTTCCCTACTGAGATGACCTACTCTCACGGGAGTGGGGTCGGGTTCTCCATCCAGAGGTCAAGTCCCTCCGCCGTCACACTTGGTATCTGAAAGGTTGAGGTATAAGGATTGGGACCTCCCCGAAGTCGTGATGGAGGTGTTGCTTTCGGCCAGAAGGCCTGCAACGAAAACTCTGTACCGTTGCCGTTGGAGAAAGTTCTGGGACTGGTGCAGGGTACAGAATGTGGCTCCTTTTCAATGTTCCATTCCTATGGTTTTGTTGTTTTTGCTTTCCTTCGCCACAAGGGCCTGCAAGTAGGTACCATTAAGGGTTACCTGGCGGCGTTATCCATATTTAAGCTCTCGTCCTTTAATCTCTCCGTTTCTAAAAGGGCTAACTAATGTGTTTCCACCGTCGCCTTTCCAGGTGCCGGGTTGGGATTTAAATTTGGTTTTAAAGTTCCTAATGGGAGCTCCGTTTGAGCCCTTACATTCTTGTCCGTTGCGACTGTTGTCTTTTAAAACTGTATTTTTAGTTGTGGTTACTTCCGCACGCAGAGTGAGTGAGTTGCAGGCACTTTCCGCCAAACCACCCTTCACTGTGTTCCATAAGGACAGGGTTGTCCTTAGGGTGCGGCCTTCCTTTCTTCCGAAGGTTGTGTCGGACTTCCATCTGAGCCAGAAGGTAATTCATCTGGCGTTCTATCCTCCTCCACATCCTGGTAAGGAAGAGGAGAGGCTCCATAGGTGGGACCCTAGGAGAGCTTTGAGTTTCTATCTCTCACGGAGGTCCCGGATCAGAGTGGACATCAGCTCTTTATTGGTTATGCTGGAAGGCGTTTAGGTCAGGCTGTTTCCAAGCACAACTTATCTAGATGGATCATTTTGGCGATCTTGGAGTGTTACCGTTTGGTGGGAAAGGACCCTTCAGTAGGCTTACGGGCTCATTCTGCTAGGGGTATGGCTGCCTCCACTGCCCTACAGAGGGGTGTTCCGATTCGTAGTATTTGAGAAGCAGCCACATGGGCCTCTGTTTGAGAAGCAGCCACATGGGCCTCTGTCCATACTTTTGTGAAACATTATTCCTTGGACTCTATCCATGGGCAGGATTTGGCCTTTGGTAAGGCAGTCCTCTATTCTGCAATTTGATTTGGCATTTTAAATTGATGCAATTGTAAATTCTTTTCCCACCTCCATACGTTGGTACTGCTTTGGGAGTCAGTCAAAGATGTGGAATACGTCGGAGGACACAATCCCTTCGAAGAACAAGTTACTTATCTTACCTGGTAACATTCTTTCGATGGGATGTTCCTCCGACGTATTCCACATCGTACCCTCCCTACCTGCCCCTCTACAGAATTTCTTATGCGATTGCAGCTTACGTTTCTGCAAGGATTTCTGTAGTCATATTGGCAGGAGATCTGTGCCACATGTTCTGGGGAGAAAAAACTACAACCGAGGCTATAGGCATCCTAGATATAACATCCGGTTGACATTGACCATCTACTGAGGCCCTCGAGGGACAGCGTATCGACGCAGGACGCCTACGCCGAAAAAGTTCTCCGAAGCAGCACAGCTGTGGTAATTACTGTTAAAGATGTGGAATAAGTTGGAGGAACATCCCATCTAAAGAAAGTTACCAGGTAAAATAAGTAACTTGTTCTTCTGTCCCTAAAACTGAGAGGGGTTTCCTTGCCACTAAGGAAATTGTCATAATGTCCAAATTATAACATCTGTCCCTGTAGTGTCTCAAGCCTATTTCTGTCCCTAATACTAACCTATTAAACTAACTGTGCAAGGATGATCTCTTCCTAAAGTAAATGGTTCTATGTAGATCCGTCCAACAGACAAGTTTCCAGCCTCTCTGGTATTCAGAAGTGCCAAAAATAAAGACATTTTCAAAACTATAGGACTCCTGGGTTACGGTCATAATCTTTTCCCCTAGATTCCTTCTTATAGTGTTTCTCACTTTTTGGACTTTTTGAGCTTTTTGCTCATACAAATGTCAATAGGTTTTTTCGCAAGAATGTACTCTTTATGCTTCTCCCATTTATTCCACCAACTTCGCACACTATTTTTGCCAAGCGTAGGATTTGGTTCAGTTTGTATTCTTCACTTATTTTGGGTGCGGGTCCCAGACTCGCAATATTGAAATCGGCTTGGTACACTCTTCTGCTAAGCCTTCATACTCTCATGGACTGTCCCGCTTGCCAAGCAATAGTCCCAGTGTGGACTAACCCTCTTTGGGTTTCTCATGTGGGTGTGTGTCCCAGACTCACACTTTGTTCGCAGGGTCCCAGACACTCTTGCTCCGGCTTCTGCCTTCACCCCCTTGCTCTCCCAGGCCTCCTGTGCCAGTAGGGTAACCCGCATGCCTGTTTGCTTTTCTCTGGAAGGTACTCGCATTTCCTGAGCCGCTGCTGCTTCTCTGAATGCTCCACTTGCGTTCAGGGCTTCGTCATGGTCGGCAATGGCTTTCCTGATGTCTGCTTCTTCCCGGTGGTGCATCCTCTCTCCTGGGCGCTTCGCTGGTGCTCTGGATACCCAGAGGTTGCACCCGGCAGTAACGCGAGCAGTCCATTCTTCTGGGACCTTGCTCGCATTCTCCTCCTCTGCTCTCGGCTTCCCTCCTGCTCGCTCCCATCCTTTTCGACCCCCTGCATGACTTCCCCGTTTTCTCGTTGGAGGATGGTTTTCGTATTGCATCTCAGTTGTGGCATGTTTGAACTCCTGCATTTGAAAATGACAGTGCTTTGGGCCAATCACATTGCTGAGAAGCTAGAATGCTTACTTTGCTATTCCAGTGTGATCTTTGGACTCCTGATCATCTTTTTCTCAATTGTTGAAAAGCTGGAGTACTGTTTCGGTTTCTCCATAGAGATCCTCAGACTTGTTGTAATTTTCTTCTCAGTACATGACAGAGTGAAATGTAATATACTTTGCACTCTCTGAGGTTGGAATCTTATCAAGTATATTAGTTTGACTAACTTGACTATAACAGATACTGGCCCTATCAAAAGGAGGGATGGGAAGATTAAACATTGAAAGACAGTTTAGGTTAACTACTGCGGGGGAGTACTGCATTCTCTGAACATGCTCGTCCCATATCCCATAAGGGGGTTCCTCCCCTATGTGATCGTCCCTTGGTGCAGCACCCCCAGGGGGACTATTGTACCGTGGATGCACCGCCCTGGCCCCATGAGAAATGTCTCCCCCTAGAGGAGGATTTCTGCTCCCCTCCTGCTTATAACCAGGGCCATGTCTCTGTTGTACCCAGGCCTTAAAATGGAGGTGCCATCTTCCCAATTAGGATGAGTACCCAGATTGAGGTTCAGGCAGATGACTGATAATGGTGTGGGAACTCCTAGATAGTGGTCCTATGAGTTTTGGACAAGCAGTTCCAGCTGTGTTCTGGTAGAGGTATCAATCCCCCTCCCTGATGTCTTTAAAAGAATATGTGGGTACATTTGGATGAGAGCACAGATAAGGGGCTGGGCAACCATCCGTTTACCAACTCTGATGTAAAACAGGAGGGTGTATTTGCATATGCAATTCCTGTGACACTGGCTGGGTCCTGCTCTACTGCTTCTATCATTTGTTCAAATGACACCTGAATAACACTATATTAAGATATCCCCAAACCTGAAAACACTTTGCATGGGCCTGCAACCTGTGACTCGTCAGTGGTTTTGGACTACCACTTAAATGATCCCTCCCCATTGCTGATGAGGGTTGTGGTCCAAAACACCTGGAGAGCCAACGGTTGCAGTCCCCTGCAAAATATGCTCCAAATGTTCAGGTGTTCGCTCAGATGCAAACAAATGTTTACCCGGAACCCTGTGGCGATCATTTTAATGGGCCCTGTAGGGATGAGAAGTCATTTGGGGGAGGGGTGGAAATGGTTGCCACCTTACTAGGTATGCCCAGATCAATTTGGGTTTCGGCTGTCTTATTAGGGCCAGAATGTTTTCACATTAACAGAGGAATCTAGAGAACAGATGTTCATTCTGGCCCCAAAAAGTCAGCCTACTCCCAAAGTGATCAGAGCACACCGTCAGGCAGCTAGTATCTGAGCATGCCTGACTATATATGCATCAATGTGACCGCTTTCATGCACCTCCTGTTCTTTCTCTCCAACATCCTTTTGATACTGCCATATATTTGGGCACAGCTTGCATGAAAGAAGAAATTACGTACCTCCGGTAATGTTCTTTCTGGTTTATGTTTCTCCCACAGATTCCTTGTCTTGGATATTCTTTCACGCAGCATCATATCTCTGAAACTTCTCAGCAGGGGGTGCTGTAAGGCTCAGGCGTCGAGGATCTTCAGCGATGTCGTCTAGTCTGGATGTGACTTCAGCATTAGCATAAATATCATGCACAGTGCCATGTGACCTCTGTTATCATGTTTCCCAGCGCTCAGCGCAGGGATCACATACGATACGAGGCGCCTTGTAGCGGTGAAGGAGATGACAAAAGGAGAGGGAGCTCTCTAATTGCAGGGTAGAAAGAGGGTGTGATGAGGAATCCTGGGAGTAACATCTGTCGGAAAGAACATCACCAGAGGTAAGTAATTTTGTTTGTCTAATTGATTGTGTTCTCCCACAGATTCATCATCTTTGATAGAATCCCATAACAGTAATAGATCGTAGGAGTCCTTGCCTCACATGGTGTAAAAGGAGTGACAAAACGTTTGCGGTGTCGCACAAAAAGTGGTCGACCTCCCTGGTTCTGCATCAGCTGCAAAATGTCCCGCAATGGCAGTGGTACAGAGCCTTTGTTGCTGGCCTCCTGGCTGAAAAACACTTCTATTATGTCTGCAGGGAGGTTCTTGTCCCTGAACCTCAGTCTTTCAGAAGCCAGGCTTGCAGTCTGAGCATACCTATGATCAGGTGAAGAATTGGGCCACTCTCCCTCTCCTCGGATAGTAGGCCTGTTCTCTGGGTGCAACACCACGGAGGCCAGATGGCCATGTTCAGATGGTCTGGGTTCCACGTCCTCCTGTTCCAATAAGAATAATGGTTGCACCGTACCTCTTCAACCTCCTGATCACTTGGGGAATGACAATGAGTTGTGTGGGAACGGGTACAGAAATTGGACATTTCAATCCACTATGAATGTGTCCCCCAGTGCCTCTCTTGGGAGGAGGGTGGGGAGATTCCTTGGAGTAGAAAAGTTTGCATTTTTTGTTTACACTGGATGCAAACAAGTCCACCTGGAGGGGTGGGGGAACAGCAGAGGGTGAAAATCTCCAAAAAGATTTCCTGGCACAGCTCCCATTGGTGGGAGAAAGAGCCCTGCCTTCTCAGGGCATCTGTCATTGTGTTCTGCATCCTGTCAAGATTAATTGCCGACAGAGATATCTAGTTCTGTTAACACCCAGAGCTGCATTGCCTCTCTGGGGGAGTGACCATACACCTGATCAGAATAGTCTTCCCCTGTATGAAGGGCAAGGAGGCCATCAACACCAGCCTGATTGCCCTCCGCTGTAACCGGTTTATGTGCAACCTTGTCTCCCCCAGGGACGATAGTCCACACACCGTCGGCTTGTTCAGTCAGGTAAGCACCCCAGCCTTTCAGCGAAGCATCTGTGACCAGTCTTCTCTAGCCATGGTTGCCAAAAACACTCTGGCCATCACGTTCTCTCTGCAAGTCCACCACAGGAGATTCTGCGCATCTCTTGTCAGGACTTGAATTAAATCAGCCATGCTGTCTGATACCCGTGGCCATTGATTTCTGAGTACACACTAGAGCAATCTCATTATCAATGTGGTCTCGGGCAGCAGGAAAATGCAAGATGCCATTAGAAATAGCAAACTTCAGAATTCCAGGGCTGGCAGGTATTTATTTATTTATTGGTCATTTGTTAGGCGCTTATACAATTAGCAAAACTGTTTCAAAACGCCCACAGGGCGACAGGATGGGGACAGGGGAGGTAGACAATGAGGTTCCATGTCTTAAAATCACGGCAAAAATGGCAGTGGTTTTTTGCGCCACAATCATGTAAAGGATGCGGGGGACACCTCTGCAACCCCAGGACCAATTATACCATTCAAGGGGACACCCCTGCTCCCCTTAAATGGTATAATGGGGTACACCTTTACTGGGTCAAACCACAGCATTTTTGCGGGGATTTCTTTTTTTTCTTTTTTTCTTAGCAACTACAATTTTGCCGCAATTTTATTACCCGATACCGACAATGAATTACAATAAAGATAATTAATTGAGTTAATAGTGCAAACAAAAGTATGGGGGGTTTTGAAATCTGGGGACCATCTTTTTGATGTGTAGAGCCCTGTCCTCGGAAGTAAAAGCCTTTCCTGAGGGAGAATACAGAACCGTACCGATGAACTGGAGCATTTTGGAGTGTGTCACTTGAGACTTATCGAAGTTGAGGGAGGAGCCGAGTCTGTGGAGGAGGTAGCGTGTGCGATCTAGATCGCTGAGTAGCCAATTTCAGGACTGAGCTCTGATCAGTCAATCTTCCAGGTAGGGAAAAATGTGAATGCGTCGTTTCTCGAGACTGACCGCTACTATCGCCAACAGCTTTCTGAAGACCGTCGGGACAGAGGTGAGCCTGAAGGGCAAAACTGCAATTGGTAGTTTGCCTATGTTGAACCTCCGGTACTTCCTGTGCTTTGGACTGGCATATGAAAGTAAGTATCCTAGAGGTCGAGTGATACCAACCGATCCATAAATTTCCAAGGCCTGGAATATCTTCGATGTTACCATCCTGAACAAGTTCCTCGGGAACGTCAAATTCAAGTGCCTCGGGTCCAAGATGGGTTGCAGACCTCCATCCTTTTTGGGGACTAGAAAGTAAAGGGAGTACCATCCCTTGTTCCACTGGCTCTATGGCACCCTTCTCCAGCATAGAGGCAAATTTGTTCTTGTACAGCGGTTCTGGAACTGAGGGTGGCCGGACGGGACTGGGGCAACTTGCTGAGTACTTTAGAAAAATGAGGCAGTACCCTTGAGAGATCACCTGCTGTGCAGATGCATCCATAATAATACTCCACCATACCGTATTGGGATGAAAAAAGATTCTGAGCGGTTTTGGTCTGGAGCCACACTGGAGGGGATCGAGCTTGGAGGGGACCGAAGCATGAGTGGACTGGGCCAAGATGTCATTTTGAGTCATACTCTGTTATCTCCTTAGCAGGAGGTCCTCACCCGAAGGTATCTTTCGCCTTCACCATAATTTGCCTGAAAGCTACATTAGGATGGACATGAGGGTCGCTTGTTCAAAATGTACCTCTGGAGAGTTGACCAGTCCACTAGCATCTTTAAAAGTTGATGCTAAATCGATTAATCAGTCTTCCTCATTTTGGAATTCCTCAGGTACTTTTCCAACGGCTCAAATCCGAATGGAATTTGATCTTCTTCGAAGGTGTTCTGCAGCAAGTCCCTTTAAGTCCTCTCAGACTACAGGATGAACCTCGATGTCGAGGATTCCTCGAAAGCCAATGGGCCTCAAAGTCTCTGCCTGTGCAACTTCAAAGAATGACAAGGCCAGTAGGGTTGTAGACAGTGTCGCGAGCTCTCCAGTCTTTGTTGAGGTCTTAACCACCCACAGGCTTCTAGGCATGTGGGAAGGACTGGACTCAGAGACCCTGCTGGCTTTGATGGGCGCGGTGGGCTCGACTGTCTTCTTTACAATTGAAGAGGAACCGGGCAGACCCGCTTTCTTTAAGAGTGTAACATTTTGAGCTGAAACTCTTACTACTTTTCTGCTGAGATGGTTTTTGAGGGAAATATACCCATCTAGAAGTCGGTCTTCTCTTCTTTGACAAAAAAGAAGAGTGCTGGGATTTGCTCCTCGAGTTGGATATTTTTGTGTTTTTTTAGACTTCTTTTTCTCCCTCTCATGCGATTTTTATTTATTCACCCACACCCCTCCTGTTTCAAAGGGGTTCTACTGGACGACCTTGATGCCGAACACCCAAGAGTTAATTTTGAAGCCCTCTCCTTCAAGACTGTCCTATTTTGGCATGAAGCACCGCCAGTGATTACCTGATCTTCACCACAAGCAAAGCTTTTGTTGGTTGCTGAAAGACATTTTAGTGGCGCAATATCGACATTTCTTACAACCATAAGGTTTCAGTGTCAACATGATTGACAAAATTTAGAGCTGATTTCCTCAGGCTACAGTAGTTGTTCCCGAGAAGCGTGCTAAGCATGCAGAAAAAATTAACGGAGTCACGGGGCAAGCATGGATGAGGAATCCATGGGAAGACGCAATCGATTCTAAAAGGTTTTTACAGAGTTCTGCTGGCATATTGTGAGCTGCATCGTGGACGTTTTTCATGCTTGACATGACCAAGTATATGCTAGAAGGCAGGAAAAGTGAGCGCTCACCGCCACTGGCATAACCTCAGGGAACATGAGCACAAAGTCTGCACACCAAGCCTAAAGTGTTACCGAGCTCAACTACAACCGGGTTTGGGGGAATGCTGTCCTTTGATTGAATGGTGCTGAATCTTCTTTTTTGTGTGTTTTGTAAGTAAAAACAATGTAGAAAAACCTTTAACATTACAGCATGAACATTCCTTCCATAATCATTCTCTATCATAACAGCACATCCTTAAAACTGGCTTAATTTCCTCCTATCTAGACACTGGTCGTACCACAAATTCCAACATTTTCATTACAGCAATTACCAATCTAGTTTGTTCCCCTATTAACATCCATCCCCACCACTCTGTTAGATTAAGGGTTTCACCCATCCATTCAAACCCCTACAAGAAGGCACTTCTAATTTGCTTTAATGATTCACAATTGATTATCGAATGCATGGGTGTTTCAACAGTATCACTGTTCTTACAGTATTGACACTGAGTGTTTTCCACTCCTAGGGTTTTTCTTAGCCATTGCACCTCTTTCCTGTCCAAGACGTTTAAAAGGCATCTAAGCATTACGTCTCTATACCTTGAAGATGGAAATTGTTGGAGGTATCTAGGAAGGACATTTAGTTCTTTCCTTTCTGCGATCAGCGGTCTTTTTTGTTTGACTTTCAAATTGATCTTGGGTAGAGATCCAATCCCCTGCCATAAGTTTCCTCTTTGCCTTAATAGGATTTAGCATCAACATTTCCATCTCTAGATTCTTTATCATTAAGATGCTTTACACTTTCAATCTCCAAAGTTAAAGATGCTTATTTTGGGACCCTTGACCTAGATCCAGGATTTCAAAAGGCAAAGTCGTAGAATCGGAAAGTACTGCTGAGTAATCTCCCCATTAAAAAAAGTCTAACAGGTCTGTTGGAGAGATTTTTATAAAAATGTGGGGAAGGAAGGAAGAAGACAAATTCCGACCCACAGAACAGTACAACCCCAACCAATCCAAATGGCCCAGAGAAGCACACAAACACCAAAAGCACCATAAAGGGAGGGGGGAAAGTGTTGAGGGGCATACTGAAGCTCTCCCCATTAATCTCTAGATAAACTTGCTGAATATGGATGGCACTTGCCTTAACCAAACGGCAGCAGCCAATCTATGCGGTGAAAAACCATAGTCCCTACAGGAAGGTTAATTGGCAGCCGGGCGAGAGGTGAATGTAGGGAGTGTTGCAGAGCCAGCAGGGAGACCTACGGGAAGGTGCTTCCTGACTTAGAGGTGGCAGGCGTGTCACATAATTAACACTGCCTAAAAAGGACCCTGAAATAGTGGGGCATGGAGATGATGTGCATTTGAGCCAAGGTCTTTGAGAGACCTAGCATAGCTGATGCTGTGAAAGCCAAGGTTGGGTAGAGGCTTGAAGCACAAAGTGGGAGTGTGTTCTGTATGTGTGTTCTCTCCAATGAAGGAGACAAACTGAGGGAGAGCCAATGAGGGGGGACCCGATACCTGGGTGAGGTGTTTGGTGAGCCAGTGAAAGCTAGAAGACTGTAGGAGTCTGGTCTGTGAGTAGACCTAGGGGGGAGAGCCTTCTTGAAAGGAGCGATTTGTCTTGCTTTGATGGTTAGAGCTGGACATGTGTAGATTATTAGTATTTATGAAAAGATATGTTGGACAAACCTTGAAACATTTTGTTTTTAAAACTTGGGGTATCCTAGAGGCTAATAACTTGTTAAGGCTAAGTTTGAAGACTCTGTTGGCCAGATTGTTGGAACATTCTTTTGTAGTGTAGGGTATTCCAATGAGGGCCAAGGATTTATAAGAATAGCAATTGGCACTTGTGTTGAAACTTGAACTCAAGGGTGTTGGATGTCTGGAGTATAACTCCTCTGTATGTTGTCCCACACTGTTTGCTATACGCACTTCCTTATTTGTAGTTTACACACTTCATTATTTAGGCATTTGGTCCAAGCCCTGCCTTAAGAACCAGTAATAACCACTTTGTCCCAACAGACCCACCATGTGACTTGTACCTGAATGACTTTTTTAATGCAAAGGGACACTGTCCAATATCTTAGACAGGAAAACCTTGTGGAGATGCATACCCAGCACTACGTGGCTTGTGTACATGCACATAGTAACTGTTAGATTTATAGAAACAATATGTTGGGACCCTTGGATTTGAAAACACTGCCATGTTTCCGCACATGCAATGTTAGACTAACAATCCAAAATATCAAATTAATGCATGATGAGAAGACCAATGCTCCAATCTGTGAAGCATCTGTGGGATTTACTTTTGCTGTGGGATTGTCCACAAAGGAAATCTGTTCAATGTTAATCAGTCATTGCCGGTGGGGTCCCATCTCACAATGTGCATTTTTTTCTCTGCTCCCTAGCACTACCTAACTGCGTTGGGTGGTATTGTGGCCATCCCGTTGATTCTCTCCAAGGAACTGTGTCTGGTACATGATCCCCTGACCCAAAGCCACCTTATCAGCACCATCTTCTTCGTCTCTGGGATCTGTACCCTTCTTCAAGTTCTTTTTGGAGTCCGGTAAGGGAGAAATTGTAATTGCTTGAGTAAAAGTGCTTGTTCTGTTTGAACTGTACATTTCCTGATACACTGTTCGGAATGTAACCGTCTGTTTGGATAAAGATACTCATTTGTAAATGCAACAGAAAAGAAAATATATTCTGTCACAGCTTGGCCCTCTAAAAAACAAAGAGAATATGGCTTCAATATTTACCTCTTTACTGTCAAGGATACTAGCTAAATAACAGATGCAGTCTATAATATGCTTAGTATGATTTGGGCCCTTTAATCTGGGGAGCCACACCCTTGAAAATACCGTCTGAAGCTGGGAGTGTAGAGTATAATGAAAAAGTGGATGTTTGACAATGTTGCGCAGCTGTACACACGCAGGAATTCTGTGGGTGGTCTACTGTTTCCCCCCCCCTGCCTCCCCTCCCTTCGAGTTAGGTTACAGCCTTTATGGTGTGCAGGTAAATCCCCTGGAGAAATTTGGAGCCAGGAATGAACAAGGATTCCAAGTAGAGTGACAATTCTTCAGGCCACACGTAGCTTCCAATAGAGGCTGAGTCCAGATGGTGAAGCAGAAACCCTGTGAAGCATATAGAGTTGCGAAGTGTGACCAAGAGTACTTCGGCAATGAGTAAAGTGCTAACATAAACTGAAACATTTGTGTTGATAACCCACATTAACAAAACCCCTGTTGTAGTCTTCAGAACACTGTTTACTCCCTGGCTCGATAATGTTGTCTTTCTGGCCTGCACATTCTGAATGGCAAATCCTTGTGACATCCAACATGTTTTGGTTTTAATTGCAGAGTTTTCTGATGAATCCGGGCAATTTGTCCCTTCTCAAGGAGGAGCCACCCCCTTTGGGACTCGGGAAGTGAGCCTGCTATGCAATACACTCCCTAGGGGACCGGGCAAGCTGGATCTCATTAGGGCTGACCCCTCCAGAGGGGACAAGGAAACCCCAGACAAAGAAATCTGCCCCAACATGCACGTAATATCCAATAGACCAAAAAGGACACACCCCGCTAGGGAATGAGAACAGGAAAATAATTGCAAGTAAAACAAATTTATATAAGATATGAGATCCTAGCAGAGAACGCTGCTGCTCGAGAGCGCTCTGCCAAACAATACACAGGCAGCACATTAAGAAGACACACATCGTCAGTCATGATGTTTCAAAATAGGGTACAATCTTGGCACTGGATTGAGGGAAGGCCTATGCTCCGGGCACAGGTGGGTCTGCTGGGATCATCTCCGCGGTGTGAAGGTCGAGCTTAGTTGAAAAAGAGTTACATTTTTGACTAATCTAAGCTTAACAGCAGATATTGGCATACAAAGAATTATAGCGGACATACACCATTTCATGGATGGGGGGCCTTTGAAGAGTATAGATAGATATATTGGCATTCTGACCCTTGCATTCCTGGGGGTAGGGTGGCATATGGCACCTCTCCCAGGTGCCTTATCTATGGAGTTTGATCTGTAATTTATATTTCCTGGTGCCTCACAATTCAAACTAATATAATGACAGATGTTAGTTTTGGGGAGAATATACTATTGCACAGGATTAAGTATATGGTGGTTGATCTGGTGTGATTGTTGGAGGGGGTCCTGCAGGCAGTTACTTTCAGAGAGAGTGGAGGGCAGGGGGCAAGTGGACCATGGCCTGGCAGGGAGGGGGTAGAGAGGCCACAAGTAGGTCAGTGGAGATGGATGGGCACAGGGTGTGGAGCTTGCCTCGGTCACACACTCTGCAGCAATCACTTTCTGTCAGTACTCAATACTAACTAATTGCAACAATAAATAGCTGGATGTCTGTGAGAACAAGGCTTGCGCAGAGCTGAAAGGGGGTGGAAGCATCGTGGGCTGACTGTGCCCGGTGCTGGGGAAGGGAGATCTGACCTCTCAGTGGAATTAATTTGGGCCTAGTAAAAGATTGCGGTTGGCAGGATTGTCAGGACACAAAATGGAGTTTCTAAACACACGCACACATTAGGTTATTGGCATACTGGTCTATATTATATTGTGCAAATATTTACGAAGGGGGTGTAGGTGTCTTCCCCCTTTTGCTTACACGTGGTCTACTTGCTGCAGGAATACTGAAGGGGGTGGGACGATGCCACCTCTGCCCCAACATTCCCCCCTTTCGTTACTACTAATGTAACAAATACTTTGTCCCATTACGTCTGCGTTCCTCTGCAACTCTTACTGCCTCGTCCCAGGCAGGGGTACCTTTTATTGGCATCCACCTCTGCACAAATTTCTTAAGCTTTCCCCACAGTGACATACTCTTCAGGGTATATACAATCTCCGTCTAAGTCCACCCACACCAAGATCGTGGGGCTGTTTGTTTGTAGTGTGGTGAAGGTTGTCCACTGCATCCCCTGTTTGATATATTGCCACTGTACGATATTTGGGCTCGTCATTTTCTCCTGTTCGTACTTTGGCTTCTCTAGCGAGAGGCCTGTTACCATTACTTTTTGGCTACCAATAGTCACCATCATCATCGCACTACTAGGATTCGCCTTAGCACAGCATCGAACCCTTAACTGGCACACACAAAAGATCAGCAGGGGGAGATGATGATGGGGACTAGCATTTTCATCAGTGTCCCAAGCCCTAATGGCACCCACTCCAATGCTGTACTGAACCAATCATTCTGCTGCATGCCACCTTCTTTCTTCATTCTTGCTGAGTTCATGCACTGCTGTTATTACGTGTGAAAGTGTCCTGTTCTCAGCATCTGAAGAAGGTATGAAAGTACAACAGCACTCCCGATTTTTCAGCAAACACCGCCCTCCATAGCTGTGAGGAGGTTGAGCACATAATGGTTCTGCATTGTCATAAGTCTCAGTGCTCTTAGTTCCACCTTGATCACGTTGAACCCCTCCTCAGTGTTGTTTGCCAGCTGGATCAGCTCCCAACACACGATCTGGAACCATTTGACGTTTGCTCGGGTCTAGATACTGGGGATCAGTGATGCAAAGAGTGTCTCAGCGGAGTTGAAAAGTTTATATTCATCAGGGATCTGTGCCTAAAGGTCAGAAGTCTTTAGAAAGGTAGTTGGATGCTTTCTTTTTGCATGACACTTGATCCTTCAGTTTGTCTTCAGATAGTATGTCGAAGATGGGGGGGGTGCTTCATTCTTTGGTTGGGGTGCCAGTGGCTGTCTGTTGGGCACCCCTTCTCCCAGGACATGCTCTTCCGGAATCACCAGCAGTGCAGAGTGCAGCGTTGCCAGAGCACAGTAGGCCATCCATGATGACGGGAGGTGCAAGTATGCCTGTTTGGCACACACCCATTAGTGTCCATCAGGGCAGCAGTTCCTTTTCGCATATCTGGGACCACGAGTGACCTGTTGCAATGTGCGTTTGACCCCAGGGGTACTCTTCCTTCCCCAAGAAAGCACAGTTAATATTGCTCTTCATGTTGGATCTTGATTGGCTTTTCGAGGGCTGTGACCCATGTCAGCTTGGTTATGTGTTGGGTCCATGTCTGGGCACATGTTTCTTCCATCCATTGTAGTCTCTTATCTGACAAGCCACGCAGTGCTTCTGTTTTGCACATCACTGTTGCTTCCTGCCATTTATTTTCTGCAAACATTGTCCCTTGTTTGATTTGAAAGAATGGCTCCTTAAAACATGTTGCACCATCAGGTTTCCTTTTGCATGTTTTCTCATCTGGCGGGAGCAGTTGCATTTTCACTGTGTGCCTGGAAGGTGGAAGGTGCTCCTGATTCTACATAGTGCACGATGAATGAGACAGTTGGCTTCCACTGAAGGAGTTTCTTGAGGCACTAAAACCTTAGGCGTACCTGACGCATGATATCAGTGAACATACATAGCAGCTACCATTCGTTGCCTGTCTCCCAGTGTCACTCATGTCTGAGTACCACTTGTTCAACTGGTTCAGATGGCAGAGGTTTTCTACCGTGTCCAACCCTAACCCATGATAAGCGTCATACTTATACTGTTTTACTTACCTTCTTTTCTACTTTTTGATGGGATAGATTGGCGTCTAGCTAAATACCTTTTACATAACCTATCTGTAGTACAAAGTGACATTTGTGCATTAAGGGGTGTGGATGATACATTGGGATCAGTGTTTTGTTGCCAATATTGGGTATCTGATAAGACATTTGGAGCGGTAATAGAGAACATATACAATTTGAGTAAGCTATGAGGTAGTCACATTATCAAGTTGTGAGGTAGCTTGTAGTGTAAACAAAGTGGGTGTTGGCCCCATTACTATTTCTACATTATAAACACTTTTATTCTCATTATATACAAATATTTCAGTCTCTGGAGTTGCTTTGGTTATGTTCTTGTGCAAAGCAGTGAGGTTAGGCAGCATTGTGTTATCCTAAATCGGCCATACCCCAATCCGTATTAGTTTTCCCCCACCCTCCCTTCTTTTACATCTCCCATAATAAAAGATGCTCCCCAATAAATCCCCAACCCTAACATAATGATGCTGAATACAATTGCTACACCATACAAGCCGCAGTCATGACTATATGCCATTGTGGCACTTATTTTATTCCTACTGCTATTTATCTGGGGTCTTTGAGTTGTGAGTAGCATTGTCTCCACCATCGCAGCACCTACAGAAAATGATAAAACTGGGACGGGGATTATTAAAAGTCTGATGATGAATAATGATGAATAAAGATGTAAGATGAGGGAGTATATTTACACCTCTGCTTCGTTCTCTTGTGCATCTATGTTTTCAGTACTCATGAAAGACCCATCTATGGCACCACTGTTTCTCTTTCATTTTCTTGTGGTGCTTCACGTGCTACACTGTGATGGGCTTTCCTCACATCTGATGGGTGCACCCAGTATTTCAGTCCTTTTACTTTTACTGCTAGGCGGGGTACAATATATTACCTCATATGGACCATGAACCTTGGTGAGTTCCACCTTCTTACGAAACTTTGAACATATACTAGTTCCCCAGGCATTAGAAGTTTTGTTGGACTGTCAGGTGCTGCAGTTGTGGTGTCTGTTTCATTTTCTCGTGTGAAGGGTGAGGCAATTTATTTGGCAATACATCTTACTTATTTGGTTAGTTGTGTAAGGTACTCCTTAAATTCTTTGCCCAATACTGTTGCTGTTCTACGCACTTCTGACATTCGCCTCACTGGGGACAGCAGTGTTTGCATGTGTCTACCAGTTACTATTTCATGAGGGGACAAGTGGTGGTCCTTACTGGCCTGCGTGCACAACTGGAATAGGGCTAAAGGCAAACAATAGACCCAATTCCTGAGTATGGCATAGTTTAGACAATCTACTTTTGAGTAGACCATTGATTTTCTTGACCATTCCGTTCACTTGTGGGTTGTAAATTGAGCACATTTTGTGTTTTATTCCCAGTAAGGTTGTTACCTCTTTGAAGAGATCATTTACAAAATGTGTTCCTTTGTCGGATCATATGGCATCACATATTCTCCAAGGCGGGAACACTTCCCTCACTAAATATTTCACTGTGTACTTCGCGTCTGGATGGGCACAGGACCCTGCTTCCACCCAGCGTGAAAAGGGACAGACCACCACAATCGGGTATCTAGCTCCATTGCACCTTTCTCTCATGTCTGCATAGTCGATGTGCAGCTCACGGAAGAGTCCCACTGGGCATGGCAATGTTCCTCGTATTGTTCTGAGTGGTATTCCTGAATTGAATGTTTGACATGTGGTACATTCAATTGTCATTTTGTTAAGATATTCCGGGAGGTTGGTACAAACCAATGTTCCTGGATATCTGCTGCAATATGCTGTTTTGATGTGTGGGCTGGAAAATGTAGTTGTTGGAATGCTACTAGTAACAGCTCTACAGGCATTAGTACTTTTCCTGTTGTATTCTGTCTCCATAGAGATCAGTGGGGGACTGAGTGCACCCTCTTTTTGCCCATAATTCCTGTTCTTTAAGGGGCGCTCTTTTGAATTTCTATAATTTGCGCTATGGGTAGTGCATTATATCCCTCCCCTATGGGCTCTTGTTGTTTCCCTTTTACCACACATTCGGTCATTACTGGTTTTTGGAAATATGCTGCTTGTTTGGCAGCGGCATCTGCTGATGCGTTTCCAAGCGATATTTTATCATTGTTGTGTGTATGGGCTTGGCATTTTACCATGGCCACTACCAATGGCTCTGCAAGTACTTCAATCAATCTGTTTAACAATTCTGTATGTTGTACTGGGGACCCATCTGCTCTCCTGAACCCCCTTCTCCATCGTGATAACCCGGCATGCACCGTAGTGGTGACGTATGCCGGGTTAGAATATATCATTGCTGCACTACCCTTTGCTGTATTTAGTGCTACTAATTCTGCTGTTTGTACCAACATTTCATACCCCCCCTCTTCCATCCTTACCACTGCAGCCCCAACAAGTTTTTCTCCTGTTTCTGGGCAAATTGATGCTGAACCATCTACAAAGAACACGTCTCCCTCCTCCAGTGCATTTTCACTAGCTTTAGGGATGTCATCCCCTTCTCCCTCATAGGTGGCACAATCATGATCCTGCATGTCTTTTACTGTGCATGGCTCTCTGATGAACGTGGCCGGGTTTACTGTTTTGCAGCGTAAGACATGCACATTAGGGCTTGAAATTATGATTTCGTAAGCTGATGCTCTGTGTGGTGAGGGGAGATTTGGATCATTCAAGGATGGCAAACAATGAGTGTTTGACGTACAATGTGATGGAACATCCCATCACAATTGTGGAACTCTTTTCGAATGCAGAGGTGGTTGCTGCGAGAGCTTGTTCGCACGCAAAGTGTCCCTGCATTACTGAATCAAGTGGGCTGCTGTAATAGGCCAGTGGCTTGTGGCCCAGAGATGTCTTCTGTGTCAACACTGCAGTCATTAGATTTCCGTTTGCATGTGAAAATAAAAAAAATTCCCTTTCATAGTCGGGTGTGGCTAGGAGAGGTGCTATACTTATTAGTTCCTTTAGTGTTGTGAATGCAGTGTGCATTTCAGGTGTCCATTTTATTGGTATTTTGTCCTTCTGTGCTTCTTTCAGCCCTTGCAATAGGGGTTGGGTGTAGGCGGCAAAATCTAATATCCATGCACAGCAGTAATTACAGATGCCGAGCAACTTCTGCATGTTTTTTACAGTATGTGGTGTGGCTGAGGCACATACTGCTGCCGCTCTGTCAGGTATTATTCTTTTTTTGCAATCTTTGGAGATCAATTGGCCTAAGTACAGGACCTTAGCCAGACAATTCTGTTATTTGCTTTGGTCTACTTTTACCCCTTCTGGGCCAGCAATGTTAGTAGGCTGACAGTCTTTTCTGCATGCTTCCTCCCCGTTACTACATACCAGGAGGTCATCCACGTACTGAATGACTGTGCTTTGTACATCAATATTGCTGAAATCTTCGTACAATGTTCTGTTAAAGATACTTGGGCTCTCACAGTACCCCTGTGGCAGCCGGCGGTGTTTGTATCTCCCCCCCATTGTGAAGGCGGTGAGATATTGGGATTCTGGGTCGAGGGGCACTGAGAAAAAGGCATTTTTCAGGTGAACCACTGTGAAGTGGGTGGCCTGTATCAGGATGCTGCACAAGATGGATGCCGGGTTTGGGACAAGAGGGAACGCTACGCTTTCTGGACAATATTATATAGGGGGTGGAGGTCCTGGATCATACGCCACACCCCCCCTGTCGCTTTCTTGATTGGATAAATGGGCGTATTGCATGGGGAGTAGGAGGGGACAATGATGCCTTGCTGCAATAGTGCGTGTATTGTGTTTTTTATATCTTCCTCTGCTTCCCTGGAGAAAGGGCATTGTCTCACTCTGGGCAAGACAGCACCTGGTTTCAGTTTTATTTTTATGGGGGTCCTGTCTCTCAGCAACCACACATCGTGGGGGTTTGTGTTACACAAATATGGCGGTACTTGTAAGTCTGCATCAGAGAAACATGGCGGTGCACTGACAGTGGGCATGAGGGGGTTTGCTATCGTCTTTTTAAAAAAAAAATTCTTATATCACAGGGCATGCACATTTCTAACATAATCTCCCCATCACTGTCATTGTCAGTGAACAGTTTGTCTGTTAATTCTCGTAATGGGATATTTGGATCAATATACATCACTGTTCGCCGCTCACACCGATGTGGGTCCATGGCAATTGCTACAATACGCTTTGCTGACACTTGCACTCCCTGTAGGTCAAGAGAAATGACTGTACCAGGCACTATTTTGGGTGTGGCCACAGGTCGGAAAACAAAATCGGAGGGTACTCTCCATTCTTTTCATGTTTGGGGACTGCTCTTGCTAATACTTGTATCCCATTCACAAATATATCTGCATTTGTGGGTATTCATCGCACAGTTGTCTCATTTGCTAAGGTTTGTATCAGTAACATTGCTCGGAGTGCGCACATTCCTGGGGTGGAACACACTATCCCCCCGTCTGTAAATGCTATGGTCATATTGAACTTACTGACTAAGTCCTGACCCAATGCCTTTTATGAGGGACACCTCATGATGGTAGGGGTGCTCAGACTGTTTTTCCCCCCATCCTGACATCACAATATTCTGTGTAAGGAACCATAACCACAGCCCCAGAGAATCCCCGCGTCCCGAGATTTTTGCCAGATAATGGAAAATCACCTTCACATAGACATGATTTTTTTTCCCGGGAGTCCACCATAAAGATGAACTATTTATTCTCTATCTCTGCCCCCACCAGTGGTTCCTCGTCTGGATGCAAGGTAGTGGATAGTACTGGACAAGGCTTCTCTGTGGGCTATCCTAGTTGGGGTGAGTATCTGTTCCGGGGCAAGAGAAAATATTTTAATTGAGCACACATGTCCCCCGATAGGGTGCAGGTGCGCCATTAGCAGTAGTGACAAATGGGTTTGCAGGTGTCACTTGATTTTGGCAGGCTGGGCGGGACTGTATACAGTGAGAGGGGTGGATGAGCGTATTGTACCCTGGTATAGGTCTGCTATCGGGCTGCCCATCTGGTTCATAGTTTCCTATGGGCAGGCTGTATGGGCTACCCGGGTGTGGGTGTCCGTACGGCTGTTCATTGCCATACCGCTGGTTGGTCTGGTAATTGGCCACTGGCCTAATTCGGCATTCCCTTGCAAAATGACCTCATGATCAGCATGGTCCAGGTCCACCCCCCCTTGGTCCTTGTCCTCCATATCTTCCCTCCTCCTCCCTGTTGTCCTTGGTACCCACCTCTCCCTCTTGCGGGTCTTCCTTGCCATTGGGGTCCCATGTAATGTTCTTCTCCACCCCACTGTTCCAGGGCCCTTCCTTTCCTTTGTTCTGCGTAACGGGTGTCTCTTCAAATATTTTCCATTAGTCTGGCACTTTGTGTCTATTTTGGAGCTGTTTCCTTTTGTATTTCACCATTAAATAGGTTGCTACATGGTCTAATGTCCCCTTATCAAAAGACTCTTCTTCTGGACAGGCATGGGGTGATCCCTCCAACTTCATTTCTGTCACCCATTGACTATGGTACTTTTTTATCCTGTCATGGTATAAGGGGAGGTTTTTTCAAATCTGGGATAGTGGGATCTCCATCCCCATGCTCTACAAGGGGCCTCTTTTTCTCGCCCCCTTTCCCACCGTCACCTTTAGGTCTTAATCCCTGTTATCCCAACAACAATATATATATATTTTTCACTTCAAAACATTACTTATACATTTTCAGGACAGACACATAAAACATGAACCATTGAACACTTCGACAAAACACAACCAACAAATATGTTGACAATACCGAACAAAAACATGAACCTTAAATGTTTTTACTTTTACCCCAGAACCCCCCTCTGTTAAATCATAACCCCCTTCTCACACATTCAACATTCACATCACCTCTGCCCCCTCTGGGCCTGCCTTCACAAAGTTTATAAGAACACTAAAATACTGCACTATAACAATAACCACTAATTATTCCTGAGCCTACTAATTATGCGAGGCTCCTACTTTTATCCTCTTTTTCATTTAATAGTCACACTGGGCGGGACAGTCCAATGCGGCGCCGCCTTCTACTCCTTTGCAGAGCTAGGTTCCTGTTTCTCCTCTATTCTTCAACTTATTCTTCCATATAAAAAACAATTGCCATAAAAAGATACTTATTTTCATACACTCATTTTACTCATTTATACCCTAACTATGCGTGTTCCGTTCCCTTATTAAAAGACTCCATAGACACATTTTCCCACTTTCCCTTATTTGTTTTTCCCTTGAAATTAATACTCCCGTGTCCGTGTTCTTCCAAGAACCTCAGTTCGGTCTACCCACAATGTCTCCGCCTCCCCGTTGTGGCCCCACCTGGCTCCAGCAAGCAGTTGGGTATTCGCAAAGCCGGGACCTACAAAATCTTCTCTTCTTCCTACATGTTTTTTGGGGACTGGTCAGCCCTAGGTGGGTGAGGCCCTGGATCTCTCTGCAATTACGGGAGGGAGGGTCTCGAGGAATATAACGCAAGAGGGGTCCAAAATGAAGTCTCTTCCCCAACATGCACGTAATATGCAATAGACCAAAATAAAGGACACACCCCACTAGGGAATGAGACCAGGAGAATTGCAAGTAAAACAAATTTATATAAGATATGAGATGCTAGCAGAGAACTCTGATGTCTGAGAGCGCTCTGCCAAACAATACACAGGCAGCACGTTAAGAAGACATACATAGTCAATCATGATGTTTCAAAATAAGGTACAATCTTGGCACTGGATTGTGGGAAGGCCTATGCCATACTGGATAGTGTAGGGGAGGTCGGCTGCTAATTGGACGTTGCTCCTCTTCGCTCTGGGCACACATGGGTCTGCTGGGCTCATCTCTGCGGTGTGAAGGTCGAGCTTAGTTCAAGAAGTTACATTTCTGACTCATCTAAGCTAAACAGCAGACATTGCCATACGAAGAATAATAGAGGGCATAAACCATTACTTGGATGCAAGGGGGCTTTGAAGAGTATAGACAGATATATTGGCCTTCTGACCCTTGCATTCCTGGGGGTAGGGTGGCATTGGCCCCCTCTCCCAGGTGCCTTATCTATGGGGTTTGAGCTGTAATTTATGTTTCTTGGTGCCTCACGATTCAAACGAATATATAGACTGATGTTAGTTTTGGGGAGAATATACTGTTGCACAGGATTAAGTATATGGTGGCTGATCTGGTGTGATTGTTGGAAGGGGTCCTGAAGGCAGTTACTTTCAGAGAGAGTGGTGGGTAGGGGCCCAGTGGACCATGGCCTGGAAGGGAGGGATATAGGGGGCAGAAGTAGGTCGGCGGAGATGGATGGGCACAGGGGGTGGAGCTTGCCCCGGTCTCTCACTCTGCAGCGAGCACATTCTGTCCGTTCTCAATACTAACTAATTGCAACAATAAATGGCTGGACGTCAGTGAGAACAAGGCTCGCACAGAGCTGAAAGGGGGTTCAGGCATTGTGGGCTGTCTTTGCTGGGGAAGGGAGAGCTGACATCTCAGTGGAATGAATTTGGGCCTAGTAAAATATGCCGGTTGGCGGTTGGCAGGACGCAAAATGGAGTTTCTAAACACATGCATACATTAGGTTATTGGCATGCTGGTCAATGTTATATTGTGCGAATATGTACGGAGGGGGCGGAGGTGTCTTCCCCCTTTTGCTTACACGTGGTCTACTTGCTGCAGGAATACTGAAGGTGGGATGATGCCACCTCTCCCCCAACAATTACCCTGATAAAAGGAGGAAAAGGCTGGACACCTCATACCTTAATATTTAGAGGAAATAGAGAAAGTTAACAATACCTCTTTCCTATCATAAGAACACGCCTAAACCAGAAATATGGTATTCCCCACTTCTTGATAATGACTTGTCTAACCCCTCCTCAGCCTTCCTATATATAATCGGGTACATTCTGTTCTTTTCCCCAAACACCACTTAAGTACTGTTGAGTACCGATTTCATATGAGAAACAGCATTCAAGTACTGAGAAGATGTAAATCAAGGCACATCAACCTCTCAATTTTCCATGTCCCCTTAACAAGAATCGGGCATTTGACATTCGCTATGCACACCTGCAGCCTGTAAGACTTTTAAACCAGTATAAAAAGCACTCAATGGTTGGATAGAGTAGGAGGGTGTATGGAAGTCACAGCTGAGACAGAGTTTCACAGGACCAGAAGGCAGAGAGCGGGACGGCCAGATGCTTTCCCCTGCAGAGTAAGGCAGGGAGGAGGAAGCGTGGTGAGGCAGCCGTGTCTCCAAGGAGCCAAAGACCGGAATTGGGAGGTGACGCGATTCCTACAAGACTCTGTGAATTGCTCGTTTTCCTGGGCAGTGGGAAGGAGCGTCTGAGAGGCAGGGGGCAAGACCTTGACCTCTGTGGTTGAAGCCAGAGACAGCAGAAGCAGAAGTGTGACCAGTGTGTTTCTCGGCGTGAAAAAAACCCGGTACGTGAGTCAGGCCTCTATCGCTACAGTGTCTCTGAGCGAACACGTGCAGGCGGCACGCTAATGAAAGCTCTTGCTATTGCTACAGTGTGTTTGAGTGAATGCGTGCAGTTGGCACGCTAATGAAGGCTTTTAATGGAAGCAAAGCAAAAGTAACTGAGTGGTTGCATGCAAGAGTGTACGATCTTGAAAGACTCTGTGGTTGGATGAGGAGCTCATCTAAGGAAAGAGTAAAGAGACTTTTCTGAGTGTAAAGAAGCACTGTGGCGGTCCCCAGGCAGCAGGTTAATCTAGTAGGGCCTCAGAGAGCCCACAAGGAAAACAGAAGAAACATTGAACAAGTAAGGCGCCTGGTTGCATGACCTGTAGTGGGTGGACCATGCGGTCTGACAACTGCGCCATGACCATGGGGGTCCAAAGCTGAATAAAGAACGGTGAGCTGAACTGTAATATTATACAAGAGGCAACGGTGAGCCAATTAAATATTTTGTGAAATATAAAGCAGTCAAGAGGGTCCAGCTCATGGCGACGGAAGCCTAAGAGGTCCGCTATAGAAGAATATTCCGACAAGAGAACTTTGTAAATCTTGGTGCTTTGAACTTTGGGAAGGGAGCTGCAGAGGAACTCCACTGTTATACTAACTTTATTCTGGAACGTTTCTTGAGTGCTTTGAACTTGGGGAAGGGAGCCAATGAGGAGTTCCACGTTCTCCCTACTTTTACTTTGAACACTGTTGAGTTGGCCAAAGCCCATTCACCCTGTTATTCTGTAGAAGTGAAGGCAAGTATAGGTTTTGACGCAGGCAAGACTTTTACTTTTGATTTACAGACTTAGACTCCCCTTCGTTTTCCTTTCATTAGGGAACATTCCTACCTTTAGATTTGGGGCAAGTTAGGTATTTTCCCATCCCGACCATTGAAATAAAGGTTTTTGAAACCCTACCTTCTGATGTTTGTTAATCTGCTTAGAATCACATGCTGTGCATAGGTCCGACATCCAGTGGTCGTAGTCGAAAAAGGGGACGTCGACAAGGCGTGTCTGTAACACTATCCCTATAGTGACGTGCGTTGTACCCACAATCCCTCACGCGTCAAGGTCCCTCAGATTGTTTTTTTCCGCCCAGCTTCTGGTCGCCTTACGCGGAGCTCCTAGAGAGACATTGCAAATACTTACTACGGACCTCGGTCCTTAATTATACTTATTATATTAGTAAAGATCCCTCCCCTCGACGTTAGCTGTGAAGCTGTTTCTCCGCCGAGCAAGTTTTTCGACGGAGGGGAAGAGACGGAGGAGATCCTTCGGCGCTGCCGAACACGTGGCCTGGCCTCGCCGGCCAACATACAGTAGGGAGAGTGGGGGTTCGAACTTTTATCTTCTCTTTGAGAATGTCTTTCTTTCTCCCCTATCTTATTATTGCCTCAGCTATGGAGAGGACACCTTTTAAGTTTTGCCCACGCTGTAGGGGCAAATACACTTGGAAGGACAAACACAAGCTCTGTAATCGTTGCTTGCCCCTCGATCATAAGGAGGACAGCTGCACGGCCTGTAAGCTCTTGAAACCAAGAACTCTTAAAGAACGCAAAGTTAAGAGGTGGGCGGCCTACGCTATGTCGAAGTCAGTTTCCTCACCCGCCGCCGCTGTTACAGAAAGTGACGAGGAGGGTGATAACTCGACGTCCGTTACGGAAGTCATTAACCCCCAGAAGGAGCGCTCGCGCTCCTCGACATCCGTCCCCGGCCCCGACGGGCTCGGCTCACGCCCTGCTTATGGGGATGAACACCCCGGCGACAAGGACGCACATAGACCCCATAAGCCTAAGCACACAACCCACGGCTCTTCTTTGTCGAAGACGAAGGATCCATCAGTGCCGAAGGGGACGCAGGGCACTCCGGCGTCTACCTCAGACCGTAAGGGTCTCAAGCCCCACCCGCAAACGCAGCTGCGACCAGCGATTGGGCTTTCATCAAACACGGGCGCTACCCCAAAATCATCCGACGTAACGCTCCATAGAGCGGCCGTCGAGGAACAACGAGTAACGCAGGCAACGTCGACACCAGAGTCCTCTACTGACAAACTCGTTGTCGAGAGCCTGGCGAGAATTGTTTCCGAAGACAAAATTAAGCGGACGACGAAACAAACGTCGAATACCGCACAAAAAGCTATGGAAACGCCGAAAAAGCACAAGAGTAGCCAGGAACTGCCCCCTTCATCTAAGGGAACTTCTGAACTACCGGAGGGCTTTTCAGAGGGCGACGGAAACCTTTCTTCGACGTTGTGGGAGCGTTCTAAGCGTTTTGAAGGTGAAAACACTGATTTCCCCCCTCTAGACTATTCAGGGGTCCCCCATGAGATCCTTGACAGACTCCATTCTTGTATGGAGAACATGGAAAGGTTTTTGGGAAACTAAAACCCACCTACACCCAAAAGACCAAGAGAATGGCCCCAGGATGACCCTAGGGTCAAGATTCCTAGGCGGTTTCCCCCTTCTACAGACGTATATGACCTCACTGAAGAGGAGCAATACCTCCAGGAAGATGAGGAGTGTTTGGGTGGAGAGGAAGAACATGAGGAAGAGGGGTTTGAAGAAGATCCTTACACTAGTGCAGGAGCTTTCGAAGAAGATACAGCTACCTCGCAGCCCTGGCAATCCCCATCAGTGCAG
Source organism: Ambystoma mexicanum (assembly GCF_040938575.1). Taxonomy (NCBI): domain Eukaryota; kingdom Metazoa; phylum Chordata; class Amphibia; order Caudata; family Ambystomatidae; genus Ambystoma; species Ambystoma mexicanum. Next base: position 495,705,757 of record NC_090936.1, on the reverse strand, counting down.
CCTTGGCAATCCCCATCAGTGCACTCAGACCCTGATGTCTTTCACCCTTCTCATCCCAAGGATTCACCTATTGGAAACACCTCTCCCATAGATGACCAACCTTCACTTAATGCACTATTGCGCAAGGCAGCAGCGCATTTTGAAATAGACACAGGGGAGACTCTTCCTGACAAAGACTTTGTAGAGAAAGTTATTAAAGAAAAAGCCCCTGTTAGTCAGTCTATTCCGCTCCTGGCTTCTATAAAGAGAAGAATAACTCCTTCCCTTTCCAATCCTGCCTTAGTCAGAGGGCTCAACCCTCGGATAGTGAAGCTCTTCAGCCCTTCGTCCTCTGACCCTTTGTACATCAGAGGACATTCTATTCCGGAATCCCTCGTAGTTACTAATACAAGGAAGAGAGCGGGGGTACCACTATCCACTAGTGAGGCACCACCTGACAAAGAGGGCAAGAAGCTCTATGCACTTGGGAAGAGAATCACGACGTCCGCCGCCTTCTCAACTAGGATTGCAAATAACAATTCCCTACTAGCTAGCTACGCAGATGCACAGTGGAGCAAGCTGCGCAGCAAAGCAGAGGACGCACCAGAACCCCTGCGTTCACGCCTGTTAGCTATAATCTCAGAGGGAACTCTTGTAAAGCAGGGCATCATAAAGAACTCCTTAGATGCCGCAGAGACGGCTGGCCGTTCCCTGGTTCAGGGAATACTTCTCAAACGCCATGTCTGGCTGCGCAATTCGGGTTTTAAGCCGGAAACCCAGGCTTCCCTGATAAATAAGCCCATAGAACAAACACATCTGTTTGGGAAAGCAGTTGATGAGGCCCTAGAACATGCGACGAAAGAGTTTGATACCATCAAGACTCTTGACCAAATTTCTAGGCCCCCTAACAGACGCGGCTATGGCAATAGACGCTCCTTTCGTGGCCAACGCCAGCAGCAAAACCAACAGCAATTTTACTCTGCTACCAACTAGCCCTCTAACCAGGGTAACAACACCCAGTTCAGTCAAAGAGGCCAATGCCGTGGCAGAGGAAGAGGTCGCGGCTCCAGCCCCAAAGGTTCCACGCCCAATACCAACAAATGACCCGAAGATTCGGGTCCCCTCCCATGCATCACCGGTCGGGGGCCGGCTAACATCGTTCCTTTCAGCATGGGAGGGAATATCGTCAGACCGCTGGGTATTATCCACCATAGCCCATGGATACTGCATCGAATTCAACGGTTCCCCGAAGTACAGACCCCCACGGAACCGACGCATGACACAAGAACACCTCACCATTCTTCTTCAAGAAGTAGAAGAGCTACTGAAAAAAGAAGCTATAGAGGCTGTCCCCCTATCTCAGCTAACGGAAGGTATTTATTCAGTGTACTTCCTTGTACCCAAAAAGGACTTAACCATGCGCCCTGTATTAGATCTGCGCCCAGCGAACAAGTTTGTCAAACCCCAAAAGTTTCGTATGGTGACCTTGCAGGAAGTAATCCCACTGTTATCACAGGGGGATTACATGACAACACTAGACATGAAAGATGCATACTTTCATATTTTAATGTTGCCAGCGCACAGAAAATACCTCAGGTTCAAGATAGAGAACAAACACTACCAGTTCAGAGTACTACCCTTCAGGATAGCATCTGCACCAAGGGTATTCACGAAAGTACTGGCAGTGGCAGCGGCCCACCTGCGCAGGTTATCCATCCCGGTATACCCTTACCTCGACGACTGGCTCATAACAGGGGATTCTTACGAAACATGCTTCTCCAATACCCAAAAGACCGTAGACCTTTTGTCCCAACTGGGCTTCTCCATCAACGAAAAGAAGTCCAGCTTAGACCCCAGCCAAATCAAACAATTCCTAGGGGCTCTAATTCGAACAAAGGACGGCCTCATCTTCCCCTCCAACGAGAGGGTCCAAAACATGCTGTTTCAGATCCCCCATTATGTGGCAGGTCGAGAGGTGACGGTACGCAAAGCAATGCGCTTGCTAGGGATGATGGCGTCATGTATTTATTTGGTACCTCACTCGCGCCTGCGCATGCGCCCAATGCAAGAGTGGCTCTACAGCCAGTGGTGTCAGGCCAGCGGACAATGGGACGATCTAGTGGTAGTCTCGCAGGCCTTGGTTCTCTCGCTACGGTGGTGGACAAAAGAAAACCTGTTATTAGGGAAAACTTTTGCCACACCCGCAGTGGAAGCCACTCTAACCACAGACGCATCCCTTACAGGATGGGGGGCTCACCTATCCCATCAGACTGCTCACGGAGCGTGGACTCCGAGCTAAGCATCCAAGCATATAAACCTGCTGGAACTACTAGCGGTGTTCAAAGCACTGAAAGCCTTTCAGGAACACTTACAAGGAAAGACAGTGATGGTCCTCACAGACAGCACCACAGCTATGTACTACCTCAACAAGCAAGGGGGCACTCACTCTCCAGGACTGTCCAAGCTGTCCCAGAATATATGGAAGTGGGCTCTCAAACACAACATGTTCCTACTATCACAACATGTACCAGGGGAACTCAATCTGCTAGCAGACAAACTCAGCAGAGACTTCCCCCTGCCCGAAGAGTACGAATGGCAATTGCACGAAGACATCGTCTTAGACGTCTTCACGCAATGGGGATTCCCGGAAATAGACCTGTTCGCAACTCTGGAAAACTCACAATGCCAAAGTTACAACTCCAGGTACCCCCAGAACCAGTCCAAGGGGAACGGTCTGTCGATTCAATGGTCAGGGACATTTGTTTACGCCTTTCCCCCGACTCCCCTTCTCAACAAAGTGGTGCACAAGATGCACCAGGAGCAGGTTACCATGATACTAGTGGCCCCAATGTGGGCCCGGCAGCCATGGTTAGCTCACTTGATGGTGATGTCCCTATCTCCCCCAGTGAAACTTCCCTGCCTGTACAACATGCTGTCACAGGACAAGGGCAGGACACTGCATCCATGCCCTCAGACCATGAACTTAGCAGCCTGGCTCCTGAGATCATAGAATTTGGACATTTACAACTCCCGCAGAGATGTATGGACATCGTCAGGGAAGCCAGAAAACCTAATACTCGCCATTGCTATTCTAGCAAGTGGAAGAGATTTGTCATCTGGTGTAGAGGTAAGAGCATCAACCCGGTTGACTGCTCTCCCACTAACATTGTTCTGTACTTGACCCATTTACTGGATTCAGGTCTAGTGTTCAATTCCATTAAAGTCCACCTAGCGGCACTTTCTGCATACACCACTTCCCAACTTAAAGTGTCGTGGTGGAAGATACCAGTTATCAAGGCCTTCATGGAGGGGGTAAAGAGAATACACCCTCCGATAGCTAACCCAGCTCCCGGATGGGACTTAAATGTGGTACTTTCTAGACTCATGGGCCCTCCTTTCAAACCCATGCACAAGGCAACTCTTAAAGACCTCACTCTTAAGACTGCTTTCCTAATAGCTATCACCTCCATTAGGAGAGTAAGTGAACTACAGGCTCTTTCTGTACTAGACCCCTTCGTAACAGTTCACAAGGATAAGGTGGTTCTAAGCACACACCCAAGGTTTGCACCAAAATTCATCTCGAAATTTCATGTAAACCAGTCAATAGAACTACCAACGTTCTTTCAAAACCCTTCCAGCTTGGGAGAAAAAAGTCTGCATACACTAGATGTACGCAGAGCTGTCATGTTCTACATGGAAAGAACCAGACCACTGAGAAAGACTAATCAGTTCTTTGTCTCTGTGGCAGCAGGAAGAGAAGGAGATGCAGTTTCAAAGTCCACTATATCTAGATGGATTGTTCAATGCATCACTCTCTGTTACACTCTTGCTAAGAGAGAACTACCATTCAAGCCAAGAGCACATTCCACTCGAGGCACTGGGGCTTCCATAGCGTTCATTGCAAATGTTCCCCTTGAGTCCATCTGCAAAGCGGCTACCTGGAGTTCTGTGCACACCTTTACAAAACACTACTGTCTAGATGCACACTCTAGATCTGATTCCCAGGTGGGACAGGCAGTATTAAGACATCTTTTCTCTACTGTTCCTTGTCATAACCCACCGCCAACTCCGGGTACTGCTCGCTAGTCTATGCACAGCATGTGATTCTAAGCAGATTAACAAACATCAGAAGACAATGCATTACTTACCGTAAAAGCATTTCTGATGGTTGTATCTGCTTAGATTCACATGCGCCCACCCTTCCTCCCCGCTCGAATGGAAGGAACATAGACATCCTTTTCTATATTTCTCTCTTTTCTGTACTCACTCACGTCTAGAAGGCTCCCTCAGGGCAGAAAAATACAAACAGAGGGACCTCGACGCATGAGGGATTGTGGGTACAACGCATGTCACTATAGGGATTGTGTTACAGACACGCCTTGTCGACGTCCCCTTTTTCGACTACGAAAAACAAAATGCAATACTCCGCAGTGACCACTGGATGTCGGATCTATGCACAGCATGTGAATCTAAGCAGATACAACCATCAGAAATGCTTTTACGGTAAGTAATGCATTGTCTTACTGTCTGTGTCATTTATTGATACCATGTCTGCCTCACAATGGGTACAGTCGACAACAAGGAAGGGGGTAAGGGGGTACCCTCTGGGGAAGAAAACTCCCTTTTGCTGATGTAAGAAGGTCCAGATTCAGTTTGATGAAAAGGGAGGAATTCCGAACCAAGGGCAGACCCGCATGGTCTCCACGAGACTTCAGGAATAGATGTAATAAGTTAAGACTCCAATAGATGATGAGGGGGAAGCCGGACCCAAGGTAGAGCAATGAGGACTGGAGGAAACATCAGGAAGAAAGGTAGAAATGGAGACTAAGCACAGTTGTAGACGTGAACGAACAAGGATCAGATAACGACAATGGAAGGAGAATCTAGCATATGGGGCACACCCTGGAAAGCATCCGCTTACTGGAGCGAGAAGTGTTGCAATGCAAAAATCTCTGCTGACGGCCTTCATGTCCAGGCATGATGGCTTGTTATGCACAGAGCATAGAGAAACTAGAGCGCTGCAATGCTATGTCAAAACGCGTAGCAGGAAGACCGGATTCCCCTAGAACGGGGAATCATGACAGTTAGTCGGGAACATCCAAAAAGTCCGAAAAAAGACAGAATGGGAGATTTGGCCGAATTTCGGCCGTTCGAAAATTCCAAAACGGCTGAAAAGTGCGACCAAATCCCCCCATTTGGTGGTAGGGGATGTGGGGGTGTCCCCCACACCCTTGTTCACTACATTGTGAGGGGTCCCCCGTAGCCAGTACTATTTTAAAAAAAACAAAGAAATGTAATAATAATTCCAACAAATTTAAAAAAATGAAAGGCAAAGAACCCTGCGGCGGAAGTGAAAGGGAACAGGCGTCGCAGGGACACAGCGAGTCAGCGGCACACAGAGAGGTGTGGCACCACAAGGTAAGTAGGGGGGTGGGGATGGCGGCAAGGGCAAAGGCTGAAATGTTCAGCGGAGAGAAGACCGAAAGTTATTTTCAGAAAAATAACTTTCGGTCTTTTCTCCCTCAAACACTTAAGCCGCAGGCTTCCAACTGCGATCCAAGGAAGACCTTGTCGCAGGAGAGAAGGGTAGAGGTGGTCGAGAAAAGTGAGCAGGTGGGGGATAAAAGGTCATTTGCAAGGGTATTTTGGATGTTGGAAATTCCTGAAGCAAAGTAGAGAGCTAGATCGTTTGCAGAAAGAGTAGAGGAGATGGAGGAGGGTTAAGGAGGTGAGAGGATTGAGTGGAGATATTTTTGGAGGTGCCAAGGTTAAGAGATTTGAGACAAAATGAGAGGGAGTGGGAGTCACATTTGGCAAAGTAGAGAGCAGAGGAGTAGTCTTGAAGAGCAGTCGGGTAGATTTGGAGATCCGAGGAGTGTCTAGATCTTTGCCAAGTGTGAAGGTATTTCCTCATTGTTGCTTTCAGGGTGCAGATGGTAAGTGTAATTCAAAGCCATGGATGGGACGGTTTAGAAGTGAATTAAGTAAGATAACAAAGGGGTGCAGGAAGCCCCTAAAAGAGGTAAGGATAGAAGAAGAGCAAGTACAGGAAATACAGAGAGGGGCAAAAGATCAGAATCGTCGCGGTTAGGGGGAGCAAAGAACCTAGCATTTTTGAAAATCTCTGATATTACCCCATGAGAAGAATGTGTGTGAAAGGAACTGTAAATAAAAGGGCGTACCTTGACCAGTTGAATTTTGTATTTGGAACGGAACTTGTGTTTGTAACTGAAGGGGGCTGAGCTAGGGGAAGGGAACCCTAAGAGGCCTAACAAAGATAACCCCTTATTTGTTGAAACAAGGAGACTTAAGCTTGGGGAAGGGATCCCTGAGAAGCCTGGAACAAACTTTTATATTTCTGTTTAGTCTGAAACCTGGAAGGATTGAAGCTTGGAGAAGGGAATCCACAGGAACTCTAGACATTATGAGTTGTTTGAACAGAGTGCAAGAACTTTGTGCAGAAGATCTAACAACCTAGTTTTTTTGATTGTGCTGAATTTTGATGATACTGACCAAGCCACACCTAGTGAGACACACCTGAAACCAGCCTTGGTATACATTTCTTTTTGAATCACTGGCAATTAAGGGGTTATAGAGACTTCCTACCACATTTTATCAGAGAGTGAGGCCAAGCATATGTTTAGACACAGAGACGGATTTTGGTTTTGGTCTTTATTGTTATAATGTTGAAATGTTGTTAAAACTCAATAAAAATACTTTAAAAATACTAAAAAAGTTTTTGCGCCAAAAATGCATTGTTTTCCCTGTAATTGTCATTAAATTAATACATATTTTTTAGTGTGCAGTACACCAGCAGTTTTGTTTTTATTTAAAACAAAAAGCAGTAGACACACCAAGTTTAAACCCACTACTATTAAAAACATATCTTTACCCAAGCAGCTGTATAAAAGAGTCAAAAAGAGGTCTTAAAACTATATATTCAGTCTATAAAGTGAGCTTTATATCTTAATTATATTCAACTGTACCCTTCCTTGACAAGCAGCCTGGCCAAGGCTGCATGGATGTCCGCTCGGCAGGCAAGGTGTTTTAAGGTGGTGTGGTGCTTGACTAAAGTCTTTTATTCCTGGCCAAGCATGCTGGGGGGACACGTCTACAGTAGTAGGGAGGGCCCTACTCCCAGAGCCTCACCCAATCTGCACATGTTGGAAGCAGCCCAGGGTTGTTAAGATGTGTTTTGTGACATCAGCACTGAGCCACGGGTGTGACCAGGTGACCTGCTTTAATAAAGAAGCTGAGCGGTCTCCCAACACGGTCCAACAGGGTGACTCCTGTACCAGAAAGTGTCGGCTGGGTGCCCCCCAGAAACTGAGTGCCTGGACTGGGTGTCCCTTGAGTCCAGACTTCATATTGGCAACGAGAAGGTAGGGGCCTCCGGGCCCTGTGGTGATGGATGATAAGGGATGACCCATACTGTGGGGATGCAGCATTTGTCGCTGGGTACTAGTAGTGGCAGTCGCCGTGACCAGCAGTGGCCGCTGCAGTGCTGTGAGCAGCGGGCCGCCACCTAACACAATGTATCTCCCGCTCAGAGGGCAATAATAGTGTTGCCTGGGCTCGGCCACCCAGTAAGGGACAGAGCAGCCCGCGCTGCTGTGCCCACAACGCGAACTTGGAGTGCTCCTGAAATGTTCCCAGACCAGCTGGTGGTGGTGATTGCTGCGCTCCATGTCGGAGCTCTCTAATAGAGTGGTTGAAAGTGCACGGCGGTCCGCGCACCCAGACATTGTTCCCGGTGGCAGTGAGCCATCCACACTCTGAAGTCAGAGCGGTGGCAGCTGAGGTGCTGAGCTTCCCTGCTTCCAGTGTGGATGCGGCCATTGCTGCCCCACTCAAGATGTTTTGTCTCCCGCTATGAGGAGGAAGGGCAGCGGTGGCCACATTGGGGGTGCTGCATGGAAGTCTCTCCTGCCCGAGGGGAGAAAAGGAAAACGCAATTATCTGTGCTCAGAGCAAAGGTGACAGAGACCTACCTCCTGCCTGGCGAGGGGGTAGTGTATGCCATTCGCCACTGCTGAAATTGGGGACATGACTCGTGCAGTGTTCCCGGTTGCCACAAGAGGAGAAAAATGGAGAAGTAATTGCCGAAGCAATAAAGTAAAAGAGAGGCTGAGGTGAAGTGCGGCCGACATACTCGGAGCAACAGAGATGCTCCCTGGAAGGCCCTGAGCTGAGCAGGTAGTGATGTTGAAAGTGCCCTGTGACCGGGGTTTAACGAGAAAATAAATCCCTGTTTTACAGTTGTATTAGAACTTGCTCTCCTGGATGAGGTGCAAATTCATCAAGTGGCAGCTGCTAAGTCAAGTGTGTGTAGGACTAGGAAGCTCTCCCGTTTGACATTATACACAGAGGCCATCAATTTTAACTTCCTGCTAATCCTCAACACTGGAATAGGTGACTTTCATGCTGCTGTCGGGAACAATTTCATATCAGCTATGGGTGGCTGATTGTCTTTGTTTTGCTTCGTCTCCAGCTATTCGAGGTCATTTTTCATTCAAACATGGGTCTGTGCTCCAAGAACAGAACTGACAAAAAAGGAAGTGTGTGTGCCCTGTGCTAAAAGGGAATGGCAGAACTAAACTGGCACAGGCCCAATACAGTAGGACTGATCTAGCAAAAGAGGGTTGCAGCTCTGTATGAGTACTTGTGTGCCCTCCAATGCCAACAGTACTGTGCTGCTGCCTGCCCCACCATCAATGAACCAGACCGGTGTGGCCGCCGGTGCGCCCAGGTACAGCTTTGCCAGCGCCTGAACTCATACTAGTGCAAGTTTTGAACTGGTTTCCTGCATGCCCGCTAGTGCTTAACGTGAACATGTATTTTGTTGCTGTATGCCTGCATGTTGTTTATATGCTCAAAGTGGTCTCAGTGAGAATAGTTATGTGAAGCTGTGCTCCTGCAGATTGTCAGCATTCTTTATATGGTGTCAGCTGAGGTTTATAGTGAAAATGTCGACTGCAAAAATGTCGATAAAAATAATGTAGAAAAAAAACTTTGAATGTTTTTTTAAAAACATATTTTAATGGGGGGTTCGCCCCCAACCCCCTGTTTATTTTTACTACCTAAACCCAAAAAAAAAAACAAATTAAAAAAAATACACATTCGGATATTTTTTTCGACATTTTTGCATTCGACTTTTATCCTCTCGATATTATAACTGGATACAGTCAGCTGACTATGTCAGTTGATGGTTGAAGTTCCATCCTCCAATGGGTAACAAAGGTTCTCTCAATAGTGGCGGAACTGTCAACATTCCACCGACCCTATCACCCTTAATGTCTGTGAAGTTTGCTCAGCACGTTTGATATTTGCCACACTCTGAATCCCAATGTATGTGGTAATTGTTTGCACCTATGATTCCAAGTATTGCTGTTCATGGCTGTTAATTTACTTTATGTCAAGTGATGCTTGTCATTGTTTCATTTGTTATGAAAAAGGAGGAATGTGATGTTGTGCCCCTTTAAGGAACAATGAGTCCCTGCTAAGGGCTCATGCTGGTGTCACATGTCTGTGAACATGTGACCAATGTAATAAAAGGGATGAGCGGTTTCCCGCTCATCAGTCAGATCCACCAGACTCCTGCCTTTATGTTATCTCTCTTTCCGGTTTACAATTGAAGTAGAGGCTATTCCCCTTTAACCAAGGTTAGTTACCTCAGTATAACATTTTCAGAAAATCTGAAATGGCTAAAACACATTAAATATACAGAATGCAAGATCTTGCAGTCAACAGCTAGTATTATGCATTTTTGTAAAGGTTTTTTGTAAAAGTTTGAAGCAAGCTGAAATTGTGGATGCGTTTTCACTTTTCACCTCAGGTCCCAAAATATGTACTCTGGATAGCATTCCAATAGATGTCTGCTTCCCCTAACTCGCAGGCAGAAAAGTCATTTTTTGAGGCACAGCAAGGCTATGGTACTTACACACCATTAGAGAAAGGCAGAATGTCCACCAGCCCAAGACCAATGAATCCATGAAATAATCACTAGTCAAAGAAACTGCTCCACGGAAGAGTGAGGAAAGTAGAGAACTTGCTCACATGTTGGTCCCTTTCTGAAAACCAGGAGTCTCTGCAGAGAACACAGAACTGCAGTTGATCGTGGTCTGCAAAGGTACATTATCCAAGATGCCACTGACCATTGTGCCTATCTTTGAAGTTTCACTGGAACAGTGAAGCACAAATCCGGGGAGCCCAGGCCCACACCTAACACAACCCAGGTTTACAAGTAGCCTAGACAGCAATCTAGGGGAAACAAGGGGGGGGGGAGGGGGGCGGGGTGAACATAGCCTCTCCTTGTGATAGGCAGAGGACGGTAGAAGCCCAGGAGGAGAGAGAACTCTGGAGGAGATGCATCCTCTAATGCAGTTGTGATTTGACAAAAAGGAAGTGATTCAAAAGCCACACTTGGGAAGTGATCGAGCTAGAAAGTCCAGATTCTAAGAGGGACCCCAGGGAAGACTGATTGCTGCTCACACAGTCTGGCGATAGTAAGCAAATAGCAGCTGGAGGAAGCTGTCAATCGCACTGAAGAACATGTTCCCTTGGAGGCCCGGCAGTAGGCAGAAAGTTAGAGCCTTGCCTTGAGGGAATTGGAGGGCGAGTTCCCATACTCTCTCTGCTTGGCTTGTGACAATGAAAAATTGCCCTATCTGAAATAATTGTGTGAATAATTGAGAATCCATATGTAATAATGAAATTGCCATATTGATGAACATCATCTTAGATCCTTTCCTGGTTTAAGGATCATTGTTATCCATGCTTTCTACATAGCAAACCCTACTTTATCTCAGAAAGAATGCAATATATCTGCCAGTGGGTTGGCCAGCAGTGGAGATAATGGTTCATAGAATATTTCAGTTAACCCATTAGGGCCAGTACTCTTATTATTTTATAGTTTCTAAATTTAAAAATCTCTTCCCTACCAATGGGAGCATTCACATGCTCCTTCTGGGTGTCTGATGCATGGGGTAGTGTGATCTCCCTAAAATTGCCCTATTTAGTTTTATCAACTTTTTTTATGCAGCTCCTGATAAGCTTTTAAAGGCTTTGTTTATGTTCCTCGTTCTCCCTCTCAACTTCCCGTCATCAATGCTAACTCTAATAAACTATGTACTTTCTTGGCTCTTCAATATGTTCACCAAAAGGTGTCCTGTCTCAGTCCCATGTTCGAAAAAAATGTGTTTGGTCTTGCTGTTCTGCTTTGTTTATCCTTAGCAGGTTCAATTTGCAATGTAGAGCTGAGCGCTTCGAATGCCATTCCCTACAAATGTTTTATTTGTGTTGGTCTTCAGCGCAGAGACATTCCCCTTGAAGAGTCTCTTCAGTCTCCCCATAGAAAGAAAGATCTGATCAATTCTTGGTTAAGTTGAGCGTATGTGGGAAAATGCATCTCCATGTGTGTGGGGGTGAGGGGGTGCTCATCACTCCAGGAATCGATCAACTGAAAACTCTAGTTTCTAGTTAAGCTGTCCATGCCTTTATCCATTTCTATGTTCCAATCTTCTGCATGATCAGATCTCCTTCCGTAAATTTTAAAATAATGTAAAAACTGTGTAATAAAGATATCCTAACCTATGTTCAAAACAGTCACAAAAGTGTATTTTATTTTTATTTATTTAGTATAATTTAGCCTGTTAAGGCTTTTTATACATTGGCAAGAAGGATTAAAAGACCTGACAGTCAATTAACTCGAAAAAATGTGTCCAACTGAATACCACAGTTTAGTCGTATGATACATTAATCCAACATTCCCATGAAATAAATTCTCCCACAGTAATACAATGTCATTATGCTTTCGAGAGAGCTGCCACAAGAAAGCAAAGCCGTTCTTCTCAAGGAAGTCAAAGGCTCACAAAATAATAAGAAATGTTTAATAGTTTCTATTGTCTCATCTCCACAGAGTCTACAGAAGTGCTGCTCTCAACAGATTCGTCTACAGTCTACACCCTCCTAGTACGTTTCTCCCTTCTCTATCTTTATGTGCTGCAATCATAGCGGGTAACTCCTTACGAGAAAGGAGAGCCACGCCTGCTCGTTACTGGATGTGTGGCATTGACCAGCATAATCCCTGTGTTTTGGGCAGTTCTGATCTTCTGGTTGTAAAATGTGGTGTTTCGGCCCTTGGTGCCACACACAATGAAGCACCGACGAATTGATTGTTGGCTCCCGTGGCGGCTCTGGGATTGCCGCCCAGTTCAGGGACTATGATCCCTAGCAGGCAGTGCGACAATGGTGTCAAGCCGTTCTACAGCGTCTGGGACGTAGAAGTAAATAAGTAAATAGCCACATGCAACAGAGTAGCGTTGCTATTCAAATCTTCTTGGAGGTCCATGAGCAGTGTTTTTTGTCATTTCCTTTGGTACTGGCTCCTGTGCAGAAGACCCTTCTGCAACCTTAACTGGCAATTGAGCTCAGATCCTCTTTTTCAGCTGTGGCATTTCTGTTCTTAGTTTTGCTTTCCTGGCTGCTGAACTTGGCACACGCTACACTGATTTGATTAAGGACTTCTTTGAACAGGTTACATTGCATTTTGAGCCTAAAACCCCACAAATGAATTGCACTTTGAAATCTGAAAGTAGAGAAACATTGGTTTCCCTGATGAACATTGGTGTTTGGAATTGCTTCTGGATTGCCCACAGACTGCCTTGCTCCTTCCCCTCCTGCAATTTCACCCTTGTGCAGTTCGGGTGAGGCCCAATCAAACTCTTGTTTTGTTTTCTTTGCTTTTCCTGCTATTTGTAAACTAGTTCCCTGGTCTCTAAACTAGTTTATTCATAACCTCCATTCAACCGCCCTCCCCCTCTTTTATTAAGTAGGATCAGGGTAGGTGGGTATGTCTGAAGATTACCAAGGGGCTCTCTCGTGTTCCATATAGTAAGCCATTAACTCTATTGTTTTTCCCTTGCAGTTCTGGAGAGAGCCTTTTGGTATTCCTATGCCTTAATTCTCTGCGTAGGTCTGCGATGGGCTTTACAGAGGAAGGATTATTACCTCCCTGGGGCATTACTGCTCATGAACAGAACACGTGTGTTCAGCAATGCTGATCCACTCTTTAAGAAGGTCATAAAGAATCTGAACTAGCTTGTTGGGAGAAGCAAGTGCTCTCACATTCAACTCTAACCAGGCAAATAGTTTTAGTAAATAGTGGATAAGTAGACCTTTATATTCTTATCAGTGGGTGGCTATGCAACCGTAACCCATAAAACTGCCTTACCACCAACTTCCTCCTTCATTCACATTGGTGCAAGTAGTTGGATAAGTACAAATTGTGACCAATCCATGTTCCCCAAGTCCTCTACTACTTACAATATGAATCCTCTTACAAAAGTGTGGTAAATCTACCATCCTGATCCTCTGCTCCAATTTCAGAAGAACCGCTTCATCCCACAGGGGACAGCTTATTACCGGAATAAAACCGGATCCAAACCATTGTGTACATCCCTCCTTTTACCCACATAGCAAGCAAATATTAAACATGGCCTCCCTCTCACAATCACCTGCCACTGTAATCGGAAACCTCTGGCTTACCTAAACCATTTTCCAAACATAATTAAGAAATTGGTTCAGCCTGTTTGCAACTGTAGCGAGCTACCTTGGTGTTCTGGGATATTGTCAGTGCTTTTGTTAAACTATTTGTTTGCTGCATGTGGAGCTTAGCACATTGCAACTGACCAATGTCAGAAGTAGTATGTAAAGAGAGAAGAACCACAAAGACTCCACTTATTGCGCTCCAAATCAGAATTGTATTCAAAAAGAAAATTATACAGAATTACTTCATTCCATTTTTTAATGCTTTTTTTTCAAATTTTTCAATTAATTCATTCCATTTGTTTTCATTATTTACCGATGTTTGAAAAATGCAGATTCATTTTCATTCACATTTCTTACTTTATGAAGAAAAAAGATTTTCCTTTGTTTACGTTCAGTAATGTGGTTAGTTGTTTGGGCTAACACCCTCTGTGGTTAGTTATTTGAGCCGACACCCTCTACACGTTTTTCACCATGCTGTGTTTTGCATGGTTCTTCAGGAGGGATTTCAGTAGCTTTTATTTATGAGAACACTGTCTGTGTTGCCATTAATGGAATTGTTCTGTGATATGCTTGAAAATGTGATGCGTTTCCTAGGTGCATTCCTTTGTTGCCTGCATAGTCAAGGATGGCAGGTTTAGCAATTCACCACTCGTGCTCTGGGTTCCGTACGGCTGTTATCCTGCTCGATTCCGGCACGATTTTGGGGAGATGCATCAGATTCGATTGTCTCCCCAAAATCGTGCCAGAATCGAGCAGGATAACAGCCGTACGGAACCCAGAGCATGAGTGGTGAATTGCTAAACCAGCCATACTTGACTATGCAGGCAACAAAGGAATGCACCTAGGAAACGCATCACATTTTCAAGCATATCACAAAACAATTGCATTAATGGCAACACAGACAGTCTTCTCATAAATAAAAGCTACCTAAATCCCTCCTGAAGAACCATGCAAAACACAGCATGGTGAAACACTTGTAGAGGGTGTCAGCTCAAATAACTAACCACAGAGGGTGTTAGCCCAAACAACTAACCACATTATTGAACGTAAACGAAGTAAAATCTTTTTTCTTCATAAAGAAATGTGAATGAAAATGAATCTGCATTTTTCAAACATCGGTAAATAATGAAAACAAATGGAATTAATTAATTGAAAAATTGAAAAAAAAGCATACAAAAATGGAATTAAGTAATTCTGTATAATTTTCTTTTTTAATACAATTCTGATTTGGAGCACAATAAGTGGAGTCTTTGTGGTTCTTCTCTCTTTACATTTTCCAAACATATACTGACGATTCACAGATCGACTTCCACATCACCCCACCAGCGTATCTCGGACTGCTTGCTAGAGATCCAAGAATGGATGATTAACAGCCTCTGCCTGAATGCTTCTGAGACTAAGAACATCTACTTTGACAACACAATTCCTTTGGCTCTCCTCTTAGCTTTGTCTACCAACCTTGGGACCCCACCTATACATCAATGTCAACTTTGACAACCTAATGTTCTTTGCATCTCTGATCAGAGAAATATTTCCAGCTACATGTATTCAGGCACATCCTCCTGCTCCTCTGAGTCCCGGTCGCATTTGCCCTAGTGCTGTCTTGCCTTGACCATTGCAAGAGTCTCCTTGATGCCCCCCCCCTCCCCCAACAACCTCACACATCAACTACAGTGGATACAAAATAAAGCAGCTAGGCTCATTTTGGGTCTTAAACCTATAGATCACATCACACCTGCACTTCCGTTCTTAGAGCCAGCTGGAGCAAAGGTCAACTGCATTTGAAACAAAGTAAAATAAAGGAGCCCCTGCAAGGCATCTGAGATACTAAAAATCATTACTGGTTACAGCCTGTTGGAAAAAGCAGTGGAGTGGCAGCAGGATCTTCACTTTGGAACAGCCTGCTGGTCGCCATCACAAAGATTTAAAACCACCTCCCTTTCTGCAGAAGACTGAAGACTTTCCTCTTCAGCACGTCCTTTTGACTACACTGTTGAGCACTCGTCTCTGGACTTACTATACTTGCATAACTGCTCTGTAATTGTTTTGGTTGCTATTCTTTGGTGTTGTTTCCCATATGTTGTCTCACATGGTAAACAACAAACGTGCTGTTTCAAACTTATGATGTACTAGTACTTCTTGCCTTGATTTATCCTTTGGCACTTAGCCATCTGGAAGTATTATGATTGGTTATTAAATATTGAATCCCCTTCTTCGTTTCCCTTACTGTAGGGATTATATGAAATGGCATTGGCATGGTCTGCACCTTTAAAAGAAAAAATAAATAATATTAATAATAATACATCTCCCCGACAAAAGGTATTGCAAGCATTCCAATCTTCTAACATGGTTTGCATTAAAGTATTTCAAACCATCACAAAGCTAAATAAGGTCTGGATGGCTGCCAGACCTACAGAGCCTCCACAAAGTTGTGCCTTCCTGCTACAGCTGACAACACTATCAACCAATTGTAAAGACAATCGTGGTTTCCATTGGAGAAAGTCCCTGATCTTGATCCAAATCATTGTGCAACCCTTCAATGAGATTGTCCCTGTTTCTCATTCCTAGATTTTCTCGATTGCAAAGTGGAACTGCTGCCTTCCTTTTGTATGTGCCAGGTTGCCAGGGCCACTCGCAAACAGCTGACTATTAACCAAAGTCCACTTGTATCTTGCCTAACTCGTCTGTAATTGGTGTCATGCTGCTTAATGGACCGCATCTTTGAAAATGTAGACTTTGCTGTCCATGTAATCTGTTTGTCCTTTGTCACGCATTGGCAAGCACCTCCTCCTTAACCCGTAAATCATAAAACCTTACCACTATGCCCTCCCTACCCTCATGGAAGCTGCACTCATTTCACTGCCAGTCTATACTGTGGGTTGACTCTCTTAATCTTTTTCTGTAGCAAATGGGTAGACTTTGTTGGAAGGGAGTTTGAAAAAATTCAGTGTAATTCAGAACCTTCTTATGAAAAGAAATGAATTCAGAGGGTCTCCTGACAAATGCGATTCTCCAAATATTTGTGCTTGATGTGACATGGTCAGTAATCCAATCTTGTAACAAGGGGACAGGCACCCCTCTCAGCCATGGGTGAGAGACCTATCAAGGTGAAAGCCAGATGCAAACCTACTCCAGAGGGGGACAGTGGCATTTGAGAGGGCCCAAATTCCTGTCTGCAACCGAAGTGTCTGCTTTTGTGTGTAGCACCATCTTACAACACTGTGGGCATCTCACAGAAAATCCTGGCTAGGGTTTCTCTTTCTTTCGTAGAACTGGAGGTAAGACCACAGCAGGTTCAGGAAATCACCCCAAGCCAATGTCTATAGTCCGCTGAAACAAACAGAGAGAGAGAGAGAGAGAGAGAGAGTTTGAGACAGCGAACGAGAAACCAAAATGCTTACATGGCTTCCAGAGAGGCGGCACACCTCTCCCAAACACTGGCATGCAGAGTAACCGGAGCACTGAAGCAAATCCGCTTCAACCAGCACTTCTGGAACAACAGTTTACAGAAGAGACCTCACCTTGTGGGGAGCTGAGCCCAGGCCCTGTAACACAAACGTGGACACTTTTCAATGCGGGCTGCCATTGCTGTCACATGGTGGCACTGTGTGGAGAAAAGTGGTGGAGTTAAACCCACTACTTATAGCTTCCCTTGTAACACTTCCCTGGCAGGGAAGACTGGGCCGGATTGGCCAAAGACAGTAGCCCAATGAGAGAAGAGGGGGAAAGATGAGGGGGCAACTGGAAACCTGAAGTTGTTAGTTTAGGTGAGGTCAAAGGAGTAGGAGGGGGCAGTACAAGACTATGTAACCCTAATGGGAGGTACCTCGGGGTGAAGGGCACATTTCTGGGCAACATCTTCACATTTGTTACGGTGTACTTACCAAATGACCGACAGGACTTATTCCTGCAGGACATCCTGCAAAAATGGCTCCTTTTTGCTGAGGGTACCCTGGTCATAGTGGCAGATTTTTATTTGGGACAGGTTCCCAGTGTAGATAAAACTCTCCCGGCCTCTAGGGCCGACTATAGGAATTTGCTGGCGCTTATGCGTCTCCTCCGGGATCTGCGCCTAGTGGACATTCGGAGATTGCACAATCTTTCTGTCAGAGATTACACACACTACTCACACGCACACTTCGGCTACTCCCGTATTGAGATGTTGCTGGCATCCTCCTCCCTGGCCCCCTGCATTCCCGAAGGACTAATCCATGTGGTTTCCGGTGTCACATTCCCTTCCGATCTCTGGTCTCCTGCCCCCAACCCAGAGGCTGTGGAAGCTTTATAACCCTATACTTAGGGACTCAGTTATTTGCTGGGAAATCGGGATATGCATTAGCACTTACTTCATAGATAACCTGAAGGATGATGTGCCCCAAGCTACAGTATGGGACGCTATGAAGGCTGTGGCTAGTGGAGTGATCATGAGGATCACCTCCTCCTACCCGAAGGTGAGAACCCACTTGTGACAGGAGCTGGAGGAGGAGGTTCAGCAGCGGGAGGTTGCTCACAAGCTCTCAGGCTCCCTCAGGGCAAGACGCCTTCTGAACATTGCTCGGACCAAACTCACTGCTCATTTGTCAGAACGCACATCTGAGGCCCTTCTTAAAGTTAAACCGCACTACTACACACGTGGGAACAAAGCTAATAATATCTTAGTCTGGAAGCTGGCCAAAAACAGAGTCCGAAATAATGTAAAGGTCTTACCTGACGACTGGAAAAGCCGCCTCACAGAGGAGGAGAAATTGGATTGGGTCCACACATACCACGCAAGGGCATGACGGCTTCCCCCGTGGACACAAACCTCCTGCGGGACTACCTGACAATAGTCACCTTTCCGGCACAGGCTCCCACCAAGACTACACAACTCGAACAACAATCTCGGTGGCAGAGGTCATGGCGGCCATTAAATGCCTGAAAAACATGGCGGGTTAACCCCTGAATTTCATAAGGTTTACTGTGATGTGTTCTTGAGCTTCATGTATAAGAACAATGTAAGATCACTTGTAGGGGTCTTCACCAACAGTTGCTGCATTTAAATAAAGTGTCTGCCTGGGTAAATATCCCCCAGTGTGTTTAATCCCAGTGCTTCAAAGTGCTGTCAAAAGAGTATTTCCTGGGTCAGGGGAACCCCTTTGACCTCGAATACTGGAGAATACAGTCCGCGCAATCCACCCCTCCTTGCCATTTTCCTCCAGGCTGCCTGGGCTATGGACACTGTCTGTATTTCCTTCCTTATCGAGATGCTTTTCCCCCACAATATAGACTTCAAATTAGCTGGGTATATGACCACTTTCTCGACAGGGACATGAGGGTATTCGTGCTGGTCCATATACCACCAGGTGGCGACACAATGGATTAAATCTTTTCTGGAGCCTCGCCCTCCAAGGGTGGCTGTGGTTGGCTACCATTCTTGCCTGGGGAACCTTGACACTGTGGTGTCCTGCAGGGCTCATGCCTGTCGCCAACTTTAGTGACCTCCCCGGTTGGTCTTCTTCCCCGTACTGTCTGGTCCGGTAGGGATCTTCTAGTAAGCATGCTTCACGAGCTGCCATATCTGAGAACTCCTGCCTGGTTACCCTTGCCCAGGCTAGTAGAGCTAGGTCCTCCCCCAGACCAAGTATCGGTTCCATTCCCCTAATCTCCTGTTTGAGTCGAGAGAGGTAGGCACAAACGGTCTTCAGGACACAAAATGTCCCTTATGAATAACATAAAAGATTACCACACTAGGTGAAAATAGTCTTCGGATCGCACGTTACGGTCTAAGAATTGAGTTCTCACTGGCTATTTCATCACAGGTAATTGGGTCCCAACTGTCTCCACTTTAAAGCGCCACTGCCGCCCCCACACATTTCCGAGGGCCACACAAATGAGATCAGAACCGGGGGGTGGTCCGATAGCGTTCTAGGCAATATATCGCATTGGTAAGGGCTACAAAGTAGTCCAGGTGTCGCCATGAGGTAGTCTATGCGAGAGGACGACTCATGGATCTGGGAGTGAAATGTAAATTCCCTGTCCAGTGAATGAGACTGCTGCCATACATCTAGAACATAGTGGCTCCGAGCAATTTCTTTCCGCTGCCTCACCGATCCGGGAAGTGCCTGTTGGGCTGTTTGCGCTCTGTCCAGGTCGAGAGTCCGCGCAAGGTTAAAGTCTCCACCCCATACCAATTCGTACCCTTAAAATGTTTCGAAATGACTTGCAGATCCTGTAAAGAAAACAGGAGTATCCACATTGGGGACGTATATATTGACGAGGATAATCCTGCAATCCAAAACTTCCCCCCCCAACAGCAAGATTCGGCCCTGGTCGTCTGTTGTTTTGTCGTGGTGCTTGTACTGTAGCGAAGGGTGTATGTATATTGTAACCACTCTGGCATGTGACATGTATGAAGACCCATACCGGTGAAGCCCCTACTCCTGTGCGGTCGGCATAGTCCCGTCCGCTCCTAAGTGTCTCCTGAGGCCTCTTATATTCAAGTTAAAACTCCTATTTTAGGACCCATAAGGAGGTAGATGGCAAATAGGGATGTCTAATAAATAGGTACTGCAAGTGTGCCTTGGATGCCCATGGGACACGTAACTAGCAAATATCAGGTGGGAGTGGGGATCACAAAGTCCCTTATAACAGAATTGCGAAACATATGGTATAGACTGTGTAACCTTAACCTTCCCACCGCTTTCCAACTGAACAGTGTGATGAATCTAATGGACTCATCACGGATTCCTCTGCGGTGACCTCCTCCCATGTTGCCAGGGGACGGCAGCTGCTTCCTGATCCTGACGGCGGTTGTATGAGGGAAGATCACATGGGAGGAGACAAGGAACACTTTACTTAACTGTAACTATTGTTCTCCAGAATGGGTATGGTATGGATTCACATGCTCATGAACATTCCCCGTCATCAGGTATCCTCGGTAAAAGAAACAGTCTCACTTTCACTCACACACTGGCCCTCATTACAAGTTCGGCGGTAGCCATGCCGCTAGTGGCGGCATGGCTGCCGCCAGAATCGCGTCCGGGTCCTCAGAATGAGGAATAACCAGGCCAGTCTGAGTTCGGAAGGCCCGGTAATTCCTCCCTCCAAGGACCCGGACCCGGTCCTTCCCCATTCCCATTTCAGCCCCCATTCCATAGGGCTGAATGGGAATGGGAGAGGGAGCAAACAACGGGCCATTACGAGTTGGCCCGTTGTTTGCTCCCTCTTCCCCTCGCGGGACCCGGTAAGCACGCCTGGTTTGACCAGGTGTTGCTTCCTGGGTCCCGCGAGGGGACCTCGTAATGAAGCGGCACGGGGTAAACGGCGCCGGCACCTTTTACGGCGCCGTTTACCCCGTACCTCCAGGGTCGTAATGAGGCCCTCTGTCTTTCTCCTTTAAACCAATCACTGAGCCCGCTGTCATACTGCCCCCAGCCAATGACAGCCCTCTCCCTCGGCCCCCCTCTGGCAGCCATCTTCAGATTTGGTAAGCACGTAAAGCGGCAGTATGACCACGAAGAGCTGCAGAGGCGACGGCAGGAGGTTCACATGTGAATTCATGGCCAACCCATGCTGGTGAACAATAGTTACAGGTAAGTAACTTGTTCCTTCTCCAGCATGGGGTCTGGCCTGGATTCATATGCTCATGAATAAAGAAAACATAGCAGAACAACATTCCACAACCACGGGAGGTGGCAAGGCTCAACAAAAGCAGTTACTCTTGCTCACCTTCAAGCGAACAGGTTGCGTAGCAATGCTTGGCTGACCCTGGACTCCTCTGCGGAATCCCTGTCAACGCAGTAGAATCTTATGAAGGTGTTCATGGACCTCTACGTAGCAGCCTTGCAGATGTCCAGCAGGGGCACACCAGACAGGCACGCCGTCGTCGCAGCAATCGCTCTGGTGGAATGGGCACTTGGACGGCCGGGCAGCGGTCGGTTTGCCAGTCAATGACAGTGTGTGATACAGCCGGAGAGCCACCTGGAGATGGAAGCCTTGGACAAGGCCTTCCAAGGGTTCACAGGACCAAAGTTCATAAACAGTTGAGACCTCTTCCTGAAACTCTTTGTGCGTCCCACATAGAACTTCAGAGCACGAGCCACATCCAGCGAGCGCAAAGTCCTTTTAACCGGCGACAAAGGTTTCGGAAAGAGCACGGGTAACCCCGAAGGCTCGTTGAGGTGGACTACCGACGGAACCATTGGCATGAAGGAGGGGGTGCATCCGCAGAAACACCCTTGTGTTGTGAAAAGTCAGATAAGGCTGTTTGCAAGATAGGGCCTGGATCTCACCTACCCTCCAGGCAGAGGTGATGGCCATGAGCAAAGCTGCCTTCCATGAGAGGAACTTGAGAGAGGCCTGATGCTTATGCTCGAAGGGGGCCCCCACGAGACTTGTCAGCACCACTTTGAGTTCCCATGCTGGGGCAGGTGCCTTCACCGGCGGGAACAATCAAAAAAGTCCTTTGATAAACTCCTTGACGAGATGGTGGGACCAAAGAGACCTGGTGTAGCAGGAGATAGCCGTGAGATGCACTTTGATAGAGGCGTGCGCCAGCCCTGCCTTGATCAAGGACCACAGGTATGGAAGAATCTGCGGGGCCGTGACCCTAGAGCAGGGGTCTCCAACCTTTACATTAGCTAGAGCTACTTGTAGTGGAGGTCAACAGTGGAGAGCTAATAGCGGGCGATATCTGGGTGGGGATATTTATAAACATCTGAATTTTTACCAATATTTTTTTGGCCCAATTATTTCCTCTCTATAAACAGATGGAATAACATATGCCTTCATGATTATATTACGAACTTCAAAGGTGAAGGGGGTTTCAAATGTTTATTTTTTATTTTATTTGTCTTCTTTCTTTCTCTTCCCATTTGTGTTGTCTATTGTGCTGTTTTGTGTATACCTGTTGGTTGGAATATTGTGTTTCACAGGATAACACTTCTTTTGATGGGTTTGATAATATCTGATGTTTAATATGTTCAACTCATTACGTTATGCTGTTTTCTTTGAGACATTACGTACTTGATGTACGGTTCTTATTATTTTTTCATTGTAAACTTAATAAATTGTGTTGGAAAAAAAAAACTTTGCATTATTATTTATTAGTAGCTGTCTCAAAAAGACAGATATTTGTTGGACTACTACACAAATATCCTGTAATTTTTGTGCCATTCCTTTGTGCTTTGTGCAGGCTTTCTACATGCTAGGCACACTTTTGTTTTCCAAATGTGCATTTCACACTTCCATAAATTAAAAAAAAAAAGTTATTTCCAAATGGAAAAATGCTGCTTGCGTTCACTAGTTTTCGTTGAAATGTTTTTTTTGTCAGACACCACACATACTCTGTTGTTTGTGTGCCTCTCTGTGTTTTAGCACAAGTTATATTTATAAAGATGTTATATGCTGTCGGGGAAGGGGGCGCTGTTGTGCAACAAGATGGCCGCTAAAGCGTGGAGCTCCTCTCCGCAAAAATCCTAAGCAAATACTTTATTTCCAAACTCCTCTGAACTGTGAAAATATCAGCGCTGTCTTGGAGATCATCCTGAGGCTGCACGAAAAAAAAAAACGGACTAAAACGGACACTCTGCACCCAAATACAGGAAGGGGACAGGAGGTAAAAGCCCCGCTCCTCGGCTCAACAAGAACCTACGTGAGAGCCGCAGCTCCTAAAGACGCTCTGGCCCTCTGCTGGGCGGAGCCATCTTGGTAAGCAGTAAACACGGAAATTTACGGCGCCAACTTTCCAGGCTAATTCGATCGCCGGTATACCTTGTCGGTTCACTGAAGATACACCCTTGCCCGCTGAGAGCGGCGCCGGCCCCTCCCGCACCCCCCCAGCCTCGCCCTGGTGTCAAGCCTCGGCTCCTTCTCTCCAGAGCATTTCCCCCGTGTATTCTACACTGCCAGAGTCCTAGGCAACACCACTAGCCTACGGTGTCCGGTCAAATGGTCGAAAATAAATGGTCGAATGACCATTTGATCGAATCAAAATGGTCGGAAAAAAAAAGGTCGCATTTTTTTATTTATTTATTTATATATTTTTTTCAGGTTTGGTTGCTTCAAAAATATTTTTCATAAAGAAAAAGGCGGGTCGGGGGGAACCCCCCCATAAAATAATTAAAAAAATAAAAAAAAATCCAACCCTTCTTTTTCGACCATTTTACTTCGATCAAATGGTCATTCGACCATTTGGTTTTCGACCAAATGACTGGTAACCCTAGCCTACAACACGTGGAGGGAGAATCCCACTGCAACTGCACTAATCAGCAGCGCTCGGGACGCACCCGGCTCCACTCTTGTCTGATTGAGCCCCGGGGAAGCAGAACAAATACAACGGGACACTGGCAAACGCCCCATGATCCTGCCGCATGTTGGAACACACTACCAACGTTGCTCCTATGACCCGAGCAGGACAAAACAGGCAGCACTCCTGAGCCGGTGATTGGGGAGGTGCAGAGGAGGCAGTGGGGCACACATACGGCAGAGGAAGGTGGCACAGACCTGGCATACGCCAATGGGCTGTGGGGGTCGACACCGAGAGGGAGGCGCTTGCAAACTTTATACTGGACCTTGTGGAACAATACGACCCGATCTCCGTGCTGAGGGGGGGGCATAGAAAAATCCAACCATCCCAACCCTGGTCCATGCCATCTTCAGAGTCTCTGCATGACACCAGCTGACAGGATCCTGAAGACGCACACAAGTTCACAGCACACCCTCAGCTACTAGCTCCCGAGAGGACTTTTCCCACATAACCCCGGACTATAACCAGCGTGCCCGGAGAACCCTGTCCCCTCAAACTCTATAAGCAGGATTGGGCCTGCTCCCCAATCTCAGTAAAATAGTTCATAGGAGAACATACCTGGGAGTACACAGTCTACTCGGTGGAACGCTGGTGGGACAAGTCTGCCAAACCTCCGACATAGACCAGAGAAAGCACTGTCTGTTCCTCCCGGAGCACCTCACGCTGCAACCCGGATCACTCAGAACCCGCGGCCACTCTACCTGATCATAAAAGCCCGGACAGTCAAGCATTGAAGGGTAAAGGAACAAGAAAGAGTCGGAAAGCAATATTGTAAGATAGCAGACCTTGAGGCCACACTACAGTCCATCCGGACCCCGTCTGCCCCCACACCTCGTCGGAGCCATTTTGGATCTTACCCAGCCAGTCACCCTTACTACATTAACGGGTATAAGCTGCACTAACACCCCAACAATGCCTGGGAAAAATGTGGTCAAGGGCAGAAAAACTGGACCGATGGACTCCTTCACAAATTCCCAATCGCCCCCCGAAAGCCCGGACCCACCGACAACTGCCTCATCCTCAACGACAGAAGACACGAAATTTGATCATCTTTTAACCACAGTACAAAATGAGTTCCTGGTGATCAATGTCAAGCTTGATGACATTGTCTCAACAATAGGCTCCCTCAAGGCCCGAGTAGATAAAGAAAGTGGCAGAATCGCGGAGACCGAAAACAGAATCGGCGCAAACGAAGACTCAACTTGCCAAAATACTCACGATGTAACACTCCTGAAAGGGGAAATTAATAAACTCTGAGACAAGGGTGACGACTTGGGGTCAAGATCGAGACGGAACAATATCCGTATAGTCGGCCTGTCGGAAACCTTTTGCAAGGGCCCAATGGAATCCCGAATCAAAACCCTTTTGAGGTCCCTCCTTGGCGAAGACGCATTCTCACCACAATTCCTAGTCGAGCGGGCACATCGCACTCTTGCCCTGCCGCCCAAGCCAGGGGCTCACCCCCGCACGATTATCGTCAAACTACTAAATTATAGAGACAGATACACCGTCCTGAAATTGGTGAGGGAGAAAGGCCCCCTGAAGTTCAGGAATGATAACATTCATATATACCCTGACTTCTCTGCAGGTGTCCAAACCCAAAGACGATCCTACAAATCCATCAAGCGTCAGCTGCGATTGAGGCAGGTTCCTTACGTTCTCTGTTCCCAGCAAAGCTGCGCATACAACACGGCGGATGAGCGCACTTCTTCGAAACTCCTACAGCGGCACTGACCTATGTGGAAGCCTCAATACCCCTCCCTCCTGGAAGACATGAACTAGATCAAAATGACCTGCAGCAACCTGTATAGGCCTCAAAAGGCCCTCCTGCCGACCACAGCTCTACCTAACTCCTACCTTTTACCTACATAGGTGAAATAAAGTAGTAGAAGGGAGCATTATAGCTTCCTAACCTTGAATGCAGCCGGACGAGATGCGCTCGACAACGACGCGGTGTTGCAGCACTCGGCCCCCTTCTTGGGAGCATCCACAAGTTAGTAACAAGGGATCATCATCAAGTTGAGTTCGATGGTGTGGGTGGGGGTGCGCATAGGGAGCACGGGACTGTTCTGCTGTTCAAGAACACTGTTATTGACTCAAGAGGCCCCAGTTGGGCACCAGGCGAAGAAGTTAACTGTTTTTTTACTGTTAAAAAGGCATTCACTGTATCACACGCTGCCCTCCTGCAAGAGAAAACCCTCCCCTCCAAATTTGACTGTAACTCACTGAAATGGCGCAGAAAACAAGGCCAGCTGTGGGGTTAAAACTTAAAATGCTTACCTGGAACATTTGTGGGCTGAACAATAGGGCGAAAGCCAGCAAAGTTGGGGCATATGTCAATAGACACCACCCACACATCGCCATGCTCCAGGAAACCCATGCGTTAAAGGGAACCAACGAGAGCGTTCTGCAACAATGGGGTAACAATAGACATTACACTGAATATTCCTCCCAGAGCAGAGGCGTCATCACGCTAATACACCCCTCACTGGGTTCTCCACTGAAGAAAGCAAAATTGACCAACAGGGTAGATATGTTGTGGCCTGGGGCACCGTAGCAGGCGAAAAACTAATATTGCTCAACACATATGGCCCAAACTTGGATGACCGAGTTTTACACCGATCTCCTCGATGAAATTGGTTCGACAGCGGACGCTTGGGTTTTGTGGGGAGGGGACCTCAGCACCATCCTCAATACTAAATTAGACAGGTCCTCGAGTAAACCAAGACACCTCACGAAAGCGGCAGCCAATACACATTAAGTCCAGAAGAACTGACCTTGACCGATGCCTGGAGATGGATTCACCCAACAGACAGGCAATTCACGTTCTATTCCTCAGTCCATGACACAGAATCCAGGATAGACTATTGGCTCATTTCCTCCCCTCTGATCAACTCAATCGAAAGCTGTGAAATTCTTCCTCGCACGCTCTCAGACCATTCCCCGGTCACACTCGAAGTATCACTCCATAATATTAAAAGCCCAACACATCGGTGGAGAATGCCTCCCAATATCTTAAAAGATCCGAACGTTGTAGAAGCAGTATATGTCGAAATGGGGGAATTCTTCCAACTGAACAAAGGATCAGTGGACAGATGGGCAACCATATGGGAAACGTTCAAGGTATGGGTACGAGGCAGCATAATGTCTAAAACCACTGGGCTTCTTAAATCCATTAGAATTGAATTGGATAGGACTGAAACACATTTGAAAACACTCGAAACTGACTACAGTACAACACACAACAAGAACACGCTGGCCGATATCAATACACACCTCCAAAAATGTTACGACCTAGCAGCCAAAGAGCAACAGTATATGGCCATTCCTACCAGGGCGCGCAGATACGGGGAGGGCAACAGAGCGGGACACCACCTGGCACGCTTACTACAGAATGTACATAACCATACCCCGCTCACAACCATCCTGACTGATGAGGGAGTTGCACACAAAATATACGCAAAGGTGCTCGCCACTAGGCTGTTACCCAAAATGACAGCTCTAATACACCCGACCAGTGCGGCTTCATTCCAACGAGGTCCATGGCCCTAAACTTGCACAGGTTGTTTAGCATCTTGGCACAGATTAAGCCGGAAGTACAGGCCGCAGCCATATCATTAGACGCTGAGAAAGCGTTCGATTCAGTTTCATGGCTATACATGTTCGAAGTCCTCAACAAATTCGGATTCGGCCCGTACCTAATAAGGTGCGTCAAACTGCTCTATTCTTCACCCAAATCCAGGGTCCTGACCAATCGGACCTTATCCAGCCATCTCACTTTACATAGAGGCACCAGACAGGGCTGTCCCTTCTCCCCCATCCTCTTTGCCCTTACGATAGAACCAGTGGCGGCCGCAGTAAGATTCGAACAAGAACTGAGGGGCATAAGAATGGCCGGCGTCTATCGAGCCATCTCACTATACTAAGACGACGCATTGTTGTACATACGAGAACCAGAAAAGAATCTATCCCCCATATTAACTGCAATAAGCGAATTCACCGCGCACTCCCACTACAAAATTAATACTGCTAAATCTGAAATGTTCCCATTAACACGGGCCACTACTTGCCCCCCACATACACATGGCCTATCCTGGGCACCCGATCACATTAGATACTTGGGTATCCTCGCCTCTCGAGACAAAACATCCCTGTATATAGACAACTACGAATCCACGTTACAGGCGATTTACACCAAACTTCAAATCTGGGCTAGACTCCCCATATCCCTCGCTGGCCGGATAGCGGTACTCAAAATGGCAGTACTCCCCAAGCTCCTATATATTTTCTGCAATGTACCTATATGGCCAGGCAAACCTTTCTTTGACAATCTGCAGTCCACGGCGACCACTTTCGTATGGAACGGTGGCGCCAATAGGTTGAAATGGGTCAAACTAGTGGAACTTTATGAAATGGGAGGCTTCGCCGCCCCCGATTTCAAGCTGTACTATCAAGTGGTGCAGGCACATTATGCTAAATACTGGAAAGATCCCGCAGATGGAACACCACACATACCCATCGAGCGACACTCGGTCTGCCCAACTGACCTGAGATCCATAATATTCGCAAAATCTCACAAAGACTGCAAATTTGATCCGGCGTCCTGCACAATCGCAGCATGGGTCGCAATTGGCAAATGGCTTCGCATAGATGCACCCTATGATTCTCAGGCCCCGCTCTGGAACTTACCAGGAATTAAACCTACATATGACATTAGCATACAGAGAGCCTGGATCCGGGATTATGAGCTAAAAATGAAGACACTGTTCCCAAAATGGTAAATTCGCAACCCTAGAAGATTTCGCAGACACTGTAGGGAGAGACCAACTCGTTACTTTACAATACCACCGCATGAAGGCGGCATTCAAGAAACGATGGCCAACATTCCCAGATGAGCCTCCCGAACACGCATGTTACCAATCATTATATTCACAAGTGGGCACGGGAGTATCCAAATTATATAATATAGTTCAAACACACGAAAACTTTGAACAACATCAAGGCCTCATGGGAAAAAGACATGGGCACAATGATTGAGACAGGGAAATGGTCCAGATACTGCCTCCTCTCTAAGAAAGTCTTGCTGAACGCAGGCCTAAGACTAATACAGTTCAAGATACTTAACAAGCTTCATTACACCCCAGGCAAAATGGCAAGGTTCCATAATACTCTGTCTGACAGCTGCCCGAAATTTCACAACCCACGGTCAGACTCCTTTCATATGTACTGGGGCTGCCCTCTGATAGCTTAATTATGGCGTGATGTGGCGAGTATCTTGGAGGAGATGACACAAATCCCTGCACAGCTCAACCCTAAAAAATTCCTGTTCGGTGACATCGGAAAAACCCCAGAAAAAACTAGGAGACTATTTAATGTCACCTGTGCAGTAGCGAAGAAATGCATTCTTCAGAAATGGAAGAGCAGCCACGCCCCACGCACAGAACAATTCCTTACAGCCCTGACTTATGTTAACGAATGTGAGGAAACCTATATAGGAATGGTTCCCGCTCCATGTAAACCAAAAGACATTTGGACCTTGTTTAGAGCATACCTGGGTGATACCTCCCCGGATACGGAGAACTCTGATAGCAAATGAATACACTAAGCAACTGTTAAACTTGTAATCCTATCGTACGTTAAATAATGTACCTGTGCAAATGTATGTACCTAATGCATGAACTAAAGGAGGGATAAGGGAGACTACCATGAAAATGTTTATATGCTTTGCTGTTAAAGGGTAACTGCAGCGTGTGTGATGTGACATGCAAACCAAAAATTAAGTTTATTAAAAAAAAGATGTTGTCAAATTGGTTAATCACAAATAAATGCTTCTGTTGTGCTGACAGCGGTTTTTAGGAAATAAAACTGTGGGTTAATGGGTGCCAACTTTTGATTTTCACTACAGGGGCAGAAATATCCCCTCCTCCAGCCTGAATATAAGCAAGCAACCAGCCCAACCCATACCCTGGCCAAACACATTTTATAGCCCTTTTCTATGCTTTCAGTGCTATGCGGACGACACTGAGCTCATTTTCAGGCAACCCTCAGCCACCTCTTCTCCCTCCCTCATCTCTGACTGCCTGTCCGTCACCCAGGAGTGGTGTGCCGCCAATGATCTCTGCCTTAATGCCAGTAAGACCGAGATTCTCCTCATTGGAACACTTTCCTGTCACTCTCTGGCCGGTCTCCCTTGGCCCTCCTCCTGCTCCCACCTGTGAGGCTAAAAACCTCGGGGTCATCTTCGACTCCACTCTCCTTCTCTCCTCACATCTCTGACATCTCTAAGAAGTCACACTACCAGCTGCACCTCCTCGGAGGTATTGTTCCTTTCCTCTCCTTCCCCCAGAAGCTCACTGTCTCCAGAGCTCGGGTTCTCTCTAGGCTGGACTATTGCAACAGCCTCTTTCTAAATCTGCCTGCTTCTACTCTCCGCCCTCTGCAACTCATCCAGAACAGGACTGCAAGACTTCTCCTTGGCCTCAAGCCCAGGGATCGTATCTCTCCAGGGCTGAAATCTCTGCCCTGGCTCCCAGTCAGTGGCTGTGAGGATTAAGTTCAAAACCCTCTGTATTGTCCACAAGGCCTTCTGGGGACTGGGGCCTCCATACCTTCAGCTCTCTCTTCCAAAATATCTTCCTTCTCGTGCTCTTCGCTCATCCGCCTCCAACTCCCTCAGGGTCAGTCGCTTCTCCAAGCAATGAGTTGGTGGTAAATCTCTTTCCTCGGCTGGGGCCTCCCTCTGGAACAGCCTCCCTGCTTTCCTGAAACTTGAGGAGAATCGTCTCCGGTTCCAGAAGCACCTCAAAACCTTTCTCTTTGCTTCTGCCTTTTCTCGTCCTCTCCTCTGCTGACTTCCTGGCCGATACTGAAACTGCACTGGTCACCTGGCAACCCCCCCCCTGCTCTCAAGCCCAGGCCCCCCCACCCCAGCTGCACACCAACACTGCCTTCCTGGCAACCCCCCCGCACTAAGGGACTGTTCTTTACCCCTACAGTTCTTATCACTAGCACTTTTGATGTCTGCACTACTCTTGCACTTGCCACCAGCTGGCCGGACGCTACTTATTATTTATTTATTATCCCATGTACTGCACTGTTCCCTTCCCCTCGCCCTTGCACTTTCCTCCTTCCCTCTTCCCATGCACTTGCGCGATCTGAATGACACCTGGCCTAGTAGGATCATTGTCTGTCTTCTCTGTTCCCTCTTCCCTTGCCTCATTGCCCCTTGAAACACTTATGATATGATACAGCCTTTAGTTTTGAATATATAACATCTCAGCATTGGTCTGTCAACCTGCTGAGCTACCCCGGTAGGCTTCTACTGAACAGCGTGTCTATGGATTGCTTAATGTACTAAAAGTGGGTTTTGGAAAGAAGCCACATGAAAGAAATTGCACCATTTTTTTAATATTATTTTGAAAATTTCAGGCAAGCAGCAGTGCTACTGTGATATTTTCATTGCGGGGTCAATATGATCCTGCCCCAGCCCCTCTGACATCTCTGGCAAACAAGAGCAGCTTGCTTAAGCAAGACAGTGTCAGGCGTGGGGGACGCACAAGGCCAACTCTGGTACTACAGCTTGCAGGAGCAGAAAGTGATATTGACATCTGTCGGGGAATTTATAAGCAGTTCCATGTGGCACAGCAGCCAAGCTCCCTGCCTGCAATTTGGACGACCAGGGTTCGGATCCTGATCAAGGAAAATAGCCGCAAAACACAGCATTGAATAAATTAACTTAGTGTTTATTTTTCAGTATTTCCAGCGCGGGCGACTGAAGAGGCTCAGGCGAGCTACTAGTCGCCCGCGATCGACTGTTAGGCGACCTCTGCGGTTGATCTTCTGCGTCCAGCACCACATTGCGAAACGTATCCACTTGTGCCCTTAGCAATTAAGAGTCGACAATGATCTGGCCCTGGCAAGGACCTACATGCAGTCCACCGGCAGCTTGTACCCTCTGAACTCTAAGGCTGCAGGAGCCAAGCCTTCAGGCTCAGTGACCCTGGGTCGTCATCTAAGTCTGCGCCTCCTTCTCTGGCAAGCAGATCTGCGACCACCAGCAACTTGACCAGGGACAACGTTGACAGACTGAGAATATCCATATTCCAAATTTGGCTCAGCCACGCTGGGCAAAGAGGATCATCCTGCATAGGCACCGTTTGAGTTGATAGATTACTTGCAGCAGGAGATGCAACAGAAGAAAAGCATACAGGAACAGGCTGTCCCACAGGATGGAAAACGCATCCCCATGCTCCTCAGCTGGTGGAACCTGCTGGTGAATCTCCGCCACTTGGTTTTCGTCGCTGTCGCAAGCAGATCAATCTGGGGTCTGCCCCTTCTGAGGAAGAGGCTCTCCACTTGATCCTGTCGAAGTTCACACTCGTGGCAGGAGCGTAGATCCCTGCTGAGGGAGTCAGCGATGATGTTCTTGACTCCTGCTAGGTGAAAAGGAATGAGGAACATCCCTTGGGCGACAGCCCAGTGCCACAAGTCCTGCGCCTCTCTGGAGAGTGCTGGGGATCTGGTGCCCCCCCTGCTTCCTGATGTAGAACCACCTTGCCCTTGAGGGACGGATGGAACAACTTGTGAGCCCAGAACACAGCCCGCAGCTCCAGGACATTGATGTGGAGATCCCTTTCCTCTGGCAGCCACAGACCCCTGGCGTGGAGACGTCTGGTGTGGGCTCCCCAGCCCTCCAGGGAAGCGTCCGTGGTGACCGTCTCCTGGTACGGGAGGCTCTCGAAGTCTGTGCCCCCGGTGATGTCAGAGTTCACGCCCCACTACCTTATCACTCGACGGAACTCCTCATCGAGAACAATCTTGTCTGCAAAGCTTCCAGACACCGGGATCCACCGAGCATCCAGGAATTCCTGAAGGGGGCGCATCCGCAATCTGCAGCATTGTATCAGGTAAATGCACAACATGATCATGCCGAGCAGCGACTTGATGCTCCGCACCGTGGCGGTCTTCAGTGCCAACAGCCGTTGCACCTTGCCCAGCATGGCTGCTATCCTTTCCTCCAAGGGGGCCACCAGGCATGAAACCGTGTTAAGCCTAGCCCCCAGGAACAGCACGTTCTGCCATGGAATCAAGCAGGACTTTGGATAGTTCACAGAGAATCGCAGATCCGTCAGCAGCCGGACGGTTCTCCCCGTGTGTTCGACGGTTACGTCCCTTGACTTGGTCTGGATGAGCCAGTCGTCGAGGTACGGGTACACATCTATCCCTTGTAGGCGCAGATGGGCCGCCACTGCTGCCAAGCACTTCATGAATACCGGCTTCAGTCCGAAGGGAAGGGCCTTGAATTGGTAGTGCATTCCTTGAACTACGAAGTGCAGGAACTTTGGATGCTTCACGTGAATGGGGACGTAGAAGTACGTGTCCTCCAAATCCAATGACGTCAAGAAGTCTCCTTCCTCCAGTTGGCTGAGCTGGTGCTGCAACATGACCATCCTACATTTTTGGGACTTGAGGAGTTTGTTGAGATGCTGCAGGTCTAGAATGGGCCTCCAGCCTCCGGTCCTATTATTTATCAAGAAGCATCAGGAGTAGACTCCGGAGACCCAGAGCCGTTTTGGAACCAACTCTATCGTCCCTTTTTTTTTATCATGGCCGGTACCTCCTGCAGGAGCTGAGGGATGTGCTGCTTCTGCTGGGCCACCAGTGGTATAGCGGACCATTCTGCTGGAACTCTGAGTGTGTCCGTGGGCGAGAGTGGCCAGCACCCATCGGTCAGTGGAGATCTGTTCCCACTCATTGACGAAGTTCTCCAGCCGGCCTCCCACTGTGGTGCATGGGTGGGGGCCCGACATCCTGGCCGGTTCAATCTTGCTTCAGGGCCTGGGTGCTGCCTTGGGAGCGATGACCACGTCAGCCACCTCCACCGAAAGCCTTGGAACAACCCCTGTAGGCTTCTTGGGCCATAGACCGGGAGGGTTGATGGTACGAAGAGGACCCTCCGCTGAAACCCTTCGACGATCTGCCAGATTCTCCGCCAGAGGCACAAAAGGATGGACAATGCTGCTGAAGAGTGCCCAGGGCACAGGTGTCTCTGTCTTAATGGCCTGCAATGATTTGTCGACAGCTTTCCCAAAGAGGTCCCTGTCGAAGCGCATGTCCAGTGTCCTCGTCTGGACCTCTTGCCGGAAGTTGGTGGCCTTCAACCAGCCACGACAACAGAGACAGACACCGTTCCCCATCTATCAGAACCATGTGTTCATGTTCAGGGCCACAGTGATGGCATGGTCCGATGCCACCTCGCCCTCCTGGAGGATCTCAAGCGCCTCGATCCGTTTGTCGTCGTGGAGAAATTCCAGCAGCAGGGCCATCTTATACCACAGCTCCCTGTCATATTTGGCCAGCATCGCAAGCGCATTCACTGCCTTGACTGTCGCTCCCACCGAGTAGATCACTTTCCTACCCATGGCATCCAACTTCTTCCCCTCGATGTCCGGGGGAATGGAGGCTGAAGATTTGAGGGATTAGAAGACTTCTTCCTCGCAGCTGCACCTGGTACTTCTTTTCCAGCCTGTCCCTCTTCACCCGGGCTGAGGCCGGGTTTCTCATCGGCGCAAGACCCTCATCCCAAACGTCGTCCAGGAGAGGCACTGCCAAAATGGTTTCCCTCTTAGCCTCACGTTGTTGGTAAAGAGAACTTTCCTTCTTGGTCACTTCTGGCGTCAGCTGGAAGAGCTCAGACGCACAGGCGACCATGGCGCAGAACTACCCCACTTTGTCTGGGGTAGAAGCCCGCGGCAGCGGAGAAACGCCCCCATCGTCGTCCATGTCTGTAGTTGACGTTTCCGTCCCCGTACCCCTGGGAGTGGGGCGGCATGTGCGGCGGTTGATGAGGCGGTGTAGAGTGCTGTTTTCTCTTATTCGCCGGCGGCGGGACCGGCGCCCACGTCGTCGACATTCACTCCGTCGTAGTCTCCCTCAGAAATTTCGCCGTCCTCCTCAGCGTTTCCGCTGTCATCGCTCTCCACGTCCTCCGTGACAGTGTGAGCGGACACAAGGTCCTCATCGTCTGAGGAAGAAATATCTGTGCCCTGGAGCAAAGTTGAGGCCTCCACCCCGCTCCCTTTTTTTGCGTCCTGAGGAGTCGGTCTTGGGCTTAGGGTGGCATCCACTTCTATGGCGTTTTCTCCACTGGCTTGGCCGAGGCCTCCCACCTCGGGGGGAGGGCCACTCTGAGCGATGTCGGGGTCCCCTGGACCGGGTCAGACCCTTTTGCCTTCGAGAGGACGGCCCCCACCAGCTCGAACGTCAAGGACGGCTTTGCCTGGACCACCTGGGTGTAGGTCCAATGGCCTTCTGGAATCTTCGATGAAACTCTCGACGATTCTTGTCCTTGAGGGGCATTGAAAGGCGCCGATAAACGGATCCCTGCTTGCATGGCAAAGGAGCGAAAGAGCACATGTGCTCTATTGGACAAAAATATGAACATTTTATTGAACATTTCGTGAAAACATTGAAAAGCTCTCGGAGCACAACACGAGGCCTCTCAACACTTGTGGTAAAAATCTGAAGATGTCTGCCAGAGGAGGGGCTTAGGGAGAGGGCAGTCATTGGCTGGGGGCAGTATGACCCAGGGCTCAGTGATTGGTTTAAAGGAGAAAGACAGTTTGTAAGTGAAAGTGAAACTGTTTTTTCTTTTACAGAGGATTCCCGGCCTGGCGACGGGGGAATATTCATGAGCATGTGAATCCATGCCAGACCCCATGCTGGTGAACTACCGGTGCAATGTCATGACTTAATTGGAGGAGTCACAGTGCACCCCTCTTCCCCTTGAGGAAGAACCTCTGGACCCAAAGACCTTAATGGCCTATTGTCAGATACCGATTCCCCCATGTAGAGGAAGTCAAGAAACCTTTCTCTTCATCATTCTAGTAAGGGCTCCACTTTCCACCCAAACCCCCACAACTCACAAAGAACACCCTTTGGTTCTTGATGTGCCTTTATGTAAAGTCCAGGGGAAAATCCATTTAAGAGTGAAGAGTCCAAAGATAACCATGAACTTTAGACCTGATACGCTGTGTTATGAAATCCATGAGAAAAAACACCTAGGATTTAAAAGTTCAAATAAAGTTATGGACTTCAACTCCCATAACCACTCAGGTACTGGGACTAGGAGGACGACAAGGGAGTTTGTGCGAAGGGACAGGAGTGCGAAGTGCAGCATCCAGACTAGTTGTTTCTCAACCTGCAATGAGCGGGACATTTAAAAATGGCAACCGCATTAGGGAGGAGGGAGGTGCAGCAAGCAGTGCAGAAGGAGACGTAATCCACGTGAAGGCTTCTGAATGCAAAGCACACGAGAGCGAGAGAGCTGTCGAAGCAGAGAAGGCTACCAGGAAAAGGAGAAAGACACTGCGTGCGAGCGAGGAAGGGCGTGGGCAAGCCGGGAGCAGTGCAGAAGTTCCTGGAGATCGGACTGCTCGACGGGAAAGCTGGCAGATGCCCGTGGAATCATGCTGGATACCGGGGAAGTGGCTGCACACTCCAAACGGAAGGCAGAAGAAGAAGCCCTAAAGCAAAGGCACAAGCAATGTCGGAGACACTGGAAAAGACCAGTGAGTCTGCCCAAAGTAGCTGGTGACCCCGGGGCGTTCCGACAACTGCGCCAACGAGTGATTGGTACAAGATTGCTAATGCAGAAAATGCACAAAGGCAAAATTTGTTTTTAATGCAGCCAAGGCAAAGTACAAAGGCACTGTTTGTTTGAACGTAGCCAAGGCAAAGTACAAAGACAAGATTCAATAAGAAGAATGTTTGAATGCAGACAGGACAAAGTATAAAGGCAAACCCCAATCAAATACATATGCATGAAAAGCCAATGTGGGGAAGAAGTTTGAACAAATACATTTGAGTAAGATAGTACCATAGCCCACATGGTATATGCTATTATGGTATATTAGGGAACCGCGAACCCCATAAGAGCTCTAGCATGTGAATACCCCAGGTGAAGTTGAATCCAAGAACTGTGAAATACATAAGAGCTCTGGCAGGTGAATACCCCACGCAGTTGAATACTCCAGGCAGCTGAAGTTATATTAAGGAACTATGCAACACATAAATCCAGTTGAAGTTTTACAAAGATTCCTGGTAGGACAGTACACCAGGTAATCTAAGAATCCTAAATAGAAGTCCTGGCAGGTGAGTACACCAGGCAGCTGAACATTTTACAAAGATTCCTGGCAGTAGAGTATACCAGGTAATCTGCCGAAATAGGACTTTTACAAAAATACTGTTTTGTAAACTTTTTGCTTGAACAGAACTTTTTAGTTGAAGAAGAACTTTGTGAATCCATTAATGACACCAAGGAACTGTTAGCCAAAGAGACATTTTGCCATCCTGTTTAAGAACCCAGGGAAGGGGACCATCTTTTGGATCCTAAGGTCCTTCCTTTGGAGAACATTTTTGTTGAAGTCATTCTTACACTTTGTCAAACATCAAGTTTTAAGACATTTCCTTGCACCTTTTGCTAATTGTTTATAAATGTGAGGGTCAGGATAGGTTGTTTTGGACACATGGGTGGCTTTTTTGTTGCTGACATCCTGACACAGACAGATTCTTAGTTTTAGTTTCTAGGTAGGGAAATTCCTCTTTAGAATAGGGCTAGAGAGGTGTTTTTCCAAACAATTTTTATTTAATAAAACATTTCTTTACTTAAGATAACAACCTTGTGTCTGTCTCTAATTTCTGACCCCTCACTCCCCATCCCATGCCAGTAACTACAACTGACTATCTGCCCCCATTGCCCCCCAACCCTAACATAGAACAAACTTCAAACTAGTACCCAAACATACTCCGGGGGCTGTCGGGTTTACACAGATGCTCCCTTAGGTGGAATGGAGCCTGGGGAGTATACTTGGAGATCTATAGCCCTGCAGCTATTCATGTAACCTAAACTGCAGAGCCAACCTCTGCATTGCGGGAAGCCGCCCGTCTGCCTACAATGCACTTGTGGCTGGTTCAGACCCAAACCACCCCCCACCTCCCAGGTAGGGGAAAGTTCATCAAGCAGTTACAGAACCATGATTTGCCCTGCTTACCAAGAATGGGCCACACCAGGCAAGTGTAGACATAAATGCCCATGGCCATGACCAGCAAAGGTGGGGCAAATTTGACAAGTAGAGTGTGGGACTATGCATCTCATGTCGGGGGAGGTACACCATCCGAGCTGAAAGAAGATAGACTATCCGGAGGGCGTTTCCTCCCACAGCTAACCAGTTTGTTGACTAAGTGTAGTGCTGCCTTGGGGTCCATGAATAAAGCGGTTTTCCCGTTGTGGATAATCTTCAACTTAGGCGGGTATAACATGGCATATTTAATATCATGTTTACCCACTGTGGCCCTTACATTTTGGAACATGTTCCTGAAATCTTGCACTTGCGGACTAAGTTAGGAAAAAATGTGTATAACGGCAGATCCAAATTTCAGTTTGCCCTGCTCCCAGGAAAGTATTAAAATAGTGTCTCTGTAGATTTAAATGCTGGTGATAATGAGACGATCCAGAGCACCAGGATGTGTTTTAGGCCCAAGTGACCTGTGAGCCCGCTCTACGAGGAACATCAGCGGCATGTCAGGGTGGCCAAGTATATCTACCAGGAGGTGCTCGATGAAAGGTTCCATCCCATCAGTAGCTGTAGTTTCAAGTACTCCGAGTAGCTTAACATTGTTACAGCGGGAACGTCCTTCAAGTTTGTCATTTTTGGCCACCACATTTTTGAGCATACATTGCAATTGAGAGCTATGAGCCTGCAGCTTGGTGGTCAGGTCTTCATTGTCCCCTATACGCTTTTCAAACAAAAAATGCAATTATCCGTGGATAAATTGCACAACCTCCTATAATTGATTCATATAAATGTATGCGTAAAAACGCTGCATAATCCCCTCCAAGACCAACAACCCTATTTAAAGGGTGTATATTTTAGACATAAGACAGCATGACAGAACTCATTTGTTTTAGATTTGTTTAATCATTTTTTAGTGGTTAAAAACCTTTACAAAAGAACATATATTAATAACATCTATAAAAAATCAATTGTCAAGAACACACATTTTATCACATCAGCAGGAAAAAGCTCACATCTCACATATCATTCCTTGCATACTCCTTCATCCCTATGCATACAAAAACCACTCATACTTGTGCAAAAAATACAATTCTGATAGTTTTGTTCTGTGACTCAGAACATCCCATCCATATGGGTTTGATGTTTTAATAGTTCCAAAAGTGCCTATTTAACAATATTTTTTCCATCCAAGGAATGGGTAGGTGTTCCAACGTAATTGTTCATGGACCCATATTAATCCCCATATATTTATCTGTGAAAACCCTGGTTAAAGCCAACTCTGGGAGGAGTAGGCTCTATGGTATTGTCGACTCGAGTTTCGGGCTACCAGAACGGTGTGTGCAGCTTCCGTCTGGTGCACCTCATCAGGACGTATACATTACAAACAAACACAGTTGTTAAAAACAGAATTCAAATTGATGTGAATTGAAAAATGTCATTCATTTACAACAAGCTAGTTTCTTTTGCTTCACAAGGTGTTCAATAGTAGTGATCCAAATATGTTTTTTTTCAAAAGCCGCTTCTGCCGATGACCAAGGGCAAAAAGGAAGAAGAGAAACAAAGAGAAAGAAAAAAACAGGGTTTACAATCCTTCTCTCTAGTTCCCTTCATGCTTTCATTTAACATTTGTCTTAACTATTTTGAATCGGTGACATGCTACTTAGTCCTGGGCACTGCCCAGGTATTACTCTGGGCATGTCCCAATCTCAGGTTACTCTACCCATATTTCTAACGGGAGAGACAAAGACAGTACTCCCTGAAAGTTCTGGAAGGGAAAAGATATTGGGCCTCATTACACGGATGGCGGTAAGGATTTACCGGTACCGGTAAAATACTGGTACCGGTAAATCCTTACCGCCTTACTACGAGGTCGCTTTGCGGGTTGGGGGATTTAACGCCTGCTTTTTGCAGGTGTTAAAAACCAACCCGCAAAGGGACCCAGGGAGCTAATTACGGTACCGCAATTTGCGGTACCGTAATTAGCACCTTCCCCATTACCATTATGCCCTATGGGGCAAAAATGCGAATGGGGAAGGGCAATGGTGGAAGGGGGAATTACCGCCCCGCCAACCTTGGAATGGGGCTGTAATTCCCCTTTCCGCCAAGGCGGTGCCGGTATTTTACCGGCATGAACCATGGCGCTAATAGCGCCATGGTTCTCCGCCATCCGTGTAATGAGGCCCATTGACTCTCATGGGATGTCCACCCAATCCCCCACCCCTCTCCCACAAGGGGGCGATACAGCAATAACACCTTTTAATTAAATTAAAAGTGAACACAGATCAGAGTTTAAAATTTGCAAAGGAAGAAGAAGAATAAAGACCTAGAGAAAAAGTTTGGAAGAATCCAAGAAAAACAGATCAAGAACCAGAAAACAAAAAAGGTAAGAAAAAATTATAAAAGGGGTAGCTATTCCCCAATTTAACAATCATAAGATAGCGAAAGGGCCCAACATCTTGATAGCTTGAAAAGTATCTTTCTTTTTCTCACCCTGAGTGTAAAAGCTTCGGGTTTGGTCTCCTCCTATGTTGTTAACCGGACCCAGCCACGGTTGCATTCCATTCTTAATTGCAATGTTGTTGTATATACAATGATAAATGTGTGTGTGTCTCATCAAGGCCTTGTTTTCTAAATTATGACAGACAATATGATAATAGTCCCAAAAGTTATATCAATAACAAAACCGTGTTTCACACACCCAATGTTGTAAGTGCAATTTGCAAAGGTGTTGTTTCCTCCCCGCTGAATATATTGCAGACCAATGGTACAAATGCATTGAACCCAATGACACGGATCCCTGTGTTCTTTTCCAAACGAGAGCACTGGATGTAGACAGTGTCTCACACTCAAGGTATCAGCAACCACTGGGAATGAAAGAAAAAGCCACAAAAAAAAAGAATTGAGAGCCGCCAAATTGACACAACAGTGTCAATAGTGCAAGCAGTTGATGTTCCCTAACGCTGCAACCGTGTGTTATCGTAGAGACAAACAAACGCATCACAGCCAACTGCAGAGCAACTGTTTTATCCTGCTGTTATCGTGCCATTACCAGTCCCCACTAGAAATGCTCGGCTAAAGTTAAAGTACTGTAAAGTACCTCACCAGTCATGGAGCCCTGCCTCACGGCAAGGGGCCCCCAGGGATACAAAAGGACTCCTAAATGTTGGAACCCCACACAATTATGTGGGGGGGGGAAGGAAGATGGAGGAAAAACGGGAAAAAAATTGGAGGGTCGAGATAGCACTCGCCCCCAAAGAAAACGGTCACAACGCACAGATTTACATTGCCAATAACAATCCCTGGTTATACAGCACAATGAGGCGGAGAGAAGCGGGGATACAAAAGGAAAGAGGCCGCCCGCCCTCTTGTGCTCAGACACAGAGTCCTCGCAGGGAAGGACATGCCCCGCCTACCACGGATGCCGTCGCAGGGCGCGAGGCACCCAAAGCCACAGCAAACCAATTGCTGACCCCCGAGTGGAGTCCCCCCATACCGCGGACGGCCATGGCATCCAATCAAGACCGCGAGGGTCTAGAAATCCTTCACAAAACGCGATACAGCATATCAAAGCAGGCGTGCCGCCTGTGCGGACCCCACTTACATAACGCCCTTACCGCGGCCGAAAAGCCGCACTACACCGCTCTTACCTCATGCGTTTCCTTAAGTTTTCAGCCAGCCATCTTGGGAAAACGAGTCCCGTTATGCAGCACTGCTAATCGATGTTACGCCCTCTCGCTTGTTCTTCTTCTTGCTGATAGATTTTTATCCATCAGCGGTGATTTTTTGGATACCGAGGCTTGAGCCTCATTACTCCATCTTCTCGGGTTGAGTGTGTAGTCGTGGGTTTGTATTCTTCTTGGTCTGTGTGGTCTTGTCACAGTAGGGCTGGTTTCACAGGGTCTTCGCAGTGATGGGCCGCGGGTAGCGGTCGAAGGGGTTTGCAGTGGTGGCAGTGAGTCTTCTGATCAGAGGGTTCGGGTTCTGATCCAGTTCTTGGCAGAAGTTCTTACTCAGCTTCGCTAGATGTTCATCCAACATCTCGATGTCCAGGTCTCTGTGAAGGTCTGCTATCCTTGTGAAGATTGGTGCTCCGGACGATATCCGAAGGGCCTTGTTCTGGACTATCTGAAGACTCTTCCGGTGTCGCTCATGGCAGGTCATCCATACTGGGGAGGCATAAGTCAGGGTTGGTCTGATGATCGCCTTGTAGACGTTGATCTTTGTCCGGAGTGGCATGGACTTGCTCTTCAGGAGTGGGTACAGTGCTGCCATCTTTCCTGTTGCCTTCTGCTGAGTATTCTCAATGTGGCTTTCCCAGTTGAGTTTGCTGTCCAGGGTCACACCGAGGTAGCGGCTGCTGCTCTCCCATTTGATGGTCTCCCCGTTGAGGCTGATGTGTGGGTGCTCCTTGATCTTCTTTCTGGTGAACAGCGTTGCAGTTGTCTTGCTGGTGTTGAGTTCTATCCGCCAGTCGCTGTACCACTTTGCGATGGTATCCAATGAAGCTTGCAGGTTCTTCGCCACTTCCTTTTCGCTGAAAGACTGGGAGATTACTGCAACATCGTCTGCATACAGCGCCAGGTTCGTCTTGTGGAGATCTGTCGGGATGTCGTTGGTGAAGAGGTTGAACAGGAAGGGTCCGAGGTTCGATCCCTGTGGCACGCCTGCTCGGATGGGATGTGAAGAGGACATCTCAGACCGCATGGCGACATGGAAGGTGCGGCCTCCCAGGTAGCTTGCAATCGTCTTCACCAGGTAGTTCGGAAATCCCAGGCCAATCATCTTGTGCAGCAGTCCCTTGTGCCAGACTCGGTCGAATGCTTTGGCTACATCCAGGAAGACGATTCCTGTGGACTTCTTGATGTTGAATCCGTGGCTGATGGTGTCCACCACTCTCAGTAGCTGATGAGTCGTTGCATGCTCCTTTCGAAATCCAAACTGTTCCTTTGCTAGTAGATTTCTTTCGGAGGTGAAGTCGCTGAGTCGAGCAAGGAGGACCTTCTCCAGGAGCTTCGATAATCCAGAAAGCAGGCTGATGGGGCGGTAGTTTGCTGGATCCCTCAGTGGTTTGCCGGCCTTTGGAAAAACGATGACCCTTGCTTCTTTCCAGGAACTCGGGAAGTGCTGGAGCCTCATGCATGCATTGAAGATCTCTGTGAGATGTTCCATTGATGCCGGTGGGAGGTTCTTGATTGCCAGGTTGGTTATTCCGTCGCTCCCCGGTGCCTTGCCGTTCGCCAGCTTTTCTGCAAGTCCTGCTACCTCAGAGCTTGTGCACTCCTTGATGTCTTCTGCTCCCAGCCCGGTTCCGTGATCTGTGAGGTACTTCTCAACGGCTTCCTCCACTCCGTCTGTTACGCCCAGCGTCTGGTCACCATTTATACGCATTTGAAATAAGGCCACGCCTCCAAGCGTGGTGATGCATTGACCCGCCCCCCAGAGGGCGGAAGCCTTGCATGATAGCAAAACAAAAGCAAGAAACGAAAAACAGGCATTGCCTTT
This sequence comes from Ambystoma mexicanum, assembly GCF_040938575.1. NCBI lineage: Eukaryota > Metazoa > Chordata > Amphibia > Caudata > Ambystomatidae > Ambystoma > Ambystoma mexicanum. The sequence goes on along the minus strand of NC_090936.1, from coordinate 495,662,368 downwards.
GCCACATGAATGTGATCTATAAGCACCTGTGTCAGTTCTATTGAAAAGGCAATGTTGGAAAGTTTATCTGGGACCAGTACTCTTAACACTGGAAAATTAGAAGATGGACGGGTGCAACTATTTATTCTATGACAAACCCAATCTATAAATCCAAAGAGACAAGTATGTCTCTAATGGGAGCACTGCTACACAGGCATAGGGGCACCAGCCCCAGAAAAAAAGAATCTAATACTTGACAACTGGTGCCTGTGTTTACATGTGCACCTTGTGTACAGAAAAAAGGGGGGAGCCGCCAGTGGAGACTCGGCGACTAAACAGAGTCGCCCATATGCTCAACAAGGGCGATCTAGTCCTCACGGCTCCCAGAGGGAAACCGAAAAGTTCAGGTACCGGTTAGCACTTGGCTTTCTGTGTAAATCCAATTGGTAACACATGTCGATCAAAGACAGTCAGTAGTGCAGTCCAAAGGAAAACCCAAGGAAAGGTACACCAGGATGTACAATGTTTAAGGATCCTATGAATAGATACTAAGGCGCTTTTCTGCTTCTGCAACACAGCCACATAACTTCTCCAACTGTATGGTGGATGTTTCCACCTTATGCGCCAGGGAATCTGTTTTCTGTCCCAATGTGTCGATGCTCTCTTTAAAGGCCGTTAGCGTGATGTTTAGTGCATGTAAATCAGGTGCGGCGGTGTCCTGAATGCCATTTCCCATGGGCGCTGTTGATGACCTTGCAAAGACATCAATTTTAGCTTGTTTCTTTTTAGATCACATAGGGGAGAAGTAGAGTGTCTGTGGTATATATCAAAACCTTTAACCTAGTCCCAGAGTATTCTACCATCCCAGAGGCCGCAGGCCAGAGGGCCTAGATGCCAACAGTTCCAGGCAGATGGGCAAATAGGGTGTGGGGCTGGCTCCAAGACCCACCATTTGCTATGGTATGCTGCACAGCTGGCTCTGTGTACCTAGAACCCCCCCCGCCCCCCCTGTAATGCGAGTTGCGCCACAGGTCTCTCTTACCAGTAGTGCCAATGAAAGAGGAGGATATCTGGCACCGAAGGTTCGCATACCCATCTGCCGGCTTGAGCTCCTTGTCGATGATCGGCATGGGGCCATTCAGTTATGCATGTAAGCCCTGGACCTGCTGGCATGTGATGGCAGCCACGAGCCCCAACTGCTCCTCTTTGCTACTGTGCACTCACCAGATCTGCTTGCCGCCTGCCGCCCCCGGTGTGTTTCAGCGGAGGGTGTGGGGTATAACTCGATGAAGGGCTGCATGTTTGGGTGATCAGGGTGAAACTCTGCACATCGGCCCAAGTTTCCCAAGATGATGCCTTTCAGATCACCATAGCATCCGGTCCTGCTGTGGAAGGTGAGTCACCCCCCTCTATCTGTGAGCCTAAAAGGACGATTACGCAGTCGGGGTCAATCTGTGGGAGGCCACGCAAGGCCCCAATTCCCCTGCCCCCCTCTCCAGGGGCCGCCAGGACCACAGGAATGAGACCAGCCAGACGGGACTCGGCAGCGCCAAGTCCACCTCGCCACCAGCCCGCCGATCACCACTGTGGACCTTCGGGTGTGTACAGCGTTTAAATGTCCTGTGGAGTTAAGGAGCTGCTCTCTCCGGTGTCTGGTGTGGTCTACTGCACTCTGCCCTACGATAGGGATTTACACCTGTGGTATAAAGGATATTATAACCAGATTTTACCAGGCCACTAAAGGAGTTGTTTCAAGATGCAGCCACCTTGCTGTGTGGCTGACAACGTCCCCTTGCCTATCCCCATCCTCATTTAACATTTATACCAGGCCACTTTTCGATTTGTTGGACAGCGTCGGTGTCGTTTATACCAACTACGCAGATGAAGTAATGGGGCCATACAATTAAGGGAGGTATTACGTATATTTATTATAATATAATAAGATTACATATACTGGTTTGATAGAAGATTATCACTATAAAGGGGACACAAACTGCACACGTCTCTTCTCTTCTCTCTCTCCGTCTCAACCGTCGTTCCACCAGATTCCACGAAGGAATCCTCTGTCCTTCCTTTCGCGCCGCGTGCAGCTCTCTGTGCAGTTCTCACGTGCTGTATTAATAACACGTGCAGTGAACAGTATAATGCAAACATTACACATCCCCTTTCCTTATGAAACAAATTTACATTAGCCATATAACATAGTCTGAAAGATGTCTTGGTCGCCTGCCGAGTCTTCCGGCTTTAGACTTCCCCCTGGTTTCTTCCGAATTATAATCTGAAGATTCCGGATGGTAATCTGAAGAAATTGCCAAGGAAGGTACTCTACTAGATTCTCTACTCTTCTCTCTGCTCTCCTCAAACACATCACCAGAACAATTCTCCAAACATTCATCTTCCAAAACCATAATTCTCTTGTTATTCCACACTCTACCCTCTTGGGTTCTTACTGCATGTGAAAATACTTCTAACACTCTAACTGGTTTAGACCACTGACATCTATCTTGCCTCCGCGTTATCAGAAGTTTTATTCTCACTAAACAACCCACACGAGGCTCAGGTCTTCTCCTGAAAACCTTTCTGTCATGCAGTCTCTTATTACTCATTTGTCTTAGTTCAACATTTTCTCTCACACCATCCAGGCTAACTACATTCCCCGCTACAGCACTCATCCATCCTGGGAAAAGTTTTGTATTAGCTTTTCTGGCCCTACTCTGCTCAAAAGGACAGACCCCTGTGGTGCTGCGAGGTGTGAATCTGTGAGCTAAGAGAGTTTCTTTAACAACTCTTTTCCACTCTTCCCCATTTGCCCATGCTAGCTTGATGGCATCCTTAATCATCACCCTGTTGAAACGTTCCACTATACCATTTGTTTGTGGGTGGTATATTGCACAAAGTCTATGTTTAATGGCCCTTTCACTCAAAGATTTTTTCCATTTCTTTGGATATAAACTGTGAACCATTATCTGTCAAAATGTCTTGGGGATATCCTTCTCTCTCACAAACTTCTTCTAAAAACTCAATAACTTTATGTGTAGTAACCTGTGGCAAGAACTTAATCTCAACCCATCTGGTTATCATGTCAATGACCACTAACCCATAGGTTGAACATCCACCACTCCATATTGGGCCAATCATGTCCATAGCAATCGTACACCACAGACTATCAGGAATATCTCTCATCACCATTGGATAACTAGTACCCATACATATTTAATCACTTTTGGAACAAAGTATACACTTCTTGGTCTGGTCTTCAATGTGGCGATCAACCCCAGGCCACCAATAGGAGTTTCTTATCCTTCTCTTGGTCTTCACAATGCCTTGATGCCCTTCATGACCCATCTGCATAATCTTCTCTCTGAGTTTGGTTGGAGGTATCATCTTATCACCTTTCATGAGATAACCGCTCTGTAAATATAGATCATTTCGTACACCCCAGAATGCTTTGACTTCAGTGCGAAAGACTTAATTCTTCCTCCACCTTCCATCTTTGACAATCTTTACCACTTCCTGTAATGTCTCATCTATCTCCATTTCATCATTCCACTCCTGCTCAGATACAGCTTGATTCAGCACTGCACAAACAGTTTCAACATCTTCTGAATCATTATCCGCCTCCTCTATGCTCGTGAGGCGCGAGAGACAATCTGCTGTGGTATTCTTTGATCCAGGAATGTGGAAAACCTTGAAATTGAATTCTTGTCATCTGGACACCCATCGCCTGATTCTACAAGAAATCTTGTCGAGGCCAATGGTACTAAAGATTTCCACTAATGGCTTATGATCTGTGTATATACTGAACTCAACTCCCCACACAAAACTCTTGAATTGTTCAGTGGCCCATTTGATTGCCTTCTCGATTGTGGCATAATTCTTTTCCGCTCCTTTTTAAAAGTCTGGATGCAAAGGCAATAACCATCTCTTGTCCGTTGTGGTATTGTGATAAAGTCGCACAAGGCCCATCTCATTCGCATCTGTCGTGATTACAGTTTTCCTGCCTCTTACGAAACTTTGGAGTGCTGGAGCTCTAGCTAATGCAGTTTTAATGAAATGAAATTCTTTCCCACACTTTTTGTTCCACACAAACTTCTTGTTCATCTTTAATAATTTCCTCAATTCTACTGTATGATCAGAAATGTTTTCCATGAATTTCGCATAATACTCAACCATCCCAAGAAAAGTTCTGAGTTGCTCTTTGTTATTCGGTATAATCATAGAAGTGATGGAATTTGTTAATTCCTTCTTAGGTTTGATTCCTTCTCCAGATATAACATGTCCCGAGTATTCCATTATTTCTTTCCTGTCTATTTTTTATTTTTCTTTACTTAGAACCATTCCTGCCTCGTGTAGTTTCCATAGTACCATGTTCAACCTCTCATTATGTTCACTCTGATTATTTGCATAAACTAATACATCGTCCTGGAAAAATACTACTCCTTCCATATCTCCTAGGATATTCTGCATAACTCTCTGAAAAGCTGATGCCGCAGAAATTAAACCAAAGTGCATCCTCTGGAATTGGTAAAGACCTTCAGGTGTAATGAAAGCCATCAAATGTTTGGAGTCATCATGTAGCTTGATCTGGTGGTAGGCGGCCGTGAGATCCAGTGTCGAGAAAACTTTCGCAGGTCCTAGTGTGGATATCAGTTCTTGTATGTTAGGCAACGGGTGCCTATCAGGAATGACACACTTGTTGAACTCTCTCATATCGACACACAGTCGAACCTTTCCTGTTGGTTTTCTTACTATAACCATAGGGGAAACCCACTCTGCAGCTTCAACCCTCTCAATAATGCCTTGTCTCTCTAACTTGAGTAATTCTTCTTTGACTTCAGCCCTGAGGGCCAATGGTACATTCCTAAGTTTTTGGGCTATTGGTTTAGAACCCGACTTGAGCAAAATGTGATGTGAAAATCCTTTTACACATCCTATTGCATCACTTTTTAATACTTCATCCTTGATTTTTTGGATATTCTCAACAATAGCCCCACTGACTTGATGAACTGTATCATCGGCATTTGGGTCTAATCGTACCTTCAACAGTTTCTGGTGGGTCCAACTAAGTTCAGCTGCTTCCCCTCTCCTCAAAACATAAATACGACCACATGCCTGCCTATCTTTAAATTCTAATTTGGGTGTAAACCATCCAATTAGATCAATCCTGGCTCCACCATAGGCTTTGGGCTTCACATCCACTTCTTCATGTAGGTATTCTGGTCCACAAGACCTCCACATTTCCTCGGGAATAAGTGTATATTTGGCCTCCGAATCCACCATCATAACTATAGGAAAACCATTCACAGTAATCTTTGATCTGGGACTTTCAATATATGTCTCTCCATCAGAGATCATGAACATACACTCCTCTTCTCCATCATCATCACCAATCCAGTTCGAGGTATGATCTTCATCTCGGTTGGTCCTACAACATTTGGCCATATGTCCTTTACCACCACACGTTCTGCAAATAATTTTGCGAGCTGGACATTCCTTGTTATTCGCCCAATGATTCGGGCTACCGCATCTGTAACATGCTCTTTGTCTGGTTCTCCCTCTGTCACCCTGAGGAAATTGACTTTTGTTTTGGCGTTCGTCTCTTGACATGGGCACTCTGGTCACTTCACATTTACTTGACTTCTTGATTTTAGGTCTCTTCATTACCATTTGGTTCCCGTACACTTCCGAATTGCCAGAACTCCTGTATTGCATAGTTTTGGAGTCTAATGGTAAACTGCTCGGAAAAGGTGTTGACTTCTTCTTTTTTCTACCTCTAATCACTCCTATTTCCTGATCTTGATCAGATTGTGCCAAACTGACAGATGATTTGATCGAAATATCTCTTGTTCTGCTCTCCAAAGCCATTACACATGTTTCTGTATGTTCAACTTCTTTGGCTAACCGTAGAACTACATCGAGTGGTGGATCGTCCTCCGACCATACTTTTTCTCTGACCTTACTGGTTCTACACTCAAGCATAAATTGGTCCCTATTTCGTTCATCCAACTGTTGGTCAGACTTGCAACTGCGTGCTAGTTTCCTTAAAGCTGTGACATATTGTTCCAAAGTTTCATCACGTTCTTGGACACGTTTGCCAAATTTGTATCTTTCAAGAATTGTACTCATCTTTTCATAATGTCTATCAAGTTTCATTATGGCCACCTCTTATTCGTTCATGTCCCCTATTTCATCATCTGGTACTTTAGGTAGGTCTTCGTATTTCTCTTGTCCAGCTTGACCCAAACAATGGAGTAACAAAGACTTCTTCCTTTCAATGCTATATGTTGCTCCACACACCACATGAGCATAATGTTCGAATGCCTTGAGCCAGCGCTTCCATGGAAGGGTTGGCTCTCCCACCTCCGGCAGAAACATCTGAGGAGGCTGGACTCCTTGCATTGTCATGTTAAATTATTGTTCTGTGTTCAAAAGAATAATAGTAATTAAGTACTCAGTATTCCTGACTAATGTTCTCAATGTATTTAGAGAGGAAACAATGACACTTGTAGAGAGTGACAATTGTGAAAAGTGAAGCGTTCAGTAAAAATGAACAGAGTGAAAATTATACAAAGTTCAGTGTTCTCTCCTTTTGAAACGTAACCTTTTGAAACGAAAGTGTATTGATAGGGTCTTCCTTTTCTCCTTCAAAGGTATCTTCCAGTACTATACTCCACTAGAAGAACAACTGTTGGAAGCAATATGAGAATATATGCCGGTGTGTGGTGTGTGTTGACACCAATTATCGTACGTGTGATTTTTGTTTTCTTACTATACTGTGCACCAGTAGTATGTCCTTTATTTTATTTTCTATTTTTTCAAAAAAACGTTATAGTAATAAGTGAAACTGGAATTCCTCTTTTGAGCTCCATCCGCGACTTCCACTTGGGCAAAAACACGTTGGAGAGGTATATGTCAGCTTGAAACTACATTCGGCATGTAAATGGTGCGTTGAAGAATTTAGGCAGGCAGCCTAAAGGGTGGAGACGTGCCGTCACTAAACGTCAGTTTGAGGAGGACTCCAACTCGTTCTAGGTAACATATCATTGGCTGCAGGCTATGTACGGACACTCCTCTTTTTTTTCGGGAGCCAATGAGTATATAGCGTGTGAGTAGAGATGAGGTACGGCTCAAACAAACACTGGAGATACGGGGTGAATAGCAGTAAATCGCAGTGATTGCAATGCGAAACTCGGAAGCGAGGCAGTGAGCAGCTGTACGATAGCTCCTACCTCAATTGCGGCCGGAGATCCTTCTCAACGGCCACTATGGATTCTCAGTCCTCGTCGCCACTGAAGTAATGGGGCCATAAAATTAAGGGAGGTATTACATATATTTTTTATAATATAATAAGATTACATATACTGGTTTAATAGAAGATTATCACTATAAAGGGGACACAAACTGCACACGTCTCTTCTCTTCTCTCTCTCCGTCTCAACCGTCGTTCCTCCAGATTCCACGAAGGAATCCTCTGTCCTTCCTTTCGCCCCGCGTGCAGCTCTCTGTGCAGTTCTCACGTGCTGTATTAATAACACGTGCAGTGAACAGAATAATACAAACACTACAGCAGACGACTCCCAAATCCTATTAGAAATTACCAATGATTATGATCAAGACTCTCATGCAATCAATAGGATTGTCTCCTTGGTTAATTTATTATTTATTTTAACATTTACAGCAGCACACCAAGCTCTTGGTCATCTGGGCGCTAGTTACATCAGTAGTTATAGTCCAGGTGGGTGATACATGAGTGGAATTAGGTGAAGAGATGAGTCTGTAGGTTTTTCCTGAATCGTTGGTAAGACGTCTCAAAATGCAAATGAGGTGGCAGGTTATTCCAGGAGTTGGCCACGATCGTAGGGAAGCTAGATCCACCTGCTCACTTCCTTCTAAATCTGTCTGGCTGTTTTTTTTTTTTGATCCTCTGGACAAGGTAAGAGGGGGTTTTGTTGGCCAGGCAGCGGTGTGCAATAGTGAGGATTTTAAATGTAATTCTTTCCCGGATGGGGAGCCAGTGGACTGACCATCTTACCTCCGAGATGTGGTCAGTTTTGTCCAGATCCAGGGCTGCACTGAGAGCATTGTTTTGGATTACCTGAAGCCTGCTCGAGTTCGTCTGAAATCTTGCAGAGTAAGGTACTACAATAGTCCAGTTTGGACAGCACAAGAACGCGGGCAACATTGAGGTGGTTGCTGGTGGATAGAAAGGGTTTGCTTACTCGTATGAGTTTTGTGGTGTAGGCTGTTACAGAAGTGATGTTAATTTGGCAGGTCATGTTGAGTGAGGCATCCAGGTAAATGCCCAATGATTCGGTCATGTATGGCGACAAACTCACTAGCACTAAACGACATTAAGACAGAAGGCCTCATTATGAGTCCGGTGGTAGCCGTGCCGGAAAAACCAACAGGCTGCTGCCGGACCGCTAATGCCATTCCGCCTCCATGATTGCCGGAATCACCAGGGCATTACAACCCCGGTGACCCGGTAATTCTGGAGGCGGAATTCAGTAAATCCCCATCCCCATTCCCATGGAGTCCCATAGGACTTGATGGGGACCATGGAAACACTGGTTCCGTCTATGAGGGAGCCAGTGTTTCCATGTCTGCCTGCAGGCGGGTGGTGTTACCCACCTCCTGCCTGCAGGACTCGGAATCACCCGGTCCGGAAACAACGGTGGCAGCGGATCTACTGCCACTGTTTCCGGACCGGCTGACTCATAACGAAGCCCATAGTTACTTATTGTCAGATCTGGGCCAAACTGAAGAAAATGGACCCTCAATACGAGCAATTCATTGTTGCCGGATGTGCTATTAAGGTCGCCTATTCTGTAAAGACTTTGGGAGTATATTTTGACTCCCAATTGTCTTTCTCGAAACTTGTGGACTATTTGAGCTCTTTGTGCGCATACATCAACACACTATTGCGCCAGATCTGTCCCTATATAACTACAGAGAATAGAGCGTTGCTTGGTACAGCATTGTCTAATTCAAGGTTCGACTACTGTAATAGTTTGCTGGCCAGCACATCTGAGGGTAAGTTTAAAAAACTACAGATTTTGCTGAACGGGGCTGTCTGGGCCATCCACGGACTGGATAAATCTGAACATGTAACTGCATGGCAGCGTTCATTACCTTCATGACCTTGCCCCCCGTACCTCTCATCTCTTCTTTCATTCTACACCCCCTCCCGCTCACTCCGTTCTGCCAATCTCTTCCTACTTTCTGTTCCCCCACCACCACGTGCCTTGTCTAGTTTCTGCTCCTTTCAGCTCCTTGCCCCCCTACACTGGTACTCCCTACCTCTTTCTATCCGCTCCATCCCCACCTATTTCTCCTTCCGTGCCTCCTTGAAATCACTCCTTCCCCATTCGACAACCTGATACTCTTATCCCCTGTTCCCCTTTCTCTCCCCTCCCTCTAGTACCCCGTTCATACTTCCTTTACCTGCCCCTTTCTCTCCTACGTCCTCCCCTCCTCTTGCTTCCTCACTCTATTTCCCATTCTCTCTCCTTCATTTCCTTCCCCTCCCCCTCCTTCTTTTTACCTCATAGGCTAATTGTTCTACATACTGTTTTACTAGTTTGGTTCATATTTTGTAAATTGCTTCTACTGTTATGTTCTATATATTCATGTTGTTCACTGTAAAGCGCTTTGGAGTAAAGCGCTATATAAGAATAATAAATACAAATAAATACAAATACATTACACTGGTTACCTGTGAAACATCAGATCCAGCATAAGATATTGTCCTTAACCCAAAAATGCATCCTGGGTTCTGCTCCTTGTTACCTGATGGATCGCCTGCAAACTAAAACATCTCTGAAAACATTACCCTCAAACAGTAGTATCTTACTCCAGCAACCCAGTTTTAAACTAAGAAAACATGGGGGTATATGTTTTGATACTTGGGCACCAAGGGCCTGGAATTAGGTACGCTCATCACTGTGTGATCTTAACTGCCCACTCAAAGTCAAAAAGGATTTGAAGACATACCTCTTCAATAAAGGAATTGATTAACTTTAGGTTGTTTTTAACTGCTTGCTTGTTTGTTCTTAGTCAGTTTTGTGATTGTTTGGTGATGCCCTGAGGCCTATGGGTGTGTGACACACAATATAAGCAATACAATGGGTGTGGGACACACAATATAAGCAATACAATAATAAACCAATGGCCGCAGATTCTATGAATGAGCATTTAAGACATTGCTGCATACGGCTGGCCGTCCGAAGAATAGTACTCAAACGACTGATAACAAGCAATACTAAAGGAGCACAACCTTCCGTTCAAAAGGCTTTACAAATCAGCTTTTCAAGCCTGTCTTGCCACACCAGATATAGTAACAAAAGGTACCCTCGTCGCTACTCGGTCAATGTGATGCCATACTGAAATGGACTTTAATGCAATGCCAAGACTTCTGCTTAGCAGTAAAAGCGTCTCCTATGTGTTCGTTTGTTAGCCCTATGCCCATCTCCTTTCCCCTACGTACTCCCCACTGCCCCCTCATCACCCCACCTCTCCTCTTCCCCCCCCCCATATCGGTTCTAGTGCTCTGAAAGGGTAATGGATGGAATGTAACAGTCTACAGTTCACCAATACATCCACTCAAATATTGCATTGACCCCAGGGTGACAGTATCTGCATTACTCCATGCAGCCAGTCGTGCTAACACGTAGTGTGCTCTGCATCACGAATAACGCACGCATCCATACTTGTCACACTTTAATCACGTGGTAATGGCGCTATAAATATATCCTATATGCTACAGACTCCCTCAATATTTGATTACATAATATTTACTATTTAACTCCTTTGCCAGCCGATGGTTGGATTGTAGAATCGTGTTTTAAATTAGCACAACCTTTTGAATATTGCATTATTGAAAGCCTTAGTTACAGCAAAGCAAGGTTATACACAGTATGTTTAAGAATTGGTGACAAGGCAGGCGCTCTGTTGCCAGTGCGAAAAATACAAGTACCGGAATCCTTAGTCAATTAACTTGCCACACCTGAAAAGGAAATGAAGACGCCTGAAAAAGCAAAAGCTAATGCAGGAAAACTTGACTGGCAACAGAGCGCCTGCCTTGTCACCAATTTTTATACACAGTATATAAACTTTGCTGTGCCACACCTGTGGCCTAGACTCTGTTGTGTGCATGTCATTGACATACCCTGCCGCCCCTGTGTACTGCACAGCTGCGTCTCAGCTGAATTAACTCGCCCTTTGTTGCACTCTTTGTGGATGTAATTCTGTTCACTTGCTTCAGAGTGGACCAACATTTTTGCTAAAGGCTCTTTTCACAGATTGGTGGTGGGTATGAATTCTCGTGTGGGTGTGTGGGGACCGCGGATCCTTGGATCCCAAATGCTGCTCTGAAGGCACTGAACCACGTGCCTCCTTATTCCCCTGCTGAGGATTCTCCGTCTTCAGATCCTGATGCTGACCAGCACAGGGAATGCACACCTAGGAAGCTGGAGAAAGAGCTCCTTTGTGCTGTCTAATCCCGGAGACCGTGGCCCAATACAAAGCTGCTCAGGCTTCCAGGCTGGTCCTTTGCCAAGGTATCGCACACACTAGCCCTTTTGAGTGAGGTTTCAGGCAGCACACATGTGATTTTGGTTTTCGTTCTGCATGACTTGAGCTCACACCACCCTACTGTACTTGTCATATTTGTTTTTGTGTGTGTGGGTGTGTATATAATCACATTTGGGGAAGATGAAAGAGGAAATACTAGACGATGGTTAAAATGGGGGAGAGCAACCTTGGGCTGTCAGGAGAGAAGGGATAAAAAGATGAGCATTTGAAAGCAATACAGTGGGCAGGTGCCCATTTGGTGTAAGCATAGAAGGGATGAGACGGTTGATAGAATACAAAGGTAAGAAGTGGGGGCTATAGAGCAGGTTGAATTAAAACACAACGGGGGAAAAAAGTGGGGAAAACAAATTATCGATTTTAAAAATGAGTCAGAGAAACGTATGACAGGTGTAGGTAAGGTAACCGATTGGATGGAACAATGAGCAGGGGAAAATGGCAAAAGGTGGGATATGGGGGGTTAGGGGGCTCAGCAAGTAGCTTGTGTTATAAGTGTGTAAAGGTACCAGAGACTGGAGTGGTGGAAGTTAGCTTGTTATACCAGATAGTTTGACGGTCTTTAGATGGTTTGTCGGAGTTGAAATAAATAAGCGGTGTGACAGACACACTCCAGACCTACTCCTTGCCACCCCTGTCACCTTGCCGAGAAATCATGGCTAGCCACACATGAGGGTTCCTGGACACTCTCATCTATAACGGTGGTTACTCTGTTAATCATTTCATCCCAATATATGTGAATTTGGGTCATGACAATGCTAGGTGAAGGACGTCTGCTTGTGTAGCTCAGTGAAAGTACGCACCACTGACTGTTGCAGTCTTTGCGTGTACCATTTTTGGTGTGTGATATTATTGCTGTAAAATAATTAAAATATATTGATTTTGTTTGTCAAGAAGCTACCTTCCAATTCTCGTGGGTTAGCTGATAGAACAAGATGTTTTACAATCTCTTGTGCACATAGGTGTGTTTCCTTGTTGTGTGGACATCGTGACGAATCCCAAGATGCTGTCGCTGCTTATGTAGGGGGAGCCCCTTTCCATGCGGCCAGGGAGGGGAGTCCGCTAACCGATAGTCCCCCTCGGGGTGGTACTCAGCGGGTGGATCTCATGGGAGGGGAAAACCCCTATGGGACCATTGACGACTATTCTTGGAGAATGCAATATTGACTTGACAGCCACACCTCTCCTTCACCCCTACTCCCTTCACCCCTATCCTCTATCCCATCTACTTCTATAGTGTGCAAGAAATAGAAAGGACTGAGACGAGGAAGAATAGGGATGAAAACAATGAATATCTATAGCAAAATGTGACAAGGAACAGGCGCGGATCCGCACAAATCACTCAGATGAGTCTATCTGAATTTGTCTAGCCTTCAGCCACAGAGCTTACTGAAGGAGACATAAAAACTGACAACAGACTTGCCGAAATATCAGATGCTCTGGAGAGGAACCACTAGAGGGACCGCCGCTCAAGAAGGAGAGCAGCAGGAGAAGACCTGGGTGTGCGGAGACGCTGAAGTGGCGGTCTCCACCGAGCACTGTGGGTGAACCGTAAGGCTGGTTGGGGAAAGCTCCAGCAGCACAGCACTTCAAGTCCATGCGGTCCAGCTGGGAGAGACCCGCTGAACAGAAGCAGAAGCTGCAGAGCTGCTGCGGGAAGCCGAGGAGAGCCACAGAGCACTGGCGAAGCAGAGAAGGACACGGGGAAGCCCACGACTGACCGGAGACCTGCAGCCAAGACCTTAAAGTATTTGTGATGCTGAGCTTATGGTTGGGCGTCACCAGAGAGTACAGGAAACCCTACAACACATAATGGAAGGAAATTGGGCAAAAGAGAACAATTGTTACGGGACACTAAGAGAAACATTATCACTATACAGTAACAAAGGAAATGGGGTCTGGGACCCTTACAAGAAAGAGCCACAGCACATAACAAGAATACCCAATCTTCTTCGTGATAGTACTTGGAGGAAAAGCTACCCAGTGCTGTCAAATAAGAGAGGGGAAAGCAAAGACAACTGTGAGAATAAAACACATGACTGCAGCACTTGGCAGGTGAGTAAACCAAGTCTGCATGTGAGGTCAAGAGACCTTAAGAAGAACTGTTGGAGCCAAACAAATACTTAGCAGGTGAGTAAACCAAGTCTATGCTTGGGACAAAGAAATTGGATAGAGAGAGACACCAGGTCTGATGCTTGGAGAAGCATTCAAACCTCTTCTTCGTCACACTACCTGGTAGAAGGTAACCAGGTCTGTCAACCAGGGCCAGGGACCAAATTCAGCTTGGAAGAGCATCGAAGCCACTCTTCTTCGTCACAGTACCTGGTAGAAGGGAACCAGGTCTGCCAACTAGGGTTTGGGAACCCAGAGACGGAGAAGAAGCATGATAAAGGCTGGTTGGGGAAAGGGAGACATTCCCCCCCTGACCCCTTCAATTGTTGAACTGTATTAACTATCTGAGGAATGCTGGGGATGGGAGATAATCTGTACCAAGAGAGCCTGATCGTAGAGCGTGAGGGATTGAGTTTGCATTCTGACACAGAACTGTGAACTTTTTACTTTGAACATCCTGTTTGGGGCATTCGCTATTTTGGCAGAGAGCCCCCTCTTAGAGTTGCGGCAAGATATGGGGTTTCTTTTAATTTTTGCACTTAAATAAAAGTTTGTAACAACCACTATGAACTCTCCATGTCAGAGTCTTACTTCTGCACCCTTACAACATGGACATGCCATATTCTGGAGAAACGAGATGTTTGCTTTTTGGGGTTCCATAATGCATACTAACATTGGGGAAACCGATGGTTCTGCTGGTAGGGAAGGCATGTATGCAGCCTGTAATAAAAAAAACATTGTTACTGTTTCTGTAAAGTGGAATTGCTCAAGTGTGATTAACCTGTGTCACAGATGGTGCAAGAAACACTCCATGCCTCAGATGGTTCAAGAGGTTTTATTGGTTTTTCAATGGCCCACATGGCTATCCTTCTCTCGTCTAGTAACCCCCTTCCTCCCTAACCCAGGTGTCCCTGATCCCAGGTTATTAGACCTACTGTATAAATTGCTCTTTTATGCTGATGTGAGGACCTAAAAGCAGAATGCCTTTTCTATCTAAGCCCCTTTGGGGGATCTCCTAAGACTGTCCCTACTCTATCCAGCTGTTGGTTTATACTAAAGCAGTAGGCAGTATGCCCGATTCGAATTGTGGCAGGGACAGGTGAAACACATGCAGCAACTGGGCACAGCTAATTGGTGGGAGTCCAGAAGGGAAGGCGTAAGAGGAGGTAGAGTGTCAGGTGAAGCGGAGGAGGGTCAGAAAAGGGCAGGTGAGAAAGCTGACCTTTTGCAAGTGTTTGGTGTTCCAAGAAGTCAGCATGTCCACAATGTTGAAAGTTCACTGCAGTCTATGAGCACACGAAAAAGGGGTGTAGCCTTCAGACCCAGCCAGGCAACGGACAGGAAGCAGACAGGGCTGTAGGATGTGGGCCTTTGGAGAGGGGGCCGGCTAAAGCCTGCCAGTCCCCATTAGGCCAATTTGGAGGACTACGAGCCTAATCGGGATACAGCAGGAGGGAGAGGAGGACTCCGGGGTCTTTCCAAATTCAAGGCATAAACGGCAGCCATCATGGAACTGGTCTGAGTACTACCACACAATTCTCCTGCTGCCCGACTACTCTGCAGCCTTCGATCTCGTAGACCACCAGATCCTCACGGAACATCTGGCAGCCTCAGCTGCATTTTCTAGGCAGGAGACCACATGGGTCCAATCATTCCTAGTGGACCGAACCACACGGGTCTTCTCGCCTGGGGCCTCAGCCCACCCCCTCCCCATCCTCTGCAGCATCCCACAAGGCTTGGTTGTCTTGCTGACCTTCTACAATATTTTCACAAAGCTATTCGACCGCCTGGACAAACTTGGTGTCACATGCACTCATTATGCTGACGATACCCAGGTTCTCATCTCCCTATCAGGATGCTATGTAGAGGATTCCGCACGGATTAACAACCTCTACCTGGAAATCCAAGCTTGGATGGCAGAACATGGCCTATGCCTTAGCGACGAGAAAACTGAGCTCCTTCTCGTCGGCTCCCAACCCCGGGTAAACAAACTGGACCCCCGTTATGCCTCTTTCAACATAGATGGCAATCTAATCACAGTGGCCACAGAAATCAAAACCCTAGGGGTTTACTTGGACTCCACTCTCTCGCTCAAAAAACAAGTTAACGTGACAACCTCCTCCACGGTTTACACCAACAAGCTCATTAATGCATGCAAAGCCTTCCCCTCACCTGCCAGCTGCATCACTCTAACCAGAGCGCTAGTGCTCTAAAAAATGGACTACTGTAATACTCTCTTCCTTGGCACCCCAGAGCGTAACATGAACAAACTACAAGTGCTTCAGAACAATGCCTTGAGAGCGGCCTTGAGTATCCCGCGGCACTCACATATCCAGCTACAGGCAAGATGCCCATTGGCTCCCGGTTAGAGACTGATCACCTTAAGATCTCTCGTTATAGTCCACAAATGCCTTTCCAATGACGCCCCGAAGTATCTGGCAGTTAAGTTCAACAAACGCACATCAACCAGACCCACCAGAATGCCATATTCTCACTGCCTAGCCATCCCTAATTTCTCCCTTTAAAAAAAATATTTTTTAAAAAAGCAGGCGGTTCCAGTTTCCCAGTCCTCGCTGCCAAACTGTGGAATGCAACACCCTTGAACCTTAGAGCTGAACCATCCTTCTGGACGTTCAGAGCAAAAACGAAGTCCAGGCTCGCCAACAATAATGCCCCCTCTGTTTGACTCACTAACCAATGTTTTACTCCTCCTATGTGTGACACTAGACCACTGTGTAACCCAGTGTTTTGCTGTTACGGTTATGTCTGTATGTCCATATTCTTGCTGTAACGTGCTCAAAGTCTCCGGCGCCCAGTTACCTCAGGGTTCGGCGCGCGGTATACATAACTAAACTACCAGGCAGATGGTCTCTGATATGCAGGCTCAACTTTGACAAAGAACAGGCCACCCAGGTATGATGAATGGGCAGCAGTGTGGCTGCAAAATGAAACGCGCGTTCAGATGAGCGCTTAAATGTAAAACTCGCTCTTATTTTTTTTTTTCATTTGGAGAAGACTTCTTTTTTCTTGTCGATCCTAGCTCTGCATGAGTGTGGTGAGGGTAGGAAGACTCCAGCATCAGGGGAAAGCGGGAAGCTCCATCCGGTTGTGTTGTTGCAGGCAGTGGTTGCAGGGAGTCACGTCCTCGTGGCTCCAGGGATGGAGAGAGAAAGAGAGAAAGGGTCACCATTTTGGATTGATTTTAAATATGCTGAAGTGACATCACACATCTTACGTGTGACATCACTTCCTGTCATTATGTAAATAAAATATTAACACAATCCGGGATCTTTTGATTAACCTTTTATCAAATTCACAAAGCAGTAATCTCTAAAACTTACTGGTAATATTGAAATATATTCAGCATTTCCCCTCTAAATAAAAGTTGCAGTCCGGTTGTATCATTTTGCTCTGGTTCCATTCTAAGCATTGTTAAAAATCTTAAAACTCCTATGAACTCAACTCTCGATTGGCACTGTAGAGAAGGAACCAAGTACCCCCACCCCACCTCAACCATCTTGCCCATATTGCCTAGTGTGAGACATGTGCAGTACCAGTGAAAATACCAATACTGAGGAGACTCCTAGAAGTAAGGTTCCCATTGAGAAAGCCATACCTGCATACACGACAGTATGATGGCCATTTGAATGAGATTCCAGAGGAAGCAGAGCAAATGTCTGGAAGAGAAGAATGGTGACATCACACACGCAGATGGATTGACGTACATGGAAGAGATGCAGAGACAAGAGAATGAAGATATTCTATAAGGCATTAAGAAAGTATCAAAGATAAGTGACATCTTGGGCTCAAGATGAAGAAACTTATGCTACAGAAATGATGAAGATATCAAGTAATTTTACACGTGTACATATGCAAAGAAACACAAGCAAACCAAGTATTCTTGAGGCTAGCTAAGTAGTGAATAGATTGCAGTATGCGCCAATGTATACATATATAGGAGTAAGTAAAGAATGGATGATTCCTCTGTGTTTTAGCAGTGCTGGACCAGAAAAGAAAGGTCTCTTTTCCAGTATGTCGCAGTTGAAAAAGCAATTGAATTACAGAAGCAGATCTCGGAAAGGTGAGGCTGGATCAGCCCCAGGAAGCCAAGGTCTTAACGGACTGGGATGAGAAGACATTAGTTGCAAATCTTGCAAAAGAATGAAACTCCTGTTCAGAAGACCTGGACAAAAACAAGGAAGACTTCAGAGGTCTATTAAAAAATACTATTTTAAATGCACCAGAGCTCAAATTTGTGGTCTTTAGTCACGTGGAAGGATGAAGTTGGACAAACATGACGAACCACACCTACGTAGAGAGGCATAGTGTGCCTCTACTCCCCTGAATTCTCCAGAGTAAAGAACATTTCCAAGGATAAGTTCAAAACCTTAATTGACAGCAGACCACTGAGGTGATGATGGATGATCTGCTAATTGGTGGGAAGCTATGGTTATGACCAGCTCACCAGGACCTGGAAGTCCAGCCTGCGTGCTGCTAACGTAGAGGAAAAAGTACTGACGGATGTAAGGGTGTCAACCAATTGTAGGGGGCCACGTAATTAAGGGCCCTAAAGTTTGTGTAACCAATAGGATGTTATGTATTTAGTGACGTTCATAGTGACCTGTTTGAGCGGAGGGCTTATTTGCCCCACCTGATTTTAAGGTGCCTATCATTTTCTTAGACTACTATGCAACGTATACTTGGATGTTCCCTAAGAACCAATCACTCTCTTCAATACGTTTTTGTAGTTTCCCACATAGGATGACGTTAGTAAATACATAGGTCAACGTCATCAATGACAAGGTTTTACTATAAGTATGATGTTTTTTATGAGAATCGTTGAGACTATGCTGTGAGACGTCCGTTGATGTCAGTTGTACTCACTGTTATAGATAATTGATATTAAAACAGTCAACCTTTTGCCAACTACTTGAGTCATTTCGATTATTGATGTTTGAATAACTTCTGCATCCCCATTCATCTCATAGTATTGCTACCTCATCTTAAAGGGCTGGGTCGAGTCCTGCAGTTCAGCACAAATCCATTATTTGGGCAAGATTGTTTGCAGCCCATTCTAGTTGAAAAATAAACTAACCGACTCTTATTCAATGTTCAACACTCCAGTGCTAACCTTAAGTGAACATTTATTTACCAAGATTTGCATAGTTTCATTACTTCCAGTTAAATCTCTTAATTTTGAATGTAGGGTGTCAAATTAAAAACCCTGTCAAAATAATTCTGTCAAATAAACCACTTTTATTTAGAGGGGACATGCTGAATATATTTCAATATTCCCAGTAAGTAGTAGAGATGACTGCTTTGTGAATTTGATAGTAGGTTCATCAAAAGATTATATATTTAAATCCCAAAAGATATTAAACCTTGACGTTTACTGCGATCGTGGATTGTGTTATTTTGTTTACATAATGACAGGAAGTGAAATTGCCCGTAACGTATGTGTGACGTCACTTCTACGTATTTAAATTAATCCAAAATGGTGACTGCACTAGCAAGCATGCTGAAAGCCGCTTACAGTGGGATGATCCAGAAAAAAGACATCCATTAACACTGGTAATATATTATTCAATAAATGACCAATCCAGCAGTATTTACATTTGATAGAAGGTAGACATTCTATAAGCCAATATCGTGGTTTGTTATACATAGTATTACTATCAAACATGATATTGATTTCAGTGTTAAGGATTTCTTCATGATCAAAACGCCAACAAAGCAACAAACCCCAATCATTCTGATGGGTGATACTACTGGTGACTAGCCAGGTCAATTTTACACCTCTGAATAATGGGTATCAATTTGTTCATGTATTACCTTAGGGTAGCAGTATAAATAAATGGTCAGAATATAGCACACACAGGTGATTGATTAGTAATTTGATAGCTAAGCATGGATGATGCATTACAATAGATTTTAAGTTTGTAACATGGATGGGCACTATGGAATAAAGGAGGGCAGTTCTTTCATTATATCTGGGAGAGTTCTCAAGATTAACAAAATCCAACGAGTTATCACAAGAGGTGTTTGTGGTTATGGCTATACATTTGATATGTAGAATATGCGTGAAGTATCTTTTTCTGTGACATTCAGGATTAATGATTCTATGACTTCTTGTACACCACTTTTGTTTTTGTTAATTTCACTGAGTAAATTGTTTATTTACACAATTGTACGGGTGAGCACAATTATTAGGATTAACAGTTGTTTAATGGTTGATTTTAATTTAGGTTTAGGCCAAGTCCTATGTTAATCAGAACTGCAGATAGCAAAATCTTTTATTGAGCCCAAGCGCACAAGAATCCAGATCTTCCCAAAACACTTGTTACACACTCACATCCCAGTACCACTTGCACTCACAATACCTCACCTGTTCCAGAAATCACCTCTACAGTCCGCTTCTGCTTTCTCCCTCATATTGGAATCTTAGTCCATCTCCTCTGACCTCACCTGAACCCACAACCCCATACTTCCTGTCTCTCCTTTTGTACTTCCCCCGCCTGCTTCCATTGGGACACTCAATCTAGGCAATCTGGCCCAGATGTCCCCCTCAGAAGTTGTTAGACAGAAAAGTTGATAAATAAGCTAGGCCCGGCCCACTTTCTCTGCGTGGGTCTCAGTGATGCTGCAATGGTGGCAAGTGGTTCACCAAGTTACATGTGTTTCTGGGGGCATGTGGATGCTGTTTCTTCAGGTAAGTGTTGCTCTTTTTGGTGTTTGTACCCCTTTTCCATGTCCCTGGTGGCCAGAGCTTTTGTTTGTGTTGCCGGCTCAGCACTCTCCGGTGTTGTGAGGCAAATAGTGTTTTGCTAAGCACTTGTGTGAGCACTGCTCTCTCTTGCTGGAGGGTGCTCCGCCATGGAGGCTCTGCTATGACATGACAGTGGTGGGTTGATGTCCTCCATTTGGTTCTCGCTGTGGCTGTGGTCTGGTGAGCTGTCTCTGGAATAAAGATAGACTCTGGTAAGTATCGCACTTCAGAGGCATTGTGTGAGATGAGCTTGCACTGTACAAAAACATACTGGCCTTAAGCGGGATAGGAACCTGGTCCCTTTTGAACTGCCACCTTCCTCAGGGACTAGGTATGGATTTCTCCCTGGTAGGCTTCCGGGGTCCCCGACTCCTCTTGACAAGACTACGGTACTGGCCTTGTCGCACTTGCCTACCACAAAGTGTCCAATTCTATTGATAGCGGAGGCCAACAAGTGGGTCTGGGCCAATTTATCAAACATGATCTCTGTGCCAGATGTATTGTATAAAGCAAGTGTTGACACATACAGCAATTCCATGTTAGCTTTCTTAGCCAGCATCTGACATGATTTCCATGTGTGTTATTTGGATATCCAATCTGGAAAGAGCATTCTTCCTCCATCGAACTACTCCAGATCGGCTGGATGTATATCATCTCACTCAACCACCACATGTGGTATAATTCTTGTGAGTGTTAAAACCATCATGTGGAATATTGAGTTGGGACAACTGTGAGAAACCAAAGGGTGTCTCACCCGCTCGTGCTCGGGGACTTGTCATCCAGGTGGCCAGGACACAGCCATCCCTTTTGGATTCAGTTCCTCGGGGAGGACCAGTGCGGGAGGATCACCTGGGTGAGGGGTCTTTGGGAAGTGGGGGTGAGACAGCCAATGGTGAGACACAGTATTCCTCCCTTTTTTGTTTATCTAACCCATACTATTTTGTAGGATTATCTGAAGTCCTAACCCCCCACGCCCCTTTTTACACAAACACTGGGCTGAGGAAGAGGGTGACTGAGAGTAACCAGACTAACTCTATCACATCATACTGGACATGTCCCATTAATTGGGTCAGGCAAAGTCAGGCACTTTACAGTAAGTGCATACACCTGAAACCAGTTGGCTCTCCTCACACGAATAAAAGGCAACACCTAAAGACACACTCTGAGCAAGGCGGAACACGAGTGCGAGCAGAATCTCTGGGACGAAGGCACACCGACCAGAGCAGAGCAACGGACCAAGGGATGAAAACAGCGGGCCGAAAACCCCAAGGGTTCCCTTCTAGAGGTTGTTGGCTCAGACAGACAGCGAAAGACACATGGAAAAGGCCAGATCACACAAGTGAAGATTGCATTGTGTGCCAAGGACGCCAGCGACCCTCCCGGGTGAACGGTAGAGTTGGGGAGGCGAGGCCAAGCCTGTGGGTACTAACCTTGACTCGTTAATTGAAAATAGCAAAACAAGAAAGCAGCCCACACAGCCAGTGAGTTGACAAGTGACCAGGGAGACTGGTGTGTGTGTAAAAGCCAATGAAGTAGCAACATATCGGAAGTAAAGGCTGCACTTATGTGGATGAGACACAAAGAAATGCAGACCCGTGAATTAATTTTGAAGTAAAAGGCAGCTGTGAGATCAGCCATGCTAAGTAACGGAGTGGTCCGGCAAAAGGAAGTAGCCCATTTGAAAGTCTCTGTGAAAGGTACATTGTTTGAAGATATAAAGCAAACAGACAGCAAAAGTAAATTAAACAAAGAGTAGATGTGAACATTGAATCAGTGGTCCTGCTGTGGTCTGTAAAAAGAACCATGCATGTTTGAAAGTCTTCGACATCCAGTAAAGTGGTCAGAGCCCGATTGAGGGAGACCCGAAATACAATAAGCTTGGAAGTGAGCCTCAGCAAGTTTGTGTTGAACTGTGATGTGAAAGGTCTGAGCCCGGCAGAGGGGGACCTTTGTGAACTTTACGTTGGAATACAATTTGGACAGTCAAGAAAGAGACTGTAACGTGGAAAGTCAGGCGAGCCTCAATCCACGGTTTGGAACTGCTTAGAGTTTCAGAAACTGAGCCAGTGTGTCTCTCCTGCCTACAAGGACAGCCTTACTCTGTGAGGCTTAAGTGAGGAGAGCTGGTCCAACTACCTTTTTATTCTCCACTAGTACTGTTTTTATCGTTTGATGGTCGAGACTACTCCCATCTTAGTTAAAGGACAAAATAGGAGTTTCTACGACCCCAACATTTTCAATAAAGGTTTTCCAAGTTGTATCCATTGTCAGTGTCATAATTGTGATACCATGCCTTCACTACACAACCCAGTAGGACATCTCCAGATCAGTACAGTGTTATTATTATTATTATAAATAAGAAGATGAAGTCTATAGATCTTAAGAATGACATTATCACTGCTTAACATACAATTAAATACTGAATATAACAAGTAATAAAACCACCAATGCTGAAACCTCAACCCACCCTCTTGTGATGTGTGAATGGGGTTTTGTTTGAATATTGGAGATGTAATTGAGCTTGTTTGTACATTGCAATTGAATCTGGTTTGGTGTGAAATGCGATATGAAGATATTATTAGAATATGTTGTGAGGTACTTTAATTTAAGGTGCACATTAGTAATACTTTAAATGGTAATGTGTGTTTGCTGAGTGCATTGCAGATTTACCCATGTGCTGATGTTGGTATTTACTTTTTCATTTTTGACGTTGAGGTAAGGTTGCAACAATGTTGGTTTTATTTTGTCTTATGTAGTGCTTTATATTGGTTTTGTTTGTTTAATATATGCTAAACCCGAACACTTCCATTCCCATAGTTTAGAACCTTACCTTTTTATAGATGGCAATTTAAAACAACAAAATCTCCACTGATTTCCTTCTGGCTTATTTTAAGGGAGTTGTGTAAGCATTCTGTGTCAATTATGTTGTGTGAGAAACCTGAAGGTGTCTCACTTACTAGTCCTAGAGGATCTGTCATCTATGTGGCCAGGACACGGTCATCGTTATTGGATCCAGTTCCTGGGGGTGGACCAGTGAGGGAGGATCACCTGGATGGGGGGGTTTCTGGGGGAGTGGGACACTGATGGGTGGGACGCGGTATCCCCCTTCTTCCAATACCTTTTCCCCATCCTATCAGGTAGGACATTCAGAAACACTAACCCCTTCACCCCCTTTTCCACACAAACACTTTCGCACACCATGAAAGACAACAGACTAACTCTAGAGCTGTTTAACTGATCTGTCCCGACACAAGCATCAGGCAGAGTTAGGCAATTGGCCAGAATCACACACACCTGACAGCCCTTTCTCTTCCTCACAGGGATAAAAGGTGGAGCACAGGCAGACTGCACGACGAGAGACCTATCCACGCATGGCAGTTCAAGAGGAGGAGAAAGGCATCAAGAACCGAAGGGGCGACAGTGAGATAAGCGAACTTGCCCTTTCCGACCCAGACCTGTGAAGCCTCCGCAGAAGGAAACCTAAGACTGCAAATAATAGCCCAAGTGTGTTGCAGCAGATGTCAATGGTACACGGATCATGCCTATGCTGATAAGCAGGATAGAGGGAGACGCCCGCTACAGTGGTACCGGCCTTGACTCCAAATAAAGTGAAAAGCCAAGCAGTTCATCACAGCTGGTGAGTCGAAGGGGAACCGAAGAAACCGAACTGTGTTGAATGAAAATCGCAAAGTGGCACATTGAGGAAAGTTCAAAGAACTGTAAATTGTTTAGGGAAGACGGGAATATCTCCAGGAGAAGTTTATTCACTATGTTCCTGCTCACCCCCTCCGATCCCAGGCTGCCCTTCTCCTTTCTGTACCCCGTATTAGACGGTCACCGACTGGAAGCAGGGCTTTTTCAGTGGTGGGTGCTAAGGCATGGAATCAGCTACCCTTGGCACTTTGTGCGATCTCCAACCACTTCGCCTTCCGGCGGTCCCTCAAGACCTTCCTCTTCTGAGTGTGTGTTTGCTCTAATACTTCTCATCCTACTGCTCAGCGCCAAGATGCCTTCGGGCGTATGCGCTCTTTTTATAAATTCATATAACATAACATAGCATAACGTAACAGCTGCAGAGGGGTTCGGCACCACGTGGGTGCTGTCTCGAGAGACTCTGGTTAATCCTGTGTTTGATAGAAACTACTGAGACCAGAAGGTCCTAGGGGAGCTGTGAAAGGTCAAAGTGGTCATACAGGGGTCTTGCTAAATCCCTGTACAGTCGAAAGTCTTTGACCAACAATTGAGAATGCAAGGGAAGTGAATCCTCCATCAGAAAAAAAGTTAAAGGAATTGTGAAATGGCAAGAGTGAACCTGGCGCAGGGATGCCAATAAAGAGGGGCGGAGTCTAAAGTCCCAAGAAACAGTGTGTTGACAGAAGTGAACCCGACAGAGGGATGTCTACGGAGAACTATTTGAAAAGACAATAAGATTTGTGAATGCCAAGGAGAAAATATCTTTGCAAAAGCCATAGTGAATCTGAAGGAGCAAGGTTGAGATTCATGAGGGGTCGGTGTCCGGAAGAGGGGGACCCAGTGTTGAAGTCATCACCCAACGTACATGTGGAATAGAACTGTGAAAGCAAGAGGAAAGCTTGCGAATGAGAGCCGGAGTGAATCCGATTGAGGGAGGCCAATATTTGAGATATTGAGGCCGGCTAAGGGAGATCCAGGGGGTGGAAAGCCAACACCCCATCGACACATGAAGGCAAAAATAAGAAGATAAGCCAGATTGAACCCAACGCGAGGGAGGCTGATATTCGGCAGGGGTATACGCCAGAAGAGGGGGATCCAGGGGTGAAGAATCATCACCTCCAGTGGGTTCTATATCATTTCATCATGGGATTTTTTTTGCGGGGTTTTTTACAGCAGATTTTTCAATGAAAAAACGCATTGAATTTTTATTTTTGGGGTGTTCCTCTTCCCAAACCCCCATCCCTTTTATTTTTCTATATGTTCCTGAACACCCACACCCCAAATATATATTTTTTTTACCCCAACATTTTTATTATTGTTAAAAAAATCTGCAATAAAAAAAACAGTAAAAAAACATCCCCACGATGAATGGACGTTGTACCCTCAAGTGCAATTCGAAATAACTTTTTGTTTATTTGAATTTATCATATCTTCGGATGCAGGAGAGACAACCTCCGAAGATCCTGATATTGCTATGAACTGTTTGAGGGGTCTGAGCCCGGAAGAGGGGGACCCACGGGTGAAACCATCAGCCAACGTACAATTGGAACAGAACTTCTTTTGTCTGTTATTGTTGGAAGCCACCAGGTCCTTGGGGCAAGAGGCTTTTTTGTAGAAAAGAGACTTAACCACCGATGGTCCTGATACGTGAAGCGGAACTGTTGTCATTTGCTGGGAAAGCGCGAGAGTGTGCTGTGCTCGGGAGTCCCGCCTTTTCCGGTGCTCAAAATGTGGGGAAGGGAGAACCCCGGGTAACACATCCTGACTTATCTTTTGTGAACACTTCTTTCATTTTTGTGAACCCTATCCCACAGTCTTTTGTATTTTAGCATATGGATTGGAAATATGTTTTTCTTAATATATAGGGGATTTTATTTGACACAATGCCACTATGACTGCTTTATTATTATTTGATGGTTGTTTCTTGCTCCCATTTTAGATTTAGGTTTAGATGAGGCATTTTTTCCAAACTACCTATACAATTAAATAAACACCCCTGAACTGTGATCACCTGTGTCAGTCTATTCTTAATACCATGTCATCCGTACAGTTGACATACATTTACGGAATTTTAAAGAGGTGTATATGTTTTGAAATGATTGCATACTATTTTGAGTGTGCAGATTACTTTGTTAATGATCACATTTTCACATACTATTTTGTTAATTTGTGTAAAATATATAGTGAATAATCTCGGTATATGCGGTTCATTTATCATATCTTTGAAGGAGTTGCTGATGCATTGATATATTGTTTGTTCATGCAGAAACCATTAAAGATAGTTGATTGTTTTCTATTTTCGTAATGCAGTGATTGTGATTGGATGAGTTTTTGGATTATTCTTGAAGCATGCTCAGTGAAAGTCAAAGTAATGTAAGGGAACTGTCCGGACTTACTTTAATAATCCATATTAGCAAGTGCTTTTGATTGCTAGATCATTCCTTAACAATACTTGTGCATGTATTTTTTTTCGTTTCGTGATGTGCAATGTTCTATGGTACTTGTTTTTAGGTTTGTAATCCCTGTTTGTAGATAGGAACAGTTTTAACTTTTGTGTCATTTTCTCTTTGTTGCAGATGCATTTTGTAATGTGATTGTTACTAGGTTTCAGATTTTCTTTTAACTGTAGGTGTCTTAGGAGAACATTTTCCAATTTGATGATAGCATCTGAATGCGAGGTGTGAAGTATTTGTTTTCTAGCCGCGGAACATTATTCTACTGTTATGACTACAATTGAGGTAGTAGGAGTTTACTTCTATTTTAAATGCAAAATTGCTGTTTTTACTAGATTTTGTAAGGGAAGCTTTCTTTCGTTAGCTTGAATGTTTTGCGTTTTAAGAGATTCTTTTAAGTGTGCCATTCCTTTTCACACCAGGTATATTTTATTAGAAGATAAACAGTGGCAATAATTCATGAGTAGCACAACGATTGCTTTAATGTCATTTCTATTGCCAAGTATATTGCATTGTGTATGTTTTTGTATATATGATTTGTGTTGACTGGAGTATGCCAGTGTGAACCTTCATTCTTTTGGAATTCGAACATTAGCAAGTGTCTTTTACTAAATTGAATTGTTCAATGAAAATTACAGTAGTTTGAAGCTTTTTGTTTGGTGGCCTTTGTTCATTGGGGACATGTCACTATTTCATATTTCCACCGAAAAGTATGGTTAAGTGCAAAAAAACTTCAAAGTACAGCATGTATTGTTTTTTCAATATGGTAATTTTTGTAGAAGTACACAGAAAGCATTTGCCTTATGGAGTGCCATATTCCCTTTTGTATGATGTTATTTATGTTGCCCCGTTTTCCCCATTGAATCTTTGCTTTGGCTAAATTAATAGTATTTATGAACTTGAGAGAATCTGTGCCTATGTCCAAGTGGGTCGTTATGGACTTTGAATTGTGGGCTTGGGGATCTGTCTTGCCAATATGGGGTAGAACAACTGTGTTAACCTGTCTCGGTCAACGTGTGCAGGGGAAATCTGAGGTATGAGATGTTTTGTCTTAAATGTGTTAAGGCCTACTGACATGGTGTTAGGCTGAGAAGGTGAAGTGGTTAGTGTAGTAGTGTGAGACGTCAATTGCTTTGGTGTGCCTTAGGTAAGTGCGGTATTGTTTTTGGTGCATCTGTCTGTGCATATAAGATAGCCCCAGTTTTGGCTTATAGGGATTACTTCTTTGTAAAAGGGCCAGGAATAGCTAGCACGTGTCAACTGTGGCTTTTTACCAATTATTACCACAGACACAGCTCTGGGCAACCCTCCAGACCATTGTTCTTCAGCTTGCCAAGCCATTACAGGAGGGGAAAGAACATATGCGAATCAGGCTTGGTCCTAAACCAAAGGGGGCAGTCCAGCCCAAACTGACAGGTCACATCCCCTCTGCAAGAGACCACAAGCATCTCCAGACATGGTTCGGCCTAGTTGGGCGTCATCAGTGAGGAGTGGCATGGGTCTCTAGGCCCAGCAAGCTCAGGACCCCACGTCTGGGCATACCAGTCCCACTCAGGGTGACTAAGCAAAACCAAAGAGGTGGTGGCTGGAAGGTTTAGAATTAATCTTAACCTCCTGAGCATGCTGGGCCTAGAGACCCAAGCAGCTACTCACTGATGACGCCCAACAAGAAGTCATCAGTGATACCTTGTTGTCATCAATCATAGAAGTGAGTGTTTGTAGGCATCTGTGTCGTGTATGGTCTGTGTTTGTAATGGATGTATTGGTTTTCGAGTGCAATGGTGACTTTCCCCTTGGCCAGCGTCAATTGCATAGTAATGTTTTTTGTTTTGCATTAAAATAATTGATAGGACTTTCCATATTTTCAATGCAGAAAGGATATCGCCTCCAATGCAACAGGCTGGTACATAGCAATCTCAAGGGCTTGGTGTTTTGGGAGTGCAACAAATATCGTGAGGCACACAGAAAGGTGAACCGGAAGGGATTACTTGCATGTTTTCCATGTTTTTGTCAGTTTACCCGTTCTTTTGGCTTCCAAGCCTCGGGTCCCCTCCAGCCCCCATGGACAAGCCCATTTGACAATCAAATTCCATTTGCCCGACAAGTGGATGAAATTGTAAAAAGTGCACATTTCCAGCTCCTGGAATACCAATTGGTGCAATACATTTTAGACAAGGGACCGCTCAAGATTATAATTCAGGCTGTAGTCTTAAACTAGATTATACTACTCCCTGTTTCTCTACCTAGATGTCAAGAGTTGCCAGTGAAGCTTCAAGCAGTCCAAAACCATGTGGTACATGTGATATTTGGATCGAGGAAATATGATCGCGTTTCTCAGTGTGCCTGGAATTAGGCTTGCTGAGAATTTAAGATCTGGTTCTGGTTTGAGGGCTCACACAGATTTGGAAACTTGTGAATGGCTTGGCGCCTGCGTATTTGTTATACATTTATTTATTGTTCATTAATTAGGCGTTTAAACAGGAAGTAAATACTGTTTCAATGCGCCACAGGGGCAACAGGGAGGGGACTAAGGGGATGAGAATCATTAAAATACATAAAATATGTTAAATACAGTGGGGAGTGGCGAACCTACTATGCCTTGTGAGTGTTCAGAACTTGCATGACTCAGCAATACATTCAGACTACATGGCTCAGCAATACTCTGCCACGTTTTCTTAAATCTAGTATTCAAGACTTGCTGGTGGTAGATGCATTTCACAGAGGTTCCTATGTGGGCAGATTTCTGCGCACTGCAGGATTTCAGCTGTGGAATAAATTGCCAACCTTTAGAAATAGTGCTATGCTACTGGCTTCCAAGTTTTGACTTGAACATACCTTTCATGCTTTTTAAGTACCTTCAATTAATTGGTTCGATGAGATTTAGTCTGTTATTATTTTACTTTAATACTGTATAGCAAGCTGTTATTTAAGCAATGATACCTGATCTGGCAGGCTGGAACGGGTGGTAACGGCTGTGAGGAACCTGAGGGCATCCTGCCATTTACTCCGCTTGGATCTTCCTCTCCAGTGGCCAGGGAAAGGCTTTTGGATCCCGACCCTGAGGGTGGATATGCAAGGGAGGATCACGTGGGTGGAGGGGAGTGGGGAGAGGATGTCTTCAGGCCAGACATATGATATGATATCCCCCCTTCCCCGCATGAAAATGAGTTCTACCCTCCCCTTGCCTTCGTAGGGTATTGTAAGTTTATATCCCTTCCACAAACACCAACTGTTCCACAATAAAACTGGGACGAGGAAGAGGCATCTAGGAGTGATGCACACTTCTAGACAATTTCACCACTGTGGTACTGAGCTGAGGAAGATGACTCTGGAGGGACAGGCATGATATGGTATGGTAATGTTTATTTATAAAGCGCCTATACACAGGCAAGTGTTTGAAAGAGCTCAAGGAGGGTGGGAGCATGGGGAAAAAACAGTCGCTCATAGCCCTTGAATTTCTGAAGCGATAACGGTCTTTACAGGCAGATTAACTGAATATGGTACATTTAACAGTTTAGATACAGCAAATAGGACTGACGGCGATTGTGTTTTTTTCAAGTGCACATTAAGGGGTGAGACAAGGAAGAACAGACAGTACAATTTTCAGGCAGAGCTGTATACAGATCGTGCAAGTGCAGGCAGGACAAGGGAGAGGCAGAGGACCAAGTGCACCACTCGGTAGAGACTGGGGAAGTGCGGCGAGATAAGTGCTCAAGGATTTGTTACAAGTGCAGTGTGTGAGTGAGTGGGTGGAGTGCAGGGCCCTGAGGCAAGTGCATTGTAACTGTAAAGGGTGCCTGGGACCTGTGAGACTCTGAGGTACACCAGCCGGCCAGTCAGTAAGCTGTATGGAAAGGAGGGAGAGAAGGAAGAGCAGAGAGATAGGTTAGCAGGGTAGGGTGAGAGAGAAGGAAGAGGAAGGTCTTTAGGAGTTTCCGGAACATAAGAATATCAGGCTCAAGACGGAGGGTGGCAGGGAGGCTGTACCAGTTAATTGGTACAATTGTGGTCAGGCAAAGTACTCGCACCTGCAACCCATTTAAAGGTCACATGTGCATAAAAGGAGAGCCCAGCAGTATGGAAAGGGGAACCTGCCTGGGGAGAAGGTCACAGCTGTGAGGAGCCTGCCGGTGGAAAGTACACTGTGCAATGCAGAGGGGTGAGATAGGCACTACAACCCAAATGGGTCGTGAGAAGGTCAGAGCCCCTACAATCCCCTATGCCACGTGTTCTCAGCTGGAGCTGGGGAACACAGAAGACTCTGAAGTGCCGTGGGCCACTGCTGCGAGCATGAAAAACATGTGTGCGACTACCCTATGAAGGAGTGGGTGGGCAATACAGATACGAAAATTTTGAATAATAGCTGGGAAAGCTATCAAGTTTACCATTACTTGAGAAACCAAAATGTACAAATATCCTATGAAAGGGGGGATTTAGAAATGTATCAACATGGTATATAACAGCTGGGAAGGCCATCAAGGTTACGGAAGCTTCAGGAATCCCAGTGTGCAAATACCTTATGAAAGGCGGATTGAGAACAAGATATGAGCATGTTGAATTAAGGCGGAGAAAACAGCAGAAGGTACAGCAGTGTAAAAGGGTGGCCGTGAAATTACCCGGTGAAAGGAAATACCCTCTATGAGAATCATAAGACTTTGCGGGGAAACCCAATGCCTCAAAGGCAGACGTGTTTTGTTTGTTTGCTTATAAGAAATCCTGGAGGATTGGAAATGTGCACAACAAGAGACCATTTTCTTTGCTAAAAAGGAGACCGAAACCCATAACTTGATACAAAGACTGAGAAGAATATCTTGCTGTGAAAAGCAACTTTGAAACCCATGAACGAAGCAGATAAATGTGGGCCAAGCAGAAGTCCATACCGAGGTTATTAGATGGGCCTCCTTTTATTTCTTAGTTGGGCATCTTTCTAAAGTGGTAGGGCCAGTTAGACAGTAAGTTTATTGGGATTTAGACAGAGGAATTTTGTTTGGACTGGATGTGCACCATAAGTTTTACTTTTGTTAGGTAAGAAACTTACATCATATTGATGGGGCAAGTTAGGAGTTTTCTTTTAATTTAAATGAAACCCTTTAAACATGTCACTGAGTTTTTTTCTGACTCCTTTTGGTATACCACAGAGGGTAGATAGTTTGTCATCATTCTCAACATGTACCTTTTTTCTATATATTACCATCCATCTCTCTTACAGCCTCGGGGTTTGAGGCATTGGCGCCATTTCTTCCCTCTACCTTTTCCTCTACAACCTGGGAATATCTCAAATACTCCCGTTTCGATGGCAATGGGTATATAGATGGGTTGGGTTACTTTGCATATCCTGTACACAATTAAACCATCAGCTACAAGGTATTGTGTACCTGACAGATTGAAGTCACGGCCCTAGTGCCAACTGTTAATGGCCTTCGTACGGATGTGGCTTCATTACACAATCAGCGTGATGACTTGCAAGCCGTAGCACATCCCCTGTCACCAGATTGGGATATGGAACTAAGAGCACCTGCAATGCCCATTGGGGCCTTGCTGCTGCATCACCAGTTTCTGTGTTGGCCCCAATTTCTGGAGTAGTTTGCTTACACTTCCGGCTAGCACTAATCAAACGGTTGTTGGGGGATCCCAGGGGATATAGAACCTTCCTTAATCAATGTAAGCTGCACTTTTTGTGCAGGCCCACTTCCATCCCTGATGCCCCTTCCCAGTCAGATTTTGTATTATCATATCTAGGGAGTACTGCTGGTGCCCGGGACAATCCTCTTCTGGATAGCGACAGCCCTTTGCTATACGACTTTGATGCATTACCAAGTGCGTTGGCCAGGGTCTTCGACATTAGAAGGCAGGGCCAGACCTCAGGTATGGAGCTACTGGCATTGGTCCAAGGTAAAAATGATCTGTTGACCCATGTAACTCGTTTTAATCAGTTGGCAGCGGAGACGGCTTGGCTGGAGTACAAGAAGGCAGCCTTGTTTTATAAAGGTCTCAGGGTTGTGCTGAAGGATGCCTTGTCGATAGTCCCTACTCTTCCCCAGGACATTGCAGGTCTGTTAGACTTAACCTTACTAGTAGATTTCCTGTATATCCGAATGTAGTGGCAAACGAAAACCTTTCTCCTCCTGACCCTGAGGTGCTTCGCATCCTTCTCCTGACGACCTCGCAGGCCCAACCGACTCCCCTGAACCCATGCAGATCGGGGTTATTCTTGGCCCCTTAACCCAGGAAGAGAACGAGAGATTCTGAAAAGGTTTGCTCTGCCTTTATTGCAGCAAAACCAGGCATTTCATCAAGGACTGTCCCAGAAAACACCCATGCTGGGTGAGAAACTGGGCATGTGGGACGAGCCCAGGTATTCTCTATGCTTTGTATCTTCTTACCATGACTTCTACACACTTCAGTCCCCAAGTGTGTCTACAAGTAGACAGTGAAAATACAGTCCATGTTGATGCTTTCATTGATTCTGGTGCATCAGTCATCTATATGGATACCGTCTTTGCTTGTGAAAATAGGATCAAGATCTTACCCAAAGAGAAACCGGAACCTGTAAAGGCAGTGGACCGTTCCACCCCGTCGTCCGGCCCATTCACACATGGTACCAGAACTATGTCCATGACGGGTGTACCAAATCATATAGAACAGTTGACATTTCATATCATTGCAGCTCCACATTTTAAAGTCATATTAGGATTGCCATGGTAATCTCTACATAATCCTGCCACTGATTTGGAAAATAGGGCAGCGACCTTCCGTTTTTCAATTGTGAAGAAACATGCCTAGAGTCTAGACAAATGATACTGAGTCAAGGATGGGCTATTTCCTCATTGGTACATGACATCAGTGCTATACTAACGGTCCTCAGAGACTGTTATCACCATTTTGCAGACGTATTTGATAAAGTTAAAGCAGGACGACTTCCCCCACATCAGACATATGATTGTCCCATAGACCTACAGCCTTGGCCTTGCATCCCGTATGGACTCATTTATCTGTAAACACGTGCCAAAGATACCCATTTACAGGACTATATAGCTGATGCTTTCGGTAGTGACTTTATCCACCACTCAGTCACCAACTGTGTCCCCTCTTTTCTTTGTACCTAAAAAAAAGGGGGGTGAACCAAAGACCTGTATTGATTACTGTGAAGTCAATTCAGTCACCATAAAAAAATAGGTACCCATTAGCACTCATCTCCACCCTGTTGGATTAGGTCAGATAAAAAAGCACCCTGAACTTAACTGTTTAGAATTCTGCCTGCTTAATACCACGGTATTAAAGAAGAACTGATCTTTTCGCCCCAGTTAGAGCCATTAACAAAGTCTTGAATAGCAGCAACCAATGGTATAATGATTCCTTGAAAGCACTTAAGAAAGATTGCTGGCAAAAAGAGAAGATCTGGCTAAAAACAGAGATCCATTTGATTGTCTGGTTGCCATGACTGCTTTAAATACTTACAAAAGGAGCATCGCCAGCTAAATCCTCTTGTCTGCAGAAACAGATTGATCTTGTGGGTAATAGATCAAAAGCTCTATGTGCGGCCATAAAGAAATTTGCATCTGCTCAACACGCTTTATCTCGCTTAGCTCTGTTGATCAGTCTGGCAAATTAATTCAACATCTTTTTTATGGAAAAAATTGATATTATTTCCTTAAATATTGATGCCATGCTGACTAACCAGTATGAATCTACGCCGGATATGGACACAAGAATTGTAATTGATCCTATATCCTCCTGTTTTCAGTTTTCACTTGTTAGCAAAGAGGTTGTTCTTAATCTTATTTGTAAACTCAAACCTACACTTTAGAACTATGATCCTATTCCAGCATACTTGGCTAAACAACATGCTTCTGTGTTGTGTGAGGTGACTACTTTTATAAATGCCTCCCATTTCAGGGATGTGTCCCAATGGATTTTAAAAAGTCGTACCTCACTCCGCTGCTCAAGAAGACTACATTAGATTACAAGGTGCTGTCTAATTATCAGCCTATTGCAGGACTCCATTTGGCCCTCTAAGATCTTGGAGAAAATTTTTACTATGCAACTCAAGAGCTATTTGGAAGTTCATGGGATCTTGGACTAATACCAGCCCGGTCTTAGACCAAGATATGGTACTGAGACCACTTTAGTCTCTGTCTGGGATAACATTTTGAGGGCTGCCGATATCAGTGATATCAGCATGTTAATCTTGTTAGGCTCGTTGGCAGCTTTCGACACACTTGATTTTGAGATTTTTCTCTCATTGTCATCGGCACAAGTTTCTGACAGGTCCTTGAGATAGTTTGCATCATTTCTACACGATCGTACCCAGCAAGTGAAATTGGGCCCATACTGCTCTAGCCCTGTACTGGTCAAGTGCGCTGTGCCTCGAGGATCTTCTTTATCCCTGTTGCTATTTAATATCTACATTCGTCCCTTGCTTAGTATGTATTCTGAATTTGACCTACAATATCACTTTGATGTGGATGATTCCCAAATATATGTTTGGTTAAAACAACTTGTTCAAGCAAAATACAGAACTGGATGGTGATCAATAAGCTTAAGGTAAATCCATCCAAAACTGAGATTATGGTGTTTGGACCTAAGGAAAAAAGAGTTATTATTCAGCTTCATGTCACCTGTCCAGCACTCTTCGGTGTTCCAACCACCTTCACTGCTAAAGTGAAAAATGTGGGTTGCATATGACAAGCAAATCGAAGTTGTCATTTGCAGGTCTGTGAAACAGTTAAAGGTGTTTATTAATATCTCAAACTTTTGAAGCCTCTTTTGCCTCTCATTTCCAGAAGAGATGGACCAGTTGTTATCAGTGCCTTGGTCAATGGCAAATTAGACTATTGTAATGCTCTTCTTGTGGGTATTCCAACCTACCAAATGCAGCAACTTCAGGTCGCACAGAATGCGCCCATAATTCTTATTTGTTCCCTGTCTAGGGTTCCTCTGTTTCACAGGAGTCTCCATTGGTTGCTGGTGCAGCAATGGGTACTCTCTAAAACCCTTTGTAAGGGTGTTTAAATGCCTCCATGACCTTACTCCCCGCTATCTCTCACCAAAATGGTGATTTATCGGCTAAAATGTCTTCTCCGCTCTATGAGCAAAAACATTCTGGTAGGTCCCCGTATACATTTGTTTATAAGGGGGGACATATGTTCTTTGGGTGCAGGCCCACATGCTTGGAATCTGCTTCCAGCTGATCTCTGTACAATTGACTCACTGTCACAGTTCAGAAAGTGATTGAAAACCTTTCCTTTTCAATAAATATAATGGTTATAGCTGTAAGTAAGTCATGGTTATCAGAAGTACTACAGACACAAGGAGTACAATCCAAGGGGGTTTATTAAACATCATACACGTGAGAAAAACATCTCATCTAAATCTGAAATGGGAGGAAACTACAACTATCAAAGTAAAGAAAACGCTGTCCTAGTAGTGTTGTGTCAAAACAAAATGGCCTACACTAAAAAACGTATTGCCAAATCCTTACTCTCTATAACAACAGGGTGTGGGACAATGATATGTATAACGAACGAGTGTAATGCAAACTCAAATGTCCAAAAGGGTTTCGGTAGTTTAGGACTGCTGAACTAATACACTCCCTTTACCACGTTGCATGATAGGACTGTCATGATGCCTACCCCCGGGCATCCAGACCAAGTCCATCAACCCCTGGAAGCAGGCATCATGTTACCTGGAGCAAACACAGCAACCCCTGTTAGGGGCTATCTGGGTACAGTCCTGGTGCCTATGGCGCCAGGCTCATATGGGACATCAGTCCTGGCGCCATAGGCTCCAGGCTCATATGTTAAAACTTACCTGATGCAGACCATGCTGCAAGGGATCCAAGCATCCAAGCCCATGTGAGGCTTGAAGGGACTATTTTATCTTGGGGACTATTTTGTTACTCGGGTGTGGCTGTGGAGGAATACTTACCTGGGACTACTTTGAAGGCTATTTAAACCACGCCCGAAGAGCAGCACATGCTTTGTGTTATTCTGCATCCAGCAGCATAACGCTCACCGTGTCTGCAGTCAGCATCCGGCATCCTGCCACGCCCGCCTCGAGTCCAGAGCGCCTAGAAAGAAGGGAAAGAAGAAGAAAGGTTAGAAAAAGAACTTTACTAGATTTCTTACCTGATTTCGGATTCAGCGCATCTTCGAACCAGAAACAGACTTCATTTTAAATGCGTCACATTGCCAGCAGTAGCGCCGCGCCATACTCGCCGTTCCTCGCAGCATCTCTACGATCCGGTGCTGTCTCCATCACCTGGTTGCCGCATTCCAGCGCCTAAGGGGGACAAGAAAACAACAAGGTGAGCCAAGGGAACAAACAAGGACAATCTCTTGCCACCATATGCTTACCTGATTTTACCGCAGGAGGTATTATCCACCAGCACGCCAAATATTCCTACGCTGCACCTGCAAGAAAAGAGAAAGCAGCGAGTTAAACCTTGGCATCATTTACCGGACAGTGTTACAAAACACAGACTCTTACCTGAACGCTTTCAGCTGCCACAAGACGATCATCTTTTGGGTCTAAGCTGCAAAAGAAACAAGGAATTGGACAAGAGTGATTAATCGGACATTTTGAACTCATTAGAACTATATACTTACGGCCTTTCGCCAGAGGTTTGGAGCCAAGATTTGTCCAGAACTCTTCCAATATCCTCAAGCCAGTGAAGTAACTGGCCATCAACGCGCCCCTCCATTCTTCGCAGGATGGAGAGCTCATCATACAAAACTATAAGGTGAGCTTTGTGAAAGGGAATGTCAGAAGTGATAAGTGGGGACGCAGTGAGGTGTTAATACTCAAATCCACGGGTAGCTAATTCCCTTTCCCCGTCTTTAGGAGAATACTTCTACGGGTCAAGCAGACAAAGCTAGGTGGGCCAGTCCAGTCAGTCATCTCTGCACTACGCATCACGTTGGTGGAGACCGTGGCTGTCCAGTTCCGCTCGACACCCCTGTGGGAGCCAGGTGAGCGTAACAAGGACAAGGCGGAACAGTGGCATGATTGTGAGCACCTCTTGAGTCTATAGGCATCAGCAATCCGTTTCTTCCGAAAAGGCAGGATCACTCGATTCAATGTCTTTTGCCTGGTAGCGAAATACTTTTTCCAAGCTGTTACCATGCGGAATTCCCCTCTTCTGTGGCTTTTTCGCGATACCCCTTCATTGGGTTCACCTTCGTCTTTACCCCACTGTTCAGTCACTTTATCAAAATGCTTGATTCACCTTCCCCTGCTTTCACTTGGCATTCCTCCGTCGGGTTCACTGTAGCCTTCAAATCGCAGTTCAGTTATCTTTACCAGTTCTATTAGCTTATAGCATTCTGGAACTCTTATTGTCTTTTTAAACAAATATTCGGTTCATTTTCACCAGTTCACTTGGGTCCCCCTTCCCGTAGCTCAGACGTTCCTCTGCAGACAGTTCTGGCTTCCCTCGATTGGGCGCGAGCCTTCAAACCGTCAGCATCACACTTGTTTCTTTGCAATATTTCACGCTTTCACTTTTACGTACTTGCCAGTTCGATACAGAGACTTCCGATGGGCGATCGCGCCTCGCCAGGCCACTCTGTTATATTGCAGCAAGTGCGTTTACTTTTCACAATCAAGCTTCTCTTTCTCACGGCTGCTGTTCTGCACGCAAACCCACAATACTGGATACAGTTCAAAGGTTTATACCGGCCTCCTCTCCCGAGACCTTCTGGTAGCTGCAGTTTCTTTCACGTCTTGTCAAAGACCTTCAACTGTACGAGGGGGTTTGAACCCTTGACTTTCTACTCGTATGACTACTTTGACTATTCGCCTCTTTTTTAATATCACTTCTCTCTCTCTTCAATCGCATCAGAGTTCGAAACACATCTAACCAAGACTTTCGACTGGCTGGTTTCCCTTCGCCTGACCACTCGGTTATTTTGTACCCTTCTTTCAACACTACACAGTTCAAAAAGTATTTATTGGTTTCCTGCAATCTTCTCGTGTCTTTCCATCTAATGCTTTCACGCTTGGCTTCTATTGATACTTTGTCGCTGCTTGACCTTCATTCATTCACAAACCGGTTTCTTGTATATTGCAGCTGACTCACCGGCTGCGTTGAAGGTTCGGCTTTCTCTTTTCTAAAGTTCACAAGGGGTTTCCCTCTGCCGGGCTCGGATCCCTCTCAGGGTTCTCAAAGGGCCTCCTTCTGCTGGGCTTGGACCCTTCAATTTATTCAAAAACAAAAGTGTTTTTGGACTTCCAGTCCCATAATGAAGTTCTTGGCATTTTGCTCGCTCTTCCTCAGCTTCCCAAAACATCATTCTTGCAGTTTTAGGAGTCGCCAGAGCACTAGGGCCAATTTACCTGGAGTCAGGGTCTTGCCACCTGCCCCCACAAGCCTGGGCTCTCCTGTTTAGCTCAGGGGAGGAGCTTTATTGTGGGTGCCACCAGGTAACCCCAGCAGCCCCTGGTTTGGGCTCCCTGGAGGCACAGCTTCCACTCCACACTGAAACCTCCCCTGTTCAGTCAAGTTTGGTGTCTGGGTAGTTCTTTCTCCTCCAGGCCTTCCAGGTTTCTCTCAGCTCCACAGGCCTCTCTCTGGCATCCTGGCACCCTCCAGTATCCCCAGCTCGCTCAGAGTGTGCTCTCCTGCACCACCTTTTATACTTCCTGTGGGAATAAAGTGGAGTCAGGTGTGAGTAGTTGAAAAGGGAGTCCTGACTTTGCCTGACCTCATTACTGGGACAGTCTGCTGTCAAAGGGGAAGAGTCTGTTTTATGTCTCTGACTGTGTTTTCCGTCAGTAATCTTCATCCTTTCAGTACCTCTCTTCCTCGTCTGTGTTAAGATGAAAGGGGGGTGGGGGGGAATGGAAAGCCAGCAAATCTTGCACAGTAGGATGGGGAAGAGGTCTGAAAGGTAAGGGGATACTGCATCTCACCATCGGGTGCCCCTACCCTGCTTCCCGAGGATCCCTCACCCAGGTGATCCTCCCATACTGGTCCACCCCAGCAACTAGATCCAACAGCGATGGCCTTGTCCTGGCCACCTGGATGACGCATCCCTGAGGATCAGTAAGTGAGACACCCTCTGGTTTCTCACATATCAATCAGCTTGTTCGTACTGATGTAACATCTGCACCCAGATGCAGCTTCTGCCTGGTTTCCTTGTGAATATGCACAATATAAATTTCGAAATACATACAACAGTGGTCTTTACTAAACTTTATCTCGGAGGTGCCTAACAACTGGTATGGGTAAGAACAGGGATGAGCGGAAGACGGCTTTCAGAACCCGATGCAGTCTATTCGAGTATACTGTGATGCCATACGGGTTGTGTAATGCACCCGCCACATTTCAACATTTTATTAACGATATCTCAGAATTTTTGGATATCTTTATTGCTATATAGCTGGACCACATTGTGATATATTCCCCGTCTTTGACACATGTGTCACTTCCCTGACATCAGTCAGGGAAGTGTTGCTTCGGCTGTGCAAAAATCAGCTCATTGCCAAACTAGAAAAAAGCACTTTCCACACTAACCAAGTGGAATTTCTAGGATTCATACTGTGTCCTGACTGGATAGTCCTCGACGGTGCTAAAGTGTAGCCCGTATTAACTTGGACTGTTCCAAAAAATGGTGAAAGCGTTACAATCCTTCTTGGGTTTTTCAAACTTTTACAACCGATTTATAAGGCATTTCTCTACCATAGCTACCCCATCAACTCTCCTGGCCCGAAAGGATCACTAGTTCTGTTGGGGAACCAATTGTCAACCACTTTTGATACACTCAAGAAAGTATTTACTGAGGTCTCAGTTCTACAACATCCAAACTGGAACCTACCTTTTTATCATAGAAGTGGACGCAACAACAATGCAAAGCAGCTGGGCGCCTGCATCCCGTTGCGTATTTTTCATGCAAACTCAGATCTGCCGAAAGGCATTGTACTAAAACAGAAAAAGAACTGGTGGCCGTAAGATGCATTCTAAGAATGGAGGCACCATCTCTTGGGGGCAAAGTATCTGGTATATGTTTACACCGATCATAAAAATCTCCAGGTGTTGAAAACTGCCAAGTGTACGAACCATCGTAAGGTCCATTGATATTTATTTTTCTCTGCCTATGATTTTGTTATTACTTACCGGCCAGGACCTAAAAACAGTAGAGCAGATGCTCTGTTCCGTCAATAAGGAATCGGGAAGGAAAAAAAAACAGGAAAGATTTTGTTATGTGGGCTCCAGTCATGTTATTTGCATTGGTTCAACACCCTCGGGCTTACTGGAACAGTTTCAACAGTTGTACTTACCCACTGTACAACTCCAACAAGTCACTATGAAATGGTGTCATGATTCCAAGGCAGCTGGACATTTAGGTTTTGCAAAGACCCTCGATCTGGTGCAGAGATGGGCCTGGTGGCCTTCTGTGCGGACTGATGTATATCAGTACATATTAACTTGCGGCATCTGAGCTCCAAGCAAAAAGGTTCCTGGGAAACTAATGGGTCTATTACGGAATCTATTCATACCACTGCAGCCATGGCCAACTGTGTGAGTACATTAATGATCATTTAATTACCTCCAGTGGAGAAACAAAATTCGATATTGGTGATTGTAGACTCATTCACCAAGATGAGCCACTTTGTAGCTTGTCAAGGTGTTCCCACTACGGCAGAAATAGCACGTTTGTTCTTTCTCCATGCCTTTAGGTTACACTAATTACCTTCCATAGTGGTATCTGACAGTGGCCCACAATTCACTTCTATATTTTGGAAAACATTGGGCCTCATTACGAGCTATTAGCACCATGGCTACACCCTTACCGCATTCCGGGTCCGGGTTCCCGAAATAGGGACTTACCAGGTAATTCCAACCTTGGAGGACCCGGTAAGTCCCCATTCCGGGAACCATTCCCCATTCCCATTCGAGCCCCCATAGGGCTCAATGGGAATGGGGATGGAGGTAATAACGGTACGGCAATTTGCGGTACCGTTATTAGCTCTGAAGTCCCTTAACAGGTCCCTTCCATAACGCCTGGTAAAACCAGGCGTTCAGGAAGGGACCCGCTAAGGGACCTCGGAATAGGGTGTTAAGGGATTACCGGCACCGGTGTCCTTACCAGTGCCGGTAATCCCTTACCACCTACCTTGTAATGAGGCCCATTGTCCGTGATGTTGGATATGGAACTTGGGTTTTCATCGGCATACAACTTGCAATAAGAACTTCGGAGCACTATCTGCAGGGTTTCTACGTAGGGAACCAAGATACTTAGCTTGGCTTACTCGACACCATAGAGTTTGCATGCAACAATGGGGCACACACATCTGTAGGGGCTTCCCCATTCTTTGCCTCCTATGGTTATCACCCTAGAATGTTACCTGAAAATGTAACCCTGAACGATAAGGTCCAGGTGGCCAGTGAGATAGTGCAACATATTCGTACCATACAGGTGGGGGTCTACGAGTCTGCTGTAGGCCAACGAAACACAGAAGAAATGGGTAGACAGACATAGATCTACTGCCCCTGCATACACAGTTGGTGACAGTCTAGCTGTCTACCCGGCATTTAAAATTGCATGGGTGCTGGAAATTCGTTGTCTCTGCCTCGTTCCTGGAGGATCCATCCGCTGTTTCATGTATCCTTGTTGAAACCATGCGTATCCGACGTCTTCCCAAGAAACAACCACCTGTACTGATCGAATATGAGGGACAGATCATTCTGGACACTAAAATTCCCCTGAACATTTATATTTTTTTGTGGACTGTAAGGGCTACCGCCCGGAATAACGTACATACAGACCCTCCACTCAAGTCTATGCCCCTCGGCTAGTGTCTTGTTTCTCCGTCGCCGCCACTTTCAGCGGTCCAGAGGTCATTCCTTGGATGGGGCTTCAGTCAGGTTTTTGGAACGACAGCACTTTCACTTGGAAGCTTAGAGTGTGGAACAACTACATTACCCAACAGGCTTTGCTCAGCCGCCGCATGCAGCATCACGCCGGTCAGGTGATGTCGGGGCCTGCCGGTGCCCAGCAGCTCACTCTTTGCTCTACATCAGTCTTCCAGCAGAATAAGAAACTATGGGAAATTATGCGTGGCACTCTTCAATTAGTAAAGTGTTACACTTGCATTCCACTGTGCCTTGCTTCACTATTCCTGTGTATTTCTTGTCCAGTGATGCTTCTCCTTCCCCACCTACCCCCTTCTGTGTACCTGCTCTTTATATTACATTCTGGCAGCCTGATTGTTCCCGGGATTGTGGCCAGTTTTTTTTAACTTGTTTTTTGGATTGTGCCTCATTTTGGATTCCTTACCTCTGTCTACCTGCTATGACCTCGGTATGCTTCTGGATTCTATACTGGATTACGTCCGACTGTTACTTTAGCCTTGGAACATTTGTCTGCCTCAGTTTTCCTATAGTTCATCCTTCTGTTCGGGACCGGTGCTTGCTTACATTTTTTGATTATTTTTCTTGCGCCTCATGTCGCTGTGCGGGTTCTCCGATCTATGAACAGAGTGAATTTGGATTGAAGGATACAATCCTTCAATCCCTCCAAATCCCACCACCATTGCGGTTTTACCCCAGAGACCACTCAGAGCCAGTAATTGCACATGAGTAAGCAATTAGGGAACTAGAGCGGCATTATCTTCTGCAATTATCGCTTGCGCACTCATGCTCCCCCCTTCCCCACCAAACCCCACCGGTGGGTACTACTATTCCACCACCACCTTCACCACCTGGGGCACAGAAGCATCGGAAGTCTGATCAGTGTCTCCTCCTCTCAGGCTGACTCAACCGGTCCACCCCGCACTGCGCACATTGGATTGCCCTGCAGTGCTGTGTCCCTTGCACCAACTTCGCAGAGTCCTCCAGCTAGCTGCACCTCCAGCAGTTGCAAGCCAGGTCTAACAGTGATGGTCTCCATCCTGATGCATAACATTCTCACCCTGAGGTTATCTATTTGCCCTCCTGCGCTGCTACCATCGCACCTACTGCTGCGGCGATCTCCTGCTAGCACCTCTTCAACCGTCACCTATCTGGTCTGTGACCTTCGCACCTACTGCTGCGGCGATCTCCTGCTAGCACCTCTTCAACCATCACCTGTCTGGTCCTGCTGGGATCCGTCACCTCAAATCTCCTACACTCTCTCCCATGAGCGCAGTGACCCACTAACATTTTTCTGACACACTCTTAACGGCCTCCAGACCAGCTATCACACAGCAATAACCACCTCACTTCCTTCTCCTGCCCACGCTACCTCCCTGCTAACCCAGCATCAACCTCCTGCACACCCGCTACACTTTTACTCATTGTGTACTTTGAGCCAGGACTTTCCTGTCATCACACACCCTTAGCGACTCATTGGAACTACCGCCCCACGTTTTCCAGCCTGCCCCGTGTACTACCTCCCGCACAGCCCACACGCTTCTACCCACCGACAACACTGTACCGCCCACTAAGATACAGTGGCCAACTGCCATCCCGCTCCTATCGAACCATTAGCATGCACATCTCCAACTACCACTTCCCTCCATTTTCTCTTCCCACACCCCACTCTATTTCCTGGACTTCCCTCAAAACCCTCTGTTTCATCATTATGACCATCTCCACACTCAACCTTCCCTCACCACCTCACCCCTGTTTGACCCAACGGCCATCTACCCCAATATACCACCGCAACCTCCTTATCCTCCAGCGTCATCGACATCGCCTTATGGAATGCAAGATCTCTCTGTAACAAGACTGCCGCTACATTTAAACTTTCACTTCCTATGCACCACTGAAACTTGGATACCCCCTTCAATTCAACTGTTCCTGGATCACTCACCTCCTCCTCCTCTTGCTTGACTCGTGTCTCCCGCTCCTCTTGTTGTGGAGGCGGCATTGGTCTTCTCTTTCGCTCCCCTGTCCTATACCTCTTCCAGTCTTCCCCTCTTTTGAATATTTGTATAAAATGTTCACCTCCCCCCACACCTCCCCCCACGCCATATCCTTTCTCATCATTTACCGCCCACCTGGCCGCCTCGCATCCTTCTACAATGATATTAACCACCTCCTCAGCCTCATCTCCCCCACCCCCACACCCCTAATTTTACTTGGTGACTTTAACCTCCATTTCTCCACCACCCACCAAACCTCCCCCTCTTATCTATA
Organism: Ambystoma mexicanum; assembly: GCF_040938575.1. Classification (NCBI taxonomy): domain Eukaryota; kingdom Metazoa; phylum Chordata; class Amphibia; order Caudata; family Ambystomatidae; genus Ambystoma; species Ambystoma mexicanum. Next base: position 495,617,658 of record NC_090936.1, on the reverse strand, counting down.
CTCGACTCTTACCTTCTTACCCCTCTCACTACCTCACCTACTCACTCTCGACCTTAACTTTGTCTCTTCCTTCTCCGCCTCCTCGGTTTCTTTCCTCCCCAACTATCTATCTGACCACTTCTTACTCTCCTCCCTCACTCCCCCGTTTCTCCATCCCCTTCTCCCTCATCCTCCATCTCTTTCTCCTGACGCAACTTCCGTAACTTTAACCCATCTCATTTCCATGATATCTGTGCCTCCTCCCTCCCCCCTCTCACTCACTTCTCTTCTCTCTCTGCAAACAATGCTTTGTCCACCCTATCCTCTTCCCTCTTCTCCAATCTTGACCAACTATACCCTCTCACTGCCTTCCGTTCCTTCCGCAAACCCACCCAACCCTGGCTCTCCTCACACCTTTTATCCATGCGCCGCCTTCTACGACGCCTTGAAAGACGCTGGCTTAAACACAGTTCACCAGCCAACCGAGCCTCCTACTTCTCTTACCACACCCTCTAACACCTGCATCATCTCGGCTAAACCATCCTACTTCTTTAACCCCCCCCATTCTTAATCTTCCCGCCCTCGCAGAATCTTCCAAACTTTGACTCGCCTTCTCTCTCCTCCAACCCCCAACCACTATTTGCTTCTCCTCTATCACCCTCTGACTTCGCAAACTTCTTCACCTCTAAGATACTCACCTTACGCAAAAACATTCTACGGTCCCCCTTTTACTCTCCCCCCTTCCCCATCTCCCACTACCCCATCATCTTACATGTCTAACTTCACACCAGTCTCTCACTCTGACGTTTCACTCCTCCTGTCCAAAACTCGTCCCTACTGCTGCCCCCTCTGACCCTCTCCCCACCTCTGATTCCCACAATCTACCCTCTCCTCACCTCCTTTTTCAACATCTGTCTCACTACCGCAACCTTTCTCTCAGCCTTTAAGCACGCAACTATCATCCTTATCCTGAAAAAACCCTCTGCTAGCCCCCTCTTGGCTTCCAACTTTCACCCCATCTCCCTTCTAGCCTTCCTCTCAAAGCTCCTTGAACGCCTCGTTTATTCCCAACTCTCAGTATTCGTCTCCAACCTCTCTCCTCCCCCCTATTCAGTCTGGGTTTCGCCCCAAACACTACTGAAACTGCTCTCACCTCTATTCTTAACTCCCTCCTCACCGCACGCTACTCTAAACACTCTTCTGGACTCATGCTCCTTGACCACTCAAGCGCCTTTGACACTGTTGATCACCCCTTACTTCTAGATACTCTTTCTTCCTTTGGTCTCAAAGGCTCTGTCCTCAACTACTGGTTCTCCTCCTACCTATCCAATCGCTCCTTTGCAGTCTCCTGGGGTGGCCGCGTCTCCCCTTCCCACTTTCCCAACTTTGGCGTTCCCCCAAGGTTCTGTGCTTGGCCCTTTTCTCTTCTCGCTATATACCTCCTTCCTATCTCCAATCATCTCTTCCTTTGGTGTCTTTCACCACTTCTACACCGAAGACACCCAACTCTTCCTCTCCTTTTCTTCCTTCACTCCCGACATCCACCTTAAACTCTCTTCCAGGATTCGATAGCAGTGAGACAGGATGTCCTCCCACTTTCTCACCCTAAACACTGAGAAAACCGAAGTTTTATTCTTTCCAGCCAACACCCTCCCTCCGCCCTCCTTCCATTCTCTTTCCCCCTCACAGCTCCCCATCTCCGCCTCTGCCCGCAACCTTGGCCTCCACTTTAACTCAAATCTCTCCTTTACTCACCATATCTCTTACCTCCCGTGCCTACCGCTTCCATCTTTACAACATTCGCAAAATTCGATCTTTCCTTACCTTTCATGCCACTAAACTCCTAATATTTTCTTGAATATTTTCTCGACTCTTCTACTGTTCAGCTCTCCTCTTTGGCCTCCCCCCTCACACCTAGCCCCCCTCAAATCCCTCTACCATTCTACCATTCTGCCATCTGTTCTCTCTGTTCTCTTTCTCCTCACAATTCCATCTCCTCTTCACTCTCCTCACTCGGCTGACACTCTTGTCACTCTCAACTCAAATTCAACTTCCTCTTCTTCAAATCTCTTTATGATCTCGCCCCTCCCTACCTTTCCTCCCTCCTATCATTCCACTCTCCCTCTCGCCCACTCAGTTCTGCTGATCACTTCCTACTCACTGTCCCACCTGCACCATGCGCACCATCCCACTTCCACTCCTTCCAGCTCCTTGCCCCACTCCACTGGAAATCTCTCCCTCCCCCTATCCGCTCCATCACCTCATCTTTCCGCACATCCTTAAAATCCCACCTACTCCAATCTCCCACCTGACAGTTCTCTACTATTTCCCTCAATTGCTCTATCCTACTCATGTTTTATTCTAATGATCTTGGCACATTGTTCTGCATATTGTTCTTGATTATTTGACTCATGACTTGTATTAAATCGCTTCTTATGTATTACCTGTTGTTTCATGTAAAGCGCTTTGGCTTAAAGCGCTATATACAATTCAATAAATACAAATGCAAATTACCAACTAGGTTGCCCGTAAAACATTGCTTGACCCTAGGTGGGTAGATATATCAATCTCAACATATATCTTTTATTTCTGTATATTGATATCTTCACTCTCTCTTGCACCTGGGGATTCGAGGCATTGGAATAGTTTCTTCCTTCCATGTTTTTCACCTACGACCTTAGAATATCTTGTATGCTCGAGGTTCTGGGGTGAAAGGTATACAGGTGGTTTGGGTTACCTCGCATATCTTGTACACAAGGAAACCCTCAGCAACAAGGTATTGTGTACCTAACAGAGGTGTGCAGCGTCCCTGTTGTCTGGGCAGGAACCATGGTGTGTCGTTCACCTTCTCTTCCTCTTGGTGTTCTTGTTTGCTGCAAGACTGGAGTCTGCTGGCAGGTTGCTGTCGGGCAGGTGGTCTGCCCAGACTTCATCTCCTTGGATGGCTCTTCAAGAAAGAGAGAAACTGGCCAGCAAGTTTCTCAAGAGGTATGGGATGTACAAAGTGGTACTGCCAAGCAACATACAAGCACTTAGGTAGCAGATAGGAAATGGGGCCCTCCCAACTACCACCTTCCCCTGAGGTAGGAATGCCTTTGACTTCCACCCTGGTAGACCTCCCACTTCCGTCTAAGACGGGCCCCTACCAGACAAGTTCAGATTACTGACTGTCAGGGAGTGTACAACCCAAAAGGAAAGGCCAGACCCTCCAATTGTAGCTGTAGCAGAGCAATCAGATTTAGCTGTAGGATGGAGGACATTTGGACGAGAGGTACTATTAAGCCCAACAGAGACCACACAATAATACAGTACACTGGTATGCTGAATATATATACAGTTTATTATGAGGTCCACAAAAAATATTTATGAAGGCAAAAATAAGTACAAAGAACAGTAAATGGCCAGTAAAGGCCTAATTCACTCTTTATAACGAATAATTTTTATAATGAATGCACATATAATGAAAATTTCAAAACAAAGTAACCTAACACTTTTTTTTTGTTGGGGGAGGTTTGGGCACCACCCCCAAAATCCCATTTCCCACCCCTAAAAATCCACCCCAACCGTTTCCCCACAATATTTAACGCTTTACCCCACCCCCACATACATTTTCGTTTTATTTTTGTTTATAAGAATTTTCGTTATGTGCATTCTACATACAATTTTCGTTATAAAGACTGCACACCTTCTGTACCCGGTGGTAGGCTCTATACATATAATCTTCCAGAAACAAGTTAAGAAAAAGACACCTAATCAATATAACACACAGTAATGAATACCAGTCATTATCCAAGAGTAACAAGCAAACTTAGCCCAGGGTTACTATTACATTAAAAATACAGTATTATACATCTTTACTTTACTTGTATTGCTTTATTTTGACAGAAAAGGCAAAAAAGCAGTTTTCAGAAAAGTCAAAAAACACATTAGTTACATCGTCCCAATCGCTTAGCTCATAATTACTCCACTAAAATTACACAATTTGTGCTTTACCTTTAAAACCAAATAAAAACGGATGAACATTATACAGACAATAGCAACTCGTACAGCAAGATGTCTTTACCTCATAGCACTGTTCAGCAACTTAGCCTTCCTCATATACATTTTTCTTGCCCAGCTCAGATAACTTGTAGTGGCAAGCACAGCCTCTGCATCCAAGGAGTTCAGGCCAATTGCCATAGCACCAGCTAGGGACCTACATCCACGGCTTAAGAACAGAGGCTCCAGGGAGCGCTTCTTCAGAGGCATGGTGGCCGGACAGAGCAACAAATGGTGTTGTACCGTCTCTTCAGACTTACCACAAAGGATACATGACATGGAAACGGCAATATTCAACTTATGCTGAAATACAGCAGTCGACAAGATTCCAATATGGAACGTGAAATATAATGCTCTTTCCCACCTGGACGAGACATAGTCCAGGTATGCTTCGCAGCCCGCCTGCGTCTTTATTGAAAGGTATCCGGCCACTTGCTCAGAAGCCCTGGATTTTCCCCGGATGTCCTCCCGCGCCTTTGCCCCTGCTGCGCTCTTGATTACTTCCTTTGCAACCAGTGTGATGATTTAGGGATTTGACCAATAATCCTCCAGACCCAGCAAACCAGATATCCTTTCAAATGGGCAGCCCACTTTAAGGAGCTGCCCCCCTGCTGGGACAAAACATCTGTAACTGCCTCTTTGTATTTACAAAGGTGAGGATTAGACCAGAGGCGAGACCAGTAAAGGACCAGGCGTAACTTACAGATCATCTCAAACCCCTCCAATCCAGTTTCCAAAAGCACTGGTATGTTCGGGGCCGCAGTGGGCAACCCAAGGATATTCTTCAAAAATGTTGTCTCTGCCACTGCAAGGGACTTGGTCTCCACGTGCCCACAGAGTACCGCCCCAAACAATGCTGCCTGGCTTGCTTGTGCTCTATAGGCCTCCAGCGAGACCCGCACTGCCCCATTCCCATGTTTGTTGGTGAATCTAGTGAGGGCCCGCTATATCTAGCCAAGGTGAGGTTGGCCTTCTTAACCTGCATTTTCCAACTGCATGATGTCATAACTCTCAGACCTAGATAATCATAGGACTGAACCTGCTCAGTTGCACCCCCCTCTACAAATAGAGATAAGGGCTTGTGCTTCTTCTTGGAATTGGCATTGAAGATTATAGCCTTGTTTTTTGTGATATTCAAGGCAAGCCCATTCTTCTTTGTGAAAGACACAAAAATCGCCAGTTGTTTGTACACATCAGCTGGCGTGAGAGAGAGGAGCACAGCATCCTCGTCAAACAACAATGTGGGAAACTTGTCGCCTGCTAACAAAGGGGCGTCAATCTGGGCAGCCAACAATCTCTTCAAAACGTCATTAATGAAAATGCAGAACAGCCTCAGCGCCAACACACATCCCTGGCGGACTACCTTCGTTATAGAAATACTGCAGGAAGTGCTTCCCTCCTGGCCCCAGCGGACCACCGCCGAGTTCTCTGTGTGAAGACTCTGAATTGCTGAAAGCAGAGCCACCGGGATCCTGAGCTCCTCCAGGACCTTCCACAAACGCACCCGCGGCACCGTATCAAAAGCCGTGCAGAGGTCCACAAACACAGCATAGACGCTGACCTTTCTCAGAACAGAATACTTTTCACAGATCAAGCGCAGCTGGAGACTTTGGTCTATCGTGCCCAGGCCCTCACAAAATCCCACCTGACGATGATCAATTACACCAGAGCTCAATACCCACTCATCCAAGTGGGATAAAAGTACCATGGTAAACGTCTTCCCTCCAGCATCCAGCAAGGAAATAGGTCTAAAATTGATAGGGTCATTGAGCGCACCCTTTTTATGTATTGGGACTAGGGCAGCCCCAGTTCAAGACCCCGGAACCATGGTGCTGGCCAACATAGCGTTATATAACTTGGTCAAATAGGGCACCCATATTGAAGACTCATTCCTAATAAAATCTACCAGGACCCTATCTGGGCCCGGGCCTTGCCCGGCTTCTGTCACGCCAATGCACACTTCACCTGGGCCTCTGCGAGCGTCATGGGGATACGGGGATAGAACCAGAGCCAGCACAGGGCAGTCGCCAGCAGTGCAGAACTCCATCAAAGTCCCATAGTCCTCGCTCACGGTAAAGGGTACCATAATAATCTGCCTATACTGTTTCCGGAATTAAAACATACAGCTGGGTTTGGCTCCCCCGGTGTACACCCCCATCTTGGACCAAAATCGGCTAGAATCCCTACAGGTGATTGCTTCCAGGAGATCCCCCAAAGCTCCTCGTGCCAGCCCCTTTTCTTCTCGCTCAACAACGTGCGGTAAGCAGATCTTGCCTGTCTAACCACAACACATCTCAGGGGTCCTTTACACTTAGCAGGTATAACGTGCCCCTTGGCTTCCCAACACTCCCTGTCATACTGGGTGTCGCTTTTGCCCTAGGTTTATATGTGTTGGTCGCGAGTTTTGAACAATAGGCTCCTACTGTCCCCATGATTTCCTCATGGAACTTAATTAAGGCTGCAGTATCTCTCGGGTCTGACCTTGCAAAGTCCTCGAGAACAGGGCAAATTGCGGGCGAACCCCTTCCAGGTACAAGCGACCCCACCTCACATTCTTTTTCGCCTGGCCCAATAAATCAGGGGCAAGTGTTATGTGCCCTTACGCCCTCCTATTTTCCCCCAGAAATCCTTACTCACTGTCATACATAGGGGGTGGGGGTCGCTGTCCACCTTCCTGGTGATTTCAAATGCCTCAATAAATCTCCAGTCCTCCAAATTAACAAACATATAATCAATTTTGCTAGACGACCGACCATTGTCAAAAGTATGCGCCGCAGGCGGTCGCACGCAAAACATCCATTACACGCCCTAAAATTGACCGAGGCTAACAGGAGGACCATCTCATCCGCTGCCTCATACTGCCTGCTTGGGGGGCTAGTGAGTGAGGGAATCACATCCCAAACATTATCCTCCTCTGTTGTGGCGTCAATTTGGACACCGGCTGAACCTGGGCATTGAGATCCCCACAATCAACATTTTTGAAAGTCCGTAGGAGCGCCCCCTCCATACCATAACTTCCTTTGTAATCTTCTTTAGGAATGACACTCCTCTGCCAGGCATGCCCCTGCTGTAAATATTAACAACTAGGACAGGGCTGTTATCCAACAATTCCAAGTCCAGGGCCAATTCATCGGGAGAGTGCATATCCAGCACTGTGACAGCTTTGTAAAGGGAGTCCTTGACCCAGATCTCCAGGCCCCAGGACGGGCATCCCCTTGGTCCTTTGAGTGCAGGTACAAAAAAGGTTGCATAGCCCTCCAGAATTGTTGATTTCAGGGCCCAGGTTCCCTGCAGTGAAACCACCTCGAACCCCCTAATGAACAAACGCCAGTCCTCGTCAATAAGATGTTTGTCGACCCCAGCTAAGTTCCAAGATAGGACCCGCATCCCAGGCAATGTGTCTGGTGCGAACTTTACCGCACCTTGGTTTGGATTCGCTTGCAGCACCCTGTTGTCCACTTCCCGGGTGAGAGCAGAAGTAATACAACTCCAACCTTGCTCGGGGCACCCAACACTTCAATTGCTAAGGCTGGGTTGTGGGTGTCTGCCCAAGACGGGACTGTGGTATGCGTTAAGGTCCAATCGGGCCGCCACAGACACGCCTCAACCCACCCGGCTGGAAACTCAATTACCACTCGGGGGGTGACATTCTAATAGAGATCTGTAGGTGAGCAGGGGGAAGGGCCTGTGGCTCCATTTCCAGGAGACCCTTCACAAAACAGGAATCCTTTAGCCAAACGTTAACCCCTTAACTACAATGGGGTTTCCCTCCTAGTGCCAAGGCCTTTTTGGTGATTTTGGTATGTCGCCATTCAATCCCTTGTAACTTTCTTGTTACATGAGATATCTCGGGCAAATTTGACCACTTTTTCCTCCACATGTAGCCGGTCGTAACGGCACCAAAGAATCCTAGTTTTCTGTAGGGGGGTACGAGAAAATAACCAAACGGGAAGAAAGAATTTGTTTTAATTTATTTTTTAGAAAATGCCAATAAAATGATGTACAAAGAAGCCTGTGGTTTTTCCCTTGTAAGTGCTAGGAATAAATGGTTTGCTGTGCTGAATTCCCCATTTGCCAGGCTTTCAGGAATAAGTTGAGTGGAAACCAAAAAAATCATATATTGATATGGTTGGGATCCGTTTTGTGAGAGGTAGGAGATTTTGACCTTTTTTCCAATATGACAAGCATGGACGGAATGGAAGAGAAGGGTAGGAAAGCTGAATGGGAAGACAGAAAAGCATACATTTCTGAAAAGTATTAAAAATTCCAAGGTTAGGAAGGGGTGATATGCGCAGGTCAGGCAACAACTATCGTGGGAAAAATTGCATAGTTTGGGGAAAAATCAGGAAAATGACAGAAAAAAAGGTATGTGGTGGACATGGTTGGCCCGGTAAGGCAATGAAGTCTGTGAATTATGATAAAAACAATGCTCTTCTACATTCCCTGGACTCTTCCATTTAAGAAATCACACATTTTTCGTAACATTCCTCAAAACAAGCAATACCACAAGGCAAAAACTGAGCCATGGTACACAGGACTTTTATGCTTGCGGCCTAAACAGACATACTTAGCATGTGTAAATAAGGAAAACAAATGTGGTGAGGAAGGGCAAGCATACATCTTTTTGAAAGAGCACAGGCAGACCTTTTGAAGGGTAGGTGACTTGTGCAGATTACAAAAGTGTATAGTGCCTAAAGCAGCGACTAAATGTAGGTCACATTTGGGAAATGAAAGGGTTGTATGATAAAGGGCAGCAGCAGATGTGTCGGAACGTTATGAAAAACATGCAAACACAACAAATGTCCTACCTTCCTGCATTTCCACAGGTGTCCCGACGAAAACGGTACCTCACGTGTGGGTGCACCTACCGGGCGCAAAGGGAAAATGCTAAACCATTGGTAACCCCAAATCTTCGGCCATCGCAGATTTTGAGTAAGTTTGCTCATGTGGACAATCTACACATTTGGGCCTGGGGTGTTGCAGCCCACAAGCAAAACAGAGAACCCTATGCATTTCCGAAAAGAGGCCACCCGTGGGAATCCACAGAGGTGTCACTTGCGCGAATCGCCCCAGAGTTTATTACCCACATCCCCCGGCAAAATCCAAAATGTGGCAAAAAAATGACACATTTTCAGACATTTCACTCTGCCCACCCACCGTAACACATCGCCAACACCACATGCCCTACCTTCCTGCGTTCCCACAGGTGTCTGGACGAAAACGGTACCTCACATGTGTGGGTGCACCTACCTGGGCGCAAAGGGAAAAGGCTAAACCACTGGTAACCCCAAGCCTTTTGGCAGAGTAGATTTTGGTCAAGTGGACAACCTAAAGGTTTTCGCCTAGGGTGTCGTTGCCACCAAGGAAAGCAGGGAACCCCATGCACCTCCGAGAAGACACCTGTGGGCACCCCCCTTTCCACTAAAAAGATCCATGGTGGTTTAGTGCCCCGCCCACACCCACCCAAAACAAGTTATAATTTATTTTTGTTTTGCCCCTTTCCTAGGGGCAGATGGGCACATTAGTGTCACATGCACTAGCAATCTGCCCCCAGGGAGGGCTACATGAGATGCCCCCCATCCATTTGGGGTGGGGGGAGAGGGCCACCCCCCTTTCCACTAAAAGGTCCACAGTTTAGTGGCCGCCACACCCACCTAAAACAAGTTATACTTTTTTTGTTTTGCCCATCTGCCCCGGGGGGGGGGGAGGGCGTACTGCCCCAGGCTTGGGGGGGGGGCCTGTGCCAATATTTCTGGTGCCCCCCCCCCCCACCCAAAATGGATGGGGGTATCTCATGTACCCCTTCCTAGGGGCAGAAAATCCTGGTGGTCTAGTAGGGCCCCTGGACCTCTACCCCCACCCAAAACCTCCATCACTAGGGGCAGATGGACACCCATCTGCCCCCAGGGGTCCCAATACTTGTGGCCCCGTACCTTGGGGCCGGGGGGGAGATAGCTGCTCACTGTAAGCTGCTCACTGTAAGCAGCCCCCTCTACTCCCCACGTCACAAACAGATCCCTGGTGCTCTAGTGGCATTACTTGGCGCGGATCGAGTGCTCTGCGCCCAATACGCACCCTGCAACGCTTCAAAAAAAGGTGTCAATGGAAAGGGGAGTCTCCCCTTTCCAACGACACCTCCCTTGATCTGAACGGCACAATAGTGCCTCAGATCGAGCGAGAAAAAGACAAACTTACGTTCTGTTTTCACTGCGGCTGCGAAATGGCTGCGACAGTGAAATTTACTTTGTTTCACGTCAGCATGCATTACACATGCTCACGTGAAACTGACAGAAATTCAACCCCAGGCCGTGAGGAGGAACCTCCTCCTCACATAGGCAGGGGGTTGGATTACAGTTTTGTGCAAACCCTGCTTTGCAGGGATCACACAAAACAGAAAGCCAAAAAGGACAAGCTATATCGTCCTTGGCACTACAAACGTAATGTCAAGGACGAGATACCTTGTCCTTGGCATTTCCAAGGTTAATGGCATCCCCAACCCCTGTGGGCCTACTAGTCTCTCACAGGAAACTAGGTCACTGTGAATCAACGAGACACCCCTCCTGTGCCTTAACCAGTGACTGACTTTTTTCAGCAGGCTATCACCCTGTTCATACCTGGGGGTCTGATTTTTTTCGGGACATTCATAAAATGGAACCATTCCTGGTTCTCGGGCCCAAAAACCTTATGAGCGGGGCCTGAGTTCCCTTCCACCCCACCCCACCCTTCCCTCTACCACCCTGACAATGAGGAGGAACTATATTTGGCAAGGAATAGACACTATTTACAGGAAGTACAAGAATCTTGGGCGGAATGCTTAGACCATTAGCCTCCCGTCCTCCCTCATCCTGCTCCTCACTCCCCCTCACCTCCCCCTACAAACCCCTGTGTCCGTGGGCGCCCCCAGGGGATTTGGAACCCGTAGCATCAAACCCTCCACCAATTTAGTCAGCCTGCATATATTGCACTTGAGCTCTGCGTTTTCTTCCCACGTAAGCTCCAAAAATCTTAAGGCCTGCTTACAATCCTCAAAGCCCCTTGTTGCCGTATTGCTCTTACCCGTGATATCAATCAGCTGGGGCCCCCTGTCAAAGAGGGGGCGTGAGGTGGGGGGGGACAAGGTCATCTCGGCCCATCAAGAAAGCCCCACCCGGGTTAGTATTCATAACTTCACCCAAGTTAGCCAGGACCTCAAACTAGTACAAACCCCCTGTTGGTAAGACATGTGCCCAACTCGGACACCACCTCCCTCCCTTACCCCTGAGGGTGGAAGCTTCCCCTCAGCCGTCTGGTGATGGAGATGCTCCACCGCCCTAGCCGGGCTAGGTCTGGGCACCAGAGATACACCCTGCTTCGGCATGGGAATCACTTCAGTTATACAAGATGCAGCTCCTTTTCTTGAATCACAGCTCCCTACCACCAGCTTATTCAATTTGCCCTCCTGTTGACCTGGCATTTACTCAATCACAAACGTCTCCAGTGATTCCTTAGAAAGGGGTATTGGTTTCCCCATAGAATTACTTTGTGGTGAAAAAATTGGGGGGTCAGGGATATGGGGTGATCTCGGTAATACCTATTACATGATCCTCTACCACGCAGTTAGATCTGGCTATAGGAGGGGTGGGCATCCCCTATGTCATGCAATAGCCCCTCAATTTACGAAATCAGCACATAAACATCCTGGATCAGTTTAAATATTTTAAACCTTTTCCTTTGCCCACCTCCCGGAGAAATCACAGTTGTAGCCTTTCTTTTTGGTATGATTGCAGGAGGTTGCAATTATACTCCTGGTGTTGCACCCTTTGCCCCCTACTTAGTGGCTAGGTTCCCATCAGTTAGAGCTCAAGGAATTACTCAGTAATTTACAGCAAAGAAATGACAGTTATAGTACACAATTTGAACATGTGGATTGCACTGATGCGAAAGATAAGAACACTACACAGTGGAACAGTTAAGCAGATAAAAGAAGTTTAAAACACTAAAAATGTGGTCTTTTAAAAGTCACAAAGACACACACTCAGGCAGAACAAAGAGACTACCTTAGTCCTCATGCACGTTGACCTAAAATATGCATTTTATCCTACAATGTGTCCATAAATCCAGCATACTGTGTGAGGTGGAGGAACACCAGACAGGCTAAGGAGACATCCATAGTCCGTCTCCCCCTCCTCCACAATATAGGAATAAGCAAGCTCAACTGAAAGTTTGAATGTTAACCAATAGCAGCCAATCCAGCCCAGGTGGGAAGTGTCCCGGGAAAGTCTCCACTCCATGCACTGGCTGCGCACAATGGAAACCACAACCCCCTGTGCCAGAGAATGACCGTGCCCGGCTCAAAGCTGCACAAACAACAAGGTCACCCTGTGTAGGCGAGCCGTCGCGGGGAGAGCCGTACAAATTGGCAGCCACACAAATTGGCAGCCACACAGGTGGAATAATTAGTGGAATAATTAGTCAATTCAAAAGGGAAAAGCCAAGTCACGTACTCCACCTACTTGGTTTGTCTTCAGCAACAATGCTGCTGCAATGCTATGCAGGGAGTCTCCCCGAAAGGTGGTTTCTCAATTATTCTCCAATCCAAATGTATTTGCAGTGTGTGTTTGCAGAAAACATGGGGGGGGGTAGCGGCACACCATCAGAGGTAAAACCAGTCACGTAGATCCAGCAAAGTGTTAAATGTGAAGCGTGACTGAGAGGGCAGGGCACACCCGACGGCTTAAGCAGCCTCTATAGTCCGTCTCTCCCCCTTGCCCTCGAGACTTAAAAGATTAAGATTCACGGCAACTAAACAAAGATGCACGTTCCCATGGGCTAACTCACAGGAAGCTTGGCGCCATATCCAGTTGTCTATATGTGGTGCGCTATGCTGTAGCAACCAGCTGGTCTAGTAACAGTGGATTCAAACGCAAGGAGGTGGACTGTTTTGCTTCCCGTGCAGACTGCACTTACTTCAGGAGGCTCTGCCCCACCAAGATATGTCCAATGCTTCCACAGCACACACAGACAGCCTGCGCCCTTCACCTGCTGGCTTCTGCCGCAAGGGTGAACACAGGGGGGGTTTGTACCCTCCTCTTATCTCCTCTCTCTCTTGGCACGGCAAAAAGGGGCATGACCAAAACGGCTTAACACTCGGGAGACCCAGCAACAGCCAGCATCATCCACAGACAGCCTATGTCCATCACCTGTGGGCTTCCACCGCAAGTGTCAGCACAGGGGGGGTTTGGTACCCTCCTCTTTCTCCTCTCTCTCGTGGCACGGCAAAAGGGGGCATGGCCAAAACAGGCTGAATACTCAGGAGACCCAGCAGCAGCCACAGATGTCCTGCGCACTTCACCTGTGAGCTTCCGCCGCAAGGGTGAGCAAATGGGGGGTGGGGGTGGTTTGTACCCTCCTCTTCCTCCTCTCTCTCGTGGCACGGCAAAAGGGGCATGGCCAAAACAGGATGAATACTCGGGAGACCCAGCAGCAGCAGCCACAGACAGCCTGCGCCCTTCACCTGGGGCTTATACATCATAAAATAAGCTAATAAAACAGTTATAGCACTTAGATGTACAACACATGGTAATACAATGCTCAACACAACCTGGAGGGCTAACAATGTCCAGGATGTATTTTAGGAAGACCGTCCCTTGGCCAAGAAGGGCATATCACTCCCACAAGAAGGAAAGTTATACAATGTAAATCCTAAGCAGAGGGTAATACAAAAAAGTCCCTACGAAATTGGGGAAAGTCTCTAAAAAAACAGCATTTGGTGAAGAACTTCAAGGACCCTAGAAACCTGCCACAGTCTAGGTGAGTACCTTGCAGTGTCATGTGATGAATCCAATGGACTCATCCCTGTTTTCTCGGCGGTCACGTCCTCCCATGTGGCGAGGGGACGGCAGCCACTGCCTGATCCTGACCATGGGGGTGGCTATAAGATGGAGGATCACAGGGGAGGAGACAACTTCCGGGGAGATACCTTGAACCCATCAGGTGAGGCACGGTATCCCCCCCCTTTTCCATGACCAAGACCCTGTGACACCCAAGACCTTAATGGTCTATTGTCGGCTAACAGTTCCCCCTTGTAGAAGTCAAGAAACCTTTTCTCTACAGTGGTCATCCCCCCACCTTTGACCCAATCACCCACAACTAACACATAAGACCTTTTGCCTCTGGTGTACCGTTGTGTGAAATCTGAGAAAAACGATCTAAGAGTTAAAAGTCCAATGACATCCACGGACTCCAACTCCCATAACCACACAGATAGTGAGATGAAGAAGAGGTTGAGGGAGTTTGTGCAAAGTGACAGGTGTTTGAATTGCAAAATGTAGGCTAGTTTTCCAAGTCTTCAGTGCGGAGGACATTTAAAGATGGCAACCACACTATTGAATTGAGTAGTGCAGGGTAAGATGTTGAACCACACCCCACGCTAAGGCGCATGAATGCAAGGCACATGGACAGATGTGGTGCAATGTAGAAGACCACCGGGAAGGAGGGGAAGTGCTGCATACGAGCAAGAAGGACTGTGGAGACGCTGGAAGACATGCAGAAGCTCCTGGATGTTGGGCCGCTCAAAGAGACCACATTCTCAAATCTGAAAAGGAAAGCCGGCATATGACCATGCAGGATGCTGGAAGAAAGCCTGTAAACTCCAAAGTGGAAAGTCTGGGAAGGAACCACAATGCAGAAGCACAAGCAGGATCAGAGATGCTGGAAGGAACCAGTGAGTCAGCCCAAAGCAGCTGGGGAACAGGGACGTCATTTCACCAAAATGCCTGAGGTAGCGGAAGTGAAATCACATGACCCTTGACCTCTGATGACATCACTGGAAGTGATGTTATTTGACCCCCCCTGAAGTGACATTAACGGAAGCGATGGAACACAACCTTTTACCCCTTGACAAAATAGGAAGTGGCATAACATAGCATTGTTTCCAAGTACACTATGAAAAATATGGTTACAATATCATTGTAACGTGATAAACATTTCATACAAGAATGGATCACCACATGTATCGGCAGAAAAAAAACATGCTATAACTGCAACTTGCAAAAAGCAAAATACATAGTCCGAAATGGATGCTTATTCTATTCTAAATACTTTTTGGAGTATTTTATCTGCAGTGTGAATTGGAGGTGTTTAAGTACAGACTAAATCAGTGACTCACCCCCTGAAGAGTACCTGAAATAAACCTTTAATGAGTCTAGCAATTATTGTATAGAATTCCAGTAAGAGAAATTATGTTATTCCTATTCTTTCTTATTTAGGGTCACTGCTCAAAGTGTTACACTTGTGGAACCCCCTGTTTTATTTAAGAATCCTGAACAACAAAGCCAGCCATCCTAGAAACAAAGAGCCACATTGCATTGGCCACAACCCAGGAGCTTCAATTTTTTAGGGGTAGCAAGGGATACCTCGGGGGTTGCAAGTGCAACCCCTGGGGACCCTTAAATGACTTCCCTGCTGGGGAACCTGGGCGTTCCCACAAGCGTGCCAACACATTGTTGAACAGTGCCAAATTGCCGATGCAGAAAATACCCAAAGTTGGTTTGAATGCATTCAACACAAAGTACAAATTCAACACCCAATAAGAAGAATGTTTGAATGCAGACAAGGCAAAGTACAAAGGCAAAACCCAATCAAGTACAGATGCATGAGATGCCAGTGTGGAAGAAAAGGTTTGAGCAAATGTTACCATCGACAGATACTCCAAGCACTTCACAGTATATGCTGTTGTGGTATAGTCAAAGAACTGCGAAATGCATAAGAAGTCCTGGCATGCGAGTACACCAGGCAGCTGAAATAGTATAAAGATTCCTGGGAGGGGAGTATACCAGGCGATCTGCAAGTTTCAAGAAATACTACCGAAAGACTCTTACATAACTTATTGCTTAAACAAGAACTTTGTGAGTCCAGTGAAGCCACAAAGTAACTGTTTGCTAGAGACATTTTTGCCATCTGATCCAAGGGTGTTTACCTTGGAGAACATTTTCGTTGGGGTCATTCTTATACATTTAGTTTTGAACACTCACATTTAGCAACACAAAAAGTGCAACAAATGTACTACTGTTGTTGTTGCAGAGGCTATAGATAGGGCAGTACTATATGCCCTGTGCTTGGTTGTTGTATCCAAATGTATGGCCCGAAGTGAAGTGTGCGGGAAGAGCTGAAACAGGTGGAAGATTGGGTCAGGCAGGTACTGTGGTAGAAGCGAGGTCAGTATGGTAACATGGCAGAAGTGTCGCCATATTGGATGTTAAGGCCTAGTATACCATGAACAGAATAGAACGCAGGCCCTGATATGGAGCTGCAGCTCTGTGTAGCTCAGCTATAGAAACAAATCCCCTTTCCTCAGGAGAGAAACCGAGGTCAGCGGCACTCGCGGTGGACAGATAAATGCTAATTGTATCGAGCTGCAGGGGCCTGAATGTGGTGGGAATGGAATGTGAGCTGCTGGGAGAGATGGTAGGTATGCTCCCTTTGAAGGACAAACAGGGCATAAGGTTGTGTGATGCCAATGGTTAAGGAGATGATTTAGAGCACTACTACCCTCACCCGAGAGCGGTCATCCCATTTGAATAACAAGCACACATACAACCAAAACAAATGAATCCCTGAAATTCAGACTCAAAAGCGGTGACCAGTCACGTCATTACTGGGCACCTAGGGTTGGAAAGAGATAAGGGGGCAGCCATGTCTGGAACATTCAGTGATTTGGGATAGGAGGAGCAGAGGTGATGCCAATACATTTATAAAAGGTCAGGGAGGCCGTTTGTGTGCGCCATGGCATCTCGTATAATAAGAAGGCCTATTGTCTTATCAAAGTAGAGTTGGCCTCGCCAGTTTACTTTGATCGCAACTGGAACAGAGGGGTGCACATCAGGTGGTAGTCTTGCTTTTTTAATGTGTCAATAAGTTTAAACCGCCAATCCCGTACCTTGATTCAATAGTGACGATGTAGTAGACCACATGTTATGGAGAAAGTGTTTAGGAAAGGAAGGTGTGGCTAATCGGTCCAGGGACTATACGGGGACATTAGCATGTTCTATAGGCGGCAGCCAATTAGGGTGGTAGGATAACATTGTAACCTATGTATTCTACTTTTGGGGTTTACCACTATATAACTTATCACTTCCCACAAAGTTACAAGCCCTGTGTCAGTTCGATTCTTTGGGTCCGCCTGAAACCTTTTGAAAATAATAAACCTTGTTTTCCCTTGCAAAGGGGTACAGTGATTATTTGGCCTTTTCAATTAATTTTTATCGTTCAGGTTTTGGGTTGTGATTTTCTTTACACCCGGGAAAGGGTCCCAGGATGGAAGGCTTGGTCATAGAAGAGGAAGGCCAAACGCAGGATGAGGAAATCTCTGGATGGACAGCAAGAAGAAAAGATCCAAACTAGAGCTATGCCCAGGACACTGCACCCAGCTATTATGACCAGAAGAGGGGCTAAAAATGCAGCAACAGTGGGAAATGGCCACAAATCCTTGCGCAGCATCGAGGTCAGGAACAGGGTTTCCCCTCTATACCCCTTCACTCACAAGGGCTGGCTTCTGTAAATCCACCAATGCCATTAGGGGATTTAAAGCAAAAGTTTTGATGGTCAGCCAATCGGGATGGCCTCACAAACCGGCAAACACTCAGGCCCACCCCCACAGTGAGTGTGGTGGCCTCCCCAGAGCCAGGAACTGGTCTAAACCGGCCCACGCTACTATGAAGGTTGCCATCCTGGGCTCAAAAAGAGCCCGCATCAGCAGGACTGCATTTTTAAGGCTTACCTCATGGTTTTCCAGGATGTCCTGAAGACAAAATGGCAGAGTAGGGCTTAAAAAAAACCTTAGTACACCAATGGCTGCCATAAAGGTACATTGGGCTACTAATGTGGTAAATCTGATTGCAACCCTGGTGAAGGCAAAACAAAATATTAGCTGCCACCAGCCTATCCACTAAAGCCAATGAAAGGTGATAAAATCACTGATGTTTATTTATTTAGGCATTTATAAAAGTGCACCAAGACCGAGGGCATCTAAGCGCTGGTTACAATCAGACAGGGGGAAGTGGAGCAGACACAAATGGGGTATGCGGCTGGTCCTTAGTTCTGTATCGTGTTCTGATGTTTCAGATCACCTACTGTGCGGTTTGAACCTTTGACATACATGTAGTTGTGTATCTATTGTCTTACGTTTGTGGACTTCCTACTAATGATTGGTACATGTATCCAATCAAATATGCTTTTTTATGATTGATTTGGATATGAGTGAGGGCTGGGGCAGAGACCTTTTTTTATGGGAGGGCAAAAGGGGCACTTGCCCCGGGCCCCCACCTTGGAAGGGGCCCCAGAAGGGCTGCATGATCTAAAGAAGTAAGATTCCATTGTTCACCAGACATAAATATCACACGTCAGGATATTTTATGAGGTGCTGCTGAGGCTTTAAACCTATTGCCTGTCTGTTTTGACAAGTATATTCTGCATTGATCAATTAATTGCGTAATGCTTTCTGTGTTCACTGTGGTATACATAGTTTGTGTATTCCTTACGGCACAACTCTCGTAGCATGCTTTCCTTCCTGTGGGAATTAGGTTGATCATATGCAATCGCCATGCTTTCCTTCCTGTGGGAATTAGGTTGATCATATGCAATCGCCAAATTTGAATATTTTGCTTTTAAAAATTGTCATGTTTGGTTATGTGATTTGTGTCCTTTCCAAGTCAGTTTTATAAAATTAGATTATTTTAGTTTATGGTAAGAACTGGAAAAGATAGTGTTCAAATGCAGAGGTTTCAGAGTTGGCACACATCCCAGCTTAACCCCTTAACAAATGTATGATCCTGGCCATCTCATTTAATCTTGTATTGCCTAACCTCTCAAAATTGCCAGTCCCTAAACCTTTCAAAATTAGGGGAGGGATGGGGCACGGCCAGATATTCTTGATCACTTAATTAAAATTCCTTTGGTTTGGTGGAGGGGAGGGGCAAATATGTCCTTGCCCAGGGCCACAAAAGTGCTTAAGATGGCGCTTCGCTGGGGAATAGCTGAGGATTCCCTGTTATTAAGTAACACATGCATTGTTGCATTTTTTTTAGGCTTTTCTTTAATGTTTTCACATTGCACACTTTTGTGTGGAGTGTTAGCTCGGCATGGCTATTGAGATGCCTCATCATTAGGCAGCAAAGGTTTCTGTATTCTTTTCACTTTGTTCGTGCAATTTGGTTTTGAGGTGCTGCATATGTTAATATAGGCCTGTAGAGTGTGCAGACCGTGTTTAAGTGCAGTCGCAGTGGTGTTTTGCGCAAATGTTTTTTTTGTATTTTTCTGTGCTGTTTGTTAAGGCTGTGGCATGTGTTTCATATATTTTAGCATTGAAGCGGTGGGCTGTAATGTTTTTGGGGCTGTCCCCACATTATTGCATGGGGTTAGGGCATGTGTTGTACAGCATGATGGCAAACGTTGGAAAATTGGAGCAGGCTTTATGTGGCATACATCCTGTCCCATAAATACAGGAAACTACGTTTTAATGTGATATGTTAGTTTGTTGAATGTATGAGTGAGCAAAAGGTGTGGCATGAAGAGAAAACCTGTTTGGTAGTCAAGCCAGGGGCTTTGAAGCCATGACTTGCGATTACGCAGATTAAGCTCAAGGCACGATAAATCAGGTCACTGGCATGCTTTTGCATTTTCTAAGTAGTTGCATGCGTGTGTATGTGTTTGCTGCTTGGATATGCAGGGGGGTATGTATGAATAGACATTCGGTTGTTGACGTATGCCACATGCTGCTTATCATTTTTAAGTTGCTAATATGGTGCCGTGCATAATTACTTACATTCTTAGAAGGCGAGCGCTGTGTATATGTAATCCGGGAAGGAATCTGAGAATGTGTGCTGTTGCTCAGCATGTAATTAGTTGTGTGTGTTTTTTTGGTTCTATGTGATTTTAGCAAAAACATATTATTTTACATGGATTTCTTTCGGTAATTTTTTTATTTGAGGAGTCCCCTATGTTTTTAACCCCAAAGCCGCCCCACCCCTATATATATATATATATATATATATATA
Organism: Ambystoma mexicanum; assembly: GCF_040938575.1. Lineage (NCBI taxonomy): Eukaryota > Metazoa > Chordata > Amphibia > Caudata > Ambystomatidae > Ambystoma > Ambystoma mexicanum. The sequence goes on along the minus strand of NC_090936.1, from coordinate 495,597,610 downwards.
TATATATATATAATTTTTTGTTTTTTTTAAATGGATGCTTTTTGGGGTAAAATCACTGGATACCGTTGTTTTAAATGCATTATAATACAGCCAATAGGCTTTTATAACAACATTACAATACTTATAACATAACATTATATACATACCAGAGGGACATATCTCAACAATTGTTTGTAAAACCTTAATAAATCATTCTCAGGTTGACTATTAAACAGCCTTCCCACCACCATCGCGGAAATAATTTAACTTTCACAAGGAAAGAATTCATTTTAATTTAGTCAAATAATTCATAAGGATCCTCATCTGGTGAAGAAATGCTGGAAAACTTGGTAATTATTAACTTACATTGGAATACTCAAGCCATGACTAATGAGAAGTTCCTAGAGATGGCTGAGAACCCCATCGACGGCGCACACATAAATCGACAAATCAAGCTCATAATTGTATGCAGAGACTTGAATGCAATCTGTTTAAAGGACTGTGAAGAGAGCAGAAGACAAAACAATCATTCACCATCAATCGAGAGAGGAACCCTATGGCTGTCACTCATGAACTCTCGAGACCTCCATACTCTAAAGATGGCATAAAAGCAAGACAAACTACTTCGGAAAGAGGCATTCAAAGTGCAGATATACATCACATCTTTGTATCTAGAGAGCTCTTTTCCCTTATTACAGCTTTTGAAATAATAAAGACGGAACACAGTGACCATAACCAGGTAACCACGACTTGGATGACAGCCACGGAACAAAAAAGAGCAAGAATGATGGCCCAAGTCAAGGAGTGTAATGGAGGTGCTCGCCTAAGACTGAGTGGAAACGCAATTGGGAATTTAACAAAGGCCTACATAACCAACCACGAAGCCACTCAAGATGCACAGGGAGACGACATAGTTGACTACACACCTGTCCTCAAATGCGATCGCTTGAAAAACAAAGGATCGAGAAGTGTTCCAGCACAAAGAGTTCATGTATACGACACACTCCTAGTAGAGAAACGGAAAGAGCTGAGGTGAGTAAAAAATCCTGTGACAAAGACCAACTCCGAAAACAAAGAAAAAGCCACTTTAGCTACAAGGGCCTATAAAAACTGGATAGCCATTTACAGAATCAAAATGTACCAAACTGACTTTGAGCAAATGCTGCGAGTGGTGTGCGGTTAAAAAAATAAATAATTTTGGTCTGTAGTTAAAGCCATAGCACCCGACACTGACGGGTCCCTAGAGAACAACATCGGCAAAAAATCTTGGGTGGAACACTTTTCTGCCCTTTTCAAAGGACCAAAGAGGCCTCCAGGTAATCTACCAGCGAACTCAACTAAAACATGGGAAATCCCCCACGATGTAGAGACAATCGTGGGGAAAATCCAAAAACTAAACACCTCAAGAGCGCCGGGCCCAGAAGGGATCACTAATGCCACCCTGAAAGAACATCTGAAGGAATGGGCCATTTTCATCCACGAGGTACTTAACAAATGCACACAATCTTGTTCGATACCCAGTTTGTGGAGGACATCAACGGTGCTCCCGATCTTCAAGAAAGGGTGGAAAGAAAACCAGGGGAACTATCGTCTGATCGCCCTCTTGGAGGTGATTGGAAAGGTTTTTGGCTCACTCCTACTAGGATGTTTTCAAACATGGGCAAAGTCGGTTGGCTGTGCTGACCCGTTCCAATCGTTTCGTAAAGGATGTAGGTAAGACGGCGAACATCTTGCTCCTAAGCACTTTGAAGGGAAAGCTTATGGAGGAAAACTGAGGATCTTTGTGGCTTTTATTGGCATGGTCCAGGCTTTTGACCAGGCCAATCGAGGTATCTTGTGGAGAAAGCTGATGGACTGGAAATGCCTGGCAGGAATCCTTGACCCCTTAAAAGCTCTCCACCGAAATACCTCCATGAGAGTGTACCTTTGATCGTTCTGGCATTTTGTCTTCGGAAATCGTGACATGAAGAGGCGTTAAACAGGGTTTCCCCTTGCACCTGCATTATTTAACTTCTACCTGGAAGACCTCCAACACTTTGAGCTATGGATTAAATATTTCCATCCCAATATAGGAGGCGCTTGTGTGACCCGCCTCCTGTACGCTAATGATTTGATCTTGGTAGATCAAACTGCAGTGGGTCTCCAGCAACAACTAGATCTTTCAGGGGTACATCACAAAAAACAACGTGGAAATCAATAAAAGACAAAGGTCATGTGCATAGAAAAATCAACAAGATAAAGCAAGAAGCTGAAAGGGCACCTAGAAGACTCGCAGATCGAACGAGTGAAGCAGTTTAAATATCTTGCAGTGATACTTAACAGCACTGTGGAGACGGCGATGCAGGCTGTACTCTTTGAGAAAACCAAAAAACTGCCCAGTCAGACAAAGGCCATGGACAAGAGATTTGGCCGCTTTTCCATGCTGCCAATCTTGAATTTCTATAAGGCGAAAGTAGTCCCTTCACTGACTTACGCAGCCAGGCAATGTCAGAAATACCAAAAAAGAAGATACTAGTGGCTCCTATTTTTGATGGGTACAATTGCACCAAATTCAGATAGTTCGATAAATCTGCCAAGTATAGGTTGAACAGGAGTTGAGCCAATATACATTCCTCTTGCAACACTGTTGTTGTTCCGGTGTGCCCTGTTAGATCGCCCTTCATATTCAGCCTTACTCAAAACAAGGTGTGTTGATAGAGTTCACAGACCATTTCTAAGAGCCCACTAGGCATGCCCCATGCATCCAGTTTCTTCCAGAGGATAGCACGGTCAATGAAAACACCCTGCTCTTTCGGTAATTGTTCTTAGTTTCATTCTATTATCTGTGAGGGAACGGGTCTTACAAAATCCCAGCTGGTTAAAAAGGGAAGGACCTTTGGTCATTTCGTTCAACAACACCCTATTAAATATTTGTGCTGGAGCATCCAGCATAGCTAGGATGTGATGGGTATTCAGATTGTTTGCAGGCCCTCTCTTGTAGACCGGCACCACAATGCTCTTTCGCCATGACTCTGGAAGTCTGCCAGTCTCACTAATAGTCTGAAAAGTGCATTACTAGGCCCCATCTCGTAGGGTTGAGCTTCATAAGGGCGTTACAAACCCTGTCTGAGCCAGAGGCTCTAAAATCTTTCCTATTTTTAATATACAAGGTGATATCCTCAATGTTTCAATTGTCACTTTGGTCAAACACTGGATTTTCCCCCCACTAATGTCTTACCCAAGGTCTTGGTAATGAAATCCTGCCAAGCATCTTTGGATGCAACTTTTACTACTCTAGGATTATGTAGTTAGTTATTTACCACTTACCAGAATGCTCTCTTGTCCTTTTTGCTGATCATCTCAATTGTCTTTCTCCAATGTCCTAATTTAAGGTTATTTTTATAGGTACCTAACCATTTCCGGTTTTGCTGCTTAACACATTTGCAGCGGGATCTAATCCAATGTTGTTCATGACTTTCAAGGATTGCATGTCGTAAATCCATTCTTAGTGCCCTTTTCCTATCACGGATGATCACATCAAAACGATGACTGTGCCTTTTTCTATGTGTGGGAAGCTTGTGGCACACTTTTTTGTTGTGTCCCAGATGGGGAACGTTCGGTTGACGACCTCAGTTAGCAGTACTTTATATTTATCCATGTCTGTTGCTCCTGACTCGGATATACCCCCTGTAGAATGACTGGGGTCAATATTCAAGCCGGTAGTTCTCAAATCCTCTATGAGGAGGTAGCTTTGCCTGAGAAAATAGAAGTTTGCTCTTTCTCATGAGGTTTCCAGGTTATGTGGTTTCCTCCCATATTCATATCAATTTAGCCAGTTAGATCTCGAGAGATAGCATTGTTTCCATATTATGCAAATGGCAGGTGGATAGAAGAGGGAGGTGGAAGCTTTCTTCCCTACTCTCTATTTTTAAGCCAGCTATGAAGGAAAAGAATCAAGCTTGGATGAGTACGTAATCTAGGGTGGCGACACTCTTCTCTATGACTCTGGTCAATTCTCCCGGTATATCCCGCCTTGCAGCTCCCGTTAAGTATGGAGAGGCCATGGCTCTTCATAAAGAAATTCAATGTTTTCCCTTTAGCATTCCAGAGAGCTTATTTAAGCGGGGATACTGGTATTTCCAGAGCCGATTCAAAGTCATCAATAGCAGAGTGTGGGATTTTAGCATTCAGGCAGTCCCATTCTAAGTATGCTTCATGCCAGCCGCATTTGGTTCCTCCACTAAAGGCCCAATAGCTGCCATAAATTTGTAGTTGTACCAGGTGGATCATATATGTTAATCACCATTACTGTAGAATTAGGGGCCCAACAGGTGGATCATATATGTTAATCACCATTACTGTAGAATTAGGGGCCCAACCACTTCCCCACAATTAATCCTGCTAATACAAGCTCTGAGTCAAGGTTGACTTTGCAAATGTCAAAGTGATTAGGAACACTAAGTAGTCCTCCTTTGGGTCTTCCCACTGGTCCTGGAATTGCTATTGTTTCTTCCGTCACATACAAGAGTGACCACCGCCCAGGTCTGCTGCAGAGCGACAACAAAAAGGTTCTCAATAAGATTCCATAAGCCTTCTTCTTCCCGATAGTGGCCATGTCCTCTCGTATTCCAGGAGAGAGTAATTATGGTCTATGGATTATTTTTAGTTGGAGAGCCCCAGCCAACAATTACCAGCCCCCCCCATCTGGCCCAACTTGCTTCATGATGGGAGTGGAGATAACACAATTATTCCTTCTGCACTCCCCATTTATCGCCACAGTAGTTGTTTGTTCAGTGTTGGGAAGTGTAGTCATGTGATCCACAACTTGCTGTGATGCTATGCCGCCTCCTCCATGTTATGTTAGGACATTCATATCCCATTATAAGAAATGTGTGCGTAAAGGTGGTAACTGTTGCTGTCCTGGATACCAAATACAAATATACTCTGGCATATTCAGTTTGGTCCACTACTATGTCACCCGAGTTTCTCATACAAAGGGGATGTATAAGATGCAATAGATTCCAAATGGCACTTTGATTCAAGATGCAATTTCTGGTGGTGCAAAATACACTGAAACATCAACCCACTTTCAGGATTAAGGATACCCCTGTTCGTAGCCGTTTTAAGGAGCGAAAGTTGATTTCTTTCCTCATATATGAATCGATTCTTGTCACTATTAAAAAAGAGATGGTCCTCCTCGTTATTGTATTGTAAGATACTCTGAGATGGACCCATATTTCTACACAGAGTATATGTATTATCGTAATTGGACTTGTATGATGGCAATCTAATAGTAGGGGAAAAACACTTTATTGATCTTTACTAGCGAAGTAGGTGGGGAACCCACAACTTCATTAGTTCCGAATAGGAGATAAACTCCTTATAGGTCAATAGAGCAATCAGGTATGCAGTGATGTTATCGAATAGATAACAAAGAATGCAATTTTAGACTAACCCAAAACATCAAAAAATAAATAACACATTTTAGAAGACTAATTAAATGTGGCTGGGAATGGGAATAATGGTTTAAGGGGTGGGGAAAAGTATTTTTTTAAAACTGGGGTGGGGGGCACACCCCAAAAACAACGAAAACCAAATTCTTTATTTTGTTAAATGTTTTTTGTCCGTTCAAAATTAATTCTGTTTTCTCATTCGATAAAATGACATGTAACCAGTAATCATGGATCTCTTGTTCTATCTGTGCTTTGTAAGGAAGTCACAGATCTCCTTTTCTCTGCCTTGAGGGAGTTTTTTCTTTACTGATTTAATTAATGGAGTCACCTTGGACTATCATTCCACCAGCACTTGCATCTTGTACCTTCTTAGTTTTTTCTGTAGACTTCTGGCGTTTTCTTTTTATTTAAAGCTTTCTTCTTCTTCCTCAATGTATTTGTAATGATGGACATTTTTTCCTCCAAGGTCAGTTACTATATTGGTGGTCAATGATTCAGTAATGATTACTTCTCTGGCTGATTTCTTGTTTTTACAGCTCCTTTTTTTTGTTCTTGAATTTGCAAAAGTCTAGCTTTCTGCCTATCCACCCTCTTTGTATTCGAAATTACCTTATTGGAATTCTCCTCCATAGGGTATCGTTGAAGGCAAGGATGTAAATGGCATAGATTCAATCAATGTAGCCATAGGTTCTTGCACAATATCTACCTTTATATTTTGGCTTGGAATAGTTGCAGCACTTCTATTAGCCTTTTCCTTGTCAGTAATAGCTTAATTGTCACCTGTAATAGTGTTTGGGATATGAGAGACGACGTTTGAGTGTACATATTTTATTCCCATATGTTGCAAAATTTTATTCAATGATTCAGTGTGCAACTTAACTTCTCGATGAATAATCTTATTGAATATTGCAGTATTTAACCAAAGATGAGAGTAAGAAGTCTAATGCTTGTATTTTTAGTGTAGATGATAAGGAGTTATGTGAGGCCAATTGATCCTCTATACTTGATAGAGAATGCATTTCGTCACCCTGGTTTGACATCAAAGGTCTGTCATTTGGTTCCGTTTGTTGTGCCTGAGTGTGTATCTGCCATACTTGTTAATTTCGTGGAGTTTCTCTCTTCGACCGTCCCAGCCTCAGTTGTTTTCAATTTATCATTAGAAACTTTGTCGAGTTTATTTGCAAGGTCAGTTTCTAAAACTGTAATAATGAATTTTGTTAATTTCTGTCCCAAGCAGGCCAGCGACATATTGACGTGATTTGAAAGTGACAATCTTGCATTAACTGTTTATTTGTTTGGAGAGAAGCTAGCAAATGTACTATTTAGAGATGCAGTGTTATCCTGATTTGAATCCTTTATGTTTCGAGTTTGTTTCAATAGTTGGTTTCCTTAAATCGTATGAATGCTTAGATGTGGGGCTGTTTTTGGTGAGGGGGACAGTTCCACTTACCAAAAACTCCAATAGTGCTATCTCACATGGAGCGGCTCTCATTTCACTCGAAGATGGTTGTGTGGCGTAGCTATGTCAATGTTGGGCCCTACCGATGGTGACACGCTTTGCATATGTCACTGAAGCACCACTTCAGCATCAAGTAGTTGTTTAAATAAGCAGCAATGCATGGTTCAAAGGGCACTTGAACTGCATTCACCACGTCAACGAATTTGGGAGTTGTAGTCCTCGGTTGGATTCAAGCTCTGGCCACAAGCCAAATTCAAGGAAAATGAACAGTAAGCATTAGTTCAGTTTTGAGTTTTTGATCCACCTATGTGTTTTTAGAGGGTGACTCTATTTAAATGTTTTTGTTGAGCTTTTTTGTATTGATTAATACTGACATACTGAGAATAGCTGTATCATACTGGCCAGAGCTCTAATCTTGTCCAAATTGGACTATTGTAACTCCCCCTACATTGGTCAAATAAGTACACAGTCAGGAAAATACAGTCGCTCCAGAAAAATGCCCTCAGAGCTGACCTGGGTATAGCAAGGAAAGAGCACAAATCAGAGGTAAAGAGACAGAATAACTGGTTATCCACCAGTGATAAAATCCGGATGAAAACTGCCTCGCCTACTCACAAATGCCTGAACAATGCTGCGCCTCGCTACCTCACTGAGGGATTCAATCGAAAATCCTCTAGCAGGCCTACTAGAACAGCATACACTAACCGTCTGACAGTATCAAGGTTTAAACTATCTAGAGTCGGTGGAAGTAGCGTCCCAGTTAAAGCATCACAGCTTTGGAACTCCCTACCCCCCACCCTGAGAGCTGACCAAACATATTTGAACTTCAGACAGAATCTTATCAGCTGGTTTAAAGATAATGACCACTAATTTATCTGTCTCCCATGACACCCGCACTGTAAATAGCTCCCAGATTGCTATCTTAAATTATGTTCTTGCTGTATATTGTTTTTCCTCAGTGTTGAATGTACCTACCATTTCCTGAATATCTTGTACTTGTATATCCTGACTTGTATTTCTGTATATTATTGTTTAACCTAAGCTGAAAGTTTTCTTGTATCTCCTGCACCCTGATACGCTTGGGTCCGGCGTGCAATACAAATAAATAAATAAACAAACACACATTGCTACTATTTTTACCCTTTACATTTTGCTCTCTTTGATCTTGATTTGTGTACCTTTAACATTAGCAGACTCGCACTGTAGCTGCCTTATATTTTTTTAACAAATGTTTTTTGCACTGATCTACATTTCCTAAGGAACTCTTTAAATACATCTTCAGTGCAGTTTTATTTTTTAAATAAATTAGACCCGAACAGACGTTCACGTTTGCATTTCGGCCCCTTCTGTGCCATTTTAATTATTGTCAAGACTGAAAGCAAAACAGTGTTAAAAAAGACAAAATCACCTTAAACAGGGTTTGTTTTGCACTTTGTTTTACAGAAATCGTAAATGCCATCTGTTATTTACACAATGCATTCAGAATCATCCGCCTTCTCCTATTCCATTTTACGGGGCTTTTTGAGTTTGGGGTGATACAGTGCAAGCCCCATCTTCCACTCCAGTGTTGTAAGGTAGAAAGGTGACGGTCCAGGCATGTAGAAAACATGTAGCTTTGTAGCATAGTTACAGGCTGCAGTTACTTCCATTGTAGAGAGCACACGCACTAGTCCATCCTGTCATCACAGCTCAGACCACAACTTACATTCACGTATCATCGCTTATCCAACATTCCCCAAGTGGTCCTTCACTCACCAACATCAACCTTCTAACATCATGCATGGAGGATCAGCCAGACATGGGCTTCACAGCTCATCCATGCATCACACATGAACGCAAAACTGAACACCAACCAACCCATTGGTTTTCCATCAACATGAAAATTTTGGCGTAAAACCATGTGTTTTGATGTTGGAATATTCAGGGACATTCTGACATGGAACTCCTCTTCCATGCCCCCAGCTCCACCTGTAGAAACATAGAAAATCCCCAAGAACGATGACATCGGAGTTAAAACATGTGTAACATTTGTACACCTATTATAGCACTCCTGGGGACTGGAAAATGGGCCCCATTGGGTTTTCTGCAGGACATACACACTTCAGGTGTAAGCCTCAGAGCCTTGACATCCATTGAAATGGGTGAAAGACGTATTGTATTTAAAGTACAATGAAAGTGTGCGCAAATAAGCTGTTTCACACCATCCATTTTGTTTTTCAGGCTCCCCATCCTGCAGGGTGGCACCTTTACTTTCCTGACCCCAACTCTTGCCATGCTCGCCATCCCAAAGTGGAAATGCCCGGAGTGGACGCAAAATGCCAGCCTGGTAAATGCCACTTCACCGGTGTTCATCGAAGTTTGGCAGTCGAGAATGCGAGAGGTAATACCCCTTGGATTTGATTTAGTGGTCTTGAATCCTAGATTACCTGGTTGAGATTAGAAACCAACTAGTATCTTGCAAAAGTCCACAATACTTTAAAGCATGTGTTTTCAAGCCTCTCCCTCCTGAAATGGCGAGATAAATGTCCCCACTCCTCATGATTATGTTCCCATGTCTGTGTTGTGTGTTGACTGACCAGTGGTGTAAGTACAAAAAGAATACATTTGGTAACAGGGTCCCCAACGTCACTCTGCGCTCACCATTCCGTAGTTGCTTAGTCTTTGGGCTGTTGCATCATGGGTGAACTAAGATATCCCCAAACCTTATTGATTACAGAACAATCCAAAATTGGCCCTCCCTGGTTAGTGACAGCCCCCTTGTTTGGTAAATTAACCTGAAATCAATGTTGAATTGATTTCTATTTTTCATTTTTTTTAATGTATTCAAAATAAGAGTTTATAATTATGTGCCCTTATGTCGACAAGTGTTTCGACCCTTAGGTCCTCATCAAGAAAGGGCTTTGCATATCTTCATGACTCTATTCCTAAAATATTAGTCAGCTCCACGGGTCATTGTCCTTTAAATATTCCATTATTCCATCCTGTTGTTGCCTCCGTTTTACAGAAGGGCAGAACATTACTCTGAGGACCTATTGTCGAAACATGTGTTGACATAAGGGAAATTGTAAACTTTTATTTTGAATACATTAAAAAAAAAGTAGAAATCAACTCCGCATTGAAGCCAAGTCAATTTACCAATCAAGGGGGCTGGCGCTAACCAGTGAGAACCAATTTTGGATTGCACAAAAATAATACACCATAGCTCCAGTACATTTATGTAAACCGGAAACCTATTTTGATGGATAGGGTCTTTAGTCCCATTACACTCTTTAAATAAGGGTGTGTGGAAGGTATTGCTCCCCGTTTTTATCTCCAGGTGAGTCCGAGAGATTTGTACATAAGCAGAATGCTGCAGCTCAGGGTAAGAGGTGTAGCCAGACATTTCTAATGTGTACTCCTAGTTCCTTCACATGTCTTAACGTGTACACCAATATGACCCCATATGGCCAATGCAAAAGTCTAAAAGAGAACATGCTTTGTTAAAGTGAGATGTATAATCTAGACTCTTGTTCCTTTTTCCTGCCTCCATTTTATCCCGCTGCAACTCTATTCCTGCTATTATTGGCTTCCTTCTTTTCCTAATACTGTAATTTCCTCTGAGTCATCCCTTTTCCTACTACTCTTCCCATTTATTCCCACAATCTATGCATTTATAATCCTCCTCCTTTTTATTTTGTATTACGCACTGGTCCTTTTTGGCCCCTCATCTCTTCTTCCCTTTTCCCTCTCTAATCTCCCTCCCTCCGTTTCCTGATGTTGATGCAACGACTGCTTTTTTCCTCCATAATCATCTCCTTCTGGTCTGACTTTATCTCCATTTCATCATTTTAATCCATGATCTTGTCCTCCCCACTTACTCGCATCCTCTTACCTTACCCTCTCTGCCTCTTATGCTTACTTGACACTCTAATCTTGATTTCTACTTTACCTTCTATCTTCTCGATCCTACTCTAAACCATCTCCTGTTTCCCTTCAATCTCTTTCAAACTTTGCCCTTTACATACTCTTCTCATTTGTCTACCATTTCCAGATTCAAGGAGCGATCATGGTTGCTTCCTGTTTCCAAATCTTCGTGGGTTTTTCAGGTCTGATTGGACTCCTGATGCGTTTCATTGGACCACTGACGATTGCCCCGACCATCTGTCTCATCGCTCTACCTCTTTTCGAGTCGGCAGGCAATGATGCCGGGACACACTGGGGGATATCAGCCTTGTAAGTTTGACCTCCCAGCAAAGCTCGGCTCCCTGGCTGAAGAACAACTGCATCACCAATCAACAAGAAAATCTTTCTTTTTCAGCTGCAATTATTTCCCTTTACTACTAGAGGTTGCAGTACACATTAGGGCAGTGATCGACGAATAGGGGGATTATTGGTGCTGCTAGCCAGGTGCATCAAGCATCCAAGGCTTGGGTTCCCAGTGGCAATAGGCACCTATTTGGGATGATCCCTTTGAAAACAGCAGAGGTAAGTATTTTGCTAGTATGAATTATAGCTTTTCGAGTGTTGCTCACATTTACTTGAACACAAAACATGCTCTAAGATCACAGTGGGTGTTTGCTTTCGCTTTAGGCTTTGTTCACCACTTTCTTTAGAGTTTTTAAGTGGTGCTCAAATGTTAAAAGGGATGTTAATTTTGTATCCTTTTAATGTAATAATAATGTATTTATATAGCGCTTTTCGTCAAAACGTTGTACATAGAACATATTTGCAAACAATTATCACCCAGCTGAATTGGTACTCCATTATCGACCACAGAAGGATGAGAGGCTGAGTTGACCTTGCCATGGTTTGAACCCGTGACCTTCAGACCACACACAGATCGCAGCAGTGAGCGCTCAACGCACTAAGCTATCGAACAGCCAGTATTTTACTGTTGTGACAGTGTCAAAGGGGGCAAAGCACAATGTAACCATATTACCAGGCTACCACTGCATGCAAAGTAGTCATGAGTAAGTATTCCGACTTTTATAAATTGTGATTCCTCTAACCCATTACCAACGTGAACACAAAACAGACTCATTTTGAAAAGACACACATTTCCAGTGCCTTGCATTCATGGACGGAGCCAGCCTCAACAATTTGGGAGGGCTGGATGGCAGTGTTCAAAGCTGGAAGTGGGTGCAGCAGTCAAACCCCCTGCACTGTCAAGCACTGCCCCCTGCCTTAGTCTGAGAGGCTTGCACCGCCCATGCTTGCACATGAAAGCACAAATGGTTTTCCGATGTAGTAGAAGGCAAAACCACTGTCACAATTAGAGCACATATGTATTGTCTTGCATGTGAGCATGCAATAGTGAATATTCTTTACATAACTCCATCATTCCTTACAAAGTAGATGCTGCAATGTTTGGAAAAACCCAAAGCCTAAAACCGGTCGTCACAGATGACCATGATCAACAGGTAGGCATGGAGAGATACAATTTAAGTAGGGGTTAAGGTATTCACAGACTTAGGCCAACATGACAAATGGCAAGGTAAAACCAAGTAGAAGCCAACCTGTTATATTTTTGTTGAACGTAGTTTTGAAAGTTCTTGGTCTAGCCAATCTCAATCTGTGCTCCCTTCCTGAAGATGTTTATTTGTTTACAGTTGCTCATAGTCCTGGGGTTTTAAGTGTCCCTAACACTTCTTTTCCTGACCCTTGATTTCTTATGCTCTGGTCGTCTGCTTCACGTCCTCGATGCAGCAGTAGGACCCTCCCCAGGAACTCTAGCTCTGCATGCAACGGCACGTTTGGCCTTGAAGGATTGAAGCTGGGTGCCCCAGAGCTTCCCGCAGGGAATGAACAATCTGGTTCTCACCACTATCTCTCATTTGCTACCTCCATGCTGCAGTGTCCTAGCGCTCTCCCTCAAAACCCCAATCTCTTCTCAATCCTCAAAGATGCGCAGAAGTCTCATTCCTGAGGAGACCCCCCTCTCTTCCACCTCCTCGTTCTCCTCCCTTACTTCCTCCCATTCCTTTTCCTCTGCCTACTTAATTATATCCCCAGCTTGTAAGACAATAGTGCTCTTAACCTCTTTCTTGTGGTTCTCTTCCATTTTGGACAACATAGCCTCACACAACTGCACACGACAGCTACCAACCAAAAATCACACCTACACTCTTGCTCTTTTCTCCCGCTCAGTCCTACTGACACCCCCCTTACTCTCTTGGTTTACAGATCCCCCAGAGCGCCAAGGGACCATGCAGATGGTGACAGCGCACATTATAAGAACCTTGAACTTTTTCTGTTGTAATCCTTTTCACCATCTGATATTTTATCTGACTGCCTCCTTGGTGGTCTCTTCTCCTTCCTTCCTACAACTCCTGGCAACCTCCTCCTCATACCTCTGACCAATCTACTCTACAGTGTTCTCTCCACCACCCACTTGGTAACGTCTCCAAAATTCCTGAGGGACAACTCATTTCCACTCAATTCTTGATGCTCCCTAAAGCCGTCATCTAGGTGTTCTTTCCTCCCCCTTGGATCGTACCATCCTTTTTCCTCCACAGTCCTTCCACATTCTACCTTGTCTCTGCCACAGTATCCTCTCTCCTGTAGTCTGTGCCTCACCCACCAACTCCTAACAGCCACATTGAAGTTATGGGGCATGTGTGGCTTTTATGGATTTTCTGTCATTCCCTCTGGGTCATGCTAACCTTGAGTGAGTGCACCTGAAGGAAATTAAGGTTTTAGTACTGTGATTGGTTTATTTCACCTTCCTGCTTTTGCATACCTGAAAGTAATGAGCTGCACACTAGGACTTGGAGCAAGCTGTAAAAGAGCTAAGAGCAGGCAGCCCTCATGCAGTGCTCCAATGCACTATGTGACAAGGCGCTTAATGAACCTCGCAACAACTGCTCATAAATTTCAAGGTTTTACATTGCGTGTGTGTGTGTGTGTGTGTGTGTGTGTGTGCGCGTGTGTGCGCCCCCCCCCCACAGGCCCTGTAGTTATGGTTAAGTTACTCAACCCATAGGAAGAACACTTGGGTGGCTTATAACTTTGGCCTCCCTGGACGAATCCTCACAGAACCTTGCAAGAAGAGTGTGTGGCCCAGTCAGATCGATCCCACAAGGTTTGGTGAGGTTTCGTTAAGGGGGAGGCAAGTTATTGGGGGGGTCCCAAAATGTGTGGTTGCAATGGAAAATAATTTTCACTCGCGCCTACAGCCCAAACCGATGGACGGATGTTCACCAAATTTGGGGCAGGAGCGGCGACTTGGTCCCAAAGGTGTGCATCTGTAAATTTGGTGTAAATCCATCCAGTATTTTTTTTTTAATTTTTTTTTTTATTTGTGTGAATCAAAATGTGAATTGATTTTTACAAAATGAATATTCCCAAAGAATTTTCAATTTCAGTTTATCGAACAGCTTTCAGTGGTTCGTGCGTGAGTTCTGAAGTAAAATAAAGCGAGGTTAACTTGCTTTTTCAGCCCGAATAGGCCTTTTCAAACTGGTAGCTGAGAAAAGAGTGGATCATCCGGAGTTGCAGGTGATCTGAACAATCGGGTGATTGTAGTTGTAGCAAGTTGATTTCGCTTTCTACAATCCCTTCCAGGTTATTCAGGGTGTCTAGTTTGGACATGATTTGTTGCACTATTTTGGAAGTGGCCATTAACCAGGTCGGTTTGTCCCCACTGATCATTCTAGACCACCAGCAAGCTTCACTGTCGATCGAGGGATCCGACGAGAAATGCTGCATGTAGGCTGTCCTGATTTGTTTTGTTTCTGGGCAGCCTATAACCAGATGGCGAATTGTCTGTTTCCTTTTTGTTCTGGCATAGTCTGCAAGGAGCTGTGTTTGAAAGTCCTCTGATGGCTATAATTTCATTTGTTGGTAGCAAGTTAACTCTCGCCCTTAAAAGTCAGTTTCTGGCTTGTCTGTTTGGGAATTGTTTTATAAATCTCTGAAGCTCGTTTAGTTTCTTTATGTTAGGGGGCAGATGTCGCGTTAACTTGTTTTCCATTGCTTTTGCCAGAGTCGTGATCCAGTCTAGTTCCTTGATCTTTTTCATTATTTTTGCCGGATTTTGGATTAAATCGTCTTCTGTGCTCTCAATTGAGCTCAACAGCGTGGAGATGTGTGTCTTCCAGGATTGTAAGGATTTGTTTGAGTCAACCGCTAGTTCTGATTTTATCACTTTGTAGGGCAGAAGGCTCTCGGGGAGCAGAATTTTTCTGTATAACCTCAGGGTGTTGCAGTTTATGGTCCCTTGTAAAGAAAGGAGGCTCAGTTCTCTTCGTATTGATGCGACAGGTGTCGAGGCCGGAAGGGAGAGAACTGTTCTCCAATAGTAGGCTTCAAGTTTTGGCCAGATGTCTCTCGGCAACAGGATCATTGCCTCTGTACCATAGGTTATAGCAGGGACTACTTTCATTTCGTAGTAGTCAATTACTGGTATCATTGAAAAGCGCCCGAGTTTTTGGTCGATCGCTTTTCCTTGTGCCGCCAGCTTCCTGATTTTTATTCTTAGATGTTCTTGCATAGCTGTTTCTTTTTTGGTGTTGTCTACTATGATTCCGAAGTATTTAAAACTTTTTACTTTTTCAATCTCGGCCGATGGGAAGAACCATTTTGATTTTTCAGTTTTCTTTGTTGATTTTTCTAGGGTAACAATTTTTGTTTTTCCTTTATTTACTTCCAAGTTTTTTGATGTTGCATAGCCAGAAAGATTTTCAAGTTGGCGCTGTAATCCGATTGGCGTCTGATCAATTAGTATAAGGTCGTCCGCATAGAGTAACCGGCTGATTTTATGTTTGACCAGTTGCGGTGGAAAGGACCTAACAGAGGTTTCTGTTTCTTTAAAGTCACCGAGATAGGCCAGAAAAAGAGTGGGGGCCAACGGGCACCCCTGCTTGACTCCCCTTTGGATCATTATGAATTTTGAGAGAGATCCTTGGGAATTTAATCTGACTCGCACAGACGTGTTGGTATGTGGAGATTTGATGGGATTTAAAATCTCTTTAGGACAAGACCAGCTTTCCAGTTTGCTCCATAGGAGGGACCTGTCAACCCTATCAAACGCTTGAGAGAAGTCGACGAATGCCAAGTGGAGTTTAGGGCCTCCTTCTAGCACTTTACTTTTCAGGACACTTATTATGAGGATGTTTGCAGCGGTTCCCAAATTCTTCTGAAATCCTGACTGGAAGGGATCGTTGCATGCTGCGTCACAAGCCCATTTTTTGAACCTTTTCTGTAGGAGGGAGCCAAATAGTTTTCCTGTAGGATCCAGCAGTGCGATGGGCCGGTAGTTTGAAGGGTCATTTATGGCGCCTTTCTTGTAAATTGAAATAATCGTGGCAGTAGTCCACGAAGCCGGAATTGATTTGGAGTCTGATCATCTTGAGAAAACTTCGCTGATGAAAATGGACCAGGCTTCAGGATGGGCCTTAAGGTCGATGTTTGTAATGCCTTCGGGTCCCAGTGCTCTTGAGTTTTTCAGTTTGGTTATTGCGTCATAGATTTCTTCTTTGTCATTTAAGGTTGTCCAAGGAATCTTGCGGCTTTCTGAACGCGAAATTCTTTGGTCCAAAGGTAGTTTGAAGGTTTCCTTAACGTGCTTTTCCCAGGTTACTTCACCAATCACGTTTTCGATGTTTTCGCTCCTGACAGCTGTCTTAGAATTTAGCAATGACCAGAATTCTCTTGAGTTTTTGGTGCAGATGGCTCTCAGTATGGCTTCAGAGTCTTGTTGATGTAATTTTCTTTGGTGCGATCTTAGCCAGGTACGATAGTCCAGTTTTGCTTTTAGCTTAATCATTTTTGCTTGGTCCGTGCTCCACTTAGCTGCCTGTCTGATGGCCTTCCGATATTTTCATCGCTTTTCGACTAGGAGAGAGTCGTATAAGTGTTTTGCAGATTTAGTGAACCAGTTAGTTTTTAGACAGGACTTCTTGTACGGTCTTAACAGGGGGTCATAGTCGGTCACGTACTTCCGGTAACTGGATTTAGACTTCTTGTACTTGTTAGACAGGTCTTCAATGTCTTTCGCTGAGAGGCGTAGCCTATTTCCTTGGACATTTACTTTGAGGTTGTAAGGCAGCGCATCTGCATGGTCGTTTGTACTTTTCCAAGATGTAAATAGAGGGTTGTGGTTGCTGGCTTTGGTTTGCTTTACCTCAAAGGCCGAGATTAGATCCAGAAACGGTTGTCAGGTGAATATATGATCAATTGAGGATTGTAGCACGCCATTAGACCAGGTCACTGGCCGGTACTGGTCAGGGAAGACCGCGTCTAGACTTTGGAATTTTCTGGATTTCATTAATACTTGCCACTGAGTCCCTCTGAGATCTGCCGGGGTCGAAGGTTTTTTAGGATTTTGTTGTGTACATACAGCGTTTAGGTCTCCACAGATTAGTATGTATGACACAAAATGGACTGTTAAGATTTCGCCAATTGTTGTTTCGATTTCTCTAAGAAAGGTTTCCGCTTCTTTTTTCGCAGGGTTCCAATAGATATTTAGGATTGCTAGGGGCGTACACTGTTCTTTCTTGTCAGATTCGCTTTTGTGGTACCAATTTAGCAAAACTGCCAAGAGGAAGTGGTTTGCACTTAGGACTTTGTCCAAGTTTAGACCATGTCCAATGCGAGATGCCATGAGGAGGCCAGAAGAGGGACGTCCTTTAGTACTTTTGAGGGCCGGGGCCAAGGAGAGTTCGTAGCCGTCTAAGGTCGGTGGTTTCGTAAGCCACGTTTCTTGTAAACCGATTGTCGTAATCACCTAGGTGGATTTCTCCTGGTTCGGTCAGGTGCTGAAAGCCCCTCGTGTTCCATGAGCAGAGGCTTATGGTATGTCTGGTGTCATCAGTGGGCTGCTGACCTTCGTGGCTGTGGTCCTGGGGCTTGGATTCCTATTTGGAGTTTCTTGAGGCTAGAGTTTTAGGAAGCCAAGCCCATAGACTCGAAGCAGTTGGCTTAGACTCGTTTGGGGCCCGCTTTGGTATCGCAGGTTGGAGCAATTGATTGGTCGTTTTTTGCAGGATTTGAGAGGTGGGGCTACTTGCGGTAGTTGTCCGTTTGCTGTTGTCGATCCTTTGCCCTTTTTTGTCATGCTTCAAATTGAGATTGGGTTTTTCCTTGGAGATTAAACTTTCATGATCGTTGGTCAGTTTGTCGGGCATTAAAGTGGGATCTTTCGTGCGTTGGTTCCGCTATGGTCTTTCTTGTAGTTTCTTACTTTGTTTGATGCTGAGTTGGTTTGAGATCTTTCGTGTCCCTTTGAAGTGTGAGTTCTGCTACATGCTCATTCATTTGTGTTATTTAGATCAGTGAGATCGTAACCCAGTCTCAGTAGTTCTTTTGTTTCTTTTCTTAGTAGATCTTTAATCGAAGCCGAAGCAATGTGTAGATATGTTTGAGACTTCCCTTTTGTATGGGATGGGTCGACGATCTTTAGGTCTTCCGTTTTTATTTTCCTCGGTATTGGTACGTGGTTGAAGAGTATTAAGACAGAGCTTCGATTTAAGATCACATCGTCGTAGTTCCCTTGTATTTGTTCTAGTTTGAGAATCCACTGCCGTTCTTGTGTTGAGTTTGAAGTTTTGCAGTATTTTTTTTCTGTTTGGGATCGATATTGATGTTCTCTTCTTGCTGATGTTTGCAGGTCTGTGTCCATTGTTGACTTGAAGGAGTCTTTTTCTTGCTTTTGGCCTTCCTTTGAAGTGGGATAGAGTCGAGATTTGTTTGTCTGAAGAGCTTTTTGATCTGGAGTTTTTCGCCGTTCGAGAGGGAGGCGTTAAAGATCGTCGGCTTTTACTTGAAATTGTGGTCAAAGAGTCGCTGGGTTTCTTTTCTGTTTCGTGAAAGTGCTGACGGCTTTCTTCTAACGTAAGGAAAGGTGAATTTTGATTTGGACTAGCGTCCTCTATGTTGTCAAGTGTACTTTGAGAAGGGCTCACGAAAGTTACTTTTCTCTCTCGGGTTGTCGATTTCTCCTTGGTCAGGTCATGCTGTGGATTCTCCTCTAGATGTTGGCTGAGGTTCATCAGAGACTCCTGGGCCATGAACTCTTCAGCTGTTTTAGGAGATTCTGGAACTGTCCGTTGGTTATTTGCGACAATCTGGGCAGAGCCCAAGGTAGTGTCGCTCCCTGGAGTGACCGGCCTTTCTTTACTCGAGATTATTTTAGAGTGTGTCGAAACAGCCAATAGTTTCGTGGACTTAGGCTCTTGTTTTTCATTTCTTTTGTTTTTGTCCTTTTCAGCTTTGTTTTTGTCCTTTTCAGCTTTGTTTTTCTTAAAGATCAGGAAAGGTTGGTCCGCCCCTTGGATCGAGGCGGCGTTTCCCGAGGCAAGGAGATTGGGGTCGTCCACAACCAACAACACTTCCTTTTTCCGTCTTTTGTCCTGATTTACTATATCCATGTTTGTTTGTATTACATCGGTTTGAGTTTGAGCGTTTCTTGATACAGTTTGTCCAGTCAGGTCTATAATAGGTGAGGTTTGTTCCCCCACCTCTTTTGTAGATTTGTTTTGCCTCTGGTCAGTAGTTAGTGGGTTTGTGTCTCTGTTTCGGTACTGGGTTGGGGCAATGTAGTGCTTTTGTTCTTTAGCCAGTTTCAGGCGCTCTTCGTGGGCCATCATGTAGCCCTCTAGGTGTATCAGTTTGGTATACATCATTGCCTGAATTGACGTGTGGTCTTTTAAGGTGTCGTTAAGGGATTCGTTAAGTTTTGTGAATGGTGTAAGGCCTAATGAAATGTCTTATAGGCGGTTGGTCTAGAGAGAATCTTCTGTGTGACCCACGTGGGAGAAGTAGAACTGGGAAGATCTTCGGGCTTTCAAAACCATTTGTTGCATCTTTGTGGCTTTCTCTTTCAGGAGAAATTTCGTAGTTTGCTGTGGAGGGTTTGGGGTTTCCCACCATGGGTAAGGCTTCGGCCTTATCGTGTTGTTCCGGACTCATTGTGTCCCGCAACAGGAATTGAGGCATAGAGTGGTTGTCCTCTTCCCAGGGTTCGTTTGATGGACTTGGTGGGACAATCACTTGGTCTTCAGCAGCTGAAGATAAGAGGTTTGAAGTGTCTCTGTTTGGGTTTATTTGAAGTTTTCCTTGAACTTGAGTATCGACTAACTTTGGGTCTGGCCCAGCCGATTGTTTTGGTAAATCCTCTACAGGAAGGTTTTTTGGTGTACTTGGTATGCTTAGAGGAGTGCTCACTTGCTCTTCATGGGCTGGAGGTGAGAGCTCTGAGGCTTTTTTGTGTAGATTTTTTGGATGTTTTCCTGGTTCCTGAGCCTCAATTGCATTAAGGTTGATCTTCTCTGGTGCCTTTACTGGTTCAGATAGTTCTTTTTGTGGCACCTGGTCATCAGCCCTCACTAGCTGTGGATCCGGACTTGGTGATACTTCTAAATGCTTTGGGGTTTTAGGCGAGACCGCACTTTGGCCCTGGCGTGAGTTGGTGGAGGATAATGCTATCAACGTTCATGAGGAGGTCGTCCGATGATCTAGCTTCCTGTGTTTCTGAATGGGTTGGCAATCTTGAAGAGCTTCCAGGATTTCCATATCGGTTAGCTCAGCTGTTTGTATTGGCCGGGTGGTGATTCTGAAATTAAAGAAACTTGTGAGCAGGTTTTGTGAGACAACTTGCTGGATTGCCTTTCCTGATCTATTAGAATAAGAAGTCGTTCCATTGCCTTTTTTCTGAATGATAACGCCGTTGTGTAGGTGTAGCCCTCTTTTTACTTTCTTTTTTTTCTTTTCAAGTCGTGTGTGTTTTCCTGCATTTTGAACTGTAGGTGAAAATCGTGGTCGTTTTCTTATGTTGGACTGGGCCGTTGCATTTGTACTGCTTGGCTCGTCCAATACCACTGGAACAGTCTCTGGACCAACTTGGTCATAGGGGGCTGAAGCGCGATCCAATACTGAATGCTCGAGGGAGGCATCCCGCGAAACTCGTCTCTTTGGGGCGGTGCTCAGTTGGTCGGCCTCCGCGTTGCGGTGAATGATAGCTTTAACAGCTACTTGGCTGCAGGGTATGGCCTCTTCTGGCTCCGCCCCCGCTAATCCGTCTTCACGATCCAGGTCTGACCCCCCCGTCGCCGCTTCTGCTGCTGACCCGGGCTAGAGGCCTCGGCCACTCCTTGCACCGCCCCACCCGATTGCAATCCCGGATCCTCTCCACGTGGCGACGCGGACCCGCTATCCCCTCTGGGATTAACAGTTGAGTGCGTTGTTTGGATAGTGTTCACGGGATCTGCATTTCCTGCGGTGGGGAGGTCTTCGTTTGTGATGTCTTCCAAAGCCAATGGCGGGGGAACCTTTGTTTGTTGTTTCTTTAGTCTGTGGCCTGATTTTTCCGGTGAGCAAGGGGAAATCTTAGTCGTTGGAAATCGTCAGGGTAGGTTTGGTGATTATCAGTTTTTTTATGAGTTTACTTCTTTTCTCCATTTGGCTGCCACTTTGAGACAGTAGGTGGACTTGATTTGAGTCTTTTACACATGGTTCGTCTGAGATCGAGTGGGGATGCGAACTCCGCATCCATCGCCCCTCTTCACACATGGGGGAGTTAACGGGGGAGGCAGTCCTCGCAGCCTCGACCGCCATGACTGCAGGACTGCCACTCGCGTCCACTCTGCGTCCGCTCCGCGGACTGCTGGGGTTTTAGTAGCTGGGTTGAAAGGGTGTTGCACCTCCAAAACAAAGGATAGTGAAGGCAGACTATGCAGCTAGAGGATACTGGAGGACTGCCACTCGGACTGCCATTCGCCGCCACTCCGCGTCCGCTCCGCGGACTGCTGGGGTTTTAGTAGCTGGGTTGAAAGGGTGCTCTGCCTCCAAAACAAAGGATAGCGAAGGCAGACTCTGCAGCTAGAGGATACTGTAGGACTGCCACCCACCGCCACTCCGCAATATACATAATATTTAATAGAATTTGGTGCATAAAGATCACGATCGGATTCAGAGATATGACAGGGCTCCAAAGAGATAAAGGAAGAAGGGGTGCTGGACGAGACAGCCAAAAATTTGGTAAAATAAATTAGTGATATCTGGGTTCGGTACATGGACTCACTTCCCTATTTGGTCTGCCGGCGGGCCTCCGATTGATCCAGAGGGCGACCTGATGTCCGCAGACATCGGATGTGTCCGCTGTTTGGATGGTGAAAAGCGTGAGGTGCTGTCACGATGCCTGCCCCCGGAAAGCCAGACCAGGCCCAGCAACCCCGGAAGCAGGCATCATGCCACTTGAAGCATGCCCAAAAACCCCAGTTAGGGGCTGTTTGGCTACAGTCCTGGCGCCTATGGCGCCAAGCTCATAAGAATAAAGTCAGTCCTGGCGCCATAGGCGCCAGGCTCATTACAGAAAACTTACCTGATGCAGACCATGCTGCATACCTACCTGATGCAGACCTTGCTGCACGAAGCCACAAGCCAAATGAGGCTTAGAGGGACTATTTTACCTCAGGGACTCCTTTCCTCTCGGGTGGGGCTGTGGAAGAATACTTACCTGGGACTTCTTCCAAGGCTATTTAAGCCACACCCGGACAGCCACACGTGCTTCGCGTTATTCTGCTTGCTGCAGCGTAACGCTCACCGTGTCTTCAGCAGCTCCATTCTTCAGCCACGTCCGCTTCAGCCCTGGAACACCTGGAACAAGAGAAGGAGAAGAGGTCAGAACAAAACCCTTACCTGAATCCTTGATCCAGCACATCGTCAATCTGGAAGAGCGAAGCCTTCACAGGTGCATTGCCACGCACCTCGCAGCGCCGCGCTGAACTCACCATCCGGGGGCTGCATTCCTTTACTCCATCGCGAACCCAGTATCTCCAGGCCATTTTTCAACACCTGGGGGAGACAAGAACAAATAGGTGAGCAAGGGCAATACAAACCACCCCCAAAGACTTACCTGATTACCACAGGGGGTTACTCACCTCATCTCGGGTCAGCGCAGTCAATTCTGCATCACCGCCGCACCCCGGCCACTAAGGGGAAAAAAACAAGGACAATACAACCTAACCCCAAAGACTTACCTGATTTACCACACGGGGGTACTCACCTCATTTCGGGTCGGCGCAGTTAATTCTGCATCATCGCTGTACCCCGGCCCCAAAGGGGAGAACCACAATAGACTTACCAGGATCTTACCAATTGCCACTTGGAACTCTTCTGGTGGTTTAAATCTGCAACCTGCAAGGAATCTGGCAGAGTGAAGATCAGACTTTTGAACTCTTACGAACAATTGGACTTTAGAGTCAATACTGGAACTCACCAATTCCTCCACGCCAGTGAAGTAACTGGTCGTCTACGCGCCCCTGCGCTCGACGCAGGATGGAGAGCTCATCGTTCCAAATCTTCAGGTGAGATTAAGAGGGGACTTCAAGAGTGTTCTGTGGGCAGACAAGGGGAGTGGGAAGGCGGGTTAACGCTCAGATTACGGGAGGTTAATTCCCTTTCTCCATTGCAGAAAGATATTCGTACGAGCCCAACTAACGAAGCTAAGTGGGTCTGTCCAGTCTGTCATCTCGGCTCTACGTGTTACTCTGGTAGAAGCAACAGCGGGCCAGTCCAGATCGACGACCCCGTGGGAATGAGGTGAGCGTAACAGAACGCGAAGCCTACCCACAAATACCCACCTGGGCGTCATGGAGACCTCGGAAACCGATCAATTGGCCCAATTATTAGGGGAACTAAGGGCCGAAGTGCATTCTGCCCGCCAGGAAACCAATGCCCTCAGGAGGGAATTGATAGTATCAAAAGAATGAACTGATGATTTGGCCAGACAGCTATTACAAAGCCAGGCTGGACAAACACCTCTACCTGGACTCGGGGCCAGCCCAGCTCCGGTGCCACCGAGTAACAAGGTGCAGATAAACCTTCCTGGAGCCGTTCCCTTGGCTCCGCCTGAACGCTTTGCCGGAGACCCAAAAAGGTTTGCTATATTCATGTATCAATGTCGCTTACACTTTTTATGTAGACCTGGAGCTTTCCCAAACGATCAAGCCAAGGTAGCTTTTGTACTGTCATATCTCAGCGGCAGTGCAGCGGACTGGTCCATTCCGCTAGTAAATCAGGTTGACCCGATTCTTCGAGATTTCCAAGGTTTTTGAACTAGCATGGAAAGACTGTTCGCCCGACATTCCCAGGGACAGGCTTTGGATAACGAACTTTTATCCTTACGGCAAGGTAATCAGGATCTTTTATCTTACATTGCAACTTTCAATAGATTAGTTGTGGAAACCGAATGGCCTGAAGCCAAGCGAATTACATTATTCCATCGAGGGCTTCGGGGAGAACTCAAGGATGTTTTAGCCCAAGTCGTGAACCCGCCTTTAGACTGTGCTGAATATATAGATTTTGTGGTCCAGTTAGATCACAGACTTCAAACCAGAAAGGCTGATCGAACCAAGTTTGAAAACAGGGTCTTGGTTGAAAACCTACGTAACCTCTAAGGGGGTAGATGCCTCAGAACCCATGCAAATCGGGGGGGTTAGAGGACCCTTAACCCAGAAGGAAAGGGAAAGAAGACGGCAACAGCAATTATGTCTCTATTGCAGAGCTACTGGTCATTTCCTTCGGAACTGCCCTGTA
This sequence comes from Ambystoma mexicanum, assembly GCF_040938575.1. NCBI lineage: Eukaryota > Metazoa > Chordata > Amphibia > Caudata > Ambystomatidae > Ambystoma > Ambystoma mexicanum. The sequence continues at coordinate 495,573,226 of NC_090936.1, read as the reverse complement.
AAACCACCCAAGAAAACTATAGGAGCAGCAGACGAAAACCACTTGAAACCTGACTCGGGAAACGATCACGCCCGGCAAGCGTAGAGGTCAGCTTGCCGAGCTTAAAGAAGGACACTCTGACCTCGCATTTTACCATACCCATGGTCCTTATAGATCCAGAGCAGCCATCACGCATGCACGCGGTAAAGGTGTACGTAGATAGTGGAGCCATAGGAAACTATTTGGACTACGGATTGGCTTCCAGGATGAATCTACCTCTCACCCGAAAGACCACTGCCGATGTCGCCACCACTGTTGATGAAACTGAAATTGCCTCTGGGCCCGTAACTCATTCCACTACAGAGATGACATTGCTGGGTCAGGATGGACATCGAGAGGTTATGGTGTTTGATTTAATCAAGGCTCCACAGTTTCAACTGATACTGGGAATCCCTTGGTTGGAAAAACACAATCCCTGTATTGATTGGCGAGAGAAGAGACTAACCTTCCCAGAATGTGCTAACACCTGTTACCCAAAGAGAACTCTAAATTCAGTACTGGCCCCAATAATCCCAGCTGCCATACAATTACTTGCTGAATACCAAGACTTTCAGGATGTCTTTCAAAAGGAGCAGGCAAACAGCTTACCACCGCACAGATCGTATGATTGTCAAATAGATCTCATACCAGGAGCACAACCACCTTGCAGCAGAATCTATGCCCTCACGGAACCTGAAAATCTCCACTTGCGCCAGTACCTAGACCAGTATCTTGCTAATGGCTTCATCTGCCCGTCCAAGTACCCTGCATCTTCCGCTTTGTTCTTCGCGCCAAAAAAGGAAGGCGACCTTAGAACATGCATCGACTACCGCGCGCTGAATCAGATAACTATCAAGAATCGGTACCCATTGCCTTTGATCTCTGAACTACCAGACCAGGTAAAGAACGCTTGTATATACACAAAACTAGACCTTCAGGGGGCATATCATCTGGTACGCATCAAAGAGGGTGACGAATGGAAGACTGCTTTTCGCACCAAGTACGGATTATTTGAGTACCAGGTGATGCCTTTCGGGCTGTGTAACGCACCAGCAGCCTTCCAGTTCTTCATGAACGATGTCTTCCGAGAGCTCATCGATGTTTGTGTAGTCGTTTACATCGACAATATCTTAGTATACTCCCTATCAGAATCCGATCATGTAAAGCACGTCCGAGCAGTCCTAGAAAAGTTATGCAAGTATAAGTTATATGCTAAACTGGAAAAGTGCATCTTTCACACTACGGAAGTAGAGTTTCTTGGATTTATTCTGACCCCGAAAGGAATCCGGATGGATACACGTAAGGTGGACGCAATTCTTAATTGGCCTTCGCCAAGCTCAGTCCAAGGAGTTCAAAGCATGCTCGGCTTTGCCAATTTCTACCGCAGGTTTATCCCGGACTTCTCACACATTGTACATCCCATTACAAAACTATTGCGAAAGAATAAATGCTTTACATGGACAGAAGAAGCCGAGAACGCCTTCCAAGAGTTAAAAAAGAAATTCACGTCCGCTCCTGTATTACGACACCCACGCCCAGAGCTTCCCTACATAGTGGAAACAGATGCATCCAGTTCAGCTATGGGAGCAGTGCTCTCCCAAAAGGATCCCGAAACTAACCAGCTGCACCCAGTGGCGTTTTGGTCAAGAAAGTTTTCGGCTCCCGAATTAAATTATGCTATAACCGACAAGGAACTGTTGGCCATCAAGTCCGCCTTCAAGGCTTGGCGGCACTATCTGCTGGGCGGCAAGCATACCATTACGGTCATCACTGATCACCGCAACTTACAATACCTAAAGGTAGCCAAGGCCCAATCTTCACGCCAACTCCGTTGGGCATTGTTCTTCGCCGAGTTTGATTTTGTAATAACCTATCGATCAGGTTGTAAAAATGGAAAAGCTGACGCCCTGTCCCGAATAGGAATGGGCGAAACAGAAAGAGCTTTAGACCCATAATTCCTGAACAGAGGATCCTTGGTCTGACATCCATACACTCTCTGGAGGACATTCAAGAAAAGGTCCATCAACTCTTTGATTCCGATGCCTTACAGGGCTGGGCAAGGAAAGTCCCAGAGTATTCTGTCACCAACAATCTACCTTATTACCAAGGCCGGCTATTTCTGCCACTAGAGGAACTACAGAAACTTGTCATTTCTCATTACCACGACACCTTGATGGAAGGGCATCCTGGTATTGCAAAAACTGGAGCCAAAATCAAGAAACAGTTTTGGTGGCCCAACCGGCGAAAAGATGTCAAGTTGTTTGTCATGTCTTGTGGCATTTGCGCTCAAAATAAAGGGGAAAAGAAAAAACCTGCTGGATTATTACAACCGTTAGACATACCACCTACTCCTTGGCATACCTTGTCATTAGACTTTATCACGGATTTACCCCCGTGCAATGGTTATAACACCATTCTAGTTATTGTAGATCTTTTTTCTAAAATGGCCCATTTCATTCCTTTAAAAGGAATACCTTCAGCTTCAATCCTGGCCAAGGAGTTCCTTGAAAATGTTGTCTGCCTACATGGCTTTCCTTCTGTGTTAATTTCGGACCGGGGAAGTCAATTTATTTCACATTTTTGGAGGAAGTGCTGCCAGCTGGCACAAATTGATGTTAGGCTTTCAACCAGCCACCATCCCCAGGCCGACGGTCAAACAGAGAGAACCAACCAGACTCTTGAGCAATACCTACGTTGTATGCTACATCAATCTGAGGAAGATTGGAAAGACATTCTTTGGATCGCCGAGTATGCATACAATAATTCTGTACACTCAGGAACTAAACAAAGCCCTTTTTTTTTTACCATATATGGTCACCATCCTCGAACCTCAGACTTAGATTCTCCTCAGCATTTAGAGATGCCCGCGGTGGACCATCTCCATGCTGTTATCACACAAGCCTTTAAAGAGGCGACTGCACATTTACAAAAGGCTAAGGATAAATACAAGAAGGATGCTGATCAACACAGGAGTGAAACACCGCAATACCAAGTAGGGGACCAAGTATGGTTAGCGACCAAGTACTTACCACTCAAGGGAACACAGACTTTTAACCCCAGGTATTTGGGACCTTATTCTATTAAGGCTATAATTAACCCAGTGGCCGTCAAGTTGGACCTGCCTGGTCATATGCGTGTTCATCCTGTTTTTCACGTGTCTCTTTTGAAGCCTGTGCAACCAGGAACTAGGCTAACCACCCCACCTGAACCTATCCTCATAGACGGGGAACCCGAATTCGAAGTCAAGAATATCTTGGACTCTAAAAGGGTGAGATCAAAACTCTTCTATCTCATTGTTTGGAAAGGTTATGGTCCACAAGAAAGATCTTGGGAGCCTAGTGACCATGTGCATGCACCTCAATTAGTGAAAAGGTTCCACCAAGAATTTCCAGACAAACCAAGGCCGAGAGCGAGAACAGCTTTAGGAGGGGCCTTGAGGGGGAGTGCTGTCACGATGCCTGCCCCCGGAAAGCCAGACCAGGCCCAGCAACCCCAGAAGCAGGCATCATGCCACTTGAAGCATGCCCAAAAACCCCAGTTAGGGGCTGTTTGGCTACAGTCCTGGCGCCTATGGCACCAGGCTCATGAGAATAAAGTCAGTCCTGGCGCCATGGGCGCCAGGCTCATTACAGAAAACTTACCTGATGCAGACCATGCTGCATACCTACCTGATGCAGACCTTGCTGCACGAAGCCACAAGCCAAATGAGGCTTAGAGGGACTATTTTACATCAGGGACTCCTTTCATCTCGGGTGGGGCTGTGGAAGAATACTTACCTGGGACTTCTTCCAAGGCTATTTAAGCCACACCCGGACAGCCACACGTGCTTCGCGTTATTCTGCTTGCTGCAGCGTAACGCTCACCGTGTCTTCAGCCGCTCCATTCTTCAGCCACGCCCGCTTCAGCCCTGGAACACCTGGAACAAGAGAAGGAGAAGAGGTCAGAACAAAACCCTTACCTGAATCCTTGATCCAGCACATCGTCGATCTGGAAGAGAGAAGCCTTCACAGGTGCATTGCCACGCACCTCGCAGCGCCGCGCTGAACTCACCATCCGGGGGCTGCATTCCTTTACTCCATCACGAACCCAGCATCTCCAGGCCATTCTTCAACACCTGGGGGAGACAAGAACAAATAGGTGAGCAAGGGCAATACAAACCACCCCCAAAGACTTACCTGATTACCACAGGGGGTTACTCACCTCATCTCAGGTCGGCGCAGTCAATTCTGCATCATCGCTGTACCCCGGCCCCAAAGGGGAGAACCACAATAGACTTAACAGGATCTTACCAATTGCCACTTGGAACTCTTCTGGTGGTTTAAATCTGCAACCTGCAAGGAATCTGGCAGAGTGAAGATCAGACTTTTGAACTCTTACGAACAATTGGACTTTAGAGTCAATACTGGAACTCACCAATTCCTCCACGCCAGTGAAGTAACTGGTCGTCTACGCGCCCCTGCGCTCGACGCAGGATGGAGAGCTCATCTTTCCAAATCTTCAGGTGAGATTAAGAGGGGACTTCAGGAGTGTTCTGTGGGCAGACCAGGGGAGTGGGAAGGCGGGTTAATGCTCAGATTACAGGAGGTTAATTCCCTTTCTCCATTGCAGAAAGATATTCGTACAAGCCCAACTAACGAAGCTAAGTGGGTCTGTCCAGTCTGTCATCTCGGCTCTACGTGTTACTCTGGTGGAAGAAACAGTGGGCCAGTCCAGATCGACGCCCCCGTGGGAATCAGGTGAATGTAACAGGTACGTCATATTTTTGGAAACGGCCTGCATGTTGGATCCGGGGACAGTCGCGACTGACCACAGACAACACACTGGGGAAAAGTCTGGAAAACAGGTTTTGGGTTATCTGGTGGTGGAAAGAGGGGCTGGGAAGGGTGGGGAAGTGGTGGAAAAAAGATGATATGGGGCTATTTTTGTAGGTGGAAAAAGGTCAGGCAGGTGTCGTGACTGTCTGCGGACAGCGCAGTGAACGGATGGCTTGGAAAAGACATTTAGGGGCTATTTGATGGCTGAAAGAGGGTGTTGAAATGGTAGGGAATTGGAATGAAGGTTATGTGGAGCTGAGGTGAAATAAGGGTTTGGAAATACTGCTGAGTGTGCAGACTTTTTGGTGCCCCCCCCCAGCATTTGCCACTGGCCTTGGCCACTACAGTGGTCATTTGTGTATGTTAATGTTAAAGGACATTTGTACCGCACACTGTCACCACCAGAGTGGTCCCCTGGTGCTCTGGCGGCTCTGAAAGAGGAGGGGGGGTTGAGTTAGTGGGAGGAAGAAGGAAAAGTGCAAGAGAGCAGTGATGGGCTGTTGGCGTCCTCAGCCCGGTGGGTCAGTTGGCTGGGCCTGGTGTGTTTGCGGCTGGTAGTCGTCGTGTACTGTTGTGCGAGTCTGTGTGTTTTTTGTTTTGTTGTTGCGATGTAGTGAAGTTTGTGCGGTTTGTTGTGCTGTAGGTTTTGGTTGTGTTTGGTTTGGAGTTTGAGAGGTGTATGCAGAAAGGGAAATTGTTTGTGGGGTTGGTTAGTTTGCATCTCTGTCCTGAATTGAGGCGCTCGGCTTGTATAGTAATTATAGGTAATGTAGTAGGAGAATGGCCAGAATCACTACAGTGGTAAAATGTGTGTAATAATTGTAGGTAATGTAGTGGGAGTACACAGTGTTTGTAATATGGAGGAATGATGTAATTGAACTGTATATGGTACTTATGATTGTAGTACAATTGAGGATAGTGCTCATAGAATATGTATTTGTTTATACTTGCTATGGTTACTTAGTTTCATAGCGTTATGAAGCTGGAATCTCTGGTTCATTTTCTGTGGGAAAAACAGTACAATTTGTTAAGCAGGATAGTTTAAAAGCTTTTCTTGTGTACAATTTTACATGTACATTTGTTTAGACCCTCAAACAGTACATTCTAGGTACCATGTTTGGTACAACATTAGTAAATGACACACTGCTGTTTTGATGTTTATCATTGCAGAGAAGAAAAATACATACTGGATTTAAAAACGCCTGATTACAATTATGTGATTGTAAGGGTGATAGTATGTTTGAGGTATGTTGTGATTAAGGGAATGCTTGAAGTAGTTGGATACATGTTGGCGTATTCTAACTACATGTGGTCTCACCCTAAGTTACTAAGGGAATCCAGACGTGGACCCCTTGCTCACTATTGTTAGAGAGGCACAGCTCCACCCTACTGATGAGGTCCAACCAGACCGAAAAACGTGTCTGGGGTTGCTGTTGGTACTCTTGTTCAGAGAAGAATTGCTTAGCATTTTGGTGCTGGACTGTCCTAGGGCAGGACAAAGACTGATACGTTTTAGATATTTCTTCTCTGTGAAAGATAGTGAGCTAAATACTCTGGGTAAGTCTCTCGTAACTGGGACTAATGTCCAGCAGAGGGACTCCCAGAACCCCCATTGTTTTTTTTACCATTGTATTGGGACAGGTCGGGTATAAGGCTCGAATGTTAGTCAGTTTTCTCTCATAGTGAGCTGTCCATGAAAAAGTATTTGTGTTGGGTAAAGGGGGGTGTGGTGGGGTTGAGATCCTAAGTATCATATCTGATACGATGGGGTAAAGGTGTTACAGGGAAGGGGATACCACATCTCGCCATCCGGTGTCCGACTCCGACTCTCAATCCCCAAAGATCCCTCACCCAGGTGATCCTCCCGCACTGGTCCACCCCCAGGAATTGGATCCAAAAGTGATGGCTGTGTCCTGGCCACCTGGTTGACAGATCCCCGGGAACTAGCGGGTGAGACACCTTCAGGTTTCTCACAGTACTCTGTATTGCTCCGCGCCCCCTCATCCGAGTGCTGATTGAGTTCCGATGTTGTAAATCCCTAAAGATCTTCCTCATCTCATACTCTCTACCTCTGATTTACAGAAATACATGGCATAAGAGCATAAGGGTGGAGAGGAAGGAGGTGAAGGAGAGGTGTAGGGTTTATAGGGAAACCACGTTCTTCCAAAATAGGCATCACTGATCCCAAAGGAGGTGTCCCATCCCATGTGATCCACCCACTGAGTATCAGCCCCAGGTGGACTATCGGGTAGCACCGTACCCACCCTGGCTTCATGGGAAGGTCCACCCCTTCGGAAGCAGTGTCGACATTCTGGGATTCATCACATAAACTTCCCCTTGCCTTCTGGTTTCTCCTACTGGGGCTCTTCTTATGGTTGGGTGAAGTGGGGCTATTAATCCAGGGCCCTTTTTCTTGGGTTTTCCAATCCCAGATGGGAAGGTCGTCAACTCTTTCTTCTTCCTCACAGCTATCTATAGGGAAGTTATCTATTGTATGTCTATTTATGTTGGTTATGACTCTTCCTTTGGGTTTCCCTGATTTTATTGGGATTTAGATCACCCATAGGGTCTCCCTCCTCTGATGTTAATAATTGTGGAGGAAAGACATTCAAAGGACTTGCGTGGTGGCCAAATTCTCCACAGTTGTAGGGTAGGAGATGCAGTTATAATGGATGGTAAATCTCCTTTTTCACCCCGTATCACTTTAGCATCCTAACCAGGCCCATTACCTTTAGGTCTGTCGACTGTCTCTGATCCTTGGAAATCACATAGGGGTGTCATAGGTGTGGATGGTTCTCGCTCCTGTTCTTCCCAAAAGCTATCTCGCTATGAGACCACTGACGGAGGGATATTGAGGGTCTCTACGTTTTGTCGGACATCAGGAGCACTGTTATTGGGTGGATAGATGGGAGGAAAGCTTACGACTGGGGGTGTTTTTTTTTTTCCAAACTACTCTGGTTCCCGACATGAGTCATTCACAGGTCTCTCCAGGGATGCTGCCATTGGTGAGAGAGGGGCTTTCTTCAGTATGTGCCATGATAAGGTCACTGCTGCCGATAAGTGTGGGTATTCCCAGGTTTTCAAGGTGGTTGATAGAGCTCACAACCTGTTTATGCTTCCTACTCAGGGATGATGAACTTTCCCAAGAGGTAAAGGAATTTGGCAGGTTGATAATCACTCCCCCCCTCTCCCCAAGGTCTCGCCCTTGGCATGATCATATCCAAGTTAGAGAGGAGCTCGGCTTCTCCTCTTCTCCTGCTGAGTGATTACAATGCAAAAAAAATAGTTTGGACCTAGCTCATGGGATGGGTCCTCTGGGATGGTTTGTGGACTTTCCCTTGAGACTTCATAACTGAAATACCCGACAAGTCCTCCCCTCCTCCCCTCTGAATTTTAACAGGGTTGTGAAACAAATTCAAAATGATGATTTGGATGTTTTGGCCACAGGGGAAGAGTGGTAGGATTCTTAGCCCTTTCCTCTGTATCGGGCTCAAATATTTGACTAAATCGGGAGGCACATGGACCTGACGGTCTAAGGCGATGATTATCTTCTCCCTCCCAGGGATTTGGCAGTCATGGAGACTAGTTCATAACTATTTCCCTCCACATTTTACCTAACCGGATATATGGATTGGGAGGTTAGAGAAGTGAAGGTAAGTCCCAATCTAGCACCACTCCCACACTGGTAATCATTGGTTTCAAACCTATGGTGCTCAGGGTCTTTGGTAGTGGGGTCAAAGGTCTCATTACGCCACCTAATGCTGTTAACAGCCCACCAGTTTGTTTCTACTAAGTCAAAGGGAATTGACCATTGTTTCCCAGGGCCTTTACAACTAGAATTGGTCTCACTTGGCTGGCCACACACTTGCGGCCTTGATCTCATCCAGCCTCCCCCTCTCTACCCCCCTTACCACTCCTCTCTCCTGGAGTGATCACTGCCTCCTCTCCTCTCATCTTTCCATCTCCTCCCCCCAAGCCAAGTCCACTCCTAGATTGCCACCCACCTTCTCCGATATCTGGCTCATGAAGTGTGTGTCAGTCGAGGCCTTTGCTGCAACCTTCTCACCTCCTCCTCCACGCAAGGCTGACTCACACCCTGACACAGCCCCCTCTCTTCTCTACTTCTGCTACTCTTGCCCCCGTCATGAGGATCCGTTTGAAGTCCAAAGCCAAGTGCAATTCTTGGTACGACTCTGACCTAGCTACACTTAAATGGAAGTGTAGGGCGGCGGAAAGGAAATGGAGGGCTTCTTGCTCATCCTCTGACAAACTGGCCTGTCACCTGCTCCAAAGGCAATACCGACTTGCTGTCCACACTAAGAAGAGAGTCCACATACAAGCCCGCGTCTCTGCGGCATCTAACAACTCGGCCGATCTTTTCAAAATCTGCAAGGAGCTGGCCAACCCTGCTGCAGTCTCCACCCCTCCTCTCGCCTCCCAGGATCTTTGCAATGTCCTTGCCTCTCACTTCATCCCTAAAACCCAGGACATCCTGTCCACCCTCTCCATCGCTCCCCCTCCTCCTCCCTCTCCTTCTCAGCCTGCTGACCCTCCCTCAGCTACCCCTCATCCCCCTTTCTCCTCCTTTCCCCTTTTCTCCCCTGGTGAGATATCTAGACAAGTCCGATCTATGAAAACCTCTTCAAAACAGGTCCATCCCTGTTCCTCTAAAACCATTAAGGACCACATTAACACATCCTTTGCTTCTGGCTCTTTCCCCAACCCACTTAAACACTCCCTTGTGCATCCTCTCCTCAAGAAATCCACTGCTGATCCGTCGTGTCCGGCAAACTACCGCCCAATTTCCATTACTCCCTTTGTGGGCAAGCACCTGGAAAAGCTGGCCATCTCTCAGCTAAATCTCCATTCTGACTCTGTTGGCTCCCTCCATGACCACCAATCTGGCTTCAGAGCTGCCAAAAGTATGGAAACTGCTCTCCTGAACATCTGTGAAAACTGCTCTCCAACCTCGATTTCTAACATTCCCTCTGTCCTCATCCTACTTGACCTCTCCTCTGCGTTTGACACGGTCAACCATACCACCCTGTTCAATCGTCTTCGTGACAACATCGGTATCACTGATCAGGCTCTTGCCTGGCTGACCTCTTTTCTCTCTGATCGACCCTCCCAGGTACAACCTGGGTCCTTCCTATATTCTATCTCCCTCTCCACATGTGGTGTTCCCCAGGGGTCTATCCTCTCGCCCTGGCTTTTCAACCAATAACTGGCAACTCTCGCTTACTGCATCTCAATGTTCTGCTCAACTTTCCAGTGCTATGCTGATGACACCCAACTCATTTTCAGGCTTCCTTCAACCTCCTCCTCTCCTTCCCTTATCTCCGATTGTCTAATCGGCATTCAAAAGTGGTGTTCCGCCAATGATCTATGTCTAAATGCCAACAAGACTGAGATCCTCCTTATTGGTACACCATCTCCATCCTTTCCTCTCACTCTCTGGCCGGCCTCCCTTGGCCCTCCTCCCACCCCCACTTGCCCGGCTAAGAACCTTGGGGTTATCTTTGACTCTACACTTTCCTTCTCCCCACACATCTCTGATGTCTCCAAAAAATCTAACTTTTTACTTGACCTCCTTAGAGGTACTCTACCTTTCCTCTCATTCCCTCAAAAGCTCACTGTCTCCCAAGCTCTGGTTCTTTCCAGACTGGATTAATGTAACAGCCTCTTCCTAAATCTACCTGCCTCCACTCTCCGCCCTCTACAACTAATCCAGAACAGGACTGCGAGACTTGTCCTTGGCCTCAAGCCCTGGGATCGTATCTCTCCAGCCTTGAAATCCCTTCATTGGCTCCCAATGGATGCAAGGATTACATTTAAAACCTTCTGCATTGTCCATAAGGCTTTCTGGGGCCTGGGTCCAAAATACCTTCAACTATCCCTCTGTAAATACCTCTGCTCTCTAGCCCTTCGCTCCTCTACTTCTAACTCCCTCAGAGTTAGTCGTTTTGCAAAAAAATGAGCTAGGGGTAGATCCCTGTCTTCGGCTGATGCCTCCCTTTGGAACAGCTTTCTGGCCACGTTGAAATTTGAGGAAAAACATCTTTGGTTCCGGAAACTTCTCAAGACCTTCCTCTTTGCCTCTGCCTTTGCCCCCCCTTCTCCCATGTTGATCTGGTTCTTCTCATGGCATTGTGCACCTGGCCACCCTCTGTTCTTTTGGGCCCAGGTATCTGCTCACCGTGCCACCCTCCTGCACTGCCTCCAGGCCACTATCTGCACTAGGTTTCTGTATCTGCACCCATACAGTCCCCCTCCCACGTTTCTTCTGCACTTATCAGATATACCTTTCTGACTAACTTTCACCTGCCACTTGCTGGCTGCACTACCATGGTTTAAAGCCCTTATTTATTATTTATTCTATTTAATATTTATTTATGTTTTCTCTCCTCTGCTTTGCACTTTCCACTCCCCCCCCTTCCTTGCACTTTCCCCCATTTTCCTTTCCCATTCACTTGCGCTTTCTTAAATGTCACTGGGCCTAGTAAGATTTCTGCTTTTTTCTCTCCCTTGTTCCCCTCCCTTTTTGCCTGGTTGCGCTCTGAAACACTTGTGTACGAGCGTGATATAAATAAAATATCATTTCATCATCTTATCTCAAGGTCCCCCAGTTTGTGTTAACCAGGCCGAATCCCACACCTGACACCATATGTTAAACTAAATGGAAAGAGGGTATTTCTAACCCAAAGGTGTGGCTCCCTTCCCCTGGGCAAAAGACAGTTAAAATCTTGAAGTATTGGGGAATAGCTCTGTTCCCCAGCCTTGTTCAAGCTTTTTGCAAAGTTCAACCAGTTGTTGGGGAAACCTCTGTTCCCTTGTAGGCCTTTCTCATGCTTTCTTTTTTCCGTCTCTGGGTCCCTGACCCCGATTGGCAGACCTGGATCCTCCCACCAGATACTGAGATGAAAAAGAATAGCTTGGATGCACTCCCCAACCTGTGGTGGGTCGTTGGCCCTGGTTGAAAGACTTGGTTTCCTCCCAGTAGGTACTGCAACAAAGAAGAATAGCTTGGATGCACTCTCCAAGCAATAGTATCACATACAGACTTGGTTTACTCGCCTAACAAGTACTTTATTTAGTGTATGTCATTTTCTCAGTTCGCTTTATGTGGGTGCAGGTCCCAGACTCGCACAGTGGGTCTTCAGCAGTCCCTTCTAAACTTGGTTCACAGTTTGGCTATGTAGTATTCTCTTTACATGGGTGCAGGTCCCAGACTTGCATTACGGGTTTACAGCAGTATCCTGCTAAACCTGGTTCATTGTTCTGCCAAGTATTATTTAGTGGATTAGGTTGTCTGAATGTCTTTGGCTTTTTGACAGGGACCCAGACCCTTTCATGTTGCTCTTCAGGCTTGCTTGCCTGCTCCCACTGTCTCTGGCACTTTACAGGCCCCTCACTGCCTCCCTGTTCATCAGCGTACCTTATTTTGTGGTCTGCAATGTTCTCAGGACGTCCTGTGCACCTGCTGTCCAAGTGGGGCTTTGCCTGCTTCCTTCTCTCGTCTCCTCGTTCGGCCAGAGGCTCTGCGGTGCCTGCTTCCTCCTTGTTGGCCTGGGACCACTCCTCCATGGCTGCTGATTTCGGGGATGCCATGAGCGTCTTTCTTGCTGTGCACTGTGCTGTTCCACCAAACCGGAAAGGGGGGAGGTGAAGGAGGTTATAGGGAAACCGCGTTCTTCCTCAATAGTCATCGCTGGTCCCAAAGGAGGCTTCACCTCCCATGAAATCCACCCTCTGAGTACCACCCACACCAGAACTATTAGGTAGCGGCCTCACCTCCCTGCCCCATGGGAAGGGGTTCCCTCGTCAGAATCAGTGACAACATCCTGGGATTCGTCACAATTTTTGTTTGTGTTCCTATTCGTATGAGACTCTTTAATGCTGCACTTGTGTAAGGAACCATTCCAGATTCATGTAATACATTGATAGTTCCACATTTTTTCAATGGTCTAAAATATCTTTCATAGTAATTAAAACCCTATATTATTATTGAGCCCAACATTTAAGACATTTGGTTGCATATTATTATAATGCATTGCTCAATAGAGGATAAGGGGTCATTCCCTGTAGCCGAGGGAGGCTTTAGAGCCAACATGGGGGCAATTCAACAGCCCTTTGGTCTACAAATGGCTTTGTTTAAATATGTTAAAGGTAGGAAAGAATCGAGATACATTTTGTAAATTTGCAAGCAGCCCTAGTTTAAGCAACAGCTCTTAGTGCAGGCTCTAGATCTACAGGTTATTGTGATGAATCCTCCGGAGTTCCCACCTACATTTTCCTCCCAGGTGGCCAGGGGAAGGCAGCCACTACCTGATCCAAACCTGGAGATCGGTATTAGCCAGTTAGATCACCTCGGAGGAGAAGGCCACAAAGGAAATAGGATGACTCCGTTAGGAGAGACGCAGTATTCATCTTCTTGGGCGGTTGAGATTTCCATAATTCCTGAATACCTAATGGCTTGTTGTCAGAGTAAGGCCTCCCTTCCCACAATTACCCAAATTGTTAGAAGTGAAAACCATTATGGTCAACATGGGAATGATATATGTGATCAGCGCCTTAATGCCATTGCTTCTGATAATTATGATTCCCCCTTAGGTTTCAACTAAATTCCTCCCCTAAAGCTGTATTCTATAAAGAGAATGAATTAAATAAAGTTACAACTGAGGCCTTTGATCTAAAAAAGAAACCCAAACGTTAGAGACTTGAAGTCCCATAATGCTCTAGGTACTGGGACGAGGAAGAGGGGCTAAGAGGCACAGAATTGCAGAGTGCAGTCTAGTGATTCTAATGACCCACACCTGAATGGGACTTTTGAATATTCAAAGCCACTTCAGGTGCAGGCCATTAGAAGGAGGAGCCAGCAGCAGAGAAACAAAGACGCTGGGGCTGCTGCTGTATGCAGTGGATTACAGTGCTGAGAGTGTTGTAAGAGTCGAAAGCCTGAAGTGCAGAGCAGTGCTTTGACAGGCTGTCCCGTGGGAGAGAGAAGCTCTCCTTATCTGGTGCGTTACTCCAGTGGCTGGCGAGCACTGGATAATATGAGAAGCAGGACCGGCTCCTTTTTAGAATGGTGCAGTCTACGGGAGTGCGACTGGAGCTGTCAGAACCTCAGGAACTGACAGAAGAAGTGGAAATTGCTGCAGGTGGAGCAGACGCATGGGGAGAGACCGGTGAGTTGGGCTTTGTTAGGTGACCGTGAGGTGCTCTGCAGTAGACCGCTGGCCGTTCAAAAGTATTTTGAATACCCTAAAACAAACAAACCCTACTAATGAAAGAAAGCAATGTTGTTGTGAGAAAGCGAGAGGCGAAAGTGTGCACTATTATTGCCAAAGTAAAGAGGGGGCAATATTTGAGCAAGACAACAACCAGCATTGCCTAAGCCAAAGAAAGGTAATTGGAATTAGAAGAGGATACCATTTCCCTAATAGTGTACAAGGAAGGAGACTACCTAAAAGGGAAGATGATAAGCAGCATTGCCTAAGCAAAAGAAGGGCACTTACAAACAAACAAAAGAGGAAACGGTTTTCCTAAAGAGAGAAACTTGAATAAAAGACATTACCAGCCGTTAACTGGTGAGATAGTAAAAACCCAAAGGTGGCAGGAGAGAATCCCTACTTGTAGAAAGTATCAAGGGCGAGAGGAACATATATAGCATCAATGTGTCTTGTATCTTGTTGGAAGAAATTGTCATGCGCACAGGCGCATGGCAACAGTGGCATCGGTTTCGTTGGGGCGGCCATTAATGTTTCGGCATGTTGTTTCTCAGGTTAAGGTGACGGTCTAGTCATTTCACGTTTTTTGGTTGCGGCTGCAGCTGCGGCTGGGAAGTACTCATTTCCGGTCCTCCCAGCTACCTGTGCGTTGCAACATCTGGGATACGCTCTGCTTGATCCAGCTATTGTTTCAGCGCTTTTTCCTCCGTTTCACACTCGGTGTGTGAACTTTCTCTCTGCTCTTTCTCCGCCTCTCCTCCTCAGTGCCTCGCTCCGCCCGCTTCCTAATTTTCATTCTGCTATTAACATTTTCGTTCGCTTCCTCTCGCCGCTGCAAGCTTCTTTCTCCTTTTTCCTCTTTACTTTCGCTTTCCCTCTTGCTCATCTTGCTTCCTTTCTTCTGGTTACTCCTCATTCGGAAGGCTTCCATTGCGTTTCATTTGCAATCGTTTCCTCATTGCTCCTGAGCCTTTCCCTGCTGCTTCCACTGATTGTGGAAACATCTATTGGACTGCCTGGGAATTCTGCTTACCTCATCTGAATATTCTTCTGGATACTTACCAATCAGTTTTCTCAGCGATTCAAACACTCCAGAAGGACATTGAACTGGCATAGGAGTTTTTTCAGCCTGTGGCTTTTTCGCCTCCTTTTTCGCCTATCTCGTGGAGGGGCCACAGGAGCCACAACTCGCAGGTGGCCGCTGTGGCTTCCTATCGAGGTAGGTTTTTCTTGACATCCACAGGCCAGTACTGAGAGCCAGTACACTACAACACGGATTCCAGTTCCACAGGTGAGGAGTTGGAGGAGGGTAGTGGGTCTGAAGAATCTGAACTGTATTGTGACAGAAATTGTGCATCTCAGTGCTTTTGAAAGTCAAAGACTTTTCTTAATTTGAAGCAAGACTCACAACAAAGTACTTGTCCCAGTGGTAGGAGTTTTTATCCTGGCAGGGGAGTATACCAGGAAAGGGATTTTTAGTGGCAGGTTAGTGAACCAGGAAGAAGATACTGAAGTACTACATTGTGGTGGAAAGAAAGTGGCAAGACCACTAATGTGTTTATGATGAACTATGGTATAACCATCCTGACAAAATATTGTTGTTTATGAAGAAGAAAATTAAAGGTAGTTGTTCTTCAAAGAGGAGACGTTATTTTGAACTATTGACTGGAAGTGTGAAATACTGTTTGTTTTATTAAGCAGGAGCTTGTGGAAACTTTGGACAATCATTTTGGAAGAATGATGCATCTTGTTTGTAGTAAGAGAATCCAAGTGCCAAGAGAAAGACTTATGGCATGAAAAGCAGAATTTAGCTATTGAAATAAACTTTCTTGTTTGGACCTTTGTGTTATGTGTTGTAGCCTACGTAAATTGTCTGTCATTCTACGGCCAAGGACAAACAGATTCTGATCCCCAAGTACTAGGGTCCCAATAACGTTCGAGAGTCTGTTAGCCAGTATGGTAGTAAGGCTTTTTATATCGTAGTTAAGGATGGCTATTGGTCCAGCGGGGGAGTGGTGCTTGACGTGAGATCTGCCTGGGCATGCATGCTTGGGAGTTTTCCTAGGCCACGTAATTTATAACATATCAGCAAAATGAAGGACCTGGCCTATATCTTGGCCAAGCGCAGAATTGCAATGTGCTGGAAAGCAGCCCATAGGCCTAGTGTGGAGATATGGTGGGCAGACCCCTTGAAATGGGCAGAAGCAGAAACTGGGATATGGTATGAGGCAGTCACAGGGGGGGGGGGGGGTGGGCCCCTTGATAGCCTGAAGGCAGCTGGTGACCTCAATGGCAAACCCCCACCAGGTCAATCATGAAACGGAAGACTCGGACGAGTCGACAAGCATTGAGATACCTGAAAATGCTCATGCAGATGGCACGGATAAGACGGCTCGAGTTTGTGGGGAGCGAGGGGGGAGGACTGAGGATAACACTGAATAATGCGATGCCTTGATATTGAATATGTACGTCCTAAATGGTTGTAATGTTTGGTGTGTTGTTTGTTTAAAATAATAAAAAGTGTTTAAAAAAAAAAGGATGGCTATTGGTCTGTAAGAGGCACACTCCACGGTGGGCTTCCCAGGTCTGGGTATGGGGATTACTAGGGTCTCTTTCATACTACTTGGTAGCTCCCCAGTCTCAAAGGCTTCCATGTCAGTCTCATGTAAAATTGGGTTAGATCAGCGGCAAATGTTTTGTGGAACTCCGGGGGTAGCCCGTTGCTCCCAGGAGTTTTACAGGAGGACAGTGCTTTAATCGCCTCCTGTATGTCTTCGGGTGTGAGTTCCTGGTTTAGTGTTTCTCTCTGGGCTTCATCTAGTGTGGGGAGACCTATTTCTTTTAGAATATCGAGAATTACTTCTTGGGGAACAATGGTGTCGTAGCTGTATAAGTGGGAATAGACGTTTTTGAATGTCTCGTTGATCCCTATTTGTGTGGTGTGGGTAGCGCCTGTCTGATCATGAATTTCGAGGATTGGGGGTTTCGGGCTCTCTTTTTTTTTTACACAGCCATGACAGTAGCCTGCCAGGCTTATCCCCCTCTGCCCTGGTTGTTTTTGTGATATAGTCGAAATTAGCTAGTCTGGCCCAGGTTCCCTGGTAATCCGTCCGTGCTGTGGCTGTTTCTTTCTCAAGTTCTCTGGATTTATGGACCGT
Organism: Ambystoma mexicanum; assembly: GCF_040938575.1. Classification (NCBI taxonomy): domain Eukaryota; kingdom Metazoa; phylum Chordata; class Amphibia; order Caudata; family Ambystomatidae; genus Ambystoma; species Ambystoma mexicanum. Next base: position 495,556,009 of record NC_090936.1, on the reverse strand, counting down.
GGCTTCCAGTCATCTGATTTTTCTCCTCTCAACTCTCTAGTTCCTTCTTGATGGTCTTCCGGATCCCTCTGGCACTAGCAATTACCTCCCCCCTTACTACCACCTTCAAGGCTGCCCATATTGAAATCCAACTGTGTACGCTTCCCACGTTTTTGTCAACGTATTCCTCTATTTTTCCGCGAAACTCCTCTTTGAATATACTGTCTGTTAGGGCATCTGTGGGCATCCGCCACATTGGTATGGGTGGTCTGGGGCCCTTTGGTTTCCACACCATTAGGAGCGGAGAGTGATCCGATACGGATCTGCCTAAGTAAGAGGCAGATTCAATTTGGGGGAGGTGAGCTTTATCTATCAATAGGTAGTCTATGCGGGTGTATACCTCATGTGGTGATGAATAATATGAGTATTCCCTACCTTCAGGGTGGAGGTCTCTCAACACCTCTGATAGGTCCAGATGATGGATGGTTCTTCGAAGGGCGGAGGAAAGTTGGCTGGTTGGTTTCATCGGGGGGAGCGGACCTGTCAAGAGCAGGGTCATGAACGCAGTTAAAGTCGCCTCCCCAGATGAAGAAACAATCTCTGTAGGGTGCTAGCTTCTGTTGTAGGGTAGCAAGATATGTAGCAGTTCCGCAGTTGGGGAGGTATATGTTGACTAGGCACACTTCTGTCTGTTCGATGCTTCCTCTGAGTATGAGATATCTGCCTTCTGGGTCCGCCTCTTTGGACCAAAGTTTAAAGGGTACGTTACTGTTTATCCAGGTATGGACTCCTCGGGAGTACCTGAAGTACGTTGCTCCGTAGCCATGCCCGCCCCACCAGTCTGTAATTCGAGAGTTGATTTCTGCAACGAGGTGAGTTTCTTGAAGCATTACGGTAGAGATGTGTTTTCTCCTCAGGAGTGATATCCTGTTTCTACACATGTACGTCCGCATCCTCCTGACAATCCATGTCAGTACCTTGATTTCAACTGCCATGCTTGTAGAGTTGGGCCCCCGGCTCGTAGTAGTATGCCCCTCAGTTTTGTAGGATGATTCTCTTGGAGACTGTCAGACCCTTTGACCATAATAAACAAATAAAACAAACCAAACTTGTCCAAGTGGACCAACTGCACCCAGCAGACGTGCAGTTACTGCTTTGCTCGGGTGCCCCCGCTCTGTCAGGGCCCTTCCGGGTCATCTGGAGTGGGTAAGATGCGTCAGCAACGTGCTGCCGCAATTCCATTCTCTGGGGGTGTTTCGGGCCGGTCCGGTGGGTCGGTTCCTCCTGCCTTAAACTATGAATTCTGTGGCTTGATCCATGTCGTCACTTGGTCATTGGGGGATCCTGTCTTGTGGGCTCGGCGTTCGGGTCATGGTGCTCTCTCTGCGCCATCCGCCAGGCTGTTGTGCTCCAGCCACATAGTGGCCGCCGCCAGTGGCTCCAGGAAAATTGCTCTGCCTTTATGTATGAGCTTGAGTCTTGAGGGGTACATTAACATGTATTTGATGTTTAATTGGCGAAGACTGGCCTTGATAGGAATAAAAGAATGTCTTGCCCTTTGTACTAATGGTGTATAGTCCAGGTGGATTGCGATCTTGGCATTGTCTCTCGTGATTTCCCCGCCTTCTCTGGAGAAGCGCAAAATGGTTTCCCTATCTTGGAAATTCAGGATTCTGGCTATCATGGGGCGCCGGTAAACCCGGGTGGTGGCTTCTTCTGTAGGGATCGGTGTGCTCGCTCGACCGCGAAGCCCTGCGAAAGGTGAGCAGCGCCCACTTCTTGTTGTAGGAGAGTTTCTATGAACATGGTAGGGTTAGAGCCCTCCATCCCTTTGGGAATTCCAAGTAGGCGCACATTATTGCGCCTGGCACGTCCCTCTGCATCTTCAGCTCTTTCTTCCAAGAATTTGGTTCGCTTCTCGAGTTCCTGGACTCTGTCTAAGATGTCTTTGAGGGTCTCAGTCGACTCTTTCTGTGTTGCCTCTGTTGTGGATACACGATCTGTGAGATTGCGCAGGTCTTATCGCATCAGCATCATGTCTGCCTTCACCTCCCCAATGTTTGTGTCTATAAACGAACGTAACCCACTGATGGCCTCCAATATCTGATTTTCCTTATCCTTCTCCTCAGGGTTTGTATGTCCCGGGCTGGGTTCTTTAGCCCGCCGGTCCTGATCTTTGGGTTTGCCAGCCGTGAAGGACTCCATAATGCTGTTCTTAGCTTTTTGCCTTGAGTGTTCGGCATAGTCCCTTGTAGTGGGCCGGCTCATTCGGAAGGTGAGGCTATCTCCCGAGTTGCCCAGGGTCTGGCTGGGGATCGGATTCCTAGATGCGGGTTGCCAACTATTACTCCAGAAGGGGGCGCTCGTGTGACTGGTGCTGGGTGTTCTTGGAGACTGGGGCGGGAGGTCTCTGACAGGTAGAGGGCAATTTGCTAGCAGGCCTTTCACTGTAGGGGCGCTGACCTTTTCTCCTGCACAGAGCTCCTGTAGTGGCATCTCTGTTTTGGTCTCGGTATTTCAGGGCCTAGTATGGTTGTACGTGGTTGTGACCTCCAACGGGGTTAAACAAGGGGCTTCTCCACTGGCGTTGTAGATCCGGCGGACCAGGTATACTGCAACCATCTAGTTGAGCATCCACGGGGTCTCCTCCAGGAGTCAACAGTCAGGGCACGCGGGGATGGGCACAGCTCAGAGTGGACCGGTGGGGGCGAGAGGCGCCCCACCACTGTAACAACTTTCAGACCACTAGATGTGTGACCCACGTGTGGTTTCTGCTTGGAAGGGGTTGCTGTGCAACAGGGTCTCTTTGCCGGCTTGGGATCAAGGCTGGGCACCCCCTCTGAATGTGTGCTCCAGGGGGAGGAGAACCGCCCGCCGAGGGTCTTGTGTCTCGCCGTTTGGTGCCCTGTGAGGGTTTAATATCTGGGGTCAGGATTTCCAGCCTGGTGTGTGGACCTTGCTTTTGTTGCACCCTATGGGCTGAGTCACATCACCTGCGCAACCTTTGAGGCCCGCCGGCTGCTGTGAAGGCCAAGTGGTGGGGGGGGGGGCCCATGGCCAGAGGTTGCCACGACCCACGCGAACTGCGGCTAGGGATTGAGGCACCGCCAATATGTTGTCCCAGTGAGAGTGAGTACTGTGGAGGGCCCGGCGACAAAGGCTCCCGGCTCCTAGACCCAAGTGGCACCCCACCACAATGTCAAGTGCCTCAGTCTCTTTCATTCGTGGCTACAGGGGCTTATCTGGATTCCCTGTAGCTGGGGAGACCAGTCGCGCTTCTTCCTTGATTTGTGTTGAGTCTATGGGTGTGTCAGTGGTCCGGAGCAGCAGCAATCGGCTGTCGCGAAAATGCCTAGGCCGGGAGTCAGGCAGGCTAAGCAGTGTTTGTTGAGGTCCTGCCTGCCTCGGTATATCCTTGGTTGCAGGCGTTCGGGTCCCGCTGAGGCGTGGAGTGAATATTGTGCCCCTGCATGTGAGGAGAGGAGGCAGCTGATGCGGCGCTGGAGCTCCGGGTATATTGGGGGCCCTACCCCAGTGGAGCTTCCAGGTCAGCTCAAGGCACCGATGCGCTGTCACCCCCGGTGTTCCCAGCGGGCCGGCGCCAGTCCGGGTACCCAGCTCTTCCGCTTCTGACACGTCAGGTGCCGGGAGCCACCCCGGGCGGTCGGTGCGCTGCAGGGCCCCGAGATGACAAGGAGGTTGCAGCAGTGGAGGACCGGGGTCAGGGCACATACGCCGCCAGCACTCCCCGCTGTGGATCGCTGGCTGGTGCTCTGCCCCGCATCCGGCTCCTCCTCTTCCCAAGGCTTAGAGCCGAGTCTCGGTCGCCATCTTTGGGGCCGGGGGGGGGGGGGCTGAGTTGCAAAGGCCGCGTTTTCCTGGATGTCGGTTCCGTTTTTCACCCCAAATGGCATGCAAGGGTGCGGGATTGCTTGCTTATGGTGGGCATATGATTATATGGGCTGTCAGATGGATCCAGCCATGTTCGTGAGGATCTTTGTAAGGATCAAGGCAGGAGCATGGAAGAAAGACGTCGTCAATCCATGAACCCAGTCCACACCCCCTGCACATGTTTATATAATTGGATTGAAATGGGGCTAACCCAATACAGAAGGGGTCAATTCTTGATTAATGTCTAAAAGGGGTTTAAACTGTAAAGTATAAAGGGTGAAAGCCCCTTCCAAAACGCCATGAGTAACTATATGCAAAGATGGAAGCCCTTGGGCCCTTGTTGTCTAAAACAAAAAAACATCCTTTGCCATGTAGCTTCCTGACTTGGTTGTATGCATAGTTGTATGCATAGTATATTGATGAAAAAAGGATGCACAAAAAAAGGATGCACAAAGTGTCATGCTAAAGTTCTGGGAGTAGCTCATTGAACTCATCGATGCATGCAAGGGCTAGTTCAATGACAATTAACTATACAGAATGCAAGTCTGTCAAACTGGGAAAATTACCTTGGAATATGAAACCAAGACCAATAACTTGGATCTAATTGATCTAATTGATCTAATTGAAACTTTATCTGAGGATCATATCATTAGCTTCTTTATTGCCAAATGGTCTTGGGATGTGATTTCACTGGCTCTCTGTCAGTGTGTCTAGGTGGATATACTGGTAAATTTTCTTTTTTTGGCTGGATCTATACTCTTGCATAGTAAGTCTTGCTTACTTACTTGCAACTGTATTTCTCCAGCATTGGTATCTTTCATATATTCACATGCTTGAATATTCCCCCATCGTTAGACTGGGAATCCTCAGTAATTTAAAAACCTTTCCATAGAAAAAGACAATGTGTTACACCCAGATTTCGGCATCCTACTCTCTGGCATCGTTGGCGGTTACAGCCGCGGATGCGATTTCGTACCACCAACAGGGAGCCCCCAGCTCAGAGGAGCGGTCTAGTGGTTTTTGAGAAGGACGAGACCGAGACTCCTCCCTCTACTCCGGAAGTACGATATGAACGAGAGTTGCCAGGAGTACTACGCGTTGCTACGATTCATCACAGCTCCGCTCCGTGAGTTACTGAAACTGCGATACACGCCTCTCATTGAGTAGATTTGGGGAAGCCTTTCTTCACTTTACTTTGCTTACATTTCCTACAGGACTTTCCTCTATATACCCCTATTCAGTCCGACCCAGCCGCTCCACCCGGCACAGTCTTGCGGACGAAATACTCAGTGGTCTTCTCACCCTTTGGTCGATCCCGTCTCGACACTACCCCCGAACTCCCAAGACTCAACACACAATCTCTGCATCCTGGTCTACCCAACAGGTAGGGATCTAAACATTCAGGCTTTGTCCCCCTTCACTTATCTTCTCACAAAATCTTATGCAAACACTTCCCTTCTGTTTTTTCTTTAACCAATAGCAGACCGGACCGCATCATCAGCCATCAGAGACTCTCCATAACATTCCTTGGGATTCTCCGACAGGTACATCTCACTCATTTCAACCTTGAGTACCATAAGGCGAAGGGTGTTATAACTATTTAATTCTATCTATCCTATTCCCACAGAAGAGTCTCACCTTTGCCAATTCATCGCGACTCCATCTGGTTAAACTTTCTACTTCAGCCGTGAGGGAACTACGCGAACCACCTACAGGACTACACCCACACCGGGTTTTTGTCCCTCTAAGAGGGTTTCCCGGAGAACCCCTCTTTTTGATACATGTGTTGGAAGGTTCGGGAAGGGGTCCCCAGTAAACTTTCACTCCTTCAGGATAGACCGAAGATAAGGTAGGACTTTTCCATTGTTGCTTGCAAAGTGCTTCTGATTTGTATCGGCAGTTATTACAGATAGCAACGCCAAAAGAAAAATAGAGCACATTTTCAAATTTATTTGAAAAAGCATTTCAGCTGACAACAATGGAACAACAGATACAGCAATTAGTCGCAGCGATGCAGAACATGTCTGCTGAGGTGCAATTACTGAAACAGGAGAACGCCACTCTTAAACAACAGGTAGGGCGTTCCGCCCAAAGTTCGGAGGTACCCTTTGACGGCAATCCACATGCCGTAAAGGAGTTCCTGGAATCTTGTACGATCCAATTTACTTTTAAACCAGCCTTTTTCCCTATGGATAGAGATAAAGTAGGGCACATGATTGCCCAGATGACCGGAGCCGCTCTGGCCTGGGCCACCCCATTAGTCACCAACAACAATCCAATCCTTGATGCATACCCTGCTTTTTGTAATAGTATCCGAAGCATGTTCAGCTGGCAGGAAGTAGTAGTTGCTTCCCAAGAGAAACTGTTGGATTTAAAACAGGGTAATCAGGATATACTTACGTACATAACGGCGTTCAAAAGAATGGCCGCAGATACCTCCTGGGCCGATGACGCCCTAATGACACTATTTAGACGTGGTCTGTCAGAAGACTTAAAGGACGAAGTGTCCCGTGTTCCCAGACCAACAAACCTCGCAGAATATATTGCCTTGGTTATGCAAATGGATTACCGTCTTCAGGAGAGGAACAGAGAAAGACGCAAGGGAAAAGGGTCTCGAGCTCATCCAGAGGTATTTACCTCCCCTAAGTCAGGCCCTTCAGACGAACCCATGCAATTGGGCACAGCTAGAGGTCCATTAACCCCAGAAGAACGGGCCCGAAGAAGAACACTAGGCTTATGCATGTATTGCGGATCTAATAACCATACTATTAGGGAATGTACTCTGATCCCTCCCCGGAAACCGGGGCAGGGAAACGCCAGTACCCGACCGTAAAAGGGACGACGGCATCGGGTCCTTTCACCATACCTAGTCCCTCTTCCCACATATCTGGTGGCTTTTCCGCCCATTCATTAGAGAGTATCATGATCAGTTTGAAAATCTCTTTGTCCTGGAACAACACTTCATTACTTAATGTTCCTGCCCTCATTGATAGTGGTGCCGCAGGAAACTTCGTAGATGATACCTGGGCACTCTCTCATAACGTTCCCCGTAGTCTGAGGGCGCTAGAGAGCCGTCCAAGATGGCGGCCTCCCTGTGAGCTCCGCGGAGCTCCCTAAAAGATCCTGAAGAATCGCGTGTTCCGTGGCTTATACACAGTTTACAATCCTTAGATATCGACAGCTGTGGCGTTTCTACTTCAGCTCCTGCCTTTATTTCCTCTGACCACCGCAGTTTCGCCCGAGGACGACGGATTGCGGGGCCTCCACCCCCCCACCCTTCAGCTGCCAGGCAGACGCGGCCACGCTGGGGCCGCAGCGTACGAATACGCTCCGGAAACTTGATCCGCCCACGACCACGATCACACGAGCTGCGGCACGGGCCTTGTCGGAACCCCTATCGCGGGGTGGAGCGGAGGATCGTGCCCCCGTGGTGCCCGTCGCGGACGGCCAAATCACCCATCACAGTAGATCGGAGAGAACCGGCGGGAGGGCGGCCGCGGCAGGCGGGTATCCGGGGACCCGACGGCGGGCCCGACGCTTCGGAGGGAGCGGAGAGGATTCAGGTACGTGCGCCTTGCGCCCCCGCTGCACCCGCGTGGGCCCGCGACTGGCCTGTCTTGCATTCGGAGCACCCGAGCCCACTGGTGCGTGATTTCTAACAACCCTGAAGCCGAGGGGATCCGTGACGCTACATTTATAAAGCGGGGTGCCTGCAAGTAGTCATCGTACCAGGCCCAAGAGATCTATGACCACGCGCCTAATATCGAAAGTTCAAATCAGACATTCGGTGCATTGTCAGTGAAGGATGTCGAGGGTGTTTGCTTAACAAACGGGAATCTTGAGTACTCATCTATTATTACTAATAGATACCCTCCTTCTTCTACGGGTCCATAAAAGTCCATTGCGACCTTTTGCCAGGGTCTCGTTGGGAGTGTGGTGAGTTGGAGGGGGTTTGGGTTTGGTCCTTGGGCTGCCAGTTGGCAGGGTCTGCAGTGTCTGAGCATGTCCTCCACTATCATGTCCATATATGGGAACCAGACATAGTTCCTGAGGAACCTTTTTGTGTTGTCGATTCCCCTGTGTCCTTCGTGTGCCAGCGTTGCTAGTGTCTTTCTTAGGTCTTTTGGTGCTACTAACCTCTTTCCTCGTAGTAGCAGCCCTTGGTCAGTTGCTATAAGCTCATCTTTTACTTTGGCTAGCCGGTCCAATTCTTTCTGGTCTACACCTCCTTCTTCAGTTCTGCTTCAGTGGCGTTCTCTCCATTTGTTGGAGCGGGTGAGTGTGATAGCGGCCCTGATCGTTGGGTCGGCTTTGCTCCTTTCCTCGAACGTCGTGGTCGATATGGTGGGCGGCATGGCATTTGACGATAGGTACAAGACATATTCAGTGGCCTCATGTGCCAAAGTGTCATCTTTGTCTTGTAGGGGGTGTCTGGATAAATAGTCCGCTGGGTTTGCGTCTCCTCCTGGTTTATGGATAATGGTGTAATCGTATTCCTGTAGTCTTATCCCCCATCGCTCTATGCGGGGTGGCATCTTCGTCCTGGGGTTCCCAAAGATAGATAAGATGGCTTGGTGGTCTGTCACAAGGGTAAATTTCCGGCCAATGATGAAGTGGTGGTACTTTTCACACGCCCATACCGCGGCCAGGCTTTCTCTCTCTGCTTGAGAGTAGGCTTTTTCCGTGTGCGACAGGGCTCGGCTGGCGTAGGCAACTATAGCGTGGTGGCCGTTGTCTGCAGAGTCAGTTTGTGCTAGGATGGCTCCCAGCCCCACTGGGCTCGCATCGACTGTGATGATGGTGTGCCAGTTAGGATCAAAATATGCCAGTTGTTTGTTGTTGGTAAGTCCCTCTTTTATCGCTATGAATGCCTCCTGGCAGGGTGCGTCCCATATGAACGGTTGGTTCTTCTTCAGGAGGTTGCGGAGCGGGTCAGTCGTTGTGGCGTAGTTCGGAAGGTATCGCGCACAGTATCCCGCCATTCCCAATAGCGAGCGTAACTCTGCTGTGTTCGTCGGCGCTCGAAGCTCAGTGATGGCCTTTATTTTGTCTGGGTCTGCAGATATACCGTTGTTTGAGAATGTGTGTCCGAAAAATGTGAGACTTGTTCTGTTAATGACGCACTTGCACTCATTCAATGTTAGCCCTGCATCTTGTAGGATGGAGCAGATGTTTCTGAGAGCCCTATCGTGCTGGTCTTGATCTTTCCCAAATATCAGGATGTCGTCACTGTAGTTTAATGCATTCGTCTCTGATGCTATGAGACGCCTGATGGTCTCTTGGAATATTTCCGCGGCCGATGAGATGCCGAAATTTAATCTTTTATATCGGAACAGGCCGTTATGGGTCGTGATTCTGGATCCAGGACGAGTTGATGGTAGCCCTGGTTGAGGTCAAGTTTCGAGAAAAATCTCGCCTGGTTTAACCTGATTAGCATGTCCTCCAATCCTGGTCCCGGATGCCTTTCTCTCTGGATGGCGGTATTTGGGATGCGCATGTCTACACATATACGAAGGCGACCATTGTCCTTGGGGACAATTACTATTGGTGACACCCAGGGTGTTGGCCCCTCCGCTTTCTCTATGATGTCATTCCGGAGGAGAAGTTGTATTTCCTTTGATACTTGCTCCTGGAGGTGGAAACCCACTTTCCGTGGGTGCTATGGAACTGGCCTGACATTTTTGTCTATGTGTAGTTTGATGCATGGCCCTTTAAACATTCCTACCCCTTCGAACAGTTTGGGGAAAGTGTTCTTGAGTTCCCTTTTTTCCAATGGTCTGTCTGTCATTGCCCTGACGGATTCGCATGGTAGTGGTAGTCCTTCAATGACCTCCGACTGGTCATAATGTAGGTCAATCAGGGCAAGTGCGTTAGCTGTCCTGTAACTGAGAAGGAAGCGGCCAATAGCTGGGCTTCTTATCACATGTATCGTGGCGGTTGTTGTGATGTCTCTGTGCCGTAGATCGCATTGAAATTTCCCTTTAGATGTCATGGGTTGGGCTGCTCCCCATTGGAAGATGTGTGTCTTAGACTCTTGGATGGGGTATGTCGAAGCAATTTCACGATAGATGTCTTCATTCATGACATTTACCGTTGCTCCTGTATCAACGATAAATCTGTTTTGGGCTCTTCCCATTTGGATTGTTACTCTGGGAGCCGCAGTGTCCTCTTCCTCCACACTGAGAAGGCATACATACTCTCGGTCGTATCCGTCTTGCAGGTATTGAGGTTGTTCATTTTCACCTGGTGGATAATGTGGTGGGGCGTAGGGGTATGGCTCCCTGTCGCGCTCCCGGATGCCTGGTGCTTCCGCTTTGCGGTTGTCTTCGCGTTCTAGTTCCCGCATGAAGTCATCCTGATAGGCATCATATAGTTCGTGGTCTTTCCTGTCCGGTTCAATCTGAAGTCCCTCCAGAGCTCTCACTGTGTTTGGGCGTTGATATGATGGCGCGGGAGGTACGTTCCTGTCTACTTGGTGGTGCTGTTCTTTATGTGCGTCTATCACGCGAGGGGCAGGTCGTGGGCGTGTTGATCCCCCTTCCGGTAGTGGTTCCCTGCACATCACTTGGAAGTGGTTCTCCATTCCGCATCTCATGCACCGTTGCCCGATGGCGGGGCACGGTCCTCTGTGTGGATATTCGAATCCACAGCGATGGCATTGGCGGCCACCCTGTGCTCGTTGTGTCGGGTACCTCTGGTTGGTCCTTGGTTGGGGGTTTGGCTGGCGGGCATAGGGATGTATTGCGGCTATAGTTTCTCCCTTTTTTGGGTTCTCAATGGCTGCTGCCTGAATGTCCACTCTTTCGTAGACCCTGGCTAGGTCTAGCACTTCTTTTAGAGATAAGGGTTTCTTGAAGAGGTGCTTCCGGAACATCGAGGATACACACCCTTCTATGATGCGTAATCTAATGGCTTCCTCATCATTAAAGTTAGCAAAGTCACATTTGGATATTTTCCTTTGGAGACGTATTACGAACTCCCCTATTGATTCGTGAGGTAGCTGGCCACATTGGTTGAAAGTGTATCTTTCATAGTCTCGGTTAGGTGTGATGACCAGCTTTTCGTTAATGGCTTGCAGGAGTCTTGCATACGTGGTGCGATCTTGTGGAGGGATTGTGCGTATAATGTTTTTGATTTCTCTCCCTGCGACATTTGCAAATATGCTCATTATGTTGGGAGGTTCTTGCGTGCCAATGGCACCTACAAAGTCGTCAAATTCCTCCATCCATTCTTCCCATCTTTGCCCCTGGTCATGGTGTGGGTTCAACGTGAATGGCGCAGGTCTCCTCATTAGGCTTGCATGAGAGGAGGGAGCTCCTGGTGGTGGTGGTGGTGCAATCGGGTTTGCCGCGTCTGCAGATGACATGGTGGTGACGCTTGGTGGTCCTACGTCCACTGAGGTGGTGTGCATGTATTGTCACCTGGTTGTGGGTTTCCTTGATGTGTAGCGTGGAGCGCTGCGTCGTAGACGCTCGGGGTGCCTTAGTAGGCTTTTCTGCTGCGGTGTGAGCTTGCGCGTTGGGGCACGCTGTTCACCTTCTGCTTCTTGTGTGTAGGCCAGCGCTCTGGTAAATGCCACCTTTAGGTGTGTTTACTGATGTGTCACCTTTAGGTGTGTTTTACTGATGTGTCACGTGGGTGGGAGACTCGGGGTTCCCCTTTTGCTACCCCTTTCCGACACCTTACTTGAGGGGTGGATGCCGCGAGCCTGCGGGTCTCCTCTTCCGTGACGTGTGGGCCTGCTGTATTCCCTCGTGGTCTCCTTCTTGTGGGCCTCTTCCGGCTCGCGGGCTCCTCTGGTTGTTGGCTCTACGCTGCTGGGCTCTATAGTCTTGGGCGCACGGGCCCCCCGATCTTCCGGTCGGCGGGTCTGTAGCTGGCGGTCCTCCGCTGCCGGGCTCCTCACTGCCGGGCTCTCCAGTCCTGGGCGCATGGGCCCCTCCGATCTTCTGGTCGGCTGGTCTGCTGCTGGCAGGCCACCACTGCTGAGCTCCACACTGCTGGGCTCTCCGGTCCTAATACGCTGCAGGGCACACGGGCCCACCGGGTCTGCTGGGCTTACGAGTCCTCCTTAACTGCTGGGCACACGGGCCCTCCTTGAACGCTGCTGGGCGCGCAGGCCCTCCTCACACTGCTGGGCTCACAGGCCCTCCAAACTGCTGCCGGCACGCAAAGGGTCGTATCGGCTTCGTCGCCAGTGTTGGACCCCGCTCATACGCACGCACTCAGGCCTACAAATGACGCGGAGCCAAATATATGGTGAACCAACTTTATTCACCTCCAAACTCCAACTGCCGTCCCCTTCCTCCAGCCCTTCCCTTTCCGTCTTTCCTCCCGCTCTTTCTCCTTGTCTGCCCTTAAAGGGACAGTGTCTTTTTATTCATGTATAACACAGCCTAGCCCAGAACTGAGCCCAGAGGCCCAGAACAGAGCTCTATCCAAGGACGGCCTAAGCAGAATCTAATCGACACAACTACTCAGAATTCGCGGGCCCTCCCGGCCTTCCAGCGGCCAACATACTCGGCGTGCCTGCAGGGGAGCCATCCCGCCATCCGTAGTCACCTCAAGGATGGGGAAAAATGATAGATCGCAGAGGAAATTAAACTTTGAAGGCTGTGTCTCTGCCAAAGCAACCGCCTCAACCAGCAGACCACAATCACCCGAGCAGGACCAGCCCCACGAAGTCGGAGAGTCACAAGAGCTTGACATTAGGGAAATCCTGCTAGATCTCAAGGCTGGAATAGGAGGCCTGGGGAGCAAACTAGACTCCCTTTCCTCCAAAGTCGACCAACTTCAACATAGACTGGACAAGCACGCCGACAGATTAGATACCGTTGAACAGAGAGTCTCCGACCTTGATGACGGTACATCGACCTTAACCGCCAGAGTATCCCTGTTGGAGGCGCAAGTGAAGGCGGTGAGCGCCAAGAACGAAGATCTAGAGGGACGCTCCCGGCGAAATAATCTAAGGATTGTTGGCATTAGGGAACATCAGCCCCCTCAGAGAATGGAAGAATACATAGAGAAGATCTGCACGGACCTGTTCGGGACAGAGATCCTATCGAAATTCTTCGTGGTTGAACGGGCCCACAGAGTCCCCAACACAAGACCCGTCCCGGGAGCAAACCCTCGACCCATCATCGCAAAACTGCTCAATTACAGGGATCGTGACGCCATTTTGAGAGCCGCCAGGGACAAGGGGGACCTTCAACACGATGGAGACAAGATCAAATTCTTCCCGGATTTCTCCCAAGCAGTCCAGGCGCAAAGGCGTTCATACACTGCAGTGAAACGTAGATTGCAAGAGAATCAGATTCAATACTCCATGCTTTTTCCTGCGAAACTCTGTATACAATACAAAGGCAAAACTCAGTTCTTCAATACGCCTGAGGAGATCAATGAATACTTAGACCGCAATGGCTGTAGATCCGCTCCGAGCGATGCAAACCCCCAAAGAGGAAACAGACCTAGAAGGGAGCCGCCATAAAGACCCACCCGGCAGCTGTCACAGATTGAAAATTTCCCAGTGCCATAGAGGCAACAACGTCACCACCATGGAACAAACTCTCTATGCGACTGGGAGCCAGCCTCCTCTTGGAGGGCCACTAGCACCCCTAGCACAGCAATGCTTACTGTTGGGTTAACCGAGGACTGTTCATCACGGGCCAGTTGGGAGTTGCCCGTGCACGGGAGGGTGGGTACACCGTGGGCCTGTTGGGGGTTGCCCGCACGAGGGAAAGAGCCAAAAGTTACCATATTGTTTTTGTCCGATCAATTACGTTCAAGCACACAACAACCACAGATCACTGACCCGGAGCCTGCAATCGGCGAGAGGAACCTCTGCACCTTCAAGCACTTCCAGATCCGCATGACAGAGGTGGCATTGCCCCCCTCCTTTTTGTCGTCACAAGATGGGGTCAATTAAAACCGCCACCTGGAACATCAGAGGCGGCAACCAATCCTCCAAACTCAGGAAAGTCCTCCAGTACTTACGGAGACACAAGATCACTATCGCTATGCTGCAGGAGACACACCTTACACCATCAGCAGAACATCACTGGGCCCGCTCATGGGGCTGCCATAGACACTTTTCTTCATACTCCTCGTACGCGAGAGGCGTAGCAATACTGATCAACAGGAAGGCCGGTTTCAGTTTGATCGGTTCTAAGAAGGACGAAGAAGGCAGGTTTCTACTGGTGAGGGGCCTGCTTGCGGGGAAGGAAATAGTTTTGGTGAACACCTACGCTCCCAATGTCGACGGGCCGAGTAACTTCAGCTGGATCATGTCAAACCTGGAAACATACACCTCAGCAACTATCATTTGGGGAGCAGATCTCAACACCCCCCTAAACCCCCATATCGACAAATCGCACGGTCCGAGCAACAGAATCTCCAAGGCCAGTCGCCAAGTTACAGAGATCTGCCAGGCCTTTGAGCTATCCGACATCTGGAGACACTCCCATCCAAACTCCCACGACTACACCTTTCACTCAGCAGTCCATAACACCAGCTCCCGCATTGACTATCTACTGGTGTCATCCCGGAGTCCGTTCAGATGGGGGCCCTGCCAAATTCTGCCACGATCCCTATCCGACCACTCTATGGTCACACTCGAATTTACGCTATCCGAGATGCCGAAAACCCCCGTGAACTGGAGATTCAAATCGGGTGCGCTCCTAGACCCTACGTTTGCAGATGAACTCCGGCAGGACGTTACCACCTTCCTCGAGACGAACCAAGGCTCAGTCGACTCACCCGGCACGCTATGGGAAACATTGAAATGCTACGTGAGAGGCGTATGCATGGCTAAAGAAAGTGGCATCCTGAAGCTGATCAGGCAAGAGTTAGCAGACAGTGAACGACGTTTGAAAGACCTGGAAAACAAACAAGCGACATCCCCAGACGCGCAGACCCGGGCCGACCTAAAGATGGAATTAGTAAAATTCCACACAGCAGCTGAACGCGAAATGAAATTCCTGGGCCGCAGACATAAGATCAGGCAATACGGCGAAGGGCAGAAACCCGGGGCGCTCCTGGCCCGCCTCTTGAGACTTGACCAGACACCCCCCAGGTGGAATGCATCCGCGACATGAACGGGAACCTAACCTACTCCAAAGAAGACATTGTGAATACATTTCATAAATTCTACCAAGACCTGTACAGCTCCCGATTCACTAGTAACCCCGAAGAGATCCAGAACTACCTTAATGACACTGAACTTTACTGGGTGATCCATGAACTCCGTGAACCCTTGAATGCGCCCATCACACAGGGAGAAATCACTGAGGCAATAAAATCACTCCCAAACACTAAAGCACCTGGCCCCGACGGTCTCACCGGCAAATTTTATAAGGCACACGCACCCACGCTAGCCCCACTGCTCCTTCAAGTATATGAAGAGGCCTTAGAACAAGGGATTCTTCCACCCACCCTCCGCGAAGCCAATGTCACTCTCATTCACAAACCAGGCAAACCCCGAGACGATTGTGCCTCCTATAGGCCGATCTCACTGATCAACCTCGACAAGATTCTAGCCAAGATCCTAGCGAATCGTCTCCTCCCCCTCATGCCCGCACTGGTTCTGGGTGACCAAGCCGGCTTTATTCCCGGACGCAGTACGACATATGGCATTCGCCGACTGTTCGGAGTCATCGCTGCACTCGACCCATCACAGCAGGCCATTGCAGTATTACTAGATGCCGAAAAGGCTTTCGACTCTGTCGAATGGCCATACCTCTTCGCTACACTCACACAAATGGGTCTAGGGAAAACCTTTATCAGGATGGTCTCACTATTGTACAATGACCCCCGCTCCTACATTACCCTCGGCTCTACCAAATCTCCCGGTGTTAAACTGGAAAGGGGAACCAGGCAGGGATGCCCCCTGTCGGCCCTCATATTTGCCTTAATTATGGAACCACTCTCCTCCAGGCTAAGGATGCACCGAATCGAGAGAGGCCTCGCCCTAGGCCCACACAGACTGATCGTCTCCCTTTACGCGGACGACGTAATGCTGTTGATCAAAGATCCCCAAACAAATCTCAACCCAATCATGCGTGAGGTGATCCGATTCAGTGGCTTCTCTGGTCTCAAAATAAATCACTCTAAATCAGTAATATTCCCGCTAACAACAACCACCCATCAGTTCCGAGAAGACCATGGATTTAGTTGGGAAAACACAGGGGTTCGCTACCTCGGCATTCTCTTGTCACTTAATCATGATGAGATATTTAAAGATAACTATGGCCAAGCACTCCAATCCCTCCGTGAGCGTATCCAGAGATGGAAGGCGCTTCCCCTAACACTATGGGGGAGGGTTTCACTGACTAAAATGATGATTCTCCCCAGACTTCTCTATTTGTTTACGAATATACCCCTATTACTCCCACGCTCATTCCTGCAGAAAATTAGAAGCCTCATTTTGGAACTAATCTGGGCGGGTAAACCGGCGAGAGTCGTCTACACAACTCTGACATTACCGGTGTCACACGGCGGCCTTGCACTTCCGGACATTGAAAAATACTACTGGGCCGCTCAGGCTCAATTTCTCAGCCATTGGTATGCTTCTGAGTATGTCCGTCCACATGTGCAGGTTGAACGCGCCCTGGCCTCCCCAGACTTCTTAACAGCTGTGATCTTCAGCAATCTTTCGGTGCCATATGGCACGCTGAACACAGTCCTATCCTCATACGCCGTCTGGAGGAGAATCGCCCGTAATCACGGAATACAGATAAGATATTCCCCGCTACTACCCGCCAAGTTTATCCCCGGTATTCCCCTAACCAACGAAAAAGTTTTTCTGATCTGGCTGAATAAAACGAACATACATTCCATGGGTGACCTGTTCCCAGACGGCGTATTCATCACCCCACAACAGCTCAGGGAGAGAGGCGGCACCACCTCACTTGACATTTTCCTTTACTTCAGATTGCGTCATACCCTGCAGGCCCGCTTTCCAACATTCCCCAAACAACCACCAACGTGGACCCTGTTGCACAATGCGATCCAGGCCAAGGGAGAGGGAAGATTAGTGTCCATAATTTACAAATCATTGCTTGCTGACTCAACTGTCACCGCCGCTAAGGCAAGGCGCAGATGGGAAACGGCCCTTCACACCACAATACCCGAAGACGATTGGACCTACATCCTTCGGCAAACTCAAAAAGTAGCGCTAAACACTCGCTATAAACAGACCCACTTTAACTTTGTGCATCAAACATACTATACTCCCCAAAAGAAACGACATCACCACCCCGAGGCCTCTGACCATTGCGAAAGATGTGGCACCTCCTCCGCCGACTTCGTCCACCTCGCATGGCACTGTCCGGGCATAGCCCGATTCTGGTCCTCAGTTCTACAGCATACGAGCGACATAATGGGTGAGGTGCTAGCCACTGATCCAGTAGTCGCGCTCTTGGGTATGCCAAGACACCTGCAAACCCCGGTCCGGAAATTGGCCTCCCTGCTCTTAGTGCTCGCCCGTAGAAGGATAGCCCTGGCATGGGGACGTGGCCCTCTTCCCTTGCTCACCGCATGGAAGGAAGATATCCTTTATTGTCAGGACATGGACACTGAATTCACGCGAACCCTTCCCCTACATGCGCGACCACCCGACATTTGGGGTCCCTATATTCAATATCTACTCACTACCACCGAGGCTACACATTCCCAATCGCAGACTCAGCAATCATAACCCAGATAAAGTTCCAGGTCCCACTATTCATGCGAACACCCGTAGAGCGGATTATTGGATAGAGTAGTTTGTCCGATGAACATGCGATTTGCACTAACCGATATGTTTTGTATGTGCTATGAACGTAACGTTTGGCTTTTTCTTTTTTCTCTCTTATGTTAAGTTAACCTGTTATTACAGGTGGTTCGTTGTATGTTTATGTTAAAATCTAAAATAAATTTAAAAAAAAAAAATAAATAAAAAAAATAACGTTCCCCGTACCGCAAAAGAAATGGCCGTACCTGTGGAAAGCGTGGACGGAAGTCCGCCTACATCAGGACCCATTAAGGATCAAACCTTGCCCTTGTTGATGGTGGTTGCTTCACATCAAGAGAATATAGAGTTCGACATAATCAAAACAACCCATTACCCAATCATCTTAGGGCTGCCCTGGCTAAGACACCATAATCCCTGTATTAACTGGGCAGTAGGCACAATTTTCTTGGGTTCTGAACGATGTGTACAACATCACCAATTGGTAAACTCCTCCAAGGTAGAGCAAATGCCAGATCCCGGGGTCTCGACTACTGTAGTCAACAAGGTCTCTTCCTTGCCTCCTGAATACGAACGTTTTCGTCCCGTATTTTCTCACCCAGAGTTTTCAGAACTCCCACCTCACAGAAGAGATGATTGTGCCATAGACTTGGTACCAGACACCCCCCTTCCTTTTGGCAGGTTGTATATTCTGTCGGCAAGAGAGAAAGAAGTTTTAAAGGAGTACTTACACACCCATCTCAAGAACGGATTGATTACAGAATCCACATCCCCGGCAGCCGCTTCGCTTTTTTTCATTCCGAAAAAAGACACATCGGAACTTCGCCCTTGCATAGACTTCAGAGGGTTGAACAAAATAACCATCCCGGACAAGTATCCAATGCCTCTTATTCCTGACATACTAGAAGCAGTACAAGGGGCCACATTTTACACCAAATTAGACCTAAGGGGAGCGTATCACCTGATTCGCATCAAAGCTGGCGACGAGTGGAAAAAGGCATTCAGAACGCCCTTTGGTCATTTCCAGTATAAAGTCATGCCCTTTTGACTTAGGGACGCTCCAGCAGTTTTTCAAAGATTTATGGACCACATCTTTTCAGACATTAGTCTTCATTACGTTATAGTTTACTTAAATGACATTTTAATTTTTTCTCCCTCTTTGAAAGAACATCAGTCCCAAGTGAAGGAGGTTTTACACTGATTGCAGGAAAACCATTTGTATTGCAAATTAGAGAAATGTGCGTTTCACAAGACAACCATAGCATTTCTGGGTTATATTCTCTCCCAAGAAGGGATTGCTATGGATCCTGCAAAAGTTTCCGCAATCACGGAATGGCCTCCTCCTAGTTCTATTAAAGAGATACAAAGATTTCTAGGTTTTGCCAATTTTTACAGGCATTTCATTCCACACTTCTCTTCTTATACTAAACCCATCACTCAATTGCTAAAAAAAGACACCCCATATCTTTGGAACTCCGAGAGACAGAAAGCATTTGACCACCTGAAGATCCTCTTTACCCAGGCTCTGATACTTAAAAGTCCCAGATCAACAGCGTCCTTTTATTGTGGAATCGGATGCTTCGAAACATGCCCTTGGAGCGGTTCTACTTCAATCGGACAGTCATAACATCGAAAGACCTGCAGCCTTCTTATCCAAGACCCTCTCACCGGCAGAGATCAACTATACAGTCTTAGAAAAAGAACTTCTAGCCATTAAGCGGGCCTTTGAAGAATGGCGACATCTCCTTTTGGGAGCACGATACCCTACCGAAGTAAGAACTGATCACCACAACCTCCGTTCTCTCCAGTATGTACAAACCTGCAACAGCCGACAGGCACGATGGGCGCATTTTTTCTCGCCCTACCAAATCAAATTTTCCTTCATCCCGGGAAATACCAATCTCCGGGCCGACGCTTTATCCCGAAAAGATCCTGCGGAGAAGATCCCCTTCCGAGCAGAACCTATGTTTCCAAAGGCAGTTTTTGTTCCTGTAGTCCATCACTTCTTGCAGACACTGGAGGACAAGACTAAGGAACTGCTGACAGCAGAACCAGAAAATGGTCTCATTAGGGGATTGACAAGCAGCAGAGGACTCCTATTCAAAGGGGAACAAGTGTACGTCCCGGATACAACTCTCCAAAAAGAAGTATTGAGACTTTGTCACGATTCACTGGCAGCTGGTCACCGAGGAATCTTCAACACTCTCGAGTTGGTTCAGAGGCATTTTTGGTGGCCCTCAGTCCGTACTGATGTCCGGGATTATATCGCGTCATGCACGATATGTCTTCAGACTAAATCTCCCCGGAGACCACCTATGGGAAAACTGGTCACGACCCCTATTCCGGAGAGACCATGGCAAATAATTACAACAGATTTCATTGTGGATCTACCGAGATCGGAAGATTGTACCGCTATCATGGTAACCATAGATACATTGACCAAAATGGCTCATTTTATACCTTTGCCGGCAGTTCCTTCAGCAGCCCAGATGGCTCACATATTTTTGGAATGCATTTTCGCTTTACATGGCCTTCCGGATACCATCATTTCGGACAGGGGTCCACAGTACAGTTCCAGATATTGGAAACAACTATGCTCCCTTCTAGGGATATCCCGAGCGTTGAGTTCTGGGTTCCACCCGCAGAACAATGGTCAAACGGAACGCCTCAACCAGACGCTGGAAGGGTACCTTCGGTGTTATGTCTCCTCTGCACAGGACAATTGGAAACGTCAACTACCGTTGGCTGAATTTGCTTATAATAATGCGACTCATTCGGCTATCAAAGCAAGTCCTTTTTTTTGCACCTATGGCTTTCATCCTACAGTCTTCCCAGTTGCAACATCACCGGACGCACAATTCCCGGCTCTGGAGAGACTGGTAGACGCCATCCAACTAGGACACCGGACTGCTCGCCTGGCTCTTCAAGAAGCCCAGACGCACAGTAAAATTCAAGCAGATAAACATCGTTCTCCAACTCCACAATTCCATATTGGTGGACGGGTCTGGTTGGCGAGCAAATTTCTACCGAGAAGGCTTGTCCCGTCCAAACTGTCTCCCAGATATTTTGGACCATTTTCCATAGTGGCGAAATGGGGTCCTGTGGCCTATACCTTGCAGCTACCCAGATTTTGGAGCCGTATTCATCCGACTTTTCACGTCTCCCAATTGAAGCCAGAAGTACGGAACCGCTTTCATCTTACGGCGGTATCCGCCCCTCCGCCGGTGATGACCGATACGGGTCCCGAATACAAGGTCTCGGGTATATGTGACTCTCGGTATCATCGGGGTGTCCTTCAATACCTGGTGGACTGGAAGGGTTATTCTCCTTCTGAAAGGTCGTGGCAGCCGGCTTCGGCCATCCATGCTTCCCGATTGATTCGCTCCTTTTATCTTCTTCATCCTGGCAAGCCTGGTTTCCCTTCTTTGGGGAGGGGGTATACTGTTGCACCCAGATTTCGGCATCCTACTCTCTGGCATCGTTGGCGGCTACAGCAGCGGATGCGATTTCGTACCACCAACAGGGAGCCCCCAGCTCAGAGGAGCGGTCTAGTGGTTCGTGAGAAGGACGAGACCGAGACTCCTCCCTCTACTCCGGAAGTACGATATGAACGAGAGTTGCCAGGAGTACTATGCGTTGCTACGATTCATCACAGCTCCGCTCCGTGAGTTACTGAAACTCCGATACACGCCTCTCATGGAGTAGATTTGGGGAAGCCTTTCTTCACTTTACTTTGCTTACATTTCCTAGAGGACTTTCCTCTATATACCCCTATTCAGTCCGACCCAGCCGCTCCATCCGGCTCAGTCTTGCGGACGAAATACTCAGTGGTCTTCTCACCCTTCGGTCGATCCCGTCTCGACACTACCCCCGAACTCCCAAGACTCAACACACAATCTCTGCATCCTGGTCTACCCAACAGGTAGGGATCTAAACATTCAGGCTTTGTCCCCCTTCACTTCTCTTCTCACAAAATCTTATGCAAACACTTCCCTTCTGTTTTTTCTTTACCCAATAGCAGACCGGACCGCATCATCAGCCATCAGAGACTCTCCATAACATTCCTTGGGATTCCCCCACAGGTACATCTCACTCATTTCAACCTTGAGTACCATAAGGCGAAGGGTGTTATTACTATTTAATTCTATCTATCCTATTCCCACAGAAGAGTCTCACCTTAGCCAATTCATCGCCACTCCATCTGGTTAAACATTCTACTTCAGCCGTGAGGGAATTACGCGAACCACCTACAGGACTACACCCACACCAGGTTTTTGTTCCTCTAAGAGGGTTTCCCGGAGAACCCCTCTTTTTGATACCTGTGTTGGAAGGTTCACGAAGGGGTCCCCGGTAAACTTTCACTCCTTCAGGATAGACCGAAGACAAGGTAGGACTTTTCCATTGTTGCTTGCAAAGTGCTTCTGATTTGTATCGGCAGTTATTACACAATGTACTTTGCCAATGATGCCCTAAAGGCACTCGCCTGTGTGTCCCTCCACTTCATTTTGGTTCCTTTTGAACTTAAGCAAGGAGGTGGCAGGGCTTAAGTTCCACCCCAAGCAGCCATCTTCAGATTATGAGCCCTAATAGTGACTGTTACAATGATGAGGTGGGTGGGCACATGTGAATCTCAGAAAGATACCAATGCTGGAGAAATACAGTTACAGGTAAGTAACAAAGACTTCTCCAGCATTGGATCTTTCATAGATTTACATGCTTGAATAGAATACAAAACAGTGGGCCTATGCCACCTACTTTAGGTCAACAATAGTACCTCAGCATACATAGGTCAACAATAGTACCTCAGAGAGTACCCTGAACACATTATGCGTGCTTGAAACATGAAGGGAAGGAGGGAAAGAACAATGGCTGCTCCTACCTCATGCAAACCGGTGTCGCAGAACTGCTTGTCGGAATGCGGACTCCCTTCCAGCTTCTTCATCCAGACAATAGTGCTTGGCAAACATATGGAGCGTGCTCCATGTAGCCGCTTTGCATATGTCCTTCATGGCCAGTCCCGCCTGGAAAGCTTCAGTAGCTGCCCTGCCTCTGGTTGAATGGGCAGTAGCTAGACTGGTAAGTGGGGCGCCCTTGATTTTGTGGCAGTGTGTAACGCAATTCACCACTCACTGGGCAAGGCCCAGTTAGGAGATGCTTTGGCCCTGCAAATTAAGTGAACATTCTTGGAGACTCGCAACCGATCTAGGTAGTGCAGGGCGTGTTCAGCGCTGGAGGAATGATTGCCAAAAAGAATTGGCAGTACGATGCTGACAGAGTCCTGTCAGACAACACCTTGGGGAGAAACTTTGGGTGCGGCATGAGGACTACTCAGTCCTTTAGAAAGACTGTAAATGGAAGATCTGTGTAAACAACTTGCAGTTTGCGGATTCATCTTGCTGACATGATTGCCACTAGGTAGTGGACTTTCCATGACAAGAAGTTTAGATTGCATTTGTGAATGGGCTCGTATGGAGGAGCCATTAATGCTATTAAAACTGTGTTGACAACTCCAGCTCGGAGTAGGTGCTCGCACCGGTGGGAAGGTCTTCAGCAAACCCTTCATGAACATTTTTACTGCTAAATCGAGATAAGGGATGTAGCTCCAGGACCTCTGAAGTAAGATGCGATGGCCCGAAAAATGAACCTTGATAAAAACTTGTGACTGGCCCGTTTTAGCCCAGTGGAGCAGGTAAGGTAGTAAATGGCTTACTGTGACTGACAGCCGGTTAAGTTGTTGTGCCCCACACCAGGTTGTAAACCGTATCCATTGCTTTGCATATGTGTATCGTTGGAAGGTGCCATGGTGGCTCATAAGATATCCCAACATTCGTTTGGCAATGTTAGTTTGGTGTGTTTTTCATTGCTCAGCAACCAAGCCCAGAGAGAGCAACGCTGGGTCGTGGTGAAGAATTTCCCCATTCTGTTGCCTCAGCAGTGCTTGGTACGCTTTGAGACGGTTGGGCGTGGCATGCATCATCTGTAGGAGTTGTATACCATTCTTGCCAGGCCTATTCCTGCAGTATTAAAATCATTCTGCAGGGTTGTTCTCTCACCCATCTCAGCACCCTGGCTAGCAGGGGTATCGGCAGGAAGGCCTATAGGAACTCGCTTGTCCATGTCAGAAAGAAAGCATTCCCCAGTGAATCCCCTTCCGGACACCTGGATGCGAAGAGAGGGCATTTGTTGTGCCTGGTTGTAAAGAGATCTATGTTTGGTGACCCCATCTTTAAAGATTCATTCAACCTCGGCCCAATTAAGCTCCCATTCGTGGGACCAGGAGAATTTCCTGCAAGAATGTTGTCCTTTCCTGGAAGCTGTTCTGCTTTGACCTGAATGTTTTGGGCAAGGGCCCATTTCCAGAGTTTCTGCGCCGTTGCAGACAGCAGTGCCGACATCGTGCTGCCTTCGTTGTTGGTGTAATGCATTGAGGTTTTGTTGTTCACCTGTTTGGTGACCACCTATCGCACGAGGACCGGTTTAAGGACTTTAGCGCCCATCAAATTGCTCTGAGTTCTAGGACATTGATGTGCAGGTCTGACTCTTGTGTGGACCATGTTCCCTTTGCTTACAAGTCTCTGAGATGGACTCCCCATCCTGATTGGGACTCATTTGTCCTGAGAAGAAGTGTGGAAGTAGGGGCCTGGAAAGGCATGCCTTGTTCAAGGTTTTTCTCAGCAGGCCACCAGTGTAGGGCTTGGTGGAAAGGACATGACAAGTGCACTCTGTTCTCCCATGAACCCAATGCTTGGATCCATTGTCGATCTAGTTCTTCCTGGATAGGTCTCTTTCTCAACCTGAAATTTAGAACTAGTAATATAGATAACATCATGCCCAGCAGGGATTTGTAGTGACGCACCATTGTCGTGCATGCCTTTTAAGAACCAGTTCACCAGCTGAGAGATTGATCTTCTTTGGTTGGAGGGCAGTCCCACTCGGGTGCTAGTTCTGCTCCCATAACGCCCGGAGCACCCTCTTCTGCTTCCAGAAAGAGGGCTTTCTGCTCCGACCTGACGACTAAATTTTCATTTTTGATTGAGAACTCTAGATTGGTGATGGCCTCCATTGATTATTTGACCATCTGTACTCTTGATTTTGTTTTGATGAGCCAATCAACGTGGTATGGAAAGACTTCCACACCTGCTCTTCTTGGCTACACTGCCATTGGTGCAAGACATTTGGTGAAGACCCTCAGGGCTGACGTTAGGCCGAAGGGAAGTACCCGGAATTGATCATGTTTGTCTCCCGCTGTAGACCTCAGGTAGCACCTGTGCGCTGGATGTATGGGTATGTAAAGACACGCATACTCTAGGTCAATTGTAGCTAGAACATCACCCTGCTGGATCCAAGGTAGGACCTGTTGGAGTGTGGCCATTTTGAACCTTAAGTGCTTCACATACTTGCTTAAGGCACATAGGTCTAGAATCGGGCACCATTGTCAGTTTCTTTTTCTTTACTAGAAAAAAGCATGAATAGAATCCTTTCCCTCTTTGAGAGGAACAGCCTCTACAGCTGCTTTTTATAGCAGTTTGTCTACTTTTAGGTTCAGATAAGCCATGTAATGTGCGTTGTGTAAAGCTGGGGGCTGTGTGAGGAACTCAATGGCTTGTCCTTTATTATTTGAAGCACCCACTTGTCTGACATGATCTTTTGCCACTGATACAGATGGTGGCTGATCCTCCCTCCCACCAGGGTGCAATGTGAAAGTTGATGGTACTTCCCGTTAACTTTGTTTGGAAAAATGGGCTCTTGTCTGGCCTGTTCTACGCCTGCCTCTCTGTTATGTATCTGGAGGAGGGCTGCTGGTACCTAGTGGATGACTGATTTCTGCTTGGTACAGTCTGTTGTAGGAACGAAATGTCCTTGATCTGCCACGAAAAGAGCAAACTAGTGGCCCTATCATTATCAGTGTCTGTCTAGATTCCCTTCAGGTGATCGTCAACTTTTTAGTAAAAGAGTTCTTGGCCATCGAAGGGCACATGGAGGATTTGCACCAATACTTCAGGCCTGAAGTTAGTCACCTTCATCCATGCTTGTCGTCTGAGGACGCTCCATGAACCATCTACCTTAACCCAGACTCTGCTGCATCGGCCGCTGAATCAATAATGTGGTCCCATGTTGCTTCTCCGTCTGACGATGGCGTGTGCCTCTTCCTGAAATTCGTCTGGAGGGTGTTCCATTAACTTGGACATCCTGTGCCACAATTCTCTGACATATCTCGCTTTCATAGCGAAGGCATTGGCTGTTCTAATTGACAAAGATGCTGAAGCTGAAAACTTTCTGCCTATAGCTTCAAGTTTTCTGTCTTCCTTGCCAGGTTGGAGCTGTTGGTGGTGAAGCAGGATTGGTAAGTTTCTTCCTGGCAGCCACAGCGATAACTGAATCAGGTTTCAGGTGTCCCTGCAAGTCCAACAGTGCATCTTCTACGGCCTTGTACTCCATTTCAGACCTAGCCGCTGTGAAAGGAGTAGATAGGCTAGTCAGTTAGCGACAGCAATGAAGGCACCCCAATGGACCGTGGCAGGGAAATGCTTGTTTGTCTTTGCGTAGGTGAATCGCTTGTCTGTCTCTTGGCTGGGGAGATGCTTCTCTGCCTGCTGAGTGAGTACTGTTGATCTACTGTTATCGCCAGTGGTGGCGGTAAGCACACCCTTTGCCTCCTCTGGAATTCATTCAAAATATTGTTAAGGGACTGCATCCCTGAGCATTGAAAAGGATCTGAAGTATCTTCCGAGGGTGACTGCCATGCAGGGTCGTCTTCCAGGTCAGAAAATTTCTCTTGCAGGATTGTCAGGAAGTTGAACCATTTCCTTGCTGGGGACAGGTTAACATTGGAAACGGACACCTGTGGCACTGGCAGCATGTGTTTTTCACTGTTTCATGGACGGGGGAGCCTGTGATGTTACTACCATTTTTCCCGCGGACGGTGGAGCGGTCGTGGACGAATGGCCAATAGTTTTTCCCATCGACAATGCATTTCCCGTTGACTGTTTACCAACCGTCTGTGTTGTAATCATGGGCCAGGGCTCCCTGGAACTAGTCGTGAACGAGGGGCCTTTAGAAGTAGTCGTGGATGAGAAATTTGTGGACAAGGGTTTTCACGTCAACAATGAATAAGCCATGGACGGGCATCTTCCCGCCCACCAGGACGATTTCATAGACAAGACCACTTGTGTTTCCGTGATGGATCCTTCGTGGACGAGACACTAGGCAACACCGATTTAGCTGTAGACTATTGAGCCGTGGATGGTGACCTGCCAATCGTAGAGGACCTCGTGGATGATTTGTCTGTGGATGGAACCTTGGTAATAGTCATAGATGAGAGAGCCTAACCTGCCGTGTTTTATGCCTATTCACCAGAAATTTAGTTTTTTCGATGTCAGTCATTTCCAGAAGGCATCCTTAACTCCTTTTCGCTCTTTTTCTTCATTTTTGAAGGTGGTGCTTTCCCCCTTTAAACTGATAAAGATCTCCTCTTGGAAGGCTTCTTCTTGTTGGTCCTGTGGGAATTAACAGGAGCTGTTCTGACAGATTCACCATCAGATGAATGGCAACTACTCTCTAGATGGAGTCTCCTGTGCCTGTCCTGTAGCGTCTGCTGTGTGAAGTTCTGATAAATATGACATCTTTGGATGTCATAAGGGTAAAAAAGCACATGCACTCCTGGTGAGGGTCTCTTATAAAGATAATCTTTTTGTAACACGTCGGACAGCCCCTGAAACGTAAGTTTTCCCTTTGGCAGGGCCTTCATTGCCCAAATCTACCATGGCCATGAGGGGCCAGGTGCAGGATCTTCCCTGTACGATTAGAAGAGGAAAACAAAGGTTTCCTGAACTGCAAAACAGTTGTGTGTAGAGCAGAAGAAACTCTGTTAGTGAAATAATTATTTGGAAAATATTTGAAAATAATGATTAATAAAATCAAAGCTCAGGAGAGCTGAGGTGGGTTCCCCAGTGAAGATGGCTGCCTGGGGTGGAGCTTAAGCCCTGCCACCTCCTTTTTTAGGGTCAAAAGGGACAAGTGAGTGCCTTTCGGGCATTATTGTCAATGTACGTTGTTCTTTCCTATGGAAAGTCTTTCAAATTACTGAGGATTCCCGGTCTGACGATGGGGGGGCGGAATATTCAAGCATGTGAATCTAGGAAGGATCCATTGCTGGAGAAGTGGCTGGTTCCAACTTTTGTGCCAGTGCAGGATTAGGTGAATTTAAGCTTTATTCATCTTTGAGCACTGCAGAATCAGTCATTCCATCTGGTTTACCTTAAAATGTGTCTTGTGTATGGAGAATATGTTCTAATTGTGTTAGTAACCTGTTATGAAGTGGAGCGAGTCTAGAGCAGAGGTCTGCAACGTTGGGCTATCCAGATGTTGTAGACAATGACTCCATGATCTCTCACTATAGACTATGCTGGCTAGGGCTGAAGAAGGTTGTAGCCAAACATCTTGAAAGCAAAAG
The DNA here is from genome assembly GCF_040938575.1 of Ambystoma mexicanum. Taxonomy (NCBI): domain Eukaryota; kingdom Metazoa; phylum Chordata; class Amphibia; order Caudata; family Ambystomatidae; genus Ambystoma; species Ambystoma mexicanum. The sequence continues at coordinate 495,527,960 of NC_090936.1, read as the reverse complement.
GCTGCAGACCCCTGGTCTAGGAGGCATACAATATGATAAGATAGGTTCTTTATAAATTGCTTAATAACCTAGAGGTTTCCAAGCGCAGACCCGGGATCGAACCTGTGTTGGTCTGTGTCGTCTTGCTTCCAAGGTGAGCACTTAGCCCCCGAGCTATCCAGCTGAAACGAGAAGCTCCTTGGTAACACGCCACAACCATGAGGGAAAGCATACAGAGTGTGTTATAGTCATGAACCCAGGACAATTAACTAATTGGGAGGGGACTGGGCTGCGGGTTGTTACATGAAATGTATTGGGTAAGAGCAGAGCATACAAAAGGCAGTGAAGTGGTTTGCCAGGGAAATGGGAGTGTTCTACACCTAAAGTGGGCAAAGTGTCATGCAGGATGCCGTTTATCAGCAAGAACCATTTAGTGATCCGACAAGTGTAATGTGGAAGGAAGTACCCTTATTTTTTGTGCGTTGTAGATCTAGTTTGTTCTTGTACAACAACTTTTAGGAAACATTTTTGTGAATCTAAATATTGTATATAGTCCTCTTCATAGGCTCTTTCTATGTATTAGTAGAAACGAGTCATGACATGTTTGTTTTTGTGAACTTGTTAATTACATTGTTGAAGAAATAGATCTGATTGATTAAAAACAGCAGGCCACAACGATGGTTGCCCTAGATTCAACACATAATGCTTGAGTTCAACCTCTTGCATTCACAAATTAAACATATACCAATTAACATGTCTTAAAAGCCAACTGCCCATAAAACATAACTATGCATAAAACTAAGAGGTTAAGAATGATGTATCCCACTGCTTCATAGAAATCAAGTGCTCTGTAGCCTTCTAATGAGTCATTGAGGTGAAAGTTGATGTCGCCATGCCAACCTTATTCAGAAATCCAATCTCTATAGGTGAAAGTTCTTGCTCCATACCTCAAATGCCAGTTCAAAGAGCAATTAAGGGACTGTTGACAAAAACCCTGTATGCATGGTATGATAATTTGCAACAAGTTGTCGCATGACCTCTGCCATGCAGTCCTGATAATGAAGCGGCATTGTTCTAGTAGCCATTGACTTGTGACCTCGAGTCCTAGGATCCGGGCTGTGGGTCAGTGTATTTATTCCACCTGTTTGATTGTTTCTTTTCTGTGTTTTAGGACTACTTTTCTGATCATCTTGTTCTCTCAGTATCTACGAAATGTGCCTGTGCCAATTCCAACATACAGCAAAGCTAATAGGTGGCACATCTTGAGGGTCAACATCTTTCAGATTTTCCCGGTGAGTGACTGACCTAGTTTTGCATGAACTCTTGTTCTGAAAAGCTGCAATGCTTGGGCGATAATACTGTCCTGATCATGGCGCCATTTTACTATTACAGTGTCAGTTTTTTTTTTTAGCAAGTTCTACAATGATCATAGTTCAAAAATGGTAAAACTATTAATGAGTTCCTTTGGTAGGCCCAGGGCTAAAGATGAGGAACCTATGTTTTATGTTCTCAAGCACACTTAGAAAATATAGAGGTAATTGCTCTGAAGCAAAAAGCATATTTGGGTTTTGGCATATATATATTTCTGAGGCTTCTGGAAACTGCTTAGATCACATACTGTGCATAGGCCGACATCTAGTGGAAGCTGCAGAGAATTAGTTTGTTTTTCGAAACTCAAAAATGGGCGTCGACACAGGGCGTGCCAGTAATACTATCCCTAGTGTGACATCCACTGTACCCATGATCCCTCACGCGTCTATGACCCTTAGATTGTTTTTTTCCGCCATACTGGTCGGAAGCATTCCGCGAAGTTCCCTGACCTTAGCCATACTTTTGCTAAAATATTTTCCCATTTCTCCACCCCAACGTCGAGTCACCGAACATTCACACTCGACGCCGGCCCGGAGAAAGAATCAACCGGCGAGAGCTGCACGACGGATTTTGGCCTCGGAAGACCTCTGGCCTTGGCCCTGCAAGTAGGAAGAGTTGGGGGTGGACATACTCTACACTCTTTTGGTATATATGTACATTCTTATATATTCCTTTACTTATTAGCCCGCTGCCACAAGGTGTGTCTGGAGGTTACCCCTTTCCAATTTTGCCCCAAGTGCAACCGAAAGTACCCTTGGGTTGACAGACACGCCACATGCAATCTCTGCATACCGAGGGACCACCATGAGGCTAACTGCAGAGCGTGTAGTAGGTTCAAACCGAAAACACTCAAGGACCGTTAGATCAAGCGTTGGGCCCATCACGCCAGGCGTCAAGAGGCCATGGCAGCGGAGGGCGCCTTCAGCGATGGCAGCGAGGCCGTGCTTTCGGACGGCGAGGGCAACGTGGCGTCAATTGACAGCCAAGCGCAAGTCCCCGACCTCGGAAGGTAGTCCAGCAGGGCGGCTATGGGGGAAGGCCCCCGGCAACACAAGCGCTACCCACAGCACTTCCACAAAACACATGAAGTCCAACCGAGACTCGACGCGCACGTCAAGTACTCGGAAAGAGACACATAGAGAACGGTCCGAATCGGTGTGCTCTGGGCATTCTCGATCTAGATCGCCGCATGACTCCAGGCAACCATCCACTGTTGCCAAGAGTGTCTCGCTCCCCAAGGTAACGGAGGTTCAATCGTCGGAAGACGAAGCCGACCTCTATCCCCAGACCGCACTCCAGGAGTCAGCGTCAACAGGCTGCGCAACGGCTGTTCCCGAGTCCCAATCTCCACACTCCAGAGATAGGGACACTACCCCCGAACCTCGGCGGCAGGTGTCGAAAGGATCCGAAGGGGCGAAAAAACAGAGTAAACACTCTTCCACCCACGGGGAAGGGGAAAAACAACAGAGGAAGCAGTCTCAGCCTCCTTCCACACCTCAAAAACATTCTACTCCACATAAACAGATGGCCAAATCTCAGTCTTCTGTTATCCCAAAGACCCCTGTTCAAACCAGCAGGTCTAGTCAAGATAAAACAGGGAAATGCCTCCAAGAAAGAATCATTCCCAGTTCAAGAGAATAGTCTAGTGATGACATAGACAGAGTCATGTCAAGGATGTCATCATTGGCAGATTTCTACGCCAAAAACCCTGAACACTTTCTCTCTTTTACCTCCCGACGGGTCAACTCCCTCAGGCTCTAAGGATCCTATACCCCAAGTAAGAAATCCCGGGTTGAAGCTCCTACTTCAGACCCCTTCAGTATACAGCCCTATTCTCAATATCAGGGAGATCCATCCTTTTGTGAGGATCCAGATTTGGGCATGTTGGAAGAACAAACTGGGACGGGCTACTATGGGGATGACGAGGACCAAGAGGAGGAGGAGGAGGAGGACAACCCAGAAACCTACAGGCTAGATTTCCTGGTAGATAAAGAACCCCCGGTTACCGACTCCCCTGTCGACAACCAGCCTCTCTTGAATGAAGTGCTGTCCAGAGCGGCAGAACACTTCCAAATTGACACTCAGGATGCTCAGGAAGAGAGGGACTTTGCGGAGGAGTTAGTGGGAGAAAGGAGACCTGTTGCCCAGGCCATGCCTATCCTTAAGTCAATACAAAGAAGGATAGACCCTTCCCTTGTTAATCCCAATCTTACTAGTGCGGTAAACCCCAGAGTTGAGAAGCTTTTCAGGGCAGCCCAAACAGACCCACTGTACATAAGAGGGCATCTGAAACCGGACTCCCTGGTAGTTACAAACACCCGTAAGAGGGCGGGAACACCCTTGTCATCGTTGGACGCTCCTCCCGACAAGGAGAGCAAGAAGATTTATGGCTTGGGCAGGAAAGTAGCCTCCACTTCCGCCGAACAGGCAAGGATTGCCAACTCCACCACCCTGGTGGCGAGTTAGAACTGCCACCAGTGGGAAGAAGTCGCGGCACTCATAGATTCCGCCCCAGAACCCTTAAAAAGCCAATTGGCACGAGTTTCGGTGGAAGGAAGAGCCGTGTCTGGTTGCATATTAAAAGCAACCTTTGATGCCGCGGATAATGCCGGCAGATTGATAGCAGAAGGTACTGTTATCAAAAGGCATGCTTGGTTGCGACAGTCTGGGTTCAAAGCCGAAACCCAAGCATCATTGATAGATAAACCGGTGGAGCCGGATCTATTGTTTGGAAAGGCGGTCGAGGACACGCTGAAAAATGCCAAGGACGAGTATGAGACACTCAAATCCCTAGGCCAACTAACCAATAAATCCCCAAACCAGAGAGGGAATGGCAATTTTCGTCGCCCACGCGGACAAAATTCCCAGAGTGGGTCCAACTATTCCCAGGGGCAGGGTACACAATGGAACAACAGCCAGCAGTCTACCCAGGGTTATGGCAGGGGTAATAAGAGAGAACGTGGTAAAGGTAGAGGCAGCCCCAGTAGAGGCAGCGGCACGCCTCCACCAAAACAGTGACGCTCTGTTCAGGGTCCCTTCTCACGCATCCCCAGTAGGGGGACGCATTTCCAACTTCACCCAAGCTTGGGAAGGGATCACATCAGACAGATGGGTGCTGTCCAGTGTCCGCAGGATACTGCATAGAACTGTTAGAGCATCCTCAAAACCACCCTCCACGACAAAGAATACATTCTTTGGACCACCAGAAGATCCTCCTCGAGGAGATTGTCAATCTTCTAGCAAAGAGCGCGATAGAACTCGTCCCGGGACAACAGGTAAACAAGGGTATTTATTCAACTTACTTCCTTGTGCCAAAAAAAGATTTGACAATGCGCTCAGTATTGGACTTACGGCCTGCAAACAAGTATGACAAGCCCCAAAAGTTTCACATGAGTACTCTCCAAGAGGTAATCCCCCTCCTAAAAAAGGGGGATTACATGGCAACATTGGACATAAAAGATGCCTATTTTCATATTTCCATGTTCCCAGCGCACAGAAAGTACTTGCGCTTCAAGACAGTCGGCACTGCCAGTTGAAGGTACTGCCCTCGGGATAGCCTCGGCTCCAAGGGTATTCACCAAGGTACTGGCGGTGGTGGCAGCACACATACGCAGGGAGGCAATCCCAGTGTACCCTTACCTGGACGACTGGCTCATCACGGGGGAGACCCCAGTAATTTGCAGAACAAACATTCAAAGGACAATCGACCACCTCTTCGAATTAGGTGTCTCAAAAAACGAGAAGAAGTCAAGTCTGGTGCCAAGCACCTCCAAACACTTCCTAGGAGCTATCCTAGAAACGCAAGAGGGGTTGACCTTTCCATCAGAGGAAAGAATTCGGAATATACTGCTGCAAATTCCACAATATCAGGCCGGTCGCCAGATAACGGTACGCAAAGCAATGCGTTTGCTTGGCATGATGGGGTCATGTATTTACCTGGTCCCCCACGCGCGCCTGCGCATCCGTCCCATGCAGGAATGGTTGGAATGGTTGGCGAAACAGTGGTCTCAGGCAAGTGGTCAGTGGGATGATCTAGTGGTCGTTTCGCCAACACTGGTACAAAGCCTTCACTGGTGGACAAGAGAAAATCTGTCCAAGGGGATCCCGAGATACAGGCGGTAGTCACAACCGATGATTGCCTGACAGGGTGAGGAGCTCACCACCTCCACCACACAGCTCAGGGTCTCTGGTCTCACTCAGTGGCCAAGAATCACATCAACCTGCTAGAGCTTCTGGCAGTATTCAGAGCGCTTCAAGCGTTTCATCCCTACCTGCTGAATCTGTCAGTGCAGATCCAGACAGACAGCACTACAGCCATGTTTAACCTAAAGAAGCAAGGAGGGACTCGTTTGCCAAATCTGTCCAAGCTTGCCCAGAAAATCTGGATATGGGCACTCAGACGGAAGATCTTCCTGTCATCTCAACATGTTCCAGGGGATCTCAATTCTCTGGCTGATGCTTTGAGCAGAGATCCCCTCCCAGAGGAACACGAATGGTGTCTTCACAGAGAGAAATCGTAGAAGATATCATCTCTCAGTGGGGTTTCCCCACTATAGACCTATTCGCCACAAGCGAAAACAGACAGTGCCCAGGATTTGCATCCAGGTTCCCCCAGCCAGACTCCCAGGGGAATGCCCTGTGGATGAACTGGTCAGGGATGTTTGCGTACGCTTTTCCAACAACACCTCTCATCAGGAAGGTGGTCCACAAGATGAACAGAGAATCCATGACACTCGTCCTAGTTGCTCCCATGTGGGCGAGACAACTGTGGTTCCCACACCTACGCAGACTAGCGCTGTGCGAACCCATCAAACTCCCGGGCTGGTACAACCTACTGTCCCAGCACCAAGGTCAAACAGTGCATCCTCAACCCAACTCAATGAACCTAGCAGCATGGCTCCTGAGGTCATAGAGTTCGGACATCTCAAATTACCACAGAGATGTATGGACATCCTAAAAGAATCTAGGAAGCCAAACACGAGGCACTGCTACTTTGACAAATGGAAACGATTCGTTATCTGGTGCCAGAATAAGCAAGTCAACCCAGTTGATTGCACTCTTTCCACAATTGTCACATACATGCTCCACCTGCTGGATGCAGGACTGGTATTTAACTCACTGAAGGTACACCTGGCAGCGCTGTCAGCATACACCACATCCCATAACAAGGTGTTGTGGTGGAAGATACCAGTGGTTAAAGCTTTCATGGAAGGAGTAAAGAGACTTCACCCTCCTATTTCAAACCCACCATCAGGATGGGACCTTAACGTGGTGCTATCTAAACTCATGGGCCCCCCATTCGAACCCATGCAGTCTCAAACACCTGACTTATAAGACGGCCTTCTTAGTAGCAATAACATCTAGAAGAAGGATCAGTGAAATTCAGGCTCTGTCAGTGCAGAATCCATTCTTTACAGTCCATAAAGATAAACTGGTTTTACGTACACATCCTAGGTTCTCACCTAAGTTTATTTCTAAATTCCACGTGAACCAGTCCATCGAGCTTCCGGCTTTCTTCCAAGACCCACAAAGCTCGGCTGAGGTGAAACTACACACCCTAGATGTGCGTAGTGCGGTCCTCTACTATGTAAACAAAACCAGACCGCTAAGGAAAACAGAACAGCTGTTTGTCTCCGTAGCTACAGGCAGAGAGGGAGATCGCGTCTCTAAAGGTGCCATCTCTAAGTGGATTGTTAACTGTATCCAGCTGTGTTACTCTCTTTCTGAAAAAACTCTGCCTTTCACGCCAAGAGCTCATCTACAAAAGGCATTGGGGCCACTCTGGCTTTCATTGCAAATGTACCCCTTGACACCATTTGCAAAGCATCTACTTGGAGCTCTATTCACACTTTTACTCAGCACTACTGCATTGACACCCATTCCAAGACAGATACTCAAGTGGGACAAGCAGTTCTAAGACATGTATTTGCTCATGACCCTTCTCACAGCCCACCTCCTTCTTCTAACACTGCACGCTAATCTATGCACAGCATGTGATCTAAGCAGATTCCACAAGCCTCAGAAGGGATACATTACTCACCGTAATCGTATTTCTGATGCTTGTATCTGCTTAGATTCACATGCGACCCATCCTTCCTCCCCTCTGAGAGAAGGCGCATGGATGCTTGTAGTCTTATCTATCTGCTTGGATTATCTGCACTCACGCTACTCCTCATGCTACCTCATGTCAGAAAAAATACAATCTGAGGGTCCTAGACGCGTGAGGGATCATGGGTACAGTGGACGTCGCACTAGGGATGGTATTATTGGCACGCCCTGTGTCGACGCTTATTTTCGTGTTTCGAAAAAAACAAACTGTAATACTCTGCAGCTTCCACTAGATGTCGCCCTATGCACAGCATGTGAATATAAGCAGATACAAGCATCAGAAAAACGATTACGGTGAGTAATGTATCCCATATTCTACCAGTTAAAATTCATCCTCCTAATTTCTTCCCAGAAAGACTTGCAATACCGTCAACACAATCGAAGAAACTTGTGAGGGAAGACCAGATGGCATTCTTCTTGCATTTTCTTAGTGTACAACTGGGAGACACATTCTATTTTGTTCCATGTGTGTTTAGGAGCATGTTTGCTTTAGAATTAGCAGGATGGCTTGTTGAAGGAAAATCTGTCCAAACAATCCCATATTAAAGGGTTAGGCCACGCTGGACCTCTGTATTAAAAGAACATGGATACAAAATAAGTGTTACCTTAGCAAATGAGGTGGGAGGTGCTGATGATTTGGAACTAGACCTTCTTTATACAAACATTTGGAATTGAATTATAATATGCAAATCATGAATGGCTAGCCAGTGGTTGCTTGCAACAGGATCATGTTGTGAAATCCTTCCCACTGGGATGTAGTTGTTTTGTGATGTAGTTCTAAAAACTGGACAATAGATTTGGGTTGAAAATTTAGAGCCTGTCAAGTGGACCATAAATCTATGGTGTTATGCACCCTGTTGGCTTCAAGGTATAGTTGGGTTAGTATTCTGCACCCATCTGCTGGAAGGTTGGATTTTTGTCCGGAACGTGTCCATTGGAAGGATGAGGTAGGATGTGATATGGAGGTTTCCGGTGACAAGGTAGTTTGGGTGTAATGCTGTGCTTGTCCACAGAAAAGGCAGATTCGCAAAGGTTACATATGCAGTGTTTCTGCCCTTTCAAAGACAGTTGCAATATGATGTCCTGTGGTGTCGCACTAGGAGTAAGTGCAATAATTCTCTTTCTGCTGTTCCCTCCAAATGTTAGTCTCTATATGTTTAGGAAGATGCTTAAAATGTGGTTTCTAAAAGACAAATGGTTTTTAGACCATGTTTTCCTGGGATATTGAACTACCTCCCTATGGCTCAGCCTTACAGTGCCAAAAAGCCAGTGGTGATGGAGTGTTCTCTATAAATAACTAAAATATGTTTTAAATTATGACAGGGAGAAGTGGGCTTAACTAGGCTTCCTCTGCCTTAGCCATTGAAAGGATTATCCAAAATTAATTATTTCTGCATATTACTGGGAGGCAGTGGCTTAAGCCTTCTGCGTGCACAGCTAGTCTAACCCAATGCTAGAGTTGCATTATGATTTATGTCTTATGAGGGACTAAAGCGATATACATGTGATATCTGGCTCCTGGAGATGCGTAACCCTCCACTTAAACTTCTGCAGAAGTACATTTTCTCTAAATTTTGATCAACGATGGATGGGACAGGCATGAACCACACAAATGTCTGATCTTGCAGTTCAGATAAAGAATTGCAGAGTGAGGAGCAGAGTGAAGAGCAGTCACAGCAGTGGAGACAGTCTGTATCGTTTTGGGAGGCAGAGCGCTGGTATAACCTGTACCTATCTCGAGGAGCAGAGTGAAGAGCAATCGCAGCAGTCGGTGCAGCTGTGTGGCCAAGGTGCTGTAACTCGGTTTGAAAACGGAAGACTCTGCTACGAACTACGCCCATAAAGCACACTAATTTTTTGACCCTCTACAAAGTGATGCGGGTGAGTGGCCTCCCTGTATGTCTCCTCTGATCAGTACCCTGCTACTGGAATAGGAGCCTTGAAATCTTCCTGTGTATACTGCACCGTACACACCTTATCCTGGTGGTCATTGTGCCTGTTGTGCCCTGACCCCTTGACTCCAACCTGTCTCACCGGCTCTTTATACTCCTTATTTCCTTTTCCTACTGGTGATTGATACGCGCTAATAACGAGACAATTTACACTGTACTATGGCATCTAAGCAACCTTGTACGCGGAAACAAGGTAGGACGCAAGATGAAGCCTTATCCGTGGCACTAGCCCCTGGTTCGCCTAAGGCTAGATTCTTGCGAGAACATCGATCTCGAGAATGAAAAGAACAAATGAATACATCCCAGGGGTTGTCCAATATGGGTGAGACTCCAGTTAAGGAGGCAACGGCAATTGTCCCAAATAGTTCCCCTGAGATTCTAGAGATTGATCTTGGTACATTAAATCATGCATCCAAGGACATGGACTTGATTTCTATTCAAACTACCAGCTCAATACACATGTTATTGCCCGGTTCTATCAATCTAAATTGGGAAGACCACCTAACCAATGGGGGAAAAAGATCATGTGAACTCGGATGAGATCCCAGAGGGAGGAGTGAGAAACCGGCATAGTACTCTGAGGCCAGATGACTCATTGAAAGAACCAGGAAAAAACTCTGTTCCCTTTGTCACCTCCAACTAACTTGGTTCTCCCAGGAGATGCTAAACTCCATGAGACCCTGCAGCATCCTGATAACACCACAATTCGGGCCAAAATCCTTATTGTGGCAGGATATATTCAAATATGAAGTAGACCCAGCATTTTTTGGAGGATGTTTTCAACCGCCCCGATTCCCCAGACCTTGCTACACCAATGGCTCGGAAAGAAAATAACCAGTCAAATGATATAACTTCAGCATCTGTAGATCCTGATGATCTTGATCACCAGCACTCTTCCCTAGCTGCAAAAAGTATGCATGATAAGGCAGTTATAAAAACCACCATGGAAGGCCATAGAAGACTCAGTGACATTTATAACCAACTCCCCTGATGCCAGTTTCAACTAAAATTACTGCTGAGGGGGAAAACTCTTTTGAAAATATGGACAAAACACTGTGGTACAAAGACAGGTCACTTTTGACTCTGGGAGATCCGATTGTCACCCCATTAAGAAATCCGGAGGTGGGGAAGCAAGTTCTAGAGAAAATCACTGATATTCCTAAACTGGTGGTGAACGCAATTGGGAGAATATCAAGTCTGTCGAGATCTGTCCATTCCTCCTATTCAGATTCGGACTGTCTAGAGGTCTCCATGCATACTCCTAACACGTCCTAAAGGGGCCACCATCAGACTGGTCTTACTTCGGAAAACATTCAATCATCATGTCAAGTCTGACTGTGTCACTAAACCCCTTTGTTAAACTGTATGAATTTACTAAGCGATACCTTGAAAGACCAAGCCAGAATCTTGACTACAGCAAATACAAAATTACTCCTTCTGGAATCATTTCTGGAAATGGTTAAAGGTTGTCTTAATAGAGAGGCTCAAACCTGCTTGAAATGGCAGGAGAGTTTTATTTGATCTGGCAAGAGGGAAAATAAACGACAAAAACGTCCTAATATCGGCAATCTTGGAAAATTTGACTTTGGTGAGAAAGACACAGGACGTTTATTTTTGGTCTGTATATCCCCCATTTGCTAATCCTTTAAAAGAAATTCCTATTCAATTTGTTCAGCTGACAACTAAGACTCCGGATCTGACTCTGGTCGAAATTGGGGGTAATGCAGAAAGTTGCCTCACACATGAAATAGATCGAACATCACCAGAGACAACTGTGAGTTTGAAGATGGAGAAGGAACCTGCTATAGGCTCCAAAACCCAGAGCTATGACACCAAATATTACGTGATCTTCGAGAAATCAAGAAGTAAAGAAAGGACAAATAAAGCCAAAGGGCATCCATTGAAAAAGCCTAAGAACCAACCTAACGTGCGGAAAACTAAATCCAATGGGTCGAAAGGGTTTTTGCGCAAATTGACGACACCACCCCTTGCTAAAACAACACAAATGAGACCTTTGTTAACAAATAATCCACTGTGCACCCGAAAAGGAGGGGCGTATGGGATTTCATCTAATGACTCAGGTGAAGAAGAGGTGGTTATGGATGAAGAAATGCTACGCTGTCTGGACCCTTGAACCTACTTGCATGAGCCATTGATAGGGAAGCTGCAGCTGAAGTCACAACACAAGGCAATATACCTCCAAATCACAATATACCTCCAAACCATCCTCTGGCTCCTACTAGTGATAAATGCAACTCGCCTCACTAGACCGCTAATGGCCACCCATGATCAGGAAATGGGTAACAATATATCCGCTTTGGGCTTCATGACTCTAGAAGAAAGAAGATCGAGAGCGACTTCTGGCCCCAAAATATATTCTACATAGGCAAGTGAGAACACTCTTTCTGCATTCCAAAGAGAGGAAGTTAAACAGAAATTCACCAAATTAATGTCTTCTGATGGCCCTCTTAACTTGATGGTAACAATTTAGAGACTCATCCCGACCAAGGATAATTTAATATTAAATCGGGCGAATGTGCTGGGACTCTTACATCATGCCCCAAAATAGAGGAATACAAAATGTGAGGATCTTAAAATAGTGCAATTCGTAAATGAGTCCCATATGGATTGGATTATACTCCATCAACACTCCAGACTGGTGAGAAGTATTCTTATGGAATCAGCTGGAGGTTTAATACCTCTGGGGTTTGAAATCTCGGGGAATGTTCCTTCTGGATTATGGGAGCCTGGTTCTTCTTTAGCACCATATAATGGAACCTCCAAAGGGCAGCACAGAAAGGTTATGTCCAGTAAAAGAAACCACTCCAGGACATTTATGTCTGCACCAATATATGTCCTCAAAGATCCATCCATTCCTTGGAAATCTCGGGCTCTTCTATTGTTACAAATCACAACAGTTTGCTGCCTCCAGGGCAAATGCAAAATAAAAAAGGATAAGGAACACACATGGCAGCAAAGAAATGGTCAGGATTGGTCATGGCTGGCATGGGTCCTACCTCACAAATCTGATGCCTAATGCCCCCGGAAGGATGACAAGTCTCCTATCTGCTGGGGTTCCTGGAACACGAGGGTCATGAACATCTGTTTTAATGAAATGGTCTGGATTTTAAGAAATATGATGTGATCTGCTTTCAAGAGACCTGGCTTTCTGTTGCACCAATTTGTGACGGATTTGAGATCATGTGTGTAATCTAGACAAAAAAAATCCTGTGAGTCATCCATCCTCTGGTTTACTCACCATGATAAAAATGGGTAGAAGTTTTACTGTAATTGAAACTTTGAACCCAAATCCATAAGTGTCCACCCTTTCCTGGGATAATAAAGGGAATCTAACGAGAATTCTAGTAATTCTCAATATATACTGGAACCCAGTGTTTATGATGGACAGCTTGTTTGTTAGCATGATAATGGCCCTGATTCATAATGTGTATAAGAAAGATCGTAGTTCCCATGTCGTCATATGTGGAGTTCTGAATATTAGATGTTTTGATGATATGGGCAAATTACTGGTATCACCAGGCCTGAAATACAAGGGGTGGATATGGCTAAATGAGCTCAAAGAGCGTGACATTCACATGTTGAATGGGCAACCCCGGGGTGATATTCCGGCCAATATACATGGACCAGAGGATGCCAGCATTCCTGTTCAGACTACTATTTTGTATAGAATAGTATTCATAAATGGGTTTCCGAATTTTCAAGAGGGCCTAGTGATGATGACCTCTTAGAGTTGAAATCGAAATGAATAGGACGTCTAGACCTAAGCTGGCTATCAATGCCATCCATACTAACCAGGCAGGTAATAAAAGTTCCTATGATATTGGAGGGTCTGATTCTTCTGTCTGTGACCAATGGCACAATGCTACGCTATGAGAGGCTGCTCTTGCAGTTCCAGGTCAACAACAGCCCGGGGATGAGATTTGGTGTAACCAGACTCCACTTTTATAATAAAGACCTAGTGGATCAATGGAAAATATACCATGCCCATCTAGGAAAGCTGAGCTGCGTGTGGTCTAATGAAAGGTTCGATGTGATTAAAAAAAGAAAACGGCAATATCGCAACTGATTACTCTCCTTGAAAGCACATCTACAGCAAGATGCTGAAGAAATGTTTAGAGCAATGGCTAAAAGAAACACCAGATACTTGTGGGCCCTGTTAAATAACAGTGCGGTTTTTCAATTGGCCACTATGTTGCTGTCAGTCTTAGAGGCCAACTGGGTAAAACATTTCTCTTGGCTCTTTGCTAGAAGGCTCGCGAGAGGGACAGATTCAATTTGGTTCAGCTCTTCCAAGCCTTCAGGGGGTTGGCAGATTCTAGGGATGACAACAAAAACTCGGGGAGATCCTCCAAATGGGCCATTGATTTTGATAAAGCTCCCATTACCAACCTTAATTAAAAGACTAATCTCATCTAGGGCAGTTAGCCCAGATAGGCTTAATAATGAAATATTGAAAAAAGAACTTGCCACTCTGGGCAGAATTCTGTCTTTTACTGATCAATCGAATTCTTGAATCTAGGGAGGTCACTGAGTCTTGGAAATCGGCCCTAATAATCCTGATCTACAAGAAGGGCAGTAGAGAAGATCCAAAAAATTACGGAAAGTATTCTCCTTCCTTTTGGTCTGCCATCTGTTGAAATGGGGGCAAGAGGCTGGCCGCCTCCATCCGGGGAAAACTGTATTTGTAAAGGGAATAGGGACCAATCTTAACCTCTCCCTGCTAAATATCTTAAAGAATAAAATGCTTGGGACCACATCTAAGGTTTTCTTGGCCTTTATTTACCTTGAACAGGCTTTTGATGGCATTGGCAGAGAAAGGTTGTGGGGAAAATTGCTAGCCTGGGGCTTCCCGATAGATCTGGTTGAGGCACTTATAGCCGTACACTCAAACACGAACATCCGAGTTGGACTCTCTACTCAAGGTCAATTCTCAGGGAAAATTACCACCACTAGAGGATTGAAACTGGGCTGCTTTTTTGGCCCCATCTGTACCTGGCCAACAATCAGGAGAGGCAGGATGCTGTAAAGCCCCCCCCCCCCCGAGAATAAATAATCATCCCGTCTCTATGATGTTTTATGCAGATGTTTGTCATCTTAGATCAGACCCAAACTGGACTCCAACGGCGACTCCATGAATTTGCCAATATTGTGAACTAAACTGTCTGAAAATCAATGTTAAAAAACAAATAATGATGTGGGGGCGCTGTTAAGCAGCCCAAGAGGGCTGCCTAGCCGCGGAGCTCCGTGGAGCCTGGACCAAAATCTGCTTACATCGGCGGTCTGAGCTGCTCCCATCGCCTGATACTCGCCCAGACCACTGCCCATATTGCGCTGTCTGTGCCAGTGAAATTCCATCCCAAATCGGCCTCTGGAGGACCTGCTGTGCCGCACCGTAGTTTTGGGCCTGGCGGTGCGTGCCAACCCCGGCGTTGCCGGAGGCCCGGCTGGGTATCGCCTCTGCGGGAGGCTGCATTGCTCGCCGTGGGTTTGGCTGTCTTGGGCCCGACATCTGACTCCTGCGGGTGGCTGCTCCCCCTCCCCTCCTCCCCCGAGTGTTGCGGCTTCCTGGCCGACTGACTGCGCCGCACCTGGCCTGGGGATGCATCTGCTGGTGCCTGCAGCCACCCCTCCTCATCGCGCTGCGGCTCCCCGGCCCGGCTGGACCAGCCATGTGACAATTGGCTGCTTCTGCGGGGAGGGCCCCTGCGCCTGGCGGCCGCACCGCCTGGGGACCCCGCTTCTGGACACTGGTGGCCGCGAGGCCCAGTGGCACACCCCGCAGGCTGGAGGCAGCACCCGCAGGGCAGGTGAGGAGCTGGGGGGGAGGCTGGCCTCCCCCATTTGTCATCTACGCGCTGACGCCAGGCGCGGGCACCTTCCCGGCGCGGCAGGGGCCCTGTGTCTGCCCTCAATGTTTGGACTAGGCTGCAGACCCAGATATTTCTGTCTGCGGGTCCCGCCAAGGGCACTCTAGCCCTGTCTACAATCCTCTTGCTACCACCCATATCTTTGGAGGGCACCACACCGCTCCCCCTGATTGACTTGGCCCCAGGATCCTGTAACAACCTAAGCCTGACTGTGGCTGCGGGGCTGTGGGGTCCACCTAGGTTCTATGCCATTGGCTATAGTGCCCACATCAACATCTCCTTCTTAACCTCACCTTGTTGGTACATCAGATGCCCCACGCCTCACATTGTGCCTAACATCGCCTTGGAGGCTTGACAACGTGGCCCTACAGTGCCCAGACATCCCTAAAGCTAGGAGTCTGCATAATCAACTGACCCCATCGACTCCACATTGCAGCCCTATCGTCGCTTGATCCCGAGTATAGTTGCTGAGCCACCGGCTATCCCTGCTCCCTCCACCAGGCTCCGGGACTTGGTGCTGCGCTCCCACTCCTTACGCTGCGCCGGGCCTGTTTCGCTTGGTACCCCCAATCGTATTGTAATGCCTAACAGATCCAGAGGGACCGGTAAGGTGGGCGCCTTGGACAAATTTGCGAGGTCCACCCCGCGAGCGAATTCTGAAGCCCAGGAGAACCCGGAGCCTGACCCCCCCCTTCCAGGGCACCGACCCCCGACCTCACCGCGATTATGGAATCTATGGGCAAAAATGTTGCCTCTTTTCATGAAAAATTGGACGATATCAACGCCAACGTTACATCCCTCAAGTCGCGGGTTGATCAGGCAGACACTAGAATCACTGAGGTTGAAAATCGAATTGGGGCAAATGAAGATGGGCTGCACATCTTGCAAGACACTGTGGCCACACTAACTCGAGACATGAAAATGGTGAAGGCGAAGTGTGAGGACCTTGAGTCCCGCTCGTGCAAGAATAACCTTCGCATTGTTGGGGTTCCTGAAAATGCCCTTCAGGGGCGCATGGAAATGGCTGTGCAGAACTTACTTAAAGAACTACTGGGTGACCCTGCCCTTTCCCCATACTTCACGGTCAAGCGAGCTCACCGGGCACTATCCCCGCGCCCCAAACCAGGAGACTTTCCCAGGCCCATTACCGCTAGAATTCTCAACTACAGAGATCGGGACCTTATTCTTAGACTGTCCCACGAGAAGGGTGACCTGCGCCTGGACTCGCATACCATCCGTATATTCCCTGATTTTTCTGTTTAGGTACAACAAGAGAGGCGCCAGTTCCTTGGAGTCAAAAAGTTGTTACGGGAGCGCAACGTCCCTTATGCAATTCTTTTCCCGGCCCAGCTCAAGATCACCTTCAAGGAAAAACGGTACTTTTTCACCGTCCCAGATGAAGCTGTGAAATTTATAGTCTCAGATACCACTCCCTAACCCAAATGGGGGCGCCGTGGTCGATGACTGAGCCTCAGTCACCTAGAACCGGTATTGTCTGGTCAATATTGTCAACCATGAGTATGTATTTGTCACTTGAGAACAATCACAACTGTAGACGCCTCACTTGAGGCCATTAACTGTCCCTCACCGGGCTCTGCTTATCTGTTGACACTCGCTTATACATGCTTGTGTGTTCATTGAATTGCTCCCATATCCGAGGGTACTTACTAGTCATGTTGAGGGTCCTCTACCCCGTGTCTAAGCCTGGTGGTGTGGGTAATGTGTGACAACTATGCATCCCATTGCTTATTGTACCGCTTGATAATCCATTCATTTGCATTTTGCCTAAGGTCCACCACACGGCAGCAGCGCACCCCACTGCGTTTGCAATGTTTGCTTTGGTTCGATTGAAGTTTGATGTTGGCCCTGGTTGGGCCATCAGCGTGCTGGACCCACGTTGGGTCTTGCCCGCAGACCCCTCTATCATGGAGACCCGTTGCACAAGTTGTAATATAATGACTATGTGCAATATCTGTAACAACAGTATGATGTTTTGTAGTATTCACAATGTGTCAACGACTGCTACCATACCTGTACCTGTGTAACTAAGTTCTTGCAAGTAACAGCGCCTCAATGCCCCTGGGCTGCTTGCGCACTATATAAATATAAATAAATAAATAAATGGAGGATTTTGGGTTTGTAGGGCGGGGGGTGGCTGGGCACACTGCCTGCCCGGAAGGGGCAGTGTGGGAGGAGGGTGGGTTTGGGTTGGGTAATGTTATTGAAAAAGGCAGAGGTGGATTGGCAGACCACAAGATATCGGGGGGCCCGCAAGGGGGTGGATCCCGCTTCAAACGTGCTCGACAACAACGGTGGTGGGATGTTCCCTAGACACCTAGAATGCCTACAACAATAATGTCCTGGAACATTCGGGGCTTGAGTAACTATACTAAGGCTCGTAAGATCATGGCCTAAGCTAATAGACATGGGTGCAAAATATTACTTTTGCAGGAAACACACTCCACTGGCCCTTTGACTAAGTGTATGGCACCATCTTGGGGATCCAACAGGTATTCGACCTCATACTCCACACGTGGCAGAGGGGTTTTGACAATGATTCACAAATCACTCAAGTTTGCACTCCACAGGAGCTGCATTGACCCGGAGGGAAGATGCATCATATTACTTTGTGCAATAGCCAACAGAGAATATCTGTTGGTGAACACTTATGGCCCCAGTATAGACTCTCCCGACTTTGTAGACCAGGTGGTATCCATATTGCTGGGCTATGTGGTGGTGCAGATTATCTGGGGGGGATATGAATTTCATATTGGATCCGGCGCTGGACAGAACAGGCACAGCTCCCACACCACTGTCTAGTGCGGCACGTAAACTACTAGCACACAGCAAAACGCTTGATATTCGAGATGTATGGAGGCATTACATCCACAAATACGTGAAAACACTCACTACTCCTCAGTACACAATAGCTCCTCCAGAATTGACATGTTCCTACTGTCAAGTGGCATGCTGAGCAGAGTGGTGGATACACAAATACTTGCCCGTACCCTATCGGACCATGCACCGATTTTGATGTCTCTGGTACTGGGGATGCCTGCCCCTACCATCAACACATGGCGATTCAAGTCTGCCACTCTGCAGGATATCGTATTCAAGGTGGACATCCTTGCTGACATCCAGTCCTACTTCGAGCATAATACACCCCAGTCCACCACCCTTGGAGTCCGTTGGGATGCTTTCAAAGCCTTTATCCGAGGAATGTCCATATCTAGGGAGGCGGGAGTCCTCAAAACTATAAGAGCAGCCCTTGGCCGCTCCGAAGCCAGACTACGTGAACTAGAGCGGGCACACCCGACATGAGTTGACCCCGCTACCCTCTCCCAAATTAGCAAAGAGCTACAACTATTTAATGAACATGCTACTAGGGAAGTCCAATACTTTAGACGCCCACAAGCCGCGCAGAAGTATGGAGAGGGTGATAGACCCGGCAAAACACTGGCCGCTTTGACAAGGGGAGAGTGGGGCCAAACACCGATCACTTGTGTCGAGGACAGTCTGGGTACAGTGCAATGGTCCGACCAGCAGATCTTAGAGGTCTTTACAGACTTCTACACTGAATTATACGCAGAACACAGTGAATCCCATATGAGAGACCTCCTCGAGCAGATACCCACGACTTGTATCTCTCCCGCAACCAGAGACCAACTGGATTCCCAATCCTACTAGACGAAATAGTTGAAGCCATATCTAGTCTCCCTAAAGGCAAGGCGCCGGGCCCCGGCGGGTTTATGGCAGAATTCTACCAGGAGCACGTAGCTATACTGGCCCCCAAACTACTTGAAGTAGGGCACGAGTCGCTCTGCCTAGGGACCCTTCCACCAACACTACGCAAGGCCGTCATAACAGTCCTACTCAAACCTGGTAAACCCGGTGATGAGTGCGGATCATATAGGCCCCTCTCCCTAATGAATCTGGACACTAAAGTCTTCGCCAAAGTAATTGCCAACCGCTTTCTTCAAGTTATGACATATATGGTCTATGACGACCAATCAGGCTTCGTACCTGGGAGATCCAGATCCCATAACATTAGAAGGCTGCTCAACGTCCTGTCGCGAATAGATCAGGGCGCAAATGCAGTTGCGGTCACACTTGATGCCCAGAAGGCGTTTGATATGGTGTCCTGGAAGTACATGTGGGTGGTACTGGAAACTATGGGCATTGGGCCTAACATGTTGGGGTAAGTCAAGTTATTATATACTTCAAGTCAACTCCCAGACGTCGGGCCTTATCCCACTCTTTAGAGGCATCCGGCAGGGCTGCCCATTCTCCCCAATCCTTTTTGCCCTGGCAATAGAACCAATGGCTGACCACGTCAGGGCTTGCCAATCACGCAAAGGAATAATGCTGCAAGGCACTCCTGAAATTATTTCACGCTACGCGGATGACGTGCTATTGTTCGTCAGAGACCCTGCTATCCACCTTGATCCAATTCTACCCGACATCACCTGCATCAGCACACACTCCGGATTCACAATAAACTACACCAAATTCGAGCTCTTCCCCCCTCACCAGCTCTACTCCCCAATCGGCCACTGAGTACCCGCTCCACTGGTCCCCTGACGGGATTAAGTACTTGGGAGTCCAGGTGTCCCTGACCAAAGATACACTGTTAACAGACAACTACCAGGCCGTGGCACAGCAGGCTGAAGCCAAAATGGTGCGTTGGTGATCCCTCCCACTATCACTTGCCAGGAGACTCTCACTTATTAAGATGATACTGCTCCCCAAGCTGCTGTACATATTCACCAATGTACCCATTTGGCCTGGAAAGAAATACTTTACAAGACTACACAAGCTGTGCGCTCAGTTCTTATGGCACTCTGGTGCTGTATGCAAAAAATGGTCCGACATGACTCTTCCCTACGATAGAGGGGGGTTCACTGCCCCTGACCTGCTGCAGTACTGGATCACAGCGCAGGCGCAGTTGGCTTCCTACTGGTATCCTGGGCCTCCTCCTTGCCCCCATGTCAAGCTGGAAACTCTAGCGGCAGTGGGTACCAACGTAATGTCATTAATACTACACCAGCAGTATGAGCCGGATTCATCCATTGACCCGGTCCGGGCCACGGTGCAGGCTTGAGGTCGGATATTCAAGACGTGTGCTGAGCAGCACCCATACTACAAGTGGCTCCCCGCCTGGGGATTTCCCGGGCTGGAACCCACACACGACACGGCCCTGGCGCGACACTGGGAGACCTTGGGGTACCTTGCCTTAACAGATTTCTACCCAGGTGGGCAGTTCATAACTCCACAGACGTGGAGGCCGGGTCACTCGGGTTCAGCACTAGAACTCCTGCAGTACTATAGACTCTGTGCAGCTTTACGAACTGCCTGGCCTGACTTCCCCAACGAACCCCCTGACTCCCCTGGGATTGCCTACATCGCTAATTCGGGCGGGGCCCTTGGGGTGGTCTCTTCATTGTACAGATTTTTGTGGTTGGTACTCCACCCCGGCCCTCCAGGGCCCGGGATGACTGGGCAGCCGAGCTGGAGTTGGAGATCACTGACCATCTGTGGGAGAAGATGTGCTCACACACCAACAGTCTCCCTAAACATCCGCTACTGAACCATACAGTACAAGTTATTAAACAGGCTGTATTATACCCCGCACATAATTTCCAGATTTGCTCGCACCAATCCACCGTCCTGCCCTCGTTGTGGTGCAGAGGGCGCAGAACATTTACACATGTTCTGGGTGTGCCCGAAGCTGGCCGAATTCTGGAGTAAGATCCTGGAAACACTATCTGAAATAGGGGACACTGTTGTTGACCCGGACCCGATGGGAGTCCTATTTGGGGTGTGGCGGGCAGAGGGGGTTAAAAGCATGGCCAAATTCCTGAATGTGAGCTGCATAGTGGCTAAGAAATGTGTTTTACAGAACTGGAAGATCCCCCCCCCCCAATTCCAGAAATGGTTAAACCTATTCACCTGTTCCCGTAATTGTGAAGAAGAGTTCCTTAATATGACCCCAGCTCACTCCCGTCCCAAAACATTTGGACTGCCTTCAATAGCTACGTGCATAGGCTGGATGAGCCCTCCACTGTGGACAATTCCTCCCAGTCCTCTCATTAGAGTGTTGAAGTGTTGTGATACTCCTGGGTGCATCATTCCCCACCTTTCGTTTTATCATTGCCTTTTTTATACTACTGTTCTCATTTATATATGTATCAAATTCATTGGCTGCTCTGATGTATGTGTATGCTATTTGCCTCTGCCAACAAAAATAAAAGTTTAAAAAAAAATAATAATAATAATGATCTTGGAGCATTAAACAGGTAAAAAAGCAAAGAGATTTAGATGGTATGTGGGCAAAGATGTCTTGGAGTAGGTAGACTCATTAGCTTATTTGGGAGTTCTGGTAAATCATAACACCTGTGAAAAGCAATGGTTGGAAAACAACAAACTTAAATCTAAGCGACTCACAACCCAGGGGATTATTCTCAATTAAAGATTTGGAAAATTCTCCTGAATACCAGTTGTTACCTTTTTCAAGCAGAAGCTGACACCCATCCTAACCTTTTGAGTTGAGATTATATAAACCTGGCCACAAAACATCTGAGAATGTATTGAGGGCTATTTCTGGAAGAGTGTTACACCTCCCTAACTCTCTACCAAATAGAATGATCAGATTCGAATTGGGCCTCCAATCCCTGTGATTAATAATTAAATGGAAGACTTTGGCTCTGCATGCTAAATATACAGATAACGAAGCCCCCCTCCCCTTTGATATTCTAAAGCTTGGGGTAAATCGAGTCAGAGATGCTTATTTTATCGCTTGGACAGCGAGGCGTATCTCCTGGTTAGGTGATCTATATCGAACTCCTGAGACACTGTTAAGTAACTCAGAGAAAGTCAAACTCCAATTATTGCGGCAAGACTGGATTGACACACTAACCCAGAGGGTAACAGATACGCTAGCATTGAGGCTAGCCCTGGAAGGTAGAGCATTGAAACAGTTGCCGAAATATTTGGTTAGATTCCCATGCCAGTGGTATCCTAACCTCTTCATAAGGTTGAGGTTGAATATCCTCCCTACTAGGGAAGTACTGGGACACAGAAGGTTGCTGGGCGAACTGACCTCTGACTGCAGATTCTGTGGCGAGAAGCCAAAGGTGGAATCCCTCTAACATCTAACTATAGATTGTAAGGCCCTAGCAGGGCTGAGTTTGTGGTACTTGGAGAAGATAACTAAAGAATGCAAGTCCTTATCCCCTAAGGAATGGTGGTTCAAGTTCATACTAGGGGACAAACAATTGGCTATTATAGGTGTAATAACATTTTTGGAAGAGGTGCTGAATCTTGGTAATGTAAAGTCTATGGTCAGTAGTCTACGGCCAGTAGGGAAGAATTCATTTTATTTTCAGATCTTATGAATTTGATTTTAATTCTGGTTTGTTAAATGGAATTGATTAGTGTGGTTGGACATTGGATTATACATTCTATTTTATATATGTATGGATTTTATGATTTTGTATTTGATGGAAATGTTATGAAAAATTTTAAATAAACCAAACATAAATACAAAATATATAAAAAGATAAAGAATCAGTAGCCCACTTTCTCCTTTTGTGCCTGCCTTTGCTGATGTGTGTGACATGAACCACAACATCCCTAGTCATTGTGTTGGCTTGTAGAGCTACAAAGCGGGTGTTCCACTGTTTCCTATCTGCTAGTGCACCTTGCGAGGTCATGGACTCCATCCGTGATGTACGTGGAGGCATTGTCCTTCTGCTTCTTGGTGAACTTTATCAGGACACAGTCCCATTTTTGAAAGGCCTGGAGTGGCGCTTTAGTTCAAGATGACATTTTTCTCATGGTGGTTGTGCAACCTGGACCTGAAAGTCTGTATGAGAGGCATGGTGGCACTGGTTTCTGAGGTTAAGCACCACTGGGTGAGCCTGATGCAGGGCTTCCTTCCTCTCAGCATGCAGACAGGGGTGACTCTGAACATCTCTCCCAGTATATAGGACTAACCGCAATATTTCTTTGCTAAACAAGTTGTTATGTTCCACTTTGCCATTCCCACACATGATACATTTTGTGCTGGATCCCATATCCTCCTGTACCTTTACTCCCTTATTAAGTCCTTTGTCCCCACTGAGGACCTCTGCATTCCTGTTCAGGCTCTTGTAAGCACCAGGGTGAATCAGTGAATTCTGTCGTGGTTGGTCTGCCTGAGGTTTCTCATTCTCCCTTAAAGGCTGTTCTGTTTGTGGCTGCAAGATCACTGACTGATGCATGGAAATTTGAGAGGGACACTTGCTTGCTAATGCAACTCCATTTGCTTCCTCTCCAGCAGCGCATTGCCTTGTTTAACTTGCCTGCTTGACCTATAAGATGGTGTTTAAGGGTCAGCCAGTCTACAGTGATTAAAAACTAAGGCTGTTGAATAGTCTTGAAGTGCTATGTTTGGAGATGATCTATGGCCAGAGTGGATATTTGTTGAAATTCTGATGTTGGGGCCACGCAAACAATTTAAAGATTTTATTTTCCAAGGTTTATCAGTGGTCTGGATCTTGCAATGTTGGATTGGGCACGGTCACAGTTTTTCTCTTCAGTTTATTTGAGGAAACATAAGTGTCAGTTCCAAGTAGTCCGAAATTGCATTTATAATATCCAGTTCTGGGAATTGGGTCTGGGAACCAGTAGATGGTGATTAATTTCATTCTCCTTCAGAAATTGGTCTGGAAACTTGCACTTGAGTTCTCAGTAGATAATGGTTACCCCCCCCACTGTCTCCCTCTGTATCACCAATTGAGCAGATGATTTATACAACAGTTCCCAGTAAATACTTCCGTTTAATGTACCTTAATTGCAGTATGTTTTTCATTCTCCTGGGGAGATTTGCCAATATGGACTTCAATTAGCAAAGTGTATAACGTCTACATTTTCTTTGTATCTATACACATCCTCTACTTCAAAAGTAATGGACATAGGGAGTTAAATTCTCATAGTGAAACTCTGCTCCACCTCAAGGCTTGGGACACAAGAGCTATCTTCAGTTTGGCTTTCTGTGTTGCTGTTTCCCATTTTTGGCTGAACTTGCCACTCCCAATCCTGCACTCTGCGGTATAGGTTATTTGCTTTTGATCTATATAAAAGCACGTTCTGCATCTCTGTATGAAATGGCTCCACATATGTTTGTGGCTGATACATACCTCTTTACGTGTTCCGTTACACGGTCACACTGCGTCTGCTCACAGGCTCACAGGTTTTAAGGCTTCTCCAAGGTACACCTCTTGCTTCCCTTGGTCTCCTGCTTGCAGCTCTAAGTCTCAGGAATTCACTGGATAGGGTTGTCTGTCTAACCCTTTTCTAGTGGTCACTGCTTCAGTCTCAGAAATGGGTGAGCATTTCGCTTCTCTCGCTTAGCTCGGCCCTTACAGCTATATACATGCCACAGTTGTTTACATTTGAAGGGTCCTTCACAGGGCACATGCGCTAAGGCACTCTTCCCTCAAGGTGGAGCCTTGGGGAATCCCGGGCTGTACCACCACTTCAATTTAATAGTTTTTTTTTGTTTTTACTCATAATCACGTACCCCACTAGGAAGCCCCCTGATTAAGAGGGGCGGAGGGAAGTGGGTTACAAGATTACCCTTCCCTCTTTGAACTATCTTCAGCCCTGATGATAGCCTTGGTATGATAAATAAATGAGTAAAACCATGATCGGCGGGGTGTTTTTTCCTTTCTCAATGATTTTGGCAAGGTCCGCCGGTGATGTAAATAGGTTTCCCCTCACCCGGTGCCAGGTCTGCCTGATAAGTACAGGCTGACCGGGCAACGGGAAGGTGAAACCCAAGGAAAACCCAGCCAGGTGAAACGGGAAGGTGAAACCCAAGGAAAACCCAGCCAGGTGAAAAAACTTTGGTCGAGTCCTCGGACTGACGGAGTACATAATTCCCTCTAGATCTTAGGCTCTGGCATGGAGTGGCGTCTGGGGAGGTGCAGGTAAGAGTCCAGAGAATGCACAGAGGTAAGCAGCATCCTGGGGGAGCAGGATGCTCTGAAGGAAATGGGAATCTCCAGTATGCAGAAAAGTGGATAGGAAAAACAAGAAGTAGAATCACAGCAAGGAAGAAAGGTTTAAAGGGGGAGAGCAATCATAGTAAGCAATAGTGCTAAGGCAACAGTTGCAATGCAACACGGGGCATACTGTGTCTGGCTTTGAACTGCCCAAAGCGGACTATGACTCCTTGCGGCAGGATGTCCATTCCACAGCTGTGCTTGAATGCGAAGTAATAGGTAGGGCCAATTCTGAGAACGAAGAAATACATCTTCTTTAGAAATTAGCCAAACCTAGGAACTTTTGGATTTCCTTCACATTTCTAGGACTATTCCAATTGAGAATGGCTGCTACCTTATGTGGACCTATAGATACTCCTTCAGGTGAGAGTACATATAGAGGGTAAGGTACTGTGGTAGCATAAGAAATGCTACCACAGTACCTTACCTTGTACCTTACCTTAAACCTGATCAGGTTTAACTTGCAGGTGATTGTCTTGAAGACAACGTAACACTGCTCTGGCATGCTCTATGTGGTCAGAGTAGGTCTGTGAAAACACCAATATATCGTGAAGATATACTATGGGGTTGTATATGAATTGTTCGTTTTACAACTGTTTGAATGACAATTGACCCTTTTCACAATTGACACAATTGTAAAGGTCAATTGTACCATATATGTGGGGGGAAACCCCCCACAACCCCCCACCCAACGCCAAACCCCCCAAAACCCATATATATATATATATTATTACCAAACCGATATATATTCGGTCAATTGTGAAAAGGTCAATTGTGACCCTTTAAATTCGGTCAATTGTTCATTCGAACACTTGTAAACGAACAATTTGGGTAATACCATACTATGGGATTGTGAAAAAGGAGATCTGAAAATAGGTGGTCCATGTAACCCTGAAACACTGCAGGGGCATTGGTTAGGCTGAAAGGCATCACTGAATATTCAAAATCGCCAAAGGGAGTACGGAAGGGCGTCTTCCACTCATCTCCTGGTTTAATATGTATCAAATGATGAAAGGTCCAATTTGGTAAAGATCGTAGCTGAGCGGACCACATCAATAATGTCCGGAATAAGAGGAAGCTGATGCATATCTTGAATTGTCACTGAAATAAATGCTTGTTAATTAAGACATGGTCTTAACTCTGTGGTGTTGCGTTTAGGGATGAAAAAGTGACGCTCCAGCTGGAGAGACTGATTCTCTAATAAGTCCATTAGATAGGTTCTGATGCAAATATTGCTTCAGTGCTTCTTTCTCCAAGGGAGTCAATTGAAACATTCGATTAAACGTAACCATGGTTCCAGGATGGAAAGTGAGTGCGCAGTCTTCTGGGCGATGGGGCGGCAACGATGGATTGGTTTCTTTTTTAAAGACCTCACTGAAACTGTGGTAGTGCTTGAGTACAGTTGTACATAGTACTGAATTAGCTTGAGTCAGAAGAGACCCAGCAGTGGCAATAACCGAGACCGGCCGGGAATCTTGAATACAATGGCACATACAGTGTTCAGAACCTAGGAACACTGAATGGGCCCGCCATTCTATGAAGGGATTATGAAGTGTCAACCAGGGGATTCCTAGTATCGAGGTGAAATTAGCTGCCTGGATGATATCGAAAACTATAGTTTCGTAATGGTGATTAATCCATATAATCAGAGGGACCGTATTATGAACAATGGGTCCGTTTAAAAGCTCTCGGCCATCTACTCCTTCTACCAGCACTGGTGCTAACTTGTTGTCAAGCGTTATCTTGTTTGAAGTCGCCCAAGGGGCGTCCATAAAGAGACCCACTGCTCCATGATCCAGAAGAGCAGGGATGTTTATTTGCTGATTATCAGGGAGTTGTACAACTACTTGTAGAACAAAGGAGTCAAGTCTGGTTTGGTAGAGAAGACTGGAATTGGTGGGTTAGGACTTGCAGATGACTCCCGAATCAGACTCCAATCTAGGATTGGGAGGTGGGGTTTTCCTTTTTGCGTGGAGGGGCCAGTGGGCAAGTACGCAAGAGATAGGCCGGTGAAGCACACTACATACAAAGTTCTTGTGTGCTGGTTTCTTTCATCAGATGTAAATAGTCCCGTGGTTGTACCCATCTGCATTGGTTCCGGGATGTCTCAAGAAAGGTCTGGCGGTGGTACTGAAGGGAGGGAAGGTCTCAGAAAGGACCGGGATTTTTTCTTTTTGGTTTTACGTTCCGGTAAACGGAAATCTATTTGGATGACCAGTTGTACTAAAGCGCCTAAAGACGGAGGCCGCGGTACTCTGTAGACTTCATCCTTGAGTTCGTCCGATAGGCCTCTCCTGTAAAGTGTCATACAAGTTTAGTTGGTCCAATTGGCTTGAGCCGCAAATTGTCCAAATTTGGTGGCGAAGGCTAGAATATCCATCGAGCCCTGATGGAAATCTAGCAAGTTTTCCTGGACAGTCGAACCTCCTCTTGATGGCCTGTTGAAAGGCATCTAGTGAGTTTAACACTGGGTCATTATTCACTACTAGCAAGGTAGCCCACGTCCAGGTGCTTCGTCCAAGGTGCATTACCAAAAACCACACCTTCAATTTTTCTTCTAGAAAAGAAGTCGGGTGGAAGGGAAATTGAACTGTACAGGCGTCCATCAATTCCTTAAGGCGTCTGGGATCCCTGTAATATTTGTCAACAGCGATACGTCGAATGGGAGCTGCATGTGTAACCTGCATATCTGTAAGGCTTGTTTCAGTAGAGGATTTTCATTTTTTTAACGACTGCCTCTAAAGAGAGGTTTTGGACTGCAGCAACCAACTCTTGAATTTGTTCCATGTCTTGGTGTGGCAATGGGTGTTGCAATCTCTTAGGTTCACGGCCTAGTGTCTTTTCTTTCTCAACGATTTTAGGCAAGGTCCGTAGGTGATGTAAATAGGTCTCCCCTCGCCCGAAGCTGAACGTGATCAACCTGACCTCAGATGAGGCATATTTTGACCTTACGATACATATAACCCGATTTGAACTAGACTGATCAACCAATTCTATATTCATTCGTTAAGGAATGGACAGTCCTTCCAGGTCAATGAACCACATGCATTGAAAATAGGCCTTGAGCAACCAGGTGGTCGAAACACGTGTCGGCTGTACACAACATGGAATTAATCCTATATTATAATAGAACGAATTGTGAGTTGTATACAATTTGTACGATTACTCAACCTTTTAATAAAACAACATCCTGAGCGCGAGTCACCTTTCTCGATCTTCTGATTCCTTGTCTACAACTGGGTGGTTTTGTGAGAACAGTGTGCTCGCTGCCGGTCTAATAATTTCCAACATTTCTTAAATCCAGAGTGGTCACTAGCGCACAGTATTTATATCAAACCCACTAAGTTCAATCAATCATGATTCAAACGTTCAAGGTGACACAACCTGGTCTTCTCCTCTGCCCTCAGGGTGCTGTGCTGGACCAGATGGAGGAGATGGACGCATTGTGGACATTTTCAAGGGTTTTTATTTAAAACATAATGTAGAAATGCAGAGCTTGCCATATTGCTATAGAGTGTTCCCTGCCTTATCAAACTAAGGATGCTCGTTCATCGTCAAAGTCCAAAGAAAACATCCCTCATCCAAAACCTACTCTTAACTGGCCCTACCACTATAACTAATAACTAAAACAGCATCAGAATGTTCAGCTTCTTGTACCTTCACTTTAGCCGGGCTTCCTGGGCTTCTTCTCCGGGTTTTCCAAAAAAAAAGTTCTTGTTATTTGAAAAATGGGTAAAAGTCAGTAAAGAAGGTTTCTTAGGTTTCTTTGATTGTCTCTTATAAGACTCTGTAGCTCTTTTAGTTTTTAAACACTTGTTATTCATTCAACCACCGGGCGTAAATGCATAGCATAGCATATGATATCATCGTGTTCATTGACATCAGTTCCAATGTGGGTGCAACGCTAACAAATATTCAAAGCTAGCGATTCCCCCCAACTCTTCCCCACCCCACCCACTCCCCTACCTTTCCTGTTCCATAATACTGATATTCTAACCAGGTAGTCACCCTACGGTGGTCGTAGATCTGAGCCTTCCTCTATTTTGTTCCAAAGCTCATGCCACACAGTGTATCGTGGCTCGGGCCTCCTGCCACTTGGTCACACAAATACCTTTCAGCCCTCACTCATTTGCACAATGCCCTGTGCCAGTCTCCCATAATTAGACCACACTGTGTCTTGCACGCTATACCAATCGTTCTCTTGGCTAACAATAACCCCAGTGCAAGGGCTTTCATCATTTCCCCCACCTCCCCTTTCCTTGCGGCAACAGACCTCACAAACATTGCTTGACTGTGGGCTGAACTCTCACTGCAAGCAATCTGAACAGTTCCGATCGTATGGTGTCCCAGAAGCTCAGCACTCGGTCACATCCCCACCACATATGTAGAAAAGTCCCAACCTCTCTCCTACATCTCCAACAGGTCGAGTCTGCCCCCACAACCATTTGGGTACTCTGAGTGTAGTAATGTAAACTCGCTGCGCTATTTTATATTGTATTTATTGAAATCTTACATTTCTTGAGACCTTCTTTGCATGTTCAAATACCCTAGTCCACTTGCAATCTGAGAGCTGTTTCCCCACATCTGCCTCCCATTTGAGTCTCAGCTCTCCACCCATGGTGTCACATTCCCTATTTCCCTCTCCCGTCCCCCAAAAAAAGTCCTTCCCCCAAAAAATTCCAGGACTTGATACAGCTTTGACTCCTTCGTAATCCATTCCGTATTACAGTCCCGATGTGTTTGGACAAACCAGTCCACCATGTGCTGTAGAGTTGACACCCAGTAATATGCTCTCAAATCTGGCACTCCAACACCCCACGCCCTTTACTTGCTGGCAATTACAAGGTACCCAGAGCAATCCTGGAGTTGACCCTTTCCAAAGCAATCTGTATAAAGTGCTATGAAATGAACGAAAACAATCAGCCTTCAGGACCATCTGTGTTACTTGGAAGTCATACACTAATCTGGGCAACATGATAATTTACACCAAGGCTAACCGCCCCATCAAGGAAATGGGAAACCTAATCCAAAATTTGGTTAGTCTCTCAAATGCCTTAATTAACTTCCAAACGTTCTGGCTGTACATCTACTCTCATTCAGTACTGGCCATTATCCCGAGGTATTTGAATCCTGCACTAGGTGTTTCCATCCCAAATTGTATGAAGTGCCCAACCGCCATGGCGGGTAGCACATAAATGGCAGATTCGGATTTGTTTACCACTAATCCTAACAGTTTACCAAACTCTTCAACAGTGTTCATGTCCTGCCAGTGATTCATCTCATGTTTCTGTATGTACAATAGCACGTTGTCTGCATACAGGGATATGCAGTGTTCTGTGCCCCCCATTAGTAGACCTGTATTTCCATGTCTATGTCGATACATCCTACCCAGGGGCTCAATGACGAACGTGAAAATGAAAAGGGATAGCGGACACCCCTGTTGTGTTCCCCTTTGTACCCGCCACGGGGGTAGAGATCACCCCATTAACTTGCACTCTGGAACTCAAGCCTCCATATAACAGTTTCACCCACACAATGAAGTGAACGCCCAGCCCCATTCTCTCCAAGACCTTCCACTGAAATTCCTACGAGACGGAGTTGAACGCCTTGTATGAGTCCAAACTGATCACTGCTGACCTCTACTCAGTTTGGGCCTGATCATGAGTTGGGCGGTAGCTCTTAAATGCGGCGCTAACACTGTTACCGCTGCATTTAAGGGTCTGCCCAAACTGGGATGGTTACCCCTAACTCTGAGCTGGGGGTAAACACACCAGTAAAATTCCCATTTTCTGCGGTATTACTGTTAGCCATTGGGCTGCTAAGTGGCCATCAAACCCTTCTTTTTCTTCATATAGAGTAGCATAAAAATCACAGAACACAAAACAAATCCCATCCTTTTCAGTAATAACCATCCCCTTTAGGCTGCAGATTCCCTCACATCGCTGCTGCCATCCTTCCTTCCTAACCAGTCCAACCGCTTGCCTGCCTCATCTCCCTCCGAGTGCCGTTGTGTCACTTATCCAGCATAGTCATGATTGTCTAGTCTCTCCTGTGCATCATTTAACTACCCTTTCACATCTAGCAGCATGCTGGACAGTACATCCCCTCTTGCCAGTGCCTGGTCAAGTTGTGCCACCTTCAATTCAAGAGTGTTAACTTCCTGGCTGAGCACCCTATAGACCTCTACACTTGTGGAGATGCACATCACTTTAATAAAAACCTTCAGTGCTTCCCACTCAGTGAACCTATGCAAGGTGGTGCCCCAGTTATCCTCCAGGAACTGACCTATGCTATCTCCCAGGGAAGACGGAAACCCAATGTCCGCTAGCATCCTATTGTAGAACTTCCTTTTAGGAATAAGGGGGCGTACAGCTCTTCTCATCAGTTCCATCAAAATGAGAGAGTGGTCTTATAATGACCTATCAGCTCCACACATGACACCCAGTCAAACTTCTTCACACCCACAAAAACATTATCAATTTGCAAGTATCCTTAACACCGAGGATCCCACCACCTGAGCTAGAGCTTTCATTGCCGTGCCCAACTGTCTGGCTGTGTTGCTAGCCATGTCTAGAGCATTGGGTCGCTTCATATTTCCAGTGTCCCTTCCTCCGACAATTTCATCGCCTCTTTCCAACAGCAGGCTCCCCGTATGCTGAGGCGGGCTATCCCCTCTGGGCATTGACACACTGCCCCTTCCACGTTAAGGTTGCGTTTTGTCTCCATACACCGAGTCCAACCATTCCCATACTTCAGTCAGGCGCTGGAAGAAGTGCAAGCGTCCATCAGCCACCACTCTTAGATTAGCCAGAAAGAAGAGCATGTACTTCAGACCCAGGTCTCGGAGTCTTCTCCGTACAGAGTCCTAGGATTTACGCTGTTTTTACACCTCCTGGGTGAAGCGCAGGAAAACCTGTATTCTCATATCCCCTACCTTGTTCTACGTGCATCTTGGAGGATCGCATCCCAGTCTCTGTAGTTGAGTAATTTTACCACAATAGCTCTTGGCTGGGCCCCTACTGGATGTTTTTGTCCAGAATCCTATGGGCCCTCTAGAACGTGAACCACAGCAACAGTCCCATAACCTTCAAGACATCAGAGAAGAGCCGCTCCAGGTATAGTTCCATACTTAGGCCTTCCTCCCACTCTGCAATCCCCAGGATCCTAATGTTATTAGGTCGAGAGCCGCCTTCCATGTCCTCCACCTTAATCTCAATTGCTCTCGTGGCGGCTGTCAGTGCATCAATCCTTGCTTGCAGCATTGTGACTGTGTCCGCCACATTTCCCACTCTCCATTACGCTTCCAACACTCTCCACCCCATCTTTTTCAGGTCCACTTGCCCCAGGGAGAACTCCAATGTCATTGTCTGCACCTTCCCCTCCAGAGAGTTCCTAGACTGCTGAATTGCTGTTACGAGTTGCCCCATGGTCACTGTCTCTCCAGGCGGGCCCACATCCAATCCCCCTCCTACTGGTTGCTTTTTCAACTTCAGTTGCTTGTTCTTGCCCTTATACATTGTTCCAACCTCTGCTGGCATTTCACCATCGTTTTGTCTGCCCCCTTTAGTCTGGTCTCCTGCTTCCAAAGCATGCTAGTTATGTCCGTCGGTTTCACCATCCCAGAGTCAACGTGGCCACAATTCACAGCTAGTGCTTACCCTAAGGCCAAGCAGATTGTACAGAACAGCGACTTTACTTTGGATCCGGTTAGTCTCCTTGCCATTCAACACCTCCAGCTGTGGCAGAGCATTACCAATAGGCCACAGCAACCAGCAGTTTACCCCAAGTTGTTCTCTGCAGTACACCAGCCTCACAGGTCGCAACTTGGCCCAGTATCCTCCACTGCACATGTAGCTCCAATTATGTAATGGCGTGCCTGACCTCTGAGAGATGCATCCTCAACGTACTTTTGTACCTGTTAACAGCCTTCAGAACTGTCCCCTTTTATCCTGGGCCTGGTACGTGCGCAAAGGTTGCTTTTTCGCCACTCCCTCCCAGTACCCACAGCCTTCAAGTGGTTACCTCCAATAGCGGCTCCTCACCACCAGAGATATTCAGGTGCCCATTGGACCCCCTCCTACCAATCCTGGTATTGCCACCACAGTCCCAAGGATTTACCACAAGTTACCCTCCATTATGTTCTCTGTCCCTCACAGGGCCTTAGACGTCAGCTCCGGTACATAGCCCCCAGACAGGAGCTGTGATCTAGGTGCCAGCACAACCGCCCACTCCGAGTGTTCGCTCTGTGGTGCACAGCCTAGTGTTCGCCAGTTCTGTTGGGAGACTCCTTCCTCAGGAGGCCTCCACCCTCTGTGTTGAATGCTGCAGCTCGATCATCCGCGATAGGTACCCTTATGTGTGGTATTCATTAGCAGCCCTCAGCTGCTGCCAGGAGCGACCGTGCCTTTCTAGAACCCAGGTTCACTGCTTGAGCGTTCTCTCTTCCCAACCGCCGCCACAGCAGGGTGTGTTTGCCGCAACCATCTCTCTGAGAGCCACCCCAGGCAACCCTTGGGTGCACAGTCGTGTGCCACTCTCGGTACCGCTACCTCCGTGTGCAGATTGGCGAGACTTTTTTCAGATAAGAATGTTTAGGGGACTCTCCGACTAGCAATTTTTCCAAGTATTGGGCACAGGTCTGGTGTTGCAGTCAGCACCGGATTGTGATCAGGATAACGCATGTTCTCGGGGAGTGATTTTCCCCGATTTGGCGGAGCTCAAAGAGACGCTGCCATCTTGGTCAGCTCTCTAGCACCACCTGCAAGACTAGCTCTTGAGATGGATTTACAGATTTGGGCGCCATGAGGTTTTAGAACCTTCCTGTATCGATCTTACACCCCTTTTGGTGGTGGACGTTTAATCCTCTCTTCTTCACTTTAGATCCTTTACGTTCTTTACATTCATTGTTTCCTAGTGTCTCTGATAGGGGCGTTCTGGACACTTTTTAATCGATTGGAGAGGCCACAAGAGTTGTTGTATCAAAGGCTTACACTTCGGGTTTCCTCAGGATCCTGTTACCGCCAGTCAAACTTAATTCAATTAATTTCTCAATGTCTCTCATAGAGCACTGCCAGTGTTAGTGACTGTTATATTCAATAACTATCTTTGCGTCTCCCAAGACATATGTACTGGGTTTCTCAAATTCCCATAATGAGTATTATAACTTCTTTCATACAGTTTGTTCAGTCCCTGTTGCCTCCCTCTTTCCTGAACCACCCGGGTAACTTCACTTGACTTGGGCTGGTTCACAGGCCTTGGAGTCGGGAGATGGCGGCTTTGCCTGTTCTCATTCTTTGCCTTCTCGTTCGTCAACTCTCTCTGTGTCTTTGTTTTGGTAGGCTCTGCATACATTGGCAGATGGGAGGTTTAATTCCTCCAGGTTCGACTGGTCTCTGCATTGTTTAGCGGGCCCAGGTCTACCATGGCTTCCTCGTGGTCACGCCACCAAGTCGTACGATCTCTGTGACTCTGTCCCAGCAGCGGTTGCTCCACTGTTCAGTACACCGAGCTTCCAGCATTTTCCTCTGGTGTTCCCTTGCTCCTAGGCTGCAGCTGGCTCCGTGGATCCACAGTGCTGCACCCCTTGAGGACGTGCCTAAATCATAGGCTCTCCTCTGCGTACATTTCTCTCATATTCTCCAAGGTTTCTTTGTTGCTTTTACATTCTGGCTCTCGTTCAAGGGGGCGTTTTGTTTCTCCTCAGATGTGGTATCCTGTCCAGCTTAAGCCAATTGAAAGGAAACCAAGTTATTAGTTGTGAAAGGCAATACCATAGGAAATCCAGGTCTTCCGATTCCGATAGAAGTAGACTGCATTGTTTGCATAGGAAACTCCTCTCAGGAATGGGAATCCTCGTCCCCTCGAGGGGAGTCACTCCCACTGATGTCCCACTTGCTCCTACCCCTGGAGAGGGTTTTGCTTAGCAGGCCAACTCCCTGGCCTCAAAGGGGGTGGCTTCCCTTCCTGGGGAGAAGGGACAAATACCCTAGATTCGTCACAGTGCCCAGCATCACAAAAAGAGTGTGATTTAACCTCTCCACTTGGGCATCCCCGGGGTTGGGATGGAGTTGTATGGATCTTCTT
Source organism: Ambystoma mexicanum (assembly GCF_040938575.1). NCBI lineage: Eukaryota > Metazoa > Chordata > Amphibia > Caudata > Ambystomatidae > Ambystoma > Ambystoma mexicanum. The sequence continues at coordinate 495,492,533 of NC_090936.1, read as the reverse complement.
GAAGCTAGCCAGCTCCAGTATCTACTTGATAACTGTCGATTTGGAGTCCGGTTGCAGGTTGGAATGAATTTAGCAGGCCAACCATAGTGCACAAAAAACTTCCCCCCACAACACGCAGACAATAGTGGTGGCGCTTTGATCTTGCGTGGGGAAATATGTATGTACCAACTAAAGGGGTGTGTCCTCACCAGGATGTTCTGCATACACCTTCGATCCATCTCTAAGCTGAGGAAGTGGATGCAGATAATGTCCATGGGCCTGGAGCTCTGCAGCTGATGAAGATAGGCTGCAGGACGGGTTGCTGTCTTCCTGGTGACACAGCTGGTGCAGTGATGGCAGTAGTACTCTCGCTCGTCCGTGGAGAGTTGGGTAGAAAAACCTGGAGCAAACCAACTCTAAGATCCTGTCGCGATAATTATGCTGCTCGTGGAGTGCATACAATACAGCTTGGCAGAATCCCTTTGGTAGAACCAGGCAATGTAGTGTTAGAATGGAAGCCTTTTTGGTTTGTGTTTCCATTTCAGCATCCAGAACTCTGCATATGTTAATTATCTATCGTCCTCCCCCAACTGATTCTATGTTTGATGCTGTTTTTCTGAAAATGGTTGCGAACTTGCAGGTTTGCTTTGCACATTTGATTATAGTTTTAAACTTTAATTTGAGACCAAATGATCCTTCTTATCACCAGGCTGCCCGCTTCATCTGAGCTATGGGGGACTTCGATTTTCTGCAATTTATTATTGGACTGACTGACCATTTAGGCAATACGTTGGACTTGATATTTTCACCTGCTGCATTAGTAAGCACTTCATGTTTTCCGCGTTCTTTGGACTGATCATTTCATCATTCTGTTTTATATTGGGGTGAATTCTCCTATTAATGTTCCTCCTATTCGGGGCACCTTACATCAAAGATGTGTTCTACTGATGCCGCCGATATTTTGGCCCAAATCATTGATTTTTGTGTCGCTTCCCAATTCCCAGACCTGGCTGCTCTTTCACAGGTGTGAAGGCCTCTTGGAGTAAGACACAGACCACAGATTCTGAATTAACTATACAACTTTTTAAACTTAAGTCAGGTTGGAAAAACTCCTATTTTGCCGTATAATATAAGGGATTTTCCCTACCAAACCAAAACTAAGGAAAGTCAAAGACCAAGAGTTCAATTTAGGAATCTGTCTGTGTCCAAAACCAATACTTGCCCTCACAACTAGTCTATTATGTGAAGGGATGTTGGCAACCAACAAAACCGTGTTCAACACAAAGTTCAGAGCTCTGTCCAGCTCGCAACTTTCTCTCAGCTCCCTTCCTCAAGTGTAAGCAGTTCCGACAAACGATTGCCTTAAGTTCAGGATGATATAAAGGTGACCAACACTCAGAGTTCCGTTCCGTTCCCCAAGTTTCAAAAACACAGTTCTAAACACAAAATGCTTGAGACTCTGTCCTCAGGTCAATATGCAAGGTAAACCTCAGGGTTCCCTCCCTCAAGATTCACTTTCAATGTTATAAGGATATTTTCCAGTTTTCTTAAATTTCTGCGCCACACTTCACCCTCTGTATATGGTTGGTCTTTGTACAAAAATGTCTTGACTGGAAATTGCAGTTTATTCACTTGATCAAGTTCATCTCCAAAGTTCCATTCACTTTGGAGTCCAATATATATTAGGTTCACTTATATTGCTGATGTTCTTTGGTTCAAAGTTTTGTTGACTTGTAGATTCAACATATATGAATTTTGCTTGCATTTAAAGTTTCATTTGCTTTTGAGCTTGGTACGTGTTGAGTTTATTTGAATTTCAAAAGCTCAATTCATTTATAATCTTCATAGGTAATCGTTTCCTTTCAGTTCGGTATTCAGTAAGTATGAAGATATGTTTTGTAAGCTATTCAATCAGTTCGGAATTCAATAAGTGTTAAAGGGCTTAATGCAATTTACCTCATTGTTCTATTCTTTATAGAATGCATTTAATAATGTGCCCAGCATTCTGAGACTCTCAAACGTGTCTTCGTGTGCACACGACCACTACGCTACAAAGTATTCTCAATCATTCAATAGTTAAGGAGTATTCAGATAGGAGACCTTCGAAAACGTGTTTTATCCTACATGCGACCACTCGATACAAAGTAATCCTATGCGTTAGTTCAAACCGTCGTATACTGGGTTTCCTCTTTAATAGAAACTCACAGGTTTCTTCTCTCGGCAGTCTTGAAGCACGGATCTCTCAGCCTCCTGTTCTATGAATCAGGGCTCCACCTCCTGCCCTTCAGGCACTCCTGGGTCGGCTTCTGACCCCAGGAAAACGAGCACTGCGAACACCAGAAAAAGGGGTAGCCTTCCAGCACGGCTCCCCTTTCAGCATTCGTTTGTTTCCATGTAGCCCCAGCTCCCGGGCTGCACTCCTTTGAACTGTTGGCATGCTGCACACATACAGCTCCCTGTTCTGTTGCTTTGCTTGGCCTCTCTGCTGCTACTCCATCACTGCCACTGCTTCTCTCTTTGACCTCATTTGATTAGGCTGTGTATACACCTGGAGCACTTTAACAGACTGCAGGTGCTACTGTGCAATGAGCCCTGCCTGGCCATCATTAAGGGGACATGCCTGACCTCTACAACTCTCAAGAGGCCTCTTCCTCGTCCCAGTACTAGAGTGGTACTACATCTCCCGGCTGGGCTTGACCAAATCTTCTGTCCTTCTCTTCTTATACATTTTTACCAGTCCTGCCTTGGCAGATTGTTGAAGTCCTTAGTTGTTCTTGGCAGGTTGATTGTCATGCCTCCTCGGGGTCACCTCGTACCAGTACAAGCACAGTCAATAATCTTTAGGTCTTCTGTGCTTTTCCTCAACCTGGTATTTTCTGTTTCGGCTATTTCTCATACACTACAGAAGTACATGGGCCTACGCTCAAGGACGTTTTTTGGAATGGAGGGGGGAGTAAAGGAAGGTTGGGGTGTGACATTGGCTAACAGGCTATACCCTACGTGATCATCCCTATCCCCAGACAAAGTATAGGGGGTCATCCTCATGAGGTCCTTCCACATTAAACCACCCCTAGGGGGACTATTGGGTAGCAGCTGTAGCTCCCTAGCCTCATGAGAAGGGGCTCCCTTCTGGGGATAAGTGACGATACCTAGCAAATCGTCGCACTAGGTGCAGGTTGTTTGGGTCAATCCCCTTCCGATGTAAGGCCAGATGGAGAATTTGCTGAGCCCTAGCTAGTTATTCAGGGATTCTTTAACCCGGTTGGAGGCAAGTGGCATAATATTTTACCATAATGTGCTAGATTTCATCGCTCCAAAGGCTCCATCCAGCATATATATGATGCTCTCCACAGTGGGGTCTTCTTGCATGACACAGAGCGCTTGAATGACTCTCAGTGCAGGGCCTTGCAGCCCTCAATCATGCAGTGCTGCTTCTCCTGGTCAGAAGCTATCCAGTCATGCAGCATCTGGTCTGGTCATTGGTTTGGTCTGCCCAGATCGGAAATTTACCTTCACCTCTCTGGGCAGACGTAAGACGCTTCTATCCTCAGAAGTATAAGTGGCATGTGCACTAGGCGCATATGAGCAAGTGGTTTTTATGGGTACTGCCATGATGGTACCTACACTGCTGTGTTGGGACTGGGTGTAGCTCTGGGCAATGCCTGTCTTGGGCTAGCCTGCAACCTTGTCCAGGTGGTTAGGTCCCAAAGAGAATTGTTCACCATCGGGTCTCCCCCCATAAATGGTGAGTGCCAGTGTTTCAGTTTAGACTTCACGGGTGCCATAGTAGACCAGGATTCTGGTTCCAGGTAGGCATTTGACTTGGCCGTCGAGGATGTTGAGAACCTGGTGGAAGGGTGTGCTCCATGGGACATCATCTATATTTATTTATTTATTATCAACTATATATGTAAGCAAGCTTCTGACTTCACTGCCTCAACCCTGCTGATTACATGAAGCCGATCCATGAGGGTGGTACGAATCAAACGCTATCCACAAAGTAACTCAAATAATACAGATCTGGCTTACAAAACATTTACCATATGCCCAATTAATGTTGGATGGAAGGGGTGCAGGATAAAACAGGGTCAGTAGGGTAGGGCTAGGCACAAACCCAAAGGGCGGAATCTGTGGTGACTCCAAACATGTAACTGGGTTTGGATTGTGGCACAATAGGCGAGTGACTGGTGCAAGGTGGCAGGGTGAAACATTTTATATACACCACTATTTGGCAACCTTAGCCCGCTCCATATCTGTCTTAAGAGTCCATGCTCTACCCAAGCTTGGAGATTGCTCTGTGTCATATTGCACTGTAAAAGGGATGGGAAATAAGGCTGGAAGCAAAGTTAGGGCCCCAATCACCTAAGGAACTGTGATATTATTTACAAGGTACCACAAAGATGCTCTAATGCTGGTCTACGGTTATTTTAGTAGAATGTTGTTATTTTTACAGCCTTCTGGCAGAGTTTGAGGGGAAAAAGCCGCTCAATTACACCAGCAGTTATGTACAAAAGGGAAAAATCACACAATTAGTACTTAACTATCCCTATCTGAGCAGCTGTGTTAAGAAAATATAAAACTAGTTCTTACAAGTATTCAAAGTCTATAAAGTGCACTTTATAAAAACAATATATACACACTGAGTCCTTACTTGTGTCTGGCAACCTGACCAGGGCAGGCTGGACTATGTCCCACCTATCTTCAGCTGGTTTGCTCCTTCTTTTTGGTCTTAACCTCCAAGGCCAAGTGCGCTGGGTGGCCCAGGGCAGAAGCAGCAGTAGAAGGGCGTGGAGGGGGCCTCAAATGTCATGAGGCGGCCCAGCAAAGTTGCAGCAACTGGTGGCCCCCGCCTAAGGTCCTTCCCATTGAGCCACTTACGCCAGTGCTGGCCCAGCAAATAGAGCAGCAGCACAGAGCCCCGAAGCAGATCTTAGGCCTGGGCTGTGTTTGTCAGATGCAGCTCTGGGCTGTTGAGCAGCCGGAGGGGGCCGGCATAGACTCTGTCCTGGCAGGCCCAGCGATGAAAAGTAGGCCCACTGGAGCAAAGAGGCGGGCCCATCAATGATTCCTCCACTGCCCCCTCTCCTTTGGGAGTAGGGCACTGTGAGTCTGGGACTGCAGTAGTAAAACAGTGTATAGCGCTGTAGTTGTTTTCAGCTTGGATCGTAGCGCCCCTCTTTGCAATGGGGTGCCGCACTGAAGACAAAGGCATCATCAGCCAGGCATTGTTTGGCCTAATGAGGCACAGAGCAGGGCACCAGTTTAGCTCTTGCATGTTGGATCTGGCTTAACTGTTATAATGGCACTGCGCTCGTGTGTGTATGTATATGGGATACATTACTCACTGTAACCGTATTTCTGATGCTTGTATCTGCTTAGATTTGCGTGCTAAGCATAGGCCGACATCTAGTGGAAGCTACGGAGTATTACAGTTGTTGTTTTTGAAACTCAAAAAGGGACGTCGACATGGCGTGCCAGTAATGCTATCCCTTGTGTGATGTCTACTGTACCATGGTGCTTCACGTGTCGAGGTCCCTCAGATTGTTTTGTTTCTGACATGAGGTTGCATGAAGTGTAGCATGACTACAGGTGTAGTAAAGCATATTATGTATCCGATAAAGCCCAGAAAACACCTGCCCACCTTCTACTCCAAGGGGAGGAAAGGTGGGTGCATGTGAATCTAAGCAGATACAAGCATCACAAATACTATTACGGGGAGTAATGTATCCCTTCAGAGGCTTGTGGAATCTGCTTAGATCACATGCTATGCATAGATTAGCGAGCAGTGTTTGGAGAACGTAGTGGGTTGTGAGCAGGTACTGCAGCAGAGCGATGTTTTAGCACTTCTTGTCCCACCTAGGAATCTGCTTTAGAGTGAGTGTCAATGCAATAGTGCTGAGTACAAGTGTGGATAGAGCTCCATGTAGCTGCTTTGCAAATGGCATCCAGCTGGACGTTTGCGATAAAAGCCAATGTAGGTCCGGTACCACTGGTGTAGTTAGCTCTGGTCTCTTTCCCGGCCTGGAGCTATGGAGATGAACAGTTGGTCTGTTTTCCTTGGCGGTCTGGTCTTGTTTACATAGTAAAGGAACGCCCTCCGCCCTCCTTACATCTAGTTTATGGAGGTTTTGCTCAGCCCAGCTTGATTGGTTTTGGAAGAAAGTTGATAGTTCGATGGTCTGATTGACATGGAACTTTGAAATGAACTTGGGTGAAAACCTAGGGTGCGTTCTTAATACCAATTTGTCTTTATGGATACCAAAGAAAGGGTTTTGTACTGACAAAGCTTGCAGTTCTCTGACTCTCCTTATGGAGGTAATAGCCACCAGAAAAGCGGTTTTATATGTGAGGTGTTTAAGGCTGGATTTATGCATATGCTGAAAGGCGGGTCCTATGAGCTTTGCAAGTACTACATTTAGGTCCCACCTTGGTGGCGGGTTTGAAATAGGCGGACAGAGTCTTTTTACTCCCTCCATGAATGTCTTAATGACTGGGATTTTCCACCAGGACACCTTACTCTGAGAAGTGCTGTACGCGGATAGAGCCTCTAGGTGAACTTTGATTGAGTTAAATACTAGCCCTGAGTCTAGTAAGTGAAGCATGTAATGAAGAATGTTTTATGGAGTACATTCTATTGGGTTTATTTGTTTTGACTGGCACCTGATTACAAATATCTTCCAGTTGTTAGTAACAGTGTCTAGTGTTTGGTTTATGTGCCTCCTTGAGGATTTCCATACACCTCTGAGGTAGATTTAAATGGCCAAACTCTATGACTTCAGGATCCAAGCTGCCAAGTTCATAGACAGAGGTTGAGGATGTAATGTTATCGCCCCGTGCTGTGTGAGCATGTTAAAGGTTCACAGAAGTTTGATTGGGTCGCACATCGCCAGTTTGCACAGATGTGGATACCAAGGTTGTCTCGCCCACATAGGAGCAACTAGGATTAATTTCACTTGTTCTTTGTGCATCTGTTCACCACTTTGCTCATCAGAGGAGTTGGGGGATGCGGGGAGGGTGGGAGCGTAGGCAAATTTCCCTGACCAGTTCATTCACATGACGTTCCCCTTGGAGTTGTGTTGGGGGAACCTGGATGTGAAGTCTGGGCATTGTTTGTTTTGTCTTGTGGAGAACAAGTGATTAGGGGGATAGGTGCAGTCTACGATATCCTTGTCGAGTTGCCACTCGTGCTCTTCTGGTAGGGGATCTCTGCTTAGTGAGTCTGCTAGAGAATTGAGCTCCCATGGAATATGTCGCAATCTTAGGAACATGCCCTACTTGTTTGGTACAAGGCTTGACTTTTTCTCGTTGATTAAGAAACCCAATTGAAAAAGTAAATGTATTATTCTTAGGGTATTTTGCTTGCAAATTTGGGGGTTCTCCTCTGTGATCAGCCAGTCGTCCAGGTAAGGGTACACCGGAATCGACTCCCCGCATAAATGCGCGGCCACCACCGTCAGTGCCTTGGTGCATACCCTTGGAGCGGAGGCTATGCCGAAGAGTAGCACCTTGAATTGGTAGTGCTGGTTTGCTATTCTGAAACACAAAAATATTCTGTGCGCTGGGAACATTGAAATATGAAAGTATGCATCTTTCATATCCAAGGTTGCCATGTAATCCCCCTGCTTTAGCTGTGAGATTACTTCCTGTAGCGTTGTCATGCAGAATTTTTGTGGCTTGACATAGGTGTTTGCAGGGCACATATCTAAGACAGGGCGCATCGTGAGGTCTTTTTTTGGCACAAGGAAGTACATTGAATAAATACCCTTGTTTACCTGGTTCGCCGGGACGGTTACTATGGCGTCCTTTAAGAGCAGCGCTGTCACCTCTTCCAACAGGATACGTTTTTCTTCCTGGGAGGTGTTGCTTTCTCTTGGTGGGTGGTTGGTAGGTTGGTTGCTGTATCAGTTCTATGCTATAACCACCACCACGGTCGAAAGTAGCCACTTGTCTGAGGTGATTCCCTCCCATACGTGCGTAAAGTATGAAATGCGGCCTCCTACTATATTAGCATGGGAGGGAACCTGTAGCATGTGGTCATTGCTTGAGCAGTGTTGAGCTGCCTCTGGAGGAGGACCTACCCCTACTGCGAGACCTTCTTTGGCCTCTTGGAAACCCCTGTAGAGAGGACTCTCCCTGAGATGAACCCCAGGATGAGCTTTGACCCTGGTTATAACCATGTGCTTGTTGAGAGTTTTGCCTTCTAAAGCGGTGAAAAGTATAGTCTCCTCTTTGTCCGGAGGGTTTATTGGTGAGCTGTCCCAATGATTTTAGGATGTCGTATTCTTCTTTCCGGCTTTTTAGAGCGTCTTCCACTGCTTTGCCAAACAACAAGTTGTGCTCTATGGCCCACCTTGTAATCTAAGCATATTAAGGAGAGTAGCCTGAGTCTCAAGCTTGACGCCAGACTAGCATAGCCACGCATGGCGTTTGATTAACGTGCCCTCGGCTATTATTCTTCCTGTATTGTTTGTTGCATCCAAGTTGTTCTTGAGAATGCAGTTTGCTATTTGTTTACCCTCTGCAATGGAGAGCGACGGTTGTGTCTTGAGGGGCTCTGGAACAGACTCTATTTGCTCAGCCATCTCATCCCACTTATGACAGCTGGAACTAGCTAATAAAGTCATGTTATTAGCAATTGTAGTCTGGTAAGCTGCCGAAGACGCTACTTTTATTACAAAAGTGTAAATCTTTTTACTCTCCTTATCAGGAGGGGCTTCGGAAAAGACCAGAGGTGTTCCTGCTCTCTTTCTAGTAGTTGTCACCACAAAGGAGTCAGGTTTTAACTGTCCCCTGATGTAAAGGGGGTCTGAGGGTGCTGGCCTGAATACTTTCTCAATGCGCGGGTTGACTGCCCGTGTTAAATTAGGAGTAATCGGAGGGGGTTGGATGTTTCTCTGCACTGATAGAAGTAGGGGGATACAATGTGTGGCTGACTTCTTATCCTATAGTTTGTCCTCAACAAAGTCCTTATGCACTTGTGTCACTTGTGTCTCTTGTGTATCTATCTTGAAATGCTCAGCCGCCTTTAGGAGCAGGTCATTACACTGTTATTTGGTTATCTACTTGTGAATCCACCACCGTTGTGGGTCTGAGTGACCTGCCGACTGCATCACTATAGTTCACTAAAAAAAAGTTGTTAAAGGGACGTTGTGGTTACAAGTAAAACCGAAATCCCCCATAAATTTGACAGTCATGGTAATCTAAGCAACCATAACTCGCGTCACCACCGTGCACTGCTAAAACGAACACCTAGGACATGAAAGATGACATCACATATCTGGCCCACTTGTTTTTGTTTACTGACATGATTAGGCTAGTTTTTTTGTTTTTACTGACAATGTGAATTTCTAAAATATAGAAGGTGCTATACATCTACACATTAACCTTTTTATATGTTCTTAAAGTACTTTCCTTGGGGTTTAATCAGAGCTCACAGTGCACATGTATGGGGCACGTCTCAAACACACAATTTGTATGTGCTTCTAATCGCACTGGAACGCACTACCCCTTAGTATCAAAAATGAGGACTCCCTAAGAAGATTAAAAAAAGCAATGAAAACTTGGTTATTTAACAAATATTAACCTAATAGAATGCTTTTGATTTACCGCCTTCTGTGAATCAATCTGGACAGCTAACGTAGCCCCATGTCCCTCATGCTCCCATAGGGTTCGCCTCTAGATCGGCATCTAGTGTTCAAACAAAATGTGACCTGCTACCTTGACCAATTGGAACTTAGTATAAGAAATGTGTTCACATGATTTATTTGCATGTTAGTTAAATATGTTCTGTGTGATGGTAACTGTAACACTGTATAAAAATGCTACAACTTATTGAATTTTCGCTGTGATACCCGCGGGTCTGGGCGAGAAACAAATGTAATGAATAATAAATAAATAATAATTAGTATGCATTGTTCATTTTTGTATGTATTTTTTCGACTAACACAAGCGTGTGGTCATTTTTCAATTGTTACCTATTTATTCCGTGTTTAACATTACTCAAAACTCTCATAAGGTAGCATTTATTATTTTACTATCAGAAATTACTGGATTAAAAATATTGTACTTCTATGGTGCATGCTGCAACCATTGCCTATATTTATGTATGATTACGTTCCTCTATTAACAACACTAGAATATGTTTTGTTTACAGGAGTACATGTACATTCTTTAATAGTAGTTAAGGATATTTCTCCGAAATCAACCCTAACATCTTGTTAGCAACATTATAAACTCAACCCCTTGTAGCGACTGTTTATTAAAATGAATTTCATATGTGATGTCATCAGTGAGGTCATTAATGACATTTGTGATGTCACCTTTCATGTCCTGGGTGTTATTCTTAGCAGTGCACGGTGGTGGCGTGAGTTAGGGTTGCTTAGCTTGCCATAACTGGCAAATTTCAGGGGGGTTTTGGTTTTAATTGTAACCCTAACGTCCCTTTTAAAGTTTTTTTAGTGAATTCCATGGATTTTTACCAGTGCACGCTAATTTCCTACAATTTACTAATATCATGCTTACCCCAATATAGCAACGGTTTTGTCCAATTTACAAAGTTGCACCTTATCACCCTGCCATTCCCCACCTTCTAGCATCATTTTTAACACTTCTATACACTTTTTGCAGTTTTTACCACTGTTTTTGTGTTAGTCAACGTCCACGGACGTCTGATGTCATCATGGACTTTTTGGACAGTGTCATGTGACCACACACGCGTGGCATGATGACTTGTTCGCAAATGCGTACGTACTTCGTGAACAGGTCCATTCTTCGCGAACAGTTCGGAACTGTATTTTCTGCTCATCTAGGAACTTTCAAGCTCAAAATGTACCCTTGGCCAGCTCCTACACCTATTCTTACTCGTTATCCATTAACAATCTAGCACAGAGCACATACTTGGAAGAATATTAGCATAACTGCTATTTATCTTAAAAATGGAATCAGCTATTGCCATCCCTCCTCCCCAAGAGCCACCACCACCAGCTGGAGGACCTACACATAAAAAATGTGCAGTACTTCAAAAGACAATGAAGAAGACCAAGAAGATAAGGTAAAGGAAATGCCTACCTCTTAGCACCTAGAGGGAATCATGGGTGTGGCAGTACTTTATCACTTTTGGGAATGTACCAAAGGCTAAAGCCACAAAAGTGAAATTCACTGAGTGTTGTACTCCGTCACGGACTACCTGGACAGTAATCCTACGGGACCACCTCCATTCACTGCCGCACCGAATCCAAACACTGCAATGCTCTCAGAAAGGTTGTTCCTTACTTGGCAAGTAGTAGGCTGTCTTCCTAGACCTCATCTTCCTCAACCAATAATGTAACCACACAGCCTACTTCTGTGGGATACAAAATTGCACAAGCTACCTTACACGCGATAAAAGAGGCTGTTGATCCATATCTTTCAAAGACAACAGTACTCTATATATACTGCAACACACCGCTCTGCAGGGGGAGCAATTTTGAGGGGCTTTTGAAGCCCGAAAAAAAAGAGCATGAGAAACACTGCCCTCTACCTTAGAAGTAACACAAGCGCAACATTCCCCTGTCAACCTGCCCCTCCATATTTGTGGTTGGTTCCCCACCTTACTTTCTGACCTCTCCTGCAAAAGAAATAATAATAATTTTAAAAAGTGTTCTTTATGAACCACCTTTCACAGTTAAAAAATAGAACTAAAAAGAATTCTTATAGACTCCATCTAGTTTGAATTTCTCAGTAAAGTAGTTAGACGCAATATGATTCACCAACATTTCCTTTAGCGTGTTCTGTTATGCTAATGAAAATAATGAACAATTGTATACTAGAGAAAAATATAAAAGCACAGAAACTATTTTCTATCCCAAATACTTTTCTCTAGCATACAATAAGGACCACAATCGATGGACCTTTTTAACTATCCACGGTAGCCACAGTCCCATTTCAAGGTCATCAATCATTAAAAGACCCAGATGACACGTGCACACCATCGCACAGGACAGCCCTTCTACGCTTTTTAATTTTATATTTGTAACACTCCCTCAATGCTTGCTTTCAAACAGCCACACATCCATCCACCAATCACTTCCAAAAACTGTACATATTACCCTCTGACCACAAATTCAATAAAATACAAATATTAAGCTTCCATACACCAACTGCCACTTAACAATCTTCTACAAATCTTTTGCATCTGCATTTCCTTTACGTATACAAAAAATTGTACACAGTGCTCCTATAAATCCACGTAAGTATTGTGCATGTGAGAAGTGAATAAATAGAAGGGGCAGTATGGATGGGCAAGTGCTCATGAGAACTCAGGTGAGAAATGCCAATGGATGCCACAGTGGGACGCCACTGGCTAACTACTGGAGCAGAGGAGTCCCAAGAGTGGGATGCATTTTAACCATAACATCCCTTAACACGTTTTTTCTGTCAATTTAATAGGTTTTTATATGTGAAAATGTTTCGTTGTCTTCACTGTATATAAGTTATTAATTCCTCTTTTTATATATATGAAAGATCTATAAACCTCCTTTTGCAACATATATTTATGGCTGTCGTTATTAGTAGCGCAAGCTGGGGATGCAAATCATCGTTCAATTACCCACGGCATAAGGTTCAACCATGACCCCAACCCAACCAAACCACCCCTATTATTCACTGCACCTACCCTGCATCCTAGCTCAGTGTTCCCTGTACCCTAATAATGAAACCAATGGCCAGTGCTCATGACTTGCAGCCATGGCCAGTCCCCAAATCCATGGGATATGGGCTTGGCCATGCTGCATTCCCCAATAAGCAAATCAGAGTACACATTTGCTTTTGACGAGAGCCAGGCCCACTATCCAGACACCAAATGTGTTTTTCTTCATACATTCTTACACTTTGGAAAAATAAAACAAGACACATTTCCAAAAACCTGCTTTCAGGTCTTTGCTAATCCTCGTAGCGCAGGTTTGTTTTAATCTAGTCCACCACTTCAGGCTGTGACCAGAATAGTTTTTCCCATTCAAACCTACCGCTTCGGCCATGCCGCATGCACCAATAAGCAAATTATAGTACCCATTTCTCCTTGCTGACGGCCAGGTCCAATGCCCAGACACCAATGTTATATCACTGTGTTGTGTACTTACAATTTCAAACTTTCAAAAAAATGTAACGCAGGACATATTTGCAATACCATGCTTTGACGTTTTTGCTGACCCTCTTCGTGCAGATTAGCTGCAATCCCATCCAGCACTTCAACCTGTACCCACAAGCAGATTTTTTTTTCCCATTCAAACCTATGCCAATATCAAAAAACATTACAACATAGCCGGTCCCTGGTGGCCATGCTCACTTTAACCCCATTGCTGGTTCCTCGTGGTCATGGGCAGGAGCCAGATTGTCTGGGTCATGGCCATTCACCGGACCATCTGGCCCCTGCCAATCGCCACAGTCCATACCGCAGTCATCAAAGGGATATCACTATTTTTTGTACCTACATTGACACTTTTCAAAAAGTAAAAAAGACACATTTGCAAAACCATGCTTTCAGGTCCTTGCCAATGCTCCCTGCACAAATTAGCTGCAAATCCGCCCATGGTTCTTCTTTTTTTTTTAAGTGTCAAAATGTACATACATAAAATAGTCATATAACTTATCACCCCAATTCACAAAATCCATTCTGACTTTGCACAAACATTCATGGTTAGGTCTATAATCTTTCTGAAAACGTGTGTGCACATTCGTCAAAAGGCACCACATTTCTAAGCCTATAAAATATAATCTAATTTTGCCCCATTTGCCAAAACCCCACTGAAATTTGCAAACACATTAATATCTAGGTCTACAAATGGCACCAAATTTATAAGCCTTTAAAATATGTTGGTAAACCCCCCCTTCCCCCACCCAGATTTAGAATGAAATTCCAAAATTTCGTGCAGTTTCATTGAGTGGCGCCAAAGTTATAAGCCATCCAAATACTGCTTTTCACCAAACCTGTAATGCAGAAAGAGGCATAGATGTCCCCGAACATCTCAGATGTTCGTAAACATCACAGGACTGCCCCGGACTGTTCACGGACGTCTGAGTTGAAAAAATACCTGTTTTTTGGGCTTTTAAAGGCCATATCCTCATCACCCCTCACCTATCCAGAGATTGTTTCATGGGTTTGAAAAGTGCAATGCTGTCTTTTAATATGTTTTCACTGCAGTGTTAGTGGACAAAGGCGACTGTCCACAAATCCAACATGGTAGGCGTTTCCAAAAACGGGCGCACCTCACCCTTTTCACCATCCAATCAGCAGGCGCGTCCGATGTCCACGGACATCACGTCATCGTCTGGGCCAATCAGAGGCCTGTCTGGGGACCGAATAGGGAAGTTGGTCCACAGACCGAAACCAGATATCGCACACTTTTTTTTTTTTACCTACTTTTTCGCCATTTTAAAAAAACATACTTGACGAATTCACACCAAATTTACAAAAGCACACTTTCGGGACCAAGCTGATGCTCCTGCCACACATTTGGAGAAAATCCGTCCAGCAGTTTGGGCTGTAGGCGTGAGCACATTTATTTTTCCATTGCGTCTATGGGGAAAAAACACATATTTTGGGACCCTCTCAATAACTTTGCCCCGTACCCCCTTGTACAAAACATCTGACAGAGCCATATATTTTGTTTGCAAAGTTTTGTGAGCATTCGTCCTGGGTGGTGGTGGGGGTGGGCGTGGGAGGGGCGTGGTTATAAGCCACCGATAAAGTGCTCTTCCTATGGGTTTAGCAACTTAACCACAACTACAGGGCCGCTACTGCAGGCCCTGATATATATATATTGGAATTCATAACGCGCCTATCCACAAGTGTTTCAAGGCGTGACAAGGCAAGGGAGGGGAAACAGGGGGAGGCCACAGACAACGATCTTACTAGGCCTAGTGACAATGAGATTGTGCAGGGGAGAGAGGAGGGGAGAAGTGCCAGGGGGAGGGGAAGGTGGGCAAATCCCAGACATGGGCTAACACAACAAGTAGTGCCGCCAACCGGTGGCAAGTGCAAGTGTTAAGTGCAGACAACAGGTGTCTAATAAGTGCAGGCCAGGGGACTGTAGGGTTGCAGATACAGACCCCAAGTGCAGAGGTTGTCAGGAGCAGGTGAGAGGAAGAGAGAAAGCGTAAGTAAAGAGGAAGGTCTTGAGGTGCTTCCGGAACCGGAGATGGTTCTGCTCAAGTTTCAGAGAGGCAGGGATGTTGTTCCAGAGGGAGGCGCCAGCTGAAGAGAGAGATCTGCCCCCAAATCGTTGCTTGGAGAAGCGACTGACCCTCAAGGAGTTGGAGGTAGAGGAGTGAAGAGCGAGAGTAGGAAGATATTTCCAAAGAGTGAGTTGGAGGTATTTTGGTCCCAGGCCCCAGAAGGCCTTGTGGGCAATGCAGAGGGTCTTGAACATGATCCTTGCTGCCACTAGGAGCCAATGGAGAGATTTCAGGCCTGGGGAGATATGATCCCTGGGCTTGAGGCCAAGAACAAGCCTCGTAGTCCTGTTCTGGATGAGTTGTAAAGGACGGAGAGTAGAGGCAGGCAGATTTAAAAAGAGGCTGTTGCAGTAGTCGAGCCTGGAGAGAACCAGAGCTCTGTAGACTCTGAGCTTCTGGGGGAAGGTGAGAAAAGGAAGAATATCTCTGAGCAGGTGCAGCTGGTAGTTTGACTTCTTAGAGACATCAGAGATGTGAGGTTGAGAAGGAGAGTGTGCAGTCGAAGATGACCCCAAGGTTTTTGGCCTCACAGGTGGGGGCAGGAAGAGGGCCACGGGAGGCCGGCCAGAGAGTGACAGGAAAGGAAGTTTCAGTTGTGCCGATGAGGAGGAACCCCGTTTTACTGGCATTAAGGCAGAGATCATTGACCGCACACCATTCCTGGATTGCAGACAGGCCATCCGGGATGAGAGGGAGAAGAAGCGGCAGAGGGGAGCATGAAAGAGAGCAGAGTGTCATCTGCATAGCACTGAAAGTTGGAGCAGAGAGCAGCAATACGGTGGGCGAGAGATGGCAGGTATTGGTTGAACAGCCAGGGAGAAAGATTAGACCCCTGGGGAACACCGCAGATAGAGAATGAGCTTGAGGAGAGGAAGTACCAAAGTTGGACCTGGGAAGGTCGGTCCGAGAGGAAAAAAGTCAGCCAGACCAGGGCCTGATCAGTGATACCCAGGTTATCATGGAGCTGGTTGAGCAGGGTGGCATGGTTGACTGTCTAAATATATATATATATATATATAATCAACAGTCAGGGGCAACTCCCTGTGTCACCGCCGCACTCACAGTGGCCCCTTCTCTTTTTTCTCGTTGGAGAGGGTTCACCACTTCCAGATCTGGTGAAAAACGGCAACGCAGCTCCAGATGGATTATATAGTAAGGGGAAAGAAGTACAGGTCTAGCACAGTGGTGGCATGTTTGTTGGCAAAGACCTTTATATTTATATAAAAGTAAAGAAAAGGAAACCCTATCTTGCCCTATTTCTATGAGGGATTTCCCTACATCAACAAACATATTGAGGACCCTGTCAGCATATCATTTATTTAGTTTAGTTGATCCCTGTCTTTATGTGGCCACATTGTGTTTTGACCTGTACACCCTATTGAAAGTGTACTTGCACTTTTTGATCAGTGGAAGATTTGTGTATTTTTGTTCTAATTTGGTTTGTGTTTAGGGTGTTTATTTTACTTTGTAATGGTGGTGTTGCTTTGCTCTGTAATCTCTGCCTCCTAGCATACAGACGCAGGGAGTATAGTGGCAATGGAACTTGGAACCTATATTTTTC
This sequence comes from Ambystoma mexicanum, assembly GCF_040938575.1. NCBI lineage: Eukaryota > Metazoa > Chordata > Amphibia > Caudata > Ambystomatidae > Ambystoma > Ambystoma mexicanum. The sequence continues at coordinate 495,475,783 of NC_090936.1, read as the reverse complement.
TATCCATCGACCCATTGCACTTTTATTACAATTGTGGGGCATTTGCCCTGGATTGCTGAACATGTTTATAATATTTTTTAAGTCTAACGATTCACCCGATGTGAGTTATCTATCCCCCATTATCTATCCCCATCAGTATTTTAACGCATATGATTTTGAGTAGTCATCTTCAATCCATTTGTATTATGGATGTTCCTTATAGGACCAGACAATAGTCCAGGATGGCGGACCTAGAAGTCCTTTGAGATCCATTGACCTGAAATCATCGCATGAACATGGGGAGGAATGGGAAGTGAAAGACCCCATAACTTTATTTATATGAGCAAACGAAAATGGCACATTATACATTAGCCTGAGGAAACCCAAGTCACGGGTGGAACACGTGGTGATTTTTTTTACTGACTGAAGGTATCATTATGTACTTCTGCCATGATTTTACCAGACCTTAGACATTCTGGTGGGTCTGTTAGGATTTTGTGCATCATTAAACTAACGCTTGTGTAACTTTACCCCACGTGTGCACGATTTGTATTTGCAGTGTTTCTAGGCTTTGGTTGCACAATACTGGCGCTTTTGTACATAGATATATATATGTATATGTATGTAGCTGTCTAATTTACTTACTGTGGGGCAGGCGCCTTCATGTTTCTCAGTTGCCCAATTTAGACTAAACTAAATTTACAGCCTGTATGAATTGTACCTTGTTTAGATGCTGTTCTTTGTTTGCTGCCACAACCTTTAACGAAGTGTATTCCCCAATAATGCAACTTTTGATTGACTAAACTAGAGCTGTGATAATATTAATTTTTTGCCTGTACAGGTGCTCTTTGGGATAAGCTTCTCTTGGTTGCTTTGCTACGGGCTAACGGTTACCAATGTCCTTCCCTCAAACCCTGAGAGTTACGGGTACTTTGCACGTACAGATGTGAAAGGCAACGTTCTGTCTGAGGCACCTTGGTTTCGGTTCCCGTACCCAGGTACAGTATTGGCATATCCACTGAAAGTGCTCTACTGACTAATGTTCATACGAATGATGTCTATTATCATTTTGCGAATGATAAGAGACATTCGCAAAAGATGGAATAGGGCTATTACGGATTTCCAATATTGCTTGCCCTCTGAATATGTTCTCTAAAGTTGACTGGATATTGGCGATAAATATTCAAATATAATGTCATTTCATCCCATGTAATTCTCCTCTCCTAGTTTTGGGTGTCCGCACTAGTCTACAGCATCAAGAATACCCAACTCAAAGGACAGCCAGTTGGCAGTACATGTAATAATCTTAAACCCAAAGATCCGATTCTCCCCCTTTGGAATTGGTGAAAATACATAACCCCCAAATGCAATGATTCGCTTTGGGACCCTTTGTCAGAGCTTGGCCCATGAAAGCTGGTGAGTCTTCTACCTTCCATGCTGCAGGCCTCCCAACAAACTGTACTACTTATCAGTATTCCTACAGCAAAGTACTTCACAAGCAGGCTTGAAACAGAATGTGCCTACTCTAGATGAGCAGGCCTGAGGCATCTTTCAGGCAATTATGGACTAATTGTACTCCCTTTTACGGGACCTTTGCGATCTTCAGTGGTGTCCAAACATACAAGAAATCCGTCTTGAAGAAAGGCAGCGAAGCAATAGGTGCTGTAGGTCAGATTGATTCTGGAGTACACCACCAGTCCAGGAGATATTCTTGTCTAGCTACCTGTGTAGAGTCATGGCTGGCAACACCTGAGAGATGGGGGCTACTGAGTATCGCATGGGGGACTAGAAAATCAGTATCAACAAAGCAGGATATAAGGTCAGGCATGAAAACCTATATGTAGGATCCGGCATTAGCACCATGTTTGGCCTGGTTTCCCATGCAATTGCAACGGAACATTGTCTGGATTCATAGATACAAGCCGTCATTCTCTTGCACGTTGGTTGACTAAGCCCAGCTGCTGCACTGCCTCTGCCCTGTTCCCGCACGCCAACCCTAAACCCCATAAACAAGTCCCCTTACTTGCCTGAACCACCGCTGGATTACATTTGGGCCTTTTTGCATACCACAATGCCTTGCTGCTGTGGCTCAGCAAATGGCTATTATGTGGCATTGTTGAATGTGTGACAACTCATCTGGACTATCGTATATATTCACTGAAAAAAACGTTAGTTATAGTTTAGTTACGTTGACCACATTTATCGCAACAAAACCCCTAAAATTCAATGCATTTGAGAAGTCATGACCGGCTTAACTCTGCACGCTTCCGTAGATGTCCCCCACAATGCCATTTTGTATGTCATTGTGAATCCCTTCTTTTATAATAATATATGTGCGCTTGGGCTTTGCAACAGGAATGCGCCGAGTTATTGCCGGCCATGACTTCCCAAATGCGCTAAATTGCAGTTTTGTGGCGATAAATGTGGTCAACTTAACTAAACTTTCAAGGGTTTTGTTATACCATATTTTTTTTCTGTGCAACTAGTAGTGGCCACGGCCTTCGGCTGTGCCCACTGTATATTTTACAACACTACTAGGCCACTAGCCATGGCCTTTGGTTGTATCCACTATACATGTGTATCAATCTCAGTAGCCAGGGCACGGAAAGTGAGTTTAAAAAACTAATAGCCGTGTCCACTATACTTGTGTATTAAGCCCAATAGCTAGGGCCTTTGGCCCAGGCTAGTGAGCACGGCCTTCGGTCATGTCCACTGTATATTTCACAACACTACCAAGCCACTAGTCATGGCTCACTTTTTCTCCTGTAGCTGCGGTTATCCTGCCAAATAACTGTGGCTACAGGAAATCATAAGTGCTCTTAACTTCATCCCTAGCACCCCTCCAACTTTCCAATTTCACATGCTGTCCTCTTCCCCATACCCATGCTTCCTTGTCTCTATCCTGACGCCGTTTATTCGTTTTTCCACCTCAAAATGGCATTTTTCAGCCTTTTTGTTTTCGGGTAGCCACGGGTATAACCATGGTTATCTCTCGCATTGGTTAAATGTTAAATGTTAAAAGTATTTGTACGGCGCACCGTCACCAATGGAATTGGTCCCCAGGCGCTCTGGCGGATCTGTAAATGACAAGGTGGGATGGGTTAGTAAGGTGAAGAGGGAGGAGGATAGTGAGAAGAGTGGTGTTCTGTTGGCAGCTTCAACTCGGTATACACCAGATGCTGAGCTTTGGTACGGGTATTGGATCGGTGTCAGTCCGCGTGTGCTGTTGCTCCAGCTTATGTGGTGTTGCAGTGTTGTGAAGTGCGTGCGGCTTGTTGTGCGAGAGACGGTTGTGTGAGTTTTTTGAGTGAGATAAGTATGCAGAGTTTGAGCTTATATTGGTTAGTGGGTTACCTGACCTTTAGCATGCTAGCATTCACAGTTTTGTCCAGGCGCGGCACTTGTCAACCCCCACAATTCCATCCGGATGCGGCGAAGGCCAATGTTTAGGACCCCATCCAGGTGTGGGCATGCCAACATTCATAGTCCCATCCAGATGCGGCACAGGCCAATATCCACGACTCCAAGTGTGGCACATGCTAACACTCAAGTTTCACCTAGGTGCGAGCAAGCTAACATTGTTTCCTATCTAGATGCAACGCAGGCCAACATTCACAACTCTATCTAAGTGTGGACATGCTAATATTCACAGTTCTATCCAAGTGTGGACATGCCAATATTCACAATTCTATGAGTGTGGACATGCTAACATTCAAAGTCCCATCTAGATGCGGCGCAGGCCAACGTTCACAATTCTATCTAAGTGTGGACATGCTAGCATTCACAATTCTATCTAAGTGTGGAAATGCTGATAATCACAATTCTATACAAGTGGGTACGCTAACATTCAAAGTCCTGTCTAGATGCGACGCAGGCCAATATTCACAATTCCATCTAAGAATGGACATGCCAACATTCATAGTTCCGTCCAAGTGCGGGCACGCTAACTTTCAGTGTACTATCTAGATGCAACGCAGGCCAACATTCACAATTCTATCCAAGTGTGGACGTGCTAACATTCACAATTCTATCTAAGTGTGGAAATGCTGATAATCACAATTCTACACAAGTACGGGTATGCTAACATTCAAAGTCCTGTCTAGATGCGGCGCAGGCTAATATGAACAATTCTATCTAAGTGTGGACATGCTAACATTCAAGTTCTATCTAAGTGCGGCGCTTGTTGACCTTGACAAGTATGTTAGTAGTGCAAGGCAACCTCGACAATCCTGTCCTGAATAAGTTCAGTCTGGTGGTCACATATCTATCTGTGTGTACATGGTGTGAGTCTATGGCAGTCTGTGTTATTTGGAGGTAAGATAGAGTGGTAGGGGTTTTCTGGAGTAGAGCAATTGCTCCACTCCCCACCCCTGCCACACTCACAGTTTTTGTTGGTGTCTGTTGACTGCTGGCTTCCTTGGCTTCCACCTGCAGACACATCTTGGAGCCGCCAATGTCGGAGCCGCCCTTGGCCTTGGGGCCCTTAGCCGCCGGGGCTGCCGGGCAGCGGGCTGCCCTGGGAAGGTCAGTTATGACCAGGTGGATGCGCCAATCAGGGGAGGTGGCTGGGTTGGAAGGAGAGGGAGGTGGCTGCATGAGGAAGCTGGGGCGAGTAGCGCCGGTTCCTGGGTAGCGCAAGGCCTTTTTAAACAAAAAAAAACAGCAGGCCATGGAGGGTTGCTGGGGCAGTCTCACTCACAGGGCTCCGGATTAAAAAGAGCAGCCAGGAGTTCGCTGCGGTGTGTACACCGAGCAAAGGATGGCCAAAGCACAAATCAGGGACACGCTAGGGGCTGGGAGGCGGGCGGAGGGAGGGAGGGAGGGAGAGTGAGGTGGCTGGCATGAGGAAGCTGCAGCGAGTAGCGCCGGTTCCTGCGTAGCGCAAGGCCTTTTTAAAAAAAATAGCAGGCCATGGAGTGTTGCTGGCGCAGTCTTTTCTCACCTGGGCTCCGGATTAAAAAGAGCAGCCAGGAGTTGGTGAAAAAAAGATGGCAGCTTTTTCATTTTTTCATTTCTGTCAAGCCTCTCTGCTGCAAAGCACCATGGGAGATTTGGGATAAGGGCACACTCATTTCAGAGTGAATTTTTTAGGTACTGGCTGCAATAACCCCCACCCCAGCCCCCCAGAACTCAAGTCAATGCTTACCTGGTCCAATTCCGTCCAGCGGTGTTCGCTGTGCCCTTGACCAGAAATTGGCCTTTTTTGTCTATGGGAAAATGAATGGGGCTAGGCCGCAAGTGTTTTTTTCTTTTCTTAATAACTTTTTAGAACAAATATTTCCCAAAATGTCCAATGTGGGGGTGGTCTAGGCTACCCCTATTGTAGAGAGGCCTAAGCGCCTTAGTCTTATCTAACTCCCTCAAGGCTTTCTAGATGACCTAGTGGGGGTAGTCTCTTTACCACTCACCTGTCTCCCCTCTCTCTCCACACTCTCGTCTTATCTATCTCCCTCCTCCTATTTCCACCCTCGAGCTCGCTATATACTGTTTTCTGGTGTTCTGTCTCACGCTATCTTTTCCTGTCTCCGTTTTCCAACTCGCTCAATCTTTACTTTGTCCTATATAGCATGAGCCTAGCTCGAGAAAAACAGAGTGCTTCACAATGTGTGGAGGTCGGTGGTGGCCATGCCTGTTTTGGACAGTAGCACAGTACTGTTAGCTGAAAGGCTGAAACAAGTGGATTTATTCGTGCTGGGAGATGATGGGAAGAGCATTTGGAGAATGGTGGGGGTGTTCTGAACCTGCAGTGGCAATAAGAGTTCCAGAGAGTTGGGGAATGGCAGGAGGACGACTGTTTGTGAGCCTGCTCTTTGTGGGCTAGTTATGACTCAAACCTTTTGTTGGATGCTACGGTGGCGCAAGAGCCTCCAGAGGTATGAAATTTAGCTGCCAGGTATGTTGCTGTGCCATTCAAGACTTCTTTGTAGATGATGCATGCAGTTTTGAATAGGTTCCTGGAGGGGAAGGGGAGCCAGTGAAGCTTGCGCAGGGAGTGGAAGGCCAGTTAAGGGGGCATTTCCCAGTTTACTCACCTTATCCGCCTCCCTCTAAATCTCACTCCTCCGAGCACTACCCCTCCCTCTACTCTATGCCTCACTTCACTAACTCCTATTTTCAACCCCGTTCCTAGTCTCCTTTCAAAGTTATCTCCAAACACTTTCGCTAACACACAAACACCCATATGTCTCATTCACCTGCTGCACAATGCTCTCTTGCTCTTCCACCAACTGCACTAAAACCTACTACTGGCTAATGACTCTGGTGGTCTTTTATATCCGTCATGTTCCTGTCTGGCAGCTTCTCTCCACCCCATTGGCTTCCTGAGTCAGCTGCTTCTATGGGCCAATCTCTTGCTAAGGCACCCCCAACTCTTCCCATCCCCTAGCCTTGTGGGCTGGGATTTGCCCAGGAAGTCTTCATGAGGTCCTTTAGCCCCCCCACCCCCGCCTTTTTTCCAGTCTCCATTTCTTCATAGCTAGCCATGTGGTCTCCTGCATAGTTTGCTCTCTGATGGTCTTCTCTTGCTAGTTAATGCCGACAAACATTTTGGGGAGGGTTCTGTGTCCTCTCCTGGGCTGTGTAGCACTTCACTGGTTCCAGCCCCACCACTGCTGCTTCCTATAGCATGTAGGGGGCATCCTGTAGTGGGCGTTTAGGCTCTCATTCAGTTTCTGAATGGGTAAGCCTAACGTGTTCTCATTTGGGAACCACTCAATTTCTCCTGTTCCAGGCAGGATCTTACCTCTTGGGCCAAGTTGCATTGTGGTACTTGTAGTGTTTTGAATTATATTGGCTCCCAGGATCCATTATCCATCCCAGAGGTTGGAGAAGTCTGGTGCATTCTGGTACTTAGAGTTTTGGGACCACCTGAAAGAGAGGTGACAGAGACTTGGCCATGATAGAAGCTGACAGTCATCAGGTCCGAAATGGACCTCTAAGAAGAGACTTTTCATAGAACATAAGCCCACCATCTTTCAAAGAACGGCCAATTTTCAGGGGCCCGCGCTAAGAGGTTGCTTAGGAGAGTACCTGTTTGATACTTAATACAAGGTAAAACTTCAGCACTTGCTCTGTTACATGAGCATGGCACAGGTAATGGTATCTGTAGAACTGAACAAGTTCTCTAGGTCATAATGGTTATCGCAATAATCTCATATGCAGTGAAGATGAGTTTTAGTGACCTTTGGCCCTAGAAACCTGGCTGGGAACCACATTGCAACACTCCTATGAATAGGGTGTGCCTATGCACCAACGTCAAATCAATATTGCACATGTGGGCACAGTTATCAAGTACTTCTTTGAAGCAAACGTATGTCACCCAGGTGCATTGGCACAGGGACCCCTTTAGTAACATGCCAGGCCTCGTTATCATTAAAGCAGCATGTTCATTAAGGAAATACAGTGGCAGAACCTATGTTAAGCCCGTCACTTCTATAGCTTTTTAAATGTTAATTTTGCTCAGCACCAGTTGGACTTTTAGCTTCTTTGTGGTATGGCCACTCAGCAAAGGGTACATAGACAGCATATATATTAGGCATTGGGAAGTATGCTAAAACAGATGCTTGTAAGCCCTTGGTGAATTGGAGTCTGCCCACGTTACACTCAAAGGTTCAGTGCTCTGCAGAGTATCTTGTTTAGTTGCCACTTGTGCTTGCACCTAGAGATGCTGATATTGGCCCATCACACCTCGTGGATGCACTCTACTTTTCACAGTCCAGGGCAAAGAGGATGCAGACTGGGGGCATGCTTCCGCAACAAAGGGCAAGGCTATTCTCTTTATGCTCCCAACTGGCAATCATTCCATCCACCTGATGGCCCATAATCCAGATCTTTGTTTGCATGGGTAGTTGGGTTGCAGAGAGCCCTTCACACCACAGCATAATGTTTTGAAAGGACCGAGACACCTTGCCCCAAAACAATATTTTATGATGTAAATCAACCAAGAGACTTCAGTAAGCCAACATAGACCTTAGTTGTTACTGTTGCGTCAATCTCCCAAGGGCTTGGGAGGTTATATCCGGTAGTAGACACAGAATTCAGTTAAACACAGGTATTCGATTTGATAGTGTGCAGAATTTGTGAACAAACCACACCATTTAGCCTATGGTTCTATGTTTGACATACCACATGTAGGCAATATGTCACACATTGCATCTGTACGATAATTAGGTATACCCCTTCTTGTTTAGTCATTTCATGACTATGCACATTACCTTGATTTTCATGACCTTACTGGCCATGCATTGACATTGACTTTTTTTTTACTTCTGCTTATCTAGGCCAGTGGGGACTGCCAACCATCAGCTTGGCTGGGGTATTCGGCATCTTAGCTGGAGTGATTTCCTCCATGGTGGAGTCTGTGGGTGATTACCATGCCTGTGCAAGGCTGTCGGGGGCACCACCTCCTCCAAAGCATGCCATTAACCGAGGAATAGGCATTGAAGGGATCGGCTGCCTACTGGCTGGAGCCTGGGGAACTGGGAATGGCACCACCTCCTACAGCGAGAACGTTGGTGCTCTCGGCATCACCAGGGTAAGGGCTGTTTTATCTATTTCTGTAAGTTGCTGTCACTGTATTGCGACAAATGCCTCTTGGTGTCTGCTAAATGGTAAGAAGAGTAGTGTTGTGCTAGTGATTTTCTATGTCTCTTTTTTTATGGGATTTTATGTAGGTATGGAAAAAATAAATCCACTCCTTTCAAGACAACGTTAACATTTTTTGGAGCAATTCGTCCTATTTGCCTGAGAACCCCTCGCTGTGTCTCCAAGACCCTACTTTCCTTTTTCATTTAATTTCTCCTATTCCCCACCTGACCCTGGGTTACCATCAAGCTAAACCACCACAATATTGTTGTGGGCAAAACCAGCTACAAATGGCATCTGAATAAGCTCCTTTTTTTCTAAAAGAACAATGGCAAACAGAACAAGGAACACCCCTATTGTAAAAGAATGTATGAAATGTTAAGCTTTGGAATGTGCACAGTGCACACGCCGGCTGTCAATCAGTCATACAAATAAAGAACACATTTAAATAAAATTTCACCACCAACGACTGCATCTTGGACTCAGTTATGGAAAGGTGTACATATTGAAGCGTATTACATATGATACCGAATTCTGCCTTTAGCCATTGTATGTGCCGTAGGGCGTAGCATTAACAATGTCATCTTTTAATTCCTCAGGATTGGCTGATGGAGGGTCAACGGTACAAATGCCTCCACTGTTTGTTTGCTGGTTTGTATTTATGCTTCACGCGCGTGTACATTTATATTACCTAGAAGCATCACTTTTACGGTAAAAAAACATAACATGGGCATATTATTACTATCGAGACCGAAGTTATCCCACATACAATGCAAACTAGGAAAATTGCTTCTGAGTAAAAGGCAAGTGGGCAAGTGTAGACGTTGAAGGACAATGCATGCTGACCAGAGGGATACAGCGTAGCAAATACTGTGAAAAGGCTGCAGTAATCCAGATCGTCATCAGATTCAAAAATGGCTGCCAGATGCCATCAACTTCAGTTTTTTCCCATTCTGTATTATTAATGTTTTTGCTATTGAAATGTCTTCTATGAGCTTTGCTTTCTAGTGGTTGGTAAGGTTCTTATAGACCAATATCTTATTGAAAAGGCCAGTGGTAGGGTCCATGTTGTTGTCTATTTTTCAAGGTGGATCATGTGATAAATTTAGTGACCGTAGCGTCGCCGTTCCGCTTCCCCGGACAGTGGGACCATGGGCATCAGTGGAGGTAGGGGATCTTTGAGGTCTGCCACTCCATTTGAGTGGGACCTCTGCCCGTGTGCCCTCTGGATGAGTTAAGTCCCAGCAAGACACAGTCAGACCCTGGGAGAGCCACATCCCTGCAACCCAACACCCTCACTCAGGGCAGACGTCCCTATTCGCTGGGCACAAGAATCAAGAACGGCCCCTAGACTCAGTCATACCCTAGAATGCCACATTCCTGCAATCCCCTCACGCAATGGCAGTATCCACAAGGAAAATGACACCTCTCGTTCAGCAGGGAAACCCATTTTGAGAAATCCCCCCCCCCCTCCCTCAGTGGTAGAAGTGCACCCAAAAAAGTAGTGGGGGACAGAGTAGGCAGGAAGGGAGCAATGCGCAAAACACTTTTCAGGGGTTTCAGCCATGCCTGTTGACAGTCCGTTGAGCTGTAAAGGCTATCAAGTTATAAAGTGAAGGAGTGTGCTTTAACTTCGCAAAGAACAGTTCTGGAATGGAGAAAATGGTTGGAAAAAGTAGTGGAACTGTTAACATTACAAAACAAAACTATTGGAATGCTGGTCCTGACCTGCTGACCCTGACCTTTCCGGCTCACATAGATTACTGCCCTCCCTCATTCGGCAGGAGAGCTTGGAATTAAAAACACTGACCACCAAAGTACATCGGAAATTCAAAACAAAATTAGTATGAAAGTTGGAAAAGGTGCACAAGCAATCCAACCCTGCATCATCCCCCATTACCTAGAATCAGCAGAGAAAATGATGGAATGAGAAACCTAGCACAAGGACGAAATCATATGTGGTCGACAGGCCTTTTAAAGACACTCTACCACAGTCCGGATGTGCAAAGCCTTGTAGCCAGTGACATTGCCACCACTAGACCCATGACTGTCCTAGCGAATGAGAAACGGACGATGGAGCAGAGGGTATCACGTCAAAATTACGAGTCGGGAAACAATGTGGCGGAAATCATCGATTTTTTTTTTTTACATTAATTTCGCCTGTGTTTAATATAAAACTAGAGGGGGTGTGGGGGTTAGGGTATTAAATAAAGTGAGGGGATGTCGGGGGAGCTGTGTTGGGTCTACCCCGCATTTTAACCCCCAAAAAGGGAAAATTCGATTACAAAATTCTGTGTTTTGTGCCACGTTTTTTTTTTTCTCACTATTTCAACGTAGAACCGAGCAGAGCACTGGGAGGAGGAAGATTAAGATTGTGACGCTGCCACCAGAGAGAGAGAGAGCGTGAGAGCAAGGATTGAGGGGCTGGTCTATCTGAGAAAGAGCAGAGGGACCCAGAAAATCCAGAAAATCCAAGTGGCATCGAGAAGATGAGGAGGCAGACACACCCTCGAGACCTCGGACTCCCAAGAGAGATGCATGTAGCTGGATGCCGCCAAGCAGATGGCAACACTATCCTGTGTTTTCGGTCCAAATTCCCAGAAACGCACCCTTCCTTCTTTGATTTCATAGGCTCTGACAAGATAAAATAAATTGACTTGGTCTGATTTAATAAAACATATATATATATATATTATTTATAGTGCAGCAGTCGCTGCACAAGGTGAGTGACATGAGACACAGGAAATCCGAAAATTCTATTGGTAATAACTTTTGACTTGCATGGCAGATTTGTCTCATAGTTTCAAAACAAAATGTTTGTCACAGCCCCCCTGCTGCCCCCCAAGACAGGAAATTATGGGAAAGATTTGTTAAAAAAATACTACTATACTAAACACCTTTTTCAGCATACTCTCATTCATTTTGCCATAGAGAAAAAGTACACATTTTCGAAAGCCGAAGCGCAAAAAACACTGGAGGGATTTGGAGCAAATAAGAAACAACTTGGGCACAAAGTGTTGATGTAATTTCCGTGACAGGTTTGGGGTATTCCATCTGCGAGGTTTTAAAATATTTGATGGGGAGGGGGATGCTCCCTTTCCCCAAAAATGTAGCTATATCTCCCATGAAATGTAGAGCAGGCTTTTTTTGTTTTTTTTGCTCAAAGCGAGCGATTACCGCAGTAGTACTGGGGGAAACAGAAAATTGGAATTGCAGCAGGTTAGAGGTGGGGAGGGGCAATGAGAATACCATGTGAGATTGGATAGTTATGGGGTAGTCTTGGGAGCCAGTTAGAGTGCAAATATTTTGGGATTATCGGGGGAATCTTGTGACATTCCTGTGGTAATAACGCAAGACGCGCTTGGAAAAGAAAATGCATCACACGAAGCAGAGTCAAATGGGTTAATGGGAGAGGACCAGGGAGGGAAAAAGCAGCTGTGAGCAGTGGTGGGACCACATAGAGAGGAGGGGGAACTTGTTGAGTTCCTGGGAGGGCAGGGAAAAGATTTATTTATTTTCAAGCATTTCCGCATTATCGCTGGAATACCAGGGGAATACCGCAGGCATGGGTGGTTCATTGCCATTTGCAGGGCAATATCTGGGGACCCCTGCAGGAATTGGAAGAGCAAGAAAGGAAAAAAATGTGTTTATACCTATTGGGCCCAAAGGAACCTATTGGTGCAACATGTACAGTGGTCATGGCTAAAGGCCATGACTAGTGGGCTTGAAAGAAACCTGGTGTTTTAAAATATACAGTGGGTACGGCAAAAGGCTGTTTTTTCTGGCCATCACCGAAGGGTGTGGCTTGTGGGCAACAAGGCAACCTATAGATGGAGCATGTACAGTGGCCACGGTCGAAGGCCATGGCTAGTGGCCCTTGAATAAACTATGGTATAACAAAACCCTTCAAATTCACTGAAAAACTTTATTTAAGGGACAGTAAAGGTGATCAGATTTAACGCAACAAAACCCTTGTTATCCAGCAGATGTGGGAAGTGATGATCATCTTAACTAGGCGCCCCTCGATGCAAAGCCCATGAGCACATACATAAAAGATGGGACTCACAATGACATACACAATTAGAGGATGGCAAGATAGCTCATTGGATTGAGCTCTCGCTGCTGCGATCTGTGTGTGATCTGCAAGTAGCAGGTTCAAATCCTTGCAAGGCAAACTCTGCCTTTCATCCTTCCAAGGTCATTAAAGGCGTGCCAACTCTGGTTTGGTGATATTGTATGTATGTGTTCTATGTAAAGTGCGTGGGCATAAGTGCTATATAAATAACACATCATTAGATCCTACGGGTCATCAACAGGGGGACGCTGAAGGGTTTCTCTGTACAGCCTTCTTCATGAGTAGGGCAATGCTGATAATGTCAGTTAAGGATATCCTGCTGCCGAAAGGACTGATCACATGCACGGCAAAGGGAGTTAGTCCACTGTTCTACATGCCGAGAAAGGAGGGGAAATCTGCAGCAGCAATTTAGGGTTACAATGGGATTCTAACATTGCCTTCAGAGAAGTGGAGAATCTTTTTGCATAGGTACTTTGTGGGACGACTTAGACTCTGGATTCCGCAAGCATCCACATCCCGAGTGTGATCCAAGAGAAGTGGACCTTATGGAAACACCTGGTTTCACGGTCATTTAATTTAGCTTCATTTAATGTGGGGATGAGCGGAGAGGACTAAGTAACTGATCGGGAACTCCTGTTCTCCATCATTGGTATCTTATGCAGGCTCACATGCTGTTGAATATTCCCTGTTGTCAGGCTGGGAATTCTCAGTATATTAAATAGGCTGTCTCAATGAAAACACAAAGTGCCCTTACTTTTTAGTGTTGCATTAAGCTCATTTTGAGGCATTTACCGTCCAACCAATGGACATGGGGTTTGCCAAGTTTGAGACTCAAGATGTTTTGCACTACAACTCCCATCAACCTTAGCATAGTCTATGGTGATGGATCATGTGAGTCGTAGTCCAAAACATCTGGCAACCACAGGTCAGGGCCTCTCTTGGCTCAAACCCTGGAGGCCATCTTCAGATTCTTTTAACACACTGACAAAGTACAATATTGAGCCTTATGCAGAGTTGGAGGGAGGGTCTCATGTGAATCGATGAGATATCCATGCTGGTGAACAGGAGTTACAGGTAAGTAATATATTCCTTCTCCAGCATTGGATCGTTCCTAGATTCACAGGGCGTTGAAATAAATATAAAGCAGTAAATTCATACCACATAGACAAGGAGGAGGAGAATGCTCACCTCAGGAGAACAGGCCTGTCAGGACTGCCTGTTTGACCATGGATGACTCTGCTGTGTTGTCGATGCAGCAAAACCTGGTGAAAGTATGCATTCCCACCAAGAGAGCTGTCATAGAAGATACATCCCTTGTAGTATGTGCTTTTGGTCTTCAGGCAGCGATCTTCCTACCTGTCAAAAGGCAATGCATGCTGAAAGCCACCTCGAGATGGAGGCTTGGGACCAATTGAGTCAGAGCGCTATGAATAGTTGACATGACTGGTGAAAGCACTTAGTATGATCAATGTCGTTTGTGTGCGCCCTCTTCACATCCAACAAGGGCAAGGGTCTTTCTGCAGGAGTTGTCAGAGCATTGAAGAAAACTGGCAACGACAAAGGCTTGTTTAAGTGTAAAGAGGATGGTACCTTTGGCGTAAATGTTGGATTGGTCCGAAGCAGTACCTCGTTCTTATGAAATGCTAAATATAGTTGGTGCGGTGATAATGCATGGATTTCACAGACCCTCCGATAAGATATGATAGCCACCAAGATATCTGTCTTTCAAGAAACACGTTTTATGTTCCCTTTGTGCATCGTTTTAAAGAAAATGGAGGCCCCATCAACCTGATGAGAACAGTATTCAATTCTCATGACTGGACTCACTTTTGCATATGAGGAAATGTCCTGAAAAGTCCTTTCATGAATTCATTTATCAGTTTGAGACCCTAAAGAGGGCATAGAAGGCATTCAAAGGCAGCGTGAAATGGTAGCCAATTATGCCTCGAAGAATAAAAAGTCCAACTCTCCTTTTGCCAGCAATAACAAATATGGTGGTTCCTGTGTGGGTTGAAACCTGAGGCGATCAATTTAGTTGCCGGCACACAAAATATTCAACATTTTCAATTTTGTATTGTAACACCTGATGGTGGAAGGGGTTCTATCCCTGGATGTAACGTCTTTGCAATCTTGTGGTATGTCAATGTAACTTAACTCTGGATGCAGGAGCCAGGCTTTGAGGTTAACAGAGACAAGGTCATGATGAAGAACGTTGCCCTTTTCCGAGCATAGCAGATTTTAAACATGTAATATTGAAATTGGTAGTACCTGAGAGCGCCAGAAGTTCCGAGAACCAATATTGCCTCGTCCATGCCGGTGCAATGAGGATCAGTCTGCATGGAAGATTCTAGGGATTAGAGTTTAATTAGTTTAGTTTATTTTCTTGTATAGTGCGCAAAACCCTGAGGTATCAAGACGCTTAGAACTTAGTTAGTGTTCGGGTTACAGAAAATGAAGCGTGCAAGGTGAATCTTTTTTTTTTTTTATTTAAACAGATTGTATGGTTTCCATATTTGAAACCTTTAACCTGATCATGTCCATTCTTCCATGATGTGTCTTCAGTTTGATGCACAGTATCCTGATAGCAGAGCTTGGTAACACCTTATTGTGCCTGGGTCATGTTGTTGATCACCTCTAGTTTCTTGAGAATTAGAACCACTAGTCTTATGAGTGCCAATGTTATTTTCATTTTTTCTCCTTCTACAAGAGTCTTCCACCACTCATCAACATTCCTTGTCATGTGACTTCTAATGATGTCCCCCAAGCACTGCTCTCGCTCTTTCCTTAAACCGGTACACTGTAGTGTGAGATGTTTCAGAGATTCTATCTCTCCTTTTATTTTACACATTCTGCAGCTTTCACGGATATCCAACCTTTTTCTTCTTTGTAATATTTCTCCCGTTTGTAAAATGTTCAATCTGAATCTCAGGAAAAGGTCTCGGAAGTACCAGTTAGGGAATAAAATCAGATAACTCGGGATCTGATTCAGTTTTCGTGGTTGAGCCCAGAAGTTTTCGTAACCTTTGTATTTGCGGTTGTCTTCTTGGGTTTCGATCCAATCTGCCATGTATAGTTTCTTTTTAGTTTTGTCTGGGTTGATCCATAAGTCATCCTCTGACTCACTGAGGTTCACTAGGATCGCTCGACATCTCTTTTGCCAGTCTATTAAGATTTTGTCAGATTGGTCTTTTAGGGCTTTTATCAGCACCCCAAATCCTCCCGTGGTGTTTTCTTCAAGACATTTTCGGTAGAAACTTAGCATTTTCCATACCGCAATTGTTTTGAGTGATGTCAATGCCAGCTCTCTCCTTATTTGCTGTATTGGGACTGATTTGGGCAGCTGTAAAGTTTTCCTCCAAAACAGGCCCTCCAGGATTGACCATGTTTGAGCTTGTAGGGGGTTGGTGATTCTACCCCATATGTTAATATTGGCACCACTTTCATCCTGTAAAAGGATATTAGAGGTGATGAGGTGAATCTGCAGTATCTTTTACACAGAATTCTCCCTTGGGCAGCTAGGTTGGTTGCTTTCCTTTTTAGCCCCACTATTCTTGGCATGTTGTTTTTCGTATTGTCTATACAGGCTCCCAAGTACGTGAAAGCTTCAACTTCCAAGATTTTTTTGTTTTTCAGAGACCATCCTAGTTTTTTCCCTCTGTTTCTATTACCTCCTGGGCATAGCTTCAGAATTCTCGATTTTTCTGGATTTATTACCAGATCATTTGAGTCTACATACGATTGTAATGTAGTGAGCTGTCTTTGAAAGCCGATTTGGGTTTGGTCCATCAGGACGATATCATCTGCGTAAAGCAATCTCCCAATCGCCGTTCCTGCTATTTTTGGTGGAAAGCAGCGAGTGGACTCAAATGACTCCTCCAGGTCTGATGTGAACAGGTTATACAATTCTGGAGCCAGCGGGCATCCTTGTTTTAAGCCCATTTTTAATCTGAATTTCGTCTGTTAATGTACCCGCTGTGTCCAATCTGACTCTTGTATCCGTGTACAAGTCTTTGATGTTCTCCACCAGTGACTGTGGACATTCCCAGCTTTCCATTTTCTTCCATAGTTTGGTCTTTGTATGGTGTCGAAAGCATTCGACAAATCTACGAACGCAATATAGATTCCTTGGTTTTTATTCCTTTGTGTTCTGGCTTTCATTAAGTTAATCAGGAAGATGTTAAGTGCTGTGCCTCTCCCTTTCACAAAACACGATTGCCAAGGATCACGTCGTCCACTTTGCTGTACCCAATGGTCTAATGCTTTCAGTAGTGTAGACGCAAAGACCTTCCCCACCACGTCTAGTAATGCGATTGGTCTGTAATTGTCAGCTGATGTTCTGAGACCCTTTTTAAAAATGGGCACCACTACTGCCTTTCGCCAGGAATCTGGAATTTTTTCTGTTGTTAGTATGTAATTAAATAGAAGATGAAGAAATTTAGCCCATTCGCCTGTGTTACTATTCAGTATTACGTTCGTCAGCCCGTCGGGCCCAGGGGCTCTCGATCTTTCAGTTTTTTTAGGATGCTCTCAATTGCTTCAATACTGATATCTATAGTTGCCTCATTTTTATTTGTCGTTGGTTTCCGCTTTGGGTCAGTGTGAGTTTCTCCTTGCAGCTGTGTGTAGTGCTTAACCCATGAAGAAGCACTAATTGGGTTCATTTGACTTATTGCTTGAGGCTTCTCCACTTCGTTGATTATTGCCCAGATTTCAGCTGTATTTTTAGTTCTTATTTTTTCCAGCATTCTTTCTGCATCCAGATTTAGCAAGATCTTCTTCTTGTGTAAATGTAACGAGTTTCTGTATTTTTGTTTTAGCTTATGAATCTCTTTACTCCAGTTGTCGTGTTTAATCTTTTTTAGTCTTCTGATGTCTCTCCTTATTGCTTTTTTCTTTTCTCGTATACGACTGTCGTACTGGTGTTGGTAGGTTGATATTTGATGGTTACTTCCAAGCTTCCTTTCTGTAACAAATGTTCTGAAAAGCGGGGTGTAATCAATCCTTTTTTGGCCTTGTTCGTTTTCAAGCGTCGAGATCATTTGTTTTAGATTATGGTTTAGTTCTCTTGTTTTCTCTGGTCTGATCCTTAGTTGGATACCTTTTTGGTCTGTGACCAACTTCTGGTTATAAGTTCCGTTCTTGTTATTGCTGATGTTTTTGCACGTCAGTTTTAACAAGTTGTGGTCACTTTCTACTGTTGAGATTACTTCCAAGGTCTGGATGTTCTCCGACAAATTACTTGAGATGCAAATATAGTCCACGATCTCTACTGATTGTGTTCCCTTCCAGGTTGGTTTTGCTGGTTGGTCCCCCTTCACCTTTCCGTTCAGTACTACACAATCCCTTGATTGTACCATACGGTTCCACATTGTACCTCTTTTTTCCTTTGTTGAAGCTGTTGTTATGTCATGCTCTGATCGGTCGTCCTTGTTCAGGCAAGAACAATTTAAGTCTCCTACCAGTATGAACATAGGATCAGTCCACTTTTCTCTCTGTTCATCGATTAATTCTGCTATGTCATCTGGCAGGTTTTTGTGTAGTGAGTTTGCTGGATTCCAATATATGCTGATCAGTATTAGTACTTTACTGGCTTTTTTATCCAGCTGTAACGCTACCATCTGAATGAGTAAGTTTGGATTTGTCTCCTCCAGCACTTGCTAGTCCAGGTCATTTTTGATGGCTAACAATAGACCTGACATAGGTCTACCTTTTGGACCTTTGACTGCTGGGTTTAGCAATACCACGTATCCTTCCAATGTCGGTGGTTGCACCAGCCATGTTTCTTGTAGGCACAACACACTAAGTTTCTCTTTTTGAAGCGCTCCATTAGTAGGTGGTTAGAGCCTCTGGTGTTCCAACTTCCCAGGCTCCATGAACCCACACTTTTTACTGTTTTATATTATTGGGTGTTTGTTTTGTCATCAATCATGTTTTTCAACCATTTCCACCTTGCTGCTTCGTTTTCTTCTTCTTGTTGTTGAATTCTTTTGTTTGAGCTTTGTGTGTTCTGGGTGCCCCTTCTCGCTGATGTTGTTCTGTTAGTCTTGGCACTACTGGTCTCTCTTTCTTTTCTGTTGATTTGTCTCACCGAGTGTTTCTTTACTCTCTCCTGGGTTTTTAGGACTTCATCACTTTCTTGTAGGTCAAAACCCATTGGTCTTCATTGCGGAGCTTCTTCCAGTAGCAGTTGTCTCACCAGATTTGATCTTGTATGCAAGATTACCTTGTCGGTGGGATCTTCCTCGAAGAATTCTACAATCGCCAAGTCGTCTGTTGTAATTAGTCTTGGGGCTGGTATGTGGTGGAGGAGTCTTATTACGTTGGTTCTGTTGAGGATTAATCGGTCCTCATAATGAAGGATCCGTTCCAGAACAAGCCCTGGTTGCTTGGAACTGTCAGCAGCACTTGTTGTGCGTGTGGGTCTGTGCTGTAGATCTCTTCCCCCCTCTTTTGTGTACTGCCGGTCTCTTCTTTCCTCCGTCTCGATTCGCTTGTTGCTGTATCTTGTTTCACTTTCCCGACTGGTTCCGCGGTTTCGGGTCACAGACCGTCCCACGAACCTTTCTCGACCTTGACGTTCGCTCTTCTGACCTCTTTCACTTGATTCCTGTTTTTTTCTCGGTCCATCCTTTTCTGTATGAGTATTTGGTACTCTTTTGTTTTCTCTCTGTGTCTCATAACCGGTTTGTGTTGACATTATAGATGACGTGTCACTTTCACTATAATCTGTGTGCTCCTCACTCGCGGAATCATCAGCCCCTGTGTTTACCTCATCGATGCCTCTTATGCCCTGTTTGTCTTCGTCATCTGAGACCGGGTAAGTGGAGAGGTCCAGCAGGACATCATCAGAGCAATCAACTTCTTCAGTTTCTAAGATCTTTTGTTCTTCAGTCTTTTGGTCTGGTCTCTCACCTTTTTCTTTTTGTTTCTTAGCTGGTCAATTATACTCGGTTGTTCTTTTGGTATTGTCAGGTTTTTAATGAAAGCTCGGCATTTACTACTGCTTGGCGCTTTTGCTGGTGGTTGATTTTTTTGTTTTCTAGAGGGCCCTATGTTCTTGTGGTGCCCCCCTGATTTGTTATCTGCGGTCCCATTGTTCTTCGTTTTTGTTTGGCTGTCTAGTTTTTTATCTTCTGTGTTTATGTCTCTTGTTTTGAAGATCTCGCACACATTCCCCTTTTTCTTTCCTTTCTCCAGATTTTTGTCAGTAGTGATGGAGTCTCAAGGCCTTGTTGTCGGTCTTTTACTAGAAATGGCCTCCACTGTTTCTGTTGAGTTGTTTAGCCCTTCCCTAGCGCTTCTGTTTAGGGGACTTTCTTCCACCTCGATCTCTGATGATTTCATTGACTCATTTGTTGTTCCTGGTTGAGACAATTTGCTCTTTGGTTTTTCTCTTGGAAGAATGTTACTGGTGATCTCCTCAGTCGGGGGGGTCTATCTTCGTTTTGTTTTACCTCCCCCTTCTCTTCACTTTGAGTTGCTTGCGGTTCCATAACGGTTACACTTTGGGTTTCTGAGTCCTCTTCTAAATTTACTGGTGTACCCATGCTCCTTTCTCCTTTATTTTCTTGCTCGTTAGATTCAGCATTGTTTTATTTTTCTACACCTGGAATAACCTCATGTACGGTCATTGTTCCTGAGTCTTTTCTTAAAAAGTCCTTGGTGAATTACACCTTCACAGAAAGGTGGCAAAGTAATAAATCATAAGCAAAAGTGCAAACAAAACGAGACGTACACGATGCTCAGAGGTATTGATGGGAATGTGTAGAGCAATTTGTTGTCCCATGGGATTGTGAACACATTCCTTACCCCAGGGTTGTCCAACTCCAGGCATGGAATCCTGACCGGTTTTCAGGATGCCCCTCTTAATATTCATGAGATGAATTTGCATATAATGATTCTAAATGTATGCAAATGTCTTCTAATGAGTATTAATGCAGGGGTATCCTGAAAACCCATCAGGATTCCGGCCCTCGGGGCAAGGAGTTTATGAAAGATGACTGGAGCCTCCCCAGTAGGGTGCTGAAACGAGGGCAAGGCTATTGACAGGAGTCGAGCATGTTTTCCTGATTGACCTTGGGGTTGTGATGCACCCCTTCACCTGTTGCAACTCTAGTATGATTGTGATCTCAGCACCAGCGCTGCTGAGCACATCCCACCAACTGCCTCCCCACACTCGCCCTCTGATGGTGCTTGCTTTTCCTGGACCGGCAAGGCACTCCCTGATGGCTGCCCCACGCGGCCTGCAGAAACAGATGATCGCTGCAGGCCCCGTGGCACGTGGAGGTGTCCGGATTGGACAGGTCCCAACACTACCTCAGGACCGCCACCTGAGCTGGAAGGCGATCGCTGGCCCCCCTTCAAAGGGCCTACATCTAAGGTAAGGGCCAAGTGCCTGTCTGATCCTATCTGAGCTTGGAAGGCCTGTGGGCCCTCCACTCCGTCCGGTGTCATTCCGGCCCCCTTCAGCTGTGCCTGGTCGTTCCATGTGCATTAAACCACCTCATTGCACAGTAAAAGGTAAGAGTGCCGTGTGTGCCTGCCGCCTACTGCTATGCATTACCACTGTCCTGTAACCTCAGCACGCCACTATCCACAGTAGGTTCCCCTGGGCATGTATCCCGCTGAATCCATTGTTGTATCCACACTTGCCCACTACCTGACCATCATTTCCTGAATTACCCCCTAGTTCATTCACGATCAAGATCGGCGGCTCCATCCCGTCCTACAATCCATGTTGCTGTGGGCCTCTCTGACCACATCCCTGTGTCTTCGTGATCTGCAACTCTCGTCTGCACCCTCTGTCACAGATGCTCTGGCGGTCCCTTGCCCCGCCTGACATTCCAGATGGTGCCTTACATCTTTGCACCCTCCATCCTGTGCTGCATTGTGTGCGTTCATGGACTTTCGAATCATGGTGTTCTTACATTCTTGCACCCTCCATCCTGTGCTGCATTGTGTGCATTCATGGACTTTCGAATCATGTTGTTCTTACATTCTTGCACCCTCCATCCTGTGTTCATTTGTGCCTTATTGCCTTCTCTACCCATCTCTATCTGGCAAACCTGTCCTTCCCTTCCCCTGGCCACTCCCATATCTTTTATGTCACAGCACTTGCATTGTCTGAAACTCTGTCATGCCTAGTATGACAGTCTTTTTGTGCTTTTTTGTATCTCCTCCCATGTTCCCTCCCCGCCTTGAATCGTTTTGAAACACTGTCCTGTGTATAGGCTCTTTACAAATGGCCAATAAAATAAATAAAATACTGATCGCTGGTTACATAGAGAGTTCCCCTACAAGACTGGGAGTGATAAGACTAACTAGAATACTTGCTGGGCCTTGAGGATCAATTTCTGGAACAAAAGGACTGGTAATTGCACCTTTGTTGTAGCAGACCCAGCGACCTGGCTGTATCAGTGACAGTTTCGATTACAAGCAATATGTCGTCAACTTACCCTTCCTTCCCCCACCAAAAAGGTCTTCTCTATTGAGTGGCATATTGATGACTTTGGCCTGAACGTAGGGTCTGAAATTGGAAGCCTTCTACCAGCCTTGGCGGCAAAGAACTGCACCTTTTCCCATTTGTCAAAAACGTGTCCACGATATCCATGGCCACTGATATAGCATGGTTCGACGCAGACTTTGCTTTGCTCAGCAGCAGTAAAACCTCTTGCTTTTTTATCAGCGGAGAATGGGTTAAATTTTAAACCATAGCTCCCTATTGTATCTGTCTAGGATGTCCAGCAAGTTTGAACAAACACTATGCTTGATTATATATGAACAAATGTCACCATATAAATGGTTATGATTACTTTGTTTACGGAAGAAATCTTGTTTTGCTTGGCACCAAAATTCTCATTACAGTGAATCAGAGTTTTGACTACACATCAGCCAATGGATTAATTATTTACTCCATTTCTTGAAGAAATCAGTTTTCACTTGGACCATCATTCTATTGTACAGGAGCCAACACGTGTTTCGAGACTACATGATCTTCCTCAGGGCTCCAAATTTTATGATGTACATTCACATTTATACATTACTGAATCCCAATCACATATTAGCATTTGTGTTCTTATTAAACAAATGAAATTGAAATCCACAAGTATGAGATTTCTCTCTTCATGACAATGTGTTCGTAACGCAAATTCTTACTTGGTTAATCAGAATGCCATTAAATCGGAGTTGCTTGAAGACAAATTCAAAATAACATTCATACTTGTTTTTTAATATGCACCTGAAAACAGCAATGCAGGACTGCTCTTGATAACAAAGATACTGGTGCCTCCATTGGGATGTTGTCCCTGGTAATCGGCAGGAGGCTGGAAAGAAAATATTAATAGAAAACACACCACCGGCATGTGTAATGTGCACCTGATAGCGCCAATGCAATGACGGTATATAAATAACAGACAAACCAGTGCCTGTCGAGGGATATTGCCCTAGTCTCCCACACTCTAGGTCCCTCAGTGACACCCATACTCATTCATTTCATAAATTCCTAGCAACCAGTGAATAGATCAGGTTTCTTTCCCTTTAGTTCACTTTTTATTTTATTGTGAGTTAGTTTAATACAGTAAAACATTTTTCACAGTTTGTTGTTTCTCTCCATTTTAAAAAATCGTCTTAGTCCATTTTTGTGAGTTCTTTGTGTTCCATTCGATCTTTTTCTGTTCATAACCAGCGTAGTCATTATTTTCTCGAGCAGGTTTATTCTTGCACACGTTAGTCTTATGTTTTTCCTGTGTAGGAATTTGCTGCCCCAGTCGTCTGTTGATCTTAATGTGTGTTGCCTCAAGTATTCTCAGCACCTCGTCCCTGTCTTTACATACAGCCTTACATTCCAACAGTAGATGTTTTACTGTTTCCAGTGTGTTTTCCATGTTACAGAATCTGCAGTCCCCGTTGTTCACTCCACAACGTCCTCTCATCTGTAAGAAGCCATTTGTCGGGAATACATCCATTCTTATCTGTAGAATTTTGTATCTGCGATCTTTAGTGATTGATGTGATAATTGTGTTTCTCTTGTTTTTATCCAGTCTAGATCTTTATTTTTATTTTCACTCTTTCCGGGTTCTCTATTAATTCTGTTGTGTGAATCGTTCTGTTCGAGGTAGTTACACCATTTTTCATTCCATATATTTAGTAGTGTTCCACTTTTTCCAGTTCCTTTGGGAGCAAGAATTGTGTATCCGTTCGCTGGGTCATCTAGAATAAATTTTCGTAGTAGTGCGATTGATTTCCAATATATAACTGAGTATAAGGATTGCAGGCCCAGTTCAGCTCTTATAGCGGAGATCGGTAGTCATCTTGGCAGATTTAGTACTGGCTTCTAAAATCTGCTTTCTAGTTTATCCCATATCTCCCATCATATGTTCAGACCTGCTTCCCCTCCATATGTTAATATGGGCATTACTTTTTGCAAGTAGAATGTTTTTATCAGTATCATTGAAAATGTACCATACCGTCCATTTATGATTTTTTCCTTGCGAGCATAACATTTTTGTCTTTGTCATGAGGTTTTTCATCTCAGCTTTCTTCGGTGATTGAATAATATTCCCAAGTACCAAATTTCTTTCACAGCTTCCAGCTTCTCAGGCCCGATCCTCCATTTAAATTATTTCACTGTTGATCTTTTGTTTCCGCCAATCGTTATGATCTTTGACTTTTGATGTTTATTATCAAGTCATTATTCTCCATATAGAATTGGAGTCCCTCTAGTAGGTGCTGTAGTTCTATTTCTGTTTGGTTTAGCAGTATCAGATCGTCGGCGTAGCATATTGTTGTTACCTCTGAGTTGTTTATTTTGGGAGGATGCTTTGTCTTCAGTGCTTCTGGGAGGTCGGTGATATTTAACTTAAAGATGGGGTTCCTGCTAGGAGACACCCCTGCTTAACTCCTCTTTATGTTTTTATTTCTTTTGATAGTGCGCCTTTATTGTTTAGTCTTACTTTCGTTGTTGTATTCTTGTATATTGCCATTATCGGTTGCAATATCGCTCCCGGGCAATTCCAATTTGTTTATTTCAGCCAGATTTCTGGCGATTAACTCCGTCGAACGCTTGCCTTAGGTCTACAAAGGCAAGGTGAAGTGTTTCATTTGCTTTCAACGTGTTTAGTTTCATTATTGATGACATGAATAATTTGAGGTCTCTGCCTGTTCCTTTGGTGAAACCTGTTTGCAATGATTTTTGATCTTTTCACCCAGTCTGATAGATTTTTTTTTTTGTAGGAATGACGCGTATAGTTTTCCAATCACGTCAAGTAACGTTATTGGTCTGTAGTTTGACAGGTTTTCACATGGACCGTTTTTGAAGATTGGAACTATAGTGCTTGAGGTCCATGATTTTCTTGCATTCCTCTATTTGTTTAAAGAGTAGTAGAATAAACTTTGCCCAACCCTTGGGGTCCTTTTTTGAGTTCCACATTCGTCAGCCCATCAGGTCCTGCGCTCCTGAGTTTTTTTTACACTTTTTATCGCTGTTTCGATGTCGTTTTTGTCAATTCCCAGAGACCATTTTTCGTTGTTTGTTACCTCTTCGCTCCGTTGATCTGGATCGTTGCTTCCAAATACTCTAGAGTAGTGGTTTATCCACTCATTTTCTATTGTTAGCCATTGTTGGTTCAAGGTCTGGTTATTTAACAGTGTTCATAGGTCTCTTGTAATTTATTGCCCTATTGCTTTAATCATTATTTCCCCCTTACCTGTGCTCGTTGTTTCTTGAAACCTCTCAACCAATTTTTGTAATGTTGTTTTTTAATCTTTATTTGGTCCAACTTTCCTAAGGAGTTAGTGACTGTTTTCCTTATTTCTTTAATTTCCTGTTACAGCTTTTTTTTTCTGAACACCACTAGTTTACTATATTGGTGTTTCGGTTCTAATAACTGAAATTTAATTCCCGTTTTCGTTGTTTTATAGGTTGTCAATAGCCATTCATATGAGGTGTCGTCGCCAGCTCCTCTTTTCACATTTCTTTGTCATCTTTGTGATGTCTGTTTTTTTTAATCTCACTCGGTTGCAACCATGGTTTATATCGAGACTTTCATTGAATCAATTTTTCTGTTCTTTTTTAGTGGTCTAAGTCAGTCTTACGATGTTGTGATCACTGTCTTGTTGTGGTAAAATTTCAAGATTTTTTCCTGGTCTATGTGGTCTTTTGACATCCATATGTAATGTATTGTTGATTTTTTATTTCCATTGTGCCTGGTGCGTTTCCCCGGAATGTCTCCCGTTGTCTGGCCATTTAGCATGAAAAGATTGTGTGATTCAGCCATCTGAGTCCATTTTGAGTTGTTACCTTCGCCATTTCTTATTTGATTAGATCAATGTCATGTCATGCCTTGTTTGTCCAGGCATTTGATGTTCAAGTCTCCACAAATAATGGTTATCGGTCTTTCCTTACGTTATTGTGTTTCTCTTATTAAATCCATTGTTGTGTTTATTATTGCGGTAGTCTTTATTTTCGTTAAGTTCCAGTAGATATTTATTACCATTAGTCTTGTTAGTTATTTCTACTAGTGCCCATTGTACGAAGGGATTCGGGTGTCCATATTCTATAATTTTCACATTTTTTGCATGTTTTACCATGATCATTTGTCCAGAGTATGTTCTTCCTTTTCCTCCTTTTGGGGCTGGGTTAAAGAGGACTTTGTGGCTGTCACTGTCTCTGTTTCTTGTAGCCACATTTCCCGTAAGAATACTATTGTTGCATTTTTTATGAGTGGATACATGTTATTTAAAAGGTTATTTAAAAGATGAAGATGTCCTTTTGTGTTCCAAGATATCAGATGGTCATTTCCTTCCTCTTCTCTAGTTATTTGTTATTATTTTGTCGATGTTGCTAATTATTTAGCTAGCCATGACCAGTCGTTCATTTTACTGTCTTTCTTCGTTTGTTTTTCCTTTAGATTTCCGTTTTTGTTTTCAATTTTCATCTGATTATCCACTGAGATCTTTATTGGGTTTCGCCTCATTTGATCTTCTGTGAGTGGTGTGTTTCTTGGACTTCTTGATCGCAACTCTTCCCCTTTTTTTGTTTTGTTTTTTGTTCTGTTTTGGTATCTTTCTTTTGTCTTCCTCTTTGCGACTGTTTGTAATCGCTCATCCTATATCCTGCCTCTTCCAGTTCATCGTTACTCTTCACGAGTAATTCTGAGAGTTCACGTGTAGTATCACTTGATCAACTCTTTTTTCATCAATGTATTCCACTATTGCAATATCATTCGATGACATTTATTTTAGGGCTGGAATTTTCTTTAGTAGGTGCACCACATTGTTTCTATTAAGGTTAATGTGTCTTTTTTCTTTGGTAATGCTTTCTAGTTTTACTTTGGGGTTTCCATCTTCTTTACCAATTGTTTTTGTCTTTGATCATGCATCTAGATCTTTGTCTTTTAGTCTTTTTGTTGGACCAATTGGGTTCCAGTCTTGATAGAAATCATGTTTCGATTTTGAGCTTGTTGTATGCCACTCTTTTCTTGTCTCCTCAAGCGCCTCTTTTCTGTGCCAGGGTTTCAAATTGTGCTTCCTCACTTGATGTATCAAGTCCGGATTTTCGTTTTCTGAAGTATCATTTGAGTACATTTCAAAATGTCTTTGTTCCTGTGGTCTTCTTTGCTTTCAGTTTCTTCAGGTGCTTTGTCTTTTTCTGTTTATTTCTGTATAGAATGAAGCATCCTCGATTAGATCATGTGTATCATCCATGTACTACAGTCTACTGGGGGCGGTAATATTAAAAAGAAAACCGACCTCCATGAATTGTGCACCTAATCACCTAGATTGAGGAAAGTAATGCGAGAGTTGAAGGCAAGGATCTCTACACCTTTTGTAGGCGGCACACCATCGCCAACCAGGGATGGTTGTACCACACTACGGGTGCATGAGGTATTCACACACAGGGCCAGTAAGCTACCAATAGGGACTTAAACCCAGGAATAATTTGTTTTAACTAAACAACTACTGTCTACATGAAATACAGAATAGGTTTCGTCAGTTTTGCTTCCAATGTCTTTGTTTATTTTTGTCTTCTTTCCGGTTGTCTTATCCTTGTCTTGAGTTGCACCTGTTTTGTGTGTTTGCGCCATCCTCTGTTGATCTTTGTTGTTTGAAGTTTCACCTTTTCCTGCTGGTTTTTTTTTCTGTTAGCTCTGAGGCTTCAAATGGTTGTTCTTTTCTTCCTTTTTTTTCTTGTTGTTTACTTTTTTGAATTGCTTCCTGTTTGGGTTCTTTTATTTGCGTTGTGATTTCCTCTCTTTTTCATTACTTTGGAGTATAGTTCACTTTGTAACTCTTTAAGTGTCATGTCACTCACATTTCCAGTTTGCTGTTTGTTTTTTATCATCCGTTGGGATGTTCCCTCCTCACTATATTTGCATTCTAGTCTTTTTGTCATCCGTTTTATTGTGTCCATTATGTCTGCCATTATTAGATTTTTTTTTCTCCTTGGTCATTTGTTGCCAAGTCCCATAGTGTTCTTTGCCATGTGGCCGACGCTTCTGCTTCTTGGTCCATTCTCTGAGTGATTTTTGGATATGAATGTTTCCAGTTCAATGATTTTATTTTGTATGTTTATTAGAATGTTTGTGTTGTCCTTGACGTTTTCATTAATAGTCTCGTAAAGTTTTGTGTATGGCGCTAATGAGATGGGCATTGCTGCCATCACATTGTTATGGAGCTGTATCCCTGCTGCTGTTGATAGTTGTGATTTAATTATTAGTGTTCTGTTTGCGTCAGTTGATGATATTGTTTCATTTGATGTTACTTGATTTTGTTGCCAGTCCAAGTCCATTATGTATTTCTCACTGTTGGCTGTTATTCCTCTATCGTATTGTTTGGTCTTGATGTAATCTTATTGTTTTGCTTTTCTTGTTTGTCTCTTGTGTCACCTGTTTATGATTTCACTTTTTTTATTCATCTTTTGAATTTTGTTGTATGCTCTTTTGTCTTTGTATTTCTCTTTCATATGTGCTGTTTTTCTCAACTTGTTTTTGCTTGCCTTTTGTGTTGGGACAGGGAACCCAGTTCCTTTCCTCCATTATCTTCATTTGCTTTTTGTGTGATTTCATACGTTTTTCTATTTGGAGTCCCTTGGTCAACGGATTTCATTCTTTTGATAAAGCTTGATCTTCTCTCTATTTCTCTTATTTCATCTGCCAGAGAGTTTTCATATTTGTTGACTCTTTTTGCTGTTTCCTTCTACTCCTCTATTGGTGTTGACATGTGAATGTTGTCCGTTTGCCGTTTGTTTCCGTGCTTTGCACGGAGCATTTGAAATCTCAAGTGTTTGTTATGAATTGAGTTTGTTTCCATAATTATCGTTGAAGACGTCCTCATCCTCATCTTCATCTCTTGAGTCGTCTGTATTTTTATCATTTATCATAGTTGTTTGCCTGTTTTGTCCTTTTTAAAAAAAGACTGTTTGATATGCTCTTGCACGAATCAGCAGTGCCATTTGTATCGCGTCCATTGAAACTTGATCGTTCTTGCACTGCTTCTGCTTGAAGGACACGTTCTACTGCCGTTTTTGATACTGCTTTTGATACTGCTTTTGAAGCAGGTAGTTTCCTCATATGGGTGTCTACATATGTAATTGAGTTGTGATGCTCCTTCTCGCTTGCGTTCTTTGTTGTCTTTAAATGGTGGCGTTCATCTCATTTTTTGAAAGGTTGTCTGTTTCTTTTGTGTTTTCTTCTGAGTTTTTACATGCGCTTATCCCCTTATGACAGCTCGAGCTGTCTCGGTTTGTTTGATTTTCCGGCGCATTTTCCTTAACTTAAGAGATGTTAATTTTACTTTGTTTGCTGTGTCTGTTGTCCCCATTGTCATATGTGTTATTTCATTTTGCGGGGTACTACTAGGTTTGTGACGTCTCTCGTCTTTGTTTTCTTCCCTGTCTGTGTCCGTTCCTTGTCCCTTGTCAAAACCTTCAGTGGGGCTGGCACTGGACTCGCGCTCGGGATGTTAATATACTCGGCTGAGAGTGAGGTGCCTGTTATTGTTTCCATTTGTTTGAGTGTTCGTGGCTCGTTCGCCGAAGGCTTCCACCTCCAGCAACTCTGCATCTGTGACGTCAGCGCTATAGATCGACTCGAGTGTTTTTTTTTACGAGATTTCACGGGTGAGATTGGTAGCGTGTTGTGCGCATGGGCGTTTCCTTGCATTTTTCTCTTTCACTCCTACTTACAATGTCAATTGCCTCACCCATACTTTCGTTCATTCCCACACTTGGTCTGATGACTTTTGTCCTGGTTTAAGTTTCCGCTTTCTCGCCTGTATGTCGAGCTCCTCCACTGCTCCCGTTCGCACGTTTGCTCTCGTACTCTGACATGTTTGTGACGCCATTGTCTCCAGGTTGTTTGAACCTTCAGACATCCCAGGCTGTCCCAGGGCAAGACTGGGGACAGACTGGACTCCTGCCCGGACTCACACGCGGCGCTATGCACTTGGGCTGGGTTCTTAAAGGGAAGTCCTATTGCTTAAAGCAACAGTAAACTTTTGCTTGAAACACTGAATTGAAGCACAATCCGCTGGTCGCACGTCTCTCCACATGGAATGCTGGGGACAGACTGGACTCATGCCGTACTCGCGTGCCTCAAGCAGACTTTTAACACAATGATCTCATTTGCACATGTCGATTGCGAGAGACCTTTACCAGGACACATTCAACAAAAACCTTTTGCCCCCTCTGGGTTTTAATTGTTGCCACTCGTCATGATTATGAGAGACGATACACTGGTGTACAATCACCATACCTGGTCCACAGAGTTCAGTTCTCCTTGATAGCATTCAGCGAAAAGTTCATTAATTGCCATTAATTGTTTGTTTTCCGTGATCTTTACCTTTGTTGATATAAGAAACTCTCTTGACTATTTTGTTGCTGGTAGGTTAAACATTTTGGCGGCTTTCGCCATAGTGGTATGAAAAGCTGTCTCATTGAAGGTGGTGGATAGTCTCGTCGAGGATGTTCTTTCGATTCCCCATTGGCTTAGGAGAAGGTTGCCGAATTCGTCAGCAGCCTAAGAATGTGGTGAGGCCATATTCCAGACATCTGTATCTGAGGGTATGTTGTTAGGTCATTGTGTTGTGAGCTGTTCTATTTGCTGGTGGCAATGCTTTTCCAAGTTTCCCCAATTGACATCTCACATATGGAGACTTGTACAAAATGTGCCTTTCAACTTCTTCCTTAGTGTTCATTTGCTTATAACAACTTTTACTCCACATCTCATATATGGAGACTTGTGTAAATTCTGTCTTTCTATATTACTTGGTTGATATTCAAAACATGTTTCAAATTGTTTGTACACCTGTTGGTACTTCCCGGGGGTTCCCAATACATCTGGGCAGACTCACCAGTGTTTGTTATTGGTGTTCCCGACCCGTGGCGTATGGCTGTAGCAAAGTCCTTGCTTCTAGAAAGCATTTCCCGCTGTGCAGATCCTTTTACGATTCTTGCATCGGCTTCTCATTCACCCGCCAGAAACTGCTGCTCTTCAATGTGACTGCGGCCCCGACAGCCTCTCCACTGCTGCCGGCTCTCCATCGGTCCTCCTGCGATACCTGTTGTGCTTTACCCGGTCTCTCGCCTTTCCGCTAGGAGGCCCCGGCTCCTTCAGCACAGTCTGCTCTTGGGTGTCTGCCTTCTGTACTGCTTCCCACTTCGCCGCTCTGCATCTCTCGTCTCCACCTCCACTTCTAACTTGAAAAAGCACACCATTTTTAAATGTCCCACACAGCTGATTCCCATCACAACAACTAGTCTGTACGTTTAGCTCTTGCCCTTCCAGTTCCACCCACCTCCTCCCTCTCCTCTTACGCCCTTCACTGTCCCTCCAATGTCTCTTTCCATCTATCCCCTAGACTTCCTCCTTTGATGTTACTACCTCCTCCTCTCTCTCCAGCTACTACTCCCCTCTGCTCCTCTTCTACTCCCTCCTCCCACCGCCTATAGAACCCAACCTTCCACTAAGTCACTCTCTTATCCACCGCTCTGTAAAATGCCTGCACACTCCTGTCCACCATCCTTCCTCCTTCTATTCTCTTGGTTTACCACCCCCTCCACCTCTGCCCTCACCCAAACAACCCACACCTTGATTATTCCTGCCACCATCTTCATCCTCCCCCTCTCATTGCACCGCTTCTGAGCTCCAATCTCGCCCTATCGTCCCCGCCTGGGAGTTGTCAGATATCAAAATGCATAAAAAGGAGGTTAAGTCCCACCCTTTATTCTCACGTAATGGCAACCCACATTGTAAATTGTCCTAGTTTATGTTGGGCAACCGCGTCATGGCTGAGTAACAAGTATGTTTTTGTATGTGACTGAATTTCAAGTTGGAGAGTCCCTTCATGTTATTTTGGAACCAGTCCTGGTCGGTAAGTTTGGCAGATACTATTCACTCGCTGTGCATGCTAGTAACAGCGTGAGGTGTGCTGTGTTCCCTGAGGCCACATAAAGTGCTGCTGAGTTTAGTCTTGTGGCTGGAGCTGGAAGCACTGGAGGGCTGTCATTTTCTGAGCAGTCTGACCTGACCATAGCTGGATGTTGTGGCACGCAATAAAAAAGAAAATGGCCAGCATCTTTATGCAGAGGCATTGGATGATTTAGTGGTACTGCCCAGATACATTCAGGCACAAGGGGAGAGAACTGGGGCCCCGCCAACTGCCACCTTCCTACACTGTTGCAGGACTGGCTCTGGCTTCAACTCTGGTATTCGTCCCTCCCCATGCTGAGGGGTAACTACCCACCCCTTGACAAGGTCTGATTGTTGGCCTTGTCGACCTCTCTATAAAGTTGAAAATTGAAACATTTGTGCAACTTTCACCTTTCATTAGAGATCATACGATCTGAGGGACTTTGACATTAATGTGGCAACTAATTTTCAAAATCAGTAGTTTAAATAAACAAGCAATATGCAGAGTTAAAAAGAGATTTCGTTACTGATGTGACTGTCATTAACCCCTGAAAATGACACCCCTTTTATTTTGTGTAACTATTTTTAATTCTATTTGCAAGGAATTTATCAGAGGCTAGATCTCCTCCAAACTCTTATTTGCCTTTAAAAAGGTAAAAATCTGAAAACCGCATTAGTGAGAATTTGAATATTACCTTAAGTGAAGGGACATTTAATTTCAGATGTTGTCCCTCAGTAAGAACTCGAAGGTTTTCATTAATTCTAACATTAATTCAGGATGGCGACTGAAATATAAATCTACCAAGGTTCACTGTGAATTGATGTCCGTTGTGCGTGGGATTAACCACCATAAAGGGAGCCCAGCAACTTCTAGGGATGCTGCATTTCCACACAGACTTGCATAGTTAATTATTGACAAAATTAAGCCTTTGTAGTTCATTGAATTTATATAGCACTTTGCTAACGCTAAACAGCAGTGCAATGAAATGGCATGATGAAAATTACAAAAAACAGTAACAATTATGACAAAGAAGAAAGAAAGTAATATGAGGAGAAAGAAAGATGGCGAAGACCAGAGGCAACCTATTCCAATATTTCCAATATTTAGGGGATAAAAGCAAGAATGAGCAGAAACGGGTTTGAAAAGCAGCGTCAGATTCAGAGAAGCTAACTTGAAAGTACTCCATCTGAAGGCACAGTACTGGATAAATATCCTGTGCACAGTTGAACACGGTATGAATGATCACTTGGAGTTATACAGTTAATGGTATTCCTAACTGTTAATAGTCTGGCACTTGGGAGGTTGCTAAATTAGTAAAACAATATGTTTCAGTTTCTTTCAATATATAGATATGACTGTGATGGACATTGATAACAATAACATTTCATTACCTGTAGTGTCAAACGTATGTTCACTTCAGAGTCAATTATTCTTGGTGTTTAGACAAAGTCCCCTGCCTGACCTTTCTGGTGGATGGTGGAGTTGTCAATGTGTAGGGTGCTGCCTCAAGCCATGTGATGCTGGGCCGGGGGCAGCATGCAGAGGATCCCCTGGCTACCCCAACCATATCACATGTGTGAGAACCAGGGCACCGGGGGAAAGAGGACCTAGACGACTGGGGCAGAGTAGCCCCAGGAGATTAACAAAAGAAAGACAGATGAAAGAAACCAAGCTAAAGGTACGTTAAATGTGTTTATGTAGACCCATAACAAACTGCAAAACCACAGCAAGCAATCCACCAACATTCCAACCAAAATACCTAGAGTGAGCCATGCAACTGTCCAGGTTACAACATAGCCTATCTTCCTTTTTCCCAAAGAACAGATCTGACTGTTAATACCAGGGAAAACAAAGAATGCTGCAATGGACACATGTAAACAAAACATCACATCATAATACGTTAATTATAACACTGGTAAACTTTGAACTTACTAGGTGCTCCAACATTACACCCGAGATGCCCCTGAGTTTTCGTTCCACAAGGTCACCCCCAATCTATTCACTAGCTATATTTATGCAGTGTTTAACATATACCCATCATGCAGAGCATCCATTTCTCCATCACCAAAAACAGACTGCACATCCATGACATTACATTTGTAATGTGCTTCTTCCTTCATTATCCCCACATACACCACACTCACTGCCACTCGCACACCCCTCAAACACTCCATCCGATTGCTATTTATTCCACTTGCCATTGCTTAATCAAACTGCACTACTACTCATACCCATTACAAACTAAGGATCATAATACTTTGATGCACCTTTAGTAACCCTGGAGTATTTTTGTTCCACAGCGACTCGTGTGATGGCCACCGCTGTTCCCTATCCCTGGATGTCTACCACCATTATATTTTTACAGAGTACTCTTTTCACTGCTGCCTAATCCAAGGTACTACTCATTGATATTTCACGCCGCTGTGAATTGACCCCCACCGTTGTCTGCCATTGTCGCGTTCTGAGGGTAGTGAGACTCTGGAAGACAGGCCACTCGGAGGATGTCCGGGGTCAGGAAAACTGATGACAAAAAGACTTTCCCCCCAAAAGCCCAGCCTGCAGGATTGCAAAATACCTGACAAGCTAGGGGCTTGAGTGAAAAGGCAGGAGCAGCAACAGAGCTAAAATTAGAAACAATACAATGGATTCAATGTGTGTCAACAGTACACAAGAGATCCCAGCCGCACCACCCTCAGTAACCCCACTCTTACCTGCTATATAGTGTGAGTAGGCTGGAAGCCTACTTGATGTCAAAAGGTAGTTCACCGCAGTTGATGACGACGGTGTCAGAAGACCCAAGTCCCAAGAAGAGTGTCTGTTTGAGAGAAACCTAACCCGAACGGCATGAGGGTGCAAGCTAAGGGAATCCAGAAGTCCTGAAGAACACAGCAGAGCGTCCCAAAGAAAGTTAAACAAATTATCCAATTAGTAACCTGTGTTAGATCACAGCAGGGCGTCCAACATGTCACTGGAAGGGGAAGTGAAGAAGAACAGGAGAGCGTCAAAACAAAAGAAATCCGGTGGTGAAATCCGTGTGGATGTGCAACAAAGCATCCTTGAAGTAAAACGGGTGAAGTGAGGGAAAGAGGTAAAGAAAAGCATTCTTTGTAGGTGCAGAGCTGACGTGCTTTTCAGAGAGTGCTCAATGTCTGAATGCAGCGTTGACACTGGAGCAGAACTCAAGGCGGGGGATACGAGCACTGAGGTAAGGCGTCGGACCTGTAGGAAAAGGCAGTAGAATAATCACGGGACTTCCCCAAGGGTCGAATAGCCAGGGGGAGGCAGTCAGAGGGAATCATAAGTAGGAAGCCAAAAGGGGTAATCCAAGGGCAAGGTCCGTGAAAACAATCCGAGGTCTGGTAACCAAGAAGAATACAGGAAACACGAAATGCAACTTTTCCGAGGTAGAAACGGCAATGGTTAAGGAGCACCTGAACTGCGGCTGTCTGCTGTGTAAATAGTTACGCCGCTGGAAGGCGCGGAGGGCACGTTGCAGGCGCACCACGTGACTGGATAGTACCGGGCCTAATGGGAACTGGAGTTAGTCTACGCCCGCGGTCCAACCGACGCTGGAAAAGGTGCCAGGGCAGCCTCCAGGAACTGCTGGGATTGCCCTGGTGTCTATGTAGGGTAACCGGGGGCATGACAATCATGGAGGTCTTCCCCCACTGTGGTTCCCTCGTGGGGAAACCCACTGCTCACTACTCATGGACATATACCGCTATTATTTCTCTCATTGGTGTTTTTTCCCCAATTCTGGCTACTCCAAGGTACTACCTAGAATATCGCACTCTATTGTAACATGGTATCCACTGCTTTCTGCTTCTGGAAGCCTTTTCCAGTCTATCCCCACTGTAATTTAGGACCTGCCACTGCACACTACCCCATGCCAGGAACCCAACCACCATAGGATGCTTCAGGATTTCTCTGCCTAATGGTCCTACCAAGGTGCACCACTAACAGGACGTCAGCACGACTAAAACGGATTGATGCTCCAAATACCCTACTGTCTCCCCTGGCCTCTCCCTAGACTTACACTCTCAAATTCTACTTTCCAACAACTAATGTCCCTACCAACAAAGAAACCCACTCATGGCATTTAAACACTCTCTC
This sequence comes from Ambystoma mexicanum, assembly GCF_040938575.1. Lineage (NCBI taxonomy): Eukaryota > Metazoa > Chordata > Amphibia > Caudata > Ambystomatidae > Ambystoma > Ambystoma mexicanum. The sequence continues at coordinate 495,439,626 of NC_090936.1, read as the reverse complement.
TCAACACACCTCAAACTTCAGAACACCACCTCCCTAACCAACTTAGATATGTCGCAACCAGTGCATCCTCCCACCGCAGCCATACAAGGCTACCCTCTGGATAAAGATCACTCAAGCGACCTTTATACAGACTATCTAGAAAGACTTGTGCAGTACTGGTGTACTTCCAAACTGGAGCAAAGCTAGCCCGCAATATCCTTCCGTCTCCATTAACTAAACATAACACCCCTCATATTCATGGCCCAAACAACCAAGAGGCCATGCAAATGGCAGTGATGCGAGATATAAACCCCAATACTATAACATAACAATGTATACTGGGATAGCATCGCCTCACTGCCCATTTAACCTGCATTTTTCTGTATGTTTGGGGCATTTTTACACTACCAGAGGAATTTGGCTCCTCAGGTCCGCGTACACATTATAATATATTTCAATAGAAGTGCGAGACCACAATGTATTTCACTATAGTCTATTTATATTTGTTTGATTTTTATAAATAATATTGATTCTGAAGAAGCAATTTACCAAATTGGTATGCATTGATCAGGCAAGATGCTAGAATTATTGGTATATTTCGATTACATTTTCTTTAAAATCAGATTTTAATCTGTAATGGAGATAATTCTAGTTTGAGTCAAGACAACATATTACTGAGCTTTGAAAATTCCAAAACGCTTTTCAAATTGAATACTGCAATCTTAAAATTTAATTTACACTTAAGGATTGGGCCCCGTTGTGGGCAATGAGAGCCCTGCAGCACACTCTGTTCCTGAATTGCATTGCATTGATAGAATTTTGGATTCAATGTATGCTTAATTTTGAGTGTAATTTTTCGATTTCAATTATAACTCAACTGTGAACATGTATAATTACATATGCGTGTTTATCTAACTCCCGTTCCTGTTTTATTATGTCCTCTTCTGGACCCAGGTGGGAAGCCGGATGGTAATCATCGCTGGAGGGGTTTTGATGCTTCTGATGGGCATGTTTAGTAAGATCGGAGCTATATTTGCCACCATCCCTACGCCTGTTATTGGAGGAATGTTTCTGGTGATGTTCGGAGTCATTGCTGCCGTTGGAATTTCCAATTTACAGGTCAATCATGTTGGTTCCTTTTTTTAAACAACGTTTGACAAGCACTTTACACGTGCATATGAAACTAGGGGGGGACCTTTTGTAAGCCCTGGTGTGCAAATGTAAGGTTTAAAAACAGGAAATATATTTACACTGCAGGGTATTTTTCAACCATTTCAAGGCGAAGTAGGTGCTCAAAACAGATGTACCATTCCCGTGTGTTTTCCTCCTCCACCTTCAAATGCCTTCTTATGCCACACCAGCATGAGATTTTCATTCTGGCATAAAACTAATGGATCGCTATGGAATCTGCCTGTTCTTAGCACCTACTAAAAGCTGATAGATTGCATAGAAATCCATTGTAAATGATGTCTGCCAAACACTAATCGACGCAAGTGCACATAACTGCAAATGTCGGTGGTCCCCTCCTTGCAATTACCAGTTTTACAAAATGACAGTGTTAAGTTTGTGGATGGTTTTTGTGTACACATGTTTAACGCACATGTCTCTTACCCATATGAGGTCCAGTGTACCTTACGGTCTAGTCGCATGTCTTTTTTTCCCTATGTGAGAATTCTGCGTGTCTGCATTTCTGGTAATGTACATAACTGTGTCTTTTCTGATGTGCCTGCATCCTTGAGCATCTGTTTTGGGATGTGGTTGAGTCTTGTGACTTTTGTCTGTGGGTGGATCCATGATTAACAATTTACGGGCAGTGAAGAGCATTACATGTATCAATTTGCTTACCATTGGGCCCTCATGCCACTCGTCACTCTGAGCAATGAACAACATAGGGCCCGTAGCCCGCTCCAGCGTCACTCAGGCAATGCACGTCACATGCCGTTGTACCATGCACCAATACAATTCCAGTTGCGGACACGACCACATGATGTGCCCCATGGAACCCAGACCCCTGTACTGCCCTCAACATGCTGGTGTACGTGTGAGCCCATCTTGTACAACTTGCTAGGCATGTGGTATACTCTGTGGACCAGCTTAAATTGGATCTTCCCGTTTTTAATGTTGGAGACCTCGGGATATACTCAAAAAAGTCATACAGGTCCACAGCGTCTAATGTGATCTCGAGGTCATTCGCCCATATATTTGCCAGTGTTTGGATTCTACCCACGTTGTTAGGTGTAAAGATGACCTAGAATGACCGCAGGCGCAGAAAGGTAGACACATCCCACTCAATTTCTAATTCACCTGCATTTGGCCCAATTAATGTGTGTGATTTAACCTGTCTAGGGAGTTTGGTTGATGGAATGGCGAGGATCTCTGAAGGTGAGCATGGGGTCTGTATAGACACCTCTGCCGTCCTCCAGCTGGCCCCGTCGTCCGGATTGAGCCACTGCTTTGCCCAGCACACTTGAGCGGCTTGGTAATACAATTTCCAGGAGGGGAGGGCTAGCCCCGATCTATCTTGGCTGCTTGCAGCACCTCTAAGTTGAGCCGGGCTTTCTTGCCCCACCAAATGAATTTGGCAATCTGTGCGTTCAATTCTTTGAACATTGTCGTAGTGGGAGCCACAGGGAGCATGGTGGCTAGATAGCCTAACTTGGGTAAGGAGTACATCTTGAATACATTGATCCTACCAGTCAAGGACAGCTGTAGGAGTCCCATTTAATAAGGTCTGGTTTAATTCTCTGTAGAACCTGGGGGTAACTTAATTCAAGCAACTTGCTCATGGCCGCACTGATGTTGACTCCTAGATATTTGATGCCATGTGTTTGTAGCCTAAGGCGCGACCCCACCTCGGTCCCATGGGATGTCCAGCCATAACGGGAGAAGTTCGGATTTACACCAGTTAATTGTATAACCGGCCATCCGACCAAATTCTTGTAACTATGTAATTGCATAGTGAGCTTCTTGCTTCTTGCTTTTCCACTTCTGAACTACAACTCCATGTACTATTGTAGTCCTAGTATTTCCTACTTAATTTCCTGTCAGGCGCGTCAGCACCGGCGCTTCAGGCCTTAGCCTGTCTGCGTGAGGATATATAAATAGAAGGAAACAACCTTGCGGCTATTGTAGCGTTTTACTGTTCATTGAGCTTTGATTTTTTTCATTTTAAAAATGTGTTCTATTTTGAAGGGGAATGTTTTTATTTAGTTGCTGCGTGACTGTTCTTAACTCCCTATTGATTCAGGCACGTATTTTTGACAAAATCACATAGTGTGCTTAGTGTGCTTCTTGCTTTTCCACTTCCCTGTAGTATTGTAGTCCTAGTGTTTCCTACTTAATTTCCTGTCAGGCGCACCTGGGCTTAACCAGTCTGCGCGAGTCAGCGCGCAGGACGTGCCAGTGCGTTCACACGGCCTACCAGTCTGGATCTAGGGTGAGTGTTGTATCTAGGATTATTGCAGGGTTTGTGTCTTGCACTCGCTCTGTTTAGGGGTGTTCTTCCATATCATCGAGTATGAACAAAATTAAAAATCACAAAGGCAAGGGGGAAGAAAAGAAGGTTACGATAGGACTTTTAAATACTTATTCATTAGACAAGCACGCAATAAATGTCAAGGATTATATTATGGATCATGAAGTAGATATCATGTGTCTTACAAAGAATTTGCAAATAAAATACAGTCGGCTCAAAGTAAAATCACAGAAAACTGCACAAAAATAGAAAGAAAGGCTAGGGAATCCCCATGGGAGAAACCTAGGAGTACTGCTGGACCTTCTTTCTCGTTTCAGAAAGTTGATATACCTAATATGATTTTAATACTTGAAACCATGCGACCTACATCATGCCCAGGAGACGTCTTTCCTGTAAAGATCATCCTGGACAAGGCTGAGCTTTTTGCACCATTTCTGGTGCGTTTTACCAATGCAACTTTTGACTATAAAGAAGTCCTGGATCTTAGTAAAAAGGTGGTGGTTACTCCACTGCTAAAAAAGCCAGGGCAAGATTGTAAGAACTAGTAAAATGAGGCCTATTACAAATGTACCGCTTTTGCTGAAGATTATTGATAAAACCACAGCCATGCAGCTGCAAGAGCATCTGGAGGTTAATAAAATACTCATACTCCACCAAAAACAGTCAGGCTTTAGAGCACAGCATGATACAGAAAGAGCCCTGATAGACCTTCAGACAGGGATGCTGGGCAAAATGCATAGAAGCAAATCAGGGCTGCTGATGTTGTTGGATCTGTCGGCAACCTTCGATTTGGTGAACCATGAGATACTGATAAAAGACTTGCAGTAGAGGGACATTGGTCAGAAGCAGTGATTGGATGGGTGGACCCATTTCTTAGAAATAGGATGTCCAATATTCACTGGAGTAAGGAAAGTTCTGAGCCAGAATGTATTACACGTGGAGTCCCACAGGGAGCTTGTCTCTCCCCAGCTCTTTTTAATGTGTTTTGTCGCCCCTATGCGATTTACCAGACGCGCTGGGCGTCCGCTTTACCAACTATACGGATGATGCCAAGCTTCTTATGGAATTAAGCGGGGACTACGATAAAGATTCCCAGAAGGTTTCATTTATCTATGAATCAATCAAGGTTTGGATGCCGGTTAACGGATTGTGCCTCAACGGATCCAAGACAGAGTTTCTTATATTTGGGTCTTCACAATCGCGAGCAGAATTAAGCATAGAGTAATGTAGGCTTCTATATTGAGCAGCAACTGATTCACACTGCTACCAAAGTCAAAACAATCGGCATCATTATTTTAACCTTCCTTGAGCTGAGAAGCCCATGTCAGCAATATTGTAAGGAAGGCACAATATCATCCGAGATTGCTACGTCTAGTCAAACCCTTTCTTTCCCAGACAAACTGCATCACTTTGACTAGAGTAATAATTATGCCCTGTTGGACTATTGTAATGCCATTCCTAGTTGAGCTAATGAAAGGTGCATCCACAGGATGCAGGTGCTGCAGAATGATGCAGTCCTCATTGTGAAGAGTATCCCAAGAGGTGACACAATTTCATAGCATAGAAGAGATCTCCATTGGTTGGCCATTGAAGAGAGGATTAGCTTCAAAATAAACACAATGGCCCTCATTCCGAGCTAGGAGGTAAGTACAGGTACTTTCCGGCATGGCGGAAAGTACGACACCGGCCTGGTGACAGACCGCTAATTGCGGCCCATTACGACCTCGCAGACACGCGCTTTTCACCATGTCGGAAAAGTACCTAGCCTTGGAAGCAGCAGCGTCTGTAAATAACGGTGACCGTAATTTATGGATCCCGTAAATTACGGTCACTGCAAAACAACGGAACCGGAAATTTCGTCATCGCACAAGAACGGGAAGGAGCGCGGCAGCCATCTTTAAAAACACAATCCATTGCCATCCTCATCAGGCAGCACCCTTGGGAGCAATCCGAAGTCGGGGAAAGGACCACACACCCAGGAACAATGCCTAAAGCCCCAAAGAAGTCTGCGGACCGGCTTCGCAAGAAGAGATTCAGCCCTGAAGAGCTGCAGGCCATGGTGGACTACCTGGCAGAGCACGCTGACATTGTGTTCAGCTCCGACATGCGGAGAGAGTCAACAATCCGGAAAAAAAACATCTGGGCACAAACCGCCCAAAGGGTGAGCGCAGTAGGCACCGCACCCCCAAGGACTGCCGCAAGCGGTGGGATGACTTGCGGGTGCGGGGCCTCCTCTACGCCAACCGGAGTCAGGCAATGCAGACCGGAGGGGGCCCAAGTTCCCCAGTGAGACTTGAGCCATGGGAGGAGACATGCGCGGCATTGATCAGGACCAAATCGATTGAGGGCGTCGGCGATATGGAGTGCGGGGCAACGTCGTCTGCCGATGGAGGCGAGTGTCCGAAGTCAACACTGCCAATGGCAATTGCATGATGTATACTCCCCCAGGGGCCATCAAAGGCACCTTGTCATGTTGCCTTCCCCCCCATCCAACTAATGCAGAGCCAACTGCCATGCAATCAAGGGCCAAGTGCAAGTACATAACGCACATCAACCATAGTGCACTAACTTGTACATCCCATCATGCACACTGTGCAGAAGGTTCGGCAGTGTGCGAGCCAGACTGCACATTACCTGGGCAGGATGAGTCACTCCGACACCTGCGTACATTTCATACACATGCATATGTACTAGTACTGTTGCAACGACCAAAAGGCCACAAACCCCAAATGACTGAAATGTGAATGCAGCCATCAATGCAATTAGCGCATCGATCACTCATGTTGTCCCTCTCCTCTACCCCCACAGGCACCGATCATGACAGCGGGGATCCCCAGACGAGCAGTCCAACCACCTCCATGGGCAGAGGCAGGTCCCGCCGCATTCCAGCCCGGAAAAAAAACACCCACCCCGGCTCCCCAAAGGTCAGTGGAGGATGCACCACCACAATCCCTCCCTGCATCAGCACCTGCCACAATGGCCACCCCAAGGTCGGCAGAGTCGAGCATTGCTGGGGAAGTGGCAGCTACGGGCTCCCAGGAGAATGTGGACAGCCCCTTATCCATCTGTGGGGTGTTCGAGGAGGAGTTCTATCCCACAGTCCAAACCCCGGAGCCCAGCAATGTCCCCTTGGCATCGTGCAGTGACTCTGTGGAGCCTGAAACACCTGGCCATAGTGCTCCTGCCGAAACACAGGGAGACGCCGATCGTGGCCCAAGTTCACCAGTCGAGGCCATGTCAGGGCACGTAGGCCCAACACCCTCCAGGGATGAACAACCATTAATTGATGCACGTCGTGCAACTCAGCCGACTGACCTCATCACTGTGTTCATGGAGGACACCCGCCAGGCCAGGGTGGAGTGGGTAGATGAACTCAGGCAAATGTGTCAGGCGGTCACTGAGAGCTCAAACAGGTTGTGTGAGGTCCTAGGACGCATCGCAGATGCCCTTGAGGCTGCACCTAACAATCAGCAGCATCAGCAGGAGGACAAGCCCTCATCCAGTGGTGCCACACCAGCAAGCCCACCAAGACGCACTCTGCGTTCCATGTGGCGCAGGGACATGCCTCCCCTGGGCCCCGGGAGCATGGATTAATCGGCAATGCTGCCACGTGTGGCCTTAACGTACTACATGGGACTACTGTTGTGGAGTTGGGGGGGAAGGGGGTGGGGGGGTGAGAGTTTGATGTGGAGTTGGGGTGGAGGGGGGTGGGGGGTGAGGGTTTGTTGTGGAGTTGGGGGGTGGTGGGGGGGTGGAGGGAATGTTTACACTCATCCATTTTTTTCAATACACTATTGGTGTTGCAAAGTTTAACCGTTGTGGACATTCATCATTGAGCATGTGTATTATGACGTCTGACAGTGCATGGTCTACAAGTATACACACACGCAGTGCCCTGTGTGCCCATGTAATGCCGCCCTCTGCTGACTTCTGTTTTGGTTATTGTGTCCAATCATTGTTTGGCACACGACATGTCCCTCAAGTGAACCGCCGCCTCCATGATGCTTTCTTGACACTTCCTCCTCCTCCTTCACTCCATCTTAATGTGCTGCTAGCAGTCCCATGTTAGGGGTCAGAGACACATTCCAAGGGATGCACATTTTGTTCAGCTTTACACATGACATGGGGATCTTGGACACCACATAGCAGTAGATGGGTCCCCCACCAGTCCAGCTTCGGCAACTCATATGTGCCTTATGCAAACCAGGTGACTGCTTCATCTCCACGCATGCACGGGTATGGCCAGTGTTTTAGTGCTCCCTGGGCCTGTTCTGTGGGTTGCTGACAGGGGTCATGCACCATGGTGTCAAGGGACAGCCACCAACACCTGCATGTCTAGCCAATTAAGGTAAGTGTTTGAACTGTCACGGTGGAGAACTGAACTTGGCTGACATGGCAGTGTGTTACTGATGGCCATACGCACATGTCCATGGATGCATTTAGCCCATTCATGGCCACAATATGTGTCCACTGCAATGGAATGCTGTAAGGGGGGTGCATCTACAAGATGGTCCATGAACAATAGCACGGACATCTCGTGGTACATGCTTTGTTGATGCATGCAGCAGTCTTGATGTTATATCTATTAAGTGCTGTGTACTGTGTGAATCCGTATTTGGGTGTGTTGGATGTAGTCAGTGGCTCATAATCATCATACTGCTCTGATCCATACTATGGTGAATTCCAACACTCCAATGGGTGTGCCAAACCAGTGACGTGGTGTGGTATCCCTGCTGCCCTCAATTCAATCCACTCCCAGGGATGAGTCTCCGGTGTAGTGCCATGCTGGGGACAGCCTCATTCTGCATATGCAGTGTGTCTTCCTAAATGCCCTTACAGTTGTGGTGGCCGCCAATGAGTGGTGCATGTGTTGTGGGATTTGGCCTTGTTAGATGTTGGTAATGTTGTGTTTGGTGTGTGCCTTACTCCATCGATGTGGGAATCTGTACTCATGTGCCGTTACACAGGGTGGCAGGGTGTTTGGTGGGGTGAACATTGTGCACTGGCTTCATCATTTCGACCCAGTTTGTTCATGCAGGCACCCACCTCATGGCACCAATGCGCTGGCATGACAGTCAAACGACTCACCAAGCAGCCAGGCACGTCATCCTGCATGTCACCCCATGCGGCACGGTAGCGTGGAGTTCAGCTGGCCCATTGAGTCATGCGTTGTTCCTTGATGTCGGGCCCATGTGTGATGTTCTTGCTTGCTTTGCATTCCGTCTGCACATTGGGGGAGTGGTATTGCTTGCAGTTGCAATCCGTCACCTGCATGCCATGCTAGTCCACCTAAGACACGTGGGTGCTGTCAGGGGCACCCATGTCATTTGGCATGCCTGCCAATGCATGGGGGCCAACATTTGTGTCGTATATCTCCTTGGTAGTCCATGTTAGTGATTTGTAGGCCCTTGTGTGCTTGGGGAGGTGAACCAGCACTTGTTTATGCGTCTGTGTAATGGACCGTTGTGACATGCCATGCATGGGCTCCACTGTGTGCTGGTAGGTGCCTGTGGCATGGGTGTGGGGCACAGGCAACACCTCTAGTTGTGCCGGGATAGCAGTGTGTATTTGTATGCTGCTCGCTTACCTCGTTATTTCTCGGCCCAAATATGGTGGTGATGGTGTCGCAGTGAAGCTGGTAGGGGGTGTGTATTTGCTCAGGGGTTTCCTTGAGGGATGCACGACCCAAGGCCGATAATTACGACATCGTTGTTTACGGTGCCGTAAATAGCGGTCTGACAGGTCAGAATAGCCTGTAGCGGTAAACGATGCCGGTAATCCATTACTGGCATCGTTTTTCCCTTACCTCCAACCTCGGAATGAAGGCCAATCACTTATAAGTGTCTGTATGGCTCAGCCCCTGCGTACCGCTGGGATGTTTTCCAATTGCAGGAATCTTGCAGGGTCACAGGGTCACTAGGCCCAGCGACTATGCTTCTCCGCTGCCCACGTATTAAACGGGTCTGGGGTAGCGGCTGTTCTTTCCCAGTATAGGCAGCCTCGGCATGGAATAAGCTACCCACCGAGCTGAGGCTGGTTAGAGATCTGTACTCTTTTCCGAAACGTCTAAAAACACTTTTGTTTGAATGAGTTGAATTATACTGATTCTTGTCTATTTCCTTTCTCAGTCTTTTTGCGCACTGATGCCTGCGGGCTCTGACGTATTACAAGAAAATAAATAAACAGATACCACAGATGCAGGAGCATTGTTGCGCAATCACAGACATAGACAAGCAAGTTGTCAGCGGATAAGGAAACACCATGCTCCTGATTCGACCTCTGCAGGCCTGTGCACTGCGCATCTGTGCACAGCATGATCGCTAGGGGCTCTATGGTAAGGGCATACAGGAGAGGGGAGAGGGGGCACCCCTGATGCGTGCCAGTGTAGAGGGAAAAGGGGGCTGATATGATCCCATTCATGACCACTGAGGCCACTGGATTGTTGTAGAGGAGCCTAACTAGGTCGGTGGTGGCAACCCATATTTGTCTAGCTCTCGAAACCTAAAGTCCCACTGGACTTTATCGAATTCCTTTTTTCAGCGTCGAGGGTTAAGATTGCGTCTCCCGACTCCGCCCCTGTGGCAATAACCTGCAACAACCATTGCACATTGTCGGCAGAATGTCTTTAGCAGATAAAGCCGGTTTGGTCCCTATGGATCAGGAGCAGGGGGATCTAATCTTTTCGGTGCATCAAACACTTTGCTAAGATCTTGGCGTCTGTGTTAATCAATGAGATAGGCCGGAAGGACCCACATGCCTCAGGGTCTCAGCCCTCATTATGGAAGACCACGGTGTTAGCAGAAAGCATGGACAACGGGAGCCTGCCACATTACCGTGCTTTGGAGAACACTGACTGCGGGACTGGCACCAGCCTATCTGCCAATGCCTTGTATAGATCTATTAGCAACCATTCCGGGCCAGACGCCTTCCCCCCGGTGAGGGATTGGATGGCCCTTGTTATCTCAGCTGCTGTGATGGGAGCCTACAGACTCTCACTTAGATACCCGCTGGTCCAGGGAAGCGTGATACGGTGAAGAATTTGCTGGTGCGCTGCGCCTCGTAATGATTGTAGTCCATATACAGAGCGCTGTAGTATTTTGCGACAAGGACTTGATAATGCTATCTCCTGTCAGGAGAGCCCGTCCTGACCCCGGATGGAGTCTATAATCTGTGCTGTGTGCCTGTAATGCAATGCTGGTGCCATGAGGTTGCAGGGGCCTGTCTCCCTCCCAAAAGAATGTCCCTGACCAGCTCATAAATGATATTTGAGCCCGGGTGGAACTCACCTGCTTGAGCTCTGCCCAGAGTCGGAGCGAACAAGCGTGTAGTTCAGCTTCTTGTTTGCGCTTATGGTGCTTTTCAAGGTCCAGTATACCATCCCGCGGCTGCACCTCCCTGGCTGCCCATGCCTTAAGCTTGTGTGACCATCTTGAGATGCACTGTCTGCGCATACATGCTTTGAACGCATCTCAACATGCAAATGTGGAATACTCTGGGGATAGGTTGGTCTGCCAAAAGAGATCTATGTCCTCCCCAATTTGTTTGAGGAAGTCCAAATACCAGAGAGCTCAGAGGTTTCCCTGCCAGTGCAGTGCTTTTCTCAGAACATCTGGTAGAGTTAGGCGCAGGAGCCCCAGCGCATGCTTCGACAAGGTCGTGGGTAGAAGGTTTAAGTTACTTACATGTAACTATTGCTCTCCAGCATGGGTCTGGCATGGATTCACATGCTCATGAATATTCCCCGTCTTCAGACTGGGAATCCTTGGTAAAAGAAAAGAGTTTCACTTTCACTTCAAAACTATTTCTCCTCTAAACCAATCACTGTCCTCTGGGTCATACTGCCCCCATCCAATGACAGTCCTCTCCCTAAGCTCCACCCCTGGTGGTCATCTTCATATTTGGTAAGCACATAGTGACAGTATGAACATAAGAGCCACAGAGGGGACGGAGGGAGAGTTTGCATGTGAATCCGTGCCAGAGCCATGCTGGAGAATGTGGGAAACCTGAAGGTGTCTCCCTGACTAGACCCTGAGGATCTGTCATCCAGGTGGCAAGGACACGGCCATCGCTATTGGATCCAGTTCTTGGTGGTGGACCAGTGAGGGAGGATCACCAGGATGGGGGGGTCCTCAGGAAGTGGAAGTGGGACACCGACAGGTGAGACGCGCTATTCCCTTCTTTTTTTTTTCCCTTTTTAAACTTTCTTTAACATTTCACATAACATTTAACCATACAATGTGAGATTGAGGTACAACATCAAGTCAATAATTATGCTACATTCAGAGATAGCATTGTTCTGTCAAAGCAACCACCTGTCCATTTGGAGCCACACACAATCGAAAAGTAGAAACAATGTCGCTGTAGCCAGCAACCCACATATTTCAAAAGCGTTAAGCCTGTGCACAGGGTATAACATCGAGCCGTTAGCCACTTCCCAGCACACACTCCCTACATGTTCGGTTTAGAACTTTGGGCCAGTAAGTAGGCCTGTGAAGGGGCTCCAGATATTCTTGGGCCTATTCTGCAACCATATAGGCACCCATATTCCTTGTCCGTGTCGCTGAGCCATGTTAAATCTTTTAGCCACAATGTAATCCCTATTGGAGATGTGCTTTTTTCTATGGAAACATGGGGGGAAGCCGGGGCTCCCGGCATCCACCCTGAAGCAAAATATAACTGAGACGTCAGGAAATATAACTCCACATCGGGGTGCCGACACCTCCCCTGTCCCAGGGAAGGGTTCATGTGTCCCAACTAATATGTGGATTTTGCGGGTACCAAGCCAGTTGAACCAGCTGGGCCTTCACCTTAGCAAATTATCAGCCCTTCCTTCTGAGAAAAAGTCACACCGAACTGCCGTTTGTTTCCTTTAGCCATGCACCTCTCTCAACGCCGCTCCAAGGTGCTCCTCCTACGCTGGTGCTGTATCCCAGAAGGGCCAGCTCTGGTGTCACCTCCTTTGGCCAATCCCACGGCATACCCCCCTCTGGTGGGCTCTGAGCTCACTCCTTTGCTGGCTTTGTATTGAAGCGGGAGCATCGCCCCCTCTGCACACCCTTAGACTGAGGCCCCTACAGTCTGTATATCTCTACTTCTATTGGTGTCTGAGAAAAGGGGACCCGGCGTGTAAACCAAGGCAATAGAAGACTGTCCCTGTGTCAGTGCGCCTGGGGTGCCCCCCCCCAATCCAGCTAATATCCGTACCAGTGACCTTGCATTGGTCTCCGCCTATATGGAGCTCCTCTGGTTCCTTACCAGTGTTCACACCATGTAGTTCTCAGGACATGTAGGGGACAGCGATCTGCCTCCTGCGTAGCCCCTGGGCGTGCCTGCAGGCTGTGTAGGCTCCTTGTCAGCCCAGAGTCTGATTCCCACAATATAATCCACCAGGGGGCCTTCGGGCTCTTAGCTGCCCTCAACCATGCAGGTCTGAGGGATGGGTATCTGTTCTTCCAGCAGGGCCGCGTCTGCCTCCAGCGACCCTTCTGTCCTTGTTATGAAGGCTCCGACAGGTGAGCTGGTTTCTCACTCTGAGTATGTGTTCCCCACTCAGGACCAGGCTGGGCTCCCATGCATGTTAATACTTCCCAGCTTTTGTGTGTTGCTGGGCCGGTTCAGGTATCCGTCTCATCAGAGACTGACCTGGCAGCCTTCTGCAGCACTCGCTCCTCCTAACGCCGGTCCCTGATCCACTTCGGCAGGGATTCCCTCGCTTCCCTGCGCCACTCCAACTCACCCTGCTCAAGCCGCCCAGACTTCCGCTCACTCCAGGATGGCGGGCATGGCCCCGTCTGTGCCTCCTGTAGTGGGTGTGTGGTCGTCTCTGCCGTCCTGTCACCGCCTATGGCCGCTCGCCTCCTCCGGCTGACCACAGCACCCTCAAACTGCCATCATCATTCTGGGGTCCATCACATCACAATCACAGCGTGTACAGAGCCGCTCTGTCCTCCCCACAGGAGAGTGCCTTCGACTGCTCAGCACTGCCGCAGGGGTCAGTCAGTAGATCTCCTCTTCTGGGTGTGGCAAGGCTCGCCAGGTTCTGCTCCGAGGAACACCTGCCGTCACCAGCGCACCGTCCCTCATCTGGCGCTGGGCTGTTCTTCCAGGCTGCTCTCGCTCCACCGTCGCCGCCTGGCTCTTCCAGGGCCTCTCAGGTAACCAGATTTGAGCCACAGGTTGCCGACCGCTTTAGCCGCACTTCCTCGGGTCAGGGTCCAGGATTATGCCCAATGGGTGTAGCGGCTATCTCCCCTCCCAGCAGGTCCAGTGCAGAGATTCGAGAAGTGCGGCCATCTTGGCTGCGGGCTCTCTAGTGATATCCCCTTCTTATACCTTTTCCCCATCCTACCCCATAGGATACTCAAGCACTCTACACCACCCCCCCCTTTTTCCGACACAAACACTTTCACCCATCGCGAAAGACGACAGACAAACACCAAAGCCATTTACCTGACATGTCCCAACTCCAGGGTCAAGCAAAGTCAGGCAATTGACCAGAATCACACACACCTAACGGCCCTTTCCCTTCTCCTCAGGGATAAAGGGTGGAGCACGAGAGCACAATATGAGCAAGGCAGAAGGCATGACGAGAGAGCGAACTCAGCACGGCAGTTCAGGAGACGGAGAAAGACGGCGCAAACCGAGAGGGTGATAAGGAGAGAAGTGGCTTGTCCTTTCCTGGCGAGGCCCTTGAAACTTCACCAGAAGGAAACGTAAAACCGCGAACAATAGCCAGCGTGTGTTGCAGCAGATGTCAACAGTACATGAGGCCCGACTACGCTGATAACAAAACCAAGCGGAGACGCTTGCCACCGTGGTACTGGCCTTGACTCCAGAGAAGAGAAAAGCCGAGCGATTCATCACAGCTGGTGAGTCGAGGGGAGAACTGATAAGAAACCGAACTGTGTTTGAACAAAAGTAGCAAAACGGCTAATTGAAGAAAGTACAAAGAACTGTTATTTTGATACTAGAGGGGGAAGCCAGCTACAGTGGAGTCGGGCACCACCCAGGTGCTTGCCTGAGAAACTACCGTTACCAGAAGGCATTGGGAACGAAGCAAGGGACTTGGGTCGAAGTGGTCATACTCGGGTCGAGCAAAATCCTCTGTACAGTCGAAAGTCTTTGACCGCCAAATGAAGGTGAAGCTAAAGGAAGTGAATCCTGCATTTTGTGAATTGCAAAGGTTGGCAAGAGTGAACTCGACGGAGGGATGCTGATGAACAGGGGGCAAAGTCTAAAGTCCTAATATACAGTGTGTTGACAAGAGTGAACCCGGCAGAGGGATATCCACAGTGAACTGTTTAAAAAGACATTAAGATTCTTGAATGGTACAGATGGGATAGTGTTGAAAGTCGCAGTGAACCCGACTGTGGGAGACTAACATTCGAGAAGGGTCTGAGCCCGGAAGAGGGGGATCCAACGGTGAAAAGGCATCACCAATCTGCAACCAGAAAGGAACCTTTGTTTATTATTTTTTGAACACATCAGATCCTCGGAGGAAAGAGACTTTTTGTAGAAAAGAGACTTAACCACTGAAGGCCCTGATATGTAAAAGCAGAACTGTTAGCTCGTGCTGGGAGAGCTCGAGCGTGTACTGTGCTTCAGAGTCCTACCTTGTCCCATGCTCAAAACTTGGGGAAGGGAGACCCTGACTAACGCATCATGACTTATTATTTGTGAACACGTCTTTCTTTCCTGTGAAACCTTATCCCACAAAGGATTGGCAACAGGTTCTTCTTAGTATAGGCCCCTTTTTGTTTGACAAGACGCCACTATGACTGCCTTATAATTATTTGATGGTCATAGCTTGCGCCCATCTTAGACTTATGTTTAGATTAGGCGTTTTTCCAACCAGCAAATATAGTTTAATAAACACCCTTGAACAGTGATCACTTGTCTGTCTTTCCTGTTGCCACCATGAGTTCCTTACAGGAACAATAGTTTCAGGTAAGTAACTTAAACCTTCTTCGGCATGGGGTCTGGCATGGATTCACATGCTCATGAATAACGATTACATAGCAGTACATATAGACAACCAGGGGAGGTGGCAAGGCTCAACTGAAGCAATAACACTTGCCTCTGGAACAGACTCCTCTCAAACAAACCAGTTGCGTAGCACTGCTTGGCTGACTCGGGACTCCTCCCTGGAATCCCTGTCGACGCAGTAGATCCTTGTGAAGGTGTGCGTGGACCACGTAGCAGCCCTGCAGATGTCGAGCAGGGGCACACCAGAGAGAAATGCCGTTGGCTGAGATGGCTCTGGTGGAGTGGGCTCTCGGCCTGCCTGGCAGCAGCCTGCTCGCCAATCGATGAATGTGCATGATGCAATATGAGAGCCACCTGGAGATGGAAGCCTTCAATAATTTCCTTGATTTACAGGTCCAAAGTTGACGAACAACTGAAGTCTTCTGAAAATTCTTTGTACATGCCACGTAGAACTTCAAGGGACTAGCATCGTCCAGCGAATGCAAGGCCCTTTCCGCTGGCGATGACGGATTCAGGAAGAAGACAGGTAACACCAAAGGTTTGTTGAGGTGGAATTCCAACAGTACCTTTTGGCATAAAGGTGGGGTGTGTATGCAGCACCACCCTTGAAGCGTGGAACAACGAGTAAGGCTGCTTACAAGACAGGGCTTGAATCTCCCCGACCCGTCTGGCCGAGGTTATAGCCAATGGAGGAAAGCTGTCTTCAACGAGAGAAAATTGAACAGGACCTGATGTATAGGTTCGAAGGGAGCGCCCATGAGCTTAGTCAGCACTACATTGAGTAGCCAAGCTAGGGCAGGAGCCTTCACCGGCAGGAATGTCGTGAAGAGTCCCTTGAGTAACTACTTGATGTGTCTGAGATCACAGCGAAGGTCTGCCCGGAGACCTGGTGTACCTGGATATGGCTGTGAGATGCACCTTAATATGGCTGTGAGATGCACCTTGATAGAGGCATGAGCCAGTCCCGCTTTGGCCAAGGAAAGCAAGTGTGGCAGAAGTTTCAGGGCCGTGAAATGCAGCTGGGTAATCGTCTGAGCATGGCACCACAAAGAGAAGCGTTTCCATTTATGCCTGCAGCACTTCAAAGTTGATGAGGCCCTGGCCAGGATGTCCTTACATTCTGCGGGTTAAACATAACCCCCAAAATCTAGGGCTGTAGAAGCCACACCCTCAGGTTCAGAGACTCCGGTTCGTGATGCAGAATCGCCCCCGCTTCTCTGGCGAAAGGTCCGGGGACTGGCAGTCTGATGGATCGGACCACTGACAGACAAAGCAGCGCTGGATAACAGATTTGTCTCTGACTTGCTGGGGCGACAAGTATCATCCTGCAGTGGCACTGTCTGTGTGTGTTGTTCACACGTAAGAGGAGGGGAAACGGAGGAAAAGTGCACAGGAACCGTTCCTCCCACGGGAACGAGAACCCGTCCCCCATGCTCCTCGGTTGAGGGAACCTGCTGGCAAACCTCAGGCACACCTCTGGCACTTGGCGTTCGCCGCCGTCGTGAAGAGATCGATCTGGGGCTGCCCCATTTGCAGAATAGAAGATCCACCTGGTCCTAGCGAAGTTCCCACTCGTGGCAAGAACGCAGTTCCCTGCTCATCGAGTCTGCAATGGAGTTCTTGACTCCCGCCAGGTGAAACGGGACAAGGAACATGCCTTGATGAATGGCCCAGTGCCATAAGTCCTGGGCCTCCATGAAGAGTGCCGGTGAGCGGGTCCCCCGTTGTGTCCGGATGTAGAACATGGTGGTGGTGTTGTCTGTGAGGATCCTCACTACCTTGCCCTTCAACGACAGCAGAAAAGACTTGAGGGCCCAGAATACTTCCCGAAGTTCCAGGACATTGATGTGGAGGTCTGTTTCTTCTGGTTGCCAGAGGCTTCTGGCATGCAACTGTCTGGTGTGGGCTCCCCATCCCTTTAGAGAGGCGTCCGTGGTGACTGTCTCCTGGTAAGGAGGAACCTGAAACAGAGTTCCCTGGACGGGATGCAGCTGAACACCCCACCACTGTATCGCCTGACGGAACTCCTCATTGAGAAAGATCTTGTGCGCAAAGTTCCCCGATGCTTGCATCCACCTTGCATCCAGTAACTCCTGGAGAGGTCTTATACGTCTGCAGAGACGAACGAGGTTGATGCAGGAGAAACATTATGCCCAGCAGCGACTTGATAGACTGGACCGTCGCCATCTGAGCTGACGACAAGCGCTGCACTTCGCCTTGTATGGCTCTCACCCTCTCCTACAAGGGCGTCGCCAAAAAAATCACTCTGTGGAGTCAGGCACCTAGGAACAGCCTGTAGTGAGATGGTGTCAAGCAGGACTTTGGATAGTTTACGGAGATCCCTAACTCCGTCAGCAGATGTATGGTCTTCAATGTGTGCCCGGTGGCCAGAGAGTGGGAGCAGGAATGCACCAGCCAGTCTTCCAGGGAGGGGTCTACGTGGATGCCTTGTAGACAAAGATGTGCCACCAGCGGGGCCAGGCACTCTGTAAAAAAACCCTTGGGGCCAACTTCAGGCTGAAAAGGCAGAGCCTTGAACTGGTAGTGCTGACCTTGAAGTATGAATCGTAGGAACTTTCAGTGTTTCTTCTGAATGGGGATGCAGAAGTAGGCATCCTCCAGATCCAACAACGTCAGAAAATCTCCTTGTTCCAGCTGGTTGAGCATGTGTTGCAACATGACGATCCAGAACTTTTGGGACTTTAAGTACT
Organism: Ambystoma mexicanum; assembly: GCF_040938575.1. Classification (NCBI taxonomy): domain Eukaryota; kingdom Metazoa; phylum Chordata; class Amphibia; order Caudata; family Ambystomatidae; genus Ambystoma; species Ambystoma mexicanum. The sequence goes on along the minus strand of NC_090936.1, from coordinate 495,421,476 downwards.
TGTTCAGATGACGTAAATCCAGATCGGCCTCCAACCCCCTGTTTTCGTTCGAACTAGATGTTAAGATGGATTTCTAAACTCTGACCTGGTTGGCAGAGGTTTAGGAGGCCATCCTAGTTCAGTGGAACAGGGGAACCTTCTGGACAAGCCAGACCAATCACAGTAGCTTGGCAGGCGGTCAAGACTAAGTCTCAGGAGGGGTGAGAGTGATCGGAAGCCCGTAAAACTCCTCAGAATATGCTTAGACAAGTGCATATAAAAAATTCATATATCATAGACCTTAATAATTAAACACGAATAAACCACCATAATGTAAAACGGCTATCACACACGCCTTTCACTATTTAGCATATATACAGTTACGTTTCGCCTAATGCAGTAAAGGGGAAAACACAGCCACAACCTGCAACAGAAGGGTAGGTTAACACAAATATAGCATTAGGCAGTTGTTCAGAATCTATCACCAACTTAAGCAGTCCAGCCCTATGAAGTGGAGAGCCTCATGCTCATAAGTACAGTAGTGCGTTGAAAAGGCGTGGTCGTGCGTAATGAGAGAAAGCGGGTCCTCTTCAGGGAGCTGTGGCAGTTCAGGAAGGGGCTTGAGGTGATGAAGAACAGTGTCCTACTATTCGAGGAGGGTCTACCCTTGCAGGCAGAGCAACTTCTGAGTTTCGGGAATTGCTAGGGAGCGCAGGCTAGCCCAGCTAAGGCGAGTATCTATTTAGGGATTCTCGTGCGTAAAGAACAATGGCTGTGCCAGGGGGCCACCGGCACAGTCGACACAGTCCGGGCCAAACTTTGTCAGTCTAGGCCAGGTCGCTTGTAGGTTCATCCCTGCAGTTGCACGTCGCTCTGGCTCTCAGCGGCTGCGGGATGGGAGGATCGTCCATGGCATGACAGTAGCCTTTTCTCAGCTCTCGGTGAAGAAAAGAGGACGGTTCCAGTGCAGCACGTCTCAGAACACAGGGGGGCATGCAGGCAAGGCTCCTACAATGACTGTCACCACAGCTGGGCGACACAGGGACCGCAAATGCTCGCGGCATGGCGCACTCTCTTAAATCGCGACCCAGAGGAGCTAGAACCACAAGCTGGCGATTACTTAAGTCTCGAGTGTGAACTCCGGACGGCGTCGCTCCTATGCGATACCCGGGGTTTGAGCTGGTCAGTTCGCTGGATGGCCCAGGAACACTTTCGATGAGTCTCTTTGGGAGGATAATCAGGAGGTGCCGAGAGTAGTTGTTCCCACTACTCCAAAGGGTCGAAGCACCCTTGCAGGCCTTCAGTGATCGATGCAAAAACAGGAGTCCTATGGGTCAACAGCAGGCTCAGGGTGCCAAACCTTCCAGCTTGTCTCTGGCGGTTCCACGGGTCTGCTTTAGCGTTTCAGGATACTTGGCTCCTACTGTAGTTTGGTGTGAACTTCAAGTGATCGACCTGGAATGTATGCAGAGCCCCTTCTCTTATCCAAGATTCGTTTCGCGCTCAAATCTGGGATAGCCAATGGAAGGTCTGCTCTATTGCATTCACAGCAGAAGTGGGCCAGTCATGGCCCACTGTCATTCCAGTCATTCAGGCATACCAGACATTCTGGCACCAGTAGTGTGGATTGGGACCAGACAGTCCCCATCCTCTTCCTGGGCACTAGCACATGTCACATGCAGGAGCCTGGAGGCTGCATGCCCAAATAAGGAATTCCCGGAATTCCCGGGTCTACTCGACCTGGGGGAAGGCAAAAGGACAAAATGGCTAAAGGACTGAACAAAAGACTTTGTGGCACAGCCATTCTCGGCACTGCCTACAGTCTTAAGCCAAACGCGGTAAACGCGATATGGTTCATAAAAACAAAGTAAAAATAATTTCAAAGTAAACTGATGCCATCAGTTCATCATAGGCACACTTTTATAATCACCAAAAACTCCTTTGTGGGTGTCTAGGGCCATAAAACAAAAAGACCCCTATGCACGGCCCTGTAAGGTACTTGGCACATAAATAAAAAGTTACCTAGAAATGGCAATATAGTCAAAGACTAAGGGAAACATAGTTTTCCACTGCTGACAGTCTGACGGACGTGTCAGTTTCCCCATAACAGATGAGCAAAAGCCCAGGGGAGCACGGCTGAAGGCTGTGCTCCACTGGAAAATGTTTGGGGGCCCATAAAATGGAAGGAAAGGTGCAGTAAGAGAAATCTTTTCTAACACCAGAAAGTATCCGGAATATACTCTGCAGCCCTGAAGACACTGGAGGACGGGTTCTATTGTCCCCTTCCTGTCGCTGAATTGGAGGGGTACGAGGATACCTGCATTGGAACGCCAACGTGTGCCCCTGTCCGAGAGCGTCAATCCCCCATCTGTTCGTGGTGATCTTTTTCCCTGTACTGACCAACTTCGCCAGCCGGCCTCCCACTTGGGCGCTTAGGTGGGGGCATAAGGCCTCGGCCGGTTCAGGCCTGCTTCGGGTCGGAGCTCTGCCTTGTGGGTGGCACCGCTGCTGTTCTCTGCTGCCTTGAGAGGACCCCCCGTACACTTCTTGAGTGGAAGAGCGTGAAGGCTGCCGGTATGGGGTATTGTAACCCTTGGAAGATCTTCCTGGATTTCCTCTGGAAGAGCGAAAGGATGACGATTGTCGCTGCTGCAAAGTTCCCAGGGAGCGTGCCATCTGTGTGTCGGTCTTTGCCTGCAAAGACTTGTCAACTGCCTTTATGAAGAGGTTCTCCCCATCAAAAGGCATATCCAGCACCTTCGACTGAACGTCCTGGCGGAAGGTGTTGCCTTCATCCAACCTTGACGATGCAGGGACACTGCGTTCCCCATCTGGAGGAAACCTGTTTCCGCAATGTCCACTGTCACATTGATAGCGTGTTCCAATGCCATTTCCCCTTCCTGAAAGAGTTCTAGGGCCTCAACCTTCTTGTCTACGGCAGGCAGTGCAGAAGAGGGCCCAGCTTAAACCATAGTTCCAGGTTATAAATAGCTAGTGCCTTAGCTGCTTTGATGGTAGAGGCTGCTGTATAAATTATCCTCTTGCCCATCGCATCCAGCTTCTCCCCCCCCCCAACCCACCTGGTCCGGGCTACCATGGCTGCCGATGACTGGTTTGCTGAGCGTTTCCTGGCTGTGGCTGAGACCTCCCAATCTGGTGAGGGCTGAGACCTTAAGCACCTGGGAGCTGAATCTGGCACCCTGTACTTTCTCCAATCTGTCCTGTACTTGGATTTTTCATTAGAGGTAGGTCTTCCTCCCAGATGTCGCCCAGGAAGAGAATGGACATGATGGTCTTTCATCTCAACTTGCACCGCTGGTGCAGGAAACCCTCTTTCTTAGTCTCCCTGGGAACCAACTGAAACAGTTCAGAAGCCCCTGACATGACAGAATGAAAGGATCCAACTTCGTCCGTTGGGGAGGCCCTATGGGGTTTGTCCGTGGAGCATGGCTAGTGCGCATGGTGTGAGGGAGCACCTCCGTTGAGCTCCTGTCAGAGATCCTACAGTTGATCCGATTGCAGTTGAAATATTACATATTTTTCAGAACGGAACACAGTAATTAGTGAACAAACTCTTTCTCCATCAACCGGTGAGTCTTCCGATGAAGAACGGACCCTGGAAACCATCGTAGCAGCTATTTCGGGCGATTCCCTAGCACCTTACAAAATGGTGCTGTGTGCCTGCAGTGCACGATCAGCGGAGAAACAAGCCCACTGAGACCAGTGGATCCTTCGCCTATGCAGAGCCGAGTAACGAACTGGGGCTGTCTCTCTGCCCACAATCGCACCCTGGAACGGCTTGGGTGTGAACCTGCACTTCCCCATTACAGAGAGAGCCGCTGAACGGCACGACGCGCTACCAATGGGGTGCTTAACTTTGGCTGGTAAATGGAGCGAGGAGGGGACGCCCGCATCTCCTATTAAAGCAGCACCTACCGTGAGGTAGGCTGGATCTGGAACGGCGACCTTCTGGTCCACAGAGGGGAAACATCGATAGCCTTCTGAATGCTCTCTGGCAGCCGGCCGGGGACTGGAGCACTGCAGACTTGCCTGACGTGGACCGGAGCCCATATTAAGGTACGCAGCGCCGGTGCTCCATTGACTGTAATGCAACAGAGCTGCCAGTGCGGCCACTGCTTGCACTGCCATACCCGAGCTCGTGGTGGTTACATTTAATTAGAACAGCTGCCGGTCCCCACCCTTGCTGCCGCAACGCCTAGGACCCTTTCTCTAGGACTGCCAGGAGCACCTAATCTGCTTGGGCTGCAGCACGCAAAGCAAGCCACCCTCAGGTGCCAATAGATCTCTTAGAGACTACCCTGTGTCCTGTCTGTTGCTGGAGGGTCATCACCTCCTTCATTATAATTCACCCTAGGCCATCACTGAACGGAGCCCTTGAACCGCGGGCGACCCAGGTACAATCGATTGGGGGCAGAAAAACGTGTAGGACACCTTGTAGCAGATTCAACGCCACTGATTAAAGAGCCGTTGGTGCATCTCCCACCCACTCTGGTGAAAACTGCTGTAAAGTGGCCTGAAGCTCTATGTGCGGTGGTACCGTGCTGGCCTACATCTAAGACTGGAAGAGAGCACAACCAAGCATCTCCTCTCTGGAGAAGGTGCCCCACTGCCACTGTCGAGACACCACTGGGACACTTAGTTCACAACACAAACATAATCGAGCCTCCACTCTGCTCATCAGCACCTGCAACGATGGGCTCTCACCCCGAGGGCATCTTGGCAAGCTGCTCAAATGTCGTTTGGTCACTGAGAAAACACAGCAAACCTGATTTGGGTTCGTCTGGGTGAATAGACACCCTCCTGCCAGCTTTGGTTCAGTACTACACAACCACTGCACATTCAAGACCGCTTAACTGCCAGGGTATCACTACCGTTCTCCAGGGACCCAGGTGGCATGTCCCCATCTAAAGGCAAACCCAAGTCGTCCATAATGGACTCCTTCTCAGCGGCTAAACCAAAACAGCTACTGCGGCACGCAGCGACCACGCAACCAGAATTGCCTCCTTCAGATGACAATTCTAAGGACGCACAGGTGCTACAAGCCATAGCGGCACTTCGATCATTTATTGACACCAAAATGGACTAGGTCAAATCCGATATGCAACTAATGTGCCAAGATGCTTGTAACCTGACCGAAAGAGTGACCACAGCAGAAGCAAGCCTACTGGAAACCGTCGCCACCACATCTGACCTGAAAATCAAGGTTCAAGAACTGGAGAGAAAAGTAGCACGACTGGAAGCAAGGCCCGAGGAGGCGGAGGGGCCTGCCCGTCACAATAACATTTGCATATTCCGAAGACATGGAAGGGTCGAACCCGACTGAACTTGTGGAAACTATGTTACAGCAGGAGATTGGTGCCAGCAAGCTTTCCCAGGGCTCCTCGGTGGAAAGGGCCCATAGATCTCTGCAAAAACGACTCCCGCCAGTCTCACACCCACGACCAATGATCGCGAAAATCCTGAACTTTCGGGACAGGGAAATAATACTCAAACACTCAAGAGAAGAGGGAGAAATCAAATGAAATGACTCCAGGATTGTCATTTATCCAGATTACACACCTGTAATCTGGACTCCGGAAACTTAACCTCAACTACATGTTGCTATATCCATATCGTCTTAAAGTACTGTACAAAGGGAAAGCGATATTCCTGGAGACTCCCGACGTGGCCAACATGTGGCTGGAGCACAACAACCTGGCTGGAGACGAGGAACCTATCACATGAGCGGATCTAAGATGAGAGGGTGGGGAATCCACAAGTACTGGAAGCTATTTCATATGCCTGCCATATGTTAGTCACCACATCTCATTATCACTGCAGTGTCAAGTTGATTGCTAGTGTGGACGGTGAGATCGCCGGGCCACACGTGCAGCGCACTACAACCCACCCTACAAAAGACCAGTGCAGGCCTGTTGCCCGCACATCACCCGCGTCGGATGACCTGGACAGGACCAGATGACGGGGGCGGGGGGCCCCGGGGGCCCTGACCGCTGTCAAATGATGGTAGCTGCCGGGAGCAGTTGATGATGTTTTTTTTTTACGTGATAATGACCGTTCGTGTAGTTAAGAAGTCTCCAGAGGATGATATGGGGGGTCGGAGGGGCTTGAGAGTGGAGGTGTGGGGCTGGCTAGATCTGGGTACCTGGGACGCAGGATAGCCTTGTTGTACAACTGCCACTGGGAAAGGCAGGGGCAGTGGGAAGATAGCCCTGGGATTTACCCTTAAATTGACATGGCATCACGCATAAAGGTGTTGAAATGGAACGTACAGGGATTAGGCACTTATCTTCGCAGGAACAGAATTAAATCCTACGTACATAAGAAGAAAGTGGGAATAGCTCTTTTACAAGCAACTAATTTAACAAAGGAATCCATGGTCAAACTACAGAAACATTGGGGAGGGCAAGGGTTTGGGGCAACTTATTCCAAATACGCAAGAGGGGTGTTCACGTGGATAAATCCTTTTCTTCCTTTCAAACTAGTTAAGACAGAAGTAGACCCGGACGGCAGGAATGTGATATTATGGGGCTACATTGAGCAGCTAGAAGCATGCATAGTGAACTCCTATTTTCCCAACTGTCACATCCCTGCCCATCTAGATCTAATGTACACCAAGACTGCACAATATAGGAACAACGTTTTCATATGGGGCGGCGACTTCAATTGCATGCGTGATCTAGACCTGGATAGGTCTACACCCCCAATGAACTGCTTGTCAACAGCCACCACCGCACTGAACACCGTGATAGAACGGTTAGATCTCGCCGACATTTGGCAGGAGCTGCATCCAGGAGAGAGAGGCTATTCTTACTTTTCATCCCCGCATAGCCCATATACTAGGAAGATCATATCTTCACAGGCAGGGAACATCTTCTCCAGATGGAAATGGCGCAATATCTGGGGCGATCTATTTCTGACCACTCACCCCTATTGGTAGAATGGTGCATGGTAGGCCTCAGACCCCCCATTCCGTTATGGAGAATGCCCATCTAAGCATTGAAAGACCCAGCATTTAGAAATGACCTTTGGGATTCCCTGGAGAAATATGTTGAGGAAAACATGGGCAGCGTCGACTGGCTGAGCACGGTATGGGATGCCCTGAAAGTGGTGATGCGTGGAGAAATTATAGCGAAGGCAGGGGGCATCAGGAGACTAATGCTGACTGAGCTAGAACAGCGTGAGAAGGAAATTGAAATGATTGTCTACCACTCGGGGACACAGCAAGAGGAAGACGCACTGAGTCGGATTAGGGGCGAATGCAAGGATATATGGGGCAGACTAGTGAAGTTCGACTACACCACCAGAACCATTAGAGCACACACAGAGGCAGACAGACCCGGCCGCCTACTGGCATGGCTCTGTAAGAGGGAACATCCCAGACGCCTCACAACTGCACTGAAAGGAGATGATGGCACCCTACACCAGACGCAATAAGGTATCAATGACACTTTTAAACAGTTCTATACCCAATTGTATTCACACGACACCCCAGTCCCCCAGGAGGAAATCCTAGGTTCACTAGAGGAAACTGGATTACCTAAATTGACACCTATACAAAGCGAATCCCTAGACGCCGACATTACCACGGAAGACATTACAGATGCTATAAAATCCCTAGCCACTTTCAAAACCCCGGGCAGCGATGGGCTGCCTCCGGAGTTTTATAAAACGTACGAATCATTCCTCACACCGCTACTACACAAAGCATTCCAGGAAGCCTATGACCAAGGGATTCTGCCGGAAAGCATGAGGGAGACACTTGTGATCCTGATGCTTAAGCCTAGGAAACCTGCAGACGAGTGTGACTCCTACCACCCACTCGCGATGCTCAACTATGATGTAAAGATATTAACAACGATACTGGCCAAGCGACTTTCTAGATTGATAGGAGGATTGGTACACATGGATCCGAGCGGCTTTGTGCCTGGTCGCAACACCACAGCAAATCTCAGTTGGCTCCAACACATTATGGCTCAGATGGACCCGAAAGGGGGTTCCTATGCGTTGCTATCGTTAGACGCCATACAGACATTTGATTCCATCTATTGGGATTGGCTTCAGGCGGTCCTTAGGGGATTCGGATTTGGGGAGTAATTTGTCAAATGGGTGGGAGTTCTATACACCAAACCTAGGGCAAGAGTGAAATCTGGGAGGTTTGTATCCTTGGCATGGGACATACGCAGAGGTACCAGGCAGGGCTGCCCATCATCTCCCATGCTCTACATAATGGGACTAGAACCCATTGCTATTTATTTCAGGAAGCAATTTTTTGATGCAGGTATACAGGTGGGTGGAGTGAATCATATAATATCATTATACGCAAATGATGTCCTTTTGTACATCAAGGACCCACACCTGAAGGTGCCAACCATGCTGGAGGTTCTGGATAATTACTCCAGGGTCTCTGGTATACAGTTCAGCAGACAAAAGTCTTGTCTGTTCCCGCTGGCAGACTTAATGGGTAAGAGCATTGAAGACCTGCCTGCGGTAGGTATCCGATGGCAACTAACCTCCTTCAGATATCTCGGTGTCAACATAATGCACACCGCAGAACTGATGCATGATCATAATACTGGAGTTGCACTCCGGGCCATACGCAAGTCAATTGGCTTTTGGTCCAAACTTCCCTTATCTATGATGGGAAGGGCAACCATCATCAAAAGGATTGTTCTTCCCAGATTTCTTTATTATTTTCAGAATGTATATTTTTCGAGGGGATTGTGTCCTCCGATGTATTCCACATCTATGACAGGTTATGTCCACAGATGTGCTGCTTCAGAAACTTTTCGGCAGAGGGCGTCTTGCGTTGATTCGTTGTCCCTCGAGGGCCTCCGTCGAGGGTCGACATCACCAGATGTTATATATAGGACGCACTGTGCCCGTAGCCTCAGTTCTGTTTTTTCCGCAAACGTGTTTGATTCAGAATCTCAGCGCACTCGATTCTTTCTTCGTGTACGATGTCTTCATCTTCTTCTACTACCCCGAAGTCGGGCTTTAAAAAATATCAGGACTGCATTTCGTAGATGTCCATCACGGACCCGCACGACATCTGCTTCTGGTGCCTCGGCTAAAGCCACGCCACTGACGACTGCGAGGATTGCCAGTCCCTGACGTCTAAGACCTTGCGGGAACGTAAGGGGAAATTGAAGGTAGGTAGGGTGTCTAAGCCCCGTAAATCGAAGTCCACTGGGCTTGCGACCAATAACTCGAGGGGCGACTCTCCGCATCGGTGAAAATCCAGGGGGTCTCAGTCTAGGAGTGGTTCCCGCCATTCCTCTGCCTCGTTGAGGCATTATAGGAAGCGCCGTCACCGGTCGCCTTCCTCGTCGGAGGATTCCGCCAGACGGTTGACTTGTCCCACCAAGTCTTCGTCGCCAGCCGAATGGGATGCATTCCGCCAGCAGATGATAGCAATTTTCGAGTCGCAAGGCACAGTTCCAGCCGTGCCTTCGAAAGGAGCCGGTGGGGAACTGGCTAGGCCCACCACTCCCACGCCTTCGGGCTCGGGCGGTCGGTGCGATTATCGGGAGCTGTCGAGGTCCCGCTCGGACAAAGGAGATCACCATAGCCGTACCAGGCCAGGTCCTCGACGCCATCGAGACTGTCGGAACCTGTGAAGCCTCCAAAAAGGCGTCAACGCCATCAGCGCCATGTCTGTCGAGGGACACTCTCGGGGCTCCGTCCTCGAAGAAGTCTTCGATGCTGTTGGCGCCTCAGTCAAAGCCGATTCCTTCGGTGCCCTCGACGCCATTTGTGGAGGATTTGATGGAGGTGCCCCTGAGGGCTGTGGAACCTCTGAGTAAGACTGCCAGTAAGTCTGAGGCCTGTTTTTGAGCCTTATTCTGTTCCTCCTCCTAGACTGGAGTTTTTCCAACCTTTACAGGATATTTCAGAGGTTGAGGAACTGTCTGATGAGGATACGGCCTTGCCTGTGCATCCTGATGTCCCTGATGACCTTTTGTCTGGGTATAGTCAGATGGAGGAACTCCATCAGTCATTGCATGACGCTAGTGGCATTGACACCTCTCGAGTGGCCTTGACACCTCTCCGGAGGTGGAGTTTGGCCGACCTGAGCCTGGGGCGCATGCGGATTCCTCCTATCGGCGTCTCATGTCAAGGGTGACCGAATACTGGGTGTGGTCTGCGCCACTTGTTGATTTTGCTCAGGATGATTTGATGGACATCCTGGATCAAAGTCCGCCCACTGACCCGGTGTTGCCGTTTCACATGGCTTTGCAAAGGAAGGTGGCAGCGGCTTGGACTGCTCCGGAGAGTTTACCAGCGGTTAGTAAGTCGCTTCTGAAGAAATACCGCCCATCCAGTAGTGACCCCTGCTATTTATCGACGCGCCCTCCTCCGGAGAGTTTGCTGGTGCAGGCGGCTACGGCCTCCTCGAAGCAGGCTGCGTACCCTACCATTCCTCCTGATAGGGACGATAAGCGCTTTGATGGTTGGGCGAAGAAGGTATTTTCCGCTGGGGGTATGACGTTGAAGTCAGCCAGCTCCACTTGTGCCTTAGCAAGATTTACACACACTCTGTGGAACTGTGCGTCTTTGGCGGCTGAGCATATTTCCGAAGGGGAAGAAAGGGATAGTTTTCTAGCCCTGGTGCAAGACGGCAAGGGTGCCATGTGCGAATCCCTTCAGTCAGGTTAGGACACGGAAGACTGTGTCAGCCGGTCCATGGCTGTGAGCACCGTGATAAGCAAGGTACTCGGGGTGCCAAAGCCGCTCGGGCAGTTGCCTCTTTGCCCTCATGCACTGCCGCAGCCGCGTTCGCTCAGTGATGAGGCCATGTCCCATGTTTCGCCGGTTGGGGGCAGACTTGCGCAGCATCTTGGAGAATCGCGGGCCATTACTTCAGATGTGTGGGTTATGGAGATAATAGCCCACGGCTACTGTCTTCCCTTCCGTTAGAGGCCTCACGACAAACCACCGGGGAAGCTCTCTTTGAAGCGTCCAGATCCGCTTCTTCCGCAGGAAATCCTATCCCTGCTGGAGAAAGGCGCCATAGAACTGGTGCCTGTAGCGGAGAGGAACAAGGGATGGTATTCTCCTTATTTTTTGATCCCGAAAAAAGACTGGGGTTTGAGACCCATCATGGACTTGCGTTGGTTGAATAAGCTCCTCAGGAAGGACAAGTTCAAGATGGTAACTCTTTCTCAAGTCCTCCAGACCCTTCAACTTCAGGATTGGTTGGTGTCGCTAGAGCTCAAGGAAGCTTACTTTCATGTGCCAATTCATCCCAAGCACAGAAAGTACCTGAGTTTCGTGGTTGGTGACTTGCATTTTCAGTTTCGGGTCCTGCCGTTCGGATTGACCTCCACCCGGAGGGTCTTCACCAAGCTGATGGTGGTGGTGGCGGCAGCGTATCTCAGGAAAGGGGGGATTCACGTCTATGCCCAACCTGGACGATTGGTTGATCAGGGCGCAATCTCCCAAGCAAGCCATGGATCATCTGTTCGTCACCTGCCACTCCCTTTACAAGCTGGGCTTCTCCCTCAATTTAAAGAAGTCACATTTGACACCTACCCAGCAGCTCCAATACATTGGAGCATTGCTCGACAAATCCCTGGGGCAGTGTTCGCCTCCCCAGGTGAGGGCTCATCACATTCTACAGATGGTGGACAAGTTTCAACGTGCCCAGAGTCTCCCAGCGTTCAAATTCTTAAGGTTGCTTGGCCTCATGGCATCCTGCATTTTCCTGGTGCCAGAGGCCAGGATGCGGATGAGATCCCTGCAGTGGGCTCTCAAGATGCAGTGGTCGCAGTTCTCCGGCAGGATGTCGAATCCCGTTCACATTCCGACCTCTGTCACCCAGGATCTTCTATGGTGGGCCAACGAAGGCAATCTGATGAAGGGAGCACCATTTTGGCAACCATGGCCGGAGGTGACGATCGTGACGGACGCATCCCTCACAGGTTGGGGTGCTCATGCCAATGAGTTGACAGCCAGCAGACGTTGGTCTCCGTCGGAGTCTAGACTCCACATCAATCTGTTAGAGCTGAGGGCCGTGAGGCTAGCCCTGAAGGCTTTTCTGCCGTCTGTGCGGGGGAAGAATGTCCTGATTATGACGGACCATACAGTGGCCATGCACTACCGCAACAAAAAAGGGGGGGGGCAGGGTCACTCCCGTTGTGCAGGGAGGCGATGCAGCTCGGGTTCTGGGCCATCCAGCAGGAAATTTTGATCTCGGCAGTTCATTTGGCCAGAGACAAAAACGCGGCGGCGGACGCTCTGAGCAGGCAGAGCATGGTCTCTCACGGGTGGGAGCTGGCTCAGGAAGTTCTTTTGGAGATCTTTGCCCTTTGGGGAACACCACAAGTGAATTTCTTCGCCACCAGTGTCAACCGGAAGTGCGAGAGATTCTGCCTGTGGGAATTTCCCCCAAGAGGAGCCTTAGGGGACGCGTTCGTAGTGGAGTGGTCCTTCCCACTGCTGTACACGTTTCCTCCAGTCCTCGTCATTCCGCAAGTGTTGCGGAGGTTACGGAGGTTTGGTTCCTGAATGATCCTCATTGCTCCGGCATGGGCCAGGAGAGCGTGGTACCCGGACCTTCTAGACATGTCCATCTGCCCTCCACGTCGTCTTCCCTACCGAGACTATCTGCTCTCATGGGAGGGGGGTTGGGTTCTCCATCCAGAGGTCAAGTCTCTCAGCCTTCATGCTTGGTATCTGAAAGGTTGAGGTATAAGGATTGGGACCTCACCGAAGATGTGATGAGATGTGATGGAGGTGTTGCTTTCGGCCAGAAGACTCGCAACGAAATACCTGTACCGTTGCCGTTGGAGAAAGTTCTGTGACTGGTGCAGGGTACAGAATGTGGATCCTTTTCAATGTTCCATTACTTTGGTTTTGTCTTTTTTGCTTTCGTTAGCCCACAAGGGCCTGCAAGTGGGTCCATTAAGGGTTACCTGGCGGCGCTGTCCATATTTAAGCGCTCGTCTGAGGAATGTTCTTATTTTAAGATTCCTTTGATTTCCCAGTTTCTAAGGGGGCTAACTAATGTGTTTCCATCGTCGCCTTTCCAGGTGCCGGGATGGGATTTGAATTTGGTTTTAAAGTTCCTACTGGGAGCTCTGTTTGAGCCCTTAAATTCTTGTCCGTTGCGACTGTTGACCTTTAAAACTGTGTTTTTAGTTGCGGTTACTTCCGCACGCAGAGTGAGTGAGTTGCAGGCACTTTCCGCCAAGCCACCCTTTACTGTTTTCCATAAGGACAGGGTTGTCCTGCTGGTGTGGCCGCCTTTTCCTCCGAAGGTTGTGTCGGAATTCCATTTGAGCCAGAAGGTGATTCTTCCGGCGTTTTATCCTCCTCCACATCCTGGTAAGGAAGAGGAGAGGCTCCATAGGTTGGATCCTAGGGGAGCTTTGAGTTTCTATCTCTCACTGATGTCCCGGGTCAGAGTGGACGATCAGGTCTTTGCTGGTTATGCTGGAAGGTGCTTGGGTCAGGCTGTTTCCAAGCAGATCTTGTCCAGATGGATCATTTTGACGATCTTGAAGTGTTACCGTTTGGTGGGAAAGGACCCTCCAGTAGGCTTACGGGCTCACTCTACTGGGAGTGTGGCTGCCTCCACTGCTCTATAGAGCAGTGGAGACAGTTCCTATTTGCAATATTTTCGAAGCAGCCACATGGGCCTCTGTCCATACTTTTGTGAGACACTATTCCTTGGCCTCCATCCATGGGCAGGATTTGGCCTTTGGTAAGGCAGTCCTTTATTCAGCCATTTGATTGGGCATTCTAAAATTGTAAATTCTTTTCCCACCTCCATAAGTTGGTACTGCTTTGGGAGTCTGCCATAGACATGGAATACGTCGGAGGACACAATCCCCTCGAAGAACATTCTTTCGATGAGATGTTCCTCCGACGTATTCCACATCGCCCTTCCAGCCTGCCCCTCTACTGAATTTCCTGTGCGATTTCAGCTTTCCGCAAGGCTATCTGCAGTCATACTGGCAGGAGATTGGTGCCACACGTTCTGGGAAAAAAACTACAACTGAGGCTACGGGCGCCGTGCGTTCTATATAGAACATCCGGTGACGTTGACCCTCGACTGAGGCCCTCGAGAGACAACAGATCGACGCAGGACGCCCTCTGCCAAGAATGTTCCCAAGCAGCACAGCTGGTGACACTACCTGTCATAGATGTGGAATACTTCGGAGGAACATCCCATCGAAAGAACGTTACCAGATATGGTAACGTATTCTATTATATTAAGGACCCCTTTTTTTGCCTACTCGGGACAATATTTCAAGGGTTCTTATGGGGGACAGGCAGACACAAACTGGCATTATCCACACTGACCCTGCCCCACAGGCTGGGTGGTATTCAACTCCCGGATCTGCAGAAATATTACTTAGCAGCTCAACTTAGTTTAGTGGCCAGGTGGTTATCAAATGATGTCACTGCAGAAACTGCTTTGCTGCAACACCTAGTTACCCCACTGCGGCTGAATGAACTCATCTGGGCGCCTCAACACCTCCTGTGTAATGTACCCCCATTAGCGAATCTGGGAAGGCAAGTATGGCACAGGACCTAAGCACTTCTACACTTGGAATACTCATACTCTCCCGAGACCCCAATGATCTCAGATTTATACAAGGCTAGCGCAGACCTAGAGAATATTCGACTCTGGGAAATAAACGGAGTCTACATATGGTGGGAATCTATATGAGGATGGTACCTTTCGCGGTTTTGCTTCGCTTCAATCCATGGAAGGCGTGACAGGTGGTCAATTCTTATGGTACCAGTAAGTCCACAGGGTAGTGCGTGCAAAATGGGACAAATGGCCCAAAGAACCTGAGGTGGACCCCCTTGTGACATTATTGTACAACTTGGGCGATAGCTGGAAACTGGTGTCCCAAATATATAGCCAATTGATATAGACCTAATCCCTGAGGCACTGAACTGAAATCCGTAGGGGTGTCCGAGGGCTGTCAATTGTGAATAAGCAGTGGGACAGGGCTCTAGCGTTCCCTAAAGAAGTGTCCAGGAACACCAGATTTTGGCTCATTCAGCTGAATGTGTTGTATCGACATAACTGACCCCATACAGAATGGCTAAGTTTAATAAACAAGCTCGCCCCGGATGCACATGGTGTAGCGCAGAAAAGGCAGATCTGTTACATATGTTTTGGGAATGCACCAAAGTGCGGTGTCTCTTGTCTCGGGTTGAGCAAACTTGTAAGAAGGCAGGAATGTCCCGATATGACTGGTCTACTAAGTAATGCCTTCTGGAAACTTATCCTAGACTGGCTAAGATCAAGCACATTGTGAAACTGATGGACATGGCATGTGTACTAACCAAACAAACTATTGAAATGGCATGGAAACGATCAAAAGGCCCACAGTACAATGCATGGTATGGTGAAATGAAACGGTGGGTGGAAGCCGAAACTAGGGCGTGGGATGATAGTGTCTCTAGATCTCCCAATGGTACAAGCGTGACACTGGATGCATGGAAAGCCTTGACAATGGAGTATGTTACATTCTTCGGATGATAAACCCCCCTGAACACAATCTTTCATGATAATTAGAACTTAGCACCAACTTACTCACCTGAAACATAGCACCTTTCTGGCCTGCGTTACACCATAGTTCCCCTCCCCACCCCTTACCCTCATTACGCATTCCTCACGCATACTAGTCTGGATCAATATACCACACAGAGACAGTTAAAGTCTGGTTGTAAAGTTCCGTTTTGTTGTTGATTGAAGCATCACACGGCAATGTAAGCTGACGAATGTTGTGCCATATATGTGATTTGAAGAAATGCCAATAAAGAAATTTGAAAATCAAAATGGGGTTCGTCCGTGTGTGGCACTTCTCTGTCAACCGCGATTAAATTGTCGTCCGCGCCGGTGCCCGTAACTGTGTCCATGTCCGTATGTGGGTCCGGGGCTCTGGGTGAGGTCTTCTCGCAATGAGTGGTGGTGGAGTTGGATGGTGCAGAGGACCAACGCTCCTTTGGACTTTCTCTTCCGAGGGGTAGAGTTCAACCTCCAGATCTTTGGCATCACCCGTGGAGGTGTATGTCCCGGTGGTGGCATCCTTTGCTGGATTTCGGTGACCAGTGTGTGCAGGGTTGTTAGAATGTCCAACGGTCGGAGCCGTACTTGGATTTTTCTTTAGAGCTAGGCCTTCCTCCCAGATGTCGTACAGGAAGGCAATGGACATGATGGTCTTCCATCTCGACTTGCACCGCTGGTACAGGAAACCCTCTTTCTTGGTCTCCCCGGGAACCAAATGAAACAGTTCAGAAGCCCCTGACATGACAGAATGAAAGGATCCAACTTCGTCCGGTGGGGAGGCCCTGCGTGTGGCATTTCTCTGTCAGCCGTGATGAAATTGTCATCCTTGTCCCTAGATCCAGGTGTGAAAGGAGCCAGCGTAGGGGGCTGGGGGGTTCTGGGCTGACTCATCCTCTCTTACAAGCAGGGGACTCGGGTCCACCGCCCCCAGATCCTCCCCCTTTGATCTGTGTAGTGTAAGGAAGGCATGGTATCAAACAGTAAGACAGACACAAGTGATCGCAATTCAAGGGTGTTTATTGAACTTCAATTGGGTTTGAAAAACACCCATCTACACCTAAATCTAAAGATGGGAGCAAGCTACGACCATCAAATAATAATAACACAATCCTAATGGTGTCTTGTTAAAATAAAATGGCCTATACTAATAAACCTATTGCCAATCCTTACTTTTAAATACAAATAGTGTGGGAAACAATGTTATGCAAAAGAAAAGTGTTCAAGAAATGAAATGTCAGGATATTCAAGTCGTTGGCTTCCCTTCTCCACGTTTTCAACACGGGACAAGGCGGCATACTCAAGCTTAACACAGTCTCTGGCTTTTCTAGCACAAGGGTGCAGTTCAAAACTTTAACATCATGGCCCTTCTGTGCCAAAGTCTCTTTACCGTTCAAGGTCTCTTTTCCAGAGGGCCTAATGCAATAAGACAAACAACAAAGTTCCTTTCTCCTTAGGGTTTCACACATCTGTTCACCTCGGATTCCCCTCCGTCAGGCTCAGACCCATTTTCTTAAGGATTTGACACATATGACTTCTCGGGTGATTTTTCTCTTCACCCCGGATCTGACTCTGCCAGGCTCGGACCAACTTTACAAATGTTCTTTACTATATCAACATTGAAGACTTTCAATTGTGAGCAGGGTTTTGTTTGACCCATTGCAGGACCACTTCGATTCACAATTCTCTACTTTCACTTTTCAGCTGGATACCTCACAGAGACCTTCGATTGAGCACCCACATGGTGCCGGACCACTCTGTAAAAGGTATCGTATCTTCGTTTCAGAGTTAATCACTCATCAGCGGTTCAGCTTTACTTGCGTCCTTTATCACACGTATTTCAAACAATGTTCGTTGCAGCGCTCGCCATACAATGTTGCCGCTTGCAACCTTGGCTTCAACACAGACCGGTCTAGTATTGGTTTCCCCAACTCACTGGCTGTGTTGATTTCACTGACGCTGCTTTGTTCTTGGAGCCAAGAACAGTACCACAGCGGATAATTCTCCCCAGCTTGAGTCTTGGCGCGGAAGGGCCCTAGGCATCTCCGACTTACAATGCAGGATTCTTCTGCCTGTTTTCCTGGTCTTACGCTTTCCAATCTCGAGGGCTCATGAAAGCAACAGTGCCTTGTCGAAAAGGTCAAGGGAACTTTCCTCCTTGCAATCCCCTTCTCTTTTGCCGTCTTTCTCCTCTTGTTAAACTGCCATCTTGGAACTGCTGTTTCCTTGTGTGCTTTGCCTCCATCGGAGTGTGCTCTTGTGCTCCGCTTTTCATCCATGTGGGGAAGTTTAATGGAAGTCAGGTGTGTGTGTGATGGTCAGTAATTGCCTTACCATTGTATTGGGACACGTCACGTATGCGGCTCTGGTGTTAGTCCATTGTCTCTCATAGCAGGCTGTCCGTGAGAAAGTGTTTGTGTTGTAAAGGGGCACGGGGTTTTGGAGTTCCTAAATATCCTGGTAGGATGGGTTAAAGGTGTTACAAAGAAGGGGAAACCATGTCTCACTGTCCAGTCTCCCACTCACACTCCCCGAAGACCCCTCACCCACGTGATCCGCCCGCACTGGTCCACCCCCATGACTGGATCCAAAAGCGATTGCCGTGTCCTGGCCACCTGGATGACGGATCCCCGGGGACTAGTGGGTGAGACATCTTCTGGTTCCTCACAGTAGTAACCATCATGGAGATAATTCTCTCCCTCATCGCTACTTGAGTAGATCTGCTCTGGCCTATCTGGAGTAGCCCGCTGGTCCACGTACAAGGGAAGTTCCACTTTTCAGGAGGTTGCTGGGTCGGTGCAGCCGTCTGGTCTTTTCCTGACCCCTGCGCCTTTGTCGCTGCCTCTGCAGCCATATCTCGCCTTTGGGGCAAGGACACCCATGGAGTGGCACTCACTTCTTTTGTGGACCCACTCTCCTTCAGAGGTGCTGTAGTGGACGTTGTTGACTTCGTCAACAAAATGCTTGTGGCTGCTTTCGTCAATGGTGCCTTCGACTCAGTTAACTTGGCATGCTGCAAGGTCTTAGCCAGCTTCAACAAGTCTTTTCAGGACTTGTCCCTCGTTGGTTTATCCGCGGACACACAGAGTTTGGACGGGGTTCGCGACTTTCTCTTTGAAGATGTTCCTTTTGTTGGCAGGCTCACCGTGGAGGCTGACGGTGATGGTGATTGCCTTTTGTCCGATTCAGGACCTACATCAGCAGCATACACAGCAGAGCAAGCATCGAAGAGCTTGGCCTTCTCTTGGACCCCTGTGAGCTGGGCATCCTCAAAGGATCTCAACCTCTTCCCAGAGGGAGTTCGCTCCTCGGACCGGCCAGTCCTTGACCCTGCCCCGGGGCTAAGTCAGTGGCCTTGCTCGACTTGAGCCTGATGAGTCAGCTATTGCAGTGTTTTTTGGTTTTCTTCGAGAAACCACGGAACACCTCGCATGCCTCCTCATCGTGGTCCAGATGCAGGCAACCTAAGCATTTATGATGCCGATCTTCCATGAAGACGTTTCTTAATCCACACTTTGCGCAGTTTGAAAAGGCTTCGACTTTCCTTCCCTTCAGTCATGCTGAAAGGGGTGAAGAAGGCCCAAGGCTGGTCCGTCTCAAAACTTCAATGACTATCTGATGGTGGATGAAGATCTTCGCTGGTAGCAGATCCCCACTGCTGGTCTCTGTCCTTCGTCAAAGATGATCAAGCAAGCATCGATCCAAAAAGTTTAACTATTTTGGACAGAATTCGAAAAAACACAAAATTAGCATGGAGAGCAACTTGAGGTCTCCCAACACAGAAGTCTGCTGTAGAAATCTGAAGATGGCCACAAGGGGTGGAGTTTAGCGAGCTTGGATGGGGCCAATATGATCCAGAAGACAATGATTGGTTTAGAGGAGAAATGCCATTTTGAAGTGAAAGTGAAACTGTTTTTTCATCCTGGCTGGGAATATTCATGAGCATGTGAACCCATGCCTGACCCCTTGCTGGAGAATATTACATTTCTGAATAAGCGAGGTGGCGTTGGACAGGATTAACCAGTAGTCGATTCGAGAGTAACCGGTGTAGTCCCTCCACCCCCCATGTGTGAACCGTCAAGCATCCTTAAGCCTAAAGTCCTCCATCAAAGCACTTAGAGGAATATGTTTACGGGGCATACTACCTGGAGCTGCGCGTGAACTTTTTAAATCAAGCAACGGGTCTAGAACCACATTCAGACCCCCCCCAACCACTGTCAGAGCCCCCATATGGTGCATGCATTCCGCAAAGGTTGTGTGAAAAAGGATGGGGTATCCGCCATAGGTGCCTATATATTGAGTCTGAAAGGGTACGCGCTTGCTGACCAGTATTAAAACCCCTCTTTTCCCCTGATAAGGGAGCGATAAGCCGCACCAACCCAGCCACATCCCAATTGCGCTGATTCAGCTGTGTTGAGGTGTGTCTCATGGAGGAATATTATGTCCTCTTGGGCATCCCGCACAAAATCCAGCAATCGCCTCCTTTTAATGGGATGGCCTGGCCCCTGAATATTAAGTGTTATAAAGTGATTGTGGCCATTGTGACCTAGAGCAGGGGCCTGTTGCCGTATGCATTGGGGGACCCTGATACCTCCCCCATACCTCCGAAGCAGCCTGGGACCATATGTACTGTGAATCCCAACAAAGAACCCCCTGCCCCCAACAATACCAACAAGAAAACATTTGGATTGATAATCTGCATCACAATACAGAGCTTGAGTAGCCCATGCCTGGGGCCTAACAGGATAGGTCAACAGACCTTCTCCTGTCCCCACGCATCCCAGCTCCTCCAGTCTGGGGGTTGCTGGTAGTCAATCCAAAACAGTGCATCATCGCTTCACACTGGATGGAGCTCGGGGGCGGGGGGTTCCAGATGAGCCCAGGGTGGTGAGCAGTACGAAATGCGTCTTGCCTTTTACAATAGGATTCTGGCAGTAAACGGTGGATTTGTTGCACAGTTATCCCCACCCGCGCCACTCTGCCGTCCATATTTGGGAAGTCGGCAGTCACTATGTCGTGCTGTTTCAGGAAGCGCCAGACCTCCTCCGGGTCCTCAAAAGTATTCCACTGGCGATCTAGTTGGATACACCAGACTGCCGATAACTTCAAATAAAATCTGTAGGACGTGCCTGTTTATGCGTCAAATGGGGGTTGAATCCTTTCCTGTGACGGGAGACCTCTATGGCATAGTCATTGAACAGTCGGATATCTGAGCCACCCACCTGCACCGTCCCCACAACACGGAACGCCCTTAGGATTGCGAGCTTGTCCTGGAAGTTGAGGAGGTCATAGTTTTGATGCAGGGACGTTCGCCAGTGGCGTATCTGGGGCCCAGGGCCCTGTGCACCTTTTAAATGACATATTTCCTTGGGTTGTCCATATGGAGGTGATCCTGCAGAAAGCCATACATGTACGCCTCCAGATCACTGCCGCTGGTCTGCTCTGGAAGGCCCACCAGGCGGAGGTTGTTGCGCCGGGACCTATTTTCCTGATCTTCCATTTTAGCCCCCAGGCACTACACCTTCTTAATCAGCCCATCCAAATCCGTGGGCGCTGTATCGAGATTATCCTCCAATGTGCTGATGCGCTGCTCGTTAACAGTTGTGCGCTCCACCTGTGCACAACCTGGTATGCACCTCCTGCAGTTCCCACTTGATGTCTTGGACAGCGCTGTTGGTTTCCGGTGTCCACTGTCCCATTACTTTCATCTTGCCCAAAATGGCTTACAGTGGGGCCTGGATATCCATCCCGTCTTGCCTGCGGGACGATCGCCTCACTGGAGCACTGACGGAGGTTGCGCCCTCTGCGCTGTCCGATGTGGGATCAGTAGCAGTCTGTTGCATACCCCGATGGCTCTAATGGCCCATGAAGCCTGTTAACCTGTGCCTTCCCAGCAGCAGTGCTACGGGATGATGAGGAAGGGCCACTTGTGCTAGTAGCACTTAAAAGCCAGGCCTGGGGCCCCACTATGCGGGGACAGCTCTATTGTTGACCTACGTGGGAGGCAGCTCAGCCAGTGCATCGATGGCCCCACGTATGGGTTGCAGGCCGGAGTAGTCTTTGGCGACATAGAACATAGGGCAGAGCCTCTAGCACCTTTTATGCGCTATCCATCCCAGGCGAGGTGGCCCACCGAAGTCGCAAGGCCACAAGCTTTAAGCATTAGGTTACTGAGAGGGGCATTATCACAGTCTGCTCCATTGTGCTCATTCCTCACCATCTGCACTGGAGGAGGTGCCCTCCACAAATCACTTCTGCTTCCCCTGCAGGGCCCCAGATTATACAGAATGGCAGCTGGGCCAATAGTGAGGCACACAGCCTCCAGGTGCTATATACGCACCAATGGCGCATAGAGCCCTGCAGCGTATATCCTGCTGGATATGTGCCTTGTGCCTGACGTGAGGCTGCTCCCCCTCATGTGTGCAGGCCACGGCTTATCAGGGACCCGGAACCGCATTGGGCACCCACGGCTAGCATGCTGGGGCCATGATCAAAGCCCTGGATCAGGCCACAGCAGTGCAGTTCCACTGACTGCCAGCGGGGTCCACGCTGTGTGCTCCATGGCCTCAGGAACCAGCAAGCGACCTGTATCTCTGACCTTCATTCACCGGGGCCTCAATGACAGCATGCGATCTGCAGTTCCACCACCAGCTGGGGGGCCGAATCCCCTCACAGTGAATAGTATGGCCCTGCGGTGGAGCACAATGTAGGCCATTGTCCTCTGTCGCAGGCCCTGGGTGATCCCCGCCCAGGTGCGGTCTTGGGAGCGGCTGAGCGGCGGAGGGCAGTGCACTTCCCCTTCCCCACGCGGATCATCAGAAAATGCACATCTGCAGCGCTGGATGGCCCAGAGCCCCCCGCCACTACCTTATACTTTGGCTGTATTTCGGTTGTGGACAGGAAGGTGCACGGGTGCTATAGGCTGCTGGCACACACCATCAGGGATTTGTGGCTCCTAGAGCGTCTCGGAGCCCCAGGACGGTTGACGCCCGCACCGGTACATCAACTGCCAGTCTCTGTTGCATCCCGCCAGAATCCACCTCACATCGCAGGATAGAATGAGGCCCCTGAGCTCACCTTGGTCGGAGCCCTGTCAGCCTGCGGCCATCTTCTTCAGACTCTCGAGCGCCCCCCTGATCCCCTCGTCTCCGGTATTTTGATATTTGTAGAGACCTTGTACTTTTCCTATTTTTGTAAACCAATATGTGTATAGAATATGAAGTCGCCAATACTAACAGCAGTACTGCCATCCAGTTTCCCAACTGGTAAGCTATATGCTGCCAATCTGAGACAAGGGTCCACAAAACAGCTCATTGACCCTATTTCTGTAGTGCCTGCAGAACTGGTGTTGTAGTCTTTTTTTGTGGTGGCTGCCACTGATTGGAACAACATCTCCAGTATATAACCTTCTAGCACCCACTTTATAATCTCCAGCAGCTATTGTGACAGCTTTGCTCAATTTATTCTATCCTGATATACTCTTTAGATTCTGAAGTAGCACCAAGTAGCCACATTGATGAATGAGTGCTCAAACTTGCATAATTTGTATAAATATGTCCGCATTGATCCAACGTTCTGGTAGTGTCTGTTTAAGACTAAAGTAGCCTTGCTGAAAAGTGCCACTTCACTGTTGAAAAGTGGCAGTTCTGTCCCACAACTGGTGCAATATTCAGGCTCCACTGAATCCACTCAAACAATAGCATTGTCTAGTACCTTTTAGAGAGATTGAGTATCATTTTCTTGGGTACTCGACCCTGTGGTCCAGTGTCCCTTCTGAAATGTTTGTATGCATTAATTGAACTTCTAGATGGCAGCAGTACACCAGATGAATCCCAATTAGCTGGAAGTCCATCTGTGGCAGCCTGCCATTCTAGCTAGCTGGCAAAGGGGGCCTGAGGTGGCACGTGGCGAGCGGACTCTGGAACATCTCTGAGGTGGATGATTACAGATAGCCAATGAGTCTGCCTAGGGGATTGCTTGCTTATGCTTTGTCTAAGTAGAGATCAGGCGAGTAATCACAGATCTTTAAATAGTTCGCACAGGAAAAGGTACCAGTGGGCTAGAACTGGTGTGGTACAATTAAGATCTTGTATTACACCAGTGTGTTTGTCAAAATACTCTACCTCGAACCTCCCAATGTCCACACTGCAACTTGATGGACGAAGTTCTTGAATACCCAATCCATACCTGCATTGGAATAATTAGAGTTTGTAAGTGTCTTGTTATAGCTTTGATAATTAGTGATAAAGGGGATTTTCTATTGCTTTTATGTATATTTAGAATGTATAGGCTTGAACCAGAGTGTGGCAGACCTGGTAGACCAAGCAATGATATTGGGGAATAGAAGCATTGTAAAAGGATTTGGAAAATGTGCTTATTGTTCATAGCAGAGTTGTTTAGTGACCTTCTGATGATGGGACATGGAGCTAGGGGGGGCTCAAGCTCAAAGTGGGTCCAGGGTCTGGACGTCAGATGAGTCCATGGCGGGAAAAAGCTGCTGGATACAGCTGCTGGCAGCATTATGGGTGGCACACACCATACCTTCAGTGAGGCAGAGTGGCAATCTCAGCTCCCAAGTCTCCATGCTCAACGGCTTCAGCATGCATTGGACCCGGCACGAAGGGAGTGAGAACACAGAGCGGAATCTATGTGAGCTTCCATTGGAAGTGCTGCATCGTAGAGCGATTATAAGACATCTAAGTGGCAAGGGCAATGTAACATCAGGAGACTTCTGACATGGGCTCATTATTTTATACATTCCCAACGTGACCGATTGGAAGTGAGGGGCTGGATAGTTGGGGCAGATGCATTGTTTGTGGTATCCCTGGCTAATGCACCCAAAACGCACCCAGCCCCTCTCCTGACAAAGGGTCAGATGGAGTTACCCAATGTTGAGCCTCAAAAGATATATGTGAATTGTTGCCCTTCAAGGACAGCTATCTTTGAGGATCTGTGTGAAATGACCGAATGTTTTATATCCCCCTCATATTAGCCTTGCTAATGGTTCTTCACGTTTGTGGGGCTCTTCTATTCTCTGCAGTGCATAGTAAATTGTGTTCCAACGGGCCAAGTTAAGGAGAATTTATTGAAAAAGCACATTCAAATTTCTAGTAATGTTTCTTCATGCACTGTATTTTTTTCAATAGAAATCCCATCGAGCCAACAAGTTAATTTCTCTTAGATTGAATTGATGATGTATATTACTCGGGCTGGGAGAATTATAAAGATTTTTCTTGGCCTGGTATTGTCCCATTAGAAGGGTAAATGCCCCCCCCCCCCCAAGAAGTGCTGGCATTGTGATACAGCAATATGCATGCATAGTACAGAAAGTGTGTACCTTACTCCTGGGAGAATCTGCAAGTTTATCAGTAGTACGTGTTATCTTTTCTGGCACACAAAATTAAGCTGCACGCGAAATGTCTCCCAAGTAAGAACATCTTGAAGCCCAATAAAGCTATTCATGTTGACAAATTGCTCTTCTTATCTAACCTTGCTCTCTCATTCACGTTCATTTGCAAGAAATATGCATACATCAATTATAGCGTTTTCACTGTTCCATTAAATGTATCCCATCTCTGCTGAGTTTTTCCCCTCTTCCAATCTGTGTGTATTAAAACTGCAAAGGCAGGCAAAAGGGTGATCAAACTGCATGCCCCATCAATACTTGACTGTGGTTTTCAGAATATGAACAAAGGACACTACCCTCTTCACAAATATAACCTAATATACATACAAAACTTTACATACTCAAATGCTTTTGATTGTAAAAATGCTGTACATATTTGTTGGCTTTATCCTTGTTTTCTTGTCCATTAATGCAAACCTATCAGTTACTGTACACAGATGTTCTACCTGTTTGGTACTATGCTTATAATGCTTGCCCACCATGCAAGCCCTTTCTGTCCCTCCCCAGATCCCACAGAGGACATTCCATCTGAGTATGAGAGACTTGGCAAATGGAGGAGCACAACCTACTACTGCTTATCCCTAATGGGGAAGGAAAAGGAAAATCCCATGATCATAACATGCGCAGTGCACAATAGAGGACATGTATGATCTATAATTGTAAAGTGACAAAAGTAAATGCACAGTAAGGAAACACGCAAATGAGGCATTAAATGTGAATAACGTAAAGTTGTTAAATGACTAGAAGGTAAATGGATTCATGAACTGTAATAAACCTGCCCCCATATTCACATCACAATCTGCTTGAACCTCACAGTACGTCCCGTTTTCTCTGTCTATGCTTAGTCATTAACATGTGGTCTGATTCAAGGCAACACCATGATTTGGATCCATTACAAAAATAAGCATTCTCATCCAACCCACTGAGAATTTTCTGCATTTTTAATATTCTGCAAGACATGCATTATTAAAGTACAGTATGTAAATTTTAGACAAAACTGTTGGCCAAAATATTGAACAAGGCTGTTGACAATGTGCAAAAGGTCTGGGAGTCCCACTACCGAGAACAAACACAGCCAAATAACCTGGTCTCTGGGTAGGTTTCCACTCGGGAGGGTCTACTACCACATTTTAGCTCACTGTACCTTTCAGAGAAGAAATCCACATTTTCATATCAGTCTGGTCCCACCCACTTGGGCATTCACTTGTCTGGGGTTGCTGATGGTACTCGTGTTCAGAGGAGAATTGCCTAGCATTTCGATTCTGAACTGCCCTTGTGGGTGGGACAAATACTGATATGCAAATGAATGTTTCTCCTCTCCGTGAAGGGTGCAATGAGCTCAAACGTGGTTGTAGACCCTCCTGAGTGGAAGAAATTCCACAGAACAGGATATCTGGCCCATGTCTGTTCTCAGTAGAGAGCATCCCACACTCCTTTTCATTGTTGACAAAGTGGTCTTCCCGGGGAATTCTGGGTTTTATGGGGAAGGATACTGGAGCATACCAACACATTGTACAGCATTTTAGAAGTTCCTGAAATAGACAAACCTACCTCACGCGTAATACTTTAAGATGCTGGGAATCCCTTAATAAAGTCTTGTGGAGTTTTTTCTGAGCCATGCTGGTGACGATATGCAGGAGATGTTAATCTCTTGGATTCTGTTCATGTCCCACAATTTGGAGGAAGACTTATCTAATTGGGGAAAGTAACAACTACAGTTAAAAGCAGGAGGCATGGGTGTGCACTCTGTCCTTTGCTCTTCGCTTTTTTTTATGGAACAGTTAATTTATGAGGTATTGATGCACTAAGCCATTGTGGCCGTTTTGATTTCAACCGGTGAAATTAAAAAAAATATGTGTATGCAGATAATGTAGTAACCTGAGAGACCGTTTTAATGCTGCCAGCAACATGGAAGTACTTGCATACTTGCCAGGCAATGCAGTGCCCTTTCATGATACAAACTCCATCTCTTTAATATAACCAACTCTCACTCCACTACAACTGGTGTTTTCCTCACAAAAGATTGAGCCACCATGTTTCAAGTAAATTACAAAAACCTGTGAGCGCTATTATCCAGTACAACTAATCTGTTTAATAAATGGCACAGCCTCTCCCTTTTTTATGGTAGGCTGTATCGCTGTCAAAATGAATATTTCCTCCTAGCTTTCTGTATTGTTTTAGGGCATTGCTCATCTATGTCCCTAAAATCCTCTTCAACTAAATACAGTCAGCTGTATCCTGATTTATCTGGGCCTACAGACCACCAGTAATGATGACCGAATATCTACAGTTTGAACAGGCATCAGGGAGCAACTGTTTGCCAGGCTTATACTCCCATTGTTTGCTATGAACAGAAACATTGCTACTGCAATTAAAATCTGAAAAGGTCACATTTACACTCATGATGCATATCCTTATTGATCCTCGGATGTCCTTCAACACTGGAAATCTCAATTATACAGAAAATATGTATGTAAGAAATAAACTACTCTTATTCATGTATTGCAGGAAGCACATTCTGTGCCAAGCACCCCTCAACTATCTCGGTTTAGACCGATCTGGGTTGGTCAAGCCCATCTTGGCTGGATATTGACCAAGATCAAAACAGACAGGCATGGGGAAAAAAGGGTATTTGTGACATTGGCAAATTAATAGACGGATAAACCATGAAGTAATTCACTCAAATACAGACTCATTACCAGCTGTGTGTGCAAAACTTAAGTGTGCTTTTGGGACTGCAACCTGCCTGTTTCTGGGGACTGGCAAGGTGGGGATACCCCAGACTAGTGCACGGTGATCCCAGATGATCTGAGGTGGGATTCCCCCACCACCCTGGCCCCTGTCATGTGGCTTGGGGACAATCAAAGGGCTGCACCTTAGGCAAACTCTGAAAAGCTAGACCTTCCCCTAAACCCTGATTTAGTAGGGCACCATAGTCTTGATAATCCTAACCCTAGCCAAAGCCTGTGGACACCCTACAAAATAATCTTGGTCCTGCATTCCCCATTTGATGGAACCGGAAGCTCTCCATGAGTAAACCCAAATGATTAATAACGTTGATAGACAGAGCATTCCCTTTGAGAGCGGAGGTTTCCTCATAAGCATTTATAAGAGCAGTGTTCAGATACTGTTTCCACTTTCCATGGAACATTAAAGAAAACTCCCTTGACCGTTTGCGGGACCTACTGTAAATGCTTCGGAAATTACTGATGCATTGCATTATTCTCCAGCGAGAAATCCGTCCGCTGGGGAAGCACTATTACCAGAAACATGAAACTGGTGGTGACACAGAGGAGGCAACCTAATTAAGAGAGAGAGAATGAAAAGGAGAGTGAGCAATAGAGAACCACGAGGAGCAGGTACCAGGCCTATTCAAGGAGGTTCAGAGGAGACTAGGGTAATAACATCAGGAGGGGAGAGGTTAGCCAAGGCAGGAACATCAAATGGCCTGCAAAGAAATCTAAAGGAGAGCATGACTCAAACCATAGCTGTTAAAAACTGGCTGGTTCCGGTGTGCACAGTTGGCTTTAGGCAGGACCAAACTGTGGAAGGGGGTACAAGCTGAGGTCTGGGGGTTTTCTGTGCATTTAGAGAGGTGGGGAAACAGAGACCAGGATCACCCCCACTCAGAGCCCAGAGATCCTGCTCTTTTTTTGGTGCCATCTACACCCACTAATCCATCCACTGACAAGAACCTACGATAGTGAGCCATGGTGGACTGGTCCCTGGACAACCAGCATCTAGACTAGATCAAGAAGAGTTTGGGCCCCCTTAAGCCCACAAAGTTGGGTAGGGTTGAGGCACCCCCTTGTAAACTGTTTGAACTGAGACTTTGTTTCCCCCACTAAGGCCAAGAGGAGCTAGTTATCAGCATCCTGTGGAACAGACTTTGGACAAGGGATGTTGGGGAAGAGGAAGGAACTGTGGTGGGTCAGAAGAAGGAATCTGACTCTTAACTGACATTTCCAAAGTACTTTTATTTTGATAAGAGAACGGCCTAGCTTTCCCTATTCTAAAGGGTTTCCCTACCTATCTAAAGGAACTAAAGGTGCTCATCTGTATTCATGAAGTCCCAAAGAAAGAAAAGTTATCCGTCTGAATCTCGTTATACCCTGACCCTACCACTAAGAAACTAAACCTCAACAATCCCAGGAGATTGGCTCGACACTCCCGATATACCAGTCTTTTCCAACTGCCTCTTTGTATCATGGACCTCAATGGACCTCACTGGGTCACCGGGGCCCTGGTGATTCCGGCAATCACGGAGACGGAATGGTATTACAGGTGCGGCGGCAGCCTGCCGGTTTTTCCAGCACGGCTACCGCTGGAATCGTAATGAGGCCCACTGTCTTTAATCTTGTTGCTATTTATCTAGCAGATCTTCACTAATAGTCTCTTCTTTTCTCTTACATTAGTTCTTGTAATTCCTCTACAATATTCTTGGGTTTTATATTCTCTTTAGAGAAGTATTTATCCACATGGTACTTCCTCACTTGTTGGTTGGAGGTGTTAGACCTCTGATAAATCGAGGGATTTCGTCCCTTCTCCACAAGACCCCCCCGTGAGGCTAGAGAGGTGAGCCCACTCTGCAACACCCTTCCTAGGGGTTGAGGCAAGTGGGACCTGTGATGACTCCTGTCATCACTGATCCCCAGTCAAGGATCTCCTTCTATGTGGCCAGGGGAAGGCAGCCACTCCCTGATCCTGATGCTGTGGGTGGTATTATGAGGGATCAAATGGGAGAAGATGGCTGTCTTGGGGGGTTGGGGCTTGTGGTGGTTCCATCAGGGAAGATGCGGTATCCTTCCCTTATAAATGCAATACCACCACATAATTCCTGAATCCTTACTGGATGATTGTCATTTTATAAAGCCCTCCCACTATAGGACCCAAAAAAACCTTCATGCAAAACTTTGAGCAGAATAACATTCACACCTCAAATACACATAATTCACATTTAACATCTTGTTACTCTGTTTTTGTTCTTGACAACAATCCTATGGACTACAACTCCCACAATGTCTCAAGTTGCTCAAGTACTAAGATGAGGAAGGAGGAGTTAGTAGGGATTTAAAGAAACCTCAAGTCTAACACACAGGCTAGTTGTAATGGTAAAGATAAGATATGCAGGACCTTTTAAAAATGACTTGCCGATTCAAGTCGATGAGCAGAGCAGCAGAGCGAGCAAAGGGAAAATCAGAACCACGAGTGATGGTAGACGCAAAGGAACGATCCATGCAGCAGAAAGCAGAGGCTTTCAAGCTTCCGCTTGTCAGCCTTCCTTACTGGAGTGGCGAGAGACCCAGGGAAGCGTGGCAGGCACCAGGGAAGAACCACTCCAGAACCAGCAGCAGCAACTTTGTCCAAATAGCAGTCGTGCCAGAAAACAACAGTTTCACCAGCGAGTTAATGTGGAGCAGGCGGGGAAGCTAACGGAGGGTCTGCAGGACCTTGCTGCAGCATCGTGCCACGGGTCAGAAAACACCAGTGAGTTTGCCCAGTGATAGTGGGAACCCCCATGGTGTACCGACAGGCACCGAAACAATTGAAAGTTAATTTTGAATACTGACCAAGTAAAGCAGGAAGACAGAATCTGCACAAATCCTCATGCTTGAAACGTCAAGATGGGGGAAGTTGGGGCAGATGAATGTTAATGAAGAAGTTGAAAGCAGTATTTTGTACAAGTCTCCATATCTGAGATGCTAATAGGGGGAAAGTTGGAACAAGTATTTCCATAAGCAAAGGAACATTGGTGAAGAATTTAGAAGACATAACTTGAACAAGTCTCCATATATGAAATATCTATATGGGGAAAATTGAAACAAGCAGTATCTAAAGCCAATAGACTACAGACGGTGCAAGAGTAAAACCGTGCTATATTGAAATATTGAAAGAACAACAAAAGAAGTCCTCGTAAACAAGTTAATCCGGCAGATAGCCTTTGGGGAAGAGGCACCTGGCAGGAGAATATACAAGGGGATCTGCAAGACCCAGAGGGGGATTCCTGACAGGGGAGTATACCAGTTAATCCCTGTAAAGTATATCAAAGGAAAATACATTGTGAATAGATACCTGGCAGGAGAGTACACCAACGGAGCTAACAAATCTACTGAAGGATTTCTGGCAGGAGAGTATAACAGGAAGTGATCATTAACGTGTTTATGGAATAAAAGAGACAATTTTGCCAACCCTGAGAAGTTATATAAAAGACACAATTTTGGCATCATTAAAAGATATTGTGTGGAAGAGACACTTTTTGCCATCGTTGAAGTGTTTGTTGTATAAAAGAGACACTTTTACCAGCCTTGAGAAGTTGTTATATGGAAAAGACATTCCTGCTATCTTTAAGAGAACACTGTTTGGAAAAGACACTCTCACCATCCTTCCTGAAAGAATCCAGGGGAAGGGAACCATCCTCTGTATCCAAGGAAGCCTTCTTGGAAGAAACCATCTTTATTAGATGGCTCTATTTGCTTTACATTTGAACACTTTTTGGCTAAATCTAGATCAGAGACAGTTTTCCGTACACTCTTTAATTGTTTAACTTCTAGTGCGAGGGTCAGATATGCTTTGGACACAAGGACAGTTCACTTAATTTTGATGACGAGACGCTGACTGATCTTTAGTCCTAGTTTCCTAGGTAGGAAAACTTTAGGATAGGGGGGACAGAGAGGCCTTTATACAACCCTTTTCTTTTAATAAAGATGTCTGATGCTGAGAACACTGCCGCTTTGTGTCTGCCTCTAATTTCTGACCCCTCACACACCTCACTGGGAGAGACTCCTCCTTTGGGGACAAGGACTCCTATTCCTGTGAGGAATTTCCCACAGATGTGCATACCATGGCCTACGTGGGATGCCCCACAATACTGTGCATCCTCCATTTTGTGCTGCTTTTTGGGAAATTTGAATATAGTTGTGCTGTAAAATTTGACATCCTCCATTTTGTGCTGCTTTTTAGTGCTCTTTGGAAACTTCGAATTTAGGTGTGCTTTTTATAATCTGTGTACTGATTGTCTTCCATAGCACACCTCCTTCTCTGCCCACCTTGCTGCTAGGCTACTTGGAGATTTTTTTGTGCACTGTGCATCCCCCTGGTTTATCTCTTTCTCTTTCTCTTTCTCTCTCTCTCTCTCTCTCTCTCTCTCTCTCTCTCTCTCTCTCTCTCTCTCTCTCTCTCTCTCTCTCTCTCTCTCTCTCTCTCTCTCTCTCTCTCTCTCTCTCTCCCCCACTACCCTCGTGGCACACTCTATCTCTACTATCTATTCTAACTGCTATTCTATCACCTATCCTATCATTCTCACAAAGTCTGGAAAAAAAAAGCTGAAAAAAGCTCTCATGAACTCTAATCCAGGACTAGCTATTGCTGACACCTATGTCAATGCCACTTCCAGGCATACTATTATGGACATACTCTTCTCTGTCGCCTCTCCTGACCTATGGACCCCCCATTTCATCTCTACTCTTTCCCCTTTCTCCTCCTCACCCTTTAATGGTGGTACTAGGTGGAAGTACTCCTGGCATACTTCTCATCCTCTAAGTGCATCATTTATGTCTAACACAATGGCACTATCATGGCCCAAGGTTCTCAACTACTCTTTTCCATCTCAGCCAGCACCTGCCCTCTCTCATAAACATCCTCCCTTCTCCTGCCACTCCTTAATCCTCCCTCTCTCCTCTCCACCACCAGTGAGGTGAGTACCACGCCTTTCTACCCCCCACCTCGGAAAACCTTCAAAGGTGGTAACCCTACTCCGAATGCTCGTTCTGCTGTCAAACACTCCTCTGATATCGGTCTCCTTCTCAAAGACTTTGACCTAGATGTCCTTGCTCTTACTGAGACGTGGTTCAATGCCAGCTCTGTCACCGCTCTTGATACACTCCTTCCTGAGGGCTACAAAATGATTTCCAAACCCAGACCCAATAGGCCTGGAGGTGGAGTAGCCCTGATCTTCCCTAAGTGGGTTCCTGCCTCCATCATACCTACTCAATCCTACTCCTCTTTTGAATGCATTGTATGCAAGCTTGGGATATCACCTACTCTCTCTCTTACCCTTGCAACTATGGCCCCTGGCCCAAATCTCTCTTCCTCTCTGAATGGGCCGACCTCACCTACTGCCTCTCAACCTCTTCTTCCAAACTCCAACTCCTTGGTGACTTCAACATTCACCTTTATTCCCTTGAGTCATCCACCTCCCAGTTCCGTATACTCTGTGAATCCCTCTCTCTCTATTCTCCCCTCTGGTCCGACCCACTCTGCCGGTCACACCATGGATGCCCTAATTTCTGGCAACATCCCCATCTCTAATCCGGTCACCACCCTCCTCTTTTGGTCTGACCACTCTCTCCTCTCCTCCCACCTGGGTCCCTTGGCCCTCCACCGTACCTGCTTCTTCTTTAGTGGCGAGGGACCGTTACTCCACAGGTGCCGACCTTTGGGTATGCCAGGAGCGTCTTCCTTGCTGCACACCAGACCAGCTTGACAGGGACCTTCTTTCTCGGCTCCCTGGTCGGTCTGAACATACTTCATCTCACAGTTCCTCAAGGTTGTACTTGACCCTTTGTCAAGTCCTTCTTTGCTTTTCCTTAGTGCCTCCAATCGGCTGTCGAGAACCACTAGAATGGGCAAAGTGGTTCTGGGAGGTACTCTGTACTGCTCCATGCATCCTCTTATCACAGTATTGATCGGTTTATGATGTTGTGACTCTAGAGATCTTCCTTGTCTCAGTACTTGCTATTTCCTGCCTACTACAGAAGTACATGGGATAGTGGGATAGGAGGGAAGAGGTGTAGAACGAGGGTTTGAAGGAGAGGTGGAGTCAATAGCTGGAGGTTAATCCGGCACCCACTGGCAAAATACGCCCGGTATTACTGGTTAAGCCCACATGGAGTTCTATGGACTCCATGGAATGTGGATTTACCTGCCTTTACTGGCACCCGTAATTCCTGGAAATTCTGGGATACCTGGTGCTGGAAACTGTAGATCTGTTTGATGGTATCCCGCCGGAATTACTGGCGGGATACTGGCAAACTTCTAATGAGCCTCAATGTTGGGGTGTGTGAAAAACCAGAGGATGCTTCACTGCCTAAACCCCAGGGATCGATTACACCGGTGGCCAGGGCACAGCCATCGCCTTTGAATCCTGACCCTCAGGTTGGACAAGTGCGGGAGGATCACCTGGATGAGGTGTCCTCGTGGAGTGATGCCTGAGGAGGTCTGAGGCTGAAAGGAGTACCACCCATGCAATACATTGGACATGTCCCACTAATAAGATCAGGCAGTGTCAGGAACTTGATCTTAATTACAAACCCCTGGTACCTATTAGCTCTCCCCACAAGGTTAATGGTGGAACACTGACACGCTCTGAGCAAGGCAATGCACGAGAAGGAGCAGTTCTTCCAGAGCAATGGCGAACCAGGCGTAGCAGAGCAACGGGTCGAGGGACAGAACCGAGATACGGAGAAACCTTGGACACCCCAGCGAGAGATCATTTCCTCCAAAGGGCCCTGAAGGTTGCACAAGAAAACCCAGCTGGAGATAAGAGACAAACCTCTTTTTTGTTTAAAGGATACCAGCCACCCTCACAAGTGAACAGCAGAGTTGGAGAGGTGCAGCTGCAGTTTTGGTATCAGCCTTGACTTTATGATCAAAGGAACGAAAAAAATGAATTAACACAGCTGCTGGGTTGATGAAAGCAATGAAAGTCTGGTCTGTGTTAAATGAAACTTGACGACCACGGTATCCGACAAATGAAGGTTGCGCGTGTGCCGATAAGACGCAAGAGAAAGCAAAGCATTGTAAAGAACTGGAAATTAAAGATACAGAGTAACAGAGTGGTCGGGGCGAAAAGATTGCCTGATCAAACGTCTGTGAAACGTCTGATGCCCTAGAAGCAGCGGGACGAGAAAGAAACTGGGATGTAAGATTTGAACTGTTAGGTTTGATCCCGGCTGAGGGAAACCTGGATTTGAGAGATATCTTTGAACTAAGTACTGAGCTCGAAACTATATTTATCAAGAGGCCTTGGTGTAGGAGAGAAAAAGTGACGTTTGAGGAAAGGGTCGAAGTCGTCATGCCGAGGTAACAGCAAAAGCCTTGCAGTTTCAAAAGTCTTCGACAGCGAAAGGAAAGTGAAAGGAGGCTTGAGCTGGGCAGAGGGAAACCTGTACTGAATTGTAACCAGAAGGAAACAAACTTTTGTTGAACTGTATTACAATGTGAAAGGGCAAATGGGCCCTGGTCCACAAAATGAACTGCATCCTTGTGTCTGAAGCTAGTGTGTGTGCAAGGTCCAAGCGTGCCACCTTTACCCCGTGCTACAAAGCATGGAGAAGGGAGTTTTACTCAGCCATACTGACATTACTTTTGAACACTGATTTTTCCTTTTTGCATTACACGTTCCCTTTACACATTTATTATATTAGAAAGAGGGCAGGCACTAGGTTCATTATTTTGACTAAGGACTGCCTAGGACTGTATTTTCTTTTTTTCTTTTGTTGGTCAAGAATACTCCCATCTTAGTTATAGGGCAAGATAGGAGTTCTCCAACCCCCTTTAAACCATCAATAAAGGTTTTTGAAACTTGCAGCTCTTGTCAGTCTACTTGTGATACCATGCCTCCCTCACAGGTGTCACACTGTGTCTTGTTATGCTATGCCAGGGTGCACATTCAAGCCCCAGAAGTAGTCAATCGGCTTGGGCCTCCATACTATATGATGCCCCCCTACAGATATTCCTATCACAGCACCACTCAGCCTTAACATGGGGCTAATGATACCATGTGACCGAAAATACCCCTTGCATTAACAACTGACATAGCGAACCACAACCCCAGCATTACCATGCTGCCATGTAACGTTAAAGGAGATTGCACTATATTCTGCCGGTTTCTTATTATATTCTGCATGAAATGCAATGTTAATGTCCATCTGCAGATACTGTATATGTGTTAGATGGCAACCAATTTGCAATGTCTCACCAAATGCTACTTACTATGCAACGAGTTGGCACCAAAGGATGTCTGAACAGCCCACTTGAACAAGAAATCACTCTGCGCCCAGAGACACACAGCACTATCTTTGAGGAGCTCAGGGCCTCTCAAGGCAGCCTTGCCTCACATCCGACACAACTAGACAGGACAATCCCAAAGATGCTCACACATCAAACTTGTACTGGAAGGTGATGGAGTACAGCTAGGTTTCTGCGGCCTGCTGGGACCATCCCGTCACCTGCCCTTGGAGATGCACCATGACTGGGGGGGTGTAGGTGTGTGTGTTTGTAGGAGCTGTTTAAAGGATGTTTGTTTATGAGGGATTGACAGGATCTGTTAATGGTAAGTAGTGGTTTGTTTTCTTAATGCTCTTCTTTTCTACTTACAGTTTGTAGATATGAATTCATCAAGAAACATATTCATTTTTGGATTTTCCATTTTTTCTGGTCTTACTATTCCAAACTGGGCCAACAAGAACACAGAGCTCGTACAGACTGGTGAGTATAAAGACGAAAACTGAATATTATTTCTAGCTGCAGGACAGTAGAAACTAATAGTAACATAACCTCACATAACATGGTGAACCAAATGAGAGAAGTGCTGAAGGATATCTTCCATAGGATCTGGTTCACAAAAGGATTTTATTATCTAATTGTATGTGCCCAGCGTGCATTTAAGTGGGGAAAATGCATGCATTTTCTGCATAGGCAGTCACATATGTGAAACTGCAAGTATTAATTGGAGAGTCTCGGTCTATATACTGGGGAACTCTGGGGGACCAAATCAATTTAATAAAAAAACACAATATTCTTCTTCAGTCTCTCAGTTGTTTGTAAATTAACATTCATACAATGCTTCATATGAATCAAATATGTCTTTCTGTGCTATACAGTCTTTCTGTGCTATACAAACATTCACTGGCATTTTAGTGCTATACAAACAATTCTGTCATTTCCACAATCCATTCTTTGTGTTACGTCTATTGCCTGCAAACATGACTGACCCCAACATGTTTTAGTGCTAGCCCAGTAGCGGCCCTTCATCATGGGTATATATTTTTTCACTGGCATGACACGTGAGAAACCTAAAAATAGATGGATATGAGGGCCAATACATATACAGATATTGGGAAAATGTGATAAAATCAAACACAACACAAGGTGAGCGGGGTGGGAAGGCATATATGTCAAACATCAGGATGCATTGCCTTGTATACAGTTGAGCAGAATTACTAAATTTAAGGAAACTCAGCTTTTCCTTTGGTAGTGAGTTTAGAGTTTCTGTGCTTGACGATTAAGGAGCATCTTTGCTGTGTCTAAATTAACTTCTTGTAGTTCAGCGATAGCATTGTAGGCAGTCCCTAGTACACCACATATGGTATTGTACTAATACCAATGTGGCAGTTTGTATTGCAGATGTTTTAACAGGCGCGTAGTGTTCTCATGCGGAACCAGCAGATCTGAACCAGTTTTCTCTGAAGCTCAAAGGAGAGTTTTCTGTCTAGTACAACATCCTGGTTTTTGACTTCCTTGCTTGTTTGGAGATAATCCCTACATGTGCTGGCTGGCCATAAATCTGATGTCAATTCCCGAAGAGGTGTTGCATACATAATAATCTGTTTTTTATGGTTACGCGTTGGATGTCATACAATGATCATTGTGGTGCATACCATTTATTAGTGCATCTGATATTCTTCCCTTTCTCTATTCGTATTAGATGTTGCGTGCCATCCACTGAACTATAAAAGCCTAG
This sequence comes from Ambystoma mexicanum, assembly GCF_040938575.1. Lineage (NCBI taxonomy): Eukaryota > Metazoa > Chordata > Amphibia > Caudata > Ambystomatidae > Ambystoma > Ambystoma mexicanum. The sequence goes on along the minus strand of NC_090936.1, from coordinate 495,383,799 downwards.
ACCATAGAAGTTGATTATCTGGACTAAAGGCAAAACATAAAGGTTTAGAAGAGGAGGCTGCACAAACCCCTGTGGGGCATCGCCTGCGGTGGGGATGAACAGAGAGGGATAGCAACAGATTGAGAATAGTGGGATAAGAAAGAACGGCCCTGCATAAAATTGTACCCACTACTCTACTTGCGTCTCCCTGGACAGAAGCATGATATGGCTTTGCTGGATGCCACAGATGGACCCAGTAGCGCTAGAGCAGTCATCCCTCTGTCTAGTTGTAGTAAAACGTTGTCTGAGTGCTAGAACTGCCCTTTCTGTTTCTCTTCTTGGGTAGAACGATGTGGTCCAGTATATGGGGGGGGGGGTTTATCAACTGGATTGAATAGCCTTCTCAATATTTTGGATTGGGAATGGTATATTGCAATATTTGAAAAGGGGTGTAACTTGGAACTATCAACTAGATCGTCATTTGGCATTTTTGGTTTTCAGTAACTACTGAATGCATGAACATAATGTGAAATGTGCCCTCTTGAACAGACTTATATTTTTTTGTCTGTCAGGGTTCCTTGTCAGCTTGAGTTTCCTTGTAGCTATATGTTCTTTGAAAGGCTTTTACTGACAATGGTATGAAGGTGTTTAAAGTTTGACTTGGACCTTTACTAATTCTAGTAGTGGCTGCTTGGGCACTGTGACGAATCGAGGGATTCAGTAACTTCTCCCTAAGGCAGAGCCTTTCCTTGTTAGGCTAGGGAGGTGAGTTTTATGTGATACCCTGTCTAGGGGTAGAGGCAAGCAGAACAACCCATCAATGCCAAGCTTTTACATCTGCTACCGTGATGTTATATCTAAAGACAAGTACCTGCCTGGTACTAAAATGAAGAAACCCAAGTTAGCCATAATGACTATGACTGAGAGAGAGAAGAATGGATTCCACAAGACACTGGGGAAACACCAGAACAGTGTCATAAGAGTGGTAGGAGAGAGAGCCAAAGAGAAAGAGAGACCTTGGAGTTTCAAACCAGCTGGGAGAGATACATTGGAGAACACGGGGAGATGCTGCTTCCTGAGCTGGGAAGGCGCTACAGAGAACAGGTTTCAAAGTTCTCTGATTTGGTGGACAGGCTAGCGAGAGACTGCGAAGTAGAAGTTGGTGCCAGGAGGGACACACAAGAAGGAAGCATTGGTTCAGACAAGGAGAGAGGAAAACCCAAGCCGATACCACATACCGAGAAGCATAGCGAATGTGAGGAAGGAAAAAGAGTCAAGAACAGGGACGTCATTTCACCAAAATGCCAGGGGTAGCGGAAGTGACATCACACGACCCTTGACCCCGTGGTGACATCACAGAAAGTGATGTCATTGGACCCCACCCCGAAGTGATATCGCGGGATGCGATGGAACGCGACCTTTCAGCCGTTGACAAAACAGGAAGTGCTATCACATAGCATTGTACACTACAAAAAATATGGTTATGGTATCACTATAATGTGATGTACATTTCATACATGAATGGGTCGCCATATGTATCGTTAAGATCAGTGTGTATAGGCCCATATTACCAAATTACTGTGAATGCAAGCAGACGTCCATGACCAAATGATAATGATGTGTTATTATATAGCACTTGCACTTCACCGCTTTATATAGAAAAAATATGCACCCAAAATCACCCAACCTGTATTGGTACTCATTTATCGACCTCAGAAGGATGAAAGGCTGAGTTGAGGCGTTTAAGAACAGACTAAATCAGTAACTATCCCCCTGAAGCGTGCCTGAAATAAACCTTTAATGAGTCTAGCATTTATTGTATAGAATTCCAGAAAGACACATTATTTGGTATTCCTAATCTTTCTTATTTAGGGTCAGTGCTGAAAGTGTTAGACTTGTGTCACTCCTTTTCTTCTTTTTCTTCTTTTTTTAAGGGGCTTTAACAAGAAAACCAGCCACTCCACAAGTAAAGAGCCACATGGTGCTGGCCACAGCCCATGAGCTTGCATTACAAAAAAGCTCACAAGGGTGACCACAGAGGTCGCAAGGGAGACCTCGGGGGTCGCAGTTGCGACCTCTGGCGACCCCTAAATGACATCCCTGGTCAAGAGCCAGCACCATCCTGACAATCGCGGCCTAGAAGAAGGAGGACACCAACCCCACGGCACTGCCCCCTTCCAAGTAAGGTAATGGGAAGAGCTAGAGGACACTGGGAGAAAGGCAGTGATGATTATTGGAATAGCCATCTACATTGCAGTCTGAAAAACTATTATGATGATTGGGGCAATCATACTTGTCCCAGTGGGAAATGTGAGGAAGGCATGGTATCAACAGTAAGACAGATGCACATGACCACAGTTCAAGGGTGTTTTATTGAACTTTCACAAGGGTGAGATAAACGCCTATCTAAACCTAAATCTAAACATGGGAGCAAGCTACGACCATCAAATAATAAATAATGCAGTCTTAGTAGTGTCTTGTCAACATAAAAGGGCCTATACTAAAAAACGTATTGCCAATCCTTACTACTAATTTACAAATAATGTGGGGTGAGGGTCATGAAAAAGAAAGAAGTGTTCATAAAATGATAAGTCAGGGTGATTGTCAGGATGATTGGGGTGTTGGCCTCCCTTCCCCACGTTTTCAGCACATTTTCAGTACGAGCAAGGCGGTTCACTCAAGCCAAGCACACACACTGGCTTCTACAGTACAGGAATACAGTTCTATTTTCACAGTTCAGGAACTCCTGTGCCCAAGTCTCTTTGCTTCTTGCAAGTCTCTTGACTCAGAGGGCCTGTGGTATACACAACAGCACGGAAACAATCTTTTCCGTGGATCCCCCTCTCCTGGGTTGAGACCCCCTGCATCCCCCTCATCTGGGCTCAGACCCCTTTCAACTCAAAGGTTCCACATTGTATCCCCCTCTTAAGGATTCCGATCCCTTTGTTCGCTTATGTCTGAGAGTTCTTTTGTGGGTGACTCATGCTTCCCTTTCATTCAATCAATTAGTCTCCCTTAGCCGTGCCCAGACCAATTTGGATTTACTTTTAACTACTGAAGACTTTCGAATGTGCACAGGATTTAGCAAGACCCATTGCATGACCACTTCAAACTCAGTATTCCTTTTCCTCACATTCAACATCAATTGGATACCTAACTGAGACCTTTGAATGTGCACCCACCTTGCGCCGGATCACTCTGTGCATGGTATCTCTTCTCCCAAAGTTCATTCACTTCTTTGGTTCCAAATATACTTGCGTAGTTCATCGGCAACGCCTCACACACTGTTCTCTTTATACAAAGTTGCTGCTTGAGACCTTGGTTCAAAACACAAGCTGGTTCGGTATCAATCTCTCCGACTCATTGGCTGTGCTGTCCTTTCTGACGCTGCTTTGTTGTAGGAGCCAAGGACCGTCCCATGGCAGCAATCGCTTCTCCCCGCCTTGGTTATCAACACGGGAGAGCCCCGGGTACCTCCGGCACACACTGTGCAGGTTTGATCAGCCTTAGTTCCTGGTCTTCGGTTTATTACTTTCCAAGGCTCATGAAAGTAATGGTCTTTAGAGGTCACGGGTACTTCCCTCCTTGTGACTCTCTCTCTGGCCTCGCCCTCTTTCTCCTTGTATTAAACTGGCATCTTGGAACTGCTGTTTCCTTGTGTGGTTTGCCTCGCTCTGAGTGTGCTTTCATGCTCCAACATTTACCCGTGTGGGGAAGTGTGATGGAAGACGGGTGTGTGTAATAATCCGTAATTGCCTGCCCATGATGTTGGGACATGTCGGGTATATGGCTCTGGTGTTAGTCCGTTGTCGCTCATGGTGAGTTATTCGTGAGAAAGTGTCTGTGTCGGGAAGGGGGAGAGGGAGTGAGTTCCTAAATATCCTACCTGGTGGATGGGGAAAGGTTGTTACAGGGATGGGGATACTGCGTCTCACCATCCGGTGTCCCACTTCCACTCCCGTAAGACCCCTCATCCAGGTGATCCTCCCGCACTGGTCCACACCTGGGAACTGAATCCAAAAGCGATGGCCGGGTCCTGGCCACCTGGGTGACATATCCCAGGGACTAGTGGGTGAGACACCTTCAGGTTTCTCAGAGAGAACAAATCCTAAGTTGAGTAAGAATCATTATTGGGCCCAGCAAACTCATCCCAGAGAGTGACAGGATCCTAAGAAGAGTGAGAATCTTTATTGGGTTCATAATACTTGCCCCAGTGAAAGACCAAGTAATAAGAAGAGTGAAAACAGTCACTGGGTATATTATACACATTCCAGTGAAAGGCCAAGTGAGCAGTGGATTAAGATTGGTACTAGGAGAAGATTGTTTATAACCCCCAAGTCCTACGTTTGAAATCAGAGACACTTTTAACTTCACATAAGAAGGACACAGAGAACCTAAAGATATCTGAGGGTCTATAGAAAGAGACTCAAGAAGACAAGAGAAAGGGAACCAAGGGGCCTCAAAAAATCCCGTAAGTGAATTGAACAAACTGATACGAAAGAGAGCCAAGAACTATCTGAAGATTCTATATTGATAGAGACTTGCTGAGAAAGCACCGCCAGGAAAAGAGGGTCATTCTCCAGGAATTTAGTTTAGTGTTAGTGGTAGGGTCAGCGTAGCTTAGTTTTTGACGGAGGACATACTTTTACTTTGGACGTAACAACTGACGACGAGCACCCTAGGTTGATGTTGCCTTAGGGCGTCATGTTCTTTTAAATTTTAATAAAAGCATCTTGAAAATGGCGACGTCTAGTCTTTCTCCTTCTTCTGTCCCTCCACATATGGTATCAGGACTGGGATATGGCTCAGCTGATAAAAGCTGGTAAACCCTAAAATTCAGTAAGCAAAGTTCTGAAGCCTTTACACCCATAGTAGCGACTGCTGAATCAATTGGGTTTGATCTTCAAAGTATTGCTGAAATAACAATACAAGCAGGTGAAAGGCAGTTGATTCCTACAGGGCTAATTTAACCCCCCCCCCAAAGGAACCTATATCAGATTGGCCTCTAAATCCAGTCTGGCTTGGAGGCACGGCCTAGATGTGATGGCTTGAGTTATTGACCCAGACTATATCAGTGACATGAGTCTTATGGCACAACCATGGGAAATATCCATATACTGTCAAGAAAGGGGAGAACATTGTACAGGGTAATTTTAGAAAAATCTTTATAACCAGTTCTCCAGGAAGTGCAAGAACAGGGTGAGACCGCTAGGGGTTCACAGGGGTTTGGGGAGGCTGATCAAACCCAGAAGGACAGACCAGTCCAAGAGCTTGGTGAGGTAGACCTTCTTCCAGATCTAGCTTTCACGCATCAAAATGACCCCATATTTACTGAAGCATTGGTTAAAGTCATGTCTGGAGAGAGGTTGTGGTCAAGTTGGTCCCTTTGTCTTTATTAAGAAAGGTATTTTGTATCGGGCAGAAATCACCCCAGAAGGAAATCCTAGGTCCCAATTAGTGGTTACTAGAAGTCAAAGGCGGATAGTGTCGGAACTGGCCCACTCCCATTTAACTGCCAGACAGACCAAGAACCAGGTCATACCAAAATTTCATTGGCCCGGAATGTATGTGGATGTTGAAGACTTTGTGTTGACCTTTCCCCTTTTTCAGAAAACTGCAACCACTCATGTTCCCCCAGTTCCTTTACAACCCCTACCTATTATTGAAGTACCCTTCTCAAACATTGTCATCGATATCGTAGGGCCCATTGAACCATCCAAACTTGGGAACAAATGTCTTGTTATCCTACATTATGCTACGAGCTATCGAGAGGCCTTCTCCCTAAGAAACAACACAAGCCAGAACATTTAAAACATCTCATACCCTTTCTGTCTCAAGTGGGTTTCCCTAAAGATATGTCAGAGGTGAAAGAAATCTTACAGATCAAAACCCTGAGAACATCTGTTTATCACCCGCAGACTGACAGGTTAGTCGAATGCTTTAATCAGAGCCTGAAGAGGATTCTAAAAAATTAGAAGCAGACAGCAAAAAATGGCAAAATATGATTCCATGGGCACTTTTCGCTGTGAGAAAGTCACCTCAAAGCTCTTTGGGATATTCTCCCTTCAAACCTCTTCATGGTAGAGAGCCCCAAGTTGTACCTGGCATGCTCAGAGAAACGTGGGAGGAAATAGAGTAAGCTGTACTAAACTATATCACAGACGGCACAAAACCGTACACAACATATGGCCATGGATAGGGAAATTTTGAGAAAGCATTTGGGAGAGGCCCGACAAAACCAAGACCAACTATAACAAGAAGACGTTTACACTTTCCTTTTCTGTGTGCCAAATGGTCTTAGTTTTACTACCCACCTCTGACAGCAAATGTTGTCAAAGTGGTTTGGGCCCTGTAAGATTCTAGAGAAAAAAGGTCAGCACAATGATGTGGTCTCCCAAACTGACCGAAAACCCATCTTTATCATATCATCCTTGTGAAGGAATGGAGGGTAGATCCTACTGAAAAGTATACTCTGAAGATGGCCACCTTGCTCACAGGTCAAGGATAAGAGAATAACCTTGTACCATAACATGTACCCCTTTCTCAACAAGAACAACTCAGGGATGCATTACACCAATTCCCTGATGTTTTCAAAAACCAACTTGGGAGAGTTAAAAATGTTGTACATACGATACAAACACCCCAAGGGAAGGCAGTGAACCTTAAACCCTACCGAATTCCTGAGTCCAGGAAATAATCTCCCAAGAATTGTAAAACATGCTCCAGGCTATCATTATCGAACCTTCTGAGAACCCATGGTCTTCGGCAATAATAATAATAATAATTTCGCATTTATATAGCGCTACGAACCTTCAGGTATCTGAGCGCTGCTTAGACCCACGGTGTGTGGTGCTCATTTATCGTCCTCGGAAGGATGAAAGGCTGAGTTTGGCCGTGCCGGGATTCGAACCTGCGTCGGCGGGCTTTGCACTGATGTCAAAGCGAGCGCTCTACTCGCTGTGCCACTTGACCGGCTTATATACTCTTAGTGGCCAGACCGGATCAATCTGCACAGATTTTAAGAAGTCGAATTCCACCTCACAGTTCGACATCTATGCGATGTCCAAAATCGATGACTTACATGACAAAATGGAAGTGCAAAATTAATCTTCACGGTTGATCTCACCAAAGGCTATTGGCAAGTCCCTCCCAAGACTCCCGATATGGAGAAAACAGCATTTGACACCGCACAGCGATTATTTTAATTCACAGTATTACCCTTTGGGTTACATGGGGCCTGATGGACCGAATATTGCAACCCTTTTCCCATTTCTGTGGCGCATACATCAGCGATATTGTAATCCATAGTGGAACCTGGGAAGAATATATTTGTCACTTGTATGAGATCATTCGGTCATTGAAAAAGGCTGGACTGACTGCAAACCCCCAAAAATGCCATCTAGCCCAACTGGCAGTCCGTTACCTGGGTTTTTTCCGTATGTAATGGATTGGTCCAGCACCAGATTGAAAAAATCAGGCAGTAAAGCTTACACCGCCTCCTAAAAACAAGCGAGCTCAGGGCATTCTTAGGGCTCACAGGATATTACCATCAGTTTATCCCTAATTATTCCACCATTGCTGCCTGATTGACCGACAAACTCAAAAACGCTGAGCCTCAAAAATTGGTGTGGAATAAACAGGAAAAAGACAGCTTGGATGGCTTGAAAACCATCTTATGCAGCGAGCCAGTACTTGAGGTCACCAATTTCAATCAGCAATTTATACTGCAAACCGATGCATCAAAAGTTTGGATTGGGGTAATCCGGTCACACGAGTACAAGGGCAAAGAACACCCCATCCTGTACATCGGTAGAAAGCTTTTCCCAAGAAAGCAGAAGTACGCCACCATAGAGTTAGAAGTCTTAGCCATTAAGTGGGTGATAAATCACCTAAAATGCTATTTTATGGGACGGAAGTTCAGATTGGTCACAGACCACTCCCCACTCTCATGACTTCCAACCCTTGAATAATGCACTGGTTTCTAGATCTCCACCCCTACTGTTTCCAAGGGAGCATAGAAAGGTGACAGAGCAAGGAAATGTTGATCTTCTCAGCAGATTCCCAATCAATGAATAAGGGGAAGCCAAACCTCTAAGGAAAAGGTTATGTGACGAATTAAGGGATTGTCACTTATCCCCAGGGAGGGAGACTTTCCTTGTGAGGTTAGGGAGGTGATCCCGTACACAATTCCCTCCCTACTGGTAAAGACAAGCGGGACCTCATCGGGCCCCCCGCCCAATGGGGAAAAGGACAGATGGCAACAGATTAATAGTGGGATGGGAAAGAACGGCATCAGCATAAAATTGTACCCTAAACTCTACTTGCATCCCCACTAGACAAAAGCATGATATGGCTTTGTTGGATACCACAAATTGACCCTTTAGAGACAGCGCAGTCATCACTCTGTCTAGTTTTAGTCAAATGTTGTCTAAGAATGCTAGAACTACCCTTTCTGTTCCTCTTCCTGGGTATAACTCTGCCTCGGTGGGGTCCAGTATATGGGGGATTTCAGCTGGACTGAATATGGGATTGAATAGCCTTCTCAATATGTTGGACTAGGAATGGGATGTTTGAAAAGAGGTGTAACTTGGAAATATCTCATAGATCCTGATTTGGCGTTTTTGGTTTTCAATGCTTAAACATAATATGAAATGTGCCCTCTTGAACAGACTTAAATATTTTTGTCAGAGTACTTTTGGTCATCATCAGAACGTCCTTGTAGCTACATGACCTTTTGAAAGGCTTTTTCTAACCATGGTATGAAGGTGTTTAAAGTTGATTTGACCTTTACTAATTTTAGTAGTGCCTGCTTGGGCACTGTGACGAATCGAGGGATTCAATCACTTCTCCCCAGGGGGCAGCCTTTCCTTCTGAGGCTAGGGAGGTGAGCCCGCAATTCTCTATACCCTCTCTTGGGGTAGAGGTAAGTGGAACTTCACCCGGAGAGATACCCCCCCACCCATGGGGATAAGGATTCCCATTCCGATGTAACTCCCTTCCCACCTCATTCAAGAACCCACCAATGCCAAGCTTGTTGAGAGAAAACGAGAAGAATCCATGTACATCTGCTACGGTGATGTTGTATCTAAAGACGAGTGCATGTGAAACTCAAGGGAGTCCTATGTCTATGACTGAGACAGAGAAGAGGGACTTCCACGAGATGCCAGTGAAGCCCCAGAACAGCATCATAAGAGTGGGAGGAGAGGGAGCCGAAAAAAGAGAGACCTGGTAGTTTCAAACCATCTGTGAGAAGGACGCTGGAGGAAACTGGAAGACGCTGCTTCCCAAGCTGGTAAGGCGCTGCAGAGAACAGGTGTCGGAGTTCTCTGATTTGGTGGACAGGCTGAGAGCCTGCAAATTTGAAATTGGTCCCAGGAGGGACAAACGAAAAAAAAATAATAATAATCTAGCATTTATATAGCGCTACGAACCCTCAGGCATCTGAGCGCTGCTTATTATTACCCATGGTGTGTGGTGCTCATTAATCGACCTCGGAAGGATGAAAGGCTGAGTTTGGCCCTGCTGGGATTCGAACCTGCATCAGCAGGCTCTGCACAGATGTCAAAGCAAGCGCTCTACTCGCTGTGCTATTGGACCGGAAAAGGAAGCGGTGTCTGAGACAAGAAAGAACGGAAACCCTGAACCGATACCGCAAACCGCGAAGCATAGAGGAAGTCCGGAGTGAGAACCGTCCTGACAATCACAATCTCGCAGAAGGAGATGGAAGGACGCCAATCCGGTGACACAGCCCCATTACAAGGAAGGTAGCGGGAGAGCAAGAGACCCGGGTAGAGAGGCAGTGAAAATGATTGACATAGTCATAATCGTCAGTCTGAAAAATGTATATAATGATTGGTTCAATCGTACTTGTCCCAGTGAGAAACCAAACCCTAAGATTGAGAATCATTATGGCAACTTCTAATCCGTCTTATCCTTCTGAGTGTCCATAACACCTGTAGTAGAACACCAACTATACTCTCTGCAAGGACCAACTATACTCTCTGTAAGGTGCTGTACTGTATATTCCTTCTCTCTGCTGCTTGCATCACTATGGTCGGGCATCAACTCTATCTTTTGTTGCAGGGGAAAGTGACAAGAGTCATCCCTAGATTAAGCTACATTTCTCGCCATGTCATCCCACTTATGCAGTGGTTTGCTAGGAATAAGAAATGATCAATTTTTTCAAACCACCTGAAAATGAATAAACTAAGATGTTAATGATGTAAATAAGGTTCATATTTTAAACCGAGAAGGCTGGTGTAAAAGCCTTTGGTAGCTTAAGACATGCAGCCAGGTTTTAGAATCAATAGTTCCTGTGTTAGGTCATGGATTCCTACAGATACACTGTTTGATCTAGGCCAGGGTCCCCAAAACTTGGTGGGCAACAAGCAACATTTGCTTCTGAAATGAAATGGTGAGCAACATCCGTTCCTAGACAGAACATTGGGGTTCATTACGAGCCTGGCGGTGAGGGACAAAAGTGGAGGTAATACTGTTTACCTCCGTTTTTCCTGCACCACCAAACTACAAGTTTGCCAGTGTTAGCGGCAAATTCGCTTGGGTTAGCATACGGTAATACCAGCAAAAATCCCCAATGGAGTTATATGGACTCCATCAAATGGGGATTTACACTGGCAAACAACCACTTGTAATCAGGTGGTATTACCGCTGGAGGTAATACCACCTGACCAAGCGGTGGTATCAGTAAATCCCTTTGCTGGTATTCCAGAGGATTTACAGCCGGAATACCGGCAAACTCACAATTACCCTGATGGTCTTTCAGGTGGTGGCAGTAATACATTTAATAATAGAAATCGAGCATGTTAATGTGCAGCAACTTAGTAAAGAACCAAATCTAGCCCAGACAAATTGGCAATGACCTTTAACTTTATTTGTGTTTTAGAAGGAATGCAAGTGGCAAATGAGGCATTTTTGAGCGTTCAAGATTATTAATAGTGGCCAAAACATGTAGGATTTAAAAGCACTTTACTGCAGCTTTAGATTTATTCCTCAAGGAATATTTAATATGATATGGCATTGTAAAGCACCTATATATACAAGTGTTTCAAGGTTTTTGAGAAACATAGTAGCAAATGGTGGTTGTGCAAGCACCTTAGGTCGGGAATTTTGGCTACAAATTGGAGCATTCAAAGACCACTGTGCAGAAGGATTTGGGAGTGATACCAATGAAATTTGGAAGAATATTTTGGCATTTAATTTATTTATTTATTTATTCGTATTTGTTAAGCGCACAGAATCAGCCCTGAGGCATCGTGGCGCTGGTTACAGAAATAGCGCTGGTTATAGGAATAGCGCGACTTAGTTACAGCATAGAGGCATACAGGCATACAAGTTTGAACAGTAACAATATTTAGCAATGTGTGCCTGATTGGCTGTAGGTAGAGGAAATTTAGTTAAAGAGAGAGGTTTTGAGTTTTTTTCTAAACGCTGTGAGGGAGCCTTCTGCTCTTAGAGCGTGGGGGAGATTGTTCCAGAGTTTTGGTGCTATGTAGGGGAAACCCCGCCCTCCTGCTGTAGTCTTATTGATGCGTGGTACAGTGAGTTGGTTAGTGTAGCACAGTCTGGTAGGTCTGGATGAGGTCGGTCTGAGAATAGTGTCTGGGAGATATGATGGTGCAGTGTGGTGGATACATTTGTGGGTGGTAGTCAGTACCTTGAAGGTGATGCGTTCCTTGACAGGGAGCCAGTGAACTGATTGTCTTGCCAGTGAGATGTGGTCCCTTTTGGAGATGTTTAAGGCTGCTCTTAGAGCGTTATTTTGGGTTACCTGAAGTTTGTTTAGGTTTTTTTCAGAGGTGCCGGCTAGGAGTGCATTGCAATAGTCAAGTTTAGCGCCTATGGTAGCTCTTGCTATTGATAGGCAGTTTTCTTTGGAGAGGAATGGTTTGATGGCGTTGATGAATTTAGTGCTTAGTGCAGATGCGGAGACAATGGCACTAACTTGTTTGTCCATGGACAAGGTTGCATCAATGTAGACCCCTAGCGTTTTCACAGAAGATAGGACTTGGATAGTGCAGTTGTCGATGTTGAAATTGGCATAGCAACTATCTAGCCTGGCCAGTGTGGATTTTTGGCCGAGGATAAGGATTTCAGTCTTATCCCCGTTAAGACATAGGCCGTTAGTGGCCATCCAAGCTTGAATGGTGGCGTATATGTGTTTTAGAGCCAGAGCGTCTTTGTGGTATGAGCCTGTTAGTGGGAGGAGCACTTGGGTGTCGTCTGCGTAGTTGGTGTAGGCAATCCCAAGTGCATCAAGTTTCTCGAAAAGGGGCTTAGTGAATAAGTTGTAAAGCGTAGGTGCTGTACAAGAGCCTTGAGGGACACCGCAGTGTATTATGGATGGTGTTGCGTTAGAAGTGTTAGAAAAGACTTTCATTGCCCTCCATTCAAGAAATGATGTTATCCAGGAGATGGCTTGGTCAGAGAAGTGTGCAGAGTGGGAGAGGTGTGAGGTGAGGGTCTTGTGGTCCACTAGGTCGAATGCCGCTGAGATGTCGAGGAGAAGTAAAAGGGCGGGTTTACCTGTGTCCAATATCTTGGTTATTTGGTTTTTAAGGTCCAGCAGAGCAGTCTCTGTTCCATGACCTTTGCGGAAGCCTGACTGTCTGGTACCTAGGATGGAGTTAGATTCAAGGTATAGTTGGATTTGGCTGTGTGCCACTTTATCTAGAATCTTGAGAAGGAAGGGGACTGTTGTTATAGGTCTGTAGTTGTTAGGCACCGTGGGGTCGAGAGTGGGCTTTTTTAGAAGTGGGCGCACCCAAGCTTCTTTGAGACTGTCTGGGACAGAGCAGGTCTTGAATGAGGCATTAATGAATGTGGTAATGATTGGGGCAAGTGGTTCAGCGCAGTCCTTGATTAACTTAGGAGGGCATGTATCGGCTTTGCAAGTCGATGGTTTCAAATGTTTCAGTATGTCCAGGACTTCTAGTTCTGAAACTTCGTTAAAGGCAAATTTGGGGATGTTAATGGTTTTGCTAGACGATTGAGAATCTGAGTGCCGACTCTGTTTCGGCAGGGTATTGTAGTGGTCACAGATTTTGTTTTGTAGGAGGTCTATTTTGTTGAGCATGGCGGCTTGGATACTGTTGCAGTGAACAGTACGTTAATTTGATTGTAATGAAGTTAGGCAATTTAACAAATCACGGACAGTTTGGTATCCAAATGCAGATAGGCAAAGTATCAGACAATCTCATTTTCTTACTAGGAGACTGCAGTGAGTATGGTGAATTTCTAACAAATGTTTGATGTTATCAAACACAAACCATGCCTGTGCAATTTAGGTATATGTAATGATCTAATGATTGCAAACCGAGCATGCATCCCAACTATTAAAACAATTCTCCACTTATTAGCTGTGCAAAGGAACAGAAGATGACAATTACTTATCAGGACACGTGGGTAATTTAATTTGTCTATTGGAGTATGGAACATTTCTAACTAATGTGAATGGTGTATACCAACGCACACCTTGCATGTACATACAAACAATTGAAACCTATGTAATTATGGACAGCTGGGCATCATGCTACTTATTTCGCCAGTACATAACTGCCAACCTTCTGCTAACTGCCCTATTACGCTCCATGGCGTGCAGAATGGGTGCGACCCAGTTGTTTACAGTGGTTGCTAAACAGATGAAGTATCTGCCTCAGTCTGTGCTCCTGCTCAGAGTGGTCCAGAGGTTCTGGAGTTTTACAGAGGTAGGCTGGCACAGCAAATGCAGGTTGAATAACGGACTGTTTTACTGCTGATTACAATAACAGTGGCAATGTTATTCCCTAGGCCTGTCAGCCTACCCTAACATTTGGCGCCTAAATTCACCTCAATTGTACACCGCCAGGTTAATATGGTTTTGACTTCCACATGGCTGGGAAATGTGTGTACCTCTGATTTTAACAATTAGTTCTTCATGAAGCACGCCTAATTTGTAGCCTTAAAACTCATCATTCGCCTCCTACTATGCTCAATGCGCAGTGCAGACACATGAGACCACCAATTGTGGTAGTGCAATAACAATTTGTCTATGCTTTTAGTCCATCAGACCCTCCAAATCTCCACCCTTCAGCCCATTCCAGTGATGCCTCAACAACAAGCAATAAGTCATGTCTATCCGCCATGACAAGCTGAATGGCTATATTTTCCTAGCACTCTAGCACCCCCTCTTTTTTTGGCCTCAGCACAGTTTCCCAGAGCAACTGGAGATCACACATTTTAGGGTGTTGCTAGCAAAATATTGCTCCTAGCTACACTTTGGGGATCACTGATCTAGGGGCCAATTGTATATCCTCCTTGTTTTCTACTTGTCTCCATCATCTGTACAAAAGGAGAAGCACAAATTCCTCCTATGCACTGCTAATAATGGAGGGGGGCACACAAATATTTGGTTCGTCAATTTCGGATGATGTCAGATTTGTGAGAACAAGCCACAGATCATGTGCTGTCAAACTACTTTAACTGCTCCTTATAAATTGAGGAGCCTGTATCTATACTGGAAACTGGTCAATGTTCCCTCAAACAGGTTGTTACACACCAGTTATAATCTTGCTGTAGACAATCCTCTGGAATTTTCTGGTACTTGCCTTAATTCTCTAGCTCAGAATGCTCACAATGCTTGATCATTTTTGGATCCTACCAGCATCTTCCTTGATTCAAGACTCGCTTTAAGAAACTGGCTCGTGAGTTGGATATGTAGCAATCCCTAGCTAACCTAGCTGGAAAATCACCTAGTGGTGATTACAATACCCAGCACCTCTGTTCCAACAGACAGCGGAAATATCTAGATGAGCATCTGCATAATTGTATTGTTACTAACCATATGAGACTCAAAGGTAATACTGTTGCCCCGCATGAAGTCATGGGTGGACGGAATGGCATTTGTAGAGTACGTCGCTGCTGAAGACTATATGGGCAATCATCTCTCGAAACAACAAAACATCGAATCCTTGAATGCGAGAGTTTGATTGCACTTAGAAGGAAAACTCCAGTGGCTTGCGGCCGTAACTTGGATAACATTTATTTAAAGAGTATGGTAGGAAATTTATGACGGTGATGTGATTTCAGTGTATCACTTGACTCAAATGTGGCATCATATTGATCAAATAATTGAATAATGTTCACATTGATTTAATTATGTATGTAATTGTGCAATGTTTAAGCTTTTGTTAATAGTTGTATAAAAAGCCGGACCAGGTTATATAAATAACTACTTTTCATGTCTGCCTTCTCTTTTAGGAATACTCCAACTTGACCAAGTGTTACAAGTGCTCCTGACTACTGGCATGTTTGTGGGAGGGTTCTTTGGATTTCTTTTAGACAACACTGTTCCAGGTAACTAATTTTAAAGCATTTTTAAGCAATGATTTAACACTTTGTGCCACACTGGGAATTAAGTATTTCCTGACAACTGGCCAGCCATCTGGGAGCACTCAATGGCAAGACATTTCTATTGGAGCTTGGCTGCCACCTTCCATATGCATTCACCCATTTTTTCTGCCCTACTAAGGTAAAGAAAAATTTACTTACCACAGAATGTTCTGTCTGATGGATGCACCCCCTCTGGATTCCTCATTTATTATTATTTTTTTTACTTGATTTAACTTTCTAGTTTTTACAAGTTTTGCACCTTGTTACAAATATGAATTTTTCTTTTTCCTTTTTTCCTTTGTCTTTTTGTCTTTTTCCTTATTGAAAGAAAAGTCAGTTTGAGTAGATGACTAGATGTCCTTCGGTTTCTAATCCATTCCTGTCATAGGTTATTTCGAGTCCAGATTTAGGCTTTCTGAAAAATTCCCCACTGCGATGACTGGTTTGGTTTGTTCTCCGTTCATCAAGTATGCCCACCAGAAGTCTTCTTCCAGACTACAGAAATAAGCGTAGAGATGGCCAAGATGTGTGCTTCTGGTGGACGATAGGCCTTTGCAGTTAAGGAGCAGGTGTTTTAGTGTTTCCACTCTTTAAGGCTCCTTGCAATATCGGCAGTTGTTAGACTTTGTTTTATCCCGAATTGCTTGAATTTCCTTTGTTTTTAGGATGTTCAGCCTGGCTCTCATCTAGATCGAGCAAAGGTTTTTGTAAAGGAATTTCACCAGGTAGTTTACAGGCATGTTCAGTTTCACTGCTGCTGTAGGCAAATTAGATGTCAATTTGTTCTTCCCAGCCGTGTCCAATGTTTTACACCAGTCCAGTTCTTTCCGTTTTTTTTGTAGTTTTCGTTGGATTTTCCTCGAGCTCTTTCTCAGAGCTACTAATTTCCTCCAGGAGCAGCAGATTTTTACGGACCCATGATGCCAGCATCTTGTTGTTTCCTTTATTTATTTCTGTCTGGATCATCTGATAGATTTTCTGAGTTTGTACGCAATCTTTCCTAAACAGCATTAGACCATTCAGGTCAACAATGGCTTTTAATAAAGTTAGACTTAGTTCTCGCCTGATTGATGCTATCGGTGTTGAAGGTGGCAGATGTAGTGTTTTCCTACAAAATAGTCCTATTTTGGACCAGAATTCAGATGGTATGGCTGACATTGCTTCAGCACCGTAAACTAATGCAGGGACTACTTTCATTTTATAAAAGTTGATTGATGCTGGAGGATCGTCCGAATCTCCTGTCCATCATCTGTGTTTGGCTGCTTAAGATGGTTTCTTGCATGGGTTGTTCTTGTGGGCTAGTGCTGCATGTAACGCCTAGGTATCCAAAGGCTTACACTCTTTCTAGTGTATCTTTGAATAGGTGCCATGTTGGTGATCTTTTCTTTTTTAAGGTTGGAGCTTTTTATAAAATCATCATTTTGATTTTTGTTCGATTTATCTCAAGATCGTTCAGTGTGAGGTAAACCAAAAGGTTATCAAGTTTCCTTTGTATCCCGACAGCCATCTGATCAATCAGGATAATATCGTTTGCATAAAGAATTCTGGCAATCTTTTCCTCGCCCAAGGATGGAGGGAAGATTCTGATACCACTTTCAGACCTTTGAAGATAGCCGATATAGGCCTTGTAGAGAGCCGGGGCAAGGGGACAGCCTTGCCTGACCCCTCTGTACGCTGGAATGCTTCGGGAAAGGAGTCCAGTTTGTTGAGTCATACTTGCACAAAGGTGTCGGTATGAAGGGCTTTGATGGGGGCCAAGATCGACAATGGGCAACCCCATATAGAGAATTTGTTCCAAAGTCTCTATTCACCTTGTCAAAAGTCTGAGACAGATCTATGAAGGCTAGCATAAGACGAGGTGAGCCTTCTAAGACTTTTGATTTTAAGATACTAAGTATCATGATGTTAGCAGAAGTTCCTACATTTTTGGTGAAACCAGTTTGGAAATCATCATGTCCTATTGAAGATAGAGCCCATGATCTAAATTTTTCGAGCAGAAACGCCCCAAAAAGCTTACCGATACAGTCCAGTAAAGCAATGGGACGATAGCTGGCTGGGTTTCCCTTGTCCCCCTTTTTGTATATCGGTACAATATTGGCTGTTTTCCAAGACTTTGGTATTGTGTTGGTCTCTTCACACATTCTAAAGATTTCTGTAATCAAAGTCGCTCAAGCTTCAGGGTTTGCTTTTAAATACATATTTGACAACCCGTCAGGGCCAGGTGCTCTAGATGTTTTTAACTTGTTGATTTTATTCATAATGGATACCTTGTCTAGCTCTACATCCCATTTTTCTTTAATAGGGACAGGATCCCAGTTGTTAGGTTGAAGCTTGTCGAAGAGATTCGAGAAGTATAGAGACCACTCATGTTCACTGACACTGTTGGATAGAGAGTCTTCCGTCGATCTTTTGTCTGCTGAGATTAAGGACCAAAAAGCTTTTGCCCATTTCCCACTTAGTGTTCTCAGCATATTTTCCGAGTCTTTCTGGTATAGGTTGATCTTATATGATTTTAGCCAGTGTTTGTAGTTCCTCATTGCGACTTCTACTGTGTGAACAGAGGGATATTTCTTGGCATTACGAGTGAGGCGCATCGCTTCCAGGCGTTTCTGTCTCAAGATGTGATTATTCGAGTGGCAATGAGCCGCAGTTTGATTTGATCTTGGAACCGTTCGCCGGTAGGGAATGAGCAGAGGACGGTAGTCTGTTGATGGTGATAAATTGGTTGAGGCGGCTCGATTTTTGTATACCAAGTACCTCCTTGTTATTTCCTCAATAGCTTCATCAGTCAACCTGAGCCTAGTGCCAGATAGATTAGTCACCACTCTTTACTTCAAAAGAAGATATGCTCGCTAGTAGGTTTCTGGAAGTGTAGATATGGTCAAGAAAGGCTTCTTTTCCTGCTAGCTCCCATGTTGGAATTCTTAAAACTTTCTTCGATGTCAACCAGTGAAGATTGTGGAGATCCCAGGAGTCCATAGCTACATTCCATTGCTTCCCTCTTGATGTTGATTCAGTGCCAAAGTAGGATTGATTTCTTTTACGTTTGCCATGGAGATCTGAGTTTTGAGCATCAACCTGTCCCAGCGATTCAATTGTCACATTCAAATCCCCGCACAGAATGATTTTCTCTATCGCGCCATCTTCGTTGGAGTCTTCAAGCAGGGCATCCATTTTAGTGATAGTGTTCAACTGACAAATCTTTAGGGTTACAGTAGAGATTAATCACCAAGTAGGTCTTCCATTTGATTTTATGATTTCTCAAGGTTTTTGGGTGCCAAGAGACTAGAGTGGCAAGGATGTGAGGGTCATTTGTTAGTGTCTTTTCAAGGTGTAAAGAAGACCCTGACCTAACAGCAGTCAGGAAGCCCGCTCTAGGTCTTCCAAATGGTCCTTTTAATGCGGGTGAAAAAGCAAGTTCATAACTGTCGAGTGATGGTTTGTTTTGCATCCAAATCTCTTGCAGACATAAGAGGTCAAAAGAACCTAAGTTTATGGCGGATTGAGACATCAGATGGGAGAAGCCCCTCGTGTTCAATGACCCCAGTGTTCTAAAGTTGGTTTCCCTCATCAAAGTCCCTGGTGTGCAAACGGTGGACGAGGTCCTTAGTTGCTAGGATTTGTTGCTGATCAAAGCTTCCGGCAGCCAGGACCATCTTTTATTTTCTTCGCTGATCTTCCTTTGTTTGATTGAAGAAGATTTTTCGTTGAGACCTGTGTTCTTTGAGATGTCTTGATCAATAGTAATGAACCAGTTTTTTTAGGGACCAGCTGGAATTCTCCCTTTCTCGAACGAGCTCTCCTGATAGGAATTTGCATCGGCTTTGGTATCCGTAGTTGGACGAAAATTGATTTTGTGGGTGGCTCCGTCACTACACTCTCGATTGCCAGCATCTTCTGGTGTTCTGCTACAAATTTTTCTCAAAGCAGACTGTTTCCTATGTCCGGAATTTAGTCTCGAGTGAGACATATATCTCTTTCCACGTGAACCAGATTTTGAACAATGTTGTCCATTCCTTTGTTTTCGGACTTCTCTGTCTCGTAGGTCCTTTTTCTGGATCCTGACGTCATATAATGTGAGCTTCTCGTACTTAATCGTCTTTGATGAGCTGTAATGGTCAGGTTGCGCGATCTCTTGTAGCTTTGAACATTTCCTCTTTTTAGGCATGGAGTATCTTGAATAATTTTTGTCTAGGTAGTCTGGGTTCAGTTAGAGCATAATCCAGTTTATGGAGATCTTTAGAAGCTTCCCTTAGTAATTTCTTTGTTGTGGAGGATAGTATGTGCAGATAGGTTCTATCCGTGTCCTTATCGTTCATGAACTCCACTATGTCAATATCTGTTGTGACCAGTTTTCTTAGGAAGTTGAGTAAGGTCTTCTTATTCAAAATGACCTGATCTCCATCTTTCAGGATGCGCTATAGTGCAAAGGAGTGAGTTTTTGTTGATCGCTCTGATCTCGTTAGCCGCTGTCTCTCCTCTTCTCTGTAGTAGTCTTTACCTTCAAGTCTTCTGTTACTTCTAGATCTTCGAAGGCGACCGTGGGCTTTTCCTTGATTAGTAAACCTGACTTTTGACGTCCATTTTGAAGACGGGCGAGGGGCTCTGTGTTTTGTTGGACTGGCACTGATACGTGATCTATTTGTAGTCGGGATCTTCATCTTACGGTTTCCAGAAATTGAGGACGTTGAGGTGATCCTGTCGGTCTGTTCTTTTGTTGTTTTGTCTTCTCTTTTCTCACTTTTAACTGAAAGCCTAATCGGTTTGTTTTCCAGAGCTAAAATTTGATTTCTGGTTCAATTAGAGAAGAATCCCCTCGTGACGCAGCTGCTTTCCTTTTGCTTTGAGTGCAATCCACCAAATTGTGATCTAAAGACTCTGTGAAGTGTTTGCTGGAGTTCAGGACATCAGCCATCAATTCACTTTCTGTAGGCGATGGAGGGATTTGACAGCTATGCTTGGCTGTGGGTAGTTGGCCGGTCGTTGGCTGTTGCGGTTGAAGCTGGCCTTTCGACAAAGCTCTAGTCCCAAAATTAATATCTGATTGTTTATTTGATTTCAGGGGATTCTGATTGTTTGATTTCATTTTGATTGGTGCATCTAATAGGACAATGCTAAGGTCAATCTCTTGTATTGGACAACCGTTTTTTCCCTTAGGTGTGAAAAAGTGTTTTTGGGACATTGATTTCAAGTTTGGGGTATGTTTGCCATTCTTTTTCTTATCTTTGTTTGTGTTTGTTCCTTGTTTCAGATTTCGAGTGATTACTTTCTGACCTTGATCTTTCGTAATCATAGGCACAGCAGTTGGTATGGGACACCCCGAAGTCACCAGGACTGGAAGCACATTTTTTCCCAGGGCTTGTGACGGGGCCATTGCAGAAAAGGCAAAAGGTTCCTGAATTGGAGAGTCCGTTTGGGTCTGGACCGTTTCCCTTTTGATATCGAAGTTTGTTTGTGTTTGAACAGACTGGGTGAGAGCAGATGGTCTCTCCACCTCTTTAGCTGTTATATACCCTTATAAGAAGTTAACTCTGGTTTGAGTGTATGCAACCATTATTGATTGGTCCTTCAAGGTATCGTTTAAGGCTTCATAAAGCTTGGTGAAGGGGGCCAATGCTATTGTTAGCGTGGACATTATGGAGAAGAGGTTCGTTTTTCTATGTGGTGTTCCGGGTTCCGCTGCTCCCTGGTAATCATTTTGACTTTGTTTTCCTCTCGGTGCCTCAGGAAGATACAGGACAGGATGGTTTTCATGAACTGGAGTGTTGTTTGTAGGCCGTCGAAGGTCCCCTGCTCCTGTTTGTATAACCAATGGTGTTTCATTCAAGGAATCCCTGTCGAGGTCCTTATTGAAGATTTTTGACTTTACTTTGTCAGTTTCTCTCGCCTCGATGTGTGCCGTCTCCACCTTTTGTATTTCCTTACTGTTATACGCTGGAATCGTTCCTCTGCCTTAGAAGAGTGAGGTGGGGGAAATAATATAGGAAGATGGATCTTCTGAGAGAGATGGAAATCTGAAATTACCTTCGGCAGAAAGCATTAGTTATTTGTAATCAAGCTTTGTTGAGTCGGGGTGCCCACAGGTCAACTCTTCTTAAAGAAGTTATCATTAGTGGTGTTAGTACTGGCAATGTTTTGAGGGGTAGTGATTACGTGTGCAGACTGGTTCATTACTCCAATTTCATGCTCTCCCTCAACCCGGAATCCTTCAAGGAGCTCAATGTCTGATATTTCTGCTTTTTCGTTTAAAGTCTCTGATCTTTTTTTTAGGGGGAAGAATCTCGTGATGACTCCTAAGAAGGGGAGGGGGCGCAGTGGATTGTTTGTGTTTTGGTCTATGAGTATCTTAATTTTTGAAATTCTATTTGGAATGTGTCCAAGTTTTGAAGGCTTCAGGATTTGTTGGTCTTTCCAGAGGGATTTGTTTTTTTGGGCCCCATCAGAGTTATCCAAGTGAACAGAGTTTTGTACAGGGCCAAGTGCTGTCAGCAAATCTATCTTGATTGGGTCCTGTTTAAGGAGGTCGGTACATTCATTGATGTCTTTTAGCAGGGTAACATGCGGAATTTCTCCTAATGGCATTATAGACACTGAATTTGATTCAAAGACCTCCATAGTGTTAAATGAACAGTCTTCCTTCGCTGAAGATTCAAGGTCCGTCACACTCCCAGTAGACGGCGTCTTTAAATCTTAGCCCGGTTTTACAGGGTAGATTTCTGTAGATGTTTCCAAAGTGTGATGGAACAGATTTGGGCGTTCGCAAGACTTCTCTTCCTTGTTCTCTCTCAACATTTCAGTTGCGGCCCAGACTGCTTCAGCCACCAGTCCACCAGCCGCTTCCTCACAGATCGGAGCTGGTAACTCCGCCCCAAACTTCTCATTTATGATAGCCCTATCTCACGGCATCTGTTCTCCAGAAACATTTCTGCCGCCCGGGGGCGCAGCGCAGCTCTGCGTCTGCTCCAACCGCCGCCTCTACACGCCTGCGCCAAGTTGGACGTTGGAGTCGGTATATATAGCTGCGCCGCATGACCTCCGTTACACCCTTTCACCCTTTTTCCCTACCTAGGTTCCCGCAAGAGGGGCATGTAGGGAAGGCAAAGAGGAATCTGTGGGAGGAACATCCACCAGAAAGAAAATCAACACCACCTGAACTACAAAACTCCAGAGGACTGCCCTACCAAACCGGGAATCCTGGCCCGCAAGGAAATCCAAGCAGTAATGCTTAGCAAACGTGTGCAAAGATGCCCACGGTGAAGCCTGGCAAATATCTAGTACTGTGACTCCTCTCTGCACAGCAGAGGTGTCAGTCACTCCCCTGGTAGAATAAGCTTTGAGAACCTGAGACACATCCTTACCAGCCACATCATAGCATTCTGAGATGCAAAGAATGATCCACCTGGATAGGGTTTGTTTTGTCACTGCACTGTCAGCACAAACACCAGCATAACCAACAAAAAGCTGGTCATCTTTCCTAGCCTCTTTGGTATGCGAAATGTAGAACATAAGGATCCATACTAGGTCCAGCCGCTGGAATCGTTCTTCTGCCTTGGAAGAGTGAGGCGGAGGAAATAACATAGGAAGATGGATCTTCTGAGAGAGATGGAAATCTGAGACTACCTTCGGCAGAAAGGAGGGTCTTGCTCTCAATGTCACCTTCTCTTTGTCTGTTTTACTGCCCAATTTGGTTTTCACCTTTGACTGGCGCTTACTCGCCCGTCTTGCGGAAGTGATGGCAACCAGGCAAATCACCTTAAAGGTGAGCAATCTAATAGATCAGGAATGAAGGGGCTCAAACGGAGCGCCCATAAGAAATGTTCAAACTAAATTCAAATCCCACGCCGTAACCACAAACTGTCAGGGAGGAAACTGGTTACACAAACCCTGCAAGAACTGTAAAACAGTGCGGATTGTGAAAAACAAGCCCTTTTCTGACCTCTTGAACACTGAAATGGCAGTGAGGTAACCCTGCACAGTGCCAAATAGCAGGCCCGCTTGGGCCAAGGAAAGCAGAAATTTCAACAGGGGACAGAGGACAGGGTAAAGGATTCAGAACGCTCTCCTGGCACCAAATTGAAAATGTTGCCACCTGTAGACGTAAATGGATTTCGTAAGGGGCCTCTGACCTGAAAGGAGTGCATTGAGGATGTTGTCTGACAAGCCCCACTCCTTTTTATCTCAGCCTCTCAGTAGCCCAGCATAAAAATTCTGGTGTCCAGTCATAATGTCGAACCAATAATGTCGAATTACAAAAATGTCGAATCCAAAAAGTCGAAAACAAAAATGTCGAATTTTTATTTTTTTTATTTATATATTTTTTTTGGGCTCCGGGGGTAAAAAAAAAGGGGTAAAACAAAAAAAAAATTTAAAAAAAGGGGGTTGGGGGGGGGACCCCCATTTCGAAAAAAAAGCAACCAAAAAAAAAAATTCGACATTTTTGTTTTCGACTTTTTGTTTTCGACTTTTTGACTTTCGACATTATTGGATTCGACTTTTTGACTATAAACCAAAATTCTGTGTTGACGTTCGGGTGGAGGACCTGTCCCTCCGACTGGGAGACCAAGTCCAGCAACTTAACATACCACATTCTCCAGGGCCAGTCTTGGGTGATCAGGATCATTGTGGGTCTGAACAGGTACTATCCCCTGAGAACCAGTGGATTGACAGGCATTAGCAGGAACGCATAAAGGAGGTAGAAGGTCCCTGACAAGGAAATTCCCTAGAGCAGAACAACTAGCACTTCCTGTTGACTCTGGAAGCGAAGAAGTCCACTTGAGGAGTTTCCCAACAGAAGATCTCCTCCAGAACTTCCTGAAGAGCTCCCCCTTGTGGGAGGCCGAAGTCTGTCTGCTCAAGGCATCCGCTGTGACATTCTTTCATCCGGCCAGATGAGCTGCTGTCAGAGACACTGTTCTCGAGAGCCCAAAACCACAGTTGCATTGTTTCTCTGCACAGAGGCAAGGACATCTGGCAATCCTGTTTGTTGAGGTAGTGCATGGCCACTGTTTTGTCACGTCAGCCTCATTGCCCTCAAATCCATCAAATTGATGTGTTCCCGAGACTACAGTAGACCACAGTCCGCTCACCATTATGTCTGACAGGTGAGCGCCCCAGCCAGTCGGAGATACATCCGTTACCATCACGTGGGGCCAAGGTTGGTGACACAACGCACCTCTCAGCAAGTTGTCTCGCATGGCCAACCACGCGAGATACTGAGCCACGGGATTTGAGACCTCTAGAAGGTCCAACATGTGGCCCTAACAATTGGCAACTGAAAGTCCAATGAAGCGATCTCATGCGCAGCCTCGCCTTTGGCACCACAAGGATGCAGGAGGCCATGAGGCCTAGAAGGCACAGGAAAGCCGAGGCACAGACTCATTCCTGTGATTGGAGGACATTGACCATCCGAAAGATGTCTACCACTCAATCTTCGGGCGGGAAAGCCCTGTCCAGGCAAGTGTCCAAGACTGCGCTGATAAATCAGAGAGAATGGGGCAGTGAAAAGCCCAAAGAGGACGGGGTCCAGAGACAAGTGGATAGTCAACTGACTGTGGTCCGGTGGTGCTGTAGAAACAGGAGACAATAACCCTGTTGGGTGACGTGTAATGCTACGTGTCGGATGTGGTTTTCGATCATTTTATGTTGAACAAGGAAATCCTCACCCCCACTAAAGACATTTGGTAAACGCCTTGGTGTGTGGTGGGGACAGCGGCCGCGGCAACTCCCCCCCCCTCTGGGACCCTTTTCCACTATCTCTTGGAAAGCATCTTCCTCTTCCCTGGGCAGATTGACCACAGCCTTTCAGGGAAAAGGCAGTAAAGGGGTTAAAAACCCCTGCTCCGAGACAACGGTTGTGTGGAGGCTGTTGCACTTCAAGCTTCAAGGACATAGTGGTCGCTTTAGACTATTTAACTTTCTGGAGGACATTGTCAGCCTTAGCTCCAAAAAGGTTGTTGCCGTTGAAGGGCATGTCTACCAATCTGGCTTGGACAACGGCCGAACACCCAGATGCCCTCAGCCAAGAGTGGCATCTGACCACTGTGCTTGTGGCCATAGGCCTATCCACACAGTTCGCTGTTTCCAGCCCTTATTGCAGCATTTGGCATGCTGGTTCTTTGCCATCAGAAACTGGGGATTGGACCGTCCTTCATTTTCTCCTCTGGGATGTGCTCGGCCACATTGGCCACCCCCATCCAAAGATTGAAGGAAAACCTTGCCATGGAGCAAGATGCATTCACAGCCCACAGCGCAAGACTGCCTGATGCAAACAGGGTCTGATGGAATGCAACTGTGCTTCTTTGACATGTCTCTCTCCACAGCCGGAGCAGAAGCAGGCTTCTACCATGCATCTGGTACGGGTGCTTTCACTGCCACATTGAAGGGCAGAAGCATCTCTTTCTTGGGCGCCTTGTCTAGAATTTAACAAAGTTCATATTGATCCTTGGACCTGAATGAAGACCAATCCAGAATACTGGCCACTTTAGCCATCAAGCGCTGTAACTTCACCTTGGGGCTTTTCCATTGTGGGAGCTGGCAAGAAATCCACCTCTGGGGGAGGTGTCGAGGCTGCTAGCTCCTTGCAGGTCCTCTGCTAGTGCCAGCACATCCTCGCCTTCTGTGTAAAATTCTTCTGGGAAATCACTCCCTTCCATAGAGCCCAGAGGTTACAGCCCAAAAGGTCACCTTCGTCATAAAGGTCATATATGTTTCACATAAAAGCATAGATAGGGAGTGGGGCCTATACTTGTGGAGCCGTGGTGTCTCTGACGCCAACAATGCCTGTGCCGAGGCTGCGGCACTCGAGGGTGAGACCTGCTTGCTCTGAGTGACCTCAGCTTCTTTTTGGTCGAGGCCTGAGCCCTTAGGCGTGCAGGAGTGGGTCCCTTGAGGGTACACTGCTGTTCGCAACAAACACAGTGGGACCCTGCAGAGCCATGGCCAGAGGCACCTTTGCCTGCGCCACAGGTGCCGCAGTCGGCGCCGCTGGCTCCTTGGTGAAGATGTCCAACATCCTCAGGTCGAAACTCTCCCATTCCTCCAATGTGGATGATTGTGTCGGAAAATGTACTTCATTTGGCCGCTTAGGTGAATCCCTGGAGCGGTCCCTCTTCTTGGAAGAGGAAGACAAATGTCAGTGTGAGGACCCGCTCAGGGAGCGGGACTTCTTCAGATCTTTCTTCTTCATCTTCTCCTTTTCCTTGCCTGGAGCCACCTGTTTTTCAGAGCATCGGTTTGCGCTGTGTGAAGTCGACCGAGATCGCAGAGCCACACCCTTCGCCTTGTGGACGAAGCTGAATTTATTCAACACCCTTTCCCGGAGGGCCTTCGAGTGCATGGACTGGCATGACCCGCAGTCTTGGGTGTCATGCTCCTCACACAAGCAGTATAAACAGATCCTGTGTGGATCCGAGACCGACATCTGTCAGCTGCAGTCTGCACATGGCTTGAATCCCAGGCCTTTAACCGAGTAAGCATGCCGTCGGAGAAAAAAGTTTAAGCTCGACAAGTGTTTTAACGATTACTGAACAGAGTGCCTGGCGTGCAATATATAGTGGCCCTGATCTCATATCTAGCACAGGGTGCGTAGCAGCATCAAACGGAGGCATACGAGGAGCAGCGCTGTACTCTGGCAGCAGAAATGTTTCCAGAATACACCATACTACAACTGTGCTGGGATAGGGATATCACAGATGAGGAATCTGTGGGAGGATTTATTTATTGGAATAAAATAATATTACTTTATTTGCAGTTAGAGAGAGAGGACCACGTCACACTGTGTGGGAGAACAGTATTAAAAGCAAATAAGTTGTCCATCTCTTGCATAAGAACCATCAACATAGTTGCAGGTTAGCACTAGCAGTAATATGTCCTAGTATAATTCTCCAGAGAGTAATGTTTTGAGAAGGTGTAGACTGATCTCCACAGTTCTCCTCTGCCAACATAGCAATTGTATAATGCATTACCCCAGGCCAGAGCATGCCTCATATGATGTACTTAAAGGGTGTGTGTGTATATGTATATTTATAGACGGTTTACGTAGAGCATTGGTGTATGCAAATCTAGTGACAGACATGTGACACCTGGTAATGAATTGGATGACCAGAGCATGATAGTGCCAGTCATTATACATATAAAGTATGCAAATAGTGTATCCACCAAGTGCACTGCTTAAACGTTCAGTGTATGTGCACCATGGGCAAAGGCCAAATCCTAAGAACACTGACACAAGTCCATTTCACAATGATAAGGCCTACATATATAGCGATTACAATATATATATTTATGCTATGTTATCAATGCACTACCTAGAGGTTAAGGCCTGACCTTACTCTTGCTAAACAAACTGCTATATAGACAACGTGTGGGCCGAATTCAATGTGCAACCACTGTGCGCAGCATTGTAGCATCACCATTTACATATGATGTGATTGGTGATGTCATTGATGATGCCATTTTTGATGTCATCTGTGATGTCATGTGTCTCAGTATAAGCAGTGGGGTGCGAAGTGTGGCTTTGTATCCTACCATAACTGGAAAAATAACGCACGCGCAATATATATGGGATACATTACTCAACGTAATCGTATTTCTGATGCTTGTATCTGCTTAGATTCACATGCTGTGCACAGGCCGACATCTAGTGGAAGTTGCGGAGTATTAGTTTGTTTTTCGAAACTCGAAAATGGGCGTCGACACAGGGCGTGCCAGTAATACTATCCGTAGTGTGACGTCCACTGTACCCATGATCCCTCACGCGTCTAGGACTCTCAGATTGTATTTTTTTCTGACATGAGGTAGCATGAGGAGTAGCGTGAGTACAGATTAGCCAAGAAGATAGATAGAAAGATAAGACTACAAGCATCCATGCGCCTTCTCTCAGAGGGGAGGAAGGGCGGGTCGCATGTGAATCTAAGCAGATACAAGCATCAGAAATACGATTACGGTGAGTAATGTATCCCTTCAAAGGCTTGTGGAATCTGCTTAGATGACATGCTGTGCATAGATTAGCGAGCAGTGTTAGAAGAAGGAGGTGGGATGTGAGAAGGGCCATGAGCAAATAAATGTCTTAGAACCGCTTGTCCCACTTAAGTATCTGTCTTGGAATGGGTGTCAATGCAGTAGTGCTGAGTAAAAGTGTGAATAGGGCTCCAGGTAGCTGCTTTGCAAATGGTGTCAAGGGGTACATTTGCAATAAAAGCCAGAGTGGCCCCGATGCCTCTTGTAGAGTGGGCTCTTGGCATGAAAGGCAGAGTTTTTTCAGAAAGGGAGTAACACAGCTGGATACAGTTTATAATCCACTTAGAGATGGCACCTTTAGAGACGCAATCTCCCTCTTTGCCTGCAGCTACGGAAACAAACAGTTGGTCTGTTTTCCTCAGCGGTCTGGTTTAGTTTACATAGTATAGGACTGCCCTACGCACATCTAGGGTGTGTAGTTTCACCTCAGCCGAGCTTTGTGGGTCTTGGAAGAAAGCCGGAAGCTCGATGGACTGGTTCACGTGGAATTTGGAAATAAACTTAGGTGAGAACCTATGGTGTGTTCGTAAAACCAGTTTATCCTTATGAACAGTAAAGAAAGGGTCCTGCACTGACAGAGCCTGAATTTCACTGACCCTTCTAATAGACGTAATGGCTACCAAGAAGGCAGTTTTATATGTCAGGTGTTTGAGACTGCTCTTATGCATGGGCTCGAAAGGAGGGCCCATGAGTTTAGCAAGCACTACATTAAGGTCCCACCCTGGTAATGGGTTAGAAATTGGAGGGTGAAGTCTCTTTACTCCTTCCATGAAGGCTTTAACCACTGGTACTTTCCACCACGATACTTTGTTATGCGAGGTGGTGTACGCTGACAGAGCTGCCAGGTGTACCTTCAGTGAATTAAATACCAACCATGCGTCCAGCAGGTGGAGCATGTAGGTGACTATAGTGGAAGGAGTGCAATCAACTGGGTTGATTTGCTTATTCTGGCACCAGATAACGAATCTCTTCCATTTGTCAAAGTAGCAATACCTCATGTTTGGCTTCCTAGATTCTTTTAGGATGTCCATACATCTCTGAGGTAAATTGAGATGCCCAAACTCTATGACCTCAGGAGCCATGCTACCAGGTTCATTGAGTTGGGTTGAGGATGTACTGTCTGACTTTGGTGCTGGGACAGTAGGTTGTACCAGCACGGGAGCCTGATGGGTTCGCACACCGCTAGCCTGCGCAACTGTGGGAACCACGGTTGCCTCGCCCACATCGGAGCAACTAGGATAAGCGTCATCGATTCCCTGTGCATCTTGTTGACCACCTTCCTGATGAGGGGGGTAGGTGGAAAAGCGTACGCAAACATCCCTGACCAGTTCATCCACAGGGCGTTCCCCTGGGAGTCTGGTTGGGGGAACCTGGATGCGAATCTTGGGCATTGTCTGTTTTCGCTTGTGGCAAATAGGTCTATAGTGGGGAAACCCCACTGAGAGAAGAGATCTTCGACGATTTCTCTGTGTAGACACCATTCGTTTTCTTGTGGGAGGGGATCCCTGCTCAAAGCGTCCGCCAGAGAATTGAGATCCCCTGGAACATGTTGGGATGACAGGTAGATGTTCTGTCCAAGTGCCCATATCCAAATTTTCGGGGCAAGCTTGGACAGATTTGGCGAACAAGTCCCTCCTTGCTTGTTCAGGTAAAACATTGCTGTTGTGCTGTCTGTCAGGATCTGCACTGACAGGTTTAACAGGTAGGGCTCGAACGCTTGAAGAGCTCTGAATACTGCCAGAAGTTCTATGCAGATTGATATGATTCTTGGCCACTGAGTGAGACCAGAGGACCTGAGCTGTGTGGTGGAGAAGGTGTGCTCCCTACCCTGACATGGATGCGTCTGTTGTGACTACAGCCTGGATCTCGGGATCGTAAAAGGGTTTCCCCTTTGACAGGTTTTCTCTTGTCCACCAGTGAATACTTCGTACAAGTGTAATGACCACTAGATCGTCCCACTGATCACTTGCCTGAGACCACTGTTTCCCCAACCATTCTTGCACGGGACGCATGCGCAGGCGCGCGTGGGGGACCAGGTAAATACATGACGCCATCATGCCCAGCAAACGCATCGCTTTGCGCACTGTTATCTGGCGACCGGCCTGATATAGCGGAATTTGCAGCAGTAGATTCCAAATTCTTTCCTCTGATGGAAAGGCCAACCCTTCTTGTGCGTTTAGGACAGCTCCTAGGAACTGTTTGGAGGTGCTTGGCACCAGACTTGACTTTTTCTCGTTTATGGAGAAACCCAATTCAAAGAGGAGGTCGATAGTTCTTTGAATATTTGATCTGCAAATTACTGGGGTCTCCCCCATGATGTGCCAGTCGTCCAGGTAAGGGTACACTGCGATTGCCTCCCTGCGTAGGTGTGCCGCCGCCACCGCCAGTACCTTGGTGAATACCCTTGGAGCCGAGGCTATATCGAAGGGCAGTACCTTGAACTGGTAGTGCTGACTGTCCGCCTTGAAGCGCAAGAATCTTCTGTGCGCTGGGAACATGGAAATATGAAAATAGGCATCGTTCATGTCCAATGTTGCCATGTAATCCCTCTTTTTTAGGAGGGGGATTACCTCTTGGAGAGTAGTCATGCAAAACTTTTGGGGCTTGACATACTTGTTTGCAGGCCGTAAGTCCAATACTGGGCGCATTGTCAAATCTTTTTTTGGCACAAGGAAGTAAGTTGAATAAATACCCTTGTTTACCTAGTGTCTCGGGACGAGTTCTATCACGTCCTTTGCTAGAAGATTGGCGATATCTTCGAGGAGGATCTTCTGGTGGTCTAATGAATGTACTTTTTGACGTGGAGGGTGGTTCCGGGGACGCTCTAATAGTTCTATGCAGTATCCTGCGGACACTGTGGACAGCACCCATCTGTCTGATGTGATCCCTTCCCAAGCTTGGGTGAAGTAGGTAATGCGTCCCCCTACTGGGGATGCGTGAGAAGGGACCCTGAACAGAACGTCACTGTTTTGCTGGAGGCGTGCCGCCGCCTCTATTGGGGCTGCCTCTACCCTTACCACGTCCCCTCTTGTTACCCCTGCCATAACCTTGGGTAGACTGCTGGTTGTTGTTATTCCATGGTGTACCCTGCCCCTGGGAATAGTTGGAGCCTCTTTGTGAGTTTTTGTTACGCTCACCTGGCTCCCACAGGGGCGTCGGTCGGACCCGGACAGCTGTGGTCTCCACCCACGTGATGCATAGTGCAGCGATGACTGACTGGATCTGCCCTCCTAATCTTGTCTGCTTAACCCGTAGAAATATTCTCCTGCAAGTGGAGAGATGGATTTAGCCACTTGTGGATTCAAGTGAATGTACCCCCACAGTCCTCCCCAACTAATCACCTCCGAAATGCCCTTGCAGCAATCTCACCCTATATTCTTGAAAGATGAGCTCTCCATCCTGCGTGGATTTGCAGGGGCGCGTCGATTCCAGTTACTTCACTGGTTTGAAGGCTCGGGAGAGTTCTGTAGAGTATTGACTGTGAGGTTCCTGGTGAGGACCAGTAAGTATTAAGTTCATAGAGTTCAATATGTCCGATGTTCACTCTTGTTCCCCCCCTTCCTTTCTTGTCTTGCAGCTGGCTCGTGAAAAGATGCTCTTGTGGCAGCTGGTGGCACTCAGGTAAGAGTCTGTATTACCCGGCGCTGTCCGGTAAATGTTGTACGAGGAAAACGTGTTTTTTTGTCTCTCTTTACAGATGCGGCAAGTGAAAACATGGAGAGTCACAAAAGGATGCCTCCGGTGGTAAATCAGGTAAGTATATGGTGGTAAGAATAATATTTGTTGGTTCCCTCGGCTCACCTTGTGGTTTTCGTTTGTATCCTAGATGCCGAAATTCGGCGAAGAAATGATGGAGGCAGCGCCGACCCGAAGGATGCTGTGAAGACTGGTGAGTATGGCGCGGCGCTGCAGCTGGAGGTGCGGCGCGTGCAGAAATGATGTTCTTTACAGGTCCGGAGACAAGATGGATCCAGAATCAGGTGTGGAATAGAAATAAATTCGTTTTCTAACCTTGTCCCTTTCTTTCCTCTTTGTTTTAGGAGCTCCGGATTTGAGGCGGGCGTGGCAGAAGACTGGATGCAGGCTGCAGGCACGGTGAGTGTTACGCTGCTGGATGCAGAATAACGCGAAGCGTGTGTTGCTGGTCAGGTGTGGTTTAAATAGCCTCAAAAGTAGTACCAGGTAAGACGTCCCTAGAACCACACCCAAGTAAAAAATATTCCCTGTAGAAAAATAGTCCCTTTCAGGCTTCATGTTGGATTGGAGTCATTTACAGCATGGTCTGCCTGAGGTAAGTAATGACTATGAGCCTGGCGCCTTAGGCGCCAGGACCGATTCCTACTATGAGCCTGGCGCCTAAGGCGCCAGGACTGAACCCAGATAGCCCCTAGCCGGGGCTGCTGAGGTTTTATTAAATGTCTAGATGCCTGCTCCCGGGGCTGATGGGCTTGGTCCGGATGCCTGGGGGTAGGCATCATGACAGCTTTGGCCGCGTGGGTGACGAAAATTGCCATTCCCTCTTTGATTGGGGGGTTTGTTAGTTAACTGGCCCAGGGATTTGAGAGTCTCGTATTGATCTTTCACATTTTTTAAGGCATCCTCTACCGCCTTACCAAACAGTAGATCGTGCTCCACCGGTTTGTCTATTAGAGATGCTTGTGTCTCGGGTTTAAACCCAGATTGTCGTAACCAAGCATGTCTTTTGATAACAGTACTCTCTGCTATCAGTCTGTCGGCTGTATCCCCGGCATCAAAGGTTGCCTTAAGAATGCAACCGGACAAGGTTCTTCCCTCCAACGCAAACTGCGCCAACTGGCTTTTTAAAGGTTCCGGGGCGGAGTCAATGAGTGCCGCAACTTTTTCCCACTGATGGCAGTTGTAACTCGCCAGTAGGGTGGTGGAGTTGGCAATCCTTGCCTGGTAGGCGGAAGTGGAGGCTACCTTCCTTCCCAAACCATAGATCTTCTTGCTCTCCTTGTCGGGGGGAGCTTCAGAAGATGAGGGTGTTCCCGCCCACTTTCGGGTATTAGTCACTACCAGGGAGTCTGGCTTCAGTTGCCCCCTTATGCAGAGTGGGTCTGATTGGGCTGCCCTGAACAGTTTTTCAATCCTGGGGTTTACTGCCCTGGTGAGATTGGGATTCGGAAGGGAATGGTCTATTCTCCTTTGTATTGACTTGAGAATAGGGATGGCATGGGCAACAGGTCTCTTCTCTCCCACTAGTTCCTCGGCAAAGTCCCTCTCCTCCTGTGCTCCCTGCATATCTATGCGGAAGTGTTCAGCCGCTCTAGATAAAACCTCATTTAAGAGAGGTTGGTTGTTGACAGGAGAGCCGGTAACCACAGGTTCCTTGTCTACTGGGGAGTCTACTTTGTAGACTTCTGCGTCCTCTTCGTTCTCCTCTTGGGCCTCGTCATCCACATAGTAATCCATTCCAGTATGGACGTCCAGCGTGGCCAATTCTGTATCCTTGTTAAATGATGGATCCTCATATAGAGAATATGGCTGAACGTGGTAAGGGTCAGAAGACCTACTTTGCGTTGGCGCCTCAACTCGAGGTTTTTTACCAGGGGGTTGCGGGACCTTAGACCCTGAGGGGGTTGCCCCGTCTGGGGTATAGGCGAGGAAGTGTTGTGTATTCTTGGCATAGAAGTCTGCTTGGGATGACATTCTAGACATGACTGTCTATATCCTCACTTGACCATTCCTTAGAACTGGGGATTAACCTTTCCTCTGAGTGTTTCCCTTCCTGACTGGACCTATGCCCTTGTGCAGGGGTCTTGGCTATCTTTTCAGAAGGTTGTGACTTGTCCTTATGTGTCTGTGGTACAGATGAAGGCTGAGAATGCTTTTTCTGCTGTTTTTCCTCCCTCCCCGTGACTGGAAGAGTGCTTCCCCGGTGTCTTCACCTTTTCGGAGCTCTTCGATGTCTGCCGTCGAGATTCGGGGGTGGTGTCCCTTTCCTTAGCGAGTGGAGGTCGGGGCACGGGATCAGCCGTCCTGTGGTCTGCTGACGCCAACTCCTGGAGTGCGGCCTGGGGATGGAGGTCGTCTTCGTCTGTCTCCCGACGATCGAACCTCCGTTACTTTAGGGAGCAAGGCACTCTTGGCAACAGTGGATGGTTGCCTGGTGTCATGCGGCGATCTTGATCGAGTACGCCCACAGGACACCGATTCGGTGAACCGTTCTCTGCGTGCCTCTTTCGGTTGGACCTCGAGTGCTTAGTGGATGTGTCGTGGGTAGCGCCTTTGTCGCCGGGGGTGTTCCCATAGCTGCCCTGCCGGACAACCGCTTGGCTGTCTCTCGACTCCATGTTGCCCTAGCCGTCCGATAGGATGGCGTCGCTGCCATCACTGAAGGCGCCCTCCGCTTCCATGGCCTCTCGTTGCCTGGCGTGGTGGGCCCAACGTTTAATCGAACGGCACTTTAGAGACTTCGGTTTAAACCGACTACACGCTCTGCAATTTGCCTCGGGGTGGTTCCTTGGCAAGCAGAGGTTACAGGTAGCGTGTCTGTCAACCCAAGGGTACTTGCGGTTGCACTTAGGGCAAAATTGGAAAGGGGTACCCCCTCCATATGCACCCTGTGGCAGCGGGCTAGTGTGTGTAGGAATATATAAGAAAATGTGTCATATATATATATATATAGAGAGAGAGAGAGTGTTGAGTATGTACCCCCCCACTCTCCCTACTTGTAGGGGCAGAGGCCTTCCTAGGCCCAAGTCCGTCGTGCAGCTCTCAACGGTTGCTTTCTTCTCCGGTCAGCGTCGGGTGTCGAACTTCGGTGACTCGACGTTGGGATGTAGAAAACGGGGAAATATTATGTATTTTTGCAAAATTATGGCTAAGGCCACGCAACTCCGCAGGATGCTTCGAACCAGTATGGCGGAAAAAAACAATCGGAGGGTCCTAGACGCGTGAGGGATCATGGGTACAGTGGACGTCACACTAGGGATAGTATTACTGGCACGCCCTGTGTCGACGCCCATTTTTGAGTTTCGAAAAACAAACTGTAATACTCCTCAGCTTCCACTAGATGTCGGCCTATGCACAGCATGTGATCTAAGCAGATTCCACAAGCCTCAGAAATATATAATATAAAAAATGCAGCAGTCGCTGCTATATAGTTAAGTTTTGGCTGAAATTTTGCAAACAAATTGTACTTACGGCCCCCCCAACTACCTCGTCACACACCCCCAGACTGGAAATGATGGGAAAAATCCATACAAAAATAGACGTTTAAAAAAAAAAAATGCTGTTTCGGCCTAGTCCCTGTTCAGGAAGAAGTAAAGTTTTTGCCCAAGCGCACAGCCAAAACCACTGGACGGAATTGGAACAGGTGGGAAACAACTTGTGCACGAAGCGTTGACTCAATTTCCAGGGGTGGGTCTGTGTTTATTGCTCCTAGTAGTAGTGCTGCTTCTCCCAAACTTATAAGGATATCTCCCATGGTGCTTTGCATCAGAAGGCCTTTTCAGAAATGAAAAATCTGCCATTTTGTTTTTGTATGATGTGAGAGATATACCTATGGCTACCCGAAAATGAAAAGGCAGAAAAATGCCAGTTGGAGGAGAAAAAATTATGCAGTGAGCGAGAAACCTGAAGGTGTCTCACCCGCTAGCCCCCAGAGATCTGTCATCTAGGTGGCCAGGACATGGCCATCGCTATTGGATCCAGTTCCTGGAGGTTGACCAGTGGGGGAGGATCACCTGGAGGATGGGTCTTCGGGGAGTAACACCTTTTTCACATCCTAACCTGCAGGATATTTAGAAGCTCTACCCCCCCCCCCCCTTTCCAACACAAACATTTTCTTACACCGTAGCCGACAACGGACTAACACCAGAGCCGTTTACCTGACATGTCCCAATACAAGAGTCCGGCAGAGTCAGGCAATTGACAATAACCACACACCTGACGGCCCTTCACCTTCCCCACAGGGAGCATGAGAACACACTACGAGCAAGGCCTACCGCACAATGAAGCAGCTATTCCAGGACGGCAGTTCAAACTGAGAAGAAAGGCGGCAAAAGCTGAAAGAACGACAAAGGGGGAAGCACCCTTGCCCTTTTCGGCCCAGACCCACGAAGCCTCTGAAAAGGGAAACATAAGACCAGGATTTACAGCTGACGTGTGAAGTAACAGATGTCAACGGTGCACATTGGCCTCCCGCATTGATAGCACAGCTGGGGAGGCACGCTGGCTACCGTGGTACCATCCATGACTCCAGAAGCAAGATGAGCCAATGGGGTCAGCGCAGCCGGTGAGTCGGAGAGAGATGATGGCAAACCGAACTGTGTTGAGCCCAAGGATGCAATCCGTAACATTATATGAACACGAGGAACTTGTGAACAAAGAAATTGTGTTTGAACTTTGGGAAAGCCAAGAGAAGGGCCAGCTGCAGAGCAGTCAGATGCCAGAGGAGTGCTCATTCGAAGGACTCCCGCTGACCTCTTTTGTTTTGTGGTGAAACTGCAAGTACCAGAAGGCTCTAGTAAAGGGCGGCGTGAGGTGTCAGAGTGGTCCTACACAGGTCACATAAAATACAATCGAAAGTCTCTGACCCATTGCCAAGAGAAAGCTAGGAGAAAGGAAACCATGCTTTCTGATGAGATGAAGCAAAACATGAACTGTTAGAAATTCATGAACTGTGTTAAAGATGGCTAAGCGAACCCGACAGAAGGATGCCAAGGGAAAGCCTAGAGAAGTAAATCCTGCATCGTGATAGTATTGATATTCAAAGTAAAAGGCCGTAGTGAACCCAACAGAGGGAGGTCCACGTTGCAAGAAGGATCCGAGTCCAGCAGAGGGAGATCCAAGGGGTGAATAGCAATCGCCCAATGTGCAAGATCCCCGAAGGAACTATTGTTTCTTTTTTTTTGTATCCATGTATCCAGCAGGCCGTCTAAGGCAAGAGACTTGGCCTCTGAAGGTTTTGGTATCGTTGAATGGGATTGTGAACCTCGTGATGGAGAGGCCCAGGAGTGTGCTCTCCTCAGGAGTCCAGCTTTGTCCCGTGCTCAAAACGTGGGGAAGGGAGACCCAGCCATACCATCCTGACTTAACATTTTGTGAACACGTCTTTCTTTTCTGGTGAACATTATCCCACACTATTTTGTAACTTGGTAGTAAGGATTATATACAGTGCTCCAGATAGGATTTTGGGGTGGGAGTATTTTACGCATGCTTTTTCAAATTACAGAGTAAATGCAATATCAAGAGAGTAAAAATGAGTTTTCTCCTGTGCAAGAGAGTAAAACGTATCCAACACATACTATCGAATTGTATATTTTAAAGCGCAATATGCAGAGATGTGATGGAAGTCTTTCTTGAAAGTAACAGCTTTAAAGTTTTACTGCGTTTGTTCCAAGTACATTTTTCTGAACGAACATAGTAAAACTTTAACACTGCCAGTTTCGGCGAAAGGATTCCCTCGCCTCTCTGCCTAACAAAAGGCAAGTGCGCACATCCAGGGGTGCACGGAGCCATAAACCTTGTGCCCTTTCTCTCTCCATGCACAGCCAAAACAATCTGGCTGTATGTATTTACCTTACCAATGAGGAGACTTGAACCTGCAACCATGCCACTGGAAACCACATGCCCTAACCTAGGAGCTACTAGGCCCTCCACAGCGAAAGCGCAGGTGACGATGTAAATGATTCATGAAAATATCCTAGAAAACCGTGCACTAAATCTGCTGGCACTAAATCATCACAGAAACCATTGTGCCCCTCACTACCGCTGTGCGCCCATGAAGGAAGCCCAGTACATGAGTGCAAATAAGCTGCAACGAGCATTGCTATGCACTGCAATCACTCGGGCCATGGGTTTTGCCCATAATGGGGGACACAATCCTTATTATGGGAAGGATGGCTTTGAAGGGCTATGACTAACATAAATGAAACACAGTACCACCGATTTACACTTTTAGACCAGACACAGACAGAGGTAGTCATCAAAGTATACCGGATTCTTTGAAGGACCTTGCAAAAGTGGTCTTCACTTTTCATCACAAATGAATCGCATTTACAGAAAGCATTACACTTGAAGACAATACACTGCCAGTGGTAACAATCGTTATAGAGGAGGTAATTACAGTAGCTAAGCGAAGAAGTCATTCATGCAAAACCCTTCAACTCGTTATTGGGCCTGTTGCTGCACTGCGATTTGTAATTCTACAGACTTTTTTGTATGGTCAAAGCCATACACCTTCACCCCTAAACGCCCATACGAGCAAGCAGACCCTGGCACTCACTAGACATAAGCCAAATTACCCTACACCACGAGACGACTGGAAAGATCGGCTGCAGACATTGCCTCGAAAAAATAAATAAAAACACTCCCCTTTGCCGATCAAGCAGACCTCCTTGGCTGTGCATATTTTTGCAGGCCGAGCGGTTTCTTGCAGAGCTTGATATCCAGAAATCCAGTGGCACTGCAGTCTGCTCACGAAGCTCCTGTGTGCAGAACTGATAGTTCATACTACAGTGCCATCTAGTGGCAGAAAGAGGATTTTTTAAAATAATTACAGTGAAAATCCAGCATAAACCGTACACATTTAAAAGTGAAATGTGCCGTATTGGCAAGAATTAAATGCGTACAAAGGCCTGTTACGTCCCTTATCTGAAGGGCTGATTTTATATATATATATATATATATATATATATATATATATATATATATATATATATATATATTATTTTTTTTTTTTTAGCATAGGCACTTTTATTTGACAAGACGCCACTAGGACTGCTTTATTTATTTTTTGATGGTCATAGTTTGCTCCCATCTTAGATTTAGCATAGGCGTTTTTCTCACCCGTTATACAGTTTAATAAACACCCATGAACTATGATCACTTGTATCTGTCTTTAGTGTTGCCACCGTGAGTTCCTTACAAATGGCATCAAGCTAGAGGCGGGGTGCTGAGGAGGGGGTGGGGGGATACAGCATGTGAAATTGGGGAGTTGGAGTGGGGCTAGGGACCACGTTAAGAGCACAAACGTTTTCTCCTAGAGGGCTAGGGAGGGAAACATGAGTTTAGCGGAGTGGGGTGAGCATGCTAGGAGGAGAGAGTGATACCTACTGGGGGAGCAGGGAAACATGATTTGTATCTGTTATTCCCAATAACCGCTGATATCCGACGACTACAGATAACCACAGCTACCTGCAATACATTGCTATTATAGCCAGGTTTATGGGGGAAAAGATTTTTTGTTAAAAAGAGAATAAAGAAAAAAAAGTATTTGGACAGCTACAGTGAGGTGGGGGTAGAAAGTGGACACATTCGAAGGCAACAGCAAGTATAGTTGTAAAATATAGAGGTGGCACGACCTGAAAGCTGTGCTCGCTAGCTAGGCCCGAAGGCCCTGGCTATTGCGCTTGAAAGACATGGAAAGTGGCCACTGCCGAAGGCTGTGGACGCCTAGTGGGTATAAAAGAAACACATTCTATGGTATAACAAAACCCTTGAAATTCACTGGAAAAAAATTGAATGTTGCTCACTGTAATGACTAGAATACTCCTAGTCTTAAGTTTCCTTTCCTTCATACTGTATGGGCGTCCCAGTGTGGGGACGGTACCGGAACCTTTAACATTGAAAAATGTGAGCTTCCCTTTTAAATTTATGAAGGCGCGCGCGGCCATAGGCGTGTGCATGCCTTCTAGCCCCGGCCTCCACTGCCTCACCTCAGTCCCTTTGCACGCAGAACGTGCTTAGCACAGTCTATGTTCAGAAACATTTTATTCAAGGGGGATGGAGGTAGGTTGAATGGAGGAAAGTGGACTTGGGACTATGAGTGTTCTATTCACTACGGTAACATTCAATCACTCCTTTGTCCCGACCCCTTTCTTCCATCCTGTATGGGCGATTACAACGTACCCCTGAACTGGGAGGACGACATGAACCAGCCTAGGAAGTGGCAAACAGGTCCCTCAGCACTGAATGTCCAAATTCCCCCACCTGCTCTCAATCTGGTATCCAACGAGTAGTGCGTGCAAAAAGCTGATAGTGTAGCCCAAGTAGCTGCCTTGCTGATGAGATCAGAGGGTTCATGTCTTGGAAAAGCAAACACAGTGGCCTTTGCTCTGACCACATAAGCATGCATTCCACTGAGAACAGCACTATTCTGAGCTTTGTAGGCCTCCTAAATGGCAGCCACCATTCATCTGGCTATGAATGCTTTAGATGTCTGCAATCCCGGAGAAGCTCCCACAAAGGTAACAAGAAGGGCTTCCGTCTTCATGATCTCCTTTGTGCGTTAGAAGTAAAATGTAAGCACCCTTCGGAGATCCAATAGATGCATTGATTTTTCCCCTTCAGTTTGTGGGTTTGGGAAGAAAACTGGTAGACCCATTTCCTGATTGAGCTTAAACAACATTACCTTTGGAAGGAATTTGGGGGGTGTCTGTAGAACCACCTTATCCCTATGAAAGATGGTGAATGGTTCAGGTGCGGAGAGCGCCTGGATCTCGCTCACCCGCCTGGCCGACGTAAGGCCAAGAAGTGAGGTCTTAAGAGTGACCCATTTGATGTCCACCAACGTCATTGCTTCGAACGGTTTATGATCCAATGCTGCGAACACTATATTTAAGCCCCGTACTGGATGAGACCTGTGCACTGGTGGAAACAGCCTCAACAGCCCTTTAAGGAAGCTTTTTACCACTGGATTGGCCGCCGTGAAGGTGTAGTCTGGAGAATTCTTGTAAACTCTGATAGCTGCTAGGTAAGTGCGGCAGGTGTCCACCTGCAAGCCTGAGTGCCCCAGATGTGCCCAAATGACAGCACATCATCTAAAGTTTATGTGTGCGGGTCTAGTTGCTTGTCCATTGCCCAGAAGCAACACCTGGTCCATTTGCTATGGTATTGGGACCTGGTCGAGCTTTTGCGCAAGGCCTGGAAAACCATGAGATTGTCTTTCGAAAGATTGCAGTGTTGCAGCTTCAGTTGATCAGCAGCCAGGCTGCCAGGGCTTGCACCTCTGGGCCTGGATGCACCACTGCCCCTTCCTGCTGATAGAGAAAACTGTCTGAGTCGATTAGCAGCAATATTGGTCCCAGGACTGCCAGATCTAGCAAGTCTGAGAACCACACACTCACTGGCCTACATGGTGCTATGAGGATCGGAGAGCAGCCGGTATACGACCTGAACTTCCGCACCACACTCTGCAGTATGCTTTCAGATTGTCCAAGCTGATCTGGAAAACATCCTCTAGTGAATTCATCCCCTGACCGTGCCAAGACGCGTACTAAGGGCACTTGGCATTAGCCTCTGACGCAAACCGGTCCACCTGTAGGAAGCCCTATTGCCGGAAGATCCAACAGAGGGACTGGCTCTGCAGTTCCTATTCGTAGTTGTTCCTGCCCAACTTGCTCAGTCTTTCTGCTTCTGAGTTGCTGTCTCGAGGCAGATGAACCGCCAGCAGATGCATGCCCACTCCCAGATCTCCACTGCTGGTATACAGAGTAAGGGAGACCTGGTGCCCTCCTGCTTGTTGAGGTAGAACATTGACATCGACGTGTCCGCACCAGCAACGTCTTGCCCTGTAATTGCATTACAAATGCTTTCAGCGCAAGCCCAATTGCTTTGAGCTCCAGGGCATATATCTACCTCTGCAACATCCTGACCACTGCAGAGACCATGGATGAAGTTGCCGCCCAGCGTCACCCCCACCCCCATCCCTTCAGGAAGGAATCCATGGGCACAGTTGCACAGGGCCTCTGCGGCCACAGTACATTCGCTCGTTGGAGCCACCATTTGAGGCCCTGCCGTAGGTAGGTGGGTATGTGTAGTTTGGTTGACTGTGGTTCCACTTCCTGGTCCCAGCAGGATGCCAGGTGAAGCTGGAGCCTTCTCATCTTTAATCTGGCATTGGTCAGTGTTAGGATGCAAGCTGCTATCAATCCTAGCAAGTGCTGAAACCACCACGTAGACATCTTTTGCTTGTGTAGGAAGTGCAGCGCTGCTTTCCGTATGTCCTGGATTCTCTCCTCTGTAGGCAAGACCTGTTGAGCTACTGTATACGGAATAGGACAAAATGACAGAGGGCAAAAAGTCTGACCCCCAAAAGTCCGACCCTCATTTTTCCACAGATATATACGTGGGGGGGTAAAGTTAATAGAAATGTATAGGGGTAAGGTGGAAGGGCTGTGGGGGGTCTCCCCCCACATATATATTTGCGGGAAAATGGGAAGAAAAAAAAATGGTCGTACTTTTGGTAGTCTGACTTTTGCATTCGGTCATTTCACGCAGATCCACTGTATCCCACCTGGCCCCAGGAATACAACAACTTGTGCTGGGACCGGCTGGGCCTTTTTCACATTGATTGAAAATCCAAGTTGGTGTAGGATGTCCGTTAGCATCTGACGAGAGTCCCAGACCTCTCTGGCATGCTGGCTCTGACGAGCCAGTCATCCAGGTAAGGGTAGAGGTGGTGGCCCTCGACCCTGAGAATCGCTGCCACAGTGTTCATGAACTTCGTGAATATTTGTGGAGCCGAATTTAGGCCAAACGTTACACCCTGTACCGGAAATGGTGTCCCATCACTGTGAAGCAAAGGAATCGCCTGTGCGGTTGAAAAATGAGGATGTGTAGGTAGGCATCCTTGAGGTCCAGGGAGCA
This sequence comes from Ambystoma mexicanum, assembly GCF_040938575.1. Lineage (NCBI taxonomy): Eukaryota > Metazoa > Chordata > Amphibia > Caudata > Ambystomatidae > Ambystoma > Ambystoma mexicanum. The sequence continues at coordinate 495,340,800 of NC_090936.1, read as the reverse complement.
CATCCAATCTCTCTCACAGAGAGCCTCTCCAATATGGGCTGGTGTCTCCATCTTAAAATGTTCTAGGGGGAGAAAGAGGTTGAGATCCAAAAAGCCCAGCAACACCCTCAGGCCAGCCTCGTTCTTCTGGGGGACTGTAAATACCCTGGAGTAGAAGCCCTTGCCCTGCTCAGAGGCTGGAAATGCCTCCGCTGCTAGGTCCCTGAGCAGTTGCGCACTCTCTCTGAGTAGTGCTCGGGAGCCAATCTGAATGAGAGGTGGTGGGCAGGGTGGTTTAGGGGGTATAGAAAGTTTAAAGCCTGTGGACACTATGGAAAGGATCCACAAGTTGCTACATAAGAGACAGGAATTGTCCCAAAACGGGGAAAGCCTTCCCCCCACTGGGAAGTTGTGGACCTGGATGTGGACATCACTTCCCTGATTAGGAGGCAGAGGAAGAGGAGGGGGGACTGACAAAACCCATTAGTGGCTGGACGTGGCTGCTTTCTTCTGTGATGACTTGGGGACGAGTCTGGCTGATGTGAACTCCAGTCCTGAAATCCCCAGAATCCACCAACGGATCTAGCACTCTGTTCTGTGCTGCGACTGCGCAAAAGGCTTTGGGGCTGACTTTGTGAGCACCATTAAGGACTCTGCTATCTGAGGGCAGGTATTCTTTTTAGTGAGCTCTTCATCCGTGGAAGAGTGGAACAGTGGAACAGTTCTGCCCCCTCGAAGGGGAGGTAATTGATGCGCTCCTGAATGCCCACTGCGAACTTGATCGCAAGCATCCAAGCCATGTGGTGCATGTCCACCCCTATGCAGCATGACTTGCGCCACCATTTTTGCCTCTCTCAGGCCTCATTTAAACACGGCCTGCTTGTTAGCCGTGAAATAAGGGAAGAAGTCTGCTATGCGCCTCCACAGCTTTTCATTAGCGGCAGCGAGGATGGTGTCAGAGTTTGCCTGCCTTAGATGCAAAGCCATATTGAGGTAGACCTTCTGGCAAAATCCTTCCAGCAATTTGTCATCCTTGGAGAGGCAGTTGTTGGGGGACAACGAGGATGTCGAGGTTGCGTGCTTGGAATACAGTGATGCCGCCACCACCACCACCACCGAGGAGTGCGTTTGTGGGTGGGCAGCTAGCAGAATGGAGTCTTCTTCCATTTGTCTCAAGCGGGTGTCTAACCTCTTATTGTCCTGCCCTTTGGAATAAGGCTTCTGCCAGACTTTTGCCCAGTGCCACCACGTCCTTTTGTAATGGTACCCCAGATTTGCTTGCTGTAGTCGGGAACATAACCTCTGCCAGCCCCCCAGGCTTCTGTTGGGCCTGTTCTGGCACGGGACTCCCCAAAACTCTGCCAGTCCTTGCATTATGTCGTGGAACTACTTGGCTGACGAGGAGGTGTCTTCACCATTATCCCCATTGTCGTTATCCCCGTCTGGGTCCTGCCCCTGAAGGTCCATGCCCGTATCGCTTTGCTGATCACCACACTCTGTGATCTGCAGAGCTGGTGCGCCTGCCACGACCACCAGCAGTGCTGGAGGAGGAGAGGTCAGAGGAGGTGCAGGAGGGGGAGGTATTCCCCAATGCTGGGAGTCTGCACTGGGTTTTGTATTGGCAGATGAGGAGGCATTTGCAAGATCACTTCCCTAATGAGCCCCTTCAGTATACCCCCCCATCAGCTCAGACTTCATTAATTGCAAAAACCTATTGAAGATGCTTTCCTCGCACCTCGACTGAGAGGGCTGCTGATCTAAGCCCTGGTGTTTCAACATTTCTTGCAGATCTCTATGCATTTGTGGTGCAAATGGGTCTCCCTGATGCTGAGGCATGGAGGGGAGAGGATGGGGTTGGTACGGGTACGGGTATGGGTACTGAGGGCCCCAAGTCTCTCTGGAATACAGACCTGAAGGCCCCGGGAAGGGAGAGGATGGCACAGCCCATTTCGATTGTGAAGAAGAGTATGTGGGGCGAGGCCTTGTACTCGGATCTTCTGTCCGTGGTGCATCCACAACGCCATTTTAGGGATCTCCAGCCCCCCGCTGCCTGCCATGTGGCTGGTCAACATTTTATTTGGTTGCTGCGGTCCCTTCGGGAATGTGTGGGAAATCTGGTTCGGCACAGTGTCCCTGGAGCCTGTCCTCAGTGAGGAAATCTGGCTAGCGCGGGCCTCAGAAGGCTTTCTGCTAGGATGCAATCCCTCGACCTGCCGGTGGGGAGCCTGGCTCATCCCATGTTTTAGTCATCCCCTCGGTTCTCGGCCCAGTACTAGGGCTCGATGGTGTGGTGGCAGAGCTTTTGGGTCCCTTGGCGCCACGGCCGGTAGATCCCCAAGACCCCTCGGGGCAAGTGCTAGTAGCAGAACTGGCCTCGGGCCTGGCACCAATTGAAGAGCCTGAGCTGCCCCTCCCAACAGAAGAGGCTCCCGGGAAGGAATCTCTATGCTAGGGTGGTTTGTTAAACAAAGGATTTACCTTCGCCTGATGTTTAGCTTACCCAACAAAGTCTTTCACGTGTTGCGGAGGCGACTGACTGAAGATTTCTCACCACTACGAAAGCCTATTCTTGAGGGACCTGGGTGTCCCGCCGGTGGTCTAATCCATGGCACTCTAGACAGAGCACATGTGGATCAGAAGCCATGAAGGCACGGTCGAGCGAGGCACATTGAGTAAACCCTCCCGCGACCGACATGCGTCATGGAGTTGAGGACCCTGAGGCCGGTAAACAGATTGAAAACTAAAACTAAGCAGGGGAGCTGCTGCGAAGAATAAAAAAAGGCTTAGCTATCGCTGAAAGGTCCATTGCCGTCCGTGCAGAAAAAGGGACTGAGGCAAAGCGGAATAGGGCAGGGCTAGTAGGTATGCGCACATCCGGCTGCCTTCATAAATTTAAAATTGAAGCTCAAGATTTTCGCTGTGAAAGGTTCCGGTACTGTCCATGCACCAGGGATGCCCATACTGGAGGGAGGAAAGGGGGTGGGACGTAGGAGTACTTTAGTTAAAGTTTAGTTAAGTTGACCAGATTTATCGCACCGAAACCCTTAAAATTCAGCAGATGTGGGACGTCATAAGTGGCTTAACTCTGCACGTACCCGTTAAAAAGCCCCTGAGCACATACATATTCTAAGAGAAGAGATTCACAATGAAATACAAATGGAATGGGGACTATTGCTGCCTAGCGGCAGTCATAATCCAACAGTAATACCGCCAGACAGAGTGCCTTTAACAGTATTACCATTTGCCGGTATCCTGGTGATTTTACCCCCAGGATACCAGCAACCTCATAATGTGCCCCATTATGGTTCAACTGACTCTTTAAAAACCATGCAAATTCAGTGATAAAAAAAAAAAGCTTTAGTTGAAGGGAGCATATGACTGCCCCACAAAATCTAAAAATCATAGAAAATATACACATACGGGTGTACACAAACCCACACAAAAATACATGGCCCTTGAGTTTTTTTCTGTTGCACTTTTAGCTCTACGTATGAGCGAATATAAGTACCTGTACATGTTGCCACATATGACACAAGGATTATTCCAAACCTTAGCGATGGTTCAATGGTTTTTATAATTATTTAAATCGGCTCTATGGCCGTGCCTCCCACTCTACTCTACAAGCACCTCCTCCCTAACCCAGGAGTCCCTAGCCTTGGTAAGCACATTCTGATTGTTTAACGCTACATATACTAACAAGTGTGCCTTGTAGGGACTACACTCCCTCTGCAGGTGCACTCACCCCTACTCTTTCCTCTTCTCCTGTTTACCTATGATGTCTCTTGTACTTATTAGGCCTTGACTCCACCCTTTGATATTACTCCCCCCTTCTCCTTTGTACTACTACTCCCCTCTTCACACTACTACTCCCCTCTGAACACTAATACTAACCTCCTCTACACTACTCCCTCCTCCACTCTATGACAACTCCACCCACCTGCTAGACACCCTCCTTTCACTCAGTCACAACCAGTTCACATTCACCCTTTAGACTACCTCACCTAGCCACACACATTACTCTTTCATGTATACTCCCACTGCAGTACCACTCACATACCCTTACCAATACCTCACAGTATCCAGAAATCGCCTACACAATCCGCTGATCGGTTGTTACTCCTGCTGGTCTCTTGGTCTGCCATCTCCTCCTCTTCCTTTGACCTCACCGAACAACCCATAACGTCCTCCTTCCTGTGCATCCTTTTATGTCCCGCGCCGCCTTCTGCTACTGGATAATCTGCCCTGTCCAGTTGGGCCCAGTCTCCACTGACCTCGCCGGGTAGTGACAGTCGGTAAAATCTTTAACTAGCGGCCAAAGCCCCACCCCTTTTCTCCAGCTGAGCTCTTCGCAGAACAATGCTGGAGGCCTGAGGTGTTCCATGTTCGCGTAATGGGGTTTGGTTCTGGGCTCCTCCCTGGTAAGTGTAGTCTCTTTGGGGTTTTGGTTCCCGTGGGGTTTTCCCTGGTGTTGTAGGAAACAGAGCAACAACCATGCTAAGATGACACTGGGGAGCATTGTGTGACTGCTCCCCCTGCTGCATAACAAGTGAAATGCAGGTTCTCGCGCTCTCTCTCTGCTGGGACTCAGTCTCTGTCAGGAGAACAGCGAGGGATGTTGGAGCGTTGCTTCTATTTATTTGGGGCGCCCTTTGATGATGATGATGATGGTGATGATGATGCAGACTGTGTGTGGCTCTGGAGGGCTGTTCTCTCCATGGTGCTACTTGCTTTGGCTCCGATCATATACGTTGACTCTGAGAAAATCAAAAAGTGTCTGGCAAGCATTTTGTTTGTGGCTGTGACAGAGGTTCTGCCTAACAGAATACCTTCACGAAGGGTAGGACTGTCGCCTGCCACCGTCTTCCTCAGGGGAAGTGCTGGCTCTAGACTGCTCCCTGATAGGCCTTCCACCCCTGACTGAGAGGGGTTCCCATCCCCTCTTGACAACCTTGTCACAATGTAGAGTAGGGATAGTATGAGAGGAGTGCCCCCATCAACACCTCTTTTTGTTTTTGAGGGAAGCAACTTGTAATACTCCAGACCAACCACTGAGTGCCGGCAAATGCAAAGGATGTGAATCTGAGCAGATCCACAAGCCACAGACATATGTATCTGACTCTAATATATGCACACACGCACAAACACTCTTTTTAAGACTTTTTCATTGCATTTTGATGTTCTTGGATCTGCAAACAACGCCACTGTGGGGTAAAAACATGCCCCAGAGGACCACAATACAGCCCTTTTTCTTTTTTGCAATCCATTTTGCATGCCGCACCTGCAGATCCAGTTTCGGGTCTGCAGATCTAACTTGGCCATTTCTTGAAAATGTTCATGGCATCACCAGCCAATCAAAACATTCCCCATTCTGTGATTTTGTGATCTGCAAATCTGCTGACAGCCAATCAGTTATTTTCTTATTAGCTGATTGGATTGAAGCTTTTAAGTTTAAAATCACGGCCCCGCAGATTTAACTGCCAAAAGATACAGAGGTCAAAATGCTATAGCTTTTGGTGTTTAAAAACAATCTATAACGTTGGCCTCCCCGGACCAAACTTCACCAAACTTTCTGAAAAATTCAGATGAGCATGTATATTTTTGACCAGCTTCGTACAGGTCCATTAAATGGCACGAAAGTCATAGGCATCTCAAAATGACCTCTTCCAATGGCAACACCAACTCAACCATAAATATTGAGTCATGACTGTGACTCAGTAATATACATATTCACTGTCCTAGTTATGCTATGCTCTTATCTTCTCTTATCCTCTTCATTGAAATACAGTTTTGGGGATTAGAGTGTGGGATTTAGTTTGCTTGCCTAAAACGAATGCAGATAAAAAGGCATCTCTATCGGTCTCCCGTTATATTTGGTGACTATAAAAATATTTTGAACATGGCCTGAGTGGAGGAAAACTAAGAAAAACCTACATTTAAGGTTTATGCATAGGTATGGCTGGGAGAGTCTCTTGACTTAGTGGAGATTGGAATATAGGATAAGGAAAATACATGGGGTATTTAGAATTCTAAAAGAGTAATGATTGAGACTTAAATGTGTGCCTGACCGACTGGTGATAAGTACTGCTCTTATTTTTCAAATGTATCTTTACTAAGCATTTTTGATGTTAACATGAAACATTAACATACAAGCCATTCTTTGTGGACCCATACCCAACATTGTACATATGCATTTTAAACTTTCTCAACATTTGGTGTCCTTGGGGTATGGTCCGTTCCTTATGTATCCAGTACAGCTCTTCTACAGGTGAATGAGTCTTCCTTGACAATTTGCTATTTTGGTATTAAAATCCCGGTCCTGTTAACCTCCTCAATTTTCTCTCATTCTCCCTCTCTCCTGTTATTCCTTCACTGCCCTAGGTAAATTGTTCTTTATATTGTCTTGATGGTTTGTCTCATGTTTTGCATTTATGCTTCCATTATTCAATGTACCCAGTTGTTGGAATTTAAAGCACTTTGGAGTAAAGCGTTCTATAAATGTAATAAATCCAAATACAAATACAAAATCAGCCATGCTGCTTTACTTTTCTTTAACAAATGACAACACATCTCTCCTACGGTCCGGTGGATAAGTACAGCAGGATTATTATTGTAGTAATGACTAGTATTAATGTATCCATTTATCTCTACATTCCATTAGGGACTTTGGAAGAGCGAGGGATTCTAGCATGGAAGGAGGCACATGGGGTGGAGTCTGATGATGTCTTGGAGACTGAGGAAGTCTACAACCTGCCATTTGGCATTGGGACCATGTTCTGTACAAGCTCTTGGTTTCGGTACATCCCATTCTGTCCCAAACCAAAGCGGCATGTCCCCAGTAGCAGCCCAAGTGAAGATGGCCATTACAACCCTACCAACAGAGAAGTGGAAAGCAGACACTGAAATCCGAAGGAACAACGGGGACCAACAGCAGAAGTAGTCTCCAGGATAAAAAGGATGTACCATGTAACAAAGTCCTCCCAGATAGTGACTGAATTTCTACACAGGACCAATGTAGCAGTTTTAATACGTTTTGATTGCTTGGAGTTTTCACCCAATTCCAATGACTGACTAGCCTGCACTCGTGTAGCACTGACAAAACATCTTAAAACAATAATGTAAAAAAGGTAGTATGAAGGGTAGGTGGTAGACCTGTTAGCAGACCCTGCATAACTAATTTCTTCCAGCGGTCACCATGGATTTGTTGCGTACTTATCTGGAAGAAAACAGCATGGCAGTTGAGAATTGCGGGTCCTTGACTGTCATGACAAAATAATATATAAGCCACATTAAAATGTTTTTATAAATGGCTAAAGGCTCGCAGGGGAATAAATTGTTGCTACGGTTTGCACAAAGAAAGATTTAGTGTCTTCTTTTTATTGTTTGCATGTACAATGTTTCCATGTTAGAATGTCTGACACTTTGTTCCCTTGCTGGTGACCTTGGAGATCTATCGTGACTGGGATCACAAGATCAGAGAGGAGCAAACTTGAGTCACCAATGAACATCCAGGAAGAATGAAGCTACATCATCAAATCGATGTCTTAGAACAATGAAGCCAGGAACAAAATTGCCCGTGGCTGTTCCCCTAAACTGTTGTGGTATTATGCAAAACATAATTACCCCCAAAGATGTAATCCTCCCCGGAGGTGCCTTTACCGCCAACCTTCTTTTTACAGGGCAAGTGTCAGGCCACTAGTACCAATCATGCTATATACAATTAGTATGTGCTTCGAGCATCTGGTGCTTGCACTGCACATTACATCTGGGTAGAAAACCAGGACATTTCTGGGGAAACTCCAGCAGCATTTAATTCTCACAAAGATGCTTTCGAAAAGAATGGCTGTGGCCATGGCATTTACATGAAATATAACACATTTTCAGTATCCGAACGGGCACATTTGCTTACACTATGGGGCACATTACGGGTTTGCCAGAAACCTGCCAGTAATTCTGGCAGTTTACTGACAAACCCAAGTTACCGTTACCAGCACCTGATAACCCAGTATTACTGGGATATTGCGGGTGCCGGCAATGGCCGATTGGCAGGCAGGAAGAGCATGACCAGTGGACTTCCTTTTTACTGAGCAACCTCTTGGTGGAAATGGTCTATCCTTAAGCCGATATTGGTGGCCAGTATGTCAAGGCCAGCAGGGTAGACGAAATGGGACAGGCCAACTTTACTGGTTTCATGGAGCATCTTTGCTAGATGGGGAAGATACTTGTAAGTGTTGCTGTTCTTTCCCTCCCAATTGGTTCCTGAACAGTTAATAGGGTGTCCCGGTTGTACTGCTCACCTCCCCATTTATGCAAGTGTGGAGACCTCTTTGAACACTTCTTTGTGGAGGTAAGCTTACCTTGAGGTTGGTGGGATCTCTGATTGTATTGCTACCTGGGTGTCCATAGTAGTCTTACAGTCCAATTGTATGATGGATCGCTTATTGCTTCTAGCAGTGATTATGTAAGGAAGGATGGTATCAATAGTAGACACAGACACAATGGATGCAAGTTTTGAAATCCATTACTTTGTTTTTGGTTGGGTTGGGAAAATAGTATCTTAAAAGAAATGTCAGAAGGGCTTGGGTAACGATTCCCTTACCCACGTTCAGCAGCACAGGGTCTCCAGAGTTTCTTAAAATAAAGGCTAGGTGGATGGCACAGTTCTATCAGTCTTGCACACTTTGGCTTTCTGATACAATTCAACAGTTCTGGTTTGGGCTTCATGTTTTTTGCAGTTCAATCAGTTTCTTAGGCTTTGTCCGCCTTCTCATAAATACAAAGTTATACTCTTGACTTTTACTTTGCCACTATTCAACACCGGCTTCTCTCCGCCGGGCTCGAGCCTGCCTTTCTTTTCACATTCACCTTTTCACTTCATCACAGTTCAGCAGGGACATCCCCCATCTGTTGAAACAATTCAACAATCTTCCTCATCTCGCAATGCTTCTTGGTAGTTGTAGTTTTTTATTTTCTTTACTTTGTCCTCTTGGCCTCTTTCAAAATTCATGTACTTTGCCCTCTCGTTATAATCAAAGTTCACATAATTTGCTTTTCACTTATTCAACTTTCATTTGGGATTGTGGTTACTTTCTTGCCTTCGGTTCTGGTTTAATGCATTTCAACTCAGAACATTCCACAGAGACTTTCGAATGAGCGATTCTGCCTCGCAGGGCCATTCTGTTACTTTGTATACTTTCTTCCACATTCAACAATTGTCCTTTCCATTATGCATTTTATCGGCACACGCGCAACCTTCAACTCTTGGTTACAGTTACTTTAGCTTTTAACACAAACCAGGCTTTTGTTGCCTTCGATAACTCACCGGTTGTGTTCATTTGGCTTCTCTCCAACGCCTTGCATGTAGTAATCAAGGCTGTTACCAATGCCTCCTTTGCTCCTCCCCAACTCTGTTGTTCACCCTGGATGGTAGCAGGCCACTTGGAAGCATCTTAAAGATTTTGCCTTTCCGCTCACTCGGTTTCAGGCTTGGAACACTTACGGCTTTCTGAAAAAGTGTGGAATTCTCACCTGGCTTTCTCTCGTTCTTCGCAACTGCTGATCAGATCAGCCCCTTGGCCTTCCAACCTCCATAGCCTGGTTCGAATCAGCCCCGAAAGAGCTGCTCCTTCTCTTACCCAGGCTCGCTCAGAGGGTGCCTGTGTGCACCACCTTTTATCCTGACGGGGAGTGTCAATAAGTGGCAGGTGTGTATGGTTAGGATAACATGGCTTCATTAAAGGGACAGAGCCATTGCAAGTCAGTAGAGGTAATCTTCCTGGCCTCATTCCTCATTGGCTCAGTAGTGTTGTCAATGTGAAGTGGGGAGGAATTATAGGAGATGTAGATTCCCATAAAATAAGCAGGGATAGGGGTTTTGATGGGTTGTGGAAAAGGGGGAATACCATGTCTCACCATCAGGGGCTATACCCCCCTGCCCAGGTGATTCTCCCTTACTTGTTCATACCCAGGGTTGGGATCCAAAAGCGATGGCCTTTTCCTGGCCACCTCTGTAGTGGATCCCCGGGGGCCAGGTTGTGAAACACCCGCCAGTTTTTCACATACCCTTCCACTATGAGATGTGGATGAATCTGTTTCATAGGAGAACCGTGAAAGGAAATCCACGCTGCTCTGATCTTTACCTTTCCAATGTTCTACTGTGAAACAGTATGGTTGTAAGTCCAGAAACCATTGCATAACACGTAGGTTGGATTCCTTTCACTGACTTATCCAGACAAGGGAGAATGGTCAGTAACTAGCTTCTAATTCTAACAATGAATAGTTCTTCTCTCTGGGAAATAATGTGCGGCTGGCAAATAATATAGGATGTTCTAAGCCGTCGAGTATTTGGGACAATACAGCCCCCAGTCCAGTCAGAGAGGCTTCAGTCTGAAGTATAAACTCTTTTGAGAAGTCTGCCACATTCAATATGGGATTTTGACATAAGACTTCATCCTCATCAGTCCAACAAATCTTTTGAGGTTCAGAGTTTTTTGGCTTGTCAGTCAGTTGGGATATTTCTTCAGAGAAATTAGGGACAAACCTGCGGTAGTATCCAATCAGACCCAAAGATGCTCCAAGGACTCGTTTGGTCCTAGGTATTGGTGCATTTAGAACGCCTTTAACTTTCTCTTGCTGAGGCTGTACACTACCATTTCCTACTTATTTTACAGCCGATTGAGCTACCTTACATTTTCTGGCGTTGGCTATCAAGCACGGCTTTTCGTAGGGCTTTCATAATGGTGTAGAGATGATGGAGATGGTCTTTCCAGGTTTTGCTATTAATAATTTCATCATCACTATACGCTCCGCAGGAATCCGAATAGGGTTGTAAAATCCCATCCATCAGTCTTTGGAAAGTCGCTGGTGCACTGTGTAAACCAAAGGCTAGGATTTTGATTTGGAAAAGTCCAATCAGTGTTAAAAAGGCTGTTTTTTTTTTTTGCCTGGGTCATGTATGGGAACCTACCAGTATCCCTTAGTTGAATCCAATTTTGACAAGAAAACTGCATTCCTCAATTTGTCCTCTATATGAGGCAGGGGATATGCATCAAAGGCTGAGATGGTGTTAACCTGCCGAAAATGTATGCAAAATCTCCAAGTTTGGTCACTGTAAAGAAGGCATGGTATCAAGCAGTATACACAGACTCAATGGGTATAAGTTTGAAAACCTTTATGAACTTGGTGGGGATAGTAGAACTCCTAACTTGTCCTAACTCTAAAATGGGAGTAATCTCAACCATTAAACAATGATAAATACGTCCAAGTCAGTCTGGTCAATATAAAAAGGCCTATTCTAAGAAAACCTAACCTTGCCTTCCTTCTCAAGATAACAAATGTGTTAAGGGAATACAAAAAGGAAAATAGTGAGACCAAATTAAATGTCAGAATGAATTCAGCACCAACTCCCTTTCCCAGGTTCAATCCCACAAACAGTCTCTCTCAACAAACCAGGGATGGGTGGATGGCACAGTTCTATCAGTCTTGCACACTTTGGCTTACTGGTAGAGTTAAATATTTAAATCTCAGGATTTTACCTCTTGATAGTTCAATCACTTCCTTAGGCTTCAGCCGCCTTGCCATCAATACTTGGTTCATATGCTTTCAATTTCTCACAGTTCTGCACAGGCTTTCCTCTGCCGGGCTCGAGCCTGTACTTTCTTAGGCCACAACCGCCTTGCCATCAATACTTGGTTCATATGCTTTCAATTTCTCACAGTTCTGCACAGCCTTCCCTCTGCCTGGCTCGAGACTGTCTTGTTGTTTGTGGGTGTTCCCTTCCCCACATTTTATTAAAGATATATTTCACTGTCGAAGGCTTTTGAAAATACAAGGAATTTATCTAGACCTCTGCATGACCACTTCGACCTGTCCTTCAATATCCACAATCCATACATATCTTGTGACACCAATACTTCTTGGTATTCCAATCAGTGCTTTTTGGCACTTGTAGTTCTCAAGTTTCACTTTTGCCACCTTGGCATATTTCACAATTCACATATTTTCGTGTAGCACCAATACCTCTTGGTACTTGTAGTTCTTATTCTCTTTCACTTGCCTTCTTGGTCCTTTCCAAAGTTCTTATACTCAACTTTTTCCATCTTGGCATATTCCACAATTCACATATTTCATTTTCCTCATATTCAACTTTCTTTCGCTTGATCGCCGCATGTTATATGTTTCAAAACAAAGTTCATAACATTTCAGAGACTTTTGAATGTGTGCCTTCCTTGCACACGACCACTCTGCTACTTTGTTTCCGTTCCCTTTAACAATTGTCCTCTTCATTTGCCTTTTTATCGGCACACGCGCAACCTTCACCTTTCAAATCAGTCATTTTCTCTTTAACATCAACCAGACTTTTGTTGCTCTAGATAACTCACTGGTTATGCTAAATGAATTGCTTTAATCTTTTCCTCGCACTTCAAGGCCATTACCAGCACCTCCTCTGCTCTTCTACAACTCTGCCGTTCAGCTGGGAGGGTCGCGGGCCATTTTCTGGTACTGTGAAGGGTTCTTGCTTCCGCTCGCTCAGCTCTGCTTTTCAAACACTCACAGCTTCCCGAAAGCTTGGAAATTTCCCCTGGCTTACTCTCAATCCTCAATTGTTGATCAGCCCATTGGCCTTACAACTCCCACAGCCCTGTTCGCGTCATAAGAGCTGTTCCTTCATGTACCCGTGCCATGCTCAAAGTGAGCTTGTGACAGCCACCTTTTATTTTCATAGGGAGTCTTAATAAGTGGCAGGTGTACATTATTAGAGCTACGTGCCTGACTGTGCCTTGCCCCATTACTGGGAAAAGGCCAATGCAGGTCAGGGGAGCTAATCCTTCTGACCTCATTCCTCATCTTCCTTGGTGCAGTACTTTTGTCAAAACAGTGGGGAGGAATTATGGGAGTTGTAGTTTCCACAAAATAAATTGAGATAGGGGTAGATCGGTTGTGGAAAAAGGGGGATACCATGTCTCACCATTGGGTGTGTCTCCCCCTCTCCCATAGGACCCCCTACCCAGGTGATCCTCGCTTGTCCACCCCCAGGGTCGGGTTACAAAAGTGATGGCCTTTCCCTGTCCATCTGAGTACGCGATCCCCGGGGACTTGGTTGTGAAACATCCTATGGTCTTTCACAATAACATGTAATTAGTTGTAATGCAGACTATATTTTTGTACAGTTCTTTGGTAAAAGTTCTTCAACCATGTTCTTAAAGTACTTTATGGAAGTCTTGGTTTTAAAGAAAAGGGGAAAGAAGGGTTGTCAACAGGACAGGATCCATTACATATGGGTCTTGTGTGACCTCTGTTTCTTCAAATCGGACCTGTATTGATTATAGTGCTAATAATATTTTTTAACACAGCACTTTGGCTCACGTGGCATTATAGAGAGCTTGTAGTGCTATTTTAACATAAAGAAATAGGATATGATAATAAGTTCTGGCAGCAGTCAGGAGCATCAGACTCCTTCCAGAGCACCTTCAGTCTGGCACTACTGAATACATTACCCTCTGGTTGGAAGCATGTTACAGGAAGAGGGCGTGCCTCAATTTAACACTACAATAAAACAGATCATCTTGCAATGGTCTAACAAAACTGATGACAGCAGATATCTTGCCTGATAAACAACACATTATCCTGCTTCTTGTTACACTCACCTGGCTCCCACAGGGGTGTCGGTCGGACCCGGACAGCTGTGGTCTCCACCCACGTGATGCGTAGTGCGGAGATGACTGACTGGATCTGCCCTCCTAATCTTGTCTGCTTAACCCGTAGAAATATTCTCCTGCAAGTGGAGAGATGGATTTAGCCACTTGTGGATTCAAGTGATGGCACCCCCACAGTCCTCCCCAACTAATCACCTCCGAAATGCCCTCACAGCAATCTCACCTTATATTCTTGAAAGATGAGGTCTCCTTCCTGCGTGGATTTGCAGGGGCGCGTCGATTCCAGTTACTTCACTGGTTTGAAGGCTCGGGAGAGTTCTGGAGAGTATTGACTCTGAGGTTCCTGGTGAGGAACAGGAAGTATTAAGTTCATAGAGTTCAATATGTCTGATGTTCACTCTTGTTCCCCCGTTCCTTTCTTGTCTTGCAGCTGGCTCGTGAAAAGATGCTCTTGTGGCAGCTGGTGGCGCTCAGGTAAGAGTCTGTATTACCCGGCGCTGTCTGGTAAATGTTGCACGAGGAAAACGTGTTGTTTTGTCTCTCTTTACAGATGCGGCATGTGAAAATATGGAGAGTCACAAAAGGATACCTCCGGTGGTAAATCAGGTAAGTCTATGGTGGTAAGAATTATATTTGTTGGTTCCCTCGGCTCACCTTGTGGTTTTCTATTGTTTCCTAGGTGCCGAAGTTCGGTGAAGAAATGATGGAGGCAGCGCCAACCCGAAGGATGCTGTGAAGACTGGTGAGTATGGCGCAGCGTTGCAGCTGGAGGTGTGGCACGTGCAGAAATGATGTTCTTTACAGGTCCAGAGACAAGATGGATCCAGAATCAGGTGTGGAATAGAAATAAGTTCGTTTTCTAACCTTGTCTCTTTTTTTCCTCTTTGTTTTAGGAGCTCCGGATTCGAGGCGGGCGTGGCAGAAGACTGGATCTAGGCTGCAGGCATGGTGAGTGTTACGCTGCTGGATGCAGAATAACACGAAGCGTGTGTTGCTGGTCGGGTGTGGTTTAAATACCCTCAAAAGTAGTGCCAGGTAAGAAGTCCCTAGAACCACACCCGAGTAAAAAATAGTCCCTGTAGAAAAATTGTCCCTTTCAGGCTTCATGTTGGATTGGAGTCATTTGCAGCATGGTCTGCCTGAGGTAAGTAATGACTATGAGCCTGGCGCCTTAGGCGCCAGGACGGATTCCTACTAAGAGCCTGGCGCCTAAGGCGCCAGGACTGAACCCAGATAGCCCCTAGCTGGAGCTGCTGAGGTTTTACTAAATGTCTAGATGCCTGCTGCCAGGGCTGATGGACTTGGACCGGATGCGTGGGGGTAGGCATCATGACACTTCTACCCTTACAATGACTCAAACAAGTATTTTCTTTCTAGGCTTAATGGCTATCTAAAGGTCAAAGACCCCAACCAAAACCAATGTCACCCACAGTAGACCTACAGTTTCCTTTGCCACCTTTTGTAATCCCTGATGCACTAAGCAGCCTGGCAAGTATTGGTGCCCATACCACAGCGCAAGGTCTGAAACTTTGTGTTGCCACAAATATCCTGACTTTTCAATCCACCATGCAGGTTCCTACACCATGTGCAGCCAACCTGGCCACATTGCCCCATGCAGCTATTTTGATCATGACACCTATGCATGAGAGTATACATCCAGTCCCCATTGGTAATCCTCATTCATCAGGAAATTGATAATAAAAACAACCAAAAAGTGTATTTATTAGAGGGAAGATAACCCTTCAATGTCCCAAAAAGGGAAATAGGAGCATCACAGAGTTCTTAAACTTCAAATTGTTTGTGACTGTTCACAGGAACAAAAGGAAAATAAACAGTACAACGAGAAACAGGATCCTGAACAGGTTGTACTTGACACACTTGGAACAATGGATGGGTGGTTAGTTGGTGGGTAACCATACAGAAAGAACCACAGGATTAGCGATGTGCTTGATGACAAAAGGAACAAAATAACAAAGAGATTGGTTTGCAGATAAAAAATGAGCCTGAAGACAATGTGAAGGCAGTAAAACCTCCCTCTATCCCTCTGTTTTCTGTTGGCAAAACTATTACAACAATAACAGTACTAACTTCGTTTGACTTCCACTGATTAGAAAAGGTTTTTAGGGGGCGTGGCCTGGCTTGGGGCCGATGGAGGTGTGAGCCTGTTAGCTCCAGCAGCCCTAGGACGTGAAAACTGCAAAATCAGCCATTAATTGGCACTGTTTTGCAGTGACACGTCAAGCGCTGCATAAATGAGCATGTGGTGAACAGGAAGGTGCAGTTTGGTAATGGTCGGTGGCGAAGGAGCCCTGTAAAAGAGACAGACTCGTGGCCCAGCAACCTGGCCTCAGCGAAGAGGTGAAAATGACAACCGCGCCAATGGATGCGTAGGAGGAGCTGCAGCTGCTGCGGCTGGGGTACGCCAGAAAAGAGAACCTTGCTTCACTTATGAGACTGTCGCTGCCCGGGATGATCGGGAGGAGGTGGAGCCATTGCGGAAGCCCCTCCGGGTGAAAGTGAGGACTGCTCTCCACAGTTGGGACGCCGAGGCGGTTCAGGGTGAATTTGCCAGTGCCCGCCGCATGTTCGCTACCCCTCAAGAAGGTGGCGACAGCTAGACCCGAGATGCCAACACATTAAGCGAGAGAAAGCGAACGGGCAGCCCCCTCCTCTGCTTATCCCTCAGTGTTTGTGGAGCCCGCCGACCTTCCTCTGGGGGCTCTTAGACTGAGGCGGAGGCGCAGCAAGGTGATTGGCTGGGTTGCTGAACCTAGCGGTCACTACAGCAACAGGAACGACCGAGACTCAGCAGATGCGCCAGCCCATTCAGGGGGCGCTAGAGGCGCAGCTCACATAGCGGGCTGCCCCTCTGGCCGCCCCCTGCGTGGACTCGCCTCCTCTAGGGAGGACGCAGTCAGGGTGCCCTCGGGGGTCTGGCCGGAAACGGCCTGCACCCCCGGGGGCTTAAATAGCCAGGGCTGAGAGAGAGCAAGTCCTCTTATCCAGCCCTGGCAGCAGCGACATCCACCCTCCCACCCAAGCTGCTGAGAACTGCAACTGGGAAACTGAGGATCAGGGGTTGGTCCAGTGGGAAGGTAAAAGGGCTTAGAGTATTTTTTATGGAGGGATGATGTGTCTTTTGAATTATGGTGTTGTAATAAGGTGATGGTGGCACTGAATTAATGTCTTTTAACAAATTGTTTTTCAGGGATGCTGGTGAAAATTTACTGTACTAACTAATGTTTCTGACGCAGGCGGAGTTACGAGGGCGGTCCTAGAGAAGGAGGCATGCTGCGGTCTGGTCCGTGAGCTACAACCACTGGCTGCTTCAGGCAGGATGGGGTGACATGGGCGCTGATTCCACTAGGGACGGTTGGGACTCCTCAACAACTGATGCAGTGGCCTTATTCGCTCCATACTCTCTGGAGGAATGACTGAACTGGCAGTGGAATCCAGGGCGGGCTGTTCTCGCAAGAACAGAATGGTGTGAGATGGCTCACAGGCTTTTGGACATGGGATTTTTGTAAGGCGGGATTGGCGGAGCCACCCGGCTAAGGACCATGGTTGGTGCCAGGCAGGCATAAGACCTGAGCAGGGATGGGGGGGCACTCTCATAAAATGACTCCAAATTATGCGCCCATATGTTTTTCCAATAAAATGTTATATATGTTTCCAACTCTCAGAATGTCTCTGACTCCATCATTGGGGCAAGCAAGCGGGAGATGTTATGTATGTTACCAATATGATGTAAGGGGCCAAGGAGTAGGGGTAAGCCCCGCTATGCCACCCCCGCTCGCGTTCTGAATGAGAAGCAGGCCGAAAAAAAGCAAACTGCAATTGCAGGAGATGAACGACATGGGACAATGGGACAACCAGGGAGCCTGGTATAAGCAGTGGGAGTGAGGGGGCCCCGGAAGGTGCAGTGTACGACTGAATTGAGCAGCTGATTACAGAGCAGGAAGGGCCCCTTAAGGTGAATTTTTTTTCGGCGGTTTGCACCGCAAATGAAAGGCTCCATTAGATATAACGAGCTCACCAACAGGGTGGTGCTGGTGGTTGGCATTACCCAGCAGCTGTGAAGGGGTCAGAGCCGAAGCACACCCTGACAGTGGGTAGTACTCTCGGCGGACTGATCCACCCAGTGGTCTCTGGGTGAGAGGGGACCTCAACTTAGTAGCAGAGAAGATAAACTTCAACTGGGCAGTTTTGAAGTGGCAGGATGAGCTAATGCAGCGGCACAGGTGGAGTGGAGTGGAGTGGAGTGGTGTGGTGGAGAACTAGAGTCTGATTCAAGTTAGAGACTGGGAGAGGCAGTGGTCCACTCCCTTAAAGGCAACGGAACCTCTTCCACCACACTTCCACCCCAATACATTCATGCACAAGATGAAGTCGGGGGAGACCAAGGACAATCAGTTTCCCTCAATTAAAGAGATGCTCCAGCAGGCTAAGCTGGCAGCAGACTCACCCAAGCTTTAGAAAATGACTCAACCCGCCCGAGAGGAGATATCACACGTCTGTTTCAATCCATACAAAAGGAAATGGTGTCCACAATGCAGGAATTGAAAAGCTCCTTTCAAGACTTATCCCACAATGCAATACAGAATGAAACTAAATTGGGTGAGCTGTTTATGGCATTCTGTGACCAAGCGAACGCTCAGGGTCAACTGGAGCAGAGTGTGGCAGCATTAGAGGCGAGAAGACAGGCCACAGAAGAGAAGCAAGAGGATATGGAAAATCGTTCCCGAAGGAACAATATACTTTACTTTAATACATTTATAGTGCGCTATTCGACCAGTGGCCATTAGGGCGCGGACAGACATAAAGCAGACAGAGAACCAGGACCAGAAGAATATTACTCAGCCAAACTAGCCAGGGGTTGAATCAAACAAACATCCACATTTTCAGCTTTTTCTTAAATGAATCTATAGTTTTCTGGCATCTAAGATCTAAAGGCAGATTGTTCCAGGCTTTTCGAGCTGCAACTTAAAGAGCTCCTTTTTCGGCCTTCATGGTCCTGCACCTGGGAAGCATCGAGTATTCCTGGTTGCTTGATTTTAAGAGGTCTCCTGTGAACTTTTTCAATGATAAGATCTTGCAGATAGAGGGGCATTAAGCCCTGTCTACATTTCAAAAGTAATAACCAATAGGCGGAAAAGAACATGAGCCTCCACGGGGAGCCAATGTAATGCTTGTCTAGCAGCCGAAACATGATTTTGTCGGGATAGTCCCATGACCACCCCCACTGCCCCGTTTTGGACCACCTGAAGTCTGTTAGTCTGTTTTACTGAGCCCAACACGGATGCTAGAGCAATAGTCTATTTTAGACCAAACTATTGCTCTTGCAATTGTCTCTGCGTTGGTCTGTGTGATGAATGGTCCAAGATGCACTGGGAGCTTAATGTAATAGACCGCCGCTGACACAAGGCGCCTGACATGAGCCTTCATGTTAAGCTGTTGGTCGAAGATAACACCCAAGGTTTTTACCTTCTTTTTGGGGGTTATCTTAACATTTCCAAGTTGAAAGTTTTTATAGTAAGCACCAAGCTTTGCTAGCATGGATTGAGTACCAATAGTCAGCAACAACGTCTTTTCCCCGCTCAGCGCAAATTGTTCCACACCATCCAGTTCTCAATGGAGGCATACATTCTATTCAACTCGGCTTCCTCCTGTGCATCAGTTGCGACAATAGGGATGACACACTGTGTCTCATCCGCATAGTTTGTGAACACAACCCCTTCCTGTTCCAGGAGGGCGAAAAAGGGTTCCATAAATATATTGTATAGGCAGGGCGAAATACTTGCACCCTGTGGGACACCAAATTTGATAGACAGGCGGGGCTACTGCCTCCTCATGAAAGACTCTGCTCTCCCTGTTGTCCAGGAATGAGGCAATCCAGCAAGCAGCTGTTGGGAGATAAATTAGCCACTTCCTCCAACCTGGCGACCAGAATTGAATGGTCAACCAGGTCGAAGGCGGCCAACAAATCAAGTAGCATCAATATAGAACATTTTCCCTTATCCACACGTTCCAGAAGCCTGGACTTCAGTTCAAGTACTGCAGTCTCTGTTCCATATAACTGTCTGAACCCAGATTGACGACAATTAAGAATGGGATATGTATTCAGGTGATCTGCAATCTGCCCATACACAACACAGTCCAGAATTATCAACAAAAAGGGTGTAATGCTGATGGGCCTATAGTTAAGCGGCACCTCAGTGGGTAAGCCAGGTTTTAAAATGGGAGTGACCCACGCCTTTTTTAAGTCCGCCGGTACATGACCTTCTGTAAGGGAGGAGTTCACAAACTTGCAAATGGCTTCCAGCAAGGTGGGAGGACAAGTTTTATCTATCATGGCCGAACAAGGGTCCGCTTTGCATTTTGTGGTCCACTACAATGGACAGCTTGGCAACCATAATAGTAGTAAAGTTAAATTGGGGAATAGTAGAGCATCTTTCACACATCTCCTTCATAACCTCACTGGAGGCTGTGGGATGATTTTATTTTTTACGAAATATATCCTATCTGATGCCATTCAACTTATTTTGCATGGCTTCCAGGATTTCCCGACACCAAGCCGCATCCTTGACTAACTGGCTAGCATTGGGGGAGCTGGTGGTTTCTTGTTCCTTTAATATCTTAAAAAGCTCATTAGCTTCAGATTGTGCATTCAGTATTCTGGAATTTAAGGAGTTTTTCTTAGCATCAATAATCGCTGATCTGCATAACTTGGCGGGTCAGCGGAATGCCCAGGGAGATTAAGGAACAGGAGCTAGAAGATTACATCAAGGGGCTGTTCAAGGAGATACCGGGAGATGAAGAAGTCAACCTTATGCTAGATCGCACGCACAGAGTATGCTCACATTTTCAAACGCAACAGAATCTTCTTCCAGATGTTCTGACGATAGTCCCTTTTTCAAAACTAAGGAACTGATCTTTCAGAAAACTAGGGAACAACACTGCCTAAAGTACAAAGGGGCATCCCTTCAACTGTTCCAGGATCTCGCGCAAGGAACAATCCAAAGGAGGAAGCTTATGCAACCCCTGACCAACTGTTTAGGGGAGAAGGAGGTTCGCTACAGGTGGGGGTACCCCTTCTGCATAATGTTTCAACTAGATGGCACCCAACACCAGTTTACCTCCCTAGGAGCAGCGGTTGAGACACTTAAAATACAAGAAGTGGATTTGCACCTACCAGATGACTGCTCCCGGGTCCGCTCTTCATCTACTTGGACCCAGTCGCAGTCGAGGAAAAGCAGGAGGAGGAATGTTGCCGGCCCTCTAAGGACAGACCGGAAACGAGGCCTAATATATGGAAGCCCCGACTTGAGCCACCACTCCAGATGAATGGGCATTTTGTCCAAAGGAGAAATAGCGAGGCTCTCAGGGGAAGAGTCGGTTGCAGAAGGTGCACAGGCTGTGTTAGCCAACAGTGTAATGTTCTTAAGCGACTATAAGGTCACTAGGAGTGCACGCCCTCAATCAGGAAGGCGCCTGATGTTTACCCCACACTGGGTAGCTATGGTTCAGAAGTATTTGTTTTTAGTTTTTGTTCTTCATTTTCTTTTTGCGCTATGGTGCAGCTCAGTGGAAGACTATTCAGTGAACGGTCCTGGTGACAATGGACGGCCCTCCATAGTTAGAGATGGCCAGGGTTATTGGGGAAATGCATGGAAATGGGGCAAGAGCGATGAAAGATTCGGATGTAGAAGTCATAGGCCTCACATTTAAAGCTGTATGGGGATGGTGATGTAAAGGTTGTGTCCCTAAATGTTCAGGGGCTGAATTCACCAAGGAAACTGAAGAGTGTGCTGTCCCAACTAGTTGACTTAAAGGCAGACATAGCTCTGATCCAGGAGACTCACCTGTTGCAGCAAGATTGGCTGCGATTGAGATCCCGTTGGTTTTCCCACCAATATTTTGCGTCGTCCACCCAGAAAAGGGGGGGGGGTGCAATTCTTATAGCGGGTTCGCTTCACTTTGAACGGGGTAAGGTCCTGAAGGACCCCTTGGACAAATATATTAGGTTGACATTACGAGTGGTGGGCAGAGATCTGACCTTACTATGAATATATATGCCCTAACCAGCACCAAGATCAGTTTTACACTCACCTATTCCTGCGAATAGCGCAATTTCAAAAGGGAGAACTGGTGATAGGGTGGTTCTGAAGGGGATGGAGGACAGAATGGGCCCAATATCCCCCACAGAAGTGGCTGAAGTGACTACTCTCAAAAAAGCGATTGGGGACATGGGGCTAGTAGATGTATGGAGACACTTACACCCTCAGCAGCGGGATTGCATGCACTTCTCACCACCAAAGTTATTCCAGGATCAATGTGTTTATTTATTTATTTATTTTTTTCTACTTCTTCTTCTTGGTGTCTAGTCCCCTTCTCCCTGGAATAACTTCAGCCTCCAGAGAGGTAGCTTTGCTCTTTGATAATATTCCCATAACCTTAAAGCTCGACATATATGGGATGGGAGGTTGAAAATCTATGGGTTGGAAACTGAATGATTTCCTGTTAGCTGGTCAGGCATTTTGCACCACCATCACAGAGAGGATAACCCAATATTTTCAGGAGAACCTCACGGGGGATGTAGCCCTATCCGGGGTGTGGGAGGTGCTGATGCCTGTGGTGAGGGGTGAACTGATCAGCTTAGCCTCAACCCGGAAATTAGTCCTCACGGCCCAGCAGGTGCAGGCTGAAGGGTTGGTTAAGGATTGGGAAGCTCACTATAAATTAGATGGAGCACAGAGGACGTGTAGGCAGTTGCAGGTGGCAAGGGTGGAATTAAAAGCCTTAAGGGCACACAATGTCTCCCATAAGCTACTCAAGATGAAACATTTCTATTATAGCACCTCGAACATGGCGTCCGAGTATTAGCCTATAATCTTCAGGCCCAGAGGAACAGCACAACAATTGGTGAGTTGAGAGACGTTCAGGGCCAACTGCATGACAGGGAGTCAGATAAAATTGACCCGCTGACCCAATTTTACACCAAATTGTATGCAGCAGAGCCTCTCCATGGCCGGACGCAGGACGTGTTCTTGTTGGAGTCTTCCCTCCCCCAAATATCTGAAGCACACAAGCAGACACTGATAACACCCATAACAGAGGAGGTCACACAAGCAATTAGGGCCCTCCCCTGGAATAAAGTCCCCAGACCTGATGGGTTCACTGCCCTATTTTATAAAAAAAATCTCTGGAGTCCTTGCCCTTCACATGGCCGAAGTGTTCAACTCTTTTCTCAAGAGTGGGTCTATTACCCCCTGAATGGGAGAATCAACATTAACATTGCTTGCCAAGCCAGGGAAAGATCCCACGTTGTGTCGCTCATACAGGCCTATAGCAGTCCTAAATTTCGATGCCCGCATATTTTCAAAGATATTAGCCCCATGCTTAGGGGGGGGGGTGCTCCCAGCGTTAATAGCAACAGACCAGACAGGGTTTGTCCCCGGCCGGCAGGCATTTGATAACATCCGACAGATGGTGGATCTCGCGGCCTGGGCGCGGCAGCATAAACAATCGCTAGCCCTTCTTTCAATTGATGCTGAAAAAGTATTCGACCGCATGGACTGGGGATATTTGTCCAGGGTTCTCACAGGTTTGGGTTTGGCCCGTGGTTTAGCAACCTGGTATTGGCCAACTTTGTTCTCCCCTATACCCGAATTAAGGTGAACAGGGTCTTGACAGGCCCGGTAAACCTCCGTAGGGGGACTCGCCAGGGGTGCCCATTATCCCCCCTTTTCTTTCCCTTGGTGATTTTGCCGTTGGCCTGTCTAGTGCACTCCTCGAGGGATATTGGGGGGGGGGGGGGGTAGAGGTAGCGGGTTACCACCATAAGCTGGCGCTTTGCGCCGATGACCTACTGTTTTACATGCGGGATTCCCTATCCTCTTTGCCACACATCAGCTCTCTGCTGGATAGGTTTCGGGAGGTATCAGGTTTCAAGATCAACCACTCAAAATCCACAATCCTTAATGTTAGAGAATGAAGGGAGACGGTGGAGCGCTTGAAATCTAGTTTTCCATTCTTTTGGGCCTCACACTCAATGAAATATTTAGGAGTCCCTCTCATGGCAAGATATATGGACCTATATGCAGCAAATATCCTGCCATTGTTAGTACCAGCCAAACATGATTTGGTGCAATGGGGAGCATCTGAGATCTCATGGCTGGGAAGAATAACCGCGATTAAGATGACCTTACTGCTGAGACTGCTATACACATTCCAGGCGCTCCCAATGTGGATCCCCAGGGCGGTGCTGAAGGAACTGCATGCGCAGGTTTTCAAATTCATCTGTTCTAAAAAGTTCCCCAGGGTAGCTAGACGCACACTTATGACAGCAAGATTATTGTGGGGATGAGCAGTGCCGGATATTGAGTTACCTCTTCGCGGCTCAAATTGTACCAGTTCTAGAGAGTCAAGCAGCCGGGGATAATCCGAAGGACTGGGTCACGATTGAACAGGAATAATTGGCAGCCTCTCTGCACTATTGGTGCTGGCTCTCCCCAAGAGTTAGAAGATCGGGTAGGAGAGGTCTTCTAACAACGAAAGCTACCCTGGAGTACTGGGACAAGGCCGTACAGCGGAATGCTACCACCACTTTCCCCTTGCTGTTGATAGGAATATGGGGCAATAGTGATTTTTTCCCAGGTTTAGACAGGGTGCAATTCCTTCACTGGTCTGAGGGTGGGCTGCGCAGACTTGGGCAATTGTTTCAGGATAACCTCCCTCTCACATTTGACCAATGCAAACAATTATTTCGGGTAAGGGATGCAGATAGTGATGGTTTTATTAAACTGAGACATTGGACATCCCAAGCTAATGTAGCAACCCAGGGGAAGGGGGCTACAACCACATTTGAGAACTTATTTATAGGAGACCCCCTAGTAGCAAAACTGGCATCTTTATACAAGGTATTGAATAAAGAGGTTCAAGGACCGACACGGGTATATGTCTGAGTGGGAAGAGGATTTGGGTAGATCCATAGATGATTTAACATGGTACAACATTTGGACAAGGTGGGCAGGGTGTCTCAGGTCGTTCAACTTAAGGAAAATGGTCTTAAAATATTGTGCAGGTGGTATCTGACCCCGGAACGGCTGCATACAATGAATCTGCAGCTTTCCCTCAAATGTTGGCATTTTGGTTCTTCCCCTGGCTCCTTTATTCACATGGGGTGGAGGTTCCCTCAGGTGCAGGAATTCTGGGAGAAGGTGACCGCCCAAATTAAGGCGATCTGAGGGTTTGCACTTGAACCGCTGGTGATGCTATTGGGCAACAAAGATTCCCAAGGCCATTATAAGCCTGGGGCCAAGGGATTGCGATTGGTCACGCATTTCTTAGTGGCAGCAAGGCTGGTCATAGCAAAGCATTGGAAGAGCAAGGATGAACAAAATCGATGGGCACGAATGCTGCAATACCTTACAGACTAGTGTCCTCTAATCGCATATGTCAGTGGGCACGATAGCCCAAATATTCATCATCAGCCTCACGACATGTCATCATTGTTGCTGCTACAGCCCCGGGTATGTGACTTAAAGCATGGATAGCAGTCACCTGAGTTTGTTAGTCATACTTGATTGAGCTCCTGGCACATACAGAAGTAACTGGGGTTTACTGCACCACATTGCAAATTTTGATTTGCATTACTATGTGTAGTTTGGTTTGTTTTTGATCTTGGTTCTTTTTACAGTTCCTACGATTAATGCACAGCAATAATTACTGGTACATGGTGGCTGGGACTCATCACGAGTGGTACTGGGGTACTGTAAAGAATATTTACTTTGTTATTGAGTTGTACAAAGGTGTAATGCATTGGTCAATGGTGTATGATGAAAATATCCTTAATAAAGTTTAAATTGTAAAAAAAAAGTCCAACATTAAAGTTTGCATTTACTCTTGTATTAAAGAATTGGAAGTGGGTACAAACTATAGCAGTGTTACTACATCAAGAAGAATACAAGGATGCATGCCATCCACTGAAAAAGGTTGTAGTGGGTACAAACTATAGCAGTGTTACTACATCAAGAAGAATACAAGGATGCATGCCATCCACTGAAAAAGGTTGTATTTGAGTTGCAAAATCTATATGTTATCATAAGAACATTCTGCTCCATTAGTCTGTGTGACATTAATGAAATAATGCAAATATTGCTTTGATATATGGAATAGTTTCTGTGTCTGGCTCATTTCTTCCGATTACCATTCTTAAACTAACAGTCTATACATAAAGCATTATAAATAGCCAATGGAAAGGGCTCAGTAAGCTCCACTCCTGAAGGCCTTCTTCAGATTTGAAAAAGTGCATGTAAAGTGGCAATATGAACCAAGAAAACCCATAAACCGGGTAGGTTACATGTGAATCTATGAAAGATGCCAATGTTGGAGGACAGGAGTTACAGGTGAATAACGTATTCCTTCTCCAGCATTGGATCTTTCATAGATTCACATGCTGTATAAATAGATTACAAAGCAGTACCACTTAA
The DNA here is from genome assembly GCF_040938575.1 of Ambystoma mexicanum. Classification (NCBI taxonomy): domain Eukaryota; kingdom Metazoa; phylum Chordata; class Amphibia; order Caudata; family Ambystomatidae; genus Ambystoma; species Ambystoma mexicanum. Next base: position 495,314,678 of record NC_090936.1, on the reverse strand, counting down.
CCATAAAGGACAGAGGCATGCTCCCAGAAGAAATACTTGCCTCACGCAAACAGGTTACGTAGAACCGCCACGCTGATCTTTGACTCCTCCTTGCACAGTACCTGTCTACACAGTAAAACCTTTTGAATGTGTGCACAGACCTCCAGGTCGCAGCCCTGCAAATGTCCAGCAAGGGGACTCCGCAGAGGAAAGCTGCCATGGCAGCAACGGCCCTTGTAGAATGAGCCCTGGGCATGCGAGGGAGAGGCCTGGCAGCCTGCTGATGACAGAGATGCAAGAGGAAATCCACCTGGCAATTGAAGCTTTCGAAAGTGTGTTTTGCATGCCAGAGGGACTAAAAGTTACAAAAAGCTGAGAGGTCTTCCTGAACGACTTAATGTTCTGTTATTTGGCATTTATAAAGCGCTCTATATATCACTGGTATGACCTCAAAGCGCTTGTGGGTTGAACGCCCTCAGGGACCGTAGTCCAGTTCAGTCGAGAGGGTGGGGCATCATAGGGTGCTTGGGTGCACTCAATATGTGTGCAGCTGATGCAATTGCATGATGGTAGCTGCATCCTAACATTAGGTGTGGTGGCATTGAGATCAGTTGAATGTGTGCAGTCAGGAGGTTGGTCTCCGAGAGTGGATTCTGGCTGTGTTATGCCTTTGTAGGAGGCTTATGTGTGCAACTAGGCCGATTTTTCGTGGGATATAGCTACGTTGTAGCAGGATGTTGAGGTGTCCATGGAGTATAGTTCGTATGTGAGCAGCGAGGCCAAAATTGATCGAGGGGTGTAGCTGCGCTCTATCGTGTGTTGGTGTAGAGTAGAGAGTGAGCATAGTGATGGGAGAGGTGAGTGTCTGGATTGGAGGTTTTATTCTTACGAGCCCACTTTTCCAAATGAGGAACATCTCGTGGCACTGGGCTGTCGGCAAAAATTCTGCGCCTCTTTGGAGAGCGCTGGGGATCGGGTGCCCCCCCTGCTTCCTGATGTTGAACTTAGTGGTGGTGCTGTCCATGAAGATCCTCACCAGCTTGCCCTTCAGGGACAGAAGGAATGCGGGAAACATAGCATTCTAAAGCATGCACCATGTCCAGAGAGTGCAGTGAGCGTTCCGTAGGGGAGGACGGTGAACTGAAGAAAACAGGTAGCACCAACGGCTCACTGAGGTTAAACGCTGAATGAACGTTCACCACAAAGGAAGGACTAGTGCGCAAAACCGCCTTGGACTTGTGGAACACCAATTTCTTTGTGAATTCATATCACGCCGAAGTCCACAGGCATCAGGGCGCAGCATTAAGATGAGAAGACATATATATAAGACAGGGCAAACAATCAATCTAGCTAGAAGGGTTAGTTGAATGGATTACTGACTTTCACTTAAAAAGGTAAGTTTTCAGTGTTTTTCTAAAAATGTTGTGGTTCCTTTCGAGCCTTAGTTCAATTGGTAGGCTATTTCATTTTTGGGCTGCTTTCACAGGTAAGCCCTGCCCAGGCCATATGATTGTTTAAAGATCGGGCATATGATCTGTCCCAGAGCCTCTGATCTTAGGGATCTTGTTGGAACAAATTGGGTGATACTTTACTTGAGGTAGGCTGGGCCGTGTGCGAACAAGCATCTGTGCACTAAAGCCATGTTTTTAAAGTGTATCCTATCCTCGACAGTTAGCCAGTTGAGCGCTGTACTGTCCGTGGTAATATGCTCTCTCCTTGGTTTTCTCTTTATTATTCTAACAGATTTGTTTTGGATAGTCTGGCATTTGGCTAAACACTTGCTTGCACCTAGCAGCACTGCATTTCTGTGGGGGGGTTTGCAGGAAAAGGCCCGAATCTCCCCTACACATCGAGCCGACGTGATGGCGACCAGCAATACAGTTCTCAGGACAGGAATTGGAGTGAAGACTTAAGTAGAGGCTCAAAAGGAGGTCTCATGCGCCATTTGAGCACGACGTTCAACTCCCAAGCCAGGTCGGTTGTCTGACTGAAGGAACAGAACAGACCCCATAGCAACTCCTTGATCAAACAAGGGAACCATAGAGAAGACCCGGAAGAAGAGAGAGTATAGCGCGAAATAGCAGCTAGGTGAACTTTGATGGATGAATGTGCCAGGCCTGCCTGGGTCAAGGATAGCAAATAAGGTAGAATATCCTTAGGCAGCATGGTGAAAGGGTCAAGACCCTGTGTTCTGCATTAGCAGGAAAACCACTTCCATTTACTTTTGTAGTAGGCCAGCGTGTAGGAAGCACAGTCTCTAGCCAGAATGTCCTTGCAGTCTTGAGGCAACGGTATCGCCAAACTCTGAGTGTAGGAGGCAGGCATTCAGGTTTAGAGAGGCCGGGTCGTGGTGTAACACTACACCTTTGCTCTTGGAGATGAGATGAGGCATCTCTATTGGCGGGCTGAAGACAGTAGGTCAGAGTACCAAAACTGTCTCGCCAAGGAGGGGCCACTAAGATCAGTTTGCACTGATATTATCTGAAGACATTTACCACCCAAGCCACCAGGTGGATCGGGGGAACGCATACAGAAACTTCCCTTCCCAGGGGAATGGAAAGGCATCTCCCAGGCTTTCTGGATGTTGGACCCTGCTTGCAAAAACCCTACACCTCCTTGTTTTACATGGGTGATGAAGAGATCAATTTCTGGGGTGCCCCATTGAATGAAGATCCTGCAAATTTGAGAACTGAGCTTCCTGCTGAGGGAATATGCCATTGTGTTCTGAACCCCCAGAAGGTGAAAGGTAATCAAGAAGATGCGACTGCGCAAAAGACTTTGTGCCCCCTTGCTTGCAGATATAAAACATTGTGGTGGAGGTGTCCATGAAGACTCGAATCACCTGACTGTTGAACTGAGGAAGGCACGACTTGAGGGCCCAAAATATAATTCACAGCTCAAGAAGATTGATATGATATGGTCTTTGAAACGCCTCCAAGTACTTATGGTTCATTGATGAACCATAGAGGCATTAGCAATCAACTAGCTTCAGGTCTTCTCCAAGGTTTCAAGTTGATGTGGCCCAATATCCCTTATTAAAATGTACTAAAATTGTGGGAACCCGTACAATGAGAACAAACACAGCCACATAACCAGTTTTCTGGAATGGTTCCCACTCTGGGCCGTCCACAATCACATTTCGGCTCACTGTACCTTCACAGAGAAGAAATATCCATTTGCATATCAGTCTGGTTCTGCCCACAAGGTTAGTGCATCAACCTATACACCAGGCAATTCTCCTCTGAACAAGAGTAGCAACAGCAACACTAGACACATGTCTCTGTCTTGTTCAGTGACAGGAGTGAGGTGAAGCTGTCTCTTTCTCTAGAGGCACATAGAGCAAGTGTTTCACATCGGGACTATCCTTCTAACTGAGGGTGAAACCCCAAGCGTTCCAACATTCAATGAAAATGTGGGAGCCCCTCTACTAAGAACAAGCATGGCCAAATAACTAATTCTCTGTGATGCTTCCTACTCTGGAGGGTCTACAACCACATTTTAGTCCACTGCATCTTTCATTGAGAAGAAATATCCATTTGCATTTCTGTTTGGTCCCAGCCGGAAGGACAGTCTAGCACTGAAATGACAAAAGTGAGGCGAAACTGTGTCTCTATTTAAAGGCACAGAGAGCAAGGGATCCATGTCTGGATTCGCCTTATAACTTAGGTTGAAACCTCAAGACTTCCAAAATTATGGGAGCCACTCTACTGGGAACCAACACAACCAAATAACCTGTTCTCTGGGATGGATACTGCTCTGGAGGGTCTACAACCACGTTTTAGTTCAGTGTATCTTTCATAAAGGAGAAATATCAGTTTGCATATCTGTCTGTTCCTGTGGCAAGGACAGTACAGCACTGAAATGCTATGCAATTCTCCTCTGAACTAGAGTACCAATACCAACCCCAGACACATGTTTCTACCTTATTAAACAAAAACTTTTATCTTACAAAGTGAGCATCCTGAATGAGAATTCTAATTTCATAGGAATTATTACAAGAAGATTGATATGAAGAGTCTTCTCCTCGTGTGTCCAGCAGGTTCCATGTGATTTCTTCACTGGCTTTTTTTATAGTGGATTTATTCTTACGAAAAAACTCATCAAATTATTTTTTGGGGGGATGAGGGGGTTAACTTCCCAATACCCTTGAATTTTTTATATATCCCTGAACACCAACACCCAACAAATATATTTTTCCAACCCCCCCAAAAAATGTGATGAGTTTTTTTTGACAAATGCTGTAAAAAACCCTGCGAAAAAACATCCTGCGATGAACGGACGCCGTACCGTCCAGTGATTCCTGGCATGTATATCACTGTATGTACACCCCAACCCTCTAGGGAGGCATCCGTCGTGACAGTGTCTTGATGTGGGGGAAGGGGAAATGGAGATTCCTGGACTAAGTGATCCCGGGCGGACCACCAGCATAGAGCATCCTTGAATTGCCTCGTGAAAGAGATCTTGTCCTCCCAGGAACCCAAGGCCTACCGCCAGCGTGTATCAATTAACTGCTAGAGCTGAAGAAGATGAATGTACAAGGACATCATTCCCAACAGGGACTTCAGGGGGCAGACTGTGGCCATCGTCATTGAGGAGAGTAACTGGACCTTGTCAAGAAGGGCTCGCACCCTCTCCTCCGAGGGAGTAGCCAGCCATGAAGTAATAGGTTTCCAGTCGAGCCCCCAAATTGAGCACTCGCAGAGACAGGGTTAGACATGATTTGATTTTTGAAGGTTTACAGAGAATCTTAGAGACTAGGCATTGGATGGTGCTTTCGGTATTGGGGGCTGCCAGGGGGAAAGAATCGGCCCGCACCTGCCATTTGTCTTGGTACAGATAGACTTGTGTACCTATGTGCCGCAGGTGTGCAACCACAGGAGACAAGCACTTGGTGAACACCCTCCAGCTGACTGGAGGCCGAAGGGCAACTCCTTGAATTGTGGCATAGGTAGCAGCAGTGTTTTCAATAAATAGGGATGTGAAAATGCACATGCTCTAAATCCAGGGATGCAAGAAACTCCCCTTCTTGAAGCTGAGACAAGACGTGCTGTAGAGTCACCATCGTAAGGGTGTGGGCCTTGCGAGATTTTCTGTCGGCTGATAAACCTTGAATGCCAGCACTAGAAATATTGTGAACATTTCTAATTATTTGGGAATTCTTACTATGAGTACCTAATTGAGTGGGTTCTTCCCATACATAATTCATCAAAAAGATTGTCAAGCAGGTGCAATAATACCACACAAGAGCAGAACTTCAATGACGAGTAGCATTTGAAGCGGAAAGGCACCATGGGCCAAACATGCACCTAACAATAAAATGTTTTAAGAATGGTACTCCTGCGTTAGGGACTCCACACAAAATTGATTTCCTATATGATTTTGCATAGAGCATACTGGTACCATTCTAAGCTTGTAGACGCAAGCAGGTTGCCTTAATGGGCAGGCAGGAGAATAGCTTTGATTTGGTTTGAGGTTTCAAGCTCAATCAAAAGCATATTGTGTACAAGAACCATCATTTACCAAGAGTTGGCTTTACTGTACTTGTCTCGTTTAGGGGAACAGTTTGTTGTGGGAGGGGGAAAATGGAAGGCAACAGCTTTGGCCATTGCATCAAGGCTTATACTTGCCATCGGAAACAGGTTATTTGGGACATGTTCAAACAATGGAACAGCCAAATGTCACAGAATCCTGCACATGAATACTTTTAGGGACAGGCAAAACAAGACAGCAGAGGTATGGGCCAGGTTTCTGCAAGTGCAACATTTAGCAGAAGCATGGTTCACAAGCTTATGTTATGTACACTGGAACTTGGCTTTGTTTTGCAAGGAGATAATCCTCAGTACAGGGGACGGACGGGATTGGACAGGATCAAACAGGGTATGAGGATAGGGTAATGGTGTCTTTCTTGATCAGTACTGTTTATCATGCTTGTATATTACAAAAAGTAAAGCTTGAATAAAAAAATAGCTTCCCTTATAGCCCAAACCTTCGATTCAATAACTGCATAGTTATCTTCAACAAGAGGGAAGAGTTAAGAAAGTTGAAAAACAGCAGGATATTCAGCTGCAGTATTAACCTGACCCTCACAAAAATGGCTGCAATAGCTCTATCTAAAGCATCTGTCCAAATTATAAATGTCTTGGAAGGATCAGGTTTATGTCAATCAGGGGCAGAAGGGACTGCTTTTGTGAGTACTTTCTCACCTGTTTCTTTGCACTGGAAATGTTCATCGGATTCTCCTATAATAATAATCGGGGGATCTCTTAAGCATACCAACAATTAAGAATAAACAGAAACAGTATATAGAATCCAATGATCGAAGAAAACAGTCTCTTAAGCAGACAAGAGGTGGCAGCGGAACAGAAGAGACCAAAGCCCAGATACTCTACATTGTTCAAAATCACATTTCTATAGTTTACTATCAATGGACACTTACCTAACTGTTCCATCTTCAACATGATCTTGATGCTTATAAACAAAAGGAAAATAAATTAAAACGTTGTCCACATGTCATCTTAACGGCAATCTCCTATTCATCACCAGATCTTGTGTGCAAAATGGAAGAGTGTCGAAGATCAAGTTTGGTAAATAACAAAGCACCTTGTGCAGACTCTTGTATATAACTATTCTAAAGGAAACCGTTACCAACTTTAATCGCTGTACCATTCAAGCCCCTCTAGGCTAGACAAGGGCGCTAATGAATTTTTGGTACAAACAAAAACAATGCATTGGTTGGTGATTTTGTGGAAACTATAAGTTTTCCGAAACCTTCAGAACCTACAGTACATATTTATAACTGAATTACTGATCTGAAGGAGCTCAGTGGGACACAGGATTTATTTATTTCAAGGTAGGCCTTAAGAGAGCCTTAATACAGTTCCAACAGAATAAAACGCATCCAAATGGAATCTCACAAACACGCTCTGTTGCATAATCATAATCTGTATGACGAAGGATATGGTCTTTGAAACGCCTCCAAGTACTTATGGTTCATTGATGAACCATAGAGGCATTAGCAATCAACTAGCTTCAGGTCTTCTCCAAGGTTTCAAGTTGATGTGGCCCAATATCCCTTATTAAAATGTACTAAAATTGTGGGAACCCGTACAATGAGAACAAACACAGCCACATAACCAGTTTTCTGGAATGGTTCCCACTCTGGGCCGTCCACAATCACATTTCGGCTCACTGTACCTTCACAGAGAAGAAATATCCATTTGCATATCAGTCTGGTTCTGCCCACAAGGATAGTGCATCAACCTATACACCAGGCAATTCTCCTCTGAACAAGAGTAGCAACAGCAGCACTAGACACATGTCTCTGTCTTGTTCAGTGACAGGAGTGAGGTGAAGCTGTCTCTTTCTCTAGAGGCACATAGAGCAAGTGTTTCACATCGGGACTATCCTTCTAACTGAGGGTGAAACCCCAAGCGTTCCAACATTCAATGAAAATGTGGGAGCCCCTCTACTAAGAACAAGCATGGCCAAATAACTAATTCTCTGTGATGCTTCCTACTCTGGAGGGTCTACAACCACATTTTAGTCCACTGCATCTTTCATTGAGAAGAAATATCCATTTGCATTTCTGTTTGGTCCCAGCCGGAAGGACAGTCTAGCACTGAAATGACAAAAGTGAGGCGAAACTGTGTCTCTATTTAAAGGCACAGAGAGCAAGGGATCCATGTCTGGATTAGCCTTATAACTTAGGTTGAAACCTCAAGACTTCCAAAATTATGGGAGCCACTCTACTGGGAACCAACACAACCAAATAACCTGTTCTCTGGGATGGATACTGCTCTGGAGGGTCTACAACCACGTTTTAGTTCAGTGTATCTTTCATAAAGGAGAAATATCAGTTTGCATATCTGTCTGTTCCTGTGGCAAGGACAGTACAGCACTGAAATGCTATGCAATTCTCCTCTGAACTAGAGTACCAATACCAACCCCAGACACATGTTTCTACCTTATTAAACAAAAACTTTTATCTTACAAAGTGAGCATCCTGAATGAGAATTCTAATTTCATAGGAATTATTACGCTCTAATCACACAATGCCTAATGTTAAGTTTAAATATGTAGGGCAGAACCAAATACACAACTGTAGTACTTTATGATTACAGAGTTGGAGAAGATGCCATTAGGATTATCTAATGAAATTCCTGGCAGTCTTGTTTGAGTATTTACAGGACTCAAGGCCAGCATGTATCCATCAACATTATGGACAACATCCACATGCAGGTTAGTATAGGAATATTGAAACTGCTTGGCAAGGTGTGGTCTGTATACAATATTGAGGTTCCATAATCCAGCAAGGCTTGTTCTTCATATGATCATTTACCTTTTCTTTCTTCCTGTCCTGTAGTCGAAAGCCTCTTTGAAGGACCAGTCCTATGAGTCCATGGAAAGTGAAAACGCACATTAAATATACCAACTTTGTTTTACTCTTCTTCTATTCACTGATTAAATAAGTGTCACATAGGTGATGGGGATCAATGACTAGGCGAACACAGACAACCTAAGTTCAAAGTGGTTTATTAGGGAACTATAACTGTCTGTGGGAAAAGTAATACACATGGATGGCATAAAATGCAAATAAAGTGTGTTAGGATTTGCCCAGTGATTTCTAACTAACATTGCAGGGCAACTAAAAGTTCAAAAAAAGAAAACGCTTTCCTGCAGCCTTCTACTTTATGGTTCCTTTGCGGGCCAACAGCCCATTATAAATAAACAAGGATTTAAGCAAAGTCTGTAGCTCCCATTATCTGGAACCTGTCTTCTACAAGGCTTTGTGGCTAGCCTGCAGCAATACTAGTTTGCAGGGGGACATCGCCCATTTCTTTCTCCTCTTATTTCTCATCCTGTTCTTACTAGTTGCTGGTTTCTCATCATCCACTGGGACCTGTTTTCTGCCCCTCAAGGTGATCTACCTACCTCTGTTGAAGATGCTGAATCTCGGGTAGAGAATGAAGACCATGGGGAGTTTACATAGGAGTTCCCAAAAACCCGGATGTGGACCCAGACAGCGCAGTAGGGTGGACCATTTCTCTCTACCTCGTGTACTTGCTTTGAGTCTTACCAACCTCGACTGGGTCACTGCTTCCTTATTGTCAGGACACACTTTGTCTCTAAGCCCCCTATTCGATCAGAACCATCCCCGGTCAAGTACAGTATCTGACAAGGCTCTGCCCAAACTCTTCAACCTACATGTTGAATCCCTTAACAAGCACAACGTTTATTTCCACCAATACGCAGATAACATGCAAATATGATTCCAGATCTCACCCCCTTACAACTCCACACCTTCAAAAGCTGTCTCTCCACCATCACCAACTGGATGGTCACCAACTTCCTTAAGATCAACCCTTCCAAAACAGGGTACCTCCCCATCAGGCCCCCTAGACACAAACCACAATTCAGTTCCATGTCATTTCATCTCCTGCAATTTCATCCCTTGGCGTTTTAACATGTACATTCTAATGAAAACGCTCATCGATGGGGTTTTTTTTAAATTATTTTTTTGGAGGCGTGGGGAGTTACCCCCTGTAAACCCACCTCCCTCACTTATTTTTAGTCATTCTCTAACCCCCCCAAATACTTATCTGCCCTTTCCCACACCCCCCCTCAAAAATTTGATAAACATATTCGTTGTATTATACACATTAACATGTCAGGGGATGATATTGCAGGCGATGAAAGGACGTTGTACCCACAATTCACCCCCTGAATCAAAGAACTTGCCACAGACAACCCACACACATCCCACTCCACACCTTCAATTCCCTTGGCTTCACCATAGACTCACACATTTCCTTCACACATCACATAGCTGCTGTTGCAAAAACATGCAGCCAACAACTACATCTCCTACGAAAGATCAGACACATCCTTCCTCCTGACTACTTCCGCACTGCAGTCCAAGCACTGGTTCTCTCCAAGCTGGACTACAGCAATGATCTCCTCACTAGACTCACTGACTGCACCCTTTCCCCCCTGCAAGCAATACAAAACACAGCACCAGACTAATCCTTCAATTACCCAGACATTCCCACATCACCTCAGCTCTCACCCAGCTCCTTCGGTTCCCCATAACCAAGAGAATTGCCTGTAAAGGACTCTGCATTGTTTTTAAAGTCATCCACCACAAAACCACATTTTACCTGCATGTCACGCTCAAACCCACTCATCACCACACAAACACCAGACAACCAAGCCAGCAACTCCTACACATTCCACTATGCAATAACTTGCACACAAAAACAAGCATTTACCCAGTGGACACCCAGAGCCTGAAGCACCCGTTCCACTTCACATTTACACTGCACCCCCATCACCACTTTCAGAAAAGGCCTCAAAGTATACCTGTAACCCCACATATAACTCTGCCCCTCCACCTCCCCTACTACTGCACGTCTATCCTAATCTTTGTATCCTATTCTGAAAATATTTTGTAACTTCAGTTTCACTTCCCACCTTTTCAACCTTGCGAGGTGCTTCGAGACACTCTAGGTAGGGTCAGCGCTGAACAAAAATTCCAATATAATAAAATAAATAGCCTCTTCCTCACCAGCTCGCACCCTACTCCTCTCCTCACGTTCTCTCAACCAGAACAGAACCTTCGGTACCCATACAACTGATTTCCACTCCTCTATCTCTTGTTTTAATACCTGCCTGAAATTCTCCTCCTGCTCTCCACTCTTCCACCTCCTTTATCAACTCCTTTACCAGCGTAACATCCCTTTCCTTCATTGTCTTCTCTCTTTGTAACCATCTCTTGATGCTTTATTCTCCTTTCCTCTCTTTTCTCTCTTCCTTGCCCTTTTGGGCACCTTCCTTTTCTAAGTCCCAATTCCCTCTGAGCTTCTTGGACCCTCTATGGGGTTTCTAAGCCCTGGATCTCTAGGTTCGCCATGGTGTCTTGCACCAGCCCCCTAGTCATGAAGCCTAGGCATGACACTTACTAGTAAAGGTAAGTTATTTAATAGGGCCTCAACAAACTTGGTATCCAACCATAATTTGCAAGTGCAAATAACAGACAAGTATACCCTATTCCAGGGGTCTGCAAGCTTTGGCTTTTGGCCATCAAACCAAGTCAGCATAGTCAATGGTGATAGATCATGGGAGCTGTAGTTCAAAACAGCGCAAGAGGCGCAGGCTGCAGACCCCTCCCCTATAGGATTTAATTTCATTACCTAAACTTGCACAGTACGATGAGCCAATTCGAAAGATAACAAGAGGGCTGGGAATGTTTTTGGAAATAATGCTAAAGAGACTGGCCCAATCCTAACGACAAAATACTCAGTGCAATGGAATTAGTAGAAAGGGGTCCTAACAGGAAAGAAGTGATCCACACAGCCAAATTAGGACCCAAAGGACAAAATGATAATGAATCCTTGGGAAAATCGGTCAAGTAAAAGAAAAATAGGAACTGTTTGGCTTGTGTTGAGGGATTGGAAAACTTATTTTTTCTTTTATAAGCAAAAGTTTGTATTTTTTATGCGGAATGCTTTAATAATAATTTTAAAAAAATACCTAAACTTGCACAGTGAGAAAACAAAAATGTAACAAAGGATTCAAATTGAGAATTGACCTTTTTTTGCAAAAACCTGATGGCAAGAACTGAGCATTTTGCATTGAAGCTTTGTAAAGTGAGCCCTGCATAATGGAGATCATTTCGTGATTGTTGGGGTAGTAGAGCATTCCAAATCTGAAAGAGTGTAAGAAGAAAAGGAACGAAAGACAAATGAGAGGAGAAAGAAACCACCCCAATAAGCATGAGACACAAACATCTTGAGGGCTGAGGGCTGAGGGAGAGGAGGGAATGGGTGCAATGCCATCCATACGATTCGATCATTCATTCAAGTGTGAACAAAAGGTTATGATTTTTTTTTTTTTAGCATGTTGTAAGCAACAGTAAGCCATGAAGTTTGTGATCTCTGCGGTGTACAACAAATAAACATAAGAAGCCTTTAGACCCTCAACCCAAATGAACCTCTGACCCAACAACTCTAATAATCCACAGTGTAGTCAAGAAATCAGCCCAGCAGGAAAAGGGGTTCTTGTATGCTTTCAGATACTGCAGGTATAATATAAATGGAATTATATCAGTTCTCCAATATTATTATCACTATATTTCAACAAGTAATATTAGGACTTACTATGTATTAAGGCCTGCATGGTTTATTCTATATTTTGAACAGACGTTTTCTTTAGTATTCATATGTACGCAAAGTTAAGAGACTAGAATATTGTGTAAGTGTGGTCATACCATCCTCATCAATTTAGGGAAACCATAATCAATGCAGGTATGCAGCTTTCTGTTACTCTAGTTAACAACATATAAAGGCAAAGCTACTACTGCTTTTCATTATTGTGTGCCCATGTTTGCTAAATTGTTCTTTAAATAAACTCCTTCAAATCTTAATTTTCCGCTGCAGAGGATCTGTAGTCAATGAGAGTGAGGTCCCAGGTCCCCTGTCAGATAGCACAGTGAGCTAAGCGTTCACCCCTGATATCTGTGTTCAGCCTGCCGTGGCATGTTTGAATCCCGGCAGGGTCAACTCAGCCGTTCATCGTTCCGAGGTCGATAAATTGAGTACCACTTTGTGGGATAATAAAATCTTCTATTATTTCAGGGCTCTGAGACTTATGGGTGTGTAGCGCTATATAAGAAATACATTATTATTATTATTATTTGGCAGTACAAATAACAATGCAGATGCAAAGAATTGTGCTTAACCTTATCAAACACATCAGTAAACCCATGGCATTATATTCTTGTAAAGCAACCTTGAGTTTTAAATTCAACAACCCCAGTTTCAGCTACTGAAAACGGGTGCATGTTGTTTTTAACTTAACGCCCCTAAAGGAGTGGCATGAAGCTACAAAGGACAGTGCTGGTAAAATGCAAAGCATCCTACCGATGAATGCAATTCTCTTTTGGATGAGTCAAGGCATTAGCAGTTAATGACCTACTAAAGACAGTGTGCTGTGAAAGTTCACATTTGCTGAACAGATTTTGTATAAAGACTGTAGGCTAGCCATAAAGACATGAGTTACAAGGGCTTAAAAATGCACTTGTGGCTTACTATATAAACGGCACAAGCCCCTTGGTTTAGGTCGCACAGGACCCACCCCATAGATTTTCCATATGTGTCTGTCTCTCTCTCTCTTGCTCTCTTTCTCTATTTCTTTCCCCCTCCCCCTCTTCATTGTCAAAAGCCCCTAAGGTAGAGGGCTTTGTACAGGCCTGATCTCACTCCATCAATTCAGATCGTTTGGCCAAAGTAAGTGTGAGCCAATAGCGTGTATCTTGCCAAATGAATGCCCTATGATAAGTCTTCCATATTCTGAAACCAACCTCCTCTTTAGAAATGCTCTTTTGCAGAATATGCCAAACACAATTCGCTTTCCTCCTGACTCCCGACAACAGGGCCCCTAACCCTATGCAGGTCAGCTTCAACTCCTTTTTATTCTAAGGCAAAGGCAGAGGGCCTCATTACAAGCTTGCCAGTATAAAATCGGAATTACCGGCATGCCAGTGCTACCGTGTCCGTGTAGCACTGCTGCCGGAATCAATGGTTGATTCCGTGTCAGCATGCACGCGCATTCCGGCATCCTGGAAACCGTAGCATTGGCATGCCGGTAACACCAGCAAACGGCCCCAAAAACTAGCTCCGTGCACCCAGACCTACCGGCACTGTTGTTAATGCTACTGGTATTGCCGTGACCGGAAATAACGTGATCGCCGGAACAGGAAATGTACTGGCAGCCATTGATAAAACACAATCCATTGCAATCCTCAGTGCACAGGAGTCGGAGCCATATCCAGAGCATTGAAAAACGTCCCCAGACATGTATGCAAGGCAACCAGCTGCACAGAGGCACAAACTGCGATTCAGCAAAGCTGAACTCAATATGTTGGCAGACACGCTGGTGGAGAACTCAGAGGAGGTCTTCTGCAGTGACCTACGCCGCCAAACACAATTAAAGAAGAAGGCCATCTGGGAGGAGGTTGCCCGGTGTCAGCAGTGGGGACAACCCCCAGAACAGTAAGGGACTGCCACAAGCGGTTGGACAATCTACGTCTCCGGGTATGGAACCTCCTTGCCGCACCTGCATGTGATCAACAGTAAGTGTACATGTCAATTTCCTGGTAATATAAAGAGAGAACAGGCTGTATAGTGTACATTTCAGACAAATAACATGCTCAAGCACAATTGAGTTTAGCTCTCATCCACTATCTTTTGTGTACCACATAGGGCACTTGGTCAGTATGCATGTTGGGGAGTGGGGTGTGCAGTTGCATTCACATGGACCATTCATACACCACATGAGCTACCATCACCTCTTCTGCAAGTGACACACATAATTTAAGTATGTCTGTCATGGGTCACAAATGAAAAAGAACTATATGTGCATGTAGCATGGTGTCCTTATCATTACCATGATGTGCCGGTGTGATTTAATGGTACAAAGGGTATGCAGTCTTCATTACAAAATCTCTATGCAGACTTTGTGTCGTGACTCACACATATGGGTGTAATGTGTGAGTGTGGTGAGGATCAGTACGTACAAAACAGTGGTTGAGGGTATTTAGGGGTAGGATGCGTTGTTTGTGGGTGACCACTCTAATCCTCATAGATTTGGGATGGTATATTTTTCAGTAATGTAAAGTTTTGCCAGTTTCAGTGTAAATGCATTGATTAGTACAGTGTCTGTAATCGAGTCATGTATCCGGTACTTATGAGCTGACTGTACCAGTCAGATGTGTGTGCAGCAAGATGATGTGCTGGGGTGTTAGCCTATGCAGCCTGTGTCTATGTATCATGAGTTGTGCCTTTGGTTGACTGCGTTTTAGCTTCTTGTTGTAGTCACAATGGTGTGGTACATTCTAGTACGACAATGCATTACTTACCGTAAAAGCATTTCTGATGGTTGTATCTGCTTAGATTCACATGCTGTGCATAGGTCCGACATCCAGTGGTCACTGCGGAGTATTGCATTTTGTTTTTCGTAGTCGAAAAGGGGACGTCGACAAGGTGTGTCTGTAACACTATCCCTATAGTGACGTGCGTTGTACCCACAATCCCTCACGCGTCAAGGTCCCTCTATTTGTATTCTTTCTGCCCTGAGGGAGCCTTCTATACGTGAGTGAGTACAGAAAAGAGAGAGAGATGTAGAAAGATGTCTATGTTCCTTCCATCCGAGCGGGGAGGAAGGGTGGGCGCATGTGAATCTAAGCAGATACAACCATCAGAAATGCTTTTACGGTAAGTAATGCATTGTCTTCTGATGTTTGTTAATCTGCTTAGAATCACATGCTGTGCAGAGACTAGGGAGCAGTACCCGGAGTTGGCGGTGGGTTATGAGCAGGAACAATAGAGAAAAGATGTCTTAATACTGCCTGTCCCACCTGGGAGTCAGATCTAGAGTGTGCAGTGTGCATCTAGACAGTAGTGTTTTGTAAAGGTGTGCACAGAACTCCAGGTAGCCGCTTTGCAGATGGACTCAAGGGGAACATTTGCAATGAACGCTATGGAAGCCCCAGTGCCTCGAGTGGAATGTGCTCTTGGCTTGAAGGGTAGTTCTCTCTTAGCAAGAGTGTAACAGAGAGTGATGCATTTGAACAATCCATCTAGATATAGTGGACTTTGAGACTGCATCTCCTTCTCTTCCTGCTGCCACCGAGACAAAGAACTGATTAGTCTTTCTCAGTGGTCTGGTTCTTTCCATGTAGAACATGACAACTCTGCGTACATCTAGTGTATGCAGACTTTTTTCTCCCAAGCTGGAAGGGTTTTGAAAGAACGTTGGTAGTTCTATTGACTGGTTTACATGGAATTTCGAGATGAATTTTGGTGCAAACCTTGGGTGTGTGCGTAGAACCACCTTATCCTTGTGAACTGTTACGAAGGGGTCTAGAACAGAAAGAGCCTGTAGTTCACTTACTCTCCTAATGGAGGTGATAGCTATTAGGAAAGCAGTCTTAAGAGTGAGGTCTTTGAGTTGCCTTGTGCATGGGTTCAAAAGGAGGGCCCATGAGTCTAGAAAGTACTACATTTAAGTCCCATCCGGGAGCTGGGTTAGCTATCGGAGGGTGTATTCTCTTTACCCCCTCCATGAAGGCCTTGATAACTGGTATCTTCCACCAAGACACTTTAAGTTGGGAAGTGGTGTATGCAGTAAGCGCCGCCAGGTGGACTTTAATGGAATTGAACACTAGACCTGAATCCAGTAAATGGGTCAAGTACAGAACAATGTTTGTGAGAGAGCAGTCAACCGGGTTGATGCTCTTACCTCTACACCAGATGACAAATCTTTTCCACTTGCTAGAATAGCAGTGGAGAGTATTAGGTTTTCTGGCTTCCCTGAGGATGTCCATACATCTCTGCGGGAGTTGTAGATGTCCAAATTCTATGATCTCAGGAGCCAGGCTGCTAAGTTCATGGTCTGAGGGCATGGATGCAGTGTCCTGCCCTTGTCCTGTGACAGCATGTTGTACGGGCAGGGAAGTTTCACTGGGGGAGATAGGGACATCTCCATCAAGTGAGCGAACCATGGCTGCCGGGCCCACATTGGGGCCACTAGTATCATGGTAACCTGCTCCTGGTGCATCTTGTGCACCACTTTGTTGAGAAGGGGAGTCGGGGGAAAGGCGTAAACAAATTTCCCTGACCATTGAATCGACAGACCGTTCCCCTTGGACTGGTTTTGGGGGTACCTGGAGGCGTAACTTTGGCATTGTGAGTTCTCCAGAGTTGCGAACAGGTCTATTTGCGGGAATCCCCATTGCGTGAAGACGTCTAAGACGATGCCTTCGTGCAATTGCCATTCGTACTGTTCAGGCAGGGGGAGGTCTCTGCTGAGTTCGTCTGCTAGCAGATTGAGTTCCCCTGGTACGTGTTGTGACAGTAGGAACATGTTGTGTCTGAGAGCCCACTTCCATATATTCTGGGACAGCTTGGACAGTCCTGGAGAGTGGGTGCCCCCCTGCTTGTTGATGTACATGGCTGTGGTGCTGTCTGTAAGGACCATCACTGTCTTCCCTTGTAAGTGTTCCTGGAAGGCTATTAGTGCTTTGAACACCGCCAGTAGCTCCAGTAGGTTTATGTGCTTGGATGCTACGTTCGGAGTCCACACTCCGTGAGCAGTCTGATGGGATAGGTGAGCCCTCCATCCTCTGAGGGATGCGTCCGTGGTTAGAGTGGCCTCCACCGCGGGTGTGGCAAAGGGTTTCCCTATTATCAAGTTTTCCTTTGTCCACCACCGTAGCGAGAGATCCGAAGCTTGCGAGACCACCACTAGATCGTCCCATTGTCCGCTGGCCTGACACCACTGGCTGTTGAGCCACTCTTGCATTGGGCGCATGCGCAGGCGCACGTTAGGTACCAAATAAATACACAACGCCATCATACCTAGCAATTGCATCGCTTTGCGCACCGTCACCTCTCAACCTGCCACATATTGGGGGATCTGAAACAGCATGTTTTGGACCCTCTCGTTGGAGGGGAAGACGAGGCCGTCCTTTGTTCGAATTAGAGCCCCTAGGACTTGTTTGACTTGGCTGGGGTCTAAGCTGGACTTCTTCTCGTTGATGGAGAAGCCCAGTTGGAACAAAAGGTCTACAGTCTTTTGGGTGTTTGAGAAGCATGTCTCGTAAGAATCCCCTGTTATGAGCCAGTCGTCGAGGTAAGGGTATACTGGGATGGATAACCTGCGCAGGTGGGCCGCTGCCACTGCCAGTACTTTGGTGAATACCCTTGGTGCAGATGCTATGCCGAAGGGTAGCACTCTGAACTGGTAGTGTTTGCCTTCTATCATGAACCTGAGGTATTTTCTGTGCGCTGGCAACATTAAAATATGAAAGTATGCATCTTTCATGTCCAGTGTTGTCATGTAATCTCCCTGTGATAGCAGTGGGATCACTTCCTGTAAGGTCCCCATACGAAACTTCTGGGGTTTGACAAACTTGTTCGCTGGGCGCAGATCTAATACAGGGCGCATGGTTAGATCGTTTTTGGGTACAAGGAAGTACACTGAATAAATACCTTCCATTACCTGAGATAGAGGCACGACCTCTATGGCTCCTTTTTCCAGCAGTTGGTCCACTTCTTGGAGAAGGATGGCGAGGTGTTCTGGTGTCATGCGGCGTCCCCTCGGGGGTCTGTATGTTGGGGAACTGTTGAACTCTATACAGTAGCCGCGGGCTACGGTGGAAAGTACCCAGCGGTCTGATGTTATTCCCTCCCATACTGGAAGAAAGGATGTTAACCGGCCCCCGACCGGCGTTGCATGGGAGGGGACGCGAATCTTCGCGTCACTTGGTGGTGTTGTTGGCTTGGGAGCCTCTGTGGGTGGAACCCCGGCCTCTTCCCTTGCCACGACGTTGACCCCTCTGATTGTACTGGCCGCTATTACTCTGGTAGTTGCTGGCAGAGTACTGTTGTTGTTGGTTTTGTTGCTGGCGTTGTCCACGAAAAAAGCGCTTATTACCAAATCCCCGCCTATTAGGGGGTTTAGAAATTTGGTCTAAGGTCTTTATTGTATCAAATTCTTTCTTCGCGTTCTCCAGCGCGTCATCCACTGCTCTCCCAAAGAGCTTGGACTCCTCTATGGGTTTATTAATAAGGGACGCTTGTGTTTCCGCCTTAAATCCGGAATTGCGAAGCCAGACGTGACGCTTCAATAAAATTCCTTGTACCAAAGTGCGGCCAGCCGTCTCTGCTGCATCGAGGGTATTCTTGACGATGCTTTGATTGACCAGAGAGCCCTCGTTAACTGTAGCCAGTAAACGAGTCCTTAGGGGTTCGGGAGCTTCTTCGATGTCCTGTCTGAGCTTAGCCCATTGAGCATCGGCGTAGCTTTCCAATAGGGTATTATTATTGGCGATTCTGGTAGAGAATGCTGCAGAGGTGGTGATTCTCTTGGCTAGGGCATATAGCTTCTTCCCCTCTTTATCTGGGGGTGCCTCGCTAGTAGATAGTGGGACTCCTGGCCTTTTCCTGGTGTTGGTCACGACCAGGGAGTCCGGGATTGAGTGACCCTTAATATGTAATGGGTCTGATTGAGAGGGAGAGAACAGTTTCTCAATCCTCGGATTGACCCCTCTCACCAATGCAGGAGTGGAAAGAGAAGGTGTAATACGTCTCTTAACTGAGGCGAGGATAGGTATAACCTGGCTAGTGGGGGGTTTTTCTTTGATAATCCTCTCCACAAAATCGGTGTCTGGGGTGACGTCCCCAGTTTCGATTTCGAAATGTGCTGCTGCCTTCTTCAGCAGTGCATTGAAGGTGGGTTGATCATCGACAGGCGAAGGGTTCCCGACTGGTGTAGTTTCAGTAGACCTGATGACTATACTGCTACTGCCTGTGTCAGTCGACCTAGCCAGTGACTGCCAGGGATTTTGGTCGCCCTCGCCTGTGTCTTCCTGGAATCCTTCCTCACATAGGTTAGTTTCCTCGTGAAAACCTTCCTCTTCTTGATGGTCCTCAACATAGGTGAACTCATCTTCCTCTTGGAAGAAGGTGTCTTCCTCAGTGGGATTGTAAGAGTTTATGTCCTCCTGTATGGGGTTATAAAACTTCTGGTATTTAGCCCTTGGACTCTCAAGGGGTGCCTCCCTTGGTCTCTTGGGTGCCCTGTCTTCTGGGATGGACATGAACCTATCTAGTTTGTCCATACAGGTCTGGAACCTTTCAAAGGTCCACTGAGGTCGGCCAGGAAGGTCTGGGAAAGAAAAAGGGGTTTCTTCCTCCTGTAATTGTCTGGTTCTGTCCCATAACGTCGAAGAAAGAGAGCCTTCGCCTTCTGAGTAGCCTTCTTGCTGGCTAGGGCCCTCTGTCGGCGTCGGGAACTGGCCTGATCTGTTTTCCGACGCCTTCGGCGTATCCTTGGCCTTGTGCGCGGTTTTCGGCGTTTCACTCGCCGTACGTCTTTGGCCGTCCTTAGATGCTCTGCGCGCGAGGCTTTCGGCGATCATTCTCTCTTCCGAGGGATTGGTCGCCGTCGCGCTATGGAGCGTCGAGCCTTTGCTCGTCGAGTCCTTGGTCGTCGAGTCCTTGTTGGCAACGTGAGCGCTCTTGCGATGCGCGTCGCCGGAAATTTTGGTGTTAGCGCCCTTATTTTTAGAGTGCCCAGTCGCCTGTCGCGGAAGCGGTGGCGGGGAGGGCTGATGACCCTTACGGTCGGTGGAAGACGTCGGTGGGCCCGGCGTCCCCGTTGGCGCTATGGCTGTCTTCGTCTTTGATGAATGTGTGCCTGGGGGTATGTGCTTTGGTGTTTTTCTGTGTGCGTCCTTGTCGCCGGGGTGTTCATCCCCATAAGTTGGGCGTGAGCCGGGCTTGTCGGGACCGGGGACGGACGACGAGGAGCGTGAACGCTCCTTTGAGAGGTCTACAGCCTCCGTTACGGGGGCCGTGTAGTCACTGTCCTCGTCACACTCGGCGGCGGCGGCAGCGGGCGAGGAGTCAGGCCTAGACATGGCGTAGGCCGCCCACCTTTTGACCCTGCGGTCCTTTAGAGTTTTGGGCTTTAGTAATTTACAGGCCGCACAGCCGTCCTCCTGGTGATGGAGGGGTAAGCAACGGTTGCACCGTTTGTGCTTATCCTTCCAGGTATATTTACCCTTGCAAAGCGGGCAAAACCTAAATGGCGTCCTCTCCATAGCTGAGGGTAATAGGTGTGACTACGACCTCGAAAGAGAGGGAGGGGAAAGAGAAAGGCATTCTTAAAGAAAAGAAAGTAAGACCACAAAGCCCCACTCTCCCTACTGTGTATGGCCGGCGAGGCCAGGCCACGTGTTCGGCAGCGCCGAAGGATCTCCTCCGCTCGTCCTTCCGTCGAAGATCTTGCTCGGCGGAGAAACGGCTCTGCTTCGAGGGAGGGATCTACGTTATTGATATTAATAACAAACAACCAAAGGTCGAAGAAACTATTTGGGAATGTCTCTCGAGGAGCTCCGCATAAAGGTGACCAGTAGCTGGGCGGAAAAAAACAATCTGAGGGACCTCGACGCGTGAGGGATTGTGGGTACAACGCACGTCACTATAGGGATAGTGTTACAGACACGCCTTGTCGACGTCCCCTTTTCGACTACGAAAAACAAAATGCAATACTCCGCAGTGACCACTGGATGTCGGACTTATGCACAGCATGTGATTCTAAGCAGATTAACAAACATCAGAAATGTAGTTACTAGGATGTTGGGGTACAGAATAGATGTAGTTATGTATGCACTGTATATTCATTTAACATGGTGGCACGCTTGTCAAGGCCATCCACTCTGGCATGGTACTACGATGTTGCCCCTTGACTTAAACCTACACACTTGCACATTTAATGCACTTACAACGCAAAGTATGTTCCTGTGCACCTTCACAGGAGTTTGGTAATTGACTCAGATAATTGCGGGAGGGGTAATGATGGTCAAATGCATGCAGTGTGCGCATCCACCTGTCATGGGTGTCATACTGGAACATGAGTCAACACAGCACTTGCCCTTGGAGTTAGCCTCACCCGGCTGCCAGGTATGCTATGCTGGCTACTGCCCCCCCGCCCCAGTTCAGCCCAGCACATGCCCTTGGAGTTAGCCTCACCCAGCTCCCAGGTATGCTATCCTTGTTACTGACCCCCGCCACCCAATTTAACACAGCACATGCCCTTGGAGTTAAGCTCACCCAGCTGCCAGGTATGCTATACTGGTTACCCCCAGGACCCTCCCAATTCAACACAGCACTTGCCCTTGCAGTAGGACTCACCGAGCAGCCATGTACCATGTTGAGCGTGTCGTGCCATGTACCGAGGCAGCGTGGAGTTCCGCAGTACCAATGGAGTCATGTGTTGAAGCAGGAAATCTTGCACAGCAAAGGGTGATGAGGTGTCGGGCATTACACACCATCTGTACATTGAGTGAATGGTACAGCTTCCTGTTGCGGTGCACTACCTTTACAGCATGCCTGGCCACCAGCTCCACATATGTGCAGTCCACCGCACCAATTACATTCGGCATGCCTGCAAGGGCATGGAATGCTATTTTTGTGGCATTCACCTCATCAGCAGTCCGGGGTAAGCTGATGTGGTCCCATACGTGACACAAGAGTGCATCAAGCACCTGGAAGAGCACACGGGAGAAACAGGGTTGCGCGATCCCATGCAGCTGCCCAACTGTGTGCTGATATGTGCCTGTGGCAAGAAAGTGTAGCACAGACACTACCTCCAGCAAGGGGAGGTGGGTGGGTGGCTGTACGGATGCTTGAGGCTCACCAGGTCATCATGTATCCGGTCCACTATAGTGGTGATGGTGTCCCTGTCTAGCAAGTACAGGCTTTGAATCTGACCGGGGTGAGGTTGAATGGGGTGGCCCTTAGGCAAGGGATTGGTGGCTGCCTGCGGGGTACAACCTGCCGCACATTGGGTATTTGCTGGGCCATGATGGCCCTCCTTCTCCTCATGTGCCCCCACTGCATCCTCTGTCTCACTGCCTCTTCAAATAAACAGCTCTGCAGGCAAGGCCCCTAGGTCCGGTACTGCTATAGCTACTGCTATCATTGTGGTTTTGTAAGGGGTGTGGGATGTGTGAGTGGTCCTTTTGTGCAGTGGCACAGCCAATAGGGAGCATCTGGGCTGATTTTCTGCACCTGTGGCATGTTTCTACACACCAGATTGCACTTAACGCCTGGTCTGCGATGCCGGTGTTTACAGCATCGTTTTCGCGTTGTTACCAGCATGTCCATGCTGGTGATTGTGAGTCTGTGCAGCTTGGGATGTGCACTTATGCCATGCCGGTATCTCAGGCACGGCTGCCGCATGTCTCTGCAGATACCTGCAACGATGTTGACGGATGTGGTGGGTCGCTTTCGTTGCCTGTGTTACCAGCATCGCGATTCGGACTATGCCGGTCCAGAAAAAGGTGCCGGAAAGGATATACCGGCACCGCTATTTCAAGACCGGCATATTTGTAATGAGGCCCAGAGTGTTCAAGATGTATGACAATTTAGGAAGCACGCTCGGCTCGTTTCTATAGTACAAACTTTCCCCCAGAGTAAAAGATTCAATGGCATCTTTATTAATCAGAGTCAAGTCTTGTGCAATATTAACTGGTAGAATCCTGAAGGATTCCACACAGATTTACAACTAAATAAATCATCCCATGGTCTGAACACATGAGTTCAATATGCTGAGGAAAACATAAAGTAGGCTTTGGACAATGGAAATACCTCATTCTTCAACTTAAATCCCAAAAAATTCCCTGGTGGGATACATTTGCTGACTCATTATGGATCAATGAGTCAGCAAATTCAGAAAGGATCACAGGGGGCCCTCTTGGTGTGTCATGTTAATGACCAAATCATCCGCATATTCTAAGGGCGTCATTGTCACTTGCACTTACAACACTTTGCTGATTCTCAGGTGCTGCCGTATTCCCAAATTAAATAATAAGGGGGACACTCCTGTCTTGTCCCTCTCTCCAGAATGAACTTCCTTGACTGCCAGCCATTAGTGGAAACACATGCACTAGTCTGGGCATACAATGCGTTAAACAAGCTCATGAAACTATATCCAACCCAAAATTCTCTTTATAGTGCTGCTGCTGCTACTTAATAATTCTTCTCATACACATGCTGGGTGACTAACAACCGTCTCACACTGCTGTTGCCTTATCTGCTTTCACAATCCCACACGGAAAGGGTCATCAATTTACCTACTACATTCTCCAAACTGAGTGCATACATTTTCGCTAAAATGTTCATGTCTACATTTGAAACAGGGTTGGCGGTTAGTTTTCACATTATATATGCTCTATCCTAGGATTTGGGAGAAGACCTATCAAGGCTGCTCAGATAGATTCAGGACACACCTATGGCTATGTTTTGGTTGTGTATTGCGAACAACAATGATGCAAGGGCCTAGGGAAAGTACTGGTAAGAATCTGGAGGGAAGCCACCCAAACCTGGCAATTTCCCCTTCTTCGTTAGTTTGATAGCTCGCTTAACATCTTCCACTATAACCCTCTCATCCAACATGTTGCTCTCTAGCTCACTCATTTCTAAAAGTTCAAAAGCAGAGACGAAAGCTTGAAGTGCTGCCCCCGAAGGCTTAGCATCTACTCTATACATTTCTGTAGAATTCACAAAATTCATCATTGAAGTCTTTACTAGTAGAAAATATTGTGAGTGAAGTGAACCTGATCGAACTGACGGACCTTGCACACTCCAACTTCTTTAATTTACTTGCTAATAAGCCGTCAACCCTTTCCTCATGCTCCCAAAAATTGCCATGTAGTACACTTCTCTTTTGGCTTGCCTGTTTAGCTCTTCTTGTAAAACTGTCCTCACAACCCTAAATACCTCCTAGGTTTGCAGAAACAACCTCTCAGCTGTTTCAATAACTATTATTAGGGTTGACACTTACCTCTGATGCACCTCCCCGTTTGATACATGACTAACAATTTTCCCACGAAGATTCGCCTTCAAGGTGTCCCATTTTCAAAAGGTGTCTGTAGTTGTATCAGGGTGACTTCAATCTAGGATACAACGACCTCTTAGACAGAGATGCTTCTGCCCTTGCTAAAGCCACAGCTGCCTTTGGCTGCACTCAACACATCCTCAACCCCAGCCATGCACACGGCGTTATCCTAGACTGGGTCTTTGACCATAACTGTAACATCTCTATTCTATCAAACGTATTCTGCCCTTGGACCGACCACCATAGCATTACCTTCACTATCCCCATTCCCAATCAAGGCTCCAAAAGATCCACACCGTGGCCCCCCACCATAGCACAAAGCTTCTGCAACCTAACTAGGCACCTTCTGCTCTCTTTGCTCAACCCCCAGACACCGACCAACCTAGACATCAGCTCGCTAGTAGAGCACTACAACTCCATGCTAGCCAAGGCTGTTGAGCACCTTGCCCTACTCAAGCCCCGGCAATCAAAGAATTCTAGGCATAAAATTACTTGGTTCTCTGCAGAATTGGAAACCCTATGTGCAAAAAAACGAGCAGCAGAAGCTGCTTGGCAGAAGTCCACCACCACCCCGAACAAAGTACTCTTCAGAGATGCATCTGGGATATACAAAAAAGCAATCCATAAGACTAAAGCAACAGCCTACAACAAAAGGATTACTGAGGCAGCCTCAAACACCCGAGAACCGTTCACTATCCTTTGTGAATTGGAATCCCCCATCAACCCCTCCATCGTCAAGAAAGATAACAATTGGTGTAGCAAAATCTAAGAAGAAGAAGAAGAGGGGAAAATAATAAAAGAGAGGAGAAACGGAATAAGATAGACAACTTCGACATAGCTCAAGAGAATAGCAATCCATACAGCCTAAACTCAAATGATATAATTTTAACTAAGTTCATCATATACTCCTCGATGCCAATAGACCTTATCCCAGCTATTAAACAATGATGGTTTCAAGTTCCTTCAACATTCTTATTACTTCCAAAGATAAAAACGTTTCCCTCCCAGCTGGCAATCTATTCCAAAACTCATCTGTATCCAACCAATCAACATTGTGTACAAAACGCAAGAACCAATCAATTGTGTGTACAAAACGCAAGAAGTGTTTCACTCTTTTCTCTTTTGTGGCCACACATGCGGTTAGGAGGTGTTTTACACTTTGCTGTACATCAAGCTTACACAAATTGCATGAGTCCTCCAACACACTTTCCTTAAAGTTCAAAGCTATCAAAGAGAACGACCTGGCCACCATTATCAAAGGGCTCAAACCATCTGCGCACTGATAAAGGATTGTGTAGACCCCTTCTTCCACTTATCACCGCCATCGTCAACTCCTCCTTTAACTCATGCACTATCCCTGCCTGCCTTAAAGAGTCATGGATCACTCCCCTGCTCAAGAAACCCTCATTAAATCCAACCATCCAAACCAATTACAGACCCATCACCACAGTGCCTTTCCTCCTGAAAATCATCGACAGAGTGGCCTACACCAAAATTCAGTCATTTTTGGAAACACATCACATCTTCAGCCCCCACCAATCGGTTTCCGCCCCAGAGATGGGACAGAAACAGCTCTCCTCGTCATAAAGATTCAACTCAACAAAACCAATGATGTAGGAAAGCTATCTCTCCTCCTACTCCTTGACCTATCAACAGCATTTGACCTTGTTGACTACCAGATCCTCTCTAACCACCTTACCTCGGTCGCATGCTTCTCCCATGAAGCAGCCAGTTGGATCACCACCGTCCTCGACAACAGGACCTCCAGTGCCTTCGCAGATGAGGCAGCCACCATCCCCACTGCCATCTCTTGAGGGGAGCCACAAGCCTCCTTTGTCTCACTTACCCTTTACAATATCTACACTAAACCACTATTTGACCACTGTTGGGTAGGAACCAGGGTCCTCCCGAACCCTCAAGCACTTTAGAGTTAGGCAAGACCTCTTTAAGGCACTATAATAGACTAGGGGGGAGGAGGGGCACTGGGAAGGCTCTCTCATGCAAATATAATCACATACACAGACATGGGCAAGCACAGAAGAAGGTAGTTATTGTCTAAATATAAGGCACAATTAACTATTAGCTGGATAGATTTGTAATGTCAGATCCTAGGCATTGTAAAATCTTAGTACTATAGAGGAGTCGAGCGCCTTCCCAGAAGGAATGCGGCCTGTGCGATTCTAACAAAATTGACCACATGCACTCATACGGTGGTTGTCACTATGGCTAGCACTATGGCTTGATCTGGCAGCACGAACGGACTCAGCAGCTTTCTACTGTCCGTCAAGGGTCCATGCAGGTTAAAAATAGGAATTACATGTTCTGTGCAACAAAATGCAAAATGGGACAAATTATAAGAGTAAAGTGTCCGGACATTTCATCGAAAGACATTTCGACGAAAGACATTTGGTCGATGGAATTTGGTCGAAAACCAAATGGTCGAATTTTTTTTTATTTATATATATATTTTTTTTTAGGTTTTAGTTTAGGGAAAAAAGGGTTTTTTTTTAGAAAAAAAGGGGGTTGAGGGGGACCCCCCACCCCCAAAAAAAAAAGTGAAAATAAAAAATAAAAAAAATTCGACCATTTGGTTTTCGACCAAATGGTTTCGACCAAATGTCCTGTCGACCATTTGTTTTCGACGAAATGTCTGGTAACCGGATGAATGAAATATGGAGAGAAAGACTAGAAAATGTACAAATAAAAAGTTTTTCCTTGGGATAGGACTCAAGGTTTGTAAAAGTCTGCAGAGTTGCAGGGTGTTTTTGAATAAGCTAGCAAAATTTAGAACAGCATGCTCTGACAAACCCGCTGAGAAGGAAGAAAGAAGGCTTTGGAGCATTCCTATTATGGAAAAAGGACAGATTGGGATGAAGCCATGATCCATGTCTAGTGACGCCACCACAGCAAGTCAGGCCTCAAACCACTTTGGCAGGAAGGAACGGAAGAAGGACAGGAGAAGACTGTTCAGCCAGCAGAGTCCTTTGCTACCATCCTCATTTTGTAAGATTAAAGTTGTTATCCTTACAAGATCGCTCTCTTGCCTTATTTCCCTAGAGGGCTGTATTTATTCTGGTGTGAGCGTAAATGGGGACACCCGTACACCACCTTGGCTCACTGGGCATCACCTTCATGAACTATGCGGATGACACCGAGATCCTCATGCCGCTCTCCGGTGACCACAAACAGGATTTAGCCAATGTAAACAGCATCTATGAATTTATCCAAATGTGGATGGCCCAACATAGTCTATGGCTGAACGATGAGAAGAGACAACTCATAATTGGCACACCAGTCCACCTGGCAAAACTTGTGTCTCCCCCGCAATGAAAACCCTGGGAGTCCACCTCGATGGTACACTCAACATGGCCTACCAAATCAGTCATATCACCTCCACAGAAGCCTATTCCATCCACGCTGATACGGGCCAGTAAACCATTCTTATCCACTAACAATCGTCTCATGATCGCCCATGCCCTTGTAGGCTCTAAACTAGACTACTGTAAAGCCTTGATCTGCGGCTCCTCTGAAAAAAAAGAAAACAGGCTCCAGGTCACACAAAACTATGCCCTCCGTACTGCATTGGACCTGAACAAGTATGACCACATATGGAATGCCAGAAGGTCTGTCCACTGGCACCTGGTCAGAGAAAGAATTACATTAAAAGTCCTCTCAATCGCTCACTGATGCCTGTCCAGCAATGCCCCAATGTACCTAGCCCAGGAAACTCACCTTTCACATGTCATCCAGGCCTGTGATCCACCCAGAGCCATTGCCTGGTCAGATCAAGATTCTGACGCACCAGAGCCAGAGGTTCAAGTTTCTCAGTAGTGGCAACTAACCTCTGGAACAACCTACCACCTCCCTTGCAATCTGAACCATCCTATTGTCTTTTCAGAAAAAAAACTTAAGACACACCTGTTCAACTAACTAGGACCACAGGAACCTTTGTACTGAACTCACCATGTCTGTAACTAGCGCCTAGATGCCTACAGGCTATGTGCGCTCCTATAAATGTAAAATAAATCAAAATAAATACAAGTATTCTCCTTCATAAGCATGTCTATTTATTTGCCAAGTCACTGCTTGAAAGTATCTTCCATAAACAAAGACATTCAGCTTCTAACACCCTTCGCTCCCCATTGTTCCTTCAGTGAGCAGCCCAGAGACACCTCGGTGTGATCAGAGATAGCTATTTGCCCTATATCGTAGATACAACCTCATCTAGAACATCATTCGAGAGGAAAGGAAAATCTATTCAGGAAAGCATATGATACAATTGAGTGAATAATCCCTAGCTTTGGGAGGAACTGTTCTCTCCAAATATTCATCAAAGTTAAACCATCCACAATAAGCTGCTGCTCAGTGCATTCATGTTCTCCCGTTGGTGCACAGACTACCATCGTCCTATTCCATTCCTCATTAATATACTCACCCAATTAAATCTTGCCCTTTTTCAAGGTCAACAAATCTCTTGCTTAAAAAGTGTTGGAGTGCTTAAATACCCCCTTAGATGATATAGAGTGTTTGCAGTTACTTCCACTAATACATACACCCACTCCTCAACAACTGTGCCTATCTGATATCTTAGGTTCCTGTGAAACATTATATTCACGCCCTTAGTTTTTGTGCTGCTAAAACATTAAACCGCAAATTTCATTTCTCATTCAAAATCTAGGCACACTTTTCTCTTATAAGATATTTTTTGTTGTTGTGTGAATTCAATGTCTGTATTCCTTTTAGCTAAGTGCGATAACACTTTTTCTTTTTTGTGGGATATTAAGAGCATGTACATTTGAATAGTTTACTGTAAATGGTTTGCTCACCCTGCATCACCTCTTGCTGTCTATTCATTGATAGTAACGTAAAGATGCTAGAACAGGTCATTAACAAACCCACTGGCAATGTTTCATGGGACAATGCCTGAAAATGCAACCGTAGAACAGAGTAGGGTTTAGGATCCACCCACACCTCCTCTTTCAACTATAACAACTGAAAAATAAAAAGCAAAAAACCCCATGGGCGGAAACAAGAATATTTATTCAATCCAAGGCACTGTAAGGCGCCAGCTTCTAAGTGTGAATATAACAAAGTTACTGATTAATTGAATCAAAGTGCTCCCTTTCCAAGGATCACTTTCCCTTCCCCCACCCCAACCTCACATCCCAACAGCTCAAGCTAACAGTGCACCCTCCTAACACACCAAGAAGTATGTTCCAAAAAGCACAACAATATTTGATAGTAGTTAGAAATGTTAGCAGGATGAGAGCAGGGTCTAAGATAGTCCAAGTGCAGGGGAGAATAAACAATCCTGGCACAAAGATTGTCTAGCATGAACAAAAAAGAAGAGGTAACTAAAAGGGAGAGATATTCCCATCACCTGCACACTATCTAGGGCTTGTATTGCCAACTAAGGTAAAATACATTTCGATAACAGAGCTTATATTTCAGGATAATATAATACAAAAAATCTGAAATAATAATAATTTATTTGTATATAGCGCGTTCATGCAAATAATGAAGGTTATAAATAGCACCAATTTTATGTGGAGTTTGAGCAAAACGTTGTAGAATCCTTTTAACGATTATCCAATAATTGTCAAAGTGCAGTCTTCAAAAAAGTATCATTTATTGTGCTTCAATAGCTCAACACGTTTCGGGACAGCCTTATCCCTTCACCAGGAGCATAAGTATTCAATATAACAGATACAAAATCAACAAATACAAGTTTTTGAAAATATATCTCATAATTGTACAATTTGAAAGTACTCATATGATCACTTAAGTCAATGTACCTTTCAATGGGAAGTCATGAATATTTGGAGAAACAGAGAAAGAGGGATGGACCAGATATGAAGTAAACAAAGAAATAGCAGCATCAGTTATCGAGGGTGAAAGTACAGAATTTGTAAGTGTAGGGTGATCCACAGTGTCGAAAAGCATCTGATAGATGAAGAAGTAATAGACTAGAGTAATAGAATAGAAGGAACAAGTTACTTACCTGTAACTGCTGTTCTCCAGCATGGGTCTGGCATGGATTCACATGCTCATGAATATTCCCCGTCGTCAGGCTGGGAATCCTCGGTAAAGAAAAAATCAGTATCAGTTTCGTTTCTGATCTGTCTTTATTAGTAGTAACCAATCACTGATCCCTGGGTCATACTGCCCCCAGCCAATGACTGCCCTCTCCCTAAGCCCCTCCCCTGGCAGCCATCCTCAGATTTGGTAGCACGTAAGTGGCAGTATGACCAAGTGAAGAGCCGCAGAGAGGAAGGAGGGAGGGTTCGCATGTGAATCCATGCCAGACCCATGCTGGAGAACAACAGTTACAGGTAAGTAACTTGTTCCTTCTCTAGCATGGGGTCTGGCATGGATTCACATGCTCATGAATATAAGAATACATAGCAGTATACACATGCACAACCACGAGAGGTGGCAACAGGCTCAACATTAAGCAATACAACAACTCAACATTAAGCATCTCTTACCTCCTCACCAGGCTCACCTTAAGGGAACAGGTTGTGCAGCACTGCTTGGCCAACCCTGGACTCCTCCCTGGAGTCCCGATCGACGCAGTAGAATCTTGTGAATGTGTGCGTCGACCTCCACGTAGCAGCCCTGCAGATGTCCATCAGAGGCACACCAGACAGGAACGCCGTGGTAGCAGCGATCGCTCTGGTCGGATGGGCTCTCGGACGGCCGGGCAGCGGTCGGTTTGCCAACCGGTGACAGTGCATGATGCAGCCGGAGAGCCATCTGGAAATGGAAGCCTTTGAGAGAGCCTTCCCTTGATTCACAGGTCCAAAGTTCACAAACAGCTGTGATGTCTTCCGAAAACCATTTGTGCGGTCCACGTAGAACTTCAGCGGTCGAGCTACGTCCAGCGAGTGCAGAGTCCTCTCGGCCTGCGACAAAGGCGACGGGAAAAAAACTGGCAACACCAAGGGCTCATTGACGTGGAAGTCCGACGGCACCCTGGGCATAAAGGAGGGGTGCGTCCTCAGCACCACCCTCGTGTCGTGAAAAGTCAAGTATGGAGGCTTGCAAGATAGGGCCTGGATCTCTCCCACTCGTCGTGCGGAGGTGATGGCCACGAGAAAGGCTGTCTTCCACGACAGGAACTACAACGGCGCCGAATGCATAGGCTCGAATGGGGCCCCCATGAGCCTGGTCAGTACCACGTTGAGCTCCCATGCCGGGGCAGGGGCCTTCACCGACGGAAACGATCGGAATAGTCCCTTAATAAATTCCTTCATCAGGCGATGAGACCACAAGGACGCCCGTCCTGTAGTTCTGGTGTATCGGGAGATGGCAGCCAGCTGTATTTTGATGGAGGCGTGAGCCAGTCCAGCTTTGGCCAGCGACAGTAGGTACGGCAATACTTGAGGGGCCGTGATCCGCAGAGGGTTAATCTTCTGTGCGCCGCACCAGACAGAGAACCTCTTCCACTTATGTCCATAGCACTTGAGAGTTGAGGACGCCCTGGCTTTTGCAAGAACCTCTCTGCAGTCAGCCGGGATATCGTATCCTCCAAACTCTAATGCTGCAGGAGCCAAGCCTGCAAGTTCAGCGACTCCGGGTTGTGATGAAGAATGGCGCCTCCTTCTCTGGAGAGACGATCCGTGTCCGTCGCCAGCTTGATAGGTGGGGACGCTGACAAGTCCAGAAGGTCTGGGAACCAGATCTGTCTCGGCCATGCCGGTGCGACGAGGATCATCCTGCACCTGGACCTCTTGAGCTGGTTGATGAGACGGAGCAGCAACGGCAACGGAGGGAACGCGTACAGGAACAGGCCGTCCCAAGGGAATGAGAAAGCATCGCCCATGCTCCTCGGCTGTGGGAACCTGCTGGCGAACCTCTGGCACTTGGAGTTCGTCGATGTTGCAAACAGGTCAATCTTGGGTTTGCCCCAATCGTTGAAAGAGCCGATCCACCAGGTCCTGGCGTAGTTCCCACTCGTGGCACGGGCGCAGCTCCCTGCTGAGTGAGTCGGCGATGGTGTTTTTTATTCCTGCCAAGTGGAAGGGAACCAGAAACATCCCCTGGGCGACGGCCCAGTGCCACAGATCCTGGGCCTCCTTGGATAGGGCTGGGGATCTGGTGCCTCCCTGCTTCCAGATGTAGAACATTGTGGTGGTGTTGTGGGTGAAGATCCTCACCACTTTGTCCTTAAGGGACGGAAGGAACGATTTGAGCGCCCAGAACACGGCTCGTAGCTCCAGGATGTTGATGTGGAGAGACCTCTCCTCCGGGAGCCAGAGGCCTCTTGCGTGGAGATCTCCGGTGTGGGCCCCCCATCCCTCCAGGGAAGCGTCCGTCGTCACCGTCTCCTGATACGCTGGGGTCTGAAGCGAGGCACTTGGTGAACACCCTGGGTGCCGACTTTAATCCGGCAGGGCTCTGAATTGGTAATGACGCCCCTGGACTACGAATCTGAGGAACTTTCTGTGTCCTTTTAGAATGGGGATGTGGAAGTAAGCATCCTCCAGGTCCAACGACGATAGGAAGTCGCCCTCCTCCAGCTGTCCCAGCATGTGCTGGAGGGTGACCATCCTGAATTTCTGTGCCTTGATGTACTTGTTTAACCGACGCAGGTCCAGGATGGGGTGCCAACCGCCGGTGGTCTTTCTGACGAGGAAGTACCTTGAGTATACGCCGGAGCCTCTTGGGGACGAGCTCGATGGCACCTTTCTTGAGCATCGCCATTACCTCCAACATCAGTTGAGGGACGTGATTCTCCTTCCTGGCGACGGGAGGAATGCGAGGACACTTCTTTTGAAATTCTAGCGAGTGTCCGTGGGCCAGGGTGCCCAGCACGCAACGATCGGTGGAGATGGACTCCCACACGCTGACGAACTTCGACAGCCGGCCTCCCACCGGGGTGCTTCGGTGGGGGCCCGACGCAACGGCCGGTTCAGTCCTGCTTGGAAGAGGCCTTGCCGCTTTGGCCTCCTTGACGACGGTCCTTGCTTGCCGCGGCCTCTGTAGGCCTCCTGGGATGAGGAGCGGGCCACCTGGCGGTACGTAGAAGAGCCACCGCTGGATCCCTTGGAGTCTCCCTGCCTGCCTCCAGAGCTCCGAAAGGGCCGCCGTTGCTGAAGGACTCCTAGGGCTCGGGCTATCTCTGTGTCGGTCTTGATGGCCAGGAGGGACTCATCCACCGTCTTCCCAAACAGGTTGTTGCCGTCGAACGGCATATCCAACACTCTTGTATGGACTTCCTGGCGAAAGTCGGTAGCACTGAGCCATCCTCGTCGTCGAAGGCAAACCCCGTTGCCCAGCTGGCGAAAATCCGGTATCGGCAATGTCCGTTGCCACCGTAATGGCGTGATCCGACGCCACCTCACCTTCCTGCAGAATCTGTAGGGCCTCTGCCCTCTTGTCGTCCGGTAGGATGTCTAGCAGGGGAGCTATCTTGAACCAGAGCTCCCTGTCATAACGGGCCACAATCGTTAAGGCATTGGCCGCCTTAATCGTCGTTGCCGCCGACGAGATGACTCGTCGTCCCATGGAGTCCAACTTCTTGCCCTCGCTGTCTGGCGGGGAAGTGGAAGTTGAAGCTGCCGCACCCGCCGCCTTCTTCTTGGCCGCTGCCGAGACGACCGAATCCGGCATAGGCTGGGCCCTGAGGCACAAGGGGGCGGCGTCGGGGATCCGGTACTTCTTCTCGCACCTGTCCCTCTTGGCGGGTGTCGTGGAAGGGTTCTTCAGGATAGCCAGCCCTTCGTCCCAGATATCGTCGAGCAACGGTAGCGCGAGGACCGTCTTTCTCTTGGCCTCCCGTCGTTGGTAAAGAAAACCTTCCTTTTTCTGTTCCTCAGGGCAGAGCTGGAAGCCATGATGCCCTGGCTATGATGGCGTGGAAAGAGACAATTTCGTCGGACGGAGAGGCCCGGGTGGGGGTGATTAAGGAATGTTCGTTGTCTCATCGCCACCGTCGTCCGTCCCCGTCCCTGTATCCGTTGCCGTATCATCCCGAGGGTCCGGCGAGGGGGATGACGGGTCCACAGGCCTTGTGGGCATGGAGGGCGGTGAGGGGTGGACTCTCCGCTTGTTCGGAGGGCTTCCCGACGGTCCAGGTTCTGGATCCTCCGTCGGGGTCCGTGGTAACCTCGTCCTTATCTCAGTACATAAGGATTGGATCGCCAACAAAATGGCCGCCGAGCTATCCTGGGGCCCGGGCAATGGCTGCGACGGGCGGGATGGCTGCTCCACTGGGCCCTCATCGTCGACATCGTCGCTATCTTCGATCACATCAGCAGGATCCTTCCCCTGGGATCGAACCTTCTCGAACCTCTCGTTGAGGCCTTCGAACCTCTTGTTGAGGCCTTTCACGGTTTCCACCAGATCCTCCTCGGAGGCTGAATCCGAGTCCGTAATGGCCACCGGCCGTCCCCTCTTTTTCCACCGGGGTCTTCACGGGGGTCTTAACGATGGGCTGGAAAGAGTATTCCCTCTGCGGTGGCAGGGAAACTCTGGGCCCTGAGGCCGCCTCCACTGGCGTAGTCTCTGCCGGCTTCGCCAGGGCCGCTGCGAAAACCTCGATAGAGGCTTTTGCCGGGTAGATCAAGGCCCTCACCACCATAGGTGCGTCCTGGGCCTTCGCTTTGGGGGGAGGGTCATCGCCTCGCTCCCCCTCGGCTCCCTTCGAGATCGACCGGGGCCTCTCCAGAAGCTTACCCAGATTCTCGGACTTCCTCTTCCCCGAATCAGAGCGCTGGCTCGCGGTTGATCGTGCCGGGGAAGTCGCGCCCTCCTTGGGAGCCGAAGAGCCCGACCTTTCGGCGCTCCCGGTGCCCACGGACTCGCGGTGCTTGGCCTTCTGTTGGGCCCCCGTCGCCGGGGGCCCTCACAGGACTTAGAGGACCACTCAGACTTTTTCTTCGCCTTCTCACCTGCTGTGCCCCTTCTCCGGCCAGGCGTCGAGTCGGGAACAACGATCTTGCTTGGTCCGTTCCGACAGGTTCTTGCAGAACGCATATTCCTTTTCCACGTGCGTCTTGTCCTCATGAAGGCAGTAGACACATCTCGAATGCTCGTCCTCCTTGAAGACATTTTGCAATCCGCATCCCGGGCAGCTCCTGAACAGCTTGGATCCGGCAGTCGAGCTTCCCTTGTCCTGGGCCATGTCCGTTGCGTTAGGCCTCAGATCTTCTGGAACCTCCAAGAAGCATAACTCGACTAAAACTTCACCCTTGAGGGGCGTAGAAGAATTCCGAAATGGGTCCCCATTATCGGAAGTGGAAACGGTGGAGCTTGAGGCTCGATTAAACCGAAAAAATGAGAATCTCCTGAAAAAGCGCAAAACCACAGTAAAAGCTCGAGAGCTAAGCACAAGGACTCCCAACACTTGAACGTGCAGTAAAAATCTGAGGATGGCTGCCAGGGGAGGGGCTTAGGGAGAAGGCAGTCATTGGCTGGGGGCAGTATGACCGAGAGATCAGTGATTGGTTACTACTAAGAAAGACAGATCGGAAAACAAACTGATACTGATTTTTTCTTTACCGAGGATTCCCAGCCTGACGACAGGGAATATTCATGAGCATGTGAATCCATGCCAGACCCCATGCTGGAGAATAGAGGATAGTTTACGGTGACAAATCAGTAAAATAGTCAGATACTATTAATAACGCAGTTTCCATAGAGTGGTACGTCTGAATACCAGATTATAGTGCAAGCTGTAGATTGTTAGAATCAAGATAAGCAGATAATTGAAAATGTACAATTTCTTCTGATAAACTGGGTTGATAAAGAAGACGAGATACAGGAAGTTAAATAGAAGGATTATAAACATTAAGATTGTTCTGTTCAGTAAAGGAATAATAATAGCCTGTTACTTAGGAAATTACCAGATTGAAAAGATGTATTAAAACTACAAGATAGGAAACAAAGGAAGGGAATACACATTTAACAAGTGAAAGGCAAAAGGCCACAAGGGGCAGATGTAGAATTGGCATGAGCAATAACCAAGATAACACACAACACTGTAACAGAAGGGAAAGGTCAATGAACAGAAACAAAGGTAATGGGCAATGATGATTTCCTGATGAACGGAATGTCTTCAATTTCAGTAAGAAGAACAAATGACTTATCCCAGGTAATGTTCTTTCTAATGGATGTTCCTCCCACGGATTTCTCATCTTGCATCAATA
Organism: Ambystoma mexicanum; assembly: GCF_040938575.1. Classification (NCBI taxonomy): domain Eukaryota; kingdom Metazoa; phylum Chordata; class Amphibia; order Caudata; family Ambystomatidae; genus Ambystoma; species Ambystoma mexicanum. The sequence continues at coordinate 495,278,085 of NC_090936.1, read as the reverse complement.
TATCAGCCATATAGGATGGGGTCAGATTATTTAAGCATTGGTAGACCCATCAGAGGATCTTGAAATCAACTCTATCACCTACTGAGAACCAATGGAGGGAGCGGAGTAGGGCAGAAATTGGGGAGCACTTCGGAACTTTATAGGCAAGCCTGACTGCTCCTTTTTTTGCCCTCTGTAGCCGGTTCAGATGCTTACTTGGGATACCAGCTAGAAAACTGCTGACATAATCCAATTGAGAATTGACCAATGCCTCCAGAACAGAGGCATGATCTTCAGATGGGATAAATGGAAGGGCAAGCCACAGTAAACGCAGGGAGTAAAAGACTGATTGAAGTTTGGCTCCTACCTGGTTTTCGGATCCTAAATTGTCTTGTCAAATACAAACAAGATTTTAAATGTTTTCAGCGAAATCAGATTAGAATCCAGAAAACAGGGGGAATGCGGCCACTTCTCATCAAATGGAAGGTGTTTCGGTCTAAACAAGGCCACCTCTGTTTTACTGGGACTGAGTTGGAGCTGGTTCAAATACATCAATTTTCCAACATCTTTCAAGCACTGCCCAATTTTAAGAAGCTAATCTTTAAAATTACCCAGCTTCAAAAAGATAGGATATGATAGGTTATTTATGACATGCTTAATACCCAGAGGTTTTTAAGTGCAGACTCGGGGATCGAACCTGTGGTGCTCCGTGTCGTCTTGCTTTCAAGACGAGCATGTTGCCCCTGAGCTATCCTCCCGAGATCTGGGTATCAGCAGCATATAATTGATATCCTACTTCATGCTTCCTCAGGATATCCATTAGAGGTTGCAGATATAAGTTGAACAGCAGAGGGGAAAGTGATGATACATAGTCAATGATAGTATAAATAGCACTCCTCAGTTCTTTGTTTTTCCCTCTTCCTGCTCAGCAATCTTGAGGAATTAAATAACCCATATGGGCGTTGAAAGAGAGACGTAACAAAAAATGTGCTCCCAGTCAGAGGGGTAATCTGAGAGGCCATAGAGGAATCCGTGGGAGGAACATCCATCAGAAACAACATTACCAGGATTAAGTATTGTGTTCTTGTTATGTTATGTTATGTTAAAGGTTCGTATACAGCGCACTGCTGCCACCTCTGTGGTTTCTTGGTGCTCTGTTAAGCAAAGGGGAGAGGGTGAGAGGTCAGTTAGTAGGATTGAGCGGGAGAAAAAGAGCAAGAGAGCTGTGATGTGCTGTTGAGTTTCAGTTTGGTTGACCGTGTTCACTGAGCGTGGATGTGTTTTTCAGTTGGTAGCCACCATGTGCTATTGGGCGAGGCTTTGTGTGGTTTGTTTCGTTGTTGTTGTGTTGTGAAATGCATGCGGCTTGTTATGCTGTAGAGGTATGATTGTGTTCAGTTCAGAGTTTGAGAGGTGTATGTAGAAGGAACAAGTTACTTACCTGTAACTGTTGTTCTCCAGCATGGGTCTGGCACGGATTCACATGCTCATAAATATTCCCCGTCGTCAGGCCGGGAATCCTCGGTATAGAAAAAAAATCAGTATCAGTTTCGTTTCTGATCTGTCTTTCTTAGTAGTAACCAATCACTGGTCTCTGGGTCATACTGCCCCCAGCCAATGACTGCCCTCTCCCTAAGCCCCGCCTCCGGCAGCCATCCTCAGATTTGGTAGCACGTAAAGTGGCAGTATGACAAAGTGAAGAGCCGCAGAGGGGTAGGCAGGAGGGTTTGCATGTGAATCCATGCCAGACCCATGCTGGAGAACAACAGTTACAGGTAAGTAACTTGTTCCTTCTCCAGCATGGGGTGTGGCATGGATTCACATGCTCATGAATAAGAGAATACATAGCAGTACACACATGCACAACCACGGGAGGTGGTAACAGGCTCAACATTAAGCAATACAACAACTCAACATTAAGCAACTCTTACCTCCTCACCAGGCTCACCTTAGGCGAACAGGTTGCGCAGCACTGCTTGGCCGACCCTGGACTCCTCCCTGGAGTCCCGATCGACGCAGTAGAATCTTGTGAAGGTGTGCGTCGACCTCCACGTCGCAGCCCTGCAGATCTCCAGCAGGGGCACACCAGACAGGAAAGCTGTGGTAGCAGCGATCGCTCTGGTCGAATGGGTCGGTGACAGTGCATGATGCAGCCGGAGAGCCATCTGGAAATGGAAGTCTTTGAGAGAGCCTTCCCTTGATTCACAGTCCCAAAGTTCACAAACAGCTGTGATGTCTTCCGAAAACCATTTGTGCGGTCCACGTAGAACTTCAGCGGTCTAGCTACGTCCAGCGAGTGCAGAGTCCTCTCGGCCGGCGACGAAGGCGACGGGAAGAAAACTGGCAACACCAAGGGCTCGTTGAGGTGGAAGTCCGACGGCACCTTGGGCATAAAGGATGGGTGTGTCCTCAGCACCACCCTCGTGTCATGAAAAGTCAAGTATGGAGGCTTGCAAGATAGGGCCTGGACCTCTCCCACTCGTCGTGCGGAGGTGATGGCCACGAGGAAAGCTGTCTTCCATGACAGGAACTTCAAAGGCGCCGGATGCACAGGCTCGATGTGGGCCCCCATGAGCTTGGTCAGCACCACATTAAGCTCCCACGCCGGGGCAGGAGCCTTCACCGGCGGGAATGATCAGAATAGTCCCTTCATGAATTCTTTCACCAGGCGATGAGACCACAAGGACGCCCGTCCCGTAATCCTGGTATATCGGGAGATTGCAGCCAGATGTATTTTGATGGAAGCGTGAGCCAGTCCAGGTTTGGCCAGCGACAGCAGGTACGGCAGTACTTGAGGGGCCGTAATCCGCAGAGGGTTAATCTTCTGTGCACGGCACCAGACAGAGAACCTCTTCCATTTATGTCCGTAGCACTTGAGAGTTGAGGACGCCCTGGCCTTTGCAAGAACCTCTCTGCAGTCGGCCGGGATGTTGTACCTTCCAAACTCTAGTGCTGCAGGAGCCAGGCCTGCAAGTTCAGCGACTCTGGGTTGTGGTGAAGAATGGCGCCTCCTTCTCTGGAGAGAAGGTCTGCGTCCGTCGGCAGCTTGACTGGTGGGGACATTGACAAGCCCAGAAGGTCCGGGAACCAGATCTGTCTCGGCCACGCCGGTGCGACGAGGATCATCCTGCACTGGGACCTCTTGAGCTGGTTGATGAGCCGGAGCAGCAACGGCAGCGGAGGGAACGCATAAAGAAATAGGCCGTGCCAGGGGAACGAGAAAGCATCGCCCATGCTCCTCAGCTGGGGGAACCTGCTGGCAAACCTCCGGCACTTGGAATTCGTCGCGAAGAGATCGATTTGGGGTTCGCCCCATTGTCGGAAGAGTCGATCCACTTGATCCTTGCGTAGTTCCCACTCGTGGCACGAGCGCAGCTCCCTGCTGAGTGAGTCGGCGATCGTGTTTTTTATTCCTGCCAGATGAAGAGGCACCAGAAACATCCCCTGGGTGACGGCCCAATGCCACAGATCTTGGGCTTCCTTGGATAGGGCCGGGGACCAGGTTTCGCCCTGCTTCCGGATGTAGAACATCGTGGTGGTGTTGTCGGTGAAGGTCCTCACCACCTTGCCCTTGAGGGACGGAAGAAAAGACCTGAGGGCCCAGAACACAGTGCGGAGCTCCAAGATGTTGATGTGGAGAGACGTCTCCTCCGGGAGCCAAAGGCCTCTCGCGTGAAGATCTCCGGAGTGTGCTCCCCAACCTTCCAGGGAGGCGTCCGTCGTCACCGTCACCTGGTGAGCTGGGGTCTGGAAGTCCGTGCCCGCCGACAGATGGGAGCGGGTACCCCACCACCGGATCGCTTGACGGAACTTCTCGTTGAGAGGGATCCTGTCCTCGAAGCTGCCCGTCGACTGGATCCAGCAGGCGTCGAGGAACTCCTGTAAGGGTCTCATCCGAAGCCTGAAAAGGCGCACCAGATAAATGCAGGAGGACATCATCCCGAGGAGGGACTTGATAGATTTTACCCTGGCCATGTCCATGGCCAGCAGACGCTGCACCTTGCCCAGAATGGTCCTGGTCCTTTCCTCTGACGGCGAGGCCAGCCGCCCCACTGTGTCGAGCTTGGCACCCAGAAACAGGGCGACTTGCGACGGAACCAGGTGGGATTTTGGAAAGGTGATGGAGAATCCCAGGTCCGTGAGCAGCTGGACGGTCTTCGCAGTGTGCTCCACGGCGAGCTCCCTTGTCCTTGCCCGGATGAGCCAGTCGTCCAGGTAGGGGTAGACGTGGATCCCCTGTAGGGGCAGCCGCGCCACCACCGGTGCGAGGCACTTGGTGAACACCCTGGGTGGCGACTTCAATCCGAACGGGAGGGCCTTGAACTGGTAGTGCTGCCCTTGGACCACGAACCTGAGGAACTTTCGGTGCCTTTTTAGAATGGGGATGTGGAAGTAGGCATCCTCCAAGTCCAACGACGACAGGAAATCGCCCTCCTCCAGCTGTCCCAGCACATGCTGGAGGGTGACCATATGAAACTTCTGTGCCTTGATGTACTTGTTCAGTCGTCGTAGGTCCAGGATGGGGCGCCATCCTCCTGTCTTCTTTTTTACGAGGAAGTACCTTGAGTAAACTCCGGAGCCCCGAAGCCTCTTTGGGACGAGCTCGATGGCACCCTTCTTGAGCATCGCCCTTACTTCCAACAGTAGTTGAGGGACGTGATTTTCCTTCCTGGCCACGGGTGGAACGCGAGGGCACTTCTTCCGAAACTCGAGGGCGTGCCCTTGGGCCAGGGCGTCCAGCACCCAACGGTCGGTGGAGATGGACTCCCACACGCTGACGAATCTCGCCAGCCGGCCTCACACTGGGGTGCTTCGGCGGGGGCCTGACCCCACGGTCGGTTCAATCTTGTTTGGAGGCCGCCTTGCCTCCTTGACCTCCTTGTCGACGACGACGGGCACCACCTGACTTGCCCGTGCCCTGTAGGCTTCCTGGGACGAAGATCTTGCCGCTTGGCGGTAAGTGGGGGAGCCACGGCCAGAACCCTTGGAGGCACCTTGTCTGCCTCCAGAGCTCCGAAAGGACAGCCGTCGTTATTGGAGCACTCCCAGTGCCCGGGCAGTCTCTGTGTCTGTCTTGATGGCCTGAAGGGACTCATCAACCGCCTTCCCAAACAGGTTGTTCCCGTCGAAGGGCATGTCCAAAACCTTGGTTTGTACGTCCTGGCGGAAATCCGTGGCCTTGAGCCATCCTCTTCGTCTCAAGCAAACGCAGTTGCCCAACTGACGGAAACCGGTGTCGGCGATGTCCGTTGCCACCGTGATGGCGTGGTCCGAAGCAATCTCCCCCTCCTGTAGGATTTCAAGGGCCTCAGCCCTTTTGGCGTCCGGAAGGAAGTCTAACAGAGGGGCGATTTTGAACCACAACTCCCTGTCGTAGCGGGCTACGATAGCCAGGGCGTTGGCCACCTTAATAGTCGTCGCTGCGGACGAGATGATCCGTCGTCCCATCGTGTCCAACTTCCTGCCCTCGCCATCCGGCGGGGAAGTTGATGTCGAGGCCGATGCCCCCCCAGCTTTCTTCTTTGCCGCCGCCGAGACGACCGAATCCAGGGTAGGTTGTGCCCGAAGGCACAAGGGGGCAGCGTCGGGGACCCGGTACTTCTTCTTCTGGGCAGAGCTGAAAAAGCTCGGATGCCCTGGAAATCATGGCATGAAAGGATCCAATCTCGTCGGGCGGGGACGACCGAGCAGGGGGCGACGGGGGACACGTCCCGTCGTCGCCTCCGTCGTCATCTGTACCTGTCATAGCCGTGTTCGTGCCTGTATCATCCCCGTGGGTAGTAGACCGGGGGAAGGCAGAGCAGGCCGCAGAGGTGGGAGAGGTGGCGTAGGATGCGTCCTCCCCCTCTTATGCGCTGGACTCTCCGAAGGTCCTGGCTCCGGTTCCCCCGTCGGGTCTGGCTCAGGTACCTCCGTCGGGGGAAGGGGCAACCTTGTACTTATCTCCGAGCATAAGGACTGAATCTCTGACAAAATGGCCGCCCGTGTCCAGCGGCGCCGGAAACGACAGGCGCGAGGGCTCTTGAGGAGCCTTGTCGGCGACACCGTCGCTCTCGTCGTCGCCCTCGTCGGGATCCCGCCCAATGGGCTGGGCCTCTTCCACCACTTCGATGAGCTCTTCTTCAGAGGTCGTGTCCGTATCCATGATAGCCACCAGCCCCTCCCCCACCTTTTCCAACGAGGACTTCTCGGGGGTCTTCTCAATGGGCCTGAAAGACGACTACCTCTGCGGTGGCAGGGAGACTCTGGGTCCTGAGGGCGCCTCCACTGGTGTAGCCTCCACAGGCTGAGCCAGGGCCGCGGCGACATCCTCAATCGAGGTCTTAGCAGGGTGAATTAAGGCCATCGTCACCTTCTGGACGCCTGGGGCCTTCACCTTGGGGGGAGGGTCTGAGCCTCGCTCCCCCTCTGCCGGAATCTTCGAGATCGACCGGGGCCTCTCCAGAAGCTTTGCCGGGTTCTCGGACTTCCTCTTACCCGAGCCAGAGCGTTGGCTTGAGGTTGATGGCGCCGGGGAGGATGCGCCCTGCCTGGCAGCCAAGGAGCCCAACCGTTCGGCGCTCCCGGTGCCCGCGGACTCGCGGTTCTTAGCCTTTTGTTGGGCCCCCGTCGCCGGGGCGCCCTCACAGGACTTAGAAGACCGCTCAGACTTCTTTTTCTTCTTCTCGCCTGACGGGCTCTTCCCTTCCAGCCAGTTGGGGAAACGGAGGTGGCGATCCTTCATGGTCCGCTCCGACATGTTCCCACAAAACGCACAGTCCTTCTCCTTGTGCGTCTTGTCCTCATGGAGACAGTAGAGGCATAACGAATGCTCGTCCTCCTTGAAAACATTCTGAAGCTGGCATCCAGGGCAGGTCCTGAACAGCTTCCCGGGCGTCGAGCTTCCTTTCTCCTGGGCCATGTCCGGGGTAGGCCTCGGAACTTCTGGAATCCTCCAAAAGCGTAACTCGACGAAATCTTCACCCTTGAGGGGCGTAGAAAACTCCAAAACGGATCCCCGTTGATCGGATGTAGAACGGTGGAGCTTGAGGCTCTATTTAACCGAAAAATGAGAAAAATCTCCTGAAAAAGCGCGAAAACGCAGAAAAAGCTAAAGAGCTACAGCACGAGGACTCCCAGCACTTGAACGTGTGGTAAAAATCTGAGGATGGCTGCTGGAGGTGGGGCTTAGGGAGAGGGCAGTCATTGGTTGGGGGCAGTATGACCCAGAGACCAGTGATTGGTTACTACTAAGAAATGCAGATCAGAAACACAACTGATACTGATTTTTTTTCTATACCGAGGATTCCCGGCCTGACGACGGGGAATATTTATGAGCATGTGAATCCATGCCAGACCCCATGCTGGAGAAGGATGAATTTTTTTAGTAGGGTTGGTTAGTGGCAGTTCCTTGGCCAACCCCCTGTTTTGATTGACTGTGGCCCATATCCCTTCCCCTGTCATGCATTCTGGTGTGTTACAATTACCACTCCTATGTTGCGTGCAGACATATGGGTCCTCAATAGGGCTATTCAGTGGCAGTACCTTTTCTACCCCTAGTGTTCAGACGAAGTGCCACCCATATCCCTTCCCCTTTAGTATATATTTGGTGTGCAGCGATTACCACCCCACGGGTTCCTCCGGGGGGGGGGGGGATGTATTCCAAGAGTTGTGTGGTTCATATGTTCCGAGCTCAGGACACCTCTCTCCCCCCATTTTTCATCTAAGGCCCTCTATCGGTGGTCCAATTAAGTCGACATATCTTGCTCCCCTTTGACCCTCTATATGGAAGGGTATACATAGGTCTCCCTCCCATTCAGACACCTCTCTTCGAATGGTTTGTGTCCTCCCACAGATTCCTAACCTTAAATAGACTCCCATAACAGTTTTGGAGATTGGAGAAGTGGATTTTTGTGTGAATTTTTAATTTACCACATAATATAATCCTACGTCCCGTCCCCTTTCCTCTCTACTCTATGGGCGTCCCTCGCTAGGGACAGCAGATGGAACCTTTTTCACCAGAAAAAAACCTTCTTCCCCTTTAAATTTAGAGGTGTGCAGGGGCGCGGCCCTGGGAGCATGCGCTCCTGACTCCGCCCACCGGCCCCACACCTCAGTCCTCTTTTCCGCAAAGTCGGGAACAGACCGCTTTCACCAGCGCTCCTGGGTTTGGCTTCGGCCTTGTAATTCCAGGCGCTCTTCCCCGGATACTGTCTTTTGTCTTTAATCAGATACTCGGTCCTATGGCGCCACGCTCCTCCCCTGTGCATGTCGATGTCATCGGGCTTCAGCAGGTGTCCATCCTGCGAGGGGCTCTTCCCTACGTCCAACCCCCACGGTCTTTGCCTCCGCTGCCTTGGCCCCGAACACGGCTGGGAGGGTTGTACTACTCCTCGAGAAGTCGCCTCCAGAAGACTTGAAGAACTTTGTCAAACACAAGTCAAGGCCCATGGTAGGGCCGCTTTTTTCGATTGCACCCCGCAGGGGCCACCCCTTTCCAAGCGGGAGGGACCTATCAAGTTCTCACACCAGCACAGGTACCAAGGCTCATTCAGCTACCGGCTGCTAAGGGACCACAAGGTTTTTTTACCGGGTGTCCACACAGGAAGCTATGCCCTTGTACCGGACAAATGTCTGAGGGGGTGCCTGTACGCAGCACTACCGGCGACACAGCCGAGGGCACTGCGCCTTCCAGGCCTCGTCCTGAGGTGCAGGGTAGGCCTCAAGCTCCACTGCCTAGAGTCCAGGAGGAGGCCGGGCCCAGCGAGGCAGGCACCACGACTCAGACACGTGGCATGCAGCCCGACAAAATGGCCGCCGCAACAGACAAAATGGCTGCTTGTCCGACACCACCCCCATTCGATGAGCAGGTAGGAGATCGAGTGTCCAGGTGGGACTGGACTTTGCCAGGTACGTGGCCTACAGCTTATCCTACAGCGTCGCAGGGCAGATATACCCCTCAATCAGAAAGGCAGAGTACGCACAGGCCCTCGGAGCCGGCCACTACTCTGTCAATACCTGCCACCCCGAACCCTCCCAATACCTCGACCAGATCGAGATCCCGACACTCCCGCAGCACCAATCAGACCTCCTGAATGCTGACATTACTGACAACGAGGTGCAAGATGCACTGGCACAACTCCAGCCCGGGCCAGGATGAACTTGGGGCAGACATTTATATCCTGGGTAAAACTGTTATATGCATCCTCGGAGGGCACGGTGAGGGTGAACGGCATGTCCTCCAAACCATTCCCCCTGGGTCGGGGCACGAGACAGGGGTGCCCGCTGTCTCCACTCCTCTTCCTCCAGGCCATCGAGCCACTAGCGATTGAGCTTAGAGCTAACACCAATTGGAACGGTTTCGTCTGGCCGGGAGGGGGGGAAGACCGCCTTTCGCTCTATGCGGACGACCTGCTCATATACCTTAGTAACCCAAGTATCTCGTGCCCGGTGGTCTCCCGCATACTCAGGGAATATCAGTCCTTTGCAGGCCTAAAGGTTAATGAGGCCAAAACCATTTTCTTCCCAATTCAGGGTGGCAAGCCTGCGATCCCGGTGACCTGCCCATATCACGTCTCTATCAGGGAATTCAAAAACCTGGGTATACGGCTCGACCCGACGCTCGATGGGTTCCCCCGACTTAATATACAACCAGTAATAGAGCGGTTCATTAGAGACATCCCCCACTGGCAATCTCTCCCCCTGTCGCTAATGGGCCGGGCCGCACTATTCAAAATGATGACCCTTCCCAGACTGTTGTATGTCCTCCAGAACGCCCCATTCCCCATCCCCCGAGAAACCTTCGCACTCATCGACAAGAATCTGCGCACACTGCTATGGGGAGGGAAACAATCCAGGATTGCCCTTGACACGCTCCAGAGATCGGTGTGGGAGGGAGGCATCGGGTTACCTTGCATACGCACCTATTACTTGGCCACACAGATAGGAGTAGTGAATGACTGGATGCACGCAGACCCCACACAGCCACACAACCGTATAGAGCTGGAGACCATGTCCCCACTAACACCGCTCCAAGTCCTCTACGCCACCCGCGACCAACTCCCGGTGCTGCCCAAAATGTCCCACCACATCCGGCGAGCCTGGCGGGCCGCACACAAGCTAATCGGCAGGGAAGGCCAGCCAACACTGTCGCAACCAATATGACACAATGCGCTCCTCCCGGAACTGGTAAAAATGGGCTCCTTCGGTCACTGGCTGACCAAATGAATACACACATTAGCACAAGTAATACAGGAGGGCCGCCTCTTGAGCTTTGAGTCCATGCGCGAACAATTCGACCTGGCACCCATGGACCGGTTTCAGCATGCGCAACTGTCCCACGCAATCCGCGCCCAATTCCCCGACACGACGGTCCTACCCCCTTGCTCTCCCATCGAGACCAATATTCTCCCGCAGTACATCTCTTCTAGGGTCACTTCCACCCTCTATCAGGCCCTTAGCTCATTCGGGGCTCCACAACTCGACGGACTAAAGGCAAAGTGGGAAAGGGACCTGGGCCCCCTGGAACCTGAAGATTGGGTAGAAGCGTTAATGTCCCCCAGAGAAATTGGGATAGAATCCAGGCTTAGACTAATACAGTTGAGGATCCTACATCGTTCATATCACTCACGCACTGCAATGGCCAGATGGGGTGGAATAGAAGACGAGACATGTGTCCGATGCAAAACTGAACCCGCCACCTTCTACCATATGATATGGGACTGTCAGGTGATACAGGCCTTCTGGGTGGAATGTGTTAACACAATCTCAGCCGCTCTGGGGACACCAATTCCCAGGGACCCCAAGATGGTACTATTGGGCATTGGGGGGGAAGTAGACCTGTCCAAATATGAGAAAATGTTCTTGGCAACTGCGTTGGGGGCGGGCAAAAGACTTATAGCGGCCAATTGGGGATCGGACGAACCATTGAGCCTGAATCGATGGAGTAATGAGCTGGACAGATGCGCAACCTTAGAGCGCCGAATCTATAATGCAAGGGGCTGCCCCCGCAAATTCGGAAAAATATGGGGTAAATGGCTAGATGCTCAATAAGCTCTGTGGGTGGGGGTGCACCGGTAGAGATGCTTGCCTTGTTTGCCTGCCTGGTCCTATTGTTGTCTTTTGGTCCTCGGCCCCACGGGCCCTGTTGATATGGACGATTGCCTTCAACATGTATACTGCTGATTCATGTCTTATTCTTATACGTCTCTTATGTTCTGTTGTTTAAATTCAATAAACAGAGTTATTAAAAAATAAAAAAAAAATACCTGCCACCCCACCAGACTGTGAAGACAGGTTTTTCAATAAATTCCTCACACTCATGAGGTCACCTCAAATGGGCGTCATCCTTCAGGATGTGATCAGGGACATGCCTCCAGTACGCCCACCTGCGCCTATACTCATGTCCTCTATGGCTCCAGCGCCTAGGCCCCCGCGCAGCTGCAGCTGCCCTAGCCGGGTCCTTCGATTCTGGCTTCCCAGCCTCCTACAGTTCAGACGGTTCCACACCAGCCTCCTCAGCAGCCTCCGCTCTGGTCTCCACATCTCAGCCTTTAGCGCCCAGCAGTCCTCCTTCGGTGCAAAACCAACCAGACACCCTGGTGGACACCGACGAGGAGGACGACCCTGGAACGCCATCTTCAGCCAAGGCCTTCCATGAACGACTTGCAGGTTTGGCCAAATACTTGGGGCTTCTACAACCCGAGGTTGAACAACCTGAGGCAAGGGTCCTCACTCTACGTCCACGGCCAGAACAGGGATCCCGATGCAAAAGGACGGAATCGCGTTGGCCCAAAAAGCTTCATAACTTCTTACACTAACTTTCATAGAGACAAAGTGGACCTAAGAATGCATCCCGTGTTTTTGCCTAAGGTGGTCTCTTCGTTTCACCTAAATGAGGAGATAGTGTTACCTACCTTCTTTGCAGACCCTAAGGACGAAGCTCCGAGGGTCTTGCACTGTCTGGATGTCAGGGGTGCTCTGAAATTCTATCTGGACAGGACTAAGAGCTTCCGCACATCGGAGGCTCCCTTTGTCACTTTCGGTGGGTCAAGGCCAGGATATCAGGCTTCCAAAGTCTCGATGGCAAGGTGGATGGTTTCGCCCATCAAGGAGTCTTATGAGGGGCAGCACAAACCGCTTCCGGCGAAAATGAGTGCCCACGCTATTAGAGCCAAGGCCACGGCAGTTGCATTCCAGAGGCACGTTCTGTGGCAGGTCATCAGCAGGGCGGCCACGTGGGCCACTCCTTAGGGCTTCTGCAAGCACTACTGTTTGGATGCCGGCTCCAGGTCAGACGCATCATTTGGGCAGGCAGTAATAAGGAACTTGTTTCCATAAGGAGGATCATCTCTCCACCCTTGGGCTACATTCAGTTGTAATTGCCCATACAGTATGGAGGAAAGGCGATGGGACGTAGGAGTAATTATAAGTTACTCACCGCTGTGACTAACGTACTCCTAGTCCATAGTTCCCTTTCCTCCATGTGTCCCACCATCCTCCCTCCTAATAAAACTGGTGTCCCATCCTCCTGGCCCAATCTGGGGCAATCAGGATCATGGCTTTACAGAAATTCTTCAACCTCCTGAGGACATGACGAATGACAGGTACTGGTGGGAATGCATACGTGAGTGGGAATTCTCAGACAATACTAATGCTTCCCCCAGAGCTCCTCTTTATTGAAATTTGCAGGAGCAGAAGAGGTTGCATTTCTTGTTGATATAGGATGCAAGTAGATCCACTTGAAGGGTTCCCCAAAATGCAAATATCTCTAAAAAGACTTACTGAGCCAACTCCCATTCGTGGGAGATCGTACTCTGCCTGTTCAGAGCGTCCGCCATTGTATTCTCTTTCCCGGTTAGATGAACAGCTGACAAAGAGATCCCGTTTTGTACAGCTCAAAACCAGAGCTGCATTGCCTCCTTGCACGGTGGTAGTGACCCTGCAGCGCCTCATTTGTTGAGGTAATGCATGGCCAGTGTGTTGTCCTTCATTATGAGGCTGTTGTTTCCCTGGGTCGAAGGCAAAAAGGCCTTCAGAACCAATCTGATCACTCTCAGCTCTAACAGGTTTATGTGTTGTCTTGATTCTGATGGGGACCAAAGTACACACATCATCAGATCGCTGTGACTACAGTAATCTCAGGCAAGGGTTGTCAAAAAAACTTATCACGTCATCCTTGCAGGCCCTTCACAGGAGATCCTGTGCTACCCTGCTCGGGACATAAAGAAGGTCTATCATCCTGCCTGAGATCTGTGACCATTGGGATTTGAGGGCCCTCATGCTCAGACGGGCCTCCGGCACCAAGAAAATGTAGGATGCCATGAGGCCCGGCAACCTCAAAAAGTCGAATGCTGGTAGATATTGGGAATTTTGAAATCGTATTACCATCTGCAAGATATTTTGAGCCCTTAACCCGGGATGCGAAGCCTTCCCAGAGGAAGAGTCAAGGACCGCTCCGATAAATTGAAGTTTTTGAGAAGGTGTAACCTGGGACTTGAGCTGGTCCAGAACCTGCTCAGGAGAACCAGCTCTGATCAGAAAATCATCTAGGTAGGGGAAGATGCAAATCCATACCCTCCTTAGATTGGCTGCGACATACATACTTGATGAAGAACCTCGGGTGGAGGTGGCCTGAAAGGCAGAACTCAAAATTGATAGTGAGAACTGCCAATGGTAAATCTTAGATACTTTCTGTACTTGAGATGTACATGCATGCACATGAAAGTAAGCGTCCTGAGGAAGAGTAATACCGAAAGAACCACCCTCTCCAGATCTGAGAGTGTGGGTGGTGTTGCGGCAGACAGATGGCTGCCCCCAAAGATTTTGCTACAGCTTTTGAAGCCTGCAGTTTTTCCAGGCTGTCATCTGCCTTGGGACCAAATAGGTTGAACTCATCAAAGGGCATATCAAGAAGCCTTGATTGAACATCAGGGGCAAATCCAGACTTATGCAGCCATGTAAAAATGCCTGATTAATGCAGTAGACCCCATACATCTGCCAGCACAATCCAATACGCCTAATCCTGATTGAAGGGATTGACAGGAAGCCTCCTGTCTGTCATTAATCAGGTTACTGAACCCTTTTCTTATCTCCCCTTCTGGAATGTTTCTGCAGCTTGTGCAATCACATTCGATAATGTGTAGCTATATTTCGTCAGTTCACAAGATGCGCTGATGGCTTTTAGTGCCATACTTCCTGCTGAAAAGACCCTTTTTGCAAGGGCGTCATAGCGCTTATCTGGGGGATGGTAAGCTAGATTGCAGCTTTTGATGGTAAAGTGGCCGCCTGTACTACTAAGCTCCATGCTGTAGGGTGCTTAGAAAGAAAATTGGGGTGCAGAGAGGAAGGTTTGTACTATTTCACCAACTCCTTATTAAGAGCAGGAGTGGTATCTGGTTTCTTCTAGAGTTCCATTATTGGGTTTTTGAGTGCTGTATAAAAGGACAGCACAGGTTCCTTAGGGGGGCCCTTGTCCAAAATGTCCATCAAGTCATCCTGAGTAATGTCCTTTGTAGGATGACGCCAAACTAGATATTCTATCATCCTGTTCATTACAGTCCTATAGACTGCATTTTGGATGAGAATGCACATCTGGGGTGTCAAAGTGAATTTCAAGGGAGGCATCTAAGCCATTAGCGTCTTTTGAGGCACAAGGCTAGGTCTTCCAGCTGTGATTCTTCTGAAATGAATTCCTCTGGAAAATATGGTGTTCCAAAACATTCATACCCAGAGGGGATGACATCCTCCTCCTCTTCTTCTTTCTCAAAGATGTATCTGAAGGATTTAAATTAATCACTTTTGGATTGAGTTTTACATTTTGAAGTCAACTCCTAGGTCATCATCGACGGTTCCTTCGACTTCAATGCCTTCGAGGACGATGCCACCAAAGCCTTTTGTTTCAATGCTATCCCAGCGGTTGACGTTGTCGATGCCACTCGAGTCAACATCTCGGAGGCCTTTCGACTCTGGCTTTTGGGCACATGGGTCAAAGCCTTAATCTATTCCCTTCTAGTCCTGGAGAAAGCTTGGGATCTTTAGCCTTTTAGGCTCTTTTGGGGGAACTGGAGAGACGACCTTCTAAAGTACCTCCAACATTTTTTCACAGAAATGTTTTTGTTCGCCACAGAGACGGCCTTCAAGGGAAAACATACCTGACATCTGTCAGGCGAGGAATCCGATTAAGAAGAATGATAGCGTTGTTTTTTACTCTTCTTCTTTAAAGATGGAAAGGAGGAGTGGCGAAAGTCACTCCTGTATGTCGATCTCTTTGAATGTTTGGATAGTTTTGGGAGTTTTCAGAGACTTTTCTCCGGTGGAACTCCTTCCTTCAGAGGCTTTTCCTTTTGAAAGGGTGAAGCATGGAGATTCTGAAAACGACCGACCGACCGACCTAGGGCGAGCTTCGAACTTACCTTCTTCAAGGCCTCCATGGTCATTGATTGGCAGGAGCCGCATTCAATGACTTTATGGGTTTCGCCGAGATATCAGAGATAAATCCAATGTGGATCAGTGATTGACATCTTCCGAGTCACATTCTGCACATCTCCTGAAGCCTGTTTTCGGTGTAGCAATCATGACCAAGTCACTGAAAAATGCAATAATATTACGACAATCATCGAATAAAATCACATAGTTGAGTCAAACCATTCCAAAAGCCTGCTGTGCATGTGGATAAACAGAACTGATGCAAAGGGCAGAGTGCGTGCTATTTATAGCATTATCAGTGTCCGGTCCGGATGTGGAAATGGTAACTGTCGAGGGACATTGACACCAATGCCACACAGTGCCCCTTGTTGTCAAAAATATTTCCAAGACTGCAAAGCGGGATATGAATATATCTAAAATAAGGAACCCATGGGAGGACACTGTCCATTAGAAATAAAGTCATTAGTGAATAGTGAGGATGAAAGGGAGGGATCAGATGATGGGGCTGAAAGTGCCCTATTAGTAGTAGGAGAGATAATAAGGCAATGGGCGTAGGAATCTGGTAATACCCCGCTTTAGCATTCTTTAGAGCTGATGCATACACATGTGAATTTCAGTAAAGATTGAGAGATTCCTACATGATTTAATTTTTTACGGCATCAACGTTTGGACCTACAGAACTGCTCATTTAGATCTTGAAGGAACTTAGTAATCCAAAGCAGAAGACAATGTCGATCAATAGAAGATAAATAGATGCATTAATAGATTTACTGCATGAGTCTGCATCAAAAGTGGATAATTGCTCAACAGGGAAAAGGAGGAAGAAAGTCAACCAATCTATTGATGGAAAGATGTCGTACATCACTACAGAAAAAAGTGATATTTAAAGGAGTAGAATGAATAGTTAGAGATGTAGTTAAAGAAAAACAAGGATAAAATAAAGAGATCAGACAACGGAATACAAATAGTGGAAATATCAGAGGAAAAAATAGGACACACAATACCACCTTTGTTATGTAGAGGAGCAGAAGGTAGAGGTGGCTGGTAGCAAGAGATTGCAGTGGGTGAATATCTGTTATGCTCACCTGGTATCCACGGGGGCACCATATGATACTGTATGGATGCCTAAGCGCTATTCCGGACCCCTCTCTGCTTGGTTATGTGCCAGAAGTTGGGTAGCGCCTATAACAGGAGAATGGGGGGTTAAGATATTGGTTCTGTGATGGGTGGACTCCCACCTCCCTCTGGTCCAAATCCCCTCCCTTAGGGTTATTGCTCACCTTAGGTTTTTGTGCGTTGAACTCTCCGTCCTGCATCTCTAAGCAGGGGCATGTGGTTGGTGCGGGCGTTCTGTGGACCTAGTTGCTTCACTGGTCCGTGTGTCCTTATGTCGGGTCCAGACCGGCTGTGACTCCGACTCTGCTTGCTGTCTTCCACGTGAGTTATAATGTCTTTTCCGTCTTTATTCTGTCTCTTTCTTTCGCTCTGTTTTCTCTGTCTTCTCGGCGTCTTGCTCCACTACACTATTCCCTAACAATGTCTCTTTTTTTTTTTCACAGGGACGGTTGTGATCTCGGAGTTGCCACGCCGATAGTGAAGACCACGGTGAGTTATTGATGCGCGGAGCGCTGTGTTTATTGGTGTTAATTGCTAACCTGTGTTCTCTTCTCTTTGTACAGGTTGCGGTGATGTTCCGGAGTGATGAGCGATCGAAGCGCTGCTTGCCCAGGTAAGTGCTTTGTTAATGCTGAACTTGTTCCTTCTCCCTTGCAGGTTGTGGTGAAACCCGGAGATGGGCGAGGTAAGAGAAGCGCAGGGTGCTGCAAGGACTCGCTGCTTGCCCACGTAAGAATTGTTATTAATGCTGTCCTTGTTTCTTTACCTTTGTAGGTTGCAGCGAATTCCGGAGATGGTCGAGGTAAGCGAAGCGCAGAATGGATTCAAGACCGGTTACTTCACAGGTAAGTGTTCTTGCTCGCTAATGCTGTTCTTGTTCTTCCAGGTTATTAATGGAATCCGGATCTAGGGCTTCAGGATTGGGCCGCTGGAGAAGCAGGTGGGCAGGAGCTGGACACGGTGAGCGTTACGCTGCAGGAGTGCAGAATAACGCGAAGCATGTTCTGCTGTTTGGGTGTGGTTTAAATAGCCCAGGTAAAGTAGTTCCAGGCCAAGTAGTTCCAGGCCAAGTACTTCCAGGCCCAGTCACACCCAAAATACTAGACCGCATGGCTTGGTACTCAAGAACTGAGGTGTGTAATAGGCCTCCATGTTGGATTAAGGTCCAAAACTGGTGTTGCTTTATTCCTGATAATGAGCCTGGCACCAAAGGCGCCGGCGCCAAAGGCGCCAGGACAGACTCCATGTATGTTTCTGTTGGAGTTTTAAGACCCTTGGGGCCAGTGTGAAGGGCTTTAGCCCCACTGCTGCCAGGGGGCTGTTATACCTGAGGGGGTCAGGGGCATGGATCATGACAGCACTCCCCCTAAGGCCCCTCAAGGTATTTCATCCGTCTGGTCCCAGTTTGGTTGGATGTTTCCGAAGAAATCGTCTTACCAGGCGTGGCGCATGAACGTGCTCGTTAGGCTCCCATGTCCTGTCCTGAGGGCCGTATCCCTTCCAGTCCACTAAGTAATATAACTTGAACCTGGTGAGTTTAGAATCTAGGATGTCCTTGACTTCAAATTCGGGTTCTCCGTTAACCAGTACTGGATTTGGTGGTGTTTTGACCCGAGTTCCAGGCTAGGCTGAACAGGTTTTAAGAGTGACACGTGGAATACGGGATGGATCTGCATCTTTGGTGGTGAAGCTAGTTTTACTGCCACAGGATTTATAATAGCCTTGATGGTATAGGGCCCTAGATAGCTGGGACGAAATGTTCGAGTTCCTCTTATGGGCACGTACCAAGACGCCAACAAGACTTCATCTCTGACTTGGTAGTCTGGGGCTTTTCTTCGGTGTTGATCAGAGAATCTTTTCTGTCTTTCTTTGGCTTGGATCAGTTCTGCTGCTTTTTTGAAGGCTTGAGTGATGGTTGTATGTAAAGTCTTCACTGCGGGCATTTCCAAGGCCATGGGGGTATCTAATTCGGAAGTACGTGGGTGCCTTCCATATACGGTATAGAATGGACTCTGTACGGTACTGGTGTGCAGCGAGTTGTTGTAGGCATATTCGGCTATCCACAGCACTTCCTTCCAGCTTTCTTACACTTGATGTAACGTGCACCGTAGGTACTGCTCTAGTGTCTGATTCGTCCGCTCCGTTTGGCCATCAGTTTGGGGATGGTGACTAGTGGACAGACGAATATCGATTTGGGCAATTGCACAACTCTTCCTCCAGAAGTTAGACACAAACGGACTCCCTCGGTCAGAAATCAGGACGGAGGGGAAACCATGTAATCGTATGATTTTCTCTAAAAACACCTTTGCCAGACTGGATGCGTTTGGTAGACGCTTAAGCAGAATGAAATGGGCCATTTTAAAGAATAGGTCAACAACCACTAGGATAGTGTTCAACCCTTGACAGGGAGGTAGATCTGTGATGAAATCGAGGGAGTGTGTGTGCCAGGGTGCAGGTGGAATTTCCAGGGGTTGAAGAAGGCCTGCAGGTCTTTGTTTCTGGGATTTATTCTGTGCACAAATGCCACGTGACAGAATAAACTACATAATGTCCTTTCGCCAGGTCGGCCACCAATAATTTATTTTCACCTTGGCTAGGGTCTTGGCATTTCCTGGATGTCCTTCTATCAGGGGGTTGTGATAACCAGAAATGACTTGTTCTTGTAGTGCCTTATTCAGTAGATATAAACGCCCCTATTGAAATACGGGAGTTGGTTCTTTGTTGTGTAATGTTCACCTTGAGTGGTCCAGTCTTGTAGAGCCTTAGTGTTCATTAGGAGCCGAATTTCCTTTTGGAGTTCGTCCAGAGATAACGTTGTTGTAAGTCCTAGCAGTTTGTCATCTGGAATAATGGCCACCGGGTCTGGGGTTGAATATGCGTTCTCAACAATACCCATGCGGGATAGGGCGTCTGCTTTTCTGTGCTGGACTCCAGGTCGGTACGTGATTATGTAATCATATTCGGCGAAGAATAAAGCCCATCGGAGTTGACGGGATGATTGAGCCTTTGCTGTCTTGAGGTATTGTAGGTTGCGATGGTAGGTGATTACTGTTATGGTATGTCTGGCGCCTAGGAGGTAATGCTGCCAAGCCTTAAAGGCTGCCTTGATCGCCAGGAGTTCCTTGTCTGTTATTGCATAGTTAAGTTCAGGTGTAGTACATTTTTGCAACCAAAAGGCCACAGGATGTAACTGGCCTGTTTCGGGATCCCTTTGGGAAAGAACAGCCCCTATTGCAATGCTGGAGGCATCTGTTTCCACTACATATGGGAGATCTGGACGGGGGTGTCGTAGCACCGGGGCTGAGGTAAATCTTTTCTTGAGTTCCTGCAAGGCCTTCTCCGCCTATTCTGTCCATTGGAACAGTTTGTTGTTTTTTCATAATAAAGAAGTGATCGGGTGCACAATCTGGAAGAAACCCGGGATAAATCGGCGATAAAAGTTTGCAAAGCTGAGCATACTTTGGACACCTTTGACTGAAGACGCTGACGGCCAGCTAAGGATGGCGTCTACTTTGTGCATATCCATCCGTACGCCTCTGGGAGTGAGGACAAAACCAAGGAACTCGACTTCGGTGACTTGGAAGGAGCATTTTTCAAGTTTGGCGTATATCTGGTGTTGTCAGAGTTTTGCAAGGATGGAGCAAACGAGCCTGACATGGTCCTGTTTAGAAGAGGAGTACACCAAGATGTTGTTTTAAACTAGGGCACATACGTCGATCAATTCCCATAGTACATCGTTCATGAAGTACTGGAACGCGGAGGGAGCATTGCAAAGCCCAAAGGGCATCATCTGATATTCGTACAGCCCATACTTAGCACGAAAGGCAGTCTTCCACTCGTCTCCTTTCTTTACACGCACAAGATGGTATGCCACCCTGAGGTCCAATTTGGTGTAAATTTGGGCATCCTTGACTTGGTCCAGCAGTTCTGGGATAAGGGGTAGAAGATAACAGTTTTTAACTGTTACCTGGTTTAGTGCGCGGTAGTCAATGCACGTTCTCAAGTCCCCATCCTTCTTGGGTACTTAGAATAGGGGCGAGGCTGCTGGGGATTTGGACGGGCAGATAAAACTGTTTGCCAGGTATTGGTCCAGCTATGAGTTCAAGTGGAGAGTTTCAGGTTCGATGAGTGCATAAATTCGACTACACGGGATTTGTGCACGAGGTACGAGTTCGATCTAACAGTCATATGGCCTGTGAGGGGGTAAGGTATTAGCCTGTTCTTTTTGGAAAACATCTTGGAAATCATGGTATTCGCTTGGTAGTGTACTTGTAACACCTAGTACCAATGCCTCTTTATCTTGGACAGGTGGCTCTGGGTCAGATGATGGCATTTCCACTTGGTAGCACGCATGAGCCCACTCCTTGGAGAAGGCTAATTTCTTCGCTCGCCAGTCGATGTTAGGATTGTGAGCCACCAACCATGGCATCCCTAGAATCACTCAGAACTGAGGGGCCTTGATAAGGTAGAAGGCAATGGCTTCACGATGTCAGTCTTGGCACAGAAGGGTCAATTCTGCTGTGCGTTGAGTTACAGGACCAGAAGCTATCTCTGTGCCATCGACAGTGGTGACCTTCTCAGTTGTCGTTTTCTGACGGAGGGGAAGCCCCATCCTTGTTGCCAGGCCTTGGTCTATGTAGTTACCAATGGCTCCGCTGTCTATGCATGCCTCCACAGCATGCACCCGAGACGGTTGTTGGTGACTGATCCAAATCAGAGGCTGGGCAAGGTGTGAGGTCTGTGGCTCTTTTCCTTCGCTCAACAAACAGACCTCTACGCTTGCCGGGCCTGGAAGTTTTCTGACTCTTGTTCTCCTACTTCTTTCTCTGTAGCTCCAACTGTTCTCCTAGGGGGTTTTACGGGACATTCTCTGAGGAAGTGACCTGATTTCCCACAGTACAGGCATAATTGCTGTTGTCTCCTTTTGACTCTTTCGGCCTTGGTTAATGGCCTCCGTACCCCCCCAATTTGCATGGGTTCCGAAGTGTTTTCTGATGAACGCGGACTGTTCTCCTTTGAGCATACATACACAGTTTGATTCTCCATTCTGGCTCGATCTGTCCTTCGATCTTGCAGCCTGTCGTCTAGCTGCACCAATAGGTTGAGGAACTCTGCACAGTCTTTTGGCGGGTTTACCACCTGAGCTACGACGTCTTTCAATTCCCCCCGTAATCCTCGATGGAATAACGTTGTTCGTTTCTCCTCAGGCCACCCAGTTTCAACGTCAAGTCTGTTAAAAATGGCGATATATGTTAACAAATGTCGCCTGCATTGGCTGAGGGACAGAAGTTTGCTATCCAGAGCTTGGCTCTGGGTATGTCGGGTGAACAGCTTTTCAATCTTCTGTTGTAACTCCCTGAAATCCCGCAGGAGTGGGTCATCCTGGCTTACTAACTGTCATGATTCCTGCCCCTCATGTCCCCAGCCGTCCAAGATGTCAGGCTGGAGCCAGGCCATGATCACCTGCATGGCCCTCTCCATCCCTCCAAAGACCCACTTGGAGTCAGACTTGGCGCTTGTGGCACCAGACTCACTCACTCCCATAGGATAACATTGGGGATAGGACTTGTAGTGCTTTGATGGGGACAAGATGGATGCCCCCACATATTTCGGTTCCCAGAACTGCATGCAGTCTAGTCTTTTGGGTGTGGTTCAACCCAGAGACACCCGGGATACCCAGAGACTATTTAAGCCACGCCCAGACTGAGAAACATGCTTTGTGTTTTCTGCACCTGCAGCGTGACACTCACCGTGTTCGGATCGGTCTCCAGTAGGCCTGCATCTTTCTTCTGCGCTCAGCTCCTGCAAGAACAAGAACACCGTTAGGAACAGCCTTACCTTGCGGCGCTTCTGCTCATCATTCATCGCTTCTTCTGTTCTGCGGGCATCTTCGGCGGTGTGATTCCCATCCTGGCACGCCGCTTCCTAAGGAAAAGGGAAAAGAACAGAAAAAAGGCATTAGTAAGCATTCAGCAAATCTTCGCTTGTTTTTAAAGACTGTACGACCTTCAAACGACCTGAATCCCAGCCGCTCTGGGGGAACTCTGTCTCCGGAACTTCTCATCGATCTGCAAGAGGGAAAAGACACTCCAGGTTAGCGTGGAAACATCTAGAGGCGCCGCATACCTCGCTTACTCGCACATCGCGCTCTCACTCACCTTCAGCGCTACTCATCTCAGCAGCACGTCGCCATCCCCGGACGCCGGCCATCATCTAAGGAAGGAAAGGAATGAAGTTAGAGAACTGTTCAAAAGACTCATTATACTTGCCTGTCAGACTCTTGCCAGTGAAGTAACTAGGCAGCAACGAGCCCGCATCAATCAACGCGCCCCTGTGCTGAAAGCAGGACGGAGAGCACACTTTTCAAGAAAACAAGGTGAGCTGTGGATCAAAGGGAAGGGTTGGACCCCGGGGAAGAAGGGGTTCAAGCACACAGAGACAATAGGGAGTTAAACTCTACCAATCTGTGTTTCAGGCCCAGTCTCCAGTCGAGTAGACTCCAGGGAAGGGTTTGAGGTCGTAAGAGGTCAGAACAGGCTGAGTGACGTCCCCGTGGATACCAGGTGAGCATTACAAAACACAAAGCTTCACATCAAAATCCACCTGGGTGTCATGGAAACGTCAGAAATGGACCAGTTAGCCCACATGTTGGGGCAGCTACGTTCTGAAGTACATGCAACCAGGCAGGAGACCAACACCCTGAGGAGAGAGCTGATAGTAGCCAAAGAACGCACTGATGATTTAAGCCGGCAACTTCTCCAGTCACAAGCAGGGCATGCACCATTGCCGGGAAAATGCCCTCGATGCCAGCACCATCAGCCAATCCCATTCAGATAACCCTTCCTGGGGCAGTTCCCTTGACCCCGCCCGAACGATTTACGGGGGATCCCAAGAGGTTTGCAATGTTCATGAACCAGTGCCGCCTGCACTTCCTTTGTAGACCAGGGGCCTTTCCGAATGACCAATCACGGGTCGCTTTTGTGCTATCCTACCTGAGTGGTAGCACCGCAGACTGGGCTGTACCGTTTGTGGCCCAAGACGATCCTTTGCTGCATGACTTCCGGGGCTTTCAGCAGGAGATGGAAAAGCTGTTTGCCTGTCGTACTCATGGGCAGGCATTAGACAACAAACTTCTGTCCCTACGCCAAGGGAATCAAGATCTATTAACATACATAGCCACGTTCAATAGACTCGTAGTTGAAGCAGAATGGCCAGTGGAGAAGAGAACCACGTTATTTCATCCCAGGTTGCCGGGGGGGGGGCTCAAGGATGTTCTCGCACAAGTAGTGAACCCCCCGAAAGACTGCTCAGAATTCATTGACCTTGTTGTTCAACTGGATCATAGGTTGCAGGACCAAAGAGCAGATCGAATCAGACCGGACCCTCGCCCTATGTATGTGCGTTCAAAGGACAATATTGCCCGCACAATGGAAGGTTCGGGAGAACCAATGCAAATCGGGGGGGTCAGATCCCCCTTGACTAAAGCGGAAAGGGATAAAAGGAGACAGCAGCAGTTATGTCTGTACTGTGGAAGGTCAGGTCATTTCCTTAAAGAGTGCCCTGTGAAGCCACTGAGGAGGACGGTAGGGGCCACGGACAAGGAAGATACCATCAAGGAATCTGAAAACTCCCCAGCCCGGCAAGTGTAGGGGTCCACTTGTCGAGCGAAGAAAGTGAACTACAGGCCTCCCATTTTGCGTCTGTGGTCTTGACCAATCACCAACAACCATCTCGGATGCACGCAGTAAGAGCGTACATTGACAGTGGAGCCGTTGGGAATTACATCGACCAGGATCTTGCGGCAAAGATGGGGCTTCCGTTACGCCCTAAATCAACCACCAACACTGTTTCCACTGTCGACGGCACGGAAATAGCTTCTGGTCCAGTATCCCAATGCACTGCAGCTTTAACACTTCTGTGCCAGGATGGACACCAAGAATCTATCGTTTTCGACCTCATTAAGGCACCCCAGTTCCGGTTGATTTTGGGAATGCCATGGTTGGTAGCTCACAATCCTCGAATCGATTGGCGAGCAAAAGAATTGGCCTTTCCCGAGACTTGCACCCACACATGTTATCGCCAAGAGAAACAACCAATAGACACCAGAACCTCCACGCTTGCGACTGTGGCAATCGGCACCCTACGAAGTGAATACCAGGACTTTCAAGATGTCTTTCAAAAAGAACAGGCGAATACCCTGCCACCGCACAGACCATACGATTGCCAAATCGACCTGATACCCGGCGCACAAATCCCTTGTGGGCGAATTTACGCACTGAAGGCCTATCTTGACCAATACCTGGCCAACGGGTTTATCGGTCCCTCTAAGTCTCCAGCAGCCAGTCCTCTATTCTTCGACCCGAAAAAGGAGGGGGACTTGAGAACGTGCATCAACTATCGCGCACTGAACCAGATTACCGTAAAAAAAACGCTACCCCCTGCCACTGATCCCTGAATTGCTTAATCAAGTCAAAGATGCCCAAATCTACACAAAACTAGACCTGAGGGGGGCATATCACCTTGTTCGCGTAAAACAGGGGGACAAATAGAAAACCGCTTTTCGCACCAAATACGGCTTGTACGAATATCAAGTAATGCCCTTTGGCCTTTGCGGCGCGCCTGCAGCATTTCAATACTTCATTAACAATGTCCTATGGGAATTGATTGATGTCTGTGCTCTAGTGTACATCGACGATATTCTAGTATATTCGGCATCAAAGCAGGACCACGTTAAACACGTCCGATCCGTATTGGAGAAACTCCGTCAACACCAGCTCTACGCCAAGCTCGAAAAGTGCTCATTCCACATCTCCGAGGTGGAATTCCTGGGCTTTATTGTCAGCCCGAATGGAATCCGAATGGATGTACACAAGGTAGATGCTATCCTGAACTGGCCACCCCCAAATTCATTCAAGGGGGTTTAAAGTATGCTGGGTTTTGCAAACTTCTACTGCCGGTTCATCCCAGGATTTTCGCAAATCGTGCATCCCATCACGTCATTGCTAAGGAAAAGCAACAAAAAGTTCCAGTGGACAACAGAAGCAGAGGAAGCTTTCCAGGAACTCAAAGCAAGATTCACATCTGCCCCAGTCTTACACCACCCTCGCCCTGATCTCCCATACCTGGTGGAAACAGACGCCTCAAGTATGGCTATGGAGCCGTCCTCTCACAAAAGGACCCCAAAATGGGCCAGTTACACCCTGTTGCCTTCTGGTCGCATAAATTCACACCCCCTGAACTCAATTACGCTATCACAGACAAAACTCCTGGCCATTAAGTCAGCCTTTAAGGCATGGCAGCACTACCTCTTGGGTGCCAGACACACAATCACTGTGATAACTGACCACCGGAACCTCCAGTACCTAAAAACGGCAAAGGCCCAATCCTCACGACAACTACGTTGGGCTCTTTTTTTTGCTGAATATGTCTACGTGATAACATTTCGACCAGGGGTGAAAAACAGGAAGGCCGATGCCCTTTCCCGTATGGGGGTGGAAGAGCAAGGGTATCAGACCCCTGACCCAATAGCAATCATCCCGAGTGACAAGCTCCTAGGAATCACAGCAACCATAACTCAGAAAGAATTACATGAAGAAATCCAAAACCTGATGAGTCTGGAGCAATTACAAGCGTGGAGTGCACAAGGAGAACATTACATGATAAAAGATCAGTTGCCCTACTTCAGGAATCGTTTATTCTTACCAAACCAAGAACTACGAGAACAAGTCATGTCCGGTTATCATGATTCCTTGATCGAGGGCCACCCCGGAATCGCTAAAACCCTAGCCAAGGTAAAACAAAATTATTGGTGGCCCACGTGGCGTAAAGACATTATCCAATTCATCCTATCTTTTGGAGTGTGTGCTCAAAACAAGTCATCCAAGCAGAAACCGACTGGGCTATTACAACCATTGGAAATCCCACCAGCACCCTGGCACACGTTGTCCCTCGATTTTATTACTGACTTACCACCCTGTCAAGGGTTTAACACTATTCTTGTGGTCGTGGACCTATTTTCAAAAATGGCACATTTCATTCCTCTTAAGGGGCTCCCAAATACTTCCGCTCTGGCAAAGGTATTTCTTGAAGGCATCGTACGGCTCCATGGGTTTCCTTCAGTTTTAGTCTCAGACCGAGGTACTCAATTTGTATCTAACTTCTGGAGAAAATGCTGCTGTATGGCCCAGATCGACATCCGGCTATCCACCAGTCACCATCCCCAAACGGATGGTCAAACTGAGAGGACAAATCAGATGCTCGAGCAGTATCTGCGTTGCATGTTACACCAAGCTGAAGGAAGCTGGTTCGACCTATTATGGAGAGCTGAATATGCTTATAATAATTCCCTACACACCAGCACTGGGCAGACACCCTTTTATACCATCTATGGCAGGCACCCACGTACTTCTGAGTTGGACGTTCCTACAACCCTGTAAATGCCACCAGTCAAAACCTTGCACACAACCATTTCTCAAACCTTTAAAAGGGCAGCTGAACACCTACCTCAAGCTAAGAATCGCCAAAAAAAGTTTGCTGATCAACATCCAGCAAAGGCCCCCAACTACCAAGTGGGAGACAAAGTCTGGCTGGCATCTAAACACGTGTCCATTAAAGGAACCCAAACTTTCCGTCCAAGATACCTGGGTCCATTCACCGTCACCTCCGTGATAAATCCTGTGGCGGTCAGACTAGCTTTGCCGTCAAACATGCAGATTCATCCTGTGTTCCACGTGTCTCTCCTTAAACCTGTTCAACCTGGGACTCGGGTAGCAACGCCACCGCAGCCAGTAGTAGTCGCCGGGGAGCCAGAATTCGAAGTCGAGGACATCCTGGATTCAAAGTACATCAGATCCAAATTATACTACTTGGTAGACTGGAAGGGGTATGGTCCACAAGACAGGACATGGGAGCCCTGTGAGTACATACATGCACCTCGCTTGCTTAGACGATTTCATCAAAACCATCCAAACAAACCAGATCCAGACAGAA
Organism: Ambystoma mexicanum; assembly: GCF_040938575.1. Lineage (NCBI taxonomy): Eukaryota > Metazoa > Chordata > Amphibia > Caudata > Ambystomatidae > Ambystoma > Ambystoma mexicanum. Next base: position 495,250,596 of record NC_090936.1, on the reverse strand, counting down.
GAGCCACCTTGAGAGGGGCCTTGGGGGGGGGGGGAGTGCTGTCATGATTCCTGTCCCTCATGTCCCCAGCCCTCCAAGATGTCAGGCTGGAGCCAGGCCACAATCACCTACATGGCCCTCAAGGGCCTCTCCATCCCTCCAAAGACCCACTTGGGAGTCAGACTTGGCGCTTGTGGCACCAGACTCACTCACTCCCATAGGATAACATTGGGGATTGGACTTGTAGTGCTTTGATGGGGACAAGATGGATGCCCCCACATATATCGGTTCCCAGAACTGCATGTGCAGTCTAGTTTTTGGGTGTGGTTCAGCCCAGAGACACCTGGGATACCCAGAGACTATTTAAGCCACGCCCAGGCTGAGAAACATGCTTTGTGTTTTCTGCACCTGCAGCATGACACTCACCGTGTTCGGATCGGTCTCCAGTAGGCCTGCATCTTTCTTCTGTGCTCAGCTCCTGCAAGAACAAGAACACCGTTAGGAACAGCCTTACTTTGCAGCGCTTCTGCCCATCATTCATTGCTTCTTCTGTTCTGCGGGCATCTTCGGCAGTGTCATTCCCATCCCGGCACGCCGCTTCCTAAGGAAAAGGGAAAAGAACAGAAAAAAGGCATTAGTAAGCATTCAGCAAATCTTTGCTTATTTTTAAAGACTGTACGAGCTTCAAACGCTTACCTGAATCCCAGCCGCTCTGGGGGAACTCTGTCTCCGGAACTTCTCATCCATCTGCAAGAGGGAAAAGACACTCCAGGTTAGCGTGGAAGCATCTAGAGGCGCTGCATACCGCGCTTACTCGCGCATCGCGCTCTCACTCATCTTCAGCACTACTCATCTCAGCAGCACGTCGCCATCCCCGGATGCCAGCCATCATCTAAGGAAGGAAAGGAACGAAGTTAGAGAACTGTTCAAAAGACTCATTATACTTGCCTGTCGGACTCTTGCCAGTGAAGTAACTAGGCAGCAACGAGCCCGCATCAATCAACACGCCCCTGCGCTGAAAGCAGGACGGAGAGCACACTTTCCAAGAAAACAAGGTGAGCTGTGGATCAAAGGGAAGGGTTGGACCCCGGGGAAGAAGGGGTTCAAGCACACAGAGACAATAGGGAGTTAAACTCTACCAATCCTGTGTTTCAGGCCCAGTCTCCAGTCGAGTAGACTCCAGGGAAGGGTTTGAGGTCGTAAGAGGTCAGAACAGGCTGAGTGACGTCCCCGTGGATACCAGGTGAGCGTTACACTAACGCTATGGACCAATCCGTGACACTGCCACTCAGATATGACAGAATGAAGGCAACCCGCAACTGATCGTTAGGAAAGGCCCGGGTCTACAAAAAAAATGGAGGCGGCACTGGTTCATGAATACTGCATATTTTCTTGGGTCCCCCATAAAACGTTCCGGTGGGGCCAAAGGAACTGCCCCAGGGAAGACCACCTGCACTGGATTGATGGATGTGGCTGGAACCGACGGAATACTTCCTTGCAACGGAGCATGCCAGGCCTATGTTTGGAGCAATTGTCTGGTTAATTCATCAGTGCGGTCCTTGGTGACAATCAACTCCCTCCTAAGGGCATTGGTTTCTTGCCGGGCGGAGTGCACCTTGGCCTGTAATTCTCCCAGTAACTGGGCTAGTTGGTCAGTCGTTGATGTTTCCATGACGCCCATGTGGATATTTTAAATGAGGCTTCGCATTCTGTTACTCACCTGGTATCCACAGGGCCTCCACACGATACTAGATGGAGGTCTAAGCGCTATCCCAGACCCCTCTCTGCTTGGTTATGTGGCAGATGTTGGGTAGCACCTATAACAGGAGAATGGAGGGTTAAGATACTGGTTCTGTGATGGGTGGACTTCCACCTTCCTCTGGTCCAAATCCCCTCCCTTGGGGTTATTGCTCACCTTAGGTTTTTGTGCGTTGAACTCTCCATCCTGCATCTCTGTGCAGCGGCGTGTGGTTTGTGCGGGCGTTTCGTGGACCTAGTTGCTTCACTGGTCCATGTGCCCTTATGTTGGGTCCAGACCGGCTGTGACTCCGACTCTGCTTGCTGTCTTCCAGGTGAGTTATAATGTCTTTTCCGTCTTTATTCTGTCTCTTTCTTTCCCTCCGTTTTCTCTGTCTTCTCTGCGTCATGCTCCACTACGCTGTTCCCTAACAATGTCTCTTTTTGTTTTCACAGTGATGGTTGCGATCTCAGAGCTGCCGCGCCGATGGCGAAGACCACGGTGAGTTATTGATGCGTGGAGCGCTGCGCTGTTTATTGGTGTTAATTGCTAACCTGTGTTCTCTTCTCTTTGTACAGGTTGCAATGATGTTCCGGAGTGATGAGCGATCGAAGCGCTGCTTGCCCAGGTAAGTGCTTTGTTAATGCTGATCTTGTTCCTTCTCCCTTGCAGGTTGTGGTGAAACCCGGGGATGGGCAAGGTAAGAGAAGCACAGGGTGCTGCCAGGACTCGCTGCTTGCCCAGGTAAGAATTGTTATTAATGCTGTCTTTGTTTCTTTACCTTTGCAGGTTGCGGCGAACTCCGGAGATGGGCGAGGTAAGCTAAGCGCAGGATGGATTCAAGACCGGTTACTTCAGAGGTAAGTGTTCATGCTCGCTAATGCTGTTCTTGTTCTTCCAGGTTATTAACGGAATCCGGATCTAGGGCTTCAGTATCGGGCCGCCGCAGAAGCAGGTGAGCAGGAGCTGGACATGGTGAGCGTTACGCTGCAGGAGTGCAGAATAACGCGAAGCGTGTTCTGCTGTTTGGGTGTGGTTTAAATAGCCCAGGTAAAGTAGTTCCAGGCCCGGCCATACCCAAAACACTAGACCGTATGGCTTGGTTCTAAAGAACTGAGCTGTGTAATAGGCCTCCATGTTGGATTAAGGTCCAAAACCGGTATTGCTTTATTCCTGATAAGTATTCTGGCGCCAAAGGAGCCAGGACTGACTCCATGTATGTTTCTGATGGAGTTTTAAGGCCCTTGGGGCCAGGCTTTAGACCCACTGCTGCCAGGGGGCTGTTATACCTGAGGGGGTCAGGGGCATGGATGTTGACAATATCAGGACCAGATATTTTGATAAAAGCAAGCTGAAATCCCCAGTTTTTAAGAGTGTTGGCAAAAGATTAAAAACAAAGGAGAACAAGGAGTCAAATTCTTCAACAACAAAAATGTCATTCAGCAACAGGTGGACGATTAATAGGAAATGCTGACATTTTAAACATGGCCAACGGTAAGAGCAGCATATAGAGGAGCCACAATTCAGTCAGGGTTGAACAGCAGTCCAACCCCCACTAAATTCCCACTCCAAGGACAAAGGGTCTTGGTGTATGAACAAAACAACTTAACAAAGAGCAGTATTGGTACATGTTTTGTAGGGACGATTCCAGGTTTCAGTTATACATTGAAAGGTTAAACATAAAGAAAGAAATCAGGAGTAACATCAGTTTTGTTAAGTAGACACTAGGTAGAATTCTAATAATTTAAAGTAATTGAGAACCCTGCAATCCAAGAATGGGCTACAGCTTTTAGATCTTGCTTCACCAGAACTGTTAAAGGGTTCCTCACAACTTTAGTGTAATTGATTAAGTAAAAATAAATAAAACCAATTTTCATTCAGCTCGAAAGGCAGGAACACAATACTGTACAGAGAGTCCTTTAAAAGGAATCTAACTACTGTCTGTTACGCCATGGACATTGATCAACAGAAAGAACCACAATAGTGTTGAGTTTGAAAGAATGTCTCTTTTATTCTTGGGCTCTGTCGCTCGCAATTCCAAACAAAAGGAAACCAAATTCGACCCTGGATCCCAGTCCCAGTTTGAAAATCAAATGCAGTTCAATAAGAGTACCTATTCCAATGATTCAGTTCAAACAGAAAAACAAAGTCTCTTTAAACATTCACCAGGTTTGTCAAGTGGTCTCTTCTCTAGCACTGAGTCTCTTTAGGGGGTCTACCAACCAATGCTTGGGATAGTCTTTCCTGACATTGTTGGAAAGATACCACCACCAGCCGTGGCAGCCACCGCTGTGTTATGGACACAAGTTATAGCGATAGCTGTTGATTGAAGTTCATGGGCATTGAAGGCTGTCATGCCTGAGCTTCTGGACTACATTCCACAAAGAGCTTTTTAGGGAGTTATCACCTTCCTTCTGTAGGTCCGGAAGTCTGCTTGCCCTTCGTCTCTGAGCCTTTGCTGATCTTGACCCTTCTCATTGCTCTGCCACATGCTCATTCTTCTGCCCACAGTTAGTACAACCCTTTCAGCTTGGGGTTCACCGGTACTAGCTGCCTTGGCAAATGGGTGGTCTCTCGTCCCTTCCTCCTCTGGCTAGTTCTAACCTGAATAGTCTTTCCAATTTCCTCCTCCGTTACAGACACCTCCTGATGATTTTCTCCAGCCACCACATGTTAGTCGCCTCCTTCCAACCCTTGCTTTTCTTCATATTGCCAATACCTGCGATTTTCATCCCTCCAGCATCTACTGTTCTCCCTTCTCTGCTTTCTGCGGATTTGCTCCTTCCCATCTCTGATGTTCTGTTTTCCTCTTTCAGGCCTCTGCTGTGCTTCTCCTTCCACCTTGTGATGCTTTTCTCCTTCTACCCTACAATGTTCTTCTCCTTCCAACCTCTGCTGTTTCCTTCCATATAAACTCTGTGTTCTTCTACTTCGATCACCTGTTGTTTTCTCATCTCGTCCCACTCAACTCCAATCTACCCCACTCGTGTTTTTGTTCTCTACACCCTTCCTCATTGCGGCTCGCTTTCCCGACCCCTACTTCTCTATGCTCCAAATTCCTTTACTATCGCTGTCATTGTCTTCCTTTTCCTCAGGGCTAGGCTTAGGCTCAGGGTTTCCACTTGTGCCTTATTATTAACTTGGTTTTTCCATTTGTCTGATTCATTTGTCCGATTTAAAAAGCCTTTTTAACAAACATGGGAAGAGTAGGTTTTTACTAAAATGTGCAAAGACTGTCCTGCAGCTTTAAAAAATGTGTCTGCCATCTTGGGGCTGACTAAAGTGGGCAAGCTCTGTTTCGGTATTAGAGCAGTGTCTGATCCTCACTGGTCGATAAGCCCTTGTGGAGCACGGTCTCTTTGTATCGGTCGAATAACAGTTTGTTCTGTATTTTAGAACAAATAAAGTTCTGCTGCCTTGCATTCCTCGAGTCTCAGTTCTAAGACCCAAGGCCTTCATCGCTTCTCCTGTAAGTCGATCAACCCGACCCGGGTCGCTCCAGAACAGTGACTACTGAGCCTGCAGCTCACCACCGCCGATCTTCGACCGCTGACCTACCTTGGTGTCCGCCCGATGATCTCGAGACCGCAGTTTCCTTCAACCCCAACTCAGCGCCAACTTGCCCTTGGACCATCCTCGAACCGTAAACCCCCCACAAACGAAACTGAGAAGCCGGGCTCGATGCAGTCGATCTGCCAAGACATTTGCAAAGATTTTACTGACTGATATCTGCCCCCTTGGTCCATTTTAGGGACGTAAAGACTGGCTAGGTCATTTGAATCCCTTTTTGCAACACCAAGAAATATCTTTTTTGAGCATTGTGGTCCTTTAATTGCCTTTTTCCCCCTATTTCATTACCCAGAGTGCTGCATCTTTTATATCGTTGTAGTCTGTGTTCTTTCTACATGCATGAGTTTTTACAGTGTTTGCTAGTTAGTTATCATTGTACATGATGGGTTTGATTTAAGTATATATTTTTATAGAACCCTGATTGGACATTCCTTTACTTTGAACTGGTAAGACTCCGCTGTTTGGGTTGCTACTGAACCACATTCAAACCCCTCATGACAGTATACCCTTCCCTCGGCTGACATTACCACAAAAGATGAAGGAGGTATGCCTCAAAACTGTGCATGTTTTACCTTTATGATTGGGTTGACCCTTGGATTGTGAAAGTGTGAGAGCTGAGTGGGGGCTTTAGCCTTTACTCATCCTTGTACTTCATTCGTCACAGTCCACTCTCTAGCCCTGATCTTAACAACTCCTCCACTTTGACCCTCTTAGCTCTCACCACCTCCTCCTGTTCCCTGCTGCTGCCACTTTTCCAGCTACTGCTCCTTCATCTGCTCTCCAGTCTACGGATGGGTGCTTCTATTCTATATGAGTGGGTGTTTCAGTCCTGGTCCACACCCGGCTGCTTGTAATTAGTTGAGAACTGGGATTAGTGGCTGTCCCTAAGTGCACCTGGTGCTGCTTAGGGGGTGGGACCAAGTCAATAACTGGGCTGTCCACCAGCTTTCAAGCCAGTAAACCACCTGGGAGCCTTCCCTTTGGTGCTTTTGCTGTACTGAGAGCCTATAGTTTCCCAGTGTCAGAATTCCATACTGGAAACATGCTTGTAATGATTTTTTCACTCTTCGTTTTAATGAATGTGGGCTCGGTGAAAGTGAAACATTGCAGAGAGACCAAGCTACTGTAACTTTGTTTCCCTCTAATACAATCCCGAGCCGGGAAATCGCAGGCTTAAAACATTGCATCTGTTGGACTCCAGGATTCATCAAATGTCCCTTTTACGTTTTGAAATGACTTCCTTGACTTTAACAGGTCTAGTGAATGGAAATATATTCCCTTAAAGGGAAAGGCACCCTTCCTATACTGGATCTGGAGGTTTATTTACAGAGATGCAGGTTATATAGGTTTTGAACTGGTGCTGTATTACATTGCAGGATCTAACCAAGGGATTTGGCATTGGTTTGGCATCCAGAGTTAACATGCCCTAGAAGAATCATGGCTTGCAGAGGGTCTAGACCCCCATGACTGGCCTACTGTGAGACAATGTGACTGTTTCTTGCCAAGGTACGGTGAACGTCCCCATTCCACACCTGGGCCCAACATCCACTTGCCCGGGGCGGCATCTAGCCCCTGAGTCACCACCTTGGTGGTTCCCAGAACCAGGCAGGGGAACTCATCAAACACTTCACTCACAAGGGAAATAGGACCATAAAAACATTACTCCCAAACCCCATTCAGCAGCAGTACCTGCAAGGAGAAAGTCACCTGTGGGAAACACAGACCCCCATTATTTAGCAGCAGTAAAGGCGAGGAGAAAGGCAGATTTTCCTAACTCATCAGTAAGACCTAACTGAACAGCTCACCTCCCCCATTCAGCAGAAGAACTTGGAAAGAGCAATGTACCTTGCTGTAGTCATATTTACAATAAAAATATATGGAGGAGAAACACCCCATCCTCTCTCCTGAATGGAAAGCAGTTCAATTTATTTCCAGAATTACATAAACGTTTACTACCACCTGCACTAGCCTCCAGAGTTACTGTGATTTCCTGGTGGATCTCTCAGAGGAGAGGCAGGAAACAGTTCATGCAGGACGAACAAATGGAAGAAATACATGTACAAGAGCCAGTTTTATGAGAATCAGAAAGACAGAGGGTGAAATATGTGGAGCTGCTAATGGTGAAATGAAGAGTAATCAAACAAGTAATCAAACAAGAGGAGCAGGAGAATGAGGAGAATGCGATGGGATGACCAATAGAATCGAGAGGCCCGGGAGAGCTCAGAAACCTAAGAGATGCCAAAGGGACCTGGAAAAGCTACAGTGCCAAGGAAAGCTAAGGGGTCCGGGACTGCAGCAGAGAGGAACCTAGCCCAGAAGGGTGATTCAGACAGAGATTGAGAATATATGTAACTGTGAAAGACACAAAAGAGCTGAAAGGCCAAGGAGAACTGATGGCCGAAAGGAGGGGAGAGACCCAAGACTGTCGGGTGACTAAGATATCCAATAAGACTAGAGAAGGTGTAGAGCCAGAGGAACCTATGGGGCCTGGGAATCATGAAGAAAGAGAGCTGACGGATGGAGCCTTGCCCAGGAGGGTGACCTGAATAGAGGGTGAGAATATCTGTAAAAGTAGGATGGAAACTTTATACCTGTAACTGTGGCAGCATACAGCTCATTCAAAATCTCTAGATGCACAGTGAGCAAGTGTGATGAATCATGTGGAGTCATCACTGATTCACCAGTAATGATCTCCTTCCACATGGCCAAGGGCTGGCAGCCCATACCTGATCCTGACCCTGGGACTCCATTGGAAGAGACGCAGTATTCCCCCTCTTTCTTATGAAGAAAACTATACGACACCTAAACTTCTAGTGGCATACTGTCATTACAGTCGAACGTCCATTCATACCTCATACATACATGACACACACCTAACATCTCCCATTTCTATATTTTTCTAAGTAAAAGTCCTAAACAACATCACTTTAGAAATCCTAGAAGTTCTATGGACTTCAAGTCCCATAAAGCCTCACATACTGAGACGAGGAAGGAGTTCATGCAGATTGAAAGAACCACAAAGTTGAATATGCATACTCGTAGTTTTGGTGGATCACGAGTGTGCGGGACATTTAAAAATGGTATCTGCAATCAAAATTCAGGCAGACCCAGAGAAATTATAAGTTACTCACCGTAGTGACTAACATACTCCTAGTCCATAGTCCCCTTTCCTCCATACTGTATGGGTGGAACCTTTTTCACCAGATAAATCATCTTCCCTTTTAAATTTAGATGCAGTGGGGGTGAGGCCCTGGGAGCATGCGCTCCCCTGAATCCGCCCACCGGTGCCACTCCTCAGTCCCCTTTGACGCGTCGACAATATTAACCTTGCCTAATAACACCAGATCTGTTAGGGGGGAGGATGGTGGGATGCATGGAGGAAAGGGGACTATGGACTAGGAGTATGTTAGTCACTGCGGTGAGTAACTTATAATTACTCCTACGTCCCGTCCCCTTTCCTCCGTACTGTATGGGCGATAACAACTGAATGTAGCCCCAGGGTGGAGAGATGCCCCTCTTAAGAAAACAAGTTCCTTAACACTGCCTGAACAAATGCTGCGTCCGACTTGGCGCTGGCATCCAAGCAGTAGTGCTTGCAGATGGCTGAGGGAGAAGCCCACATGGCCACCTTGCTGATAACCTGCCACGGAACGTGTCTTTGGAAAGCTACCGCTGTGGCCTTAGCTCTGATGGCATAGGCATGCATGTTTGCTGCTAATGGCTTGTGCTGTCCTTCATATGCCTCCTTTATGACCATAACCATCCACCTTGCTATGGAAGCCTTGGAGGCCTGACATCCTGGTTTTGACCCCCCCAAAGGTGACTAAGAGGGCGTCTGATTTGCGGAAGCTCTTGGTTCTGTCCAGGTAGAATTTAAGAGCGCATCTAGACAGTGCAGTACCCTCTGAGCGTCATCCTTAGGGTCTGCGAAGAAAGTTGGTAAAACTATCTCCTCATTTAAGTGAAAAGAGGACAGAACCTTATATAAGAATGTGGGGTGTGTACTGAAATGTAGTATATGGCTCTGAAGCCACCAGCGCCTGGATCTCACTGATTGGGAGTGCCAAGGTAAGGCCTACTAGGAGGGCCGTATTAATGGTTACTCGGCTCAAATGGTTTATGGGCGAGGGCGCCCAGGACCACATTGAGGTCCCATACCGGGTGTGGTTTCTTGATAGGTGGATATAGTCTCATTAGGCCCACTAAGTGCCTTTTAACCACCGGATTCGAGGATGAGAATACCTCCTCCTGAGAGTTCTTGTAAACTCCAATGGCCGGCATGTGTCTACTTGCACACCTGAGTGTGCGAGGTGTGCCGAGAAGGAGAGACCGTCGTCCAACGTGCATGTCAAAGGATCAATTTCCTTTGACACTGCTGAGTGACAGGACCTGGTCCAATTGCTTTTGTACTGCCCCCTGGTCGTGTCACTCCTAGCCCCCTGTATAATGGCCAGGCTAGCCTGTGACAGGTGCAGAGGCTTCAGGGAGACCTTTTTAGGATCCACACTGCAATGGATAACTTCTGCAGGGAGTGGTGGATGACTGTGCCCCCCCTGCTGAGAGAGTAGATGTGCTGGGCCCAAGAGCCTGGTCCCATAGGCTGAGCAGCTCTGAGAACCAGGGTTATGACTGCCACTATCAGGATGATCCGAAGGTCCATCGACACCAGAATCCTGCAAATTACATTGTACACCAGGGAAGTGGGGGGGAAAAGCATAAGCGGTCATGTTGTTCCACTGGATCTGCATTGAGTCACCCAGGGCACTCCTGCATTGCCCCTGCCAGGAGGCAAACTGGGGGCACCTCCTGTTGGCACTGGCGGCAAAGAGGTCTACCTGCGGATGACCCGACCTGTTGAAAATCCCCTGAAGGACCTACTTGTTCAACTGCCATTCGTAGTTGTCCGCGCCCAGCTTGCTGAGCCTGTCCATCTCCAGGTTGGACACCCCTAGGAGGTGGACTGCTGACAGGTGTATTTTGTTCACCAGAGCCCACTCCCAAATGTCGAGCGCCAGTCTGCAGAGGGGAGGGGACCGGGTGCCACCCTGATTGTTAATCTAATACATGCAGCTGTCTGTCTGTTTGAATGAAAATCACCCTGCTGGTGATAATAGGTAGAAAGGCTTTGAGAGCAAGCCAGATAGACATCATCTTGAGCCATTTGATGTAAGCTAGCTGCTCCTGCTGGGACCATACTCCATGGACGCTGTGACTGTCCAGGGTAACTCCCCATCCCTCTAGGCACAAGTCTGTGGTAATGGTGACCTGAGGTGTTGGTTGCCGGAAGGGCTGGCCTATCTACAGTTTGTCTGTACCCCACCAGATAAGATCCTGGTGGAGCTGAACTGCTCTGCCTGCGAACCCAGGAGGCTGGGAAATGTAGCTGCAGCCCCCTCATGTTGAGCCTTTTTTGTGGCACAGCATGAAGACATGCTGCCATAACTCCCAACAGGTGTTGGTACCACCACGCCGAGGTCACTGATCTGCTGAGAAAATGCCAAGTGGCCCTCTTGATGGCCGTGATCTTGAGCTCCGAGAGGATCTTCCCCTCTGAGGACGTGTCTCAGATTAGTCCCAGGAAGGTCAGGCTCTGCGTGGGCACCGACGGGGACTTTCTGAGATTGATAGAAAATCCCAGGTCGTATAGTGTATCCATGAGGGCAGATGCTGTGTGTTGGACCGGCTCCAGAGATTTCGCTCTGACTAGCCAGTCCTCTAGATATGGGTAAATGATGGCTTTGCCACCTAGGGCTGCAACTGCGTTCATTAGCCTTGTAAAGGCCCTGGAGGCCAAACTGAGTCTTAAGGGTAGGACCCTGTATTCAAAGTGTAAACCCATGATCCTGGACCTCAGGAAGGAACAATGGGGTTCCCAAATCGGGACATGAAGGCAGACATCCTTCAGATCCAGGGAGCACATCCAGTCTCCCGCACACAATGTCTCTGCTATGAAGGCTGGGGTAACCATCTTGAACTTTTGGAGGGGAAGTGAAAGGTTCAAGGTGGAGAGGTCTAACACAACTCTCAATCTATGTGATTAGAAGCTCATGCCCCGTTGAGAGGCTGGGACTTCCTCCACGGCCTGGCTCGCTACCAGTAAGCATATTTGCACCAACAGAGTTGCTATACCAATCTACGGGAGCGGAGGGGAGGAAGGAGGACAGAGAGGAATGGGGAGCCGGAAGCTCACCGATACTACTGAGAGGATCCATGGGTCCTTGAACCTTGTCCACCAGCGGTGTGTGTGAAGGGCAAGCCTGCCCCACACAGGAGACTTGTGGATCCGGATGGGCCTGTCATAATTTCTTCCTCTCTGAGGCTGGGGCTGAGGAGGGGGACTGGAAAAACTCTGTTAGCCGCCTTGTGCTGTTTTCGCTGTGCTGGCTAGGGAGTCTGTCCGGTTGCCTGGACCATCTCTCCTGAAAGCCTCTGAAGCCTCAGAAGGACCAACCCTAATCCGAGCGCTGGTGCGTTTGGCTGTAGGTCTTAGGAGTGGACTTGGTGAGGATCGATAAATATTTCCCTGTCTTTTTCTTATCAAGTTCCTTGTCTGTTGTCGAATGGAACAGGTCCCCTCCCCCCTCGAAAGGCAAGTCTAGTATGCATTCCTGCACATCTGGATTGAATTATGTCGCCCTTAGCCAAGCCATCCTTCTCATGTCGGTGGCGATGCAAATGGCCCGACCTGCCACGGTGGACTCCATTATGTCTTGTGCACCGATTTTAGCCTCAGCCAGCCCAGCCTTGAAGCTGGCCTGGTTGGGGTAGGAAACTCAGGGAGGAAATCTGCGATCTCCCGCCACAGCTTCTTGTTGACAGCCGCCAAAATGGTATCTGCGTTGGCCTGGCGCAGGTGGAGAGTGGCATTGGAATACATTTTCTTGCTGAATGCCTCCAATATCTTTTCCTCCTTGCCCAGCAGTGCCAAGGCTGAAGTCGCCTAAGATGATTGTGGCTTAGAGTACAGTGATGCTGCTGCTATCACTGAGGAATGTGGTTGGGGTGCGCCGACAATAAGAGTGGGTCCACTTCCGTTAGCCTGTATTTAGCATCGAAACGCCTGTTGGTAGGCTGGGTAGAGTGTGGCTTCACCCACCCTTTTTTGGCAAGCGCTACTACGTCTTTCTGAAATGGGATTCCCGTTCTAGCGGTAGTGCGTAGCGTGAGAACTTCAGCCAGTACCACCGCCTTCGGTTGTTCCATTTGTGGCTGCTGGATTCCTAGGTACTCCGCCGGGCCTGCCAGCTGTTTGTGAAAAGCTTTGGCTGACTATGGATGTCTGGTTCCTCCTCCCCCTCCTCTGTGTCCACTGTTGTGTCCTGCGGGTTCCGGGGGACCCGGAGGAGTGCTGGGCACAGGGAGCTGTGGCGTGCTGAGTATCAGTGCCGGAGGCTGCTGAGGTGGGAGAGCCGGGGCTGCCGTGACTGGCACAGGCATGGGAGCCAGGGCTGTCGTGACTGGTACCGGCATGGGAGCTGGGAGGCTGAGCTGGACCAAGGGGTGGTGTGGCTGTGGGTGCTTGCGGCTTTACAGAAGGGCGCATGTCCCTCATTATGGTACCCATTTGTCGTGATCTCATGAGTGTGAGAAACTTCTCAAAGACCCTGTCTTTACAGGCCAGAGGGGTGCCTGATGGTACAGGCATAGGGGTTGGGCCCTGAGGCTGCTGTGTCCTGGGAATGCCCTGTCTCGCTGTACAAGGCGAAGTATACCTGCCCTGAGAAGTGGATGGATAGTATGTGGACCAAGTGACAGGGGTTGACCAATCCCACCTGGAAGCTCTTTCCCCTGCCTGGTCTCCAAAGGGAAAAGTCATCGAGTGAGCCGCCATTTTGTCTCGCCTGGTGGCCACTTTGTTTTGCTCCGTGCCACGTGCCTGTGTCATGGAACTTGATGAGCGGGGACCGGCTTCCGCCAGTGCGCTGATCAGTGGTGGTTGAGGCCTACCCTGCACCTCAGGACGGTGCCAGTAAGGCGGAGTGCCCTCGGCAGTGGTGCCAATAGTGCTGCAAGCAGGCGCCCCCTCAGCCATGGGTCGGTGTTAGGGCATAGCCCCTCGGGTTGGGACCCGGTAAAAGAGCCTTGTGGCCCCTCAGCCGTTGCACCGGTAGGATCTTGCGACCTCTCGGCCTGGTGGCCGGTAGCTGGAGCAGCCTCGGTGTTGTTGCTGGGCTTAGGACCTGTTAGGTGCCTCCTGCTTGGGTGCTTCCTTGGGAAGGAGTCACCCTTGCGGGGTGCTGAGGAGAACAGGGCACCTACCTTGGGCCTGGTCTTCTGCTTCACAAACGCTTGGAGGTTCACTGGAGGCGATCTTCAGAAGGTCTCCCGCCACCTGGCTAGTCGGTTCTTGAGCACGCGCAGAGTCAAGGCATCACACGTGGTACAGCCGTCCCAGCCGTGGTCTGGGCCAAGGCAGCGGAGGCAGAGGGGTCGGATGTTGTGAAGGGACCCTCCCAGGCTGGACACCTGCTGAAGCCCGCCGTCATCGACATGCGCCGTGGAGAAGCGTGGTGCCAGAGGACAAAGCAGTATCTGATAATTGAAAAGAAAAAAGAAGACAAGAATACTTCTCTGGGTAAGAGCGCAAAGAATTACTAGGCCAGAGGCTTAACACAGGAGCGCTGGTGAAAGCGGTCCGTTCCCGTCGACGCGAAAAAGAGGACTGAGGAGTGGCACTGGTGGGTGGAGTCAGGGGAGCGCAAGCTCCCAGAGCCGCGCCCCGCGCGCATCTAAATGTAAAGGGGAAGATGATTTTTTTGGTGAAAAAGGTTCCATCTCCGGCCCCTAGCGAGGGATGCCCAAACAGTATGGAGGAAAGGGGATGGGACGTAGAAGTAGGAAGCAGTACGGAAAGGACCGTGCTGGTGGAGATCGAGAGAGTAGGCACTTCCAAACAGCGGTTTGTAACTACGAGACATACCAGTGTGGCGCGAGGCCAGGAGAGACCGTCTAAGCACTGGGAGCAGAGCTACCAGAGATACGGTAGTGAAGAGAAGCAGCAGTCTTCGGTCCCGGTCATGGAGAGAAGCCAGCGGGTAAGCGCAGAGCTGCTCGGAGTGCTGGAGGAAGTACCGCAGTGCAATGGAGGTTGTCCCAGGGAGGAAGCTTCATTGCAGCGACAAGCCACTGGTCAGGGATGCTGTAAGATATCGGTGGGTCGGGTCAGAGCCATTGGGGACCCCAAGGCATACCGGCAGGCATGTAAGCAAATAATTAAATGAATACCGACCAAATAAAGCACAGAGACAGAATTTGAACAAGTGCCCATGTATGAGATGTCAATTTGAAAAAAGTTGGAGCAAGTGTTACCCTAAGCAAAAAGAAAGAAATACAGTGGCAGAACGTGAACATGTCCCCATGTATGAGATGTCAATGAGGGGAGAGTTGGAACAAGTATAGTACCTTAAGGAAATTAAGTAGAACCACTGTGAAGTAATGCAACTGTGCTATACTATAGGACAGTGAAACAGAGTAGTAGTCCTGGGGAAAGAAGCACATCAGGCAGTGAACATTTGGATGGGGATACATGGCAGAGAAGTATATTAGGGAATCTGCAGGACCCCAGAAAGTGATTCCTGGCAGGGGAGTATACCAGGCAATCCACTCAAAACATGCGGAAGTATAAGACATTGTGGGAAGATCCCTGCAGGAGAGTATACCAGGGGATCTGAAGAACATACTAAAGGATTACTGGCAGGGGAGTATCCCAGGAGATCCACTAAAGTCATAGAAAGAAACTTACTTATTTGAAAAGAGGCACTGTTGCATCCACAAGGAATTGTTTGAAAGAGACCATTTTTGCCATCCTGCCTAAACATCCAGGGCAAGGGGACCATCCTCTGGATCCAAGGAGTCCTCCTTAGAAAAGACTGTTTCTGTTGGATTTATCTATTTGCTTTAATTATGAACACTTTTTGCACCCTTAGTCGTTCATTTCAAGCGTGAGGGTCATATTAGTATGTTTTGGACACAAGGACAGCTTACAAGTTGGATGACTTGACACAGACTGATCTTTAGTTTTAGTTTCCTAGGTAGGAAAATTCTCTTTAGGATAGGGACAGAGAGGCCTTTATCCAACCCTTTTATTTTAATAAAGATGTCTGATAATGATAATGAAATGATTACAACTTTGTTTCCACCTCTCATTTTTGACCCCTCACACAGGGTGCCATACCCCATGGAGTTTGAATAAGTGGGGCAGTACATCCATGTGACTGTCAGGAAGCATGTTGGGCTCAATGTATCAATGAGACTGTGGGCCTCATTACGGTGCTACCGGCGGGTTGCCCCTGGGCTCGTAATATTTTACTGGCACCTAACTTCCCAGTGCCACTCGGACATTACAAGTCCGCCGGCCTGGGAAGTCAGGCGCCAGTGAAATGTTAGTCCCCATTCCTATAGAGTCCCATAGGACTCTATGGGAGTGGGGACTCTGAAGCGCCGGCACCGTTGCTGACGGTGCCGGCGCTTCCGTGAAGAGTCTGCCTACCGTTGCCGCTGCACCGGCCAGGGTCAGACCTGTCGGGTGCAGCTGCGCTCGGCAAGCAAACTCGTTGTTTGCTAGTCCGGAAACAAGGGTGCCGGTGAGCTTGGCAGCACCCTTGTTTCCAGACAGGCAAACTTGTAATGAGGCCCACATGTTTAGAGTGTCAATAAGGAACAAGTTACTTACCTGTAACTGTTGTTCTCCAGCATGGGTCTGGCATGGATTCACATGCTCATGAATAAAGAATACATAGCAGTACACACATGCACAACCACGGGAGGTGGCAAAGGCTCAACATTAAGCATTACATCAAACTCAACATTAAGCAATTCTTACCTCCTCACCAGGCTCACCTTAGGCGAACAGGTTGCGCAGCACTGCTTGGCCGACCCTCGACTCCTCCCTGGAATCCCGATCGACGCAGTAGAATTTCGTGAAGGTGTGCGTCGACCTCCACGTAGCAGCCCTGCAGATGTCCAGCAAGGGCACACCAGATAGGAACGCCGTGGTAGCTGCGATCGCTCTGGTGGAATGGGCTCTCGGATGGCCAGGCAGCGGTCGGTTTGCCAACCGATGACAGTACATGATACAGCCGGAGAGCCATCTGGAAATGGAAGCCTTTGAGAGAGCCTTCCCCTGATTGACAGGTCCAAAGTTCACAAAGAGTTGTGACGTCTTCGGAAAACACTTTGTGCGGTCCACGTAGAACTTAAGCGCTCTAGCCACATCCAGCGAGTGCAAAGTCCTTTCAGCCGGCGACAAAGGCGACGGGAAGAAAACAGGCAACACCAAGGGTTCGTTGAGGTGGAAGTCCGACGGCACCTTGGGCATGAAGGAGGGGTGCGTCCTGAGCACTACCCTCGTGTCGTGAAAAGTCAAGTACGGGGCCTTGCAGGAAAGGGCCTGGATCTCTCCCACCCGTCGTGCAGAGGTGATGGCCAAAAGAAACGCTGTTTTCCACGACAAGAACTTCAACAGAGCCGAGTGCAGAGGCTCGAACGGAGGTCCCATGAACCTCTGGCACCACGTTGAGCTCCCACGCCGGGGCCGGAGCCTTCACCGGCGGGAACGATCTGAACAGTCCCTTCATGAACTCTTTCACCAGACGATGAGACCACAAAGACGTCCGCCCCGTGGTTCTGGTGTATCGGGAGATCGCAGCAAGATGAATCTTGATGGACGCGTGTGCCAGTCCAGCCTTGGCCAGCGTCAGTAAGTACGGCAGTACTTGGGGAGCCGTAATCCGTAGAGGGTTAATCTTCTGTGCGTGGCACCAGACAGAGAACCTCTTCCATTTGTGTCCGTAGCATTTAAGAGTTGAGGACGCCCTGGCCTTTGCAAGAACCTCTCTGCAGTCGGCCGGTATGTCATATCCTCCAAACTCTAACGCTGCAGGAGCCAGGCCTGCAAGCTTAGCGACTTCGGGTCGTGATGGAGGATGGCGCCTCCTTCCCTGGAGAGAAGATCCGCGTCCACTGGCAGCTTGATTGACGGGGACGCTGACAAGTCCAGAAGGTCCGGGAACCATATCTGCCTCGGCCACGCAGGTGCGACGAGGATCATCCTGCACCGTGACCTCTTGAGCTGGTTGATGAGCCGGATCAGCAATGGCAATGGAGGGAACGCGTATAGAAACAGGCCCTCCCAGGGGAACGAGAAAGCATCGCCCATGCTCCTCGGCTGGGGAAACCTGCTGGCGAACCTCTGGCACTTGGAGTTCGTCGCCGTCGCGAACAGATCGATCTGGGGTGTGCCCCACCGTCGGAAGAGGTGGTCCACTAGATCCTGTCGTAGTTCCAACTCGTGGCACGAGCGTAGCTCTCTGCTGAGCGAGTCGGCGATGGTGTTTTTTATCCCTGCCAGATGAAACGGCACCAGAAACATCCCTTGGGCGACGGCCCAATGCCACAGATCCTGCGCCTCCTTGGACAGGGCTGGGGACCTGGTTCCGCCCTGTTTCCTGATGTAGAACATGGTGGTGGTGTTGTCGGTGAAGATCCTCACCACCTTGCCCTTGAGGGACGGAAGAAAGGACCTGAGGGCCCAAAACACTGCACGGAGCTCCAGGACGTTGATATGGAGGGACTTCTCCGTCGGAAGCCAAAGGCCTCTCGCGTGCAGATTTTCGGTGTGCGCTCCCCACCCTTCCAGGGAGGCATCCGTGGTCACTGTCTCCTGGTGGCCGGGGGTCTGGAAGTCCATGCCCGCCGTCAGATGCGCGCGGGTGCCCCACCACCGGATCGCTCGTCGGAAACTCTCGTCGAGTGTGATCCTCTCCTCGAAGCTGCCCGTCGTCTGGATCCAGCGCGCGTCCAGGAACTCCTGCAACAGGCGCATCCGGAGCCTGCACAGTCGGATAAGGTAAATGCAAGAAGACATCATTCCGAGGAGGGACTTGATGGACCTCACTCTGGCCGCGTCCGCAACCAGCATCCGCTGCACCTTGCCCAAGATGGCCCTCGTCCTTTCCTCCGACGGAGATGCCAGAAGCGACACTGTGTCGAGCTTCGCTCCCAGAAACAGTGCGTCTTGCGCGGGCACCAGGTGGGACTTGGCGTAGTTTATGGAGAATCCCAGGTCCGTGAGTAGTTGGACGGTCCTTGCCGTGTGCTGCACGGCGAGCTCCTTCGTCTTCGCTCGGATGAGCCAGTCGTCCAGGTAGGGGTAGACGTGGATCCCCTCTCGGCGCAGCTGCGCCGCCACCAGTGCGAGGCACTTGGTGAGCACCCTGGGTGCCGACCTCAATCCGAAGGGAAGGGCTCTGAACTGGTAGTGACGCCCTTGGACCACGAACCTGAGAAACTTTCGGTGTCCCTTTAGGATGGGAATATGGAAGTAGGCATCCTCCAAATCCAACAATGACAGGAAATCGCCCTTCTCCAGCTGACCCAGGACGTGTTGGAGGGTGACCATCCGGAACTTCTGTGCCTTGATGAATTTGTTCAGTCGTCGTAGGTCCAGGATGGGACGCCATCCTCCCGTCTTCTTCTTCACGAGGAAGTATCTTGAGTAAACTCCGGAGCCCCGAAGCCTCTTTGGGACGAGCTCGAAGGCGCCCTTCTTGAGCATCGCCTTTACCTCCAAGAGAAGTTGAGGGACGTGATGTTCTTTCCTGGCCACAGGGGGGACGCGCGGGCACCTCTTTAGAAACTCGAGCGCGTGACCCTGAGCTAGGGCGTTCAGCACCCAACGGTCGGTGGAGATGGACTCCCACACGCTGACGAAGCTCGCCAGCCGGCCTCCCACCGGGGTGCTTCGGTGGGGGCCCGACCCCACGGCCGGTTCAGTCCTGTTTCGACAAGGCTTTGCCGCCTTGTCCTCCTTGGCGACGACGGCGGGGTCCGCCTGACTTGCCTCGTCCCCTGTAAGCTTCCTGTGACGACGAACGGGCCGCTTGACGGTAGGTGGAAAATCCGCAGCTGGAACCTTTGGAGGCACCCTGTTTGCCTCCGCCGCTCCGAAAGGGCGGCCGCCGTTGCTGGAGAACCCCAAGAGCCCGGGCCGTCTCCGTGTCCGCCTTGATGGCTTGAAGGGAATCGTCCACTGTTTTCCCAAACAGGTTGTTTCCGTCGAACGGCATGTCCAAGACTCTGGTCTGCACGTCCTGACGAAAGTCAGTAGCCTTGAGCCATCCACGCCGCCTAAGGCACACGCCGTTGCCCAACTGGCGAAATCCAGTGTCAGCGATGTCCGTCGCAATCGTAATGGCGTGGTCTGACGCCACCTCTCCTTCCTGCAAGATCTCTAGGGCTTCCGCCCTCTTGTCGTCCGGTAGGAAGTCCAGCAGGGGGGCTAGTTTGTACCACAACTCCCTGTCGTAGCGTGCTACGATAGCCAAGGCAGCCTTAATCGTCGTCGCTGCAGACGAGATGACTCTGCGTCCCATCGTATCTAATTTCTTTCCCTCGTCGTCCGGCGTGGAGGTCGATGTAGAGGCCGCGCCCCCCCCCGCTTTCTTCCTGGCCGCCGCGGAGACGACCGAGTCCGGGGTCGGCTGTGCCCGAAGGCACAAGGGGGCCGCGTCCGGGACCCGGTACTTCTTCTCGTACCAATCCCTTCTAGCCGGCGTCGTGGATGGGTTCTTGAGGAGGGCGAGGCCCTCATCCCAAATATCGTCCAGTAGAGGTACAGAGAGGACCATCTTCCTCTTGACCTTGCGCCGTTGATAAAGGAAACCTTCCTTCTTCTTCTCTTCCGGGCAGAGCTGGAAAAGCTTGGATGTCCTGGCGATCATGGAGTGAAACGATCCAATCTCGTCGGGCGGAGAAGCCCGGGTGGGAGGTGACGACGGCAGATCCTCGTCGTAAACCTCGTCGTCTGTACCCGTCGCGGCCGTGTCAGTCCCGTATTATCCCCACGTGTCGTGGACGGGGAGGAGGGCTGAACAGGGCACGATGGCTGAAAAGGAGGTGGAGGATGAATCCCTCTTCTCTTAGGGGGAGGGCTCCCAGAAGGGCCTGGCTCCGGGTCCTCCGTCGGGAGCGGTTCCTCCGCTGGTGGTAACGGCAGTCTCGTCCTTATCTCCGAGCATAAGGACTGTATAGCCAACAAAATGGCCGCCGAGTTGTCTTGCGGCACTGGTTGAGGGGAGTCCGACGGGCGGTCAGGAGCCCCGTCGGCACGCTCGACGTTATCGTCGTCTCCTACGTCGGGGCCCCTCCCGATGGGCTGGTCTTCTTCCACGCCACCGCCGTGGCTTAAGACTTCGATCAGCTCTTCCTCAGAGGTTGAGGCCGAATCCACGATGACCTCCTGCCCCCCCTTTTTCTTCTCCGCCGGAGGTTTCACGGGGGTCCTGTCGATGGGCATAAAAGAGGACTCCCTCCGCAGTGGCAGGGAGACTCTGAGCCCCGA
Organism: Ambystoma mexicanum; assembly: GCF_040938575.1. Taxonomy (NCBI): domain Eukaryota; kingdom Metazoa; phylum Chordata; class Amphibia; order Caudata; family Ambystomatidae; genus Ambystoma; species Ambystoma mexicanum. Next base: position 495,229,969 of record NC_090936.1, on the reverse strand, counting down.
GGTCGCCACCACTGGTGTAGCCTCCACAGGCTGAGCCAGGGCCACCGCGACTGTCTTGATAGAGGCCTTGGCCGGATGGATTAAGGCTTTCACCACCTTAGGTGCGCTCACCGCCTTCTCCTTGGGGGGAGGGTCACTGCCTCGCTCCCCGTCCGATGGGGCCTTCGAGCTCGACCAGGGTCTCTCCAGGAGCTTCGCCGGGTGCTCGGCCTTCCTCTTACCCGAGCCAGAGCGTTGGCTCGTGGTTGATGGCGCCGGGGAGGATGCGCCCTGCCTGGCCCCCGTAGAGCCCGACCGTTCGGCGCTCCCGGTGCTAGCGGACTCGCGGTGCTTGGCCTTCTGTTGGACCCCCGTCGCCGGGGCGCCCTCAAAGGTCTTAGAAGACCGCTCGGACTTCTTCTTCTTCTCGCCTGACGGGCTCTTCCCTTCCAGCCAGTTGGCGAGACGTTGATGGCGGTCCTTCATGGTCCGCTCCGACATATTGCCGCAAAACGCACAGTCCTTCTCCACGTGCGTCTTGTCCTCATGTAGGCAGTAAAGACAAAGGGAGTGTTCGTCCTCCTTAAAGACATTCTGAAGCTGGCATCCAGGGCAGACCCTGAACAGCTTTCCGGTCGTCGAGCTTCCCTTCTCCTGGGCCATGTCCGAGATGGGCCTGAGAAACTTCTGGAGTCCTCCAAAAGCGTGGCTCGACGAAATATTCACCCTTGAGGGGCGTAGACGAATCCGACACGGGTCCCCGTTGATCGGATGAAGAAACGGTGGAGCTTGAGGCTCTTTCGACCGAAAAAAGAGACATTTTTTGAGAAAAAACGTGAAAAAAAGCACTAACGCTCGAGAGCAATAGCACGAGGATCCCAACACTTGAACGTGCGGTAAAAATCTGAAGATGGCTGCCAGAGGCGGGGCTTAGGTAGAGGGCAGTCATTGGCTGTGGTCAGTATGACGCAGAGATCAGTGATTGGTTACTACTACGAAAGACAGATCAGAAATGAAACTGATTCTGATTTTTTCTTTACCAAGGATTCCCAGCCTGACGACAGGGAATATTCATGAGCATGTGAATCCATGCCAGACCCCATGCTGGAGAAGTGAGCTAGGCAATATAACCCTGAGTCTGTGTTTAGAACAGAGATCCAGAGGGAGACTAGGATCTCTGCCAGAAACGAGAAACCAGTTACACTATATTTGATCTATTCTCTACCTTTTTGCTTAGATTGTTCACAGAAAGGAACACCCTTTTCAGTTGTAGAGAAAACCATAGGACTGACAGGCGTTTATCCAATACCTATCCCGACTATAAATAAAGTTCTTTGAACTCGATCAATGCAACACATATATTGTTGATTGCCACAATCCTTTTCTGAACCTCTTTTATGTCAAAGGTATTGTTTCAATTGTCTTTCTCATAATTTTTCCACGCAATATATTTTGCCCTTTCATGATTCATTGCTTGTTTAATCATATGTAGGGCTGTCGTAGAGACGATTAATAAACACACATTAGCTCCCAAACTGCTTAGGTAAGGGGAATTAAAGTGTCAGGGACACTATGGGGGCAATTCCGAGTTTGGAGGTAGCCATGGTGCTATTAGCACTCTCGGTCCAAACTCGGGTCCGTGCCCGTGGTGTCGGAATGGGGACTTACCGGGACATTCCGACCTATGCGGACCCGGTAAGTCTCCATTTCGATAACCATTCCCCATTCCCATTTGAGCCCCCATAGGGTTCAATGGGAATGGGGAAGGACCTAATTGCGGGCCCGTTATAAGCTCCATGGTCCCTTAACGGGTCCCACTAAGGCCGGCTGGTAAAACCAGCCGGTCCTGGTGGGACCCGCTAAGAGACCTCGTAATAGGGCGGTAGGGGGTTAACGGCACCGGCATCCTTACCAGTGCCGTTAACCCCCTACCGCCAGGGTCGGAATGACCCCCTATATCTTGGTCACTATGGCCCAGATTGAGTGTTCCTTTTCTCCTAGACAGAAACATGTGACAAACAAGGACAGAAACTTGGCAACAGAAAACAGATTTAATTTTCATAATAAATTAAGCATTCATAAATGTTTAAAACATCATAAATATTAGGACCTAAAACCTGTGTACAAAGAGATTTAATTTACATGGTGTTCAACACTCATGTAAGAATTTCGGGATCAATCAAGATAGAAAAGTCATTAGCACTGTTTCTATTCTGTGCTGTAAATGTTGGGGAAGACTACATGCACTCAAGAGGCAGAGCTTTTGATTAGTACCCTTGATGTTTAGATTTAAGAGATGTGTCACAGTCCTGATATTCACCCTAGAGCCGCCTTTATTGGGAAAATGAAGGGCAATATGAAGGAGTTGGGAGGTTAGATAAATTAAGTATTACAAACTACATGAATCTCTTTGAAAAGGTAGTGATAGACTCACTTGAATTGAATGTAGCCAGGTTTCATGTAATTTGGGAGGAGTGACCAGTGTGTTTGTGGCATGTACAAAGTGTTTGCAGAGGTATACCTAGGGAAAATGTTCTTAATTTTAGTGGGCGAACAACCATGTAGTTATAGGCAGTATTATGTGCTCTTAGGCAGTGTAGAGAAACTCTATGCAAGTGTAGAGAGATTTGTTAAGGTGTGTAATGACATCATAACAAATGAGCGGCAGCAACTGATTGCTTTTGAATGTTTTATGAACATGAATACTTCGTTAGTAATAGGAGAACCATAGTCCAACAAACTGCAAAATCAATGGCATGCCTTTAGGAGAGTTTGTGTATCTCTTTGGAAAAGTGGTGAAGAGTGGTTACGTCAACCCTTATCAAGATGAAGGCAATATGTTGGTGCCTATAGGAGATGCAAGTAGTCCTTTATGGCGGTGGTGGGCAAGCAAGGGTGTTTCGAGAAAGTCAGTTTTTTTCTTAAATATTAGTGATCACCCATTTCATGGGGAATGCATTGATCAACCTAAAGTGAAGTCCTTGTTTAGCATTTGCAGAAAGGTTTGCATCTATCATTAGATACCTCTTTTAAAGAGGTTTGCATAACATTTGGAAGTTTTATAAGGGTGTGTCCACTGTTCTCTCCAAAGGCACTGTCTGTGCGTAATTCACTCAAAGCTTTACAAGTCCTCATCGTCAAACGTTTCTGTGCATCTCAGCATCACCGTTTCGTAGTCAAACTGGAGGCCTGAGTCCTGCAAAATTAGAAACAAGTCAACATTTTAACAGCCAACAATCTTGATCCTTGCCTCCAATCTCCCCATCCTACTTCCGTTTTTTCCAACAAGATTATTATAATAGATTTCATTTTCACTGCTGAAATGAGGAAGCCCCCCTGCCACACTCCTTTGTCTAGGTGATACACTTGAAATAATGTTCTAATCTTTTACCCCTGCCCTTATCCTCCACTGATGGCCTTACATATAGTTCAAACCACTGAGAATCATCTACAAAACCCTCCACTGTAGAAAGGTGACCTACATAAAGGCAACGTTAACCTAGCGGGATGCTTACACATCAACCACAGTTTCAATTCAGATTTACTGGATTTCAAATGGCTAATAAAGAAAAACCAGAAGGCAAGACACTGTACACTCTTCAAGGGTGAGGGATTAACAAAGAGCTCAGGACTGAGAAATAGTTTATTTTCTGGCATGCATCACCTGTTGTGCAGCATAACATAGGTCCTACTGTTTACTGAGACTGTATGTCAGGGCCTTGTTTACACCACATCTACCTGATCCCACCTACTTTCTTACATCAATGTAAACTCTCAACTGTTGGGCCACGGCACTGCTTTATGTCATTAGTCAACCTCAAATTCGAGCTATGGCTCAAGTATTTTTCTGGTCTCTAAAATGCTTTTGGCAAAACCGGTGACTGCTCCCATCTGAAAATTCTAAGTGCAGGAAGACGGGTCAGCTACTCAACTTACGACTAGGCCCACCAGCCCATAAAGTGAAGACACGCTGATTAATCTGTACTATCAGAGATATTTAGGACAGTTTTCATTGAATTCACACCAAGTGACCAGAACGATTATCAGTAGAAAGAATGTCTAGAATGTGTTATGCAAGCTAGCTACAAAATCAAAATAGTGATACTTAGGTCTAAAATGTAATACTGTAGAAATAATTGCATTTCTTGCCAACCCACCCTGCTGGGGTTTGGAGCGTCACCTATAAGTAAATAGATTGATAACTGCTGTCTAATTACAGTAGATTAGATGTGTGGATGGCACTTATTTTGTTGATCCAATTTGTTCAGAAAGCACTGTTAAAAATCTACTTCTTTGACCGTTTCAGAAGAAAGAAAGAAAGGAAAGAAAGAAAGGAAAGAAAGAAAGAAAGAAAGAAAGAAAGAAAGAAAGAAAGAAAGAAAGAAAGAAAGAAAGGCGACAACCCACATCTAACCACACCAGTGAATGTTCTTGTGTCATTTACAGCGTGTTACAAATATTATCAAAATGGCTCAGGCTTTCTTCATCTTCAGTCAAGCTGTGTATGTCAGGAATAGTAGATTAACAGGTTTATATTTAAAAAGACACCAAAATTTGCTGAACACACTTTACACACTGGTACAGTTTGTAGATACCATGATGCTGAGAAAAAATACATGGTTTATTTTTTAATTAACTATTTCAGATTGCAGAAAAGTAACAGTGATATAGGTGGAGACAGTTTCAGTCTATTTGTAAAGTCAAGGAATGCAGCCATGTTTTCATCATCCCAAACAATAATGACTGAGATATGTGAACAAGTTAAAATCAAATTAATGTAATATATAAATGCACATAAATGCATCCCCTAAATACCTGAGGAATAGCCTGGAGATGACATCTTAGGAAACCAACGATTTCTCTGTATAAACGACTATTCTGCTCTGGATTCTCCAGGGTGCCACCATCAAACATAGAGCTACAGTAGGAGAGAAAGCGAAAGGTTTGTTTTCTGATAACTCTATTTAGAAGGTATATGGCGTAAATCACAATGGGTATTGAATATGGACCCACATTTCTCAAACCCATGTGGTGTGCCCTAACACAGAAGCAAAAAGAATTGTGGGGTCCTCCCTAATGGGGACTGATAAATTAATTTAGAAGTAAAAACGAACTTAATGATTTCGAAAATGAAGGTAGCATGGACTCAAAACCGTTAAATGTGGGCTACTAACAAAAAAGGAGGCCAGTGAACAATTTTAGAAACTCCTACATGGAAAATAAAATATTATTGGTATCAGAAGTATCAAGCAGCAATTATAAAATAGAGTGAATACAGACTTGTGGTAAGCAACAATAATATACAAAGGAAAAGTAAGAGTCCTAAGTTTAAGGACCCTTGCGCCCCCTGCACACCACTAAACTGATATCAGTCAAATATTAGGTATAGTATCAATGTAGATTTCTAAGAGATTCTTTACACAAACCAAATATGTACATCATAGGTCCAGAATCTTCAGTTTCATGTCTATAAGTCAAGCGCAAAAATCAATAAATTATATGTCTCATCTGTTTACTCTTATTGTCAAAATAAGTATATAAAAGGTTTATTCTCCCATGCTGAGGAGTAATCATTGAGGAGTAATCATTCATCTGGATTTTGTAGGTTAAAATATCCAAAAGTCCAACTTCATATGGGTAAGGAATAAAAGGTGCTGTCCAGCACTGCGGGGTCACGTATTGACACTAAAAAGCAAGAGAAATAGGGGTAATAAGATCAAACTGTCTGTTTTTGGCCTAACGCCTGAAATTCTGCTGATATGAAAGGCATATTGCCTTACCTTCAAGTCCAGGGTGGAATGAGTATTAAAACGGTATCTTCTTTGAATAGATTTCAACATAAATTGCAGTTTGCCTCTTGTTGGTCAAGCCAATACGTGATTATATCTAGATCAAATCAATATAATAGTATCACTGTGAGGTGTTATAGCTGTTTAAAGTGTTCAAAGAATCTAAGAGTGCATCTGTTGAAGTTCACATCAGGAATGCAACCACGTTCTTACCATCATGGGTATATACCGATGTTCATCAATCTTCAATAAGATGGTTTTCACATTAACTATGAAATGTCTCTTGTGGTCAGTCACACAAAATATCTAGACCAAATTTATACAAAGGAAAGTATCAAAGTAAGGTATTCCGTGTGTTAAGATTGTGCTGAAAATATAAAGTATGCAGAGGTCTAAACCTGTAAGATGCTGGTAGCTGTTCACAATTGTATATAAAATGAACTGGTACAGGTTCCTACCATCCTGTAGTGGATGAATTCTGAAGAGAAACGCCGGCTACTCGCAGTGCGGGAGCTGACGTTTAAAAAAAATGGATGCCCAAAGTAGTGTGCGCCTTGTTTCGTGACATCATTGCGTGTGTGCACGATGACGTCATGTAATAATATTGACACGCGTGAACGTGCGCTGTATTTATAAGAGCCACGGTTGTCATATACATATCAAAAATGTATTAAGTTATTGCAGATCGCTCTAGTGCTGCAGTTCAATGCACACAAATAGCAGTGTATAGCAGAGCTACTGCTATGATATCGAGGACAAACGTATGTCAACAGTCAGCATCAAGGGCTTGTCAATAGGTATGACTTTCTAAGAAATTAAGAAGAATTCGGATGTTGAGTAGTAAGCAAACATTGCTCATTCTTTTGAATATAACAATAACATTAAATAATGATGTTAGTAAACGCTATACGCGGATGACATTATTTTATACCTAAAAAACCCAGACAGCACGCTCGGCAGGGTCCTGGCAGAGGTAGGAAAGTTCGGCGAATACTCGGGACTACGCCTCAACCCCCACAAATCAGAAACATTCCCGCTCACAGACGCCACACCACACCACAACCCCAGAACCTTCACGGACTTATATGGAGTCCGATACACATAGTGTATCTAGGGGCCCACATAGCCAGAACGGCCCAACTATCCCGAGCATTGAATTACATGACACTAGCGGACACCTTGTGCGCTAAAATGAAACAATGGAATGTACTCCCAATATCAATGGCAGGACGGTTAGCCGTAATCAAAATGGTGATACTACCGAAACTTTTTTACCTCTTCACTACGGTTCCGGTGTGGCCCAGCCGTGCTCTGTTCACCAAAATCAATAGCGCCTGCGCACATTTTGCTTGGGGCGGACACCCCAGACTAAGCTGGAGAGTCCTGACGGACACATATCCAAGGGGTGGACTGATGGCACCGGACATGGAACTTTATTACTTGGCGGCACAGGCACAACAAGCGGCAAGATGGGCCACATCCTTTCTTAACCCCACTGACCCCACAAGAGAGAGAGGCGATAGGGGTGCTGCAAAGGATGTCCAGACCCACCCCGAAGCAGTACAATACAACCAACCCCTCCAAAGTCAGAACCACATCATGGTCCAGAATTACTGACATATATGGTGCCAGTAAACTATATCATCCAAGTATGCCAATATGGGGAGATCCACATACACCACTCAGTGTTGATAGTGAAATAGCAAGGCACTGGAGTGCTAAAGGTATCACACAGTGGGGCCAGTTATTCTTGGACTAACACTTTATAACTTGGGACGATATTAAGGATACACTGGGGAACAAACACACGTATAAACAGCAATACCATAAGGTTGCAACCATGGCAGAACGAATCCACCCAACATTCCCAGAAGAACCAGAAATAAATATGGCATTAGGCTATATATTTACAGGAGGTACCCAAAAGGTCACAGCCTCTACGCTATACAAAACTATAATAGAAACACGCCCTGTGGTAACCCACACAGCTAAAGGGAGATGGGAACAAGATTTGGGGCAACAGATAGACGATCAAGAGTGGTCCCGGATTTGCACACTGACTAAAGGGATATCATGCAACTCAAGGTTTAAATTGATACACTATAAAATAGTACACAGGATACATTACACCCCATTAAGACTTAAGCAGATATATCCCACATCGAATGGTACCTGCCCAAGATGTAATGCTGGAAATGCTAATCTATTTCATATGCTGTGGGATTGCACCAAATTGAGACATTATTGGTCAGAGGTATGGGGACTCTAGACAAGATGGCAGACCAGCCGGTGACATGGACACCACGGATTTGCATGTTGGGGGCAGAAGGGAAACTGAATCCGACGTGGCGGAAATTATTGAATCTGAGTCTGCTCATAGCTAAAAGGGTCATATTGATGAGATGGAAGAACGTACAACCCCCTACAATAGAGGACTGGAACAGAGATATGGTGTGGATTAATGACACTGAAGAACTGTATATTGACTTGGTCACACCACAAAGTAGACCCAGAAACATATGGTCGCGATACAAGCAATACCTGGCTGACCTCAGTGAACCGGGAACCTGAACACAGAAGGCTATTGAACTGCATATGTAGTATGTCTGTATAATTAAAGAACGTTGCTAATGTATGTGCATAACCTGTGTGCAAATATAAATAAAGTTGTTAAAATAAAAAAAATAAAAAAATAATAATGTTAGTATGGCTACCTAAAAGCAAGGTCCAGATGTCAATTAGCTAGCACATATTGGTCTTTCTTCCTAGTGTACCAATTCAGTTAAATAATATTAGTTTCTGGCTATTCCAAGATCAGCCCAATGTATGGAAATCAAAGAAACCTGTATCATGGTTAATGAGAAGAGCATCTAGATATTATCCATAAGTGTATCTTCCCCTACTAGAGGGCATGCAGGAGCTAGCATGTCTATCAGATGAGTTAGTCTTTCTCTCGTAGGATGACTAGTTTAGCAGAATTCCAAGCAGTAGGCAAAAATGGACAGTTTGATCTTATTATCCCGATTTCTCTTGTTTTTCAGTGTGAATACTTGGCCCCGCAGTGCATGACAGCACCTTTTGTTCCTTAACATATGAAGAAGTCCATTGCACTTTTGGATATTTTAACCTATAAATCCAGGACAATGATTACTCCTCAATATGGGAGAAAAACACTCTGATATACTTATTTTGACAATAAGAGTAAACAGATGAGACATATAATGTATTGATTTTTGCTCTTGATTTATAGACATGAAAGTGAAGATTCTGGACCTATGATGTACATATTTTTGCTCCCGAGGAAGGGTATTTACCCGAAATGCAAAGAGCACTGAACACATTATTGGAAAATATAATGTGTTTTCTTCTTTATTTATGTTTTTGTTCTAATTAAAATATTTGTGCATTTTACAATCCTGGTTCGTGTAAAGAATCTCTTACAAATCTACATTGATACTATACCTATTATTTGGCTGATATCAGTTTAGTGGTGTGCAGGGGGCACAAGGGTCCTTAAACTTAGGACTCTTACTTTTCCTTTCTATATATTAGTCGGCTTTGTGCCAGGCTGCACCTCGCCCCAACCCCCCTCCCGGCACCCAGAATATATTTTACATATAACATTGACTTTGGATTATATATGCTGTTCTAATACTGGTATGCACTGTTAGGGAAATATGTGAAAACGTTGAAAGGGAAAAGTCTGCCGGAGGAAAAACTGAAGTTTATTTAACTGCATTTCCCTTTCGACATTTTCACGTTTCTCCTATTACCCCTAACCCTACTTACCTTTTGGTGGCACACCTCGTTGTGTGCTGCTGACTTACCTGTCTCCGTGCAATGCAAGTTCCTTCCACTTACGTGGACAGAACCGGTGCCGCAGGGCCCCCCTTTTTTCCTAAACGTTATTGTTTAGAAAGCCTGGGACACCCCCGCCACCTCCGATGTCATTATAGCGAACAAGGGTGCGGGGGACTGTTTGCTATAATGCTGCCGAATGTTGCAATTGTTCGGAATTTTCAGCTGTATACAATTCTTGTACAGCCGAAATTCAAACAATTCTACGGTATGTTTTTTCCCGAGATTTTCTACGGATTCCCACTGTTAGAGAACCCACGAACAAAAATTACATATCAGTAACTACATCTTTCTTAACAGTTTAACTCTGGATAGCGGTTACAGAACCTAAACAAACAAATGTTTAAGCAACTTCTTCCTGGTATCCAATTGTAGTCCCTCATAATGCCTGTGGACTTTATGTTGAAATAGGACCTTCAATAGGAGGAGGAATCCAATAGTGGAGAGCAGTAGTTCACTCAATCAAAAGGGGAGGTAAGGTTCCACACTGGGACGATGTTGACAAAGTCAAGGGGGAAGGCATCATTTCCAGATGTGCCACCCTACTCAGTAAGGTAATCCTGCAGCTTGTTTAATGGCCTCTGTACATTTAAGCCACAGCTTGATACATATCGCCAATGTGCCTCAACAGCTCTCCAGGCTGGAAAGAGGAGGGATGGCATGTTCCTTTTTGAAGGAATGGTAGGAGACAAAATGTCAGCCTTCAACCCAAGTAATGTGGTTGTTTCACAGATGGCTTCAATAACTCGAGGACAGATGGAATGGTTTGGTATTTTATTATCAATGACAAAGGTTCTCCTGTTGAATAACGATAGGCAGACCAGACTAATGGTCTCCCAAGTCTTAAGTCTCACCCTTGTCCTTCCTCTTGGATCCCTCTACCCTAGCGCAGGCATCCCTACTCTCAAACCAGATGTCATAAAAGACTATAGACAGGCAACCCCTACAGTCTGGTTTTGACATAGTCTTGCAATGAATGCCTAAAGGCCATAGCTTTAGCTACCTTACTTCCTCCGGGACTTCATAAGGGTGTCCTACTCTGATGCTTTCCCAAGGTGGGTTACAAGGATTTTAAGAGGGTGCTTCCACAGTCTCACACTCTATCCTTCCCTCTCCTCTCCCTGATCTTTCTACTCCCCTTCCTCCTGCCCTCTGTTTCTCCTCCCTCCTTGATCTCTCTCCTCCCCTCCATCTTCCTATATCCTCAATCTCCCATTCCCCTCTTTTCCACCTCTCCACATACACATTCTTTTTTCCTCCCGCCTCACTGTCACCACTCCCTCCAATCTCTCTCCCTTCTTTGTCAGGTTTTCTCACACTCCTTCCTTGCTCCCCTCTACACCCCCACCCCTTTCCGGTTACTACCTCCTCCCTCCTGCACTCCACCCTCCCACACTATACCTACTTCCTCTCTCCTCGTACCCTTCTCTCTCATGCTCTCTCTCTCTTTCCCTCTGGGCCTCTGATACCTCACTACCTACATTCAGCCCTGTCCCATCTCTCACACTCATCTATCTCCTGCACCCTTGTCTCTGAACGCAGTTTGCCACATATACCACAACCACTTTTGTCTCTCAAGCTTTCTAACATTCTCTTTCACACACTATCTTTCCAACTCTTCCAAAAACACCTCAGCATTCGACACCACCTTCCACCGCCACCTTCCACTCTCTGCCACCTAGCCTCTCTGTCAACTAACTATCCAAAAGACCTTACCCAAACACCTCTAATTCATGAATGTGAATACAGGCTTTTTATAGCCCTCCCCTATCCCATTGGCCCTTGGTGTCACCTGTCCGCTTTTGCCAATCTTTCCCTGTGCTTTCCGCCAACGGCTGGGTTTTCACAGCAAATGTTTTAAAGTCCATTCTTGGCCCACCCCGTTCCCGCCTCTTGCCGTTTGCTCCGTTTGGCCAGTTCAGTGTGGCTGGATTTCACCATGTTTGCCTCTCACCAGCAGCCTAGTGAAGTCTGCAGCTTGATGGGCTGTTTGGCTCTCTTGTCCTTTGCAAAGGGTGTGCTGGTATGAGGCTGCCATGGAATGAGTGTTAGGAAGGTAGCTTTGGTTAATGTGTCTCTTTGAGTTGCCGATTTCTCAGTTTTCACTGCAATAGGTCTAGACATATATGTTGTAATTTAAGTCAACAATGGCTTTGCTCTACTGATATAGAAATTAAGACGGCTTTACTGCAAGATGACATGTCAAATATGTAAGCATGGTTGTGCTTAGATGAGCTAGAGTTAGGGGCACATTATTTATCAAGCTTTATTACTTTTGACCAATCGATTTATTCCCACTACATCTCCTTACTTTCCCTCTTTCCATTACTTCTCCTTATTTCCCCTCTTAAGTGTTACAATAGTTAACGCAGCAATCATAAATTTGCTGTTTTAGAAGGAGAATCAATTCTGATTAGTACTTTGCCAAAGTTTGGTTATTCGAATTCTGGGAGCAACGCAGACATGAACATCTGTCTTGGCATGTTGCCCCAAACTGGGATTTCACCCTGTTTGAAAAAATCACTTTAATTCTATGCCAGTGCCGTCTTTGCATTGTAGTACTAAAAGCCTGGCATACACTAAGGCTAGTTTAAAAACAATGTAGGACCAGAGGTAGCCTAGTACCCCACTAGCACAGGTGCTCTGCCAGGTACACTAGACCTTGCAGATGACAAATGTTGACCAATTGCATGCAAGAGAAGTGGGCGAGGATGACAAATTGTGACTTTGCCTTTAGTGGCCAAAGTGTTTGCATGGGCTTTTCCAAAGACATCAGCAGTTCATCTCAATCCTGAACTGCAAGGCTTGATATTTCACTTTATAGAGCCCACACATAGCCACTGCACTATGGCTACAAACCTGCTGCTACGCCCAGGAACAGCCAGTGTAAAAATGGCATATCTTTATATGCTGTCACATGGCCGAGGGAACACATAACTAATGGCACAAAACTAAGATTTAAGACTTGCTGGGAATTGGTTCAGAATGGCTGTAACATAAAGCTTCTTCGTAAACATATTCCTTGTACTCAGGATTATATATGAAAGACAGCAAACAAAAAGGCATTCAGAAAGTTTGAGACAGGACGTTCTCCGGTTTAGGTGCCTCTAGCTTTCAGTCTTTATCACTTCTGCTGGGGCGCTCCTTCTCTGTTACTTATTCCCCTCTCCCGGGGCCAAGGGCGTTTCCCTCTCTGTTCTTTCCCTCAGTGTTATGGAGCAGTGCTCACCATTCCACACCGAGGGATATAGTGCCCTGGCCACTCTACCAGTAATCTAGTGCCCTGCTCACTCACGTTCTTACTTCACTATAGCACACCCCTCTCCTGGATTTCAGGTGCTCTCCTCTTCCATCATGCATCCCCTCTCCGGAGGTCAAGGTCACTTTCTCCCTTGCTACTTCTCACCCCTCCCTTCTCTTGGGTCAGGGATATCTTTCTTTTGGACTCAGGGGCTTGCCTTCCACACACTGGAGCCCACCCCATCTCAGGGGGTCACCTATTCCCAATAGGAGCACCCCCTCTACTGGGGCCTCTCTCCCTCCCCTCACTGGAGCACACCTCACTTCTGGGGTTCAGCGGGCCCCTCTCTCCCTCACTGGAGCTCCTCCCACATCTGTGGTTCAGGGGGCTCTTCACTCCCACAATGGAGTACACCCCTCTACCGGGCTTAAGGGGCTCCCCTGCTTTGGTGCTCTCCCACTTCCTCAGCAAACGTCACTCCTCAGCTCCAGTCTAAAAGGGCCTCATTACAAGTTTGGCAGTATACTGTTGGTAAATCTGCCGGACAACCGCCAAACAGAATTATCATTACCGCCATTTGGTTGACGGCATAATTACAGCTGGATTACCAGTGGTGGTACAGCAGTGTTAGTCCCATGGGGATTTTGGCAGAATTACCGGTGGTGGTATTTCCTCATATTTTGCAGATTTTTGGTGGTAAGGTGGCAGACTTACCTCCAGTATTTTGCTGGAGGTTTTCCTCTGCCTCACCACCCAAGTTTTACTACAGTGGTGCAGTAATTTGGCAGTAATGCAGTGGTAACATAGTACCACAGCTTTACTACTACTGTTTTTTCCCACACCGCCATACTTGTAATGAAGCCCTCTGGCTGTGTTGCTTAGCCTACATTTTTTTTTTTAAAACAATTTTATTGATTTTATTCCAAACAAACACCACAAAACCAAACTTGCAGTACATGTTACATTATTTCAATTTTGTACAACTCAAACAATTTCTACTGCGTCTCCCGTTCCCTCCCCCCACATTCGAGCCTACTCTACTTCGCGTTCTACTTCTTCATCTTGCAGAGGGATTCCCTCTTCTATATCCTCTGCTGGGTCCTGGACACTCGACCCGTCCTGTATGGGCCCAAACAGTGTGGCTATTAAATGTTTCCAGGCTGTCAAGGTTTCAGCTTCTTCATCCCCTCCGGTATTACTAGCTTCCTGCCATACTGCAGTTTCAGCTTCTGCCCATTTCTGAAGGTCTTTCCACCATATTTCTATCTTCGGTCTATGGCATGCTTTCCATCCGATGGCAATTCTACGCTTCGCGAGTATATATGCCAAATCCTTTAATTTACTTACATGTTTAAATTTGCGTGGTCTGGGGAACCCTCCTACTAGGCATGCCCATGCTGTTTCCACAGTTATCTTAATCCCTTTTTCTTCTAGTCTATGGGCCACTTCTCCCCAGAATCTCTCGATTTCTGGGCATGCCCAAAACATATGCGTCATCCCGGCGTTTTCTTCGCCGCATATGGGGCATGTTGTCGTTCTACGTTTTTAAATTTGGCTATCCTCTGGGGTGTCATATATGCCCTGTGGGTTATATACAATTGTATTTGCTGTAGCTTCGCATTCCTTGACACTTTCTAAGGTACCCTTGGGCTCGCTCCCACATCCCATCACTCATTGAGGCACCCACTTCCTCCTCCCAATCCTGTCTCAATTGTACCACTTCCTTCCCCACTTTGGACATCACCAGCTCATATATCCTAGATATCTCGTGCCCTCCTTCTGCTATGTCATATATTATGTCTATGGTGGCGTCCGGTTGCTCTTCTAGCACTATTTCGGACCATGTCTGTTTGATTCGCCGCTCCATCCCATGGTATGTAATATATTGTCCCGTATGTAACCCTGTTTCCACCACCAACATCCCAAATTCTTTTATCCTCCCCTCTTGCCATATGTCTTGCATTGTTGCTATCCCTACCGGTCCCCAGTGCTTCCTGATCATCTTCATTGGCTTTCTTTTCCCGTCAATGCGACTAGTGGCACTTGCGGGGAACACAGGGATGTGTTCTCCATTACCTCACAGGCCCTATGCCATATTTCTCATCCCAATATCATCATCTCTGGGCGCTCTTTCATATCTGATCTGGGCAGCCATATCATTTCTTTCAGGAAGAATGGGGCACATTCTAGTCTAAACAACCTAGATTCTGAGGTTGGTTCTTCTGATACCCATTTTGCCACATATTGTAGTTGACTTGCTAGATAGTAGATCTCATAGTTTGGCAGTTTTATTCCCCCTCTATCATACAAGTTTTGTAACTTCCAAAGGGCAATTCTGTTCCTCGTCCCATGCCAAAGGAATTCCCTACATATGCTATGTATCCTAGCGAAGAATCGGCTTGGTATCAGATATGGTATGTTCTCAAAATAATGCTTTAGTCTTGGCAGCACTACCATTTTCAACATTGACCCTCTTCCCATCATCACCAAGGGGAGCTTTACCCAGAACTTCATACTATTTTCAATGCTCTTAACCGCTTTCTCAGTTTTATGTTGGTGCTCACTTCAAGAACACATTGGAGGTTTTCTTCAGGGTATCGTAAATACAACAGCATATCGTCCGCGTACAAGGAGACTAAGTGCGGCTCCCCTTTTATGGTAATTCCTATTATGTCATACTGCTGCCTTAGGTATATCGCATGGGGCTCTAGGGCTAAGGGCTCTAGGGCTAAGATATACAGCATCGGGGACCACGGGCATCCCTGTCTTGTACCCATACTGGGTTACTACCTCTCCGATATTATTGCTCCCGTTTTAACCCTGGCCAGCGGTGCGCTATATAATAGTTTGACCCATTTAAGATACCCAGGCCCTATCCCGTAATTGGTCAGGGCTGCAATCAGCCAAGGCCATTTGACTGAGTCAAAGGCCTTTATTGCATCCAACGATACAATTGCCATTTCGCCCGCGTCCCCTTTCGCATGTTCAATAACTCGGTGAAGTCGTCTAAGGTTGTTGGATATATTCCTATTTGGGACATGTGTTGCTTAGCCTACATCTGTCTACATCTCAAACTCAGTATCAACTATAACACCTCTGTTACCTTCCTGTGGTGTACAGACCACCGCAAAAACTATTTGTTTTGAGGAACAACTCACATGTTGGTGTTGGGTGATTTTAACCTCTGTGCACATTGCATTGACCTCTGCCTTATCAGCCATTGGTTTCTTCCAGCATGTTGATGTTCCCACACATAAAGATGGCAATACATTGGACTGGGTTCTTAGACACTCATCACGACTTGGGCGGTAACCCTTAAAATCGGCGGTAACGCTCTTAGCGCCGATTTTAAGGGTCCGTCGGATCACGACTCCAAACACCGCCAGCGCAATAACAGCCGGCGCAAGGACAGGTGGCTGTACAAAAGCCGGCCATAACAGCGCCAGGAACCCTTAGCGCTAAAACATCATCAATCACGAGTCCGGCGTAAGCGCTATTAGCACCAGAAAAGCGACGGATAATCCGCCGAAAATACCTCCAGCAAAAAGCTGGAGGTAACAGAACACAGGCCACAACAATAAGGGCCCAGGTGAAAGCAATGCAAATCTGAGGCCTACAAAGGACCCACCCATGCACAACACACCCCCCCAACCCCATTACACCAGCAGGAGCAGGGAGGAGACAGCAATGAGGGCCCAGGTGGAGGCAATGGAAATCTGAGGCCTACAAAGGACCCACCCATGCACAACACACCCTCCCCAACACCATGCTGCCATTTGGAGCCGGGAGCCTTGATGTTGACTTCTACCTGCTGCACCTGGAGCTACAGAGGCCAGTCAACCAGGCCAGGGCCCTGGGAGTGCAGGGGGCAGTGGGGATGAGGAGAAGGAGGAGGAGAGCAGAACCAGCAAGGCGGCCAGCCATCCCCAGGGTCAGGCCAACACCCTGGGCCCTAACTGATGGTCAGTTGGTGACAGAATATCGGCTGGACAGGGAAACCATCACCCAGTTGCTGGACACAATCCAGGGTGACATATGCAGCCGCATAGCCACCAGCACGGCAGTACCTCCCCTAGTGAAGCTTGTGTCTGTGCTTCAAATTCTTGGGACTGGCAGCTACCAACATACCGTTGCCATGATGCATGGAATGGCCCAGTCCACATTCAGTGCCATGCTGCGACAGATGCTTGATGCACTGTTGAATCATGTGAATGAACACATTGCATTGCCAGCCACACAGGCACAGGTGCACCAGCTTAAGGGTCAATTCTATGCCATTGCCCAAGTCCCGAATGTAATAGCAGCCCTGGACTGCACATATGTGGCACTTGTACCACCCCAGGCACATGAGGCTGCCTACAGGAACCGGAGACAGTACCATTCCCTCAACGTGCAGATGACATGTGGCACTGACCTCACCTTCAGCCACTGCTGTGCCGCTACCCAGGATCCACCCACGACTCCATGATCCTACGCAACAGTACCCTGCCGGCATACATGGAAAGGCACCGAGGCCAAAACACATGGCTACTGGGTGAGTACAAATGTATACCACAAAGCATGTCACTCCACAACTGATGGTGCCTGTCACAAAATCCATCATTCCCAATAGTCAGCACCATCACAGCAGCATACACATTCAAGCACCTTGCACGATGAACCTTGGACATGTCCAACACAGCAGAACACACCCATGCAGGATGTCAGACATGTGGCGGCACAGTGACATATGGAACTCCCACCACAACAAGGCCTCCTGTGTGAGTAGCACCATGGCTCCCAACACTGACACAGTACAGATATCCCACCCTGGCCATCCGACAGTAGTGAAAACCCAATCCATGAGCTGGCACATCCACTAATGCTCCACACATAAGTAGGCCGAGTAATGACAATGCGCATCCCACAAACACTGTCCCCAAAATGGCCATGGAAATGCATGGATAACAGTACAGAATAGTGAAGAGCAGCAAATGCAACTGTAGCCAAATGGATTTGCAATGACAGTCAAGCAGAAGTAGATGGAAGGGCCCCCTCTTCCTGCGACAAGTGAATGAGTACTGTTACATACAGAAACATAGGTGTACCAAGTGGAGAGTACCCCATCGATTCAATCGTGCCCGTAGGACAGCACACTCCACAATGTTATAGCCCAAATGACAAATATGGCAAAATCACACTGATGACAGGGCTCTGTACACCCACTCGACTTACCTTGTCCCCATACCGGCTTTCTCTCCCCTGCAGGTGATTCGGGATATCCCCAGTACACGTGGCTCATGACCCCTGTGCGTCACCCACACACGGCGGGGGAGCGGGCATACAACCTTGGTCATGCCAGTACACGGATCTGCGTCGAGAGGGCATTTGGCCTGCTGAAGGCACGCTTCCGTTACCTCGAACGCACGTGAGGTGCAATGATGTATGCACCAGAAAACGTTGGAAAATTAGTACTGATATGTGCCATGCTGCACAACATCTGTTGTCGCAGAAATGTGCCACTGCCCCCAGATGCTCATGTGCAGCCACCTGAGGATGGTGGTGAAGGCGTTGAAGGCGATGAAGTGCCAGAAGGTGTTGCACATGCACAAAGGGTTGGGCTGAGGGAAGGGAGGTTGGCCAGACAGGTATTGAATGATGGATTCTTTTAGAAATGGGTAATAGGTAAATTGTACATATGTCACTTCAACATTAAATTGCATTTGTAACAATCACTACTGTCCATGCATCGTGATTTTTTTAACGCCATTTATTTTCCGTCCAACAATCCCTCTTCCCCCCAGTGAACACCCAACAATCCCTCCTCCCCCCAGTGAACACCCAACAATCCCCCCTCCCCACAGAGTACAACCCCAAACTGTACAGTTGCCTCATCAGGCCAACAACAATGATGCCATGCACCACTAGGATGGGCGCGAGCGCTTCCCTCTCCCAGGACCCTCCGGTGTGCGTGCCCTCAGGTGGCGCAAGGACCGGCGCCTTGGAGATGGGTCTAGTGAACCCTCTGTGGGTGTGGTGGAAGTTGAGGGTATGGAAGCGCTGCCATCATGTGCTGGCGCATGAGGTTATTGGCCTCGCGTTGCTGTTCTGCAAGTGCAGACACTGCCTCTGTGAATTCGCGGACTCGTTGCCCAAAGCCTGTCAGGGCAGCGGTGCATTGTTGCACAACTTGTCGTGTGCGGGCAATGTACCGGCACCCATGCCGGATGGAAGTGCTCACGGCCTTAATGTGCCGGCTCTGGACCTTTGCCATTGCTTCCACCTTGGCCTGTTTTGCCTCAATGACATCCAGCCGGGCCTCTACTGGTGCTTCAGGTGGTGGACCGCGAATTAGGTGCTGTCGGGGGGGGGGGGGGGGCTGCATGGTGAAATGCCACCACACTGGACTGGGCTGCCTGGCTCCGATCGATGGCCCTCTGGGCTCCCATTGGATGGAGTGTCCACATCGGGCTGTGGTGTGCTGCAGCCACGCATAGGCACATGGGGCCTCCCTGCCTGCTGTCTGTCTGGGCTTCCATGGGGTGTTGCCACCCCTTCCCCATCACTACTGCTGTGGGAGTGTTGTGCGGTGGCATGATGCACACGTGGAGGTGTTGCTCCCACGTTGGGCTCACATTCCGGCCTCTCTCCCTCGGCATCGGGGCTGTGGATGTTGGGTTCTGGTGAGCTGACGGTCGCCTCCCTGTGGCCATGTGGCTTCCACTGCTGTCTGGCGGGGCTGCGTCGGGGTGAGGTGGGTGTTCCCCGGTGTTGTCTCCCATGGGTGTGGCCTTTTTTGGTGGTGCTAGTGCTGGTGGAGGCACGGTGTTGTGGGCGCATTGTCTGTGTGGCCTCATCGCCATCATCACCGGGCTGTTGGGATCGACGTGTGCCTGTGGGGTACAAAGGGGGTGGTTTTAGTACAATGCTACTTACATTTGTGTGATGCAGGTCATGCCAACAAGTGTGAATGACGACAGTAACAATGACGCATTCAACTTGCATTCTGTTCAGTCACCATGTGGTGCTTGTTGTGGATGTGCATGGAGGTACACTGCATGGGAACGCATGGTTGTGGTGGACTGCGCTCAGGCTTTTGTGGTTGTGTTGATGCACAGTACCACTCTACGTAGCTGTCCTATGGCTATGGGAGTCTATCCCCTGCCCCGGTCATTCATGCACTGCACGTACAGGGTCGTCTAGGCAGCACTACCGTTCAAGGGATGTGGTCCTCACTTACGGGTGTATGCAGAGCCTCAGACACATGTCTTCACTCTCATTCAGATGCATGTATTCGGGGATGGGACTCACCTGCCATTTGATTGATGCCAGTCCCTGCCTCCGCTTCACCAATGCCCTCTATGGTTCCAACATCAATGACACCCGTCATTTTCTCCTCCCATGGTGTGAGGTCGGGGGGGGGGGGTTGTGGCCCTCCTCCTGTGCCCCTGCTTGCACTCCTGTGCTGGGACAGGATGCCTCGCACGCGCAGGTCATTCAGCCGCTTGCAGCAGTCCTCCCCATCCCGGGGCACGCGCCCCACTGCACTGACCCTTTCTGCAACAGTTCGCCATATTTGGCCTTGGCGCTGGGCACTGGTTTTGCGCTGCTGCAGCTCATGGTGGTGCGTCAGTGCCTCATCCACAAGCACCTCAAGCTCCTGATCACTGAACTTGGGTTTTCGGACCCTGTTCAGTGCAGACTTGCCCCTAGTGCGCTCCCGACTCATTATTAGGCTTCAGATTGCGTGCATGGCTTCCAGTGGCTCTGATATCCAACGGATTGTGATTTCCAAGATGGCCGCCACTTTATTTCCCGTTCCGGCGGTGACGCGTTTCCCGCGCGGAGTGGCGTTAGCGCACGGTGCGCCGGCTTTAAGGGTTCGCGCTAATTGCGCTAACGCCTTGGACCGGGGCGCGTGCACGATAACTTGTAATCTGGCGGATTATCCGCCGGGTGCCTTGGCGTTAGCGCTATTTAGGTCTGGCGGATAATCCGCCACCTTTACCGCCCAAGTCGTGATGAGGCCCACAATCTCTGTATTTCTACTCATAACTGCACTGCTTGCCCCTTGTCAGACCATCATCTGATATCTTTTGATTTATCTCTCCCCAATGATAGCAATCAAAGGTTATCTCAGAAATCACGAAACCTAAAAAATAAAAAAGGCCACTCCCGAGGCCTTTGCCAGTGTTGTTACTCCGCTGCTTAGGAATCTACCCCCTCATTTGATGCTGAGAGATTGGCCAGGCAATATTAGGAAATGTCATCAAAAATAATTGATATTCTTGCCCCTGAAAAACTGAGTATTAAAAAGAGTGAAGTTAAGAAAAAAAAGTGATTTAATAGCAATATCATACTGCACACAAAATGTAAAAGGTAGTGAGGAGTCTTTGCGTAGGAAACCATGTCCTGAAACCAAGAAAGCATATCAACTTGCGGCAGCAGCCTATAAGAATGTGATTCTTCAAGGCAAAAGGGAGGATTATGATCATAGAATCTCAGATGCTAAATCAGAGCCATGGGAATTATTTTCCATCCTCACAGAGCTTGAGGTCATTATACATCAAGGCAATGAATGCCAAAAGAGTGACAAGTAGTGTGAAACCATTCAGTCTGAATTCATTAAAAAAGTCGAGACTCATCAACAGAACATCAGGAGTCGTCAGTTAGAACTGCATGGTGCCATGCCGCCAGTTGAGGAAGGTAAGCTGTGCAATAACTACATCTGTCCTCCTAAATTTAACCTTCAAAGGTCTCTGAGAAGGATATTCATACTTTCGTTTTAAGTCTTAAAGCAACATCTTGCAAAGGCGATGCCTGTCCCACCAGTGTCATTCAGGGAGCGATTGATAGTTTGTCACCTTTAATTGCACGTATAGTTAATTCCTTATTTTCTACCTCTCTTTTAACAATGAGTCTGAAGGAGATGTGGGTTACACCTTTACTTAAGAAAACCATGCCGGATTCTGAGGTAGCGGGGAACTACCATCCAATCACAAATGTCCCTTTTTTACTGAAGGTCTTGGACAGAAAGGCCTACCTGCAACTTCAGGATCATATTGAAGACAATTGTCTGCTGCGCCAGCGTCAATCCGGTTTCAGGAAGCTTCATGGAACAGAAACTGCTCTGATTGATCTAAGAGCCAATCTCACTGGAATTATAGAGAGAGGTCATACTGCCATGCCTATGTTGCTTGACCTGTCTACAGCCTTTGATCTTGTGGACCACACATTACTACTCAAGAGGCTTACAGAGTTTACCAACTGCTCTGACTCGGCCATGGCATGGATCGAGTCGTTCCTTGGTCCTAGACTCTCGAGGGTGTGGTCCGCAGACTTTAAAGCATCCCCCAACCCCCTTTCATGTGGAGTACCGCAGGAATCATGCTTATCCCCCATATTGTTTAAAATATATATTTGTCCATTATTAGATCTTTTGGCCAAAGGTGGGGTGAAATACACCAATTATGTGGACGATACTAAGCTGGTCTTTGAGCTGTCTGGAAACTATGACTCTGATTCCATTGCCATCCCTCATGCCTATTTGGTGGTACAAACATGGATGGCCGCTAATTCCCTGGCTCTGAACAGCAAGACAGAGCTGCTGTTAGTGGGATCAGCCCAGCGTATAAGAATGCTAAGCAGTTTGTATAATCAATTCAAAATTTCAGGCTGTGACATTCCAGAGGTTCAAACCGTAAAAACACTTGGGGTCATTTGTGACTCTAACAGGGCATGAAAAATCATGTTGCACACCTCCAATCTACTTGTGCTTATTCTACCAAAATGATTAAGGAGGTTAAGTCCTATTTGTCATCTAAGAATCTGGCGTATCTTGTGGGTGCCCTCATCAACACCAATAGGGTGCCCTCATCAACACCAATATTAACTATTGCCATGGCCTGTTAATGGGTACTTCTAAAACCAATTTGCAATCTTTACAGGTCATTGAAAACGGCGCTGTCAGAGCAGCGAAAGGTCTGGAGAAAATTACACGTGTCAGAGTTCAGAAAATCCCTTCACTGGTTACATGTTCGCCATGGAGTGACCCATAAGATACAAACCATAGTACACAAATTTAAAACTGGCAATGCCCCTACATATTTTCTGGATCACCTGCAAGAGGCCCCTATATATAGGGTGCTCAGGCCGAAGATAAACAATAAACTCCATCAGGCACGGTGTAAGCTTAAGAATTTTGGTGGAACGAGTTTTGATCATTGTGCCACAGAACTCTGGAACAAGCTACCTGATGCATTAAGGGAGGAGTCAAATCGCTTCAGCTTTAAGAAAGCTATAAAGACACATCTGTTGAACTCTAATGATTATGGCAGCACTCTAGAGGTGCTCTCTGATTTGATGGTTCCTGAACTATATTCTTCTACTGGTTTCTCTTTGTTGTTTGTTTTGTCTTGCTGTATGTGTGCACTGAGGAAGTTTGGCGAGTTGCACTTTATAAGGAATAAATAAATTAAATAAACCCTCCAGCGTTCTTCGTTGGCTGCGACAAACCTTTGAATTGACTCTTTAATTGCTTTCCTATTCCAAGCCAGGGGAAGGAAGTTTTTAAAGGCTTGCCACCACCTTGGATTTCTTTCAGTTGGTTTTCAAGTGCAGGAGCTGGTGCGTGTCTGCTGCTATGCTCCTGGCTGTCTCCCTTCACAGAAGTTTGTTTTGTGGGTTTCTCGTGGTTCATCCCAAGGGACAGGAAAACCTGTGTAAAATCATTCTCCCTTTGGGAACGACAAAGAAAGTCGTTGTTTTCATAAATGCTCCAGGGGAGGGAGAATCCTGTTCTCCTTCTTGCATGCTGCTGCTGGGTAGGGAGGGGGGGTTGGCATAACTAAGGTTTTTCCCTTTGAGGAGCCACACCTGTTGACTAAAGGGACTCTCTGGATGGGCAAGCGTTTCACCATAGTGTATGTTTCCATGAACCCCTGAAAGACACTCCAGAATGCGCTTTGTGTTTTGAATCTTTAAATGCATCTTGGTAAATGCAGTCGCGAATACCGGTTTCTTTGGGATCTTGTAGTCCCTAACTAGTTGCTCTTTCGGGCGGGGGGGAATTGTTCAGGGCTGGTACGGTCAGTCCTACTCTTTAAGCACCATAGACTGCTAAATATGGCCGAAAAACACCCGTGTCGACAATTCCACCTACAGTGTCAAATGCCAACACTGTCACTTCTAAGCTGCTAAATTCAGCAAACACTACAAGAATTTTGGCTCGCAACAAAAAAACGAAACCCCTCTGTTCTGTATAAAAAGTTGTGTTAAATTGTTTTCTGTTTCCCCCCCCCCCATATACATTGATATCTGTACCTATCCCATCAAAACATATGTACAAAATGTTTTTGTTTCTGTCCTGTGTCAGTAGGATCACTTATTTGTATTAGGTGACGTAATATGCTATCACTATAAACTCGGTATGAGTAAAGCATTTTATTAAAATACCTCAGAGTCACGAGAGTCTATGTTCATTCGGGACACCCCGATCAACTGTATAGCTTCATATTTCGTCCACCTGGGCAGATCAGGGAATTGCCAGGAGCCCATATCTGAGCATCACAGAGTATTTTGGCACCCCAATGTGTTGCGGTTCAGATGTCCATCTCAGCACCAGATGACTGAATTACAGATGTTCCGAGCGCCATCTCCTTCCTTAGGCGGGGATCTGCAGCATCTCACAATCTAATATGACCACCAGCCCTATACTGCTCCATAAAATTTCCCAATTAAAAGTCTTGGAGGTGGGATTTCCATTTCCTCCAGTTAGACAGGAATATAAAAGGGACAATATGGAACAGTCTGTTGCATCACAACTCTTCTGGGCTGCTCTCATCTGAGTAATCTGGTTCGTCAGTCCTTTTTGCCTTTTGCTCCTGCCTCCCTTGCTAAATTACATCAGTCTTTTCCTTCTTTTCCCGTTCCTTTTTGTTTTCCCTTGTTTTCCCAATTAAAATGTCCTGGTTCCTCCTGCCTCTGCTGCCAGTCCTTAGTAGGGTCCAATTCTCCTGCATTCTTCAGCTTCTGAAACTACTCAACTTCTATAAATTAACAGCTCGTTATTCCTGCACCGTCAATAGCTCCAAGGCATTTGCAAGGTTTTCTGCCTTTAGGCTTTTTCTCAAAGGTACTTTTATTCCTTCTCTCTGACCCCCTAGGAAATGCCTGTTCATCCAGCAGCACCTAGGTGGCTACCAGGATGGAGCCAACATTCCCTCCCTGGCTCTGAGTGGCAAGATAAGGAAAGCCTACAACAGCAGTCTGCACTTACCAGGCTCAGCCTCATGTTATATACATGTGTAGGTTACTTGCGTATGTCAGGTACACCCTCCTATGCATAAGCACAGCAATAGTATGACCAGGTGAAGTCATCATATACCTGCATATGGGGACATATTGCCCAGTTCAACCTCATATGACAATTTCAGCCATACCATGTACGAAAAATATGCCTGAGTACATTCATTTTTTTTAAAACTGCTATTCCGATTGGTAGGCACCAACCTGCATAACAAGTGGCTTCAGTGTGGAAGGAATGTTGGGAAAATGTGGGCGGGAGGGAAGCAAGGAGGCTAAATAGGTACAAAGATGGACCTTTCATTGCAATTATAGGCAACCATTTCTAGGTACAATTGGCATGGAATATACCACAGAAGTATAGGAGCAAACATTGTGACCATCCCGCTAGTTCTAATGGGTTTGACCCAGCACAGGCCTCACCACTGCATCAAATGAATGTCTGTTTCTGGAGTTCAGCTTTCATTTCTTCTTGAGTCTTCAATTGCTTTGGTGTTGCTGGAGGTCTTGCAATACTTTTGTGGTGGCTTTAGTTTCTTTCCTGTTCTCACTCATTTTGTGGTGTTAATTTGGAGAGTGTTGATCAAAGTTGTCTGTGAGGCAAGTAGTGAGGCATCAGTAAAATACGATATTTTGGTAACACTTTCCAGTGGCATATTTAAATTATGCAGCATGACTTAAACTCATTTCTCTGCTCGTTGAAATCCAACCTAGTGTTTCAAAGCAGGTGAAATTGTTTTGCAGGTATTCATTCCAAACATGATTCTTGCAATCCTTATCTGGGAGAGATCAAGTTGCTTGAAGAGGTTTTTAGGAAGGCCTCTGTAAAGTGCACTGCAAATGTCTACTCACCAAGGACCATAGGTTGGATGAGCTGCATGTAAGGTGATGTTGTTTACATTTGTTTCATCCTGTAAAACAAAGAATGAATAGCTACCTGTAGGAGACCCGAGTATGGGGGGGATAACACCTTACGGCACACATGTGCCAGAGTTCTATGTAGCCCAAAGGGGTGCAGTGGCCACCAGGAAGGAGCTACCCAGGGAGGGTGCATGCAGGTAAAGACAAAGAGTTTTGACCTGTAAACCAACACTCATAGGGGGTCAACAACCAATAAACAACCACAGACTTCTTTGTTTTGTCTAAGCGGGAGTCTGCTTTATCTTTATAGGAAGACAGTTAGTAATAATCAAACAATACATATACATTGGCCCTACATCACACCATAGATCTTTGACCAGGGCAGTTCTCATAAAATACCCTTGTATAACATATTTGCACATGCGCTAAATAGATACCATCTTATGTCAAACTTCTCTTCTTTAATGAACCCTGGCCTTTTCTTCACATACCTAACATAGTTGGTCACAGATATTACCATGGTGATGTCAGAAACTACTGTGTTACATAACAGCTTTTTCTGTCGACAGTCTCGGGGACACTTTTACCTTTGATAAATACAATGGAGAAAGGCCTACCAGTGCTCCATGGCAGCAAACGTTTCCTATGTGACAAATAAATAACTCCTATCACTAGTCTTTCTTGTGACAGAACACTTTTACCTTTATTAAATAGATAACATTAATGCCCACAGGTGCTCCCTGGAAGCGAACGTTTCTCATGTGACAAATAAATAGCTCCTCCTGTCACTAGTCTTTCTTGTGACAGAACACGTTTACCTTTGTTATCTCGTTGACGCTTAGGGTCACGGACATTCCCTGAGAGAAAAAACGCTTCCCTCTGTGCCTGGCTAGGAGCTTAGTTCGTCACTGATCTATCTCTTGACAGGACGATATCACCCTTGGTAACTCGTTGACACTTCAGGTCAAGGACATCCCCTGAGAGAAAAACGCTTACCCCTGTGCCTGGGTACCAACTTAGTCTGTAACTGTTCTTTCTCTGGATGAGACGGAGGTCGATAACCACCGACTGAATATGACACCCGACCAACAGGGACGAGGCGAGAGCATGTAACACACAGAAAGCTGAGTAAACAACCTTCTACCTCTGCACCACCCAGAGGGGAACACAACAAGTATTACCCAAGCAACGTTTGGCTAAAATGAAGCAAAACACCTGGTCCGTTGGTAAAGCCCAACTGACTGCCTAGCGGTAACGTGTGTTCCCGTTGCCTCTTTGGGTGTCTCCTACCTGCTCGGCCCAGCTGCCTTGTGAGCTGAGTAATGAACGGTCCCTATTATGGCTTGCTCTCACTCTCCGTCCCGGGTGGAGAAGGGGGAAGAGCCGCCAACCACCCTGATAGGTGGATGGCCTGGGGTGAAGGGGGCGGGTGTCCCCGACTCGACAGAGGGCCTCAGTGCACCCTGGAGAAGTCTCGGCTTCAGCCTGATTTCTCTCTCCCTCTTCTCTTTCCTTATGTACCTCTGTCGGGCTGATATGCCTAACCAGTGTTTCCATTTTCCTTCACCAGCATGGGAGCTCTCTGCAAACCTGAGGTGAAATCACCTCATACATGGCCCTGCTCCCCCCTGCTGGTAATCCCCACATTATAATCGTCCCGTAAACTACGCACCCAAAACCACCACTGCGGGGAGGGTGGTGTCATGAAATGCCGAATTCGTCCATTCTGGACTTCACGGTCCATGATGCACCGCGGTATGAACTCAGTAATCCTTCCAACATGGCCGACGGCCCTGAAACGCCACACTCCAGCCCATGCGCATAATGTGCGACTTCCTAGAAAACGGTCACGCTACCGCGGCTCTGCATGTCTCAACGCTACTGATTGGAGTAGTTAGATGTGTGCTGTCGGAGTCCGCTTCCGTGTTCTTTCCAATTCCCTTTTTCCTTTCTTCTTGTTCCTGGAGCCCTGTCCGAATCCCTCCTTACCTCTTCTCCGTGCTTTTTCCTGGATTAGTCCTGTGCTCGGTCCTACGGTGCTTCGGACACGCTCCGAGCCTGGAACTCTATCCCTCTTCCTGGCATCATGTCCTGGATACTGAACACTACCCCGCGAAGAAGAGCCGGCTATCTCACGCTGGAATCCGAAGACCCGCGCCCAGGTCTATACAAGTCCCGGACAGTGAGAAAGAAGGAAGTAACTTCCAAGAAGGTCCCAAGCAAAGAGGAACAGGTGAGAATGTGAGAAACTTGTGACAGATTGAGATGCCGCAAACCTGATACAGAAACAGATATAGAAGCCGCAGTTCAAGACCTCATGAGAGGTATGCAAGTATTAAACACTGAGATCCAAAACCTCATAGCTGAGAATGCAGCATTAAAGCAGCTAGTCTTATCCCGAGAGGATGGTTTTCTGGCCCTCGTGCAGGATGGCAAGGATGCCATGTGTGAAACCTTTCAGTCTGGTCTGGACGTTGCAGACTGTGTCAGCCGGTCCATGGCGGCGAGCACCGTGCTGCGCAGGTTTGCGTGGTTGCGGAAGTCGGGGTTTGCTCCTGATGTGCAGTACCGGCTTCTCAACATGCCCTTTGATGGTGTCGATCTTTTTGTCAGCAAAGCTGACGAGAGCCTTGAGAGGTTGCAGACCTCCAAAGCTGCAGCGAACTCGTTGAGTGCTGCAGTACGTCAAAACCTGCCTTTTCGTCCTAGGGGACAGCAATGGAGGGGAGGTTCCTTTCGATACTACTCTTCCTTTGGTAGATCGAGGGGAGCTGCCAGTCAAAGGGGCAAACGTAGGAGTACCAGAGGTGGAAAACAAGGTACTCGAGGTGCCAAAGCCGCTCGGGCAGTTGCCTCTTTGCCCTCAGGCACTGCCGCAGCCGCTTCCGCTAAATCATGAGGCCATGTCCCATGGTTCGCCGGTTGGGGGAAGGCTGGCGCAGCATCTTGTAGAATAGCATGCCATTACTTCAGATGTATGGTTTCTGGAGATCATAGCCCACGGCTACTGTCTTCCTTTCCGGCAGAGGCCTCACGACAATCCACCGGGGAAGCTCTCTTTGAAGAGTCCGGATCCGCTCCTTACGCAGGAAATCAAATCCCTGCTGGAGAAAGGCGCCATAGAACTGGTGCCTGTAGCAGAGAGGAACAAGGGATGATATTCCCCATATTTTTTGATCCCGAAAAAAGACACGGGATTGAGGCCCATCATGGACTTGCGTGGTTTGAACAAGCTCCTCAGGAAGGACAAGTTCAAGATGGTTACTCTCTCTCAAGTCCTCCAGGCCCTTCAACTTCAGGACTGGTTGGTGTCTCTCAACCTTAAGGATGCTTACTTTCATGTGCCGATTCATCCCAAGCACAGGAAGTACCTGAGGTTCGCGGTTGGTGACTTGCATTTTCAGTTTCGGGTACTGCCGTTCGGATTCATCTCCGCCCCGAGGGTCTTCACCAAGCTAATGGTGTGTAACGCTCACCTGATTCCCGTAGAGGCGCCGGTCTTGACTGGGCGTATACCGTATCTTCAAAGGTGATGTGTAACACACGGCTGGCTCTTTGGGCTGGACCTCTGTGCACTGTATGTCTGACTCGAAGGGTAAGATGTCTGCAGATAGAAAATATGGGATTAAGGAACTGGGTTATTGAATGTCTCTCTCTTCTTCCCTTTCTCTTCTCCTGTAGAACCCCAAAGGTTAACGCTCTCACCTTAGGTAAGTGAACGCCGTGCTCTCCATCTGCCTCGGG
Source organism: Ambystoma mexicanum (assembly GCF_040938575.1). NCBI lineage: Eukaryota > Metazoa > Chordata > Amphibia > Caudata > Ambystomatidae > Ambystoma > Ambystoma mexicanum. Next base: position 495,200,215 of record NC_090936.1, on the reverse strand, counting down.
GCAGGGTGCTGTAACCAGTTTCTTCACTGGATAAGGGGAGCAGGCCTCTTGACTTCAGAGGACTGCTGTCCGTCGTTTACTGCACGAACGGTAGTTTCGAGTAATTCTAATGTCTTTAAAGTCTTTAGTAATGATGTTTCTTGTTTTGCAGGGTTCCGGCGATGGCGGATGACGGGCTGAAGTGAGTTGAAGATGGAGCCCGTGTGATGAATAGAAGCGCCTGGAAGCACGTAAGTAAGCGCTTGTTGCCTGCTTCACGATGCGCTCTAACTGTCTTTTTATTTTGCAGGTACAAGTTCGGAGCGGCTGCAGGGTGCCGGAATACCCACTGGGTTAGATGTGGAAAGGAGTAATGGCACGTGAGTATTAAAGTTCCCCAATGTCTTTAAACGCACCTTGTTTTGTCTTTCAGATGCGGGATGCAGCGCCGAAGGCCTCCGGAGCGTGCGAAGAGTTGGTAAGCTTTTGTCTTTCAAATGCCGGAATGCAGTGTGAAGACCTCCGGAGCGCACGAAGAGTAGGTAAGCCTTTGTCTTTCAGATGCCGGAATGCAGCGCGAGGCGTTGGTGACAGCCGATGGACCAGGTAAGTGAAGAGCTGTCACTGAAGACGTAATGCTAACCTGTTCTTTCTTGTCTTTATAGGTGTTGCTGAAGACTGGATTCAGGATGGTAAGCCTTTTTCCTTAGGCCCAGGATCAGATGCAGAAGACACGATGAGCGTTCTGCTGCAGAGGATGCAGAATAACGCAAAGCAAGATTCATCCATCGGGTGTGGTTTAAATAGCCTCCTGTAGTTCTTAGGTGTCTCCTTCCACAGCCACGCCTAGGTAAGAAAAGAGTTCCTGCTTTCCAGAAGAGTTCCAGTGTTCTGAATCTAGGGAGTGGCTCCTGCCCCACCCAACAGGAAAAGTAGTTCCAAACAGAAGAGGATCAGAGGCTCAACTGGCAGGCAAGTAAGCAGCATGGTCTGCTGCAGGTAAGTCCACCCAAGCATTATGAGCCCGGCGCTTCCAGCGCTGGGACTGGGCATATTTATGAGCCTGGTGCCACTGGCGCCAGGACTGGGTCCAAAAGGTCCCAATTGGGACTGGTTGGCACTCGGAACCTGGGTTATGGATCTGCTTCCAAGGGAGTTGGGAAAACCCTGACCTTTTGGAAGCAGAGATCATGACAGTACCCCCCCTCAAGGCCCCTCCCAAACCGGGCTTCTCCGGGGGTTTTGGCTTGTCAGGAAATGTTCGGTGAAATCTTTTGATTAGGCGAGGAGCGTGGATATATTCAGCAGGTTCCCAGGATCTCTCTTGGGGGCCGTAGCCTTTCCAGTCAATTAGGTAAAATAGTTTAGATTTGGAGATCTTGGAGTCCAGAATGCTTTTGACTTCAAACTCGAGTTCTCCATCAACTAGGATAGGTTTTGGAGATTTAGTTAGTCGGGTTTGAGGTTGCACGGGTTTTAATAGAGAGACGTGGAAGACCGGATGTATCTTCATGTGCGGGGGCAAGTCCGACTTGACCGCTACTGGGTTTACTATGGTAGTGATGGAATAGGGATGAAGGTATCTTGGGTTGAATGTGCGTGGCCCTTTTAGAGGTAGATATTTGGTGGATAACCAGACTTGATCCCCTACTTGATATTGAGGGGCTTCCTTCCGATGTTGATCTGCTCCTTTCTTATATTGTTGTTTAGCCCTTTGAAGGTGAGAAACAGCTTCCTTAAAGGCTTTGGTGATTGTAGAATGCAGGTAGTCTACTGCTGGTGTTTCAAGATCTTGGAGGGGATCCAACTCCGAGGTTCGAGGGTGACTGCCGTACAAAAGAAAAAACGGGGTTTTCCCAGTTCCCGAATGGACAGAGTTATTGTAGGCATATTCGGCTATCCAAAGGATGTCTTTCCAAGTTTTTTCAGTTTGTTGCAGCATGCAGCGTAAATACTGTTCCAGAGTTTGATTGGTCCTCTCGGTTTGTCCGTCGGTCTGAGGGTGGTGACTGGTCGATAGTCTCACATCAATTTGAGCCGACCGACAGCAACTTCACCAAAAATGAGAAATAAATTGACTACCTCGATCCGAAATTAGAACCGAAGGAAAACCGTGCAGTCGGACGATGTTTTTGAGAAATTCTCGGGCCAGAGTTGCTGCTGTTGGCAAGCCTTTGAGCGGAATGAAATGCGCCATCTTGGAGAATAAGTCCACGATTACTAGAATCGTATTGTATCCGGAGCATGGAGGTAGATCGGTGATGAAGTCCATAGAAAGCGTATGCCAAGGGCGAGGTGGGATGTCAAAAGGGCATAAGAGGCCTGCTGGTCTTTCCTTTTGACTCTTGTTTTGGGCGCATACTCCACAGGACATTATAAAGTCTCTGATATCTTTTTTCCAAGACGGCCACCAGAAGTAGCGCTTGATCTTTTCTGAGGTCTTGGCCATACCGGGATGTCCTTCCATTAAAGAATCGTGATAACAAGAGATTACTTTTTCCTGTAAATCTGTGCTGGGTAGGTATAATCGTTCTTGGAAATACAATAAGTTGTCCTTTACTGCAAAGTCCTTTCCCTGCAGATGCCAATTCTGTATGTCTGCTGGAGTTACAAGTTGCCTGGCTTTATCCTTAACTTCCTCTATGGATTCTGTGGCGATTACACCCAGAATTCTTTGTTCGGGAATGATTGGTACAGGTTTAGGGTTGATCAAGTGTTCTTCCACTCCCATCCGAGAAAGGGCATCAGCTTTACCGTTCTTTGTACCAGGTCGATAGGTAATTATGAAGTCAAACTCGGCAAAGAATAATGCCCAACGGAGTTGTCTAGAGGATTGGGCTTTTGCGGTTTTCAAATATTGCAGGTTTCGGTGATCCTTAATCACAGTAACGGTGTGTCGGGCCCACAGCAGATAATGCCGCCAAGCCTTAAAGGCAGACTTGATAGCCAGAAGTTCCTTGTCAGTAATCGTGTAATTGATTTCAGGAGGCGAGAATTTGCGGGACCAAAATGCCACGGGATGCAACTGATTGGTTACCGGGTCCTTTTGTGATAGAACTGCCCCCATGGCAAGGCTTGAAGCATCAGTTTCCACGATGTAGGGGAGTTCGGGGCGAGGGTGTTTTAAGATTGGTGCAGAGATAAATTTAGTCTTCAAATCCTGGAAAGCTTGTTCCGCCTCGGTAGACCATTCAAAACGTTTGTTTTTCTTTAACAAGGCAGTGATGGGCTGGACTATTCGAGAGAATTCGGGGATAAACCTGCGGTAAAAGTTAGCAAAGCCTAACATGCTTTGTACACCTTTTACGGAGGATGGTGATGGCCATTTGAGAACTGCATCGACCTTCTTTGAATCCATACGCACTCCGCCAGGTGATAATATGAATGCCAAGAATTCAACTTCAGTCACGTTGAAAACACATTTTTCCAACTTAGCGAAAAGTTTGTGTTGACGCAATCTTTCGAGGACCATTTTCACGTGTTTCCGATGTTCAGATTCCGATGAAGAATAAACGAGGATGTCGTCAATGTAAACAACAACACACACATCTATGAGCTCTCTGAGGACATCGTTCATAAAATATTGAAAGGCGGCCGGGGCATTGCAAAGTCCGAAGGGCATGACCTGATATTCAAATAGCCCATACTTGGTGCGGAAGGCCGTCTTCCATTCATCGCCCTCTTTTACTCGTACCAAGTGGTAAGCTCCTCTAAGATCCAGCTTTGTATATATGCATGCTTTTCTGACTTGGTCCAGGAGTTCAGGGATCAAAGGTAACGGATATCTATTCTTAACGGTGATCTGGTTCAGGGAGCAATAATCTATACAAGTTCTAAGGTCTCCTTCCTTTTTTGGAACGAAGAACAAAGCTGAAGAAGCAGGGGACTTGGAAGGATGAATAAACCCATTTGCCAGGTATTGATCCAGGTATTGTCGAAGGTGAAGGTTCTCAGGCTCGGTGAGGGCATAAATTCTACTACAAGGAGGAGTAGATCCAGCTATCAGGTCTATCTGGCAGTCATAAGACCTATGAGGAGGTAGAGAGTTAGCCTGATCCTTCCGGAAAACATCTTGGTATTCTAGGTATTCGGGAGGTAACTGGGGAGTCTCTGAAGAAATTGCTGCCAGTGCAACACCAGGTGGAGGGTGACAAGTAGAGACACATTCTGGAAACTGGACCGTTCTTGCTCGCCAATCGATCAGAGGATTGTGTTTCTCTAACCAAGGTATTCCTAGAATAATCTGAAACTGAGGGGCCTTGATCACATCGAACACGATCTTCTCATGGTGTCCATCTTGACTTACTAGCGTCACCTCTTGAGTGGTATGCGTTACTGGCCCGGAGGCTATCTCCGTACCATCCACCTTAGTAATGACGTCCTTTACAGCCTTGGGACAAAGAGTTAGATTCATCCTCAAAACCATTTCATGATCCACATAATTGCCGATGGCACCGCTGTCGACGTAAGCTTCAATTGCATGTAATCGATCCGGATTATCAGGGCTAATGAGGACCATAGGTATCACGAAATGCGAGGTCACGGAACTGGTTTTCACGCTCGGCAAGAGGACCTCTATTCTTGTCGGGCGAGGTCGTTTCCCTGCTCAGAGTTTGTAACTTTGGTAACTGCAGCTCCTACTGCCTTCTTGGCAGGTTTCACCGGACAGTCTCGAAGAAAGTGCCCTGAGTTTCCGCAATAGAGGCATAATTGCAACTGTTTTCTCCTTTCCCGCTCCTTTTGTGTTAGAGGACCTTTCAGACCCTCTATTTGCATGGGTTCCCCGGAGTCTACTCCTTTGGAAGGAGTTGGCGGTTTGGAAAATACTCGAGCATCAAACTTGGAACGATCGGCCTTCCTGTTCTGCAGTCTGTGATCTATTTGAACGACTAAGTCTATATAGTCCGAACAATCTTGTGGGGGATTCACTACTTGGGCTAACACATCTTTGAGCTCTCCACGTAGACCTCTATAAAACAGCGTAATCCTTTTGTCCTCAGGCCATTGAGTTTCCACTATCAGTCTGTTGAAAGACGCAATATAAGCCAAAAGGTCTTGATTACCTTGTCGCAACGAAAGGAGCTCATTGTCCAAGGCCTGCCCCTGTGAATGTCTTGCGAACAGTTTTTCCATACTGAGCTGAAAAGCTTGAAAATCATGGAGGACCGGATCATCTTGATTTACTAGAGGGATCGACCAGTCTGCCGCATTGCCACTAAGGTACGAAGCACGAAAGCTACTTTAGCTTGATCAGTTGGAAAGGCTGCTGGCCGGTATAAGAAATGCAACCGGCACTGATTGATAAATACTGCAAACCTCTTTGGGTCACCAGAAAATCGTTCGGGCGGAGCCAGAGGTACATTCCCAGGTAGGTTGATCTGCACTGGATTCATAGAGGATGTAGAAGGAAGATTTCCCCCAGATGCGGGTAACAGGGTCTGTCCGGCTTGTGACTGTAGCAATTGTCTAGCGAGATCATCTGTTCGCTCCTTGGAAATAATCAGTTCCCTTCTTAGAGCGTTCGTTTCCTGACGGGCTGCATGCACTTCTGCCCTTAGTTCCCCAAGTAACTGGGCTAGCTGGTCGGTATCCGAGGTTTCCATAGCGGCTGGACGGGAGTTTTGTGGTAGGCTTTGCGTTCTGTAACGCTCACCTGATTCCCGTAGAGGCGCCGGTCTTGTCTGGGCGTATACCGTATCTTCAAAGGTGATGTGTAACACACGGCTGGCTCTTTGGGCTGGACCTCTGTGCACTGTATGTCTGACTCGAAGGGTAAGATGTCTGCAGATAGAAAATATGGGATTAAGGAACTGGGTTATTGAATGTCTCTCTCTTCTTCCCTTTCTCTTCTCCTGTAGAACCCCAAAGGTTAACGCTCTCACCTTAGGTAAGTGAACGCCGTGCTCTCCATCTGCCTCGGGGCAGGGTGCTGTAACCAGTTTCTTCACTGGATAAGGGGAGCAGGCCTCTTGACTTCAGAGGACTGCTGTCCGTCGTTTACTGCACGAACGGTAAGTTTCGAGTAATTCTAATGTCTTTAAAGTCTTTAGTAATGATGTTTCTTGTTTTGCAGGGTTCCAGCGATGGCGGATGACGGGCTGAAGTGAGTTGAAGATGGAGCCCGTGTGATGAATAGAAGCGCCTGGAAGCACGTAAGTAAGCGCTTGTTGCCTGCTTCACGATGCGCTCTAACTGTCTTTTTATTTTGCAGGTACAAGTTCGGAGCGGCTGCAGGGTGCCGGAATACCCACTGGGTTAGATGTGGAAAGGAGTAATGGCACGTGAGTATTAAAGTTCCCCAATGTCTTTAAACGCACCTTGTTTTGTCTTTCAGATGCGGGATGCAGCGCCGAAGGCCTCCGGAGCGTGCGAAGAGTTGGTAAGCTTTTGTCTTTCAGATGCCGGAATGCAGTGTGAAGACCTCCGGAGCGCACGAAGAGTAGGTAAGCCTTTGTCTTTCAGATGCTGGAATGCAGCGCGAGGCGTTGGTGACAGCCGATGGACCAGGTAAGTGAAGAGCTGTCACTGAAGACGTAATGCTAACCTGTTCTTTCTTGTCTTTATAGGTGTTGCTGAAGACTGGATTCAGGATGGTAAGCCTTTTTCCTTAGGCCCAGGATCAGATGCAGAAGACACGATGAGCGTTCTGCTGCAGAGGATGCAGAATAACGCAAAGCAAGATTCATCCATCGGGTGTGGTTTAAATAGCCTCCTGTAGTGCTTAGGTGTCTCCTTCCACAGCCACGCCTAGGTAAGAAAAGAGTTCCTGCTTTCCAGAAGAGTTCCAGTGTTCTGAATCTAGGGAGTGGCTCCTGCCCCACCCAACAGGAAAAGTAGTTCCAAACAGAAGAGGATCAGAGGCTCAACTGGCAGGCAAGTAAGCAGCATGGTCTGCTGCAGGTAAGTCCACCCAAGCATTATGAGCCCGGCGCTTCCAGCGCTGGGACTGGGCATATTTATGAGCCTGGTGCCACTGGCGCCAGGACTGGGTCCAAAAGGTCCCAATTGGGACTGGTTGGCACTCGGAACCTGGGTTATGGATCTGCTTCCAAGGGAGTTGGGAAAACCCTGACCTTTTGGAAGCAGAGATCATGACATGGTGGTGGTGGCAGCGTATCTCAGGAAAGGGGGGATTCACGTCTACCCCTACCTGAACGATTGATTGATCAGGGTGCGCTCTCCCGAGCAAGTCCTGGATCATCTGTCTGTCACCTGCCACTCCCTTCACAAGCTGGGCTTCTCTCTCAACTTAAAGAAGTCCCACTTGACACCTACCCAGCGGCTACAGTACATCAGAGCAGTGCTCGACACATCCCTGGGGCAGTGTTCGCCTCCCCAGGTGAGGGCTCATCACATTCTGCAGATGGTGGACAAGTTTTAACATGCCCAGACTCTCTCGGCGTTCGAGTTCTTGAGATTGCTCGGCCTCATGGCATCCTGCATTCTATTGGTGCCGGAGGCCAGGCTCCGGATGAGATCTCTGCAGTGGGCTCTCAAGATGCAGTGGTCGCAGTCCTCCGGCAGGATGTCGGATCCCGTTCAGGTGGCGCCCTCGGTTGCCCAGGATCTTCTGTGGTGGGCCGACGAAGGCAATCTGATGAAGGGAGTGTTAGGGAGAATTCTCATTTATGGCTAATTTCCCTCACCGAGTGAGTCCCTCAGCAGCTTTGCTGGACTTCTGGAGTTTATTTCTTTCCACTTGGTAAGAGTGAGAGCTTTTCCCCCACTCTTACCTGGGTTTTGCTATTATATTAGCCTCGAACATAAACCTGCTTGACCAAATCGTCTTTCTCTCGGCTCCGGTTGGGTTTATTCGCCATTTCTTTTTGTTAAAGTCCTTCTTGTGTTTTACTTTGCGCGGCAAACTAGGTTCGCCTTCTTTGTTCACTGTCTTTTGGCGGGCTTCTGCCCAGAAGCCCTCCTCAAGGCGCCTGGGTGTCTAGGTGGGCTGAATGTGAGGGAGGGGTGTAGTCACCCTCTGCACAGGGTATCCTACGAAGCCCAAGTCGCACTTTGTCATGATCGGCCAGGGTAGTTGTCTGGGCTGGACAACCCCCCTGCTGGGTGATTGACAGCCAGGCTGCGTGAATGGGGGTTTTTCGCATAAAAGGCAGGCCTCTTGGGCTAGAAGTCAGAGAGTCGCCACTGGAACTACAAGGAACCGAAGAGAAGCGGAGAGAACGACGGCTGCTGCAACTACCCCGTCCCGGTGAAGCCCTGCTGCAGTCTTGAGCTATCCGCCCTTCAACAACTCAGAGAAGATCCAGTCCGGAGTCTTCTTCCCTTGAGCTTGGTGGGGATAACCAGCTCATCTTCTACAGCCAGAGGATCCTCTTCCGTGGTCGAAATCGCTGCACACTGCTGTAGTGGTCCGGATAGCCACCTGAAGAGCCTCTACTGTTTTTAAGGAGCGCACCTTTTATTCCGTGTCGCTGCTGCTGGCCTCATCCCTGTGTGGTGCAGACCCCCTTCAGACGTCCTCCTTCCCAACGAAGCTCCAGGAATCATGGGTTTGCGGGAAACCAACAGGAACAACTGCCAGGGCAACAGCTGCACCATTGGAACAAGGTACTGTGTTCTGTTGAGGAAACTGGGTGAATCCCTTTCTTCTTCATTTCCAAGGCTTGTCTTCCCTCCTTCTTATAACTTTTGCTTCCGAACATTGACAATATCGAAGTACTTTTGACTACGTTGAATTGTGAACTGTCGGACCGTGGCCCCAATGTCTTTCGACCCTGGCTCCGGCCCTTTGACTTTTGAACTCCTGTCTCTGAGTGTTTCTTGATTCTGCCTGCCTAACCAAAATATTGCCTGTGATTTTTGCCTCCAACTCCCTCTGGGTATCTCAGGTGCTAAGTGTGTTTTTGCCCCGGTAGCATTTCATGTCACGGATACGCGTTTGTTTAGTAGACCGAACTGTCAAAAAGTGATCGCAATCGTATCCGCGGTAACGTGTTTTTGTGCCTAACACCGGTTCATTCCAAAACAGGGTACTTACCTTGAGACTTACTGTACAAAGTGAATTGGTTAGTTGTAGTATATTTAACGTGTGGTTTTTATTGAAGTTTAATAGAAGTGTTGTGTTTATGACGAATGTTTTAAAAATAAATGTACTTATATTTTTCTACCTGAAACCTTGAGTCAGTGTTTGCTTGAGTCACAGTAAATGTGGTCCCTTTGTGTAATCTCTACTACTGCTCATATACTCTTGAGATAAGCCTGGCTGCTCTGCCACTGCTACCACTCTGACATAGTAGTACAGGCTTGTACCAAAGGTAAAAATTGTATCACCACCTGTAGTCTTAATTGTGTGTAGTGGTCCCTAAGGGCACTGCACAGGATTCTGCCTAACAGGGAGCACCATTCTGGCTACCCTGGCCGGAGGTGACAATCGTGACGGACGCATCCCTCACGGGATGGGGAGCTCATGCCAATGAGTTGACAGTCAGCAGTCATTGGTCTCCGTCGGAGTCCAGACTCCAGATCAATCTGTCAGAGCTGCGGGCTGTCAGGCTAGCCCTGAAGGCTTTTCTGCCATCTGTGCGGGGGAAAAATGACCTGATCATGACGAACAATACACTGGCAATGCACTACCTCAACAAAAAGGGGGGCAGGGTCACTCCCACTGTGCAGAGAGGCAATGCAACTCTGGTTCTGGGCCATCCAGCAGGAAATTTCAATCTCGGCAGTTCATCTGGCTGGAGATGAAAACACGGCGGCGGACTCTCTGAGCAGGCAGAGCACGGTCTCTCACGAGTGGGAGCTGGCTCAGGAAGTTCTTTTGGAGATCTTCGCCCTTTGGGGGACCCCACAAGTGGATCTCTTCACCACCAGTGTCAACCGGAAGTGTGAAAGAATTTGCTAGTGGAAATTTCCGCCAAGAGGAGCCTTAGGGGACGCGTTCGTAGTGGAGTGGTCCTTCCCACTACTGGACGCATTTCCTCCAGTCCCCGTCATTCCACAAGTGTTTCAGAGGTTACGGAGGTTCGGTTCCCGAATGATCCTCATTGCTCCGGCATGGGCCAGGAGAGCATGGTACCCGGACCTTCTAGACATGTCCATCTGCCCTCCACGGCGTCTTCCCTACCAAGATGATCTGCTCTCATGGGAGGGGGGTTGGGTTCTCCATCCCGAGGTCAAGTTCCTCAGCCTTCATGGTTGGTACCTGAAAGGTTGAGGTATAAGGATTGGGACCTCCCCGAAGACGTGATGGAGGTGTTGCTTTCGGCCAGAAGGCCCGCAACAAAATCCCTGTACCATTGCCGGTGGAGAAAGTTCTGCGACTGGTGCAGGGTACAGAATGTGGATCCTTTTCAATGTTCAATTCCTGTGGTTCTGTCTTTTTGCTTTCATTAGCCCACAAGGGCTTGCAAGTGGGTACCATTAAGGGTTACCTGGCGGCGCTGTCCATATTTAAGCGCTTGTCTGAGGAGTGTTCTTATTTTAAGATTCCTTTGATTTCTCAGTTTTTAAAAGGACTAACTAATGTGTTTCCACCGTCCCCTTTCCAGGTGCCGGGATGGGATTTGAACTTGGTTCCAAAATTTCTAATGAGAGCTCCGTTTGAGCCCTTACATTCTTGTCCTTTGAGACTGTTGACCTCTAAGACTGTATTTTTGGTTGCTGTTACTTCCGCTCGCACTGTCCCCCAAGCCACCTTTCACGGTGTTCCATAAGGACAGGGTTGTCCTTAGGGTTTGTCCTTCTTTTCTTCTGAAGGTTGTGTCGGAACTTCATTTGAGCCAGAAGGTAATTCTTCCGGCGTTCTATCCTCCTCCGCATCCTGGTAAGGAAGAGGAGAGGCTCCATAAATTGGATCCGAGGAGAGCTTTGAGCTTCTATCTCTCACGGATGTCCCGGGTCAGAGTGGACGATCAGCTATTTGTAGGATACGCTGGAAGGCGTTTAGGTCAAGCTGTTACCAAGCAGACCTTGTCCAGATGGATCATTTTGACGATCTCTGAATGTTACCGTTTGGCGGGTAAGGACCCTCCGGTAGGCTTACAGGCCCATTCTACTAGGGGTGTGGCTGCCTCTACTGCTCTGCAGAGGGGTGTTCCCATTCGTAATATTTGTGAAGCAGCCACATGGGCCTCTGTCCATACTTTTGTAAAACACTATTCCCTGGACTCTATCCATGTGTCAGATTTGGCCTTTGGTCAGGCGGTCCTCTATTCTGCAATTTGATTGGGCATTCTAAAAATCTAAATTCTTTTCCCACCTCCATACGTTGGTTCTGCTTTGGGAGTCTGTCAGAGATGTGGAATACGTCTGAGGATACAATCCCCTCGAAGAACAAGTTACTTTCTTACCTGGTAACGTTCTTTCGATGGGATGTTCCTCCGATATATTCCACATCGAACCCTCCCAGCCTGCCCCTCTACAGAATTTCTTATGCGATTGCAGCTTACGTTTCCGCAAGGCCGTCTGTAGTCTTACTGGCAGAAGATTGGTGCCACACGTTCTGGGGAAAAAACTACAACTGAGCCTATGGGCGTCATGCGTCCTATAAATAACATCCGGTGATGTTGGCTCTCGACGGAGGCCCTCGAGGGACAGCGTAACAACGTCATCGACGTCATCGACATAGGACACCGACGCCGAATATTTTTCCCGAAGCAGCACAGCTGTGGACATTACTGTCAGAGATGTAGAATACATTGGAGGAACATCCCATCGAAAGAATGTTACCATCTAATGTCCATTCACTCCCCAGGTGCCAGTGTTGGTCATGCAGAGCACGCAAAACCAGAGGCAGTAGAGGAAGGTACCACCAGTCTGTGGGTCTCATTATAAGTTAGCTGGTCCGGTAACTACGGTACCGGTAAGCTTGCCGGTACTGTAGTTACCGGACTGGCAAACTACAGTTCTGCTCGCAGATGCCTTTTAACCCGCCAGGTCGGACCTGGTGGTGGAACGTCACCCGCGAGGAGAGCATGTCGCTTGCACCAGCACCATTCTAAATGGTGCCGGTGCATCCAACCTGCCCATTCCCATTGAGCCCTATGTGGCTCAAATGGGAATGGGGAGCATTTCATTCCGGTGCCATCAAATGGGCAATTACCGGGTCCGGCAGGGCCGTAATGACCCGTTCATTGCCCATTCGGGGCGCCGGAAATTTTTCCAAGTTTGGCGGCAGCCTGCCGGATTTTCCTGCAAGGCTACCGCCAAACATATAATAAGGCTCAATGTATCAGTCACCTTTGAATTTGCCTCTCCTTGTGTAGCACCCCTCCCTTCATCACAAATGATTTCCATTCTTTGCGATACATATGATAGTTGGGCAGGTGGCGGCTTTCCGGAGGACCCCTAGCACCGTTCTCTTTGATCAGCAGGACTTCCCTCAGTTCTTCATCTTGCAACTGCTTCTGCCTTAGGTCCGTCATGTTCAGGTGTGGCAGTTCGGACGCCATTAAGCTGGTGACGTCACGATAGCTCGCAGGAACACCTTCCACAGACCCTCCCAGGCAGCCAATACACGGAGCTGCCTCCATTATTTGACTTGTTCCTGTTTGCAGGAGAGCTTTCATGGCAGCCGCAGAGGCTACTTCCACCCCAGAGTGGGACTTGTGGCTGTCATCAGTGTGGGGCCTTTGAGACAATGCATCCGCATCAACGTTGTTGACTCCAGGGTGATATTCAATCTGGAATTTGTAAGTGGACAAGACGGCTAACCATCGGTGTCCTGTGGCGTCCAACTTGGCTGACTTGAGAATGTATGTCAGAGGATTATTGTCCGTTCTCACAATGAAAGCAGCTCCATACAGGTAATCATGTAATTTCTCAGACACGGCCCACATCAGAGCCAAGAGTTCTAGTTTATGTGCAGGATAGTTTGCTTAAGCTGGGCTCAGGCGGCGACTAGCAAATGCCACCGGTCTCACGCCTCCCTGTCGCTCTTGATTGAGTACAGCCCCCAGTCCATCAAAATTGGCATCCACATGTAATATGTAAGGTAACTTTGGATCCGCGTAGGCCAGTACTTTTGCCTCAGTAAGAGTTTTTTTAACTGGGCAAAAGCCTGTTCAAACTCTTCATTCCAGCGCAGGCCGAAAACCACCCTAGGATGATACTGAGCGGTGGACTGAGTTCCCTGCAGCGTCGTCTTCTTCTGTGTGCCAGGGTACCCTTTGGTCAAATCCATAAATGGACGTGCTATCTTAGCGAACCCAGACACGAACCTTCTGTAATAATTACAGAACCCCAAGAAGTTTCTCATCTCTCGCAAGTTCTGCCGACGCGGCCAAGTCTTAAGAGCTTCTACTTTAGCGGGATCGACTCTCATTTCATCAGCAGACACTGCATGACCAATATATTTTACACTTGTGCAGCAAAACTGCAATTTTTCCAGATACTCTTTCAAACCTTGTCGTTGAAGGTGGTCCAACACTTTAAGCAATCTTTGGTGATGTTCTTCTAATGTCCTCCCAAACACTATCACACCATCTAGATACACCAACACTTCAAGCAAGTTCATGTTTCCCATGGTTCGCTCCATCAGATTCTGAAAAGTGGCTGGTGCCCCCTATATCCCCTGGGGGATTCTGGTAAATTGGTAGAATCTTAGAGGGCAGCTGAAAGCTGTCTTCTCCTTATCTGCCGGTAGCATAGGAATCTGGTAATATCCACTCCTAAGATCCAATACAGAGAACCACTTGCTCCCCACTACTCAGTCGAGGGCTTCATCCACGAGGGGTGGTATATTGGTCTGGTATGGTTCGGCTATTCAGCCGTCGATAGTCTAGGCGCACATCTTGATTTTTTTCTCGCCACCACCATTGGGTAGGCAAATGGGCCCTGGGACTCTTGGATAATACCGGCCTGGAGCAGTTCTTCGAGGTGACGTCTCACGTCCTCTACATCCACGGGGGCCAGTTCTTGACGTTTCTCAAAATGGAGTGGTATCACTCAAGACGGATGTGATGTTGCACACCCTTGGCTTCACCTAAATCCCAGGTACTGGTTGAAAATACATCCTCCCTCATGGCCAGCTGGTCTCGTAAGTGATTTTGTTCACGTTCTGACAATGGGGAATCCCCAAAGTCAATTTTTTTCACGTCCAGTGTAGGGTAGGAATTTCTGGTTCCAGCCGTCGGTGTCACTGAGTCAGCAATATACAGCTGCGCTTTGGTTCAACCTCCTGGCAGATGCACAGTTTTATCAGTGACATTTGTGACAGGAACTCGTATGTGGGTCAATGCCGCACCAGTCTCTCTTGTCAACGTGCGTTGTACCATCAAACCTCCCGGCAATTCTTCACCCTCCGGGGCCTCCTTCACCAATCTACGGTAACAGCTGTGACCTTGAAGTCGCACACGGCCAGGCACCATAATGGTTTGACCCGGTGGTATATCAAGTTGACTGTGATTAAAAGCAGGCGTGGCCAACCGGCCGGCTGGAATCCTGCTATAAATCCATTGAAAATACCCTTAACTCAACCTAAAATAGGGTGAAGTGTGCGGAGACACAGCGGGCAGCATTTGACGGGTTGCGGGCGCCCGGGGCCCTCGGGAAGGACCGCCTACACCGAGGAGAAACTGCTGCCAGAAGCTGCGGACATAGAGGCAAAAATGGCCGCTGGAGCCTGGCAAATAACATACAAGTGAAGAACCAGGGCGCACTGGACAGTGAGGAGAGCGCCGCGGGCGCGAAGGGAGAGCAGCCGACCTCTACAGCACAACCGGTGCACCCTGAATCACTGCAGGGGACGAGTACAGTCCCGCTGAGGAACAGAAAGTGGGCACCTGGAGACGTGGGTAGGGTGGCCCGAGAGCCACAACCTACATAGCAGGTGAGAGACGGGACAGGCAGACCACCCCGGGTGAGGGACCAGAGACACTCCGGCAGAAGAGTCCCAGTGACATCCTCCCCTTTACCACGCCAACTCCAAGCCCGGGGGGCTGAGACATGTACTCAAGGCCGGGACACTGGGGGAAGGGCCAACCCTGGCGAATAGCGGTGGCCGTGGGCGCGACTGCACTCAACACCGCCAAGGCGGCACCTGAGACGCACATAGAACAGAGGCATCACCCGACGATAGGACTACCGCTGGAACGGTTATAAACTAGCCACTGCACACATCCCGGGGCAGCAGGGGGGGCGGCTTTGATATCAGCCCTTGCCTCACAAACCCCCCCCCCACCCCAGGGGAGGACAGGCGCAGGACATTAGATCGAGGGCGCGGATCACTGGCGCCAAAGCACAGGATAGACAAGGGGGCAGGCAGTAGGCGGTAGTGGATACGCTTGGCCCCAGTGAGAAGTCACTGGGTTGCCTGGACATACACCACACGAAGGAAGGATCCTGCAGTAAGAAAGATCGGTGAGCCCACCAGCAGGTCCAGGAGGCTAACTGGATGCCCGGGCCCTGTACCTCCCTGAAACGCCCTGAGATCAGCTAGAGAGGTGCACACAGGTGTTCAGGAACCGAGGCGACAGGGAACCCGGGGCCAAGATGGTGAAAGGCCAGCAGAAAATGGAGAAATACGCCGAAGTGCGGGACAAACAGCAGAAACTGGTAGGAGGGGACCGGCCTGGTGAAGGGAGTGCGGAAGGTGATACTGGAAAGGGAGTGACTATGGAGGCCCTGATGAAAGCTATACAGTCATCCTCAGCCTCCCTAGAGGGAAGTATCAAGGAAGTTGGAGCAGATGTGACCCTGCTAAGAGTGGACCTCCGTACAGTGTGTGAGCGTGTCACAGAGGTGGAACAGATGGTCAGCACAGTCGAGGACAATGTCCAAACCCTCAAGAACCAGGTGGCAGGCCTGATAGGGGCGACAAGTACCCTGGAGATGAGGGCCGAGGATGCGGAGGGGCATTCGAGGTGCTGCAACATCAGACTGGTTGGGGTGCCGGAGAAGGAGGAGGGCCCTTGTGCTGAACTATTCGTGGAAAACCTGGCCCTGAAGGTGCTGGGAATCAAGGGCCTATCGAAGTTCTTTACAGTTGAAAGAACACATAGGGTCCCGGGCAGGCCCCCCGCCCCCACCGGGCGCTCCACCGAGGGTGCTGGTGGCTAAGATAATGAACTTCCGTGACCGAGATGCAATTCTGCAAGAGGCTCGAAAAGTGGGCTACTACGAAATAGGAAACACAAAATTGCGCATATTTCCGGACTTCACACTGGAAGTGCAGCGGCAGCGGAGAACCTACGACGCTGTGAGACGATGGCTCCAGGAGCTAAACCTGAAGTATATGATGTTCTTCCCGGCGAAACTGAAAGTGATCTCTGGAGGGAAATCGTGGTTCTTCACTTCCCCGAAAGACGCATGGGAGGGTCTGGAATAAGGGCCGCAGGCTGAAAATTCACAACACAAGGGGTAATCGGAGGGCACCCGCCCCAAGGAAAGGGATTGAAAAGGAAGGAAAGCGAAGGAGTTGGTATGGTGACGACGAAAAAACCACCCGAGGGAGAACATAAGAAATTAAGTGGGGTCCGGACGTCTAGTGCGGGTGGAGGCGAAGTGAGGCTTCCCCCCAGACACTAGACACCGTTGACTAGTACCCACAAGGGAGAATGGGGAGGTGGGAGGTGTTAGTCACGGGGCCCACACATTGGAAGTGGGGGTCCAAGACCTCTAGACATATCGACCAGCTAGTAGGGGTTGAGGAGATGAGCTCCATGTAGAACAATTGGGGTGGGGAGGGTGCGTAGGCGGGCACAAGTTGAGGGGGGTCAAGTTGTGGGGGAGTGGGGGTTGAAGACTCCAAGTTGGGGAGAGGTGTGTTTGGAGACAAGATCCAGGGACTAGGAGGGGAGGGGTTGGATGCTAATTGGGACAAGGCTGGAAAGGAGAAAGGGGCTATGAGGCGAGGGAGGGCTATGGGATCCATGGCGGAACTGAGAAGGTATGGTACAATATCGACAGTACGGTTGGGAGGAACCATAGGTGACAAAAGAGGAAGGGGGAAGGAAGAGGGGGATTCAGGGGGAACTAGTGGAATAACCCTGAAAAATTGGACTCCTGCAGCAGTGATGAGTAAACTGGGAGGCCTAAAAACCGGGACGTGGAATGTCAGGGGACTGGGAACATACCAAAAAAGAAGGAGGATGTGGGACTACCTGAAGCAACAAGGCCTACAAGACTCCCTGTTACAGGAGATGCATGTGGGTAAGGAAGGATTGGGGAAACTGGGGAAAATATGGGGAGGACAGATATTTGGGACGGACTATTCAACCCAGGCTAGGGGAGTACTCATCTGGGTGGCGAGAGCAGTACTGCTAAAGGTGGAAACAGTACAACGGGATGAAGTGGGCAGGACGGTGGTGATCGTCGGCAAATGGGAGAGGTACACAATTTGCCTGGTAAATTCTTACGCCCCAAATATCGATGATAGGAGATTACTTTCCATCGGTACAATGCATGATGGGACCACATAGGGGAGGGATGGTTTTGTGGGGGGCGTTTAATTGCCACCTGAATGAACACTTAGATGGTATGGGAGGGAGTGGACCAACCAAGCAACTTATGACGAAATCACTCCTGAAGGTGATGGATGACCTTGATTTGGTGGAAGTATGGAGGGAGAGACATGGCAAGGAAAAGGGGTTTCCTTATTACTCTGGAGCGCATGGTACATACTCCCGACTGGACTACCTCCAACGGGGAGAGAACACTGCCAACACTTTGAGGACCCGGAATATCTGGGCCGGACTCTGTCAGACCACTCCCCCCTGGTGGCTAGATTAGTTGGGACTAGGGCGAGATCCCCCCGGCGGCTCTGGAGAATGCAGAAAGAAGCACTGGGGGGTGGGGCATTTGTCACAGAACTCTGTCAGGGTATTGTGTCCTACTTTGAGTTGAATGAGGGCTCAGTTACATCACGGGGATCACTCCCGGAGGCTTTTAAGGCGACCATGCGGGGACTGTGCCTCTCCATGACAGTGGGAATGTGAAAACGGTTACTGGACATGCTCCTCTGAACAGAAACCCAAGTGGCGGACCTAGACAGGGAAGCGGCAAAGGGGGCCCAGGTAGGCGATAGCTTAGCGCAGGAACTTGAAGTACACCAAAAGACCCTAGCAGACCTGGCACACTTTGATAATAGTAAACGGGACGTCCGACTTCACGGGGAGGGAGACAAGGCGGGAAACCTACTGGCCTGGCTGATCAACAGAGAGAATAAGGGTCGAGCGATCACCCAAATCAGGTCAGAGTCAGGGGAATTACTGGGTACACAGGAAAAGATTAATGAAACATTTGTGGCATTCTATAGGGAACTATACACAAGTGAAAATGGATACGTGGAGGTGGATGTGGAGGACCTTATGGAACTAATACACTTACCGAAGCTGGGCGAGAACCTAAGGGAGGAACTAGAAGCCCTGATTGAGGAGGGAGATATTTGCTGGGCAATCAGGAGTATGAAAAAGGGCACAGCGCCCGGGAGCGACAGGTTTCCCATGAAGTTTTACTCCACGTTTGTTGATCTGCTGGCCCCTCAGCTCCAGAAGGTATATGAGGAAGCGTTCCGGAAGGGACACCTTCCGGAATCTATGAGGGAAGGAGTGATCACGGTACTTTTGAAAGAAGGGAAGGACCCACTGGATTGCAGGGCATGCAGGCCTATATCCCTGCTAAATGTTGACGGGAAAATTCTAGGGAAAATCCTGGCCGCTAGATTGGCAAAGGTAGCACTGCAACTCATTCACCCTGATCAATGTGGGTTTGTGGAGGGTAGGAACACCTCTGGCAATATTACCCGCCTTCATCATGTTATGGATCAGGTGAAATCACAGAATCAGGACCTGGCGATAGCTTCCTTTGACGCTGTGAAAGCGTTTGATTCAATAGAAT
This sequence comes from Ambystoma mexicanum, assembly GCF_040938575.1. Classification (NCBI taxonomy): domain Eukaryota; kingdom Metazoa; phylum Chordata; class Amphibia; order Caudata; family Ambystomatidae; genus Ambystoma; species Ambystoma mexicanum. Next base: position 495,181,438 of record NC_090936.1, on the reverse strand, counting down.
GGAAATGGTTGTTTCGAGTGCTACGGAAATTTGGGTTTGGGGAAAACTTCTGCAGATGGTTGGGCCTGTTGTACAGCAAACCGAGGGCAATGGTGAAAACCAACAACTGGGTGTCCGACTCATGGGAACTGGGCAGGGGAACAAGGCAGGGGTGTGTGGCATCCCCAATCGTGTTTGCATTGGCACTGGAGCCGCTGGCAGCGTTCCTCCGGCAGGAAATGGGGGAAGCAGGGATTGTGGCCGGGGATGTAAGACATACAATCTCATTATATGCGGACGATCTGCTGCTGTATGTAGTGAACCTAAGGGTATATCTCCCAGAACTACTGGAGATATTGAACAACTTTTGCTTTATGTCCGGCTTCCGTATCAACGAGGACAAGTCTGTGTTATTCCCGCTGGGAAGGTTGCGAGATACTCCACTGAATTAACTGCCACAGGTGGGGATAAAATGGGAGAGGGGATCCTTTAGGTATCTGGGCATACAGATCTTCCACGATATGGAGGATACCTTTGTCTATAACACAGGGAGGGCGCTGTCGAAAGTGGGGGATTCGATTCAATTCTGGAAAAATCTCCCCCTCTCTCCAATGGTAAGGGTTGCACTATGTAAAATGGTGATCCTGCCCGGGTTCCTCTACTTCTTCTCTAACATACCATACATGATCAAAAAGGTCTTCTTTAAGATGCTGGATAGCAAGATAAGGGAATTACTCTGGAACACGGGGAGGAGTAGGGTATCACTAGTCACATTACGTAGGCCCAGACCGGAGGGTGCGCTGGCTCTACCAGACTACGAAAAATATTTTGTGGCAGCGCAACTGCAATCAGTGCTGCTGTGGGATCAACCAGGAAAGGAGATACTGAAAGGGTTGGTGGACGATTTGCCGCTGCATCGGAGAGGGGTGGAACTTCTGTGGTACCCAGTGGCAGACAAAGGAAGATCTGTGGTGTTTGAGGTGGTGAGAGGGACCTGGCGGAAGCTTGTTGGTGCGAAAGGACTAGGAGGGTTATGTGGCCCCGAACTCCCATGGGGTAGTGACCAGAGGCTCCGTCAAGCGGTCGGAAGGGCAGGAATACAGAGACTCCAGGACAGAGGATGTACAACGGTGGGAGACCTATTTGAAAGGGGGAAACTGCTGACCTGCAAGGAATGGTGTGTGAAATATGGGCTCCCGCAGGGCTTGTTTCTGGTATATGGGGCAGTGGACCAGAGACTAGCGGGAATATGGGAGTGAATCCCAGTGGAACCGGAGGTGAGTCCATTGCTATGGGTACTGCTAGACCAATTGGGGGGCAGGGCTTGAATTTCGTGGATCTACGTGGCCCTATGGGGAGGGACATCCGAGGGGGAGTTGAAAGTGAAGTCAAAATGGGAGGAGGACCTGGGACATCAGATCTCGGAGAAGGAATGAGCACAGGTACTGGAATTGATCTGGAAAGTCTCACGTAATGCCTGATTCCAGCTGATTCAATTTAACATTATACATAGGACGTATGTCACGCCGGTGAGATTACGGGCAATGGATAAAGGGTTGTCGGATGAATGCCCTAGATGTGGGAGAGGCCCGGCGGGATTCTGCCACATGATATGGGAGTGCAGGATTGTGGCGGAATACTGGGATAAGGTGGTCAGGGGAGTGAAGGAACTGCTAGGGTCAGCACTGGAACGGAGCCCGGGGATATGTATCGGGGAATTCTCCCAGGGGGGAAAAAAAAAACCCGGAACAAGATGATCTGCTTCCTGCTAATTCTGACCAAGCGTCGGATTGCTATAGCATGGAAGCGCCACAAGGCCCGGCCATCGCCATGTGGCGGGCTGATGTCCGTAGGTGGGGGATGGCCGAGTTGACAATACCGCAGGGTGCTGAAACTGAGATGGAAGGGGAGGGAGAGACAATCCACTGGACCCAGCTGTTGAACTATCTCTCAAAGAATAATGACCTGAGACCGCCATGAAGGAACGCCCATGGGATGGGAAAGGTGGAGAAAGAGGTAGGGGAGGGAACCGAAGGGACTTTGGGAACGGAAGCGACCCGGCCCGACCGGGACAATACTGATGAACTGCCATCTGCAACTGACCATGGAACCAGAGAAGAACCTTTTGTTGAACCAGCATCGGGGGGATCAAGGGTTCGCTCTGGGAGTTCTTGTTCAAAGTTATATAAAACTGCTAATAAAAAGTGTTTAAAAAAAAAGAAAAATGACTGTGATTACTAGTGCTCACTTCTCACACAGGGCCATCAAAATGCTCCATGTTCTCCCTGCTGTTGTTAAGGTAGGCTTATTTGCAGGCAGGGTGCATTGAAAGAGAATGTGTGAATTGCGGACCGGCCATCTCACTACACACATGTACTAAGGTACAAAACATGGCAGAGTTGGTGCCCATGACCAGGGGTACTTCGGGATACAGGTTTCTTGTGGTGCACACTAAAGCAGGAGCGGTCAAAGTGATGTTTACTCCAGCCACTTCTTGGTCACTTCTTGGTTTACGCACACATATCACAGATAGCGGCAAGTGGCATCGCTGACTCCCATCAAGTTTAACCGGTCCAGGGGTTCCAAAGGCAGATGTGACACATGCTTCCGATACTAAGGCTCATAAACAATAGTGACCTGGAAGCCACTGTCCAATAGTGCTGTAGTCCGCCATCCTTCAAGCTCAACGGGGATGGTTAGTGGTGGCCCAATCAAACCCTCAGGGATACCTCTGAACAAACGTGCCTGAGTTCGTAGTCTGTTGCATAGCGCAGGCGCCGGTTGTCGGCCGTTGCAGAGCTCAGATATGCAGTGATTAGTGTCAGCTGAGCTTACTCCTGCACTCGAGGTTCTGGCTGCTCCTCCACTACAACCTCCTGTGCATTTTCTGACACTGCTCAGGCGGGAGTTGGTTTGAGAGCAGTAAATCGGGCAGCTACTCGAGCATATTCTTGTTCTTGGTCGCACAGCCGAGTGGGGTGGCAATCATCCCCACACTGATGGCAGAATCTCCAAGGTGGTAATGAAGCCGGTGCAGATGTAACATATTCTCTGGGCTCTTGAGCGCATCTAAATACTTGATGTTCTCTGTCACGGGCAGAGGGGAAAAAGTCTCTACCCCGTGGGGGGGGCCACACTCAGATTTTCTCTGGGTAGTACCTGTTTCTGTAATTTCTTCACTAACTGTTGCAATCCTCAATCTGCTTCTGCTGAACAAAGGCATAGTCATGAGTGGGTGTCTTGTGTTGGACGGGATAACTCTGAGCCTCAACATTGCCGGTTTCTTCCTCCAGCGCCCTTATCGACCTCAGTAGCTCCTCGTATGGTGATGGGGAGTTCAGCTGTTCTTGCAGACCAAATTGGAGGATAGGTATGGCAGCATCTTTAGCCCCTCTAAGGCTCTGTTTTAAGCAGCATCGTTTCAGCTGGGGTGTCTCTACTCCTCCCCTTTGATGTGCCAAACGCAAAAGTTGATCAATCCGCATGAGGAATCCGGATAACTTCTCCCCAGATTTCAGTGAAGTGGAGTGGAACATCATCATCAAATCTTCTCCGGGATCGGTGGTGCCAAACGCTCCTTCCAGCGCAGCCATCACTTGTAGAGAAGTGGGATCTGGATTCACGGTGCGCAGGGACTGTACCGTCTGTAGTGCTGGTCCTCGCAAGACCTCTATCACACGCTTCCGATTCTCCTGGTCTGACACTTTCCAAACCTGACGCATAAGTTGAGCTAGATCGGCCCACACCTCGTACCCTTCCTCTCCTTTGGGGACGGGTTTGTCACCTGAAAAGGGGCGCAGCCGGGTGTAGGCTCCATGCTCATTAATCAACCGCAATGTGGGTTGTCGGTCCATAGTCATCCGGACTGCTTCAGCAACTGCTGCAGCGATAACAATGGCATCCTTAGTTGAGGTGTCAGCTTCAGGGTGTGTAGGTAGTCCAGGCCACGTGTCCAGCTACCACAGAGGGCAGGTAAACACTGGTTCGCCGCCTTGAAATTGGGTAGGCAGCACTTTTCCTGTAATAGAAACTCCACCGTAACATAACATTTAACATTTATTATCACGCCCTGGTAGGCGGCCCACACTTTTCACTTTTCCAGTGACCGATTCTAAAGGACCAGTCATGGCTAAAATGTAATATGTGGTTATGTTTAAGGGAACCTCTCCTATGATGAAACTGGCCTCGGGGCTAAGTCTCTCAGCCTGAATGCACTGTTTCACGTAGTCTTGTGTAATTTTGACTAATGGTGTAAATAGCTCGCCAGGGGGAAGGCCAGGGTTTTTTTTTTTGTTTTTTTGGGTGGGACACTCCCCTTCCCCCTGTGGGCTATCTCAGTAGTGCCTCCAAAAGTGTAAGGAGTTTCTCCCTGTGATGTTGTTTACTTGTTTAATCCTGTAAAACAAAGAATGAATAGCTACCGGTAGGAGACCTGAGTATGGGGGTGGGGATAACACCTTATGGCACACATGTGCCCGAGTTCTATATAGCCCAAGGGGGTGCAGTGGCGACCAGGAAGCAGCTAACCAAGGAGGGCGCATCCAGGTAAAGACAAAGGGCCTCATTATAACCCTGGCGCTCCCGTAATGAAGGGGGTCGGTACGGGACCGGCCCCCTTCATTACAGGAGCGCCGATTACGAGGTTCCCTTTGCAGGACCCTGTAAGGACGCTGGTGAAACCAGGCGTCCTTTCCGGGCCCCGCGAGGGGAAGAGGGAGGCAATAACGGGCCAGTTGTAATGTGCCTGTCATTACCTCCCTCCCCATTCCCATTAAGCCCTATGGGGGCTTATATGGGAATGGCGAATGGTTCCTGCAAGGAGGAATTCCCGGGTCCTCCTATGTCGGAATGACCTGGTAAGTCTTCATTGCAGGTACCCAGTAATGGAGCCCGGTTTGGAGGCAGCCATGGGTTGACAGGACACTTTTACCTTTGATAAATACAATGGAGTAATGCCTACAGGTGCTCCCTGGGAGCACACGTTTCCTGTGTGTCAAAAAAAAATACCTCCTCCTGTGACTAGTCTTTCTTGTGACAGAACACTTTTACCTTTGTTAAATACATAACATTAATGCCCACAGGTGCTCCCTGGAAGCGAACGTTTCTCATGTGACAAATAAATAGCTACTCCTGTCACTAGTCTTTCTTGTGACAGAACACTTTTACCTTTGTTATCTTGTTGACGCTTAGAGTCACGGACATTCCCTGAGAGAAAAAACGCGTCCTCCTGTGCCTGGCTACCAGCTTAATTTGTCACTGATCTTTCTCTTGACAGGACCCTATCACCCTCGGTATCTCGTTGACACTTCAGGTCACAGACATCCCCTGAGAAAAAAACGCTTCCCCCCTTGTGCCTGGCTACCAACTTAATCCATCACTGATCTTTCTCTGGATGAGATGTAGGCCGATAACCACCGACTGAATATGACACCCAACAAACAGGGTCAAGGCGAGGGCATGTAACACACCGCAAGCTGAGCAAACAACCTTCTACCTCTGCGCCTCCTGGAGGGGAACACAACTAGTATTACCCAAGTAACGTTTGGCTAAAACTAAGTAAAACACCCAGCCCGCTGATTGAGCCCAGCTGACTGCCTAGCGGTAACGGGTGTTCCCGTTGCCTCTTCGGGTATCTCCTACCTGCTCGGCCCCGGCTGCCTCATGAGCCCGAGTAATGAACGGTCCCTACTATGGCTTGCCCTCACTCTCCGTCCCGGGTGGCCAACCACCCCGATAGGCGGACGGCCTGGGATGAAGGGGGCCGGAGTCCCAGACTCGACAGAGGGCCTTGGTGGCCCCATGAGAATTCTCGGCTTCAGCCTGGATTCCTCTCTCCCTCTTCTCTCTCCTTACGAACCTCTGTCGGGCTGATATGCCCAACCAGCGTTTCCATTTTCCTTCACCAGCAGCAGAGCTCCCTGTAAACCTGAGGTGAAATCACCTCATAGATGGCCCCGCTCCCCCTGCTGGTAGTTCCTACATTATAATCGTCCTGTAAACTATGCGCCCAAAACCACCACTGTGTGGAGAGTGGCGAACACAAAAAAAGGACTAAAATACCCAGCCTGCTTCTGAATACGGCACTGAGCTCTCTCTATGCTGAAACCTTCAAGAAAAAGGGGTTCCCATGCACAATATGTTGGAGGTCGAGTTATTAGCAGATTATTTTAGGTAGGTTGAGGGAGTCAAAAATTCAATGGTGTTCTCGTCTCGTCTACCTCTCTCGCTAATGGGCAGGGTGGCCATTATAAAGATGATCATATTACCCCTCCTACCATATGGATTCATAAATGTCACTTACTATATTCCTAACTGTACTTCTTAGCGGGCCAACTGAAGCATGTCATCCAATGGATGGCCGACGACACCACAACTGATACCCGGCTGCTACAACCCGGTATCCCCCACATGCTACTAAGAGACCTCTTCTGGACCCCCCCCCCCAGAGGAAATCAGCACAAACCGTATCTAGTGATGCTCGGAATCCAGGTCTGGAAGAGAACTTGCAAAATCATGGGGATGACTGACCCATACTCACCCCAAATACCGATAGCGGCAATCATGGCAAACAGGCCAGGGAGCTCTAATAAAATAAGGAACACGTGGGAACCCTGTGTCGTCGCCACTCTTGGGGACCTTGTGGACGACCAGGTTGTTCTAACGTTCGCAGAACTACACAAGGCCACAGGATTACCAGTGGGGCAATTCTTACTCCACGCAGCGGTAATAAGGAAGCTTGTAGACAGATGGCCCGAGTTAGAGAACCTTGGAACAGGACATGACAGCATCGAAAATATGCTAATAACTTATAACATCCAAGGGGATCATGGGAAATTCCGAGAGGACTGGGGAGGGGTACTGGAATTCCTTCAAAAGGAATATAAAGAACAATGGTGCCCACACAATATAAGACTATTGGACTTATTCACGTGAACGAGGAAAAGATCTTCCGATGTAAAACATATACAGACTGAGTTATGCAGGTTGGGGGGAGGGGTGGAGGGATTTCTTTGTTTTCTTTGAATGAACTTTGATGCTTGATCCTTGTATGGTATGACATTGTGCCAAAAGAAACTTAATAAAAACATGTTTAAAAAAAATATGCTAAAACGGCCGAGGGCGGACACAAAACCTCAAGACTTTATGAATCAATGCTAGACAACACAACCAAGCAAGACCTTAAATGCAGGGCGAAGTGGGAACAAGAACTGGGCCTCCAATTTGAAGACAAGGAATGGGGATCTATAACCCACTATCATAAAAAAGTGTCCAGAAACGCCTGGCTGCAACTCATACAGTTTTACATAACCAACAGAGCGTACCTCACACCCGCAGCCATCACCAAATTCAAGGGGGCAAGGACAGCCGAGTGCCCAAAATGCTACGAACCCCAGGTGGGGATGACCCACATGTTTTGGGAATGCCAGGCCATCCAACCCTACTGGTCCCAGATTGCAGCGAGGGTCGCCAACGCCGACATTGTTCTGGACGTGCAGTCTCTGAGTTCGGACATCCTGGGCAGATACAAAAAAAACAAAAAAAAGAACAGACCCTTGAACAGGCTCAAAATATACATTTTAGCCAAAAGACGCAGAGCCATGGGGTGGAAATCCCCCAAGGCCCCCAGCGTAGCATCATGGTGGGAAGACCTCCGCAAATGGACAGCAGTGGAAACCGGTGCATGGGAGAACGCGCAAAGAGAGCAGAGACTGGAAATTAGTGAGGATCTACAACAATGGGTGGCGCTCACGGTATCGTTGTTTCATCCGTCTGCATCAGCTACCACATCTGATGGCACGGGCAGCCCAGGTCGCCCAACCAGTTAGTGAAGATGCTAGGAACTAAAGGGGTCTTGGAATTTGGGGGGGTTGGTGGGGTAGGAAGGGATTGGTTCAATCCTTAATTGCCACACTAGTGATGATAATGTTGTGTTGTTATAAAACCAATAAAACAAATAATAAAAAAAAAATGTCACTTACTACATTACAGCCCCTTTCTTTCGAGAATTAGAGTCCATACTAAAACCCTTTTCATGGGGCCCAAAGAGGCACAGGCTGTCCACAGCTATTCTCTCACTTCCCTTTGAACAGGGCCGAAATACAGCTGCCAAGATTAGAATATTACTATCTGGTAGCTCAATGTAGCTTCATTACCAGGTGGCTAGCTGACGAACCCAACACCGAGCATAGTTTGCTGGAAGCCCTAATCAGCCCTATGCGATTAGGGGAAGCTCTTTGATACCCTCCGAGTAAGCACGTAACCTATCCACAATTGCTGTCAGTAGGCAGACAAGCCTGGACACGGACGCAGTGAATCCTGAGGCATACACATCCGTATTCTCTGCATACGGCCATCCTAGTCAAAACTCGGTGGGACCCTGAAGAGTTAAAAGTAGCACAGTGTTGGGAAGAGATGGGCATTGCAACGTGGGAAACATGTATGAGAACGGCACCTATAGAGAATTCCTAGACCTCACCCAAAAAGAGGCACTCCCGAGAGGACCGTTTTTGAGATACATGAGGATAATTTAATTCGCTAGATGCACCTGGCCAGAGTGGCCGACGGAACCCCAGCCGAATGCACTCCTTATACTCATGCATGAATAAGAAAATGGCTGGAGACCGGTGTCTAGATTGTAACCGCTCTTAGTGTGTTCAGGGTATGTGTTTGTCTCGGGATGTGTGCAACTCTTATGCCCAAGTACCTAAAGGAGTCATGTTACAACTTCAATCCCCAGTCTAGTGCAGAAGTTGACTTAGTGTTGTTCAGCCCAGTTAGGGGAAAAAGGCATGATTTATGTCTACTGAATGTGATTCCGGATAGCCTCGCGAAGTTGTCTAGTATTTCCAGTACTATGGGTAAATTGTGATGTGGTTGGCATAGGTAAGGTAGTACGTCATCAGCGTACAATGAAAGTAAGTGAGTGATATTTCTTATGCGTATCCCAGCCTCAAGGTATTCCTGTCTGAGGTATGCAGCTACAGGTTCAAGCACTAGTATATAGAGCATTGGGGAGAGTGGACATCCTTGTCGAGTGCCCCTCCGAATATCCCACAGCTTGGATATGTGGTGCCCAGTACTGACTCTAGAAGTGGGGGAAGTGTAAAGTATCCTGACCCATCTTCTAAAATATGCACCAAACCCAAAACTCTTCAGCGCAGCCTCTATCCACCCCGAATAAACAGAATCAAAAGCTATTGCTCTGGACACCCATTCATCTGATCTATTATATGTTGTAACCTACGTAGGTTTGAAGTGGTGATGCGACCAGGTACATACCCTGTTTGGTCTGAGTGTATTAGCGTTGATATGCACTGCAAAAGTCGGGATGCGAGTATTGTCGTTAATAGTTTAACGTCGCAATTCAGCATGGCTAATGTTCTATATGAATCGCATATATCCGCCGGTTTCCCTGGCTTGGGATGGGAACAATCCATGTTTCTCGCATTGTGTCTGTGAGTCTTCCTGTTTCAAAGGTCTCTTCAAAGACCTTCAAAAGTGTGGGGGCTACTGTACTGCGATAAGTTTTGTAAAACTCTGCTGGGAGACCATCGCCTTCCGGTGTCTTCCCTGAGGCGGATTCAGTAATTGCTTCCTCCAGGTCTTGTAAGGTGAAGGGTCGGTCTAGGAGATTGCGTTGGCTGCTAGTGAGGGACGGAAGTTTGATTTCTGTAAAGGACTCCACTATGTCTTCAGCTGGTATGTGGGTATTTTGACTGTATAGTGTAGCATACTATGTGGCAAGTATGTCATTAATCATGGTTTGCGCCCTCCAGGGTTCCCCACACTCATCGCGCAAAAGCGTAATCAGAGCTATGGGATGTTCCTTGCGGCACAACCAGGCAAGGAGTTTTCCTGGCTTATACCCTTCCGCATGGGTGCGTGCCATATGAGTGGCATAATCAAACTTTCCACCTATATACCATCATAAGAACCCTCAGAGAAGCCTGCTTAGCTGCCATTGCATCCAAATGTAAGCTGGCTCTATCATCTGTGAGATACCTTGGCTTTTTTGTAGGGAATGGCAGTGTCCAGCCCCAATGAGAAAAAGTGAAAGCCGTTCTAGATACTCCCACACCCAAGACTAAGAGAGACCTCAGTGCATTCCTCGGATTGATTGGTTATTACTGAAGGTTCACTCCTAATTTCTCGGTTAAAAAAGCTAGATTAACCGACAAATTAAAGAACGCTGAACCCCAGAAGCTTTATTGGACTGATGAAGATGACATATGCTACAACCACTTAAAACAAAGCTTGTGCCAGAACCCAATCCTTCAAAGTGGTAGATTTTTCAAAGGAGTTTGTATTACAAACGGATTCCTCTCTCACAGGCTAGTCAAAAACTCTTCCCTCGTGAAAAGAACTACTCTGTATTGGAGTTAGAGGCTCTTGCCATCAAATGGGCAATTACCCATCTAAGATACTACTTTTTGGGGAGGAAATTCACCCTTGTCACAGACCATTCACCTTTACGAAAGGACTCTAACCCTCGAGTCATGCAATGGTTCTCAGACCTAGAACCCTACTATTTTCACTGTGGAACACCGAAAAGGCAAAGACCAGGAGAACGTCGATTTCCTTTCTCGTTTCCCTGTGAAACAGATGCAGCAACATCGCATAGGGGAAGGGTGTGAGAGACCAGAAGGAGTCTCACTGGCCAGTTCCCACGGATCTCTCAATCAGGTGGCCAGGGCACAGCCATCGCCTGTGGATCCAAACCCTGGGTGTGGACCAGTGCGGGAGGATCACCTGGGTGAGGGGTCCTCAGCGAGTGGAAGTGGGACACCGGATGGTGAGACGTGGTATCCCTCTCTGCCCTATAACACCTTTATCTCATTTTACCCGATGGGATATTTAGAAACTCAACCCTCGTGTCCCCTTTTTCCTGCACAAACACTTTTACACAGACAGCCTGATCTGGGAGAAAACAGACTCACACGCAAGCCATGTACCTGACATGCCCCAATACTATGGTCAGGCGGGGTCAGGCAATTATCAACAATCACTCACACCTGAATTCCATCACACTTCCCCACATGGATAAAAGGCGGAGCACGAGAGTACACTCTGAACGAGGCAAAGCACACAAAGGTACAGCAGTTTCGAGTTGGCAGCTGAACGAGGGGAGAAAGATGGCCAGGCACGAGAGGTTCGTGAGAAGGGCAACACCCTTGACCTTTTTTGCAGGAAGCCGTTCCTTTCAAGAACCCTTCAAGGCAGAAAGCGTAAGACCAGGAAACTAGGCTGAAGAGTCCTGCATTGTGTGTTGGAGATACTGAGGGCCCTCCCGCGTAACTGACCAAGGTGGGTAGGAGCAGCAGACGCTGTGGTATCGTCCTTGGCTCCAAGAACAAAGAAGCGACAGAGAACAACACAGCCAGTGAGTTGGGGAGACCGGTCTGTGTTGAAGTCAGGGTTGCAAGTGGCAACATTGTAAAACCAACGCTGAAACGAACATTGTTAAACGCGCATGATGAAAGACGCAACTAAAGCTAAAGTGCTGAGGAATGTCTGAACATTAGAAGGAAAGATACAATACCGTTGACAGAGTGGTCCAGCACCGTGATTGTGCTCTATCGAAGGACTCTCTACGGTATCCTGACAAGAGAAACGAAAGTAAAAGATCAATGTGAACTGTAATTGTGTGAAGTCAATCGAAGTGGTCTTGTGCCGGTTTAAGCGAAACCCAATGCACATTCGAAAGTCTTCAATTCTGGGATCAAAAGGGATCTGAGCCCGGATGAGGGGGATCCATGGTTCGAGCCTGAAAGGGGGAGTCCAAGTTGAGAACATTGTGGAAAAGAGGATATGAGCCCGGACGAGGGGGATCCATGGTGCAGGCCCGAACGAGGGAGACCAAATTGTGAACATTGTAGAAAAGGGGTCTGAGCCCAGACAAGGGGGACCCGTGGTCCAAGCCCAAAGGAGGGAGACCAGTCTTGAACTTGTGAATGTGAAAACCCTGACAAAGGAAAGGAACCTTTGTGTTTTGTTTGTTACATCAGGCCCTCAGACTGTTGTTGCAAGAGACATTGGCGGAAGGCCCTGATGTTTATTTGTTGAACTGTTACCTCGTGGCCAAGAAGCCAAAGTGTGTGCAAAGCCGGCAAGTGCCGCCTTGCCCTGTGCTGAAAACGCGGGGAAGGGATGCCCACGGCTCAACTATCCTGATATATCATTTCTTAAACACTTTTCTTTTGCATACATTGTTATCCCACACCATTTTGTATTTAGAAGTAAGGATTGGCAATAGGTTTATTAGTATAGGCCCTTTTATCTTGACAGACTCCACAAGGACTGTGTTATTATTATTTGATGGTTGTAGCTTGCTCCCATCTTTAGATTTATGTTTAGATAGGCGTTCTACCAGCCCCTTGAAGTTCAATAAACTCCCTTGAACTGTGATCACTTGTGTCTGATTTCACTGTTTGATACCATGCCTTCCTTGCAGTGGTTTGGGTGGACAGGGGCAGGGATGGAGGGGGTCACATAGGCCTTAGCATGGCCATAGGATTTGGCAGGGAAGATGCATAACTAAATATTTGCAGGCTGTGTATTCTTCACATGCCACCTCAACTACTTCTTCTATTCCCATGTCAATAGTTCTAGCTCCACCTTATAGTCAAAACTACTCCCCATAAAAAAGACATGCTTCCACCAATACTGCTCAACGAATATGTCTATTGTTACTGCCTGATCTGAAGCCGAGGTTAGAGGTAAAATCACAAGTTACTTACCCATGGCAACGTTCTTTCAACTGGATGATCCTCACACATATTCCTCATTTTATGATATTTCCATATCCAGCTTCAGTTGCTTTGGAAATGTACTCCAGCAGCGGATGCTGTACGTCGATGCCTGTCGACTCGATGTCCCTCTGAGGCCTCTGTCTCTATGTCAAAGTCATCAATGGTGTAAAGCGCGCTCAGTGCCCGTGGCTTCAGTTCTGTTTTTAACATGTATAGGACATCCTACACCCGACGGTTACTCCTCCTGAAAGAGAGAAGGCTGTAATCACATGGAAAATTCTACTGCAGGGCAGGTTGGGAGGGGCGATGAGGAATACGTGGGAGGAACATCCAGTGGAAAGAATGTTACCATGGGTAAGTAACTTGTTCTTCGAATGGATTGTGGCCTCCCACGTATTTCTAATCTTATGATAAACTCCCAAAGCAGTGTATGTATTCCTAGAGGAAGGAGTCAGAATTTAGGAGTTCCTTATAGGTCTGTATGCACAGAATGCAGCAGTGCCTTTCCAAATAAACCCTCCAGGCTTGAAGAAGAGTCCAGATTATAGTGTTTGGTAAAAGTGTGTATGGATAACCATGTGACTGCCGCACAAATATCTTTAATTGGGACAACCCTCTTGAGGGCAGAGGAGGTAGGCATGCCCCTAGTCGAATGAACTCTACGTTACGCTCACCCGGCTCCCACAGAGGCGTCGATCGGAACTGGACAGCTGCGGTCTCCACCAATGTGACGCGTAGGGCCGAGATGACGGACTGGACTGGCCCACCTAGCTTCGTTTGCTTGGCCCGTAGGAATATTCTTCTGCAAATGGAGAAAGGGAATTAACCACCCGTGGAGTTGAGCGTAAATCCCCCCACCCCTGCTGTTCTCCCCACAGATTACCTTTGATGTCCCCTCTTATAGTCTCACCTGATGGTTTGAAAAGATGAGCTCTCCATCGTGCATTGAGCGCAGGGGCGCGTTGATAACCAGTTGCTTCACTGGCTCGAAGGAATTGGTGAGTTCCAGAACAATATTGAGTCCGAGATTCCCGGCAAGACGCCGTAAGTATAAAGTTCGTAAGAGTTAAAATGCCTGACTTTCACTCTTGTCTGATTCCTTGCAGGTTGCAGCTTGATCCTAATGAAGAGTTCCTCGTGGCAACCAGTAGTATTCTGGTAAGGATTTGTATTTTCCAACACAGTTCGATAAAATAATGTCAATATGTAACCTGTTGCTTTCTCCCTTATTCAGGCGCTGAGAGAAAGTATGAAGTCTTGCGGAATAATACCTCCGGCGGTAAAATCAGGTAAGTCTATTGTGGTGAGGAGGGTTCCCCTTGTTAGTCCCTTTGTTTCACCTTGCTGTCCTTTTGTTTCCCCTTAGGGGCCGGGGTTTGCCGAAGATGCAGTGGAAGCTGCGCCGACCCGTGAAGAGGAATAGTACTCCCGGTGGTAAAATCAGGTAAGTCTATGGGAGGGTAACTAATATTCCTCTGTATATTCACTTGGCTCACCTTGCTGTTCTTCTCTTCTCCTAAGGTGCCGGAGTGCGGCGGGAACATACAGTAGGATGCGGTGGAATGTGAAGATGCTGCGAAGGCCGGTGAGTTCAGCGCGGCGCTGCAGCAGGCGAGGCGACATGCATAAAATAACTTCTTTCTTCCAGCTCGAAGGCGCGATGGATAGGGAATTCAGGTAAGGATTAAAGGTATTGCTCTTGTTCTAACCTTTTCTCCTTCTTTCCCCCTTTTTCTAGGAGCTCCAAACTCGAGGCGGGCGTGGCAGAAGGCTGGATGCAGACTTGCAGGCACAGTGAGCGTTACGCTGCTGGATGCAGAATAACGCAAAGCGTGTGCTGCTCTTCGGGCGTGGTTTAAATAGCCTCCAATGTAGTCCCAGGTAAGTATTCCTCCCCAGTCCCGCCCGAGTAAAAAATAGTCCCTAAGTAAAGTAGTCCCTTCCAAGCTCTTTTGGCTTGGAGCTCTTGCAGCATGGTCTGCATCAGGTAAGTTTGCAGCATGGTCTGCATCAGGTGAGTTTTAATCTATGAGCCTGGCCCCAATCGGGGTGCATGAACATGGTCACTAGGTTCCCATGACCTTTCCTGTGGTCCGTAACCTTTCCAGTCGATTAAATAAAAGAGTTTTGACTTTATCAGCTTGGAGTCCAGGATGTTCTTAACTTCAAATTCGGGTTCTCCGTCTAGAAGGATAGGGTCTGGTGGCTTGGTTAGTCTTGTTCCTGGTTGCACTGGCTTCAAAAGTGACATGAAAGACGGGGTGAATTCGCATATTAGCAGGTAAGTCCAACTTGACAG
The DNA here is from genome assembly GCF_040938575.1 of Ambystoma mexicanum. Taxonomy (NCBI): domain Eukaryota; kingdom Metazoa; phylum Chordata; class Amphibia; order Caudata; family Ambystomatidae; genus Ambystoma; species Ambystoma mexicanum. The sequence continues at coordinate 495,166,411 of NC_090936.1, read as the reverse complement.
CCACCGGGTTGATAATGGCCTTAATAGAGTAAGGTCCCAAATATCTGGGGTTAAAGGTCCGTGTTCCCTTTAGAGGTATATGTTTTGTGGCTAACCATACTTGGTCCCCTATCTGGTATTGTGGAGTATCACTTCTATGCCGATGAGCATCTTTCTTGTATTTTTCTTTCGCCTGTTTTAAATGTGTAGTTGCGTCCTTAAAGGCTTGTGTAATCGTAGTGTGCAGATGGTCCACTGCGGGCATTTCTAAGTGTTGGGGTGAGTCAAGGTCTGAGGTTCGAGGATGGTGCCCATATAAGGTATAAAAGGGGCTTTGTCCAGTTCCAGAGTGTACTGAATTATTGTATGCATATTCGGCGATCCAAAGAATGTCTTTCCAATTACTCTCAGTCTGATGTAACATACAACGCAGGTATTGTTCGAGAGTCTGGTTGGTCCTCTCCGTTTGACCATCGGTCTGGGGGTGGTGACTGGTCGATAACCTCACATCGATATTGCACCAATTGACAGCATTTTTTCCAAAAATGTGAAATGAATTGACTGCCCCGGTCAGAGACCAATATGGACGGAAATCCGTGTATGCGAACAATGTTTTCGAGGAACTCCTTGGCCAGGATTGAAGCTGAAGGTAATCCCTTTAAAGGAATAAAGTGGGCCATCTTGGAAAAAAGATCCACAATAACTAGAACAGTGTTAAATCCATTGCATAGGGGTTGATCAGTAATAAAGTCTAACAATAAGGTGTGCCATGGTGTAGGCGGAATGTCTAAAGGTTGTAAGAGTCCAGCTGGTTTTTTTCTTTTGACTTTGTTTTGGGCGCAAATGCCACAAGACATCACACATGATTTAATATCCTTTCGCCAGGTGGGCCACCAGAATTGTCTTTTAATTTTAGCTTCAGTTTTTGCAATACCTGGGTGCCCCTCCATTAGGGTATCATGATAACGGGAAATGACTAGCTCTTGTAGTTCCTTGTGTGGCAGAAATAGCCGCCCTTGGTAATAAGGCAGATCATTGGTGACAGAGTAGTCTGGGCCTTTTTTTACCCAGTCCTGCAGGGCTGTAGGATCAAAGAGTTGCTGGATCTTTACCTGAATGTCCTCTAGGGTCTGTAGAGTAGTCATGCCAAGAATTCTTTGTTTGGAAATTATAGGTACTGGTTCTGGGTTCACTTCTGCCTCTCCCATCCTTATTCGGGATAAGGCGTCTGCTTTACCATTCTTACAACCTGGTCGATAGGTTATTACGAAATCGAACTCGGCAAAGAACAATGCCCATCGGAGTTGACGTGAAGATTGGACCTTGGCTGTCTTTAAATACTGTAAGTTTCGGTGATCACAGTAATGGTATGCCTGGCACAGAGAAGATAGTGCCGCCAAGCCTTGAAGGCGGATTTAATGGCTAATAACTCCTTGTCGGTAACTGCATAGTTTAACTCGGGTGCCGAGAACTTTCTGGACCAAAATGCTACTGGATGAACCTGGCCAGTTTCAGGGTCCTTTTGAGACAGGACAGCTCCCATGGCTAGACTGGATGCATCAGTTTCCACTATGTATGGAAGTTCAGGGCGCAGGTGCTTTAATACAGGTGCAGACATGAATTTCGCTTTCAGCTCTTGGAAGGCATTTTCAGCTTCTTCAGTCCACATAAAGCGTTTATTTTTTCGCAAGAGTGCTGTGATGGGATGTACAACATGTGAAAAATCCGGGATGAATCTGCGGTAGAAATTGGCAAAGCCGAGCATGCTTTGTACTCCTTTAACTGAACTTGGTGATGGCCACTTAAGGATTGCGTCCACCTTTCGTGAGTCCATTCGGACTCCCTTTGGGGTCAGGATAAACCCAAGGAATTCAACTTCTGTGGCATGAAAAACGCATTTTTCCAGTTTTGCATATAGTTTATGCTGGCGCAATTTTTCAAGGACTGCTCGGACGTGCTTCACATGGTCAGATTCTGAAGAGGAGTATACTAGAATATCATCGATATATACGACAACACAAACGTCAATGAGTTCACGAAGGACATCGTTCATGAAGTATTGGAAGGTTGCTGGTGCATTGCACAACCCGAAAGGCATCACCTGGTATTCGAATAACCAATACTTAATGCGGAAAGCAGTCTTCCATTCGTCGCCTTCTTTTACACGTACCAGATGGTATGCCCCCCGGAGATCTAATTTAGTGTATATACAAGCGTCCTTCACTTGGTCTAGAAGTTCAGGGATCAGAGGCAATGGGTATCGGTTCTTAACAGTTATCTGGTTCAATGCGCGGTAGTCTATGCACGTTCTGAGGTCACCTTCTTTTTTGGGCACGAAGAACAAAGCTGAAGATGCAGGGGACTTGGATGGGCTAATAAAGCCATTGGCAAGGTACTGGTCTAAGTATTGTCGTAGGTGAAGGTTCTCAGGTTCCGTAAGGGCATAGATCCTGCTACAAGGGGGTTGTGCACCGGGCATGAGATCGATTTGACTATCGTACAATCTGTGAGGAGGTAAGGTGTTTGCCTGTTCTTTTTGGAAGACATCCTGGAATTCTTGGTATTCTGGAGGTAGTTGCATGACTGCTGTGGTTACTGTGGCCAGGCCTGCGTTCTGACTTTTCTTTGGGTAACAGGTTTGTGCACAATGCGGGAAGGTTATTCTCTTCTCTCGCCAATCAATACAAGGATTATGTGTTTCCAACCAAGGTATCCCCAGTATTATTTGGAACTGTGGGGCTTTGATTAAATCAAACACAATAGTCTCTCGATGACCATCCTGACCCAATAGTGTCATGTCTGCGGTGGAATGAGTTACAGGCCCAGAGGCAATTTCAGTTCCATCAACTGTGGTGATGACATCTGAGGTGGTTTTTCGGCAGAGAGGTAGATTTATCCTGGAAGCCAATTCATAGTCCACATAGTTTCCTATGGCCCCGCTATCAATGTATGCCCTTACTGCGTGCATACGCGATGGCTGCCCTGGATCTACGAGGACCATTGGTATGATGAAATGCGAGGTCTGAGTATCCTTCTTCAAGCTCGGCAAGCGGACCTCTACGCTTGTCGGGCGTGGTCTTTTCCCGAGTCTGACTCCATATGGCTTTTATCAGCAGCTCCTACCACCTTCTTGGGTGGTTTTACAGGGCAATCCCGTAGAAGATGCCCAGAAGTCCCACAATATAGACACAATTGCATTTGCCGTCTCCTTTCTCTTTCCTTCTAGGTTAAGGATCCTTTAACCCCTCCGATTTGCATGGGTTCTGAAGTATCTGCTCCTTTGGGGTTAGCGTGGGTTTTGACCAACACCCGATTCTCAAACTTGGCTCGATCAGCCTTTCTGTTCTGAAGTCTGTGATCTAACTGGACCACTAAGTCTATATATTCAGCGCAGTCTTGAGGTGGGTTCACGACTTGAGCCAAGACATCCTTGAGTTCTCCTCGAAGCCCTCGATGAAATAACGTGATTCGTTTTACCTCAGGCCATCCAGTTTCCACTATCAACCTATTAAAGGTTGCGATGTAGGATAGAAGGTCCTGGTTACCCTGTCGTAGGGACAAAAGTTCATTTTCCAGGGCCTGTCCTTGGGAGTGCCGGGCAAATAGTCTTTCCATGCTCATTTGAAAGCCCTGAAAATCCCGAAGAATTGGGTCATCCTGAGTAACTAGTGGAATTGACCAATCAGCTGCACTGCCGCTGAGATATGAAAATACAAAGGCTACCTTGGCTTGATCATTTGGGAAGGCTCCAGGTCTGCATAAAAAGTGCAAGCAGCATTGGTTCATAAACAGGGCAAACCTTTTGGGATCTCCGGCAAAGAGTTCAGGTGGAGCTAATGGAATATTTCCTGGTAGGTTTATTTGCACAGGGTTACTCGATAACATAGGAGCTTGATTTCCCCCGGAACCAGGTAGGGGTGCTTGTCCAGCCTGGCTTTGCAATAGTTGCCTAGCAAGGTCATCAGTTCTCTCATTTGACAAAATCAGTTCTCTCCTAAGAGCATTGGTTTCTTGACGGGCGGAATGCACTTCAGCCCTCAGTTCCCCTAGTAATTGGGCCAATTGGTCAGTCTCTGAGGTATCCATAACGCCCGGGTGGGAATTTGTGGGTAGGCTTTGCGTTCTGTTACGCTCACCTGGCTCCCACAGAGGCGTCGATCGGAACTGGACAGCTGCGGTCTCCACCAATGTGACGCGTAGGGCCGAGATGACAGACTGGACTGGCCCACCTAGCTTCATTTGCTTGGCCCGTAGGAATATTCTTCTGCAAATGGAGAAAGAATTAACCACCCGTGGAGTTGACCGTAAATTCCCCCGCCCCCGCTGTTCTCCCCACAGATCACCTTTGATGTCCCCTCTTATAGTCTCACCTGATGGTTTGAAAAGATGAGCTCTCCATCCTGCATTGAGCGCAGGGGCGCGTTGATAACCAATTGCTTCACTGGCTCGAAGGAATTGGTGAGTTCCAGAACAATATTGACTCTGAGATTCCTGGCAAGATGCCGTAAGTATAAAGTTCGTAAGAGTTCAAATGCCTGACTTTCACTCTTGTCCGATTCCTTGCAGGTTGCAGCTTGATCCTAATGAAGAGTTCCTCGTGGCAACCGGTAGTATTCTGGTAAGGATTTGTATTTTCCAACACAGTTCGATAAAATAATGTCAATATGTAACCTGTTGCTTTCTCCCTTATTCAGGCGCTGAGAGAAAGTATGAAGTCTTGGGGAATAATACCTCTGGCGGTAAAATCAGGTAAGTCTATTGTGGTGAGGAGGGTTCCCCTTGTTAGTCCCTTTGTTTCACCTTGCTGTCCTTTTGTTTCCCCTTAGGGGCCGGGGTTCGGCGAAGATGCAGTGGAAGCTGCGCCGACCCGTGAAGAGGAATAGTACCCCCGGTGGTAAAATCAGGTAAGTCTATGGGAGGGTAACTAATATTCCTCTGTGTATTCCCTTGGCTCACCTTGCTGTTCTTGTCTTCTCCTTAGGTGCCGGAGTGCGGCAGGAACATACAGGAGGATTCGGTGGAATGTGAAGATGCTGCGAAGGCCAGTGAGTTCAGCGCGGCGCTGTAGCAGGCGAGGCGACGCGCATAAAATAACTTCTTTCTTCCAGCTCGAAGGTGCGATGGATCGGGAATTCAGGTAAGGATTAAAGGTAATGCTCTTGTTCTAACCTTTTCTCCTTCTTTCTCCCTTTTTCTAGGAGCTCCAAACTCGAGGCGGGCGTGGCAGAAGGCTGGATGCAGACTTGCAGGCACGGTGAGCGTTACGCTGTTGGATGCAGAATAACGCGAAGCGTGTGCTGCTCTTCGGGCATGGTTTAAATAGCCTCCAATGTAGTCCCAGGTAAGTATTCCTCCCCAGCCCTGCCCAAGTAAAAAATAGTCCCTAAGTAAAGTAGTCCCTTCCAAGCCTCTTTTGGCTTGGAGCTCTTGCAGCATGGTCTGCATCAGGTAAGTTTGCAGCATGGTCTGCATCAGGTGAGTTTTAATCTATGAGCCTGGCGCCTATGGCTAGGACTGACTCTCCGACTGGACCCAAATAGCCCCTAGCAGGGGTTGTTGGGCTTGCTTAGGATAACTTGATGCCTGCTTCCGGGGTTGCTGGACGTGGTCTGGGCTCCCTGGGGTAGGCATCATGACACTCTAAGACCCTCCGGAGGATCCTGTCCAGCTAATCTGTAACATTCAGATATTCCTAAAATGATCCATCTTGATAAAGTTTGTTTTCGAAATTGCCTTACCCAACTAGTGGCCCGTGTAGCCTACAAAATGTTGTTCATCCTGTCTTAGTTTCTACATCTGCAGGATGTCTAAACTAAGTGCAAGCCTTGGATCAAACCTGTGTAACCTCTCCTCTTCCTTTCCAGGACGAGGAGTAGGATAAAAAGAAGGGAACATTATTTTCTAAGTTAAATGGAACTCAGACACAATCCTAGGCAAAAAGGAAGGTTTAACCTTAAGGAACACCTTGTCCTTATAGAAGATTGCATAAGGAGGCTTGCAGGACAAGGCCTGAAGTTCACTCACTCTTCGGGCTGAAGTGATGGCCACTAAAAGGATGGTCTTTAAAGTTAATAACCTTAAAGGACAGGAATGGATATGCTCAAAAGAAGCACACATTAGAAATATCAACACCAAATTGAGGTCCCAAATTGGGACTTGAAATGGGACCGGAGGAAATGTATTTGTTAGTCCTTTTAAGAATTGTAATACTAGTGGCATCTTGAAGAACGATACCTCCTCAGAGGAGCGCTTAAAAATAGAGAGCGCTGCCAGATACACCTTAATTGTACCAACATGGAGCCCCAGATTGGCCAGGTGTAATAAGAATGATAACACCATAGGTGTATTGCATGTAAAAGGATCCTCATTCTGATCCCTGTACCAGCTGCCGAATTTGTTCCAACGGCAGCATGACAAAGATTTTGTTGCTGGCCTTCCTTCTCTCCATTACGTCGTCTGGGAGGTCCCAATCCTTGTATCACAACCTCTTAGAAACCATACATGAAGGTTGAGTGTCTTGACCTCTGGATGGAGAACCCGACCCTCCTCTTGAGAGGAGGATCTCTCTTTGTGGAAGACGCATTGGAGGGCAGATGAACATATCCAGAAGGTCCGGGTACCAAGTTCTCCTGGCCCAATCCGGAGCAATTAGGATCATGCATTTTCTGAACCTCCTCAACCTCCTGATGACTTGAAGAATGACAGGGACTGGAGGAAACGCGTATAGGAGTGGAAACTCCCAGTCCACTATGAACGCGTCCCCTAGAGCTCGTCTTTGGGGAAATTCCTTTGAGCAGTACCGCTCGCACTTCCGGTCAACACCGGTCGCGAACAGATCCACTTCAGGGGTTGTCAAAGGGTGAAGATCTCTTGAAGGACTTCCTGAGCTGATTCCCACTTGTGGGAGACTGTGCTCTGCCTGCTCAGAGCTTCCGCCGGCGTATTCTCCACTCCGGCTAGATGAATTGCCGATAGGGAGATTCCTTCTTGAATTGCCCAGAACCAGCACTGTCTGTATTGCACAGTGGTAGTGACCCTACGCCTCCTCTCTTATTGAGGTAGTACATGGCCACTGTGTCAGTCATTATCAGGACATTCTTCCCCCGTGCAGAGGGCAGAAATGCCTTCAGCGCTAGTGTGATTGTCCTGAGCTCCAAAAGGTTGATATGTAGTTTGGACTCCAAAGGAGACCAACAATCGTTGATTACCAGATCGTTGGTATGTGGTCCCCACCCTGTGAGTGAGGCGTCCGTTACTACTTTTATCTCCGGCCATGGTTGCCAAAAAGGTTCCCCCTTCAAAATGTTGTCCTTGCAGGCCCACCACAGGAGGTCCTGTGCGACCCTGCTTGGAACCTGAAGGAGATCTGACATCCTGCGTGAGAATTGAGACCATTGAGTCCTGAGAGCCCACTGGAGAGATCTCATTCATTCTCAGGCATGCCTCTAGCACCAGAAAAATGCAGGATGCCATGAGGCTGAGCAACCTTAGAAAGTCGAAGGCCAGGAGATACTAGGCACTTTGGAATTTGGTGACCATCTGCAGAATGTCTTGAGCCCTCACTTCTGGTGGCAAGTCTTTTCCCAGGGATGCATCCAGGACGGCTCCAGTGAATTGGAGCTTTTGAGATGGTATCATGGGAGACTTCTTCAAGTTGAGGGAGAAGCCCAGTCCGTAGAGAGAATGACAGGTGTTGCTGAGATGTTCTAGGGCTTGTTCAGTGGAACTGGCCCTGATCAGCCAATCGTCCAGGTAGGGGTAATGTAAATCCCCCCTCTCATGAGACTCGCTGCCGCCACTGCCAACAACTTGGTGAAAACCCTCAGGGCGAGGTCAGCGCAAATGGCAGAGCTCGAAACTGATCATGAGAACCGCCAACAGCGAAGATCAGGTACTGTCTGTGCTTGTGATGGATTGGCACATGAAAGTAAGCAGCGTGAAGGTCCAAGGATAATCAGTCCAGAAGCTGGAGGGCCTGAAGGATCTGAGAAAGGGTAACCATCTTCAACTTATCCTTCTTGAGGAACTTATTCAAGTGTCTTAAGTCCAAGATGGGTTTCAATCCTCCGTCCATCTTGGGAATTAGAAAGTTCAGTGGAATTAGGAAGTATGGGGAGTACCAGCCCTTGTTCCTCTCCGCTACAGGTACTGGTTCTATAGCACCTTTCTCTAGCAGGGTGAAGATTTCCTGCATAAGGAGCGGATCTGGAACTTTGAAAGAGCTGTTCCCCGTTGGAAAACTCTGAGGCTTTTTTTAGAAAGGGAAGGCAGTAACCCTGGGCAACTGTTTCCAATGCCCATGCATCTGAAGTAATGCCTCGCCATTCTTTCAGATGCAGAGAGTCTGCCTCTCACCCGGGTCTTGTAAACTAAGGCCTCAGAGAGGTTTTGAGGCGGCTGGAGCAGTGGCTGATGGTAAAGTAGCCGTTGCCTCAGCAGTTTTAGTACCTCTTTACCGTCCACCACGGGGGGAATATTTTTTGACCTCTTTGCTTGGACAGTCCTCTCCCCCTTCCAACTGAAGAGTTAAAGCAAAAGGACCTACCCCTCCAAGGTGTGCCAGTGGGGCGGTTTTGTGGCTGTCTAATAGCAGCACCAAGGATTTTGCTGCTGCTTTGTAGGTCTGCAGTTTCTCCAGGCTCGCGTCAGCCTTGCTACCAAATAAATGTGTGCCATCAAAGGGCATGTTAATAAGTCTGGATTGCACATCTGGAGCAGAACTGATTTTCTTAGCCAGGCAAATCTGTGCATTACTGAACTAGCCGCCATTGACCTGCTGATACTGTCAGCAGTGTCGAGGCCTATCTGGAGGGATTCGCTCATCACATCCTTTCATCTTTGACTAGATTTAAAAATCTGCCTCTTTTGTCCCCTTTGGGGATATACTTAGCCGCCATTGCTATACATTCCCAAATAGTGTAAGTGAACCTAGCCAACATGCACGTGGCATTCACTGACTTTAGGGCCATACACCCAGCAGAGAAAAATGTCTTGGCCTAAGCGTTGTAACACTTGTCATCTCTGTCTGGGGGAATAGTCGGTATGCATTTTGTTTTGAGGTAGATGTGGCAGTCTGCACCACCAAACATTCAGGAGTGGGATACTTTGTCAGATAACTGGGGTCACTACTGGACGCCCTGTATTTGGATGTTAGTTTTTTATTTACAGCCGGAATTAATTCTGGCATTTCCCAATTTGTATTTACTCACCTTTGCAGAGCCACATGAAAAGGAAGAATAGGAGGTCCTTTATCTAGGATATCTGTAAGATCATCCTGCACATATATATATATTTTTTATTTTAGTTTGTTACAAACATTTTAAAAGGTAAAAGAACACATTTAGAAGTAAAAAAGAATCGATGTTTACAGAAAAGCAACAGACGCATGTCTCCAAAACATTTGCACAAAAGAAAAGATAAGGGAGAAGAAAGGAAGAGAAAAAGGAAGCAAAGAGAGGAAAAACGCAAGAAAGAGAACATCAGAAGCAAAAAGCACTACTCCACAGCCGTTCTCTTGTTGATGATGGATTAGGCCATTTTTGGCTCTAAATTATTACATCATTATGTGCTTAGATTGACCACATCTTGTTCAATTCAGTTTGCATAAAGCGATAAATCAAATGTCCGTTTTTGACAGATCTTTCTGGCATCAAGATCCACAAGTCCTCTCCCCATGAAGTGCTTGGATCGTACTTAGAACGTCAACATCTTGTTCACTTGGTCTAAATAAAATGTTAATGTAAACGTCATTTTTTTGTCGAATCCTTCTGACATCAAGGTCCACCAGTCCTCCCCGCCTAAAGACGGTCTTTTAGCGATTTCGTTGCCAGGAGGTTTAGTTCTCAGTGTTTTCAATAATGGGCAGAATAGGGTCAAATGTATCAGACTTTCAATGGTATCCGCACAAAATCTGCATCTTTGGTCCAGGTCGCAATTATGGTTTCTTAAGCTTTGTTTTTCTTTGGTTTGGAAAAGATTTAGTAAAAATGTCATTAAGATGGATCTATGATATTTGCTGGGGAACTTTTCAAGATAGGGTGGTAGCTTGTTATAGGCTTTAGATTCTGGAGCTGCTTGTCGCATACATCTATGTTGTGTTCTATGCTCCATTGTATCAACCCAATCTTGCCGCCACAGTTTCTTTTTTAACTTCATTTGCATTACATCGAAGGGCGTTATTGTCTGTGTTTAGTTGCATTAAGATCTGTTGACATTGAAACACCTGTTTAGACAGCATGGATTCGGGTTCTCCAGATTCTGCGATGTTCAAAATATTCAACTGCAGTCGACTAGTTACATCGATCGCTTTTCGATACAGATTCAGCATGTTCCAGATGATTCTTGCGTTAATCGATGTAAGCCCTAACTCATACCTGATGCAAGCCATCAGGGTTCCTTTTGGTAGATTTAAAATTTTACACCAGAATACATTTTGACACGCGGCCCATATCAGGGTTGAACAACCCAGAGCAGCTTCTGCACCATGGATCAAGGATGGTACCACCTTGGATTTGTAAAAATCAACAACGGGTTTTAATGAGAATTTACTAAACCTACTATTTATCCTTGATCCTTGCGCAGCTGGTTGTCTACATTTTGCTTTTAACTTCTGAGCCAACGGTTCATCGTTAATGTTGGAATTGATTACCATGCCTAGGTATAGTCTCACCTATGCATTTTAGCTTTTGTTACCCCAGTTTCCATTGGAATTGTTTTTTGTTTGTTTTTTTTAGATCTTCTCAAATTCTGAATCACTAACATTTCAGATTTGACAGGGTTTATCAGGCCATTTATGTCAACATATTCCTCTAATTCAGACAGTTTCCATTGGAGACCAATTGGGGTTACATCTAGCAAGACTAAATCGTCCACGTATAATAGCCAACTTATGTGCTTTCCATTCATTTTAGGCGCAAACAAAGTCACACTTCCCAATATTGCACCAATATCTGCTATGAATAAGTTGATTAGCACGGAAGATAGAGGGCATCCCTGCTTCCCACCTCTGGATGTTTTTATCGGAGTGGAGAGGGTCCCTTTTTGCTCCAGGCGAATTTTGATCTCGGTTTCAGAAAACAGTTCTTTAATTGCCATAATTAAACTTAAGGGACAGTTCCATTGCTTCATCTTAGTCTATAGGAGTTCTCTGTCGACATTATCAAAAGCTGGGCTAGGTCAATAAATGCTAGGTAGATTTTTGTACCTTGTGTGATAGCTTCCATTTTAAGAAGGTTAAGTACTAATAGATTTAATCCACAGCCTACGCCCTTGACGAAGCCAGTCTGGGGAGGATCGAAGGTGTCAGACGCTTTTATCCAGTCAGAGAGTTGACATTGAAGTTGTGTGGCGAATATCTTTCCCACCACGTCTAAGAGCGCAATTGGCCTATAATTTTTGGGCTCTGATCTTATGCCCTTTTTAAAGATAGGCACAACAATGGCACCCTTCCAAGACGTAGATATCACACGATCTTTCAATATCATTTCAAACAGGGTAAAGCAGAAATTGGCCCACTCTTTTGGATTTTGGTTTAACATTTGGTTAGTTAGGCCATCCGGGCCTGGGGTCCTAGAAGAGCTGATTCGCATGATGTTTTTTAAGATCTCTTCTTTTGAGATGCGGATGTTCCAGAGCTCTAACTGCGGAAAGCAGGGATCTTCTTTGATTCCTTACTTTGTGAACAAATTGGTATAATGATCAATCCATTTTGCCTCAGATACCATGTCACACGATATAGATTCCTGCGGGGCCTCCACATCATTAATAATGGCCCAGAATTCCCTTGAGATTTTCTTGGCTAAAATAGCCAACATCATTTCTGCGTCCTGCTGTTCTACTATATGTTTGTGTGATATAAGCCAATTTTTATAACAAGATTTGGCTTTTTTCTTTTCCACAAAGCGGTTCTCATTGTGTGTTTTCATGAGTGCTCTGATAGGTTTTCTGAGCTCTTGCTTCTTTTTAACAATTTCAAAGTCATAAGCATGTCGCTTTTCAAATCCCAATCTACTTGTTTTGCCGGGCCACTCTGTAAATTGTTGTAGTAGGGCACAGTATTCAATTTTTCCGCCCTTTTCATTGTGAGATTCATCTTGCAGATCTCTCGTGAGTTTGTCCACCTTAAGAGTTCAATCTCAGTCTGCTTCTGCATGGTTCTTCACTCACAGGTTGTTCCCACGTATTTGAGTCAGTCAGAGATGTTTCAACCATCATTATTTTCACAAGATTATGATGGCTTGGAATCATGTCAATCACGTAAAGGTTGGTAATTTTCTGTGCAATTTGTTCTGAGGCGAAGAAGTAGTCCAGAATCGATTTTTGTTTGTCTCTTCTCCATGTCGCCTGCGGAGGGATGTCTACCACTGTGTTTCCATTTAGTAGGGACTTTCCCTGGCTGCCATTTCTTCTATCCAGATGGCTTTTGTTTGATTTAAGCATTCTGTTTTCTCTGCCTTGATCTTTTTAATGGGATCCACCATGATACACTCCATGTTTAAGTCTCCACATATAATGATGTTTGATCTCTATTCTATAGGCATGATGTTATCAATTGTCTCGCATATATAATCTAAGCATGCTCCCAGTGCCTGGTGTTGCCAGTACATATTTATAATGTGTAATTTTTTCTTTGTTTCTCTCATATGAGTCAAACGCTCAATTGTAGTTATTTGAATGTATGGCGATTGATTATCGGTATATGATATACCGTAGCCACTTGTTTTCTTTACTAGAGTCAGTAGTCCTGCCATTGGACGGCCCTTGTCTTTTTATTGCAGGGTTTATTACCGTCTCATATCCTTCAACAGTCAGTGATATAAAGAGCCATGTCTCCTGGAGACACAGTGGGCCTCATTATAAGTATGTCGGTCCGGGAACAACGGTGCCGGTAAACTATCGGCACCGTTGTTACCGGACCGGCATACTCTGAGTTCTGCAAGCGGGTGCCTTTACACCCGCCAGGTCTGACCTGGCGGGCAGAACGGCACCCGCTCGCAGACCTTGACGGTAGCACCGCCACCATTCGTGAATGGTGCCGGTGCTACCTTCCTCGTCATTCTCATTGAGTCCAATGGGACTTGAATGGGAATGGGGAGTACATTTTTCCGGCGCACGGCAATAGGGAATTACCAGGACCGCCGGGGCTGTAATGCCCTGGTAAGTCGCCATTGCCGGGCGCTGAGAAAAAAAATTACTCTGGCGGCAACCATGCTCTTTTTACCTGCACGGCTACCGCCGGGGTCATAATGAGGCCCAATATGTCCAAGGATCTTAATATTTTAGAAGTATTTTGGAACAGGTGGGCAAATGCCCTAGTGTTCCAAGATCCCATATGGATCAAAGTTTTTGGTTGTTTCAAGGGGCATTAGCTCTTGATGTTGCTGTTCAAGGCTCCTGGGATCCAGCTCCAATTGGCATCCACTTTGTATCCGTTCTGTTGATTTTGTTAAATTTTGGTTGATTTGACATCATTGTTATTTGTTTTGAATGCAATTTTTATTTGCTTTTGCATAAGAGGAGCTTCCATTTGAGATTTACGGTTACATTCATTAGGTTTCTCTGTCTCAACCTTATCTTGTCATTGTTTGGACAGATGGTATTTTTCCACTTCATTCTAGTTTTCAGAATTGCCTCATCATGAGGCCCCTCACTCCTGTGGGATTTAGTTTTATCTTCCATGATTTTGTCAGATTTATTGACTTCCATCACGTCAAATCCCAGAGAATTTATATCAGACAATGCCTTGAGAAATGTGTCGATTATTATTCTTGAGTAGATGTGTAGCAGCACACAATCATACGTTATTTCTTCAATGAATTCAGCCGTTTTGATATCACTTGAGGATATCTTTCTCAGAGACGGCAGATGATTGAATAATCGTAACACGTTTTTTCTATTTAGAATGAGCCTGTCATCAATTGGTCTAATACGTTCCAGCAGTAAGCAGTCTGCTTTTCCTTTGTGTTTGCCGGTACTGCCAACATCGGTTTTCATGTGTCCACTCTCCACTTCTCTTCGATTACTTTCGTTGTATCTGCATTTCGCATTTTATTTTCTAAGATATTGGCATGTCGATCGGTACTCACCGCTTGGTCCCTCCTCTGAGAATTACGATGAGGCCTCTTTTTGGATATTAAGTCTTCCAATAAAGTTAATTTATTTGCTTCTGTTGCTGCCCTGCTTTCAGCTATTGTTTGAAAGGACTCTTTGTCTTGGATTATATTAGTTTCACCTCCTTCACTTCTTTTCTTAGCATCCGGTGTTGAGATGATGGTAAATACTCTCATTGAGTCTTCCTCATTTTGTTCCCAGAGGGACTAGTTTGCGATGCTCTCCAGCTCCTCTTCTGACTCAATGCATATAATTTTGCGTCCTCGTGATCAGAGGGCTCCTCTACAGCCTCATTTTCCGATTCTGTGTCGTACGTAGATACATTTAGCATTTTCGTTATCAGTTCCTCATCACTTTGCTTCTGTTCGTCTTTCGTTACTTCTTTTGGAATATTTTTCAGTTCCATTCGTGTTAACGGCAGTGGCGTCCTCCTTGGTGTGTTATGCGCAACATTATTTTGAGAAGCAGAGGTCTGGATCGTAACATTCGGGGACTTGATGTTGTGCAAAAATTTGCGGGAGTTGTTCACCTTTTGACCTTTGTCTTTTAGAAGGTTTTATGTCTATTTTTTCCACTGGTCCCCTTGTCTACCAGCTTTTTTCTGCCCAAAGATAGCATAACTTTCGTTGCCTTTTTGAGATCCATCATGAGCTTTGCATTTAGGAGAAGTTGGGTTGCCAATGAGTCCTTCAGCATTAGCTGAAGTTGAGGGTCTAGATGATAATTCATAATCATTTGTGTTCTTCAATGTTGTTTTGCTTTGAGGTTTATTAGTCAACATAATCATTTGTGTTCTTCAATGTTGTTTTGCTTTGAGGTTTATTAGTCAACTTAGTACTAAGTGTGGGATTCAGTGGTTTCTTCGTGGCTTCAACAGGAGTGTTTAGAGCAATATTAGTACTATTTGAGTTTGGTTCTGGGATTAGGTCATCCATACTCAGGTTGTTATTAGATGTGTTACTCTGAGTCCCCACATCAACTTGAACAGTATGACCGACGATCTCTTTAGGATCAGGTGGAGGTTTCATGATATTAGCTCCTTCATCAAAGTGATCTCTCTTTAGGATCATTAACGGTTCTCTCGCAACTTCTGCTAGCATTCGCTTATCTTCTGTGTTATTTTTCATCTAATCCTTTAGTAAGTTGGTAGATGTTTCAGTTTTCGTGTTATCATTGCTGATTTGTGTTTTCAATTAATTGATTTCCTTTTCGACGTTGATCATTTTTGAGTTCATTAATGCGATCAAAGTAGTTTGATCCTTGAAGTTGTCATTAAATTGTTCATACAGTTTCAAGAATGGTGCAACCGTGATTGTCATCGTCGACATTATGTTAGTGCTCAGTTCTCGAATTATCAGTTCAATCAACTCTCTTGTGTCCTTGCTTGCAATGGGAGGCTCACGCACTGGGATGGATCTTCTTATTTTTGGGTATTCCTGTGCTATGAACGAAGAATGTGAAGAAGAGTCCTCAGACAACTCCACTTGTCCTTTAGATGGAGCTTGGGTCTTATTTCCAGAACATTTACAATTGTGTGTGTACGAGGCCCTGTCATCATTACATTTGACTCTAGGTCTACTTTGGGCAAATAAAATCCCCATTGACAGGCTTGAGTCAACACGTCTTCGTGTATTAGTTTTTCTTTGTATGTGTTGACCATCAGAAGTGTCATAAGTAGTCCAAGCCGTGTGTTGCTCATCAGTTGTCTAAGAGTGTAAGTCCAAATCTCTACCGGTAACATTTAGATTGCTTTCACTTGCATTGCTACAATTGACTATAGCATTTAATTGAGTCAAATCAATGAGAAGTTTGTCTGCAACTGCTAGGGAGTTGCGCCATTTTGTTAAGGGTTCCTTTTCAGGTTCACATCTTTCCTTGTTCTCTTTGTTGTCTTCACATAGTTTTAAAATGGATGTGGTCGAGTGCACACTTTCAAATCATTTGTCATCACAAAGTTGTTTTTGTTGTTTATCAGCAGGTAGTATAGTTCTGTCTCAGACAGTGTCCATGGTGACATTCCCTTCCAATCATTTAAGGGAACGACTATGTGCACAAGAATGTCTTCAGTTTCCTTAGCGTGGGCACCCCAGTGCCTCGTCCTCTCCCCTCCTCCATGACCTGGGCCCATGGCCCCTCTCCCCCCCACCCCCACGCAAACCGGCATATGTCATACATTACATGTTGAAAAAGAAACAACACAGACACCTTGTAAAGTTGGAAGAGTGAAATGCCTCAGCAGCTTTATTTTGCATAAAGTCTTGGAGTTATCTTACAGACGATCCGTAATTCACCACCACAGGTATTCTACTCTGTGTGCGGCTACCTAGGTATCCCTTGCCCCCCCCTCTCCCTTACCGTCCTCGTCCGGTGGACGCCTCAGGTTGAGCCGGCCCTTGCTATTCACCCCTCTCTACCCCTGGCCGTTTGTAGATTTCCCATGACCGACATTTTTTGCCCCAGGCCCCCCCTTTTGCTCTAGGTCTTTGTTGGGAATCCCCTGCCCCCCCCTCCCCTGACACTTGCACCGTGTCCTGGTTTTGGGTCTAGGTAAAAACCGGCAGCCACGCGGTGCCTCGCTAGTGTTCAGGTTCCTATACCGTCACCACCAAAAGTGCCCCAACGCTACACATCCCACATTCGTACATTTAAGGCTGACACCGCCCTCCGGTGCCGGCCCACAACTTTCTGCCTGCCTATATGGTCATCGCTTTGCGATGCCCGTCTAGTTTGAGTCCTTTCTACTCTACTCTGTCCCCCCCTCCGTCCCCCAAGTGCCGCTTGTACCGGAAGGTCTCCCTTCCGTCTTGCCGAGCCCCTAAATCCTCCCAGTTCCCTCTCCCCCCCAGGCCTCCCTGTGGAGTCTGGCCCGGTGCCCCCCTGCCAGCGTGTACCCTCTCCCTTCTCCTTCCTTCCTTCCCTCGCTTGCTCCTCCACTCACCAGGTACCCTGTTTTCCGGGTCCGCCAGACCTCCCCTCCCTGCCGTTTCTGCCCCTCCCTATCCTAGCTCCATTTCCCCCCAGGGGCAGACTTCCCAGCCCTATTCTTCCATACCCCGTCTCCTGTCCCCCAGCTTTTGGTCCTTGCCCCCCCCTTATTCCTTGGGGCTGGCTTCCTCCCCCCTCTTCCCTCTATTCCCTTGCCGCCCTATCTTGGATCCCCCACCTCCCTCCCCTCATGCCCCCCTCCTTCCGTGAAGACTTCCCCTTGCTGTTATTTTGTCACTGTTACCTGAGCCCCCCGTATTCTCCTCTTGCTCCCCCCCGACCGACTTCCCTTGATGGTTTTGTTTGTGGGTTTGTTATTCGTTTACCCCCCCACCCCCCGCAATTTTGGGCTTGGAATTGGCTCCCAAGTCCCCTGCATCCCTCCCCTTTTTCCCAGGGCCTCCCCCGAGCCTAGTACTCCTGGGGCGCCGTAAATCTAATCTTGTTGGCTGATCATTCCCCTATGGGTCTGCCAGTGCTTCGCTAAAGGGATTGACCTGTGACACCTCCAAGACTCTCTGCTGGCTGCCGGCGGCAGAGAGTTCCCCCCAGCCTGCACAGGGCACTCCACTCTTAGTATTCGTTTTGCTCTAGCATGCCAAAACCTCCCTTGGTGCTCCAACTGATCTGTGTATTCCGGGGGCCCAAGTTACAGTTACTGTACCAAAACGCCGTCCGTGCTCTGGCAGCTGCCCTGACCACGAAGGAGTGACCCCCGACCCATACCCTGGTCACTTTAGCTGGCATCGTGCCATATTTCCTGGATCAGCACTTTGTGCCTGCAGCAGCGGTACCTTATGATACTTAACTTGTAGTTTTATTAGCTATTGAACCGCACTTCCACGTGCGGTAGCGTTGCTTTGTGATAAGTAATTAATTTGTTGGTGTATTCGAACAGCGCATGCCATACGGACACACCTTATCTGTGCCCTGACCCTTGCAACCCCAATTTGTGGTGCCCAGTTCTGTACGCTTTAATATTATACCTCACTTCGCCCCCTGCTGCAGCAGACCGAGCACCCCACTCCCCACCACTCTCTGCTTGGGGTGAGGGGGCTCGAGACAAATGTGGGGTGCTCCGTGTGGTCTAGCATCCGGCAATGATGTTTACCCCCTTTAAGTCCCCTTACCCCCTTCACTCGAGCACCAATCAGGTTGATAAACAAGTACCCTTTGAAGGCCCACATTATCCGTCTCGAAGAGCTTACATCTGTTCTAGCATAGATTCGGGAGACCTTTTATAATGGAATCCAGGAAGGTATGCGACCTGGAGTATTAATGCAGGGCTGTATGTAACAGCTACATGTAGCCCAGACTAGACATGGAACTCACGTTTGCTGTCTCACAGAATGCAGACAGGTTTAAGCATGGATAGAGGAGACCAATTGGTAGGAAGGAGAAAGCTACACATACCCTAGCGTGGATAGTGGATGTAGGTTAGAAGCTACCATGCAGGTATCTGTATCCAGACAGTCTAAGATTGTAACTGGGACATGGTTTTCCAATAGTGTTGTCATTAGAGATCAAAAGATTAAAGTGCTTGTGGTGTGGAATATATCAATGCTCATTAATATAGTGGAAGCAACACAATAACTAGTGAAACCATGAGTCAGGCTGTTTTGAATGTCATACCATGAGAGGGAGATCTTTCAGAAGGGCTGCTACTTTTTAAAAGGGTTAGGGACAGGCAATTTCGAGATGCCAGGCAATACAAGATTAAATTCGATGCTCAGCCTTACCACACTGGTTAATGGGTGCATCTCGGATGTGTGCCCACTGTGTAATTTCTGCACTTGCTCACATTCATTCCCCGTTCTTACCATGAACTAACTTAATCCAATTTTACAAACTGACTTGGAAAGTACGCCACCTTACCTAACATGACCATTTTTCAAAACAAAATGTTATAGCAGGGTGTAACGGAATGAATCTGGCTACATTCACTCCATCAGCACGCACGTATATAAGTACCAGCATACCAATCAGTGTGATTTAACCGAATCAATCCGGGTTGGTCTTAAGTGTTTTGAAACTTTACGTAATTACAAAGCACTGGCTTGTGAAATTGTCATTTACAAGCGTGTATAAAACCCACTGAGACACTCAATTTGCCGAAATATTTCACATTTGGCTATTGGCCATGAAGAACATAGTTGCCACAGGAAGGAAAGAATGCTCCCGGAGTTGGGCTGCAGGCAACGCACAACTATATATACCGCAGTGAACGCCGAAAGCATTAAATGATTAATTGATCGGGGCAGAATGTACTTGCTAAAACTGAAATGCTGCTCTTTGTTCGGAGCGCGGTTAACCATAATACGATGTGTGGTTGTATAGGGCCTTAAAACCTAGGCGCTTTACAGAGCATGTGTTGCCTGCACTTCTCTTATCCCCTCTTCTACTCCTGGTGATGCATCCCTCCCGCCCCTGCCCCCGCCTCGCTATGTTATTCACTGAAGATAAGGGGGCGGGGGGACAAGCCGAAATGCCCGTATTTATACGTGTACGGGTGAGCAGGTCTCACCGCACCTCGAGCGTCATAGCGCTAGCACCCGCATGACAGTCTTGTACCCTTATGTACGGGCGCGTGGCCCCGAGTTAGCAGGACCCTGTTTGCTACACCGTTTCCCGTATGACCCAGCCGCACTGGCTTCTGCAACCCCCCCGTATGCTACAGATGATGCCACTTTTCTGATGGATCACTAAAAGATCCTTGCGCGCACACCACCCCCTCCTGCGCCTCGCCCCTTGTTTGCGGCTGCCATTAGCCACGAGGCTAAGAATGGACTGGGTCAACGCTCCCCACCCCACTAATTGGGGTGCCCTGCAATGGCTACCTTCCTGAGGCCGCTGGGCACCACTCACTCCACGGACACAAAGGAAAACCAGGCCGTCTACAAACCAGTGATCCCACCCCAACACGCCCGCCAGCGCTGTGTGTTGCCAGTGGGGCCCTTCCCCCAACAACAGACCCACGTGTTCGACCCACGCACCAACAGGCCAAACAACTGGCTGACAAAAAGCGGCCCATCCCGCTGTTCCCAAAATGGCGAACCACCACACTGCGGAGCCCAAACAAAGGCCACTGCGAAACCTGCACGAGACACCCTGGCGAAGTTCCCCAAGTGCCCCCGAAACTCTGGCCTCGATGCCCCACACGCTTCACCCGACGACATCAACCTGGACGGCCACCACCCCTGCAAGCTCGGCTACATCAATGTTGCCGTGGTGGCTCTGGCCTTGTGAGCCGCCTGCTCCCCCCCACAATCGCGGCCCGTGCATGTGTCACTTCGCCTTAAGGGACTCCGCATGCAAGATGCCTGCCCAACTATGCGCACCGCGCAGCAGCTGCACCCGTTTGAAAAACCCAGCCCTCTCCACAGACAACACCCCAATTGCGCTGTGCGGGATTGAACCGTAACTAATGGGCCCAACAAACGTTTGTGGTAGAGGCAGAATGGTCCACCCAGCCCTCGCGCCAAGACACTGGTCCCCTTAAAAACAGGGTAACAACGCTATCAGAATGGATTATACAATTCAACAAGATAAAACAACGGATAAAACAAACCTGTGGCTGCAGGATTGATGCCCCCCCTTTATGGCAAAACGAGACAAATTCCCCCCCCCCCCAAAATTGGCGGAACCGCTGCCGCCTGCGAACTGCCTGGGAAACAAAGGAACACGCCAAGCACGCTTAAACCCCGACAAGCCTATCATTTTCAAAGCAAGCAAGTCATACCATCAAGTGTCCGACCCGCCTTTGTTATAAATCAACCCAGTGAGCGCGAACTGCCATGCCCCGAATGCTTTGCGGCCCGTGGCCCTTCGACCCTTACCCGCGCCCCAATGTTACCCGCCTGTGTCCGGCCCCTCAATGCCTCCCTGACCAAAATACCCCCCTCCCTTCCTATGCACGCCCTGCTTGTTTGCCTTGAAGTGGGGTTGACATCCCCACCGCATAATCTTGTTCCCATGTGCGTGCCGTTCTATCTACCGTTAGGCGCGTTTGCCTGCCTTCTCCCCGCAACTCCGATCTAAATCTCCCCAGACCATTCACTGTATGTCCCATCGCCGCCACCCCGTCCTGGAGTCCCTGCACAACCCCGCACCCCCAAACACCTTTGGTCCCGTCTGCCCATGCTCCCATTGCCAACATCACGCAGCAGCCCAACTGGTGCGTACTACTGCCGTTCCTCCCCGTGGCATGGACCTGTGACGCATCTTCCTTCTTAGCGCTTTCCCCCGCGGCTGTTCCCTATGGACCTTGTGCCATTCCGCACTTAACATTCGACCCAGCGCCAACGTCTAACCGCCCGGCGACCCCTAAAAGCCTGCCGCACTACCCCGCTACCCACGAACGTGACTCATGCAAACCCAGCCCGTACCTTTTACTGCCACTCTCCAACGACCCAAACGCTTCAAATTGGAACGGATACTCCTTCTGGAACAAGAGGCTTCAGTGACTCGAACTCTGGAAACTTCTCCGCCTCTCTGGAACGATCGCACCTGGATCTCGAAGCAATTCCGATCCTATCTCCCGTAAATCCGGAATCCACGAACAAACGAAATCCGGAATCCACGAGCAGGCGAGGCAGGAAACCGAGGGAGAATGTGCTGGTACTTGTAACCTGTCCCTTTATGGGGCCGGTCCCTCCCTCGGCTTCCTGCCACGCCCCCCACGTTTCGCGGGCTCTCGTCTGCTTCCGGGGGCGGGTTCTCGTGTTCCCTCCCCATCCCTGCCCCCCTTGACCCGTATGAGGAGTGGGGGGAGGAGGTCGGCTGGGCAACCCCCACTAAGGGGCGGCGCCCGCCATGCCACCTTCGCTGGCGCGTTCACCCGCCATTTGATATGTTTCAAATGAAATGGTGTTGGGTAAGTTGTTTTTCACCTCCAACTTCCCCATTTCTCTTGTTGCAGGTATTTCTTTAAGATTGTTATGGCCAGTTAACGAGCTCATCTGGTTCTGCATGGTTTAATGGTCACAGGGCATGATGAGGACGGGAATGTGCTGATTGTGCTTCAATTTCAAGCCGTGCAAGTGCATGTTGTCGCGTTTATAATTGTCAATTGTACGTCCCAACTGTTCAATACAAAGCCTGTCTCCTGCCAGATATCGGCAGCCACTTTACTTGGCGCAACATTCTGCCTTTCACTTTCATTCCAGCTGTCTATTAAAGTGGCAGCATTCTCATCAATGTCACGCAGCTTGTTAATTAACTTGACAGCACGCCATGCTAAAAAGCGCAGCAATGCCAATTTCTTTGAAACCACCTTCAAACTTATCACAGCATTATTCTCCATAATATTGTCAGTATTCCGTTGCAACCTCCCAATGCAGGTTATGTTGAATTCCTCAAGGGGTCGCATACTTTCGCTTTTGTCTTTAAAAACGGGAGATGTGCACCCGTTAGCGTTCAGCTGTTGCAATTGCCGTGTTGGGAACATTGTGTCACAAAATGTTTGTGTTGGGGTTCCGTTATATACATTTATTCGGGATGACGAACAGGATTAGGCTTGCGGGGAGTCCATTTTGTTAAGGTCTCTCTCACTATTACTTTTTATCTGTGTGTCATAGGCACCCCTCCCACTTACTTTTTCAGTTTCAGTTTTCTCCGGGGTCCTTACCAGAGACAGTGCTGAATTTCCTCTTCAGAGCTGCATTCTGGTCAGCGGAGGCGGAAGAGTGACTGTTGTTATAGTAGGGCGGGTCAAAGTCATTGAATGTTTTAACATCGTGTTCCCTGAAGGGTCCATTCCGTACACCACCCATGTCACACAAGGAACAAGTTACTTACCTGTAACTGTTGTTCTCCAGCATGGGTCTGGGATGGATTCACATGCTCATGAATATTCCCCGTCGTCAGGCTGGGAATCCTCGGTAAAGAAAAAACCAGTATCAGTTTCGTTTCTGATCTGTCTTTCGTAGTAATAACCAATCACTGGTCTCTGCGTCATACTGACCACAGCCAATGACTGCCCTCTACCTAAGCACCGCCTCTGGCAGCCATCTTCAGATTTGGAAGCACGTGAAGTGGCAGTATGACCAAGTGAAGAGCCGCAGAGGGGTAGGCGGGAGGGTTCGCATGTGAATCCATGCCAGACCCATGCTGGAGAACAACAGTTACAGGTAAGTAACTTGTTCCTTCTCCAGCATGGGGTCTGGCATGGATTCACATGCTCATGAATAAAGAATACATAGCAGTACACACATGCACAACCACGGGAGGTGGCAAAGGCTCAACATTAAGCATCACATCAACTCAACATTAAGCATCTTACCTCCTCACCAGGCTCACCTCAGGCGAACAGGTTGCGCAGCACTGCTTGGCCGACCCTGGACTCCTCCCTGGAATCCCGGTCGACGCAGTAGAATTTCGTGAAGGTGTGCGTCGACCTCCACGTAGCAGCCCTGCATATGTCCAGCAGGGGCACACCAGATAGGAACGCCGTGGTAGCTGCGATCGCTCTGGTGGAATGGGCTCTCGGACGGCCAGGCAGCGGTCGGTTTGCCAACCGGTGACAGCACATGATACAGCCGGAGAGCCATCTGGAGATGGAAGCCTTCGAGAGAGCCTTCCCCTGATTGACAGGTCCAAAGTTCACAAAGAGTTGTGACGTCTTCCGAAAACCCTTCGTGCGGTCCACGTAGAACTTCAGCGCTCTAGCTACATCCAGCGAGTGCAAAGTCCTCTCAGCCGGCGACGAAGGCGACGGGAAAAACACAGGTAACACCAAGGGTTCGTTGAGATGGAAGTCCGACGGTACCTTGGGCATGAAGGAGGGGTGCGTCCTGAGCACTACCCTCGTGTCGTGGAAAGTCAAGTACGGGGCCTTGCAGGAAAGGGCCTGGATCTCTCCCACTCGTCGTGCGGAGGTGATGGCCACAAGAAAAGCTGTTTTCCACGATAGAAACTTCAACGGGGCCGAGTGCAGAGGCTCGAACGGAGGTCCCATGAGCTTGGTCAGCACCACGTTGAGCTCCCACGCCGGGGCCGGAGCCTTCACCGGCGGGAACGATCTGAACAGTCCCTTCATGAACTCTTTCACCAGGCGATGAGACCACAAGGACGTCCGCCCCGTGGTTCTGGTGTATCGGGAGATCGCAGCAAGATGAATCTTGATGGACGCGTGTGCCAGCCCAGCCTTGGCCAGCGTCAGCAGGTACGGCAGTACTTGGGGAGCAGTAATCCGTAGAGGGTTAATCTTCTGTGCGTGGCACCAGACAGAGAACCTCTTCCATTTGTGTCCGTAGCATTTAAGAGTCGAGGACGCCCTGGCCTTTGCAAGAACCTCTCTGCAATCGGCCGGTATGTCGTATCCTCCAAACTCTAGCGCTGCAGGAGCCAGGCCTGCAAGTTCAGCGACTTCGGGTCGTGGTGGAGGATGGCGCCTCCTTCCCTGGAGAGTAGATCCGCGTCCGCCGGCAGCTTGATCGGCGGGGACGCTGACAAGTCCAGCAAGTCCGGGAACCATATCTGCCTCGGCCACGCAGGTGCGACGAGGATCATCCTGCACCGTGACCTCTTGAGCTGGTTGACGAGCCGGATTAGCAGAGGCAAGGGAGGGAACGCGTAGAGGAACAGGCCCTCCCAGGGGAACGAGAAAGCATCGCCCATGCTCCTCGTCTGGGGAAACCTGCTGGTGAACCTCCGGCACTTGGTGTTTGTCGCCGTCGCGAACAGGTCGATCTGGGGTGTGCCCCACCGTCGGAAGAGGCGATCCACCAGATCCTGCCGTAGTTCCCACTCGTGGCACGAGCGCAGCTCCCTGCTGAGTGAGTCGGCGATGGTGTTTTTTATCCCTGCCAGATGAAACGGCACCAGAAAAATCCCTTGGGCGACGGCCCAATGCCACAGGTCCTGCGCCTCCTTGGACAGCGCTGGGGACCTGGTTCCGCCCTGTTTCCTGATGTAAAACATGGTGGTGGTGTTGTCGGTGAAGATCCTCACCACCTTGCCCTTGAGGGACGGAAGGAAGGACCTGAGGGCCCAAAACACTGCACGGAGCTCCAGGACGTTGATATGCAGGGACTTCTCCGTCGGGAGCCAGAGTCCCCTTGCGTGCAGATTTTCGGTGTGCGCTCCCCACCCTTCCAGGGAGGCATCCGTGGTCACAGTCTCCTGGTGGGCTGGGGTCTGGAAGTCCATGCCCGCCGTCAGGTGCGCGCGGGTGCCCCACCACCGTATCGCTCGTCGGAAACTCTCGTCGAGCTTGATCCTTTCCTTGAAGCTGCCCGTCGTCTGGATCCAGCGCGCATCCAGGAATTCTTGCAACGGGCGCATCCGGAGCCTGCACATGGGAATGAGGTAGATGCAGGAAGACATCATCCCGAGGAGGGACTTGATGGACCTCACTTTGGCCGCGTCGGCCACCAACATCCGTTGCACCTTGCCCAAGATGGTCCTGGTCCTCTCCTCCGACGGGGAGGCCAGAAGGGACACTGTGTCGAGCCTCGCTCCCAGAAACAGTGCGACTTGCGCGGGCACCAGGTGGGATTTGGTGTAGTTCACGGAGAATCCCAGGTCCGTGAGGAGTTGGACGGTCCTTGCCGTGTGGACCACGGCGAGCTCCCTCGTCTTGGCGCGGATGAGCCAGTCGTCCAGGTAGGGGTAGACGTGAATCCCCTCGCGGCGCAGCTGCGCCGCCACCGGTGCGAGGCACTTGGTGAATACCCTGGGTGCCGACCGTAGTCCGAAGGGAAGGGCTTTGAACTGGTAATGACACCCTTGGACCACGAATCTGAGGAATTTTCGGTGCCCCTTTAGGATGGGAATGTGGAAGTAGGCATCCTCCAAATCCAACGACGATAGGAAGTCTCCTTCCTCCAGCTGACCCAGGACGTGCTGGAGGGTGACCATCCGGAACTTCTGCGCCTTGATGAACTTGTTCAGACGTCGCAGGTCTAGGATGGGGCGCCATCCTCCCGTCTTCTTCTTCACGAGGAAGTATCTCGAGTAGACTCCGGAGCCCCGAAGCCTCTTTGGGACGAGTTCGATGGCGCCCTTTCTGAGCATCGCCTTTACCTCCAGGAGAAGTTGAGGGACGTGAAGTTCTTTCCTGGCCACGGGGGGGACGCGCGGGCACCTTCTTTGAAACTCGAGCGCGTGGCCCCGGGCCAGGGCGTCCAGCACCCAACGGTCGGTGGAGATGGACTCCCACACGCTGACGAAGCCCGCCAGCCGGCCTCCCACCGGGGTGCTTCGGTGGGGGCCCGACCTCACGGCCGGTTCAATCCTGCTTGGACGCGGCCTTGCCGCCTTGACCTCCTTGGCGACGACGGCGGGGTCCGCTAGAGTTGCCTCGTCCTCTGTAGGCCTATTGCGACGACGAGCGGGCCGCTTGACGGTAGGAAGCGAAACCGCCGCCGGAACCTTTGGAGGCGCCCTTGCCTCCGCCGCTCCGAAAGGGCGTCCGTCGTTGCTGCAGGACTCCAAGGGCCCGGGCCGTCTCAGTATCCGCCTTGATGGCCTGAAGGGAATCGTCCACTGTCTTGCCAAACAGGTTGTTCCCGTCGAAGGGCATGTCCAGGACTCTGGTCTGGACGTCCTGCCGGAAGTCCGTAGCTTTGAGCCATCCACGACGTCGAAGGCAAACGCCGTTGCCCAGCTGGCGGAACCCAGTGTCGGCGATGTCCGTCGCCACGGTGATGGCGTGGTCCGAGGCCACCTCCCCTTCCTGCAGGATCTCCAGGGCCTCCGCCCTCTTGTCGTCCGGCAGAAAATCCAGCAGGGGAGCTATCTTGTACCAGAGCTCCCTGTCGTAGCGGGCCACGATAGCCAAGGCGTTGGCCGCCTTAATCGTCGTCGCTGCCGACGAGATGACTCTACGTCCCATAGCATCCAATTTCTTTCCCTCGCCGTCCGGCGGGGAAGTCGATGTGGAGGCCGCACCCCCCCCCCGTTTTCTTCCTGGCTGCCGCGGAGACGACGGAATCCGGGGTAGGCTGCGCCCAGAGGCATAGGGGGGCCGTGTCAGGGACCCGGTACTTTTTCTCGTACCGGTCTCTTCTAGCTGGCGTCGTGGAAGGGTTCTTGAGGAGGGAAAGGCCCTCATCCCAAATGTCGTCCAACAGAGGCACTGCGAGGACCGTCTTCCTCTTGGCCTCGCGCCGCTGATAAAGGAAGCCTTCCTTTTTCTTCTCCTCAGGGCAGAGTTGGAAAAGCTCGGAAGCCCTGGAGATCATGGAGTGGAAAGATCCGATCTCGTCGGGCGGAGAAGCCCTGGTGGGAGGCGACGACGGAAAATCCTCGTCGTATGCCTCGTCGTCCGTACCCGTCGCTGCCGTGTCAGTCCCCGTATCATCCCCTCGGGTGGAAGGGGAGGAGGGCTGGACGGGGCGTGACGGTTGAAAAGGAGGTGGTGGATGGATCCTTCTTTTCTTGGTAGGGGGAACACCAGAAGGTCCCGGTTCTGGATCCCCCGACGGGAGAGGTTCCTCCGTCGGTAACGGTAGCCTCGTCCTTATCTCGGAGCATAAGGACTGTATGGCCAACAAAATGGCCGCCGAGTTGTCTTGCGGCGCTGGCAGAGGGGAATCCGACGGGCGAGCAGGGGCCCCGTCGGTATCCTCGACGATGTCGTCGTCGTCACCTGCGTCAGGGTCCATTCCGACGGGCTGGCCTTGTTCCACGCCTAGGCCGTGGCTTAAGACCTCGATCAGCTCCTCTTCTGAGGTTGAGGCCGAATCTACGACGACGCCCTGCCCCCCCTTCTTCTTCCCCACGGAGGGTTTCACGGGGGTCCTATCGATGGGCACAAAAGAAGACTCCCTCCGAGGAGGGAGGGAGATTCTGGGCCCTGAGGTCGCCACCACTGGTGCAGCCTCCACAGGCTGAGCCAGGGCCGCCGCGACCGTTTCGATAGAGGGCTTGGTCGGATGGATCAAGGCCTTCACCACCTTAGGTGCGCTCACCGCCTTATCCTTGAGGGAGGGGGCACTGCCACGCTCCTCCTCTGCCTTAGAGCTCGACCGGGGCCTCTCCAGGAGCTTCGCCGGGTGCTCGGCCTTCCTCTTACCCGACCCAGAGCGTTGGCTCGTGGTTGATGGTGCCGGGGAGGGTGCGCCCTGCCTGGCGCCCGTAGAGCCCGACCGTTCGGCGCTCCCGGTGCCAGCGGACTCGCGGTGCTTGGCCTTATGTTGGGCCCCCGTCGCCGGGGCGCCCTCAAAGGTCTTAGAAGACCGCTCGGATTTCTTCTTCTTCTCGCCAGACGGGCTCTTACCCTCCAGCCAGTTGGCGAGTCGTTGATGACGGTCCTTCATGGTCCGTTCCGACATGTTGCCGCAAAACGCACAGTCCTTCTCCACGTGCGTTTTGTCCTCATGAAGGCAGTAAAGGCAGAAAGAGTGTTCGTCCTCCTTAAAGACGTTCTGCAGCTGGCATCCAGGGCAGACCCTGAACAGCTTTCCGGGCGTCGAGCTTCCCTTCTCCTGGGCCATCTCCGAGACCGGGCCTGAGAAGCTTCTGGAGTCCTCCGAAGTGTAGCTCGACGAAATCTTCACCCTTGAGGGGAACAGACGAATCCGACACGGGTCCCCGTTGATCGGATGTAGGATCGGTGGAGCTTGAGGCTCTTTTGACCGAAAGAATCGAAGTTTTTTGTGAAAAAGCGCGAAAAATAGCACTAACGCTCGAGAGCAATAGCACGAGGATCCCAACACATGAACGTGCGGTAAAAATCTGAAGATGGCTGCCAGAGGCGGTGCTTAGGTAGAGGGCAGTCATTGGCTGTGGTCAGTATGACGCAGAGACCAGTGATTGGTTATTACTACGAAAGACAGATCAGAAACGAAACTGATACTGGTTTTTTCTTTACCGAGGATTCCCAGCCTGACGACGGGGAATATTCATGAGCATGTGAATCCATGCCAGACCCCATGCTGGAGAATGAACACTCCCACACACTCTGTGACGCTCTGCGTCCGGAGAAGGGATTTTTAAGAGTTGCTCCGCCTCTTCACCAGTGAATAGGGAAAAAATACTTTCACCAGCAATTTCGAGTCACCAGCCAAGAGAGTTCCAACACAATGAACACCCCCACACACTCTGCGACGCTCCACGTCAAGAGAAGGGATTTTAAAGAGTTGCTCCTCCTCGTCACCAGTGAATAGGAAAAAAATACTTTCAACAGCAATTTCGAGTCACCAGCCAAGCGAGTTCCAACACAATGAACACTCCCACACATTCTGCGATGCTTCGCGTCCGAAGAAGGGATTTTAAAGAGTTGCTCCTCCTCATCACCAGTGAATAGGAAAAAATACTTTCACCAGCAATTTTGAGTCAGCAGCCAAGAGAGTTCCAACACAATTAACACCCCCACACAGTCTGCTCATATATTGGTGTGGATCTTTTCCACCCAATGTATTCCACTGCCCTGGACATTAAATGTCTGTAAAACGCTTCTGCATGGTCAGTAGGATCAGGTCTCTCAGGTCTCCCAAATCTAATTCTGGGGATGTATCTAGTCCATTTGCCTTTTGCAGGGATTCCTGTACATTTTTCCTGTACATTTTTAATCAAGGCTTCAGGGACACCAGGTGTTCCATATTGAAGGCCAAACGGACATGAACCATCAGAGGAATGTACTGCTTCCATATAAATAGAAGTGATTTAAAAAAAATCCTTTATTGGTAGTGGTGTATTATATAATTTCTCTGTAATTGTCAATGGCGTTGATGGTGGCGCCGAAATTTTAGATGCCATCGATGTCGAGGGCTTCGATGCTTGCGGCGTCAAGGACTTTTTAGGGTCCGACGAGTCTTTCGGCGTCAATGGCATCAATGACTTCTTCCTCAAAAAAGATTTGTCTCAAACCACTCTCGAGGAGATTTGTCCTTGCCTCCCAGGCCCGAAGGCACACAGGTTTGCACTTATCTTTTTTCTTGTTGACTTTTTCAAGGGGGTCAAGGCCGCATTCTCCAATACTCTCATCAATTTAACTGTGAAATGCTCCCACTCAGCCGGGGAGGCTGATTTCGTCAGGCATTTAACCCGTTCTGGGGAGCAACTGCATGACGACGAAGACGGCGACCTATGGTGCCTTTTCTTCGATTGCTGTGAAGATGAAGAGTGGTGAGAACTGCTGCGTGATCTCGATCTTTTTCTCTTCTTTCGTAGAGGAGAAATATTCCTTGACTCATCAGAAGACTGTCTTTTCGACGGAGTCGTTGATGGGGATTTAGACCTACCTGCCGCTAGTTTTCCTCTTCGCTCTTTCAAGGCTTTTGCTGGCATCAATAGGCAGGCCTTACAGTCAAAGGTAGCGTGAGAGGAACCCATGCACCACAGACACACCCAATGGGGGTCCGTAAGGGACATCTTCGCCCCACAGTCCTGGCACTTCTTAAACCCTGATCTCGGAGTTCAAAACGCTGATGATGATGCCATTTTAAGATTTATATCAAAGATTCTCGAGGGAACCGAAGCGCACCGTATCAGAAGTGATAGCTTTCACAGAAAAACGGATCTGAAGCCAACGGTCGCTGCGCACACTTTATACCATCAATGACATTGAGGGGCATCGAGTCGACAGGCATATACGCGCAGCACCCTCTGCTGTAAAAAATGTCCAAAGCAGCTGAAGATGGACATGGAAATATCATAAGATGACGAATACGTGGGAGGACAAAATCTTTTTGAAGCACATGTTTTAACTAGTTGTAAAAAAAGTATGGATTGCAAAAAATGTATCCATTTTACTCACATAGAAAATACTTACATTGGCAGTGGTAAAAGCCTTTCTCCCAAAAAACCGTTTTGCTCCCCTTTAAAATCTTATACAGGGTCCTGTTTCATATGCCTAGGTAAAGTTCCAAAGGCCCTGTATAGTTGTGTTTGCAGTACTAGCCTCATATCTCCAGCTATGGCCATACTATGAACCGATGAAGCGGTAAATGCACAGCTTCCACATCCTATGCCCAGGTAGAGCTTCATATAACCAGTTGCAGTCTCACATTTCCAGGTACTACCATCACGCCAGGCGAAGAAGCATCTTACACAAAGTGCAGCCTCATATGTGCAGGTAAGGCATCACCTGCCCGAGTTAATCTTCCGTTGCCCAGCGACTGCAATCATATCCCAAGAGAAATTCTATATGTTCAGATTGATGTATGTAATGTATATGCCTTTTTATAAAGCGCACATATAGATGCACAGCATCAGAGCGCTATACTAAGGGTTACAGTGGTTATAGTAAGAGGGCACAATAAAAACAAAGTTTCTCACTGTATTGACTAACATACTCCTAGCCCATAGTCCCCTTTCTCCATACTTGTGGGACATTGCGTCCTTCGGGACGGGACTGGAGCACTTTTTGAAGCATCAAAAATGTATTGGGGGTCATTACGAGGTAGGGGGTAACCATGCCGCTATTAGCAGCATGGCTACCCTCTTACCGGGTCCGGGTTCCCTGAATGGGGAATTACCAGACCATTCCTACCTTGGAGGGCCCGGTATTTCCCCATTCAGGGAAGCCGACCCCAGCACATCCCCATTCCCATTCGAGCCCACATAGGGCTCAATGGGAATGGGAAGGGTGCTAACAACGGGCCCGTTAATAACAGGCCCGTTGTTAGCACCCTGGTCTGCTCGCAGGACCCGCTAAGGACGTCTAGTCTAACAATACGTCCTTAGCGGGTTCCTGCGAGCAGACTCGTAATGAGGTGGTAAGGGGTTGACGGCTCCGGCACCTTTACAGGGCCGTTAACCCATTACTGCCTGGGTCGCAATGACGCCCTTGTCCCGGTTTTATTTTTATGCAGGGCCAGCGCTTGTGGCTTTAGCCTGCCTTCCTCGGTCCCGCACAGCGCATAGCCCTTCAGTCCTTTTCTATCGCCAAGGTCGGAAGACATATTAGCATAAAAAGGGAACTTTTTTTAGAGGGGAAGGCGGGCAGGCATATGGAGGAAAGGGGACTATGGACTAGGATTACGTTAGTGACTACGGTGAGTAACTTTGTTTTACTACTACGTCCCGTCCCTTTTCCTCCATGCTTGTGGAGGATTCACAAGCAATGATACTAAACTGGGGGGATGGAAAACTCCCTTACTTAAACAGGTTCCTCAGCACAGCCTGACCAAACTGAGCGTCGGCTCGTGACCCAAGGTCAAGCCAATAGTATTTACAAAACGCTGAGGAAGAGGCCCATGTGGCCCCCCTAGCAATGTTTTCCCAAGGAATATATTCTTAAAAAGCTACAGCCGCAGCTTTACCCCGTACCAGGTTCGCATGGATGCCTTCAGAGGCATGAAGTCCCCGACTTAGTAACCTTCTGAAATGCATGAGGTAATCCAGCATGAAATGGAAGCTTTAGATGGCTGCACTCCTTTTGTATTCCCAAAGTTAACGAACAGATGAGAAGAGGTTCTGAAGTATTTTGTTCTTCTAAATAACACTTAAGAGCCCTTCTAACATCCTGGTTGTGAAGGACCCGCTCGGCGCCTGACGCTGGATCCGGAAAAAAGACTGGAAAGGAAACACAGATTAATGTGAAATTCCGATCCAATTTTGGGAAGAAAGGCGTGGTGTACGGAGCACCACCTTGTCTTTATGGAAAGCCAGAAAAGACTCCTCAATAGAAAGAGCCTGCAGCTCCCTGATTCTTCTGGCTGATGTAATGGCAACCGAAAATGCCACCTTCCAAGTGAGGAGCTGTAACTGAACCGTTGCCAAGGGTCTGAAAGGTTT
The DNA here is from genome assembly GCF_040938575.1 of Ambystoma mexicanum. Classification (NCBI taxonomy): domain Eukaryota; kingdom Metazoa; phylum Chordata; class Amphibia; order Caudata; family Ambystomatidae; genus Ambystoma; species Ambystoma mexicanum. The sequence continues at coordinate 495,133,654 of NC_090936.1, read as the reverse complement.
GTGACAAAGCGCGTTGAGAACCACATCGAGCCCCCATTTAGGGTGAGGTGGCTTGACTGGAAGAAAAAGGTGAAGGGGACTAGCGAAATGCCATTTTATCTTTGGATTCATGAGCGTGAATGAACAAGTGTCCATGTTAAGGTAAGCGCCAATAGCAGACAAGTATGTTCTACATGAGAGAACATGAATGTCTGTAGCCGCAAGGTCCGGAAGGAACGAAAAGGACACAATTTATAGAGGCCTGACAAGGATCATGCTGCTTTTCTAGGCACCAGTGACGGAAAAAGAGCCATTTGCTCCTGTATGGAGCACACGTGGAAGGTTTGCGCCGAGCCTGGATGATACAAATATTGCCCTCTGAGAGATTGAGCTGTGCTTGGGACCTGATCTCAGGAACCAATCCGCCAAGCTAAAGGATTGTGGGGAGGGATGCCTCACCCATTGTTCCTTCTGGTGCAGAAGGTCAGGAATCTCCGGCAAGCTGATCAAAGGTTATACTGATAGATGTTACAGCTCCAGGAAGCAGAACTTGTCTGGCCACCAAGGAGCTATGAAGAGTAGAGTCCAGTTGTGATCTCTCTTCAGCTTCAACAGCCCCCAATGGATCAAGGGAAGAGGAGGGAAGGCAAATGCCATTGTGCCGTCCACCAAAATCACCAGCGCATCCCCCAGGAAACCTGGAACCAGGCCTTCCTTGGAAGTATACTGCAGAAGCATCCTGTTGAAGGGTGTTGCAAACAAGTCTTAAGTCAGTGTCCCCAACGCTGAAAAGATCTGACAGAACCTGCTGGCTCAATTCTCACTCGCGGTTTGCTACGGACTGGCAGCTGAGTGAATCTGCTGCTATATTTTCCTGACCCAGTATATGTACAGCCTGTAGCCAGATACCGTTCTGCACTGGTCATTCCCAAATCTGAAAGGCTAAGTCCACTAGCAGCTGGGTCCTGGTCCCTCCCTATTTGTTCACGTAGAACATTGCCACAGATTTGTCTGTCCAAATCCGAACCACTTCGTTGGTGATGGATAGCAGAAAATCCTTCAAGGCCATGAAAATGACCGAATGCTTGAGGTAATTGATATGGCGTATCCGGTCCAGGGGAGACCATAGGTCGAAAAAGTCCAGATGTTTCAACGCTGCCCCTCACCCCAGTAGGGAGGAATCCATTGTTACTATGACCTGCGGTGATGGATCCCTAAAGGGGGTCTCCACTGGCAGATTGGTGAAATCCGACCATCCGCGGAGATCGGGTACCATGTCCGGAGTCCCTGGAATTAAGCGAGAGTCTGGATCCGATGACTCGGACCAGTTCTATCTGAGTGCTAATTGAGTGCTCTCATTTTTAACCTCGCCAGAGGGAGGGCTAAGTCACATGAGGCCATCAGCCCTAGGAGTCTCTGAACTCACCACGCCGACCTGTGGGTGGAATTGAGGAAAAGCAAGCATGTCTGCGACAAATCCTTCATTCTGTCCTCAGTCAGAAAGACCCTGGCACTGTCTATGTTCCAACGAACCCCAAGAAAATCAGGTCTTGTGAGACTGTAATTGATGATTTTTGCCAGTTCACTGACAGACCCAGCCGGTACAGCAGCTGGAGAAGCAACTGTAAATTGCCTGCTGCTGTACAGGGACAATAACTCGGAAGTCGCCAGTCGTCCAAATACGGATAGACATGCACTTGCTGAAGTGTGAGGAAAGCTGGAATTACAGACATCATCTTCGTAATCACTTGTAGTGCTGAGCTCAACCTGAAGGGGAGGACCTGGTATTGAAAAGGCTCGGCCCCTACCAAAACTCTAAGGTATCTGCAGTGCTGGACCCAAATTGGTATATACAGGTACACATCTTGAAGATCCACCATGCAGAGCCAATCGTCCTTCAGGAGGGAGGAGCGGATGTGCATGGGCGTGAACATCTTGTATCTTTCTTGGAGAATGTGTAGATTGAAATTGGATAGGTCCAAGATAGTGCACAGGCAAGCCTATTTGGGTTTCAGCACTGTAAAAATGCAGGAATATAACTCCACGTGCCAGAGGAACTCGTTCTACTGCCCTCAAGTCCAGAAGCTCCTGGACCTTGGTGCAGAGAGAGGCAGACCCTGTCTTGTGTAAAGGAGGCTGGTATGGAGGGATCACCAGAAATCTGAGCAGGCGACTGACAAGACCCACCCGTCTGTTTTAGGAGAGGATGAGCGGGCACCACTTGTGTAAATAATGTATCGCAATTCTTTTAATAAAAATTAATTATAGAGTGGGGTGCAACCCACTATATCATGCCTCTGTGCTGGGCAAGTTTAATAATGACAACAGAAAAAGACCTAGGCTCGATATCCTTCGCTGTGGGTTGCACACCCTAATTACCACTCAAGTGGTGTCTTTAAAGTTCAAAATTTTGCTTTTTGTGTTTGTTTCAATTATGTTGTATTCCTCTAGGAATACTGCTGTAGTGCGCAGTTTGTACCACATTCAAAAAACGACTTTCTTGATAATCAGCATATTTCTGTTTTATTCACATATGCGAAAATTGCCAATGCATTTCGGATTTTGATAAGTCCTTCATCAGGGCGTTTCTAATTCAATGAACACACAACATTATAGTTGAATTAGCCACCATATACATTTGTCAGATTCCAAGCGTACATCAAAAGTAAAGAAAAGTGCACCAATGAATGCATGCAGACCACATGACAAATACAAACATAACATGTACAAACAATTTGGAGAGACATTTAAGAAAACAACAAGTAAAAACATCAGTAGGCATCCTTCATCGGCTCTGTCAATCAGTGTTACTCGTGTGACCCACCGGTCTTTCATGATAGTCCTCCACGCATCCAGATGCAAGGAGAGACACCCCCCGCCCCAGCCTCCACCGGAGTATCATGGGACCATTGAAAACCATAATTTGGTAATTTATCAGTGGAGGGATACTGGCGAGTGGGAGAAAACCCAACCACTCTGCCTTTGCTGCTTGCACCAAGGGCCGCTGGGGAAACGATCTGGCGAACGGGTTTTGCAGTTCTGAAACCCCCAGAACCCTGAGAAGGATCTCGAGTGGAAATTTGACTTCTGGAGATAAGATAGCCTGGTTGCGGGAGGCTTCGTGAGGACTGACAAAGATTTGGCCATTAAGGTGCTAGCCTTAGTTTTCGGCAGCTCTTCGTCGTGGAACTGTGGAAGAGTTCCTTGCCCTCAAAGGGGAGGTCACAGACCTTCTCCTGAAACTCCTTTGAAAACTTGTTTGCGTGAAGCAACGCTTGGTGGTGATATAAATGTCAATCATGAGGCCGTGTGCAGAGGTATCGACATGATGCTGAGCGCCTTCCAGCAAATCTTGGACCAGAACTCTGGCGTCAGACAAGCCGGTCTTGAAACCCTCAAGTTTATCCTGAGGAATGAATTGCTCAAACAACTCGCTCCATAATTTAAGATTAGCTGCAGCTAGGACCTCCTCTGTATTTGGCTAACGCAGCTGACGACCCGGATTAGTAAAGACCTTCTTCCCTACGCATTAAGAACTTTGTCCTCCTTAGACAACACCTGTGATGTAGAGGAGGAAGAAGAGAAAGATTTGAACTGGAGAGTCGCTGCTGCCACTACGGTGGAAGAAGGAAGCGGACATGTAGCCAAAGGAATCTCCTAGGATGTCTGAAGCTTGTACCGGCATCAATCGTCTCGTTTATGTGATGGCTTCTGCCAAAATGTCCTTTTGGAGAAAAAGGCCAGAACACTGTTGTGACTCCAGCGTAAGGCCACCCATAAAACCCACTCCTACAGAGCTGGAGGATCAGCAATTGCGAAGTCTAAAATAGCCATAAAACCCAACACTGTATCATGAAATGCTCTGATGGACGAGGGCGGGTCCTCAATATCCTCATAGGCCTCTGACCCGTACCCTTTGGTAGGATCGTCAGCAGGCGCTGAGGAGATTGCAGGTTCAGGACTTTTCGGCTCCAGAAGCTGTTCAATCGGAGGGGGCAATGGAGGAGGAGGCACCTCCACTGGCTTCAGAGGAGGCAGTAGAGGAGGCATCTCCCTAAGACCTGGTGGCTCCAGAGACTTAGGCAAAATGTCCTTGAACAGGTCCCTAAAGTAAGCTTTCATGGGATCAGAGTCCATCAGGTTTGGAAACGAATGAAGAATGCCTCTTCTGAAGATGGCCTAGGCTGGTGCGTAGGAATCTGGCTGTTCAGCAGAATGAACCTTCACGAGTCAGTGGAAACTGGCTTCCATGACGTGCCCCCATTTATGGATCCAAATAGTGCAGCGGAGCTGATTCGGTGGAAGCGATATTGTTGGTTGAAGAGGGATTCTCGTATTCCAGTCCAACCGAGGATTGAAAGGGTTTTTCCCCAAAGGCACAGACAGCAACAACTTGGGCCTGGCTGCTAGACCTGAAGCCCCTGACAAATTGTCTGAGCCCGAAGGGCCTGACAAAATGGCTGACACCGTCAATACTGGGCGAGATGCCATTTTGAGACCTTATAAAGTGGCATGCGTCACAGGTCTGTCAGAAGATGTCGTCGTCGTCTGGACTGGAATTTTAGGAGCCTTGAGATAAACTTTAGCATGGTTTGAGGGATCCGCGGCACAGCCGGTAATTAAAGACTTTGGATGCTTGTCCAAAATTTTCGCTCCCTCAGCTAGGTACTATGTTTAGCCCTGATGAGGGGAACCTCGGACGAAAGTCCCTTTAGTCCCAGACTGGGGAACCTTGGCATTGCTGTTGCTTCTTTTAGCCCCTTTGAGGGGAACCTCAGGAGTTACTCTGGTACCTTTAGCCCCTAGGTGAGGAACCTCCAGAGTGACCCCGGTACGCTAAACCCCCAGAGGGGGATCCTCAGAGAAAACTCTGGTTTCCAGATTAGACCCCACTTGGGGCACCTCAGGGTGAACCCTGATAATGCTAGAGCCGGTGCGAATCCTCCCAACCCCCGGATGACACCGGAAAGGAGTGACCCGGGCAGGGTTCTCTAAAAAGAAGAATGCTTACCGGGCAATTTCTCTTCTCTTCGATGAAGCTCGGGAGGTGTACCGGAGGCAAGCTGTAGAAGACTTCCTCCCACCTGACAAGCCTTTTTTTGAGTTCACGGACCGTCAGGGAGTCGCAGTAGAAGCACGCATCCTAGTGATGGTCTGTGCCCAGGCACTAGTGACAAAGAATGTGAGGATCCTCCGCCACATAGTGACGCCCACAGGAGGAACACAAGGCAAATCCCTTACGCTCTGGCATAGGTGGAGGAAAAGAAGCTGACCGCGGGAAGACAAATTGAAAGGACAAGTAGAGAAAAAAACAAAATCCCAGTGATGCAAGTGTGTCCGATCCCAACCACAGAGAACAAAGGACTAAAGGGCGATGCACTGGGTGGGGCCAAGGAAGGCGAGCTAAAGCCACACAGGCTAGCCCAGCGTAAACATAAAAGAAGGACAATACATTTTGATGCATCAAAAAGTGCTCCGGTCCCTTCCAGAAGGACGGAATGTTTCACAAGTATGGAGGAAAGCGGACGGGATGTAGGAGTATGCAGATACAATTGGAAGGACAGACTATTAAGGGTACACTTGGTAGGACATAGGAGGACATAAGAGAGTTACAGGAAGAGGATCGAGGTTAAGGAGGCAATGGTGGACACAGTCTTAATTAGTGGATCTGCAGCTCTGTTTCAACTGTTTCTATATTTCTGTGAGTTTCACACCATAGGACCATCCAAACTACATTATTTTGTCCCTGGATCTGCATCAGAGATTCCTTGCCTTGTCTTTGTACCAACCCTATAAGTAGTTTCAACCTTATATGCCTATTTCTAAAGGCTCATGAGCTCACATATGAGCTCATATGCCTAAGTAGACCCTGATATGCCCAGGTGTGGATCTTCAAATGCCCATACACTGCCATGTTATATAAGGTGCAGCCTCTTAAGCCCATGCACATCAATTACATGCACAGACGCAACCTCACATATTTAGGTACGTCCTTGCATGCCCAACTACAGTCCCTTATGGGCAGCCACAACCTTACATGTCCAGCTTTAACCTTGAATGCCCATGTTCTGTGTCATATAGCCAATTAAAGCCACTGTATTCAAAGTCCCGTTGAATACTTCCAGCTTCAGTGATAATTTGGCCCCGAGATACAGCATTGAAAGGTCTCTTTCTTTTTCTTTATCTCATTGCTTTTAACAGTTAATTTATTTGTGACCCCTATGTCTGAACATCTGAAATTACTGAGGCATAAATCCAGTCCCAAAGTACCTGTGATTTTTGCTGCAGATTTGGGAGGGTGATGTTTATGAAAAAGTGAACCAAACAAAGTTGCGGTTACATCGTTACGTTTGTGGAACAATTCTACATGTAAACACTAATTCAGTGGCCTTGTGGCCTGCTGTGTGAAGTGGGATGCTGACCATATGGCTGAATCAAGAACATTCATATTTTATAGATGATGTAGTGGAGCTGGCTTTATATAAAGCCAGAAGAGAAACTGAGTTACTACACCAGAGATTCCAACTTTTCACAGTGGGCTCGATGGTCATGTGAGTGCTACCCACGTTCCCATTGCTCACATTCCAAAAATGTGCATAATTTGCATAGCTCCATGTGATGAATCCTATGAAATCCTCACAGAATCCCAGCCTAAAGTCTCCTCCCAGCTGGCCAGGGGAAGGCAGACACTTCCTGATACTAACCATGTAGGTGTTATTAGCCAGGTGGATCACCTGGGAGGGGAAGGCCCCCAAGGGAACAGGGGGGTTCCCGCTAGGAGAGTACCAGCATTCATCATCTAAATGGCTTGTTGTCAGAGCCAAACGCCCTTTTCTAATGGTACCCAAAATGTTGATCATGACAGCCATTATGGTCAGGATAATAATCAGAACTTCAATACCCTCCCTTGTGATGAAAAATGATCTTGCCTTTGGTTTAAACGGTCAAAACAACAAACAACCATTGATATCTTTAAAATCTTCATCTAGAGATATGTACTACAAACAAAGTGAGTTAAGTAAAACTAAAACCGAAATATGTGATGAAATGAAGAATCGGAATGTTGGGGACTTCAAGTCCCATAATACCATAGGTAATAGGACGAGGAGGAAGAGCTCAGAGGTACAGAACTGCAGTCTAGTGTTCTGAACAATCCACACCTGAGCGGGAATTTTGAGTATTTAAATCCCCCTCAGGTGCAGATGAGAAGGGACGGATCGAGGAAGCCGGGACCACCATTGTGGCGGTTAATGGTGCTGAGAGAATTGAAAAGCAGAGAAGCCCAGGTTGCAGAGGTTGTACGGCGGGAAGCGCCATTGTTGCAGGTTACCACATGGGAGAGAGGTGCTCTCCATACTGCATGTCTGCCTCTGGTGGCTGGTGAGCACCGGGATCCTAGAGGAGTAACGAGGACTCCTGCTCGGACAGACGTGAGTCACGGGACCACAGCCGGAGCACTCAGAAGCTCCCAAACAGAAGAGCAGAGCAGAAGCAGCAGCGAGAGACTAGGACACGTAGGGAAAATCTGGTCAGTTATCCACAGACACATGACCCTGGGACGCTTCAATATAAACCGCTGAACGCTTGCCACTATTTTGAATACCGAACTAATGAGAAGAAGTGTTTTAGCCCAAATATTATGTACAAAGGAAACTAAGGGAGAAAGTGTTTAATGATCACTACCCAAACGAAAGTAGAAGACTATCTGAGAAAGGCTGTAATTACCATAAGCCACGAACAAAGGGGACAGTATTAAAACCCCAGTATAATTACCATTGGTAAAACAAAGCCGGAGCAATATCAAACCAGAATTGTAACCAGTATTGCCAAAGTAAAGAGGGGGCAATCTATAAGACTGATAACAACCAGCACTGTCTAAGCCAAAGAAGGGTAATTACAAGAAAGATGGTAGACAGCTTTCTTGGAGAGAGAACATTGAATGTAAGACATTATCAACAGTTACCAGGTAACATACTGAAAGCTCAACGTTGGCAGGGAAGTGGCCCTCCTTGTGAAGAGTGGAAAGGGGGAGAGAAATATAACCTGCAGTATATGTGGCCAATTAAACAGTGGAACAAACAGCATCAATGTATGTTGCATCCTTGTGGAAGCAATTGTAACTCTTATTTTTGTTGAAAGTCAAAAGACTTTACTGATGCGTTGAAGTAACTCACCCTGCAGAATACGTGTAGTAGTGTTAGGAGATTCATGCTTGCAGGAGAGTCCACCGGGCAAAGGGCTTGTTAGCGGTAATCATGGCATGTTAGTGAACCAGGAAAAAGACATTGAAGTCCTCTATTATGGTGAATGGTTTGTGGCGAAAAGGAAGTGTTAACACCACTCATGTGTTTGATAAACTGTGTTGACTTTTATAAAACTTTTTGGAAAAGTGTTTACTAGTGTAGATAAGTGTATTTCCACCATTAGAGGTAACAGTTGCTTAGTTAACTGCGATTTGTGATTTGTTTTACAGACAATCACTTCACCTTATTTTACGTTACTCAGTGGAAGCTAGCATATAATAGGCTTTCAGAAGTGGTGGGATTGCACTGGAATGCCTGTGATCTTGAGTCAAACTGTTCTGTGAATGTGTGTTCACTATCAGTGGCTTTCTAGATAATTTGCAACATCAGCAATTAATATGTGTAGATGGAGCAAACAGAATAATCTGGACTTGCGTGAACTCAATTGTAAACACTTCTATGTTATGCTCCTCAGTGCATTATTTGAAACCTAAACCCACCAACAGCTTTTGTGCCCGAAATTGCCTCTTTATTTATTTTTTTGCTGAGCTAGCAAGTTTGTACATTTGTCGGCTCGGAAAAGTGCAGACATTAGAAGGTCATAGGAGGTCACATTTCTGTGACTGGCAGAAGCATACCTCAGTAAAGCTATTATTCACAGATAAAAGGCCCATCTAAACAGTTCATCACCCTAGTATTGTGATGACCTTGCATCTCAGCATGCCCTGCTTGTGGGTTTCCTGACACCTTTGCGGCCTCGAGGGTTTGGTGTTTTATTGCAGGCCAAACCCTGGAGTTGCAAGCTATACCACTTATGTAAACTTAGTAGAATTTTAGGATATCCTGCCTCTTAATAGGATATCCATGTGGATAAAGATAAAAGAGGCAGACAAGGGGTGCTAGAAAGAGTATAAAAGCGGGTGGTTGTTCATGATAGGATATTGGACAGTACTCATAGGGATCTTTTGGTGCTGTATACACCCTTTGCACATCAGTGGTGTTTTGAAACAAAAAGCGAGCAGAAATGGTGACGGATAATCCTCATATCGGCACAGAATTAATTCAAGTACCTCCTTAAGAAGAAAGAAAATATTGTTACCTTGGACTGGACATGCCTTGTATCTCGCTGTGATCAAGGAACCCAGTTGCCAGATCAAATGCATCTTCAAAAAGAACCTGAAGAAATGACAAAAGATGTTTGACAAACATGCAATGAAATAATGGTCATGCTTGTAAGCCCCTTCCAGTAGGTCTGACTGCTTCATCCTGCAAACTTGTCTTTGACAAATATCTAAAACAGAATTAAAGACAACTAAAACTTTACATTAAAAAAGAGCCTTCAGTTAAGTAGCCTCACCAAAAGCAAAAATGTTAAATATTCACTTTATTATATTAAAAAAACGTAACCACTCAGGCAATACTGATAATTCCCATTTTACTTTTTTACTATTCCTCAAAGCAACATGAGCAGTAAACCAAACTACTTTTCCCAGCAACCCAAAAAAACTGAGTGTAGTTATAAACAAAAGGCAAGAGGCAACACAAATCCATTGAATTTGTAATAGTTACATGTCTATGCTGGTGTGCTCTGATGACTAGATTTGCTGTTGAGAAATGGGCATTTTCTATTTATTTATTCTTAACAACATGGGCAGGTGTACAGCCTTAAGACTCATTAAAAGTGCCAGAAGTCCAGGATCATAGACAAACCTGAGTGTAGGAATCACCAGTCGAGGTGCACTTCCCAACATGAAAGACTACTTATGATTGGAAATTACAGCCTGCTCAATATGTCATGAGAGTGTCATGTTTTGCTGCTAAATAATGAAAGTATGGTGACTCCACTGATTGGCGTTTTGAACCTTGGCTTTCCCACCATTCAAAAGCAAGGCATCTGTGTCCTTAAAAAGTCCTATTGACACAAAATAAGTGTCTTGAAGATTGCCTGGGATTCAAAGAATCACAGACAATTGAAGCTTTACATTTATGAAACAAGGAAGCTGTTGAATATCCAGAAGCATAAAAATTAAGACCCACCATTGAGATCCAATGAAGAAGATCCAGCAGTTAGTTGCATATAGGACTGAAACATGTGCATGGCTACAGCTGGAGAACGAGAAAAACATTTAACTGATATATATGTGATAACTGGCACTTAGGGCATTGTGTATGTTAGATTGTACACATAAGGTTTCCTAATTCACATTGTTTGTTTGAAGAAATTATAATTGTGATTTAGCACAGTTCTTTACACTGTGGGCAATCCATAAAGGGAACAATGTGTTTGGAAAACAAAAATGAACGGTCTCCCATGAATGTTTGCATTATTAAATTAAAAAGTGTTCAATCAGATTCTTCTGGTATATACTTGTTTTAGGCAAAGTTTTCTTCTGTTTCTAAAAGTAAGTCTGAGTGTGCCAGAGCCAATCGATCAAGTAGGGGAACACTGGTAGAGATGATCTCTGTTGCCAGAGGGCCACCACAATAGGATATGATAAAAGAAATCAAACCTATCAAAATGTGTTTCATACAGAAACACAATTGCATAGAAGAAATGAAAGACAAATAAGCACTGCTGAAGAGAATTGAGGCTGTTGTAAGGTGAGAGGTAGCTGTCATATAACTTCCACGCCTGTCAGTCAAGAAGAAAGACCAAGAAAACTAGTCTAACAAGAAATAACTTTGCCTGGAAGGCCCAAAGGAACGAGAAGAGGGCCCAAGACATGAATGATCTCCTGCTGTGGTTTTCAAAGATCATATTCATGTCTAATCTGATGAAACAGGTTATAGCAAGAGTAATAGAAAGAGTTCATAAGGCCCAGATCCTGAAGCTCCTAACTTAACGCCTTCAACAAGAATTCAAAATGCACATGTTAACATTTAATTTTAGTAATTTTAGTAATATGTTAAACGCACACATGTGAATTAGTACCAAGTGCTTCGACTCCTTTGAGTTTTGGTTGCTTCATGATAGTGGTGTCTGAGCTACAGTTGATTTAGGCACCATAACTGCCAACATTGTTTGGTTTATTGTTTTGTGCTGCAACCATAATGTCCTTTTAACACATTTTTTCACTGATTTTACAACATTTATTTTCAAGAAAAGTTCCTTAAATTCATTTTATTCACTCATATCTAGGTCATTATTTAATAAGAGGCTTTAGGAGGCTAGAGACTGGTCCCAAAACAGTCCGAACAATTAATGATGACACTTGAGAAATTACATAAATTGTCTAGTTTTCAGACTAATACCTCAAGGGCTCAGACTGTTAACCTCACCAACATATTATGATGCCCATGACTCTGGGATGCTGACGGAATGAGGACAAGTAACCAACTCCTAGAAATTCTGGTGAAATATACCAAGATAGATATGAATGAAATCTTCGAACAAATGAAAGTTTTAGAGGGACAAAAAAGATTATCGACAATGGCAGGTGTACATGTCAGCTAAGCATTCTGAAAATCTGGGCGTAAAGATTGTAGAAAAAGGTGGGACAAGAAACATCAGGAACAGGCTTAGATGATTGCCAGCAGTGACACAGTTATTCTTACATTGACAGCACTGCATAATCATGCGAGATTGATTTCTTAATAGAAATTAGGCTCATGCTTCAAGACAAAAGAGCAAATACCAAGGAGATACTGTGGACAATCACGGGGGATTAGGAAAAGGATGTGTGGCAAGACCACAAGAAACTGGAGCTGTAGGAATAATACAATGAGATCAGAACTCCTAGGGCATGGTGATTCATGCTGGGAAACAAGACCATGAAACATTAGTGATGGAACAGAAAGACACTAACTTACAAATCATGAATCTGTTTAAGAGTACTGAATCCACAAATATAGAAACAATACCAAAGGTGTGGGTTTCTGCCCTAGATCTCATCTATCAGTTTGTCCAGATATTGAAACTCATGAATCATTTTACAAAGACGACCCTCACACAGAGAAAAAAAAACAGACTGTCGGTTTAAATTGGTGATGTTCTGTCTTCTACAGTGGTGTCAGTACATGACAACTATGCTGAACCTGAGAGCAGGTTATATGATGTAAGACATACCTTTGATATTGACACCCATACAAGCCTTTTGGGTATGGCAGGTATTGTTATTATTATGGTAAAGGAAATGATACATTTTGATATACTTACAGACTAATCCAGATTCATTGTGGACTCTGAGACAAGTTTAAATACCGTCCTCAATTGGCCATCAATAATAATAGTCATCTTCAGCTACATGATCACCTCTAAGTGTACTTACTACAAGGAAAATGTCCCTGAAAGGTGAACCCAAACAGAAGCACATAATGATATGACACACTATACACTGTTTCAGTACTGAAACAAACGTAAGAAAATCCTTAGACAATGGAAGTAACATTGTTGTATTAGATAAAAAAAAGAAATGTGTAGTAGAAGGTAAACACCAACTGAAGGATTGCAACTGTTATTAGGTATTGGAAACTAATACGGCCAATGCCACTAAACAAATACTGGACAACCTACTACAAAATGAGTGCATCACAGGTCTCACTGACCTAGAACAGGGGTCTGCAACCTGCAGTCCTCCAGATGTTTTGCGCTACGACTCTAATGGTCCCACAGCGTTGACTATGGCGGTTTTGTTGGATGGGAGTTGTAGTCCAAAACATATGGAGAGCCAAAGGTTGCAGAAACCTAAACTAGAAGAAAAAGACTTTTTGACAGTTACTCATTGCATCACACATGTAGTATGCTTTCTGCTAAAAACATACTAAACAACGAACAATCCACCCGGCAGACCTGTCGTCACCTAAACAGGTTCACTATTTCAAACATCTCCAACTACATTACAAAGCATCGATTTCATTTTGTTACAGGTCTGAATTCTTATATTCGCAATACAAACAATTTGCTTGCCAAACTTGACAACATAACATGAAAGGAGAATTACATCATGGTCTCCATGGGCGATATGCTAACATACACCAGCATAGAACACAAAGATGGAATATGTGCTATGGAACATTTATTGATGAGCAGACTGCTCAATATGCTACATCACACAGCCATGCTAATTAAAACACTGACACTATGCCTTGCCAATAATGTTTTCTAGTTTGACTGTGACATCTTTAAGCAAATCCAGGCATCTGCAATGGAGTGCCTGTCCGCTGGTGGGAGCAGGAGTGCATGGATACACACAAAAAGCACCTACACAGATAAGGTTACATTGTGGGCCATATAAATTGATGATCTGTCCATCTTATATGGAAGGAACGGGCATTGAATTTGACAACTTCATTAGAAAATTGAATAACAACATTCTGAAGTTACTGAACAACACCACTCAAAGTAGAAGTGAGACCTCCATCCTAGACATCAAACACTCTAAGTATAAAACAAGAAGCTGCCTAGTGCTCTTTTTTTCAAATGTATATTTAACATGTTATGGTCAGGCTATCACAAAGGTGTCCAATAAGTTACCATTGTATAATTTACTTTTCAATGTGTATTTTTTGCAGTGGACAATAGTAAAAGAAACAAAGACAAAGTTGATGATGTCCTCCTGATTAACATATCGGTAGCCAAAGACAGTACATGACATCTCTAAATTTCTTCATAAAGCCAATGTTGATCCTCGCATACGCAATGTTGATGTGCGTATACTCGGCCTACCAGAAAAGGTGGAAGGTCCCAGTATAGAACCCTTTTTGGAACAATGGCTAATGGATATTTTTGAATCTGACTCCTTCTCCAAATTTTTCTCAATAGAAAGAGCACACCGCATGCCTACGGGCAGACCAATTCCTGGTGCTCCCCCACGCACTGTAATAGCCAAGCTCCTAAACTATTGGGACCGCGAGGCGCTACTCCAGAGAGCATGTGCCAAAGGCTCAATAACATATAATGGTTCCAGGATTGCCTTATTCCCAGATTACACCAGGGAGATGCAGAAAGCAAGACAATCATTTGATCAGCTCAAAAAACAACTGCAGACACTAAATGTCAAGTATGGTTTGCTCTTTCCTGCCCAACTTAAAATATATCACAAAAGCATGACAGTTCACTTTAATGACCCCAAAGTAGCATGGCGCTGGGCTGAACAGCATATAGAAGGGGATTGGGCAAGCCTCCGTCACGGTAGGAACAGGAATCCCCAGATCCCTCAAGAACAGAGACTGCCTCCACCACGACCACCGGAGCAGGACCGCCCGGAGGAGGGTGAGGACTGAGTAACAGACCGGGCTGCTCCATCTTGCTTCGCTGCTGCTGGTTGAAAGGTACAGAACATGGGTACAGAACAAGCATGAATAATCAGAAACCTAAGCGACTTTAATGTACTTTGTCACCTGGCGGCCACGGGGAAAACCGTTGACCCCCCTCCTAACGGAGTGAACAACATCCCAGACCACCTGATCTGGCATACCTCAGGACGCGAGAGTATTTTAGTACTAGTTAGTGTTTGATTTCATGACAGCTGTCCTTGTTTGACAACTGCCTTTTGTTGTTCGGGCGACAGACGCTTCAGGTTGGGTGGAGTATAGGGTGGGGGAACAAGTTTTTTTATTTTTATTAAGGTTCAGATTGGGTCCAACATCAATGACACACTTTCCTTTTTGACAGCACAGTACACAGCAACACCACAGAACCGGGGCTCCATACATACTCCTCTACAAATGTATCACATCCGGGAACTGCAGTTCGGGCACCTCCCCAGGAAGTCACATATGAGATCAAATTTGCAACCAATCTAACTTGAATGGCCTCCCCAAACAAGGTAATCCGATCCTTACGGTTCTTGACATGGAATGTCAACGGGCTGCGAAGTGAAATTAAATGTAGACTAGTCACTCAATTTCTAAACAGGCACTCACTAGATGTGGTATCACTTAAGGAAACTCACCTGGCGGGTACAACCTGCAATTTGTTCAAGCGCACCAGCTACCACATAGCATCACACGCTGGTTTTACCATGGACTCACGAGGAGTGCTCATATTGATTCACAAGAAGCTCCCCTTCCCACTCTCCAAGGTGATACAAGACACAGGGGGTAGATTTGCGTATGCAACCGGAACACTGTGGAATCAAAACATAGCAATACTAGCTGCATACTCACCGCCTGCACTGATGTCTGCATTCATAGAGGATATCACCCCTTTAATTGTTAAGGACACATCAGACATACTGATTCTAGGGGGTGATTTCAATGAGGTCATGAACGTGGAAACAGATCGCACACACCTGAGAGGAAGAAACCCTAGTACCCACACGAAACTGGCCACTTTCACCGTAGCATTGGGAATGAGAGATGTGTGGCGAGATCTCCACCCGGAGGCCCGGGAATACTCTTACCACTCAGGGGTTCATGCCTCCCTCTCAAGGTTGGACTACTTTTTCCTCTCAGCAACAGATATACATAGAGCAATCAGCCCGACCCTACTCCCACAGAAGATTTCAGACCACTTTCCCTTACTAATGGAATTGACAACGATACGGCCACGTCCCCCTCCCTCCTGGCGCTTCAACAATTATTATCTAGGTTTCCCTGAATTCCAAAACATATCCATATCCAGACAGAGCAGCATACCTGCAGATTCAGAACTACTTAGAGACCAATAACCTCCTCGGCTCAAGACAATCTGGCTTCAGACCTAAGCACGGGACTGAAACAGCATTACTTGATCTCAAAACCCAAATTGAGGATCTTAAAGACAACGGTAAACTGGCCCTTCTACTACTACTGGACCTATCAGCTGCCTTTGATTTGGTCAATCACCAAATACTTTGCCGGCACCTGGAGTCAGCGGGCCACTTCTCTGACAACGCTTCCAACTGGATTAGGTCATTCCTTGACAACAGGCACATGAGAGTTTTCTCCCCTACGGCATTGGCCGATCCCACACCAGTCCCTTGTGGAGTCCCGCAAGGATCCTGTGTCTCCCCAACCCTCTACAATGTCTTCACCAAACCTCTATTTGATGTGCTTGACTATCTGGGTGTCATACAAGCCTGGATGGCCCAGCACGAACTGTGCCTCAACGATGACAAGACTGAGCTTCTCATCTTAGGCATGCAACAGAGACTTAACAAACTGAGTCCCCTGTTCGGCTCCTTTAACATTGACGGTAATCTGAATAAAGTATCTAAAGACACCAAAACTCTGGGTATATACCTGGACACCCCCTTGACACTCACCAGACAAACCAATGCAGTTGCCGCTGCGTCTGCATACACCTGCAAATTGATCTCGGCCTGTTGCCCATTCCTTACTGCCCAGAATTGCATTACCCTGGCCAGGACCTTGGTTATGTCCAAATTGAACTACTGCAATGCACTGTACCAAGGCACTAACCAGGGTAATCTCAACAAACTTCAGACGACCCAAAACAATGCCATTAGAGCAGCCCTTAACATCCCCCGATCAGCCCACATCTCAGAAACCAGGAAGAACCTCAATTGGCTCTCAGATGCCCAAAGGATCTCCCTGAAAGCACTGGCCCTCACATACAAATGTGTTAACCACCAGGCCCCCTCATACCTAGCCTCACGATTCACTCAATATGCTCCAGCACGAGCACTCAGATCTGCACAAATCCAAGGTCTTGCGATCAATAGATTCAAGCTTCATTCTGCTGGGGGCGCTAGCTTCCCTGTCCTGGCAGTCAAGCTTTGGAACTCTGTACCACTCATGATCAGAACGCTACCTTCTTTTAACCAATTCAAACACAAAGCCAAGCTTTGGTTAGCAACATCCCACTAACAACCGCTCTTCTGTTTTTGGACGGGCCATCTGGGACCTAGCTCTGTTCTGCTCCGTTCTGTTTGTTGCCTTGATTTGTAACGTCATTTGTATACTCTGTGTACAACCTGTTGGGACTATTGTGATGATATGTCTACTACTGTAATGTAATGTTCCACTACCTGTAATGTAATGTTCTACTAAGATATGCGCCCGGTTGCCTTTGGGCCTGGGTCTGCGCTATACAAATAAAACAAATACAAATACAAAAGATCACAAAGACATATTTTGAGCTGAATACTGGGTCAGTTGATGACCCGGGAATAATATGGGAGGCATACAAGCAAGTGTTACTAGGAGAAATCCTCTCCTGGACCACAGCACACAAAAAAGCATGTTTAAACACGTTGAAGGAAGCAGAAATGCAAGTGAAACAGGCAGAACAGTCCCATCTGACACTAGATCTACCCGAGACCAATCGCTCGCTAGTGTTAGCCCAGAAACGCTTGCAGAATATAGCTCTCGATAGCGCCAAACAAGCACACACAGCGATGCGTGCCAGAATCTACGAAACTGGCGATAATGTTGGTAAATTGTTGGCCTGGCTGGAGCGCAGGGATGAGGGACATAGCCAAGTTAGGATGATTAAACCTGATAATGCAGAGCCTTTGTTAATTGATCAGGACATAGCGGAGGGATTTGCAGCTTACTACGCTGATCTCTACAAGTCCCCTACTGTTCCTACTAACAACTCAGTGCTGGACGAGGTCAGCCTGCCGAACCTAACCGCTGAGCAAAAAGCGCTGCTCGAAACAAACATCACAGAAGAGGAACTAGTATTGGCCATGTCACAGCTCCAATCTGGGAAAACCCCGGGACCAAATGGCTTTCCGCTGGAGATATGGAAGAGGATAGAACCAAGCAAAATATCTCCACACCTACTGCGTGTATACACAGGGCCTCATTACAACCCTTGCGCTCCCGGAATGAAGGCGGACGGTACGGGACCGGCCCCCTTCATTACGGGAGCGCTGATTACGAGGTTCTCTTTGCGGGACCCGGATCAGATGTCTGGTAAAACCAGACGTCTTTTCCGGGTTCCGTGAGGGGAAGAGGGAGGTAATAACGGGCCATACGTAATGTGCCCGTTGTTACCTCCCTCCCCATTCCCATTGAGCCCTATGGGGGCTCAAATGGGAATGGGGAATGGTTCCTGCAAGGAGGAAATACCGGGTCCTCCTATGTCGGAATGGCCCGGTAAGTCCCCATTGCAGGAACCCGGTAATGGAGCCTGGTTTGGAGGCAGCCATGGTGCAAATAGCACCATGGCTGCCTCCAAACTTGTAATGAGGCCCACACACTCGAAAACACAGGGCCAACTACCCGCAGACTTATGGAAAGCCACCATAATTGTGATACCCAAGGCTGATAAACCTCCAGAGCACTGTAGTTTGTACAGGCCAATCTCCCTAATAAACAGCGAAACAAAAATATTAGCAAAAATACTGGCGAATCGACTACAGAAAGTCATCACATCATTGATACATCCGGATCAATGCGGCTTCATGCCGAAAAGATCCACACGCATGAACATACACAGGTTGCACTCGGCATTAGAAAGAACTCCCATTCTCCATGGCCCCCTGGCACTGTTGCCAGTAGACTTCGAAAAAGCTTTCGACTCGGTGTACTGGGAAGCACTTTGGGAAATAATGCGCAGAATGGGTTTTGGCAAACAATTCATGGGATGGGTGCAGCTTCTTTATGACTCCCTCAAGGCAAAAACTAGGGTAAATGGATGGCCATCGAAACCCTTTAAACTAGGAAAAGGGACAAGGCAGGGCTGCCCCCTATCTGCAATGCTCTTTGCACTGGCAATAGAGGCCCCAGCTGCACTACTAAGGGACACTCAGACATGCAGCGGCTTTCGATGGGAGGATGATTGGGAAGATAAGATTTCGTTATATGCAGACGACCTGCTAATATATCTAGATAACCCTGCCACCTCATGCCTGCTGGAGAGATATGAATCTTTCAGTGGACTAAAGGTAAACTGGTCCAAATCCATACTATTCCCGATCAACGGTATGCAGGATGCTGTCCCGAGGGACTGCCCCTTTAGGGTTGAAACAAGCCACTTCCGATATCTGGGAGTTCAAATCAGAAAAGATCTGAACGAATATGTGGCTAGGAATCTCCACCCAATTATGGAGTGGTTCACAGAGGATGTAAAACACGGAGTCGCCCTGCACTAACCCTATTAGGGAGAGCAGCGCTATTCAAGATGATGGCTCTGCCACGATTCTTATACATTCTCCAGAACGCCCCATTACACATCCACACACGTGAATTCCACAGAATAGATAGAACCCTCAGATAGCTCCTGTGGACCAACGGACGCCCGAGACTAGCACTTCACACTCTGCAATGATCCATCTGGGAAGGGGGCATTGGGCTGCCGCAATTGCAGACATATTATTGGGCGAGTAAAATGGCCATAATAAATCATATACTACATGGAGACACAACACTACTACACATTAGGCCTGATACTACAAAAAGAGTGGAGACAACCCCACTGGAATCCCTTTATCAGAAAACTAACACTACGATTCACCGCACCATGTCATCTCAGTTGACGGTGATCTGGATGGAAGCACACAAACACATTTACTGGGAAGGAAAAATCACCCTGATACAACTACCATGGCAGAATAGGAATCTCTCTGAGGTGAACAAACTCCTGAGATGGCAAGGTTGGATATCAGCGGGAATTACAAAAGTTGGGGATGTAATCACAGAAGGGAAACTGGAGCCCTTCAAAAACCTGGTTGCGAGATTTAATCTCCCCGATACTGAGCGATACCGACATACCCAACTAAAGCCCGCAGTACAGCATCATCTCCCTGCCCTGAGTAATATACAGAGAAACCTAATCTTAGACCGTTTAGATGTTAAGATCACCTCTGTGATGTACAGCGCCATTACCTCCTTTGCTAAGCCTGAGTTAGTGAGTTTGAAGTCCAAATGGGAGAGAGATGTAGGAGTGATCCTGCCGGAAGACTGGATCGCAATACTGATGTATCCAAGGGAGACAGCCATATCATCCAGACTCCGACTCATACAGCTCAAAATACTGCATAGAATATACTATGCAAGGGTGGCACTCTTTCGTTGGGGCAGAACGACAGACCCTAACTGCCTGCGCTGTCATTGCGAGGAGGGTACCTTCTCCCACATATTGTGGGATTGTTCTCATATAAAACGATATTGGCAAAAATGCTACACACGCTCTCGAGAGTCCTGGGTTGCACTGTTTCTAGAGACCCTAAACTGTTGTTTGTTGTTGGGTGTGGAGGATGAGGGATCAATGACCTGCTACGATAAACTGCTCTTTTCGACCACAACAGCACTGATTAAATGTAATATTGCTAAACTGTGGGGCTCTAATATAGTTCCGGAACATGCACAATGGCTTACAGATGTGGATTCATGCATAGCGATGGAACAGCGGCTAGAGGATGTCTGGAAAAAGTCAATAAGATCTGGGGAAAGTGGGAGGATGCCAATTAAACCGCTGTAATCTGATCATTATATACCTCATACAATTGCAATGATAATGTTGACAAGATATACTGTGATTACTGTGTGTGGGATTTTGGACCCATAAGTTGTCTAAAGGTTAATGTTGTTCGGCTCCTCTGGGGTCAATGCTTTGGTATGTAATGAATAACGATAAAATCAATAAAATGTGTTACAAAAAAAAGGAAATTAATAGAAGGGAGTCCAAAAGAACCCCAGCCACTTCCTGCTGTAGTCCAATCCAGCAGCATTAACAAACACATCCCCAATCAAAGATATGTGATATGTTGGCCACCCATTGCGAGATAGGCATTGTATCAAGAGAAAGACAGACTCAAAAAGGTTTGAAAACCTTTATTTAGTACAGATTTTGGGTTGGTGTAATGCCTAATAATAACGCAGTCCTAGTGGTGTCTTGTCAAAATAAAAGGGCCTATACTAATAAACCTATTGCCAATACTTACATCTAATTACAAATACTGTGGCAATCAATGTTAAGCAAAAGACAAGTGTTCAAGAAATTATATGTCAGGATATTCAAGCCGTTGGCCTCCCTTCCCCATGTTTTCAGCACAGGACAAGGCGGCACACACAAGCTTAACACAGTCTCTGGCTTCTCTAGCACAAGGATGGAGTTCAAATCTCAGTATCAGGGCCTTCTACGTGGCTTCATGAGGCATCACGACCAGCCATTTCACTAGCCCTCCCTACAGGATACACAATCCTGCGCCAAGACAGACCTTTGGTGAAAGGTGGGGGTGTTGCCCTCATAGTCAAGGAAACACTTGCAATCAGACAAACCTCTTCTTCTTGTTTCGGTGGCAATGTAGACTCCTGCTCTACTAAACTGCCAATCTCCTCTCATCCAGTACCACAATTGCTATTCACATAGCAAACCGCCCTTTGGGCCCATTACTGGACTTCCATGATAACTTAATCCACCTGCTAGGGGAAAACCTAAAAAATACCTCAAAATCCGTTCTCCTTGGAGACGTCAACTTGGGCTTCAATGACCACAAAGATAAACCAGCCAAGGCTCTCGCTAAAGCCCTCCAAGATCTAGGCTTCCAAAAGAAAGTGGTCAATTTGGAGACTGATAAACAACAATTTAGCCTCACAAAATGCATTACAGTCTAACGCAGTTTCAGAAGACGAATGGGCGTCGTTCTACACTAACCTTTTCAGGAAGGATGACACAACTGAGGCGTGGAAAGCACCACACCTGTCTCACTGGGTCTTGGTGTTCGAAAGAGATGACATTTTACAAGTAATTAAAAGCGTGAATGCCTCTCAAGCACCAGGCCCAGGCGGCCTAACAAACTATACCATCAACCGTCATCCAGAATAATGGGCTGATTTTTCTGTCATCTTGTTTGAAAGAATACTTAAGTGCTGTACCACTCCAAAATCATGGAAGAGCGCCGTGATTGTTCCAATCTTTAAGAGAGGCGACAGAAAAAATCCGAAAAACTATAGCGATAGCCTGATAAGAGGAAAATGTATGCAACCCCCCTCCAACAAAAACTACTACAATGGGCCAAAGAATCAAATCACGTGGACCCAAGGCAAGCAGGATTTGTAAAGGGGGTCGGATGCGGAGTGAATTTGCTACTTTTAAATTTGCTGAAAATGGAAGCTCATAGGACTAACACCAAAGTCTACCTAGCCCTAATAGACCTCTCATATGCGTTCGACATTATAAATAGAGAGCTGCTGTGGAAAAAATTACATGCATGGAATTGTCCACCCTGTTTGCTAGCTGCAATTCATGAGCTGCATTCCAACACTACCATTAAAATCAGACTGGACAGAAAGGGCACATTATCCGCTCCAATTAACACCTTTAAAGGTGTCAAACAGGGATGCCCTTTGGCAGCTATAATCTTCAACCTGTTTATATCAGATATTACTGACATCTTTAACGGTGCAAACGTGTTCCCGGCGAGAATTCATAGTACTCACATCAATTATCTGGCATATGCGGATGACCTCATCTTAATTGACACCACACCAATAGGTCTACAACGGAAGCTTATGATTCTTGAAACCTATCTAACAAAAAATGGACTGAATATAAACAAACAAAAATGCAAAGTGCTAATTCTTGAAAAATTGACAACTAACAGAATGAATAGAAGAAAATTCAACTGGTATCTTGACAACGAACAGGTCAAGATTGTGAAAAATACAATTTATTTGGGAATGAAGCTAAGTGCAAGCCGAAATGATGCTCCATGGGCCGAGGCATCCAAAAGTAAATGTCGTCAGCTAGCATGTCAAGCTAGTCTGATAAGCAAAAAATATGGGACATTTTCACTGAAGCCAACTATCACTTTTTTCCAACAAAAAGCTATTCCGGCCCTTATATATGGTGGAGAAAATGCTTTTGGGTGTACTAACTCACTATGGAGTTCTCTTGGAAATATCTTCTGGTCAAGAGTGTTACATTTGCTCAAGGGTCTATCAACGGTCTGTATAAAATACGAATTGGGTTACATCTCCATACAAGCAAGAGTTTCGTGGAACTTGTTGAGTCTCTTTAGAAAAACGATGTCAGAAACTCCTGCGCCACAAATTCAAATATTACACAGACCACACTTGGACAAAACATACACGATCTTTTCAAAATGGAATGCACTCTGCCTTAAGGTTTTGGAACTGCACAACATCACCCTAGATACCTTGATCGACAATCCGGAGCTAGCAAAAAAAAAACTGTGGCGGGCAGACTGGATCAACACTTGCGATCTAAGGATGAAAGAAAAACTGATGTCAGATGTGCCTGGAGAAGCAAGAGTTTATGGACAGACGCAAACCTATTTGACTTGTTTTCCTGACCAGTACTCGAGAGAACTCTATATGCATTTCAGGCTCAGCGTAATGGCAACTAAAGAACGCCTAAGCATCTGGACGAAATTTACCGACATGTCTTTAATATGCAGATTCTGTGGTGACTCAAAAGAGACTTTAAAACACTTGACAATGTTTTGCCCGGTGTTTCTTCAACACAGAAAAACTGCCTTTGACTCAATTATCAGTAGGCATCAAACACTGACTGTTGAAGAGTGGTGGAAAGCCCTGTTTGAGAGTTCCCATAAAGAAGTGTTATTTCCTTTGGTGACGTTCCTTCAAGTCTTAAAGAAACGCTTAGATGCTGAGAAAATAATCTTGAAATAAGAAACTGTGTGCGATTCACATATTCTTCAATGGGAACAACGTAAGGCCAATTACGGACAAAATGACGTTTAATGGCTGACTGTTCGAGAAGGAGACAGGATTTTCTGTTCCCTTGTAATTTGTTCTTGTGATCTGCTATGTGTTTATTTCTTTTTAAAGGTTTACTTAAACCAATACAAAAAAAAAAAAAGAAAGTGGTCAATTCCACCCACTGTAAAGGTTGCCTCCTGGAATGGGCAGTGAACCACAATTGTAATGTTGACATCAGCTCCAACACCCCCTCCCCTTGGACAGACCACCATCTTATTCACTTCCACATCCCTACCACCAGAGATGTACAGAAATTATTGAAGCCTTTCCCTCCGGCTCTAGTAAGATCCTCACGTAACCTTACTAAGGAGAAGTTATTCCCCTTCCTAGATGGCCCTGCACTCAAGCCGCCTTTTCCAATTGATGCCTCTGTGCTGGCAGAGCTGTACAACTCTACAATTAAAATTGCCGTGGAAGCCATTGCCCTGCTTGAGACTAAAAAAGGAAAAAAGATGAAACATGCCAACTCATGGTTCTCCGCCAAGCTCAAAGAGCTACGCACCCTCACGCGCAAAGCACTCAACAAATGGCAAGCCGCTCCACAAGAATCTACCTGAATTGCCTACAAAGCACTTGCCACACAATATAAAAAAGAGATCATTCTAGCTAAATCAACAGTGTATAACACCAGGATTGCTAATGCAACCTCGGAATCGAAAGAGCTCTTTGCCATCTTTAAAGAACTGGCTTCACCAGTCACAAGCACACCTGCTGTTGTGAAAGATCAAACTTGGTGCACAAAGGTCCAAACAGCCATGATTAAAACAATAAACTCTTGCAGGACAAGATCAAGGCCCACCACAAGGCCTTGACAATAGCCAGTGCACCCGCGCCACCAGCAACCAGTTCAGAAAGCAAAAAGGATATTCTCTTTTCTTTTAGAGAAGTTACAGAGACAGAAGTGCTAGCCATTATACATAAAATTAAACCTTCCAACTGTAAGGGTGATTTGTGCCCAGCCAACCTCATTAAAGAGTGGGCTGACTCCTTAGCCCCACTCATGACAGAATTCATTAATGCTTCCGTCACTTATAATAGGGTCCCTGATTGTCGGAAGGAAGCGTAGGTACGCCCATTGTTAAGAAAAACTATCCCTAGATCCCCAACATTTATAGACCTATCACCACAGTCCAATTCCTCTTAAGAAATTTGGACAAAGTGGCCTAGGCACAAATCCAGCAGTTCTTAGAAGCTAACAGCATACTTGACCTCAAGATACAACTAGGGGAGATAATGGACGATGGCAAGCCGCCACTTCTATTGCTGCTAGATCTCTCTGTGGCATTCGATCTAGTTGACCACGACACACTTTGCAAAACAACTCAAACTCTGCCTACCTCTCCACTGAAGCCACATCGTGGATCTCTTCCTTCCTTAAGGGGAGACGTATGAGAGTTTCTCAGAGCAGGCTTGCGCCGCACCTACCACCGTCCACTGTGGTGTCCCTCAAGGATCTGGCACTGCCCCTACTCTCTATAACATCTTCACCCTACCTCTGTTCAACGACCTTGATGATCGCAGCATAGCATACACCAACTGTGCCGACGACACGCAAGTACTTAACTTATGCCTCTCACTGGCTCCTATAAACAGGATGCTGCAACACTCTTCAACATTTACGCAACTATCCAGGGTTGGATGGCAGCTAACGGATTGTGTCTCAATGGGGCCTGAGATCCTCCTGGTCGGTACAAACAATACTCTCAATAAGTTGGATGCTCAATACAAGACCTTCAACATTGATAACACTATTATTACAGTGTCATCAGCAGTCGAAACGCTAGGGGTTTTCCTGACTCCCCTCTCTCCATGACGCGACAAGTCAGCACCATCGCGTCTTCATCAGCACTTACCACCAAAATCATGAATGCTGTCAAACCTTACTTGTCCACCAAAACCTGCCTATCAATAGCCAGGGCCACCATTGGGGACAAACTAGACTATTGCAAGGCCCTACTTTTGGGCACATCTTCCAAAAACCTGCACAAGCTACAAGTCACGCAAAACAATGCTTTCAGAGCAGAGCAGTGCTAGGCATCCCCAAAAGAGAACATCTCTCTCAGGCAAGAAGGGACGCTCACTGGCTGCCAGTTAAAGAGCAAATTCTATTCAAGACCATGGCCATCACACACAAGTGCCTTTTCCTTTCAGCCCCCAGGTACCTATCAGAAAAAATATTACCTGCCTCCTCCTCTAGACCCATTCGCTCCCAACATACTAAACTTATCTTTCCCCACCTTCAAAAGAGCCAAGGCGATTGGTGCCAGTTTCCAATACCTAGCGCCAAAAAATTGGAATGCGCTGCCCACTACCCTCAGGAGTGAAACTTTGTACGGTGTCTTTCGCAAAGCACTCAAGACAAAATGTTTCAACTAGATAAGTACGTCATCCTTCCCACCGCTGCCCTACTGCCTGCTTTTTCAAAGAAATTATCCTAACTGTATACTAAATGTCATTGTTTTTAGTATCAAGTTCCACTGTAACCAAGGAACCCGTAAGCCTCACACCTTACTACTTTCAAGGTAAGTGTTAAATGCAGTGTTTGATTGTGATACACACTGCACTTCTTGTGTCCTGTGAGTTTAGTAACATGAACTTGTTCACCTGTAACCACTGAACGATTTGGCCCTGGTCACTAAGCAACTATTCATGTACCATCTGCTTAATGTGAATGTGACCTACTCTGCTTTCCTCATGTAACTAAGTAAATCAACTGTAACAGCACCAGGATGCCCTACGGCCGCCTGTTCGCTTTATAAATACAAATAAATATGTCAAAGTCTCTTTGCCATTCAAAGTCTCTCACTTCAGAGGGCCTGATGCGACAAACAAACATTCAAAAGTTCCTTTCTCCTCAGGATTCTCATGTATAACTTCTTGGGTGATTTTCGATTCACGCCGGAGCGTCCCCTCCCCCAGACTCAGACCCACTTTAACACAACACTTTCAATTCATCTCCCTCTGTCGGGCTCGGACCAAATTCATATATTTTTCCAAACTTTCTCTACTTCATCGAAATCGAAGAAATTAAATATTTTATTTATATCACACTCGTACACAAGTGTTTCAGAGCGCGACCAGGAAAAGGGAAGGGGAACAGGGAGAACAAAGACTTATTATGCGCAGGATTTGACTTGACCCGTAGCAGGACCACTTTGATTCACATTTATTCGTTTGATCTCCCTCTGTCTGGCTCGGACCAAATCCATCCACTTTTATCACTTCTCAGCTAGATACCTTACAGAGACCTTAGATTGAGCACCCATATGGTCCCGGACCACTCTGTTAAAGGAATTGTAGCTTGCTTTAAAGTGCAATCACTCATCAGCAGTTTAACTTCATTTGCGTCTATTACCACGCGCGTTTTAACAATGTTCGTTGCAGCGCGCGCCATACTATGTTGCTGCTTGCAACCTTGGCTTCAACACAGACCAGTCTTGTATCTGTCTCCCAAACTTACCGGCTGTGTTGCTTTCACTGAAGCGGCTTTGTTCTTGGAGCCAAGGACAGTACCACAGTGGTTGGAGATTCTCTTTGCCTTGATTACTTACGCAGGAGGGCCCTAGGTACCTCCGACACACAATGCAGGATTCTCAGGGTTTCGTGGAAGTAACGGTTCCTTGACGAAGAGGTCAAGGGAACTTCCCTCCTTGCGATCCCCTTCTGTTTCGCCGTCTTTCTCCTTTCGTTAAACTGCCATCTTGGAACTGATGTTTCCTCGTGTGCTTTCCCTCGCTTTGAGTGTGCCCTTGTGCTCTGCCTTTTATCTGTGTGGGGAAGTCTAATGGAAGTCAGGTGTTAGTTATTGTCGATAATTGCCTGACCTCGCCTGACCATAGTATTGGGACACGTCAGGTACACAGCTCGGGTTTTAGTCTGTTTTCCCTTACAGCGGGCTTTCAGTGAGAAAGTCTTTGTTTTGTAAAGGGGGTGGGCAGGGTAGGATGGGGTAAAGGTGTTACAGGGAAGGGGATACCGCCTCTCACCATACGGTGTCCCACGCCCCGAAGACCCCTCATCCAGGTGATCTTCCCGCACTAGTCCACCCCCAGGGACTGGATGCAAAAGGGATGGCCATGTCCTGGCCACCTGGATGACAGATCTCCGGCCACTAGTGGGTGAGATACCTTCTGGTTTCTCACACACACCACTGGGTCTCTGCTGTTTACCCCACGTAGCGAGTGCTGTCGGGTTCTTCCACAGGAATGCGGCTGAGGTCAGGGTCTCACCACCAGCCCCTCCGGCACCTCTGGGACTGGCCAGAGTCCCAGAGAAAACGAGCACTCGCACAGACTCTGCCAGCAGGGTCCCAGCTGCCTTCCTCAAGTTTGCAGGATGCACGGCTCCTTCAACACGATTCAAACCGCTCTGCACACCGAATCTGCATTCCAGCATGTCGCGCTCCATTGGATCCATCTTCCTGCAGCTCCCAGGTTCTCAGCTTCTCTGGTCCTCTGTGCTTCCCTAGCTCGCCCATTTATCTGATCATGGCTGCAACTTATATAGGTAACAAGCTGTGGAGTCAGGTGGAAACAGTCAGTACTGGATGCCTGACTCTGCCTGGCTCTATCAACGGGACATTGTGAGTGTTTTCTACAGTCAGTTGCCCTTGCTTTCACCATGTTATTCCCAGGGGTAATCTTCATAGATCTCAGTGGCCTCCTACTCGTCTCAGTATTTCTCAAGATTGGGGAGGGGGAGATAGGGTGTGATTCTAAACACCCCAAAAAGGCTGAGGGAGACTAGGTTAAGGTGTCTTTGGGACTGGGAAAATACCATGTTTCGCTTCAGGAAGAGAAAAAAGACTTCTGCAAAAAAATGTGACAACTGTGGAAAAAATGCCCTGCCGGCAAAACAGAATTGGTGGCAAATTTCGCCAATTTTTCGTCAGTGGTAATTTCACCCAACCTTGGTTATAGGGATACTCTAAACTGCTGCAACTCATGCTAAACTTTATACCGACTCCTGTTGAGGTACGGCTATCCCCTTTTCCTCTCCAAGGAGCCAAGGCAATGGGGGCCAACTGTACTCTGCTCCTACCTTCCCTATTTAACTCCTCTGGGGCCTCAATCACAGAGATGATGGTGCCACTCGGACTTCAGTGTCACCACAGTTACATCACCCAGTCAGCAACGTGGGAATTTGTTATAACTGTTTACACTGTTACTTGAAACAAATACCCAATTAGATATTTTATTTACAGATACGACAAATAAAGAAGCATATCCAGCCTACTTTGCTGAGATAGAAATACAGAGGTAAATGCAAGTAAAAAATCAAGATATTCTCAAAAATGTATTCCAAACACTGTGGCTCCCACACAATATCCTGTGGAGTTTGCAATGGCCTTTGTCCAGCCTACAGCCTGTCTCGCTATGTAAACTTCCCTTTCGATTCATATAAAGTGTGTCCCAATCATACTGCCCCAAAGTTGGCTTGCATAGATGCACTGACCAACAAAAATATAGATACAGTCAGTAACTCTCAGATGTTTAACCATACATGTTTCATGAGGGACCTCACTGTGTACAAACAAGCTCAAATGTGCAAAAGCATTACTCATTCCTTACCAAGCTATACAGATATAATTGTTATTAGAACAAGTTACCTCCTCAGGAGGCGATGACAAAAGGGATCCACTGGCTTCCTGGCTGTCAGCCTGACTTCCCCTTACACAACTGTCCGTGCACACTGGCTCAGTGTATGGCAGTTTAGGGGTTGGTATTTTCTCCTGTCGGATGCAGTACTGTAGAATGTTGGCTTTTTGATCCTCAGGAAGACCCTGCCACAGGTGGGAAATAGCACTGGAAACTACTGGCAGAGTCACCTCCCCAGCAGATACAATTTGGTTCTCCACTAGCAAATCCACTGTCTGCTTATAGAAGTACAGGTACCTGTAAATGTGAAAAGATGGAGAACAAGGGTAAACTTATCTTGACACACTCACCCCTAGTCCACAGGCTCACTCCTTTTCGTAATGCACACTTGCCACATTAAACCAGAAACAGTTTCCGAGTAAAACTGAGCTGTTACCATATTGAGCTGTAAAATTGAGATGTGCGAGTCCGGCAGCACACATATGTCAGACCTTTATCTATTTCACATTTACGGCCAGGCAGGTCCACCACATATGTAAAGGAGTTGCATTTTTGAATGTATAATTATATTTACTCACAAGCATTGCAATTTCTACTCCAACCATTGATATTCTTGGGAACCCTGAAGCACCCTAATGTAGATGTCAGGGGTATGGTTATTCAAAGCCGTGGATTTTTTATCATTAGTCTTAAAGCCAGAGATCTTCTTAAAGTGCTGAATCTCACTGGATAGCTACTTGAAAGTTTAGACAGGGACTTGCAGCATAATACCCTGAATTGAGTAGTTCAGTTGTATGCATTGTGCAAAGGGCTACCTCGGTGGGGAATCAGAGGATAAAAGGGCACCACTGTAGAATATACCACATAGGTTTATCATCTCGGACAAAATGTCCTTAACCTAAAGCTTGGTTGTAGGAATAACTTGACATGATAAACATAGTTATCAGAGGCCAAAGCCAAACTTTTCTTGCACTATTTTACTGTTTTCCAAACAATGCAAACACTTTCTGCGCATCAGGCAAGAGAAATTTAAACCGTGATCCTGATTGATCAGATTTATGTGTACGTAATTGAATAAATGCACCCTTGTGATATTGTCAAACGTTTGGCGATTCCATATGAAACCCAATTGATCATAATTCAATTTTGGTAGATAGGGTTCAAGCCAGAAGTCAAATATTTGTGTAGCTCAGGTGTTTTTTCTTTAGGAGGTGGATGGTCATTGACCACATCTCAGAGGGGTAAACACTATACAATGTATCCCGTCCCCAGACCAGCGCTAGGATGGGAACATATGCCTAGGCCTTGAAGCAACCTGTGTAATGCAAGGAGGGTTGTAATCATTTATCAAACATAGGGATGGATGTACTGGCAGAGAAACACAAGAAACATTCCACCCTGTAATCATTTAGACCATTTGCACTGTGAACTTGTATCAGCTTTTATATTTTGCCCTTAGAACATTTAAACATCAATACTGTACGCTTTGAGCATTAATGAACTACACCCCAAATATGGCATTGCCACCAGATGTCATTCCCTTGCTATTTGTGGACGTCATACTCGCAATCCCCCTGCCCCCACACACACCCTCACATTGTGAAGCGGTGAAGCGGTGTGACAGACCTATAACGCACTGAGAGGAACCCACCGGTAACTGACAGCCCTAGTCTACTGAATAACGGACCGCCATTCCATCCTTACTTTATGAATAATAACAATAAATAAGTGGACAACTCAACATTTAACTCGGCCACTGCAACCAACCACTAATATCATAACTCCAAAAAACTGGTTATTCTTTGTGGTCCATTAGCCCTGAATGTCAGTGTCCTGTTTGTCGCACATGGGACAACTTCCAGACACACAAGCTTATGGTTCCAGGTGCCTCTTTTTGTGGTGTCACCCCCCCTAGTTTCCTGGAAAGCATCTGAAGAAACTAAGCCCACCATCATGGGCCCTGTATTTGTCCCGCTTATGTCCAACAGCCGAAGCATCCAAATGGCTCTCCTTTGCCACAATTCTTATTCTACAGGATTCTGCACGGCATGCTAGTTATGGACACGGGGTGGACCTTCTGTGCTGTCAACAACGAGCACCAGAGCTGCGCCTCAGTCAGCAGAGCCCAGGGAGCAGACTTTGCCAGTGTCTGTCCTCCATGCCCTCTGGACATCAGGATGCTGGGCAATGAACCATCTTTAGGTTTGCTGCAATGTATCAACCTAGCAGGACCCTAAGATTCCGTGAGGATCCCCTTTTCTTTCCACAAGCTTCCTCTCTGAAGTTGACTGTATCATTGGTGCGTTACCCTACCCGCAGCAAGGGGCACCGCTGACTGGGTCAGTAGTCCATACCAAAAGGCAACCAAATGCCCTGCAGCTTAGTTCCTACAGCAGCAGGGCCCTGGTAGTCAACAGAATGCAGTGTGGGACCCCAATCCTGGGAGGACTCCTCAACTGTTAGTCCCACCTCCTCTCTAACCAATCAATTGCCAGTCAGCTCCAGGGGGTGGCCAGCCTTTAAAACAACAATCATGACATTCCAACTGACCCCCAGCTCAGATCAAGCCATAATCAAGTCTTCTAAGGGCGCCTGTAATTTAGTAAACAACAACACTTTCAATCTAAGTAAAATCCTAGACATCAGCTCCCCATTCAGTTGGCAATATACACCAAAAAGGGGATCAGGTAAAACTACATGGTGTGTACCGCCATACATGTCAAACATGATAAATAGTAACCGAGCATAATGGATGGGTCAATCTAGCCAGTGGTTAAATTTTGACAAATGTTTTTGCATCATAATTTAACAATGCAATTGAACAGTACAATTTACAGTCCAAGGAGACCCTCTTAATTTTAGCAATCAAAGACATTTTACATTCACCCACCAAACAAATAACGGTATCTGTAATGGGGAAATAGTTGAACAGCCTAACAGTGGAAACACCTCAGTTTTAAATAAAATAATAATGTAAATCTGGACTGCAACATCTCTTGCAGAACAAAAATAACTTTGATTTGAAGCTCTGGCATATGCGTACCAGGTAGTTTAAGCCCACCTATCCACCAGTCAACGTCCAATACATCAGTAGTTTTCTCTCCTTCTGCATCTTATAAAAATATAATTTAACAATGCAATTGAACAGTACAATGTACAGTCCAAGGAGACCCTCTTAATTTTAGCAATCAAAGACATTTTACATTCACCCACCAAACAAATAACGGTATCTGTAATGGAAAAATAGTTGAACAGCCTAACAGTGGAAACACCTCAGTTTTAAATAAAATAATAATGTAAATCTGGACTGGAACACCTCTTGCAGAACAAAAATAACTTTGATTTGAAGCTCTGGCATATGCTTACCAGGTAGTTTAAGCCCACCAATCCGCCAGTCAACGTCCAATACATCAGTAGTTTTCTCTCCTTCTGCACCTTATAAAAATATTTCACCTAATGGAGATTTCACCGGATCGATTTCACTGAAAAATGAAATGAACTTTTTACTTTTTCTACTTTTTAAAAAATATAAAGAGGGGGGAGACCCCCGCAGCCCATCCTCACCCCTGCCTACCCTAACTTATATCCTTACCCCCACCCCACCTATTATGCATTACACATATACCATTCACCTACCATTTTCGGTTAAATAAATTTGGTGAAATCTCATTAGGTGAAATTTTATTTGATGAAATCTACGGTAACAGAGTTGTAATAAGGTGAAGCAGTGAAATAGAGGCCTAGGACTGGAGTCCCTCCTGGGGCTGGTGATCTGTGGCAGAAAGTCACTGAGAGAAGGTGGTGTAGAAAAAAGCGGAATTCAAACCTGGCTACCCTTCCTTGGCCCAATGAAATCTTGACAATGATCACAGGAGGTTGCAGAGCTCTTCCCAATACCATGTACCCATGACGCAAAGGCTCCAAGCATGGGTTGGGGCCCGACACTGCAAGTAGAGTTTGTACTGACACATGACAGTTAAGAGCTGATCGTACAACCTGCACTTTGAAAGATAATTTCCTAATGGGTATATACTGACCAATGCACTTCCAAGGCAGAGAAAAGGACTGATTGGCACAAGTGAATGGTGCACAAAGGCAGGGGTGCCAGTTGCGGCCCTTGCTGTATAAGCACACTGGCTTAGCTTGTGCTTTAATCTGGATACCTTAGGATATGTCACCAGAAACCAGGTTTTGCCATGAATAGCCTGGCTATTTAGACCATCATTATATGCTGGGCATATACATCATGCACACGTTACTCCCAACCACATGCCATTATTTGTCCTCATATGTCCATATGCACATTTCATGTTAGGCCTAGTGAACACATTGTGGCCACATTTCACTATGCCCTACTCACCCCTTCCATTCTTCTTATTTATGATATCATGGCAGGAATCAATTATGCCCAGTTGGCACAGAAAGTCGAAATACGATTTAAATAGTAATCACAGCAAGTTATGTTAACGTTACACCCAGTTACCCCGTATTGGAGTGATTCCATTATACACAGGTAGCACAACAGGTACATATTCCTTTATAGCCAGTTGGCACAAGGCCATATTTCATTAGGCTTATTAAGCACAGCAAGTCCTGGCTTCATTATTTCCATTTAGCATTAGAGGAACGAATTGCCCAGTTGGCACTTGGTGGCATGATTCCATTGTGCCTAGTTAGCACAGCACAGGGGAGCATTGAAGCTTCCAGAGGAACTGCGGCAACAGTCTACCTGAGCGAAGGAACAGTGATGCTGCATTCCTCTCCTGTGCACTGGCACTACTGAAAAGCCGACAGCATCCAAGGATTGGCTTGCACCTGCACACCCACAGCCCTGCCAGGGCTCCTTTGCTTCGCTGTCTTTGAGAGCAGGATCAGTAATGCAGATAGAGAAGGGGCAATGGAGCACTGCATACCCATAATCAAGCTTTATACACAGCCTCACTGCTTGGAGAGCACACTGGGGAAGTGGGGAGGGCAAGTGGAAAGGAAGGACACTGGAATGTGGCAGTGCTGAACTCTCTCAACTATGACCAGCTCTTCTACTTGCTGCCTTTCACAGGAGAACCACAAAGACATGCTGGACATATGTGTACTGGGAACCAGTGGTGCTGAATCTCCAAGCGGCCTATGACACACTTTTCCCTCGGGCTTTACCACTTTGACTGCAAGGTGGTGGATTTAGGTACACAGCAGGAGCCTGGAGGAAGACAAAGAGTGGTGACGTGACCCCAAGTCCCACGGCAATGACTGGCTGCCACTTATCCCACACGTTTTACCTTTCAAATTCCATCAGATCCGGAGACGAGTTGACTGGAGGCTGAGTCCGTTCTCGATTTCCCTCTTCCTCCACTGAGCTCTTCTCGTATTCTCTAATCCGACATCTGGACACAGATGGGTTCTCTCTGCTGGTCTCTGTACAGGATGCATTGCTAGAAAAGCAACATTAGTGATCAAAAATCAGGCATGAATGGTGTGAAGTACTATTCTTAAGGAAGTGTGTTTTCGGGAATCAAGATAGCTCTGAATTCAGGACCTGGTCCAGATGGGCAAAAGCTATAAACAAGGACACATATCTTGTTTATTAACCTCTCCACCTCCTACTTCTCCCCTTTACTTAGAAATGCAGCTCCACACTTCTGCTCCTTTTCATACCAGCCCCATTTTCTTGCCTGTCTAACAACTTCACTTACCCAACATTGCAGCCCTACGACTCCATGTATACGTACACCAATCACTTTGGTGTACATCTCCGAAAATGTTGCCCGGCATTCCAGCTCTACAGTGCCATGTATTTTTACAACAATTGCCTTTCCCTCATGTCCCCTGACTCATGTTATCTGGCTTTGCAGCTCAGCAATACTTGTACTTGTTCACCAATCCCATCCCCCTTTTTTGTTTGAGCTTGGTTGTCAGGCATTGCATTGTTGCATATGCATGCATACCTACAGCATTCCCTTTACTTTACTTTTTTTTTTCTCAGTTTCCTTGTATATTCTTTAATCAAAGGTACTACTGCAGCACTGCATACTGACAATATCACACAGAAATATCTTCCTTTCAATTTTTAGGCTCAAAATGAGGTTCCCGTAAGTGCAGTAGTGCAAACCAAGGTCTTCTTTGAATCGGGTCCCATCCCGCCTCACATATGCGGGGGTGGGCGCACCAGCGAACGGAATCTCGTCCAGCATAACCCCCCCCCCAGGGGTGAGAACCATAGAAGAGGCACGCCTGCCCATCCCCCACCGAGACATCCGGCCGTTCCTGTGGGGGAACTCAGGAGGGTGAGAGGAGACGGGGACGGAGCGAAGGAAGACACAGCAGCTGAGGGGCTTCCTGCGCCCCCCTGACACACACCCGCACGGGGGCCTGTCCACGGCACCCGGTGGGTGCAACCTGCTTCCAGGGGACCTGACGCGGCGAGGGCAGTGCGGCCCCTCCCCCCCTGCGGCGAGGCGGACGGGACTCCCCGAACGGTATCCAACTAACTGCTGCTCCACCTTACGGCACCAACGAGCGGGCCCGCACACAGCGGGAGATACAAGACGCACCCCCGAACCAGAGGCGCACGGCCTGAGGAGGAGACGAGACCAAGAGAACGAGGTGAGAGCGCCAGCTTGGCACCCCACTGCTGCGTACCTCTGGAGGCGACTCCATAAGCAACGCACAGCTCCTCGCACGGGTCGTGGAGCATGCATTTCGCAGCACAGAGTGGGAACGCAGGGGGGGGGCTGAGACCTCGGGGGTGGAGGAATAAGACCACAGTCTGTAAACCAATATACCCAAAGAAGGCAAGAGAAGTGCTGCAATCTTCCCCACACAGAGGAGGACCCACACAGCACGGCCAGCGGCCCACCGGAGGAAGGGGGGGAAGACCCTCCGGAATCCACAGAGAGCGTCTTTAGCTCCCTCGCCTCAACCTTCCGGGAGGTACCCAGAAGCACGCCAGGACCCGACAAATAGGACAGATGTCGAGGGTGAAGGGGAAGGGGGGTGCTTCCCAACCAGCGCAGCAACCTCCCTGTCAGGACACTAATCTGCTTAAAATGTGGTCAGCAGAGGGGCCGCCAACCGCTAAGGACAGGGTAGGAGAAGAGCACTCAAAGCACAACACCCCCCAATCCCAGACCTCCTCTCCACTAACTAAAGATGACATGAGGGAGTGGTTTGTGGAGCTACAAGACAAGTTTATGTCCACGGTACAGGAACAGTTTAACTCAATGTGGAATGAAATGAAGCAGGCCGTCCAAGAACTGCGAATAGATGTGGCTAAACTGGAGGAAAGGACAGATACCCTGGAAAGAATTGTGCAAAATGTGGAGGAGGAAGTGACTCAGAACATCGAAACACAGGAGCAGCTGGTACGGCTAACCCATAACCTTGAAATCCAGTGTGAAGATTTGGAAAACCGCTCCCGTAGATCTAATATCCGCATTAAATATATGCCTGAATCGGTGTCAGATAAAGACCAAAAGTGTGCCGTGCAGGAAGTCTTCAGAGACATATTCGAGGAACAAGATGCAGAGAGCATTGGGATTGATAGAGTCCACAGGGTGGGTCCGAAAAGAACAGGGGCACCAGGGGAAAGCCCGAGGGATGTACTGGCGGCCCTATCATCTTATCCTCAAAAGGAGCAGATTCTAAGGAAGGCGAGACAATTAGACCACATAAGGATGAATGGAGTGGAAATCCAATTATTTCAGGATTTGGCCTCGGCGACATTATTAAAAAGAAGGCAGATGACACCCCTGGTGAGAGAATTGGTGGCAAAAGAAATAAGATACAAATTGACGTTTCCTTTTGGGCTACTATTTGAGTGGGAAGGCAAACAGAGGAGAGTGACCACCAGCGAGGAAGGTCTGCATATAATGGGCCAGCAAGCGGAGGAGGAGGACACTGATGGGGCCAGGACAAGGGGAGATGCACACAAGAGACTGATAGGGTGGGAGGATGTGCGGCGAAGAAAAAAGCATAACGGCAGGGGGAAGGCGGGGCACCCACTGAGGAAATAGGAGTTAAAATTCTCGCTATAAAGATAGCTTGCTATCAGAATGGAGTAGGCGGGAGTAGGAAAATTATAGGACTATCGGAATATCAGAATGCTGGCGGCCGGGCGGGGGACCCGGCGGGGATTTAGCCAAGGACGAAGGAAGATGCAGAGTTTAGGACCCCCCGCAAAGAGTACCCCGAGTCCAGAGAGGGCAAGGAGCGATAGGCGCAATGCCCTAGCAACCTTAGGTGCCTGGGCCCTCCTCGGGATCAAAGTTGTGTTACTGATAACGGTTGGGGGAAGTTGGGTAATGTTGGGGGAAATTGGGAGCGGGCAATAAAAGAGCAGGTGTGTTTAATGCAGTTAAAGGGGGTTTGGAGGCGACCCTCATAGACACGCTGGCTGATAGGGAAGGGAGGTATGCATTTGCAAACTGTGCGATAGAGGGTTTCCGGCTCACCCTTGCGGTAATATACGCACCGAACTCTGGGCAAGACGGATTTCTCCGAGACACGCTGGGGAAACTAGAGGGATTTGCGAAGGGAGAGATAATACTGGGGGGAGACCTAAACCTGGCCTGGCAACCAAAGCTGGACAGAAGTGCTGGGGGGACACACGGCCAGGGACCCCCTTCAAAACAACTTAAACTAAAGATGGGGCAGATGGCTCTGCAGGATGTCCGGAGGGAAAAGATGGGGCAAGCAAATGGATTCACGTATTACTCGCACGTCCATAACATGATGTCGAGAATAGACTACTTTTGAGTGTCGGTGGGACTGTTGGGGATGATCCAGGGAATAGATATGGGGGCTATAGCACTGTCGGATCATGCTCCGCTCTGGCTGGACATTCAGACGCCAGGTAAGGGAAGAGGTCTCTGGAAATGGAAATTACCGTCCGACTTTTTAAAGGATCAGATGATGAGGGAGGCAGTAGGGGACAAAATTAAAGAATACTTTGAACAAAATGAGAATGGAGATGTTCCCCTAGAGACTGTTTGGGAAGCCTTCAAGGCAGTAACTCGGGGTCACATTATAGCACTAAAGGCAGCTAAAGATAAGCAGCACTACGAATGGGAAAGGACACTAGAAAAGAAAATCACAGATATACAAGGGGAGATAGTAGCTCATCCCACGAGAACTCTCAAGAAGTTATTGAAACACATGCAAGGGCAGCTCGAAATGCTGCACAATAAGAAGGCAGAGAGGTCCCTACTCTACCTAAAGCAACGTTATTACATCATGGCCAACAAGGCAGACAAATTCCTAGCAAGAGAACTCAGAGAAAACCAGAAATCAAGGACGATCCTGAACGTCAAAGACATACACGGGAATACACAAACACACAACAGGGGCACAGGGGAGGTATTCAAGGCTTTCTACAAGATCTGTATGCGACAGAACACCCGGATGAGAACCAGCAAGATAGGTTCCTACATTCCCTACAGCTCCCAACTATCTCAGAGGAGGACAAACAGTTACTGGACTCCTGCATCACGGAACAAGAAGTCCGTAGGGCAATAGCGGGCCTCCCGTCTGCAAAGGCACCAGGTCCTGATGGTTTTACGGCCCCCTTTTGCAAAAAGTATTCGGACATACTCGCACCAATTATGACAAGGCTACTAAACACATTCAAGGACAAAGGAAACGTAACCCCATCAATGAACGAGGCGAAAGTCTTGGTTTTCCATAAGGCAGGTAAAGACCCCACTCTCCCGGGATCGTATCGCCCTGTAGCCCTGATTAATTTGGACGCAAAAATATATACCAGGATACTGGCGGCCAGACTATCCCCCCTCCTCCCAACCCTGATAGATACAGATCAATCAGGCTTTATCCCCGGTAGGCAAACACACGATAACCTAAGAAGAATTGTCCATCTGGTAGAAAAAATAGGTATCACTCACACACCAGCGGCTTTGCTCTTCTTTGACGCCGAGAAGGCTTTCGACCGGGTAGAATGGTCCATATTGTTTAAGACACTAAAGCATATGGGGTTCGGAGTTCACTTTATCAATATGGTTAAAGCCAACTATAATTCTCCATCGATAAGAATTGCACTGAACGGGGAAGTCACCGAGAAGGTGCATATTACAAGAGGTACGAAACAGGGATGCCCACTCTCCCCGCTCCTGTATGCCATTTTCCTAGAGCCTCTCCTAGTTAGGATCAGGGAATCGGTAGGGGCAAAGGGGATCGAGATGGCGGGCAAGCAGCATAAAGTTATTGCATATGCAGATGATATGCTGCTGGCTCGGCAGACCCTGAGAGATCCATACCACACGCCCTGAGAGAATTGGAGGAATTCGGGGAGATCTCTGGCTTAAAAATTAATAGGAAAAAATCAGAGATCGTACTCCTGGAGGGAGATAAAGGGAAAGTTGTGGAACTGGCGGGCTCTCATGGGCTAAAAGTAGCAGAGGAGGGTAGTAAATATCTAGGGGTGACCCTCACACGTAAGGTTGACCTGTTATATAAGAATAATTATCCACACTTACTGACAAGAGTGAAGAATGAACTAGACATATGGTGTCCGCTTAGGGTATCATGGTGGGGAAGAATCCAATCAATTAAAATGAACATACTCCCCAAAGTCCTTTATTATTTTCACGCCCTTCCAGTAGCCGTCCCAGACTCGTTTTTTAAAGCACTGTCCAAGGCCATTTCGGGATACGTCTGGAATAGAAAACCACTGAGGGTGGCCAGAGCTATCCTCACGGCCCCGATCAGGGCAGGGGGTCTAGCTCTCCCACATTTTAAGAAATGTTATCAAGCGGCGCAGCTTTGGGTTCTGAAGGAATGGCTGGGAGAAGACCAAAGGACAATATGGGCACTACAAGACAGGGCTGTAGCCAGGACCCCTCTGGAGGACCTGCTGTGGAAACACAAACAATATAGACACCCAAACCTCAGAATCAGCGAGGTCATGAGAACTACTCTTAGCGCCTGGGATGACCATACCAAGAAGGGGCTTACGACCATCCCACTAGCCCCATTTACACCCATCTGTCGGAACCCGCAGTTCCCCCCGGCACTAGAGCCTGGGGCCTTTGAGAATTGGGAAACAGCAGGGTGTAGGAAAATCGGGGAAATGTTCCAAGACAATGAAATAAGGACATTTGCGGAATGCAAAAGAATGTGGAACCTGACGGACGCTGAAAGGTATAAATATGAGCAATTGAAACATTGGCTTTCCACTCCCGAGATATAACAGGCGGCCTCGAGAGACCTAACATCCTTCAAAAACTACATAATAACCAACCCTGGAGACAAAAAACTGGTGTCATCATTATATCAGTTTATCAATACGACAGAAGAAGAAATCAAATGGGCATATATGAGGAGATGGGAAGGCACACTAAGGGAAGGTATAACCAGGAAGCAATGGGAAGAATTATGGGGGAGAATCCCGAAACTCACCAGAGCGGTTCAAACAAGAGAAATGTGGCTCAAAATAGTCATGCAATGGCACTACACCACTGAGAGGCTCAAATCCATGTACCCGAAATTGTCGGACCAATGCTGGAGAGGGTGCCGGGAACCAGGCACTTGGAGACATATCTGGTGGGACTGCGGGGTGGTAAAGGGCTTCTGGAGAGAAGTGCAAGCGGAAATGACCAAAATCTTTCCTGGGGCGGACCACATGGACGAACGGGTGTGGATGTGCGGACTCATAGACCCGCAGGCCAAAAAACTCCACAAATCCCAATGGAGAACCTTCATGGGCCTAGTCATCGCGGTGTGGGCGACTATAGCCCAGAACTGGAAAAAACAAGATCCGCCTTTGGTATTCTCCTGGTTAGATAAAGTCTGGTTGCAAGTGACCATGGAAAAGATAACGCACCAGCTTCAGGATCAGAAGACCATCTTCACGAAAGAATGGGGACCGGTGCTGGAGTACCTAAAGTCGGACTACATGGAACAATGGTGCCCGCACAATATTAGAATATCACACATTTGCGGCTCGTAAAGCTTTCCCTGAAACAAAACCGAATGGGACCCTCATCTTCCAGAGGAGTGGGTGGGGAGGGGGGGAGAAGGATGTTTATTGTGTTGATGTTGATACATGAAAATAATAAAAATATGTTTTAAAAAATAAAAAATATTAAAAATACATTTCACTGATGTGGCACAACAATGCTGAACCAAGCCCAGGCTTGCTTGCATTCCCTTGGACAGGGAATGTGTCTGCAACTTGCTGAAGGCTTGGACTATTTATGGTTGCTCCTCTTCTGCAATGGCACAGAAGAGATTAAATCAATTCAATGTAATGCTACGGATATTGCCAGTGGCAACGAAGAGTTGGCTCAGTCATTTCTATTACCTTTTGGTTTCATCAGTGGGTCCCCATAAGCGATGCCTAGACATAGGCCTAGAGACTCTAAATGCACTTCACAGATGAGGCCTAGCAAAGCTTGTGGCTTATGTTACCGTGCAAAAGGGATGTGGCGAAGCATCTCTAGCAGGAGTTCTCCCTTTGGAGGCAGGGTCAAGGCAGGATTGTATATGATCAGTCCTCTTCTGTAATTGCACAGATCAGCTAAGAATGTTCTCTGGAGAAATTCACAGTGATTAATAAGTAAATGCTCTAGTATATCTATCACTCACTACTTTGTTTTTCTTAGGTTTTGTTTTCTCAGGCATTCCTATTATATCTTGACCATTTTTCTGTCAGTTTGAGATAAGTTGCAGGGAGTTAACTAAGTCTACATTTAACTCCTGCTCACTATATTAATCTCAACTGTCAATGCTTGAGAAGTAATACCTTACCTTGCATTCAAGCAGAGCGTTACCTATTTATTTGCTTCAGGGGACAGAGTAATGCCTTGTCTGTGATATAACAGTGAGTTGAGGACTGATGCTTGTATATTCCAAATCAGGTTTTATCTTTTTTCGTGGCCATTTCCTGCTAACGTCCACTAAATTAGTATTATCATAAGGGAGTATAACAAATTGAAGCAGTCAGATTGCTATATTTTCCAAGAATACATTGATTCTCATTGCGGTGACAGTTGAGACTCAGTTTCTTTTTTCATGCGTTAGGGCAAAAGACTATCTGCCCTTCATATTTAAATCTTCCCCTGTGCCCTGAAATCTTAGGGGAGGTGGGAGGGTTGCTTAAAAATGTTGTTAAAATACCTATGAATTAAGATACCTTTGAGGCTGAATAAGAATAGCAGGAGAGTAACTTTTCTGACTACATCATAGGATCCTCTGACAGCTTGGAGATGAGGAAGACATATCAAAGCGAGAGTCTAACCATCGTCACACGCCTTACCAGCTAATAAAGATGCCGAACCTACTTGCGCATCTACCCATTAATCTGACTCCAAGCAGTAATAAACATAGCAAATATCAATAGCTTTCCAAGTCGTTGCCTTACAGTTTTCAGCACTAAGAATGCTTCTTCTTAGAGCAGTACTATCCACTTTCCATCTTGTCAAGCTCTAGTTAACCTGGCTGTTGAATCATTGGCTTTCGAATATCATGTTGAGGTGCAAGTTATTATCCATCTTGAAATGGATTGCTTAGAAGCTGAGAACCTGAATTTTAAAGTTCATATTTGACGTAGGGCTATTTTGTTTTCATACTGTCCTCACATTTGAAGTATTCATTGATTTTTCAGCCAGAGAGGAAGGGGCAGCTAAAAGAATAGAGAAGTGAAAATGGTTTGATTGATGCGAATGTCTGAAAAAACTGTTGAGAACAAATTAGGGTGTATTGAAAGGACCACCTTATTATTATCGAAGATTCTCTATGGTTTGTGAGATCAGAGGGACCATATTAGATTATGATCCCTTCATTGTGGGTAGACTTTTATGAGTATTTTTGGGAAATTATTTGATCAATAGAATGGTGAAAAAGCTTTGTTTGATTTGCAAAATGTATAACGCGCAGCCAGGCGTAACTAAATGCACCTGGGCGCAGATTTTACAGTTTGAGCGCAGAAAATCAACTAAAAGAAGATTATTGAGAGA
The DNA here is from genome assembly GCF_040938575.1 of Ambystoma mexicanum. Taxonomy (NCBI): domain Eukaryota; kingdom Metazoa; phylum Chordata; class Amphibia; order Caudata; family Ambystomatidae; genus Ambystoma; species Ambystoma mexicanum. Next base: position 495,090,292 of record NC_090936.1, on the reverse strand, counting down.
AAAACAAGAAGAAATAACAACTTCATCTAAAAAGTCGAGTTTTAAGAGCTTTCCAAAATACAGCGCTGTTATGATGAAGACAGACACTTCATGTGAGGTATATGTAAGATCCTTTATTCCAGTTGCTCTTGAGTCCTTAAGTTACATTAGAGGAAACCACTGGCTCCCGTCACCCAGCCCACATATCTCCAACTGCCTGGGTTGGAACACTAGCAAACTAGCATCCCCTCATACATCAACATTCGCACCTTCCAACATTCTCTCTTAACTGATGCATTCCAGACTAGCTTGCATCGATCCATCGAGCAAAGCACTTCACAACAGATGTCAAAGGTGGCACATGCATGAAAGAGTAGCAAGGGTAATCCTGTGAGAGCTCATCAGACAAATAAGGGGGAACAAGTCCATGGACACACTTAAAAGCCAAGCAGAGTATATTGAATACACCTCTCTGCTTGGCTGGCAACCAATGGAGCGAGATTCAAAAAGAAGAAACCGAAGTAAACTTTGGTAATCGAAACAAAAAATAAGTCTGACGCCAGAATTTGGACTGACATTGAAGTTGTCTTTGCAAAATGCAAACTAAAATAGCATTTGCATAATCAAGTTTGGAATTAACCAAAGTGCTAACTACTGCAGAATTGTTGATCAGCGAAAAAAAGGCAAGGCATGAGTAAGTAATGTACAGAAGATAGATTGTACTATAAATCCACTTTGCTGTTCACAACCCAAATTGGATTGTCAGAAGCAGCGCAAATGTTTTACCTTATGTGCAAAAGATGTGGGAAAATCAAACAGAGGAGGTGGAGAAGGGATGTGTGCTGAATCAGCCAGCAAATATTTAGGCCCCAGAAGAATAACCTTTGTCTTAGCAGGATTAAGTTGAGCTTTGTTCGTTATCATCCACTGGCATACTTCAGACGTGCAAAGAACATTATTCTGAAGCAAATCTGCAGAAAGTATTACACGCACAAAAATCTGTGTGTCGTCAGCACAACAGTGATAATGAAGATTGATATTTTAAAGACAGGAATACGTGGTTAAATATAGATGTTAAAGAGAAGCGGATACAAAGAGGAGCCCTAAGGAACTCCACAAAACATGGAAATACAGCTCACTGGCTTGACACATTTATCACAGTCAATTAAAAAGGAGCAAAGTCAATTAAAAAGGAGCTAAACCACTAAGTGCATCTTCGGATATACCAGTAACTTCTAAGAGCCTAGACAGCAATATATCAAAGTCTGATGTGTCAAATGCTGCAGATAGGTCCAAAATAATTAACAAAATTAATGCACCTTCACCTGCATTTTTCAATATATCATCCTAAACAGCTACTAAAGCTAAAATAAAGACCTGATAATTGGAATTTCTATAAGCAGTGACATCTGCGTAGCACATCTTCATGTCATTTTGTGGGATCATGGCCTTTCTAAAGACAGAAATATTGAATATTTTTAAAACACATGATGTTCAAGTAGATGGCCCCTTTGCCTCTTTCAAGATGGTCGTGTAGCCCTCAGGTTGGTTTAAATGCGTGCATGAGGTACTCAAGAGCAAGCCAGCTAGATTCTACAATGTCAGGTTGCTATTTAACTTAATCAATACTTTGCTTCCTTCCCTGAAATATGGGTTCAACAGCCCATCTGTGGTATGCTCCTCAGATCTTCATTGGCTTCTCTTTGTGTCTCTCGCTTAATTCATATGGAGCAGTACCTTCTTTCAGGCAACCCGGTAACCCATGTGTCTTCCCTGGGATTATCGGTTGCATCTTGCATTCCTTCACTTCGGTTTACTTCAACTTGCTGGCCTGGTGTGCATCCCGTTAACCGCTGTACCTTTGATGTGCCCTTTTCTGAAGTGATTGGTTCCTGCTGCATTGTGTTCTCGGGCGACTAACCGTCTGCACTTGGGTTTCTCTCTCTGCTGTTTGGAATCTCCTCTTCACTGTTTTCCATGGCTTGCTTTCCCTCAGTGTGGTGCTCGCCATCCACACAGGTCACTGTGCAGCCCAGCGTCTGCAGATTTCTCCTCTTCTGCTTGTCAGCTGGAACGGTTTTAAACTGCTTTGCATGATTACATAGTTTCCAAAGACTAGAACTGTTGCGTTGGTTTGCCTGTCTTAGTCATCTTTATATAGAACAAATATACATACAATATCGGCAACGTGTGTTGGTACTCATTAATCAACCTCAGAAGGATGAAAGGCTGAGTTGGCCTTGCCGGGATTCAAACCTGCAACTTGCAGATCACACACACATTGCAGCAGTAAGAGCTCAAGCCACTGAGCTATCTTACCAGCTACAGTAAAATGAGCAATTACATGCCTGAATGTTCTCAAAGATAAAAAGCAAATTACACTATGTAGTGGATATCATTTAACTGGTAACTGAGATTTAACAACAGGCCAGTTTATCTGCAGGTCTGGTGCAAAGTTGGCCACATATCAATCCTGCGTGGATCTACATTTAAGGGTTCAGAGCTTGGCAAAATACATACCATTAGGAGGGTTCATAACTGTGTATTGAAGAATTTAGAGTAGCGCAGGGTAACCAGCACACTCACATGGCATCCCGTACTTGGGCACTCGTTACCTCATACATGCAAACAAACATCCTGAACAGCATGGCATGGCAATAGGAAAGATAGACACATTACAACAAAGCATTAATTGTGGCACAATGAAATCAAGAGCCACTTTATGTGCTATGGTCAAACATTTCTACACTGTACACAAGCATTTAGGCACAAGGATTTTGTCAAGTGACCAAGGCCACCGACATGGAATGTCTTGCGATGATCGCAACAGAGACAAAGGCAGAAAATAACATGCGATAACTGCGACTTGCGAAAAGCAAACTACATAGTCCAAAATGGATGCTTATTCTACTCTAAATGCTTTTTGGAAGTTTTTGTCTGCATTGTGAATTTGAGGTGTTTAAGAACAGACTAAATTAGTGACTCACCCCATGAAGTGTGCCTGAAATAAACCTTTAATCTGTCTAACAATTATTGAATAGAATTTCACAAAGACACATGATGTGTTATTCCTACTCTTTCTTATTTAGGGTCACTGCTCAAAGTGTTACACTTGTGGAACCCCTGTTTTTTAAAGAGGCCTGAACAAGAAAGCCAGCCACGCCCGAAACAAAGAGCCACATGAGGCTGGCCACAGCCTAGGAGCCTAAATTGAAAAATAAAAAATTAAAATCTTTTTGTTGTTGTTTTAGTTGTAGCAAGGGAGACCTCAGGGGTAGCAATGGAGACCTCAGGGGTAGCAAAGGAGATCCCTGGCGACCCCCAAATAACGTCCCTGTTGATGTTCCTGATATTTGTAGATAGTAGTTTTTGTTGAAACGGAAATAATCATTGTACAGTATGATTTTCGTGAGTTCTAATGCAAAAACCTCCTTGGATTGGAAGTATTCCTCCTGTAAGACCCATCCAAGGGCTTCTAAGCCCTCACCATGTGGAATAGAAGTAAACAGACTTTGTACATCCAATGTGAACAATGTCCACTCAGGGTGTAGATCTGTCTGACTTTCTAATGTGTTAAGAAAGTGTGTGGTGTCATGAAGATATGTAGATGTTTTTGCACTAGTGGTTGTAATAAATTGTCAAAATATTTTGCTAATGGATCAAAGATACTTTCTATAGCAGCTACTATAGGTCTCAACGGGAGATAAAGTAGGTTTGTGTCCATCTTTGGTAATCCATTGAATACAGGCATCATCGGAAATATCTTGGTAAGAAACTCTTTATTTTTTTAAGTTATCCATTCCTCATCTAATGCATTTACTAAGACTGTTTCAGCTATAGGCCTGATGGTGTGCGTAGGATCATGTCTAATGGCATGTATGTGTTAATGTCTCCTAGGAGTTCTAAGCAGCTAGTTGTATAGGAATTGCTGTCTATGATTACTATAGCTCCTCCCTTATTGTTTAATCATTAGCGTCAGATCTTCAGCAAATTGTTTCAATAGTTTGAGTTGATGTTTTCTCATATTGTGTTGCCTCATGTCAAAGAATTTTACTGTGTTGAGATCTTTGATAATTTTATTTTCAAATAACTCCAATGCTGAGTTCTGTACACTAGGATTGAAAGTGCTCTTAGGCATCTTCTCTAAGTAATAACATGTCTTAGATCTTTCTTCGATGGATGGTGTAGTGTAAAAGAATAATTTCAGTAGCATTTTCCTAGTTAGTTTTGCAAGGTTGATCTGTTAATCAAATAATGATGAATTATTAGAGGAAACAAAGGAAAGACCCAGACTGAGTAGATCCATTTGTTGATTGGAAAATGTGCGACTAGAAATGTAGATCACTAGTTCACGTTTTTTTTCTTGGTTCTTAGCTTTCGTGTGTCCTCTCTTGACCTTTCTATTTCTAAAAAAGGACATTCACTGGTTGAGGTGGTAGCAGGTTCTCTAGATGGTATGTTAGGGATTGGAGCTGCAGGTACACTTGTGGGTGCTGTTGTGCCTGTGGGGATACCAGTCAATGGTTGTCTCTCCCACTACTCGAGGTGTCACTGGATGTATCAGTCTCTCTAGCGTTGTTTCTCAGTGGTTTGTCAGATCTATCTGTTATGAAATGTGCATTCTGCTAGTGGTATTCTTGTCAGATGTAAAAGATATCTGTGAATAGACTAGTGTGTCATGTCTGTTATGAAATGTGCATTCTGCTAGTGGTATTCTTGTCAGATGTAAAAGATATCTGTGAATAGACTAGTGTGTCATGTCTGAATTTTCAGATTTGTCTCTGCTCTATCTCTTTTTGATATGATTCAAGTTTCCTATTTGTATCTTCAAAGATTGTGTGTATAACTTCCTGTGAAAGGAGTGTACTAAATTGTTATTTTAAATCTGAAATCTCTGTGTCTATTTTGGTAAGTGATTTGGCCAGTTCCTCTATTGTCAGTAGTATGAGGTCAAGGGAGCAGTTATTTAAAATATGTTTACAAATCCACTGTTCTTCTTCCAAAGTGTTAGACTGAGATCAATTCTCATCCCTCATGGTACACGCTGTGCTTTGAAGTACTACACGATAGGTTGTCATTTTTGGGAGATTGTCTTCCTTATCAATCTCTCTAGATCATTCACTAGCTTGTCAGGGCGTTCAGTAGTTGGAGTGGACCTTTCTGTGGCTTTAATTAGTGCTAAAATGCAGGATACCTCCTCTTAACTGAAGGGTAGAGTAGTCGCATGTTTAGTCGTTAGAAGGTTCATCTTAGAAAAGGACATCATTCTGAAAGTAGGTGAATGCTATGGGTGCGAGACAATTATTGTGCCACTCCAAATGATGGGATACAATAAGCAAAACAAATTCCAATAGTATGCACACCAATATTTGTGAAATCAGTTTCTGAGTTTTTGCTTAACTAAACCCAAACATGGGACCTTCCCTTGATTATATTGTTGTCACTGTAACAATGTATAAAAGGGTGACCACATCAGACACCCTCGCACTGGCCAAAAGATTGAATTCAAACACTATATGCCACCTGTGATTCCAAGCATGTCATCTATGGCTTGGTTTGCCCATGTGGCCAATTCTATGTGGTGCAAACTACCAGAAAAATGAAAGAACGACTTACAGAAAACAAGCCCAACATATGGGCTAATAATCAAAAATCCCTGGTAGCTAGACACTCTTCTAACAAGAGACCACCATAGCCCAATTGAGATACGTGATACTAGAATTTGTAAAAACACCAGCGAGAGGAGGCAACCCAAGTGAACTACTACTCAAAAGAGAGATGTATTGGATCCATGTATTGGATTCTTTAGACCCCACAGGCAGGTATGAATGAAGAGTTCACTGTGGCCCTGTTTTTGTGAGATATTTACGCGGTAGTAATTTGAGAATATTCATACTCAACAGTGTGGAATGGACATGAGCCATGAACATAATATGAACAGTACTCAATTGCCATGTCAACTAAAAGTGTTGTTGCTAGATAATCAAAATTGATGTAATGACTTCAGTTCATTATCTGTTTTTTTCACACCCAAAAGCATGAAACATACACATGATAAGAACACAGCTCTGATATTGTGTAATTCTGGAAATTAATAAACAGTACTCAATTACAATGTCATCTATAAGTAATGTTGCTAGATAATCAATATTGATGTAATAACTTCAGTTCTGTATCTGTTTTCTTCCACACTTAACAGTATGTAACATACACTGGATAAGCACTTCTGGAAGTGAAAGCACTAGAGAACCATTAAATATGTGATAATTTGATGGCTCAAAAGGTCTTCACATACACCTATGTAGAATTGTCTATGTACCAATCCATTATTTGACAATTGTATTTGCTTCTGGAATTGTAGATGACCTGTAAATATGCGACACATGATATGCAGTACCCAAATAATTATACTTGATATGGAGGGGTGTAGCTAGGCAGCCATGCTGTGAGGACGTTCTCCTCGTTGCCCCTGAAGATTCTACAAGATCTTGGCCGAAACAGTTGATCCTGAAGGACCTAAGAGAAGAAACTGTGTGGATCATCAAGGGAAGAAAGTGTTAATAAATGGGCAAACTCTGGTGAGAAATTGGAGGCGACGTGCCTTCCCAGTGCAGCGGGTGCTCTCCCAGCATGCAGCAGACCTAAAAACAACGTCTCGGCCCAGCACACCAGGCAAGTGGGTGCAATGACATGGACACAAAAAGCAGCGGTCGAGTAACAGACTGGGCGTGTGGGCGGTAGCAGAGACGGAAACCAGCCCAACTGGGGAAGGCTAACAGCGGTGTGAGACCGTGGCTCCAACCGTGTGCCTCTGCCGGGAGCAGGAACGGGCTGGAACCGTTGCAGCGGACACAAACGCTCAGCATACTGCTGTAAGTGCACGGTGGCCAAGCGTACAACCAGACAGAATGCACAAAGGCGGCTCCGTAGACAACCACCAGGCCTTCCTGAAAATCAGAGGGTGGAGACTGAAAGCGAGGGAACGCAAATACGTAGCAGGAGCTTTGGAACATGCAGCGGCATAGCACGGCCCGGCCAATTGCAGCGGACAGAGGGACCAAACCACATAAACAACGAGCCACAAACACCAAAGTGGACATAACGGAAGAACGGGGAGCGCGGTCAAGACCTCCCTTGCGGGAGGCCCAAAATACCCCTGTGCAAGTAAAAGCAAGACAACACAGAGAGGAAATGCAGTGAGATACACAACTGCACCCACTAGCCAAATTGGCAGTCGTGCTTAGTGCACGCCTCCCCCTAACCGCAAGTTCATGAGGGAATCCCTATATACTAACAAGGAGGTTTACTGTTGTGGAAGAAAGAAATCAACCATTGGTGTGTATCAGACTTGGGGAAGCGGACCCAAAGTTGTAAAGAATTGTTGAAATACGAAACCAAAGCTCCAAGAGACTTCTTTTGTGCCGCCTTTTGATATTGATCTTGGGGGAGGGAACCCCGGGACATGTTGCCCTGAAATTGTTTTGAACTTGGGGAAGGGCATCCTGACCTTTACAAAAGTGTGGAACTTTATTGATTCAAGTCCGAAAGAAGGTAAACTGAACATTGTAATGAACCTATTGCTATTTGGGGAAAAGAAGCTGAAGAGTAAGCCGAGCTGGAAATAGCTCCGAACTTTACTTTTGGAATACTGTTTAATTTATGCTTGACATCCTTACACATTGTTTTGTATTAGTTGTGTGGGCTAGTATAGGTTTTGGACAGAGAGAGAGTTTTTAAGTTGAACATATTGACACAGACTTTCCTTAGTTTCTTTAGATAGGGAAATTCCACCTTAGCATAGGGAAAGTTAGGCCTTACTGCATCCTGACATATTAGTTAATACAAGCTTGTGTTCTACTTTGAATGTGTTGTTTGTCTCTCCTTCCATGATGCCAATCTCACAGAGCCCTAAGTCTAACTGTCTCAAAATTTAACTTGATAGAGCCTGCTTTTATCTGTGGATTTAAAAATAAATGTATCTAGTAGCCAAGCACACCTAGCTCATGGTATATTTTACATTACCAGTGTCATAGTCCACGCCATGCTCTAGTACCAAGACTTTAAATAAATCACCTGGCCATATTGTGTAACAGAGAGGCAGTCATGGAAAGGACATACTGTGGTGGGAGGAAGGCAAGTGGAAGCCCAACACCAGGAGCATGAGCATAAAATCGCCTTGTGACTTTTTCTTAAAGCAGCAACTGTCGTTTCTGGTCTGCTAGCCAGCTAGAAGTTCCCAGCAGTTAGTTATTAATTTGAAAGACCTGTCAGTCTATTGAAGTTATACTTTGAATCTGTTGTCTATGTCTCGTTCTATGATGCCAATCTCACAGTAGATACTAGGAGTGCTTGGAAACACTTAGGGTAGCAATGCCACGTTTCCAAAAAAGAAATACAAAACTAAAAAAAAATAAACTGTTGACCTCTTCCTACAACAGTCCTATCACTTCCTGTCTTTAGGCTTTTGAAACTATAATATGTAAAGGGGTGCTCCAGGGGGGCACCTTCAGCTTCAGCTATTACTGCACAGTGTTTTTATCAGTCTGACCGTCCTTGACTGATATGAGACACCTTACATGAGCTGCAGAATTCCCGCATTTTTACACTGCAGCTGGCCCAGCTATGAAATCAGATAACTGTACAGGTGAACTAAGTGGGGTTGCAGAATTGTTCCTGCACTTATTCCTACTACAATTCAAACACGTCAATGCCTGAAACTTTAAAGAAATTGCATTGTAAAGAGAAATTCATACAGTGGTTGAAGTGTATGAAAAGAAGTAGTTGAGCTATGTTCCCTACTAGCCTGCCTCCCCACAAACCCCATCACCACACCCCCTACAAACCCCCAAAAACATGTGCCTGCAATTTAGGGGAACGTGCAGTGCACTGAAATAGCAAGTTTCAATTTATTCCTACATTTTAATTTTAAAACAAAATCCTTCCGGAACAGTTTCTTTTTAAAGTAAAAGTATAGGAACAGTAAAACATAATTAAAGCCCAACCGCTCGTGCTCACTTTGACTACTGAATTCATATCAAACTTGAAGTGCAGGCACTCAGGACTGGCAAGTACTTTCTCATTTAAAGCCCTCAATCTACCCTATCTCCTTGTCTGCACACTCCAAGGTTGATATGAATTACCCATCATTGTACAGCAGAACAGGTATGGAGCCAGCCATAACATTTAAGGGGGTTGAAGGAATTTCCATGTCTGCCTTTGTTTATAAATGCATAGGTTTGCATAAATGTGTGCACTCTGGCCTCTGTAACACTCAATATACAAGGTCTGTCTCTATGCTTCCAAATGGTCTCAGGAAAAGTGATGAACATAAGTGAAGCAAAGGGGTCAGTGTTGAGTTGTTTGTGTTGAGAATCCAACAGGGCAACTTTTTTGAGGCAATGGGGTGGGGAGGAAAAGTGCACTGGACAGGAGGACTGGGTAGGGATAGTCTGGGAAAGGATGCCCGACGGCAAGTGCTGGCATAGGGGCAAATGCGACTGGGGTCTGGTCCCTTCAGAGTCATACAGGGACCAGACCACCCCCCTACTGTACAGTCCCAGCGGCAGGTGGAGAGCTCAGCACGCGAGGGGGAGAGGGAAGGAAGAGGAGAAAAGGAAGGTCTTGCAAAGTTTCTGGAACTCAAGAAGATCCAGTGCAAGTCTGAGGGGGGGAGAGAGGCTGTTCCAGAGGAAGAGAGGGACCTACCTCTCACTCTCTGCTTGGAGAAGCGTTTGACCTGCAGAGAGTTGGAGCCAGAGGATCAAAGGATTTTGGCTGGGGAGTATTTTGGGAGGGAAAGTTGGATGTAGAGAGGTCCCAGGCCCCAGACAGCCTTGTGGATGATACAAAGGGTTTTGAATTCAATCCTTGCAATCACCGGGAGCCAGTGGAGAGATTTTAGGGCTGGAGAGATGCAGTAGCTGGGCTTGAGGCCAAGAATAAGTCCTGCAATCCTATTCTGGATTAGTTGGAGGGGACAAAGGGAGGAAAGAAGAAGATTTAGGAAGAGGATGTTGCAGTAGTCAAGCCTAGAGAGAACCAGGGCACTGGAGACATTAAGCTTCTGGCGGAAGGTGAGGAAAGGTAAAATGCCCCTGAGGAGATGAAGTTGAAAATTGGACTTCTTGGCAAGGTCCGTGATGTGTAGGGAGAAGGAAAGGGAGGAGTTAAAGAAGATCCCGAGGTTTTTTGCCTCACAGGTGGGTAAGGGGAGGGGACCCAAGGAGTCTGGCCAGGGAGTGAGGGGGAAACTAGGATGTTTGATTTATTCCCTTGGGTGTACTTTGTTTAGTGTGGATTAACATTTTCGCAATTCTCTGGATAGGCGAGCCTCCAATTTAATTTAGGCAAGTTTAAGATCTCTCTGGGCCTTCATGGAGTTTCTAGATTTGAGGGATCCCTCACATTGCTCGACTTCAGCCTCCAGGTCTGTGACGAGTTTTTGCCTAGCTTTGGTAATTAATTCCCCTCTAATGACCAAACAGTGTTAAGTGATATTTCTGGTGTGATATTTTGTGTGAAATAAGAGTTAATGAGGTATGAGATTTCACACTGAATGACAGGGTCTTTTAACAGCGAGTCCTTCATTCTCCAGAGAGGTTTGGGGCGAGGGGTTCTGGCGATCTACTCGCATGGTGGTTATCACAGAGATGTCCGAGGGGGCTCTGATAGCAATTGTGCACTCAAGAATATACAGGATTGAGGAGGAGGAAATAAAAACATATCTATCTGTGAGTTTTCTCTTTGGACCTGTGAGTAGAAGGCAATGTCCTTCTCATCCTCGTGCTGAAATATCCAAACCTCTAATACGTTTCGGTCTTTCATGAAGTTTAATAGGCCCTGTGCATTTTTATAATTAATGGTAGTAGCACGAAGTGTTTTATCAAATTTAGGATTTAGTGATGTGTTAAAATCACACCCAACTACTCATGCTTTTTTCTACATGTGCACAAATATACACGTTTTTCACAGTAAAAAGCACAAACACACACTGGAGATTGTGCCCAGAAAATTATAACACAACACCAAACAATGGCAGTCATCCCCCTAAACCCAACATATTCAGTCATCCAATCTTAATCTGCTCTAACCCATTACCGTCCCATTTTCCAGCTCCTCAGACCGTTGCCTAAAACTTTGAGTGTATATATACTGGGTACAAATTTGGCTTTTTCAATACGTTCACAAACAATTATTTTTGTATGGTTCTCAGTTAACGGTATAGGATTAGAAGCTTTTATTTTGTGCATGGCTTGTGCATGGCTTATGTTTGTGGTCTGACATTTTCCAAACTGGCTTATTGGTGTCCCATGCCATGTGATTGCTGCATATACATTTAAAAAACTGGCTTATTGGTTGCCCAGGCCTTTAAATTGCTGCTTCTGTGCGCCTTATCATATTCCTTTACCCTTATCCCATTGGTTGTTTCTCTAATACTCTACAACTGTACCCTTGCCATCCTCAACCTCCCAGCTACACCCTTACCTCCTACCACTCACCCCAGTTCCTCCTGCCACTAACAACACCTACTCACTGCCTCCCCCCTCCTCTCCTTCCTTCCACCCAATATGCATCCCTTTATACCACTATTTTTACTTCTATCTCTATCTGTACCATTCTCCCACTCCCTTCAGACTCTCGCCCCACTATTGCTTCCAAAAAGATCCATGTGCTATCCCTCTTTCTAACTGATCCCTTTACTTTCCCCTCCCTCAACCATCCAGCCAACTGTTCCTTTTTCTCTACGTTCATCTACCCTCCATGCCTTTCCCATATTAACCCTTCTGCCCCCTTACTGTCCCCTACTACCATCACATTTGGACTCTTGAATGCTCAATCCTTCTGGAACAAAACTTCCTTCATCACCAAACACTCACAATCCCGCCACTAGCAGTTATGGGCATCACTGAAACCTGCATATCCACCCTTGATTCAGCTACCCCTGCTGCCCTCTTCACCTTTTACTTTACTTTCTCTCATTCCTTCTGCTCTCCAAAAAGAGTTGGTGGAGTTGGGCTTGTGAGTAAGAAACCCTGCTAGTCTATCCACTCCCTCTTCCTTGTGTTTCACCTCACTTCTTCAAATGCATTGCAACCCAACTACTCCCACCCATCTCATCCTCCTTATCTATGGACCTCCCAACCCACTCAACTCCTCCTTCTCTGATCTGGAGCTTATCCTCGGCTCTCTTTGCCCGAGATCAGCCCTTGCACGTATGGGTAACTTTAACCTCCCAAAGATTTCTCCCAATCTTCAGCTTGAACTCTGCTCTCTCTTTTATGAACACTTCCTTACTTATCTCCACTGTTTACTTACCCACATTCAGGATAATGTTCTCGAAATGGTCTTCCTCTACTCTTTTCTTTTCACCCCAGTCTCACTATTGATCCTTCCACCTCTGACACTGTTACTTCACTTCACCATTACAGCTCTTCCATGTTTCCTCCTACTCCCTTAACGGGTTTCAGCCTATATACATTCAAACCAGACTCCCTCGGCTACTACCTTGTCTGCTTTAGGTCCTCACTACTCTCCCTTGCTCCAATCCTCCCCTTGTGTGTTGGACAGGCCTCCGCCGATTTTAACCAGTCACTACACAATTTCTTCGCCCTTCACTAGCCTTCGTAAACCTTTATTCCATCTTCCCCTCGCCCTCAGCTTTGGATCTCCCCCAAGGTCTGCCTTCTAAAAACCACGAGGCAATCTTAGCTCCTCAGGTGAAAAACAGACTGATGTCCTTCTTATCTTTTAGCCTATAAAAAGATCCTACTCTTGGAGCCCTTGACTGTGACAAAACATCCTATTGGTCAGCTCTCCTACACTTTAAAAGTCATCTTTGCTCATCCTTGTGCCGTAACTTTCTCATCTGGCTTTGCCTTATAGTTGTCCTCCAAAGCCACCAAGATCTCTGATACCCTCAGTGCCCTCCATTTCCACCCTTCTGCTTCCCCCCATTCCGCTCATCCACACAGCTTCCTCTCCTTTTGCTTCGAACTGACCACTCCTAATGACGAGGCTCCCACCCTCAGGATGTAGCAAAACCATCTTGTATCCCAGCTAACCCGTTTCACCCACAAGCGATCAATACAATAAACAAATACAGATAAATGTAATACATCAATGCATTCTGGGAATTATAGTGTTTGTTGGTTTCAATTAAATTAATTCCCAAAAACAATTATTAAAATAATAAACGTTTTATTTATTTATTTTACATTTATAAAGCGCTCACAAGGCGCTGTTACAGGAATTGTTTGTTTTTCTTAGTTGCGTATTTTTTTTTTATCTTAGTTACGTATTTATAACGTGCTTAAACACCCAGAGGTTTCTAAGCGCGGACCCGGGGATCGAACCTGTTGTTGCTTCGTGTGGTCTTGCTTCCAAGACACGCACGCTGCCGCTGAGCTATCCTCCCGGGACGTGGAGTCTATGTGGTGTCTTAAAGACATGGCTTCGCTCTTTTCTAATAGAGCAAACACAATAGAAAATTTGCCTTTTCATTTCCTACAAGAGCATACATTGATGCAGACATGTCTATTATCTATATATATATATATATATATATATATATATATATATATATATATATATATATATATATATATATATGATACATTACTCACCGTAATCGTATTTCTGATGCTTGTATCTGCTTAGATTCACATGCTGTACATAGGCCAAAATCTAGTGGAAGCTGCGGAGTATTACGGTTTGTTTTTTGAAACTCGAAAATGGGCATCGACACAGGGCGTGCCAGTAATACTATCCCTAGTGTGACGTCCACTGTACCCAAGATCCCTCACGCTTCTAGGATCCTCAGATTGTATTTTTTCTGACATGAGGTAGCATGAGGAGTAGCGCGAGTACAGATAATCCAAGCAGATAGATAGAAAGGTAAGACTACAAGCAACCATGCGCCTTCTCTCAGAGGGGAGGAAGGGTGGGTCGCATGTGAATCTAAGCAGATACAAGCATCAGAAATACGATTACGGTGAGTAATGTATCCCTTCTGAGGCTTGTGGAATCTGCTTAGATCACATGCTGTGCATATATTAGCGAGCAGTACCTGAAGAAGGAGGTGGGATGTGAGAAGGGTCATGAGCAAATAAGTGTCTTAGAACCGCTTGTCCCACTTGTGTATCTGCCTTGGAATGGGTGTCAATGCAGTAATGCTGAGTAAAAGTGTGAATAGAGCTCCAAGTAGCTGCTTTGCAAATGGTGTCAAGGGGTAGTTTTGCAATGAAAGCCAGAGTGGCCCCAATGCCTCTAGTAGAGTGGGCTCTTGGCGTGAAAGGCAGAGTTCTTTCAGAGAGTGAGTAACACAGCTGGATACAGTTAATAATCCAGTTCGAGATGGCACCTTTAGAGACGCGATCCCCCTCTCTGCCTGTAGCTACGGAGACAAACAGTTGATCTGTTTTCCTTAGCGGTCTGGTTTTATTTACATAGTAGAGGACCGCCCTATGCACATCTAGGGTGTGTAGTTTCACCTCAGCCGAGCTTTGAGGGTCCTGGAAGAAAGCCGGAAGCTCGATGGACTGGTCTATGTGGAATTTAGATATAAACTTAGGTGAGAACCTAGGGTGTGTGCGTAAAACCAGTTTGTCTTTATGGACAGTAAAGAAGGGATCCTGCACTGACAGAGCCTGAATTTCACTGACCCTTCTTATAGAAGTAATAGCTACTAAGAAGGCCGTTTTATAAGTCAGGTGTTTGAGACTGCTTTTATGCATGGGCTCGAAAGGGGAGCCCATGAGCTTAGATAGCACCACATTAAGGTCCCACCCTGGTGGTGGGTTCGACATAGGAGGGTGAAGTCTCTTTACTCCTTCCATGAAGGCTTTAACTACTGGTACTTTCCACCACGAGACCTTGTTATGGGAAGTGGTGTATGCCGACAGGGCTGCCAGGTGTACTTTCAGTGAGTTAAAAACCAATCCTGCATCTAGCAGGTGGAGCATGTATGTAACAATAGTGAAAGGAGTGCAATCAACTGGGTTGATTTGTCTACTCTGGCACCAGATAATGAATCTCTTCCACTTGTCAAAGTAACAGTGCCTTGTGTTTGGTTTCCTAGATTCCTTTAGGATGTCCATACACCTCTGTGGTAAATTGAGATGTCCAAACTCTATGACCTCAGGAGCCATGCTGCCAGGTTCATTGAGTTGGGTTGCTGATGCACTGTTTGACCTTGGTGCTGGGACAGTAGGTTGTACCAGGCTGGAAGTTTGATGGGCTCGCACACCGCCATCCTACGTAGGTGTGGGAACCACGGTTGTCTTGCCCACATGGGAGCAACTAGGACGTGTGTCATCGACTCTCTGTTCATCTTGTTCACCACCTTCCTGATGAGAGGAGTTGATGGAAAAGCGTACGCAAACATCCCTGACCAGTTCATCCACAGGGCGTTCCCCTGGGAGTCTGGTTGGGGGAACCTGCATGCAAATCCTGGGCATTGTCTGTTTTCGCTTGTGGCGAATAAGTCTATAGTGGGGAAACCCCACTGAGAGAAGATATCTTCTATGACCTCTCTGTGTAGAACCCATTCATGTTCCTTTGGGAGGGAGTCTCTGCTCAGAGCATCTGCTAGGGAATTGAGCTCCCTTGGAACATGTTGTGATGACAGGAAAATGTTCCGTCTGAGTGCCCATATACAGATTTTCTGGGCAAGCTTGGACAGATTTGGCGAACAAGTCCCTCCTTGCTTGTTCAGGTAGAACATGGCTGTTGTGCTGTCCATCCGGATTTGCACTGACAGGTTTAGTAGGTGGAGCTCGAACGCTTGAAGTGCTCTGAATACTGCCAGAAGCTCTAGCAGGTTGATGTGGTTCTTGGCCACTGAGGGAGACCAGAGACCCTGAGCTGTGTGGTGGAGATGGTGAGCTCCCCACCCCATCAGACATGCATCGGTAGTGACTACTGCCTGTACTTTAGGATCGTAAAAGGGTTTTCCCTGTGCAAGATTCTCTCTTGTCCACCAGTGAAGGCTTTGTACTAGTGTTGGCGAAACGACCACTAGATCGTCCCACTGACCACTTGCCTGAGACCACTGTTTCGCCAACCATTCCTCCATGGGACGCATGCGCAGGCGCGCGTGGGGGACCAGGTAAATACATGACGACATCATGCCCAGTAAACGCATTGCTTTGCGTACCGTTATTTGGTGACCTGACTGATATTGCGGAACTTGCAGTAGTATATTCCGAATTCTTTCCTCTGAAGGAAAGGTCAACCCCTCTTGAGTATCTAGGATTGCTCCTAGGAACTGTTTGGAGGTGCTTGGTACCAGGCTTGACTTTTTCTCGTTGAATGAGAAGCCTAATTCGTGGAGGAGGTCGATAGTCCTTTGAATGCTTGTCCTGCAAATTACTGGGGTTTCCCCCGTTATGAGCCAGTCGTCCAGATAAGGGTACACCGGGATTGCCTCCCTGCGTAGGTGTGCAGCCGCCACCGCCAGAACCTTGGTGAATAACCTTGGTGCCGAAGCTATCCCGAAGGGCAGTACCTTGAATTGGTAGTGGCGACTGTCCACCTTGAAGCGCAAGTACCTTCTGTGCGCTGGGAACATGGAAATATGAAAATAGGCATCTTTCATATCCAAGGTTGCCATGTAATCCCCCTTTTTTAGGAGGGGGATTACCTCTTGTAGCGTAGTCATACGAAACTTTTGGGGCTTGACATACTTGTTGGCAGGCCGTAAGTCCAATACTGGGCGCATTGTCAAATCTTTTTTTGGCACAAGGAAGTAAGTTGAATAAATACCCTTGTTTACCTGGTGTCCCGGGACGAGTTCTATCGCGTCCTTTGCTAGCAGAATGGCGATCTCCTCGAGGAGAATCTTCTGATGTTCTAAAGAGTGTACTCTTTGTCGTGGAGGTTGGTTCCGGGGACGCTGCAGTAGTTCTATACAGTACCCTGTGGATACTGTTGACAGCACCCATCTGTCTGATGTGATCCCTTCCCAAGCCTAGGTGAAGTTGGAAATACGTCCCCCTACTGGGGTTGCGTGAGAAGGGACCCTGAACTGAGCGTCACAGCTTTGGTGGAGGCGTGCCGCCTCCTTTGCTGGGGCTGCCTCTGCCTTTACCACGTCCTCTCCTATACCCCTGCCGTAACCCTGGGTAGACTGTTGGCTGTTGTTCCACTGTGTACCCTGCCCCTGGCAATAGTTAGATCCTCTCTGGGAATTTTGGCCGCGTAGGCGACGAAAATTACTATTCCCTCTCTGGTTAGGGGGTTTATTGGTTAACTGGCCAAGGGACTTGAGTGTCTCGTATTCGTCCTTGGCATTCTTCAGTGCGTCCTCGACCGCCTTACCAAACAACAGATCGGCTTCCACCGGTTTGTCCAACAATGATGCCTGGGTTTCTGCCTTAAAACCAGACTGCCGTAACCACGCATGTCTCTTGATAACAGTACCTTCTGCTATCAATCTGCCTGCGTTGTCCGTGGCGTCAAAGGTTGCTTTTAAAATGCAACCAGACACGGCTCTACCCTCTGCGGAAATCCGTGCTAACTGGCCCTTTAAGGGTTCTGGTGCAGAGGCTATGAGTGCCGCGACTTCTTCCCACTGATGGCAGTTGTAGCTGGCCAACAGGGTGGTGGAATTTGCAATCCTTGCCTGATAGGCGGACGTTGAGGCTACTTTCCTGCCGAAACCATATAGTTTTTTGCTCTCCTTGTCTGGAGGAGCTTCGGACGATGACAAGGGTGTTCCAGCCCTCTTACGAGTGTTAGTGACAACTAGGGAGTCTGGCTTCAGATGTCCTCTTATATAGAGAGGGTCAGACTGGGCTGCCCTGAAAAGTTTTTCAACTCTGGGATTGACTGCTCTGGTGAGGTTCGGGTTCACCAGGGACGGGTCTATTCTTCGCTGAATAGACTTAAGGATAGGGATGGTCTGGGCAACAGGCCTCCTTTCTCCCACTAACTCCTCGGCGAAGTCCCTCTCCTCCTGGACACCGTGGGTGTCAATATGGAAATGTTCTGCTGCACGTGCGAGAACCTCGTTCAGGAGGGGTTGGTTATCGACAGGGGAGTCGGTAACCGGGGCTTCCTTTTATACCGGGGAATCTACTCTGTAGGTTTCAGGGTCTTCCTCTTCCTCTTCTTGGTCCTCATCGTCCCCATAGTAGCCCGTCCCGGTTTGCTCTTCTACCATGCCAAAATCTTGGTCCTCACCAAAGGAAGTCTCTCCTTGATACAGTGAGTATGGCCGTGAGTATGGTTGTACCTCTAAGGGGTCTGTAGACCTCATCGGTGTCTCAAACCGGGGCTTCTTACTCGGGGGGGATAGGATCATTAGAGCCTGAGGGTGTAGCCCCTTGTGGATCATATGAAAGGAAATGGTCTGGATTTTTATCGTAAAAGTCTGCCAAGAAGACATCCTTGACATGACCCTATCTATGTCATCACTGGACCATTTTTTGGAACTGGGAATGACTCTTTCAGAAAGTTTTGGAGATTTATCTTGAGTAGATTTGCTGGTTTTTGAAATATCAGCAGACCTGGTCTTGTCTGCCTGTTTAGGAGGAGTGGAGTGTTTCACAGGTGTGGAAGAGTGCAGAGGCTGCTTCTTCTGCTGTTTTCCCCCCTCCCCGTGAGCGGAAAAGTGTTTTCCCTGTCCCTTTGTGGCTCAGGAGGTTTTCGACGCCTGGCGTCGAGGATCAGGGATAGAGTCCCTGTCCTTCGAATGTGGGCCGCGCTGATCTTGTCTACGGGCTCCGACTCCTGGAGTGCGGCCTGGGGGTGGAAGTCGTCTTCGTCTTCCGATGATCAAACTTCTGTTAGCCTAGGGAGCGAGGCACTCTTGGCAAGAGTGGATGATTGCCTGGAGTCATGCGGCGATCTCGATCTCGAACGCCCAGAGGACACCGATTCGGACTGTTCTGTTTGTGCCTCTTTCCGAGCACTCGACGTCGTCGAGTCTCGGTTGGACTTCGTGTGTTTAGTGTGGGTGGTGTGTGAAGCGCCTGTGTCGCCGGGGGTCTTCCCCATAGCCGCCCTGTCGGATGACCTTCCGAGGTCGGGGACCTGCGCTCGGCTGTCTTTCAACGCCGTAATGCCCTCGCCGTCCGAAAGCACGGCGTCGCTGCCATTGCTGAAGGCGCCCTCCGCTGCCATGGCCCCCTGCCTGGCGTGGTGGGCCCAACACTTCGTCAAAAGGTCCTTAAGTGTCTTAGGTTTAAACCTACTACACGCTCTGCAGTTCACTTCGGGGTGGTCCCTCGGCAAGCAGAGATTGCACGTGGCGTGCCTGCCGACCCAAGGGTATTTGCGATTGCACTTGGGGCAGAATTCAAAAGGGGTACCCTCCATACGCACCTTGAGGCAGCGGGCTGTTAAGTGTAGGAAATGTATAAGGTGTACCTATATACCAAGAGTGTAGAGTATGTCCAACCCCCCACTCTCCCTACTTGCAGGGCCGAGGCCAGAGGCCTTCCAAGGCCCGGGCCGAGGCCAGAGGCCTTCCGAGGCCCAAATCCGTCGTGCAGCAGCCGACGGACGATTTCTTCTCCAGCCGGCGTCGAGTGTCGAAGTTCGACGTTGGGATGGGGAAGGATGTCAATTAATCAATATTTTAGCAAAAGTATGGCTAAGGCCAGGGGACTCCGCAAAATGCTTCCGACCAGTATGGCGGAAAAAAACAATCTGAGGATCCTAGACGCGTGAGGGATCTTGGGTACAGTGGACGTCACACTAGGGATAGTATTACTGGCACGCCCTGTGTCGACGCCCATTTTCGAGTTTCGAAAAACAAACTGTAATACTCCGCACCTTCCACTAGATGTCGGCCTATGTACAGCATGTGATCTAAGCAGATTCCACAAACCTCAGAAATATATATATGGGATACATTACTCACCGTAATCGTATTTCTGATGCTTGTATCTGCTTAGATTCACATGCTGTGCATAGGCCGACATCTAGTGGAAGCTGCAGAGTATTACAGTTTGTTTTTCGAAACTCAAAAATTGGGCGTCGACACAGGGCGTGCCAGTAATACTATCCCTAGTGTGACGTCCACTGTACCCATGATCCCTCACGCGTCTAGGACCCTCAGATTGTATTTTTTCTGACATGAGGTAGCATGAGGAGTAGCGTGAGTACAGATGATCCAAGCAGATAGAAGATAGATAAGATAAGACTACAAGCATCCATGCGCCTTCTCTCAGAGGGGAGGAAGGGTGGGTTGCATGTAAATCTAAGCAGATACAAGCATCAGAAATACGATTACGGTGAGTAATGTATCCCTTCTGAGGCTTGTGGAATCTGCTTAGATCACATGCTGTGCATAGATTAGCGAGCAGTTTTAGAAGGAGATGGGATTTGAGAAGGGTCATGAGCAAATAAATGTCTTAGAACCGCTTGTACCACTTGAGTATCTGTCTTGGAATGGGTGTCAATGCAGTAGTGCTGAGTAAAAGTGTGAATAGAGCTCCAAGTAGCTGCTTAGCAAATGGTGTCAAGGGGAACATTTGCAATGAAATCCAGAGTGGCCCCAATGCCTCTTGTCGAGTGGGCTCTGGGCGTAAAAGGCAAAGTTTTGTCAGAAAGAGAGTAACACAACTGGATATAGTTGACAATCCACTTGGAGATGGCACCCTTAGAGACGCGATCTCCCTCTTTGCCTGTGGCTACGGAGACAAACAGTTGATCTGTTTTCCTAAGCGGTCTGGTCTTGTTTACGTAGTAAAGGACCGCCCTACGCACATCTAGGGTGTGTAGTTTAACCTCAGCCGAGCTTTGTGGGTTTTGGAAGAAAGCCAGAAGCTCGATGGACTGGTTTACATGGAATTTGGAAATAAATGTAGGTGAGAACCTAGGGTGTGTCCGTAAAACCAGCTTATCCTTATGAATAGTAAAGAAAGGATCCTGCACTGACAGAGCCTGAATTTCACTGACCCTTCTTATGGATGTAATGACTACTAAGAAGGCAGTCTTATAGGTCAGGTGTTTAAGACTTGTCTTGTGCATGGGCTCGAATGGGGGCCAATGAGTTTAGATAGCACCACGTTCAGGTCCCATCCTGGTGGTGGGTTAGATATAGGAGGATGAAGTCTCTTTACTCCCTCCATGAAGGCTTTAACCACGGGTACCTTCCACCACGTCACCTTGCTATGTGAGGTGGTGTACGCTGACAGTGCTGCCAGGTGTACCTTTAGTGAGTTGAAAACCAACCCTGCGTCCAGCAGGTGGAGCATGTATGTCACGATTGTGGAAGGAGTGCAATCAACTGGGTTGATTTGTTTATACTGGCACCAGATAACAAATCTCTTCCATTTGTCGAAGTAGCAATGCCTCGTGTTCGGTTTCCTAGACTCTTTTAGGATGTCCATACACCTCTCTGGTAAATTGAGATGTCCAAACTCTATGACCTCAGGAGCCATGCTGCTAGGTTCATGGAGTTGGGTTGAGGATGGACCTTCTGACCTTGGTGCTGGGACAAAAGGTTGTACCAGCCCGGGAGTTTGATGGGATCGCACACCGAGAGTCTGCGTAGGTGTGGAAACCACGGTTGTCTCGCCCACATGGGAGCAACTAGGACGAGCGTCATTGACTCTCTGTTCATCTTGTTCACCACCTTCCTGATGAGAGGAGTTGGTGGAAAAACGTACGCTAACATCCCTGACCAGTTACAGGTGCTGCTGAAGACTGGATTCCAGGATGGTAAGCCTTTGTTTCCTTAGGCCCAGGATCAGAAGCAGAAGACACGATGAGCGTTCTGCTGCAGAGAATGCAGAATAACGCAAAGCAAGATTCATCCATCGGGTGTGGTTTAAATAGCCTCCTGTAGTGCTTAGGTGTCTCCTTCCACAGCCACGCCTAGGTAAGAAAAGAGTTCCTGCTTTCCAGAAGAGTTCCAGTGTTCTGAACCTAGGGAGTGGCTCCTGCCCCACCCAACAGGAAAAGTAGTCCCAAACAGAAGAGGATCAGGGGTTCAACTGGCAGGTAAGTAAGCAGCATGGTCTGCTGCAGGTAAGTCCACCCAAGCATTATGAGCCCGGCGCTTCCAGCGCTGGGACTGGGCATCTTTATGAGCCTGGTGCCACTGGCGCCAGGACAGGGTCCAAAAGGTCCCAATTGGGACTGGCTGGCACTCGAAACCGGGGTTATGGGTCTGCTTCCAAGGGAGTCGGGAAAGTCCTGATCTTTTGGAAGCAGAGATCATGACAGTCCCTCCTTGCTTGTTCAGGTAGAACATGGCTGTCGTGCTGTCCGTCCGTATCTGTACCGACAGGTTCAATAGGTGGGGCGCGAACGTTTGAAGTGCTCTGAAAACTGCCAGAAGCTCTAGCAGGTTGATGTGATTCTTGGCCACTGTGTGAGACCAGAGACCCTGAGCTGTGTGGTGGAGATGGTGAGCTCCCCATCCTGTCAGGCATGCGTCCGTCGTGACTACCGCCTGTATCTCAGGATCATAAAAGGGTTTCCCCTTGGATAGATTGTCTCTTGTCCACCAGTGGAGGCTTTGTACAAGTGTTGGCGAAACGACCACTAGATCGTCCCACTGACCACTTGCCTGAGACCACAGTTTCGCCAACCATTCTTGCATGGGACTCATGCGCAGGCGCGCATGGGGGACCAGGTAAATACTTGACGCCATCATGCCCAGCAAACGCATTGCTTTGCGTACTGTTATCTGGCGACCGGTTTGATATTGCGGAATTTGCAGTAGTATATTCCAAATTCTTTCCTCTGAAGGAAAAGCCAACCCCTCTTGAGTATTTAGAACAGCTCCTAGGAACTGCTTGGAGGTGCTGGGCACCAGACTTGATTTTTTCTCGTTTATGGAGAAGCCCAATTCGAAGAGGAGGTCGATAGTTCTTTGAATGTTTGTCCTGCAAATTACTGGGGTCTCCCCCGTGATGAGCCAGTCGTCCAGATAACGGTACTCTGGGATTGCCTCCCTGCGTAGGTGTGCCACTGCCACCGTCAGTACCTTGGTGAATACCCTTGGAGCCGAGGATATCCCAAAGGGCAGTACCTTGAACTGGTAGTGCTGACTGTCCACCTTGAAGCGCAGATATTTTCTGTGCGCTGGGGACATGGAAATATGAAAATAGGCATCTTTCATATCCAATGTTGCCATGTAATCCTCCTTTTTTAGGAGGGGAATTACCTCTTGGAGAGTAGTCATGCAAAATTTTTGGGGCTTGACATACTTGTTTGCAGGCCGTAAATCAAATACTGGGTGCATTGTCAAATCTTTTTTGGCACAAGGAAGTAAGTTGAATAAATACCCTTGTTTACCTGGTGTCCCGGGACGAGTTCTATCGCGTCTTTTGCGAGAAGAATTTCGATCTCTTCGAGTAGGATCTTCTGGTAGTCTAAGGAGTGTATTCTTTGTCATGGAGGGTGGTTTCGGGGACGCTCTGGAGTTCTATGCAGTATCCTGCGGACACTGTGGACAGCACCCATCTGTCTGATGTGATCCCTTCCCAAGCTTGGGTGAAGATGGGGATGCGTGAGAAGGGATCCTGAACGGAGCGTCACTGTTTTGGTGGAGGCATGCCCCCTCCTTTATTGGGACTGCCTCTACCCCTACCATGACCTCTTTTGTTACCCCTGCCATAATTCTGGGTAGACTGCTGGTTAGTGTTCCATGTAGTACCCTGGCCTTGGGAATAGTTAGAGCATCTTTGGGAGTTTTGTCCGCGAGGCCGACAAAAATTGCCATTCCCTCTCTGGTTGGGGGTTTGTTGGTTAGTTGCCCTGGGGACTTGAGTGCCTCGTACTCGTCCTTGGCATTCTTTAGTGCGTCCTCGACCGCCTTTCCAAACAATAGATCCGGCTCCACCGGCTTATCTATCAATGATGCTTGGGTCTCGGCCTTGAAACCAGACTGCCGTAGCCAAGCATGCCTCTTGATGACTGTGCTTTCAGCAATTAATCTGCCGGCGTTATCCGCGGCATCAAAGGTTGATTTTAAAATGCAACCTGATATGGCTCTCCCCTCGGCCGAAACTCGTGCCAATTGGCTTTTTAAGGGTTCTGGGGCGCAGTCTATGAGAGCCGCAACTTCTTCCCATTGATGGCAGTTCTAACTAGCTATCTATTACTGGATCTATTACTAGAGTTTGCAATCCTTGCCTGGTAGGCGGAAGTGGAGGCTACTTTCCTGCCCAAGCCACAAATCTTCTTGCTCTCCTTGTCGGGGGGAGCTTCGGACGATGACAAGGGTGTTCCCGCCCTCTTACGGGTGTTTGTAACAACCAGGGAGTCCGGTTTGAGATGTCCCCTTATGTATAGTGGGTCAGATTTGGCTGCCCTGAAAAGCTTTTCAATTCTGGGGTTTACTGCCCTAGTGAGATTGGGGTTAACAAGGGAAGGGTCTATCCTCCTTTGTATTGACTTAAGGATAGGGATGGCCTGAGCAACAGGTCTCCTCTCTCCCGCCAGTTCCTCTGCAAAGTCCCTCTCTTCCTGAGCACCTTGGGTGTCAATGTGGAAGTGCTGTGCCGCTCTGGACAGGACCTCATTCAGGAGAGGTTGGTTGTCGGCCGGGGAGTCGGTAACCGCGGGCTCTTTCTCTACTGGGGAATCTACCCTGTATGTATTTGGGTCGTCCTCTTCCTCCTCCTCCTCTTGGTCCTCATCATCCACGTAATAGCCTGTCCCCGTTTGTTCTTCGAACATGCCCACGTCTGGATCCTCAACAAAGGATGGATCTTCCTGGTATTGAGAATAGGGCTGTATATAGAAGGGGTTTGAAGCTAGAGTTGGTGCTTCACCCCGGGACTTCCTACCTGGGGGTATTGGATCCTTTGAGCCTGAGGGAGTTGACCCTTCTGGTGTATAAGAGAGAAAGTGTTCCGGGTTCTTGGCATAGAAATCTGCCAATGATGACATCCTTGACATGACTCTGTCTATGTCCTCACTGGACCATTCCTTTGAACTGGGAATAACTCTTTCCTGGAGTGCTTTCTCTGTTTTATCCTGACTAGACCTACTGGTTTGAACAGGGGTCTTAGGGACAACAGATTGAGATTTGTCCTGGCTAGACCAACTGGCCTGAACAGGGGCCTTAAGGACAGCGGTCTGAAACTTGTCCGTCTGTTTAGGTGGAGCAGAATGTAGTTTAGGAGAGGAAGTAGGCTGGGACTGCTTACTTCGTTGTTTTCCCCCCTGCCCGTGGGTGGAAGAGTGCTTCCCCGACTTTTGGGCCCTATCAGAGCTTTTCGATGCCTGGCGTCGAAATTCGGGGGTAGAGTCCCTGTCTCTGGAGAGTGTAAGGGATTCGGTAGCAGCCTTGCCGCTGCCTGCAGACGCCGACTCCTGCAGTGCGGCTTGGGTTTAGAGGTCGGCGTCGTCCTCCGATGACCGAACCTCAGTCAGTAAGGGTGGCGAGGCACTTTTAGCAACAGTGGAGGGCTGCTTGGTGTCATGAGGCGATCTCGAACGCGAACGCCCAGAGGACACCGACTCAGTGGACCGTTCTCTATGTGCCTCTTGCCGAGAACTCGACGTGCGCGTCGAGTCTTGGTTGGACTTCTGTTTGCTGGAAGTGGTGTGGGTAGCGCTCGTGTTGCCGGGGGTCTTCCCCATAGCTGCCCTGCCGGACAACCTTCCGAGGTCGGGGACTTGCGCTTGGCTGTCCATCGACGCCACATTGCCCTCGCCGTCCGAAAGTACGGCGTCACTGCCATCGCTGAAGGCACCCTCCGCGGCCATGGCCTCTTGTCGCCTGGCGTGGTGGGCCCAACACTTTGTCGAACGGGTCTTCGGTTTAAACCGACTGCACGCTCTGCAATTCGCCTCGGGGTGGTCCCTCGGCAAGCAGAGGTTACACGTGGCGTGTCTGTCAACCCAATGATACTTGCGGTTGCACTTGGGGCAAAATTGAAAGGGGGTACCCTCCATACGCACCCTATGGCAGCGGGCTGGGAGTGTAGGAGTATAAGTAATGTACCTATATTAAACAGAGTGTAGGATATGTGCCACCCCCCACTCTCCCTACTTGCAGGGCCGAGTCCAGGGGACTTCCGAGGCCCGGGCCGAGGCCAGAGGCCTTCCGAGGCCCAAATCCGTCGCTGTAGTCCGACGGTTGAATTTTCTCCGATCTGGCGTCGAGTGTCGATGTTCGGAGACTCGACGTAGAGGTGGAATAAACGGGGAAATATATAACAATATTAGCAAAATCTGACTAAGTCAGGGAACTCCGCTCAGTGCTTCCGACCAGTATGGCGGAAAAAAACAATCTGAGGGTCCTAGACGCGTGAGGGATCATGGGTACAGTGGACGTCACACTAGGGATAGTATTACTGGCACGCCCTGTGTCGACGCCCAATTTTTGAGTTTCGAAAAACAAACTGTAATACTCCGCAGCTTCCACTAGATGTCGGCCTATGCACAGCATGTGATCTAAGCAGATTCCACAAGCCTCCAAAATATATATATGTGATACATTACTCACACCATAATCGTATTTCTGATGCTTGTATCTGCTTAGATTCACATGGCATACATAGGCCAACATCTAGTGGAAGCTGCCGGGTATTACAGTTGTTGTTTTCGAAACTCGAAAAGGGACGTCGACAGGGCGTGCCAGTAATACTATCCCTAGTGTGACGTCCACTCTACCCATGGTCCTTCACGCGCCAAGGTCACTCAGATTGTTTTGTTTCTGACATGAGATAGCATGAAGTGTATCGTGAGTACAGGGTATCCAAGCAGATAAGTATCAGAGAAGCTCACATAACACTTATGCACCTTCGGGGAGGAAGGGTGGGCTCATGTGAATCTAAGAATATACAAGCTTCAGAAATACGATTACGGTGATTAATGTATCCCTTCTGAGGCTTGTGTAATCTGCTTAGATCACATGCTATGCATAGATTAGCAAGCAGTGTTAGGAGAAGGTAGTGGGTTGTGAGAAGGAGCAGCAGCAAATAAATGTTTTAGAACTGCTTGTCCCACCTGTGTATCTGCTTTGGAATGGGTGTCAATGCAGTAGTGCTGAGTGAAAGTGTGTACTGAGCTCCATGTATCTGCTTTGCAAATGCTGTCTAACGGGACATTTGCGATCAAAGCCAGAGTAGCTTGTGTGCTCCTTGTGAAGAGAGCTCTTGGTTTGAAAGGCAGTGTCTTATTTGATCATGAATAGCATAGTTGTATGCATCTGACTATCCATCTGAGATGGCATTTTTGGAAATGCGGTCTCCTTATCTGCCTGGTCCTACGGAGACAAACAGTTGGTCTGTTTTCCTTAGCAATCTGGTCTTGTTCATGCAGTAAAGGACCGCCCTCCTCACGTCCATTCTGTAGAGTTTTACCTCAGCTGAGATAGTCGGATTTTGAAAGAAAGCCGGTAGCTCTATGGCTGGTTCACGTGGAATTTGGAAATTAATTTAGGAGAGAACCTTGGATGTGTACGTAAAACCAATTTGTCTTTATGTATAATAAAGAAAGGGTCCCGCACTGACAATGCTTGCAATTCACTAACTCTTCTTATGGAAGTAATAGCCACTAAGAAGGCAGTCTTGTATGTCAGATGTTTAAGACTTGACTTATGCATAGGCTCGAATGGGGACCCCATGAGCTTTGCGAATACTACATTGAGATCCCATCCTGGCAGTGGGTTAGAAATTGGAGGGTGGAGTCTCTTTACTCCCTCCATGAACGCCTTAATGACCGGAATCTTCCACCACAATACTTTACTTTGGGAGGTGGTGTACGCTGATAAAGCTGCCAGGTGGACCTTTATGGAGTTGAATACTAACCCCAAGCAAGTGGAGCATATAATTTAAAATATGGGATGGAGTACATTCTATGGGGTTTATTTGTTTAGACTGCCACCAAATTACAAATCTTCTCCACTTGTCAAAATAACAGTGTCTACTGTTTGGTTTTCGAGCCTCCTTGAGGATATCCATACACCGCTGTGGTAGATTAAGATGTCCGAACTCTATGACTTCAGGAGCCATGCTGCCAAGTTCATTGAATGTGTTGCGGATCCATTGCTGTTCCCCTGTGTTGGGTTAATAGGTGGGTCTGACACGGGAGTTTGATGGGATCGCACATCGCCAGTTTGTGCAGATGTGGATACCATGGCTGTGTCGCCCACATGGGAGCAACTAGGATGAGCGGCATCTGTTCTCTGTGAATTTTGTTCACTATCCTGCTCATTAAGGGAGTCGGGGGAAAAGCGTAAGCAAATTTCCCTGGCCAGTTCATCCATAGGGCGTTCCCCTTGGAGTGTGGTTGGGGGAACCTGGACGCGAAGTCTGGGCATTCCTTGTTTTCTCCTGTAGCGAACAAGACCAGAGTGGGGTATCCCCATTGAGAGAAGATGTGATCTACGACCCTTGAGTCTAGTTGCCACTTGTGTTCCTCTGGTAGGGGATCTCTGCTCAGAGAGTCTGCTAGAGTGTTGAGTAACCCTGGAACGTGTTGGGAGGACAGGGACATACCCCGTGTGAGTGCCCATCTCCATATTTTCTGCGCCAACTTGGACGGACTTGGAGAGTGCGTGCCCCCTTGTTTGTTTGCATAGAACATTGCATTGGTGCTGTCTGTTAGAATTTGAACCGACTGGTTCGTGAGTTGCACTTCGAATGCTTGAACTGCTTTGAATACTACTAGAAGTTCCAGCAGGTTGATGTGGTTTGTCCACAAGCGTTTTGACCCAGTGTTGGCGAAACAACCACTAGATCGTCTCACTGACTGCTTGCCTGAGACCACTGTTTCGCCAACCACTCCTGCATTGGGCGCATGCGCAGACGTGCATGAGGGGCCAGGTATATGCACGATGCCATCATGCCCAGTAAACGCATTGCTTTGCATACGCTTATCTGGAGACCGGTTTGATACTGAGGTATTTGCCGAAGCATGTTTTGCACTCTTTCCATGGATGGAAAGGGCAAGCCTGCTCTTGTGTCTAAGACAGCTCCTATGTACTGTTTTGTTGTGTTTGGTACAAGACTTGACTTTTTCAAGTTTATTGAGAAACCCAATTGTAAGAGAAGGTTTATGTTTCTTTGCGTGTTTACTTTGTAAAGATGGGGTGATTCCCCTCTGATCAGCCAGTCGTCCAGGTAGGGGTACGCTGGTATTGCCTCCCTGTGCAGGTACGCTGCCACCACCGCCGGTTCCTTGGTGAATACCCTTGGAGCCAAAGCTATCCCGAAGGGTAGCACCTTGAATTGGTAGTGCTGTTTGCTATTGTGAAACGCAAGAGTTTCCTGTGCGCTGGGAACATTGAAATATGAAAAGAGGCAGCTTTCATTTCCAGTGTTGCCATGTAATCTCCCCGTTTTAGCAGGGGGATTACTTCTTGTAGCGTTGTCATGCTGAATTTTTGTGGCTTTACATAGGTGTTTGCAGGGCGTACGTCTAACACTGGACGCATAGTTAGATCTTTCTTTGGCACAATGAAGTAGGTTGAATAAATTCCCTTGTTTACCTCGTTGGACGGCACAATCTCTATGGCGTCCTTGAGAAGCAATGCGTTGACCTCTTCGAGAAGGATGAGCTGTTCTTCTCTTGTTGTCTTCCTTTGGCGCGGGGGATGGTTTGATGGTTTTTGGAGGAGCTCCACACAATAACGTCCTGCTACTGTTGATAGCACCCACTTGTCTGTGGTTATTATCTCCCATATGTGGGTGAAGTGTGAAATCCGTCCCCCTACTGGGGAGGCATGGGAGGGGACCTGTAGCGGGCTGTCATTTCTTGAGAGGTGTTCCTCCACCTCTAGATTTGGAGGACCTCCCCTGGCCGCGGGATCTGCGCTGGCCTCTCTGGTAACCCTGTGACACCTGACCTTGGTTGTTATTCCAGGAAGAATTTTGACTTTGTCCGAACCCGGTGCCTCTTTGGGAATTTTGGCCACGAAAGCGGCAACGCGTTGTTCCCGCCTCTCTGGCCAGGAGGTTTATTAGTTAGTTGCCCAAGGGACTCGAGGGTGTCATATTCCTCCTTAGCGGACTTCAGGACGTCCTCTACCGCTTTGCCGAATAAGACTGTTGGCTCCACTACCATGTTAAGTAACATCGCCTGGGTCTCCAGCTTATAGCCAGACTGGCAAAGCCAGGCGTGGCGATTGATTATGGTTCCTTCAGCGATTATTTGGCCTGCATTATCTGTAGCGTCGAGATTATTCTTGAAAATGCAGCTGGTGGTAGCTTTGCCTTCCGCTGCTACTAATGTTGAGACTTTAAAGGCTAGGGAGCAGATGCTATTAGGGTAGTTATTTCACCCCATTTATGGCAATCATAACTTGCCAGCAGTGTAGAATTGTTGGAGATTCTAGCTTGAAACGCTGCCAAAGTCGCTACCTTCCTTCCCATGGTATAGAGCTTCTTGCTCTCTTTCTCTGGAGGAGACTCCGAAGAGGCTAGTTGTGTCCCAGCCCTTTTACGGGTAGTTGTGACCACACAAGAATCCGGCTTAAGGTCGCCCCTGATATAGAGCGGGTC
Organism: Ambystoma mexicanum; assembly: GCF_040938575.1. Lineage (NCBI taxonomy): Eukaryota > Metazoa > Chordata > Amphibia > Caudata > Ambystomatidae > Ambystoma > Ambystoma mexicanum. The sequence continues at coordinate 495,059,897 of NC_090936.1, read as the reverse complement.
AGACGGCGCTGGGTGGAAATGTTTCTCTACCTGCAAGTTTATTGCCCATGTTTGGTTAGATGTCTCTAATGAAGGTTGGATTCTTCTCTGGGCAGATTTTAAAATTGGGATGAATTGGGTGGCAGCCTTCTTGTCTCCCAAAATATCTTCGACAAAGTCCATGTCTTGCTGAGTCTCATGTGTCTGAATACCAAAGTGCTCAGCTGCTATGATTAATATGTTGTGGAGGGGCTGATTATCTACTGGAGAATCAGGCACTGGGGAATCTTGTTGAATTGGGGTGAGGCCAGGGTATACACCTCTGCCTCTGCCTCTTCATCATCATCACCATCATAGTAATGATCAGAGTGTTGGTAGTCCTCATTATCCCCTTCAGTGTCTGTATTAACGTCATAAAGGTCAGCTGCTATACAATACCTTTTTGCTGGTGGCTGGGATGAAGCCAGGGGCTGAGAACTGGAAGTCAGGGACTGAGAGCTGGAATCCTGAGTAGTAGGAGGTGTAATTTGAATGTTTTAGATAGCCTGAGGTTTTTTTTCTGAAAAAATTGGCAAAAAGGCAAATTCTTGACATCACTTATCTATGTCCTCCGAGGTCCATTGAGCTGAATTGGGGAGGACCCTAGGGTAATGTGAGGTATGGTCTTGTACTAAGGGTGTAGGTGTCAATAGGCCCTTATTTTGTAAGGCCTAAGCCAAAGAACCCTCCTCTTGTGGGACAGGTAATACTTCTTTAGTAGGGGTACACTTGGTATGAGCAGCCTTTAGCAGGCTCGCAGGGACATCTTTCTTAACCAGGTGAGACAACCCAGTGTTTTTTGACTTTACAGCCGATTTCAACTGACTGACTGTTGACTCTCGGTATTGGGATGGACCTCCGCCTCGTCTGCTGAAGTTCGGTCGATGTTATTTTATGGGCAGCGTCTTTCGGTTTCCGGGGCCTGTCGTGGGGTGATCGGGACCTCGACTGCCCAGAGGACAAGGAATCTACAGATCTCCCCCTAGACACTGTATCTGGGGGTTTGGTTGACGGCGCTGACTCATCGCCCCGGGATGTGTGTTTAGTGGCGTGTGTAGTGGAAGTGCTCTTGCCGCCAGCTGTCGTCCCTGTAACAGAGCCGCTGGCCTGTCTCTTAAGGTCGGGGCTTACACTTGGGAACTATGCTGTTCCCCGTCGCCCTCGCCGTCCAAAAAGATGGCGATGCTAACGTCACTGGAAGCTCCCTCGACGTCAATGCCGGCCTCTGTGATGGCCCCAGCGCTTGGTTCTGCGACCTTTAAGAGTCTTAGGTTTGAAGAGCTTGCAGGCTCGACAATGCCCCTCGTCGTGGTCGAGGTTTAAACACAGGGTACACACTCTGTGTTTGCCAGCACACAGACATTTTCTATTACACATGGGGCAGAATTTAAAAGGTGTTCTATCCGTGTTTGGGAAAGGCAGCCAGGCGAGAAAGGGAAAGGGTGGGAAAATGCATTGTACAATGATCGTCGCCCCCCCCCACTCTCCCTACTGTAAGGGCCTTGGCCCGGGGGGACTTCCAAGGCCAAAAGGGTCAGTCGAATCTTGAATTCGTCCGACGGAGCTGTCTTTTCCACTGCGTCGATTAATTGGTTGAAGTCGGGAGGAAAAGGACAGAAAGAGTAAACTATTTTTACTTGTCATAAGCAAAAGGCGTTAGGCCAAAATTAAACTCTGCGTTAAGCGTCTGCTGACAATGGAGGAAAAAAACAATCTGAGGGACCTCGACGTGTGAACGACCATGGGTACAGTGGACATCACACTAGAGATAGTATTACTGGCTCGCCCTGTCGACGTTCCTTTTCGACTTTCGAAAACAACAACTGTAACATCTAGTGGAAGCTGCAGAGTATTACAGTCGTTGTTTTCAAAACTCGAAAAGGGACGTAGACAGGGCATGCCAGTAATACTATCCCTAGTGTGACGTCCACTGTACCCATGGTCCTTCACGCGTCGAGGTCCCTCAGATTGTTTTGTTTCTGACATGAGGTAGCATGAAGTGTATCGTGAGTACAGGTGTATCCAAGCAGATAAGTATCAGAGAAGCTCACATAACATCTATGCACCTTCTCTCCGGGGAGGAAGGGTGGGCGCATGTGAATCTAAGCAGATACAAGCATGAGAAATACGATTACGGTGAGTAATGTATCCCTTCTGAGGCTTGTGCGATCTGCTTAGATCACATGCTATGCATAGGCGGACATCTAGTGGAAGCTATATATATGAATCATATTATGCCTTCCTTTTGCCCATTACCCCTGGCTTCCACCCCTGTTCCATACACCCCTTCTCCCCAATGCAGTTTCTGTCCCCACTGTTTAAGCCAGTAAGAAATACCAAAATGCACAACATATTGTTTCATACGTTCATAATATCCACCTGCTTCACTCACACCGCTCCTCTTCCCCAACCTAACATTTTGCTTTGGTTGTCTGCCCTTATCTTCTTGTATTCACTTTTGCTGCCATCATTTCTCCATGTAATCCCTATCCTTTTTCTTTTTAGCAATCTTTAAACCCCAAACGCTTCATTCCATCATGCATGTGCCTCTGGGGAGCCATCCTCACACTTAGTCCAAGGTGGTGAGGCTACTTACTATCACATAGAGATGAAAATTTGTTGGAAGCGTAAACCATCTAAATACGCTGCAAAGAGCAGTTAAGGCTTTGACTGCATCCGTGGGAGTATACTGATATTGGCTGAGCAGGCTTCTGTCCTCTGGTACGTGTTGCTACTGATTGTACACTCTTTGCTTGGGAAGGCGTTATTCCCACCCCAAGCTCATGGTTAGCTACTCCACTGCAGCTGAAGTAACAGGTGTTGTAGGTAGCAATGCGCCTTCAAACATTCTGTTACTTATTAATAACATTTATTTTCATCAGTCTTGATCAGACTTGAAAAGACTGTGAAAAGTAGATAGCCACATGTTCCAACACAACACATTTTATTTTTCTCCTCATGGCTTTTATGAGGTACCTTCTATTGTGACCCTGTGAATTCCTACAGCAGGTCTATCATAACAAAATGACTGGCAGTTCAGTCAACTAATCTTAAATCTCCTTTGTTCTGCTGCTTTTTCCCTTGAAGACATACGTGTTACCAGACATTTTAAATCAATGTAGGAATTACCTGGCATTGCAGCAGTATGTTCTCACATACTCCTCCTTCACTTTCTCCAGGCTGCAAGGGTTTCCGTCTTCCAGATGAAAAGACTCTATGATTACAAATAAAAGAACCGTCACAAATGAAAGAATTTCCAAACAACAGCCTCAAATCATTCAGCATAAATTAACTGGTGTATGAATTATATGACTGGTATGCGCAACCCACAGTTGCATCAACTCTAGCAACCCTCATATACACACAAACATATATCCAGAACTGGACCAAGCATGGGGGGAGTGTGTTGGCAAATGTAAAGCAGTTGATGGACTAAGTAGTTATTCAGGTGACTATCATTTTCTTAATCCCATGTCCAGCTTCTGCTCTTTCTCAACATATGGCATCAACACACAAGTATAAAGCCTAAGTGACTTGGACATATGGTGGTAGGATAGGTCAGAGCAGGGTTTCAAGAGATACATTGAGAACAACAACTTGAATGAATAAAAACATTTGCTCGTAAAAAAGCATTCACTGAGTAAAATTCTGAGAAATACATGTTATTTACGTTCATGACCTTCAGTCATTTTCAGTCTAATGGATACAGTACTCCTTGCACAGATTCCTCATCTTTTGAAATATCTTTCATATGAGAGAGAAAGAGAGAGAGCTGCATGACCCTTTGACTTATGTTCCAACTTGTTTTTGCCAGTCAGAGACACTGAAGATTTGGTGAACTGCCACAACAAATGACAAGAGGTCTGCTCAAGATGAAGGTTGGTAGATTGATAAGGAACTCTAGGAGGAATACAGCATCCATTAAAAAAGGGGATTACCAAAGGGGAGTAGCTTGTTCTTCTAATGGACACCTTCCTCCCGAAGATTCTTTACCTTTCGAAAGAACCCATAACCATACAGAAGAGTACAGATGGACCACTGCCAGGAATCGACCCCACAGAAGGAAGTTGTGGAACACGAAACCCCCAAAGCATGCATCCTCTCCAAGCAAAGAATCCAAACAGTATTGATGGATGAATTTCTGTAAGGCCAGCATCGGCGTTTGACAAACATTCTGTAACGACTCACCCCTTTGTAAGGCAGGATTTGCTGCCTGGCATTTGGTGGAATTACCTAATAATCAATCACAGACTTCTTTCTCTGCTAAGTCATGATATGACTTTGTACACAGAAATAGCCACATAGAAGTTGTCTGATTAAATGATGATATTGTGACAAATGTGTTAGTTCTAGCCTAACACAAGTGAAGGCCTGTCTTCAAATACAATATGTGAAATGTCCCTCCTGTCTTCAAAAGATGATGAGGAGGAAAAAGTCTGTTTGGGGAATCTTCTGCAGAAGATAAATATAGGCACTACCTTTGGCAAGAACATGGAGGGTAACATTCTTAGAAAACACAAGAAAAGGTGAGAGAACACGGAGTCCTAAACTTGCCTGGCAGATGTGATTGCCACCAAAAAGGCAATCTTAAGTATGAGTAACTGCAAAGGGCATTTATGTAGAGGCTCAAAAGAGGCAGGCATCAAGAAAGCAAGAAACAGGCTGGGATCCCATGACATATAGACAAATGTTTTAAGCAGAAAAGAATTGACAAGTCCTTTAATTAATTGAATAAACATAGAGATAGAAAGATATGCTACCTTTTCAGACGTACTCCTAAGCATAGAATGGACAGCTAAATAGCCATTAATACTATCAACATTCAAACCTTCTTCAGTCCAAGAAACAAATAAGCTCCATTATCAATGTAGTAGTCAGGATATGCCCAACTGTGGCACCAAACAGAAACAAATCTCTACAATTTGCACACATAAACTGAATTTTTTTACTGTTAGCAGGCAAAAAGCATACTCTTAATTACCACAATAGCACATTTCCAGTTCTGGTACCTCATCCACCCAAGATACATGATGGTTCAGTTGGTTGGCCTTGGTATAAAGGATTCTGGCCAATGGTTTATGGAAAATAGCTTTGTGTTGTCTACTGTGTATGTGGTGAACACAAGACGCGCAGGTTCCCTCATGTTTTCTAATATTTACTACAGACATTGCAAGCATCCTACAATTAAAATATTATTTTGTCATACAAAGTAGACAAATGGGCCACTGTAAAGCAAAACTAAAAGGAAATTAGAATGGCAGTGACGCTCAACTATATGGGCAACTACTGCCACAGCCACAGCCATTAAAATCAGAACTACTTTAAACCTGTAACTTCCAAATTCCAAAACAATTCAGATGATTCACTTAATCTTTCAGAAGATAACAATGGGCAGAATCATAAACAGGTACAGTGAAGGGGTGATAGAAATATTCCTCAAATTCATGCAGTTTAAATTTACAAACCAAACCACTGGTATTGAACAGAGAGATGCAGAATTACACACAAAAAAAAATGACGGAGATGGACAGAAATGAGGTACAACCAGATGCATATATTGTGGAAATGCCTCATGCCAGAAGAATGCTGTAAAAAGGCACAGGATAGAAAAGGGGACGTGGTATACAATATTTAAACAGTGAAAGTGTTATTTTTTTAATCCAGGGTGTGGGGACTTGTGCAGTAAAAGTCTTGTTTTACTTATGAAATAGAACGCATAGTGTTTGGTTTTATTAATTGAAAAGAAAAATGAATATACAAAAAAACGTCAGCAGCCGGGCCAAAGGCAAACAAGCTTGCCCTAAAAAAAAGACTAAACATGGAAACTGTAAAACATGTAAAAAAACAAAACAAAACATGACTCAAAAGTACATAAGTCAACCGTGAAAAGTGACGGGGAGTGATGCAGAGAAGAAATAATCTATTTTGTCACTGTGGCTTAAAGAGAAAGTGGAAGCCCCTTAACACCAGAAGATCTTAGGAGGTACAATGGATTTCACTTTTGTGTTTAAGAAGCTGGTTTCCAGTAAACCTTGCAACCATGACCCTGTAATTAAGATCCCATAGTAGAGAACTGTTTGCGGTACTGTATTAACTGTTGCAAAAAGCCGATTTAAGATGTGGAGTTTTTGTTGGAGTGTCAGTCAGATGACTAGAAATATTAGAAATCGGCTTTTGTTTTTAGAACACCTCAACCACAGTGCAATAAGGCATGTGCCAGCATGCCATAAGAGTATTATCGGTAATTATCTGGCGATTTCAAGTGTGAGAGGCCCGGTTCTAATGTTGTGAGTAAAAACAAACAGATTGGTAAAAGGACTGCATTTTCAGGCAGGGTAGGTGGAAAGTAGTTGTGGTCTACCTTTCGAAGAGTAAAGTGCTGTTCAGCTAAAACAGTCAACCAGGTGCATGCGGGCTTCACCCTAAGAGTCTTATGCTTTGTAAAAACAGGGTTAATGGTTAGCTGGTCAGAACATGTGTAACGCTTTTATTGCAATGGATGTACAACAACAAAGCCATTACTGTATGTCTGTTCAACGCATGTTAGATGGAAAATAAGTAAACATCACAGGAGTTAAACGAGATCATGGTAAATGGTTGCTGACCTTTCATCCTCAGCAGAGTGTCCAATGTCTGCTCCAGCTCCTGAATATAATTCTTAGCTCTACGTAGAACCTGTCCCTGAACAAAAAATAAGTCATTTACCTACATTTGCAAGCAAAAATAAATATTATCTACCTGGTAACTTCAATAGACCGACAGGTCTTTCAAATTCATAACTAACTGCTGGGAACTTCTAGCTGGCTAGCAGATCAGAAACGGCAGTTACTGCTTCAAGAAAAAGTCACAAGGCGATTTTATGCTCATGCTCCTGGTGTTGGGCTTCCACTCGCCTTCCTCCCACCACAGTATGTCCTTTCCATGACTGCCTCTCTGTTACACAATATGGCCAGGTGATTTATTTAAAGTCTTGGTACTAGAGCATGGCGTGGACTATGACACTGGTAATGTAAAATATACCATGAGCTAGGTGTGCTTGGCTACTAGATACGTTTATTGTTAAATCCTTAGCAAAATAAAGAGAAGAAATAGCATTAAGGGGTCCACAGATAAAAGCAGGCTCTATCAAGTTACATTTTGAGACTGTTAGACTTAGGGCTCTGTGAGATTGGCATCATGTAAGGAGAGACCAAAAAACACATTCAAAGTAGAACACAAGCTTGTATTAACTAAAATGTCAGGATGGAGTAAGGCCTAACTTGCCCTATGCTAAGGTGGGATTTCCCTACCTAAAGAAACTAAGGAAAGTCTGTGTCAATATGTCCAACTGAAACGTCTGTCTGTGTCCAAAACCTATACTTGCCCTCACAACTAAGACAAAACAATGTGTTGGGATATCGACCATAAACTAAACAGTGTTCCAAAAGTAGAGTTCTGAGCTATTTCCAGTTCAAGCTTAATCTTCAGCTTCTTTTCCCCAAATGTCAATAAGTTCATTACAATGTTCGGTATACCTTCTTTCAGACTTGAAGCAATACAGTTCCACACTTTTTTAAAGGTCAGGATGCCCCCCAAGTTCAAAACAATTTCAGGGCAACATGTCCCAGAGTTCCCTTCCCCAAGATCAATATCCAAAGCGACACAAAAGAAGTCTCTTTGAGCTTTGGTTTTATATTTCAACAATTCTTTGCAATTTAGGGTTCCCTTCCCCAAGTCTGGTATACACCAACGGTTGGTTTCTTTCTTCCATAACAGTAAACTTCCATGTTAGCATATGAGGGTTCTCTGGTCTTGGTGCAGTTTTAGACCACACGGTCCACCCATTACAGGTCACGCAACCAGGAACTTTGGATTCACTCTTCAGACGTTTTTTTATTCCACAGGTCGCAGTTCTCTGGTGTGAAAACCCTAAAGGTCTTTCCCTGCCTAATCCCCAGGGTTCTTCTACACAGGTGGCCAGGGGCGGGCCATCGCTTTTGGATCCCAACCGTGGGGGTGGACAAGCAATGGAGGATCACCTGGGAAGAGGGTCCTCGAGGATTGGGGAGGAAATGCCCAAGGGTGAGATATGGTATCCCCCTTTTCTAATCCTGATCTATCCTACCATCCCTCTACTGTCATAGGATATTGTCACGTGTGTCCTGCCCTACCCCAGCATTTTCCATCAAACACTCACACTAGGAGGAAAGAAAGCGGATATAAAACCCCAGGGCAGCGGCCCCCTTTTTCTAACTATGATACTGACTTACCCTCCCGTCCCTCTAATCTTATAAACTATTGTGAAACCCAATCCTTTCCTTCCCTGTTATCCTCATTTACTGAGGATGCAAGAGTAAAAGAATCAGAACCACAAACCTCTTATTATCCTCATAGTAATAAGACAAGAAGGAGATTATTTGACGCATCACACCCTGACCATCTTGAACATTACTATAACATTGAAAAGTGGAAGAGAAAACTAACAGCAATACCACCTTCCTGTCATAGGAAAATCCCCGGGACTGGGACATGATATCCCCCATCTCTGACAGTGACCTATCCAACCCATCCTCAGCCTTCAGAGGATATATTAAGGCACAAAATCTTCATTTCCCCAAGTATCACTCAAATACTGTGACGAAGAAGAGGGAGTCAAGAGGAAGACAGAATTCTTATGTGAAACACCACTATGGTACTGGGACGAAGAAGATGCAGATAGAGCCACACCAACATCCTCATTGGACATGTCCCATTACCAAGGCCAGGTAGGGTCAGGCAATTGAAATCAACCATGTCCCCTTGCAGCCTGTTAAGCACTCAGGACAGTATAAAAAGAACACAGGCATTCAGCAAAACAACCGAGTTGGGAGGAGAGATGAGGAGCCAGAGCTGCCCATGACCAGCTGGAGGAAACCAGGACAATGAGTTTGCAGCGGGAAGCATCCTGTAAAAGCATGGCTAGAAAACCGCATCTCATGCAAGTCGGACACGTCCGTACAAGGGAGCCGGGATGCATGCTGATCCCTTTTTACATTCGTAACACAAAGTGCTTGTTTCCCTGGGCCAGGACAGGATCCCAGGGATGTCTGAGGAGCAGGTGGTGAGACCCTGACCTCAGACAGCAAGGACATTGACCCCAGAACGAAGAAAGCACAACCGGTGAGTCAAACGCAGTGAAAGCCCAGTGTGTGTTAAGCAAGCGAGTGAGATATAATGTAGCAGCTTGTTTGCGTAAGGCTGAAGAGGCGTCGGGTGAAATTGACGAATGGCAATACAAGGATACATAGTGGCAGAGTGGTCGCGTGTATGATTACACATTCTCAAAAGACTGTGTGAAAGAAGGAAGTTTCTGTAAAGAGGGGAGCTGTGCGCAGACACAAAGTATGAGCAAAATGGAAATCCCAAAAAGAGGGTGCTACACGAGAAACAAAGTAGGAGAAAAATTCCTAAAGTTGATGGAAACGTGTTTTAACAAAGCAAAGATTGTTGAAAAAGCCTTGGGGTGGCCACCAGGTGGGAAAATGATCCAGGATGGCAACAGAGACCCCACTATAAGGAAAAGAAGACACAAAAAGTTTAAAGCACCTGGTTGCGTGACCTGTAATGGGCAGACAATGGTGCCACAACCAGGGGAGCCCCAGTTGAAAGAAAGGAACTGCATGATCTGCTAGAGTTAAAAGCTAAAAAGGACTTGGTTAAGAACGGGGAAGGTATTCCTAAAAGAAGCCAAGTGAACTGTGATGTTTTACAAATGGAACTTTTGTGAGTTGAACTTTTGTGTTAAGAAAGTGAGACTTATCTTTGGACTCAAGCCGAGAGACCATATCTCTCCAGCCCTGACATGTCTCCACTGGCTCCCAGTGGCTGCGAGGACCAAGTTCAAGGCCCTTTGCATTGTCCACAGGGCTTTCTGGGGCCAGAGCCCGCACTCCATCCAATGTTCTCTTCCAAAATACCTTCCATCTAGATGCTTCTCCAGGCAGAGAGTGGGGATAGATCTCTGTTCTCTGCAGGTGCCTCCTTCTGGAATGGCCTTCCTGCCCCTCTCAAACTTGAGCCGGACCACCTGAAGTTCTGGAAGCAGCTCAAAACTATCCCCTCCCCCTCTGCTTTCTCTCTCTCCCTCCCCTGCTGACCTACCTGACCGACCTGTCTGCTGGTTGCTTGACTACCCTCAGAGTCTCACAGGGTACCAGGCTCTCTCTTGATCAGTCACCCTTGCACTGCCTCTGGTCCTAGCATGTACTTAGGGGCTGTAATTGTAACCCTACAGTCCCACCCTACAGTCCCTTTTTCTCCTTGAACTACCCAGAGCCGCGCTGCCCTGGCTGCACTTACTCAGAGCATTGCTGGCCTGTTTTCGCCTCCCCTATTCCTTGTACTTCCCTTCTCCCTTTCCCATTGCACTTCTCGTTCCTGCACAATCTGAATGACACAAGGCTTAGTAAGATTGTTTGCCTTGTACTTCCTCTGTCTTCTGTCCATTGTCTTGTTGCGCCTGGAAACACTTGAGTATAGGCACGTTATAAATGACTTATATCATATCAAGTGAAATTATACCAATTGAAACTTGGTAATTTGAAAAGTAACCACTGTAGAATCAACAGGGTCTAGGTATGGGCAAGGGAAGCCTGAGAGACCCATTGGAGAAGTGTGAACCAGGGGGCTTTTGGGTTCAAGGAAAAGGGTACCCAGAGAAGAACTTACAAGGGGAAAAAAAGGTACAGTGAACTTTTCGCTAAGTGAATCCTGAGAAACCTATGGAATATTACGATCCTGAGTGCGATGAACTTGGGGAAGGGAGCTGCAGAAGAGCTCCATTGTCACATTAACTTTACTTTGAACTCTATTGAATTGGCCAAATCCTATAAAACCAGTTATTCTGTAGAAGTGCAGGCAAGCATACGTTTTGACACAGACAGTATTTTGTTTTGGACTGACATACTTGGACTTCCCTTAGTTTGGTTTCCGTTGGCGAACATTCCCACTTTAGAGTTAGGGAAAGTTAGGCGTTAAATCATCCTGACCATTGAAAATAAAGGTTTTCACAATACGTTTTAATTTTTCTGGGTCATCTCTTGATACCATGCCTAGTCTCACACTGGTCTTGGCGCAATTTTAGACCACACAATCCACCCATTACAGGGCACGCAACCATGAACTTCCATGCCTCCTTGAGTAGTGCAAGTAGTTTCTCCAATGTTTGCTTGTTTGTTTTATTCACTTATAATGCGCACCAAACTCGAAAGTAGCCAGGGCTCAACAGTACAGACAATGTGAAGCTTAAAATACAAGGTTGCGGGTAATACACAATAATGTACATGAATATACAGTTACGTACAGGTTACATACAGGCAGAATATGCACTGACCAAAGAGGGTCAAATACAGAATAAACGAAGCCGGCATATATACAAGCGGTGGCAGGACATCAATCACCGGTCAGAAGAGGAATATGTACACATGGGAGGCAACTAGATGGTATCTAGCATATCTACTCTAGGAGCTTACAGGACTAAGTAAGTGCTAGTAAGCTAGTTGTCGGCAGCTTTCAGGAAGTTGATATGACATGCATTACTTACCGTAATAGCATTTCTGAATATTGTATTTGCTTAGATTCACATGCTGTGCATATGGTCTGACATCCAGTGGTAACCGCGGAGTATTGCATCTTGTCTTTCGGGGACCGAAAGGGGACGTCGGCCTAGGTGTGTCTGTAACACTATCCCTATCGTGACGTGTGTAGTACCCAAAATCCCTCACGCGCCAAGGTCCCTCCGATTGTATTTTTTCTGCCATGAGGGAGCCCAAGGCTACAGTGAGTGAGTACATAAAGAGAGAAAGTAGAAAGACGTCTATGTTCCTTACACCCCGAGCCGGGAGGTAGGGAGGGCGCATGTGAATCTAAGCAGATACAATCATCAGAAATGCTATTATGGTAAGTAATGCATGTCTTCTGATGCTTTTTAATCTGCTTAGAATCACATGCTGTGCATAGACTAGCGAGCAGTACCTGGAGTTGGAGGTGGGTTGTGAGAAGGAACAGTAGAGAAAAGATGTCTTAGTACTGCTTGTCCCACCTGAGAATCAGACCTAGAATGAGTGTCTAGGCAATAGTGTTTTGTAAAGGTGTGTACAGAACTCCAGGTTGCCGCTTTGCAAATGGACTCAAGAGGAACATTTGCAATGAATGCTATGGATGCCCCAGTGCCTCGAGTAGAGTGTGCTCTAGGCCTGAAGGGCAGTTCTCTCTTAGTAAGAGTGTAACATAGTGTGATGCATTTCACAATCCACCTTGACCTAGCTGATTTAGAGAAAGGATCCCCTTCTCTGCCAGCTGCCACTGAAACAAAGAATTGCTTAGTATTCCTTAGTGGTTTAGTTCTGTCCAGATAAAACATGACTGCCCTGCGCACATCTAGTGTGTGAAGGCTTCTTTCGGCCATGTTAGTAGGGTTCTGGAAGAAAGTGGGTAGTTCGATTGACTGGTTCACATGAAACTTCGAAATTAATTTAGGCGCAAACCTGGGGTGTGTGCGCAGAACTTCCTTATCTTTGTGGACTGTAACAAAGGGGTCTAAGACAGAAAAAGCATGTAGTTCACTAACCCTTCTGATAGAAGTGATAGCCACTAGGAAGGCTGTCTTATAAGTCAGGTCTTTCAGACTTGCTTTATGCATAGGCTCAAAGGGAGCCACATTCAGATCCCATCCAGGGGCTGGGTGAGAGATGGGAGGATAAATCCTCTTAACCCCTTCCATAAAGGCTTTAATCACCAGTATTTTCAACCACTATATTTTTTGTTGTGATGTGGTGTAGGCGGACAGAGCAGCCAGATGAACCTTTAGGGAATTGAAGACTAACCCAGAGTCCAACAGGTGGGTTAGATACAACACAATGTGTGAGGGTGAGCAATCAATGGGATTGACGCCCTTGGAATTGCACCAGATGACAAAACGCTTCCATTTGCTGGCATAGCAATAACGTGTATTAGGTTTTCTCGCTTCCCTGAGAATGTCCATGCATCTCCGAGGGAGTTGCAGGTGTCCAAACTCTATGATCTCAGGGGCCAGGCTGCCAGGTTCAGAGTTTGTGGGCATGGGTGTAGGGTCTCCCCCCTGTCCTGAGACAACATGTTGTACGGGCAGGGCAGCTCGACTGGTGGGGAGAGGGACATTTCCATCAGGTGCGCGAACCAGGGTTGGCGGGCCCACCAGTATCATGTTAACTGGTTCCTGGTGCATCTTGTGTACTATCTTGTTGAGAAGAGGAGTAGGGGGGAAAAGCGTAGACAAATTTCCCCAACCAAGTTATCCAGAGACCGTTCCCCTTGTATCGGTTCTGGGGGTACCTGGAGGCGTAGTCTTGGCATTGGGCGTTCTCCTGAGTAGCGAACAGGTCGATCTCTGGGAAACCCCATTCTGCGAAGACGTTGGACACAATGTCTTTGTGCAGTCGCCATTCGTATTCTTCTGGCAGAGGAAAATCTCTGCTGAGTACGTCTGCCAGAAGATTGAGTTCCCCTGGAACATGTTGCGACAACAAAAACATCTTGTGTTTGAGAGACCATATCCAAATGTTTTGGGACAGCTTGGATAGCCCTGGATAGTGAGTGCCCCCCTGTTTGTTCAGGTAATACATTGCTGTAGTGCTGTCGGTTAGGATCAGCACTGTCTTCCCTTGCAGTTGCACCTGAAAGGTTTTCAATGCTTTGAACACCGCTAGTAGCTCCAGTAAGTTTATATGGTTGGACGCTACTTGAGGGGACCACACTCCGTGTGCTGTCTGCTGAAGCAGGTGGGCCCCCCACCCCGTGAGTGATGCATCTGTCGTGAGAGCGGCTCCACTGCAGGGGTGGTGAAGGTCTTCCTCTTCAAGAGGTTTTCTCTTGACCACCACTGCAGAGAGAGAACGAGGGCTGGCGAGACAACTAACAGATCTTCCCATTGTCCGCTGGCCAGACACCACTGGCTGTTGAGCCACTCTTGCATGGGACGCATGCGCAGCCATGCGTGGGGAACCAAGTATATACATGACGCCATCATCCCTAGCAAACGCATCGCTTTGGGTACCGTCACCTCCCGACTGGCTACATATTGAGGAATCTGAGAGAGCATGTTCTGAACCCTCTAGCTGGAGGGGAAGACAAGGCTGTCTTCCGTCCGAATTAGCGCTCCCAGAAATTGTTTTACTTGGCTGGGGACTAAGCTGGATTTCTTTTCGTTGATTGAAAAACCCAGGCTGAAGAGGAGATCTACTGTTTTTTGGGTGTTCGAAAAAACAAGCGTCAAACGAGTCCCCCGTGATGAGCCAGTCGTCGAGGTAAGGGTAAACTGGGACTGATAGTCTGCGCAGATGTGCTGCTGCCACTGCCAGGACTTTGGTAAACACCCTTGGCGCCGAGGCGATGCAGAAGGGGAGTACCTTGAATTGGTAGTGTTTGTCCGAGATCATGAACCTTAGGTATTTTCTGTGCGCTGGCAACATTGAAATATGAAAGTATGCATCTTTCATGTCCAATGTTGCCATGAAGTCCCCCTGTTTCAGCAATGGGATCGCCTCCTGCAGTGTTACCATACAAAACTTGCAGGGTTTTATAAACTTGTTCGCTGGGCGCAGATCTAGAACAGGATCCTTTTTGGGTACAAGGAAGTACACTGAATAAATACCCTTGTTTACCTGAAGAATAGGGACAGATTCTATGGTGTCCTTTCCCAGCAGTGCTTCCACCTCTTGGATCAGGATCTCCAGATGGTCCGGTGAAAGGCGCCGTGAGCGCGGCGGTCTGAACTGTGGAGGTCGGGCGAATTCCACGCAATAACCGTGGGCGACCGTCTCTAAGACCCACTGGTCGGAAGTTATCCCCTCCCATGCCTTGAGGAAAGATGTTAATCGCCCCCCCGAACGGGGCGACATGTGAGGGGACTTGGACTTGGTGGTCATTTCTAACCAGAGGCTGTGGCTCCTCTGGGATTGGGGCCTCTGCCTCTATTTTTACCGTGTTTCTGACCCCTTGAGGGGTAGTAAGTAGGGCTTCCAGATGATTGATGTATGTTGAAGTTACCTGTGCCGTAGTTGTTCTGACCAGCACAGGCTTGCCCTCGAAAGGACCGCCGAGAATTATTTCCCCTCTGGAAGGAGGGTTTCTGTGTAATTTGGTGCAAGGACCTTATAGTCCTGTGCTCCTTCTTGGGCGTCTCCAACACTTCATCCACTGCTTTCCTGAAGAGGTTAGTCTCCTCAATGGGTTTATTAATGAGGGAGGCCTGAGTCTCAGGTCTGAAGCCCGATGTACGCAGCAATGCGTGTCTTTTCAGAAGAGTACCTGGTGCAAGAGACCTGCCTGCTGTTTCTGCAGTGTCCAGGGTGTTCTTCACCACATTCTGGTTAACCAGTCCTCCCTCCGAAACAATGGCGAGATGGTGTTGTTCCGGTGGGTTCAGGAACCTCCCGGAGGCCTTCTTGGAGTAAGTTCCATTGGGCGTCAGCATAGCTTGCTAATAACGTAGTATTATTAGCAACCCGAATAGTGTATGCAGCTCCTGACGTGACACGTTTGCCTAGGGCATACAACCTTTTAGACTCCTTGTCCGGTGGTGATTCTTCCGTGGCAAGGGGTACCACTGCCCTCTTTCGAGTGGTAGTCACTACCAGTGAGTCCCAGGTGGCATGCCCTTTGATATACAGAGGGGGCAGGCCAAAATAATTTTTTTGACTCTCGGGCTCACTGCCCGTATCTGAGCAGGTGTGACCAATGAGGGAGCTACCCTTCTCTTAACAGAGTTAAGGAGGGGAATGGATTGACTCGCCGGAGGTTTTTCCTTAATAATATACTCCATGAAATCCTGCTCCGGTACCGCCTCTTGAGATGCAATTTTGAAGTATTCAGCTGCTTTTTTCAACATGGAGTTGAAAGCCATTTGGTCATCCACAGAGGAGGCCTGGCGAGCCGGGGTGGACGGAGGAGAGTCTAGGCACAAAATATCAGAGTCCTGATCTTGCTGTGTCCAAGGGTCTTGACCTTCCTGCTGGGTTTCCTCCCAGTTGTCCGTCATATCCTGTTGATCTTCCTCATAGTGTTCGAGAAAAGAAGCTTCTTCTTCATTATAGATGTCTCTATATGTGTCCAGATGGACCATGTCTTCTTGTTGGAAAACATGAGACTGAACTTCTTGAAAATGGGGGTTAGGGTCTACCTGAGCCCTTTTTGGGGGATGGGGGAGAATGATCAGAAGAACCAATAATCTGTTCCAGCCGATCCATGTAACCCTCAATTTTTTCTGTAGTCCACTTAGAGGACCCAAACGGGCCTACACGAGGAGAAACGACGTTCTCCGCACTGTGGCGTCGCGAGGAACCTCTCAGGGTGTCAGAGAGGGGCTCTTGACTATCTACGTAAGTCTCATCGGAATCAAGGATCAAATCTGTCAAAATCTTTTCTGCGGCTTGGCCCACAACTTTAGGCGGAACTAGAGTAAGGCCCACCGCCGCTGCGATTCTTCCGATGCTACTCTGGATAGTCGCCGAATCATCGGGAGACAAAGTCTCCGATGATTTGTTAGCAGTTGAATACCATCCGCGGCACAAGAGGGCCTAGCGGTCGGTTTTCCGGGTAGAGGCGTAGCCGTAGTTTTCGGGCCTACCGAGGCCTTGGAAATCGTCGAAGCGTCGGCCTCCCGAACTTCGACGCGTGTGTGTTTTGGAGTAGCGCCCTTGGTTTGTTTTGATTGCCCATTCGCAATACGCTGCTGCGGATGCGGGGAAGGTTTTGGATCTGAGCGATCCGGGGGATCCGGCGAAGTTTTCGGCAGCCCTGCTGGCGCTTTCGCCTTTTTCGACAAAGGCGTCGAAATTGGCGTTGGGGTTGTGTGCTTAGTGCGATGCGATTTTATACCCCTGTCGCCGGGTGTAGTCCCTGTAGCAAGACTAGAGTCGAGCCTGGAAGGGTCGGAGACGGGCGTGGCAGACCTAGAAGTGTCCGCCTCAAGGTCTATAACATTTACGTTGGACGTTTGGTCATCCGAAGTGCCCCTGTCACTTTCGGCTGGCGTGGCGGTGGAGGAAGTGGGCTCCACGCGTGACATACCGTACGCGGCCCACCACTTTACACAGCGCTCCTTAAGGGTCTTAGGCCGAAGGAGTTTGCACGCCGCACACCGCTTCTCGTCGTGCTTTAGGGGGAGAAAGGCGTTACACGTCCTGTGTTCGTCCTTCCAAGGATATCTGACCATACACTTAGGGCAGAATCTAAAAGGAATCCTTTCCATAGCAAAAGGGAAGGATGACCAGACCGAAAGGGAAAAGAGGGGAAAAGAGTATTGTACTGTATAGGCCGACCAGAGGGCCCGACCACGTGGAAAATCACAGCCGTAGATGAATCCCCCATAGTCTTCGTCGAAGATGTTCTTATTGGCGAAGTGACTTAACGGGGAATAAAACGACAACTCGGTAAAGATAAACAATGTCTCTACTAAGAGCTCCACTATAGGGCGACCAGTTATCTGGCCGGAAAAAAACAATCCGAGGGACCTCGGCGAATGAGGGATTTTGGGTACTACACACGTCACGATAGGGATAGTGTTACAGACACGCCTCTGCCGACGTCCCCTTTCGGTCCCCGAAAGACAAGATGCAATACTCCACGGTTACCACTGGATGTCGGACCATATGCACAGCATGTGATTCTAAGCAGATTAACAAGCATCAGAAACTTGGATCTGAATTTCAGAAAGGGCTGCTCCTCACGTAAAGGGTGGGGCAGTGAGTTCCAATGTTGGGCTGCTCGGACCTGGAAGCTGCCTCCCCCAGCCTTAGACAGCCTGAATCTTGGTATAATGTGGCTATTGGCATTGGATGTTCTTGCTGGTTTAGTGGAGCTCCTCTTATGGAATTTGTTCGTAAGATAACTAGGTGCAGCATTGTTCAGGGCTTTGTGAACAAGGGATGCAGTTTTTAGATGGATTTTATTTTGGGTGGACAGCCAGTTATTTTGGCACCTGATATTGGATATATGCGATCTTTTGGGCACGCCGAGAGCAGCACGGAGGGCGTTGTTTTGAAGAATTTGTATTGTGTGGATGATGGATTTATTGGCACACATGTGAAGAGCATTGCAGTAATCGAGCCTGGATAGAATCAGGGCTCTGGCTAAAATAATACAGTTATTGTCTGATAGAAAGTGTTTGCATGCTCTAATGAGCTTACAAGTGTAAGCAGTGGCAGATGCCATGCACTTTACCTGTTTGTTGAATGAGAGGGTGGAGTCCAGATAGAACCCAAGTGTCTTCACTTCCTTGGACACCTTGATGGTATTACCATCAATCACAAATGAGGAGTAGTCTTGGCCTAACTTCTTGAGGTTGGAATGAGTCGCCAGGATGATAAGCTCTGTTTTATCATCATTTAGGCATAGTCCATGGGTTGCCATCCATGCCTGGATGATGATATACACCCTATTTACCAAGGCCAAATCCTTGTTGTAATCCCCAGAAAGAGGGAGGAGAATCTGGGTATCATCTGCATGGTTAGTGTAGGTGATACCAAGATGGTCCAGATAATCAAAAAGGGGCTTAGTAAATATGTTGTATAGGGTGGGGGAGATGCAAGAGCTCTGCGGGACTCCGCACAAGATGGGGATCAGGTTGGCTGCTGCCGAGGGGGAAAACACCCTCATCTTCCTGTCGCTGAGGAAAGACTCAATCCAGGTTATGGCCTCTTTAGAAAAGTGTGCAGCTGAGTCCAGGTGGCTGCAAAGGACCCCGTGGTCCACGAGGTCGAATGCAGCCGACAGATCCAGCAGCAAGAGGAGAGCCATTTTATCTTTATCACGTAAATCATCTATTTGTGCCTTCAAGTCGATGAGGACAGTCTCAGTGCCGTGTTGGGGCCGGAATCCTGATTGACGTACTCCTAGGAGCCTATGTTGTTCCAAGAATTTTTTTATCTGGTTATAAGCAATCTTGTCCAGGATTTTAAGCAGAAAAGGTACTGTCGTGATTGGACGGTAGTTCGTGGGAATAAGAGGGTCTAAGGTTTGCTTTTTAAGCAAGGGCAGTACCCAAGATTGTTTTAAGTTGGTTGGAACAATGCCTGACGTGACGTGAATGAGGCTTTGACAAGTTTTGAAATAAATGGGCAAAGATCACTGGCAGCGTCTTTTATGAGCTGGGCAGGGCAGGAGTCGCCCTGGCAATAGGATGGCTTAAGAGAGAGGATGACTTTCTCCACCTCAAGAGTATAGGATTTTTAGAACATGAATCGTGCAGCTAGGTCCTGATCCTTTGATGGTGGGACTGTGTTTACGTTATTGGTCTGGGATGGTTGGCTAAGTGTGACTTTTTTCTTAGATATTTTCTTTTGGAGCATAATTATTTTGTTTGAGAGTGCTTGTTGGATATCAAAACACCAAGTTTTGTCTTTGGAGCATGTGTCCGGGATGGGGATGGGGCTCCACAACTTTAATAGAAAAATGGTTTCTCAAAAGACTCCAACTTTGCCCTCAGTCTTTCATTCAACTTGGGTTCATAATTACTTTTAGTTCATTGTTCATTATTTAGCAAGTTTGTTCTTCGCTTTCATTCAGTGTTTTATAGATGCAGGTTTTGCTTATTTCATTCAGTCATTACTCAAAAAGTGCAGCCTTCTATGTTTTCATCCAATTCAGTATTCAATAAATGTAACTCTGTTTCCTTCATTCAATTTGGTATTCCAAAAATGCTGCTTTGTTGGATTCATTCAATTTGTTAATCAACAGATGCAACTTTGCTTCTTTCATTCAATTCTGTATTCAAGAAAGGCAACTTTGCGTGTTTCATTCGCTTCACTATTCAATAAAGACAGCTTTATGTGCTTCCTTCAGTTCAGTATTCAATAAAGGCAACTATGCCTGTTTCATTCAGTTTGGTATTCAATAAAGGCAACTTTGCCTGTTCCCGCAAACCGCTACTACATTCACAGTCCCTTGGAGCGACCTGGTTGTTCCAGCCCCCTGGACACTTACCCAGACCTGAAAGCTCTGCTCCTGTTAACGGCTTCTCCCTGAGCGGGAAAGCATATTCCCCGGGTGCTTCGCTCAGCACTCTCTGGCTCTCGTGCACAGCTTGGCCTCCACTTCTCGGCAAAGCTTGATGCCAGCCTCCCATTCTGTGGGATCTCCCCGTCCTGTACAATCACACATTAGACAAAATCCATGACCCAAAAGATAGTATTTCATGTGTAACACTGTCCATTTGATAGCTACTGCTTCTAACCCAATGACTGAATAGTTTTTCTCTCTAGGAAAAAGCTTTCTTCTGACATACAGAATGAGATGTTCTAAACCGTCATGATTCTGTGACAGTAGGGTTGCTAACCCCATCAAAGAGTCATCCATCTGGAGGATGAATTCCTTAGAGAAATCTGCTACTCTTAATATAGGGCCTTGACTTAGGGTTTGTTTAAGGGTGTTATAACAAGTGGCATCCTCTTCCTCCCATTTGATATTTTGGGGCTCAGCATGTTTCAGTTTATCAGTCAGTCTAGAAGATGTTTTACTAGAGAAGTTAGGAATAAATCTACGGTAATATCCGATCAATCCCAAAAAGGTCCTTAGATGCTTCCTGGTTTTCGGAGGGGTTGTATCAAGGACAGCTCTTCCTTTTTCTTGTTGGGGTTGGACTGTCCCATTGCCCACAAAAAAAACAAATACTTTACTGCAGATGGAGCCAGTTTACACTTTATGGGATTGGCTATTAGCCCTGCTTCTTTTAGTACAATCATGATTGTGAAGAGGTGGTGTAGATGGTCTTCCCTTGACCCGTCATCCGTATGACAATATCATCAACATGGGCTAAGCAAAATTCAGAGTACGGTTGTAAAATGTTATCCATAAGTACCTGGAATGTTGCAAGAGCACCATACAGCCTGAAAGGCAAGACTTTAAATTGAAATAATCCCAAAGGAGTAGAAAAGCAGTTTTCTCTTTGTTAGGTCCATGCAGAGGCACTTGCCAATATCCCTTTGTAAGATCTAATGTTGAAAGATAGACAGCATTGCCCAGTCGATCTATCAGATCGTCAATGCAGGGCATGGGGTAAGCGTCAAAAGCAGAGATGGCATTCACTTTTACGAAAATCTATACAAAACCTCCAGCTGCCATCGGGTTTTGCTACCAACACGATGGGTGAGGACCGCGGGCTATTGGAAGGCTCAATGATGTTGGCTTCTGACATGGTTTTAATTTCCTTTGTGATGGTTTCTTTTATAGCCTCAGGTAACCTATATGGTGCTGGAGGGCAGATACGGTGATATATCCTTTTTCCTCTCCCAGGCTCTTCACGAAACACATCTGTAAATTGACTTATCAATTTATATAAGTCCTGTTTCTAATTGTTATTAAGATCAGATTAAATTAAGGCCTTATCCTCTGCGTCTTTTGGGAATAGGCATAATATTATAATTGGGGACGCTGAAGGGTTTTCTTTCCATTCTTTTTAGGCAACAGTCTGGTTGTGAGATCCTATAATTACATGGACCTGTTTGTTCTAATACTTCCTAGGGTCCATGCCACCAAGACACTAATTTATTTTCTGAAATGGGTAATATGACCAATACCTTTTGACCTATTGAGAAGAAACTTGGTGACAACTTTTTATCATAAGTGAATGTTGTTGTTCCTATGCTTTACCCATATGAGTTTATACTAAAGATCTTACGGCTGACATGTTCTTTCAGCCCATTGGCCATTTGAGAGTGTAGAATAGGGGCCTCCTCTCTTTTTTCCCAGGTTTCTCGTAACATATCAATGACTGTCAAAGTCTGCAGGGTTTTTCGTACTGCAAATAAGGCCCAAGGTATCATTTCGTCCCAATTTTTACCATCTTGTTCAACTAACTAACTTCTGAACTATGGACTTGAGTGTTTTATTAAATATTTCTACCAAGCCGTCTGTTTGGATATGGTACACTGATGTTCTAAGGGCAGCGATATGTAACAATTCTTTGACTATAAATCTACTCATAAAGTAGATGCTTGATCAGTCAATATTTCCCTTGGGAACCCTAGTCGAGAGAAAAAAGGATCAGATGTTTCTGAATTTGTTGTGTGGTGTTGTTTCTCAAAGGGAAGGCCTCTGGATAACCAGTGGCATAGTGTACAATAACGATAATATATTTATTTCCTAATTTAGAAGTTTCCAATGGACCCACAATATCCATACCAATACTAGAAAACAGAACCTCAATTATTGGCAATGGATTTAAGGATACTGGTGGTGGTATATGTGTACTTGTTTTCTGACAAACTTCATATGCTTGGACAAAGGTCTTAATGTCTGCATGTATTTCAGGGCGATATTCACAGAAGATTCCTCATACTATATGGGGGCTTCTGTCCTTAGGCGTGGGGTGTATGGGACTGCTGCCCATTTCTGGGTTGACTGTTTTGTTTCAGAAGAATTGTTTCAAATCACTCACTTTTAATTATTTTTTACGAACACTTTGTTTGTTTTTTGAACCATCAACGAGTGATTTGTAACTCGGGAACCACACACTTCCTATGAAGGTCAATAAAAGAAGAAAAAATAGTTCCTCTCTGAAATGTGGCCCCAAGTTCTTCTGAAACAAAACAGCCAACCCAGAAATGGGCAGCAGTCCCATACACCCCACGCCTAAGGACATAAGCCCCCATATAGTATGAGGAATCTTCTGTGAATATCGGTCTTTGAGGTCATTCATTAATTGGCACCAGAACAAGAACCAGCCTCCACACTGAAAAAAGGTGGACCCCAAAAAGTGTTCATGTGTGTTAAAAACATTGTTCCAAATAACACTTCGGGAAAAACTTTGAAGTATATTTCATCGCCTCCCTGAATGTGATCCTGCATGTATTTCAGGCCAGTAAAACATATTTGGTATATGTGCATGAGTCTTAGACTGTCCAAGATGACCTCCCATTAGATGTGAGTGTGCTATTTCCAAAAGAACCCGTTTATGACGTTTAGGGACTACCAACTGTGTTCTTATCAGTCCCTCAGAAGTGGTATCTCTCTTATAGTGAAGTCCATGTTTAAGAAAAAAAAAGGTCCTCCTTTCTCACCACCCTCTTATTCCGATAAGATTTGTACAAAAGCTTCTGTTAACAAGGGGTTGTTTCTTTGGTCAAAATCTACGTCGGGAAGTATTTCAGGTTCTTCCTCTATAGGTTTTCTGCATTCAGAATTGAAAGGGTCATCAGATGGCTTATCGGACTCCTCAAAGCCTCGAGTTCCCCTATCTGTACTCTCCTTTTCAGATTCTTCAATAAGTTTAGAGAACATGGCTTTCTCCAATACTCCTTGAGCAATCGTATCCTCTTGGTGGATTTTAAATGGATCTTTTCCATGGCTCTGTTATAGGACTTTAACATCTCCACTGAAATGTGGATCTGTCACTCCCGACAATACATAAATCCCAAACCTCCAGGCTAACCCAGACTTTGGTGCTATTCTGAGGTACGTATCTGGGGGTAGAATCAGTATCAAATCTGTGGGTATTAACTTCCTTTCACCTGGGGAAATTATCTCAGCCCTACTGCTACAGATATCAAATCCAATAGAGCTTTTTGTGGCTACTGAGTGATATGATGCTCTGGCACATAGTTTTTCATACTTTAGGGTCCCACAACTTGTATCGGTTGAGCCGCATCCCACTCCTTACACCATATGTGAGATTGGCATCATGGAAGGAGACACAGACAACATATTCAAAGTATAACCAAAGCTTTTATTAAATACAATGTCAGGATGGAGTAAGGCCTAACTTGCCCTATGCTAAGGTGAGATTTCTCTACCTAAAGAAAGTAAGGAAAGTGTGTGTAAATATGTCCAACTGAAAAGTCTGTTTGGTGTCCATAACCTATACTTGCTCTCCCAACTAAGACAAATCAATGTGTTGGGATGTCGACCATAAACAAACAGTGTTCCAAAAGAAAAGTTCTGAGCTGTTTCCAGCTCAAGCTTAATCTTCAGCTTCTTTTCCCCAAATGTCAATAAGTTCATTACAATGTTCAGTTTACCTTCTTTTGGACTTGTAGCAATAAAGTTCCACACTTGTGTAAAGGTCAGGATGTCCTGCCCCAAGTTCAATATCAAATGCGGACACAAAGGAAGTCTCTTGGAGCTTTGGTTTCATATTTCAACAATTCTTTACAACTTAGGGTTCCCTTCCCCAAGTCTGGTATACACCAATGGTTGGTTTCTTTCGTCCACAACAGTAAACTTCCTTGTTAGCATGTAGGGGTTCTCTGGTCTTGGCGCGGTTTTGGCCACACAGTCCACCCATTACAGGTCATGCAATCAGGAATTTTGGATTCATTCTACAACAGTTTGTTATTCCACAGATAGTAGTTCTCTGGTTTTGGTGCAGTTTTAGACCACTCAGTCCACCCTTTACAAGTAACGTAACCAGGAACTTCCGGGTCTCCTTGAGTAGTGCAATATTCAGCCAAACAGGTAATTTCTCCAATGTAGTTCCACAACTTTAATAGACAAATGGTCTCTCAACCTTGACTCCAACTTTGACCTCAAAGGTCTTTCATTCAACTTGGTTTCACAATTACTTTCAATTCATTGTTCATTATTTCGCAAATGTGTTTTTCCCTTTTATTCAGTGTTTTATAGATGCAAGGTTTGCTTATTTCATTCAGTTCAGTACTCAAAAAGTGCAGCCTTGTATGCTTCATTCAATTCAGTATTCACTAAATGTAACTTTGTTTCCTTCATTCAATTTTGTATTCCAAAAATGCAACTTTGCTTCTTTCATTCAAATCTGTGTTAAGGCAACTTTGCGCATTTCAATCAGTACTGTATTCAATAAAGTAACTTTACTTGTTTCATTCATTTTGGTATTCAATGAAGACAGCTTTATGTGTTTCATTCAGTTCGGTATTCAATAAAGGCAACTTTGCCTGTTGCTGCGAACCGCTACTACATGCATGGTCCCTTGAAGCGCCCTGGTTGTTCCAGTGTGCCCGACAGCCTGTTTGCCAGGTGCTTCGCTCAGCACTCTCTGGCTCTCGTGCGCAGCTTCGCCTCTGCTTATCTGCACCGTTTGCTGCCAGCTCCCCCAGCCCCCTTCTGTGGGATCTCCGTATTGTACAATCACAACAGCAGGACTCCCAGGGTTTTAGTAGGCTTCTGAGCAACTTGGCTTCTCCTGCTTCCGCACGGCTCCTTGTTCTGCTTCTTGCTCTTTCTCTCTGCTTCCCCTTTGTGGTTCAGCCTTCCACCTTTTATACACCTGTGGTCCAATAATGGGCTGCAGGTGCATACCATTAACCAATACTGCTTGGCCCTGATTACATGGACATGCCTAACCTTCATGCATCTTCTTCGTCCCAGTACCAAAGTGGTGAGAGAACATGATATCTATTACTCTCAGTTGCTTCTTCCTCGTCTCAGTACAGGAGTGGGGAAAGTATGTATTATTCGTAACGCTCAGTTGTTTCTTCCTCGTCTCAGTTCTGTTAGTTACCCCAAAAGGAGCATAAAGGGGGACTGCCTTATAGTGACCTATAAAGGAGGGTGAAGGGTTAAGCTGGTTATCATGAGGATAAGGGGGATACCATGTCTCGCCTAAAGATACCCCACTCCCAATCCCCAAGGACCCTAAACCCAGGTGATCCTCCCTCGCTTGCCCACCCCCAGGCAGGATCAGGATCCAATAGCGATGGGCTTTCCCTGGCCACCTGTGTAGAGTATCCAAGGGGAGTAGGAGTGAGAATATCCTCAGGTTTCTCACAGCTCCTAGCATGCTTAGCACCCAGGAGGTCACTCTGAGTTCATGATACTGCTCATATTTGCAACTCTCACATTCCATATTAGGGGATGAAAAGTGAATAGCTCTCACTATTTCTATCAACAAAGTCTTCCTCACATGATTATTTCTCTGTGGTTGATAAGGGTGAGTTCTCAAGGGGAAGAGGAGTCTTCCTCTGTCTAGTGGAAAGCCAGTCTTTGTAGAGATATGGCCGATCTCGAGAGGAAGCCACTATGCCTGCTCGGTTGACCAGCTAAGGCAAGGGACAGCCCCTCCGGGAACTGCCAGGAGAAGGGAAAAGGATGGAAGGCTGAAAAAACCCTTCAGTGTTAGACTGTAGTTTTCTGCTTTGGCCCTTCTGTGTTTATTCCAAAAAGCCTGTTATGCAGAAGCCAGATGCAGATGGAATACCTGTGCACCAGGTATATCTACTCACTAGTACGATAGTTAGCGAAGAAACCAGCAGCAGGCAATGTCACATTGGTATGGTTGCTGTAAGAAATGAGTGAACAAAAGAGAAGCAAGTCCAGGAAAGAGAAAGCAAGTGGAGCACTGCCAGAGCAAGCGAAGTGCTGCCCAAGAAAGACAGTCAGTGCAAGTGGGTCCAGAGAACAGCAGAGAGAGCGCTGAAGGAAGCGGAGAAGATGGGGTGGGGAAACGGCGGCCCGGGAACCGACATGACCCCTAGCCAGAAAGCCTCTACAGATCTCTCGGGTAGCTGAAGGAGTAAGCGGATCACAAGAAGACGGGAAACTTGGTTAGCAGAGCAAGCTTGAATAGCAGCAAAGGGACCTACTATACTTCCCCGGATCAGGGCCCCTTGTAGGACCAGGGTGTTTCGCTTCCCTGTCTTCTTTGTGGGACTTTGGGACATTCTCATAGCAAGTGGTATCCCGATCCCCAGTACATACATAGTCCAAGTTCTCTTCTCCGTCGTCTCTCGGAAGTTGGCAAAGGACCCCTAGCGGTTCCTATTTGCATTGGTTCATCCTTGGGCATTTCTACCATAGAAGGAAGAGTAGGAGTCAAAGAAGAAGGAGGCTGCTTACTATAATGCTTTTTTCTTTCGGTCCTCCTTTCTGTAAGCTGATAATCGATCTGCAGGACCAATGACATCAATGTAAGGGTAGCGGGCCAAGCAGTCCTTTCTATAAGCTGATAATCGATCTGCAGGACCAATGACATCAATGTAAGGGTAGCGGGCCAAGCAGTTCGGGCTAGCTCATCTTTCAAATCTTCATGCAAACCCTTCCTGAAGACGGAATACTGAGCTTCCTCTGGAAAACCTGCCTCTGTAGTGATTCTTTTAAAGTTGCTGATGTAAGTCATAAGATCCATCGATCCCTGACGGATGTCCAGAAGATTATCACAAGCTGTATAGACCACTTCAGGTCTCTCAAATGTCTGTCTCAGCAAAGTGATGAATGATCGATAACCCTGCAGAACTCCATTTGCTGAAGTCACCCAAGGAGTTGCCCAAGCCAGCGCATTGCCGACCATGTTTGAAACCAAGAAACCTGCTTGGGCCTGATCAGTAGAAAAAGTTGAAGGACGAAAAGTGAAATGTATAATGCAGGCATTGATGAATTCTTTAACCTTTTTGGGTGTTCCATTAACTTTGCCCAAAGCCAGTGCCATAGGTGGGAGATCTGAAGTTCGGTCTTCTGTGGCAGTGACTAGTTGCTCGAGGACAGTGTTTTCTGCCTTCAGATTCTGGACTTCCAGTGAGAGTCGCTGTACAGCATTGATGAGTTCCTGCACTTGTTCAGTGGAAGCCATTCTGGTCTGAGTTGGGTGGCATTGCAAACTGTCACTATTTATATCAACAAGGTCTTCCCACCTGTTTCTTCGTACATTTTTAATAAGGGTGAGTCTTCAAGGGGAAGAGGAGTCTACTTCTTTCTAGTAGAACGCTGGTCTTTGTAGAGATATGGCCGATCTCGAGGGGAAGCCACTATGCCTGCTCAGTTGACCATTTAAGGCAAGGGGCCACCCCCCGGGAACTGCCAGGAGAAGGGAAAAAGCCAGAATGCTGAAAAAACCCTTCAGTGTTAGACTGTAGTTTTCTGCTTTGGTCCTTCTGTGGTTATTCCAAAAGGTCTGTTATGCAGAAGCCAGATGCAGATGGAATACCTGTATGCCTGGTATATGTACTCACTATTACAATAGTTAGCAAAGGAGCCGGCAGCAGGGAATGGCAAATTCACAATGGCAAGGTTGCCGTAAGAAATGAGAAAAAAGAGGAGCAGGTCCAAGAAAGATAAAGCAAGTGGAGCACTGCCAAAGCAAGCAGAGCGCTGCCCAAGAAAGACAGTCAGCTCAAGTGGGTCTTGAGAACAGCAGAGAGAGCGCTGAAGGAAGTGGAGAAGATGGGGTGGGGCAGCGGCCCGGGAGACAACGCAACCCGTAACCAGAAAAGGAAAAATAACTCAAGAGCGAAGAGGCGTGAGGAAAACAGTGTCTTACCCTGTAGGGAGAAGTGGGTTGCAATGTAATGCGTTGACTGGGAGATCCGCATAAGAGGAAGCGGGCGGGTGCCATCTTGCAAAAGACTAGAACTGTATCTTCGTTCTGATGGAAAACGTGATGGCACATTAATGGCGCCAGCACCAACGGTTACAAAGCTTGCAAGGCAATCGAATGATGACAATAGCTCATGAATCAGAGGAGCATACAATTGCTGGAGTCTGACTGTTACAGTGGCTTGTCATCCTTCCACAAGGGATTCTCCAGATTTCTGAGTTTTAGCAAAGAGTTCCTGTCTTTCTATGAATTTGAGGAGGTGGTGGATGATATAATAAAAATTCCTCAGAAATGCTTGGCCCAACTGAATGTCAGCCTTTGCATCAGGATCCAATGCCTACAAAACATGGGGACTTCAATGTTGTCACTTAACAGAAGACCACCAAGGGACACCATCCTAAGCACCACTGATAGAGTTGTTTTTCTTTGAGTTTAATGGGGCCAATTGCACCATGGAAAAGCAAGCCCTCTTTGCATTTTAAAACACAACTTCATGCATAATACCATCAACTCTGCGGTAGCTTTCTGCTTCTAAAGTCCTTGCCACGTAATAATATGAGCATAAGATATAAGCAGTTATCTTGATGCTCTAAAGTCTTTTGCTCTGACATGGTGATATTGTAAAGCTCTATTGGTGTCCAGGGTATTCAGAGCTTCTTCCATATGCTAGCTCATGTTTGTAAAGACATTTGAGTCACCTTCTAAGACAGATTGAATTTAAAGACTACTTTTGGCAGGGAGAAAGGATGAGTAAAAAAAACCAACTTGCCACAGTGGCATAACATGGAAGGTGAAAGGGCCTTGATCTCACTTCTTCTTTCAGCTTTAGTAATGGTTCTGAGAGCAGTCATGTTTCTTGTCACATATGCTAATTGGTGAGTTCCCTGTAATTTGGCAACAGGGACGTGTTAGTTAACACTTATGAACAGATGGGTCTCCACTACCACAGCGGAGGGCAAATCGGGAATATAAAAAGGTGATGTACATGCTTGTCCACCACCCTTTTGCACTCAAATGTGCAAATGAAGTTAACGCTGCCTGCCATCTACGCATGTCAGGCAGCATTTACAATGGATTCCTATGGAGTCCGCTGCCTTTTTGCTGGTGCAAAGTGCGTAGGAATCCACAGCATTTGCGCCAGCATGAAAATCCATTCCGTCACAAATACTGTAGTATTTGTATGGTGGAGAGGAAGGAGGTGGAATCATAAGTTATTAATGGAAATAGGGCATACCGGAAATTAAACGCGTAAAAGCCTTATGCAAGGCTTTTATGCATTTTGCTTCCGATACATCCAGCTCAAAATGAGCTCCACAGTTTTAAGATGGTTCAACATTGCTTTACAAAAGTACATTACTCCATGGTAATTTACTTTGACAAAAATCACTTTGAATTATATTTTTCTTTTTTTTCTTTATCTAAGGGGAGGAAGGGGCAACGCGTTTTTCTTGGAAGCAAGGCAACACAGCACAACACAGGTTTGAATCCCGATTCCAGTGCTTAGATACCACTTGCTGGTTTAAGAGCGTTATAATAAAAGAACAATTATAATTATTATAATGAATGCTTAAAAACACATATATATTGAATTCACTACAAAATGTTATTTGCCAAAGTAAATTACCACTGAGTAATTTACTTCAGCAAAACAAAGGTATACAATTTAGATGGCATATACCAGATCCTCAGCCCTATATGACATCTCACTGGCTGCGATTCTCTGGACTGATCGTCAATCTGTGGTCTCAGAGAGGCAGAGTTAGAGTCCCTGGAAATGGTGGTATCCAGGACAGGTGACATATAACTGATCCACTCACAGCTTTAAAAGATTTCTGTGAGCGGTCCGAATTTGTGAGGTAGACAACTTGGTGAAGGTTTTTCATAAAATGCCACTTTATTAGCTCAAAAGGGTTTGACAAATGCCTCACTATCCCTAAACCCAAAGAAGATGTCCCTGCGTATCAAAATAAACTAAAGGAAACACTTATGCATACATCAAACTCATAAAGGGAATATATGGCAAATCAAATATAACAGAAATAACAGTTTTTATTCTTGACTTAATTGTAGTTAACAATTTTTGCAAGACTCCAACATGATACTTCTTGCTGTGTCCGAGTTCTACTGTTAACATTTTATTGTGTTCGATTAAAATGCAAGAAAGAATGTCAGACAGGGAGTTTTTGTCCACCCAACTTGTTTATGGGTTATCCTGTCAAAGGCTTGGGCATCTCAATGGGTCTATTTCCCAGTAGGTTTGACTGCATGGTCTCCAAGCCAAGACTCTGGAGGAATTGAGCGATGACGATCACGCCTTTTGTACTTTTGGCGTTCATCAGATGATTCGACCAGAGTATCTCGTCGTAAGTTTGTGTGTCATTGGTGGCCCATGTGCGTTAGTCTCTTAGGAGTTGTGTCCGAACATGAAAGTAGCAGATGTCTTATCGTATCCACAGTGGTCTTACTGTCGCAGAACCAACATTTGTTATGTTTGGAGCCTCCTCGTATTGCTTGTATCTCCTTAGTTCTTAAGAGATTTAGGCGAACTCTTAGGAACGTCGTTCTGAGTTTCTTGTTTGGAAATTTAGACAGATATTCCACTGCGACGTTCACTTTTTGTGTATTTGCTGGCAAGTGTGTCGTAAGCTTATTCTTGGTAGCGGCCTCCAATGTTTGTATCCAGTCCCACTCCTTAAGTCTCTTTTTTGTTTTTGAGGGATTGGATTCTAGTTCCTCCTCTGAACTACCAATCTCTTAGCGAAAAGTTAGGTTCTTTTACGCCCATTGGGCTAGCATTTTGTTCTTACCATTATTCAGTTCCTCTCAAATTATCTCAAAGATTTTGAGTTTTGAACCTCTCGTCTTCCTGAACAACATCAAGCCGTTTATGTTGACTGCCGCCTTGAGGGACACCAAGCTCAGTTCCCTCCTGATTGAGGCCATCAGCGTGGAAGGATGTAGGTTTAGGACTTTCCTCCAGTAGTAACGCTCCTAATTTGTCCAGATGCTATCAGGGATAGCGAGCATTGCTTCTGTGTCGTAGATGATGGATGGGAGGGCTTTTGCTTTGTAAAAATGCATGGCTGGTTTCAAGGAGAACTGTCCAAATTTGTTGTCCATTATCTTAGTTTGTGATGTTCCCATGCATCTTGTGCGACACCTGGCCTAGTAAGATCGTTGTCTGTCTTCCCTTTGTCCCCCCTCCCTGCCTCGTCGCGCCTTGAAACACTTGTGTATAGGCGCGTTATAAATGCCATATCATATCATGTTAAACACTTGGTTTTTGCCCAAAAGAGTTTCCTGCATAGCTGTTTCCTGTGGGCTGCCGTTGATTGTTATACCCAAATATTTGAAGGTTGAGACTTTCTTCACCTGTTTTCCCCCTATGATCCATTGGCTAGGTTCTCTGCTTTTCAGCGTTCTCTCCAGGATCATTATTTTCGTTTTGTTGGTGTTGATTTCGAGATCGTTCTCGCATAGGTATACTTGCAGACCATCAAGTTTGCGCTGGAGACCAATGGCAGTCTGATCTAGCAGAATGATGTTGTCTGCATAGAGTAAACGGCTAATTTTCTCATTGTCTAGCTTGGGAGAGAATGCTCTTATGGAGTGATCTTTGACCATGATATCGTTGTACAAGGCTGGTGCCAGCGGGCATCCGTGTTTGACACCTCCGGAGGTTGTGATAGCTTTGCAGAGTTACCCCGTCCCGCTGAGACAGACTTGCATAGATGTTTCGGAGTAGAGTGTTTTGAAGGGGTCTAGGATGGCGGCAAGGCACTTCCAAGTTGTTAGCTTTGCCCATAGTTTTCCTCTGTTGACCTAGTCAAAGGCTTGACTCACGAAAGCCAGGAATTCTCTTGGGCTGCCCTCCAGTATTTTCGCTTTCAGTGTGCTCAGGACCAAGATGTTGGCTAAAGTGCACAGATTTTTTACAAAACCAGATTGGAATGGGTCGTTGCACTTTGAGGACTGCGCCCAGTGTTGGAATTTATCTAGTAGAAAAGACCCAAAGATTTTTCCCAGCACATCGAGAAGGGCTATGGGACGTTATGGGATGTGGTATATGGGATACATTACTCACCGTAATCGTATTTCTGATGCTTGTATCTGCTTAGATTCACATGCTGTGCATAGGCCGACATCTAGTGGAAGCTGCGGAGTATTACAGTTTGTTTTTAGAAACTCGAAAATGGGCGTCGACACAGGGCGTGCCAGTAATACTATCCCTAGTGTGACGTCCACTGTACCCAAGATCCCTCACACGTCTAGGATCCTCAGATTGTATTTTTTCTGACATGAGGTAGCATGAGGAGTAGCGTGAGTACAGATAATCCAAGCAGATAGAAAGAAAGATAAGACTACAAGCAATCATGCGCCTTCTCTCGGAGGGGAGGAAGGGTGGGTCGCATGTGAATCTAAGCAGATACAAGCATCAGAAATACGATTACGGTGAGTAATGTATCCCTTCTGAGGCTTGTGGAATCTGCTTAGATCACATGCTGTGCATAGATTAGCGAGCAGTACCAGAAGAAGGAGGTGGGATGTGAGAAGGGTCATGAGCAAATAAGTGTCTTAGAACCGCTTGTCCCACTTGTGTATCTGCCTTGGAATGGGTGTCAATGCAGTAATGCTGAGTAAAAGTGTGAATAGAGCTCCAAGTAGCTGCTTTGCAAATGGTGTCAAGGGGTACATTTGCAATGAAAGCCAGAGTGGCCCCGATGCCTCTAGTAGAGTGGGCCCTTGGCGTAAAAGGCAGAGTCTTTTCAGAGAGTGAGTAACACAGCTGGATACAGTTAATAATCCACTTCGAGATGGCACCTTTAGAGACGCGATCCCCCTCTCTGCCTGTAGCTACGGAGACAAACAGTTGATCTGTTTTCCTTAGCGGTCTTGTTTTATTTACATAGTAGAGGACCGCCCTACGCACATCTAGGGTGTGTAGTTTCACCTCAGCCGAGCTTTGCGGGTTCTGGAAGAAAGCCGGAAGCTCGATGGACTGGTTTACATGGAATTTTGATATAAATTTAGGTGAGAACCTAGGGTGTGTGCGTAAAACCAGTTTGTCTTTATGGATAGTAAAGAAGGGATCCTGGGATCCTGCACTGACAGAGCCTGAATTTCACTGACCCTTCTTATAGAAGTAATAGCTACTAAAAAGGCCGTTTTATAAGTCAAGTGTTTGAGACTGCTTTTATGCATGGGTTCGAAAGGGGGGCCCATGAGCTTGGCTAGCACCACATTAAGGTCCCACCCTGGTGGTGGGTTTGAAATAGGAGGGTGAAGTCTCTTTACTCCTTCCATGAAGGCTTTAACTACTGGTACTTTCCACCACGAAACCTTGCTATGGGAAGTGGTGTAAGCCGAGAGGGCTGCCAGGTGTACTTTCAGTGAGTTAAAAACCAATCCTGCATCTAGCAGGTGGAGCATGTATGTAACAATAGTGGAAGGAGTGCAATCAACTGGGTTGATTTGTCTACTCTTGCACCACATAACGAACCTCTTCCACTTGTCAAAGTAACAGTGCCTTGTGTTTGGTTTCCTAGATTCCTTTAGGATGTCCATACACCTCTGTGGCAAATTGAGGTGTCCAAACTCTATGACCTCAGGAGCCATGCTGCCAGGTTCATTGAGTTGGGTTGCTGGTGCACTGTTTGACCTTGGTGCTGGGGCAGTAGGTTGTACCAGGCTGGAAGTCTGATGGGCTCGCACAGCGCCATCCTGCGTAGGTGTGGGAACCACGGTTGTCTTGCCCACATGGGAGCAACTAGGACGAGCGTCATGATTCCCTGTTCATCTTGTTCACCACTTTCCTGATGAGAGGAGTTGGTGGAAAAGCGTACGCAAACATCCCTGACCAGTTCATCCACAGGGCGTTCCCCTGGGAGTCTGGTTGGGGGAACCTGGATGCAAATCCTGGGCATTGTCTGTTTTCGCTTGTGGCGAATAAGTCTATAGTGGGGAAACCCCACTGAGAGAAGAGATCTTCTACGACCTCTCTGTGAAGAACCCATTTGTGTTATACTGAATACTGCCAGAAGCTCTAGCAGGTTGATGTGGTTCTTGGCCACTGAGTGAGACCAGAGACCCTGAGCTGTGTGGTGGAGATGGTGAGCTCCCCACCCCGTCAGACATGCATCTGTAGTGACTACTGCCTGTACTTCGGGATCATAAAAGGGTTTCCCCTGTGCGAAATTCTCTCTTGTCCACCAGTGAAGGCTTTGTACCAGTGTTGGCGAAATGACCACTAGATCGTCCCTCTGACCACTTGCCCGAGACCACTGTTTCGCCAACCATTCCTGCATGGGACGCATGCGCAGGCGCGTGTGGGGGACCAGGTAAATGCATGACGCCATCATGCCCAGTAAACGCATTGCTTTGCGTACCGTTATTTGTTGACCTGACTGATAATGCGGAATTTGCAGTAGTACATTCCGAATTCTTTCTTCTGAAGGAAAGGTCAACCCCTCCTGGGTGTCCAGGATTGCTCCTAGGAATTGTTTTGAGGTGCTTGGCACCAGGCTTGACTTCTTCTCGTTGATTGAGAAGCCTATCTCGTGTAGGAGGTCGATAGTCCTTTGAATGTTTGTCCTGCAAATTCCTGGGGTTTCCCCCGTTATGAGCCAGTCGTCCAGATAAGGGTACACTGGGATTGCCTCCCTGCGTAGGTGTGCAGCCGCCACCACCAGTACCTTGGTGAATACCCTTGGTGCTGAAGCTATCCCGAAGGGCAGTACCTTGAATTGGTAGTGGCGACTGTCCACCTTGAAGCGCAAGTACTTTCTGTGAGCTGGGAACATGGAAATATGAAAATAAGCATCTTTCATATCCAAGGTTGCCATGTAATCCCCCTTTTTTAGGAGGGGGATTACCTCTTGTAGCGTGGTCATACGAAATTTTTGGGGCTTGACATACTTGTTGGCAGGCCGTAAGTCCAATACTGGGCGCATTGTCAAGTCTTTCTTTGGCACAAGGAAGTAAGTTGAATAAATACCCTTGTTTACCTGGTGTCCCGGGACGAGTTCTATCGTGTCCTTTTGTAGAAGAATGGCGATCTCCTCGAGGAGAATCTTCTGATGTTCTAAGGAGTGTACTCTTTGTCGTGGAGGATGGTTCCGGGGACGCTGCAGTAGCTCTATACAATATCCTGTGGATACTGTTGACAGCACCCATCTGTCTGATGTGATCCCTTCCCAAGCCTGGGTGAAGTTTGAAATGCATCCCCCTACTGGGATTGCGTGAGTAGGGACCCTGAACTGAGCGTCACTGCTTTGGTGGAGGCGTGCCGCCTCCTTTGCTGGGGCTGCCTCTGCCTTTACCACAACCTCTCCTATTACCTCTGCCGTAACCCTGGGTAGACTGTTGGTTGTTGTTCCACTCTGTACCCTGCCCCTGGGAATAGTTAGATCCTCTCTGGGAATTTTGGCCGCGTGGGCAACGAAAATTACTATTCCCTCTCTGGTTAGGGGGTTTATTGGTTAACTGGCCAAGGGACTTGAGTGTCTCGTATTCGTCCTTGGCATTTTTCAGTGCGTCTTCGACTGCCTTACCAAACAACAGATCGGCTTCCACCGGTTTGTCCAACAATGATGCCTGTGTTTCTGCCTTAAAACTAGACTGCCGTAACCACGCATGTCTCTTGATAACAGTACCTTCTGCTATCAATCTGCCTGCGTTGTCCGCGGCGCCGAAGGTTGCTTTCAAAATGCAACCAGACACGGCTCTACCCTCTGCGGAAATCCGAGCTAATTGGCCCTTTAACGGTTCAGGAGCAGAGGCTATGAGAGCCGCAACTTCTTCCCACTGATGGCAGTTGTAGCTGGCCAACAGGGTGGTGGAGTTAGCAATCCTTGCTTGATAGGCGGACGTTGAGGCTACCTTCCTGCCTAAACCATATAGTTTTTTGCTCTCCTTGTCGGGAGGAGCTTCTGACGAAGACAAGGGTGTCCCAGCCCTCTTACGAGTGTTGGTGACAACTAGGGAGTCTGGCTTCAGATGTCCTCTTATATGGAGAGGGTCAGACTGTGCCCCCTGAAAAGTTTTTCAACCCAATGATTGACTGCTCTGGTGAGGTTTGGGTTCACCAGGGACGGATCTATTCTCCGCTGAATGGATTTAAGGATAGGGATGGTCTGGGCAACAGGCCTCCTTTCTCCCACTAACTCTTCTGCGAAGTCCCTTTCCTCCTGTACACCGTGGGTGTCAATGTGGAAATGTTCTGCTGCGCGAGCGAGAACCTCATTTAGGAGGGGTTGGTTATCGACCGGGGAGTCGGTAACCGGGGCTTCGTTCTCTACCGGGGAATCTACTCTGTATGTTTCCGGGTCATCCTCTTCTTCTTCCTGGTCCTCATCATCCCCATAGTAGCCCGTCCCGGTTTGCTCTCCTATCATACCAAATACTTGGTCTTCACAAAAGGAAGCCTCTCCTTGATACCGTGAGTATGGAGTTGCGTAAGGTTGTACCTCGAAGGGTTCCGACCTCATCGGGGTTTCAAACCGGGCCTTCTTACTCGGGGGGATAGGATCAGTAGAGCCTGAGGGTGTGGCCCCTTGTGGATCATACGAGAGGAAATGTTCTGGATTTTTATCATAAAAATCAGCCAAAGAAGACATTCTTGACATGACCCTATCTATGTCTTCACTGGACCATTTTTTGGAACTGGGAATGACTCTCTCAGCAAGTCTATGGGATTTATCTTGAGTAGCTTTGCTGGTTGTGGACCTATCAGCAGACCTGGGTTTGTCTGTCTGTTTAGGGGGGGTGGAGTGTTTCACAGGTGTGGAAGAATGTACAGGTAGTTTCTTCTGCTGTTTTCACCCCTCCCCGTGCGTCGAAAAATGTTTTCCCTGCCCTTAGTGGCTCTGGAGTTTTTCGACGCCTGGCGTCGAGGATCGGGAGAGGTGTCCCTGTCCTTCGAGCGTGGGGCCTCGCTGGCTTTAATTGCGGGCTCCGACTCCTGGAGCGCGGCCTGGGGGTGGAAGTCGTCTTCGTCTTCCGACGATCGAACTTCTGTTAGCCTAGGGAGCGAGGCACTCTTGGCAAGAGTGGATGATTGCCTGGAGTCATGCGGCGATCTTGATCGAGAGCGCCCAGAGGACACCGAATCGGTCCGTTCTGTCTGTGCCTCTTTCCGAGAACTCGACTTCGTCGAGTCTCGGTTGGACTTAGTGTGTTTAGTGTGTGTAGTATGTGAAGCGCTTGTGTCGCCGGGGGTCTTCCCCATAGCCGCCCTGCCGGACGACCTTCCGAGGTCGGGGACTTGCGCTCGGCTCTCTTTCGACGCCGTAATGCCCTCGCCGTCCGAAAGTACGGCGTCGCTGCCATCGGTGAAGGCGCCCTCTGCTGCCATGGCCGCCTGCCTGGCGTGGTGGGCCCAACGCTTCGTAGAACGGTCCTTAAGTGTCTTAGGTTTAAACCTACTACACGCTCTGCAGTTCGCTTCGGGGTGGTCCCTCGGCAAGCAGAGATTGCACGTGGCGTGCCTGTCGACCCAAGGGTATTTGCGATTGCACTTGGGGCAGGATTGAAAAGGGGTACCCTCCATACGCACCCTGAGGCAGCGGGCTGTTAAGTGTAGGAAATGTATAAGGTGTACCTATATACCAAGAGTGAAGAGTATGTACCACCCCCCACTCTCCCTACTTGCAGGGCCGAGGCCAGCGGCCTACCAGGCCCGGGCTGAGGCCAGCGGCCTTCCGAGGCCCAAATCCGTCGTGCAGCAGCCGACGGTCGATTTCTTCTCCAGCCGGCGTCGAGTGTCGAAGTTTGACGTTGGGGTGGGGAAGGATGTCAACAGATTACTATTTTATATTTTAGCAAAAGTATGGCTAAGGCCAAGGGACTCCGCAAAATGCTTCCGACCAGTATGGCTGAAAAAAACAATCTGAGGATCCTAGACGCGTGAGGGATCTTGGGTACAGTGGACGTCACACTAGGGATAGTATTACTGGCACGCCCTGTGTCGACGCCCATTTTCGAGTTTCGAAAAACAAACTGTAATACTCCGCAGCTTCCACTAGATGTCGGCCTATGCACAGCATGTGATCTAAGCAGATTCCACAAGCCTCAGAAATAACAGTTATGTTCAAAATAAACCCAATAACTTTATATCCTTGTAATCTGGGTTGGATCCCCTCCCCCAGATTCAAAGCAGGATTTTCAATCAAAAGTTCAAATAGGAAAGTTCCAGTTTGTAAGCATGTTCTGTTTATACATTTCTCCTTGCTCCAAATGTCTTTTACTTGGACTTTAACCAACAGTTCAATTAAACAACAAGTCTTTATCTCTTCACTTATAGCAAATAGTTCAACACAACTTCTTCTAAGGAAACAACAACCTTCCACAATTCATTTGTATCAACAACAATGGTTTATCAGGATGATTCCACAATAGTTCATTAAACACTTTAGTGGTCTTGTCACTTCTTCTTCACCACCTTTAACCACAACACAGTACTTCGATGATTTCTTCCTGGACCACTAACCTGTCAGGACTACCATTAAAAGGTCCCTAGTCTGGCATACTCGCCTGTCAGGACAAAAAGCTCCTAACACTACTACAAGTACTTTTGTGGTGAGGTTCACTTCAAATCATTTAGGAAAGTATTTTGCCTTTCAACAACATCAAAATGTACTACTTCTTCTGAGAAGACATGATACACATTGGTGCTGTTTGTTCCACTCTTGTGATTGCCACATGCAATGCAGGTGTTGCTCATATCCTCCTAAATGCTTTCTATCAGAAGGTCTTCTATCCTGTCACTCTTGTTTTCACACTTTTACATCAAACAAATACAGACAATGTCTCTTTATTACACTTGCTCTTCTTTGGCTTAGATAATGCGTGTTGGGGTCTTTTTCAACTATTGCCTCTTCCTCACTCTGGCAATAAGAGTTATATATAGCTTGCTTCAGTATTGCCCTCTCTTGGCTTTGGCAATGACAGTTATTGTTAACTTGTTTCAATATTGCCCTCTCTTTGCTTTGGCAATACCGTTGGCCTTTATAGTAACAATCACAAACTTTCCTTTCTTGTCTTTACACAAAGTTCTTATTATGCCACTTCAACTTCTTTATATCAGTCCGGTATTCAAAATCATTAGCAGTGGCCAGCAGGCGATTACGAAGCGTACCGGGGTTACCCGACAATGGTGAACTCATCGGTTGCTGCATACGCGTCTGCTTAATCCGCTGCCACAGTCCCTTCTGCCGCCTCCTGCATGGAACACTGCTACATTTTGCTTCCCACTACCCACGGCAGTCGGGAAAGGAGCGTTTCTCGCTCCTGCAACACTCTGGTGCTCGTCAGCCACCAGAGCGCAGCATACAATAAGGAGAAAGCTTTTTACAATAACGCTTCCCGCTGCGCAAACTCTGTATTCAAGGCCATCAGCGTTGGAGACCCTCTCAGGAACAGCATCCGCTCAAAGATAGCGGTGACTCTGGCGTCTCCCTTTCCCTTCTTCTTCTGCCTCCACTGCGACTTGGGAGTCTCGGCAACTACTCCACCTAATACTTCTAATGGCCTACACCTGAGGGGGCCTTAAATATTCAAACATCCCGCTCAGGTGTGGGTCATTAGAATCACTAGACTATATACCGCTGTTTAGTGCATCTGAGTCCCTCTTCCTCGTCCCAGTATTTTGGGCATTGTTCAGATTACTTTTTCCTTTAAATGTTTCAATTCTACAACAGGCCATTTGGATTGTAGAGTCTCAACAGAAGTTAGTGAAGGGGTTCTCCAAGTCCTCCTGACCCGATTCCCCCCTGTTAGGAAAGATTTCGTAATTGTAGGTAATTTTCCTTCCATGTGGCAACCCCTAAACTTTTTGCTGTTGTTTTTCACCTTGTTCTTGACTTTGCCAGAGAAGTGCAGCCTTCTGCCGCGCTCCTCTGGGCTTTCGCTCCTTTCTTATGGGGAAACTGACATGCCCTTAAAACAGTCAGTACCGGGGAACGCCGTTTCCCGTAGTTTCTTTTATCATGTTGCGGCTTTCGTGCAACATGACACAAGAGGGCACTGTAAGCTAAGTTACAGCTCTCTTGGGTCTCTAGCCTTCTACAGGCCCTAGATACTCGTTTAGGATTGTATTTGATCGGTGCAAGTGATTCAGGGACGGGAATGGTGGCAGCGATCGTTTCTTTGTATTTTGAGCTTCTTTTGGCGTTCTAAGCACGTTTTCTGCGCTTAACCCAAAATGGTGGCCTGGCTCCCAAAATGGCCAGACCACGAGGCTCCTTTGTCCTGTCCGCTGACCGTCTTGCTCCCTTCACCTTCCCCAGGTCGAGCCGACCCGGGGCCTTCCTTATTTGGGCATGTACTTTCCCGCGAAACACGGATGCTTTTGCGGGCTTCTACATGTCTTTTGTGTGCCTCCAGGGTGTGGGCTGGGATGTCTGGTCCCAATACACATCCTGGGTGCCAGAGAGTCTAGGGTGGTGTGAATGCCTGGGACCACCGTGGTCCGTGATTGGTCCACGTATGGTGTGAGTGTTAATGAGCGGATCTCCCATTGGGTCCCCTCCGTTTTGGCGCGAAGGGAACCATGGATAAGAGGGGGCTGGAAACACCACTACCAGGTTGATCTCCTGAGTTCTCACGAACGAAGGAATACAGGAGCCAAGTATCCTGCAACCAAGAGGCTGGACCGAGGAATCGCTGGTGACCCGCTGAAGGACTCCTCCTCTGCACTGCTGTCGCCTTGTGAAACCCTTTTCACCTTTGATCGAACCAGAAGGCCTGTACTGGTACTTCGACCTTTGGAATAGCGGGAACAGCTATTCTCGGCATCTTCACCATCTCCTGCCAGTAAGCCTTCGGAAGCGTCTCTGGGCCATCCAGTTGACTGACCAGCTTACACAGGAGTCTTGCTCTGTAACCGCCGCCAGGTTGTGTAGTATTTCGAGTCCTTGTCACTCTCACACGCTTCGTACACTTGGCGTTCCCAGGTCGGAAGTGAGTAGTGTACATTTGGCTCAGATACACACGGCCGCTCCGTTGCCCGGCTGTGGTGACAAAACTGTGCAGGTTTCTTCGATTGGGACGTCTTTTTACTCAACACGACGAGGAGCCGTTCCCTGCTCTTCTGAACCTGCCAGCTGCTGAAACTGACGCGGAGAAGCCTGGGCCTGCTTGCATCAGGGACCGGTGAGTAGTTTAGCTAGGATCTGGTCGCCCTCCTGCAGGAGCCCATTGCTTTTCCCCGCTGTGTAAAACAGCACCCTTTTGCCGTACTCGCGCTCTGCTTCTGCCTACTGTGGAGGCTGCGCTTGAGTCGCGGAACTTGTTCTCCTTCATTTGTGCACTGAACTGAACTGCCTGATTTCCTTAGAAGAGACTCTCCTTTTGCCCGTTGGCACCAGC
Organism: Ambystoma mexicanum; assembly: GCF_040938575.1. NCBI lineage: Eukaryota > Metazoa > Chordata > Amphibia > Caudata > Ambystomatidae > Ambystoma > Ambystoma mexicanum. Next base: position 495,018,241 of record NC_090936.1, on the reverse strand, counting down.
GTGTGGAGGAGGTGGAATCATAAGTTATTAATGGAAATAGGGCATACCGGAAATTAAACGCGTAAAAGCCTTATGCAAGGCTTTTATGCATTTTGCTTCCGATACATCCAGCTCAAAATGAGCTCCACAGTTTTAAGATGGTTCAACATTGCTTTACAAAAGTACATTACTCCATGGTAATTTACTTTGACAAAAATCACTTTGAATTATATTTTTCTTTTTTTTCTTTATCTAAGGGGAGGAAGGGGCAACGCGTTTTTCTTGGAAGCAAGGCAACACAGCACAACACAGGTTTGAATCCCGATTCCAGTGCTTAGATACCACTTGCTGGTTTAAGAGCGTTATAATAAAAGAACAATTATAATTATTATAATGAATGCTTAAAAACACATATATATTGAATTCACTACAAAATGTTATTTGCCAAAGTAAATTACCACTGAGTAATTTACTTCAGCAAAACAAAGGTATACAATTTAGATGGCATATACCAGATCCTCAGCCCTATATGACATCTCACTGGCTGCGATTCTCTGGACTGATCGTCAATCTGTGGTCTCAGAGAGGCAGAGTTAGAGTCCCTGGAAATGGTGGTATCCAGGACAGGTGACATATAACTGATCCACTCACAGCTTTAAAAGATTTCTGTGAGCGGTCCGAATTTGTGAGGTAGACAACTTGGTGAAGGTTTTTCATAAAATGCCACTTTATTAGCTCAAAAGGGTTTGACAAATGCCTCACTATCCCTAAACCCAAAGAAGATGTCCCTGCGTATCAAAATAAACTAAAGGAAACACTTATGCATACATCAAACTCATAAATAGGGAATATATGGCAAATCAAATATAACAGAAATAACAGTTTTTATTCTTGACTTAATTGTAGTTAACAATTTTTGCAAGACTCCAACATGATACTTCTTGCTGTGTCCGAGTTCTACTGTTAACATTTTATTGTGTTCGATTAAAATGCAAGAAAGAATGTCAGACAGGGAGTTTTTGTCCACCCAACTTGTTTATGGGTTATCCTGTCAAAGGCTTGGGCATCTCAATGGGTCTATTTCCCAGTAGGTTTGACTGCATGGTCTCCAAGCCAAGACTCTGGAGGAATTGAGCGATGACGATCACGCCTTTTGTACTTTTGGCATTCATCAGATGATTCGACCAGAGTATCTCATCGTAAGTTTGTGTGTCATTGGTGGCCCATGTGCGTTAGTCTCTTAGGAGTTGTGTCCGAACATGAAAGTAGCAGATGTCTTATCGTATCCACAGTGGTCTCACTGTCGCAGAACCAACATTTGTTATGTTTGGAGCCTCCTCTTATTGCTTGTATCTCCTTAGTTCTTAAGAGATTTAGGCAAACTCTTAGGAACGTCGTTCTGAGTTTCTTGTTTGGAAATTTAGACAGATATTCCACTGCGACGTTCACTTTTTGTGTATTTGCTGGCAAGTGTGTCGTAAGCTTATTCTTGGTAGCGGCCTCCAATGTTTGTATCCAGTCCCACTCCTTAAGTCTCTTTTTTGTTTTTGAGGGATTGGATTCTAGTTCCTCCTCTGAACTACCAATCTCTTAGCGAAAAGTTAGGTTCTTTTACGCCCATTGGGCTAGCATTTTGTTCTTACCATTATTCAGTTCCTCTCAAATTATCTCAAAGATTTTGAGTTTTGAACCTCTCGTCTTCCTGAACAACATCAAGCCGTTTATGTTGACTGCCGCCTTGAGGGACACCAGGCTCAGTTCCCTCCTGATTGAGGCCATCAGCGTGGAAGGATGTAGGTTTAGGACTTTCCTCCAGTAGTAACGCTCCTAATTTGTCCAGATGCTATCAGGGATAGCGAGCATTGCTTCTGTGTCGTAGATGATGGATGGGAGGGCTTTTGCTTTGTAAAAATGCATGGCTGGTTTCAAGGAGAACTGTCCAAATTTGTTGTCCATTATCTTAGTTTGTGATGTTCCCATGCATCTTGTGCGACACCTGGCCTAGTAAGATCGTTGTCTGTCTTCCCTTTGTCCCCCCTCCCTGCCTCGTCGCGCCTTGAAACACTTGTGTATAGGCGCATTATAAATGCCATATCATATCATGTTAAACACTTGGTTTTTGCCCAAAAGAGTTTCCTGCATAGCTGTTTCCTGTGGGCTGCCGTTGATTGTTATACCCAAATATTTGAAGGTTGAGACTTTCTTCACCTGTTTTCCCCCTATGATCCATTGGCTAGGTTCTCTGCTTTTCAGCGTTCTCTCCAGGATCATTATTTTCGTTTTGTTGGTGTTGATTTCGAGATCGTTCTCGCATAGGTATACTTGCAGACCATCAAGTTTGCGCTGGAGACCAATGGCAGTCTGATCTAGCAGAATGATGTTGTCTGCATAGAGTAAACGGCTAATTTTCTCATTGTCTAGCTTGGGAGAGAATGCTCTTATGGAGTGATCTTTGACCATGATATCGTTGTACAAGGCTGGTGCCAGCGGGCATCCTTGTTTGACACCTCCCGAGGTTGTGATAGCTTTGCAGAGTTACCCCGTCCCGCTGAGACAGACTTGCATAGATGTTTCGGAGTAGAGTGTTTTGAAGGGGTCTAGGATGGCGGCAAGGCGCTTCCAAGTTGTTAGCTTTGCCCATAGTTTTCCTCTGTTGACCCAGTCAAAGGCTTGACTCACGAAAGCCAGGAATTCTCTTGGGCTGCCCTCCAGTATTTTCGCTTTCAGTGTGCTCAGGACCAAGATGTTGGCTAAAGTGCACAGATTTTTTACAAAACCAGATTGGAATGGGTCGTTGCACTTTGAGGACTGCGCCCAGTGTTGGAATTTATCTAGTAGAAAAGACCCAAAGATTTTTCCCAGCACATCGAGAAGGGCTATGGGACGTTATGGGATGTGGTATATGGGATACATTACTCACCGTAATCGTATTTCTGATGCTTGTATCTGCTTAGATTCACATGCTGTGCATAGGCCGACATCTAGTGGAAGCTGCGGAGTATTACAGTTTGTTTTTCGAAACTCGAAAATGGGCGTCGACACAGGGCGTGCCAGTAATACTATCCCTAGTGTGACGTCCACTGTACCCAAGATCCCTCACACGTCTAGGATCCTCAGATTGTATTTTTTCTGACATGAGGTAGCATGAGGAGTAGCGTGAGTACAGATAATCCAAGCAGATAGAAAGAAAGATAAGACTACAAGCAATCATGCGCCTTCTGTCGGAGGGGAGGAAGGGTGGGTCGCATGTGAATCTAAGCAGATACAAGCATCAGAAATACGATTACGGTGAGTAATGTATCCCTTCTGAGGCTTGTGGAATCTGCTTAGATCACATGCTGTGCATAGATTAGCGAGCAGTACCAGAAGAAGGAGGTGGGATGTGAGAAGGGTCATGAGCAAATAAGTGTCTTAGAACCGCTTGTCCCACTTGTGTATCTGCCTTGGAATGGGTGTCAATGCAGTAATGCTGAGTAAAAGTGTGAATAGAGCTCCAAGTAGCTGCTTTGCAAATGGTGTCAAGGGGTACATTTGCAATGAAAGCCAGAGTGGCCCCGATGCCTCTAGTAGAGTGGGCCCTTGGCGTAAAAGGCAGAGTCTTTTCAGAGAGTGAGTAACACAGCTGGATACAGTTAATAATCCACTTCGAGATGGCACCTTTAGAGACGCGATCCCCCTCTCTGCCTGTAGCTACGGAGACAAACAGTTGATCTGTTTTCCTTAGCGGTCTTGTTTTATTTACATAGTAGAGGACCGCCCTACGCACATCTAGGGTGTGTAGTTTCACCTCAGCCGAGCTTTGCGGGTTCTGGAAGAAAGCCGGAAGCTCGATGGACTGGTTTACATGGAATTTTGATATAAATTTAGGTGAGAACCTAGGGTGTGTGCGTAAAACCAGTTTGTCTTTATGGATAGTAAAGAAGGGATCCTGGGATCCTGCACTGACAGAGCCTGAATTTCACTGACCCTTCTTATAGAAGTAATAGCTACTAAAAAGGCCGTTTTATAAGTCAAGTGTTTGAGACTGCTTTTATGCATGGGTTCGAAAGGGGGGCCCATGAGCTTGGCTAGCACCACATTAAGGTCCCACCCTGGTGGTGGGTTTGAAATAGGAGGGTGAAGTCTCTTTACTCCTTCCATGAAGGCTTTAACTACTGGTACTTTCCACCACGAAACCTTGCTATGGGAAGTGGTGTAAGCCGAGAGGGCTGCCAGGTGTACTTTCAGTGAGTTAAAAACCAATCCTGCATCTAGCAGGTGGAGCATGTATGTAACAATAGTGGAAGGAGTGCAATCAACTGGGTTGATTTGTCTACTCTTGCACCACATAACGAACCTCTTCCACTTGTCAAAGTAACAGTGCCTTGTGTTTAGTTTCCTAGATTCCTTTAGGATGTCCATACACCTCTGTGGCAAATTGAGGTGTCCAAACTCTATGACCTCAGGAGCCATGCTGCCAGGTTCATTGAGTTGGGTTGCTGGTGCACTGTTTGACCTTGGTGCTGGGGCAGTAGGTTGTACCAGGCTGGAAGTCTGATGGGCTCGCACAGCGCCATCCTGCGTAGGTGTGGGAACCACGGTTGTCTTGCCCACATGGGAGCAACTAGGACGAGCGTCATTGATTCCCTGTTCATCTTGTTCACCACTTTCCTGATGAGAGGAGTTGGTGGAAAAGCGTACGCAAACATCCCTGACCAGTTCATCCACAGGGCGTTCCCCTGGGAGTCTGGTTGGGGGAACCTGGATGCAAATCCTGGGTATTGTCTGTTTTCGCTTGTGGCGAATAAGTCTATAGTGGGGAAACCCCACTGAGAGAAGAGATCTTCTACGACCTCTCTGTGAAGAACCCATTTGTGTTATACTGAATACTGCCAGAAGCTCTAGCAGGTTGATGTGGTTCTTGGCCACTGAGTGAGACCAGAGACCCTGAGCTGTGTGGTGGAGATGGTGAGCTCCCCACCCCGTCAGACATGCATCTGTAGTGACTACTGCCTGTACTTCGGGATCATAAAAGGGTTTCCCCTGTGCGAAATTCTCTCTTGTCCACCAGTGAAGGCTTTGTACCAGTGTTGGCGAAATGACCACTAGATCGTCCCTCTGACCACTTGCCCGAGACCACTGTTTCGCCAACCATTCCTGCATGGGACGCATGCGCAGGCGCGTGTGGGGGACCAGGTAAATGCATGACGCCATCATGCCCAGTAAACGCATTGCTTTGCGTACCGTTATTTGTTGACCTGACTGATAATGCGGAATTTGCAGTAGTACATTCCGAATTCTTTCTTCTGAAGGAAAGGTCAACCCCTCCTGGGTGTCCAGGATTGCTCCTAGGAATTGTTTTGAGGTGCTTGGCACCAGGCTTGACTTCTTCTCGTTGATTGAGAAGCCTATCTCGTGTAGGAGGTCGATAGTCCTTTGAATGTTTGTCCTGCAAATTCCTGGGGTTTCCCCCGTTATGAGCCAGTCGTCCAGATAAGGGTACACTGGGATTGCCTCCCTGCGTAGGTGTGCAGCCGCCACCACCAGTACCTTGGTGAATACCCTTGGTGCTGAAGCTATCCCGAAGGGCAGTACCTTGAATTGGTAGTGGCGACTGTCCACCTTGAAGCGCAAGTACTTTCAGTGAGCTGGGAACATGGAAATATGAAAATAAGCATCTTTCATATCCAAGGTTGCCATGTAATCCCCCTTTTTTAGGAGGGGGATTACCTCTTGTAGCGTGGTCATACGAAATTTTTGGGGCTTGACATACTTTTTGGCAGGCCGTAAGTCCAATACTGGGCGCATTATCAAGTCTTTCTTTGGCACAAGGAAGTAAGTTGAATAAATACCCTTGTTTACCTGGTGTCCCGGGACGAGTTCTATCGTGTCCTTTTGTAGAAGAATGGCGATCTCCTCGAGGAGAATCTTCTGATGTTCTAAGGAGTGTACTCTTTGTCGTGGAGGATGGTTCCGGGGACGCTGCAGTAGCTCTATACAATATCCTGTGGATACTGTTGACAGCACCCATCTGTCTGATGTGATCCCTTCCCAAGCCTGGGTGAAGTTTGAAATGCATCCCCCTACTGGGATTGCGTGAGTAGGGACCCTGAACTGAGCGTCACTGCTTTGGTGGAGGCGTGCCGCCTCCTTTGCTGGGGCTGCCTCTGCCTTTACCACAACCGCTCCTATTACCTCTGCCGTAACCCTGGGTAGACTGTTGGTTGTTGTTCCACTCTGTACCCTGCCCCTGGGAATAGTTAGATCCTCTCTGGGAATTTTGGCCGCGTGGGCAACGAAAATTACTATTCCCTCTCTGGTTAGGGGGTTTATTGGTTAACTGGCCAAGGGACTTGAGTGTCTCGTATTCGTCCTTGGCATTTTTCAGTGCGTCTTTGACTGCCTTACCAAACAACAGATCGGCTTCCACCGGTTTGTCCAACAATGATGCCTGTGTTTCTGCCTTAAAACTAGACTGCCGTAACCACGCATGTCTCTTGATAACAGTACCTTCTGCTATCAATCTGCCTGCGTTGTCCGCGGCGTCGAAGGTTGCTTTCAAAATGCAACCAGACACGGCTCTACCCTCTGCGGAAATCCGAGCTAATTGGCCCTTTAACGGTTCAGGAGCAGAGGCTATGAGAGCCGCAACTTCTTCCCACTGATGGCAGTTGTAGCTGGCCAACAGGGTGGTGGAGTTAGCAATCCTTGCTTGATAGGCGGACGTTGAGGCTACCTTCCTGCCTAAACCATATAGTTTTTTGCTCTCCTTGTCGGGAGGAGCTTCTGACGAAGACAAGGGTGTCCCAGCCCTCTTACGAGTGTTGGTGACAACTAGGGAGTCTGGCTTCAGATGTCCTCTTATATGGAGAGGGTCAGACTGTGCCCCCTGAAAAGTTTTTCAACCCAAGGATTGACTGCTCTGGTGAGGTTTGGGTTCACCAGGGACAGATCTATTCTCCGCTGAATGGATTTAAGGATAGGGATGGTCTGGGCAACAGGCCTCCTTTCTCCCACTAACTCTTCTGCGAAGTCCCTTTCCTCCTGTACACCGTGGGTGTCAATGTGGAAATGTTCTGCTGCGCGAGCGAGAACCTCATTTAGGAGGGGTTGGTTATCGACCGGGGAGTCGGTAACCGGGGCTTCGTTCTCTACCGGGGAATCTACTCTGTATGTTTCCGGGTCATCCTCTTCTTCTTCCTGGTCCTCATCATCCCCATAGTAGCCCGTCCCGGTTTGCTCTCCTATCATACCAAATTCTTGGTCTTCACAAAAGGAAGCCTCTCCTTGATACCGTGAGTATGGAGTTGCGTAAGGTTGTACCTCGAAGGGTTCCGACCTCATCGGGGTTTCAAACCGGGCCTTCTTACTCGGGGGGATAGGATCAGTAGAGCCTGAGGGTGTGGCCCCTTGTGGATCATACGAGAGGAAATGTTCTGGATTTTTATCATAAAAATCAGCCAAAGAAGACATTCTTGACATGACCCTATCTATGTCTTCACTGGACCATTTTTTGGAACTGGGAATGACTCTCTCAGCAAGTCTATGGGATTTATCTTGAGTAGCTTTGCTGGTTGTGGACCTATCAGCAGACCTGGGTTTGTCTGTCTGTTTAGGGGGGGTGGAGTGTTTCACAGGTGTGGAAGAATGTACAGGTAGTTTCTTCTGCTGTTTTCACCCCTCCCCGTGCGTCGAAAAATGTTTTCCCTGCCCTTAGTGGCTCTGGAGTTTTTCGACGCCTGGCGTCGAGGATCGGGAGAGGTGTCCCTGTCCTTCGAGCGTGGGGCCTCGCTGGCTTTAATTGCGGGCTCCGACTCCTGGAGCGCGGCCTGGGGGTGGAAGTCGTCTTCGTCTTCCGACGATCGAACTTCTGTTAGCCTAGGGAGCGAGGCACTCTTGGCAAGAGTGGATGATTGCCTGGAGTCATGCGGCGATCTTGATCGAGAGCGCCCAGAGGACACCGAATCGGTCCGTTCTGTCTGTGCCTCTTTCCGAGAACTCGACTTCGTCGAGTCTCGGTTGGACTTAGTGTGTTTAGTGTGTGTAGTATGTGAAGCGCTTGTGTCGCCGGGGGTCTTCCCCATAGCCGCCCTGCCGGACGACCTTCCGAGGTCGGGGACTTGCGCTCGGCTCTCTTTCGACGCCGTAATGCCCTCGCCGTCCGAAAGTACGGCGTCGCTGCCATCGGTGAAGGCGCCCTCTGCTGCCATGGCCGCCTGCCTGGCGTGGTGGGCCCAACGCTTCGTAGAACGGTCCTTAAGTGTCTTAGGTTTAAACCTACTACACGCTCTGCAGTTCGCTTCGGGGTGGTCCCTCGGCAAGCAGAGATTGCACGAGGTGTGCCTGTCGACCCAAGGGTATTTGCGATTGCACTTGGGGCAGGATTGAAAAGGGGTACCCTCCATACGCACCCTGAGGCAGCGGGCTGTTAAGTGTAGGAAATGTATAAGGTGTACCTATATACCAAGAGTGAAGAGTATGTACCACCCCCCACTCTCCCTACTTGCAGGGCCGAGGCCAGCGGCCTACCAGGCCCGGGCTGAGGCCAGCGGCCTTCCGAGGCCCAAATCCGTCGTGCAGCAGCCGACGGTCGATTTCTTCTCCAGCCGGCGTCGAGTGTCGAAGTTTGACGTTGGGGTGGGGAAGGATGTCAACAGATTACTATTTTATATTTTAGCAAAAGTATGGCTAAGGCCAGGGGACTCCGCAAAATGCTTCCGACCAGTATGGCGGAAAAAAACAATCTGAGGATCCTAGACGCGTGAGGGATCTTGGGTACAGTGGACGTCACACTAGGGATAGTATTACTGGCACGCCCTGTGTCGACGCCCATTTTCGAGTTTCGAAAAACAAACTGTAATACTCCGCAGCTTCCACTAGATGTCGGCCTATGCACAGCATGTGATCTAAGCAGATTCCACAAGCCTCAGAAATAACAGTTATGTTCAAAATAAACCCAATAACTTTATATCCTTGTAATCTGGGTTGGATCCCCTCCCCCAGATTCAAAGCAGGATTTTCAATCAAAAGTTCAAATAGGAAAGTTCCAGTTTGTAAGCATGTTCTGTTTATACATTTCTCCTTGCTCCAAATGTCTTTTACTTGGACTTTAACCAACAGTTCAATTAAACAACAAGTCTTTATCTCTTCACTTATAGCAAATAGTTCAACACAACTTCTTCTAAGGAAACAACAACCTTCCACAATTCATTTGTATCAACAACAATGGTTTATCAGGATGATTCCACAATAGTTCATTAAACACTTTAGTGGTCTTGTCACTTCTTCTTCACCACCTTTAACCACAACACAGTACTTCGATGATTTCTTCCTGGACCACTAACCTGTCAGGACTACCATTAAAAGGTCCCTAGTCTGGCATACTCGCCTGTCAGGACAAAAAGCTCCTAACACTACTACAAGTACTTTTGTGGTGAGGTTCACTTCAAATCATTTAGGAAAGTATTTTGCCTTTCAACAACATCAAAATGTACTACTTCTTCTGAGAAGACATGATACACATTGGTGCTGTTTGTTCCACTCTTGTGATTGCCACATGCAATGCAGGTGTTGCTCATATCCTCCTAAATGCTTTCTATCAGAAGGTCTTCTATCCTGTCACTCTTGTTTTCACACTTTTACATCAAACAAATACAGACAATGTCTCTTTATTACACTTGCTCTTCTTTGGCTTAGATAATGCGTGTTGGGGTCTTTTTCAACTATTGCCTCTTCCTCACTCTGGCAATAACAGTTATATATAGCTTGCTTCAGTATTGCCCTCTCTTGGCTTTGGCAATGACAGTTATTGTTAACTTGTTTCAATATTGCCCTCTCTTTGTTTTGGCAATACCGTTGGCCTTTATAGTAACAATCACAAACTTTCCTTTCTTGTCTTTACACAAAGTTCTTATTATGCCACTTCAACTTCTTTATATCAGTCCGGTATTCAAAATCATTAGCAGTGGCCAGCAGGCGATTACGAAGCGTACCGGGGTTACCCGACAATGGTGAACTCATCGGTTGCTGCATACGCGTCTGCTTAATCCGCTGCCACAGTCCCTTCTGCCGCCTCCTGCATGGAACACTGCTACATTTTGCTTCCCACTACCCACGGCAGTCGGGAAAGGAGCGTTTCTCGCTCCTGCAACACTCTGGTGCTCGTCAGCCACCAGAGCGCAGCATACAATAAGGAGAAAGCTTTTTACAATAACGCTTCCCGCTGCGCAAACTCTGTATTCAAGGCCATCAGCGTTGGAGACCCTCTCAGGAACAGCATCCGCTCAAAGATAGCGGTGACTCTGGCGTCTCCCTTTCCCTTCTTCTTCTGCCTCCACTGCGACTTGGGAGTCTCGGCAACTACTCCACCTAATACTTCTAATGGCCTACACCTGAGGGGGCCTTAAATATTCAAACATCCCGCTCAGGTGTGGGTCATTAGAATCACTAGACTATATACCGCTGTTTAGTGCATCTGAGTCCCTCTTCCTCGTCCCAGTATTTTGGGCATTGTTCAGATTACTTTTTCCTTTAAATGTTTCAATTCTACAACAGGCCATTTGGATTGTAGAGTCTCAACAGAAGTTAGTGAAGGGGTTCTCCAAGTCCTCCTGACCCGATTCCCCCCTGTTAGGAAAGATTTCGTAATTGTAGGTAATTTTCCTTCCATGTGGCAACCCCTAAACTTTTTGCTGTTGTTTTTCACCTTGTTCTTGACTTTGCCAGAGAAGTGCAGCCTTCTGCCGCGCTCCTCTGGGCTTTCGCTCCTTTCTTATGGGGAAACTGACATGCCCTTAAGACAGTCAGTACCGGGGAACGCCGTTTCCCGTAGTTTCTTTTATCATGTTGCGGCTTTCGTGCAACATGACACAAGAGGGCACTGTAAGCTAAGTTACAGCTCTCTTGGGTCTCTAGCCTTCTACAGGCCCTAGATACTCGTTTAGGATTGTATTTGATCGGTGCAAGTGATTCAGGGACGGGAATGGTGGCAGCGATCGTTTCTTTGTATTTTGAGCTCCTTTTGGCGTTCTAAGCACGTTTTCTGCGCTTAACCCAAAATGGTGGCCTGGCTCCCAAAATGGCCAGACCACGAGGCTCCTTTGTCCTGTCCGCTGACCGTCTTGCTCCCTTCACCTTCCCCAGGTCGAGCCGACCCGGGGCCTTCCTTATTTGGGCATGTACTTTCCCGCGAAACACGGATGCTTTCGCGGGCTTCTACATGTCTTTTGTGTGCCTCCAGGGTGTGGGCTGGGATGTCTGGTCCCAATACACATCCTGGGTGCCAGAGAGTCTAGGGTGGTGTGAATGCCTGGGACCACCGTGGTCCGTGATTGGTCCACGTATGGTGTGAGTGTTAATGAGCGGATCTCCCATTGGGTCCCCTCCGTTTTGGCGCAAAGGGAACCGTGGATAAGAGGGGGCTGGAAACACCACTACCAGGTCGATCTCCTGAGTTCTCACGAACGAAGGAATACAGGAGCCAAGTATCCTGCAACCAAGAGGCTGGACCGAGGAATCGCTGGTGACCCGCTGAAGGACTCCTCCTCTGCACTGCTGTCGCCTTGTGAAACCCTTTTCACCTTTGATCGAACCAGAAGGCCTGTACTGGTACTTCGACCTTTGGAATAGCGGGAACAGCTATTCTCGGCATCTTCACCATCTCCTGCCAGTAAGCCTTCAGAAGCGTCTCTGGGCCATCCAGTTGACTGACCAGCTTACACGGGAGTCTTGATCTGTAACCGCCGCCAGGTTGTGTAGTATTTCGAGTCCTTGTCACTCTCACACGCTTCGTACACTTGGCGTTCCCAGGTCGGAAGTGAGTAGTGTACATTTGGCTCAGATACACACGGCCGCTCCGTTGCCCGGCTGTGGTGACAAAACTGTGCAGGTTTCTTCGATTGGGACGTCTTTTTACTCAACACGACGAGGAGGCGTTCCCTGCTCTTCTGAACCTGCCAGCTGCTGAAACTGACGCGGAGAAGCCTGGGCCTGCTTGCATCGGGGACCGGTGAGTAGTTTAGCTAGGATCTGGTCGCCCTCCTGCAGGAGCCCATTGCTTTTCCCCGCTGTGTAAAACAGCACCCTTTTGCCGTACTCGCGCTCTGCTTCTGCCTACTGTGGAGGCTGCGCTTGAGTCGCGGAACTTGTTCTCCTTCATTTGTGCACTGAACTGAACTGCCTGATTTCCTTAGAAGAGACTCTCCTTTTGCCCTTTGGCACCAGCGTGTGCAGGTACTTTTGAGCACAAGGCTCCACTCTTCGCAGGGCTCGGACTTCCATCTAGTTAGGTGCCTCTGAAGACGAACTGAGTCTAAAGCATTGTATTGCACTGCCTGTTTTCCTTCCCTTGCAGGTGGACTACACATTTCGTGCATATAACGCTTGCGACTGTCGTATTTGTATATATATTGTGTTGATATGGTATGTGTTGGTTTACTATCGTTATATTGTGATTTTCTCGCTACGGTCATTGTTTTAAAGGCCTTAAAATAAATGTGTATATATTTTTGATATAACAACTGTTTGGAGTAGTTTGTAAGTGATCTTGCTTTGTGTGCTCATTGCGGGCTTTCAGTCACCCTCACCCCTCTTGAGACCTAGTCTTGACCGCCGCGATCGCTACCTTGATTGGTCTGGCTCGTCCAGAGGTTACCCTGTTCCAAGTAATTAGGTTGGCCTTCTGAACTTCTGCGCCACCAGGACAGAGTTCAGAAACCCGTCTTAACAAATTGGTGTACAGCGGTGGGATACGACTGAAGGTATCCAGTGTTGCGCACGAACTAAGGCATTTCAGGTTATTCCAACCAGGACACGTAGTGAATTGTTGTAGTATAACTTTAAAAAGGCCATAGTCCTATCTAACAGTATGGAAACAAATACCTTGTTAACTTTAAATGCTTCCAAATCAGAAACATTGAAGAAGATGTGTGCGGAGAGAGGTGTTTCTTCTCAAGGCACGAAATTGGAAATGATCCAAAGAATCGTGGCGTGGCAAGAAGCGCAGCTTGACGCTATAACTTCTGAGGACAGTGCGGAAGGTGGTGGGGCTGCTCTCACTGGTAGAACCGATGGTTCTGCCGCCGCACAGATCCATCGCGACCACGAGGACAGGGAGGACGAGATGTCTAATGTTTCCTCTGCCAGTGTTGATGGGTATGCTATGCTTGAATTCAAGAAGCAAGAGCTGCGGTTTAGGCAGCAGGAGCTTGAATTCAGCATAGCCAAACTAAAAATCGAACAGGCAGAAAAACAAAAAGACAGGGATCACCAGTTGGAACTGGCCAAGCTTCAGTTTGCAAATGGGTCCAAGGGTCCTGGACATGGGTCTGGGGCCTCCTCTCATCCACGGTTTCCGAAAGATCTGCTCAGTGTGTATGAGGAAAGGAATGACATTATGGACTGGCTGAATGCGTTTGAGTATGCATGCGAAGTTCAACAAGTTGACAATGCTGATAAGATTGCCTGGTTACTCAGCAGACTGCCCCATTCTGGCTGTAGTGCCATTATACAAATGTCGAAGGCTGAGCGAGCTGATTTCGCAATGTTAAAGCAAACTCTCATTTTAAAGTTTGGGAAGACTCCGGCCCAATATTTGAAACGTTTCAGAGAGTATAAGAAAAAGGAAGGTGGTACTTGGGTATCTTATGTCACTGAATCCTTGAAAAACTTAACTGGCTGGGTCTAAGGTTATAAGGTTTCTACCTTCGAAGGCATGATAAATCTTGTCATGCTGGAACACATTTTTGCTTCTTCTTCCCCGGAGCTTAAGCAGCATTTGGCCGATTCGAAGGAGATAGATCCTAAGAAGCTGGCCTTTGCAGCAGACTTATGGGTGTCACATCGAGTGTCCCATAAGGACAAAACTCATCCTGGTAAGCAGGAGGAAGGGAAAAAGTCCAAAGATATGGAGGGTGGAGAATCTGCTAAATCTTCTTCTCATAAGGGCCACAAAAAGAAAAATAAGGGTAAGACACAAGAGAACTCACAGGGTAGTGGAGGACAGCCTCCGAAACAGAACTTTGGTTACAGAAAGCCTCCCTATGTAAACAGACCCAATGGATCTTGTTTTGCTTGTGGAGCAACTGACCACGTGAAGGGGGATCCCCGGTGTAAGGTTAGACCTTTGGGGGTCCACTCCGCTAATCTGGCCTTCTCCTCCTACGAGGAAGAAGAGATTACAGGAGCATCCTTCTCCTCAGACTAATTTCCCAGCGGGATAGAGGCTGAGGTAGTTTTAGTTTCCCTGGGGTCCTGCGAGCCTAAAGTCGCAGAGGCTTATGCTAGGATTCCGGATAATACCAAGCACTTCTTTAAAGACAGTGTGCTGATCAATGGAGTAGATACTCCAGCTCTTAGGGATAGTGGGTGCAGCCGCACTGTAGTGGATTCTACCTTGGTAGACTCAGAGGAAGTTGCCAGAGCTACTCTGATGCCCACTAAGTTGGCTGACGGCCCCCTCCGTATGTTTCCCGTAATACCTGTAAATCTTACTTTAAATGGTACAGCAGTCAGGATTCCAGTGAGCATTCAGAGAAACGTCCCGGGAAAGGTCTTGTTAGGTAATGATCTCAGAGCTTTAGGGCTCGTAGGAGACACTGCCGAAAGACCCTACACACGGTCTCAAGCACGGGCAGCATTGGCCAAGACCAATACGCTGCCCCAGCCGAAGGGGAAACCCAAGGCGAAAGGAGTCGACAAGTCAAGACGAGGGAAAGAGAATATTCCCCCCGAGCTCGCCTACCACTGCGGTGGAGGAAGTTGGTCAATCGCCTGGGCCTGACGAGGAGGTGGCGATGCATGAAGTATTTGACCCCAACGATCATCCTGAACTAAAAGACTTGTTAGTTGAAGGAGGTCCTGATAGGGACGAATTCAGTAAAGGCCAACGTGAGTGCCCATCTCTGGAAGGCCTAAGGAGACAGGCCTGCTCCCAGCTTGAGGGTGAACCTCCTGGGACGCATAGGATTTATTGGGAAGGTGGACTCCTGTATAGTGAGCCCACAGAGTCTACAGAAGGAGACCATAGGAGGTTGGTGGTGCCCCTTGCTGTTAGGCCCTTCCTCCTGCAGTTGGCGCATGAAGTTCCCCTTGCTGGTCACCTTGGTATGAAGAGGACCAAGCAAAGGTTATCCATGCACTTCTACTGGTCCAAGATGGGGGTGCAAGTAGAAAGTCACTGCAGGAGTTGTGCCTCCTGCCAGTTGTCTGGTAAGGTTGGCGCGACAATCCAAGCTCCGTTGGTACCGGTCCCAGTTGTGGGGGTACCATTTGAAAGGGTAGGGATCGACATCGTTGGTCCCCTTGACCCGCAAACATCCTCAGGCAATAGGTTTATCCTGGTGTTGGTCGACCATGCAACCAGATATCCTGAGGCCATCCCATTGAAAACTGTAACTGCCAAGTCAGTTGCAAAAGCTTTACTCGGCATATTTACTAGGGTTGGCTTCCCTAAAGAAGTTGTGTCAGATCGTGGCAGCAACTTTATGTCGAAGTATATGCAGGCTATGTGGAAAGAATGTGGGGTCACCTACAAGTTCTCTTCTGCATACCACCCCCAGACCAATGGTCTGGTGGAACTTTTCAACAGAATGTTAAAGAGCATGATTGGGGCTCTGGAAGAGCCTCAGAGAAGAAAATGGGATCTTCTGTTACCATGCTTACTGTTTGCCTACCGAGAGGTACCACAGGAGGGTGTTGGCTTCAGCCCCTTCGAACTTCTGTTCGGTCATCCCGTACGGGGACCCTTAGCCATCGTCAAAGAGGGATGGGAGATGCCCACTCCCCCTGTTACTACCAACGTAGTTGATTATGTGCTAGGGCTCAGAAAACGGATGGTACTTCTGATGGGCTTGGCTAGTGATAAATTGAAGGCAGGACAAGCGCTGGTGAAACATTGGTACGACCAGAAACCTTCCCTCATCAACTTTACACCTGGTCAGCAAGTCCTGATCATGAATCCCATAAGGCCTCGAGCTTTACAGGACAAGTGGTCAGGCCCTTACACAGTGGTGGAGCCCCTGGGTGAGGTCAACTATTTAGTGGACCTTCGAAGGCCTGGACAGGCTCCAAATGTGTTTCACGTGAATAGGCTGAAGGCTTTCGTCCCAAGAGTCGAAATCGCAGCACTGCTACTGGCTTCAGACGTTGAGGAAGAGGAGTCTGAACCTCTCCCCGACCTGTTACAAAGCGGTCCTTCAGATAGCTCCTTTGAGGGTGTCCGAGTGGCCCCTCACCTGACTTCTGATCAGTAGGCTGAGGTGAAAAGTTTGCTTAGGCAGTTTTCCCCCCTGTTTTCACAGTCGCCTGGTTTGACACCTTGGTGCAAACATAACATAGACACAGGAGACAGTGTACCTACCAAAAGTAGGGGATACAGAATGTCAGACAAAGTACTGTCTTATATTAAGACCGAGGTCAACAAGATGTTAGACCTTGGGGTGATTGAACCCTCTAGTAGTCCTTGGTCCAGCCCTGTGGTTTTGGTTCCAAAGGCAGGCACTTCTGAATTGAGGTTCTGCGTGGATTACAGGGCTCTGAATGCTGTCACCAAGACAGATGCACACCCCTTGCCTCGAACAGATGAGCTGGTGGATACTTTGGGTGCCTCCAAGTACCTCAGCACGTTTGACCTCACTGCCGGCTAATGGCAAATAGCTTTAGCAGAGCATGCCAAGGAGAAGACAGCATTTTCTACTCCAGACGGCCTTTACCAATTCCGGGTAATGCCGTTCGGGTTGAAGAATGCACCTGCCACTTTCCAGAGGCTTGTGAATCATGTGTTGAATGGGTTGGACAAATTCTGTCTTGCATATCTGGACGATATAGCAGTTTTCAGTGCCACCTGGAAAGACCATTTGAAACACCTCAGGATTGTGCTCCAGGCTCTTCAGAAAGCCCACTTGACCATAAAGGCTAGTAAATGCCAGATTGGACAAGGCTCAGTGGTTTACCTTGGACATGAAGTAGGTGGAGGGAGGATACAGCCTCTACCCAGTAAAGTACAAGCAGTACAAGACTGGCCTACCCCCACTATGCAAACCCAAGTGAGAGCCTTCTTAGGACTCACGGGGTATTACCGCAATTTTGTGGCAGACTATGGCACCATAGCTGCCCCTCTGACTGCCCTCACATCTCCGAAGAAACCCAAGAAGGTAACTTGGACCGACGAGTGTGAGAAGGCATTCAATGGCTTAAAAGACTCCTTGTGCCAGGCCCCTGTCCTCAGGGCCCCTGATTATCAAAGACCTTTTATCGTGCAGACGGACGCCTCTGACACTGGGATAGGAGCTGTACTATCACAAGTAGATGAGAAGGGTAAGGAACACCCTATCGGTTTTATTAGTCGCCAGCTTAAGGACAGAGAGCTCAGATGGTCCACGGTAGAGAAAGAATGTTTCTCTGTTGTGTGGGCCCTAAGGAAGCTGAGGCCCTACCTCTATGGGACCCACTTCACTGTGCAAACTGACCATAAGCCGTTAAAGTGGCTAATGAACATGAAGGGGGAGAATCCAAAGTTGCTTAGGTGGTCCATAAGTCTACAAGGCTTCGACTTCACTATTGAGCATAGGCCAGGTGTCCAACATAGCAATGCTGATGGGTTGTCCAGAATGTATAACCGACCTGAACAAGAGACTCATCCAGGGGTGGATTAGTTCCCCCTGTCCATAGTCTGGGAGGGGCGAGTGTTAGGAAAGATTTCGTAATTGCAGGTAAATTTCCTTCCATGTGGCAACCCCTAAACTTTTTGCTGTTGTTTTTCACCTTGTTCTTGACTTTGCCAGAGAAGTGCAGCCTTCTGCCGCGCTCCTCTGGGCTTTCGCTCCTTTCTTATGGGGAAACTGACATGCCCTTAAGACAGTCAGTACCGGGGAACGCTGTTTCCCGTAGTTTCTTTTATCATGTTGCGGCTTTCGTGCAACATGACACAAGAGGGCACTGTAAGCTAAGTTACAGCTCTCTTGGGTCTCTAGCCTTCTACAGGCCCTAGATACTCGTTTAGGATTGTATTTGATTGGTGCAAGTGATTCAGGGACGGGAATGGTGGCAGCGATCGTTTCTTTGTATTTTGAGCTCCTTTTGGCGTTCTAAGCACGTTTTCTGCGCTTAACCCAAAATGGTGGCCTGGCTCCCAAAATGGCCAGACCACGAGGCTCCTTTGTCCTGTCCGCTGACCGTCTTGCTCCCTTCACCTTCCCCAGGTCGAGCCGACCTGGGGCCTTCCTTATTTGGGCATGTACTTTCCCGCGAAACACGGATGCTTTCGCGGGCTTCTACATGTCTTTTGTGTGCCTCCAGGGTGTGGGCTGGGATGTCTGGTCCCAATACACATCCTGGGTGCCAGAGAGTCTAGGGTGGTGTGAATGCCTGGGACCACCGTGGTCCGTGATTGGTCCACGTATGGTGTGAGTGTTAATGAGAGGATCTCCCATTAGGTCCCCTCCGTTTTGGCGCAAAGGGAACCATGGATAAGAGGGGGCTGGAAACACCACTACCAGGTCGATCTCCTGAGTTCTCACGAACGAAGGAATACAGGAGCCAAGTATCCTGCAACCAAGAGGCTGGACCGAGGAATCGCTGGTGACCCGCTGAAGGACTCCTCCTCTGCACTGCTGTCGCCTTGTGAAACCCTTTTCACCTTTGATCGAACCAGAAAGCCTGTACTGGTACTTCGACCTTTGGAATAGCGGGAACAGCTATTCTCGGCATCTTCACCATCTCCTGCCAGTAAGCCTTCGGAAGCGTCTCTGGGCCATCCAGTTGACTGACCAGCTTACACGGGAGTCTTGCTCTGTAACCGCCGCCAGGTTGTGTAGTATTTCGAGTCCTTGTCACTCTCACACGCTTCGTACACTTGGCGTTCCCAGGTCGGAAGTGAGTAGTGTACATTTGGCTCAGATACACACGGCCGCTCCGTTGCCCGGCTGTGGTGACAAAACTGTGCAGGTTTCTTCGATTGGGACGTCTTTTTACTCAACACGACGACGAGGCGTTCCCTGCTCTTCTGAACCTGCCAGCTGCTGAAACTGACGCGGAGAAGCCTGGGCCTGCTTGCATCGGGGACCGGTGAGTAGTTTAGCTAGGATCTGGTCGCCCTCCTGCAGGAGCCCATTGCTTTTCCCCGCTGTGTAAAACAGCACCCTTTTGCCGTACTCGCGCTCTGCTTCTGCCTAATGTGGAGGCTGCGCTTGAGTCGCGGAACTTGTTCTCCTTCATTTGTGCACTGAACTGAACTGCCTGATTTCCTTAGAAGAGACTCGCCTTTTGCCCGTTGGCACCAGCGTGTGCAGGTACTTTTGAGCACAAGGCTCCACTCTTCGCAGGGCTCGGACTTCCATCTAGTTAGGTGCCTCTGAAGACGAACTGAGTCTAAAGCATTGTATTGCACTGCCTGTTTTCCTTCCCTTGCAGGTGGACTACACATTTCGTGCATATTACGCTTGCGACTGTCGTATTTGTATATATATTGTGTTGATATGGTATGTGTTGGTTTACTATCGTTATATTGTGATTTTAAAGGCCTTAAAATAAATGTGTATATATTTTTGATATAACAACTGTTTGGAGTAGTTTGTAAGTGATCTTGCTTTGTGTGCTCATTGCGGGCTTTCAGTCACCCTCACCCCTCTTGAGACCTAGTCTTGACCGCCGCGATCGCAACCTTGATTGGTCTGGCTCGTCCAGAGGTTACCCTGTTCCAAGTAATTAGGTTGGCCTTCTGAACTTCTGCGCCACCAGGACAGAGTTCAGAAATCCGTCTTAACACCCCCTCATGTGATCCTACCACAGGACACCACCCCCAGGGTCAGGGTCAGGATCAGGAAGCGTCTGCCTTTCCCTGGCCACATGAGAAGGGTCCCAGGCCAGGTTTTCTGGGAGAATCATCTTTGATTCATCACATTCCGCAATAGACACAAAGGTTTTTGCCCATTCCAAGATGGAATGCATTCAGAATGCAGCACCCAATGTTACCAAAACAAAATAAAGCTCAGCATCAGTGTCTTGTACTATATCTGTAACATTCTCAGTACAATGAAAACAGAAGCAGATTTCTGGGTTTACTGCATACAGTGGCAGCATTAGAGGACCAATTTAACTGCATGGTTTTGTCTGGTAACTTTGCATGCTGCACTTGTTTTCTTCTGCACTCTTTAGTTTGTGCCGCATCTTTTCAGAGAAACCTGTCTCCTTTCCACTCGGGATTATCTGGGTTCCTTTCTTGCTCTTCTTCTTGTGATCGCAAAAGATACTTGCTTCCTACTGACCAACCTTCAGGTGTCCAGTAAGTGAACATGCACAGTTCATGGTCTTGTATTTATAGTTTGTTGTAATTATTATTTAACTAATCTCTGTGGTCTATTCTACACACAAATATGGGGAGGACATGTCCATTGTCTTCACTGAGTTTCTTGCAGAGTCCAAGGTTCTTTGATTCCATGTAATAATGTCCCCGCAAAAATGTTCCCTGACAAAAAAGTCACTGTTTTTTGCGGAGACATTATTACATTGAACATGCGGGGGAAACGCCTGAAATCCCTGTATTTTATTTTTAATGGGAGCAGGGGATATCCCCTCAACCCGTCCCCATACATAATGTCACCATATATAATGTCGTCAATGGCTTCTCCCGGCGGCATTATGTATGGGGACATTATGACCTGATACCGGTTCTTTTGTGCTGCATTTCACCAGATTTCTGTTAGCTAGGTAGCGTTGCTCCAGGTGGACGAGGGGATCAGCAGAAAACTCGATGATAGAAGGCTTGCATTTGCTCAAAGGTTACTAAAATATGCCCTGGAAATGCAAAATGTATCTCCCAAGGTAGCATTAGTGTCTGAACGGCAGAGAATATCTTCCTCAGGCCTGCCAAGAAATAATTGATGAGTAACGCAAAGATCAATTATCCAGGGGGCGTGGCTTGGCGCCATGGCGGTTGGTCTTGCTCTGTGAGAGCTGCCGGCCGGTCCTACATGCCCATTAACAATGCCCCAGTGAGGACGTCCATTCCACACAAGGTTTGCGGTGATCGAGGTGTGGGAAGAGTCACGGCACCTAATCATCTACCTGTGGCAATCTGAGGTGCCCTAAGTGTGAAGTTAGCTGCGGGACTGCCTCGGATCGGCCGGCGCGTATGGTGGTAGCCCAAGAGGGCGGACGACAGGGGAGACAACGAGAACTTATAGTGCCGGTGCTGACCCAGGACAGGAACAGCAGTGACGGAGGGTACAGCAGCGGTGACGCGCTGGGCTGCAGGGGCGGTTAGCCCCAAACAACCCGAATGAGAGGCTCCCAACCTGGCAACGAGGAGTGGGGTGATTCCTGAGTACCCCTGCAGTTGGAGACCCCCGCGACCGACCTCTGGGGCCTCAACCCTCCAATCAGTGCGACGGACAAGTGCTTTCGGCAGAGTCTGCTGTCTCTGTGCCGGAGTCGGCAGAGCTCCCGGGGGTGAGAGGAGTGCAGCGGGCAGCCCGACGAGTAACGCTGATAGCCACAGCGGATGACAGCTGAGCCCCGACTTAACTCACCAGCCTCCAGCGGGTTGCCAGACGGATTCCTTTGACGGCCACAATTGAGGGCTGCCGGGCTCACACGAAGCAGCGGCCTCAACTGCCCCCTAGGAGCCGGCCCGCGGAGTTCCAAGAGATGTTGAGCAACCGGTACTGCCAGCTCTGAAGCGTCCGTCACCCCATACAGCCATGCACCGACAGTCTGCAGCTGCGAGGGTGTGTCTGGTATTGCTGTGGGCTCCCTCCTGCTCGCCCAGTTGCACAGCACTCGGAAGCCGCCTTTAGTGCAGGACGGCTTCGCCCATCCCCGGTGGCCCTTAATCCCACCAGGAATATATAGCTGCCTCGGCGGTCCTCCCCCCTCGGCTGTGTCCGAGCCCTCCAGCAAAATCAGCGAGGAGGCGGCTTTGAGCTGCCCCCCCGCCGCACTGCTTATTAACTGCTGCCAGCAACACCGTGGGGGGGGTCCTCCCTCCCAGGGCTCGGGGGTCCGATCAGCAGCTTCTGGCACGAGTAGCCATCCACAGCGCCCGGGGACCCATGACCAACGCCCCCGGCCAGAGCCCGAAGAGGAGGGTAACAAGACAGGGTTGGCCACACTTGGAGGGCGATGACCCTTGTAAGACTATGTAAGACTATAAGAAGCAAACCCCATCCTCTGGCCTCAGCGCGGGGGTGACCATTGTCCCTGCCCCAACCCATGGAGGGAGCCCTTGGCAGCCGGCACTGATGCCAGTTCAAGTGTGAAGCTCGAGTCGCTGAACCGTCTGCGATCCCTAGCGCATCGTTGAACCCAGGTCCCCCTCTACAATCAGGGGCGGACTCAACCATTTGGTGGTTTCTACTAGAAGCCCTGGACTCTGAGCAACGCAATATGCCCTCGCTTGAGACACTGATTCCGGCATTGCAGCAATAGAATATTGCAGAGGAATACGTCCTCAGCCATCCCAATAAAGCAGGGCACACCCACCACTATGTCCAGGAACCCCAAACCAACCAAACAGGCAGACATAGCAGCCCTGCTTCCGACCCCAATGGCAGAAAAATCAAAAAAAGGAGAGCGCTGTGAGGGAGCAGGCCCTGGTGCTCCCCCAGACTCTGGCCCCGAACAGTCGACACAGGGGATAACAAAAGGGGACCTGCCAGAACTCTTAGCCGCAATCACTAAGGAATAACAAAAGGGAACTGAAAAGTAAAACCTCGACCCTAGACAAGCGTGTAGGGGAAATTGAAACCAGGACAGAGGAAATCGAGACCACGCTCTTCGAACAAAACTTTGAAATTGGGGAAGGGGCCAATAGACTTGCAGCACTGGAAGCCAGATGCGACGCCTTGGAAGCCAAACAGGAGGACGCTGAAAATAGATCAAGGCTCAACAACATCCGCCTGAGGGGTATTCCCATAATCATCTCCAATGAGGAATTGGGAGCATATGTTAACGACCTGCTCTGCTTCATCCTAACCCTCCAAGACGATGCCCCACTTGAGCTGGACAGAGTGCACAGGACTAGATCCAGGCAAAACACAGCCCCCCCTCCTGATGTCTTGGTGAGAGTCCACTTTTACAGAGTCAAAGAGGAGATCATGCGGGAGGCAAGGAGCTCCACTTGCATACAGTTCAGAGACGCTGCAATAGCATTGTATCAAGACCTGTCGGCGGTAACCCTAGCCAAGAGGAAAGCCCTCAAACCGCTGACCGAATGGCTGAGAGAAAGGAAGGT
This sequence comes from Ambystoma mexicanum, assembly GCF_040938575.1. Classification (NCBI taxonomy): domain Eukaryota; kingdom Metazoa; phylum Chordata; class Amphibia; order Caudata; family Ambystomatidae; genus Ambystoma; species Ambystoma mexicanum. The sequence continues at coordinate 494,995,056 of NC_090936.1, read as the reverse complement.
CGCATATCGCTGGATCTTCTGTACAGCTCTCTCCTTCATATGGGAAGGAACTCTCCGGCATATCCAGGCCCTCAAGGAAGCAGAAAGGCTCATGAACCCAGAAAGGCAGAAGTGGCGGAACACACCAGCCCTCCTCCCAATAAGGAGGGGGCACAACAAGCATCCCTGAAATCCTGGTCCAGCGTGGAGGGGCGCCGCAGAATACGCAACCCACCCCCCCCCCCAGAAACACAAAGTCCAATCACCAATGACTGGGCCGGGTGGTGGCTAATAATCGGAGGTGCCCTAGCGACTGTCAGTGATCGCCGATCCGAACTCGACCAGCAACGGCAGTCTCCACCAGCAAACAAATCTGAGCAAAACTCGGAGGCCCCAGGGCTCCCCCGTTCAAGCAGATGATTGAAAGGTCACTTCACCCTTCGAGACTGGCAAAGTCGGTGATGGTGCCCCCAGAGGCGAGGGATCAAGAGCAAGTCTGGCGATTCCCGATCACCAAGTTCCTTACGCCTCACTAGTCAAATGAGAGGCTCTGTTGCCTCTATCTGAAGAGGCGCGTTAGTCCGGCTGTCTGCCCCGTTGGTTGACGGCTGGCCCAGAAAAACAGTTGTTGGTCATGGGAGGGGGGCGGTACTAGGGAGGGGGAGGGACCTGAAAGGGGGGAGAATGCCCAGAAGGGCACTTACAAGGAGGGGCTATCTTAATCTCAGGGGACAAATCAAGCTGCATAATAACACATCATTGTAATGGCCTCCCAGGATAAGGCTGTGACCATATCCACCTGGAACGTGCAGGGCCTCAATGCTCCACGGAAGAGGAAGCTAGTTGAACATAGACTGGCCCAGCTGGCAGCAGACGTCGTCTTCCTACAAGAAACTAATTTACCAGTAAGCGACAAAAGACGCATCAACTTTCGACGTTATCCCAAATGTTATTTCGCCTCATCAAGCCAGAAGAAAAGGGGGGTGGCCATTCTTCTCAGTCGAGACTTTCCACTATCAAGGGTTACAGTTAAGAGACCCGGAGGGGCGCTACCTACTGCTGAGGGGTCTTCTAATTGAACTTCCCATCACCCTAATTGCAATCTACAGCCTAAACAAGGAACAGGGAGAATTCCGCTGCACTCTGCTTTGAGTAATCTCAGCATTTGCTAAGGGTCACTTGCTAATCGGGGGGACTTAAATCTCCCTTCGGATCCGAACCTAGACAAAACTCTTCCTCAATCTAGGGAAGACTTTGTTAATGCCTTGGCAATGGCAAAATTCCTAAGGGAAATTGAATCCATCGGCGTATGGAGGCTATTCAACGGCGGGCGACGAAAGACTACACCTTCTTCTCCCACATACACAGAGGCCACTCGAGGATTGACCCGCTATTAGCTTCAAACGCAAGGATTCTCTGTATAGAGGACATACAAATTGGGCATATTGCTGTGTCAGACCAAGCTCCCGTTTCCATGGACCTGCGGACCCAAGGCTTCCCGGATCCCCCCCAAAGACAAAGGAAATTGCAGGACATAGCCACCAGTTCGGAATTGGAGGAGTCACTAACAAACTACTTTAAAGAAAACTCCACCTGAAGTACCCCGACTGCCATCGTCTGGGACGCAATGAAACCTGTGATTCAGGGGTGGCAATGGACGTTGCAGCTAAACTCAGAAGGCAATCTCATCTGCAACAAGCCAAGCTGGAGGAGAGAGTGGAGGAGCTGGAGAACAGCTTTAAAAGGCATCCGTCCAAATCTATAGGACGCGCTCTTAAAAAAGCAAAATCGCTGCTGGAGATGCATTTGGTGGACCGCGCAGCCAGAGCCCTAGCCCATACAAAACAATTCTACTACCTTAACAGTAACAAATCAAATTGACTGCTGGCACACAAACAGAAGAAATTGCAAACAAGAAACAACATCTAATGCTTGTACCACAGGGTTGGGGTCCTTCACCATGGGGAGAGGGAGAACATCGAATTGATGACCCAACACCACAAGGAGGTCATGACAGGATCCCCATCAACTAGGTTTGCACAACTGAAATTTCTGTCCTCTGTCCCAAAAGAGGTCCCCTATCCCGCTCTGGAAGCCCTGGAATGCCCGTTTACAGCAAAAGAGGTGGGCGACACCATACGTTCTCTGAAGAAGATGACCCCAGGACCAGATGGGTTCACAATCCAATTCTACAAGAAATTTGCCTGCAATTTAGCGCCCCAGCTAGCAACCTTATTTAACTCTTTCCTATCAACGGGATCGACCTCCCCCTCCATGGAAGAGTCATTGACAGTCCTCATCCCAAAACCTGGAAAAGAAAGCGCGCAATGCGCTTCATACAGGCCCATTACGCTCCTGAATAATGATGCAAAGGTTTTTGCAAAAACCTTGGCGAACAGATTAATCACAATTCTCCCAGACATAATCCACCCGGACCAGACGGGTTTCATCCCGGGGCGATGCGCCCAAGACAACATCCGCAGAACTATCAACATCATTGAGTTGGCGACCAAGTTGGGCCAGGAGTTGGTAGTCCTCTCATTGGATGCGCACAAGGCATTCAACATGCTAGACTGGGGCTATATCAACGAAACCCTGCGCCACTTCGGATTCAGCCCAGATTTTGTAAAATGAACACTAGCCAACTATCAGAATCCCTCCACCAGGCTGCGAATTAACGGGACCAGATCCGAAAAAATCAACCTAACGAGAGGCACCAGACAGGGCTGCCCCTTTCCCCCCTCATCTTTGCGCTCTCGATGGAGCCAGTCGCCTTCATAATTCGTCAGAATTGACGATTTGCGGCCTTAAAATCAAGGAAGAAGACTATAAAGCTGCCCTCTATGCCGATGATGTGCTATTAACGATCACTCAGGCAAAAGAATCGATGAAAGCTCAATGGCAAGAATTGGAGGCCTTCAAGGAAGCTTTAGGGTTCACAGTAAATCTCAATTAACATATATAAGGCAAACTTCCCTCCCCTGTTCAGGGAGTTGAAAAGTGATATGAGGAGATGGCAGAAACAAGAAATCTCCTGGTTTGGTAAAATAACTGCGATTAAAATGAACCTAACTCCAAGACTGCTATACTTCGGACTGGTCCTCCCAATAACCATCCAAAAGAGAGCGCTCCTAAAACTGCAGGCTGAGATCCAGAAGTTCATCTGAGAGGGAAAGAGAGCGCGAATCCTGAAACGTATCATGCTCTGACGCTCAGCAACGGGCGGTTTGGGGGTCCCTGATGGGCCCAGGTTCTGCCTCGCAGCACAGCTGTCACATGCCTTCTCTTGAAAGCTAATCCACAATCGCCCTTGATGGCTAAAACTGAAAGAGAGCTGATGCCGGACCCCGATAGAAGCTCTACCGCACACCAAGGAGGACATCAGTCCCGAAGAGACTAGGCCTCTGCTAGCAACGACAAACACAGTGCTGAGCTGGAGAAGAGCAGCACGTCTATGGAATTGCAGGGGCACGGTAGGTCTGCTCTCACCCATCTGGGACAACCCAGACTTCGACAAAGAGGTGGGACTGCGGGTTGTGGCGGATTTCTTCGAAGGGGGTAGCCTGCTGAACTTTGAGGCCTGTAAAGCCAAGTTTCTGGTTCCGGAAATGGAGCGGTTCCGATACACTCAGCTCCGCCACTGGCTTTCAAGCGAACTGATTAGGAAACAGGGTAGCAGAGAGCTGGCAGCCCTGCAACGATCACTGACCGCAACCCCCCCTAAAGGGAAAGTCTTGGCCCTATACCAGCTACTGGATAGAACGGATCCATCCAAAAAGGAGCCTTACATGCTGAGGTGGGACTTGGGCAAAGCCATTTACCCGGTAGAATGGGATCACATATGGACCTGAGTGCACAAAAGCTCCAAATGCGTGACAAACAGAGAAGGAGCATTCAAGATCTGCTTCAGATGGTACCGCCCCCCGAGCTTCTGAACAAGTGCAACCCAGTCATCCCATCCCAATGCTGGCGTGGATGTTCAGAAGTGGGGACACTATTTCACCTACTTTGGTCCTACCCCAAAGTCTCCCAATTCTGGAAATACGTCCTGGAGAAAATTAAACTGATAACAGTCCTCACAATCCTGTGGGATCTGGGAATCGTCCTACTGGGTTCCACTGGAGAGGGTCAATGCCTGCTGACGGGCCGAATGGCGGACCTATGCTCGCACCTCCTAACAGCGGCAAAGATATCAATGGCTAGACTCTCGAAAAACCCTGAAGTCCCGGCCCAACAGATGTGGTGGCACAAGTGCTGGGAAATAATTGTCGCTGAAAAGATCACTGCTGCCAGATTCGGAAATAGCAACGAGTTTGACCAGACCTGGGCCCCCTTCCTAGATTACACACAACAATACCCTGGGGTGTTAAGACCCCCTCCGGCCCTGCGCTGGATGAGGACCCAACACTAAAGGATTAATCTGGAGAGCGTAATGCAGAAAGCTGAGGTGGCGTGACTCACAGGCCTCCCTCTAATATGAATCACCCACCCAACTCCCCTCTCCCATTCGAGTGAACTCTGTGACATTCAGACTAGCAAGCAGGCATATGTAGCCCCCCCCCGATCTAAGCTAACTGTGATGAACTTCTCGCCCCCCTGATCCCCTCGACCGCTATCCCTTCCCTTCCCTACTCCACTGTGAACTTGACGATGTAATTGGTTTATTTTGTTCCTTTGTTTGGTTTGTTTAAATTTGCAATGCAAGCTTGAGAGATTACCTGTTCAGCTATGTGCGGCTTGGTAGCTCGATTGAATAAAATCAATAAAAATAAGTCTGGAAAAAGATCAATTATCCAGAGTCGCATGCCCACCCACTTTTAAGGGACTGACTGAGTTTGCTTGCAGATTAAATATCACTTGTAAGAAAGAAAAGGGTAGAAGTGCAAAGTATGAAGCGTCGTGGTGTCTATTTCTGCTCTAAGAATCTCTTTTTGTCAAAGGTTTGACAGAGATTGGGTACCCCAAAGGTGAAGAGAGAATAGGATACATGAAACAAGAAGAAAATGCCCTTCACGCAGGAGAGGGTAGACTGTAAGTACAGCTGTGCAACAAAGGCAGTGAACAGAAAAGGGCAGGGAATACAACTAAGACAAATATTTTTGTATCTCACTGGGAGTGCACACAGAATGGTTGCAGGGTTTCGCACAATGTCAGGAGAAACTCGAGCCTTCTGAGCAAGTTCCTATTACAGTGAAAGCTCATGGAAAGTAACATTTTCACCCCCTTCCTGTCCCAAATGCAAACTCCTGGGATCTCTTTGAGCTACCTTTATCAAGCCTTAAACTCAAACTTTGCACTCAAAGTGCCTGCCAGGTTTTTTTCAGAGCAGTCCTCTGAAAGCTAATGGTTTTAATTAGTGGTGTAAACATTGCTACTGCTGTAATAGAAATGTCTTAACGTGGTCAGCTTTCAGCGAGTTGCCAGTTCGAAAGTAAGGGAAAGGTGAGGAAGTGGGCCTTTCCACATGTGCACAACACCATCTGAATTAAGGGGTTTCAAAGGAAGAGTGTGGAGATGAGAATTATGAAGAGCATGCAATGTTAGCAAAGTGCAACGGTCCAATGTCCAATATGGAACACATGCTGCTCGTCATCAATGGCACCCTCTATCAATGGCTTCCTCCCTTGCTCTATTCCCCTTCTCATTCTGCACCCCTTATCACATCCTCCTTTGAAGCGTTGCACGCTCATCCTTGCACCCAGGTGCCTACAAATGCAACATGCAAACAACATCAGTAAACGTCAAAACTATTGGCATTGCCAATGCTTGTTTTAGCCTGCTGTTAGGAAGGTACATGTTTGCAGTTACATGATATTAATCATGGGGAAATGCCTACCAACATCATCGTGATACCCAATCACAATACAATATTCTTGCAACAGCAATCAAATACTGCTGCACAGTAAGCCTGCCTCTGCCAGAATTAGTCTTCAGCAGATAATTTCATTACGCTCTGGACACTTCGTTTACGCGGAAAGCGCCTATTGTTTATATTTACAATCAGAACACTAAAGTCACACTCGCAACGTGCGTGTGACATCACACGTATAGCTAAATCAATAATACGGAAGCAAGATGGCGCCCGCTTGTTTCTTGCACGCGGAACGTCAGAGATTAAGCCAAACAGGATTTCCCTTCCTATCATAGGTAAGGGCACCAGCAATTGTGCTCCATGCCAATTAGTTATTTGGGAAAGGACGTTCTTATATGGTATCTGAAACTCTATCCATATAATTAACAGTGATATTGGCCAAAGCATTTAATGTATAGAATATGGGACACCTGCTTATTTGCAGGACTATATATTGAAAGCAGAGACGTCTAAACTACATCGACTCGGGTATATACCGAGACCAACAAAGCCCTTGAGGTAAGTTGGTGGTAATATTGATCCTAGGAAATCAGTTCAAATGTGATATGTCAAGCCACAATTAGGTGTTTGTCACCTTTTGCAGGAATCAAGCAAGTTCACTATACCTCATCTACAACAATTATCGAGTTACATTTAAACAATATCTACAGCACAACAGAGTAAGTGCCATTCAATAATTAAAATTAATAAGCTATAGCACCAAAATTAATAAACGATAGCACCAAATTAGCAATGGTTTATAAGGACAGATAGTTACAAAACTGTTCACTCTGCTTTACAGGATACAATACTTACGACAGATGGTGAGTTATTTCAGGACAGCCCTCCCACTAGATAGACTAGTCTTATCACCTTGATCATCATCTTATCAAAAACGATACACAATGATCACCTAATTCACACCCATCAATAAGTTAGAGGTGTTATGCACGGGTGCACAATAATCATTTGTTAAACCACAAGTTGGTGTATGAATACATGTGGGATTTCTGGTGCTTCACCATTTCCACAACAGTAATCAACTTATGATTGTTACTTACTGTCCATGGCACCACACTAGGTGGGCAACATGAATCATCCGCATTTAGCAATATAATGAGTTACTATTTGCGAAATTACAGTTTCTAATAACTGCTTTTCCCATGTTTGTGCTTGTTTTCTCAACTTCTTCCCCAAACCCTGACCCTGATATGTCTTTATAATTTTTCATGTATATGTATGTTAACATGCTCCCCAAACCCTGACCCTGATATGGCTTTATAATTTTTCATGTATGTGTATGTTAACTTACTCCCCAAACCCTGACCCTGATATGTCTTTATAATTTTTCATGTATGTGTATGATTTCAACACTTGATATCCAGTATTGCTTAATGACAACAGGTTGTGTATCAGCCTTAGAAAAGACCACAGGTCGAAATGTGTCGGCTGAGAACATTTTAACGAATAAAAAGGACATGTTATGAATCTAGATGTCCATAGAACATCAACTGTAGAGAACTGTGATTCTACTTGACAATAGCGTTTTGTATTCTACATATGAGACTATGGGTAGAACCTCATGTTACTAGTTTTGCAGCACGCCACATCACATATTACGAGGAGTCCGAGAGCACTCACAAGTGGATTTACCCTGCCACTGTTATCTTGCTAATCCAAGCGTCATGGATCCCAGAAACAGAGAAGAAGCCTGAGAAGGGCCAATTGGGTAACAGAGATATTTCACCACCAATTTCTGATCTGTGTTGCAAGCCTGGAGAAGGCTGGGGAAGGGAGATATCCCCCAGCAGTTGACAAACTGCAGCAGAAGCCTAGTGAAGGCTCCCACCACTTAAAGGAACTAATACACCCAGAACTGTCCTTTTGTCCAGGGGAGGAGAGTCATTTAACTTCCTTTTTTAATTTAATTTAGCTTAGAGTGTGAGGGACAGAGGTAGGATTCTGACATCAGACATTGAGACTTTTTGCTATTGACATCCTGACGGTAACATTACTTATTTTGGTTGAGGCAGGGAAACCCTTCTTAGAGTTAGGTAAGATAGATTTTTTTTTTCATTTTCGTAAAATAATAAATGTTTATACCAACCACTATGGTCCCTCCGTGTCCGAGTCTTACTACTACACCCTTACACAAGCCACTTAGAAACCAACCAGCAGTACCCATTCGTAGACATGCCGGACCTGCACGGGGAAGGTGGGTGGGGAGTAAGCAGTGGTTTAGAGACACCAGCCAAGACTACAGGAAGAGAGAAGGAACCAGATATCGAGGAGCCACTGTGGGCACAAATTCCAGCAAAAAGACCCAACAAGCATATACCTTTAACTACCCCTTATTTCCACAAGGTCTACTACCAATCACACCCTCCAAGCAGCACCAGACTGAGCCTATTAATGCTGGTTAAGATGTTGGATGGCAAAATCAACACCACCAAAGGTACCTCATATGGGTGGGTATGCAGGTTCAGCAAGTGGGCATCTGGGCCCAAGTCACCCACATCCACTTTAAAGTAGATTAATAGATGCAGGGCCTTCTGGATGACCAGGCCAGCCACTGAAAGTGCATGATCTGGGTTGTGTGGTGCCACGCACGACTCCAGATGGCCCACTATTGTGAGGCAATGCCGATAGGTGAAGGTTATGCAGCTGCCCTTGCGGTTCATGTAGCCACCTTTGATTCAGTTTAGAAGGCCTTCAGTGAGATGAGTATGGTGTTTGAGGACATTTCAGCAGCCCCTGTACAGACCCCACAACAACACCCAGCTGTGCTGAGAGTGCTGTGATTACTACTCCGTAAAGCGGGCGATTGATAGTGAAGCACAATTTTTTTTGCGAGAGGCAGAATGGACTTCTATGCTGAATCAAGCCACATAAACCAACCACACAATACAAGGACAGTGTTTCGTCATAGCCAATTTGTGCACAATGTGACACTCACAACAACAAATACGATTTTCTGTATCAACATTCTGCAAAATGTGCTAATTCTGTAGGCATTGCAAAAGACTGCATAGGTGGCACACGTGGCTACACTAGATCTGGTACTGCAGTGGAATGTCAGAGTATGTCTGAGGCCTTAGACAGTCGGCACACTCATCATCATGCACACTAGGCTACGTACCATGGAGGCACCACACATAATGATCTTTGACTGAAGTAACTCAATTCCAATTGCCAATCCCACATCACTCAATCCATCTATAGTAGCATTTGGGATTGATGGTAACACTCTATGTAGGTTATGACTGCCAGGTACTGCCAGGCCGCACCTTACTGCAATAATGTGCAACAGGCCACAGTGATATGGCTCCTTATGGCAAAGTTCTACATCAGTAGTTCATCAATCAGAATTATGCAAGCAACCTACACTTCAGTCCCTTTGCTGTGACTGCAAGTCTGATGTGTACTGCATTGTACTGGCAGTGCCCTCTGCAAGCTGGATACCTATAAGGAGTCAGTAGGTGTCACCTCAGCGGGTAACCAAAGGTCACCTGTTGGGGATAGAGCTGGCATGTCAGGGTACAGTGAGGATGTCTGTGTGAATTCTGTATGTGCTTCACTTAACCAAGAGCCAGGTTTAGCCATACCGTCTGGCCCAAACCTGGTCTGAAACTGCTGAGTACTATTGGTCGATGTAACTTTTTCTTTGGTGGGTATGGGCTAGTTGCCATTCACATTGCTAATAATGATAATGATGTGTGATATCACCCAACCGAAGTTGGTACTCATTTATCAACCTCAGAAGGATGAAAGGCAGAGTTGGCCTTGACAGGTTTCGTACCTGTGTGGATCACACACAGATCAGAGCAGCGATCGCTCAACCCACTGAGCTATCTTACCGCTATCATACTGACTATTGCTCCCATCAAGCAGCATGTGGACATTCATTTAATGTCATTGTCTTCAGATCGGTAAAGGGGTTCTGTATTTAGCCATAATTTGAGTGGCCAATAGGTGCAATCAATGACCCCACACACCAAAGAACCCAGCACAAAATTCTAGCACTGTTCTAGTGCTTACACATACATTATGGGACAGTGAGATGTTTTGAGTGGCAAATGAGAAGATCATCAAAGCCCAGGACTGCCATACCCTTGCAGTACTATGACTGATTCTCTGAAAGGAATCATTGACAAAGAAATGCAGAGCAGCGTAAGTGTTTACTTTTGATGGTACGGCATGCAAACGAATGGCAGGCGCCAACAAATGCACACCCCCCACATTAAGATGTGTTTCCATCTCATGCTTCAACTGAGACAACACATTAGCATTATATCCACTGGATCAGCCATGTTGGGGGAACTCCATGCAAGATGTGGCTGTCCTTTGCATGTATCAATCTTACACTTGCGCTCCTTGGTGAACAGTGCACGTGAATCCGCCCCAATGGTCTACAGAGGGAAATGGCCACTCATTTTCATAAAGTATCCATACTTTAGTCACTCAAACTGGCCACTACCGGTGTTTCAGCATTCTTACAATTCATCACTACTAAAATGTCTGTGCCACAAAACTATTCCAAATCTTATACAATAATGTCATAATTGCTGTTCATGCCCATTTACTGCCCTTTTTGCGTAGTACTAGCACTCCTCTAGAGCCCATGTTGTGTGCACCATTCTCAGCTTTCCTCCTGACTCTCTCTAATAGTCAGCCATCGTGTACCCTGTCTAGTTAATTGTCATCATTGGCCACAAATCAAGACATGGCCTGTTGCCTCCCTTCTCCCCAATCACTGTCTGTAAGATCCTAGACATCTCTCCATTACATTTATCTGATTCTATCTCTTCCCCCCTGCTGGCTCCCGTAAGGCACTCGATCTCAGCAATACACATAATCCTAATGCCAATATTTCACCTTCTCAAGCCATCTATCAATCCTGGATCACAGTTTTACCTACTTGTACTCTCTGGTCTTTTCCCTTCTGCTCCCCAGTTAATTTAGTTTCCCAGAATCAATCTTCAAATATTTGAATATTGCAACTTTGTGCATATCGTTGCTTCAATTAAACTGGTTGATTAACATTTTGTAAAACATTTTGAATAAGGGAGCCATACAAATCATAAAAAAGGGTGAGGGAATTAAAGACATTGGGCCTCATTACAAGAATGGAGGCAGCCATGCCGCTATTTGCGGCATGGCTACCCACATTCCGGGTACCAGGTCCGGGTTCCCTGAATGGGGAAATACCGGGCCATTCCGACCTTGGAGGGCTTGATATTTCCCCATTCAGGGAACCCGGATACGGACCATCGCCATTCCAGCCCCCATAGGGCTCAATGGGAATGGGGAGCATGCTAACAACGGGCCTGTTAATGACGGGCCCGCTGTTAGCATGCTGGGCTGCTCGCAGGACCGGCTAAGGACGACTGGTAAAACCAGGCATCCTTAGTGGGTCCCACGAGTAGACCTCGTAATAGGGCGGTAAAGGGTCAATGGCTCCGGCGCCTTTACCGGCGACGTTAACCCCTTACCGTCCCCCTTGTAATGAAGCCCATTTTCTTAGTGAGGTATAGAGCAGTGGTTATTATGGTAGTTCTTGATTAAGAGAGTTCTGGATCAGCCAAGAGTGATTGTGAACTGCTTGCGTTACCTCTTCATGCCTTATGCTTCACATGTGTCCTACCCACACGGTTCCTTAATAGTGTATATGTGTCCCTAAGTGAACATTTTCCTATACACACCTTCGTCATCGGGTCATTCAGTTCCATCTCAGGGTACACACTTTCACGCAGTTGCCCGATAAGACCTGCCAAGGTCGCCCGCTGTCGTGCCTGGGACATACGACGTCTTGCCACGCTAGGTTCCTGAACCTGCAGGTTTGCACTGAGGCCCATGGCCACCTTAGGGAACAAGTTCTTGCTGTCATCATCCCTGGACCCCGACATGCCACACTGCAACCAAGGAAAAGTGACATGTAAAATCACAATGAAAATCAGCATCACTCCTCACTTCTCCAAAAAACGAATCCACTGAGTCCTGAAATTTTGAAGCTCCTTAAGTAAATGCTCCGGTCATATGGTAATCAGCTTGGCTTCTGAAAAGGGACCAAACCCTTGCTTTTCCAACAGTTGCTCTTTTTCTCAGAAGTTCCCTTAGCTTGAAAACTCTGAGGACTCTTTGCTATAGAGAGGAATATGTGTTTAATGATAATATCCCCCTCCACAAAAAAATATATGAGCAGGAAACATTGGCATAATACAATGGAACTCCTGAGGTCACAGTACAAGCCGCACTGCTCACACAGAGATCATCAGAACACTTATACTCTCCAGGATATGTGCCACGCAAGGGTAAAAATTCCAATGTACAAACTACTAAGCCAGGCATAATAAGTCTCTTGCCCCTCACTTCTCCCCAAACACACAGCACATCATTTCATACTTGCCAAGAGTCCATTATTGCTAGCCAATAGTTAGTGTCAAGTGCACCTTTTGATGCCTGGACCGGAGCATGCCTTGCAAAGTAGGAATCCAAAACATAAGTAGATGAGTGTGGTTGTGCGGTCATAGACTTCCCCCATCACGCACAAAGCAGCTCTGTGTACTGCAGTCCTTTACGCTGTGTCCTGCCATAATATAGACAGAGAAAAGGGGTTGGAGGGTGGGATAATCTGTTAGAAGAGGGGGATGAGGATAAAATACCATGGGGACAACGTTTTAGAAACATGACTGGAGCATCCAGAATTCCTTCCTTCACATTCACTGGAAGATTGGAAAGCAGGAAAGAAACTGAGTGAAGCTATAAATTGAGACCTTTGGCCAAACAGGTTGTTTAGCAGGGCCTGAGCAAGCTGAGACTTTAATCTAGAGCCAACATCTATCTTTGCCAATAGTGCTTGCCAAACTTGTGAGAGGTAGCCCATGTGTTTGTTTAACAAGTAATCTCTTGTTGGACATGTTGCTGGATGGCCATTGGTCCTGGAGTATGAACAGGCTGCACAATACTAACTATCTGGCCATGGTGACATTTGGTACTAGCCTCCTCATGGAATTACCGCAGTTTGTAAAACAAAAGCAGTCTGGCTGAGGACCTAACCTCCTTGGCCATTTCTTAAGATACATTTGAAAAGGGGGATATATCTCCCAATTCTCATGAAAACTGGAAACAACCTGAAGTAAAACGGAACTATGGGTCTGAAGCACCACATTGCATCTAAAAAAAATCTAACATTCTAAAAATGAAATAGCTTGCAGCTCACAGATTCTCCCGTTGGAGAAATACAGTGTTCAGAGAAGATCAAGGTCATGGCTATTGGATTGAAGGAATTATGAGCCAACACAAAAAGAACTAGAGTTTCGCCAAAGAAGAGAACAAATGAAGAAGTACTCCTGATCGTTGTTCCTAGTGGGGCCCTATGCATCCCTGAGCAAGCAATGTGGATATCAAAGGATAAAATGTCATCCAGTGAGCATTGCAAATGATTTACCTCTTTTTAAGGGCCCAGTGGCAGAATCTGAGGCACTTGCTCTTTTGCTGAAATGCATAGATGCCTTTTCTGGTAGGCTGGAATATTTACAGACGATTCCTGAACAGGATCACAAAACCATACAAGAGCAATTCATAAACCAGGTGCTCAATTATGTACACAGATGGCCTATCAAAACCCCAACACCACCATTGTGTCAATAGGTTGTTCTGTATCAGAACTAGTGCAGTCATGGGATACATCAGAAGGACAAGTACAACAAGTTGAACCACAAAGAAGCCACCAGGAATGGAGATAGCTGGAGTTTCACCTCAACTTTACGATAGATGGATTAAAAGGGAAAAGTACGGTGAAATATTTCAGTTGAGGGTAGAAGGTAATCATTTTGCACTGTAAGAGGGTTGAGCACTCCATCCCTAGGCATTTGTAATTCCCACTTGAGAGGTGTATCTCCATATAGGTCCACTGTCTGATGTTCTCATGCACCACAGCATTGGTGATCTTCCACTCGTCGTACAAGTGTGTCACCCTGCTCAGAAAATCACCAGAATGTTATGGACCTCGTAGATCAGAGAGGTAAATCTGCTATTCCAGGGTCCAAGGTCACATTTTGACAACTAGGAAGCACAGTTTACCCTCACCTCTGCTAATGTAAAACATTAAACTGGCGTTGTCCGCATGAACTTGCATCCTGTATTCCTTGAGTGAGGGAGGAAGGATTTCAAGGCTAGAAAAGCCCATGGTGATGGTGGCTTGGAGATTCAGAGCAATGTAAAGTACTTCCACCAGAAGGGTGGATTTCCTTGACCACCATTCCAACTGTTGAGCTGGATGTGGATCTCTTGCTTAACTCCAGAAAGAATCCAGACACAGATGATCTCTTCCCATACAAAAGTGAGCCTGGTGAATAATTTCCAAGCAAGCAGCCACAAGTCTTGGAGATCCCAGGAACAACTATGCCATGGTGGATTGCTAACTTCTGAATGCTAGTATGCTTGCTGGAAATCTAGACCCATCTTTGGTGAAGGATACGCTCTGCTCACATGGGCATCCAGGATGGTCCGATTGCAGTATATCCTCTAAGAATGGATCATAGTTTTTTTATTTATTTTTTATTTGCATTTCCAAATCTTACACACCAATCACAAAACAAAAGAAAGCAAAATAAAACCATCCTGTCCCCTCCCACTCCCCCACACTCCCTAGACTTGCCGGTATATCATTTTTCGAATGCATGATATTGCCCACCTAACTGAGTAACGTCCCATCCTCTACATTATGTCCAATATTCTCAGGTTCTGAGGTCACCATTGTAGCATATAGTGTCCTCTAAGGTACTCAATTACCATTGCCCAATCTGTCCAAAATGTGCTTGCTTCCCATTGTATTCTATATGTAACCCATTCCATTGCCAATATTCCACACAATTTATGTAGCCATTCTATGTTAGTAGGTGGTGATTTCTGTTTCAATTTGTTTACTATTACTAGCCATGCTGCTATTAGCAATATCATAAAGGCTTTACATTGTGTTCGCAAAGGGAAATGTTTCTCTGGATCAGACATCCCACACATCCATTCCCGGGGCATATATGTTGTAGGACCAACCACCATCATTTGTATCTGTCTAGTTACTTCTACCCAGAATATCTTCAGTAATGGACAATCCCACCAAATGTGTCATCAATCTCCCCTTCCCGAGCATGGCCTCCAGCATTCTTGTGTAGTGGTGGGAAACATGTTATGTAATCTTTCTGGTGTACAGTGCCATTGCACCATAACTTTATACCACGTGTCCCTGGTTTGGATGGTTCATAGTGATAATACCGAATAAAAAAATCTCGAAAACAAAAATCTCGAAAACAAAAGGCCGAAAAAAAAATATCGAATTTTTTTTTCAATGCGTTTTTTTTTCAAAATGGGGGGGTTCCCCCCCAACCCCCCTTTTTTCATTTTTTTTTATTTTACCCCCTTTTTTTACTTACCTGACCCCAAAAACATATATAAATAAAAAAATAAAAAATTCGATATTTTTTTTTTCGAGATTTTTGTTTCGTGCTTTTTGTCATTCCAGATTTTGTTTTCGAGATTTTGACTGACCACCGGTTTGGATAGATCTCGTCCGCTTTGATATATTTACCCAGAGGTTTTCCCAGTATGAATCAGGGATTTCTTCCTCCTCCAGTATACTTTCTCATTTCTGCATGTAAAACCACTTACGCTCCGCTTTTAGCTCCACTAAGATTGAAGAAAGTTTTAACACTAATAGTTTGTCCCCCCTGTGTGCTGTGATGAAATATTCGAAGGGTGTTGGAGCCTCTGGGATGTCTTTTTAATATCTGGTTGTTTTAGCCAGTGGTAGATCTCTTTCTTCGGCTGGTGCCTCCCTCTGGAACAGCCTCCCTGCCTCCCTTAAACTTGAGGAGAACCATCTCCGGTTCCGGAAGCACCTCAAAACCTTTCTCTTTGCTTCTGCTTTTTCTCCTCCTCTCCTCTGCTGACCTCCTGGCTGTAACCAGAACTGCACTGGCCACCTGGACATCCTCTGATCTCGGGCCCCGGTCCGACCCAGGTTAGTAGCCAGCATCACACACCTGCACTGCCCACCTGGCAACCCCCACCCTTGGGGACTGTTTCTGTAACCCTACAGTCCTCCCTACCAGCCCTTGACACCTGATGTCTGCACTTACCCATGCACTTACCACTAGCTGGCCGTACTTATTGTTATCTTTCCATGTACTGCACTGTCCCTGCCCCCCTCCCACGCACTTGCCTGAACCGATGGACACCTGGCCTAGTAGGATAGTTGTCTGTCCTCCCTTTTGCTCCCCTCCCTTTCCTCGTCGCCCCTTGAAACACTTGTGTATAGGCTTGTTATAAATGCCATATCATATCACTTTCCTGCAATCCACTTCCTTCCATTTCTTGAAGGAGGCCTGTGCAAACCCTGATGTAAACTGTGGGTTCGTAAACAGCGGAGTAAAAAGGGACGGATGCGTAAAAAGGTGTCCTTGCCTCAACAGACGATCCCAGGTATCACACGCCACAGAGAGTTGTCTGCTCATATCGACACTCTGGGGTCTGTCCTATTTATCTAACCACAGCAACCCCTCCAGAGGAGTCCCCACTACTGACCTATCCATCTTGGCCCAAGGTTTAGTCAGGTTACCAGACAGCCACTCCTGTATAACCCGTAGTTGGGCTGCCTCATAATATTTAGAGTCATTGGGGAGTCCCATTACCCCACTCTGTCTAGGTGCCATCAACGTCGCTAAGGCTACCCTCAGTTGTTTATTCTGCCGTATAAAATGAGATATCTTATATATTTCTAAAAAATTACTGTGGTAACCAAACCGGGAGTGCTTGAAAATAATCAAGTAGTCTGGGTAACGTGACAATTTTTACTGTAGCTATCCTTCCCAGCCACGATATGCGCAATGGGGTCCATTTATTTAAGTCTGCTTTTATCTTATTTATTGATGTTGGGTAATTTATTTGCCTCATATAAGTTTGAAATTCAATTAGTCATTTGTACCCCCAGAAACCCAATGGTATCCTTGACCAATGACAAATCTGTCCTCTGAGTTTCCATCAGCCCTATGCTTCATAGCTCGGATTTAGACATATTTATCTTCAAACCCGCTACCTTTTCCATCTTTGATAGTTCCATAATTAATGCTGGGATAGAGGTCTCTGGTTCGGTCATAGTCATCATCATGTCATCAGCAAATGCCGTTATTTTATACACTTCCGCACCAAACCAAATGCCCCTTATGTTCTGATTCTGTCTAACTGTGGCTAATAGGGGTTGTAGGTATACAGCGCATAGAAGCAAAGGTAACGGGCACCCCTGTCGCGTCCCTCTTGTATTTTTTCTGATAAGTGAGTTAATAAAAAGCTAATAAAGTTAATAAAAAGCCGAATCGAGGGGTTATGATATGATAGGTTATTTATAACGCTCTTAATACGCAGAGGTTTCCAAGCGCTGACCCTAGGATCGAAACTGTGCTGCTCCGTGTCGTCTTGCTTCCAAAGCGAGCACGTTGCCCCTGAGCTATCCTCCCGAGACTATCCTCGCGAGGTTCACATAGTTGGCCTGAACCATGCTAATAAATCTGGGGTCAAAACCCATATGATCCAAAACCCTGAATAAAAAACGCCACTTGACACGGTCAAAAGCTTTTTCCGTGTCGAGCGAGACCAGTATCACAGGTACCTGTCGAATGGCATTTTTTTCTATTAAGTGTGTTGTAAAGGAACTCATGGTGGCAACAGTAAAGAAAGACACAAGTGATCACAGTTCAAGGGGACTTATTAAACTGTATGCAGGTTGGAAAAACGCCTAATCTAAACCTAAATCTAAGATGGAAGTAAGTGTTGACCATCAAATGAAAAATAGGGCAGTCCCAGTGGCGTTGTCAAATAAAAGGGCCTATACTAAGAAACACCTATTGCCAATCCTCACAACTAATACAAAAAGGGTGTGGGATAGTTTTCAAGAAAGGAAAGTAGTGTTCACAAATAATATGTCAGCATGCAGTAGCCTGGGTCACCCATACCCATGTTTTGAGCATGGGGTAGGGAGGGATCGTGGAGCACAGTGCACTCTAGAGCTTCCCCAGCACAAGACGACAGTTCCGCTTTCAGTTATCAGGGCCGTCGAGGGCCAAGCTTAGTTTCACTTGAAAGTCTCTTGCCTTTGAGAACCTGATGTATTCATGATAACAAAATAAAAGTTCCTTTAACAAATGATAGTTAATGTCCTTATGTTCATTAGGATGAAGATTCCTCACCCCCTGGATCACCTTCATCTGGGTTCTGAACCCTCTTTACTTTCAGCCTCCCTCCGCCGGGTTCACTTATGGCTTTCCCTGCTTTCACAAATCTTAATCTCTTGTTAAACAGTTCCAGTGGATATCCCTCTGCCGGGTTCACCTTTGTTAACACACTGTTTCTCAGGACTTTAGACTTTGCCCCCTTTTACTGGCATCCCTCTGTCGGGTTCACTCTTGCTGTTTCACAGTTCACTTTGCTTTTAATGATTGCGGAATTCACTTCCCTTGCTTTCTCTACAGTTCTTTGTTCAAAGGCTTTCGACTGTAGAGGGATTTTGCTAGACCTCCTGTATGACCACATTGACCTGTCTTGACGGCCCTCCTATGGCCTTCTGGAATTAGTAGTTTCATTCAACATGGGGTCGACCAGAGTCTCTCGAGTTAGCACTAACGTGGTGCAGGTTCCCTCTGCAGCTGGTCTTCCCTTTAAATCTTACAGTTCTTTGAACGCTCCTCAATATGCTACTTTGCGACATTCATATATCACACTTCGGTTCTTATCGGCTTTCCCTTCGACTCACCGGCTGTGATGAATCGCTTGGCTTTCTTTGTACCTTGAGTCAAGGCAGGTACCATGGTAGCAGGAGTTTCCCTCGCTCCTGCATGTCACCGTAGGCACACTCTGTGTACGGTCAGCATCTGCTTCAACACACTTGCGCTATTGTCCTCTGTTTTATGATTCCTTCTCCTGAGTTTTGCGGGTCTGAGTCAAAAAGGGCAAGGTTGTTTCTCTCCTTGTCAACCTCTCGATATTCGCTGCCTTTCTCCTCCTCTTGAACTGCTGTGCCTGTATAGCCGTCTCGTCATGCGGTCTGCCTTGTTCGTACTGTGCTCTCTTGCTCCACCTTTTATCCCGGTGGTAAAGGGAAAAGGGCGGTCAGGTGTGTGTGATTCTGGTCAATTGCCTGACCCTTGTATTGGGACATGTCAGGTAAATGGCTGTGGTGTTAGTCCGTTGTCTTTCGTGTTGTGCGAAAGTGTTCATTTCGGAAAAGGGGCGGGCAGTGTTTTTGAATGTCCTACGTGAGAGGATGGGGAAAAGGTGTTGAAGGAAGGGGGATACCGCGTCTCACCCGTCGGTGTCACACTCCCCGAGGACCCTCCATCCAGGTGATCCTCCCTCACTGGTCCACCCCCAGGAACTGGATCCAATAGTGATGGCCGTGTCCTGGCCACCTAGATGACAGATCCCCGGGGACTAGTTAGGGAAACACCTTCAGGTTTCTCACAGTGCCAGCTTCCCAGTATTATCCAATCTTTGCCTCCCTTTTATAAAGCCAGACTGATCTGTGCCTATAATGTACATAAGAAGGGGGGTAACTCTGGCCGCCAATATTCCTATGTAGATTTTTGCATCCAAGTTCAGGAGAACAATGGGCCGATATGACCCACAGGCCATTGGATCTTTGTTGGGCTTGTTGAAGACCACCACTTTCACCTCAGCCATAGTGTGGGTCATCTTTCCATTCTTCCCTATGGAGTTATAGAGGCACGCAAGGTTGGGACTCGGCTGCTTTCGGTATTTCTGGTAGAAGCTTGCAGGGAAACCATCAGGTCCCGGTGCTTTCTTTTTTGGAAATTATTTTATTATCGCCTCTACTTCCTCCACTGTAATATTCTCCTCTAAGCGTTCCCTTTCCAGGCCTGTGATTTTCTGAAGTGAGAGTCCTATAAAATATTGTTCGGCTGCCTGTTGTTTTGTTTCACCTGGCGTATATAGAGTCCTATAAAATCCTGCAAACAAGCTCACTATCGACTCTGAATCTGCAGCTATTGTTCTGTCTTGTTGCTTGATACCCAAAATTACACGTTTCGCATTTGCCATTCAAATCTGTCTGGCCAAAAGCCTATCCGCTTTATTGGCACATACATAATATTGCTGCCTTAAATTCAGCAGTGCCCTCTCTGCGTTTTGCGTGCGCAACAATTCCAGTTGGCCTCTTATCTCTTTAATTTCTGTATACGAGTTGTTATTCTTTCCCAACGCTAGATCTCACTGAGCCACCCTCAGTTGGGCTTATAGCTCAGTTCCCAGTGCTAGCCTGAATTTGCTTTTTGGAGCTTGGATCGCTATTATCTCCCCCCTAATAACCACGTTCAATGCCTCCCACAACCCTTTTTGTGTTATTTCCTCATATTCATTGTTCAAAAATAATTCTCTATTTTGCTTCCCACCTGTTCCACCATCACTGTGCCAAACAATATTTCCCGGAGACATGTCCATGCCCAAACCCCCCTACGAGGTCCCCACCCTTTCAATTCCACCATCAAAGGGGCGTTGTCTGAAGTCGATATTGCCCCTAAATTCACTTTCTCCACCTCCCCCAACAAGGTGGGCGTCATCCATTCATAATCTATCCTTGACAATGTTTGATATACATGGGAGAAACATGTGAACCCATACGTCCCTGAGGGCTAAGTGCTCAAAATTCTCCTTCAGAAGCTTGGATGGGGTACCTGGTGTCTAGTCAAATGGTCGACAGACAAATGGTCGACACAATTTGTTCGACAGGACAAATGATCGCATTTTTCTTTTAGTTATATATATTTTTTTAGGTTTTCGTTTAGGGGAAAAAATGGGTTTTTAGGGGAAAAAAGGGGGTTGTGGGGGGGGGGGCCCCCAAAAAAGAAAAAATGTGAAAAAAAACAAAATTCGATCATTTGACCTGTCGACCTTTTGTGTCGGCCATTTGTCCTGTCGACCATTTAGATTCGACCAGTTCACCTACAACCAGGGTACCTCAGCTATGCCGCTTGGTCATACTTCTATCTAGGTTTGGGTCCCAAGTTAAATTAAAATCTCCAGTTAACACTATCTCCCCTAGCGCAAATCTTTCCAATTTTAGCAGCATCTCCCTCAGAAATGCCTCCTGACTTGTGTTGGGCACATAAATCGTACCCAAAGTCACCCTGGTATGTCCAAAAAGAATCAGTAGGAAGAGGTATCTGCCCTGTTTGTCCACTAATGTTTGCTCAACTTTGCTTGAAGAGTGTCCTTTAGACCTATCAACACCCCTGCTGTCTTTCTCCGAGCATTAGCTTGATAGAGGTGTGTAAATTGGCGGAAATGGGGAAGTGATCTAAATGCCTTCTTTATATAGATCTCTTGCAACATTATTATGTCCAACCGGAAGCACCTTATTTGCCCCTCCACTTTTCTGCGTTTAACAGGGGAATTAATTCCACTAAAATTATGTGAATAGATTGTTAAAGACATCCTTTGTATCATGTTCGCAAAGATTGGTTGACGTCGTCCCTAGGTGGTGAATAACTCCTATTCCCTGAATACCAGCAAAGTCTCTCGCCCCTCCCCATCCCCTACTCCCCATACCTCCCCCTTCTCCCATTGTGCTGATCCTGTTCCTTGCCTGGATCGTTTCCAACCCCTCCCTATCCTCCTCTTCCCCCCCCCTCCCGGTCAGAACCAGAGATCCTACGAAACCCCCCAGATACCTTCCTGAGGCTCGGATCCTGATACAACCGCAGGTACTTCCCTAGAGAGGGCAAATCGCAACCCCCAGGTGATTCCATGATGCCATCTCCTCCTCCCTACCTCCTGGCAGGCCTGCTATCCTGCCGCTTCACCCCACTCATGTTGCATCATCTCACCCTTCGCTGGCCTTTCTTTTCTGTAGTGCAGATGATTGAATAGTCCATGTGTGGGAACCGCTCTGATCTGCATTCAAATCTCCCCTGGCAGCCGTGTGCCTCCTATTTTGCCAAAGGATCCTCTTAGCTTTGTGGTCTTGCAGCCCCACCTGCCTCGAATCTCTGACCAGTCCCACGGACAGTTGCTGTTGGGGGTAGAACCATGTAGTGCCCCCTGGGTCGACCGTCCTCTGCTAAATTAAAAATGGATAATCCCTCCTTGCGCGTCATGGCCCTCTGCTGTCTGACATCCCAAATAAATACTAGTCAGAAAGGGAATGTAGGGGATGTGCTCTGCCCTACAAAAAAAGGCTCATAGCCTTCCTTTTCTGCAATGGTGACAACGCCAGGCCTTGGAAGAGATGAACTTGAGTTCAATTAACTTTTAAAGTAGGTTGTGATCTCGCCACCGGGAGTATGTCCTCTCTCATTACATATGACGAAAGAGCCACCAGCACGTCCCTTGGCCTTGTATCTGGGCCTGATATCTTGGGGCCCACCTTGTGCACCCGATCAAACCTCACATCCTTGGGCACCATTCTGTAAGAAGGCTCCCAAAACACAGCTGCATTGTAGTCTTCAATCTGCATCCCCTATGTCCTCCGTAAGGCCTTTCACCCGTATGTTTGATCTCCAGGAATGGTTTTCCAGATCTTACGTCTGTAATTCCAAATTGTGTGTGGCCCTGGCTAATTGTTCGAGGAGCTTGCTATTCCAACTTCCTCTGTTATCACCGTTAAGCCATGTTCTGTAACATCTACCCTGTTGCTAATTTCGTTATTCTCCTTCCTCACTTCTGTCAGGGAACACTGTAATGTCTTCTTTCATCCTTTCAAGCTGAGCCTGGAAAGCGTTCACCCTATCTTCCATGCCTTTAAGGCATTCCTGGAGGTCTTCCTTATTCAGGGCCATTTTAAATATCTCAGATTCTTTTTCTCCTTTTGTTTGCTGTGCCACTTCGCCCCCTGTGGATGTTTCTTCAGTGCGAGGCCGCCAACAGCTTTCCAGCTGCCCCCCCTGCGTATTGGTAGGTGTTTTATGTTTCGTGGGGACGGTTTTCCCTTTAGCTCCTGGCATCGGGAAGGGTACTCTTACAGCCTGCGTGGGGATTCGCTGTCAAACCGTAAATTCAGATCCAATCTCGGTACGGTTCCCCGTTACCTAGGAACATATGTAATCTGTGGCTCCTTCCTGCTCTTTTTGATATATGATGCCCTCTCCCTTCTCACCTGCCTTCAGCCTTTTTTGATCTCTTGAGAGGGCAGATTCTAGAAGTGGCCCAAACGTGGGCCCGTTTCTGCATTTTAAGCACACTTCCTCTGGACAACGACTGTGTCCCCGCTTCGTATCATCAACCTCCCTTGCCTTTCCACGTGCAGAAGCCAAATCCTTTCGGTGCTAAGCTCCCTCTCTGTTGGCTCGGGGTGGAATAGCCCGACACAAATATCACCATACTTTCACTCTACGAATCGAGAGTTGGAAGAAATCCTATTGCCACTTCTATTCTTTTGATGGCAGAGACAGCTGCTTTATATTTCCCCTCCTGGATCACTGGCCAAAGCAGTTCAACCTTCCTCTTTCATTCGGGGGAGGCGACTCCCCTAGTCCATGCCCCCACACCATGTGTTTTGTCCAGCCGCAGGCCCCCTTTCACTCAAGAAGAGTTCAGCTGCGTACTGCATCAGGCCACTGGCCCCCTTCCACTTCTATGGAGCACCACACCTTCTCATCCCATGGAGGCTCCTTCCCATCAGTTTCCGTTATCAGATATTCAGGGTTCCAGCTCGATCCCTACGCACTTCCTTCTCTGACCTCCTACGCTCGTCCAGTGAAGCCTGCTTGCTGTCCCCCTCCGTACACGTTCTCCATTCAAGGTGCCAATCCGACCACTCGTCACTACCTCCAGCCGCACCACTGGTAGTTCCCGTCTCAATGGGGGTCCTGTTACGACCTTCAGCATCGGCTGCCCGTACCTGTACCTCCGAATCGAGGGCCTCTCTCCCCACGGTCAACCCCCACTGTATGTCAGCCCAGGTCTCCTTCTCCCTGTTGAGCGTTGGGGGGGCGATCACCAATCTACCACCTCTACTCCTCCTCCTGCAGTGTTCCGGAGCTTGCGGCTGGATTTATCTCTGCTTTCCTGTCGGCCCACAGGCCGAAGCATGGGAAAATGTGTCCTTACACTATGGCGGCCATCTTGGAATCCAGATCATAGTTTATTTTGACGCACTGATTGACAGTGCCAGGCTGAAGAGTAGATTGAGGACTATGAAGGCATCATGAAGTAGACACAGACAACTGAATTAAAGTTTGGGCTATAATCTTTTATTAAACAAAAAAGGGGTTGGAATAAGGCCAAGCTTGCCCTATGCTAAGGTGGGATTTCCCTACCTAAATGAAACTAAGGATAGTCCATGTCAGGAGGTCCAAAGTAAATGTCTGTCTGTGTTCAAAACGTATACTTGCCCTAACATCTACTTGCATAAAATGTGTAGGGATGTCAACCTCTAAATAATAAGTGCTCAAATAGCAGTTCTATGCTTCTTCCAGCTCTTGGTTTGTGAAGGGTTTTCCCTTCCCCAAGGTTCGAGTTTGGTTATCTTTCACCAATTTCACAAAGTTCAGTTCCTTGATTTCAATTCACAAAAGATTTCCTTTATATTCAATCACAAGCTTCTTTACAGGTATTTTAAGTGGCTTTTACATTGGTGGCTTTCCTCGGTCTAGGCGCAGTTGTCGGACCACGCGGTCCACCCATTACAGATCACGCAACTGAAACACCTTACTTGCATCTTGCACGTTGATACTGTTTCATCTCTACAGTGAATTTCACATCCTCATGATGCTTTACCATTGCATGTTTTGCCACTATTCACATATTCTTAAGGCTCTTGCCAATGCTTGTTCTCTCAAGTTACACAGTTTCTTATGGCTCTTGCCAATGCTTGTTTTCTCAAATTACAAAGTTCATTATATCGTGGGATTCCACAAAACTGCTTTCATTCAGATTGGTATTCAACCGTACTTGCTGTCATTCAGCTGGATATTCAAAAAAGCTTGCTCTCATTCAGTGTGTTATTCAAAAAAGGCTTGCTGTCATTTAGATCGGCATTCATTTAAAGTTTCCACAAGTCTGACGTGCTGGCCTGCCGTCTCGGTATCCCACTTACTAGGGCGAGTCACTGGTTGGTGCTTACGGAGTTCCAAGAAGGCTTCCAGCCGCCACATGCTCTCTCTCTCTCGTGCAGCGCTTCGTTCTGTCTCCACATCGACTCTCCGTGGCTTCGCTCCCACCGCCAATGCGTCTCCCGCCGCTCAGGCCTCGCTCTGCAGCTTTGCCTGGTCACGCCGGTTCCCTTTACGTAGTCTGCCACAGGCCTCCAGTTTCCTTCGGCCTTGCTTCCTGCTGCATACACTCTGCGTCTACTCGGGGTTCTCAAGCACTCCGTCTGCCACGCCGCCTTCCAGGAGAGGTCCGCTCTCGTCCAGCAGTCCGTAGAACTACTTCTACAGCTGACTCCATTTTCACCGTTCTTGCTGCTTTTAAACCTCCCACTAGGTTGATTGGTCCAAAATGGACTAGACCGCTCATTGCTTGTTTGGGAGTTCTGCATCACTCTTGATTGCCTCCTCCTCGTCCCAGTAATATGGAAAGGACTGGCAATAGTCTGCAAAAGCCTCTGGGATGTCGGACTTGTTATGAAAGGGAAATGGGGGATACAGCATCCCACTCAAGGGTGCCTCTTCTCCACTCCACAAGTATCCTCCACCCAGGTAGTTCTCACTCGCATATCCACCCCCAGGGTCAGGATCCGATATCGAGGGCCTTTCGCTGGCCACCTGGGAGGAGGACATACAGGTAAAAGAAGTGGGGATGCCTTCAGATTCCTCACAGGACCCAGTGAAGGAAAAACAAACGCCCTTGGGTGTCTGCAATATGATTAGACAATAGCCCAGGCAAGGGGACATCTAAAAGCTGAAGTCATTTCCACTATGATTTTTGTAAAGACTACATGGGTGGAGTTTAAGCCAGAAAGAAGAGATTTGGACTGGTAGTGATTTCCTGATGCCTCAATCGTAGGAATGTTCTATTGGCTTCCAGGTAGGAATGTGGATGCAAGCCTAGTGTAAGCTGATGACGCAGGTCTAGTCTTCTTTCTGAAGAGCAGAAAGGATATGCCCCGAAGGTGCCATTTTAAAGGACTAATTCAGGAGATGAAAAGTGAAAAGAGGCAGTCCAGGAGTTAACATAGACCCCCTTTTCTTTTCTGTGATAAGAATGCAGGAATACATTCTGGCTCCATTCTTTCATAGGAACCGTTCTATGTCGTTGGCAGTGGCAGTAGCTTTTGGATCTCAAATGGATAATCATTGGCTAAGGCTAGGCTGAGATGGGCAGTAAGAATAAGCATACACAACAAAATAACTGCCTGGATGACTGGGGGGTTTTCAGCCATTCTTCTTTTGCTCAGATGCTCTGGCTGAGCAGAAGACGTCTGTGATGCTTTCTCTTATTTGCTTCTCTGACCAATGGGCGGAGCTGTCATGTCTGTTCTGTCAATTAGAAAATCCTTTTAAGTCCTTCAATGGCCATGACCGGTCCTGATAGTAACAGGTGACATGAGTTTGAAAGGGATTATGTGATTGAGGCTTAGCTGTGATGTCGAAAGGGAATCCAAGGTTGCCAGGTCTCAACACATTCTCAGATTCCTGCCCACCTTGGGATGGTAGGGATGACTTGCCCATGTTAGCATTGGCCTATCATAACAGCTCAGAAATTAGTGCAAACCCATCATGCGCAAGAGAAACCAAAGAGTTGCTTGCTTTTTGCTTAGACTTTACAGGCTTGAACAAGCAATTATGCTTGATTTCACTGCCCTCCAATAGAAAGTCAAAACTTTTGACAAGGACTGATCTTCCAGAAGTGAGGACAATTGTCATTGTTTAGACTTTGGTTTATGCTTCCTGTGGTACTGATGTGGTTCAAAGAACTTCACAGATTAAAGGCCTGAGAGATCCAGGTCTGAGTTATGCAAGTAACAAAGGCTGGAACATAGGCAGCAGACCAGTGTTACCCTGTTGTGAGATAACTTTAGGAGGCATGTGAGGAAGCATATGAGGTGTTGTGTCGAGTTTAAATGTTAGGAACAAAAGGTTGGGCCTTATAAATTAAGACATATCCTGGGGCTGAGGCCCTGTTACTTTAGGCCTAGAGGGCACCTCAAATGATATCCTAGTATTAAGCACTGAGCGCATCCTGGATAGCTTCACTATGTTAGATCGGGTCCTAATAAGGCTTTTGTTCAATGAGGCATCCATCAGTGGTCAGGAAAAAATGTCCTAGAAAGGGCAGATCTCCTGATCGGGGTGCCTGTGAAACGAAATGGCTAGTGCCTTAAGATTTCACAGATCGCTGCGATTTTCCAGAAACAAAGCTTGTGATTTCTTGTGGCAAAAAAGCAAAAAATGGAGGGACACACCTGCAAACACGAGTCCACAGCAATGCACAAAGCAAGGCCAAGGGACCCCAGGACCCAATCACTGGAGACAGACTGTGTGCTGGTCAGCTTAGGAAAACTGTAACTTGAAGAAATATATATTGAACCTGGAGGACGGTCCATGGTGGAGGGCTGAGACCAAAATTTGAAACGAGATAAGATAATACTTGTGCTGGACAAGAAAAGGACCAATGGGAATGGAGCCTAACATTGCAAATGTCCACATAGCTCCTGGTGCAGTTTCGTTACTCCTGCTTAGCAAGGAATGTCCCAGTCAATTTCCCAACAATATATTGGAGTAGCCTTCTTTTTGTATGATGTCTGCATTGGAGCGAGAGCATGCACTAATTAATGTTATGGTACATTTTCTTATGCAGGGCATTGCCACAACAGTTGGTGGTCTCCTTATGCAGAACAATCTTAATGTCAGATAAATATTTGGTAAATCAGAGCCAGTAAAGATGGTGATGATTAGGTTCTAAATAAAAAAACCTGTTTCATTAGGAAAAATAAAACGGACTGATTTTCTTCTAAGTCTGAGAGAGACTGCCAAATGTCAAAAACAGTCTGGGAAAAACAGAAACCTCTTGTCAATGAGGCAAACCTGCCCGCTACTGTAGGTTGATCGACCAGGCCCGTAGTCAATCCAACGGCATTTTCACTGCAGTAAAAAAATGAATGTGTAAATCCAATCAAATATGCTAGTGGAGTTCACTCTCCTGAGCTGTGTGCTGAGATTATTCACTTCTTTAATGACAAGATTAGCTTTATTTGTACAGGAGTGCGTGAGAAACAAGCACGTTGAGGAGTGCATTATCAACCTTGTTCTGTCCCTGACTGGGATACATTTACCCCAGTTCTGTTAATTGGGTTCTTATATTTGATTTCTGGATTACCTACACCATGTTTGGATGCTCTAGTTTCAGATAAACTTGTTATAGCTCTGACATCTGATACATGTGCCACTCTCCAGGCTGGCTATCCTTATTGCCTCTTTCACCCAGGGATAGTTTCCTGGTCAATTAAGATGTGGTTTTATCACTCCCCTATTGAAAAGGCTAGACTGATTGCAAGGATTTGATTAATTTTCCCATAACCAGTGACAGTTTACGAACATGGAGATCTTCTCGAGGCTTATCAGTTAAGCTGTATGTCAAAACATGGCACACACCTCCCAGTTCCAGATGGTAAAAGGCATCCTCTACATTACTGATGTGGAGAACCATGCCTGTTAATATTACTAGATCTCTGTTGTATTTAACCCACCAGACTACGAGGCATTGATTACCCTTTTGATGAGCACCCCGATACCCATGTACGCAGACAAGAGGGAAATTATATTTTCTCTTTGGCAGATTTCAGTCTGTTCAGATGGAGACTTCCAGTTCACCACCCTTGCCCGTATGTTGCCCATGATTTTTAATCTGTACATTGTCATTGGTGTATCTGGTTATCTGCTACAGCCTTTCTATTCCTCAATATGCATATGACACGCATCTCTATTTACAGGTGGCTTTGGGGAACGTATCCCCGCCAACCTGGGCATTGCCTCTAAGTGACTGAGGCCTGGAAATACACAGTGTCTGTAAAATGAAAGATTACAAGACTGAATTGCTTCCTTTTGGACTTGGAACATGATTTAGCCTTAAATACTAAATCCAAGCACTACACTGAAAGAAATAATGTAATGCTTAATTTGGTTGTCTTGCATTGGCTCCCCTTTGAGGCACAATGTTTGGTTAAGTTTGGGTCCAGGCTTGTAGGGCACTTTACGTACAGCCACCCCCATAATTGGATTTGAAGATTCAACTTTTGGGAGGTAGTAGGAATAAAGATTAGGACCCAAAGCAAGTATTTTCCTGTTCGATTCCTCACTTATGGAAAAGACTGCCCATTGCTTTGCATTTGGCTTTGATGCCACTTTGCTTTCGGTGTTCGTTGAAAACATTTCTGTTCCCAGGGTGGAATACATTAATTCTAGCTTGTCTCGCTTCTGCATTCACACTTTAATAGCACGTTTCAGGTGATGGATTGTAATACCTGCTCTTAATAATATAACTGTTTGCCCAGCATTTTGTTAATCATCAACGGAAGATCAGTGTTAAGTTTACAAATTATTTTAATAAAATAAACAAATACAATTTGAGCGATGTATCAGTGTTTTAATGTGGGACGTGTGCATCATATTGCTGTACAAGTGATTTTATGTGAGTACTTACTCTCGAGGAGTTCTATGTGTGACAACATGTTTGTATGGGTGCCCATGTTTGGCCTGCAGGTTAGTACGGTTGGTTGTTGTATGAGGGAGCTATATGAATATGTTCAATGCAAGTGGGTATCAAACATTGTGCGTCTATAGAAAGGTACTGTACGAATGAGTCTGCACGACCGAGGGCTTGGTGATAAAATGGCAAATGCTTTGTGGAGTGATAATACACAATTCTTCTTCTGGTCTTTTACTTCACATTTGCACTATTCTTTTGTATTACCAACCGCCTTGCTTCAATTTGTAACTGGGTGTGACGACATTGCCTGATGCTTAACTCCTTATAAACCAATGAGATCTAACTTCTGGCATCTAATACTCCTGTTTTTTCTCCTCTCATATATTCTTTCCATTCAATTCCCTTATACTCCTCTGCCTATGGCTCGCAATATGGTGATCCTCATTGACAGCATTCTTAAACTCCTACTGTTTTTCACTTCCACAGGCACGGTCGCTTGGTTGCATTCACATCTACCACTCCACAAAAACGCATGTCTCTACTCTACTTCTCAGCAGGCTGAACTCCTGCAGCAGCCTCATAGTTGTACATGATTAGTTGGGTTAGTCCCATTATAAGTGTCGTGCTAAACTTTACTACACTCACACTCTCTCTACAACCTTCCAGATTCCTCATCAACATCCCCATATCGCCTTTATTTGCGTTAAATTGGTTCTTTTTCCTTTTCAAAATCCTCCTTGGAAAAAAAAATCTATCCAGGTGCCTGCTAACCACCCCTAACCCCCTTGCCCACCCATAACCCGGTTTGCTCAATTTCTTGTTACTTCCACTCCATTCTTTGCTCAAAGGCCTCCCTTAACCTTGTCAGACACTATCTGCCCTCCGCCACCTCTTGCTTCTTCATGTTCTTTACTCCTGCCCCCAGGGATCAAGGACAGTCCCACTATAAGCAGCTCTAAGTTTGCCTTCAAGAATCACCTTCTCTTCCCAGATTCTGTGTCTATCCTCACTCCACCTCTCCTGCAATTCCCACTGTTTTAAATATCTGTTCAGGTTTGTAGCTAATCAAGATATGATATAATATTTTTCCCTGTGACATTCACAATTTTTGTTGCTAACTCTATCCCCTTCACAATTTGGTTTGTGTAATTAAAATCATGTATTGTGCATTGGAAGGTATCCAGCAATATAGGACAGTCCTGCATGTAACAAGCTTTATGTAGAGTACTCTTATGTATCTCCTCCTCTCCTGTCTCCCTAGACCCCTCTCGCTTTCACCAATACTATCCACCTTCTCTCCCATTGCACCGGATGAGGTCTCTAAAGTTGTCCGCTCTATGAAAGTCTCATCCAAACAGGTGCTCGCTCCTCTTCCAGAACTATCAAGGACAATATCACGTCTCTCGCACCGCCTTGGCTGGCTTCTGTAACCATTCCTTTGCCATTGGCTCTTTCCCACAACCCCTTAAGCACTTCCTTGTGCACCCTCTCCCAAAAAAGCTGTCTGCTGACCCTTCTTGTCCAGCTAACTATCGCCCTATCTCAATCAGCCCTTTCTTGAGCAAACACCTGGAGAGGTTGGTCATCCCCCAACTGACCCAACACACTGAATCCGCAGGCTTTCTCCACGATCACCAGTCTGGCTTCAGAGCTTCCAGAGGCACAGAAACTGCTCTCCTGAACACCTGCTATCAAATCTAGATTCCAACTCTCCCTCTGTTCTGATCCTTCTCGATCTTTCCCCTGCCTTTGACATGAGCAGCCATGCCATAGTCATGAATCGTCTTTGTGATACCATAGGCATCACGGACCGGGCACTGGCATGGCAGACTTCCTTCCTCTCTAACAGACCTTTTCAAGTGCAACTTGGCCCTTTCCTCTGCTCCGCCTCACTCTGCCTGTGGCATCCCACAGGGCACTATCCTACCTACATCGCCCCTCTTGCTCACCTGATCTCCACCTTCTCTCTTCACTTCCAGTGTTATGCTGGTGACACCCAGTTCTCCTTTAAGCTTTCCTCTTCTACATCCTCTCCTTCCTCTCTCCTACCCGATTGCCTGAATGCTATTCAGGCATGGTGCTCTGCTAATCATATCTGCCTTAATGCCAGTAAAACCGAGATCCTCCTCAATGGGACGCCTGCTCCCTGTTTCCCTCCCACTCTCTGGCTGCCCTCCTTGGGTCCCCTCCCCTCACCCTCTTGTGAGGCAAAAAATCTTGGGGTAATCTTCAACTCCTCACTTCTTCTCCCCTCACATCAAGGACCTTGCCAAGAAGTCCAACTTTCAGCTCCACCTCCTCAGAGGCATTCTCCCATTCCTCCCTTTATCCAGAAGCTCAATGTTTCCAGAGCTCTGGTTCTCTCTAGGCTGGACTACTGTAACAGCATCTTCCTCAATCAGCCTCTTTCAACCCTTTCGCCCTCTTCAACTTCAATTCTTCAGTATAGGGCTGCTAGATTTTTCCTTGGCATAAAGCCCAGGGTCTGCATCCCTCCAGCCCTAACATTGATCCATTGGCTCCCAGTTGCAGCAAGGATCCAATTCAAGACCCTCTGCATCATCCACACCGCTTTCTGGGGCCTGGTACCCTGCTACATCCAACATGCTCTCCCTAAATACCTCCCTTCTAGAGTCCTTTTGTCCTCTAGCTCCAACTCTCTGCAGTTCAGACGTTTTACCAAGTAGAGAGTGAGGGTAGATCTCTCTCTTCGAAAGGAAACTCCCTCTGGAACGGCATCCCTGCCCCTCTCAGACTTGAGATGGATCTCCTTAAGTTCCAGAAGCTTCTCAAGGCTTTCCTTTTCTCCTCCTCCTTCTCTCTCCCCTCCCTTGTTAATTGTCCCCTGCGACTGGTGCCTGGCCCCTTATGATTTTTACAGGGACCAGGCCCTCCACGACCAGTCCTCCCCAGCACTTGCCCTCGGGCACCCCTCCCTGAGTAGCCTGTTTCTCGTCCACCACACCTCGCACTAGCTGATCCTTTCCCATGGTTATCCGCCTGGCACTTGCCCTCCCTGGGCTCCCCCCTGCACTTGCCCAGCGCCCTGGGCCCCCACCTGCTGCACTTCCCCCTCCACACCTCCCCTGCCCTTATTTTCACTGCAAAAGCATGGTACGAATGTCACAAAGCCTAGTAGAAAGGTGTATTGCTGATTTTGTTATTCTCCTTTATGCCCCTCCCCTTTCTTTTCTTTGTGGCGCCAGGAAACACTTGTGTATAGGTGACTTACAAATGTCCAATAAATAAAGAAATCCAAGTCCTCATGCTTTCTTCAGATGAATACAAATAAATAAGATTGGTGTGTTCTGGTTTCATTTATCTCCTATCAGAGTCTGTTTGCAGGTGTGTGTTAAGACATTGTGTAATGTGGGAGTGCTTTTGTGTTTCCACTCTGAAAATCGATTACATGACTGGGAATCATGGGTGTGTTTTGTTTGAATGGAAAGATGCTATGGTTGTGCAAGACTAGTGGCCATCGTGTGAGGCGATATTTGTGTGTAATATGGAAATTATTGCTATGTGAAGCATTTCTTTAGGTTAGGGGGTGCTTTGTGAATGGTTATTGTGTGGAAGGTTCTATGTGTATGCACTTTGTTAATGAGCATATTATGAGGGGTTCAGTAGGCTTTGCTGGGCAGGCGGGAGTTCTTTGAGTGACCCGTGTGGGTATGTGTTGTGCGAACAGATGTTGAATACGTGGTTTCTTTGTTTGCTCTTTGAACGATATTGTGTAGTGGGTTTCCATGGGTGTGTGCTCTGAGAGTGGTGGTGTTGTCGAATGGGGTTTCTGAGTGGACGCCTTGTTAAATGGCATCATTACATTACAAGGTTCTATGGAGGTGAGCTAAGAAAGTATTTATTTGAGAGTACCATGTTTATGTTATGACTCGCAGGTTTCTGCATGCATGCTTGCTATTAGTAGGTGCTGTATACATGCACACGGCTCCTGGGCTTGTGTAGGAGCTGCATTTAGGGGGCTACCTTTTACATGCCCATGTATGCCTTCTTCTGATGAGCAAGCAATATCCAGGATGGTGGCTCTTGGACTTCAAGATGATCGGATTGGTTGGGAAGTGAGATGTTCACCGAGTCACCCAACTCTTTAAAACAAACATTGGCAATGCCAACAGTTTTGGCATGGGAAGGCATTTACCAGGCACTTCTGTAGTGGTTTTAACAGGTCATCAATGGTAGCAGCTGCAAAATGGTGCTAGTACATGGGCATACAACAGCAGTGGCTGGCAAATGCCTAATACTTATGCACCGGCAAAACATGTTGGCTTTGACAATGCTTGTTTTTAACAGGTCAGTGGAAGACATACCTGGCTAAGACATTTTACTACACCAGTTACACGTTTACATCTCCAATTAAGTCACTAGCTCCCAGAAGAATGCTTTGAAAAAACACTGGCATGCACTTCCAGCACAAAGGTTGATGGTAAGGCTTGATAAAAGTAGCTCAAAGAGATCTCTAGAGGATGTATTTTGGAAAACCTCTCAACTCACACACTTTGGAGCCTTGGAAATAGTTTAATCACCCACCAAGCCCTTTATCCGTCCATATACTTCAGTGGGTTCTCACAAGCCCAGAACAGAAGTGTCTGCTTTCACCCACGCAGGGGCCTAAAAGGTTGAGAGGTATCGTTTTGGGCGGGAAGGGGCAGAAATTTGGGGCCAATGGTCATAGGGATTATCATAGCCATAGGCAGCCAATGGGTGCATAAATAACCAAACAACACCTACAAGCTGTGTGTCCCTCCTCACATGCCATTTCTCTATAGCAGTACTCCAATGCAATAGTTTCCGCAAGCACATAATAGCCAACTATAAAAAATCAAGGTGGACGCTGTGTGACTGTGGAACAGCACGTGTGCAGTGTCAAGAGTTTTGTGCTGATACTGGGCTGTAAATATCGTGGTGTGCGGCTGTGTAGAGGGCTTCAGGTGAGAATTATGGTTTAGGTGCATGGCTGCAGAGCGTCTGTGGTGTACATGAGTTTCTATAAAGGGGTGTTACGTGTATATTATATGGGTTGGTGTTGTGATGATGTGCATACAGTACGTTCTATGTGGACGTGCTTCAGGTCAGAATTATGGCTTAGGTGCATGGCTGCAGAGCGTCTGTGGTGTACATGAGTTTCTATAAAGGGGTGTATATTATATGGGTGGGTGTTGTGACTGGATGATATACAGTACGTTTTATGTGAACGTTGCGACGGGGCTGTGCAGATCAGTACTTTCTTCAATACGTTTAATGTGAACTTTGCGACGGGGCTGTGCAGGTCAGTACTTTCCTCAATACGTTTAATGTGAACTTTGCGACGGGGCTGTGCAGATCACTACTTTCGTAACATGGGCGATAGGACTGGGCGGCGAAGAAGGGAGTTGTGCGCTGTGCTGTCCCTTAGCGGTGCCTGTGGGCATTTTGTGACGAGGTGGCGCATACGAAGGCTCTGGCTCCTGGTACTATTGGTTGGTTGTTCATATGTGGGTTATAGGTATAGGCCCTAATAAACAAGATGCATGTATAGGAGCAGGATCGATGAGCTGGTGCTTCGAGCGTGTGATGCACATGGAAGTTCTAAGGATGGACGATGTTGGGTGTATTGTGCAGTACATGTGTGGGTGGGTCTATGTGTGGCAATGAACTTGTGGCAAGGCAAGGGTGTACTGGACGGGCACGTCGGGACATACATGATTAGCCTGATGTGTGCACGTAAAGTGTGTCCAACACGCTAATTTGCAAACTACCAGGGCTCAGGGTTAGCAAAAATGGAACTTTCTCTGGGAAGTAAAGCCATTGCGCGCCCCAGCGAGCGCTGCGCATGCGTACAAGTTGTTTACCTCTGGTGGCTAGGCACAATCTCGTATCCTGGTCTATAACGTCTGGAGGACCCATCGTTCTTCTACCCATGTCTTCCCGCCTCCAACTCTTCGGCATAGCAGCAACGACTTTTCGGCCAATCACTGTCTGGTCCGCGGCCTCGTCTGACCAATTAGCACCAATGTGTTCTCAAGAAACCGAACAACCAATGTGGTGAAGGCAGATGGCTGACGAAAGAAACACGTTCCAGAAAAGGCTACAACAGGCAAAGGGCGGTAGAGGAAGGGTGGGGCCTGCAGGGGGCACAACCACACAGGTGAGGAGAAGGTCAGAGGTAGTGGAGGTCACGTTGAGGGGTAACAGCAGAAATGGTGGACCATCGCTGTCAATTCACCCACTGTTATCACGAGTATATCATGCACTCAGTTCATTTTTAGCATTTCGCCTCAGTTGGGTTTGCTTAGTGTATGGGGGCAAATATATTTTCTCAGGTTCGATCGCCGTGTTACGTTTGCTTTTTCATATTTTTAGATTTTGTATTTCTTAGCTTTAACTTTTGTAATGATCTGGAATAGTATCTTCACAAAAACTGCAAACTATACATTGCTGAAATCGATGTCTTTTGTTGTCAAATTGATTTTTCTGATACTGATACTTTGGGCCACTTTCCAGTTGAATTATGATTACTGTTTCGGACAGTATTCCTTCCATACACAAGTGACCGAAATTTGAGTGGCGGGGTAGCTCCGACCAATACCATTCGTTTTTAGTCAAAACAAAATTCACTTCATACAGTGGCCCTGCAAACATTACCTGCAGTCCAATGAATTCCAATACACGTTCAAACTATACTAGCATTGTTTGGTAACTCTTACGTGGGCACTTGCTCACAAGAAATGTCAGCGAGTCAAGCCCGAAGATTCACAAGTATGGCCTTTTTTACGATGTATATTGATGTCTTTTAAAAAGATGGTAGGATATATTATTACGAATATGGTCAACTTGAGGTACAATGCTTTAAACTCTTTTGTGGTATACAAAACATAAAATCCTAAATCTTAAATTTCACAAATCTTGAAATGTGTTTATGTTAAAGTTGTAGAGGCAACAATGCAAGTTAGAATGATAATACCTGTTGAGAGGGCGTAGGGCCTGCAGCTTTTTTGCAATACAGATGTTTTGGACGAAAGCTCACATCAGCATAGCTCCGAACTCACGCTTTTGGCGGGTATCACCCGCCTTGCAATCAGCTGACTCACCTGCCAAGCCCCCTATATATCCACTTCCATGGGCACTCATCAGCCCCCCCACCCTCCCAAAAAATCAGGTGTTTTCATCCGCCTTGGTGACACACAAGGTTGAGAGCTATGCATCAGCACTAGCCAGATGAGGGACTGAGTATTCAATCAAGAAGGTAGAGGGGTAAGAGTCACTCTTCACATCCGCAGGCAATGCTCCATTCAATCCAGCGGTCCCTCAAATCTACCCAACTCGCAGCATTCCCCCCCCCATTCCCAACCCCCTCAACATTCCGAACCAGGGTTTCCACATAGAAAAGACAAGGGATTGGTCATAACAGAACGCAGAGGTTAAGCTAATACAAGGAAACTATATGCTTTATTTACATATGTAATTTTTCATCCATTGTGGGGGATGACTTGTCTGATGCTACTTCTAGGAGGATTTCTTCCCTAAACACAATCATCAACTTTGTCTACGGTAGTCACAGGTACCAGCTAGATGTTTGCAATAGCTCCAGTGCACGCTGGGGCAATCGGGGTAGTAAGATAAGGGTACTCTTTCCGCTCCTCCTTCACTCTGGGAGAGGGCTCTCGCACCTGTGCACTTGGTCAAACAGCCAGTGACCAGACCTCATCATCTTCCAGGATGACTACACAATATCTCGCTCCACTTATTATTTTTTGGACCTAGACCTTTCTTGTCCTGACACTGGGGATTTAACCGGGGGTTGGAACCTAGTCACCGAACTACCATTGCTATTCTTTCAGCTTATGATCCACTCAAAACGCTTTTCATAGGAGTTTTGGGTAGGATGAATCAGTGTCTGTCAACAGGGACAGAGTTGGCTAATTCCACCCAGCTGCCACAAAGGAAGGTGTCCTGTTCTCTATACTTGAAGAAAACAAAAGGTAACACCTTAGAGTAGGGTGTGGTGCAGTTTACCTAGAACATTTGCTTCAAAACCTCTCTCCAAGACAGACCTGCCTTGAGTGCCAATGGAACACCCACCTAAGTAGTCAGTTCACTCTCTCAACCAACCCTCTGGAACATGTGTGACACAGAGCCATTTTGGAGTGCTTAAAGAATGTGTTCCCCAGAAACCTCCTCTTTGCTTCCAGTGTTAACTATACCCCATTGTCTGACGATCTCTCAGGGAAACCCCTACTTACAGAAGAAATGCTCTAAGAATCTAATAATTTCAGTGGCCGAGGCTTCTCCCACAGCCTTTCACTTGCGCCACTTATTATGGTACTCAACAAGAACAAACAATTTGGTACCCCAATATAACCCTTGAATGGGACTTTTGACATCCATTGCCACCTTGAGCCAGGGCTCTAAAGGGACCCATATTGATTCTCCCTTATTGCTAACGGAACAATCTTGGCAGGACCTGAAAAGCCTGTCAGTGATGGCATTCATGCCGGGCGGCCAAAATGCCTGTCGAAGTCTCCTCTTAATGAGGTTGCAACCCAAGTGCCCCTTATGTGCTAAGTGTATAATGGTCTCACATAATGTCACAGACGATATGATCTTGCTGTTCCTTCCCAACTGGGCAGCTATAGCGCATTCTTCCCCTTGTACCAGGGCCTGGGTCGCCACTCCTTTTCTGAAGTGGAATTACAAGGCCACCCACTGACGGTCCATTCTCTGATGCATTTGTGTGCATCGTCCTCAGCTTCTGCTTGAGCGTATGCTTCTTCAGAAAAGGCAAGCAACCCTATACTGGTCACTACCATGTCACTGTCGGATTGGCCACTCTCCTCCTGCAACGAGGCAGTGTGGATGCATGACAAGCAGTTGGCCCTCCTTCAACTTTCCTAGGTTTTCTGTGACGCCTCTATTCCAGAGTCCAGAAATCCCCTATTTCTGATATTCATACTGGGTTGGCTGCATAGGCCTTAATTCGGATACTGAGCAGTCTTTGCCCCTCACAAATTAACGGAGAAAAGCTTTTTTCACCAACATAAATTCAAGCTACACACTCTGTTTTGGTATGAGATGCCGGTGTGACCCTCCTAACAGTGAATTCTCACTTCTCATTAAGAGAAGTGGTCCATTTCAATGTCAGGAGGTAAAAGTTCTTCTAGCGCTCTGTTCAGATATGTGGTGTAAGTGGTTCTGGAGATGATGGTCCGGAGGGAACTGCTGTCAACCTTCATGCCAATTTCTGTTCCTCCAGCCTTCAAGACGTCTGAGGGTCCTCTTGTTGGTGGTGTGGAACTTTAATTCCAAGACATGTCTTCCACTCACCAAAGCGGATTCTTCAATGGATTTTACAGTCCTGTCGAAGGACCATTTGTTAGATGATTCCCTGCCCAAGCGTGCAAAGTGCCTTCATTTCTTGCATCTGAGGCCAAGGACATTTTTTGTTGGGCAGAACTGGTTTTCAGCTATGTGTCTAGGATAGCCGCACCTGAAGCACTTAGGTCTCTTTGCCGGGTTCCCTTGGGGTTTAACAGTACATACAGTCAGTCGCACTTTCATGATTATGTAGTTTCATTTGTTTGACATATCTTGCAGTTTACCCAAAACTTCAGGCTGTGGCAATGGCTTCCTCCAGAGGAGGGTTCTTGGTTAAGAGATATTCCAGGATTTTCAGGTTATTTTTGCATCCAAGTAGTAGATCTCTGATGAGGGAGGGGGTCAAGTCACCAGTGTCACGTGTGACTCAAGCCACTCAGAGCAGTTACACATTTCTCCACTAATTTGTGAGGCCTTTTTGCCCTCTGAAATAATTTGTGCTTCTCAAAAACAGTATTGGTGTTAAGAACAAAGTGGTTTAGCAATATGAGACGGCTTTTGTGAATTCATCCACCTCACACACCCTGCCCCTTCTGCTTCAGGCAGTCCATTGTAAATGCTACACCCCTGAGTGCGCAGGTTGTGCAACAGGGTTGCTTCCTTCCTTGCTGCTGAGAAACTTTCGCCACTGATTGCAGTTTGGTAAGTGTCAAACTTCCTTTTGCACCAGTACTATAAAACGGGAGGGTGGCCTGGTTCAGCTGGGAACAGGGGCCGGGAGAGGGGAGTGCAGTGCCATGCTAACTGCAGCCATCTTTCAGTTATGTAAGTTTGCTGATGGGAGTTTTTACCTGTGTTGTAATGTAGATGTTTAAACAGTCTAATAGGAGGAAACTGGCTTATAGTTTGCTGGTCAGAACAGTCATACAACGAATCTTCTGGGCTGTTGAGCAGACTCTGGTAAGGTGCGTTAAGCAATGGCAAAAGAGGGAGCGAGATCAAGACTGTCAATCATACATTTGCCCTGGTTGTCAGCAACATAGATTGTGCGTCTTTCACGGGGTATGAAGGTTCTAGGGTGAAGCTGGAAGATGAGGCACAGGGTGCACAGTGTCTATTTTGGAGCACACAATGAGGATGTACTGTCACAGAGGCTGGGGGTACGATTAAGAGTCGACCCCCCAGACCGACGCTTGTCTCCACTTGGCGATTGAGTATACAGGCAAGAAGGTAGGTGGGGAAAAAACGATTATATTCACTTCCGAAGGCTATGTTTCCTTTCGTCCATCTGTCCCCCCCCACACACACACACAACCTTCTGAATCCAGCATTCCTGTGCTCCAAGTGTAACCAACACCACCAGATTTGGCAGAAGATATGTGGAGAGATCATTTCAAAATGATAATTGGGGAGGGCCCTTTTTACAGCTGGGGTAAACCCACCTGCGTATGTTGACAACAAAAATGCATTGATCCGGTGTGGTTTAAGAGTTTCATATACAAAAGGGCAGAGGAAAAATTGTACGTTTTTTGGGGCGCAAGCAGTTTCACCTGATGCAATTTTGTATTTTTTTTTTTTTATTTTTTTTATTGTTGTATTATTAGTTTGCATAAACCCTTATACAACATATAACACAAATGAAAAACACATTTATACCTTTCATACAACCAATACATAGGCATATAAGAATGCACTGATATAAAAGATGGTTATCATACAATACAAGAAAAGAAACAGAGAAAGAAATTTCATCTAAAACATCTAGGACATCAGCATTATACAAAATTCTTAAAAGATTCCTTCCCAGCCCTAAAATCAAATTACATAGTAGTTATATGCCTTGTTAATATCATAACCCGTTTGTTTCCTATTGGTACCTACACAATTAATTCTTTATTTTTGGCTTCCAATTCCTCCGTTATATTTTGAAGCAATAAATTCAAAGCGAGAATTAGGGAGATATTAGCACCCCACATGCAGCGACTCCAGAACAGATTTTTCGACATTTCTAAATCCTCATCAAATCTATCGGTGAGGTGTAGAGCTCGTTTCGACCCAAAATGGACACATGTTAAGACGAGGTGTTTGAGAGTTTCTAACATGTCAGTTTCTCCACAAAAACGACATGTAAGACTAGGTAAAATATAATTAAGCACCTTTTCTTTATGTATCCAATAATGAATTCTTTCTAGGGTCGGCATCTGGTTAAGTCTAAAACGCATAAATGTGGTTCTCGCCCTGTAGCAGGGGAATCTAAGTAAATAAACGGGGATACATTCCCTTGCATGTACAAATTTAGCATATTCTTTATAAGTTGCATAGGACTCTATTTCATTGACTGTATCCACCCAATCCGCCTTGAATAACAGTTTCTTAACTAGGCCGGGTCGTTGCACCAAGTCGTCTAAACTAGAGCCTAAGTTATATAGCAGAGAATTAATTCTGTCGCTGAATCCCTTAATTGATTGAACTGATCCAGATTTAATCACCCTATTCAACAACTCATACAGGGTATTCATAAGAGGATCATTCATTTTTCTAAAAAAGGAAAGCTGTCTCCACAAATATCTGGCTTTAAGTGAGACAAGACATAGTTTGTGCCGGATGATGGCATTAGGGATTGCCATGGAAAGGCCCATTACTTCCTTCCATAATTTTCCCTGAACCACATTTAAATAGGAACTCATATCCTTGGTGCAAATATCCAGACCATATAAGAGAACCGGCTCACATTTAGCAAGGTAGAAGCGTCTAATGGGTAGGAGCGAAAATTTACATACTCGAACCCTCAAAAATTTCATTTGAATCTTTAATTTAGAAGCTTTTTCTGCAAGACTCAATTTCCACCTCTTTAGGCTAGAATTGTTAGAAAAATTATAGCCTAAATATGTTATGGCCTGCACCTGTTCCACCGGATTGTCCCCCATCTTCCAGACATAAGATTTAACAACTCTCTTCTTAGAGATTACAATCGATGGGGATTTCGATGCATTGGGGGAAAGATTATTCATCATAGCATATTGATAGAATATATCCATCCTTCTACGAAGACCCCGTGGGGTACGATCGAAAAGAATGAAATCATCCGCAAAGGCCATCCACTCAATAACCAAACTTCCCATCCTAACGGGAGCGATGGAAGGACCCCGCCACATATCCTCCACATCGCTGACGTACAGGTTGAAGAGCGTGGGTGCAAGTGAACAGCCCTGCTTAACCCCCACCTCGGTCTCTATGGGATCAGAAAGGGAGCCTTCGTAAGATAAGCGCACCCTGACAGAGGTATTTCTATGTAATAGAGCCAAGAGTACAACAGTCTTACGTGGAAAATTCATTGCTAACATTTTGGTCCACAGTCTATCTCTAATAACCCCGTCAAAAGCGTTAGAGAGATCCAAGGAAGCCATATAGACTTCGCCCATTTTAGTTTGGTGGACTGTATCTCTCAAATGAGCCAAAATATTTCCGTTCAGGTCTGTTCCCAAACCTTCTCTAAAGCCAACCTGAAATTTACTGAAGCAGGCATTCCTTCTAGTAAATTTATTAATGTCCCTTAAAAGTAGAATGCCAAAGACCTTACTAGCTGCATCTAAAAGGGCTATAGGTCTATAATTCTGGGGATTAAGAACGTCCCCTTTTTTAAATATAGGGACAATAATACTCTGGGCCCAGGTTTTAGGAATAGTATGGAATTTGAAGATATCATCAAATATAGGTTTGAGCAAATCAGCCCATATTCCAGGGGATGTCTTTATGACGAAGGGGGGAATGCCATCCCGGCCTGGTGCTCTAGAAGGTTTAAGTTTGTTAATGGCCCATTTAATGTCCTCTAAATCCCACCCACAGTCTTCCACCACGGGGGGACCTAAATCCAAGTCTTGTACCCTTGTAAGGTCAACAGGTAATGCAAACTTTTGCTTATAGAAGGCACTCCACACTTCTGCTTGGATCGGGCAATCAAGTTTGTCTTTTGCAGGCATGAGCATAGAGTTAATAGTTGCCCAAAATTTAACATCTCTGCCCTTACAAAGATTATGCATCATCGATTGATGTGCTTCATGATATTGATCCATTCTCAGTGATTTGATCAGATTTTTGTGTTTCAATATAATTTTTTTCTTTCTAAGCTGAAATTCGAAGAAGGGAATGGGCATTTTCTTCAAGGCTTTAATTTCACTATATTTATTACGCTTGGAGGTTTGGATTCTGGAGTCGCCCACCTTCATCCTAGGTTTTGTGACCTCCCTATCACTGGTGCTACTAATTTTATAAACACATGACAATATGGTATTGTAGTAGAATCCCCCCAAATCGATATCTTCACCTCTAGTAATATAAGGCAACCTTCTGGATAGGTTACCCAAAACCAGGTTATTGAATTTCGTAATTATTTTCTTATTCCATACAACCCTTCTCCCATTATTTCCAGCCTTTAGACCACACAGCGTGGGATTAATATAATTACCCACATTGGGAATGGAAAGAGAAAAACATAGGGGAATATGATCACCCAATTCCACCTCCATAAGTATCAATTTTCCACAGGCTTGCTTCCAGCTATTTGAAACATAGAAAAAGTCGATTCTGGAATTATTACTTCCTCTTTTCCAAGTAAATGTCGGTAAATTCCAATCCACGGCATGATCTAAAAGACCCAATTCCCAATGATCAAGATAATTATCCCACCGTAAGCCTCTTTTAATATGTGGTGGGAGCAATCTAGGAATCACCCCCCTTTCATTTAATGTGGAACCCTCAGCACAGGCCGA
Source organism: Ambystoma mexicanum (assembly GCF_040938575.1). Taxonomy (NCBI): domain Eukaryota; kingdom Metazoa; phylum Chordata; class Amphibia; order Caudata; family Ambystomatidae; genus Ambystoma; species Ambystoma mexicanum. The sequence goes on along the minus strand of NC_090936.1, from coordinate 494,951,496 downwards.
ATTGAAGTCCCCTCCCAAGATAATACGATTACCAAACCCTTTCTCGAACCATCCTCCCAGAATCATATTGAGAGTATCTTCCACTTCATCAATCGCCACTTTTAACGGGTTCCAATAGAGATTCAGCATGAGGATCGGCTCTACCCTATTCTCCGAAGTGAGAATAATACCCAAAAGCCAATCACTCCTAAAGATCACCTCCCTGTGAAACCCCAAATTACGATCAATGGCAATAATCAGACCCCCACTAGGTCTGCCCAAAGGTCCACGCGATGCTAAAGAAGAAAAAGTATAGAAACCTTCTATATTTATATCAGACAACATCATGATTTCCTGAAAAAAATAAATACGGGGGTGCACATAATTATCCCTTTTATTCAAAAACGTGTCGAGGTGTGCTCCCCCGCATGAATTCCAGGAAATCACATCTATATTAGAGCTGTTAGGAACGCCCACTCTCTTGTCTGAATGTCTCCAAGGTTTTAAGTGCTGGCTGTAACCATGACCAATCCTGGCCACTATTTAGAAGGCTAGAAATTAATGCCAACCCTGGACCAAAATGTTCTAGTTTATTATTACCTAATTGTGGGGTTTGTTGGGTTTGGTTGTTATCTGTTTCCTTATATTGAAGAAACTTATCAACCTCTTTGTCATCTACTAAAGTAGTTAGATCATAACCCAAAGAGTTGAGATTCTTTTCTTGAGCATGTACCATATCTGCTACCATCGCTGAATGAAAACAACTTACCATACGATGGTTATTATGATTAGGTAGAGAGATGGCGTCTATATCATCTGTTGTTATTGCTCGTAATAAGGGAATCTTTTTAAACAGACTTAAAAGGTAAGTTCTATTTAAATAAACCTGCGAGTCTGTTTTATTATTATTGATCCAACCCAGTATTTTCCCTGTACAGATCTTTATAGGGTGCTGGGCCGGAATAGATTGCTTCTTTATGTGATCCACACTAGATTTGAACACAGCCTTTTCTTGAGGTTCTTGGGTTTTGGAAAAGTATGTATCTTGGGGGGTATCTCCCGTATTATTACTAGTAAATTCAGTCCCCTTCTCAGCTAACACCATCAGCCCTTGTAAGGGGGTGATACTGGGACATGCTACTGCTGGAATTTCTTGGGAAATAATAGGGTGCCCAATTTGTTGTGTGCCTACAGATGTTCTAGCGTGTTTAGTACTAATTATTTTACCGAAAGCTGTCATCTTTGTTTGTTTAGTTTGTATGCGCTTGAGGCCAACTTTTAGTATATTATTCTCCTCCGTATTTAGGTCAGTATTAATTTCCCCCCTGGGCAGGGAGTCTTTATTACTAGGCTCCCCCCGAACCTGACCTTCTTCTTTATTAGAAGCCTTATGGTTCCCCCTATCATCAGGCTCTTCCTGAAGCGGTATATTTCTAATTCCTTTAAGATTCGCATTTCTGCCTTTAATTTTTACGTTAGGCATGTTTTTGCTTTTTTTGGGCATCCTAAGCTGCTTTTTTGTCTTTTTTCGTCTACCGACAGGGGATTGGGGCATCTCATTTATATCGTAGTCCGAGCTATTTACTGGAGCTGTTACATCATTATTCATGTTAGAACCTATTTCTAATACCTGGACTGCTAATTTTTCCTCTCTGTATTTTGTCTTTTGTTTACATTTTTGCCCTTTTTTAGAAGAATTATGTTGGGAGATTATTGAGCCCTCACTACTAATGTTTAGACATTCCCCCTCTTTTATCATTTCTCTCACCTGCATCTGAGCGCTGGACTTTTCCGTGTCCTGTTCCTGAGTAGGCCCTTCTGTTGCCATAATTATGGCATCCAGAAGGACCGAAGGACTATCTGGACAGCACAGTTCCTTTCCATAGTTCTCATTATTGGTTTTATTATCTCCTATTCCCAGGGAGACTCGATCCTCTACCACTATATTTGACGAGGTGGGGCGATCTCCTGTAAGCATAACTTCCAACAGAGTAGTAATCTTAGCATCCATGGCCATTAACCTGGTATCTTGTTCCTCTCTATATTTTTCAAATAGACTCTTTCCGTTAGTAATCTGTTCATTAATGTTCTTAGCCTCCACTATACCCTCTAAGAAAGCCAGACGAGTCACCAATTGGTTAAAAGCCGCTTGTTGCCCTACCATAGAGCAACCAATAGTCTCTTGGGATTCACCTAGGGTTTTCAAAGCCAAATTCAAACTAATGTGTAAATTGGATAGAAGTGGTATCAGGTAATCTCCTTTCTCCTCCCTTCTCAAACCAGGAGACTCCTGTTTATCTTCGGCTACCCCACGATTTTCCAATATGGTTCGCTGAGGGTCGGTAGCTTTACCTACAGTTATGGGTAAGTAATCCCTTTCCTTATCAGTTTGGGTATAGCTGGTCTTACTGTATATAGGTGGTATAAGTGTCTTTGTAATCGGTCTAATAGGGGATAGGTCTCTACCCTCTTGTTGTTTCCACATTATATGAGTGTTTCTATTTTGTGAGAGTGTATCAATTGGAGCACCCTCTGATAAGCTCCTCACCCCCTTGTCTTTCGACAAAAATCTACCTACTGGTATCTCTAGATCAACAATTTCTTTCAGCAAATGACCTGTAGCATCAGCCGTAATAAAGAAGGAATCATCCAAATCACTCCCTCCAATGGGCTGGTTAAGATTATACTTAGAACAAATGGGGGTCTCTTTAGATTGGTCCCTCCCACCGGCCTGCTTAGAGCTCCCCGACTGAGGCGAATCGAGGGCACATTGCACCTTATCCTTATTATCCTTCCCAAAGATAAAAGTTGCCGGCGAAATGTGCGTGAATTGCAAAGTTCCACACGGTTGTTTCCCCTTCCATATCAGAGACTCCAAGCATTGATTATCTCCTGCCTGTAATTTCCCAGTAATAATCCTCTTCTGAAAAGGGGTGGACGCATGATACCGGACTACCCTTTTAGTATCAATTCGACTTTGTTGAAGACATTCCTCATCTGTAAGTTCCTGTCTGGAGTCTGGTATGTCCCTATTAGCCCCCGTATCCTCTATGTCTGGTATGTCCACATTTACCTCAGTCAACGCTACAACATTCAAAATTGCAGGATCTGTGGTAGGATGTCCCTTCGGGCTCCCTTCAGCTCTAGTAATAGAATTTTCCTTGATATTCTCAACCAATAAAATCGAGGCAGCCATATTTTCAATGTGGTCAATACTAATGAGCGCCTCACAATGAGTCAGTGAGCCTGATTGGTCCTCTACTATCTTAGTAGCTTGACTCACAGCAGTTTCAAACCCGCTTCTAAGTGCGGGCATATTATAAAAAAGAAAAAAAAACAGAAAAGAAATATATTAGAGAATATTAGATTAGAAAAAAGAACACCCTGAGGGGAGATCAACTCGCAACCTCTAAGGTGCAAAGACACCAAAACATTTTATTTATTTATTTATTTTTTTTTTAATTAAAATGGCTGGGAACAGGACTAATATAAAAACCAAATCATTCTATACTGTAGTTGTGCCAAAAGGAATGTGTTTGAATTAAACCCGTAGGGGAGAACAACTCACAACCTCTGATATAATTCTGATTACGTCAGCTTAAAAGCATAATTATTTAAAATATCCACAAGTAAGAAATGGGTTTAAAGAAGAAACTCGGTTGCAGGGTTGGGAACGCCCGGCGGCTAGTGGAGCTGCCAGAGTCTGACTCTCCACCCCGTACCCTGGTATCTTAAGAAGGACATAGACCAAAATGTTAGTAGCAGTAGACCAAATTACTCACTGCCGAACAGCCAAACAGCGGCTCCAGCCCTTACTGCCTCCAGGGCTTAACGCCGCAAGGGCGGTTGTGCCGGCAATATGAGGAGGGAGATAATCACGTGATCCGATTTTGTATACTACAAGCAACATATATCTGACAAGCCATATATAATATTAAAAAAGGGACAGTATGAATTCAGTGCAACATAGGTGAAGGACTTTGGTTGTGGAGACAGCTATGTGGTGCATACATTTCAAAAGAGAATATGCTATCTAATGCACATTCCAATGATCGATTGCAACGGAGAAAGATAATTAATGAAACATAAAATACCGGTCATAATTTCAAGTCTCCATTATCACCCTCAGAACAAACTGGAACCAGCTAAGATGCAGGCAACACGGGCTGCAAGCCCAGTCCTTGCATTTCACATTCCTGCGATGGCTGCCATTCCCCCCCAGCGGTGCTCTCTTCTGCCCAAGGTCTCCTGGCACGCTTTTCAACTCCTTGCTCATGGTTCATATATGTTGCAACCCTCCTCTATCACTACTTTACCTTTATTGTTTTCGGTGTCATGTACAGTCTTGCACAGCTCCACCCAACTCCATCCGCTCGACAACACCTCCGTCCTCTTCCATTTCTTTTCTGGCAGGACCCCTCTCTAGGAACCTCAATGTTAATGGATATGGTGGAGGGTTTTCATCACTGTTAATGTACCTAAGCCCTTATTGCAGGCTCTAGCTTCGCTCGGACCTGTCACCTCAAGCTACCGGACCATTACCAGCCATGGCAGCCCCCTTTCATAGCAATTAACACTTTTTTGAAATGCACTAAATAAAATGAAACATTTATTGGGTCTGACCGAGTAATTAAAGGGAGACACCAGGAAACTGTCAATTTTTATTTTTGGCTCATATCAACCAAACCTAATGTTTATTTATTTTTTGTATTTGTAAATCACCTAAACCCGAGGCCATCAAGGCGCTGTTGCGCGACCAGTTACACACAGAGAAGAAAACAAAACAACAACCGTAGGAGGCGTGAGGGCGCAAAACCACAAGCAATCCCTCTAAAAGGTTAACCACCTTTAATAATCAAACAACAAAATGCCTGTGGGTAACAACATCTGTTTAAAGAGGAAGATTCTTGTAACCCAATAGTCAGAGGAAAAAGTCGACATGTACAAGTCAGATCCAAAATGTCATATATTTTATTGTTTTCACATCATTTTGAAAAAACACATTTTTTTAGCTTGATTTCATAAATCCAAATGTGAAGTTGTAACAGTACAAGGAAGCAGTGTATCAGCAATAGACAATAGACAGTTCCCAAAGATGTTTTAGTTTGATTTATAAATCCAAATGTGAAATTATAACAGTACAAGGAAACTGATAGTGCAGCAGGAATAGACAGTTCCCAAAGCTTTTCAATAAACTGGCTTGTGCAAATCCCAACAAGGCGGTAGGCAGAGGATGGTTCATGGCATCAGCCCGGCACTAAGCAGATTCCTTTGGCGCCGAACCTGAGAGGCTGTGGGACCCTTGCGTGTATTTCAAGGAAGACAGGAAATGCGTACCCATTTTAAAGGTCATCGGGAGCCATTTGGAAATCATCCCGCATGAGATTGGTGAGGTGTCCAGGCAGACCAGAACGGGGAGGCGAGCGCCTTGGCAGGGAACCGGCAGCCGAGCAGTGTCAGTGAACACAGAACATAAGTATTGGTCCAGGCTAACAGCAATTGTGGGTGTAAAAGAGGGTACTGAGTATTGTGGGGTATAGCAGTGGGTATTGTTATATACTGATGAAGTATCGTCTAACAGTGTCATAGTATTGTCTAGTATCTTTGTGGTGACTAGGGACTGGAGTGGAGGTAGCAGTATCCTTTCTATGTTTAGGTCACATTCGGTCTTAGAGGGCTTGGATGACAAGAGTTTATGAATGAAGTAATCCTGTGGGTCTGGCGTTTCACATGTTAGGCGACGCAAATGGTGCAATTGGATCACAAGAAATGTTGGTATACTCTGCCTGGAGAGCAGGAAGACAGCTCTGGGGTTTTGTTCGAGGTCTGAAGTAACATGCTATTTTATGTTCGCACGATATTCAATCTATCTGTGTTGTGAGCTTGGTGACGTCACCCTTAGTTTGGCACATAGGACGGAGAAAGTTTGGACGGTGAGGAGCTAGTATTGTGAACTTGGGATTGGCGGAAGAGGTGCATCACTGGCAGTGCGCAGAAGGGGCATGCGCAGGATTGTGGTAGTGTGCCTGAGGAGGCAGCGATTGTGAAGGAGGGGCTGTGCGGGGAGCATGCCTGGCAAGGTGCAGAGCCAGAGAGGCTTGTAGACATTGGAACGTATTATCAGTGTATTGAGATGTTTATCCCCTGAACAGCAGATTATGGACAACCTCGACTTGAGGTCAGGTAAAAGGGTGTCCAAAATGTATCAGGGAACTAGTGGGGGAGTTACTGCCCTTCAGCATTTGTGTAAGGCCTTGCCACCTTACAAAGAAAAGATTTGTAAGTATAGTATAGAGTGGTCCAAAAACACAGACGGTAAATTAACAAAACCATGGCCGCCTTGCAGCAGTTTTTCCAAAGACGTGCAGAAATCGCTGTTGACACACATACAGGGTACTTATTATAAGGGGAAGAAATTGACCAATCGCATGGCCATATTTGAGTTGTGGCGCATGTTTCAGGGAGGAGAAGGGGAAACCGAAGCGTCAGTGGATACTAAAACAGCACGAAGTGAAGGAGGAAGGGAATCATCCCCCTGCACCTCACCCTCCAAGTGTAATATCAAATGACACAGATGATGAGCAAAGGATGTAGCCTGTGAGAGAATTTAGGGCAGCAGAGGGGTATTCAAATTCAACCTACAAACCACCACCATACACTACAGAAGACAAGCCAAAGGGCACGGGACAGCCACTTAGTGATGCAGGGGCAGGCAATGAGTCATGGCAGCGCGCAAAGGCAGAGTTCGAACTCATAGGCACAGACAAATGGATTGCAGCACAGATACTCTAAAAGCTCAAAGGGAAGACAACAGGTGAGGCAGAAGGGACAACTAAGGCGATCAAGAGCCTGGAAAAGGATCATGATACACCAGACAGGGTAGAACTAATGAAGGAGGAGGAGGATAAATGGGAGAAGGACAGGGAGATGAGGTTAGAGCACGAGGACAGAGAGAGAAGAAGAGAGGAGAAATTGGAGAGGGGAGCTAGGGAGTGAAGAAGGGACGAAGATAAGGAACTGTTGGAAAGGGAGCAGGAAGAGAAGATCGAAAGGGGTCTCAAGGAAAGGAAGAGAGCTGAGAGAGAGAAGAGGGAGAGAGAGAAATAGAGAAGGCAGAGAGATGAAGGGAGATAGCGGAGCAAGAGAAACGCAAGTTAGCAGAATGGGAACAGAGGAAGTTGCAGTTGGATAGATGGTGAGAGAGCGAGCACGCAGGGAGGAGGAGCGAGCAATAAGAGCGGTAGCATTAGACTGGGAAAGAAATAAACATGAGCAGGAGAGACGAGTAGAGCCAGATAGTACAAATTCACGAGGGAAGGGTGTGGCAGCATATAGCGGAGTAGGCCTAGGGGCCTGGGAGGAGGCATCAAATACAATATAGTAGACATTGATCTTAGCATGAACACCAACACAGACATGATATCGAGAAGACTACGTTTCGCAGATTACTTTAGTAGCAACTTGGACACAGGATCTGACAATGACAGCAGACACAGTGATGACGAGAGGGGGGACAAAGCAGGCCCCACTCCATAGGGACAGAGGGAAGGCCATCATGGGAGCATGGGTCCCACGGACAGGGAGAAGGAGGGGCCAAGGCAGAGCAGCAAACACAACAGGGAATTGACAGGTGCACCACACAACACATACATCAACAGACTTAGGGATCTCCCAGGATGTAGGAGGGACGAGACAGTGCTAGCATGTTCAAGAGGACGATTGATCAGAGCCTATGACGAGAGCAAATGGGTACCTACCCTTGAACCAGTAGATATATGTGCTGACATTGAATACGAGAGGGGACCTATACAAATTAGACAGTACCGAAGGACACCAGAGGAGAGGGCAGCATATACACAGATGCCATATTAGAAAGTGGAGGGGCGAGACCTCAGTATGTGCCCTGGAAACATACAGATAAGCAGAACATGAAGTGCAGGCTACCATCATTAAGCGCGGGAGCGGGAAATGGATTTATGAGATGGAGAAACTGACAGCGGGTCACAGGCTAGCAGTGGGTGGCGTACAGGGATTATTAGTTTCAATCCTGGGTGACGCAGCTAATGACATATGGAAGAGGTTGGGATTCCCAGGGGTGACAGTACCGAACACGGTGCATGATGGGTCGCCATTTGCAAATTGCAGAGCAGCAGTTTGGCAAGCATTACGAATTCAGTACCCAGACACATCAGACATCGGGCGATTACGTTACGCCAAATGAGAGAAGACGAAGACCCTGTTCAATACATTCAGGAGATTCAAGAGCTTTGGTGCCTTGAAACTCGAGAGTCTTGGGACACAACTATAGTTATATTCTATCATATTTTAGTGCAGGGGCTACCAGAGCCAGTGTAGAAGAGTTTGAAAAAATGTGTGGGGGTGGAGGCAAAAGGATGGCCAGAAATACAGCTCACAATAGTACAACATTGCAGTTTGTGGCAGGAAAAAGATAAACAAAAGGCAGAGGAGAGAAAGGCAGACGAGGCTAAGCTACTGCAAAATAAGCTATGGAAGTATACGATGGAAATACCAGTCATAACCAGGCCCACCCCGCAAGCACCAGCACCACAACAGCAGTGTCCGCAACCACAACAATACGCACCGCCCATGGGAGGAGGGCACATGGGGCAGGCCGGGTTCCAGCCTAGGTTTCGAGGGAGGGGAGGATTTCAAAGGGGGCGTGGATTCGGACCACAAACACATCACAAATAAGGGGGATTTCGGGGGGTATGGTCAACAGATGCAACAGGGACCAGGAGACTTGCCAGGGGGCTTCACAGGACAAGGAAGGACACCACCTCAGTGTTGGACCTGTGGGAAGCTAGGACACATTTCGAGAGCGTGCCGATTTAGAGGGACACAACAGAATTGGGGAGATCAGGGACAGCAGAACTATTAAGGGGGACGGGACGATTATTATACTCAGGGCCAACAGCAACAAGGACAGATACAAGGCACCTGTCAGCAGATGCTGCAGCACAAGCGCAAGCAACACCACAGGTACAGGCGCAAGCACCACAAATGGCAGCACCACTAAAACAGTATTTTCAAGCACCACAGATCAGAGAGAGCACACAACAGCTAGCACAAATACAGGACGATGGCACAACAGAACCCATGGGCACAGTGGTGACAGTACCAGTTAGGTGACTGGGAGGGGTTAACATGGTGGGAAACCACCACTTCACAGGGAATAGGTTATCACTGTACCCTCAATTGGACATCCCACAGACGAACTTGATGTGTCCCATCCTGTTGCTCACACCCAATCCTCCGGAGGAACCTCACATATGGGAGGCGATAGGTGACAAAACTTTTTCCTTTCTTGTTGACACTGAGGCGACTAGGTTGTGCATCCTGGAAGAGACAATTGCGTTGTCAGGCGATGCCATGAACACTCAAGTAATCTCTGGGGCTCGAGAAGTGGTTCCTTTTACTAATAACATTTCACTATCTATAGAAGATCACAACTTATCACTACTTTTACTTTACTCTCGACAGACAACTGTAAACATATTGGGATGTGACATCATGAGCAGACTAAACATGACCATTTCATTCACAGATAAGGGAATGGTGTGCTGAACACCAAGCATACACAGATTGAACATAAGACAGATTGTTCAGGAATATTGTGGGCGCACAGTACAGAGAGGGGGTGCCAGTGGACCCTGAGATGTTTCAATACGGGACAGGCATCGCCATTGCATGGATGACAGGCATCGCAGGGAGGGTATGGCGAGTACCAAGCGAGTACCTGTCCAGACCAGGGACACCATTGGATGAGCCAGAGGGAACAATAATGTCCGTAGAGATAGAAGCAGTGTTAGTAAGAGAGGATTGGATTGCAGTACATGCAACAGATGACACTTGAAGGGCACGGAGAGCAATATTTGCAGTTGCAGAAGGGTGCAGGCTGACTACAGTGACAGACAAGGAACTTTTTGGGGAAGAGAGACTTGAAGTGGAAATGATGTTCGAAATGAGTGTAACCTTCTGGTTACATATTCATTACAGAGAGGTACCACAGAGAATGGCGATTGGCGCTGGAGACGCCACCCTCATTCTGGGAGGAGGACATGGCCAAGGTACCAGAAGGCTTATGGACCACAAGTCCTTATGACTTGGGGTACATAAAGAACATAGGGAGAGTGAAGATCAAATTGAAGCCAGGAGCAATCTTGCCACGAGTGAAACAGTATCCCCTGACCAAGGTGGCAGATGAGGGCATTTATGAGACAATCAACACCCTCATTGAAAGAGGCATTCTGGTACCATCAGAATCTCCATGCAACACTATTCAGTATTTAAGGCCTCTAAACCACATTGTAGAAGCAGAGTATCCAGTAGCAGCAAATCCAGCAACAATTTTGTGTGGCATTCCACCTGCTTCACAGTGATCGATTTAAAAGAATGCATTATTTTCAGTGCCACTGCACCCAGACTCACAAGACTTCCCCAGCTTTATGTACCGCAACCAGAAGGGGAAACATAGTTGTTTGCCACAGGGGTACTGCGATTCACCATCCATCTTCAACAGAGTGATCAAGATGGATCTGGGCAACAGAGACAGAGAGCACAGTCCTACAGTACGTTGATGACCTTTTGATTTGCAGTGAAACAGAAGACGCGTGCAGGAGAGACTCGTGCACATGCTGACAGTGTTAGCTGACAAAGGGTACAAGGTGGAAAAGGCCAAACTATAATATTTTCAGAAGGAGGTGCTATTCATTGGACACACGATATCTAAAGACGGCAGGCACATTGCCCCCAAAGAGAGCAGGAACAATATTTACCATGCCACAGCCCATAACAGTGAGGGGAAATGCAATGATTCTTGGGGTTGTGCAATTGCTGCAGAGTATGGGTTTTTGACTACAGCACATACACCAGGCCACTCTTGACTGCACTGAAAAAGGCCTAGAGGGGACCAAAGACACTACAACGGACCACAGAGATGACCGACGCTTTTCAGGAACTGAAGCTGGCAATATGTGCCGCTCCAGTGTTAGGGACCCCTGACTATAAAATGGAGTTCTCCCACACTGGCAGTGTAGTGATGAAAGCGGTACTGACGCAGAAAACAAGCATGGGCCATAGGCCAATTGCTTACTACAGCGGACAGCTTGACCCAGTGATGAGAGGACACCACCCATGCAAACAATCCTTGGCAGCTGCAGCCTTCGGTGTGGAAAAGTCATCAGCAGTGATAATGGGGTGCACCACCACTCTTTACGTGGCGCACACCCTGTTTGCGATACTGCATAAGCCAAAGTGCACATTGACAACACAGAGAGCATCAGGGTATGAGGTCATACTATCAAATGTGGGACTGACGATAGTGCAGTGCAGGACAGTGAATCCAGCAAAATATTTTACAGATGTCCTCATGCCAGGAAACTGTGCTCATGACTGCACAAGTAGCATGGAGCTATGCTGTGAGGCATGCAATGTGGAGGAAGATGCATTTGAGGGGGGAGATGTGCTGTACATTGATGGTTCATCGACTATCAGACTGATGGGATCAGAAGGAGTGGGACTGCTGTAGTGAGACTGAAAGAGGATTGGACAAGCAAGGTGGTTGTGAGTGAATGACTGCCATCTCATTATCAGCACAGGCAGCAGAGCTAGTGGCTCTCATATTGGCACTAGAACACAGAGTAGAAAAAAGCGTGACGATATATTCTGAAAGTGCCTAGATCACATCAACAGTACATTCATGATTGGCGCGATGGCTAAGGAGGGGGTTCAGAAGGGCAGATGAGACCCCAGTGCAGCATGCGCTCTTATTAGGCAAACGGATTGACGTGATTGCATATATATCCGATGGAGCTAGCACTAGTGAAGTGCCAGGCCCACACAAAAGGGGAACACAATCTCAAGGGGAAACGAGGCAGAGGACCATGAGGCAAAGTGCGAAGCATATTTTGGGGAGCTGTGGCAACTGAAGGAGAGACCAAACGTCCCGGGAGGAGCAAGGAATATGGTGATGAGAGAAGGTTACAACAACATGCCAGAAACACAGATTATGGAATTGCAGGGAGCTGCACCACAGGTGGAGAGGGAGCTATGGGTGAAAAGAAGATGCTCCATGTCTCCCGCGGATGCCTTATGGCGACAGAGCAACACAGGGACAGTGGTCATGCCACTAGCATTACTGAAAACAGCACTGGCACAATTGCATTATCCAACACACACAAGGAAGGAGGTCATTGCTACACGCATTGGAGAAACGTGGTTTTGCCCAAATGTGAAAACGCATGTAGCTAATTTCATTAGTAACTGCTTGACTTGTCAGCAGTTCACCGCAGGACCTACTCAGAGTTGTGAGAGGAGCCATACCAAGACCTGAAGGCCCATTTCTGCATCTCCAGGTGGATTACGTGGACATGATCCAAGTGTGTCAAGGATACCGCTACATGATAGTGGTTGTCTGCCCATTCTCAAGGTGGATAAAGGCTGGGCCCTGTTCACATGCTGACGCCCTCAGGGCAGTGACATGTCTGGTCTGGGAAGTTTTCCCAAGATGGGGCATATGACAATGGGCCTCACTTCGCCAATGAACTGTTTCAGCATATCACAACCCTGCTAGGAGTCGAACACAAATTTGCCTGTGCATGCCACCTGCAAGTAAATGGGGTGTGTGAACGCCTCAATGTACTCCTGAAGGAGTTCATTGCCAAAACTCAGCAGAGCGCCAAGAAAAACTGGCTTCATTGTCTGCCTCTGGCACTATTTGAACTGTGCAACAAGCCAGCGTCCAACCACCATTTAACGCCCCATGAGGTGGTGCAGGACGACGCATGTATCTTCTCTTGGCTCCTCCCACTAGGGCATTGAAGGATTGTGAGCATAGTGCAGATGTGTTAAGGCAAGAAATGTTTGAATATATCAATTCTTTGGTTTCTAGTACTGCTTCTATCTCTCGCCAGATACAGCGGACTCAGGGCAGGCTTGAAGACAATGAAGCCACAGACTCTAATGATACAGAACAAAACAATGGACACAAACATTCAGTAAAAAACTTTCTCCGCTGCTGGAACCCACCCCGATTTTCAGGTCCCCATGTAGTCAAAGCCGTCACGGACAGAGCTGTGCAGCTTGAGGGAAAAAAGGTTTGGAATCATCTTCAGGACATCAAGCCCTACAAAGCCGTGGCCTCACCTGGCAACAGAGTAACAGTAATCGACAGGGCCAACTTTGAGGGCTTCTATGAACTACAAGTGCATGCTGATCTCACCGAAATAGGGAGATCTGGCCATCCTATGGTCTGACGATCCCAAGCAGCTGAAGTAGCAACTGGAATACTTGTGCACATTGACAGCTGAACCACTGTTTGTTTGTTTCTCTTTTTCTCGCACATGCAGGTTGATGCAAATGTTGTTAGAACTGTATAGAGAATTGTCCTGATGATACCTCTCACTGATCACCCCGAAACATTCTCTAACCAATTTTTGCACTTTATAAGGAGCCAGAGACAATTCAGAGCCCGATCTCCTGAAGTGTATTTCCTTGTGCTTATAGACTATCTGGGCCAAGCATACCCACAATTAGAACATAGCGCATTTCCCGTCCTGCCCACATTAAGGGGCTCATCCGTAAGAAAGGTCTGGGAGGAGGTCTTCACCTTTGCAATCAGTGACTATTTAGTTTGCAGAGCTTGAGGGTACTGACCAGTACTATGTGTCTTCTTGAGATGATATAGGTCCCCACCTGAAAATCGCATCAGGCTGCATGGACCAAGCAGCGTAAGTGGTCATGTCCGAGACAATAAAGAACGTTTTAACTATGGTGTGTTTATTGATTCCTACTGGAGTGCTGGGGATTATATTCTGGCAGCTCTATATGGTGATGAGTGCTACCCTTCTGCCCTATACTAATATTGCTACGATCCAAGTAGGTGGTACTACCATGCCAGTTGGAAGAGAAGACACTGCTGATAGGGTAAGGAGAGGTAAGCGCAATGTTGACACAGACATGAAGGGAGTTGATATGTATCTCACATACACAGCACGAGTCACAAACAACATGTGGTATAAACACATGTCCAAAGTGGGAAGGGAAACCACTGGGGAGAGCTGTTACGTCTGCTCTTTGAATGCCTACGCGATGAGTGCTACAAGAATGTTCATAGCAACTGAAATACCCCCAGCAATAGCACAATGCCTGATGTATCTCACAATGGTCCAGACACGAGGGAGATTCCAAGGGAGAACAGCAACACTGAGATGGATGTCAAAAGGGACCTTCCCATATGAAGATAACTCCATAAAGACACTGGACATGAACAACTATTGGCAGCTAGATGAAGGATTACAGTACATAACCGATGGGCCTGAGAACGGAGAAACAAAGACAATCACACTGAATCAGCCACTCTGACCCTGGACAAGAGTAAAAGCGATAGGAGGAGAGCATGGATGCTGGGAAAGACCACAGATATTGATCTATGGACGAGTGTACACTAACGATGGATGGGACAATGGAGTGGTGGGAAGCAAAGCGCTGGCCTTAGCGCAGTCAGCAGTAAACAAGGTGCAAGAAGAAAATGTCAAATGCCTGAAGGAATGAAACACAAGCGCAAATCTGTTGAGATGGGTGGAGAACAAAGCTGAACCGATGCCAATAATTCCCCTGAAGACCCCAGCCCTATGCTACCAGAACAATGGTGATGTTGGTGAAAACTTAGGATGCAAGACAGTTGAACAACTGCGAGCCATGAAGGTCGGAACGACATTATTGATGGATCACTACTGGGCATGCGGATCAAAGGCGTATGAAAAACTGCCACTAGATTGGGAAGGGGTAAGCTCCCTGGTACACATCAACCTGCCTTCGTTGGTAGTACCCAAGAAAGATGTGAAGCTCGATGAGTTCCCAAAGATGGAGAATAACAGTGGAAGAAGAGGTCAGTTGAGGTCGCACCAACTGCCGAGACAAGGAAAACAGAAGAGCAGGCTGGATTGAGAGGGGTGAAAATGGGTGGGGGGGATTACTTCTCAGGCAAATCAGAAGCAGCGTTGGGCGAGATACCAGCAGAGCACCGACTGTTCAGCCGAGCACAAATGTTCTTTGCATCAATAGTACCAGGAGTACAGACCTACGGAAACGCCAAATGTTTACAGATCACTCGCTGGGAACTAATGGTAACTATCAACTCCACAGTGAATGGGTTCAACGCCATAAAAGAAGAACTCAGAGCAATAAGGTTGGTGGCGCTACAGAACAGGTACGTTCTGGATCTCCTCACAGCAATGGAAGGAGGAGTTTGCGGAAAAATCAGGAGTTCATGTGGCACATTCACACCAGCTAACGATGAAGATAATGGAGCTCTCTCAGATGTAGTTGCACAATTGGCACACATGTATGCGAAGATGGAAGATGAAGCATGTGGGATAGGAAAGGACAAAAGCTGGTTAGCTTATCTATGGTCTTGGAGCTATGATGTCTGTCGGATGGGCTGAAGGTGATTGCTGGAGCCCTCATACTAGGATCGGCATCAGTATGTGGGATAAAGGTATGCATTGGAAGGTGTAAGAAAAAAAGCAGAAGAAGCTATCGGAATGCAGAACCTGGTGGATGTGAACATAGGAGGAATGACAGATGACATTGTGAGAGAGAGACAGACTAAGGGAGAGGATCACACTGTGTGACTTATTTCCGTCAGGAACACTAAAGTTAGACAATCCCTGTGATCCAAGGAAGTACGAAGGGAAGTGGGTTTGGTGCAACCTCGAAGGAGTGTGCTCTTACATGTACTGGTCCTTTGATGATCGCACAAACTATTATGGACACTTTGGGGGAGTAACAAAGATATAGCGTCCCTGGGGAAATGATTGTACATTTCGAGATGTGGTCGACAAGTCGACCAGAGGGGGGACTGAAGAGGGATGGTCGAATCCTACCCCTGCTCTCCCTCCCACAATACACACGACCCGGAAGAAGAACCGAAGGTACCATGATCGCTCGTACCATTTCGGACCGATTCCCAGTGCTCCCATCATAAACGAGTATGTCGAGAGGCACCCACTCAGCCAACCCTATAGCCCAGGAGCAGTCCAAATGCTGGCCAGAGTGGATGAGGAGCCTCAGGATGCAACCAATCACACTTCCATTGACAGGCTCGACTAAAGCGCCAAGAAGCCATGCATGACGTCATAAGACACCACGACGTAGCAGCATCAGACTTGAAGCACACGTGCCATCTGCACATCGGGACACAATCACGCACCCGAATACACGAAGAACACATGCGTACAGTTCTATAATTTAGAGGACAGATACACCTACACACTGTCTTTGCTTTATTATTTTGTCATTAGCTAAACCACAGCAACGGAGAAACCGCAAGAAGCAAGAGATCCTGAACAAGCTTGCAGATGCTTATATGCAATTAACCATATGGAACTGCAGGAGCATCTACGTGACCTGACAGGGCCATGTACGACAAACCTATGGAGAATATAGAATAGCACAATGATAAAGCCATGTTATGGTTTAAGAAAATTACAACAGGCCACAGAGCCTTGGCAGGAGCTGATCTGAGCGAATTCATGCTGCACAGAGGAACAAACGTATGAGACAGGGCCTGCCATCAAGGCCACCAAGATACAAGTAACATTCCATTCCCTGAACTACAGTAACACCAGCTGCAGTAAATGCAAAGAATTCCATCTAATTCAGAGCTTGAAAACACAGTCTCTGAGCATGTGATTCAGCCAACTCGAGTGATGAATCAAAGTCGGCACTGGGAATGAGAGACAATCTCACGCCGCAAGACAGAAGTTTGCAACAAAGTCAATTACAGAAGAAGCCAGGTGTTGCATGATATGGACGAGCACTCTCATAGACTTTGGTGGTGCACACATGTTACAATGCAGACACGTAGTTGTTCTTATCATCTTGAGAAGATACACCTCGAATTGGGAATCGATTTGGGTCCCAGGTCTGGGGACGCCAGCTCTAGCCAATCACAGTCCAGGGCCCTAGAGGTGGGTAGCAGCGTGCAAGAATCAATGATCAGACCCTCACACTGCAACATTGTTTAGATGTAGTAATAATGGGATGGGCCTGGCCTGACATTTGACATGGGAGAGCCAGTGAATTAACACCTGTAGTGTCCACTATAGGTAGACTACCATTCAACGCCCAATCCAATCGCTCGATAGGTTTTCTGGTGAGGGGCCCAGGTTGTGACATTCTTATGATATATTATTCCATCAAAACTGACCTGCGAACGAGAGATTGCTGAGATGTTCCAGGAGTGTTTCCTTGTACTGATCCCTGTTGGTTTTGCCTGTAATAAACCACAGTTGAACTTGCTGTCTGTCTGGGCCCATGTTCCTTTTGGGGGGAATGTGTTGGGCCTTCCATGAGTTCTGAGTCCGCGAACTCCCAGTAGCCCCTGGACCTACCTGGGAACTGTCCCAACACCCTCCTTCAGGCTCCCCTCAGCCTCCTCTCTTGCTCATTCATTCCGGACTGTCTATCCGCGATTCAGGATTGGTGCGCTTTGAACAATCTCTGCCTTAATGCCAGTAAGATGGAGATCCTTCTCATTGGGACCACTATTCCCGCTTTCCCTCTCTAACTCGGGTCGGCAGCCTTGGGCCCTCTTCCATTGCCTTCGTAGGAGGCAAAACCCCTTTGTGTCATCTTCGACTCCACTCTCTTGTTCTCTAGTCACATATCTGACATTGCCAAGAAGTTCCACTACCAGCCGCACCTCCTCAAAGGTACTCTTCCCTTTCTTACCTTCCCACAGACACTCACCGTCTCAGAGCCCTGGTTCTCTCTAGGCTGGACTATTGCAACAGCCTCTTTCTTAATCTGCCTTCCACCAGTCTCCACCGTCAGCAACTTATCCAGAACAGAACAGCAAGACTTATCCTTGGCCTCAAGCCCAGGGACCATATCTCTCCAGCCTGACATTTCTCCACTTGGCTGCATGGATCAAGTTCAAGACCCTTTGCATGGTCCTCACGGCTTTCTGGGGATGAGGCCTGCACTACATCCAATGCTCTCCTTCTAAATACCATCCTTCTCGAGCCCTTTGCTCAGCTACCTCCAACTCTCTAAGGGTCAGATGCTTCTCCAGGCAGAGAGTGGGGATAGTTCTCTCTCCTCTGCAGGTTCCTCCTCTTGAATGGCTTCCCTGCCCCTCTCAAACTTGAGCCAGACCACCGAAGTTCCAGAAGCAGCTCAAAACTTTCCTTTCCTTTTCTCCTCTGCTTTCTCTCTCCCTCCCACCCCTGCTGACTTACCTGTTTGCCACACCAACTGGTTGCTTGGCTACCCTCAGAGTCTCACTTGGCACCAGGCTCTCTCTATCAGTCACCCCTGAACTGCTGCTGGGCCCTCTGTGCACTTAGGGGCTGTAACTGTCACCTCTACAGTACCTTGCCTTCTTACACTACCCAGTGCCTCACTGCCCTGTGCTGTACTTACTCGGAGCATTGCTGCCCCATTTCCCCATCCCTCTTGCACTTCTCCCCCCTTTTGCCCTTACACTTCTCATTCTCGCATTTGCACGATCTGAATGACACAAGGCCTAGTAAGATTGTTTGTCATGTACGCCCTCTGTCTTCCCTCCCTTGTCTTGTCGAACCTAGAAACACTGTTTACAGGCGCGTTATAAGCGATTCATATCATAGCTTCCTGTGAGAAATTGGCAGCAGCTGTGAGGGGGTGACAATGTTTTATGGTCCACCAGGTCAAAGGCGGCTGATGGACCGAGGCGAAGGACGACGACTGGCTTTCCCTCGTCTTTAAAGTTGTTGAACTGGTTTTTCAGGGCTAACAGTGCTACTTCTGTACCATGTCCTGGCCAGAAGCCTGATTGGCACTTTCCCAGAATGTGGCTTGTTCCTAGGAAGTGCTGTATTTGGATGCCACCCTGTCCAGAATCTTAAGTAGGAACAGGACTGTTGTGATGGGGTGGTAATTGTTGGGTGCTGATGGGTCAAGTGTGATTTTCTTTTTTTTAGTAATCAGAGGACCCAGGATTCTTTTAGGCTGGCTGGGACTAGGCTCAATGTTAAGGATTTGTTAATGAATCTTGTGATGAACAAGACTAGTGCCTCTGATCAGTCTTTGATGGTATTAGCTGAACAAATATCCCCTTTATATCTTGAGGGTTTTAGACTTGAATGCTGGACGTTTCTGCTTCCGAGACTTCTCTAAACTGAAAAGACAGGGTTTGGGGTTTCGTGGTGAGGTGTGGTGAATGGTTGTTTTGATTGCTGCATGTTTCCTGGCTATTTGCTGCTGTAAGGAGGTTATTTTCAACCGCATATCGTTCTGGAGGTTTGAGCACCATGTCTCATCTTTCGTAATGGTGGTAGGGGGCCGGTAGATGGCGTTTCCAGCTTTCTGAGTATTCTGAAAATGTCTTGGGAGTTTGAGCTGGAATTAGTTATTCTGGTGTTGTAGGCAGAAGATTTGGCTGCATTGATGGCCTGTTTATATTCTCTTGCAATCATAGTGAAGGAGAGTTTGGTGGAGTCAGTTGGGGCTTTTTTTCAGGTGTTTTACGCCAGTTGTTTTTTTAGTACGTAGGGCCTGGAGGTCAGGGTTAAACCAGGAGTTGATAATATGTCCTGTCGGTTTGGCCCTCCGGGGAGCAATTGGGGCAACAGTGTTCACAGCCTTGGTCAAGGTGTTTTGGTAGGTGCCATGAGGTAATGCTAAAGATAGGGCTGGGCCAGAGGCTTGATGGAGCCAGGTGTTTGTAATGGCGAGCAGGTCCAAGTCTTGGGATGTGATCAAGTCATTTATGTCTAGGGCATGAGCTTGGAGCAATCTGTCATTTATAAGGGCTCCTTTTAGGAAGGAAAGGGGCATAGCTGTTGAGTCAGTAACTGCATTGGCAGAGAGGGGGGGGGGGTTGGTACCCTAAGTATAGGTGCTAGAGGTGATGCTGGCGGTAGTGTCATGGGTGGTCTGAGAGCTGGTACTCCCATCAGGGGGCTGGCTATTTTTCGTGGGTTTGTTGGTTTGCGTGCTGCAGTAAGCATCCATAGAGGGCTGCATTTGGTATTGCTTACTGCTGGGGTCCTTGGTGGGCAGTCTGGGGGATTGTCTAATTCTAGTTGGCCCGCAGTTCAAATAGATAGTCCTGCATGCCTCTTTCCTTAATTGTACTGGACCCATGCGTGTTCCAACTGACAATATTTAAACCCTCCCTTCTAAAGTTGCTGGGTACCTACACCCAGTTTCTGCAGGACCTGAGAGAGAATCTCTGGCAGAAGTGATTTTTTGTGCTCTTCTTTTCCAAGATCTGGAATGCTCTTCCCTTTGTTGGACTTTTTGTGGTAGGCTCTACATTCCTACCACAGTATTCAGGATCGCCTTTGGATTCACTAATCGAGATTTCCAAGCCATATGTCTCCAATTCTCCTGCTTCATTCAGGATAGCATTTCTTGCAGTAGGTGACGTAAAGGCCACTTCCACTAAGAAGGGATCTTGTGCCAAAGGGAATATTACACTTTTGATATCCTCTGACGAAAACAGATGAGCATTTTTAACCTTCTTAATTATTCCCAAGATCACAGAGTGGCTTAGTGACTTATGTTGCTTCACTTTTTTTGCAAAGTCTAAGCCATGCTCTTGGGATAGCATAGTCCTTAAAGTTTTTAGGTGATTGTAACTTGCTTGCTTGAGCTGCTATCTGAGGCGCAGACCTGTGTTTTTCTTGGTTGTGTTGAATAATGAGTGCCACGGATTTCCCCTTACCATTGTACATGCAATCAGTTTTTAAAGATTTTATCTGGGAGGGTTCCTGGGCTGCGGCAGATAGTAAAGGTGTTTGTGCTGCCAAGCATTCCACCGCATTCTTTCTTTTGGCTGGTAAAAAGATTGGGGCCAGTTTAAGATTGTTTTGAGTTTGGGCAGATGATAGCTCATTTGATGATGCAGTCTCGTTCGTCAGAAGGGGGGGTTTCTGTAGAAAGATAGGTGCCCATTTGACCTTTCTCACTGGGTTGTCTTTTTGGCAAGTTGCAGGTGAGGGATTGGCGCTCTGGTACCTTTTGTCAGATCTTGTCATGTTATTCTCACCCAGATCATCCTTTGTAACGCTGCATTGTTGTTGACTCAGATCTGTTTGAGAACCAATGCTTAAATTCGTTATTTTGATAGGTACATCCGGGGTGGGTTGCATTGTACTTTTGGACTCTTTTCTGCCATTTGTCGTTGTTCCCTTAGTTCTTGTTTTTTCTGGTTCTTCTTTTTTTCTGGGTAAATAGACTCGGCTCTAGGTCCGTCTGCCATCGATTGTGCATCATCTTCATGTTTAGGGATTATCGTTTTCTGTTGGTGAACGGATTTGTTTGGTATAATGGCAATAGATGCATCTTTAATTTTCACTTTTTTCTTATTCTTCTTAGAGATTGATTGTACCGTTTTTGATCTTTTCCTTACTGCTTGGCGCTTTCTCATATTCCTTCGGCTTCTTGATCTTTGGCAGTAAGCCGGTTGCCAATCGGGCTCGACCTCAGTGTGCTTTTCTGTTTCCACTGCAGATTTTGTTTGCGTTATTGTCACAGAATTTTCCAACTCCCCCATCTGCTACATTTGTCAAGAGTCGAAATTCCTCCAGCACTGATTCTGAAAGGGGTGCATCATCAAAAAGCTGAACTTGGGTGGCATCATCTTTTCCATCTAGAACTTGCAACTAAATGTTTTATTTCAAAAATTGTGCCATTTCACCCAGGAGTTTCTTCTTTTCCTCGTCTATCTTCTTCCGATTGCATAGCATAGACTGTATTGAGGATATGTCAAGACCCTGCTTTACTACTTCTAGTCTTAGATCTCTTAGGGGTAGGGTCATGTTGGTGTTAATGGTTGAAACCAAACCCACCAAGGTTGAATCGTAGGATGCTACTTTGTTTGTCATTTCCAGGAGTGTGCCCGCTTGTGATTGAACTTCTGTTTTCAGTAGTTCAAAAACCGAGACTAAAGAGTTCAGAACAAAATTTAAAGCCACCAGTGTATCTGTACTTGGCTCAGGTTTTTCTAGGACGGGTCTAGCTGAGTTGCATCCTCTTGCATTTCTGGATTATGCAGTGAGTTTTTTGAGGAGCTCCTGATTAAGGGGCGGTGGAGATTATCTGCCCCTCTCCAAGTGTGCTGTATCCACGTCAATGTCCAAGTTAGCAGTGGAAGAGTGTATTTCAGAACTGTAGGAAAGGATTTGCAGGGTTTGTGGCACAAGCCAAAGGATAGCAGAATTTCCCTCCTCGTCATTGTTGCTTTTATGCCTTTTCCTTCCAAAGTGAGCTTGGATCTTTTGATGGATCTTTTTAGTTGTTAATGTGTACTTCAGACCTCGTTGCTATTGTTGCAGAAGCATGGTTTGATGATTTCGCTCATCTTCTCTGCCCTTCAGTTTGGTAGTTTTTGCCTCAGCGTGGATTTGAGCATGAGTTATTGTCTGGGACCTAAGTCGTGTATTCTGAGTAAGCATTTGGGTGGAGGTGGATCCTGCCTGCTCTAATTCTAGCAGGTAGGAACCATCTCCTTCCACCTCTCTCTCCTTGTCTGTAAATAGCATGCTACGCAGCTTCATGTCAGATGCTGGGATGCAATCACTAATGGTACTGCTATGAGGGTTATCCAACGAAGGCTGGGATCCAAAGCTTTTTTTTTCTTTTCCTTTTTTTTAAATTATATTGTTTTTATTGCTCTCCCCCCTTTAGGGTAGATGGTGTAACCACAAATGCCAGCATTTGTCCTGTTGGGATATCCCAGGTATTGTGGGTAACTTTTGATTCACCCGTCAGACAAATTTAAGCTGCTAAGTAGTAATATTAGGCAGCTCACCAAATGCCTCCAGATGATGGCTTAACAAATGGCCACGTAACTGTCACAGCACTGCGCACAGAGCACAACTGATGTCACTGGGTTTCTTGCATATTTTTAGATCAGCTACAGCGGCTCAGTAATGCATGGGTAGCTTCACGGAAAGGTATAGTACTAACGATCAAAGGAGTAGATTCTCCAACAGTCTCCCAATGTTTCACCGTTACCTCTTTGCAATTTTTAGGTGCTAATGATTTCTGGCTCTTGTATTTCCAAACCGTCCTCTTGCTTCACGCCCCCCTCACACACCTCCAATACAACAACAAATATTGGTACGCTACGCAGTATATCTGGTCTGTTCTCCTTTCAGAGCCTCAATAACACTGTTCCATTCTGGTGTGCTTACAGTGAATATTACGGATCCGCCCCCCTGTACTGTGGTGTTCGGAAATAGAGACTGGATACTCCTATTCCCTTATGCCTCCAAGGCCTCCAGAGCCAAACAGCAGCAAAACAGCACAGGAAACCAAAAGTGCACCGCCCTTCACTCCGCGGCCAGACTTCACGCCGCAAGGGCTTGGTGCACTGCTTTTCACTTGCTGCTTTCCAGGGGGGCGTGGCTTGCACCTCGGGTGTCCTTAAAGGTGAAGGCACCAAATTCTGGTTCAAAACAAATACGCTCGAATGCTTGAACACGCAATGTGTGTTATAATACAAACACAAAGTAGGACAAAGTAGGATGGGGTCCAGCAGTCTCCACACCAGAGCCAGCAGCAGCAAAACAGCACAGGAAACCAAAAGTGCTGCGCCCTTTACTCCGCGGCCGGGCTTCACGCTGCAAGAGCTCGTTGCACTGCTTTTCACTTCCTGCTTTCCAGGGGGGCGTGGCTTGCACCTGCGGTGTCCTTAAAGGTGAAGGCACCAAATTCAGGTTCAAAACAAATGCACTTGAACACGCAATGTGTGTTATAATACTAACACAAAGTAGGATGGGCTCCAGCAGTCTCCACACCAGAGCCAGCAGCAGAAAAACAGCACAGGAAACCAAAAGTGCACCACCCTTTACTCTGCGGCCGTGCTTCACGCCGCAAGGGCTCGGTGCACTACTTTTCACTTCCTGCTTTCCAGGGGGGCATGGCTTGCACCTCCGGTGTCCTTAAAGGTGAAGGCACCAAATTCAGGTTCAAAACAAATGCGCTTGTATGCTCAAATGCACAATGGGTGTTATAATACTAACACAAAGTAGGACAAAGTAGGATGGGCTCCAGCAGTCTCCACACCAGAGCCAGCAGCAGCAAAACAGCACAGGAAACCAAAAGTGCACCGCCCCTTATTCCGCAGCTGGACTTCACGCCGCAAGGGCTCGGTGCACTGCTTTTCATTTCCTGCTTTCCAGGGGGGCGTGGCTTGCACCTCCAGTGTCCTTAAAGGTGAAGGCACCAAATTCTGGTTCAAAACAAATACGCTCGAATGCTTGAACACGCAATGTGTGTTATAATACAAACACAAAGTAGGATGGGGTCCAGCAGTCTCAACACCAGAGCCAGCAGCAGCAAAACAGCACAGGAAACCAAAAGTGAAGCGCCCTTTACTCCGCGGCCGGGCTTCACGCTGCAAGAGCTCGTTGCACTGCTTTTCACTTCCTGCTTTCCAGGGGGGTGTGGCTTGCACCTCCGGTGTCCTTAAAAGTGAAGGCACCAAATTCAGGTTCAAAACAAATGCACTCGAACACGCAATGTGTGTTATAATACGAACACAAAGTAGGATGGGCTTCAGCAGTCT
This sequence comes from Ambystoma mexicanum, assembly GCF_040938575.1. Classification (NCBI taxonomy): domain Eukaryota; kingdom Metazoa; phylum Chordata; class Amphibia; order Caudata; family Ambystomatidae; genus Ambystoma; species Ambystoma mexicanum. The sequence continues at coordinate 494,926,934 of NC_090936.1, read as the reverse complement.
CCACACCAGAGCCAGCAGCAGAAAAACAGCACAGGTAACCAAAAGTGCACCACCCTTTACTCCGCGGCCGGGCTTCACGCCACAAGGGCTCAGTGCACTACTTTTCACTTCCTGCTTTCCAGTGGGCCGGGGCTTGCACCTCCGGTGTCCTTAAAGGTGAAGGCACCAAATTCAGGTTCAAAACAAATGTGCTTGAATGCGCAATGTGTGTTATAATACTAACACAAAGTAGGAAAAAGTAGGATGGGCTCCAGCAGTCTCCACACCAGAGCCAGCAGCAGCAAAATAGCACAGGAAACCCAAAGTGCACCGCCCTTCACTACGCGTCCGGGCTTCACGCCGCAAGGGCTCGGTGCACAGCTTTTCACTTCCTGCTTTCCAGGGGGGCATGGCTTGCACATCCAGTGTCCTTAAAGGTGAAGGCACCAAATTCTGGTTCAAAACAAATGCGCTTGTATGCTCAAATGCACAATGTGTGTTATAATACTAACACAAAGTAGGATGGGCTCCAGTAGTCTCCACACCAGAACCAGCAGCAGGAAAACAGCACAGGAAACCAAAAGTGCACCACCCTTTACTCCACGGCGGGGCTTCAAGCGTAATGAGTTTGGGCGCTGAGATGGTTTTGTGGGCAGAATTGGAGCAGGGGTGGGGGGTTCGTGGTCAGGGAGATGTGGGATTGTCTCTTGGGAGGAGCCAGGATTGGCATGGAGCATGCTTGAATGCTGGCGCCAGATTCAGCAGGGCAAGGGTCTATGTACCTGGAGGGATGATCATTTGCAAATGTCTGCTGGGGTGGTATGGGCCTCGAAATGGTCAGAATGTTGCATGCATTTTCCTCCATGCATTGCAAAGGTTGAAAGAGAATGTGGGGGTTAGCTGGGGGTGGGTTGGTTAAGCGAGAGGACAGTGCCTCCCCAAGATGGTCTGATGCTGGTGGGCGTGTAGTCCGGTTGTCTGGCACAGGGCTGTGATGCAAGCGGGAGAGAGGAGTTCTGATGGTGGGGCGCATTGCCTTTCCCTTGCCGGCTGCAGAGTGAGCAATCTCAGCAGCTTTGGACCTCCCTCGGAGCGCGTCGCTATATATGCTGGGAGGCATTGAGGAGTCACGTAACTGCGAGATCGCAGGTCAAGAGGACTGGCCTGCATGGGCAGGGTGCAAAAAGTGGTGGGTTGGAGGAAGGTGGTCGGAGTCGGGGGAGGGGTATTCGTGGAGAATTAAGTTGTTCAAGCCAGCTGTATAACAATATACATCAGGATTACCTTTGTGCGTGCATGCATCGGCTTGATGGCAGGGTGCCAGCGACTCGATCAGTTGCATCAGGAAGCGGCGTAGAGCGGCAGAGAGCTCCTGCATACTTGAGCTACGGCCTTCAGATGCGGCCAGTGTCGCCTCCCGACTTCAGTGAGCCATGGCCATTATTCCACATGTCGGCCAATCGCCATGCTGGGTGGAGGTATGAGCACCCCAGTGCAGGTTGCTCTGCCTCATGGCAGCCATTTTATCAGGTGCTTCTTGATGGTAGTGCCCCATATCTTCTCCATGCTTGGCGGGCAGTGGGGGTTTCATGGTGGATGGAGGCAGCAGCATAGCGTCAGAGCTCCTGCAGCTTTGAGCTATGGCCTTCAGCCTGATTACCCTGGCCATCAGCCTGACTAGCAATAACAGATGGAGGGACTACCAACATGCAATCCTGGCCCACCCGGGGGTGTGTAAAGAGGAAATGGAGAGGTTGGCGAGGATACAATTAGAGCTGGCAGTCAAGGACCACAACATCCTACTGAGGGGTTGCCGTCTCGTCATCCCAGCAGCACTCAGAACCAATGACGTCCGAACAGCTCACAGTGGACATTGTGGCGCAGAAAACACAAAAAGACAACTACGGTGCCACGTCTGGTTGCCCTTCCTGGACTCACTAGTCGACGAGTGGATCAAGAATTGCCTCGCCTGCCAGTGCACAGCACGGGCAGAAGCCCAATACCCCTTCAACCAACCCACATCCCAGAGCGACCATGGGAGAGAGTCGCTGTTGACCTCTATGCACAGCACGGACGGAAGCCCAATACCCCTTCAACCAACCCACATCCCAGAGCGACCATGGGAGAGAGTCGCTGTTGACTTCTATGGACCACTAGAGTCAGGAGAATACATCCCCCTACTCACATTTCCCCATTGTTAAGAGGGTTACCACCACAGCATTTCCCCACGTGGCGCCATACTGGATGAAGTGCTCAGCGAATGGGGCATCCGGAGAATAATAAAGTCAGGCAATGGCCCGTCATTGAACAGCCATGAATTCGGGGCACTGGCCAGGCACCTAGGGTTCAAACACATGAAGATAACCCTGTGGTGGCCGCATGCGAACGGCATGGCAGAGAGCTTCATGGCCTCCATAAAGAAGACACTCCAAAGGGCCCTCATAGTAGCTACCAACCCCCATCAAGCTCTATGCAGGCTCCTACGTGACTATCGCAGCACCCAACATGAGGCCACCAACAAGACTATGGCAGAGTTGATGGTGCGGTATGACGTACATACCCGCATTGTGAGAGACTCCTTGGCCCCAAGAGATGCAGATATTGAAGTCATCCAGAGGGACACTGAGGGAAAAGAGAAAACCAAGCTGGAGTCTGATCTAAGGCAAAAAGCGGTGCCCAACGACCTCCTCTGTTGGGGATGAGGTATTTGTCTAACAGCCGATGGTCAAGAAGATAGACTCCTGGTACGCTCCAAAACCCATGAACATCACAGCAGTAAGAGGGACGATGGTGACTGCACAGAATGAAGACAAGGTGTTCACGATGAACAGCTCCCTATTCAAGCACCTCATCAAGAGGGAGGACTGTGAAGCTCTCCCCTCGGAACCAGATCCGGTAGCACGAGAGGTGCAGGATGACCCCTGGGTCCTGCCCAGCGAGGCCAGTTGCCAAGGAATGGCACAGGTCGATTTGCCAGGAGTTGGAGATCCTATCGAGAAAGGTGTCAGACCCCAGTGAGTGATCCGTATGCCTTCGCGATGGGTCGAAGAGTGCTAACCAGGACGTCTGAACATTTGCCCAGGGGTGGTGTTACCGTCCCCTGTCCCTTTAAGCCAGAAGCCCCACTGTTGGGGGCGTGTTCAATAGACACAGGTTAAGAGGAGGAGTTTGCTTGGAACAGGGAGTTCCATATTGTACCTGAATAAAGACATTTGTTACGTTTTCCCTCCGGCTCTGCCTCCTTAATTGCTAGGCCCAGGCCGGGCAACACGCCAGTCCAGCATCAGCCTCGTATTACAAGGAAATTGGGTACACTGGGTTTTGATAAACTAGGGCAAGCCATAAGCCTGACTTCTTCAGATCCACTCTGCCTAGAAAACATTGAATGAGTCAAACAGAAGGTCACTTGCCAGGAAGTGACAAAGGAAAGCCTGGACCCAACTGTCTGTCCATGAAGACCCAGATAGACTTCCCCAGGCGCCCTGAGAGGTGTAAAGGATGAGTCTTTGTGGAAATGTCTGTGGAACAATTACTCCAATACTGTTATCCGTCCGATCTGAAGCCACCATGAATTAGAATAATCCATCCGTACAGCCCTGATGGGTACACTTATTGTGTGCATTATTTAATGTTTTACAGGTGGTTCTAATAAGAAATACATGTAATGCAGAAAGGGCTTGACAGGGTCCTCACCATAAGGCAGTAACTGGTACCCGATATACTACTCACTATTAACCTGAAACATATTTTATATTCACGCTGTATACAAATGTAATCTATGTCACAACAGTTTTCATTGTAATTGTATGGTTGACTTAAAATAAACACATTTAAAAAAAAATACTTCAGTAGTACAGGTATATACTGTTACATATAAAGTGACATTCACCAATATTCAAACAAACATTTTTAATGGCAGACACAAACAATGGTCATTCGTCCAATGCATTTTGGATAATGACATCCATCTTCAGGAACATATCTTTTCTGTGTTTCTGCCCAAAACAAAGCGCTTCACAAATCCATCTGTCCAAGGTAAATACCTCAGATCAATGTTAATTCCCTAAAATATGTACACCAGTAGTGGTACCAATCCGTGATGTCTCACATCTAAACCAATCACTGTTTGGAGGAAAAGTGGAAGATTCAAAAAAATCAGTGGTTAATCTGCCAAAATCCCCATAGATACCTATGAACTCAGAAATGGGGAAATACCACCACCCACGGTAATCCCACAGGACAGAGTGGCGGTAACAGTAAATGTTTTGATTATCGCCAAACTCATAATGAGGCCCATAGCTCTCAGACATCTAATCCCAAATGTATTTCCTTTGACTCCATAATATGAGCAGAAAAACTATTTAAGACTGATTAAAACATATGGATACATATACAGTATTTAGCAAAAGTAGTGAGCACTATAAAAGCTCAATTAGAATTACAATGATGGATGATAGTGGAAAAAGTTAAATCTTAAGAAGTCCAAAAATAGAAATTAACAAGCGTTTCCTCTCTTTTAATGTATATTTTACTAATTTCTCCACAGCCTTGGAATGTGTACACAAAACATGCATCCGCTGTAAACATTCGTACCAAATATGTTGTGATGAATCCAATGGAGTCATCTCTGATAACCCGGCGGTGACCTTGTGCCATGTGGCCAGGGAACAGCAGCCGCTCCCTGATCCGGACCATTTGGCGGCTATATGAGCGAGGATCACATGGTAGGAGACAACCTCCGGGGAGATGTCATGGCTTCTTTAGGTGAAACATGAAATCCTCCCCTTTTCCCCATTCGCCCTTGAAGATAATGCTCTCATACCCAATACCCTCATAGCTTATTGCCATAACTCTACACCGCCCCCTTGGAAGAATAGAAAGGATTCTTCACCAAAGATTACAAACCAAACTCCCAACTTTGGTCTACCATGTGGAAGTAATGAGAACACCTTTATAATTTCTATTTATTCATCACCCAGAATGTTGAAAGTGATTATCCAAACTCTTTTGATCAAACATCAATACTGGACTCCTCTCCCCAGAATCCTCTGAATACTGGGACAAGGAAGAGAAAAAGAGCAGTGCAGAGCGGAAGAGGTTTTCAGCCCAATGAGCGCTCTAGCTGTTTGGTGAAAACACCTATGCCTGGTAAACTTAAAGACCAGCAGCCCAGTGTCAAAAGCTGCTGTTGGCGAGAGAACCATCTGCCTCTCAGCAAGGCTCGAGGTTCCAAACAGGTGTGGCAGAGCTGTGTGGCTTAGGGCAGAAGAGGGAAACACTGCTAGAAGGGGACGCGCTGAAGAGATGCCAGGAGAACGGAAGAAACTCCTGGTCATTTGGCGACTGCAAAAAGCAGACCCTTACCTGAAAGAGCCCAATCCAAAATCGGCATGCTGAAGGGAAGCGTGGGAAGCGGAAACAAGCCGGCAAAGCAGTCGTGAAGGGGAAAATTAAGTGTCACTCACCGGACAAACTAACGTACTCCTAGTCCATAGTCCCCTTTCCTCCATCCTGTAAGAGCGTCCCCTGCGACGGGAACAACCCTTTTTTCCACCAGAAAAAGCCCACCCATCGGCGCCACACCTCAGTCCCCTTTTGACGTGTCGGCTGTATTACACTCTAACAACCTCACTGGTCTTATTATAGGGGGATGGATGGTGGGAAGTACGAAGGAAAGGGGACTATGGACTATATGTTAGTCACTCCAGTGAGTAACACTTAATTACACCTAGGTCCTCCATCCTGTATGGGAGATTACAACTGACAACACCCTGGGGAGGAGAGCCTGACCCTCTAGGCAAATGGATTACGCAGCACTGCTTGGCCGAATGCTGCATCAGCCTTGGCAATGGTATCCAAACAGTAGTGTTTGCAAAAAGCCAAAGGAGTGGCCCATGTTGCCGCCCTGCTGATCACCTGCCAGGGAATTTAGCTCTTACTGCATGTGCATGCATGCCCTGCATCAGATCCTTACGTTGCACCCTTTAGGCCTCCTGGATCGCTGCCCAGGCTGGAACCTCCAAATGTTACAAACAGTGCGTCCGTCTTGCGGATGCCCTTCGGTCTGTCCAAATAGAATTTCAACGCTCCCCTGACATCCAGGCAGTGGAGTGTTTTCTCTGCATCTTCCTTGGGGTTCAGGAAGAATGTGGGGAGTACAATCTCCTCGCTGATATGGAAGGATGATACCACTTTCGGAAGAAACTTAGCGAGTGTGCGAGCACGACCTTGTCTTTGTGAAATCTAGTGTATGGCTGTGAGGCAACTAACGCCTGGATCTCACTCACTCTGCGAGCTGACGTAAGACCAACCAGAAGTGCTGCCTTCAGAGTGACCAACTTAATGTCTGTTGCGGCCATGGGTTCAAATGGTTTGTGTGCTATAGCACTTAGTACTACATTTAGGTCCCAAACAGGATGTAGGCCTTTTGACCGGGGGGGGGGGGGGGGTAAAGCCTGGTCAACCCTGTCAGGTGTTTCTTTACTACGGGATTGGCCGAAGACAGGATCAGAGAGTAGCAGTGCCTGTACGCACCGATAGCAGCCAGGTACGTTCTACAGGTATCGACCTGGATGCCAGACCTGGTGAGATAGGTCAAGAATGATAAGACTTGGTCGAGGGTGCATGTCAGTGGGTTCACTCCCTGTTCCTTAACCTAAAAGCAGAATCATGTTCATTTACTTGTGTACTGCTTGCCCATAGCCCGACTCCTGGCACTTTGAATGATCTCCAGATTGTCGCTGAACAACTGAAAGTGCTGGAGCGTTAGCTGCTCAGGAACCAGGACGCTAGGGCTAGCCTCTCCACATAGGGGTGTAGCACTGCGCCTAGCTGCTGTGCTAGTAGAGGGCTTTCCAGAGGGAGAGTATCATCTCCGGCTGAAGTGAGATCTGTTGCAGGTACAAGAACCAGAGCCGTGTCAGCCAGCAAGGCACCACAAGGATGATCCTTAGGTTCCTGGAGTTCCTGAACTTGCCCACTACCTTGTGCACGAGCAGTGTGGGTGGGAATGCATATGCCCACATCCTGTCCCAGGGCATCTGGAGTGCATTCCCTTGAGAGTTGCATCCCCTTCCTCCCCAGGATTCATAACCCATTCCCAGATCTCCAGGGCCCACGCGCACGGCTGCAGGGATCTGGTGCCTCCCTGTTCGTTGCTATAGAACATGCAGGTCGTGTTGTCTGTCTGGATGCACACCGACCTGCCTTTGATTGTTGGTAGAAAGAACCTATGTGCCAACTGTATAGCCATAAACTCCAGCCAGTTGATGCAATCCCGTCGGTCGGGGTCCAGAGGCCATGCACCAAGTGCGTTCCCAGGGTAGCTCCCCAACCCTGGAGTGAGGAATCTGTGGTAATGGTGTACTCTATGGGGGGTGGACGGAACGGTCTGCCCGCCAGAATGTTCTCTTCCTGTTGCCACCATCTGAGGTCGTGGTCCAGATGTTGTGGGATGGAGAACGGGCCCCCCCCCCCCGACGGCCCAATTCCTGATCCCAAGAATATACTAAATGCAAATAGAGCCTCCTCATGCGGGGTCTGGTATACGGGACCGCCAGGAGACATGCTGCTAGTACGCCCAGGAGGTGTTGATATCACCAAGCTGTAGTGATTGCCCTACTGCAGAAATGGGAGACTGCTGATCAAATTGCTGTCAGCTTGTCCCCTGTGGGGAAATCTTTCTGCTGCTGTGTGTCCCACAACAGGCCCAGAAACAGTAGTGTCTGTGTAGGGGTGAGCTGAGACTTTTGGTAGTTGATCAAAAATCCCAGGTCGAATAGGGTAGAGATTAGCCTGTCCGCTGAGTCTCAAACCTGTTCCACAGAAGTACCATTGACTAGCCAGTTGTGGAGATACGGGTAGACGTGCAGCCTTTCCGACCTGAGGAGAGCCGCCACTGCATTCATGAGCCTCATGAAGACTCTCTGAACCCAAAAGCCAGAACCTTATACTGGAAATGCAGGCCCATGACCCAGAACCTGAGGAAGGCCCGGTGAGGCTGCACAATGGGAACGTGGAGATACGCGTTCTTCAAGTCCAGGGAACACATCCAGTCTCCTCCACACAGTGTCTCGGGAATGAGAGCTGGCGTCACCATCTTGAACTTCTGCAGGGGTAGGAACAGATTCAGGGAAGACCGAGCCAACACCACACGCAGGCCCGCCTGGTTCTTCTTCTGGATAGCAAAGATGCAGGAGTAAAAGCCCTGCCCCTGCTGGACGGAGGGACCTACTCTACCGCTTCGCTCTCTACAAGGGAGCAAATCTCTGCTAGGAGTGATGGTGTGCCGATCTGTGGGAGGGGAACTCAGAGGGGGAGAAGGAAGAGGTAGCTGGAAGCCCCAGGATACCACTGAGATGATCCATGCGTCCCCGAACTTTGCCCGCCAAGCCTCACTGTGCAGGGCCAGCCGTCCCCAACTGGGGTGCTGATGACCTGAAATGAAACGTCATTGTTTCTTCTGGTCAGAGGCTGATGAAGAGGAGGGGGACTGGAAGAACCCCTTATTTGATGCTTTGTGGTGTTTTCTCCAGTGCTGACTGGGAGACCTGTCCGGCTGTCAGGCTTTGCGGTCCTGGAACCCGCGGAAGCTGCCAAATGAACGCCCCTTGTCTGCGTGGGACTGTCTGTGAGAAAGGTTTAGCTGCCAGTTTGGTAAGAATGTCCGAAGAATTTGCTGTCTGAGAGCTGCTCCTCTTCTTATTGAGCTCCTCATTAGTGGAGGAGTGGAAGAGATCACTGCCTCAAACGACAGATCGAGGATTCTCTCCTGCACATTCGGGTTGAACCTGGCAGCTTTCAGCCAGGCCGTGCACCTCCTGCCTGTTGCCAGACAGATTGCTCTGTTAGCCGTATCAATGTGGTCTACAGAAGCCTCCATAATGTCCTGAGCTACAAGTTTCCCCTCAGCTAGGCCCACTTAGAATGACGCTTGCTAGTCCTAAGGATTGTCGGGCAAAAAGTCTGCAATCTAACTCCACAGGTGTTGATTAGCCACAGCGAGGATGGAGTCTGTGTTAGCTTGCCGGAGGTGCAGCCCAGCATTTCAGTAGACCTCCTTGCTGTATGATTCGAGGGTCTTTTCTTCCTTGATCAAGAGAGCTGCCTTGGTAGTACTAGATGAGGAAGCCTGAGGCTTGGCATACATGGATGCTGCAGCTATAGCTGAGGACAGAGGCTTTCGGGTGCGTAAAGAGCATTATGCTGTCCCCCCTCGGCCTGCATAAACCTAGCATCCCGCTTTTTGTTGATGGGTGGTGTGGAGTGGGGCTTGAGCCAGCCCTTTTTTGGCCAAAGCTTCCACATCCTTCTGTAGGGGATGTCAGACCTCGCCTCCGCCCTGATGCTCAGGACCTCTGCCAGAACTCCTGCTTCAGGGAGCTTCTTCTGGGGCTGGAGGATGCCCAGGTATTGTGACAGGTCAGCAATCCTGTCATGGAAGGCTTTTGCTGAGGATGAAGTGTCCTGTTCCTCCTTGTCTGTGTCCTGCTGGTTCTCTGTCCCCGGGGGTGGCACCAGTCACCTTTCGGGGCTGAAACAGGGTGGGCGTTTGCACCTGGCCTGGGGCTGCTGGAGCCTCAGGAATGGGCTGCTGTGGAGGTGGAGCCAGAGAAGGGGGAATGGGCTGTGTTGTGGGTTGCGCCGGTGCAGCCGGGGGCAACATGTCCTTAATAATGCCCCTGAGACTTGCAGCCATTTGTGGGGTCTGCATGAGGGACATGAATTTGTCAAAAAACCTGTCCTCACAAGCTGGCTGTGCGCGATCATGCACGAGAGGCAGGGGTGAGTATGCCTCCTCCAGCCCTTGTCCGTACATGGGGCCGCTGTACCTGGAACCCGAGATGTTGGGCTACGATGTGGACCAGGTGGGTGTCATTGGTAGCCAGTCTGTCCTAGGAGCAAAACTTCTCCTTTGTTGATCGCCGGGCTGACGGGCCTCTGCGCCTGCCTGCGAGGCTTCCTGCCTTTTCTGATCAGGAGTGGTGGCCATTTTGTCCGCGCCTTCAGCATGTGGACCTGTATCCGGCGTGTTCCCAGGCTCAGCCTGCATACCCGACTGCACCACCTCTGCCTGGCCCTACACTTCAGGTGTACACTCAGTGGTCTGTGCGTCCCGGTCTTCCGGCTGGTAGTACTGACCATGCGTAAAGTCGCTCCCCTCGGGTAAGGACCCGGTATCAGGGAAATACCCCCCAGAACGAGTCCCGGTGGCAGTAGAGCTCACAGGCCCCTCGGCTGCGGGACCGGCAGGGCCCTTAAGCCCCTCAGCGGTGAGGCCGGTAGCTGCATGAGCCTCGGTGCCACCTGAGCCGGTGCAAGGGCTAGACTGACCCCTCCCACAAGAGGGCTTCCACAGGAAGGAGTCACCTCTGCAGTGTGCTTTGGAAAATAACACACCTACCTTCTTTGTCTTCCTCCGGACGTAGTCCATGATGTTCTGAGGAGGAGTCCTGTAGAACAGTTGCCTCCAACGCTCGAGTCTGTGTTTAAGTGACCTAGGCGTGAGGGAGTTGCACGCGGAGCATCTGTCCCAACTATGGTCCTCACCAAGGCATCGAGACAGAGTGCATGGGGATCTGCTGTAAGGAATGAACCATCGCACGATGGGCACCTGCTAAAGCCTGTTGGAGCCGACATGCGGCAGGGACAAATTAGGGCACCGGTGGACTGTGTTCCCAAACCTGTAACAGAGAAAGAAAAGTTAAGATTCCGGGGAAAGCGTGTGGAATTATGAGGCTCACCCAGAAGCGCTGGTGACACCGTCCATTCCCATCGACCCAGAAAAGGGGACTTGGGTCTGGAGCTAGTGGGCAGGGTTACGAGAGCCTGCGCTTCCTGGGCCGTGCGCTAGTAAATTTAAAGGGGAAATGTCTTATTACAGGATGGAGGAAAGGGGAAGGCCGTAGGAATACGGGAAGAGTACCTTCACTATGTTACCACAAAAGAACACGAGAACAGCAACAGAAAGAGCCGGTAAACTAGACCAAGGATAGTGGGGACCCCAGGGCATATCGGCAGGCCGGCGCACCAAATGCAATTGATAGCAAAGCAGTTTAAAGAACAAGAGAAAACAGACTATTTGTAAAAAAGGGAAAGTGAATTGAAACCAAAGCCCTTATCAGTATGTGAATGCATGGAATGCAAATACATGGAAGCACAGAAGCGAATAGTATATCGAGAGGCTATATTGTTCAACAAAGTGGATGTACAATTGTTGAAGTGGATGACTATAAGAAGTTCTGGCAGGAGAGTACACCAGGCAGCAACACAGCTGAAAATACAAGAAATGCCGGCAGTAGAGTATACTGGGCCATTTGCAAATGTGTGGAAACAAGAGGTCCTAAGCAAGGATATTAGGACTGAGTGAGCCAGACAAACAGGAGCAAAATCCTGGCCACAGGACTGTGAAGTGAACAGAACTATGAGTGAGTAACAATGCCATTGTAGGCCCAACACATCACAAGGAACTGTTGTATAAAGAACTGTTTGGTGTAAAGAGGAATCCAGGGGAAGGGAGTCACCCTCTGGAACAAGGATACTTTATACCCGAAGAACATTTGGGTTGCCCATTGCAAGACAGTTTTAGAATGTCAGACTATGATGTAAAACCCAATAGCAAGTTGAACCTAATAGTCCAGAGTCAAGGCCGATATAGATCTTTCTCAAATACCTGTTTTTGGTATAAACACCTAGCCTTAGGAGATTCCCTCAGGCCCCTATTGAGAAGGAAGAACTAGGGGAGCCCATCCGCCAAGAAGACCTTTTTGAACAAATTGAAGTAGATCAACCTCAGGAAGCAGAGATAGAGGTGTTTTCCTTCGCAGCCAAACAAACAGAAGAGCTAGTTCAACATCCTGATCTATATAGTTTTGAACAGGATATTGGCTTTGTTGGCGAGGAGGATACCGATTTGTTAACTCAGTTGACCACCCACCAAATCTAAGCCAAACTACGATTTCAAATTGGGCTGAATACAATATTTGCCTCTCAGCAGAGATGTTACGCTCACCTGGCTCCCACAGGGGCGTCGATCTGAACTGGACAGCTGCGGTCTCCACCAATGTGACGCGTAGTGCCGAGATGACGGACTAGACTGGCCCACCTAGCTTCGTTTGCTTGGCCTGTAGGAATATTCTTCTGCAAATGGAGAAAGGGAATGAACCACCCGTGGAGTTGAGCGTTAACCCCCCCCACTGTTCTCCCCACTGATCACCTTTGATGTCCCCTCTTATAGTCTCACCTGATGGTTTGAAAAGATGAGCTCTCCATCCTGCATTGAGCGCAGGGGCGCGTAGATAACCAGTTGCTTCACTGGCTCGAAGGAATTGGTGAGTTCCAGAACAATATTGACTCAGATTCCCGGCAAGACGCCGCAAGTATGTAGTTCGTAAGAGTTCAAATGTCTGACTTTCACTCTGTCCGATTCCTTGCAGGTTGCAGCTTGACCCTAGCGAAGAGTTCCTCGTGGCAACCGGTAATATTCAGGTAAGGATTTGTATTATCCAACACAGTTCGATAAATGTCAATATGTAACCTGTTGCTTTCTCCTTTATTCAGGTGCTGAGAGAAAGTATGAAGTCTCGGGGAATAATGCCTCAGGCGGTAAAATCAGGTAAGTCTATTGTGGTGAGGAGGTGTCCCTTTGTTTGTCCCTTTGTTTCACCTTGCTGTCCTTTTGTTTCTCCTTAGGGGCCGGGGTTCGGCGAGGATGCAGTGGAAGCTGTGCCGACCCGTGAATAGGAATAGTACCCCCGGTGGTAAAATCAGGTAAGTCTATGGGGGGGGGTAGCTTATATTGTCTCTGTGTATTCCCTTGGCTCACTTTGCTGTTCTTGTCTTGCCCTTAGGTGCCGGAGTGCGGCGGGAACATGCAGAAGGTGCAGCGAAGGCCGGTGAGTTCAGCATGGCGCTGCAGCAGGCGAGGTGACGTGCATAAAATAACTTCTTTCTTCCAGCTCGAAGGCGCGATGGATCGGGAATTCAGGTAAGGATCAAAGGTATTGCTCTTGTTCTAACCTTTTCTCCTTCTTTCTCCCTTTTTCTAGGAGCTCCAGACTCAAGGCGGGCGTGGCAGAAGACTGGATGCAGACTTGCAGGCACGGTGAGCGTTACGCTGCTGGATGCAGAATAACGCGAAGCGTGTGCTGCTCTTCGGGCGTGGTTTAAATAGCCTCCAAAGTAGTCCCAGGTAAGTATTCCTCCCCAGCCCCATCCGAGTAAAAAAATAGTCTCTAGGTAAAGTAGTCCCTTACAAGCCCCGTTTGGCTTAGAGCTCTTGCAGCATGGTCTGCATCAGGTAAGTTTGCAGCATGGTCTGCATCAGGTAAATTTTAATCTATGAGCATGGCGCCTATGGCGCCAGGACTGTCTCTCCATATGAGCCTGGCGCCACAGACACCAGGACTGCACCCAAATAGCCCGTAGCAGGGGTTGTTGGGCTTGCTTGGAATAACTTGATGCCTGCTTCTGGGGTTGCTGGACTTGGTCTGGGTCCCCGGGGGTAGGCATCATGACAGCGACCTATATTACCACATGGGGTACTGCAACCTTACAAAGAAGGGAGAGATCTGGGAAATATTTTCCTTGATTTTAAAAGCTTGACACATCAACTTCATTGGGACTTAAAAAACTGTTATCTGGCCCCTTTCTTAAAAGGTGACCTACAAAATTCATATCAGTTGTTAAATCGCTTGGTACAGTTGCTTTTGATTAAATAAAATAAAGGCTATTGAAAAGAGTGGGCCAAACAGATAATTTCTAAAAGCATAAATTAAGGAACATCAATTTGTACTCGGAAGAAACCCTGGTAGAATTAGGAGCAAGAGTACAAAATACTTTGACCTTATGGCTGAGAAAGAAAATAATTACCTGAGGTATTACAATCCCTTACGATTTAACAATTCATCAACTCCTTGCCCCCCTATCTACAAAGGGCTGTCCTTCAGTTAAACAAACCTAGTTTAATACTGGCCATTGAAACAATCCAAAACCATGCCAAAGCTCATAGAGATTTGAAAATCTTACACCGTAATGAAGAACCCAAGAAAGGTCAGAAGGGACCCAAAAACATTTTTTTATTCTTATGAGTTCTTCTTGCGATAATTGTGCAGTTTTTTGTAGTGGCTAATATTTTGTAAATGACATAACAGATCCCATAAAAAGATGAGCCTTTTCCTTTTTTGTTAGATATGCGCTTTTGGCCCGCAGACAACCTAATTCACGTGTTGATTTACAAAGCGCTGATACATTGGCAATTATGCTATGTAGCTACTTTTTCACATTTTGCAGTCTCTACTTTATTATCCTCCTAGGATTATGAGAGCTGGTTCTCTACAATATATCCAAACTAGTGTATAATAATGTAACTCCTATCACTATAGCAAATTGATTTGCAACTCACACATTTCCTGATACTACTAAGCATATGAAGAGACTGAAAAGAAATGTGAGCGATAACTTCCGACACATAAATGCACACTTGACTAATTCTGCCCAAGTGACTAATATGTGGTAGCAACACATGAGCCAGGTAGGTAGAGGGACATCTGATGAGAGCTGCTACATGTGTTCCATCATTCCCTATGCTAGGGTACTTCCAGGGTTTTCATAGCCACAGAAGTACCCACAGTAAAGGCACATTGCCTGGCGCACCTTGCACTCTAACTAGAGGGCAATTCCAAGGCCAGACTGCTTCACTAGTGTGGGTAAATAAAGCAAAACTCCAACAAGAAGATCATTGTATACAAGATCTGAAGTCAATGGCAACACCTGAAACAAAGCATAAGGTAATAAGATATAGGCAACCTGGAACAAACAGCGCAGGGATTACCCTTGAGGAAAATAAAATGCTGCAGTGTAATGATGGGAAAGAGAAGGAAATACCTGGATGTTGGGAAAGAGGCCTATGGCAAATAAAGGGAATTGTACTCAAACCGGAGGGGTGGGCTGATGGACCAGTGTGCAAAGCACTAGCACTGCTGTAACAATGGGAAGAGGTCATGGTCAATGTAAATAAAGTATGCCTTGATCAGTGGCCTACAATTCCAAAGCTACTTACATGGGACGACAATGAGGGGAGACCAGTACAGATAATACCCCTGAGAAATGGCACCCTATGCTTCCGAAAAATGGTACAATAAAAGTTGGGAAAAATATTGGGTGTAAACATATCTTTGTTGTGACAGGCATGAAGACAGGAACAGCAGTACTGATGGACCACTATTGGGCTTGTGGATCCAGAGCATATATGAAGTTGCCCCCAAATTGGGGAGGGCTACGTTCCATAGTGCTAATAAACATACCTGCTCTGGTAGTACCCCAAATCGATAAACACATTACGGATTTCCCTAAAATGGATACACATTTAAGGAAGAAGAGATCCCTTACCCTCAAACACCTTAAGAGGGAAAATTATTTCTCAGCAGAATCGACTACTGCCTATTATGCCATACCAGATGAGCACAAGTTATTCAACATGACAGAAATGTTTCTCTCAGCAATGTTTCTCCCCGGTCTACAAGCAGCCACAAATGGAAAATGGCTGCAAATAATGAGGTGGGAGCTGTTGCAAACGATAAACACAACAGTGAAGGGCTTTACTGCTAAAGGGGAGGATCTGAGGGCAATAACACTCATGAACCCCCAAATAGGTATGTCATTGATCTGATAACGGCCATTGAGGGTGGCGTCTGCGCACAAATTGGCGGTCTTTGTGCACATACAAAACTGCCCACAATGAGGAAAATGGGAACCCTCACAGAGGCCATAACCTTGTTAACAGATCTACACACTAAAATGGAAGAGGAGGTAGAAGAAATCCTCAATGATGACTGGCTCTCTTATCTATCCTCCTGGATACCCTCCTGGTTGGCTAATGCATTCAGAAAATCCTGAAAATAGCTATAAGCCAAAGTAAGAAGACTGCTAAAAAGGCAGTAGGGATAAAAATAGTGATAAACCTGGATACCAAAATCCACAAATGCACACAAACCTACGATATACCTCATATTGACGTCAGGCAAAGTACTATCGTCCCTCAAAGATCAAAATTTTGTAATCCCCGAGACCCTGCAAACCAGATGGGGAGTGTTGCTGTATGACCTGGAGGGTACGACATTCATTTTTTTTTCTTCATTTTTTAAAATTTGCATTTAAATTGTAATTTACCATTTTTTTAGCAAACACTAAAAAGAACAATCTAACGACAAACACTTAACCAACTAAAATAAGAACGAGACATGAGATCAACGAAATCAAATTACATTACGACACACAAGACGCAAATAACACCTACACGTATCGTTATAAAGTCTAATCCAACAAAACAACGTATTTCACACCAGTCACAAGGCATTTCAAATCACATTTCCACCATCCATTGTTTTCCAATGTTCACGATGGACTCCACGACTAGGCGGTAAGATCTGGACTGAGGTGCGTTCTGTTGAGTCAACAAATAAAGGATTTAGAAATGTTGTCATCGCAATCACGTGAGTTGATTTATTCCCTGCAATCAATGTTGACCAACATGCCTCCATATCCTCTTTTTGAAAGTCAGTCAATAGATGATTGAAGAAGATGGTACTCCTCTCAGTTAGTGCTGGGCAAAAGATGACCCAGTGCTTTGGGTTTCAATCTCAAATGTATTTTTACAATAGTGACATTTGTTATTCACACTGAGACCTTGAGTGTATCTTACTTCGTTCGTTGGTTGTAAGTTCAGTCGTATGTGCAGAAATTGGTTTCTTAGCTCTTTATCTGGAAATTGTTTCATATAGTCACAGACTGTCCATTTGATGTGACTCACCAGATATATGTTCAACCGATTTGAATTCTCTTACTGACTCCAAGGTTTGGATCCAATCACGTTCTCTCAATAACTTCTAACTTCGCATGGGGTTTACAATCAGTTCTTCTAAAGAACTCTCAATTTCTTTTAATTCAACAGACATTGCCTCCCTCCACTGTTGTAACATCGGCGTCTGAGATGCTATGATTTCTTTCCGTAGCATTTCCAAAATCTCAAGCCGCGAAGGTGCAAAACATTTCCTGAGTAAATTCAAACTTTTCTGCCAGACACTTGAATTCAATGAGGAAAAGCCTAACTCTTGTCTTATTATCTGTATTGGAACAGATTGAGGGAGGCCAAGAACTTTCTTCCAAAAAAGGCTCTCGAGAGCAACCCATGTTTTTCCAGGAATATGTGGCAAAGCTTCTGCTCCATAGGATAGCGTGGTAACTACCTTGGACCGGTAAAACATTAGGACGGGTAGGATGGAAAACTGCCTATAAGTCTGATTCACAGCTTGTGCCTGACTTGACAATGCAGTTGTGGTAGCTTTCAGACGACACCATGGGAACCTCTGAAATTGTGTCACTCAGCCACACCCCTAAATACTTGAACTTTGTTACTTGCTCGATGTTTTCACCGTCAAGTCTCCAGGAGTGTGCGTTGTTTATTTCAAGGTTATTATTGCTAATAAATGTCTGCATGCTGTTTAACTGCCGTTGCAAACCTACAGGCGTCTGGTCTACCAAGACGATATCGTCCGCATAAAGTAGGCGCGGGAGGAACACTCCTCCAAAAACTGGCGGAAAGATTCTTATATTAGGGTCTGTGTGTTTCAAGTCTGCAAGAAAAAAATTAAATAAGGTCGAAGCCATGGGACAGCCTTGTTTGACTCCTCTAGCTGTGGCTACTTCTTCAGACAGCAGCCCATTTCTGTTTAATCAGACACACAGTGAAGTATCTTGATGCATTACTGCTATCGGTTCAAGAATAGAAGATGGGCATTTTTTTATTTTCAATTTGTCCATAGCATGTCACATAGAAGATGGGCATTTTTTTATTTTCAATTTGTCCATAGCATGTCACAATCGATCTGGTCGAAAGCTTGTACCAGATTGATAAATGCCATACAAATGTTGGCTTTTTTGCTTTGGGCACGACTTTAAGATGTTGATGATGAAAATGTTGGCTGAAGTTCCTACTGTCTCACACCATGTACGAAAACGATCTAGAATGATTGCACCATATACTTTCCCTATAACATCTAAAAGTGCAATTGGGCGATCATTTCTTGGATCGTCCCTGCCCCCCTTTTTGAAAATGGGGACAATGATCGCCTTTTTTTCCAGGACGGTGGAATTTGATGTGTGTTGGAAATTTGCATTAATAGAATGTAAATGAAGGCCGCCCACTCTGTCGGATGTTCTTTTAACATGAGGTTGCTGAGACCATCAGGCCCTGGAGCTCGGGAGTTGTTTAAACAAGTGGTTTGATGGCAGATCTCACCTTGGCTAGCCGGCATAACCCATTGCACTGATCCTTCATTCAGCACGTCCGTTTTCGTGACCAAGTTAGGTGCCATGTATGTTTTCTCAAAGTGCTGCTTCCAATCGTCTTCCTCAATCAGACTTGTTTGAGCTTCCTTTGGTTGCACTCTGACTGACTTGATTAGGGGCCATAAATTATTTGTTTTCTTGTTTACCAGGATCTTAAGCATGGCTTCCGAGTCAGATTGGTATATTTCGTATCTCTTAGAACGCAAACTATTTTTGAGGTTTCTCTTTTCAATTCGTATTTTTTCAAGTTTGCCTATTGATCTAGTTTTTTTTGCCACTCTTTCTAGTTTTCGGATTTTTTTCCTGCAGTTTACTAACTCCTGGTTATAGTTGTGGAAGTTGTGGAGATGGGGGTTTGACAACCGATGTCTGTTAGATATTTTTCCATAAAGTGGTTCTAAGAGGGGATTGTAGTCCACCATCAATCTTTCATCTTCAAAATCTATTATTTTTACCATGTTCTTTTGGGTTAACTTCAATCTCTGACTATCATTGCTCACTTGTATGTCCGCTGGCATTTTTTCGGAACTTATTCGTGGATCCCACCCATTCCATACAGAGTAAGTGATGATCACTCTCTCTTGTTTTTATTACCTTAAATGAGGTAATAAGCAATAAGAATGGTTGTGAGACAAAGATATAATAGTCTATGATGGAGGAGGCGCCCATCCCTTCCCATATTATCTGTGGGGGTTGGTCTTGTTTTAAATTCCCGTTTAGCATATGCAATTCCTTACATGCCATCAGGTTATTCCACAATGTCGCTCTAGATGTTCTGGTAGGGTTTTGGGCTGGATTATGAATAACCACACTGTTGGTTATGCACGAGGTATTCAGATCTCCACAATCAGGTAGTTTGTTTTCTGGTTTATATATGTATCATCTATTAGGTCCACTATGTGATCGATAAACCTTTCATTTGACATCAGTACTGGGTTTCATCATACAAGTTATCAGCACAACTTTTGCTGTTGACCCAGTTACTTGGGAGTCCACATGTGTGTCCCATTTAATTACAATTTCTTGCGACATGGTGCTCTTGAATACACAATGTGTCAGGGTTAGAGGACTGTCTGATTTTATTGCGGTTAACAACCCTGATGATGGATGCCCTTTTTCCCCTTATCCGCTGCACTTAATGAAATCTCAAAGCCATCTAGAGATGGTTTATTACACAGCCAAGTCTCTTATAGGCTTATCACATCAAAATCACCTAGGTTTTAATCGTTATTTTTGGTGAGATGTGTGTGGCCGTGAGTGTTCCATGAGGCTAGTTTCAAGCAGTAAGGATTTTTTTCTGATTCATAAGATATTCATGTTTCGGACCCCAATTGGTTTCTGAATTGCTACAAAAAACTTTCTGAGCTGTTGGTGTTCTTGACAACCAAGACCAATCTTGTTGTTTCTTGATGAGGGCTCTTGCAGTTGAATCATTATTTGTAAAGTTAATGTCACGGGTGGAGGAAGTTGTTTGGAATGTTACTTTTAATTTTTGTCTCGGCCCTAATGGAACACGCCCAACCTCCAACGGATCCAAATACTTAACAGTTCCAGTCTCAATATGCCCTCCTCTCTTTTGATCAGATCTCATGTCACGATTCAGCTCACAATCATTTCGTATTGAACTCTCTTCTGAGGTTACTTAAAGACGCTCCAAAGGTGTAGCCATAGTTAAATCGTAACCCAACATTTGAAAGCTTCCAGTTACACAGGTAAGCATGGTTTTCATTACAGGAGATGTGATGTGCAAGTATATTAGATCCGTTCTTTGGTCGCTGACAAACTCAATGGTTTTGATATCTCTAGAAGTCAGTTGCCGCAAACTGGGTATGTAGTCGAAAAGTTCCAATACTGCTCTTCTATTCAGTATTAAGGGATCCTTGGTGTCTAATATCCGTTCTAATTTAATGATTGTGGTCAGAGTTTTGTAGCAAAGATCTTTTCTCAGTACTTGTGCGATTGCTTGCAGGATTGGAACTTGACTCTTTACCATTCGGCCTTAGTGGATCAACTGTGGTTAACCCAGTTTTATTTGATTTATGATCCAAGTTTCCATTTGCTTTATTCACGGTCAACGTTGCCAGTCACAGGACGGTTGTGGTCAAACAAGTATTTTCTGATCTAAGATTAGATTGTGCCAGTTTGTATTTTTTTTATCCACTCTTGAGTCTCTAGACCCACTGATCTCTCTTCGTACCAATTGAGGGCATGTTGTAGAACATCTTTTTCTCTCATCTGACATAGTGATGAATGTTAGTGTGGAGGGCTGAGGCCGCACAGAGTTTAGATGGAAAGATTCTTCTTCTTGCACTAACCATTTGTTCCTGCTGATTGCACACTTCATATAAATCGCTATTTGAGTGATCCAACGAGTATGTTGACAAGTTCAACATTGTTTGCAATGTTGGACTTGTTTCGTCTCCAATGGACATACACACTTGATCATTGGAATTAGGTTTTGGTAACACAAGCTCAAATGTCTTGTTTTTTTAGCTTTTTTGCAGGGCTTGGGCAGTGCATTCTTTGCTTTTGTTTGTGGTAATACTAAGACTGGAGTTTTACTGGCTTGCGTTACTTTGAAATTTCATTTCGCTTGCTGTACTTTTTCAAGCGGATGCAGTTTTTGAGCTCCGAAGATGGGAAACGCTACATTTTGTATTTCATCTGTGCCACCAAAGTCATCTTCCATTGCATTAGATGCCTCTTCAGGTAGAACACACGGATCTACCCTTTTCAGTAAGATTTGATGACTTCTGCGGTTTTTTGATCACTGCTGCTTGTGTTCGGCAAGTTGATCGGAGTCTCTGGTTGTAGCTGTATCTCTGGTCTGTTTGGCACTTCTTTCATAGGGGTAATACAGTGAACTCTTTGGTTCATTGGCTCTGTTGTTAAGTCAACTTGTTGTGCTGCTATGCGTGTCTGCGACCCTCTGGAACACATACGTTGGTGAACTGGAGGGTTTATAGTCAAAATATCGAAAACAAAATAGTCGAAAGTCAAAATATCGAAAAAAAAATGTTGAAAAAAAAAGTTGCATTTCTTTTTTATTACGTTTTTTATTCGAAATGGGGGGGTTTCCCCCCTAAAACCCTGTTTTTAATTTTATTTTACATTTTTTTACACACAAGCCAAAAAATAAATATAAATAAAAAATAGAAAAATGCATTTTTTTTCTCAATATTTTGACTGCACACCGAATTGGAGATTGTCTCGCTACTTCATTTTGTAGATTTGTTTGCAGGTGATCAGAAGAGACACCTTGAACGTGAGCCGTTACGTAGCCCTAAAAAAACAAGTTTCAAGTGCATCGTGGCTTGTAACTCAGCGTGATCTTTTAAGGTTTTGTTCAAGTTCTCATATAATTTCATAAATGGGGCTAACGCTATAGTGATGGTTGACATTAAGGCGAGGAGATCTGGTTTCTGTTTTTTAGTGTCTGGACTCCTCTTGCTGCGAGTGTTTTCCTGCTCAAGCAGGAGTTCGTTTTGAAGAGTGATATTGCAACTCTCCAATACAGAATCATAACTAGTCAATCGTGCACTTCTTGAGTTTGATTGACACACAGATATCGTTTATTGATCATTCACCAACCTTTACGTTTCTTCATGAATCACTTCATTTCCACTGTAAATTGATTTGAGTGCCGATTCGCTTGGGGCTGCCAACGTTTCTTCCGTTGTCAATTTCAGTGCAGAGTCCTCTTCCATTCGCAGGGCTGCATGTTGGACTTCTTCACCGTCATTGCTAACTTCTTTCGAAAAAGTGACTTCCAGTGATCCAGCTGTTTCACTTTTGTTTTGTTTGTCAAGTACCTCCATCACGTGGTTCACTCTTATTTTACTGCAAAGCCTCAAATCGTCATCCGTCAAGGTCTTTATTATGGTGACACCAGGGAAATTCAAATCCACCTGCGATGTTGGTGATGTGTAATTGTCACTGATGATGACTATATTTTTTGAAGCTTGGCCCTTAAGCCCTGGATTTTCCTTGTTGGTAGAAGTCAACGTTGCATCATGACTTTCAATATCTTTTCCTACTGACACAGAATTTTCAAAACTTTCCAGGATTTCTACATCAGATAAATCTGAAGGAACATGTGCTCCTGCAGCTTGGCCTCCTTTAAAGAGGTTAGCGCTTGGGTGATTCATTCCGGGTCCTCAACCCCTCACGTGAGCCCTCTTGAAAATTCTGGAGTGCCCACAACGTTTTGATGGTTTTTTAAAGTTTTTTTTCACATTGAAGCAGGAAAAGTGTTTCTGAAGAGGCACACTTTTAAGCTGATCGTTCAAACCCGGGTCAAACGACATTCAGGTGCTCACTGTGTCGATCTTTGTTAGATTGCAGTCGGGTCCATAATTATTCACAGTTATATTCACTGTTATTTCGCTCAGTCTAACATCATTCGAGATCTCCTGGGAAACTTCACACAGCGTTTGTTCGAGTTGCTTGGCGGGCTCGGTGTGTATCATGGATTTTACCACAAGTTCTTTATGGCACACCAAGCTATCAGCTGCCAATGCATTAGAAATGTTAGACGATTGGTGGAGAGTACAGCCAGGTGTGCCTACTGTCATCTCGTGTCTCTCACACATCTCATGGAGTATATAAGGGCTCCTGGTTGAGAACCCATTCTGCCCAGGTGTGCTAACTAGTAATCAGAACAAATGAATGGGTCTGCCTTTCTTATACCAAAGTCTCAATAGTTTGTTCTTTGTCACAAAACAAGACACACCTCGCTGGAGTGATACACAGTGGATTTATTTAGAGGTGAAGACCTAGTGGTCTATTAGCACACACAATTAAAGAATTGTCCATTTTGGTACAAATAACACATATGCAAAATTACAATTGCTGGTAAATTGAGGTAAATGCAAACTCAAAATCTGAATCAATGTCATTCAGTGAAAACAATACAAAGCCTACTATTTTTTGAAACACAACAGGGTCCAATACAGTGATTACAAAAATTACAACAAAGCAAACATGAACAAATGTAAACAGTGTTCACAATTAGGCACTGTACTAGTGATTCCAATAATTGTCTACACAATTGTGTTTCGGCCCTACATGGCTGTTGTACCAGCCAATCTTGAACGGGCCTTCACCAGGATGGAAAAAAGGACTACTCTGTATGTGTTCTAGCTGGGTTCAAGACAAACATTCACTACCGAGACAACTTAGACCAAGAAGAGAAACATGCTCTCAAAACTTTACAAGATGATCACACCATCATCATAAAACCCGCCGACAAGGGCGGGGGAATTGTCGTCATGGATACCAGCAAATACAACACTGAATGTCTACGTCTACTGAGTGACGAAGGCGCCTACAGGAAGTTGACTCATTACCCGACCAGGATCATACAAGACAAGATCAAGAGCCTTACTGCACATGCTGTACGTCAAGGCTGGGTATGCGATGATGAATCGACCTTTCTCAATAGGACACATCCACGCATAGCAGCATTCTATATCTTACAAAAAGTGCATAAGAACAGCATCGATCCACCAGGAAGACCCATTGTATCAGCATGTGAATCATTGCTGGAGCCACTGTCACTGTTGTGACATCTTCCTCAAACCTTTTGTCAACCGGATGCCATTTTACTTGAAAGATACCACCAGTACCATCCTACTATTGAACAATATCATGATGGATGACAACCACATTTTGGCAACGATGGATGTCGAGGCCCTTTATACCTCAATACCCCAACAGGGGGGACTCGAAGCAATGCAAATCTTCCTTAACAAGAGGGATGACATCAATTGCACACCCAAAGACTTCATCCTAGAATGTATCAGAATAGCAATTTCTGAAAACTTTTTTGAAAAAAAGGAGTGAGTATGGGGGCAACATTTGCGCCCGATGTTGCAAACTTATACATGGCTAAATACGAGATGGACAACATCTACTCTACAGACAACCCTTTCCTGGACAACATATCCACATGGAAACGCTATATAGACGACATCCTCCTAATTTGGAAAGGGTCCGCTGCACGATTGATGCAATTTCATGAATGGTTGAACCAGCGTAATCAACACATCATCTTGACTATTGAATGGAACCACCACAGTATCAACTTCCTGGATTTACACATATATAGTTCAGGCAACACCCTGGCGACTGAACTCCACAGAAAACCAGACAGAAACAGCCTATTGCATTTCCAAGGTTACCATCCGGAAGGATTAAAATATAACTTATCCTACAGACAATTTTTACGGTTGAAACGCAATTGCACAGGACCTGACAGTTTCCATAGACATTCCACAGGATTGAAGAACAGGTTGGCACACAGAGGCTATCCAAAGAAGGCAATAAAAGATGCCAAGAAGAGAGCGGCCAATACTCCACGAGAGATATGTCTGGAGACCAGAAGGAAAGATGAGATGACTAGGCTTGTATCTGTAACCACCTTCAGCCCTTTGAGTTCCCTGATACAGAAAACAGTGAAAAAGCATTGGCATTTGGTTAAACACCACGGAACTCTACACAAAATACCCTGTTTTGCTTTTAAGAAAAACAGAAACTTGAAGCAGTCTCTAGTCCACACTTTTCAAGCACCATCAACACCTATCAACACACTTTGGAATCTTCCCCCTGTACATGGACATTTCAAGTGTGGACATTGCGTAGCCTGTGATCTTACGATACAGACACACGTTTTTGAACTCAAAAATATCAAATGGAAGCTACTAGAACACACCAATTGCAATTTGAAATTGGTGATAT
Source organism: Ambystoma mexicanum (assembly GCF_040938575.1). Taxonomy (NCBI): domain Eukaryota; kingdom Metazoa; phylum Chordata; class Amphibia; order Caudata; family Ambystomatidae; genus Ambystoma; species Ambystoma mexicanum. Next base: position 494,901,872 of record NC_090936.1, on the reverse strand, counting down.
ACCTAATTCAGTGCCCATGTGGTTTACTCTACGTGGGAAAAACCATCAGAGCTGTGAAGATGAGAATCTCTGAACACTGATCGTGCATCCGCAACAAGGTACCAGACAAACCCCTGGTTGAACATTTCACCCTAAGAAAATACATGGACACAGATTTGAGGTGGTTTGTGTTACAGAAATTGAAACCCACTGCAAGGGGAGGGGACATCAATAAGACCCTCGTACAACTAGAACAGAGATGGGTCCACAGATTGAACACAGTGAAAGAGGGCTTAAATGTGGCAGTAGAGTAAAAAAGCATTATGTGACAAAGACATAAATGGAACACAATGTTGTATACACGTGTTTTGGCAGACAACTATGAATAGGATGCTGTTCATTAGACTTTTGCACCACACCACACTTTTTGTCTTTGTCTCAATCCAATGGTCCAACTAGCTCCATTATCTATCCCGTTTTTTCTTTCTATAGGACCAACACTAGCTCCCTCGACCACCCGTAGATTGACCTTCAGATTGGGGCCATCTTTTTTCCTTAGAGAGGATCAACTCCTCCGGTGACTCAGATCTATGATGTTGCACAATTTGTTGCTCTCATAAACGAGTCTGCCACATTTATATGGTCCTTCCTCCATTTGTACACACAGTACTGTGACCTGGTGGTTAGGAGTCGCACTTAACATAACGCACTGCATGTAGAAGAAAGACTGCATATGCCGCGGACGGTTGCCATGACAACTGTGTTTTACCCAGTTTTGCCCTTCTTACAATTTTCGGAGGGCATCAGTGCATCAGATTATTTTCTGTGTATCAGCCGCACCGACGGTACAACCAAGATGGTCGCCGTGTATATAAACAACGGTAGCCATAGCAACCGTTCGATGTTGGATCATTGTGTAGGCAAACGCGATCTACGCACAGGTAAGCGGCTGCGATCCGTTCATATGCAGAAACAAGTCTCGCAGTCTGAGATGTCTGCTTCCCTATAACAAGAACTCTTATGCTTTGTGCCCTGCCTCCCTACAGACATCTCCGTAGATACGGCACAGGAGCACTCTCCCACCCGAGGGCTTTCCCCACCAAAGAGATCGCCAATAGTGGCATCAGAACTGCGGTTTCTTCTGTGAATCACCCATTTCTAGTCAGGTAATTAATATACTTGTGGTTGCAGTCCGTTACCCTCATTTTCAGGAACACTAACTAGACAGACCATATGCAATCATGTAATAGACTGTTCCCAGTGTTTTCTGACCCCCCAGACATAACAAGCACAGTGAGGGCTAACGATACGCCAGCAATCCGGTGCCACACAGCACAACTATCCTTACATGCTACATCAGGTTTGGATACTTGAATCCCGTACCTATCCCACGCCATTTTGAAAGACACTGTAATTTCAACAGGTAAATCATTGTTCTTAATTATGGCATATAAGCAGTAGTGTCATCTCCCATTGGGAGTATACAGTACACTTTTTTTGATTCATGTCTGACACCTGTTCTCATTACACAGGTTGTCTTTCTTCTGAATAAAGAAGATAGAGAGAATATCCCAATCATCATGGGTTTGCTCTTCATTTCAAACACTTGCGGAATCCATCCAGTTTTTCCTAGCACGTTAAGAAAGTCATTGAGAGACAATGAAGTCATTAGCTTTTCCATGACCTCACGCATACCTGAGATTTCAGTAGTGACACTTGCCTATTTGTTTCTTCTTCTAGGCTGAAGCACACATACAGAGCAGTTCTTTTTTCCGTCCTGATGAAGGCCCGTTCAAGATTGGCTGGTACAACAGCCATGTAGGGCCGAAACACAATTGTGTAGACAATTCTTGCAATCACTAGTACAGTGCCTAATTGTGAACACAGTTTACATTTGTTCATGTTTGCTTTGTTGTAATTTATGCAATCACTGTATTGACCCCTGTTGTGTTTCACACAAAAGTAGGCTTTGTATTGTTTTCACTGAATGACATTGATTCGGATTTTGAGTTTGAATTTACCTCAATTTACCAGCAATTATAATATTGCATATGTGTTATTTGTACCAAAATGGACAATTCTTTAATTGTGTGTGCTAATAGACCAGTAGGTCTTCACCTCTAAATACATCCACTGTGTATCAATCCAGCGAGGTGCGTCTTGTTTTGTGACAAAGAACAAACTATTGAGACTTTGGTATAAGAGAGGCAGATCCATTAATTTGTTCTGATTACTCTCACACATCTCATCCAGGGTGCTCTGAGACACGTGCAGGACGGCTGTAGCGTTCGACCTTGCCTCACTGACTCAACCTCGGAAAGCTGTGTGTGCGCAACAGCGCTTCATGTGCTATGTCATCTGTGCTTGCTCCAGTTATTTGTAAATGGGTTAATTCCAAATCATCCCCCACTTCTGAGCCAGAGGTCACAAATGTCTGTGGACTTGTACTTTTCAACTTATTTTGTTGTTTGTGGAGGGGAAGTCGTGAGAGCAACATTCAAAGACAGATTTACGTGCGGGCTTACCCAATATCGATGAGTTGTAAGTTTGAGTCTTCCAGAGACGTGCGCACAGGTGACATAACTGCTATCTCACATACGTATGAGCTCGTCAAATCTCTATCTTTTCTATTTTTTGAGCTCTGTAGATTTCTCCCTTCATCCATCAGACCACCAGAACACCAGACACCAGACACTCTCCACACTCTGCTACGCTCTGCTTTGCAGAATGGTTTTGATGCGGGCGTGAGCAGTAGGCGGGGTCTGGCTTCGGTGTAAAGCTGGTGTAAAGACTAAGTAATTGCTGGATAAAATGTCTCCAGATAAAGAAAGACAAAGTCTTTTGCTGCCAAAGCTGGGACCAAAGATTTCAAATGCCTCAAATCCACTGGCAAACGTTAATAGAGGCATACACGCTGTAGTGTTTTGTCAAGACACCAGACACTCTCCACACTCTGCTACGCTTTGCAGAATGGATTTGATGCGGGCGTGGGCAGGAGTCGGGGTCTGGATTCAGTATAAAGCTTGTGGAAAGACTAAGCAACTGCTGGATACAATGTCTCCATGTACAGAAAGACTGAATGTCTTTTGCTGCCAAAGCTCGAAAAAAAGATTTCAAATGCCTCGAATCGACTGGCAAATGTCAATAGAGGCATACACGCTGTAGTGTTCCATCAAGACACAAGACACTCTCCACACTCATTCTTTCATCGTGGGATGAGCATATACAAATTTCAGGTGACCTGGGGTATGGCGGGTGACCAAGCCATGGACCCCCAAGGTACCTTACTGGGTGGAGGGCCTTTATACCGCAAATATGAGAAATGCTATGCACTAAGGCAACCATACCAACCTTATCCTGGAGCAATAGAAGAAATAAATGTGCACACTCAAGAAGAAATTAACATGTTACTGAAGATGACAAGAGCAAGGGACCTCACTGCTGAACTGACACACACGAGTACAATAGACATGAAGTAGATAAGCACTCACCATGAAGAAACAGACACTACAGCAAACGTGCATTTAGACATGAAGAATATCATATAGACATGAACATAATCACTATATACACGGAAATGCAACACAAACGATATTCATATATAACTTGCTAAACGTTGAAATGCAACAGTAACAAGTGGCCATCTTGAACAAAATGGACAGCGAAGCCACGTTAGAGTGAATGAGAAGCCTCAAAGTTGCAGGGAAATGTGACTTGCTGAATTACAGATCTGTGCAGGTCACACAGTGGCTGTGTGGCCCCTTTCCAAGGTTACTGTGGAAAAGGGAGGTCTGCATGGCTCCAAAGAGAACAGAAGAGAATTCCCAAGCGAAGATATATCTTTCTCTTAGATTAAGTAACGAAAAGACAACCTTTGAAAGCCAGGTGCCCATTAATTAAAAGCCTAATACTGCATGATGAAGGGATCGTCCAAGTCTCCAGTGGCCAGAAGGGGTAACAACTCTCATATTAATATGATCTAAAATCCTAGTAAAAGCCAAGTAGAATAATTCAAAACATGGTCTCCTCACACGTGACCTGTACATGGAAGACAGTGTGTATTCATTAACTCCAGACACATATAAGCACCTGCTCGACTCCCTGCACACTCCCCGTAGACTCCCAGAGCAAGACACGTCAGAGAAGGCTAAGTACAAAGGTAGATGCCATGGCATGTGGCCTACGAAATGAGGGATGGTCTCTTATTTAATTGGAAGAAGCAGTTCCTTGATGTCACTCCCCCTACCGATATTTTTGCTCATGTGCTGTTGACCTGCCAACTGTTCAGGGTTGGTAAGATCAACGCCAACCAATCAACTATCAAAATGATGCTGCCCTGTAGCAGTTGCATTAGCCAATTATCTGTTGCTAACATGATGTCTCTCTTACCTTTATCAATTCTATAATGGTCCAAGGTGGGGCCATCAGATAGTTGTATCCAATATTATCAATTCTATGATGGTCCAAGGTGGGGCCATCATATAGCTGTATCAAATAAAAAGACAAACCCATACACAAACTATATGTAAACAATTCCTCCAACAAATCCCACAGCGATGTTGGTTCTTGCAACTAAGATTGTAATGCAACATCAATTATGAGTTATTTCTCAGTAAAAACCTGATGTTTTTTATTGGATCAAGAGAGCTTTTGGCTTCTGCGCATATTGCTGTGCCTGCTTTATATGGATTGTTAATTAAGCAAACTTTGCCATTTACTTTTACTATTTCCGTCATTGGGCACAGGATTTCCCGGCCTGTCTGTCCTGCTTGCACTAGAATCTTTTGGTACCTTTGAGGTTGGCATCATGGAAGGAGACACAGACAACAAATTCAAAGTTGAACAACCTTTTATTAATGAAAATGTCAGAAAGGATTAAGGCCTAACTTGCCTTATACTAAGGTGGGATTTCCCTACCTAAAGAAAATAAGGGACGTCAATGTCAGTAAATTCAACATAAACATCTGTCCTTGTCCAAATCCTATACTTTCCCTCACAACTAACACCAAATAATGTGGGAGAACATCAACTATAACTGAAAATAGTGTTCCAAACAATGTTCTGAGCTACATCAAGCTCTGGCTTAGTCGGCTTTCTCTCTCAAATTTCAATAAATTCACCACAAAGTTCAATGTATCTTCCTGTTTGCATCAGATAAAATACAGTTTTTAAAGGTTAAGGTGCCCTTCCCCAAGTTCAACACGGTTCCAGGGTAACTCATTTCCAGGACACCAAAACGTAGGGTTCCCTTCTCCAAGCTCAATGTTCATATGAAAAGAAAGTATTCTTGAGGCTTTTTTCTTTTAGATGAACTTTTATAACTCAGGGTCTCTTCCCCAAGTCTGCTGATTATAACCATTGGCTTTTTTTTTAGTAATTTTAACACAGCAAGCTTCCTTGTTAACATAGAGAAGTTCCCTGATCAAGGCGCAGTTTCAGACCACACGGTCCACCCATTACAGGTCACACAACCAGGATCCCAGAATTCGCTTTGCCATCAACATTTGGTTCATAATTAGTGGCTTTCCGGTCTTGGCACAGTTTTAGACCGCAAGGTCCACCCATTGCAGGTCAAGCAACCAGGAGCTTCCAGGCTTCATTCGGAGTTCAATATGTGATTCACCAAACTGTTTCTTAAAGCAAAGCTTTAAACATTGTTACCTTGGTTTCTTAAAGCCTTCAGTTTAGTTTCCTTGTTAAATTTCTATTCATTGTTCATCAATGGTGTTCAGGCTATATCATTGTATTCAAAGAAAAAGTTCATCTGGTTATCAGGTTTGTTTAATCTATTTCAATGTCTTTGCTTCTGATAAAGGTGGATTTTTCTCCATTCATTAAATCTGATATTCAACTGAAGTTCCTTTCACTACTTTCATTCAATGGGTTATTCAATTGAAGCAAATTGGATCAGTTCATTTAGTACGCTATGTTACTTTCACTTGTTACATTGAGTTCTATGATTCAAAATCAATAACGTTATTAGTTTCATATAAATAACAGTCTGTTTCATTCAATGTACAAGTTACTTTCATTAGTTTCATTTAGTTTGGTATTCAATATAAGTATCGTATTTCACTTTGTTCCATATATCACGCTACTAGCATTTATTTCATTCTGCTCAGGTTTCGGCATGAGTAAAGGGCTTTGTTTCATTCATTTTTACCGATATTGTATTTTCACTCTTTTTAGAGAGCCCCAGTTTTTGCGATTGTCCCAGACACTTCCCCAGTTTTGGCAGCTCCTCCTTTCCTCTTTTGGTTTCCAGGGGACAGCCAAATAGCCAGGTGCTTCACAATGCACTCGCCAGCTGTTCTGCAGGGCTTTGCCTTTGTCCTTTCGGCAGCATCTGTCCAGCTGGGGGAATCTTCGATCCGCATACACCTTCCGATGGGATTCCCAGGACTTCAGATGGCATATTGGCTTCTCTTCCTGCACAGCTTCCACTCTGGTCCTCTTGCTTCAGCTTCTGTCTCTGTTATAATGCTTGTTCGCAGTTTCCCTTTTTATACACCTGAGCTTTACTAATAGGCTGCTGGTGCAAGTTAAGGGCTTGCTTTGCCTGACCATAATTAAACCAATTAAGGGGACATGCATGACCTTCAGGCCTCTTCTTCGTCCCAGTATTTGAATGGGAGGTAATCTTCATGCCTTCTAGTTGTCTCTGTCATCTTTGTACTATCATGCATTTGCATTTTAAAGGGGGAGAGAAGTGGAACACATTTATAACCCAAAAGGTTCGGAGGAAGACCAGGCTGGCTATTCCGAAAATAAGGGGATACCATGTCTCATTTTTTACCCTTTCTCTTCCTTTGTTTAACCATTCTAATGTAATCCTGGTTCAAACCCTTCTCAGAGATCATGGGACTGGATGAACAATATACCATAACCTATGGTATGGGGTTACTTTTGAAAAGAAATATATGGAATACTCACTTCCAATCCCCAAGGTACCTCTATCCAGGTGATCCTCTCTCCCTTGTTCACCCCCCAGGGGCAGGATCCAAAAGTGATGGCCTTTCCTTGGCCACCTGCATAGAGGATCCAAAGGGAGTAGAAGTGAGAATACCCTCAGGTTTCTCACACGGCCCACTACATAACATTCATGAGTTGTCTAGGGGTATAGAGTTTAATGAAGTATTGCTACGATCACAAAGAGACCTGGATGCAGATTCTGTGAAAGTCTATGATGAATTGAACTTCAATTAGATTGTACACACGCATGATTTTGCTGCAGAGAATGTTTGGTATGGTCACATTAAGGAGGTGGGGAAGAGAGAAATCGGCAGGACCTTGTTATTTCTGGTCACTTATTCCCCATGCTTCTGGCATACCTATTATTATTACGCTATTTATTGAGCGTGGACCTAGCTTCGAGAAGCAACGGAGCACTTTGCAGAGTTATGCAACAACACAGATACACAATTGAGCGTTTTTCAGAGATAAAAGAACGGATGGGCAGCGGGGGGTAGGATACAGAGGGACACAGAGGAAGGGTACCGCTGTACTCGGTGGTGGGGATGGGCGGGTGGCATATAGCGAGTCACGTAGCGCAAGGGACGACATTATGGCCTAGGTGTTGAGAAGCAGAGACTCCTCAAAGAGGTGGGTCTAGAGTTGTTTTCTGAATTGCAGGAGCAATCTCAAGAGAGCAAGGAGAAATGGAAAGTCATATAGAAAAACTACCGGACGGAAATTCTCTGTGAATAAAAAAGGACTTCTTTGACTCAAATCTCGAGTTCGGCAAACAATACCAAGAAATTATTTGAGATTATTAGGACATTAGAAAAACCTAAAGCTCTGACTAAACAGTTTACCCCGAATAACTCAGACTGTGAGGCAGTGCAGAAAGCCTTTGCAGACAAGGTTTGTAAAGCACAGTGCAGCGTTACCAATAGGGAAAGAGATGGGGAAAAATCGATCTCCCAAAGTCTAGCTTCTGAATTCAAAGCGTCTAAAATTCCCCGTTTCTTGTTTGAAGCTATCACTGTGGATTCTCTTATCGAAATCCTCAAAGAAATGCACCACACAACTTATATTACAGATGCTCTCCCCTCTAAAATTGTCTTGGAGCATCCTGATATTTTTGCGCCCTCCATGACATATTTTATAAATGCCTTGTTTTCGGATAACGTGCCTGATCTCTTTAAAAACGTCACTGTCACCTCCCTACTAAAAAAAAGTGTAACCTAGATCCTGCAACTTATTCCAATCTTACACCCATCACCAACATGCCCTTTTTTTTGCTGAAGGTAGTTGATAAGGTAGCTGCCACTCAATTTCAGAAACATCTGGAGAAGTCAGATATCTTACTTCTACGACAATCAGGCTTCAGGACTTCACACAGGACTGAGACCGCCATGCTTGATTTGCAAACTGAAATGTTGGACATTATAATGGATGAAAGCAAATCAGGGCTGCTGATGCTTTTAGACCTTTCAGCTGTCTTTGATCTTGTAGATCATCCTAAACTTTCAAAAAGAATTGAGGAAATTGGTAACTGTTCCTCTAATACAGTGGACTGGTTCTGAGCATTCCTCAGTAATAGGATGTCCATGGTTGTTTGGGGAAATGCCTTTTCAAAACCGGAGATCATAACATGTGGCGTTCCTCAGGGGTCATGCTTGTCCCCCCCACCTTCTTCAAAGTTTTCTGCTGCCCACTGTGTGTACTTTTAGATTCCATCAAACTCCACTTCACGAATTATGCAGACGAGCTTCAGCTCATCTTTAGGCTGAGTGGAGATTATGAAAAAGATGTTAGCTTTGTTATTTCAGTATATGAAAAATATGAATATGGATGGCAGAAAACAGGCTATGTCTCAACAGTGAGAAGACCGAACTCCTTGTCTTCAGATCAGTCCAAGCTAGAGAAAAACTAGGCACTGTCTATGCCAATTTCTGCATAGAGCAACATCCTATAAAAACAGTGAGCAAAGTAAAAACATTTGGCATAATTATCGAGCCATCTCTCAATGCTGATGCCCAAATTGTGAACGTGATCAAGAATGCTCGGTATTACTTAAGGATCTTGCGTCTGCTGAAACCTTTCATCTCAGACAGAAATTGCATTACTTTGGTCAGAGCCGTAATTAGGCCAAAGTTGGATTACTGCAATGCCTTGCTGGGAGGAGCCAGCAAAGCATGTCTCAGAAAGCTGTATATTCTGCAGAATGACGCGGTTAGAGTCATAAAAAAGGTTGAGAAACATGAACACATATTGCACAGAAATAACATACACTGGCTTCCTGTAGAAGCAAGAATAGAATTTTAAATAAACACACTGACCCATAAATGCCTGTTCGGAAATGCACGCAAATATCTAAAAGAGCGCATTTCCGTTCAAAACTCCACTAGGACTACTAGATCAAAAGATTGTATGCGACTAGTCTGTCCCTGATCCAAAAGGTTAAATGGAAAAGAAAGGTTGTATCCTGTGAAGGCCGTCATGGCATGGAATAAAGTACTGTTAAAACTGTCGGGAAGGAAACCTGATTACATTTTAAAAAGCACTGAAGACTATTCTGTTCTCCTAAGTAACTACATTCTTAAGAATCGTGTCCGCCCTCTGTTCATTCTCTATCATTCTGCCTTCTCCGCGCCCTGATGCCTACAGGCTTTGGCACGTAAGAAATAAGTAAAAAAATAAATGGGGGTGAGTCTGATGCTGACAAAGAATCGGTTCTATAGTGTTGGGGCGTAAGCAGAGAAGGCTTGTTTTCTGGTCCTTTCCTTTTTGCAGCGGCAGATTTCAAGTCTGCATGTGTCCTGACTTCTAGTGGTGCGCTGTCCACTGGAGATGCTGAGTTTCTCCACGAGGTAGCTGGGTGACTTGAGTGAGTGCCTTATAGATGATGCAGCAAGACTTGAAGGTGATTTGTGCGTGCAGTGGGAGCCAGTGAAGGTCAATGAGGACTGGGGTGATGTGGTCGTATCGGCATAGACCCTTGATGAGGCATCCGTCTGCATGTAGGAGACTTCTCAAGGGCACAATGGAGGATGACAGGAGACCTTTGAGGAGTGCATTGCCCCCATAAACGTGGGGCTAGGACCAGTCCTTGAACAGTGGATCTAAAGCTGTCCGGAGGGAAGAGGAGCGTGGCTTTCGGAAGTAGGGAGAGCCGATACCAAGCTGCCTGAGATTTCTTAGCTATGTGTGTCTTGAAGGAGAGGTGTTTGTCAATGTGGAACCTGAGCGACTTGGCGCAGGAGGTGAGCTCAAGTGTGAAGCCCTCAGAGTTCATGGTTGATGCCAGGTCTGTATGTCTGGGTGTTTGGTGTTTGTTGAGGAGTAGGAATTGGGTCTTGCAGGGGTTGACCTTCACGTATGAACTGGACATCCAAGACTGGATCAGCGAGAGGCAGGTTTTGAGGCTATGGATGTCCTTGATGGAGTCTATCTTGAGGTATGGCTGTGTGTCGACAGTGTATTGGTGGGTGTGGATGTTGTGTGGCTAGAAGGGCCTCCCTGCGGCTTCATGTATAGATTGAAGATTTATTTATTTATTTGGGAGAGGATGCAGCCCTGCAGGATTCCACAGGTGACGGTTAGAATTGGCGATCTAGATGAGCCCTTCTGAACAAACAGTTGGTGAGGTAGGTCTTGAACGAGCGTAGGACAAGGTTGCGGATTCCCATGCAGCGATGTAGGTTGTCTGTAAGCGCATGGTGGTCTACTGTGATGAAACTGGCAGAGAGGTAGAGTAGAACCAGGAGGCAGGGGTGGCCATCGTCAAGGATGTTAAGGGCATCGACCACCTGTATGGTTTCTGTCTCTGTGCTGCATCTGGGACTGAACCCGGACCGGTAGGTTTGGAGGAGATTGTTGGTGCCTATGTGTTGCTGCAGTTGTGCGGCTACCACTTTTTCGATCTCAACCAGGAAGGAAAAGTGGATGATGGGGCGATAGCTATCTAGGTTGTCAGGATCCAGAATGGGTTTCTTTAGTAGATGGAGGATTTGTCCTGTCTTTAGGGTCGATGGGCATGTGCCTTGAGTTAGGGAGCTGTTGATGGTCTCCAGGTAAGGAAGGAGAGCTTCTGCGGGGAGGGTCTTGAGGATGGATGTTGGGAGGATGTTGTCTGTGTACGATGTGGCTTTGAGAGCAGCCAGGGTTTCTACTGAGATGTCTTGAAAGTTGTCCAGGGTGTAGAGCTTTTGCGAGGAAGGATGCAAGGTGGTTCTGTGGATGCAGAGCTGGTGTCTATGTGCTGGCCAATCTTGCTGATTTTGTCTATGAAGGTGTTGCTGGTAGATTTTTCGTCGGAGTGTGTTATGGCAGGGTCAGGTACCGGGATGACACAGTGTTTGACCGCTTTGAAGAGGGCTCTGCTTTTGTTGTCAGCTTCTGCCATGGTGTTCTGAAAGTAGGAGGACTTGGCTGTGTTGATTAGTTGTCAGCGGGTTTCTCAGAGTTCCTTGAGGAGAGCCAGGTCGGATGCAGTCCTGGAGCGACGCCATATTTTCTAGTTTCCTTATGACTATTTTGTGCAAGTTGAGTGCTTGCATGTACCAGGGTGCTGACTGTTTTGGTTTGCAGGTGCATTGTTTTAGAGGCATGTGTGGTCAATGGAGGCTGAGAGGGTAGTGTTGAGTGCTTCCTGTAGAGAGTTGCAGTTCAGTTTGGGGGTGTTCTGTCCATGTAAAATGGAGTTTGGTGAGGTCTTCCATGAGGGCTTCCACCAAGAAGTTCTTGAAGGTTTGTCTAATGGGTTTCTGCTGGGAGTGCTTGACTGGGGTGGTGTGCACAGCTAGGTGGTCAGACCAGTGAAGCAGGAGAGGAGAGCTTTTGTTGAGGGAAGACAGTGCAGTGATAATTAGGTAGAGTATTTTACCTTTCTCGTGTTCTGGGTCTTTCGTGTGCTGTGTGAGGCTCAGGGTGTTGAGAAGGCTGAGGAGAGCTTCCTTCATCTGTTTGGTAGCCTTGTTGCCCGTGAGGTTGAAGTCACCTAGGGAGATGTTGCCGTAGTTGAGGGACATGGTGGTGACCAGGTCAGTGAAGTCTTCAATGAAGGCAGTGTTGGGTTTGGGTGGTCTGTAGATGCGATGGAAGGTGACTGTCCATCGGGGAAGTGGCAGGAAAGGACCTTGAAAGGAGCCAATGCTGTAGACGTTAAGTGTGGTGCAAGGTCTTGTGGTTGACTGGGCCTCCGCCGGTCTTGTTTGGCCGGTCTCTGTGTTGGATGCTCCAGCCGTTTGGGACAAAGATGTCAAGGATGTGGGTGGAGGTGGGTGTCAGCCAGGTCTTGGTGATGAAGATGGCTTCAATGTTGTGTGTAGGGATGAGGTCAGCGATATCTGCTGCATGGGTGATAGCTGAGCAGACTTTGACAAGCATCAACTACCGTGTTATGGACATTGAGGGGCTGCTGATGGGCTTGGGGCTGATATGAGTGCGTTTGCTGCATTGCAGAGTCCATGCCTTAGAGGAGGGGCTATGTTGTTGCATAGCCTGGTGATGGTGGGGATGGCCTGTGGGGACAGATGGAGAAAACATGTCGGTGAATGCTTACCTGTTGTCAGAGCAGGGGTTCAGGCCCTGGGACCTCCCGGTCCAAACAGGAATTGCCCTTTTCTTCGTCTGCCCTTCACTTCACATGCTCGGGTGAGAGACACCCTTGATCTCAGAGTTAAAAGCAGAATGGAAGAGGTAGGGCTAAGAAAGTGGGTGGGACTTAGGCCATGTGATTTAGATCCACTTGCACCTGCTCACCAACTGCAAAGGAAAAGAGGCTGGAGGGCTGCTTAAGTAGAGTAAAAGGGTAGCAAAACAGTAAGGCACCAACATTTTAAAGTAATTGACATGAGGGCAGGGCTTAGGCCACGTGACCCAGATCCACTTGCACATGCTCACCAAGTGCAAAGGAAAAGAGGCTGGAAGGCTGCCTAAGTAGGGAAAATAGGCAGCAAAACAGGAAGGCACCAACAGTTTAAAATGAGTGACAGGTGGGCAGGGCTTAGGCCACGTGACCTAGACCAACTTGCACCAGCTCACCAGCAGCATAGGTTATTTATTCCAGCTGGAAAAGAATCTACAGTTGTACTGTTATTTTGGGTGATGACTTTGTAAAGGACCAATAGGGAGAGGTGGGAGTGTGTCAACTGCAGGAAATATATATATATATACTGTATTTGTTCTGTGGTTCAGGTTACTTCAATCTCCAAGGAGTTGTCTAGCCTCTCTCTCAGCGGCCGTTGTGAAATAAATGTGGTTTAATAAGATGCATTAACTTCTTGAGAGGTGGGCTATTTTAGAGTGCAATATCTGAAATCATTCCTTACACTCATGAAAAGATTGTATAGAATACAGGAGATACTCATTTTCAAGCCCTTACTCATAAGGCAAGTCCCGATTCACATCCTCTGTCATAGGGTTTTCCCCCCAATAGGTGAAGAGCCTACATCTGTTACCCTTATTGGGGTTGTAGAACAAACTGACTTATGGAGGTGGTGACAGAGGGGGCAGCTCAGGAGCCACAGTGGTGACTCTCTAGATAGAGGCAGCACCTTCCTTCACTCATTGATGGGGATTGATTTATTCATTTATTTATATACAGGAGGAACAATGTTCTTTTGATCACAAAAGAAAGTACAATAGATAAGAAAATAGAGAGGTGCAAGGTAGGATTCAATCCAGGCAAGGGCGTGATTGTGAATCCCAAACAAGAAGATGAGTATTAAAGAGAGCAGAGTGATCGATATTGTCAAAGGCAGCAGATAGGTCAAGGAGAATTAGGATAGACGATAGGTTGGAGTGCTTAGCAGAGGCAATAAAGTTGGACACATTGGTGAGAGCAATTTCCGTGGATTGACCAGAGCGGAAACCTGCTTGTAAGGGGTCTCGAAGGTTGTGGATGTCTAAGAAATTGGTAAGACCGTTTAACCCTTTTCAAGCACTTAAAGAAAGTTAGCCAGTAGGTTCGGGTCAGCCCTTGGTTTTTTTAGGAGAACGACGACTATGGCTGTTTTGAAAACAGGGGGAAAGCAAGCAGAGTCGAAAGGCAGATTGAAGAGTTCATTGAGATGTGAAGCCACTAATGGGGCAATAGGCATGACTAACTGAGGAGCAAGAGGGTATGATGAGGCACAAGAGGGATCAACCTTCATCAGTAAAGATAGCACTTCATCAGTATCTTTGTGACTGTCAGTATTAGTGTGACTTAAGAGGGAGATAGAGGTAGAGAATGATGGTAGAGTAGACAGGGTTTAAAATGTAGGAGGGAGTGTGAGGAAGCTCAGGAGAGAGTATCAAATTTTGGACATTTTTGCAGCAAAGTATTCAGCTATGTCATTAGCTGGGAGAGTGGAGTTGATAGACTTCAGAGGAGTGAGTTTAGAGTGCCCTATACCAGGCAAGGATGGTTGGAGTTAAGAGTCAATGAGGGTTAGGTAAAACTCCCTTTTCAGTCTATCAAGAGCGGACTTGAGAGAGTTCATGGCAGTGAGGTAGAGTTGCAAATCTTCATGTGTGTGGGTACACCTCAATTTACGCAGCAGCCAATGCATGTCTGTGTGGAGAAAGCCTAAACCCATGGTTTAGGATGATGAGACGTAGGGGTGAAAGTAAGCAGTGAGAGGAAAATGAGTCATAGGGATTGGAAGCTGGAGAAGGCAGCGTTGGGGGAAGAGAAAGGGGGGAATGGCAGAAGGTTTACATTTCCTTTTAGTAATAGGTGAAGCAAGTGGTGAGAAAAGGTCAGAGGGTGGAAAGGAGATGGTGGTGGAAACCATTGAGTGATCAGATCTGGATGGCATGACGGTATTAGTGCCTGAGAGAGAAGTAGAGATGAATAATAGATCCAAAGAGTTACCCCCTGTGTTGGTAGGTAGGTAGGTTATGGATAAAGTGGAGAGCGTGGACACTAAGAAAAGAATGAGGTTCAGATTTCTGAGAAGTGGTTGGAGAGGGAAGGTTAAAGTCGTCTAAGAGAATTAGGTGTTGTTTAGTGGAAAGAGAATCAAGGAATTGCCCAAGATCAACAAAGAATGGTTGAGTGGAACCAGGAGGGTGATAGATGTAATGGTTGAGTGGAATCAGGAGGGTGATAGATGGAGATGATTTGAACTGAGTGAGACAGAGCAATAGTAGGGATGGTGAATTCAAAAGAGGTAGGAGAGGACGTGGCCATTGAGTTGAGGAGAGTGAAATAAGGATAGTTTGGAGTCGTGTATGGCCACCAGAGTGGTAGTGGCAATGGAGAAATCCAGATTTCAGTGATAGCAAGAAGGTCTAGGTGAGGAGAGCTGGAGTGAAAGTAGTCTGTTATAAAGAACTTTTTGTTGCATACAGACTGAGCATCCCAGAGTGCAATGTTCAGTTGATGAGGTAAGGAAGAGTAGAGCAGTTGAGTCTCAGACGAAGAGGTGGATAGGTGTTAGAGGTGGTATGGTTAGCTCGTCTGTTTTGTTGGAAGGAGGTAGAAAAGAGATGTAGTGGGAGTTCCGAGTTGTGAGTTTTATAATAGGAATAGGTAAGGGGGAAGTTATAGCATGATTGGAGAAAGCATAGGGAGAGGTGAGGAGCAGGAGTGAAAATATTATAGGTGAATAGCACAGTGAGACAGTACAGTAATTGGGAAACTTTGGGTACTCACAGCTGCAACAGGGAGAAAGGCAAAAGCTCATAGGCTAAAAGGCAAAGAGGCTTGCCGTTCCCCCTTCACTGTTCAATCCTCAACCGGGACGCCCCTGGTTGCAAGCCCCCAGGACATTCAGAAGGGATGACACAAGCTCTTGTCACCTGATCACTTAGTCCATTAGAGGTTGGCATCTCGGATATTTTCTCTGGTGTTGATGGGATGAGGCAATTTTTTCCTGATTGGTGTTCCCAGAGGAGCCTCTTGTGGCCTTCGGTGTGAGATGGAGTTGATCCAAGATGGCTGCAGGAAGTTATGTCACCAATCCAAAATGGCCACTCAAAGTAATGACACTAACCCAAGATGGCCGTTGGAAGTGATGTCAGTCACTAATCCAAGATAGCCGCTGGTAATGATGTTCCAGACAGAGCGTGAAGCAAAAAACCAGAAAGGATGACACGCTCTTGTTACCGGATCACCTAGTCCACAAATGGTTGGTCTCTTTGATATTGCCCCTGGCGTTCCTGGGATGAGGAAATTTCTTCTTGATTAGTGTTCCCAGAATAGCCTCTTGTGGCCTTCGGCTGGAGAAGGCGCTGGATCCACGGGATGTCATGACAGTTCACTATCTGGACAGTGAGGCAAATTTCTCTTGATGCAAGTTTGCCCCTGGCATAGAAATAGGCACAAGGGGGAGGCTACCCATACACCTACTATCAAAGTGGGCTCTGGCATCTTAAAGTAGGAAGTATGTGAAAAGGCAGGGATGTAAGGGGGGATAGCAAAAGGGAAGAGCCAGTTCCACCTGGAGGAGGGGCCAACCCTATGTGGAATGGAGAAAGGCGGTGTGGCAGCAGAGGGTGTCCCCTTCCTGTGTTGGGAAATCAACAAAATAAGGTGGGAGTCTCCTCTCCAGAGAACCCGCACTTCATGGATCAAAATCTGGGCACTCCTCTCAATGTCGTCAAAGGTTTACATTTCTTCTGCTTAGAAGTTTCCTTCTTGATTTCCCTTACCTTTGTTGTGGTCTTTGAGGCACAATCTCCTGTAAGGTTGAGAGGCGCTGAGAATGGTCCTTACCAAATGAGGACGAGACCCATCATGAGCAAAGTCACAAGCGCAAGAGGGAAAAAGTTCTGAAGGACCCACCAGATTCTTAAAAGGCGCCGGTTTCCCGAAGGAAACCGAAGTGCCAGAAAGGTGGTCCTCAGTATTCAGACTGGCATTAGGAATAAGGACAACCTCCTTGGATTGGTCCCGGTGATAGACAATAACTCTCGAGTGCAGGGACTGGAAAAAGGCCCAGCAAGAAGCATGGGACGAGTCATGATTAAGTGCACTTTATCCTAAAGTGATACATTTATGACAAAGAACGGTATCAGAGGTTGCTCTTTCGAACAGGTGAGGGATGTCTGGGAAAATAAAGGTCTACTCACATTCCACGCCCTGAAATCCTTGCTTTTCTGTGGAGGAATACAGAGCAAAGCTTGCTCTCATCTCTTCAAGCAGCACCACAATGACCGTACAGAAAGTGCATCACAAAACAGGCATAGGCCAGTTGTGATGAGGGTCCAAACACACTAACGAAAGTGTCTCTCCACCGCAGAAAAATTCCTGCAGCAGAAAACCCAGCACCCCAGGCACAGAAAGGAAATTCTTGTGGGAAAAGGAATTTAGCTGTGGAATAGGAACGCTGCACTGCTCCACAAAAGGATGCCACCCCACCCATGCAGCGGCAGGAGGTGATGTTTTGGGCATCCCCAAGGGGAGTGCGCAATGTCCTCCCCTTGGTGGGCATATAGCCAGCTAAGGGGAGGCCCTAGTGTGTCTAGTGTATGACATTGTATTTTAAATTTCTAATTGCTGCTTCGCATCAATCTCCTATCACGTTCCCTATCAGACTATTTCCCTTCAGCACAGAAGAAAGGAGACAGGACATAAGAGTATGTTGCCTGCCCTAGTGAGGGACGTCATTTGGGGGTTGTCAGGGGTAGCAGGTGCTACCCCTGGCCCCCCCCTCGGCTACCCATAGACCTGTCCTTGCAACCCCTGGGCCACTGGACAAAGAGTCAGTGCCAAGCTTCCTCAAGCACAAAAAATATATATTTGGAAGGATAGCTAAGGGGCGACACACTTTTAGGAGGATGCAGTGCAACATGGTTTCAGCTCCTGTTCCAGTGCTTAGAAGCTGGAGGAGGCCGGCATTAAGCAAGATATAAAGGACCAAAGAAAATAATAACATGGGCCTTTTCTAGAGGTGTCACAGAGCTGCTGGTTCTGCTTGCATTTTAAAATTAAAAATAAACATTCAGTTACTGTTACCTGCATCATGTCCTTCCCATCTAACAATAAAAATGGCAGGTTAATTACCACAAAAAGGTGAGGGCTGGAAAGTATCAAATCCTTCATAACCAGTGGCACAGCTCTGGGCAACCCCTCCAGACCATAATCTTTCAACCTTCCAAGCCACTACAGAAGGGGAAAAGACCATACTGCTAGGTCACATTCCTTCTGCACGAGACCACAAGCACCCCCAGACATGTTCCAGCCTCATTGGGCCTCATGAGTGACGAGTAGCCTAGGTCTCTAGGCCCAGCAGGCATTTCTAGGGCTGATGTCCTGGAGCTGCTGCTTACATTTTAAAATAAAAAAACCCTGCAATTACTGTGACCTGCAACACCTCCCCCTGTCTTCCTTCTAACAAAAATAATGTGGGTTACTTACCAAATAAGCAAAACAGAAAGGTGATAGCTGGAAGGTTTCAAATCATTCATAACCACTGGCACAGCCAGTTTTGGACAACCATCCAGACCTTCGTTTTTCAGCTTACCAAGCCACTACAGGAGGGGAAAGACCATATGCAAATCAGGCTTGGTCCTACACCAAAGGGGACAGCCCAGCGCAAACGGCTAGGTCACATCCCTTCTGCACAAAACCAGAACCATCCCCAGGTATGTTTCAGCCACATTGGGCGTCATCAATGAGGAGAGGAGTAGCCTAGTTCTGTAGCCCAAGCAGACTTTTCTAGGGGTGATGTCCTGGAGCAGCTGCTGTTTACATTTTAAAATTAAAACAAAACCTGCAATTACTGTGACCTGCAACACATCCTCCCCCTCTATCTCCCATCTAACAAACTTACGGAGAGGTGATGGCAGGAAGGTTTCAAATCATTCATAACCACTGGCACAGCTCTTGGAAACCCTCCAGACCATCGTTTTTTGTGGTTGGACTTGTGTTGGTCAGTTGCTGTTTTCAGTCTCTGGCCAGACACTTGGCAGGCACTGGATGTCTGTGCTTTAGAATGTAGGCCTCTTCGAAATTCTCGGTCTGTTTGCAGTTTAGCCCGAGTGATGTACAATAGTCCAGGATGTTGTGTTGGACTTCTGCTTACATTTGCAGTGATTTGGTAATATGGGCCTATATGTACTGATATTAATGCTACATATGGTGATCCATTCTTGTATGAAATGTATATCATATTCCAGTGATATACCCATATTAATCTTAGTGTACTGAGGAACAATGCTGTGATGCCACATACTGTTTTGTCAAGGGCAGAAAGGTTGTGTGCCACCACTTCCTGTGATGTCACTTGGGGTGTGGCCAAATGACATAAGTTCCTGTGATGTCATCAGAGGTCAATGGCCATGTGATGTCACTTCCTCTACCCCTTGCATTTTGGTGAAAGGACGTCCATGCCCTAGTAATAGTTTAATCATATTCGTAGGTGAACTTGTTAGGTTATCTGCCCATCTGGCAACCTTTATTGCTCCTCCTAGTTCCAACATGGTCACAAGCCAGGCAGATTGCAAGGTGCATATTTACATGGTAAGGACTAGTTATTCACACAAAGGTTTTAACTGTTGTAAAAGACATGGCCTCTTTCCCGTTTTGGATTCTCCCATTTTTTACATACCCTAATATTCACCATATTTGTGCCTTTCACCCATAGGCAGTTTGTCTTTCACTAAAGGCTCCAGTCACTGCGAAATCGCGGACAAGATTTGAATACATTTAAAAATTGCAATATTCACAGAGGTGATGTGATGCAACAATTTCATTTCTCAAACTACTATATATTGGAGCCAATACTTAAGCATACATTTCTTTTTAGTATGTCCATGTGAACAAACACATCCGTTCCAAGGAGAAGACGATTGGGAGCCAACGCATGCTCAAGTTTCCACCAGATACAATATGTTTCAGAACAGGATTGGCTACTACACAACCTAAGGTAATATCCCCTAATGATAGGCGAGAGTGAATCAGTATCCTTAGTGACTCACTGCTCATGAGCTCCAACCCTCCTCCCCCACAAAATGTTTTACATTCACCAGCACAACCAACACCAGGCTTGCCTCTCCATTGCTGTCCTCTGCACCACTATTAACATGCCAGTCCTCTCCCCGTTATGGTCGCAGCCACCATCTGGGTCTTTGTTCAGGGTCCAGCCATGTTAGGAGGCCTGCAGACCAAGTATAAAAAAAATAAGGGTCCAGCAAATCAACCTTGGTCCCACTCAACACCAAAGAGTGCACCAGGTGTGTTCAAGTGAAAGTAGTCCCTTCATGTACACAGCGGTTGACAAGGGACAGCGATGGATCTTGAACCGAGTGGCAGAGGGAGCGAGATCCCATCTGTCCTCGGGACAATGCATTACATGTCCCTCAAACGTACGCTATATTCATCTGGGGCCGCCCTCCTGTACTGGGTTAAGCTGTTGGGGCTGTGATTCATCAAAGCTGGGTTGCACGGTAAACTGTGCCAAAGTGTCCGGTAAGGAGGAGAATCGACTCTGGTACCAAAGGCATACCTTTGACAACTTCATGAATAAGTGGCTGAAATCAACCCGTATGTTATACCAGGTTATTAACATGGCCTGGGCTCGTTTAAGAATTTCTTCAATGAGAAGCATTCAATGTCCCAGTGTGCAAATGGGATGCACACTGCTCCAGATAAGTTTTTGAAGTGGGAGTATTTTACTGCCTATTTTGTAAAGTTGGGAGAAAAATGAGTTTTTAGGGAGTTAAAATGTAAGTCCAATTCCCAATAGGAGTGTTTTATAAGCAAGTAAAAATATGTTTTAACTGGAAAACGGAAATGTTTTTGTGATATTTATTCAAATACACTGAAAGATACATGTCTACTTCTTCTGAGCAGACACTAATAATAGTTTCTTCCTGTGGTACAACATGCACTTCTGCTCCAAACATCTCCATGGAGCTGTGTTGGTGAAAGCAGGGGCACAAGGTCAGACGTGCGATTTCCCTTTTTTTGGGAGTATTGTTACTCCTATTTTTTATTTTTTTTGCAGTATTTACCTATTTTTACGGAGTAAACGTGGCCGATACACCCCTTATCTGTAGGGCTGAGGATGCAGTCAATATCTTTGAGATGGTTAACTAGGCACACACAGGAGCATGTATGGACTCGGAAGTGGGGGGGCATACCAGGGAGTATGGAATCTGTCCTAGTGATGGAGTGGTCTGCAAGAAGGGAAGTTTTAGACAGCAGGATAGACGCTAGTTTGGAAAGTAAATGTCAGACTAATAGTAAAAAGATAGCCATAGACAGAGGTCCTCCTCCGTCCTTGGTAGGATGGCAGGTCCCCCACAAGATGATCTAAAGAGCCCAGCCTGGAGGCAATCTGCTCCAACAGGCTGAGCGTAGTGCACGTGAAGGTAAGCTTCCTCAAACATCAGGAAAGTATCTGCCACATGTTTGTTTTCTCAAAAATGAGGAACAGAGCAGGTGAATGCTGAAGCAAAATGCGTGGTTAGGTAAGCATGCCAGTCTAAACACCATATCAGAACTTGATTTGGTCTTCCTAGAGAGATTTCCTTCCTGTCATATGTAGGGGTGATTTTGAACATCTTCATATGCAACAGAGTCAGACACAATGAAGGGCTGTTTACAGTGGTGTACGTTTGCTGCTTCACAAGCAAAGCATTTCCTGTGCCTTCGATGCTTTGCAGCCAGTATCATCACCAGAGGCCTGTTGAAACCGCACAACCACAAAGTCAGAACTGTGGCAGAAATCGGATTACTTTTTTTATTCTGGGTACCCAGAAGGCGAGGAGGATCCATTACTGGCATTCGGCACACAGCGGGACTGAGCCACATACTACTGAGGTGCACTGTTTACAGGGTATTCTTATTGTTAAGGTGCCTCTCTGCACAGCAAATGACAGGCCCTTTGTGCTTTGAAAGCAACTTGTATCAGCCCACGCTATGGCATCTGAAGATTTTTCCCCAGAAGACTGACCTCCAGCTGGGATTCTCTGTAATACCTCCAGAGCGACATCAGCCATGACCTCTGCCTAAAGATGCAGAACATGTACTACAACAACAAGGTGGACTGGTTAACCCTCCTTGTGTCCACTTCAACACCACCATGTATACTTCGTGAATTTATAATTTTTCAGTGTATAATAACAGGCACATTCATTCTAAAAGAAAATGTATTCGATATTTCAAACAGATAATTAAAAACACATTATTTTGGTTATCAAATGTTAACCAAGGACATATTAAATTTCTAGTTATCCAAAAAAAGAGATATTTTTGGGTGTCGTTAGTACGTGATTTGTTTATTGGTATAGCATAGATGGTAACGTATTGAATGTGTCATACAAAACAAACAGGTAACAACACCTTCTTCAAAGACAGTTTTTGTTTTCAAAATAGTGGCATTGAGACACAAAACTCATCAGCAAGTCACAAAGTCAATTTTTTGTATGTGGGAGACCTTTAAAGTTGGCATCGGACATAATAAGGCGCTCCATTTGGGCCTTATAGATGATCTATATATGTTTCAGCCTCAAGGTCTATTAGGCGTTGTCTTTAACGCTTATCACAAAAATACAAGTCACGTACTAACCCCACCCAAAACAAATCTATTTTTTGGATAACTAGAAATGTAATAATATGTCCTTGGTTATTATACAGTGAAACATTGTACATTTATGAAAGCATAACTAGTGGTGTTGAAGTGGACACTGGGAGGGGTAACCAGTCCACCTTGTTGTTGTACATGTTCTGCATTCTTCCCGCAATTGTACTGGTCCCCCGAAAGCAAAAATAGGGAAGTAACCAATTGCATAATACCCTCTGCCTAAGGAGACAGACAGTAAAGCAGCCCTAGTATTAATGATCTACACGTAATGGTGAAACCTGCTAAGTGCCCAATCCTGAGGCTGGCTAGGGATGCTGGTGTCTCACAGCACTGGAGAAAAACTGCATAAATTCACCAGCACTAGACAGTCATGGCATCATTTGAAACTGAACTGCTGAAACAAAGAACACTAAAAAGAAAAAAAGTTATTTACCATACAGACTACTGTACCTCTAATACCTTAGATAAAGGGGAGAGAGGGTGGGCGTGTTGGGGAAAGGAGACTTTAGACTAAAAGGTACAGCAGTCACTATGGTGAGTAACTTTTTAACTTCTACATCATGTCCTCTTTCCTCCACAGTTGTGGGGGAATAAAGGTGAATCCCTGTAGTCCTAGGAAGAACTGTAGCCTAAGAGTCTCTGTTGGACACCCTGACCAAAACTTGCCTATGGTCTAGCACTAATGACCATAGAGTAATTTTTGCAGAAGGAAAAGCCCAAGCAGCTGTCTTATTAACTCCCTAAGGATGTTCCTCTGAAACGTTACAGTAGATTTCACCCTAACCTAGTGAGTGGGTTGGCCTTTAGAAAGGGGACTTCCCTTGACACAATCAAACGAGCAATGGAAACCTTAAAGTCCTTCTTTCATGGTTGCAAACCACCTAAAACAAAGGGGTTGTTTTTCCTGAAGCTTTCGGTACAATCTAGGTATAAATTGACAAAACAATAAAGGTTCAGGATATGGAGTGTACACTTGGTGTCCAACTCAGCAGTTGGAAAGAACATGGAAAGGATTATTTCCTGATTTATATCAACTTTACATGCTAAAAGCACCATTGGAAGAATGGAAGGGTGGGTATTAAGCACCACTTTGTCCCTGTGGAAAACAGTCTGGGTCAGAGGCCAACAGAACTTGGATTTCACTATTGTGCTTAGCCAAAGTCACTACCACCATGCAGAAGGACTTTTATGTAACCTAATACCGGTCTCAGCCATAGGTTCAGAAAGCTTGACAGCGACGACCATAAACACCGACTTCAAGTTCTAAACCCAATCAGGATCCCTAATGAGCACACAGACTAGTAAAACTATCAACATGGGGTCTATGACTACTGGATGTTGAAATGAGCATAGGATATGAGCTTCTATATGCTTCTATGGCCTCCAGATAGGGGAGACATGATTTGATCTTGATGCCAGAGTTGGCCAGGGCTGATATTAAGCAGTGGGCATGGGTCTAATGAGCAGAGAAAGGGATTAAGCCCCATTTCAAGGAATATGTCGTAAAACCAAAGCCACTTACTAATGTATTGGTATCTGGTGGACTTATTTCCAGCAGCCTTGATGGACTCCACATTTTACAGGGAAAGGCTCTGATGACCCGTAATCAACTCCTCAGAAACCAGATGAGCAATTGCATTGACAGAAGGGACAGGTGCCGGACTCTCCTCCTGCAGCGACAAGCTGAAGGAACATTGAGAAATAGTGGACACTGTAGGTCCTGGATGTTGTGGTCAGAAAAAAATAATTTTGCTGGCCAATGGGAAATCGCCAGTATGAGGCACAACCTCAGAGACTGCCTCCATTTATGGACTGCAGTGCAGGACAAGTCCCCCAGACACTCCCGAGAAGTGAAACTCTTATATTTGACATTTGTGGTAGAGGCAAACCAGTTCATGCATTGCGTGCCCCAATGCCAGAAGATCTCTAAGAGTATGCTTATTTAGAGATCCCCTTTGATAGTGGCCTCT
Source organism: Ambystoma mexicanum (assembly GCF_040938575.1). Classification (NCBI taxonomy): domain Eukaryota; kingdom Metazoa; phylum Chordata; class Amphibia; order Caudata; family Ambystomatidae; genus Ambystoma; species Ambystoma mexicanum. Next base: position 494,877,457 of record NC_090936.1, on the reverse strand, counting down.
TCTGACCTGCTCAGTTTGACATCCTGCACTTGACCCACGACATGGACCATTCTCAGGAAGATGCCATGCTGAAGGACTCGCTTGCAAATCTCCACAGTCAATAGATAAAACCAACAGAAGCCAGCCCAACGCCACCTTGTTTCTGGAGATAGAATGGGTAAGTTGCGCTATCCGTTTGGATTAGAACCATCTGAGAATTCATCAGGAGTAATTATTTCAGCATCAGAAAGATAGACTGATCTCCAAATGGTTGGCGTTATCTAGTTGCTCTATGCCTTGAACTGGAAGATCCTTGGGATTTGCACCTTATCTGTAGAGGTACAGATCTGTAGTTAATACAGATGTTATGCATGGTGATTATGTTACGGATGGTGCGAACACCTGTTCGCCATGATGCTGCCATATATCTGTATCCCCTTTATATACTACCTGTATCCCCATATATACCTGTATCCATCCTGTCACTATATATCTGTATGTCGCCATGTACGTCCCCACTGTCCTGCTCACGTGCCTGGTCTCAGGCGCTTATACTGATAACCACCATATCACACCACTACGCCTACTCTCTACTATACACCATCATTCAACTAGAACACAGCTATACCCCTGTTCATTCGGCCTGGCTGCTCACATACGAACACGACTCCATGATCACCTCATCACATTAATAAAACGCACCCAGAACCCAGTGTCCACCCACCAGACTGAATACATCCAACTGATTTCCTCACCACACCTATCGCTAGGAAGCAGCTATCATCCAACAACTACACCAGTTGCACACATCCGGTGCACCCACGCACCGTGCGTGTGTCTCCCTTTCCTCTCTCTCCCCTCTCTCTTTCCTCTGTCCTAACTTGAACTACTGTTCCCAAGGGCGTTCACCTCACCACACCTATCGCTAGGAAGCAGCTATCATCCAAAATCTACACCAGCTGCACATTATATATATATATATATATATATATATATATATATATATATACACCTCCCCTCTCCCCTCTTTCCTCTCCCCCCTCTCCTCCCCAGGACAAATGATGTTAAAAGAGACACAAACCTCTTTAAAAAGCAGGCAGAGGTCTGAAAACTGGAAATAATTTGATGGACAGCCCCCATCAAGTCTTTTACCCTCTCTTGGGTGGGGAACAACTGGTGCTTGGGAGCCCCTAATGAAACTCAAAATGAAGGTTATGATTCAGTGAGAGTTGAGAGGCCTAGATCATAGAGCATGGCCAACAGAACTTAAAGGTAGCTAGCTCCTAGTTGCTTTGAAAGAGGGAGCCTGAACAAGAGCCATCTAGATTATGGATAATGTGATATTTAGAACGCGCCTATACACGAATGTTTCAAGGCGCGATACCCCAACTGCCATGACCTTGAACACACTTGGGGGAGCCACGTTAAAACCAAACAACAGGACTCTGTACTAATATCTCCCCACTATGGAAAGACGTTAACCTTAACTGTGATGAGTAGGGACAGTCCAAAACTATAGAAAACTGAATCTGTCGAAATATTATTTCATATTTATGCAGAGTTGGAAATTCAACAGTTACAGAGGGGACATCTGCTGGCAGTGTCCAAACAGGTCAAAACTGCAGGTGATTTCCAAAATCTGATAACATTTTGAAAATCTGTTCTTAAGAAATCAGCATTTTCTGCAGAAAAAAACATACTCTGTAGATTTAGACTACCTCTAGTGTGGAGCCCCAATAGGTAGGTGTAAGCAAGCATAATTAAAGTCTACTGAGCAAAACCAATTGACCGTGACATAGGGCTTAATGAATTTGGACAGACATGGCCATCTTAAATTATTTAAGGGAACACCGATTGAAGGGAGAGAGCGATCCAGCCCATGCACAGGACAGCATGTTGTTTCTTGGCCAGAAATCTAGAATGGGAGGATCCTGTTGAACCATCGAATTTACAATCGGGACGCTATGGCAATGCAACATTCTGATTTGGTGCAGCTGCTATAAGGACGTGGAGGCTGCAGAGGTGGTATTCGTGGGGGCAAAGGCAGCAGAGGCACAAACTGGAGCAGAACCCTCTTAATGAGCACCTAACAGCAGGATCAGCCCCTGCAACCACTCACAGACTTCGATGGCATCCAGGGCTGAAGCCAAGGGATCCTACATGGGCTAACTGTTCTGCATGTTACAGGGGTCAAAGTTTCATGGACCCAGAAAGCAGGGACATGCTGTCAACCAGGGTCTTGGGCGACCAGTCTTCACAGAGAACAAAGAACCTACTGCTCATGGTGGAGAGCAAGGTCAATATAATGGACTCCCTCTTAGATATAGTCCCTGCAGCGAAGACATGGCCAAGGTCTAGTATGTGTGGTCACCAAGATGGCGCACAAGTGTCCGCAGAATGACATGCCAATTTGGCACCATGAGGTTTTGACACAGAGGAGATTTAATGGACCCCTCCCTTTTACTCAATGCCTTAGACCCACATTGAGCCTCAGGGTGAACTCTGGTAAGAGGCATGCAACCCCTCTGAACAAGTCCCAGGTGCCAAGGTTTTACCAAGTGTAAGCCCGGTACAAGGCTCTACAGAAACAACTTGTATGAGCTCTGTGAGACTCTGGATAATCTAGAGAAGAGTAATGGCAAGCAACATGACTGCCATGAGCCCTCAGATGCAGGTTCTCCAGGAAGGAGGCAGCAGATTGTAGTGCCACTGAGAACACAGGGTTGATTACCTTCTTTCCCTTTCATAGCATTAAGAGCTGGTGGTGTTCTGGTGGTAGAGAGATTTGGTCCCACCTCTGTTTATTACGTTTCGATTCCTAATAAAAAATAATTTTCATACAACCTTAAAACAATAACGGGCATGTCGATTTCTTTTGCATACATTACCGATTAAAAACTGCATGTCAAATGTGCAAGCATGGCAGGCAATAACCTGAGCATATCCCTAATTGTGTGCCTCAGAACAGTCTTATATCTGAGCCTACACCCTGTGCAAAAATTCACTTGTCTAAACATTTCACGGTACAATCTTTGCACTCACATAGAACTCTAGCCTCCCAACACCAAGGTCCAAATCCCACATTCATGGCGGTCTTAAATCAGATGGGTACTGGAGTTGGTCCAGAAACTTAATCCCATCTAGAGTACAGGTCGTCAGCTCTCGCTCTGACAGCTCTCTATGTGTAATTCTCTCTCTGCTGACGTCAACCTAAGCAAGTCCCGACTCCAGTCCATAAAGGAAGGAGGGGGTAGCGGCCTTCAGTGCATTCAAATCCTTCGCTTAAACAGTATCAGCCCTAGTGCAATTAACTGCCTGGTAATTTTCTCATTCTGCCACCTTGAAATTTTACCCAATACACACAAAGTTGGCTATGCTCAAGTTCCCAGCATGACAGGTCACAGAGATGTGCCAGTACCCTGACATTGTGTTTATCAGGTGATTATCCCATATCAAATGTAAAAAGGCAACGACGGAGCTGCACATGTGGGGCATGCAACCATGCCGCCAGGGGCAAACTTACTGATGCGAGCCAGCTTCATACACCCTATGTACAGATTTGTATTGAATCAGTTTCTCATCGATCAACACTTCCCTCACATGCAGGCACATCCACTTCCATAAAGCATCATTTATTTCCACGTTGAGATCTCTCTCCCATTGCTCTCTTACTTTCATAGTACCTGGAAACCACTCATTAAGGAGAAACACTATATAAGGTTGTAACTCTCCTGCAACCTACTAACCCTTTAATTGTTGCTCCTAACGGGTGCTCATTGGGCATGTCAGGGGACCTCTTCCAAGCCGCTCTTATGGCTTCCATTGCTGCTGCATAAGCTAAGAACTGTGAGCTCTCCATGTTCCATCTCGTGCAAAAGTCCCTAAACGGCACTACTCTACCCTCCTTATATAGATCCACCACAGTACTGCAGCCTTTTTTTCCCAAAACACTGTCTACTACTACCCAATGGACCTTTAAATATACAGTTATCCCATAGCTGAATCTCACACGCCATCACATATTTGTCACTTGTGCTGTAACCCAGTTTGGTTGAAAACTCAAGAATCTCCACCATTTTCACTGCTTCCAGCCACAATAAATTGAACAATGTGGGTTCCCCGGCTGACTCCTGTATCATCCTAGTGGGCAAATCCAGTTTGCCCTCCCCTCACCAGTACACTACATGCCGTGCTGCATAGTAATGGCCCTGAAAATCTTGGGCCCCTTGCTCAACAGGCAACTTCAGCTTGGCCAGAGCTACCCTAGGGGTCGTATCACCCAATAGCAACTTAAGTAATATTGCATCTAGTTTCCTAAAAAAAAACCTCTTGGGGTATGTCAGCAGCGACTGCAGACGGTGCAACAGGTACAGCAGCATCACCATCTCGGCCACAGCAATTCTGCCCACAATCGACAACGGCAGACGCGACCAGGCTGTCTAGCTGAGGCAACAGATCTCAAAAATTATCTTTCTGAACCAACTCCATGGCCGCATTTACCATCAAGTCCAAGTATTTAAAGGATTGTGGCAACCTTCAGCTTTAGGGCATCCAGCCCGACCTCCCAGAGCCTTGTAAGGGGGAGAGAAGTGACTTATTCCAATTACATTTCAGACAAGATACCGAACTAAAGCGCTCTATTGCTCTCAGCATTTTGGGGACAGTACTGCCTGGATTTCTTATGTACAAGAATGTAATCATTGCACAGTGAAATAATTAAAAGTTACACACCATAGTGACTAACATACTCCTAGTCCATTGTCCCCTTTCCTCCATACTGTATGGGCGTCCCTCCCTAAGGACGGGACCAGAATTTTATTTTCCCCCAAAAAAGAGCATTTCACCCTTTAAATTTACAGATGTACGTAGGCGTGGCTACAGTGTGACCACACCTTCCTAGCCCCACCCTCCAGCACCTGGCCTCTGTCCCATTTTTTGTGCCGGACGGCTAATGTCGCCTGAGGTAATTATACTGGGGCAGTGGACAGATGTTTGCATGGAATAAAGGAGTACTTTAGTCACTACGGTGAGTAACTTAATTACTCCTATGTCCCATCCCCTTTCCTCCATACTATAGGGGCGATTACAACCAATTTTGCCCTGGTGAGGAGTGACGTTGATTACTTTCCAAACACATTTTTGACTACAGCTTGTCCAAATTGGGCATCTGCCCTGGCACTAACATATAGACAGTATTGCTTGTAAAAAGGCGATGGGGAGGCCAATGTGGTCACCTTACTAATGGCCTTCCATGGCACCTGTCCCTGGTATGCTTCAGCTGCTGCTTTAGCCCTTATTGTGTGAGCATGCATATTTTCAGGGCACAACTTCGTCTGCAATTTATAAGACTCTGGGATGGCTTCCACCATCCACCTTGCTATGGACACCTTAAATGCTTGATCTCCCGGAGCCCAACCACCAAAGGTGACCAGAAGGAAGGGCGTCTGACTTCCTAAACTGCTTTGTCCTGTCTAGGAAGAACTTGAGAGTCCTCCTGACATCTAGGCAGTGCAACACCTTCTGCCCCTCAGACTTGGGGTTTGGAAAGAAGGTTGGGAGAACAATCTCTTGTTGATGTGAAATGACAAGATTACTTTGGAAAGACATTTTGGGTGTGATCTCATGACCACCTTTTCCTTGTGGAAGACGGTACAAGGCTCTGACGCCACCAACAGCTGGATCTCGCTAATGCACCTGACATCAGACCTACCAAAAGAGCGGTCTTGAGAGTGACCCACTTGAAGTCAGTAGTAGCCATGGGTTTCAATTGCTTGTGCCCTAGTGCTGCAAGCACCACATTGAGGTCCCACAGTGTGGTCTCTTGACTGGGGGATAAAGCTTGGCTAGACCCTGCAAATACCTTCAACACCGGGTTGGCCGAGGAGAAATATTGTTATTCTGTATCCCTGTATGCTCTTATAGCTACCAGATGTGTGACATGTGTCTACCTGCACAACTGTACTGGCCAGGTAAACCGAAAAAGAGAACATGGTCGAGTAAGCAGGACACTGGATCTACCCTCTTGTCCTTGGCCCAGTAACAGAATCTGGTCCACTTGCTTTTGTACTAAAGCCGAGTGGACTCCTTTCTTTCCATCTGAATGATATCCAAAAGGGACTGCGAAAGTGCCAATTTCTGCATTTGTCTTCGCTCAGGTTACCAGGAGGCTGAGAGGGCTAGAGACTTGGGTGGGCTGAGGTTGAACAACTGCACCCCGCTCTGCTGAGAGAGATATTTAACAGTTCCATCGAGTGCAAGGGAACAGGCCCATGGCCCCACTAACCTCACCAGATCAGAGTACCAGATTCTTGCCGGCCAGTCCGGCACCACAAGAATCATGCTGCACCGTTGCATCTTGGAACTTCTGCAACAACCTCTGCATCAATAGCATTGGAGGGAGAGCAGGATGCTCCAGGAGATTTGAAGCACATCCCCTAGCGATAGTCTGCTCTTCCCCACCCACAATGCAAACCACCAGCACTTGGCATTGCTTTCTGAGGTGAAGAGATCCACATCCATGTGGCCACAGCCTCTGAACAGGGAGTGGAGGACCTGCAGGCAAAACTCCATTTGTAGTTGTCGGTCTGGAGCCTGCTGAGCCTGTCGGCCAATGTGTTGCTTTGTCCGGGCAGGTGGACAGCACTGTGATGAATGGCCTGCTGCAGAGACCACTCCCAGATTTGAATCGTCAGATTGCACAGAGCTGGAGACCTCAGACCTCCCTGCTTGTTGAGGTAAAACATTGAGGTGGTATTGCTGTCCTGATGAGCACCGCTTTGGTCCTGATCATCGGTAGACAAGCCCTTAAGGCTAACTGGATTGCTGTGAATTCCAAAATGTTTGTGTTCTTCCTGCTGTTGGTGAGACCACAGGCCATGGACTGTAAAGCTGTCTAGAGTGGTCACCCCAGCCATCCAATTCTGAGTCTGTCGTAATGACCGCCACAGACTGCGGCTGGTGGAAAGGGGCCCCACTCATAATGTTTTCCTGTTGCCTCCACCAGACTAGATTTCGCCTGACTTGGTTGGGTATAGGGACCCTGTCCGCCTGGGTGCCCTTCTCCATGTCCCAGCTTGCTGCCAGATGTAACTGCAGCCATTTCATTTTCAACCTGCCATGCGGCACAGCCAGAATTCGTGCCGCCATAAGGCCCAACAGGTGGATTGCCCCGACCCACTGAGTAGGGAAATTTGTCTGGCTCTTGGTGTCCCATGCTAGCCCGAGAAAAGATCAAGGACAGCGAGTGTACCAATTCCAACTTGATCGGTTGTACTGAGAAACCATGTTGGTATAGGAGATCGATAAAGTCCTTTATAGTGTTGTATGCCACCTCCCACAATGTGGCAGTCATCCAAGTAAGGGAAGACGTGGTGGCCCCTGGCTTGGAGCAGCGCTGCTACGGTGTTCATTATTTTCGTGAATACTTGTGGAGCCAAGTTGAGGTCAAAGGGCAGCACTCTGTATTGGAAATTACCTCCCAGGACTGTGAACAGCAGAAACTGCCAATGCGGCTCCCAAATGGGGACATGCAGTTAAGCATCCGTTAGGTACAGGGAGCACATCCAATCTCCCTGGCAGAGACTTTCCACAATCTGCTCAGACGTTATCTTGAATTTTTGGAGTGGGAGAAACAGGTTCAGCAAAGAGAGGTCAAGTACCACATTCAGGGCAGCCTGGTTTTTCTTGGGGATGGCGAATATTCTGGAATGACTGCCAAAGCCCCTTTGATTTAAGGGTACCTGCTTGACAACTTGGTTCTAAAGAAGGGAGAGAACTTCCAACATGAGAGCCGGGGACTTCATCTGTAGTATGGTAGGGGAGACTGCGTGTGAGGAGGGTACCAGAAGGCGGTAACCTCGCAACCCAAGAAAGTACACAGGGGTCTGTCACCAATGAACGCCATTGCATCTGGTGGAGAGACAATCTGCCCCTCCCCCCCACCGGAGAGGGGTGGACTGGGACGCCACCCTCATTGCTTCTTGAGTTTGGAGGCAGAGGAAGAGGAGGGTGACTGGAAACACCCCTTAGGAGTTCTCTGCAGGTGCCTGGACCAGTGATCTTGGAAGCCCAAGAAGCCTCAGAAAGATCTATTTCGCTGGTCTGACCTGCCCTGCGGGCTAAACAGCCACGAAGCTGGCTTTGTGAGAATTGCCAGGGACTTTGTGGTTTGTGTGCAGGCCTTTTTCTTATTTAGCTCATCGGTTGAGGAGTGGAATAGCTCCACCCCTTCAAATGGGAAATCTAGTATCCGCTCCTGAACATCTGTATTGAATTTTGTGGCATGCATCCATGCAGCACGCTGCATGTCAGCCACACAGATAACCCTTCCTGCCGTATCAATGTGCTTCACTGTGGACTAGCAAGTCCTGGGCCACCACTTTAGCCTCTGCCAGTCCATCCTCGAATGCTGCCTGCGAGTCAGTAGATCCGGCACAAAATCTGCTATTTCTCACCACAACCTTTGGTTGGCTGCCACCAAGATTGCATCAGTGTTAGCCTTCCTGAGGTGCAAGCCCGCATTAGCATACACTTTTCTGCCACATGCTTCAAGTTGCTTGTCCTCCTTGTTAAGAAGGTTTGCCGCAGGGGACTAGAGGACCTAGAGGTTTGTGGCTTTGCATACAGGGATGCCACTAGAATGACGGATGAATGAGGCTGAGTATATGCGGCCAGGAGGATGGTCTTGCCCTCCACCTGTTTGTACTTTGCATCCAGCCTCTTGTTTACTAATAGCACAGAGTGTGGCTTGAGCCAGCTTTTAGTCGCCAGCGCAGTCACATACTTTTGCTGGGGTATTCCTGATCTACTGTCCATCCTGTGCACCAACACCTCCACCAGCACCCCCAACTCAGGCTGCTCTCACTGGAGGGGAAGCACCCCCCCAAAACTTTGCCAGACCTTCCATATGATCGTGGAATGGAAGGCTTTGATAGACGCTGGGGTCTCTAGGTCTTCTTCATCCTTGTCATGATCGCCCTTCGCTGTATCGGCCCCCTGAAGTGTCTAGGTCTGGGGTCAGAGAAGCCACTGTTGGCACCTGTGGGACTTTACCCCCATCTGTTGTAGGAGTCCCGGCCGGAACCCCTCCATCCACAGTGTTGGGGGCCGGAGCAGGCTGTGTAAGAGGCTGAACTAGCTCTTGCTGCATCGGCGCCTGATGGGGTTGAGGTACTGCCTCCTTAATTAAGGATTTTAGGAGGCCCGCCATTTGAGGGGACTTCATGAGCCCCAAGAAGCGCTCGAAGAATGTAGCCTCACACCAAAGTGGTGGAGGATTATCTGGCACGGAGGGGCCCTCCCTCCCCCCCCTGTTGAGGCCTGTCGTGGAGGAGCAGCCCTGTTCAGGGGTAGCGCTGGTCTGGGTGTACCAGAGAGTGGTGGACGTGGTGGGATATATTGTGCACCTGGGCGGCCGACTATTCCACCCGATGTGTGACGTCTGGCCTCCATAGGGCTGTAGCCTGGTCGAAGGAGCTGCTGGTAGCCGGGCTGGGACGTTCCTTAGAAGCTGAGTCATGACCAGGCACCATTTTGTCACTCAGAGCCACAGAGCTTTTATCAGGAATGCGTGGGAATGTACAGTCCAGCACAGGGTCTGCAACCCCAGACCCTGAAGAGCCCTTGAGTTTGTAGTTCAGTGAAGGAGACTATCACGGGAGAACTCCCAGTACGTGCGCAGCCCTCAGGCTTGCGCCCGGTAGTCATAGAAATAGAACATGCAGGTGTCCCGTTGGGCCTAGGCCCAGTGCTAGAGCAAGAATGCCCCCTGGAATGTGTCCCAGTACTAGGACGGTGTAGTCCCTCAGCCAAGTTCTGGGTGAGAACCTACTGGCCTCTCGTTCACAGGACCAGTAGCTTTGACAGCCTCAAAAGCTTGGTTGGTACCAGGGTCCTTAGAACCTTGCCCGCTCTGTGGATTCCTGGGAAAGAAGTCCCCCTTGCAGGGCGCCTTATGATATGAAAACTTATTTACATAGTGCCTATACACAATGTGTTTCAAAGTGCTTCAAGGCAAGGGAGGGAACAAGGGAAAATACAATGACATTCTTACAGGCCATAAACAGTAGGAATGTGAAATTAACTATCGTACTCGGCCTGACATTTCATATAGTGCTAAGATATAGATAAGGAAGGGAGGGGGTAGTGGGAAGGAACTGGAAACAGACAGGCGACTACCGTACTAGGCCTGACGACATTTCTGGTAGAGCCAGAGAAAAACAAAAGGTGAGGGAGAGGGGTGCAGAAAGGGAGGGGAGGAACAAAATAAGCGACTATCGTACTATCTGAAATTTCAGATAGTGCTGGAGAGAGGGGCGGGGGGAACAAGTAAGGGAAGGGGGTAGGAGACAGACGAGGTTGCTATCATACTAGGTCCAGGGACAATTCTGATAGAGTTAGTGCATAGAAGAAAGTGGGTAAGTCGAGGAGGGAAGGAGATAGGAAAAGGGAGAAAGGCAGGAGGAGGAGAGAACAGAGAGTAATCAGTCAAAAAGAGTGGAGAAGCAAGAGGGGAGAGCGAATACAATTGCAGAAGTCAGTAGTAACACAATGTTGCAAGCCAGGATACAAGATGAGGTTGGGAACAGCATGGTTCAGGGTCACCATGAGTACAAGATGCAAAGGAAGTCCAGCATGAGAGTTGAGAAAGGGTGACGCGCTGTGAAACAATGAAGTCCATAAAAGTCAAGTCCAGCATTGGCCACAAGACGGTGATGGTCAAAACCAGAATGTATCAGGACAGACACCTGCAGAAGTAGGCTTTAGGGGTAGGAGAATCAAGCAAAACAGGCAACACCTGTGTGCGAGAAGGGTGGGGGGCACAAGGAACCAGAAGGGGTGGGGATGTCCTGTGGGGACAGAGGGAGTAAACATGTTGGTGCATGCTTACCTGCTGTCTGAGCAGGGGTTCGGGCCTTGAGTCCTTCTGGTCCAAACAGGAATTCCCCTTTTCTTTGTCGGACGCCCAGGCGAGAGACGCCTTAGATCTAAGAGCAGGAAGGAAGAGGCAGGGCTAAGAAGGTGGGTGGTGCTTAGGCCAGGTGACCTAGATCCACTTGCACCTGCTCCACATCTGCAAAGGCAAAGAGGCTGGAGGGCTCCTTAAGTAGTGAAAAAGAGCGGCAACCAGGAAGGCACTAGGTGGGCAGGGCCTGCTAAATGGGGGAAAAGAGCGACAACCTGGAAGGCACCAGGTGGGCGGGGCTTAGACCAGGTGACCTAGATCCATTTGCACCTGCTCCCCATCTGCAAAGGAAAAGAGGCTGGAGGGCTCCTTAAGTAATGAAAAAGAGCGGCAACCAGGAAGGCACCAGGTGGGCGGGACTTGCTAAGTGGGGGAAAAGAGCAACAACCTGGAAGGCACCAGGTGGGCGGGGCTTAGATCAGGTGACCAGCCAGCTATCTGTCTAATAGATTAAGGTGTCTTTCTATTCGCACCCTTAGGTCCAGCAAGCAACAAACTTTCTGTACCCCAGCATAAAATGGAAAACTTTGGTGGATGGTGCTTCTCTGTTCAGGCCCATATTCTTTGGAACTCCATACCTGTCCGCATTCACGTCTTGCAGGCTTCAAAAAAGCTGTGAAGGCATTTTTTTTAATTCCACTGATTAGATTGGAGCTCTTTCGGTATTGCTGTACTGGTCCGGATACCTTGTATTCGCCATTTTTCTTGCAGCGCACTGAGGCCTTCAGGCATGTTGTACCCTATAAGAATTCAATAACATAACTTATCTCTTGCTCTGTAATGGGCTCATCCAGCTGTTGACTGTCAAGAGGAGTCAGTCGCGGTAACTACCTTATCAAAGTATTCTGCGTCGGAATGTATAGCCAACCCCGTCGCCCCACTGGTGTCGTATAATGTCCTGTACTAATACACAAAAACCTTGTTAATTTGCAAGGGATTTGAGGAGATATTACTCTCTAGCATCTCAATGCGAGTGATGGTTTACTTTCACAGGATCTCGGGTCATCTTCCAAGCCAGGGCTTTGCCCGTCTTATCACCAAATTTGTGTGGAAACTTGGCATACTCCCGATATTCACATTTACTGAGCCACTCTTGCACAGCAGTTAATTTAGCCTGTGCATGTGCTAAATGGGTAGAGACTGATGCGTCTGCGTGATGCTGGGTATCCAGTATCTGTATGTCTTTTTCAACATCATTGATTTCCCTGGCGAGCGTATCACTCACCCCCCATGAATTGGACATCAAAACCCCCTCCGGATTGTGAGTTTAAAAGCTTCCCAAAGCAACCATGTAGGCTACACAGTTCCTTTATTAGAGGCAGAGAAAGCCTGGATCTTCTCCCCAATCATATGCTTGCAAGTCACATCTTGCAGCATAGATGCCTCAATCTCCACAACGGGGGAGATCCCGTTCCCATTCCCCAATCCAGCGACACTATATATGGGGAATGATTGGAGATTGATCTATCTAAAAAGGTTGCATGTCTGACCTGATGCAACACTGATTTACTTACGAAGAACATATCTATGCAAGGAAAGGTGTTGTACACATGTGAAGAGAAATGAGAAACCCTACTCGTCACCATGAATGCTACACCACATGTCTGTCAGTTGAAACTTGTTTAGCGCCTGTAACAATGTTCTTTGAGGCTGCCCCTAATGGGCGACAAGATTTCTTTGAACTGTCCAACTTCGTACGTAGTATACAATTGAAGTCCAGCCCCCCATATGATTGTAGTGCCCATATCATCAAGCAACAACTTAGACATCGACTGAAAAAACACACGGTTGTCTATATTAGGGGCATAGGCATTTAGCAGAAACCCACTCATCCCACGCAATTTACCAGCAACCCCAATAAATCTGTCTGAATCATCTGAAAAACTTTTGTTAACTCAAATTGCACTGATGGCTCCAACCAGATGAGAACTTCTCTGGCTGGGGAGAATGAGGAGAAAAATAACTGGCCTTTCAGCTTATAGCCCAATTTAACATGCTCCCACACCTGTAACATGCGTTTCCTGCAGCATCACTATATCTATTTTGTGCCATTATAGATACGAGACGACACTGTGCCTTTTAACCACATAATTAATACCCCTGATGTTCCAAGTTAAGAGCGCCCCACTGTTAACAGCTTTGGTCACCATCTCCATGGGTCATGAAACACCCCATTATCTCCACCAGATGAAGTACATTCTGTGACATGAAAACTTGTATTGCCTGAAATCCTCACCTTAGAAAAACCCAACAAGCAGACCCATAACTCCCCCCTTGCCCTCCCCATGCTTCAGGCCCCCCAACCAATTGTCAGAAGTAAGCCACTATGACTGTCCCCAATGTCACCCCCCAAAACATAAGAACTAGTCAACACTCTGTAGCCAGCAACTTGGCCAGCTGAGTACTAAGGGCCAACCACAACGAAGGGCTTAGAACAAAACCACTTAGAGGACGCAGGCAGTGAGCCTAGAGCCTTTCGCTGTCTCCTCCCACTACCTGCATGCATAAGAAACCCCCTGTGCCGCAACAATGACCATCATATCCTATGTTCCTTGTGCACCCATCCTGCCATTACAGCACGCTTATGACCATGCTGCACTTATGTAATTCTCAGAAGTGCCTTTTGGGGTAAAACCCTGCCGCTGATCTTAGTAATTGCCTCTTCTGCAGTGTTTCCACAAAGTTCAGAGCTTCCTTCCGGTCTGCAAAGAAATGTCTCTTGCTCTCCACATCAATTCTCAGCTTCAGTGGTGGAAACAGTGCATATTTCATGTTTTTCTCATGTAGTAGCTTTTTGACTGCCTTTGTTTCTGAGTCTCTATGCTGTAGTCTGGATAAAGCACCAGCTTATTACCGTTGCACGCGATATCACCATGCTCCCTGGCAGCAGACAAGAGCCTCACTTTCTCCTGGTATCGCAGGAATTTCAGGAGGGGCGCATGGGACAGGCTTCTGCGCAAGTACTCCATGTGCTCTACTACAATCCCACGTAGCTCCTCCGCCTCTTGCAACAGACTGTAGTAACTCCTATAGGAAGTGTTCCAACACCCCCCCCCCCCTTCCCTTCATGGCACCCTCTGGCAGGCCCAAAAGTTGCACGTTATTTCAGCGAGATCGATTTTCCAAAACCAGTCACCTTACGCTGCAGCTCCCCAACCCGTTTTCCAGCTGCACAACATCCCGGGAGCTTACTGCCAGCAAGTCCTCAACCGATAACCTCGCTTCCGCCACTACTGTTCAGCTCCTCAGGTCGTCAATGTCTTGCCTGATCAGGGAGATGCTCTATGACAAAGTGTCAGTTTGGTCAGGAACACTTCCATTTCCCTACAAAATGAATTGCTTGCGTTCACTGTTGGAGGGGTTGTAGGCACTTGTGTCCGCACCTCCTGCTCCACCAACCGAGGCCTCCATATTCACAGGGGGCACCACAGAGCCCGTAGCAAAGCTCCTCTGGATCGGGTAGTTGCTGGCTTTCTTCTTTAATGCTGCTGTCTGCCCACCTTCCAAGCATCTTCCACGGGCAATGTGGGGTGGCTAGCCTCAGTCCAGCAGCATTGTGACCAGCAACCACTTGCCACCAGAGTGCAGCGGCCCCACAGCGCAGTAATTGTGTGCAGTATAAGCGGCATAGTTTCCACAGCCAGCACCAGCTGAAGTTGCTCCCACCTTTCTGCCTTGCTGCTGGTGCCTCTTCCCAAGCCTGGCCCGCAGCTTAAGCTAACAGCCACATGGGTTGTCAGGCAGTGCAAGCCCACTTCACCTCCCGGACCAGTTCTCTCCAGTCTGCAGTCTTTCTGTATGCTTTGGGACCTGTGGGCCACCCGCCCAGCTGCCTCCTTACGCTGGCCTCAGCTGTTCTTATGCCTCCTGCTTGGACCAGCCTCCAAATGGTGGAATTTAGAACAAGAGGGGACTCCCTTATCACTTGGAAATGGGCCTTTCCTTACTAAGAAAGCCCGAGCCACAACAAAAGATCTGTTAACCACACTAAACACCCTCTGTCTTTGGTATACATGTTTATCCATTTTACGGATATTTGCAGGCATCGGACCCCTCTCCCCAAATGCTCAGAACCCTGAATTCGCACCAGGAATAGTCAAACTTGGCTGCTTGGAAACAGAAGTGCCCCTTATTGCTTAAACAATTATATTGTAATCATAAGCCCCTAATCTTTGAGGCACGTAGAAAGAAGTTTGGTATCTAAGAATCAGAGCGTTTAGATAACTGCACCATAGACGCTGGGTCTCACGAGGGAAGTAACTGAAGCTGGAGTTTGGTTTGGAGCCAACCTTGAGGCAAGGACTGGACAGGAAAAGCATGTTCAAAACCTACCAACTCCTGCAGAGTGATACACTGACTGATTCTCTTATGCATGCACAAATGGTAGGAGAAACTAGGAGTTTTGATACGAGCATTGGCTCTGAATATGGGAAACGGCCAAATCATCAAACAGCACCTCAATAAAAAAAAATCCATATACAATCTTTTTGGGGGGTATCTGATCCAGGTTAAGATTAAATAAAAGTAGCTTAATGTCCCCCCCCCCACCCCCCCGTGGTGCTTAAGAGACTGTGGAGCATCAGGGAACTTAGCCACTTGTGGTGCAGGTGCCTAATGATCCAGACCTTCTGGAAAGAGGTGCTCTCACATCACAGAGTGGTCAATTCCACTCAAACCTGTGGTGGTAGTGCTGGGCAATGGGAAGAATGAGAGTGGGTTTTTGATGTCAGGGACGAAAGCCCCACTTCTAACTCACCTCGTACAAGAGGCAAGACTCACAGTTGCACAGCAATGGAGGGAACAGACAGGTCCCATCATAGCAAAATGGTGGGTGAAAATTTGGGAGGTCTTGGCAATAGAGAACATTTTGGCATTGAAATCAAATAAGTACAAATATTTAGAGGCGAGGGCTTCATCTATAGATTCTGTAAAAGAAATGGAACACTACTTCTTTACACCTCCAATCCTTTCCAGTTTCCTTTTGTTTTTGGTTTGTTGCATTGATACAATGAATTTCGTGTGTTATATGCAGCTCATTACCTGGATTCTAACCTTAAGCCTGATCTGTATTGTGAAATATGTGGATAACTGCATAATCAATGGTCAAAAATGCTTTATAAAAAAAATAAAATAAGGACTAGGCCCATCCAATGTGCCCTACTCCAAGATGCCTATTTTGTGACCGCCAGTTTTTCCTTGCTGAAAATCCACAAGCACAATGCCTCTCCTCTCCAAGACCGATCACCAAAGAAAGGGAACAGCAGCCACGCCCAACCTCACAAACATGACAGTTTTACACTCCAGAATTGAACATCCCGGGCAAAGTCACACCCTGACTTAAGGGTGGAAATATAGCATGGTGTAAGTGGAGATGAGGAACAGAAACTAAGTCTTCTTTCAAGACACCAATAAATCAAACCACAAAAATCAGCGGTAGCCTTAAGAACCCACCTAAAAGACCTTGGACATCCTTCATCTCAAGATGTTTGTTTATTGAGTTTATATAGGGCTTTAGTCCAAAGCGCTTTACAGTAGAACAGGTACAATAATGAAAGAAGCATATTTACAAACATGAAACAAACCAGTGGTACAGTATGTAGAACAATTTACTCAAAAGGAGGGGTGGAGAGGAGGTAGGGGAAGGGGGTTTAAATGTCTGATTTGAAGTCAGCTGGAGTAGGAGGGAGGGGGAGCCCCCAGGTGACCTACACCCCCTGGTGGTTTCAGTATCCAATTTGAGGTCTGCGGGAGGAGGGGGAAGGGTGGAGGGCGTTTCAGGGGGAGAGGTAGGGAAGGAGAGTCAGGGGGAGTGGAGAAGAAGGGCTTTCACAGAGGAGAGGAAGGATGAGTAGGTGGGTGTGGAGCAGATAGAGAGCGGTAGGAAGTTTCAGTGGAGGGGGGGCAAGAGTTGGAAGGAGCTGAAGCGTGAGGAGGCACAAGGGGCTGGGGGTACAGTGAGAAGGTAGAGATCAGCTGAGCGGAGAGAGCAGGAGGGAGAGTAAAATGAGAGGAGGGAAGAAAGATGGGGGGGGGCAAGGTCCACACTGGCAACAGACTACACAGATTCACTGTGCAATACTGGGGTGCCCTATACCTCATACCTCATGGAACTAGTTAAAATTACCCAACCACACAGCTGAACACACTGGATGCCATTCACTGTTTCCTCCCCAGTGCACTTACCCTGTAACATGAGCTCATACATTTTCACTTGCCGTGAATAACCTATACCACAACACGCATGCAGGCGACAACAAAATACAACTGCAGAGCAAGCTGTGGAAGACCGCCCCCTCTTCGGAATGCCGGAGAAGCTGAAGTAGTCTCTGTATTTGTTCTCATTTAGCCCCCTCATCCTCAACCCCTCACCTCCCAATTCCCAAGGACCATTCTCTCCCCCTCCGTTGTCAAAAGTCACTAAAGCGGCAAATGGGAGTGCAGAGATAGATGGTGAAAACTCACTGGACTGGCTCATTCGTATGTGTACACCTAGGAGTGCACTGAGGCCTATGGGTGTGTTGCACGATACAAAAATGTAATAAGCCTTATTGGGGGACAGAAAATGCAATTCAAACCAATGGACTTCACCAGACCTTTAAAGCAGTTTCTTACAAGATTTCATCTGCACACGTTTCAAATGTATAGCACAAAATGAAGGGCAGAGTGTACAGTGCCACTCGTTTTGAGCACTAACTAGTGGCTTTCTTTTAGAGCTACACAACTCTGACATTTTATATCCGTTTAATACATTTTAAAAAAGAACAAAGTGCCCCCCCCCCCCAAAAAAAGGGGAAGTTCACAAAAAAGACAGTGTGGAAACTCAGCATTATAGACTGGCAGTAGGGGGGAAAATAGCGGCACAGAGGGAGCTTGGGAAGGAAACATTGAGATAAAAGTGCACAGACATGGACAAGCGCATGGATTTAAGTAGGCAGGGTCTAGCCTGGGCAGACTCAAAAACTTCATGTGAACTGGTGGCTCGGCCAGTTTTGAGTAAGCACCTGGCACCCTAGTGCATACGGTTGACTCGGATAGGGACAGATCAATTGGTGAACATGCTGTGAAAACGATATGTAAGGAAACATGCGCTTTAGCAGGACGGCAGAGCCTAACTCCGAATGCCTAAATGTGTCCAAATGAATATATAGGATTCATGGTTTGCAGTCATTTTACAGTTAGGGTGTTGTTATAAATGAACGAAGCAGGAATGCAAGTGTGCATTATGTGCTCAGAAGAGTGTCAGACGTCAATCACTGTCACGGTAATGTCATTAAGAAAATTGTGTTCATTCTGATGGTCCCAAAAGATAGCGATCTGGCCTAACCAGGTGGTGCAGAATGAGAATCAGTGGAGAGCAATGGCCAAGACGTCTGGTGATGGAGGCACCAATGCTTGGAGAGCTCCCAAGAAGTTTACTGGTACAGCAGGACCCTTGTGATCAAAGATGACCATCAAAGAACCGATTATAAATGTTACTAATCAGACCATCTGCTTACCAGGATGCTCCATTATAGCACTGTTCCACCTGCTCTCCAACTGTTCGCTTATGTAGCCCCAACAAGTGGTGAAACCAGCCCATACAGGATACCGTTGGATCCAAAGTCCTTGGACTTTGGAGATCCGCTGATCTCGGAAAGGGACAAGGACCATCTGAAGGAACAGTTTGCCCTGTGCAACAGGGCTTCCGCCACCAGTCTCTCGGAAATCGGCTAGGCCCATGGAGTAGAACACTGGATCTATAGGAGTGACCAAGATGCCAGGCCCCAGGAGCTGTAGAGAATGTAAGCCATCACCGAGACAATCTCCTGCCGGCTGTAATCATCCAGGTGTCCAGGATCCCCTATGGTTCTCCCATAGTCATCGCTGTAAGAACAAGGATGTCATCAGTTTGTAACGTATACAATCAATTGGCACACAAGGGTGCGAATAACTAACATTGACAAAAACACAGAGGTAGAGGAACAAGGTCACACGGTGTGTGTAGGGTAAAAACGTCCTTTCCCAGGAGGTTTAAAAGAGATCTGCAAAAATAAACATAACATGTATGAGGAAAACGATTATATGCTCAAGGAAGGAACAAGTTACTTACCTGTAAGTGTTGTTCTCCAGCATGGGTCTGGCATGGATTCACATGCTCATGAATATTCCCCGTCGTCAGGCTGGGAATCCTCGGTAAAGAAAAATCAGTATCAGTTTCGTTTCTGATCTGTCTTTCGTAGTAGTAACCAATCACTGAATCATACTGACCACAGCCAATGACTGCCATCTCCCTAAGCTCCGCCTCCAGCAGCCATCTTCAGATTTGGTAGCACGTGAAGTGGCAGTATGACCAAGTGAAGAGCCGCAGAGGGGTAGGCGGGAGGGTTCGCATGTGAATCCATGCCAGACCCATGCTGGAGAACAACAGTTACAGGTAAGTAACTTGTTTCTTCTCCAGCATGGGGTCTGACATGGATTCACATGCTCATGAATAAAAGAATACATAGCAGTACACACATGCACAACCACGGGAGGTGGCAAAGGCTCAACATTAAGCATTACATCCAAAACTCAACATTAAGCAATTCTTACCTCCTCACCAGGCCCACCTTAGGCGAACAGGTTGTGCAGCACTGCTTGGCCGACCCTGGACTCCTCCCTGGAATCCCGATCGACGCAGTAGAATTTCGTGAAGGTGTGCGTCGACCTCCACGTAGCAGCCCTGCAGATGTCCAGCAAGGGCACACCAGATAGGAACGCCGAGTTAGCTGCGATCGCTCTGGTGGAATGGGCTCTCGGACGGCCAGGCAGCGGTCGGTTTGCCAACCGATGACAGTACATGATACAGCCGGAGAGCCATCTGGAAATGGAAGCCTTCGAGAGAGCCTTCCCCTGATTGACAGGTCCAAAGTTCACAAAGAGTTGTGACGTCTTCGAAAACACTTCGTGCGGTCCACGTAGAACTTCAGCGCTCTAGCCACATCCAGTGAGTGCAAAGTCCTTTCAGCCGGCGACGGGAAGAAACAGGTAACACTAAGGGTCCGTTGAGGTGGAAGTCCGACGGCACCTTGGGCATGAAGGAGGGGTGCGTCCTGAGCACTACCCTCATGTCGTGAAAAGTCAAGTACGGGGGCTTGCAGGAAAGGGCCTGGATCTCTCCCACCCGTCGTGCGGAGGTGATGGTCACAAGAAACGCTGTTTTCCACGACAGGAACTTCAACGGAGCTGAGTGCAGAGGCTCGAACGGAGGTCCCATGAGCTTGGTCAGCACCACGTTGAGCTCCCACGCCGGGCCCTTCACCGGCAGGAACGATCTGAACAGTCCCTTCATGAATTCTTTCACAAGACTAGACCACAAAGACTTCCGTCCCGTGGTTCTGGTGTATCGGGAGATCGCAGCAAGATGAATCTTGATGGAAGCGTGCGCCAGCCCAGCCTTGGCCAGCGTCAGTAGGTACGGCAGTACTTGAGGAGCCGTAATCCTTAGAGGGTTAATCTTCTGTGCGTGGCACCAGACGGAGAACCTCTTCCATTTGTGTTCGTAGCATTTAAGAGTTGAGGACGCCCTGGCCTTTGCAAGAACCTCTCTGTAGTCGGCCGGTATGTCGTAACCTCCAAACTCTAACGCTGCAGGAGCCAGGCCTGCAAGTTCAGTGACTTCGAGTCGTGGTGGATGATGGCGCCTCCTTCCCTGGAGAGAAGATCCGTGTCCACCGGTCGCTTGATTGGCAGGGACGCTGACAAGTCCAGAAGGTCCGGGAACCATATCTGCCTCGGCCATGCAGGTGCGACGAGGATCATCCTGCACCGTGACCTCTTGAGCTGGTTGATGAGCCGGATCAGCAGCGGCAATGGAGGGAACGCATATAGGTACAGGCCCTCCCAGGGGAACGAGAAAGCATCGCCCATGCTCCTCGGCTGGGGAAACCTGCTGGCGAACCTCCGGCACTTGGAGTTTGTCACCGTCACGAACAGATCAATCTGGGGTGTGCCCCACCGTCGGAAGAGGCGGTCCACTAGATCCTGTCGTAGTTCCCACTCGTGGCACGAGCGCAGCTCCCTGCTGAGCGAGTCGGCGATGGTGTTTTTTATCCCTGCCAGATGAAACGGCACCAGAAACATCCCTTGGGCGACGGCCCAATGCCACAGATCCAGAGCCTCCTTGGACAGGGCTGGGGATCTGGTACCGCCCTGCTGCCTGATGTAGAACATGGTGGTGGTGTTGTTGGTGAAGATCCTCACCACCTTGCCCTTGAGGGACAGAAGAAAGGACCTGAGGGCCCAAAACACTGCACGGAGTTCCAGGACATTGATATGGAGGGACTTCTCAGTCAGCAGCCAAAGGCCCCTCGCGTGCAGATTTTCTGTGTGCGCTCCCCACCCTTCCAGGGAGGCATCCGTGGTCACGGTCTTCTGATGGTCCGGGGTCTGGAAGTCCATGCCTGCCGTCAGATGTGCGCGGGTGCCCCACCAACGGATCGCTCGTCGGAAGCTCTCGTCGAGTGTGATCCTGTCCTCGAAGCTGCCCGTCTGGTCCAGCGAGCGTCCAGGAACTCCTGTAACGGGCACATCCGAAGCCTGCACAGGCGGATGAGATAAATGCAAGAAGACATAATTCCTAGGAGGGACTTGATGGACCTCACCCTGGCCGCGTCCGCAACCAGCATCCGCTGCACCTTGCCCAAGATGGCCCTCGTCCTTTCCTCCGACGGAGAGGCCAGAAGCGCAGTGTGTCAAGCTTCACTTCCAGAAACAGTGCGTCTTGAGCGGGCACCAGGTGGGACTTGGCGTAGTTTATGGAGAATCTCAGGTCCGTGAGTAGTTGGACAGTCCTCGCCGTGTGCTCCACAGCGAGCTCCTTTGTCTTTGCTCGGATGAGCCAGTCGTCCAGGTAGGGGTAGAGGTGGATCCCCTCCAGGCGCAGCCGCGCCGCCACCGGTGCGAGGCACTTGGTGAACACCCTGGGTGCCGACCTCAATCCGAAGGGAAGGGCTCTGAACTGGTAGTGACGCCCTTGGACCACAAATCTGAGAAACTTTCGGTGTCCCTTTAGGATGGGGATATGGAAGCAGGCATCCTCCAAATCCAACGACGACAGGAAATCGCCCTCCTCCAGCTGACCCAGGCTTGCTGGAGGGTGACCATCCGGAACTTCTGTGCCTTGATGAATTTGTTCAGTCGTCGTAGGTCCAGGATGGGACGCCATCCTCCGGTCTTCTTCATCACGAGGAAGTATCTTGAGTAAACTCCGTAGCCCCGAAGCCTCTTTGGGACGAGCTCGATGGCGCCTTTCTTGAGCATCGCCTTTACCTCCAAGAGAAGTTGAGGGACGTGATGTTCCTTTCTGGCCACGGGGGGGACGCGAGGGCACTTCTTTAGAAATTCGAGCGCGTGACCCTGGGTCAGGGCGTCCAGCACCCAACTGTCGGTGGAGATGGACTCCCACACGATGATGAAGCTCGCCAGCTGGCCTCCCACCGGGGTGCTTCGGTGGGGGCCCGACCCCACGGCCGGTTCAGTCCTGCTTCGACGAGGCTTTGCCGCCTTGTCCTCCTTGGTGACGACGGCGGGGTCCGCCCGACTTGCCTCGTCCCCTGTAGGCTTCCTGTGACGACGAACGGGCCGCTTGACGATAGGTGGAAAATCCGCCGCCGGAACCTTTGGAGGCACCCTGCTTGCCTCCGCCGCTCCGAAAGGGCGGCCGTCGTTGCTGGAGAACACCAAGAGCCCGGGCCGTCTCCGTGTCCGTCTTGATGGCTTGTAGGGAATCTTCCACTGTTTTCCCAAACAGGTTGCTCCCGTCGAACGGCATGTCCAAGACTCTGGTCTGCACGTCCTGACGGAAGTCCGTTGCCTTGAGCCATCCGCGCCGTCTAAGGCACACGCCATTGCCCAACTGGCGAAATCCAGTGTCAGCGATGTCCGTCGCTATCGTGATGGCGTGGTCCGACGCCACTTCTCCTTCCTGCAAGATCTCTAGGGCCTCTGCCCTCTTGTCGTCTGGTAGGAAATCCAGCAGGGGGGCGATTTTGTACCACAACTCCCTGTCGTAGCGGGCTACGATAGCCAAGGCGTTAGCAGCCTTAATCGTCGTCGCTGCCGATGAGATGACTCTGCGTCCCATCGTGTCCAACTTCTTTCCCTCGCCGTCCGGCGGGGAGGTTGATGTAGAGGCCGAGGCCCCCCCCCGCTTTCTTCCTGGCCGCCGCGGAGACCACAGAGTCCGGGGTAGGCTGTGCCCGAAGGCACAAGGGGGCCGCGTCTGGGACCCGGTACTTATTCTCGTACCTATCCCTTCTCGCAGGCGTTGTGGATGGGTTCTTGAGGAGGGCGAGACCCTCATCCCAGATATCGTCCAGTAGTGGTACAGCGAGGACCGTCTTCCTCTTGGTCTCGCGCCGTTGATAAAGGAAACCTTCCTTCTTCTCTTCCGGGCAGAGCTGGAAAAGCTTGGATGCCCTGGCGATCATGGCATGAAACGATCCAATCTTGTCGGGTGGGGAAGCCCGGGGAGGAGGTTACAACGGGAGATCCTCGTCGTAAACCTCGTCGCCGGTGCCCGTCACGGCTGTGTCAGTCCCCGTATCATCCCCACGGGTCGTGGACGGGGAGGAGGGCTGAGCAGGGCGCGATGGTTGAAAAGGAGGTGGAGGATGAATCCTTCTCTTAGGAGGAGGGCTCCCAGAAGGGCCTGGCTCCGGGTCCCCCGTCGGGAGAGGTTCCTCCGTTGGTGGCAACGGCAATCTCGTCCTTATCTCCGAGCATAAGGACTGTATAGCCAACAAAATGGCTGCCGAGTTGTCTTGCAGCACTGGTTGAGGGGAGTCCGACGGGCGGTCAGGAGCCCCGTCGGTACCCTTCTCGTCGTCTCCTACGTCAGGGTCCCCCCCGACGGGCTGGTCTTCTTCCACGCCAACTCTGTGGCTTAAGACTTTGATCAGCTCCTCCTCAGAGGTTGAGGCCGAGTCCACGACGACCTCCTGCCCCCCCTTTTTCTTCTCCGTCAGAGGTTTCACAGGGGTCCTGTCGATGGGCATGAAAGAGGACTCCCTCCGCGGTGGCAGGGAGACCCTGGGCCCCGAGGTCGCCACCACTGGTGTAGCCTCCACAGGCTGAGCCAGGGCCGGCGCGACTGTCTCGATAGAGGCCTTGGCCGGATGGATTAAGGCTTTCACCACCTTAGGTTCGCTCACCGCCTTCTCCTTGGGGGGAGGGTCACCGCCTCGTTCCCCCTCCGATGGGGTCTCTCCAGGAGCTTCGCCGGGTGCTCGGCCTTCCTCTTACCCGAGCCAGAGCGTTGGCTCGTGGTTGATGGTGCCGGGGAGGATGCACCCTGCCTGGCGCCCATAGAGCCAGACTGTTCGGCGCTCCCGGTGCCAGCGGACTCGCGGTGCTTGGCCTTCTGTTGGACCCCCGTCGCCGGGGCACCCTCAAAGGTCTTAGAAGACCGCTCGGACTTCTTCTTCTCGCCAGACGGGCTCTTCCCTTCCAGCCAGTTGGCGAGACGCAGATGGCGGTCCTTCATGGTCCGCTCCGACATATTGCCGCAAAACGCACAGTCCTTCTCCACATGCGTCTTGTCCTCATGCAGGCAATAGAGGCAAAGGGAGTGTTCGTCCTCCTTAAAGACATTCTGAAGCTGGCATCCGGGGCATACCCTAAACAGCTTTCCAGGCGTCGAGCTTCCCTTCTCCTGGGCCATGGTCGAGATGGGCCTGAGAAACTTCTGGAGTCTTCCAAAAGCGTGGCTCGTCGAAATCTTCACCCTTGAGGGGCGTAGAAGAATCCGACACGGATCCCCGTTGATCGGATAAAGAAACGGTGGAGCTTGAGGCTCTTTTGACCGAAAGAGAGAACATTTTCCTAGGAAAAAACGCAAAAAAAAGCACTAAAGCCCGAGAGCAATAGCACGAGGATCCCAATACTTGAACATGCGGTACAAATCTGAAGATGGCTGCCGGAGGCGGGGCTTAGGGAGATGGCAGTCATTGGCTGCGGTCAGTATGACGCAGAGATCAGTGATTGGTTACTACTACGAAAGACAGATCAGAAACAAAACTGATACTGATTTTTCTTTACCGAGGATTCCCAGCCTGACGACGGGGAATATTCATGAGCATGTGAATCCATGCCAGACCCCATGCTGGAGAAGGAAGCAGTGCTAGGTCCTATAGTCTTTACTACCAGAAGAAGTACAATAGCAAAGGCCCTGCCAATGCCCCTACCACCCTCACTGTGTCAAAAAATAAACAACCAAGAAGAGGATTGTGGAGAGGGTGAGCACATAGCACAGACAACGAAATGGTGAAAATGGAGGGAGGAAAAGGGGAAGGGGCAGATTTGGAACTGGGGCAGTCACAATTACTCTTTGAAGATGAAGGGGATGGTCAGTTTGAATCAGGGAGGGGTAGGGCCACTGAATGAGGAATTACAAGTCAGTCCTATGTCAGATACCCCACTAATATTTTCAAAAGGGATAATCGCACAACTAGCAATGATGGGTGAAGAAATAGATGAACCACAGAGGGAGGGGGGGGGGAGAGTTTCAAAAGGATGAGAAGTCAGATAACGCAAGTAGGGAAAGAACATTCATCATACATCCTTTATGCAAACTAAAAGAATGGATACAAAAGGAAATGATACAACAACCTGTCTGCCTTAGATTAATGTCAGATAGGATCATGAGGCTAGAAATAGGAGGAAAGTATGGGGATGAAGTAGCACAGGGCGAAAACATTGCAAATAAAACATGAGTAGGACGAGGAGAAGCACACAAAGAAAAAGGAGTGGGAGATGAAAAAACTGACAGTATAGAACAAAAGCAGAGAGAGGGAAATGACCAAAATGTGCAGGATACTATACACACAGGGGAGGTGATACGCATAACAGAAGATCAAGTAGAAGAAATTGCAAAAAAAGGACTGTGAGGAGGAAGAGCTAAGGGTGGTAACCTCTAAAAAGGGAGAAAAAAAAACAGGGTGCTAAAAGCAGCAGAATTGAAGACAGGAAAGGCATCTTCATTAAAATTCTTACAAAATATGGGAAAGGGATTAACTGAAGAACAAGCTATAAGAGAAAATGATGAGGTTGGGAGAAATGCAATACCAAGGAAGGAGATTCCACAGAAAAGGGATTACATCAGGAGTATAGTAACTCAGATACAAGATTGAAGGATGCAGTCAAGCAAAAAAAAAAAATATCAACTAACAAAATAATCGGATAAAGCATTAGATAATGCTAAAGAAGGAAGACCATGTACGAAATGTTTAAACTACCAATACAATTATTGCCAAAACAGCAGCAGATAACACCACAGAGCAATGGGGGGTGAGGGGGAAGTATTTGGGAAATAAGTGAGGAGGAAGATAAAGTAGAGGAATACAGATACCCGAAAGGAAGAGCAAGAAAAATCAGCAAAAGTGCTGAAAAAAGCAAATTACAAGAGGAAGATAAGTTAGGTGGAGAAAAAGAAGCAGACACATTGAAAATGGAGGAAAATGTTAACAATATCATAAGGGAAATTTTGAAGGAAAAGAACTGGAGTGAAGCTCAAAGTGTCAAAGGAAGAGATATGTGTGATAAAATTGAAAAAAAAAAGAGTAGGGGGAGGGGAGAACCTGTGAAGGAGGGGGAAACAGTGAGGAAGTAAGTACAGAGTGTTTGAAGGATGCAAATCAATCGAAAAATAAGGTGATATGGTATGGTGAAGGAGAAGGGAGGGTCTTGATGGTTGGAAACTCTGTAAACCAAAAAACCCAGAAGCACCAGGCTTGATATTGCAATATCTGTTTGAGGAAGGAGGACCTGCTTCATTAAATAGGAGGACAATATTGGAGTTATTCGAAGAGATCCCTGAATTAAGACTAATCACCTCTGCAGACATCCAATTGGTAGATTATATCCATGGATGGCGGTATGACTACGTAAGATTGGTAATACATTCTCCACTTGTGAGAAGTATTATTATCAGGGAGGCAGAAAGCCTTCATACATTTGGGTATGATGCAGGTACCTGGGAGAACACAAAAGAAGTAGTTACAGAAAAAGAGGAACGTAGTTGCAGTGAGAAAAAAAGCAAATCAGGAGGAAAATCAAACGAATATAAAAGAAAATGAAAAACTGAGACGTCTAGCAGAGGTCTTGGAAGAATCCATTGCGCAACTAAGAGCTTTAAGTCAACCCCTTTAGTCCTACAGGGGCTTTAAAAATATTGAGCTGGAACTCTAGGGGGGAATAAACATTTATTAGGCAAAAGTAAGATCTGTGCAGAACTTAAAACATTAGACATTCTGCACATAAAGGAAACATGGTTAACAGAGAAACTGATATGGGACGGGTTTGAATCAGCCAGTATATGTGCCATACAAGGTAAACTGGGTAGACCCAAGGGAAGGTTAACCACGTAAGTTAAAAAGAAAAGGGATTGCAGAAATGTGAAGAATGGAATATAGAGGAGGCCATACTGGGAAATAGATGGTTAATAACAGGAAGGGTCAAGAAAGATGCACTGTTGTTGTTAAATGTTTATAGATCAATGGAGGCCAACCTGCAAAAAACCTTGGGGAAAATTAGATCAAAAGTTTCAGGATTGGTTCGGTAGGCATGAAGATGCTGGAGTAATACTGGCAGGGGACTTAAATGCAAACTGTATTTTGGAAGGAGTGGAAAGAATGGATTGTTTTCTGATTGACTATGAGCATGTGGAGAAGGGAAAAAGAAAGAAAGTGGAAGGCGGCATGTGGTTGAACTGGGCTGCCAGTTGGGGACTAAAACAGCTTGAAAACAAAACAACATGGTCTGCAAGAGATGTCAAATCTGAAATTGACTTCATTTTTATGTCAGTCAATATTGCTGGAAATATAAAGAGCTGCCAAGTAAAAGAAACAAGGGCTAGCGACCATGACATGCTACCACTAGAAATAGATTGGCATAATAATAACTGTATACGGAGTGATAAGAACTTGAAGAACTTAAGTATAAATACTAGAGGTATCCGAGTAAGATGGTCGGAAATAAAAGTGAGCAACTTTAATATGTGTATGCTAACAGAATTTAATTCCTGCAGGTTAGAAGACAAGATTGTGCAATACTCAGTAAAGGGGTTCCCGGAATATTTGGAATTATTGGTCGAGGGTAACCTAAAAAGGGACGGTAATACAAACAAAAGACAAAAATGAATACTCCATTGAAATAAGAAGGAAAAAAAATGAATTGAGAAGGGAGATAAGGAAAAACGTTAAGAGTTCGGACATAAGTATGAATAGAAGAAATTAAGAAATTAAAGCAAAAGTATCAAAACTGGTTAAAGCAGGAACGCTGTAGAATAACTCCGGTAAATGGTGAAAAGATGTTAGAAAGCTTACAGGGAAAGAACTCCAGGGCTTTTTGGGACCTAATAAATAAAGAGGAGAATAATTGGAGAAGTATGACCAATCCAATAGCTGAGGATGTCTGGGTAAAATATATAGTAAGCAAATGTTTACCACTGGAAACGCTGAAAGTTATACACAAGAAATAGCGAAATGGGATCTAGAAATAACAACGGATCAAATAGAGGCAAATATCAAGAATTCAAATCCATCAAGGACTCCAGGACCCAATAAATGAACAAATAATATTCGAAGAAAGCCCCAAATTTATGGGCAAAGATATTATAAATTCACTATCAAGATATAATAGAAACACAATCTATTCCAGATACGTGGAAGGCCTCATATATGGTACCAATTTTTAAAAGGGGCTCACGGGTAGAACCAGCTAATTATAGAACAATCTGTATAATGGATGCGGATTCACATTTTATTGCCTCAATTGTCCTGGAAAGAATAAATGAATGGATGGAAGAGAATAACATCTTAGACTCCAGACTAATAGGCTTCCGAAAAAATATGGGAACTGATTGCGGGGGCCTGTTAGTAAACTGTTTGCAGAATACAGCGTGGAAATCTATGGATGTCCCAATTTATGTGGCATCCATGGATCTAAGTAAAGCCTTCGACTGTGTCAATGGAAATATCTTGTGGCAGAAGTTAGACCGATATGGAATTCCTAAGGGTCTGCTGAGCATTATTATATTTTTGCATAATGAATCCAGAATTCAAGTAAGACTAGACTCAGAAGCACTCCTATCAAGCGAGTGTATTACAGATAATGGAATTAGACAGGGATGTATACTGGGGCCTACTCTCTACAATCTATGTGTCTCAGGAGTAGGTAAAGCCCTGGAAACAACTGCATTTGTATCACCCAAAATCGGGAATTTAAAAATCAGCTGGGTAGGTTATGCTGGGGATTTTCTTCTTATAGATACCACTCCTGTGGGACTACAAAGACTTAACAACATTTGACAATTACATGTTAGGAATTGAGTTAAAGATTAATACGACTAAAACAGTGATAATTAAGGTAACCAAAGGTGGGAAAAAGAATAGAAAGAAGAAGTTTGTTTGGAATTGGGAAAATGACAAATTAGCTGTAAAAGAAAACTTCCAATTCTTGGGTTACCCTGTTGTGGCGAAGTACAGTAAAATCTTTCTGGTAAACTACCTAAATTCCAAAGTGAATGGAATGCTAAACCAAATGAAGAGAGTTGACAACAAGTATGGTAAATTCTCCTTAGAACCATGCAGCGAATTTTATAAAAGCAAACTACTCCCAACAATTATGTATGGTAGTGAAATTTGGCCAAAAGCAATGGAGGTAGAGTACAGAGCTGTTGAAAGTAGAATCTGGGGATCTATACTGTACTTTTTGCCTAAATGTATTCCAATTGAGGTAACAAGGTACGATATGGGTCTTCAATCACTAGTTAGTATGATACAGTGGAAAAAGTTATGTCTTCTGAGCAAATGTGATTTCTCCAGAGAAGGACCTTTGTATAAACATTTGAGAGTGAATGATACAGATGGCTACATTATAAACCTAAGGTTGGAATGTGAAGTAATTCTGGAAGAAATAGGCATGTTAATGGAAGTGATGGAAACAAAGCCGAATTTGGTAAAGAAAAAACTTAAGGTAATGGATTTGGAAAAACCTCTATTGATAATCTGTACTTCAAAGTTGTATGCGCATGTACTAACAGCAGAAAAAATGGTCGGAGAACTAGAACCCTATTTAGAGAAATGTCCAAATAATTAAATGAAAATTGGTTTCATGAGTTTTCGATTGAACATACTCTCTACTAATCAAATAAAATGTTTAAGATCAAGACAAGGTATGGAAGATGGATCATGTAGATTCTGCAAAGACAAGGAAGAGTTAGAAACGCTATGTCACTTAATGTTTGAATGTCCAGAGTTGTTAATAGAAAGAGAAAGGTACTTTAAAGAATTTGTTCATAACGTATGGTTATTGAGATCTCTTATGGATAAGAATGTTACATGGAGAATCAATGTCCATGAGGCTAAGAGTTCTAGCATTTTTTAAAAAATGTATGTAAAATAGAATAAAATGTGGATTTGAGTTATTAAGTTAATTGGAAATTTTATGAAATGTTGATATTAAGGGAAAATTGTCTGATTAAGTAGAACTTGAAAAATTATGATTTCATGAAGAAGAAAAAATGTAATGTTTTATTCTTTACTTTTGTAAAAGTTTTTTTATTAACTAAAAACAAAGACATTTTTTAAAAACAAAGTTCATCAGGATGCCACGGGGATTTTTCCATGGCACCAGTGACATTACAGCATTTTATGGAGAAGACAGTCTTGCTACATGAACCTCCTGGAGGTGCTGGTTTACCTCAATATCATCATTGTGTTCAGCTGAGCACTCTAGGACTACAACAGGAGCCTCATGAAGGTGCTGGATTACTAATGGGAGGAAGGGCTAAAAAGATCAGTGTGGACAAGTGTCACTATTGCTGGACGAGCATCAAGTACTTCAGACAGTCTCTGCAGATGGCATCGTAGTGGATCCAGCAAAGATTGATGCCCATCTCATCTGGCCATGACCTTAGACCCTGAAGGAGTTGCAGTGTTTGGGATTCTGCAACTAACAGCGGTCCATCGTGGGATATGCCAACATTGCCAGATCTCTTGTGGACCTCACCAAAGTGTACCTGTCTACCCAGAGGGCGACATACACTGTTGAACATTTGTACCATTCACGGGAGCCCTATGAGAGGTGGGCTGACCAATGTCAGCAGACCATCGAGGAGCTGATGCAGACCCTCACAACAGCACCAGTCCTGGCCTATGAGGTCCATCAGTTGCTGTACATCTTGTACCGGGACGCAAGTCTGGAAGGGTTTATTTACCAGGAGACCAACAATGAGGTGAGATCAGTCGCCTCCACCTGGCGAGGCCTGCATGTGGCGGAAGAAAACTACCCAGTCCACATGCTGGCATTTCTGGCATTGAAGTGAGCCTTTACAGACACGTTCCAGGATTGTCTCTATGGCACCATTTACACAGTGAGGACTGGCAACCCACATTTATGTGTTAAAGTCACCGAAGCTGAATGCTACCAGACACTGATGGCTCGCCACATTGTACACATACATTACAAAATCAACAATGCCAACCTGGACGTACTAACACGGATGCCCTCTCTGAGGACGCAGGATATGCTGGGCGATGCAGCTGAAGCCCACTTGTGGAAGGAGTTGTCAGCAGGCGTCTGAGCTATATGCCAAGCTGTGAGTCAGCAGGAGCCAGACAATCAGGGGCATGGATTTCTAGGGAACACCAGCTCAGGATATTCCACCCTTCTACTGCAACATCACCAGTCTGGAGGTATTTGAGCGATCATCTCTAACCCGAGATTAGATCAGTTTGTCCCAAAAGGCTGACCCTGGCATTGCTACATTTCTGAAAGTCAAGACCAGGGGATCATATGCATCCAGAGTTCTCTCTCGAGACCCAGAGCAGGCTGCAATGCTGAGGGGGTACTGTTTGTGCAGAAAGTTTGGAGGCCTGTACAAGGAAAACAAAGTTGGAGACCGGGTGTCATTGTCTGGTGCTACTGCTGTTGTATGCACTCCAGAACCAGCGTGGCAATCTTAGCAGTGACAAAACCTGCAAGTTGGTCCGCTCAAGGTTTTTCTGGCACAATCATTGATGTAGAATACTATTGACAGCACTGCACTGGTGTTTCACCAGAAAGCCAGTGGCTCGTCCTGAGGCACACCTACGTAACCTGCAGAGCTCCAGGCAGATTGACCTTGCTTGCAAGACATCCTCAGTTTGGACATGGATCGGCCAGGGGTGCCGAATATCCAGATTGTGACAAGCCACTTAACTACACACCCATAGAACTTGGTGCACTATGGTTAGCCACCCAGGATTCATTCATACCAGGGACCAGAATTTGAAGCAAAATTCATTAACACAGATGCTGAAGCTGGTTGACCACCCGTACAACAATGTTCCATCAATTAGAACTCCCTGTTGAACACCTGCTAGAGGCAGGACACCCAAGGAACATCAAAACCTTAAACAGAACCATCTGCTCCCAGTTGGGGATGAGGTAGGGTTTGCACCAGCAGAAACAGAAGAGGCATTGCCCAAGGGGATGATGACCAGAAAGCAGCAACTCTGCCCTAACAGACCAGAAAAGGAAAACCCTTAGTTGGGTCCATCTCCAGAATCTCCTCAAGCTACTAAAACCATTGGAAGGCCACCATGAACCCAGTGAACATGCAGATTCAGAGGGTGGCCTATTCAGCGTCTGCCACAAACCTTTTATTTATCAGACACTAGTTTGGGTCCCTCGATCCACAGGTCCACATCCCACTCTTACAGAAACCGATCCCCTAACCTGAATATCTGGAGAAACTTGCAAGCCTGCTCCCATCTTTTCTGCTATGCTGGACGTCGCAGAGGAACCCTTAACCATTCCTCTAATGGTAGATGGCTAACTTGATTTTTAAAACATGCACTGCCAGCTCAGGGGGAACCCCTAGATGAGGACCGGGCTGATCTCCATTTTTTCACCAGGGAGAGCAGGCATGTTAAGAAATTAAACAATTCCCCGGGGGCCCAGAGATAAGATCTCATTGCCCGTTCCTCTTTTTTCCATTCCTCCTTAGGTTCCCCCGAGTGCTCGGGGTACTGTGGGAGGTGGCAGAGATTCAGGATAATAGGTGGCTACTGGGGACCTTTAAATGGAAATCTTTGTTGGATTAATTCATTCATCAGGCCAAGGCACTCCTCAGCGCTTAGGATAGTTCAAAGGAGGGGGGGTGTATAGACCGCTGCCCCTTAAGGGACTTGCAAGGTATTTGCTTTTTGTGAAGGGTCCCCTTGAACATGTGCCACACCAGAGACCCTTCAAGCCAAGAAGACTGTGGAATAGCACAAGCGGAACGCCATTGGGGACCGTTGGTGTTTGCCTGACCCTCACTCTTGAGGCCAAGCTCAGCCCTCTGCTCAATGCAATTGAAAACAAAATTAAGTACCTGGTTGAGTACCTGGTTGACCCTGCCTGGAGTTAAGCAGTGCCCCATTGTCAGGAGGGGAGCCGCATTTGTACTGACCCCTGTGGCCTTGGAATTTATTTCACATAGCAATCCGTTGACCGAAGGGTAGCTGCAACTCTGTCACCATCATGGCCTGGTGCTACCCATGCATTATGCAAAGCACCACAGCAAGGAAGGGGAGCGCTGTGTGACTGTTGCTGGGCCTACTCAATCCCAGGCCGCTGCGGGCAGATGCTGCCTGGGTTAAAGAACTTGCATGGGCTCCACGCTGTGGCAATTAACAAGTTTTGCATATAATCTTTGTACAATAAAGTGCACTATATAAGGACTTTTGATACATTTGTAAAATAATTTTGAGATTGTTTAAATGCAACTGCCTGGAAATAATACTGTGTAATAGTTTACCCCCTTTTAATACAAAAATGGAAAACCTCTAAGGGAACTGTGGCTGAAGTCAAGGTCTATACATATTCCAACCAGTCACTAAAAAACTGTACATCGGTATTCCTTTGTGCGCAATTTTCTTGCGTTGTAAAGTTATTCTAACCTAGTGTTTTAGTATGGGGTGGGGAATTCCTTTAGCTTTTAACTTTCCTGACCAAGTCCTTTTCCAAGAACACTACACCCAGGGTGATCCAGGAAGTCTGCAAAAGTGGGGGAATGCTAGAGACAGGTAAGAGGCGGGTAAAGTACTTATAAGTCTGAAAAATTGAAAAAATGTAATGCTCTGCCGGCATATACGCATATCCTGCCAAGTGCTTGTATATCCATCCCCCCGCAACGGGTGCACAGGCACAAAGACAAGGGCCCCAAAAGGTGGGGAATGGATACAGAAAAACAAGGACTAACAGGACAGAAAGAAAGAGGCATAAAAGCGCAACAAAAAGCAGGGGCTAAAAGATACAGAAAGAGTGGCACAGAGTCTGCGCCAAAGACCGGTAGTCACAGGAAGACCAGAGGCACAGAAAATGGGAAAACAGACACAAAGACAAGTCCACAGAAAGAGGAACTGAAAGTCACAGAACAAAATAAATATGTTACTTACCTGTAACTATGGTTCTCCAGCATTGGAATCTCGGATAGAATAAGATGCTTAGTTTCCAGTCAGGCTGGGAATCCTCGGTATTAGCAAAGCAATAGAACATATGAAGAGTATTAATATACAGGGTATCTTCCTCATTTTGGTCCTTTTTGACACTGACCAATGGGGGCTTGTGCTTTAAGCTCAAACCCCTGGAGGCCATCTTTAGATTCTCTAAAAAAGTTGAGTAGCAAAATGCATTTGTAAACAATGTGACAGGCAGATGGGGAGCAGGTACAAGTGGATCTAGGTCACCTGGCTTACAACCGGCTCAGCTGGTGCCTTCCAGGTTGCTGCTCTTTTCCCCTACTTAAGGAGCCCTCCAGTCTCTTTTCATTTGCAGATGGGGAGCAGGTGCAAGTGGATCTAGGTCACCTGCCCTATACACCACCCACCTTCTTAGCCCTGCCTCTTCTTTCCTGCTCTTAACTCTTAGATCAAGGGCGTCTCTCGCCCGGGCGTCCGACACAGAAAAGAGCAATTCCTGTTTGGACCTGTTCAGACCAGGAGGACCCAGGGCCCGACCCCCTGCTCAGACAGCAGGTAAGCATGCACCAACATGTGTTTACTCCTGCTGTCCCCCCAGGCCATCCCTGCCCCTTCTGGTCCCCCTGTGATGTCCCCTTGTGCCCCCTCCCTTCTTGCACACAGGTGTTGCTTGTTTAGCTCGATTCCTCTTCCCTGATCCCCCTCCGCCCCCTCCAGCCTACCTCTGCATGAGTCTGTCCTGATACATTCTGGTTTCACCATCACAGTCTTGTGGCCAATGTTGGATTTGACTTTTATGGACTTCATTTCACCCTTTCTCAACTCTCATGCTGGACTTCCTTTGCATCTTGTACTCATGGTGGCCCTGAATCATGCTGTTTCCATCTTCAGCTTGTATCCTGGCTAGCAACCTTATGTGTTACTACTGACTTCTGCAATTGTATTCACTCTCCCCTCTTGCTTCTCCACTCTTTTTGACTGCTTACTCTCTGTTCTCTCCTCCTCTCCCTTTTCCATCTCCTCCCTGCACTTTCTTCTATGCACTCTCTGAATCAGAATTTTCCCTGGACCTAGTATAATAGCAACCTCGTATGTCTCCTCCACCTCTCCTTAATTGTGTCTCCTCCCCAGCACTATTTGAAATGTCGTCAGGCCTAGTACAATAGTCGCTTGTTTTGTTCGTCCCCTACCTTTCTGCACCCCTCTCCCTCACCTTTTGTTTTTCTCCGGCTCTACCAGAAATGTCGTCAGGCCTAGTAAAGTAGTCACCGGTCTGTTTTCATTTCCTTCCCATTCTCCCCCTCCCTTCCTTATCCATGTCTTAGCTCTTGCACTCTCAGAAATGTCGTCAGGCCAAGTACGATAGTTAATTTCACAGCCTTACTGTTCATGGCCTGTAAGAATGTGATTGTATTTTCCCTTGTTCCCTCCCATGCCTTGAAACACATTGTGTACAGGCGCTATATAAATAAACGATCATATCATATGGAAGGCAGGTGGCTCTTACGTGAATTTAGGAAACATACCAACGCTGGAACACAATTGTTAGTCACTTTTTTCTCCAGCATTAGATCTCATATTCACATGCTCTGAACAGAGTAGCAAGCAGTACACACACAAGGAAGCAGGCGAGGCTAGGAGTGTGTGAGGGAGTGTGAGTGTGTTTCTTCCAGGTAGCTTGCTCAACAGATTTCTTGGATGGGGATCCCAGCATGGAAGTGCCAGTAGCTGCGTTGTCTCTGTTGGAGTGAGCAGTTAGAGTACCAATGAGGGGTCTACCAGCTGCAGATAGGCACAATCTTATGCAAGATGAACAAGTTACTTACCAACTGGTAACGTTCTTTCTATTGGATGTTCCTCCAACGTATTCCACACCTTTGACATGTAATGTGCACAGCTGTGTACTATGGAAACATTTTCGGCAGAGGGCGTCCTGCGTTGATGTCTCTCGAAGGCCTCCGTCGAGGGCGATGTCACAGGATGTTATAAGACGCATGGCACCCGTAGCCTCAGTTTATGTTTTTTTCTCCATAAAGTGTGACATGCACATATCCAATGCCTGCCTGACTGCACATAGCCTCGCGGAAAGGTAAGCTGCAATCGCATAGGAAATTCTCCAGAGGGGCAGGCTGGGAGGGCGATGTGGAATACGCTGGAGGAACATCCAATCGAAAGAACGTTACTAGTTGGTAAGTAACTTGTTCTTCTAATCGATTGTGTCCTCCAATGTATTCCACATCTTTGACAGACTCCCAAAGCAGTACCAGAAAATGGAGAAGGGAAAAGAATTTAGAGTACCCAATCCGATGGCAGAATAAAGAACCGCCTTACCGAAGGCCATATCTTGACCATGGAGCATAACCAGGGAGTAATGTTTAACAAAGGTGTGGATAGAAGCCCATGTGGCTGCATCACAAATATTCCAAATAGGAACTCCATGCTGTAGAAGTAGCCACGCCCCTAGTGGAATGAGCTTGCAACCCTTCAGGAGGGTCCTTTCCCGCAAATCGGTAACATTCAGTAATGGTGAGGATAATCCACCTGGATTATGTTTGGTAACAGTCTGGCTCAATCGGTGTGTCCAGCATATCCCACAGAGAGTTTATCGTCCACTCTGACCCTGGACATCCTAGAAATATAAAAGCTCAGAGCTCTCCTAGGATCCAATTTATGGAGTCGTTCCTCTTCCTTACCACGATGAGGAGGAGGATAAAAAGAGGGAATAACTACTTTCTGGCTTGAATGTAATTCAGTCAACAAAGAACAGATTGACTACCCCTCTCTATACAGTCCCTTCTGTACACCAGGTTAAATGATCTGAATCTACTTCATCATTGGGTAGATAGACCTCCTAAATCAGTTTGGCATGTTTATATATCACACAGCTTTTAGGTACAAAACTGGTTTCTTTATTTATTCATCATAAAACCATTATAAAAAAACATAAAACAAATGATCTATAATCATCATTCACCACTTGCTTACAACAAAGAAATTACATTAATGGGGTAACTGAATTTGTTCTTTTTCAAGCATAACCTTTAGTGAGTTATGTACAAGAGATCAAGAAAAATATTTTAAATTCCCTTTTACAGTCGACATATGTTTCGCCCCTTTGCAACATGTACTGCACCCTCTCTTGGGCTGTCACTTAATCGAATTTCTGGGCCATCTTCAGGACACTAATAATTTATTCAGAAAGTCGAATTTCATTTTCCGTGGTCAAATTAGTGATCTAAAAAAAATACATAAACATTTTTAATAAAAGAAAATTGCCATACTGAATAGCTAGTTCGAAGGAGATGACTTTTTTTTTTTAGAATCGACTACATCACTAATCTGCTGTCCATATAATAGGATTTGGGACTTCATGAGCTTTTATACTGGTCACAATTTCTTTTTTTGACATCCAGTATCTTTTTCCTGCGAATAAAGAAATTGGAATATATAATTGTCCCAGATTACTTAGTCATTGATGATCTTGTTTATAGAGACATTTTTGTTAAAGAGGACACTGCTGTGCAACTTACGTGTGTTTCTACTTTGGCTGTGCCTTTATCAGTCGGCTTTCATGTCTTTTCAGCTTCTATTGTCTCAGTACATCAGGCAATATCTTAGACCTGGCAAGGGCAACGCTCCCAACCCTCTTATTTACGGTGTCTGCCAAGAAAAAGGGGTATGAGAGGGAGGCCTGTTTGGGGATGCTAGATTTCAGTAACTGAATTTAAAGCTACAATTTTCTCTTCTTTGTGTATATATTTCAAAAAAGAGGGGGCTGACCAAAACAGTCTTAGCCTAATGTTTCTTACAAAGAACGGCGGGCTGACTATATTGTGGAGTTGATCATTGTTGCTCTCTAAGATCGTCTAACCTTGGACCTCCTCCGACGTCATCCGATGTGATAAGTAGGACGCACGACGCCTGTAGCCTCAGTTGTAGTTTTTTCCCCCAGAACGTGTGACATAAGTCAACTGCCAGTCAGACACACAGCCTTGTGGAACGTAAGCTACAATCGCAAAAGAAATTCTGCAGCGGGGAAGGCAGGGCGGGAGCGATATGGAATACGTCGTCGGACCATCCCATCGAAAGAACGTTACCAGGTAAGAAAGTAACTTGTTCTTCGAGGGGATTGGGTCCTCCGACGTATTCCATATTTATGACAGATTCCCAAAGCAGTACCAGAGCAAGGAGGAGGGAAAGAATTTAGAATCAAAATTTAGAATAGCCAATCAAATAGCAGAGCAAAGGACCGCCTTGCCAAAGGCCAGATCCTGCCCTCGGATGGAATCAAGGGAATAGTGACGTACAAATGTATGTACTGAAGCCCGGGTGGCTGCATCACAGATGTTGCGAATAGGAACACCCCTCTGCAGGGCAGTAGATGCAGCCACACCCCTGGTAGAATGGGCCCGCAAGCCAGCCGGTGGGTCCTTACCCGCCAAACGGTAACACTCCGAGATGGCTAAAATAATCCAGCGAGACAAAGTCTGCTTCGTCACAGCTTGCCCCAAACGCTTCCCAGCGTAACCAATAAAGAGTTGATCGTCCACTCTGACCCGGGACATGCGTGAAACATAAAAGCTTAAAGCTCTCCTAGGATCAAGCCTATGGAGCCTCTCCTCTTCCTTACCAGGATGCGGAGGAGGATAGAATGCCGGAAGAACAACCTTCTGGCCCAAATGAAATTCCGTCACTACCTTCGGAAGAAAAGAAGGACGAACACGAAGGACAACCCTGTCCTTGTGAAATACAGTGAAGGGAGGCTTAACTGAAAGTGCCTGTAACACACTCTGCGAGCGGAAGTAACCGCAACTAAAAACACAGTTTTCAGAGTTAACAGCCTCAAAGGGCAAGAATGTAAAGGCTCAAACGGAGCACCCATGAGAAACCTAAGAACAAGGTTTAAATCCCAACCGGGCACCAGGAAAGGTGACGGAGGGAACACATTAGTGAGCCCTTTCAGAAACTGTGAAATTAAAGGGATTTTAAAGTAAGAACACTCTTCAGACGAGCGCTTAAAGATGGACAGCGCCGCCAGGGAACCTTTAATGGTACCCACTTGCAAGCCCCTGTGGGCCAAAGAAAGTAAAAAGGACAGAACCATGGGGATGTCACATGCAAAAGGATCCACATTCTGAACTCTGCACCAGTCGCAGAACTTACGCCAACGGTACAGAGACTTTGTTGCCGGCCTTCGGGCCGAAAGCAACACCTCCATCATGTCTTCAGGGAGGTCCCAATCCTTATACCTCAACCTCTCAGAAGCCAAGCGTGAAGGTTGAGGGATCTGACCTCTGGATGGAGAACCTGACCCCCCCCTCCCGTGAGAGCAGATCGTCTTGGTAGGGAAGACGACGTGGAGGGCAGATGGACAAGTCGAGAAGGTCCGGGTACCACGTCCTCCGAGCCCACGCCGGAGCAATGAGGATCATCCGGGAACCGAACTTCCGTAACCTCTGCAGCACTTGCGGGATGACGGGGACTGGAGGAAACGCGTACAGCAGCGGGAATGACCACTCCACCACGAACGCGTCTCCTAAGGCTCCTTTTGGAGGAAATTCCCGCGAGCAAAACCTTTCGCACTTCCGGTTGACCCAAAGGGCGAAGATCTCCAGGAGAATCTCCTGAGCCAACTCCCACTCGTGAGAGATCGCGCTCTGCCTGCTCAGAGCGTCCGCCGTCACGTTTTCGTCTCCGGCCAGATGAACTGCCGAGATCGAAACTTCCTGCTGGATGGCCCAGAACTCGAGCTGCATCGCCTCCCTGCACAGAGGAAGTGACCCTGCCCCCCCCCCCCCTTTTTGTTGAGGTAGTGCATGGCCACTGTGTTGTCCGTCAGGATCAGGACATTCTTCCCTCGCACAGTCGGCAGAAAAGCCTTCAGGGCTAGCCTGACGGCCCTCAGCTCCAACAGATTGATATGGAGTCTGGACTCCGACGGAGTTCAACGACCGCTGACTGTCAGCCCGTTGGCATGAGCTCCCCATCCCGTGAGGGATGCATCCGTCACGATCGTCACCTCCGGCCAAGGAAGCCAAAATGGAGCCCCCTTCATCAAGTAGCCTTCGACTGCCCACCACAGAAGGTCCCGGGCGACCGAGGACGGCACCTGAATCGAGTCCGACATCCTGCCGGAGGACTGCGACCATTGCGTCTTGAGTGCCCACTGCAAAGATCTCATCCGCAGGCGAGCCTCTGGCACCAGAAGAATGCAGGATGCCATGAGGCCGAGCAACCTCAAGAACTCGAACGCTGGGAGCGTCTGGGCATGCTGAAACTTGTGCACCATCTGCTGAATGTGAAGAGCCCTCACCTGGGGAGGAAAACACTGCCCCAGGGAAGTGTCGAGCACTGCTCCGATGTACTGGAGCCGCTGTGTTGGCGTCAAATGGGACTTCTTTAAATTGAGGGAGAAGCCCAGCCTGTGAAGGGAGTGACAGGTGACCGATAGACGATCCAGGACTTGCTCGGGAGAGCTCCCCCTGATCAACCAATCGTCCAGGTAGGGGTAGACATGAATCCCCCCTTGCCTGAGATGCGCTGCCACCACCACCATGAGCTTGGTGAAAACCCTCGGGCGGAGGTCAATTCGAACGGCAGGACCCGAAACTGAAAGTGCGAGTCGCCAACCGCGAACCTCAGGTACTTCTTGTGCTTGGGATGGATCGGCACATGGAAGTAAGCATCCTTGAGGTCGAGTGACACCAACCAGTCCTGAAGCTGAAGGGCCTGGAGGACTTGAGAGAGAGTAACCATCTTGAACTTGTCCTTCCTGAGGAGTTTGTTCAAACCGCGCAAGTCCATGATGGGTCTCAATCCCCCGTCTTTCTTGGAAATCAAAAAATAAGGGGAATACCATCCCTTGTTCCTCTCCGCTACAGGCACCAGTTCTATAGCGCCTTTCTCCAGCAGGGCTTGAATTTCCTGCGCAAGGAGCGGATCCGGACACCGCAAAGAGAGGTTCCCCGGTGGATTGTCGTGAGGCCTGTGCCGAAAGGGAAGACAGTAGCCGTGGGTTATGATCTCCAGAACCCACACATCTGAAGTAATGGCTTGCCACTCTACAAGATGCTGCGCCAGCCTTCACCCAACCGGCGAACCATGGGACATGGCCTCATGACTGAGTGGGAGCGGCTGCGGCGTTACCTGAGGGCAGAGAGGCAACTGCCCGAGCGGCCTTGGCACCACCGGTACCCTGTCGTCCACCTCTGGTACCCCTGCGTTGGCCTCTTTGACTGCCAGCTCCTCTCGCTTTACTGAAGGACGAGTAATAGCGAAAGGAACCACCCCTCCACTGCTGTCCCCTAGGATGAAAAGGCGGAGGTTGGCGAACCGCAGCGCCCAACGACTTCGCTGCAGCTTTTGAGGTCTGCAACCTCTCAAGGCTCTCGTCAGCCTTGCTGCCAAAAAGGTGTTCACCGTCAAAGGGCATGTTGAGGAGCCGGGACTGCACATCCGGAGCAAACCCCGACTTCCGCAACCATGCAAACCTGCGTATCACGGTGCTCGCCGCCATGGACCTACTGACGCATTCAGCTAAGTCCAAACCCGACTGAACGGACTCACACATGGCATCCTTACCATCCTGGACCATAGCAAGGAAACCATCCCGTTCGTCCCCTTCGGGAATATGTTCAGCCGCTAACGCAACACAGTTCCACAGAGTGTGCGTGAAACGAGACAAGGCCCAAATGGTGTTGGCCGCCTGAAGCGCCATACCACCAGAAGAAAACACTTTCTTCGCCCAGCCATCAAAACGTTTCTCGTCCCTATCAGGAGGGATGGTAGGGTACGACGCCTGCTTTGCCGGGGCCGTGGCCGCCTCCACCACCAAACTCTCCGGAGTGGGGTGCCTGGTCAAGTAGCAGGGGTCGCTACTGGCTGGACGGTATTTTCGTGACAAGGATCTGCCCACCGCCGGGAGACTCTCCGGAGCAGTCCAAGCCGCCGCCACCCTTCTCTGTAAAGCCATATGGAACGGCAGTACCGGGTCAGTAGGGGGACCAACATCAAGGATGTCCGTCAGATCATCCTGCACAAACTCCCTTGGGGGAGCAGACCATCCCAAGTACTCAGAAACCCTAGCCATAATGCACCGGTACGAGGAATCGGCATGAGAGCCAATCTCAGACCTACAAAACTCCACCTCCGGAGAGGTGTCCAGTCCACTGGCATCATGCAGTGACTGTCTAAACTCGTCAAACTGACTATGGCCCGAGACAATTTCATCTGGAACCTGACTAGGAACCAGGCCATCAGAATCCTCATCCGCCATTGAAATATAGTCCAGGTGGCGAAAAGAAGGCACCCTAGAGTGCTTGCTCTTAACCAGAGCCTTCCTAGGGGGTTCACCCGTGCCACGGGGTACCTCCGACACGAAAGGCGTCGATGGCGTTGAGCGAATCGGTGCCAGCGTCGAGAGAACCGGCATCGGCGCCGAGAGGATCGGCGTCGAGGAAATCGGCGTTGATGTCAGATGCAGCGCCTCCAGAATCGGCGGCGTCGACACAGCCCTCGAGGCCGGAGCCCCGAGCGTGTCCCTCGACGACCTGAGCGTCGACGGCATCGACGACTTCCTCGGAGCCGGAGCCTCGAGAAAGCCTGTCGACGCCCTCGACGCCTCAGACGTCGATGCCTTCTTCGAAGACCTCACAGGTGCACACGGTCTTGAACGCGTCGAGGACCGGGACCTGGAACGGGTACGTCGAGAACGAGTCCCCTTGTCCGAACGGGACCTCTCCCGTGACTCGTGCCGACCACTCTTGCGAGCGGTGTCTCTCGACCTCACACGACCGACCCCACTCGGGGGCGCGGACGGCTGAGTACCCTGCGACTCCAGAATCTTCTTCCCGAAGGAAGCCCATTCCTCCGGCGTCGCACGGCTGGTGGGGTAAGCGACGTGCCGGGCAGAGTCCTCCGAAGAGGACCTGGAAGACGACCAGTGTCGGCGCTTCCGAGAATGCCTCGAAGAGGCTGAGGAGTGGCGAGACCGACTCCTAGAAGGAGACCCACGAGACTTCCGACGATGACGCGGAGAGTCACCCCTCGAATCATCCGTCGAAAGCCCCGCAGACTTCGACTTCCGGGGCTTGGACACCCGACCTACCGACAACTTCTTCTTACGTTCGCGTAAGGCTTTGGACGTGAGCGACTGGCAGTCGATACAGTCATCCGTGTCGTGGGCCTCCCCGAGGCACCAGAGGCAGGCGTCGTGCGAGTCCGTCACCGACATCTTGGACCCACACTTCCCGCACTTCTTGAAACCCGGACGCGGGGTCGAAGACGAAGTAGAAGACATCTTCACACGAAGGATTTTCACAAAACGAACAGGTTCGAAGAACCGAGAAGAACAGAACTCCAAAGAGTCGAGGCGTTTAACCGAGAAACACGAAGGAACACGTTCGCGGAAAAAACAGAACTGAGGCTACGGGCGTCGTGCGTCCTACTTATCACATCGGATGACGTCGGACGTCGGAGGAGGTCCTCGACGACGGCGCATCGACGCAGGACGCAGACGCCGAAAAAAGTTTCCGAAGCAGCACAGCTGTGGTGATTACATGTCATAGATATGGAATACGTCGGAGGACCCAATCCCCTCAAAAAAGTCAATTCACGTGACCTCTTCCGTACTGTCATTTATTTTGTCTCAATAGCGCTAAAAGAATGACTTTCTCTGTGTATTGAGGAATATACTGACTCAGTCTGCTTGTACACAGTTCTTTGTCGAAACTTCCTTGCGTTCAGAATTAAAGTAAAAATAAAGTTAAAGGCGTTAGTCTCATAGATTACCCTATATGTGGTAATATATGATAATTCAGAATTGTAAAAGAAGCTAAAACAATGTTACCAAATTTGTATCTTTGTACATATAGTAACTCAGTCTGCTGTGCACAGTTCTTTGTCAATACTTCATTGCGCACCATATTAAAATAAAAATAAGGATCCATACAGGCGCAGTCTCGTGGATTACCGTATATTTAGT
Organism: Ambystoma mexicanum; assembly: GCF_040938575.1. Taxonomy (NCBI): domain Eukaryota; kingdom Metazoa; phylum Chordata; class Amphibia; order Caudata; family Ambystomatidae; genus Ambystoma; species Ambystoma mexicanum. The sequence goes on along the minus strand of NC_090936.1, from coordinate 494,833,065 downwards.
AATATAGGGTAATACAGGATTGTAGTTGGAGCTACAGCAATGAGCTTCCATATTTCAGTCAAGAGCAATGTTGTAACTTGTTTGCCGTATTGACCACATACTTAATATTGTGCGGAAGGTGCTTAGTATGTTACATGGCACTATAAAAGAGTCATCTAAAGATGTTAAATAGTGCCCAGAAGATGTCCTAGGTGGCCCAGAAAATGAGTATATTATGTCCCATCTACTCTGTAACTACAATCTCAGTTCCAATATACCAATTAAGTTCAGTATATAAAGCCTAATATTTTCATTGCAATATGTTTTGTGTATGTGTCCAGCCACAGATTCACTGATTCTTCGTGACTGACATAATAAATTGCAAAGCCAGTAATGGATGTACATTCCTAAATGAACACTCCATTCAACGGCAATGGATGTACATTCCTAAAAGAACACCCTCCATTCCACGGCAAAGTTGAGGCCATGTTTTACAGTGTCTAAATCGTAGATCCATCTCTGTTCACATTTCGTTAGGTTAAGATCTCTATTCCCACCTCTTGGACACTGTTTGATAACTTGGATCACACACCAAAGTAAATGTAATTTAGACACTACTTTACGTAGAAAGGAAGGACATACCCTCAGTACAACACTATCCTTGGGAAACACAGTAAAGGGCAGCTTAGATGAAAGTGCCTGCAATTCACTTACTCTGCGAGCGGAAGTAACCGCAACCAAGAACACCATCTTGAAAGAAAATAGTCTCAAAGGGCAAGAGTGCAAAGGTTCAAACGGAGCACCCATCAGAAATTTCAAAACCAAATTCAGAATCCCAAACCGGCACCTGGAATGGGGACGGCGGGAACACATTAGTGAGCCCTTTAAGAAATGGGAAATCAAAGGAATCTTAAATAAGAACATTCTTCAGACGAGCGCTTGAAGATGGACAGCGCCGCCAGGTAACCCTTAACAGTATCCACTTGAAGGCCCCTGCGGGCCAAAGAAAGCAAGAAAGACAGAACCACGGGAATGGAACACTGAAAAGGATCAACATTTTGTCCTCTGCACCAGTTGCAAAACTTACGCCAGCTGCAATGGTACAGGGATTTGGTTGCCGCCCGCCTGGCCGAAAGCAACACCTCCATCACGTCATCCGGGAGGTCCCAATCCTTAACCTTCACGCTTGGTATCTGAAAGGTTGAGGTATAGGAGTCTTGACCTCTGGATAGTAAACCCCCCCTCCCGACTCCCTTCCCATCATCTCACGCCATAGCAGATCCTCTCGGTAGGGAAGACGCCGTGGAGGGCAGATGGACATTCCTAGAAGGTCCGGGTACCACGCTCTCCTAGCCCAATGAGGATCATGTGGGATCCGAACCTCCGTAACCCCCTTAACACGTGAGGAATGACGGGGACCAGAGGAAACGCGTACAGAAGTAGGAATGAACAATCCACTACGAATGCATCTCCTAAGGCTCCTCTCGGAGGAAATTCCCTTGAGCAGAATCTCTCGCACTTACGGTTGGCACTGGTGGCGAAGAGATCCACTTGCGGGGTTCCCCAAAGGATGAAGATATCCAGAAGGACTTCCCGAGCCAACTCCCACCCGTGAGAGATCGAGCTCTGCCTGCTCAGAGAGTCCGCTGCCACATTGCTCTCTCCTGCCAGATGAACTGCAGAGAGCGAAATTCTGTGCTGGATTGCCTAGAACCAGAGCTACATTGCCTCTCTGCACAACGGGAGTGACTCTACACCCCCTTTTTTGTTGTGGTAATGCATGACCACTGTGTTGTCCGTCATGATCAGGACACTTTTCTCCCACACAGACGGCAAAAAAGCCTTTAGGGCCAGCCTGATGGCCCTCAGCTCTAACAGGTTGATGTGGAGTTTGGACTCCGACTGAGACCAACGATTGCTGGTGGTCAAGTCTTCAGCATGAGCTCCCCATCCTGTGAGGGAAGCATCCGTCACTATAGTCACCTCTGGCCATGGTTGCCAAAACTGCTCCCCCTTCATCAGGTACCCCCTCGTTGGCCCACCTCAGAAGATCCTGGGAGACCGAGATAGGAATCTGAATGGGATCCGACATCTTGCCTGAGAACTGTGACCACTGCATCTTGAGGACCCATTGCAGGGATCTCACTCTCAAACTGGCCTCTAGCACCAGAAAAATGCAGGATGCCATGAGGCCGAGCAACCCGAAGAATTAGAAAGCCGGGAGACACTGGGCATGTTGAAACTTGACCACCATCTGCACAATGTGATGAGCCCTCACCTTGGGAGGCGAACACTTCCCCAAGGACGTGTCCAACACAGCCCTGATGTACAGGAACTGTTGGGAAGGTGTCGGATGTGATTTTTTCAAATTGAGGGAGAAGCCCAGCTTGTGGAGGGAGTGGCAGGTGAGACCAAGATGATCCATTGCTTGCTCTGGAGAATGCGCACGGATCAGCCAGTCGTCTAGGTAGGGGTAGACGTGAATCACCACTCGCCTGAGATATACTGCCACCACCACCATGAGCTTGTTGAAGACCCTCGGGCGGAGGTCAATCCGAATGGCAGGACCCGAAACTGAAAGTGCAAGCTGCCAACCGCAAACCTCAGGTACTTTGTGTGCTTTGGATGAATCGGCACATGAAAGTAAGCATCCTGTAGATCCAGAGACATCAACCAATCTTGGAGACTAAGGGCCTGGAGGACTTGAGAAAAAGTGACCATCTTGAACTTGTCCTTCCTGAGAAGCTTGTTCAACCAACGCAAGTCCAAGATGGGTCTCAATCCCCCGTCCTACTTTGGAATAACAAAAATATGGGTAATACCTTCCCTTGTTCCTCTCCGCTACAGGCACCAGTTCTATGGCGCCTTTCTCCAGCAGGGTCAGGATTTCCTGCACAAAGAGCAGATCTGGAAGCTTCAAAGAGAGATTCCCTGGTGGATTGTCGTGAGGCCGCTTTAGGAAGGGAAGGCAGTAGCCGTGGGCTATTATATCCAGAACCCATGCATCCGAAGTAATACCTCGCCATTCTTCGAGATGCTGAGACAGTCTGCCCCCAACCGGCAAACCATAGGACATGGCCTCATGACTGTTTTGGAGCGGCTGCGGCAGCGCCTGAAGGCAAAGAGGCAGCTGCCTGAGCAGCTTTGGCACCTCCATTTCCCCGACCACCACAGGTACTTTTACGCTGACCCCTTTGACTGGCAGCTCCTCTCGTTCTATCAAAGGAGGAGTAGTAACGAAAAGAACCTCCCCTCCACTGCTGTGCCCTAGGACAAAAAGGCAGAGGTTGACGCACAACTGCGCTTAAAGATTTTGATGCAGCTTTTGAGGTCTGCAACCTCTCAAGGCTTGCTGCCAAACAAATGCGCACCATCAAAGGGCATGTTTAAAAGACGGGCATGCACATCCGGAGCAAAACCAGACTTCCGCAACCACTAAAGCCATGGACCCGCTAACACTGTTGGCCGTGTCCAAACCCGACTGAAGCGATTCACACATGGCACCTTGCCATATTGCACAAGGGCAAGGAACCCATCCCTTTCTTTCCCCTCTGGAATATGCTCAGCCGCAAGAGAAACACAATTCCACAGTGTGTGTGAAAATCTTGCCAAGGCACAAGTGGAGTTGGCCGATTTCCGCATTATACTCCCTGCAGAAAACAACTTGCGTGCCCAACCGTCGAAGCGTTTATCGAGGGATGGTAGAGTACGCCGCCTGCCTCGAGGTAGCCGTAGCCACCTGAACCACCAAACTCTCAGGAGTGGGGTGAGATGAAAGGTAGCTGGGGTCGCTACCAGAAAGGTGTTTTTTTTTAGTTACGATTTGTTAACTGCTGGAAGAGATTCCGGGGTCTGCCAAACAGCCGCCACCCTTTTCTGCAATGTCAAATGAAAAGGTAACACTGGGTCAGAGGACGGAACTTGATCCAAAATATCTGTTAGGTCATCCTGAATAAAAGCTTCAGGAGGACTGGACCAACCAAGATATTCAGTGACCCTAGCCATCAGTCTCCTGTATGATGACTCAGCATGAGCCCCAGGCTCAGGCCTGCCAAACTCCACCTCAGGAGAAGTGTCCAAGCCACTGGCATCATGAAGAGATTGCCTCAATTCTTCCAATTGACTATCCCCTGAAAAGACAGAAGCCACATGTACCAACTCCAAATTCCTTCCACAAATGGTCACCCTGAGTTACCTTGGGGAACCCAGACGTGGACTCCCTGCTCATTGTGCTCAGAGAGGCACAGCTCCACCTCACTGAGGCCCAACAAGGCCGAAACACGTGTATGGGGTTGGTGTTGGTACTCTTGTTCAGAAAGGAATTGCCATAGCATTTTGGTTCTGGACTGCCCATGTGGGTGGGACAAAGACTGATATGCAAATGGATATTTCCCATCTGTGAAAGGTACAGTGAGCAAAAAAATACTGAACAGGTTATCATGCCGTGTTCTTTCTGGAGAGGGGGCCTGCTACCATTTATGAAAAACGTGGGGAAGGGAGACCCAGGCTACTGCATCCTGACATATTTGAGAACACTTCTTTCTTTTCTTAAAAACTGTCCCACACCCTTTTTTGCATTAGTTGTAAGTTCTTAGTATAGGCCTTTTTATTTGACAATGCCACTAGGACTGCCTTATTTTTCTTTTGATGGTCGATGCTTGCTCCCATCTTAGATTTAGGTTTAGATTAGGCATTTTTTCCACCCAGCATTCATTGTTCAATAAACACACTAACTGTGATCACTTGTGTCTTTCTTGTTGCCACCATGAGTTCATTACACAGCCCATTTCCATAGATGGTGTACTTCTGGAAACAGCAGACTGGACTCTATGAACCCCTCCCACCCACACTTGTTCACATAGAACACTAACGTGATGTTGTCTGTCTGTATCCTCACAGAGGATCCCTTTACGGCTGCTCAAAAACATCAAATTGCGAGACGGATTCTACAATGTTTTAGTGTAGACTACTCATGGCTGGACCCCCAGCACTGTGTTGTCAGTCCTTATGGTTGCAGATGGTCAAGGTTCCTGAAACGGAATGAACATGGATAGGTTGGATCTACATTCTACCATTGTACAGCGTTCCTGAAGGTGCATCCTAGAGATATGATCTGATCTCCTCCAGTTTGCTGTACTGCTTGCCTCTTTTCCTGCGATAGCTGCACCCTTGGGATGGTGGAGTCTGTCTGACCCCAAGAAAATTATTCTTTGGGTTGGTCGAAATGCCGACCTTTTATAGTCTATGGCAAAGCTAAGGTTTTCCAGGATATCGGGTGAGACTAACGTGCCTTGTAGCCCGGTGGTGAGAGGGTGCCTTGACCACCCAATCATTTGGATGAGGATAGAATCTGATTCACTTCCATCACAACCAAGTGGCCACTCGAAGAAGACACTTTATAAATACTTTGGGTGAGAACTGAGTTAGAATGGGAGGGCTGTCAACTGGTTAGGTTCGTTGTTGGTCATAAAACAAAGGTATTTTCTATGTAACGGGCAAATTGTGTGTGTAACTAGGCATTTTGTAGATCGGTGGTGGTGAACAAATCTCCATGTGTTTGCTAGGGAATCTTCCTTTTGAAGTTGGGTTATCCAAAACCACTGCTTCTTGATGTGTTGGATTCCCATAGGTCTAGTATCAGTCGCCACTCCCGGTCTCATTTCCTGACAAGAACCTTTGACCCTTTGGAACTCGCTGGATGACATGCTTGACCAACATTTGCTGCACCTAGTCATGTAGGGGATAGGACCACGTTTGTCTCAGAGATGAGGTTTCTGAGGCAGGATGGACACAAATTCCAAACTGTCCTAGTTGGATGATTTGTTGTACCCATAGTTAGTGATAATTCTATGCAACTGGTAAAGCTGGTGACTCAGCCTCCCCCGATGGGGATAAAACATATGGGAGGAGGGTATTCATGGAGTGGCGGTTATATCTCTGGGCCTGGGACCTTGCTCGGCACCAGCCTCCTCTACCTGTGCCACCTTTTGTGCTGTACGAAATGAAAGAGGATGATCGTTGATGTGTTGCATCAGCAGAGAAGGAAGATGTGTACTGTCTGTGAGCTGAGTAGGCAATACTTGTGGTATATGATCCTCTAGGCCTGTAGCATCAAAGGGGGCAGGCAAGTCTATCCCTGAGCAAGGCCATAGGCTGTGTGTGTCGTATTCTATTCCTTTGAGGGCGTAATCGAGGACTTCCCCAAAAAATTCATTTCTGTCAAAGGGCATGTGAAGGACATACACCTGAACTTCTAGAAGAAAATTGGTGGCTTTCATCCATGCTTGCCGTCTTAACACCGCCTGCTAACCAGCAGTCCGACGCCAGAGTCGGCAATGCCGACTGCTGTATCATTCACTTGATTTGACAGTCTCTCATACTTAATGATTGATCTCTCCTCAATCTGCATGTCACTTGTCAGGTGCTGAATGAACAAGTACCTCTTAAACCAAATCACGCACTTGTTCCTAGTCATGAATAGAAGGGGCTTGGGGGGGCCTTCTTGTCGTAGTTACTGATAATACTTTCTGCAAAAGAGTTTCCAGCATCTTCCCTTCCTTGTCATGGGGCAGGGTGAGCTCTGAAGCTGAACTGGTGGACCAGTGCTCACTGCAACAGTTAGAGAGTCTGGACATGGCTGTCCCCATAAACCGAGCAGAGGACTCTGTACGTCATATCTTGCAAGGCTGCGAAAAGTGGTGCTGATAAAGGTGTTTTTAGAATGTAAACACGTCTCCCAAAGTCCCGTTTTCCCATCATTTGCTGGAAGGAGACAGCAACATCGGGAGGAAACACTTTGCCCTCAGCTTTGGGTTTGTCCTGCTTAGGCATTAACGTAACACTCAGATTCATGTCCATTTTCATCCAGATATGTTGTCTGGTCCCCATGTTCCCTCGACATCCCCCTGAGATAGGAGGGCTTTCTGGAGGATCATACTGGTCATAGGGTTCAAAGAAATAGTACATATCCCCATGGTCCTAACCAAATTCCTCCTCTGAGGGCAATTCTGGATGAGCAGGAGAATGCATGTGGGCATTATGAGGAGAGCACCCTCTTCTATCAGGAATGGCTTTCCTAGCCAGTGACCCTTTAGGTTTGGGTGGTGAACTTCCAGACCTTGTTGCTTTTCTTTGTGGTAGTCTTGAACCAAGAACTGGAGAGATACGAGAAAACCTTTAGGGTCATTTCTTAGTTGGATTTGCTCTTCCCCATCACAATCCGAAGAGGAAATACGGGCACTTTAATTTATAGGAGTATGCAGGTCTGCATGCTTTTCTGGCTCTTGCTCGTCCCCTCAAGTGTCTGAAATAAGGTGTTGTAATAAGGCGGCTGCCACCACAGTGGATATGGAAATTGGGGACAAAGTTAGCTGTGGGCAGAATTCCGGGATACCCTCGCTCTTTGAAGTGGTGAGAACCATAGACGTCTGCAAGAAAGATTCTAGATCTACATGGGAGTTAATAAATAACGGGGGTGTCTTTCACCAGGAGAAATCCCTGGCGATGGTGGCGGAGAGTGATTGGATTAAACACAATCAGTCCCTGTTCGCTGACCCTGGTACAGGTACTACTGTCATTAAGGAACGGTGTAAGGGTGGATGGAACTTCACTCTTGACGATCACGATGTAGGTTTCATGATTGGAAAGCGGAGTGCTTCCCCTGAAGTGGGTCCCGATGGGATTTCGAATCATGAATTAAAACAGAACAAAGATCATTGGGCCAATGTCGTGACCACGGTGCTTAGACAAATCATGATTAATATGTCCATTCCAGGGTCATGGAAAGAGGCCCTAATTGAGCCCATCTTCAAAAAGGGCGACAGGGCAGATCATAAAAACTACAGTCCTATCACCATTTTTGATGCGATTGCCAAGCTCTTTCTCTCCTCTTGCGGGATTTGAAAAAATGGGCCGAATGAAAGTGGGATACAAGACCCTAGACAGACGGGATTTGTGAGGGGAGTTGGAACATCTTTAAATCTCTTTCTGCTGAACCTTTTAAAGGAAAAGAGCTGCTTTGAGAAGGGATCAACCCTGTTCTTGGCCTTTATGGACCTTGAACAGGCGTTCAATAGTGTTATCCGAAGTCATCTGTGGGCCAAATTGCAGAAGTGGGGATGTCTGGCTGGTAGAAGCAATGGAAGCGCTCTATACTGATACTTCAATCCAAATTAGGCTGTCATCTAGGGACTGCCTCTCGAGAAAGTGTGCCCAGGAGAGTGTGACAACGCCTTTTAAGATATTGGTATTTGATAGCAGGGTGGTAGAAGGCCAATTGGAACAATGGCGGATTAAGGTGGAAGCTTTTTTCATGGATAAGAATGTCTGTGGAATTGTTGCTGACCAATCCAATGAGTGTGAGAAAGAAATTGTTGTCTAGGGACTGGATCTCTACCATGGATCAATGTGATGGCTTAAAGTCTAGAGAAATGATTACCACAGAGTGATAGGGTTAATAATTTGCCCACATTTATGATCAAAATCCCGACCCCAAAATATCAAGGTCTACTCCTTAGATGTCACCTGAACATCCTCCATACAAGAGAGGTTCTGTTTAGGAAGAAGATGGTGGGTGTTGATAATGCAACCTGTTGGTATTGTATGATGACCCAGCATGTAGAAACCCCGGAGCACTTAGTAATGATTTGTGAAGCTCTGAGGGAGATGAGAGCGCTCCATCTTGAGGATTTTCTACGGCAGTGATCAACTCTTACAAATGTGCAACGGTGGAAGTGGATGTTAATTGGTGATACATCTAGGGTGGTTATTGCAGTGATGAAAATGCTTAACGCTGCGCTAACAAAGTGGGAGGGACCACCTATGACTGAGGGTGATGACTAACTGAACTCAGTTAATCAACTCTGATTTAACTACCTATGGTTTGGTTTGGTTTGATGTATCAAGTGGGAATGTAGGGGAATAGAGTGTTGCTGTTGGGTTGTAGATGCTCTCTGGTAACGTAATGTTAATGGTTTATTTTAAATTGATGATTGTTTTTACATATTTGACTTCTAACCAATAAAACATTTAAAAATAAAATAATAGACATCTATTCTCCCTATGAACTGTGGGTTATCCTCAGCTGGCTTCCCCGTAGACAAGATTGGGCTTTGCTGGGGACGAGGATGGCTTGTTAGTGGATGGCTGGGGCGTGGAGCCCAATGACAGGTAATAGGTTGACAAGAGCTTTACCGCTGACTTGGATATCACCACTAGACTGTTCTTGTGGACAGCGTTGCTGCTAGAATTGTAGCCAATGAACCCAACGGCCTAAGGGTGTTTTAGGGTCCCCAAAGGTGGTGGGGCACTTGTAGAGTTGATGAGGATCAGGCAGGGCTTAAAGGGATCAACAGTGGTTCTGGCCAGATCAGAGTCTTTTCCCGCTGTGGGGCCAAATGGCTGGAATAGGACTTTTTTTTAAATTAATTTTGTTTTTTTTTGTTTTTTTTTTGTTTTTAGAAGGGGAGGTTTGGCAGCAACCCTCTTCCTACCAGTAACAATATGAGAGGACTCAACTGAAGGCTGCAACTCACCCTCAAAGGAAAAGCAGTAGGCAGCGTCTTCTTTCTTGAAGTGCCTTAAGAGAGAAAAGTCTGCAAATCATGCAGTCATCTGGGATGTGGTGTATGTGCAGCCAGTAAATGTCAAATGTGTAAGAGTTGTGCTTAGTCAATCATAGATGACTGACGAAAGGAAATGTTTCACACAATTTTTTATTCAAATAAAAATAAAAACTTCTCTAGGTCCTACACTGTAGAGTCCTTTAATCTATAGAAGAACAAACCGGTGCTCATCAGTATGTCAGCCAAATTAATTGTCAAACCTATGCTAACCTACCAACTAACCAACTTCCATGCAAAAGAACAAAAGAGGAATCTAAGCTAAAGCTTAGGGCATAGTGACTTTCCCGCTGGGTTAACTTGAGTAGTGGCTGGTTTTCGGACACCCATCAAAAATAACAAATGACTTACCCCTGGTAATGTTCTTTCGACTGGATGTTCCTCCCATGTATTCCTCATCTTTGTTATCTCCTCTCAGCGTCAGCCGTTTCAGAAAAATTCTCTGTAGAGGGTGCTGTGCATCGGCGACTCAATGTCCCTCGATTGCATCTGTCTGCTCTTGAGCATGACATCACTGAGTGTACATATAGCATGCATCGTGTCTGTTACTTCAGTTCTAGTTTTTCATCTCCGTTCCCAAGCACTGTAACGCTCACCTGACTCCCACGGAGGCGCTGCCCTGGTTCGCGCTGCTGTGACATCTTCTAAGGTGATGCGCAGGGTTCGTAAGACGAACTGGACCGGGCCCCCAAATCTGGCTTGTCTGGCTCGCAGAAGTATCCTTCTGTAGGCGAAAATAGGGGATTAACTGTCTGTGGGGTAATGCAATCGGCCTCCCACTTTCCCCTCTCACCCTCCTCGAAACCCTTCTGTGATTCCCCGTAGCGTCTCATCTTAGGGTCTGGAAGGACGAGCTCTCCATCCTGCTTCTGATGCAGGGGCGCGTTGGTATCCAGTTACTTCACTGGATTTTCGGATTGGTGAGAACCAACCTTGCTTGGCTTCCAGGTAAGTTTTTTGATAAGGTTCCCCTTGTGTCCATGCATTGATGTACTAATGCTAGTGTCTTTTTCCCCATAGGGGCCGGGATACGGAATGCCGGGGAACAGGCACCGACCCAAGATGAGCGGTGAAATCCTTGTAGAAATCAGGTAAGTCTTTAATGAGCGTTTTTTGGTAATGTCTTTTCATTCGCTCATTAACGCTGATGTCCTTTTTCCCCCTTAGGGGCCGGGGTCCGGAAATGCCAGGATGCTACGCGGACCCGAAATGAAGAGGGAATGAATCAACAGGTAAGTCTTAACATGGAGATTTAGCTTTCCTTATTCCCTTCTCTCTCTCTCACCTTTTGTTCTTGCCTTTTTCTCTCTAGGCGCTGGGGCGTGACTGCGAATCCGGATGATAGCTGCTGAACATGGAGGCGCCCTGTAAAGGTGAGTGGAATGCGGCGTTGCAGCGATCGACGCGATGAGCTTTTAAATAAAATTCTTCCTTTTCAGGATTGTCGGCGAGATGTCTCCGGGATGTGGATTTAGCAGGCAAGGACTTTTCCTTCTTCTGTTCTCTTCTTCTCTTCCTTTGCAGGTGATCCAGGATGCTGGCAGGCGTGGCAGAAGTCAGGATGCAGGAGCAGACACGGTGAGCGTCCAGCTGCTAGATGCAGAACAACGCAAAGCACGTGTGGCTGTTCGGGTGGGGTTTAAATAGCCTTGGAAGAAGTTCCAGGTATGTATCCTTCCTCCAATCAGGTATGTATCCTTCCCCGACCACGCCCGGATGGTAAATTAGTCCCACAGGTAAAGTAGTTCCTTTCAGGCCTCAAGGAGGCCGGGATCCTGCAGCATGGTCTGCATCAGGTAAGTGCACCCAAGCGCTCCCATAATGAGCCTGGTGCCTATGGCGCCAGGACTGATGTCTTTTATGAGCCTGGCGCCATAGGCGCCAGGACACTGTCCAAAGGGCCCCTATATGGGGTTGCTGGGTCTTTCCTTGGGGACTGGATGTCCGCTTTCAGTGACGCAGGGCTTGAACCGGCTCCCCGGGAGCGGGCATCATGACAAGCACAGACATTCATGAAGCCAATACGACCAGACGATAAAGCGAGGAAGGTGTAATACACGAACATTCTACTGAGTGGCAGGATGGGAGGGGCGATGAGTAACACGTGGGAGGACCATCCAGTCGAAAGAACATAACAAGCGATTTCTTCTTCGAGTGGATAGTGTCCTCCCACATATTCCTCATCTCTGAAACACATCCAAAGCAGTAGGAGGAGGGAGAAAGGTTGCACTCATCATGAATGCTGTGAAGTACAGCTTTTCCAAATCCTACCTCCTGTCCAGACGCAGGTTCCAGGAAATGTTTTGAAAATGAAAATGTATGCAGAGTGTACTAAATGGCAGCAGCACCGATGTCTTGCACTAGTATCTCTCTCTGTAAAGCCGATGAAGTGGCCAGACCGCTACTAGAGTGCGCCTGCAGGCCCACAGCAACGTCGTCAAGCAATATAATTCAGCGGGGGCAAGGTTTGCTTGGTCACAGCCAGTCCTAGCTTGTGACCAGTGTAACCCACAAACAATTGGTCGTCTTGTTAAGGTTTGCCATTCTAGAGATGTAAAAACTCAAAAGCCTTTAGGGTCAAGACGATGCAGTCTTTCCTCCTCTTTAGAAGGATGAGGTGCAGGTTACAAAATAGGAAGGACACACTGAGAGACATGAAATTCTGCAACTACCTTAGGTAGAAAAGTGGGACGGACTCTCAAAACAACCTTCTCCATGTAAAAGGCAGCTTGCACGATTGAGCACTGACTACGCACCGATGAAATGGCCATTCAAAAAAAACATTTTGAGAGTTAACATTCTTAGAGGACATGAGTGTAGCGGCTCAAAAGGAGCACATAATGTATTGGAGTACAAGATTCCAGCCCCAAGCAGGTAAAATGAAAGGGGCTGAAGGCAACATTAGGGAGTCCTTTTAAAAATTACGATAGGGATCTTGAAATAGGATCTCTGCTCAGACGAGAGCTTAAGATGGATAGTACCGCCATGTAGCCTTTTACAGTGCCAACCTGGAGCCCGTGGTTGGTCAAATGAAGCAAAATAGGACTACACCATTGTGTGTCACAAACAAAAGGATCCACATTCTTAGCTCTGCACCAGCTGCAAAACATATTCCAACGGCAGCGGTTCAGAGACTTTGTTGCTAGTCTTCGAGCCAAAATAAACCCTTCCATCACGTCTTTCGGGAGTTCCCAATCTTTGTATCTCAAACTTTCAGAAACCAGGTGTGAAGTTTGAGAGTCCTGATCTCAGTGTGAAGAATGCAACCTACCCGCTTGCTAAAGTAGGTCCTCTCTTTGGGGAAGGCGAATTGGAGGACAGATTGACATGTCCAGAAGGTTCGGGTACCGTGTCCTCCTGGCCCAATCTGGAGCAATCAGGATCATGGTTTTCCAGAACTTCCTCAATCTCCTGATGACGCAAGGAATGATGGGGAATGGAGGAAACTCCCAGTCCACTACAAACATGACTTCCAGAGCTCCTCACAAAGGAAATTCCCTGGAGCAGAACAGGTCGCACTTCCTGTTGAAAATGGACATGAACAGATCCACTTGAGGGGTTCCCTAAAAAGTAAAGATCTCTTGAAGGACTTCCTGAGCTAGTTCCCACTCATGGGAGACTGCTCTGCCTGCTCAGAGCGTCCGCCACCATGTTATCCTCTCTGGCAAGGTGAACATGAACATCCGTGAGAGAGATTCCTTTTTGCAGTGCACAAAACCCGAGCTGCATTGCCTCTTCGTACAGTGGCAGTGACCGTTACACCTCTTCTCTTGTTGAGGTAGTACACGGTCACTGAATTGTCCGTCATTAACAGGACATTCTTCCCCCATACAGAGGGCATAAAAGCCGTCAACGCTAGTCTGATTGCACTTAGCTAAAAAGCCTTGATGTGTAGTTTAGACTGCGATGGAGACCAACAACCGCCGATTGTGCCCATAACTACTGTTATTTCCAGCTATGGTTGCCAGCAAGGTTCCCCTTTCAGTACGTTCTCCTCGTAGACCTTGATTGGGACCGGAAGTAGATCTGTCATTCTGCCAGAGAACTGAGTCCATTGGGACCGGAGGGCTCATTGGAAAGACCTCATACTCGGATAAGCACCCTTACATTTTTTTTTAAAATAAATACAAATAAATAGAAGGCTGGAAGACATTGGGCATTATGAAACTTGTTGACCATCTGCCGAATGTGTTGAGCGCTCACGTCGGGTGGGGACCACTCCAATAAATTGAAGATTTTGAGAAGGCATCATGTGTGACTTCTTGAAATTCAGGGAGATGCCCAGTCTTTGGAGAGTGTGGCAGGTGGGGCCCTGATCAGCCAATCGTCTAGGTAGGGGTAGATGTGAACTTCCCGCCCTCCTCCTCCTCCTCCTCCTCCTCTCCCCCCTTGAGGTTTGCTGCCACCACCGCCATCAACTTGGTGAAAACTGTCGGGGGAGAGGTGAGTCCGAACGGCAGAATCCGAAACTGAAAGTGAGAACCGCCAATGGCAAACCTTAGGTACTTCCTGTGCTTGTTATGAATAGGCAGATGGAAGTAAGCATCCTGAAGGTGCAATGATACCATCCAATCCTGGAGCTGGAGGGTCTGAAAGATCTGAGAAAGAAAAAACGTTTTGAACGTGTCCTTCCTGAGAAACTTGTTCAAGTATCTCAAACCCAAAATGGGACTCAATCCTCTGTCTTCTTTGGCGATATAATAAGAAATAAGGGGAATACCACCCCCGGTTCCTCTCCGCTACAGGTACTGACTCCATCACACTTTTCTCCAACAGGATGGAGACCTCCTGGAAAAGGAACAGATCTCGAGCCCTGAGGGAATGGCTGGAGTGGAGGATCTGGAGGCCTTTTTAAGAAAGGGACGCCAATAACCCTGGGCTATGGTCTGCAAGGCCCAAGTATCGGAAGTAATGCCCTGCCATTCTTCCAAATGCTGATTGAGTCTACCCCACCACAACAGTCCTGTGGAACAAGGCTTCAGATGTTTTGGGGCAGCTGAGGCGGATGGCAAGGAGGCGGCCGCTTGGTCGGCCTATGCACCAAGACTTTGTCCACCTCAAGGAAATATTTTCTGGCCACTTTAAATTGCCTGGCCTCTTGCCCTTCCGAAGGATGTATAATAACGAAAGGGCTGACCCCTATAACCTTGGCAAGTTGTATGGGCTTGTTGCTGCTGTCGTTTTACTGCGCTAATCGATTTAGCTGCCAATTTAGATGTTTGGAGCTTATCCAGACTCATCTGCTTTGCTTCCAAACAGATGAGACCCATCAAAGGGCAGGTTTAATAACCTAGATTGAAAATCAGGAGCAAAGCCAGATTTCCGGAGCCAAGCGAATCAGCGCTTCACAGTACTGGCTGCAATGGACCTGCTGACACTGTCAGCAGAATCAAGTCCAGATTGCAAAGACTCACATGACTCCCTTAACATCTTTAATACTTTGGAAACCATCCCTTTCTTCCCCTTCCGGGATATGTTCTTCAGCCATGGCTATGAGGTTCCATAGCGTAAAACAAAATTTGGCTAAGGCACAAGTAGGGTTAATAGACATTAACGCCATGCTACTGGCAGAGAACACTCTTAGCCAGAGTGTCAAACCTCTTATCATTCCTGTCAGGTGGTATAGTTGGGTAGGCGGCAGCCCTGAATGTTCAAGTAGCAGCCTGCACCACCAAACGTTCGGGAGCAGGATGTTTGGACAGAAGATCTGGATCTACACTTGATGGTTTCTATTATCTAGTGAGAATCTTGCTCACTGGAGGTTTCGTATCCGGGGTTTCCCAATTGACAATTACCCTCTTTTGTAAAGCAGAGTGGGATGGTAAAACAGGATACTTCCGAGGACCTTTGTCCGAAATATATGAGAGATCATCTTGCTGATAAACCATAGAAGGCCTCCTTCATCCTAGATACTCTGACTATTCATGAGTGACCTGTAAGAGGCCTCTGGATGATTTTAGGGACCTAATGTTGTAAAATCCACCTCAGGAGAGGATATCAAGGCCACTTGCATTTTTAAAAGAGTCAAACAAGTGTTCCATTCTAAACGCCTCTAAAATCAGAGCCTCTGGAAAATGTGGGTTCCATACTGAAGCCCAAAAGGAGTGTCCTAAGCAGAGGTTTCATTCTCAGCAAAAATGGATGACGTAGACAAAGTCTTTCTTCAGTAACGGTTTTTAAACCATCACAGACTTAGTCGACAGTTTCGACTTGAAAGAACTCGACCTTTGACCCCATGGAGTGACAGAGGAATGTGTTCTAGGCCTCTCTTCAACTCAACGCTTCAAATGCACTCGAGGGGTCGAAGGTTTAGAGCTCGGGCTTGAGGGCGTGCAAGCTGTAACCTTGGTAGACACCTCAGCCTTACTAGGCGTGATGGGTCTATTTCGGTTCTTTAGAAGGGGCCAGAGAATCGGCCTTCTAAAAGATTGGTAAGATTTGGAGACAAAAAGTCTCCCACTCTGCCTTAGAAGCAGACTTACCCAGACAAGAAAGCTTGCTCTCTGGAGATGAGTCGGAAGACATCCAGCTGGATCTGTGATGCCTTTTCTTGGCCTTCTTATGAGAAGCAGATGGAGACGAGTGGTGGGATCCACTTTGAGACCGCAAGTGCTTCTTGGAGCGCTTCTGTGGTGGTGACCCCCCCCACCCCCTCGAACTCCTTTCATCAGAAGATCTCCCCGACAGAGTCTATGCAGATTTATTCAGTGGCCTACCCATAGCAAGTTTTCCCTTCCTTTCTTTAAGTGCCTTTCCAGTCATGGACCGACAGGGACTGCAGTCCTCCGTCTTGTGCACTAGCCTGAGACACCAGAGGCAAACGCGGTGCAAGTTCGTAATGGATATCTTGGCCCACAGTCAGTGCATTTCTTGGAAAGCAGTTTTTTTTGGAGTTTACTTTTTTTTTTTAGAGAGAAATAACTGTTGAAACGACAACACACTGTATCCAAAGCGAACTGTGCAGTGGAAAAACACAACTCAAGTAATAGACGTTGTGCATGCTATATGTACAGCCAGTGAAGTCATGCCCGAGAGCGGACGCAGGCAGTCGAAGGACACCGAAATGACGATGCACAGCACCCTCTACAGAGAGAACATTTCCGAAGCAGTTGACGCTGGAGGAGATATCAAAGATGAGGAACATGTGGGAGGACACAATACATTTGAAAGAGTACTTACTGTTTTCTTCCAACGTCTTTGACTCGAGGCAAAAAAGTTCCAAACCAACAAAATGTTCCTCAGCCTGGTCACAACAATGTCCTTATCAGATAGTCCATATGTCCACAAAAACACAGGTTGTACCTGGTTTCGTCTTCATTACCAGCTTTTCTAGCCTCCTGAGGGCTTCAGGCCTGCTCGCTATTGGTTTCTTGTCCACTTTTTCCAACTCGCTCTGGGGTATTTTCTTGGTTAGCCCCCTCTTGGCTTCAGGCCTGTTCAGATCTGGGTTCTAAATGTATTCCCCGTTTTTCGGTCATTTCGTCTACCCCTCTTTGGGGTATTTGCTGTGTTGACCCCCTGTGGGTTTAAGGCCTAGTTACTGGATTGCTTCATTCACCCCTCTCGGGGATATGTGCAGTGTTAGCCCTCTGTGGGCTTCAGTGTTGCCTCACAGTCCTTCAAACCACACCTTATGGACGGCTGTTACCTGCTTGACAGCAGTGCTGCTTGGGTATAGAGGCAGTTGCAGTGGCTACGCTTCTGCACCCTTGCCTTCTCTTTGGTTCTTGCTGCAGGTTGCCCTGCGTTATCCCCTTCATGACTGGGCTGTCCAAGGGGTATGGGCGTGCATCCTTAGTTCGTCGGTCCCTTCTAGTTCTCCAACGGTTTCCGGTTCACAGGCAGCCTTGGCTTCTCTATAGCTGCAGCACCCTGAAGGCTGGTGTGGGACTTCACCCACAATGCTGACTGCATGGCCATCAGCTCCCCGAGGGTGGCCATCAGTCTACTCTGGTGTCCATCGACACAAGCGGGTACTTGCTGCTCTCTGGCGGATTCTCTCCTCGCTGTATGCTGGCCTGTCTTCGCCAAATCCCTCCATGGACTGGAAGCAAGCTCTTCATTGGTTCTGCGTGGCATTAGGAGGCAGAACACAATTCAAACAAGAAACCAAGCCACACACCCAAAAGTGTCCCCTTTGGCTGTTTAACTCCCATATAGGCAACCTTCATGGAGGGTTTGTGGCAGGAGGAGGGAAGAGTATTTCTACTTGAGCATTCTTGGTCCTCAAAGCGGGGTCACCCCCAGTGGGATCCCGCTTGCCCTGTCGCCTAGAGAGGGTATTGCATAGCGGGCCCACCTCCTTAGTCCCTAAGCGGGTGGCTCCTCCTTGGGGAGAAGAGACACTCTCTTGACTCGTCACAAAATCCTTAAGAAAGAAATTCCAGTGGCATTTGCCACATTCCCCTAAGAGTGATTTTCCAGCATTGGCTGCCATAAGGTGCGAAATAAGGCTTTTCTAAAAAAAATTGAAAATGTCCAGCAGTTTGAAAAATGCAAAGGTTTAACTGCTGAAAAGATTTCCTGCAGAACATTGATGACGCTGGGAAAATCTTGATAAGTATTTACTAAAAAAATAAAAAAAGATGAGGTGGGCGAAAACAGAAGACACCCATGTACATAACTTGCATTAAGCATCTAGAGATGGCCTTCAAGGGTGGAGATTAGTGAATTGGCCTCCTTGGCCAGGAGCAAAAAGAACCAAAATGAGGGTGAAAGGCTGTATATTAAAACTCTTCTTATGGTTATATTGCTTTGGTTTTGCTAATACAGAGGATTCCCAACCTTACTGGGAAATATTCAGAAATAGTAATCAAATGCTGAAGAACTGATGAACATGTTTAACAACATAAGCCTTCCGATATAGATGTTTATCCCACATAATTTATGGTGCAAAATAAAAAATATATTACTACTAGGTGCTGTGGCCAATCTTGGTTTATTGCACTGTTACACAAGCCCTACTTCACAAAACCCTCAAACAAATAATGTTTCTACGTCAACATTGCTAGGTAAAAATGCATTTGAATGTACCATTTACCATAATTGTTCAAAAGATTTGGAATCATCCACCAAATCATCAATGTGAGTCAACGAAAGAACGCAATGAAACTGATTTTCACATAGTCACTTCAACCAAGATTCAGCGGCTTAAACATAACGTTGCTGCACTCAGAGAAAAATAATTAAAGGAAAAATTGTGCAAATCAGCCAGCATGACAAACCCCTTCAGCCTGTAACAGGCACAACAGCACTCCAAGAGCTCTGCAACTACACAGTAGCACACATCAAACAAAATTAGATAAATCTAGGACCACCTAGATACAAAAAGACTAAGACCACCTATAGCAGAAAAAGTATAAAGGAAACCACTGTTTCAAGCACTGGCAGCCTTTCCTCACTTCTCGATTCAGGGTTTCCTAACCATGTTCAATGGTAGCAATCTAGCAGGTTTGCTGGAAGAAACCCCCACAATTACAAATAATGATCAACCAGGACAAGCACTCGTCAATGCATTCCATGTACAAGGCATTGCCAATTGTGCTTCACTTAAGCCTCTTCTATTTAAAAAAATTAATAAATACGGCTGATGCCAACTAACTATCGTTCTCTAACACCCACTTTATCGTAAATAACCTTGAGAAGAAAACATATAGACAGCTCTGGGAACACATGAAAAGGAACAGTATCCTCCACAAATCCAGTGCAAGGTAAGGAACATAATTGACATAATGTACACTCTGTTCTATAGGAGTACGCTAAAAAAACTTGGAAGCCAACTCCTCCTGTGCACTCATCCCACTGGACACGACCGACGCTTCAGACATTACCAGCAACAGAATTCTGCGCAAAGATTTTGAGTAATTTAATTTCAAGACTGCACCTTACGCTGGTACAATCAATTTATAACTGACATAACTGAAACACACATGGCCCTCTTCAGTTAATGTCGGCACAATCTCACAGGTGGCATGCACAGAGTATCCAACTCCATTTCAAAATCTGTATGACCACACGCGCCTCCTGGACCTCAGCAATAACTCAATCCGCACATCTTTGAACTACAGAGATTCTCAAATGGTCTACAAGCTTAAAATCAGCTACACATCAAATATACCAGCACATAGAGTGCACACGCCGACTCAAATATGACAAATGAACTGGAGCTTAACACAACAAACACCCAACTTATGATTTGCGGAAACCACAATATCTAGCACCACACCAATCCCTTGGCTGGAAGAAAAGGAAACGTACCCACTGACAAATCTGAGGTGTTCACTGTTGTCCTAGGCAGACAAAGCTGCTTAGACCTCCAAATGATCAAAAGTGTCATGCTTGTCCACACTTTCCTGCACTGAAACATGCAATCATTGCACATTAACCCTCAAGACCAGACTGCCACGGGCCGCTATCTAGGACTCCCTATTACCTACTAATCAGAACACAGAGTTCAAAACACAGTAGCTTGACTTCAAAGACAAACTCATCACTCCAGCGTTATAAATTCTCCACTGGCTCTAGAGCAAAAAGCATTAAAAGCAGTTATCAAGACTACCAAGGAGGGATCAGAAACCACCATGGGACAATTCACCCATTGCAAGCCATCCAGAACACTTCCATCCAATAACAGGTTTAGCAATGTTGCTAAGCTGCAATCAATAATGCCACAAAAGTTAGTTCTTTCTTTCAACCAAGCCCCAGAATTATATTCCCAGTGATGTTGGCATATAGGAAAATCACATGGCCGTCAGAGAATCCCTGAAAAACTGGCAATGCAACTAGCACCAGCACAATAGCAGTAAAATCTGAACCGAACCCAAGCACCTTAGATCAATCTTAACCAACAGATTCCTACTTTCTGTAACAATGCCCAGATGGAACCTTATTCTGCCAAGTTACACAAACATTCCAAGAAAGACAACACCAGAAAGGCAAGAACTCCATCACAGATGACAAATATCTCCACACCAATGTATCAATCTTGAACCGAATAATTCACTAAACAATTCTCATCTCCCACTAACCAACTACGGTTCGGTCTACATAGACACTATTAACAGCACAAAGGCACTGCTTACTTCGCCGGCCTCATCTCACAGACATGCACACACAGCTTCCCCACGCCTCACCCCTACCAATTCCAATGGCTGAAAAAGTCCCTGCATTGATGACATATGCAGATCAATCCTGGGTTCTTCACTATGTATGCACACCCAAGAGTTTCCACCATTACCCACCTATAAGCATATGGACAGTCTGGTACTTCTGGCCTACAAGCATCAAAACTACAGGACTCCAAAGGATCACTCACAGCAAGGCCATCAAAAGGACAGAGGTGGGCCAGACCACTTTCTTTATTGTATGCATGAGTTTCTTTGAAGTGCAGAGGTACTTTAGATTCATTGTGGTCACCTCATGAATTTCGAGTTACAATCTGGGTGATGCTCAATATTCCTCCTAGATCCTGGAAATAACATACACGTATAGTCTATTCCAAAGAAGAAAAACAAAGTATGAATTGAAAATTATTTTTCAGCTTCATTTTCATACCAACCTGTTTTCACACTTACCACAAACTCCAACATATGTGCTTGAAGAGATGTCTTAATTTGTTGCATGAATGTTCAGGGATTCATTTATTCTGCTCCTTCTAACTGAATCCAATGGTGGACAAATTTTACTGAGATGACTCCAAGGTGTAGGGCACGGTCAACCCAGATTTAAGATCGAAGTAAATACATTACAAATATGCAGAGGGTCAACACCAGCAATTTAGTTTTAGGGTGGCAGGATTATGCATATTGTCACAAGTCACTTCTAAAGTGTGCATCTACTACATGTATGGCCTTCTGGAGCCAGGGACTGTAGCGGAGTGCAATTTCGCACTATCCTGGGCTTTACACTCTAAATTGGTCTAACATAACTTAAGGGTATTTCACTTATTCATTGCAGATGAATATGTATTTCAACAATGCACCAAAGCAGTTGCAAAGCCTCCTGGTGCCTATACTAGGATTTAGGAATACAGTCTGTGTCTGGAGTAGGTTCAATATATGAACAATCTGTTGGAGGAAGCTGTCCATGTAGAAACATGCAAATATAAACACGGACATTCTTTATACCCATGTTGCCACACATTCATTGAAAACATAACAGTAGTTTTACTACAAGGTGGAAAAACAAGTCCAGCAAAAACCAAAAGAAATGCATTTAAGCTGAAGCTGGTAGGTAGCCACAAAGCAACACTTACTGATGCTGTACTAGATAAGAACTGCATCAACCAAGACATTTTTAACAATGCTTACATTGGTTCATTACTTCAAACCTAGTTTCTCAAGCTAGACAAGGTTTTGAATGAGAAAAATGTATTTGAAGCTAAACCTACGGAAAGATAACTACAACAGCATTTAATATACCAATCAATTGTTTACAATGAGATTTCACCACCAATCCAAGAGGCTACCAAAATAGCAAATGGTATGTACAAGACTGCTTCGATTGTAGGTGTGTGGCTAACAAATCAATAAAATGTATGAAAGTCTACATAAGATGTTTAGCGATTATGTTCCAGTAATTAACAGGCTATGTCACTCTTCCAAACAAAAAAATAACAAGAGAACATTACTATCAGGTTTCCTGTTTTATTTAAGATTTTAGTTTTAATTCTGAAGAAAGAGGTACATTTCCTTGGTTTAGTTTTCGCTTCAGGTTACAACCATGTTTTTATATCTGGTATATTGTAATTTATTTTCTGTCCCCTCTTCGTTTGCTGTCTTCAATACTGCAGAAATGTCCAGAAACTACAGGTTTAAGTAATAGCCGCAGACAGAGGGCACGCTCCTGATTGTGTTGATGTAGCCCAAGTGCAGTGTTACCCCAGTGGCCTATTCAACGGAATTCAAATTTGATTTATTTAAATCAAAGCACAAAAAGAGAACTGGCAAAAAAGGTGAATTATTGCCGATAATGTTCCAGTTGATTGTAGATAATTATACATGTGCTAGATATTACATTGTAATTTCCTTAAAAGCAAATGTGAATCATTCAATTTCTTTTGGCCCAAATTGTTTTTTTTAAATAAAAAAATATATTCTTAGTTTGCCGGCACTTGCAAAATCACTCTTTCACTGTGGACTGTATTAAATGGGAGGTTTATGTTTAGGCATTTCACAGTTCAAAGGCCATCCACATATTTCTAGACTCAGTCTCGCAAGCGCAATGACAATAGCCTGTTGGATTTCCACAGAAGATCTGTTTCAAAGAGATCACATGTTAATTATGTTGTCTTAAATTAAAATATTTCTATCAATTTTCAAAACGTCTCTAATTTGGATTTAGCAATAAACTAAACACTGTAGTAATTTTCCAATGAGGCAGGAAACTTCAATGTTGTGTTGCGAAACCACGTTGTGCTGGGAGAAAGGTTTCGCTTGTCACAGTCGGCGTCTTTGATTATTTTTTTTTTCCTTTTTCCTCTTTCAACCTTGAGTCTGAAATGTATTTTAAGAGAAGATATGCAGTTACTATAACTTATGTGGTTCAACAGAAAGGAGGCCTCAGGAGGCTATGACACTGCGATCACAATGCATCTGGGGTAGAAGGCGAATCAGGAACAGTATTCTTCAGAATGACAGATTGGAAGGGTGAGATTGGGGAAAGGGAGGGCGAGTAGGTGGCAACTCCTGCCAGTCTGTCCATTCGTGCTTCAATGACGATCCAGTGCTGAACTTTGTAGAAGATCTGTGGGGGCTTTACTGGGGGCTCTGAAGGCTGTCTGGAAACCTGGGGGAGGAGAATGAAAGCTGGTGGGGTTTGTGTGGGGTGGGTAAGGATTCCAGCCAGCTCTGTGCAGGGGGATCTGTGCGCTGAAGGGGTTCATGTGTTGGGTCTGTGAGGGTGTGGCACCAACAGGACCATCCATTTCTGTGAGGGCCTGGAGTGATTTTAACCAGTGTGGAGGATTGTCGTCTTGAAGAGTCTCTAAGCTATTCCCAGTGGATGAAGGGATACCTGCTGAAACAGAAAAACAAAAAGGAGGGAAGACTGTTAGAACGCGAGCTGAATGATGACTTATCTATAATAACCAAGGCAACAATTGATTAAAACCTTCTTCCGAATAACACTGTACCCTCATTTACTCAACATTACTCTCCTAAAGGACAATAGTTTGCAACCAAAGGCCTGGTCCAGTAGTCAAATAGCAACCTTATAGTACATTTCGTATCTGTAACTGATGCAGAAACTGCCTAGTAAACAAAAGGTTGACTCTTGTCTAAGATTTTAGCAAACCCAGAAGGCATAGGTTGCACTGTACACAATGACATGGGTCTCAGAACAAGTCTCAGAAGGCAGAAGGGACAGCTTGGTCTAGCTGCACATCTTTCTAAGGCTGTTAAATGTAGAACCACATCTACTCTACAAACTTAATTTTATTACCAAATGTATTCCAGAGTTCGCCAGAACTCTTCAAGCCTTAAAACATCAAAGAGTCCACTAAAACGGTTTACCAAAACAGTCCTAATGAGAGCACAGATGCATTTAATTTTTGCAGAGCTGATTAAATTAGTAGGAATAACCAATGTTTAAACTTAGAACATATGATAATAGCTTGCTGTGATGCATTGACACTTATTCAAGCTACTGTTATTCAGCCAATACAAACCAACATTTTATAAGAAAAAGGTGGAAATTAATGTGAGTTATTTTGAACAAACCTTTGCTCCAAAACTCTTATACTTTTAAACCATATACACACTTAGAGGGTGTGTTTAAAAGACATGATCGTAGTAGAGGACAGCATTGAGGCTGCTGCTGGCCACGTGACCAGGCCCTGATAGTCTGCCCACCACTAGTTGTCCCACATTTCAGGCGGCTACTTAAGGACTCCAAGGAGACCACTGCGGCAGCAGAGAAGGTTGCTGATCACATGGCCAGGTGCTCTCACTCAGCTGCCCTGCACACCACCAGTTTGCCCAACTTCCAGGAGGCTACTTAAGGGATACAGCATTTAGGAAGCTGCTAGTCACAAGCCATAAACTGCCCTTCAGCTACTCCGCCCATCACCTATTCCACCAGTCCTCCTTAGGAGTTCTCAGGCAAGGATGGGTGAAAACAAGGACCTCAATTTGTGCATGTTCGGGCTTGATAGGGCCAAGGGACAGAACCCACTGTTCTGCATTTCAGCTACAAAGTAGTCACCACACAATTACTTGCTAAAAGATATCACCATGTGACTCCTCCCTCCCCAACCCATCCCACCCTCACTAGGGTTCAAACATCCAAGCACTGCAGGCAGCCTCGGGATGTTACCTTAGCGGACCTCAACATTATCGTTCTTGCCTCTCCCACACCCCCTCATGCTGATCAATGCTTGCTCAGCTGTCTATCACACCACTGAGATCACAGCCCTCTTCTCGTACAACAACTTTGACTGCCTCTTCACCACCTAGATATGAACGCATCCTCCCACAATGTTTTCAACATCCTTCTACACCCGGCAACCTCATCCAATATGCTGACTGGACAGGAAGGGCAGGTGACAGCATGGCAATCATCCACAGAAGCAATTGGCCACCCCCATTATCCCTTCTCCCAGAACAAGCTCATTTTAATCACTTTCCTGCAGGTTCCCTTTATGTCAAAAGAAATCCATCATCGTTTGCCTTATCTATAGATCATCTCACAGAAGCAACTCATTATCTCGAATGTCCTCTCCCTTACCGGAATTTTATGTTCCAGAGTCTCACGCCAACAAACCCATTTGAAGCACACTTTCTGTACTGGCCACATCCATGGACTTCAAACAAATTGTGTTCTCCCCCACATACAACTACGGCGCTATCCCACTTTCCATCACCCACAGCCCACAAAGGTTAGGCTAAACCCCCTTACTCTGCACCACTCATTCAAAACCTTCCCAGTGAATGAGCTAGAAGTACATTGTGCACACTTCCCTGCCAGAGGGAATGCTTCAGTCTTCCTATAATTATTTAAGAACTGTGCTAAGAAACTGGTGGCTACTCATGCCCACCCCAGAAATCAGCTGCGCTAAGACCAAACCATGCACCCTTTCGTCCTCTCCTCCAACAAACGATCGGAGCGCTAGAGAAATTATGGCGCAAATACCATAACCCTGGAGATCTCACAATCATCAAATCCCTCTGCGCCAACTGTAGGATTATGATCACTGATGCCAAAGCTGCTTACCACTCCACCATCATCTCGGCAGCCTCAAACATGAATAAAGCCATCTTCAAAGTGGTAAAGCATTGTACCGAACACTGACCGGACCCGGAGTAGCCAATAATTCTGGAATAATGTGATGGAACTAACTTTCATTGAAAAAAATAGACAAAATCTGAGAGACTATTGAATCAACCTCCCCCAGCGTTAGCCCCACCTGCAACCCAGCATGCACAGTGTCCCTCTGGACTGAATTCTCTCGCCTAACTTAAACCTACCTCCTACTCCGATGATGATATCCCCGGCCTCCAACATTAAACAGTTGATTTGCCCGGCTTTCAACACAGTCCTCAGAATAGCATTATTAATACCTCCTTCACTGACTGTTAATTCCTAGACGCCCTCAAGAATGGTATCATACAGACTCTTGAAAAAACAGACGCTAGGCTCAAACTAACTGGTCAACTACTAGCCCATTAGAGACTTGTTTATCGGCATAATCTTTGAAAAAGTAGTCACTACACAAACACTCGACCGAATGAACTACACCACCTCCCAAACAACCATCAGTCGGGGTTCTGCCCCAAGTGTTGCATTGAAACGACCACCATCCAGGTGGTGGATGATGCCCTCCAAATCATGGTGACTCATGCCCCCACATTCTCCTTGACCTCTCGGCTGCAGTCAACAATGTGGACCACAGCATCCTCCTTGTTGACGGGATGGGATTCTCTGGCATTGTCCTGAATTGTTCACCTCCTATCTCTTGGCCAGACAAAGCCATCAAGATGAACACATTGCAAACTGACTCCCAATCTCCTGCGGAGTCCCCCAAGATTGCATCCTCTCACCAATCCTTTTTAACCTTTACATAGAGCCTCAGAGCACACAACTCTAAGATATCTATATGTAGACGATACTCGGCTGTACATGAAAGTAAAAAGGCCTCAGCACAACAGTGGTCTCCACAATTACCTAGTCTTCACCCAGTATTTAGTATTCATTGTGTTTTATAAAGCGTCTTTAACCAAAGCGCTTCACAGAGAACAATCAGCTGTACATTAAAATATGCAATGGAAAACTATGTACAGAATCAGCCAGTAACAACCAAACAGACTGAAGTAAATGCGTTTTTAAAGAGGAGCGGAACGAGGAATAGGAAGTAATGGATTAGGAGAGAGAGAGGAATAAGGTTCCAGTGAAAACGAGCAAGAAGTTGGAAGGATCGAAAGTGAGATTGTGCACAGGGGGCACGAGGGACATTAAGCCGAAAGTGATCAGCAGAGCCAAGAGGAGAGGGAGAATAGAATGAAAGGAGAGGTGCAAGATAGTCAGGGGCAAGACCATAGAGAGATTTGTAGACAAGAGAGAGGAAGTTGTACTTGAGTTGAGAGTGAAAAGAGAGCCATCCAAGTGAGGCAAGAGATGAAGAGATTAAGTCTCGATAGGAAAGTAGACAGAACGGATGGAAGAATGATAGATTGATATAAGAGGGGCTAACCGCGAGGAAGGAAGACCAAAGAGAACGGAGCAGTAGAAAAGTCGAGAGAAGACTAAAGAAGATACTAGAAGCTTTTTAGCATTGAAGATAAGAAAAGGGCAAATTTTGCATATATTGTAGAGAGGAAATCGATAAGCGCGGGAAGTAAGATGGTGAGCGAAGCAAAGATTTGCATCAAAGTAGAGACCAAGATTGTTGCCAGTTAGGGAGATAAGAGGGAGGAAAGAAAATGGGAGGAGGATCCGGGGTGGGAGAACATTAGCAGGAAAAAATAGAACTTCTGTTCTACCAGCGTTCAGAGTAAGAAAGTGCAAGGCCATCCAGGATTTGATGGCAGTGAAGCAGGAGTGTGTGCGATGGATGTTAAGGGTGAAAGACGAGAAGGAAAGAAAAAGCAGAGTGTCGTCAGCATAGAAGTGGTGTGAGACTCCAAAGGATGAGATGATAGGAGCAAGAAGAACAAGTAACTTTCTTACCTGGTAACGTTCTTTCGATGGGATGGTCCGGCGACATATTCCATATCTATGACAGGTAATGTCCACAGCTGTGCTGCTTCGAAAATCTTTGGCGTCTGCGCCCTGCGTCGATGACGTCGATGCGCCGTCGAGAGGACCAGCCTTCCACCAACCGGCGAACCATGGGACTTGGCTGCATGACTGAGTGGTAGCGGCTGCAGCGTTGCCTGAGGGCAGAGAGGCAACTGCCCGAGCGGCCTCGGCACCTCGAGTACCTTTATTTCCACCTCTGGCACTCTTACGATGGCCTCTTTGACTGCTAACTCCCCTCGCTTTACTGAAAGACGAGTAATAGTGAAATGAACCTCCCCTCCATTGCTGTCCCCTAGGATGAAAAGGCGGAGGTTGGCGAACTGCAGCGCCCAACGACTTCGCTGCAGCTTTGGAGGTCTGCAACCTCTCAAGGCTCTCGTCAGCCTTGCTGCCAAAAAGGTGTTCACCGTCAAAGGGCATGTTGAGGAGCCGGGACTGCACATCAGGAGCGAACCCAGACTTCCGCAACCACGCAAACCTGCGCATTACGGTGCTCGCCGCCATGGACCGGCTGACACAATCCGCCAAGTCCAAACCCGACTGAACGGCCTCACACATGGCATCCTTGCCATCCTGAACCATAGCAAGGAAACCATCCCTTTCGTCCCCTTCGGGAATATGTTCAGCCGCTAATGCAACACAGTTCCACAGAGTGTGTGTGAAACGAGACAAGGCACATATGGAGTTGGCCGCCTGAAGCGCCATACCCACCGAAGAAAACACTTTCTTCGCCCAGCCGTCAAAACGTTTGTCGTCCCTATCTGGAGGGGTGGTAGGATAGGACGCCTGCTTTGCCGGGGCCGTAGCCGCCTGCACCACCAAACTCTCCGGAGTGGGGTGCCTAGACAAGTAGCAGGGGTCGCTACTGGCTGGACGGTATTTTCGCGACAAAGACCTGCCCACTGCCGGGAGACTCCCCAGAGCAGTCCAAGCCGCTGCCACCCTTCTCTGCAGAGCCATATGAAAAGGCAAAACCGGGTCAGTGGGTGGACCGAGATCAAGGATGTCCGTGAGATCATCCTGAACGAACTCCCCTGGGGAAGCTGACCAACCGAAGTACTCGGTGACCCGAGACATAAGGCGCTGATATGAAGAATCGGCATGAGTGCCAGGCTCCGGCCTACAAAACTCCACCTCCGGAGAGGTGTCCAGTCCACTGGCATCATGCAGCGACTGCCGCAGGTCATCAAACTGGCTATGGCCCGAGATAAGTTCATCGGGAACCATAACCGGAACCAAGCCGCCATCAGAGCCTTCATCACCCTCAGAAATGTACTCCAGGCGGGGAGAGGAAGACCTCTGGGGACCAAAGCAGTGCCTGACCTTAGCCAGAGCCTTTCTAGGGGCAAACCCCGTGCCCCGGGGCCCCTCCGACACCACCGCCTCGAAAGGCGTCGAGGGCGCTGAACGAGTCGGTAGCCGACAGAAAAGGCGTCGACGTCGAGCGAATCGGTGTCGAAGTCAGCTGCAGCGCTGCCAGCATCGGCGGCGTCGACAAAGGCCTCGAAGGCGGAGCTCCGAGAGTGTCCCTCGACGACCTAGGTGCTGACGACCCCCTCGGAGGCGGAGCCTCGAGAGAAATCGTCGATGACCTCGGCACCAGATGCATCGACGTCTTTGAAGACCGGGACCTGGAACGGACATGGCGAAAACGGCTACCCTTGTCCGAGCTGGAACTCTCCCGCGGGCCGTGCGGACCACCCGAGCCCGAAGGCGTACGAGCGGTGTCTCTCGATCGGTGCCGGCCGACCCACCCGTCAGAGGCGCGGACGGACCAGTGCCCTGCGATTCAAGAATCGCTAGCATCTGCTTCCCGAAGGAAGCCCATTCCTCCGGTGTCGCTTGCATGTAGGGATAAGCGACCTTCCGACAGGCGGAGTCCTCGGAAGAGGACGGGGAAGGCGACCTATGCCGGCGCTTCCGGGAATGCCTCGAAGAGGCGGAAGAGTGGCGAGACCGACTCCTGGAAGGAGACCCACTGGACTTCCGACGATGACGCGGAGAGTCGCCCCTCGAGTCATCCGTCGAAAGCTCCGCAGACCTCGACTTCCGGGGCTTAGACACCCGGCCTACCGACAACTTCTTTTTGCGTTCCCGCAAGGCCTTTGCCGTGAGCGACTGGCAGTCGACACAGTCGTCCGTATCGTGGGCCTCCCCGAGACACCAGAGGCAGGCGTTGTGCGAGTCCGTGACCGACATCTTGGACCCACAGTCCCCCCAGTTCTTGAAGCCCGGACGCGGGGTTGAATACAAAAAAGACATCGCCATGAACAGGTCTTCACAACAAACCGAACAGGTTCAACAAACCGAGAACTGAAAACAGCAAACTCCAACAAGTGGAGGAGTACCGAGATTCCCGAAGCGAACACGTTCGCGGAAAGAACAGAACTGAGGCTATGGGCGTCGTGCGTCCTACTTATCACATCGGGTGATGTCGGCCGTCGGAGGAGGTCCTCGGGGATGGCGCATCGACGCAGGACGCAGACGCCAAAGATTTTCCAAAGCAGCACAGCTGTGGACATTACCTGTCATAGATATGGAATACGTGGGAGGACCCAATCCCCTCGAAAGGAGGTGTATAAAGAGAAAAGAAAAAAGACCAAGAACTGAGCCTTGGGGGACAACGTGGGCAAGAGGAAAGGAAGGAGGCGTTGCCGCCCCAAGAAACGGCAAAAGGTTCAGTTAGATAGATAGGATGAGAACCGGGTAAGAACAGAACCACAGAAACCAAAGGATGACAGAGTCGAGAAGCAGAGAGTGATCCACTGTGTCAAAGGCAGCAGAAAGGTCAAGAAGAATGAGGACAGAAGAGTGTTTATAATAGCAAGATGTGAGAAGAGAGTTAAGAACGGAGGCAAGAGCTGTTTCGGTGGAGTGGCAGGGTCGGAAACCAGATTGAGTGAGAGGAAGAAGAGATAGATCAGAGAGGTGTGCTGAAATTTGAGAGTAAAGAAGGTGCTCAAGGAGCTTTGATAGGAAGGGCAAGAGATATACGGCGGAAGTTGGACACAAGAAAGAGGTTTGCAGTGGGTTTCTTCAAGACGGGAATGATGATTGCATGTTTGAAGGCAGAGGGAAATGAAGTAGCAAGATAGATATTGAAAAAGGAGGTAAGGAAAGGTACCAGGAGCGGGTAGACTTTGGGTAAGTGAGGTGGGGAGAGGATCACCAGGGGCAGCAGTAGGGTGGGTTTTAGACAGAAGAAGGGCGACATCGGAATCTGAGACAGGTACGAAATTAGAAATGGTGGTGGAGGGAGTTGGAAAAGAAAGAGGAGAGGGGTTGTATGAGAGTGAAAGTCGGATATTTGGTATCTAGTAAATCCATCGATCGTTCTTTCCATCGAATTCATTTGCATCGAGGGATTTGCATTGAAAAAATATGCATCACATGCATGTTTTTAAAGGGTTAATTTTTGGGGGTTTTTAAAGGGTAAAAAACAGGGGGTTGAGGGGGACCCCCCCATTAAAAAATAAATCTATTAGATGCAAATTGTTTTGATGCAAATAATTCGATGGAAATGTCCCTCTGTGTAAAAAAATGTGATGGGAAGACCATAAACCAGGATATCCTGACGTAGAGTGTGCACTTTAGAGGAGAAAAAGTGAGCAAGATCAGATGCTGATAGGCGTGATGCAATAGAAGTGTCAGGAGTAGGAGGAGACAGAAGGCGAGTCAGTTTGAAAAATGCGACGAGGGTTAGTCGATTGACTGTGGAGAAGATTGAAAAGTAAGTGCGCTTGGCAGATTTAATGCAGTTGTCGTAGACAGTGTGGTAGGAGAAGTAAGTTGCCTGATTGGCTGGAGAGCTGTTTGTGCCACCGCCTTTCAAGGTTGCGTAGAAGGCGACGCACAGATGAAAGAGCCTGGGTTGAGCAGGTTTGCGAGTGAGGTGGAAGGAGGAGAGAGGGTAGAGTTCTTCAAGGCTAGAAGAGATGAGGAAAGAGTGGGCATAGCTTCATCCGCTGAGAGGGTTGAGAAATGAGTGAGAGGGGGAAAGGAGTTAGTGCAGATGTAGAAAAGTGAAGAATTGAAATTGCGTAGGTCGCGACTGGAGAAGGAAGTTGAGGGAGGGGGGGAGAATAGGAGGGGAAGTAGGGGGGGGAAAAGAGAGACAGAGTATGTGCCTAGAACGATTTGATATGTACATTTTGAATTTACCACTACCACCAGCAGAGCAGCCTGCCCTTCAAGAAACAGCCACAAATGCCCAAAAGACCTGGCTTCAAATCTCCACCCTTTACAAATCAAACTCTTCCATCTCACTGCAGGACTTCCAAACTGTAGTGCAGTCCCTTGTATTCTTGAACATCAAGGGGAGAAACACCCATCTGACAAGGCTCCCAGCTGCTCACGTGGCTCCCTTAAAAGTAGTACACCATGACATAGCACGCCTCACTAAGGGTGCCCAGACATTTGACCAAATAATCTCATGCCTACCCAAGCTACATTGCTTCCTGTTCAAAACCGCTATATCATCTACAAAGCAGTCAGGAGTAGGACATACACCACTGTATTATCCATTCCCTTTTTGTACAGCTCATTTGCTTTGCAGCTAGGTTTGCACTTTATAAATCACCACATAAGTATAAGGTTACTAAGCTCTTTTCAACAGAAAGAAGGTAGATAGGATTCTCCTGCCAGGCTCTCCCTGTCTCCATCAGCAATGTTCACATGACCTAACGAAGGAACACTTATTCGAAGTCCATTTTAAAATAATGCTAACAAATTAAGCTTTTTTTTGTTTTAGCTATTCGGTGGCGCTAATGCATCACCGTTAAGAGCAAACTATTGAAGTGGGAGTATAGCTAGGAGAGAGATGGCATATGTGGAGGGACACTGCTTGAAGGCGTTTAGGCATTTACCCACCCCTTTGCCATTGTAGAGACACCGCCCACCACCTGACGTTCACACCAGAAGAAAATACAACCCAGTATGGAAAAAGGCCCAGCACACTTCTTAGAAGGAAAACAAGGTTTCATTTCCACAAAAATAGAAATGCGCCAACAAAGTACTCTGCTGCATGGAACGTTCTGTCTAAATCAGTATAAGCAACACTTTATGAAGGCACGCAGCGTCATCAGTGACATTAATCACATAATGTACATTCCAAAAGGCTGATTGGAGTGACCCTATAAATAGGCTACCTGCTCCATAGGGGATGCCAGGCCATTGGCCCCAGGCTCTTCTGTCCATCTTCTTCCACGTGGGCTCCTCCTTGCGCGTCATCAGACAAACTACACCTAATTGGTTATAAGGTGAAGAAAAACAATGCAGGCTCCATCTCTAACCTGATGCTCACCTGGCACTGCAGACAAGTGCTAAGAGGATACTTCGAGGTCATTGCATTGCACAAACTAACTCGATTCCAGACACGCCAGCGCCCATCCAAAGCTCAACACTCTCGTTTTATCCCTTCATGCACCTCGCAGCACAAATCATGTGACCTATGGTGAAGGCAACTGGTCCCTGCTTTCTATTCTTTCCTGATCGATTGGGGGTCTAACAGTTTTATGGTTGGTGGTCTGGGACTGACTGGTACCTTGGAATACTGGGGTCTTCAGAAGCAGGCTTTTGGGTGCTATTACTTGAAGCTGCAACAGGGAAGGTCAGAGGCTCGTGCCCTCCTTCTCGTGCGATAGCTTTTCGCAGAGAGCGCTCAACCCCCTCATGGTCTTGCAGGGCGCATTCCTTCTGGGATATGAAATGTTGGCAACATGAAACAATGAAGGGTCTATGAATCTCTGCAGCTCTACCGGTGCCCAGGCTACAACCTCTGTTTGCATGCATGTACTTATTTTTATGTGTCTCTCTCTGGCCTGCGGCCCTGACTGCAGCGCAAGCCTAGGCCTCTATTACAATATGGCTGCCATTATAAAACTAAAAAAAGGCATTTCAGTTCCCATGTGCACTAGAACAAAAACATCCCCCATCCTCCCCGCACTATGGCCCTTGCCACCACCCCGCTTTCCCCCCTACCCCCCTCGCTGAGTCCCTACTGCACACTTCCAGGCACCTGCCTCATCTGAAAGAGCTGGGGGGCCTGGGACGATCGTCCCCATGTCCAAACACCATGCTAAACTCTACAGCGATTCCCACCCACATCCAGCCCCTCCCCACCCAAAGCACATCCTCTCCTGGGATCACTTTGAGTTAGCTTTATCAAGCAGTACCATCAAACCTTGTGCTCAAAATCCCTGCTAGTGTTTTTAAAAAAAATCTTCAGAGTATTAATGATTTAATTAAGAGCTGCAAATGCCCTACTGATGTAATAAAAGTCTTAACCAAGTGTGCCTTCAGTCACTGCATTTACAAGCAGGACACGTTTCCTTCACCGAAGTCTTGTTAAAAGCAAGCATTGGCAAAGCCAACAGCTTAGGCTTGTGCATAGGCATTTACCAGTCACTTCCATTATACGGCCAGTTACTCGCACCAGTTTGTTGCTACATTAATGGGCAGTTAATACTATTACAGCATTACCTGACAAATAAATGGCTATTCCATGCTTACACAAAATCCAAAATTGTTTGCATTGCCAATGCTTCTTTAAATTTAAAAGCATAGTGTCCAATAGCTATCAAATGCAAGATCCATATACCTTCCGTTCTTTTTTTAGCCTTCACACTCGGGGGCAAGAATAGCATTCTCTGTCTTCTGCTGCAAAGAATCCTCCCCAGCCCTGACTATGTCCAAGTTTATGGTTCCCATTTCAGGCAGCGACGGAGAGGTATCTTCACCACCAATCTCTTCTAGCTCCCTAAATAGATCATCAGGGCACCAAGCAGCCCTCCCAACTTGGGCAGAATAGATCCCTGAAACAACTGAGATCCCTCCCCGTGGGTCCCCCGCTCACCTTCCCGGCTCATCTGATCCTCCATTCCCTGCTCTTCCAGCACAATATTCCAAGCTCACAGAAATATGTAACTATTATATTCACGAGGAGACAATGGGGGTATAAGAGAAGATGTAGTCACTATTTCAACTTGAAACAGCGTCCCTACAAGCAAATCGACTTCGTCCAAGTGAAGATGGCAGGGGGGCAGAATGTAGGACTACACAGACAAATCTCACACCAAAATGCAAAAGGTGATTGAACTGGACTTCTCCCTTTCGAAAGAAAGCATCCCCACTCCCCCAACCCTCATGACAAGTACTCAAATTCCCAAGTGGGCTCCTACCCTGTCCCGAGGATTCGTATAAGTGGAAGGAGAGGATAGACACCACACACAAGTAGTAACAAAGCCAATAGTTTTGGATTTTGGCTATGCTTGGGATAGGCATTTGCCATGCAATGGCATAATGCTGCTACCTGGCTGTAAGATGGCAACCGTTGAGAAATGGTGCAAGTGCCTTG
The DNA here is from genome assembly GCF_040938575.1 of Ambystoma mexicanum. Classification (NCBI taxonomy): domain Eukaryota; kingdom Metazoa; phylum Chordata; class Amphibia; order Caudata; family Ambystomatidae; genus Ambystoma; species Ambystoma mexicanum. Next base: position 494,797,878 of record NC_090936.1, on the reverse strand, counting down.
GCATGTGTTAGCAATCCCTGGCAAATGCTTTCTAATGCCTTTAAGAGAGAAATCTGCTGACTTGACCAATCGGTTTTCTTCCCCTTGATTTTCTCTCTCCCCTCTCCTACCCTCTTCTCTCTCCCTTCAATTCCCTCTTCCAACTCTCCACTACCCCTCCCCCACCCACCCACCTAATCCCACTCCCTATTCCCCCTACCCTTCAGTTAATTGCTCTTTTCACTGTTTTATAGAATGATTCATGAAGTAATTTTGCTTCATCTGTTACATTGTTGATGTTATGCATTATGTTGTTCCACTTTACGGCGCCCTGGTGTAAAGCGCTCTATAAATCAATTAAATCAATCAACACAGATACCGCAAGTCTCTGGAGTAGAACCAGGAGCTGCACACACGTGAGACAGCGACCATTACCACTGAACCAGCATCAGCAATGTGCTGCAATCATCATCATTTCAACAGAGACCAGATGAATAAGGCCGCCGTACTGAATGTGAGCACTGCAGGCTCACAGTCATGCTCAGGAGCAGCAGCTCCATTAAGAAATGGCGACCACAATTACCTTAATCCTGAAAGGGCTTACAATCAGCCCATATCCCGCCTTTGCCTACAGCAGATTGGTGGCTGACTAATTTATGGGTCACTCACAGGGAGCCGGCAGGCGATGAAGGCTGCCTAGCAAGACCTGTGATCCCTGTCTGGGCCCTCAGTTGGGATGAAAGGTATGTGCACGAACTAAGCAGCTCAAAGAGAGCTTCCCAGTTTGTCTGGTTTCTTACCCCAGCACTTAGTAAGCCTGCCAACCCCTTTTTCTCCCTCCAGGTGCTTTCGAACTCGAGGCCTCCCTGGACTCATCAAACTCTTTGGCTTCACCTCGCCAATCTGCTAACAAGCCTAGCACACCTGACTCTGCAAAACTTAACTAGGCACACCCTGCAGAACTGTGCCACTGTTCCCATGCATGCCTTGCTACTAACTGTATACGGTCTCATAGCCTACGTAGTCCCCCAGCCCCACTGGGTGAGTCTTTTCTGATGTGTGCCCACTGTTATACTGTTCCCTATATGTGTGTTGCTGTGATCCCCCACACCCACTGTTCTCACTGTTCACACACCCACCTAACCGTCCTGTATTTATTCAACTTGCAGCCTTCCCATCCTTGTGTATTGTGGATCCATCCTGCAACTTTAACTAGTGCCTGAGCTGTGTGTGATGCTATAAATAAAAAAAGATTTTAGAACACAATGATTAAATATCAAGTGGCTGAAGGCGCATTTGGTTAAGACATTTCTATTACACCAATAGATGATTTACTGCTCAAATTAAGCAATTACCTTTCAGAAGACTGCTTAATAACAAAGGCTGCCCTATAAAACAGATGAATGTGAAAGTGCCTGGAGCTAACATTCCAGGCGCGTGTGCTTTAGGAGGGACAGATAAATTAAAGTTACTCACCGCAATGATGAGTACTCATTGTCCATAGTCCCCTTTCCTCCATCCTTGTGGGCGTCCCCCAACGTGGGGACAGTACAGGTACCTTTGGCAGCGAAAAAAGGAGCTTCCCCTTTAAATTAAATACAGCATGAGGGGGCGCGGCCTCAGGCATGGGAACACCATGCCAAGGTCCCGCCCTCTGGCGCCTCACCTTGGTCTTCTTTTGAACACATCGGACGCTTAGATACCTGGCAATATTAGCCCTTCGTATACTAGTGGGGGAAGGTGTGTGTTAAGTATTGAGTAAAGGGGACTACAAGTATTCTAGTCACTACGGTGAGTAAATTACAAGTTACTCACCGTAGTGACTAACTTACTCTTAGTCCTAGTGCACTTTGCTCCACACTGCACAGACGTCACCCCTAGGAGACGGAACCTTTTTCACCAGAATAAATCTTCTTTACATTTAGAGGCGCATGGGGGTGCAGCCCTGGCAGCATGCGCTCCCCTGACTCCGTCCACTGGTGTCACTCTTCTGTCCCGATAGACAATATCATTGCCTAATGAAACCAGTTTTATTAGTGGGGAGGATGGTGGAACGTATGGAGGAAAGGTCACTACAGTGAGTAACTTATAATTACTTTTAAGTCGCGCCCCCTTTCCTCCATACTGCATGGGCGATTACAACTGAATGTAGCCTGAGGGTGGAGAGAAGACTCTCCTTCAGAAAACAAGTTCCTTACTACTGCCTGCTCAAATGCTGCAACTGACCTGGAGCCGGCATCCAAACAGTAGTGCTTGCAAAAAGCAGAGGGAGTGGCCACGTAGCCGCCCTGCTGATGACCTGCTGTTAGGGAGAATTATCATCCATGGCTAATTTCCCTCACCTAGTGAGTCCCCCCAGCAGCTTTGCTGGACTTCTGGAGTTTATTTTTTCCACTTGGTAAGAGTGAGAGCTTTTCTCCCACTTTTACCTGCGCTTTGCTATGTGTTTCTCTCTGTTTTTGTGATTGTGGACTCTGAAGCACACCACTTCAGCAGCCCCCTTCTTTTTGTGTGTTAGACAGCACATTCAGTGCCGTGGCACAGGGTTGTCTTTAAGACTTCCCTCGACACTATTTCTGAGGCGACTACTGTCCCCCAGAAAAGGGTAAAGTTACCATTAACTTTACTTAGTCAATCTACCACAGATCCAGTGCAACCCATCTTCCATGGAGTACTGGAAAGGGTTAACTCGTATCCCTTTTAATCTGTACCTCCTAGAGCGTTGTTTCGCTGTTAACATTTAGACTTGGCTGGTGGCAGTGGTATCTACCCTAACTTTTCTACCGCGATTATATTAGATAAACGTGGTACTGTTCTTGGCTATTTTATTAGCCTCGAACATAAACCCGCTTGACCAAATCGTCTTTCTTTTGGCTCCGGTTGGGTTTATTCGCCATTTCTTTTTGTTAAAGTCCTTCTTGTGTCTTACTTTGCGCGGTAAACTAGGTTCGCCTTCTTTGTTCACCGTCTTTTGGTGGGCTTTCTGTTCAGAAGCCCTCCACCAGGCGCCTGGGTGTCTAGGTGGGCTGAATGTGAGGGAGGGGTGTCATCACCCCCGGCACAGGGTATCCTAGGAAACCCAAGTCGCACTTTCTCATGACTGGCCAGGGTAGTTGCCCGGGCTGGACAACCCCCCTGCTGGGTGATTGACAGCCAGGCTTTGTGAATGGGGTTTTTTCGATAAAAGGCAGATCTCTTGGGCTAGAAGTCAGAGTCGCCACTGGAACTACAAGGAACCGAAGAGAAGCAGAGGGAACGACAGCTGCTGCAACTACCCCGCCCCGGTGAAGCCCTGCTGCAGTCCTGAGCTATCTTCCCCTCAACGACTTAGAGAACATCGATTCCAGAGTCTTCTTCCCTTGAGTTGGTGGGGATAACCAGCTCATCTTCTACAGCCAGAGGATCCTCTTCCTTGGTCGAAATCGCTGCACACTGTTGTAGTGGTCCGGATAGCCACCTGAAGAGCCTCTCCTGTTTTTAAGGAGCGCACTTTTTATTCCTTGTCGCTGCTGCTGGCTTCATCCCTGTGTGGTGCAGACCCCCTTCAGACGTCGTCCTTCACAACAAAGCACCAGGAATCGTGGGTCTGTGGGAAACCAACAGGAACAACTGCCAGGGCACTAGCTGCACCACTGGAACACGGTACTGTATTCTGTTGAGGAAACTGGGCGAATCCCTTTTTCTTAATTTCCAAGGCTTGCCCTTGTCTTCCCCTCCTTCTTATAACTTTTGCTTCCGAACATTGACAATATCTAATTACTTTTGGCTTCGTTGAATCGTGAGCTGTTTGACCATGTGATCTTCGGGAATTGGCCCTGGTGTCTTTCGACCCTGACTCCGGCCCTTTGACTTTTGAACTCCTGTCTGAGCGTTTCTTGATGCTGCCTGCCTAACCAAAATATTGCCTGTGATTTTTGTCTCCAACTCCCTCTGGGTATCTCAAGTGCTAAGTGTGTTTTTGCCCCGGTAGCATTTCATGTCACGGATAAGCGTTTGTTTAGTAGACCGAACTGTCAAAAAGTGATCGCAATTGTATTTGCGGTAACGTGTTTTGTTCGTAACACCGGTTCATTTAAACACAGGGTACTTACCTTGAGACTTACTGTACAAAGTGAATTGGTTAGTTGTGGTATATTTAACGGCTGTTTTTTATTTGAGTTTAATAGAAGTGTTGTGTTTATAACGAATGGTTAAAAAATAAATGTACTTATATTTTTTTACCTGAAACCTTGAGTCAGTGTTTGCTTGAGTCACAGTAATTGTGGTCCCATTGTGTAATCTCTGCTACTGCTCATATACTCTTCAGATAAATCGGGCTGCTCCGCCACTGCTACCACTCTGACATAGTAGTACAGGCTTGTACCAAAGGTAAAACTTGTATTGCCACCTGTAGTCTTAATTGTGTGTAGAGGTCCCTAAAGGCACAGGATTCTGCCTAACACCTGCCACGGGACATGTCTCTGGAATGCGACTGCTATGGCCTTGGCCCCGATAGCGTGGGAATGCATGCTTGCCGGAAGTGGCTTGTGCTGCCCCTCATAGGCAGCCTTAATGGCTGCAACCATCCATCTGGCTATGGATGCCTTGGAAGCCTGAGGTCCTGGCCTTGACCAACCGAAGGTGATGAATAGAGCCTCAGATTTGCAAAAGCTCCTAGTCCTGTCCAAATAGAACTTTAGCGCTCGCCTAACTTCTAAACATCATCCTTGGGGGCGGCAAAGAAAGTGGGGAGAACTATTACCTCATTTAGGTGAAACATCAAGACTACTTTAGGTAAGGACGCAGGGTGCGTTCTGCCTTATGAAAAGTAGTGTATGGCTCAGACGCCACGAGAGCTTGGATCTCACTGACACGCCGTGCAGACTTAAGACCCCACCAAAAGGGCCGACTTCATGGTGACTGACCCAATGGCGTCCCAGGATATCAGGCTAAAGGGATTATGCACCAAGGCGCCTAACACTATGTTGAGGTCCCACGCGGGGTGTGGCTTCTTGATGGGCTGGTAGAGCCTAGAGAGGCCCGTCAGATGTCTTAACCACCGGATTGGCCGATGAGAAAACGTCCTCCTCAGAGTTCCAGTAGACTGATGGCCGGCAGATAGGTGCAGCATTTGTCTATCTACACTCCAGAGTGTGCGAGGTGTGCTGAGAATGAAAACACATCATCCAGTAAGGAAGTGAGTGGGTCAACCTTCTTAGCTTTGCCTCAGTGGCAGAACCTAGCCCACTTGCTCCTGTACTGACTTCTAGTAGCATCACTCCTAGTCCCCCCCCCCCCCACTGAATGATGTTGTGGTTAGCCTGCGAGAGGCGCAGATGCTTCAGTGTGACCTGCTCAGGAACCACGCTGCGAAGGCTAACTTCTGATGGGTGGGGTGGATCACTGTGCCCCCCTGCTGCACCAGGAGCAGAGCTGGGCCCTGTGGAAGGCACATAGGAGGCTGGTCCGACAGGTTGAGTAGCTCCGAGAACCATGGCATCGCCAGCCACCACAGAACTATCAGAATGATGCTGAGGTGCTGGAACTCTTATCTTGTAGATCACCCTGCGTATCAGCGGAGTGGGAGGGAAGGCATAGGCGTTCATGCCGTTCCACTGTATCTGTAGTGCATCGGCCAGAGAGCCTAGACCCTGACCCTGCCAGGATGCGAACTGAGGGCACTTCCTGTTTGTTTGTTTATTTATGTATATGGCGCACCATACCCAGGGGCAGCAGGGCGCAGGCAGAAAGGATATGCGAGGCTTACAATGTTACAGAAATACAGAAATATACAATTAAGATAAAATTATAGACATATGCAATTAAGGATTACAGGAATGAGAGATATACACAGCTTTACACATAAAAATATATCTATGCAAAGGAGTGAAATATACAGATATGTATAAGGCTGTTTGTGGCGAGAACAAAGGCCTCAAGCAGGAGGTATCAGTATCTATACAGAGGTGTAAAATGTACAATTAAGTACTGGGTTGTTGGAGTTCAAATGACTGATGAGATTCCTTCTAAAGTGCAGGTAGGGTTGATCGGCTATCAGGTTGTGTGGCAAAGAATTCCAGAATGTGGCGGCTTTCACAGGGAAGCTGTTACCTCCAATGGTGGAGAGTTTGAATCTAGGAATTATCAGACAGTTGGAATTGATAGTTCTTGTTTGTCTAATGGATGACTCTCTCTTTACTTTGTCCATCAAATAGCTGGGGGCAGCATTGTTGAGGGCTTTATGGGTTAGGGAGGCCAAATTTAGTTTGATTTTATTATCGGTGGAGAGCCAATTGTGTTGGCGTCTGGTAGTGGAGATGTGTTCTCTTTTATTAATGCCGAGGGCAGCTCTCAAGGCATTATTTTGTGTAGGATTTGTAACCTATGGGTAATGGCTTTGTTAGCACCGCTATATAGGGCATTACAATAATCAAGCCTGGAGAGTACGAGTGCTCTTGCCAGGACCATGCAGCTATCATTAGACAGGAATGGTCTGCCTGCTCTTATTAATTTGCAGGTGTACGCAGTGGTAGATGCTAGTGAGTTGACCTGTTTAGTGAAAGACAGTGGCATCCAGGTAAAAGCCGAGAGTTTTTACCTCCCTGGATACTTTGATAATGTTGCCGTCTATGTTGAATTCGGCATATTCGAGGCCTAATTTGTTGATATTGGAGGGGGTACCCAGGATGATGAGCTCTGTCTTGTCATCATTCGGGCATAGGCCATGAGATGCCATCCATGCCTGAATGATGATACACCCTGTTCACCAACTCTCTGTCCTTACTGCGATTCCCCTGAAAGTGGGAGGAGAATCTGATTGTCATCTGCGTAGTTGTTCTAGGTGTCACCCAGATGATCCAGCTCGTCGAAAAGAGGCTTGGTGAAGATGTTGTATAGTGTGGGGGAGACGCATGAACCCTGCGGTACTCCGCAAGTAATAGGAGAGGGGTCTGCTGCTGCTGATGGGGAGAAGACTCATTGTTCTCTCGCTCAGAAAGGATTCAATCCATCTGATGGCTTCTGGGGAGAAATGAGTAGCTGAGTCCAGGTGTCTGCAGAGGACCTTGTGGTCGACAAGGTCGAATGCCGCAGAGAGGTCATGTAGGAGGAGGAGTGCTGTTTTTCCCTTATCCCTCAGATCATCAATTTGGGTCTTCAAGTCAATGAGGGCTGTTTCCGTACCGTGTAGTGGTCGGAAGCCTGATTGTCTGGAGCCTAGTAATTTGTGTAGTTGTAGGAATTTTTGGATCTGGACATAGGCCACTTTGTCCAAGATTTTCAGTAGAAAGGGTACCGTGGCAATGGGACGGTAGTTAGTGGGGATGAGGGGATCAAGCGTCTGCTTTTTAAGGAGGGGGAGCACCCAGGATTGTTTTAAGTTGGTGGGGATGCTACCTGAGGAAAAAGATGCGTTTATGAGTTTGGAAATGAAGGGCAATAGGTCTCTGGCTGTGTCCTTGATTATGTGTGCAGGGCAAATGTCGCCTTTGCAGTTTGAAGGTTTGAGAGAAAGTATTATTTTCTCAACCTCCAGGGTGGTAGTTTTAGAGAAGGAGAATGAATTAGTGTGTGCGCTAGGTAAAACATTAGGCAGAGGTTTGGGAGGGTTGGTGAGGTTTAAGGTGACTCAAGTTCCTTCAAAATGGAGAAGATCTCCTTCATGCTTGAGTTGGAATTGGCAATGCGGTTGTTGTAGGAGTTCCGTTTAGCTAGACAGATTTCAGCTTTGTATTGACGCAAAATCGTATCTAGAGTGGCTTTCTTTTCACTGGAAGGGCATAGTTTCCAAGCAGATTCACATTTTCTCTTTTTTAGGCGGAGGGCTTTGAGTTCAGGTGTGTACCATTTATTTAAATGGGTTTTGGGCTTGCTGGTGCGAAGTTTAAGTGGGGTAATTTTGTCCATGGTATTTAACATAATTTTGTTGCATTCGTGAACTAGTGTGTTGGGATCTAGATTGTCTGGCAATGCGTTTAGCGTTGGAAGGATGGCTGGGATGATTCTTTCTACTGTTATATTTTTCCTATTCCTTGTTAGGCAGGGTGGTGCCAGTGGCCCAGTTGTAGTAGGTGGTCTGGAGGTCAGTAAGTTAAATGAGACCAGGGAGTGGTCGGTCCAAGGTAGTGGTGTGGTAGAGGAGATGACCGCTGAGCAGTTAGCATCAGCAACCCAGTCTAGGGTTCTTCCCTTCAGGTGAGTGGATAGGTTGACTTTTTGTGAGTCCGTGTGATGAGATAGTATTGGCTATGATGGAGGCATGCATGTCTGCTGGATCGTTGAACCTTAGGTTGAAGTCACCTAGTAACAGTAATTGTGAGGTAGGTTTCGCATTGTTGGTTAGTAGGCTATGCAAATCTTCCTCGAAAGTCCCGAGCAAACCAGGTGGTCTATAGACCAGGTGGATGGTGAGGGATTGGGTGTTATTTATAGGGAGTTTGGCAGTGAGGGATTCGCACGATTGCAGGGTTTGAGTCGGGGCTAGTCTGAGAGCTAAACTTTCTTTAGATATGATGGCGATGCCGCCGCCACGGTTGCCCACCCGGTCCTGCCTGGATATGGTATAGCCATCTGGGATGGCCAGCATTAGACACGGGCCTGCTGCATTGTGTAGCCAAGTTTCAGTTAGAGCGATAAAATCTAGTTTGTCTTTAATGATTAGGTCTGCTATATCAAGGGCATGTGCGACCAGTGATCTTGTATTAGGGAGAGCTCCTTTAGGGGAGCGTTCTTCTGTTTTTTCCGGGATGTTTGTATGACAGATTGGTTTGGACTTAGTTCTGGGGATGGTGGGACTTTTGGTGGTAGGTGGGGCAGACGGGTGGTTTAGGGCGATGGATTTTCTGGTAAGGTAGCCTTTAGTTTCGTCTTTGAAATCAGAGAGGAGTCTTCGGGGTGGCTCATATAGCTTAGAGAGTCTAGCGTGAAGTTTGTTGTTTCTTTCGGTGGTAGGGCAAGGCCGGGAGGCAAGGGTTGTTGGTCCTGACCTGCAATGATACCTTGGGCCAGAAGGGTCAAGATAATGGCTGGCTATGTAGGAATCATTAGGACGACTGGTGGCTAACAGAGGGGGGGGGGGCTCCTGAGTCGGTATCCTGAATGGGAGTATCAGGGGATGCAAGCGTGGCCATCGCACAGAGGCGAGTAATACAGTTAGCTTTTTTTATGCAAATCAGCGCTGGCGTTGTGTGAGCAAGGCGGGAATAGCTGTGTAAATGCTATCTGGGAGATGTGCAGGTCTAATAGGGTAGGGTGACAGTCTAAATGTTCAGATGCAAGTCAGTGGAGTTCAGAGGTGCAGTAATGGCTAGGTTCTATGCGCCGTGGAATGGCAGATCCGATCACGGGGTACTACAGTACAGTGGTAAAGCAGGGGATAATGCAATTCAATGGAATGGCAGTTAGGGCACAGGGATACTGTAGTACAGTGAAATGGCAGTTTAGACCAGGGGATAATGCAATTCAGTGATATGGCAATTCAATAACATGGCCGTTCATAGCCGGGCAAAGTGCAGATCAGTAATGTGGCCGCTCAAAACAGGGTAAAATGCAGTTCAATCACTGGCAAATCAATTCAGGGCAAGGCAGAATACAAATCAATAGTGTGGCCGCTCAAACAGGCTAAAATGCAGTTCAATCACTTGCAAATCAATTCAGGGCAAGGCAGAATACAAATCAATGGTGTGGCCGCTCAAACAGGCTAAAATGCAGTTCAATCACTTGCAAATCAATTCAGGGCAAGGCAGAATACAAATCAATAGTGTGGCCGCTCAAACAGGCTAAAATGCAGTTCAATCACTTGCAAATCAATTCAGGGCAAGGCAGAATACAAATCAATAGTGTGGCCGCTCAAAACAGGCTAAAATGCAGTTCAATCACTGGTAAATCAATTCAGGGCAAGGCATGATGCATATTCGATCACGTGATCGTTCGGATCACGGAGATAACGCTGTTAAGTAAAATGGAAGTACCGATCACGGGGATAGTGTCAATCAATTACCTTAAGAGGTTATGCAGAGTCTGGTGGTAGTCGACCAGGGGTCCTGGCTAGCGGCGTAGACGGCTTAGGACAGGCACTAACCAGATTGCGAAGAGGCCCACCAGAGGATGACCCCATCTGTTGCCGATCTCCTGAAGGACCCGTTAGTTTAATTCCATTCGTAATTGGCCGCCCCGGGCCTGCTCAGCCTGTCCACCTCCAGTTTCGACTCCCCCGGGAGGTGGATCGCTGTCAAGTGAAAGCTGTTCACCGCCAGGGTGCATAGAGGAGGGGACCTGGGGCCACCCTGCTTGTTGAGGTAGTGCATGCTGGTGGAGTGGTCTGTCTGAATGAGGATCATTTTGACATTGATGAGCGGTAGGAAGGCCTTGAGAGCCAGCCTGATGGCCTCGAGCTCTAGCCAATTTATATGGGCCTCCTGTTCCCGAAGGGGCCAAACTCCATGGATGCTGTGGTTGTCCAGGGCCACTCCCCAGCCCTCCAAGGACGAATCCGAGGTGATGGTAACCTACAGAGCAAGTTGTCTAAATGGCCTGCCTATCCTCAGGTTACAGTCTGTGCTCCACCAGACTAGGTCCTGGTGCAGGAGGGGAAATGTGCTGACGAGTTCCACCTGTGAACCCCACTCCCGATTCGATGAGGCTGCCATGCACAGCTGTAATCGCCGCATTTTGAGTCTTGTGTAAGGCACTGCCAGAAGACATGCCACCATGATGCCCAAGAGGTGCTGGTAGTACCATGCTGAGGTCACATCTCTGCTGAGAAAATGATTTGTGGCCTTCTTGATGGCTGCGATCTTGTCCTTCTTGTATCCCAGATGAGGCCCAGGAACGTTAGCCTCTGCGTCGGTTCCAGCTGAGATTTCTTGAGATTGATGGAGAATCCCAAGTCGTGTAGCGTGTTCATGAGAGCAGAGGTGCGATGGACTACCTCCAGGGATCTCGCCCTGACGATCCAGTCGTTCAGGTACAGATAGACATGCTGATTGTGGGCCCTGAGAAGTGCTGCCACTGCATTCATAAGTCTGGTTAAGACCGTGGGGGCTGAATTGAGGCCAAAGGGTAGAACTATGTATTGGAAATGGAAGCCCATGATCCTGGACCACAGGAAGGAACGATGGGGCTGCCAAATTGGGACGTGTAGGTAAGCGTCCTTCAGATCCAGGGTGCACATCCAGTCTCCCCTGCACAGTGTCTCTGCAATAAGCGCTGGGGTAACCATCTTGAACCTTTGAAGCAGGAGGGAAAGGTTCAGGGTGGAAAGGTCCTTAGGGTGTGGTGCGCTTTATAAATAAAACAAACACTCAGGCCAGTTTGGTGGTTCTTGTGTATAGCAAAAATCCTTGAGTAGAAGCCCATACCCCTCTGGAGACTTCTTCCACTACCGGCTCACCACGAGCGATCGAATTTCCGCCAACAGTTGCTGTCCCAATCTGTGAGAGCTGAGGGGAGGAGAGAGGAACCAGTAGGCAGTACCCCATGGTCACTACTGATAGGATCCAGGGATCCATGAACTTTGCGCGCCAATTGTGTGCGTGGAAGGCAAGCCTGCCCCCCACCGGAGACATGTGGACCCGGAGGAGAGTGTCATGCCATTTTTCCCTCTAAGGCTGAGAAGGGGGACTGAAAAAAGGCCCTTATTCCCTGCTTTGTGCGGTTTGCTGCAGTGCTGAATCAGAGCGGTCTGGCTGTCTGAACCGACGTTCTTTCAAGCCCTGTAACCTGTTGAAGGCACGACCCTTGTCGGAACGCTGGTGCGTTTGACTCTAGGGTCTTGGGCATGGACTTCGAAAAGATGGATAAGGATTTCGCAGTCTGGGAACTGTTCTTATCCAGTTCCCAGTCACTGGTGGAATGAAACCTGCTCAAGCCCAAGGACGTCGACACGCGCCAAGGAGGAGCGTGACGCCAGAGGACCGAGTACCTGTTTCAAGATTAGAAGAAAAAAGACAAAGAGACAGTATCCGGGGAAGAGCGCATGAAATTACAAGGTCGAAGCCGAACCCAGGAGCACTGGGGAAAGCGGTCTATTCCCGTTGACGCGGATAGAAGGACTGAGAAGTGTCGCTAGTGCCCGGAGTCAAGGGAGCGCATGCTCCCAGGGCCGCGCCTCTAAATTTAAAGGGGAAGAAGATTTTTTCTGGTGAAAAAGGTTCCGTCTCCCGCCATGCAGTATGGAGTAAAGGGGACGGGACGTAAGAGCACTTAAATTACTCATATGCCCCGCCCCCTTTCCTCCATCCTTGTGGGTGATTCCACTGTACAAGACCATAGGGTGGAGCTATGAAACCCTGCCTCCTATCTTGGATGAAGCAAAGAGGTTCTTCAGAATCGCCTGACCAAACTCAGCATCGTGCCTGGAGATGGTGTCCAGAGAATAGTGCCTACAGAAGGCCGACTGAGTGGCCCACATAGCCACATTGCTGATGACATCCCAAGTTAGTCTCTAAAACGCAACGGCATGAATTCCCTCAGAAACCAGTTTGCACATGGCTGTGTAAGTCTCCAAAATGGCCTGAACCATCAGACGCGCGATGGAAGCCTTGTAAGCCTGCAAGCCCGGGGCAAGAGGCCCCAAAAGTCACAAACAATGCCCCAGACTTCCTGAAGGGTTATGTCTGATCACGATAAAATTTGAGGAGCCTCTTGAGGTCCAAGGAATGTAGGGCCCTCTCTGCCTCAGACTATGGGTTCAGGAAGAACACCAGATTTCCCGATTGAAATGGAACGGAGAGACCGCCTTGGCAAGAAGTTTTGGTGAGTGCACAAGATTACCTTGTCGTCTTGAAACCTGGGAAGGGCTTGCACGAAGACAATGCCTGCAGCTCACTAACCCTGCACGCAGAGGTGAGAGCCACCAATGAAACCGTCTTTAGTGTCACCAAGCGGATGTCCACAGAGGCCATTGGCTCGAAAGGCTTGCGTTGCAAAGCTACAAGAACCACATTGAGGTCCCAGACCAGATGCAGCCTATGCACTGGAGGAAAAAGCATAGACAACCCCTTAAGGTGGGCTTTAACCACTGGGTTGGCCGCCGGAAACACATGCTCAGGGGAATTCTTGTAAGTCCCAAAGGCCGCCAAATACGTGTGGCAAGTATCCTCCTGAATGAGCCATGTGTGCTAAAAAAGCCAGTATGTCATCCAAGAAACAGGTGACTGGATCTAGACCCTTGTAGCAAGTCCAATGGCAGAACCTAGTCCATTTGCTCTTATATACTGGGACCGAGTCAAGGGCCTTCTGGCCTGCTGAAGGACGTCCCAGTTCTCATCTGAAAAATCAGCATGCAGAAGCCTCAGCTGGTCAGGACCAGGCTGCCAGGGCCAGTTTGGCTGGGTCCGGATGTTCTACTGGCCCACCCTGCTGCGTCAGGAAACCCCTGCCGCGGATCGGAAGATGGACAGTACCCTGGGAGCACAAGTGCAGCAGATCATAAAACCAGGGTCTCTAAGGCCAGTGGGGGGCATCTGGGATGAGGATGCACCCCACGGAGGCCCGGAACTTGCAGAGGCTTCGTTGGAGCAGAGGGGTGGGCAGGACCACATCACACCTGCGACCATGCCAACAGATCTGGAAGGCGTCTCCCAGTGAACCCCAACCTGCCCATGAAATAAACTAGAGGCACTTGGCATTCTGAGGAGATGCAAACAAGTCCAGGTCCGCGAACCCACAACGATGGAACAGGGGCAACAAGGAGTTGTTGTGCAACTCCCACTCGTAGGTGTTGAACCACAAGCGACTCAGCTGGTCCGCTTCTGCATTACTGACCCCCCAGTAGGTAGAATGATGAAATCCAAATCCCCTCCATCAGGGCCAATTGCAGGATCAAAACCGCCTCCATGCAGGGGGTCGGCGGGGGGGTGGGGGAGGGTTTAGGGGAGGGTGATGGGTGCCGCCCTGCTTGCTCAGGTAAAACACTGTGGTACAATTGTCTGTCCTGACCAGATCAGACCTGTCCCTGATAAAGGCAAGAAAGCCTTGACAGCCAAGCCCACTGCCCTGAGCTCTAGCAGATTGATGAGCAAGAGTGTTTCCGTCCTGGCCCATGATCCATAAATCACATAGCCCTCCAGCCAGACTAGGAGGAGACCGTTGTCACCACCAGGGTAGGCTTTGGTCCGGTGAAGGGAACATTGCCCTCCATCAGCCACCAGCTAAAATAGGGAACGAGAGGCAGTGGTATTGGGATCCTGCCCGACTGCAGCCCGGTCTCCTGATCCCAAGAGGCCGTCAGGTGGAGCTGGAGACCCTTCATCGTGAGGCGAGCGTCCTGCACATTGAGCACTCATGGGCCATCAGGTCAGTATGTGCTGGAACCACCATGCTGAGGTGGTCGAGTTGGCCAGGAAGTGCCCCACCGCCTTGTGGAGGGACAGAAGCCTCTTGGACATGGGGAACACCCGCTGAACAGTAGTGTTGCAACAAACCCCTAGGAAGACCAGTTACTTTGACAGGCATAACTGTGACTTCCTCTGGTTGAGGGATAACACCAGCTGATGAAGGGTATCCACCAATCTCTAGCAAGAGTGCACCAGTCCTTCGGGTGACCACACCCTCACCAGCCAGTCGTCCAAATAAGGGTATAGATGATGGCCCGCCACTGCGCTCATCAATTTCGTGTAGACCTGAGGGACAGAGTTTAGGCAACACCTTGCACTGAACGTGGTACGACAATCGTGAACCGCAGATACTTACGATGCGGTTGGTAGATGGGAACATGCAGGTACGCATCTTTGAGGTCCAGGGAACACATCCAATCCCCTGCACATAGAGAGACTGCTATTTGTGCAGGAGTAATCATCTTGAAGCGTTCCAGCAGTAAAGAGATTTAGAAAGGACAGGTCCAGGACCACCCTCAGGCCAGTCTGGTTGTTCTTGAATACAGCTAAAGGATCAGGTTTTATCCCCTGCATCTCCAAGAGAGAAAGGACCTCCCGTAATAGGGACATGATCTGATGAAGAGGAGGAGATGGTAGGGGCAAAGGAAGAGTAAGACTGAAACCCGGGGAGACTACAGATAGGATCCACGAGTTGCTGAAAGGACGCTTCCAGGAGTCCTGGAACAGAGCTGTGTTCCCCGACATTGATGTCACTACTTCTAGGCATCAGAGGAGGGGGAGCAGAAAAACTTGCGCAACGTCCTCTGCTGCTTCCTCCTGCTGTTGCTGTGTGATCTGTCAGGCCTCTGTGTACCAAGACCCCGGAACCCCTTGAAGCTTGAGAAAGCATGGGGCTTGAACCCAGTCCTGCCCTGGGATTGAGGGAAGGACTTCTGACCTGGTTTTGTGAGGAGGGCCAATGGCTTGGTGTTTTGAGTGGAGGTTTTCTTATTTTTCAACTCGTCATCGGTCGACAAATGAAAAAGGTCTATGCCCTCAAAGGGTAGATTCAGGATAAATTCCTGTACAGCAGACGAAAACTTAGTGGCGTGCATCCATGCTGTCCTCATCTTGACCCCAAGGCACAGCCCTCTGCAGGTTGTGTCGATGTGGCAGACCGAAGGCTCCATGATGTCCCACGCAGTAGCATCTGCCAGACCAGCTTTGAAGGAGGCTTTCTTGTCTGAAGGGAGGTCGGGCATACATTCTCGAAGCTCCTGCCACAGCTTCTGCTTAGCCACAGTCAAGAGGGAGTCTGTGTTGGCTTGCCGCAGATGTAGCCCCGAGATGGAGCAACATTGCTTTCCCAAGGACTCACGGATTGTGTCCCCCTTGGAGAGGCAACTGGAGGTGGCTCCTCTGGAGGAAGACTATGGTTTTGTATATAAAGGAGGCTGCAGCCACCGAGAGGCATGTGGTTGCGGATGGGAGGCAAGGAGGATTGGCTAACCGTCCGTCAGCCTAAACCTGCTGTTCAACTTCTTGTTCATCTGGGTGATGGCCCTGAACTTCTCCCAGACCTTCTGCACCACCTGCAGGACATCCTTCTGGAGGGGGCTGCCAGACCGGAAAGTGGTGCATTTCCCCCAAGACCTCTGCTAGCACACCAGACTCCTGCGGGGCTTCTTCAGGCAGAGGAACCCCCAAAAACTCTGCCAGGCCCTGAAGGTGGACATGAAAGGCCTTGATCGATGCCGAGGGCTCATCGTCCAGGTCATCGTCGTGCGCCACCCCCTTTTTTCACAGACCAAGAGGAATCTGGGCCCTGGGACAGGTGCCAGCACAGGTCCCCCTAGGTCCAGCACCGCAGACAGGTCGAACGGCTGTTGAGGGGGAGGTGCTGGTGGTACTGGAGGAGGTGGAGGGGTCAGAACGACTGGTAGCGGGACCCGCAACAGAACTGGGAGTGCAGGAGGAACAGGAGTACCACCCAGAGGAGGGTGGCGGGGGTGCCACCTGTGGGATGACTTACTTGACAACGTCCTTCAGGAGCCCCTTCATCAGAGGGGAACACAAGAGGAAGCGCTCAAAGAAGCGGTCCTCGCAAGCTGCCAGGCTCCCTAGGGCCCCAACCCTTCGAGGCACTGGGCCTCCACTCCTGGTCATAGCGCTGAGGCGCCTGGTGCGTGTAGCTATACGGCTGTGATGGATAGATGTATCCCTGAGGGGAGCAAATCCCTGTATAGTAGGATGCGCTGCCGCTTCCAGAGGGAAGGGGGGTGGGATCATCCTGCAAAGGCCATTCGATGGGCGAATGCACTGGCAGGCCTTGAGCTGGATCCAAGATGGCCACTGGTCTGGCAGGCTTCGCCATGTGCCGCTCTGTCATTTTAAAGCCTTGCACCATGCCTTGGGCAGGAGGGTGCAAAGGCACTAAGGCAATAGAGGCCTCAGATAAGGATATAGCTTGGGTCTTGCACCCAAAGCAGAAGCGTCGACCTCAGAGATCATTCTGGTAGGGGCTGAGCCCTCAGCCGGACGGCCAGTAGTCGCAATGCCTCCGGTAGGCTGGAAGCCCTCAGCACCTGCACTGGAAGTCATGCTGGATCTAGACAATAACAGACTCTTGAAGGTGGCACTAGACAATCCATTACCCCCTAAGGTAGAAGAAGAACTCGGTCACCCTTCAAAGGACAGCCTGGTGGGGTCCCTGGGCCCTGCTGCATGTCAGCCGGTAGCCTTAGAGGCCTCAGGCCTGGCAGTACCTGAATTCGAGGATCCCCGATCCGTGGGAACCCCAGGGAAGGAGTTGCCACACTGTGGAGCTGTGCTGAATAGAGGGCCTACCTTTTCCTGACGAGAGGTCCTGGAGACAAAGTCCTTAAGTTGGGGACAAGGAGAAGTGTGGAAGATCTCCCTCCACCGCGACAACAGATTCTTCAATGCCCTGTGAGAGAGAGCTGCAAGCCAAACATGCGTCACAGCGGTGGTTGGGTCGCAAAAACTCAAGACAGAGTGCATGGAGGTCCAAGGCCGGGAACGAGCAGACAGGTGAGGCACATCTCATGAATCCTCCTGCAGCCAACATGCGTCGGGGGGATACCGAAGGGAAGTTAAGAATTTAAAAACAATTGGAGAGGAAGAGGAAAGCTAAATTATTATTTTTTTTAATGTCTCAGGGCTGGCTGTCAGATTTGACACCGCAGAAAAAGCATAGCTCTCAGGGGATCTTGGGAGGGGGTGGGGGGAGAGAAGTGAGGTGAGGGGGGGGTGTTTGTGTGTAATATAATACATTACTCACTGTAATCGTATTTCTGATGCTTGTATCTGCTTAGATTCATATGCTATGCATAGGCCGACATCTAGTGGAAGCTGCAGAGTATTACAGTCGTTTTTGAAACTCGAAAAGGGACGTCGATAGGATGTGCCAGTAATACCATCCCTAGTGTGGCATCCACTGTGCCCATGGTCCTTCACGCGTCGTGGTCCCTCAGATTGTTTTGTTTCCGACATGAGGTAGCATGAAGTGTGTCTTGAGTACAGGTGTATCTAAGCAGATAAATATCAGAAAAGCTCATAAAACATCTATGCACCTTCTCCCATGGGGTCAAGGGTGGGTGCGTGTGAATCTAAGCAGATACACACACCAGAAATACGATTACGGTGAGTAATGTATCCCTTCTGAGGCTTGTGGAATCTGCTTAGATCACATGCTATGCATACATTAGCAAGCAGTGTTAGGAGAAGGTGGAGGGTTGTGAGGAGCTGCAGCAAACAGATGTTTTAGAACCGCTTGTCCCACCTGTGCATCTACTTTGGAATGGATGTCAATGCAGTAGTGCGGAGTGAAGTTATGTACTGAGCTCCATGTAGCTGCTTTACAAATGTTGTCTAAAGGGACATTTGTGATAAAAGCCAAGGTAGCTCCTGTGCTTCTAGTGGAGTGATCTCTTGGTGTGAAAGGCAGTGTTTTGTTTGATAATTAATAGCACAGTTGTCTGCATCCCACTATCCATCTGGAGATGGCATTCTTGGAAATACAATCTCCTTCTCTGCCGGAGACGAACAGCTGGTCTGTTTTCATTAGCGGTCTGGTCTTGTTTACGTAGTAAAGGACTGCCCTCCTTACATATAAAGTGTGGAGTTTTACCTCAGCTGAGCTAGTTGGATTCTGAAAGAAGGCCGGTAACTCAATGGATTGGTTTACATGGAATTTGGAAATGAATTTAGGAGAGAACCTTGGATGAGTACGTAAAACCAATATTTGTCCTCATGAATGATAAAGAAAGGATCCCGCACTGACAAAGCTTGCAATTCACTAACTCTTCTTATGGAAGTAATAGCCACTAAGAAGGCAGTCTTGTATGTCAGGTGTTTAAGACTTGACTTCTGCCTAGGCTCGAATGGGAGCCCCATGAGCTTAATGAGTACAACATTGAGATCCCAGCCTGGCAGTGGGTTAGAAATTGGAGGGTGCAGTCTTTTTACCCCTTCTATGAAAGCCTTAATTACTGGAACTTTCCACCATGATATTTTACTCTGAGAGGTGGTGTACGCCGATAATGCCACCAGGTGGACCTTTATGGAGTTGAATACTAACCCAGAGTCCAACAAGTGGAGCATATAGTTTAGAATGTGGGATGGAGTACATTCCGCAGGGTTTGTTTAGACTGGCACCAGATTACAAATCTTCTCCACTTGTCAAAATAACAGTGTCTCGTGTTGGTTCACGAGCCACCTCGAGGATATCCATACACTGTGGTGGCAGATTAAGGTGTCCGAACTCTATGACCTCAGGAGCGAAGCAGCCAGGTTCATTGAGTGTGGTTGAGGGTGTACTGGAATTTCCCCGTGTCAGGTCAATAGGTTCGTCTGACACGGGAATTTGATGGGATTGAACATCGCCAGTTTGCGCAGATGTGGATACCATGGCTGTCTTACCCACATGGGAGCAACTAGGATGAGAGTCATTTGTTGCCTGTGAATCATGTTCACCACCTTGCTCATAAAGGGAGTCAGGGGTGTGGGGAGATAGCGTAAGCACGTTTCCCTTACCAGTTAATCCCTTGGAGCCTGGTTGGGGGAACCTGGACGCAGTCTGGGCATTGCTTGTTTTCTCCTGTAGCAAACAAGTCTAGCATGGGGTAACCCCACTGGGAGGAGATGTGGTCTACTACACCTGAGTCTAGTTGCCACTCGTGTTCTTCTAGTAGGGGATCTCTGCTCAGAGTCTGCTAGGGTGTTGAGTACCATTGGAACGTGTTAGGATGATCGGAACATGCCCCGTTTGAGTGCCCACCTCAATATATTTTGTGTGCCAGATTGGACAGATTTGGAGAGTGTGTACCCCCTTGTTTATTAATATAGAACATTGTATCTGTTAAAATCTGAACCTTCTGGTTTGTCAGCTGCGCTTTGAATGCTTGAAGAGCTTTGAATACTGCTAGTAGTTCCAACAGGTTGATGTGGTTCTGTACCGTGATGCGAGTCCACAGACCATGTACTGTGCGGTGAAGATAGTTAGCCGCCACCCGGAGAGTAATGAGTCTGTTTTAACGATTGCTTTTGCCTCCGGATCGTGGAAGGGTTTTCCCCTTAACAGGTTTTCCTTTGTCCACCAGCGTAGGTTTTGAACTAGTGTTGGTGAAACGACCACTAGATCGTCCCACTGACCGCTTGCCTGAGACCACTGTTTCGCCAACCACTCCTGCATGGGGCGCATGCGCAGACATGCGTGTGGGACCAGGTATATGCATGACTCCATCATGCCTAGTAAATGCATTGCTTTGCATACGCTTATCTGGCGATCGGCTTGATACTGGGGTATTTGCAGAAGCATGTTTTGAACTCTTTCCAGGGATGGTAAGGCCAAGCCTGCTCTTGTGTCCAAGACAGCTCCAAAGAACTGTTTTGCTGTGTTTGTTACAAGACTTTACTTTTTCACGTTTATTGAGAAACCCAATTGGAAGAGAAGGTTTATGGTTCTTTGCATGTTTTGTCTGCAAAGATGGGGGGATTCCCCGTGATCAGCCAGTCATCCAGGTAGGGGTACACTGGGATTGCCTCCCTGTGCAGGTGCGCTGCCGGTTAGCACCTTGAATTGGTAGTGCTGGTTTCCTATCTTCAAACGCAAGAGTTTTCAGTGCGCTGGGAACATTGAAATATGAAAATAGACATCTTTCATATTCAGTGTTGCCATGTAATCTCCCCGCTTTAGCAGGGGGATTACCTCCTGTAGCGTTGTCATGCAGAATTTTTGTGGCTTTACATAAGTGTTTGCAGGGCGCAAGTCGAACACTGGGCGCATATATCGATCTTTTTTTGGCACAAGGAAGCAGGTTGAATTAATACCCTTGTTTACCTCGTTGGACGGCACAATCTCTATGGCGTCCTTGAGAAGCAGTGCGTTGATCTCTTCGAGAAGGATGAGCTGTTCTTCCTTCATTGTCTTTCTCTGGCGCGGGGGATGGTTTGGTTGTTTCTGGATGGGCTCCACACAACCTCCCACTACTGTCGATAGCCCCTACTTGTCCGTGGTTATTTCCTCCGTTGCGTGGGTGAAGAGTGAAATGGGTACCCCTAGTGGGCGAGGCATGGGAGGGGACCTGTAACGGGCTGTCATTGCTTGGGAGGTGTTCCTCCACCTCTAGATGTGGAGGAACTTCCCCATCTGTGGGATCTGCGCTGGCCTCTTTGGTAGCCTTGTGAGGCTTGACCTTGGTTTTTCCATTAAGAATTTTGGCGCTGCCTGTAAACGGAGCCTCGTTGGGAATTTTGGCCACAAAAACAGTGTAAATTGTTTCCACCCCTCGGGTCTGGAGGTTTATTCATTAACTGGCCCAGAGACTTCAGGATGTCTTATTTCTCTTTGGCAGACTTCAAACTGTCCTCCACTGCCTTACCGAATAAGACTGATGGTTCCACTGGGATTGGCATGTACAGTAACGTAGCCTGGGTATCAAGCTTAAAGCCAGATTGGCGTAGCCAAGCGTGGAGCTTGATTATAGTCCCCTCAGCGATACTTCTGCCCTCATCTGCGACATCGAGGTTATTTTTTAGGATGCAGCTGGAAGTTTGCCTTGCCATCCGCCGCCACCAGGGCTAGTTGTGATTTTAAGGTTTGAGCGCAGAAGCTATTAATGCAGTTATTTCATCCCATTTGTGGCAATTATAACTTGCCAACAGTGTTGAACTGTTGGCGATTCTGGTCTGGAAAGCTGCTGAGGTCGCAACTTTCCTCCCCATGGTATAGAGCTTCTTGCTCTCCTTATCTGGTGGTGCCTCTGAAGAGACTAGTGGTGTGTCTGCCCTTTTACGGGTCGTCACCACAAGCGAATCCAGCTTAAACTGACACCTGATATAGACGGGTCACATGCCACCGGGTGGAAAACCTTTTCCACTCGCTGATTAACTGCCCTGGTCAGGTGTCTACAGTGAGGGTAGGATCCTCCTCTGGACAGACTGTAAAATTGGCATGAATTGGGTGCCTTCTTGTCTCCCAGAATACTCTCCACAAAGTCTTTGTCTAGCTGCAGTTCCTGTGTCTGAATACCAAAGTGTTCAGCCGCTTTGAATAGCATGTCGTTATGGAGGGGCTGATTATCCACTGGCGAATCGGCCACTGGGGCGTCTTGTTGAATTGGTGAGGGCAGGGTATACACCTCCGCCTCTTCATCTTCATCACCATCATCATAATAATGATCAGATTGTTGATAGTCCTCATTATCACCTTTGGTGTTTTTATGGACGTCATACAGGTCACCTAGTGCTGGTTGGATTGGTAGTGACTCAGGACGAGCTCTTTTAGCTGGGGGCTGGGAATCGGAAGCCAGAGGCTGGGAACTTGAAGACTCAGCAGTAGGCAGTGTAACCTGAAAGTTCTGTTAAGACAGTTTTTTTTCTAAGAAATTGGTGAAAAAGGTAATTCTTCTCATGGCCCTGTCTAGGTCTTCCGCAGTCCACTGGGCTGGGAATTACACCAGGGTACTGGGGGGGGAGCGGGGGAGGTAGGGACTTGTCCTAAAGGTGTAGGAAGGCCCTGGGGTCTGGGTAGAAAAGACAGCAACGCTGCCATCACTGGAAGCTCCCTCCACGTCAATGGGGGCCTCTGCCTGCATTGCATGCTGGGCCCAGCGCTTGGTACTTCAGTTTTTAAGAGTCTTAGGTTTGAAGAGCTTGCAGGCTCAACAATGCCCCTCGTCATGGTGCAGACACAATTTACACACTCGGTGTTCGTCTATCCACAGGAATTTCTTATTGCACATGGGGCAGAATTCAAATAGTGTTCTATCCATGTTCGGGAAAGGCAGACAGGCGAGAAAGGGAATGGGTGGGAAAATACATTCTTCAATGACCGCCTCCCACTCTCCCTACTATAAGGGCCTACGCCCGGTGCAGCCTTCCAAGGCCAAAAGTGTCAGTTGAATCTTGAATTAGTCCGACTGCTGTCTTTCCCAGCGCGTCGATGAGTTTTTTCAAAGAAGGAGGAAAAGGGCAGAAAGGGTAAACTTTTTTTGAATTTTCCATAAGCAAATGGGGTTAGCCGAAATTGATAAGCGTCCGCTCACGATGGCAGAAAAAAAACAATCTGAGGGACCTCAACGCGTGAGGGACCATGGGTACAGTGGACGTCACACTAGGGATAGTATTACTGGCACGCCCTGTCAGCGTCCCTTTTCGAGTTTCGAAAACAACAACTGTAATTTTCTGCAGCATTATCCTGCTATGTTGCCGTCATACCCTTACTCTACGATTGGCTGATAGCTGCCCCAAAACCTTATAACATTCCATTGGCTCTTGCAATTTTAGGTCTGCTTTTTGGCTCCCATCACATAACCAAGGAAGGCCAGGAAATGTAAACCCTGTTGGTTATCTGATGATGCAAGCTGGCACACTTTGATTTGTTCTATTCTCAAAATGTTTGGTGGCGCCACCGCATGGAGCAGAGGGACAGTAACAAGCTGCAATGTTTCTTGTAATACTCACATTGCTTAGTTACATCCCTCTGCTTGAACTGTCAATCGTGAATGTGCTATATAGTGGCCAACTGCTAGCCTGGAATGTGTTACTAGACACGCAACTAATCTTGAAGCCTAAGTGTGCTCATATGTAACGGCTGTAATTGCTTAACATAATGAACCATGGTCTACTAGCAACTAGCTAAAAGAAACATGCCACAAGACCCAACTAACAGCATAAAATGAATTACTTTAAAACTGACACGGTCAACCCTCAACTACACATGGTCTGACTGAGTATTAGCTGCTTGACAGCACCATTTCTCCCCTTTATGTGATGTAATTCCCACATTTCTGAACCACCTTTAACTCCAGAAACAGGAGTGACTGAAGAGGCAGTGAAGTCAATTGTATGTACATTGTAATGCACATCAATGATCTATTTCACTTTTCACAATTGTTTGACTGACATTCCTGTACTACCTTCTCCCAAAGCACATATCCAGCAATATTTCCCATGTTCCCATGTACTTCCGACTCTCGACATACATAGGGATCCTACTTGCTGACCCCGTTACAGTCCTAATTCCACCCAACAAGACTCCCATCCGCTTTGTACAATGCGTCCAGCTGTGCATCTAAAACCCGAACACCAAACTAAAAGCCTATCAAAATAGAGGACAACTGGCCCCATGTCAGAATTACATTTTGACGGATGGCAGCTTAATAAAGCATTTTTTGCTATGGTGCCACCCCACCCCATATTGTACCGGCAAAAAATGCTAGGCATTAAGGTAACCATACTGACCGCATGCAATAGACAAAGCAAATATGCACGCACCATGAAGAAATGCAGACAATTGGTCAACACGTGCATTTACACACAAAGAATATCACTTGCAACCATATAGACATGAACATAACATAAGCAATGTATACGCTGAAATACAACACGAACGATATATGTACATAGTTTACCAACATAGAAATTAAACCGTAAAATACAGCCATCATTGTCAAAATGGAAGTCGTAGCACGCATTAGAATGAATAAAGGCCCTGAGGCTACATGAAAACACAAAACTAGAGTTCACCGAAATACAGATCCGCGCAGAGCACTGACGGTAGCTGTCCGAGCCTCGCCAAGGTTACGGAGACATTGGATAGTACATGGATGGCTCAGAAAAGAACACAAGATAATAATTCTTAATCATTTTCTTAGAATGAATCAAGGAACAACTAGCCTTTGAATGCCAGGTGCCAACTAATTATAAGCTAAACCTCTAGAAGGAATGGATGACCAAATCCCTAGTTGTTAGAAAACTAATAACATTCGCATTTATATAAGCTAAAATCTCAAATCCAGGGGGAATAATTCAGGACATGGTCTTCTCACACGTGACCCATAATTCATGAATAGTGTCTATTCATTAGGGCCAGACAAGCACCTGCCTTGACTAGAAAGATGGTGCTAGCAATGCCAAACTACAAAGAAGGCACTCTTGCTCGTGGCCTAGGGATAGTATTTAATTGAATTGAAAGAAAGCAGTCCCTGGGTTTCTCTCCCATGCTCACATTTTTCGCTTATGTGTTGATGACCTGTCAATTGCTAAAGGTTGGTAAGTAAGGTGCCAACCAATGAAAACTCTTAATGCTGTGCCATCCAGTACACGTTGCATCAACCAATAGGCTACTTTAAACATGATATATATTCTCTTTTATCAATTTAGAGGCGGTCTCAGGTGGAGCCATCTGATATGTAAACAATTAAAAGACTTATCCCTATATCTTCTATATGTATACAATTCCCTTAACCAATCCCCGTAGCCTGTAGGTTTTTGTAACCAAGATTGTAATGTGAAGTCAAGGATGACTATTTTTAAACCATTGTCATGCTCAAGAAAGACTGAGCTCCAAGACCATCATGCTTGTATGCTGTGCCTGCTTTATGTGGATCGTTAATAAAGCAGGTTTTGCCATTTACCTCAACTATCTCCATTATTTAGTCTGGGATTTCCTGGCCTACCATTCCAGCTTAAACTGGGGTTTTTCAGACCATTATTACAATTTAATAAGTCCTGTCGTCATCCATCATCACTTAAATGCCTGGGTTTTAAGTTGATTTTTTTCAATAAAAGAGGCTTACAAGTCAAAGCATACCAAGGTGATGGCCATTTGGCAACTAAGCGATCAATTAATCTGAAACCTGTAAACCAAACAAAAATGAGGGAATCACTTAACAGCCTTACAGACCAAGGAACGGCAAGCATTTAAATAGGGTTGTCCTCATAAGTTAAGCATTAAATTTGCAAACTTGGTTATAATGGAGCGGATTTAACATGAGCATGCATTGGGAGTCCTGTAAAAGTAAACTTTCTCTATAAGAAAGTGCAAGCATTTTCAAATGTTTTAGCTGTGTCTTGTTTATGTTAAATAGGATATTACACCAAAAAAGCTCCTCATAGAGAAGATGCGTCCTGTTGAAAAGAAATCTTGCCCGGAAATTGCTTTGTTGTTGCCCCAACTGCTTTTTAAGATGGAATGTTCAGAATGCAGTCAATATAAGTAATGATATTGGCTGAGAGGAGGTCAATAACTATCCCCATGTGCTAATAGATACTATTTAACAACTGTTTTTTTATTTTGCACAGCTGGATGCACAAAGCTATTGACAAGAGAAACTGAGACCCTAATCTAATTGGGTAATTGGGCAAACAATAAGGTCTTTCCTTTTTGTAGCTCAGTGAATGAAACGGATGGGCAGTGAAAGTGTCCAAAAAGTTGGTGCCTGGAGGGAGAAACCCCTCTCTTCTGGGTTTAAAATGGAAGCATGGGAGGCAAAGGGGTGGAGTAGCAGGAAGATATCTGACAATATAAAACAAGTAGCTGATTTATGAAGAGTAATTCATTTAGACAAATAAGGAGGAGCAAGTTTGCACACTCCCTTGAAACACTAGGCGGATCTTAAACCAAATTCTCTCATGGACCGGGAACCTGTGTAGCTGTCAAGCGGGAAAGAGAACATGCTTACAGAAAGCCGAAGAGAAGCTTAACAAATGCACTTTGAACCAGCTGTAGGTGCTTGTACAGTTCGACCAGAATCTCTGCTTACATTGAGTTTAAAATTATGTTTAGAGTTTGAGTGACTCTACACGCACATGTTGATGATTGCTTTGAATGAAAAGAAGCGTGGTTGGGTTGCCTGATCCTAATGAATGGTGTTAACTACAGCACTGATTTAGGCAATCATGCTCAGGTCAGCCTCCTAAATACAACCAGGTCATTAACCCAATCAGCAAACTTGGCAAAATGGTTAAGGAGGGTGGGCTAGCTTAAATTGAAAGGGTTTTTGATCAGGTGATTATCAGAAGCCCTCCTGAAACACCCAGTCCTTGCCAAAAACAATCCTTATCTAGAACTATTTTAATCTCTGGATAGCCTGCAAAACTGACAAACGTGAATAAGACCTGTTGACCAACATATCCACACACTGCTTCATCAAACCTAACATGCACCGAGTACACTGGTGACCATAAAGTCAAGATGATAGTTATGTTTAATTTCATTAAGATCAACTACACAAATAACCTACAAATCATACGCCACCGCACACTGGTCAATATTACAATAACCACACAATCCAACCCCACCTGAAACAAGCACTCCAATGTCACCACACACTCAAGGTTATCCTCTACACAGCATTCCAAGAACCCCTCGAGTCATCGCATCTATCCTATCTACACAGGCTGCCTTTAAATGCCAGTATCACATCCCCAATTGGAGCCCATACAATGTGATCAACATCCAAACATCCACTTAACTCCAGAGGATCTATTACAGGGGGTGGGGGCTGGGAGGTCTACACAAACATCTAAAACTAACCAGGCTTCCTCCTGACTTGCAGCAGGATTAAAGAACACTTACCTGGAAGCAATGTGCGCCTAGTATGTTTACACCTCCACCCTTCCACAAGGTTTGTGGGAGCATGTAGTATCCACTAACCTATTTGCGAACTGTTAATGGAACACATTACTGGCTAACCCTTGCTAAAACACAGCTGCTGTCTTTTCCTAGCCTCCTCTCCTTTGATCCTCCCAGTTCCAAACATTTGCTCTTTAGCTTGTACATAAAGTGCTGAGTGCTAAATAAATATCCTAAATACCCAACACATGCTTCTAAAAGCAAAATAACCCAAACACAATATTAAAGGATTTCCACAATAATATACAAAAAAGCATGACAACTGCTATGTGGGTGAAAGAAATCCAAGACACATCTGAATCTACTGGCAATTAAACACGTACAAGAAAGATCTTCCTATCTGATACCTTGAAGGGAGAAAGCCAGAAATCGGAAGAACAGGTCTAAAAGACACCCATAACATCAAAACTTGGGGCATCTTGATAGTGAACAAAGGACCTAGACAGATTTTTGCTTAGTTTTACTCAGATAATGCAGACAGGCCTGGGCTGTCTCAGAGAATAGGATAAAGTTGATAGTATGCTGGAAAGGCCATGCTGAGAAGGCGGCCACACGGTAAAGGAAACAACCCACCAGAGAGGAATTAACACTTTCTTTTCTAGAACATGCCCAGCTTTGGCTTTGGAGGAATTCCTATTTGGCCATATTTTTTGATATTTTCTAGTTCTAATGCAAATTAGCGAGGCCTTCTCTTGTCTGTGAACATACGGAATGATTTTGAATCAATTCTTTGGACAGGGCTTTTAAAATAGTTTTCCTGTTCACATGAGACGCTTACTCAAGACTGCATGTTGAGAAATACAACAGACAAAAGATAAGAAAGCAAAAGATATGTTACATAGCAATGAAGGTTGCTTCTAAAATGAAGCTGGTTAAAAGTAAGTAACAGAAACCTTACATTTTGTATGCACAAACAGATTGTCTCATGACATCAAATTATTAGCACATTTAGAAACGTTTAAAAATGGTTGTATATATACATTGTGTAGTTCATTGTTGGGTATTACCCATTAGTAGTATTTGTGTTTTAAATTAAACACTATATAATTTATGAAAAATAATTAGCTCGACACCATTCACAAATTAGTGAATACTTTAAGTGAAAGCTTTACCAATCGAGTTAAGTAAAGTTCTAGAACAAAATCAGCCCAAGAAAAAAAAACTGGACTGCATCGATGGCCCTCTCCCACAGATCCTTAACTGCAAAACTGGAAGTTGCTAATCAGCAGGTGTCTTACCTTTACCATCACATGAATGCAGTTATAAAAGGTCTTCCAACACCAGCATCTAAGATAAAAAAATAACCCTCCCTATATTTGTCACACCAGATGCCTTGGGTGTCATTGGTGGTCATGTATAAGCTTGATTATTAGAACACCATGGCTCCCAACAAAGTACCTGCAAATTCCAAAGACCCCAAAACCATTGTATATGCATTATCTTCAGACTGTGCGGCTCTAGTAACATCACCTTGGAACACAAAGGCGTACATTGGTTCTAACATTGTAAAGTTCAGTTACAAATCCCTTTGCTCTTCCAGTTCACAAAGCACTAGACCGAATGGTCCAGATTACAACAACCTCCAATTCTGCCAATTATATACTGTTCGATGGGAGAATAACCCATATGCAAGGATCCATCCTCTAGAACTCCCATGCACCCCACCCTCAGGCTCGAATTTACGTTTCTGAATTTCTGCTGAGGATTGTTAAACATGCTACTAGTCTTAAGCCTACCATATGCTACACCCTTAATAAACAAATGTATGTCTTACCAGTCGGAGGCCCAAGACTTGTCATCTCTACTTTCCACAACCAGACAACTGAAAATGAGTTGTTGACATTAAGAAAGACCCACTGACATTCTCTTATAAACAAGTAAAGTGATCTTGTATAGTTCTCGGAGTGGGTAAAACATGCCTAGGATAGTGTTACCCGCTAATGGGGGTAGATAAGGTTATCCTTAAAGTGGGGAACTTAGTCATAGCTTTTTGGTTATTTTTTTATTATTTTATTCTTGGGTTGTTTATACTGCACCAGTTCAGCACTGTAGTAGTTTCAAAGCACGTAAACCTTGTCCGTGTTAAGGTACATTAAGTCTCGTCAGGGACAGCAGAACCATCTGCTTCGGATGCAATGACGGGAAAAAGGGTGATATAAAACAAGAGAGCTGTGTTAAAGTAAAATCTTGTGAGGAGAGTGATAAGGTGTCTAAGAGGGTAACAGGTGGAGCTTGTTGCAATGTAAAGTCTGTGTGAGGGGCTCGAGATGTGCTTGGGCTATCCTAAGTATATTGTGGGCAAGGTTGACCACGGTCATCCAAAGTGATGGGCAGTGTCTTTTAAAAGGTCTTGATAAATAGGCTGCCTAAGGCTGAGGACAAATGTATGAAGTATATGTGCTGCTTATGAGGAAAATAATGAAGCCGGGGAGTCACCAGGGGGCACCAAGATGCTCTGATGCTTCTCTGTCAGTCTCCTCCTTAGGGCTGGTAAAAAGGGACCCGAGCCCCCTCCTAAGCCCCCTAAGGGATCGATCTGACACCCCCTTACCCCCCCAAGAGCTGGGCGACCCCTCGGAGCGTGGCACGAGAGCAATCCCGTTCCCCGGAGGAGACCCAGGACCCGTGAACCAGACCGGTTTGCCGCCAGCGAAGTGAGCGGATCCTGCTTCCCGCCTGCTGCTCCTAGACTTCAGCGCTCTGTCCGAGGTGGGGGAGTGGGCCTGTTCGGTCCATGTGGCCTCTCCCCCCTCCATTGTGGTGATGTGTGCCTCCCTGGTGCTGGCTGGCCACCCTCCATCCCCAAACCTGCAGAGCCGATTTCCCTCCGGCGGCCGGGGGAGCTGGAGACGGGAGGAGGCGAGCTGTAAGGAGGGTGTCTGGCGAAGGGAGACAGACCGCGGCTGCCTCAGCACCTCCTGAGGGCTGGAGCGGGGGGAGGCCACAGTCTGCGGGGCTACTGGGACACGTCCCCTTGAATCCAGCTGTGTAGTGACTGGGGTGGGGGGGGGGTCGCTGGAGTGAACGAGCCGCCCTAGTGTGCGTACGTCCCGCGCCGGGGCTCTCCCCGAGGACTGCGGTCCGGGTGTGTGCCCAGTGGATTTTCCCCCTGCAGAGACTGATTGGGCCTGAGCCCGCCCCTGAATATTTGTGTGCGGTGCCAGAGCCTGTCATCAGAGCGCGCAGGACTTTACTAGCAGCTTGTGGTAGAAGCAGGTGCTGTGGGCTCTCACTCTGCAGATCGAGGGGATATTTCTGGTTGCTGGGGCTCCAGCTGTCTCCTGGGGTGGTGGGGTCCGGGGCCTGAGCAGAGCCCTCCCGCAAGTGGTGTGAGGGTCGTCCACTAGATCTACTTCTCCGGAGCGGGCCCTTGGCGTTCCAGCGCCTTTGTTGAACTAGGAGTGCCTCCACCTCCTGTTACCCCAGGAATTCAGTCAGTCTCTGCTCTTCAGTCCCAAAGCCCACTTGGCTGGCATAAATCCTCATGCTTTTTCATTATAGGGGTCGCATCATTCATCGTATCTGGTTGCTAGCCTTTGCCCTCCGCCTGCCCTGTGAGAAGTGTTGGAGCCTTGGAGCCCTGCAGAGTCACCAACGTCTGATCTTTCATGCGCCTTTTCAAGGGAACGTCGATTATGCTGCTCTGCTGCTCCTGCTACGCCGGTCGGTGCGGATTTGTCTTTGGCCGCCTTCCTACTCCGTTCCTCGTCTGGTTGTGCTTCCTGTGCTGCAGGCCCTTGCCAGCACCTAACACGACTCGGTCAGGGAGGCTTGTTCCTCCATGAGCTGGGCTGAGCCGGAGTCACTCCAGAGGTTCCGCCGATCTCCTGCTAGCCCGCCCCTATCCCCCAGTATGGCTACCTCCTCGCACCTAGAATCTATGGATACCGCATCGGTCGCCAAAGGTATGGCGGCTCTCCTGGAAGAAATTCACAGATTTAGAGCGGACATTACTGGAAGGCTAGACTCGCTGGAAAGAAAGGTTGAGGCCATTGATGATCGAGTTCAAGCCTTAGAAGCCAACACCTCGTCAATGGACATACTTGACACCCAGTTGGATGTCCCGTCTGACTGAGCGGGAGCGTAGGGAAGAGAAACAAGCTCTTAAGCTTGATGACCTAGAAAATAGGGAGCAACGCTGTAATCTCCGCTTTATGGGCTTTCCGGAGAGAGAGGGCGAGAAGCAGCTGGACATCATCAGAGCTCTCAACTCCGTTGTTAAGTCACTCTTCGATGACTAACACTAATGAACCAACTATTGACAGAGCACATCCCGATCGATCCTAGTGAAATTCCATTACTTCTCAGAGAAGAGCAAAATTGTCGAGCTGGCCCGGAGGAGGGGCCTGATCTCTTGGGAATCTGCTCAAATTTCGGTTTTTCAGGACTTGTCTGCCTTTACTTAAGCGAGGTGTCGTCTTTGTGCCCCATTTACCAGAATCCTCCAATCTAAGGGAGTGCAATACAGGTGGGGATACCCCTTTTCGCTCTCTTTTGAACTAGAGGGTCACAAATATGCTATAGCCACGGAGGATGACATTCGCAGAGTGTCAGAGTGTCCCGGGAGTTGCTGGGTGACCCCAGCATGGAGCCTGATGGATCTGATCAGGGGAAAAGTCTGCCTAGCCCTCGCAAGACTAACATTCCTACGGAGAGGCATAAGGTTCGGGGCCACAGAAAGTTTAGAAGGGTAGCCCCTGCATCTCCAGGAGCGACCAGCGATGGATGACCCTACAGATGGGATGCATGCTTTCTTCTAGTGACGCCATATTTTTCTCAGTGCTTGGCCGACCTGGGGTCCTTTGTAGGAACTGCACAATGCAGTCAGACTCTCTTCAACGGAGTAATGGCTTATTAGCTTTCTTGCTGCTGTTTGGTCTTTCCTGCTGAGGCCTAGGGTTGGGATGGGAGGGGGGGCGGGCGTTGGATGTTTTAGCCTGTGTTAAACAATGCTGGGGGTGGGGCTCTTTATGTAGCTTGGTGGGGTTTGATAGCCTGTTGGGAGGAGGCGCAGGTGGCCTGGCCTAGCGACACTGTTTTCGTTGCTTTGGTCCCAGGCGCTCTGGAGAGGGGTGGGTGGGGGGAGGGGATTGTTTCTTTGGTTAGTTTACTCAGGTTGTCCTTTGTCTTTACCAGGTGATGGGTGTGTTGGTGGGATACAGTCCTGTTCGACTAATTATTGGTCATAGAAGCAAGGTGGGCTGAAGGGGTCCATTGCGTGCTTTAGGTGGGGCCCTGAGATGCATCATTCTCACTAATGGTTGAATTGACTCAAGCACTGACCGTGGGATCACTAAATGTACGTGGACTTTATTCACCTGCTAAGAGATCAATGGTGGTGAGGGAATTCAACAGACTCCAGCTGCACTTCCTTTTTATACAAGAGACATATTGGGTTAAGGGGAAGGGGCCGAATCTGAAGGCTCGATCCATACAGCATACTTTTTCCTCGCCATATGTATCAAATAAGCGGGGGGTTGCTCTCTTGGTGTCTTCCAACACCCACTTTGCGCTAAAAGCCCAACGCTCTGACCCTGAGGGGCGTTGCATAAAGGTCAAGGGCGAATTGAGAGGTAGATTGCTCGCAGCAGTTTGTGTTTATGCCCCAAACGAAGCCCAAGACTGTTTCTGCGAGGCTATGTTGGAGAATGTAGCGGCTTTTACTGAGGGTATTCTTCTGGTGGGTGGGGATTTTAATATGGTCCTTGATCCGGAGAGGGACAGGAGGTCACGACTCCCCATACTGATTTGCGTTACCAGAAGAGGTTGGCCGCAACATTCCTAAGGGTGAACGAGGAATTGGGGTTGGTCGACTCCCATGTGCCAAAGCAGGGGGCTTGATCCCCATTTCACCTTCTTCTCTTATTCCCACTCAGTCTTTTCTAGGATAGACTATTTTAGTTGACTCTGCGCTTCGAGAGCATATTTCAGACTTTAAGGTCGCATATATCCCTTGGTCTGACCATGACATGGTCATAACCAGTTTAGGAGTCCCCCTCTCCCCCGACAGGCCTTGTTGGTCATGTAATGATCTTCTGTTGCAAGATAAGGTGTTCTCCCAGGCGCGCCTGACTGCAATAAACAAATATTTTGCTATTAACGACAATGGAGAAGTTGGAGTGATGGGGGTCTGGGACGTGTTCAAGGCTACTATCCGGGGCACCCTCATGGAGATGGGCTTGAGAAGGAAGAGGGAAATGGCCATGGAGGAGAAGAAGCTGAGGGAGAGAATAAGGGCTACCCAACCTTGAGGGAAATTAAGATCGCAAATGTTCCCGGGCAAATTGGGCTGAGATTCAGCGGCTCAGGGCTAAATTGGCAGCCCTTCTGGTGGGCCAGACCAAAAGGAAGTTGGCCTTCCTCAAACAGAAATATATGGAGAAAGGCGGGAAGGCTGACAAGATTTTAGCCTGGAGACTGAGGGAACTTAGAAACCGCAGGAGAGTAGACTCCATTCGCTCTGGGGAGGGGGAGAAATTTGTAGAGGACGCCTCGATAGGGGAGCAGTTCTGCTAATATTATGACCTATTTTAAACTTTTGGATACACGGGTGATGGCTCAGACATCGACCGCTTCCTAGACTCCCTGCCCGTCCACTGTCTATCCCCCGAAACTGCTGACCCACTTGAAATGCCCATCACGCCACCAGAGGTGGTACATACCATTGGTAGCCTGAAGGGAGGCACCTCACCAGGAGACAATGGATTTACAGGACCATTTAATAAATCTTTGCACTCTGCTCTGGCCCAGTTCTTGTCCAAAATGTTTAAGAAGGCCCTGGAAACAGGCGAACTCCCTCGCTCAATGATGTCAGCCCTTACTGTTGTAATTCCCAAGGAGGAGAAGGATCCTACCCTCTGTCAGTCTTATCACCCCATATCGCTTTTGAACATAGATGTTAAGATTCTGGCCAAACTCCTGGCTAATAGACTTGCGAAACACCTTCCGCCCTTGGTTCATGGAGTTCAGGTTGGTTTTATCCCTGGAAGGCAAGGAGCAGAGAATATAAGAAAGACTCTGGATCTTAGGCCCGAAGGTCACGATTCGAAACCTCATACATATCTCCTTTCGTTGAACTCTGAGAAGGCGGTCGACCGTGTTGAGTGGCCTTACATGTGCAGAGTCCTCCGAAAAATGGGACTAGGGGATACATTTTGTGGGTTGATTTCGACCTTGTACAATCGCCCCTCTGCAAGGGTTTCGGTCAATGGAACGACTTTCGGCCCCCCTCTGCCTCTCTAGGGGTACTCCCCATGTCTTCCCTTGTGTACGCCTTGGCAATAGAACCCCTGGCCATTGCTATTAGATGAGACCCCAGGATTACTGGGATTCACTGTGGCGAACATTAATTAAAATTGTCCCTCTTTGCAGATGACATCCTGGCTTACTTGTCCAATCCTTGCGATTCCCTCCCACGGCTTCTCGGCCTAATCCAATCCTTTGGTGTCTTTTCTGGTCTCAAAATTAACTTTTCCAAATCGTGTGTAATGCCCATGGGAAATAAGGACCTCAAAACCAGAGGAAAAGGTGAACTGGAGGGTATGCAAATAGAGTAGAATGCCACTCTCTACTTGGGTGTATCCATCCCTAGAGACCTTAGTATGCTATTTGACTCCAATTTTCCCAGGGCTTTGGCGAAAATGACTAAAGACATCTCTCAGTGGGCGCCACTGAATCTCCTGGTTTGGCCGCATGGTCACCGTTAAAATGAATATCCTCCCCCGCCTCCTCCACCTGTTCTCTGCCCTCCCCATCGCTCTCCCGGAATCTTTCTTTGCGACATTGCAGTCTTGGGTGAAAAGCTTTGTCTGGGCTGGCAAAAGAGCGAGGGTTAAACACTCGACCCTAACTTTACTGAAAGCCTTTGGAGGATTTGGGCTCCCTGACTTTCAGCTCTATCTCAAGGCAGCCCAGCTTCAGGTGATGCTAGAACATATGAGGGATGACATGGGCACCTACTGGACCTACATCGAGGATACCCACTCGCATCCCAAAAAGGTTAGGGACCTGCTTTGGTCACCTCCCAAATCCATACCGGTTCGTTTTAGGACCCATCCAACTCTGGCTGTGCTGTGGAGATCTTGGAAACCAGATGGCGATAAGATCCTGTCCTGGCCATCTCCTCGGGCTTCCATCTCGTGGCCCCCCTTCAACCTGGGAGCTAAGGGTTTCCGTGACACTCAGTCGTGGTCAGATAGGGGGCTGGAGAGGGTAGCCCAAACTTTTCCGCCACAGTGCCTTTATTGAATACGATCAGCTCTCTGAAGTTATGGGTGTCGACCAGCTTACAGTGTTTGAATACCTCTGCCTTAAGGGGATTTTCACTCATTTCAAATGGATAGCTAACTTGACTCGTCCTCTTACACTCTTTAAGAAAGTCTTGGTGGAGTTGGCAACTAGAAGGGGCTCCTTGTCTAAAATATATAAAACCCTAGAGGGGAGACAGCCCTTCAAGCGCATCTGGGAGGAGAGACTAGGGTTGTCCCTTGACAAGCAGACATGGAGGGCTATTTATAGGTCTGTTCTTTCTGGTTCTCTCTACACCTCGGCCATGGAGCATGGTTTCAAGATGCTCCATTCCTGGCACCGCCCTCCAGCTACCCTATCGAGAATGTTTGAGGGAGTATCATCTCTGTCCTAGGGGGTGCGCCCATCGGGGGCTTGGTAACATATGTGGTGGGATTGTCCGGGTTTATTGGTCCGAGCTGCTCAGCTGGATTTAGGGTATTGTTGGCTCTGCTCCCTCCCTTCACCCCTTGGAGATCCTCTTTGGTGCCCCAGCTCCGGATTCTGATGTGAGTTCTTACCAAAAGGTGGTTGTAGCGATGCCGAGAGCTGGCAAGCTGGCCCTTGCCCAAAAATGTAAGAGCCCTTCAACCCCCTCTAGTGGCTCAGTAAGCTGTCGGCCATTTTTCTGTACGACAAGCTATCAGCTATAAATAACAATCAAATGGAGTCTTTCCTTCTGAATTGGTCTATTGTTCTCCTGAGTGTTGATGGTGGCTCTTTGAAGCTATAGCTCTCTGGTACTGGTCAAGTCTTCAGATTTTTCTGGGGTTTGCTTTTCACCTGTGATCCAAATGAGTCTCTTTACTAGTATCTGATCTCACTTTGTCAGTTATTTGGGAATGTCTCGTCTCACTGCGTGCTTCCTTGTTAGGTTGACCGTGCTCATTACCTGGTACGACTGGTTATTGTTGAGGGTGGGGGAGGGAGAGTTGGGAGGCGTTTGGTGATGCGAGATACCGTTCTGCATCTTTGTTCGGTTTTGTTTTGTTTGCTGAAATGTTTAATAAAAACAAAGTGAAAAAAAAGAAAATAATGAAGCCATAATGGAAGGTACAGAAGGGATGTCCAACAGCAAGGAGTTCTTTCAAGGTGTCACTGCGTTAAAGACCTATAAAGCAATGTCCCTAAATACATGAAGTCACAATTTATTCTAGAGTAAAAGCCATATTACACTTATATCTTCCTTCCATCAACTTCCAACACATTTGCTGACATTTCTTCAGATCAACCAGAAATCTGCAGGTGGAAAAACCTTATTTGTTTGCAGAAGCTCACTCTTATACCAAACACCTTTAGAATGCTACTGGAGACACATGAAGATTTGAGTGCTTTCAGACTGTCTTATTCAAATAGAGCTTACATTAAGCACAGCCATTTGCTTAATGCAGCATCCCAATACATTGGGGTCCTAAGCGCTATAGTAAAGAACGTAACATATCACCTAAGAAAATTAGATGACGCAGCTTGGTAGTGTTCCTGCCATGATGGCTAGGCCTGTGAAGGCGGTCTGTGCAGGACAGCATGTAAAAGGAGGAGTTTTTATCGAGAGGAGTAAATAAATGGGGGTACACATTGATGGGAAAAGGAAGAAATAATGTTAGACACCCTCTGGGAAAAGGGAGGAGCAAAGTGGGAGGGGGGGCAGGGGAAGAGACAAGAGGGGGGATGGGGAAGAGTAGTGTGCCCCTGTAGGACAAGTGACTAGGCAGTTTGTCAAATAATTGTAGTGATAATGGTTCGATTCCTTTTCAGTCATGTGGAATCAGACCAGAGTGAGCCTATTTCTCATTGGTTGGTTGAGAGGTGCAGAGGGTTCCTTGTAATTTATGTACTGTAAAGGAGCCTTCGAGGGGCAAAACTGGGGAGAGTGGGTGAATAGCTGGGTAGGGCTTCGGTGCTGGATTTTTGTAGCAATAAAAAAGACTGTTTTCTGAAGGGTCTGTGATGGTCCATCTGTATGAAGGTGTTTGGGCTGAGAGTTTGGTTGCTACGAAGGAATAGGTGGACCCTCCATGCCATTTGTGGTTGAGGTTTGGTAACGTTACAAGTCTGTTGATACTGGGTTGCAGTTGTCAATGATATGGAGTGTAGATTTGAGGACCCTGACATAGGAACAGCGAGGGGTCCATACAGTTTTGAAGCAGATCCTTTCTTCTTTGGAAGCCAGAGAAGTGTGCAGAGTGCCAGGGTGATGTGTTTGCATTGCTTCAGTCTTAAGAGTAGTCTGGCTGTTGTGTTTTGAATTCTGTCTGTTGAGTCGCTATTTTGGTTGCCCAAAGTAGAGACTGATAGCATAGTGGCCCCTTGATGGTACCTATGAGAACTGCATTCTTAGGTGCAAAGTTGGAAGAACAATTTCCCTCAGGTGGCTTTTACCTGTAGCTCTAGCATGAAGTTGCTCCCCATTGAGATTCCAAGACTTCACACTAAAAGTAATAAGTGAGCAACGGTCTATTACTTCCGAAAAGGGGATTGTTTCGGAACTGGGTATCGTGCTGCAGATCACGAGTCCAGTTTTAGGTGGGTTGACATTTGTCATCCTTGAGTACACTTGTACAAGGCATGTGCTGAGGTCAATCATGTCCGTTGTTGGGTCGTTGGTGAGGTTGTAAACTATGTTTTATCTGTGAAGCTAAAGCATGTAAGGACAGGGGTGATGCATATACTGAAGCAAGAGGCTGGAGCCTAAGCAGATTCCACATGTTAAGATTCAAGGAATAAATCGGATATTGGCGAGGAGTGTTTCTGTACTTTTTGCCAGAAGGAGGCAATCTATTATAGGGCGATTCCTATAAACCCAATGTCTGTTAAGTCTTTTTAGCAGAATCGTCCAATGGATATTTTGGAATGTGGTAGAAATATGTAGTAGGACTACTCAGACTTGAGTCATCCACATTGTGCTTTACCTTGCGCCACGTCTGACAGGGTCTGGATTCCATTCCTTTTCACATTGCCCCGAATACCTATTTTTATTAATTGAGGAGGCTGATTTCAATATATTCCAGAAGGTGTTAGAAAAGAACAAGTTACTTTCTTACCTGGTAACGTTCTTTCGACGGGATGTTCCTCCGACGTATTCCTCATCTTTGATATACGTTTCCAGCTTGCTGGCCCCGGAAATTTTTTCTCTGTAGAGGGCGCTGCGCGTCGACGTCCGCCGACTCGATGTCCCTCGACGGCCACCGTATCGGCGCCGACGTCACCATGCCCATAAATAGACACGCGCTGCGTCCGTTGCTCAGTTCTGTTTTGTAGTATAAGAAAGACATGCCTGAATTGGTTAGTAACCTTGAAGAAGCGAAAGCTGCAACCACAAGGGAAGTTATCACTGCGGGGATGGATGGGAGGGGCGATAAGGAATACGTCGGAGGAACATCCCGTCGAACGAACGTTACCAGGTAAGAAAGTAACTTGTTCTTTGAAGGGATTGTGTCCTCCGACGTATTCCTTATCTTTGAGACTCTCATAGCAGTGGTATGTAATTGGAGGGAGTGATCGTGTTATATATCCCCTTTAGGGATGGACCGAGTGTAATACGGCTTTGCCAAATCTTGTCTCTTGAGCAGTGGAGGAATCCAGATTATAAAATGTTGTGAATGTATGTGCGGACGACCATGTGGCAGCCGCACATATGTCCCGGACCGGTACCCCTCTCTGGAGAGCCGAAGAAGCTGCGATAGCCCCGGTTGAATGAGCCCTGAGGTTTTGGGGTGGCTCTTTCCCAGCTAGTCTATAACATTCCAGGATGGCCAAGATAATCCACCTGGAGATGGTTTGTTTTGTTATGGGTAGTCCCAACTTGTGACCCGAGTATCCTACAAACAGCTGGTCTGCTTGCCTGATTCTAGCCATTCTGCTGATGTAAAAGCTGAGAGCTCGCCTATGGTCCAGCTTGTGTAGCCTTTCCTCCTCTTTCCCCGGATGGGGAGGAGGGTAGAATGAAGGCAAGGTAATTGTCTGAGTAATATGGAATTCAGAAACCACCTTTGGGAGAAAATTAGGCTTCACCTGGAGGACAACCTTGTCCTTGTGGAAGATTGTATGTGGGGGTTTACAGGAGAGAGCTTGTAGCTCACTCACCCTCCTAGCCGATGTTAGTGATACAAGTAGGACAGTTTTAAGTGTGAGGGATCTTAATGCACAAGAGTGAAGTGGCTCGAATGGAGTGCCCATTAAGAAGTTTAAGACTAAATTTAAGTCCCATAATGGAACCTGGAATGGTTTTGGAGGGTAAACATTAGTCAGACCCTTGAGAAATTGTACCACTAGAGGAATTTTGAAATACGATGGTTCCTCCGCAGTGCGCTTGAAGATAGAAAGCGCTGCGAGATAGCCTTTTACAGTGCCAACTTGAAGGCCTGAGTTGCCAAGTGGAGTAGAAACGATAGCACCGTTGGTGTATCGCATGCAAAAGGGTCGATATTCTCTTCCCTACACCAGCTGCAAAACTTGTTCCAAAGGCAGCGGTATAAAGACTTTGTTGCTGGTCTTCTGGCCAAAAGCAACACCTCCATGATGTTTATCAGGGAGATCCCAATCCTTGTACCTCAACCTTTCAGAAGCCAAGCGTGAAGGTTGAGGGTTCTGATGTCTGGATGGAGAACCTGACCTCCCTTCTGCGAGAGAAGATTCTCTTTGAGTGGAAGACGGATTGGAGGACAGATGGACATATCTAGAAGGTCCGGGTACCACATTTTCCTGGCCCAGTCCGGGGCAATTAGGATCATGGTTTTCCGGAATCTTCTCAACCTCCTGATCATTTGAGGAACAACAGGGACTGGTGGAAACGCGTAGAGGAGTGAAAACTCCCAGTCCACTACGAACGCGTCTCCCAGAGCTCCTCTCGGGGGAAATTCCCTTGAACAGAACAGATCGCACTTCCTGTTGGTGCTTGTGGCGAACAGATCCACCTGAGGGGTTCCCCAAAGGGCTAAGATCTCTTGAAGGACTTCCTGAGCTAGCCCCCATTCGTGGGAGACTGTGCTCTGCCTGCTCAGAGCGTCCGCTGTCAAATTCTTTTCTCCGGCTTGATGGACTGCCAATAGAGAGATTCCTTCCCGAATTGCCCAAAACCAGAGCTGCATTGCCTCTCTGCACAGTGGTAGTGATCTTACGCCTCCTCTTTTGTTGAGGTAGTGCATGGCCACTGTGTTGTCCGTCATTATCAGGACATTTCTCCCCTGTACTGATGGCAGGAAAGCTTTCAGCGCTAGTCTGATCGCTCTCAGCTCTAATAGGTTGATATGTAGTCTGGACTCCGATGGAGACCAACGACCGCTGATGGTCAAGTCGTTGGCATGGGCTCCCCACCCTGTGAGCGAGGCGTCTGACTACTGTTATCTCCGGCCATGGTTGCCAAAACAGTTCTCCTTTCAAGATGTTCTCTGAATAGGCCCACCACTGAAGGTCGTGGGCTACCTTGTCCGGAATCTGGAGGAGGTCTGACATTCTCCCTGAGAATTGTGACCACTGACTTCTCAGTGCCCACTGAAGAGATCTCATTCTCACACAAGGAAGATGCAGGATGCTATGAGGCCTAGCAACCTCAAAAAGTCGAAGGCTGGGAGACATTGGGCATTTTGAAACTTGGTGACCATCTGTAGAATATCTTGAGCCCTCACCCCTGGTGGCGAGGCTTTTCCCAGGGAAATGTCCAGGACCGCCCCAATGAACTGGGGTCTCTGAGATGGTATCATCTGTGACTTCTTTAAATTGAGGGAGAAGCCCAGTCTGAAGGAAGAGGCAGACATAATCTAGCTGGGTCCGGGCCTGTTCCGAAGATACGGCCCTGATCAGCCAATCGTCCAGGTAGGGATAGACGTGGATCCCTTCCCTCCTTAGACTCGCCGCCACTACCGACATCAGCTTGGTGAAGACCCTCGGAGCGGAGGTCAGCCCAAATGGCAGAACTCGAAATTGATAATGAGAGTTGCCAATTGCGAACCTCAGGTATTTCCTGTGCTTGAGATGGAT
This sequence comes from Ambystoma mexicanum, assembly GCF_040938575.1. Lineage (NCBI taxonomy): Eukaryota > Metazoa > Chordata > Amphibia > Caudata > Ambystomatidae > Ambystoma > Ambystoma mexicanum. The sequence continues at coordinate 494,756,403 of NC_090936.1, read as the reverse complement.
TGGCACATGGAAAGAAGCATCCTGAAGGTCCAGAGATACCAGCCAGTCCTGGAGCTGGAGGGCCTGAAGGATCTGAGTGTGTGTTACCATCTTCAACTTGTCCTTCCTGAGGAACTTGTTCAATTCTCTTAAGTCCAGGATGGGTCTCAGTCCTCCGTCCTTCTTTGGTATGAGAAAGTAGGGGGAGTACCAGCGCTTGTTCCTGTCCGCTACAGGTGCCGGTTCTATGGCACCTCTCTCTAGCAGGTCCATAATTTCCTGCAAGAGGAGCGGATCTGGAACTTTTCGGAAGCTGTTGCCCGGTGGATGACTCTGAGGGATGTGTAGAAAGGGTAGGCAGTAACCTTGGGCAACTGTCTCCAACGCCCAAGCATCTGACGTTATAGCTTGCCATTCCGTCAGATGGTGAGTTAACCTGCCCCCTATAGGTGTCTTGTGTGCAAAGGCCTCAGAGTGGTTTGGGGGCGGCTGATGCAGATGCCGAGGGTAAAGAGGCACCTGCTGCGGTCTTAGTACCGTTGACCCGTCCACCTCGGGTGGATCTTCTTTGGCCTCTTTGAGTCGGCTGTCCTCTGCCTTTTCCGAATGCGGAATAGCAGCGAAAGGACTTTACTCTCCCAGAGGTTCCTGAGGTGCGAAAAGGAGTTTGGCGGATAGCAGCTCCTAAGGATTTTGCTGCTGCTTTAGAAGTCTAACTTTTCCAGACTGTCATCAGCCTTTTTTCCAAATAACGAAGAGCCGTCAAAGGGCATATTCAAAAGACTGGCCTGTACATCTGGAGCAAAGCCAGACTTTCGCAACCACGCATGCCTGCGGATTGTTGTACTAGCCGCCATGGCCCTGCTGATACTGTCAGCGGAATCGATGCCAGTTTGAAGAGACTCGCACATGGCATCTTTGCCATCTTGAATGATGTTAAGGAAGGCTTCCTTCTCCTCTCCATCGGGTATGGGGTCAGCCGCTGATGAAGCACACTCCCATAATGTGTGACTGAACCTGGCGAGCGTACAGGTGGCGTTGATGGACTTCAACACCATACTACAGGCAGAGAAGACTTTCTTTGCCATAGAGTCGTACCTCTTGTCATCCCTGTCCTGTGGGACAGTAGGGTAAGCAGTCCTACTGCTGTATGAAGTTGCCGCTTGAACCACCAGGCTCTCTGGGGTCGGGTGTTTTGACAGGTATTCAGGGTCAGCAGCCGATACCCTATACTTTGTTGACAGTCTTTTATTGACTGCTGGGATGACTTCGGAGTCTCCCAATTGGATGCAATTTTTCTTTGTAGGGCTGCATGGAAGGGGACCACCGGGTCCTCCTGTGGGCCATTGTCCAATATATCCGTTAGATCATCCTGCTGGAAAACAGGTGAAGGCACAGACCAACCCATAAACTCAATTATTCTTGCCATCAGGGTTCTATATGGTGTTTCGGCATGTTCCCCTGGGTCAGGCTTTACAAATTCCACTTCTGGGGAAGTGTCAAGTCCACTGGCCTCATGAAGTGAGTCCTGTAGTTCCTTCAGCCTCCTTTCTTCAAATGTGAAATCCTCTGCAGCAGGCAGTGAGGATCTCTGTAAACCAAATGTTTCTTGGTCAGAGTCTTCGCTTTCTTCATAAATTGAAGAAAGACCAGGGTATTCTGATCTCTGAAATGGAGTAAAGCCCATCTCTAGGGCTGAAGGAGCCAAACTCGTCGTTATTGGACGAGAAAATGTCGAAGTCGTCGACGCCGATGTAACCGGCCTCGAAGGCGCCGAAAATGGCGTCGAAAAAACTGGAAGGGGCCTCGAAGAATTCGAGAGGATCGGGATCCTACTCGAGGGCATCGACGACGGTCTCGGCGTCGTGCCGGAGGCCCTTGAAAACACCGTTGGCTGTGGAGCCTTGGTCCTCTCATCGGAGTCGACGATGGCGTCGAGTCGATCGATGCTTCGAGGAACCCTTAGACAACGGCGTCGATGGCGCCGACCCGTGCGTCGAGGGGATCTTCGACGACGGCGAAGGAACCCTCGACGATGGCGTCGAAGACGGTGCCTTCTTACCCAATGGCTCATGGCGCTCTCGGGTGGAATGTTTCGCCGGGTGCTGCGACTCGCGGCGTTTTGATTTTTTGGGTTTTTCACCCAGGGTATCACCCTCAGCTGCCCTCGAAGGGGTCGAGGCCGGGTTCTCGAAGACGCTTAAAATTTTCTTTCTGAATTCCTCCCACTAAGTTTCAGAACTGTGTTTGGTGGGACAGGAAACTCTTTCTGGGGACACCGAAGACGATGAGGCATGGGACCTTCGACGTCTCTTTTTTGAGTGTCTAGATCTCGACGAATGGTGGGAGCTGCTAGGAGATCTAGAATGGGAGTGTTTTCGACGGCGAGGAGACGAATGCCTCGACCGACGAAACCTTCGAGGAGGTTTTGGCTGACTTACCTCTCTCGAGCTTCCCCTTTCGCTCCTTCAGGGCTTTCGCCGTCATGGACATGCAGTCCTCACACTCCGAACAATGGTGCTCGGACCCCAAGCACCATAAACAGACCCTGTGTGGATCCGTTATTGACATTTTTTTACCGCAGTCTCGACATTTCTTGAAGCCGGATCGCGGCGTCGGTTCTGATGAAGAAGCCATCGAGAACGATAAGGAATATTCGACGAAATAGATTTAGATAAACCTGACTAAACTAAGCAACGACGTTCCGAGGCCCCACGAAGCGCGGAAAAATGGAACTGAGCAACGGACGCAGCGCATGTCTATTTATGGGCATGGTGACGTTGGCGCCGATACGGTGGCCGTCGAGGGACATCGACTCGGCAGACGTCAACGCGCAGCGCCCTCTACAGAGAAAACATTTCCGAGGCCAGCAAGCTGGAAACGTATATCAAAGATAAGGAATACGTCGGAGGACATAATCCCTTCGAATATACTTTTTAGAAGACTTTGCAGATTAAAGGTGTGCTGGATAACATGCAGTGCTTAGCTGGTTGGGTTAGTTGTGGTTCTTTTATGGAATGGTTTAACAAGAGCTAGTCTGATGGTGGCCTGGACTTTTCCAGGCTCGATGGAGCGGTTGAGAAGAGAATGGAAGGTAAGTGGTACTCCAGGTGTTAAGTTATTGTTTTGCAGATCTTGGGGGTAAGGGTCTTTCAGAGAGCCTGCTAGGTGGTGAAAGGGCAGGAAGCACTTCACAACTACATTCAAGGATCTGTAGAGAATGCTTCTCTATTTGCTTAAAGTACTGTTGGTAATTTCCTGTCTGTGAAGGCTGATTTGCACATTGTGTTGCTCAAGTCTGCCTCAACAGAGCCATAGAATTCTTGAATAGCTTTTGGAGTTGTGCTACAGGCTGCAGTGTTGTTGAATTTTTTGATAATGTACAAGGCTTCCCTTCTGACCATGCTGCACAGAATCAATATTTGACTAGAATAGAAGAACAAGTTACTTCTTACCTTGTAACGTTCTTTCGACGGGATGTTCCTCCGACGTATTCCTCATCTTAGATATCTCCTTCCAGCTCTGCTGGCCTCGGAAAATGTTTTCTCTAGAGGGCGCTGCGCGTCAACGTCCTTCGAGTCGATGTCCCTCGACAGCCGCCGTATCGACGGCGACGTCATCCTGGCTATAAAGGCCGCGCGGAGCGCCCGTTGCTCAGTTCCGTTTTGTAGCCCACAATAATGCTTTCTGGACTAAACTAATCACCCTGAAGGAGCGTAAGCTGCAACAACAAGGGAAGTAGAACTGCGGGGATGGATGGGAGGGTCGATGAGGAATACGTCGGAGGAACATCCCGTCAAAAGAACGTTACAAGGTAAGAAGTAACTTGTTCTTCGAAGGGATTGTGTCCTCCGACGTATTCCTCATCTTAGATATGCTCCCATAGCTGTATTCTATTATTGGAGGAGGGAGTACTGACTTCATGCTGTCTTCTATTGATGAATAGAATGCAGTACAGCCCTTCCAAACCTAGTCTCTTGACTGGAGGAGGAATCCAAATTGTAAAATCGTGTAAAGGTATGGACAGACGACCATGTAGCGGCTGCACAGATGTCTTTAACCGGCACATCTCTTTTGAGGGCCGATGAAGCTGCAATACCTCTGGTCGAATAAGCCCTAGGGTTTTGAGGGGGCTCTTTTCCTGCCAATTTATAACATTCCAGAATGGCTAGAATGATCCATCTGGAAATGGTCTGCTTAGTTATTGGTAACCCCAGCTTGTGACCTGTGTAACCTACAAACAGCTGGTCTGCCTGTCTTATCCTGGCTAGTCTACTGATGTAAAAACTTAAAGCCCTTCTAGGGTCTAGCCTGTGTAACCTCTCTTCCTCTTTCCCCGGGTGAGGAGGAGGATAGAAAGATGGTAGGGTAATCTTCTGAGTGATATGGAATTCAGAAACAACCTTTGGGAGGAAATTAGGCTTCACTTGCAGGACAACTTTGTCTTTGTGAAAGATAGTGTGAGGGGGTTTACAAGAAAGAGCTTGTAATTCGCTCACCCTTCTAGCAGATGTAAGTGCTATTAATAAAACAGTTTTAAGGGTAAGGAATCTTAACGAACAAGAATGGAGTGGTTTGAAAGGTGTGCCCATCAGGAAAGTTAGGACTAAGTTTAAATCCCATAGGGGAACTTGAATGGTCTTGGGGGATAAACATTGGTTAACCCCTTAAGAAATTGTATTACCAAGGGTAACTTGAAATAGGATGGTTCTTCCGCAGTGCGCTTAAAGATGGATAGCGCTGCGAGATAGCCCTTAATGGTGCCAACTTGAAGGCCTGAATTTGCCAAATATAGTAGGAAGGACAAAACCATTGGTGTACCACATGAAAAAGGGTCGATATTCTGTTCTCTACACCAGCTGCAAAATCTGTTCCAACGGCAGCGGTATAAAGACTTTGTTGCTGGCCTCCTTGCCGAAAGCAACACCTCCATAACATCATCAGGGAGGTCCCAATCCTTGTACCTCAGCCTTTCAGAAGCCAAGCGTGAAGGTTTTGATGTCTGGATGGAGAACCTGACCTCCCTTCTGTGAGAGTAGGTTCTCTCTGAGTGGAAGTCGAATTGGAGGGCAGATGGACAAGTCTAGAAGGTCCGGGTACCACGTTCTCCTGGCCCAATCCGGGGCAATTAGGATCATGGTTCTCCGGAATCTTCTCAACCTCCTGATCATTTGAGGAATGACAGGGACCGGTGGGAACGCGTACAGAAGCGGAAACTCCCAGTCCACTATGAACACGTCTCCCAGAGCTCCTCTCAGGGGAAATTCCCTTGAGCAGAACAGATCGCATTTCCTGTTGAGGCTGGTGGCGAACAGATCTACCTGAGGGGTTCCCCAAAGGGCGAAGATCTCTTGAAGGACTTCCTGAGCTAGCTCCCACTCGTGGGAGACTGTGCTCTGCCTGCTCAGAGCGTCCGCTGTCAAGTTCTTCTCTCCGGCTAGGTGAACTGCCGATAGAGAGATTCCTTCTTGGATTGCCCAAAACCAGAGCTGTATCGCCTCTCTGCACAGGGGTAGTGATCCTACGCCTCCTCTTTTGTTGAGGTAATGTATGGCCACCGTGTTGTCCGTCATTATCAGGACGTTTTTCCCTTGTACAGCTGGCAGGAACGCCTTCAGCGCAAGTCTGATGGCTCTCAGCTCTAACAGGTTGGAGACCAACGACCGCTGATGGTCAAGTCGTTGGCGTGGGCTCCCCACCCCGTGAGTGAGGCATCTGTGACTACTGTTATCTCCGGCCAGGGTTGCCAAAACTGTTCTCCTTTCAGAATGTTCTCCTGACAGGCCCACCACTGAAGGTCTCGAGCTACTCCGTCGGGAACCTGAAGAAGATCTGTCATTCTCCCTGAGAATTGTGACCACTGAGTCCTCAGTGCCCACTGGAGGGACCTCATTCTCAGGCGAGCCTCTGGCACTAGGAAAATGCAGGATGCCATGAGGCCTAGCAACCTCAAAAAGTCGAAGGCTGGGAGACGTTGGGCATGTTGGAACTTGGTAACCATCTGTAGAATATCTTGAGCCCTCACCTCTGGTGGCGAGGCTTTTCCTAGGGAAGTGTCCAGGATCGCTCCTATGAACTGGTGTCTCTGCGATGGTATCATTTGTGACTTCTTTAAATTGAGGGAGAAGCCCAGTCTGTGAAGGGAGTGGCACACGTGATTTAGCTGGATCTGAGCTTGTTCCGAAGAAACAGCCCTGATCAACCAATCGTCCAGGTAGGGGTAGACGTGAATCCCTTCCCTCCTTAGACTTGCCGCCACTACCGACATTAACTTGGTGAAGACCCTCGGGGCGGAGGTCAGCCCAAATGGCAGCACTCGAAATTGATAGTGAGAGTTGCCAATTGCGAACCTCAGGTATTTCCTGTGTTTGAGATGGATAGGCACATGGAAATAAGCGTCCTGAAGGTCCAGAGATACCAACCAGTCCTGGAACTGAAGGGCCTGGAGGATCTGAGAAAGAGTGACCATCTTGAATTTGTCTTTCCTGAGGAATTTGTTCAATTCTCGCAAGTCCAAGATGGGTCTCAGTCCTCCGTCTTTCTTCGGAATGAGAAAGTAAGGGGAGTACCAGCCCTTGTTCCTCTCCGCTACAGGTACCGGTTCTATGGCACCTTTCTCTAGCAGGTCTAAAATTTCCTGCAAGAGGAGCGGATCTGAAGCTTTCTGAGAGCTGATCCCCAGTGGATGACTGAGGTATACGTAGGAAAGGTAGGCAGTAATCTTGGGCAACTGTTTCCAATGCCCAAGCATCTGACGTGATAGCCTGCCATACCGCCAGATGTTGAGTCAACCTGCCTCAGAGTGGTTTTGGGGCGGCTGATGCAGATGCCGGTGGTAAAGAGGCACCTGCTGTTGCGGCTTTTGAATATCTACCTCGTCCACCTCGGGTAGTTGTTCTTTGTCCCCTTTGAGCCGGTCGTCCTCTACCTCTTCCGAATGCGGAGTAGAAGCGAAAGGACTTGCCCCTCGCAGATGTTCCTGTGGGACGAAAAGGTGTCTGACGGATTGCAGCTCCTAGGGATTTTGCTGCTGCTTTTGAAGTTTGCAGTTTCTCTAAACTGTCATCCGCCTTTTTCCCGAACAAAGAAGAGCCATCGAATAGCATGTTCAAGAGCCTGGCTTGCAGATCTGGGGCAAAACCAGACTTTCTCAACCAAGCGAATCTCCTGGTTGTTGTACTTGCCGCCATTGCTCTGCTGATACTGTCAGCCGAATCAATGCCCGTCTGGAGGGATTCGCACATAGCGTCTTTACCGTCCTGTATAATATTCAGGAACGCATCCCTTTCTTCTCCCTCCGGGATGCAGTCAGCCGCTGTAGAAGCACACTCCCAAAGTGTATGGCTGAATCTAGCAAGGGTGCAAGTAGCATTAACAGATTTTAACGCCATGCTACATGCCGAAAAGACTTTCTTTACCATAGCATCATATTCTTTATCGTCCCTGTCCTGTGGGACGGTAGGATAAGCCATCTTGACATCGGTAGAGGATGTTGCCTGTACCACCAGACTTTCTGGGGATGGGTGTTTAGACAAAAACCCCGGGTCTGTAGAGGATACCCTGTACTTTGTAGACGGTTTTTTATTTACTGCTGGTACGACATTTGGGGTTTCCCAGTTTGTCATGATCTTCCTCTGAAGAGCTTTATGAAAAGGCACCACAGGATCTTCCTGTGGGCCTTTGTCAAGAATATCCGTGAGGTCATCTTGTTGGAAAGATTGAGAAGGTGCAGACCACCCCATAAACTCTGTGATCCTGGCCTTTAAGGCTCTATAAGGGGGTTTCAGCATGCTCCCCCGGGTCTGGCCTAGCAAACTCCACCTCAGGGGAGGTGTCTAACCCACTTGCCTCATGTAAGGAATCATGAAGATCCTTTAACCTGCGTTCTTCAGAGGAAAATTCCTCGCTAATTGGGGTTACAGGTCCCTGCAACTCAAATGTGTCTTCCTGTTCAGACAATACACCCTCTTCCAATATTGAGGACATAGTTCTCAATTTTTCTTAACTCCTAAAGGGTGTAAACCCCATTTCCAAGGCAGAGGGTGCCGAACTTGTCATAATCGGCCCCGAAAACGTCGATGTCGTTGACGCAGACGTCGAAGGCTACGAGCATGGCGTCGAAAACAAAGGCGGAGGCCTCGAAGACCTCGACAGAATTGGGATTCTACTCGACAATCTCAAAGCCATCGACGTCGAGGACCTGGGGATAGACACTGGGTGTGTCTTAACCGTGACTTTTCTTGGTGTCGACACCGGTGTCGAAGCTGGCGCCGAGTCGACAGACTCGTGTGTCGAAGGTCCCTTTGACAACGGCGTCGAAGACATCGACCTCGACGGAACTTTCGTCGACGGCGTCGACGGAACCTTCGAGGAAGGTTTGGAGGTCATAGTCCTGCTCGAGGGTTCGTGACGCGCTCGAGAGGTTTCCTTCGCCGGGTACTGCGACTCGCGGCGTTTTTGACCTTCGGGTCTTTCGACCAGAGCATCGCTCTCGGCCGTCTTCGAGGGGGTCGAGGCCGCTTTCTCGAAGACGCTCATCATATTTTTGCGGAATTCCTCCCATTCAGCCCGGGAACTATGTTTCGTGGGGCACGGGATTCTCTTTGGCGAAACAGAGAAAGAGGAAGACGGAGAAGGGGATCTTCGACGTCTCCTCTTTGAGTGCTTCGATCTCGAGGAGTGACGAGACCCACTCCGAGATCTGGAGCGCGAATGGTGACGAGGAGACGAATGTCTCGACTTTGTCGACGAAGAAGAAGCTTTAAAAGTCTTACCTTTCTCCAGCTTCCCCCTACGCTCCTTCAGGGCCTTAGCTGTCATGGACATACAGTCCTCGCACTCCGAACAATGGTGTTCAGCTCCCAAACACCACAGACAAACTCTGTGAGGGTCAGTCAGCGACATCTTTTTCCCACAATCTCGGCATTTTTTGAAGCCGGATCGAGGAGTTGTCGGTTCCGACAAAGAAACCATTGAGTACGGATCGAATAACTCGAGGTAAATAGGTTTAACCTGACAAAACTGAGCAACGGTATTCCGAGGCACTGAGTACGCGCGGAAAAACGGAACTGAGCAACCGGCGCTGTGCGCGGCCTTTATAGCCAGGATGATGTCGGCGTCGATACGGCGGCTGTCGAGGGACATCGACTCGAAGGACGTCGACGCGCAGCGCCCTCTAGAGAAATTTTTTTCCAAGGCCAGCAGAGCTGGAAGGAGATATCTAAGATGAGGAATACGTCGGAGGACACAATCCCTTCGAACAATATATTTTTAGCACAAACGTATTACCCGTCAGACAAGTTTCAAGGGATTTGAGTGCGAATTTTTGTTTTTAAATCATTTCTGCAATATATAGCGGCAATTGCTGATGAAAGGCTAGAGTGCTGTTGGCAGGTTGCTTTTTCTCCACATATTTCACCATCTTTTTTTATGATGTGGTTCAGTTTGAGAGTTACAAAGCTTGTTCCTTATGTGAAGTTTAAACAGATTTGTTCGGCGATATTCTGTCCATGATGGTCTGGTTTATCCTGTTGTGATGTCTTGAGTTAGTCATCAGGTGGTCTATTCTTAGTTTCCAACTTGGCTTGTATAACAAGGGTGACTCAAAGGAGGGATGTCCGATAGCACCATGTTTCACAGGAATATAGAGCCTCTTAGTTCATGCATTGCATCCCCTCTCTTCAATGTGCTCTTAAGCTGTCAAAACACTGCATTTGGCTCTTTAAAACAAATAAAAATCAAAGCTTTACAGCCCCAATGCAATCATGGCTTCAATACCAAAGTTTTGGTCCAATAATTGGGCATTTTTGGCTGTGACTGCAGCAGGCGGCATGCAGATTAATTTATTGGCTGTTCCCGACTGATATATGCAAGGGGATAGTTGTTCTTTAGTAAGGCATGGTGAGCTCAAATGATCGTAGACTCTTGCGAGTACCCAACACCCCATCAAATGGATTATTAGGCATCTTCATTTCCCGTTGAGAGGCGTTGGTACATGTTTTTACCAAAAATGAATGTTTATTCCATAGTAAGGTGTGGATATTAAACCGTGATTGAAGACCTGCCTCAAGTGGCACCATCCCAGAAAACAGGATGGTTACCTGGATTCATTTTCGGGACAGGAGCTCCCACACTTTCTGCAACAGCAACCACTTACCACAACATGCTTGTGTGGATGCAACTGCTGCACACTTTTTATCAGTCGTTTACTGTGCAGTTTGGGAGCCATTCTGGCAATCCCAGAGAGAGTTTTAAAGTTTGAATGTGTTCAAAATCACAATATCTTTTAATCTTTAAGGCACAGGCAGGTGATTGAATGAGAAAGAGAAAAGCACAATATCTTTTCTTCAGCAGTTTCTTCTCCTGGTGGCCCAGTATCCACATGGGGATCCTCAGAAGCCACTATACCCACAACTGTTCATCTATCAAGCACAATAGCAAGCAGTTACATCTTCACCAATGCACTAAATTATAAATGCAAAGTGCAAATACACATGCCTAAAACATGGAACTCCCTAAACCAAGGCCTCAAATGGAAGATACTCCAGAAGAATCTTCTGGACAATGCCTATTGATCAGGTCGCCAACACCAGTTATCAGCCAATCCTCAGCATATTACCCACCGACCCTCAATCAACACCAGGTATCTTATCGAGTTATTTGTGTAATACTTTAGACCCAACCATTCCCTATATCCATCCCCAGTGACTGCAAACCTGCACATTAACCCACTAGTTTCCCTGATCTGTATAATATCCAAGTTGCTGAGCATGTAACTTCTTCTTAGTCGACAAAAATGAAATCCAGATGCACAGATATTCATACAATTAATACAATTGTTAATTTTAGACTGATGCTGCATCCAAACATGTGGTGGTATCTTATTGAAGTCACAATGCTCAATTCAAAGTGGCACAACATCAAACGAGAAGCACTGCATGATCAAATTAGAACAGTAGGGAGGACTTAATTTGCCAAGTTATGACTCTGGAGATGTAAAGAGACTTTCTCCTGTGCAAACCTGAATACAAAGACATTTAGTTGCATGCAATCAGCACCAAAGATGAAGTATTTGCAATTAGAACCAGAGGACAAACTGCATCATCAGAGAACTGTCAATTAACAGAGGTTGCAGCTCATTACATTATTGAATATCAACAAAGACCCTACATATGTTATGCACCCTCTTTGCCAACAGGAACTGTTAATTAAGCAGTACAAGTAAATAGGCACTACTAAAAACGTAATGTTTTATGTGTGCAAAATAATTGACAATGTTTGTCTAAGTGCTCATGCCAAAGAAGTACTTTGTATTTCATGTCCAAATGTAAAACACACAAAGCAGAAGTTGAACATGCGCTGGAATCACAGATCTACAACTTCACTAAAACTTCCTTCCTAGTGTGGCAGAGAGTAGTCCTCACACAAAGATTGGTTTCTGTGTCACTGATCAACCAGCGCCCTTATGATTTCAGCCGTTTGCCGAAGGTATCCATCAGAGTGTAATTCTCAGTTTACTCACATAAACTGTCCCGTTTCTTTCCTTCAGTAGTTTTCAAAAAGGTATTACAGGCATCACTTCAATTGAATCATGCATACTTCCAAAACAGGAACTAAACTGGAGTACAAATAAAGAAAAGGCTGTCCATAAGGCCCAATCACACTGGACATTACTAACGTATTCCAACAAATGTTATTTCAATTGCTGGATGCCAAAACCACCCAAGAACAACTCCCCAAATAGTCAGGAGATTGTGCAAATGAACACAGAAGAACACAAAATGATATCATGCAGGTATTTTACAGTACCTAATGCATGGACAGCTCACCCTCTTGTGAGGCAAAAAACCTTGGCGTCATCTTCAACTCCTCTCTCTACTTCTCTCCTCACATCACAGACCTTGCCAAGAAGGCCCATTTCCATCTGCACATACTCGGAGGCATTCTCCTTTTCCTCACCTTCCCCCAGAAACTCAATCTCTCCAGAGCTCTGGTCCTCTCTAGGCTGGGCTACTGCAACAGCCTCTTCCTCAATGGATCCAAATCCTCACTTCGCCCCCTTCAACTAATCCACAATAGGACTGCAAGACTTATCCTTGGCCTCAAGTCCAGGGAGCGCATCTCTCCAGCCCCAAAACCTCTGCACTGGCTCCCGGTTGCTGCGAGGATCAAGTTAAAGAGCCTCTGCATCATCCAAAAGGCATGACCCGGCTATATCCAACTCTCTCTGCCTAAATACCTCCCTGCTAGAGCCCGACTCTCTGCAGATCACATGCTTTTCCACACAGACAGCAGGGGGGCGATGGGGGCAGCCACTTTGGGATAATATACCAATGAGTATTTGGTACAATGTTCTAGCCCACCTGCCAGGTTTGCTTAACTACACAGAAGTATTAGGTGGTACCAGAGGTTTCATGAAACCGGCAGATATTGAAGCGAAGTGATTCATCTACCTAGCTGTTCCTACTTGAGGGTTCTGAAGGTACCAACATTGATGGGGTAAAGGTGGTGCAGATGGGTCACAAAATCCAGTGAGGACAGCAGAGGTTGCTTATGAGCCATACATTGGGGATGAGGTTTGATTGGTTTGGGAGTCTGGTTGAATGTGAAGAAAAGAGGAAAACGCTGGGAATATTTTTAGTAGTTTTCTGAATGTAACAAAGGTGGCTTCTTCTGTAAGGTGGAATTGTGTTTCAGAGACACCAACAGCTTCTTTGAAAGAGTATCTACCAGTGCAGGCATGGAGGGTGAGAGGTATGAATGTCATCGGGTTTATCTAGGTTCTCGTAGGGAGATTCTTATTGAGGAAAGCAAATCTGTACATTTTAATTACTTTCACCTGAAGGGATTCATGCAGAACAAAAGTATTTCATCTGTATAGAGGAAATGGTTGGGAGAAATGGGAGTTGGAGAGATGTTGAGACATGCTCTGAGGGAACAAGGCACCTTTCTACCAGAAATAATTTGTACAAGTGCAGGGCATGGCAAGAAAGCACCTAAATTAGAAGGTGGATAAGAATGGCACAGAAAGATAGCATTAAGGGAGCAGATGCAAATAAAATCTTTGCAGATAATCTAGGGAACATTACAATATGCACTCAAATAATATATAGAGCACCCTTAAAGATGCGGCAGTTATACGAACAATTAGCGATGGTTAATCATAAGCTATAAATTAAATTAAAGGGAAGCAACTATTAATGGGGCACTACAATTTGCCGAGCTCTTAAATGCCCGAAAGGCAGATTTGCTCAAGCAAGTAGTAACAGCTCACTAAAATTGTATTGTTTGAGCAGGACCCTATAAATAGTGTGTTACAAATGCCAAGGATAATGGTCTTTGTACCAGCAAACACGATAAGAATAGTCTTTATAGTAGTACGGAAGCTTGACGACTGTGCTGGAGAAGTAAACAGAACCACTTACGCCACAAAGGCAAAGTGCAAAAATGACAAGGTGGTCATTTTGAAAATCCACAGTACTAAATCAGTGAATGGACAATGGATATTTGTACAGGCAGGTGAATGAAACACAATTTGCAAGGGTGGCCAATAAAGTTACTAGGGGAAGCAAGGCAACATAAAATAACTGCTCAAAAACACTCAATGTTAGCAAAAGAAAGCCAAGGTGTACCAGAGACTAAATGCAGAACAAATGTAGGGAAGGTGGATGTTTTTTTCTACACAGTCGCATTGATATTCTGAATTCCAGGTTCAAAATTAGATTGATTTCACATTGGTTATTTTACTAAACTCCTGTCAGATCTCTGAAAGGGCTCTGCCACCCTTCTATTCAGTCACTGTGAGACCCACTTAACCATACTCAAAACGCAGTAGGGAAAATATAAGAGGAGCACTTACGATAATGTTCTTCCTTTCCAGACACAAATAACAAAAATGTGGAGACACTGCATAGCTATGCTACATAGGGGTAGGTTTTGTCAATAAAAAAGGAGCCTGATAACAGACATAGCAACAAAAAAAGCAGACCAAACTGCCATCTGCTAAATGGAGAGGGGCCCTTGCTTTACTAGGAGGTTATTCCAATTTTTGTTCCAATACCCAGCGTATCCTTTCGAAGTAGTTGCCACTTACCCTACTCCTGGAGCATCTTTGCGTTTTTAACGGAAACAGAAAAATCAATTGACAATGAGGCTGCCAACAGAAAGGTCACCATAAAGACACCAGAAACTAAGGATGCTTGCATTGTCAAATGTTTTGCTATTGGAATGTTTGATCCAAAGACCATGTTCAAAGTCGAGCACTGTTACAGTAACCCCCCCTCTCCCCCCCCACATGCATTGAGAAAGCTCTTCAGATTATTTTGAAAATCGATTTCAGGTGCGTGTGCCTTTACATCTGTGCACCTCTTTGCATTGCATTTGACCTATGGACCCCTCATCTAATCTCTACTCTCTCTCATCTTCTCCCATTAACGGTGGCACAATGTGCGAAGTCCTCTTGGCCGGCTTCTCATCTTCATGTTGCTTCGTTAATGTCTACCACACAGGCCCTATCTTGGTTCAGGCTCCTCAACCCAAACTCCCTTCTCTTTGACTGGATCTTGCCGTCTCTCATTAACTTCATGCTTCTCCTGCCTCTCCCCAACTACTTACTCTATCATTCCCACTCCGACTGGTGTACCACACCCCTGCACCCCACCTCAGAAAATCTTAAAAAGGCAGAGGCCTCCTCCATCTGGCAATTCATAACACCCACTCAGCCAACAAACACTCTGCTGACATCTGCCTCCTTCTTGAAGACATTCACCTAGACATTCTTGCTCTTACCGAGACACGGTTCAATGCCAGCCAAGCAACTGCTTTTGACTCCCTCCTCCCCGATGGCTTCAAGATAATTTCCAAACCTCAACCTCACCCTCACCGTGCTGGTGGTGGGGTTGCCTTAATCTTCCCTGAGTGGGTTCCTTTTTCCATCTTACCCACCCAGCTCTACTCTACTTTTGAGAGCCTGGTTTGCAAGTTGGTCATCTCGCCCTCCTCCACCCTGACCATTGCTACTATTTACCAGCCTCCTGTTCCTCTCTGAATGGTCCGATTTCGGTTCTTCCATACTTTCATCCACCTCGAATCTCCTCCTCTTGGGGTATTAAAACATCAAATTCGACTCCCCTGTCTCAGCATCCACTCTTTTCATTGACCTCTGCACCTCTCTTTCCCACTCCATTCTCCCTTCTGTTCCAAGACTCTGCTAGACACACTCTGGACGCCTTTATACACTCTGATCTCTCTCTCTCTCTCTCATCCCCACTAGTCATCCCTCTCTCTTGGTCAGACCATTCTCGCCTCTCCTCCCACCTGGGTCCCTTTGGCCCTCTGACCACAAACCCAAAAGCCCTGCCAACCTTGTTCACTAACATTCGCCCGATGAAACGAATGCCAGCTGCTGCCTTCACTTCATTTGTCCCCTCTTACCCCACTACCTCAGACACTACCACTGAATCTGCTCTCAGCAACCTCCACTTGACCATCACCAATACTCTTGACATTCTTGCCCCAGTCATGAGGATTCACCTGAAACCTGCTTCTAAGCAGAACACCCTGAGGCGTAGACAGGGTAGGGCTTGAGCGGGCAAGGCCCAACCAAAATCTGTAAGTGCCCACTACGCAGAGCTGTGTAGGTTTTTACAGATGTTAATGCCACTGTGCTGAGCCAAACTAAATTAGCTCCAGGCCACACTTGTTAGAGAATCCTGGCTATGCCTCTGAGAACACCTGGTACGACTCTGAACTTGCAGCCTTGAAACAAAAGTGCAGGGCGGCGGAAAGGAAGTGGCAAACTTCAGGTTCATCCTCTGACAAACTGGTCTGCCGCCTGCTCCAAAGGCAATACAGACTCTTCATCCATGCCAAGAAAAGAACCCACATTCAGGCACGGGGTTCCGATGCATCAAACAACATGGCTGAAGTTTCCAAGATCTGCAGGGAACTAGCCAACCCGTCCGCAGTCTTCTCGTCCCCTCGTCATTCCCAGGCCCTCTGCAACGCACTGGCCACTCACTCCGCCACCAAAACTCAAGACATCCTGAACACACTTGTTACTCAGTCCCCCAACTCATCAAACGCCACCTTGCCTCCCTTAGCCCCTCACCTGCCTCTGTCCCTCTCCTCCCCTCCCGTAACACCTGAAGAAGTTAACAGAGTTGTCCGTTTCATGAAGGTCTCTTCTAAACAGTCTTCTTGAAAATGTGGGGAGCCTTTTTTATAGGGTACCTCCTCAATTGGACCTCAGCGCCCTTTTTGATAATAGTTTATTGTTCACCAATTACGGTCGCATGCCTAGGTAACAACAGAGTCTTCCTGGCCCCCTTGCTCCGTTCGAAAATGTATATAAGGGTTGTGTTACTCTTACTAATATCATGCGCCCTTGTCGTATCGTTGTAAGAAAAGATAAATCAATGCTTCTTATACTCCATTCTCAAGTCATTGATTTTTTATTACTCCTTTGGTTCCTTAGAAAAATGCCCTATATGATTACACGTGTTTCGACATTCTATGTCTTTTTCAAATCAGGGCTAGTTAAACATTACATAACAAAAATTACCATTTTTATAAATCCAAAAATGCACCCAATCAAAAATTAAACAACATTGATGAATGGCCATTTTGAGGGAGGGGGTAGGGTGGGATTGTTAGGAATGAGAAAAACGTTTTTCAAAATGGAGAAACAGAAATATTTGACAAAACACAATGAGAAAGAAAATTATTGTTAGAAATTGATTGATAAAAGATCGCTTCATAATTGTTTTATGTGTTCATCATCGAGTGTGTCGCTCACTCTTATTTCTTACCTAATCTGTTTCGTTCAAAATTCATAAGTTGAATGCTTAATTTCAATGGTCATGGGTTAAATCCCTAAAACATAAACATCATAAGGCTCATTAGTGAGTTTATTTGCCCCGCGTTATGTCAAATCACTTCAAATACTCAATGGGGCTGTTATTTTCTCGGCGGAGAGCGTGAGTATCAGTGCCATTAACTATGTTTAACTATGTTGATCATTGCAATGCCTCTTGGCATCTCTCACTATTATGACTAGATCCAAAGAGTAATGCCACGTGGTCGCCACGTGTAGTTGGACCGTATAAACAGGACCCCCATTTCAGAGCCCCCTCAGCACGCTTACCTGCTCCTTGCGAGCGTATTCCGTTTCTAAAAGTCCCCGTGCATTCTGCATCTAGGTACTGATATTATTGTCAGCTTACTAACGGTACCGCTTAGTCCTACTACTATGTTTATTACTTTCGTCCTAATTCTTGCACAATACGATCAAAATGTCAATTGTTGTTTTGACGCAAGTTAAAATACTTCTTTTATATATATCAATTATGATTTACTAATCCAGGACGGAGTTTTAAACAAAAAAAAAATTTTTCTCGATAATTTACCAATAAATCACATTTCTTGATAGTCCCTGGTCCAGCACTGATTTAAATTTATCAATAAGGTAATTTTGTCTCTAAGGTGCAATATACATAACTAGGCTATAGTCAAAAACTGTTCCGATCCATAAGTCAAAATTGAAATTTTCCCAAAATATGGCCGCGGGTTTAAAAATAGAAAAAGGACTGTCAGGGACACGATCGGAACAGTTTTTGACTATAGCCTAGTTATGTATATTGCACCTTAGAGACAAAATTACCTTATTGATAAATTTAAATCAGTGCTGGACCAGGGACTATCAAGAAATGTGATTTATTGGTAAATTATCGAGAAAAAATTTTTTTTTGTTTAAAACTCCGTCCTGGATTAGTAAATCATAATTGATATATATAAAAGAAGTATTTTAACTTGCGTCAAAACAACAATTGACATTTTGATCGTATTGTGCAAGAATTAGGACGAAAGTAATAAACATAGTAGTAGGACTAAGCGGTACCGTTAGTAAGCTGACAATAATATCAGTACCTAGATGCAGAATGCACGGGGACTTTTAGAAACGGAATACGCTCGCAAGGAGCAGGTAAGCGTGCTGAGGGGGCTCTGAAATGGGGGTCCTGTTTATACGGTCCAACTACACGTGGCGACCACGTGGCATTACTCTTTGGATCTAGTCATAATAGTGAGAGATGCCAAGAGGCATTGCAATGATCAACATAGTTAAACATAGTTAATGGCACTGATACTCACGCTCTCCGCCGAGAAAATAACAGCCCCATTGAGTATTTGAAGTGATTTGACATAACGCGGGGCAAATAAACTCACTAATGAGCCTTATGATGTTTATGTTTTAGGGATTTAACCCATGACCATTGAAATTAAGCATTCAACTTATGAATTTTGAACGAAACAGATTAGGTAAGAAATAAGAGTGAGCGACACACTCGATGATGAACACATAAAACAATTATGAAGCGATCTTTTATCAATCAATTTCTAACAATAATTTTCTTTCTCATTGTGTTTTGTCAAATATTTCTGTTTCTCCATTTTGAAAAACGTTTTTCTCATTCCTAACAATCCCACCCTACCCCCTCCCTCAAAATGGCCATTCATCAATGTTGTTTAATTTTTGATTGGGTGCATTTTTGGATTTATAAAAATGGTAATTTTTGTTATGTAATGTTTAACTAGCCCTGATTTGAAAAAGACATAGAATGTCGAAACACGTGTAATCATATAGGGCATTTTTCTAAGGAACCAAAGGAGTAATAAAAAATCAATGACTTGAGAATGGAGTATAAGAAGCATTGATTTATCTTTTCTTACAACGATACGACAAGGGCGCATGATATTAGTAAGAGTAACACAACCCTTATATCTCTTCTAAACAGGTTTCCCCTTGCTCATCCAGAACCATCAAGAATAACATGGACTCTTGGCCCCGCCGATTTCTGCAACCACTCATTTGTGACTGGATCTTTCCCCTCCTCCCTTAAGCATTCCCCTGTGCACCCCCTCCTGAAAAAAACCTCCAGCATACCCAAACCTATTTTTACCAACTACCACCCTATTTCCATCACACCCTTCCTGGGGAAGCTGCTGGAGAATCTGGCACTGCCCCAACTCAACACGCACACCGAACTTGTTGGAGGTCTCCATGGCCATCAATCTGGAGGCACGGAAACTGCTCTTCTGAACACCCGTGAAGAACTGCTTGAATCTCTGGATTCTAACTCCCCAGCTGTCCTCATCCTACTCGATCTCTCCTCAGCTTTTGACATGGTCAACCACTCCATCCTCATACAAAGGATCCTCGATACACTTGGTATATCGGAACGGGCACTGGACTGGCTGACATGCATCCTAACTGACCGCTCGTCCCAAGTCATCCTCGGCAGCTTCTCCTCACCTACTTCCTTCTCAACCTGTGGTGTGCCCCAGGGTTCTATCCTCTTCCCTTGGCTCTTTAAAATCTACCTTGCTCTACTTGCACACCTCATCTCCTCTCGCACCCCCACCAACTTCCAGTGTTATGCAGACTACACACAATGCCTTTTCAATCATTCCTGCTGACCCTCTTGTACCTTCCATTATTCCTGACTGCCTATCTGCCATGCAGTCCCACTTCTAGCTCTTCCTTCTCAAAGGAATTCTCCCTTTTCTCACTTTTGCCCAGAGGCTCAATGTTACCCGAGCTCTGGTTCTCTCTAGGCTTGACTATTGCAATAGCCTCCTCCTGAATTTACCTTCTTTCACTCTGTGCCCCCTCCAGCTAATCCAGAATAGGTCAGCAAGATATTCCGTTGGCCTTAAGCCCAGGGACCGCATCTCTCCTGCCCTAAAAAGTCTTTACTGGCTCCCGGTTGCTACACAGATTAAATTCAGATCCCTCTGCATCATCCAAAAGGCTGTCTGGGCCCGGGGACCTCACTATTTTCAACTTTTATCTTACTAAATACTCTACCTCTAGACCACTACGTTCCTCCGGAACCAACTGTGTGCAAAGCGTTTCGCTAAACAGATGGTAGGTTGTCGATCGCTTTCCTAAGCTGGCTCCTCCTATGGAATGGCCTCCACCTTATCTCTGCATCTTGAGCAGGACTTTCTCAAATTCCAGAAGCTCCTCAAGACTTTCCTCTTTACCTCCCCCTTCCCTCCTCTGCTAATCCCACAGTTACTGTGATTGGTGTCTTGGGCTCTTATGCATCCTCGGGCCCCTGACCTCCCACACTCAATATCACCAGCTACTGTCTACCCTCAGCACTTGCCTTGGAACACCCTGCGCGCTGGAGGTTAGCACTTACACCCAACATGGCTGCTGGCCTTGTAGCACTCAACAATCCAATCACTTCATCTGTGTCTCACCCATGAGCTTGGACTCCCCAGCACTTACCCCTCTGCTCTCTTCCTTGCTACACATGCACGTTCTGAATACTCACAAGGCATAGTAGGTTTGTGCTCTTTCCCTCCACTACTTTAAATATTGGGTTTTGTAATGTGTCTCACTGCCTGGATCCCTCCCTTTGCCTTGTGGGTGCCTTGAAACAGTATGTTACTGGCTGTATAAGCGCCCAACAGGCAAACAAATAAATGACTGCAAGCCCTCCAAAGAGCAAATGAGTCTAATTATCAGGCAAAGACTTAAAGGGGGAAATCATTGACTCTTTCAGAGAGCCACTTTCTCTACCTCTAAACGCTATACCCTGGCTCTGATAACTCTATGATGTGCCAGCCCATAGACGTACAGGACAATGCACTGTTATGGCCAAAAGGGAGGATTCCCAACTTTCTTCACAAACAGATTAGGAGCAAGTTTGTCCCTCCAGACTCAGACGAAGCCACATAATGGGGCATGGTCACTTTGGTGGTGTCCTGCTCCAAGCGGCAGAAGCATTTGACATTGCTCTCTCTACAATACAGAGAGACTGTATGGATTTCCGTGAACCTGGATGCTTCTGCAATGGCAAAAAAAGGCGCTTTGGTTGGGTGTGGAATGAAACTGTTCCTTTAATTTTGACAAGAGAATCTACTAAGCAACATTCTGAATGGCAAAAAAGAATACAGAACTCCAGCTAAGGGCCCTCTTTTTCGAAGACCATTGGCCAGAAAAGTAGTATCCTATCCACAGACTGAAAAATATCCTACTATTTTATCTTCCAGTCCTCCACATCAAGAAATTAAAATGAGGCAGCTATAGCCACAGGGTGCAAAATCGGATAGCAAGAGGGGAGGAGTGGCAGGGGGAAAGGTATGTAGGGGGGGGGGGAGATGGCTACCCGACAGCTTTATGACCATGGTAAGGAAAATATAGGAACTCCAAAACAAGTAAAAATATGTATTTTACAAAATGTTTACGGGGTCCTGTGTGTATGGTTTGATCTCAAAAGGTGAAAGTTATGCGAGACAAATATAACAGCGTATTCTGATAATAACAGAACAAAATAAGGAATGGCTGTTCCATACGTTGGAGTCAGGGAAATACTTGTAAAACCAGTGAAACAGTCTTGAAATTAGAGCAAGTTTGGTAGAGGAACTGGCTAAGACATTGTGAGTAGAGTGGTATTCATTAAATTAGTACATGGGAGGTTCACAGTAGATAAATCAGATGGCTAGGAATGCTGGTATTCTCAGCCAGCTCTGACGCTGTGCTCCTCCCCTGCCTGCACCCTTACTTTACTCAATTTATGCATGCTGTTCCTTCCTCTTACCGCTATGTCCTCTGCCTTCACTAACAAAAATCTATGTTAGCATTTCAGACACAGCTTCTGTTTCGCTTTCCATAGCAGCATTTTATCTGCCAGCCTTTTGCATTCCCCTATATGAAAGAAGAGGGAGCTCAACCTGCTTAGCATTCAGAGTGCTTGCATCTAGCACAATTTTCCTGAAACAGCACATGGGCCCCGTGACAAGGTGCTAACAGCTGCACAGAATGCACCTATGGGCTATACCAGTTGTTAAAGGCCCAAAGCCTGCCCTGAAGGCCCTTTCCTTGGTCAGGCCATTTATTTGGGCTTCTGATACAGTCCATAGGTGCAGACTATAAATCAATATTAAGTCTGGGGATAATGAGGTGAGCACACAGTGGTTCTTGGTTCAGATCTCCACTGCTTTCTTAAGTGACGTTGCAGAGGTAATTGTACGAATGGTAGTTGATTTCAAAGGGTTTGAAGCTCTATCATAAGCGGACATGACAAGGAGTACAAAGAACGAGATTTGGCTCAGAAAAATCTCAAAGTGCAACTTTAATTAGATTTGGCAGCTCAAAGGAAATAAGCACTGAAAAGAAGTACAAGTATGGAGAGGAGTTCATAAAGGTTATCCAACTGAGAAGAAATATTTGATCTTGATCATAAACCCACAGATGAGGTTGCAACATTGCAGGAATGTCAAAAGGAGCACTATAGACTTGCCAAACCTACAGGAGAACAATGAAGGCTGTGTTGCAACAGTACACATCACTTATATTTGAGTCATTAGCATTAGCTGTAGAATCTACTCTGCTAAATGGTTAAACAGTGGAGAAAATAAAGCGTGTCTCCCAAAATCGTGCACGGTTTAGAGATGTATGAGCAGAGGCGTAAAAAAGTATTAAACGTGTACACTGGAAAAAAGGAGTAATGGGGTATAGGACAGACTTCGCAGTGATACCAGTAAAATATATATTTAAACAAACTATTCAATGGATAGAACAGCTACACAAGACATTTGGTAAGTCTATGAATGAGTTTGAAAAGGCCAGGGGTAAAACAGCAGTAAGTCAGCAAAACAACTGTTAAAGAGCAGGTGGCTCACTGTGACAAGCACTAAGGAGAAACCGATAGGATATGTGGACTTATCGACCCCCATATTTAACAAGGTTACTCGTCCAAAGAAATTAGTAGACTCATTAATGGAGCGACTTAATAGTGAATTTTATGTATTGAATTGTTTTCCTTACCATTCGGGAGGTTTTAAATAAACAATACAGCACTTCTAAAAATCCAGGAAAACATTTTACAACCAAAGCATTCACAGTATTTTCAATGTTTTTTGGCACAAAAATACTGCCAGCAATTTGGCAAATAGCCCTTTTGTGAACTGAGGTTGAAAAAAGACAAGTGCCAAACATTCAGACACTAACCACTGCACAAGAACAGATAGAAGCCACCTATCAGAACAGACAAGCACATTTATCAGGTGAGTATTTTTCCCTTGATTCCCACCTATGGCAATGCTTTGGGGGCCTATCTGCTAGATTGTGCTCATGGGAGGAAGAGAAATGTTTGGTAATGCGGTAAAAGACAGAGCCAGGGACGTGCTGCCAACACAGGGCAAGAGCAGAGCGAGAAACAGTTACCTGTAATGATGGCGGGATCCATCCAACTGCGTGGGTTGTCCCAGTTCAGGCTGTTGATGATGGTAGTGTTGGACGTAGGTGCACTGTGGTTGGTGTTGGAGGGGGAAGGCGTATTTGGCTGTCCACCAAAGTTGATGTTAATGTTCGGTAGTAGTGCCCTGAGCCCGTCCTGCCATTCCTTCATATTTAAACCCTCTATAGAATTGCTGTGGTCTGGGAGGTGTACCAACAAAAAAAAAAGAAAAAAAATGAAAAATCATAAGTGGAAGTTACAAAGACATTCTTCGGTTAAGGACATTATTGGGGTATTTATTTAGTTTAACACAATATTACAACTCATATGCCTGGCACAGCATGAGAGTTGGTACTGTGGTGCTTTAACACTCAGCCGCCATGATTAGAAATCAGAGGTTTGTTATACACAGTAAGCCATTGCATGGAAACTGTGTTTAAGGGTTAGTCTTCGTATAGTTCTCCTCAAAACAGCAGGGCAAGCTGTTAATAAGATTCCGGTTACGTTTGATACTCCACATTATGGTTGGTAAAAGTGGTGGAAATGATGACCCAGAAGAAAGAATATCAGAATGCTTACCATTGTTCTATTGGGGCCTACAGCTGGGGATGTCGATAAATCAATCAACAGGCAACTATACGCTTCTGTTTGCAGTGCTCTTATGCTGCTTCACATTTAGATACCCAAGCACTGATGTTAAGCTAACATATGTCAGTTTGGTTGAGTGCTGATGAAGAAATGGTAACAGCCAATGATGCAGTGCTCTAAGGTGACAGCTAGAGAGTAGTGTTGGGTATGTTTCAGATAAGTCTTTCACTAGAGGGGACAGGTTGAAACAGGCCAGAGGAAATGCATAATCCACTGCAGATGGAGAGTACAACAATGAGGATAAATGGACAGATGCTTTGAACAACACCCAGATACTTCTGGCAAATCCCAGTGGGAATGAGAATGTAGTACCTGTGAAAGGGCATCATGTGCTTTAGCTATGGCCCGATTGCTACCATTAATCACAGTGGTATTGTTATTAGTTACAATGTAACTGTGTGTATGTAAGAATTTGAAACTGTGCATAGATGTATACTGAGGCATAAGATCAGTTCCAGGGTAAAGACAATGCTCCAGCTGTTCACTTACACATTTAATGCAAAAGATTGACAGCCCAATAAATACAAATGATCAAGTTCACTGCTCCAAAGAAAGGCAAACACTTCTACACACTTCAAAGCAACCTTGCCTACCTACTACATAAATCTAACCCGTCTCGATTATCATAGGCATTGTGCAGCAAAATATTTCATCGTGGAACCAGTCTAATCTCTACTTTTAAAAGAGTGTGATACAGCAAGTAAAAATTAATTTCAATTTACAACATATTTAGGACTGAAACGCAGACTTCCTTTGCAGCTATCAGGGTATTAGCAACACTGGAATGTTAGCTTGACGAAGTGGAATATTTTCGAGCTAGATCGAATTGGTCACAGCACGTACAGCGGTTAATAAGTTGCCAAGTCAATTATCTGTCACTGTGGACACTCCTTTTCATTACTGTAGCATCATCTAACAGTGCAGGTGTGGTTTTAGCATTGTGCAAACATTCCTTCTAAGGGAAATACTTGAAAAAGTAAAACGCCTACTTATCAGTGTAAACCTGACAAGCATCTAAGTGACACACAGCAAAGAGTAGCCTTTAAAACCAGGCAAAGTTAAGCCTGTACCACAGGAACTCTCGTTTTACCACCACCATTCATTCTATCAAAATGCCTAACTACCACAGAACAACTGCTAGTTGTAACTAAAAATGCCCTCAACACTCGAATAACTTAGTTTAAAAAACTCACAATCTCAGTCCGAGAGGCAAGTAATTTGTTCTTCTCCTTCCTCCCACAGATTCCTCATCTTTTATAGACTCCCAAAGCAGAAGAATGATCTGGAGGAGGAAGGATAGCAAGGACAACAACCTAAACATGAAAACTCTGAAGGACTGCTCAGCCAAAACGACTGTCCTGGCCAGGCATAGAATCCAAGTAGTAATGCTTAGCGAACATGTGCCATGAAGCTCACGTCGCCGTTTGGCAAATATCCAGAACAGGGACACCAAAGTGCAGAGCAGAGGCCAACCCCTCTGGTTTAATGAGCCCTGGGATCCGCATAGACCTTTTTGCCAGTCCAATCATTGCATTCAGAGATGCAAAGAATGATCCACCGAGACATGGTCTGTTTGTTCACAGCCATGACGGACCGGGCAGTAACCAACAATAAAACGGGTCATCTGTCCTAGTCTGCCTTATCGGAGAGATGTAGAACTTGAGGGCCTGCAACAGATCCAGCCGATGTAAACACTCTTCTGTCTTGGAAGTATAAGGAGGAAAAAAGACAGGAAGATGGATCTTTTGAGAGAGATGAAGTCTGAGACAACTTTCGGAAGAAATGTGGGCCCAATTCTCATAATCAGCTTCACCTTGGAGAAAACAAAGTAAGGAAGATTTACTGACAACCCCTAGAGCTCACTTAACTGCCTAGGCGAAGTAATTGCGATCAGGATAATCAACTTAAGGATAAGCAACGTTAACAAACAAAAATGAAGGAGCTCAAATGGAGCGCCCATCAAAAGCGTCAACACAACATTTAAATCCCACGCCCGGACAACAAACTCAGGAATTGCATGACCATGGAGATTGCTAAAAGAAGCCTTATGCTGGGGTCCTGTTGATGACCGAAATGGCAGCAATATACCCAGTCACTCTACCAATGTGCAGGACCATCCAGGCCAAAGAAAAGAAAATCCAACAAAGATCATGTGGAGTAAGTAAAAGGATCCAGAGCCCTCTCCAAGCCAAATACCTACGTCACCTGCAGGTATCGATGAATTTGATAAAAAGGGAAAGGTACCTCGAGAAACCTCGGGGTACAAACAGAGGCACAAACAAAAGACAACCAATAAGTTGCAAAATTATTCTAAATAAGGCACAATAAGAACCACATGGCATTTTGTGAATGACTGTATATTTGGTTTTTTAATTATAGGACTTAAGAATACCAATTTTCAAGTCCAAAGCGACCATTGGCCAACAGATTGGTTAACTGAACATGTTAGTGAAGAGATATGCCAATTGGAATAGTTTCCTTTTTAGTTCCTTCTCAGCTACAGAAACCACAAAAAATTCAAAATTGAGTAATTAAGTTTCCTTTGTGTTAACTTTTCAGAAAGAATTAACCTTGCTGATATCAAATACCTGAAGAAGGGTTCAAATAGCCCGAACCGCATAATATGTGACAGGAGGCATATTAGCAACAACTCCCTGTCTAAGATATCAGTATATACAAGAAATTGTGTTTGTATAAATATTGAAATGGTGATCATTAATGAAATGACTGTCCGAATTGGTGTAATTTTTGCATTTTTTCTGATGAATATTGTTTGATGTAAATATATGGAAAAACTTGAAAACAACAATATAATATATTCAAGATAATTACAACAGTGAGATTGTGATTAATTTGTTTGTTGGAACAATTTATTTTGAATAACAAACTTTTTCTACTTAATGCCATTTGTGCTGATTTAATTTTACTTTAATGAACAAGTCTTATTCAGAATAATTTTTGCAACCTATTGGTTGTCTTTTGTTTGTGACTGTCTGTACCCCGAGTTTTCGCGAGTTACCTTTCCCTCTTTTCATTATATTAGATCTAGTAGCACAGATCTCAACAGGGAGCACCTATATGTTTATTGATATTCACTTTAAATTAGCTTAAACCAAATAAGTACCTAGTCGAGTGCACCACTATAACTAACTTTTATAAATGAATTTGGTGACAGGTCTTCTAGCAGAGAGGATAATATCCAAAAGGTCCTCTGACAAATCCCACTACTAATACTTGAGCCTTTCACAAGCCAGGTATGACAGTTCAGGCTGTGGAGGTTAGGTGCAGGATTCCCTCCTCCCCGGAGAGTGGGAGAAGACATCTGTCCTCTGTGTCAAGTGCCAGGGAGGGCAGATGACCATGCCCAATAACTCCAGGGTACCATGTTCTCCCGGCCCAGTCCGGTGTGATCAAGATCCTTGTGGACCTGAAGAGGCACAGTCTTCTGAGAACAAGCGGTACGACCGGTTTTGGCAGGAACACAAAACAGGTCAAAGTCCCACCTGACTCTCAAGGCGTCCCCCAATTCCAAGACTACGGAGATCCCTGGAGCAGAACCACTTTCACTTTCTGTTCCCACTGGGAGCGATGACATCCACTGGAGGAAGAGCTCCCACTGGTGGAAAGTCAAAGAGATTTTCTGCTCAGAGCATCCAGTAGCACGTTCTCTTTACCAGCCATGTGGGCCGCTGTCAGACACTTTCTCCAGAGCCCAGAACGACAATCGCATTGATTCTCTCCACAGAGGCAATGAGTATTCACTTGTTGAGGTAATGCATGGCTACAATGTTGTCCGTCAGGACCAACAGCATCTTGCACTTCACACAGGTGAGAAAAGACGTCCTGGTCAGCTGATGGCACGAAGCTAAGCTTCAGCAGACTGACTTGCACCCACACACTGATGGGGATCACCGTCTGTTCAACGTAAGTTCTTGGAAGGGCCGGTCCCGGCCTTTCAGGCATGCATCTGTGACCAGAGTCACTTGTGGCCAAGGTTGACGATACGAAGATCCTTTCAGGAGTTTGTCCTTCACGGATAGCATTGCAGGTCTGAGGAAACTCTCTCAAATGACAGTGAAGGTCTGGTGTTTGTACTTGAAACTGCGACCACTGAACTCATAAGACACTGCAACTACCACCTCATGCGCAGCTGGGACTCAAGCACCACAATGATGCAGGGGGCCATAGGATTCAGAAAACATAGAACAGCAGAGGCTTGAGCTCTTGCTTGTGGTTAGACTATCTTGCAGATGTTCGCCACTCTGTCCTCAGACGGGAATCCATGGCCAGGGACAGTGTCCAAAATCACTGTTATAAATGGGAGGGACTGGAACGGTGAAACATGAGACTATTTGAAGTTCAGAGGGCAGCCCAAACTATGAAACCGGTTGCAAGTCCGGTACAGGTGTGCCGATACTAGAACTGGGGAGCAGGCTAAAACAAGACAGTTATTCAGATAGAGAAAAAATTATAAGTTACTCACCGTAGTGACCAACGTACTCCTAGTCCATAGTCCCCCCTTTCCTGCATACTGTGTGGGGCGTCCCTCGCTAGGGACGGGAGATAATCTTTTTCAGAGGAAAAATCATCTTCCCCTTTAAATTTAGATGCGTGCGGGGGTGCGGCACTGGGAGCATGCGCTCGTCTGACTCCACCCACCAGCGCCACTCCTCAGTCCCCTTTGACGCGTAGAGAATATTACCATTACCTAATGACACTAGTTTTATTAGAGGGGAGGATGGTGGGACGTATGGAGGAAAGGGGACTATGGACTAGGATTACGTTAGTCACTACGGTGAGTAACTTATAATTACTCCTACGTCCCGTCCCCTTTCCTCCATACTTTATGGGCGATTACAACTGAATGTAGCCCCAGGGTGGAGAGCTGCCCCTCTTAAGAAAACAGGCTCCTTAACACTGCCTGACCAAATGCCACGTCCGACCTGGAGCTGGGATCCAAGTAGTAGTGCTTACAGAAGGCAGAGGGCTTAGCCCATGTAGCCACCCTGCTGATGACCTGCCACAGCACGTTGCATCAGGAAAGCAACCACCGTGCCCTTAGCTCTGATAATGTGGACATGCATATTTTCCGGAAGAGGTTTGTGCTGCCCCTCGTACGCCTCCTTGATGGCCGTAACCATCCACCTTGCTAAAGGAGGCCTTGGAAGCCCGATAGCCGGGCTTTGGCCCACCGAAGGTGACGAAGAAAGCATCCGATTTGCGGAAGCTCTTGCTTCTGTTCAGGTAGAATTTTAGAGCAAGCCTGACATCTAGACAGGGCAGTACCCTCTGAGCATCGTCCTTGGGGTCTGCAAAGAAAGTAGGTAGAACTATCTCCTCATTCAGTTGAAAAGAGGAGACCATCTTAGGTAAGAATGCAGGGTGAGTTTCAAGCACCACCTTGTGCTTATGAAAAGTAGTACAAGGCTCTGAAGCCACCAGTGCCTGGATTTCACTGACACTGCGTGTAGAGGTAACTCTCACCAGGAGGGCTATCTTTATTGTATCTAGCCGGATGTCCGCGGAAGCCATAGGTTCGAATGGTTTATGCGCCAGGGCGCCCAAGACCACGTTGAGGTCTCACACCAGGTGTGGCTTCTTGATAGGCGGGTAGAGTCTGGTCAGGCCCCCCCCCTCCCAAGTGTCTTTTGACCACCAGATTAGAGGATGAAAATACCTCCTCCTCTGAGTTCCAGTAGGCTCCGATGGCCGCCAGATAGGTGCGGCATGTGTCTACCTGCGCCTCAGTGTGCGAGATGTGCAGAGAAGGATACCACATCGTCCAACATGCAGGTCAATGGATCGACTTCCTTTGATTCCACCCAGTGACAGAACCTAGTCCATTCACTTCTGTACTGGCTCCTGAAAGCATCGCTCCTAGCACCTTATATAATGTCAAGGTTAGCCTGTGACAGATGCAGATGCCTTAGTGTGACCCGTTCAGGAACCAAACTGCGAGGGCTAATTTCCGGGGGGCAGGGTGGATGACTGTGCCTCTGTGATGTCAGTGTGGGAGCTGCGCCCAGCGGAAGGTACACCAGGGCCTGATCCGACAGGCTGAGAAGTTTGAAAACCATGGCCTTGCTGGCCACCACGGAGGTGCCAGGCCTCCTGGATCTTGCAAATTACCCTGTGGACCAGGGGAGTGGGAGGGAAGGCGTACGCGCGTTCATGTTGTTCCACTGGATCTGCATCGTGTCACTCAAAGAGCCCCAGCCTTACCAGGCCAGGAAGTAAACTGGGGTCACCTCCTGTTGGACCAGGTGAAGAAGAGATCCATCTGAAGATGACCCCATCTGTCAAAGATCCCCTGAAGGATCTGTTCGTCCAACTGCCATTTGTAGTTGTCTGCACCCAGCCTGCTGAGCCTGTCCGCCTCCAGGTTGGACTCCCCCGGGAGGTGAATCGCTGCCAAGTGCACGTTAGTCACCAGAGCGCACTCCCAAATGTTGACTGCTAGAGTGCAGATGGGAAGAGACCGGGTGTCACCCTGCTTGTTGATTTAATACATGCTGGTGGAGCTGTCCGTTTGAATGAGGATCATCTCGGCACTGATCATCGGGAATCGGGAGATAGGCTTTGAGAGCGAGCCAGATGGCCATCAACTCAAGCCAGTTGATGTGGGCCGCCTGCTCCTGACGAGACCATACACCAAGGATGCTGTGGCTGCCAAAGGTAGCTCCCCAGCCCTCAGGGGATGAGTCCGTGGTGATGGTAACCTGCTGAGCAAAAGGGCCTGCCTATCCGCAGGTTGTCGTCCATGCTCCACCAGATTAGGTCCTGGTAGAGATGAAGTGGGATGATGACCAGCTCCGCCTGCGAACCCTTCTCCTGACTCCAGGAGGCTGCAAAGTGCAACTGTAATCGCCTCATTTTGAGTCTTGTGTGCAGCACTGCCAGGAGAAATGCTGCCATGATGCCCAAGAGGTGTTAGTACCACCACACAGAGGTCACTTCACTGCTCTGCTGAGAAAATGCCCCTTGGCCCTCATGATGGCTGTGATCTTGTCCTCAGAGGGGAAAATTCTCTCAGAGCTCGTATCCCAGATGAGGCCCAGAAATGTTAGACTCTGCGTGGGCTCCAGCTGTGACTTCTTGAGATTGATGGAAAATCCCAACTTGTGTAGTGTATTCATGAGGGCAGGCGGAGGCAGTGTGGTGGACTGCCTCCGGAGACCTTGCCCTGACAAGCCAGTCATCTAGGTATGGACATATGTGGTGACCCTGGGTCCGAGTAGGGCTGCCACTGCGGTCATCAGTCTTGTAAAGACCCTGGGGACCGAATTGAGGCCAAAGGATAGAACCTTGTATTGGAAATGAAAGCCCATGATCCTGAACCTCAGAAATGACAGATGGGGTTGCCAGATCGGGATGTGTAGGTAAGCATCCTTCAGATGCAGGGAGCACATCCAGTCTCCCGTGCACACTGTCTCTGCTATAAGCGCTGGGGTAACCATCTCAAACCTTTGTAGAGGGAGTGAAAGGTTCAAAGTGGAAAGGTCCAACACAACTCTCAGGCCTGCCTGGTTCTTCTTGTGTACAGTGAAAATCTGCGAATAGAAGCCCAGACCCTGCTGAGAGGCTGGGACTTCCTCCACTGCCTGACTCTACGAGCGATCGAATTTCTGCCAACAAGAGTTGCTTTCCCAATCTGTGGGAGCAGAGAGGAGAAGAGAAGGAGGGATAGGAAGACGGAAGCCCGTGGACACTACGCAGAGGGTGCAGGGTTCCGCAAACCTCGCATGTCAGCGTTGGGAGTGAAGGGCAAGCCTGCCCCCCCCACCGGAGACTCGTGCATTCGGATGGTTGTGTCATGACTTTTTGCCCTCTGAGGCTGAGGAGGGGGACTAGAAAAAGCCCTTGTGCACCGTCTTGTGTTGCTTGTGCCGGTGCTGGCTTGGGGGTCTGACCTGTCCGGTTGCCTGGACCGCCTTTCCTGGAAGCCCCGTAAACCTCTGAAAGACCGACACTTGTCTGAAAGCTGGTGCGTCTGGCTATGTGCCTCGGGAGTGGCCTTAGTGAGGATGGATAAGGATTTGGCAGTCTGGGAATTGTTCTTCTCAAGATCCTCGTCCTTAGTGGAATGGAACAGATCGCCACACTCGAAAGGGAGGTCCAGTATATGCTCTAGACATCCGGGTTGAACTTGGTCACCCGTAGCCAGGCCATCCTCCTCATGTCCGCAGCAATGCAAATGGTACGACCTGAGGTGTCAGTGTGAGCCACCGTGGACTCCATTATGTCCTGCGCTACAATCTTGGCTTCTGCCAGCCCTGCCTTGAAGCGCGCCTGGCTCCGCACCGGAAGTTCTAGAAGGAAGTCAACCTCCGCCTGCCAGACTCTATACTAATATCAGATTATACGCATGTGTAATCTGAAGTCTCTAACCCCGGAAACTTCTACCCACTACTTCAAGAGAGGCTGGGTGTTCTGGAGGAATTTGACAATGCTGATGACCTGGCTCTTCAGATCACAAACACCCTTGTGGAAGTCACCAATCAGCTGGCGCCCCTGAAAGGTTGTTACATTAAAAGTGAAGCCATTCATAAATCCTGGTTCAACATTATTATTCTGATCAGGCAGAAAAAAAAAAACAGCGGAACGCTGTTGGTGAAAATATCCTTCTGCAACAACACTGGCCAATTACAAAACTTTGGTAAAACAATACAAGAAGGCCATTATGATGACCAAATCTGGACTTCTATAACATGATCCTGAAAGCTAAATCGAGTTCCAAGGAACTATTTTCTATATTGTGTGATTTTAAGAGTAAACTGCCCTCTCTCCTAGCTCAAGTGAATGCTAAAGATTGGTGTCAGTCTATTAATGACTCATTCATTAATAAGGTTCTTTCTTTCAAACTAATATCCAAATCCTATACTGGCTACGTCTCAGGTGGATGGTAAAGAAGTGGTTTTCACATCACCTTCGTCCATCGCTTTATCCTGTTCTGTATCCTTTATTGCGAAAACTATCTCTAGTATGAAGGCCACCTCGTGTCAATGTTTGCCCCTCCAGTCGCTTCATCAAGTGTCTGGATGTTCTTTGTCCATGGGTCACTAAGTTTATGAACTTATCGTTCACGGAGGGAACTGTCCTACTCCTCCTCACAGAAGCCTGGGACACACCCCTTTGAAAAAAGGAGTCCATTGACCTGTTTCTTCAAGAGAATTATTGTCCCATCACTAATGTGCCCCTTCTTTTAAAATATTCCGGATATGGGGGGGCGTGGCTTGGAGGTGCCGCGTGTGGCATGGCTCCTTAGAAGCTCCCGGCTAGCTCCATGTTACGAGCCTAACTACGGCGGCTTCGCTCTCCGTTTACCGGCATGACACATCTTTAGAAGGAGGATGGAATGGAGAGCATGTCACTGATTAAATTCTCTCCTAATTCGTATGGGTTGTGGAGCTACGGCTTCTGTCAGTTGCCGAGCCCTTCACGGAGAAGGTAATGAAAATGGCGACTGTTGCTCTCTGCAATACAGAGGAACGTGAGCAGAGCAGAGAGCCACTGCGATGAAGCAGTCAACTGATCCCGACAGCGATTCAGCAAAGCTGCGATGGAATTAACAACCGAGCAATACCTGCACTAGTTGCGAGATCCGTCACCCTGCGCCGGACACCGGACTGGTACTGGAGCCAGAGCCAGCACAGCACCCTTTGCGGCTTGGTCCTACCGCGTTTGGTTGCAGCGCTTGAGGTGCTGCGGGTCGCGCAACGAAGCGCCAGGCAGTCCCTCACCTACATATTCACCAGCTCTCCTGTAAAGGACTAGGCACACCAGCAAGCAGGGGCTGGCCATGAGCAGACTGGAGCAGGGGTCCATGGTCCTGAGCTCCCAACCACCCCTGGGTCGGTATATGATATATGATATGATATGGTATTTGTAACGCGCCTATACACAGGTGTTTCAAGGCGCGGTGGAAGGACTGCAGCGGTATGCTCATAAGGATCTGGCAGCTGGGGTAGTGCCAAGGCATATAGCTTCTTTAGGCGTACTCCCCCACTCATCGGAAAGGAGGACGGGGTAAGCACGTGCGATGTGGGGAATTCCACCTTGTAACCAGCCTTCATTGTGCCCGCCGTGCGCGCACCCTGCTCCTAGCGCGGCTGCCGAGGGGTCCCGGTGCGGATCATGATGAACTACCCCACACTATACTGATCTCTGGGGTTGAGTTCAGTTCGGGGATTCTGAATTCTCCGGTTCCGTGGCTGGCCTGGGAGTTCAGATGTCAACAGTCTGCCTGAATACAATGACGTTAGTGCCTCTGGTGCGGTGACAGTGGGAATACGTCTGGGTTACTAAGGCTACAGTGCACCAACACCCGATCCCCCCTGGGCCTGCTTGAGTGTAACATCTGAACTGGCTTGCCACTTCTCATCTAATGCAGCGCCAGCACCGGGCAAGTCAAGCTCTGGCTTGGCAGGTTAGGGCGGGCCAAGATACCCAGATGCGCCTGTGCCTAATGGCGCTCAGAGCAGAGGAGGAAAGCAATCTTCAGTGAGCCGGCTGGAGAACTAGGGAGAAAACACGTACAAAGCTTCTATTGGAACCGATTGATAAAGGTACTCCCAATGCATCTGCTGGTTAATGGCGTCTGGGGGATAGCAATGTCAGGGGGTAGCCTCGTTCCTGGGACGGATTAGTGTCCTCCTACAGCCTCTTGCCAGGAAAGAACTGCAAACCCTCCTGGCGCTTATCAGCAAGCTACCATCTGCAGGGCAACACTTCACTCAGCAGAGGGTATCTTCCACTTATCAGTGGCTTGTCTTCATACCTACTGTCTAAAGCACCTATCTGAGTCATCCGTGAGGGTGTAAGTTTCACACAGCACAAGTCTCCTTGCTGAGGGCCCTGCGCCTCTGGGGATCTTGAATCAAGGGTTTAGCTTAAGAATTGCCTCCATTGCAGTCCCATCACACCTTCGGACTATCGGGAACAATGGCGAAAAGCGGTAAGGCGACCTGACAAACAGACATTGCCGCTCTGATGGGTAATAACAATCCAGAAAATTTAAAAAAAAAAAAGGGTGAGACGTCTGCAGAACAGGTGCCGGGATCCAGCGAATCCCTGGATCTGGAACAGCTAGCTACAAGGGCAGACCTGAAGGATCTTCTGGCTGCCATAACAAAAGAGATCCAAAAAGGCACGGATGCAGTGACAAAAAAAATGGATTCCCTTGACCAAGAGGAAGGAGGCAGTGGAAAGTAGCATGGCGGAGGCTGAAAATAGACTGTGACCAAGCTTCTGAATGGAAGAAAGGTCAAGACAGACTAACAGTTCTGGAAGCACGGTGCGAAGCGATTGAGACAAAACTGGAGGACGCAGAGAATACGTCTAGGCGGAACATCTGCATCCGTGGGATCCCACTAGCGGTCCCGGACTCGAAGCTTCAGGCCTATGTGGTGGATTCGTTTAGGTTCATCATAACCCTTCCTGATGATTCTCCGCTGGAACTTGACCGAGTGCACAGGACGATCCCGCGCAAATCAGCTACCTCGCCTCCAGATGTTCTGGCCGGAGTCGATTTTTTTAGGCTGAAAGAGGAAATTATGAGAGAAGCTAGGTCAATGCAACAAATCTCCTTCAGAGATTCCAATATCCTCCTGTATTAAGACCTGGCAAAACGCCACCCTCCAGAAAAGGAAATCCCTCAAGCTCTTGACTGCCTGGTTACGTGAATTGAAAATATTAGGGCTTCCCAACATCTATAAGATTTTCCTGGGAGAGCGTGCAGCACCAGTTCCACTCTTTGAAGGAAGCCGAGAAAATTATGGGCATCCAGGGAGCAAGTGACGGATCGGAAGTAGAGTCGAACACCAAAGATCCCTCCAAAAAGCAAGCTGGGATGATATGGACGAGAGTGGACAGACGGCGCAGGCCCCGAGGTAGTCCGCGTAGAAAGCACAACCCAGACTGAGCAGTCATATAGCTCTGAATGCAAACAAGGTTGGTTTTGGGCCCCACGCTATCTTGCCCCCCCCCTCCATCTGTTTGGGCTTGGGAGGAGGATACACTGTGGAAACTTTCTCTTTAGCCAGGGGGTTTGGGGGTGGGGGTTTTGTGGTATGAGGTGCTCAGTGGGGGATGGAGTTGATCCGAATGTTCTCCCCATTGTTTGGGATAAGCCGGTTCATGTCAAAATTTCTGCAGATTATCAGCTTACCCTTTGCGAAACCAAGTTAACGGGATACCTATGCCTCGCTGATAAGTTGGGCCCAGTTGGCCATTAGTGCTCATGGTTGGAGCACTTCCAGTTGCCCAGTTGGGTAGGAGAATCTCCTGTCTTGAGGTGTGGGGGTGGGGGGTGTTTAAAATGGAGGGAGAAAGTTCCTGGGGTAGAGAGGTGCTACGAATTACACTCCCACATATGTTGAAATGTTACCACAATCAGACATCCACATACAACGCAGACTCTTTCTACCAGGACCACATTGCACAGGAAGCTTGATTAGGAATGGCCAAAGCTGCTACTAAAGCTGTATTCATTATGGAGTATCATGGGGCAGGCTAACGAAAGAGAAATTCGATTTCTCACATGGAATGTTCAGGGCCTTGACTTTCCGGGGACGTGTGGATCGGTGGAGCATAAACTCAGTCAGCTAGAGGGGGACATAATATTCCTTCAGGAGACTCACCTGCTTCAGGTTGATGAGAAACTGGTCAGATTTAAAAGGTTTAAGAACAGGTTCTTTGCCACTTCAGGGGCGAAGAAGAGGGGGGTAGCTATCTTATTGAGCGAGAGGGTCCCATTGTCGAAAATCACAGTTAAGCGAGTTCTGGGGGGCAAGTTCCTACTAGTGAAGGGTCTACTGGTGGAGCAGCCAATGACCTTAATCACGGTTTATTGCACAAACACTGCTCAAGATACATTTTTAACAAGCCTGATTCTGGTGATCTTGGCATTCTCGGAGGGGCATTTAATCATAGGTGGGGGTTTCAATATGGTCCCAGACCCCACTGCAGATAAGACAGTCTCGCTGTCCAAAGTAGACCATTCGCTAGCACTAGCCTTGGCTAGGTTACTTAGGGAAACGGGTACGGTCGATGCATGGAGGTTGGACAATGTAGGGGTCAGTGACAACACACTATTAACACGCACATAAGGGGTTTTCCAGAATCAACCTTCACCTGGTTACAACTGCAATTTACCCATGATTAGACAAAGTGGAGATATACGCGGGAACAATCTTGGACCATGCCCCAGTATCGGCTGACCCGAGTATCCGCGGCTCCCCCCAGTGAGGTATTGGAAGCTATGTGATTCCTTGTTGCTAGATGCAAACATAAGAAGGGAAACTGAGGAAACGCTAAATGACTACTTCTTGGAAAACTCGGGAAAGGACACCCCCATTGGAGTAGTTTGGGATGCCATGAAAGCGGTAGTGCGGGGTTCCCTCATTAGTGCCGAGGCGGAACTACGAAGAGTCTCGAAGATCGTAGGATCTAAATTGGAGGGCTTGATAGCCTCGCTGGAAAAAGACTTGCAATCCCGCTGGACAAGAAAGGGGGAAAGGGCACTGCGTAAAACTAATATAGCACTGGAGATGCACTGGGCGCATCGCTCAGCAAAATCATTAGCATACAAGAAACAGTTTTACTACAGTAAAAATAATAAAGCTAATCGCATTTTAGCATATAAACTGAAAAGAACACACACCAGAAACAACAGACTGCCTTAGGGATTGGAAGGGTCAGGCCCAATATAGAGACCGAGACAAAATGGAGGTGCTTATGGATTATCACAAAGCTATCATGTCTGGCCGACCAACAATCCTTGATAATATGCCCAGTTATCTCCGGGCTAGCAAAACGCAACACTATAAAACCCTATTGAACTCTTTAGATGATCCAATCACTCAGGAAGAGATGGTTGAAGCCATTAAATCACTTAAAAATTCATCTCCGGGAACGGACGGGTTAACCGGCAAATTCTACAAATCCTTCTCACATATTTTGGCCACGCGATTGACAACCTTGTTCAACTCTTTGAGCACTGGTACCATAACTAAATCGATGGCAGAATCATTGACGGTTCTTCTCCATAAACCGGGGAAGGATCGCGAGCAACCGGCTTCATACAGGCCAATAACCTTAATGAATAATGATGGTAAACTTTACTCGAAAGTCCTGCATATTATTGCCCAAAATCAAATGGGATTTATCCCAGGAAGGGGGACACACGATAACATCAGGCGCACCATAGACTTTATTGAATGGGCAAACAGGACAGGGGAAGGGATGTTCGTAATCTCATTGGACGCCCATAAGGTGTTTGATTTAGTGGACTGGGGCGATGTCCGGAGGGTCTTGCAACATTGGTGTTTTGGTCCGAGATTTAGAACATGGGTCATGGCCAACTATCAGATACCCACTACCCAATTACGGGTGAATGGTATTAGGTCTGAAACAATACGCATATCCAGGGGAACGAGGCAAGGCTGCCCCCTGTCGCCATTGATTTTTGCTCCGTCTATGGAGCCGTTCGCAAATAGGATTCGACAAAATTCAGAGATAAAGGGGTTTGCTGTGGGGAGGCATGACTATAAAACTGCGCTTTACACGGATGATGTTCTGGTCACCATAACCAAACCCAACTCCTCCCTGGGCCCACTTTGGGGGGAAATTGAGGAATTCAGTCATGTCTCGGGGTTTAGGGTGAACCTTGATAAATCTGAAGCGATTGCAATTAATCTCACCGCGAAACATAAGTCAGACTTCAGTCAAACATTGCAAATCCCCTGGGCCACCTCTTCCATTGGGTACCAGGGAGTTGAGATCCCCAACGACTCATCCCAAATATCTCAGAGCAACTTCCCGCGACTTTTCGGCAAATTCAAGCATGACTTAGAAGACTGGCGAGCGCAAGAAATCTCTTGGTTTGACTGCATAGCCGCAGTGAAAATCAATCTGGTTCTTAGACTATTATATCACTGTGCGGCTCTCCCGGTGTAGATTCCAGATAAGTAGATCGTAACTCTGCAGAGAAATATTCAGAAATGTATATGGGGGATGGGGGTGAGGGGTAGAAACACAGGGTACCGAAGAAAATCATGCTCCGGGGCAGGCCGCTGGGCGGCCTGGGTGTTCCAGACGTAGCTAGTTCTGCATTAGCGGCGCAGTTTTCACATGCATACGCTTGGGTTCACTCATCAGACCACCCTCTTTGGAGGCAAATTGAGGAGGCCTGGTGCCCGGTTCCACTGTCAGATCTTCCACACTTACCATCTATCAAAGCTCAGGCTAATCGGGGTCCCCTTGCAGCAACAAGGAACACTGTGCACAAGTGGAAGGTAGCAGCCCACAAATGGGGCTGCACAACCTCACTGAGCCCGCTCCCGCCGATTTGGGACAACCCAGAATTCACGCCCGGGATCCACCCACACAGGTTTGCAGCATGGCAGGAGTGAGGGCTTCGGAAATTGTCATATTTCCTACAGGAAGGAGCTCCGTTATCTTTTGAAAAGTCCAAGGAAATGTTTGGGGTCATAGAAATAGAAAGGTTTCATTACTCCCAGCTGTGGCACTGGACTTCCCACAAGGTGGTAAGGGAGAGGGGGAGCGAGAGCCCTGACGGCCTCAGAGCACAATCTCACATCAACAAATCCAAGGGGGAAGTATACACAATCTACAAGCTTTTGGACAAAACTGACCCCTACAAGAAAGAAAGGTGTATGTTGGAATGGGAGAGGGACCTTGGGCGTGCTATAGATATAGAGAAATGGGGGAAGATTTGGTCTAGACTGCATAAAAGTGGTCAACGCGTTACGAACAAGGAAGGGGGCTATAGATATTATGCAACACAGGCTCAGTTGAACAGAGTCAATGCAGATATTTCCCCGAACTGCTGGAGAGGCTGTGTAGAAAGAGGGACTCTGTTTCATCTCCTGTGGTCTTGTCCTAGAGCGGAAAAGTATTGGAGGGAAGTTGTGGGCCACATTAAAGCAATCACAGGACTCTCTATTCCATGGGACCCAGGGATCATTCTCATGGGTGAAACTAGGGGAGGGGAAATTCCACTCTCTGACCACATGGCACATTTATGCAACCATCTCCTACTAGCAGCGAGAATTGCACTGGCCTGAATGTGGAAAAATGAGGAGGGTCCTGTGAGCTTGCTATGGTGGTTTAAATGTTGGGAAATTATTGTGGCAGAGAAAATATCGGCGATATGCTCTGGGAACTTGAACCCCTCCCTGAATACTTGGGCACCATTTATGAACTACTCTGAAAAATATCCAGCTCTCACTTGAAGACCCCGGCTCACACGTTGGATGCAGGACTGAGGAGTATCCTGACGTCTCAACAGAGTGCTGCGAGCATCCGGTGCTGGGCCCTTTCCTCCTCACCAATTGGGTCTTGTGTGCCCGGCTGACCCCCCCCCTCCCCCTGACTTTGCTCTATCCCCTGGGGAAAAGTTAGGCATGTGTTTCCTGATTATGTCTGTTGATGTATGGGATGCTAATGCTGATGTCATTGTATTTGAAAATGCTTAATAAAAAGTATTGTTGAAAAAAATAAATCTGGATAGAGTAGCGTATACGCAATTCCTGAATTTTGTTGAGGGCAATAATATTCTCCTGCCGCAGCAGTCTGGCTTCAGGAAGGAGCTTGGTACTGAAACCGCTATGTTAGACCCCAAGGCCAATTTGTTGCAGAACATTGATTAGGGGCAACCTTCTGTCATGATGCTGCTGGACCTATCCTCTGCCTTTCATCTTGTTGATCATACCATATTAGAGGATAGACTCTGGTCGGTAGTGGGCTGCTCGCTCAAGGCAACCCAATGGATCTCCTATTTTTTGGGCCCCAGGAATTCTAGAGTGAGTGTGGGTAAGGTCTCCTCCAAACCTACCCCCATTACCTGCGGCGTGCCACATGGGTCTTGTATTTCACCTGCGTTGTTTAACATCTATATGATCCAGTTTCTAAAACTCAACAGCCTGGGTGTCCAGTATGCGAATTACGCAGACGACACCCAGGTTGTCGTAAAACTCTCTGGTTCGTACTCTGTGGACTCGGCCAACCTTAATACTATTTATGAGTCAATACACTCCTGGATGGCTGCCAACTTGCTTGCACTTAATGCAAAGAAAACCGAGCCCCTGAATGTTGCTTCTAGTTCCAAACTGAAGTCTCTTCCCGAAGAGTACAAGAATTTCCTTATTCTTGGCTCTTTGATACCGGTGGCCAAGAAGGTTAAGACTCTCGGTGTAGTCATGGACGCCAAGCTTACTATGCATCACCATGTGGCCCAGATCATATCTTCTTGTGGCTTGATCAATAAACTCTTGTGCAATATTCAACAATTTTTGTCCCGCGAGAATATAGCAACTCTGTTGCAATAGTCTATGCGAGAATTAATGAGGATTGAAGCCAGTCTGCTTAGCGGCTGTTCGGAGTCTATTTCTGCTCTGCAAGTCATGCAGTTCGGGCGGCTGGGCCTGTCTAAATGTACTCATATTACTGCAGCTAGGCGGGACCTACATTGGCTCCCAGTCAAGCTTAGAATCAGGCACAAAGTTCTCAACTTGACTCACACGTGCTTTTTGAGTTTGGCTGGCTCCTAAGTACTTAGCAGCACACCTTCAGTCACACATCCCTGTCCGTCCGTACTCTTAGGTCTCAAAACCTATTTAAACTGGTTCAACCCAGATTCAAGCTGGCGAAGGCTGAAGGGCGCAGTTTCAATGTTCAAAGTCCCACTGCCTGGAATCTGCTGCCCCACTGCCTCAGAGCTTCCAAGTCTTCGGTTGAGTTTAAGAGCAAGCTGAAAACCTTTCTCTTTGACTTGCCGCCTGACTAAGTAGTCTTCTTTCCTCCCACCAGCCTCTGTGCCTCGTTTCCCTTCTCTCTCCTACTGTTTTAGTTGCGTTTGTCTTGTCCATTGTATGTGTGCGCCCTGAGGCCCATGGGCATGTGGCGCGGTATACAAGAATTCTTAATAAATAAATGCTAGGCGAATATACTGCAATATGTACAACATACATATAGCATGGATCTTTGTTCAGGGGCACAAAACATAGAAGCAACACTATACTTGAAGGTATGCCAGAATCCTCGCAGGCTGTGCTGGGAACACTAAACAAGACCTCATGGTTGAATATTCCTCCCCCTTCCCAGGCGAAGTAGGGAGCGTGCGTGCACGCACACACACCCCCCCCCTTCATGCTTTGAGAAATTCGAAAGGAATGTGAACGGCCCAATACGTGTAACGGCTGCGGCCGGTTGTGAAGGAAAAACCCATGGGAGCCAGGGCAGAGGTCTTGAGCAGCCAAAACGCAAGCAGAACATTTAGGACACTAGCGCCCCCCAGGATAATGGCCATCCCATTTGAATTATCAGATGCCCATGAGCAAAACTCCTAAATCCTTCACTATTTAGACTGATTAGTGGGACTTGCAGGAAACCCAGGCCTGCCCCTCGGGAGGGGTAGTTGATAAAGGGGGCAAGGGGGGAGTAGAGGACAACAAAGCCTGTGATTTGTACCAGGGAGAGCAAAGGATGATGCCAACTCTTATAAGATTACAGTGGGGAGGCATGACGGGGAGCCTGTGTGCCTGGGATGAGAAAAGGGATGCTTTATTCGCTAACAACCAGATTGACCTTGTAGTTAGCCACTGAGCTCATGTTGACGGGCCGGTGCACATCATATGATCAGGCCTTGGGCTAGGTCAGTATTTTCAGAAACCTAACCAATCATTTTACAGTAATCCAGGGTGAAGAGCGCGTCAGGGAAAACGTGACCAATGAATTGGAGAGACCTAAACG
Organism: Ambystoma mexicanum; assembly: GCF_040938575.1. Lineage (NCBI taxonomy): Eukaryota > Metazoa > Chordata > Amphibia > Caudata > Ambystomatidae > Ambystoma > Ambystoma mexicanum. Next base: position 494,713,756 of record NC_090936.1, on the reverse strand, counting down.
TAATCAGTAGTATGTTTATAGGTTGTAGCCAATGAGGGTGGGGTATGAACGCTGTAAACTGTGTGCGTCACAAGACGATTTTTGCAGTTATCACGTGCTATTTGCTTTGACTAAGGGAGAGAGCTCTGTGGCAGTGGACTTATAATACCCCGTCGCCTTTACCTTTCTGTATACAAAGAACGCCCTTATTCTTCTCCCAAAAGAGTGCACCAAGCCTTTCTCCGTAGAGGGTTATTTCTTGGCCTGGTTGGTGAGAGATTACTCTACAAAACTGGTGATCCCAGACTCCCCCACGAGGCTGGAGGATTCCAAGCCGTACATCCGGAGGGGCCACACCCACCTGCAGGGACCAGTCCCTTGAGCGCACCTTGGAGGGGTTTACAGGAGCCGTGTTATCAGGATTCCTGTCTGATCTTTGGAGCAGGGTTCTGTCCCCGGATTGTGCAGGCCGTTGATGGGACCCTGTGACGGAGGATTTCGGGGGAGTACATAGATGTAAGTGCACCTTTTGCAGGAAAAAAAACAAGCCGAGTAAGGGAGGGGAGCGTGAGTGTGTGAGGAATGGTGTGGGTGCAGTGAGTGAGGGATGGGTGGTAGGTGTGGAAGACCACGTGGCATTTTATATAGGCTGCTTTGTTTATAATATACACGATTGTGGTGTAAAAAGGCCCTTTCCTATTTTTCTAGAGAAGAACACAGCACTGCACAATGAAGAAAAGAGGTACGGATAGAGGCTCTGTATATTCAGTGGGCCTGGGATCCCTCGGCCCAGTGTAAGGGGGGCAAGTAGTTGTGGTAGAAGCCCCTTGTGGAACTGGGATCGCATCACCTATTATAAAGGGGGTGTTGGAACAAAAAAGTAGACTTTATGGTGAGTTTGTTGTCGATAGCTTTATTGTGACGAGGAGAGGCCTAGGGAGGGCCAGATTTTATTGTGTGAGGGAAGGTTTACGGGTGGGGCGAGTATGTGTGAGAGCAGTGCAGGGGGTTGTGAGTGAGGGTAGGGTTGGGTATTCGAAGCAGTGAATAAAGGGGGAGCGAGGAGTAACTGGTGAAAACAGCTCTGCTGGTTTGCAGCATGGCTAATAGAAGTATTTTAGAATGGTGATAGAGAGGTGCTATGATGGAGCCGGAAACCTTGCTGGAGTATATGTGTAAAGCCTTTCCTTTGTACCGAGAACAAATTCTTAAATACCACAAGGAATGGCTAGTAGAGACTAACGGAGGAATGTATAAACCATGGACAGAACAGGAAACAAAGCTATTTTGAGTCACATGTATACCATTTTAGCAGCTAGGTATATAGGGAAAACGTTGAAAAACAGGAATGAAGTGCTGGAATTCTGGAAGATGGTGAAGATTTGGAAGATGTTCCTATCGATCCCCATAAAATGGTTAAGGTGCTGCCCACGTGTCCAGACCACAACCACGCCTACTGCCCCAGTACCCCCGCTGCATTATTACCAGCAGGAACAGACTAGTCTCCTTCCCCCGCTAGGGTGTTACCCCGCCCGCACTTCGTCAGGATACACAAATCACACGTATGTCCCTTTGCCTTCTACCGCTCCTCCACCACCCACACCAACCCAGTATCATAACCTCCCCAACCCAGTAGCAAGAGCTATGCACATGGAGACACAGACAGAAAACCACAGAAGGAGTTGGCAGTGTTGAGAAAGGCAGAAGAGGAACTAGCCAGGTTGAAGTTGGACAGGAGAGCTGGGCAACGAGCACTTGCAGGAACCGACGAATGGACAGCAGGTGATATTTTGTTTCGAAGAGACACTACCGCTATTAAGGATGTGCATATAGAAACAGAGAAGGAAGGCATGCAGTTTGGATTATGGGACGGTACGATCTAATGAGTATGACCGCACGCGAGAAGAGGATGAGCAGTGGGATGCAGAGGGATACTCTGGACCAGTTGGTAGAATAACAGCTGCCTGTAATTTCCACGCAAGATGAGTTTGTGGGGACCTAGATTAAGGAACAGAAATGGGCGCATGGCCAGGGGAGGAAAGGTCACAGCGGGGAAGAGGAACGTGACTAAAATGGTGGGAGCACAGTTCCTGTTCTTGCATAAGGGGCCGGGGAGGGCCCAGTATAAACCATGGGCCCACATGGACAAAAATAATCTAATAAAAGCGCTCTCGCCTCTCACCGCTGGAGTGGGTAAGTGGATATATGCCTTTGGGAAGCAGACAGCTGGTACAACCTTGGCTGTAGGGGATTTGAAAAGTTTGTTTCAATATTGGGGGACCAAGCTAATGACATTTGGGATAAGGTTGGGTGTGAAGTTAGGGTATGATAGTCATGATGGAGCGCATTTCAAAGACATTAGGCACCAATTACGGCAGGTGCTGCTGCGCACATATCCAGATACACCTAATCTCCAATCAATAATGCAGCAAACAATGTGGGTTGAGGACCCCGCACAGTATATCTTGCAAATGCAAGCAATGTGGAGGGCAGAGACGGGAGACTCCTGGGACTGAGCATTTTTGTTTTATTATTTCACAGTGAAAAGGGGACTTCCGAAGGAAGTGCAGAAGACTCTTAATAAGAGAGCGGGATTGAAGCTAAAGGATTGGTGGAAATACAGTATTATTTCAGGGGCCCCGGGAGGATGAGGTGGGTTTGGAGGAATGGGGCCACATGGAGGAACGGTAGCAGGACCGTCTTGGACATGTGTGGAGATGGGCCATTTTTACAGGGAGTACAGGAGCAGATAAGTAGTTGCGTACCCACAGCAGCAGCCATATCTGCAGGAACGCCCCGGCCCTGTACCCCCAGTCTTATATGCAAGCACCTCCAGAAGTCACATATGGTGTGCCAGTGCCCATAGCCCCGCCTACAGCCATTTCCGCAGCTGCCAGCCCCAGGCTCTGGACCAACATATGAGGTACATCCGGGGCCACAGCAGGGTCCCCAGGTGCAGAATAGTGGCGCATTACCAAGGGGCCACTGTTGGAGGGAACCAATTTGTTTTTCCAGGAACAAACACATATCCAGACTAGGACAGCCCACAGAGAGCTTTTGCGTGTCCAGTTCCACCAGTCACTGCCAACCCAGAAGAGGAATCCTTGGAGGGCGTGGAGGCAATAAACCATTAATTTTGATGGTTGATACAGCTGCAACTAAACCATGCATTAGTGAGTGAGGATTCCCTTCGTCAGGCAAGATAATGGACATGCAAGGCATCTCTAGGGCAGTACAATCTGTTCCAATTACAAAAGAATGACCCATTAAAATAGTCGAAAGAATGATACCGCCCCATTGTTGTTCTCCACCATGACCCCCATCAATCATCTGGGTAGAGACATCTTAAGTAAGCTCAACATGATCATCTCGTTCACTGAGGGGTGCGATGTGTTCGACCCCCAGTATTTGCTACGTGAGGGTCACGTTGATCATACATGCTTTCGGAAATGGGCAGTGGCAAGAGGAATACCAGTGGCCCATGATTTACTTATGGGATCACTACTACTTAGTCCAGTACTGTGGGTGATCAATCAGTATTGGTGGGTGCCCTCTGAATTTTTGTTCAGACCTGCCCAGTCCCAAGAATTTTTTGCTGGCACTATCATCATGCTTGACATAGAAGGAGTGTTCGTGTCGAAGGAAAGGATTGTGTTAATAGCCACAGACATCGATGGGGAGAGTGGCATACGATTTTGTGTACTGACCCAACCAAGCCCCTGAGACACATAACTGATGAAGACTTTTTTGAGAACAAAGAAAATGATGGGGAGATAATATTGGAAGTGTGCATCCCTTCAGAGATAATACAGTATCAACATGTGCCATGTTATTGGCAGGGAGTGCCCCTTCATTTGCCCAATAGGACTTATCTCAGGTACCTGACAAATTGTGGACAAGCAACCCGCATGATCAGCCCTACCAATAAGGGGTGTATGGGCCACCTTTACTCTAAACAAATAGGCAGATACTCAAAAAATAAAAATAGGGAGTAAAAATACCCCCAACAAAAAATAGGAAACAGACGTAGAATCTTGTGCCCCTACTTCCGCTTCTACATAGCTCCATGGATATGTCTGGACCAGAAGTGCACGTAGTACCACAGGAGGAAACTTCTATTGCTGCCTAATCAGAAGAAGTAAACACGGATCTTGTAATATGAATGAATAACAAGGTGCAAAGAAATAATAACATTTATATTTTCCAGTTAAAACATTTTAACTTGCTTATAAAATACTCCCATTGGAAATTGGACCTACGTATTTAGATATCAGGTAATTTCCCCACCAATAATACCGCCATATATATGGTCGTCGGGAACGGAAATAGGCAATATTATTAGTGGGGATAATTTTTGGGGTAAATGGGAGCACAGGATGCGGGGGTGCCCCCGCTCCCTTTAAAATAATATGGAGGCTGCGGGGGTCCCCCCACATGTTTAATGGGTTAATATCACCGCAAAAATATGGCGCCATTCTTGTATGGCGATATTCTTGCGGGGATATTAACACATGGAACCCATATTTACTCCCTAAAAAATCATTGTACTCCCAGGTTTAAAAAATAGGGAGTAAAATACTCCCCATTTCCAAATCTAATCTGGAGCACTGCTCGTGATGTAGGGCTCCAACAGAGTGTTGCACCAATTCTTATTACATTGAATTCAGTTGCAGCGTTACCCAGAGTTAAGCAGTAGCCCCTACCGAAAGCAGCTGAAGAAGGAATTTATGACATCATTATGGCCCTTTAAGGCCAGGACATTATAGTTCCATCCAATTCTCTGTGCAATACCGCTATTTATCGTGTGAAGAAATCGAAGGGGCAAGTTGGAGAATGTTTGAGGGTTTACGCCCCCTTAACTAGGTGGTACAGCAGAGTTTCCTGTGGTTCCTAATCCTGCCATGATTGTGGAACATACCCACAGCGGCCACACACCTCTGTCGTGGACTTGAAGAATGTCTTCTTCTCGGTCCCATTCTATCGGGATTCTCAATATCTCAAAGCATTTACATTGGACGGGAGGCGGTTCAAACATACTAGGCTCCCACAGGGGTATTGCGAGTCCCCCAGTATTTTTAACAGGGTTCTGCATGAAGATTTGGGTAATATCCAAGTGCAAAGTACAATCATTTTCATTTAGTATGCCGATGACTTGGTGTGTAGCGATACTCAGCAACAGTGTATGGAACATTCCATCACATTATTGCAGTTGTTGGCCGAAAAAGGATGCAAGGTGGATAGAGCGAAGCTGCACTATTGTCAGTAGGCTGTACTGTATTTAGGGCAGTTGATTTCAGTCAATTGTATAAGAGGGACTCTGAAATGCACAGTAGCAGTGTGCAGCACGCACCAGCCAGTAACAGTCACGGATATGCAAACATTCTGGGGCTGTTTAACTATTGTAGGGCATGGATGTTCAACTATTCATCGTATACTCTACCACTGCTGCAGTATTGCAATATTATTTAGACTGATGAAATGCTCACCAATTTTCAAGAGTTGAAGAACGTCATTTCTACTGCCCCTGGTCTAGCAACCCCACATTTACACTAAGGAGTTTTATGTTTTCTTTGATAGCCAGATGATGACGGCAGTTTTGACAAAACATAACTCCATGGGTCACAAAGCTTTAGCGTATTATAGTGGTATGTTAGATTCAGTTATGCAAGGACAAGAATTTGCTGCTTTTGCTATTATAATTGTTTTTATAAGGCACTTAATACCGGAGACCCATTTCTAAGCACGAGACCGGGATTAGAACCCGTGTTGCCAAGCGTGGTCTGGCTTCCAAGACAAACGCACTGCCCCGCAGCGATCCCCCGGGGCCTATTGAGAAGTCAGCCACAATTACCATGGGGTGCTCAGTAACTGTCAAACATGCAGTTTTTGCTATAATTGAGAGATCCAAGTCCACATTGACAACACAGAGGGCCTCAGCATATGAAGTTATCCTGTCCAGCCCATCTATTCACATTGTTTGCTCTAAGACAGTAAACACTGCCACCTTTTTGATAGAACCCATTACTGAGGAGGATGATGTTGAGGACTGTCACATATGAAGGACCAGACAATGACAATCCCAAAGCATGAGACTATGCCAAAGACAATGGAGAGGTGTTGTGTTGACGGGTGATCGACTATTGATCAGGGGACTGGCCAGCGACATACCTGGGGCAACAGTGGTTCGACTGGTTGATGGAGAGTATGAGGTGTTCATCCAACAAAGATTACCTAGGAAATACTCTGGCCAGGTGGCAGAATAGATTGCTCTTATTGAAGCGCTAGAGGCAGCACAGAGATGCAGAGCAACAATTTATTCAGACTTGGCATATGCAATGACAACCATGCATTCGAGATTGTCGAGGTGGATGAGAAGAGGGGTTCTGAGAGTGGATGTATCTGCAGTACAGCATGCAGCCCTCTTAGACTGATTCATGCTCTCACAGCCATCACTTACTGCAATCGTCAAGTTTGCTGCCCATACAAATGGCGATGAGTGTTTCTCTTGGCAATGAAGCAGTAGACATGGCCACAAAATTGGCTGCCAATGGAAAGGTGCCAGACATCCCTGAACACCCAGCACTTTTTAGTATGCAATTGCATATGCAGGTTCCGTATACTGTGTTACCCATTACTCAAGTTATTGAATTGTAGGCCCAAACACCTCAGAGTGAAAGGTTGCTGTGGCAGAGGAGGGGGTGTGCACAATCTCCTACAGAACTAGTTTGGAGACAGGTTTAGTACAGGGAAAGTAGTGATGCCCCAAGAATTGGTTCTAGTAGCATTTGATTAGTTGCACTACCCCTCACATATGTTTAAGCAGCATATTTCTGCTGATATGTAGGAACTCCTAAATATGTTTATATCAAACTGTATGATTTACCAGACATCTAGCACTGGACACACCCTGAGGACATGGAGGGCCCATGGCCCCACCCAATTGGTCCGTTTCGGGACCTCCACATTGATTTTGCAGATATGGGAGAGTGGTGCAATACCTTTCGAATTCTCATAGTGGTGGTGTATCCCTTCTCCTGTTAGATTGAGGCCGGTCCATGCGCATATCCTGATGCCAAGCCGGCAGCTACATTTTTGGTCAGAGAAGAGCTTCTCTTATGGGGAGTGTGCAAAGCTCTTTAAAGTGACAATGACACCCACTTCTTCAATGAGCTGTTTAAAGAAATTGCAACTCTTTTAGGGATTAAAAATAAGATGTGCTCTTATCCTCCAGGCCGACACCATTGTTGAAAGGATGAATTGCCTCTTGAAGGCTAAGCTTTCCAAATTATGTGTCATACTTAAGGAAAATTTGGTCCTTGCTTTTCAGTTAAGGGACTCAGCCCTGTAAAGACCACCAGCTCTTCCCCCAAGAGATTGTGACAGGGAGACGTTTGCATACGCCATTATCATCGGTGCGCAGTGCTTCTGATGCTCAGACGACTGTCAATGCTAGGAGACAAATTCAAATCGTACTTGACAGAATTAACAAAATGTATAAAATGTCTCTCGACAGATTGCGCCACGATGAGCGGAAGAAGTCCGTGCTGCACCAGATTCTGCGAAATCGCCACCATTCCAGCTACATCCAGGGATGTAGTGTATATCAGAGATTTTGTCAGCAGGTGGAGTGAGCCGTGCTGTAGTGGAGCTTATACGGTAGTGTATGCCACTCCACTTGAGATCAAGGTGAAGGAGCTGCAGTATTGGGAACATCTTTCTGATGTCAGGAATGCACCCCATACATCACCTCCTATGAGCAGATTGAGTGTTTTGTAAATGATATGAAGACAGAAACATTTGTGGCTACTTCTTGATTGTTACAGTTGTTTTTTTACATTTTGATCACTGAGTTGTTGATTCAATATATGTATCTGTAGTGTGGTATTGATACATTGCTCTTTTCAGTAATTGTTTTTATTCTAACAAACATGACTTTCAGTTGACAGTACACAGTTAAACTCCTTTTTCCAGCAGACAACTTTTTCTATAAGTCTCACTGTGCAATAGTTATTTTTTTATCTTTGCTGTGGGTTTCTGTTTGGTATATCTTTGTATTCATAAAGTGAGTTTATATGGTTAAGGCATATAAAGAGGGGATGGCAGTTTAGTACAGGGGGGTGTGGAAATAGGATATTTTTCAATGTCACAACACCTACTGGTGATTTTATGACCACTGTAATGAATTTTAAAAGAGCTCATATACAGGACAAAGTATTATGGCAATTATAGTTGCGGTTTAAAAGGTGATTTGATGAAGAAAATGAGTATGCTCAGCACAAAGGAGTAGTTCTTGATATATTGGCTGGTAAAGCCACATGCGCTCAGTGTGGAAACAGGTACAACAGGAGCTGTTATGTCTGCTCCCTCATCCCCCACACGTCAGGGGCACCCAGAATGTTCTTACCCCAGGAAATTACGTCCTAGGAAGACCAGTGTTTGGTTATATTGGCAGTGTGTGGGGTTCTCAGTTTGTTCCAGGGGCACATGGTAAAAGTTGTACACAAAGATGAAGAAAAATGTTCCAAACAAAATAGTAGCCCTCAATGTAAGTCATGACCCATGCTAAAATTGGATGGAGTGTTGTTCGTGTCAAACATGTGTGAAAAGACGGTGGTAAACTGCAAAGCAGGAGGCTTAGCAGGGTTCAGAGAGAAAAACGGTTTCACAATATGGGCCACATAGGTCTCGAAATTGATAAAATGGAGATACTAGAAGTTTCAGTGAAGGTCCAAGCAGCGGAAGAATATGAGTTTTGTTTCTGTGGACAGTGGAAAATTCCCGTTGGCACGAACATCAAATGCAACAAAACACTGTTCATTCCAGATCTTGCAAAAGGAACAGTAGCCCTTAAGGATCTATACTCGGTGTGCGGACAGCAAATAGATCTGCATTTCCTACCATACTGGCGAGGCACCTGTGCACTAACAATGCACTCAGCTATTCTTGTGGTACCCGAAGCTCATCTAACAATTGCATCCAAGTCTGGTATACAGCAACAGAACCAAGTTCTGATCCAATCCTCTCTCACCGAAGATACAGAAGAGGTTGTCGAATTACTTCTTGGAAGATTTGTCCAAACTGCTTAGAGCAATGCAGATAAATATCACCTGTACACCAAGACAGAGGTGTTCTTTGCCTCCCTTCTGATGCCAGGGGTTCAGGCAGCAGCCAATGCAAAATGGCTGCAAATCGTGAGATGGGAGATGATCCAGTTGGCAAGTGATACTGAACAATGCCTGAATGCCACTAAGATTGAATTACGAGTGATCCGGTTAATGACACTTCAGAACGGGTACGTCCTGGATCTTCTGACGGCGATGGAGGGGGACATATGTAAAGAAATTGGACTGTCTTGCTACACATACGACTCCCCCTCTTCCAAAATGATGCAGAAAATGGGTCCTTGACACATATAGGGGCCTTGTACAAGTTGAAGACTGGCAAGGAAAGTGAGGCAGTGGTGAAGGCTGAAGATTGATTTGACACGTTATTCTCGTGGGCACCAACATAACTTGGAGCAGTGGTGAAAATATTGGTCCCAATCGTGGTGCTCCTGTTGGTGTTATTCTGCACGTGCCACAAATGGCGCAATGACGATGGTTACCATCAGGACAGGAAAGGCTCTCCCAAGCACAAAGAAAAGGCAGGTTCAGAAGGAGGACCTAAGTAAGCCAGGTATGGTCAGAGTTGGACAACCAACACATTCCACAGGGACCCTGACTTCACCCCCACCTGACCCAGAGAATTAACCAGAGCCTTGGGTTGATCTAGCAGGTGATCACCACAGGAGGGTGGTATTTACCACACATGCATTCGGGAGTAGGATTCCTGGGATGGGGAAAGCTTTCATCATGTATGTAGGGTGTGGGTCCCTAAGGATGAACCTGACAGGGAGAAGGAAGGGTTAATGGAGGATTAACTAAAGGGACGAATGTTGGGATGCACATTCAGATCCCAGCCCTTCCCAAACGATTTTGATTGCAAAAGGTATACTAATACGTGGGAAATTCACATGAGTGGGTACAGGGTGGAGTCTTGTGGGTATAGACGAATGAAGCAGGGTATTCTTATTGTAGGACTTTCTAAGGTAAACAACTAGCAAGCTTCATAGAATAGTAGGCAAATATACTGCAGGTGTACAACATACACATAGCATGGATCTTGGTTCAGTGACACGTAACATAGAAGCAACATTATACTTAAAGGTAGACCAGAATCCTTGCAGGCTGTGCTGGGAAAACAAAACAACAAGGTCCCATGGTCAAAGATTCCTCCCACACCCCAGGCAAAGCAGGGAACACACACATACACACAGATGCATCTTCGAGCTTTGCGAAATGCAAAAAGAATCAACGGCGCAACACGAGTAAGGGCTGTGGCCGGATGTGAAGGACAAACCCATGGGAGCCAGGGCAGAGGTCTTGAGCTGCCAAAATGCAAGCAGAAGATTTAGGACACTAGCGACCCACAGGATAATGGCCGTCCGATTTGAACTACCAGACGCCCATGAGCAAAACTCCTAAATCCTTCGTTATTTAGACTGATTGCTGGGTCGTTTAGGAAATCCAGGCCTGCCCCTCAGGAGGGGTAGTTGATAAGGGGGAGGAGGACAACAAAGCCTGTGATTTGTACCAAGGAGAGCAAAGGATGATGCCAACTCTTAAAAGATTACGGTGGGGAGGCATGACGGGGCACTGTGTTTCTGAGATGAGAAAAGGGATACTTTATTCGCAAAGGATCAGACTGATCTAAAAGTTATCCACTGAGCTAATGTTGGTGGCCAGGCGCACATCACGTGATCAGGCCTTGGGCCAGGGCAGGACTTTCAGAAACGTAACCAATTATTTTACAGTAATCCAAGGTGAAGAGATCATCACCCACGTGTGAAGAAGTTATAGTCAGAGAAGAAGTGACTAATGAATTGGGGGCCTATACGTAATCAGTAGTATGTATATAGGTGGTAGCCAATGAGGATGGGGGCTGAACGTTTTACTTTTACTTTAATTTATATATCGCAACAATGGACCCGGAGGAATGAGGGCGCTAACAACAAAAAACCGAGGGGACAATGAAGCAGAGGGACAGAGAGTGAGATTAACCAGGAGGAAATGAAAGCACATTTTTTCTTAAATGGCTCAAGCTTGTTCTGAAGCCTAGGATCAAGCAGATCATCATTCCACGCCATAGGGGCGGCCACTGAAAATGCCCCCCTTTCAGTCTTCTTGGATCTACATATTGGGATCACTAGTAACAAAGTTATTAGATCTAAGGGCTCTACTAGCGGCCTTTTTCACAATAAATTCCTTCAGATAGCTTGGCATGCTGCCCAATGTGCACTTGAATGTGATCAGAAGGAGGCGGAAACTAATTTGCGCCGCCAATGGCAGATAATGCAAGGCTCTTCTAGTCTCCGACACACGATCATGTCCAGCAAGGCCCATTACAACTCTCATGGCCTCATTTCGTATCACTTGGAGTCTATTGGTTTCAGCGTTGCTGATACCTGCAAGTAGGCTACAGCAGTAATCTAATTCGGAGCCCACAATGGCTCTGATTAGAGTCTTGGCATTGGCCTGGGTTATGAGGGGGGGGGCAGATGGCCAAATAATTTGAGGTAGTACACTGCTGCTGAGACCAAACTCCCCACGTGGGCCTTAATGGAGAGATGCAGGTCGAAAGTAACTACCTAAGATTTAACTTTGAGTGGAGTAATCTTCGCATCACCTAGTGGCTTGCGTGCCGACAATCAGGAGTTCAGTCTTAGACCTATGAGAGCGAAGCCATTCAAAAAACCATTCAGTTTTCAATTCTAGCATACGCTTTGTTCATATTAGCTTCATCTTGGTTGTGGGAGCCCAACAGCGGGATGATGCACTGCGTGTCGGCAAAATTGGTGAACCAAATCCCTTCCTGCTCCAACAATGCAAAAAACGGGTCCATGAAAATGTTGCACATTGTAAACTGTGCGTCACTGATGACGAATGTTGCAGTTATAATGTGCTGTTTGCTTTGAAGAGAGAGCGAGCTCTGCGGCAGTGGACTTGGAACAAGTTACTTACCTGTAACTGTTGTTCTCCAGCATGGGTCTGGCATGGATTCACATGCTCATGAATATTCCCCGTCGTCAGGCTGGGAATCCTCGGTAAAGAAAAAACCAGTATCAGTTTTGTTTCTGATCTGTCTTTCGTAGTAATAACCAATCACTGGTCTCTGCGTCATACTGACCACAGCCAATGACTGCCCTCTACCTAAGCCCCGCCTCTGGCAGCCATCTTCAGATTTGGAAGCACGTGAAGTGGCAGTATGACCAAGTGAAGAGCCGCAGAGGGGTAGGCGGGAGGGTTTGCATGTGAATCCATGCCAGACCCATGCTGGAGAACAAGTGTCAGGTAAGTAACTTGTTCCTTCTCCAGCATGGGGTATGGCATGGATTCAAATGCTCATGAATAAAGAATACATAGCAGTACACACATGCACAACCACGGGAGGTGGCAAAGGCTCAACATTAAGCATTACATCAAACTCAACATTAAGCATCTTACCTCCTCACCAGGCTCACCTCAGGCAAACAGGTTGCGCAGCACTGCTTGGCCGACCCTGGACTCCTCCCTGGAATCCCGATCGACGCAGTAGAATTTCGTGAAGGTGTGCGTCGACCTCCACGTAGCAGCCCTGCATATGTCCAGCAGGGGCACACCAGAAAGGAACGCCGTGGTAGCTGCGATCGCTCTGGTGGAATGGGCTCTCGGACGGCCAGGCAGCGGTCGGTTTGCCAACCGATGACAGTACATGATACAGCCGGAGAGCCATCTGGAAATGGAAGCCTTCGAGAGTGCCTTCCCCTGATTGACAGGTCCAAAATTCACAAAGAGTTGTGACGTCTTCCGAAAACACTTCGTGCGGTCCACGTAGAACTTTAGCGCTCTAGCCACATCCAGCGAGTGCAAAGTCCTCTCAGCCGGCGACGAAGGCGACAGGAAGAACACAGGCAACACCAAGGGTTCGTTGAGGTGGAAGTCCGACGGCACCTTGGGCATGAAGGAGGGGTGCGTCCTGAGCACTACCCTTGTGTTGTGAAAAGTCAAGTACGGGGCCTTGCAGGAAAGGGCCTGGATCTCTCCCACTCGTCGTGCGGAGGTGATGGCCACAAGAAACGCTGTTTTCCACGACAGAAACTTCAACGGGGCCGAGTGCAGAGGCTCGAACGGAGGTCCCATGAGCTTGGTCAGCACCACGTTGAGCTCCCACGCCGGGGCCGGAGCCTCACCGGCGGGAACGATCTGAACAGTCCCTTCATGAACTCTTTCACCAGACGATGAGACCACAAGGACGTCCGCCCCGTGGTTCTGGTGTATCGGGAGATCGCAGCAAGATGAATCTTGATGGACGCGTGTGCCAGTCCAGCTTTGGCCAGCGTCAGCAGGTACGGCAGTACTTGGGGAGCCGTAATCCGTAGAGGGTTTATCTTCTGTGCGTGGCACCAGACAGAGAACCTCTTCCATTTCTGTCCGTAGCATTTAAGAGTCGAGGACGCCCTGGCCTTTGCAAGAACCTCTCTGCAGTCGGCCGGTATGTCGTATCCTCCACACTCTAGCGCTGCAGGAGCCAGGCCTGCAAGTTCAGCGATTTCGGATCGTGGTGGAGGATGGCGCCTCCTTCCCTGGAGAGTAGATCCGCGTCCACCGGCAGCTTGATTGACGGGGACGCTGACAAGTCCAGAAGGTCCGGGAACCATATCTGCCTCGGCCACGCAGGTGCGACGAGGATCATCCTGCACCGTGACCTCTTGAGCTGGTTGATGAGCCGGATTAGCAGTGGCAATGGAGGGAACGCGTAAAGGAACAGGCCCTCCCAGGGGAACGAGAAAGCATCGCCCATGCTCCTCGCCTGGGGAAACCTGCTGGCGAACCTCCGGCACTTGGAGTTCGTCGCCGTCGCGAACAGGTCGATCTGGGGTGTGCCCCACCGTCGGAAGAGGCGATCCACTAGATCCTGCCGTAGCTCCCACTCGTGGCACGAGCGCAGCTCCCTGCTGAGTGAGTCGGCGATGCTGTTTTTTATAACTGCGAGATGAAACGGCACCAGAAACATCCTTTGGGCGACGGCCCAATGCCACAGGTCCTGCGCCTCCTTGGACAGTGCTGGGGACCTGGTTCTGCCCTGTTTCCTGATGTAAAACATGGTGGTGGTGTTGTCGGTGAAGATCCTCACCACCTTGCCCTTGAGGGACGGAAGGAAGGACCTGAGGGCCCAAAACACTGCACGGAGCTCTAGGACGTTGATATGTAGTGATTTCTCCGTCGGGAGCCAAAGGCCTCTTGCGTGCAGATTTTCGGTGTGCGCTCCCCACCCTTCCAGGGAGGCATCCGTGGTCACTGTCTCCTGGTGGGCTGGGGTCTGGAAGTCCATGCCCGCCGTCAGATGCGCACGGATGCCCCACCACCGGATCGCTCATCGGAAACTCTCGTCGAGTGTGATCCTTTCCTCGAAGCTGCCCGTCGTTTGGATCCAGCGCGTGTCCAGGAACTCCTGCAACGGGCGCATCCGGAGCCTGCACAGGGGAATGAGGTAGATGCAGGAAGACATCATTCCGAGGAGGGACTTCATGGACCTCACCTTGGCCGCGTTGGCCACCAACATCCGTTGTACCTTGCCCAGGACGGCCCTGGTCCTCTCCTCCGACGGGGAGGCCAGAAGGGACACTGTGTCGAGCCTCGCTCCCAGAAACAGTGCGTCTTGCGCGGGTACCAGGTGGGATTTGGCGTAGTTCACGGAGAATCCCAGGTCCGTGAGAAGCTGGACGGTCCTTGCCGTGTGGTCCACGGCGAGCTCCCTCGTCTTGGCTCGGATGAGCCAGTCGTCCAGGTAGGGGTAGACGTGGATCCCCTCTCGGCGCAGCTGCGCCGCCACCGGTGCAAGGCACTTGGTGAAAACCCTGGGTGCCGACTGCAGTCCGAAGGGGAGGGCTTTGAACTGGTAGTGACGCCCTTGGACCACAAACCTGAGAAATTTTCGGTGCCCCCTTAGGATGGGAATATGGAAGTAGGCATCCTCCAAATCCATCGACAACAGGAAGTCTCCTTCTTCCAGCTGACCCAGGACGTGCTGGAGGGTGACCATCCGGAACTTCTGAGCCTTGATGAACTTGTTCAGACGTCGCAGGTCTAGGATGGGGCGCCATCCTCCCGTCTTCTTCTTCACAAGGAAGTATCTCGAGTAAACTCCGGAGCCCCGAAGCCTCTTTGGAACGAGTTTGATGGCGCCCTTCCTGAGCATCGCCTTTACCTCCCGGAGAAGCTGCGGGACGTGAAGCTCTTTCCTGGCCACGGGGGGGACGCGCGGGCACCTTATTTGAAACTCGAGCGCGTGGCCCCGGGCTAAGGCGTCCAACACCCAACGGTCGGTGGAGATGGACTCCCACACGCTGACGAAGCTCGCCAGCCGGCCTCCCACCGGGGTGCTTCGGTGGGGGCCCGACCCCACGGTCGGTTCAATCCTGTTTCGACGAGGCTTTGCCGCCTTGACCTCCCTGGCGACGACGGCGGGGTCCGCCCGACTTGCCTCGTCCCCTATAGGCCTCCTGAGACGACGAGCAGGCCGCTTGACGGTAGGTGGAGAAACCGCCGCCGGAGCGCCCTTGCCTCCGGTGCTCCGAAAGGGCGGCCGTCGTTGTTGCAGAACCCCAAGGGCCCGGGCCGTCTCTGTGTCCGCTTTAATGGCCTGAAGGGAATCGTCCACTGTTTTCCCAAACAGGTTGTTCCCATCGAACGGCATGTCCAGGACTCTGGTCTGTACGTCTTGACGGAAGTCCGTAGCCTTGAGCCATCCACGCCGCCAAAGGCACACGCCGTTGCCAACTGGCGAACTCCCGTATCGGCGATGTCCGTCGCAATAGTGATGGCGTGGTCCGACGCCACCTCACCTTCCTGTAGGATCTCCAGGGCGTCCGCCCTCTTGTCCGGTAGGAAGTCCAGCAGGGGAGCCAGTTTGTACCATAGCTCCCTGTCGTAGCGGGCCACGATAGCCAAGGCGTCCAATTTCTTTCCCTTGCCGTCCGGCGGGGAAGTCGATGTGGAGGCCGCACCCCCCCCTGCTTTCTTCCTGGCCGCCGCGGAGACGACCGAGTCCGGGGTAGGCTGCGCCCGGAGGCACAGGGGGGACGCATCCGGGACCCGGTACTTCTTTTCGTATCGGTCTCTTCTAGCTGGCGTCGTGGAAGGGTTCTTGAGGAGGGCGAGGCCCTCATCCCAAATGTCGTCCAGTAGAGGCACCGCGAGGACCGTCTTCCTCTTGGCCTCGCGCCGTTGATAAAGGAATCCTTCCTTTTTCTTCTCCTCAGGGCAGAGTTGGAAAAGTTCGGATGCCCTGGCGATCATGGAGTGGAATGATCCAATCTCGTCGGGCGGAGAAGCCCTGGTGGGAGGTGACGACGGAAGATCCTCGTCGTAGACCTCGTCGTCTGTACCCGTCGCGGCCGTGTCAGTCCCCGTATCATCCCCTCGAGTCGTGGACGGGGAGGGGGGCTGGACGGGGCGCGACGGCTGAAAAGGAGGTGGAGGGTGAATCATCCTTTTCTTGGGAGGAGGAACGCCAGAAGGTCCCGGTTCTGGGTCCCCCGACGGGGGTGGTTCCTCCGCTGGCAACGGTAGTCTCGTCCTTATCTCCGAGCATAAGGACTGTATAGCCAACAAAATGGCCGCCGAGTTGTCTTGCGGCGCTGGCAGAGGGGAATCCGACCGGCGATCAGGGGCCCCGTCGGCGCCCTCGACGATGTCGTCGTCACCCGCGTCGGGATCCATCCCGACGGGCAGGTCTCTTCCACGCCGAGGCCGTGGCTTAAGACCTCGATCAGCTCTTCCTCCGAGGTTGAAGCCGAGTCTACGACGACACCCTGCTCCCCCTTTTTCTTCTCCGCCGGAGATTTCACGGGGGTCCTATCGATGGGCATAAAAGAGGACTCCCTCCGAGGTGGCAGGGAGACTCTGAGCCCCGAGGTCGCCACCACTGGCGTAGCCTCCACAGTCTGAGCCAGGGCCGCCGCAACAGTCTCGATACAGGCCTTGGCCCGATGGATTAAGGCCTTCACCACCTTAGGTGCGCTCACCGCCTTATCCTTGAGGGGGGGGCACTGCCTCGCTCCTCCTCCGATGGGGCCTTCGAGCTCGACCGGGGCCTCTCCAGGAGCTTCGCCGGGTGCTCGGCCTTCCTCTTACCCGACCCAGAGCATTGGCTCGTGGTTGATGGTACCGGGGAGGGTGCGCCCTGCCTGGCGCCCGCAGAGCCCGACCGTTCGGCGCTCCCGGTGCCAGCGGACTCGCGGTGCTTGGCCTTGTGTTGGACCCCGGTCGCCGGGGCGTCCTCAAAGGTCTTAGAAGACCGCTCGGATTTCTTCCTCTTCTTCTCGCCGGACGGGCTCTTCCCTTCCAGCCAGTCATGGTCCGCTCCGACATGTTGCCGCAAAACGCACAGTCCGGGACGGGCCTGCGAAAACTTCTGGAGTCCTCCAAAAGCGTAGCTCGACGAAATCTTCACCCTTGAGGGGCGCAGACGAATCCGACACGGGTCCCCGTTGATCGGATGGAGAGTCGGTGGAGCTTGAGGCTCTTTTGACCGAAAAAACGAAGTTTTTGAGAAAAAACGTGAAAAAATAGCACTAACGCTCGAGAGCAATAGCACGAGGATCCCAACACATGAACGTGCGGTAAAAATCTGAAGATGCCTGCGAGAGGCGGGGCTTAGGTAGAGGGCAGTCATTGGCTGTGGTCAGTATGACGCAGAGACCAGTGATTGGTTATTACAATGAAAGACAGATCAGAAACAAAACTGATACTGGTTTTTTCTTTACCGAGGATTCCCAGCCTGACGACGGGGAATATTCATGAGCATGTGAATCCATGCCAGATCCCATGCTGGAGAAGTAAGTCTTTTACTTGTTTATACAAATAAAGCTCTTGTTCTTCTAATAAAAGGGTGCACCAATGCTTTTTCCCTAGAGGGTTATTTCTTAGTCTGGTTGTTGAGAGGTTACTCTACACTAGTCACTTTAATTTTCATTGCCACAGATATTGAAACCGAAACTTTAGTAACACACTTTACTATAAGTATCTATGCATTTAATTCCACCTGAGCATGCAGGCACCATAGGCTTGATTCCAGAAGGAATCTCATTTGTGAAAACAAATTAGTTAAAATATCCCTGCGTATCCACTTATCGCCACTTCCCCTTTATTCAAAATACCACCCCCCTTTACTTAATAGACGGGTCAGAGTTTTAACTCAATTGTAACAAGCTATTGGACCTTCGGGTATGTGAATGGCTTGTAGAAAAGAACATTTATGTTCAGCAGTATATTGGTAAAATTCCCTTCAGTGAGGTTTCTAATCCATTACCGTTTAAAATGTACATTTCTCCCTTTCAATGGACACCTTGAACAGAGGAAAGAAAGCAACATCGAATAATAAACCTCTGCCTTTTAACTTGAGCAACCTCAAATTAATAATATTCTGCTTGATGATATAACCAGGAATTACCTCAATTATCTTTTTCCATGTATGCACACAGTAAGATGTCCATTTAAATCCCCAATAATAATTCTGTGCTAGACGTCACTAATTAGAGAAAGAGCAGGGGATCTCACTGTAGACACACCATGGGAACTAACCTATAAAATAGGTTTTTCTGGTAGCACATAGACTTCTAAAAAGGCTGCTTCTTGGGATGCACAATTAATATATCTATCCCCACCACTCAGTACTCAAATTACAGGGACCAAGATTTCCCTTGATAGGATCACTCCCCACATGGTTATTTCCCTTTTAAATAATACATCAGGATTTAATTTGGCTGCATCCCAGACAGGTGTGCACTCCCTCTTAAGGACTGCTTTCTCGTCCACTGAAGACAACCTGGGACTTTGACTCCTGGTAGACCTCACTTTCAGTCTCTCCATCAAAGAGTCAAAAAGGAAGCAATCTATTCCTTTTCTTTCCTGGTGTCATCAATTCTTTGCTCTCCACCAGTCAGTGAGCGCGGGGGGTTCTTTATTAAGTGCCCATGAGTGAGTCCAATGAGGGAGACTTGTGTTCAACCTTTTATAGAATAGAAAACTCCGCCTTTCTGAGGTGTGCATACTTCTCCAATCTAATTGGTCAATGTATATGATTGGACAATGTTCCAAAAGTGACATCACAGTAGACATAATCCTCTGCAGTCATTGGGCAAAGTAATTAAGGAGGCAGGCTGATGACAGTAAACCTCCCATTTAATGTGTTGTCATCTCACGGATTTCTTGCATTAAATACTACCACATTCTAAATCTTTCCATTCCAACTATATACCACTTTAATAATATGCACACTCGCTGTTTTGGTCCCACACCTAAATGAGTTCTCTAAGAGGTTGGGCCAAGAGAAGAAGGCAATATAGACACTTCAATGTACATGTTAAAGGCCATTTGCTTTGATACAAAAAATATGGCATTACAATCACTATTCTTCTGCCTACATACAAAGACTATGAACCATGGTCATTTTTTATCGAGTCAGTGCTGGTCATTTGCTCTTGCTGACTCAGGCTTGACTCATGAAAAGAGAGTTTGTAATCTGAATATCTGTGGATTTAGGGGTTTATATCCTGCCACCTCTTGAGATGTTTTCAGACATGCAGTCCTGTTAAGTGTTAAATTATTCCCATCAGGAAGACCTGTGAGATGGCGTTAATAGAGAAGACGGAAGAGGACCACAGATTCAAAAGAATTAAAATTATTTAAATTTTCAAGCCTACGATACACACAGGGCAAGTAATAAAATTCAACACAAACTTCATGATGCCGCCTGGTTTGCTTTGCCTGTTTGAAGGATCCTTATCTGCAGGAAGCTGGCTTCAAAGAGTTTTTTAGCTTCAGAAAGGAACTTGGCCATCTTCCCATTCTGTATGCTGTGATTGCTGGATGTCTTTGTGAGTTGAAAGGATTCCCTTATGTCAGAAATCAGTGCTGGGTCTATTTAAAGTTGGTTTCTTTTCACAATTGCAGTTTTTAATGTGCCTTTACTGTTGCCCTGGATTTGACATTTTCCCAAAAAACAGCAGTATTAAATATGGTTTTTCTTTCTTTAAACTGCTGTTCTTTCTCCACAGGCTCAGCAGTTTCCCATTTTAACAAAAGTGGCAGGATATTTTCTGGTGCTTAAAATGTTCATCAAGCCTTGTCAGTGAGTTTAGAGCCGCTGCAAAGCATTGCACATTTAATTTGTGCGCGTCTTTCCCATTTTATGTGCAGGCTGCAGCTGAAGTATGGTTTTTACAATGATACCTTGCTTTGCATCTTTTCTCATGCATCAAATATCGCTACAGTTTCTTTAACATGGATTCAATTGTAATATGCATTTTTTCTTTCATTTGTGGCATGTTGCAGGCACTGTTTCAAGATGCATATAATGTTTGCAGGACAGTGATTGTTTACACACAGCTTTATTATATGCATCTTTAATTTGTGTCAGGGTAAAGGCACTGTCTAAAGAAAACAGGTTACAAGTGAGCATTACCAGCAGGGCAATGCGGTCTACAGAGACACGAAAGTGTCATAAAATGGAAGCTTTCACCTTTGGGGTTCAGAGCACAAGATTGGTGATGCTCCATAGAACAAATAATTGTAAAATGTTTTCTGTAATTTGTGATAGAGTGCCAGCACTGTTCTAAGATATTAAAAGGGGGCTCCCCTCCTTTAAGAGCTGTATGATCCTAGGTGTAGTGCCCCATTAATGCCACATTGTCAGAAAACACAAAAGGTAACCTTCATGCGGCAGGAGATCTTTTTTCAAGTATCCCTTGTAGTGTTCTCATGTACAAATGAAATAACTGAGCAAGAGTGCACACTCACTCACACCCCCCAGTCTAAATCCCCGCTTGACCAATTGGAGTTATGCACTTATCATCGCTGTCAAACCTCACAACCACCTCTCATTGGCCTCGTAGGTGACAATGAGCAGTTTACCCCAAAAGCGAGTCCCAATTTATTTAGGACAGCCCATTGCTGTGACCGCACAAGGTCAAATGGGGTTGAGAGAGCCATAAACACCAACTAAATAGCTGTGCCTCTCATTGTGACATATTTGGATAGAAGTAGGTTGATAACCTACTTAATTGTCCCAAACCCTTGTGGAAGCCCAAATGGAGTACCTGCCTCGAAAGAAGTCTCATTAAGCCACTCCACAATCCTAACTTGAAGTAGGCCACCTAAAACCCGTGATGCACCGTCCAGTAGTGATAGAGTGATATGAACCCAATAAGGAATTCAAATTTTTGCATAAAGGCATGATGATCGCATGTTTCCAACTTTTGGGGACTTGGAGTGAGCAATTAATGGCCTGAAAAATAAGTGTCAGCAGTTGACACACATCTGTGCTACAGTTAAATATACCAACTAGGATGCCATCAAGCCCTGGGCCTTTTTTAGTTCTGCAAATGTGCCAGTTGGTACAAATGTTTTATTATTAATGCAATGCTACCAACCAAATATTGTGTTCAGGCATTGTTTAGAACATATTTGACCTTGCACTTTATCAGGAAGATACTTGCATAACCTGGGGCAATGTTTTGGAATAGAAAATGTGTGATTTATTAGCAACCCTAGATTTGTTCAATTTCTTCAGCACATAAAATGTTCTCCTATGTGGAATTTTTTTTATTTTTTGCCAACTGTTGGAATGATTTAATTTGAGATCATTTATTGCCAGGATTTAATGGATCTTCTAGATTTCTGTAAAATCGAATGCAAATATAGTCCACATGTTCTGATTTTTGTTGAACAGACTACTCACTTGTTGCTAGCATTCCAAACATAGCAGAAGACAGCATATATGTATTTTGGGAACCAAATCAACAGTCATGCTTGGGGTTTGATCTTGTAAACATATATGTTCGGAAATCCATTGCCTGCCTTCTGCCATAGCCATTACTCACTCAATGTTTTTCTAGACCACTGTTGGGTCAGAAGACAATTGATATTCACTTGTGTCGTTTATGTGATGGGAGTACATCTCCAGTTTGTTTTTTATTGTTAAGGACAGCAAAGACAACACCTTATCTGCAATGCTTTAAACGCTTACCATTATCTCATCATATTTTGAGGTTTAGAAGGTGCATGTTAACATAAAGGGACTATTTCTAAAGTTACTAGAGTATCAGAAACTGAAGCTATGACTGCCAAAAACGACCAAACATAATGATTAAGACTACACTCTAGCCTCAATGCTACAATTTAGACTATTGATACATTATACTGGCATATAGGGTTAATTCTGTAGCTTAGAGAGAATCCAATTTATACTGAATTGGACTATCTGGATTGAGACTTAAATAGAAATATTTTAGTTTGTATATCACTGATGGGAACTACTCTGGCTATTGTGTTGGCATATAAAAAAAGAACATGACCAAGCAAAAACAATAACAGACATTTGAAGATTACTTTGCACTTCAAAAAAGATAAATGGATACCTTTTGTGTTTATTGTAATACTTACTATATTTGTGAGCATTCTTGATAGCCTAATGCAATATCTTAAGTACACTACTACTCTGTCTCAAATGTGTAGTGGCTTACAAACATTAAGGATTAGCCCAGCTACGTGCAAACCGACATGCATTTTTTTGTCTAAATAAAAACTTTCCACTCTATCCCGTTGTTTTTGTCTTCTGGTTGGAAGTTTCTATTTTAGGTGCTCCATCTTCCTATCATGCTTCACTGGAGCCACTGCCTATATGTATGTGGTCACACATTTTTGTTACAGTGTCGGAATCTTCTCTGGAATTAAATGTTATAGTGATATAAGACCACTGTATGCAACAAATAAACTTCTTAATTCATATTGCCTTATTCCTGCAGCTTTCAAAAGAAAGGCAAAAGTGTCATCTCATCTTCTCTAGTTTATGGCATACACTATTAGGACAGACTGAGAACAAGAACAGAAATTGTGGTGGAAGATGGCTGTGGGATGAAGGACCTACACATGCACTGTTGACTTTCCTTGCTGTTATGACAAATGTGCTTGTCCATTTATAAACTAGGCAAAGATATCACAGGAATATGTAAGAATGGCCAAGAGGAAAAAAGTGGACACATTTTGACTGAAAAGCTCAGCGGAGCCAATCTCAATTCACTATGTTGGCCAACAGGGGAGCGACTGCTATAATGGAGCCATTGCCTTCAGTACTGATGTGGTGCTGTAAGTGAAGAATGTGTAGCAAGTTCCAATTTAAGTAGGTGATTAAGGGTGGAGTTATTTGTAATGATTGATTTATGCAGTGGCCACATGCAGCAAGCTTTACCTGAGATGATTGGACTACTAGTCTAAGAACATACATGATAAAGTCCCACATCAAGAAAGTAGGGCTGTGCACATGGTCAGACTGGGTCATATAATTGTCTCTGGCACAAATGAAAAAGTGGCCACAGTTGCAAATAGCTATTCAATCCTTTTGTGACATTGTTTGAATAGTACCTATGGGGATGTTTTTAGATAAAAAGTGATGCAAATTGTAAATTTTAAAGAATATTTATTCAGCAACACTGGCCAAAACTACCAGGCGCATAGCAAAGTAACTCAAAACTGGTCCACAGTGGCCAATTTTGACCAAAAAAACTGGCCCACACCAGCATTTTGCGTTTTTGGTACGTCCATAGGCCTATTGTCTTACAGGCCAGTCCAAGCCTGGCTGTGCAGCTAACTGGCGGAGTATTTGTTCATTTAGCAGACATCTGTATACTCTTGCAAAGTGTCAGAATGAACAGTGACTCTTGTATTCATAGTACTAAACATATGTTTGTTCGGACTGGAAGGGTGACCTTCATAGGAGAGCGCTCTTTTCCCACTACACTACAGCAAAATACATTTTAACATGTTTAAACATGAGCAGCTCCTCATGAGCTAAGCTCACATACCACAACTTGCTTTTAAATTTCTCAGGTCATTTTCTCTTCTGACATAGCAACAGCAATGACATTTAATGGAAGGCTGCATGGCTGGAAGGTGGGTTATGTGAATTAAAAAGTCATGCATGCTGTATTTAGTAAGAGACAATATTCAGCGTATTCTACTTTCTTGTAGACTGCAATATTGACAAAGGAAGACCGCATCAAACAGTTCAAGAACCGAAAGACAGGGTGCAATGTTTGCAGCAGGCAAATTGAGTCATCCTGCAGTTGGGGATACTCGAAAAGCACTGATGCTAACTAAGCTGTTACTGCATTTGCATTGACCTCCCCCCTACCCCTCCAGAATAGACATTATTGCAATCCTATAATACTACAAAATACAGTAAAAAACAAAACAACAAATTCTGGCCTTGGAGGTGCATTTGAAATACTTTTTCCAATCACACATGCTGTATGGTTCACAAAAGGAAAGACGCTAAAGCTTACATATCCACCTTGTTGTCTGAACAGTTAGAACAAGAACACAATAAAAACAGTTGTATGTCACTAAAGCCATAGATCAAATCAGCTAAAGAGGAAGCTCAACAAGAACATATTTCTAAACCAAACATAAGGCGATATCCCAACTACTACAAATGGAGAAGACCATCAAAGAATGAAACATTTGAAATTAAAAACGATTTCTCATACATCTAGATGCTCTAACAGCAGCCAAATCAGACTTGCAAGAATCCACCATAATGCCAGAAGCATCTAGTTGAGACAGAATACCATAACTGAGCAAGGTGGCTGGGCACCGCTTCAAGTTAATGGTGGGCTCAGATGGCGGTATGGAGAGTATCGTAATGCCATTCCCAGTTAGCCCCACCAGAGGACAGGGGACGGCTACATGTATAACCAAAAGCTACCGCACCTTTAAGAGATGTACATTTGTTTGCTAATGGTCAGATGCTCTAAAATGCATCTACTTAAGTCGCACAAAGCAACATCCCCATGCAAAACAAGACGTTTCAGGGCAGCACAGTCCAGCTGACCGTGCCGCACAAAACCTTTCCACACAGAGAATGCGGAGCCTAGCACAGAAACGCGCAATGTCCAATACCAAGATGGAGAATTCAGCGTTTAATACAGTGACCTGCTTGATGTAATTTCCCACAGAATGACACCACACTTCTATAAACCCTTGGTCCAAGCAAGGTGTCATTTAAACACCAGCCCAGTAGAGAATGGTGTGGATGCTTGGACGATGTCAACAGAGTTTGATTCAGGAGAAAAGTGGGACAAAGACTGCTGGGAGAGGAAGGAGCAGAGCAGACTGAGACCAGATGGGGCGAAGCAGCATCAGGAGACTGCAGGAGAGTTTCAAAATGATGAGAAAGAAACAGCATGAGGAATGCAGGACTAGCGAATTATTAGAGCAGGAAGGAGCGAATACTAAAGCATTGCCCAAGGCAAGTTGTAGGAGGGAATCCAGACTAGACTTTTTTTTAATACTTTTTTTATTGATTGTATCAACTTAACAAGTACAAACGTACTACAAACCACTCAACAAGCAGTAAGATACAAATCCATTCCTATAACCTCTATTCCTGACCCTCCCTCCCACCCATTCCCATTGCCCTCCTCCTACCATAGTACAACTTAGATCCTGGAAACCTATAAACCAGCGTGACCCCTTCATAGTCCCACCCCAGCAATGCTGTGGCCGCGTAGATCAGTTTAAGTCCAGCCATCATCTCCAGATTGTATTGTGTTTTTGGGGGCACCCCCTGTCCCGATAAACACTCTGCTCCAGCTCACTACAGTACTCCATCCCCTCCCTCCACCTGTACATGGTCGGTGCGGTGGGGCTGCCCGAGCCGGCTGCAATATCTTGTTTACCCATCAGGCCAGTTTTTTTGAGGAACAAATACAACCAAAACACAGTACTAACAAACCCCGAAGCTCTCCCCCCCCCCGCTTCCCCCTTGACACATCGTATCCTGACATTATCCATCAGAGCAATGAATATAGCTTAAATAGCCAATTGTTGTCATTATTGACCTCTGGTCGGTTTGCAGTTTTTTCCCCAGTCACGTTCAGCTAGTGAGTGGCCGCCCACACAGGTGCATTCTTAACCCCAAACATTCCCCAGTTAATTCCCCGATTCAGTGCCACCTGTCAATGCCACAGAGTCTTCAGTGGTAGATTGTTGGAGCAGATAGTGTGTATACGCATCCCACATGCCAGTATAGCAGCATTGTTGCCTGTTCAACGATCCCCATCCGCTCTCCATGTCGTTACAATATATAATATCTTTCCATTGTGAGATTTTGGGAACTCTCCCCCTTCCCCCACAGCATGGCCACTCTCCGCTTAGCCAGTATAAGGAGCAAGGTCACTAATTTCCGCATTCCTCCAGGAACTTTTTCGTGTAGCCCAACAATCCCATCATCAGGTCAGGCTGCCCTGTTTGGCCTATAATCCCGCCAATCATCTTGAACACTCCCTCCCAGAACTGTTGTCTGTTTGGGCAACTCCAAGCAACGTGAAGGAAATCAGCCATTTCTGATTGACACCTTTTACATCTCCCTGTGGCATCCGGGAAAAATTCCTTGAGTCTGGCGGGTGTGTAATAAAATTGGTGAATATATTTAAAATGGATCAGTTTAAACCCGGCATTAATAGCTCCCTTCCTAATTCCCTCACAGCAGTACGTCCAAGTCTCCTCCGGGAACTCCCATCCCAATGTTCTCTCCCATTTTTCCCGCGGGTGTGGTGCCCCCATGCCCCTGGATTGGATAAACATTGAGTATAACCCTGTGGTCATACGTCTTCCCCATCATGTATTTAAGTGCCTTATCCAGTATAGGGGATATCGGCGGTTGGTCAGTAAAGGTGCTAGACACCACACATAGATCACCTTGAGCCAGAAGTATAAAAATACATCTAGGGCTGAAAGTGTCCACCTCTCCCTCAAATCCCCTACGGACACAACCCTTCCATCCAGAAACAAATCTCCAAAGCATGCGATACCCAATTTCTTAATCATGCCAACAAAGCATTTCTCACTAGTAATGGGTATCCCGGTGTAGATATAACTGGGAGCTGGGGTGAGTAGAGAACTCCGCCCTTCCTCTTCCGTTCTAATAGAATCCAGGCTCTGCACGTTACCTCCACCAGGTTCCTTGGATAGTGTATACGGCTCGGGCCAGCAAGATAATTAACCTAAGCAGATTGGGTGCAGCCACCGCCCTCTCCACCTCTATGTGGCTCCCGTCGTGTTTCAACCTATGCCAATATACCAAAAACCCATCTTGCGCCACCACACAGTATGCTTCAAAATCAGGTAGAGCTAGACCCCCTTCTGACACGGGAACTACCAACTTATCCCAGGAAACTCTAGCCGTTGCCAGCCCATATGAATTGTTATTGCAGTTTTCAGGTTACGAAATTAATCCGCGGGTACCGCCACTGGAGCATTCAGAAAGATATAAAGGAGCCTGGGAAGCAGTGTCATCTTGACAACAGTGATCAGCCCGTATAAATTCAGTGGGAGCTTCTTCCACCTACCCAGGCCTTCCCTGACCATGTTCAGAACCTTGACGTAGTTATGATACACCACCAGCAATTCCCTCGCAATAGAAATGCCTAGGTAGCGTGAGTAAGTCATGTGCCAATGAAATCCCCATGTGTCTTGAAATTGGACCGTTGCCTCAGTTAGTGGGAAAAGCACTGATTTTGACACGTTCACCCGTAACACCGACACCAACCCAAATCCCTGAACTTCCCTCATCACCAGATCCAGGTTCACCCCGGGGTCCTTAGTAAACAGTAACATATTGACAGCATACAGTGAGATCATTAGTTTATGGTTATATAACTGCATCCCCCAAAGTAAGTGCACCTCCCTAACCCTTTGAGCCAATGGGTTAGACCACCAAGGCAAAAAGTAGAGGTGACAGAGGGCATCCCTGTCGCGTCCCCCTCTCCAGAGGGATAGGCGGAGTTAGTTGGCCATTCACCCTCACCCTTGCCGTCGGTTGTATATACAGCAATTTCACCATGTTTATGTAGTGGGCCCCCAATCACATGCGGTGTAAAATAGAAAACATGAACGGCCATTCAACCGAGTCAAACGCCCTGGTGGCATCTAACAAGGCAGCCACCAGCGAATCCCCACGGGGAACGCGGCCATCAAGCAACACATTATCCTGAGGCCATATGAGGTAGAGCGGCCCGGGATAAAGCCAGCCTGGTCCGCCAAAACCATCTCTGGCATAAAGGGCGACAGCCGTGAGGCCAGAATTTTCGCAAAGATCTGATTGTCAATGTTGATTAATGAGATTGGCCGATACGAGAAATACTCATTACCTGGTTTATCGGGCTTTAGCAATACCACCACTATTGCCTCTCGCAATGATTCCGGGAGGGTCCCTACCTCTAAGCTGTGCCGGTACATCTCTAGCATATAGGGTGCTAGAGAGTCTGCAAAATGCCTATAAAATTCCACTGTGAACCCATCGGGCCCCAGTGATTTCCCATTCGGCAGGGACTTGATTGCGTTCAAAACCTCATCTGACGACAGTGGACGTTTCAGATGTTCCCTCTGGGCATCTGTACACCAATGCAGCGCCACTTGATCTAAATAATCCTCAATGTCCACGTCGGACGGGACGCGTGTAGATTCGAGGAGTATAAGAAGCTATAGAAACGGAAGAACTGTTGAACTATCTCCATGTCCTCAAATTTGTTATTCCCGTGCTCATCCACTATCGCCTGGATTCTTCCCGTGAAATTATCCAGTTTTGTTGCCCTCGCCAGCGTTTGGCCCGGTTTATTGCCTTCCCTGTATTGCCGTATATTAGTTGCGTTTCTTATAAACTTGACTTCCCTTAGTGCTAATCTTTGAAACTCCTGCCGATGCTTAAGGATCTCAGCTCGAATTTGATCTAAGGGGACCGGGTTGGTAGTCTGCAGTTTTTGTAGGATATCCTCTTTAGGCGCCAGTTCCGTCCTAATTAGTTTAAGAATGCCTGCTTCCCTAGATATACATTCGCCTCTCATCACACACTTGAAGCTCTCCCAGAGCATCCTCGGAGACTGTACTGAGCCCACGTTTAGCTTGAGGAAGGTGTTAAGCGCCTCCATCAAACCTTTCCTAAATACCGTGTCTGAAAGGCCTGCACTCTTGAATCACCATGGGGTCTCCCCCCTAGTATGGCAGTCCAATCCCAGTTCGTGAAGCACGGGCGTGTGATCCGAGAGGGTGCGAGCAAGGATCTCGACCCTTCTGACCCACCGAATAATGATTGCAAAATAAGAAAGAAGTCCAGTCTCAAAGCCGATCCATGGGTATCGGAGTGACAAGTATACTGCCGTAATCCCGGGTGTCTCACCCTCCACACATAAGCGACATCCCACAGGTGTGTCATATCGTGCAGGCGATTCATCCCTCTGTTCCCCCCGCCCTGTACCCCTCTGGATCGGTCTAAATCGGGGTGCATCACAGCATTGAAATCCCCAGCCCAAATCACTTCTCCAGCCGATAAACTTCCAAGCTGTTGATCTATCCAGTCAAGGGTCTCTGCTGTGTCCGTATTGGGACCATAGTAGTTAATTAGTGTGTACAGCTTCCCCTGTATGGTCCCCTGCACTATAAGGCCTCTACCTCCTTCATACTTTAGCACTGCGGTCTGATTGAACCCGACCTTATGGTCTATCAGTGTGCTGACCCCCCCGGCGTATGTGGAGTAAGACGAAAAATACCTGCGACAACCCCATGCATTCCCAAAGGTAGTTTCATTATCGCTTGTTAAGTGAGTCTCTTGTAGGAATGCTAGTTCAACCTTGTGTCTCTGCATATACAGCAGTATCTTGCAGCGTTTTATGGGGCAATTGACGCTCTAACATTCCACGTGCAAAATTTAAGTGATGCCATACCTCAATCCAGTACATGTGCTGCACGCGTGTTAACCCAACATTCCAAGTCGATGTGACGGGACAACTCTCGAAGCGTCCAAATCGAGTGCGTCAAGGACACCCACCCCCCTCCGCCCACCAACATCCCCAACTCGTCAGTGAACGTGTGTCCTCTCCCCCCTGCTGAACCCCAACACTTTCAACGCCCCCCTCCCTCACCAACAACCACCCCAACTGGTCAGTGAACTGCCCTCTCCCCATGCCCCACCCCTCAGTAGTCCCCCACCCGCCCCCTGCCGAACACCCCAACTTCTCAGCTCACCCTTCACCCACAACATTCTTGTACTATGCTCTCGCTCGAGGGTTAGCTGCAAGCCTGACCCTTTCCAACACCCTGGGGGATATACTGGCCACTGACTTATGAATTTGAACCTCAGTTTTACTAGTCACCACACGGCCATCCAGTTTAGACACACTATCAACACATTGGGCATTTTTTCCTCCTTGTCTGAGGGATCCTGGTAGTGTATCAATGAAAGAGGCAGCCTCTTCCGGGGTTTGCAAGAATAGAGATCGCCCTTCATGTTCAACTTGCAATTTAGCTGGGAATAGCATAGCGTACTTCATATTCCTCTCAAGCAGCCTTTTCTTGACGTCAATGAATGTCTTCCTGGTCGCCTGTACCTTGTCCGAGAAATCCGGGAAGAACTTAATAGTGTCTCCTCTGTATGAAACCATCCCTTTCTCCTGATCCTTCCGAAGTGTCGTATCTCTATCGCAGTAATTCAACAGGCGGGCGATTAGTGGTCGGGGCAGTGCCCCAGGGATCTGCCTCCTTCCACTCGGAACCCCTAGAGGACCCAAAGCCTCCTGTATTATTCCCTCAACTAGGGACTCCATGTTCCTCTGATTACGCCGACTCCGATAGGCCTACAACCCTGATGTTGTTCCTCCTCGACCTAGATTCTATGTCTTCCTGCTTCTCCTTGAGCTCTCTCAGGGCTCTGTTTAGTCCTATTGTGTCCCTGGAGGTGGAGGCCGCCTCATCCTCCACTCTTGACAGTCTCCCCGCCGCCTCGTCAAGTCTCTCGCCGCGCTTGTCCAACCGGACCTGCATATGATCTACTTTGCACATTAATGTATCTAGTTTCCCGTCAAGGGACTGTATGATAGACTGCAGCTGCTTAAACATGGCCTTTATGTCCTGAAACGCAGCTGCAGGATCCGGGGCAAGAGCCGAGGGGTGATCATAGAGGGACTCGTCCATTGTACCAGTGCTTTGGATTGCTGCTTACCACCTTTGCCAAATTTTGACATGTTATTTGGCTAATGACCCCAGCTGACCTGACCGACCATGGGGTTCAGAACCGACTTGTCTTTGTTCCCTCGGTGTGTCCTCCGTACGTATACAGGATCTAAGGGAGCCCCCACACACAACCCAGGTGCGTGGTCACACCCCCCGGGTCCTGGTACAGCTCCCCTCATTCCCTTGCCGGCGAAGAAGTCACTTGCTCCTGCGCGCTGTGTGCTGCCCCCACGCACCACACTGAAACGATCAGTGTAGGCAGGTACTTGTTTACCTGGGATCGTTCCCCAGTGTTATGAATGTCTTAGAGTGCTACCGTTGTCCCCTGGGGCCACCCAGTTCACACTATGATTGCAACCTGAACCCACAGCTCCAAAGACACGGCCCACAACCCCCACCTAGACTCCAAAGTGCCTGCACAGCTGTTTTCTATGGAACAAGGCCACTCAACGCAGTCAATTCTTTGGGATTATAGGTTCCTTCCTTGATCCCCCCCCAGCAGGTCTCCAGACCGTCCTTC
Organism: Ambystoma mexicanum; assembly: GCF_040938575.1. Taxonomy (NCBI): domain Eukaryota; kingdom Metazoa; phylum Chordata; class Amphibia; order Caudata; family Ambystomatidae; genus Ambystoma; species Ambystoma mexicanum. The sequence continues at coordinate 494,682,115 of NC_090936.1, read as the reverse complement.
TTGCAACAGTTCCAGCGGCCAGTACCACAATGTTGTTGGCTTAGCAAGTAGGCGGGCCAGCGCTGTTCACCCAGTTTGTTTATGGAGTCCTCTCCATAGATCCTGCCAGTAGGCCCCCCAGATGCTCCCCCTCACCGTGGCTCCGATTCACTGGTATCCTCCTCCGTCAGGTGGTTGCTGCCTCGTGGAGACGCAGCCTCCCCAACCAGTCTGGCCTCAGAGCAGGCCACGGGAGGATACGCCAGCAGAGACGCCCAGAGCCCGCGCAGTGGGCCACCGCCAGCCAGCTCCCCGCCGAGCGCGGTGATCACTCCCAACGAGGTTGCTCCCTAAGGCCCGGGAGCAAAGGGGGGGTCACAGTCCACCGCATCCAAGGACCGCGACCTCACGCCCCCACCGCAGCTCCGCTGTATTTACGCTGCCAGATCCTCCTGCGTAGTCGGGCCTCTCCTGGGCGCTGGGTACTGGTGCCTTCCGGTCCACTGCAGCCGCCCGCGGTATGGTGGGCATCCACACCAGGGGGAAAAGCCGGCTCACAGGATTGTAACTTACGGGTGGGCCCCCATCCACCACCGCAGCGAGGAGCGCTCCAGGACCACGCCGTGTCTCCGCGCTCAGCCCCTCCACCGCGTGCGAACCGCAGGCCCCAGGCAGCACTCTGGAGCAGTCGGGAACCAGGGCTTCCGTGTACCGATTCTCCCCAGGTCTGCAGCCACTGAGTCACACTCTCCTAGAGAACAAGTTTCTGCAGCACGATGACAAGCCTCATGCAGAAAACCACTGGATAATGAGCCGGATGTATTAGGGAGCTGAAGAGCTCTATGGACCTGCGGCCATCTTGGCCGGGCTCTCTAGCGACCCCCGCATCAGGGCCGTTTTAAGGAGACATCTCTATAGAAGTGAATCTGGTATAACCCCAAAGATGCAAAAGTACTAGTTTTCCACAGTCAGACAATGGGGACCCCAGGGCTCTAAAAATTGAGTCCCTAATCGACTGCCAGAAGGGCCATAGGACCTTACAGTCCCATATCGTGTGCATAAAGGTCCCGGTCTCATTCTTGCACTGCAGGAACATTGGGTTGCCCTCCCCAGGAGGTGTAGCCGGAACCCTGGTATAATATATATCTAGTGTAAGATTTTGTACTGCACCAGGTGAAGTCTGGAAGAGATGCTCACTTCCCTGGGCGAACTTAGGGCCTCTAACCAGGTCTCCTCTTCCAGCGCCCCCAAATTTGCTTTCCATTTCCTCTTCAGTCTGAGTAAAGGGTTGGAGGAAAAATTCATTATAACCTCTTCAGGCGTGGTAACTGCTTTCCCTGCGATTTCCCCTTTCAGTAGGTTTGCTTCTATCATTTGGGAATGTCCCAGTTTTCCCTGTGTTCTTGCACCATGGCATGTTGCAGTCTCATGTAAGTATATCCGTCTCTTTCAGTTAAACCATAGTTCTCCACCAGAGAATAAGGCTAGCTGATTTTGAACAAGGGCATGTTGCAATTTCCTAATCCCGTGTCTGTACCATCTACTCTGGCATCCCATTTTATACACCTCTGCCAGAGTCGCATTCTCCCACAGTGGTGCCGCTAGTGTCACTGCCTACCCCCTTGAATCCCTGAATTCCATTGCCTTGAGTACTGCCCTCTGTGAGGGTGGGTCCCCATTTCATCTCTCTCCAACCTGTGTCTGCTCTTGATCACCAAACATCCATTCATTCATTTGCTGCCACTAGATGAAAGGCCCAGTAATATTTCTTAATGTCTGGGAACCCCAGCCGACCCTTCCAGACCGACCTGGCCAGTGTACTAAGCGCGATCCTCATAGCGGATCTGCCTCCAATGATATCCCTTTGCATGTTCTCTACTGTGCAAAACACTTTACCAGGAATTGGCACGGGGCATTCTGAAGGAAATATAGAAGTCTGGGTAATCACAGCATCTTGGCCCTGCCCATCAACAAAATAGGGAGGGGCGTCCCATTCCAGGTATCGCTGTGAGGTCTCTCAAGCACTGGGTCCAGATTATTCTCCAAGAAGGTAGAATTGTGTGCACCTATTCGTACTCCCAGATACCAAATTGAGTATCAAGCAATCAGGAGGACACAATTATCTGGTATGGCGTCCGCTCCCGTCGTCACCGGCATACGTTTGGATTTGTCCCAGTTGATATGGAACCCGATGTAGCTACCAAACATCCCGAACACCTCCATTACCACTGGGCCGGTAATCTTGGGGTTATTCCAATAAATTAAAACATTATCTGCATATAAAGAGATGCAGTCCTCACCTCCCCCGGGCAAACGAAAGCCCACTATACGAGGATCAGACATTACAGCTGCTGTCAGCAATTTCATGGCTAGTAAAAACAAAAGTGAGCAGAGGGGGTGCCCCCGTCTTCTACCCCTCGGAAGTGGGAACGACCTAGAGGTGTACCCGTTGACCCTTACCCTGGCTTCCAGTTGTATAAATCCACCTCAATGAGCCGAAAGCCTTCTACAAGTCGGGGACCATGATCGCATGTGGGCCTGACAATTGCGTGGACATGCTGAAGGAACTATTCACCCTTCTTATGTTCATTCTGGTTGCCCTTCTTGGGAGAAATGCACACTGGTCACAATGAACAAAGTCCCCCATCACCTTCATTATCCTGTTTGCTAACAATTTAGCCAATATCTTGGCTGCCCGTTTATCAACGAGATTGCGCAATAGGTGCTGCACTGATCTAGGGATTCCCTTTTTTGTGAATGACCACAATCATTGCATGTCTAAGGTCCGCTGGCAGCTCACCCACTTGTAGACTTTCAGTAAACATTGCTCCCAATGCCATCACCACCTCCTAGCTAGCCCGCTTCCAGAACTCCACCGGGAATCCATTGGTCGCAGTGTTTTTCAGATTGACGCTGGAGCACTGCTGTCTGAATTTCCACCAAGGTTGGATCAGTTTCCAGTTCCTTTTGGCACGTTGGAGCCAACCCTTGCTCACTGTTCTTAGAGAGGCACAGCTCCACCTCACTGACAAGGCCCAACCAGGCCGAAACACATGTCTGGTGTTGCTGTTGGTACTCTTGTTCAGAAGAGAATTGCCAGGCATTTCTGTGCTGGACTACCCTTGGGCAGGACAAAGACTGATATGTAGTGGCCATTTCTCTTCTGTGAAAGTCTCCACCAGAGTCTTTAGCTCACCATCCTAACTAGGCATATAGGTTGGTGGTAGAGAAACTCCCAGAGCCCCCTTGTCAAGGACGAAAGTGGCCATATGAATGTACGTGTTAACGAGTAAAGATCAAGTAGCAGCTGGTCCCAATTTGGTTCCTTTCAAAGGTAATTTGAATATGCCTGGGTTCTCCCCCACCGGAGTCTCCTATGGAAGACCAGACTCCCCCTACAAGTGGGCTGGGTGCATTGCAAAAAGTGGTAGGGAAAAATGAATTACTCACAAAGATCACCTCTTTTTTTTATCCTATCCAAGGAGACAAGGCCAGGTCAAGGCATGGCGACGGGAGAGGAGCCACTAAATGGGAGATTTTCTGTTTCTGATACTGACTTGTTGGACATAAATACAAGTCAGATTTTGGGCCAGGAGAGTGATTGCTATATAGATATACCCCCTTCTTCAAAGAAATGGATACTGAGTATAGCGACTGATCTTCCGTTTCATCTTCTCGTTCCAATCATGATGGTGGCTTAATATCAATGCTGCATCAACCCCGAATTGGAGACCATAACTCTTCAGCTATTATTGCACTGAACTCTGTGCTAACAGAATGTGTTGTGCTATATGAGAAGATCCACTCTGAAGTAAAATTGCAGTTCTTCTGGATTTTAGAATAGCAACAGCCAGGAAAGCAAGTGATAATGGTGAGGCTGCGAGTCGAACAGATCCAAGTTTACAATCTGCAGAGACTATCTATACATGTAGGATCACAGAATACAGTTATACAAAAATCGGGTACAGGTGTACATAATATTAGGGGATCTGAATTACAGGAGGGGTCTGTGGGGCATTCTTTGGGTAGTGTGGCTCGGGCTGCATCTGTATGAGTCTTTTATTGGAAATATTAAGGCGAATAGCAACTTGCCTATATCCAGGAATTCGAACAAAGGATCGATTACTCAACATCCTATTATATCGAAACCAACTACAGTCATACCCAATAGTGAACTGAATTCTAGGCCATTGTGTATTGACATTACTAACACTCAGAAAAATTAACGAATACAAATAATGGACAAGTATCTTGCGATTTGGAATGCCTTTAATGACTTATATGTTTGATGTCCCTTAGGTTCCCTATCACCCCCCCCTCCTACTCACCGAACCCAAGCAACCGGACGCTTTTTTAAATTTTTTTATTTTTATTTTTTTAAAACAGTTTCTCTTGCTTCTCTCTCACCGCTTGTTATATTCTCATTTACCATGTTACATTTCTGTAAATATGGTGTTTTCTTTTTGTATATTCCGCAGATTCTGAATGTTATCTTTTCATGTAAAACAATGGCTTGGATTTTTTCTGATTATCACTCTTTAATGTATCATTTGTTCTTATTTCTGTCATTAATGTTAAAATTATAATAAATGATAAAAAAATGGAGGGGAGCCTCTATTAAAAAAAGAAATGCCTCGAGTACTACCACAGAAAAGCCAGAAGCGGCCATTCAAACAACTTTGTGTAAAGATTAGTTGGCAGGGAAACAAAATTAAGAAAAAGAATATGAAGGCCAAGAAGATAAATGGCAGTTCCTCTAGGAAATTTGCACGTAATTTAAAATGTCCTGCTGAGGAGTGTGGCCTGGGAAAAGAAAATACTAATGGTAACATGGGAAATGATGACGTGGCTTCCGTGTCAGATGCCCTAAGTGGAAATGATATTACGTTATTGATCCGGGATTTAGGTGAGACGTTATAATCTGAATTTGCCTTAATGTTGTAAAGCCAATATGAACAAAATAAGTTCCATTTGTCCAAGTCTCCGCAAAATGTGGGTATATGTATAAGTGATCAGGTGAAAAGGTGTGTTACTGTGCCATCGGACCAGGATAATGAGCCAATTGGTTTTGTTCCACCATTAGTATCTAATGTTCATACAATGTTCCTACAACTGATAACGTCAAGGTGCGTTAGGTTCGACGGAACTGAGAGTGCCTATTGTTGAAGAGGGCTCAGCCCTGGTAGACCAAAGTGCGCTACATGGTGCCTTGTCCTCATCTAAAGAGTCTCTGAAAGCACCATCTTCTGGCCCATCAGGGTCGAGGAATTTGAGAAGCATTCAAATGAATGGATACAAATTTCATCATTGCCATTACTTCCTAATCGTTTGTTTTTGCAGTATATGTTGTGGGATTCCTGCCCTTGAATCGCATGAATATACTGGCACTGTTTTCTGAAATTCCCAATCTTAGGGCTATATCCAATATAGGATATCGCAAGAGTTAGGTTTATTGATGATAGGAGACTAGATATTGTAATGAAGGTTATTGCCTCTAGAATACTTTACAACACGATTCTGAGCAAATTGTCCTCATTGAGACAGTTTAGATATTACTCCATATGTATCATTGTTGTAGAAATCAGTTGGGCCTATAAGGAAATTTTAAGTTACTCACTGTAGTGACTAACGTACTCCTAGTCCATAGTCCCCTTTCCTCCATACTGTATGGGCGTTGCTCGCTAGGGATGGGAGATGGATCCTTTTTCACAAAAAAATCATCTTTCCCTTTAAATTTAAATATACCCGGGGTGCAGCCCTGGGAGCATGTGCTCCTCTGACTGTCCACCGGCGCCACTCCTCAGTCCCCTTTGATGCATCGACAATATTAACATTGCCTAATGACACCAGGTCTATTGGGGGGGGGGGGGGGGGGGGGGGGGGGGGGGGGAGAGGATGGTGTGACATATGGAGGAAAGGGGACCAGGAGTACATTAGTCACTATGGTGAGTAAGTTATAATTACTGCTACGTCCCGTCCCCTTTCCTTCATACTTTATGGCTGATTACAACTAAATGTAGCCCCAGGGTGGAGAGTTGTCAATCTTAGGAAAACAAGTTCCTCAACACTGCCTGACCAAATACTGTGTCCGACCTGGTGATGGCATCCAAGCAGTAGTGCTTGCAGAAGGCCAAGGGAGTAGACGCTTAGCTGATAACCTGCCATGGAACTTGCCTTTGGAAAGCTACAGCCCTGGCTTAAGCTCTGATGTAGTGGGCATGCATGCATGCTTGATGGCTATAACCATCACCTTGCGATGGAAGCATTGGAGGCCTGACAGCCTGGTTTTGATCCCCCAAAAAGTGATGAGGAGGGTGTCTGATTTACGGAAGCTCTTGGTCCTGAAGAGGTAAAATCTTAGCGCACGTCTGACATCCAGACAGTGCAGTAACCTCGGAGCCTCATCCTACAGGTCCGCGAAGAGTGTCGGTAATAAAATCTCCTCATTCAGGTAAAAAGAGGAGACGACCTTAGGTAGAAATTCAGGGTGTTTTCTGAGCACCACCTGGTCCTTGTGAAATGTAGAATATGGCTCAGAGGCCACTAGCGCCTGGATTTCACTTATTCAGCATGCCGAGGTAAGGCCCACTAGCAGGGCTGGCTTGATGGTAACTAGCCTGTTGTCCGCAGACGCCATAGGTTCAAATGGTTTATGAGCCAGGGTGGCAAGGACCACATTAAGGTCCCACACCGGGTATGGTTTCTTGATAGGTGGATACAGTCTAGTCAGACCTGCCAAGTGACTCAACCACCAGAATCAAGGATGAAAACAGCTCCTCGCCTGAGTTCTTGTCGGCCTCAATGGCCGCCAGATACGTGCAGCATGTGTCTACCTGCACCCCTGAATGGGCGAGGTTCGCTAAGGAGGATAGGACGTCGGCCAAGGAGCACGTTAAGGGATCCATTTCCTTTGATTCTGCCCAGTGACAGAATGTGGTCCACTTGCTTTTGTACTGACTCCTGGTAGCGTCACGCCTAGCCTTGTACGATATCCAGGTTAGCCTGTGACAGGTGCAGATGTTTCACGGCAACCTGTTCAGGAACCATGCTGCAAGGGGTAACTTCTGCAGGGCAAACCACCATGGCCCCTGCTGGGAGAATAGGTGTTCTGAGCCCACTGGGAGGTGCACTGGAGGCTGATCCAACAGACTGAGAAGTTCCGAGAACCAGAGTCTTGCGGGGCACCATGGCGCTATCAGTATGAGCCGAAGGCCCCACGGCTCCCTGACCCTGCAGATGACCCTGTGCACCAGGGGAGTGGGAGGCGTACGCGTTCATGTACCACGAGATCTGTATCGTGTCGCCTAACAAACCCCTGCCGTGCCCCAGCTAGGAGGTGAATTGGGTGCATCTCTTGTTGGCACTGGTGGCGAAGAGGTCCACCTGCGGATGACCCCACCTGGTGAATATCCCCTGTAGGACCACCTCGTTCAACTGCCATTTGTTGTAGTTGTCCGAGCCCAGTCTGCTTAGCTTGTCCGTCTCTAGGTTGGACTCCCCCGGGAGGTTGATTGCCGACAAGTGCATGCTGTTCACCAGAGCCCACTCCCAAATGTCGATCGATAGTCAGCAGAGGGGAAGAGAACTGGTGCCACCCTGCTTGTTGATGTAATACATGCAGGTGGAGCTGTCTGGGTGGGTGAGAATAGACTTGCCAGTGATCATGGGGAGGAAGGCTTTCATGGCAAGCCAGATAGCCATCATCTCAAGCCAGTTGAGGTGCGCCAGCTGCTCCCGGCGTGACCATACTCTATGGACGCTGTGGCTGTCCAGAGTAGCCCCCCATCACTCCAGGGACGAGTCTGTGATAATGATGACCTGAGGGGCCGGCTTGCCGAAAGGGCCTGCATAGCCGCTGGTTGATGTCTGTACCCCACCAGACTAGATCCTGGTTGAAATGTTGTGGCATGCTGACCTGCTAAGCCTGAGATCGCTTCTCCTGATTCTAGGAGGCTGAGTAGTGCAGCTGTAGACTCCTCATTTTGAGCCTTGGAGACATGCGACTATGACTCCCAACAGGTGTTGGTACCACCACGCCAAGGTCATTGCTCTACTGAGAAAATTTTTGTTGGCCCTCTCGATAGCTGCTATCTTGTCTGCCAAGCGGAAGATCTTCTCAGATCTCTTGTCCCATTTCAGGCTCAGGAAGGTCAGACACTGCGTCAGCAATAACTGACTGAGATTAATAGAAAATCTCAGGTCATATTGTGTATCCATGAGGTCAGAGGTCGTGTGCTGGACCGCCTCCGAAGATCTCGCTCTGACTAGCCAGTCCTCTAGATATGGATAAATGTGATAGATGTGTGCCCAGAGTAGAGCTGCCACTGCATTCATTAGCCTTGTAAAGACTCTGGGGGCCAAATTGAGTCCAAAGGGTAGAATACTGTATTGAAAGTGAAAACCCATGATCCTGAACCAATGGGGTTCCCAGATTTGGACGTGTAGGTAGGCACTATTCAGATCCAGGGAGCACATCCAGTCTCCAGCACACAATCCCTCTGCTAAGAAGGCTGGGGTAACCATCTTGAACATTTGGAGTGGAAGGGAAGGGTTCAAGGAGGAAAGGTCCAACACAACTCTCAGGCCAGCCAGGTTCTTTGTGGATGGCAAAAATCCATGAATAGAAGCCCAGACCACGCTGCAAGCCTGGAACTTTCACCACTGCACTGCGCGCTGCGAGCGAACAGATTTCTGCCAGCAGAGTTGCTGTACCAATCTGCAGGAGCGGAGGGGACGGAGGAATCGGGAGCCGGAAGCTGCCGGATGCCAAAGAGATGATCCATGGGTCTGTAAACTTGGTCTGACAGCAGTGTACGTGAAGGGCAAGCCTGCCCCCAACAGAGTCTTTGAGGATCCGGATGGGCCTGTCACAACCTATTCACCTCTGAGGATGGGGCTGAGGAGGGGGACTGGAAATAGCCCTTGTTAGCCGCCTTGAGCTGTTTGCGCCTGTGCTGGGTAGGGGGTCTGTCTGGTTGCCTGGACCGTCCCGCCTGGAAGCCCCTAAAGCCTCTGAAGGACTGACCTTTGGCCAATCACTGGTGCGTTTGGCTGTAGGTCTTGGGTGTGGATTTAGTAAGAATAAAGACTTCCCTGTTTGGGAGCTATTCTTTTTCTTATCAAGTTCCTCGTCCGTTGTTGAGTGGAACCGGTCGCCCACTCCCTCGAAAGGCAGGTCTAGTATGGGCTCCTGCATGTCTGGGTTAAATTTTGTTACCTTTAGCCAAGCCATCCTCATGCCCATGGCAATACAAATGGCTCGGCCTGAAGTGTCAATGTTGGCCACCATTTTAGCCTCCGCCAGCCCAGCCTTGAAGCGAGCCTGGCTGTGGGTGGGGAGCTCAAGAAGGAAATGTGCAATTTCCCGCCACAGCTTCTGGTCGACAGCCATCAAAAAGGCATCAGCGTTGGCCTGGCGCAGGTGGAGAGTGGCGTTAGAGTACATTTTATTCCCGAACGCTGGCAAGAGCTTTTTCTCCTTGCCCAGGAGTGCAGAGGCCAAAGCCGCTGATGAGGATTGCGGTTTAGAGTAAAGTGATGCTACAGCTATAGCAGAGGAGTGAGGCTGGGTGCACGCCGACAAAAGAAAGGTTGTCCGCTTCTGCTTGCCCGTACTTAGCGCTGAGGCACCTGTTGGTAGGCTGGGTAGAGTGCTGCTTGAGCCAACCTTTTTTGGCTAATAATTCGACAACCTTTTGAAGTGGAATTCCAGGTCTACTAGGATGACGTAGCGTAAGAACTTCTGCCAGGACCCCCGCCCCCAGTTATTCACCGGTGGCTGCGGGATTCCTAGGTACTCAGCCAGGCCCGCCAGTCGCTCATGAAAAACGTTGGCTGATGATGGGGTGTCTGGATCTTCCGCCTGGTCTGTGTCCACTGTTGTGTCCTGTGGATCCAGGGGAGCTGGAGGAGTGCTGGGCGCAGGCGGCTGTGGCGCGCTGATTATCAGTGCCGGAGGATGTGGAGGGGCAGAACCAGAGCCGCCGTGATTGGTACAGGCATGGGAGCCAGGGGCTGAGCTGGACCCAGCGGCGGTACCGTTGTGGGTGCTGCCAGCTGTACAGGAGGGAGCATGTCCCTGATTACATCCCTGAGGATGGTACCCATCTGTGGTGACCTCATGAGGGCAAGGAACTTCTCGAAGAACCTGTCTTCACAAGCCAGAGGTGTGCCTGATGGGATAGGCATAGGGGTAGGGCTCTGAGGCTGCTGCGTCCTGGGTATGCCCTGTCTCAGTAAAATTGGGTGATGTGCATCTGCCCTGCGAAGTGGAGGGATAGGATGTGGTCCAGGTGACAAGAGAGGTCAAATCACACCTGGAAGTATGCTTCCCTACCTGATCTCTGAAGGGAAAGGGCGTCTGGTGAGGCGCCATTTTATCTGGCCCAGTGGCCATTTTGTTTTGCTCAGCGCCACGTGCCTGCGTCGTGCTACTTGCTGAGCTGGGACCGGCCTCCAACAGTACGCTGAGCGTTGGCGGTTGCGCCCTATCCTGCACCTCCGGTCGAGGACTGGTAGGCGGAGTGCCCTCGGCCATGGTGCCGTTAGTGCTGCGTGCAGGCGTCCCCTCGGGTTGGGGTCCGGTAACAGAGCCTTGCAGCCCCTCAGCGTTGGCACCAGTAGGATCTGGTGGCCCCTTGGTCTGGGCGCTGGAGCAGCCTCTGTGTTCATACTGGTTTTAGGACCCGAGAGATCCTTCCCGCCTGGGCGCCTCCCAGCGAAGGAGTCACCCTTGTCGGGTGCTGAGCAGAGCAGGGCACCTACCTTGGGCCTGGTCTTCAGTTTCACAAATGCTTTTCGGTGCTCTGCAGGCAATCTTCTGAAGAGCTCCCACCACCTGGCAAGTTGATTCTTGAGTGCATGCTGATTCAAGGTCTGGCCCAAGGCACCAAAGGGCATGGGGGACGGACGTTAGGAAGGGACCCTCACAGGCTGGACACCTGCTGAAGCACGCCGACGTCGACATGCGCCGGGGAGGAGAGTGGCACCATAGGACAGCAGTACCCAACAATTAAGAAAAAAGACAAGAATACTTCTCCGGGGAAGAGCGCATGGAATTAAAAAGGCTAGAAGCCTAACCCAGGAGCGCCGTTGAAAGCGGTCTGTTCCTGTCGATGTGGAAAAGAGGACTGAGGAGTGGCACCGGTGGGCAGAGACAGGGAGTGCATGCGCCGAGGGCCGCACCCCGCATGCATCTAAATTTAAAGGGGAAGATGATTTTTCTGGTGAACAAGGGTCTGTCCCCGTCCCCCCCTATCGAGGGATGCCCATAGAGTATGGAGGAAAGGGGACAGGATGTAGGAGTATTTTTAATGTACTAATTCCACAGAAGGTTTGAAGATTTCAGTAAGAGATCACATTGAATCAGGGAGTCAGGCTTATCTCATCACTTCAACCAGTCATATTTGGTACGAGGATGACTGGTCATGGATTTCAAGATCTTTGAATAATAAGGTTTTGAATCCTTCTTTGACACAACCCCATCTTTAGTGAAGACTTGAATTTGGTTTCTTGGAATTCACGTGGGAGTCTACATCTATTTAATAATGAGGATGTAGGATGTAACCCTATTACCAACACCCTGAAAATCCCGGACAGGGTGGCTTATATTCATATACGGAATATCCTAGAAATAATATCCTGGGCCAACAACAGTGTGGCTTTCATAGTGCTCACAGTACAAAATCGGCCATTTTGGATTTGAAGGTGAATATGCTTCAAGTGTTTGATAGGTGCACTGCTGTTCATATGCTCCTTGACCCGTCAGCAGCGTTTGACCTAGCTGAAGATTCGCTGCTGTTATATAGGCTGCTACTTTCTGCCACTTTTGCCTGCGGCAGCCAACTGAGTTGAATCATTTGTCAGACTGCTCAGCTAGGTTGTTCTAAAGTGACTTTATGGTCGATGAGTTTCTGGTCACTTGTGGGGTCTCTCAGGGACGCTGCTCGTCACCCACATTATTTAACATCTTCACATTGTCACTTTTTGACCTGCTTCTTAATGAGGTGCTCTATACCAATTACGCTGATGATATTCAGTGTCTCATACCCTTGTCTGGTGATTACACCAGAGACACCATCAATTCAGTGTTTTCTCGCATCCATTTTCAGCCCTCCATTTTGTTTAGCACTCAATGACACCAAAACCGAGCTGATTAGAGGCACGACTGTCCAATTTAGAAAGCTGAGTCCAGTGTTCTGTGCATTCCAATTAGCTTGTCGCACAATTGCCACACTTCTCATGTTCAAAACACTGTCTCATGCTGGATTAGGAGTTTAATATGAAGGCACATGTGAGCAGTCTCTTCTCATCGTCTTCATACGATCTTAAACCATTGGTGCAGTTGAGACCTTTTTTGAGCCATGAGAATCGGGCCAATATTGCTAGGGCTACAGTGGGAGTCAAACTAGACTATTGCTCAATTACAGACAATGCAGAATAATGCTGTGCGGGCAGTTGAGGGTCTTCGCAGGAGTGATCACATCTCTGAGGCTAGGAAAGCCGTGCATTGGCTTCCGGACGCCTCTAGAATTACCTTCTGCTTACTTTCTATCACGCACAGGTGCTTATATGGCACAAGGCCAGTGTATTTATAGAATAGACTCTGCTGGCAACCCACTTTGAGGGTACTTGGATCCAACAACTCCTTTATTTTGTCTGTGCCAAGAGCCAGATTGACTCTTGTTTATCAGAGGGCCTTTCCTTATGCTGTGCCAAAATGCTGGAATGTCCTTCCATCTGATCCGAGAGCATGTCACTCTTTGGATTGCTTTAAGAGTGGCCTAAAAACTGTTCTGTTTTGCAGGTTTTTCTCTAGCATCTGTTGCTTTCTTCTGGCTCTCTGACTGGAAGTGTATGTTCCTGTTTCTGTTTTAGTGCTCCCATGCCTGCGGGCCTGTTCCTAGTGCTATATAAATAGATGCTAATGAGGTACTGTAGAATATTATTCCAAGAAACCTGGTTATTGAGCATCCCAGCATTGGATGGATTTACTGCTCACCCCCTCGTGACTCATAAAAGTATGGTGGGGCAGACCCTCCGGAGGTCTGTTAACGGATGTAAAACAACATCTTGTGGGGAAGAATAGCCATGAATTAAACAGAGAGGTGCTATGGGGTGGTGGAATTGCCACTTGCAGTATTGATTGGGCATTTGGTTGTTAATATCTATTGGCACGTAGGTATATGTAATATTTTGGTGTTTTTAGCTAGGCTAGAGGAATTCCTTCATAACTGGATTGATAATCAGGAGGGATTAATCATAATAGCAGGTAATTTTAACTCCACATGCCCAGACATTGATATTTCTATTCAAAATGAAAAATGTACCAATTTGAATGCATCCTCATTAAAGGAATCAAACGGTAGACATTGGTATCCAAAATTAACTACCCTAGGTTTGAGGATGCTGAATGGAAATGTGGACAGTGACAGACCCGCTTAAAGCACCTGGAAGCGTGGAGCGTCAGAATCTATTTTGGACTTTGTTTTTGTAGGCCATTGTTTATTTTCCCATTGTTCTAAATTTAAAATGATAGAATCCAGCACAAGTGACCAGAATTGAAAAATTTAATCACATGACTGGTGGTCATTTGCAGTGAACAATGCCCGTATTAAGGTAAAGTTGTCTAATAGGCGGATAAACAATTTTAAAAGGTATGATAGATCGATGATGGAACATAAGTACATATGAATGGAAATGACATACTTTTAATCAGAATACATTTCATGGATATGTCGGGGAGACTTCATTGTTTGTTGCCTTCCGATAAGCACCCCCCCCCTTAGGAAGCGTTATTTCGAGTAAACCCTTGCATCAATTTTATCCCCCAGTAGCGGAGCATAATAAAGGCCTGAGAAGTACATGAAGAAGAAATAGTAGTGGTATGGATATTAATGCTAAGTTGTCTGCTACAAAAATATAGAAAAATAAGTATAACAATTGGATGATCAACCACCGTTGTATCTTATTGCAAAACGATGGGGAGAAAATGCTAGAAATTCTGGGCCAAAAGAAAACCTCATTTCTGACAGATAATGGGATGTAAAAGGCGCCTTCAGGATCTTGCCCGGGGAAAGGTGTGTGACCATGTCTTCATTGCATCCATTGATCTACCAGCAGCATTAGATTCTGTAAATAGGAACTTGCTGTGGTGTAAATTGACGAAATGGGTAATTCCCTTTTGTTTACTTAGATTACTTATTTTCTTGCATGAGAACACATTCAGGCTAGGTTTGACCATCAAGGCACTAAAAAATAAATAAAAAGATACATACTGACACAGGGTTGAGGCAGCGTTGCATTTTGGCACCCTGTCTCTTTAACCTGTATATGTCAGATATTGAGGAGGTGGGGTCCTTGTCTGCTTTTGCATCCCCCAAGATATCACTGTTTAAATATTATTGGATGGCATACGCAGACGATCTTAATGTATTTGATTGTACTAGGCATAGACTCCAGCACTTATTAACAACATTCGCACTTTATTCTGGAAATTTCTTTTTAATCAACTCCTCTAAAACCAAGATCATGCACTTTACTGCTGCAAGACGTATGACTAGCTACGCTTGGTTTTTAAATAAGAAATTGGGTAATTTTGGTGATTTTATTTATTTAGGATTGACAATTTTTTATAAACCTGGTAAAATACATCTTTTAGAATATTTAAAAACAAAGCTTAATGTCATGCAGGGAAAATGCGTGCAATTAATAACATTTCGTAAACCCTCAATTTTGCCGGTGATTCGTTATAAAAAAGGCAAAAAATTGTACATAAACTTTTATATGGAGTTGATGTAATGCAATCTTGGGTGTGCGAGATAGATTAGATGTGGAGGAACATTTTTAAATGACCATCTTGTCTACCAATAACAGCATTAAGATATGAAATGGAACTGAAGTCTTTAGTGGCTAAGGACCGTTGGACATATTTGTTGCTGTTGTATACATTTCTTTGTCCACCAGCAAAAGGCCGGAATCTGGACGCAGTGCCCAGGAACTACCTCAGTGACCTTTCCTACACTTACTAAGGTTAGAGACTTGTTAATGAGAACCTTTTGAACATAGTTTTTCGACCAGCGATGCATGGCACCAGACACCAATAGAGTGAAAGCTGTAATAAGAATTTGACTCAATGCACAATTGAATTAATAGGGCGCCTAGAATATTGAAGCATCACCAATCGGGGATACCTACACTCAAAATCGGTTGCCTTGAGAACGACAGTGTCGAAAAACACGTCGGCTGTTTTCAATATTACCAATACAAGGCACAAGAATTATTGACTTTGAACTATATTCCATTTATGTCATTTAAAGATTTGCAAAGTGGTTAGGCGCAAAATGCCAGCACAAGCATTCTAGTCTGTACTCTTTATATCATGATGTTAAACAGCTAATCCGTGACTAGGGCACAATGGTGAATAACTGTGAAATTTTGTTTCCAATATATTAAGTAGGGTGGGATTTACAGTTGATCTTCCAGCAAATGTAATCAATATTAAATGGTAACTATGTTGAGAATTGGAGGCTCACGATTGAGAAGATGCCAAGTTAGGATTCCTTGGCACATTTCAAAATTGATCACAAGAAACTTGGTACCTCATCTGCATATCTAAATTTGTTTTCAAATAAGACTGTACATATTTTATGATATTTCAATATAATCTGTGGCCTACATGTGAACTCTTAATTAGAAGAAACGTGTGGCATAGAAAGAATGCCAGTTGTAGGTTTTGTAAATATCCATCTACTACTGAACTTTAAAACCTGTTATAATGAATTGCGCAATTTTAAACCATAAGCACCTGTTACATTTCCGACGCTTTATTTATAGAACTTTATTAATTGTAGTGTTGGGCTACCTGAATTCTTTAAAAATTGGTTGATACTTGATGTAATTAACTTATTTTTTATGAATTCGATTTGATCTCAGATAAGTAAGTACATTTGTACTAATTATCTATGGATTTATATGTTTAATCAATTAATGATGCATAATGATTTGTCAGTTCATATTGTAAATGTTTCTTTTTAACCATATACAATAACTAAAATTGCAATGATTTGAATTGCTAGCTTTGTAGAACAAAGGAATATCTACTGATATTTTAATTGATGGCAATCTTCACCTCACTACAGTGGGTTAGAGAGCAAGTCCACTTCCAACTGACTACTCTTTTGGCCTCCCTTTTCCAGATAGCTCCATATGGTATAGTATAGACTGAAAGGATTTAGAGCAAAGTTCTTTCATCAAGCCTTCTCTATTGCCCGTTTTATGTTCATTGAGCCATTCTTGAGTTTGCTTACTAAAAATGTGCACTTGCACTTTTTGAATTTGATTTGAACATCACTGATTTTAGTATTCATCTATTGGTATAACTTTAGGTAAAATGGAGAAAGGGGATACTGAATGATAGGTTTAGTATTATTCCAGAGAATATCACATGTTGAAAAATATCAAAATATCAGAAATGCAATAAGAAATTACGCATTCTTGAAATATAAATTTAGTTCACTTAACGAGGCATCAAATAAAACAGATGAATTGAAACCTCTGAGACAGATTGTAGCAAAAAGGCTGTGGTCAAGGCTTCTACATGCTGAAGTAAAACCTAGACAGGATTTACAGAAATGGGTTTTAAATAAGTATAATACTGACAAGAGGAGTCGAGGTTGTCCATGAGATCAAGGATTTGGTGCCTTGTACAGCCCTTATGTTCAACTCCAGCAAGAGTGCAGTGGATGTGTGCGACTAAAAGAAGGAAAATCCCAGGTTACTCTATGGAGGTGCAGGGTTCTAAAATCCAAAATGCTCATGTACAAACACATGGTAGGCTAATCAAGATTTGTCAGGAGAAGATTTAAAATATGTAAATTAGCTTTGATTTGGGGGAAAATCTAATCCTATGGTATTTAGTCAAAAAAGCCTAACATTTTGGAAAGCATGGTGTATAATCCTTAGTGTGGGAATAAGGGAGGACAAAAAATGTTAATTCACCTTCTTAATTAAACGGTTCATTCCATTTTGAAGGAAACCTAAATGCTGCTTCCAAAAAAAAGGCGATCATGAATGATAGGTTTGGTGTTATTCCAGAGAATATCACATGTTAAATATCAAAATATCAAAAATGTTACGAGAAATTACGCATACTTGAAATAAAAAACTAGTTCACTTATAAGGCATCAAATAAAACCGATGAATTTAAATCTCAGGCATTGTTGCAAAAAGGTTGCAGTCAATGCTTGTACCAGCTGAAGCAAAACCTAAACAGGATTTACAGAAATGGGTTTTAAATCAGAATAGTACTGACAATCAACGACGAGAAGCCTTAAGGGTTGATCAGAGATGAATGAAAATTTCTTTAGAGGCCTACTGTCAGCTGAATAGGTTTCTGCATAAGAGCTATTGCAACAGAAATTCTTGCAGATTATGAAAAGGAAAGTGCCAGCTCACTATCAACCTGAATTTCTGAAGACAGATGTCACCTATACCAGTTTTGTGGCTTATTTGGGGAATGAGACTGCACGTCACAGAAATGCACACAAGCACACATTTAATGTTCACTTGCCATACCCTTCATATGTTGGTGGTGTGTTTGCATCATGTCAAAGTGTTTTTGGTTCCTGAGGAAGATCACAATCATTGTGAAGGGATTGACACAGATAGGGCATGGATGTCTACTTTGCTAGTGGTCATCCACATTGGAAGAGTATTTTGAACAGACTAAGTAAACTATGTGTGACCATGTATTAGGGGGTTTTGAGTCAAGTCATGCTGTTATTTGCTCTTTTGTTAAATGATGCTATTTTTAATTTGAAATTGAGCTTTGTATGAAAATGAATTCTACACATCAGTTGGTGTGGTTTTTGGTCATTTATGATTGTTTGGAACAGACTCCAATTAAATTGGTTCTACATGTTGCCTCAAACACATGTAGACTGTGTGGGATAAAGTTTGCATTTATCAGACAGTACAACACTCAAGTGAAGTAATATGTTCTACAGTATAGATTTCTCCTACAGATTGCTCATCTTTATAAAGCTTAAAAAGCATAAGCATAAGTATAAAACAGGATGGCAGGCAAAAAAATGACAAGGAATACTGACTAAATGACCATCCAAAAGAAGCCTTGTCTCTTGGCAAAAGAAATCCAGGCAGCAATAGTTGGCAAAAAAATGCAAAGATGGCCAAGTAAAACCCCACACAAGGTGGAAGACAACCGTGGTCAAATAAAACTGCCGCTTTAATTAACCCCTACATTTGCTAGCTCAGAACATGCCATGATATAAATGACAATCCAGCAGATATTGCATGTTTGGTGACTGCCTTCTCACATTCATAATTATTGCCTTGTTTGACACAATGTGAAGTCTGCATGGAAAATTATGAGAAGCTGCAGGAGAAAAAAAAGCAAAGACTCAAAAAGGCACCTCCATAAAAAAACAGTCAAAGTTTAAATTCTGATACAAAAAAATGGGCTAAAGAAGGACAAAATAAACAATTTTTGCAACTGTATGGCAGTTAGAATTGGGGGAAAACAACTCTTTCACAATGGTCAACTTAGAGATAGCCGCTACATAGCCCCAAAAACTGCCTTTTAAGGTTGCTGTTGGCAGAATACAGCAGAAATGTCAAAATAGCTGTATGGCACATCAATGTTATCTCCTTCACACAGCAATAACTGAAAAGTGGTTTTTCACCTACATGGTCTTTGTACTCTAGTCTCTCTCATTACCAAACTGAGAAGGGTTAGGATAGCCAGACTTCAAAGTTTAATACAAGCTTGCTTTTCCCGACATAAGGAACAAGTTACTTACCTGTAACTATTGTTCTCCAGCATGGGTCTGGCATGGAGTCACATGCTCATGAATATTTCCAGCCGTCAGGCTGGGAATCCTTGGTAAAAGAAAAACAGTTTCACCTTCACTTACAAAACAGTATTTCTCCCATAAACCAATCACTGTCCTCTGGGTCATACTGCCCCCAGCCAATGACATCCTCTCCCTAAGCCCCTTCCCTGGCAGCCATCTTCAAATTTGGTAAGCACAAAGTGGCACTATGACCAGGAAGAGCGGAAAGGAGGGAGGGTTCACATGTGAATCCATGCCAGACCAATGCTGGAGAACAATAGTTACAGGTAAATAACTTGTTCCTTTTCCAGCAGGGGGTCTGGCATGGATTGACATGCTCATGAATAACGAATACACAGCAGTACATTTCACAACCACATGAGGTGGCAAGGCTCAACAGAAGCAATTCACTCTTACCTTTGGAACAGACTCACCTCAAGCGAACAGGTTGCGTAGCACTGCTTGGCTAACTCTGGACTCCTTCCTGGAATCCCTGTGGACGCCAACCAATTACAGTGCATGATGCCGCCGGAGAGCCACCTTGAGATGGAAGCCTTGGACAAAGCCTTCCCATGGTTCACACGACCAAAGTTTACGAACAACTGTGAAGTCTTTCGAAAACTCTTAGTGCTTGCCACATAGAACTTCAGGGCATGAGCAAAGTCCAGCGAATGACAGGCCCTCTCAGCCGGAGACAAAGGTTTCGGGAAAAAAAAACAGCTAACACCAAAGATTCTTTGAGGTGGAATTCCGACCGAACCCTCGGCATGAAAGAGGGGTGCGTCCGGTGCACCACTCCCTCGATTTGTGGAAAGTCAGGTATGGCTGTTTGCAGGACAGGGCCTCTATCTCAGCCACACTCCTGGCAGAGGTGATGGCCACAAGGAAAGCAGTTTTCCACAAGAGGAACTAGAGAGGTGCCTGATGCAAAGACTCGAAGGGGGCCCCTATGAGCCTTGTCAGAACCACGTTGAGTTGCCACACCCGGGGCAGGCCCTTCACCAGCGGAAAAGATCAAAAAAGTCCCTGAGGAACTCCTTGACGAGCCAATGAGACCAAAGGGAAGACCTTCCTGGTGAAGCGGGAGATAGCCGCCAGATGTACTTTGATCGAGGCGTGCGCCAGTTCAGCCTTGGCCAAGGAGAGCAAGTTTGGAAAAATCTTCAGGGCCATGACCCTCAGAGGGGTAAACTTCTGCGACCGACACAGCTTAGCGAAACGCTTCCACTTGTGCCTGTAGCACTTTAGAGCCAATGATGCCCAGACCATGCCGAGGTCCTCCCTGCAGTCTGCCGACAACTCATATCCTCCAAACTCTAGGGCTGCAGGAGCCAAGCTTTCAGGTTGAGAGATCCTGGCTTGTGATGCAGGATTTCACCTCCTTCTCTGGTGAGAAGATCCGGGACTGCTGGTAGCTTTACCGTTGGCAACGCTGATAGGCTGAGAAGGGCAGAGTACCAAAACTGCCTCGGCCACGCCATTAAGTATCATCCTGCACTGACACAGAGCGTGTTGATGACTCGTAGCAGGAGAGGCAATTGAGGAAACGTGTACAGAAACATCCCTTCCCACGGGAAGGAGAACGTGCCCCTCCAGGCTCCTCGGCTGATTGAATCTGCTGGCGAGCTTCTGCCATTTGCAGCTGTCGCAAACAGGTCGATCTGGGGGCTGCAACACTTGGTCCACCTGGTCCTGCCTAAGATCCCACTCGTGGCAGGCGCGCAATTCCCTGCCGAGAGTCTCCGCAATGGTGTTCTTGACTCCCGTTAGGTGAAGGGGGACGAGGAACATTTCTTTTCCTACGGCCCAGTGCCATAGATTTTGCGCTTCCTTTGAGAGGGCCAGGGAGTGAGTGCCACCTTGTTTCTGGATATAGAGCATTGTGGTGGTGTAGACCGTGAAGATCCTCACCACCTTGCCCTTCAGAGACAGTAGACTCCAGGATGTTGATATGGAGATCCTTCTCCTCCGGTAGCCAGAGGCCTCTGGCATCCGGTGGGGGCTCCCCAGACTTCCAGGAAAGCATCATGACCGTCTTCTGGAATGGAGGGTTCTGAAACCCTGTGCCACGGGCGATGTTGGAGCGGTCGCCTCACCACCATATAGCCCGACTAAACTCATCGTCCAGAGTGATCTTGTCCGCAAACCTTCTGGACACCTGCACCCAGCGAGCAACTAGGAACTCCTGAAGAGGTTGCATATGTAAACTGCAGAGCTGGATGAGGTAGATGCAGGACGACATCATGCCAAGCAACGACTTGAAGGTCCGCACAGGGGCAGTCTTCATCAGCCACAGCCGCTGCACCTTCCCCTGAATGGCCGCTACCCTCTCCTCCGATGCTAGGCAGGACACTATGAAGCCTGGCTCCCATGAACAGTGCATTCTGCGAAGGTGTCAAGCAGGACTTTGGATAATTTATGGAGAATCCCAGATCGCTCAGCAGCTTGACGGCCGCATCCGTGTGTCTGACGGCCAAATCCCGCTAGCGGGCCGGATGAGCCAGTTGTCAAGGTACAGATATACATGAATCTGCCGTAGACACAGATGGGCCGCCATCGGTGCCAGGCACTTTGTGAACACTCTGGTGGCCGATTTAAAGCCAAAGGGTAGGGCCTTGAACTGGTAGTGCAGTCCGTGCACTATGAAGCATAGAAACTTGCGGCGTCTCCTGTGAATGGGGATGTGGAAGCAAGCATAATCCAGGTCTAGCGATGACAAGAAATCCCCGCTTTCCATTTGGCTGAGAATTTCTGAGACTTGAGGTACTTGTTTAGACGTCGCAGGTCTAGAATGGGCCTCCAGCCCCCTTTCTTCTTTCTTACCAAGAAGTATCTGGAGTAGACTGCAGAGCCCCAGAGTCGCTGGGGAACCAGCTCTATCGCCCCTTTTCGCAGCATGGGAAGTACTTCATCCAAGCGCTGAGGGACGTTTTGCTCTTGATGGGCCACCAACGGGATCCGCGGACACCTGTGCTGAAATTCTAGGGTATGCCCTTGGGCAAGAGCGTCCAGCACCCATCTGTCAGTAGTAATCTTTTACCACTCACTGACGAACCTAGTCAGCCGGCCTCCCACTGGGGTGCATAGGTGGGGTCCCGACTCGAGAGGTTCAGGCTTATTTCGGCATCAGCGTCCTGCTTTGCTGGTGACGACACTGACCTCCATAGGCCTCAAAACGACCTCTGTGGGCTTCCTGGGTCGTGGATCTGGAAGGCTGACGATACAAGGGGAAACCTTTTGACAACCTGCTTGACTTTCCTCTGGAAGAACAAAAGGAAGAGCAGCGCTGTTGGAGGGGTGCCCAGGGCACGGGCTGTCTCTGTCGCCGCCTTGATGGCCTGCAGAGATTGGCCGACAGCCTTCCTGGAAAGTTTATCTGTCGAAAGGCATGTGCAGTACCTTTGTTTGGACCTCTTGGATGGAAATTCGTGGCCTTCAACAAGCTCTATTGTTGACAAAGACTTTTCCTGTGCCACCTGGGCCTTCTTGGGCAGCTCTGCTTTCTCCTCTGTCTGTGGCTTCTCTGGCATTTCCCACAGCTTAAGCGGATTAAACTATTTTCTCTTTGAGGAGCAGCTTGATTGCCGGCTGGCAATGGAGGCAGAGGGTGATCTTGATCGAGCCATGTCTGCCATGGGACCTGCTTCCACAGCGACCCCGGATTTGCGCTGCTAGGCCTCATCTTGGGCCCCCACGGATGAGGCCCCCTCACAGGACTTAGAAGCCCGTTCCTCGGACCGACCGGCCTTGGGTGAGGCATGCCCCTGCTCGGGGCAGAGGCCTTGCTGTTCAGCCATGCCACCAGTCTACTGTGCCTATCCTTTGTCTTTCTTGGAGAATCTGCTGCATATCTCGCAATCTCCTAACTTGTGGTCCGGATGCAGGCAGTAGAAGCATTGTAGGCGCTTGTCCTCCACAAACACATTTAGGAGCTTGCACCTGGTGCAGGGCTTGAAGAGGGATCTTCCTTTTTTCTTTTGGGGCATGGTCGGAGGGTGCGAAGTAGGCCCGGTGGTGAACTTCACCGACAACAGATCCCCGCTGTCAGCAGATGAGAGAAGAGCACACTGGCTCTTTCGGAACAAAAATAGAACCCTTTTCCATGAAAAAACACGAAAAATCTAGAAGTAGCTCGCAGAGCACAACTCGAGGACTCCCAACACTGAAGCGTGTGGTAAAAATCTGAAGATGGCTGCCAGAGGCGGGGCTTAGGGAGAGGAATGCCATTGGCTGGGTGCAGTATGACCCAGATGACAGTGATTGGTTTATGGGAGAAATACAGTTTTGTAAGTGAAGGTGAAACTGTTTTTCTTTTACCATGGATTCACATCCTGATGACAGGTAATTTTCATGAGAATATGAATCCATGCCAGACCCCCTGCTGGGTAAGATTGATCTTTAGAGGAAGCTGCTCTGGTGGGCAACTGACTGGCCCAGGTGCACTGAATACCCCACCATTCTCACCAAAGATATAGCTGTAAGGATCAGTCACCCGTACTATCTCAACTGTCACAACATTCCCAAGTGATCCACTGTGGAAAAACTCTTGAATAGAGCACGAGTTCTGGTTTGAGGGAATCTGAGGGATCATAGTATGACCCCTCCTAACCCCGTACACCTTTGCAAAGGCACATCCTGGTGCAAGTCCCATTGCCTGTTCAGCGCATCTGCCAGGACTTCATCTTTCCTGCACGACGGGCGCCGAAAAAAAGGAATCCACTACCTCTCGGGTCTCAAAACCATATGGATGTGGCCTCACAGAACAGGAACATGGCTTAAACCATGGGTGCACAACATACGGCCCGCGGGCCAGTTGCGGCCCACCATGCTCTTTTGTCCGGCCCGCGAGGCACAAAGGCTTTCCTAATGGAGGGCGGCCTGCAGCCGCCCTCCATTAGGAAAGTCTTTGTTGTCTTCCGGGCCGGACAAAACACTGGCCGTCATTGGCTCAGCACACATGCACCACGTTGCTCCTACGAGCCACGTAGTGTGTGTGCGTGCTGACCCAATGGAGGGCCAGCACTACGGCTGGCGTGGTCCATAAGGCTTGATGCCGGAAGGCATTTCAGCCTTGTACCACGGCAGCCGTAGTACGATTCCAGCGTTCCTGCTTACCTGCCGCTTACCTGCCTGCCTTCCAGCACGTCTCCGGTAAGTGGTCTGTTTGCGTTTGTGTATCGGGTCTGTTTTACTATGTTTGTGTGTGTATGTTGCGATGAGGGGATGGGGGTGTCGGATGTGTATGAATGTTGGAATTTGAATGCATTTTATGTGTATGTTGAGATGCGGGGGTGGGGGGTGTCGGATGTGTATGAATGTTGGAATTTGAATGCATTTTATGTGTATGTTGAGATGCGGGGGTGGGGGGGTGTCGGATGTGTACGAATGTTTTGATTTGAATGTTTTTTGTGTGTATGTTGAGATGCGGGGGTGGGGGGGTGTCGGATGTGTATGAATGTTGGCATTTGAATGCATTTTATGTGTATGTTGAGATGCGGGGGTGGGGGGGTGTCGGATGTGTATGAATGTTGGAATTTGAATGCATTTTATGTGTATGTTGAGATGCGGGGGTGGGGGGTGTCGGATGTGTATGAATGTTGGAATTTGAATGCATTTTATGTGTATGTTGAGATGCGGGGTGGGGGGTGTCAGATGTGTATGAATGTTGGAATTTGAATGCATTTTATGTGTATGTTGAGATGCGGGGGTGGGGGTGGGTGTCGTATGTGTATGAATGTTGGAATTTGAATGCATTTTATGTGTATGTTGAGATGCGGGGGTGGGGGGTGTCGGATGTGTATGAATGTTGGAATTTGAATGCATTTTATGTGTATGTTGAGATGCGGGGGTGGGGGGTGTCGGATGTGTATGAATGTTTTGATTTGAATGTTTTTTGTGTGTATGTTGAGATGCGGGGGTGGGGGGTGTCGGATGTGTATGAATGTTGGAATTTGAATGCATTTTATGTGTATGTTGAGATGCGGGGGTGGGGGGGTGTCGGATGTGTATGAATGTTGGAATTTGAATGCATTTTATGTGTATGTTGAGATGCGGGGGTGGGGGGGTGTTGGATGTGTACGAATGTTGGAATTTGAATGCATTTTATGTGTATGTTGAGATGCGGGGGTGGGGGGTGTCGGATGTGTATGAATGTTGGAATTTGAATGCATTTTATGTGTATGTTGAGATGCGGGGGTGGGGGTGGGTGTCGGATGTGTATGAATGTTTTGATTTGAATGTTTTTTGTGTGTATGTTGAGATGCGGGGGTGGGGGGGTGTCGGATGTGTATGAATGTTGGAATTTGAATGCATTTTATGTGTATGTTGAGATGCGGGGGTGGGGGTGGGTGTCGGATGTGTATGAATGTTGGAATTTGAATGTTTTTTGTGTGCTGAGTTGGGGGGCGGGGGTTCGGGTCTGTATGGGTGCATGTTTGTGTGTGTGCTGGGTTGGGGGGGTTCGGGTCTGTGTGTGTGCTGATTTGGGGGGTGGGGGTTCAGGTCTGTATGGGTGCATGTGTGTGTGCTGAGTTGGGGGGTGGGGGTTTCGGGTCTGTAAGGGTGCATGTGTGTGTGCTGAGTTGGGGGGTGGGGGTTTGGGTCTGTAAGGGTGCATGTGTGTGTGCTGAGTTGGGGGGTGGGGGGTTCGGGTCTGTATGGGTGCATGTGTGTGTGCTGAGTTGGGGGGTGGGGGGTTCGGGTCTGTATGGGTGCATGTGTGTGTGCTGAGTTGGGGGGTGAGGGGTTCGGGTCTGTATGGGTGCATGTGTGTGTGCTGAGTTGGGGGGTGGGGGTTTGGGTCTGTAAGGGTGCATGTGTGTGTGCTGAGTTGGGGGGTGGGGGGTTCGGGTCTGTATGGGTGCATGCTTGAGAATGTGTGTGCTGCGTTGGGGGCGGGGGGTTCGGGTCTGTATGGGTTCATGCTTGAGAATGTGTGTGCTGCGTTGGGGCCGGGGGTTCGGGTCTGTATGGGTGCATGCTGGAGAGTGTGTTTGGGGTATAGTGTTTGGTTGGGGGTGAGGGGGCCATGGGGCATAGTGTTTGGTTTGGGTGAGGGGGCCATGGGGCATAGTGTTTGGTTGGGGGTGAGGGATAGGGGGCATAGTGTTTGGTTGGGGGGTGAGGGGGCCATGGGGCATAGTGTTTGGTTGGGGGTGAGGGACAGGGGGCATAGTGTTTGGTTGGGGGTGGGGGCCATGGGGCATAGTGTTTGGTTGGGGTGGGGGCTATGGGGCATAGTGTTTGGTTGGGGGTGAGGGGCCCATGGGGCATAGTGTTTGGTTGGGGGCTAGGGGGGTGAGGGGGCCATGGGGCATAGTGTTTGGTTGAGTGTGAGGGACAGGGGGCATAGTGTTTGCTTGGGGGGTGAGGGACAGGGGGCATAGTGTTTGGTTGGGGTTGGGAGCCATGGGGCATAGTGTTTGGTTGGGGGTTAGGGGGGTGAGGGGGCCATGGGGCATAGTGTTTGGTTGGGGGTGAGGGACAGGGGGCATAGTGTTTTCTTGGGGGGTGAGGGACAGGGGGCACAGTGTTTGGTTGGGGGTGGGGGCCATGGGGCATAGTGTTTGGTTGGGGGTTAGGGGGGTGAGGGACAGGGGGCATAGTGTTTGGTTGGGGGTGGGGGCCATGGGGCATAGTGTTTGGTTGGGGTGGGGCCTATGGGGCATAGTGTTTGGTTGGGGGTGAGGGGCCCATGGGGCATAGTGTTTGGTTGGGGGTTAGGGGAGTGAGGGGGCCATGGGGCATAGTGTTTGGTTGGGGGTGAGGGACAGGGGGCATAGTGTTTGCTTGGGGGGTGAGGGACAGGGGGCATAGTGTTTGGTTGGGGGCCATGGGGCATAGTGTTTGGTTGGGGTGGGGGCCATGGGGCATAGTGTTTGGTTGGGGGTGAGGGGCCCATGGGGCATAGTGTTTGGTTGGGGGTGAGGGGGCCCATGGGGCATAGTGTTTGGTTGGGGGTGAGGGGGCCCATGGGGCATAGTGTTTGGTTGGGGGTGAGGGGGCCCATGGGGCATAGTGTTTGGTTGGGTGTGAGGGGGCCATGGGGCATAGTGTTTGGTTGGGGATGGGAGCCATGGGGCATAGTGTTTGGTTGGGGGTGAGGGGACCATGGGGCATAGTGTTTGGTTGGGGATGGGAGCCATGGGGCATAGTGTTGCACTCCAAGAGTGAACTCAATAATGAAGCTAAAACAGGCACAGTTAGGAGATGTACATCCTTTGCTTTTTTGAGGAAACCAGACTCAACGAAGGCCATACTCCTCTTGGGTAACCCAAACAGTAAACTATAGCAGTCCAAAATAACGGAATGTCCAATCAAGGGTCAATAAAATATATATAATTTAATTAAACAGACGATATACAATAACTAAATCGAAATAAATGATAGCAATGGAAAATGTGTAGTACAAAATGTAAGTTTGAAATGCAATAAAAATCGTTACCCCTCAAAAACATCTTTTTCCATGTGTTTAATACAAATTGGGGGTTGAAAAAAGCCTCCTGATATGTCCCGCCTACCGCCCCGCCCACTTTTACTTTTCGGCCCACTATAGCCCTCATGTAAGGTACTTTCGGCCCTCTGTCAAAATCAGTTGTGCACCCCTGGCTTAAACTATCATGCCTGCCTCTCTTTCTAAAGTACTGAATTGTATTTATCGCCACAAAGATTGCCAGGAACTACCAACTGATGTTTGGGAGGGTGGTAACAATGTGTTATAGCCCTCTGATCCAAGAGACAGACGGGGAGAGTCTATGATTGTCCAAGTGACCGCAGACTAAAACGATAGCACACTAGATGGGAACCCATGCCAAAATGGGTGGTCCAACTCTCCCCCAAGCCAGGACCAATGCATGCAGCTGTAGGGCACACTGTAGGGAATGCATTTGCAGCCTCAGCTCTTTTACAAGGATGAAGGAAGCCTGAAGAGCTTGTATGGAGAACTTTGAAGTCTGCAGTCAAGAGCTTTACAGACACTGCATGGGAGGTCTGGTTCTTTAAAGAGGTTGGAAGGCTGTCCCCTACCCAAGTGTCCTGGTTGATATCAAGCATGTTTGCAGACAAAAGAACGAACATAGTAAGTATTCCACAAGTAGATTATACTTGTGCATCACAGTAAAATAAAATAAATTTGCCAGTGGATAATGACATCATCCACACTCCACATTCATGTGTTTCGATAAAGTATTATCAATCGCTGTATAAAAAAGACGCCAAAAATGCTCAAGTTTTGATATCTAATATAGTACTAACAGAAAATGAGTAGAGATGGAAAAATGCAGCCTTTGAAGTCACAGAATCTCCATCAGATGGTAAAAAGGAAAGTTAGAGAAATGAATAATTTGAGTTTTACAACCAAAGCTGGCATTCACAGCACTCATTTCTTACATGCCATCTTCTGGTGTAAAACTCACATTGTTCATTGAGCCAATTTTCCTTTTTACCATGTGATGAAAATCTAGGCGTCTTTCAAATCTCATTCATTAGTTCATCACAGCATAATCTTTCCTGTAAGGTCAATAGATATCAAAACTCAAACTTGGGAGGGTGAGGTGGGCAGGGCCAAGATTGGTGACGGAGTAGGCTGCTTTTGATGAGCTCTGTCCCATCATCCCTTCTGTTTGCTTAACCCCGAAGGGCTTCCCCCGCAGCTGGATGCCAGCGCCGGGTCAGGGCACAGTCGTGAACAAGAAGAATCCCCCTATGTAAGGCACGCAGAGGGATTGAAGCAGGGGCTGCCGCACTGGTGTCACAGGGACTGAGGAGCTACATGCATGGCGGCAAGATGGCAGCCTCCCAGGCGAGGGGCTAGCAAGGGCATCCCATGGCAGCGAGCCCAAAGCCATGAAGGATTGAGGCTCGCCGGTGCCCTCGGGGTGAGCAGAGGGCGGGTGCCTACCATTGCCAAGTGCACCTGGAGCTGCAGAGACATCGGAGCACCTGGGAGCGGGGCCATCCCCTCTGTAGGTGATACTGGGAGGAACAGAGGATCAGGGCTGGGCGACGGCAGGTGATAAAGTGGGGATCCACGGCGGCTAAGAGCTGGACAGCACTTCACTGGAGACACTGGGAGTCTCCGGAGAGAGGAGGGTGCTCTGAGTGGAGCAAACAGACGCCTGAGGAGGCCAAGACGAAGACGGGGTAAGGAGAATAGGGAGTGGAGTCAGAGCCCCATAAGCGAGAGCCAAGGTTGACAGCTGGATTCAGAGGAAAAGGGTGAGTGAAGTGGCCCCACCAGACCGCCAACAAGATAAAGGGACAGTCTGAAGCTTTGGTAAGTAGGAAAAATACACAACCAGTGGGGGTGGAAGGAAGCAGGGGCAGAAGCGGCAGAGTGGTGCAGTATTCAGAAAAGATGGGCCCAAGTGCTCCAAGAACAACTGGATGAGACCCGAGAGGTTCATAGTCTAGTACCTAGACCCCCAGGGAAAAGTGGAGGGTGCAAGGGCTACTGATGCTTTGCAGCAAGATGGCAAAGTCCAGCAAATGCACAAAAACTGCAACCCCCAAAGATCTTCTTGCAAGGAGGTATTGCAATAAACAGAGGTGAGGAGGCAAGGAGATCGGACGGGGCAGTAGTGGAAGATGGGCCACTGACAAAAGGCACAATGCTCTCAATTTCTGGCCTCGGGGAAGAAATTTTCACCCTGTTCAAAGTGGATGACCTTACAAAGATAACGGAAACTTGAAGAAAGATCAACGAGTTAGGGGACAGAGTGGCAGAGAATTAAAGCCATTAGCAAGGTGGATGCGGGAGCCACCAGAACTCGCCCAAGAAATGCGGAAAGTCATGGACAGTGATGCAACGCTGCAGAGTAGATGTGATGATCTTGAAAACCGGATTACACTTCTACGAGAGGGAGTGGAGAGAAATACTCTTCTCTTTGTTGCTGGCTAACCAAGAGGCAATCCCAATAAGAACTGATAGGGTTCATAGAATTTGGCCAAGAAGAGATTGAGGAAGGGACATCTTGGCTAAGCTCCAACACTTCACAACCAAACGGGAACTGAGAGACAGGAGATGCCGGTCCATGGACTTTAAAGGGGCAAAGGGCTATATTTTCCAGGATATTACTCAACTTACCCTAGCAAGAAGGAGTATGAAACCAATCACTGACAAAATTGACAGAAAAAGGGATTCAATACCTTTGGACATAACTATTTGGCCTGCAGTTTATGTGGGATGAAATGGTCATCATGCTGTTTTAGCTGGAAAATGGGGCCGCCCTCTCAGTACTGGAGCTGGGGAAACCCGATGATGGAAAAGATATAGAGAGGGGCCCCCGACAGGGATCGGACGGAGAGGAGAGAACCGAAAGGAAGGCAGCGCTGAGATACATGGAAAAGATGAATTTCCGAGGGCTAGCTTGTCAAGTAGTTTGTGTTAAGTTGTTGAGAACATATCCGAGTTGTGAAACTGCATCAGTTATGGTTGTTTTAAGAAGTTACTTAGGCGCAGCGACATAGAGCTGGGTCTGGCTCATGAGTCCCAACCAAGCAACAAAGGAGCCATGGACTCTGCGCTCCTACTCGGAGGGCTGGTGGAAAAACGTGAATTAATCGGGGAAAGGGACACTTAGTGGAGTTTGGAGATGACGGACACACAAGTGGTTATATGTTAGTGGTTATATGTTATTATATAAGAGACCCATTTAGTGGGACGGGACCCAGACAGAATGCGCTGTAAGAACTTCCCTACACAAATCCACTCAAGCACCCACTAACCGGGCAGGTGTAGCAATTCGAATACACAATAAGCTTAACTTTGTACTGAAGGAGGCCTCAAGGACAGAGAGGGGAGGTATGTAATTGTGAAAGGCGAAGTGGGGCGCACCTTAACGACAGCCATAATTTGCGTGCCAAATAAGGGACAAACGCAATTCCCCCTGAATTCTCTGCAAACACTAGAGAAGGTTAGAGAAGGGGAGTGCTTTATTGCGGGAAACTGGAACTCAGTTATGGAAGGTGAATGGGATAGATCGGCTATGGCCAAGGTCCCAAAGACAGGAGAGTTCATAAGGGAAGTTAAGGGGTTGCTGGGGGTATAGGGCTACACCCATTATTCTGCAGTAAACAAATCCTACTCCTGCATAGATTCACTGGGGAACCATTGCGTGGGGGCCTCCTGCTGCATTTTGTACCTTCACCCGAGTAATCAGTTGTATAATAGAAGCATCCACTGCCTTCTTCACTCTAGTCTTTAGTAATTGAAAAACAAAAGAGCTAGTGTTAAAAAGGGGGGGGATTATTGTTACAAAGTGTGATCTTCCTCACGTTAATTGAAGAAAAAGAAATAGGTTAAAACCTCAACTTATAGTAATTCAAGGCGTCTCGGGTTAGTGGGTGAATGATTTCAGTTGTCTTTCGTACATTACTGGTTTCTTGTGCAAATAAATGTGCTGCATATAAATTAAAAGGACATAAGCAGTGTGTTAGATGCTCCAATTATAAAGGATAGCAAGTAGATAGCAAAAAAGGGGACCGTAGTTAATTACCTCAAGGAGTAATATCACACTTTTTAACAATAACCCCCCCTTTAACATTAGCTCTTTTGTTTTTCAATTTTATAGATCAACTGTTATACTTAACACCCTTCAATTTGTCCTGAAGAAAGCTCAGAGTTCCTAAAAGCCATTTTCCATCCAATGCACTTTGTGTTCAAAATGTTGTAATCCGAGCCAGAAACACAAACGTGTCGACAGTAAAAAGTGTCTAGAATAGTTCATTACACATTGATCTAATATTGATGATACATGATTCTCTGCCCAACAACAGTAATCTGCTGTCCTATACATGTTTTAATAAGATGTTTTCTGAATTAAAGTTTGTTTTATCTGCATAATTCTAAGTGTGATCCTCTCTAGCTAGTTTGAATTATCTGTAGCTGCCATTAGGTTTCTCGCCCCCTTGTGCGTCTTAAGGGTGGGGCAGTCTGGTTCTTCTCTCCCCTTTCCTATATTGATTTTGCTTTCTAGAACCAGGACCCCCCGTCAACTAAGAAAGCTATTGCCCATTTAATTTCTCTGTATGTACTGATCGCCAACTGGCTGCACGGCAGATGTCAGGCAGCGGGATTCCGGAGAGGAAAGCAGTATTTACAGCCAATGCTCTGGTGGAGTGCAGCCGGGTCCTACTGGGAAGCGAATGAGATGCAGGCAGCAATCTATCTTGTGACAGAGGACTTTCAGAGAGCCTTCCCGGGCCCCAGAAGGTTGAAATGAAACGCAGTTAATCTATTGTACGGAATGACTTGGTATGCGGCACATAGTATTTGAGGGCACCACATTCAGCGTTGGTAGGGTTTGCTCCATTGGAGACGGTGTGCCAAAGAATAAGGTCAAAACCACTTGCTGATTTAGATGGAAAGCAGATGGCACCATCGGCACAAAATTATGAGTTACTCACCGTAGTGACTAACATACTCTTAGTCCACTTTCCTCCATACTGCATGGGCGTCCCTTCCAAGGGGCGGGACACAGAACCTTTTTCACCAGAAAAAAAAACCCTACTTTCCCTTTAAATTTTGAGGCGCGCGGGGGTGGAGCCCTGGGAGCATGCACTACCCCAACTCCGCCCACCAGTGCCACTCCTCAGTCCCCATTGACACGTCGACAATACTTAACATTGCTTAATGACACCAGCATTATTACGGGAGAGGATGGTGGGACGTATGGAGGAAAGGGCACTAACTCATAATTACTCTTACGTCCCCGTGCCACTTCCTCCCTACTGCACGGGCGATTACAACTGAATGTAGCCCCAGGGTGGAGAGGAGACCCTCCTTAAGCAAATAAGTTCCTTAGAACCGCCTGTCCGAAGGCTGGATCTGATTTAGAGCCGGCATCCAAACAGTAATGCTTACAGAAAGCCAAAGGGGTGGCCCAGACAGCCACCCTGCTTATGACTTGCCACGGAACCTGCTGCTGGAAGGCGATAGCCGTGGCTCGGTTTTCTGGCGTGACTGTTTGCTGACAGTGGCTTGTGCGTCCGACTTGAGGAAGCCCTTGGTCCTGGCCAGATAGAATTTCAGAGCGTGTCCGACATCCAGACAGTGCAAGACTCTGAGCCTCGTCCTTGGGGTCGGCAAAGAACGTAGGTAAGACTATTTCCTCGTTTAGATGAAAGGAAGAGGGTACCTTAGGTAGGAAAGCTGGGTGAGTCCGCAGGACCACCTTATCCTTGTGGAAAGTGGTGTAAGGTTCTGAGGCCACCAGAGTTTGGATCTAGCTGACTCTGCGAGCTGAGGCAAGTCCCACCAGAAAAGCAGTCTTAATGGCGACCAGCCTGATGTCCGCAGACACCATTGGCTCAAATGGTTTGTGCGCCAAGGCGCCCAACACCACATTGAGGTCCCACACGGGATGTGGCCTCTTAATGGGCGGGTAAAGCCTGGACAATCCCGCCAGATGTTTCTTGACAATCTGGTTGGAGAAGACAACCTCCTCTGAATTTCTGTAGGCCCCCGATGGCTGCAACATGTGTCCACCTGAACGCCTGAGTGCGCGAGGTGCTCCGAAAAGGAGAGCACGTCGTCAAATGTGCACATAAGGGGGTGGGCGTCAATCTACTTAGTCCGCCCCGTGACAGAACCTGCTCCATTTGCTTTTATATTGGCTCCTGGTAGCCTTGCTCCTGGGGCCCTCAATGATCTCCAGGTTATCCTGTGATAGGCTCAAGTGCTTGAGGGTGATCTACTCAGGAACCACGCTGCGAGTGCTAACTTCTGAGGCGCAGGGTGGAAGACCCTGCCCCGCCTGTTAGGAGAGGAGGTGCGCGGGACACAGTGGAAGGTGAATGGGTGGTCTGTCCATGAGGCTGAGCAGTTCGGAGAACCACGGTCTCGCTGGCCACCAAGGAGCTATCAAGATGATGCTGAGGTGACAGAATTCCTTCATCTTGCGGAGTACCCTTTGGATCAGGGGTGTGGAAGGAAAGGCATATGCGGTCATGCCTTCCCATTGAATCTGCAATGCGTCTCCCAGGGAGCTGGGGCCCAGCCCCGGCCAGGACGCACATTTATGGCACTTCCTGTTCTTCCATGAGGCAAATAGATCCTCCTGAGGATGGCCCACGTGTTGAAGACCGCCTGCAGCACCTGGTCGTTTCATTGTCATTCATAATTGTCTGCTCCTAGCCTGCTGAGCCTGTCCGCTTCCAAGTTGGCCTCTCCGGGAGATGGATGGCCGTGAGGTAGATGTTTTCCAGGGCCCATTCTCACATGCGGACCACTAGACTGCACAGCGGAGGGGACCACGTACCCCCCCTGCTTGTTGACATAGTACATGCTGGTGGAGTTGTAGGTCTGGAGGACGGTCCTGCCCCCAATGAGCAGAAGGTAAGCTCTGAGGGCTAGCCAAATGGCCCTGAGCTCCAGCCAATTGATTTGTGATTCCTGCTCCTGCCGGGTCCAGACTCCGTGGACGGTGTGGCTGTCCAGAGTGGCTCCCCAGCCCTCTAGGGAGGAGTCTGTAATGATGATGACCTGCGGGGACGGCTGCCGGAAGGGCTGCCCATCTGCAGGTTACAGTCCCTGGACAACCACGCGAGGTCTGAGTAGAGAGAAGGCAGTATGCTGACCAGCTCCACTTGGGAGCCCTTCTCCTGATTCCATGAGGCTTCAAAGTGCAGCTGTAATCTCATCTGGAGCCTTGTGTGTGGCACGGCCAGGAGGACCGCTGCCATGATACCCACTAGGTGTTGTTACTACTAGGCCGAGGTCACTGCTCTGGTAAGGAAGTGCGTAGTGGCCCTCTTGAGGACTGTAATCTTATCCTCCGTGGTAAATACCTTCTCGGAGCTCGGATCCCAGATGAGGCCCAGGAAGGTGTGGCCCTGCGTGGGCTGCAGCTGAGACCTCTTGAGGTTTGTAGTAAACCCTAGCTTGTGGAGTGTGTTCATAAGCGCTGAGGAAGTGTGGGTAACCGCCTCTTGGGATCTCGCCTTGACAAGCCAGTCATCCAGGTACGGGTAGAGGGCTGCCACTGCATTCATGAGTCTGGTAAATACCCTGGGGGCTGAGTTGAGGCCAAATGGTAGCACCTTGTACTGGAAATGACAGCCCATGATCCTGAAGCACAGGAAGGAGCGATGTGGCTGCCAAATCGGGACGTGTGGGCTGCCAAATCGGGACGTGTAGGGTAGGCATTATTCAGATCCAGGGAGCACACCCAGTCTCCATTTTCTAGCGTCTCCACAATGAGTGCTGGCGTAACAATCTTCAATTTTTGAACAGGGAGGGAGAGGTTGAGGGTGGTGGTGGAGTACAACACAACTCTCAGGCCAGCCAGATGGTTCTTTTGTATGGCAAAAATCCTGGAATAGAAGCCTAATCCTCTCTGGGAGGCTGGTACTTCTTCCACTGCTTGGCTCTCGATGAGCGACCAGATCTCCGCCAACAGAGTTGTTGTCCCAATCTATGGGAGTGGAGGGGAGAAGGGAGTTATCGGTAGGCCGTACTCCTTGGATACTACAGAGAGGATCCATGGGTCCGCAAAGTTCTGGTGCCAGAAATACACGCAAGAGGCAAGTCTGCCAGCCACTGGAGACACGTGGACCCGAAGGGATGCATCATGCCTTTTTACCGTCCAAGGCTGCTGCTGAGGAGGGGGACTGGAAGAAGCCATTGCCCCCTCCCCCCTTTTTGTTGCTTGCGCCGGTGCTGACTAGGGGAGCGGTCAGGTTGTTGCAACCTCCGTTCCTGCAATCCCCAGAACCCATCAAAAGTCCGCCCTTTCACAGACTGTTGATGCGACTGGGTGTACGCCTTGGGCGTGGCCTTCGTCAGGATAAAGACTTTGCAGTTTTCGAGCTGTTCTTTTTATCTAATTCCTCATCTATGGTAGAGTTGAAGAGGTCACTACCCTCGAACGGAAGGTCCAATATGCGATCCTGGACGTTGGGGTTAAACTTAGTAGCCCACAGCCAGGCCGTCCTTCTCATGTCTGTGGCGATGCAGATGGCCCGGCAAGAGGTATCAATGTGGGCCACGGTGGACTCCATGATGTCCTCTGCCACCAGCCTGGATTCTCCTAGACCTGCCTTGAAGCGTGCATGGCTCTGCACCAGAAGTACCGGAAGGAAGTCCGATATTTCCCGCCACAATCTCTGGTTAGCAGCTGCCAGCATGGCATCCGAGTTGGCCTGACACAGGTGCAGGGAGGCGTTTGAGTACAGCTTCTTCCCGTACGCCTCCAAAATATTCTCCTGCTCACCTAGCAACACTGAGGACGAGGTGGCTGAAGACGACTAAGGCTTAGAGTAGAGTGCCGCTGCAGCGATCACCAAAGAATGTGGCTGGGGGTGCGTTGATAACAAGAGTGTATCCCCTTCCATCTGTCTATACTTGGCATTGAGGCGCTGATTGAAGGATGGGCCAAGTGTGGCTTGAGCGACCCCTTCTTGGCCAGAGCCACAATATCGTTCTACATCAGGATACCCATCTTGGCAGGGGGTATTAGGGTGAGGACTTCTGTCAAGACCTCCCCTCCCCCTCCTCAGGCTGCTCTACCTTGGGTTGAGAAAGTCCCAGATATTCTGCCAAGCCTGCAAGCCTGTCATGGAAGGCCTTTGCTGACGGTGGTGTCTCAGGATCCTCTTCCTCGTCTGTATCCACCCGAGTGTCCGGCTGGTCCGGAGCAGGAGGAGGGGTGCTGGGCGCCGTGGGCTGCGGCATAGAGATCGGAGCCGGAGGCTGCTGCCAGACCCCCTGAGCTGTGGGAGGAAGGGTAGCGAGAATCGAAGGGCCGTCAGAGGCAGCGGGGGCTGCGCTGATGCCTGTGGTGCCGGAGTCATGGTAGGAATGACTATGGGCACAAGTGGAGTTACCGGGGGAGCAAATCCCTGACTGCATCCCGAAGGATGGCCTCCATCTGGGGGGTTTGCATCAGCGCCAGGAACCTTTCGAAGAACCTGTCTTTGGAGGCAGAAGCGGTGGTAGGGGATGTTGACAGAGTGGCTGGCGGCTG
Organism: Ambystoma mexicanum; assembly: GCF_040938575.1. Taxonomy (NCBI): domain Eukaryota; kingdom Metazoa; phylum Chordata; class Amphibia; order Caudata; family Ambystomatidae; genus Ambystoma; species Ambystoma mexicanum. The sequence goes on along the minus strand of NC_090936.1, from coordinate 494,645,322 downwards.
CTGGGGCAAGAGGGCACACAGTCTAGGTTTGCGGAGGTAACTTGCCCTGCGCGGCTGAAGGATAAACTGTAGGCCACGTACCTGGTTGACACCAGTCCCACCTTGAAACTCGTTTACCCGCCTGCTCTGTTCCCAAGAGTGGCATCAGACGAGCGTCCATATTTTGTGGCGCGGTAGCCATTTTGTCAAGCTGCATGCCAAAGTCGTGGTGCATGGCTCCCTGGACCCGGCCTCCTCCAGGACTCTTGGTTGTGGAGCATGAGGCCTACCCTGCACCTTAGGTCTAGGCCTGGAAGGTGTGTTGCCCTCGGCATTGTCGCCGGTAGTGCTGCGTGCAAGCGCCCCCGCAGACATTAAGCCGGTACTAGGGTGTTGCCCCTCGGGTGTACACCCGGTAAAAGAACCTTGCGGTCCCTCAGCAATGATTCCGGAAGGATCTGACGACCCCTCGGCCGTGAGCTGGACTAGCCTCGGTACGTGTGCTGGTACTACAATCCGAGGGGTTCCTCCCGCTTGGGCGCATCCACGGGAAGAAGTCGTCCTTACGGGGTGCGATGGGAAATAGCGGCCCTCCCTTGGGCCTCGATCTCTGCTTGACTAAATTTTTCAAGTCCTCTGGAGGCGATCTTTCGAAGAGCTTCCTCCACCTAGCTGGCCTGTTCTTCAGTGCGCGTGGAGTCAGTGCATTGCACGCTGTACAACCTTGCCAGTCGTGGTCAGGGCGAAGGCAAAGAGTGTGGGGGTCAGACGTAGGGAAGAGCCCCTTGCAGGCTGTACACCTGCTGAAGTCGACATACGCTGGGGAAGAGCACGACGCCAGAGGACCGAGTACCTGAATGACAAAGAGAAGACAAAAAGATAGAAGTGGACTGGGGAGTGGCACCGGTGGGCAGACTCATGGTAGTGCATTCTCCCAGGGCTGCACACCTGGGTGCCTCTAAATTTAAAGGTGAAGTAGGTTTTTTCTGGTGAAAAGGGTTCCGTCTCCCGTCTCTTGGAAGTGACCCCCATGCAGTATGGAGGAAAGGGGACCGATTTAAGAGTAGGTTGGGTTACTAAATAGCACAGCTTTGTCCTTGTGAAACGTCAAATATGGCGGTTTTGAAGAAAACATCTGGATTTCACCCACTCGCCTGGCTGAAGTTATGGCCACCAAGAATGCAGTTTTCCTGGAAAGATGTTTAATAGATACTTGGTGCTTCACAAGCCTTGCGAGTAGCACATTGAGCTCCCGTGCTGTTGCTGGCCGACGGAAATGTGGAAAAGACTGGGACAGCCCATGCAAAAACTCCTCCAACCAGTCAGTGCGACTACGGGGATGGCACCCCGGCAGCACGGTTGTACTTGGAGATCACAACTAGGTGCACCTTAATGGCAGAATCCGTTAAACCAGACTGAGCCAGGGACAACAGATTGGGCAAAAGATCCTGCGGCCGGATGGTTTGGAGGTTACAAGGGCTGTTTTCTGCACCATATCTGAAAACGTTTCCACTTACTCAAGGAAGTGTAGCCTTTCAAGGTGGATGGAGCTCTAGCCCTGGCAAGGATCGTCTAGCAATCTTCCGAAAGGAACAGAGCCCAAACTCTAAAAACACAGGAGCCAGGTCCCCGGATTGAGAGAGAGCTGTGTCGTGGTGCAGTATCGCTCCCCGATCACTGGACAGGAGCAATTGGTGTGGGCACAGCTTGATCGGTGTGCCTGACCAGAGGGCAAGGAGGTTGGAGTACCAAAACTGTCTCGGCCACGCACAGGCCACTAATACCAGTTTGCACCGATACAGTCTGAAGGTGTGTAGGACTCTAGGCACCAGAGGAAACGGGGAAAGGCATACAGAAACTTCCCTTCCCATGGCAACGCAAAGGCGTCCCCCAAGCTCTCTGGATGGGGAAGCAACTGTTGTCATGAGCAGCAAAGAGGTCGATCCCGGGAGTACCCCACGTTTCAAACAACAGTGAAGTGGGTATTGTGGAGTTACCGCTCGTGGCAAGAGCATAACTCCCTGCTGAGGGAGTCCGCAAGAGTGTTCTGAATCCCCAGTAGATCAAGGGGAATGAGAAACACGCGCTGCTGTAGAGCCCAATGCTAAAGGGCTATGGCCTCCTTGGAAAGCTGTGTGGACCTTGTTCCTCCTTGCTAGTGGGCATAAAACAGACGTGTTGTCAGTGTACATTCGTACCACCTTTCCAAACATGAGGGGAAGAAAGTACTTCAATGCCCAAAAAACTGCTCGTAGCTCCGGTAGGTTGATGTGCTGGCTCTTCCTCCTTTGACCAAAGGCCTCTGGTGTGTTGGCCTTGACAGTGGACACTCCAGCCCTCCAGTCATGACAGTGGCCTGATGGTCTGATAACCTGAAGGGGGCGCCCTGCACCAGATGTTTCCCTCACTGACCACCATCGAAGGCTCAGTTTCAAAACCGGTGTTAGAGCAATGCAGTCATACCAGGACCCGGAGGCTTGGATCCAGGAATACCTTTACCGGTCTCATGTGTAACCAGCAGTTGGTGATCAATGGGATGAACGACATCCCCACTAGGGATTTGTAGTTGCAGACTAGCATTATCTGGGCGCTAGTGAGACATTGCACCTTGTTTAGAAGAGCTGCCACCCTTCAGTCTGAGGGTCTGGCTGTGCAGGTTTGGGTGTCAAGTCTTGCTCCGAGATAGAGTGCCTGTTGTCATGGAACCAGGCATGACTTTGGGAAGTTGATGGTGAAACCCAGTTGCTGTAGACACTTGATGGTGGTGGCAGTGTTGGCTTCTGCCATCAGATAGGAGGGGCCTCTTACCAACCAGTCATCTAGATACGGGTAGACATGAAAGCCCCCCTGTCACAGGTGAGCCACCACTGGTGCAAGGCATTTCATAAATATATGCGGGGCAGACTGCAGGCCGAATTGAAGGGCCTTGAACTAATAATGTACTCCTGCCACCAAAGCGCGTAGGTAGCGTTGGTGTGAGAGGCGAATAGGGATGAGAAAGTAGGCATCCTCGAGGTCGAGGGACGCAAAGAAATTAGCTTGGACAACATCTGCTGTAGTGAGACCATGCGGAACACTGAGGAACTTTTTTGAGCACCCTCATATCTAATATGGGCCTCCAACCCCCTGACATGTTGTGCAGCGACTTTTTCCCTTACCAAGAAGTAGCAGGAGTAGATTCTTGTGCCCAGCTCGTCCTCGGCAACGTTCTCCACTGCGCCCTTTTGCTGCAGAGCTCAAGCAAGAGGTGTCGTACATTTTCTGGTTTATGCATGGGAGAAATGTCTGGTGGATACTCCATGAACTCCAGTGAGTGGCATTGCTGGAGGAGAGATAGCACCCATTCGTTGGTAGTGATGTAGGTCCATTGTTCGACGAACCTCGACAGCCGTCCTCCCACCGGGGTGCTGAAGCAGGAGGACCTGGCCCTGGATTGGTCAAGCTTGTTTGCCAGACTGGCCTCTAGATTGGGAGTAGCCACAGTGTCACTGAGAACCCCTGTAGGACTGGGACCTTTTCCTGTACTGGTCTCCTGATGAGTATGGGGTCTTGTATGAGGAGGAAGACAGGTACCTGGTGCTGTTATCGCACAAAGTCATGCCAAAGCGCCCCTTTCCTGAATGAAAGAACAGGTACCTTTGCTATAGTGTGCCCAAGGAGTGAGCAGTTTCCGTGTCCGTTTTGATGGACTGTAAGGCCTCATCCAGCGTCTTCCCAAAAAGGCCAAGTACGCCAAAGGGCATATCAACGACCCTGGACAGGACATTGGGTCAGAAATCTGTGGCCTTGAGCCAACCCTGCCCGAGTAGGACTGCTCCATTCCCAAGCAGTATCAGCGATGTCCACAGAGACCGTAATGGCATGGTCCGATTCCAACTCGCCTTCATGAAAGATGTCCAAGGCCTCCTGCTTCTTGTCATCCTGGAGGAATTCCAGCAGGGCACCCAACTTGTACTGCAGCTTGTGCGATTATAGCCATTGCATTAGCCGCCCTGATAGTCGTGGCTGCGGTGGTAATGATCTTCTTACTGAAGGCCTCAAATAGTTTGCCTTCCTTGTCTGGGGGTACAGCGCAAGATGAGGAAGGGCTAGCCGACCTCCATCTGGCAGCCGCAGAGACAACGGAGTCTGGTGTGGGTTTAGTGCGGAAGCAGAGCTCTATGGGGGTGCGTTTTTCTTGTTGAACTGGTCTTTTTTAGCTAGGTCAGTCGCGGCATGCGCCAAGGTGACCAGGTTATCCTTCCAGACTTCTGCCAAAAGCGGGATAGACATGACAGACTTCTCATTTCGTTGCTACTCCAGCACAACACTGAACATAGTGGCCGCTCTGGACATGAGCATGTAGAAGGCCCCTACTTCATCAGGGGGTGAGTCCCTGAGTGTAATGTCATCAGGTTCCCCATCAGCTGCAATGAAATCGTCAAACTCATCAGTGTGGGTCGAGTGTGTGGAAACCACGTCAGCGGTTCCGTCTCTGTCCAGTATCAGACAGCCTCTGCAGCACCGAATGGTGTTTACTCCTTCTAAGGGGAAAAGGGGCATCATCCACTTCCCTGAAAGGCACGGGGACATCTGTATAAGGTCGCCTAGTAGGCCCTGCAACCAGGGCAGGTGCAGGCAGCTGTTGTTGCAAGGTTGCCACTACAGTGGTTAAAGTAGATAAAATGTCCAGTGACAGGTCTTCTTGTGGAGCAATGATAGCTCTGGTAGACCGATGGCTTGAGCTGAATACAGAGGGGGTAAAGGTGTCAGCCTGATCAGGCTTGCCTCACCCCGCACAGAACTTCTGGGCGACAATCTCCTGCGTGCCGGCAACGACAGATGTGACATGATGACCTCTTCTGCCTCCAACACATCCTCTGAGAGGGACTCAGCTCTGACAATATCATCCGTCAACAAGGCCACCCCAAGGTTAGCGAATGATGCCTGTGGACGTGCCGTTAATGCAGACACTGAGCTGGTGTGGGTTTTGGAGATGCCAGTGACAATGGCAACAATGGTATGGAAAAAAACTTTTGGCCATCAACTGTGGTCGATGAGGGTATCGCAGCCATGAACGTAGATGCCGTTGACGAGATCCTCGATGACGCAGTTGTCGTGGTTGTGGCCGCTGACGTTTGTAGATGACTCGGTAGTTGTGGTTGTGGGCGATGACGGTTTCGTCAATGACGAGGTAGTCGTGGTCATCGACGATGGTGGCCTCGTCGCTGATGTCGACAACGCGCCAGTTTGCCATTGAAGGTGAAGAATGGCCACCAGATTTCGATGTGGAGTTAAGACGTCGCCTCCCTGGGGCGATGGAAAGGGCTGTCTCTCCTGTACTGCAGACACTCCTTGCGCACTAACTTTTGGTGAAGGCCGGTCCTTGTGCGAGGATCTGGGCTTGTCGCCGGAGGTGTCTTTATATGCCTGTTCTTGCTGGTGGCCCGGACTTCATGCAACCTAGATCTCTTACTAGAGGTGGTTTGCTGGGCCGTCCTGCCCCGCCCTAACGAGGCATGACTCCGCATTTAAGCAGAGTCAGAGGCCTCACCGGCGTCCTCAAGCCACGCAACAACAGTGACGATAAACTCAAGGTCTTGTTGGAGAACGACTGGCAGATTTTACAGTCCTGGATGACATGGTGAGGATGAAAGCAGTCGTGATCTTCCACATAAACATTCTTCAGTCCACAGCAGGCACAGACCTTGAATAGGAGCTTCCTTATGGATTCTGCCATGAGGTAAGTCCAACTGCGCAGACAAAACTATATCGAAGATTACCGGTGGTGGAAACGGTCTACCGAGCTAACACTGTAGCTGCAAACACCGGTCGTCAAGTGGATGTTAAAAAATCCAAAATTATTCGTAGAAATGTGAGAAGATTATTGAGGACTCCCTAGACAAATTTGCGGTAAAAAAATATGAAGATGTCCGACAGGGAAGGAGTTAAGGGAGGTGTTCCTATTGATGGGGGGCAGTATGACCCAAAATGACTAAGAGCACAAAAGTGACAACGTTTTTCAGTTGAAGTTTAAACTGCTATGTTACCTAGGATTCCCAGCCTGACGATGGGGAAGATTTATAGCATTTTTATAGCATTTATTTTTAGTGACGCAGCAACTCGGCCAAAGGGCGCACAGAGAAAGACAAGGTCAGACAAACAGGAAATGGGAGTTAGGGTGGCAGCAGTAAATCAAATTTAGATTGAGAAAGAGTTGAACAGAAAGGCTGTTAGCCTTTTTTTGAAGTCAATTGTGGTTTAAATTTTTTTAAGATCAGGAGAGAGAGGATTCTATGTAGCAGGGGCAAAGACATTTAATGAAATGTATGGCATTTATAACGCACCTATACACAAGCGTCAAAACATGTCCCTCCATATCTTGCAAGCCTAAAGCTAGGCTGAAAGAGTCTGGCCTGGTCCCCGAGATCTAAGCGTACGCGGAGCCAGGTAAGGCTTTAGGTGCTCTGAGAGATCGATATGGGCCTTGTGGGCCAGGCATTTGAGGGTCAGGGTCAAAATCTTATGAGAGAGATGTTTCACTGGCAACCAGTGCAGTTCTCTTCTTACTCCGGAAATGTAAGGTCGTCTTGAGAGATCTAGGACTGCACCAACTGCCCCATTTTGGGTCACGAAGAGCAGAGAAGTTAGAGATGTGCCAGCCAGCAGACTGTTACAGTATTCGAGCCATGAGTTGACCAAGGCTGAGGCCAGCAGAGACATTCTTCTGTGTAAGAAAGGAATGGATGTGGGTGAGCAATTTATTAACGAGGCCACATGATGTACGAATCCTGGCCAAATGCTGTCTCATGGTCAGTTCGGCATCCACGTGACACTGAGGGTTTTCACGCTTTTGGCTACTGGAATTGTAGAGTTGGCGATGGTGAAATTAGCATACTCTGGGGACAATTTTTTTAGCATACGGTTTGAGGCAGTCTTTAAGACCTCGGTTTTCTCAGAATTGAGGACCATGGAATTTGTCATTGCGTAGTTGGTATACAGGACACCCAGATCATGAAGAATCCGCAGCAATGCAGTATGTAGCTATTGAACAAGGTAGGTGATTTGCAGGACTCCACAGGTGACAGGTGTGGGTGTTGAGTAGATGTCCTATTTGGCAACTCTGGCAGTACGAGGGCCCAAGAAGTAGGCAACCCATTGTGTCGCTATCTCAGAGCATTCTACCAAGGATTGTAACCTGGTCGCCAGGAGACCATGGTCGACCAGGTCAAAGGCAGCCGAGAGGTCGAGCAGCACGAGAAGATCCGGGTGGCCTTGATCATTGATAGAGGAGAGGCTAGACTTTACATCCAGCATGGCAGTTTCAGTGCCATGCCAAGCTCTAAAGCCAGATTGCCGGGATCTATGAAAGATCCAATGCTGGAGAATTGAGCAGTGTGGGATTAGAGCGGATGATCACCCGCGCTTGCTCTCCTGGGATAAGGATTTGGATCCGGCCGCTCCTGTAACTCCAGTGGATTTCAGCACAAGTGCTGCAGGACTCACTCACCAGCCAGGAGGCGCGATGCGAGATAGAGGGCAGGGGAAGCTCTCATAATACGGCAGCAGCACTGGGAGGCTTGCGTCCCAAGCTGCCTTTGTACATTACCGCTGCATTTTCATAGTGTGTTTTCTCTGGGGGAGATCTTGAACTTGCATCCCCTCCCCTTCTGACTTTCTCTCGCCTGTCTCCCTCAGCAAATCCTGCATCACGGCCAGACTGCCCTGCTCATTTGGACTTTGAGCAAGCCCATAGACTTTAGTCATCTGAGGCTGCCTGGAGTGTTGGGCAGAGGGGCTCAGTGGTGCATGAGTACCGCCCCACCCCCACCCGTCTCACCCCCTATATCTACTAACTTCAGTCTCTGGCATACACTTTGAGTAGAATGAGCCTGAAGGGGTGAATCACTATACCTTTCGAGCTACAAGGTTTACTTCACGGCCTGAGCCAGCATTTCCCATCTCTCCTTCGGCACTACTCTCGGTTGTTCACCTTCTGGAGTGTGGACTACAAGGAGCGACAATAGTCCATCCAAAGCTAAAACCGGTGCTGGGTCCTCTTCAATCATGGCCTGCTTTTGGCCTCTAAAGGCCATCACCTCCCTTCCTCCCCCCAACCAGGCTCGCCGTCTCCACCTATGCCCAGACTGGCTGGGACGATCTGAAAGCTCCCGCCACGAAGGAGGATATAAAGCGTCTACTGCTCTCTCTTTCAACAGGACATGCAGGAATCCATGCAAGAGATCAAAAAATCTATTTCAGATTTGGGTAATGCTTCCCAGACCAATGAACAGTGCATATAAGGATTGGAGTCCTTCTGTGACCACTCCCATAATCAAGCCGAGCTGGAGCAGTCGTTTCAGGACCTCAAAACCAAATTTCACTCCATGGAGGAAAAGCTGGAGGACACAAACACGATCCAGTAGGAACAATGTCAGGATTCAGGGAATACCTACTACTGTGGCCAACTCAGAGCTTGAGGAATACGTGAGGGCTCTGTTTGGAGCAGTCTTGGGTGAGACAGAGGGAGCTGATAGTACGGAAAAGTTTGACACCAGATGTTTGAACAATACTTCATTAAATTAAAGGAACTCAACCTGCAAAAAGCTAGAGGGCAACAACATGTCAGCTTCAGAGGGTCTGCCATTCAGCTGTTTCAAGACCTGGCCCCATCAACCATTTTCAAGCACCGACAATTAAGACCCCGAGAAGCTCACCAATTCTTTGCCTCGCTAACCGACAAGAAAGCAAGGCAGTTGCAATTCTGGTGGCAAAGTCAGTCTCCTTTTCTAAGCTGGTGATTCTCTGAGACCCTGGAGGTCGATATATTGGATTTATGATGGAAGTAGCTGGGAGGACCCTCATGTTATTTTTAGTTCATGGCCTGAACCAGCGTCAGGACCAGTTTTATGCTGATTTGTTCCCTAGGGGGGGATTTAGTTATGGCTGGGGACTGGAATGTGACCCTGGACGAGTATCTCAACAGATCCCTTGGCTGTTTGTCAGTGGGATCGAGCCGCAGCCCATCATTAATCCAAGCTATGAACGATCTACAGTGAGTAGATGCTTGGCGACACCTCCATCCTATAGAGAGAGACTATTCCTTTTTCTCATATGTGTATCGTTCATACTCTAGATTGGACTATTTTTTTTAAATTTCGCACACCCTCCTCAGTCAGATTTTGGAGTCCACGATCAAATTAGCTTCGATCTCAGTTCATTCCCTGGTATGGTTGCAACTTTCAAGGGACCCCCGCCAACCTCAAGTCATCAGTGGCGGACGAATTATTCCCTTTTTCGAAATCCGTTTTATTTTTATGCGGCTATCTCTTCCCAGATTTCCCACATTTTCAAGGAGAATTGTACGCCAGGGATGGCTTTTGAAACGGTCTGGAACGCCTTTAAACCTACCATTAGAGGTGAACTCTACCATATCATATCATAACTTGATGCTCAAGGCTCACAGAGGAAGAAAGCTCTGGTAGCCCACCATGTCGATATCGAAGGGAGGTTTTGGGTTCTGGAGGCCCAATACAGAGTTCTAGAGTAGTGTATAGACAGCTTCAGGTGGCCAGGTCTGAGTTGAAGGCGCTTTGGCCTTCCAAGATTTCTCATCAGTTGCTCCAGACTAGGAACCATTATTTCAAAACTTCAAACAAGGCTTTGTGTCTTTCAGCCTATAAGCGGAGGGCCCACCAGACTCTTAATACTATCCTGTCACTCACAGACAAAGCAGGGAAGGTGCACACAGAGGAATGCAAGTTTTGTACTCTCAGTTCTACAGCGACCTGTTTCAGGCAGTGAGCCTTGATCCGGGTCTTCAGCGCACCTTTCTACGAGAGGCTACACTCCCAGCTGTCTACGAGCGGCTCAAAGTCCCAATATCCCCAGAGGAAATCCTGCAGTTTATTAGAGGCATGGCAATGAATAAGGCATTTGGCCTGGATGAATGTTCTACTGTTTTTTTTATTGGCACTTTTCCGCTTTACAAATTCCACACCTAGTCACTCTACTCAATGGTTTTCTGGACGGAGAGGAGGCTACGCAAATCTATGGGTGAATCCACGTAATCGTTAATACTGATAACAAGATAGGATGCATTTATGTGCTACTTTTACAAACCGATAGCAGTGCTCAACTATGCCGCCAGGATCTACTTTAAGGTGTTGGCAAACAGGCTGAAACCTATCCTATCGTCTTAGATCTACATTGACCAAACAGGCTTTATTTCAGGTCTACAGACCCATGATAATATCCATAGAGCAGTGGACATTATTGACTGGGCACACACACCTAACACCTATCTGGTGGTGTTATCGGTCGATGCCGAAAAATCCTTTGAGAGTTGACTTGTCATATGCCAGTTGCGGGTTTGGGCAACATTTTGTGAAGTGGGTTTTTGCAAATTATGTACACCCAACAAGTCTGATCAAACTGAACAGGTCCCTTTCTGACCAGGTTCCCTTGTCTAGAGGCATCCGGCAAGGCTGCCCCCCGTCGCCTCTTGTTTTTTGCTCCAATTATGTCACCTATTGCTCTGCGGATTAAATCCAATTTTCTTAGAGGGGTGAAGATTGGCCCAACTCAGCACAAGCTAGATCTCTACAAAGACGACCTGCTGTTTTATTATGCGCAACCCTGCTATGTCACTACCACATATAGTTTCTGCACTGGAATTGTTTCACTGGGCTTCCGAATTTAAAACTACTCCAAATCACATATCTTGAATGCAACTGAGTTGGAGAGGGTAGTTGAGGCCCTTAAATCCAGATTGGACTTTCAATTGAGGCAGGACTCGTTACTTAGGGATACACCTTACTAGGGACCATTCACATTTGTTCTCTAGTAATGTCCCGGCACTTTGCAAGCAACAAAAGAAGGATCTAGCAAGATGGGCCCACCTAGAGATCTCATGGTTGGCGAAGATCAGGGCTGTCAAGATGTTGCTCTTATCCTGCTCTATGTGATGCAGGCTCAGTCTCTAATTTTTCCAAATAAGACCCTGCGAGATTGTGGGATATTTTGACCCACTCAGATGTGCCTCACTACATCACTTTACTGCATTGGTGCAAAAACAGCACAAAATAGCTGCGCCGACTCCTGTGCGCGCTAAGATCTCTAAGCTGCATTTTGTAACCACCAGAAAATGGCTGCACCACCCTGCCACACCCATTTCAGGTGGGGTGAAACAGAGTACTCACTGCAGAAATGTGCCATTGTGCTCTGCAACATTTAACATGGAGTGAGGCGAAAGAGGCAGCATCATTGTGCTGAAAATCCAAAAGGCCTCTTTAAAATGATACTTTCCCAACCTTAAAAGTGCTGCTTGGCACTAGAATCATCCATTTCCCATGAACCACTGATTAAAAAGGCCCTGCAATGCCCAGGATCATTCATTGTGTCTCAGAGGAACCGGGCCTCATTTGAATTACAGCTTCTGTCAAATGTATCTTTGAAGAATCAACCAGAGGCTTTGCTTTCATTTTACACGGGAAACACGTCTATTTTCTTTGCCATAGTATCAAGAATCAGCTGTCCAATAAATATGATCAAAGACAACCCAATGTATTACAATACCATCCAGGATCACCCATAAAGATCAGTGAAGCTCCCCCATAGTTCATCATAAAGATCACCCTTGTGCTGCCTATAAAACCTAGTTCTCTCATATCTTGACAAGACTTGCACGTCTAAAATTCAATCCTCTATCGGTTTCTTTCTCGACTTCCAGACCTTGAATATTTGCTTCTTTGCCACCAATAGGACTTTATTAATCCAATCCGATGCTGTCCAGTTCATACTATGTCCACAAGCATGGGTTGGGGTGGGTGTGCTTGTTGCGCGTTTGTGTGGTGTTGTTTTGTTTGTTTGTGGTTGTCAGACTCTTAATGGTTGGTTATGTTTTAGGCTGATTATCCTTATTAATTTGTTTATATTTTGGCTGTTATTCATTGTGTATTATCATTTTTGTTAATAATGTGATGAAGTTTATTCCATGGTGGCCTAAAATGTATCATTTGCTGTACTTAATGCATTTTTGTTTTTCTATTGATAATAAAGAGTTGGAAAAAAAAATCAACTGTCCAGAGAAAGACTCTAAATAGATGCCTGTAACTGTATCCATGCTGCAAAACAACTCCAGCACTCAAGAAAAGGACTATAGCTGCGGAAAGTGTATATTTGCTGGAGATGCAAACCGAATTTAAAGAAATAGTAAAATGTGCTTTTTCCTGACTTAAGGGAAAAAGCGCCTATTTTAAAATACATTGTTATGTAAAGGCTTGATTACTTAGAAATGTAAAAGGATTTGTTGCTTGTAGAAATACACCTATAAACTGTTTTAATTCTATAGGTTTAAAATCAAGATTAAAAGGAGAAAATCAAAGCTAAAACCCAGGCTGAGTTGGCAAACTATAAAAAATAAATTAACAAAATAACTTGCTCTGCCAGTTGCTAGCCCTGAGAAAGGGTGACACGTCAAACTTCTGCAACAGGAAAGTGGCTAATTGCTAGCTTGGAGGCTTTGAATACCCAGGACAGACAATGGGACTTCCCAAGTTGTCATCAGACATTCGTCTTTGCTCCAGACTGAGACAATAGCAGGCTAAGACTCTCACCTTTCAAGTGTGAGGGGCAGTAAACTTCAATCAAGAGAGGCGCCCCTCATCCTGCTTCAAAGGAATTGACATTTGCTTGCAGTTGGGGAAAAGAAAAAAAAACGGATTAAGTGACAATAGACTTCCAGTTGGTTTTAAAAAGCTTATTTTGTAACTGAACTTTAAAGATATTTAACTTTACAGCAAGAATTAGGAAAAATATGAAAAGTTGGTAGATTTAAATCTAATGTTAAGCTCTTTCTGTGGAAACTTGGTAGAACTCATTACTGCATAAGGAACAGAAGTTGTAAAGAATGCCTGATTGTGGGGAAAATATTGATATTGCGCACATAACATTTTGTACACACATCCCAGGGGTAAATGCGCATCTGTTTACAAAGTTGGGAAATTTTAGGCCAAATTTCATGGTTAAAATTGCCAAAACGTAGCAGAAAGGCAAAACCAGGTCCCACAGACTTGGGGTTTGGATTGAAATATGAACCACAAAATATGTAACCTGTGTATCTGATTTTCTCAGAGGTTATAACTGTATAAATATGTATTTGTGGGAAAGTTAGATTTTGGTTCCAGTGGCTAGGGGAGGTTTCTAGTCATTGTAAAAATCATGACATCCTTTTCGGCGATCCAATCAGCGAAGAACAGGGCGGAAACTATGCTCTTGCCCAATCCTAGCATTATGGGTGTGGGTAGTAAGCCTGCCCCTGCCATATACTGTATTGATGTCATTTGGCATGATAAATAAGGGAACCTGACAGCACACAGACACACACCGATTCCTGACTTTCTTTCCGATTTCCTGCGTGGCGTCCTGTTCCTGATTTCTTCATCCTACTTGATCCCGATTCCAGATTTCATTGCAAAGCCAAGGCCTATGCGCATTGCTGAACCGTTTTTAGCTAGGCCTCAAATTCTAAAAATCCCAAAAACCCAACTGAAGCATCCTGATCCAACCTGGCTTGCTACTGCTAGATGCATGTCTGCAAACTCGCCACCCCACTGATCTTCAGTAACCAGAAGGGCCAGTCCAGTGACCAGAACGGCCTAGATGATCCTGTCCCGCCAGAGTTGCCCAGCTGTCCTTGGTTAGACCCGATCGTGTGATGACCAGAACACTTGACGGTCCGAAATCCTAAATTAAAGTGGACTAAGTATTAATAGGAATCATAGAAAACCATAGCATACCTTGCCTGGTCTTATCCCAAGCTCTAAACCACCCTATCTCTACCTTAATAACTTGTAACATTGTCAGAATCCTTAATGCAATCCTGTCTTTTATTCATCTTGCTAAGCGCCATTTCTTTAGTCATTTTTATCTGGTGTAAATCTTAAACCATCAATCCTACTTCGAGTGATCCGACTGGTTCTGCCTGAGCGGGCGCTGGGGATCTAGTGTTGAAGTCCTGAATCAACTCTAGAGCTTACTGTGTCCTTCCTTGGTATTCTAGCCGGAATGCTCTAGCATAGAGTAAAACTATAGAAAATATTTTCTTGTCCAAACTGAGTTTCTTTTCTGTTTGCACTACCCAATTTTTCTAAAAGCGCCTCTCATTCAACATTGCATATCTTCCTCAGTTTAATAGCTAGAAATTTCATTTCTACTCTGGATTATACCCAAGACCTATAGCTACATCCTAACCCAACGACCGCACTCCAAATCAGTGTATTTCACCCATTTTTCTTAAAAACCGTTTGGTTAATTTTAGGCGGGAATCCACAGTTTTGCAAAGTTTTACATGTGTGATTTTCATTCTAAATTATTTTCAACAGTCCATTCAGATTCAAAGTGATTACCTTTGCTCAAACTATAGCTCATGATTGATAGTATCTTTCCAATGTTGCTCCCATAGAGATTTGTACTGATTTAAGGATTTGTGCACACATTCATTATTTTACACAGCCATTTCCGAATGTCAATTTAAAGTGTAAGATTTCAAAACCGGTTTTCTCTGTTTGGGGAGGGAAGGTTGGATTCAAATTCTGCTTTCCATTCCTTATTCCTGATTATCTGCTGCTTCCTTACATCCATCTAGAATTGTTTCTTTGTGGGTTAAGGAATATTGCAGGGGGAAATCCTAACTTAAGGGCCATCTTTCCAAGCAGCCAAAAGTGTTCTTTTCTCTGGTGTTTTATATTTTGTGTTGCTAAAGAGTGAATTTAAGTGCATTACATACCTTCCTATCCGTTATTGTCACCACATTGGTGACTGCTGCTCCCTATTAAAAAGTATATGTTTGATTTTAATTTTTAAACAAATAAATATTACCTTTACCAACCAGCCTGATTCCTGGTCCTTTGTGACCCAGGGTATTTGAATAAGGGGTGTGAAATGAGTGGTATATCGCTCAAAATATTGAACCTATAGACATAATAAAATAAGCATTTCAGATGTGCGCTGCATACTACGCTGAGACCAGGGTGTACCGCCTGATTGAAATACTTAAAAATGTACAGGCTCAGGTTCTGCAGTTTATCTGATCTGGGAAAACACCCTGGGTCACTCAGCAGACTGTTGGCTGCTAAGATAAACGGTGGGTTGGGGCTTCCTGACCTAGAAGGTTACCTTTAGATCACCCAACTTTACCCTTTTCTGGACTCTCGAGCCCTCTGTATTTTGAAACATTTGGTGAATAATGAGAGGGAGGGTTTGGGGGTAACATTGCATGAGTGGTGCTGGATCCCCGCACACACAGAGGCTACCGCAACTCAATGCAGACAGCCACCAAGGCATCCCTGATGGTTTCGGAAAGGGCTAATAGATGTTAATGTTAAAAGGACATTAGTACCGCGCCCTATCACCACCGGAGTGGTCCCCTGGCGGCTCTGAAAGAGGAAGGGAAGGGGAGTTAGTGGGAAGAAGTTGGAAAAGTGCAAGAGAGCAGTGATGTGCTATTGGCGGCCTCAGCCAGGTGGATCCGTTGGCTGGGCCAGGGGTGTTTGCGGCCTGTAGTCATCGTGTACTGTTGTGCGAGTCTATGTGCGTTTTATTTTTGTTTTTGCAATGTAGTGAAGTTTGTGCGGTTTGCTGTGCTGTAGGATTGTGGCTGTGTTTTGTTCAGAGTTTGAGAGATGAATGCGGAGGGCGGAAATTGTTAGTGCAAATTGATAAGGTGGCATTTCTATGCTCATTTGAGGTGGTGGGTTTAGGCTTCTGTACTCTTCCCCGATGGGTTTCGGGGCACCCCAGCGCCTCTGTCCTGATTTAGGTCCGTCGGCCCTTGAAGGTCCCTTTCAAATCTGGCCCCCTCCTTATCTCCCTCGCGGCCCTACTTGCCTTCCCTTCCCACTCATACGGTCAGTGCACCTGTCAATGTCCATATCTCAGTTATTGTGATGTTTGATATCCAAACAATTTCACAACACTGTGGTACCTGGTGGGTAAGGGGCGAGTGTGGGTGTTGGGTGGGGTTAGGTGGGGTTGTTGACTCCATCTTTATAGGGCATCAGCTGAGTTCCACTCTATACTCGGTGTCACTTGTTTGGGTGCCGTGGGAGCTAACCTGTCGGGTCTGGGAGTTGTCCGTGTACACTCTAGTTTAGTCATACCTATTCCTTTCTGCTTCGGTTTTCAGTTTGAGTCTGTGGTGTTGAAGAGCCAGGTTTTTAGTAATTTCCTAAATTTAAGGTGATCTTTGGTGTTTCTCATTTCTTTTGGGATATTGTTCCAGGTTTTTGCGGCTAAGCGGTAGAATGAGGTGCCTCCAAGTTTTTTCTTGAGGTATGGTTCAGGTTCCAGGCGGATGTCATTGCTTGACCTGGTGTCTTGTTGGCTTGTAGATTGTTATTTTCTTTTGTAGGAATTCTGCTCCTTGTCCACTGATTGTCCTGTGCGTTATGCACATTGTTTCGAAGGTGATGCAATGTTTTACGGGGAGTTTAGTTTAAGGAGTAGTCTGGCTGCTGCATTTTGGATCCGTTGTAGTTTCTTCAGGAGGTATTCTGGTATTCCAAGGTAGAGGCTGTTTGCATAGTCGATTCTGGACATGAGGGGGGCAACGATAGTGAGTGTTTTGTGCGTAAAGGAGAGGAAAGGTAGGATTCTTCTTGCCGTGTGGAGGAGGAAAAAGCATTTGCCTGTTGCATTTATTCGTGGTTCTAAGTTTAGGGTGTTGTCCATCATGACTCCCACATGTTTTACTACCTTAGATGGTGATGGTGCGGTTCCCATTTCCGTTGGCCACGTGATGGCGGTTTCGTTCTCTTGGTCTTTGGAAATGATCATGATTTCGGTCTTTCCTGGGTTGATTTTTAGGTTGTTGGCAGTCATCCAGTTGAAGACTTTTTAGTCACTCTATTAGGTTTGAATGATTGGCTTGTGTGTCTTTGATTTTGTAGATGATTTGAGTATCATCTGCGCAGTTGTATCATGTAATGTACTTTTTGAAGATTCTGAAAACCGGAGTCTGCTGGATGTTGAAATACAGTGGTGATAGTGAGGATCCTTGTGGCACTCCACAGCCGTTAGCTCTTGGAGTGGATTTAAAGGGCTTAATCCATTTGGATTCTGTTCTGTCTGCTAGGAATGATTTAGTCCAGAGCAGTGCAGTGTCTGTTATGCCTATGTCTTCTAGTCTTTTGCTGTTGTCATCGAGTAGGTCGAAGATTTCTGTTGAGTGCTTTGACATGGATCTTGAGTTTATAAGATTGCAGTGGAGTTTGGAGGTGTTGTTTGGTTTGGCCTTTCTTGTTGAGGCCGTCTTCAGATCGGAGTTGGGGTTTTCTTCCTGGTCGATCTCTTGTTGAGGTGTAGGGTTTGGGGTGTCAGCGCCATCGAAGAGTTCTTCTAGATTCTGTCTTGGGTTTTTGTTTTCATCCGGTTCGTCTTCCATGAGTTGTGGTTGTTGATTGGAAGTTCTTCTTTCTTTGGTGATGAAAGTTGTTATCACATCTTTCTTGTGTTTGTTTCTTGTGTTGTTCAACCTTCTTCTGCGCGTTTGTGTTAGGTAGTTTGATGTTGCTGCTTCTAGCGTTGGGTTGGTTTGGTCTGGTGAGCCGTTGTCAGCGAGGTAAGGAGTTAAGTAGAGGGATTTGTCTCTTCTCTCTGTGTTGGTTCGATTATAGGAATAGGTAGTTTGCGCGGCATTATAAGATAGTAGTTTAGTCTTTATTTGCTGGTGCCCAGTTGGTTCTGCTTTGGTCTGGCTGTCTTGTGGTGTAGTAAAGGGTGTGGAGGCTGTCCGCTAGCAGTTAGTGTTCTGTCTGTAGGTGGTATTTCCGGCTGATGTAGCCGACTCAATCAGTGGCTGTCTTGCAGGGGGTAGGGGTTAATGGTTAGGGGTTATATAGTTGGGTTTTATCAGTGGCTCTCTTTAGTGTTCCTCTTCGTATACCCAGATCCCCTATTAAATTTGAGAGACTTGTATGGTGGAAGAGAGGACTATCAATGCAATCTGAATTGAGCCTGGAAGTAGAACCTCTCAACCTGTATAGTGGGGGAGAGGCCTATCAATGCAGTTTAAATACCAGACAATGTGGTATGTACCTATAAACCCTATTAAGTTAGAGACCTGCATAATGGGAGAGAGGCCCATCAATGGAATCTAAGTATCACGCAGTGTATTATGTATTCAGAACCCCTATTAAATTTGAGAGACCTGTAAAGTTGGAGAGAGGCCTATCAGTGCCGTCTGAATCTCATACAATGCAGCCTGGAAGTAGAATGCCCATTAGATTTGGACGACCTGTATAAGAGAGGCCCATCAATGCAATCTAAATAACACACAATACAATATGTACCCAGAACACCTATTAAATTTGAGAGACCTGTATAGTGGGAGAAAGGGCCATCAATGCAATTTGAATGTCACACAAAGCAGCCTGGAAATAGAATCCCTACCAAATTTCAGAGACCTGCAACTCTAATTTGATCTAATCACTTCTTGTGATGTGGAGTAGGCCAATGACAGCTGTAATTTCATTTTGGCTACTCTATTATTTTGGGGATTACAAGTAACAGAATGTTATAATGGATCTCATTTCAAATATTTCTTTAGGCTGAATGAATGATCAGCCGTCATGTATATTTAAGGAAAGAATTTGTTTAGATATGTAGCTTTTCAAACATCTCACCTACATGTGATTGATTATCTGATTATCTTTTTTTATTTGTATATGGTTTACATAAGAAACCTTTACCATTACATTTAATTGAAAAAAAGACACATTTCATATCCATATCTGTAATTTAGCAATACATCAAAGCCCTAAACTCCTTCTAGAATCTATACATAGCATATAAAATCAGTGCAGAAGATATAAAAAAATAAAATCGAACATTTGTGGAGATTCGAAGTGGCATCCCATTGCATACAAAGCAGGGTAAAACAAACACTCATAGCTAACAGATATTACTAAGATAGAACAGTCATAGACCAGAAATAGAGGGAGTATAGGTGGAGAAGCATTGAACAGGGGACTCAAGTCAGAGGGGCATAGAGATCTAGAGATTTAATAAAGCCTGCCACCGCAAGGCCCTCCGTAATATTGGAAATTGAGAGACATCTTGACCAAATAAGCATTTCTGCCCCAGAAGCCCCAAAGTGTGGAATTTTCCCAGATGGAGTGCCCTTAAAACTTTCAATGCAACACAATCTAAAAATGAAGGATAGTTTCAGTAACCCCTATCGCGTGGCAGAAGCGACAGAGGACATTTAAATCTTTAAACGCATTTTTTCTATGTAGAACCTCCTTAGTAGGAAGAATGTTCCACCTAAGTTTCATAAGAAGGGAGCAGTAATAGCGATTGGGAAATTGTGTCAGGATAAAGGACATAGTACCTTTCTTCTTGTGTTCAAATTTTAGATCACAGAGAGAAGAGTACAAATGTAATTTTTCTGTTATACTATTCCAATCCTGGGAATAAAGGAGTTTTTTTCACTTTCTCCGGATTGGTCATCAGAGTGTCCCAAACCTTATAGCCACTGTTGGGAAGTTTCATAACCTTCCTCCAAATGATACCATCCAGGGAATCCCAGAAAGCATGGATATCCAAGTAATGGAGTTCCATGCCATATATTCATTTCAGAACAACCTTTCCTTTGAAAATGTCTAGTGCTGGCTTGAAAGAGAACCTACCATACTTATTGTCCAGCTTAATAGTCTGTGAGATGAGGGGTAAGGCTTTATATCTGATAGATCGTCTAAATTCACCAACCGATTGTTAGAGCACAAAAAAATGTCTATTTGGGATTCCTGATTTTGGCTCAACCATCGGTTCCCCACCAATTTTACACACTTGTTTGTTGCCTTTTTTCCTTTCGAAAAGACCATCGTACGGGTTTTACCAGGGTTGATTTTTAACCCATTTATTGCAGCATATTCTTCGAGTGTACATATTAATCTTTGTAAGCCGACTTTGGTCTGATCAAAAAGGAGAAAATCGTCAGCATATGCCAACCACGAGAACCTGACATCTGTCAATTTTGCGCTCAGCAGCCCTGAGGAATTCCCCCGCATGTGCCAGATATAGGATAAAAAAGGCAAGGAGCCAAAGAGCTGCCCTGTCTCATCCCTATGTGTGTCTTTATTCTTCTGGAGAGGGTCCCTTCTAAATTAATCCTTATATGAACCCCCAAGTTGTCGCACATGGCCATGATCAGATTAAGTAGGCCTGCCGGTAACCCCCACTTAGAGAGTTTGGCCCAAAGACGGGACCTAATGACTTAATCAAAAGCATTTGACAAATCGATCGAAGCAACATATAGAGTGCCACCAAATTTGCTCCAAGCTGAGCCTTGTAGAGCAGTTAAAATAAAACTATTTAAGTTGGTTGAGTGACCAACCCTAAACCCTATTTGGTATTTCTCTAGAATGTGATTCTCTTTAATACAGACATTCACATGAGAGAGTAGCAGAGAGGCAAAAAGCTTGCAATCCGCATCAATAAGAGATCGGTCTGTAGTTCTTAACAAGGGTCCGCCGACCTCTCAAAGATGGGAACAATATAGGCAGTCTGCCAACTAGTAGGTATAGTTCTAGTTCTCACTATGTCTTGGAAAAGCACGCAGAGTAACTTAGCCCATATTTTCGGTAGGGCCTTGAGTGCATTATTCATCAAACCATTAGGGACTGGTTCCCTAGTGTTCTTAGCTTTGACGATTACCCAAGTACCATCTCAGTCAACAGAAGGGTCCCTCAAAGGAATTAGAAGCAGCCTCCCCAGCGGCAACCCCTTCTGGACCCTCTACCCCTTGGCCGAAAAGCTCAGTATAGAAATCTACCCATTGGACCTCCGAGATGGGATACAGTTGATCAGTAACAGACAGACTCTTGAGATGAAAAGAGCCCAAAAAGCCCCAAGACCCCTCTTTACCAGCACACGCAGCATCAGCTCTGCATCATTTTGTAGCAAACTAGATTTTTTTTTGCTATACAATTGTTTTTATATTTTTGATGTATAGATTTAATCTTGGCATTTTTAGCGAACTGGTCAATATCAAGATATCGGGTTTCTCTAAGGAGTTTACGTACATGGGTCTTTACTCTAGGAAGCTCCTCATCAAATCTATGGGCATGATCTTTTTTAGGCTGTCCCTTTCTCAATGCATCATGAACACTACTATGAAGAACATTCAAGAATCGGTTTTAGTGTTGAGTGTTAAAGACCACTTGTTTCCATAGAAAAGAAGTAGGGTTCAAAGAAGAAAGAAGTTGGCCATTGAACAGATTAATATTTCCAGGCGACCAACGCACCCCTGTACTCTTTCCCACAGTTTTTGAATTTCGTGGACCCCCAAAATGGCCGTTTTTTGATGGGAAGAGAGAAGGAGACACTCAAAGACCCATGGTCAATCCAAGGGTTAAAGAGTACCAAAACCTCAGAAGAAAGAGGAAACAGGGAGTGGTCTACAAAGAGAATCTATAGTAGAAGTTGACAGACCTCTCTGCCAAGTCGGGAGGAGAGGGTGATTAGAGTCAAAAGGTACTATTCAAACATACCAAACCCACTGATTCCAGACAGAGATTCCAGAGTCTGCCCCAAGCATCTTTCTGGCCCCTCTGATCAGACTCCTCCAAATCTTGTCCTAAGTTCCTGTAATCAACATCGGAGGAAGTAGAGCAGAATTCAAATCACATGCTAAAATCACTTTCCCCCCAATATTCATAGATCTCCAGGCTAAAATCAAATCCATTAGGCTTTCCAGGAAGGACTCGAGGACGGCTAGGCCTTGGTGCCAATAGATATTAATCAAAAGAATGTCAACCAAGCCCTCTCTAGAGGCAGTCTCCACTGCCAGAATCCCAAATGGAGTATCAGAGATAATTGTACTACGGAAACCAAGAGAGGACCTTAACCCAATAAGCAGGACCCCTGAGGCTCTCCCTCCCAAGCTAGGTTTAGCATTTTGAGAGTAGATTTCATAGCCATCTATATAGGGAGGCGAGAGCAACAAGGTTTCAAGCAAATAGAAACAGTCAGTACCATTAATCATAACTACTGTATTAGTATTTGTCAGAGGATGTAAATTTCCCCTTGTATTCCAGGTCATAAAACGCAGTTTGTTACAGACTGTATTCTTTATTACAGAGCCCGGAGTTATATTACATACCCCAGTTCCACAGACCAGAGGTAACCTGGGCCCAATTTCGAGCATCTCCATTGTTCCTGGCCGAGAAATGCCTCCGTTGAGGTTGAGAAAACCTTTCAGGGTGGTAAGCCATAGTTAGATTTTCCCTATACTCCTCAGATCTTCCATGTATATTGGGTATTTGACTTGGTTTAACCAATTTTATTTTAAAACCAAGCTCCCTGAAACCATCTTTTTCTCCCATTATCAAATCCAACACCACTCTTGATTTCAGGACAATATTGCTATGATCTGCATGATCCTTAAGAGGAAAGTAGATCCTTTCTAGATCATAGCTACGGACCAGAAACAGTGTAGGAATTTGATGTAGAATTTTCAGGACATTCCCTTGGTTAAGACCTATAGGCATGTCGCTGCCCCAGAGACTTAAGAGTTGTAGGATATCTAGGGGTTCTTTGTTTCCCCGGGTTTGAGACAGGAAATCCGAGATATCCTTACTAAATTGATCTAATGGATTATCTTTTGTTTCAGGGCCCCTTGCACCCCGCAGTATTGCCCCTTTCTGGACTCAGTGAGGCCCCATCGGGAATCTTTCCTGGCTACCAAGAGAACGTAAATTGGTAGGCTTTATTTAGGCAGAATCCGAAATCCTAGGGACATAAAGATCCCCCCCACTGCCCTGAATCCCACCGTGCGGTTCCCCAAAACAGATTGGGGCAGGCTCGTATGGGCATCTAGAGGAGGGATTGATTGGCCAGCTAAATGGGGAGAAAAAGTGTCGGCAGCATTAGCGTTGTCTAAACCTAGAGTAGAGTTGACGTCCACCAGAGTGGTGGACTTCGCTCGGTAAAGATCCAAAAGAAGTTGTTTCGCCGTATCAATATTGACCAGAGCCTGGGGGGGGAACAGTAGTTGTAGCAATCAGAGGATCCATAGGAGTCGGAGTACATGGCAAATTCACAGGAGAGATAGAGGGTAGATTCACAGTGGAGACAATGTCGGTTGGATGTTAGAAGTAACCAGACCACTTTTTGCGGGGTCAAAGACCTCTGGGTTGACATTAGCAATCGGAAGAACAGTAGTACCCTGAGCCGAGATGGCAGTGCCCAAGACCATATGGCAGTTGCCATCATCAGGAGCATGGATATTTACAAGGGGATCTGTCTGAATACATACAGCTGTTTTCAGAGGAACAATGCCTTCCCCGTTTACCCCGGTTCTCCGGCTTTCCCGCCGGGTCTCACACTCAGCCGCCTTTGCACTCTCAGCGGTGTGGGTCTGTGGAGGATTGGCCAATTATTTACGGATGGGCGGGCACTGACGTTCTAAGAATGTCAACAGTCCGTTATTCCAGAGGCAGCCAAGTACGCCTACTTTCAGCTGTGACACTGGCTTGGGGCCCCTAAACTGAAAATTGGAGGGGGTGGACGGGGTAGTAGAGGTATCACTAGGTTTGAAGATCTGTTTGTTGCGAGACCCAGCCCTCCCCACAGCCCAGAAAATATCCACTCCGAACAGCATTGTTAATAGTAACGCTTTAGTCCCCCACCCCATACATATATGGACCGGTGGGTGACTGCTGTAGGGGCCAATATTGATGACTTAACATTAATATAGAGCCTCAAAGTCCTCCCATTGTGTTCAGCTGATAGAAAACAGCTATAAAGTTCTCACCAATGGTACATTACTCCTGAACACCTTCACCACATGCAACCTACCACTTCATCTTCCTACTTGCGATGTGGACAAGCCGTGGGCACTTTCACTCAATGTTTGGTGGTCTTGCCATTTTCTACAGCAGTACTGGTAAGAAACATTATGACGCATTAAGACCATTACAGCAGTAGATATGTCCATGGACCCTTTAACCGTCTTGTGTGAAAAGTGGTTCGAGGGAGGGTGGTGGTATGGGCTTTCTAGTAAAGGTGGCCAGCTGGTCTCACACCTTTTAGCGGCAGCTAGGATAACACTGGCACACTACTGGAAAGTTAACATCCTCCAGATATTCATGAGTGGTCGTGTAGAGCGTCTTTCTAACTGGCTATGGAAAAAAAATTGAAGCTACTAATAAGGGGGATTTGTCTTCCTGTTTTACAACCTGGCATCCATTTATTGAATATGTGCAAAGTTATGACTTCCCGAGTATGGCTGCCTTTGTGATGGTATAGACGTTTTGGGCCTGCAGGGATGTTCCTGTTTGTGTAAAGCTGCCTCTATACTAGTTAATTTGCTGTGCACCTCTGCTCCTTGTATCCAGCTGTTGGCAATTGCTATCTGTGTACCCCTATAGTGTTGATACCTCTCAGTATATAAAATAATTCCCCCATGGTTGTGTTCCTTTATTTTGAATTTTTTGGGACTATAGGTGGTGGCTGAAGAATGTATCTGCACGTCTGAGCTCTGCTTTGACCTGTTCACTTTCCGTACCTGCAAACCTCAGCTGTGTTTTATAAGACTTCTCATTGTACTCACCTGCACGGCGCAAGTTACGATTACATGGTATGTTCTTTTTTACTTTTGTCAAAATGAATACAATTTAAATTGGGAAAAAAGATGAGCCTACAGTCTAAAATCCTACTCCACAGCGTTGTTCAGCTCAAGTGGGACCTGTGTCTTTCCCTCGCTCACCACGAGTTGGCAGCTGTTGACACCAGACAGCAACAGGATCCATGGGAATAGTGGTAGTTACCTGATCAAGCACTTTTCAGGTTAAAATGTCATCCCACAGACATCAAAACCAATATTCAGAAGGGTATTGTGAGAAAGGGTAAAGATTAAAAAAGGGCCCAAATAGTGTTTTCATTGTGTACCCTAATTGTTAGCATTAGGTTTATTATTACTTTTGTTTGTATTTCAATTGTTTGAAGGAGTCAAAAGAAGCAAAATAAATTAAACATGAATCACACTGCACCGTGCCACAGTACCAATACCCAAAGCATATTGCTGCTCCAAAAGGGTCAGCTTCAGTGTATACTCTTACAAAAAACAACAAATAAAATCTGTGATATGGGAACAATGCAATGGGCAGCATGATTTCAAACTCAGGAGGATAGCACAGGGGCAACACGCTCGCCTTGGAAGCAAGACTATGTGTGGAACAATGCAGGTTCGATCCCCGGGTCCGTGCTTTGAAACCTCTGGGTATTAAGCGCATTATAAATAACCAATTACAACCTGCATGTGCTTGTCCAGCCCCAAAACCAGAAGTCCTTTGTAGAGCAAGCCTTGTATCGGGGCAAAGGGTGCATTGGGTCGACTGATAATTCAAATAATAATTCCAGTAACTGTAATCCAAGTACTACAGTAATAGTGTTTTCCTGTGCTCCATGTTATGATACAGTGCAGTTCAATCTAAACCCCTCATGTCCCTAAACCCACCGATTCTCCCCGCAGCCGGCAAAACACATTTAGCACTAACTCCTGTGGACCATTACATAAAAGCAAATCTGAGGAGGTGGCACACACTAGTCTCGTTATCTGCCCCACCTGCCCCGCCCATGAACCCCACACTTTACTGCTCATTCTTTTTGCCTCAGACTGCTTTTACAGTAGAGTGGTGCATTCAGATCAGACTAAGCTGCTCCCCTGGCATGAACTATAATGAATGGCTTTTAATAAGACCCTAGTTAGTGGACAATTATGGGGCAGACGCCACAGACCTCTCACCTTCCCTGTGTTGCTGGCTGCTCTCAGACCAGCACCTGGATTTTGGCAATAGCAAGGTTAGCAATCACTTTTAGGGAACACCAATCAACTTCCTAATGTGTGCTTGGTGACTGCTCCCAGCCCGTCTCTGGTCACAGAAGGAGTTGAAATGGGAGGTGGATAAGACATGTGCAAGAACTGTATGTACAATATAACCTTATTCATCCCTTGCATATAAACAGATCACTTCTAGAGTACAGTATTGTTTCTGACCGGGTCTTTATTCCCATGCAGTGTATATATAAAGCAACATTAGAGGTTGAAAACAACCAAGTCTGATTATAGCGAGGTGTGCGCAGAGGCAGACCGTGGCTGTGGCAATGAAAGAATAGATTAGGCTAGTGGCTTTCATTAGCAGATTCGTCAATGCGCATAGCACAATATGTGATTGTGCGGTGTCGAGATGCAGTATTAGCAGAATGGAACAGCATACCTAAAATAATAAAAAAAACGCTTGCAGGGCTTTGCATTAAACTAATCGGGCATCAGCAATCTTTGGCTCTACAGCACAAATCAGCCAATAGCAAGCAACAATTGTGATGGATCATGGCAGTTCAAAACACATAGAAAGTTGCAGATCCCAACTGGCATAACAAAGAGGTGTGTTTACCATGCAGTTATTATATCAAGTATAGGGCTTGCATCCCTGGTCTTGATCCCTGGGAATCCATTTTGGGTTTCTTAAGCGGAAATCTGAAAAACACAAACGTATGTGCCTAGTGTTTCTATAATGAAAAGGGAAAAGGGCTTAGAAGCATATCCTGTTCCACAAAATGTCCTGTCTAAATGTACTATAAACATAGCTACAGTAATGTCCTGTAACTTCACTTGATTTAAAAACAGCAAATCAGGTCAAGTCCTACGTTGTGTGGTGTTGAATCTTTAAAAAAATTCAATTCTTGAGTGTAAATAGATAATAAAGACGGCTGAAGGCTGCATGTCCAACCAGAAGGAAGACCTTGGTGCAATGCCTCCCCTCCCATGCATTAAAAAACTTAAAGTTCTCACTTAAACCAACAAAATCCAGTAATTTAAAAAGGTCTCATCTTATGGTTTCATTGGGCAGACAACCAAGGGAGCGGTCTACTCAAAGAAGTCAAACTGGGACCTGTAGTTGCCTTCCACGTGTAGGGCATCTAAGACAAGGGATCAGCTGTGTCCTGCACTCTGGATCTTTATCTCAGTCCTCTCGGTGATTCATCTCTCGCTTGTTTGTTTGGTAGGTTTTCTCAACCTCCTGTCAGGTGTCAGGGGTTCTGTTCTCTTTTCTCTATTTGACCTTCCTCTGTCTTCCTCCAGGAGTCTCTGGCTTCTTTCTCTTTGCCACACAGCGGGGTATTTTCACGTCTGACTAGGTGGCCCTTTTCTCTGGGATTTTCTACTTTCTTTTGCTTAGCTCCTCTTCTCTTCAGTGGGCTTCGCATTGCTCTTCTTTCCTTCAGGAGTCTATCTCCTTTACCTTCATTGTTTTGCTTTGCTCCTCAGGTCTTCAGGGGACCGAGATGAGTGCCCCCTCCCACCAGGGGATTTTAGCTTTTGCCCCTCTTCTCTGTATATGGGTCTTGGTCGACCCCTCTTCTCTTCAGGGGTCCTGCTTCTGTCCTAGTCTATCTACCAAGGTTTAGCAAGGTTTTGCCCTTGCCTTTTCCCAGGCAGGTCATCCCTTTTACCTTTTAGATTTACATAGTGCTACAGGGATACACTCCGCCCCCCGGGTTAGTCAGTTTCCTCAGCGTCTTCCCAGGCTTTTCAGGTGGGACAGCTCTTCAACCTTTTAGCCTAGGTGGCGCTGCAGTTGTACTCCCCCTCCCCCCAGGGTCAGTCAGTTTCTTCCAGGCTCTTCAGACAGCTTCCAGGCAAACAGTGCTCCAGGGTAGTCCATCAGAATACAGCCCCTCTCCATTGAGCAGAGTGGAGAGAAGTACAGGGAACCTGTTCCTGACTGAGACAAGTTCAGAGTGAGCTTGCTCTACTTTTATAGCCCGACTCCTCCTCATCTTGTTGGTCGCTGATTGGTAGAAAGGCTGTACTTGAAGAATTGGATGGCAGCAGTGTTTTCACTCTGATGCTCCTGTGTTACGTGGTCTATTAACCAGTTTGATCTTCTGTTAGTCCAATTAAGGTTGACATTTTCCTTATTTTCTTTTATGTATTCTTGTTTTATCCTGGGCTCCTTTAAAGTATTTGTCCAGTCCTTGGGGCTCAGTTTTCTGATTTATTAAAATTAAGTACCCCTTACATTTCCCCAGGTTCCTTATGGTGGTTTGAACCCAGCTCCTGCCACAGGCTCAATAGTGTTCCAAACATCCAGGGCTTGGGCTGGCGCTGTCAAAGGAAAATGCTTGGGCTTTTCCTCTGAAGTCCTGCAGCACCTCTCTACTAGCGGCCATCTTCTTTCATTCCACAGCACGGAGCATTCCACAGTCTTGACTCCCAACGCTCCAGCACAGGCATGCCCCGGGGCACACGCTCAGCTGTTCCTCCACAGTGCATAAGCTGCGTCACCGCCGCCAACATTCTCCCTGTCCCCCCCCCCCCCCCAGTCCAGCGGCAGTCCTGGGCAAACCTTGTGGGGATCGTGGTACTGTGATCACCACAATAGATATTGTAAAGATAAGGGGTCCAAAAATGTAAGTATGAGGAAAGTACTTCAGACAGTATAGCTCAAGGTAATATACAGTTGATTCAAGGGAGACAGATGAAAATAAAATGAATGCACAGAAATCTTGTGCTTTGGCCCTACAAAGATACCATCACCCTCTACCTCATCGACACACACTTCCCCTTTAGGCTTTGCCCATCTGTGTAGGATGCTGCACATTGCATATCAATTACTTTATCTGGACAACAGCCATTTGTGATTAAAGGTACAGACAATATTCTGCTGTCCCACCATTATACTTGGGAATAAACTACTATAGAATCATGGAAGAAAAACATTTCTCCATGATCCAAGACCTCCCAGAAAAACTCTGATCGTCCAGAGTTGGAAGACAACTCTGACTGTCCCAGATCCAGTGTCAAGTGCCCTTTTGCCTTCACTGTTAGAGCAGAAGTGCAGCCATTTTAGCTCACTGTTAAAACTGGTGAATTACACTCGTGTTAGGAGATGTTCGCGCTGGGATTGACTGCAGTTTCACATTTCAAATAACACATCTTGGGGTGAACTAAGCATGCAAGGCTGGCAGTGTTTGACAAATGGCCGTTTGTGTTTGACAGAAAGGAGGTAACGCAGAAAGGATCGTCTCGATCAACAAGACAAGGTCTTGTGCCTGAGGCACCAGAACCATTGGAGGAATGACTATGAGCACCGGTGGGGTGACCTGAGGGAGCATGTCCCTGATAGTATCCCAAAGGGAGGACCCCATCTGTCCTCGGATGCTGAAGAGGTGGCAGGAGATATTGACGGAGTGGCTACGGGCTGCTGGGGCCAGGCACACACTGCCTGGAGAGCAGGGGGACCCTGCCCTGTGCTGCTGATGGATAAACTGTAGGCCATGTACCTGGTTGACACCAGTCCAACCTTGTGACTCGTTCCTCCACCCGCTCTGCTAGAGGAGGTATCGGACGAGCAGCCATCTTGTCTGGCATGGCGGCCATTTTGTTGAGATGTGTGCCACGTGCCAAAGTCGTGGTGCCTGTCTTGCTGGAACCAGCCCCGTCCAAGACGCTTGGTGTTGGAACAGAAGGCCTATCGCACCTCAGGACGGGGCCAGGAAGGTGCATTGCCCTCGGCAGAGCTTCCGGTAGTGCTGCGTGAACACTCCCCTTCACACGGGAGGAAGAATGCACCCCCCCATGCTCCTCGGCTGGTGGAATCTGCTGGCAAACAGATCTATCTGGGTTCGGCTCAATTTGACAAATAAGCGGTCCACCTGATCCCGACAAAGCTCCCATTCGTAGCATGAGCGCAATTCCGTGCTGAGAGAGTCTGCAATGGTGTTCTTAACTACCGCCAGGTGGAGAGGGACGAGGAACAACCCCTGTCCGACATCCCAGTGCCACAAGTCCCGTGCTTCCTTCGAGTGCACTGGGGATCGAGTGCCCCCCTGCTTCCTGATGTAGAATATGGTGGTGGTGTTGTGAAGATCATCCCCACCTTGCCTTTCAGAGACGGTAGGGACGACTTAAGGGCCCAGAACACTGCCTGTAGCTTCAGGATGTTGACATGAAGATACTTCTCCTCTTGCAGCCGCAGACCTAAACTCAGGTCGATAGGCTACCAGATTAACTAGGAGACAACCTGCAACGGGGGAGGAAAGGGGGGACCCACCATCTGCCTCGAGCTCCAACCACAAAATTCTGCAACCGACAGGAGCTAAAGAACTAAGCACACAGTCGCAATGAGCCTTAAAAAACGAGAAATGCCAAATATTAAGCTCAGTTCGGAAGTTTCAAAGAAATGCAGCGACCACCCGCTCAGTGGCTTTGTAGGGATCACCCTGGTGGGTTTGAGTCGTGCTTCCTGCGTCCTCTTCCGCCCCTAGACCAAGGGTCCACTCGAGCCCGGGTGTGGCGGTCGAATTGGAGGAGGGTTCCCAGCCACTGAAGATTCTCCCAGATCCGGGGATATGAATAGTTCTAGGGGAAGATCCGGTGTGAGTCAATGAAGTTACACAGCAGGCTTTCAGATGAAGGGGGGACGGGGGGACTTGCATGAAAGTGAATGAAGCTGGAGCAGTTGAAGGAGATGTCAACCGATGCGAGTGAGGTCGCTGGAGTGGCTTAGAAGTGCATGATCTGGCTCATGATGGAGAACTGCAATTCAGGAGAGCCAGGAGATAGACAAAGGGCTCGACTCTGGCCTGGGTCTAGTTTGAAGCAAGCGCCGGGATGGATAGGGAGCCCTTGCGTTGTGCCGGAAACAAAGCTTGATGTTCACTGCCAGGGCGGCGGAACGGTGAGTGTTGAATGTGGACCAACGACAGAGGGGAAAAGAGGGCATTCCAGCACCCGCCGGGTGCGCAGCACGGGGGACACTTGCTCAAGCTAGAGATGCCACCCCGGAATCAGTGGTGCGAGGAGGAGAGCTGGAGAAGCGGGACACACATAGCCAAGCAGAGGTGCAGTGAGAAAGCTCTGGGAGCCTCAGGGAGCAGGGTGTCCCCTCCTCACTGAGTCGCTGGTCTGCAGCAAAGGGTTTGGGTGCTCTCCAAACTCCTCAAGTCCAGGGAGAGTCACAGCTAGGCTCGGTCTGTGAAGTCACGATCAGAAGCAGCCATAAGCTCCAGTTCAAGGCAGGTGAGTCTGCAGGTGTTCCCCAGTCAGCGATAGTGATGTAGAAGCTCAGCGTACAGGATTACAGCTCGTTCCAGGCATTATCCCCCATTCTGGACGGAGGCACACAGGCAGCCATCTTGTCCGGTAGCGTGCCAGGCCATGCCCCTGGTGTTTTGTTTTTACTGCTATGAGTGCTCAGGCATAGCGTCTGGAGTACTTTCTATTTTTCCACACCTCTTGATACTGTGGCTCAAGGTTGACCAGCATGTTTGAGAGCAGTTTCCGCATCTGTGCTGCTCAAGAAAAAGGTGTCTTCAATTGTTTTGGGGTCACCCTTAACTGTTAGGCTCCCACACGCTGTGTGGTCTTTATTGCTACAGTGCATAACCGCACCTGAGACTGCAACGTTTATTGTGCTATGCCTAAATACTTTAATGATCCTTCCGTCACATTAGAGCATGTGGGCCCTCTTAACACCTCATTGTTGCCTGCGCTGCCTGATGAAAATGTTCACCACTGTTAGACTGTTTCTCGATGTACTACAGTCGGGCATGATATGGGGGAGGTTGCCTTGGAAGAACAGCGCACCATTTCTGTGGACCGATCATCCTTGTGTCTTCCTTCCTCCGGTGCCCTCTTGCCCGCTTTTGCTGTTGAATCATGAATTTGTTCTTTTATTAGCTCTGTTGACAGACATTCCCACCTCAGCCCAAGTTGCTGAACTCATTGCATTACCACCTGCAGGCAATTTTGCATCGACTAACTGTCACCATATACAGACAATAGATGTGCATGGGGCATAGCCGATGATCTTGCCACATTTGGATAGCGCGAGGGGTTCCAACCTCAGCAGGGACACCTATTCTTAATGGCCCCTACAATGCAGCACTCCATTATGCTACCTTGTTGCCCACAAGTATTGCTATCGTCAACTGCTCAGCACATACAAAGGGGGAATAGATGGTGTCCAGAGGTAATCAACCAGTTGAAGACAGCATAGGGGTGGCCCTAGGAATAATTCTACCACCATGTACCCCAAGCCCCCTGAAACCATGACATGTATATATGTGAGCGACAGTCAAGTGTATGCAATAGACAGTTTGAGCCAGTTGCAAATGCTGGCCACAAAAGTAGTAATGGCCTGGTGGGAAAAGAAGGGAGCGGCGAAGGATACAGAGGGGATTTGGCGACAGGAAGGGAAAACTATGGCGGTGCAAAAGGCACTTTTTCAGTCAAAAAGAAGTGTGCATGGATTAGCACATGTGATTAACATGCCATGGTCTCACAGGTGTATTCAGCATGGTGAGCCCCAGAATGTCCGGTGACAGTATGTCAGACTGCTTGTCAATGTTCCAAATGTAGCGTAATTAAAGAACTGACTGGAAAAAAAAAGAGAAAATGTCACCAATTTCATCGTGGGGGGGGGGGGGGGGGGGGGTTGGAATGGCACAGCCCCCAGCTGGCCTGTTTCAGGACCTCCAAATTGACTTTGCCCACATGTCTATCTGTATCTACTTTCTTGTAGTGGTTGACATTCAGCGGGTGGGTCAAAGCATACCCCTGTAAGAGGGATGACACTCAAAGACAGTAGCTAAATGCTTGTTGCAAGATTCTATACCATGGGGTGGGGAAGGGGGGGGGGAGGGAATTCCTGTCTATAGATGTCGACAGGGACCCCTATCTATTTTTGACAATGTTTTAACATCTCTTATTTGTAAAGCAAAGCAGCTGTAGCAGGAACACTCCTATCCCTCCCGATTGTCTGAGTCTATGCTTCAGTACTTTATATTCTTGATCTCTGCTCCCCAGTCCCTTCATTTGCAGGTCTATGCCTTCTTTCGAAAAAAAATAGCAGCCAAAGCCACATGACATAACGAAGATATGCGCTGGAGCACAGGTGGAGACCACCTCTTGTGTGCCCTTGCATCACCTCCAGCAACACCTTTACAGGCTGTACCTTTGAGGGGTGAAGGACTCAACAGCTACAACTTAGCATTCTAATTTGAAAAGCAGGAAATAATCACTTATACGGACACTGGAAGACAGCAGTCCGTAGCTGAACTGTTATAACCACCCACAAGTGTCAAATGTTAGCTGCAAAATGGTGGGAAAGGACATTATGCAATGGTCCTCCCCAGACAATAAAAGCAGACAATAGCAGCGATAGTCATGAGGATATTGTAGATTTTCCTCATATGCGTTCTACTCCTCATGTTCCCAAAGATTGTACTTGCATAGTGCTACACATGTTGCATCTATTCCACTTCACAGATTACCCACTGGTTAGCAATATAGGCATGTATTTGTCAAATGGCCAGTGCATGAATGCTATTGGTATTGTGAAAGTTGCCTCAGTCCACGTTCCACCCACGTACCACTTTTAGCAGTACCCCAAGAACCACCCCTTTGGGGAATTTGTCAGCTTGGAGAAGCAGGGCTGAAAATAGAACTGTAGGAACACAAACTCTTTCAGACGACACAGCAAAATCTGTAATACGCACATAAAACGCAAATCTGACCAGAACAACAAAATACATTAGGTGGGGCCGCACACTTCCAGATAGATTTACACTTAAACGCAGTGAGTTTACCCACCATTCCAATATTTGTGAGGTTCTCACCCAACACGACTGTACTGTACCAGGTACCATAACCTGCCCCTGAGTGGGCCGTGTCTGCATCGGGACAACACTGGTTTTGGAATAAAATACCTTAACCACAATTTGTGGCACATGATCCCATTACATACTGCCCATCTTACCCACATACCAATAGGAGAAGATATACGTTATAGGTATTTGTACCACGCACCGTCACCACCGGAAGTGGTCCCCAGGCGCTCTGGCGGATCTGAAAGAGGAGGGGTGGGTGGTTAGTAGGGTGTATTGGGAGTAGGAGAGAGAGCTGTGGTGAACTGTTGGCAGCTTCACCACCACACAGAGCTTGAGTGCGGATATAGGGCCGGAGGAAGTGCCCATGTGCTGTTGATGCCAGTTATGTATTGTTAGTCTGTTGCGGTGTGGTGAAGCCCATGCGGTTTGCTGTGCAGAGAGGTGGTTGTGTGGGTTTTAGTGTGAGAAGCGTATGCGAAGATGCTGAATAAATATACTGAAACGGAGAACAGTAGCCCCTTGACATTGCAGGCACTGGCATAACGAAACCCAAAGGACCTATAGCCTATATGCCCCACCGGTAAACCTGAGTCAAGACGACGTAAGGATCTGTGCCACGACTAGGCCAGTGAACCTGTAGGGGAGCAGGAGCAATAGGAAAAATATAGAATATAGAAAATTAGCGTCAGTCAGGTTACATTAGCCATTTCACTGACAGGGATAGTCCTAAACATCCTTGTTCCTTGTGCCCATGCTAAGCTATCATCTTCATGCGTAGCTTATTCATGCATGAAAATTGGCATACATATTTGCTTGAGAATTAAATATAAATGGTTGGTGGATATGCAGCCACCTGCCACACCATTTGCACGACACTTATCCTCTTTTTGCTGTCTAGGACCTAGCACTATGCAACTACTCAAATGTAGTGCTGAGACCCACACATTTGACTACCTCAAAGGGCCAGAACAGACTTTACAGAATGGTTGGCGTACACCCTGAAAACAACTTCCCTCTTTGTGTAAAGACAAAGGAAGGAGGGAGGCAGGAGGCTGGGTAATTCAATGGGGTGTAACTTAACAATAGAACTGCTTGCAAACAGAACTGCCTTAGTGCCTTACTGACAGGAAACAATTGGGGAACAGACATGCTTGAAGACAAATGGACCAATACCATGGATCATACGTCTACTGAAAAGGCAATACTGGTTTAAGTATGTGCATGCCTCTAATGTCATTAAGAAGTATTCTTATGAGACTAAAAGTACCGAGGACATAGTGAAGGGCAATTTTCACCTCACTAGGTAAGCATGGCATTATCACTGCAACAGGGATCGAAATTGGGATGGAATCGGCATAAACAGTTCAGCAAGAGCTACCTCTGGGGAACCAGGAGCTAGTACAGACTGTGCAGCAAATCTAACTTTTTCAAGATGCAAACTAACTTTTTGTCAATTTCATGCTATCCAATATGCTTTAAATGTCCCTTAAGTGTGTTCTTTATCGTCCTTTATATTTATTTATTACGCGCCAAAACTCGCAAGCATCAGGGCGTGCCGAAAAGACTCAGGGACCAGAGATTCACGGGACAACACAAAAGAAAGGAGAGGGGAAGCAAAAGTAGCGACCCGATGTGATGTAGTAAAAGCCTAGTTATTTGAAGAGAAAGGCCTTCAATTGCTTGCTGAAGAGTTGGGTATTGCTTTCCAGTCTAAGGCTGCAAGGCAGTTTATTCCAATGAAAGATCGCCAGGTTGGGGAATGCTCGACCAAGGCCGGTGGCTTTGCCTGGGAGACTGGGGTTGATTAGTCCTTGTTTGGTGGATCTTAAGCATCGACTCGGCTCATCCCAGCTGAATTTTCTTCTTAAATATGCTGGCGCCGTGACGTAGAGACATCGGTGGGTTAAGGTCAGTGATTTAAACAGGATCCGTTCCTTCACTGCCAGCCAATGAAGATCGTTTCTGTCCTTGGTGATGTGTTCGCGCTTAGATTTGTTTACGATCGACCCGACGGCATTATTTTGAATGATCTGGCATTCTTTCAGGCAGTTGTTACTGGCGCCAAGCATTAATGGATTGCCATAATCCAAGCGAGACAGAATAGTAGCTGCCCCTATCGTAGCACTATTCTTGATGTCTAGGAATGGTCTGATTCGGCAGAGGAGCCTTTGATAGTAATGGCAATTTTGCTTAAGATAAGCGGTTTGGGCTGCTGCACCTAGGGAGGATTGTAGGTAAATACCTAGGGTTTTAACCTTACTTGATACCTTGATAGTAGAGTCTTTTATGGTGAATTCGGAATAATCCGGGCCAAGATTGTTTAAGGCTTTGGCATTTCCAAAGGTCATAAGTTCCGTTTTGGAACTATTAAGACACATCCAGTGCTTTAGCATCCAGTTTTCAATGGTGTTATAGATGACCGATAACTGGTCGTTGTCTATGGAATGATTTCCACTCAATTCCAGAATGAGCTGTGTATCATCAGCGAAATTGGTGAAAAAGATTCCAAGTTGTGACAGAATGTTGCAGAGGCAGTGGATATATAAGTTGAAAAGTAAAGGGGAGAAACTAGCTCCCTGAGGAACGCCGCAATCTACTGGTTTGGGAGAGGTGGAATGGCCTCCCCAATTGATTTTAGAATTTCTGTATTCCAAGAAAGATGAAACCCAATCTATTGCATCTTGGGAGCAATTTCCAGCTGCGCCTAGAGCCTCTCGGAGCTTGCCGTGATCTAACAAATCGAAAGCAGCCGAGAGGTCTAAAAGGATTAACAGACCTGTTTTACCTCTGTCTAAAATGCTCAACATTTCGGTCTGCATGTCCAGCATAGCTGACTCTGTGCTGTGGGCACTTCTAAACCCAGATTGTTGGGAGGGTAGCAGGCAGTGTTGATCTACATACTCTTGCAGTTGTTTAGTTGCTACTTTGTCGAGTACCTTCAGCAGGAAGTTGCAATTGGTGATGGGTCTAAGATTAGCGGGGTCTTGTTGATCTAGTCCGGGTTTCTTAACTAGGGGGGTGACTGACAGTTTTAATTCCAGTTGGTACTTTCCAATCTCTAAAGGAGGCATTTGTCATACGACAAAGAAAAGGGGAAAAGATGTCAACGTTGTCTAAAATCAGTTTTGGGGGTACGATGTTTTCGGCGCAGGTGGTGCAATTCATGGTGGAAAGAGTGTCATTCATGTCTTTAGTTGAAACTGGGGAGAATTTGAATTTAGGAATGTTTAAGTCCGGGTTAGTTGTCTTAGGTTGCACAGATGGTAGTGGGATCGATGCATTACAACTTATGATGGAGTCTCTGGCTTTTTTAATTTTATTTGAAAAGGCAAGTTGAACTGTGTCGCAGTCTGTCAAAGTTGGTTGGAAGGGAGAGGAGAGTGTGGGTGGTTTTTCGAAAGATTTTAGGATTTGGAACAATTTCCCAGTGGAAAGAGGCGCTAGTGATTTGAGTGTTGTAGAAATCTTTTTTTATTTCAGTCAGTTTAGCTCTGTATAAGAGATCACATTTTTTCCAGTTGTCTTTATTTTCCTCTGAAGGGGTTTTATGCCATGTTCTTTCTAATTTTCTTTTAGCTGTCTTGAGAATGCTCTGCAAATATATATAGCTAATACCACATAGCTAGGTTTGTATGGCACCACTTGGCCCGGTAGTCAAAAGTAGCTCCTGGTAGCAGTTTGTTTTAAGCTAACCAGGTTCCCCTTGACTATAACCATGAAGGAGCTAAATAGCTCACAGCTCCTGGCAATTTCGAACCCTACTGCAACAAGACCTCCACCTAGTTATATTCTAACCCGGGTGCCCTAAAAACCCCCACCCTTCCACTACCAACGGGTTGTTCTGGCTCTGCGCGTGACGTCACAGCGCTGCCGTATTAACTAGCAGGTAGGGATGCAGCAGCGTTTGTTTTCCGGTTGCGTTACTGTGTAGATTCTGCATATTTTCAGTAGATCTGGACAACTAAGGCAAGCCACTGTCTGACGCTGTGATGCCTTGTAGGAAATCTGCAGAACGTGGGACATTCTTTGCTTGTTATGACTATGTGTTGTAAGGAAAGCATGGTATCAAAGTAAGACAAGTGATCACAGTTCAAGGGTGTGCATTAAACTCTAAGAAGGGGTGAGATAAAAGCCTGAACTAAACCTAACTAGGATGGGAGCAAGCTATGATCAAAAAATAATAATCCAGTCAAATAAAAAGGCCTATACTAAAAAAGAAAAAAGAAATATTGCCAATCCTTACCACTACGTTTACTAAATGGTGTGGGATAATGTTCACAAGAAAAGAGTAGTGTTCACAAAATTATAAATCAGAATGTTATGACCGGGGTCTCCCTTCCTCATGTTTTTAGCAGGGGACAAGGCAGGACTCTTGAGCACAGCACAATCCTGGGCTTTCCCCAGCACAAGGTTAAAGTTCCTCTTCCAGCATCAGGGCCTTCAGTTCTTAAATCTCTTCTCAGGCAACGTCTCTTGCTTCAGAGGGCCCGATAAGCTAAAACAACAAAAGTTATTTCAGTCACTCTTTACGGTGGCCGATACCCCTTCACCCTTGGATTCCCCTCAGCCAGTCTCCTATCCTTTCCTTAACATAGCCTCCCTTGATCGGGCTCAGACCATCAACTCACTGTGGACATCCCTCAGTCGGGTTCATGCTCGTCATCCCAATGTTCATGGGTATCTTACTATTTAGCCCAATTTGCAGACATCCCTCAGTCGGGTTCACGTTTGCAACTTCATCACAGTTCACCTAGTTTTCACAATGTGGGACTTTGACAACAGCAGCTAGTTTCACAAAATGACATGGCGTTCCCCTCTTCCGGGCACAACCGCCTCTTTCACAGTCCCTTTTGTTTTGTGCAAACTTTCAAAACGTGTCAAAGACTTGCCACTGTACAAGGGGTTTTGCTTGACCCTTGTATGACCACTTTGACACTTCACTTTTTCCTTTGTAGTTTAGTTACCCCAAAACAGTTCTTAGTTTAATACTTTCCCTTTCTTTTAGGAGAGGGGTACCAGGTGGAGTATTTCGAATGAGCACCCACTTGGCGCCAGACCACTCCATTTCTTGTACCAATTTCACTCACAAAAGACCACAGTCAATTATCTTCTTTATTTCAATACAATGTTGCCACTGCAACCTTGAGCCTAACAGTCTGGTTGACTATCAAGTTCTTCTGACTCGCCGGCTGTGCTGAACTCGTTGGCGGTTCCCTCTCTCGCCATCTACTGTAGGGCTCTTACTTTCAATAATGCATGTCTGATTTTACTGGAACTTGGTCTCACCCCCCTTTTATTATGTAACATACGGCAATGTGTTTGTTTAAAATACCAGCCCAGGATGGTGCCAGCTTTTTCTGTGGGACAAGAACTGGCGAGCGGACCATTGCCACACCTGACACGCAGCATCTGATATGCAGTGGATGTTTGCGGAACTGATGGTTCAAGGGAAGCTTTTGTAACCTCTTATCCGTAAAATACACTGCCTTGAAGGCAGGCACCCCTTTGCTTTGGCGAGCAAGGGGTAGGCAGCATTGTGCACTCATGCAGGTTCCACTGATTTCCTGACTGAGGTCCAATGCACCCTATTCCCGCCACCCGGGTACAGACTCACAGAAAGAACAGCTCAGGTACTCAGGTATTTCAGCAGAGGATGAGCAAGTGATTTTCAAACCTGTCAAACACTGAACAGCAATATACATCCCCCGCCCTACTGTTAAAACATTTGCCCTTTTTGAGTAGTACGAGAAGGGGTGCAAGCAAGTGAACTTTGATGGAGAAAAGGTGCACCTTCCTGTTATTTGGGAAACCACCATCCCCGCCTTTACTCATACAAGGTTTCAGGGTAAACAGATTTTCAAGAATAAAAAGCAAGTTCTTGCAGATGAAAAGGCAGGACCCATGGCCCCAGTGTGCTTTCCTTCCACAGCTCCCTTTCCTCTGTATCTTAGTCCCCAGACCAGTGCCAACTGTCAACTTCACCCCGTACATCTCCACCCTACTCTCCGCGGCACCTATAAGAGTAAGCCTTACCCTGTACCCTATCTACACCTGTGGCTGGTCTATTGGCAGCCATCAAAACCCACCTCCCTCTGCAGAATCACTCTTCAGCTTCTCTGCCTTCAGTTACACTGTGTAAGTAAACCTTTTAAAATGTACCATAGTGTGCAGCTTCTGATAATAGTCCGAACATGTACTTCTTAATTGTACTGTATTTATTGGATTAAATTATTACCATAATAAAGTGGTCTAAGTATTTGAGAGCCATTTATTTACATATTTTTACAGTGCCACTTTAGTTTATTCTCTTTCCACAGTTATCTGCTTTAAGGATAGGCCACCAAAACTTTGAGATGCCTTCCAAGAGCTCAGCCTTTTTGGGGGGCTTAGAGCACATACCTGAGCAAGCTATGCCTAGAACAACGCAATAGGATTTAGGGGGCGAGAAGGGGCAAGGGGGCGAGAAGGGCTGTGAGGGGAAAATGAGGGTGAGAGCCGTTAAGAGGGGCTGGGGCAAAAGGATTCAAAGGAGTCAAGAAGGAGGAATTAGAGGTAAGTGGGACCAATTGGGTGCGAGCAGGATGAAGGAGTTGAGCACCTGCGAGGCAGAGCAAACAGGTGAGGGAAGGGGAGGCTAGGGAAGGGAGCAAAGCAACACAAACAAGTGAGTGAGGAGGCAAGGCAGAACAAGCAGGTAAGGGTTTAATGTAGAGTGGATGATCCAGAGAAGACAAGGCTGAGATGGGTGAGCAGGTGAGGGGGTGGTGAGGTAGAATGCCTGAATAGGGTGAATATGGCATGGTTATAATTAAAAAACCAAATACCACAGAGATATACTGCACAGAAAGTGATCTTGCTGTCCTCCATTTCCAGCCCAGAGAGCATGTTCCTTTACACTTATGCTGACATTCATCGCAGGTTTACGCAACAGGATTGTGTTTTACTAATAAATCGGCCTCTTCATTTTGTTGCAGCCCAGATGTCTAAAGTGAAGGACAGAAAAAGGGCAATACTGTAGCACATGGTTGCCACATTTTCAT
The DNA here is from genome assembly GCF_040938575.1 of Ambystoma mexicanum. NCBI lineage: Eukaryota > Metazoa > Chordata > Amphibia > Caudata > Ambystomatidae > Ambystoma > Ambystoma mexicanum. Next base: position 494,604,646 of record NC_090936.1, on the reverse strand, counting down.
AAGGCAATTCAGGATCCCCTAAATCAATGTCAGTTGGGCCGATTTAAAATATACTGTATCTATACAGAGATTCACTTTTTTTTTTGGTATACTGTGAACACGGGAGAAATATATAAATGAAGTACAGCTCAGTTGATGGGATAATCGGCCTTGCATTGTGGCAAAGGATACATTGTTGGTCAGCTCATGTTAGAAGAGTTGGGGACCAGTACTGTAGCTCCAAGGCCAGGATAGAGGCAGTCAACTTGTGTGAGAGAAAATAAAGTGCTGGGGCGGGCGACGTCAGAATGTGGTTTCTCTTCTAGTTATTGTTTTCTTCATTTATTTGGGGTTTGTTTTTCTGTTACCAGAGATGCTTTCCTACTAGAAAGTGACTTCAAATTCCCTGCTTATAAAGGCTAACCAGCGGACAACTTCTTTGGCGGCATGTTGCTACTAATGAGTGGAGTTGCTCAGGCCACTGCCAATTCTTCAGCCCAAACATGAATGCTCTCCTTCAGAAGTCTCCAAGCCTTTACGAAATCTTAAAGGAGAGGGCATTTAAGGAGCTTTGGGCGATCCGATTGCTTAGCCGCCCACCTTCTTCTGCATTAACTCGCTCAGTGTTGGATATTAACAGTACTTGCATTGGTCTGAAAGAACACATCATATTAACATTCAAATAGGCTTACGTTTATCTGGACTCAACCTTCAAGTGGCCATGCTGCACATATCACAAACATTCTTTAAAAAGTCAGGCTAAGAGGAGCTAGCTAACGCAGAGGTCCGATCCATAAATTACATTTTAGGGTTGTATTCATGATATTGAGGCTCTCGACTTGAACATGCCTCTTCACAGATACAAAAGTGTAGATTAAAAGTTAATACAAGGAGAGCATAATAACAAAGGGGAAAGGTCTTCTCAATGGAAGGCCACACTAAGGGGGACATTACGACCCTGGCGCTAACGTGTTAACAGCGCCGGTGCCGTAAAAGGCTGCGGCGCCGTTAACCCCTTAGTGCCTTACTACGAGGTTCCTTTGCGGGACCCGACCTGAACGGCTGGTCTGGACCAGCCGTTAAAGTAGGGACCCGCAAAGGGACCTTGATGGCAATTACGGTACTGCAATTTGCGTAATTGCCGCCTTCCCCATTCCCATTGAGCCCTATGGGGCAAAAATGGGAATGGGGAATGGCCATGGAGAAAGGGGGAATTACCGCCCCACCAACCTTGGAATGCGGTGGTAATTCCCCCTTTATCCATGGCGCACTCCGGCATGGACCATGGTGCTAATAGCACCATGGTTTAGCGCCGGAGTCCTAATGAGGGCCTAACAGTCTTACACCTGCCCAGACTACAGAAATTATGCATTTTCCATTTTAAGTGTTCCACAGCACTAAAACTGCTTTTGTTTTCCATTAAATAAATGCATCTCAAAGGTTTATGGAATGAGCAAGAAACAAACCTTTGATTAGGTTACAGGAGCCACAACTGCTCTTGAGTTGGTGACTCACAAATCTCTGATCCATCATTAATCCGCAGAAACATTTCAGTTAAATATTCGGATAAGAAAAAACAGTGTCTCTTGAATTCCAAAAATTGGTCAGGCCAATTCACTTCCATGTGTATGTGTACAATTAACATATAACAAATATGATGGAATCTGAAGGTGATTAAGCAGGTTGCAAAGGAGAGAGTAAGCCAAGGATAGGCCTGGAAACGCATTTAAAATGTTATAGCACAAACTGCTGGGGAGGTCTGGGAATCGAGACACTGGTGCACAGCATTTTTAAACTATGGCCAATACGAGACCCACTATCCTTAGCTAGGCCCTTGTTGGAGAGTCCCGGTGTGAAGAGACACGTGCCATAAAATAATTGACCCTCTATTAGAATGTGCCAACTTGCAACAATGTTTCAAAGCACCCAGAGTGAAGGGGAGAATGGGGATGCAATCTAGCATTCCTTTCCATTTGGTATGCAAAATATATATATATTAAGTGAAAGGTTTGTTAAAGTGACACTAAGGTGATAGTTTAACTGAACAAAAACAAAAGATGATGGCTGGAAGGTTAACTTACATTTCTATAAAAAATATGCTACACATTCGCCTGCACAATATGATTGTCATATGACTTGAACGCCATGAGGAGAATCGTTTACTCTGGTGTGTAGTTTCCTGTGTTATACTTTGTGATGTAATCAATAGGGTCTAGTTTCAAGTGCTCATATTTTTACGCTGCATTTAGAGATGTAAAGGGTTTATTAATGTATGGCAGCCTGAAATAGCTTCATGAAAGCCTGGAAATAATGTTCTTATTACATGCTAGCTGGGACATCACAACTGACCTATCATAAGAAAATGACCTCACAACTGACACGTGAACAGTTATTACGCTTCAGTTGCGACATCACAATGCCTCCTGCTTGAGCCTGTAGAGAGAATTTAATCTGTCACTACAGTACTTAAAGTTGTGCAAAGCTTTTCAAATTCCTTGCAGAGTAGTGTTTTATGCACATTACAGCCAGTTATTGACAAGGAACTGTTTATGGTAAAATGTTTACCCTCTGCGCTGCTGGAGTTTAACTCATGTGACCAAGAATCTACATATTTGTTTTAAAGAACAAAATGAATTTTCTTTCCAACATATTGTATTAAACTGCTTGAACTATTTTTCTGCAGCACATTAGGAGCTGTATGTTTGTTATTTTAAATCCAAACAGATTTTATATTGATTATATGGATCAGCAAATGAACGATATCTTCCATTACATAAAACAAGAGCCAAGCTATTAAAAGGGAATGGCAGTGTATGGTTATATATTATAAGGAATAAAATACCCCCTATTATACATAGGATATTTCAAGTCACAGGGTTGCATTATCTAATTTAAGAACTCTGCCTTCAACCTCGTTCTCTATTTGGCCAAAAAATTCCTTGGAGACTTGCAATATCCTCATAATGTACTGTAGGGGGTACATTATCCCATATTTATTTCACACCACCTGCAGATGCTGCATGCAATATCACAAGAATGTTTCTACTGTCATGTCCAGTGGCCACTTTCCAAGAATGTGAAACCTGGACTAGCAAGCACCCAATATATGGTGTTCAGCATATATTTGTAAACTCTTTTTGTGTCTCCCTTTGTTCTCTCAAGATTTAAGAGTGAATATTGAAAGTGATAATTTACTGCAAATGCACTTGAGAATACCACAAAAAAACAATGAACAAGATCTTATTCCAGGGACACTCCAAAATTCGAACCATATCCTTGCAAAAAGATTTCTATGAATAAAAATAAATATTATCCCTAGCAACTCCAAAAACTGTAAATCTTTGCAATTGCTACTGTTTCAGCCTCCCCACATCCCTCCTGAACGCAACACCCCCTTCTAATATTGTTAGAATGCAGTAATTTCTCATTATTGTGAGAACATCTCACTTCTGTGAAAAACATTTGCTGCAATGCACCAGGGGAAAGGTTTTGGGTGCTGGGGACACTGTTCCCCACCAACTTTTTAGAAAGTTACTGGGCAGATTTGCACTAAGCAACCAAAAGACTTCTACAAATATATGTGCCCAGTGAGTTTCTAATTTGATGTAAATCTGCTGGTTTAGGCTGTGCATCAATGAATGTAAACATTAAAAAAACACATTTTTCAACGCTTTACAACCTTTAAAATGTTGTGGGTAACAAAATGTCACTGAACAATGTCATACAGATATGTCAAACACATTGGTAATGGAAAATTCACAAAGTCAATAGATCTTAGGTTTAAACTTTATTATATGTAAGGCAACAACTGTAAACCTAGAAAATATGTATATATTTTAATCAAGAACAGTAACAAATTAAAATAAGTGGATTCAGGGTGCTGCAAGGAGATCGAAGATAAGTTGAACCTGCTTAGAGTTACATCAGAGCCTGGGGTAGAGACCTAGCAATGCAAACACAGAGAATCCAAATGAATGTCAGGTTTATCTGGGGAAGTCACCCATTCTGCTAGTTTTCTGGAAAGGCAGCCTTGAATGAAGCATCTTTGAATGAGGTTAATTTTAGAGTTCTCGACTGTCTGTAACTGTTCTCATGCAGGTGGGTACATTTTTGTGGCAGACACTGCAAGGATCCCCCCCATTATACAAGTATTGTAAATTGGGGCAGTCATGGGAGGGGTGGCATGTAATCGTGGGAATTGTTCATCTTGGTTGAAACTATCAGAAATAGAAAACTACAGTGACAGTCTAGTTGTGAAAGTAGTGAGCATGAACTAAACACAAAGGGGAATTTGTTTAAACAATCAGACAAGCTGGAACAAATTAAAACAATCACCGGACTCAACATCCCCTGGGATCCAGGGATTGTGCTACTGGGGACGACAGGAGAAGGCCAATTCCCCCTAACCGGCAATCTGGCGGACCTATGCTCCCATCTCCTGACAGCCGCCAAAATTACCATCGCCCGACTCTGGAAAAACCCAGAGGGTCAGTCCACACAGATGTGGTGGTCCAAATGCTGGGAAATCGTTGCAGCAGAGAAAGTCACAGCCATTAGGTCAGGCAATAAACCCAAATTTGAACGCACATGGGCGCCCTTTCTGGACTATGGGCAGCAATTCCCTGGGGTGGCGAGGCAGCCACCTAACTTACGCTGGATGGAAACCCAAGACTGAAAAAGAACGCACAACCCCAAGCCGGACAGGCAGCTGAGTTCCTCCAGTCCTCTGAAGTGCCACGAACGATCAATCGATTTCCCCTGACTTGGAAGATCCGGCGCTAAAGTACCCTGCCGAAATCTAGTGAAAGTGTCACCTCGAACCCTTGAAATTGTCTCCTTGTCGAAATAGACAGTAATCTTTTCTTATGTGAAAACAGCTCCTTGTGAAAACTGCTCCTTGTCCCTTGCTCCCTCCCTCCTCCCTCCTCCCCCTGTTGTTATTACTTTTATTATTGAAGAGAACGCAAGACTAGCTAAGACTAAAGCACGCAAAGTACTGTTCTCCTAATTATATGTTCTAACAAGCTGGCAAACATGTAATAATCTTAACTTCTGCATGACTTGTTATGTTTAAAACAATAAAAATAAGTTTGGGAAAAAAAACAATCAGACAAGCTGGAAACCCTTCGATCACTGGAGGGAAATAACCGATTAGTGGATCCTAAAATATTAGTCTGATAATAAACAGACGATTGGGGCTACTGTCCGCACACATTTAAAGATCAAGTTATTCAATGGCTGGAATCAAATGCACCTCAAATGGCTGCTTAAAAGAAAAGGAGCCCTTTCAAAGTAGTTAAGCGGGGGTGGCTTTGACATCCCTCCTATTCAAACTTTAGATAAACTTGTTTCCAGAGATTGGGAAGATCCCACAAGGTCATCACAGAATCAATAACCAACTGGTTCCCATACTCCTCTAACCAGATGATACATTACTATTTGCCCAAAATAAGGAAGCATTAACTCTCAGCATTGCAACATGTGCATACATGCACACAGGATCGCATGCAAAATTAAATCTGAATTAGTAAATCAAATGTTCAAGGGCCATAAAAATCAGCAAAAATGCCTTATTACCTGAAGAACAAACCCTTAAAACGAGTGTACGCTTCCACATACCCAAGAAACAACATTCACTGCTAACAAAGAAAATGGAAAGACGACTGCAAGAAGCATCTTTTGCTTGTACAAAAAACATTGGACCATAGCTTTTGTCTTACATGCCGAAAATAGCAGACGCAAAGAAAGATTCCACCATAAAACACAGCAAAACAATAGATGCGATGTCTGGAAGGTTTAGAATTATTCTTAATCTCTGGCATTGCTCTGGGCAAACCTCCACACCATGATTATTCGCCTGACAAGCCATTACAAAAGGAGAAAGACCATGTGTGAATCAGGTTTGGTCCCACCCCCAAAACGGGCAGTTCAGCCTGAACTGCTTGGTCACATCCCTTCTGCACAAGACCACAAACATCCCTTGATGGGCCTCATCAGTGAGGAGTAGCTTGGGTTTCTAGGCCCAGCAGGCTCGGGACCCACGTCTGGGAATGCCCGTGCCACTTGGGGTGACTATAGCAAAACAAAAGAGGCAATAGCTGGACGGTTTAGAATTTAACCTCCGACACTGCTCTAGGCCATAAGACATGGCACAAAGATTTGGGATTCTAAAGAGATCCTTAAAGTAGTAATCTCTCAATGAAACTATCCCTAACCTTCCTAATTTTATCCAGCAGCATGCACAAAGCCACAATGTAGGAAGGTGGTCATGGGCTGCACAGCAATACAATTTCTGTCAGCCATTAAGCGTTTAGTAGACCAGTGATGTACAGAAAAGATCCTTTCAGGTACCTCAGACGTGAAAGCCTTTCTGCAAATGAAAGGTAAGGAACTGAATTTCCCAATGGGAATTTTACGTCCTATGAAGTAAATGTGACATTCAGAAATTAATGACCTACCAAATTAAGCATTTTATAGACTCAAGTGTGGTAAGTGGGAAGAACATAACAGAGTGGAGCTGAATCCCATGGCCATCTATCTTTTAAAAGTGCATCTAGAATAGATGGTCATTCTTCACAGAGCTGATGAAATCCTGAAGAAAGGGAGTATCTTCAATCTAGGCCAACCAAGCGACCACACACCCTAGCACAGTCAATGTGGATTGTGTGCAGTGTAAAGGTGGATGCTCAAAAGCAATTTAGGGACATACTGCATGACGCACACTATCACCTGCAGAGCCGGACACTGAAGAAACCAGACACTGTACAATAACTCCACACACACCCTACTTGCACAAGGAAGGCTTTGCCCAAAAACCAAACGATTACACAACAACATTCTAGCAATGTAAAAAACAAGCCACAACATGTTGCCCAGGACGTGATCAACAAGATGCCCAATCGCACATCATGCCCCTTCAAAACCATTATACTTAAATGGCCACCTCATACCAAAACCATACTATAAATAATGCCACCAAGGTTTCCAATTGCTCACCAACTGCCTGTCACCTCAACCACTACCAAAGTCTGAATGCAAGTTTGCAGTTCTTGGATAAACCGGATCACCAGCATTAACCAGTGAGCAGGTGCTACCAATAGTGAACAAGGAGCCAGTACCTAACTGTCCACAAAACATGCAAACATAACATTTTGCACATTTAGGACCCCCGCCCCTATGCTTAAACGGTCACATAGGTATACCCTAATGCTCATTTTTAGATTGTCCCAAATGCCCAGAGTTAAATTACCATAGGTGTGCTTGTTTGGCATTTGTTGGCCTAGGGAGCCAAAAGCAGCAGGTGCGGTCAAGCTACCCAGGCACTGCTCGACAACAAACTAGCTAAATAGTTCCCAGCTGCCATCAATTTCGAACCATGGACACAACCCTTGCATGCAATAATCTAACATTATTGTTACGGGTAGACATGCACCCCAGGGCAACGAAGATGTGCCACCACCGGGCATAGGCATTTGGTGAACACCCTCTGGGCTGACCAAAGGCCAAAGGGCAGAGCACTGAACTGGAAATGGTAACCTGCCTCTGAAACGCAGGTGGCAGCAGTGTTTCTGATGAAGGGATGCAGCAATACGCATCCTGTAGATTCAAGGATGCCAGAAAATCCCTTACTTGAAGCAGAGATAAAACGTGCTGTAGACTCGCCATCCTGAAGGTTTGGGACTTGAGGAATCTGTCGAGGACCCAGAGGTCGAGGATGTGCCTTCAGCCACCCGACTTTTTTGACTAGAAAGTATCTGGAGTACACCCCCTGCTGACTTCATGGGACACTTTTGATGGCTCCATTTGCAAGGAGCAATTGTACTTCCTTTAGTACCAGGGGAACATGCTTCTCTACTTTTTTTTCCAACAAGACTTTTTATTGTGGTTTTACAAACAAACAAATGCTGTGTACATTATTCGCGTCATAATGCAGTGAAAAACAGTAAACAAGGTACAGAACAACCTCATGAGAGGTAAACCAAATCGGGGGGTGGGAGGGATTGAGGGGTAGTCCAGGGGTATTGGGAGGGAGGCGGCTTCAGTTTAAGGTTGGAAATGACAGGGACTGTCTCTGGGGTCGGCGGTGGGTCAGGCAACTGTGATTCAGAATCCGCTGGAGAATGGGTGCTTCGGGTGACTAGTTGCTTCGGCCAAAGGTGGTCGCACAGAAAGCTACCCCGGCGCCCCGGGCTAGGGTACTGTTATTGTTTAGTCATCTTTCGCCATCCAGCGGAAGGACGGTGGCCGCCTGGCCACGCCAGGGAACTGTGCGTAATCTAAGAAAGGGGCCCAGATGCTGTAAAACTTGCTTCTGTACCCGAAGTGGAGGGCAGAGATCTTTTCAGCTACTGCAATGTCCCAACACTTTGTTCACCACATGGGGACCGGTGGACCCTTGGGGTGTTTCCACAGCCTGGCTATTGAAATTTTTGCAGCTGTGAGCAGGTGTGTGCAGAGGTCCGCCAGCCGTCCAGTCATCAGGTATCGGCCCTCACCAGCGTCACCCAGAAAGACTATGCCCGGGTCCCATGGGATCTATAGGACGGTAATTAGTCTAATCTGCTCCAGGACATCTTTCCAGAACCAGACCGCCTTCGGGCACGTCCAAAGGAGATGGAATAGCGTCCCAGTGGCCACGCAACCTCTCCAGCAGTGCAGTGGTATGGCCCGATTAAACTTGTGTAGAACCTCCGGTGTCAATTACCATCTATAGCAGACCTTGATTGCCCCCTCACTTGTGACACAATTGGAGCTCCTATGGGCCCTCGTCCAGATGCGGTTCCAGCTTGCCTCGTCCAGTTCTCTGCCTATGACTCGCTCCCATCGCTGGGTTTCTTTGGATCGACAGTTCCTCTGTCCAGTAGTCTGTACAAGCTTGAGATTTTCCCCTTAGGCAGTGTCGCTGTCAGTGTTCGTTCCAGCGCCGTTAGGTCCCTGTTTCCATGCGCCCTTATCGAGTCGTGGGACAGCCATTGCCTGAGCTGGGCATAGTGGAAACGTTTGCTTTCCGGGACCTGAAACTTCTCTTTGCAGCCCTCGAATGTGAGAAGGGTGCCGTATGTGAAGAAGTCCGCGATATGCATCAGCCCACCTGTCTTCCACTTGGTGAAGTCGTTCGGCTCCAGTCCTGGGGTGAAGTCTGGGTTCTCCCAGACCGGGGAGAGCGGGCCCACTGTGTTTCCACAGTTCCATTTCCTGGCTTCCTTCTTCCAGCTCTCCACCGCGTTTAGGACGCCGTGAGGGGCCCGGCGTTTGTGGGGTTTCTGGGCCAAGCGATGTGCGGAAGGGATTCCAGTGGGTAGTGGCTCCAGTCTTCCTCCAGCTTCAGCCAGCGGGGTTTGTTGGTGCCTGACTGTCACGTGAATGCCACTGAGACTTGAGCCGCCAGGCAATACCTGTTCACCTCTGGGACCCCCAGGCCACCGATTTCAGGACTTCGGAGCAGGACCCTTCTGGTGATGCATGGCTTTTTACCACCCCATATGAATTTCAAGATGTCTGCTTGCAGTTTCTGCTGGTCTATCTTGGGGATGGACACTGGAAGGGCCAAGCAGTGGAATATTAATCAGGGCACCAAGTTAATTTTTACTGCCGTTATCCTCCCCGTCCAGGATATCTCCTGTAGTTGCCAGCTGGCCAGGTCCATCTCCATTTCTTTATACAGGGCCGGGAAGTTCAACTTGAAAGTCTGCTCTATATTTCTAGGGAGTCGAATGCCCAGATAACCAAGGTGGGCTCTGGCCCATGGAATAGGGAAGCTGACCGCCAGAGAGTCAACCAGGGCTCTAGGGATGTTGATCCCCAGAGCTGTAGATTTCATAAGGTTGATGGAGAACCCTGATGCCATTCTGAAACTGTCCAGTTCCTCCCACAGTGCTCAGAGAGGTTTCCGGATGGGTTAATTTTAAAAGCACATCGTCAGCATATAAGGCGGCTTTGTAGGTTTCGTCTTTGACCTCAAAACCTCGGACTAGCTGGTTTCGGCGAATCCTGGAGGCTAACGGTTACATAGACAGCACAAAGATGAGGGGGTCAGGGGGCAGCCCTGTCGAGTGCCTCTGGTTATCACGATCCTGGGGGATTTGCTGCCATTTATTCTGAGTGTCGTGGTGGGGTGCTGATAATTTGCCAGAGTCCACTTCAGAAATCTTGGCCCCACATCAAAGTGCTTCAATGTCTCTTCCATGTAGCCCCAGTCGAGCAAAGCAAAGGCTTTGTGCGCGTCAAGTGATAGGATCGCCACACCCTCCCACGTTCTGTTAACTGATTTGATGATGTTTAGTGTGCGCCTGGTGTTATCTAGCAAACGACCAAACAAATCTAGCCTGCCTCTGTACAGGTACCCCACTTTCACACCCCTATCGGTGGGAGGCTTTCCTGATTCGTTGACCAGTGGGAGACCATCACCACAGATGGATAGGTGGTGTTCTTCATCCAGCAGCGCTGCATGATGGAATTTGTCAAGCTGCCAACAGTTTCTCCCTTACAAAAGGTAGAGAAGCCTGCACCTAGACTCTCTGGAACTCCCCATCTCCACTGAGGAAGTGACCAAAGTCATCCGCTCGATGAACACAGCCCTGGGCCCGATGGTCTGCCAACCCCATTCTACAAGAAATATGTCCACACCTTGGCCCCCCAATTGGCTTCCCTCTTTAACGCCTTCCTGGGGACAGGCTGCACCACCCCTTCCATGGAGGACTCTCTCACAGTCCTAATATTTAAACATACAGACCCATCACATTGATGAATGTTGACTCAAAAATATTTGGCAAACCCGTACAAAAAACACTGCCCAAAGAGATTGAACCGATGCAACTTTTTGGGACATGCTTTATGTTGCTTTTATGAAAGTTGGGGGCAATGTTACATATGGGAATCCTACAGCTTAAAATGTACCTTATGTTTGGTTGCCCCTATGTTTCGAACTGCTGGATGTATTTGCATCAAACCTCAGTGAGGGGCTGGAGCCTGGTACTGAAAATGTTTTTTGCAAATGTTAGTTTATTTGGAAAGGACCCGCAAAGAAATCAAAAATGAAGACACATCTGGGTTTGCCTAGACAGTCCGCTGACCCATATATAGCTCAGAGGCCACCTGAATGTCTAGTTCAGGGCGGCTAATGCACTTTGTAGACTTCTAGGGACAACCCGATTGGCTAGTTGTAAGAGAGACCAATTGGTTGGGGTGCTTTGAAATTCTTTAAAATCAGCCGCAATTGGAGCGTGTAGAGTTTTACGGGGTACTGCAGACTTCACGCTCTAAAATATTTGAAAACGTGCATACTTCAACTGCCTTGGCCTCCCCCTGTCCCAATTCAAGATTGAGGGAGCCTCAGGAGTGCAACGTGACCCGAAGAAAGTTGAAAATACGTTTTTGTGGGCTTGCAGACACAATTGCAGTTCCATGAACAGACCATAAATGCGGTGCATGACCCTTCTTTCAGTCCCCGGACGGGGGATGGTCCAAAACCCACAGACATGGTCTGGGAGCTAGTGGCCATGGCCCACAGACCTGAAATGTGTTTAAGGGTTCATGGGTCTAGCTGAAGGTGGGGTACAGTGGCTACTTTGGGGGGCTTGGCAGCACCTGGACCATGTCTAAATGCCATACTAAAAAGAAAAAGTGACCAGTAGCCAACGGACCAGAAATGAGGGTAAAGCAGACATTTGGCCCAGCCGCAGGCTCGGCTCAGAGGCAACCTTGGGTGGCCTGACAATCCCTGGGCAAACAGGCTACTGGCATTGGCGGCAGAATATGGCCAGTGCTACACAGTTCCACAATGGGGCTTTTGTGGCAAATGGGCCTGTACCCATCTGTAGATGTCGCATTTGACAACACAAATGACATCTACAAACCAAACTTCGAACTAGACTGATGAATCCGATGACGTCACCCCTCCTTTCCAGGCAGTGACCTCCGCCCCTCCAACCCCCATGGACGGCAGCCAGTACCGGATCCTGACCCTGGGGGCAGCAATATGAGGGAAGATCACATGGGTGGGCGGTGGGTGGGGCAACCCTCAAGGGAGTGAGACGACACTAGACGAGACATAGTATTCCCCCTATTCCTTTTAGGGATACCTATTCCTTTTAGGGATACCGCCTCCATTCCCCATGACCTAATCACATATTGCCATAACTCCCTTCACCCTCCCATGGAAGCTACTAACAACACCTTCCCATACTATGAATACAAGTCACCAAGAACAGACTTCCCTTCGCATGAATATAAAAGCACTGTGACTAGAAAGCTGAGGGGATTAATGAAGATCAGCCAAGACCAGAAGCACTCTAGTGGTTGTGAGCGCAGAACTGGTGTCGGGAAGTTTAAAACTCCAAACCAGCTGACAGGAGAGACACGCTGGCTGGGAGACCAGTGTCCTCTAGGTGCTGATGAGAGACCACTATGTTGCTGAGAAGACTGTGGAGCCAACCGGCTCATGGAGAAGGCCAAGGAAAGAAGATTGATGGAGCCTGTCTGCCGCGAGGACGCCACAAGAGAAAGAGAAGGGAAGACTTCCTGCCGTTCGCGGATACCAGTGAGCAGCATCCACGCCGCTCAGAGGCAGAGAAGCAACTAAGAGCCGCGAAGGATGCGGAAATCGCAAAGTGAGTTTGGCAAACTGAAGAGAAGGAACAGGAGGCCAAGACACTAATGCATGCTTACCGCAGGAGAACAAAGCACACCAGATAGCCGGTGAGTCCACAAAAGGGAAGCTCGGCCATTGGGGCACTTCGGCAACCCTACCGAAGGCAAATAAGAATAAATGAGGCATACGAGACAGAATGTGAGACTTGATATTTCCAAAAGAGAAATAACAGAGTGAATACCAGATATTGGCAAGTTTGCAAGTGTGTTAAGTAAAGCACAAACACCCTGGCAGTAGAGTATAGCAGGCAGATTGAAGTTTGCAAGTGTGTTGTGTGATAAATTCATCACTAAACCCCCCTAAATTCTCCTCATGTGGCCAGAGGAAGGCAGCCGCTACTGGATCCTAACCCTGGGTGTAGTATCATGCAGGAGGACCACATGGGAGGAGAAGGCTGTCAGGGAAGGGGGAGAGACTCCTTTGGGAGGGATGCAGTTTTCATCTTCTTGTGAGGATGAATGTTCTGTAATTTAATGTAAAAGTATCTGATGGCTTGCTGGCATTGCATAAGTCCCTCATGAGGAAACCCAAGGAAACGTATGTGAAAGGTTAAATGGAACAAATAAGTTGCACCCCTTGGGAGTTCCTAAATCTAATGTGAAATCCTCCAATAGTCAGGATTCTGTCTAATGTGAAGTCACATCAATTCTATAACATTTCCTAATTCTGATAACATCCTGTTCAGTAGTCCCATAGAAAGGTACTGATAAAAAGCGCAAACCCATTATGGACTTCAATATCCATAATGCCTGTGGGTACTGGGACGAGGAAGAACCACCAGGAGTCAAATGAGGATCAGAAATGCCTTTGAAAAGAATATGCAGTGTAGTTCTTTGGAGGTCGGTGGAGCTGATCAGCTGAGGCCCCCAGAGAGAGAGACAGACGGCACAAGAACCAGAAAGTTCCCAGAGCCACAGAGACGCTGCAGAGAAGAGCCACTGTACCGTGCAGTACCCAAGCAGGACAGTGGAGCTACCAACAGTAACCAGTGAGCTTCAGAAGGGCCATAGGGGACCGGGGTGTTTCATAATTTTTTCAGCTTCCTTGAATAGGCCATGGGGAATTTGTGAGTGGAATAACAGAAGGAGGGGGAGTCGAGGACAAATAAGTGAAGGCCTAACTAATACGCCTTTATTGTCAAAATAGAAGGCGGCGAAAAGGGCACAATTTCCCATGTTTGAGAAGTTAAATTGGGAAAACCTGTAACCCACATTGCCAACAACCAAAAGACTCTCTAGAAGCAAGAATGCAAAAAGGATACATTTCTCAATTTAGGAAACATCAACTTGGGGAAACTAACCCATATTGCTACTAAAGAAAACTATAGTGGTATGAGAGTGAACCAGGAAAGGGACCGTTTCAAATTATTTTGTGAAAAACATTTGCCTCATCAAGAAGGATATTGTGGAAGAGACCTAATGCTTTGGTATTCGAACAAGTGTTTGTAGAGAAGATATATGCTTTATCAAGTGGAAAGACGCAATGGATGGAAAAGACATTTTGTGTTAAACTGAACAGATTTGTGTTCAATCAGAACTTGTTTAAGGTTACTCCTGAATTGATCCAGGGAAGCGAGTCCAAACCTGGCCACAAGGAGTACTTTCAAAAACATCTAAGTTTGGACTTTTACATTGTTTTATTACTTAAGTTGGACAACTATTCCTTGTATATTTGTTTTTTATGCATTAGTGTGAGGGTCAAAAATGATTGGACATTAGGTCGTCTTTCTTTAGTTTTAGTTTGCTAGGTAGGTATACTCTTGTTGGGAAAAGGAAGGATAGGGATTTATCTCACTCCTTTTATTTTAATAAAATGGCTAACATAGATAAAACTACACCTTTGTGTCCGTCTCGCATTTCTGACCCCTCACAGTTAAATGAAACACATGAGAAAGCCCTGGCAGGAGAGTGTGCCAGGCAGATTCAATTTCGCACGAGTTCCAAATAAAGCATATGAGAAAATCGTGGCAGGGAAGTATACCAGGCAAAGTCAAGTTGGCAAAAGTGTAAAAGTAAACCACATAAGGAAGTCCCGATATAAGGATACATCAAGTCAAGGACTTGAATTTACATTGAAGAGGAGAAGAAACCTGGCAGGGGACCACACCAGGCATCCAACAAAACTAAGATGAACAGCCACGTTGTTGTCCATACAAGTTGTTTTGTTGACCAAAGAAGCCAGAAGAAAACTCATATGCTTAAGAGTTTAAAGTGCACGGAAGAGAAATCTAGGTGAAGAGAGCCATCCTCTCGAACGGTGTCCAGTGTTCTTGTGTTGGAGTAACGCCTTTCCTTTTTGAACATTTGTACACTTTCAAGGATAAAGACAATTGCCTTTTCCCCTTGACATTATTATTTTAGAATGTGAAGGCGGTAAAAGTAGTTTGGACACAGGACAGTTTTCTTTGGACATCTTGATAAAGGACAAATCCTTCGTTTTAGTTTTAGGTAGGGGAAATACCAATAGAGTACGGACGGCTAGGCATTTTCCAACTGCCTTTCCGTTTGAAATAGAAGTCTATAGCCCAAACTATAAAAGCTCTGTGTTGGTGCCTCATTCCCGGCTCATCACAAGACCAACAACGAAAAAGACTAAAATGAGTTACGGTTTACTGATATTTAATGTGAGAGTCAAGAAAACCAAACACATTAACAGTAGAATTTAAATAGCACACTGGGAAATTACCATACAGAGAGAAGTCATGAGCAGTGTATGGTGGTGGTCAAGTAAAGGTTGCTTGACAATGGCACATATTTCTATATGCTTTATCAGGCCAATACAACAATAAAGACCTTATAACGATAGTTCAATATTTCATACATACACAAGAAAACCCACATAAGCGCGTACACACAAAACCAAATATTTCTTACCATGAAAGTCTTTTTGAAGCTTTCATCTGTTTTAGTCATGTTCTATGTATAATCCACCATCCAGATGGCTGGCCGAAGTATTGCAACTTGCTTAATAAGCAGCTGACAGGCGTCCCTGTACAACCATCGCTATACTATGTGTACAGACTGCAAAACTCCTTTCAGTTAACACTCTCCTCAAATGGGTATACCCTATGCTTAAATATCTAAAAAAACTAAATAGCAGATTGATATGGGGATGGAAAGGGTGAAGTATGGGGATGGAATGGGCAAAGCATGGGGATGGAACGGGCAAAGCATGGGGATGGAACGGATGAAGGGTGTGGATGGAACGGATGAAGGGTGTGGATGGAACCGATGAACTGACGTAGAATGGGTGAAGTAGGTGGAACGGGTGAAGTAGGTGGAACGGGTGAAATGGTAGAACGGATGAAGTAGGTGAATGAACGGGTGATGTGCTTGGAACCAGCGAAGTGGGGGGAACTAGTGGAGTGGGTGGAACGAGGGAAGTGGTACAAATAGTTAAGTGAATGGAACGTGTGAAGATGACGTATGTGGATGGATGATGCATGGAGTAAGGATAACATGGGTAGAACGAATGAAAGGATCAGTGCGAAGATGACTTGTGTGTATGGATGATGCATGGACAAAGGATAACGTGGCTAGAACGAATGACGGGAGTAGTGCATAAAATGGTGGAGGGCATAAAATGGTTGAAGTGCATGGAACGGATGGGAGTGCACAGTATGACGGGACGTACATGAAATGGTTTGGAGGGCATGGAATGTCTGAAAGAACACTGAAAGGAATGGTCTGAGTGCTTGAAACGGTCGTAATGCATGGAACAGTTGGAGTACATGGAACGGATGAAGTTCATGGAAGTATTGGAGTGGGCGCGATCTCAAGCACCTACAGTAAACCACCATACTCACATCTCCACGCTTACTCTCTTCTTTACACCATCACTCAAATAGAACACAACGATACTATGACACCATTCGGTATAGCTGTTCTCATACCAACATCTGCCTCATACTCCCCATCACTCTAACTAAACACTGCTGGTTACACACCCCCCAGCCAGGCGTTCTCCTCAGGCGTAACGCAGCCATGATCGGTCTGGATAATTCTTGCCAGAACGAACACATACTATTGACCTCCCAACCACCACACCTACCGTTAAGAAGCAGCTATGACACGAATGCCATACCAGCTGCACACATATCCGGTGCTCACACGCACCTTTGACTCTCTCTACTCTCTCTACTGACTTGAACTTCGGTTACCAAGGGCGTTCAACCTACCAGCGCCTTCAGACCGTACCAATGGTATATAAGGCGCTATATAAATGCAAAGTAACATAACGTAACATATGTTCACTCCAAATACATAAAGCAAATCTTCCTTTCAAAGGGCAATCACAAACATATGCATGCCTATTAACATCCATGATGCTCTATCTTTGGCCTTTTTCTTTGATCCTGTATCCCTTAGCAAGGGGGATGGGAAACAACAGTGAAAAACAGATGAAAGCTACAAAGAATATTACCGTTGAGTATTGTTTCAAGTTTCCAGTGTTTATGCTTTTTGTATTCAGAGAGCATTTTTCCAGGGTTTTTGAAACAATTACAGAATCTGTGCATCTGTGTTTTCTAATCTTACTACAAAACAATTGCAGACATCTGTGTTTTTGCACTGTATACACAAATATGCCTTTATTGCTGCATTTATAATTCAAAAGCCTGAAAAAGCTAGCAATTCTGACAAACCCGTGCCTTATAGCGGCTTGGTGTGAACTAACCAAATTAAATAGTAAAGCAACCTGAGAAAATATAACTGCTTATAAAAACATTTCAGGCCAAGAGCATCATAGCCATATCTTCATGCTGAATGGAATACTAGAAGTATCAGAAAACAAAGCAGCTGAAAGTCTAAAATTATTTTTTTACGCCACCATAACAAAGACATGCAATAAAATAAATGTTGCCATAAAACTGCTGCCTCTAGCAATTGTTTGACGCACACTTTCAGCTTGTTTTTATGCTACATCAAGAACATTTTTGAAAAAATAGCATACCCGGGATATAAAGGAAATGTTCTTGGTTTCTTTTAATTAGTTTATTTGGTGTGTTACAGTAATACTTTTCACAACAGAATAAAAATAGAACATAAACCATATCAGACATGTCCATTAAACTCATTACGTTGTTCATAAATAGCAATCCTATTAAACACAAAACGTTTGACTTTCTAGGCGTAATTAATTACCACCATCATGATCAATCAAACTATTATTTGGCATTAACAATACAACATACAATTTCATCACAGTGTAAAGCACATTTAAGAACAAGAGAACACATCAAATGATAAATAAATGTGTGCCCCGATTGCATTCAAAAGGCGGGTTGTATATAAAAGCAGGAGCAATTACCAATGAAAGTGCTACCTCCCGTAAGTTCATATTGGCAATTATCGATTTCTTGGATCCGAGCATACATTTAACCCCAAAGAGTGGAGGTTTTCAAAGTTCTATGCTATGGACAAACGGGCCAATAAGTTCTAAAGATTTCTGATGAAGGCTTGGAAATTGATTAAGGATATGGAACAAGTTACTTAACTGTAACTGTTCTCCAGCATGGGTCTGGCATGGATTCACATGGATCATGAATATAGGAATACATAGCAGACACACATGCACAACTACGGGAGGTGGCAAGGCTCAACATTAAGCATTAAGCATTACATAAACTCAACATTAATCAACTCTTACCTCCTCACCAGGCCCACCTTCAGATGAACAGGTTGCGCAGCATTGCTTGGCTGACTGGACTCCTCCCCGGAATCCCAGTCGACGCAGTAGAATCTCGTGAAAGTGTGTGTCGACCTCCACGTAGCAGCCCTGCACATGTCCAGCAGGGGCACACCAGACAAGAACGCCGTAGTAGCAGCGATCGATCTGGTCGAATGGGCTCTAGGACGGCCGGGCAACGGTCGGTTTGCCAACCGATGCCAGTGCATGATGCAGCCGGAGAGCCATCTGGAAATGGAAGCCTTCGAGAGAGCCTTCCCTTGATTCACAGGTTCAAAGTTCTCAAAAAGCTGTGATGTCCTCCGAAAATTCTTTGTGCGGTCCACGTAGAACTTCAGCGCTCTAGCTACATCCAGCAAGTGCAAAGTCCTCTCGGCTGGCGACGAAGGTGACGGGAAGAAAACTTGCAGCATTAAGGGCTTGTTGAGGTGGAAGTCCGACGGCATCTTGGGCATGAAGGAGGGTGCGTCCTCAGCACCGCCCTTGTCTCGTGGAAAGTCAAGTATGGAGGCTTGCAAGATGGGGCCTGGATCTCTCCCACTCGTCGTGCGCAGGTGATGGCCACAAGGAACGCTGTTTTCCACGACAGAAATTTCAACGGTGCCGAATGCAGAGGCTCGAATGGCAGCCCCATGAGCCTGGTCAGCACCACATTGAGCTCCCACACCGGGGCCAGAGCCTTCACCGGCGGGAACAATCGGAACAGTCCCTTCATAAATTCCTTCACCAGGCGATGAGACCACAGGGATGACCGTTCCGTAGTCCTGGTGTAACGGGAAATCGCTGCAAGATGGATCTTGATGGAAGCGTGAGCCAGCCCCGCCTTGGCCAGCGACAGCAGGTACGGCAGCACTTGGGGGTTTGTAATTCGCAGAGGGTTAATCTTCTGTGCACAGCACCAGACAGAGAACCTTTTCCACTTGTGTCCGTAGCATTTTGGAGTCGAGGACGCCCTGGCCTTTGCAAGCACCTCCTTGCAGTCCGCCGGGATATCGTACCCTCCAAACTCTAGTGCTGCAGGAGCCAGGCCTGCAGGTTCAGTGACTCCGGGTCGTGATGGAGGATGGCACCTCCTTCTCTGGAGAGAAGATCTCCATCCGTCGACAGTCTGACTGGGGGGGGCGGGGAAACGCTGACAAGTCCAGAAGGTCCGGGAACCAGATCGGTCTCGGCCACGCCGGTGCGATGAGGATCATCCTGCACCGGGACCTCTTGAGTTGGTTGATGAGTTGGAGCAGCAACGGCAACGGAGGGAACGCATAAAGGAACAGGCCGTACCAGGGGAAAAGAGAAAGCATCGCCCATGCTCCTCAGCAGGGGAAACCTGCTGGCAAACCTCTGGCACTTGGAGTTCGTCCCCGTCGCAAACAGGTCGATCTGGGGTTTGCCCCATCGTTGGAAAAGTCGATCCACTTGATCCTGACGCAGTTCCCACTCATGGCACGAGCGCAGCTCCCTGCTGAGTAAGTCGGCGACAACGTTCTTTATTCCTGCTAGATGGCAGGGAACCAGAAACATCCCCTGGGCGACGGCCCAGTGCCACAGATCCTGGGTCTCCTTGGACAGCGCTGGGGATCTGGTGCCTCCCTGCTTCCGGATGTAGAACATTGTGGTGATGTTGTCGGTGAAGATCCTCACCACCTTGCCCTGAGGGACGGGAGAAACGACCTGAGGGCCCAGAACACTGCGAGTTCCAGGATGTTAATGTGGAGTGACCTCTCCTCCGGGAGCCAAAGGCCTCTCGCGTGTAGATCTCCGGTGTGTGCTCCCCATCCCTCCAGGGAGGTGTCCGTTGAGTCTCCTGATGTACCGGGGTCTGAAAGTCTTTGCCCGTCGCGAGATGCGCGCGGGTGCCACACCATCGAATCGCTTGGCGGAAAACCTCGTTGAGCAGGATCCTGCCTCGAAGCTGCCCGTCGCTTGTATCCAATGGGCGTCGAGGAACTCTTGTAGAGGACGCATCCTTACCCTGCACAGGCGCACCAGGTAGATGCATGAGGACATCATTTCGAGCAGAGACTTGATGGATCTCACCCTGGCCACGTCCGTGGCCAGAAGGCGCTGCACCTTGCCCAAGATGGCCCTCGTCCTCTCCTCCCACGACGAGGCCAACCGTGCCACTGTATCGAGCTTGGCTCCCAGAAACAGTGCGACCTGCGCCGGGACCAGGTGGGATTTCGAGTAGTTGATGGAGAATCCCAGATCCGTGAGAAGTTGGACGGTCTCCGCTGTGTGTTCAACGGGGAGTTCTCTTGTCCTTGCACGGATGAGCTAGTCATCCAGGTAGGGGTAGACGTGGACTCCACAGGCGCAGCCGCGCTGCCACTGGCACGAGGCACTTGGTAAACACCCTGGGTGCCGACTTCAGCCCGAATGGTAGGGCCTTGAATTGGTAGTGCTGCCCTTGGACTACGAATCTGAGAAACCTTTGGTGTCCTTTTAGAAAGGAAAATGTGAAATTACGCATCCTCAAAGTCCAGCGACGATAGGAAGTCGCCCTCCTCCAGCTGTCCCAGCACGTGCTGGAGTGTGACTATCCTGAACTTTTGTGCCTTGATGTATTTGTTTAACCGTCGCAGGTCCAGGATGGGGCGCCAACCGCCTGTCTTCTTTCTGATGAGTAAGTACCTTAAGTACACTCCGGAGCCCCGGAGCCTCTTCGGGATGAGCTCGATGGCACCCTTTTTGAGCATCGCCCTTACTTCTAAGTCACTTCACCTTCCTGCAGGATCTCCAGGGCCTCCCACCTCTTGTCGTCCGATAGGATGTCCAGCAGGGGAGTGATCTTGTACCACAGCTCCCTGTCGTAGCAGGCCACAATCGCTAGGGCGTTGGCCGCCTTAATTGTCGTCGCCGCGGATGAGATGACTCGTCGTCCCATGGCGTCCAGCTTCTTCCCCTCGACGTCTGGTGGGGAGGTCGAAGTTGAGGATGACGCCCCCGCCGCCGCCTTCTTGGCTGCCGCCGAGACGACCGAATCCGGGGTTGGCAGTGCCCTAAGGCACAACGGGCGGAATCGGGGGCCCGGTACTTCTTCTCGTACCAATCCCTCTTGGCAGGCGTCGTGGGCGGGTTCTTGAGGAGAGCAAGTCCCTCCTCCCAGATATCGTCAATCAATGGTACCGCGAGGACCGTCTTCCTCTTGGCCTTGCGCCGCTGATAGAGGAAGCCTTCGTTCTTCTGTTCTTCAGGGCAGAGTTGGAAAAGCTCGGATGCCCTGGCAATCATAGCGTGAAAGGAGCCAATTTCGTCGGGCGGTGATGCCTGAGGGAGTGGTGGCGGAAGGCCCATCCCGTCGTCATCAGTCCCCGTCGTGGCCGCGTATCCGTTCCCGTGTCATCCCTTGGATCAGGGGAAGGGGATGAATGTTGAGTGGGCTGCGAGGGCTGGAATAGCGGGGGGGGGTTAGGAAATCTCCTCTGCTTGCTTGGAGGGCTTCCCGACGGGACCGGTTCTGCTGGGTCGTCTGTCGGGGTGAGGGGCAATCTCGTCCTTATCTCCGTGCATAAGGTTTGGATTGCCATCAAAATGGCCGGAGAGCTGTCCTGAGGCTCGGGCACAGGCTGCGACGGGCGCGATGGTTGCTCCTACTCCACGGGAGCCTCGTCGGCACCACCGTCGCTCTCTTCGTCCGCCTCCTCAGGGTTCCCCTTGTGGGACCGGACCTCCTCGAACCTCTTGTTGAGGCCCTTCACGACTTCAACCAGCTCCTACTCAGAGGCTTATCCGTATCCGTGACGGCCACCTCCCCTCTTTTTCCATCGGGGTCTTCACGGGGGTCTTATCGATGGGTTGAAAAGGGGATGCCCTCCGTGGTGGCAGGGAAACTCTGGGCCCCGAGGTCGCCTCCACCGGGTTAGCCTCCACAGGCTTTGCCAGGGCCGCCGCGACTCTCTCAATTGAGGCCTTCACTGGGTGGATCAAGGCCTTTACCACCTTGGGCGCGCTTGAGGCCTTCACCTTGGGGGAGGGGTCACCGCCTTGCTTCCCCTCGGGCTGATCCCTCCGAGATCGACCGGGGCCTCTCCAGAAGCTTAGCCAGGTTCTCGGATTTTCTCATCCTCGAGCCAGAGCGTTGGCTCATGGTTGATGTCATTGAGAGTGCGCCCCACCTAGCAGCCAAGGATCCCAACCCTTCTGCGCTCCCGGTGCCCACGGAGTCGCAGTGCTTTGCCTTCTGTTGGGCCTCCCTCGCCAGGGCGCCCTCACAGGACTTAAAAGACTGCTCGGACTTCTTCTCACCTGCTGAGTCCTTCACCTGCCAGCTGGCGAGGCGGGTCCGACGATCCCTCATAGTCCGTTCCAACAGGTTCTTGTAAAACGCAGTCCTTTTCCACGTGCGTCTTGCCTTCGTGAAGGCAGTAGAGACATCTTCAATGCTCATCCTCCTTGAAAACATTTTGTAATCCGCATCCAGGGCAGTTCCTAAACAGCTTGGATCCGGGTGTCGAGCTTCCCTTGTCCTGGGCCATGTCCACGAGGTAGGCCTCAGATCTTCTGGAAACCTCCAAGAAGCGTAACACCACGAAAACTTCACCCTTGAGGGGCGTAGGAAATTCCGAAACGGGTCCCCGTTGATCGGAAGTAGAAACGGTGAAGCTTGAGGCTCGATTGACCGAAAAAAAGAGATAAAACTCTTTGAAAAAGCGCAAAACGCAGAAAAAAGCTCAAGAGCTATGTAACGAGGACTCCCAACACTTGAACGTATGGTAAAAATCTGAGGATGGCTGCCAGGGGCGGGGTTTAGGGAGAGGACAGTCATTGGCTCATTGGCTGGGGGCAGTATGACCCAGAGACCAGTGATTGGTTACTACTTAGAAAGAGATCAGAAACAAAACTGATACTGATTTTTTCTTTACCGAGGATTCCCGGCCTGACGACTGGGAATATTCATGAGCATGTGAATCCATGCCAGACCCCATGCTGGAGAAGTCTGAGTGTTTCTACTTTATTAGTGTCTAAAACAAAGATGACCTACTCACTTCTCCCTTGGTAAATTCAGGCGGGTGCCTGTTACTACCTAACAAGGGAGCTGATTAAACCTAGCTAACAAACCTCCTATACGGCAATGGTTTTTTAAGAGTTAAATGATCTTAATGGTGTTTTTAAATATAATTAATTAATAACATGCACATTTTATATAGTTGCTCAATTGTATAATTGTGTTGAATGTCTATTTGTGTGTAAGGTTGTCATGTATAACCAATCGCAATTTAACAAAACAAAAAAAAAAAACAATCCTAGATCTGTGTCCTGGGTAGATGAGGCTGGAGTTTACCATATGTTTGCTTAACATTTTCCCGTATAGAACAATATACTTTTGATAGTTCTAAGTTGGCACAGAAATTCCAACTAAAAGTTCTCTTGCGTAGTTGGGTTATCAACAGGTGTAATGCCATAGTCCAATTAAAGGTCCCTTGTATTTTCTCCACTAAAATGATAAGACTTTCAAAACCCTTCTAATATTTTTATTTTCCTCTTTGCACAATTCTTTTTCCAATAAGGAACAAATTGAGATAGGTTGCTTGATTTTGAGCCACATAATCAGCTAATATCAAGCATGGTGGCCAGCAGGGTTAGTCCGGTTTCCAGTCTTATTGTGCACACAGGCACAGGCACAGTTAGGACTATCCTGCATGTGCCTCAGTATTGTGCCTCCTAGTTGATTTAGTCATTTGCTATCAGGTCTGTCCAAGGAATCGAGGCCACATATAGTGGTTGGTACAAGGCTTTGTTTATAAACAGTGACTTACCCACTGGAACTAAATCCATGGTGTGTACATATAAACTGCATAATGTACCAATTTTCTAATTGCCTTTAGTTTGATGGAAGCCATTACGCTCTCTGATTTTTTACAAAAGATTAGAGACACCAAATTGGTATAGGACACAGGCAACTAGATTACAGTATTTTCTATGTGGACGGCTGTTATCAGAGAACACTAATGCATCATGCAGGTTTTCTTAGAATTCATCATCAGATCATTCTCCATGGGGTACTCCATTAGGACTTATATCCCTTCTGAGTCGGATATGCGTGCAGTCCATAATAATTATAGCATTCGCATACGACAAGATGTGCAGTACCCCATTTCAGAGGAACGTTTCTACATTTAGTAACAAGTCTGGAATATCTGCATGTAGATTTTAAAAAGTAAGGGGCCAATACGCACCCCTTTTTTAACCCTTTTTTTTAATCAATCTGGTGAATTGGCCCATCCCATCCAGACCGACATTGACAACTGTGTCTTAGTGGATTTGGCAAATAATATTTAGTAGGCCTTTATCAATGCCCCAATTCTGGAGCTTTGTCCATATAATGGATCTGCTCATGCAGTCAAATGCTCGACTATAGTCAACATATACCACATACATTGGTCAACCCCTTCCTGTCGTAGCTCCATTAACAATGGTCTGTAAGATCCACATGTGTACAGTCGAGCAGTGACTGTGAAAAAACAGTATCAGTAATAAGTAAAATACCCTTCTCTCATGATCATTAGAGTCCTTAACAAAATAGTATCAACAGACCTACTTGAGACATCCAGCATGGGCCGAAGCCGATGATTTGCAGGATTGTCTCTGGACCCGGTTTTAAAAACCAGGATCAGCAAGTAATGTTTCCAAGATAGAAGGATCCCATAGGAAATTAAAATGTAGAATATTTGTATATATAGGATGTTCGCCCAGGTTCCTGGGTCATCTTTGACAAATATATTGGTGAGGCAGTCAGGTCCCGGAGTGCACGATTCTTTAAGGGCTTTTATCAATGGATCCAGGTCTTTTAATCACTAATGTCGTATTTATCCGTGGGGGGGTCTTAAAAGTGCAATCAATAGGCGTATAGTACCTTTCAGTGATATAAGTCTTCCATTTATCCTGAGACACTATTTACCAGGTTTGAATTAACACTGCCAGTATTCCCATTCACCAATGCCCACAACTTTTTAGAGTCCTTAGAAGCTTACATTCTGAGCATAGCCTGACATTTGTTCTATCTCTGTGAGACATCTTATGCTCTTTTAACCAGTTTTTGAATAGTTTAATTTGCTTGCATCTTTCCTCCACAATTGTTATCGCATTATTAGCTGCTATGTGTATGGCCAATCTAAGATGGCGCTTGCTTTCTGCAATTAAAGCATCACGTGTGTCACATCATGGGTTAAAGATCTTATCCAGGGTTTGTTTTCTCCAATTAATCATCAATACCATAATCCATCTGCGAAGTGGCTTCCGGGACTCGGGGATCAGCCTACATCCAGCTGAGCAAGCCAATTTCAGAATACGGTTTAGTGTCCTAACATTGCAATTGGACCAATAGAGACGATTACCTTGTTGATCAGCTGCGAGTGCACTCTTCACACGTCTCCAACTGGGTGCCAATGGTCGATTTTATAATATCATGATCACTTAGTTCGTACAGGTTATAGTCTTCGTATCCGCGTTTACCCAATTAGAGACGTCCACAAACATGAAATCTAGAATAGCTTGTTTTGGCCCAAATACATCAAGTGGAGAGAAGAGCCATCTCCCCACTAGCACAGACTTATGACCATCCCCTGTCCTGCCAAAAAATCACAACTTCCAGACTATCACCTTTAGTTGTTTGTAACCAAGCTTCTGGAATTTCTATCATATATTTATAATGTTTATTATCAAACGGAGGGCCGCAGTGAACATTAAAGTCACCAATAATGATGGTTACCAGGTTTACATTTCCGTGGTTAGACAGCAATCATTTCAGAAATTACTACTAATATGTCCCGCAGATGTGTACCACAAGGACTGTGTGTACATTTGTAAACAAAATGTATTTCCCTCTATTAAAAGAAACAATGTTGCGACAGAGGGGGGTGTTAATAGGCGTTTGAATTTCAGTAAAACTAAAAATATTTCTTATGCCGATAATTAAACCACCCTTTGGTCGGCCTCTAGAGCCCTTTGTGGCACCATTAACAATTGTACTATATCCGTCTAAATGAAAGGCTGCTCTCAACCAGGTTTCCTGGTGATGGAAAACATCAGCATCTAAAATAGGACAGGCCAAGGAACGAGCCAAATGGCCCAATCCTCATGTATTCCAAGTCAAGATCTGCAGGCATTTTTTGTCTATGTTGGGAATTAATCTTCTGCATAAGTGCCTGATGGAGCCAGGCACAGTCCAAGGTCAATTGTAGATTAGGTCTCTCTGATTTAGTGGTGTGTACCCCCGCTTACCTACAATCTCGGGAGGAAAGCTCAGGGGCAACATGCTCGTCTTGGAAGCAAGACCAGGCGGAGAAACACAGGTTCGATCCCCGGGTCCAGGCTTAGAAACCTCTGAGTATTAAGTGCGTTATAAATAACTAATTAAAATAAAATTCAAAATAAAATCTCTGATGCACGTTATTCTCAATTCTGGATAATGACCTGTGCGTTCAATACTCACTAAAAGGTCTGTATATAAAATCCCATCTTCAGAAAAATTGACATATATGATAGTATGTATGTCAACACTTTCGAGGTATAGCGATCGATTATCGTCATTCTAGGGTAAGATGTTTCAATGATTTCCACATATTCATTGTCATCAGAGGTAAGGATTTGCAATTCAGGAGCCAAGGAGATATTGGGCCCCATTACAAGTTTGCTGGTGTCCTGGTGGTAAATCCGCCAGGTTACCGGCAAACAAATTCCAATACCAGCACTCGGTCCGGCGGTACTACCGCCGGATTACAAGTGCCAGCAATGTCTGTAAATCCCCATTACATGGAGTCCCATTGGACTCCAAGGTGGGATAGGGGGGTGGGGGGGATTTGCTGGTATTACTGCTGGCACCGGTAATACCAGTGATTTTTGCCAGTAAGGCACCTGATTTAGCTCCAGCTTTTAGGAACACATCACACAATTGGTTCTCCACTCAGGAGAGGAGGCCATTTCCCACTTATTGTTCATAAGATATGCTCATCTGCGTGTTATAACGACTGTCCTCCCGTGGTTCTGGCTCATTATTGTTGAGACACTGGTTAATTCAATGTACTCTATTATTCAGCTGTCATGATTATTGTCCGGCTTGCAGCCTCTCTTTTTAGATAATTATTTATTTTTTCCGATTTCCATGTCAGTCTGGACATTGGTGGATATCAACATATTTTCTTCAATTGCTGTGAGAAGTCGTCTATGGGTTGTGGAGGATCAGAAGGAGGAGGACTGAGGACATCTTGGCAATATTTTATTAGATAATGTGAAGCCCTATCTCCAGCGGTATAGGGTATTCCCTGTCTACATAAATAACTGAAGGTGCTAGTCAGTCAAATTGCAATGTCCCAAAAAAGAGAATCCATCCACAGAATAAAACCCAATACTATCTGACCCTACCAATAACTTAAACAAGACGATCAGGAGAATGAGAAACTTGTCCTGATGGGTGCTCTGGGCACTGATCTTCTTAGTCTTTATATTTCTGGTCAATATGTAATCTTCAATAGTCTTTCGTGGCTCTATGTATTAGGTCACACAACTCTCTCCTCAAGATTCCTTGATTCTGGGTGAATTCTTAGCTCCATTATTCTCGTTTCTCTGGTGTATATAATTCACATGTATCTCATCTATCAAGTCATTTATCAAAAAGGCTTCTCAGGCCTTTAGTTCCTTAATTTCTGTCTCTGTGAGGAACCACTCTTTCGCTTCTGAGTCAGGGGTAACTTGCCCCTCTTTCCAGGATGAGGTTTCAGTTCCATTCATCCATTTCTCTCAGAGATGTATTATTCTCTTTCTTTCATTGTGGCAGTTTGAAATGATCAAGTCTGCTTCCCAGCCTTTCTCATTGTCATTAAGGTAATTAAACTTTGTCCGATTTGTTTTCAAACATGTCTCTTTTCTACTGTGAAAAGTTTCTCAGGTCATATGATTTCCTCTTGAGTTCCCTTTCCTCACGGAGTTCAGTTACCTTCCTTATCGTTGGGGCACCTCTCTGTTACTTTGGTGGGTCTGGTATTCTCTGTTCTTCGTTCCTCATATTCGCACCAGCATCTTCAACTAACGGTACTAGTTCTCCCCCTGGGCTTTGCTGTGCCTCGTTGGGGAGCCGGGTCACTGGTTGCGGCTTCCCTGCGGCATTCTCAGCATCATTATATAAGCAATCTGCCTACCACTGCGAATTCGTGGTCACGCCACCACAGACTATGCAACACCAGTCGGTTCTGCTTCGAGTTTCCTTCTCGCTCCCAACTACCAGCGTGTTTGTTGCCTGACTTCAGCAGTTTGGAATGTCACACGCTCCACGTTTAGATGTGGCACCACCTCCAGCTGGTATTATGTTAGCAGGCGGCCTCCCCTGAGTCAGTCTACGATCCTCTCGTCCTCTCCTCTTCTCCACGAGATTAACAAAAACTCCTCTTTTAATCCACTCGTCACAGTGGATTGATTCCCCCTTAGAGAAATACTGTTTTTCTTCCGGGCAGCATATTTTAACCTTTTCTTCCACCAAATCTTGATAATTTAGAGTATTCATTAGTTGAGCAAGTCCCATAGATGCCATCCTATGACTTGGTTCAGGGAGTTCCCGAGAGGAACGGGAGTCCTTGTCCCTTAAGGGGGGGGGAGGGGAGAAGGGAGAGTCCTTCCGACCCACTTGCCTCAACCCTTAGGGAGGGTGTTGCAGAGCGAGCTCACCTCTCGGACCTCGGGGGGGGGGGAGGGTGTTGGGGTGAGAGCCTCCCACTTGGAGAGAAATGACGAGTTCCCTCTATTCATCACATAGTTCAAGGTCTGCTTAAGCGTTTGGGTTGCTCATTAACCCTTGCTTTAGGGATTTTCTCTTGATGGGTTTTTTTCCTATTCTGAATGTTAGCCTCCATGCCATTTATAGGGCTGGAAGCATTGTGAAATGGATGTAAGCACTCATTACAAAGACATCTACGTTCATAGGGGAGGCTCCTGTACTTCTCCTGGGCAGCCCCACTTGCCCTAGATCTACAGACTTTACAGCAACTGCATTCTCAATCAATTTAGGCACGTCCTGGATACTGATCGAGGCTTCTAGTCTCTGCCAGGTCAGTATACCCATGACTTTTTGGAACAAGCCCTCAAAGTTTCCCAGTGCCACATATTGGTCCATTTGAACGTTTTGTGAGCCCAAACATACATTGTGTACAGTTTTAAGATGCACAAAGCTATTGACAATTGTTAAGTGTCCCTCCAGACGGAGAAGGCATGAGACAAGGAAATGTTCAATTTAGAGGGCGTAGGATCTAGTGGTGGGCTGTGACTCAGACCACTGACTGAGCTATGGAAGATCCTTATTACCATGTCCAGACAGTTTATATGCTCCAGTGAGTCGATATTGACAATGTGTGACGCCTTAGATTTAGGGCCACCTTTTTGGAGGCTTAGGCACAAGTCTAATAAAGAATTAATATCTATCGAAAAGTCTGCCATACTATTAGTCATATGCAGCTTCAGGACCAAGGCTGCGCCATCTTTCCCACTTCAGGCTTCCACGTCTTAAATAAAAGCTGTTATTTTACCCTTCATACTGGGTTTCTCACTCTTCAGTTTCTAGTGGAACTAGCCCTAGGCTTTGAGAGACGTCGCCGGGTTGGCTACGAAGATTGTAGACCATAGATTTAGCTAGTTAACAAGCTAAGAATTGTAAGGAATGCTTTCCACGTTAACAAGACTTTGTTTTTCCTTAACAGCTGGGAACAATTCCTCACCAGCAACACCATCTCCGTTGTAGCCGGCAGAATGTGACATGTCGCATTTTGAGCACTGCATCTTTGTAGTAAAAATCCTCCATCTCCAGGTGCAAGTGATTAATGGAAACAGTATCTTGTGTCAGAGAAATAGTTCGAACAGCCAAGCCTCCTCTGTAGACTGCTGCACGTGTCGCACTTTGCCAATGTTTTATGTTGTGACTCAGTTTAATTGTCATGAAGTAGGCAGATGCAGGCTTGGTAGATAACTGGAGGTTTGGGAGGTCTTTCAAATGAAAATTCCCCATCACATTTCCAGTTGCCGAATCCTTCATACGGAAATTTTGCTGATAGCATAGTTAAAACAAGTAATTGTCAGGCACCTGCTAAGTTTACGAAAGCAAAGCAGTGTCCTAGACACTGATTAACTCAATCACTCTGTCCTCCTGAAAGCTCTTCCAAATTGACATTATGTCATCCAGCCATAAGCCCCTTTTCTATGCATTTTCCCCCTTGCAAGAGGACGGTAAAGACTAGGTTTAGAAATGAGTGGCAAAAGCTATGTGAAGACTGCTGCTTTGCATTAAGAGGAGGATGCAGTTTGGTGTAGCCACTTGTCATTTTTTTCTAAATTAAAATGTTTTGCATTTTTAAGTCAAGAACAGCAAAACCATGAATATCAAACAAACACTTTAGGCAAAAGCCATACAAACATGATGGTCTCTTCTCACCTGCATCAACCCGCACACCACAAACCCCCCCCCCCCTCCCTCCCTGTCTAGGAAGAGTGTCCAGAATGGGTAAGAATTCTTATAGACATCACAGAAAGTCAATTTACAAGCATTTCAGAGTCATCTTCCATACTTGTTGAAGAAAGGGAGCTACCACTCCACTATATTGTGCCTTGTCTCATCAATCAAATGTGTAAGGTATTCCATGGAGTATATATCTATCTTGCACCCTTACAAGTCAGTCCCCTTGCGTTGGTACAATGGGCCTTGCTGTGAAACAACTTCTGGCTATCAATAGAGTATGTAATTTGCGAGTCAAACTTAATTCTTCATGCCCCTCATCACTGACCCCACAGAAGTATCAGCAATGGTGAGAAAGCCCTCTTGGATCAATATGTAAGATTTGTTCAGTAAACCCAGAGACAAATTGCTACCTGGGGTCATTAAATAGGTGCAAATCAGATTTTCCTTAAAACAGGAAAGCCTGATAAGTAAGATGTGTCTTTTGATGCTTGTGAATCTTAGTTTTCACATGCTATGAACAGATTAGCAAGCAGTACCTTTGGGTGGGAGCGTCTGGTAGGTGTCTCCTGTCCTCGCACCTTGATCTCTTGGGTCCCCCGGCTAAGCCTCTGCCTGCACTGCCCATCTCCTTCTCCGGTATTCGACCAACGAGGTGTCAGTTGCTGCTTTTGTCAGCAGTCATTCCCCCTCCCACTCCTGCCACAGACTCCCACACCAACTATGCCCTATGAACAGATTAGCAAGCAGTACCTTTGGGTGGGAGCGTCTGGTAGGTGTCTCCTGTCCTCGCACCTTGATCTCTTGGGTCCCCCGGCTAAGCCTATGCCTGCACTGCCCATCTCCTTCTCCGGTATTCGACCAACGAGGTGTCAGTTGCTGCTTTTGTCAGCAGTCATTCCCCCTCCCACTCCTGCCACAGACTCCCACACCGACTATGCCCTTGCTAATCTTCACCTCTCCATCACCAGCACCCTGGAGATCCTTGCTCCAGTCATAAGGAACCGCACGAAGCCTGCCTCCAAGCGCATCACCTGGTATGACTCTGACCCAACTTCTCTGAAACGCAAGTGCAGAGATGCTGAGCATAAGTGGTGGGCATCTGGCACATCGTCTGACAGACTGGCCGCCCGCCTGTTCCGAGGGCAGTACAGACTTTCCATCTGCTCGAAGAAGAGGGCCCATAGCCAAGCTTGCATCTCTGGGACCACTAACACAGGCAAACTGCAAGAAACTTGCCAATCCTATTGCAGTCTCCAGTTCTCCCCTGACCCACTGTACTTCACTGGCGTCCCAAAACTCAAGACTCCACTCCACTCCACTCCACTCCTTCCTCCCTACCCAGCCCCCCCCTCTCCCGCCTACTTTCCTTTTTCACGCCCGTAGCACCGGATGAGGTCTCTAGAAAAGTCAGTTCTATAAAAGTCTCCTTTAAACAGGTGCTCCCCTGCTCCTCCATAACTATCAAGCACAACATTGCCTCCCATGCGCCAGCCTTGGCTGATTTCTATGATCCCTCCTTTGCCACTGGCTCCTTCCCGCTAGCCCTCAAGCACTCCCTTGTGCATCATCTCCTAAAAAAGGCCTCCTCTGACCATTCCTGCCTGGTTAACTAACACTCTACCTCTGTTACCCCCTTCCTGGGCAAACTCTTGTAGAAGCTGGCTTTCTCCCAGTTTATCCACCACACAGTCTACTGGTTGTCTTCACGACCACCAGTCAGGCTTCAGAGCAGCCAGAGGTACAAAACCTGCTCTACTGAACACTCATGAAGACTTGCTTTCAAATGTCGATTCCAACTCTTCATCCGTTCTTATCCTTCTGGATCTTTCCGTTGCCTTCAACACAGTCATTCATGCCACCCTGACAAATCGGCTCTATGACACCCGTGGCAATACGGGCCTGGGCCTTGACTGGTTGACCTCATTCATCCCAGACTGACCTTCCTAGGTTCAACTGAGCCGTTTCTCTCCCCCCATAGCATCCCCTCAAGGCTCTATCCTCCCGCCTCAGCTCTTCAACATCTACCTTGCACCTCTGGCCCACCTGCTCTCCTCCTATCACTTCCAGTGTTATGCAGACAACACACAGCTCTCCTTCAAGCTTCCTTCCTCTTCCTTCTCTCTCATCCCGACTGACTGCTATTCAGGCATGGTGTGCTGCCAATGATCTCTGCGTGAATGCCAGTAAGACAGATCCTTCTCATTGGGACCCCAGCTCCCTCTAAAGCAATATAGATTGAGAGAAGAGTGACAAGAGCAAGAGAAAGCAAGCAAAGCAGAGCGCGCAGGGGGTGCGAAATTAAAGAACTGTAATAAAGAGTGCTCGAGCGACCCAAAACGAGAGAGAAGTATGCAAGCGACCCGGCAGAGTGGAAAGTGTGCACAGGGAAGTTCAAGAAGGTGCCAGTGGGCAGAAGGAGAGGAAGGTAGTGTGCAGGAGAAAGAAAGAAAGGTGCCAAGAAGTCAAGAAAACAGAGGGGAAGAAAGGGTACAGAAAGCCCCTGAAGGCAAAAGGTTAAGAGAAGGAAGAGCAGGAAATAAAAGAGGGGTTAAAGCTCACAGCTCTCACGCTTTAGGAGGGGCAAAGAACCTGGTGTTTTCGAAAGTCTCTGATACTAACCCTTTAAAGAATTGTATATGAAAGAAAGGTATATCCTGACGAACTGAACTTGCGTCTTGAAACTCAAGAGGGGCCTGAGCTTGGGCAAGGGAACACTAGGAGGCCTATCAAAGTGGAAACTTCATTATTTTGTGTTTCTTAAAAAATTGAAGCTTGGGGAAGAGAACTCCAAGCCATTAAAGACATTGACATTGTATGATCTATGGAGAATGTTCTATAAACAGTCCCTTTTTTTTAATTTAGTTTTTATTGAGTTTGTAAAATCACATCATACACAAGCAACAGGTGGTCCATCACGTGAATCAAAAACATGTAAAAGTACTGAACAAACAAACTGGGCCAGTGCATCTGCATGTGTTATCCATTCCCTCCCCACTGTTCCTCCGCTTCGCCCACTTTCCATTTCACCACAGGTTCAATTGAGTACCACCTTAGCTGTTGACATCATCTGAGGGACTGTTTCATCCTGTATTTCATTCACCATTCAGACCAGTTCACAAGACTATTTTGGCTTAAGAAGGTCCCAATTTGATCGGGTGGATCTTCGGATACTATTTCACTGGTCATATTTTGTTCAAAAGTCAGCCCAGGGCATTTCGGAACAGTCCCTTTTTGATTGAATTCATTCTTTTTGAAGCTGACCAACCTACACCTGGTGAGAAGACCACGTGAAACCACTCCTGGTTTTCTTATTTTTGTTGAACCAGCATTTGTGGCTTTTGAAAGACTTCCTAACACATTTTTGTCAAAGAGTGAGGGCAAGAATAGGTTTAGACACAAACAGATTTTAATTTTGGACTTCGACGGCCATTAGAAACATCAGCTAAGGGAACCATCCTGTTTGTGTTAGGCCCAGTTAGGCATTAAACCAACCAAGGGACTTTAGTAAATAAAGGTTTTGAAACTAACATCCTTGAGTCTGTGTCTCTCTTGATAACATACCTGTCTCACACTGCCCTCTGTGGGTACCCTTCCCCAGTTCAAAATAACTTTTCTCTATCATCGGAGAATTAGAATCCCCAGCGACACGTGATGAGCAATGTATCAAAGACACCATGTGGTGCTCCAACATCCAAAAAGCATTGCTGGACAAAATTGTTCTTCTCCAAAGGAAAATTGACCTAAAATAACTTAGTCTGTCCACCAGAGCCCAAAATTTCGACCACACAGTGAACCAGTTTATCCCATTTCAATTTGCTCGTGTATCAGTATCAGAAGTGATAAAAAATAATTGACAGCCTTAAACCCTCAAGATGTCAGGGAGACACTTGCCCAGCCACCTTTATCAAAGTTGTGGCATCAGATATTGCTCCCTTCATCACTACGCTAATAAATACTTATTTTGAAACTAGTACAGTCCCCACCAACCTTAAAGATTCCTGGGTCAGCCAACATTTAAAGAAACCATCACTAGACCCAAACACACATACCAATTATCGGCTCATAACCACGGTGCCTTCCCTTCTCAATCTTGGATAGGGCTGCATATCTCCAAATTCAAAATTATCTCAAAATCAATAACCTCCTTGGCCTGTGCCAATCTGGTTTTAGACCAGGCCATGGCGCACAAACAGCTCTCATCGACCTAAAAACCCTAATGGACGAGTTAATGGCTAAAGGGAACAGAGTTCCTCCTCCTGTTAGACCTTTCTGCGGCCTTCGACTTGGTCAACCATACTGTACTATGCAAGCACTTGACATCAGCTGCACACTTCTCAACCAAAGCCACTGCATGGATAAAATCCTTCCTCACAAATAGGACTATGAGAGCCTTCTCACACTCAGCAAAGCCGACCCGGCACCGGTTCTATGCAGAGTGCCACAAGGCTCCTGTGTCTCCCCTACTTTGTACAATATCTTTACAAAGCCGTTCTTGGATCTTTTAGATAGTTTGGGTGTCACCTATACTAACTATGCAGAAGACGCTCAAATACTCATCCCCCTCTCAGGCTCCTACAATACGGACTCCAAACTCCTGAACAAAATCTACCAAGTCATTCAGTCATGGCTGGCCACTCATTGTCTCTGTCCGAATGATGACAAAACTGAGCTGCTACTCATTGGCTCATGAAACAGACTAAATAAACTGACTAATACATTTTAGTCATTTATCATTGATAACAACAGCATCCAAGTAGCTAAAGAAGTTAGAACACTTGTAATATACCTGGACTCTAACCTTGCCCTAACTAAACAAATCAATGCCACAGCATCCTCAGTGACCTATACAGCTAAACTCATCACTGCGTGCAGACCATGGCTGACACCAATATCATCTTAGCAAGAGCCCTTAATTCTATCCAAACTGGACTACTGCAACGCATATGTGGGCACTAGTCTATGTAACCAAAACAAACTACAAGTACTATAGAATAAAGCTCTTAGAAACCCTTAACATACCTAAAGCTAAGCACATCACGCAGCCAGACAAAAGGTCCAGTGGCTCCCAGTGAAGAACATTATAATCTACAAAACTATTGCTTACTCACAAGGGCCTAGGAAATAAAGCTCCTAAATATTTAAACTGCAAATTCACCAGAACCCTCTCTGCCAGACCCACTAGATGCACTCAGACCAACCAACCTATGATACCTCGATATAAACTTGAAATATTTGGGGGTAAGAGCTTTACAGTCTTCGCTTCCAAATTATGGAATGCTTTACCCACTGATCTCGGCACAGAGACAGCTTATTGGTCATTTAAAAAAAAGTTAAAACATGGCTAGCCTCACAAGAACATCTGTTCCCCATGAATCAGCTTGCTGTCTCGCGAGGTCTACCCAATGTACCAAGCTCTGTATACTGCTATATGTCTTGTACCATTCACCTATAATTCCTGCGTTATGGTATTTTTGTATTATTTTTTAATCCAACTTCTGTTATTCACACCGTTATGAGAGCTTGCACTTGGATGAACTATACCACCGTAGCTTATAGCCTCTTGCCCTATGTGCACTTTGTACACTACCAATTTGTATTGGTAAATCGGTACTATGCCATCTCTCTTATATGTACTTATTAATGTTAATGTGAACTCTCAACTGTCTACATCTAATGAAAAATACCTGTACATTACTTGTAACATGTAATCTTGCGCCTAGATACCTTTGTGGTGATGAGCGCTACATAAAAAAAAACCCTCTTGTGAGGCAAAAAGCCATGGTGTCAAATTTGACTCTCTCTCCTTCTCTCCTCACATCGTGGACCTTGTCAAGGCGGCCCACTATCAGCTGCACTTCCTCAGAGGCATTCTCCCTTTCATCACTTTCCCCCAGACACTAAGCCTAATTCACAGAAGCGTTTTTATAATGGCAAAACTCCATTTGAAAATGCTCCGTGAATCAGGGCCTCAATGTCTCCAGAGCTTTGGCCTTCTGTAGGCTGGAGTATTGCTGGACTATTGCAATAGCCTTTTCCTTAATCTTCCCTTTGACCTCTTCAAATAATCCCGCAGAGGACTGCAACACTTATCCTTGGCCTCAAGCCCAGGGGCTGCATCTCTCCAGCCCTAAAATCTCACCACTGGCTCCCAGTTGCTGATAGGATCAAGTTCAAGACCCTCTGCATCATCCAGAAGGCTTTCTGGGGACTGGGGCCCACGACATCCAACTCTCTCCCCAAATACCTCCCTGTTACAGACCTTGAGTCTTCTAGCTCTAACTCTCAGCAGATCAGACACTTCTCTAAGCAGAGAGTGGGGGTAGATCTCTCTCCTCCGCAGGAGCCTCCCTGTGAAATGGTCTCCCAGCACCTCTCAGACAGATCACCTTAAATTCCAGAAACTCTAGACTTTCCTTCTCTTCCTTCCCTCCTTCCTTCCTTCCTTCTCCCACGCTAGTACTTTGTGCAGACCGTCCTGCAATAATTCTTACTACACTTGCAAAATCCGAGTGTGACAAGGCCTAGTAGGACCATTATTGTCATCTTGCTCCCTTGTTCCCACCCCCTTTTTTGTCTTGTGGCACCTTGAAACACAATTTGTTGTGTAGGCACCTTACAAGTATCCAATAAATAAATACAGTACATGTGAGATGGTGTCCAGTCATTTGGTCGACTACAAACTGGTCGACTGCAATTTGGTCGACGTCATTTGGTCGAAAACCAAATGGTCGAATTTTTTATTTTTTTTATTTATATATGTGTTTTGTGGGTTTTCGTGTAGAAAACAAAAAAAAGACAGAAAAAAAGGGGTAAAAAAAAAATAATTCGACCATTTGGTTTTCGACCAAATGACAGGCAACCATGTGAGATTGCATAGCATTCATGGACCTAAGCTGCAATACCCATGGCCTGCTGAATGCGTACAACTTTTTAAAAAATTCTAAAAAGCCTCAAAGAACTGATTTGTCTTTCTAGACAATTGTGTTCTCTCCATATAAAACAAGGCTACTCTAGGTATCTGCAGTGTAAGTAGTTTTTACACTGCATGTGTCTTGGTTTTGATGGAATTTAGAGATGCACTTCGGTGAAAACTGAAGATGGGTCCTAAACACCACTTTGTCCTATCGTGCTGCCGCAAAGGGTTTATTAGCTGACACAGGGTATGCAGCTCACTGACCCAAATGCATAGAGGGGACTGCTATTGAAAAACGCATTGTGCAGAGTTTCAGCAAACATTTGCACATGGGTTTGAACGGTGGAACCATGAGACAGAATAAAAACGCTCAAGTCCCAAGTGTGTGCTGGAATGGTGACTGGTAGGTGTTTTCCTTACAGCCATTCCATGAAAGCCTTAACATTAAACACATCGAAGGTGCCAGCCTTGACGGCCCATATGGTGCAAGTGGCCCAATGATTTTATTCTCCAAGTTTTACCTTTAACATCTTTACAGGCCTGCCATTAGCTGTCCACTTGATCTCTCAGGAAGCACCAGTATCATACCCTGTGTTCATCTAGGGAAAACAATGCTTGCATTGAGAACAACATTTGAATGGTGTAATTTCCATGGGGCCTAGCTGTGAACAGATGGTCGAAACCAGAGATAGTTAAAAAGGTTACAGTACTTTTTCAAAGGACCAATTTTCCTGGTGAGAATGCCCAAAAAACCCTTTCTTAAAAACCTCTGTATGTTCTTTTCTGTCTGCTTTGCACTACGAATGAACCAACAGATAATAAAAAAACCTACACTAGGAATTGACTGGAAAGAACAGTGTGGGTAGTCTATTCTATGGATTAACTGCTAAAATGTTCACTATGCATAAAACTGATTGTATGACTAGGTTTAAGTGAACAATGCACAGATCATGCATTACAGATGAGAGAAAGTCCCTCCAGGTGAACTTGCTTCTTTGAAGAAAATCTTCCTGAGTCAATGCTTCCCTTGATAGAAGGCGCGTGCAAGAGTTCATGATTTAAAATACTGTTCATCTTATTCCTACATACTAAAAATTGGGA
Organism: Ambystoma mexicanum; assembly: GCF_040938575.1. Lineage (NCBI taxonomy): Eukaryota > Metazoa > Chordata > Amphibia > Caudata > Ambystomatidae > Ambystoma > Ambystoma mexicanum. The sequence goes on along the minus strand of NC_090936.1, from coordinate 494,565,889 downwards.
TAGGTGCCTCTCCAAGCCTCCGTCATTTCACCACCCTTGCCGCTTAATTGTGGATGCATGCCTGCTCAGAGTAAAATTAATTAATTATCACTAGGTGCATTCAAAAGGACTATTGGTAATAATGGACTACAATTCTCAATTTCCATAGCATTTTTTAGTTCAACATTGTTATGGAGTGTTCACGGTTATATATTTATGTGAGGTCCAAAACACACTAGCCTTGACTTCAGTCCACTCACTCAGTGCAATTGAAAGGTTTGTGATTGGTCTGGCCCAATTGGTACTTCATATTTATTAAACTATTTGATATTTCATTAACTTTTTTCACCCTAGTTTATCCTCCTATCCATAGAAATAATTTTTATAACATTGCCTGAATCCTACTAGCTAAATTGTCCTCCAGGGACCACATGATAAACTGGTCTAATCATCATCCAACACTACAATCATTCAACAACTCAAAACTTGTCACGATTGGCAATTAAACAACTCCCATTAGAACTTTACAATGGATTATTACAGTATCATAGAACAATTAAATGAATCATGTGTCACATTCAGTTTACAAAAATAGCTAACATTCACTGATTTTTCATTCTTTAGGTCTCTTGGTTCGAAATCTAATTATCAGTTGAGATTGTAACTGTTGTACGGTTTCTCTAACGTACTTGGTGTGATATTCACTGATCTGCAACTCAAACTTATGGATTAAAGGCCTGTGGGATCATCATGGCCTATTTCTTGGAAATGCAATGCTTTTCTAATTGCATTCGATAGACATTTTTTAATTTTCTAAATGTGCTCCCTATGCATACACCTTTACATAAGCAAATCAAACCATAAATAAAGAAATCAGTTAGTTAATTAAAATCACCAAAATATAGTTCCCATCATACATAATTTACTTCTTTTGAGTGTCTGACGCTTGGAGGACAAGATGCAATCCTCAAAGTTTTAAAAAACATTTGGCCTATGCAATTACTGTTCAGTCCTCCTTCAAAAAAGCTCTATGAAAGTTCATTCTTGAGGCAACCTTTACTATGAATACATACTAGGTGTCCTGCCCAACGTGGATCTATTTAATGGATCATTGCAAAGAATGTTCTCTGTCAGAGTGCTCAGCGAGTTCAGAGCGGTTTGGCAGTGATTGCTGACCCCCCTAGCTGGACTTTTTTTGCTATTGTGGGCTTAATTACTGGCCCTGCCTACCTTCAACAGATTGCATAAATATATAAGGCAGCAAGCTCCTGCGCACACGCTCTGTGGGAGTGCTCCGTGAGTACTGAGCAGTTTGGCAGCGATTGCTGCCCTCCGCCACTTGGATATAGGTGGACTATTTAGCTATTGTGTGCTTAATTATTGCCGCAGTGCTCGACGAGTGACGAGATTGGTTTGGTGGTTCAGCGGGAAGAAGTCTCTGGACTTCGAAGTGTTTGGAGTTCAAGATTAGTGGGCTGACACAGCTGCTGTGGTTACGAGGAAGGGAGCAATGGATGCATTGGATACTGCTGGCCCCTGGTTAGCAGACTTCATACGAAAACTCTTGGTCCAGCTGGGGGCGGGCTATCAGTAAGTGGATGGATGCTTCCTTGGTCTACTTCCCTGATATGCCCGCTGTGGGTATCAAGTACCAATTAAGATATCAGGTAAATAATTCTAATAATATGTAACAATCGATGAATCTCATCACCACAGATATTGAACGTGGAGACAATAAAGAGCTGTTATATGAGATACTCTGTAGTTCTGGTCATATATGTTGAATGAGGACCAACTCAGTACTCCCAGTACTACTCTTTTCTCATTTGAAAGCTTGCAGCATGAATAGAACTGCGCTAATACCACCAAGAGTGAAGTCTTTTATATACACCCACCCCATGGGAATGGGAATATAGATGCATAATTAGCGGCCTAACAGACTACTGGGCAATTTTAACATTAGGACACTCATTAATATGGAGCACAAAGGAGTGTGGGTGTGTGGCTGAGCTCAACGAAGCATCAGGCATGATTTGTTTTACGGGCTTGTACTTAAAGTGTGCTGTATGCACACAAATAATTGATCATTATTTATGTTTTTATTAGTCCAATAAATTGGAATTGATGAGAAACTTCCATTTCTTTCTTTTACTTTCTATCATTTTTTTGTCCGTTATTGATGTTAAGTTCTTTTTCCTGTGTTTGACCACTGATGAATTTGATGTATGAGATTATGAAATATTTTGGAAAATGTTCATTTTAGTAATACGTCAATGTTAGACATTGGTTTTTCATTTGTTAAAGTATTGAGATGCCAATGATGTAAATTGTAACGAAAATAAGCCCATAGTTTGCCTTGACAAAGACTAGTCAACATAACACGTGTTGGTGGGGGCATTTGAGGAAATGTGGAATGTTAGATCACTTATGCAAATTAGGTTATTAGTTCTCTTGGACTCGATTGAATACAAATCCTTATTAATGCAATTTATTGGATAAGCGCAATTTTTCTGGTCCAAGACATTTCATTTGTTTACCAATTAAGAAGTACAGTACACAGCATTAAACAAGTTGTGTCACATAGCAATTTGCTATGCAATTCTGTAGGTTTGCTAATGAAATGGACACTTGTGCAGCCAAGTTAGCTATTTAAGTTGCCCTCTTTAATGAAAGCACAGCTCGCCATGCATTTCTCTCTTGCCCTCTGCTCTCTTCACCATCTTTTCTCTGTTCACTTCAAGTGCTAATAGAGAGAAAGTGCAGTACTAATCATCTCCTCCACTCTCATGTGCCAAATGCATGTGTGGGAGTGCTAGGCAAGAATTTATTTTTCAAATAATTGCAAACCAAAAGTAATCGGAGTGATGGCAAAGACCAATATGTGTCAACTTTATATTTTTTTTTTAAAAGACAACCATGCAATACCATTCCTAAAATGTAAGCTGGTACATAATGCATAATTGCAGCAATGATACTGTAAAACACTGCATCATCTCCATGCTTAAAGTTTAGGTTAGTGTATCCAAATGTCATAGTGTCAACTATATTTCATTTTGTTGGGGGAAGATGCAGCATATTGACGAGTGAACTCTTCTGAAAATGTACATGATCACATGATCAAATGCTTTTGATGGCAAACCTAGCTCTGTAACCTCGGGGTTGCATACATCTTGCAACTGGTCAACCCATGAGCAAACCCAAACGCCTTGTTATTCCATATTATCACTGTGTTGCTTTATACTAGGTACACTGAAAGTGAGATGACCACAAACTACAATATTCCACCTAGTTTGCCCAGTTCTCTGCCTGCTACACAATCCACTCTGCTTAGTCTCTTTCTCTCCTCTTACATAATCAATACACAAAGAAAACTAAATGCTTACGTATAATAGTGTTCAATAGTTCCAAACAGTCTGTACACATACAGATCTACTGCAATATAAAACACTAGTTAGCCTCCAGAGCTCGCTTTGCGATTATGATTTTATTATATTACCACCCACAGGAGACAGCTGGCCAAATTGTTTTCAGAGCCTTCTCTCAGATCTATGTATTTGTGTCCATTCATGCAGCTAACCTTTTACATTTTAAAGAGACTCATCTAGGGTTCGCAAAGCCTTTTCGCCCACTCGCATAGTCAAGTGCATCCCAAAAGATAAGGCGTTATCGGTCACTTTTACTCCATAGACATAGGCAAATACTCCAAAAAATAAAAATAGGGAGTAAAAATACTCCCAACAAAAGTAAGAAACAGACACTTAAGACCTTGTGCCACTGCTTTCACTCAAACAGCTCCATGGCGTTCTTAGGATCAGTAGTGCATATAGTACCACAGGAAGAAACTACTATTACTGCCCGATTAGAAGTATATACCCTTGTGGGCCAAGTGCACACCTAATAAGTTAATTGTTAATAAGTTAAAAGGTAATTTGTGGGGTGCTGGGGAGAAAACCAGCCTTGACACTGGGTTGTACTAACCAATGTAAGAACAGATGTCCACAATCTTGTGGAACTCTCCCGGCCCCTGCACACCCAAGGGTTATTGTATAGACAATCCATTTTTCAATTGTTATAGTTAATACAGTAATGCACATTTCTGACTCAACTTGTATAAAAAAGTAGTTTTTGCTTCAGTTGTATATTTTCTCATACGTCTCAATTTGGTCTCCACAAAACCACAATATTATTTTAATTCAAACATGATCAATTACGGATTACACATCAGTTCAAGTTGTGGAAGTCACTCGATTTTAGTTTTAAGTAATCACCTCAGGTAAACAATTAAACACATAGGATTCTTATTACTTTGTGCATATGTAAAAAAGTTCATTAATCATATGTCCTCCAGTTGATCCTAATGTGTTGCACTCTACGCGTTTCGGGGTGAAAGTCCCCCTTCTTCAGGAGTTGTTTACCCTCTTCTCTCTGCCTTTAATATAGGTACAATGTATAATTGATAATAATGTTTTGATTAGAAGTGAGCATGTATCTTTTAATGTGTATGAATAAATACGAGCAAAGAAAAATCAATTTTCCAGTTAAAACGTTTACTTGTTTACTTACATTTTTACTCCATAAAAAATCATTTTACTCCCAACTTCAAAAAATAGGGAGCAAAATACTGCCACTTCAAAATCTTATCTAGAGCCTTTGTCGAGTGTATTTTATGATGGGTGAGTAGCATTCACAAGAGATGTTTGAAACTTTCATATAACATTCACTTTGCTGTAAATGTCAAATAAAAGTTTCACTGTGCATGGCAGCACTCTAAGCAGCAACAGTGTGCAAAACAAAGTGGATTTGTAGTGACATGCACAATTTTACAGAAATCACATTTTAAATGCGTTGTCCTGCTTTGCATTGGGTCGAGTGCATTTCTTTTAGGTTGAATAGGTGACGGTGCAGGTCTAGCTGAAGTTTAAAGAATTTGCAAAGCCTAACTCTTCTCACTAATGCCTTATTTCTGAGGTATGCAAAATTGCTGCATTGTTGTTCATTTCATGCCGTGTACAAATAACTCCTGGTGACATTAACATTATTATTACAAAATTGCTAATCAAATGGGTCGTTTGCTAATCAAAAACATTTTAATCAGCAAACACTGCTAATCAATTTTTGAAAACTAATTTATGCCTTGCAGTATGGGCCGCTTGTAATCAAGCCCTTATATTGAAAATCCCATTAAAAAAAAGGCGGTACAACTTATGACGGCAACGGCAGGCATTATTTATTTCAAATAGTAATGAGAAGGGAAGTTTGAATAATATTAATAGGGTCAAAATCACAGCCTATTTAAAAGCCCAAGTGCAAAGTATCATCAGAAGATCTTGTTGTGGCAACTGACATTCGCATGCAGAGCCCAGCTGAATTGTCGGCAGGGGATCCTATTGATAACTCACTCTTAATTCTCTGCCTTAGCTTGCAAAAAGAAGCCACGACCATGCCGGAAATAGAGACGCTGAGCGAGCATGCAGGATGCTGGAGGAGCAAACCAGAGATCGTTCCAGCGACACTCGAGAAGCTTTCCAAGTCTTCTAGCTTCACCGGCACATAGTGCATCATTTAACTCATTTAACTCATCCAATGAGGAATTTCATGCTGAGATTGAAATGCTCACTATACTCAAAAAGCATTACTGACACTATGTAATAACTTGCACAAGGATCAACAAATCAAAACATGGTTTGATATGCCTTGGATAGTGTTGGAACCAAAAAAGTAATGGGAAGGTTTCGAATTAATCAAAAGCACTGGCATTGTTCTGTGCAACCTTTCAAACTACCGTTTATTAGACTGTCTCTACCATTGCAAAAGGGGTCCAGCCATATGCAAATCAGTCAGGTACTGCCATCAATGAGAGCAGCCCTTCCCGAAAATGCTAGGCTAGGTCCCCTCTGAACCTAAACACAGGCAACCCCAGACATGTTTTGGCATTGTTGGACCTCCTCAGTGAGGTGCAGCTTGGTTCCCTATGGCGCAGCACTGATGATGCCCAACAAGGCCAAAACATACCTGGTGATGTTTGTGGTCTCGTGCAGAAGGGATGTGAGCAAGCAGTTCGGTTTGAACTGCCCCTTTTGGGGTGGGACCTAGCCTTATTTGCATATGGTCTTTACCCTTTGTAATGGCTTGACAGGTGAAGACCGAGGTGTAATGGTCTGGAGGGTTGCCCAGAACAATGCCAGAGATTAAGAATGATTCCAAACCTTCCAGCCATCATCTCTTTTTTTAACGTGTTGGAAGCGAACTACAATACTGATACTGATGGAACTGATGAACACAAAGGATAATAAGACAGTAGATGCTCATGAGCAGCATTCGGTAATAAGCATACATGCCACAAATACTTTAACGCATAAGCACAGTGTGTTACAATTAAGAGGAGAAGAGAGGAATAAACTTACACTGGTTAATATGCAATCTCCTGGGACAAAGACAAGAGGCTGCTTAAGTCGGGCCCAGCTTTAAAGACGACATGGAAAAATGATAACCGTGAACAATAAAGATCAGGCATTGCTGGAATTAAAATAAGTCTACCGGCATGCTATGCAGTCGCTTCCTGCTACATCCTCCAATACCTTGGTGTGTGAACAAGCTTCTTCCCAATTTGAGCTTGTAGCTGTGGAGGCTTCAACAGTCTCCAAGAGTGGCCCAACTAAGAACGCCCAGTATAAACATTTGGATACTTGGTTGTGGAAAAAATGTGAAGTGTTTGCCCCTCCAATTAAACAACCGACGAGTGTGATGATGCAGATGGGGTACAATGTTACAGAAATTCATTGTGCTAACAAGGGGGAGAACAACGAAGAACTTTCTAATAATAGACTGAGTGGTCAACCAATTAATAAGGTGACTAATAAGCTTCATCTCACCCTACACGAACAATGGGGAACTAGGTATCTTGCCAAGAAGATACACACTCTGGATCTGCATGCTAATAGTCACAGCCCATTTTTAAATCTTAATATTTTGACACTCTTTCACCATTGTTCATCGTTACAAGTAATTACTACCAAAGACATTGTTCTGGTAGCATTCATTAAGCAAATTGGGCAATTGTGCAACTTGTGTCCTCAATCATACGCTAGCTGATTCTCTCATCCTCAGGAGTCGCTTGATATTGGCATTACTATTGAGAGAAAGCAAGAGCCTGTTAAGGGAAATATGAAGCTGCCCAAAAGAAAGGATGCCGCGTCTAAATTTGCTGATGAAGATATTGACTTTATTGCCCAAAGAGTTATGGCTGCAATAAATGTCAAAAACGTTAACCACTCAAATAAAATTAATCAATAAGAAGAAAGTATGTTTGACCAGGTTTCTTGGCAGATGGCAAACAATTCCAAGCTGCTGAAGTTTTGCTCTTGGAGCACAAGGGGATTCAATTCCTTTATCCGAAGCACTAGGGGCCAGGTTTTTTTTCTGGCTTCGGATTGGTTTCTCCTGCAAGAGACCGGGATGACAGACATTACCTGGATGGCTATCATATAATCCAGTGGTGTGCCAAACGGGGTCTCATGGGAAGACCATCAGGCGGTCTCATAATTGGGGCTAAGAAAAATAAATATATGATGGAATATGTGTTTAGAATTCCAAATCCAAACTTTTTAGCTGCATCTGTCTGGTTTGGGGTTGAAACGCAAACAAGTACTGATCCTCAATGTTTATAATCCTGTGGATAACATATTGAAGGGAGAGATTATGTCTAATTTGAAAGCAACTATTGTGGAATCGATACATAATAATCTGTGCGGATATTCTTAATAGTGGGTGATCTAAATGATCACAGCACTCTTAATATGGGAAAGACGGGAGATTCAGCCTTGTATGACATGCTTAGCAATAGGCATGGAATTTATGCAATGAAAGCAGTTGAAGAGTTGCTGGGAGGCCCCCTTCACTGCACTGGACTTTGTGCAAGTGATTAAGACCCCTGGCATGAAGGGCCATTTGCTGTATACTTGGACCAAAAGCAGTAGCCATTCCTGGCTAGATTAGTTACTTCCATCAAAAAAACGGTTTGAATGCATTTCTGATTTTAACTTGACTTGGATTTGAGTGATCACGTGGTACTACAACTCTCACTACAAAGTGGATGTAGAAGGAATTTTGCAACAATTATGGGTAATTGTGATGTGAACCCCGTAGGTAATCGAGTGATTTGGTCATAGTACAATATTCTGGCTTTTAATGAGTAGATATCTAATAAAAAATGTTATACAATGTTGGCCGATTTTATTGAGATTAAAATGTATGACGAGAGGTTGGAAGAGGCCCTTCATGGTACATTGAGTCAATGATGTGGCCATTGCAAATAGGAAGCAATTACTAGAAAAGGAAATCAAAGTAGTGAGGGATTATTAAAAGCAAATGGCTCCATCATTCAGAGACGCTATGCAAATTGGATAAGAGCTTATAAAAGGAATAGTAGCTAATGCCCATTGGCAGATTATGTTTAATGTCTTGGGTTTAAATGACTATGCAAGAGGTGAATCCCATACCAGAAATTATCTGTATTAAATATATTGAGGATACATACTGCAAAGATAGGCCAGTTGTAGAGCCCATTTTAGCCCATGATGTTAATGAGGAAAGAAACGTTGCTGCTATCACGTTAGAGGATATTATTGAGGCCATAAAGAGAATACAGCTGTCTACAGTACCAGGCCCGGATGGCTTATCCAACAGGTTATGTTAAATGAATTTATTGAGCACACATCCAGCCAAAGGCACCTTGACGCTATTTGCGTGAAGGAATACCATTGTTTGATTGGGGACTAAAATAGTAAGTTTTCAACAGCCGGCGGAAGGTGAGATGATCAACAGTCCCACGTAAAGCAAGGAGCAGGTCATTCCAGGTTCTAGTGGCAGCCACTGAAAAAGCACGCCCACCTATCTGTGAAAGTCTAATCCGGGGGACCACAACCAGAAGAGCGGATTGAGAGCGCAGAGCGCGCATAGATGCATAGTGCACAAACTTCTCCTGCAGATATTCTGCCCCCAGGCCATGAAAGGCACGATGCACACAGACTTAAGCCAATGAAGTTGCCTTAACAGAGGGGACATATGGGCTCCAAAGGGGGCGGGGGGTGAAGAATGGATTTGGCGACAGCTTTTTGGAGCAGCTGGAGCCGGTTTAGCAGGCAGCGAGGTTGTGCCAAATAAAGGTAATTACAATAATCCTGCCAACTTCGGACCAGCACTGCCACCACCGGGGCTGGACACTCTTCTGGGATAAAAGGGAGAACCTTCCGAAGAATACAAAAGCTTGAAGTGCCTGGTTTTACAAACCGCTGCAACCTGCTCATCCATAACGAGAGATGCAGCGATTTTGACTTCCAAGTTACTGACCGATGAGGTGGGCACAGGGAGAGGTCCAAGAGAATAAGGCCAGAACTCTGCAGTCCAGAAACAGAGCTGAGAGGTAGTCCCTACAACCAGCACCTCAGTTTTACAGCCATTAAGTTTTAACCAGTTAGTTCTCATCCATGCGCATACGAATAGTAGCGAAACCAGTGAGACAGGATGAGGAGAGGCCTAATCTAGATATTAAACAGGATTGGGGACAACACAGAACCCTGAGGAACACCACATAAAAGTGAAACAGGAGTAGAACGCAAGGGGGGAGAGAAACCAATTGTGAACGATAGGCCAGGAAGGCCACGAACCAGTCAAGAACTCAGTCGGACAGCCCAGCGGCAGAAAGGCGGGAAGTCAGGGTAGGATGGTCAACTGTGTCGAAAGTGGCAGAGAGAACTAACACCAAAACGACTCTGACAGACCCCTGATCCACCAGGCGCACTAGGTCGTGCAGCTCAGAGTTAAGAACTGATTCAGTGATATACATCCTGATTAAGCAGGACCCGGCGAATTGGGCCCGTATTACACATATCATTTTTACAATCCTTATGGACACCAGGGAAATACCTTCTAGCTGGAGAAAATCAATGCTCATTACATTGTTTAAGAAGGGGTGCAGAGAAGTACCAGAAACCTATAGAATCCTTGCGATGGTGGATATATTGGCAAAGACATTCTCACCGTTTTTGCTTGAAAAGGTTAATGCTTGGATAGTCGATTTTAAAGTCCTCTGCAAACAACAGACTGTGCGATAGCCACCCTAGCTAACTTCTGGTCCCTAATGTATCTGATTCATACTTACTTTCTATGTAGGGATACTCCTTTATGTATATACGTTTTGTATACTATAGTATGGCCTTCGATACAGTTAAATGGACAGGTTCTTTGGACAAAATTGATGCACTGGGACCTACACCCAGGGATCCTATTTGTTATCAGACTATTGTATTCATACACCACAGTGCAGCTTAGGTTAAATCAGGAAGGCGCCAACCATGGCCTAAAACAAGGCTGCACTATGGCACCAGTTTTGTTCAATTTGTATACAGCAGATCTGGAGGAAGTAACAAATAAATCTAACAAGTTTCCTCCGCAAATGGGCTCTCACCCCATAGTTTGGCAGTCCTATGTTGATATTGTTTTTTTTAATCAGACACAGATAGGGCTTCAGCAGACTATCACTGCCCTTCGTGATAGGAATAATCTTGTCGTTAACCAAAGAAAAACTAAGATCTTGCTTATTATGCAGAGGAACAAAATGTGAGGTAAAAAGGCAATTTCTCCTTCGCTCAGTTCCACATTCTGTAATGAGATGAATTGGGCTCAATTTCTCTAAAAGCTAGGGCTTACTGGAGATAACTCATTATACAGGGAAATCCTTGCACCCAGTGAAAAAACACTAAGGATTTTTAGAGTAATCTGTCAGGGAAAAGGGCTTGGGCGTATTGAAAGAGTTGGAGTTATTAAGCAATTTATGACCATGACTGCGTCCACCACTGGACCAATTCCATCAATATGCCTTTATGGGTCATCGGAGGGTGGGATCACAAAAAGCGAGGCACGCTGGCGAATTTGTCGATTTATCCCAACAAGAGAATCCGGTATCTTTTTTTTTAAACTTCTGTTTTTATTGAATAAAAAAAAATGACAAAGTTGAACCATAATATTAGAACATGTCTGAGACTGCAAAGCAACAGACCACCAATTGGTCAAGTAGGCTGTGCATAACCCCCCCCCCATTAACCCTTCCCCAACACCCCCTTGGAGAGGCTGTGTCACACTAGAGACCCTTGGTTGCTTCCCCTGCCAGAGGAATCGTGTAAGTGTACCCTTGATTGTTCTAAAGAAGGTGTCTAGGATCTGTATCAGGAACGTTTTGAATAGATACAAGAACTTGGGGAGTACCACCATTTTAATTGCGTTCAGCCTACCCATCCACGATATGGTCCACTTATTCCATTTTGCTAGGTCTTTCTCAACTTCGGATGTCAAAGGGGGAAGTTTGCCTCATATAGGCCTTTTAACTGTGTTGTGACGTTAATGCCCAAATACCTCGGCGTTCCCAAGCTTACCTTCATGCCCAGGGGAGCGAACCTTCGACCCCCCCATCAAAATCCCTGCTTTTATCTAAAGGGAAAGAAGACCAGCTTGCCTGTATTTAGTTTCAAACCCTGCCATTAGGCAAATCCTTCCATCAGCTCAACCGCGCCTGGGACGGAGGTAAGTGGGTTCACCATGCGTAGTAGCATGCTGTCTGAATAGAGACCCAGCTTGTAGGTCAGACCTCAAATGGTGAATCTTTCAATTCTCCGGTCCCGTCTTAGTCTCCGGGCCAGGGGCTCCAGCAAACGCACGAAGAGAGTGGGGAAAGCGGGCACCCCTGCCTTGTACCCCTTCCCAGATGAAACCACCTAGAGTATCCCCCCAATTCACCGCTACACAAGCCCTAGGGGAGGAGTATATTGCCATGATACCTTTAGGCAATCTCCTGCCAAACCCCATTCTAGTAAGGACCACCTCAAGACGTCCCACCCTACTCTGTCGAAGGCCTTTTCTATGTCCACAGAAAGAAGTGTGGGGTTGCCCTGCATTGCCTAGGCCTCATTTATCAAATGAAGGGTTTCCTCATAGTATCCGCCCCCTGGCGCCCAACGACAAACCTGACTTGGTTTGAGTATCAGACTCGGCAGATGCCCCTCCAACCTCGCAGCCAGGACCCTAGCGTAAATCTTGGCGTCTATGTTAAGGAGTGAGACTGGGCGATATGAACCGCATGATCTCGGGTCCTTGTCTTCCTTCGATATCACTGAGATGAGTGCATGGACGAAAGAGTCTGGTGCTCTCCCTGTGTCCAGGATACCATTGAAGAGCAGTGTTAGAAATATAACTAGGGCCAATAAGAAGGTTTTATAAAAGCCTGTTGTGAAACCATCTCCAGATGCTTTTCCAACCCAGAGAAGGCCGATAGCATTCTGAATTTCCTCACCCGTGATTGGGGCATCCATGATCTGAGTCAACCCCTGATAGTAACAGCCGAAGGGCGGGTCCCCTCAAGGTAAGCGTTAATCTCTCAAATAGTGGCCATCCCTTCACTTCTATATAAAGTCTCAGAACGAGGCAAATGCGTCCTGGATCCCTTCCGCCGAGTTCTCATTAGCCCCCCCCCTTTCAACCTTTATGACCCACCTGTCTGCCCGCTGTCCCTGTGGACTGGCGGCGAGAAGGGTATCCGCCTTATCTTCCTTCTCGGCAAATTTTTGTTTTAGGGACTGCAGGTTACGAAGTACCTTCCCCTCTTACAACAGTTTCAATTCTCCCTTCAGACCCCTCACTTCCTAAGTACGGTCCCCTCTCTCTGCTGGGGAGAACTCAGCACGTCTCTTCTATCCCCGAGTCCTTTCTCCAGTAGTGCACTTACCCTCGTCGTGTGGGTCTCCTCCCTGATCAGCAAACGCTTCCATGTGACCTTAGCTGCGTCCCATATCGTCCCACTTCACCCGTGTCATTGATGTAGAAGAAGTCTTGAACGCAATTCTCGAAGCCTGGATCCTTTAACAGTGAGTCATTGCACCTCCACTTTGAGTTCCTAGGGCAAATGCCTCCCCAGGTAATGTCTACAGAAACCATATCATGGTCGGACCACGAGATCAGGTGGATCACTAAGTCCCTAGACACCTCCCAAAGATCTCATGCGACATACAAGTAGTCTATCCTTGTGAGAGAGCCATGTGGTGCAGAGTAAAAAGTGAATCTTCTCTCCTGTGGGTGGAGTTGCCGCCATAGGTCTCTTAACCCATACAATTCCATGGCCAGTCCCAACTCTACGACCTCCATTTTGTGGGGTGCCTGGACCCTGCTTGATTAGTCCGTCTATCCAGACCGGTCTTCATCCACACATGAAAGTCCCCCATTCCCCCCCCCCCACCCGAGGAAAAGATTCCACTGGGCCCCACTCATTTTCTCAAGCGTTTTTTGTAGGAAACTCTTCTGGCCTTGATTTGGGCCGTAAATCGAAGGTCACCCTTATCTTTTTGACCGTTTAATGTACACACCCGCAGGCTGTCTCCTATCACTTCAGTACCTTTACCAGCCATATTCAAGTCCTGTGTCCCATCTAGAACTCAGAGCAAACGCCCACCCCCTCTGAACAGGAGACTCCATTTCCACAGCGTACATGACATGAGCCTTTACTTGTAAACTGAACTTCCCAAGCCCCTCGGCCATCATCACCAGGCGAGACCGAACCACCAAACAGGCCCGAAACCCGGACCCCTCCTGGAGAAAAACTCAGGTACCCCCACCCTGACCCCCGGACAGCACTGAACCCCTACAAAATGCAATACTTTAAATAGTTCTTAAACCCCACAGCTCAACAGCAAACAAGCAGAGTCCCACTGACCCTACAGTGTCACTCCCCGGATGCATCCCAATGGGGAAGCCCCAAACCACCCTCACAGTCGACCAACTCTCATCTCGAGGAGTACACTCAGCACATATTCGGAGGGGTTGTGTTCAACTTAATAAACTTCCTAGAGCCCGGGATCCTTTTCTTCCTCGGACCTTCACTACACCAGCCTCAGTCGCCTTCGTTCTCTGCCTGTGGGGCCGGGGCGGTTCCCTGGTCACCAAGTAGTTCCTTTGCGACTCTTTGAATCTCCTCCTCCGTCACAAGCCTGTGTCTCTGCCCATCAAGCTCAAAGGAGATGGAGAACGGGAATCCCATCTATAGCGCACTCCTTTAGCATTCAGCCACTTTGTCAGAGGCTGGCACAATCTCTTTGTGAGGGTCAGCGAGGACAGGTCCTCGAAGATGGTGATCCTTGCCACACCCAGTGTCACTGTTCCCCTGCTTTTTGCCTTGTCCAGAATTTTGAGCCCGTCAGGGTAGTTGTGAAATCGTGCCAGCACCGAATTCGGGCCTCTGGGAGGACCGCTGGCTCTGTGGACCCTCTCGATCTTAGTTTCATCAATCATCGTGGAAGAGTAGTTTCGTAATCTCATGTATTGATTGCCTGTGATTTCTTTCAGTCTCCTGTTCCTTCTATGGAATCCCGAAGAACCGGAGGATGTTTCTCCTCTCGCGGTTTTCAAAATCATCCACCTTTAGCACCATGTCAGCCTCTTCTCTCAAGTTTACTCATCCTTACATCTATTTGGGTTTCCAGGGAGGACTGTTTATGCTCCACCTTTTGTAACCTCTCCTCCATATTGTCAAGTCTGACATTAATCTCGTCGACTTTGCCCCCTATAGCAGCTCTCATGCCCCTGATTTCCTCCAACAGTGAGGCGACATCTCTCTGTCACCAATGAATTCTCACCTCCAAAACCTGAAATCCATATAAAGTAGCACCACAATGGGGCGGTCCCCAGGTGTAACCCCTGGCACCACACTACTCATTGAGGAAGAGACCCCCAAGAGGGAGCGGGCAGCAGGGGCTCCCAGTAGGTCCAAGACGGAGGGAGGTGGGCCTTTATCGCGCCCCTTTCTGGCTCTGCACCTTTTTGATCGTATTGTCCCAAGCGACACCCGGGCAAGCTTGTTTCAGATCTTGAGTCGACCACACAACACCCCCTCGGGGATCGACCTCCACGAATGGGGATTGGCCAAAGAAGCGCATCCCCCAAGGGCCATTGTCCTCATCCTTCAGCTCCAGGCCCCGGCCGTGCCTTGGTCACCTCTACCAGGGGCACAGTTCTCGAACCTCCAGTTAGTGGCCCTGCCTAACCGAGGCACCAATCTGTTCCCCCTCCCCACCCGAGACTACCAGGGTCACTGTGTTCAGAGTGGTCAAACCTGCCAAGAGGGCCTTACTCCTGCCTGGGCCCTCTATCCCGGGCATCCGCATCCCAACGCAGATCTACTGTGGACTTCTGACTCCCCAGTAACTAGGCCACTGGACCCAGGTTGAAGAGGGGGACAGTCGCCCCAGAGCCGAGGGCCCTCACCTCTTTCTGTCTCTTCTGTGCGGCGTAGAGTCAATGCCTCTGGAATCGCTGCGGCCCGGGCTGTCTGCTTGCAGGAGCCACAGCTCAGAGTCTCCGAGGTTCGGGTGGGGGTTGGGTCTAAGGGGGCCGCCTCTCAACTATCCCCCCCTGCCCTCACCTCTCCTGTAGGCCCCGGGAACCACTCTGCCGTCCTGCACCACTCACAATCTGCTTGAGTGAGCCGGGCCTCCCTTATTCATAGGGCCCCAGGGAGGCCTTGCACCCAGGCCTCAGACCATGCCCTCCAACCCCGGCTGCGTATCACTGGCCCTCAGGTCTGAGTACGGGAGGGGGGGCACATACCCCATGATTTGGACACTTCACCCCTCCCGTATCCCCCATGCACCGGGGCTTGCTCTTCATCACCGCAGCCTGGGCCGTCCCTTCGTCACGGGATGCCGCTCTGAGTCTCCTCGAGCGGTGGGGGCACAGTTGACTCCAACCTCCTGAGGTTACCTCAAACGAAGGACAAGCCTTCAGCTCTCTCCGCTTGGAACCGATCACTCCGTCCCAGTGGTGGGGAGGACACCCACTTCCTTCCTCAACTCGCACGGTGCACCTCCAAGGAGGAGTGATTGGACGACAGACCCACCACCGGGGCAAGTTGGCTGCAATCACTGGATCTCCTTTACTCCGGGCAGCAGCCCCTCCGGCTCAGATCCTCCTTTCGGGGCTGTGATCTCCGCGTCGAGGACATTTCTCTGCTTGGGGAGCACCGTTTAACTTCGGGTTTTGGACCCGGTGATGCCCACGTCGTCCGCTGTCCACCTCAAGGGTCCCCAAGTCACCACGGGGGCCTTTAATGAGGGCAACATACTGCAAGGGGGGCCCGGGTGATGGAGGAGCGCTATCAGACTACTTCCATCCGTGTGCCCCCAGGTGGCCGATCCCAGCAACTCTTTTTAAGGTTTCTGTGGAATTTAAAGCACACAAAAGATTTTGGTTCGATGTGGACTGGTTAAACGAGGAGTTGCTTTTCTGTAGGTTTTGTCAGGACAGGGAGCAGCAACAAACAACAAAACACTTGTTACTTCCCTGTAGTGCTGTCCAGGGACTAAGATGGAATGCTTTTAGAAAGAATGTTCACATATTTAATAGCAAAGGCACTGTGTCCATGTGGAACTATTGTTTGTCTGGATCCACTTTCTCTATTGAAGCGGTTTTAACTTTTTTTTACAGCTTTGAATATGGATAGTGATTTTGATGTTGAACGTTCTTGTTATTGTAATTTTATTTTTATATCGTGAATGTTTTTGGAGTATTTTCTGTTTACTTATGACTTCTGCTTTAAATGTTTTTTTTATTATATTAAAGGTTAATCAGCTTTTTAACCAATAAAACAAAAACATGAAAGGCAATTTCAATTGAATGATTAAAAATGAGCCTACAGTAGGTAATTAAGAAATATTTATACTTTTGGGCTCCCTATCACCGATTCCCTTTGCGCAAGCTACTTAGCCGGAGATGTTATGGGAAGAGTGCAAAAGAAATTTAATGCAATTTAAAAATGTGTTCCCCAGAGGTGTGGTTATCCCCTCAAAGGACTATTACAAGTATATAGCACCTGCATTACTCCCTGTGCACTTTATGATCTAGAAATCTATATTAATAAAGAGACCCAGCGGCGTATGAAGTTGGAGGGAAACCTAGGGCACTTTGTCTAAATCAACCCTGAATGAGTCTATTCGTAGCGAGCAGGGTCTTATCTCTCTATTGACCTGAAAAATAATCTCAACAGGAATTCCTATGCTGAAAATGCTCCAAGAAAGAGTTTGATACATCTATGTATTCAAACTTCTCGGAGGTACTGAAAATTAGCTCATCGCATAACACTCTAAAACCCTGGTTGATGGAAATTTATTCTATTTTTGACGAGATTGATTTTTAACATCACTTAGTCCCTCAATCTACGTATAGAAATAAAGGAAATCAAGCAGGCGGCCTTAATATGGCATAGAAATAATAACATGTCTGAGCTGATTTAGAAGAGCTCTGTTACGAATTCTGTAAAACAGGGGTTTCAACTGATGCTCCTTTCAAATATGGGATTAAAATCCCTGATTCCAAAGTCAGAAGAGGTATTCTTCACCTACGTCTAAAACACCTACCAACCTTGGTACGGATAGGCGCTTGGGAACACATTCCTCGACACGAGTGCCTATGTAGGATCTGCAAACTGGAGATAGAGACAGCTAGACATTTATTGACTGGCTGCCACACATTAAAGGAACTCTGCAGAAAGGGACATAAAGGGTATATGGATCTAGACAAGTTACAAAGTGTCCAATCCTGGGCCTATATCTACTCACAAGAAAAAAATGTGTGGTTGTGAATTTTATTATATATATTATATTTGCCAATTTCTGAGTAAGATTAAATGTTTTTTTTTAAGTTTTAGAACACGGAATTATAATGATGAATTGCTTCTTTTACTTTATGTAAGATGATTAATATGAGTAAATTATGTTTTAAGGTTATATTGTAATCACAAATGTTAATACATGTTTTTTTTTGCTGACTTCTCTTAAAGCTGGAAGAAAGGACTTCTGTTCACTGAATTAAATGGAAGAATGAGCAGATTGAATGCTATTTCCTAAATCTACCCATTATTTGTTCACTCTTGTTTCAAAATCATTTGGCTAAGAACAGTTCTGTTTTAGCTTTAAGAATTGTCCTTATGTTCTATTCCTAATGTTATTGGTGGATCTACTGATCAGGAAAATAAAATCGAATTTGCTGCAGTTTGTTATGAACATTTTAGTCTCCAATCACTGACCTATCATTATCAACCAACGATCCCCCTCAAAATAATCCCTGTACCGATGATAGTTCAATATATACATCAAGTTCTTATCGCCAACTAAATTCAAATATGCCAACCTTCCCAAATGGTAGGCAAATCGACAATGACAACCGTCACAAGATATTTTCTTTCCAAATATTGGTCAAAGTTGCAGACATGACCACCCCCCACCCCTAAATGCCCCATCAAGTTACCATATAATGAGGCACATTTGCAGACTATAGCCTTCCCTTGGATTTGATGATCATAATTGTCATTAAAGGTAAAATCGCAGTAGTTCAATACAAATTCTATTATGTCTAACAGCACAATAATATATTTACTAAAATGTAATTGAATATGAGAATCATCAGAGCAAGTTTTGGAATGAAAGACTAGACAGACGCTAGCCTTTGCAAATTTTCTCAGCCCAAGACGAAGAGAAGAAGATATTAGATTTTAACGTGTTCTAAGAACTTCTTCCTGGTGCCTGTAGCACCAGTGTCCTGAGAAAAGTTCAGAGGTTTCTGTTTCAAACTGTGCTAAACCAGAATTTAACCTTCTGTATGACCCCCAAACTGGAAACACGCAATTTTGTCGACAAATGTAATGTGCTATTATCACTTGCAGTACATCTAATCACTTTTCTGTTACTAACCTCACTTTTCGTGAATGTAATATAATGTGTTGTGAACACTACATTAAGCCATTATTTTAATGTGCAATCTGATCTAGAACAAAACTTGTTTTAACAGTATCTTAGTTTGTGAGTTTGATCATGAATGGCTAAGTGAATTACATCTTAGCCCTCTGTAGGTTTCCTTGTACTACCTATGCGTTGAAGGGAGGGGTAGCCTTGACTCCTTTTTTTCTTATTACTATCACAACCCTCAAGAGTCAGGCCCCCTATAAACAAAAAAGAGGGTACCCACCCATCTCTTTAGATACCTGTGGTACAGTGCCCTGTGAAAAAGCTTCCTCTGGAAGCATTTTAATTAATGCCTGCAAGTGTTACCCTTTGAAAAGGTCATATCTTGTCAGCAGGTGTGTTACATTTTCAATACTTACATTGTATGGCACTCTGGCAGCTAGTTCACGGCAAAAAGCATTCATAGTCCACCATCAGTTGGTTCCTTCAATACAGATGTTGGGAGAGTGACATTTACGTCTAGCCTTGGCCACGATCATTCAGTCGGCTTTAGGATGACCGCTAAAAATGACATCTGCAGTGCCGATTTGTGTTTTCTCAACTCAAAAGTTGACTCGCCATGAAGTTGCAAGAGTGAGCATGGTGTTTAAATTCCATTATGACCTGCTGCAGTATTGGTATGTTGATGAGTTCTTTCGTCGAGGGTTTCCAAACAAAACTAACAAAAATCAGTTCTCTTCCTGCATATTAAGCATTAACTCATTTTCCTCTACTCATAATGTCAAGGTATTTTGTCCGATTGTCAATGAGGATGGCAGAAGGTTAGAAAGGATAGACTATTCGAGTTGGCTCGGTTACCTATTTGCGAGAAGGAAATGCGTACCTGTGCACATATTGAGAATTGATGGGGTGAGTAACATTTTATGCCTGGCTGGTAGCGTTCAACTTGACATTGTGCACGCTGACTCCAGACAGTTTCAGACTCATCATGCAAACAATGTTTAACTGACTGCTAAGATGAGTTGTGTGCCAAGGATGAATCCTCAGAATCACAGACTCCTGGTTACAGAAAGAAATCACGCACATGCTGTTCAAGGCAGTTTTTAAACCGGGACCAGAGATGATTGGCCTGACAAGCACTAGAAGGGGCAAGAGAATAAAGTCTGCAGAGTGGAGAGTCAGTTAATTTGAAACCCAATGCAGGAGGGTAGGTGAGGGATGCCTCTGCAGCAATGTGGAAAGACTGATAGGCACTTAACCGAGGAAGCAGCAATTAGGTGGTTCTAAAATCAACACTGTAGGTAGACATCCTGGAGATCCACTATGCAGAGCCAATCCCCGACACTGCATGGGCAAATGTATTTGCATTCGGGTTATTTGAATGAATGCAGATCAGGATTATGTAATGTAACGTGTATTTGTAGGTTGAGCGCCCTTAGGGGACCGAAGTCCAAGGATATGGGAAATTCAAAGGGGTGCTAGTATGCTTGTGTGCATTGCAGCCAATGTAAAGGGCGGATAAGTCCCTGCTAGCCAGCCATGACTAGTTGGCATGCAGATGGGCGGAGCGAGGTAGTCTAGATGGGGGTCTGAGAGGATACAGAAAATGATTTGGTCTGTCCACTGAGAATAACCCTCAACAACTCTACTGAAAAATCTTGTATCAGTGTTATTGTGTTTAAAAAAAATAAGTCTAACCACTCTTTTGATACAAATTATACATTAGTGTTTATCATTCAAAATTATTTACTCCAATGTGGTGATTTATTTGGTCTTGCCAACACGTGTTTCGACCTCAAAGCACATAGGTCCTCATCAGGACTGAGACTCAACTATATACACACCACATCCAATGCTAATGAGCTCTTCTTTCCACTTTGGTATTTGTCTTTCTTCACAAATAAGTACCAAATGCACAGCCTCTCATGGCAGTTAATGATGTATTTAAGGCTTTAACTAGGCTTAGCTAAGCAGATCCATGCACATATAGACAAGTTGCGTGTGAGGTGCTAACAGGAGCACTACATAGGTAAATCAGAAGCGGCAAGTTTCAGCAGCATTAGTTAACGACTTATATTCATCATTAATAACCCTCTTAGTTGAGGCTGTGCATTTGGTACTTACTGGTGAAGAAAGACAAATACCAAAGTGGAAATAAGAGCTCATTAGCATTGTACGTGGTGTATGGGATACATTACTCATCGTAATCGTATTTCTGATGTTTGTATCTGCTTAGATTCACATGCTGTGCATAGGCAGACATCTAGTGGAAGCTGCAGAGTATTACAGTAGTTTGAGGGACGTCAACAGGGTGTGCCAGTAATACTATCCCTAATGTGACGTCCACTGTACACATGATCCTACACGTGTGTTAATTTTCTGACATGGGGTAGCATGAAGTGTAGCGTGAGTATAGTTATATCCAAGCAAATACGTATCAGACAAGCTCAAAAGCATTCATGCGCCTTCTCTCCGAGGGGAGGAAGGGTGGGCGAATGTGAATCTAAGCACATACAAGTATCAGAAATACGATTACGGTGAGTAATGTATCCCTTCTGAGGCTTGTGGACTCTGCTTAGATCACATGCTGTGCAAAGATTAACGAGCAGTGTTAGAGAAAGGTGGTGGATGTGAGAAGGTTCATGGGCGAACAGATGTCTTAGAACCGCTTGTCCCATCTGTGTATCTGTCTTGGAATGAGCATCAATGCAGTAATGCCGAGTGAAGGTGTGTATTGACCTCCATGTAGCTGCTTTGCAAAAGCTGTCTAGAGGGACATTTGCCATGAAAGCCAGAGTGGCTACAGTGCTCCTTGTGGAGTGAGCTCTGGACATAAACGGCAGTGTCTTGTTTGATAGGGAATAGCACAATTGTATACATCTGACTATCCACCTGGAGATGGCATTCTTTGAAATGCGGTCACCTTCTCTGCCTGGTGCTAGGGAGACGAACAGTTGATCTGGTTTCCATAGTGGTCTGGTCTTGTCTACATAGTAGAGTACCGCCCTCCTCACATCTAGTGAGTGGAGGTTTACCTCAGCTGCGCTGGTGGGCTCCTGAAAGAAAGCCGGTAGCTCAATAGACTGGTTTACGTGAAATTTAGAGATGAACTTACGGGAGAACCTAGGGTGAATACGTAAAATCAGCTTGTCTTTGAGTACAACAAAGAAAGGATCCTGCACTGAAAATGCTTGTATTTCACCAACTCTTCTTATGGAAGTGATGGCCACTAAGAAGGCAGTCTTGTAAGTCAAGTGTTTGAGACTAGACTTGTGCATTGGCTCGAAAGGGGGTCCCATGAGCTTAGCAAGTACAACATTGAGATCCCATCCTGGCGGCGGGTTCGAAATTGGAGGGTGGAGTCTCTTTACTCCCTCCATGAATGCCTTGATGACAGGTACCTTCCACCATGAGACTTTATTGTGAGAAGTGGTATAGGCTAACAAAGCCGCCAGGTGGACCTTTAAAGAATTGAATACTAACCCTGCATCTAGCAAGTGGAGCATGCAAGTTAGAATGTGGGGAGGAGTACACTATGGGGTTAATTTCTTTAGACTGGCACCAAATTACAAATCTCCTCCACTTGTCAAAGTAACAGTGCCTAGTGTTAGGCTATCTTGATTCTTTCAGGATATCCATACATCTCTGCGGCAGATTAAGATGCCCGAACTCTACTTCAGGAGCCACGCTGCCAAGTTCATTGAGTGAGGTTGAGGGTGCACTGTTAGTCCCCCATGCTGAGTGAGCAGATTGTACGGCACGGGAGTTTGATGGGATCGCACATCGCCAGTTTGCAAAGATGTGGATACCAGGGTTGTCTTGCCCACATAGGAGCAACTAGGATGAGCGTCACCTGTTACTTGTGGATCTTGTTCACCACCTTCATCATTCGAGGTGTTTGGGGGGGGGTTAAGGGAAGCGTAAGCACATTTCCCTTACCAGTTCATCCATAGGGCGTTACCCTTGGAACCTGGCTGGGGGAACCTGGACGCGAAGTCTGGGCATTGCCTGTTTTCACTTGTAGCGAACAAGTCTATTGTGGGGAAACCCCATTGAGAGAAGAGGTGTTCTACGACCCCTGCGTGTAGTTGCCACTCGTGTTCTTCCGGTAAGGGATCTCTGCTAAATGAGTCTGCGAGAGAGTGGAGTTCACCTAGAAAGTGCTGTGACGATAGGAATATGTTCCGTTTGAGTGCCCATTTCCAAATTTGCTGCGCAAGCCTGGACAGATGTGGAGAACGTGTACCCCCCCTGTTTGTTGATGTAAAACATCGCTGTAGTGCTGTCTGTTAGGACTTGCACAGATTGGCTCGCTAGGTGAGATTTGAATGCCTGAAGGGCTTTGAATACTGCCAGTAGTTCTAGCAGATTAATGTGGTTCTGTGCTGCCGCTTGAGACCACAGACTATGAGCTGTGTGGTGAAGGTAATGAGCCCCCCACCCAGCAAGTGAGGCATCCGTCGTGACAATCGCTTGTACTTTCCCCTTCAACAGATTTTTCTCTTGTCCACCAGCAAAGATTTTCCACTAGTGTTGGCTAAATGACCACTAGATAGTCCCACTGACCACTCACCTGAGACAACTGTTTTGCCAACCACTCCTGCATGGGTCGCAGGCGCGCGTGAGGATCCAGGTAAATGCAAGATGCCATCATGCCTAGCAAACGCATCGCTTTGCGCACCCTAACCTGGCGGCTGGCCTGATAATGTGGTATTTGCAGTAACATTTTGGACTCCTTGCTCTGATGGAAAGACTAACCAGTCTAGTGCGTTTATGACAGCTCCTAGGAACTGTTTGGTTGTGCTTGGCACTAGGCTTGATTTTTTCTCATTGATGGAAAACCCAACTGGAAGAGTCGGTTGATCATTTTCTGAATATTTTGCCTGCAAACTATGGGAGACTCCCCTGTAATCAGCCAGTCGTCCAAGTAAGGGTACACTGGGATTGCGTCACTGCGCAGGTGTGCTGCCACCACCGCCAGTACCTTCGTGAATATCCTTGGAGCAGATGTTAGTCCGAAGGGTAGCACTTTGAATTGGTAGTGCTGGTTTGCCATCTTGAAACACAAGAATCTTCTGTGCGCTGGGAACATTGAAATATGAAAAAAGGCATCTTTCATATCCAGTGTTACCATGTAATCCCCTTTTTTAGGATTACTTCTTGTAGCGTAGTCATGCAGAACTTTTGTGGCTTGACATATTTGTTTGCAGGGCGCAAATCTAATACTGGGCACATTGTTAGATCTTTCTTTGGCACAAGGAAGTAAATTGACTAAATACCCCCGTTTACCTGGTTGGCCGGGACGACTTCGATGGCGTACTTTAGTACAAGCAAAACAATTTCCTCAAGGAGGATGCGTTGGTGTTCCTTGGAATGGGTCTTTTGTCGTGGGGGGTGGTTCTGGAGTTGATCGAGCAGCTCTATACACTATCCGCCTGTTACGGTGGACAGCACCCATCTGTCTGCGGTGATTTCCTTCCCATGCATCGGTGAAGCTGGATATACGCTCTCCTACTGGAGAGGCATGGGAGGGCATCTGGAGTGGATAGTCCCTGCTTTTGAGGTGGGGTGCCACCGCGGGAGGAGTTGCCCCTACCGCGACTGTGGGATCTGCACGCTCCTCTAGGGTAATTCTAGGAGGACTGACCCGGATTGTTTCCTCAGGCAATACCTTGGCTCTAGTTATAGGTGTAAACCCTCTGTGAATTTTGGCCACGTAGCGACAAGAATTCCTGTTTCCCCTCTGGGCAGTAGGTCTATTGGTTAGTTTGCCCAATGACTTGGGATTATCGCATTCTTCTTTGGCCGTCTTTAAGGCGTCCCTGATAGCCTTGCCAAAGAGCACATTGGGCTCAACGGGCATGTTGATAAGGGTAGCTTGTGTCTTTGGTTTAAAACCCGATTGGCCCAATCAAGCGTGACTCTTGATAATAATCCCCTCTGCTTTTATCCTGCCTGCCTTGTCAGCGGCGTCAAGATTGGTTTTTAATAAGCAGCTTGACACTGCCCTGCCTTCTGCGGCCACCTGGGCAAGAAGAGACCAAAGTGGTTCCGGGGCCAATGATAGTTAAGGCCGAGATATCATCCCATTTGTGGCAGTTGTAACTGGCCAAAAGGGTAGAATTGTTGGAATGCTGCGGAGGCCGCCACCTTTATGCCCATTGTGTAAAGTCTCTTGGTTTCCTCGTCAGGCAGGGCCTCAGAGGAAGCTAGGGAGGTA
The DNA here is from genome assembly GCF_040938575.1 of Ambystoma mexicanum. Lineage (NCBI taxonomy): Eukaryota > Metazoa > Chordata > Amphibia > Caudata > Ambystomatidae > Ambystoma > Ambystoma mexicanum. Next base: position 494,540,917 of record NC_090936.1, on the reverse strand, counting down.
CCTAGCCCTCTTCCTTGTTGTATTAAAAACTAATGAATCAGGTTTCAGTTGCCCCCCGATATACAGCGGGTCAGAAGGGGCAGGTCTAAACAGTTTCTCTATGCAGGGGTTCACTGCCTGCGTAAGATTAGGGGTCTCCAGCGATGGCTGTATTTTTCGCTGAATAAACTTGAGGAGAGAGATAAACTGCTTAACTGCCTTCTCATCTTCTAAGATTTACTCTACAAAATCTTTATCTTGTTGTACTTCCCGAGTAGCTATCGGAAAATGCTCTGCCGCCTTGACGAGCACTTCATTTAGTAGGGGTTGATTGTCAATGGGAGAGTCTATGACCAGGAGGGGTGTGGGGGTCATGATTAACAGGCGAGTCCATGAGATACATATTTGTCTGGGTCATCCTCAGGGTCCTCATCATCCCCATAACAAGGGTCTGCTGCCTCTTGAATAGAGAGGTCTTCATAGTCGGAGTCTACATCAGAAGTCAATGTGTGCCTTGCACTGGATTCTCGGGACAAGAACTCTTAGAAGGGGGTTGAGCAGGGTTCTGCAACCCAGAGGGTGCTGTAGTGGAAACCTTTGTTTGAAATAGTCAGGGTCCTTTTCGTAGAAGTTGGCCATGAAGGACATCCTCATGACCCTGTCTATATCTTCAGCCGACCATTGGGCAGAACTAGGGATGACCAATGGTTGAGAAGGGAGCCCTAAATCTTCATCTGTGGGAGGAAGTAAGGTAGAAAGAGGAGCCTTCTTTTTCAGGAAGGAAGACAGAGAATCATGAGATACAGGTTCGTTGGGCCTAACATCCTGAGATTTCTCCCTATGAGGGGTCTTGGAGGACGTTTTCTTGGATTTCCTCTCTTTATCCTGGCCCCCTGAAGTGCGCTTCCCCGACTGTAAGGGGTCTTGTACCTGATTCGACGCAAAAGGTCGATTTTCGGGTGCGGGCTGAACCGGAGCCTTGTCTGCGGACGATCGACTACCGGTGAGTTTATCGCACGACGCCTGTACCATCCTTCGACGGCAGGGGCCTGTCATGTGGCAATCTCGATCGAGAGTGTCCAGAGAACAGAGATTTCACGGGCCTCTCCCTAGACATCGTGTGTTGCCGTCCGTTTGATACGTGTGTCGAATCTCCACCGTGGGTTGTGTGTTCAGTGGAGGATGAAGTGATGGCGCTTCCGCCGCCGGGTGTTGTCCCCATAACAAGGCCGCCGGCGTGTCTTCCGGGGTCGTGGCCTGAGCTTGGGTAATCGGAGTAACCCTGTCGCCTCTGCCATCGGATATTGCAGCGCTGCTGCCGTCGCTGAAGGCACCCTCTATTTCCATGACCTCGAGCTGCCTGGTGTAGTGGGCCCAGCGTTTAGTAGATCGGTCCTTCAAAGTCTCGGGCTTGAAGAGCCTGCACGCTCGACAAGAACCCTCGCCGTGGTCTCGCGGGAGACACAGGTTACACACAAGTTGTTTATCAACCTACTAAAATGTCCTATTGCACTTGGGGCACAATTTAAAGGGGGTCTAGTCCATAACGGAATGACACGGCAGCAAGGTGAATGTAGTGTAGGAAAAGGGGCATATACATTCTAAAATGACCTCCCCCCTCTCTCCCTACTGTGTGGGCCGAAGAGCGTAGCGGCCTTCCAATGCCGAAACAGATCTGTCGCAGGAGTCTTTCGACAGTCGTTTTTCTTCTTCTTCACCGGCGTCCGGTATTTCGATAGTCGGCGATATAAAGGATAGTAAGAAGAAACTATCAGTATTTTGATAATAGTAAATGGCTATAAGCCGAAAGAGGAACTCCGCTATAAGTGTCCATCTAGAATGGTAGAACAAAACAATCTGGGGGACCTCGACGAGTGAAGGATCATGGGTATAGTGGACGTCACACTAGGGATAGCATTACTGGCACGCCACGTCGACGTCCCTTTGAGTTTCGAAAAAAACGAATACCCTGCAGCTTCCACTAGATGTCGGCCTACGCACAGCATGTGATCTAAGCAGATTCCACAAGCCTCAGAAATATAGTTATGAGTCTAGGTGATTTATCAGCCCTGATGAGGATCTATGTGCTTTGAGGTCGAAACCCTTGCTGGCAAGACCAAGAAAATCAGCACATTGGATTAAATATTTTTTAATGGAAAAAATTAATGGTGTATAATTTGTGTGAAAAGTGTGGTTAAACTTCATTTTTCAAAACACAACACTAATAAATATTTTTTTAGTAGAATTCTTAAGGGTTATGCGCAGTGGACAGAGCAAATAGTTTTCTGTTTTCTAGTGTCAGGCTCATTAAGTAACAGTCTGTTGGCATTAGTCCATGCAGCAATAACAATCGTATATATTAATTTGTATATTAACTATTTTGGAGTAGTTTGTGCAGAGGACTATTAGTCCCTTAAATTATTTGTTATGCGAGAGGATAGTAGATTGTGTGTAGCTACAGTTCAAATTTTTCCTGTGAATGTTAGCTGCATTCATATGGCAGAAGTGTTGTCTTAGAGTAGTGTACAATAGCAGATGCATGCAGGTAAGAGGCGTGCCTTTGGCACAATTCCACACGCATGGAGTTTGATGGGTTGAGTATATTGGTTACATTGTAACAAATGCCTAGAGCCCATCTTCGCCTTACTCTAAGATTACCTAGATTTAATTAAATGGTTACATTCTACATGCACTCAGATTCCACACGGTGGGTACCCTCTACAATCACCTGGAATGAATATATTGGCTCCCTTCAGTCCACAACAACATTTGAAACATTGGCTACATACAATAGATCATTCAAAGTCAATACATTGGCAACAATTTGCCATTAACTAGAATTCAGTACATTGGCTACATTCTACATTCAGCTAGATTCAAATATGAAGGGTGCATTCAACATTCATCTGAAATCAATGCACTGGCTAAAAAAAATAAAAATAAATAAATAAATAAATATAAGCACATGGTGAATATGCTCAATATACGCGGACGAGAGAATCCCTCTCCTTCATCAAATGTCCCTGTGCCCATGTTCAGCGCATGTTCTTAAGATTTAAGTTGAACCAGCTCCATACCTTGGATCGCACTGCAGTATGGCAAAAACCGGATAGAGTAACATCTGACTCGAGCTGCCGAATGTGTAAAATTCCAGTACAGATAGAAACACTCAAACTCCTTGTCTTTCGACTTCAAATGTCTTGACAGCACATCACATCTGGCATTAGGCATTTATGCACCTCACGACACCGTGATTTCACGTGAAAGTTTTTAGGATAGATGCATGGCAGGAACCAATACTCGAGTGATTGTGGTATTGTATAGATTATTACTTATAATTGAAGCGTGGTTATAAATTGACTATATGTTCACAATAAAGGAGTAGTAGCCCTCAAAACACGTGGAATCAAAAGAACAAGAGGGCATATACCAAGAGAAGTCTATAGGATGAGTATCCAAGTGTTTTGATCTTAGGAACGGAGTATGTATGAACATCAAGTAACGATGTAATCATAAAATGATGAGATGCACTTGTTAACATTTAAGCATTTTTGTGAGTGTTATGTCATGCATATTGACATTGAATAAGCTTACTCTATGAACACAGAATATCACTTGGTTATTAGACAGTTTTATCTGTTTTAGCTTTGTTATTCTTTTTTTAAAGTTTTTTTCTGTTTGAGTATAAATGTGGTAATCCTTGTATTAGGTTTTTTTAATGATTTTAAGCTAATGATTGAGGTCTGATGGTCATTCAATTTTAATTAACTATGAAACGTGCACATATTGACTGTAATTTGCAATTTTTCCATTTTGTATAATGGTTAAAAGCTATTTGACTAAAAAGCCAAACAAAAAAAAATGCTTTGGCTACATTCCACATTCGCCTAGACTCTGAGCTAAGGGTACATTCTATATCCACCTAGGTTCCATGCACTGGTTGCAATCAAAGACGACTGTTACCATTCTCCTAGAAGGGATATGTGGCTAGACTTGGAAATCCAACCAGAAATGGTGCAGGATTTGGCTAAATACTAGATGGACATCGTCTCTTACCTGGCAGTTGCTGTCAGCTGGGCTTGTGATCTGCTTAGGGGCTCCCACGTGCAAAAAAGTCAAACTGAGGATGCCTCTGGCCACCAGCGGACTGCCCTGGCAAGGCTTCCTGAGCAAATCGTTGAAATGTGCGACTACTGGTCACGTGATTTGAATCAAGTAGCAATTGGGGAACCAGGAGAGCGGGCATGATGAGACAGCCTGGAGACTATGAAAGAAGGGTTTGTCAGGTTTCTGGGGGGAAAGCCATGTTTTGAGGGCCTTCCTAAAAGAGAGGGTGGCCCTCTAAAAGGCAGACATTAAGTGGAAGGGAATTCCAGAGTGCAGGAGTTTGTACAGAGAAAGAGGAGCCTCCTATTCTCATGAGATTGAAGGGGAGGGAGGGGACAGGGATCACAAGGAGAAGTTCAGAGCCAGATCTGAGGTTTCGGTTGGGTCAGTATCAGAGTTTGTTTTGGAGGAATTAAGAGCCTTGCTTGTGGAGGGCACAGTGGGTGACGCACATGGCTTTGAAAGTGGCCTGTTGACTGATAGGACTTATGCACAGGCCATATTATTTCTCAATTCTATATGTAACCTGGACAAAAAATATACCAGGGACCCGTCCTAAATTAAGTCAGCCCTAGAACAAAAAAATTGGCGAACACTGTTATTAGAACTTGTATTAGTTTTTCGTTTATGATTTTGAAGTGCTTTGAACTTATTTTTGATGAAGCTGCTGCACAGAGGTTCTTTTTCTGAGGCTGATCAGAAGAGGATTCAATTAGTAGTCAAAAGTATGAACCTTTGATTGTGCGCGCTAAAGTTGAGTGTCTGCCTTTGAATTCACAATATACTTGTTTGTTTGATGTAAACATTTGAGTCCAGACTCCTTGTTTGTGTTTGCAAAGGTTAGTTTTAATAGTTATCCAGTAAACAAAATATCCTGCCCTCTAAACGTGTTTCACTACCATTTCATTGTGTGGTAGATCTTCAGGAGGGATGATCCCATTTTGGGTTTATATTAAATTCAAATTTGTTTTATATTGTGGTTTTGCTGTAATGGTTTCAGCACATTTGTTCTTCAAAAAATATTCTTTATCCTTTTGTAATTCTTTTCTTCAAAAAAGAAACTTCGGGTCTCACCAAATTTTACTGATATCGGGCGGCAGAGCCTTCGTTTCCGATGGTTCCGCTATTATTGTTCTTTCTTCTACAAGTTCGGCATGATAACCATCTGCTTGCTTGTGCGGAGTGTGTTTTCAGGTACCTGCTCTGGTGGACCAGTTTGATCAATGCACAAGGACTGATCTCCTGCAACAATACATTTTCCATGTAATTATTCGGGTCACAGCGCTCTTCACCTTTTCGGAAGGCCAGAATCCAGTTGTCCTGCGGCCCCTCCCTTCCGCGTCATCTTCCCCATTCTCTAGGACCTTTGTCTTCATGTTCAATTCTTGTTACGCTCACCTGGTCTCTGCGGGGCCGTTAGGGCACGGTTGGAGCCCTTCCTGTATTTGACTCCCTCAGACCGCTTCTCTCCCCCAACAACTGCCACTTCGTGGGCCTGGAAGGCGGAACTTGTTCTGGTGAGAAGGTGAGAGACAATGAGGCTTGAGTGGTGGATTTGTGGTTCTCTTCCGCCCTTTTGTGCCAGAATATGGTGCGCAGAAGTTTACCCATGCAGGCTCACCTGATAGTATGTAAGGGCGAGCTCTCCGTCCTGCTTTCCTTCAGCAGGGGCACTGCGGATGGACCTAGTTACGTCACTGGTCCTGATTGCGGAGGTCCAGACCGGCTGCGACCGTTCCGTCTTGAAGGTGAGTGTTCTTATGACTTTCGTATTGTTCGTGTCCTTGTAATGACACTTATTGTTCGTAAGGGTATGTTGTCCTTTCTCTCCCCTGTAGCAATGAAGATGATAAAGGAGCGCGTGATGGCAAAAGGAAGCAGCTCCGGGAATTTCCACCACTGGTAGGTAAGCTGGTGATTTCTGAGATTGCACCAAGTTAGTAAGTTATGCTGCTTTAACGGTTTAAGTCTGTGCTATCGCTCACCTTGTGTGTTTTACTCTTTGCAGATGCGGCAGGTTGGCGATGGCTGGAGGACAGTACCTGGCTCCTGATGGTGGTCGGAGACGTAGGTTCGCGTGGAGACAGCATCCAAAGAAGGTCCTAAATCGATGGAATGCGGTACAGGTAAGGTTGTTGGATGTACCTGTCGAGGACTCAGAAGTGAGTATGACTGCGGCCGAGTCGGGAGCTGATGGCGAGACTTCCAGCGACGAAACGATCACACGTAAGGCTTGCACTGCGACCGCTGAGTGAAGGCAGATGGCTGTGCTTCTGACGGTGGCGCGATCTCAGGTAAGGCGAGCACAGCGCCTGTAGAGAGGAAGCGAATGACAAGGCCGCCCATGATGATGCTTTCCAGGTAAGATGGTCGAGGTGGCTGGATGTGCGCACGTTGATTCAGGTAAGTGGCGAAGGGCTCCGGAGAGTGGGAGCGCACATGCTGGATCAGGTAACATGCTTCTGGTCTGCGGTGAGCGTTAGGTTGCTGATCGCAAACTAACACGAAGCGCCAGTGTTCGAGTGGGGCCGGCTTATATAGCCTGGCCCCAGCCACTACCTGTAGGCTCCGCCTTGTGGCCCCACCTAGCTCTTCCTTCAGTCTTCTGCACGTGCCTTCTCAGTGGTAATCGGGCCCCGCCTGGCCTTGCTGCACGTGCCCCTGATGTTCTGTGTGCTGAGCACACTTTGAAATAAGCTTGGTGCCATAGGCGCCAAGACTGGGTCCATTGAGAGCTTGTCTGTAGTGGAGAACTAGGATCTTGCCTAGTGACCATGACATTTCTAGAACTATTGCCTCAAGCTCTTTTGTTGCATTCATGGTCTGACAGATAGATCTCAGCTGCACTCTCTCTCCGCAAGGGAAATGCACATCTTGTTGAAGCAAATTGATGTCAATCTTCACCTTGTCGATCTTAGACTCCACAGATGCCCTCCGGAATGCCACAGCCTACAAAATGTGGCTTCCACCGCCTACAAAATGTGGCTTCCACCTGGTAGTTCCACAGGGGGAGGTTTGCCCTGCACCAGCTCGGGAGAAAAGGGAGGGCGAGCCTTCAGTGGGTGTTTGTGGGCAAAGGTCAGGTAAATCCAGACAATTTCAATGCAGTGACCATAGCCAAAAGCAGCTCAGTCGCACAAACACTGCATCATATAGGGCGTCCAGGTTATCCACAGAAGGATCCAGGAGGCCCTAGCCCCCATCAAATAAGATCAATACCTTGCCTCCAGGTGAACACCAGCAGCGACAGGCTGATCTGCTCTCTGTCCCTGCCACTCAGCCTCTGTGACCGCAGTCCACAATCACCGATCACCAGCTCATGCTGCGAGGCCACCGACGGTGTGAACACAGCCGCCGGCAGGAGTGTCCACCCCACAGCCTCCAAGCTGACTGCCACAGCACAATCCTACCGGTAGCGGTCCGGTGTGCTCCAGGGTCAATGGTGCTCCAGTGTGTGGTCTACAGCGTCTTGTCTCAACTCCCTTTATCGCTGCACCATCTTTGTACTCTGGAGCAACTCTCGAACCACATCCAGCAATGGCAACAGTCACCAGCTGCAATCAGAAAACAGCACACTGAATGCTTAAGGCCGCAAGGTATCCCCTTCCAGGTATTGCAGATGTCTCAGAAGCATGAGGAAAGGATCATTAAAAAAGGATACAGCAGAGGGCAAAAGGAGCACGTCCTCACTCCATGACAGTTGGCCACGCTCCCCTGGTGGTCAGGTTTGATGGCTCTTAGATCGATAGGTTTGCTAACCACCACTTACAGCTCTGTCAATTTCGGTTTAGTGAGGGGAAAAAGTGAAGGATTATTGTTGAGGTGTATGGGTGAGGATACAGGGGCAGGCAGGCAGCCCAGTCTCACTTCAATCGAGACTTGGCTTGAAATAGTCTTGCATTTTTCGATGAGTAAGGAAATATATCAACCCAGTGGAGTACAAACTTTTAGCTTTTCACTGCTTGGCTAAGGGGTTGTCAGCAATACTTACAGCCAAAGAAGACTTTTCTAGCCTTGTCCTGCAAGTTAATTTCTTGAAAACATGAAAACCATGCAAAGCCACTAAAACAGGGATGTCTTTATGGGAGGGCAAAGGTGCACTTGCCCGGGCCCCCACCTTGGAGTGCTCCCACCCCCCCCCCTCCAAGTCTGCCTAATCTAAAGATTCAGTTCCTATTTTATGGCATGCTGCTGAGGCTCTAAACCTATTGCATGTCTGTTGACGAGAAGTAAATTCTACTCAGATTAATTCATCCTGTAATACTTTCTATGTTCACTGTCGTATACACAGTTTGACCATTCACTACTGCACAACTCATGTAGCCTTCTCACCTTTGTGGGGATACTGATCATGCGCAATAACCAAAGGCGAAATACATACTGATAAATGTGAGTGTCACAATGTTTTAGAAGATAGCTCAGTGTAATAAGCACTCATTGCAGATACCTGTAATCATATGCAAGATTACAAAACCAAATTCCAGCAAGGCCGATTCAGCCTTTCCTACGTCTGAAGTAAAAATGCATGCATATGTACTTTGTTTTGTAACAGTGGATTCCTTTTGTAGCACAACTAGTGTTATTATCAACAAGGGCCACGAACATAGTGTGATGAATCCGATATCACCACTCCTTACCCAGAGGTGGCTTCTCCCCATGTGGCCAGGTGACGGCAGCCGCTTCCTGACCCCTGGGGGTGGCTATATGAGGGAGGACCACATGGGGGAGGCGACCCTCAGGGGGATGACATCATTGGATGAAGTCGCATACCCCCCCTCCCATTCACTTTTAGGGATGTTTCCTCCAAACCTCATGCCCTGATGGCATATTGTCACTCTCCCTCAACCAATTGTCAAGACCACTTCAAGTATACCCCAATATCAGACAAGGAATGGTAGGTCAGAAACTGAGACGAGGAAGAGGCAGGGATAAGTAATGATTACTCCCAATGGAATCCAACATCAACCTCCTCAACATCATTCAAGGAACAGCGTGCAACAACTGAGATGAGAAAGACGGACGGAACAATGAAGATGACCAAGACCGGTAAACTAACACAGCAGTCTAGTCTTTGCAAGTTGTGTCAATCATGCGGGAACTTTAAATCTGCCGCAGTTAACAGACGTGGGACAGAGCTGCAAAACTGAGTTATACCACTGCCAGTGCGGACACCAAGAACGCTGAGAGAAAGCATGCCGGGGAAAATGACGAGAGACCAAACGCAGGCAGCGAGAAGAGGAACCTGAATGCAGAAAAACCAGCGCATGAGGGGGAGAGGCAGTGGGAACCATACACAGCAGAGAAGGGAATGGCGAAGGCACAGTGGCTAACAGGCCAACAGATTGAGTGAAACAGGCATTTAAGAGACACAAGGGAAACTTAAAGTACCCGGTGAGTCAAGGAAAGACACAGGTTACTGGGTTGCTTAAAAGTGTTTGCCGCTCCATAGAATTAACGCGAGAGATGCAAAGTGAAGCCTGTGAAGTGGTTAACAGATTTACAAACCATGCCATGAGCCAGTTGCTGAACCCATGTTGAAATGAGAACACAAAGTAAATGAACGGTTTGATAGAAGGGTCAGAGACCCAATGTATGAAGAAAAAAGCTAATATCGATAAAAACTTTGTTAAACAAGGGTTGATAAGCCAGCAATGGGCAAATGTCATTTTGTGTATAAAAAGAAAAGTAACTGTACAGAAGTCATGGCAGGAGAGAATACCAGGCAAAGTCAAGTGTGTGTAGAAAACTACAGTAAGAAGAGAATCTCAAGGAAGATCCATGCCCTTGAGATCATCAATGGTTATAAAGGTGGAAATAGTGCCTGAGAGGAGAGTATACAAGGCGATCTGCGAGTCTGGGACCTCAATCCAAAATGCAACACAGTGAAAAGAAAATCCTTAAGGAAGACACATGCCCTTAGGATTCTGAACTGCTTGAATGTGAAGAGAAATCAGCGGCAGCCATTCTGAGAAATCTGTCTATTCTGGATTATGTGCACTTTTTCATATAATCATTGTCATGCATTTATACTATAGCGTGTATACCTTCCTCGTGGCTGCTATTGATAAAGTGTCCTATACATAGGCTAGAACACAAGTACACTTGTCGTGGACTGCGAAGGTTGGCTTTGAAATGCTACTTTTATGACATTCTGATTACATGAAGAATAAAGATGGTATTGGGACGAAGTTAGTACCCTTAGCTATTTTGATATCAAGCAATAGGTTGTGAGTTGTAATCGTGATGAGGGGTGGGTGCAGCGCAACCTGGTATTCAGGATCCACCAATCCCCTTAGTTCAGTGGATGCCCACCCTGTGCCCTGGTCCCCAAAAGTGCTTAAAATGGTCCTGCCCTAACAGGAGGATATGGTTAACTCCACTGGCTATTTTTATAGAACCGGGCAGCAATTTAGCAATTTAAGGTTTTTCTGTTTACTGTAAAAGAAGAGTGATGACTGGAAAGTTATGAATCTTAACCACTGTCAATTGATCTGGAAACCCTCCAGGCCATTGCTTTCAGCCTTTCGTATCATTTCAGAAGGGCAAAGACCATATGCAAATCAAGCTTGATCCTACACAAAAAGGGGAGTCCATCCCAATTGCTAGATACATTTTCTGCTGCACTAGACCACAATCACCCCGAGAAATGGTTTGACTTCATCAGTGAGGTGTAACCTGGCTCTGAAGGCCCAGCAGGCTCGATACCTACATCTTGGCATACCTCGTCCCAGTCGAGGGCACAAATGCTAAATTTAAGGACAATGGATGGAAGATTATGAATTCATCTTAACCATATGCAAAAGCAGGCTTGGGGAGGGGGCCAATCTTGATTCACTTATGGACTTTTCCCCTTCTTCAATGGCATGGCAGGGTAAAAAACGATGGTTTAGAGGGCTTCCCAGAGCAATCCAAAGGTTATGATTAATTCAAAAGCCTTCTAGCCTTCAGTTTTGCTTGGTGTTTTCTGTGCATATACCCTTATTAATGGAGTATCCTTAACTATCCAGAGAGCTGCAACTATTTGCCAATTCAGATAAGAATTGCGGCTGCTTATACAGCAAGTCATTTAAGAACTGCACACATTAATGTTGCCCACTCCCCGCCAACAAAAAATAAAAATAAAATTAACTGGAGAAGCCAAAATGGGTTTGGCTTTCACAACATTATGCATAGGTATCCCGTTTCTCCATGACTTTCAACAGAAAACGGTTAGAATTAACAGTTTAAAGTCCTTGCACTTCTACAAGAAGGGGCCACTAAGTCTAAACTCCATCCATCCATAAAATCCTGGAGTTGAAATTCTGCTGACATATAGAGCTAGTCTTCAACTTCAAAGCAATGTTCCCTCTAAGGAGCGCGGCCGCGCACTTTTGTTTGGGAGACTGCGCATTAAATGTTACTTGCCGTGCAGAGCAGTGCCCTGGCCTCAAATGTCCTCACCACCCCTATTTTATTCATTATTTATTGGTCATTTGTAATGAACCTATACACAAGTGTTTCGAGGCGCAAATATCAGATTACATTCAGCCAATCAGGGGTCTTAAAAATAATGCTTTCAAAATGATTGGCTATAGAAACACACAACGTAAACTTGCACTTTGCAAAAGCCTATCAAAGAAAGACTCCTCACTTGGGTCCGTCAGGCCTGGCCTCGGTTGGCCAGGTTCAGGTTACTGGAGATCAACATCAGCGCTCTGTTTTGTCCCGTCCCATCTGATTTCCCCAACTGCCTTTACCAATATGAAGTCATGCAGCCTGACGTGTCCAGGTTCCGGCATCCGTTCACAAGGGGAGTTGCTTCAAAACAGTGAGTAGCTACCAAACCAATGCAGTTGCTTATCACTGTGTTTTCTGTTATGGTCCAAATCCATCCTTCTAGTTTGGCAAATTAGCTCTGTAAACTGTATTCATTTTTTGTAAAACTTTCTGTTTGGCACATTGTTCCTAGATTATTAAAAAAAACAATGTGCATTAACAGGATGCCTTCACCATTTCATTGTATGAAAGCCAATGGCATTTTAACATTCACCAGCAGCTCCTAATTTTTAGAAGGTAGATCTAAATGTACTCGGAATAAGACACAAGGTTGAGTTGTACAATTTAAGCTGGCGTGTTCAGACATAGATCTGCAGTGCAAGCAGGGTTAGGCCCTCATGCCGAAGGCAGAGACAGCTATAGAAATGAAGCACGGCCTGCTCCTGAACGAGAAACTGTCTTCTCTGAAAGCTGCTAATTACATAGTTTGAGCACATGTGGCAGGGTAGCTGTGATCTGCCTTTATGCAAATCAGCTAACACTTGTACTTTAGAGTTGGGTATTTTACCAATGATTACGACATTGCTCTACAATGATCCTTGGTAGACAGTGGCGTACCGAGTGGGATAAGGAGGGGGCAACTTCCCTGACAAACACCCAGTGGCTCCTTCAATAACCAGACCTGAACATTTGTGAGCGGGAAACCTCTCTAGTTCGGTATCATTAAGAATGAGGGTGCGGAACGGGGACAATGAGGGTGCCGAGCAGGAGGTGTTTTGCTACGCACCCTCATTGTCCTGGCAGCAGGACACCTTTCCCATCCGGCACATTCTTTGTCAAGGAGGGTGACGAGCGGGGGAGGTGTCCCACTGCCGGAACAATGTTCTGTGGAGCTCAGGGCAGCAGAGTGGCTCTCCTCAGGACATAGCACGCTGCTCTGTGTCAACAGAGCCTCACAATGGGAGCCATTAGGCACTGTTGGGAGGGAGATGAAGGTGGTGCGGGGGGGGGGAGACTAATAGCAGGGACTTTTGTCCCTTATGAAATGTGAGTAGGCATGAATCAAAAGCGAGAAGGGTGCATACATTATAGCATTAATATGAGACTAACAAATCCTCCTTGGGTTTTAAAGACATAGTCCTTGTTTCATAAAACATGCAGCATTATGCATCATAATGCTGCATAACTGTAGTGACTAGAGTACTCATAGTCCATAGTCCCATTTCCTAAAACCTCAACATGGGGACAGTACCATAACCTTTGGCAGCGAAAAGTCTTAGTTATTTACCTGTAACTGTAAGTCTCCAGCATTGGTATCTTTCATAGATTTAGATGCTTGAATATTCTCCGTCGTTAGACTGGGAATCCTCAGTGATTTAAAAAACTATTACAATTTTAAATGATATACATTATTTCCATAGAAATATAACTGTAAATTGCCCATTATGTACTATGAGCCATTGACTTGTGTAGTCCCTCCACCTCACTTTGGTACTTTAAGACCCTAACCAATGAGGTGGCAGGGTTTAAGCTCCGCCCCAGTCAGCCATCTTCAGATTTTGAACCGCATAGACTACAGTATGATGGAAGCTGAACACAGGAGCAGCCTCTAGGGGAGGAGGGTGTGTGCATGTGAATCTATGAGAGATACCAATGCTGGAGAAATACAGTTACAGGTAAGTAACTAAGACTTCTCCAGCAGTGGATCTTTCATAGATTCAGATGCTTGAATAGAATACCACGCAGTTAAAACATGCCCACATCAAATATACATAGATATGCAGAAACAAACTTTTGCAAGCCTTTGCCATACAGCAACACCAAGGTTACATATTCAGGGAATAGCGGGAGGAAGGCTAATCCTACCGTATGCAAAAAGGAGGCGGAGCACTGCCTGTCCAACTGCAGATTCTTTGTTGCTATCTTCTGTCAGGCAGTAATGCTTGGTGAACATGTGCAGAGTGCTCCAGGTAGCGGATCTGCAAATGTCCTTCAATGCTACGCCTGCGTGAAAAGCCACTGAAGCTGCCCTCCCTCTGGTGGAGTGCACCGAAGGAGGTCTGATGAGGGGGTCGCCCTTAGATTGATGACAGTGGGTGTACATTGAGAGACCCAACGTGCCGAAGTTTGCTTTGAAACAGGTTGACCTTTAGTGCATCCAGAGAACGCAATGAACAATCTGTTGGAGGAGCGAAACTCGTTAGTTCTCTGTAAGTAAAACTTTAGAACCCTCGCCACATCTAATGAATTAAAATATCTTTCTGCACCAGACGTGTGATTCTGGAAGAAAGTTGGTAGGACAATGCTTTCCGTGAGAGTCATCTCTGACAAAACTTTGGGGAGGAATTTTGGATGGGTTCTCAGAATAACTCAGTCTTTGTGGAACAAGATGAAGGGAGGTTCTGATGACAAAGCTTGTAATTCACGGATCCTCTTGGTAGATGTGAAGGATATCAAGAAAGCAGTTTTCTAAGATAAGAATTTTATGTCACATCTCTGAATAGGCTTATGAGGTGGTTCAATTAGAGCTGTCAGTACCGTGTTTAGGCACCAGGATGGTACCGATGTTGGCGTAGGTGGGAAAGCATGCATCAGCCCTTTTAGGAAAATCTTAACAGCTGGTAGAGTGAGCAAAGACTTTATCTGGGTTTGTTGTATATGCCGCTATAGCCGACAGATGAAACTTAATAAAGGATATAGATAATCCTGCTTTGGCCAAGTACAGCAAGTAAGGTAGCACTTGCTCAACTGATGCTGTGAGAAGGTTCACTGAAGATGTTTTGCACCACTTGGAGAAACGAGTCCATTTCCAGTTATAGGTGATCCAAGTAGACAGAGCCCTTGATGCCTTGATAATGTCCCAGCAATCTGTAGGGAGATCCAGATTCATTAGTGTTCGCTGCTCAGGATCCAGGCCTTGAGAGCTAGGCTCGCTGGGTCGTGGTGGAGGACCTTGCGGTTCTGTTGTGTCAAAAGCTCCTGATGAGCTTTGAGGTGAATCAGTGGCCAACAGGAGAGGTGTTGCAGGGTTGAGTACCAGACCTGCCGGGCCCAATCCAGCGCTATCAGGATCATAGAATAATTCTGTTCCTTCAGTCTGCATAGCACTCTCGCTATCAGAGTGATGGGGGGGACGGGAGGGGCATAAAGGAATTTTCCTGTCCATTCCACCGAAAACGCATCTCCTATTGACTGATGTTCTGGGTACCTGGTGGCGAATTCATGGCATTTCTTGTTGGCTTTGGTGGCGAATAGGTCGATCTCCGGATGACCCCATTCGGAAAATATTCGTTGGACTTTTATTTTTTTTAAATTATTATTTGTTATAGCTGGTAAACCAACTTTTCAAATATTGCATACATTTTCATAAAACATGATAAACACATTCATACTCGGGCGTTGCCTAGACCTATTTATACAGAATTACAACAACAGAACATATATACACAGTTTCTCGCAACTTGAATTTCATATGTCAGTCACTTTCCACTTTTATCCAATTCATTCGGATTTGGTTTTAGGAAAAATTAAATTTAAAAATTGTACAATTGCAATCTGTATAGTTATTATTGGATTAGAGAAAATAAGATTCCATACATGTGTGCAGTCTGTGGTACTCTTAACAAGCAATTTTTCCCCAAAATATTTCACTATTATAACATATAATGCAGTGCACTCAACCATAAGATGTTGTAACGTTTCTTTTTGCTCCTTAATTTGACAGTGTCGACAGAAATTCTGTTCTTTTGATATAACTTTTCTTCTATACAAGATCTCATTTGTTTCGTATTGATTTAATCTAAATCTTAGATATTTCTGTCGGCATACATGTGATGGCAATTTCAACAGATATTCAGATATAACTCCATATCTTTTGGTACCAAATGCATCAGAGTTGAAGTCTTTGAGATTTGTACAAAGTTCCATATTCCTGATCCAGTCTGCTTGATGAATTTTATTTTTTGCACGATCAGGATTTGTCAGAAGAAGCTCTATCGATACCGAGGCATCGGATGCTTCATTTAAAGTGTGATTTCTCGACTTTGTTGATACGCCATTTTTTGTTGTTAGTAAATTTTGGGCCATTACATTTAAAAAGGTAGGTTTCTCTAACCCCTCCAGCATTTTTCGTAGAAGGGCACACTGCTTACATAATGCAGGAGCATACAGAGACACCAATCCCAGTTCAAATCTTAATATAGCCAGTGGTGTTCCAGGCGAAAGTGATAGTACTCCTTTCCAATATCTAGCTTCTACACTGTCCCAAAACTTACGGTTTTGCGGCTCCAGGGCCTCAACTCCGTATAACACAATTGGTATTACCTTGGACTTACAGAAGGACACAATATGTTTCAATGTGAACTTCCCATATTTTCTTAGGAGAACTTTCGATTGAGATATCAAGGCACTCAATTTAACTCTAATTTCGATGGTCATAGTGTTTTGAGTTTTCTTGTGCTCAATATACACGCCAAGATATTTATATTTCACAACTTCAGTCAATACACAGTTTTGAAGGGACCATTTTGGATGATATTTCTTCGATATATTGGTATTACAAACTAGTATTTGGGATTTAACTGTGTTGATCACAAGATTGTTTGCCATTGCGTATAAACCTAATTGGTTTAGCATATTTTGCAGACCAATGGGTGTACGAGACAGTAATACCAAATCGTCTGCATATAATAGGTAGGCCACCTTTTGGGATCCTATACGGGGCGCATCTACTACACAGTTCATTAGGACAAGACCTAAATCAAGAATGAAGAAGTTAAACAGGAACGATGCGAGAGCACATCCCTGTTTAACCCCTCTATGTGTAGAGATGGCTGGTGATAATTTCCCTTCCATGTTCAGTTTGACTCGCATAGATGTGGTCATGTGTAGTAACATCACCAGATTTACTAGTGATGTTGGGCACTCAGTTTAACTCGGAGCATAGCTCTATCTATATAGTCAAAGGCAGATTTGAAATCAATGAACCCCAAATATAGTGGGAGTCGGCTATCAGCTTGCTCAGATTGTATCATTGTTAGGGCTAGGATGTTTGGTATCGTGCCCATGCTTTTTACAAAACCAGACTGGAAAAGGGTCCCTTAGGCAGTTTTTATCCACCCACTCATTAAGCTCTTTTAATATAATTCTACAAAATATCTTGGCAGGAGATAAAGAAATTGGGCGATAGCTCATCGGTAGTTGGCTGTCACCTTTTTTGTAAATCTGAACTGTGATTGCTTCCGTCCACGTTTTGGGTAATTTCTGATGTTTATGTTTATTTATAGCAGAGAATATCTTGGAGAATGGAACTCCAAACTTCGGGATGTTTTTTCATCACGAAATTTGAGATCCCGTCAGGGCCCACGGCACGTGAATTGCTTGCGGTCATAATTAGTTGTTTTATTTCCTTTTGATCAAAACGGTGCCAGAACCTCAGCTCATCTCGAGAAATTAGTTTAGGGACCGTGCTTAAAGGTAATGCATATAATTGTTGGAAATGTTCTATCCACTGATGTACCTCAACTGCTGTTTGTAGATCTAATTGGCGGACATTGTTTGTTTGGTTTAATATGGCCCACATTATGATATATTTTTACTGGCTAAAGTTGACAGCATAATAGCTCCATCTTTCTGGTTAAGTGAGGCTCGATGTCCTTTTAGCCATTTGTTATAATTCAAGCACACTTTTTTAATAAGAACCATTCTGATAAGGAGAGGATGCCTTGTTAGACTTCTCAATTCTGCACGATATGCTCTCTTCCTGATGAATATTGATCTATCAAAAATATGAATATGCCTTTCTCTTTGTGTGTTCGAAGTTTTTTGTTGACTATACATTTGAATGACATTACTATAAATTAAACCTATATCAGATGTTTGCCAATTGTTTGAGTTGTTTGAATCATATAGAATTTGATTAAAGTGCAACAGGGCATTCTCCGTCCATTCTTCTCAGGCGGTTCTTCCCACCATTTACCACAAAACATCCACCTTTCGCTGTCTTGCGTTTGTTATCAATAGATTCTGCCATTACTTGCCACCTAGCGCACAGCATATTATGGTCACTTGCCACAGTTGGTGACACACAAAAAGAGCACATCACTGCCCATAGTGCAGGGTTTACATAAATGAAATCAATTGTAGAGACGGAATTTCCTCTCTTCCAGGTCGGTGCGGGTGGAATATCTGTCTTAAACGCTCCATTCAAAACTTGCAAGTTTCTAAGGCCAAGCATAGAATTCCACTGCAGTAGCCTTTCACTCTTTTGCACACCATTGGTTGCCAAGCAGTTCATATTCAAGTCTCCTGCTAAAATGAAATACAAAATGCTTTCATCAGCAGAGACTATATCAAATAATTTGTTAAGATCGCTAAAGAAACACTCATATGAGATGGCTACTGGGTTCCAATATATATTCAGAATCGCGTATAGATCACCATTGATCACTGCCCTTACAAGTAACAAAGTAACATATGCGCGTTTGGCATTGCCCACAAATTTGACGAAGATCCTGGTTCATCTTTCAAGGCCACCAAGAGACCCGCTGAGGGTCTACCTACTACAGGCTTCTGAGCTGGGTTCAGATGTATCTGGTATCCTGACCAGACTATAGGACTTAATAACCAGGTCTCTTGGAGTAGAATCACATCAAATTTTCCTAATCCACTCATCATTATTCAACAGGTGTTTAAATCCCCGCGAATTCCAACTGACCTAGGCAAGGGGAATATAGTTTGGCGAGCTAGATAGCTAGTTCGAGTTTGCATTACAGTTACAAACACAAGAATTCCTGTTTTGTGATCCTTGCCTTGTGTCTTGATCCTTCAACGTTGTCGTTTCCACCTTTGCCATAGATTCCATGGTACTTGGCACATCTGGTTCTATTGCACTATCCATTTCTATACTGAGCAAGAAGTCCAGATCGAACAGAGAGTTTTTGGCCTGCCATACCAGATTGCGAATTACTTTAGATTGCATCCACACCCGCACTGCGTTTAAATTTTGATTGGATGTGAATTCGGCCACAGTCAAATCTGCAGATGTAATATCTTCTAATGATGGAATATCAGAAATTTGCTAAGATTGCTCTACGGTTCAAATCATATTGAGTACATGGAGCTGGCCTACATTTTAAGATCATGGAACACAAGGCCGATCGAGGGGTAGCTTTTTCAATTCTCGTAGTGTCCTGTGTTTTTACTCGCTTGCCAGATGCCACATTACTCCTGTTTTTCATATTCAGGGCCAATTCCCCTAGAGCATCTTTGATGAGTGATATTACTTCTTTAGAGAAATCATTGGGTAAACTCGATTGTGAGCAAGAAGCTAATTTAGAAGTAGCTACAGGAGTAATCACCGTTGGAGGTTCAATTTCCACACTTACCGGGGCAGTAACAGATGTAACTCCTGGGTTCATAGAGACAGACCCCCCACTCTCAATTTCCTTTGGGACTTCTTTCACGATCCACACAGATTTTTCATCACTAACAATAGATCTACAATGCAAAGTGGTTGAAACTGAACCTACGAGTGGAGAGATAAAATGTCCTTGCATGTAGGCATCTACTGCCTTCCTTATTTCAGATCTGTGGGCCCTTACATCCTCCCTACTGTTCGGGATTGTGTCCACACTTTTACTGAGGTTACTGTTCTAATTACAGGTACTGTGTCTTGCTGTTGTAACCTCTGCGGCATAGTGTCTGCGAAATTTCTTTTACCAAGGCATCGAATGGTGAATAAGGTTGAGTTCTAACTTTCTTAGATGCATTAAGGATCTCATTTTGCTCGGAATCGTTCGTTGCTAAAGGTTTTTTTTGTGCAGAGCATTTTCTCAAAAAAATTGGGGCAATCTTCATGTTCGATTTTGCCATGACCGCAGACTCACCTTCATTCAATGTTTATTTAGTGACCGTCTTTGATCTAGCCTTCAGAAAAATGGGCGCTAAAGTAATTCCCTTCTTTAGATTTGGCATTACTTGAACCCCATCTAGTTTGTCTAGACACTTTTCTGTTTGTGATCCCTTTGAAATCATACTTTGATTCACCTCATTTCTAGTAGCGCAAGGTTTCTTTTTGGCTTCGTGAATGACTTGTGGAGGTCTTTCTTGACTATATTTCTTCTTAGCACCCCCTTCCTTTAACTGCGGTCTATCCGGAGATGGCAGTTCAATAATTTCCTGATCATCCTCTGCTACTGATGGTTGTGAGGTTCCAATTTTCTTCAGGAATAAGTTGGTTGCAGAGTTATTTTGTTTTCCTCGCTGTTAGTTCTTTAGCTTTTTCTCCAGATTTTTTTCCGTTTGAGATCTTTTTTCTTTGATTCTTTTTGCCCGTCTTGCTTCCCTCTTTCAGATTTTCTTTCCCCACCTTGGTGTGTTCTTATGGGACTGGTTTCTTCCATTACTCCCACTTGGGACTCCAACTGAATCTCAATGTTTGCCACTAGAGGTTTCTCCACTGAGACCACGTCAAAAACATCGTCTTTCACATTCCCCAGTCTCAAATTCTTCTAGAGTTGACGCTGAAAGAGATGCATCATTTTCATATAGAGGGACTGCCTCTTTATGCTCTAGTTTCGCCTGTTCTTGCAAGTTCATATTATGTATTTGCAATTGAGCTAGTAGGGCTTGGTTTACAGCTCTGTCATCTTCTTCTAATTTAAGGATGTCTGAAATGGACCTCTGGATTGCTGAAATGTCCAGCCCTTGTTTGATAGACTCCAACTGCATCGACTGTAATTTTGGCAACACACTTGAATTTACAACATTACAACATCCCACTATGGAGCCGTCCAATATAGCCACTTCTTTTGTCAATTCCATTATGGATCCAGATTGGATTTGTACTTCAAATTTCAAAAGATCGAAAACAGAGACCAGCGAATTCAACACAGAACTAAGCGCAGTTAATGTATTAACATTCGCCTCAGTCCCCTCAGCCAAGATTGCCTCACAAGCTTCACTTGGATCAATGACAATTGATGTTTCAATCGGTGAATCGTCCTGCCCCACACTGATCGATTCTGAATTGTTTTCTATGCCTGACAGATTCAGATGACTCAAAATGGGGATACTTGTGTCTAGAGTAAGTGGGGGACTCATATTTTCCTCTTCCTCAGGCTGTCTGTCGTCTCTTAAGGGACTTGAGGATGTGTTAGTATCTCTATGGATTATTTTTTCATGTATCACTTTATTTACCCCAAAATGTTCCTCTATTTTTTTCTGAATTTTAGTTGTTGTTGTGGCATATTCAGGTCCCTTTTTCCAGTTGTCAACTAGGGTGGATTTAGAGCCCAAGGCCCCCATACATCTTACCGGCGTAGAGACACTTGGAGAACAAGAGTCAGCATGCACTAGTGCTTGAGTTTGCAACCCTGACACCCCCACCTCCATACCACTATGATCTTCCATGGAGCCTCTAGCACTATTATTTGGCAGGCATTTTGTCACTTTCAGCTCCTCCCATTCCGGGGCTCTAGGATCATCATGTAGTGAGCTACTCCTTAATTTCATTAGACTGTTAATTCTTATATATATATATCAATAAAGAAATGGGGGGAGGTAGAAGGCTGTGGGTAAGGAATGGTATGGGAGAGGAAAATGTCTGTCTTTCCCAACACGTGTTACTGTAGACAAAGCTAATGGGTCCAGCTCTTCTTGTTTCCCACGTGTGATTAGAACGCGTGGGAGCCGAGCGTGAAAGTCAAGAGGCTCAAAGGCTAACAGCCCCCAGTCGCAGCCCAGCGCTCTTCCTGCTTCCCACGCGAGGGTGCACTGCACGTTGGAGCTGAGCTGAGCGGCTCAAAGGCTACAAGCCCGCAGTTGCCGCCCAGTGCTCTTCCTGCTTCCCACGCGTAGGCTGCCGTGCACGTTGGAGCCGAGCAGCACAAAGGCTAAGAGTCCACAGTCACCGCACGGAGCTCCCATTATTCCCCACACACGTTGCTTCTAATAATCGCAGTGATCGTACGGATCGTAGGAGTTGTATTAAGTTATTATTAAACTTACTCTTAGCGTTCTTAGAGTTTTTGCCGCGATTACAGCAGCGTTGTCAAAGAGTTCAGTTTCTCTCAGTTCATATAGTCCCTAGCAAATGTCAATGTAGTGGCTACAATTCAGTTCAATGACGATTTACCTGGTAGCATGAAAGATGGATCACGGTTCCCCGCTCAGCCTTAGCCGACTGCAATGACTGCTTCCACTTGCACACCACTTCGCGGTCCTGGGAGTTTTTAACTCCTTCACCTCCAGTAGTGGTAGACAGCGAGGTAGGACTTCCCAGCAGATTTTTGCACAGAATTCAGCCCAAAAAGAATGGAGACTGCAATGACTGCTTCCACTTGCACACCACTTCTTTCTCGTCTAGTTCCCACTCGTGAGAGGTCGTGAACTCTCTGCTTAGGTTGTCTGCTAGGATGTTGTCCACTCCCGGAAGATGTTCCGCTTTGATTTGGACTCTGTGGTGCAATGCCTGTGCCCATAGCAGCTGAGCTTCTTGTGACAATATCTCTGACTTGGTGCCTCCTTGTTTGTTCGTGTAATGCATGGTGATCGTATTGTCTGTCTGGATGGTGACCACCTGGCTGGCTAATACCAGGCGAAAAGCTTTTAGCGCCCACCGTATTGCCCTGAGCTCTAAGACATTGATGTGCAGTTGAGATTCCTGAGCAGACCATGTGCCCTTGGTTTGGAGGTCCTCTAGGTGAGCCCCCCAGCCGGACAGATGCATATGTCCTGAGGAGAAGGGTAGATGTTGGTGCCTGAAAGGGCATTCCATGTAACAGGTTTTGAAGTGTATTCCACCATCGAAGTGCCTTGTGTAATGTTTGCGGTAGTTGGACGGTATCCTCCCATGAACCGAGTGCTTGTTTCCATTGGTGGTCCAGGACCTCCAGGATTGGTCTCATGTGAAGTCTGCAATTTGGTATGAGGAATATACAGGAGGACATCATGCCCAGGAGAGATTTGAAAGAGCATACCGTGGTTGCCGCTCTGTTTAGGAACCATGAGGTCAAGTGGAGAATAGCTGTTATTCTGTCCGCTGAGGATCTTACCCTGGGGATGCAGGTGTCGAGGTCCGCACCCATGAAGAGAGCTGTTTTGCTGGGCACAGGACAGGATTTCGTTTTGTTGTTTGAAAAACCTAACCCTTTTAAGAGGTTTATTGTTCTCGAAACTGCCAAGCGTGCAAGTTTGTATGATCTTGCCCTTATCAACCAGTCGTCTAAATATAGGAAGACTTCTGTTCCCGTCCTTCTGAGTTTTGCTGCTACCGGTGCAAAACTCTTGGTGCTGCCTTTAGGCTGAACGGGAGAAGACGGAATTGGAAGGTTAAGTCCCCTATTGCGAACCTGAGGAACTGTCTGAGCAGGGTGGATGGGAATGTGGAAGTAGGAGTCTTCCAAATCTAGAGTGGCCAGGAAGTCGTGCAGGTTTAGCCAAGGTAAGACACTTTGCAGGGATATCATCTTGAATTTGATGCGCTTGATGAACTTGTTGAGCACTCTTAGATCCAGTATCAGTCTCCACCGACCATTTTTCTTTTTGATCAGGAAGAAACGGGAGTAGAAACCTCTTCCCTTCTGTTGTCTGGGACTGGTTCGATAGCTGCTTTTAGGAGCAGTTTTCGAATTTTGGACATGACATGTCTTAAAAGATTTACCTTGCGAGGGGTGGGAGCAAAGGATGGAGGTCGATCTAGAAACTATGGTGTGACCCTTGTGGATCACCTGCAACACCCACTTGTCCGATGTTATTGACTGCCAACGATGGAGAAATCGGCTTACTCCCCCCCCCCCCCACCCCTCCGGGATGTGACGTTGAGGGGGAACACATGATCTGTCAATTTTTATTTTCCTGGGTCTTGCCCTGGTTGAGCCACGCCTTTCCCTCTGGAAGTACCTGCCAAAGGTTTGGTGGTATCTGTTGTCCTGGAAGGTGTTTCCCTGTGTTTTTTGGCCATAAGAGGGATGATTGAAGCCTCTGAATTTATATGATGAATCTCGAAAGGGACAAAAAGATCTGCAGTCTTTGTCCTTGTCTTCAAGGGAATTAATGGCTCGAGCTGTGTCCGTGTCCATCTTTATTCCTTTGAGGTGGTCATCGATCTTCTTACCAAATCAGTCTCGCCCATCGAAGGGCATGTCCAATATTTGAGCTTGTACCACCGGTGTGAAATTTGTTGCTTTCATCCAGGCTTGTCTCCTCAGAACAGTACAGTGAGCCATTTGCCTGAAACCCGATTCCGCCACGTCCACTGCTTCGTCAATCATATGATCTTCCCCGTCCGCTACGATTGTTCTGGCTTCATCCTGGAGATCCGCTGGTAAATGCTTGGTTAGTTTAGACATACGCAACCATAGCTCGCGGTCAAAATGCACTGTCATGGCTAGTGCATTGCCCGCTCTGATGGTAAGAGAGGCTGACGAGGATACCGTCCTGCTCATGGCTTCTAACCTACGGCCTTCCTGGTCAGGAGGTGCCGATGAAGGATTGGCCAACTTTTTTCTGCCTGCCACCGTGATGACAATCTAGTTTAGTATGTCCCCTTAGACAAAGTGGCACAGTGTCCGGAGCTTTGTATTTCTTTTCCGGTCTTGAAACCAGAGCGGGAGTAGATACAGGCGTAGCCAATATCTTTGATCCAGATTCCCAGATGGTATCAAGAAGAGGTATAGTAGTGACTGTCCTTCTGTGTTTGTCCCTGTGCTCAAAGCACTGACTTTTTCTCTTCAGATGTGACTTGTAACTTGAAGTCTGCAGCTTTACCGATAATGGTATGAAAGGATACCAAATCGTCTGGTGGTGAGGAATCTCCTGGAGAGTCTTCATTCTAGTTTTTCAACTATGTAATCATACCATTCGCTATGAGTGTCAGACTCATGAGTAATCTCCCCTTCCTTGGGGTCAGAAAAATCTCAGAAAGGATCATTTTGCCAGTCTGAGACCAATGCGGTTGAAGGCACAATTGTAGGGTCTCAAACAGGTGATCTTGGCCTAGGCGATGATCTTGAAGATGGGACACTTGTCGGTGAAGCACCAAGCGCCCTGCTCCTGGATCTGCGAGGAGGCTCAGGTGAATGTGCCCTTTTATGTGGCCTGCTCCGGAAAGGAGACTCTCTAGGTGTGCTATGCATAGGTGAGATGCTCCTCTGTGGAGGCATTACCTCTTTTGGAATGGATAACTTATTATTTTCTGCTTGACGTCTGTTGAATTCTTCAATGATCCTTTGCATCGAGCCAATGAGAGCTGGATCGTACGAATCGGCAGGTTCCTCCAGTTAGCTGCCAGCGAGGACAGTGTTCCTTGGGGGTAAGGCAAGGTTGCCCGCCAACAAATTCTGTGTCTGAGAGCTCCTCCTGAAGAACTATGTCTGGGAGTTCTGTCATTTCCCCTTAAGGAGAAAGTTGTGCTCCTATTGGTTCATGAGTCACCGATATACGAGGTACCGGTTTTTCGTTGGGTGGTGTAACAGTGGCGTCTGCAGTGGCTGTTTTGAGCTTTGGTTTCTCTGTGGACGAAGGAATTGATTTTGTCGTAGACGGTGCCGATATATGCTTCGTAGACAGTGTTTTTCTGGACGGTGGCTTCGAGGACGTTGACAGTTGAGCGTGTTTATCCGTCAATGGGATCTTCGTGGATAAGAGATTCGTGGACAAGTGATGGGACTCCGTCGACAAATGTTTTGTGGAGGCCGATTTCGACGACGATGATGATGATGATTTGGTCGATGACGAGGTTTGAAGTGTCGTCGTTGTGGATGATAAAGGTTTCGTTGATGGCTTGGTCGTCGATGGGCCTCTATCACTATGGCTGCTCGTAGACGGGTTATCCGTTGACAATTGACCCCCGCCTGGGTTTTTTGAAAATGCCTCCTTACCTTTGGAGGTGGTTTTTTCTTCAGGATGACGTTTGTGATCCGAGAGCCAAAGGGGGTATTTCCACCTTCCTCTTACTTTTGTGAGAGGGGGAGACAGAGGCCCTTCTCTTAGAGGTTTGTCTCTCAGATGGATTAGAAGAATGCACAGGAGATTTTTTGGCAGTTCTTCGTCAGAAGATAGACCTTTGGCTTCTAAATGGAGAAGTCTTCTATGTCTATCCTGCAGGATCTTGTTGGAGAAAGTCCTGCAAATGTCACATTTATTTATATCATGAGAATACAGGCAGCAGATGCATTGCTCATGAGGATCCTTCATGTAGACTAGTTTCTTCATGCACCTCGTGCATTCCTTGAACAGGGAAGGCTTTTTGGCAGTTGTAAGTTCAGCCATACTATGAAGAGGATTTCACTCAACGAATTTTAGATGAAAAATAGTGTTTTCTGAGCCCAGAAACAGAGCAGAAAGAGTTTGAACAGGAGATTTCAAAAAGATATATTTAAGGTAAACCCAATATATTTAACAGGAGAAAGATTACAAAAAGCTCAGACAGCTGGAGGATTTCCTCTGTCAGACTGCGGTGAAAAATCTGAAGACGGCTGACTGGGGCGGAGTTTAAACCCTGCACCTCATTGGTTAGGGTCATAAAGGACCAAAGTTAGGTGGAGGGACTACACAAGTGAATGGCTCATAGTTCATAACGGGCAATCTACAGTAATTTCTATGGAAATAATGTATATAATTTATAATTAATAATTTTTTAAATCACAAAGGATTCCCAGTCTGACAGGGAATATGCAAGCATCTGAATCTATGAAAGATCCAATGCTGGAGAAATTGAGCTGCCCCTTTAAATGTAGTATAATGCGCGGTTTTGGGAGTGGGAACACCTTGTTGAGGCCCCACCCTGCCTCGCCTCACCTCAGTGCCCTTTGAACGCATCAGAAGCTACTTTTAGTACATTTTAGCCCTTGGAATACTAGCGAGGGAAGGTGGGTGGGATGTATGGAGAAAGGGGACTATGGACTAAGAGTACTCTAGTCATTACGGTGAGTAATTTGAATTACTCATGCGTCCTATCCCCTTTCCTCCATCCTGGTGGGTGATTCCATCAAACAAGACCATAGAGTGGAACTGTGACAACCTGCCTCATAACTAGGATGAAGTGAAAAGATTCTTCAGAACCGCCTGCCCAAACTCTACATCGCGTCTGGAGCTGGTGTCCAGGGAATAGTGCTTACTGAAGGCTGACAGACTGGCCCAAGTAGATGCCTTCCTGGTGACATCCCAAGAAGAATGCCTCTGAAATGCGACGGCCGTGGCCTTTGCTCTTACCACATGGGTATGACTCCCCTCAGGAACAGGTTTGCCCATGGTGTGTACGCCGCCGAAATGGCCTGAACCATACAACGGGCGATGGAAGGCGTGGAAGCCTGAGAGCCAGGGGAGGAGCCCCCAAAAGTCACAAACAATGCTTCTCGGACTTCCTGAAGGATTTGTCCGAGATAGATCAAACTTAATCCAGGCCCTGGGACACAGGTGCCAAAGGGGTCCACCCTAGCTTTAGAGCCGCAGCCAAGTACAACAGCCGTTGAGGGGGGAGTTGTTGGTGGTACAAGAGGTGGTGGGGGTCGTTACAACTAATAGGGCCTAGACTGGTGGAGGGATCAGCATTAGAATCACCAGCAAAACGGGAGGAATACCCAAGCAAGGAGGTGGGGTGGAGGGGACTGAGGTAGTACTTTCTGGGGGATGACCTCCCTCACAATGTCCTTCAAGAGCCCCTTCAATTGAGGGGCACGCATGAGGAAGCGTTCTAAGAAGTGGTCCTCAATAACCGCTGGGTCCCTAGAGGTCCTGCCCTCTGAGGCGCTTTGCCTCCGCTCCTGGTCAAAGCGCCGAGGCGCCTAGTGCGCATCGCTTTGGTCTGTGAGGGGAAGATGTACCCTTGAGGTGATCAAAAATCTGCACCGTAGGATGTGCTGCCGGTTCCAGAGGGAAGGGGGTTGAAACATCCTGCAAAACCCACTCGATGGGCAAAAGCACTGGCGTGCCCTGAGCTGGATCCAAGATGGCCGCCTGAAAGGCAGGCCGCTCCGCCATTTTGAAACCTTGCACCACACTCTGGGAGGGAGGGCGCGAAGGCACCGAGCTAGGAGGTCTCCGACACAGGAGTGAACAGCTCTGGTCTTGCAACCTCAGATCGCTGCAGTAGTTGCCAAGCCTTCAGCCGGACGGCCAGCAGTCAAAACGGCCTGGGTGACTGCCTTGGAGCAAACTTTGGTAGGCTGGGAACCCTCGGCACCTGTCCGGTAGCCGTGCTGGATCTAGCCGAGGAACGACTCTTCGAGCTGGCACTCGAAGATTCTTTACTCCCCTGGTGTAGAAGAGGACAAGCCTCATCTTCCCGTGGACAGCCGGGTAGAGCCCCCGAGCTCCTCGGCCTGGGGGTCTGTAACATGGAAGGCCTCCGGTCTGTCCATTGATCGCCTGGAAGAGCCTGGGACCCCTCTGCTTGGGAGCTGGTAGCCTTAGAGGCCTTAGGCCTACCAGAACCTGAATGCAAGGACCTGGTGGGTGGGCAAACCTTGTTGGCAATAGCGCTGGATTAGGTTAACACCCTGGATAGGATTACCCGTTGAAGAGCATCAGTACACCTTGCTGTGGTTTACATTTTGGTTTCTTATTATTGATTTCTTAACCATTGTCATAGCACGTACAGTGCAAAGCACATTTGAGAAGAGCCAACACGTGTTTCGACCGAAGGCTTTGTCAAGGCAGAATCAGTTTGATGGTGGATCCTTGTATAAGGATAGGGGATGCCAGGGGGGTGATCAGTATTCAATATCCCCAAAGGAGGCTGGATAACCACTGTGGATCTCAAGTGGGTGAATCGTCTATGCAATTGCACTGATCAAAGTGATGAAACCCTGATTCGTAGGAACCCCGGCGAAGGAGTCTCCGTGCTGGATCGAGGGCCAACCTTCTCTTGACGAGAGGTCTCTCAAATGAAGTCCTTAAGGTGGGGCGGAGGAAAAGTGTGGAAGATCTCCCTCCACTGTGACAAACTATTCTTCAATGCCCTGTGACCGAGAAGTCTGCAGGCCACACATGAGTGCCAGTGGTGGTCAGGCCCCAAACGCTCAAGAGAGTGCATGGGGGTCTGAGGCCAGGAACGAGCGGCCGTAGGAGGCCCATTTTATGAATCCTCCTGCGGCCGACATGCATCAGGGAGGTGAGGCCCCGAAGGGAAGTGAATATGAATTGAGAAAAAAAACAGATCATGCAGGAAGCTAAAAAATAAAGTATCTGTGCTGGCTGCCAGGCCCAAACCCGTCCATACAGAAAAGGGGACGGAGGTGAGGCGTTAGAGGGTGGGGCATTCCCATACCAGAGGAGGTGCCCGCAGTATACTAAGTATAAAGGGGTAGCTAAATGTTTCGCTGCCAAAGGTTCTGTTACTGTCCCCATGTCGGGGGATGCCCACAAGGATGAGAAAAAGGGACGGGACATAGGCGAAATCAATATTACTTAATGAAGAATCCCATTTGAAATATACTTCATTTCTTGGCAGAGACAACATAGTGTGGCATATCTTTCCTTGCATCA
The DNA here is from genome assembly GCF_040938575.1 of Ambystoma mexicanum. Lineage (NCBI taxonomy): Eukaryota > Metazoa > Chordata > Amphibia > Caudata > Ambystomatidae > Ambystoma > Ambystoma mexicanum. The sequence goes on along the minus strand of NC_090936.1, from coordinate 494,511,589 downwards.
GAGCTCAAAATATTCAATGCACATGTGGGCTTTCGTTCAATGCTTAGAAACAAGGTTAGTCCCAAAATATCAAAAGCAATTAGTAAATACAAAGTGCTTCCCTTATTCCACAAAGGAGATAACACCACAAAACCATATAACATACCGTTAGGCAGAAACCTGTGCAGTTCCCTTGGGGAACACTGCAAAAGATTTAAGACCACAGGTATAGCAGTAAACCCACTTGGTAGCAGTCTGCACCACCCAGATTTACCTGGCAGCTGTGGCTGAGCAGTCAGACTTCCCTCAAGAAGAGTTTGGCAGTATGTAAAGTATACACAATATGTACCCAGACACAATAGCACAAGCAAACACTGACCAGAGCTTGGTTTCAAAAGTATATAGTTATTTATTTTTAAGAACACATAAGTTGAAAACACTCTAGCAAAGTATAGTAAAAAAAACACTTCAAACACAGTTATAATGAAAGCAGTTCCGACCCTTACTCCTATCTAGACAACTCTAAGTTAACACCACATAATTAAAACAGAGGTGAGCGCTTAACGTTAGATGACACTCTAGTAGGTTCAAGAAAGGGATAAAAAGAACAGAAATGGGTTAAACACACCACTCTAAGGTCCAGAACACTTGCAATAGGCTCAAAGAAGCACAAAGTCACAAGTGAGCAAGGGTCACTAGGCAGGGCCCACTCTTAGAGTAGCCGGAGCGAAAATGTGCCCAAGATCACACTGTTATTAGGGATTCAAAGTCTTGCAAAGAGTTAGAAAGAGTTTAGAGTGGCTTAGAAAGTTTAGCCAAGGTGTCCCAGGCACTCCCAGGGTCGAAAGCCGGGGGCTAAATCTACCCCGTACAGTCGGTAGCAAGGGAAGCCAGGCGGAACACGGTACCTTAAGCGGGAAGGATCCTCCAGCGGTGGCAGTTGTTCCAGGCAGTGGCAGCAAGGCTCGACGTCGGTCAGGGGAGAAGAAGTTCTCGCTGAAGAGCAGAAGAAGAAGGTCGTTGCACTGCCCGGGAAGAAACCAGCCGCGGAGTCCTCCGGTTAAAGGGTTGTACCGACTTTCGTGGTTGGGGTAAAAGTGGTGGGGTTCCGGTTGCCGGGGTGCTTGGCACTGGCAAGGCGGCCACGAGATACCTCGAGAAGCGAAAAGAAGGCGAAAACTGGTTGTCCCCACCAGTCAAGGGAAGGAGCCACTCCGTTAAGAGTTCTCCTCGGTCGTCGGGAAAAGTGGTGAGACGGTTCAGCAGGGCTCCACCGGGTGGTGTCGTCGAAGCAGGTCGGCTCAGCTCTTCCCTCGTCGGATTCTTGGTCCTGTGGCGACTTCTGAAGTTCCAGTCCCCAAAGCCCTGCTTTTATGCAGCAAACCCCCATTCACCCAGCCTAGCTGTCACTCAAACATGCTAAGTGGTGAGCCGGCCGGCTCACCACTTGGGCCAATCAGGACGGAGTGCGACTTGAGTTACCAAGGTAACTCAGTCCAGGGTGCCTAAATCCCCCTCCACCCCTCCTAAGTACCCCAGACAGAGTGGCACCACTTTGGAGGGCTTCTGTGGAGAAGCCCGCCAAAAGTGGAACAAAGGGCTCCACTTTGGGTCAGAGTTACAGAGGCGAACGCCAACGCCATTTTAGAATCAAGTTTTGGCAAAAAGTCCCAACCGGAGTTATAATAATAAATATATAAACCGGCGGTATGTTTAAGGCTACCGTAAATAAATAATTAAATGTGTTAGCCTAAAACAATGGGAAATCCCATAGGGAAATATTCGCGGTCGAATATAAAAAGTAGTTTCCACTGCCACCAGCCAAAACTCGATCAGGGGGGACGGAGACGTGCCCCCTCGACTAACAGACCCTGGGGCAATCGAATTGCCCCAGCCAGTACGTCCACAATATGATGGTTTGTACTGGTTCTGTTCAGGATCCAAGACTAGCAAAGTCTTTGGTGACTTTACATGCCCTGGGAGACAGTAGTCAGTCCCAGGGTATGGAGTCTATGTTGGGGAGTCCCTAGGACACCCCTGGGTCACGGCACAGAGGGTGCTGTGTAACCCACATCACAAAAATACATGAGGCCCTATGGAGTAAAAGATCCCATAGCCCATTCAACACAAGGTTTAACCCAGAAAACACACTTCAACATGTCCAAGAGGAAGGGTAAAAGAGTCTCACTCTTGGCAGGAGAAAAAAAGAAACCCCAGAAATCCAGCAAAGCTGCTGGGGGACTCACTAGGTAGGGAAATTCAGCCTAAACAGAGAATTCTCCCTAACACATACAATACAAATCTGGTTCTTATTTTTTCCAGAAAAAACAATGGTAGATAGTCAAACAACTATGATTTATACAGTTGTAGGTCTGTAACATTGCTGCATAGAAAAGACACTTTCAAACTGCATTCAGAAAAAAATGCGACAGTCTACTGGAAGAGACAACTAAAATGTTTGTCTTAAGTAATGAATTCTAGAAGGGACCTTTTATAGTAAACCCTACTCTAGTTTCAACGTTGTCCTTGGAGGGGCCGGTTTTCATGAGGAATGGAAAGGGGGTGTTCAATGTGGGCCAAGAAATCTATTTGTGTTCTAAAGTGACACCCAATGGTCCTAAGACTACAAAAACAAACAAGGAAATCAGTGTGTAATGGGAATAATTAATGTACAAATTTTGGTGTCATCAACCTAAGAAACTAAGGGATACTCACTGTTCCAAGGCTGTTTTTGGAAAATCGTGCCTTTAAAATAAATTGGAGGTACTTGCAAAATACCCCATGGTTTAATGTAAATATTGTGTGTCAGAAAACATCAATTTCTAAAAGTTAAACCAAAGAAATCGGAATAGGTCTAACGGCTGGATATGTACCATTGAGTTCAGGAGAGAGGTAACGGTCACCAGAGATGTGCCTGTCAGAGGGCAGTCAAGTATCACCCGATTCAGATGATCAGATTCTGTAAAGACAATGAAATTGCGTCTGTGAGCACATCAGTGGCGGCGCTGCGCATGTCTGAAAAGATAACATAAGCATGTGGGAAAGGAAAGAAACCCAGTGGGACCCTTACCCCAATGAGAATGTTCGGGTTGTGTCTAGGAGGTAAACCACTGTCTGTTCATAGGTCGCATACAATGCTGTGCATGATCGCGTTTGTGCCTGAACAAAGACAAAGTGAGAGACAGAAGGCTTCGGCGGTTACTAAGTAACCTGACGATGTTGGCTACTGTGAGGAACTGATGGTGGTAACAAGACAGAGACAAGTGATCACAGTTCAAGGGTGTTTATTGAACAATGAATGCTGTATGCAGGTTGGAAAAACGCCCAACCTAAATCTCAGATGGGAGCAAGCGTCAAACACCAAATGAAAAATAAGGCAGCCCTAGTGGCGTTCTGTCAAATAAAAGGGCCTATACTAAGAAACCTATTGCCAAAACTTACAATTAATATAAAAAGGGTGTGGGATAGTTTTCAAGAAAAGAAAGAAGTGTTGTCAAATAATAGGTCAGGATGCAGTAACTTGGGGTCTTCATTCCCCACGTTTTGAACACTGGGTAAGACTGGATCTTTGAGCACAGTATTCTCTCGAGCTTTTCCCGGCATGAGATGACAGTTCAGTTCCAGCTATCACGGCTGTTGATGGCCAAGTCTCATTTCACTTGAGTCTCTTGCCTTCGAGGACCCGACGTATTCAAATAATAAAACAGTCTTTTAATGGGCTTTCAATGGCAACTTTAACCCCGGGATTCTCCTCTTCTGGGCGCAGATCCACCGAAAGTTCCTGAATGATATCAGGACACTGGGATAGCTACTTTCTCTCACTTTCAAGGGCCTGTCATGTTACAAAATGAAGTTCAAACAAAAAGTTCCTTTAACAAATGAAAGTCTGTTTCCTTGTTTTACTTAGGGTGAGGATTGTTCACCCTTCGGTCCCCCTCTTCTGGGCGCTGACCCCTCTCTGTTAGGGAGAATTCTCTCTTTAGACTGAATTTCCTAACCTAGTGAGTCCCCCAGCAGCTTTGCTGGATTTCTAGAGTTTGTTTTTTTCTCCTGCCAAGAGTGAGACTCTTTCTCCCACTCTTGGACATGATTTATGGTGTTCCTTTGACTGTTAATGTGTTTTATGGGCTATGGGGTCCTTTACTCCATAGGGTCTCATGTGTTTTTACTATGTGTGTTACACTGCACCCTCCATGCAGTAACACAGGGGTGTCATTGTGACACCCCACCATAGACTCCATACCCTGGGACTGACTACTGTCTCCCAGGGCATGTAAAGTCACCATTGGCTTTACTAGTCCAAAATTGTGAACAGAACCAGTACAAACCATTATATTGTGGAAGTACTGGAAGGGGTTAATTAGATTACTCCTGGGTTTGTTTCCAAGGGGGCACTGTCCAGTCTCCCCTTGTCGAGTTTCTGGCTGGTGGCAGTGGTTACCACGCAAAATATTTCCTATGGGATTTTCCCATTCATTTTAAACGTACCACTTTTTTGGTGCAATGTTAAAGATACCGCCGGTTTATTTAATATAAAATCACCGGTTGGGTCTTTTTGCCAGAACTCTTTCACAAAATGGTGTATGTGTCTGTCTCTGTAACTCCAACCAAAGTCGGGCCCTTTGTTCCACTTTTTGGCGGGCTTCTCCACAGAAGCCCTCCAACTAGTGCCACTCTGTCTGGGATTCACAGGATGTGTGGGTGGGGGAATTGGCACCCTGGACTGCACTGCCTTAGCAACCCAAGTCGCACTCTGTCTTGATTGGCCCAGTGGTGAGCCGCCCGGCTCACCACTTATGTATGTATGTATGAGTGACAGCGAGGCTGTTGAATGGGGGGTTTTCTTAATAAAAGCAGGGCTTTTTGGACTGGAACTTCAGAAGTCGCCACAGGACCTAAGAAATCCGAAGAGGTGAGAAGCTGAGCCATCTGCAACGACGACACCACCGGTGGAGCCCTGCTGCAACGACCTCACCACTTCCCCGACGACAAGAGAAGATCTTCTGCTGCAAGAGTCTTCTCCCTCTGAGCTGGTGGGGACAACCAGTTCGACATTCGGCTTCCAGGACGCCCCTTGGTCGAATCGCCAGTGCCAAGCACCCCGGCGGACGGATAGCCAAGCTTCAGTCCACTGGGACCGCGAATAAAAGGAGTGCACCTTTTAACCGAACGAACTCTGCGGCTGGTTTCATCCGTGGGCAGTGCAACGACTCCAAGTTTCCTCCTCGATGAGATCTTCTCTTCCGCTGGTTGAAACCACAAACTGCACCCGCTGCCAGGAACAACTGCCACCGCTGGAGCTTCCTCACTTTTAAAGGTACTGCGTTCCCCCTGGCCTCTCTTTCTTCGGATCGCTAAAGGTGACCCTTAAATTCTTGGCTTTCCAACAGGGTTGGCCCCCAGACCTTCTAACTTTATCTTTCGCATCAAACCAACCTCTTTTGAACATTTTTTGCAAATACTTGAGTACATTTTTAAACTGTGATCTGGGGCACATTTCGCCTTGCTCCATTTAAAGTGGCCCTGGCCTATGAACTTTGGCTCTACAGTAGACTAGGCCTTCCCTAACTTGCTGTGGTCTTAGAAAAGAGTTGGGAACTGTTTATTTTCATGACCTGTCTTTTTCTCTCCCTCTAACTTAATTATTGGTCGCCTTCTAAGTTAAGCGCTTGCATCTGTTTTTACAACTAGTGGTGTTTTAACCTAGACTTGTCTAATAATTATTAAGGGATGTGTGTATACTTTATCTGACTGTGTTTGAACTTGCTTTGATTTAGAGTGCTTAGTGTAGTTCCTAAAGTGTGTTTTAAATAAATAATTATATACTTTTGATACCAAGCTCTGGTCAGTGTTTGTTTGCTCCACTGTGTTTTTGGCCCATTTGTGTATGCTCTGCATACTGCCCTATTCATCTTGAGAGAAGTCTGACTGCTCAGCCACAGGTACCAGGTAAATCTGGGTATTGCAAACTGCTACCAATTGGGTTTACTGCTTACTCCTGTAGTCTTAATCTTCTTGCAGTGTTCCCTATGGGAACTGCACAGGATTCTGCTGAACAGCCACCTTTCATAATTAAAAAATAGAAAAAGAAAAACGTATAGACTCCATCTACTTAATATTACTCAATAAGATTTTCCAACATTTCCATTTGCATTTTGTGTTATGCTAATGGCAATATTGTGGCGTTTACCCCCCCTGTTCCAGGGATGGAACGGTGGATACCTGCCTGGCAGCCCAAGTTATCAGCCCAAGCGAAGCAAGGGTGGATAGTGAGATCTCTGGACCATTATCCCCCTTATTCCAGCCCCTGTAATGGGGGATGAAGGCCATTAGCACCCTAGTTCCCTAAGTGGGAACCTGGGGTGCTAAAAAAAGGATTTTTCTTCTTACACCGGGACGAGTGCTGTGTCCCGGTGTAGGAAGAAAAATCCTTTTCCAAGATGGCCAGCATGGAAAGGGAAGGTGGGGTTCCGTACCGGGCCCCTCTTCGCTTTCCATGGCAGTCTGCAGAAGGTGAAAAGAGAACCCTATGACCATATAACCACAAGCACATTTTTCTTCCCTTTCAAACCTATCCCGATTTCGAAAAACTTTACCAAAAAGCCAGTCGCAGGTGGACATGACCACTTTAACCCCATGTGTTGTCCCTCGTGGTCATGGCCAGTAGCCCGATTGTCCGGATCATGATCTTATTCCATGACGCAGACAATCTGGCCACTGTCCATGGCCACAGGCTACTCCTGAGTCACCAAAGGTAAATCACTATTTTTTTGTACACTTGTCAAAAAACTAAATCCATTCAGACTTTACGAAAACATTTATATCTAGATCTATAATCTTTATGCAAACCTTTGTGTAGATTTGTCAACTGGCACCACATTTATAAGCCTTTACATTATTTTGATAACCCCCCCTCTAATTTTGCCCCTTCTTCACAGAATCCCACCAAACTTTGCAAACACATTCAGAATCAGGATGGGAATATGATTGCAAAATTTCATGCCATTTCATCGAGTTGTGCCAAAGTTATATGCCATCCAATAACTGCTCCCAAACATCTGAAGTGTCCCCGAACTTCTCAGGACTGTTCGGCGAACATCTGAACTGTTTGCGGACTTTCGCGGCAAAAAACACCCGGTTTTTTTGCTTCTTGCAGCCATATTCCATCCCATCCTCATCACCCCTCACCTCCCCAGAGATTTGATAAATTTGACAAGCGCAATGTTGTGTTTTTAAATTTGTTTTTACAGCGATGTCCGCGAATCCAATATGGCGGGTGTTTCCAAAAATCTGACGCACCTCATGCCAACCAATCAGCGAACACGTGTGTCCCCGCGGGCATGATGCAAGTCTATTTGCCAATCGGTGTCCTGTCCGCGGAGCGAACAGGGAAGTGTCTGCAGAGCAGACAGATATCACTAATTTTTCTGCCTTACGTTTTGGTCATTTACAAAAAAACTACTGGACGGAATTACACCAAATTAACAAATGCATGCTTTCGGAACCAAGCTACCACTCCTGCTGCAAATTTGGTGAAAATCCATCCAGCGGTTTGGGCTGTAGGCGTGAGCAAAGTTTTTTCCCCATTATGTCTATGGGAAAAAAAAATTGGGGGTCCCTCCCTATAACTTTGCCCCCCCCTTGACCAAACCTCACCAGACTTTGCAAAAAAAGTATATGACCCACACTGATTTATTCTGCAAAGTTTGGTGAGGATTCGTCCAGGGGAAGCGGAGCTATAAGCCAACCAAAAAGTGCTCTTCCTATGGGTTTAGCAACTTAATCACAACTACATGGCCGCTACCGCAGGCCATGTAATATATATATATATCTGAACATTTTGTTAATAGACATGTGCTGAGATCTGTTCAGCAACACAATTGCACTGATCACACATCTAAATCCCAGCCCACGCCAACATTAATTTAGTTATGCAACAATAATTGTTCTCCTAGCGTTTCAATTAATCTGACGTGTTGGGCTGTTTTTTCACCACAACTGTGCCGCAGATAGAAGCACAAATACTGTCAACTCGAGTTTCGGCCTTCTAGTGTATATAGTTCTTATGAAAACAAATGACTTTCTTCACGACAGACGCAATTGACTTTTAGCTGGTCGATGAATACTTCATGGACACCGTCGTGAGCATCACCATTGTAGAGTAATTTAACGACAGGGATACGTAGGAGTACAGGAATCGAAACAGTCTCACCCCGTAACAAGTGTGCATCTAGTCATTTGAATAAAAGTTGGCACCAGCTGGGATTTATACCAGCAGTGTTAGATGTGTGATCTGTGCAACTGTGTTGCATAACACCTCACCATGTTGTGTCTATGTTCAGGTATATATATGAGGATTAATGTTTGAGGTTGATAGTTTGGTGGATGAGTGAGTGCGCTCAGTTCAGGTGCACAGTAATTTTGTAAGTTATTTTATTAATTGTGCTCAGTGTTTTTCACGAGTTTATGCAATTTAAGGTTGTGTCTCTTTATATGCTTGTGGTTTTGTTCCATTTCAAAATGGATTACTAATATGTACAAATTGTTTCATATTCAACATTCATGCGTTTTTTGGTTTATGTATAACTGACTAATAACATTTACTTAATTTGTTCAATTTGGTATGATTCTCCTTAAAATGATTCTCCATATTGGCTAACTATCTACATTGGTCTTTTTCCTCCCCATGTAAACCTTTAAATTGTGCAGAAAACTGCTAGTCTCCTCCATAGCGCATCCGTCTACTTTGGGTCGTAGTGCCCCAGCCAATGACACTCTTCCTCCCAAGGTCCATCCCTGGTGGCCATCTTCAGATTTGGTAGCGCACAAAGTGGCAGTATGAACCAAGAAGAGCCAAAGAGGGGAAGAAGGGAGGGTTTATATGTGAATCCATACAAGAGACATCAGAGAACAAGAGGTACAGGTAAATAACTGGTTCCTTCTCCAGCATGGAGTCACAAGCTCATGCATACGATTACACAGCAGTACATATACACACCACAGGAGGTGGCAAGGCTCACAGAAGCAATACACTTACCCCTGGAACAGACTCACCTCAAACAAACAGGTTGTTCAGCACTGCTTGGCCGACCCAGGACTCTACCCTGGAATCCCTGTTTACGCAGTACAACCTTGTGCAGGTAGACCTCCACATAAAGCCCTACAGATGTCAAGGCAGGGAGGACCAGAGATAAATGCGGTCGTCGCTGCAATGGCTCTGGTTAAATGGGCTCTCGGCCAGCCTGGAAGCGGTCTGTTGGCCAGAAGAAGGCAATGCATGATACAGCATGAGAGCCACCTGGAGCTGCAAGTTTTAAGACAAGGCCTTTCCATGTCCCACAGGCCCCAAAAACACAAAAAGCGGGGAAGCCTTTCAAATTTCTTTTGTGCATGCAACATAGAACCTTCAGTGCACATGCAACGTCCAGCAAATGCAAAGCCCGTTCAGCAGGCAAAGAAGGATTTGTGAAGAAAATTGGCAGAACTCAAGGCTCGTTGAGATGAAAGTCTGACAGAAACTTAAGGATGAGTTTGTCGAATCACTTTAGGGTCCTGGAAGGACAAATACAGAGGCTTACAGGAAAGGACCTGTATTTCCCCGACCCGCCTGGCCGAGGTTATCGCCACCAGGAAGGCAGTCTTCCACGTCAGAAACTTCAATGGGGCTCAATCCATTGGTTGAAACAGAGGCTCCATTTGTTTAGATAGTACGACGTCGAGCTCCCACGCCACGAAGGAGCCTTCACCGGAGGGAATGTTCTGAAGAGGCCCTTGAGGAACTCTTTAACCAGACTGTGTGAACACAAGGAGAGTTTGCATGGGGTCCATGTTTAACAGGAATTGGCGGCCAGGTGGACCTTAATGGAGTTGTGGGCAAAGCCAGCGTTGGCCAGCTAGAGGAGGTACGTAAGAAGCTAGAGAGCAGAGACGCGCAGCAGTGAAATCTTCTGCGGCCAGAACCAGACTGTAAAGCGCTTCCACTTGTGTTTGAAGCAAGCCAATGTAGAGGGGGCCCTGGTATTAGCTAAGATTTTCTTGCATTCTAAAGGCAGCAAATAGTGTCCACATTCTAAGGTTGCAGGAGCCAGGCTGTGAGGCTCAGATTCTGGGTTGTGACCCTCCTTCTCTGAAGAGGAAGTCGGAAGGTGGAGGCAGCTTGATGAACAGAGCCACCAACAGATGGAGAAGGTCAGAGTACCAGATCTGTCTGGGCTACGCCGGTGCAATGAGGATCATTTCGCTGTGGCAACATCAGAGTGTGTTGATCACTCTAAGCAACAGCGGAGATGGAGGAAAAGTGAACAGGAAGAGGCTCTCCCAGGGGAACGAGAAGGCATCCACCAGAATCAGCCGTCACAGAGGTCAATCTGAGGGAGAGCCCACTTGTTGAACAAAAGCGACAGCTGTGCCTGCTGAAGTTTCCATTGGTGGCAGGACCGCAGCTCCCTGCTGAGAGAGTCTGCAACGGTGTTCTGGACGCTGGGCAGGTGAAATGGGATGAAAAACATGCACTGAAGAATGGCCCAGTGATACATGAATTGCACTTCAAGGGATAGCGCGGGGGAGCGCATCCCGCACAGTTTCCTGATGCAAAACATGGTGGTGGTGTTGTCTGTGAAGATCTGCACGACCTTTCCCTGGAGCCGAGGCTGAAGAGACTTGAGGGCCCAGAAGACTGCTCGCAGTTCCAGGACATTGATGTGCAACCCCTTTTTCTCCGGGCGAGAGAGGCCTCTGGATTGAGAATTTTCTATGTGGGCTCCCCAACCTTCCATAGGAGTCGGTTGTAACTGTAGCCGGATACGGGGGATCTGAGAGGGAGCGCCCTGTGAGGTGTGGACAAACTGAACACCATTGCAGGGCTTGACGGAACACCTGATTGTGCCACCTAACACCCAGAAATTCTTAAAAGGGATATCATCTGTAGCCTGCAGAAGGGGACCAGATACAAGAATACATCATCCCCAGCAGGGACTTGATGGACCAGACTGTTGCCAGAGGCTATCGACAGCTGTTGGACCCTTCCAATATTGGCCTGCAATCTCTTCCGCGGAAGTCGCCAGACACAAGACTGTATTGAGTGAGGCACTCGGGAACAGTGTGTTCTGCGATGGCTCTACATAAGACTTCAGATAGTTTGAGAACCTGAGCAAAGTCAGAAGTCGGAGGGTCCCCGCAGTGTGCTGGGTTGCCAGCGCACAGGAGCTGTACCGGATAAGGAAATCATCCAGGTAAGGGTAGACGTGGATCCCTTTCCAGCACAGGTGCACTTCCACCAGGGCCAAGCATTTGGTAAACATCATCTGGGCCGAAATCAGGTCGAAGATGAGGGCCTTGAACTGATATTGTCACGACTGAACGACAAAATGCAGGACCATTCCATGTTTGTGATGAATGGGGGATGTGGAAGTACGCATCCTCCAAATCAAGTCTTGCCAGAAAATCCCCCTCCTCCAGTTGGTCGAGCATGTGTTACAACGTGACCATCCAGAACTTTTGGGATTTGAGGAACTTGTTGAGGTGTTGCAAGTCTAGGATTGGTCGCCACCCTCCTAATGTCTTTCTTACCAGAAAGTATCTGGAGTACACTCCGGAGCCCCAGATATGCTGAGTGACCGGTTCTATTGACCCTTTGCATAGTATCGCTTGGACTTTCTGCAGCAGCGGTGCCTTTTGCTGTTCTTGTCACACGACAAGAGGAATGTGGGGGCACTTGTCCTGAAATTCTGAAGTGTGCCTCTGTTGAAGAGCATCCAGCACCCATTTGTCTGTAGAGATCTTTCGCCACTGATAGACAAAGTATGATAGCTGGCCTCCCACTGGGGTGCAGAAGTGGGGATGGGGGTCGTGGGCTGGTTAAATCCTGCTTCATGGTCTGGATCCTGGATGGGGGCAACGACGATGCTGGGAGCATCCCCTCTAAGCCTCCTGCGCGGAAGAGCGGGACGGCCGACGATAGTGGGTGGTGAAACTCTGACTTGGAGATTTTCCCCTTGGAGGAACCCAAGGATGGACTCCTTTGTAAAAGGGCCCCCAGGAAACGCCCTGTCAGTGTCATTTTTTATGGCTTGGAGAGTTTAGTCGACCGCCTTGCCAACCAGATTGTTGCCATTGAACAGCACATCAACTCCTTTGGTCTGCACATCTGTGCAGAGGTTGGTGGCCTTCAGCCCATCGAGGCGACTAAGGGCTACACCATTTCCCATCTGGCGAAAGCCACAGTCCGTAGCGGCATGGTCAGGACCCACCTTACTTCCTGGAACGAGGCCAAGGCTTCAGTCTTCTTGGGCAGCTGGGGAACAGGTGCAAGTGGATCTTGGTCACCTGTCCTAATGTCCACCAACCGGGTGCCTTCCTGGTTGCAGCTCTTTTTCCCCCACTTAGCAAGCCCCGCCCACCTGGTGCATTCCTGGTTGCCACTCTTTTATCCTACTTAAGGAGCACTCCGGCCTCTTTTCCTTTGCAGATGGGAAGCAGGTGCAAATGGATCTAGGTCACCTGGCCTAAGCACCACCCACCTTCTTAGCCCTGCCTCTTCCTTCCTGCTGTTAACTCATAGATCAAAGGCGTTTCTCACCCAGGCGTCCGAAGCAAAGGGCAATTCCTGTTCGGACCAGGAGGATCCAGGGCCCAAATCCCTGCTCAGACAACAGGTAAGCATGCACCAACATGTGTTTACTCCCACTGTCCCCACAGGCCATCCCCACCCCTCTGTGATTTTCCCTTGTGCCCCCCCCTCTTCTCACACAGGTGTTGCCTCTTTTGCTTGATTTGTCTACCCTGCTCCCCCTCACCCACCCCCTTCAGCCTACTTTCTGCAGGAGTCTGTCCTGATACATTCTGGTTTCACCATCACCGTCTTGGGGCCAATGCTGGATTTTACTTTTATGGACTTAATTGATTCACGGTGCATCCCCCTTTCTCACGGTGGCCCTGAATCGTGCTGTTCTCATCTTCATCTTGTATCCAGGCTTGCAACATTATGTATTACTACTGACGTCTGCAATTGTGTACGCTCTTCCCCTCTTTCTTCTCCACTCTTTATGACTGCTTAAACTGTTCTCTCCTCCTCTCCTTCTCCCTTTTTCTACCTCCTCCCCTTTCTTCTATGCGCTTACTCTATCAGAATTGTCCCCGGACCTAGTATAATAGCAACTTTGTCTGTCTCCTCACCCGTCCCCTTACTTGTCCCCAACCCCCAGCACCATCTGAAATGTTGTCAGGCCTAGTACGATAGTCGCTTGTTTTGTTCCTACCCTCCTTTACTGCACCCCTCTCCCTCACCTTTTATTTTTCTCAAGCTCTACCAGAAATGTCATCAGGTCTAGTATGGTAGTCGCCTGTCTGTTCCCATTTCCTTCCCACTCTCCCCCTCACTTCCTTATCAATGTCTTAGCTCTTGCACTAGCTGAAATGTAGTCAGGCCGAGTGCGATAGTTAATTTCACATCCTTACTGTTCATGGCCTGTAAGATTGTCTCTGTATTTTCCCTTGTTCCCTCCCTTGCCTTGAAGCGCTTTGAAACACATTGTGTATAGGTGCTATATAAATAAATTATCACATCATAATCATCAGAGAGGAAGTAATGGATGGGTCCCAATTTATACCACAACTTCCCGTCATACCTTGACAGGATGGCGTTGGCGGCCTTGATGGCTGATGTGGCCGTGGTGATGATGCGCTTGCCAGCCGCATCCAGCTTCTCAACCTCCTCCTGGTCTGGGGGTACCAAGGACGAAGAAGAGGGGTTGGAAGACCTCTTTCTAGCAGCGGCAGCAATGACCATGTCTGGCGAGGGCTGGGTCCTGAGGCACCCAGGAACCGAGTCTGGAAACCGTACTACTTCTCCACTCAGTCACGTTTAGCAGGAGTGGTATTTGGAGTCTTCATGAACGCTAAGTCATCCTCCCATATGCAGTGCAACAGTGTGACTGAGACAATGGTCTTCTTGGAGGACTCCCGTCATTCAAAAAGGAAGCCCTTCTTTTCCTTCTCCTCCGGCACCAGATAGAAAAGCTTGGCATCTTTAGATATTACAGAGTGGAATGAACCAATCTAGTCAAGCCGAGACCCTAGCGGGTGCGTCAACATCCAAGAGTTCCCGGGCCACAGGAATGTAGTCAAACTCCTGTGTGTGAGAACTGGTGGTATAGGTGTCCGTGCCCATCTGAACCATTTTCAGCACCTCCTTGGGCAACACCTGCGGCATTGGCCAAAGGGTAACAGGGGCCTTATGAGGGGATGTCGACTGAGCCAAAGGAAGCCTTGGAGGGCTCATTGTATAAACAGGGGCGGGAGCAGTGGCTGCTGTATCTCAGCCACCAGTGTATGGAAGGTGTTTAAGGGACATCTCTTTGGACATCTTGGAGCAGGTACAGCAGGAGGGCTAAACTGCTGAGAAGGGCTTAGACAAGGAGGTGGTCAGCTTGGGGCCAGGGTTATCGGGCACCATTGGAGCTGGCTGCTTCAAGGGATAACCCATACCTGCAGCCGCTTTCTGAAACATGTCAAGCATCTGCTCTTTGAAAGCCTCCCACTCGACCTTGGATGTAGGCCCAGATGAATTACTGGTTACATCCGACAGGTCAGATGGGAGGAAGAGGAATTGCTCAGAGAGATCTTTTTCAATTTCTTTCAATGTCTATCCTCCGTTTCAGGAGTAGGCCCCTCAGTATCTTGCTATGATGACTGGATGGTGGAGCAGGCCAGAGATTTAGATGGAGAACGGCCTAACTTGAGTGTCGCAGCACTCTCTCCGGTAGCGATTTAGAGTTATTTTCTACAAGAGCAGTCCTCAGTGATGTGATCGACACAGGCATCACAAAGAGACGCCATGTGGGTCCGTGATGGACATTTTGGAACTGCAGTGCCTTGTAGCGCTTGAAGCCCGATGCCTTGGGTGTGGACAATTTGCAAAACGACAAATTGATTGAAAATTCTCATGAGAGTGGTTTCTGTGAGCATCGTGCTGCAAGCGCCAAAACTAAGGAACTGAGGAAGGGGGGGCATAGTGACGTAGCATTTGAACGACTGACGTTACATCCGGAGTCGACAACTGCTGCATCAAGTCAAGAGGGATCAACGACCAACTCTGATTGCACCTTAGGGTTTATTTCGGCATAAGGCCATCAATGCAATTTGAAAATTGCTGGTCTGAATTTACTTATATCTGCGATGCTTGTTGGTGTCCAGTGTTCTTCAAAAGGCGGGAAACCTTCCTCATGATTAACAAGAGAAACCATGCTGTCTGACCTCTGGTATGTTTGCTTGGCATGTCCGCTAACTTCTGTGCATCCCCGTTCAGTCTTTCTTCAATGCCCACGGGTGTAGTGAACAGCGCGATTAGGCGTCTCTTAATCACAGGTTTTCGCATTCAGCCCAATTTGTCTTTTACCCGGGATTACCAGTTGAATAGTTTACTGTAATATTCCATGAGACACAATGGCTGCTGGGACTTTTAGTCCTCCGTTTGTGCAGGATTGGTCTTTCCACAGGAGGTAGCAATATACCGTGTACGAGGGAGGCTGATCTCACTCCTTCAACCTTCTGGGAGAGATCAGGTAGTGGCTGGGTCAACCCAGTTTCTAGCAGCTCACCACCTCACATAGTAAGATTGGGAGAAGGCTGTTTGAGAGACTAACCCCAAAGATTTGGCAGTCACCAGCCTTGACTTTGGTGAGATGTTTTTTTATGAGTGAATAAAAGCACCTCTACCGATCAAAGGCTAAATCAAGTCCTTTCTCTTGAGTCTATGGTAACTGTTTTGAAATGTGGATACATGTTTGACACTGTAAATCCTGACCAAGATACCTGTTAATGCGGTGTGCGATTGGTGGCCAGCAGGAGGATATCCATTTCCACCTGCTTTGCATCAGCCAGACCAGGAAGAATTGTTGCAATTTTTCAGGAGGAAGGTCTAAAGCAAACACTAAACTGCCAGAATGTTATCGGAGTGGGCTTGTCAAAGACTAAGTGAACTATTCTTTTTATATATTTTCTTCCCAAAAGAGTACACTTTTCTCTTACCCTCTAATAGGATGAGTCATGGAAGCTTTGCCTTGATTAACTGCAGCAACTATAAGCAAGAAAATGAGCAGAACGTTTAGAGGCTCAACATACATTTTTCTCCGGAACCGGTATATTTACCTTCTAGGATCCAGCTAGTAATACCTCCACATAGAGCTCTTACTGTTTTGGCCCTCTATCAATACTTCTGCACGATGGGGGGTGTGAGTTTTCTCTGCTCTGGGTGACAAAACTACTGACAGAATTCCACTTGGGTGAACAGGTGCTGGAAATATAGGCTGGAGGAAATCCATACCACTCAACACTCGCATGAAAAAACCTAGAGGAAAGAAGCTCTTAGACTGAGGGATCTGGATCTGATGAACTGTCAACAGTTGAAGATGGTTTCAATGAGCTTAACCTCAAGGTATCAGAACCTGACTGGATCAGAGATCGGAAAGGGCACATGCATCACAGGCTCAGACACCTATGTGGTACAAGTAACAAGGAATGAGAATTATCTGCCATACACGAGGTCCAATACACCCTGGTGGTTGAGTGGGGTGCAACAAATCGGTGCAGAATTGGATTCTGTCACATGGTCTGGGGTGATATTGTGGAGGCAGAGTCTGCTGTGCCCATTATAGAGTATTGCAACATACAGTGAACCTCTCAGGAGGGACGCATCAAGCATGGAAGTAAAATCCTGGTAGACGGAGCCCAGCGGAGGGCGGTCGAAAGTCTTGCTACCTTCAGACATAGCAAAGCATGGTTTAAAGAGGGCAGGAAGCTCCTTGTAATCACCGCATGAACATTACGCAACATGGAGCAGTGCCCTGAGAACTGGTGCAACAGATAAGGTTGTATGAAACTATGATGCAGTTGAGAAAACCACAGCATCCCTGCCCCTTTAAATTTATTCTGAAGAGCCCTAGGAATCTCTGCGGATTAGCTCGGACTTGGCTTATGGGACATACATCCTTCTTGTATTTCAAATCTGCATAAGACCGATGCCCAAAGGTTGCCAGATGACCGCTAAGGTTTAGACTGTAGCTACTCCAATAAAAAGTTGAGTTTAGGCTCTGATCCAACAAAACGCGGAGAAATCTAATCAATAGGGACACCTCTGACTAAAGGCCAAGTTTAGACATCAAGGAGCTAAGGTAATACAGGCCACAACCCAGAGAGTCCCCCCCTATCCCAGTGATAAGCCAAACAACTAACCTGGGTGAGGTTCTTCAAGAAAACAAAAAAAGAAAGTGTGAAGATACCTATGCTATAAGAAAGTCATTTAGTAATAGAGGAATAAAGATTTGAACCCCCATACTCCCGGGCCAAAACATGCAAACGAAGGGACCAAAATTGTCGTGGGCCCAGATGCTGAAGGCACAGACATTTAGGTGCTTAGTTGGAAAGGACCCTCGCCGAACACATGCATGCCCTGCAAACCTGTGTGAGGGGCATGTAATAGTCAATTGTGAGAAATTTGGAGGGCCTATTAAAATGCAGCTATTACACCGTCCGAGTTCGAGAAAAATATTGGTGGTTGATAACTGGTGTTTGCACATGGTATCTACGATCATTGGCCTGGCTGTATCTCTTTCCCTGACTGCTGTAGGTTTTAATTTTAGAGTGCATCATACAGTGGGATTTGTACAGTCTCCTTGTTTGTAACATCCAGTCCCTCCATACAAATGTGATGTGGTCAAACTTTACATTTAGGGTCCCACTTGCATAGAAAAAAAAGGCTTCAGGAATCAAGAGCATGCATAGAAGATAGACTTAAAAGGTCCATGGTGTTATTTGTGTTTTACTTCAAAACTTTAAATTTAAGCCAAGCAGAAAGCTTTGATCCTGTTCCCTTCCAGATGATATTTCTACAGAACACAGAAGTAACAGTTTTTATAGGCTAATGAGCTACATTTTGTCCAAACCCTATGCCTAAAAGAAACGCATGTTTTCAAAAAAACTTAGATCCTTCAAACAATATAATGCTGGCTGCAAATATAAATTTGGAAACAAACATATTCTTGAAGATTAAAATGATTTCCAATCATAAATCTGATTATATAAAAATTTAAAGTGGCCTGTTGCAGCATATTTTTAGATCAAAATGACCTGCCACTTGTTCAAAAATTACAATTGTTCACAGGAGTAGTGCAACCATACTGCTGTAAGACACTTTAATGCAGAAAATACATGGTTTGAAACATTTTGCGCCTTGAAACGTGTATAGGCACGTTACAAATGCCATATCATAACATCTACCAGAGCTGAAAAGGTGTCATTAATAGTACACTCCACCCCGCCATGTGCTAAATCATATGCGCTGCTGCCTGACATCTAAAAGGTAAACTAAAAAGGTGTTCAATTTGCATGTTTAATTAGGAATAAGTTACTTACCTGTAACTGTTATTCTCCACCATGGGTCTGGCATGGATTCACATGCTCATGAATATTCCCTGTCAGGCCGGGAATCCTTGGTATAGAAAAAAATCAGTATCAGTTTCGTTTCTGATCTGTCTTTCTTAGTAGTAACCAATCACTGGTCTCTGGGTCATACTGCCACCAGCCAATGACTGCACTCTCCCTAAGCCCCGCCTCTGGCAGCTATCCTCAGATTTGGTAGCACGTAAAGTGGAAGTATGACCAAGTGAAGAGCCGCAGAGGGGTAAGCGGGAGGGTTCGCATGTGAATCCATGCCAGACCCATGCTGGAGAACAACAGTTACAGGTAAGTAACTTGTTCCTTCTCCAGCATGGGGTCTGGCATGGATTCACATGCTCATGAATAAGAGAATACATAACAGTACACACATGCACAACCACGGGAGGTGGCAACAGGCTCAACATTAAGCAATACAACAACTCAACATTAAGCAACTCTTACCTCCTCACCAGGCTCAACTCAGGCGAACAGGTTGCGCAGCACTGGTTGGCCGACCCTGGACTCCTCCCTGGAGTCCCGATCGACGCAGTAGAATCTTGTGAAGGTGTGCGTCGACCTCCACGTCGCAGCCCTGCAGATGTCCAGCAGGGGCACACCAGACAGGAACGCCGTGGTAGCAGCGATCGCTCTGGTCGGATGGGCTCTCGGACGGCCGGGCAGCTGTCGGTTTGCCAACCGGTGACCGTGCATGATGCAGCCGGAGAGCCATCTGGAAATGGAAGTCTTCGAGAGAGCCTTCCCTTGATTCACAGTCTCAAAGTTCACAAACAGTTGTGACGTCTTCCGGAAACTCTTTGTGCGTTCCACGTAGAACTTCAGCGCTCTAGCTACATCCAGCGAGTGCAAAGTCCTCTCAGCAGGCGACGGGAAGTAAACTGGCAACACCAAGGGCTCGTTGAGGTGGAAGTCCGACGGCACCTTGGGCATAAAGGATGGGTGTGTCCTCAGCACCACCCTCGTGTCATGAAAAGTCAAGTATGGAGGCTTGCAAGATAGGGCCTGGATCTCTCCCACTCGTCGTGTGGAGGCAATGGCCACGAGGAAAGCTGTCTTCCACGACAGGAACTTCAAAGGCGCCGAATGCATAGGCTCGAATGGGGCTCCCATGAGCTTGGTCAGCACCACATTAAGCTCCCACGCCGGGGCAGGAGGCTTCACCGGCGGGAATGATCGGAATAGTCCCTTCATGAATTCTTTCACCAGGTGATACCACAAGGACGCCCGTCCCGTCGTCCTGGTATATCGGGAGATTGCAGCCAGATGTAATTTGATGGAGGCATGAGCCAGTCCAGCTTTGGCCAGCGACAGTAGGTACGGCAGTACTTGAGGGGCCGTAATCCGCAGAGGGTTAATCTTCTGTGCACGGCACCAGACAGAGAACCTCTTCCATTTATGTCTGTAGCACTTGAGAGTTGAGGACGCCCTGGCCTTTGCAAGAACCTCTCTGCAGTCGGCCGGGATGTCGTACCCTCCAAACTCCAGTGCTGCAGGAGCCAGGCCTGCAAGTTCAGCGACTCCGGGATGTGGTGAAGAATGGCACCTCCTTCTCTGGAGAGAATGTCTGCGTCCGTCGCCAGCTTGACTGGTGGGGACGTTGACAAGTCCAGAAGGTCCGGGAACCAGATCTGCCTCGGCCACGCCGGTGCGACGAGGATCATCCTGCACCGGGACCTCTTGAGCTGGTTGATGAGCCGGAGAAGCAACGGCAGCGGAGGGAATGCATAAAGAAATAGGCCATCCCAGGGGAACGAGAAAGCATCGCCCAAGCTCCTCGGCTGGGAGAACCTGCTGGCGAACCTCCGGCACTTGGAATTCGTCACCGTCGCGAAGAGATCGATTTGGGGTTCGCCCCATCGTCAGAAGAGTCAATCCACTTGATCCCGGCGTAGTTCCCACTCGTGGCACGAGCGCAGCTCCCTGCTGAGTGAGTCGGCGATAGTGTTTTTTATTCCTGCCAGATAAAATGCACCAGAAACATCCCTTGGGCGACGGCCCAATGCCACAGATCCTGGGCTTCCTTGGACAGGGCCGGGGACCTGGTTCTGCCCTGCTTTCGGATGTAGAACATTGTGGTGCTGTTGTCGGTGAAGATCCTCACCACCTTGCCCTTGAGGGACGGAAGAAAGGACCCCGAACACCGCGCAGAGCTCCAAGATGTTGATGTGGAGAGACTTCTCCACCGGGAGCCAAAGGCCTCTCGCGTGAAGATCTCTGGAGTGTGCTCCCCAGCCTTCCACGGAGGCGTCCGTCGTCACCGTCACCTGGTGAGCTGGGGTCTGAAAGTCTGCCCGCCAACAGATGGGCGTGGATACTCCACCACCGGATCGCCTGACGGAACGTCTCGTTGAGGGATCCTGTCCTCGAAGCTGCCCGTTGACTGGATCCAGTGG
This sequence comes from Ambystoma mexicanum, assembly GCF_040938575.1. Classification (NCBI taxonomy): domain Eukaryota; kingdom Metazoa; phylum Chordata; class Amphibia; order Caudata; family Ambystomatidae; genus Ambystoma; species Ambystoma mexicanum. Next base: position 494,490,767 of record NC_090936.1, on the reverse strand, counting down.
GCGTCAAGGTACTCCTGTAAGGGTCTCATCCGAAGCCTGCAAAGGCGAACCAGATAAATGCAGGAGGACATCATCCAGAGGAGGGACTTGATAGATCTTACCCTGGCCAAGTCCGTGGCCAGCAGACGCTGCACTTTGCCCAGAATGGTCCTGGTCCTTTCCTCCGACGGCGAGGCGAGCTGTGCCACTGTGTCGAGCTTGGCTCCCAGAAACAGGGCGACTTGCGACGGAACCAGGTGGGATTTTGGAAAGTTGATGGAGAATCCCAGGTCTGTGAGCAGCTGGATGGTCTTTGCAGTGTGCTCCACGGCGAGCTCCCTTGTCCTTGCCCGGATGAGCCAGTCGATCAGGTAGGGGTAGACCTGGATCCCCTGTAGGCGCAGCCACGCCACCACAGGTGCGAGGCACTTGGTGAACACCCTGGGTGCCGACTTCAATCCGACCGGGAGGGCCTTGAACTGGTAGTGCCGCCCTTGGACCACGAACCTGAGGAACCTTTGGTGTCTTTTTAGAATGGGGATGTGGAAGTACGCATCCTCCAAGTCCAACGACGACAGGAAATCGCCCTCCTCCAGCTGTCCAGCACATGCTGGAGGGTGACCATCCGGAACTTCTGTGCCTTGATGTACTTGTTCAGTAGTCGTAGGTCCAGGATGGGACGCCATCCTCCTGTCTTCTTTTTTACGAGGAAGTACCTTGAGTAAACTCCGGAGCCCCGAAGCCTCTTTGGGACGAGCTCGATGGCACCCTTCTTGAACATCGCCCTTCCTTCCAACAGTAGTTGAGGGACACGATTTTCCTTACTGGCCACGAGTGGAACGCGAGGGCACTTCTTCTGAAACTCGAGGGCGTACCCTTGGGCCAGGGCGTCCAGCACCCAACGGTCGGTGGAGATGGACTCCCACACGCTGACGAACCTCGCCAGCCGGCCTCCCACCGGGGTGCTTCGGCGGGGGCCCGACCCCACGGTCGGTTCAATCTTGTTTGGAGGCTGGATTGCCTCCTTGACCTCCTTGTCGACGACGACGGGCACCACCTGACTTGCCCAGTCCCCTGTAGGCTTCCTGGGACGAAGATCTTGCCGCTTGGCGGTAAGTGGAGGAGCCACTGCCGGATCCCTTGGAGGCACCTTGTCTGCCTCCGGAGCTCCGAAAGGACGGCCGTCATTGTTGGAGCACTCCCAGTGCCCGGGAAGTCTCTGCGTCTGTCTTGATGGCCTGAAGGGACTCATCAACCGCCTTCCCAAACAGGTTGTTTCCGTCGAAGGGCATGTCCAAAACCTTGGTTTGTACGTCCTGGCGGAAATCCGTGGCCTTGAGCCATCCTCGTCGTCTCAAGCAAATGCTGTTGTCCAACTGACGGAAACCGGTGTCGGCGATGCCCGTTGCCACCGTGATGGTGTGGTCCGAAGCAATCTCCCCCTCCTGTAGGATTTCAAGGGCCTCAGCCCTTTTGGCGTCCGGAAGGAAGTCTAACAGAGGGGCGATTTTGAACCACAACTCCGTCGTAGCGGGCTACGATAGCCAGGGCGTTGGCCGCCTTGATAGTCGTTGCTGCGGATGAGATGATCCGTCGTCCCATCGTGTCCAACTTCCTGCCCTTGCCGTCCGGCGGGGAAGTTGATGTCGTGGCCGATGCACCCCCAGCTTTCTTCTTTGCCGCCGCCGAGACGACCGAATCCAGGGTAGGTTGCGCCCAAAGGCACAAGGGGGCAGCGTCAGGGACCCGGTACTTCTCGTAACGGTCCCTCTTTGCCGGCGCCGTGGCAGGGTTCTTGAGGAGGGCGAGCCCCTCATCCCAGATGTCATCAAGAAGCGGTACGGCGAGGACCGTCTTCCTTTTAGCCTCGCGCCGTTGGTATAGGAACGCTTCTTTCTTCTTTTCTTCAGGGCAGAGCTGGAAAACCTCGGATGCCCTGGAAATCATGGCATGAAAGGATCCAATCTCGTCGGGCAGGGACGTCCGAGCAGGGGGCGACAGGGGAAACGTCCCGTCGTCTCCTCCGTCGTCATCTGTACCTGTCGTAGCCGTGTCCGTGCCTGTATCATCCCCGTGGGTAGTAGACCGGGGGGGAGGCAGAGCAGGCCGCAGAGGTGGGAGAGGTGGCGTAGGATGAGTCGTCGTCCTCCTATGCGATGGACTCTCAGAAGGTCCTGGCTCCGGTACCTCTGTCGGGGGAAGGGGCAACCTTGTCCTTATCTCCGAGCATAAGGACTGAAACGCGGACAAAATGGCCGCTGAGGTGTACTGCGGCGCCGGAAACGACGGGCGTGAGGGCTCTTGAGGAGCCTTGTTGGGGACACCGTCGCTCTCGTCGTTGACCCTCCCGATGGGCTGGGCCTCTTCCACGACTTCGATGAGCTCTTCAGAGGTTGTGTCCGTATCCCCGATGGCCACCAGCCCCTCCGCCACCTTTTCCAACGAGGATTTCGTGGGGGTCTTCTCAATGGGCTTGAAAGACGACTCCCTCCGCGGTGGCTGGGAGACTCTGGGTCCTGAGGGCGCCTCCACTGGTGTAGCCTCCACAGGCTGAGCCAGGGCCGCGGCGACATCCTCAATCGAGGTCTTAGCAGGGTGAATTAAGGCCATCGTCACCTTCTGGACGCCTGGGGCCTTTACCTTGGGGGGAGGGTCCGAGCATCGCTCCCCCTCTGCCGGAATCTTCTAGATCGACTGGAGCCTCTCCAGAAGCTTCGCCGGGTTGTCGGACTTACTCTTACCCGAGCCAGAGCGTTGGCTCGTGGTTGATGGCGCCGGGGAGGATGCGCCCTGCCTGGCAGATAAGGAGTCCGACCGTTAGGCGCTCCCGGTGCCCGCAGACTCGCGTGCTTAGCCTTTTGTTGGGCCCCCGTCGCCGGGGCACCCTCACAGGACTTAAAAGACCGCTCGGACTTTTTTCTTCTCGCCTGACGGGCTCTTCCCTTCCAGCCAGTTGGCGAGGCGGAGGTGGCGATCCTTCATGGTCCGCTCCGACATGTTCCCACAAAACGCACAGTCCTTCTCCTTGTGCGTCTTGCCCTCATGGAGACAGTAGAGGCATAACGAATGCTCGTCCTCCTTGAAAACATTCTGAAGCTGGCATCGAGGGCAGGTCCTGAACAGCTTCCCGGGCGTCGAGCTTCCTTTCTCCTGGGCCATGTCCAGGGTAGGTCTCGGAACTTCTGGAAACCTCCAAAAGCGTAACTCTACGAACTCTTTACCCTTGAGGGGCCTAGAAAACTCCAAAACGGATCCCCGTTGATTGGATGTAGAATCGGTGGAGCTTGAGGCTCTATTTAACCGAAAAATGAGAAAAATCTCCTGAAAAAGCGCAAAAACGCAGCAAAAGCTCGAGAGCTACAGCACGGGGACTCCCAACACTTGAACGTGTGGTAAAAATCTGAGGATGGCTGCTGGAAGCGGGGCTTAGGGAGAGGGCAGTCATTGGCTGGGGCCAGTATGACCCAGAGACCAGTGATTGGTTACTACTAAGAAAGAGATCAGAAATGAAACTGATACTGATTTTTTTCTATACCGAGGATTCCCGGCCTGACGACTGGGAATATTCATGAGCATGTGAATCCATGCCAGATCCCATGCTGGAGAAATGGGTTGATCCTGCACCAGTTCACCTGAAAGCATGTAATCCTTGTTCAAGATCTATGCATATTGTGCCTCTAACCTGGAAAATACAGCATCTTACTTTTTTTTTGCAGACAATGACCTAAAAATAGAGTGAAATAAGAGACAAGAAGAGGTAGGCAACTTAGTAACGAAAAGAGACTGATTGCATGTATGGATGAGCGATAGGAGAGAAGAGAATGTATTTTAAGTGTATGGTGACTTGAGGGGCTGGTGATGTGTTTAGGCGCTCCTAACAAATTGTAATTAATTATGCTCCTGTCTGTGAGGGAGCAGGGGTTGGTTGTTCATTATTCCACTCCAGATACAGACTGCACACTCTTTTTTACTCCTAGGTTGTTTGGTGTTTCTACTGTATAAGGCCCTTTTACTGCACTGGTTCATTTCTTGTATTCCATCATATCAAGTGCTTAAAAGGAATTAGCCTGTACATGCCCATTTCATATACCCACACACAAGACTTGTCTAGGCTTTCAATTGCATTCATGGTTCTGAACCAGATATACTAAAGAGTGTGCAAAGGTGAAATTCCCCTCAGGGAAAAAGGCTCTACAGGGTAAGAAAACAAATCTATATTAGATGTAAAAATATTATTTCAAGCATATCACAAACATGCCTCATTTTAAAACCGGTTTCCTGCTCACCTACATACTCTGCTCTGCACACGCGCTATATCTATGAAATCTGGTCCTTGTAAATGATTACACTAGTCCAGGGACTGCGATTCTAATCCCAGCACATGCATTCAATACTGGCAAACAAATTAAAATGACGGTATTTAGAAAAGCAGCAATTAAACATTGAATAATTTCCCTTTCAGAGAAATGCGCTGTGGATAAAATATTCTGAAAATGGTTATTTTCTGTAGCAATTAGGAGATGTGTATAGGGACATCATTCAGGACCTAAGCCACACTCTGTAGCCATGTTATTTCTTCTTCATTTGAAAAAGGTCAAGCTCTGCTCAATTTATGAATGTGAAATATTGCATGAATAAAACGTATTTAGTCCGACTCATCCAGGACCAAATGCTCTGACAAATGAGACCAACATGACTTAAGAAATAAAAAGCCCCATAAATTAAGCTGCCGGGAAGAGATTGGAAAGTAAAACTGCTTACACATCCTTATGACTCTGCCAGATATAGTTATACTCCAATGACGAAATGCAATTTAGTAAACACGAAATTGTAATGACATGCATTTTTCACAAGATGTACAAGGCACCTATGTAAGGCTTCATTCTTTTGTGTTACAGGACATTAGAAAGTTAGATACATCATAGAAGACATGCACACCATGTTCAGCTTATCAGACCGGCCTTTATTTACAGTAACTACTTCACCTGTATCATCGACTATGGACTCTCGCATATGGTATTCAACATTAAGGTCCAAGCATCTCCGGCCATAATGGTAAATGCAAAGATAAATAAGCTATAGGGCCCACACTTACAGGAAACATGTCCAACACCCACCCAGATTGCCCAAACAATTTGTCTTTACATGTACAAAAACAAAGTGCCCTTAAGTGCAGCCCCATACACTTAAAATATTCAGCTCCACCATCCAAGTCTGTGACATACATATACCACCACAAATGTGTACACCATAGACCACCAACATCTACAGCATTACAGAATAAAAATGTCTACGCTCACACTCGCACTGTACTCTACATACTATTATGGAATTACTAAACCAGAAACATTACATTTCAGGCGATAAGCCTTCAAAACCGACGTGGCATACACAACCATAAAAGAATGGTGCATTTACGGCAAAAATCTAGCATAAACAATGTGAAAAGTTAACATTGCAAGCACTAAAATATCAACAGTTTTTAATTAAACTCCACATTCAAGATAACCGACTAGAAGCAAAGAATTGCAAGAGGGAAAATACCAGGAAGCTTGGCTTTTTCTGCGTTACACACCCTACCAGGTGTTACTAACACTTTAACTATGCTTCAGGAAAAACCTGAGAAGCCTACTCTTCAAAGAACATCTCGGGCAAATCACACCACTCTTACTTGTAACACTCCGGGTTGGTCCCTTATATACACAGCGCTCAGTTGTTTCCCAGCTGGGTTTACGCTCTATAAATACCACACATACATAAACTTATTAGCAAAAAATAAAACAATATAAGCATTCCAAAGAGCAACAATTTAAAATATATTAATGCGCATGGACTGGATATATAATATACAACACATGCACAAGTTAGCCTCAGCTGAGCCTGCTGAGGATAACTTGCGCAACTCCCTTCTTTTGATAAAACCATTGGTTTCTCCCGAGGTACATGAGAAAGTTTCTGGAATCGAAAGGAAGGCAAAACTTCCTAAGATTTCCTTTGAACTTGATACATTTGGGGGAGGTTTTGTCCCGCTGGGGACGCGATAGTGAAGCCAAGAAACTGTACAGTCTGAGGTCCATTGTAACCAGTCTTTTAAACATCTCAATGGAATGCGAGGGCACCTGGGAAATAAGATCAAGGTGTCTTCGAAAATCGGTCGAGTCTGAGGATCGACTGCTCTCAAATGTTTTGGGACAGGTTTTAACAGGTCAAGAAACAGCTTTCAGCATTAACGTATTACGGGTCCTGCAATTGAGTGGGTTCATCCCAAAATAATTTTGTTAATGGTACCAAGAGTCTGCATTTAATGATTGATGGAAATCATGAATTCTTTTAATGAAATGTTTATGTTGCTTAAGGAATTTGTAAGGAGTATGTTTCTTTTCTCGTTTTATGTGTTTCTTGCATTTGTGAAAAAACGATTTCCGGTTGCAACACAAAAAAAAAACATATGACAATGCATTACTTACCGTAAAAGCATTTCTGATGGTTGTATCTGCTTAGATTCACATGCTGTGCATAGTCTGACATCCAGTGGTCACTGCAGAGTATTGCATTTTGTTTTTCGTAGTCGAAAAGGGGACGTCGACAAGGCGTGTCTGTAACACTATCCCTATAGTGACGTGCAGTGTACCCACAACCCCTCACGCGTCGAGATCCCTCTGTTTGTATTTTTTCTGCCCTGAGGGAGCCTTCTAGACGCAAGTACAGAAGAGAGAGAGATGTAGAAAGATGTCTATGTTCCTTCCATCCGAGCGGGGAGGAAGGGTGGGCGCATGTGAATCTAAGCAGATACAACCATCAGAAATGCTTTTACGGTAAGTAATGCATTGTCTTCTGATGTTTGTTAATCTGCTTAGAATCACATGCTGTGCATAGACTAGCGAGCAGTACCCGGAGTTGGAGGTAGGTTGTGAGAAGGAACAGAGAAAAGATGTCTTAATACTGCTTGTCCCACCTGGGAATCCGATCTAGAGTGAGCATCTAGACAGTAGTGTTTTGTAAAGGTGTGTACAGAACTCCAGGTTGCCGCTTTGCAAGTGGACTCAAGGGGAACGTTTGCAATGAATGCTATGGATGCCCCAGTGCCTCGAGTAGAGTGTGCTCTTGGCTTGAAGGGTAGTTCTCTCTTAGCAAGAGTGTAACAGAGTGATGCATTGAACAATCCATATAGATATAGTGGACTTTGAGACTGCATCTCCCTCTCTTCCTGCTGCCACCGAGACAAAGAACTGATTAGTCTTTCTCAGTGGCCTAGTTCTTTCCATATAAAACATGACAGCTCTGCGCACATCGAGTGTATGCAGGCTTTTTTCTCCCAAATTGGAAGGGTTTTGAAAGAACGTTGGTAGTTCTATTGACTGACATGGAATTTCGAAATGAATTTCGGTGCAAACCTTGGGTGTGTGCGTAGAACCACCTTATCTTTGTTAACTGTTCACTTACTCTCCTAATGGAGGTGATAGCTATTGAAAGCAGTCTTAAGGGTGAGGTCCTTAAGAGTTGCCTTGTGCATGGGTTCAAAGGGTGAGCTCGAGCCTGGTAAGTACCACATTAAGGTCCCAGCCGGGAGCTGGGTTTGCTATCGGAGGGTGTATTCTCTTTACCCCCTCCATGAAGGCTTTGATAACTGGGACTTTCCATCATGACACCTTAAGTTGAGAGGTGGTGTATGCAGAAAGTGCCGCTAGATGGTCTTTAATAGAATTGAACACTAGACCTGAGTCCAGTAAATGGGTCAGGTAAAGGACAATTTGTGTGGGAGAGCAGTGGACTGGGTTGATGCACTTACCTCTACACCAGATGACAAATCTCTTCCACTTGCTAGAATAGCAGTGGCGAGTGTTGGGTTTTCTAGCTTCTTTGAGAATGTCCATGCATCTCTGAGGGAGTTGTAAATGGCCCAATTCTATGACCTCAGGAGCCAGCCTGCTAAGTTCATGTTCTGTGGGCATGGGTGTAGTGTCTTGCCCTTGTCCTGTGACAGCAAGATGTACGGGCAGGGCAGTTTCACTGGTGAGGACAGGGACATCTCCATCAGGTGCGCAAACCATGGTTGGCAGGCCCACATCGGGGCTATCAGTATCATGGTGACTGGTTCCTGGTGCATCTTGTGCACTATATTGTTCAGCAGAGGAGTCGGGGGGGAAAAGCGTAAACAAATTTCCCTGACCATGGTATCCAGAGACCATTCCCCTGTCTCGTAGGACTCCCCTGTTATGAGCCAAACGTCGAGGTAAGGGTATACCGGTATGGACAACCTGCGCAGGTGGGCCGCTGCCAGTACCTTCGTGAATACCCTCGGTGCAGACGCTATGCCGAAGGGTAGCACTCTGAACTGGTAGTGTTTGCCGTCTATCATGAACCTGAGGTATTTTCTGTGCGCTGGCAACATCAAAATATGAAAGTATGCATCTTTCATGTCTAGTGTTGTCATGTAGTCCCCCTGAGATAGCAGGGGAATTACCTCCTGTAATGTTACCATACAAAATTTTTGTGGTTTTACAAATTTGTTCGCTGGGAGCAGATCTAGTACAGGGCGCATGGTTAGGTCCTTTTTGGGTACAAGGAAGTACACTGAATAAATACCTTCCATTACCTGAGATAGGGGCATGACCTCTATTGCTCCTTTCTGTAGCAGCTGTTCTTCTTGCAGGAGGATGACAAGGTGTTCTGGTGACAGGCGTCGTCCCCTTGGAGGTCTGTAGGTGGGGGAACGATTGAACTGTATACAGTACCCGTGGGCTACGGTTGACAATACGCAACAGTCTGTTATTCCCTCCCATGCTGAAAGGAACGATGTTATCCGGCCCCCAACCGGAGACGCATGGGAGGGGACCCGAACCTTTGGGTCATTTGGTGTTACTTGCCGGGGTGCCTCTGGGGCTGGAGCCCCGGCCTCTGCCCTTGCCACAGCGTTGTCCTCTTTGGTTATACTGGTCACTGGTACCCTGATTAGAGGGCCAGTTGCCCGCAGTGTAATGCTGTTGCTGCTGTTGGCATTGGCCACGAAAAAAGCGCTTGTTCCCAAATCCCCGCCTGTTTGGAGGCTTTGAGATTTGGTCTAAGGTCTTTATGGTGTCTAATTCTTTCTTCGCATTTTACAGTGCATCGTCCACTGCCCTTCCAAAGAGATTTGACTCTTCTATTGGTTTATTAATGAGTGACGCCTGCGTTTCTGCCTTGAAACCGGAATTGCGAAGCCAGACGTGACGCTTCAGCAGAATTCCCTGCACCAAAGAACGGCCAGCAGTTTCTGCAGCATCAAGAGTGTTCAGGGGCTTCTTCGATGTCCTGCTTAAGCTTTCCCCATTGAGCATCAGCATAGCTTTACAACAATGGATTATTGGCAATCCTAAATGAAAACGCTGCCGAGGCGGAATGTCTTTTGCCCGAGGCATAAAGCTTTTTCCCTTCTTTATCTGGGGGTGCCTCGCAGGTTGACAGCGGAACCCAAGCCCTCTTCCTTGTGTTAGTCACCACTAAGGAGTCCGGGACTGAGTAACCCCTGATATATAATGGGTCCGACAGAGGGTGAGAACAATTTCTCGATTCTTGGATTGACCCCTCTTACCAGCGCAGGGGTGGACAGCGATGGGGTGAGTCGTCGCTTAACCGAGGCGAGGATAGGAATAGTTTGACTAGTGGGAGGTTTTTCTTTAATAATCCTTTCGCCGAAATCAGTATCTGGGGTGACCTCCCCAGTTTCAACTTCAAAATGCGCTGCTGCCTTCCTCAGTAGCGCATTGAAGGTGGGCTGATAGTCTACTGGAGATGGGTTCCTGACCGGTGTGGTCTGAGGAGAAGAAATGTCTATAATGTCGGGGTCTGTAGATCCTGATGGCGACTGCCAGGGCTGTAAGCCACCTTCACCTGGGTCCTCCTCGTAGCCCTCCTCACCTATGTTAGTGTCATCATGAAAACCTTCTCCCTCTTGTTGGTCTTCATTATTCACAAACTCATCCTCTTCCTGGAAGTGAGAGTCCTCTTCAGTGAGGTCGTAAGAGTTCATGTCTTCCTGTAGGGGGTTAAATAGCTTCGGGTATTTAGCCCATGGCCCCTCCTGGAGTACCTCCCTTGGCCTCTTGGGTGTCCTATTTTCTGGGATGGCCATGAACCGGTCTAGCTTGTCCATACAGGACTGGAACCTCTCTACAGTCCAGTAAGGTAGGCCAGAGCGGTCTGGGAGTGAAAAGGGAGTTCCCTCTCCCTGTAGTTGCTTAGTTCTGTCCCATAGCGTTGAAGATAAAGTCCCTTCGCCTTCTGAGAAACCCTCTCACTGGCTAGGGTCTTCTGTCGACGGTGGGAGCTGTCCCAGCCTACCCTCCGGCGTCCTCGGCGTTTCTTTGGCCTTGTGAGCGGTTTTCGACGCGTCACCCGCCGTCTGTCTCTGGTCGTCTTTAGAAGCTATACGCGCGAGACTTTCGGCGATCAGCTTCTCTGTCGCGCTAGACAATGCCGAGTCTTTACTGGCAACGTACGCACTCTTACGAGGCACGTCGCCTGAGGATTTGGGGTTAGCGCCCTAATTTACAGAAAGCCCAGTCGCGGAAACGGTGAGGGCTTGCGACCCTTACGGTCGGCGGAAGACGCCGGTGGACCTGACGCCTCCGTTGACGCTATGGCTGCCTTCGTCTTCGACTAATGCGTGCCGTGGGGTATGTGCTTATGCGTTTTTCTGTGTTCGTCCTTGTCGCCGGGGTGTTCATCCCCATAAGCGGGGCGTGAGCTGGGCTTGTCGGGGACGGACGACGAGGAGCGGGAACACTCCTTCGAGAGGTCTACAACCTCCGTTGCGGAAGCCGTGTAATCACTGTCCTCGTCATATTTGGCGGCAGCTGGCGAGGAGTCAGACCTATACATCGCATAGGCTGCCCACCTTTTGACCCTGCGGTCCTTTAAAGTTTTGGGTTTAAGTAACTTACAGGCCGCACAGCCGTACTCTTTGTGATCGATGGGTAAGCAACGGTTACACCGTTTGTGCTTGTCCTTCCAAGTAAACTTGCGCTTGCAACGCGGGCAAAACCTAAAGGGCGTCCTCTCCATAGCTGAGGGGATGAAATGTGATTACGACTTCGAAAGAGAGGGAGGGGAAAGAGAAAGGCATTCTCAGAGTGTTAACAAAGAAATGACCAACAACCCCACTTACCCTACTGTATTAGGCCGACAAGGCCCGGCCACGGGTTCGGCAGCGCCGAAGGATCTCCTCCGCTCGTCCCTCCGTCGACGATCTTGGTGGGCGGATAACAGCTTGGCAGCTACGTCGAGGGAGGGATCTATGTGATAGTTAATAATAATAAACCACCAAGGGTCGAGGAAATGATTTCGCAATGTCTCTCGAGGAGCTCCGCATAAAGGCGACCAGTAACTGGGCGGAAAAAAACAATCTGAGGGACCTCGACGCGTGAGGGGTTGTGGGTACACTGCACGTCACTATAGGGCTAGTGTTACAGACACGCCTTGTCGACGTCCCCTTTACGACTACGAAAAACAAAATGCAATACTCTGCAGTGACCACTGGATGTCGGACTATGCACAGCATGCGATTCTAAGCAGATTAACAAACATCAGAAATATATATAATATAATATATCTTCTTTGAATACATGTGCGTACCGTGATTGGTAATTGCTTGTATTGGTTTCTATTGAACACATGTATTGACCATAACTTCTCAGTGTATCCGTTTTCCTCTATAGGTATTTTACATTATTTTCAAATACCTATTAATTGCACTATGCACTTTATTGGTTTTAAAATATATATGTGGCACATGATTGACCATTGTACCCACTTTGGGTCCTTTTGTTCTTTGATTACATTATATATGGTCGATTTTGGGCTACTTGTAAACTGATTTTTAACATGGCATGCATGCTTTGCTAGTTTTATTTTACCATGTTATTATGCTACAAAATGTCTGCCGCTAGCGTCACCTATTTACATGGAGTGTTGTGCAGTAAGTCAACATAGTGAAAGGACTATCCTTATGTATTTAAGCTCTTTGTTTTGCCCCCCGTTTGTGAACAAGTGCTATGTAAAGCGCGGAACCCATCAAAACAGGACATATCGTACTGGTGTCCTGCCTCCGTTTGCCGCTTCGGCGACTCCTTATATATACATTGCTCCTGCCTCTCGTAAAACTAGCTGGGTGAGAAATGGGAGGAGAAGAAACGATTTTTAATCTGAATATAAGAATAAAAAGGTGATTTTAACCCAACACATTTTTGACACTGATGCTTCTTATGGAACTTACAACTGCTGAATCCATTGACTACAAGTACCTGTGAGTGCGATTCTCCCACACCGGTGTTCACAATGGTGAGTTCATGAATATATAATACATTACTCACCGTAATCGTATTTCTTATGCTTGGATCTGCTTAGATTCACATAGATTCACATGCTATGCATAGGCGGACACCTAGTGGAAGGTGCAGAATATTATAGTTTTCGAAAAGGAACGTCGACGGCGTGCAAGTAATACTATCCCCAGTGTGACGTCTTCTGTACCCATGGTGCTTTACGCGTTGAGGTCCCTCGAATTGTTTTGTTTCTGACATGAGGTAGCATGAAGTGTAGCATGAGTACAGGTGTATCCAAGCAGATATGTATCAGACAAGCTCATAAAATCCATGCACATTCTCTCTCCAAGGGGAGGAAGGGTGGGCGCATGTGAATCTAAGCAGATAAAAGCATCCACAATACGATTACTGTGAGTAATGTATCCCTTTTGAGGATTGTGGAATCTGCTTAGATCACATGCTATGAATAGATTAGCAAGCAGTGTTAGGAGAAGGTGGTGGGTAGTGAGAAGGTTCAGCAGCAAACAGACGTTTTAGAACTGCTTGTCCCATTGAGATATTGGGAGTTTGTTTTAGTAATGACTTGGGCAACTCCTAAACGGCCGCACGTATGGCTTTCTGTCGTTTCAGATAATCATAAAAAGGCAGTTTCCACAGCACAAGATTTGGCTTTGGGAATTTACTTTCAGCGTGCAGTTGCATGCACATACAGAAGCTATTAAGGTAATTACAATCTAACCTGTCTATGTAAGCTGTTAGTTTCATGTAAACCCGAATAGATCCGCACTTAACCCAAGAAGATAGATTGGCATAGTCTGATTTCAAAATTACTTGGGAACCTCTATTGTCGATCAACCATTAGATAAATACCCATTGTAATCATGAGATCCCTGCAAATGTGAAAGCATTAATCTGCAGGCTGTGGCAAAATAACATTTTGGAAAGTTTGAAAATTAGGTATCTATTTAGAACATCTATCACAATTGTGTAAAAAAAAAAATTCTGATGGCTGTATGCCACAAAATAAATCAAATAAAAAAATATATGAAAATAGGATCCAGTAAACTTGTATTGTTAACTTTTTAGGTGGTTTGAACCGCCACTCCACCATAAATTGCTATAATCGTTACAAGTGTTCCCTTACATGTCTTACAAAAAATTAAAGGTAAGTGAAGATATCCACCATCCAACAATAGATCTAGTATGTGATCTAGTATTTTTAATAACCAACACATGTTTGTCTTGGTTTTTAGACTCGTGGGATCTGAAGATTTCCACACTGCGTCATCTTTGACTAAATCTGTGTCACTACAGTGTCCTGAAGAAGGGCTCAACAAATATGAAGTTAACTGCATGTTATCTTGATTTGGGACGCAGAAACACAGCTCAGTGTCGACGAATTTAAGGGAGAAAAACGAAGAGGGTGCATTTACTGTTGAAAACTCATGCCTCACCTCCCTACTAATCTCACGTATGTTCTGTGATGACAAAACCTAATCCAGACATCTCGTTATGACATTAATTTAGTTATTAAGGGCTTGTGTAAATGTCATATCATGCATTGTTTTTTTAGGTGTTTTATAATGCTTTTTTTATGTGGTGTATATAATGATTAAAATATGTATTATTTGTGAAACTCTCTAAATAAAATATGACAGTTCTCTATTGTTGTTAAGTGTGGACTTTCACACGGTGTGCATGTAAAGGTGGGTAGCTGTTTGAGGAACCTTTCATCTCTTTACTCCCTCCATGAATGCTTTGATGACCGCCACTTTCCACCACGGGAGGTGGCGTAAGCTGATAAAATCGCCAGGTGGACTTTTATAGAGTTGAATACTAACCCGAGTCTAGCAAGTGGAGCATATCATTTAGAATGTGGGATGGAGTACATTCTATGGGGTTTATTTGTTTAAACTGGCACCAAATTACTAATCTATTCCACTTGTCTAAATAACAGTGTCTAATGTTTGGTTTTCATGCCTCCTTGAGGATATCCATACACCTCTGTGGTAGGTTCAGATGTCCGAACTATGACTTCAGGAGCAACACTGCCAAGTTCATTGAGTGAGGTTGAGGGTGCACTGTTAGTCCCCCGTGTTGAGTGAGTAAGTTGTCTGGTGCAGGAGTTTGATGGGACTGCAAATCGTCAGTTTGCACAGATGTGGATACCATGGCTGTCTCGCCCACATAGGAGCAACTAGGATGAGCGTCATCTCTTACCTGTGAATCTTGTTCACCACCTGGTTCATAAGAGGATTAGAGGGAAAAGCATAAGCAAATCTCCATGACCAGTTCATCCATAAGGCGTTCCCCTTGGATCTGGGCATTGTTTGTTTTAGCTAGTAGCGAACAAGTCTAGCGTAGTGAAACCCCACTGAGAGAAGAGGTGGTCTACGACCCCTGTGTTTAGTTGCCATTCGTGTTCCTCTGGTACAGAATCTCGGCTTAGTGAGTCAGCTAGAATGTTGAGTTCCTCTGGAATGTGTTGAGAGGATAGGAACATCTTCCGTTTGAGTGCCCATTTCCACATTTTCTGTCCTAGTTTTGACAGATTTGGAGAATGTGTGCCCCCCTGTTTGTTGATGTAAAACATTGCAGTAGTGCTGTTGGCGAGGACCTGCAATAACTGATTTGTGTAGTGTATTTCGAATGCCTGAAGAGCCCACAGACCTTGTGCTGTGTGATGAAGGTGATGAGCTCCCCACCCGGCGAGTTACGTGTCTGTAGTCACTATCGCTTGTACTGCGTGATCGTGGAAGTGTTTCCCCCTCAAGAGATTTTCCCTTCTTCACCAGCAAAGGTTTTGTACCAGTGTTGACGAAACTACCACTAGATTGTCCCCCACTGACAGCTTGCCTGAGACCACTGTTTCGCCAACCCTTCCTGCATAGGGCACATGTATGCGTGCGATACCAGGTAAATGCAAGATGCCATCATGCCCAGCAAATGCGTAGCTTTGCGTACGCTTATCTGGCGGGCGGCCTGATAATGAGGTATTTGCAGTAACATATTTTGGACTCTTTCCTCTGACAAGAAGACTAACCCCTCTCTTGAATCTATTAAAACTCCTAGGAATTGTTAGTTGTGCCTGGCACTAGGCACAATTTTATTTTTTCCTGGTTAGCAAGAAGCACAATTGAAAGATAAGGTTGACAGTTCTTTGAATATTGGACTGCAAATTTGAGGCGTCTCCCCTGTAATCAGCCAGTCGTCCAGGTAAGGGTACACTGGGATTGTCTCCCTGCGCAGGTGCGTTGCCACCACCGCCAGTACCTTTGTGAATACCCTTGGTGCGGATGCTATTCCGAAGGGTAGCACCTTGAATTGGTAGT
This sequence comes from Ambystoma mexicanum, assembly GCF_040938575.1. Lineage (NCBI taxonomy): Eukaryota > Metazoa > Chordata > Amphibia > Caudata > Ambystomatidae > Ambystoma > Ambystoma mexicanum. The sequence goes on along the minus strand of NC_090936.1, from coordinate 494,475,154 downwards.
GCTGGTTGGCTATCTTGAATCGCAAGAATCTTCTGCGCACTGGGAACAATGAAATATCAAAATAAGCATCTTCCATATCCAATGTTGCCATGTAGTTCCCCGCTTTAGCAGAGGGATTACTTATTGTAGCGTAGTCATGCAGAACTTTTGTGGCTTGACATAGGTGTTTGAAGGGTGTAGGTATAATACTGGGCACATTGTTAGATTTTTTTTGGCACAAGGCAGTAGTTTGAATAAACCCTTGTTTGCCAGGTTCGCCAGGACGACTTCTATGGCATCCTTTTGGAGCAGCGTTTCGATCTCTTTGAGAAGGATGTGTTGTTCTTCCTTCGAGTGTTTCTTCTGAAGGCGGGGATGGCTCTGGGGCGCTGGATTAGCTCGACACAATAACCCCCCACCACAGTGGATAGCACCCATTTGTCTGAGGTGATAACGCCCACCTGAAGCAGGTAGTCATTATGTGGGAGGTATGGCTCCACCTCTAGAAGAGGACTTCCCCCGGCCACGAGATCTGCGCTGTCCCCTTTGGTAACCTTGTGAGGCCTGGCCTTGGTTGTTGCCCCAGGAGGATCCCTGACAATGTCCATAGCTTGAACCCCTCTGAGAATTTTGTCTGCGAAAGCGACGAAAATTATTGTTATTGCCCCTTTGGCCTGGGGGTTTATTTGTAAGTTTGCCCAAAGACTTTAAGGTGTCATATTCATCCTTTGCAGAATTTAGGGAGTCTTCAATGGCCTTACCAAAGAGGACTTTTAGCTCAATAGGCATATTAGGAATCGTTGCTCGAGTCTCTTGCTTGAAGCAGGACTGGCATAGCCACGCATGGCGCTTAATTTTACTTTCTGCAATAATTCTATCCGCATTGTCGGCAGTGTCTAAATTATTCTTTAGAATGCAGCTAGAAAGTGCAGTGCCTTCTGCTGCTACCAGGGCCATTTCAGTTTTAAGGGGTTCAGGAGCTTATGATAATAATTCAGACACCTCATCCTACTTATGGCAGTTAAAACTCACCATAAATGTTGTATTGCTTGTGATTCTTGCCTGAAAGGCAGCAGACGTGGTTACTTTCCGCCCCATGGTGTATAGTTCCTTGCTTTCTTTATCTGGTGGTGCCTCCGGAGAGGCTAAGGGTTTTCCCGCTCTCTCTTGTTGTTACTACAAGAGAGTCTGGTTTGAGTTGTCCCCTGATATAGAGAGGATCTGTGGGAGCAGGGCGGAAGAACTTTTCAATGCATGGATTAATAGCCTGCATCTGGTTCGGCGTTTCCAGAGAAGGCTGGATCCTTCTCTGGATAGACTGCAGGATGGGAATGAACTGTGTGACGGCTTTCCTATCCCCTAGAATATCCTCAACAAAGTCTTTGTCTTGTTGAGTCTCCTGTGTCTTTATCTGGAAGTGCTCAGCTTCTTTGATGAGCATATTGTTTTGTAGTGGCTGGTTGTCTATTGGCAAATCTGCCACAGCGAGGTCTAGGGTGAAGGGAAAGACTACGTTATACGCATCTTCCTCCTCATCGTCGTCATAGTCCTATTCTCCGACCTCCTGAGCTGTGTAGCTATCTTCAGTGTCAGTATCTGGGTCATACAGATCAATGACGGGTGGGTCCTGCTGGGATGGAATAGCCAGGGTATCAGGACGAGACCTCTTAGGAGGGGGCTGAGGAGTAGGGGCAACTGCAGGGGTCTGAGAAGTAGAGGCAGCTGCAGTGGGAGGGGTGGTTTTAAAGTTTTAGAAATAATCTGGTTTTTTTTTCGAAAATGTTTGCCATGAAAGTCCTCCTTCTCATGACTCTTCAATGTCTTCGCATGTCCATTGGGTCTAGTGGAAGTACCTGACCTTGGGGTGTGACTGGGACCTGAGATGAGGGCTGCCCCTGGTTCTTTAATGCTGCTGACGAGGAGTCCCTTCCCTGGGGATGTGAATCCTTTTCCCTGTGTGGTGTAGGGGACCTTTCTTTCTAGTGGTGAGGAGTATTTGAAGAGTGCTTCTTGGACGCTTTCCCCTTAAGGAGGCTCTTTGGGACGTGTTTTTTTTATCCAAGTGGGCTATTCCCGATTGTTTAGAGCTTTTTGCCGATTTCAACGAGGAGTGTCAAGTTTCGGCTGTGGACTGATCAGACGTCTCGTGTACCAACGTGCAGTACGGATTTAGGCACGCGTCTGTGCCATCCTTCGACAGTCGGGGCCTGTCATGCAGTGATCGGGACCTAGAGTGCCCAGAGGACAGGGGTGTGGACCTTTCCCTAGATGCTGTGTGTGGGCTCTTGGTCGACGTAAGAGTCGAATCACGGCCTTTGGCTGTGTGTTTAGTGGTAGGGGCAGTGTGAGCGCTGACGATCCTGGGGGTCGTCCCCATTACAGTGCTGCTGGCCTGTCTGGTGAGGTCGGGGGCTTGCGCTTGGGAAACCAACGTCTCCCTGTCGCCTTCGGAAAATGTGGCGTTGCTGCCATCGCTGTAGGTTCCTTCCACGTCCATGGTGGCGTGGTGGGTCCAGCGCTTAGTTAAACGGTCCTTAGGTTTGAAGAGTCTGCAGGCTCGACAGTTCCCCTCGACGTGATCCCGTGGTAGGCAAAGATTGCACACTAGGTGCTTGTCGACCCAGGGGACTTTTTTGTTACAACTTGGGCATAATGTGAAAGGGGTTCTATCCATAGTGAAACGAAATGGCAGCTAGGCGTGAACATTTTATGAAAAGGGGTAAATAAATTCTCCAATGCCCTCCCCCTCTCTCCCTACTGTCTGGGCCGAAGCCAGAGTAAACAAACTTTAATCCTGATTAATCAATAGCGTTATGCTGAAATCAGAACTCCGCGATTTAGCTTCCGTCTACGATGGCGGCAAAAAAACAATCTGAGGGACCTCAACAAGTGAAGGATCATGGGTACAGAGGACGTCACACTAGCGATAGTATTACTGGTATGCCCTGTCCACATCCCTTTTCGAAAACAACTGTACTACCCTGCAGCTTCCACTAGATGTCGGCCTATGCATAGCATGTGAATCTAAGCAGATTCCACCAGCCTCAAAAAAAGAAATTACAAAAATATATATATATATATATATATATATATATATGGGATACATTACTCACCGTAATCGTATTTCTGATGCTTGTATCTGCTTAGATTCACATGCTGTGCATAGGCCGACATCTAGTGGAAGCTGCGGAGTATTACAGTTTGTTTTTCGAAAGTCGAAAATGGGCGTCGACACAGGCGTGCCAGTAATACTATCCCTAGTGTGACGTCCACTGTACCCAAGATCCCTCACGCGTGTAGGATCCTCAGATTGTATTTTTTCTGACATGAGGAAGCATGAGGAGTAGCGTGAGTACAGATAATCCAAGCAGATAGACAGAAAAGGTAAGACTACAAGCAATCATGCGCCTTCTCTCGGAGGGGAGGAAGGGTGGGTCGCATGTGAATCTAAGCAGATACAAGCATCAGAAATACGATTACGGTGAGTAATGTATCCCTTCTGAGGCTTGTGGAATCTGCTTAGATCACATGCTGTGCATAGATTAGCGAGCAGTACCAGAAGAAGGAGGTGGGATGTGAGAAGGGTCATGAGCAAACAGGTGTCTTAGAACCGCTTGTCCCACTTGTGTATCTGTCTTGGAATGAGTGTCAATGCAGTAATGCTGAGTAAAAGTGTGAATAGAGCTCCAAGTAGCCGCTTTGCAAATGGTGTTGAGGGGAACATTTGCAATGAAAGCCAGAGTGGCACCAATGCCTCTAGTAGAGTGGGCCCTTGGCGTAAAAGGCAGAGTCTTGTCAGAAAGAGAGTAACACAGCTGTATACAGTTGATAATCCACTTCGAGATAGCGCCCTTAGATACGCGATCCCCCTCTCTGCCTGTAGCTACGGAGACAAACAGTTGATCTGTTTTCCTTAGCGGTCTGGTTTTATTTACATAGTATAGGACCGCCCTACGCACATCTAGGGTGTGTAGTTTCACCTCAGCCGAGCTTTGCGGGTTCTGGAAGAAAGCCGGAAGCTCGATGGACTGGTTTACATGGAACTTGGATATGAATTTAGGTGAGAACCTAGGGTGTGTGCGTAAAACCAGTTTGTCCTTGTGGATAGTAAAGAAAGGATCCTGCACTGACAGAGCCTGAATTTCACTGACCCTTCTTATGGAGGTAATGGCTACTAAGAAGGCCGTTTTATAAGTCAGGTGTTTGAGACTACTTTTATGCATGGGTTCGAATGGGGGTCCCATGAGCTTAGCTAGCACCACGTTGAGGTCCCATCCTGGCGGTGGGTTCGAAATAGGAGGGTGAAGTCTCTTTACTCCTTCCATGAAGGCTTTAACCACTGGTACTTTCCACCACGAGACCTTGTTATGGGATGTGGTGTAAGCCGAGAGGGCTGCCAGGTGTACTTTCAGCGAGTTAAAAACCAACCCTGCATCCAGCAGGTGGAGCATGTATGTCACAACGTTGGAAGGAGTGCAATCAACCGGGTTGATTTGTTTATTCTGGCACCAGATAACGAATCTTTTCCACTTATCAAAGTAACAGTGCCTTGTATTTGGTTTCCTGGACTCCTTTAGAATGTCCATACACCTCTGTGGTAATTTGAGATGTCCAAACTCTATGACTTCAGGAGCCATGCTGCTAGGTTCATAGAGTTGGGTTCCTGATGCACTGTTTGACCCTGTTGCTGGGACAGTAGGTTGTACCAGGCTGGGAGTCTGATGGGTTTGACACCGCCATCCTGCGTAGGTGTGGAAACCATGGTTGTCTCGCCCACATGGGAGCAACTAGGATGAGCGTCATAGATTCCTTGTTCATCTTGTACACCACCTTCCTGATGAGAGGAGTTGGTGGAAAAGCGTACGCAAACATCCCTGACCAGTTCATCCACAGGGCATTCCCTTGGGAGTCCGGCTGGGGGAACCTGGATGCAAATCCTGGGCATTGTTTGTTTTCGCTTGTGGCGAATAGGTCTATAGTGGGGAAACCCCACTGAGAGAAGAGATCTTCTACTACGTCTCTGTGAAGGACCCATTCGTGTTCTTCTGGGAGGGAGTTTCTGCTTAGAGCATCCGCTAGGGAATTGAGCTCCCCTGGAACATGTTGCGATGACAGGAAGATGTTCCGTCTGAGTGCCCATATCCATATTTTCTGGGCAAGCTTGGACAGATTTGGCGAACGAGTCCCCCCTTGCTTGTTCAGATAGAACATGGCTGTCGTGCTGTCCGTCCTGATCTGCACCGACAAGTTCAGTAGATGGGGCTCGAACGCCCTTAGCGCTCGGAATACTGCCAGAAGCTCTAGCAGATTGATGTGGTTCTTGGCTACTGAGTGAGACCAGAGACCCTGAGCTGTGTGGTGGAGATGGTGAGCTCCCCACCCAGTCAGGCATGCATCTGTAGTCACCACGGCTTGTACTTCGGGATCGTAAAAGGGTTTCCCCTTTGCGAGATTCTCTCTTGTCCACCAGTGTAGGCTCTGTACGAGTGTTGGCGAAACGACCACTAGATCGTCCCAATGACCACTTGCCTGAGACCACTGTTTCGCCAACCATTCCTGCATGGGACGCATGCGCAGACGCGCGTGGGGGACCAGGTAAATGCATGACGCCATCATGCCCAGTAACCGCATAGCTTTGCGTACTGTTATCTGTTGACCTGACTGATAATGCGGAATTTGCAGAAGTATATTCCGAATTCTCTCTTCCGAAGGGAAGGTCAATCCTTTCTGAGTATCTAGGATAGCTCCTAGAAACTGTTTTGAGGTGCTTGGCACCAGACTTGACTTTTTCTCGTTGATGGAGAAGCCTAATTCGTGGAGGAGGTCGATAGTCCTCTGAATGTTTGACCTGCAAATTCCTGGGGTTTCCCCCGTTATGAGCCAGTCGTCCAGATAAGGGTACACCGGGATTGCTTCCCTGCGTAGGTGTGCAGCCGCCACCGCCAGTACCTTGGTGAATACCCTTGGTGCTGAAGCTATCCCGAAGGGCAGTACCTTGAATTGGTAGTGGCGACTGTCCACCTTGAAGCGCAAGTACTTTTTGTGCGCTGGGAGCATGGAAATATGAAAATAAGCATCTTTCATATCCAAGGTTGCCATGTAATCCCCCTTTTTTAGGAGGGGGATTACCTCTTGTAGCGTGGTCATACGGAATTTTTGGGGCTTGACATATTTGTTGGCAGGCCGTAAGTCCAATACTGGGCGCATTGTCAAATCTTTCTTTGGCACAAGGAAGTAAGTTGAATAGATACCCTTGTTTACCTGGTGTCCTGGGACGAGTTCTATCGCGTCCTTTTCTAGCAGAATGGCGATCTCCTCGAGAAGGATCCTTTGATGCTCTAGGGAGTGCACTCTTTGTCGTGGAGGATGATTCCGGGGACGCTGCAGTAGTTCTATACAATATCCTGCGGATACTGTTGACAGCACCCATCTGTCTGAGGTGATCCCTTCCCAAGCCTGGGTGAAGGTGGAAATGCGTCCCCCTACTGGGGTTGCGTGGCAAGGGACCCTGAACTGAGCGTCACTGTTTTGGTGGAGGCGTGCCCCCGCCCTTGTTGGGGCTGCCTCTGCCTCTTCCACGACCTCTCTTGTTACCCCTGCCGTAACTCTGGGTAGACTGCTGGTTGTTATTCCATTGTGTACCTTGTCCCTGGGCATAGTTGCCTCTTTGTGAATTTTGGCCGCGTGGGCGACGAAAATTATTGTTCCCCCTCTGGTTAGGGGGTTTGTTGGTAAGCTGGCCAAGGGATTTGAGAGTCTCATATTCATCTTTGGCATTTTTAAGTGCGTCTTCGACCGCTTTCCCAAACAATAGGTCGGGTTCCACTGGCTTGTCTATTAAAGAAGCCTGGGTTTCTGTCTTGAATCCCGACTGCCGTAACCACGCATGTCTCTTGATAACAGTACCTTCTGCTATCAATCTCCCTGCGTTGTCAGCGGCGTCGAAAGTTGCTTTTAAAATGCAACCAGACACGGCTCTCCCCTCTGCCGAGATCCGAGCCAGCTGGCCCTTTAACGGTTCTGGAGCAGAGGCAATGAGCGCCGCGACTTCTTCCCATTGATGGCAATTGTAACTAGCCAACAGGGTGGTGGAATTCGCAATCCTTGCTTGGTAGGCGGACGTTGAGGCTACCTTTCTGCCAAACCCGTAAAGTTTTTTGCTCTCCTTGTCGGGAGGAGCTTCTGATGAAGATAAGGGCGTGCCAGCCCTCTTTCTAGTGTTGGTCACCACTAGGGAATCTGGTTTAAGATGTCCCTTTATATACAGAGGGTCAGACTGGGCTGCCCGGAAAATCTTTTCAATTCTGGGGTTGACAGCTCTGGTGAGGTTAGGATTCACCAGGGAAGGATCTATTCTTCGTTGGATGGATTTGAGGATAGGGATGGTCTGAGCGACCGGTCTTCTCTCTCCTACAAACTCCTCCGCGAAGTCCCTTTCCTCCTGTACACCGTGGGTGTCGATGTGGAAGTGTTCCGCTGCTCGAGCGAGAACCTCGTTAAGGAGGGGCTGGTTATCAACTGGAGAGTCAGTAACTGGGGCTTCGCTTTGTACTGGGGAATCTACTCTGTAAATTTCCTGCTCATCTTCTCCCTCCTCCAGGTCCTCATCCTCTGCATAGTAATCTGTCCCGGTTTGTTCTTCCATAAATGCAAACTCCTGGTCCTCTTCAGGGAAAACTTGTCCCTGATAACTGGGGAGTGGAGTAGAATATGGAGTGGAGTAAGGCTGAACCTTGAAGGGTTCAGGTCTTTCGACCCGGGGCTCTTTACTTAGCGGGATAGGATCGGAGGAGCCTGAGGGTGTGGCCCCTTGAGGGTTATATGAAAGAAAGTGTTCTGGGTTCTTATCATAAAAATCAGCCAAGGAAGACATCCTAGACATAACCCTGTCTATGTCTTCACTGGACCATTCCCTGGAACAGGGTATTACTTTAGCAGGTGATTTATTTTCAAGGGTAGACTTGTGTTTGCTTGTCTGCTTAGGCTTTACAGGGGTGGAAGGCTGTGCTTTCCGCTGTTTCCCCCCTTCTCCGTGCGTGGAAAAATGTTTTCCCTGTCCCTTGGGGGCCCCAGAGACTTTCGACGCCTGGCGTCGAGGGTCTGGAGAGGTATCTGTGTGCTTCGGGCGTGGGGCCTCACTGATGTTAACCGCGGTCTCGGTATCTTGGAGCGCGGTCTGGGGGTGGAAGTCGTCTTCGTCTCCCGACGATCGAACTTCCGTTAGTGTGTGTAGCGAGGCACTCTTGGCAAGAGTGGATGATTGCCTTGCGTCGTGAGGCGATCTCGATCGAGAGCGCCCAGAGGACACCGAGTCGGACCGTTCTTTTTGTGCCTCTTTCCGGGAAGTCGACGTCGTCGAGGTCCGGTTGGTCTTAGTGTGTTTAGTGTGTGTTAGGTGTGTAGCGCTTGCGTCGCCGGGGGTCTTCCCCATAGCCGCCTTGCCGGACGACCTTCCGAGGTCGGGGACCTGCGCTCGTCGGCTGTCTTTCGACGCCGTAATGCCCTCGCCGTCCGAAAGTACGGCGTCGCTGCCATCGCTGAAGGCGCCCTCCGCTGCCATGGCCTCCTGCCTGGCGTGGTGGGCCCAACGCTTTGTCGAACGGTCCTTAAGTGTCTTAGGTTTAAACCTACTACACGCTCTGCAGTTCGCTTCGGGGTGATCCCTCGGCAAGCAGAGATTGCACGTGGCGTGCCTGTCGACCCAAGGGTATTTGCGATTGCACTTGGGGCAGAATTGAAAAGGGGTACCCTCCATACGCACCTTAAGGCAGCGGGCTGCTAAGTGTAGGAATATATATAAATGTAACTATATATCAAGAGTGAAGAGTATGTACCACCCCCCACTCTCCCTACTTGTAAGGGCCGAGGCCAGCGGCCTACTAGGCCCGGGCCGAGGCCAGCGGCCTACCGAGGCCCAGATCCGTCGTGCAGCAGTCGACGGTCGATGACTTCTCCAGCCGTCGTCGAGGTTGAGGGTCGACGTTGGGGTGGGGAAGGGAATGAATAAGAATTAAAATTATAATAACAGCAAAAGTATGGCTAAGGCCAGGGAACTCCGCAAGATGCTTCCGACCAGTATGGCGGAAAAAAACAATCTGAGGATCCTACACGCGTGAGGGATCTTGGGTACAGTGGACGTCACACTAGGGATAGTATTACTGGCACGCCTGTGTCGACGCCCATTTTCGACTTTCGAAAAACAAACTGTAATACTCCGCAGCTTCCACTAGATGTCGGCCTATGCACAGCATGTGATCTAAGCAGATTCCACAAGCCTCAGAAATATATATATATATATATATATTAATATTACATGGAAGTGTTAGCGTCCATGTAGTTATGGTTAAGTTGGTGTTTCCATAGGAAGAGGATTTTTTGGGTAGCTTATAACAGCTCCCTCTGGACGAATCCTCACCAAACTTTGCAAAAAAAGTATATTTTTGCAAAGTTTGGAGAGGTTTGGTCCAGGGGGGGGCAAAGTTATAGGGGGAGTCCCAAAACTTTTGTTTTTTCCCATAGACATAATGGGGAAAAAACTTCAAGGAGCGGGGGCTTGGTCCTGAAAGCGTGCTTTTGGAAATTTGGTGTAAATCCGTCCAGTAGTTTGTTTTAAAATGACCAAAATGTAAGGCAAAAAAATTAGTGATATCTCCGTTTGCTCTGCGGCCGGACTTCCCGGTTCGCTCCGCGGACAGTGCCCTGAATGGCCGAGCGGCTTGCGAGATGTCCGCAGACATGCAACGTGTTCGCTGATTGGACGGCGTGGTGCGTGAAGCGCGCAGATTTTCTGTGGCGCCCGCCATCTTGCATTTGCGGACGACTGCGGACAGCGCGGTGAAACTTGGATCAAAAATTGTATTTAGTGGAGTGTGTTGGTGTGTAAGAGTGTTGGTGTGTAAGAGTGTTTGGGGAGGGTGGGGGAGTATGAGATAGGTTCAATGTTCTGTTTTCTTTATGTGCTAGACACTTTTGTTGTGTTCGATTTTTCTGCGGACAACACAGCTGTTCTGAAATGTTCGTAAATAAACAGAATGGATTCGGTGTCAAGTTGAAAGTGTTCTAAGACGACTCCTGGGGTCCTGGAATGTTCGCAGGGGGTGTTCTGAGGACGTTCTCCGTATTGTGTGCCTGCTTAGCTGTATCCAATGAGGGAATGGCACAGAGAATGAAGTGGAAATGTTAGAAGGGCTGTCTAAGAGTTATGCGGTCCGCGGACAGGGCGTGCTATATCCGGGGTTTTCCAGCAAATCCAGCATGGAAAGAAGACTGTAGGGATCAGCCAATCAGATGTTGAGGTTGTGGATTTGTGTTCAAAGAGACTGTGTGTAGTGAAGATGGCAGAAGTGGAGAAAGTCAGGGTGTTGGTGCTTGGAGATATGTTTGTGCATGTTTACAACAGTATGCTCAATGCAGGCATGTTGCAAAGAATTTTGATGTTAAAGGAGTGGAGGTGGTGTGGAGAACTGTGCCTGATTGCAATATACAGGGAATTGTACAAGTTTTTGAAGATATGGGCAGGATCAACAGTCCCCATGTGGTAGTTTTGCACTACGGTGCTTTCCATTTGGGCTATGTCAGTGCCCCTACTTTGTTGGCAGATTTGGAACACTTGGTTCAAGCAGTAATGAACATCCTTCCAAATGCCAAAGTAATTTTTCTGGATTAGTACATAGGGCAAGATGGGACAATAGTTCAGTTTTTTTTTCCTCAGCAAAACAATGCTAGGTGTGTAATCAACGGAGGCATGTGTGCCTTCATGCTTATAGCTGGTATGTTCTTCTGTAATAATGAGAATATTGATTCCAGTAATGCTGTTTATTTTAAAGAAGATGGCATTTCCTTATCTTTTATGGGAAATGCCATTCTGTTTTGGAATGTAAGGGTTGCTTTGGAGAAGGTTATGTGAAGATTTTAGGAGTAAAGTAAGAAAAAAAATACAAAACAGGTGTCAGTCAAGCATCTGCAAAAAAAACGGCTCTTTTCAGAGCCAACCTCAAAGGGGAAATGGGGCACACTATTTAAATTTACATTCACCAGATTTTCGATATGTCCGCGGACATGGCGGTAGTCCACAGACATCGAAATCACTTGCTAGGGGTTCAGTATGTTCTATGTTACATGTATATAAAGTCAGGGATATTATGGTTAAGTTGTGCTACTAAAAACGTATGAAATTCAGTAAAAAAAACTTTGTTAAAGGGACGTTATGGTTCAAAGTAAAACCGAAAAACCCCTGCAATTCGGCAGTTATGGTTAAGATAAGCAACCATAACTCGCGCCATTGTGCACTGCTAACACTAACGCCCAGGACATCAAAGATGACATCACAAATGTGGAACAATACAAATATGTCAAGAGTGACCACAGGATGCACACCAAAACGCTGCAATGGGGACCGAAAATACCTCATTTATGTTAATGGCCTCCTGAATGAGTATTTCAACATGGTTGGTGGTGGAGGGTCTTGAACTACTAATGTTTCAGTCAGAGCCCTGGTTCTCTCAAGGCTGGACTACTGTAACAGCCTCTATCTTAATCTGCCTGCCTCCACTCTCCGCCCTCTGCAACTTATCCAGAACAGAACTGCGAGACTTGTCCTTTGCCTCAAGCCCAGGGACCGTATCTCTCCAGGACTGAAATCTCTTCACTGGCTCCCAGTGGCTGCGAGGATTAAGTTCAAAACCCTCTGCATTGTCCACAAGGCCTTCTGGGGCCTGGGGCCTAAATACCTTCAACTCTCTCTTCCTAAATATCTGCCTTCACGAGCCCTTCGCTCATCCGTCTCCAACTCCCTCATGGTCAGCCGCTTCTCGAAGCAACGAGCTGGGGGTAGATCTCTCTCCGCAGCAGGGGCCTCCCTCTGGAACAGCCTTCCTGCCTCCCTGAAACTTGAGGAGAACCATCTCCGGTTCCGGAAGCACCTCAAAACCTTCCTCTTCGCTTCTGCCTTCTCTCTCCCTCTCCCTTGCTAAACCTGCTAAACTCCCCACTGAAGTCTGCACTAAACCTGCATCTGGGCCACTCTGTGACCTCGGTCCAGGGCCCAGCCACTCTCCACTTGCACTGCCTCCCTGGCTCCTCCTGCACTGTGGGACTGTCACTGCATCCCTACAGCCCCCTTCCCAGCACTTGCTCTGCACTTACCTCGCACTTGCCACCAGCTGGCCCTTTTATTTATTATTTATTATTTATTACGCTACTTACCTTGTACTGCACTTTCCCCCCCCACCTCCTCCCCCTGCACTTTCTCCTTTTCCCCTTACCTCTGCACTTGCACGATCTGAATGACACCTGGCCTAGTAGGATCGTTTGTCTGTCTTCCCCTTGTTTCCCTCCCTCCCTGCCTCGTCGCGCCTTGAAACACTTGTGTATAGGCGCGTTACAAATACCATATCATATCATATCATATCATACAATCTGCTGTCCAAACCGTCCCCAGCATACCTGGTACCTTCAGAGATCACCACCACACCCACCAGTTTTGCTGAAGCAACACAGCGCACATATAGGCAGCCATCATACTGCCACTTTCCAGACTTGCTTGCAATACGTCCCTGCAGCACTCCAGCCACAAGCATATCCGAGTACGATCCAGCAGGTGGTGAAACCAGGTAACCTCACCTGTGGCTATACGCAGACAATGGAGGAACCACCCCCAGCTTCCTCGTGGTCTATAAATGTGCAGCTCTTATGGTGTTCAAATCACTACGAACAGCACATCAGAAAAGCACCTGGTGCTACCTGACCAGAACATTTCTAGACAAAATCAGAGCTCATTGAGAACACCAGAACTTGACAGATGAGGAAACTGCCATACATCACTGCAGAAAACCTTCCAGAGACCTTTACAAGCTCAATCTATGACATTTCTCTGGTTCAACTCCAGTGCCAGATGTTTCATATTCAAGGTGCACAGGTATTGTGCCAGGACAATTGCAGCCACCTATCTTCAGTAAGGTTTTCTGAGAAAATGTTTGCAGGAGTGGTGGGCATCTGTGCGATTGTGGCCCCACTACTACCAATCGTCCATGTCACAGAAGGGTTTCATCTAGACCTTAACGTTACTTAAGTACGGTAACTTAAACAAGTTGTAGTGAGGCAATTAATAAAAGGAATGCCTGTTCAAATTACAATAGATGAGGAGAAAGTCGGGTTTAAGACGCCCACTACCACATCCATTGTCAGGTCTGCTTAATGGAACCACTTCTCCTGGATTATTAATCATTTATATTCACACATCAGGTCCAGCATTCCACATTTCAACTGTCAAACTTCGGATCCCATAACCATTCTTTTGAACTTGCAGACGTCCCTCATACAAGCCAGTTGAGGCAGACATATGGGGCCATACTATTTATGTTCTTCAGAGGGAAGCTGAGCACAAGGTAAAATGCAGGCGCTATTAGGATCATAAATGTGAAACATTAAAAAATAATGCAAGTACTGAAGCCTGGCTAATGCTGTATATATTTGTCTCTAACATGAATTAAAACAATCTTACGACAACCACACTTAAGGGTACCCATTACAGAAATGGTGCTTCCAAATGAAAACTACATCCCGAAATGAAGCTGGGAATTAAAAATGCTTTCACTATTCACCTCCTTGTTCTGATGGGAAGCAGCTGAGGCATGGGAAATACAAACTTTAAGCATTATGATTTGCATAAAAAAAAAAAAAAAAAAAAATAGTTGTCCATTCTATTCAACAGACACAAGAATTCAGTTTTCTAATTAATATTTTGGTTCTCTGCAAAGGCTCATTACCAAAAGTGTAGTACCTCAAATGCTTTAATAAGTTAGCTAATGGGACAGGAGTGATTGTGAAACCTTTAATCAAGTCTAGCAACTGTACAACAGCGTTTTTTGGTTTTGGGCTTGCCAAAGCAAATGTTCGCCACTTAAATTTACATTTTAATTATGAAATGAGACTAGCCTTTCTAGAAGTCACAATAGTGACACCTGCTAAGTATGGGGTCAAAGTCCTAGTCAGGCTGCACTGTGTGTGGCCAACATAATGCTTTAAAGTAATGCTTTTGTTAACATCAGACACTCAAAGTGCTTCATGATCACTTAGCATTCCCAAAAATGTCCTTTTAAGACACACCCTCCCTCATGCTCACACCTCCTCCAGCCTCATTCCACCCTTTGCCCAACAGTCACAAAAGTGGAAGGCATGGTAATAAGAATGTTCTTGCAGCGCCCTGGTTTCACCTACCTGCTATAGGAATCCCTCCCAGGCCTGTGTTGTGCTGTTGCGCGAGATTTAAGTCCAAGAAATTGCTATTTGAGGTTGGATTTGCTGTGTGGTTCAAGTGCATGATGCTATTGCGTGGAAAAGACATCCAAGGATAGCGGGCTGCCTGGCCTGGAAAGCTGAACGAGTTGTAACCCGCCCTGTGCTGAAACTGTGGGAACCGCTGTGGCAAGACTGAAAACGTGCCGCCGAGGGAGTTGGTGGGTGGAGTGGGATGCTGGTAGCCGGAGCCAGGGCCTTTGGCAGTAGTGTGAGGTGAGGGGTTCTGAAGAGATGTGGGCGAGAGGGAGGGCTGGTCTTGGACCGAAAGTTCCTTCTCAATCAGGTCTGCTAAGGCTTTGCGGGTGATATCGAAGGGATCAAACCCCAATTCGTCCTCCTGCGGTTTGGATGAGCCGAACCCAAATGCGGCTTGCCAGTCTGTGGAGGAGGAGACGGGGATCGTTTCTGTCAGAGGAGGGAGAAGAAGAGGGATAAGATTAATTGCACACAAATGAAACAACAAAACATTGCCTGACTCCAACCATTTGCCAACACAGGACCTGCTCTATCCCCTTGTGTACTATATCCCAGGCTCCTTTAAGAGTTTATTAGATTTAACAAGGAAGAAACCTCAGTGTGCTATGGTCTACCTTCTGGTAACAAATCTTTTTTACAAATCTCTAGCAAGAGATTTAGTCCTTCAGTTGGGTCCATGGTCATCAGTACCCACTCACTTTTCGTGATCTGTTGCAAGACTGTAGTGCAGGTCCTTCCATAAAATGACCCGGCAAGCCATTTTTCTTCAGCTATGCATACACATAACACCCTACTTCATAAATTAACTGCAGAAAGGAAAAACCTAAAAAATTATTATCTTAACACTGTATTTAGGAGATGAAACAAGTTAATGCAAATCACGTCTTAATTTAATTTGTTACTTAGAATGGCCAGGCCCTGATTAACAAACATGACCAATGACAGCGAGCTCCAGGTGTAGAGTATCTGATTAATGTGAGGCAGCACATGCTTTATCTTAAATAACTGAAACATCTTTCAATCATAAGTACAGTCCCAAACATGGAATTGCCATACTGCTTAGGAGGACATGGTAAATTATTCCTACTTATCCATTTATTCTTCCTCTGATCACACATCCTCCATCCTGTTCTTCCCCCTGCTGTGGTTGAAGAAAGCTCGGACTTAATAGTTGCTCAATGTATTAATCCTAAATTTGCTGATTGCAGGCATATTCAAATATAGTCCATCTTTTCTTGTGAGTGCCCTGCTGCAGGTGAGGTTCCCACAGCAAATCCACCAGCACTAAACGCTTTCTCATTGAACATTTGAAAGATGTTTCCATGATCTGCTGCAGCATGGGGCAGTTGGCAAGCTGAGATAATGGGGCACCTTCTAGAGGTGGTTTGATTCCATACCTTCTCGTCATAAGGCTGCAGAATATTAACCCAGTAAACTGGCCTGTTTCTTGATAAGTCTCCAATGAAAAACAGGCACGGCATTTCACAGACATCATGCTAAATGCACAGACCAAAATGCAGATAGAAATCCAAACGTAGACAACAGCATTAATGTGAAATTCTGCATAACCTGCTCTGAGGTAGAAGACTTTCCGCTACCACCCAATGTTCAAATTTAGACTCCCAAGTGCTGCAAAATTCCCCATACAAGGGGATCCGTTTAAAATGCAGACCTAAAGGACCAGTACTTGTAACTTTCAGTCT
Source organism: Ambystoma mexicanum (assembly GCF_040938575.1). Lineage (NCBI taxonomy): Eukaryota > Metazoa > Chordata > Amphibia > Caudata > Ambystomatidae > Ambystoma > Ambystoma mexicanum. Next base: position 494,459,198 of record NC_090936.1, on the reverse strand, counting down.
CCTTGAGGTAGATCTTCTAGACCACCCGAGATCCAAAACAGAGTGATAATGCTACACCTTGCCTTCCACCAACATCTGTCACAGTGATTGATATTCCATAAGCAAATTAAATTCTTTCATACAGTTGGCAATATTATCAGACATGTTTCATGTTTGCTATTGGTCTAAGACAAAACAAGACTACTACAATAAGATCAATGGCAGGAAAGCCATCAGATGTATGTAAGAAATGGAGCACCACCATTTAAAGTGCAAAAAAGTACTATTTTGAAACGAATGATTGAAGACTAACAGGCCAAATCCATCACAAGCAAAAATGGGAAGGATTAGTAAAATGCACAAATTGCAAACATTAAACTACTCAAACCAGCTACAAATTACCTTAAAACCAAACAACGTGTATACAATATTTAATTTTTCAAATGAAGTGATTAGGAATATAATTAGATTGCCTACGTAATGCAGGATGCACAATATTTAACATACAAAAAATATACAAAACAGCTCTGCCGGCAGCTTGATAACTAATCCATATTTGATGATCATACTTTGGGCTAGCAAACCAATATTAGTTTTTAACATGAGAACATCTTCAATAGTAATTCAAATTAAATCTTAATTAACTAGAGGTTAGACAACCCTAGTTTAGAAGCTTATTAAAAGTACTCTGTACATGTTCGGTGCACTTCGCTGCATTTACTTTACACAAAGAATTAACTGGCATGCCACTCGCACAAGGGGAATTAAGATGAAGGGAAGATTAAGTCAGAATCTGGTCCCAAGTATCTGGTTCCACCAGTCAATGAGGATCATAGTACACCATTAATGGAGGAACTTCTTATTTACCAGCCAAATCGTAGTAATAATGGCGTTCGCACAGCACATCTCGTTCAATCCCAATTCGTGCCCCGCGGTATAATGTCACAATTGAATGACTGTGCTTAGACATCTTCTCTTCCAGCATATCAGGGACTTCCCAGAGATGGAGGACTGTGAATCTACTGTCCTGTGCCAAGCATCTTCTGTTTGCAGTCTCTGCCCGGCTCCATCACTGGTACAGGACAAGCATTAGCAGTTACAAGATAACATATCACATGGACATCAGACAGTTGATGGGAAGGCAGGGGTCGATGGGTAATAGCGGACACATTATGAGTGTAGAAAGAGTCGCAAGTCTGATGCACTCACTGTCAACCTCGCCACACATGGGACTAGAAAGCATGCTTCTACAGCCATATGCTTGAGGATTATAGATTTCTAGTCTCAGCAGAGCCTGAATTACGCCACATTGGTCTGGAGACATGCAAGAACTATGAAAAGTTTTTACAGTGATTAATGGGAAAGGTGCGCCTGGGAACATATTTAAGTCTCCCTGTTCAGATTATTCCCTTTCACAGAAGTCTTTGGAAATCAAACAAATTCTGCCTACACAAGAGTTACTTCAAGAAAAAAACCTCTGTTTCGTTATATAGAGGAACCACCTGATGGAGTCATAAACTGAGGATACAGCAACTGCTACCTCCATGCAAACAAAAAGTATAGGGTAGATGACTGGCACATTCACAAGTTAGCTTCCATTATGATCAGTAAACTTCTTTTCCTCGCCACACTTACTTCCTTGCTAGGAGTTTCAAGACTGCTAGTGGGTACCAGGTCTTCTTCATGGATTACACATATGTATAGTAAATAAAGAAGCACATACAATATTTTTGCATGTAAGGGCCTCTTAATGAAGACACATGAAAGTCTACAAATGTTACAGTTCTAGTCTTTCTAGTACCTGTATCGGTTTACAGTCACATTGCTGTCGGGAAAGATCTCATTTTACATTTTTCTCCCAACTGACTTCAATGGTGCTGCCAGAATGTCTGATTTGATTAGGACTGTAGCCGATTTTTACGACGAGATGTCTTTTTAGCCTAATTGAAACTTACAACCACGTGGCTAGACTATAGTACTCTAGACCAAAGCTACCTTCATATTTCACTGTTAGTAATCCTTCAGGCTCCCAGTGCAGTGAGAGCTTCGCCCATTTCTTTTTACCTGTTTTTACATTGCAGCACAAGCCACTTATGCAGCATGGTGCAGGGATCTAATGTATCCTATTGTTCCTTACTTTCTGTAAGGAACGTTCTAGTTACTTTTGTGATGAGTTAAGAAAAGACTGTTAAAGCAAACTGATTTTTACTCTTTTCCCTGTGCACTACCATGTAGCTTTATTTTTCACCACAATATAACTAAGTTCCATATACTCAAAATGGTTGCCCCTTGTGGTAGGGGCCCTTCTGTTTGTGCCATTTTGTTTTTTGGCCTGTGCCTTCACACCAGAAATTGCCATGTAGCAGCATGCAATCTGCACAGGTCTCCAGATCAGCACTCTGTGTGCCTTCATTTGTTGGAATTCAGACTGTTGGGCCCGCAAGCCAAATCTCTGCCAGAGTAAGCTTGGTTGCCAGGGACACTGGAGTAGATGGCGGGCCATGATTATACCGTCTCTACCCCATTGAAGGTTGCACATCCCTACCATTAGAGGGCTAGTGTCCTCCACAGAGATAATATGGGATAAAGAGAGCAGTTCTAGAGCCATGCCATAGAGTCGACCACAGGATTCAAGCATCCAACAGCATACAACTGCCTGGAATCCACTGGAGAAATGATGCTGGAAAACCAAAAGACGTAGCTAACCTCTGTGTTATGAACCTCACTTGCTGCCTGGATTGAGTGTGTTCCTCCCTCGGACTGGCAAAACCAACCAGACTGAAGTCCTGCTCTGTATTCACTGCCTCATTAAAGTATGAAAAGTTGATGGGGCTGCAATTGGCCTGACTGCTGCATGGCCACCTTCTACCGATGGCCTTCGAAATTTGGATGGCATCTACTCTGCTGTGCTGGCACCTAGCTAATTCTACTGGCATCCCTCATCATGAGTAAGGCCCTGCTCAAACACAAATTCCAGCTCCACAATTGCTTCCGACTGCCTGCCACATCTGGGGTTCTCACATCTGCTCCAATTTAGGATTTGAATTCTTCCATGGCACGAGGGACCAAGTAAGTAGTTTACACCGTGTTGGGGGTCTCACTATGAGACAGTCCTGAAAGTCAGACTCCTTAAACCTGTGACCACTCTGCAGCAGACCAATGTTAAGCACTGTAGTCCAGAGTGACTCCCTATCAACCTGGGGCTTGTTCTTTCTTCTATGCTAGGAGGTCAAGATAGCCTATATCACTTTAAATACTACTCTTTTGAACTGCAATGGGTGTGAAGCCTCATCTTCTAGAGTAACTACTTACTGGGCAAAAGGCGGAAGAGCATGTGTTAAGAATGCTTTCTGTCCGAACACTTACGGGTAGCTAGTGGCAATTAAAGTTACTCACTGCAGTGACGTTTGCACTAATAGTCCATAGTCCCCTTTACGCCATCCTTGAGGGTGCGTCCCCCAACATGGGGACGGTACCAGAACCTTTGGCAGCAAACAAATTAGCTTCCCCTTTAAAGTTAGCATTGTCTCCGGGGGCGCAGTCTCAGGAATGCCCTTCCGAGGCCTGCCCTCCAGTACCTCACCTTTGTCCCCTTTGAGCACATCGGACGCTTAGATATCTGGCTACTCATTACCTGTAAGCCATTAGCATACTAGCAGGGGATGGCAGGTGGGACTTATGGAGGAAAGAGGACTACGAGTACTCTAGTCACTACAGTGAGTACTTTTAATTACTCATACGTCCCGTCCCCTTGCCTCCATCCTTCTGGGTGATTCCACCGAACAAGAACATAGGGTTGACCTGTGACAACCTGCCTCATGACTAGGATGAAGAAAAAAGGTTCTTCAGAACCAACTGACAAATCCATCGCGCCTGGAGCTGGTGTCCAGCAAATAGTGCTAACAGAAGGCCGACTGAGTGGCCCAAATAGCCGCCTTGCTGATGACATCCCAAGAAGCACGTCTCAAAATGCGACAGCCGTGGCCTTAGCTCTGACCTCATGGGCATGAATCCCCTCGGGAACAGGTATGCCCATGGCCGTGTATGCCTCAGAAATGGACTGAACCATCCAATGTGGGTTTGGGAAGACCACCAGCAGGCAGATCTGATTCCGATGGAACAGAGTCCACCTTGGGCAAGATGTTTGGATGAGAGCGCAAGATGACCTTGTCATTGTGAAAAATGGTGAAGGGCTTGTACGAAGACAACACCTGCAGTTCACTAACCCTGCACGCAGAGGTGTGAGCCAACAATAAAACAGTATTTGTGTCACCAAGCAGATGTCCACAGAGGCCATCTGCTTGAAAGACTTTTGTTGCAAAGCAACTAGAACCACATGGAGGTACCACACCGGATGCAGCCTATGCACTGGAGGAAAAAGCTTAGACCACTGGGTTGGCTGCCAAAGAGACATGCTCAGGGAAATTTGGGTAAGCTCGGATGGCTGCCAAATACATGCAGCAAGTATCCACTTGCACTCCAGAACGAGCCATGTGTGCTGAAAAAGCTAGTACATCATCCAGAAGACAGGGTCCAGATCCTTGTTGCGAGCCCAATGGCAGAACCTAGTCCATTTGCTCTTATACTGGGACCGAGTCGAGGGCCTCCTGACCTGCTGAACGATATATCAGTTCTCATCCGGAAATTGAGCATGTTGAAGCCTCAGCTGATCAAAAACCAGGCCGCCAGGGCCAGTTTGGCCGGGTCCGGATGTTCCACTGCCCTGCACTGCTTTGTCAGGAAGCCCCTGCTGGGGATCGGAAGATGGACGGGACCCTGAGAGCACAACTGCAGCAGAACGCAAACTAGGGTCTCGAAAGCCAGTGGGAGACAACCAAGATGACACTGGCCCCCATGTAAGCCTGGAACTTGGAACTTTCAGAGAGACAGCTGAAGCAGAGGGGTGGGCGGGAACGCATAACACCTGTGACCATGCGAACAGATCTGGAAGGCGTCTCCCAGTGATCCCCGACCAGCCCATGAGGGAAACTGGGAGCATGCGAACAAGTCCAGGCCTGCGAAAGCCCCCCCCCCACCCAAACGCTGGAACAGGGCTAACAAGGAACAAGTTACTTACCTGTAACTGTTGTTCTCCAGCATAGGTCTGGCATGGATTCACACGCTCATGAATATTGCCTGCTGTCAGACAGAGAACCCTTGGTAAGAAAAAGAAAACACTTGCTTTGAAAGCTTGAAAACTACCTCTCGCTGTCCAATCATTGGAGACTGGGACATACTGCACCCACATCCCGACTCCCACCCCGACTGCAATCTTCTGATTCAAAGCACGTAAGGTGCCGGAATGAGCACAGCGGGGAAGGAGGGTGGGTTTGTATGTGTGAAACCAGGGTGTGAATCCAGGTTAGGTGTGAATCCATGCCAGACCCATGCTGAAGAACAACAGTTACAGGTAATTAACTTGTTTCTCCAGCATGGGGTCTGGCATGGATTCACATGAATACAATTATACAGCAGTATACACATACACAACCACGGGAGGTGGCAAAGCTCAATCGAAGTACAAACACTTACCCCTGGAACAGACTCACCTCAAGCAAACAGGTTGCGTAGCACCACTTGGCGGACAAGTGACTCCTCCCTGGAATCCCGGTTGACACAACCTTGTTAAGGTGTGCATAGACCTCCATGTAGCAGCCCTGCAAATGTCCAGCAGTGGAACCCCAGAGAGAAATGCTGTTGTTGCAGCGATGGCACTGGTAGAATGAGCTCTAGGCCGGCCCGGGAGTTGTCTGTTGGCCAGACGATGACAGTGCATGATGCAGCTGGAGAGCCACCTGGATATTTGACAGGGCATTTCCCTGATTCACAGGACCAAAGTTTACAAAAAGTTGAGAAGTCTTCTGAAAATCCATTCATTTATCATTTATAATGTGCCTGTACACAAGTGTTGCTAGGCACGACAGTCGTATGCAGTGACAATTCAACAGCTGAAGGAGGATTTGGGAAGAAGACTGGAAGCGCCAAGGGTTTAAGGTGGACTGCAGGCAGAACATTAGGGATAAAGTAATGGTGGGTCCGAAGCACCACCCTTGCAGCATGAAAGGATACGTATGTATGGGCATTTGCAGGAGAGCGCTTGAATCTTCCAGACCCGCCTGGCTGAGGTGATAGCCATCAGGAACGCAGTTTTCCAAAAAAGAAACTTCAGGGGGCCCTGATGTAACGGCTCGAATGGTGGCTCCATGAACCTGCTGAGGACATTAAGCTCCCACGCTGGGGCAGGGACCTTCACTGGAGGGAAGGATGGTCTGCCCGGCGAGCGGGCGTTTGTATCGTGATATAGCTGCCAGATGCACCCTGAAGGAGGTGTGCGCCAATTCAGTATTGGCTAGCGACAGTAAGTACTGCAGGGCCGTGAAGTGCCGAGGCATGATCTTCAGTGACCTGCACCACACTGCAAAGCGCTTCCACTTGTGCCCGTAGCACGATAGTGTAGATGAGGCCCTGGCAAGAGCCGTTTTACATTCCATAGGAAGATCATAGTGGGCAAACTCTAGGGCTGCAGGAGCCAAGCCGTGAGGTTCAATAATGCCGGTTTGTGATGTAGCATGGTCCCCCGTTCTCTAGAGAGTAGGTCGGTAAGAAGAGGCTAACAGATGGCAGGATCCACTTACAAGCGGAGCAAGTCCGGGTACCAGATCTGACAGGGCCACGCTGGGGCAAGGACTATCACCTTGCAGTAACAGAGTTTGAGTGTGTTGATGACACGCAGCATAAAGGGAACTGGGGTGGGGGCGGCATACAAAAATCGGCCTTCCCAACTGAGCGAGAAGGCGTCCCCCTAGGCTCCCCAGCTGGCGAAACCTGCTGGCAAACTCCTTGCATTTGGAATTTGCTGTCGTGGCGAAGAGTTTGATCTGGGGCAGCCCATTTTGCCAAAGAGGAATGACACTTGCTTTTGTTGAATCTCCGATTCGTGGCAGGACCGCAGCTTCCTCCTGAGGGCATCCACTACAGTGTTATTGATGCCTGCCGGGTGAAACGGGACGAGGAACATGCCTTGAAGAATCGCCCATTGCCACAGGGCGCGAGTCTCTAGCGAAAGAGCAGGGGATCGGGTACCGCACTGTTTCCTGATGTATAACATTGTGGTGTGGGACTGCCTGGTGGGAGCCCCCATCCATCCAGGGAGGCATCTGCGGTGACCGAAGCCTGGAAAGGTGGGACTTGAAACAGGGAATCCTGAGTGAGGTGCTATCGTGCTCCCCACCATTCTATGGACTGTCTGAATTCCAGGTTGAGCGTAATCTTGCCTGTCCATCTCCCTGTGACTCGGCACCACCAGGCACCCAAGAACTCTTGAAGAGGCCTCATCTGCAGCCTGCAGAACGGGACTAGGTGGATGCCAGAGGACATCATACCTAGTAGTGACTTGATTGCCAGGATGGTCGCGGATTGCATCGTGGACAACCGATGTACCTTTCCCAGTATGGCCACCACACTCTCCTCCGAGGGGTCTGCCAAGGATGCCACTGTGTTGAAGCATGCACCTAGAAACAGAGAGACCTGCGATGGCACTATGCAGGATTTCGGATAATTTATGGAGAATCAGGGTTGTCATCAGGCGTATGGTGTCCCCAGTGTGCGTATCACCAGGTCCTGAGAACAAGACTAGAGGAGCCAGTCGTCCATGTAAGGGTATATGTGTATGCCTTCGAGATGAACTGCCACTGGAGCCAAGTATTTTGTGAAAACCCTTGGTGCTGAATTTAGGCCAAAGGGCAAAGCCTTGAACTGATAGTGCTGTCCCATAACTACAAAGCGCAAGAACATTTGATGGTTCGGGTGTATGGGGACATGAAAGTAGGCATCCTCCAGGTCCAGCGTCGTCATGTAATCCCCTTCCTCCAGTTGGCCAAGCACTTGCTGCAATGTGACCACCTTGAAAATTTGGGATTTTAGCTATTTATTGAGGCGTAGCAAATCCAGGATCGGGCGCCACCATCGCAATTTCTTTCGGATCAGAAAGTATCTGGAGTACACTCCGGAGCCAGGAAGTATAGAGGGATGGGTTCTATTGCATGGCTTGCACTTTTCGGGAGCAGCTGGGCCAGGTGTAGCTCCTTCCTCACTACAGGGGGAATACAAGAGCACCTGTGTTCGAACTCCAGGGTGTGTCCCTGACAAAGTAGGTCCAGCACCTATGTCAGTGGTGATGCTCTTTCACGGATTGCCAAAATATTTATCGTTATTTATTTTTTACATTTATAAAGCGCACAAAGCAGCCCTTGGGAATCGTGGCGCTGTTACAAGATAAACTTACTTAGTTGCATGACAGGAAATAAAGGGGAGAACCAAAAAGAGAAAAGACATAAGACACCCTGTAAGAGGTTCGTGGTTACAGTGAACCAATACCGGACAGTCTGAGCAGGACAGTTGTAACATTAAGGGGTACGAGACACAGACAGCAGCACATGAGATGTGGCTAGTGCAGGGGGGGGTTTAGTGGTAGTGGGTCCTAAACTTGATAGCGCTTGGTGTAATTGGGCTGACTGACAAACTAATAGACATGTAGCACGAGTCAGGTTAGATGAAGAGCGTGGTCTTGAGGGCTTTCTGGAAGGCAGTGTGGGATGTCTGGTTCCTGAGGGTGACTGGGACGGCGTTCCATTGTTTAGGCGCAATGAAAGGGAAGCTGGTACCACCAGCTTTGGCCCTTTTCACGGTGGGGATGACCAACTGGTTGCCGTAGTTCTCTTTTTTAGGTCTGGAAGAGCTAGTTCTGACAATTCTATCTGAAAGATACGTGGGGGCTGTAAGAGTGAGGCATTTGTGCGTAATGGCTAGAGTCTTGAATAGGATATGTTCTTGGACGGGGAGCCAGTGGGCATCACGTCTGGCCTGTGAGATGTGCTCTTTTTGGGATGTTTAGAGCAGCCCTAAATGCATGGTTCTGAATAACTTGGAGTCTATGCAGGTTTTTGGAGGATATGCCTGCAAAGAGAACGTGACAGTAATCGAGCTTTGCGCCAATGGTAGCTCTAGCTAATGAGAAGCAATTTTGTTTGAACAGGAATGGCTTGACTGAATTGATCAGTTTAGTTGTGCAGGATGCAGAGGAAGCAATGGTGTTGACTTGGCATGTCATGGAGAGTGTGGAGTCTAGGTAAACCCCCAGCGTCTTTACTGACGAGACAGTTATTATAGTATTGTCTATTGTGAATGTGCTGCATTTATTATTATCGACTTTGTAGAGCGTTTCCCTTGAGTAAACTATGCGGATTTCTGTTTTAACATTGAGGCAGAGCCCGTTGGCTGCCATCCATGTTTGGATAGTGGAATAGACATGGTATAGTGTTTTAGCATATTGAGCATATGAGCAGGAGAGAGGAAGGAGGACCAGAATGTCATCAGCATCGTTTGTGTAGGCTATGCTGCGTGCATCAAGTTTGTCAAAAAGGGGTTTGGTGAAAACATTGTACAGGGTGGGCGATGTGCATGAGCCTTGGGGGATGCCACAGTGGATGGTTGTGCGTGTAGCACAGGCCTGGCCTGAGAAGACTTTCATGGCTCTGCCCTCAAGGAAGGACGTGACCCAGTGATGGCTTGAGGGGTAAAGTGTGCTGACTTGGTGAGATGTCTGCAGAGGATCTTGTGATCCACGAGATCAAACGCTGCAGAGTTATCAAGGAGGAGAAGAGCAGGTTTGCCTTCATCCATTATTTCAGCAAGTTGTTTTTTTAGATCCAATAAGGCATATTGGGTTCCGCGACCTGGGCGAAATCCTGATTGCCTCTTCTCTAAAATGCCATTGGATTCAAGGAAGTGCTGGATTTGGATATAAGCAGCTTTATCAAGGATTTAGCAGAAATGGTAATGTGGTAATGGGACAGTATTTGTTGGGGAGGAGGGGTCTAAGGTAGGTTTTTCTTGAGAGCGGGCAAACCCAGGCTTCTTTAAAGGCAGGTGGGACAATGCCTGAGGCAAAGGAATCATTTATAAATGCTGTAACAAAAGGTGCAAGGGTGTATGCGCATTTTTTGATGATTTTGGCTGGACAAATGTCCCTTTTGCAGTTGGATGGTTTCAAGTGCTTTAGCGGGGCTAACACTTCAGATTCAGAGACATCCCTGAAGGTGAAAAGGTTTTTGTCCTGGTGTACTGTGTTTTTCGTGGGAGAAGTAGGGGGGTCAGTTTTGGCCAGGGCTTTATGGTGGGCTTGAATTTTTGTCTGCAGGAGGTCAATTTTATTGAGCATGGCTGACTGGATTCATTTTTAACAATGTCCTGATCACTTGTGGCGGGAGTAGTTAGTTCTCTGAAGATGGCAAACATTTCTTTGGATTCAGATGTAGCTTTTGATATTCTGGTGTTATAAGAGTTGGCTTTGGCTGTGATAATAGCTTTTTTATATTAATTTGATAATATTTTAAATTATTCCTTGACCGAATCGTGTGGATGGTTTTGTCAATTGGTGAGTGCTTTACGTATGAGGGTTTTCGTAATTCCTGGAGCTTGGGGGTGAACCAGAAGTTTGCATGATTTAACACTTTGGCTCTTTTTTGTTCAAGTGGCGCTATAGTGTCAATTGCTATTTTAAGAGTGCGGTATATATAATTCTGATAAGACCACTGGGTCTCTAGGGTAGGGTGGCTTGAGGAAGGGACTTTCTAGAAAGGGATGTAGGTTGACTTTGGTCAGTTTGCGTGCACTCCTGGCTAATGAGTGAGGTGCAGGAGTGTTGTGTTGGGTGGGGATGGTGAAGTGAATGATGTGGTGGTCGGTCCAAGGGCAGTGGGTGTTGGAGCTAATGGCTGTAGAGCAGTTGAGGTCTGCAACTCAATCCAGTGTGCGTCCTTTGGAATGTGTGCGATCAGTACGCGTTGCACAAAACCCATATCTTGAAGTTCTTTGGTGAGGGCTTTAGCTTGCTTGTCCTTGGATTCATTAAGTCCCAAGTTGAGGTCCCCCAGTAGGATAGCAGATGGGAAAGGGGTCGATAGACGGTGTGGATGGTGATAGTGCAGTTAAGGGAGAGGTGGAGTTTAATAGCTAGGCAAAGCACAAATTAGTTTAAAAAAATTGATTAGCGGAATTTGCTAATTAAATTATTCTTGATTAGCAAAGTAAACCATTTGATTAGCAATATTGTACTAATATTTTTAATGTCACAAGTTATTTGTACTCAACATAAAATAGGCATCAATACAGCCTTGTGTACCACTGAAGTAAGACATTAGTGAGAGGAGTCAGGCCTTGGACTTTCTTTAAAATTCTGCTAGACCTGCAGGTCGAGTAACTTAGTTTACCTACTCGACCTAAGAGAAATGCACTCGACCCATGGCAATGGATGACAACAAATTTAAATGCGCTTTCTGTAAAATGGTGCAGGTCACCACAAATCCACTTTATGCTTGGCACACTGCTGCCACTCAGCGGCCAGCCATGCACAGTGAAACTTTAATTTACTGCAAACAAAGAAAATGTTACATAAAGGTTTCACACATCCCCTCCAAATGGTACTCACCCTTTATTAAATCTACTTGACTATGCGAGAGGGTGTGTACACTTTGCGAACCATGGATGATGGTCGTAAAATGTAAAAGCTTAGTTGCGTGAATGGACACAAATAGATATGACACAAAGGCTCTGAAAACAGTTTGGTCAGCTCTCTCCAGCCAGTTCTAATTTATAACGGAATCGTAATCCTAGAGCAAAGCGAGCTCTGGACACCCACTAGAGTGTATGATACTGCAGTAGCTCTATAGATTTACAGACTAGATGGAACTATCAATAACTACTTTCCGTAAACATCCAAGTAGATGCCGTAGCAGGCACAGAACTGGGCAAACTTCGTGAAATATTGAAGTTTGCTGCCCTCTCATTTTCAGGGTATCTTGTATAAAGCAACAGGGTGATGAGACTGCCGAGGAGTAGGGATAAGTTCATGGGTTGAGCACCAGTTGCACAGATGCAAGCAACCAGATTATCACAGAACTAGGCTTTCCACCAAAAGCATTTGGCCATGTGATCATGTACATTTTTTAAAGTGTTCACTCGTCAATCTGATATATCATCCCCAACAAAATGAAATATAGTTGATACTGAGATTTAGATACACTAACCTAAACTAAAGCATGGAGACAATACATTGTTTTACAGGAACAATACGGTAATTGCATGAATGTCATTTAAAAAAAAAAAAATTAACACATACCGGTCTTTGCCAGACATCAAAAAGTAAGCTTAATAAAAAGTATCATCCCGATTACTTCTGGTTTTCAATAATTTGAAAGAAAAAAAAATGTTGCCTAGCACTCCCACAGAGGCCCTTGGCGCTTAGAGTGGAGGAGATGATTAGTGCTGTATTCTCTCTCTCCATTAGCCTCTTGAACTTGCAGTGAACACAGAAAAGAGGGTGGAGAGAGCCCTGAGGACAAGAGGAATGCAGGGTGAGCTGTGTTTTCATTGAAGGTATTTTAAATAGCTAGCTTTGCTACACAAGTGTCAATTTAATTAGCAAACCTACAGAATTGCATAGCAAATTGCCATGCGACACTGCTTATTTTATGCCTTGCTAGGGAATCTGCATTGCCTGCCAGTTTGGAATTTGCTTGTCAGAGATAATGATTCCTTGACAATGATGGCTACTCCACCCCCTTTCATGTGTGGTCCATCCTGCCAGTGGATGGTATACCCAGGTGGCAGAGCTAGGGTGATGGATGGTCCTGCAGCTTCATGGAGCCAAGATTCTGTAATGGCTAGGAGGTCAAGGTTAGTTAGGAGGCCATGAAAATCAGTGATGTGGGCCAGGAGTGAGCAGGCATTTTATGAGGGCTCATTAGTGGGCGGGGTGGGCTGTGCTTGGGAGTGTGTGGGCCGATAGGTGGTTTGGGTTGAGCAGTGATGGCATCTGGTAGGTTAGCTCCGATTGTGTGGTAGATGGTACAGGATGAGTGACCCTTGCGTCTGGGGAGTTTCTTCTCCTGTAGCAACTTGGTTGCAGCAGGGGATTGGCTTTAGTGGATGCGGGGTGCAGGAGGTGGGTGGTAAAATCAGGTTTAGGTAGAGAGTCTGAGCGAGGTGGGGCAAAGAGACGTGAGGACCGCCCGCCCAGCATATGATTCCTGAGTGCAGTAGACCTTGGGCAAACCTGGAGTGGTATTGGTTTAGTACGGGCTCTAAGCATGGTAAGTCTGCGGACCATGAGGTCAGGGGACCTGGCTGTGGCATCTCTACTTTGATTATATGGTGGTTTGGGCAGGCTGGAGATTGCATGTAGGAAAGGCGTGAGAGGAGCCTTCTGCACTCTGAAACGAAATGGCCATGTCACAATGGGAGGTGTGGTGGGCAGGTATATATGGATTGAGCAATAACAGACCGTAGTAACTGGTAGACAGAGCAGAATGTGGGCATCAATAAATGAGCAACAGTGCTAAATGTAGGCCAATATGGTTAACGGATCATGCTAAGAACATGGTGATTTGTTCACAATGAATGGCTAAGCAGAGTACTAGTCCTTTGGAATTTGCGGCACATCATACTTTTTCGGAACCATAAAAGGTAAAAACACAACAATAATGCAAGTTAGTATCAACGCTGTGACATCTCAGACGTGAGTAGCGCAGGCTGTAGTGCAAATCAATGGCTTAATAAAAAGTTACTTATCGGAGCAGCTGAATAGGCAGCTGGGCGGACCGTGATACAGTAAGAGGGAGTCACAGGCCAGGTTATGATAACATGGTGGCAGATCACAATAAAGCAGGGTGGCACGTACAAGGAACATCGAGGATCGCAAGGTCTGACAGTTAGGCCATTAGCCTCTAAGCTGCGACCGTGCTGAGGGGAACCAGATGGGCCTCGGCTAAGTGACTACAACAGCGTAGTACAATAGTCTGGTAAGGCAATGTAGTATATAGGGAGAGTTATATTACACATGCAACAGGGAAAGAACTAAGGTTAGGGTAGGAGTCTACACAGTAACTATGGAGCGCAGGATAACACGAGTTGAGAATAAGACCACTGCGCAACAATGAGTGGAACTGATTACCGTGCATGCGTGGCGGCGAGGTTAACTGCTTCCCATGCCACACTGAAGCAGAGGCAGTTTGTAGCAGAGGAAACAGTTATTGGGGAAATCCTGCAGTCCCCCCGGCTCCAACAGGCTCAGGAAAGGAGCCTTATCCGTGGGCCTTTGCTGGGGGCCGGCTAATGCCTGCCAGTCATGTGGATTGGCTAAAGGCCTAGCAGGCAGCTAATAGGATGGGAGTTGATGTTGTCCAGGCAACGTGGGGGCAACGCCGGTATCACTCGGTGGCCATTTTAGCAAGTTTAAATATGAATTGCTTCAGTGCAAATGCACATGGTGTGGCTGGGATGGCACAGCCCTGCTTGAAGCAGCAGGCTGGATGAATCGAAATTCAAGTAGTGAAATCTCACGGGAGGTGATATTTTATAGCGGCACACTACTTGTAAAGAAAGGAGAGCCGTGAGGGCTTACATCGGAGCAGCAAGTGCCGGCTGGTGTCAGTGCGCTGCTCCTGCAGCAGCAAAGCTGGATGAGCCCTAGTGGGCATCCGGGAACATGAATGAAGACTTCAGACTCGGGACAGGAGCCTTATTTGTGGGCCTTTGCTGAGGGCCGGCTAACGCCTGCCGGTTATGTGGATTGGCTGAAGGCCTAGAATGCAGCCAATAGAAATATGATAGACAACCCCCCCCACCTGGGTGCAAAAGTGGAGGTCCCAGTGTGGGGCCGAGCCAGGTTACTTGGGTGTTTGCGTCTTGCCTTGTGGGAGTCTGCGACGTTGCGACCCTCCTCAGATGGCTTGTCAACAGCCTTCGTACGCTTCCTGCACCGTGGAGCAGGAGGGCTGACGGTAGGAGGTAGAGGCGTATGCTCTGGAAGATCTGCTGAACTTTCCCCTTGAAGCTCGAAAGGAAGAGGGCCGACGCTGTTGAAGGGCCCCTAGTGATCTTGCTGTCTCCGTGTCGATTGACTGCAGCTATCATCCACTACCTTACCAAAGAGGTTATCCCCATCAAAGGGCATATCGACCACCTCGGCCTGGATGTCTGGTCTAAAGTTGGTGGCCTACACAGCCAGCCTTGGTACCTGAACGCCACACCATTACCCATTTGGTGAAAACCTAAATCTGCAACATCCATGGGTACTCTCATGGTGTGGTCGGAGGCCACCTCTCCTTCCTGAAAAAAAGCGAGAGCCTCTCTGTCTTCTTGTCAACCAGCAAGAAAGCTAGGAACAGTCCCAGCTTGAACCATAACTCCCTATCGTACTGGGCTAGAATGAGCAGCGGTTTAGCCTCTTTGACGGTTGATGCTGCTGTGTATATGACCCGCATCCCCATTGCATCCAGCTTCTTTCCTTCCTGATTTGATGGAACCATAGACTTGAAGGCTAGGTTCGCAGACCGTTTGCTTGCTGTGGCTGGGCCCACGGACTCTGGTGATGGGGACAGAGTACAGCACCCTGTATTTTTTCCTCTAGCCAGTCCTTTTCTGCTGGTGTGGAGCTTGGTGATATTAGTGCAGGCCTTCCTCCCACAGGTCAAGTAAAGGGACGGTTCGGCCAAAAAGGCTGTATAAAAAATCCTGTATGGTAAATATGTTTGAATTTCAGCTGTAATCACATACAGCAGAAAATGAAGAACATACTGACCATGCCGTGCCATTGTAACGAATAAGGGTAGCGGGGGTTGTAGGGTGTCCCCTGCTTACCGATGAATAAAGTTAAAAAAATAAAAGGACCCTGCAGCGCTGGTTCACGTCGGAGGAATGCAGTCACAGGGGAGGAGACAGAAGGCAGCTTGCACAAGTGTTGCACATTAAACAGTGTAAGTGGGGGAAAGATAGGTGGCCAATGGGTGATTGGGGGGTGTCATGACTGATGTGTTTGCGACAAATGATCGTAAAAAAATGTGTATTTTCAGTCAAAATGCTTAGTTATTTTTTAGGGCTTAAATATATCCGCCACAGTTAAATCACCCAAATTCAAAAAGGGACGGATAACGTCTTCCTGGACGATGTGCGCCTCTGGTAGAAGAAACCCTCCTTTTCCTCTGGAACTGAGTTGAAGACGTTAGATGCCCTTGCCATCATGGAGTGGAGAGACTCCACCCCATCTGGGGGAGAAGCGCTGGGAGCATAATCAGCACCTATCGGGTCTGCAGGGCCAAAGTTGTCAAACTCATCCGTGTCTGGTACCAGTGCCCGTTGCAGTATCCATCTGCGGTGCATCTCTCCCCCCCCTCCCCCTGGTGCTGCTGGGATGGGCAGTGGCGTGGGTGGTCGCCTCGGTGTAACCAAGCAATGCCTGTGCGGAGGCCTTGGCAGGCTGTACCTGGGGTCACCACCCGATGGGGCCATTGGCGGAAGCCGTTGTTTTCTTTCTGAGACTAGAGAACCCAGCACAGTGAAAATATCCTGAGACATGTCTCTAGAGGTCTGTGGAGGTCTGTAGAGGGGCCCCAGGAGGGGGGCATTGATTGAGTGCTAATGAGTCTCACTGGGTTAGTATGCCTTGGTGCCTATCGGGCTGTTGCCACCAGTGTCCAGGCATTCCTGCAACATTTCTTCCTCAGAACTTGCGTAGACTTATCACTGGGTCACTTGCGACCTCTTTCCGACCACTCCCCCTGATCTGGGGAGAAAATCCATTTAGTGATAAGATCCTTTTGTCTTGCCGCCTCCTTCAAAGCAGAAGATAACACTCGTGCCTTCACCGACTGGTAAGTGGAAGTTGACGTGGCAGTAGGTGTGATCGGAGCGGTCGTGGGCCCTGGAGGCAGCGATACCCTTGATTTCTCCCTGGTCGATGGGGAAGCCGTCGGCAGGGTCGTCGATGGGGCAACTGTCTAAGTTGTGGCTGAGGGCATTGTTGGTGGGGGGGGGGATGGTCTGCTTGTGCGGCATCGCCAGCGATTAAATCTTGGACATCGATGTCGACGAGGACCTTGACGTGGCCGCCTTACAGGAATGCTTTTTTGGTGTATCCTTCGACAAAGGACCATGTTTCGAGGTCTCACAGACGATACCCCACCCACCGGTAAGCTTACTGTGCATGGGAAAGGTGACTGAACGTGTGTGCCCCGAACTAGGACCTGCAGCAGCAGTGTGTCTAGTTGGCTCATCAGCATGATGCTTGGTGTTACGGACACCCTGCAGGGATACATCCTCGGCCGACCTCTACCTCTTACCTGACGGAGAGCGCTCCAGAGGTCGACTGGATCTGGGATCTGCCAGAGCGTGTCAGGAGGCCGTGCCAGGGGGCCCCGTCATCCTTCAGCCACGCCACCAACCCTCAATAATGGTCTTAGTCTTGGCTGGGAAACTTCGGCAGATGTTGCATCAGTCTTCCTCGTGATCCAGACGCAGACAAAGGCACCTCATGTGCCTGTTCTCCACGTAGATGTTCCTGAAACCACACCGGGAGCAGAGCCTGAACAGACTACTCTTGCCTTCCTCCGGCATGGTGAGGAACAAAGTAGGCCTCACTAGGCCTTCCCATGAATATCAGACGGTGTAGATGTCTCTTCACTGGCAACGGTCCACAGCTACCGGCACGGACTACGAGCCAGAGGATGAGAGATTTAGGACAAAAATAGGATTTTTTTTGTTATCGAAAACAACTTATGAAAAATAGCTTGAAGAGCAACTCACGAGGACTCTGCACCGAAACGGACAGTAAAAATCTGAAGATGGCCACTGAGGGCAGGATTCGGGGAGACAGTCGTCATTGGATAGGTGCAGTCTGACCCAGTCTCCAGTGACTGGATAATGAGAGCGCAAGTTTTCAAGCTTTTAAAGCAAGACTGCTGTCTTTTTCTTACTGAGGATTCCCAGCCTGACAGCATAGAAAGTTGATGCGCATGTGAATCCATACCAGACCCCATGCTGGAGAAAGTCGTGCAACTCCAACTCGTCGGTGTTCAACCCCAAGCAACTCAGCGGATAGGCTTCTGCATTGCTGTCTCCCGGCAGGTGTACTGCCGAAACCCAAATCCTCTCCTTCAGGGCCCATTCCCAGATCAAAACCGCCTCAATGCAGAGGAGAGGGGAATGGGTTCCAACCTGCTTATTCTGGTAAAACATGGTAGAATTGTTCGTCCTGACCAGAAACGACTTTTCCCTGATGAGGGGCAAAAATGCCTTGAGGGTCAGGCCCACTGCCCTGAGCTCGAGCAGATCGAAATGTAGGAGGGATTTCGTCCTCGACCATGCTCCATGAATCCAATAGCCCTCCAGAGTAGCCCCCGACCTGAAAGAGGAGTCGGTCATCACAAAGGAAGGCTTCGGTCTGGTGAAGGGGGCTCCCACTGGAACATTGCCGTCCATCAGCCACCAGCGAACATTGGGCCGAAGGGGCAGCGGATGCTGTCTGACAAACCCTGTCCTCTTGATCCCAATTGGACATCAGATGCAGCTGGAGGCTCCTCACCTTGAGGCGGGTGTGCTGTACAGTGAGCAGGCAGGATGCCATCAGGCCCAAAATGAGCTGGAGCCACTGCGACTGCAACTTCCTCTGGTTGAGGAAAAAAAAAACAGCAGATGAAGCATATCTGCCGCCCCCTCTCCCCCATCAGGCCAGCCTGGTTGTTCTTGGGTACTGCAAAAAACCTGGAATAGTAACTGAATCCACTGTCTACAAGAGGAAATGATTCCATTGCCTGCATCTCCAAGAGCGAAAGGACCTCTTGTAAAAGGGCTGGGCACCTGATCTAACAAACCAGAGGAGTGGAGAGAATGGGAGAGGCATAGGAAGAGGAAGACTGAAGCCCATGGAGACTACAGAGAGGATCAACAGGTTGCTGACGAGATGCTTCCAGGTGTCCTGGAAAAGAGCCAAACAGCCCCCCACAGGCGAGTTGTGCTTGCGACTTTGACGTCACTGCTTCTTGGCATCAGAGGCAGAGGAGGGGGGAGTGCGTTGACCTCTGCTGTTTCCTCCTGTTGTCACTGGGCGACCTGTCAGGCCTCCGTGTGCCACGGTCTCAGAACCCCTTGAAGCCGACGAGGGGGGGGTGGGTTTAACTCAGACTTACCCTGGGATTGAGGGAAGGACTTCTGACCTGGTTTTGTCAGGATGACCAAGGATTTGGCGGTTTGAGTGGAGGTTTTCTTGTCAGTTGACGAATGAAAAAGGTCCAATTCCTCAAAGGGCAGATCCAGGATCCGCTCATGCACATAAGACAATAACCTTGTTCCGTGCATCCAAAGCGTCTTTCTCATTTTCACCCCAAGGCACAGCCCTCAGCTGGCTGTGTCGATGTGGGAGACCAAAAACTCCATGAGGTCCTGCGCATGGGTGGAGTACCCAGAGGAGGGGCCCGGGGAGGCACCACCTGCTGGATGACCCCCCTTCACAATGTGCTTCAGGAGCTCCTTCATCTGAGGTGAACGCATCAGGAGAAGGAAGCGCTCGAAGAAGCAGTCCTCACAAACTGCCAGATTCCTAGGAGTCTGGCCCTCCGAGGCACAGGGGCTCCGCTTCTGGTCAAAGTACTGCTGTGGCGGGCGTACGGCTGTGATGAGCAGATGTATACCTGCTGGGACCAGAAACCTGCACCGTTGGATCCGCTGCCGCTTCCGGAAGGAAAGAGGCTGGATCAGCCTGCCAAGCCCACTCAATGGGCAAAAGCACTGGCAGGTCCCTAAGCCGGATCCAAGATGACAGCCTGCCTGGCAGGCTTCGCCATGTGCCGCTCTGCCATTTTGAAGTCTTGCGCCATGCCCTGGGCAGGAGGGCACGGAGGCCTGGAGCCAAGAGAGGCCTCAGATAGGAGAGGATACAGCTTGGGTCTTGCACCCGAAGCACCAGCGTCCATCTCAGAGATCCCTTTGGTAGGCACTGAGCCCTCAGCCGGACGGCTGATAGTCGCAACGCCCTTACTCACAAACTCAGAGCGCGCTCTGGTAGGTTGGGAGCCCTTGGAACATGTGCCGGTAACCGTGCTGGAACTAGCTGAGGAGAGAGAGACTTGGAGTGGCACTCAATGATCCCTTAACCCCGTCGAGTAGAAGAGGACAAGCCTGATCATTCTTCTGAGGACAGCCTAGCAGGGCTATTGAGCTCCTGAGCTTGGAAACCGGTAGCCTGGAAGGCCTTGGGTCTATTACGGACTGCCCGGAAGAGCCCCTCCCCCTCCCCCTCCCTTGGGAGCCGGCAGCATAGGAGGCCTCAGGCCTACCTGAATCTGAAGAACCCCGATCCGTGGGAACCCCGGGAAAGGAGTTGTAGCACTGTGGAGCCATGCCGAACATTGGTCTTGATGACAGGTCCTGGAGACGAAGCCCTTTGAGGTGGGGCGGAGGGGGAAGTGTGGAAGATTGTCCTCCACAGAGAGACTATTCTTCAATGCCCTGTGGCCTAGAGCGCTGCAGGCGAGTCCCAGTGGTGGTCAGGCCCCAAGCACTCAAGACAGAGTACATGGGGATCCGAGGCCGGGAGCGGTCACTTGAGGCACATCTCCATGAAGCATCCTGCAGTCGACATGCACCGGGGGAGTCGAGGCACTGAAGTGAAAAAAGAATTGAAAAAACAGGGAGCTAGCAGAAAGCTAAAAAAAAAAGTCTACGCGCTGGCTGCCAGGTCCGACACCGTCAGTGCGGAAAAAGGAACTGAGGTGTGGCGCCAGAAGGTGGGGCCTCGGCAGGGCGTTCCCACGCCAGAGTCTGCACCCCTGAAGGCTATACTAACTTTAAAGGGGAAGCTAATTTTTTTCACTGCCAAAGGTTCCAGTGCAGTCCCCATGTTGTAGCACGCCCACAAGGATGGAGAAAAAGGGGATGGACGTATGTTTACTAGCTGCCCCCCTCCACCCCCGTCAGGAAATCTCCTTGGGACCATTGGCAATGCATCTGCAACTCCTGGATCATGAACCCTCATACTTAGATGTCAGATTAATTGCTCAGTGAAGAAAACCTGCTGGCGTGAATAATTTGATTTCTGCACTGCATTGGGTTTGCTCCCATTCACCTTTACAAAATTATGAATAGTTATTTGTGGGTGGGAGCCAGACCCACAAATAATTCCTGAGCAGGTGTACACTTGTCCATTTGCCTAAACATTTTCCACCATAGTAGTTGCCATGACATCATCCAAATTATTGTGTAGGCAGCTGTATTCCTCTGCATACATTTTCTGTAGGCATGTGTGCAATATCTTTGTGTTTGCAGTTTGCTTCAATGTGGTGATGAATTGACGTCACTGTTTAAAACTCTACTCTAAACTAATTTCGACTTTCAAACCAATCTGAGCTGCCATTTTGAGTCTAATCCTGCCTATGGGCGAGCTAGCCAGGCCATCAGTGGTTGTTCGCATTGCCTCGTTTGACCTTGGTTACATACGAGTAAAAAAGCTGGACATTGGGAAGAAAAGGGCTTGACTTCTTAAGAATTGTCAAGTGTTTTGAGAGCTTTATAAATTATAAGGCTTGTGATTTAAAGTGCATCATCTATTTTCCCTCACTCTAGGATCTGTAGTGGGTATGCTTTGCTAAATGTTAATACTTATGGTGGTTTGTAACCTATTTTGGGTTACCCAAGTGAGTGTATATTTGTGTATGGTATATTACTTTAAATAGCATTCTGTTTAACTTAGAGCAATCTAATGTTTAATCATTGCAGCAGTTTACACTCACCTGTGTGGACTTTGTTACTTACCAGTCTTTGCTTTTATTTCACAGTTTTATCATATTTTCAAAAACAGATGCAAGTTAGACGCACATTGTTATACAATGAAAATGTCAGAACGCAAACAGGATTTGAGAAATCAATTCTTTAGAATAATTAAGGAACACATGTACATTAATGATACAGGTGACAATAACAAGAAATTGGAAAATGAAAAGTGTAAGAGGGAGAGTCAAAATATATTGAATACCAATATGAGAATGTACAAGATACTTCTTTGTTTAGGAAGTCCAGCTGCACAGAGAACAGCTTTAGAATTGTTTTTTGGGGAAATAATACAGTTGGAGGGAATTGTAAATTAGTAGGACGCATTCAACAAAAAACATTGTTAACTATAACTTCCATCAACCCGGTGTTGTGTCTGCTTATGAAGTTTGAGTGTGTCATAAGTGTTTGTTTGAAATGTTTTTATCGTGCTTATTCTTATATGTGAATATGGCATATGAATGCCTTCCACGAATGTTGGAATAATTGGTGTGCAGATTTCCAGTTATACAACCGTTTTGATAGATTCAGATATTAGAGAGTTTAGGAGTAGTATGTCAGTGCAGACTGATACTGTCAGCAGTGTCGAGACCTGTCTGGAGGGATTCGCACATTGCGTCCTTCCCATCCTGGACTAGATTTAAAAATCTGTCTCTTTCCTCCCCTTTGGGGATATGTTCAGTCGCCATTGTTCTACATTCCCAACTTGTGAAAGTGAACATGGCCAATGTGCACATAGCATTCACCGACTTTAGGGCCATACTCTCTGCAGAGAAAACTTACTTGGCCAAAGCGTCTTAATGCTTGTCCTCTCTGTCTGGGGAAATAGTTGGGTATGCATTTTGTTTGGGGGGGGGGGGGGGGGGTTGGGGGACTGGCAGCCTGCACTACCAAACGTGTTTCGTCAGATAACCAGGGTCACGACTCGACGCACAATATTTACATTGTAATTTTTTGTTTCTTGCTGGAATTAACTCTGGCGTCTCCAAATTGCCATTTACCCACCTTTGCAGAGCCACATGAAAAGGGATGAATAGGATCCTCCTGGGGTCCTTTATCCAGGAGATCTGTAAGATCATCCTGCTCATATATTGGTGTAGGTCTTTTCCACCCCATATATTCAACCACCCTGGACTATAAATGTCTCAAAGATCCCTCTGCATGGTCAGTAGGATCAGGTCTCCCAAATTCTAATTCTGGGGACGTTATCTAGTCCACTTCCAATTTGCAGGGACTCCTGTAGATTTTTAATCCTCGATTCCTCCGAGATCAAGGGTTCAGGGATCCCAGGTGTTCCATATTGTAGGCCAAAGACGTGAATCAGAGGAATGTTCCACATACCCATGAATATAAGAAATTGATTTAAAAAAAATCCTTTCTTGGTAGTGGTATGATTTTTCAGTAATCTTCAATGGCGATGTTGGTGCCAAGATTTTCAACCGGTTTGACGCTTTCGCAATCGAGGACTTTGTAGGGCCCGACGAGGAGTCATCCGGCACGGATGACTTCTTCCTCGAAGGAGATTAATCTCAACTCGAGGGATCCTTCGACCACTCTCGAGGAGTTTCTTCCTTGCCTTCCGGGCACACAGGTTTTGCCCTTATTTATTTTGTTGAGTTTTACGACCTGGGCATGGCTTTCATCAGTCTTCAAGGAGGTCAAGGCCGCATTCTCGAATACTTTCATCATTGTTACTCTGAAATGTTCCCGCTCAGGGCTGATTTCATCAGGTTCTTTACCTGTTTCTGGGGAGGACCTAGACGATGATCTATGGTGCCTTTTCTTTGAACGGCGCAAAGATGACGAGTGGTGAGAGCCACGCATAATCGTGATCTTTTTGTCTTCTTTTGACAAGGAGAAACATTTCTCAATTTGTCTGAAGATTGTCTTTCATGGAGTCGTTGATGGGGATTTAGACCTACCCTGCTGCTAGTTTTCCTCTTCGCTCTTTTAGGGCTTTCACGGTCGATAGGCAGTCCTTGCAGTCAAAGGTAACGTGAGAGGAAGCCAGCCACCACAGACACACCATTATGGGGGTCCATAAGGAACATATTCGCCCCGCAATCCTGGCACTTAAACCCTGCTCTCGGAGTTGCTGGCACCAATGACAATGCCATATGTAAGATTTGTATCGCAGATTCTCATAGGGAACTGAAGCACACTGTATCTGAAGCGATAGCTTTCAGAGAAAAATGGAACTGAAGCCAGCTATCGCTGCGTACGCTTTATACCATTGATAACATCAAGACGGTGGCCTCTGAGGGACATCGAATCGATCTGTATCGACACGCAGCACCCTCTGCTGGAAAAGTTTTCCTAAGCCGTTGAAGCTGGATATGGAAATATAAGATGAGGAATACGTGGGAGGACACAATCCATTTGAAAAACATTTCTTAAGCCCATATTGAAGAAGAGGGTTACATTTCTGAGTAGTTATATAGCATTTGCATTAACCATTTCTTTTTTATAAGGACAGCTTTGGATATTCTTTCGAACAAGGAGATACCGAGTTATGAAAAGAATATTTGCTTTCGTTATTGTGGCATTCACTTATATAAACTAGCAGAGCAGTTGACGGATGCTTTTTTCCTTTGTGCAAAGGTGAGATGATTGCCATACAAATTTCATCTTGGGCAAACCTTACAAAGTCGAGGTTGGTCAATTCATATTTCATTTTATTCTGTTTTGTTCCGCAAGATTGATGTAAAATATGGAACAAGTAACTTACCTGTAACTATTGTTCTCCAGAATAGGTCTGGCATGGGTTCTCATGCTCATGAATAGTCCCCATCGTCAGGACGGGAATTTTCAGTAAAAGTAAAACAGTTTCACTTGCACTTAAAAACTGTATTTCTCCTCTAAACCACTCACTGTCCTCAGGGTCATGTTGCCCCCAGCCAATGACTGCCCTCTACCTAAGCCCCTCCTCTGGCAGCCATCTACAGATTTGCTAAGCACGTAAAGTGGCAGTATGACCAAGAAAAGCCGCTCAGGGGCAGGAGGGAGGGTTTTCATGTCAATCCATGCCAGACCCATGCTGGAGAACAATAGTTACAGGTAAGTAACTTGTTCCTTCCCCAGCATGGGGTCTGGCATGGATTCACATGCTCATGAATAACTAATACATAGCAGTACAACATTACACAACCACAGGAGGTGGCAAGGCACCACAGAAGCAATTACTCTTACCTCCGGAACAGGTTCACCTTCAAGCGAACAAGTTGCATAGCACCGATTGGCCGACTCTGGACTCTTCTCTGGAATCCCTGTTGCTGCAGTAGAACTTCGTGTAAGTGTGCGCTGACCTGCACGTAGCAGCCCTGCAGATGTAAAGCAGGGGCACACCGGACAGGAACGCTGTTGTCGCAGCAATCGCTGTGGTGGAGTGGGCTCTCGGACAGCCAGGCAGAGCTCAGTTCGACAACCGATGACAGTGTGGGATGCAGTCTGAGAGACACCTGGAGATGGAAGCCTTGGACAAGGCTTTCCTATGGTTCACAAAACCAAAGTTCACGAACAGTTGATGTCTTGCGAAAACTCTTCATGCGTGCCACATAGAACTTCAGGGGTCCGCAGCACCACCCTCTACTCGTGGAATGTCAGATACGGCTGTTTGCAGCATAGGGCCTGGATCTCACCCACCCTCCTGGCAAAGGTGATGCCACAAGGAAAGCAGTTTTCCACAAGAGGAACTTGAGGCCTGATGCATAGGCTCAAAGGAGGGTTCCCCCATGAGCCTCATCAGCACCACGTTGAGCTCCCACGCTGGGGCAGGAGCCTTCACCAGCTGGAAAGATCAAAATAGTCCTT
The DNA here is from genome assembly GCF_040938575.1 of Ambystoma mexicanum. NCBI lineage: Eukaryota > Metazoa > Chordata > Amphibia > Caudata > Ambystomatidae > Ambystoma > Ambystoma mexicanum. The sequence goes on along the minus strand of NC_090936.1, from coordinate 494,433,752 downwards.
TGAGGAACTCCTTGACGAGACAGTGAGACCAAAGAGAAGATCTTCCTGGAGACCTGGTGTAATGGGAGATAGCCGCTAGATGCACCTTGATAGAGGCGAAGGACAACAAGTATGGAAGAATCTGCAGGGCTCTGACCCACAAAAGGGGTGATCTTCTGCGAGTGGCACACACAGTGAAACGCTTCCACTTGTGACTGTATCACTTCAGTCGACGACGCTCTGGCTTTGTCAAGGACCTCCCTGCAGTCCGCTGGCAGCTCGAATCCACCAAACCGTAGGGCTGCAGAAGCCAATCCCTCCATTTTAGTGATGCTGAGTCGTGGTGCAGGGTTGCACCTCCTTCTCTGGTGAGAAGGTCCTGGACTACTGGCAGTATGACCTGAGGCGACGCAGACAGGTTGAGAAGGTCCGGGTACCAAATCTACCTCAGCCACGCCGAGGCAATGAACATCCTGCATCGGCACCGTTTGAGTGTGTTGACCACTCGTAGCAGGAGAGGCAATGGTGGTAACACGTACAGAAACAGGCCTTCCCACGGGAAGAAGAACGTGTCCCCCAGGCTCCCCAGATGGTGGAATCTGCTTGCAAATTTCTGGAATTTGGAGTTCGCCGCCATTGCAAACAGATCGATCAGGGGCCTACCCCACTTGAAGATGCAGTCCAACTGGTCCTGCCAAAGTTCCCATTCGTGACAGGAGCGCAACTCCCTGCTGAGGGAGTCGGTGATGGTGTTCTCGACTCCCGCCAGGTGAAAGGGGACGAGGAACATCTCTTGTCCGACAGCCCAGTGCCACAAGTCCTGCGCCTCTTTGGAGAGCACTGGGGATCGAGTGCCTGCCTGCTTCCTGATTTAGAACATCGTGGTGGTGGTGGTGGTGTCCGTGAAGATCCTCACCACCTTGCCCTTCAGAGACGGGAGGAATGACTTTAGGGCCCAGAACACTGCCCGCAGCTCCAGGATATTGATGTGAAGATCCTTCTTCTCTGTCAATCATAGGCCTCTGGCGTGCAGACGTCTGATGTGGGCTTCCCAGACTTCCAGGGAAGTATCTGTGATGACTGTTTACTGGTATAAGGGGCTTCAAAATATTGAGTTACCACTAACTTAATGCCTGACAGAACTCGTCGAGCGGGATCTTCTCTGCGAAACGGCCATACACCTGTATCCAGCGAGCATCTAGGAACTCCTGAACACATCGCATCCGTAACCTGCAGAGCTGGATAAGGTAGATGCAACAAGACATGCCGATAAGCGACTTGATGGTCCGCACCATGGTGGTCTTCAGCGACAACAGTTGCTGCACTTTGCCCAGAATGGCTGCTACTCTCTCCTCCGAGGGCGACGTTAGGCAAGAGACAGTATTGAGTCTGGCTCCTAGGATTAGTGAGTTCTGCAATGGCATCAAGCAGGACTTCGGATAATTGTTGGAGAATCCCAGATCCGTCAGCAGCTGGACGGTCGTCTGTGTGTTCGACGGCTAAATTATAAATTGCTCACTCTAGTGACTAATGTACTCCTAGTCACCTTTCCTCCATATTGTATGGGCATCCCTCGCTAGGAATAGGAGACGGAACCCTTTTCACCAGAAAAATCCTCTTTAAATTTAGATGCACGCGGGGGAGCGGCCCTGGGAGCATGCGCTCCCCTGACTACGCTCACCGGTGCCACTCCTCAGTCCCCTTTGACGCATCAACAAGATTACAATTGCCTAATGACTCCAGTTTTATTAGGGGGGGGGAGGATGATGGGACGTATGGAGGAAAAGGGACTATGGACTAGGAGTACGTTAGTCACTACAGTGAGTATTACTCCTACGTCCCATCCCCTTTCCTCCATACTATATGGGCGAGTACAGCTGAATATAGCCCCAAGGTGGAGAGGTGCTCTCTGAAGAAAAAAAGTTCCTTAACACTGCCTGACCAAATGCTGCATCCGACCTGGAGCCGGCAACCAAGCAGTAGTGCTTGCAGAAGGTTGAGGTCGTAGACCATGTAGCCGCCTTGCTGATAACCTGCCACGGGACGTGCCTCTGGAAAGCAACCGCCATGGCTTTAGCTCTGATTGTGTGAGCATGCATATTTGCTGGAAGAGGTTTGTGCTGCCCCACGAACCCCTCCTTGATGGCCGTAACCATCCACCTTGCTATGGAAGCATTGGAGGCCTGACAGCCAGGCTTTGACCTACCAAAAGTAACAAAGAGGGCATCTGATTTGCAGAAGCTCTTGGTCCTGTCCAGGTAGTATCTCAACACTCGCCTGACGTCCCGACAGTGGCATCCTTTGTGTCCGCGAAGCACGTTGGTAGCACTATCTCCTCATTTAGGTGAAAATGAGACAACCTTAAGTAAGAGTGCAGGTTGAGTTCTTAGCACCACCTTGTCCTTATGAAAAGTAGTATACGGCTCTGAAATCACCAGGTAAAACCCACCAGGAGGGTCGTCTTAATGGTGACTATTCTGATTTCTGCAGATGCCATAGGTTTCAATGGTTTATGCATTAGGGCGCTCAAGACCACGTTAAGGTACACACTGGGTTCAGGCCTGCCAAGTGTTTTTTAACCACCAGATAAGAGGAAGAAATTACCTCAGACTTCCTGTATGCTCTAATGGCCGCCAGATAGGTGCAGGGTGCGTCTACTTGCACCCCAGAGTGTGCAAGGTGTGCAGAGAAGGACAGCAAGTCGTACAACGTACAGGTCAATGGATTGACCTCCTTCGATTCCACCCAGTGAAAAAAAACCTAGTCCACTTGCTTTTGTACTGGCTCATGGTAGCATCGCGCCTAGCCCCCTGTATGTCTAGATTAGCTTGTGACATCTGCAGATGCTTCAGTGTGACTTGTTCAGGAACCACGCTGCAAGTGCTAACTTTTTGGGGTGGCAGTGGATGACCGTGCCTCCCTGCTGAGAAAGGAGCTGTGCTGGGCCCAGCGAAAGGTGCACCGGAGGCCTGTTCAGACAGGCTGAGTAGTTCCGAGAACCATAGCCTTGTTGGCCACCACAGAGCTATCGGGATGATACAGAGGTGCCAGGCCTCCCGCTTCTTGCAGATTACCCAGTGGGCAAGGGGAGTCGGAGGGAAGGCATACGCGTTCATGTCGTTCCACTGGATCTGCATTGGGTCGCCCAGAGAGCCCCTGCCCTGTCGCTGCCAGGATGCAAACTGGGGGCACCTCCTGTTGTACCAGGTGAAGAGATCCACCCGAGGATGACCATACCCATCTAAGATTCCCTGAAGTACCTGATCGTCCAACTGCCATATGTAGTTGTCCACACCCAGCCTGCTGAGCCTCTCCACCTCCAGGTTGAACTTGTGTTTTGCTGCCAGGTGCATGTCGTTTACCAGAGCCCACTCCCAAATGCTGACTGCCAGAGTGCAGAGGGGAGACCACCTGGTGCCACCCTGCTTGCTGAGCCTGTCCGCCTCCAGGTTGGATTCCCCCGGGAGGTGAATCGCTGCCAAGTGCATGTTGGTCACCAGAGCCCACTCCCAAATGTTGACTGCTAGAGTGCAGATGGGAAGAGACCGGGTGTCACCCTGCTTGTTGATTTAATACATGCTGGTGGAGCTGTCTGAATGAGGATCGCCTTGCCGCTGATCATTGGGCGGAAGGCTTTGAAAGCGAGCCAGATGGCCATCAACTCAAGCCAGTTGATGTGGGCCGCCTGCTCCTGCCAGGACCATACCCGTGAACTGTGGCTGCCCAAGGTAGCTCCCCAGCCCTCTAGGGAGGAGTCTGTGGTGATGGTGACCTGAGGTGCTGGTTGAGGGAAGGGCCTGCCTATCCGCAGGTTGTCTGTGCTCCACCAGACTAGGTCCTGTTTGAGAGGACGTGGGATGCTGATGAGCTCCGCCTGGGAACCCTTCTCCTGACTCCAGGAGACTGCGAAATGCAACTGCAATCACCCCATTGTGAGCCTCATATGCCGCACTGTAAAATATGCCGCCATGAAGCCCAAGAGGTGTTGGTACCGCCATGCCGAGGTCACTGCTCTGCTGAGAAAATACCCATGCGGCCCTCTTGATGGCTGCAATCTTGTCCGCTGAGGGGAAAATCCTCTCGGAGCTCGTACTCCAGATAAGACCCAGGAAGGTCAGACTCTGCATGGGCTCCAACTGTGACTTCTTGAGATTGATGGAAAATCCCAGCTCGTGTAGTGTATTCATGAGGGTGGAGGCGGTGTGCTGGACTGCCACCGGAGACCTTGCCCTGACAAGCAAGTCTAGGTATGGGTGGACATGGTGGACCTGAGCCCTGAGCAGGGCTTCCACCGCGTTCATCAGTCTTGTAAAGACACTGGGGGCCGAATTGAGGCCAAAGGGTAGAACCTTGTATTGGAAATGAACACCCATGATCCTGAACCTCAAAAAGCACCAACAGGGTTGCCAGATCGGGACGTGTAGGTAGGCATCCTTCAGATCCATGGAGCACATCCAGTCTCCCATGCACAATGTCTCCGCTATAAGCGCTGGGGTAACCATCCTGAACTTTTGCAGAGGCAGGGAAACGTTCAAGGTGGAAAGGTCCAACACAACTCTCAGGCCAGCTTGGTTCTTTTTGTGCATGGCGAAAATCTGTGAATAGAAGCCCAGACCCCACTGAGAGGCTGGGACTTCCTGCACTGCCTTACTCTCTACGAGCAAGCACATTTCAACCAAAATAATTGTTTTACCAAACTGTGGGAGCGCAGGAGAGGGAGCCGGAAGGCTGTGGATTCTACAGAGAGGATCCATGGGTCTGTGAACTAGGTCTGCCAGCGGGGAGCGTGAAGGGCAAGCCTGCCCCCCACCGGAGCCTCGTGGATCTGAATGACTCATGCTTTCTTGCCCTCTGAGGCTGGGGCTGAGGAGGGGTACTGGAAAGAGCCCTTGTGAGCTGCCTTGTGCTGCCTGTGCTGGCTAGGGAATCTGTCCAGTTGTCTGGACCGTCTCTCCTGGAAGCCCCTGGAGCCTCTGAAGGACCGCCCCTTGTCCGATTGCGGGTGCGCTTGGCAAAATGCCTTGGGGGTGGACTTGGCGAGGATCGATAAGGACTTAGCAGTCTGAACTATTCTTATCGAGTTCCTCGTCCGTAGTAGAATGGAACAGATCGCCCCCTCGAAAGGAAGGTCCAGAATACGCTTCTGGACATCAGGGTTGAACTTCATCACCCTTAGCCAAGCTGTCCTTTTCATGTTGGTAGCAATACATATGGCAAGGCCAGATGTATAAATGTGAGCCATAGTGGACTCCATTATGACCTGCACCACAATTTTGGCTTCAGCGAGCCAAGCCTTGAAGCAAACCTGGCTCTGTACCATGAGTTCAGGAAGCAAATCATCAATCTCTCGCCAGAGCCTCTGGTTGACCGCAGCCAGCATGGCCTCAGCATTGGACTGGTTTATGTCTGTCAAACGGCATGTCCAGTACCCACTCGCCTGGACCTACTGGTGGAAATTTGTGGCCTTTAGCCAGCCTTGACAACAGAGGCAGACACCGTTCTCCATCTGCTGGAACCCTGTGTCGGGGACGTCCAGCGCCACTGTGATGGCATGTTCTGAAGCCACCTCTCCATCCTGGAAGAAGGCAATCGCCTCCATCCTCTTGTCGGGGAAGAACTGCAGAATCAGGCCCAGCTTGTACCACTGCTCCCTGTCGTACCTGGCCAGAATCGCCAGTGCGTTGGCCACCTTGATGGTGGACGCTGCAGTGTAAATCACCTTCCTTCACATGGCGTCCAACTTCTTCCCCTTGCTGTCCGGAGAGACTGAGGACGACAAGGAAGGGTTCGATGACCTTTTCCACGCAATCGCCGAAAGCACCGAGTCAGGCGATGTTTGCGACCATAGGTACCCGAGTGCGGACTTCGGCACCCGGTACTTTTTCTCCAGCCTATCCAGTTTGGCCAGGGCCGTGCAAAGGTTCTTCAAGAGGGCCTGGCCCTCCTCCCACACTTTGTCCATACTGCCATGATGGTCTTCCTTTTGGCCTTGCGCCTCTGGTCCAGGAAACCCTCCTCCTTGGTCTCAGCGGGCGTAAGCTGCAAAATCTCAGAAGCATGGAATGGAACAACCCCACCTCCTCTGGTGGAGACGTCCTCGGCTGCGTAGATCTGCCTGCCGTGAGGATATCGTTGCTGTGGCCGAATCCGTCCCCTGGTCCACAGGGGGGAAAGGCCGACATGGACGTGGAGACTGAAATGGGGGCGTCGGATGACACTTCCTCTTTTTACCCGGATGCTGCAGGAACCGGACCCTGCGGCATCCTCTTCTGGATTTTGTGTAGAGTTGATAGGATGTCCAGATCCCTCGGCTGAGCTGGTGTGATCGGAACACTAGGCCCTGTGTCGTTGTTGCCGTCGTCCTCCACATCCTCGTGGGCCGTGTGTAGGGACTAAAGGTTCTCCTCGTCTGTGGCCGAAACTTATGTGACCTGGGGCACGGCCTGGGGTTTCCTCGGCCCGCCACCCACCTTTTTGCACACTGAGAGGTCAGAGCCGGGCTCCGAGATGGCAGCTTCTCCAGCGTGCTAGCAGGCTTCGCCACAGCCACTGTGGAGGCTTCCTGCCTCGGAGGCAGGGACACCTTGGGTGCTGTGGGGGTTACCTTCACTGGGTCAGCCCCATTTCACCTTAGTGGGAGCCGCCGCCACCAGCTCAATCGTCGACTGAGACTCCTGTTGAGCCGCCTGCGCCTTCTTCGGCAAGTCGGCCACCTTTTCCTCTGTCCTTGACTTCTCGGGGTTCACCCACAGTTTAGCCGGGTTGGACAATTTACTTTTCAAGATGGAGCCTAATCGCTGGCTGGCGATGGAGGCAGATGTTGATCGCGCCCTGTCCATCGCGGGACCCAATTGCACGGCGACCCTGATGGAACCAGACTTGCAGTGCTTGGCCTTGTCTTGGGCACCCACAGATGGGGCGCCCGCAAAGGACTTAGCAGCCTGCTCCTTGGACCGGCCAGTCCTGGCTGAGGCATGACCCTGGGCACGGGGCAGAGGCCTTGGAGTATATAGCCACGCCGCCCGTGTCTACTGTGTCGATCTTTCATTGTTTCCTTGGAGAAGCTGCAGCAGATCATAAACTTGTTCCGTAGCCCACATCTGGTGCAGGGCCTGAAAACGGGTCTTCCTTCCTTCTCCTCTGTCATGGCTGGCGGTGCAGAGTAGGCCTGATGGCCTTCTGGAAACTTCGAAAAAAAACTTCAATAATCCTGGCCCTTGGGGGGCGCTGAAATTCACAGACTAACGGATCCCTGCTGTCAGCCGATGGAGACAAGAGCACACAAGCTCTTTTTTGACAAAAATAGAAACTTTGTTGAAAAACAAAATTATTTAGTAGTAGCTCACAGAGCAAAACTCGAGGACTCCCAACACTGAAACGTGCAGTAAAAATCTGAAGATGGATGCCAGAGGAGGGATTTCGGGAGAGGATTGTCATAGTCTGGGGGCAGTATGACCCAGAGGGCAGTGATTGGTTCAGAGGAGAAATAGAGTTTTTAAGTGAAAGTGAAACTTTCTTTTACAGAGGATTACCGGCCTGATGGGGAATATACACTAGCATGTGAATCTATGCCAGACCCCATGCCAGAGAAGCTTAGTGGATGGGGTGTTCATCAGTTTATCCAATGTGAGAATTACCTTGTATGTACTAATACAATATTTTCAAAGATTATTGTTTAAAGGCAAAGGGAGAAAACCTGATAAATGTTGGATAAATATGATCACGTTTGGCTAATAACCAGAGTTATGCCTTCAGTGGAGCTGGGGTACCATTTCAAGCACTGAATATATTGAAAACAGTCTGATACATGAGACATGAGCAATGTGATTGATATTGAAGTTTACAAAAAGCAATTCTATGTTTGCCCAAACGAAGTTAGAAATTAATGTATCAATAGTTGTAAAGTAGTCTGTTATCCTTATCAGAATTCAATTGTGTGTGTAATTTATAATGGTTGTAATGGACATTTTAGTCAATTCAGCTGTGCTCCAACATGTTAAACATTTTGGTGACCGCTTTTTTGGGATCGTTCTATTTCTGTCAATAGACCTCAATGCTTAGGCCTTTAAGGTTAGTGGTCCTGCTGACTATTTGAGGCCTCTATTGCTTACGTATTTATATATTTCAGTTTTAATTGTCGTAAGTGTGTAGCCAGATACATTTGAATAGTCTTTAATGCAAGAGTTTAGGTACTGGGATTCAATGTCTGAGCAAAATAAGGTCATTTAATTTCCATAGGCTCATAGCTTACGAATAATTCTGCTGATCTGTGTCCTCTTGATCACCACATACATCATAAATGACTGAAACAAAGAATGCAAATGATAACAAGAAGTGCTTAATGAGATTGCCTTGTGTGGTTTCATGATAGTGGAAGGAACAAGTTACTTAACTAACTGTTCTCCAGCATGGATTCACATGCTCATGAATAAAGAATACATAGCAGTACACACATGCACAACCACGGGAGGTGGCAAGGCTCAACATAAGCATCTCTTCCCTCCACACCAGGCTCACCTTCAAGAGAACAGGTTGCGCAGCACTGCTTGGCAGACTATGGACTCTTCCCTGGAGTCCCTGTCTAAGCAGTAGAATTTTATGAAGGTGTGCGTCGACCTCCACGTTGCAGCCCTGCAGATATTCAGCAGGGGCACACCAGACCGTAACACAGTTGTAGCACCGATTGCTCTGGTAGAATGGGTTCTCGAACGGACAGGCAGCGGTCGGTTTGCCAACCGGTGACAGTGGGTGATACAGCCAGAGAGCCACCTGGAAATGGAAGCCTTGGACAGGGCCTTCCCATGGTTTACAGGACCAAAGTTCACAAATAGCTGAGAAGTTTTCCGGAAACTCTTTGTGCGGGCCACATAAAACTTCAGCGCTCAAGCCACATCCAGCGAGTGCAAAGTCCTTTCAGCTGGCGACAAAGGCGTCAGAAAAAACAGGTAACACCAAGGGCTCATTTAGATGAAAGTCCAACGGCACCTCTAGCATGAAGGAGGGGTGCGTCCACAGCACCACCCTCGTCTCGTGTAAAGTCAAATTAGGTGGTTTACAGCAGAGGGCCTGGATCTCCCTCTCTTGTCGCACAGAGGTGATGGCCACGAGAAAGGCCGTTTTCCACGACAAAAACCTGGGTGGAGCAAAATGCATAGGCTCGAACGGAGGTCCCATGAGCCTAGCAAGCACTACATTGAGCTGCCACACCAGGGCCAGAGCTTTCACTGGCGGGAAGGAGCAAAATAGTCCCTTGACGAATTCCTTGATCAAACAAGTGCGGCCACAAGGATGGTCGTCCTGGGGATCTGGTGTAGAGGGAGATAGCCGCCAGATGAAACCTGATGGAGGCATGGCCAGTCCCCATTTGGCAAACATCAAATATGGAAGTACCTGAGGAACCTCCCGCCTTTGGCACCAGGCTCATAAGAAAGTGTGCTCTGCACACTTTTTCCCTTGGGCATGTGTTATTCCATCTCATATTAATCATCCATGTGCATCTGGGCCGGGCGTGGCATAAGAATCCATGAAGCTGCACGTGCAGCACTATTTGGGAGTGGCAGGGTAGAACCATCTAGCAGAACAAGAGGGCGTGGCCGGGACCAGGCTATTTAAGCCTGCCCGGCCCGAAGGCCAACGCTACGTGTTATTCTGCTCAAGCAGCGTAATGCTCACCGCCGTCTGAGAAGCATCTTACCTGTCTTCCAGCAAAACCATCTCGGAGAAGCCTCTTACCCCAGTTTCTTCCAGCAAAACCATCGCAGAGATGCAACTTAACTGTTTTCTCCATCAGAATCATCGCTGAAGCGTCTCTTACCTGCTCGCAGCGACTCCATCCGTGATCAACCAGAGCGCACTTGCATGGCTCTTGGAATACCACCACGGCTGCGCGCCTTACCGGACCTTCAGCTCCGACATCAGCTCTGGAGTTCTACATGGTCAGCTTCGTCACGGTCGCAGGTATCCTTCACCCGCTGACAGGTCCGCGCACCGCAACTCTTCTCCAAGCGCCACCAGGCTATACCTGCAGGAGGAAAGAACAAACAAGGTCAGAAACCTAATAGGAACATTTGTTAAGGTCACGTGCCATCACATCTAGCGCTTACCTTAGGGTTCCAATTTGTCATCTTCTTGGGAACACCTCGAGTCCTCCACCGGTGCAACGGCTCCACTGGGCCACCATCATCTATGGGAGAAAGACATTATTAAAGTACACAAACTTAGATCATGTGACAAGACATTAATAATGATATTAACAATAATCATCACAAAGACTCCTACCTTCAAAGTGGTTCAGTCACAGCCAACCTGGGCCGCCACATCTATGGACCAGTGAAGCAACTGGGTCATCTTGAAGCGCCCCTGCTGATAAGAAGCAGGACGGAGAGCTCGCCCTCACTATATATCAGTTGAGCCTATATGGGTAAACACTTACTTACCTCATTTTGGTACAAAAAGGTCAGAGGGGAGTCACGATACCTCCACACTCTTCTCATTGCCTCTCGTGTTCTCGCAGGAGCAGTACCAGCATCCAGAGCAGTGTCCTTGGCAGCAGCTGGGGGAGAGAATCAAGCCCAGGGAATCGAATCTAGGGAGGGCTTCAACCGTGCCCCCCAACGTCCCTGCAGAGAGCAGGTGAGCGCAACACCTCCTCAGTGGGTCGATCTTCTGGGAACGACACCAAATAGCAAATCTCTTCCACTTGAGTCCGTAGCATTTCAAAGTAGAATATGCTCTAGCCTTGGCGAGAACTTCCTTGCAGTCTGCCGGGAGATCGTAGCCAACAAATTCTAGTACTGCAGGAGCCAGGTCTTCAGGTTCAGAGACCCTGGATAGTGGTGAAGAATAGCGCCTCCTTTCCGGCCGAGAAGGTCCGCGACCACTGGCAGCTTGACTGGTACTGTCGCTGACATGCTAAGAAAGTCCGGGTAGCAGATCTGCCTCGGCGACGCCGGTGCGACAAGGGTCATCGGAACCAGCACTGTTTGAATAGATTGTTGACTCTAAGTGGCAACGGAGGGAACGCATACAGAAAGGGGCCTTCCCAAGGGAAGGAGAATGCATCCCCCATGCTCCCCCACTGGGGTAACCTGCTAGCAAACCTCTGGCACTTTGTGATGGTCGCCGCGAACAAGTCGATCTGGGGATTGACCCATTTGAGGAACAGGTTGTCCACTAGGTCCTGCCGAAGTTCTCACTCATGACAAGAGCGAAGCTCCCTGCGCAGAGAGTCGGCGACCGTGTTCTTTACTCCTGCCAGATGAAACTGGATAAGGAACATCCACTGTGCGACAACATTCCTCACCTCTTTGGAGAGTGCCAGGGACCTGATGCTCCCCCCGTTTCTGGATATAAAACATTGGGGTGGTATTGTCTGTGAAGATCGCAACACCTTGCCCTTGAGGGACGGTATGAACGATTTGAAGGCCCAAAACACTGCCCCTAGCTCCAGAACATTGATGTGCAACGTCTTTTCTCCAGCAGCCACATGCCTCTGGCGTGAAGACTTCCGGTGTGGGCTCCCCATCCCTCCAATGAGGCATCCATCGTTACCGTCTCCTGATGTTGTGGGGCCTGGAAATCTACGCCTCCGGTCAGATGAGAGCGCACGCTCCATAATCTTATCGCCCGACGGAACCCCTCGTCGAGAGCGATCTTGTCCTGGAAGCTTCTGGACACTTTAATCCAACAGGCGTCTAGTAACTCCTGCAGTGGCTGCATCTGTAGCCTGCAGAGTCCGAGGAGATAAATGCATGACGACATCATGCCGAGCAGAGACTTGATGGCCTTCACTGTGGCGATCTTCAGAGCGAGCAGCGTTGCACCTTGTCCATGATGGCTGCCACCCTTTCTTCCGACGGTGACGCCAGGCATGACACTGCGCCGAGCCGGGATCCCAGGAACAGTGCGTCCTGCGATGGAGTCAAGCAGGACTGCATAATTCACTGAGAACCCCATATCAGTCAGTAGGCGGACGGTCTTCAACGTGTGGTCAACAGCGATGCTCCTTGAGCTGGCCCGGATGAGCCAGTCGTCCAATTAAGGATATACGTGGATCCCTTGCAGTCGCAGATGTGCCGCCACCGGCACCAGGCACTTTTTTTCTCATGAGGAAGTACCTTGAGTACACCCCGGAGACACTTTGGGACAAGCTCCATTGCCCTTTTCTTTAGCATGGCCCAAACCTCCAGCAGCAGCTGAGGGACATGGTTTTCCTGACGGGCCACGGGTGGTATTTGCGGACACTTCCGTTGAAACTCATGGAGGAAGTCCAAAGGGGGAACGAGCTTGAACCAGAGGTTCCGGTCGTAGCGCGCTACGATAGTGAGGGTGTTGGCGGCCTTGATGGTAGTATCCAACTTTTTCCCCTCGCTGTCCGGAGGGGTGGATGCTACCGAGGAAGAAGCGCCCGACGACAACTTCTTGGCCGATGAAGAGAACACCAAGTCCGGGGATGGTTGGGCCTGCAAGCACTTGAGTGCAGAGTCCGGAACCCTTTATTTCTTCTCCAGCCGGTCCCTCTTCACTGGGCCTTAGAAGGGTTCTTCATGAGAGACAGGCCTTTGTCCCAAATGTCATCCAGGAGAGGGACTGAAAGGATGGTCTTCCTCTTCGCCTCACAGAGCGAGTACAAGAAGCCCTCCTTCTCCTGCGGCTCTGAAGCTCTGGAGATCATCGCATGAAACAAGTATCTAATCCAGTGGGGAAGATCGGGGCGGCAGCAACAGGAGTTCCTCTATCCCACCGTCATCCGTGCCCGTCGTCGTGTCAGGAGCCGTCTCATCCCTTAAGGGAGGAGGGCAGCGGAGGGTAGCAAGGAGGCAGTGGGTGCCTCTGCCTATTCATGGCCGGCGGTTCCCGCGCCGGCAGAAGGTCGGCCACCACCAGAGCCGCAGGCGGGGCCCGTTGGCGTAACCAGCATCCTCCTCTGTATCTCAGATACCAGACATGTAGAGTAGAGAGAATGTCCACAGAGAGGTCTATCGGGGGCTGATGAGGCAGATGTTGAACAGGAAGCTGGGGTGCAGGAAGAGAGCCAAGGCCCTCGTCCTGAGGCCCTCCGTGGCCTTCCTTAATGGTATCCTTGTCGCCTTCATCTTAGGGTGGGAACCTGTTTTCCTCGTCGCCGCCATCCTCCTGTATGGTCTGAAGGTAGCCGAGCGCCGCCTCTGTGGTGATATCTGTGCCCTGGAGGACCTCTGCGCCGCCCCTCCTTCCCCCCTGACGTCTGCTCAATGGGCCAAAATGCAGCCTCCTTCCTGGGAGGAAGGGAAACTCTTGCCTTCGGAAGGGCGCCCTGCGGGTCCACCTACGCTGCCTTCGAAAGGGACTCCACCGCCACCTCGATGGAAGGCAGAGCCTTCACTGTCAGGACCAGACCCTTGTCCTGCTTGGCCTTCGTGGTGGACGCCTTGTCCTGCTGGGCCTTCTCCTTAGGGGGAGGGTCGGATCCTCAGTCCCTCTTGGCCTTCTCCGGCAAGGGCAGGTTGGCTTTTGACTTCTCCGTGGTCATCTCTGGGGCCACACGAGTTTGCCCGGATGATCAGAGTTCCTCTTGGATGAAGATCCTGAGTGTTGACTGGTGACTAAAGTCACTGGAGACGTCGGACGTGCCCTGGCCACCGAGGAGCCCACTGCAATGGCTCTCCCGGCGGCAGTGGACTCAGTGCTTAGCCTTTTGTTGGACCCCAGTGGGAGGGGTGCCCTCAAAGGACTTAAAACCGCTCAGCATTCCCGGATCGGGCAGAGGCATGCTACTGGGAACCACACACTGCAGAGGCCTTGGCCTGTAGCCACTCCTTCAGCAGTCTACGCCGATCCTTCATCGTGCGAGTCGAGAGTTCACAGCAAATTGCACAATCTTCCTCCTTGTGCATTGGGTACAGGCAGTAAAAGGCACTGGGGGAAAATGTATCGTCCATATAAACATTCCGCAGACCGCAGTCGGTACAAAACTTGAAGAGTGGGGGTATCATCCTCCTTGTCCACCATGATCCACGTGGTGTAGGCCATGAAGAATCTTCTGGAATCCTCCACGAAGAAACTCAATGAAATGCACCCTTGAGGGGCATAGAAGACTCTGAAAAAAGGATCCCTGTTAGTTGGAACGTAGATTGATGGAGCACAGGTGTTCAATTGACCGAAAAATAGAGTAAAACTCTTCCAAAAAGGGAAAAACGCAGTAAAAGCTCGAGAGCTAAGCACAAAGACTCCCAACGTGCAGTAAAAATCTGAAGATGGCTGCCAGAGGAGGGGCTTAGGTAGAGGGCAGTCATTGGCTGGGGGCAGTATGACCTATAGGTCAGAGATTGGTTGTTAGGAGAAAGACAGTTAAGAAATGAACTAAAACTGATTATTTTCTTTAACAAGGATTCCCAGCCTGACGACGGGGAATATTCATGAGCATGTGAATCCATGCAGACCCCATGCTGGAGAATAAGAACATGAGGGAAAGCCTATTAGACCGACACAGATCGTAGGAATTTTTTGAGAGAATCTTCAAATGGACATGGTTGGGAATTATATTCTCAACAGAGTCAAGAGAAATACACTGAACTCATTTAGGTGGAGGTCAGCACTATAGGTTGTTTCAACATTCTACTTTTCAACCAATAATTGGATGTTTAAAAGGGCCGGTGTTCGATGTCTAAATTGTTTTTGGCAAATCATTTCGTGGAGGTGTTACGAGTTGGTTAATTATGAAGTCAGAAGTCAATATAAGGAGTATATAGTGTGTGGTTGTGCTGATATAGTTAATTTACTTGTGTACTGATGCAAAGAAATGATGTTCTACTTCAGAATGCACATATTTTTCAAAGGGGATCTTTGTTAATGAACGTATGTTGAGGAGTGAAAGCAGTCTTTAATGTTTGTGTGGAAGCGTGCGTTATCAGTATATGTAACATTTGGAAATCTGTCTGTCTTGTAATATACAAAATAGAACAGTCAAAATTGGAAAAGAAAGATGGCTTGATAACACAAATTAAACCGTAGTGACTAACGTACTCTTAGTCCATAGTCCCCTTTACTCCATACACCAGAAAAAAAAAAAACACATTCCCCATTAAATTTGGGGAAGCGGCCCTGGGAGCATGGGCTCCCAACGCCGCCCACTGGCGCCACTCCTCAGTCCCCCTCAAGGCATCTATAATATTACAACTGCCTAAGTGACACCAGTTTTATTAGGGGGGAGGATGATGGGACGTATGGAGGAAAGGGGACTATGGACTAAGAGTATGTTAGTCACTACAGTGAGTAACTTGTTATTACTCTTACGCCCCATCCCCTTTCCTCCATACTGCATGGCCGATTACAACTGAATGTAGTCCCAGGGTGGAGAGGTGACCGTCCTTAAGAAAACAAATTCCTTAATACTGCTCGTCAGAATGCTGTGTCTGACCTGGAGCCGGCATCCCAACAGTAGTGCTTGCACAAAGCTGAGGGAGTGGCATAAGTGGCCGTCCTGCTGATGACCTGCCACGGTACATGTCTCTGGAAAACGACCGATGTGACCTTGGCTCTGAATGTGTGGGCATGCATGTTCGCCGGAAGCGGTTTGTGTTGCCCCTCCTAGGCCTCCCTAAGGAGGCCACCATCCACCTTGCTATGGAGGCCTTGGAAGCCTGATATCCTGGCCCTGAACCTCCGAGGGTGATAAATCGAGCCTCAGACTTGCGGAAGCTCTTGGTCCTGTCTAGATAGAACTTTGGCGCTAGTCTAGCATGAAGACTGTGCAGAACCCTCTAACCATGGTCCTTCGGGTCTGCAAAGAAAGTAGGGAGTACTAGCTCCTCATTTAGATGGAACGCAGACACTACCTCAGGTAAGTACGTAGGATGTGTTCTGCGGACCACACTGTCCCTGTGCAAGGTAGTATATGGCTCAGGAGCCCTCCGAGCTTGGATTTCACGGACAGCATGCAGACGTAAAGACCCACCGAGAGGGCTGTCTTAATGTGGACTAGCCCGATGTCTGCGGATGCCATCGGCCCAAATGGTTTATGCGCCAAGACGCCAACACCTCGGGGGAGACCCTCCACTATGTTGAGGGTCCCCCCCACCCCCTCTGAGGTGTGGCTTCTTGATGGGCTGGTAGAGCCTGGTGCGGCCAATCAAATGTCTTTTTTTAAAAAAAAATAGCTTATAGTTTACATAAAATTATAAACTTTTAAACTTAATCACTTAAAATTACTTCATGAAAAATTTAAAAAGGAAAAGAAAAAAAAGGTCATCATTCATAATTTACATTTTACAAATGTATTTTAACCACTGTATTGGAAGATGAGAAAAAACATCCTCCCCTGAGTTCCATTGACACTGTGGCTGCCCAAGGAAGCTTCCCATCCTGCGTGGGGATGGTAACCTGCGGAGCTGGCTGAAAGGGTCTGCCCATCCGTAAATTGCTGTCCATGCCCCTCCAGACTAGGTTGTGACAGAGATGCAGTGGAATGCTGCTCGGTTCCGCCCGGGGAACCCCTCTCCTGACTCCAGGAGGATGCACAGTGTAACTGCAATTTAGGCGTTGGTACCATCACGCCGAGGTCACTGTTCTGCTCAGAAAATGCCCCAGGGGCCTCTGATGGCTGTGATCTTGTCCTCTGAGGGGGAACATTCTCTCTGAGCTCGTATCCCAGATGAGGCCAAGGAACGTTAAGAGTTTGCATGGGCTCCAGCTGTGACTTCTTGAGATTGTGGAAAATCCCAACTCATGTAGTGGAAGCATAAGGGCGGAGGCGGTGTGGAGGACTGCCTCCGGAGACCTTGTCCTGGTGAGCCAGTCGAGGTATGGATAGGCGTGGTGACCCTGGGCCCCTAGTAGGGCCGTCCTGTACAGACCCTGGGGGCTGGATTGAGGCCCAAGGGAAGAAACTTGTATAGGAAACAGAAGACCATGATCCTGACCCTATGAAAGGACCGATGGGGCTGTAGATCGGTATGTGAAGGTAAGCATCCTTCAGACTCAGGGAGCACATCCAGTGTCTGCAATACACACTGGGTAACCATTGTATGGCGAAAATATACGTGAATAAGAGCCCAGACCCTGCTCGGAGGCTGGGACTTCTTCCACTGCCTGCCTTTCTACGTGCAAGCAAATTTCCGCCCACAAAGTTATTGTCCCAATCTGTGGGAGCAGAGGGGAAAAGCGAGGCGAAGGAGGGATCGGTAGGTGGTAGCCCGACAACACTGCAGGGACGATCCAAGGGTCTGCGAACCTTGTGCGCCAGCATGGGCGTGCGACTGGCTATATGCCTTAGAGGTGGCCTTATTGAGGATGGATAAGGATTCAGCAGTCTGGGGACTGTTCCTCCTCTGATCAATTCCTAATCCGGCAGTAGAACGGAACAGGTCATACCTTCCACCCAACCCCTCGAAGGGAAGGTTTAGTAGGCGTTCCTAGGCGTCCAGGTTGAATTTGGTCGCCCGTAGGCAGGCAGTCCTTCTCCTGCCAGTAGCGGTGCAAATGACGCCGCATGAGGCGTCAATGTGCGCCACAGTGGACTCCATTATGTCTTGAGCAACAATTTCTGGCCTCCACCAGCCCGATCTTGAAGCGTGCCAGACACTGAACCAAAAGTGGCCGAGGAGTGTGGCTGAGAGAGTGCCAACAGCAAGAGGGGGCCCCCTCCAGCTGTCTAAACTTGGCGTCGAGGTGCCTGTTGGTAGGCTGTGCCGAATGGGGTTCAAGCTGTGACCTGCTGACCCACGACGGCTTCTGAGAAGGAGGCTGTGGGGCAGGAAAGACCGTTGGAGGTGTGGGAGCAGGTGTTGTGGTTACTGGCATGGGCAGCTGGGGCTGTACAGGGGCCGGAGGCGCAGGAACCAAGGGCGAAGTGCCGTGGGTGCTAGCGACAGAACCGGAGGGAGAATGTCACTGAGGGTCATGGCTTTTCAAGAAAATCTGTCTTCGCATACCGGTGGAGCGCTTGGAGGCGCAGGCATGGGCGCAGAGCCTTGCGGGCACTGCGGCCTGAACCCACTCTAGCTTACTGTCTAAGGGGTGCATCGGCCCTGCGATGATGAAGGGTATGCCGTGGGCCATGTACTTTGTGAAGACCAGTCCCACCTGGAAACTCATTCCCCTACCTGGTCCCCAAAGGGGGATGGTGTCGGACGAGCCGCCATTTCATCTGGACGGTGTCCATTTTGTCGGGCTGCATGCCTTGTGCATGTGTCGTGGTGCTTGCTGCGTTGGGCCCGCCTCTTCCAAGACTCCTGGCAGTGGAGGTTGAGGCCTACCATGCACCTCAGGATGTGGCCCAGTAGGTGGATTGCCCTCGGCAATGCCACTGCTAGTGCTGCATACAGGTGCCTCCTCAGACATCTGTCTGTTACTAGGGCATAGCCCTTCGGACCCAACCCCGGTAATAGAACCTTGCGGCCCCTCCGCTCAGTCACCGGTAAAATCTCGTGACCCCTTGGGCCTGGCGGCTGGTAGCTGTAGTAGCAGCCTTGGTACCTGCACAGGTTCAAGAACCTGGAAGGTACCTCTTGTGCTTGTGCCTCCTGGACGGAGACAACTATGTGAGGTGCGTGGTGCTTACAGGCGCCCCCTCCGATATCTGTTACTAGGGCGTAGCCCTTCTGGCCTAACCCCGGTAATAGACTCCCAGCCGTGGTCAGGGCAAAGGCAGCGGAGGCGGAGAGCATGGGGGTCAGATATAGGGAAGAGCCCCTTGCAGGCTGAACACCTGCTGGAGCCTGCTGACGTCTAACTGTGCCGGGGATGAGCGTGGCATCGGAGGAAAGAGGTATCTGATTAAAGACAAAAGGAAGAAGACAAAAAGAAAACATCTCCGGGGAAGAGCAGGTGGCATTACAAGGCCAGAGGCCTAACCCAGGAGTGCTGGTGAAAGCAGTCTGTTCCTGTCGACTCGGAAAAGAGGACTGAGGAGTGACGCCGGTGGGCAGAGTCAGGGGAGCCCATGCTCCCAGTGCAGCGCCTCTAAATTTAAAGGGGAAAGAAGGTTTTTTTCTGGTGAAAAAGGTTCTGTCTCCTGTTCCCAACCAGGGACACCCATGCAGTATGGAGGAAATGTGACCGGACGTAAGATTAAGTGACACTCTTGACAGAACTTACCCTCTCATTGACTGTAGGGTTCAATGATTATTTGGCAAAAGGTCAAGTATAAAGAGCAAGTTAAAACAAAAACTTAGCTATTGAACTGTTGTAATACTTCTGTATAATTAGCAATTTAAATTATGGCAAAGGAGGGCACAGCATGTTAGTGTATTTCGGCAAGGTTAGGATACAATCCTACAGACAGGAAAACCTAAAATGAGATTGTTACTGGCGTTCGTTTTAGAGGGATTTGAAGATATGAAGTATCTTGAAGCCTCGATCTGTATTACCATCTCTTCTGGTTCCAAGTCGAGAAGAAATGTTGTCAGGTCCTCTGGTCTTCCAAAAATGTGCATTCCCTCAGCAATCTTCCATTTTAATGGGCTGATGAAGTTGTACCAAAAATGTGTGGATTTCAGTCATGGTCCCAAACACATTTTCTACTAATTATGACTCCTGTACCAAATCCAGCTTATTAGAAATTATATTGTTCTCCCAAGTTATAGACCATGATTATTTCACAGCCTGTCATTTGTGTGCTGTAAAGAAAAGGCCTGAAAATAACTGGCCTAGGACATATTGTATTATGTGGCATCACAAAGGAAACCCAGTTTCCTCAATCTATTTAAGGTTCAAGCTTAGGTTCTTTGGCAGCAAGTATATGAAAAATATGCTCCGACTTGTCAGGGAGTTAAAGAAAATAAAAAGTTCATTAAAAAAAAAACACCTGTTAATTCGCCGGTTCACACTAAGTAGGTGATCGGCTTTTATAAGTGTTCAACTGTTTTTTTAGTGATCTCTGTGAGGGGTCAGAAATGCGGGACAGACACGAAAGTAAGGTTTTCTCAATCTGTGCCATTTATTTAATGAAAAAGGGCAAGATAAACGCCTCTCTTTCCCCATTTTAACAAGGATTTCCCTACCTAGCAAACTAAACTAAAAAAAGATTAACTAGTGTCCAAAAGTCTCTGATCCTCACACTAATACATACAACAAAATAACAAGGAATATTTGGTTGTCTTTAAATCACAGTAGTGTAAAAGTTATAAGGTTTTGAAAGTACTCCTTGGATCCAGGGTTGGATTCCCTTCCCCTGGACCAATGCAAGAATACCCTGGAAGAAGTTCTGTTTTAACAAATTCTGTTTAGTTCAACAAAAAAGATCCTTTCCTTCAAATCGACCTTCTTGTCAACACAATTGATTTATTTATTATTATTTTAACATTTATGACAACACACAGACCAATGGGTATCACTTAGTACAACATAAAGGTGACCACAAGCAGATACAAAATGCAGGGGTACAGACAGTAGTTCCTATTCATATTTCTCAGCCAGCCATGGTTGGGTTTGTTTTTTTTAAAGGTTGTGAAGGATTGCGGATGTGAGCAGGTAGTGCATTCCAGAGGGTGGGAGCAGCGACACAGAAGCTAACTCCTCCAGCTCTTCTTCTCTTAAAGCGTGGGGTAAACAGAGAGATACTAGAATTAGATTGAAGCGTGCACATGAGGGCATTCATAGTAATGCAGTTGGTAAGGTACTGGGGGTTATCTTTGTGAACACAGTGATGGAGTGTTTTGAATTCTATCCGGGCTTTGATAGTCAACCAATGGGCTTGGCATCTGGCTGCAGAGATATGACCTGATAATTTAAGACAGGGCAGCGTGCAGAGCTTTATTCTGGAGAAGTTGGAGTTTTGACAAGTTAGTTTTGGAGGTGTCCATTAGAAGGACACTGCAATAGTCAAGTTTGGAGAGGATCAATTCGTGATAGTGTAATGCAGTTGTTCGGGAGAGGAACTGCCTGCACACCGAGGAGTCTGGCTGTGTAGGCAGTGGAAGAGGCAAGGGCATTGACCCTTCTGTTCATTTTTAGTTCAGCTTCCAGATAGAGTCCTAGGGTTATCTGCTTTGAGACTGGGATGGGTGTGCCATTAATGCAGAAGTATGAGAAAGCAGAGTCAATGTATCTGATCCTGCGAGGGGATCCAATGATAAGGGTAGCCATCCAGTTATGGATGGTCCTGTAGACTTCATTCATTTTAATGGAGTCAAGGTCACCGGGGAGCAGGACAAGGATAGGAGTGTCGCCCGTAAAGTTAGTGTAGGTGATACCATTGGCATCAAGGAGGTCAAAGAGGGGCTTTGTGTATGTGTTGTAGAGGGTGGGTGACAGGCATGAACCTTGTGGAACACCCAGAGGTGCTGGTATGGCATTGGCAGCTGATTCGGGGTGTTGTGCGACAGGTAAGATGGGAGGAGGTCTGTTTTGGGAATAGGGGGTGGGGGTGCCATTGCCGGTGGCAGCCCAGAGCAATGCTGGGAGAAATCTTGAAGGGGGCAAAGACTGGACACGTACCACAATTGGTCAGGTGGTGTGGTATTGGAGCACTCCGCCAAGGCCAGAGGGCTGACACAGTAATTAATATGCGGAGGGATGCGCTTGGGGCCAGCAGGTGCAGCGTGGGGATGGCAAGGTCTAGAGTCAATGGATGTAAAGCAAGGGCAACAGCACCCCTTACCCAATAGTATAACAATGGTGATTTGCGGAGTCTGCAAACTTCTAGGGCGGGCGGTCCGAGGAGTTTCTAGCGGCACATTTTCTCTGGTCAGCCCGGCAATACAGGTTTGAGATGCATTCGAACAGGGCTGGTTTTGCCTCCTGGCAAAGGGAGGTTTCGGTATTTGCACACCGCATTGGCCAATCGGTTCGCTCGACGCAGGGAAGTGCAGCCAGGGCAGATTTGAAGCTGGCTGCTTCTTGAAGTGGTCACTGCAGCAGTGGCCATCTTAGTATGGGGATTAGCCTTACTAGTTCGATGGTAAGGAACTCCCCAGCGTGCACGACATCAAGTGAGGAAAAGACAGGCTTCAGGTGCCTTGTGTCCTTCATAAACACTTGTTCCATAAATCAAAGCAATTGACTTTTTGCTCTATATTCTTCTTGGTAAAACAAATGTGTCTCTTACAAAAAAAGTTCAGAAATCCAAGCAATTGTTTTTCATAGGCTGTAAAGTAATTATCAGCATATTACACTTCTTGAAATGGAATACTTTTGTCAGGATAGCAAAGCAACTACTTCTGATAAAGCCACACTTCTTGCCACAATCATGTTGCTTCAAGAAAACATCTTTCCTGGGCCACTCGCCTGCCAGGACTAGCTACAAACGGTCCCTCTTCCAGTTTACTCTCCTGCCAAGATGTAAAAACTCCTACTAGTAGAATTATGCTTAGTGGCAATAGTTGTTACAAAATTCTCCACACCAGTACCCTATGTGACGAGGGTTGAACAATGGCTGTTTCTTTTGAAAGCCTCTTGAAAATGTGCGTTACTGGTCTCCCCAGTTGATGTCCCATAAAAGGGGAATTGTGCCCTTGTTGCCTTTGTACTACTCCTGCTAACGTTTTGGCTGTTGGCAATGTGGTTACACGTTTCCCCCGATCGGAACAGGTAAGGGAAATTGCACCTTTGCTGCCTTCGTACTGTGTTATTTATAAAGTATTAAAAATTAGTTGAACGTCCTTTCCGAAGCACCCTGGCGTCACATTTAGTGTCACGCACATGCACTGGTCTTCCTTGGAGTCTACATTTCCCTCTCTGATGCTGCGGTTCACCATCTCTCTACGGTTTGTTCTGTTGCTGGCTCCCGCGTATCTTCAGTAGTCTGCCCAGGTGCATTCCGGAGCTCTGACAGATCCGTTGATCCTCTGCACCTCTTAACGCCTCACGTCGGGTTGGGAGCACGCCTCCCTCTCAGCTGGGCTTCTTGCTCCGACAATGGTTCCCATTGCGCATACTCTGCAAAGTCGCAGGCGTCCATGACTCTCGTCGGTATCAGCTGGCATTCTCCTTTCTGCAGAAGACCCAGCACTCTGGTCTGCCTAAGCTACTCCTTCAGCATTCTCTCTGCAACTCATTCCTGAGTTTAAATTTCTCGCTCAGGTGTTTAGGTTTGTAACTAGACCACTCATCCTGCTCAAGAGCATTGTTGATCCGTACTAACTCTGAGCCCCTCTTCCGCCTAGTACCAAGAGCATTATGGTTCCTGAAGTCCATAGCTGTTTTGATGTTTAGGTTTTTTGGATTGTCTTGTGAAATGGGAGTTAGAGCTTGGAGGTGTTGTGTAAAAGGTTTGTGTTTTAACATTGGGGCTAGGAACTCTAGTTCAGACTTGATCATGACAATTGGAGTATGTTATATTTAATTCCTGCACCCCCAAAGGATACATCTTATTTTGGTTAGATGACTTTTCATAGCATGTTCTTTGCGTAGTTTTATAGGAGGGACTTGTACACTTACAGCATGCCATATGGTATTTGGGGATTATGGGAATCTCCTCTTCAGAGAAAGACTAATACTATGTCTTTCCCAGAGAAGTCACCACTCCCCCCCCCCTTCCAGCCGTCTCTTCCCATGTGATCCTTCCTCACACCACCCCCAGGGTTAGGCTCAGGTAGCGTCTGCGTTCCCCTGGCCACATGGGAGGAGACTTTAGGCTGGGGTTTAGTGAAGACTCTGCAGGATTTATCACACGTCATACATCTCTAAATCTCTTTCTTCCAAGTTGCTGGTCTCTGTTTATGCGTTTAAGATTCTCTGGCTCGTGGAATGAAAGTATTTTCTGATCTTAGTGATTTCTAGATGAATTAGTTTGGTATAGTTCTTAGCCCATTAGATCCGTTCTCACACAGAATTTAACTCTTTAATCATATATTTAAGGATTGGAGTAAAATCTTAAATATTCCTCCCCAATTGATTTTTCTTCAATTGGAGAGCAAGTTATAAAAGGTTCTTTTGCATGGTCCACATTACATAGTGACTGAAAGGTGTGATATTTTCCGCTGTTTCGGCTGTACAATGTTAATGCAAGTATCCTGAAGGCCAGGTCAGTAAGACCCAAGCAGATTCTAAATAGCTGAGGACGGAAAGCAAAAATATTCACTGAGCAGAGTATGTTCAAAGAAACCTGGCAATTGACACGCAATAGGAGACCAAAAACAAAACTTTCACTGTTCCAATGTTGTGCTCAATGTAATGTCAGCAGGAGGTGGAGGGCAAAACAAACAGGAATTCTACACTACTGCCATAACCTCAGCTCCCGAGTGCTTGTGTAAAGGAACCAGACAGAAAATTGAAACATTTCATTAATTCCAATTTAGAAATTCCATCTGGTATACATTAATTTGTTTGCTCATGATCATTCATTCACTCTATTACAGTCTCACATGTGGAGCAGACGAGCGTGAAGAGACTGAGGACAATTGTGTGTTAATAGATGCAGTATTTCACTGTGGATAAATAATGGAGATGCCAAGATACTTGTGGCAGTTACTATAAGGCTCAGCCGGTGCCAGGCAGCCTATTGCACTTAAGATGTAATCAGATCTTAGGGAGAATTCTCTGTAAAGGCTAATTTCACAAACCTAGTGAATCCCCCGCAGCAGCTTTGCTGGATTTTTGGGGTTTATTTATTTCTCCTGCTAAGAGTGAGACTCTTTTACTCCCACTCTTAGACATGATTTGAGGTGTTCCTTTATCTTTCCATGTGTTTTATGGGCTATGGGGTCTTTTACTCCATAGGGTCTCGTGTTTTTTATGTGGGTTACACAGCACCCTCCGTGCTGTAACCCAGGGGTGTCTTAGCGACCCCCCCAACATAGACTCCATACCCTGGGACTGACTACTGTCTCCCAGGGCATGTAAAGTTACCATTGGCTTTACTAGTCCCAAATTATGAACAGAAACCTCTTCCTCTGGACGAAACACTGACTTGCACCCGCTGCCAGGAACAACTGCCCCCGCGGGAGCCTCCTTCACACTTAAGGTACTGTATCCCGCCTGGCTTCCCTTGCGACAGATAGTTCGGGGTGACAGTAAAGCCTCGACTTTCTAACCTGGGCTGGCCTGGGACAACCTAGCTAACTTTTCCTGACTTTAATTTCATCCTTTTTGTGCGAACTATCTACAAGACTCTTTGGGCATAACCCCACTGTATGAACCTGGATCCCTTCTGCTTGCTCTCTCCAAGAGTGGGCCTTGCAATTGACTTCCTTGCTCTCCAGTAGAACTCTGCCTATCCTGCCTTACTGTGGTTCTTTTAAAAGTATTGAAACTTGTGTGCTTTCATAACTCTGCCTTTTTCACTCCCTTTTTTTATAACTTATTTGAGTGCCATCTTATGTTAAGCGCTCACCTCTGTCTGAAAATAAGTGGTGTTTCTCACTAAGACTTGTCTAATAAGTAATTAGGGTTGTATATATATAATAGTGACTGTGCCGAATTTACTTACCTCTTTTGTGTTAGTGTAATTTACAAGTGTGTCTTTAAAATAAATAATTATATACTTTTACACCAAAGCTCTGGTCAGTGTTTGCTTGTGCTACTGTATCTCTGTACCTATTGTGTATACTCTACATACTGCCTAACCCTTCTTGAGGGAAGTCTGACTGCTCAGCCACAGCTACCAAGTGAATCTCTGTGGGACAGACTGCTACCAAGTGGGTTTACTGCCAAACACCTGTAGTCCTAAATCTTTTGCAGTGGTCCCTAAGGGAACTGCACAGGTTTCTGCCTAACACCAGACACACCTAAAGTGGTGCTATACTGAAGCCCCCCAGACCTGCTGTTAGATCTCCCTCTGTGGCTGTTCAATCTGTCCCCTTGGTCGTGCCTTATAACTATGCTCAGTCTTAAAACACAGCAGTACCAGACCGCAAAAGGCCCACCCATGCTTCACAGGCTCAGTTACATCCCCAGTCAGCTATCCCAGGTGCAATATCAAGTCTTGACAGCTCCCCCATTACACTCACCAAGTCAAGCTCTCTCTTTGGCAGTCTAAAACACTTGGTAGCATCCACAATTCAGTGGCAAGCCCTTTACCTCGCAGCCCTCTACCAAGAACTGAGCTATGTGCTGCAAGCAGGAAACAAGTTCTATTAGATTAGATTGAACAATGGTAGGACTGAGGCAAAGCATACTAACTCCCACTCTCCATGGCTATCAATGTCCTACTACAGACAAAGTCATCATTAGAGGACATCTGTTTCTCTACCACAGCTTTGAGCATGAAAACAAGGGTTTCTCTGGTCTGGGGTGTTAGGGAGAATTCTCTGTTAAGGCTAATTTCCCAAACCTAGTGAGTCCGCCAGGAGCTTTGCTGGATTTTTGTGGTTTATGTTTTTCTCCTGCTAAGAGTGAGACTCTTTCTCCCACTCTAAGCTATGAATTGAGATATGCTCTGACTTTGTAATGTGTTTTATGGGCTATGGGTTTTTTTTACTCCATAGGGCTTCACGTGTTTTTGGTATGTGTGTTACACAGCACCCTCCGTGCCATAACACCGGGGTCATAGTGACCCCCAAACAGACTCCGTACCCTGGGACTGACTACTGTCTCCCAGGGCATGTAAAGTCAGCATTGGCTTTACTAGTCCTAAATTGTGCACAGAACCAGTACAAACCATCATATTGTGGGCGTACTGGTAGGGGCAATTCGATTGCCCCTGGGTCTGTTCGAGGGGGCACTGTCCAGTCCCCCCTAAGCGAGTTTTGGCTGGTGGCACTGATTACTACTTTTTTATTCAACCGCAAATATATTCCTATGGGATTTTCCCATTGTTCGAGGCTAATACTTTTTAACATAGCCTCAAACATACCGCCTTTTTTTTATTTAATATTAATTCACCGGTTGGTATTTTTTGCAAGTACTTGGTTCCAAAATGGCGTTTGTGTTCGCTTCTGTGACTCCAACCCAAGTCGAGCCCTTTGTTCCACGTTTTGTCGGGCTTCTCCACAGATGCTTCCAAAGGTGGTGCCACTCTGTCTGGGTACCACAGGGGATGTAGGAGGGGGTTTAGGCACCCTGGACTGAGTTGCCTCAGCAACTCGAGTCGCACTCTGGTGTGATTGGCCCAGTGGCGATCCGCCCGGCTCACCACTTAGCATGTTTGAGTGACAGCTAGGACTGATGAATGGGGGTTTTCTGCATAAAAGCAGGGCTTTGGGGACTGGGACATCACACGTCGCCACAGAACCAAAGAATCCGAAGAGGGAGAAGCTGAGCCGACCTGCAACGAAGACACCACCGGTGGAGCCCTGCTGAACCGACTCATCACTTCTTCCAACGACAGAGGAGATCTTCATCCCAAAGAGTCTTCTTCCCTTGACTGGTGGGGATAACCAGTTTGCCCGCCTTTCCGGCTTCCTGGATCATCTTGTGGCCGCCTTGTCTGTGCCAAGCACCCCGGCAACCGGAATACCACATTTTTCCACTACCGCAAATAAAAGGGTAGTACCTTTTTACCAGAGAACTCCGCGGCTGGTTTCTTCCCTGGCAGTGCAACGACCTTCAGCTTTCCTCCACGTCGAGAACAACTCTTCCTCTGGACGACGCCTCGACTTGCATCCACTGCCAGGAACAACTGCCCCGCTGGAGGATTCTCTCCACTTTTAAGGTACTGTGTCCGCCTGGCCTCTCTCGCAACGGTCTGTGTGGGGTGTCTCTTACATCCTCAATTTACCACTTGGGTTGGCCCTAGGCTGGATAACTGAACTTTTCTGAACTGAACCGATTCCTTTTTAAACTCTCTGAAAGACTTTCCAAGCCTTTTAAACTGTGTGATATTGGGCGCATTGGTGTTCTACTCTCTCCAAGAGGGAGCCTGGCCTTTGAACTTTTTGCTCACAAGTAGACTGACTTTCCTGCCTTGCTGAGTGCTTCTAAAGTATTGTGCTGTGTGCTGTTCCTAATTTCTGCCTTTTCCCTCCCTTTTTCTTAAACTTATTGGAGTGCCATCTTTAGTTAAGCGCTCACCTCTGTCTGGAAATAAGTGGCGTTAACTAAGACTTGTCTAATAAGGAATAAGGGATGTACATATACTAATAGTGACTGTTTGGACTTGCTTATCATAGTGCTAGAGTGTTTCTAAGTGTGTCCTTTAAAATAAATAATTATATACTTGATACCAAAGCTCTGGTCAGTGTTAGCTTGTGCTCCTGCATTTTGTACCCATCTTGTATACTCTATATACTGTCTAACTCTTCTTGAGAGAAATCTGGCTGCACAGCCACAGCTACCAGGTAAATCTGGGTGGTACAGACTGCTACCAACTGGGTTTACTGCCAACACCTGTAGTCTTATGTCTTTTGCCGTGGTCCCTAAGGGAACTGCACAGGTTTCTGCCTAACATGGGGGGTGGGGGGGAGGTGTTTCAAATAACATTATCCCAGTGGCTGAAGCTTCTAAATTATAGTTTCCTGAATGGAAAAGCACAGTGGTCACTGATTAGGGTAAAAAAAGAAATTAGGGGAATATAGTTTTTGGAGAACGGCCCCCTTACCACAGTCCAGCCTATGCCTCTAGTCTTAACTACCAACTGTGCTTTATACAAAACATACCGCCTTCTAAGCCGTGATGCTCAATGATGGTACCTTTGAGAGTTTGGTCACACTTAAGTGTAAACCTTGTATCAAAACTGAAAAAAAAACTCTTAATGCTACGCATAGTTTACTATGCAGTGGTTTGTCTCAAATATTAGAAGGTTTTTACTGCAAGTCCAGAGTCGAGTCAACAAGGACATTCCCGTCACACTATTCCAAAAGTAAGGGTACGCAATGCACATTTGAGTCGACATCCTCAAATCAGTATTTTTCCTCTGTAATCCTATGGGAAGGTGGCGCACCCTATTGTCCTGGAACGTAATTTAGTACAGTACTCTTAAATCACTGCATATCGCACTTCGACCTACAAATATTCAGTATTTATTAATACATATTAGATACAACTTGTTTATCAACTCCTCAAAGGAGAGGTAGGGTAGGTGCATGAGACTGAAAGCTATAAACACTAGAAGAACAAGTTACTCTTACCTGGTAACGTTCTTTCAATGGGATGGTCCGACGACGTATTCCATATCTATGACAGTAATCACCACAGCTGTGCTGCTTCGGAAAATATTTCGGCGTCTGCGTCCTGAGTCGATGACGTCGATACACCGTCCTCGAGGACCTCGGCCGACGTCACCAGATGTTTTAAGTAGGACGCACAACGCCCGTAGCCTCAGTTGTAGTCTTTTCCCCAGAACGTTTGGCACCAATCTTCTGCCAGTATGACCACTGAAAGCCTTGCGGAAACGTAAGCTGCAATCGCAAACGAAATTCTGTACCAGAGTAGGCAGGGAGGGAGCGATATGGAATACGTCAGACCATCCCATCGAAAGAACGTTACCAGGTAAGAGTAAATTGTTCTTCAAGGGGATTGGGTCCGCCAACGTATTCCATATCTATGACAGACTCCCAAAGCAGTACCAACGTAAGGAGGTGGGAAAAGAATTTAGAATATACAAATTTAGAATGCCCAATCAAATTGCAGAGTAAAGGACCGCCTTGTCAAAGGCCAGATCCTGCTCCCAGATAGATTCGAGGGAGTAGTGACGTACTAAAGTATGGACCGAAGCCCAGGTGGCTGCATCACAGGAGGAACACCCCTCTGCAAGGTAGTAGAGGCAGCCCTACCGCTGGTTAAATGGGCCCGTAAGCCTACCGGAGGGTCCTTAACAGCCAAGCGGTAACATTCGGAAATTGCCAAGATGATCCATCGAGAAAGTCTGCTTAGTAACAGCTTGTCCCAAACGCCTTTCAGGGTAACCAATAAAGAGTTTATCGTCCACTCTGACCCGGGACATGCGTGAAATGTAGAAGCTTAAAGCTCTCCTAGGATCAAGCCTATGGAACCTCTCCTCTTCCTTACCAGGATGTGGAGGAGGATAAAATGCCGGAAGAATAACCTTCTGGCTTAAATGAAATTCCGACACCACCTTCGGAAGAAAGGAAGGACGAACTCTAAGGACAACCCTGTCCTTATGAAACACAGTGAAGGGTGGCTTAACTGAAAGTGCCTGTAACTCACTCACTCTGCGAGCGGAAGTGACCACAACTAAAGACACCGTTTTAAGTGTTAACAGTCTCAAAGGCCAAGAATGCAAAGGCTCAAAGGGAGCACCCATTAGAAACTTGAGAACAAGGTTCAAATCCCAACCGGGCACCTGGAAAGGGGACGGTGGAAACACATAAGTGAGTCCTTCCAGAAACTGAGAAATTAAAGGAATTTTAAAATAAGAACACTCGTCAGATAAGCGCTTAAATATGGACAGCGCCGCCAGGTAACCTTTAATGGTACTCACTTGCAGGCCCTTGTGGGGTAACGAAAGCAAAAAAGACAGAACCATAGGAATGTCACATGAAAAAGGATCCACATTCTTAACCCTGCACCAGTCGCAGAACTTTCTCCAACGGCAACAGTACAGGGACTTTGTTGCAAGCCGTCTGGCCGAAAGCAACACCTCCATCATGTCTTCAGGGCGGTCCCTATCCTTATATCTAAACCTTTCAGAAGCCAAGCGTGAAGGTGGAGGGATCTGACCTCTGTATGGAGAACCTGACCCCCCCCCCTCCCGTGAGAGCAGATCGTCTCGGTAGGGAAGACAGCGTGGAGGGCAGATGGACAAGTCGAAAAGGTCTGGGTACCACGTTCTCTGGGCCCATGCTGGAGCAATGAGGATCATCCGGGAACCAAACCTCCGTAACCTCTGCAGCACTTGCGGGATGACAGGGACTGGAGGAAACTCGTACAGCAGTGGGAAGGACCACTCCACCACAAACGCGTCCCCTAAGGCTCCTCTTGGAGGAAATTCCCGCAAGCAGAACCTTAAGCACTTCCGGTTGACACGGGAGGTGAAGAGATCCACTTGTGGGGTCCCCCAAAGGACGAAGATCTCCAAGCGAATCTCCTGAGCCAGCTGCCACTCTTGAGAGATCGCGCTCTGCCTGCTCAGAGCGTCCACCATCTCGTTTTCGTCTCCGGTCAGATGAACTGCTGAGAGCGAAATTTCCTGCTGGATGGCCCAGAACCGGAGCTGCATCGCCTCTCTGCACAGAGGAAGTGACCCATGTCCCACCCCCCTCTTTTTTGTTGAGGTAGTGCATGGCCACTGTGATGTCTGTCAGAATCAGGACATTTTTCCCCTCGCACAGTCGGCAGAAAAGCCTTCAGGGCAAGCCTGACGGCCCTCAGGTCCAACAGACTGATATGGAGTCTGGACTCCGATGGAGACCAACGACCAAAGACTGTCAACTCATTGGCATGAGCTCCCCATCCCGTGAGGGATGCGTCCGTCACAATAGTCACCGCCGGCCAGGGTAGCCAAAATGGAGCCCCCCCTCATCAGATTGCCTTTGATGGCCCACCACAGAAGGTCCTGGGCGACCGAGGGCAGTACCTGAACGGGGTCTGACATCCTGCTGGAGGACTGTGACCACTGCATCTTGAGATCCCATTGCAGAGATCTCATCCGCAACCTGGCCCTCTGGCACCAGAAGAATGCAGGATGCCATGAGGCCGAGCAACCTCAAGAACTCGGGCATGTTGAAACTTGTGCACCATCTGCTGAATGCGATGAGCCCTCACCTGGGGAGGGAAACACTGCCCCAGGGACGCGTCGGGCACTGCTCCGATGTACTGCAGCCGCTGAGTTGGCGTCAAGTGGGACGTCATTAAGTTGAGGGAGAAGCCCAGCTTGTGAAGGGAGCGGCAGGTGACTGACAGATGATCCAGGACTTGCTCGGGAGAGCGCGCCCTGATCAACCAATCGTCCAGGTAGGGGTAGACATGCATCCCCCCCTTTCCTGAGATACTTTGCCACCACCACCATGAGCTTGGTGAAAACCCTTGGGCAGAGGTCAATCCGAACTGCAGGACCCGAAACTGAAAGTGCGAGTCGGTACTTG
Source organism: Ambystoma mexicanum (assembly GCF_040938575.1). Lineage (NCBI taxonomy): Eukaryota > Metazoa > Chordata > Amphibia > Caudata > Ambystomatidae > Ambystoma > Ambystoma mexicanum. Next base: position 494,401,935 of record NC_090936.1, on the reverse strand, counting down.
GGATGGATCGGCACATGAAAGTAAGCGTCCTTGAGGTCTAGAGACACCAACTAGTCCTGAAGTTGAAGGGCCTGGAGGACTCGAGAGTAACCATCTTGAACTTGTCCATCCTGAGGAGTTCGTTCAAACCACGCAAGTCCATGATGGGTCTCAATCCTCCGTCTTTCTTTGAAATCAAAAAATAAGGGGAATACCATTGCTTGTTCCTCTCCGCTACAGGCACTAGTTCTATGGCGCCTTTCTCAAGCAGGGCTTTGATTTCCTGCACAAGGAGTGGATCCAGACTCTTCAAAGAGAGATTCCCTGGTGGATTGTCATGAGGCCCCTGCCGGAAAGGAAGACAGTAGCCGTGGGCCATGATCTCCAGAACCCACACATCTGAAGTAATGGCACGCCATTCTACAAGATGCTGCGCCAGCCTTCGCCCAACCGGCGAACCATGGAACATGGCCTCATGACTGAGCTGAAGCAGCTGTGGCATTGCCTGAGGGCAAAGAGGCAACTGCCCGAGCGGCCTTGGCACCTAGAGTACCCCTACGGTGGCCCCTTTGACTTGACCTCTCGATCTACCAAAGGATGAGTAATATCGAAAGGAACCTCCCCTCCATTGCTGTCCCCTAGGACGAAAAGGCGGAGGTTGGCGAAATCCAGCGCTCAACGACTTCGCTGCAGCTTTGGAGGTCTGCAACCTCTCAAGGCTCTCGTCAGCCTTGCTGCCAAAAAGATGTTCACCATCAAAGGGCATGTTGAGGAGCCGGGCTTGTACATCAGGAGCAAACCCTGACTTCCGCAACCACGCAAATCTGCGCATTACTGTGCTTGCCGCCATGGACCGGCTGACGCAATATGCCATGTCCAGACCCGACTGAATGGATTCACACATGCCATCCTTGCCATCCTGAACTAGAGCAAGAAAGCCATCCCATTCCTCCCCTTTGGGAATACGTTCAGCCGCCAAAGAGACAATTCCAAAGAGTATGAGTGAAACATGCTAAGGCACACACAGTTGGCTGCCTTTAAAGCCATACCCCCTGAAGAAAACACTTTCTTCGCCCAGCCATCTAAACGTTTGTCGTCCCCATCAGGATGGATGGAAGGGTACGATGCCTGTTGCCGGGGCCGAGCCGCCTGCACCACCAAACTCTCCGGAACGGGGTGTGTAGTCAAGTAGCTGGGGTCGCTACTGGCTGGAGGCTATTTTTTCAGCAAATACTTGCTCACTGCCGGGAGACTCTCGGAGCAGACCAAGCCGCTGCCACCCTTCTTTGCAAGGCCATATGGAATGGCAGTACCACGTCAGTTGGGGGACCTTGGTCAAGGATATCCGTCAGGTCATACTGCAGAAAATCCACTGGGGGTGCAGACCACCCCAAGTATTCCGTCACCCTCGACATAAGGCGCCGGTACGAGGACTCTGCATGCGTGCCAGGCTCAGGCCTACTGAACTCGACCTCCGGAGGGGTGTCCAGACCACTTGCATCGTGCAAAGACTGACGCAGGTCTTCCAGCTGACTATGACCAGGCATGAGTTAGTCAGGAACCTCATGAGGAATCATAGCTTCATCAGACCCTTCATCCACCTCAGAGATGTAATCCAGAGGCTGGAATAAATCCCTGGATGGGGGCACAGAAAAAGGCTCAAATACAGGCCTTAATGACTTCTGCAGGGCTTTTCTCAGAGTTTCCACCGGTCTCTGAGGCACCTCCGACAAAGCCTCCTCAAAAGGCATTGAGAGCGTCGACAGAATCGGCATCGACGTCGAGCGTGGTGCCGAAGGCATCGGCACAGGCCTCAAGGGTGGAGCCCCGAGCGTGTCCTTCGACAGCCGGAGCGCCGGTCTTCTTTGAAAACCTCACATGCTCCGACGGTCTCGAGGGCGTTGAGGAGCAGGACCTGGAGCAGGCACGACTAGAGCGATCCACCTTGTCCGACCGGGACCTCGAAGGTGCTCTGTGATCGCGACGACCGCTCGAGCCCAAAGGCGTGTGAACAGCGTCTCTAGCACGTTCCCTGCCAGCATCTTTCAACGGCGTGGACGGAACGGAGCCCTGCGACTGAAAAATCGCCATCATCTCCTTACGAAATGAATCCCATTCCGCAGGAGTGGAATGCTTGTTGGGACAAGCAACCCCGCCGACGGGTGGAGTCCTCGGACGAGAAAGGCGACCGGTGACCGCGCTTCCTTGAGTTCTTCGAAGAGGCAGAGGAATGGCGGGACCCACTCTGGGACCGAGACCCCTGGACTAACGCCGACGATGCAGTGAGTCGCCCCTCGAATCGTCAGTCGAAAGCCCAGTGGATTTCGACTTCCGGGGCTTGGCCACCTTACCGACAGAAAGCTTCTCATGCACCCGCAAGGCCTTCGATGTTAACGACTGGCACTCGTGACAATCGTCCGTGGCGTGGTCCTCACCGAGGCACCAGAGGCAGGTGTCGTGCGGGTCCATCAGTGACAAATTGGAACCGCAGTCCCGACACTTCTTGAAACACAGCCGCGGGTTAGAAGACAGACATCATAGAAATCTTCACAAACGAACAGGTGTGAAGAACTGAAAGAATAGAACTCAGAAGAACCGAGCCGCGATCTCCGAAGCGAACACGTTCGCGGAAAAAACAGAACCGAGGCTACGGGCGTCGTGCATCCTACTTATAACATCTGGCGACGTCGGCTCGACGGAGGCCCTCGAGGACAGCGTATCAACGTCATCGACGCAGAACATTTTCTGAAGCCGCACAGCTGTGGTGATTACCTGTCAGATATGGAATACGTCGGAGGACCCAATCTCCTATATATATATATATATATATATATATATATATATATATATATATATATATATATATATATATATATATATATATATATATAAATATATGTCAAACAATTCACCAACTGAGTAGCGTTCAGCCTCTTTCTATAGCTGGTGCTCAAGGGTCAGGTTGGCTAGACCTTTATATACTTTCAACAGTCTCCCAAGCAAGTTTAGGCAATCGCCCCACATTGCATAATGAGAAACAAATTAACAGCCAGCAACACATAGAAAGTGCTTGGTGAAAAACATTGCTTTATTTAATGTAATGCATCACAAAATTGATTAAAAGATTGGCAACATGCCCAATCACTGCAAACCAGCATAGAATACACTCACCCATCCGGGTTAAACAAGCCACGTGTTCCGCTCATAACTCAAGCTACTTCAGGCTGTAATATATCAAACTTGTTCCCTCATTTCCCAATGTATATAAACACTGCCTGATCACGCCCTACCTCCTGCCTAATGCGGTCATGTGACTGCAATAGAGTTTTTCGCTCAAATCGCCCGGCCATCTGTAATCAGTGTAGGAAAATTAGCTAAAAGCAACATGGCGCCGGTGTGCGGCCATTTTAGACATTCACTTCCAAACCGCAACACAAGTCGACATTTCTGTGCGCTCAGTTAGCAGACATGAGTTCTGCCATGGGTGCAATATCATATTATGAAGCAGATGAACTCATTGTGGAAGATAGCTGTTGAATTGTACCCTCAAGGACGAGCCAAGAAGGGAGTGTAACGCTCACCTGGTATCCACATGGGCGCCACCCAGTTCGCACTGCTTCCACCCTTGGACCCCTTCCCTTGGACTCGTTTGGCTGAAGACCAGGTCTGAAAACACAGGAGTTAGGTTTAGCTTGATTGTCTCCTGCAACCCGGAACCCACCTCCCTCATGGGCCCAATGAATCCCCTTAGTTCACTTCTCACCTTGCTTTTCGATAAGGTGCGCTCTCCGTCCTGCCGTTCAGTGCAGGGGTATGATATGATATGATATGATATGGTATTTGTAACGCGCCTATACACAAGTGTTTCAAGGCGCGACGAGGCAGGGAGGGGGGGAAACAAGGGGAAGACAGACAAACGATCCTACTAGGCCAGGTGTCATTCAGATCGCGCAAGTGCAGAGGTAAGGGGAAAAGGAGGAAGTGCAGGGGGAGGAGGTGGGGGGGAAAGTGCAGTACAAGGTAAGTAGCGTAAGAAATAATAATTAATAAATAATAAATAAAAAGGGCCAGCTGGTGGCAAGTGCGAGGTAAGTGCAGAGCAAGTGCTGGGAAGGGGGCTGTAGGGTACAGTGACAGTCCCACAGTGCACGGGGAGCCAGGGAGGCAGTGCAAGTGGAGAGTGGCTGGGCCCTGGACCGAGGTTGCTGAGAGTGGCCCAGATGCAGGTTTAGTGCTGAATTCAGTGGGGGGTTAAGCAGGTTTAGCAGGGGAGAGGGAGAGAGAAGGCAGAAGCGAAGAGGAAGGTTTTGAGGTGCTTCCGGAACCGGAGATGGTTCTCCTCAAGTTTCAGGGAGGCAGGAAGGCTGTTCCAGAGGGAGGCCCCTGCTGCGGAGAGAGATCTACCCCCAGCTCGTTGCTTCGAGAAGCGGCTGACCATGAGGGAGTTGGAGACGGATGAGCGAAGGGCTCGTGAAGGAAGATATTTAGGAAGAGAGAGTTGAAGGTATTTAGGTCCCTGGCCCCAGAAGGCCTTGTGGACAATGCAGAGGGTTTTGAACTTAATCCTCGCAGCCACTGGGAGCCAGTGAAGGGATTTCAGTCCTGGAGAGATACGGTCCCTGGGCTTGAGGCCAAGGACAAGTCTCGCAGTTCTGTTCTGGATAAGTTGCAGAGGGCGGAGAGTGGAGGCAGGCAGATTAAGATAGAGGCTGTTACAGTAGTCCAGCCTTGAGAGAACCAGGGCTCGGGAGACAGTGAGCTTCTGGGGGAAGGAGAGGAAGGGAAGAATACCTCTGAGGAGGTGCAGCTGGTAGTGTGACTTCTTAGAGACGTCAGATATATGAGGAGAGAAGGAGAGTGTGGAGTCGAAGATGACCCCAAGGTTTTTAGCCTTGCAGGTAGGGGCAGGAAGGGGGCCAAGGGAGGCCGGCCAGAGAGCTGCAGGGAAGGAGGGAGTGGGTGTGCCGATGAGTAGAATCTCAGTCTTACTGGCGTTGAGGCAGAGGTCATTGTCGGCACACCATTCCTGGATATCAGACAGACAGTCGGAGATGAGGGAAGGAGAGGAGGAGGCCGAGGGTAGCCTGAAAATGAGCTGGGTATCGTCGGCATAGCACTGGAAGTAGGGGCAGAGAGCGGCGATGCGGTGGGCAAGGAGTGCCAGATACTGGTTGAAAAGCCAGGGAGAGAGGTTGGGACCCTGGGGGACACCACAGGTGGAGAAAAAGATGTCAGAGAGGAAGGAGCCCATTTGGACCTGGGAGGGTCGACCGGAAAGGAAAGAAGTGCGTTGGGGATGGGCATGTCGCTGCCTAGTTGCTTCACTGGTGCGGGCCCTTCAAAGTCCAGACCTGCTGCGACTCCGTTCATCAGGTAAGTCTGTTGCTTTGACAGATTGTCCTTTATTTTGCAATTGTCTATATTAATGCCTTTCCCTTGTTTGTAGGTGCGGATGAAGTTCTCGTGATGTGATGCTTGAGTTGTGCACGAGATGGTAAGTGAAGCGTGGAGCGCGGCGCTATGTGCCTTTCTTGTGCTAACCCGTTTATTGTCTTTCTTGCAGGCCGCGATGCTGATCCGGACTGTATGTGCCGAGAAGATGGAGAGCGGTGAGTAGTCTTGAGCGAACCGCCGACTGGCACTCTGCGTAGTAATCAGTCCTTTCCTTTCTTCTTGCAGGTGGTGGAAGGCCCAGAATGGTCGTGGACCCAAAACAAGTTCAATGCAGGTAAGCCAGCGCCTTTGCTATTTTTAGATGTTGAAGAAGAAACCCTTAATAATGCCGCTTCTCTGTCTCTTTTTCCCCCAGATTGCGGTTTCCTTGATGGAGCGAGGATCGCCGAGATGCTGGATGTTCAGGTTACTGCATCGGAGTTCGAGAGCAGGGCTCGCTACGAGGTAAGCGAATGCTAACGGTGTCTTGTCTTTGTTCTTGCAGGTAATAGGGTCCGGAGTGCGGAGGAAGATTCCAGCAGACCGCAGTGATCACACTGCGACTAACAGAGCAACGCGAAGCGTGTTCTGCAACTTAGGCGTGGCTTATATATCCTGCAGGTATCCCAGGTGCCTCTAGGCCTGGCAACACCTAAAATGCTAGACCGCATGGCTCAGTTATGGAACTGAGCCATGTGGGGGCATCCATGTTGTAAAAAGGCCATTATGGGCCCCAATTCGCTGGCTTTCCACATGAGCCTGGCGCCAGGACTGACTCCAAGAGAGTCTGGGGGGACATGACAAGGCCCTTGAGGCCATGATGGAGGTTCCTGGTGCAGTCCAGATGGCCTGACGGCCAAGGCCAGAAGTCATGACAGGGAGTCAGATCTGTGCAGGTGAAGTGATAAGGGGTGTTGGGAACAAGCGCACGGAACACTAGCTGGGTTTTTCCACGTCTGTCTGGATTTTTCCACTCCTTGCTTCCCATGCTTGCTGTCGGTCCTTCGGCTGGGGGCAGTTTGCAACCCATGAGGGGCAGGGATTTTTCCCCCATAAGAGGATAGGTATTCCTGATGAGAGATCAGAGAATTGGAACCCCGGGTGATGGAGTCTCGATGAGAGGGAGGATACTACGCTCCAGACCCAGTTAGCATGTGTGATCTCTCTGCCTATCTGGCTCGGGACTGGGTAGTGTAGTGGCCATGACGACGTTTTCTCCTTCAACTGCATTAACAGTGATGAAGACATTGCTTGTAACTATCCTTGTCTGTGGTTCTATGTATAACCAATTGCATTTATTCGAATAGGTATTTTGGTCCATGTAATAAGCTAAGTGGTCCTATGGTCATTACATGTGACAGAAAAGCAAAACATATGAGCAGGGTCTTTGTGTGGATATTGATGCCAAAGAACACGACGGATTTGGCGCTTGGACTCAAAGGCAATTTATTTTTGTGTTTAGGAAGAAAGTGGGTGTGTTTTAAGGTATTGTCGTTACGGACGTGAAACATTCATTGACACCATGAGTTCCCCATTTAGGAAAAAATCCTTAAGTGACGATCCCAGGGTAGACAGAGTCCACCGGGAGGATAGCTCAGCGGCAGCGTGCGTGTCTTGGAAGCAAGATGACACGAAGCAACAGGTTCGATCCCCGGGTCCGCGCTTAGAAACCTCTGGGTGTTTAAGTGCGTTATAAATACGTAACTAAGACAAAAAAAAAACACAATTACGCAGCTAAGAAAAACAAACTATTCCTGTAACAGCGCCTCAATGCCTGCGGGCTGTGTAAGCGCTTTATAAATGTTAAATAAATAAATATATATGACACAATGGCACAGACTTGGGGTGTGGGGAAGGTTTGAGTGAGACCTGGGATACCAGTATAAGAGGCGAGTCTGGCGGAGGAGGCGGGTTGACTGCAACAGGTACATGAGGAAAAGGGAAAGAAGTGTTCAGCTTTGGGCAGACAAGGTTGGGTTTTGTTGCATGCATTCAGAACGATGCATCAACAGAAAGTAGAATTGCAGGCGAGTGGCTAAGACTGGAAAAGGAGCTAGCTGCTGAGAAACAGATTACGTTAATGCAGCAGCTTCAAATAAAGTATCACTACAAGGCTGATGAATATCAAGCAGTAGCCGAGCGAGCTGCTGTAAGAGTCGTCCAATACAAATATCTAAAGAGAAGAGGGGGGTGAATACCTGTAAGGTAGCAACAGTGACTGCCTCCTCAGGGGTTGTTTGGGACTCTGACCAATGGGACGGAGATGTATTCGACGGTACTAGTTTAGAGAGTGGGTCGGAGATGGAAGTACCGTCCAAACAGAACCTGGTCGGATAGAGGCGACAGGTAAACCAGTCATGCGCAGGCGAGCTCGGCCAAATACAAATAATCCTGTAGGTAGTTTAGTGGATTTGACAACGTTAGAGGATTATTCTCAACAGGAGGTTGGGGAAATAATTACCCGATTGAAACAGAGGGCCGGTGAGCCTCTGTTAACATGGATGGTCATATTATTCGACGGAGGTGCGGTGGGTCTTCTTGCGGATGGTTCAAGATTTCTGCCATTGTCCCAGTAAACACACATTCAATAGGTATTGCATGCAGCGTCACCTTATGATGACGGGAGAGAACTGCAGGTGTTATTACAGTTAGCTGCTCAAGGGTGCAATCACAAGTATCCAATTACATCGGACTGGCCTAACGAGGAGAAGAAATAGTACCCATTGAGAGAGGCAATTCAGAGGCTTAGAGAGCATGCCATGAAAGTAGCTATCCATGTTGAGGATCCCGAACATATCAGGGTATATGATAGTTTATATAGCATCTATACACGTGTCTCAAAGCGCTTGACGGCAAGGGAGGGAACAAGGGAAAATACAAAAACATTCTTACAGGCCATGAACAACAAGAATGTGAAATTAACTATCGTACCCGCCCTAGCGACATTTCAGATAGTGCAAGTGCTAAGACACAGATAGGAAGGAAATGGGAACAGACAGGCGACTACTGAACTAGCCCTGACGACATTTCTGGTAGACCCGGAGAATTACACAAGGTTAGGGAGAGGGGAGGAGAAAGGAGTGAGGAACAAAACAAGCGACTATCGTACTATGCCTGGCGACATTTCAGATAGTGCTGGAGAGGGAGGGGGGGGGGGAAGTCCTATGTTACTCTCTTTTGCTGCTGTGGATACCAGACTGCTTTTGGGATTTATTACGCCCCCTGTTACTTTAGACACATACAAGTAACAGGCTGATCTAAAATGCAGCCTATTGAACGTGCGATTGTTGGTTGCACACTCTATGAACTGCCACAATCTTTTATCTGCTAATGATTTTGAGCTCATGTTCATTACAGAGACATGGCTGAGAGACTCCTCCGGTCGGGCCCTTGTTCAGGCCCTACCTCCGAACTACACTGTAGCTCACCTAGATCGTGCATCCCCCCATCCTGGTGGTGGTGTGGCCCTGATTTATAAATCTAAATATAAGGTGCTGTCCACCACTCCTAAACATTCCCCTAAAATGGAGTGCCTCCAGTTCCGGATTACAATATCCTCTAAGCCTACTCTTTCCGTTCTTCTAGTATATCGGCCTCCTGGCACGGATAATGGTTTGTGTAGTACTTGAACTTCAGACTATATATCCTAAACTGATAGTTCTTGGTGATTTTAACCTGCCCTCGACGACTCCTACTGCAGGATATGTGTCTAACTTTATGGCCACTATGTTAGACCTAGGCCCCCCTCAGAGGGTTACATATCCCACTCATGTACATGGAAATGTTTTAGACCCGATATTTGGTCCAGCCTTATTAAGGTCACCCCCATCCCCCAAAAAACGCTTTGGCCTGGTCGGATCATTTTCTTGTGCCCTTATGCTGTGCTAAGGTTCCTCCCTCCCCTGTCCTAAGACAGCTACTTTTAAACATAGCTGGAGGGGTGTTAGTAACTATGATCTTACCACCTCCCTGTTAGCTCACTGTGGTCCCGTCAACAAATGTTCCCTGCTCACTCTGGAGGAGCCATTTGCAGCCACGGCTCCTATGAAGTTATCCAAACAAAGGTGCCGGCCCTCGGAACCTTGGTTTACCAAGGAACTTCGTGCTCTTAAAGTTCAGTCTAGACAAGCCGTAAGGAAATGGCGCGCTAACTATTCCCGCAAAGCGAAAATGTACTTTCGTAGTATGCTTGGCACATATCATATAGCTATCATTAATGCAAAGAAAGCATGTTTTAGCCATACGGTCGGGGAGGCTTTAAATAAACCCAAGGCCTTATTTGATTTACTACAATCACTCTCGACCCCTATATCCACTCGTCCTTTGGTGACGCCCTCTCAGGCATTATGTGATTCCCTGTCTTCTTTCTTTGTGGATAAAATATAGGCTATCAGAGATGCCATCAATGAGGCAGCCAGGGACCTCACCGCAAATACGAGTCATGTTGAACCCCCTCCTGCGACTGACACTTGGTCCACCTTCCCCGTTTACTCGCATTCCGATATTCTTTTAACTATTCAGTGTTTGAAGTCTGCCTCCCCTGCAGATGCCATACCATTGGTTCTTATGGAGACCTCAAACGACCTGATAGCTCACATCACTTCTGCTGTAAATCTCTTTTTCCACTGGTGTGATCCCTCCCTCAAACATGCTTTGGTTATTCCCTTGTTGAAAAAACCTTCATCAGCTCCTGAAGTACTTGCCAACTATCGGCCTATTTCGTTACTTCTGTTTCTCATGAGGGTTCTGGGAGCTTTGGTATGCCCCAAATATCTACTTTTCTTGAGTCCTCTCAATACTTTGATGAATTTCAATCTGGCTTTTGGCCAGGAAGAGGCACTGAATCTGTCCTGAACTCTGTACTAGATGACCTGGTATATCTGGTTGATCAAGGGGTTGTCGGAGCCGTCCTGCTATTATACCTATTGGCATCTTTCGACACCGTTTATCATTCTACCCTGATCTCTCGGTTATCTGCTGCTGGCCTAGTTCTCAGTTGGTTCTCTTCCTTCCTGGCTGACTGTTCACAGTCTGTGTCCCTCCCCCCTTTTCGGTCTGCTCCCGCCTCTATTCCTTGTGGGGTCCCCAAAGGATCTGCACTGTCCCCCATCTTATTTAATGTGTACATTAGACTCTTGCTTGTTCTCCTTCAGTCCCATGGGTTTCGCTTTTAATCCTATGCAGACACCCAGATTCTGGTGCGTCTGGATCTATCTCAGTCTGACACAGCAGCCCGTTTAAGGAAGTGCCTGGAAGAGCCAGGAGATTGGATGACCTTGAACTGGCTCAAGCTAAACGGCAGCAAAACAGAGGTCCTGGTTGTAGGTACCACCTCCCCCCATCCGTCCTAGACAAATGATTTTTGGCCCTCTTCTTTGGGTCCACTTCGTACGCCTGTCGTGTCAGTCAGAAACGTAGGGATAAAAATTGCTGCCCCCTTGACCATGAAGGAACAGGTGGCAGCAGTCTGTAAGACTGGCCACTATAAGCTCCAGGTCCTAAGGAAGGTTCTTCCCTTTATTCCAACTGCTTCGCAGGCGCCTGTGGTTGCTGCCATCGTTTTGGGTGGAATTGATTATTGCAACTCACTCTATCTAGGACAGCCTCTGTATCTACTCAGGCGCTTGCAACTCCCATTCTTCAGCGGCAAGATCCATCCTTCGTCCACACCATTTGGCACACACATGTCCCCGCTGCTGGGGCAACTCCATTGGCTCCCAGTGGCAGCTTGATTAATTTTAAATCCATGTGTATGGTTCACCAAGCTTTTCACAGCATTGGAGAGGAGTATTTGCAAGCAATATTTGTGCGCTACATTCCTACCCACGCGCTTCGCTCCCACGCCGCTCTTGTGATAGCTGGCCCCCGGTTTAGGCACACTTGCATTGGTAGTCGCGCCTTCTCTGTTGTGGCAGCAAAGCCCTGGAATAAACTTCCTCTTGACGTACGGAAGATTGTTGATCACCTTGGCTTCCGGTGGAAACTAAACACTCTACTATTCTACAACGCCCTTATATTCTGGTACTCAACTGTCCTGGTTGTCTTTAGCGCCATTATGCCTTTGGGCGTGCGTGCGCTCTACAAATCCCACAAACATAATATATACACGCATTCAAAATACAAATAGGATTGTGGACAAACTCTGGTAGTGGCTGCCCGAATTAAGGCAGACAGACTGCCTCATGTGAATGTGAAGTTATTCTGGCAATCGGGAAATACTCAAGAGGTTTGTGCCTTAATTGATGCCGGGGTGGAGGCATCATTGATTCACGGGAATCCTTCAAGATTTAATGGCAGGCATGTCAACATTACTGGATTGGGAGGGAAAGACACCCCCGCAGTCCAAACCAGAGTTGACATGAAAATTGGTAATTTGAAAAGGACTAAATATCAAATGCTGATTATTCCCATACCTGAATACATAATTGGCTTTGATATTCTGGAGGGGTTGACACTAGGATTGAGAGTTAAAACCCATCAGTTCCGATTGAGTGCATAGACGTGTGACATGTACCCCCGTCATTGTGGAAAATGGAACCCCCCCCTCTCCCCCCCCAGTGCAGGTTCCCTTAGCCACAAAACAGGTATCTATGAAACAATATCATATTCCTGGGGGGCAGAAGGAGATTTTGGACACCATTAAGGGATATGTTGTGGTGCAAAACTGATGTACAGATTTCACATTATATTGATGACATTTTCATACAGGGAAAGGATGAGCATAGTGTGCAGATGCACCTAGACATCATTATCGAGGGACTGAGGAAAGGAGGATGGGAAATTACTGAGAAAAACCCAAGGTCCCACGGAGACTGATTTTTCTGGGAACTCAGTGGCATAATGGGCATGGGGAAATGGTGCCAAAGGCTAAACAAAAGATCTTAAGAGGTTTCTACACCTATGAATAAGACACAAGCTCAACAGTCCATAGGGTTGTTTGGGTTCTGGAGACATACCACATTTGGGCAGATTCTTGCGCCCCTCTACAAAGTGACACATAAGAAATCCAACTTCGAGTGGGCCGAGGAGCAAGAGAAAGCATTTCAGTTAGCAAAATATATTATACACAGAGTGCTTGATTTATGACCATTGAGGGCAGGGGAAGTGGAATGAAATGTGTCTGTATAGGAAAACTATGCCAATTGGAGTTTGTGGCAGAAACGGGACCGAAAGCGTGTACCTTTGGGACTTTGGAATCATAAGTTACCCGAAGCTGGTGACTGATCTACTCCTTTTGAAAAGCAGTTGTGGGCATGTTATTGAGCTCTTGTGGATACAGAGCAAATGAGGTGGGTCACGATATATTGATCCAACCAGAAATTCCGATCATGCAGTCGGTACTGATCTCTTCTAAAACACATTGAATAGGACATGCTCAAGAGGATAGCATCATTAAATGGAAGTGGTACATTCAATATCGTGCCAAAACGGGAAAGGGTGGAATTGCAAAATTGCATGAGCAAGTGGCTCGTGTTCCGTTGGTTGATTTGGAACCTTTGGAGGGGGCCGAAGTTAGTGAGTCTCCTGTTAAATGGGGAGTCCTGTATGGAGAGTTGACAAGAGAACAAACCGAACATGCTCGGTTCACTGATGGTTCAGCAAATATATGGGGACTGAGCGATATTGGACAGCAGTGGCATATACTCCCAAAATCAAGAAAATATTGACCACATCAGGGAAAGGGAAGAGTAGTCAATTCGCAGAATTGTATGCAGTGTATCAGGCATTGAAGCAGGAAACACCTGGTTGCTATGTATACACTAATGTTCTGTTGCAAATTGACTACCTGTTTGGCTGCCAACATGACAGAAGAATGGATGGAAGAGTTATGCAAAAGAGGTATGGGGAAAAAGATTTGTGGCAAGATATTCCCGAACTGTTGATGCATAGTACAGTAACCGTGTATCATGTAGACGCCCAATGCGCAACTAACTCATGGGACCATTGGATCAATTCTTTTGCAGATGAACATGCCCAAATTTCAGACATGGACTCGAGGTCAGGGGAAGATGATCTGGAAGGGATTGCAGAAAAGTGGGCATCTTGGAGAAAAGGCTATTATCAGGTGGGCACAAGATCGAAGGAATTAGCATTCGTTTAGGGATCTTGAAAACTGATGTTACAGTGTCCGGTGTGCCAACATCTAAAACAGATCTATTCTGCATGTAATTCAGGGTACATTGAAATTAGGTAAATTACCTGGCCAAATTTGGCAGACCGATTATATCGGTCCGATGCAGATTAGCAGAGGATGTCAGTATGCCTGTACAATTGTGGACACGTATTCGATACTTGGGAGTTGCCATGCAAGAGAGCCACACAATTGAATACGATTAAATTGTTAGATCAAGTGACACTGTATTAAGGAGTACCTTTACAGATTCAAAGTGACTATGGGTCACATTTTAAAGGAACACCAATTCAAGACGATTGTCAAGGAAAGGGCGTGGAATGGATCTTTCCTGTCCCATATCACCCTGAGGCTTTGGGATTGAGAGAATGAATGGCTTGTTGAAAGAACAGTTGTGGAAAACTGGTGAGGGTAATCTGAAAGGGTGGCGTTGAGCGCGTTTTGGATGCAGAGCAAATATTGAATAACAGACCAATTAACAATGGTGAGACTCCATTAATGCGTATGTTAAGGCTAGCCTTACAAATGAAGCCAAACAGAGCGTTTGAAACATTGATGTACTGGGAAATGTCACCTGCGGCTCTGGCTCCTTATCGAACCAGACCAGAGTCTGCAGGGGTGGATTTACATGCAAGCGAAGAGATTAGGTTTGAGCCCAGAGGAATCAGTGTTATTGACCACAGGAATTGGAGTGCAAATTCCATCAGAGCATATGGGATTAATTGCCCCTAGATCTGGTCTGGATTAGCATTGAGAGGAATCCAGGTATTGGGAGGGATTGTTGATGCAGACTATCAAGGAGAGATAAAAGTGATTCTAATCAATAGTGGTGAGAACATGTTACCTATCCATAAAGGCGATAGGGTGGCACAGTTAATTATTGTACCTGTGAAGTGGTCTATGGTGAGAAAGGGAGAGCCACCCACTGTGGTAACTACATGTGGGGATAAAGGTTTTGGCGCATCAACCAGAATGGTACCGAAAGCAAAGGTTTGAGTTGAGAAGCCTAGTGGTCCACCGGTTACGGCAGATGCGATTGCGGCAGGAGAGGATGAAGTTGTTCTTGTAATGGAAACAGGGAAGAGAAAATGGAGTCATGTTCCCGCTGACAAAAGTTATTTACGTGAGTGATGTATTTCACTGAGAACTTGTTTTTTCTGAATGATTTTTTCGAGACCCTGTGTGTGATTTTTGTGCTTGTGGATTTGTGTGGAGTGCATTCAGTAGGGTCTGGGGACAATGGAGAAGAGGCGGCAAATGTCTCCATCCTGCAACTGGATGCGAGAATCTGGATGACTAACAGTTTTGATGTCACCACATTGCCTGAGACTGCATCAATTGCATTGCATTGTGCCTTCTTGAGGACATGTCGTGGACATGAGCGCAATGTTTTGCCCCCTTCTGCGACTGCTATGTCTTTTGTGCGGCATGGCTATGCTGCGATTGTTGAGCAGCCTGACAATATGTGTGTCTTCCTGGCCCATCGTGTGTTGAATCTCACACTTTTTCTTGGCTGATGTACATAATGCTGCAAACTTGATTTCAATGTGTATTGTGGCCATACCAACGCCGGCCCCTGTGCTGCGGCACGTTTTTGCAGTACTGGAAAATGATTAGCTCGTGGAAGATTCTGATGTCAGAGGCTCTTTTTCTGTCTATGAGTCCTGCAAATTTTGTGCTGAGACTGATTGCAAATGGAGGAATATGACACATTATCATCTACGATGTTGCTCCTGCTGATGTTTATTATTTAATGACTTGTGATCCCCAGCATATTGACAAATGTCAACAATCGGACTTGAATGATGATCGGGGAAGCACTGATTTTGAAAAGTGTTGGTGTACTCCATCTACGAATGCTTGTGTGGATGTCTCTAATCAATATTCTGTAATTTTACTGTTTTGACTGCCAGTCATCTGAGCCATGTGAAACTTCCTACAGGTTGGTTATTCCACTGTGCTAACTTTACATATTCATATATTCCTGCTAACGTTTCTGGTGGTCCTTGTGTCTGGATGCATCTTAGATTAATGATGTTTCCTTTGCAACCTGCTGTCCGTCGGTCTAAGCGATCCAGTCCTCATATTTCTCTTATTTTTAATTTTATGTTTTTTTTATTTTGCAAGTTAAAAAAAGGGTTTTAAAAAAGCAGGGGTTTCGGGGGACCCCCTCCCCATTTTAAAGAAAATAAAAAAAAAAAAATGAAAAAATAAAAGTCGGCAAAATTAATTCCACATAATGGCATTCGAAAATAAGCCATTCGAAATACTCACTATAAACTGGGATCAGGTGTTTTCATCGATTCCGGGGGCATTTCGTTATATTTGTTTGGGTTTTTGCTGTGCTTATTGTTTTAACTGTTTGTTGTTGCATTTTTTGTATCCCGAATTTGATTGGGATGTTTTTTTGGTTTCAGAAACCGTCTTTTCGTTCATTGGGATATGGCAGTTGATTGACCAAAGGGTGTAGTGTAATGCATGTGCGATAATGACCTAAAAATAAATTGGCGCCGGTGCAAGGCCATTTTGGACATTCACTTCCAAACTGCAATGAAAGTCAACATTTCTGTGAGCTCAGTTAGGAGACATGAGGACTGCCACGGGTGCAATAATATATTATGAAGCAGATGAGCTCACTCTGGAGGAAAACTGTTGAATTGAACGCTCGGAGACGAGACAAGAAGGGAGTCCGAGCTGTGCAGGTGCAGCGATACAGGGTTCTGGGAACGAGCACGCGGGATACAAGCTGGATTTTTCCACTCTTTGCTTCCCATGCTTGCTGTCTGTCCTTCGGCCGGGGTCAGTTTGCAACCCATGATGGGCAGGGATTTGTTCCCCCACAAGAGGAGAGGTATTTCCGAAGAAAGATCAGAGAATTGGAACCCTGGGTGATGAAGTCTCGCTGAGAGGGAGGATGCTCCGCTCCAGACCCAGTTAGCATGTGTGATCTCTCTGTCTACCTGCCTCAGGACTGGGTAATGTCGTATTGGCCAAGGTGAAGTAGTCTCCTTCAACTGCACTAACAGTGATGTAGACCTTGTTTGTAACTATCCTGGTCTGTGTGTCTATGTATAATCAATTGTATTTATTCCAATAGGTATTTGTATGCCTATACTTTGAAAGAAAAGGGACTGTAAGGAACAAGTTACTTACCTTTAACTGTTGTTCTCCAGCATGGGTCTGGCATGGATTCACATGCTCATGAATATTCCCCGTCGTCAGGCTGGGAATCCTCGGTAAAGAAAAAATCAGTATCAGTTTCGTTTCTGATCTGTCTTTCTTAGTAGTAACCAATCACTGATCTCTGCGTCATACTGACCACAGCCAATGACTGCCCTCTACCTAAGCCCCGCCTCTGGCAGCCATCTTCAGATTTGGTAGCACGTGAAGAGGCAGTATGACCAAGTGAAGAGCCGCAGAGGGGTAGGCGGGAGGGTTCGCATGTGAATCCATGCCAGACCCATGCTGGAGAACAACAGTTACAGGTAAGTAACTTGTTCCTTCTCCAGCATGGGGTCTGGCATGGATTCACATGCTCATGAATATAAGATTAAATAGCAGTACACACATGCACAACCACGGGAGGTGGCAAAAGGCTCAACATTAAGCAATACAAAAAACAACATTAAGCATCTTTTACTTCCTCACCAGGCTCACCTTAGGCGAACAGGTTGCGCAGCACTGCTTGGCCGACCCTGGACTCCTCCCTGGAATCCCGATCGACGCAGTAGAATCTTGTGCTGGTGTGCGTCGACCTCCACGTAGCAGCCCTGCAGATGTCCAGCAGGGGCACACCAGATAAGAACGCCGTAGTAGCAGCGATCGCTCTGGTCGAATGATCTTTCGGACGGCCTGGCAGCGGTCGGTTAGCCAACCGGTGGCAGTGCATGATGCAGCCGGAGAGCCATCTGGAAATAGAAGACTTCGAGAGAGCCTTCTCTTGATTCACAGGTCCAAAGTTCACGAACAGCTGTGATGTCCTCCGGAAACTCTTTGTGCGGTCCACGTAGAACTTCAGCGCTCTAGCCACATCCAGCGAGTGCAAAGTCCTCTCAGCCAGCGACGAAGGAGACAGGAAGAAAACAGGTAACACCAAGGGCTCGTTAAGATGTAAGTCCGACGGTACCTTGGGCATAAAGGAGGGGTGCGTCCTAAGCACCACCCTCGAGGCATGGAAAGTCAAGTACGGTGCTTTGCAGGATAGGGCGTGGATCTCTCCCAATCGTCGTGCGGAGGTAATGGCCACCAGGAATGCAGTCTTCCACGACACAAACTTCATTGGTGCGGAGTGCATCGGCTCGAATGGGGGCCCCCATGAGCCTGGTCAGCACCACGTTAAGTTCCCACGCCGTGGCCTTCACCGGAGGGAACGACCGGAACAGTCCTTTCATAAACTCTTTTACCAGTCGATGGGACCACAGGGACGTCCGTCCTGTGGTTCTGGTATATCTGGAGATCGCTGCCAGATGAATCTTAATGGAGGCATGGGCTAGCCCAGCCTTTGCCAGCGATAGCAGGTACGGCAGCACTTGAGGGGCCGTAATCCGTAGGGGGTTGATCTTCTGTGCTCGGCACCAGATAGAGAACCTCTTCCACTTATGACCGTAGCATTTGAGAGTCGAGTACGCCCTGGCCTTTGCAAGAACCTCTCTGCAATCGGCCGGTATATCGTAGCCTCCAAACTCTAGCGCTGCAGGAGCCAAGCCTGCAGGTTCAGCGACGCCGGATTGTGGTGGAAGATGGTGCCTCCTTCTCTGGAGAGAAGGTCCGTGTCCGCCGACAGCTTGATGGGAGGGGACGTTGACAAGTCCAGAAGGTCCGGGAACCAGATCTGCCTCGGCCACGCCGGTGCAACGAGGATCATCCTGCACCGGGACCTCTTGAGCTGGCTGATGAGTCGAAGCAGCAACGGCAACGGAGGGAACGCATACAGGTATAGGCCGTCCCAGGGGAACGAGAACGCATCGTCCATGCTTCTCGGCTGGGGAAACCTGCTGGCGAACCTCTTGCACTTCGAGTTCGTCGCTGTTGCGAACACGTCGATTTGGGGTTTGCCCCATCGTCGGAAGAGTTGATCCACCTGATCCTGGCGCAGTTCCCACTCGTGACACGCACGCAGCTACCTGCTGAGCAAGTCGGCGATGGTGTTGCTTTCTCCTGCCAGGTGGAAGGGAACCAGGAACATCCCCTGGGCGACAGCCCAGTGCCACAGATCCTGTGCCTCCTTGGATAGGGCTGGGGATCTGGTGCCTCCCTGCTTCCGTATGTAAAACATTGTCGTGGTGTTGTCCGTGAAGATCCGCACCACCTTGCCCTCGAGCAACGGGAGGAACGATTTGAGAGCCCAGAACACGGCTCGGAGTTCCAGGACGTTGATGTGCAGGAGCCTCTCCTCCGGGAGCCAGAGGCCTCTTGCGTGGAGATCTACGGTGTGGGCGCCCCAACCTTCCAGGGAGGCGTCCGTCGTCACCGTCTCCTGGTACGCCGGCGTCTGAAAGTCCTTGCCCGCCGTGAGGTGCGCTCGAACGCCCCACCACTGAATCGCCCGCCGGAACACCTCGTTGAGGGGGACCCTGTCTTCTAAGGTGCCCGTCGCCTGCATCCAACGGGCGTCGAGAAATTCTTGAAGAGGGCGCATCCGTAGTCTGCAGAGGCGCACCAGGTAGATGCAGGAGGACATCATCCCCAGGAGGGACTTGATGGACCTCACCCTGGCCACGTCCGTGGCTAGCAGGCGCTGCACTTTGCCTAGAATGGTCTTCGTCCGTTCTTCCGACGGGGCCGCCAGGCGCCTCACTGTATCGAGCTTCGCTCCCAGAAACAGGGTCACCTGCGACGGCACCAGGAGGGACTTTGGGTAGTTTATGGCGAACCCCAGGTCTGTGAGTAGCTGGACAGTCCTCGCAGTGTGTTCGACGGCGAGTTCCCTCGTCTTCGAACGGATGAGCCAGTCGTCCAGGTAGGGGTAGACGTGAATCCCCTGCCGGCCCAGCCGCGCCGCCACTGGTGCTAGGCACTTGGTAAAGACCCTGGGGGCCGACTTCAATCCGAACGGCAGTGCTCTGAATTGGTAGTGGCGTCCCTGGACGACGAACCTGAGGAACTTTCGGTGACTTTTGAGGATGGGAACGTGGAAGTATGCATCCTCCAGGCCCAACGACGATAGAAAGTCGCCTTCCTCCAGCTGTCCCAGTACGTGCTGTAGGGTGACCATCCTGAACTTTTGTGATCTGATGTATTTGTTCAAACGATGAAGGTCCAGGATGGGGCGCCAGCCGCCTGTCTTCTTCCTGACGAGGAAGTACCTTGAGTACACCCCGGAGCCTCTTCGGGACAAGCTCAATGGCGCCTTTCCTGAGCATCGCCCGTACTTCCAACAGCAGTTGCGGGATGTGATTTTCCTTCCTGGCCACAGGTGGAACGTGAGGGCACTTCTTCAGGAATTCGATAGTGTCCTCTTGCCAGGGTATCCAGCACCCAATGGTCGGTGGAGATGGACTTCCACACGCCGACGAAATTCGTCAGCCGTCCTCCCACCGGGGTGCTTTGGTGGGGGCCCGAGACCATGGCCGGTTCAGTCCTGCTTGGAGGTGGTGGCCTTGCCGCCCTGGCCACTTTGCCGACGGCGGCGAGGCGCTCCCTGCTTGCTGCGACCCCTGTAGGCCTCCTGAGACGAGGAGCGTGCCGCCTGGCGGTAGGACGATGAGCCACCGCTGGATCGCTTGGAGGCACCCCTGTCTGCCTCCGGAGCTCCGAAAGGGCCGTCGTTGCTGAAGGGCTCCTAGGGCGCAGGCCGTCTCCGTGTCCGTTTTTATGGCTTGGAGGGATTCGTCCACCGCCTTCCCGAACAAGTTGCTGCCGTCCAACGGCATGCCCAACACCCTGGTCTGGACGTCCTGACGGAAGTCGGTCGCCCGGAGCCAACCCCGTCGTCGTAGGCAAACACCGTTGCCCAGCTGGCGGAACCCGGTATCGGCAATATCGGTTGCCACTGTTATGGCGTGGTCCGACGCCACCTCGCCCTCTTGCAGTATTTCCAGGGCCTCGGACCTCTTGACGTCCGGCAGGAAGTCCAATTTGGGGGCCAGCTTAAACCAGAGCAGCCTGTCGTAACGGGCCACGATCGCCAGGGCGTTGGCCGCTTTGATGGTCGTCGCCCCATGGCGTCCAACTTCTTTCCCTCGCCGTCCGGCGGGGAATTCGACGCCGAGACAACCGAGTCTGGCGTTGGCTGGGCCCTGAGGCACAGGGGAGCGGTTTCGGGGACCCGGTACTTTTTCTCGTACCAATCCCGTTTGGCTGGTGCCGTGGAGGGGTTTTTGAGAACCGACAGGCCCTCCTCCCAGATGTCATCGATTAGAGGCACCGCGATGACAGTCTTCCTCTTGGCCTCCCGGCGCTGATAGAGGAAACCTTCCTTTTTCTGCTCCTCCGGGCAGAGCTGGAACAATTCGGACGCCCTGGCGATCATGGTGTGGAATGAGCCAATCTCGTCGGGCGGCGAGGCCCGTGCGACGGGAGACCCGTTCCGTCGTTGTCGCCCTCAGAACCCGTCGTCGAGCCCAACGCACCGTCATCTCCCGACTCGTGGGAGGATGAGGAGGGAACTGTAGGCCTTACGGGGGCGAGCGGAGGAGAGGGTTGGGTCCTCCGTCGTTTGTTCTGAGGACTTCCCGACGGGCGAGGCTGCGGGTCCTCCGGCCTCGGCCGTGGGCACCTCGTCCTTATCTCAGAGTTTAAGGACTGGATCGCAGACAAAATGGCCACCGAGCCATCCTGAGGCCTAGGTTCTGGCCGCGCCGGAAGGGAAGGCTGCTCTTCCTCGCCATCGTCGTCTTCCTCGGTTATCTCCCGAGGATCTTCCTTACGGGATCGAACCTTCTCGAATTGGACTTCGAGGTTCCTCACGGCCTCGGTCAGTTCCTCCTCCAAGGCTGACTCCGAGCTCGAGGAGGCTACCGTGCCCCCTCGCTTCTTCCATCATGGCGGCCATGACGATGGGCTGAAAAGAGGATTCCCTCCTTGGCGGCAGGGAAACTCTAGTCCCGGAGGCAGTCTCCGCTGGCGGGGTCTCTGCCGGCTTGGCCAGAGTCGCCTCGATCGAGGCCTTTGCCTGCTGGGTAGGGGCCTTCACCACCTTAGGTGCGCCCCGGGCTTTCTCCTTCGGGGGAGTGGCGACGCCTCGCCCCCTCTTCCGAGATCGGAAGGGGCTTCTCCCGAAGCTTACCCGGGGTCTCGGACTTCCTCTTCCCCGAACCAGAGCGCTGGCTCGTGGTTGACGGTGCCGGGGAAGGTGCGCCCTGCCTGGCGACCGAAGAGCCCGACCTTTCGGCGCTCCCGGAGCCAGCGGACTCGCGGCGCTTGGCCTGGTGTTGGGCCCCCGTCGCGCCCGCACAGGATTTAGAAGCCCGCTCGGACCCTTTCTTCTTCTCACCCGTTGAGCCCTTCTCCAACCAGCTAGCGAGACGGGATCGACGGTCCCTCATGGCCCGCTACGACAAGTTCTTGCAGAACTGGCAGTCCTTCTCTACATGAGTCTTGTCCCCATGAAGGCAGTAGAGGCATTGCGAATGTTCGTCTTCCTTAAACACATTCTGCAGCCCACATCCAGGGCAGCTGCTAAACAGCTTGGGTCCGGCCGACGAACTCGCATCCTGGGCCATCTCGAAGTAGGCCGCATATCTTCTGGAATCCTCCAAGAAGTTGATTCGACGAAATCTTCACCCTTGAGGGGCGTAGGAAAATCCTGCAACGGGTAGCCGTTAACGGGATTAGAAACGGTGGAGCTTGAGACTCGATTAACTGAAAAAATTTGAAAATTCACCTGAAAAAGCGCGAAACACACAGTAAAAGCTTGAGAGCTAAGCACGAGGACTCCCAACACT
This sequence comes from Ambystoma mexicanum, assembly GCF_040938575.1. Classification (NCBI taxonomy): domain Eukaryota; kingdom Metazoa; phylum Chordata; class Amphibia; order Caudata; family Ambystomatidae; genus Ambystoma; species Ambystoma mexicanum. Next base: position 494,379,507 of record NC_090936.1, on the reverse strand, counting down.
TGAACGTGCGGTAAAAATCTGAAGATGGCTGCCAGAGGCGGGGCTTAGGTAGAGGGCAGTCATTGGCTGTGGTCAGTATGATGCAGAGATCAGTGATTGGTTACTACTACGAAAGACAGATCAGAAACGAAACTGATACTGATTTTTTCTTTACCGAGGATTCCCAGCCTGACGACGGGAATATTCATGAGCATGTGAATCCATGCCAGACCCCATGCTGGAGAAAGAGCCAATTATATTCCAATTGTTGGTCTAAGTGTGTATTACTGCCCCCCTGAGTCCAAGAACATTTGGTCCGTGTAATAAGGTAAGTGGTTCTACGGTCATTACATATGACAGAAAAGCAAAACACCATCTTAAAGAGAAGTACGGTCTAATAGTAAGTCTAGTACTGGTATATAAATAAGTCCTTATCAATAAAACAATCTAGTACTGATATTTCATTAGCTATATGTATTAACTTGGCAGTCACTAGCAGATTAATTCCATTTATTTGTACTGATCCAGGAACCATTATGAGCAAGTGCGCCACTCATTTCATGCTTGCCGATGCTGCTCCATCTAATATTGTTACAGTACAAGCTGATCCATCCCTCTAAAGGAGAGTGAACTTCAAATCTTTACATTGTGTATTCATAATTGGTCTTCATAGAAAACAACGTGATATTGTATATCACTAACATCAAACCATTATAATCCTGCGCTTATAGCTGCATTGAAGTGAAACTGCGCCAATAGAACATCACCTACTAACACATTGTAAAATCTAACATTTCCAATTGAAAGAATGTAATATCTAGTAGACACTTCAGTGCCAAGGTTCTTTTGTGCAATAAATAGCACATGTGCCAAATATGTGGCAGCATACTCAATATCAGATGACCAGCGATACAATAGGTTGACTCCTGGAACAAAAAGAAAGTTTCTTCCAAGCTGACAATCAAAGATCTTACCTATCTGAAAATCTAAGTGCAAGCACTTTGATGTCTATTAATGTCCACTTTTTTTTGAATGAACACTAAATACTCCAAGCATAAGTAATCATTGACTATTAACTTCAATTTAAAAAGAGATACATCTCAGGGTTCACTTCGAGCCCACATGGTTTTTAGATGTTACATGTGCATATTAATTTGGCTTCTAATTGCTCCATGTTCAGTTCTATATTCCCTTTTCGTTCATGTTCTGGAATGTGCGCTAAGCCCAAGAATTCCATATCTAACACATTGCCATGGAGTTTATCCACAAAATGTTGTGTTTGCGGATAGCTCAAGTCTGCATTTTTTATGGCTCTGTAGTGTTGTTGTATTTTAAATTCAGCAGGCCAATAGTTGACCCAATGAATCTCAAACCGCAACTAAAGACGATAACATACCACAAATTTCCCCAGACAAGTTATTTTGTGAGCCCACATTTTACCATCTTGTGTTTCAAAAGGGAGCTACATATACAAAGTCACACATCTTACATTTCAAACATTTAATGAACCCTGTAATTTGAGATCCGCTGGAAAGCCAACTGGTGGAAACGTTTTCAGGACATAGTATGTTCGTTATAGTAGGTGCTCTATAGAAGGTGACTTGTGGAACAGGACCCAACACTTTCTGTAAATCTGTCATTAGTAAGAATTTTCCAATGTTTGGTCATAATGGCTTGTATATTTTTGGCTTGATGTGTGTAGCCTCTAATTAATCTAATGACTTCATCATTGGGTTTACTCCTAGGTTTAAATAGATTAGCTCTATTTCTCTGCTCAGCTTTCCTTGTTGGATTGATCTAATATAGAGGCTACATATCCTCTATTCAGGAAGCGTGCACCAATGGATTTACCCTATTTCTGATGGTTACTCTCCTTCATACATATTTGTTTCACTCTTAGAAATTCTCCATAGGGAACTGATTTCTTTTTAAAGCTGGGGGATGATGGCTCTTGGCATGAAATAGAGAGTTAGAACTGGTCTCCTTTCTATATAAAGTGGACAATTCATTGTCCACTATTTGGAATTTAAGATCCCAGAAAATCAATGCTTGAGGACTCACAGTAATGGTTAAATGAACATTCATTTAATTATTATTCAGAATATTTATACATCTGGATATTTTCAGTACCATCTCATAAAATAAAAAGCTATCACTGTACCATACAACTATATGTTGCGTATACATCTCCAAATCTTCCTTCCATGCCATATTTTTCTCCCACTATCCCATATAGAGATTTGCATATGCCTGAGCCATACACAAGCCCATAGCAGTGCCCTATATTTGTAAGTATATGTTGCTGTTGTTGTGTATAAAATAGTTGTGTTCCAAACAGAATTTTAACAGGTCCATAAGCATCTCATTGTGCTGCCGATAACTGATGGATCTCATTTCTAAGAAATGTGGGCATGCATGAAGAACAAATTGGTGCTGTATGGACGTATAAAGTAACAACATCAAGCTATTGTGATTCCCAATTGATGTTAATCGATTTAGTGAGCAAATCCGTTACGTCTCGAATATACAAGTTAAGACTAATAAATGGCTGAAGGAAAAAAATCCCGAAATGAAGATGCATTTTCAAGTAAACTATTCATGGACAAAACAATAGGCCTCCCTGGGAGCAATGAAATATTTGTGTATTTAAGGGTTAAAATATATAAGCAGAGTCACAGGATAATTATTCTTGAGGGGAGTACTTTGTCTAACCAATTTTTATTTTTAGCAAGTCCAAAAAATTATCTTTAGTTTCTGTCAATTTCATAAATCGCATCTTTCAATTGTCTGTTAGCCACATTCATATACACAGTCTTGCCCATAACTACCACTCCTTTACGTGATGGTCGACTTACAATGGTATCATCCTTCTTCAATGCCACATTCTGCACATAGGAAAGAATCCTTGGTATTGGAGCAATATGCAATGAGTTTCTTTAAATCCTTTATGACCATCTCCTCAAACACTTCAATTTGGCCGTTGACAACGTTGTGACAAAAGATGGATTTACACTTTAATTTCAAATGAGTACTCATGTCTGTATAGATGCCTTTTAGATGTAACAAAATATTATTGTCCAAAGTCTCATCTTGTGCAGAGAAATTGGCACGTTCCTTTTGCAATGTAGATAGGCAGGGAAGATTTGTTAGATCTGCAACAGACAGGAGACACTTCTCTATCATCAAGAGTGTGCGTCTGCCTACCCTCATCCAACTTAGTATAATAGAATTATGTTAATTTTAATGTCCTTAAGAATTTAGTCTCTCCTTGCTGTTGTAAAATCAAAGGCGAGAGACAGACACAAAGAGTCCTAATTTCAGGACAGATTCATCAGTGGGTCCCAGAGGTCTTGATCATGTGTTAAAATATTTTAGCTGCAAGTCTTCTTTCCTCGTGGTCACCCCCTCTGGCTCTTCCCAAATCGTGTTACTCTGCTGGTTGTATTATGTTCGCCTTGATTGAAATCCTCGCCTCAATTTGTCTTTTCTGCTTTTCCTTCTGTTCCTTTTCCGTGTCCTGTGAACTTGCCTCGTCCTCTCTTGTCCATTTTGTTTCTTAAATTGAGCAACTTGAACTCTGCTAAAACATTCACACTCTTCTTTATGACATGTGTCTGATATTTTCACTTCAGAGCTACTTGGGTCTTCTGAGGGTGCAGCATTTAATTTTAATTCTGTTGTTGGGTTATTAAGCCTAGCTTTTATAGGGCCATCAAACAGTTTCGCAAAGGTGTTGATACGCCCCTGCTCATAATCTAGCCTGCCTCTTATTTTAGTAGTTTTCTGAGTTTTATTTCACCTTCGGATCTCTCCAGGTTTTCTTCTAACCTTGTGACACTTTTTTACATTCATCTCCCTCTTCCGAGGTGAATAGTTGCTGTTCCAGGTCTTCAATATCTTTGAGAAGTTTGACTGTCTATCTCCAAAGATCTTTGTTTAACATACATACACACATTTGAAATCTGGCAGGATCCTATGCGGATATATAAAAAGAATAATTTAAAAAGGCGCACTATTCAATATGCCAATAATATCCGATGGGTATAATGCAATGAAGATAGCTTATAAAAGCTCAAACCTTTATCAAGTCCACAGGGACCAGGCAAAAGAAAAACCACTGAAAATCAATGAAGCAGAGGGTACAAGAGTATAAGTGAGGAAGCACCCTTGAAAGCCAGTCGCAAGATGCTCCAGTAAGAAACAAGAGCTTTAGGGTGGGATACAGAGGGATCCCACAAGGAGGATGAGCAGCATAGGGTAAAGCCAGGGTGACCCACAAAGTAGCAGGTAAGTTGCAGCAACACCATCACTTGGGGGGTTCCAGCACAGGGTCCCATTACAGGTTTGTTGAGAATCAAAGGTCCATGGAGGCGCTCGAGAGCCCAAGCAAGATGGCTGTGGGCTGAAGGAGCTCCAACGTAAGACGACATTGAAGAGTCGGAACCTACTCCTTCAGAGTGCATGCATCAGATGGAAAAGGAGAATATATAAATCTGAACAGGTGGGTGAAATTTCATGGATAACCATGCATCTAGACTGAATATAAGCGCAGCCGAACGATCAGGTGACCCAATCCATGACAGAAGGCAGACCGCAATGAGGCGCAAAAACGAAGTGCCAGCATCACAGGGATAATCCGGCCCTCTATAAATAGAAGCATAATTGTACACCGGCGCCCGACACGGCTCCTTGCGGGGAAGACAAAGAGACCGCCTGACACAATGGCACAAGAAAAAAGGGGGAGCCGCGTGATGAGCGACGGGGAAGAGTGGTGCAGCAGACTGACAGCATCGACACAAACGCTGACAGTGGGACTGAGGTCACCAGCGCGCCACCATTCTTGCAAGCATCAAGGCAGTCAAGGGATACAGCACCTCTCCCGTGAGCGGACCAACAAATCCTTCAGAACACAGCAAACCGTGAGATCCCGTTTACAGACCGTAGGACATACCAGTCCCTGGACCCAAGGGGACGCAGTAATCACAGAGCGTGAAATCTTATTGCATGATGCCAACGGAGCATGAGGCGACCGCCTCCTGGCACACACCGACCCCAGACAGACCCGGAGGGGAGACTGGCGCCCCAGGCTCATACAAGTAAGTCCAGCAGGGGCCTCAATGAATACAGCGACAGCATGACCGCGATATCAGCAGGGACACAGCCAGGGGCATCACCAGCCAGGGATAAAAGAATATAGCCCCTGCAGGCGGCCCACACCCAGCAACACAGCAGACCACACAATGCGTCATCTTGACGCGGCAGACATAGCCAGCATGCACAGCGGCAGACGCTATATGGTTCCTGAGTTAATAGGGATGAAGATTGGAATGCAGGGAGGCTAGGAGGACTCAGTGAGGGGGAACAGCGCCACTGCCGCAGTGTAAACTTGAGGAGAACCATCTCCGGTTCCGGAAGCACCTCAAAACCTTCCTCTTTGCTTCTGCTTTCTCTGTCCCTCTCCCCTGCTAAATTCTACACTGAAATTGCACTGAATCTGCAACTGGGCCACTCTCACCGACCTCGGTCCTGGGCCCAGCCACTCTCCACTTGCGCTGCCTCCCTGGCATCCCCTGCACTGCGTGACTGTCTCTGTATCCCTACAGCCCCCCCCTTCCCAGCACTTGTCTGCACTTACCTTGCACTTGCCACCAGCTGGCCCTATTTATTTATTAATTTTTATTCTACTTACTTGTACTGCACTTCCCCCTCCCCTTCCCCTTGCACTTGCACTTTTCCCTTCCCCTACCCCTGCACTTGCGCGGTCTGAATGTTACCTGGCCTAGTAGGATCGTTGTCTGTCTTCCCCTTGTTCCCCCTCCCTGCCTCGTCGCGCCTTGAAACACTTGTGTATAGGCGCGTTACAAATGCCATATCATATCATAAAGCATACCCCCATACACAGGCCCAGGAAGCGAGAGCCTCCACCACCAGAACCCTCAAGGAAACACAACAGAGATCAGGACCCAGGAACCAAGGTCGGCTCCTTGGCGAAACAAGAGGCGAGCCAGGTAGGGGGGCCTAATAAGTACATCCAAACAGCAACAGAGGTGGTCACATAGAAAGGGGAGTACCAACAACCCCAGAACATGGGAAATCAGGAGGAGACACCCTCGGAAAGACCGGAAGGGCACAGAGAAGCAGAGGTGATCCGCTGGGGAAAAACTTAAGAGCGCACTGCAGCGCATGTGCCCCGCAGAGAACACCCACCCACCCCCGTGAACTCCCTGGAAGGACCCCACCTACACCCAGCTAAAAAGCCACCCAGACCTAAAACGCGATCAGGGACAGTGAAAGCATCAACCACCAGGACGACTGCGCAAAACCAGCCCGCAGTATGGCGTAAGTAAAGAGGTGGCCCGACAGTCACCCTACAGGTACTTAGTGCCACACACAACGCAAGGGGAACAACAACGCAAAAACCTTAGACCCCCGCAATACCATACATAGTGAGACTGCAATACGGAGGGCATGCAACAGGCTGCCCACACCCCAGACCTAAAAAAGGCATCACAGACGTCGCTCAACCAGGAGGCCTACCTAGACAATCAGCAAGAAATAAAACCAAAATGGTTGTCCAATCGCAACTTCAGGCCATATTGGCCAAAATGAAACTTATCAGTCAACGAACACAAGAAACAAACGCAACTGTTCAGGACATTAAGCGGGACCTCCAAGACGTACAAAGACGTCCGACAGTCCAAGCAGAGAGAACAACAGAATGAACAGCGCATTAGAAGATAACCAGACAATCGTGGAAAAAGACCTGGACACGGTTATACGAGAAGTACAAAGACTAGGGGACAAGATAGAGGATCAAGAAAACAGATCCTGCAGAAACAACCTCAGAATTGTTGGCATCCCAGAAAATGCAGAGGAGCCAGACATCGAAAAATACATATATGACCTCCTGCAAAACACCCTACACCTGGCTAATGCCAGAGACCTCGTTATAGAAAGAGTACACCGGCCACCGAAACCCAAGCCAGTGCCAAACAAACACCCAAGGGTCAGAACCATACGATTACTGAACTTTCAACACAAAGTGGCCATACTAAAAGCCTACAGAAAGGCAACCTCAATGCGCGTTGGCGGAACAGTAATTAAGAACATTTAACTACTACTAAATGGAAGTCTCAAGACGGCGGAAAGGCTTCAACCCCATATGCGAGGCACTGAAATCGACAGAACACAGACACTATCTAAAATTTCCAGCGATATGGTGCATCCAAATAGACCGACAATGGCACTCATTCGAGGACCCAGACTCGGCATGGCAGTTCCTGCAACGAAAGAACCTAGTGACGACAGATCTAGAAAAAACTACGGCAGAGGGAGCAAGATCAGACTATCCACCTCTGCCCCAACAAGAACAAATACGGGCAAAAGGGAAGTGGCAAAAAGTAGGCAGAGGGCCTCTGGGATGGTACCCCAGATCAAAGCAAGAGCACCGGCACGCCTTGAGGATGACCCAGCAAAGAGATATTGCAAGTGAAACCACATGACACTCATCTAAACTACAGAAGCAAAAATAACCACCCTGCAATGTGCAATTACATGTTTAAAATTCCAAGAGACATATCTCCAAACCACCAAGTGGTTGGTGACAAGAGATGCATAATTGAGTGACCTTTGCCACACATTCCATCTACCACCCCGCTGGTACTACCAGGACAATATATATCCGAAGAGGAGGCAAACCTTTGGCTTGCGCCCACCAACCCCATATATGGGCTTCTGGGCCAAGTATTGGCTAGGGCCAGCTGGTTGGCCCGCCCAATGTTACTGTTCATGGTTCTGTACAGGTCTGCGGTTAGGCCGGAGTTTTGTTATGTTGTGGGAGCTGACCCACAGGTTGAATGTTATGGGAAAAGGACTAGGGACGTGCTCAAGATATGCAGACACAATGACAGACCATAGCAACAAAGACCGCATGAGACCCTACACTAGAAACAGCACACACCTATACAATGGCTAAACTCACCCTGGTGACTTTGAATATACAGGGACTGGGTCACCCTATAAAACGCAGACGAATGTTAAACTACATGAAAGACCTACAAGGCGACATCATATTTCTGCAGGAGACCCATCTCAACAAAACAGAAGCAGATAAACTAGCAAGGCTGAGTGTGCACAGCCATACACTCAACAAACCAAGGGAAACGGGGAGTATCCACTCCGATACACAAGCGGTCCCCTTCCAGATACAACACACATGCAATGACAAAGCGGGCCGATACATACTGGTGAAGGGCCGGATCCAGCAGCACCCAATCACTCTAGACATATGCCCCCAAAAAAGACACCCCGTCATATTTCACTTGCACGGTCTCAAAATGCACCCAATACATGGGGAACTTCACCATAATAGGCGCAGACCTGAATGTAGCTCTAGACCCGGACCTAGACCAACAGGGGGTCAAAAGCCATTAACTTACCCAACCTAAAGAAAAGATCAACCCTCAAAGCACTAATGACTGACATGCAACTGGTAGACAGTTGAAGAAACACCCATCAGAACCACCACAATAGCTACTCCCGATTAGATTACTGGTTAATGCCAGCCAACACAGCTCACATGGCAACTGACTGCAATATTATGCTAATCACTTTATCAGACCATGCCCCGGTCACACTTCATCTCACTCCCAGATACGACCCGCAAACCCCCAGCATCGCGCCTGAACCTTTGCATCCTGCAATACCCAGAGACAGTAGAGCGCCTACAAGAAAACATCAATGGTTTTTGGGGGGAAAAAAAACTGGGATACTCTCCTTATAGGAGTTGGGATGCCTTTAAGGCTTTCTTAAGAGTACAGTGAATATCACGTTGGTCATATAAGTAAAAAACATGGGGGAAAGGGAAGCCACCTGACAGAAGAGCTTAAACAGATAGAAAAACGACACAAAACAATCCATGACAGACAGTGAAGGTCCCAGCTCCAGAAACTGAGAGCAGAGATCAGGCATCTCACCACAAACAGGGCACAAAAAGCATACACCAGCTGGTCACAAACGTACTACGTGGAGAGAAATAGAGCCTTACATATGATGGCAATTGCACTCAAACAACGACAAGCCGCACAAATAATCACAGTCATTATGGACAACGCAAACAATTTGGTGGTGGGGGATGAACAAATTAATGCGAGATTCGCTGAATACTACCGAGAGCTGTATACAGCAACCGATACATGTACACCCCAAGCCATAGAAGCCTTCCGAGACACGGTACCCATCCCTCAAGTCTCAGTAGAAAAGCTAGACAACCTAGACGCCCACATCAGGGCTACAGAAATCACTAGAGCGATACTATCACTCTCCCAGGGAAAATCAGCAGGCCCTGACGGGATTCCAATAGATCTGTATAAGAGCATAGTAGAAGAAATGGCACCGAAACTAGAGGCAGTTTTTAAAGAAGCGCTCATTCACTACTACGAAAGTCCATGTTAGCATCCAATATAGTATTCCACAAGGTCGGGAGGGACCCAGAAGCCTGCGGCTCCTATAGGCCAATTTTGCTAATAAATTCAGATGCCAAAATATTAGCGAAATGTCTGGCACAAAGAATAGAAAACTCTCCCGATACTAGTGCATAAGGAACAAACTGGCTTCATAAAAAGCAGACACAAGCCATAATATCCGCAGGCTTTTACATATAGTAGCTGCAGACAGGGGACCCCCTCCAAGAAGCCATTCTGGCGGTAGACGTGGAAAAGGCGTTTGCGAAGGTACAGTGGGAATTTATGTTACATGTTCTGCCCAAAGACGCCCCCCCCCCACGCCTAATCCAATGAAGCTCCTGAACACAGGCCCAACAGCCTCAGTGTTCACCAAAGGGTGGCCTTGGCAGAATTAGCCCTATAATGAGGTACGCGTCAGGGATACCCACTATCGCCAATATTATACACCCTATTCATTGAACCCCTAGCAATCAAAATGCGCACAGACCCAAACTGGTCAGGCATACGCCAAGGTGCAGAAGAATGCTGTTTATCGCTATACGTGGACAGCATACTTCTATTTGTTAGCAGGAGCCCAACAACCCTTCCATATATTACAACACACCTACAGTACATAGGCCCAAAGGTGGGGTACAAAATAAACTGGAATAAATCAGAGGTTATGTCCCTAAGTCGCGATATCCCGTGGGACCCTTGCGGGATGCCACTGTTCACCCTCCAGCTTTGATCCATAAAATACCTAGGGACACACAAGTGCTTCGGTGGCAGAGCTTCGTGACATAACTACCCGCAGATCCTCAGGAACATTAAAACACACCTAGACAGGTGGGACACTCTGGCCCTATCGCTGACGGGGAGGATCAATGCCCTGAAGATGAACTCATTCCCCAAAATGATATATATAGCTCTGGTGCTCCCGGCCGGGCCAACACTACACATGATAAAAGAACTAGACAAAGCCATCAAATTCATCTGGTGAGGAAAAAAAGTCACAAGCTTGCCTTCCCATACTACAGGAGGATAAAACAAATGGGGGGCCTAGCAGCCCCCTCGCTATAGCCTATCAGGCGGCTCAGTTAAACTGGATGAAACGCTGGTTAAATACGAACAGCGATACTAGTTAGTGGACAATGGAGGTGGCCCCGATGTCCCCATTAACCCCCATAGAGGTTATGGCCACACCACCGCACAAACTCCCGCCGATACTCAAAACACACTGGATATTAGGACCAACCTTACATCAATGGCATAGACTCCAAGCGGCACCAGGGGAACCTACTAAGAAGGCACCACCATGGGCCAGTATAAGGTTGGTCCTGGCATATGGGCTGGCACAGACAATCCACCAAAACCAGACAGACGAATGGGCAAAACAGCAGATATTAAGACATCACAGAGGACAGGGCACTGATGCACTTCCAAGAAGCATGCTGGTTACTGGGTCTGGGGGATTGGCTAAACTACCACACCATTCAGGCGACAAGTCTCAAAAACACAATAGAATCGCTTCCAGAGCCCCCTGCGCAATGTGAGAAAGAAATGGAACATAATATAGATATATTCCCACGACTCCACACATTCTACTCTATGTCAATTCCAGACAACAAGGCAGAATACACATACTGGCTACAATATGGGCAGAAGACCTAGGAGCCCAATTAGTGTCCCAGAAATGTAAAGTAGCTTCTCAGCTATCCCTGCATTATCCCTCAGCCTTAAAAACAGAGAAATTCAGTACAAAATTCTTCAAAGATTATACTACACTCCAGGCAAACTATACAAAATGGGGCTCCAATCCAAAGCTCTGTGCCGGAGAGGATGCAAGGGCATAGGGACAATGGGACATGTACTATGGTCCTGCTCCACACTCACCTCCTATTGGCATAGAGTACATCGACAACTAACAGACATTGAGGGGGGCAGATATTGCTTTCACCACAAACGCAATGATTTTAGGCGCAGACAGGACTGATTGGCACGATGATGCGCTAACACGCAAACTCATGAGCCTCATACTCTGCACGAAAACTATTGATCATACACTGGAAAGCTGCAACAACGCACTCGAACATTGAATGGGCTACAACCCTCTCAAAAACCTATCGATTTCTACGGGTGGCATTCAAAAGACAATCTAGTCTCAACCCAACAAGAGCAGACCGATATTGGGAGCTATCCGAGCCATACATTTGACCAAGAGGAGTCCAAACGGAAGCTATGAAAGCACACATCACAACAATCTGACTGAAATAGTTGGTGATTGCACCCAAACATCACGACCGGCATAGGCGCACGTCCTGATCCAGAGGGAAGAGGAACCAGGGGAAAAAAGGTAAAGGGTGGGGGAGGGGAATTTGGTGAAAATACAATCTATCATTGCTAGAGTAACAATGCTAAAATCATCAGCACATGTCGTGCACACGTACATGACAAGCATGATTGTAACTGTTTTGTTTATGATAATGAATAAACAGAGTTGGGACCAAAAGAAAAAAAATAATGATAGGTTCAGAAAGCTTCCAGGGCAGCACAGACTGTGCAAGGCTGAAGGATCCAACTGTTCAAGAAGACGAACAATCTAAAGCAGGATTCCTTTTGACAGAGAAGTAAAGTGTTACCCCCCAGAAGAACCACGAGCCAGAAGTATAGCCAGCAACAAGGATCCTCAGTGAAATGTCCTCTAACCAGAACCTTTCATAAAGTTTTGGGTAGTCCCTGGAATGTCTTAAGGGTTCCAATTATAGAAGGACTACCAGCCAATTTTGTTCTGCCACTTTGACTGCATGACTACAGGTTTACAAGCTTTCCTGTTGTCTAGCAATCTTCTTTTCTCACCCTCCTTTAGCAGTGTAAGGGGTATAGTATCCTGCTCCCAGTTGGTAATCCTGATACTGGCTTTCAGGGTGGCCACTGTCTTGCTTAAGGTGCTTTACTATTTTTAGAATATATTGCTTAGCGCTTATCTGAACTACCTACATCTTCTGAGTCTTTTCTTGTGTAGTAAATGTTGTGCAATAAATATCGCTGGTACTTACCATTTAGTCCAGATTCATTCTTTGCTACTTTTGTCAACGTGTTGCTGAACTGACTCTTTGGTCCGAACCCGAACAGCCACCCCCCCACCAAACATATTGTGAACCGCCTTCAACTGGCCAACGTTGCCCCTCATGGAATCCTATCACCCCTGCCATTATACATGCAGCAGGTGGCAGGGTTCCGCACATACAGCCTGCACAGAGAATATATGTTTTAGTCACACTTGATGGATAAAGTGTCCCCCTCACACCCGAGGGCTGTAGACAAATCGCCTGAACATGAGCCTATGAGCCCATTGGAGTGCTTTCTGGAAGGTTAAATCGTCCTGCAAAGCACAGCTTCCTTTGAGCATACTGTTTCAAAGTCTGGTAGTCAGAAATGTGAAGTATGACCCTCCCTGCCATTTTCTGTTGCAGAAAACTACTTTCAGAAGTGCATTGCTACTGGATCTCAACAGAATTTGGGGCGTCAATATCCTTCAAATAAATTCTATCCCCGACACCACTGTCCTCCACCATACAAAGACCTGTGGGAAATGCAAAATGCATTGAATTATTAATCGGAAAATGCATTGAATTATTAATCGGATCAGCAGCTAGAGCAAGGTACAGAGCTTGTGTGATGTGATTGCTTAAACAGTCTTATCAGCGGTCTTGCGGCTGCTCTCTGTATTTTCTGTAGCTTCTTAGATGCTATTCACGTAGTACAGCATTGAGGGGTTTAAGTCAGTCTATTTAACCATCTTGCTATTTAGCCTTTTGGTGAATACGGTTACCATTGATATTTTACAAAATAAAATTGTAAAAAACAATGCAAGGAAATATATTTGAAAATGACAGAAAAATCTATGAAGTGTAGAGATCGCCGTAAGCAGTGGGGTTCAAGGTGGGAGAAAAGTTGTCCTGTGATCGAAAAGGGAATTGAAGGATCAACTAAATCAGAGCTGTGGACTACATGGCATTAGAAAACAAGGAGCAAAGACAAGGAATGTTGCGTTTTGTTGACGTTTGATCTGTATCAGTTCAAGGCAATCTTCCGGCAAGACATTTCTTCCTTGAGCACTTTAAACATTCTAGTAGGTTGCTAAGGCTACAACAAACTATGCCTGAAACCGGACAGCGCAGCTGTTCACGGTCCCTCTCGGAAGCCCCACGGCTCCGCCGTTTATACTGGATGTTTTTTTCTTTCTACCGTCCAGGTATTCAGTTTATTTTATTACATGCTTGGCACTAGCAGGGAACTCTTGGTTTGTGGGGCACCATTATTTGGGAGCATGCTGGATTAGAATCACATTACTTCTTTTCCACAACTTCCCTGTCTTAGGCAGACACAGGTGGAAGTGTTTGGTGATTTTCTAATAGTTGTATTATCATTTTATTTCTTTGACTGTGGAGATTTTATGCCAAGTGCAACCTTCACGACTGCACTTTAAATATCTTTTTAATTTATTAAATAATCTTCATACTTAGTCATTAGGACACTCATGATAGGGAATTCTCACCTCACCGGTCTATAGTCTGTCCTTTTTAGCTTTAAACTCAAATTCTTTCTTTTTCTTCATTCTTCCTACAGAACTCATCAGCCCTGAAGAAGGCGGAACATTAAAACTGATCCTTTATCCTTTTGGGACCAGCCTCCGCCGAAACGCTAGAACGTGAGGGGAGTGTTGGGACTTTTTCCTTTCTACCAACACATCCTTTCGCCTCATTGGAACAGTTTCCCCCACTGCGTTGGCTAAATCTTGAAAACAGACTACATATCTGAACAATAACCCCAGGCCATTTTTGTCCAGATCTTATTTTTTCAGGTTAGCACACTGGGAATATTAAGGATAGACTCCTTGATTAGAGCAGCATAACTAAAGGGTGTGTATCTCGGATAGAATTTTTCCCGAGACCCTGGTAGGACAGACAGACATATCCAAGCCCTACCACTTTGCTGCCCAACTCATCCGGGTTTCCGGTTATATCTTTTCAGCCTTTCAAATTCTCATTGGTTTACATAATTGTTACTCTTTTGACTCCACCGGTTCTTGACCCTAGTGCATTTCCTTCTGTGATTAGATAACAGATCGAAGTTCGGTGTATGCCAACCCGCACAAATTTGCTTTTTATGTTTAAAAAATTACGAAAAAGTATTGTGTGTTGTTGCTTTTTTGTTAGTTTATTGTTGATTGTTCACTTGTCTAAATGCTTGATACACATTATACTATATATATTTAAAAAATGTCTGTTATGTGAAAAATGTCTCACAATTGTACATTTCATTAAAAGTATCTATATATATTTTTCTTCTTTCCAATAATTGAACCTAGCATTTATTGCTCGTATATAGAGCTATTTAGGGGAGGTCCAGGATTTAAATGACCCCCATTTTAGCTCTCCTTTTTTTTTTGGCATAGCGACACTCATTTTTTTTTTTCAATCTTTATACAACAAACTATGATGCAGTCTCAATTATTGACAGAGTTCCATTCTCCTGTCCAAAAGCTCAACATACAATTATCAAATAGAAAAAGCAAACTCAGGCACCCGAGAGCTATTTGCCATACTGCAGGAACTCTAATCACCAGTTTGGCCTCCAGACAGTTGGCCTCAAAGACATCACCTGCAGGTCCAATATTCAAAAAAGCCCTACTGGACAAAATTGCTACACTATAAACAGGAAATCTGGAGAAGAAAAGCAAACTAATATCCACTGAGATAGCACTAGAGCCTATATCCTCAGTCACAAAACTCAAACCACCTGTTCGAGTTAATCCTGTCTCTGATCTAGAAGTAACCAAAATCATCACTAGGACTAAAACCATCCAGATGAGAAGACAACATCGGCCCAGCCTCAGTCATCAAAGACTGTGCTCCAGAGCTTTCACCCTTCGTCTCACTTAACACTTCCTTCTCTGCCACTAGCTTACCGGCCAACTAAAAGGAACCACCACTGGTCCTTCCACTCCTGGAAAAACTCCACCCTGTACCCTACTAACTACCGCCCCATCAAGACAATCCCATTCTTACTTAAAATACTGGAGCTGCAAACCTACAGATCCAAAAGTATCTTGAAGCTAATCTCCTTGGACTGCGCCAGTCCAGATTCTGTCCAGGTCACAGAATCCAAAAGTATCTTGAAGCTACTCTTCTTGGGCTGCGCCAGTCCAGATTCTGTCCAGGTCACAGAATGGAATCAGCACCCCTAGGTTTAAAAATTCAAATGGATAAATTCAAATAGCACAGCAGATTTGCTATCCTTCTCCCTGCCAGCATCTCTCATCGGCATCCCATTTCTCTTCTAAAGCAACAGCCTGGATCTCGTAATTCCTATCAAACAGAAAAATGAGGGTCTTCTCTACCTCTGCATCAGCCCCTGCAGGGTCCCCCAAGGCTCCTGCGTCTCTCCCCCCCACGCTTCACAAAGCTTCCCTTCGCCATCCTCAACACCATGGATTTCTCCTATACTAACTTAGCAGACGATAACAAAATCCTCCTACCTACCTCAGGCTCCCATGACAGGGACTCTAATTCACTGGGAAAAGTTTAAACTGTTCAGGCAGGGATGGCTCTACATTCATGAAGCCTAAATGATAAGAGCGAGTTGCGCCTTATTGGATCATAAGCACTCCTAAACAAACTTGATGGCAAGTACAAGTCCTTCATTATCGATAGCATTTCCATCCCAGTCTCCAAAGTAGTTAAAACGGTAGATGTTTATCTGGACTCATCGCTCTAGCTTACCAGATAGGTAAACGCAATTGCCTCATCCACGGCCAACACGTCTAAACACATCAACGCCTGCAAACGATTCTTCACTGCTGATAGCTGCGTCACAAATGCAAAAGCCCTTATAATCTCTAGATTAGACTTCTGCAATGCCCTTTTCACAGGATCTACTTACCTGTAACATCAAAAAATGACAGGTCATACAAAACAATCCCCTAAGATCAGCCCTGAATATCCAAAAAAAGACCCTATCTTACCTGCTAGAAGTGTCCACTGTTTGCCCATCCGCGAGCGCATTCTGTTCAAAACTCTCACATTAATGCATAAATGCCTATCAAATACTGCACCTAGATATTTGCAAGCACATTTTCTAAATTCCAAACCAATAGACCACCCACTTGCACCTCCTCACCGTCTCTAGATTGAAGAGCAGGGAGTGGCAGCTTACCGGTAGTGGCTGTGAAATAGTGGAATGCCCTCCCACCATCTCAAAGAGCAGACTCTTTTTGGACCTTCCACAAATGCCTCCAAACCTGGCTCATCTCACAAGACTTATAACACACTACAAACCTAATTTCAGTAGACCGAGTCATTATGTGTTTAAAGTCCCCCAGTGTCCTTCGCCTGTATTGTATGCTTGTACCATGCCTATATATTCTTCTAAGCTGCGCTTACTGTAACCAGCGCCTTGACACCTTGGGGTTTGGTGCGCTCTACAAATGACAATAAATAAATGCATTCTTTCATATGTCCTGTGCAGGATTTTGGGATCCTGTGGGCTCACCTTCTCCGGACATCTAACATACTTTGTTCTTTAAATCCACCATCTTACTTTGGTTCTCTCTGCAATGGGTTCATCCATATATATTGTAATGATGAAGTTGCTTTTCTCCAGGATGAGGGCAGTTAGTTTGGTGTACTCCATCAGGGCTTATAAAAATGCTGTTGTCAGGATAATTCCTAGTGCAGCCATCCCATTGGGGGTCTCGGTCTGAGCTCTTAAAGAAACCATTCTAGCAACCAGCTTGGCTATTTGGGTGTACTGTTTCTATGAGATCTACTACATATATTAATTGTGAAATATTTTCAGGCTGGAGAGACTGCCTTATTCATGCCAGATATAATTTGAGGACACATTTAATAAAAGTCCCATACTCTTACATGGCAACGTATTTCTGGATTATGGCCTTGTCTTCTGCAATTCCTCTTTGGGGTTCACCCTCCCCACATGCCCTGCTGCAAACTCTTCATGAGGAAGTTCCAGATTAGTTAACATAATTGTCTGGATGAACACAACCAGAACTCCAACTGCACACTGCATTGAATCAGGTCCAAAAATATGATGTACAAATAAAACTAACACATTAAATCGAAACTTTCACAACTATTTTTATCAAGCATTACTTAATAGATATTTAGAAAGAGATGAACTATATTTGTGTTGCGTTGCAGAAAGGAAGTTCCAGATTAGATATTGTACATAGCACTAGTCTCTGGAACATTTGGGCTTTCCATGTCAGGTTTGTCACCATGGTTCTTGGGCTTAATGTTTTATTTTCTCATCTGCCGCCTGAGGTGATGGCTAGGCCAAAATCATCCATTAGCTAGTTCTTACTGGACAACCCATGTCCCGAACTGCAGCATCTAGTACTGCC
Organism: Ambystoma mexicanum; assembly: GCF_040938575.1. NCBI lineage: Eukaryota > Metazoa > Chordata > Amphibia > Caudata > Ambystomatidae > Ambystoma > Ambystoma mexicanum. Next base: position 494,361,660 of record NC_090936.1, on the reverse strand, counting down.
CAGATTTTCAGTTGCTCTCCCTCATCCTCTAGTTGCCGCAGCCTCGTTGCTTTGGTTCCCAACATTTCTCATGGACTGTTCTTTTCATATGGTGTCACAGGCTTAACGACCAGGCTTGGTCTATCAAAAAAAGTTATTGACATTTCTATGCGTTCAGCTCTTCAAAGTAAAAGCAGTGGGGATGAACTAGTTACTTACCAACTGTAACGTTCTTTCGACTGGATGTTCCTCCCACGTATTCCTCATTTTAGCCATCTTGTCTCCTAGCTTTGCTGCTTCGGAAAAAATGTTCTCACCAGAGGGTGCTGTGCTCGAAGCCGCAGAGTCAGTAGTCCCTCGAGGCTCGCGGTTGACCGTCGACGTCATCCGCAGTATAAAGGGCTCGAGCCGTGTCCGTTAGCTCAGGTCGGTGTTTGTTTTTACGGTGTTTATGGTTGCATCAGTTGATCAAGCTTTCAAAGTAATTTGGCTCTTAAGGAAGTTTGAGTGCAACTGGCATAAATTGTACGGAGGGGAAGGTTGGGAGGGTCGATGACGAATATGTGGGAGCAACATCCAGTCGAAAGAACAATACAGTTGGTAAGTAACTTGTTCTTCGAATATTTGTGTGCTCCCACGCATTCCTCATCTTAGATAGGCTCCAAAAGCAGTAAGAATTTGGAGGAGGGAGTACCAGAGATTTCAATCATGGACTGAATGAAGGAGGGCTTTTGCAAAGAGGCCTCCTTAATAAGATATAGAGTCCAACCAGTAATGTTTTACGAAAGTGTGCATTGACGACCAGGTGGCCGCCACACAAATATCCTGCACTGGAACACCCCTCTGAAGAGCTGTGGAAGTTGCCATGCCCCTGGTTGAATGAGCCCTTAGCCCATCTGGAGGTTCCTTTCCAGACAATTTGTAGCACTCCAAAATTGCCTGAATTATCCATCTGGATAGAGTTTGTTTAGAAACTCCAAGGCCCAATTTGTGTGCAGTATATCCAACAAACAGTTGGTCACTTTCTCGGAAATTCGCTAGTCTAGAAATATAGAAACTTTTTGGGTACAGCCTGCGCAATCTCTCCTCCTCTTTACTTGCGTGTGGAGGAGGGTACAAAGAGGGTAAGGTAATTTTTATTTGACAGGTGGAAATCAGACTATTTTAGGTAAGAATGATGTTTTGACCTTTAGAATGACCTTGTTCTTATGGAAATTGGTGTGAGGAGGCTTACAAGAGCGACTGCAACTCACTCACCCTGCGGGCTGATGTTATTGCCACTAGCAAAATTTTTTCAAAGTGAGGGGCCTTAATGGGCAAGAATGTAAAAGCTCAAAGGGGGCACACATGAGCCATTTTAAAACTAAATTTAAATTCCAGCTGGATACTTGAAAAGGTGTTGGAGGGTACACATTTGTTAATCCTTTTAGAAACGGGTTAACTAAAAGCATTTTAAAATCAGAAACCTCTTCAGAGGAGCGCTTAAATATAGATGGCGTTACTAAATATCCTTTTATTGTACCAAATTGGAGCCCCAAATTGGCCAAGTGTAAAAGGAAAGAAAGTACTGTAGGAGTATTACATAAAAATGGATTTACATTCTTATCTCTGCACCAGTTACTTAACTTCTTCCAACGACACCAGTACAAGGATTTTGTTGCTGGCCTTCTGGCCGAAAGCAAAATCTCCATTACATCATCCGGGAGGTCCCAATCCTTACATCTCAGCCTCTCAGAAACCATGCGTGAAGGCTGAGTGTCTTGACCTCTGGATGGAGAACCCGACCTTCCTCTTGTGAGAGAAGATCCTCTATTGTGGAAGACGTATTGGAGGGCAGATGGACATGTCCAGACGGTCCAGGTGCCACGTCCTCCTGGCCCAATCCGGGGCCATTAGGATCATAGATTTCCTGAACTTTCTCAACCTCCTGATTACATGAGGAATCACAGGGACTGTAGGAAACGCGTATAGGAGTGGAAATTCCCATTACACCACAAACGCATCCCCTAGAGCTTCTCTTGGAGGAAATTCCCTTAAGCAGTACAGTTCGCACTTCCTGTTGACACTGGTCGCGAACAGATCCACTTGAGGGGTTCCCCAAAGGGCGAAGATATCTTGAAGGACATCCTGAGCTAGTTCACATTCATGAGAAACTGTGCTCTGCCTGCTCAGAGCGTCCCCACCGTGTTCTGCTCTCAAGCTAGGTGAACTCCCGACAGATTCCTTCTTGCATTGCCAAGAACCAGAGCTTCTTTGCCCCTCTGCACAGTGGTAGGGACCCTACGCCTCCTCTCTTGTTGGAGGTACATGGCCACTGTGTTGTCCGTCATTATCAGGACATTCTTTCCCCGTACAGAGGGCAGAAAGGCCTTCAGCGCTAGTCTGATTGCCCTCAGCTCCAAAAGGTTGATGTGTAGTTTGGACTCCGATGGGGATCACCGACCGCTGATTGTCACATCATTGGTATGATCTCCCCACCCTGTGAGTGAGGCATCCGTCACTACTGTTATCTCTGGCCATGGTTGCAAAAAGATTCTCCCCTGAGGATATTTTCCTTGCAAGCCCGCCATAGAAGATCCTGAGCCACTCTGGCTGGGACTTGCAGAAGATCCGACATATCCCCTCAAAATTGGGCCCATTGAGTACTGAGGGCCCATTGAAGGGATCTCATTCTCAATCTGGCATTTGGCACCAGAAAAATGCAGGATGCCATGAGGCCGAGCAACCTCAGAAAATCGAAGACCGTCAGATGTTGGGCATTTTGAAACCTTGTAACCATCTCAAGAATGTGGTTTGCGCTCTCTCCTCAGGAGGCGAGGCTTTACCTGAGGAAGTATCCAGGACTGCTCCGATGAACTGGAGTCGAGTCTATGGCGTGGAATAATTTGTGACTTCTTGCAATTGAGGGAGAAGCCCAGTCTGTGTAAGAAGTGGCAGGTCATGGTCAGATGTTCTTGGGCTTGTTTGGGTGAACTCGCCCCGATTAACCAGTCGTCCAGGTAAGGGTAGACATGAATCCCCCCGCCCCCGCCCTTCCTGAGACTCGCTGCCACCACAGCCATCAGCTTGGTGAAACCCTCTGGGTGCAGGTCAGCCCAAATGGTCGAACGCGAAACCGATAGTGAGAACTGCCAACAGCAAACCTCAAGTACTTTCTGTGCTTCAGATGGATTGGCACATGAAAGTAAGCATCCTGAAGGTCCAATGAAACCAGCCAGTCCTGAAGTTGAAGATTCTGAAGGATCTGACAAAAGGGTCACCATCTTGAATGTGTCCTTCCTGAGGAATTTGTTCAATTTTCTTAAATCCAAGATGGGTCTCAATCCTCTGTCCTTCTTGGGAATGAGTAAATAAGAGTACCAACCTTGGTTCCTCTCCGCTATAGGTACATGTTCTAATGCACCTTTCTCTAGCAGGACTAAAATCTCCTGAACAAGGAGCCGGTCTGGCATTTTGACCGAATTGGTTTCCGGTGGATGATTTTGATCTTTCTTGAAAAGGAAGACAGTAACCATGGGTCACTATCTCTAGTGCCCAGGCATCTCACGTAATGCCCCGCCATTCGTTCAGATACCGAGTGATTCTGCCTCCCCCGGGGTTTTGTGGGTCATGACCTCAGAGTGGCTTTGCAGAGGCTGCAGCAGTGGCTTAGGAGGTAGTAGCCACTGCTGGGGCTGATCTAGCACCTTTCCCCTCTTCACCACATGGGGGTTTTCTGTTGGTCTCTGACTGGCCTGTCGCCTCCCTCTTCCAAAAGAGGAGTAGAAACGAAAGGGACAGCTCCTCCAGGAAGATGACCCTGCATAGGTCTGTTGCTGAGGCTGCCTTATAGCAGCGCTGAGTGATTTAGCTGCCGCTTTAGAGGTCTGCAGCTTCTCCAAGCTCTTGTCCGCCTTGCTGCCAAACAGCCTCAGGCCGTCAAAGGACATATTGAGTAATCTAGATTGCATGTTCGGTGCAAAACCAGATTACCCCAGCCATGCAAATCTGCGTAGGACCGTGCTAGATGCCATGGACCTGCTTACACTATCAGCAGTATCCAATCCTGACTGGAGGCATTCCTCCATAGCTTCCTTTCCATCTCTTACTATTGCCAGGAAACCATCCCGTTCCACGCCCTCCGGGATGTGTTCAGCCGCTCTCATACAGTCCCACAGGGTGTATATAAACCTTGCCAGAGTAACCTTGCCATAGTGCAAGTTACATTCGTAGATTTAAGGGCCATGCTACCCGAAGAGAAGACTTTCCGGGTCCAAGCAGCAACTTTTTTGCCATCCCTATCGGGTGGTATTGAAGGGTAAACTGACTGTCTAGTGGAGGTTGCAGCTTGTATCACCAAGCTTTCTGGCGAGAAATGCTTTGACAGGTACTCCGGTTCTGATAGAATGTCTGTACTTCCCTGTAAACTTTTTATTTACTGCAGGCACAGAGTCTGGGGTATCCAAAGTTGGCATCACCCTTTTTTGCAATGCCTCATGATCTGCAGGGCCTGGCTTCTCAAACTCTACTTCAGGGGAAGTATCTAGGCCACTGGCTGTTTAAAGGCAATCAAAGATCAGCCATCTTAGAGTTTGGTCTATCAACTCCTCAGGAACCTCTTTAGTTCCAAATCTAACCCCAGCTGAAGTAACATCCTCTTGAGAGGAATGCTCTTCGTAAATAGAGGATATAGATCTAAAAAATTCTTGCCTGTGTTGTGGATGTTCGATCTTTGGTGAATACAGTGGCATTGATCAAGACTTTGACAAAGGTGTCAATTTTGGCATCGGAATTAAAGAATGCCTCGACAAAGGCATTGAAGGCATCGATGATATAAATGCTGGCTTCGACTGTTTCAAAGGAGGCTTCAACGTCGTCGAGGGAGGCCTCGACTCAGTCGCGGAAGGTATCGAGGCCATCTTCGGCGGCGGCCTCAATGTCGTCATCGAAGGGTGCGTCAAGTCAATATTCGACATCCACGTGGATGCCATTTTGTCAGCCGTTACCCCTGAATTATGCACCTGTGGTTTCACTCCTTTCATGAGGCGTCGGGAGAGCTTTCCCCCAATAACACTCTCGACTTTTTGTCAGATATAGCATGCCCGGTCTTTGATCTCCCTCTGTCACTCTTGGAGAGGGCAGGGGCATGATCTTCACGCTGCTTTTTCGAGGGGGTCTGGGCCGCATTCTCAAAAATGTTTAGCATCGAAGCCCTGAAGGCCTCCCATTTTTCAGGTGAATCGTGCTTGGCAGGGTAGGATACGACCCTTCTGTCAGACGAAGAGGAAGGAGATCTATGCAGTCTAGGCTTCGTTTTTTTGGACGAAGAGGAGGATTTCCTCAAGCGACTCTTCGACCTCGATCTCCTCGACTTGTGTCGAGACTTTCCGCTCGACCCTCCCGGATCTGTCTTTTAGAAGACTTATAAGATTCCTCCCCCGCCACCAGCTTACCTTTCCGTTCCTTAAGAGCATTATTGGACATAGTCTGACAGGAACCACATCCATTGACCCGATGGTCAGGGCCCAAACACCAAAGGCAATTACGATGGGGGTCGGTAATCGACATCTTTTTTCCACACTTATGACATTTGTTAAAAACCCGTCATGGGTGTGAATGGAGTCGAAGAGGAAATTTCATTGAAAAAACTGATGCACCATTTTGTGACACAAAGCAGTGCTCGGAAAAACGGAACTGAGCTAACGGACGTGGCTCAAGCCCTTTATACTGCGGGTGACGTCGATGCTGGACGGCGGCCCTCGAGGGACTAGGGCTCTGCGGCTTCGAACACAGCACCCTCTGGTGACATTTTTTTTCCAAAATAGCAAAGCTGGAAGACAAGAGATCTAAGATGAGGAACATGTGGCAGGGGGTGGTTGAGGGTATTTAAATAACAGAAGGGTGGCCTATACAGTAAATATGTATTGAGGTCACGCATGGTTTTCATAATCAAGAGTACAGGAATGGACGAACACTGGAGCCGTTAATGATTTCCCCGTTTCTTTTCCTATCCCGCGTCTAGTCTATCTCCTTTAGAAATGTTATTGTTTAAAGTGCAGGGAAACAGGGTGACAACAAAAGCCCTCAACTCCCCCCCCCCCACAAGCTTAAATGCTTCCCATGATTTACTAGAGTGCAAGCAACTATAAAAGGCCCTCTGACTAATTTGGTCAAATTAGGCTTACTTTATACTGGCAAGGTCTCATTTGTGTTGCTCACTTGTGCTGTGCTGCATGCAGAGCAGAACAGGATGTAAATACAGAAAATTTAAGACGCGTCAGCAGCTCCCCACAGGCACAGATCATGCTTGCTCTGGCCGTAGGCTAATGGAACATGAAAAGGGTTCAAAAGGAAGGGAATTATAAATTACTCAATGTAGTGGCTAACTTCCTCCTAGTCCATAGACCCAATTCCTCCATACTGTTTTGGCTTCCCTCACTAGGGACGGGAACAACCCCTTTTCCACCAGAAAAACATTTCTTTTCCCTTTTAAATGTAAATGTAACCATGTGTGGGGACGTGGCCCCGGAAGCATGCGCTCCCTTGACTCAGCCCTCTGGTGCCACACCCCAGTCCCCTTTGTAGCATCGGCTAGATTGACTGCTTAACAAGGTTGCTTATTAAGGGGGAAGGATGGCGCGACGTATGGAGGAAACGGCACTATGGACTAGGAGTACGTTAGTCACTACAGTGAGTAACTTACAATTATTCCTACGTCCTGTCCCCTTTCCTACATACTGTATGGGAGATTACCACCGATTGAAGCCCCAGGGAGGAGAGGCAACTATGCCTCTAGGAGAACAGGTTCTTCAGGATTGCTTGCCTGAAGGCCGCGTCTGATCTTGCCCCGCCATCTAGGCAATAATGTCTGTAGAAATTTGAGGGGCGTAGCCCAGGTGGTAGACCTGCTGACTGTTTGCCACAGCAAATGCCTCTGTAAGGCGAACGCCGTTGCCATGGCCCTGAGCGCATGAGCATGCATGTTTGCTGGCGCCTTCAAGTGCTGTCCCTTGTAGGTCACTTGAATGGCTGTGACCATCCAACTGGCTATTGAGGCCTTTGATGCCTAAACGTATAAAGGGGAAATTGGTTTCCCCTCCCTTACACTGAATCCGGACAACCTGGTTTTGAACCACCGAAGGGGACTAACAACGCATCTGACTTGCAGAAGCCCTTAGTCCTGTCCATGTAGAATTTCAGTGCTCTGACATCGAGACAGTGTAACACCTTTTCTGCCTCCTCCTTTGGATTCGGAAAGTAAGTTGGAAGGACTATTTCTTCATTGAGGTGAAAAGAAGAGCACCTTCGGGAGAAACAATGGGTGGGTGCGGAGCACCAACTTGTCGCAATGGAACGTGGTATAAGGGTTTCTTTCTTTTTATTTGCATTTAGTGCATAAACATCTTTACAAACCAGAATTATTTTTTTTAATGAAAAAAACATTACTAATTTACACAAATGTATACATATTTACATAAAATGCCATAGTATCAAAGGAACCATCGGTTTACTATGATAAGTTAAAAGAAATATATATCTATTAGGTACACCAATTCAGAGAATCTAACAATATTTCTTATGTTTCAGCACTTTTCATCTCACGACAATAATGAGAGGTACAGAGTTTCTATCTTCAGCATATTATAATGAAATCCAAATCCTGCTACTGTAACAGTCCAAATGAGTATAAGGCTTTGACGCCACTGGTGCCTGAATCTCACTGATCCTGCGTGCCAAAGTAAGGACTAGAAGCAGCCCTGTCTTGATTGTGACCAATCTGATTTCGAATTACGCGTGGGCTTCAATGGTTTATGTGCCATGGTACCAAGAAGAACATTGAGTTACCAGACCGGGAGCAGATATCTGATAAGAGGGTATAATCTCGTTAGTCCCTCCAGAGGCCTCTTGAATACAAGGTTGTACGTGGAGAAAGTCGCTGCCAGAGTTCTTGTAGGACCCTATTGCCCCCAGGTATGTAAAGCATGTGTCGACCTGGATGCCTGACTCCGCCAGGTGTGCCGAGAACACCACCACCTGATCCAGTATGCACGTCAATGGGTCTACACCTCTTTCCTTGTTCCAGAATCAGAACCTGGACCATTTGCTCCTGTATTGGTTTCTGGTGGATGCTTCTTGCTTTCTGGATAATCTGCAGATTGTCCAGAGACAGGTGAAGGTGCTTCAGAGTAATGTGCTCAGGAACCAGGCTGCTATGGCTAGTCTCTGGGGACAGGTGCACTACCACCTCTCCTCCCCCCTGTTGAGATAGGAGTGGAGCTGTACCAACTGGGAGAGGCACAGGGGACTGGTCCGAGAACTATGGTCTGGCCGGACACTGTGGCGTTATTAGAATTAGCCTCAGATGACAAGCCTCTCTGATCCTGTAGATTACTTTGTGGATTAGAGGAGTCGGAGATAATGCGTAAACCCACATCTCGCTCCATTGGAGGTCCAAGGCATCCCCCAGCTAGCCTGTGCCATGTCCCATCCAGGAAGCTAACTGTTGGCATCTCCGTTTGTGCTTAGTGGCGAAAAGGTCCATGTGTGGCTGTCCCCACCAGCTGAAGATCTCCTGTATGACGTGTTCGTTCAGCTGCCACTCAGTTGTCGACATAGCCGGCTGAGCCAGTCCACCTACACATTAGACTCCCCCAGAAGGTGGATTGCGGAAAGCCATATATTGTGGACGATGGCCCATTCCCATAGGTCAATGGTGAGCCTGCACAGGGGAGGCGATCCGGTGGCCCCATGTTTGTTGAGGTAGTACATGTAGTTGGAACTGCCCGTCTGAATACAAACTGGGGTGTTCTTGACCAAAGGAAGGAAGGCCCTCAGGGCCAGCCATCTAACCATCCCTAGTTGCCTACACAAGTTTGCATGTTTATATAGCAAGCATGAGCGGAACAGTGCTGGAATATGCACAAAGGGATGGTGAGTGAGAGTTATGCCAGAGTAACTGAATCACCACAAAGGAAAATTTGGGTTGCTCCTTCATCGATATTGCTCTCCCCCTTCTCAATTTATTGAGAAATACACAACCACCATCTACTTTGGAAGAGGTGCAGCATATGTCGGGTGACAATCTGAATAGTCCAATGTCTCACATGGAGCAAGTAATCAAGGTTATAGTGTTTATATAACGTATTAGTAGCCCATGTGCATGCCTTTCACATTTCACAAATGGGCACGTGCCTTTCGAAAGGCACGTGCCTATTTGTGAAATGTGAAACTACATGTGCAGTCCATTTGGATCGAAGGCAGCATTCGATCCAAATGGACTGCACATGTAGTTTCTCTGGCAGGGAAAGAACATAGACGTGCAAGTTTTAGAAATACATGACAGTTCATCTGGCATCGGTGGCTTTGAGGTCAGGCAAAACCACTACGAATAGTGAAAAGGCAGTCATAGTCACACCTGCAAAAATGTCTTAATCACTCCAAAAAAAACGAACGTTCTGGCCACATCCCGAGACTTCGGATGGAGAAACATATACCCTATCCTGAAAAACAGTTAAATACATTTCCTGGTTAAAATGGAAGCCTGACCAATTCCCAAAGATCCAAATATATTATGGATTATGTATTACAAATAATCTCAGAAGGAATACAGCATTAGCTACCAAGTGGGCAGAAGACATGGGTGTCTCGATGGATGAGGGGGATGTATATAATTCACTGTTATCAATTATGTATCTTGCAACTTTAAAAATAGGGAAATCCAATAAAAAATATAGCATGCATATTTCACTCAGGCTAGGCTATACACAGTGAGGCTATTACAATCACCAGCCTTCTGGAGACAGTGTGAGCTAACATAAACAATGGGGCATATAATGCAGCCAAGACCTAAAATCACATTGTTCTGGAATACAGTTTAATGTATATTTCCAAGATACAGGAGGCAACTGTCGCATATACACCCATACAGATGTCGTTTGACACAGATGCATAGGGGTGGCATGACTATGTACTCACACGGATGCACATCCAGGTTATGCTATTTACAGCTTGTAAGACCATGCTGCTTAACTGGAAGATTGAACCCCCGCAGTCCCCCCCGGACAGTGTTGTCAAAAATAGAGATTCCAAAGGGATTGTACTATGGCGGGAAAGTTGAGAGATCTTGATTGGCCCTGTATCACGTTCTTTCACTAAGTGGCAGAAGGCTGGAGGTGGCTATTTGCCAAAGGAGACCAAATGGAAAGGTGGGGAATATTAGCTTGAGACTATTATGGTAGAATCCCAACCTGTGTCCTACATGTTTAGCAGATGTCTGCAGCTGGTGCGTTACAGAATATTGCTGATATTTTGTAACCTGTGAACTACAGTTCCATATAGCAGGTGCCTTCAATGATTATGGCATCTTACATTTGTCCAGTCTGTTATGTAAATGAAAAAGGATGTTCATCTTAGAATTAACACTCCCTGTGAATTCCTATTGACAGCCTCTGCTCTATAATCATCATTACGCCTGTTCATGTCATTAAATTAGGGGACCAACCACATGTAAATCAGGCTTGGCCCTATCCACAAAGGGAGCAGTCCAGCACACACTGCCATGCTGCATGCTCTCTGCACAGGAACAAGGGAAATCCTAGGCCTGATGCAGAAAAGAAAACCTCCAATGTTTCAGCTTAGTTATGCCAGGATTTGGTACTTGCTCATGTTGTCCAAGCATCATAATGCAGTCAATGGCACTTCGTGCTGAAGTCTTCCCTAAGCCCTGAAATAATGGGCGTTATTGCCCTTTTGTGTCCTGCAGCTTTATCAGGTCAGTGCCAACTGATGACCTCAGAGTATTATTTTCCCCCCTATTGAATCCTGCTGCAACTCATGTATGCAGCCCCAACAATCCCAAAACACATGAGGGAGTATGTGTGTTGACGCATGAAGTCGCGACCTGGCCACTGCTAGCCTGGTAGAGCATGCACGGTTGGTGTGTAATGTGGCCTTGATGTACCCATTGGAAATGATCCACCTACGATCCTTTCCCTAACTCTTTTCCCTGCACCCTGCACCTCATTCCTCCCTAGGTACACTGCTTTGACTTCCTCTTTTGCCCATTACCTAAATGAGAGGTACTCTTTGTGCTTTAAGATGCACCCATTCTGCAAAGTCCTCGCTCCAAACGGGGAACAGTACCCAGATGGCCAATCTGAAGCACCTTATGGTTTTCCAGACTGCTAATTGATGACAAAGATCATAAGAAATTGGTATGAAATAAGTTTAGAAAACAATAAGTTAACTCTACCCACAACTCTTAACCCCAGGAAATTCTTGGTCGGAAATTAGCAGGATTTTTTGGCATCACTGGCATAGTCCTCTTCTTGAAAAAGCCTGGAGAAAACAAAAGTTTTGTTGAAGACCATATGATGGGCCATTTTGGCTAACAAGCCAAACATAGCACAACACCAAGCAGTTGCCATCTCTTCAAAATCACTTTCAGTGCAAAACCAGCGAGGAATGCTTTGTGGCTGTACACATTCTCTTAAAAGCTCTCACTTTGATCCAGAACTTTCTTTCATACGACAGCAATATTTTTATCACCCAAATACAAATGGTCAAAGATAGTTACTATATTAACTTTCTCCTTGCAACTTAATTTACTCAGTGCCATCCATTGTTTAGCTTTCCTTTTGGCATATTGGATAAGACTAAGCATGTAGATTTTGATAACACAAGCCCTGTGCTAAAATGCGAATAATAGCCTTCCGATTGTCACATTCTTGCAATAATTAAGCTACAGTGTGAATAAACATGCTAAAAAAATTAAAACGATGCATTAAAGTGAGGTAAGTTGAAGCCAGGGCTCGCCTATCGGACAATCTCAGTGCACAAATTCCCTTGCTCCATCTACCAGCAGAAAGGGAGCATACTTGAGAGTTCACTGTTCCCATGGAACATACTACTTTAGCCTTAAATCTAACTGACCACAGGGCGAAAGTCCAACATAGCGCCATGTGGTGCATGAGTTTTTTAACTGCAGTCTGCCCTTCCGCGACATTCAGTTGTCTCCATCCTTGGACCTCTGACTTTTGACCCGACAGTCGACCGGGCAATCCTAGGCTGCTGACTTCATACACAGTGTGCACCATGTATGCATGGTATTGACATATTTATTCTCTGTATTCTTTTTGAAGGGACGGACATACACAAATGGCACACCGTCTGCTTTCTATGTGGCTTTGCTCCAAGGCCATAGGGACTTACAATCGCTATCTAGAACATCAGTGAAGCTGACCAGTGTGGCAGAAGACAATAGGTTGGCAGAATGATCACTGGGCTCCTTCCAGCATTGCTTTTCCTCCACTACACGTGGTCTTCCCCCTCAATCCCTCTACCCTGATATGAAGCTGCCTCTTTCCCTTTCCAAATATCATATGCGCACTTTTCTTTTTCCAGCTTCTCTTGGGAGGACTATGGGAGTCTTGTATCAAGGTGAAAGAAATAGAACTTTATTTCTGAAAGGCCTCACTGATGTACCATTGTACTTGGGGACACTCCCTTCTCATTCTAATTATTTCAAATTCGCTGCACGGTTGACCCCAGACCAACTAAAGGCACATCTACAGCACTTAATACCCAAGTTGTGCATTTGCTGGCAATCTTTCTAACAGTTTTAACACTACATGGGTTCAATGGAAGCATCTTTTTTCTCTACGGAAAAATGAGTGGTAGTAGCCCAAAAACAGCATTTTTTTCCCTTCCCCTTCTTACCATATGTATTTCCAATTCAGAGAGGCCCCTGACAAGCACTTGTTTTGGAAAAAACCACCCAAATCAATCTAGTGAAACACTAGCAATGGAATTTTGGGAGACATCTTGCCTTGTTAGTCTGCCTCTGTGTTTTATCTGTATTTTACAACTGTTTCAACTTCTCTGAAGAGTTAAACGTTGCTGGTCACTCATTTATACCCAACAATTCGTCCTAGCTTGAGGGAGATGCCTCTGCACACTATTACATAAGGGCTCTTTGCGCACCACAACAGTAATATGCAAAACCCTCCTAACAACGGTCATCAAGAAGACCCACATTTTAAAAGGAAAGGACCGCAGTCTCTGCAATTTGGTCCCAAAAGAATTTGAGCCCTGTGCCCTCTTGCATTCATGCAAAGTCTTTTGCATGGCTTGGGATTTGAGGGGTTTAGTTTCCGGTGTTAAGAAAATGGGTGAGATCTCCAAGACGAGCGGTTTATTTTCGCAAAGCTATTGCAGGTTTTTCTTTGATGAGCTCAGCTGGAACACTTACTCCTGAAAGTCATTTTTCAAAGTATGTTTCATTGTATTTCACTGGGCAATGTCTCAGACTGTTGAGCCCATTACAGACCTTTGCTGGTGCACAGCCTCTGATTGACACGGGAGAAAAGGGCATGCTTAAATTAGTTGGAACCGAAGGACTTAATGTTGCCCATTAAAACCAGTCTTCCTGCTCGGTCTGTCAAAAGTGGTTCAAGTGCACAAGGACAACATCACTGCAGTTTGTGATCAAGCAGTGTGGAACTCTGGTGCTCTTTTCTTTACTACAGTCAAGCTTTGACCGTGGGCCATTACAAACTTCTTTCCAGTGGCATTGCTTAAAGAGGGTGGCGTCAGAGGCAGACACCCAGTCACTTCCAAGACGATTGAGAAATTAACCAAGATGCATTTCCAAAGTTTTTTCTGCAATGACGTGTCACTCATATTTGTTATCCTTAATACTACAGTGTGTCGGTCTTATGTGTTGTCTGTAGGGAAAGGTCAGAATTCCTTGGGGTAAACTGGCCTACATGTATGTTTGGGCAAGTTCATCCCTCGTGCGCCGTTCAGTCACAATGTTCTTCAGAGTTTTGAAGTACAGCATGGAATGAACAATGATTCTGATCATTTCAATAGTGCATAGTTAATTTTCGTTGTCCGTTCGTTTGTCCTTTGACAATGGCTTGCTGTCTCTTCCTATGGGGAAAGACATGGCTCATGGGAAATAGTTGATCATCACTCCTACAAAACATTGCTCTGCTTTTAAAACTGGTACCTTGAGGAGCTAGTTTATGCTAGAATGACCTGAGGCATAACATAAAAATAGTGTGCGCCTCATTACGAGTTCGGCCGGTAGCCATGCCGCTATTGGCGGCATGGCTGCCGCCGAAATCGCATCTGTGTCCTCGGAATGAGGACTTACCGGGCCATTCCGAGTTCGGATGGCCCGGTAATTCCTCCCTCAAGGACCCGGACACGGTCCTTCCCCATTCCCATTTCAGCCCCATAGGGCTGAATGGGAATGAGAGGGGGAGCAAACAATGGGCCATAACAAGATGGCCCGTTGTTTGCTCCCTCTTCCCCTCGCGGGACCCGGTAAGCACGCCTGGTTGTCCCAGGCGTGCTTAACTTGTCCCGCGAGGGGACCTCGTAATGTGGCGGAACGGGTTGAACGGCGCCGTCACTTTTTACGGCGCCGTTTAACCCGTTCCGCCAGGGTCGTAATGAGGCCCTGTGTGTCAACACAACAGCCATCTAAGCTACTGCACAAAAACAAGTGTATACTTTTTTGTAATTTTGCTCTGGATAATCCAAATATCAAGCTTTTGACTACACCCATAAAAGAGGTCATGGCTTGGGTCCCATTTGTCCAACACAGCAACTGGGATGCACACCTGTAAATGCGTACCCTGAAGTCTCATACATGGATAGCACATTATAAAATATCAAATAAACAACGTTTCATGTATTAAAAACTACTTGCAGAGGTGAAATAAAAGATAATTTGTAGAAGCATTACCTTTAGGCATAACCTTGAGGGTCTCCTCTGTTAATGCCCCATTAGAAAACCTCATCACCAGTACTAGCCTTAGTTTACTTAATATGCAATCATTCTGAGCACATCACTTAATATATCTTAGACTGCCTCTTCTAGAGCCTACTTTTGCTAGTAGGGTTAGTGAGTTACACACTTTATTCAGCAAGGTGCCTTCTACACTTCTCCATGCCGTATAGCCTTCACTCAAATAGTCTGGTCAGGCGTCCATTTCTTCTTTTTTTATTTCATCTTTTTATCGATAAACCAGGATGCTTCGGCATTAAAAAAAAAAGACAGCAGTAAACATACAGATAATATTGTAAAGATAGCCTCTATATCCTAACTGTTCGCAATTGCATTGTTTCCAGGCGCTCTGGCGGATCTAAAAATAAAAGGAGTTGGGTTGTTATCGGGAAAGAGCTCGGGTGCTTTTGCTATGTTGTTGGTAGCTTCAGCGGAGGAAAAACGGTCACAGGTTTGCTTCTAAATGGTCTGGGTTGGTGGGCATGCAAAGTATTTGTGTCCATATGGGAAACCTTGAGTGCCCATGGCAAAGGATGCATTGGATGTGCAGAGATTGTTTGAGTTACTGAAGGAGGTGTGGAGTTCTGCTGCTTGGCGTCAGGGGGAAGGCTTTTTTGGGGGGTTCCATGCGTCTGCGTGTGTGGCTGTTTGTTCGCACGTGGTATGTTTGCATGAATAGGGAGGATTTTTGGATGGGTTAGTGGAGAAAAATGTGCACTCCTCATGGCATTCAGTTGTCGCAGTTGTGCAGGTAGCTTGAGGGTTAACTAAAACCCAGTCTGCCGTTGTCAGCTAAGCTACGTTTGGTCTCTCAGACAATGGCCTATAGCTTGTGAGTTAGCAAGGCCTATTAGCCATGTTTTTCCGATTTCCTGAATGTCAGGAGTTGGTCTATTGTGCGTATTTTCTTAGGGGACGAGGTGGGAGTTTCATTGAGATGCAGGAAAATGCTGATCTACCATATTTCCTTTGCAAACAACATTTGGGTTCAAACCTTATGACATGGCTAGCCATTGAGGGTTCTGTTTGGTCGGTAGATGGCGATTTCTTTCTTGAAGGAATTCTACTCGGACGGTGAATTGCTCTGTGGTGCATGCAAACTGTTTTGAAATAGATCCTTTTAATTACTGGTATTCAGTGTAGGAATAGTATTGCTGGTGTAATGTATGCTTTCTTGGCGAGTTTTACTGCAGCATTCGGAATTCATTGCAGTTTTTTGGCTAGGTAGTCTGGCATGCCAAAGTAGATGATGTTGAATAGTCTATTCTTGACATGACAAGTGAGATAATGGTTAATGTGTGGAAAATGAGAAAGGCAATATCCCTCTGCTAGATTGTAGCATGAATAAACATCTCTTTATTACTGCACTAACTTGAGGTTCCAGTGTTAGCTCATTCAGAATTCAAAGACTTAACCACCTTGGAACTTTCTAGTCTGGTTCCCATTTCCATAGGCCCTGACATGGGAGTTGGATAGAAGGGTTGATGGGCGTCATCACTATTTCAGTTTTATCCGGGTTGAGTTTAAGGTTGTTCATTCATGGATTGATTTAGGAGAGGCAATTGACAAGGGTTTGGTTCATGAGCCTGCTGGTGGCAATTTTGTAGAGTATTTGAGTATCTATGTAGTTACAGCATGTAAGCCTTTGTCGTTTCAGGAGTTTCATGAGGAGCCATACAGATGTTGAAAAGTAGTGGTGAGGGATGAGTCTAGTGGAACACCACATGTATGGGTTAGGTTGAGCGGAAAGGGAAAAACTGGGTGGTTTTGGTTCCATCCGGAAGGATTTCATCCATTGTTTACTATAAGTTGATATGAATGTATCTTGCTCGTTTGCAAAGTAATAAGTAAACATACCTGGACAGTTTGTCTCCATTTCTAATTGCACAAAACTAGAAGGGTCCTGTGCATACAATGTAACCAGTCATAGGCAAAAGCAATATATGACATTTTAGAAAATTACATGTCAATAAGTGTGTATATATGCAATGAATGTGATATAAAAGCAAGCTAAAATCACAAACACACTAACAAGACACTATTACAGGCGAAGTTCCATTATCATGAACACAGCCCTACCCAAGCTTAACACACACACCAATTGTACCTGAACAGGAAAGCACAAATATCAAAAGGTGGAGCAAAATGAAACTGACCATAAGATTTTGTATGCTTATTAAGAAAAACACCAA
This sequence comes from Ambystoma mexicanum, assembly GCF_040938575.1. Taxonomy (NCBI): domain Eukaryota; kingdom Metazoa; phylum Chordata; class Amphibia; order Caudata; family Ambystomatidae; genus Ambystoma; species Ambystoma mexicanum. Next base: position 494,344,713 of record NC_090936.1, on the reverse strand, counting down.
AAACAAAAGACAGTGTCTAATCCCGTCTGGTCTGAGTTTATGGAAATTGTTCAAACCATGATTGCAGAAGCCTGTGATGGCAAAAGACTTTAAAGCCCATCAGGGGCAAATGTAATTAAAAAAAAGATTTTTCAGAAAAAAAAATATAATTAAACAAAAACAAATGTGGTCATTTGTAGGTCAACTAGAGTTTCACCTTAAGGTGTTATCACTCACATAGACTCCACCTTCATCAGGGACACAATTTCCTGGTAGGGAAAATTCTCTATGAAATAACCAATACGCTCTGCACAGTAAACTCTCTGTGTGACCGAATCACAACAAAAGAATCAGGGGCCAAAGCCCAACTGCTATAGCTCCAGAGAACTGGATTTTTCTTTTTTATTAAGCTTTTTTTAGTTTACAACTTAACTTTGAATGCTATTTAATTAAATACCTAAAACCGAAGAAATAAAAGAAAAAAACAACTTTTCCATATACAAGATAAAATAAAAAGTAAATGAAGTAGAGTGAATAAGTAAATAAAATAGAAAAGAAAGGTGGTGACACAGAGTACTTTAATGGGTGAGAGGTCACTGTCATATGAAGGTAAAAAAAAGAGAATCCAGAATCAATCATGGTCTATTTCTTCACATTTTGTAAGTTAATGACATTCTCTACTTCACAAGCTTATCAAGGGTATCCTTTAAAAATGCTAATAATGCCAGTGTCAGTGATTCTTTTCCCTTGAATCAGAGTGCCCCATTCTTCTTTTGGTGTCCTGGTAATGGAATTATTTAGAAATGTACCCAAATATTTTGATCTTAATTTGTTCAGTGCCGGGCATTGTATCGTGAGGTGAAATCAAATGGCTGAGAACAGAGTCTACATGAATAATTTCACTCACTTTCGATCAGCCATCTCCGTTACTTCGTTTGTGGGAAACAGGTTTAAGCAGAATCTCAAACTGATGCCCAAGGGCAGGTGCTGGAAACGTTTTTATATAGTTGGGAGTCATGCCTCTTTTTCTGAAGTCGGTGCCTATTTTCTTTTACATGGCCTGGGTTTTCTAGCACTGTTTCTTCTGAGGGCCACATTTTCTTATATAGCTATACATATCCTTCCCCATTCAAGGAAGGGCCTTTCTTCAGGGCGTTCAGTACTTCAAAACCACCTTCCACAGGGGGGCACAGACATTTCCGTAAGAAAGATCGTGTTTTCCACTCCATAACTGCATGGAGCGACGTTAAGCCAAGCTCTCTCCTTATGATCTCAATGGGTAAGGAGTAGGGCATGCTAAAAACTTTCCAGAAGAGGCCCTCGACTTGTTGCCGAGCTGACCCTGCAAACGTCAGTTGTGCTTCTGCGGCGTAGGTAAGTATAGGCATAACTGAGCTTGTAAAACTCAATAACTGGGGATAAAGAGAACTTGCAGTACCTTCGCTTGATGATTCTGGCTTGAGTAGCCAGGTTCCTAGCTTTAGATTTTAAGGCCATCAATCCAAAGGAGTCATTGATCCTGTTGTTCAACGATGATCCGAGGTACGTCATTTCAGCAATGTCTGGGACTTTCTCCCCTTTTAGGAACCAAGCTCTCTTAGTATAGTGTATCCCTCTAGCGTTTCCTAATGTTAAAATCTTTGATTTTTTTTAAATTTATCTTTACCGCATTAGAGTCGACGTAGGTGGCCAGTGCGTCTAGCTATCGTTGCAAGCCTATCTCCGTTTGATCTAATTACAGGAGATCATCTGCGTAGAGGAGTCTGCCCACAGCCATTCCAGAAATCTGCAGTGGAAAGCATCTCACATTGATGAAGACCTCTTCTATGTCCGAAATGTAGAGATTAAAGATTGCCGGGGCAAGCCGACAACCTTGCTTTATGCCCTTGGAAGTTGGCATTTCGCCGGATAAGGTCCATCTCTTGTCAAGTCCAACTCTGATTGTGGTTGAAGTGTAGAGTTGTTCCCAAACTTCTCTTAGTTGAGTCGGGCATTCCCCATTTTTGCAGTTTTAACAGGAGTATTTTCCTGTCTTTTGAGTCAAATGCATGTGCCAAGTCTATAGATGCAATGTAAAATTTTCTGTTTTTAGTGGCTTTTACACTGCAGTTGAAAAGGTTGATCAAAAATAGATTTAGGGCAGTACCTTTACCCGTTTTAAATCGCGACTGCCAAGGGTCCTAATGTTTTGAGGCACTCCAGGTGTTCAGTTCTTTCCAGAGAATTGATGATAACAATTAGCCCACTACCTCCCGAAGGGCTATAGGCCTGTAGTTGGTAGGGTCTGACCCATTGCCCTTCTTGTAGATGGGCACCACAATCGATTTAGCCCATGACTGGGGTATGGTCTTTTTGGCTTTGATTTTCTGAAATAATTTCACCATGAAGTCTGCCCAAAAGTCTTTCTTTTTTAACGAGAGCGTTGATAAGGCCGTCTAGCCCTGCGGACCCGGAGCTGCTAGATTTTGTTTATCAAGTTGACCATTTCTTCCTTGTTGATTACAAAAGACCATACACTGTTACTGATGATCACTGGCCTTGATACGGGAACTACCTCATTATTAAACAATCTGCTGTAGTGGTTCTCCCATACCCTTGAAGATACTGAGTTACCAAGTACAGCATCGTGAGGAGCTGTTAGGGCATTGAACACCTTCCACATACCAGCTATGGTCTTTGTAGCTAGAAGCTTTAGCATGTTCTCACCATCCAGTTGAAATAATCGGCTTGTATGAAATTTTAACCAATTGAACGATTAAGTGCCCCCGTCTAACTGCCTCAGCGGTCATAGGTGTTACAAGATTTCTATGGGTCCGGCGTAGTTTAACGCCTTCTTCATATCCGCCACTTCTTGGTTAAATACATACTTTACTACGTATTCTCTTCTATTTCCTACTCCTCGTTTACCTTCAAATGATTTTAACATCAATGGGTAATCCAGCATCGAAAAATAATTTCCTGGTTCGTCTTTAAAGGAGCCAGATATTGAAAAGTTCATAAGGAGGTCCATCCCTGTGTTTTTGATTCAAAACGATTCTGGCCTGGTGTAAATTCCAGGGTCGGTGGGGGGGGGAGGGGGTGATTTGATGGGGTTGGGGCGGAGGTTGTGAATTCAGTCGATTCGAAGGGAGATTACCTTCAGCCCAGTGAATTCCTTTTATCTGTATGAGGTTATGATCGCTTTGAGTAGTTCTTATGACATTCATTGTCAGATTTTCTGAGGCAAATACATAAACCAAGATTTTAGCCTGGTCTCGCACTTCCATGTTTTTGGTGGAGGGATATCACCAATTGGATGTCCATTAATGATGTTAATGTTACTTTTTTTTATTCCTCCCTCCAGAGAGGACCTCTAGTAACCTTTGATGTTGCATTTACTGGTAGATTAGTTATTAGTTCCTTGGCATCATTAAAGCATTCAACATTAAGGTCACCACATATCAATATGTCTAAATTACTATGTGCCAGCCTTTCTTGATCGATGTAGGTCATTACTATTTCAGTGAAGTTGGTAGCCATAAGAGAGGCCGGATTCCAATAGAGGTTTCATACCAAGAGCGATCTATAGCGGATCACACTAATGAATATGTTTTCTAGTACAAGTTGGACTAGGGGAGTTGGATTCCTCCTAGAACACACCGTCCAACCACAAGATCTATTAATGGCGATGATCATGCCAGCCGTAGGTCATCCAGCTACTCCTTTTGAGGCAGTATTAGGGTAGACTTCAAACCCCTCCAGGATTGGGGCCTCCCTCAACCAAGTTTCCTGGAGGCATAAGACATCATATTCCTCAAAGACCAAGTCTCCTATACCAAACAGGTGCATTAAACCCCTACTGTTCCAAGATCCAAATGTCACCACTTCATATGGGGTAGTGATGGTGTCTTGCGTGGCCTGTAGGCGTTAGGATTTTGAAGCCAATGTTGCTGCTAAACATCTCCAATCCTCATCGATCAGGTCTTGATTTTCTTTTTCCTTAATAAGTGGTGTTGTCTTTTATACCCCCAGGTCTATCGTTCAAGACACGTCTCAAAGGCTGAACTTTCAGTGCCCCTCGTACCCAGCCAGTACGTTCCTCTTTAGAGCATTTATCAAACATGTCCATGGACGTACATGTATCTACTTCCTTGTACACCTTAGACCTGCCGGTAGGACCCTCTAACAGGTTTCTAGAGGTCGAATCACTTGCTTCCTGTTCTTTCAGACTAAATCCCATACTCAATAGTCTTGCACCTTCTTTGTCCAAGATGTGCTTCACTCTGAGATGTGAATTACTACTTGATCCAGCCTGTGTTCATCAAAGAACTAAATCAGGTGCAAGTCCTTCGAGTTAATTGTCTTCAGTTCTGGGACACTTTGTATAAGCCTCATCACATTCGCCCTGTTTAAAGTCAATTTATCGTTGATTTTCAGCACCCTCTCCAAGTTTTATTTATAGACCGTGTTCTTGACTTGTTGGGCAGATTTGGTTGCAATTGTGAGGCTCTCATCCTTGAATACTATTCAAACTCCTGATACTAGGGCCTTCTCTCTACTCCCTTTGAATCCCTTTCTTTTTAGGTCTAGTCTCTTGTATTCGTCTCTTAAGTATTGATCTGCATCCTTCAGATCATTTGCTGTGTCCCAGGCATCCCTGTCGGTTGATGAGTTAGTAGTACGTTTGCAGCCTTTTCTTGGTTAAGTACTCGAGACTACCCGCTCATTAACCAAGAACCTGACTGAGTGAGGTTTTAGGTATCGGCTCTCGCTCTTCTATAAAAAGGCCCTCCCTTCATCTGCTGTTCCAAAGCCATATTCCTCGTTGTTGTGCTGCTAATCTCCGGCTTGATCCCCCCCCATAGGGCGTGTCAGTCGAATCTAAACTAAACACCTCCACCCCATCTGAGTTTGTCCACGTCTCCTTTTGACACACCCGTATCTTCGAAAATCTTGTCCTGTGTCAATATCCTCCTGGGCAGGAGCAGTAATATAACAAGTCTTGTCGTTCTAGGAATTTGGTACAAGTGTCTTTTCCGGGCGTTCAAAGACCACCGCTTTAGTTGGTTTTGTTATATTACGAACAGTGGTCATAGCTATTTTTAATCGAGTTTTAGCCATTTTGAATCGAGTCCCTCTTCCAGTCTGCTGGGGTGCTTACAATGTATTTTTCACCATTCCTTTTCTGTTCAACTTCAATTTTTCTTTTAGAGCAGTCCTTTTTGTTTGCATAGACTCTCTCCGGTTCCAACCGATTCGGCCCCTCCCAATTTACTAAAGATGTTATAAGTCTTGGGTGGTGGTTGGGGGGCACGGATCTTTGTTTGGAGCCAACTGCTTCACTGGATTGTGAGTACGTGCCAGATGGTATAACAGCCTCTGGTGTACTCCCAAGGTGTGGTGAAAATACTGCAGAGTCCTTGTTCCTGGATAGTTGATCCATACCCTGCTCTTCTTGCAGAAGTATGTCTTCCATGTTACTTCTGCTATTTGGGCATTGATTTCTCTCACCAATATGTAAGGGACCCTCATCACTGGCCACTGATTGTTGGTCTGATTGGAGGGTTCCATGTAATAATGTCGCCACAAAAATCTCGCCATGCAAAAATATCGCCTAAAAATGGTCGCTTTTTGTGCCGACATTATTGCATGGAACATGCAGGGGACACCCCCACAACCCCCAAATTTATTTATTTTGCCCCTGTCGCCATATATATGGTCACCCAAATAATATCGCCACAACATTTTCCCGGCGATATGATTTACAGCAACCATATATATATGGCGATATTACCTGATACCGATTGGAGGCCACCTTTCTGGGATCATCCACCAGTAGCTGATTTTTACCTTGTGTATTAGCAATTAATCTTTCCCATCTTTCCATGTCCAAAATTATTGATTCAATTATACTTTTCAGGATATGAGTAATTTGTTCCGTTTTTTTTGTCCAAGTTGTTTTGCAGAGCAGTCATGAATCCTACGTATTTCAGTTTAGTGTGAAGCATGGCAATCACTGTGGTCTGGTCTTTAAGTTGGTCGTTTTGATTTTCAATAAGCTTCATAAAGGGGCCATTGTTATGACAAAAGCGGTTATAGTTGGTCAATGTTATTAGATGTGTTTTCGTCCTTCCCTTGTTCCACCTGTGAAGCTACTTGATCCATTAACAGATCGTCTGTTGGGCGGGTACGTAGGTCAATGGATGACAATCTTTGACGTTTACTTCTTGAAGTGTTTATTTGATGCCATGTTTATAGTGGTCTGCCCTATAATTCTAGGATCCCGTTTTGTTAATTTATCTGTCAGTTATCCCCCCCCCCATCCCAACCCAGATTCGGAGATCTGTATCAATATTTGGTGCTTGCAATGTAGATGTGGAGGTAGTTTCTTCTGAGTCCCGCCCAGTATCAGTCCCCTTCCCGTGCCGGTTAGTTGGCGTGGCATGTGTAAACTCAGACAATGCAACGTTTGTCCGGGGTCCCTTTGGACCCTGACTCAATGTATCTACAAATCTCGTATCAATTGTACTTTGTGGGTTCAAGATTTTTGGGTGGGGAGAACCATACTATTTTGCAGAATCCTGTTACACCACCCCCCAAATACCCCCCACACCCTGCTTCCGAGGTCTGACCCTCATTTTTCCTGGTGTAAAAAAGAACCGTTAGGTTCCTTGTAAAGAAGCTGGAGTAATACCTCTAGGTTTCCATAGGCTTGTGGCCATGGTTTGTAGAGGTTTATTAGCTGCAGTTTGCTTGGGATTTAAACCAAATGTGCATAAGGTTGGTGGTTCGACTTCACTAGTTGTGTTATGTTTCCGCAAGACGTGTCTGAGTGGTCCCTTGAGGGGAACCGCTACCCCCTACCTCTAAGGATAGCACCAGTGCAGCCACTGTTGTAGTTGTTTGAGTATATATGTCATTGCTCACCAATGGTAAAGAGCCTACCGAGGAATTAATTGGGACTATGTCCACTGAGCCCGTTGTTTCCTTTAATTTCTCTATATGGTTATGTGCTAGGTTTTCTGACCCCACACCCGGGGACAGAACAACTTCCTGCAAGATGTTTTTATGCAAAGTAGTTTGTAGTGAAATTTCGACTCTGGGAGTCAACTGGCATCCACAGGGCTCCAAGGTGGATTTGTCTAGGAGTTTATCCATAAATATGCCGTGGGTTTGTCCATATTAAATGCCATAGTTGACGCAACCATGGTTGACACAGTCTCATCCATACTCTCAATGTAGTCTGTTTCAGCAGGATCGTATATTAAGCAAGGTGACGTGTTTAAGTCTGCAGTTCTCATCATGCATAAAGTTTTAAATATATGGTTGCCACGACACGGATCTGAAACGAATCTGGGACTTGGTCTACGTCTATCTCTCTTTGTCTCTTGGTGTCTCTTCAATGCCGAGAAACTCCACTGTCTCATGAACTTCAGAACTTCACAGTTATAGGGTTCCGCATGGAGGGGAGGGGGATCAGGGGGAGACGCAGGCAATCACACAGGCAGGTACTCTTATCAATACCACCTCACCTGCTTCTAGTGCTTTTCCAGGTACCCCCGCTATGATAGGACTGCACTTTTAGTCGTTCTCGTGGACTCCAGGGAGATTAGTGTTCATAAATCTTGTGTCAGATGAAATACTAACGTAACCACGCAGAATACCGTTGAACACTTTACCCTCACTTTCCGCTCCGCATCCACCGCACAGAACGGTTAAACGGGCCGCACTGCTCCCTGGGAAATCTGGTTAAAGTGATACCAGCCACTGCATTGTAGATCTGTACCAATGTTCAAGGCGTTGGTTGCCAAACAGTGTGCACATGTGCGCCAAAATGCAGAGATTTTTCAGAGCCAAGAGGTCTAACTGGGAGCATGTTTTAGCTCTGAATCCATAAATGGGGCATAGGTTGCCGAATAGTTTGCACATGTGTGATTTGCCAAAGATTTGCTCGCCTACACATTAGGCTGAGCAGCGGAAGGCAGATCTTCTAGAAAACCACTCTCTCAAAACACCTTTGCAAATATTCAGCAGTTTCATTTAAATTTTACTTAGCCCTGGTAACGTGCTTTCGATTGGATGTTCCTCCCATGTATTCCTCATCTTCTTATAATCACACTCTAGCTTTGCTGCTTTGGAAATTATTCGACAGAGAGCGCTGTGTACAGTGTTGTCAAGTCTTTGTCCCTCGAGGGCCTCCATTCGACATCAGTATAAGTAGTGCACGCAGCACCCGTTGGCTTCAGTTCTGTTTTTTCCCTCCTTCTTGAAGAGGAATTACCAGGCGTATCTTAGACCGCAGGCTCACAGAAAGCGTAGAGTGTAATAACACGTAAAGTGTACGCACGGTAGGCTGGGAGGGGCGAGGAGGAATACGTGAGGAACTTTCAATCGAAAGAACGTTACCAGGGGTAAGTAACTTGTTCTTCGAATGGGTTGTGTCCTTCCATGTATTCCTCATTTTATGATGGACTCTCAAAGCAGTAATAAGTTGGAGGTGGGAGTACCAATTAAATTTAGATCTAATCATGGACGGAATAGAGGATGGCTTTTGCAAAATGTCCTCCCTGACTGGAAGATTAATCCAGACAGTAATGTCTTACAAATGTATGGATAGACAACCAAGTGGCCGCTGAACAAATATTGATTGGGACACCCCTTTGAAGAGCAGCAGAGGTTGCCATGCCCCTTGTGTAATGAGCCCTTTGGCCTTCTGGCGGGTCTTTGCACGCTAATCAGTAGCATTCGCCAATAGCTAGGAGGATCCGTTCGATTAGTAACTGCAAGGCCCAATTTCAGACCAGTATAGCCAATAAATAGTGGGTCATCCTGGCAAAATTTAGCCATTCTGGATATATAAAAACAAAGCCCTTTTTGGGTCCATTCTATGCTGCCTCTCCTCCTCCTTGCCTGGATGAGGAGGTGGATAGAAGGTTAGTAAGGTAATTTTTTGTGACAAGTGGAAGTCGGAGACTACCTTTGGTAAAAACAAAGGATTTACCTAGAGAATAAGGATGAGGAGGTTTGCATGAGAGTCTGCAACTCGCTTACACTGCGGGCTGACGTTATTGCAATAAGCAAAAAGGTTTTTAATGTAAAGAGTATTTAAGGACATGAGTGTAAGGGCTCAAAGGGAATGTATGTTAAAATCTTAACGCAAGATTAAGGTCCCATACAGGTATATTCAATGGAACTGGTGGATATACATCAGTAAGGCCTTTTAAGATCCCTCTGTCCAATTCTTAAAATATGAATAATCCTCTGAGGAATGCTTGAAAATGGAAAGCGCTGCTAGGTAACCTTTCATTCCAATCTGGAGCCCCAGATTTGCTAATTGCAACAGAAAGGAAAGCACTGCAGGTGTCACAGAAATGGATCCACATTCTTAGCTCAGCAACGGTACAAAGATTTAGTTGCTGGTCTTCTGGCAGAAAGCAAAATCTCCATTACATCATCAGGGAGGTCCCAATCCTTGCATCGCAGCCTTTCAGAAACCATGCGTGAAGGCTGAGTGTCTTGACTTCTGGATGGAGATCCCAACCTTCCTCTTGCGAGAGTAGATCCTCTCTTTGTGGAAGACATATTGGAGGGCAGATGGACATTTCCATAGGGTACCACGTCCACCTGGCCAAATCCGGAGCAATTAGGATCATGGATTTCCCGAACTTTCTCAACCTCCTGATCAAAGGAGGAATGACTGGGTCTGGGGGAACTGCATACAGGAGTGGAAATTCCCAGTCCACCACGAATGAGTCTCCTAGAGCTCCTCTTGGGGGAAATTCCCTGGAGCAGTACTGTTCACACTTCCGGTTGACATTGGTCGCAAACAGATCCACTTGAGGGGTTCCCCAAAGGGTGAAGATCTCTTGAAGGACTTCCTGAGCTAGGACCGACTCGTGGGAGACTGCTCAGCCTGTTCAGAGCGTCCAGCGACATGTTCTGCTCTCCGGCTAGGTGAACTGCTGATAGAGAGATTCCTTCTTGTATTGCCCAGAATCAGAGCTGCATTGCCTCTCTGCACAGTGGTAATGACCCGACACAACCTCTCTTGTTGCAGTAGTACACGGCTACCGTGTGGTCGTTCATTATCACAACATTCTTTCCCTGTATAGAGGGCAGGAAGGCTTTCAGTGCTAGTCTCATCGCACTAAGCTCCAAAAGGTTGACATGTAGTTTGAACTGTGATGAGACCAACAACCGCCGATTCTTAGATAGTTGGGTGTGGGCTCTACACCACTAGAGTGAGGAGTCCATCACTAGTTATCTTCAGCCATGGTTGCCAAAACGATTCTCCCTTGAGAACTTTGTCTTTGCAAGCCTACCACAGAAGGTCCTGAGCAACTCTGCCTGGAACTTGCAGGTGGTCCGACATCTTGCCTGAGAACAGGGACCACTGAGTCCTGAGAGCCCATTGGAGGGATCTCATTCTCCAGCGAGCCTCTGGCACCAGGAAAATGTAGGATGCCATGAGACCGAGCAACCTCAGAAAATCGAAGGCCAGAAGTTGCTCAGCACTCTGGAAATTGGTAACGATCTGCAGAATGTGTTAAGCTCTCACCTCGGGAGGCGACGCTTTCCTCGAGGAAGTATCCAGGACTGCTCCAATAAAGTTGAGTCTTTGGGATGGTATCATGTGGGACTTCTTGAAATTGAGGGAGAAGCCCAGTCTTTGGAGCAAGTGGCAGGTTATGCTGCTATGTTCCCGGGCTTGCTCGGGTGAATGAGCCCTGATTAGCCAATCCTCCAGGTAGGGGTAGACGTGAATTCCCCCCTCTCCTGAGACTCGTTGCCACCACTGCCATCAACTTGGTGAAGACCCTTGGGCGGGGTTCAGCACGAATGGCAGAACCCTAAACTGAAAATGAGAAGTGCCAACTGCGAACCTCAGGGAATTTCTGTGCTTGAGATGGATTGGCACATGAAAGTAAGCATCCCGAAGGTCCAATGATAACACCCAGTCTTGGAGTTGGAGAGTATGAAGGATCTGAGAAAGGGTAACCATGCTGAACTTGTTTGGATACTGCAGACAGCATTAGCAGAGCCATGGCTGCTAGCACAGCGTTAGGCAGATTTGCGTGGTTGAGGAAGTCAGGGTTTGCACCAGATGTCCAGGCAAGACTACTCAACATGCCATTTGACGGCTCGATGTTTGACAGCAAGGCGGGTGAGGCTGCATCCTCAAAGATTTGCATCATCTCACTACGAAATGCATCCCACTCAGCAGGGGAATCTGATTTCGTAGGACACCCGATTACCTCTGCCCTGGAATCGCTGGTGTCGAAGGTGACCTATGACGCCTCTTCTTGGCCTTCTTAGAGGACGAAGAATTGCGCGATAAATCAGGACCTTTTTGGTTTTGCATCGGGAAGAATCCCTCGACTCATCTGTCTTTTTCTCCCTCTTCGAAGGGGACTTCGACACCAACCTTGCCACCACCAGTTTACCGCTACGCTCCCCGAGAGCCTTCTCGGTCATCGCCTGTCAGGAACCACAGTTCGCAGTAATGTGCCCGGAGCCCAGACACCACAGACATGTGGTGGGGGCTGGTGATCGACATTTCCAACCCGCAGCCTTGACCTTTTTAAAACCCGACTGGGGCGTCAATTGAGTCTTGGACGATGACATTTTCTAACTAAAATCTTTCACTGAAGCACGTTGTAATTCACTGTAAGCATTAGATCGGAAAACAAACCAACAGGCGCTGCATGCGCTTATATTGATGAGGACGTCGAACGGAGGCCATTGAGGGACATCAACAACACTGTACACAACGCCCTCTGTCGAAAATAAATTCCGAAGCAGCGAAGCTGGAAAGGTAATTATAAGATGAGCAATACATGGGAGGACAATCCATTAGAATAATTGTTTACAGTTTGCGCCCTATGGGCTTTAAAGTCTTTTTGCCATCACAGGCTTATACAATCATGGCTTGAACATTTTCTAGAACCTTAGACCAGACTCGATTAGATAGTCTTTTGTTTTCGGCGTTTTCCTTAATAAGCATTACAAAATATATTTTTTATGTGCACAGTTGTGAAACATTTGGCAACACTCGTGCTTTATTGTTTAGGTATGATTGATGTGTGGGTTATGTTTGGGTAGGTCTGTGTTCATGATAATGGCACTTGACTAGTAATACTGCCTTTTTAGTGTTTTTGTGATTTTCGTTTGCTTTTGTATCCCATTCATTGCATACATACATACTCATTGACCTTTAATTGTTCAATACATTTTCATATATTGCTTTTGCCTCCGACTGGTTACATTGTACGCACAGGACCCTTCTTGTTTTGCGCTTCTTGATCCCCAATGGTCCTATAAGTTTCTAGATTAAATTGGGGTAACCTCTTGTTTGTGTTGCTCTATTTGTAATACAGGCAGCACATTACCCCTGTACATAGAGTATTGACCCAGTTGCTCCGTTTCTCTCCAATCAGTTTCGCACCAATGTCTCTTTGTCTTAAGTTGGTTCACTATTAGTTTGTCTACATTGGACCCAATATAGTCTGTAAGAGGATTCAATTCAACACTACAGCTAAGTCAACGCCTAGTCTGGAATACTGAATGAAAACCCTTATTGATATATCTTTAGGTCCAGTTCATGCGTTCTGGATGACTACCCTTATATAACACCCCTCTCTTGGAATCCCCCTGACCCCACTGAGCCAAGAAGTAGTTCTGTTTTGCAAGTTTAAAAGGTTTATTTGATAATTTAAAATAGATATATATATCACGCTTTATAATAAATTAATAATTGAATAGCACACTGGTAAATAGGAACAAAAGAAGAAGGTGGTACAAAATGCTTTATGGAGTTCAAATGGATGCAAGGTTGAATGAATGAAATGCAGTATAGAAATACTCAATATGATTTCAACAAAACAATGTAATCACTTTTCTCTGGCAATCCCCTCCCCCCCTTGATGCAAGGCAAGGAAATGGAAGGAAAACACACAGTTCTCAGAAATGCAATCAATGTAATCAGTTCAATCCAGCAAGCTTAGACAACAGAAAACAGATAGGAGTTTTGAAAACACAGGCCCAAATGCTTTGATATGTGCTAGCAATGGATGAGAAATATGCTAAACGCTTTTAATTCCCTTACAGAGGTTCAGGGTGAGTGGTATCTAGTTAATATTAGTCCAGGCTCACACTAGCAATGATGCAGGGATAGTTAGCAGGTTAAACGAATTTCTGGCCAATGGAAAGCAAACAGCAGCAGTTTTTACATGTGAAGAAATTGCAAATCGCGGTAAAATTCGCGGATGCGCCGAGCGCTATTACAAAGGAACCGCAAGGACTATCTCTACCGTTTTGGGGTCCTAGAAAAGCCTGGGATCTCAGCTTCCAAATGAAAGTTATTGCAAGTCTCTAGCCCAAACGGTTGCGGAGATATGAGTAATTTAGTAAAGGTCGTTTTTGGTTTTGTAAATTTTAAACGCACACTTTTTCAAAATGACAAGTGACAAATTTTTGCAGCTAGAATGACAGGTGACAGCTAGGAGGCAGTTCTACTTAGGTTAAATAGATTGAATTATATGATTTTAACTAGGAGATTGGTTCTGCACAGTTTTCTAGGTACTCACACTATATTCTTGGGTGAAATGGGCCTCGCCATGGATCTGGTCAGGGTTTTAGACTGGGCTCTGGTCACTCTCTGGGCACAGCACTGCTTTCTCCCTCTGGTCTGGTCTCTTAGTTCTGGATAGATTGAAGTCTCTAGTTTGGCTTTCTGGAGGTTGATGGAGGTAAGTATGGATTTTTCCGGCAGAGCGTCCCGCTGCAAATGGATTTTGAAAGTCCCTATCTGTCCTGTCTGTCTGCTTTTATGTGTTTAGAATGTGGGTGTGTTCTAGCATCACTGACCCTACCTCTCTCTCAGCTTCTAATTGGTCAAACTTCCATTCCTCCGCTTGATTGGCAAACTGAACTGTGAGTCAGATTGATGTCATTTTACAGCCTGCAGAAAGTCCACTCCTCCTGTCAACTTACACACAAATCTAGATTTGAAACAAATACATATTTGCAGAGGTACATATTGTTTTAAAATCATATGCACCCATCATGCATTACAGGAGGTATCCCCTGTTCAAACTCTGCTCTTCCTGGGAGCTTGCATTCAGAACTGGCACATATTTCACTTTTTAACTGCTTTTTCAATTTCCGACATGGACCCAACTTTACATACATGTGTGCAGGGGGTAGGGACATTAACTGATGAAGTTTCAGATTTTTAACATGCACACATTTAGAGTAATATCCACTTTTCCGCTAAAACCCCCCTGAACATACCACCGGTTCCTACCACGTCTTAAACTGTGGGCAGAAAAATCACAAGAATTATGGTATCATTTATAAAATTTTCACATGTCCGCTCTATGAGTTATTCATCTTTTTAAAGTTATGTTCTGGCTCCAAAGGGGTGTGGTTTACCCTCAGCACAAGGTTGAATTTCTGGTTCTTTCCAGTTCTGCCAAGCCAGCTTGCTCTCACAGGCAGTGCTCCTCCCAGCTCCTGCCAAGAGGAAGCTACAATTTACGACTGCGGTAATAAAAACCTTTGCCTGAGTGAAGAGGGCTTTGTTCACCCTCTTGCAGAGCACAGATAATTCAATTATCAGATAGATGGCATATCCTTAGCCTGGGCAGCAAAAGGAAGGTTGGCCTGGGAACACAGTGGTGACTCAAGTTTCACTGCTGATGGGATCCGTTGCTAGGCAAAATCAAGTTCCTTAAGCCAGACCTTCAGCTAACTTTTTGTTGCTTTTAAAATAACTTGTAATTTTACACATGCAGCTAGAATGCTGATTCTAAGTGCAAAACTATGACATTTCAACAGTTACAAAGGCATGTGACACCAAACATAGGTCACTCATTTAATTTAACATTTTCGATTTTGGTGGTTTTAAATCCAGTTGCAGTTAGGCTTAAGCTGCTGACTCCATAGCATTTTTGTTATAAGCATTGTTTTTGGGCTCTTCATTTCCCAGATTTTGTAGGCACACAAAACTCCATTCTGCCAAATGTCTGCTGGTGTTCAGTGAATATTTTGCACATGTTGCAAGGTTTGAAATAGGCATTTTGCTTGCCTTCAGAAAAACACACAGAGTGGTTTTAAAACGCCGGCTTTTGGATAGTGGTGAGTACTGGTACTGCACCCATTTTTGGGATTTAAGAAATGAATTCCCCACAATTCTAGGTTGCATTTGGCAATCAGCATTGCCATTCCCAATGGTTTCAGACTACTGTGCGGGTAGTCCAATGGTGGTTTTAAAGCGCTTTGAAGCTAACCGGCGCTACTGTTTTTCCTTTGGCAACCCATTTCCCTCATGGCAACCCGGCCTTTCATTCTCGCACTGGTGGGTGGCAAGTGAGGCAACCATTTTGGTGGGCGCACAAACTGCGCAGCTTTCCTGGATTTCAGCGCACATGTGGGTTTTCCGCCATCTTGAATTTCCTAAGCCCACAGCACCAAATGTTGTAGCAGGATAGCTTAAACGTGGGTCAGGACACCCAACAAGTCCAAAATCTCACCCAACTTTAATTTGAAACTTTAAAACCCTGTTCAAATCTTTATACAAAGAATTTTTAGGAGGGGCAATGTCATGATGCCTACCCCCAGGCATCCGGACCAAGCCCATCAGCCCCGGGAGCAGGCATCTAGACATTTAATAAAACCTCAGCAGCCCCGGCTAGGGACTATCTGGGTTCAGCGCTGGCGCCTTAGGCTCCAGGCTCATAGTCATTACTTACCTCAGGCAGGCCATGCTGCAAATGACTCCAATCCAACATGAAGCCTGAAAGGGACTATTTTTCTACAGGGACTATTTTTTTACTCGGGTGTGTGTAACGCTCACCTGACTCCCACGGGGGCGCTGGCCTGGTTCGCGCTGCTGTGACCTCGTCTAAGGTGATGCGCAGGGTTCGGAAGACGGACTGGACCGGGCCCCAGATCTGGCTTGTCTGACTCGCAGAAGTATCCTTCTGTAGGTGAGAATAGGGGGTTAACTGTCTGCGGGGTAATGCAATCGGCCTCCCACTTACCCCTCTCAACCTCCTCAAAACCCTTCTGTGCTTCCCCGTAGCGTCTCACCTTAGGGTCTGGAAGGACGAGCTCTCCATCCTGCTTCTGATGCAGGGGCGCGTTGGTATCCAGTTACGTCACTGGATTTTCGGATGGGTGAGAACCAAACTTGCTTGGCTTCCAGGTAAGTTTTTCTATAAGTGGTTCCCCTTGTGACAATGCATTAATGATCTAATGCTAATGCCTTTTTCCCCATAGGGGCCGGGGTACGGAATGCCGGGGAGCAGGCACCGACCCGAGGTGAGCGGTGAAATCCTTGTGGAAATCAGGTAAGTCTTTAATGAGTGTTTTGGTAATGTCTTTTCATTCACTCATTAATGCTGATGTCTTTTTCCCCTTAGGGGCCGGGGTCCGAAAATGCCTGGATGCGGCGCAGACCCGAAATGAAAAGGGAATGACCCAACAGGTAAGTCTTGACATGGAGTTTTAGCTTCCCTTTTCCCCCTTCTTTCTCTCACCTTTGTTCTGGTCTTTTTTCTCCCTAGGTGCGGGGGCGCGACTGCGAATCCGGATGGTCATTGCTGAACATGGAGGCGCCCTGTAAAGGTGAGTAGAATGCGGCGCTGCAGCGATCGATGCGATGTGCTTTTAAAAATAAATGTCTTCCTTTTCAGGATTGTCGGCAAAATGTCTCTGGGATGCAGATTTAGCATGTAAGGCCTTTCCCTCCTTCTGTTCTCTTGTTCCCTTCCTTTGCAGGTGATTCAGGATGCTGGCAGGTGTGGCAGAAGTCAAGATGCAGGAGCAGACACGGTGAGCGTCCAAGCTGCTAGATGCAGAACAACGCGAAGCACGTGTGGCTGATCGGGTGTGGTTTAAATAGCCTTGGAAGAAGTTCCTAGAATGTGTCCTTCCTCCAATCAGGTATGTATCCTTCCCCGACCACGCCCGGGTGGTAAATGAGTCCCACAGGTAAAGTAGTTCCTTTCAGGCCTCAAGGAGGCCGGGGTTCTGCAGCATGGTCTGCATCAGGTAAGTGCACCCAAACACTTTCATAATGAGCCTGGCGCCTATGGCGCCAGGACTGACGTTTTCTATGAGCCTGGCGCCAAAGGCGCCAGGACGCTGTCCAAAGGGCCCCTATAAAGGGTTGCTGGGACCTTCCCCGGGGACTTGATGTCCGCTTTCGGGGAGGCAGGGCCTGAGCCGGCTCCCCGGGAGCGGGCATCGTGACAGTGTGGTTCTAGGGACTTCTTACCTGGGACTACTTTTGAGGCTATTTAAACCACACCCAACCAGCAAAACACGCTTCGCGTTACTCTGCATCCAGCAGCATAACACTCACCGTGCCTGCAGCCTGCATCCAGTCTTCTGCCACGCCCGCCTCGAATCCGGAGCTCCTAAAACAAAGAGGAAAGAAAGGGACAAGGTTAGAACATGAATTTATTTCTATTCCACACCTGATTCTGGATCCATCTTGTCTCCGGACCTGTAAAGAACATCATTTCTGCACGCGCCACACCTCCAGCTGCAGCGCCGCGCCATACTCACCAGTCTTCACAGCATCCTTCGGGTCGGCGCTGCCTCCATCATTTCTTCGCCGAACTTCGGCACCTAGTAGACAAAAGAAAACCACAAGGTGAGCCGAGGGAACCAACAAATATAATTCTTACCACCATAGACTTACCCGATTTACCACCGGAGGCATCCTTTTGTGACTCTCCATATTTTCACGTGCTGCATATGTAAAAAGAGACAAAACAACACGTTTTCCTCGTGCAACATTTGCCGGACAGCGCCGGGTAATACAGACTCTTACCTGAGTGTCACCAGCTGCCACAAGAGCATCTTTTCAGGAGCCAGCTGTAAGACAAGAAAGGAAGGGGGGGGGGGGGGGGGGGGAACAAGAGTGAACATCGGACATACTGAACTCTATGAACTTAATACTTACTGGTCCTCACCAGGAACCTCAGAGTCAATACTCTCCGGAACTCTCCCGAGCCTTCAAACCAGTGAAGTAACTGGAATTGATGCACCCCTGCAAATCCACGCAGGATGGAGAGCTCATCTTTCAAGAATATAAGGTGAGATTGCTGTGAGGGCATTTCGGAGGTGATTAGTTGCGGAGGACTGTGGGGGTGCCATCACTTGAATCCACAAGTGGCTAAATCCATCTCTCCACTTGCAGGAGAATATTTCTATGGGTTAAGCAGACAAGATTAGGAAGGCAGATCCAGTCATTCATCGCTGCACTACGCATCACGTGGGTGGAGACCGCAGCTGTCCGGGTCCGACCAACACCCTGTGGGAGCCAGGTGAGCCTAACAGGCAAGTAATTTAGCATAAATGCAGAGACGTTTCCAGACCACTATCATCTTGTAAGGAAGTTGACACCATTCTATGCCTTATGATCGCATTCAGCATGGAAAGAGCAATGCCCATTGTTCATTTCCAGATAGTATCCTGGATTGAATTTAAAAAGGTTCCAATATCGACAAGCAAAATATTGAATCCGTAAGTAACTGAAGGAACAATTTTGGCTGAATAAAACCGCAATAGAGGTAGCATAAAAAATTGACACCCTTGAGTAGAGACTTAAATTGGGCAAGTAGTGGCTGGTCCTATTTAAATCTTTGCCCAATAACAGTAATCTGAATATTGTTGGACAAAGCGTACCCCAAATATCATAGTGAGGGCACCCTTTCAAAACTCAAATCTTCAATTTTACAACGCATAACTTTTTGATTTCTCCTTGTGGAATATGATGATCTTCGACTGAACCATTCACCAAAAGGATTTTGATTGATGGCATAGCTCAAAAAGAATGTCAGTTTTTTGTAAACCTATTGGGGCCTTGTCACGAAAAATAGGTCATCTGCAAATGCAAACCAATTTAATTTAATTGACCCCAATTTCATTGGACATGATGTGCTGGATGACCAGAGATCCTCAATATCTGCTAAATAGAGTATTGGCGCAAGGACGCAGCTCTGCCTTAACACGATATGAGGCTCAATGAACCTCGATAGTAAGCCAGACATCCTTATTTTGACAGCCATATCTTGATGAAGTGGAACATTTTAATCAGAGGAAGCAGAATGTTACTGTCCATGAGTTTCCCCCATAATCTATTGTGATTGACACGATCAAACACATTAGGCATCTCCACTGATGTGATAAACAGTCCCAATAGATTCCTTTTTGACTGCTGCCAATATGTGCAGCATTATTGTACCATTCAAAGAAATTCTGTGGTGCTGTCTAAAGCCCACCTGGAATTGTGAAAGGATGTCCAATTTGGAAACCCATATTTTTTAGGTTCATCAATAAAAGTGGGGCAAAGATTTTGCTAATCGCATCTAAAATGGCCACTGGCCTACAATTCGCAGGATTTGTGCGTTCCTTTTTTGAAGATTGGAATAATATATGATTGCTTTCATGTAAAGGGGACCTGGTGTGAGTCTATTATCTCCCCAAATACTGGCAACAAGATCCTAGACCACAACTTAAGATAATTTGTAATGGTAAACAGAGAGGCTGTCGGGGCCCGGGCACTAGATGGCTTAACCTTTGAATAATTCAAATATCCTAGTTTGACGATGAAAAATAAATTAAACTATATG
The DNA here is from genome assembly GCF_040938575.1 of Ambystoma mexicanum. Taxonomy (NCBI): domain Eukaryota; kingdom Metazoa; phylum Chordata; class Amphibia; order Caudata; family Ambystomatidae; genus Ambystoma; species Ambystoma mexicanum. Next base: position 494,325,109 of record NC_090936.1, on the reverse strand, counting down.
AAAGAATTCTTATTTAAAAACAGTGTCACACTCTTGTTGCCCAGCCTAACAAAAATGTTCTGATAAAATTAGAATCAATTTGTTAGCACCCAAAATGTTGACATCATTTAAGTCTAATTGGTATTTCAGACTCTTTGTAAAATGGCTGTATCTTTGCCAGATTGTCACGATCCAAATTCTGCCACCGTAGAAGAGCCCTAATCTGTTTTCTCTTGTCCCTTTTAGCCAGTGCAAACCTTGGATCATATTGTACATTTTATTCTTTCTGGAGGGACCCATGGACCTTTCCTAGCCACTGATCCCAAACAATTGAAAATAGTCATTGAAGGGAACTCACATGAAAACAAATGTCCATGGACCCATTGTGATAATGATGTAAATAACATTGCTTAACTGCTCTATTAAATTTGGTGCATGCAGTCCTATTCCATTTCAATGCCAACCCTCTTTGAGGCCGCACAAATGCTGGACTAGGTGCACTCGAACAAAGTGACAATTTTCTTAGCCATGCTTTGAAAGGATGTAGCTGATGAAGGAGACCACCAAGCCAAAGGAGCAGGGGGAACCAGCATGGTTGACTCAACAGTGAGGGCATGCATTCCCCGAGTCCTACTTGCATCCTAGCCTCCTTTACCTTTTTTGAAGGCTCCTCTGGCTTTTGGTCACTTAGCTCCTCTGTCTGGGGAACCTCCGGCCGAGGATTAGCCACTAGAAGGGGATGCTCAGTGTGCACTCGTTATTAGCCACACTTCTCTAGTTTGCCCCAAGTCTTATCCCATTGACTGCAATTTTTTGAATCCGGGACAAAAGGTCAAGCAGACCCTCTCAAATTAGCAAAAGGGGTGCACCAAAATAAAGTACATTTCTCATCTGCTGCTGTGTATTTCCTATTAAATGAGGCTCAGCAGGTGTTGCACTGCAAGACATGAAAAAATATCTTCCCATGGACTGAGACGATGCCCTAAAGCCGATACAATGTGCCACAACAGAGGCAGCAATCCCACCAATGACCATGCCCTACAGGGTTTTGAAATTGCAAGAAGCCATTTAGCTCCTGATTCTACCGTAGGAGGAGGTATGGGGGGCATAGCATGAAGCAATCCAAAAGAAAAAAAAGGGGGTAGAGGGGTGAAAGCTAAGCGTGCAATGCACACCAGAAGCTGGAGGCTCAGAAAACTAGTGACTGTGCGAGGTTGTATCAGCCAATTAAAAGAGGGGGAATTATTTTTTTCTAGGAAAAAAAGGTCTCGGGTTCATCTCCACAAGTGGACATTTCCTGTAAATAAGGCAGATTTGAGCCAGTGCGCACGAGCACCATTTTCCTATATTTTGCATGGAAGCTGTGCAATGCCATAAGAGATAAGCTCCAAGGTATTTATGTGTAGAGCCACCTCTAGATGGATCCATGTCCCTTAAGTTTTTCAAGGACTGCAAAAGGGCATCCGTTTTAATGCTAACCTGAGCTAGTGGATTACCAAATGGGCACCCCCCGTTGATCAGGTTTTGTTTACGCCACCATTTTAGTGAAGGGATCTTTTTTGTTAAGGCCACTAGATCTTCAGCATCCTCAGTTTCTTATGAGCACTGTGCTGACACATTCCAGCACCTGTCCATGTACAGAATTGCATGCAACACTAAAATATGGGATGCAATCATTCCTAGCAATTTACTTTCTTTCCTTACTGTGACCTTTTGTGATCGATGAAGAGGAACCTGTGTCACAGACAAACTCTTTCCTTGGATAGGAAAGGTAATGACTATTCAGTGACCCTACAAGTTTAGTAGTTGATGTGGTTAAACTTTGCTGTGGCACATTTATTGAGAACTGGAGGGAGAAATATGCATGTGCTTTGTACACTGTGGAGTGGTGTCTAGTAAAAGATGTGGACCTCTTGAATGTACAAATGTGCTGCGACCACATAGCACCTTGAGGAATGCTAGTGTGGTGCACCTACTTTGAACAAGTGTTTTGTGCGTTGAGAACATGGAACTATCAAAGTATGCATATTTCATGTCCAGTGTTGCAATGAAGTCTCCCTGGTTCATAAATGGGAGGACTTCTTGCAGGGTATTCATTGAGAACTTGTGCAGGTTGACAAATCTGGTGGCTGCTTGGTTAATTATGGGAATTTTAGTGCGAAACATCTGTACAGTGAGGTTGCAGGCCCCTGTACTAGGTAGGAGCCACAAAGTATTGTCCCTTTATGGCAAAAGGTAGTGAATATATTCCCTTTCCTTGAGGCAAAGAAGAAAAAAACTCCCCTGTTGTGTCCTGTTGCAGGAGAGAATAGACCTCCGTCTGGGCGAGCTGCTTGTGGTCTTTTGAAATTAGATTTTCATGGTGGTATACCGTATTGGAAAATCTGGACTTCTACAATGTACTAGTAATGTACAGTCTGTAAAAGGCAAAGGTTTGTGGGCATGGGCTCCAATTTATAGTAAAACTGCCACTTTGCCCTTACTGGGGGGGTTACATGGGAGGGCACCAAATGTCGAATCTCTGCTTTGGGGCTAAGGCTTTGGTGGGGCAAATCACAAGTGCATCCTCTGTCACATCTGTGCAGGCGATATTACCAGCAAAGTTGCTGTGTTTGTGGCCATGAATTGTAGGTGGATTAAAACTCTTGACAGCTCTGCTGGTGCAAGGAATTGTGTTCAGGCCTGTATCCTTGCCTCAACTGAGTGGAACATCTATAAGCAAAACTGCGGAATGATGATACAGAGACTAAATTGTTTTTTGTTCGGTTTTGGCCCCCTCTCAAGAACTCAACCTCTTTAAAAAAAAAGTGTTTAGCAACCTTTGTAAATATGCCAGAAGAGGACAGAGTTAAGGCCTGAACCTTCTGGAACTTAACCCTGACTAACCTTTTAATAATGCATATTGGTCTTAATTACGGTATTGGTTGTTAGCTGGATGTTCAATAAGTGCCTGCAAGAGCTCCGACCCCTTCAGGTATGTCTTTGAGCCTGCATTTCATCCCATATGCACTGATCATACCTGCTCAGTAAAACAGTTGTGTTTATGATGGTGCAACTGTTGTCACCACCTTCTTCCCCATGGAATGTATGCACTTACTTTCCTTGTCAGTTGGCGTGTAATGTAGATTTTGGGATACCTTAATGTTTTCACTTGTTCAACACCACAGGCGAGTTTGGCAGTAAAGATCACCTGCTGTGTATGGGGTCGGGTTTGTATTTCTTTTCCATTTCGATTAGCAGACTGGGCAGCAGTTGGAGGTTTCATGGTGTGTCGCGTCTTTTGATGGGCTCCATAATGGGATTATATGCGCTTATGGTTTGGTTTTGTCAAGTGTCTTATCAATTAAGTCACTCTTCTTTGTCTGGCACACCAATGCAAAAGCGTCTGGCTGCCATTTTCACTACTGTCAAATATATACACTGGTTCTTTGTTCAAGGGTTGGACATGTGGGGGCTCTGTCTTCTTCCCAGTCCACTAGGTACTGTGAGGATTCCCATAGGAGGAGATGGCCGTCATAGGGAGGTATGTGGTGACCCCATTAGGAGAGATGCAGCATTCTTTCCTTCCACGTAAAGAAGACACTACAATTCCTACAATCCTGATGACCTGACATTATACAAGTCCTTCCAGTTGTAAAACCTTTAAACCCCTTCTTGCCAAAACACCTTAGATAAGATCCTATTCACACCTCATATGTACATAAAGCAAGTATCCAAAGCAATACATCTTTAAAAAGCACAATAATCCTATGGATTCCAGCTCCCATGAAACCTTAAGTACTGGGACGAGGAAGGAGTAAATATGGATTAACAGGAACACCAGGCAAAACTTGCAGACTAGTGATAGAAATAAGCTGTGCAGGATATTTAAAAATGGTGTTCCTTTTCAAGTAAGTAGAGCGGGCGAAGTGGGAAGCAGAAACTAAGGCAGACACCTGAGAGCAGAGCGTGCCGAGGAGCCGCAGTTCAACCGGCAGGTGAAGGAGAAGCCAACCGGAGAACTGCAAAGGGGTCTGCCGAGCGGGAAAGGCTTTCCTGAAGCAAGGACTTGGCGGCAGCCATACACCACAGGTCAATAACACCAGCAAACACCAGTGAGTCTGCCCAGGAGGATTGGGAGCCCCGGGGCATACTGACAGGCGTACAAGCTATTGAATACGTGTTGTGAATATCAACCACGTAATATAGAGGAACAAGTTACTTACCAACTGTAACGTTCTTTCGACTGGATGTTCCTCCCACATATTCCTCATCTATGATATTCGTATCTCATCAGCTTCACTGCTTCGGAAAAAAACATTATCGGCAGAGAGCGCTTTGCAGAAGGTTGTGGCATCGATGTCCCTCGACGGGCTCCGTACTGTGTCGACGTCACCATCAGTATAAGTAGCTTGTGCCGCGCCCCTTGGCTTCAGTTCTGTTTTTTCAAGGAAATATTCGAGGAACACGCAGGCGCGCCTCATGACTGAAAGACTTCGTGAGAGAGAAGTGCAACTAACGTAAACTGTACTACGGGGTAGGATGGGAGGGGCGATGAGAAATACGTGGAACATCCAGTCGAAAGAATGTTACAGTTGGTAAGTAACTTGTTCTTCGAATGGATTGTGTCCTCACACATATTCCTCATCTATGATAGACTCCCATAGCATAGATAATTTTGGAGGTGGTAGTACCAATTAATTTTTCTCATGAACGGAATATAGTACCGCCTTTGCAAATAATCCTTCATTGGAAGAAGCATCTAAGCAGTAATGCTTGATGAAGGTATGCATTGATGCCCATGTTGCAGCTGAACAAATATCTGCTGCAGGGACTCCTCTTCAGGGCCGCAGAAGTAGCCATAACGCTAGTGGAATGGGCTCGAAGCCCAGCTGGCGGGTCCTTTCCAGCCAATCTGTAGCACTCAATTATAGCCAAAATGATCCAGCGGGATATGGTTTTTGGGTCCAGTCTATGAAACCTCTCCTCCTCTTCTTTACTCATCCCACACTTGAACCAACAACGAGCAGGGGGAGTCAGCTTCCCAGTCCTCGCTAAGAAATTGAATAATCTCCCCATCCACATCAGAGAAGAAACCTCATTCTCACAATTTCGCTTAATGGTAAAAAGTTGGTTTCATGAACAAGACATTAACCAGTCTGCTCTGCCAAATGAACTGATAAAACTACTGTTACGCTCACCTAGTATCCACCAGAGCGCCACACGATACTGGATGGAGGTCTAAGCGTTATCCCGGACCCCTCTCTGCTTGGTTATGTGCCAGACGTTGGGTAGCGCCTATAACAGGAGAATGGAGGGTTAAGATGCTGGTTCTGTGATGGGTGGACTCCAGATCCCTCTGGTCCAAATCCCCTCCCCTTGGGGTTATTGCTCACCTTAGGTTTTTGTGCTTTGAACTCTCCGTCCTGCATCTGTGCAGGGGCACGTGGTTGGTGCGGGCGTTCTGTGGACCTAGATGCTTCACTGGTCCGTGTGCCCTTATGTCGGGTCCAGACCGGCTGTGACTCAGACTTTGCTTGCCGTCTTCCAGACGAGTTATAATGTCTCTTCCATCTTTATTCTGTCTTTCTTTCCCTCAGTTTTCTCTGTCTTCTCGGCGTCTTGCTCCACTACACTTTTCCCTAACAATGTCTCTTTGTTTTCACAGGGGTGGTTGCGATGTCTGAGTTGCTGCGCCGATGGCGAAGACCACAGTGAGTTATTGAAGCACGGAGCGCTGCGCTATTTATTGTTCTTAATTGCTAACCTGTGTTCTCTTCCCTTTTTTGTACAGGTTGCAGTGATGTTCCGGAGTGATGAGCGAGCGAAACGCTGCTTGCCCAGAAGTGCTTTGTTAATGCTGATCTTGTACGGTCTCCCTTGCAGATTGCATTGAAACCTGGAGATAGGCGAGTTAAGAGAAGCGCAGGGTGCTGCCAGGACTCGCTGCTTGCCCAGGTAAGAATTATTATTAATGCTGTCCTTGTTTCTTTACCTTTGGAGGTTGCGGCGAACTCCCGAGATGGGCGAGGTAAGCCAAGCACAGGATGGATTCAAGACTGGTTACTTCACAGTTAAGTGTTCTTGCTTGCCAATGCTGTTCTTGTTCTTCCAGGTTATTATGGAATCCAGATCTAGGGGCTTCAGGTTCGGGCCGCCGGAGAAGCAGATGAGCAGGAGCTGGACACCGTGAGCGTTGCACTGCAGGAGTGCAGAATAACGCGAAGCGTGTTCTGCTGTTTGGGTGTGGTTTAAATAGCCCAGGTAAAGTAGTTCCAGGCCCAGCCACACCCAAAACACTAGACCGCATGGCTTGGTTCTAAAGAACTGAGCTGTGTAATAGGTCTCCATGTTGGATTAAGGTCCAAAACTGGCATTGCTTTATTCCTGATAATGAACCTGGCGCCAAAGGCGCTAGGACTGACTCGATGTATGTTTCTGATGGAGTTTTAAGGCCCTTGGGGCGAGTGTGAAGGGCTTTAGACCCACTACTGCCAGGGGTCTGTTATACCCGAGGGGCTAAGGGACATGGATTGTGACAACTACACTGTCATAGGTAATGACTGCCAAATCATGTACACCTATCTATTTTAGACTTAAAAATGTAATACTCTGACTGACTGGGCCCTACATGTCTACGTAGTATGATCTGATGTATATTTTGCATAGCCACAGTCCAGGAACCCAGTTATGCTTTAATGTCCCTGTATATCCTTTCATTTGTAACCTGTAACTGTGTAACATTTGTGACATGCAAGACTTAGCGCCCAGTTGCCGCAGGGCTTGGCTGCGCTTTACAAATAAATACTAACTTGAGGGATTCCCCAAAGGGGGAAGATCTCTCAAAGGAGTTCCTGAGCTAGTTTGCACTCGTGGGACACTGTTCTGCCTGCTCAGAGCGTCTGCCGCCATGTTCTGCTCCCCGGCTAGGTGAACTGCTGATAGAGAGATTCCTTCTCATATTGCCCAGAACCAGAGCTGCATTGCCTCTCTGCACAGTGTTAGTGACCCTACCCGACCTCTCTTGTTGAGGTAGCACATGGCCACTGTGTTGTCAGTCATTATCAGGACATTCTATCCCCGTACAGAGGGCAGAAAGGTAGTCGGCGTTAGTCCGATTGCCCTCAGCTCCAAAAAGTTGATGTGTAGTTTGGACTCCGATGGAGACCAACGACCGTTGACTGTCACCGTGACTACGAAATAGACAGCACGACCCTCAATGAAATCTACTCCGTTATACAAGCATGGATGGCACACCATGGCTTGTGTCTTAATGACGATAAAACCGAGCTGATTGTCTTGGGCACTCATGCCAAACTTAAAAATCTCAATCCTTCATTCAAAGCATTTACCATAGATGGCAATCTCATCTCAGTCTCTAACAACACTAAAACTCTTGGTATTTACATCGATGCTACCTTATCCCTCTCTAAACAAACTAACGCAGTAGCGTCATCAGCTGCCTACACCTGCAAGCTTATCACTGCATGCAGACCATTCATCTCCACACCCAACTGTATCACTCTAGCGAGAGCTCTAGTCCTTTCCAAGATAGACTACTGCAACGCCCTTTACTTGGGCACCAGCCATAAAAATATGAATAAACTACAAGTAGTCCAAAACAATGCAATCAGAGCTGCCCTGAACATCCCCAAAAAAGCACACATATCTGAGACCAGACGTAACCTACGCTGACTCCCTGTCAAGCACAGAAGGTCACTGAAAACGCTTGCCCTCACACACAAAGTCAGGGCTAACCTTGCTCCAGCATACCTCACTAACCACTTCACACCACACTCCGCCTTGAGACCTCTTAGAGCAGCCCAAACTAACACCTTGACCATACCAAGATTTAAACTCCTCAACTCAGGTGGAGCTAGCTTCCCAGTACAAGCATCCAAACTATGGAACACCATCCCCCCACATCTACGCGCAGAACCTTCATTCAACCGGTTCAAACATAGCACGAAGTGTTGGCTCCTTAACACGGACTCCTGACAGCTTAACTTCTGCGCATGCACTTGCTTATTATGCCAGTTCCTACCTGTAACCATTTTGGAACCTGGCCGACCGTATTGTTTTGATTGCACACTTATGTAACTGTAACCTTCTGTAACTGCACACTTATGTAACTGTAACCTTCCTGTAACTGTAACGTAACTCTGTTTAACTGCTCCCCTGTAACCAGCTCTACCTTACGCGCCCATATGCCCCAGGGCCTGGCTGCGCTTTATAAATAAACTAAATACAAATACAGATCATTGGTGTGGGCTCCCCACCCAGTGAGTGAGGCGTCCATCACTACAGTTATCTCTGGCCATGGTTGCCAAAAAAGATTACCCCTTGAGAATCTTGTCGTTGTAAGCCCACCAAAGAAGGTCTTGAGCAACTGTGCTTGGAACTTGCAGTAGATCCGACATATTCCCCAGGAATTGGGACCACTGAGTCCTGAGAGCCCATTGAAGGGATCTCATCCTCGATCGAGCCTCTGGCACAAGAAAAATGCAGGATGCCATGAGACCAAGCAACCTCAGAAAATCGAAGATCGGAAGATGTTGGGCATTTTGGAACTTTGTTACCATCTGCAGAATGTGGAGAACTCTCACCTCGGGAGAAGAGGCTTTGCCCAAGGAAGTATCCAGGACTGCACAGATAAATTGGAGCTTTTGGGATGGTATCATGTGGGACTTCTTGAAATTGAGGGAGAAGCCCAGGCTGTGAAGGGAGTGACAGGTGAATGACAGATGTTCCTGAGCTTGTTCGGGAGAACGCGCTCTGATCAACCAATCGTCGGTATGCAGTGAAAATCACAGCAAAAACGTCGCCTGTACAAAAACAATCACGGCAAAAATGCAGTGGTTTGACCCGTTAAAGTTGTATCCCATTATACCATTTAAGGGGAGCAGGGGTTGCAGGGGTGTCCCCCACTCCACTTAAATGGTAGAATGGGTCCGGGAGTTGCGGGTGTCTCCCCCACATCGTTTACATGGATTGCAGCGGCAAAACCACAGCCTTTTTGCCGCAATATTTTGTGTCCACTGCCATTTTTGCTGCAATTTTAATACATGGAACCCAATCGTCCAGGTAGAGGTAGATGTGAATCCCCCTCTCCTGAGACTCGCTGCCACAGCCACCATCAGTTTGTTGAAAACCCTCGGGGGAGGTCAGCCCGAATGGCAGAACTCAAAACTGATAATGAGAACCGCGAACCTCAGGTACTTTCTGTGCTTGAGATGGATTGGCACATGAAAATAACAATCCTGAAGGTCCAATGATACCAACAATTCTTGGAGTGGAGAGCCTGAAAGATCTGAGAAAGGGTTACCATCTTGAACGTGTCCTTGCTGAGAAACTTGTTCAAGTTCCTTATGTCCAAGATGGGTTTCAATCCTCCGTCCTTCTTTGGGATGAGAAAGTAGGGGAGTACCAACCCTTGTCCCTCACCGCTACAGGTACATGTTCTATTGCACCTTTCTCTAGCAGGGTTAAAATTTCCTGCACAAGGAGAGGATCTGGAATTTTGACAGTTGGTTCCCGGTGGATGGTCCTGAGGCCTTTTTAGGAAAGGAAGGCAGTAACCTTGAGTTACTATCTCCAGTGCTAAAGCATCTGAAGTAATGCCTCGCCATTCTTTCAGATGCTGCGAGATTCTGCCTCCCACCAGGGTCTTGTGTGATAAGGCCTCAGAGTGACTTGGAGACGGCTGCAGAAGCGGCTGAGGGCCAAGATGCCGTCCCCGAGGCTGGTTTCGCACCTTTTCCTCGTCCACCACGAGTGACATTTCTTTTACCTCTTTGAATGGCCTGTCCTCTTCCTCTACCAAAAGAGGAGTAGTATCGAAAAGAACCACCTCTCCAGGAAGATGAGACTGAATAAAGTTTGAGGCTGTCACAAAGAGGTGCTCAGAGATTTAGCCGCCGCTTTTGAGGTCTGCAGTGTTTCTAAGCTTTCATCAGCTTTACTGGCAAACAGCCTCAAGCCATCAAAAGGTATGTTGAGTAGCCTGGCCTACACATCAGGTGCAAACCCCGACTTCCTCAACCACGCAAATCTGCGTAGCACTGTGCTTGGAGCCATGGATCTGCTGATACTATCAGCAGTATCCAGTCCAGACTGGAGACATTCCCACATTGACTCATATCCGTCTTTTACAATATTCAGGAAGCCTTCCCTTTCCTCGCCTTCCGGAATATGTTCAGCCGCCGTCGAAATGCAGTCCCACAGGGTATGGGTGAACCTGGCCAGGGTACAGGTGACATTTGCTGACTTGAGAGCCATGCTACCCGAGGGAAAAACCTTACAGGCCCAAGCATTCACCTTATCCTCTCTATCTGGGGGGACAGATGGATACGCTCTTTGCCTTGACGAAGTTTCTGCCTGAATAACCAGACTTTCTGGAGTGGGATGCCTCTTTAATCAGTGTCAGAAGTAGAAGTTCTGTACTTCTTAGGAAAATTACTGTTAACTGCAGAAGCAGTATCAGGAGCCTCCCAGTTTTTTTTCCACTGTTCTCTGAAGTGCCCTATGGAAGGGGAGAGGTGGGTCCTTCTGGGGGCCTTGTTCAAGTATATCAGTCATATCATCCTGATCAAATGTGGGTGAGGATCTACCCCGGCCCATGTATTCAACAACCCTATTCATCAAACTCCTGTACCCTGAATCTGCATGTTCTGCAGGGTCAGGTTTTGTAAATTCTAGCACTGGTAACGTATCAATGCGAATAGCAGTGTGAAGGGTGACACACAGGCCTCTCATTTTCGATTCTGGATCAATTAATTCCTCTGGCAACTCTCCTGTACCATATTGTACTCCAAAAGGAGAACCTTCTTCTGAGGCACTTTCTTCTTCAAGTGTGACTTAAGCAAAGGAGTAGATCTCCTTTCCTGTGTATGAGTTTGTTTCGAAGGAATCTTCGAAGGCACCGATGATGTCTTCGACAAAGGTGTCGAAAGCTCTTTGACTTCGTTGTTGAAGTCATTGGCGCCGATTGCGTCGAAGTCACTGAGGGCTTCAACAACTTATGTTTCTTAGGCGGTGTCAGGGAATCATTTGAATCTTTATGAGTCTTCGATGATTAGACGTTGGCTCGAGAATTTCGAGATTCACCCTTACTACTGGATCTTTCCACAGTAGTTCATGACCCTCCTATGTCGTCCAACGGAGCGACCGGGGTCTGGCTCTGTTGAGGTTTCTTTGAGGGGAGGAGGTCGAGGCCGCATTCTCAAAGACCTTCATCTTCCTTCTAAATTCATCTCATTTTCTTGTGGAATCCGACAGTCTGAATTCTTACCAATTCAGTAGACGTATCAGAGGAAGAGGAGAGAGATCTAGGTCTCCTCTTAATCTTCTTTGAAGAAGAAGAAGGTCTCGATCTACTACGTGATCGGGACCTCTTGGAATGTTCTCGTGGTCCGTATCTTTCAATTCCCCCTACTTACTATGTTTTTTTGATGAGGCCTTCAAAGAGGCCTTGGAAACTTCCCGCCCCACCGCCAGTTTACCCTTTCTCTCAAGAAGAGCCTTCTCCGTCATCGAGTGACAGGAGCCACAGTCTCCGGTTCGATGGTCTGAACCCAGGCAAAAAAGACAAACGTGGTGAGGGTCTGTAATCGACATTTTCGATCCAAAGTCAAACATTTCGAAGCGTGCCGTTCGGGAGCGAGGCAATTGGAAAAACTGAACTGAAGCCAACTGGCGCGGCACAAGCTACTTATACGGATAGTGATGTCTACACAGTATGGAGCCTGTCGATGGAAATTAACGCCACGACCTAGTGCAAAGCGCTCTCTGCCGCGAATTATTTTTCCCAAAGCAGCGAAGCCGACGGGATACGAATATCAGATGAGGAATACATGGGGGGACACAATCCATTCAAAAGACATTTCTATAGGAGGACAGAATTTACACACGTCTTCATATAGGAGATGTTGGAATGGGCAAAATTGGAGTAAAAGTTGTCAAAAGCAATTGAGCACCAATCAAGAAGTTGAAAAGCAAGAAATGTATATGTCTCCATATATGATCTGACAATATGGGGGAAGGTGGAACAAGTTATACTTTGAGTCAGTAAAGCATAAACAGTGAAGGAGTACAACTATGCTATACTTAAAGAGAACTGAACGATAAAGAGAAGGTTATAAGACCTGTTGAAAGAAGTGCATCAGGCAGAGAGCCTTTGGGGGAAATATACCTGCCAGGAGAGTTTACCCGGGGGATCTACAAAGCCCAGAGGGAGATTTCTGGCAGGGCAGTATACACGGAGACATTAAGAAGTTGTGCAGAAAAGACATTTGTTATCGTTTCAAAACAGCACTGCTTGGAAATGACACTTCTTCAGAAAGTTTTGTGTAATAGACATTAAAATTCTTAAACCATTGTTTGGAAAATACATTTTTCTCATCCTTAAGTGTTAAAACACCATAATTTAAGTAGCTCTGTAGAAGAGACTTTTGCCATCCTTTCAAACACCATTGCTTGGCAAAGACATCTTTTGAAGGGTGCTGTGTGGAAGCAACATTTCTACTAACTTTACACACGGAAAAAGGGCCTGTTGGGCCTGACGAGCCATTTGTTAGGGATGTTTTGTGCAAGAAAGGGGAAAAACTACAATCCCCATGAGCCTTTGGGACAGCAGTTGGCTGGAATGAGGCAGGTGCAGCCAACTGCTATTTAAGAGCTCCTTCGGCCCGTACTGCCTGTTGGTGATTTGCTGGTGTGGCAGGTACAGGCCAGAGGGAACAAGTGTTCAGTGGGAGCACGTGAGTAACCTTTTTTATGCAGAACCAGGGTCCTGCGGTGATTTCATGAGACCCGGGCCCGGCGGTGAAACACTGCAAGGCTAGGCTGCTTCCCTCCGAGTGCGGTGCTGAGCACAGCAGGAGTCCGCACAACACAGGAGTCTCACTGCCTGGGAAGGTGCCAGCGAGCCCCCCCCCCCCCCCAAGCCTCAGGTAAGTGCTGGCATGAATGGTTATGGTGTTTAAACGCTGATTCTCTTGTGAGGAGTCTTGTGAGGAGTGTTGTCACCCTATAAGAAATCTCTTGCAATGAACTAACGCATCACTGTGCCTATTTACATGCAGTTATGGAGGACGCAAATGGGTTACGTTTTCAGCAATATGCACGCGTGTTAGGATAACGCGGGTGTTCAGAACTAGTAAAGACACTTGTAAGGGTGAAAGCAGAAGTCTATGCATATCGTGAAGTAACGCTATGTTATTTTGTAGCTGCTCACCGTTTCATTTACATGTTATGCCAATCCATCATGTTTCAAGTCATGTTCTGTGTTAACAAGGTGTTCAGTTGCCGGCGTAGGAGCGGAAAGGCACATGTTGGGGGGCATTGCTAAATAAGAACTACTTGCCTGGATATATCCTTCATGGTTCAGGAGTGTATAAGTGTTATGTTACATTTCGTCCATGCTTCATGTGCTTATGTTTGTCGCGATCTCAGGAAAACCTACACAAAGGCTGGGTGGAGAGTTGGTATTCTAATTAAGAAAGATACCGGCATTAGGAGCTAGGAAGTAAGTCAAGTATGCTACATGTTCTTGTTTGGTTATGTTATCCAATTCCTCTTTCCCGGTCACCCTAAACACCCCCTCCATATACACAAGCTCTCCCTAACCCACTCTCCCCCCCCCCCCACTTTAGGCTGTCTCGGGGTGCCTGTGTGTATACAATAAGGAGCCCATGCCAACTGAGGCGGGAGGGGTCACAACATTTGGCTTCCGTGGCAAGGAAGGAGTTGTGTATACTCCAGGCGTGACACTTTAAAGAAACATTGTTTGAACAGAACATTGTCAATATTCTACCCGAGATTGTTCAGGGGAAGGGAATTATGTCCTGGATACAAGGATTGTTTTGTTGGATTTACATATTTGGTTTTTACACAAGTTCTGCTGAATCTAAAGCAGACACATTTATCTTGCACCTTTTGTTGTTTGTTTTTAGTGTGAGGGTTAGATATGTTTTGCACTCAAAGACAGCTTGCCTAAGTTTAAGAGGCACAAACTGATCTTTGGTTTTGATCTCCTAGGCAGGGAAACTCTTTTGTATAGGGACAGAAAGCCCTTAATTCAAACTCTTATTTTAATAAATTGTCTAATGTTGAAAACATTAGAACTTTGTGTGCCCACCTCTCATTTAAGACACCTCAGAGTAAACACATTGAGATCCACAACCCCTACAACAAGGTCATCTTGAACAACTTCCCATTCGAATCAGGCTATATCATCCTCAATGTTGGAATGCTGAATTGAGTCCATCCAGGCAATCTTGGCAGATGGAGTTCATAATCGCTCATCGAATTTTTCTTGTGTATGTCTTTTTTCTTTCATTACTCAGGCATCAAACATGTCCAATTCTGCAACAGCCTGTGCAAAAGCTTGGTCTGGGGTACCCAGCCATGGTAGTGGTACCCAGCAAGGTGGGGTCTTCGTTGGAAGTGTCATCCTCATACACATGGTCTTCCTCATTCAACATCCTGATAATCCACCCCCCTTTTGGTGAGCATCATGGGGAAATGTGGAGTCCTCTATCCTGCCAAGTGATTTTCCAGTCCATATACAGGTGGCTTGAAATCTCTGAACCACATATTAGGACATGGAGAGAAAAACATGATTTAATGTATGGAGTTTCCTGTGTCAAAATCAGTATACGCCATATTTCCCTTTCTTTCAATGTGGGTTTGTTTGCAGAGTATTTTCTTTGGGCAGCTGAAGCATGGTACTTTGCCCCATCTTGTTTTTCTTGGTACCAAGTTAGGAAGCAGTTTCTTAACTGTTTCTGGTGCCGTGCACAAACTTTGTTGGCGGAATCCTTAGGATTGTATGTCTCTGGCAGCTATCTCAGCTCAGTGGTCAGCTGTGGATGTGCTACACTGCAAAGTCTGCAGAACTTTTGTTTGCTGAATTTCTCCTGCATTTTAAGTGAGCCATCTGTGTACACTCTAAAGCGCACGTTGGGGTGGACTGGATTCCGTACTGCTTGGTACACTTCAGCAATAATTGGGTCATGGTCACTGCCCGGCTTTGTGCACGGTATACTTGGGCTGCCTTTTCATAGGTCCCTTTGGAGAAGGGAAGCAGCTGGGCAGGAGCTGTATGTGATCCCATGGTTTTGGGAGTCTAAGCAGACAGTTTGTGGGCCCGATAGCACCCCTTTTCCCAACCACCGGACAAGGTCTTCAGTCTATGCTTCGGAAGTACCTAATCCGGCTGCCTATATGGAATAAGCTGCTCAGCATCGCTGTTTCCTATGCTTTAGGGTTTGGGGTATAAATGTTTGGCAGGCATTACATGTTTCTTGAACAAGGTCCCTGTATAGGCAAGGATAACGCAGCGTCCGGCCAGGGACATTTCATGCTGCAGTTATGGAAACATTTTACGAGAGCTCTCCATTGGAATCATGTAAACCAGCACTGTAAAATACATTTAATTGGAAAAAGGATTCTCTGTGTATGAACTCTCCGTAAAACCAGACGTCAGCAACTAAGAATTGCCTGCGTCAAAGCAATTTTATTTTCACTGCTGTTGGATTGTCCTGGTTGCCGCAGTTTACTTCATACACTGCGATCAAACTGATTAAAGTATCTGAGGGCATCAACTCAGCAGAGCAAAGTGGGTGCCTGTATATGTAGAATAGTTAGAAATAAGTACCCCCATCGATGGCTGTTATTTTGCTATAAACAATTTGCAATAGTGCTGCCCAACCACTAGATAAGACTCCACATAGGTTATGGTAAGCAGTTTCACAAGCCCCAAAAACATACATCCACAACCTGATCAGGATTTCCCATTGGAACGTGGATTCAAGTCCTTCCATCCATATGCTCAAACAACCTCCCCCACCTTAAACCCACACAGAGATCCACCCTCAAGTCTGCAGTCACTCTCAGTCTCTGGATTTATAGTGCTGCACTCTTTTCTTGGTGGGTACCGACTTTCCAGGACATTCCCCCGGCCCTCCTGGACACTTATACATGGCATATATACTTGTGCCTTTGAGTCATCTGGACGGGAGTCAAGCATTTGGCTTTAAGGATCGGTGGACCCGGGATTCTCAGGCTTACCTGACCCCTTTGCAGTGGCAGATAATCTTGTCCAGTTTTCCTCACTGGACCCCTGGTGTAATCTCAAACCTTTCCACCACAATATTTAAATTACTAAGATCGTTGTTTCGAGTGAATAGCTCCACACTCCTCTGCTCATTCCCCCATTTTGCCCGACTTTATCCTCTGAATCTCCTTGATCATCCACCTTTCTCACACTTGCTTGTTGCAGTTTTATAATCTTTGCTGCCTTGCTGCACATAGCCCTCAAAGAAAATTATGGTCTTGAGTGCTGGTACAATTCGAGCTGGAAGAGAGAAACTTGAGATTTATGTTAAATCTAGGAGAGTCCAAAGGTTTATCAGATGTAATCAGCACTCACTAGCTAATGGTGTTGGCGGCTGAGGTAAATGTGACTGGTGGAGATACTCCATTAGAAGGAACAAGTTACCTACCTGTAAGTATTGTTCTCCAGCACGGGTCTGACATGGATTCACATGCTCATGAATATTCAGAGTCGTCATGCCGGGAATCCTTGGTAAAAGAAAAAACAGTTTCACTTCAACTTACAATCTGGATTTCCCCTCTAAACCAATAGCTGCCTTCTGGGTCATACTGCCCGATGCAATAAGTCGTCTCCCTAAGCCCCTCCTCTGGAAGCCATCTTCAGATTTTTACTGCACGTTTCAGTGTGGGGCGTACTCTAGTTTTGCCCGTGAGCTGGTTCTACTTTTTTAGTTTTACAACAGAACTTTCTGCCGGACTTGTGGCACTTGGCTGTCGGACAAGATATTCCTCGGCCCCTTTCACCTGGCGGGAGTCAAGAACACCATTGCTGGCTCCCTCAGCAGGGAGTTGATCTTCGGCAGGACCAGGTGGACTGCATTTTCATCAAGTGGGGCAGGCCCCACAACAATCCGTTTATCCTTGGAAAACATTCCTGTCTTCAAGGACCATATTTTTTACTTTACTTTATAGATTTATATTGCACAAGCCATGGACCAGTGGGTTTAAGGGTGCAAACAAAACAAAAAAAACATACCAAACGTAGACAGATGGTATAGAACAAAAGCAGCCAACGAGCCCATTAGGCCAACAGTAAAGTCTTGAGCTTTCTTTTAATAACCTCTGTCGACTCAATGTACCCTAGTTCTAGAGGCAGATCATTCCAAGCCATAGAGGCTGCAATGTGAAAGGCTCCCTTTGAGACCTTCGTCGTCCAACACCTCGGGATCATCAAAAGCTCTCAATTACTAGATCTGAGCGATCTTCCATGGGTTTTACAGGCTAAGAGATCCTGAAGGTAAGCAGGCATTTTGCCCTGCCTACACTTATGAGTGATTACAAGAAGCCCAAAACCGAATACTCGCATCAACCCGGGAGCCAATGTAAGGCTCCTCTAGCCACTGATGCATGATCTCTCCGGGCAAGACCTATGACCACTCACGCTGCTCCATTTTGGGTAACCTGCAGCTTATTATAAACTGACTTATTACACCCCACAAGCGGGCTAGAATAATCAATGTTTGCCCCTACAATTGCTCTCGCAATCGTCTATCGCATTAGCTTGAGTGATGGGACCTAAAGTGAGCCAGCAGTTTAATGTAATAGGCAGTGGCCGACACCAAGCTCCCAACATGAGCCTTCATGCTAAGATGCTGATCAAAGATAACGCCCAGTGTCTTAACCTTAAGAGGGATTATTTTAGTGGCCCCAATATGAAAACACTCATAGGACGGTCTGAGTTTCTGTATCAAATAAGGTGGGCCCACGATCAGAAGCTCAGTTTTGTCTTTATTCAGGGAGAAGCTATTTTGAACCATCCAGTTCTCTATCAAAAGCACATATTTTGTTAAACTGAGCTTCATCTGTGTCATGATTCCCAGTGATGGGGATGACACATTGTGCATCGTCAGCATAGTTTGTAAAAATCACCCAAGTTTGCGCTAAAAGGGCAAAGAAGGGAGCTGTGGAGATATTATACAAACAGGGCGAGGTACACGAGCCCTGCGGTACACCAAACATTGAAGCAATGGGTGTTGCTTCTGCTTCCTTACAGAATACTCCACTATCCCGATTGCAGAGGAAAAAAAGATAACCACTGGACTGCCAGTGTAAAATTTGCGACCTAGCTCAACCCGGCAACCATGATGGAATTGTCCACCAGGTCGAAGGCTGCCGACAAACTCAACAGCATCAGCATGGATGCTTTATTTTTATCCCTGCAATCCGGGAGCCTAGCCTTCAATTCGAGCAGAGCCGTCTCAGTTCCAAATCCTGACCTAAAACCGGATTGGTGGTCATTCAGAACAGGGAACATGTTCAATATGCTCTGCAATTTACAAATAGGCCATCTGATCGAAGATCTTTAATAGGAAGGGGGTATTGGTTATCGGCCTATGGTTATTTAGCATATCAGCTGAAAGGGCAGGTTTTGTGAGGATTGGAGTAACTCAAGCTTTTTTCAGATTCTGGGGAACTGATCCCTCAGCGAAGGTTAGATTAACAAACTTACAAATAGCTTCAAGCAATGTTGGTGGGCAAGTTTTTATAATGATAGCCGCACACTGATCACTTTGACATTTTGTAACCTTCAGTTGCTCAATTATAGTAGGCTATTCAGCTGTTGAAATAGCAGTGAAACTAAAGTAGGCCCCACTAGGATTTCCACCATCTGCTCCGGGTAATAAGATGTTAAGGCAATATCCGCCCTAATGTCATTTAACATAACATCCTGGATCTCTGCACACCAAGCAGAATCCTTAACCAGTAATCCAGAATCTGGGGATTGCGTGGTTTCTTGTTCCCCGAGAATCTTAAAAAGCTCCCTGGAGTCCGAATGCGCATTCTGAAATCTAGCGTTAAAAAATTTCTTTTTGGCCGCAATTATCACTAGCCTGTAACCTTTGCCAGCACTTTTGTAGGCTATCAAGGCTGAATGGGTGGAATTTAGTTTCCATTTATTAAAGAGTGAGTGTTAGGGTTTTTAACTTTTTTACCTCCGGAGAAAGCCATAATTTTTCTTTTCCTTCCTTGTGCATTCTCCTTTTTAGGTGGGGCCAGAGTATTAGTGATAGAATCAAGGTTAGATGAAAGAGACCTTGCTAATTCATCAGAGGATGCAATGCTCGAGCTGTTATCCAAGGGGCTTAAGAGGGGTTCCACCGTTTTGTGATGAATCTGGCAAAGTTGTCACTAGACCCTGGGGGAGGACACTTCCCCATGTTGCCAGGGAAGGCCAGAGGTTACCAGACTCCAACCCTGGGGTAGACACACACACACACTCATTGGCAAAGTCCTGGCAGGAGAGTAACCAGGCAATTTGAATGAGTCTGGGAGCCTCACCCAAAATGCAAGTAGCCAAGAATGAACCAAGCCCTTGCAGGAAAGTACACCAGGTCCCTTTTGTTTATGTGTCAGGAGACTCACTCCTGAACTGTGTTGAATACAAACAAGGAAATTAAGCAAGTCTTGTGAAGAATTGAAAAGACTAAGCAGGGAAGGAGCAACTTATTGGTCTCTTTCTTTTGTTGTGAACTTCGAGAGAGAACCCCATCCTACCAAGAGAGGACGGTGATCTCTTCACAGGGTTTACCATTTCCAACTATTTAAAAGTGGTTGAAAGACCAAGAGGATGGAAATACTACTTGCTTGGCGTTTTTGGGTTAAACTTGTAGACCACTGTGCTGAAAGAGGAGAAAGTAAAGGAAACTTGCAAATGTGTAAAACCATGGGGAAGAGAAACAAGTCCCTTGAAAGGAAGAGATTTGCAAGGAGAAGAAGGGCATTCTCTTCATATGAAATCCTTTCCATCTATTTGAAAGGGGTGGAAAGGCTGGGAGGCGGCAAACCCCCTTTGCGCTTCTGGGACTGTGAATTGACCAAGTAACTTGGGGGAAGGGAACTCCTTTCCAATGATCCTGAAACATTTGGTAGCTTATTTCTTGGACGCACCATTGAAACAGTTTAACCTGTGAACTACAGCTGCATGTGGCAGATAGAGAACATTAAGCCATTTTGCACTTTAAGATGGGTTTAGCGTGAGGGTCAGTGTAGGGTTTTGGACATAGGACGGAAGACTTTTATTTTGGCCATCTTGACAGACCAGAGTTAGTTTTGTCGAGGCAGGTAAACCCCTCGTAGTGTTCAGGAAATATGGGCTTTACTTCAACCCATTTCTTTTAATAAAGGTGTATAGCAATCAACAGTATCTTTCTTTCTGTCAAGTCTTACTCATGATACCACACAAATCTCAAAGAATTTAAAACATTACTCTTGATTAAACAAGACCTTCAAATAAGGCCTGTATACCATATATGCTACTACAAAACAGACCTTAATCAGATGTACAGCAAGTTCAAAGATGACAATATTTGTAAATTAATTTTCCCACAAGTCTTCAGCAAGGATTCCCCTCATGCAGATGTTTTACAAATAATTAGTCAATATGGCACATTTTAAAGCACAAAACACAGAAGAAATTGGGCAAAAAGCCATTGCATTGAAAAAGCAGTTCAGTACGGAACAAATATTCCAATATTTCAGATACTTGTCATGAATGTAACCCTAAGACATTTGTGCACAGGAAGACAAATCAATATTTGTGTAGCATCACCGAAGCAGTGCCTGCTCCAGTCGCCACTAGCACACTGGGAAAAACAACAAGAGGAATTTACAATCTTATTATTGAAGGCTTTGGATGAGCTCTACCACGAATTACAGCTTTAATTTAACTTTGAGGTGCGAAATTACCATTTGAATATTTCATACATACCTTGGTAGATTACTTGTTTAAAGTAAGGGTGCAAAAGGACACCAACAGCAACATTAAGCTAGGACTCCAAAATGAAAACAACCTCATACTTTATTGATTGCAGATTTATTGTGCTTTTTTTTTCAATCATATAAAAATTGGTGAAAAACCAGGACAAGACGGCAGTGTAAAATCTAAGTCAACCCAACAGAGCTTGCTTCTGAACAAGGGAAAATTGAGTGAGATTCCAATAAAGCAAAAACGTAGAGTAATAATATTTTGCGTTTCGTAATACGGTACAGTTAAAAAAAAAAAAAAAAAAATAAAAAAAAAAAAAAACACAAAACAGGGTGAGCACCAGCTAGTCACGATTTTAGAAAAGGGAGTTGAAGTGAATTAAAATTCATTATTTAACTGACTGTGCAATAGAAGTCTATCACTATCAAATGTGTCTTTGTAAAAAAAAAGTAAAATAATTGGGCCAACACATTAACACAATGGTTTACTATGGTAGTCGGCCAACAGTTAATATCTTAGTTAAGAGTGGGGGATTGTGTTGCTTCATTTAAAAAAAAAAAATGTAAATGAATAAATGTAGTCTGTCTTTTCAGGGGACCAAGTTGTAGAAACCCTTTCAGATTATTCTTAGAAGCATTAATTCTAAAGTGAGTTATTAAGTCCTTTACTATACAAATGTCTGCGTTCTTGAGGCAAAGATTCTGGTATCTAGGCATTTGCCAATTCCTGCACTTGTGGTCTGATGAGACTGGCTGTCAAGTATATTGCTCTATGACGTAGTGAACAGGGTCCTCTACCCCCTCACCCCTAACTCTTTCTCAATGAAAGCTCCTTCAGGCGTTTTTGTGTACCAAATGAGGAGTTTGATGAACAAGCGTCGGACTGTCTCGAGTTCAGATGTCACTTCAAAGCTGCAGAGCCAGCATGATTTAGATTTTTAGAGAATATTCAAGCATGATCTTCACCATGGGCCCATTTTAGTTGATTTTGGGGACATAGGCGCAGAGCACCGTGCTCCCTTTTACAAAAATCACCTACCACAAAATATTTGCAAAACATGTTGGACTAAGTTTCAAGAATAACATTCTCATCACGTGTGCTGAAAGGAGACCCTATCTTTGACATTTGCTGAGACTCCATTCCTGCCAGGTGTTGCAGGTGGCCTGAGCCAGGAGAAAGCTCCATGACAGCTAACTTTGTTTAGACATCACGCATTCCCATGTCGAAGGTTGGGCTCATGTTGCTAGTTTCTCGTACGGGTAACTGGTTCAAGGTTTTAAACTTCAGCATTAGGTTGTAATCGGTTTTAAACTTCCAGGAAGAAAGGTTTGTCTTGAGTGCGACATGGCAATAGTTTTAGATTTAATGCTTGTAAAATGTTTGTTGCATATTGATAAACTCAAACAGTTAAATGTTTTAGTCTTTAATTTTCAAATTCACAAAACAAGAAAAAAAGTAACATTTTACACAGTACCAGCAGCCAAGTTAATAAGCAACCAAGACTACAATCTGTATTATCACAAAGCCTCACAGCAGAGATCGGCTCACTATTATAGTCCATTAAAAAATCCATCAGACTGGATTTTTTATCAGCCCTAGTATCATTTTTAGTCATAGATCAATGGTGGAAAAATATTAGAACATAGTGTCATGTTTATGGGCATTGTGAGGCTCCACCATAAGAGAAGGGCATTGCAGGGACACTGAGTATAGGCCAATTTGCAATTTTTCTCAATAGCTAAGTCACTTCCGAAACAAACCACAAGGTGCCAGTAACATACAACAGGAAATGGGTATAGAGCGGTGACATTGAAAGAATAACTCTTAGTGTATAAATATATCTGCAATAACAAGCCACCACTGCCCTACTGAATTGTAATGTACCACTAATTCTTAAGGACCTCCACTGAGGAGCTGGTGCGATAATTCATTAGTAAACTCAACTTTATTTCTGGGTACTGAGCATAAAGAAAAATGCTATTTATAGGAGGACATCTCTTAAATTGTCACAACAGGTCATTTCCCATGGTAAATGACTGAGCCTAGATCCTTTACCTGTGCACACATGGCAACTTAACTAAGTACTACAAGACAGTCTGTGCTACTCGTGCCAATGCCTGAGCCAAAAAAGGTATTGTGATTGTGTGTGGAAGTTGAAAACACCCTCTTATGCCCACCTAATGTGTGAAAGGCATAATAATCCCAAGCATGTTGCTGCCAGGGAAGTATGCACAGAACCAGCAAGGTCTACGCTAACTCCATTGGTAAACTCGCCTAGATGGTCCATCACACAACTGTTCATGAGGATCTTAGATTTGGGAAATGTATTTATTTTATATAGCCAAATCAAAACACTTTCGGATATACAGAACATTAATTTTAAGAACAGTTCATCTAGTAAAAGAAAGTTAACACTGCGAAAAACCAAAAAGTAGACCCTCCAATTGGTCAGTCATAATAGATACTTTAAGGATTCAGCACAAAGATGAATCTATTAAAAAATTAAACTCGATGGAAAATTGAGACTCAATCTGATGTGTTCAAATATATTTCTTCAAAGCTAAAGTAAACAGGTTAAAAAGGTGATTCATTTTAATCCACTTGACTGGAGATAATTCATTTTAGACAGGTGATGCCTTTATTCAAAGCATAATGGCAGACAATGTATATACGACGCAATTGAAGGAAAAGGTAGACTTTTAAAACAATATCTATATATTAGTAACAAAACAAAATAATATCCATCAGTGGTTACTGCGAGTTGTGACCAAACAATTAAAGTCTTTCCTGAAATCTATTTTCCTGAGGGGATGACCGTATACAATGTTGCTTGCTACTCAAGGCAAAAGGTGCCAAAGGGAGTCTTTTCTGTACTGTTGTACAGTTAGCGCAAAGTAGGAGTGCACATTCTATATATCACAAATGGAGTAAATATAGTCTTTTTAAGGCATGGTGGTTTGCTGCTTTGGTTCAACACCTTCTGTCCTGCTCTTGTATTTTCATTTCTGCAACACCATCAATGCACCCACTTTTCCTCCATACTACAAATGCTACTGTTGAACTGCCTATTCTACAGGGTGGTATCTACTAAAGGAATAGACACACACCCCCACCCCCCGAACTTAGATTAAAGCAATACATTATTGGGAGAGAGCAGAGTATGTCATCTGTGCGTTGCACAGGGAACGATATGAGAAGTTAATTGAGACTAAAGGTAAGCGTTTCAATGGCATGAAGGGGAGAAACAAAGTAGAGTGGGTGTGCAGGTTACGGGATGACAATGGATTGTAGGGATGGGCAATCATTGTAGTATAGAGTAGACAATAAAAGAAACTCTTCAACCATTAAGTGGACCGCATCATACTGGATTGAGTATTTTTTGACAGACCTAGTAGCTAAGTGCTATTGACCAGACATGGTCTCTCTGGTGGGTATATCGGACAGCATGGAGTACAGATGGAAGATAAAAAAAAAAAAAGTAAGATAACCCAAGTAACATAAGGAGATATGGCATGCTGAAGGATACAATGGGTAGAAGCAACAAGTGATTTCGTAGAATGCATTAAAATATGTAAAGATTTGTGGTGATAGACCATGAAATAGAAAACGTGTATAATACTATTATAACAGCCTACACGACTGAAGAAATATAGTCACAGGGCTTAGGACGTCTGGTCATATTCAGTGAAACTAAGAAACATATTTCTTTGCTGGTAAGACTCTCCACACTCCCTCGGGTACCCTCCCTTACCCATTAGGTCGAACAAGGAATCGCAGCATTGGCTGAAAATATGCGGGGGCAGATTTTAAATTGATGTCTGGGGGCTGACCTTTTGGCTGTCAAAACCTAACCGTTTATGTCAGTAACAAAAAAGCATAATTGTGATGCATCTTAAAATGCAAAAGGGCAGTGGTAAAGTTGTATAAGTGCTGTTTGGGGCCTAGGACATGCCAATCTGTGCAACTTTGGTTTTGTCAGATAAGTGTACTGGGAATACAATCAGTATATAAGAAATGAGAAGACTTCTTTGAACATTTCTTTTGTCTTACACTTCCCAATCTGTTTAGCTTCTTTCTTGGTGGAGAATGAGACTACCTTAAAGAATGTGTGTGCTGTGAGCTTGTGTGTCAATCCTCAATAAAGCCTTGCCGGGGTCATGTGGCATGGAGATTATTAAGGGAAAGGTGTGTTGTCCTCTGCATAGAGGAACAATTAAACGCAGCAGCCAGGGCATCACAAACCCTAAATCACCACTTAAGCCATTAAGCGATCAAGCTTTGACAGATTCACAATGGGGCCCCCAACATATTGTGGGCGGGGCGGGGGGGGGGGGGCTGGGTGTTGGAATTTAAACTGAAAAACGTGAAAGGTCCTGGTGCTGGGCTGGTCTGTAAGGACGTCATCAAGCCAAAAACGGGTGAACTACCTAAAGAGCAACTGAAATTTCAATGGTCACATTTTTTTTAAAACACTTGCTCGCTTATTTACACGTATGTTACCGACGATGCTCCCCCCCCCCCCCCCCCCGACTGCTTAGAATATCCCAGAAAGATAACTTTTCATAAGCCCTAACTGAGGGGTTGAATTACAGGGTCCATTGATTAAATTAACTGAAATGCAAGATTTTGTCGTTACTGCTCCTTTGGATTATCAAGTGCATAGTTAATATCCTGTTCCAGAAACGTGACGGCTAACCCAACATATGCTACTGTAATTTTCCAAACTCTGTGTAGAGGTATGTAAAAGTCCAAGAAGCAGTCTCAGATTTAAGGGCCCTCCCCAACCACTGAAGAAAAAAAACAGACCATCTGACCAATTAATTTTCAAAAGGTTCATTGATGCTCGAGTGGTTTGTGAGAGCATTAATTTCTCTTCATTCGAAGCCTAAAAACCATTTGTTGAACTTCAGATTGGTTATGGTGTAACGTTCTTACAACATGACATACAACTTGTTCCACATTACGAATGTGAAATCTCGGCAAATATTGGGAAAAAAGCAAGATAAAAGGGATTCATTTTTTATTTGCTGATGGTCATGTGAGTGTCGTCTTGGGCAGGAGATTAGCTATACTGTAGTAGACAGTTATTAAGGGAAGACATGTTTTGAATATTTTGCTGGACAGATTAATGGAGATTCCCATGAGGATCTGAAAAACTCAAAGAAATGCTTATGACTCTACTGGTGCCCAAAACCCAATAACACAATGGACATGTGTCTAGGTGCCAGGCAATAATGGTCAGTGTCTAGATTGGCTTCGGGTGGCAAAAGAAGAGGGATATTTGAGAGTGAAATCAGTTTTTGGAAAGGTGTTTGGGGATAGTTCATCCAGTGGGCACTACATCTAAACCCTGGGTTCTGGCCACCTCACAAACATGGCTTTGTTAGAAGCTAGAGGCACAGACATTACTGTCTTGCAGTTACTACAGTTTATTCTTTATTTATTCGTATATGACCCAAGCAGTAGCCAATGCAGTTCTTTAGTGAAACCTTAGCCACATCAATATCTTCAAATGCCAAACAATGGCAATAGGGGAGCCAGTTATGGATAGGGTTTGTCTCAGTTTTCCAATGCTGCCTGCCACCATACTTGCAACAAAAAGGTAAGCACAAAAGGAAAACATATGTCCAAATATCCTTGAGGCAAAACAACGTTTAAATCGCTCAAGAAGACGGCAAGACTGGAAAAAGAAAGTTAAGGTATAATTCAAAGCTCCAGCAGGAACAGGAAAAATGTTAGTCGGTCCTGAAAGTTAGAAGCAAGGAAATGCCAGGACTGCTCAGCAAAAAAAATTAAAATATAGCAAGACCTATGACTCCTGAGGACTACTAAAATAACTACCACCACAGGGTTCCCGTTAAGAAAAGGCACTGTCAAGTTGGGAACTCGTTTCACACAGCAAACGAACAGGGAAACTGCCTCCTCAAAGAGTGCTCATTCAGCAGCAAGGCTTTGAATGTTTCAACAGGTTATTACGTCAGTATCTTCCTGGAAGCAAAGAAATCTATTTTGTTATTCGGAAAAGAGCAGTTTCTACCGCACACTGCTTTATGAACTGTGGAGAGATTTAGAAAAGGTCAGCCAGTCAAGTGTCATGCACCTGCACATGTCACGATTTCAACGAAGTCGAACAATCAAATGTACTGGGGAACTACTGATACTGCTACAGCTTGTCAAAATTCTGATGGTATTCTCCTTGCCAACTCAGTCTCTGCATACCATCTTAATCAGCATAGTACTAATGCATGGATACCCTCCCAAAGGCCCTCACTTTCTTAAACGTACCAGATGTGAAAAGGCTCTGTGGTTCTGGGGCTGTGGGCCAGTCGCTGGAAGTCTGTGGAGAATTGGGGAAAGGAGGAAGTCCACTAGGAATAGGATTAGGATGACGAAAGTTGTCTGAGAAGAGCGACTGTGATTCTGTTGTGGCGCCCTCGAAGGGTGACCGTGCGTTATGGTTCGTGGCACTGATGGGGATGGCAGAGTTGGATTTCGTCAAGCCAGGCGGGGGTGACGGCGATTCACGGTTTAATATCTAGAAAAAAAATGGAGATAAAATATTTTAATATATATTGCAATTGCTTCTGTGACAATATTTTATCATGACATAAGGATAGCCACTGGCATGGGCAGCAGGGTGGGTGAGGATACAAAGAGGGCAGACACAGCCATCAGTGACAATGTGAAGCAACTAAAGAGGGCAAAATAACATCTAAAGGTTACTCACCTTAAGGACAACAGTCCTCTGCGTCTAACTAATCTTTTTACGCCATACCTGTTGGATGTCAGTCATAAGGTTTTTGAGATCAGAAAACAAGAAAAGCTTCAAATTTAAAGGCCAAGTTAGAGCACATGTATGACGTTCTAAACTGGCTTCCTCACCAGTCTCACCCACAGCTCAAGCCGGCACTAACCAATACTAAACATTAGAAGGGAATGAGTGACAGAATATTCAGTAAAGTGAGCAAATAACTTGAGGTACAGTGGCCACAGTCCCCCCCCCCATACTTGTGGGCGATTCCTAAGCTGAGCAATAGGAGGAAGATGGTCTAACCTTACACTGTGTAAAAAGGTTAGCAAGTACTGCTGTGTGAAAGGACATTATCTGCTATGGATGTTCATGAGTAGGGTTTACAGAGATTAGGTGAAAGACCTGGTGGCAATCTTGCAGATCAGAGCAACATGTGCTCATCTTATAAAAACCCACAGGACGACCCTTTGGAGGAGGGTGTTTCTGAACATTATAGTCTTCGAGTATACATGAAAGTATCCATTGTGCTGGGCCAGTCTTAACACCCCAACTGCCTGTATGGTAACCAGCAAACTGATGCCACAAACAGTTTAGCTTTATGCATAAAACTAATGACCTATGATCTCGAACATGCAGACCCCTTTTAGCTACTGAACGGATTCTAGAAAGAGCTTCAAATGTCCCAATTCACATGAATATCAGAGTGAACTCTAGGCAAAAAAGAAACGGCAGGTTTTGTGTGCCCTAGTGACAAACTGTAAAGGGTCCAGAGGCTGACTAACATTGCAATTCACAGACACCTGATAAACATGAAAACCACTAAGAATGCTGTTTTATAAGTAAGCTATGGGTTTAAAAGTCTGAGAAAAGCTAAACAAAAAACTGCATTAAAAGCCCCACGCAAGTCCCTTAACTGTGTTAGAACAATAAAAGGAAATTAGGCTCTCAAGCTTCCAGCCTTTCAAAGTAGGGGTGGAATGAATTGTCGTTGACTGCAGAACATACTAAGCCAGCAATGTATGCTAGAACACGGCCAAGAGGAACATGAAAGAGGACTGACTTCTCTACAACCCTTTGGCAGACACATACCCAATAACTATGGTATTCACACAAGGAAAAGGCTAAGATGACAGTTAGCCAGGTAACCCATGAACAAGCATGCCAACTTCAGCATTCTAGCAGAAGGATGAAGAGCCAGACAACCTTTTTCAGATAGGTCTTCGATCAAACGAGGCAATGGTGGGAGAAGAACTGTCCAATTGTCTGGGTAGGAGAACCAGAACCCTCCAGGCCAGTGTAGAGCAATCCGGATGTGAGCAGTTTATGCTCTGGTTTTTGTCGCCGCCTTGTTCACCAGAGGAAGACCTGGAAGTACCTAAGCTCAGAAGTCGTTCCTGTCCAGGCTCAATGTGCCTCACTTCCCCCCCTTCACATCTAGGATGCGTAGTGGAGGTACTTCACAAAATCGATCTCAGCGGTTCTGTGCATTTAAGAAAGAGATCAAACATATCCCGATGCCACCCCGCCTGATTTCTTTTTGATTCTTTAATCTCTACATCAGTGCTCGGCTCACATGTCTGGAGGAATATTCAAATTACTTCCCTGCAAAGAAAATTGTGTTTCTGTGGCCACAACCTAATGTCAGTTTTAATGCACTGTGGAATAGGAAAGCAAACAGATAATGGATTTCACACTGGATGCAATAAATCTGCAATATGAAACTAAACTTAGCAAATCTTGAGTTGTAACATGCATAAACCAGATACCATGAAGACAAAGCGGGTAATCTGGTCGGGTCACAATCTACTTGAATATTCCACATGGATTCTAATGTAAAGAATACTCATGCTTGTTTATGTCCCAGAAATAAACAAAGTCTGTTAATCCGTGAGAAGACAAAGGAGCCCTTAACATTGACCAAATGGTAAAAGGAGCGCCAGAAATGTCAAGAGAGCCAACAGAAATCCCTGTGAGTGGCCAATTGAACAAGACAGCTATCCACATATGGATATACATGTATCTCATTGCTAGGAATGATTTTCTTTTTGCAACTTTCCCTCCTATGAGATCCCAAGTCTTTTACTTATTTGTTAACCCTGTCATGACTGAGATCAGCAAAGCCCTCTGCTTTATTTATTTATTACATTTGTTACACGCCCAGACCCTCGGGTATCAGGGCGACATTACATAAATCATTAACATTTGCAAACATAACAAACACATGGTTACATAGTAGGTTTGAGCTGATAACATTCTAGACATTCTTAACATTTATAATATGGCTAACAAGCATAGTTTACGGGATTATACAGTAGAGAAGGATCCAGTTATATTTGCAATCAGTTTTTTTGGACTATGTTATTTAAAAAGCTGTGTTTTGAGTGATTTTTTAAACCATAAAGAGAACTCACTTCTTTAATGCTATTGGGAAGGGAGTTCCAGTGTTTGGGGGCTAAGTGTTTGAAGCTACTGCCACCTGCTTTGGTGTTCTTAAATCGAGGAATTTCCAGTAGTTGCTTGTTGTGTGATCTGAGTGTTCTTAAAGCAATTTTTTGTGTTCAAGACCTTGTTAAGGTATATGGGAGCTGCGCCCCGTTAGCATTTGTAATAAATGCACATGGTTTTGAAGATGATTCGGTCTGCAAATGGTAGCCAGTGATGCTCTCTTCTAGTCTTAGAGATGTGGTCGGATTTCCTTATGCCAAGGGCTGCTCCTAGGGCTTTGTTCTGAATGAGTTTGTTTTTTTAGATTGGACTTTGAGGTGCCTAGTAGTAATACATTAGAGTAGTCGAGTTGTGACACTATTAGGGCTCTGGCCTGGGTGACACAGTTGGTAAGGGTGAGAAATTGTCTACTTAATGCAATAAGTTTCGCTGTGTAGGAAGTGGTTGATGAGAGGCTGCTAATGTGTTTATTCATTGTTAGATTAGCATCCAAGTAAACTCCTAAGGTTTTTACTTGTTTCAAGACAGGTATCATGGTGCCACCGATGTTAATGGAGGTGTAATCGGCGTGAAGGGCACTGATCTTAGACTGTGATCCCACTATGAGGATCTCGGTCTTCTCGTCGTTTAGACAGACTATTTAACGCCATCCAATTTTGAATGATCGCATAGATGTTGATGAGTAGGGTGTCTTGGGTATAGTTTCCTGAGAGTGGGATGAGGATCTGTGTATCATCCGCTAAGTTGGTGTAGGGGGTCCCAGGGTAGGGAGTCCATGTTTGGGGGGTCACTATGACACCCCTGTGTTACTACACTGAGGGTGCTGTGTAACATACACTAAAACAGATGATACCCTCTGGAGTAAAAGACCCCATAGCCCATCAGCACACAATAAGTCAAAGACATATCTCAAATCATGCCAAAGAGTGGGAGGAAAAGAGTCACTCTTAGCAGGAGAAAAAAACAAACCCCAAAAATCCAGCAAAGCTGCTGGGGGACTCACTGGGTTTGGGAAATTAACCTTATAAGAGAATTCTCCCTAACAGTGATAGGTCTATTATTGGTGGGAGTCATGGGACAGAGATTGTGCTTTTTCAGTAGCGGAGTAATCCATGCAGATTTTATGTTATCGGGTACACAGTTCTGCTCAAAAGAAACGTTTACACATTTTGTAATGGCAGTTATCAATACAGGGGAGCATTCCTTAATGATCACTGCAGAGCAGGAGTCCCATTTGCAGCTTGTGATTTTAAGTTGTGCAATTATTTTGGCTAATTTGGCCTCTGAGATAAGAGAAAAATGTATAGTCTGAGACTTCGGATCCCACCTAAAAGGCAGGGGAGGCATGGCTTCAGAATTATTCATATGCAACTTTTTTTCTTCAATGGACGATTTGATCTCATCTAATTTGCTAGACAAAGCATCCTGGATGCTTGTGCACCATATTTCATATTTTAGGATAGGGTCTAGAAAGAGACCCTTAGGATGTTCTTACTCTTTTAATATTTGAAAGAGCTCTTTACTATTAGAAGGTGCGCTGGCAATTCTAAGATTCAAAGAGTCTTTTTTGGCTTGATTAGTATAAATCTTAGTTGCTTCTTTATAGGCATCCAGGCTATGGCAGTCCATACTATGCCGCCAATTATTTAAGAGTTTGATTTTTTTCATCTTAAGCTCTCCAAGGGAATCATTGAACAATGTATTGCTTGGATGTTTCCTCTGGTAAACCATCTTGAAAGGGGCTAATCTCTCAGTCACTGCATTTAGTGAATTCATGAGCATATCTGAAATCTCATCCAACCCTGCTCTATTAGAGAGGTCTATATTCAGACACAGGGCCCAAGTACAAAGGTTCTCCAATGTTAGTTTCTAAGAGATTCTTACTGGGAGAAGAGCTTTGGGCTCAATCCATCATTCCGAAAAATAATTTATAGAGCTCTGAAAACAGACACAGAATGGTCCGACCATAGGCAAGGTATATCTGCCACATCCATTACATTAAGATTATGTGTTGCAACCAAATCCACAGTATGTCCCTTTATGTTTGTCAGTTATTTTATGGACTGAATCACAAGGTTTCCAGTGCGGTCACCAAAGACTCTGCCGAAGTGTCCGCGTAGCTGCCTAAACAGAGATTAAAACCTCCTAGAACCACCAATTTTGTCTTGGGTTTAAGGAGGGTTGTAAGATAGTTACAAAGTTGTGATGAAAAGGTGGGTGATGGTGACGGAGCCCTGAACAAAAGAAGAAAGTTGAGCGTTGTTTCGGCCCTTATACCCACTTTCACCAGCAAAGATTCCACTCCTGGAATATCCTCTGTTTTACAGTCCCAAACTTTGATGTTCGATCTAATAATCAAATCCAATCCTCCCCCTCTATTCTCCGCTCCATCGCGTCTGATCATAAAATAACCCTCTGGTAAGGCCAATGCTAATGAGGGTCCAGCAGCCTCATTACCCCCATGTCTTTGTGAGGGTGCAGATGTCAAGCTCGCACTCCTCAATGTGTGTAGCTACTTCCATAGCATGTTTCAATAATTATCTTGTATTAAGCAGAATACATTTCAAACTACAAGAGAGATCCCAGCTAAATTATCCTCATGAGAAGTCCGAGTTGTATTTAAAACCTTAGAATCTTTCCCTGAATAATTCAGACTTGCACTACGTTTGTGTGTATTGACATGCTCCAAAGGTTGAAATGATGGACTAGAAACTACTGGCGGGTTGAGTACGAATGAGTCACTACCAACTGGTCCCCCATCATGTGGTCTTTCGAGTAGGAGAAAAGAATTTGGAGGTTATCGAAACCCTGAAAAGCCACAGTGTTCGAAATAAGGTCTCCTACCGTGGGCATCTGAGCGTTAAACCGGACATTGTTCTCCAATTCTTCCTCCTCATATTGCTCTGAAAATGGCATATGAGGGCAAAGATTAAAATGCACCACGAGTGAGGATTTACACAGTACATTGCTCCTGGGAGCAACTCCCCTCCGGCTATATTGATTGGCCACTGATTTATCTCTGGTGCTCTGAATTGCAGCCAGAATGTCCTCAATGCCCTTTATGAATCCCTTGGACATACCGGGAAAAAAACAAACCGTAAAATGGTGGCCTGCTCCCTGCATCCCGGAAAGAACCGAAACAAACCGGACCCTACGCACTTGATGTGATACTAAATACTCGTTAGAACTACAAAGTTCTTGGGCTTTGTAGTTTATAGTGCTAATACGCTAACACGGCTCTCAGAAAGCTGAGATGCTATGGAACTCTGCTTAGCTACTACAAATGCCACAATAATAATAAATAATTGACTCAAGTGCAGTGTGTAAGCAGCAATTAGGTAAGAAGTCAACTAAACTAAGTAAGTATGGGGCAAAATTTAAAATGGCAAACAATCTAAAATAGCTAACCTACTCAAAGAACAACACAGCAATATAAATCGAACAGAAGGGGTTCTAAGTTAAAGTAATCTGGTATAATATCATAAAATTCATTAGTACTATTTGTGTGAATAGACGCCACCCTGTGAGGGGTCCACTTCGATTTCGGTGTCCGTCAGATTCATAGAAGGTGGAAGGAACGGTGTGGGGATGAGTCAGTGGCATCCAGTCGGAGAAGGAGTAGGCAGTCTAGGTGGCAATTCGTTGAGCAAAGTCGGCAGCACAGAGAAAATGTCCATGGAGAGGTTACAAGGCTCCAGGTGACTGAGCCTGTTTTGTTGGCAGCCTGAGGGCGCAGGGAGTACACATGGGGGCAGCACGACAGACAGAAGATGTGCCCGAAGAGATGACAGAACCCACACGTATTTAGCATCCAAAAACAATTTCATGAAGCACAAAGTTCATATCAAGGATGTGTTCTGATGTGTCCTCAGCAAGGGCCACAGACGGCTGAAGGAGGTACATATGGCCCCAGCGTACAGAGTGGAGGTATACAAGTGGGACTCGGACATGAAAGTGCAGTTTCCGAGTCTCGGACCAGAGAAACCCCTCTTGGAGTCAGACGATGAGGGATGTACCTTGGTCGTGGAGGTCCTAGTGGTTATCAGCCATATATGGAGGCTTTTGCACCGTTAAGGGAGTCCTCAAAAAGGTTGTGGTAGATGGGACAGTGGACAGAGTCGATGGAACGGATGACTTAACTTGCTTATGGACCGTCTGCGAGAGTGCCGTCACAGGGCACCAGTAGTCGAGTGCTTCTATGCAGAAGACTGTGGGCCAGCAGGTGGAGTGGACGGGTGCTTAATGGATGACGAAGGCTTACTGGAAGAAGCAGTCACTGATTTGCTGTTGTAGACTAGGTTGTCGACACAGGAGTGAGTTGTGGCAAGTCAAGCATGGGCAGTATGTCCCTTTTTAACTCTCTTACCATGGGAATCTTTGGGGGGGGGACTTCAACCTCTTTATAGAGGGAGTACGATATAAGAGTCTGCTCTGACAGAGGAGAGCAGGACTTCGGACAGAGGCTGAATCAGAGGCCCAAGCACGTTCTTCTAACCAAGCTATCAACCTTACGCAACAGTACATGAGCGTCTTGGTAGAGAAGGATTGGCAAATGGAGCAGCTGTTGATCTTGTGGTCCGGGTAGAGGCAGTAGAGTTAGTTTGTTTTATTTTTTAATGTATTTTATTAATTTTCAAACAAAACCAAAATAGCGTACAGACTTTGTAAAAAATTTCCCATGGTACATCATATCGCTCGCCTGTTCCCAACTCCCCCACCCCTCTTCCCTCGCGCCTCCCAGCCTCTTCCACATACTATGTCTACCTAGGATATATGGGATACATTACTCACCGTAAACTTATTTTTGATGCTTGTATCCGCTTAGATTCACATGCTGTGCATAGGCCGACATCTAGTGGAAGCTGCAGAGTATTACAGTTTGTTTTTCGAAACTCAAAAAGGGACATCGAATAGGACATGCCAGTAATACTATCCCTAGTGTGACGTCTCCTGTACCCATGATCACTCACGCAGGTAGGACCCTCAGATTGTTTTTTTCCGCCATACTAGTCGGACGCATGTTGCAGAGTTCCTTTGGCGCTAAGCCGTTTTATAGTTAAATTAACGTTAATACTTCTCCTTTCCCCCTTCCACCGTACGCCGAAGGCCGACGCCGGTGAAGATCAGCAAAATCAACTGTCGAGGACTGCCACGACAGACTCCGGGGCCCCGAAAGGCCTCGGCCCTATCAGTAGGGAGAGTGGGGGGTGGTCATATAGGTTCTCTATTCCCCCCTTTCATACCTATATAGACACATACATATACATCTATTCGCCCCGCTGCCATATTGTACCTTATGGAGTACTCCATTCAAATTCTGCCCTAAATGCAACAGGAAATTTCCCTGGGTGGATAAGCACCTTTTGTGCAATTTGTTTCTCCCACAAGACCACTCTGTGGCAGCCTGTCAAGCCTGCAGACTCTTCAAGCCGAAGACCCTCAAGGACCTCTCAACTAAGCACTGGGCCCACTACACCAGGCAACTAGAGGCCATGGATGTAGAGGGGACATTCATCGATGGCAGCAACGCCGCCAAATCGGACGGCGAGGGCAAAGGAGTGACTTCGGACACTGGCCACGTTGTGGTTTCTACACATGGCAGCAAAAGCGCTACACATTCTACCACCACTAAATGTATCAACCCCGGCTGTGACTCAACATGCGTGTCGAGCGATCGGCACCCGACTACACCACAACAGCAGTCCAATGAATCTTTGTCCTCTGGGCGTTTCCGTTCGCCTCATGGCAAGGCCCAATCGTCTTCGGTTGACAAAGGTGTCGCCCGATCAATAGTCCCGAGACTCAGTTGTCGGATGACGATATCGCCCGGCATCCTCAAGAGGCTAGACATAAAGCATCTGACCGCACACCCAAGATTCGACATCCGTCTCACTGTGTCTCTATCCCTAAGATTTTGATGATGTATCTGTCCAAGTCTGGGTGACATCACGTATCGGGGAAGCCAGTTCTTGCATCAGCTGTCTCCAAGCTACTAACGTCACCTTCACAACATGTATTCAGCACGGCTGCCATTATCGAAACACACGAGAAAGGAGCACAAGTCGCACTGGACTCCATTTCAAATCCACAAGCCAAGACCATTATTAACACACGTCTTATACTTCTGGCTGGACATTAAAAGGAATGTGTTCAGCTACACACCCATGAGAGAGTCACTGGATTCTCCAACTTATATGCAGTGGACTTGGCACACTGTTGAACAAGCAGCCCCCGTCAAGCTCAGAGGGACCTTGTTAAGAATACTTACCACAGCATTTGTTAATGACGATACCCCACGACTCTGAGAACACTTCTCCCCCGTCCTGAAGAAAGCCACTCCAACCAAAAGCATCAAGAAATAGCTACATTTGGCCGAAACACTACAATGTCGACCTTGACCTTTCTGTCACAACATTTTGTCCTGTATATCAGATTACGTTCCGTTTGGTATTCCAGAGTTCCATCTTGCCCTGGGAAGCACATGCTCTTTTGTAAAAACTGTTTCATGCATGTTAGAAAATGTGCACAGTTTTGAGTTAAAATTCCTCAGCATTAAAGAGGAAGATACACAGTGGTATTACCTTATTGTTAGTTAAAGTGAAAAAGCTGTCCGTTTTTGGGTTCGTCTTGTAAAAAAAATTGTATACATACAAAATTTGCTTTGCGAAATAAAACGACCAATGGTCCCACAAAAAATATTTCTTCTGGTAATCACCACAGTTCCATTGGCCAGTCATTCAAAATATAAGTGTGTAGTTCCGCAATTAAGAACCTTACATGTGATCTCTCACCTCGATTATTTTCATATTACTACGATGTACCCACCTGGGCATATCAGGGCTTGGCCAGGCGGCCTTTATTTTTTTTCGTCCAAACTACTAAATCCATGTTTTGGCTCCTCCTGGCCCCGCTGGGATGCCTCTTGCCACACAGACATTTCTGCATGTGCCCATTTCTGGAGATCCTTCAACCACACCACTATCAATGGGCCGTGACGAGCCTCCCACTCCCATTGCTATCCTGCGCTTTGCCACGATGTATGCTAGATCTCTTAGTTTACGAGCATGTCTGGCCTGCTTAGATCTTGGAAATATCCCTAGCAAGCACCCCTTGGGGAAAACGAAATCTGACGACTATACAACCCTAGTCGGGGTCCGGGCTACTGCCTCCGAACATTGACGTATTACAGCGCAGGCCCAGAACATGTTTATCAGGTCAGCGTTAATGTCAAAAGCAGTATATCTAATTCCTGGTAGTATGCATACTACCAGGAATTAGATATACTGGTTTATATTTTTAGGTCGCCATTGACCAATATTTCTTCCTCCTGTATATACTACATTAATGTGTTAATAGGAGTTGTGTACCTAGTCCACTGAATGACTAGAGACAAATTGTTACAATTTGATTGTGATTATTGTGTCACTTGCACTTTATTTTTACTAGGTTTTAACATCTGTATGTTTTTTATGATGTTTTTTAACAATTATTAATAAAAGTTGTATTTTGTGATAATTCTTGGTTGCTGCTGATTTACTTTTTCTCTACCTTGTGCTGTTGTATTTTGTCTCCATTATCCCTTCTCAAAGGTAGAGGTTTCTTTTACTACCCTAGGGAGTAATTGTTTTTTGAAGGGTTTCCTCCTAATATATACAGCGTTAATCAAGCCACATTTCGAATAAGCTTGCTCTGCTGCGTTACAAAATGTTGCAATTTTATTCAGAGTTAGGTATGCTCGATGAGTGACATAGCTGGATTAGTTCTGGTTTTGCATTATGGACACTTTATGGTACCCCATAGTCCTGCTCCAGGCAGCATCTGACAGCTGCTCTAGTAGATTTCTTCCCCAACGCTGCCGAATCGGTATTCTATTGCAATCCGGTCCGTGAGTATCTCATACAATCTCGATACTCCATGTCCCCCTTCAGAGATATTATAGAGTGTCTCAATTGTTTCATCTTCTTCCCATATGCCCTCTGCTGTTGGCCATTTCTATTTTATTTTATGGAGGATTGCAGCATAGGTTATATGTTGCCCCTCCCGGACTCCTGATTCCGAAACCACCCTGCTAAAGTTATCAGCCGCCCTGTCAATGTATTCCCCCAATGTCACCACCCCTCTAGTCTACCAGTATTTCCTAACATTTAGCCGTAATGGCTCATCCTCTATTTTTAGCGTCACTAGTGTAATCTGGGGCGAGTAGGGTGTTACTGTACCCAAAAAACAGGAGGCTCTATGCCATATCATCATACCTAGTTTCACTAATAAGCAGGGCACAGGATCTCGTGGCGCTGTGGTCCATACCATTTCCTTATAAGAATGGGGTGCATGCACGTTGTAGTAATCTCGTGTCTAGGGACTGTTCAGACAGCCAATACGTGAAACTGTAGTTGGCACGCCACAAAATTTGGTATACCATGCAAAGGATCAAGTCCTGCGCTCCCTTCTGATCTCCTTCTGATCCACTCCCGTTTGGAGTGATGAAGGAGATCTCAGCTGATCTCCTAGGTGTAATCGCTGCTGCTATTAACACCTCTTGCCAGTCAGGATTCATCTCCCCTGAGCTCAAAGCGGCTCTGGTCACCCCTTTAATGAAAAAAAGCTTTAGACCTTGCTCTGCCTTCTAATTATCAGCCTATTTCTCTTCATCCATTTCGAATGAAACTCCTGGAATCACTGGTGTCCCCCCCATTCTGTCATCTTTTCTTGAATCCTCCAGCTTCCTTGACCCGGCCCAGTCTTGTTTACGCCTTGGCAGGGGCACAGAGAGTGTCCTTGTCTCCGTACAAGACGATCTGGCCAGGCTTGTGGACAGGGGGGGTGGCCTCTGGGACCTGATCCTTTCAGACCGCTCAGAGGCTTTCAATACTGTAGATCATGCCACCCTGCTCTCCCACCTGGGCCAGATTGGTATCTCGGGTCAGGTCCTGGCTTGGTTGGCTTCTTTTCTGTCGGACAAATACCAAACTCTTTCTCTTCCCCCATTCACTTCTAAGCCCCGTTACCTTGGTTGTGGTGTTCCTCAAGGTTCGGCTCTGTCACCCATTCTTTTCAACATTTATATCTGTTGGTTGGTGTACCTCATCCGCTCCTTTATCAGGTGCTATTTGTACGCTGACGATACCCAGCTTCTAATCCGCCTCGACGTTGATCAGGCTGGAGTATCGTCGTGCCTACATAGGTGACTCTCTGCCGTGGGGGAGGGGATGGGACACAACTGTCTGAAACAGAATGGTGATAAAACCGAGATGCTGGTGGTGGGATCCCCTCCTGATCCCTCACTTTGGATTTCTTCTTTCTGGCCTTCCTTCTTGGGCCCGCTTCCTGTGCCCCCCCAGCAAGGTGAAGAACCTTGGGGTGGTTATGTCTGACAATTTGTCCATGGCTGCTCCGGTATCTGCAGTATGTCAGACGGGGCATTTTCAGTTAAATTTTAAGAACGGTGCTCCACCCGATTCCGGTAACGCTAC
Organism: Ambystoma mexicanum; assembly: GCF_040938575.1. Classification (NCBI taxonomy): domain Eukaryota; kingdom Metazoa; phylum Chordata; class Amphibia; order Caudata; family Ambystomatidae; genus Ambystoma; species Ambystoma mexicanum. The sequence continues at coordinate 494,285,664 of NC_090936.1, read as the reverse complement.
ACCCCCCCCCCCAGTGGTGGCCGCCATGATTCTGAACAGGCTGGACTACTGTAATTCTTTTTAACTTGCCCAGCCTAAGGGCTTGGTCGGCCGACATCTTCATAATCTGGCGGCCCAGGTGGCAATGGGTACCCCTTATGGGTCGCACATTTCTCCTAGTCTGCGTTCCCTTCATTGGGTCCCAGTGGCCCAGCGCATTCAATTTAAAGCACTATGTATAGTTCACCGTGCTCTCCATGACCAGGGAGCTGAATATCTGGTCTCAAATTTTGTGCGCTATGTCCCTAACCACCCTCTGCGGTCAGCGAATACAGCCATGCTCTGTGTCCCCCCTTTTCGATTGACCCGAGTAGGGGGGGCAGGCTTTTTCAATTGCTGCAGCACAGCTGTGGAACCTTCTCCCGCTATGTAAAAAATCATTATCTAATCTTCTGCTATTCCGGAAGGCACTGAAAACTCATTTGTTTTCACATCTTAACACTTTGGGCTGATTGCGGTTTCCCCTGTTCTGGTTCCTTGCCTCTAGCACCATGATGCCTGAGGGCGACCGTGCGCTCTACAAATGATCATAACATAACAAAATACCCCTAAAACCCTGTCACTTTTTCCCCCTCGCAATTCGTATGGTCTCTGCAATTTCTCCAGCAACATCCTACACCTCGAGTTATGTCACAGGAAGATCCGACAAGAAGTGTTCAGTTTCTTAAAGGCGGCTTTCGGAATATTAATTGGAACGTTCGTGAAATAATGAAGCAGCCTCGGAAGCACTACCATTTTCAACAGCGCGACTCTTCCCATTTACGAAAGCAGCAGCTTGGCCCAAAATATCAGTTATCTATTTTGTTTACTGCCTTCAGCGTGTTCTGTGCATGTTCTATTTTCGTGGAAAAAGTCTACTCCAAGGTATCTGACTGTATTGATTTCCCATTTAATCGGTAACTTTGCTAACCCGCCCTCAGTCTTCCTTCTGTACCCTGCTAGGGGAAACAAGCTTGACTTCTGTGCATTTATTGTAATACCAGAAATGTCCGCATAACGCTCAAGCACATCTGATATGTATTCAAGATTGGTCTCAGGTTGTTCTATGTGAAGAAGCATATCATCCGAATACAGGGAGATCAAGTGTCACTCAGTATTCTGATGCCGGCATCCTGATATTCTTTTCGTAGATATACCGCAAGCGTCTCCAAGGCCAATATAAATAACATAGGGGACCAGGGGCAGCCCTGTCTCGAGTCTTTGCTTAGTCTCCATTGCTGTGATATAGTGGAGCCGGACTCGACTCTCGCCATTGGGTTGCTGTATATTAACTTTACCCATTTGAGAATATGTGGGGCCTATCCCAAACCCTTTCAATACTGCTAGTCCCCAAGGCCACCTGCCCGAGTCAAATGCTTTGACTGCGTCTAGCGAGGTCACTGCCAGTGGCTCGGCATGGTTTTGGGTCGTGTCTATGACATGGTGCCGGCGTCTTAAATTACATGGGATATTCACATTTGGAACATAACACGATTTTACGGAATGTACAAGTTTGTGAATTACTGGTTTCAACCTGTTAGCCCATTAAGGCTGTCAAAATCTTCACGTTTTTGTTAAGCGAGATGGGTCTGTAAGAGCCACACTCAATCTCTGGTTTATTAGGTTTCAATAGAGGGACTATAATGCACTCCCTTGCCACTTAAACAACAAAAGGGCATGATCTGACAGCACTCGTGCTTTGTATTCTGCCTCCTTGAATTCACTCAGATAAGTTTCACCCATAAAAATGTAATCCAGCCTAGTATGCAAGTCCTGGTGTGAGGCGTAATGTGAGTAACCTCAGCCTCACGGGTGTAGAGTTTGCCATACATCTGCGAGTTTAAATACTTGCAAAAATGTGAATAGGACTTCAGCCGAGGGGGCAGGGTGCATACATTTGTCACCTGATCTATCTAGTATAGGGTTGAGGGGTAGAGCGTACAATTAAAGTCTCCACCGACATATCACTGTACCATCAATATGTGGACTTAATGGGAATAACCTGCAAAAGTATACCCCATATCTTGGTTTGGTGTGTTCAACCAGACCCTGTAAAACAAACATCCTGCCCCCTTTATCTCAAAAGGTTTTCCACTACCCTCAAAAGGTACCAACGGTGCCACCCATATCACCACCCCCATAGCACAAGTATAGTATGGCGAGCCCAGCATCATGCCACACCATTTTTTAGCAAGTACACTTTGTTTCTCATTTGTAAGGTGGGTTTCTTGCAGGAGCGCAACATACATTTTCTGATGTCTTAAATAAGTGATGATACTCTTGCGTCCCGTCCCCTTTCCTCCATACTGCATGGGCGTCCCTCGCTAGGGACGGGAGACATAGCCTTTTTCACCAGAAAAACCTTCTTCCCCTTTAAATTTAGAGGTGTGCGGGGCGCAGCCCTGGGACCATGCTCTCCCCTGACTCTGCCCACAGGCGCCACTTCTCAGTCCCTTTTCTGCCTCGACGGGAACGGGCCGATTTCACCAGCACTCCTGTGTTTAGCTTTGGCCATGTAATACCACGCACTCTTCCCCGGATACTTTTTGTCTTCTTTTTGCCTTCTTTTTGTCAATCAGGTCCTCCAGCGTCATGCTCCTCCCCGGCACATGTCGACTTCAGCGGGCTTCAGCAGGTGTCCAGCCTGCGCGGGGCTCTTCCCTACATCCGATCCCCATGCTCTTTGCCTGCGCTGCCTTGGACCCAACCACAGCTGTGAAGGTTGTACCGCATGCAACGCATTTACTCCACACGCACTGAAGAACAGGCTAGCTCGGAGGGAGCTCTTCGAAAGATTGCCTCCAGAGGATCTTAAGGACTTTGTCAGACAGAGATCGAGGTCCAAGGGGGGGCTGCTATTTTCCATTGCATCCTTTAAGGGCGACTCCTTCCCAAGGAAACGCCAGAGCGGGAGGACCCTCTCTGGTTCTCGCACCAGAACACGTACCAAGGCTAGTCCAGCTACCAGCATCACTGCCGAGGGATCATCAGATCCTTCCGGCACAGTGCAGAGGGACCGCAAGGTTTTTTTACCGGGTGGACACCCGAGGAGCAACGCCCTAGTGCCGGCCTAATGTCCAAGGGGACGCTTGCACGCAGCACTACAGGCGATACTGCCGAGGGCGATACGCCTTCCAGGCCACGGCCTGGGGTGCAGGGTAGGTCTTATGCTCCACCGCCAAGTGTCCTGGAAGAGGCTGAGCACAGGGAGCAAAGCACCACGACTTCGGCACGTGGCACGCAGCTCGAGAAAATGACCGCCGCGCTAGATAACATGGCCGCTTGTCCGATGCCACTCCTAGGAACGGAGCAGGTGGGTGAAAGAGTTTCAAGGTGGGACTGGTGTCAACCAGGTAGGTGGCCTAGAGTTTATACATCAGCAGCACTGGGCAGGTTCCCCCAGCAACCATGGCAGAGTCTGCTCTGTCCCCAGCAGCCGCAAGCCACTCCGTCTAAATCACCTACCACCTCTTCAGCCTCCGAAGACCGATTCTTCAAAAAGGTTCCTAGTGCTGATGCAAACTCTTCACATGGGACCATCCTTCGGGATGCTATCAAGGACATGTTCTCTCCAGTCACCCCGCAGGCGCCCATTGTCGTTCCTCCCATGGCTCCAGCGCCGCAGACCACTGTGCAGCCCCCGCTGCCCAAGCCGGCTCCTTTGATTCCGGCTCCCCTACCTCCCAGAGTACAGGCTGTTCCACCCCAGCATCCGCAACAGCGACCGGCTCCAGATCATATACTGCAGCGCATTGCGCCCAGTATGCCTCCAACTGCCCCGGACCAGCCAGACAGCCTGGTGGACACAGATGAGATGGAGGGCCCAGACACGCCATAGTTAGCCAAGGCATTCCACGAACATCTTGCAGGTTTGGCGGAATATTTGGGGCTTCCTAAACAGGAAGACGAACAGCCGGAAGGAAGGGGTTGTTGGCAGAAGTCCTCACTCTACATCCCCCTACTAGAACAGAGATCCCAATGCAGAAGGTTGTTCCTTTGGCCAAGAAGGGGTGGCTCAAGCAACACTCGGCCAAGCCTGTCAATCTGCGCCTCGACACCAAGTATAGGCAGATGGAGGGGGATACACTCTTACTCTCGGCTCATCCTCAACCACAGACTTCAGAAATTGCTGCGGCATCACTCTACTCGAACTGTCAGTCATCCTCTGCCACCTCGTCCTTGACACTGCTAGGCAAGGAGGAGAAGATCTTTGAGGCGTATGGTAAGAAGCTGTACTCCAAAGCTCTCTGCACCTGCGTTAATCCAAGGCCATGCCATGCTGGCAGCCGTTAACCAAAGGATTTGGTTGGAAATAGACTTCCTCCCAGAGCTTACAGTGCAGAGCCAAGCATGCTTCAAATGGGGCTAGCAGAAGCCAAACGGGTGGCGCAGGACATCATGGAGTCCACCGTGGCCCACATCGATACCTCTGGCCAGGCCATATGCATTGCCACGGACATGAGAAAGACTGCCTGGCTTCGGGCTACTAAGTTTAACCCTGACGTCCAGGAATGCATATTGGACCTTCCATTCGAGGGTAGTGACCTCTTTCACTCTACCACCAATGAGGAATTAGATAAAAAGAACAGCTCGCAAACCGTGAAGTCTTTATTCTAACGAAGGCCAAGCCAAGGCGTACAACCAGTCGCATCAATGTACCGACAAAGGGCAGGCATTGAGCGGGTTCCGGGTCTTCCAGGACCGGAGGTCGAGGCAGTCTGACTGCTCTCCGAGTCAGCACTGGCGCAAACAAAGGGAGGGGGTTGAGGGGGCGCAAGAGCTTTTTCCAGTCTCCATCCTCCACAGCAGCCTCAGAGGTAAAGAAAGCAGGATGCGTCCCTTCGTATCCACATGTCTCCAGTGGGGGGCAGGCTTGCCTTTCACATGTAATTTTGGTGCCAGAACTTTTAGAACTCCTGGATCCTCTGTAGTATCCTAGGGGTACTGCCTGCCGGTCCCACTCCACGGGACAGCAACCCTGTTGGCGGAAATGTGGGCGCTCGTCAAGAGCCAGGCAGTGGAAGAAGTCCCAGCCTCCAAGAGAGGATTGGGCTTCTATTCCAGGCTTTTCGCCAAACAAAATAAGAACCAAGCTGGCATCAGAGTTGTGTTGGACCTATCCACCCTCAACCTCTCCCTCCCTCTCCAAAAATTCAAGATCGTTATGCCAACACTCAATGTGGAGACACTAGACAGGGGATGTGCTCCCTGTATATGAAGAAAGCTTATCTACACATCCCGATTTGACAACCACATCACTCCTTACACTTCAGGATCATGCGCTGCCATTTCCAATACATGATGCTACCCTTTGACCTCAACTCAGCCCCCAGGGTATTTACCAGGCTCATGAATGCAGTGGCAGCCCTACTCAGGGAACAGGGCCACCACGTCTACCCATACCTGGATGACTGGCTCATCAGGGCAAGATCTCCGCAGGCGGTTATCCACACTTCCTCGGCACTTATTAACACACTCCACGGCCTGGGGTTTACCATCAACCTCAAGAAGTTTCAGCTGCAGCCTACGAAGAGCCTGACCTTCCTGGGCCTCATTTGGGACACAAGCTCCGAGAAAGTCTTTCCCTCTGAGGACATGGTCATCAAGAGAGACACTGCTCACTTCCTTACCAGAGCAGTGACCTCGGCCTGGTGGTACCAACACCTATTAGGTATCATGGCAGCGGTCCTACTGGCCGTGCCCCACACAAGACTCGGGATGAGGACATTACAACTGCACTTCACTGCCGCATGGAATCAGGAGAAGGGCTCCCAAGCAGAGCCAGGCAATCCCTCCTTCTCTCCACTTGGAACTCACATGGTGGTCCAGGGACTGCAACCTGCGGACAGGCAACCCCCTCCGGCAGCCAGCCGCGCAGGCCACAATCACTACAGACCCCTCCCCGGAAGGCTGGGGAGCCACTCGGGACAGCCACAGCGTCCATGGAGTCTGGACCCAGCAGGAGCCTCATATTGACAGGCTGGAGCTGAAGGCCAACTGGCTAGCTTTCAAAACCTTCCTTCCGCTCATTGGGGGCAAGACCATCGTTATCCAGAACAACAACTCCACCAGCATGTACTATGTCAACAAGCGGGGGGGGGTGGGGGGTGGGGGGGGAGCAGGTCCCCGCCACTGTGCAGCCTAGAGGTCAGTATGTGGGAATGGGCCCTGAAGAACAACTACCTCACGGGCCGTCCACCTTCCGGGGGAATCCAACCTGCAAGTGGACAGGCTCAGCAGACTGGGAGCGGACAATTACAAATGGCAATTGAACAACCAGGTGCTGCTAGAGATCTTCAGCAGATGGGGGCATCCTCAGTGTATCAGTTTGCCTCCTGGGACAACAAGAAGTGCCAACATTTCGGTCCTGGCAGGGGCAGGGCCCTGGCTCCCTGGGCGATGCATTCCAGTTACAGTGGGAAGGCATGACAGCGTATGCTTTCCCTCCCTCATCCCTTGTCCACAGGGTGATCTGCAAGATAAAGGAATCTTGTCACCTCAGAATCATTCTGATAGCTCCATGGTGGCCGGCGAGACTGTGGTTCTCCGAACTTCTCAGCCTCACGGACAGACCACCCATTCACCATCCGACGGGGCCAGCTCATCTCCTGGCACAGCAGGGGGCAGGGTCATCAACCTCTCCCCACAGAAGTTAATCCTTGCAGCGTGGTTCCTGAGCAGGTCACGCTCAGGCACCTTAGCCTATCACAGGCTAACCTGGAAATCATTCAGGGCGCCAGGAGCAAGGCTACCAGGAACCAATACAAGAGTAAATGGACTGGGTTCTGTCATTGGGCGGACTCTAAGTAGATCAACCCCCATACGTGCCTGCTAGATGTGCTCTCTTTCTCGACACACCTTGCACACTCTGGAGTGCAGATGGACACATGCTACACCTTTCTGGCAGCCACAGGGGTCTACAGAAATTCAGGAAGAGGTGGTCTTCTCTTCCAACCCGATAATCAGGCGACATTCAGCGGGGCTCTCCAGGCTCTATCCGCCCATCAAGAAGCAACACCCTGTGAGGGACCTCAATGTGGCGTTTGGCACCTTGAAGCATAAACCCTTCGAGCCAATAGCGTCCATGGACATCAGGCTGGTCATCATTAAAACAGCTTTGGTAATGCGCCTCACCTCTGCTCCCAGAGTCAGCAAGATCCAGGCTCTGGTGGCCTCAGAACCCTATACCACTTTCACAGGGATAAGGTGGTCCTGCGGACACACCCCACATTCGTACCCAAGGTACCCTCCGCTTTCCATCTAAACGAGGAAATGGTCTTACCTACGTTTTTTGCAGACACCATGGAAGAGGCTCAGAGTCTTGCACTGTCTGGATGTCAGACACGCTCTGAAATTCTATCTGGACAGGACCAAGGGCTTCTGCAAGTCGGACGCACTGTTTGTCACCTGCGGTGGATACAAGCCTGGGTATCAGGCATCCAAGGCCTCTATTGCACGGTCGATGGTTTCTGCCATCGAAGAGGCCTCCGAGGGGCAGCACAAGCCGCTTCCAGCCAACATGCACGCCCATGCTGATGGGCAGCACCCATTGCATTCAAAGGCAGGTCATCAGCAGTGCGGCCACCTGGGCCACCCCTTTGGCTTTCTGCAAGAATTACTGTTTGGACGTCAGCTCAATGTCAGACGCGGCCTTCGGAAATGCGGTTCTAAGGAACTTGTTTGCTTAGGGAGGGTCTCCTCTCCACCCCGGGGCTACATTCAGTTGTAATCACCATGCAGTATGGAGGAAAGAGGACGGGACATGAGTAATTAATAGTTACTCACCGTAGTGACTAACATACTCTTAGTCCTTAGTCCCCTTTTCTCCATACGTCGCACCAACCTCCGTGTCATTAGGCAATGGTAATCTATTGTCGATGCGTCTATGGGGACTGAGGTTTACCGCTGGAGGGCGGAGTGAGGGCAGCACATGCTCCCAGGGCCGCACCCCCTCGCGCCTCTAAAGTTAAAGGAAGAAGATTTTTTTTTCTGGCGAAAAAGGTTCCGCCTCCCGTCCCTTTGGAAAGGACACCCATGCAGTAAGAAAGGGGACTAAGAACAGTAACTACGGTGAGTAACCTATAATGTTGGTGTTGACAATCAAGAGACGCACCTAGGGTCAGAATCCAAGACTATAACCATATACGCTAAGCCAACAAAGGCGTGAAGCAAGAACAGGATCCCAGGGTCAAAGGAGCTGAGCGGTAAGGTGGAAAGGCTGGCATTGATTGATGTCTCGAGGGAAAAGGAGCGACGCAAAGGGTACACTTTCTACTCCCACGCACATAGGTCCTCCTCGAGTACGTCTGGGTCTCACAAGGCCTGCTAGGATCAGTCGCTGAAGTGGAGATAGGGGCAATGGCCCTCTCGGACCATGCCCCGGTAACAGTCACAATAAAGAGGAGAAACAGCCTCAGGGGAATCTGGAGGTGGACATTCCAGTCATACATATTCAAAGACAAGGTAATTAGGGAGGAAATAAAGAAAGCTTTAGAAGAATTCTTCCTAAACAATAAGCCCGACGACACAAGCCATAACAGGAGGTGGGATGCATTTAAAGCTACAATCGGAGGACAAATCATAGCAGTGAAAGCTAGAACGTATAAGGAGAGGAGACAGCTTGAAACGGAATTAGAAAAAAAAAAAAAAACAAGTCATAGCTCGGATGGGTGTGGGGGCTAGTGGAGATACGAGAAGAGTATACAGGGCTACAAACGACTAGAGGTCCTGCAATCCAGGGAAGCAAAAAGGGCCCTGTTACACCTCAATCACAAATACTATGTGAAGGCTAATAAAGCCGATAAGATGTAAGCAATGCTTCTAAGGAAGGAGGAAAGAATGGACAATTATAAAAATCATGTTTAAAGATGTGAAGGCAGGCACTCTGTTACCAGTCTTTAGCTTCTCCTCCTAACGCACGTTTTCATGACTTCATCAATCTTCAGGGAGGCCGAGTTTCTTTGTTTTTTCAGGCGGGTCTGCATTTCTGTTTCAGGTGTGACAAGTTAATTAGCTCTGAGGATTCTGGAGGAGAAGCTAATGACTGGTAACAGAGCGCCTGCCTTTACATTTTTAAAATTATAAAAATCAAGCTCAGGAATGGTAGCTCGACTACCGATCTGTCAGAGATACAAGGGGAATTTGTGGAGTTCTATATAGAGTTCTAGAGATCCCAGGACCCTGAGGAAACTGTCCAAATAAAATATCTTCAAGACCTCTGCCTACCGACCATATCTAAACAAGAATCCCAAATCCTAGATCAATACATAACGCCCGAAGAAGTGTGGAGAGCAATCTCCTCCCTACCCAGCAACATGGTTCCTGGCCCGGACTGATTCACTGCTGACTTTCATAAAATATTTAGAGAAGAGTTGACACCCCAACTAACCCAGCTGTATAATAAATTCGGGAAGAAGGGGAGAATAAGTTCTCCAGTATTCTTCAGTATCCAGCCGTGGGTGGAGCAGGAGCTCCCCACAACACTGCAGGGGCAGTGTCCCCCGGCACCCAGCACTCTGCGAGGTAAGGCAATTTGCCGTGACCCTTGTGTAATTATTGTGTTGCATCTGCACTTCCGTGCGTGAAATCTGAGCGCCACCAGTGTCCACTGTAATTTAATTCGAGACATCTTGCCCTCTTCTATGAAGCCACGCACCCTGCTGCAAGGCTTTTTCTCCACTGATGTGCTCCACCTGGCCATTGATAGCCACGAGGGCGATCCCACTATAAGATGGCCGCCTACATCCTGAGCACTCCCATCTGCAGTTCGAACCTACAGAAACTTCAGCCTGCTTCATGATTGGATTCCCCGTTTCTTTTATTGTCCAATCACGAACTGACAGGCAAAGGCGGCCCTTCTCCAGTAATGCTCTCGAAAATAAGGGTCTTTCGTGTCCTGAGCCTGTCCAGAACTGCCAGACGCCAGGCCCTAAAACTCTGCTACCTTACACCTCACTCCCCGTTTTGTGCCTTCATATTGCCGGTAAGAGACTTCCTGCGCATTGCTCACGTATGCTGCCACTTCACACGCGCCAGTGCACCCACAGGCCCTTTGCGGCTTCGCTCGCCATAATGACCTAATACCCATTGCAATTCTAAAAGTGTGTCCGAAGCACCAATTCAGATTACCTTGCAGAGATTTACATCTGCATATTGTTTGTAACCTTTGAAGTAATTCTATTACCGTCTGTACCCTGACCGCTGTATTGCTGTACAGGATTACTTTCCTTATCCTCTTAATGCTTTATTCGTAACTAACCCTAACACCCTGAGTCGTGCTTCATCACCCACAGCATCTGCATATGCGCACCAAATACGTTGCGTCTTCTGTGCTGCTCTCCCTACTGCCTCAGAGACTTTGTCAGCATACGCATACGTAACTGTCATCCCGATTCTGCCTTGTGTAAACAGTACCTTTTACGTGTCTTGCACCAAGGCCCTCACTTACCACTGTATCGGCACCCATTGGCCCACTGTACTGTACCTCACTGTGCTACACTGACTCCTACGCAGCTCTAGTGCCTTTGTAACGGCAGTGCCCCGACTGACACTAGAACCTACTCTCGCTAGTGATTTTAGAACTACTGCCTCCTGCAACATCTGCATTGCTTAGTTAGCCAGTCTACATTGCCACCGCCTTTCGCTATGCTGCTGCACCTTTTTGTGAGCCACCTCCTTGCACTCTGGGTATTGACATCCCTGCTGACCTGCACACAAAGCTCAGTCCAACCCCACCTCTATCCTATTACCTTGCGCTTTGCCTTGAACCTTGACGCAAAACTACCTGTTCACCACAGTACATCCCTCATCATGCATATTACACCCACCCACCTAAGCTCCCATAAAGCCAATTTACCACTAAAGACCAATCCCTACCTTAACTCTCCTGCCCTCTGGATACAGCACTTTGCAACAAAACCCACACCAAATCAACCCGGCTCTCTCCACCTGAGAAACTAGTCTGGGATCCAGATTCCATTGCACACCTCGTTACTCCCGTAAACCACATCTGAGGTTAAAAATCACCCAACCTCATACCTCTCAGGTACAATCCGATATCAAGACCACCCTTAAACAATGAGATTAAGGGTGCTCTCATTAATGCTAGATCCCTCCCTGCCCATGCTCTTGACATTGCAGATCTCATCACAAAAAACCTGGACTTCATCGCCATTATGGTGACCTGGCTACATGCAGCTTCAGGTCCTCTCTTGGCATTAGCCATCCCTGACTGATACTCCATTATTAGATGCGACCGCAATTCTAACCTATCCAAAGGAGGCGGTGTTGCATTTATCCATAAAGACATCAATATGAGAATTATTCCTAACATACAGCTCAGCTCTGCTGAGTATCAGTCAAACTCTATATCCCAAAATAACACATCCACACTGCACCTTATCTACAAACCCCCAGGTCCTCTCTCTACATTCTCGGACAACATCACTACCATCCTTACAGACAACACTAAACTTAACTCCCAAGTCCTACTACTAGGTGACCTCAATCTCCACCTACTAGACCCTAATGACCTCCATGCTGGAGATATTGCAAGCATTATCTCCAACTTCGGATTCTCTCATTGCATTCTTGATTCCACCCACTCCAAGGGCAGAACCCTCGAGTGGATCGCTGACCTAAACTGCAACACTCATATTTGCTCCAACCTCCCCTGCACCTGGTCCGACCATTAGATCATCTTTAACATCCCTGCCAACAACCCATGCACCAAACCTAATATTGCACCTTCCATCCTCACAAGAAACAAAAAGTACATCACCAGGGACAAACTGCTCCCCCTCATCCTGCCTATAATCAATTGCGCCTTTACACATGCTGACTCTTCAGTCTTTAATCAAGCTTTGCTCAAAGCTATTCACACCATCGCACCCCTCAAATCCAGGACACCTAAACAGCGTGCCCACCTCAACTCGTGGTTCACTCCACAACTAAGAGTATTACGCTGGGAAAAACGTAATGCTGAAGCACTCTGGAAAAGTCTCCCTTGTGACGCCATTAAAGATAACCTCACCATAGTGTCACTTAACTACAAGGAAGCCATTTTACAAGCCAAAAAAAGACGTACAACCTACGTATCTCACAAGCAGAATCTAACACAAAGGAAGTATTCAAAATTCTTAAAGAACTAGAATCCCCCCGATACAAGCAGTAAAGACAGTACATGGTCTTACAACATCCAAAAAGCTCTCCTTACTAAAATACCCACCCTATAGTCCAAAATCAATGCTAAACAAATTTGCCTTCAAACCATCTTCCAAGCCAAACTCCCCACTAGCAACACTCTGTCTACCCCATTCACTCATGCACCATTCAGCTTCGCTCCTCTCACCATCCTAGAGGTAGAAAGCATCATCAGTAAACTGAAATCCTCTGTCATGGCGATTCCTGCCCTGCCCCAATCATCAAGGAATCTGCACATGAACTTGCCCCATTCATCACCGTCTTTATAAACTCCTCATTTCATTTGGGTATTGTTCCTGACAACCTCAAGGATGCCTGGGTCATCCCGCTGCTAAAAAAACCTATGCCAGACCCCAGCATACTGTCATCCGCCGCCGTCGAGACTGGCGGATACTTCCGCTGTATCGCTGGCAGTATGGGTTTAGAGACTGGTAGTCCTTTCTCTATTTTTCGGCTCTAGCAGCCGTCCCAGTTCCCTCTGCGCGGAGCCTGCCGGGAGTATTTATCCCTCCTCCTGCCGTGGACGCTGCGTTGCAACCCCTCTAGATAGTTTCCCAGCTTTCGGGTTTACGCTTGCTGCTGACACTCCGTCTGGATCGTCAGTGCTTTTGTTCTGTCTAAATTCGTCCTCTGCTCAAAGTTTTCCTTCGCTTCGTTACTTTGCCTCTTAGCGGTTTCATTCCGGTTCCATCGTTCGGGTCGCCTCTCTCTTCTCTGAGACCCGGTGCCCTTGCTCTTTCTGCTCTCTTCTCTCCATTTTACCTGGGTTCCACTCCAATTGGATTCCAGTCTACTTCCTATTGCTTTCTCTTCTCTTACCCGAGTACTCTACTTCCTGTGTCCTGTCGGGCTGCATTGGATTCCAGTCACGCCTACTGGCTTCACGTTTGCTACGGATCCCTGCCATTTTGAGTCCACACCTCTTCCTACTACATCACTTCGGAAGTTCATACTTGGAGTCGGACAGAGTGCAGTTCGGCACCTGACAAGGGTTTTTTCTGCCGTCTGGCTTTTTCCCTTGTGTATCAGCTTGCTCCCGGGGAGGGAGCCACAGGCGTGCTGTTCTATCAGCGTTCACTGTGGCTTCCCTCCGTGACAGGCAATTACCACCAAAAAAGGAGAAAGACTACCTCGCCAGGCGGAACCTGTCCACTGAAGCCTTCGACTCAAGCAGCTCAGGTGAGGAGAGTGTGGGAGAAAAAGGGTCAGAGAAAGGACACATACCTACTAATTAAAGACCCATTACTACAGTCCCATTTTTGTTGAAAATCCTGGATCGGCAGCATACCTCCAGATACAGAAGTATCAAGAAACCAACAAATGACTTGGCATGAGACAATCTGGTTTCCGACCGAAGCACAGGACGGAAACCGCCTTTATCGATCTCAAAACACAAATCGAGGATTTAAAAGACAATGGTAAAATGGCCATATTATTACTCCTCGACTTATCGGCTGCTTTTGACCTGGCAACCACCAAATCCTCTGTCGTCACCTTAAATTAGCTGCCCACTTCTCTGAGAAAACCACCAAATGGATTAGTTCCTTCTTGGACAACAGAAACATGAGGGTTTTTTCCCCTACTGCCTCGGCGGAACCATCTCTCGTGTCATGTGGGGTGCCACAAGGCTCGTGCGTCTCACCAACGCTTTATAATGTATTCACTAAACCCCTGTTCGACATACTTGACTATCTGGGTGTCACTCACACCAACTATGCTAATGACACCCAGATACTCATCCCCATTACGGGGGACCACATGGTGGATTCTAAAACCCTTAACAATATCTATCAAGTCATCTCTGCATCTGCTTACACATGTAAGCTCATTACAGCATGCCGCCCCTTTCTAACTACCCCGAACTGCATTACTCTGGCCAGGACACTGGTCATGTCCAAACTGGACTAATGCAACGCTTTAGATCTAGGGACTAACCAACGTAACCTCAAACTCCAGGTTATCCAAAATAACACCATCAGAGCTGCCCTAATTATATCCAGATCCTCAAACATCTCTGAAACAAGGAGAATTTTACACTGGCCATCAGTAGCACAAAGAATTTCACTGAAATCTCTCGCCCTCACTCACAAATGGATTAACAATCAGGCTCCCATCTACCTAGCCTCCCGATTCTCTCAATACATGCCTACCCAGATACTCAGATCAGCCCAAGCACACTGCCTGTCCATCCCTAGATACAAACTGCAGAAAGCAGGCGGTGCAAGTTTTCTAGTCCTGGCTTCCAATCTCTGGAACTCGCTACCATTAGCTATTAGGTCTGAATCCTCTCCTTCCTTATTCAAACAAAAAGCCAAACACTGGTTAATCACCCTACAAGATTAAACTCCTCACCACCACCTCTTCAGTATTAGTGCGCAAATATCCTCTGCGTCCATAACTACCTACTTTATGTAGTTTGTATATATTGATGCATATTATGGATATGGAGTATATTGTGTATATAGTGTATTGTGTATATCTTGCCTTCTACTTCCCTGTAACTCTAATCTACAGCCTTGTCTGTTCTGTACACTGCTCTGCATGACCTGAAGTAACTTCACTATGCAACTGTTTTCTCTGTACCACTGCTTACTTGTACTAAGACATGCGCCCAGATGTCTTTGGGCCCGGGGCACTATACAAATAAAATAAATACAAATAACTTCAACCATGGAGGAAGCCAAACTAGTACTCATCCCAAAGCTGGGCAAGGACCCTGAAAGTTGTAAATCTTATAGACAAACTGCCCTAATTAACTTTGACGCTAAGATTAAAAAAAGAAACTTGGCCTCCAGGTTGGACCCTCTCCTTCCACAACTCATTGGAAAAGACCAGACACACCGGGGATAACACTAGAAGAGTAGCACACCTGGTGGAAAAGGTCAACCTAAAAAAAGAAAATGTACCTGTGGCTCCTCTTGGCACTTGATGCAGAGAAAGTGTCCACCGTTTGGAAAGGCGATTCATACTCCATATCATGAAAAAGATGGGCTTTGGAGAACATTTCTTGAACAGAATTGGGCCAATTCAATTGATCCTTCCCTCTGGCTATTGATAAATGGGCACCAATTAGAGCAGTGGTCTTCAAACTTTTTTGGCCGGGCCCCCCTGAGCAAAGTTTGGGCAGGTCGGGACCCCCCAGAAATGCCAAATGGACAGTATATATTGCGCACCGTCACCTGCTCCCATCACAGTCGCTGGGCTCCCTCATCCCACTCCTACCCAGTCCATGGTCTCTCCCCACCCCATCACACACCCTGGGCTCTCCCCACTCTGCTCCCACCACTATCCCATGGTTCCCGCCCATTGGGCGCCCACCATAGTCCCCGAGTTCCCCCCCATCCCATTCCCAACACAGTGAGGGCAAGTGGAAGGGCATACCTATTTCCCCAAAAATGCCATAGCGACAGAGCATAGTGCGGGAGCCGAACCAATAGAGGTAGGTTCGGGGGTGGGAGGGTCCTCTGTGAATTTCTTTTAAATAATGGGTTAAAATGTTGCATTGTAGAGCATACTTTTAACAAAAAATGGGTAAATAGCCAAACGGCTTGCAATTGGTGGTGGGGGGCTCAAGGGGCAGGCATGGCATTTTTTACTGGACATCTACGATAGATGTCCAGTAAAAAGATACCAGCCCTGTCCCCTAGGCCTAACACAATCCACATGATGTGTGTATGTAAGGCGCTGCACATTCATACAGCAATCAATATCATTCACGCGAGTCTCCATCACCATACACACTCACATAACATAAGCATACACACATCCATACACATGTTTAAATAAAAACAATGAACATAACCATACCTTCTGCATTGGCCTGCGTGTGGTAGCTGAAACGCCCTGCTCCAGGCTGCTCTGTCCGTATGTGCGAGGAGGCGCAGGAGCTCTCTCTCGGAAATACAGACATGCAGTGCCCCAGCCAGCATTTCCAATGAGCTATGCAATGCTGGCGAAGCAAAATGCCCCAGCACTTGCATGGCTCAGTGAGCACGTGCAGGCTCGGGAACTAAACTGAACTGTCAAAGGGAAACAACGGTTCCCTTTGACAGTTCAGCCAGCCCAGGAGCACTCCATCAGCTGGAAAAAGCAGCTGAGGGAGTGCTCACTGTTTCACTGGGCTGGCTCCTTAGCTCCTCCATAACGGGCGAGGGGCCACTGTGTGGGCGCCCCCTCGCCATTATGGATGAGACGCCAGGCTCGGACTGGCCTTTAGGGCAATGCCTGTACCAAAAATGTAAAATGCTAGTGTGGGCCAGTCAAAATGGGCCACCATTTTGACCAATGTGGACCAGTTTGATGAGTTACTTAACTATGCAGTTAGTCATTTTGACCATTGTTGCTGAATATATCACAATTTACTTACATTTTGACACAAAGCACCCCTTGGGTACTATTGAAACAGTGGGCCTCATTACAACCCTGGCGGTAGCTGTGACGGTAAAACAGGCACAGCTGCCGCCAGAGTAGAATCCAGGTCCGGCACCCGCTAATGGGCAATTACTGGGTCATGCCGAGTTAAGCGGAATTGATAATTGCCCTTTCGCGGGTGCCAGTATCGGTAGATCCCCGTTCCTAATTGAGCCCCATAGGGCTCAATAGGAATGGGGGAGCTCTGATGCACAGGCACCGTTGGTAACGGTGCCTGTGCATCCGACAAGCTGTGCTCATGGGTGCCGCATTGCCTGCCAGGTTAGACCTGGCGGGCTGTCAGGCACCAGCAAGCACAACTCTTACTATGGCGGTACGGTAGCAATGATGCCGGTAGCTTACGGCAATGTTGTTACCGTACCGCCATAGTTGTAATGAGGCCCAGTCTGTGACTAAAGGAATGAATATCCATTTACAACTGCGGGCCACTTTTTCATTGTTGCCTGAGACCGTTTCATGCTTCAGCCCGACCATGTAAAACACCCCTGCCCATTTCTTCCAATCTAAAAAAACAAAAATCAAAAAAAAAATGTACATTTCATGCTGAGCTCTCAGGGCCCCACAGGGATGCACCCGCGGACCCCTGGGGGGGTTGCGCCCCACAGTTTGAATACCGCTGGATTAGAGTCACGAGGGGGACAAAACAAGGATACCCCCTCTCCCCCCTCATATGCAATTTTTCTAGAACCCCTACTAGTCACGATCAGGTCCTCAAAGGACTTAACAGGCATCCAATTTGAAAGGTGTTAGGGAGAAGTCTCTCTTTAGGCTGAATTTCCTAACCTAGTGAGTCCCCCTGCAGCTTTGCTGGAGTTTGGTTTTTTCTCCTGGCAAGAGTGAGACTCTTTCTCCACTCTTGGACATGATTTATGGTGTTCCTTTGACTGTTAATGTGTTTTATGGGCTATGGGGTCCTTTACTCCATAGGGTCTCATGTGTTTTTATTATGTGTGTTACCCCTGTTTTACTGCACGGAAGGTGCAGTGTGTCATAGTGACCCCCCACCATAGACTCCATACCCTGGGACTGACTACTGTCTCCCAGGGCATGTAAAGTCACCATTGGCTTTACTAGTCCCAAATTATTAACAGAAACCAGTACAAACCATCATATTGTGGACGTACTGGTCAGGGCAATTCGATTGCCCCGGGGTCTGTTAGTCGAGGGGGCACGTCTTCGTCCCCCCTGATCGAGTTTTGGCTGGTGGCAGTGGAAACTACTTTTTATATTCGACCGCGAATATTTTCCTATGGGATTTTCCCATTGTTAGAGGCTACCAACTTTAATTATTTAATTCTCCTAGCCTCGAACATACCGCCGGTTTATTTAATTAATATTAATTCGCCGGTTGGTATTTTTTTGCCAGGACTCGATTCTAAAATGGCCTTTGTGTTCTCTTCTGTGACTCCAACCCAAGTCGAGCCCTTTGTTCCACTTTTTGGCGGGCTTCTCCACAGAAGTCTCCAAAAGTGGTGCCACTCTGTCTGGGTACCACAGGGAGTGTGGGAGGGGGTTTAGGCACCCTGGACTGAGTTACCTTGGTAACCCAAGTCGCACTCTTGTGTGATTGGTCCAAGTGGTGAGCCGGCCGGCTCACCACTTACCATGTTTGACTGACAGCTAGGCTGAGTGAATAGGGGTATGCTGCATAAAAGCAGGGCTTTGGGGAATGGAACTTCAGAAGTCACCACAGGACCTGAGAATCCGACGAGGGAGAAGCTGAGCCGACCTACCACGACACCACCTGTGGAGCCCTGCGGAACAGACTCACCACTTCCCGACGACAGAGAAGATCTCCCCGCTGGAGAGGCTTCTTCCCCGACTGGTGGGCACAACCAGTTTTTACCTTCTTCGCACCCCAGACCGGTATGTGGTCGAACTGCCCGTGCCAAGCACCCCGGCGGCCGGATAGCCACTCACCACTGAACCGCAAATCAACGGACCGCTCCTTGTACCTGAGAAACTCCACGGCTGGTTTCTTCCCTGTCAGTGCAAAGGACTCCTGTCTTCCTCCACGACGAGATCCTCTCTTCCCCCGGACGAAGCACCGACTTGCATCCGCTGCCAGGAACAACTGCCCCGGTGGAGTGTTTTCACCACTTTAAGGTACCGTGTCCGCCAGGCCTCCCTTTCTAAAGATTGCTACAAGGTAATAATAACTCCTTAACCTTCTGGACTGGCTGGCTGCCTTGACCCTCTAACTGGTCCCTTTCTTTGGTCCAACTCCTTTTTGAACCTTTTCAAGACTTTTGTGCACTGCAACCGTGTGACCGTGGACACATTTCTTTTTTGATCCTCTTAAAGCGGATCCGGCCGACTGACTCTGAATTCACGATTTTACTTTGCCTTCCTCTTGTTATGTTCTTGTAAAAGTGTTGGGATCTGTTTCAATTTGTTCTCTGCTTTTCTCTCCCTTTTAAAAACGAACTATTCGTGTGCCATTTACATTAAGCGCTCACCGCTGTCTGAAAATAAGTGGGGCTTCACTTAAAACTTGTCTAATATACTTTTAAGGGAGTGTATATCTTTTAGGGACCGTGTTTTTAAATTGCTTACTATTAGTGCCTGTGTTTTTCTAATTGTGGTTTTTAAATAAATAATTATATCTCTTTTACACCAAGCCCTGGTCAGTGTTTACGTGTTGTATTGTGTTCTCTTGACCTATTATGAATACTCTGTATACTGCCTAACTCTTCTTGAGGGAAGTCTGGCTGCTCAGCCACAGCTACCAAGTGAATCTGTGTGGTACAGACTGCTACCAAGTGGGTTTACTGCCAAACACCTGTAGTCTTAAATCTTTTGCAGTGGTCCCAGAGGGAACTGCACAGGTTTCTGCCTAGCAGAAGGCAATCCCATAAAATAGCAGCCTTTGCAGAAGACATGCTGCTCACGCTTACAAAGCCGGAAACTTCCGTCAGGGCGCTGGAGAGGGAGTTTGAGATATTCAGACGGGTCGCATGGTTAAAGTTCAACATGAACAAGTTCGTAGCCCTGAACCGAACATTATCGGCAGAGAGGGAACAGGATATAAAAATCATTCCAATACACCTGGGAGCCCACAGCGATAAAATACCTAGGGATAAACATGTGTAAGGATATAGACTCCCTATACCAGGAAAACTACCCATCCCTTATCGATCGCATCAAATAAATATTACAAGAATGGAGCCCTCTCAGGATCTCGTGGTTGGGAAGGGTCAATGTGATAAAGATGGTCATCCTCCCGAAAAATAACCAGGTTACTCACCGTAGTGACCACCTTACTTCTGGTCCATAGTCCCCTTTCCTCCATACTTATGGGACATCTCTCCGTCCTGTGGGACGGGACCGGAGCACTTTGTAAAAAGCATCCAAAACAAATTTCTTTTCAAAAGTGTGTCCTTCCTCTCTTACTTACGCGGGGCCCGGCACGCGGCCGTAGCCCTGCCGACCTTGGCTCCACCCCGCGCATCACCCATCAGTTCTTTTCTATTGTCAGGTCAGAGACTTAGCAATAACAGAGGAGCCTTATTAGAGGGGACAGCGGGCGGGCGTATGGAGGAAGAGGACTATGGGCTAGGAGTAAGGTGGTCACTACGGTGAGTAACCTGGTTATACTCTGTCCCCTTTCCTCCATACTTATGGGAGATTCTCAAGCACTCCTCACAGGAACTACGGGTGGATGGAAGGAACAAGTTACTTACCTGTAACTGTTGTTCTCCAGCATGGGTCTGGCATGGATTCACATGCTCATGAATATTCCCCGTCGTCAGGCTGGGAATCCTCGGTAAAGAAAAAACCAGTATCAGTTTTGTTTCTGATCTGTCTTTCGTAGTAATAACCAATCACTGGTCTCTGCGTCATACTGACCACAGCCAATGACTGCCCTCTACCTAAGCCCCGCCTCTGGCAGCCATCTTCAGATTTGGAAGCACGTGAAGTGGCAGTATGACCAAGTGAAGAGCCGCAGAGGGGTAGGCGGAGGGTTCGCATGTGAATCCATGCCAGACCCATGCTGGAGAACAACAGTTACAGGTAAGTAACTTGTTCCTTCTCCAGCATGGGGTCTGGCATGGATTCACATGCTCATGAATAAAGAATACATAGCAGTACACACATGCACAACCACGGGAGGTGGCAAAGGCTCAACATTAAGCATTACATCAAACTCAACATTAAGCATCTTACCTCCTCACCAGGCTCACCTCAGGCGAACAGGTTGCGCAGCACTGCTTGGCCGACCCTGGACTCCTCCCTGGAATCCCGATCTACGCAGTAGAATTTCGTGAAGGTGTGCGTCGACCTCCACGTAGCAGCCCTGCATATGTCCAGCAGGGGCACACCAGAAAGGAACGCTGTGGTAGCTGCGATCGCTCTAGTGGAATGGGCTCTCGGACGGCCAGGCAGCGGTCGGTTTGCCAACCGATGACAGTACATGATACAGCCGGAGAGCCATCTGGAAATGGAAGCCTTCGAGAGTGCCTTCCCCTGATTGACAGGTCCAAAGTTCACAAAGAGTTGTGACGTCTTCCGAAAACACTTTGTGCGGTCCACGTAGAACTTCAGCGCTCTAGCCACATCCAGCGAGTGCAAAGTCCTCTCAGCCGGCGACGAAGGCGACGGGAAGAACACAGGCAACACCAAGGGTTCTTTGAGGTGGAAGTCCGACGGCACCTTGGGCATGAAGGAGGGGTGCGTCCTGAGCACTACCCTCGTGTCGTGAAAAGTCAAGTACGGGGCCTTGCAGGAAAGGGCCTGGATCTCTCCCACTCGTCGTGCGGAGGTGATGGCCACAAGAAACGCTGTTTTCCACGACAGAAATTTCAACGGGGCCGAGTGCAGAGGCTCGAACGGAGGTCCCATGAGCTTGGTCAGCACCACGTTGAGCTCCCACGCCGGGGCCGGAGCCTTCACCGGCGGGAACGATCTGAACAGTCCCTTCATGAACTCTTTCACCAGACGATGAGACCACAAGGACGTCCGCCCCGTGGTTCTGGTGTATCGGGAGATCGCAGCAAGATGAATCTTGATGGACGCGTGTGCCAGTCCAGCTTTGGCCAGCGTCAGCAGGTACGGCAGTACTTGGGGAGCCGTAATCCGTAGAGGGTTAATCTTCTGTGCGTGGCACCAGACAGAGAACCTCTTCCATTTGTGTCCGTAGCATTTAAGAGTCGAGGACGCCCTGGCCTTTGCAAGAACCTCTCTGCAGTCGGCCGGTATGTCGTATCCTCCAAACTCTAGCGCTGCAGGAGCCAGGCCTGCAAGTTCAGCGATTTCGGATCGTGGTGGAGGATGGCGCCTCCTTCCCTGGAGATTAGATACGCGTCCACCGGCAGCTTGATTGACGGGGACGCTGACAAGTCCAGAAGGTCCGGGAACCATATCTGCCTCGGCCATGCAGGTGCGACGAGGATCATCCTGCACCGTGACCTCTTGAGCTGGTTGATGAGCCGGATTAGAAGTGGCAATGGAGGGAACGCGTAAAGGAACAGGCCCTCCCAGGGGAACGAGAAAGCATCGCCCATGCTCCTCGCCTGGGGAAACCTGCTGGCGAACCTCCGGCACTTGGAGTTCATCGCCGTCGCGAACAGGTCGATCTGGGGTGTGCCCCACCGTCGGAAGAGGCGATCCACTAGATCCTGCCGTAGCTCCCACTCGTGGCACGAGCGCAGCTCCCTGCTGAGTGAGTCGGCGATGGTGTTTTTTATCCCTGCCAGATGAAAAGGCACCAGAAACATCCTTTGGGCGACGGCCCAATGCCACAGGTCCTGCGCCTCCTTGGACAGTGCTGGGGACCTGGTTCCGCCCTGTTTCCTGATGTAAAACATGGTGGTGGTGTTGTCGGTGAAGATCCTCACCACCTTGCCCTTGAGGGACGGAAGGAAGGACCTGAGGGCCCAAAACACTGCACGGAGCTCTAGGACGTTGATATGTAGTGATTTCTCCGTCGGGAGCCAAAGGCCTCTTGCGTGCAGATTTTCGGTGTGCGCTCCCCACCCTTCCAGGGAGGCATCCGTGGTCACTGTCTCCTGGTGGGCTGGGGTCTGGAAGTCCATGCCCGCCGTCAGATGCGCGCGGGTGCCCCACCACCGGACCGCTCGTCGGAAACTCTCGTCGAGTGTGATCCTTTCCTCGAAGCTGCCCGTCGTTTGGATCCAGCGCGCGTCCAGGAACTCCTGCAACGGGCGCATCCGGAGCCTGCACAGGGGAATGAGGTAGATGCAGGAAGACATCATTCCGAGGAGGGACTTCATGGACCTCACCTTGGCCGCGTCGGCCACCAACATCCGTTGTACCTTGCCCAGGATGGCCCTGGTCCTCTCCTCCGACGGGGAGGCCAGAAGGGACACTGTGTCGAGCCTCGCTCCCAGAAACAGTGCGTCTTGCGCGGGTACCAGGTGGGATTTGGGGTAGTTCACGGAGAATCCCAGGTCCGTGAGAAGCTGGACGGTCCTTGCCGTGTGGTCCACGGCGAGCTCCCTCGTCTTGGCTCGGATGAGCCAGTCGTCCAGGTAGAGGTAGACGTGGATCCCCTCTCGGCGCAGCTGCGCCGCCACCGGTGCAAGGCACTTGGTGAAAACCCTGGGTGCCGACCGTAGTCCGAAGGCTTTGAACTGGTAGTGACGCCCTTGGACCACAAACCTAAGAAATTTTCGGTGCCCCCTTAGGATGGGAATATGGAAGTAGGCATCCTCCAAATCCAACGACGACAGGAAGTCTCCTTCCTCCAGCTGACCCAGGACGTGCTGGAGGGTGACCATCTGGAACTTCTGAGCCTTGATGAACTTGTTCAGACGTCGCAGGTCTAGGATGGGGTGCCATCCTCCCGTCTTCTTCTTCACGAGGAAGTATCTCGAGTAAACTCCGGAGCCCCGAAGCCTCTTTGGAACGAGTTCGATGGCGCCCTTCCTGAGCATCGCCTTTACCTCCCGGAGAAGCTGCGGGACGTGAAGCTCTTTCCTGGCCACGGGGGGGACGCGCGGGCACCTTCTTTGAAACTCGAGCGCGTGGCCCCGGGCTAAGGCGTCCAACACCCAACGGTCGGTGGAGATGGACTCCCACACGTTGACGAAGCTCGCCAGCCGGCCTCCCATCGGGGTGCTTCGGTGGGGGCCCGACCCAACGGTCGGTTCAATCCTGTTTCGACAAGGCTTTGCCGCCTTGACCTCCCTGGCGACGACGGCGGGGTCCGCCCGACTTGCCTCGTCCCCTATAGGCCTCCTGAGACGACGAGCCGGCCGCTTGACGGTAGGTGGAGAAACCGCCGCCGGAGCCTTTGGAGGCGCCCTTGCCTCCGCTGCTCCGAAAGGGCGGCCCTCGTCATTGCAGAACCCCAAGGGCCCCGGCCGTCTCCGTGTCCGCTTTAATGGCCTGAAGGGAATCGTCCACTGTTTTCCCAAACAGGTTGTTCCCATCAAACGGCATGTCCAGGACTCTGGTCTGTACGTCTTGACGGAAGTCCGTAGCCTTGAGCCATCCACGCCGCCTAAGGCACACGCCGTTGCCCAACTGGCGAAATCCCGTATCGGCGATGTCCGTCGCAATAGTGATGGCGTGGTCCGACACCACCTCACCTTCCTGTAGGATCTCCAGGGCGTCTGCCCTCTTGTCGTCCGGTAGGAAGTCCAGCAGGGGAGCCAGTTTGTACCATAGCTCCCTGTCGTAGCGGGCCACGATAGCCAAGGCGTTGGCCGCCTTAATCGTCGTCGCTGCAGACGAGATGACCCTGCGTCCCATAGAGTCCAATTTCTTTCCCTCGCCGTCCGGCGGGGAAGTCGATGTGGAGGCCGCACCCCCCCCTCCCCCCGCTTTCTTCCTGGCCGCCGCGGAAACGACGGAGTCCGGGGTAGGCTGCGCCCGGAGGCACAGGGGGGCCGCGTCCGGGACCCGGTACTTCTTTTCGTACCGGTCTCTTCTAGCTGGCGTCGTGGAAGGGTTCTGAGGAGGGCGAGGCCCTCATCCCAAATGTCGTCCAGTAGAGGCACCGCGAGGACCATCTTCCTCTTGGCCTCGCGCCGTTGATAAAGGAATCCTTCCTTTTTCTTCTCCTCAGGGCAGAGTTGGAAAAGTTCGGATGCCCTGGCGATCATGGAGTGGAACGATCCAATCTCGTCGGGCGGAGAAGCCCTGGTGGGAGGTGACGACGGAAGATCCTCGTCGTAGACCTCGTCGTCCGTACCCGTCGCGGCCGTGTCAGTCCCCGTATCATCCCCTCGAGTCGTGGACGGGGAGCTGGACGGGGCGCGACGGCTGAAAAGGAGGTGGAGGGTGAATCCTTCTTTTCTTGGGAGGAGGAACGCCAGAAGGTCCCGGTTCTGGGTCCCCCGACGGGAGTGGTTCCTCCGCTGGCAACGGTAGTCTCGTCCTTATCTCCGAGCATAAGGACTGTATAGCCAACAAAATGGCCGCCGAGTTGTCTTGCGGCGCTGGCAGAGGGGAATCCGACGGGCGATCAGGGGCCCCGTCGGCGCCCTCGACGATGTCGTCACCCGCGTCGGGATCCATCCCGACGGGCCGGTCTTCTTCCACGCCGAGGCCGTGGCTTAAGACCTCGATCAGCTCTTCCTCCGAGGTTGAAGCCGAGTCTACGACGACACCCTGCCCCCCCTTTTTCTTCTCCGCCGGAGATTTCACGGGGGTCCTATCGATGGGCATAAAAGAGGACTCCCTCCGAGGTGGCAGGGAGACTCTGAGCCCCGAGGTCGCCACCACTGGCGTAGCCTCCACAGTCTGAGCCAGGACCGCCGCGACAGTCTCGATACAGGCCTTGGCCGGATGGATTAAGGCCTTCACCACCTTAGGTGCGCTCACCGCCTTATCCTTGAGGGGGGGACACTGCCTCGCTCCCCCTCCAATGGGGCCTTCGAGCTCGACCGGGGCCTCTCCAGGAGCTTCGCCGGGTGCTCGGCCTTCCTCTTACCCGACCCAGAGCGTTGGCTCGTGGTTGATGGTACCGGGGAGGGTGCGCCCTGCCTGGCGCCCGTAGAGCCCGACCGTTCGGCGCTCCCGGTGCCAGCGGACTCGTGGTGCTTGGCCTTGTGTTGGACCCCCGTTGCCGGGGCATCCCCAAAGGTCTTAGAAGACCGCTCGGATTTCTTCCTCTTCTTCTCGCCGGACGGGCTCTTCCCTTCCAGCCAGTTGGCGAGACGTTGATGGCGGTCCTTCATGGTCCGCTCCTACATGTTGCCGCAAAACGCACAGTACTTCTCCACGTGCGTCTTGTCCTCATGTAAGCAGTAGAGACAAAAGGAGTGTTCGTCCTCCTTAAAGACGTTCTGCAGCTGGCATCCAGGGCAGACCCTGAACAGCTTTCCGGGCGTCGAGCTTCCCTTCTCCTGGGCCATGTCCGCGACGGGCCTGCGAAAACTTCTGGAGTCCTCCAAAAGCGTAGCTCGACGAAATCTTCACCCTTGAGGGGCGCAGACGAATCCGACGCGGGTCCCCGTTGATCGGATGGAGAGTCGGTGGAGCTTGAGGCTCTTTTGACCGAAAAAACGAAGTTTTTGAGAAAAAACGTGAAAAAATAGCACTAACGCTCGAGAGCAATAGCACGAGGATCCCAACACATGAACGTGCGGTAAAAATCTGAAGATGGCTGCCAGAGGCGGGGCTTAGGTAGAGGGCAGTCATTGGCTGTGGTCAGTATGACGCAGAGACCAGTGATTGGTTATTACTACGAAAGACAGATCAGAAACAAAACTGATACTGTTTTTTTCTTTACCGAGGATTCCCAGCCTGACGACAGGGAATATTCATGAGCATGTGAATCCATGCCAGACCCCATGCTGGAGAAATACCCCTTACTGAAACAGGTTTTTCAGTACAGCCTGGCCAAACTGAGCATCAGCTCTTGAGCTCATGTCCAGACAATAATGCTTACAAAAAGCATATGGGGAGGCCCAAGTATTTGCCCTAGCGATGGACTTCCAGGGGACATATTTCTGAAAAGCAACCGCGGCTGCCTTGCCCCGCACCAGGTGTGCATGAATACCCTTATGAGGTTTCAGCCCTTGGACCGAGAAAGACTCTGTGATGCAGGCGGTGATCCACTGAGAAATAGTTGCCTTAGACACCTGCTTACCCTGAGGGTTGCCGAAGGTCACAAAAAGTTAAGAACTCCTAAACTCATAAGTCCTGTCAAGGTAGAACTTAAGAGCCCTTCTGACATCAAGACAGTGCAGAACCCTTTCAGCCTCTGAGGCAGGGTTCGGAAAAAAGACCGGTAGGGAGATCGACTAATTCAGATGGAATTCAGTTACCACCTTCGGTAGAAAGGCCGGGTTTGTCTGTAGGACTAACTTGTCCTTGTGAAAGACCAAGAAAGGATGCTCCACTGACAAGGCCTGGAGCTCACTCACTCTACTCGCTGACCTAACGGCGACCAGAAAGGACACTTTCCAGGATAGGTATTTGAGGTCCACCATGGCCATTGGTTGAAAAGGTTTATGGTACAGCGCCGTCAGGACTACATTTGGGTCCCACGGCGGGTGCGGACTACGAACCGGAGGGTAGAGGTGTCTCAAGCCTGCAAAATGCCTCTTAACCACTCAGTTACTCAGAGAATAAGAGCATTGGTCTGTAGAAAGATAAGCGGAAACCGCTGAAAGGTAAGTTCTGCATGACAGAACGTGAACACCTGACTCTGCTAGGGAGGACACGAATGACAGTACCATGTAAATCGTAGCCACCCTTGGATCCAATTGCTTTTCCAAACACCAATGACAGATCCTGAGCCATTTACTCCTGTATTGCAATCTGGTCGAGGGTTTCCTGGCTGCTTGGATAATACACATTTTATCCGTAGAAAAGTCAAAATGCTCTAAAGACTTGAACTCAGGCACCATGCCGCCAAGCTGAGCGATTGTGGGGAGGGGTGCCACATCTGCTGTTCCCCTTGATGAAGAACATCGGGGGGGTCACCGGTAACCTGATCGGTGGACACACCAACAGGTGTTGAAGTTCTGAGAACCAAAACCTGGCCGGCCACCACGGGGCTATGAGCAGAAGGGAACAGTTCACCGAGTTCTTCAGCTTCCAAATTGCTCGATGGACTAGAGGCAGAGGCGGGAAGGCGTAAGCTCTCATGTTGTGCCATGGAATCTCGAGAGCATCCCCCAGAGAGGAGGCTCCCAGCCCCCTTCTGGAGGCATACTGAGGAAGCTTCTTGTTCACCACTGTAGCGAAGAGGTCCACCTCTGGTGTGCCCCAACGCAAGAAAATCCATGAGAGGACCTCTGCCTTCAACTCCCACTCGTAGCTGACCGCTGTCCGCCGGCTGAGGGCATCCGCTGCGACATTCAGCTGGCCCAGGATGTGCACTGCAAGCAGCCAAAAACCATGAAGCACGGCCTACTCCCATATCTGGATGGACAGGTCCACGAGGGGGGGAAGACTTTGTTCCCCCTTGCTCATTGATGTAACACATTGACACATATGCGGACCACCTTGTAGGCAATGAGCGGTCTGAACGCCCAGAGCGCTAGGAAGATGGCCAGAACCTCCAAATGATTTATGTGCAGGAGCTTGTCCTGAGGCGACCAGAGGTCCGAAACCTGAAGGTCTAACGTCGCACCCCACCCCAGCAGGGAGGAGTCCGTCGTGATAGTCACCGTGGGGGCTGGGTCCTGAAAGCCCACACCCACCGACAGGTTGCCGAGAGATGACCACCAATCCAGGTTCACTCTCATGGAATCCGGAATCACTACCAGCTTGGAATCCGGGTCCACATCCTGACGCCAGGAACTCTGAAGAGCCATCTGGGTCAGTCTCATCTTGAGACAAGCAAGTGGAAGAGCCAGCACGCACAAGGTCATGAGGCCCAGAAGCCTGTAGAACCACCAAGCCAACATGCTCTCTGACTGTGCAAACATCTGACACGTGGCTAACAGATCTGCCTTTCTGTCCCCGGTCAGGTACACTCTGCAGTCGATCGTGTTCCAGCGAAAACCCAGGAAAATCAGGTCCGGCGAGACCGTCATGGAAGATTTCTGCCAGTTCACTGACAGCCCAAGATGGAACAGGAGCTGAAGGAGACTGGAGATTGCCCGCTGCTGCCAGCGGACAAGGGATGCTCAAGAGCCAGTCGTCCAAATAAGGATACACATGGTTACCCTGGAGACGAAGATAGGCGCAATCACCGACATCTTCGTGAAGACACGCAGCATCGAGCTGAGGCCAAAAGGAAGCACTCAAAACTGAAAGTGCTCCTCTCCCAAAGAGAAACTGAGGCATCTCCTGTGTGGGTTCCAAATCAGGATATGCATGTACGCATCCTGAAGATCAATGATACTGAGCCAATCGCCCATCTGCAAGGACCACCATATCTGGCTGGGCGTGATCAACTTGAATTTCTCTTGGGGTGCACAGGCCAGCCTGGTTGGGTATGGGCACCGGAAACAGCTGGGAGTAGAAGCCCTCCCCTCGTTCCAAGAGGAACAGGTTCCACAGCTCTAAGGTCTAGAAGTTTCTGAACCTCGGCTTTGAGGGAGGGCGAGCCGATTGCTGAAAAGGAGGGTTGACGGGTGGGGTAGGGGGTTGAGTAAAGCGGAAGCCCGCCCGAGCAACTGGCAAGACCCATCTGTCTTCTGTGATGGTCTGCCACGCCTCCCAATGAGATGCGATGCGCCCTCCCACCAGGGTCTCGTGCGAGCGCAGAAAACCCACATTTAGCAGGTTTATCGGCGGCGTTGCCACCTGAACCTGAGGAGGAGGCAGAGGAGCGGGAGAAAAACCATGTCCGTTGTCGTCTACGGCGGTTGTTCCCCGCAGGGGTATCCACTCTGCGAGATTTACGGTCGAGGAAGCCCCTAAAGCCAGTGAAAGTTTGACTTTGCGACAATGGTCTCTGGGTTTTGAAAGGAGTCTTAACAAGGACCGACAAGGACTTAGCTGTCTGAGTGCTATCTTTCATCTTGGTGAGCTCTACATCTGTTGTAGAATGAAAAAGCTTCTTCCCATCGAACGGAGGGTCCAACACCTTGTCCTGCACTTCTTTTGAGAATTTAGTTGCATGCAACCACGCCTGCCGTGAGGTATCAACCCCCAGCCTAAGGTCCCGAGCCGAGGTGTCTACATGATGAGTCGCAGCCTCCAGGAGATCCTGGGCCAAGACCCTGGCGTTGGATAGGCCTCCTTTAAAGTCTTCCAGCTTCTCGACCGGGATAAACTCCTCAAACTCCGACAGACCTTTCCACATCCGCATGTTAGCTCCCGCTAATATCAATTCAGCATTGGCCTGCCTGAGCTGCAAGGCCGAGTTGGCGAAGATTTTTCTCCTGAGGGAGTCAAGGAGCTTATCCTCCTTTCCCAGAACCTGAGTAGACGTCGTGGAAGAGGATGCTGCAGGCTTGGACTGCAAAGTGGCCGCAGCCACCAGTGTGGAGGGGGGCGGACAAGACGACAAGGCCACCTTTTCCGAAGAATGCAGCCTGTATCTCGCGTCAACTTTCTTATTGACAAAAAGTCCAGATTGTGGCTTTTCCCAGACTCTGCGGACCTCGGCCAGAACGTCCTTCTGCAAGAACAGGCCGGTACGCTCCAAAGGAGACAGGGTGAACGCCCCAGAAAGCACGCCCTCCTGCGGAGCGGGTGCCTCAGGCACTGGAACATCTAAGAAACTCATGTCCAGAACCCGCTCATGAAAAGCTCTGATAGAGTGGGGAAGGTCCTTGTTGTCCTGAACGCCTTGGGCGTCATGCGACAGGTCAGGATCCTGCTAGGACGTGTCAGGTGCTGCCTTGTCCACAGATGAGGCAAAGGCGGAAGAGTCGGGGGAGGCACCGTCGGCAAGGGAGGTGCCGGCGGAACCACCGGAGGAACACATTTTCTTTTTGTCAGCCCAGTGCATCCTCCCACTGCTTCCTGTATCTGGTGGGCCCAGTTTCCTCAGATACAGGTTCCGATTCTGATACATGCAAAAATGAGCCACTGGCTCCTCCATCCAGAGAAAAAGAAAGCAGCCCTGAGACCACCCCCTCCCACACCCGACGACTTTCGAGAAACCGATCACAGCGAACACGGGAGACAAACGCCTAGTGGGCACCCTATATAAATGTATAAAACAGGAGGAAACTGGGCCCACCAGATAAAGGAAGCAGTGGGAGGATGCACTGGGCTGACAAAAAGAAAATGAGTAATGGGAGGGACTGGCCCAACATCCAAAAATCAATACAAATACAGGAATTCTGGACTAAATTAATGTGTCAGTGGCACCTCATCCCAACTGCCCTGAACAAAAAGTATCCTCAGGTACGGAAAGACTGTTGGAGGGGATGTGGGGAGGAGGGGCCCTGGAGCCACGTATGATGGGGCTGCCTACTCATCCGGGGGTACCGGGGCATGATAAATCGCATTCACAGAAATGACTGGGATCGAAGACAAAGGTAACCTGGGCGAAGCCATTATGGGGCTGGGGAGTACACCTGAAGACATCCCTTCCAAAGGAAAATATATGTGATCCTAATGCTCTCGGGATCTCTAGTAATTGCTCACAAATGGAAAGTGAAAGAAATCCCGAAGGAACACGAATGGGTGAGCAAAATATGGCAGTTTGCCTCCATGGAATGGGTGACATACTCCATTACAGGGGAACCACCAGGGATTCATGGCAAACTGGGAGCTAGTGTTGAAGTTCTTAGAAAAAGACTCGAGGGGAGCTTGGTGCCAGAGGAGAATGAAGCTACTAGGACTGGTCTAGGCTCAATGACACAGGGAAACAGGCCCTCACATAAGCTAGGACACTCAAGGGAATGGCCCTCCAGGGAATTGACAGACTACATCTGGAAAGACAGCCAAGAAAGGAACGCACATCAACCGTGTGAAATTACTTCATGTGAAATTTGGATGAAACACAGCAGGGGGGGGGGGGGGGGACAAGTGGGGAGGTTATTGTTTGTGGTCTGTTCAATTGTATAATCGTCAATACAAAAGTAAAAACAAAAAGCCAATATTCTCTTAGCAAAAGAGTAAAGAGTTGGATGCAGTTGACAATCCATTATAAATTGCTGCCTTGGATTATAGGATCCCCCCTTCTATTCCAGCAGCTACAGACACAAAGAAGCGACCTGTCTTCCTGATCAACTGTCTTTTGTAAGGTAGAACATGACAGCTTTGCGCACATCTAGTGTATGTAGACTTCTTTCTGCTGTGTTTATTAGATTTTGAAAAAATGCAGGAAGCTCCATGGTTTGATTTACGTGGAACTTGGACATGGTAGTGCTACGCACACATCCTCATTTTTCCTATCAATTTATGTGTAACTACAAAGGTGTTTTGTACAGAGAGCTTGTAGTTCACTGACTCTTCTGATCGAGGTAATGGCTATAAGGAAGGCCATCTTGCATGTAAGATATTTAAGGCTGGCTTTGTGCATAGGCTCGAAGGTGGCCCCCATGAGCCTTGCGAGTACGACACTGAGGTCCCAGCCGGGAGTAGGATTAGAGATTGAAGGGTACCGTTTTTTGGCGCCTCCATGAAAGCATTTACTAAGGGCACCTTCAAACATGAAATCTTACTGTGAGCCGTGGTGTAAGCGTAGAGCGCCGTTAGGTGTACTTTAAGAGAGTTAAAGGCTAATCCTGAGCCAAGTAGTTAGAAGAGGTAGTTGACTACATTGGTTCAACAGTCGGTCGGATTGAGAGACTGTGTTCTGCACCACAACACAAAGAGTTCGCATTTGTTTAAATTGCAGTGCTGTGTGTTAGGCTTTCGTGCCTCCTTGAGTATTTATATGCACTTTTGGTCTAGGTTAAGGTGACCAAATTCCATGACCTCAGGTGCCAAGCTGCTAAGTTCAGCTTCTAAGGGCATGTGTGCAGAGTGCTCCCCAATTTTGGGTCAACAGGTTGTCTGTGCAGGTTAGTTTCATGGGCGGACACTGCAACATAATTTGTAGGTGTGAGAACCAGGTCTGGCGTTCCCTCATTGGAGCCATTAGGATCAATGTCACTTGTTCCCTGTGTAGTTTGTGGTTTATTTTGTTAAGGTGTCGTATGCAAATCTTCCTGACCAGTTTTTCAATTGTGCGTTCCCCTTGGATCCCTTCTAGGGAAACCTGGACGCGTAATCTTGGCATTAAATGTTTTCCAAGGTTGCGAAAAGGTCTATTTCTGGAAACCTCCAGTTTCAGAAGACGTTTTCTAGCACGTCTTGTGTTTAGATGCCATTCGTGCTCAGAGGGAAGCATTGTACTCTTGCTTAGCATGTCTGCCAGATAATTGAGTTCCCCTGGAACATGTTGAGCCATTAGGAACATTTAAATTAGTGTCCACAGCCAGATGTTATGGGCTAGTTTGGACAGCCCCGGAGAATGTGTTCCTCCCGTTAGGCGATATAAAACATGGCTGTGATGCTGTCCGTGAGGGCTTAGACTGTTTTGTGAACTAGTCAAGTCTTGAAGGTTTGAAGTGCCTTGGGAATTGCTATAAGTTCCAGAACGTTGATGTGTTTCCTGGTCAGTGCCTGTGAGCAGTATGGTGAAGGAAGTGAGCGCCCCACCCAGTCATAGATGCGTCTGTTGCGAGAGTGGCTTTGATAGCCAGTGCATGGAAAGGTTGCCCCTTTACCAGGTGACCTCTGTTCCATCATTGAAGCAACTGAACCAGAGGTTACAAAACCACCACTACATCTTCCCACAACACACTTGCCTGTGAACATTGTTTCGCTAGCCACTCTTGCATTGGACGCATGCAGTCTGGCATGAGGCACTAGGTAGATGCAGGAAGCCAACATTCCCAAGAGGCGCACTGCCTTTTGTACCGTCACCAGACGACGGGCTACATACCAAGGTCTATGAAACAGCATGTTTTGGACCCTCTCCTCTGACGACATCAGTTTTGATTAGTGGCTGCAGAAATTGCTTTACTTGGCTGGGCACTAGACAAACTTTCTCGTTTATGGAGAAGCCCAATTGGAACAGCAGATTGTTTGATGTGTGTTTTGAAGGCACCTCTGGGGAGAATCCCTAGTAATTAACCAAAATCCCTAGTAATTAGCCAATCGTCTACGTAAGAGTACAGTGGAATGGACTGTTTTTTGCAAGTGCGCAGCCATGCTGTGACCTTCGTGAATCCGTGGGGGCTGATACAATGCAGAATGGTAAAACTTTGAATTCGTAGTGCTCGTCTCCCAATTTGAATGCGAGGCATTTCTTGTGCGCTGGCAACATTGAAATATGAAAGTATGGATCTTTCATGTCAAATGTCGCCATGTAATCCCCCATCTTTAATAGTGGGATGACTTCCTGCAACTTTGTCATCCTGAATTTTTGAGGAATGACATACGTGTTTGCAGGGCGCAGGTCCAACACTGGGCGCATTGTTAGATCTTTCTTTGGAACAAGGCAGTACAATGAATAAATACCTTGATTTTGTTGCATGAAGGTCACAAGCTCGATGGCTCCTTTTTCTAACAATTTAGATCTCCTCTTTGAGGATGTCTAGGTGCACGAAGGACATGCATCCAACGCGAGGTTGATGACGGTGAGGCGTTTTAAGGAACTTCACCGAGTAACCTTTGGCCACTGCATCCAAGTCCCAGCTGTCTGATATTATTCCCTTCCACAGCTGCTCGAAGAATGTTATGCGACCCTCGACTGGGGACTTATGAGAACATTGATCGGCATGCCTCGTTTCCCACTGCAAAACCCACGCTGCTGGTATTGGCAGGACGTCTGAAGATGTGGACTACAGAAGGAGGCACCAGACGTGCTTGCTCCAGCTTGGCCTTGTTTTCCTAAGCCTTGCGCCTGAAGATTCCGGCGTGCGTTAAATGCTCCCCTTGGGACATAGGGCTTATTGGAAATTTGACCAAGGGTCTTGATGGTTTCATACTCCTTTGCCGTCTCCAGCTGGTCATTGATAGCTTTGCCAAAGAGGAGACCCTCCTCGATGGGCATATTAATCAGGGCCAAAAGGGTGAGGTAAGTGGTGACACACCTAGCAACATTAACCAAATACTTAAATGGGTTTTAATCAATCCAGCACATGCTGGTTCAGGGAATTTTAAGGTGCGGGGGAGGAAAAAGGCCTTGGCACAAAGCCTTGTTCAATAAAGAAAAAGGTAAGAGGATCAGGTTTGGGATCCTCCCGTCCCATGCACACTTTCTACATGTGTCCTACAGGCGTTCAAATATTTAGATATTCAAGAATCATACGGTTTAAATAACAAATCGACAGAATGAGTTGACCAAAAGGCACTCAATTAAAGACAGTAATTTATTACATTACATATTAATCAGGGCCGCCCGTGTTTCTGGCTTAAATCCTGAGTCACTAAGCCAGGAATAGCTTTTAAGAAGGGCTCTCTCTGCAATGACTTCCAGTGGAGTCTGCAGAATCCAAGACATTCTTCAGGATGTTTTGGGAGACTTGTTTTCCCTTGGTGGTGGCTTTAGAAGATGGGATTGTGCCGGTTCTGTAACTGAGCCCAAATGTCACGAGACAACATGCATCTGGGTGCTGCTGTAGCTGGCAAGCAAATTGGTGTTAGCCATCCCAGTAAGGTACGCAGCAGAGGTCATGAAAAGAACGAGATTTTCACCAAGGTGTCCTCAAACTTACTGGGTTGAGGGTGTAGCAGACAGAATGGAGTTTGTTGCCACACGTGTGACCTTTGATATAGGAAGTGCTTCTGCCAGACAAGGGGCTCTGGGTGTGTGCTTGTGGCTCTCCCTAGGGTGTTGCTTGTTCAGGGCGGAAGCTAGAGATGAGGATTCTTCATATTCTTCAGTGGTCTGAGAGGTCCGTTTACCGTGAGCATAGGGCTCCCTATGTGGTTTTTCGGCGGTAAGTGTTACTTTAGCTTTTTTTATGCCCGTTTTGGCGTTTACGCCTCAGCCGTCGAGGGGTGTTTATGCGCACCTTTTTGAGTGTGTGTACGATCGCCATGTGGTAAGCGCTTAGTCGGAACCACAGCAGGCTCAGTCAGCGTGATGTCTGTGGGCCGGGAAGCGTCATATGGTGCGCTGCCCTTCGTCGGAGTAGTTGAGGGACGGCTTGGGGTGTGTGCTTGTGGGAAGAGTTGTGTGCGGTACGCCGGTGTCACCAGAGGCCTTTCTCATAGCAGCGCGCTTCCACTGCCTATTGAGGATGGGGACAGGCATGAGGGAACTGGACAGTTTCGCAGTAGTGTCTTAGAGGTCCAAATCCGAGTTTAGGCTGCCTCTGCCTTAATGGTCTTGCTCAAAGATCCCAGTGGCGGTCTCTGACTCTGCCAACTTGGTGTATGCTGCCCACCTTTTGGTTCTGTGCTCCTTTAGGGTCTTAGGCCTAAGAGCTTCCACGCAGCACAATGGGATACGAGATGGTAACCTGGAAGGCATTGGTTACAAACTCTAGGTTTGTCTACCCACAGGAATTTCCTGTTGCACTTAGGGTAAAACTTAAAGGGAGTGCGCGCCATAATGGAAGGACAAAAAGGCAGCAAGATGACAGTAGTAGGGGCATGAAATGGGGGTATGCATTCTCTGAATAAGTAAGGATCAGTCTCCCACTTCATCTACTAGTTAGGCTGAAGCCAAGTGTAGGATGAAGCCCGATGACAGAGCAGACGTCTGTTCAGAAGCCGGGATCAGCCGTCGAGAAGCTCCTGGTACTAGCCAGTGAGTTATTGCATCAAACGCAAACGACAAAAGCAATTTTGGAAGAATTTAAACTGTTACGTAGCGCACAGCTATGAACTCGACTAAGAATAACTTGCCACAATGGCGGAAAAATGGATGGTCGAAGAGAAAAGGAGAGAGCAGTATGCAGGGAGTGGAGAAGCGGTGATGCAGTGAATCTTGTGTATAGGTGAGCAATCATTCTCACAAGCGGTTTGCAATTATAATTGTGGGCCCTCCATTAGCGGAAGAAACTATCGAGTCCCATTTTATTCAGTCGCTGCCTTAGACTTGCAAACTGGCATGACTGTGTGTGGCGGTGTACTATTATAAAGATAAATTAAATATAAAAGGGGCCATAAGATCAAATGTCGCAGCTCAACAGTGGGGAGGGGCCGGCTGAATAAAGTCATACAGTCCACTAACATCACTCTTGGAATTGCAGTGCCGGCTGCTTCATCGATCAAGAGTAATGGGACATTTTGTACTGGCAACGCAAACTGAAGTAGAGTCTCGGCCAAGTAGTGCGGAAACCGGCAGCTCTAACATGGCATACACCCAGATCTCACCAATGGTCAATCGGCACAACTAGTCGAACAGGAGGAACGTGAACATGGTAGCCTGGTGCTTCTAGGACATCTTGCCGCCGGCTGTACAAATGGACATACTATCGATTTCCTTTGAGAATAATAATTCCCTACTACACCATTGAATGAGATTAAAATGAAAACTCACAGGGTATCGCCTCTCATAATACTTTGTCTATATTCCCCGGGTGCTCTTGGTAATACTATTGATACGCTGCTCTCTGCCTCACCGGATTTCCATAGATTTGCATCTTCTTCTAGTACTTCGAGTTATTATGACAGTGATAGCGACCCGGAAGTTGAACATGGGGTGACTAATGTAGCAGAGCCATTTCCCACCACTCATTTTGCAAGCCAGGGGGTAGTGTACAGCTGTCATTGAATGTGATTGCAGCAACAATAGATACGCAGATGATCCTGTGCACTGATATGGCTGCAGAACAGAGCAAAATGAAGTCAATTCTGGCCAGGGTTGTGACATCGTAATTGCCTACGACGAGAAATCTGAAGGCGAGTATAGAGTAATGCAAATGGGCCATACACCCATGTTAACCACAAAGATGGTCCCGGCCTCAAATACTCAAATGACAGCCCCAGG
Source organism: Ambystoma mexicanum (assembly GCF_040938575.1). Taxonomy (NCBI): domain Eukaryota; kingdom Metazoa; phylum Chordata; class Amphibia; order Caudata; family Ambystomatidae; genus Ambystoma; species Ambystoma mexicanum. Next base: position 494,248,253 of record NC_090936.1, on the reverse strand, counting down.
TAATTGCGATACTGGTACATCGACCTCCCTCATAGATCTCATTAACCAAATACGGACACCGGTGTGAAAGGGAAAAATTGTATCACACGACCAGCCCACACTGGTTCCTGAGGACGACGATTCAGTGACTGGCATAATGTTAAATCCTGCAAATGAGGTAAAGTTGGTGAAGGGAAGGACAATAAGATTCATTCATTACCCTATGCACCAAGGAATATCATACTGGGGAAACAGCAGCTCGGAGGCCTCAGTGAGAACCTCCCAAAAGAGGTGAGCCTAGAGCGTCGGCGGGAAGAATAGCCCCATCTGGTAAGAAGTCAGAGGGGGCTACGACTATGGTTACTAACTTGCTAGCCAATGGTACCATGAGGCAAGTTGAGGTTCAGCCTCTTGAAAAGGTGGTTACAAGTGGGACATAAGGAACCACGGCTGGAAATGTTGGAAATACCAGGCATATCTCAAACAAACTCTCCTAGCCATGAAGAAAGGTTCGGTGTACTGATATCACGCGATTGGAGAACACGGAATGCCAACAAAAGGGTGCCGTTAGTCAGCAACGACCTATGGAGCCGGCTTCTGCTCCGTCTCAAAACTTAGATGAAATACATGGCGGTGTTGGTGTGGGCCAACTGGTTAATAGTACTCCAAGGATGGGGAGAGGGATTCAATTGGAAGAACTTAACCCATTATCTAGCAGTCCATTTTGAACAGAACTTAATGGAACTTTTTTACCGAATACCAACGTTGAAGAATATTAATAGAAATGACATGACCCAGATAATTCTTACAAGCATGCATAGCCGTACTAATTGGGCTATAGTAGAATTCATTTCACCAGCCATAGCAGCACTCTTGAGCCATCAACAGTCAGCATTGGGAGAAGTTTGGACATCAGCTGACAGTCTATCGGAAGCAGACCGATAATGTATCTGAGAGACATTGGAATCGGAATGGGGGTGAAATCCCTGATGCATTGCGTATATATAGGGCACCATCCATTAAGTATACACTCACAATGGCACATAAGGGCAATTCAAGTGTGTCAAGAGATAAAAAAACATCACCTTATGGGTGCTTGATTCATTTCAATACTCTGAACCCAATACAGAATGAAAGTCAGAGTGTGGGCCATATTAAACGGGCCTCTTGGAATATGCGTGGTTTAAAGTACTTCCTGGTCAATCCCATTGGGCTACACATTAACTTTGTATGATGTCTTTTATTACAGGAGACCTGACAGACAGTATTTGCTTATTGATGGATTGAATATAATAGGTCTGCCAGCCAGGGAGAGGGTGCGAGGCGTCCTACGGGAGAGTTGGCCATTGGGGACATAGTTTCTTTTGATTTAAAACCATTTACTATAGGCAAAGCATCCCCCTTATGTTCTCTCTGTACGAGAAGTGCTGCCCCCAGTCATTGGTCTTGCTTATAAATGTATATAAGCCCCTAAAAGTAAAGTACAGCCATACCATACAAAGGAAAGTGGCTGATACATTGAATTGTTGGTATATCCAAAACATTCGGGGAAGAGTGATCACTGAAAGGGATTTTAATAAGCACGTAGAAGGTGATGCTCCGTGTCTAGATGATGCAAAGGATTGTAACATCGAAAGACCCCTTAGAACCAGTGGCTGGAGTCAGCACTGAGCAATTTAAAACCTTGTCCGTTTGAATTTGAAGGTGAAAACGCACAGTAATCTTGCCAACACCTTGACTGATGGGAAATTCTCCTTGTGTGGACTATGTGTTCATTAGCCAGGAGCTATGGTCACACACAAGTAGTATAACTTTTGTACATACCAAACCTAGTGACCATCTAGCATTGGCTTGGGTGTACATAATAGAAAAATCCCAAAGCCTTCAAGCAGAAGGTGTTGTGTGAAGATATCCGTCAGTAATCAGGGCAAACTAATACACTGGACGGAGGGCACTTTGGGCAACATTCACCGTTTCCTCCATAGGGACTACAGACAAAGGGTGAACAGAGTGTTTGCTAGTGACTGGGTTCCAAATACAACATCCTTATCTTTCTTTGATCATTTGAAGTTATGTAAATTGAAGATGGGGGGTAAGAAGTTGGGTGGTGGCCCTTTTGACGTAGTTGTTGATCAAAGTAAGAGCCTCGGAGAGCACGGGCAACGATAAGGAAGCGTGAGGACTCGACTAAATATATTCGTACTGCTCACTTAACATTAACAACCAGGTATAAAAATTGGATACGTCCACACCGTGGGTCCCTTAATAATGAGAAGTGGAAATTTCGGATTAAATTACTTCACACTAATGATAACAAAAAAGGTTGATTGTTATTCAGGTCCTATTTGGCAGGGAGCACGAACCAGGAGTTTAGCCCCATTACAGAATCTTTTCTGGTAGCCCATTTAAGAAATGTATATTATAATCCCACTGTAGAACATCTGGCTAGTTCACTCCATCCTACTGAGTGGAGAATACTCGAGGACTGTATAAGGCAGGATGTCGAAGTGGTGATCAAAAAGATTAAAACAGGGATGTGTCCTTGTGCCATTATTATAAAATATATACACATCCGACTTTGATTCTGCATTGGCTGAAGTTAAAAACTTCCCGCCACGCATTGGAAGGGACCTGGCTAATGTACGCAGACTGCACAATCCTAGTGGAGCACAAGCCCATTGGTCTCCAGCGTTTTATTGATGTACTGGCCAGGTATGCAAAGTAAAATAGTTTGGTTATCAATGTTTCAAAAACAAAAACTATGGTGACCAAAAAAGCAAGGCCACGTCATATGGAAATTCCAGGATGTTAAGTTTCAGTTGGTCAACGATTATGCATATTTAGGATTCCCTATTCATGTTTTTCCAGCTATCTCACATTACAGCGATTATATAGTTCCTCGAATACTAAAAAATAGGGTATTTAACTAAGCAATTTATTACCAACTTGAATGGAGATAACCTAGGTCTCAAAAATATATCAAACTATCATCATACCTGCAATCACTAATGGAATTACATTACTCTCTAAATGCTATGTGAGATGGTTGGACAGATTGGAGGGTAAAATACTCAGATCAATGTTAAAAGGTGCCGAGTGGTACCCCAGTGGAGGCACTGCGTTGCGAATTGGGTTTGAGTGCTCCGAGGGCCCATTGGGAACTAAAGCATGTGACTAGTGACTTGTTACTTCGAAAATCTGAATTTCTGCAGGCCCCTATGGTCGCCAGATAGGTGTGGCATGTATCCACCTGCACCCCTGAATGGGCAAGGTGTGCAGAAGGAGAGTACGTCATCCAATGTGCACGTAAGGGGGGGGAATCAATCTCCTTAGAGTCGGCCGAGTGACAGAACCTCAACCATTTACTCTTGTACTGGCTCCTAGTAGCCTTGCTCCTAGCGCCCCAAATGATTTCTAGGTTAGCCTCTGATAGGCCCAGATGCTTCAGCGTGACTAGCACATGAACCACGCTAAAAGGCCTAACTTCTGAGGGGTGGGATGGATGACCCTGCCCCCCTGTTGTACCAGGAGATGAGCTGGGCCCAGCGGCAGGTGAATTGAAGGCCTGGCCAAGAGGCTGAGAAGCTCCGAGAACCACGGTCTCGCGGGCCACCATGGAGCTATCAGGACGATGCGTAGATGACATTATTCCTTTATCTTGCAGAGCACCCTGTGGATAAGGGGTGTAGGAAGGAAGGCATACGCTGTCGTTCCGCTCCACTGAATCTGAAAGTCATCGTCCAGGGAGCCGAGGCCCTGCCCCTGCCAGGAGGCAAACGGCTGGCACTTCTTGCTGTCCTGGTAGGCAAAGAGATCCAAATGAGGATGCCCCTATCGGCTGAAGATCTCCAGCAGAACCTGATTGTTCAGTTGCCACTCATAGTTGTCCGCTCCCAGTCTGGTGAGCCTGTCTGCTTCCAGGTTGGATTCCCCCAGAAGATGGATGGCCATCAGGCAGATGTTCTCCAGGGCCCAATCCCACATGCTGACCGCTAGGTTGTACAGTGGAGCGGGACCTGGAACCACACTGCTTGCTGACACAGTACATGCTGGTGGAGTTGTCCTTCTGGATGAGGACGACCTTGCCCTGAATCAGCGCAAGGAAAGCTTTGAGAGCTAGCCAGATGGCTTTCAGCTCCAGCCAGTTGATGAGACTCCTGCAGGGTCCAGACTCCGTGGACACTGGTTGCCCAAGGTAGCCCCCCCAGCCTTCCAGGGAGGAATCCGTAGTAATGGTGACCTGCGGGGCCAGCTTCCAGAAGGGTCTGCCTGCCCGCAGGTTGCAGTCCCTGGACCACCAAGTGACGTCTGGGGGTAGAGATGGTGGAATGCTGACAAGCTCTGCTTGGGAGACCGCTCCAGATTCCATGAGGCTGAGAAGTGCAGCTGCAATCTCCTCATCTTGAGTCTTGTGTAGGGTACGGCTAGTAGGACCGCTGCAATGACGCCTAATAAGTGTTGGTACCACCAGGCCAAGGTCCGCTCTCGGGTGAGGAAGTGAGTATTGGCCCTCTTGATGGCTGTGACGTAGGCTGCAGCAGAGACTTCTTGAGGTTGACCGAAAACCCCAGCTTGTGGAGTGTGATCATAAGGGTGGAAGAAATGTGATGCACGTCCTCCGGAAATCTCGCCCTGACAAGCCAATCGTCCAGGTACGGGTAGACGTGGTGGCCCTGCGCCCTGAGGAGGGCTGCCACCGCATTCATTAGCCTGGTCAATACACTGGGGGCAGAATTGAGGCCGAAGGGTAGCACCTGGTATATTAAGTGGCAGCACCTGATCCTGAATCGTAGGAAGGAGCGATGCGGCTGACAAATCAGGACATGTAGATAAGCGTCCTTCAGATCTAGGGAGCACATCCAGCCTCCCCTGCACAATGTCTCTGCAATCAGTGACGCCGTAACCATCTTGAATTTTTGAAGAGGGAGGGAGAGGTTGAGGGTGTAAAGGTCCAACGCAACTCGCAGGCCAGCCTGGTTCTTTTGTATGGTGAAAATCCTGGAGTAGAAGCCCAAGCCTCGCTGGGAGGCTTGGACTTCTTCCACGACCTGGCTCTCGAAGAGCGACCGAACCTCCGCCAACAGAGTTGCTGTCCCAATTTGTGTGAGATGAGGGGTGGAGGGAGGAGAGGAAGGGATCGGAAGGCGGTACCCCGTGGATACGACAGAGGATCCAGGGGTCAACAAACTTCTGCCGCCAAGACTGTGCGTGCAGGGCAAGACTTCCCCACTGGAGACACGTGGACCCGAAGGTACGCTTCATGGGTTCTTTCCCTCTGAGGATGTTGCGCAGAGGGAGACTGAAAAAAGCCCATGCTCCCCACCTTATATTTGCACAGATGTTGACCCGGTGAACTGTCAGGCAGTCTAGACCTGCGTTCTTAGAAGCTGCGGAACCCTCCGAACGTCCTCCCCTTGTCAGAGCATTGATTTGACTGGGTGTACGCCTCGGGCATAGTCTTCGTAAGTATCGATAGACATCGCAGTTTGAAAACTTTATTTAGCTCCTCAGAGGTGGATTGAAAGAGGTCACCACTCTCAAATGAAAGGTCCATTACATGTTCCTGGACGTCAGGGTTAAACTTAGTAGCCAGAAGCCAAGCAGTCATATCCGGCGACGCAAATGACCCGGCCAGATGTTTCAATGTGGGCCACAGTGGACTCCATGATGTATTGCACCACCATTTTGGCGTCTGCCAGTGCCGCCTTGAAACGTGACTGGCTCTGCACTGGAAGTTCTGAAAGGAAGTTGGTTATTTCCCACCAAAGCCTCTGGTTAACGGCTGCTAGCATGGCATCTGCGTTGGATTGACGAAGATGCAGCGAACCGTTGGAATAAAGCTTTTTTCCGTACGCATCCAAGATAATCTTCTCCTTGCATAGCAGCGCAGAGGACGAGGTGGACGATGACGACAGGCTTTGAGTAGAGTGACGCTGCAGTGATCACTGGAGAGTGCGGTTGAGGGTGAGCAGACAGCAAGAGTGGATTCCCCCTCCATTTGCCTATACTAGGCGTCCAGGCGCCAAATGACAGACTGGGCTGAATGGGGCTTGAGCCACCCCTTTTTGGCCACGGCGACAACATCATTCTGCATCAGGACCCCCGTTCTAGTGGCGCGGAGTAGTGTGAGGCCCTCTGCCAATACCCCCACCTTCGGTTCGACTTCGGGTTGTGGAAGTCACAAGTACTCTGCCAGACCTGCAAGCTGTTTGTGGAAGGCCTTGGCTGACGAGGCTGTGTCTGGGTCTTCTTCCTCGTCCGTGCCCACCAGGGTGTCCAGCTGGTCCGGAGCAGGTGGAGGAGTGCTGGGCGCCGTGGGCCAATGTGTGGAGACCGGGGCAGGAGGCTGCAGCGCAGGCTGGTATGGAACCTCCTGAACTGTGGGAGGCAGGGGAGCCGGAATCGAAGGGGCCGGCATGGGCAGCAGGGGCTGCACCGGGGCCTGTGGTGCTGGAGCCATAGGAGGAATGACTAGGCGCAGGCAGCGGGGCCAGAAGGAGAATGTCCCCGATTACATACCCGAGGGTGGCCCCCATCTGAGGCGATCTCATGAGCGTGAGGAACTTTTGGTAAACCTGCCCTGCGATGCCGATGGATAAGCTGTAGGTCGCGTACCTGGTTGACACCAGTCCCACCTTGTGACTCATTCTTCCACCTGCACCGCTCCTCTGGAAGGTATCGGATGAGCAGCCCTTTTGTCTGGCAAGGTAGCCATCTTGTTGAGTGGCATCCCACATGCCAAAGTCGTGGTGCTTGGCTCACTGGGCCCATCCTCCCCCAGGACTCTTGGCAATGGAGTGTGAGGCTTTCCCTGCACCTCAGGCCAAGGATTCGTAGGCATGAAGCCCTCGGCAGAGTTGCCGGTAGTGCTGCATGCAGGCGCCCCTCAGACATTTTGCCGGTACAAGGGCGTAGTCCCTCGGGTGTACACCCGGTAAAAGAACCTTGCGGTCCCTCTGCACTGTCACCAGAAGGATCTACAAACACCCCTCAGCGTGGCGGCCGTAAACTGAATTTGCCTCAGTATTCGCTCTGGTACGTGAACCTGAGAGGTTACTCCCATCTGGGTGTTTCAGAGGAAAGGAGTCACCCCTGTGGGGTGCACTGGAACAGAGCGGCCCTCCACTGAGCCTCGACTTGTGTCTGAAGAAGTCCTTCAAGTCCTCTGGGGGCGATTTATCGAAGAGTTCCCTCCACCTGGCTAGTCTGTTCTTCAAAGCACACGAAGAAAGTGCATCACACGCGGTGCAACCCTCCCATCCGTAGATGGGGCCAATGCAGCAGAGGCAAAGAGCATGGGGTTCTGATGTCGGGAAGAGCCCATCACAGGCTGGACACCCACTGAAGCCCGCTCAAATCGATATGCGCCAGAGAACGGAGTACCTGATTGATAAAAAAAAAGACAAAAAGAAAGGAAGAGCGCATGATATTACATGGCCGAAGCCAAACCCAGGATCGCTGGTGAAATCGGCCTGTTCCCGTTGATGCAGAAAGGGGGCCTGAGGAGTGGTGCAGGTGGGCAGAGTCAGGGGAGCGGAAGCTCCCAGGGCTGTGCCACCATGCACCTCTAAATTTAAAGGGGAAGAAGATTTTTTCTAGTGAAAAAGGTTCCGTCTCCCGTACTAGCGAGGGATACCCATGCAGTTAAGGAGGAAAGGGGACGGACAAGAGTACTTGATGTATCGGATCAGCTATGCACATTTTACCCTGATAATTGATTGATGCATGTATTTAATCATTGAACATAGAACATAGAACGCCAAAGGTTAGGTATTTTAGTATTTTCATTTTAAACACTGTGCTTAAGGTTCTTATTTTTCTCTTTTAAACAAATGCACAATATAAAGAAATAATCTGTGGGACACTGACGCATGAGGGATCATGGGTACAGCATATGTCACTAGGTTTAGTATTACAGCCATGCCCTGTCGAAGTCCCTTTTCGAATTTCTAAAACTTAATGTGCAATACTCTGAGACTTCCACTAGATGTCAGCCTATGCAAAGCACGTGATTCTAAGCAGATCCACAAAATAGATAGAGATATAGATAAATTACATGGCCTCCAGTAGCGGCCATGTAGTTATGGTTAAGTTGCTAAACCCATAGGAAGAGCAATTTTTTGGGCGGCTTATAACTCTGCTCTCCCTGGACGAATCCTCACCAAACTATGAAATAAAAATATATGGCCCACTCTGAACTATTTTGCAAAGTTTGGTGAGGTTTGGTCAAGGGGGGGTGCAAAGTTATAGGGGGGGTTCCAAAATTTATTTTTTCCCCATAGACATAATGGGAAAAAATGTCTTGTGTCTAGAGCCCAAACCGCTGGACGGATTTTCACCAAATGTGCGGCAGGAGCAGCGGCTTGGTCCCGAAAGCGTGCTTTTGTTAATTTGGTGTAAATCCGTCCATAGTTATTTTTTAAATGACCAAAACATAAGGCAAACAAATTAGTGATATCTATGTCTGCTCCGCAGACACACTTCCCTGTTCACTCTGCGGACAGGATACCAATTGGGTAATTAGCTTGCGTCATGTCCGTGGACACGCAACGTGTTGTCTGATTGGCTGGGATAAGGCGTGAGGTACAAATTATTTCGATGTGCCCGCCATATTGGATGCACGGACATACACTGGAAGTGAGCATAAATCCAATTTTGGGGAGCGTGTTGGTGTGTACGAGTGCTTGGAGTAAGAGATGGCTCAAATGCTGTATTTGTTTAGGTGGGAGAAGGCCTTGATGTGTTTGCAGACATACTAACACTGGGCGCACTACTGGCTATTTTACTTTAGTAAAAAGTTGGTTTTGGGTGGTTAGAAGAGCATTGGGTGAAGAGGGTATGTATTGAAGAGTTTGTACGTTGGTTGTAATTTTTTTTTAGAATGTTAATTGAAGTGGATAGTTTTGAGGTGGATGTATTATATTTTTGCGTTGTAGTCATTTGGTGGGTGTTTGTTTCTATGGGTGTGTTATGCTGCAGTGGTTGTAGCCAGGGCCTAGAGTCTTTGGTGCATGGCCTAAGGCCGTAGGCCATGCACCCAAGACTCTAGGCCCTGGCCACAGCCACCACAGCATAACTCTAGAATGCTACCAAACATTGGATTGTGATTGTGGTATGTGGGCTGCTTAGGGTATAGGTTTTCAAAAATGTGAGTACTGATTGGTAGTAGTGTAATAGTGTTTATAGGATAGTGCGATGATGTGTGTTTGTTGGATTGTGTTCAGATTGTTGGTATTGAAGACTCTAGGCATTTTGGGTTGCATTTTTTGGTGAGGTGTCTTGTTTGCATGGTTGTGTTATGTTGCAGTGTTTGTGATTATTATATACTTACTATTTCCTTTGTTGAGGCTGTATGAAGAGTTTTGGCCAGGCCATGCAGTCAAAATTGTAGTGCTTGGCAACAAGCGCTGCAGCATAAGATACCCATGGAAGCAAACATTTTGGATTGTGGTTTATGGTCAGGTTTATGCTTGAATGGGTGTTATGCTGTGGTGTTTGTCCAATTATTATATACTTACTGTTTGACTTTTTGTGGTTGTATGCCGTTTTTTCATGACATGGGTAGTTGGAGCACACATTCTTTTTCAATCACTGTGATGAAAGAAAAAAAACTCAACATGTTAGTGTAGGTAGTTTATAATGAGTATTGTGCATTGCATAGTAGACCTTTCTGTATTTTGTCGACCCTCAGTTAGTACCTTAGAAGTACTATAGTTCAAACCCGTCTACAGTGCAATTTGCTCAGTTTCTGTGTTAGTTGATTAAATCATTTGGTCTGTGGGAAAAAAATCCATGCTGGATTAAAAAGCCCTTTCTACTTTGTGGTACAATATATTTCTTTCATTGATTTCAATATGAGGAATTGAATAGGTGGGTGGTTTTTCATTTGGAAGTGGTGGTAGTATTGTTGCAATTAGATAGCAGTTGGTGTATTCTATTTGTTGATTTCATTTTCCATTTTAGTGGTATTCATCTATCTGTTGGCTTATTGCAGATTTTTGGGGCAGTATGATAACTGTTGGCATATTTTAACTGGTCATAGTTTTGAAGTTCAAGTTTTGTTTATGTTCATACACAGATTAGTTATTACATTTTGGTTTCAAGAATATTAAGTAAGCGTTTACATGATTTGCTGGTAATGTCTGCTTTATGGTAATGGTACTATCATGACATTCGAAACATCCACAATTCTTTTTTATATGTGCAGTGTAGTGACCTGCATTGGTTGTAGCCCCTGTGTGGTAGATTATACCTATTGTTGTGAAGGTTTTCTTACCAAGTGATACTTGACCAAATGTGAATCCAGTCAGCTTGCAGTTTTTGGTACCATCTGCATTATAACGTAAAAGGATTTCTATTACATATTTACTATGTGTCTGTATTTGTAAGGTGGAACCATTATCGGAATTGCAGGTAGTACATAATCTGCCATGGTTTGCATTTTATAAAACTTACTGAAATGGAATGGATTCACAGTTAGGTAGGTATGTTTTTGTTTTCTAGTACTTGTAGTAAGTATATTAGAAGTGCTTGTGGATCTTTTGAGTTTAGTGTATTTGACCATTCCAGCACAGTAGTCCAATTCCTGCCTTATTCCATGAACACTAAGTGTTGTCAGGATTGTTGGTTGCATTTCTATGAAGGACTAACATTGGCAAACACAATTGGTCTGTACCATGTAAGTAAATGCTGTCAATAACTGGTCGCAATTGGAATAGAATATTTATTGCTACATTAGCGTAGCAATTTACACCAGTTGTATTTGAAAATTTGAATGGACCTGACAGTTTTGTGTCCGTCATTTGTTGGAGTGCGTTGCTTCTTTGAAGAGGTAGTCGAGTTACTTTGAGCAGTAGATTCTTCTTTGGTTGTGGTCCTTGATGAAGTATTATCTTCTTTTATTTTCTTTGGAGGAATTGCTGTGAGATCCTGCATAGATTGAGTCTGAAGTAGTTTTCTTTTACAACATTTTGCGGAACAGGATAGGTTTTTAGATGGGGGTGTAGAGTGAACTCAGTCTATTGTATTCTAGAATGCAAGAAATATCAGCATTTACTTGCATCAAAGTTGATTAGAAATAGTCTGTCAAGTGTACCTAAGCGTGATAGTGCTACATAGCTCATGCCTTCTTTAAAGACTGCTACCAATATCTATCAATACTTTATCTAGGGTAAGACCTTGTGATTTGTGAATGGTGACTGCGTATGCTAGAGTTAGAGAAAATTGTTCTCTGCGTACATACATGTCTTTCAAAAGAAGGAAGCGGGCAGTTGAGCGTCCTATCCTTTTAACTTCAGATAATTTGTCAAAGAGAATATTGACAAATTGAGTATTGTTGTCACATGGGTATGTTTGAAAGCCAACAACTGTACCAAGTGCTCCATCAACTAGTCCTTGGTCCACGTCAAGGCAAGGTTACGTTTAAGTATTACTCTACAGTTTAAAGATCATCTTAATATTTTCTCCAAACCAGCTGTGTTAGAGATAGAGTTTTCCAAGGTGTTTAGCCTTCTTGTGGCTTGTTGACACATGGGTAGTGTCATATCATGTACGTCCAGTTTGTCTGTGGAGGCAATTTGAACTATTGGTTGCATTTTTTTTAGCATTGTTTCATAAAATTTTGAACAGCTTGCAAGAGTTGGCAACAAGGACATACAATCGGCATTTTTGTGTGCCAATGGTTCCATGACATCAGTAGCACATGAGTTCTGGCCATAGAGTGCATGGATGTGCCTGGTTTTTAATATAGTTTGTGCATCTTGAGATAGTACACCAACTATTCTACTTTTTAAATTGTTGGCATATGTCAGGTCTGCAGACTGCCGCATATTTTCAGTTAATTCTCTGTATTGGAAATGTTGTCAACGGTTGACATTTTCTATGCTGCCAATGCCAAGAGTTTTACGGCACAGTTTGTGCCCTAAGGTTTTAAAAATAGGTTCAGCTTTCACTGGTGTTAATTGAAGAAGATCTCCGAAAACAATGCGTTTTCCTCCTAAGAGCTGTTCGTAATCCGTTTTAAGGACCTCTTGTAATCTGAGGTGAATCAATGCCAACATTAGGTTGGAGACCATGTTCACCTCATCTATTAGCAACATTTTAATTTGTTTGAAAACTCTGCATAGTTCCACTGCAGCTTCTGTAGAGAGTTTGTAATATTCTAATTTGTTTTGGTGTTCTACTGGAAGGAGTAGTAATCGGTGTAAAGTGACACTGCCTATGTTGTAGGCAGCTAAACCTGTGGGGGCAGTTACAACAGCTGACAGTTTATTGTTTGTCAATTGTTGGAGGAACTTGCTGATTTTGATTAAGAATGTTTTGCTGCAACCAGTTTGACCACTCAAGTATATAAGCAATATAGGTTTGTAATCTTGGCAGATACAGTTGTTCTTTTCATGTTGTACACCATGTTCAATTTGTTTTGTTACTTCTTGAAAATGCTACGCTGCTCAGTGTTTAGTTGTGATTTCAGTACAGCAAAGTCTTCTGTAGATTTCTCATACTGACACATGGTGTTTTCTAGTTTTGTCATTGGTAATTCTGCCTCATTTGTTATTAGTGGCTGTCCAAGTGGTTCTTGGCTTCCTGTTACAGAAGGTTGACTACTGTCAGGAGTGTCCACATCTAGTTGGGTCTGGAGTTGTTCTTCGTGTTGCTGTTCATTGTGCAACATGGTTTGGTACTGTGTAACGTTTACGTCTGTTATAGTGCTTTCATTTGCTTTGAAAGCGTCTTCATAGGAGTCATACGTATCCAGTAACTCTTCTTCTTTTCTCCATGGTTAGTTGTAGCAGGGACATGTAATATAGTTCTTTATGTTGAGGAGTTTTTAATGACAATTTGATATGATTAATTAAGCTGCGTTTGGTAAATTTCACTAAGCTACCTTCCCAATTTGCTACTCTGTATTTACCTTTCTTTTCATCTGGTTTAATATTTTTGTATGTGAAGTTTTGGGCTACGTGGTATGGACACATGGTTTCCAAAGTGGTACTCCTGTTTGGGTAGTGTCTATTAAATTGTTTTTCAAAATTTGTTGGCTGTTGGAATCATTTTTGGCTATTGTTTCTATGTCCTCATATGATTTGAGAACTCTTTCTAGATTTAGCAGGACCAAGACTAAGTCATGTTACATTGACAGATTTTCCATAAAAGGCAGTACCGGTTAAACAGTCTGCAGCTTCATAGCAGCCACATTCTCTATAAGAGCATTTTTATGCCTAAGCTGTACAATTTCTGTGATAGTGTTTTGTCATCCCAGAGGTCCTGAAGCTCTGTTTTCTCTGCTTTGGTTAAGTAGGCTGTGACATATTGTGAAACTGCAGTGGAATTGTCTGCAATGTACTGCACATCTACGTTTGCATTCCATAGGAGGGCAATGATTGCATTGTAATCATTGATGTATTTTGATTCTTCTGTTCTTTTTATGTAATATGTGTTCTTAGGTGATTTACCTTTGGCACTGTAACTGAAGACATGAAGTGGTTTACTTGACCTGTTGTTCAAACTGGTCTAGGGAAACCAAAGCGGTATTTCCCTCTGTTTTCATATTTGCGATGACAATATTTCCCACATTTGTGCCTTTGAAATTGTAAAAGGTGTGCATGATGGTCACGATGTGTTTGTGAAGGGATTTCACAAGTGACATTTTTGGATGAACTGCATAACAGTGGCATCACTATCCTGACCAAATTTAGGAGCATCTTTAATCCACAAAAGCATGTGGATGTGTAGTGCTCCTCTGGCTTGGTATTCTTTTCTCCAAAAGAAGTGTTGCACTTCTCCGAGCGAAGGAACAGTTTTATTACAAATGAAGTGTAGCATAGCAATGAAGCGATGATGGAAATATCTTGATACTTTCACAGGATCTAGAGATCAGAGTTCCCCTGGTGTTTTTATATCTGTTTTGTTTTTGTTTGCTATGGGTAGGAAATCGTGTAAATCTTCCCATGCATATTCGGCACAACTTAATGTCACAAACTAAGTGTGTGGGCCGAGGTTTCTTATCATACAGCATACATCTCTGAGACGTCGGAACCAGTATTCTATTGTACCACGCATGTTTGCTAAAAGATTTGTAATGCTGGACTGTAAAACCTCATCTTTTTCTTGCATTTTTTGTAGTAATTCCGTAGCTGACATATTTTGAAAATGGGTACCCGATTTCAATGTGTGTGCAACTCCGTAGCATAGAGTTGCTAGTTCACTCTCAAAGAGTAGGTGGAATAGGTATCCCACGTTTTATCAGAATCTGGGGTCTTCAGAATACATTCGTAAAGAGCGGTATTCTGATGCTGTTATTTGTGTGGGTCTATCATTGTACCTTCCTCCTTTTCCAGTAGAAAAGAGTAGAGGAAAGGCACGTACTTCTATACTTTTTTCCCATATGCTGGTTGAAGATCCTTTCGCTTGTCGCATTTGGTACATTTCCAATGCATCAACTATGGTGTCTTTAGAGTGTAATGGGTGAATTGTATAATGGTCTAAAATAATGGATTCTGTAGCAGGATCTTGAAGTTGAAATTGACCAGTTTCTGATGACTCTTGAATTATTTCAGTGGTTTCCCTCATGTTTTCTTCAATATTAATTTCTCTGTAGTATTCATTGTTGTCTTTTAGATACTGCACAGCTTGTCTAACTTTATGTAAGTCCACGAGTAGTTGCCAAATGTTTGTCTTTTGTAGGTATGCCATTTACTAAGGTAATTAAAGATTCATCTATTGGACGTTGCACTCCCAGTGTGTGTACATTTTCTTTGAGATCTAATGGCAAATAAACTACTTTGCCACGAATGCCTTTCACTAATTTAGAGGGAGGTAGTTTTGCTGTTTTTGGTTGGAGGCGTATTATTGCTTGAAATGGGTGCACTTTTTGAATTATGATGCTCTCATATAAGTTGAGTTGTTGCAGGGGTTTTGATAATGGGAATAATTCCAAGTTATTTATGATAGCATGTGAAGGTGTTTGGTTGTTGTCAAGTTTTGCAGTCCAGTAACTGCAAAGTATTAAGGGGTCAGTAATTTTGGATTTGTGTTCTGCCATAAGATAGAGCTAATTGGAATCATTTGGAATCTTCATTGTCTATTTTGTACGTTACGTCTACAGTTTGTGCTATTTTTATAAAAAAAATCCTGCGGCAACACACAAATGGTTTGGTACTTCAGCAGATGTACTTTTAAACTTTAATATTTCTTTTTTGTATGTGTGTAATAGAAGGTGTGTGTAATAGAAGGTTGCCATCTGTACGGTTGTTGGTGGTCTGTTGTAAATCTATTGCATTTTGTAAGTGGCTTTCAATTCCAAAATATTTTCTCTGGATTTGCTCCATTTCTTCGAGTAGTTTGGCTGTACCATGTAGAAGATTGTTATTTAAGTTGGCTAGTGCTAAAGCAGTACTTTCGGCATAGTACAGTTTATGGACCATATTTCTTATACTTGAAGGCATGTTCTTTTGCAACAATGACAACATTGACTCTGGTAATGTTGATTACTTTAAAGAAGACGGCATGTCTTTATCTTTTATGGGAAATCCCATGCTGTTTTGGAACATAAGGGTTGCTTTGGAGAAGCTAATGTGAAGATTTTTGGAGGAAAATACCAAACAAAATATAAAATAAAAGGTGTTTCTTAAGCATCTGCAAAATAAACTAACACAAAAAGGCTCTTTTCAGAGCCAACCTCAAAGGGGAAATGAGGCACACTATTTAAATTTTAATTCCCCACGTTCAGATTTTTCTATTTGTCCGCAGACACCGCAGTTGTCCGCAGACAGCACGTGTTACATAAGGGGATTTTGAGGTTGAGAGGCATGCAAATGAGACTTGCAGAGCAAGGGATTGGTCAATAAGATTTACTGGCTGTGATGTCTAAGCAGAGACTTTCTCAGAAAGTCTTTTTCCTGAGGAGAGCAGATAGCTATGGCTTTGTTTTTCAGAAAGCAGATTGTGTGGATTTTGGGAGATTCGTGGATAAATTGGTTGGAGGTGCATGCACATCGCTGCGGAGTGGCTGTACATCTTGGATTCCCTCATGTGGAAGTGCGCTGGCGTGGAATGAAGTGGCTGGATTTGGTACCTCTTTATGCTACTTTGGTGACACAGTGTCATCCAGACATCATCATTATTTATTGTGGAGAGAACAGTTTAGGACATGTGTCTGGAAACTCTTTGCAATTTGCAATGAAAGAAGGACTTCGGAAAGTCATGGACATGTATCCAAACTCCAGAGTAATTATTTCCCGTATTGCACAGACACAAATGTGGCTGCATTCTTCTTAATTTGGTCCACAAAAGGAGAAAGCAAGGCGAAATGTTAACAAAGGCTGTCTGTGCCTTTTTGAGAGATACTGTTATGTCCTCTTTTTACAATGAAAGCATTACGTTTCGTAGTATACACATTTTTCACAGAGATGGGAGTACATCTTACTTATGCCGGAAATCAGATTTTTCAGCAAAATATACGAAATGCATTGCGACCTTTTCAGGAATTACAGCAATCCATTTTGCAGTAGGTGTTGACCATTTGAAGTTATCGAAGCACAAAAACACCACAAAAAGGCTCTTTTCAGAGCCATCACTTCCTCCCAGCGAAAAGTGCAATGGTTGTGACAGGGTATCACTGCAAAGAATTTAGAGGTCCATGGACAGTCCGCAGACTTCTAAGAATGCACAGGGCGCTGTGCATTTCATTGCCACTTCTCTTTTTGAACTGTGAAAGGTGGCTCAGCAAAGAGCCTTTTTTTGTTTTTATGAACACGACACACAAGGAAAGGATGGTAAAGAAGGGACACCAACCACAGGGATAAGAAAGGGCAGGTGGAGAGAGGAAGATGTAGGGTGGGCCTTATTCAGGTAGGTAGCAGTTCTTCTCTTGCTCCTTGACCACAGTCTTGAAAGCACTTCAAAGGTTCTCCCCACTGCAGAGAACTGTGTTGCTGTACATGCACAATACTGTGACCCTCGAAAAGTAAGGATCAACAGCATCATGTATGGCCTGCGAGGAAGCTGGAGGGATGCACTGCCCCAGAGGAGTGTCTCTTGTGGTGGCAGGAGCGGAAGTGGAGGATGCTGCAGAGGAACTCAACCTACCAAGTTTATCACAAGGTACAACCTTACGAATAGCCCCACCGTGGAACGATATTAGGTGTCGCTTCATTGAGGTAGTATCATAGCTGTACAAACCCGGTTTCGCACGACGCAGCACAATCTTGCACCATTTGCAGGTCTTGTGTGCACGTGCTTTTGGTACTCCATCAACGGTGGTAAATAACCTCCACATCCAAGATTCACGGTTGAGAACTAGTAGTAGGAACTTCCACTACTTCATCCTCTTCATCACTCTCCTCTGTCTACTGATGCCTGTTCCTCTCTGCAGGCACTCGAGGAGGTGTCGGTGGTGGAGGGCATGGGGGCGCTGCTGAGACAGCAGTAGAATCAGAAGCAGCCATGGATGCCATCAGGACAGCTGTTTCAAAGAGCAAGAGCAATCCAATGCAACACGGAGCAGTCTATGTCCTGGAAGGGCAAAAACAGAATAAGGAGCAGCTCTGGGGTGTGGCCTTTCATAGGGATGCTGGGGCACGTTTCGCGGACACCCGTGCTGTCCCCAAACATTTCAAACACCAAGAAAAGACTCAAAAAATTCCAACAGGGATATAGTGTGGAACATATGTAAGGGTGCACTTTCACAGGAAAATAACTTGGATTGCTGAAAACAAAGAACACTTTTTAGGTGTCCGGGGGCCCGGACAGTGTTCGTTACGCTTAGCGCGGGTGCGTTCACATGACGACATCGAGGACACGTTGGCGAATGGGATGGCTGTCCGTAGAACACCAAATGCGCGGCGTCTGGTCTACGCATAAGTGCGGTTGTTCTACGGACAGTGTTCAGGTCCCCGAACAAAACAAATGTGCGTCACAACTTTGCAGACAGGTGACGGGCTATGTTTTCCACGGACATATTCATACTGTTACGGACAATGCAAACAGGGGGAATGTTCCTAGGAAACTTTATTTTGCATAGCTACGGATGTCTTTAGTGTCCTTAGGACACCCCCATTTTGGTTAATTGAGGACATCCCGGACAGCTGCGCTGTCCGCAGACATCCTAACTGCCATTTTAAAAAAAAAAAGACAGAGGAATATACTAACACCACACTTTATACTTTTCTACAATAATAAAATATGAACATTATGAAAGAGAGGGGGAAGCAGAAACAGACAAAAACAGGGGAATTAGGGGTTTGGACATGATGGATGGTAGGGGAGGAAGGGATTGAAGTCTCATGGTAACGTTTTTCTTGCTGGGGAGTTTTTGGGGATAGTTGGCTGGGACATGGTGAAAAAATATATTAGTTTTAGTCTAATACAGAAAGTTTATAAATATATACATTAAATGTAGTGTACTCACTAGTTTCTTGCTAAGTTTTGCTGTTACTGCTGCGTAGGTTTCCTGTTGATTTTTGCTGTGAAATTTCTGTGAGGTAATTCTGTTGAAGGCATTTTTATTGTGTGTTTTGGTATATTCCACTATGTTGCATATTCTATGTAATTGGATTGTTATTGTCTTACATACACAGTTTCACTTGTTATTTATAATTGAATGTAATTTATTTATGTGCTGCTTTTTGAACACGTTTAGTCGTTTTTTTGGATGATATAACAATGTTTTTGGATAGTGTTGATGTTGCCCGAGTCCGCCCGCAAACAGGCGCATGGTGCGCGGATATCAGAAGCACTAACACAGGTAGGGGGTTCAGTATGTTCTATATATGAGATACATTACTCACTGTAATCGTATTTCTGATGCTTGTATCTGCTTAGATCCACATGCTGTGCATAGGCCGACATCTAGTGGGAGCTGCAGAGTATTAGACCCTCAGATTGTATTTTTTCTCACATGAGGTAGCATGAGGAATAGTGTGAGTAAAGGTTATCCAAGCAGATAGAAAGCTAATACTGCAAGCATCCATGCGCCTTCTCTCAGAGGGGAGGACGGGCGGGTCGCATGTGAATCTAAGCAGATACAAGCATCAGAAATACGATTACGGTGAGCAATGTATCCGTTTTGAGGCTTGTGGAATCTGCTTAGATCAAATGCTGTGCATAGATTAGCGAGCAGTGTTAGAAGAAGGAGGTGGGATGTGAGAAGGGTCATGAGCAAATAAATGTCAGAGCCGCTTGCCCCACTTGAGTATCTGTCTTGGAATGGGTGTCAATGCAGTAGTGCTGAGTGAAAGTGTGAATAGAGCTCCAGGTAGCTGCTTTGCAAATGGTGTCAAGGGGTACATTTGCAATAAAAGCCAGAGTGGCCCCAATGCCTCTTGTAGAGTGGGCTCTTGGCGTGAAAGGCAGAGTTTTTTCAGAAAGTGAGTAACACAGCTGGATACAGTTTATAATCCACTTAAGAGATGGCACCTTTAGAGACGCGATCTCCCTCTTTGCCTGTAGCTACGGAAACAAACAGTTGGTCTGTTTTCCTCAGCGGTCTGGTTTTGTTTACATAGTATAGGACTGCCCTATGCACATCTAGGCTGTGTAGTTTCACCTCAGCCGAGCTTTGTGGGTCTTGGAAGAAAGCCGAAATCTCGATGGGCTGGTTCACGTGGAATTTGGAAATAAACTTAGGTGAGAACCTAGGGTGTGTTCGTAAAACCAGTTTATATTTATGGACAGTAAAGAAAGGATGCTGCACTGACAGAGCCTTAATTTCACGGACCCTTCTTATAGACGTAATGGCTACCAAGAAGGCAGTTTTATATGTCAGGTGTTTGAGACTGCTCTTATGCACGGGCTCAAAGGGAGGGCCCATGAGTTTAGCAAGCACCACATTAAGGTCCCACCCTGGTGGTGGGTTAGAAATTGGAGGGTGAAGTCTCTTTACTCCATCCATGAAGGCTTTAACCACTGGTACTTTCCACCAAGATACTTTGTTATGCGAGGTGGTGTACGCTGACAGAGCTGCCAGGTGTACCTTCAGTGAATTAAATACCAACCCTGCGTCCAGCAGGTTGAGCATGTAGGTGACTATAGTGGAAGGAGTGCAATCAACTGGGTTGATTTGCTATTTCTGGCACCAGATAACGAATCTGTTCCATTGTCAAAGTAGCAGTAACTTGTGTTTGGCTTCCTAGATTCTTTTAGGATGTCCATACATCTCTGAGGTGAATTGAGTTGTCCAAACTCTATGACCTCAGGAGCCATGCTGCCAGGTTCATCGAGTTGGGTTGAGGATGTACTGTCTGACCTTGGTGCTGGGACAGTAGGTTGTACCAGCACGGGAGCTTGATGGGTTCACACACCGCTAGTCTGCGCAAGTGTGGGAACCACGGTTGCCTCGCCCACATGGAAGCAACTAGGACGAGCGTCATCGATTCCCTGTGCATCTTGTTGACCACCTTCCCGATGAGGGGGGTTGGTGGAAAAGCGTATGCAAACATCCCTGACCAGTTCATCCACAGGGTGTTCCCCTGGGAGTCTGGTTGGGGGAACCTGGATGCGAATCCTGGTCACTGTGTTTTCGCTTGTGGCGAATAGATCTATAGTGGGGAAACCCCACTGAGAGAAGAGATCTTCTACGATTTCTCTGTGTAGGCACCATTCATGTTCTTGTGGGAGAGGATCCCTGCTCAAAGCGTCAGCCAGAGAATTGAGATCTCCTGGAACATGTTGAGATGACAGGTAGATGTTCCGTCTGAGTGCCCATATCCACATTTTCTGGGTAAGCTTGGACAGATTTGGCGAACGAGTCCCTCCTTGCTTGTTCAGGTAAAACATTGCTGTTGTGGTGTCAGGATCTGCAATGACAGGTTTAACAGGTAGGGCTCGAACGCTTTGAGAGCTCTGAATACTGCCAGAAGCTCTAGCAGATTGAGAGGATTCTTGGCCACTGAGTGAGACCAGAGACCCTGAGCTGTGTGGTGGAGAAGGTGTGTTCCCCACCGAGACAGGGATGCATCTGTTGTGACTACAGCTTGTATCTCGGGAATCGTAAAAGGGTTTCCACTTTAACAGGTTTTCTCTTGTCCACCAGTGAAGACTTTGTACAAGTGTTGGCGAAACAACCACTAGATCATCCCACTGACCACTTGCCTGAGACCACTGTTTCGCCAACCATTCTTGCATGGGACGCATGCACAGGCACGCGTGGGGGACCAGGTAAATACATGATGCCTTCATGCCCAGCAAACGCATCACTTTGCACAACGTTATCTGGTGACCGGCCTGATATAGCGGAATTCACAGCCTTCGATTCCGAATTTTTTCCTCTGATGGAAAGGCCAACCTTTCTTGTGTGTTTAGGGCAGCTCCTAGGAACTGTTTGGAGGTGCTTGGCACCAGACTTGACCTTTTCTCGTTTATGGAGAAACCCAATTCGAAGAGGAGGTCGATATTTCTTTGAATATTTGATCTGCAAATTACTGGGGTCTCCCCTGTGATGAGCCAGTCGTCCAGGTAAGGGTACACTGGGATTGCCTCCCTGCGTAGGTGTGCCGCCGCCGCCACCGCCAGTACCTTGGTGAATACCCTTGGAGCCGAGGCTATACCAAAGGGCAGTACCTTGAACTGGTAGTGCCGACTGTCCACCTTAAAGAGCAAGAATCTGTGCGCTGGGAACATGGAAATATGAAAATAGGCATCTTTCATGTCCAATGTTGCCATGTAATCCTGCTTTTTTAGGAGGGGGATTACCTCTTGGAGAGTAGTCATGCGAAACTTTTGGGGCTTGACATACTTGTTTGCAGGCCGTAAGTCCAATACTGGGCGCATTGTCAAATTTTTTTTGGCAGAAGGAAGTTGAATAAATACCCTTGTTTACCTGGTGTCCCAGGACGAGTTCTATCGCATACTTTGCTAGAAGATTGGCGATCTCTTCGAGGAGGATCTTCTGGTGGTCTAATGAATGTACTTTTTGACGTGGAGAGTGGTTTCGGGGACGCTCTAACAGTTCGATGCAGTATCCTGCGGACACTGTGGACAGCACCCATCTGTCTAATGTGATCCCTTCCCAAGCTTGAGTGAAGTAGGTAATGCGTCCCCCTACTGGGGATGCGTGAGAAGGGACCCTGAAAGGAACGTCACTGTTTTGCGAGAGGCATGCCGCCACCTCTTTTGGGCCTGCCTCTACCCTTACCACGTCCCCTCTTGTTACCCCTGCCATAACCTTGGGTAGACTGCTGGTTGTTATTCCATGGTGTACCCTGCCCCTGGGAATAGTTGGAGCCTCTTTGTGAGTTTTGGCCGTGTGGGCGACGAAAATTGCCATTCCCTCTTTGATTGGGGTGTTTGTTAGTTAACTGGCCCAGGGATTTCAGTCTCTCGTATTGATCTTTTGCATTTTTTAAGGCGTCCTCTACCGCCTTACCAAACAGATCGTGCTCCACCGGTTTCTCGATTAAAGATGCTTGTGTCTCGGGTTTAAACCCAGATTGCCTTAACCAAGCATGTCTTTTGATAAGTGCTCTCTGCTATCAGTCTGCCGGCGTTATCTGCGGCATCAAAGTTTGCCTTAAGGATGCAACCGGACACAGCTCTTCCCTCTGACGCAACCTGCGTCAACTGGCTTTTTAAAGGTTCCGGGGCAGAGACAATGAGCGCTGCAAATTCTACCCACTGATGGCAGTTGTAACTCGCCAGTAGGGTGGTGGAGTTGGCAATCCTTGCCTGGTAGGCGGAAGTGGAGGCTACCTTCCTTCCCAAACCATAGATCATCTTGCTCTCCTTGTCGGGGGGGGGGACCTTCAGACATTAAGGGTGTTCCCGCCCTCTTTGGGCTATTAGTCACTTCCAGGGAGTCCGGATTCCGTTGCCCCCTTATGTAGAGTGGGTCTGATTGGGCTGCCCTGAACAGTTTTTCAATCCTGGGGTTTACTGCCCTGGTGAGATTGAGTAGGGAAGGGTCAATTCTCCTTTGTATTGACTTGAGAATAGGGCTGGCCTAGGGAACAGGTCTCTTCTCTCCCACTAATTCCTCGGCAAAGTCCCTCTCCTCCTGTGCTCCCTGCGTATCTATGCGGAAGAGAGATTGTCAACAGCAGAGTCGGTAACCGGAGGTTCCTTGTCTACTGGGGAGTCTACTCTGTAGACTTCTGTGTCATCTTCGTCCTCCTCTTGGCCCTCGTCATCCCCATAGTAATCCATTCCAGTATGGACCTCCAACGTGGTCAATTCCGGATCCTCGTTAAATGATCAATCCTCATATTGAGAATATGGCTGAACGTGGTAAAGGTCAGAAGACCTACTTTGTGTTGGCGCCTCAACTTGAGGTTATTTACCAGGGGGTTGCGGGTCCTTAGACCCTGAGGGGGTTGCCCCGTCAGGGGTATAGGCGAGGAAGTTGTGGGTTTTTGGCGTAGAAGTCTGCTAGGGATGACATTCTAGACATAACTGTCTATATCCTCACTTGACCATTCTTTAGAGCTGGGGATTACCCTCTCCTGGGAGTGTTTCCCTGCTATATCCTGACTGGACCTATGGCCTTGTGCAGGGGTCTTGGATATCTCCAGAAGATTGTGACTTGTCCTTATGTGTCTGTGGTGCAGATGAAGGCTGAGAATGCTTTTTCTGCTATTTTCCCCCATCCCCGTGACTGGAAGAGTGCTTCCCCGGTGTTTTCACCTTTTCGGAGCTCTTTGACGTCTGGCATCGAGATTCGGGGGGGTAGTGTCCCTTTCCTTAACAAGTGGAGTTCGGGGCACGGGAGCGGTCTGCTGACGCGGACTCCTGGAGTGCCGCCTGGGGGATGGTGGTAGTCTTCGTCTCCCGAAGATCGAACCTCTGTTAAATTAGGGAGCGAGGCACTCTTGGCAACAGTGGATGGTTGCCTGGTTTCATGTGGCGATCTTGATCAAGAACGCCCAGAGGACATCGATTTGGTGGACCGTTCTCTGCGTGCCTCTCTCCAAGAACTCGACGCTCGTGCCGAGTCTCGGTTGGACTTCGAGTGCTTAGTGGATGTGTTGTGGGTAACGCTTGTGTCGCCGGGGGTGTTCCCCATAGCCAGGCTGCTAAGTTCATGGTCTGAGGGCATGGATGCAGTGTCCTGCCTTTGTCCTGTGACAGCATGTTGTGTGGGCAGGGAAGTTTCACTGGGGGAGATAGAGACATCTCCATCAAGTGAGCGAACCATGGCTGCCGGGCCCACAACAGGGCCACTAGTATCATGGTGACTTGTTCCTGGTGCATCTTGTGCACAACTCAGTTGAAAAGGGGAGTCGGGGGGGGAAAAGCGAAAACAAATTTCCCTGACCATTGAATCGACAGACTGTTCCCCTTGGACTGGTTCTGGGGGTACCTGAAGGCGTATTCTAGGCATTGTGAGTTCTCCAGAGTTGCGAACAGGTCTATTTCGGGGAATCCCCATTGCGTGAAGACGTCTAAGACGATGTTTTCGTGCAATCGCCATTCGTACTCTTCGGGCAGGGGGAAGTCCCTGCTGAGTTCGTCTGCTAGCAGATTCAGTTCCCCTGGTACGTGTTGTGACAGTAGGAACATGTGTCTGAGAGCCGACTTTCATATATTCTGGGACAGCTTGGACAGTCCTGGAGAGTGTGTGCCCCCCTGCTTGTTGATGTAGTACATGGCTGTGGTGCTGTCTGTAAGGATCATCACTGTCTTCCCTTGTAGGTGTTCTTGGAAGGCTTTTAGTGCTTTGAACACCGCCACTAGCTCCATGAGGTTTATGTGCTTGGATGCTACGCTCGGAGTCCACACTCCGTGGGCAGTCTGATGGGATAGGTGAGCCCCCCATCCTGTGAGGGATGCGTCCGTGGTTAAGAGTGGCCTCCACCGCGGGTGTGGCAAAGGGTTTCCCTATTATCAGGTTTTCCTTTGTCCACCACCGTAGCGAGAGGACCAAGGCCTGCGAGACCACCACTAGATCGTCCCATTGTCCGCTGGCCTGACACCACTAGCTGTTGAGCCACTCTTGCATTGGGCGCATGCGCAGGCGCGTGTGAGGTACCAAATAAATACACAACGCCATCATTCCTAGCAAGCGCATCGCTTTGCGCACCGTCGCCCCTTGACCTGCCACATATTGGGGCATCTGAAACAGCATGTTTTGGACCCTCTCGTTGGAGGGGAAGACGAGGCCGTCCTTTCTTCGAATTAGAGCCCCTAGGAATTGTTTGACTTGGCTGGGGTCTAAGCTGGACTTCTTCTCGTTGATGGAGAAGCCCAGTTGGAACAAAAGGTCTACAGTCTTTTGGGTGTTTGAGAAGCACTGATGCTAGCCGCCTAACGGCGCCATTTTTGAATCTAGATGTCCTGTACTGTGCCTACTCACTTGATTTGCACTGCTACTAGCTGTCCAATTGTGCCATTTCGCATCTAGCTATTCTTGTACTGTGCTTACTGACCTGTTATGCACTGATGCTAGCCGCCTAACGGCGCCATTTTCGAATCTAGATGTCCTGTACTGTGTCTACTCACTTGATTTGCACTGCTGCTAGCTGTCCAATTGTGCCATTTCGCATCTAGTTATTCTTGTACTGTGCTTAGCCGCCTAACGGCGCCATTTTTGAATCTAGATGTCCTGTACTGTGCCTACCTACCTGACTTGCACTGTTGCTAGCTGCCTAATTGTGCCATTTCGCATATAGATGCCCCTGGACTGTGCCTATTGTCCTGAGTTACACTACTCTGCACTGAACCCTTATAGCCATATCCTCGGCACATTGAGAAATACAAGTTGCGACATGTAGCCAAGAACCTTTGCCAGCATTATCCCTATATGTATAGTCCTCCTAGGACTATCAGCCTGCACTGCCGATAGCCACCGCACAAGTATAACTAAGATCTTACTTATTCGCCCATCAATCATGCTCTACCATCCTGTGCCTATATCGAACCCTTACCTCAATGACCCAGCCCTCTGGCTCAAGCACTTTGCCACCACACCCACCCCAAACATCCCATGTACTGTACAACAAAGGAACAGCAGACTTAGAACTAGACTGCCTAGACCACCTAGTATTGTGCACAATCGCACTGCCCTTCCACTACCCATCCCTACAGCAACGCCTAGCCCTCCACCATCCACCCTACCTATCGTAGCACTCAAGGGAGCCCTTATCAATGCTAGATCCCTCACAGCACACGCCCTTGACATCGCAGACCTCATCACGGTCCAGAACCTGGACTTCCTAGCTATTACCGAAACTTGGTTACATGACGCCTCTGGTCCTCTCCTCGCTCTATCCCTACCCAAGGGTTATACCATCATCAGAAACGACCGCCACTCCAACTTGTCGAAAGGTGGTGAAGTCGCCTTTATTCACAGCAACAAAATCGTTATGAGAGCTGCTCCCTTCATACAATTTAGTTCTGCAGAATCTCTCTCAGTGAAACTATCACTCTCTCCTACCAATACAGCAACACTCCACCTTATATACAGACCTCCAGGCCCATTAGGTTCATTCACAGATGAGGTTGCATCCACCCTGTCGACTAACACCAAGCCCAACTCTCAGATACTGCTACTAGGAGACCTTAACCTAGGTCTCTCAGATCCCAAGGACCACATGGCTACTGAAATAGACACCACCCTCTCCAACCTAGGCTTCCAGCAGCGTATTCGTGATCCCACACACATCAAAGGAAGAACGCTCGACTGGCTAGCCGACCTTAACTGTAACACCAATGTCACTTCTAATGATGCATGCGCCTGGGCGGACCATCATGTTATTACCTTTCTCATTCCAGCCACCAACCCCCAACCCATACCTATCATAGCCCCCGCTATACCTACCAGAAACAAAAAAGATATCACCAGGGAGAAACTGCTTCCTCTTATCCTCCCTTGCTTGAACACCTTTGCTATACAGCAGAAGGATAAGGACCCCACTGTCCTAGTAGACATTTATAACAGCCTAATGATCAATGCCATTGAGAGCTTAGCTCCTTTAAAAATCCGTAAAGCTAAACAGTCCCACCTGAACACTTGGTTCACCCCGCAGCTCAACGCGATGCGTAAAGAAAAGCACAAAGCTGAAGCCCTTTGGAAAAGCCATCCCAGTGCTGCTAACAAAGCCTCCCTTCTAATCACCTCTCTTAATTACAAGGAGGCCATATTACAAGCCAAAAAGGAGACATAAAACACGAATATGCCAGGCAGAATCGAACACCAGGGAATTATTCAAAATCCTTAAAGAGCTAGAATCTCCCTCCCCTGCACCGGACACGTGCACTAAGGACAGCACCTGGTGGAACAACATACAAAATGCCCTTCTTAACAAAATATCCACCTTACAAGCCAAAATCAACGCCAAACAAAACACCCTCCACACCCCTTCATTTAGCAATACCAGGCCACCCAAAATAACAACCCTCGACCCCCCGGTGCCGTTTAGCTTCACACCACTCACCGTTCTGGAGGTTGAAAAAATCATCCGCAATCTAAAACCCTCAAATTGCCAAGGGGACACCTGTCCAGCCCCAATCATTAAGGAGTCGGCTCATGACCTCGCTCCTTTTATAACCTCTTTCATCAATGCCTCCTTTCAATCAGGAGTGGTCCCCAATAACCTAAAGGATGCTTGGGTTATCCCTCTCCTAAAAAAACCCACCTTAGACCCGGAGGTTCCAACCAATTATAGACCCATCACAACGGTCCCTTTTCTGCTAAAGATCTTAGATAGAGCAGCCTATCTTCAGATACAGATCTATCTGGAATCAAACAACCTACTAGGCATGAGACAATCCGGCTTCAGACCGAAGCATGGTACGGAGACAGCCCTCCTTGATCTCAAGACCCAAATCGAGGATATCAAAGACAAAGGTAAACTAGCCTTGCTACTACTACTAGACTTATCTGCTGCCTTTGATCTGGTTAATCACCAAATCCTCTGTCACCACCTGAAAACTGCAGCTCACTTCTCTGACATGGCCACAAACTGGATTCAATCCTTCCTGGCAAACAGACAGATGAGGGTATTCTCGCCCACCTCTGCGGCTGACCCTGCACCAATCTCGTGCGGAGTCCCCCAAGGATCGTGCGTTTCCCCCACCCTTTATAATGTATTCACTAAACCCTTATTCGATGTGCTTGATTACCTGGGTGTTACCTACACAAATTATGCGGATGACACCCAGATACTCATCCCCATCACGGGTGATTACACTTTAGACTCAAAAGCCTTGAACGATGTCTACCATGTCATTCAAACTTGGATGGCCCAACATGAGCTCTGTCTCAATGATGACAAGACAGAGCTCCTCATCCTAGGTACTCAGCAAAGACTAAACAAACTGAACCCTATGTTTAGTTCCTTTAACATTGATGGAAACATAACTAAAGTTTCTAAAGACACAAAAACACTTGGAATCTACCTTGACTCCACCCTCTCCCTTCACAGACAAACCAATGCAGTTGCGGCCGCCGCCGCCTATACCTGCAAGTTGATCACAGCCTGTCGTCCTCTCCTCTCCTCGCATAACTGTACTACCCTGGCTAGGACCCTGGTCATGTCTAAACTTGACTATTGCAATGCATTGTACCAGGGCACTAACCAGTGTAACCTAGACAAGCTCCAAATTATACAAAATAACGCCATCAGGGCAGCCCTCAATATCCCCAGATCTGCACACATCTCGGATACCAGGAAGAACCATCACTGGTTGTCAGTCACCCAAAGGATCTCACTAAAATCGCTTGCCCTTACCTACAAATGCCTGAACAATCTGGCCCCCACGTATCTCTCCTTACGATTCACGATGTACACTCCAGTCCGATCACTTAGATCTACCCTGAATCAGAGCCTAAGGATACCCAGATACAAGCTCCAAACAGCCGGTGGGTCTAGCTTCCCAGTCCTGGCAGCCAAACTGTGGAATACTGTCCCCTTGACTATCAGAAACCTCCCCTCCTTCAACCTTTTCAAACACAAAGCCAAATGTTGGCTCGCCTCCTCCAATGCCTAAGATTCTTACTAAAACGTGCTGCAATAATATCAATAAGGATGCATTACATGACTTTCCATGTACCACCTACACATGTCTATTTCTATGCCTCACTTAATGTTGATATATCATCATTGTATGCAACGTATGTAACCATTGCCTTAAGAAATGCGCCCGGTAGCCTCCGGGCCTGGTCTGCGCTATACAAATAAAATAAATACAAAATACAAATGCATGTCTCGTAAGAATCCCCTGTTATGAGCCAGTCGTCGATGTAAGGGTATACTGGGATGGATAACCTGCGCAGATGGGCCGCAGCCACTGCCAGTACTTTCGTGAATACCCTTTGTGCAGATGCTATGCCGAAGGGTAGCACTCTGAACTGGTAGTGTTTGCCCTCTATCTTGAACCTGAGGTATTTTCTTTGCACTGGCAACATTAAAATATGAAAGTATGCATCTTTCATGTCCAGTGTTGTCATGTAATCTCCCTGTGATAGCAGTGGGATCACTTCCTGTAATGTCACCATACAAAACTTTTGGGGTTTGACTAACTTGTTCGCTGGGCGCAGATCTAATACAGGGCGCATGGTTCGATCCTTTTTGGGTACAAGGAAGTACACTGAATATATACCTTATGTTACCTGAGATAGAGGCACGACCTCTATGGCTCCTTTTTCCAGCAGTTGGTCCACTTCTTGGAGAAAGATGGCGAGGTGTTGTGGTGTCATGCGGCGTCCCCTCGGGGGTCTGTATGTTGGGGAACTGTTGAACTCTATAACAGTAGCCGCGGGCTACGGTGGAAAGTACCAAGCGGTCTGATGTTATTCCCTCCCATGCTGGAAGAAAGGATGTAATCCGGCCCCTGACCGTCGTTGCATGGGAGGGGACGCGAATCTTCGCGTCACTTGGTAGTGTTGGTGGCTTGGGAGCCTCTGAGGGTAGAACCCCGGCCTCTCCCTTTGCCACGGCGTTGACCCCTCTGATTGTACTGGGCACTATTTCCTTGGTAGTTGCTGGCAGAATACTGTTGGTTTTATTGCTGGCGTTGGCCACGAAAAAAGCACTTATTACCAAATCCCTGCCTGTTAGGGGGTTTAGAAATTTGGTCTAAGGTCTTTATTGCATCAAATTCTTTCTTGCCGTTCTCCAGCGCTTCATCCACTGCTTTCCCAAAGAGGTTGGACTCCTCTATAGGCTTATTAATAAGGGACGCTTGTGTTTCTGCCTTAAACCCGGAATTGCGAAGCCAGACGTGACGCTTCAGCAAAATTCCTTGTACCAAGGTGCGGCCAGCAGTCTCTGCTGAATCGAGGGTATTCTTGACGATGCTTTGGCTGACCAGAGAGCCCTCGTTAACTGTAGCCAGCAAACAAGTTCTTAGGGGTTCAGGAGCTTCTTCAATGTCCTGTTTAAGCTTTCCCCATTGAGCATCAGTGTAGCTTGCCAATGGTGTGTTATTATTGACAATTCTGGTAGAGAATGCTGCAGAGGTGGTGATTCTCTTGGCTAGGGCATAAAGCTTTTTCCCCTCTATCTGGGGGTGCCTCGCTGGTATATAGAGGGACTCCGGCCCTTTTCCTGGTGTGGACGACCAGGGAGTCCGGGATTGAGTGACAATTAATATATAATGGGTCTGATTGAGAGGGAGAAAACAGTTTCTCAATCATCGGATTGACCCCTCTCACCAGTGCGGGAGTGGAAAGAGAAGGTGTAATACGTCTCTTAACTGAGGCGATGATGGGGATAATTTGGCTAGTGGGGGGTTTTTCCTTGATAATCCTCTCGCCAAAATCGGTGTCTGGGGTGACCTCCCCAGTTTCAATTTCAAAATGTGCTGCTGCCTTCTTCAGCAGTGCATTGAAGGTGGGTTGATCATCAACAGGCGAAGGGTTCCTGACTGGTGTAGTTTCAGTAGACCTGATGACTATACTGCTACTGCCTGTGTCTGTAGACCTAGCTGGTGACTGCCAGGGATTTGGGTCGCCCTAGCCTGTGTCCTCCTGGAATCCCTCCTCACCTAAGTTGGTGTCCTCGTGAAAACCTTCCTCTTCTTGTTGGTCTTCAACATAGGTGAACTCATCTTCCTTCTGGAAGAAGGTGTCTACCTCAGTGAGATTTTAAGGGTATATGTCCTCCTGTATGGGGCTATAAAACTTCTGGTATTTAGTCCTTGGACTCTCCAGGGGTGCCTCCCTTGGTCTCTTGGGTGCCCTGTCTTCTGGGCTGGACATGAACCGGTCTAGTTTATCCATACAGGTCTGGAACCTTTCAAAGGTCCACTGAGGTCGGCCAGGACGGTCTGGGAATGAAAAAGGAGTTTCTTCCTCCTGTAGTTGTCTGGTTCTGTCCCATAACGTTGAAGAAAGAGAGCCTTCGCCTTCTGAGTAACCTTCTCGCTGATTAGGGCCTTCCGTCGGCGTCGGGAACTGGCCTGATCTGTTTTCCGGCACTTTCGGCGTATCTTTGGCCTTGTGCGCGGTCTTCGGCGTCTCACTCGCCGTACGTCTCTGGCCGTCTTTATATGATATGCGCGCGAGGCTTTCGGCGATCATTCTCTCTTCCGAGGGATCGGTCGCCGTCGCGCTATGTAACGTCGAGTCCCTGCTCGTCGAGTCCTTGCTGGCAACCTGAGCGCTTACGATGCGCGTCGCCGGAGGTTTTGGTATTCGCGCCCTTATTTTTAGAATGCCCAGTCGCCTGTAGCGGAGGCGGTGAGGGCTGACGACCCTTGCGGTCGGCAGAAGACACCGGTGGGCCCGGCGCCCCCGTTGGCGCTATGGCAGCCTTCGTCTTCGACGAATGCGTGCTGGGGGGTATGTGCTTTGGTGTTTTTCTGTGTGCGTCCTTGTCGTCGGGGTGTTCATCCCCAAAAGCTGGGCGTGAGCAGGGCTTGTCAGGGCCGGGGACAGACGAGGAGCGTGAACGCTCCTTTGAGAGGTCTACAACCTCCATTACGGGGGCCATGTAGTCACTGTCCTTGTCACATTCGGTGGCGGCAGCGGGCGATGAATCAGGCCTAGACATGGCATAGGCCACCCACCTTTTGTCCCTGCGGTCTTTTAGAGTTTTGGGCTTTAGTAATTTACAGGCCGCACAGCCGTCCTCCTGGTGATCGAGGGGTAAGCAACGGTTGCACCGTTTGTGCTTATCCTTCCAGGTATATTTACCCTTGCAAAGCGGGCAAAACCTGAATGGCGTCCTCTCCATAGCTAAGGGCAAGAAGTGCGACTATGACCTCGAAAGAGAGGGAGAGGAAACAGAAAGGCATTCTTAAAGAGAAAGAAAGACCACACAACCCCACTCTCCCTACTGTGTATGGCCGGCGAGGCCAGGCCACGTGTTCGGCAGCGCAGAAGGATCCCCTCCGCTCGTCTTTCCGTCGAAGATCTTGCTCAGCGGAGAAACAGCTCTGCGTCGAGGGAGGGATGTACGTTATTGATCTTAATAACGTACGACCAAAGGTCGAAGAAACTATTTGGCAATGTCTCTCGAGGAGCTCCAATTAAGGCGACCAGTAGCTGAGCGGGAGAACAACAATCTGAGGGACCCCGACGCGTGAGGGATTGTGGGTACAATGCACATCACTATAGGGATAGTGTTACAGACATGCCTTGTCGACGTCCCCTTTTCGACTACGAAAAACAAAATGCAATACTCGGCAGTGACCACTGGATGTCAAACCGATGCACAGCATGTGATTCTAAGCAGATTAACAAACATCAGATAGATATATATATATATATATATATATAAATATTCAGTGAAAAAACTGTTAGAGGAACGTTATGGTTACGTTGCGCTACTAAAAACCTATGAAATTCACTGAACAAAAACTTTGTTAAAAGGGATGTTATGGTTCCAAGTAAAACCGAAAAAAACCCTGAAATTCGCCAGCTATGGTAAGCTAAGCAACCATAACTCTCACCACCACTGTGCACTGCTAAGACTAACACCCAGGACATCAAAGATGACATCACAAATAGCTTGAAAATATGGACCAGCTACCTAAAATGGCTGTGCCAAGAGAATTTCAGGTCAGGAAATGTGCCAGGCACTTATCCGGAAAGGGTGCGGGAAACAGAAAGACAAGGGGGTTGAGGAACGGGGGGACACTGCCAGGTCCCAG
This sequence comes from Ambystoma mexicanum, assembly GCF_040938575.1. Taxonomy (NCBI): domain Eukaryota; kingdom Metazoa; phylum Chordata; class Amphibia; order Caudata; family Ambystomatidae; genus Ambystoma; species Ambystoma mexicanum. The sequence goes on along the minus strand of NC_090936.1, from coordinate 494,215,247 downwards.
TCCACATCTATGGACCCAGACAGTCCAGGTGTGGTGCACGAGTGAAACCAATAGTTGTCCCCGATTGTAAAGCTACTGGTTGTTCAAATGGTGCATTTCCTTACCATTGGTGTGCCTAGACTTGCTTCTGGCAATAGTCTAGATAAAAAGGACTCATGCAGCCATTTCTTCAGTTCACTGATGGAGCCAAGAATCCCTTGTAGATAGACGCCGACTGAAGACTCCTGAAGAGTCCTGGCATCCCTTCCTACGTCTGGCACGGTGACAGCCTGTTGAACTACCTGATCTCACAAGACCCCAAGCGGTTTTCAATCCTTGGACTAGTGGGACCAACTAGCCTTCACACCTTTGAGGATCCAGCCAACCTGAGCCTTCAGAAATGTACACCAGGACCACCCGGTGGACTGAAGAGCTCTCTCATGGGCTATCTTGCCAGAGGAGTCAGCATTCCGCGGACTGCACCAGGCACTTTGGTAGGTCGCTAGCTTCAGGGATCCTGTCCCAGAAAAGCTTCTTCAAACACGACTACAGGACACCTGCCACTGTCTTTTTGTGGTGGTGGTCGCTGGAACTCTAATACACAAGAATGGCTCTTCGGGAGAAAAAGTGAATTGACACTGACTGAAACTGTCACTTGGTTTACAGAACAAATGTGGACAGTATCCTGGCTATCCCTAGTGAAAGAACACCCTGTCCGTGTCGGGAGTGCCTGGCACTAGATGCTAAGTGGTGCACCACCCATTTAACAGGGATAGTGGAAGAGAACCTGTTCCCAATCTCTACCAATTGAAAAAAGTGTAAAATTCTGTTAGAGTTAAAATAACCTGAGATACAACCAATCGGCTATTATTAGCCAAACAGGACTGGATATTGGATCCTGTAAGTAACAGCTGACTAGTGGAAAACAGTGTATATTTGTAACCATTGGAATTTTTGTATTAATTTATTTACCCACAGGTATCAAGTATACCAAACGCAATCGGTTGTGCTCGAAAACATGTTAAAAGCAAATGCCCATATACTTTGGAACTCTTAAAAGGATCACTGCACGTAAGTGCAGTTATGATTGTGGTGTAGCGTATCCCTTGGTTACCAGTCATTTGGTCGAAAATCAAATGATCGAATGACCATTGAATCGAAGTAAAATGGTCGAAAAAAAAGGCCTACATTTTTTTTTAAAAAAATGTTATGGGGGTTCCGCCTACACCCCCTTTTTCTTTATTAAAAATATTGAACAAACCAAAACTAAAAATATATATATAAATAAATAAAAAAAAATACTTCGATCAAATGGTCATTCGATATTTTATTTTCGACCATTTGACCAGACACCGTATCCCTTCTTATTGTGTGGGATGTCGCAGTGATTATGAGACCCCTTCATGACCCATTGGTCTACCGGTTTCGATGGCATACAATATTAGACCATCTTCTTCAGGACCGTTTATGTCGTGGTAATTCACATTCCAATACGTCACTGTATTATACAGTGTGTGCAGGCGCCTCAGTCTCCTGTGGTGAGACAGATAGAAAAACAGGGTATAAGTACCCCATTGTCTTCATACTATCTGCATTCTAGCAGACTAACAGCCGCATTGTTTCAAAAATCATGTGTTACTAAGTCTAAATTATTAAAGGAAATAGTCCTTGCCACATTGAGTGGCAGTGCACATGCTCTAGTGAAAAGGGGAAGAGGGGCGAGGTGGAGTGGTCGCTGGAACTTAACTTCCCCCATCCTGTGAAGTGCTCTGCATGCAATCCATAGAAAATGTCAGGAAAAACTTATTGCAGAATTGTTCGAATTTGGGCTGTAAAAAAATTACGTACAACCGAAAATTCCCAACAATTGCACCATACAGAAGCATTATAGCGATTCCCAGCTTTCTAAAAAAAAATAAGAAAAAAATAATAATAAAGGAACCTGCGTGCAACTTGCGTTGCAGGGAGACAGGAGAGTCTGCATCACACAACAAAGTGTGTGATGCCACAAGGTAAGCAGGGGTTTGGGGGGGCAATTAGAAAAACGTGAAAATGTCAAAAGGGAAATGCGCTTAAAACTTTGGTTTTTCCTTTCGACATTTTCACGTATATCCGTCCTGCATTGGTAAATCTGGATCATCATCGTCAGGGGTTGCATCTTGACAACCTCACCGGAAGAACCCATCACCTCATCTGAACCAACGGCGGGAACACCAAATTCCAGTGACCCATGAAGTCATCTGGGGGAATCGGAGACAGGGTGGAAAGTCAGCGCAAAGCATTCCCCCCGTCCTCCATAGGATAGCATTGGGAACCAGCCCCTTTTTTAGCCTTCTCTTCCATTCACTGCCTTTTGCTCATTGAACCTGGGTAGTATTTTCAGCAAGATAAGAACCGCAATTTCATTATCAAAGAATTGTATTGGATGCAATTAAAATTATACCTTATCCACAGACACTACATTCTGCATTGCTGCTCCTGTGACTTTTGGGCACAAGGCCCCATTCTTCTTAGGGATTGGACTGCTGAAGTTATAGAAGTTCTCTTGTGACTTTGTTCCATCTTTACTGCAATAGTGTACTTAACGCCTAAGTAATTCGAATGCATTTTATGAACATATAGGTTTATTGAGTACTAGTGTGAAAGCCTGTGTACATGGGCAAATGTGCGTTAGGAGAGACATTTTCAGCCTTACATATTTCGAAGGCTACAGCTCCCTCCTAGCAGGGACAACAGGCGAAGCGGGCAGTCTACTGCGCATGAATGCATCAGACAAACGTACATATGGACTTTTATTGTATTTAGCTAGAATATCACCTGCCATTTTTAGTGCAAGTAGAAGGCCTAGAATAAATATCTTTGTATACACACCGGTCTAAAATGCATTAATATGCATTGTATTGTGTGGACTCCTTGAGGGGCCCCGACCACACTCACAGTTTTGAGAATAGCCTTGACTGTTCTCCAGGTTTACCGGATTGTGTTTTGGCTAACCTCTCATAGTTCCCTGTTCATTATAACTAGGGTGCTCGCCTAAAAGCTGTCCACCAGGCCAGATTCTAGAAATCCATCTTAATAATCCACCAAGCAATGGAAGCTTAACAACCTGGTGCACCATCTAAACTCAAAGATTTGATTGCAAAGCAGGTAGAATTTAAGGGCTAGCCTAACGTTTAAACATTACAGTACTTTTTCCTGCCCTCTTCTTTGGTGGGGGTAGGGAGAACTGATCGATATAGAAAGATAAAAATACTTTGGGTATACAAGAAAGGTGGGCCTGCAACATCACCATCTCCTTATGGAATACTGCGATGCTGAGATCAAAATGCCCGAATCTCTAGTCCAAAGATCGAGCTACGAAAGGGGCAGTTTTCAACACGACCAGGTCGATCCCCAAATATGTCATAGGGTAAAATAGGGCTGCTAGCAGTACATTGAGGTCCCAGACTAGATGAAGCCTCCCAACCTATGGCAACAACCTCTTCAATCCAGTCTATTGTCTTTAAAATTAGACGGACTTCAGAGAAAGTTAGGTTATCTGATTTTGTGTACGTTCTTGTAGCAGGCAGTAAAGTCCTGCATGTATCAACATGCACATCACCTCAGCAAGATTGTTGTTTGAGGTTTTAGCATTAACTTCAAAACACATGGATTTATTCTTTTGTCCAATGCCGACAAATACATCCACGTGCAATATTACGTGTGCTTGAAAGACTTTCTTGCAGCTTGAATTATCCAAGTTTACATGTGAAAGACCTATGTGGCCCACAGGCATGAAACTACACCCAATGAACACCAGAGATTTTCTGAATTGGCTGATCACCCTCTGTGATGCATTTCAGATTGATTGGAACACAAGGCACAACGTATGAATTGCCTCCCACCCCTTGATCTACTACAAAGAGGCACATACAGGATACAAACTAGGAGCTCTTGGAATCTGATGTGTTGGCAAAGTGGTCCACTGGTGGAGACCCCCAAAGGCAGAACACCTGGTACGGATAAGCAACCATTTGTATTTAGCAACATTGTGCCTTCTAATTCTTTCCACCTTGGCGTTTGGATAATCTATTTGTAAAGGAGGGAGAGAAGTGAGGAGGGTGGAAGAGGGTGACTTGAGCCCCTACCCCAAAACCAGAGAGCAAATCAACAGATCAGTAAAATGGTCACTCCTGGCCTGTAGGTGCCTCCGACTTGTCTAGTGGACCCAGACACTAATCTCATAGCATACGAGTTAAAACCCCTCGGTGGCTGGCCTAGTTTGCTTGTGGTGGTGTGTACTTGGTGTCTTATCTGGCTGCTATGCCCACCTTTATTGATAGCCCCTTGTGCCACCAGAGGCCCTTTGATCCTGCACCCTGTCTTAAATGACAGAGGGAAAGACTTGTGTGATGCTGGAAATGCATTGGAGGGAAATGGCCCAAAATGTCGCCCTCACAATTGCGACGGCCGAAATGCCAGACTTTTTTTTAGTTTTTACACCCCCTTTACACCACATATATACGTGGGGGGGTATGGGATATTATATTAATATCAGGGAGGTGCGGGGGGGGGGTCTCCCCTGCATATCTATGTGGTGTAAAGGTGGTTTAATGAAAAAAGAAAATTAGAAAATTAAAAAAGTCAGCATTTTCGTCCGTCGCAATTGTATGTGGTTGCAGTGATCACATAGATCCCATTGGAGGGACAGGGCCTCCATGTCCTTATCCTGTACTCCTTTCATCAAGTGTGTTCTGTGTTATTTTCTGCACAGGAGTCCATGCGGGACTCCTCGCAGTGTATCACTTCATCTTTTTGGTTTGGTCAACAGACCCTTTGGATACCCTTATGGCACCCATGGCTTTGGCTGCTCGTTGATGCACAATAATTCTAGACTTGTTCTGATTTAACTAGATTGAAGATTGTCGCAAATTTCAGCCCGGCTGCCTTAAATCATAATGGCAGGATTCTTCCACGTGTTGGTTTAACCACAGTTTTGACAACCAGGTAGGTGTTTGTTCACACTTGCTCCTTCTTTCAATTTACACATTGTTGACCTTGTGTGGACTAGATAGTAATGGTTCGATTCGTTCACCCATATTAGGTGTAGCTGTGTGCTGTCCTTGATCCCCCGACTTGCTGGGTTGCGCTTGCCCACCATGACGTGGACCTTTGTCAAGTAATTTTGTCCGTGGAATCCGCCCAGTACCATTGGGTAAGGCTCTTTCTGGACAAATTTAAATTAGTAGTCTGTCATTGTTAGATTAAATAACATGTTCTACTGCCCTAAGGATTTAGCTCAATCTAATGAGGTGTATAGAAATGTCATTCATTTTATGGATTTTCACAAAATCCTCATTGTGTTTTTGTCTGCTTCCCCGTAGGGACTACCACTTTACATCCTGCCCTGAGGAAGGTGGTTTCAGATTTTGAAGGCCTACAGGTGGCCCACCGAAACGTAATCAGGTCCTTGTTAGTTGGAATCCTTTCTTTGTTCCTCGAACTGAAAGCATCCTGGACCTTTCCTGATATTAGTCTGGTTATCAGTTAATGAAGAATTTTACGTAGGCAGACCTGTTAATTGACATTCATTGTTTGTTACCTCACTATTTATTTTTTGTGCAAATACATTTTCTTTGCTGTTGCAAACTTGTAAACTGATTTCACAGTTGTAACATACACTTTTACCACTTTGTATTTCAATTGTTGTTCTTTGTTTTCTCATTATTTATTCAATGAAGAAACACATTTACTTTGTTTTTATGAATTTTGCTGAATTCACCCTGTTAAGCATCATTAATTCCGTTTTCCTTCTATACATTTAAAACATCATACTTAATGAAATACAGTACTATTTTCCATATACTAGTTTTGGTGTTTTTTCTTCGAACTCTTTTCTGATTGAGTTGTGTTCCTAAGGGCAATTAAATAAGGATACCTTTTGATACCAGTTACAATAAGAATCAGGATTGAGCCTTTAATTCACTATACAGCTTTTTGGATCTCTTGTTTCATTAAATGAAACATATTAAGTCAAGCCTCAGTATTAAGCTGAACACCATCTTCTTTAGTTCACTGTGGCACAATTACTCCATCGTGAGTGACAAGCTGCTGTGCGGCGCCGAGCCCTTGAGCACATTTTCCATGGAAGCTGTGGTAGTCCCCATATTAAAAAGGTGTCCCCCCTCGGACCTTAACCTGGTGGAAGAGCTATGAAAGCTCTTGTTGCAAGCGCTAGTAGATACAGCCATATGGGCCTTGGACTTGTCTTGGGGAGTAACTGGAGCAACCAAGAGACTTCCCCAAAGGGACAGTGTTACCCTGTACCAGCAGAGGAACTCTGAGGATAAGGGTCCCTTAGCTGAGATGCTGTTGAAAACATGGGTACTCACCTTGTCCATCCTGTTCATCTGAGAAAACTCCTTCAGATGCTCTGAAGATAATCTAGAAAAAATGGACCTCAAGCACTGCAAGCAAACCTTTAGTGCTCGCAGCAAGAGGGGTGTTATAGGTTACACAAGCATCAGACTGGTGGTCGCCCCCAAGGATTTCCAGGCAGAGAAATTGCGGGTCAGACACTGGGAAGGGGTTTTCGGCAGGACGCAGACCGACAGAAGTGGCCATATACTTGGAAGACTGAGGGCATTGACGGCAAGGTAACAAGAATTTTATAAAGTAATGATTCAGAGAAAACCCATACAAAGTAAAAATGAATTATTGCAGTGAAGGCCACCGTGCCCAGCCATAAACAAATAGGAATTGACAGGAGGCAGCAGAAGGTGAGGCAAAGTGATGCCCTGCAGCCACGTCCACTTTCAACTATAAGGGGAAAGTAGTCTTGCAGTGCAAATTACTCCACTACCGTCCCCAACATAGGTACAATTATAGTATGGCAGTAAATAAAAGGGATGTAGGAGTTAAAAGATCTTACTCCTATGTGCAGTCACCTTTCCTATTTATTATTCCCGAAACACGTTTTCTGTGCAACTGGTGTCCATAAAGTGGTGCTTGCAGAACACAGGCAAGATGGCCTAAGTATCAATTTTTCACATGTCCATCAAGGGAACACGTCCCTGGATTCCACTAAAGCAGTTAACTGACAAAATGGTCATGAGGAATTTTGGTGGGGTGTACTTTTCTAAATAATTTGCATTGAAGAATGCAGTCTACCAACCAGCACTCAATTAAGATCTTTGCTTTTTTTGCACAAAGGGTTGTACAACCCATGTGTCTCAAATAATTAAAGGTGAGGAATTAAGCTCTACTCCTTTCCAAGTTAAATTTGAATGCTGGGCTTACATTGCCCAAGTAAAAAAAGAAAATAGAAAAATACAATTAGAGATGACGGTCTGTTTCTCCTCTAAAACTTAACTACCTAAAACTAGTGAAACATTTTAAACATATGATCAAAACAGCAAAGAAAGTTTATACTAATAAGAGACTGTCTTTACCCTCACAAAAGGCATTTGACAACATGAATGAAATTAAAAACCCCCAAGGAAAAAAATCAATGTAGCATTGTTCCATCCTAGGAGCACTCCGTTAGCCTTTAAGATATCTATAAAGCAATTTTGACTAAAATTCTGACTGCCAGCGATTTTTATTATGGCATGTTACTCAGACGACCAATCAAGATAGAGGAAATTATTTATTTAGACCACCTATTGACTACCTTGAATCTGCCACATCAACTTTAAAAAAACAAAATTAGTTCCTACGATTAGGAATCCATTATTAAAAGTAAATAACATCACCCTCTCCAAACCCACCCAAATGCTGAATGGTTTCACCCAACCAGGGGCAAGACAAAGACAAGCACCAGGTGAAACAAGAGGAAGACGTTTGAAGGCTGCATGAGGGAAGACGGTAGGTCCATCCAGCGGCAAAGCCCACCTCATGGACCAGAACCTGGAGCTCCCATACAATGTGTTGCTGTGCTAGCCATGCTCAAGCCCCATGACTGTACTTAATTCAGTTCGATTAATCAAGGGGGACGGGGGTTACAGCAAACAAATGTGTTATGATCTTGCATCAAAATGTGATCACTATTAGCAAATTCAAAATCCTAACTTAAAGTAATCTCAAACACGCAGAGAACAAATTACCATGTAATATATTATGTGTCTCCAAGCAATGATCGGGATCCAAAGAACAAACAGTTCATATATTTTCCCCAATGTTCCACGTTTCCATCTCGCTCCATATACTTTGGTACACTTGGTCATCATCTTCAAGGTGCACACAACAAGCATATTTTAAAATAAAAAACGTCTGCTTACCTGTTGTAGATTTTCACTGTTTCCTATACTGAGAGACTCTGAAGATTTATCCACAGGACTGTAAAAAATGATAAATGCAAGGAATGAATAGGAAGTCAAAAATGCCCAAAATAAGAAAAACAGACAAACGTTAAACCACATCCATCACCCTAATTTAGACCATGTACTTAAACTAAACACCAAATCAGAGATTTCAATTCATTTTCTCTTTTATCATCAATATTTGCAAATTAGGAGACAAGATGCTTTTGCGTGTCAGAGTAACACAGCTAACTGCACTGGCAACCATGCTTCATCACAGACGTGAGAAACAAGTAAACATTGGGCAAGAGGAAAGCCTTTTGTAGAAATTAGCCCACTTCGGTCACAAATGAAAGACATCAGAAGGCAAAATGCAGCTGCCTCTGCACTGCACAATAGCATTTCTGTGTTTTGCTGCAGAAACCTTGCTAAATACACTGCTTGCATTTTAGCATTCTAAAAGGGAATACATACTAAACGCATTCAAGGATTTTCACTACACAATCAGGAGTAATCGTGGTGCAGGAACAAAGTAGGTTCAGCATAGCTGGCCCATAGGCTCTAAACCTCTGGATGCGCAACCTGCGTGTGGGGCCATTTAATAGATTACCATTAAATTGGTTAACAGAAGTAGCTGGTTTTACAGCACTTAGAAGCAAGGTGAATGAGGCTTAAAGCACAACATTAATATAATATAGCAGTGTCTGAGTGGTCATCATTCATAAATGCACTTGACCAGTTTGAACAAGAAAGCTGGGTGCCAGATTGGACATTCGAGCTGGCTTTAGAGAAAGGGAACTGAAAAATGTGATGTTGCGTGGACAGCCAGGAAATGATCATCAGAGGGTAGAGGGGGTATCCCCCCTTTGGGCTCCTTAATTGCACAGGATCATGCACCAGTTTCTGAAGTTGGCGTGGGCAGTAAAAAGTTCTTGCATTCTTTTTTTTGTGCACTAGCGAACTTCCAGAAAAAATGCTTGATCCATGCTCTGCTGAGGGAATAGATGTGAGGTGCAAATTGAGGGGACGGAGCAAAGAAAGGGGCATAAGGGCATTTTGAGTACAAGACAAGCACCCAAAAAGAATTCTTAATGATGGATGTCTATTCAAGTCTCAAGTATAAGCACATAACTTGGGAGCTGCACCATAACTACAGTGACAGCTGGTTTATAAAATCAGGAAGACTGACAATGGCACTTCAGAGCAGGACCTGGCAAATTGGTTATTTGTGTAATAACTGGGAGTACAGTCCCAAGCCCCGTGTTCCCCTGTGTCAGCTACAACGCACAGTTGGCTGTACTGGTGGATTTACGCCTTTTTTAAATTCTATAGCTTAGTCTGCTGCTCCCACAAGGTATCCAAAACTGGGAATCCCCTTGCAAAACTCTGCAGAGTCCTGCAGATAGGCATTTCAGCGAGAAAGTAGGTTGCAAATGCAGAAATATAAATATATGCTAATGACTTCTGCCTGCCCCAGCTAGCAAGCACTACACAGTTGCAAGGCCAGCTATGAAGGTGGTCTGGGATTCAGGTCAGAATGCACACAATCAAAGCCCAAGAAACCAATTAAAGCTGAAAGTTGTGGTCCACTAAGTGGGTGGAAAACGATGTTTGAATGTATGAAAACCTTTTATAAGAGAATGGGCAACCCAGAGTCTTAGCCCGCCACCCCCCACCCTTAGATCTGGATGGCCTGCTTCATTACCTTGCAGTTGAGTCCCAGAAAATGGAAAATGATAACTCTGGTTCCTTTAAAAAGAAGCAAAGTATTTTTCTGATGAATGAGACTTAATTGCACTTTAATTGTTGATGAATTTCAATGTAGATGAATTCGGCATAACGCAGATAGTTTGAGGTTTTCCTGTTTATGCCTTGCGCTTGTTTTAGTCATAACATTTGTTTATCGAGTATTGTGGTATTGTACAGAGATGGTGTTTTGAAGCTGCTATTTATGTCAATGTAGTGCTTTTATAAATAAAAGAAAAATTGTTGACATTAGGAAGCCCTCCCTAAACATGCAACATTGCAAGATCATCCTGATTGGGAATATGCGCATAAACAAAACTATTCTGAGCAGCACCTTTGCCAGATACAAATAGGAGGATGGACAGATTCACAAGCGCTACTGTTTACTGGGTGGACTTTGGCAGATGGGCAAACGCGCCAGACAATGATTGCCACAGGAAAACAGCACTTGCAACTGCTGAAGAAACTGAACAGCAACTAAGCTGCACAGTAAACCCTAAGTTGACATATGCAAGCAGAAAGCGTTTCCTACTTTAACTGACATTGCTCGAAGTAGCCTGCAACTCATGCCACACCCCAGCTTCAAAGCATCCACACAATTCTGGTTCAGCTGTTTAATTACCATCAACTAAACACCACCAACCACCACTGCCGACCTTAAGCGGTCCAGGAAGGTATGGGCGGACAATGCTAAGAATGAACAAATATGTCCAGCCACTGGGACCGTTTGCCACCATTCTTACAAGATGCACTCCGTTATAATACCAATGTTCTGTCACTTTGGCCCTATCCCAGGGATCTGCAACCTTTGGCTCGTCAGATTTGACTACAAATACCACTGGCTAGCATAATCAATCGTGAGTTATCATGAGTCAGTCCAAAACATCGAGAGCCACAGGTTGCAGACTCCTGCCCTACGCTTAAAGCCAATGTTAGCAATCAGAAACCTGGTCATCTATTCCCACCATTTCCTATGAGAAATAAACCCGATGTTGAGTGAACAGGTCCCTTCGGATCCCAGATCATCCAACAATAAATGTAGTCCCCAATGTGACACCACTTTCAACCAAAGAAAGCTCGCCCACTTACAACTTTGTAAGTCTGCTTTACGGGGCCAGGCCAGGGATCATGCCTTGAGGCCACGTGCAGTGAGAGAACCTGCCTGGACCCCGATTTAAAAATCCTTAAAATAGGCATGCTTTTGGACATTTCTTGCGCAAGCTACTATGCCCCGGTGGGGAGGCATTGGCACTGCTCGTGGTGCCTTTCATTTATGTAAACAGACTGTCTGGGAGAAGCTACACCAACCGGGCCCTAGGCAGAATGGTGGACAAGATGGTAGATGCTCCAAGACGCTGAAGGCCCCCCTCTGCCCCTGCTAGTTACACATAAGAGGTGCTGGGCGTTGCTCACCCAAGGCGCAAGTTGCACGGCTGGAATAGGGTGCTCCCATGCCACTGGAGACTACAGTCTTGTCACCCGGACACAACCCACACAGTGGGAGCAGATGGTAACCGCAGGGCGCAGCCGCTTGGGAAAGGGACATGGCAGGCCAGGTTATTCAGCAGCAAGGAGAGGTCAGCAGGCCAGCAGGATCAGGCTGAATCTGGGGTGGCCCAGCGCCAAGCCCCGAGGCAACTGCGCCGAGTTACACCACACGCAACTGTGCCGCTTGAGTGGGCAGCTCCTGGGGCGGGGGGGCTGAAGAGTGTCGGGAGGCTACTCCGCCCCCCCCCGCCCCGGGCATTACACTAGGGGGCCCCTGAACTATGCCAGGCGCCCACCTTAGCCGCCACCGCCCCCTTGGGCGGTGCTGGCATGGTGTGCTGCGCTGGGCCCCGGGGGCTACAGTTTGCCAACAGTGAAGAGAAAGGTAGTGGAGTGCTGGGGGGGCAATCGGTGGGGACAGCTATACTTGGCCTTCTGTTTGACGGCAACAGGACAGCATGAGAGCCCCCCTTCACCACAAGCAGCACGTGCCACGACTATTACCTCTGCGGAGCACGGAACCCACTGTGGTGTTACAACATATCCTTGTAGGGCCTGGATTCTCAACCACAATCTTGTGCCCCCCGCAGGAGGGTGAATCTGCAGCAGTGCGATCCACACCACGTGGAGGGGGAGAAGAATAGATCAGAGTCTCAAATATTTCTTGGGATGCTGTGCGTCTGACCAGCCCAGCAAATCCAGATATTCTGCTGACAGGGTGGCCTCCCTGGTGCCCACAATATGCCATCTACCAAGCAAAAAAGGCGCCAGCAAGCCCAATATAATGGAGCCTTTTGCAGCACAGGGAAAGTACCCCGACCACATGGGTGACAAGGACATTGAGATCCTCCAGACGCAAAAGACTCAGTCAGACACAGGATAACATTCCTGAGGCCATTGCTGCTCTGCAATCCCATCTAGAGGATAAAATTGATGAAGTTAAGGTGGACATTCACCTCCTGACAAAGGACGACCACTCGCTTGTCGACTGAATTACCCCAATGGATTCACTGTCACAGGAAACTACCTCCACTACGGCTGAATTAAAGCAAATGCTGAAAACCTTATTAAAAAAAATGCAATACTGGAAGACTGTGGAGGATGCGGAGGAATGCTCCTAATGGAACACCGTCAGAGTACTTGGAGTGCCGGAGGGATGCGAGGGTACGGACACCACATTGTATATTGAAAACGTTATACTGCAGGAGGTGGGCCCTGGGAAGTTGTCTCCGGGGTTTACAATTGAGAGGGCACATCGATCCTTGCAGAAAAGACGCCCACCAGGATCCAAAACCGATTAAAGCGAGGCTCCTCAACTTCAGGGATCGAGAAGTAACACTACAACACTCAGGAGAGAGAGAGGTGCCCTGCAAAGGAGGAACATCAAGATAGCAATATACCCGGACTACACGCCATTAGTCCAGAGGAAAATTAACAAGTTCACCCCTACAAAGGATCGATTGCGCCGGCAGGGTCTGAAATATATACTCATATCCGACCAGGCTGACTGTATTGCACAAGGGGAAAGCGCACGTTTGAAACCCCGGAAGCTTTAACATGTTAAAGTTAACATGTGGATTGACCACAATGGAATGCTAGAAAAGAACATGAACACCCCATCGGATGGCAAGGGAAAGACCCACAGCGCTTACCAAATTGTCAATCATGGTTCAGTTTGATTCATATCTGTTAATTTAACTGTCTGGAACAGTCGCTTTATGGCAGGGGTTCAACGCTGCTGCCCACAGTGCAAACCTACAGACTCACCCAAGGTAGTGTTGACTACAGGACGGCTAATCGGTACACCTGCTTATGCCTGATAGAGTGTTGCTATGACAAGTATGGGCACAACCGAGCAGCTGGAAGGAGTTGGGCACTGTTACTGTCCAACTATTAGGTTTACAGATTGTTTTGTTACCTATATACTTGAGAAATTAGAGGGATGCAGGGGGAGATTGTGATGTCCTCTCACTGTGTTTCTTGGTCCGGGTGGGAGAGGGTGTGTGTGTGGTTCTTTCTGTGTAGGAAAGACATGATTGCACTGTTGCAGGAGATGCACCTTTTGCCTGCTCATCAGGAGTTACTGCTAGCCAGATGGGAGGGGTGGATACAGTGCCACTTATTCCAAATTTGCCAGGGGGGGAGGGGGGGGTCCTCAAGTGGATTGACACACAAGTCCCTTCCAGACTTCTCAATACTGAACTAGATAGAGGGCAGGTAAGTGATTGTACACCGACACAGACCACCAGGAGGTGTGTGTAGTGAATTCTTACTGCCCAAACCACATAGTACCTCTGTTCCTCAAACTTTTGAGACTTAAACTAGCACATTTCAGGGGGCAGGGGGGCTTTTAGTGTGGGAGGCCCAAGGGGGTGTATTTAACTGTGTGAGGAACCCAGCCTTGCCAGATCGGATTCCTCACAGCCCAGATCACTGTCAGAGGCCCTGAATACAATGCATACCTTGCACTGGCAGATATTTGGAGGGAACAGAACAAAGATGCGAGGGGTTATTCCTTTTACTCGGCTCCACATAGGCTTTACACCTGCATTGATTATATGTTGGTAGGTGCTGAACATGCAATGGATTTCATGGAAGCGGTATACATGGGATGGGCCATTTCTGACAATTCCCCACTGGTGGTGAACTGGGTCTCACGAGGCCGCAGACCCCAGATTCCTTCACGGCGCCCATCAGCCGGGACACTTTTGGATGAAACATTTAGGAAGCAGCTGGGAGAAGTCCTCGCTCACTGCCTGGAGACAAACGTGGGCAGTGTAGACAGATGGAGCACAATATGGGAGACCCTGAATGTGGCTAGAAGAGGGGAGGCTATGGCAGGAGTAGGAGGATCAGGAAAACATTGAAGGGGGAACTGGGATATATTCAAAGTAAAATGTGTGCTATTGAGACTAAAACACTGGGTACCGAAAAACAATTTCGCCTCTTATGTAACCAATGTGAAGTAAAGTGGGAGAGGCTTTGTCAGTTTAAACAAGCAGCACACATAGCGTGCATGCATGCAGAAGGGGATGAGGCGGGGAGACTTCTGGTTATGTAAGTCTGAACAGCCCAAAAACGCATAACGCAGATAAGGGAGGAGTGTGGGGAACTACAGAGATTACCAGTTGAAATAAACGGCGCATTTTGTACATTTTACGAGACCTTATACAAGCACGTGACTCCAGTGGCTACTGATGAGCTGCTGGAGACCTTCTCCAAGATAAAGCTCACGACTCACTGAGGAACAAGCCGTTTTAGTAACTACTGCAGGCGGAGGAGGAGTTAGGTAAAGTGATAAGTTCCCTTCCTGCTGGTAAGACACCGGGCTCAGACGGGCTCCAGGTAGAGTTTTATAAAACCTTTGCGCCCACCCTCACGGCAGTGTTGCTGAAAGTATGAGGAAGCTTATAATGGAGGCAAGCTCCCCAACAGTATGAGGGAGGCATTGGTAGTCCTCGTACCGAAACCCGGGAAAACGGACGACCTATGTGACTTACACTGCCTTCTAGCCATGGCGAAACAAGATTTGAAGATATTGACTGCAATGCTCACAGGCAGGTTTTATAGTGACTATTTCGAATGGCTCATTTTCGAATGCCATTTTCTCTAAAACATTTTGCCGGAAAAAAATTCTGAATGTTTATTTTTTTAACTGGGGGGTTACCCCCAAACCCGTTTAACACTTTTTTTTTTACTAACGAATCCCAAAATAATATATATAAATAATTTTAAAAAACGCGAAAAAAAATCTGCAAAATGTTTGACGAAATTGCATTTCAAAAATAAGTTTTCAAAAATATGACCGGATACCCACAGGCAGACTAAGGAAAGTGATAGCCTCACTGATCGAGACCTTCCTGGAGCTAGGGTTACGTTGATTACCAAAAGCACTCTGATATCTGGGGAATATAATGCACTCCCCCGAGGACATGCATTCAATGAACACAGTGAGGAAACTGAAGAGGAATACAGCAGGCCATGGTGTTCTGAGGGAGGTTGCCACTTCCCTCATGGGTATGATTGCTTAGATCAAAATTATTGTTACCACGACTGCTTTACCCATTTGCCAATATCTACTACATACCTGCAGGGTTCTTTAACAGGCTTGTCACAGTAATTAGGGGATTTTATGGAGACTGGATAGGAAGAAAATAGCCCTGAAGACGTGCAGCATGAAGATGGTGGTGCAAGGTTACCATACTTTGAATGACTTTTGGCCACACAATTACAATATGTGACGTACTGACTGTCGGACGATGTCATGGCCGAGTCGGAATTATTGCAGGCAATATCCAGACCAATCACACTGAAGGAGGTTCTGTGGGTGAATGGTCATATGGCGGGCAACCGAGTACTTCTTATAACGATAGGGATGCGGGTGTGGGAAAGGGATATGGACACCCTGAGGGTGTGCAACCCATACTCCCCCACAAGCCCGTATGGTGCCTGAAGCCTGCTCAGAAGAGGAGGAGTTGGCTGTGGCTAGAAGATGGGAAGTGTTGGGGATTAGCTCATGGGGCAACATGTACAAGGAGAAGGTCTGCAGGGAGTTTAAGGACTTGATCCAATCTGAAGGTTTACCCAAGGGTCAGTTTCTGTGGTAAAGTAGGTTGACTGTGATTGCAACAAAAACAAATGGCCAACCTGGCTGGGGGAACCTGAACTGTGCCCACTGCTGTACCTGTTGTATGAGTTGGAAGCCGGATGGCGCCTTGCATCTAGGATATATAACTGCATGCAGAAAATGGTTAGTGTGAGAAATGTAGGACAGAAAGGAAAATGGGAAAGATTTGGAGGAGGAAGTTAGTGACACTCAGTGGAACGCTATGTTGCCTTTTCACCAAAAAAGCTTACCACAACATGAGGTTTGGTCTTTAAATGTCCTGCACAGAACCTACAGATCCCCCTCCAGGTAGCCGCGTTTGACCCAACTAGTTCTTCTGATTTTCCATGGTGTGGTACGAACGGTGGGGCTATCATGCATATGTTTTGGCATTGCACTTATGTCCAATCCTTTTGGGGCCAGATTAAAACTGTATGCATCAGGGTTGGGAATAACACTTTTTAACTGGGTACTGCTTCAATGTCTGCTGGGTGCATACTCCAGGCCTGAAAAATATGGGCATGTTATTAAATTCATGGACCTGGCATGCATAATAGCAAAAAAACACACAGCGATGTCCTAGAGGTCGAGTACGAGGCCGCAATATGGCACATGGTACAGGGATTTCCTAAAATGGAGTAAGACTGAAACCACGGCTTGGCATACAACAGCCTTGAAGACCAATGTTGTGAAACCTACAGATAACATGACATGGAGCGCCATCGTAGAGGCAATGTTTCACCCCTCAGACGATAAACCCCCATGACAATGTAAACGAATACGGCACAAGTAGGTGCATTTGCCCCGCTACATTGGTGGAACGGATACTGACACAAAGTACCATTGGCCATATATTGGATACTGGGCTTTGTTCTTGCTCCTGCAAAACCTCCACAGGCCAAACTGTCCTAAAAAACTCTAAAGCAAGGAGCACCCACTAACCCCCATACTTGAATGTTTGGACGCTGGTGCTAAGCCCCGTTCGGTTTGTTTTAATCTGGCTTTATATGGTTTCTGCACTGGATGGCTTGAAGAAATGTAATATTTACTGGCCTACCCGGTAGACCCATTACGTATGACAATCTATACCTTCAAATGTACACGAATAAACAGATTTTAAAATAAATTGAACATCTGCTTTACTTCAAGCACCAATTTAACATAAAAAAATGAATTTACAGTTGAATATGGTACGCAAGCAAAGACAACGAAAAAAATGACAACTCACATAAGGGATTATATGAGAGCAAACAAAAAATGTACTTCAGCAAAAAAAACTTTGCACAGCATTTTTCACCAAAGCATATCCAATATGACCTACACTAAAACAAAAGTTAGCCGAGGTCTCACAGTGTATTTACATTAAGACACGTTCATTTTCTCAGACAGTTGTGAAACAAGTTCAGGGGTTTCTGTAAAGTGGCCTCAAAGACTAAGCAGTCTTTCTGGTTAGGAAGAGAAGATTAGGCACCTGATGCAAAGTAGAAACGCCCTCAGTCTGACATACATAACAGGTTCTCTAAAGTGAACATGCGTATTCAAACAAACAGCAATGAACGTCCTTGCAAATTAGAAACTTAAGGCAGGGTAGTGCCATTTTTTAAAACTCTTCATGCCTCAGGTCGAACTTGTACTCTGGGGCCCTTTACAAAAAGTACTTAAAACGAAAACTGACACATCAAGAATTTCAACCTTGACTCCAGGTTTGGTATAATTTTCTTTTTTCTTTATAAATGTTTATAACATGGTAACAAGCGATCAGTATAAACTGAATTATATTGCATGTTTCAAGAAATGAATACAGCTATTCTACTGAAGAAATTTAACCTACTGTAAAACAAGAAAATTAGCACAATAGTCAAGAATTGACACAAAAAGAGGACAAAGAAAGAAATAGGAGAGAAGAACTTACTTTCTTACCTGGTAACTTTCTTTCGATGGGATGGTCCGACGACGTATTCCATATCTATGACAGGTAATGTCCACAGCTGTGCTGCTTCGGAAAATCTTTGGCGTGCGAGTCCTGCGTCGATGCGCCGTCCCAGAGGACCTCCTCCGACGGCCGACGTCACCCGATGTGATAAGTAGGACGCACGACGCCCGTAGCCTCAGTTGTAGTCCCCCCCACCCCCCCAGAATGTGAGACACCAGTTTTCTGCCAGTCAGACACACAAGGCCTTGCGGAACGCAAGCTGCAATCACAAAAGAAATTCAGCAGCGGGGAAGGTAAGGAGGGAGCGATATTGAATAAGTCGTCCGACCATCCCATCGAAAGAACGTTACCAGGTACGAAAGTAACTTGTTCTTCGAGGGGATTGGGTCCTCCGACGTATTCCATATCTATGACAGACTCCCAAAGCAGTACCAAGCAAGGAGGTGGGAAAGAATTTAGAATACAAATTTAGCATGCCCAATCAAATTGCAGAATAAAGGACTGCCTTGCCAAAGGCCAGATCCTACCCTCGGATGGAATCGAGCGAGTACGGACGTACAAAAGTATGTACTGAAGCCCAGGTGGCTGCATCACAGATGTGACGAATAGGAACACCCCTCTGCAGGGCAGTAAACGCAGCCACTCCCCTGGTAGAATGGGCCCGCAAGCCAGCCGGAAGGTCCTTACCCGCCAAGCGGTAACACTCGGAGATAGCTAAAATATTCCAACGAGACAGTCTGTTTCGTCACAGCTTGTCCCAACTGCTTTCCAGCGTAACCAATGAAAAGTTGATCCTCCACTCTGACCCGGGACATGCGCGAAATATAAAAGCTCAACACTCTCCTAGGATCAAGCCTATGGAGCCTCTCCTCTTCCTTACCAGGATGTGGAGGAGGATAGAACGGAGGAAGAACCACCTTCTGGCTCAAATGAAATTCCGAAACCACCTTCAGAAGAAAGGAAGGACGAACTCTAAGGACAACCCTGTCCTTATGTGTAACGCTCACCTGATTCCCACAGAGACGCTGACCCGAACTGGACTGCTACCGTTTCTTCTATCGTGAGGCGCAGGGCCCGGAAGATGCTCTGGACGGAGCCTCCGAATTTGGATTGCCTGGCTTGTAGAGTAAGTTTTCTGCAGGTGGAAGAAAAAGGATTGATTACCAGCTGGGGTGGATAGGTGTTCCCACCAATCTCCCGTTTCTCACTCTTCTTGACCCCCAACTTGGTTTCTGCGAGCTCTCACCTTAGGTATTGTAAAGATGAGCTCTCCATCCTGCTTCAGGTGCAGGGGTGCGTAGGATCCAGTTACGTCACTGGATGGGAAATAGTTGCGGACACTGTGTCCTTTCGTCTCTCCTGCGGTAGCCATAAGTATGAGTGGCTTTTCTCCACAGGAGCCAGGGCCCAGAAACCTAAAGCTGGTAAGTCTCTTGGTGAGTATTTGTTCTCTGTGCTTAGTTAGTGCTCACCATGTATTCCTCTTATGCAGGTGCTGGGAAGTAGCTGGCGTCGTGGCCGCGGTGGAGGAAGGTAAGTGAAAGAAAAGCGACTGCTTACTTCTAATGATTGTCTTTTTCTGCTTACAGGTGCCGAGATGCTGCCGGCGTCGTGACCGCGGTGGAGTTCGGCGAGGCCACGGATGGGTAAGGCAAGGCGGCGCGGCTGCAAGCGTTTGAGAGCGCTGCTAATCTTGTACCTTTCCTTTGCAGGATCGTCGGAGGTAGGATTGCTGAGGCCGGATTCCGGAAAGTATCATTTCTAATGCTCACCTTCTCTTTTCTTGTCTGTTTGCAGGTGTTCCGGGTGCTGGTGGGCGTGTCAGGAGCCAGGATGCAGGAGCCGACTCGGTGAGCATCCTGCTGCTGATGCAGAATAACACGAAGCACGTGTATTCCATCGGGCGTGGTTCAAATAGCAGAGAAGTGCTTCAGGTATGTGTTCTTCCACCGGCCCCTCCCAGGTAAGAAAAGAGTTCCTGAATAGAGGAAATAGTTCCTCCCAGGCCTGATGGCTGGGGACTTCAGCCAGACTGGATTGTTCTGGGTAAGTATGCAGCATGGTCTGCCTCAGGTAAGTCCACCCAAGCATTATTACACAGTTTATCAATATGAGCGCTGCGCCTATGGCGCCGGGACTGAAGTCCTTTATGAGCCTGGCGCCAAAGGCGCCAGGACACGGTCCAAAGGTCCCCTGTAGGGGTCTGCTGGGTCCGGAGATGTGGAAGAAGGGTCTGCTTCCGGGGGCGCTGGGCCAGTCCTGGCTCCTCAGGAGGAGTGCTCATGACATTATGAAACACAGTGAAGGGTGGCTTAACTGAAAGTGCCTGTAACTCACTCTGCGAGCGGAAGTAATCGCAACCAAAAACACAGTTTTCAGAGTTAACAGTCTCAGAGGGCAAGAATGCAAAGGCTCAAACGGAGCACCCATAAGAAACTTAAGAACAAGGTTCAAATCCCAACCGGGCACCAGAGTGAGCCCTTTCAAAAACTGAGAAATTAAAGGAATCTTAAAATAGGAACATTCAGACGAGCGCTTAAATATGGACAGCACTGCCAGGTAACCTTTAATGGTCCCCATTTGCAAGCCCCTGTGGGCCAAGGAAAGCAAAAAAGACAGAACCATGGGAATGTCACACTCAAAAGGATCCACATTCTTAACTCTGCACCAGTCGCAGAACTTTCTCCAACGGCAACGGTACAGAGCCTTTGTTGGCGGCCGCCTGGCCGAGAGCAACACCTCCATCATGTCTTCAGGGAGGTCCCAATCCTTATATCTCAACCTTTCAGAAGCCAAGCGTGAAGGTTGAGGGATCTGACCTCTGGATGGAGAACCTGACCCCCCTCCCGTGAGAGCAGATCGTCTCGGTAGGGAAGACGACATGAAGGGCAGATGGACAAGTCGAGAAGGTCCAGGTACCACGTCCTCCGGGCCCACGCCAGAGCAATGAGGATCATCCGGGAACCAAACCTCCGTAACCTCCGCAGTACTTGCGGGATGACGGGGACTGGATGAAACGCATACAGCAGTGGGAATGACCACTCCACCACGAACCAGTCTCTTAAGGCTCCTTTTGGAGGAAATTCCCGCGAGCAGAACCTTTCGCACTTCCGGTTGACACTGGAGGCGAAGAGATCCACTTGAGGGGTCCCCCAAAGGGCAAAGATCTCCAGGAGAATCTCCTGAGCCAGCTCCCACTCGTGAGAGATCGCGCACTGCCTGCTCAGAGCGTCCGCCGTCTTCTTGTTGTCTCCGGCCAGATGAACAGCCGAGATCGAAACTTCCTGCTGTATGGCCCAGGACTCGAGCTGCATCGCCTCCCTGCACAGAGGAAGTGACCCTGCCCCCCCCACCCCACTTTCCCTTTTTGTTGAGGTAGTGCATGGCCACTGTGTTGTCTGTTAGAATCAGGCCACTCTTTCCTTGCACAGTCGACAGAAAAGCCTTCAGGGCTAGCCTGACGGCCCTCAGCTCCAACAGACTGATATGGATTCTAGACTCCGACGGAGACCAACGACCGCTGACTGTCAACTTGTTGGCATGAGCTCCCCATCCCGTGAGGGTTGCGTCCGTCACGATCGTCGCGTCCGGCCAGGGCAGCCAAAATGGGGCCACCTTCATCAGATTGCCTTCGACGGCCCACCACAGAAGGTCCCAGGCCACCGAGGGCGGCACCTGAACAGGGTCCAACAGCCTGCCGGAGGACTGAGACCACTGGAGCTTTAGTGCCCACTGCAAAGATCTCATCCGCAGACGAGCCTCTGGCACCAGAACAATGCAGGATGCCATGAGGCCGAGCAGTCTCAAGAACTCGGATGCTGGGAGATCCTGGGCAAACTGAAACTTGTGCACCATCTGCTGAATGTGAAGAGCTCTCACCTGAGGAGGAAAACACTGCCCCAGGGACATGTCTAGCACTGCTCCGATGTACTGGAGCCGCTGCATTGGTGTCAAATGGGACTTCTTTAAATTGAGGGAGAAGCCCAGCCTGTGAAGGGAGTGGCAGGTGACAGACAGATGATCCAGGACTTGCTCGGGAGAGCTCCCCCCTGATCAACCAATTCAGTTTCGAAATTGAAAGTGCAAGTCGCCAACCGACTCAGGTACTTCTTGTGCTTGGGATGGATCAGCACATGGAAGCAAGCATCCTTGAGGTCGAGAGACACCAACCAGTCCTGAAGTTGAAGGGCCTGGAGGACTTATGAAGGACAGGTTCAAGATGGTGACTCTTTCTTGAGGAGTTTGTTCAAACCGCACAAGTCCATGATGGGTCTCAATCCCCCCCGTCTTTCTTTGAAATCAAAAAATAAGTGGAATACCATCCCTTGTTCCTCTCCGCTACAGGCACCAGTTCTATGGCGCCTTTCTCCAGCAGGGCTTGAATTTCCTGCGCAAGGAGCGGATCCGGACACTTCAAAGAGAGGTTCCCTGGTGGATTGTCATGAGGCCTCCGCCGAAAAGGAAGACAGTAGCCGTGGGTTATGATCTCCAGAACCCACTCATCCGAAGTAATAGCTTGCCACTCTACAAGATGCTGCGCCAGCCTTCCCCTAACCGGCGAACCATGGGACCTGGCCTCATGACTGAGTGGTAGCGGCTACGGCGTTGCCTGAGGGTAAAGAGGCAACTGCCCGAGCGGCCTTGGCACCTCGAGTACCTTTATTTCCACCTCTGGCACTCTTACGATGGCCTCTTTGTCTGCTAGCTCACCTTGCTTTACTGAAGGACGAGTAATAGCGAAAGGAACCTCCCCCTCCATTGCTGTCCCCTAGGACGAAAAGGCAGAGGTTGGCGAACTGCAGCGCCCAACGACTTCGCTGCAGCCTTGGAGGTCTGCAACCTCTCAAGGCTCTCGTCAGCCTTGCTGCCAAAAAGGTGTTCACCGTCAAAGGGCATGTTGAGGAGCCGGGACTGCACATCAGGAGCGAAAACAGACTTCCGCAACTACACAAACCTGCGCATTACGGTGCTCGCCGCCATGGACCAGCTGACACAATCCGCCAAGTCCAAACCCGACTGAACAGCCTCACACATAGCATCCTTGCCATCCTGAACCATAGCAAGGAAGCCATCCCGTTCGTCCCCTTCAGGAATATGTTCAGCAGCTAATGCAACACAGTTCCACAGAGTGTGAGTGAAACGAGACAAGCCACATATGGAGTTGGCCGCCTGAAGCGCCATACCCCCCTGAAGAAAACATTTTCTTCGCCCAGCCATCAAAACGTTTGTTGTCCCCATCTGGAGGGATGGTAGGATACGACGCCTGCTTTGCCGGGGCCATAGCCGCCTGCAGCACCAAACTCTCCGGAGTGGGGTGCCTGGACAAATAGCAGGGGTCGCTACTGGCTGGACGCTATTTTCGCGACAAAGACTTGCCCACTGCCGGGAGACTCTCCGGAGCAGTCCAAGCCGCCGCCACCCTTCTCTGCAGAGCCATATGAAAAGGCAAAAGCGGGTCAGTGGGGGGACCGAGATCACGGATGTCCGTGATATCATCCTGAACTCCCCAGGGGCAGCTGACCAACCCAAGTACTCGGTGACCCGAGACATAAGGCGCCGATATGAAGAATCGGCATGAGTGCCAGGCTCCGGCCTACAAAACTCCACCTCCGGAGAGGTGTCCAGTCCACTGGCATCATGCAGCGACTGCCGCAGGTCATCAAACTGGCTATGGCCCGAGATAAGGTCATCAGGAACCGGAACCAAGTCCCCCTCAGAGCCCTCATCACCCTCTGAAATGTACTCCAGGTGGGGAGAGGAAGACCTCTGTGGACCAAAGCAGTGCCTGACCTTAGCCATAGCCTTTCTAGGGGCAAACACCGTGCCACGGGGCCCCTCCGACACCACTGCCTCGAAAGGCGTCGAGGGTGCCGAACGAGTCGGCGCTGGCGTTGACAGAAAAGACATCAGCTGCAGCGCCGCCAGCATCGGCGGCGTCGACACAGGCCTCGAAGCTGGGGCTCCGAGCGTGTCTCTCGACGACCTAGGCGCCGACAGTGTCGACGACCCCCTCGGAGGCGGAGCCTCGAGTGAAATCCTCGACGACCTTGGCGCCACAGGCATAGACATCATCTTCGAAGACGACACAGGATCACGCGGTCTCGAGCGCGTTGAGGACCGGGACCTGGAACGGGCATGGCTAGAACGGCTACCCTTGTCCGAGCGGGACCTCTCCCGCGAGCCGTGCCGACCACCCGAGCCCGAAGGCGTACGGGCGGTGTCTCTCAACCGGTGCCGACCGACCCCACTCAGAGGCGCGGACGGACCGGTGCCCTGCGATTCAAGAATCGCTAGCATCTGCTTCCCGAAGGAAGCCCATTCCTCTGGTGTCGCTTGCATGGAGGGATAAGCGACCCGCCAACGGGCAGAATCCTCGGAAGAGGACGGGGAAGGCGACCTATGCCGGCGCTTCCGGGAATGCCTCGAAGAGGCGGAGGAGTGGCGAGACCGACTCCTGGAAGGAGACCCACTGGACTTCCGACAATGACACGGAGAGTCACCCCTCGAGTCATCCGTCAAAACCCCCGCAGACCTCGACTTCCGGGCCTTAGACACCTGGCCTACCGACAGCTTCTTCTTGCGTTCCCGCAAGGCCTTTGCCGTGAGCGACTGGCAGTCGACACAGTCGTCCGTATCGTGGGCCTCCCCGCGGCACCAGAGGCAGGCATCCTGCGAGCCCGTGACCGACATCTTGGACCCACAGTCCCCGCAGTTCTTGAAGCCCGGACGCGGGGTTGAAGATGAGAAAGACATCGGCACGAACAGGTCTTCACAACAAACCAAACAGGTTCAACGAACCGAGAATTGAAAACAGTCAACTAACTAGTCGAGGCGTACCGAGATTCATGACGCAGAAAAAACGGAACTGAGGCTATGGGCGTTGTGCGTCCTACTTATCACATCAAGTGACGTCGGCCGTCGGAGGAGTTCCACGGGGACGGTGCATCGACGTCATCGACGCAGGAGCCAAAGATTTTCCGAAGCAGCACAGCTGTGGACATTACCTGTCATAGATATGGAATACGTCGGAGGACCGAGACCCTGGCCCCTGATCCCATTGGCCACCAGTTGGAGCCAGAGGTGCTTCATCTTAAGACAAGCGTGCTGTACATACAGTCAGCACGCAGGAGGCCATCAGGCCCAGAATGTATTGGAACCACCATGCAGAGGTGGTCGAGTTGGTCAGAAAGTGCCCCACCGACTTGCACAGGGACATCAGCTTCTCGGGCGTTGTGAACACCTGCTGAACGGTAGTAAGGCTAGATCCTGAGAAGGGCATAACTGATTTCCTCAGGTTGAGGGAAAACCCCAGCTCATGAAGGGTATCCACCAATCTCTGGCAGGAGTGCACCACCGCATCAGGTGACCCCCACCCTCACCTTGCAGTCGTCCAGATAAAGGTATAGGCTATGGCCCTGCAAGCGGAGAAGTCACGCCACTGTATTCATCAATTTCGTGAAGACACGAGGACCGCGTTCAGGCCGAAAGGCAGCACTTTGGACTGGAAGGGGTACGACAATCGTGAACCGCAGACACTTCCAATGCGGTTGATATATTAGGTACATGCATGTACACATCCTTGAGCTCCAGGGAACCCATCCAGTCCTCTGCACACAGAGACTGTGTGCGGGAGCAATCATCTTGAAGAATTTCAGCAGTAGAGACAGATTTAGAAATGACAGGTCCAGGACTACCCTCCGACCAGCCTGGTTGTTCTTGGGTACCGCAAAAATACTGGAATCATAACAGGAGCCCCTGTCTACAAGAGGAACTGGTTCTATCGCCTGCATCTTCAATTGAGACAAAGTCCCGTAAATGAACCAGGGATCTGAACAGATGAGGGAAGCGGAAGACTGAAGCCCCTGGAGACCACAGAAAGGAGCCACGAGTTGCTAAAAATAAATAAAGACGCTTCCAGGTGTCCTGGAACAGAGTCAAACAAGCCCCCACAGGTGAGCTGTGTTCCCAGACATCACTGCTTCTTGGCGTCAAAGGCGGGGGAGCGGAAAAACGCTTTTGACGTCCTCTGCTG
The DNA here is from genome assembly GCF_040938575.1 of Ambystoma mexicanum. Lineage (NCBI taxonomy): Eukaryota > Metazoa > Chordata > Amphibia > Caudata > Ambystomatidae > Ambystoma > Ambystoma mexicanum. Next base: position 494,189,184 of record NC_090936.1, on the reverse strand, counting down.
CTTCCTTCTGCCGTCACTGGTTGACCCCTCATGCCTTTGTGTACCGCGGTCTCTGGATCCCTTGAAGCAAGAGAAAGTTCAGGGTTTGAACTCGGTTCTACCCTGGGATTGAGAGAAGAATTTCTGACCCGGCTTTGTCAAGATGCCCATGGACTTGGCAGTCTGAGTGGATGTTTCCTTCTTAGTCAATTCATTGGTGGACGAATAAAAAGGTCCATGCCCTCGAAGGGCAGGTCTAGGATGCGCTCAAGCACGTCAGATGAGAACTTTGTGGGGTTCATCCATGCAATCCACATCGCGACCCCAAGGCACAGCTCTGTCAATGTGGGAGACCAAAGACTCCATGAGGTCCTGCACAATGGCTCAGGTATCTGTCAGACCGGCCTTGAAGGAGGCTTGCTTGTTCAAAGGGAGGTTGGGTAGAAATTCCCCAAGCTCCCGCCACAGCTTTTGGTTAGCCCCCCACTCCTTTTCTTTTCACAAACCGACAAGAGTCCAGGCCCTGGGACACAGGTGCCAACAGGGTTCCCTACCCCCCCCCCCCCCCCAAGCCCCCCAAGGTGCAGTGCTCCAGATAGGTCCAACGGCTGTTGAGGGAGAGGCATTGGTGGTACAGGAGGAGCTGTAGGGGTCAAAATGACAAGTAGGGCAAACCAGTGGAGTGATAGTCACTGGGAGCACAGGAGAAACAGGAGGGCGGAGGGCGGCCCAGAGGAAGGGGCTGGGGCGGTGACAACTGCAGGATGACCATCACAATGTCCTTTAGAAGCCCCTTCATTGGGGGGAGCGCGTTAAAAAGAGATGGCGCTTGAAGAAGCGGTCCTCACAAGCTGCTGGGGTCCGTGCCTCCAAGGTGCTGGGCCTCTGCTCCTGGTCAAAGAGCAGAGGTATGTAGCCATACAGCTGTGATGGATCGATGTATCCCCGAGAAGACCTAAACCCTGCACCGTAGGATCCACTGCAGCATCCATATGGAAGTGGGCTGGGATCATCCTGCAAAGCACATTCGATGGGTAAAAAGCACTGGCAGGCCTTGAGCTGGATCAAAGATGGCTGCCGGCCTGGCAGGCTCTGCAGCGTGCTCCTGCGCCATTTTGAAGCCATGCCCCAGGCCATGGGAAGTAGGGCTCGAAGGCCCTGAGCCAAGAGGCCTCAGACAAGAAGATACAGATTGGGTCTTGCACCCGAAGCAAAGGTGTTGACCTCCGATCACTCAGGTAGGCACTGAGCCCTCAGGGCTTTACGACTACTGGCCGTACAGGCTGATTCAACCTCAGAGTGAGCTTGGGTAGGCTGGAGACTCTTGGAGGTGGCACTCATCGATCCATTAGCCCCTGGGGAAGAAGAAGAGTATGAACTTGGTTGCCCTTCCGAATACTGCCTGGTAGGGGCCCCGCAGCACCTCAGCTTGGGTGTCGGTAGCATTGGAGGCCTCAGGCCTGCCAGAACCTGAATTTGAGGAAACCCGATCCGTGGGAACCCCAAGGAAGGAGTGGTCATGCTGTGGAGCCGTGCTGAACAGGGGGCCTACCTTGTCCTGATGAGGTCCTGGAGACAAAGTACTTCGGGTGGGGAGGAGAAGTGTGGATGATCTCCAGCCACCACGACAACCGATTCTTCAATGCCCTATGACAGAGCGCTGCAAGCCGAACATGCGTACCAGCAGTCGTCTGGCCCTAAACACTCAAGACAGAGCATTGGGGTACGAGGCAGGGAACAAGCGGTTGCATGAGGCACATCTTGTGAATCCTCCTCCATGCATCAGGGAAGACGAGAAACCGAAGGGCTGAACCATCAGCTGGCAAGTAGGGGTCCAGTATTTGGAGTTGCGGTTCACACTCACTGGAGGGGTTTGGTTCCTATGATGTCCCTCCACAGGCTCTTGAGTAGGCTTTCAACTATCAGGGGAAATCCTAATCATTCCAGATGCTTTTTTGCCTCATTTTATAGAGGGACCTCTCTCTTCTGGTATGCATCCCTCCTCAACTTGCAATTCTTGTGCAGAAGGTCTAGATGAAATCTTCAAGTAGAGTATTTTGAACAAGACTAGCTCGGATGAGAGTCACTTTCCCCTTGCAAACTGTGCCTTCGGAGTGTTTTGGTTACGTTAAGACATTTGAAGATCATTTATTCTAATTATTCTTTCTTCCTGTTAAACTTATATAAAGCCTCAAAGTCAGAATAGAGGGGACACGTGAAGATGTCCCTATTCAGAATGCGGTTTTACCAGTAACACCTTTGATCTCGCTGCAGCAGTGTTTTTTAATCCTAGTGCTTTTTTTAGCACCACATGCCTTTTTGTTGCCATGCTTTGTTTCTTCAGTGCTCATGTTTTTGGATCAAACTTATCAGCCCCTAGTTTAGTTGCTCACTTAAAATATGGCGATCTTTAAACACAAACAGGAAAAACCACTACACTGAAACCTAAAAATCGGACTTTAGCTGGAAAAACCACTATACTGCAGTGACGTTTCAAAGACTGAAGTGGAGGGTCAACAGATGCAGCACATTTTCTCATAACATTTTCTGTATTAAAGTGAATAGCTTGTGTTTTTCCACACAGTATTTTGGGCACCATCCAAAAGACGTTGATAGCACTGGAAATCAGTACTGTGTTTGGGAGAGAAAAACTAAACTCATGTTTTAGTTCTCCATATCAACATTTATTTTCATGTTACCTTGTTTACCCTTTTTTTTGCAATATTTAAAGAATGGGAAATTGTTGCCCTTTTCGGTTTCTTTTTTGTACATGGTTTTGTATTTCTGACATTTAATTTTATGTACTGTGCTATATAGGCCATCTTTTGGCAATAACCTCATGTGTGTCTGAGAGCTGGAGCGTTTGAGCTTTTCTGCTTGGATCCTTTTACTGCATTCCTGCAACAATTCTACAGAGTGTCTCTGGAGTCCAAAGTTCTGAGGTTTTTTGCCCGGACCGTTTCACATTAACTCTGCAATTATTGCTACTATCAAACACTGCTGTAAGGAACCTGTGGAAGTAGTGTTCGGGTTCATTATCAGTGCTTTGATAGTGGCTGTGGGCGGATTGCACATGACCTCTCTATCTGCATTTTCTAAACGAAGTCTGGTTTAACAGTATTCATCACTGCAACAAGGAGTGGTTTGGAAGCAGAGCTTTGGTTTATTTATAAACAAGAGTGACTGCGAGCTCAATGCCTTTGAGCTCTCGATTTGAACTAGCTACGCCAACTTTGCTATATAACATCACTGCTGTAAAGACCTGTTTGAAAGACTGATTTGGGCTTACTGTATTGAGAGCGACTGGGCAGTTTGCCTTTGAGCTCTCGGTTTGACCAATTCTACACCAGTTTTGCCATAAAGGCAGGGGCATTGCTGGGGGGCGGGGGGCTAAGGGGGATATAGCCCCGGATCTTTTGGTTGTAGCCCCTGATAGAATCTCAGGAGCTACAGCCAAAAGACTAGCTAGCCCTCAGTCCCAACAGTTCCGACATCAGCTTAGACCCGGGTCTTTTCCAGACCTTGGAACTCCCCTGCATAAACGTAATTACTCATCACTGCTGTAAGAATCGGCGTGGTCTTGCTCTTAACAGTAAACTGTGTTGGATCGTTACTCTGACTAATTTCTCTGACTTTGGAGTGCCCAACATTTCAACTATCGAGTGAAGAGGAACATGTTCTGTTCTCCAGCATGGGTCTGGCATGGATTCACATGCTCATGAATACAAGAATACATAGCAATACACATGCACAACCACGGGAGGTGGGAAGGCTCAACATTAAGCATTTCATCAACTCAACATTAAGCATCTCTTACCTCCTCCCCAGGCCCACCTTCAGGCGAACAGGTTGCGCAGCACTGTCTGGCCCACCCTGACGACCTCCCTGGAATCCCAGTCGATGCAGTAGAATCTCGTGAAGGTGTGCGTCGACCTCCACGTAGTAGCCCTGCAGATGTCCAGCAGGGACACACCAGATAGGAACGCCGTGGTAGCAGCGATCACACTGGTCGAATGGGCTCTCGGACGGCCGGGCAACGGTCTGTCAGCCGGTGACAATGCATGATGTAGCCGGAGAGCCATATGGAAATGGAAGCCTTCGAGAGGGCCTTCCATTGGTTCACAGGTCCAAAGTTCACAAACAGCTGTGATGTCTTCCGAAAACACTTTCTGCGGTCCACGTAGAACTTCAGCGCTCTTGCTACATCCAATGAGTGCAAAGTCCTCTCGGATAGCGACGAAGGCGACGGGAAGAAAACAGGTAGCACCAAGGGCTCGTTGAGATGGAAGACCTACAGCACATTGGGCATGAAGGGGAGTGTCCTCGGCACCACCCTCGTCTCGTGGAAAGTCGGGTATGGAGGCTTGCAGGAGAGGGCCTGGATCTCTCCCACTCGTCGCGCGGAGGCGATGGCCACAAGAAATCCTGCTTTCCACGACGGGAACTTCAATGGCGCTGAATGCAGAGGCTCGAACGGCGGCCCCATGAGCCTGGTCAGCACCACGTTGAGCTCCCACGCCGGGGCCGGAGCCTTCACCGGCAGGAACGATTGGAACAGTCCCTTCATGAACTCCTTCACCAGGCGATGGGACCACAGGGATGAGCGCCCCGGAGTTTTGGTATAGCGGGAGAGAGCCGCCAGATGGATCTTGATGGAGGCATGGGCCAGCCCCACCTTGGCCAGCGACAATAAGTACAGCAGCACTTGAGGGGCCGTAATCCGCAGAGGGTTAATCTTCTGTGCCCGGCACCAGACAGAAAACCTTCCATTTGTGCCCATAGCACGTGAGTTGAGGACGCCCTGGCCTTTGCAAGCACCTCCTTGCAGTCTGCCGGGATATCGTACCCTCCAAACTCTAGTGCTGCAGGAGCCAGGCCTGCAAGTTCAGCGACCCCAGGTCTTGATGGAGGATGGGGCCTACTTATCTGGCGGGAAGAACTGCGTCCGTCGGCAGTTTGACTGGGGGGGTGGGGGGGGGGGGGTGACGCAGACATGTCCAAAAGGTCCGGGAACTAGATCGGTCTCGGCCACGCCGGTGCGACGAGGATCATCCTGCACCGGGACCACTTGAGTTGGTTGATGAGTCGCAGCAGCAACGGCAGGAACGCATACAGGAACAGGCCGTCCCAGGGGAATGATAAGGCATCGCCCATGCACCCCGGCTGGGGAAACCTGCTGGCGAACCTCCAGCACTTGGTGCTCATCGCCGTCGCGAATAGGTCAATCTGGGGATTGCCCCATCTCTGGAATAGCAGATCCACTTGATCCTGCCGCGGTTCCCACTCGTGGCACGAGCGCAGCTCCCTTCTGAGTGAGTCGACAATGGTGTTCTTTATTCCTGCCAGGTGGAAGAGTACCCAAAACATCCCCTGGGCGACGGCCCAGTGCAACAGTTCCTGGGACTCCTTGGATAGGGCTGGGGATCTGGTGCCACCCTGCTTCTGGATGTAGAACATTGTGGTGGTGTTGTCGGTGAAGATCCTCACCACCTTGCCCTTGAGTGACGGGATGAACGACCTGAGGGCCCAGAACACGACTCGGAGCTCCAGGACGATGTCTAGTGACCTCTCCTCCGGGAGTCAAAGGCCTCTTGTGTGGAGATCTCTGGTGTGTGCTCCCCATCCCTCCAGGGAGGCATCAGTTGTCACCGTCTCCTGATGTGCCGGGGTCTGGAAGTCTGTACCCGCCACCAGATGCGCGCGAGTGCCCCACTACCGGATCGCTTGGCGGAATGTCTCGTTGAGTGAGATCCTGTCTTCGAAGCTGCCCACCGCTTGCATCCAACGGGGGTCGAGGAACTCTTGCAGTGGACGCATCTGCAGCCTGCACAGGCGCACTAGTTAGATGCATGAGGATATCATGCCGAGAAGGGACTTTATGGACCTCACCCTTGCCACGTCCATTGCCAACAGCCGCTGCACCTTGCCCAGGATGACCTTCGTCCTTTCCTCTGACGGAAAGGCCAATCGTGCCACTGTGTCGAGCTTGGCTCCCAGAAACAGTCGACCTGCGACAGAACCAAGTAGGATTTCGAGAAGTTGAGGGAAAATCCCAGATCCGTGAGCAGTTGGACAGTCTTCACTGTGTGCCCAACAGCGAGTTCTCTTGTCTTTGCTCGGATGAGCCAATCGTCCAGGTAGGGGTAGACGTGGATCCCCTGCAGGTGCAGCCGCGCCGCCACTGGTGCTAGGCACCTGGTGAATACCAAGGGCGCCGACTTCAATCCGAAAAGAAGGGCCTTGATTTGGTAGTGCCACCCTTAGACTAAGAATCTGAGAAACCTTCGATGTCCTTTTAGAATGGGGATGTGGAAGCAGGCATCCTCCAAGTCCAGAGATGATAGGAAGTCGCCTTCCTCCAGCTGCCCCAGCACGGAGGGCGACCATCTGGCACTTCTGGGCCTTGATGTGCTCGTTTAAACGACGCAGGTCCACGATGGGTCGCCAATTGCTGGTCTTCTTTCTTACGAGGAAGTATCGCGAGTACACTCCGGAGCCTCTTTGGGACGAGCTTGATGGCTCCTTTCTTCAGCATCGCCATTACTTCCAGCAGCAGTTGAGGGATGTGGTTTTCCTTCCTGGCCACGGGTGGAATGCAGGGGGCACTTTTTTAGAAACTCTTTAGTGTCCGCGGGCCAGGGCATCCAGCACCCATCGGTCGGTGGAGATGGACTTCCACACGCTGACCAACTTCACCAGCCGGCCTCCCACCGGGGTGCTCAGGTGAGGGCCCAACGCTACGGCCGGTTCAGTCCTGCTTGGCAGCAGCCTTGCAGACGAGATGCTCCTGACTTGCTGCATCCTCTGTAGGCCTCCTGCGACGAGGAGCGGGCCGCCTGGCAGTACGTCGAGGAGCCGCCGCAGAATCCTTTGGAGGCACCGTGCTTGCCTCCGGAGTTCCGAAAGGGCGGCCGTCGTTGCTGCAAAAATCCCAAGGCCCGAGCCGTCTCCGTGTCGGCCTTGATGGCCTGCAGCGACTTGTCCACTGTCTTGCCAAACAGGTTGTTCCCGTCGAAGGGCATGCCCAAAACTCTCATTTGCACGTCCTGGTGGAAATCAGTCGCCTTGAGCCAACCACGCAGTCGAAGGCAAACACTGTTGCCCAACTGGCGGAAACCGGTGTCAGCAATGTCCATGGCCACCGTTATGGCATGACCCGACGCCACCTCGCCTTCCTGCAGGATCTCCAGGGCCTCAGCCCTCTTGTCTGGGAGGAAGTCCAGCAGAGGATCGATCTTAAACCACAGCTCCCTGTCGTAGCAGACCACAATCGCTTGGGCGTTGGCCACTTTAATTGTCATCGCCGCCAACGAGATGACCCGACGTCCCAGGGCGTCCAGTTTCTTCACCTCGCCGTCTGGCGGGGAGGTCGAAGTTGAAGCAGTTGCCCCTGCCGCTTTCTTCTTGGCCGCCGCCGAGACGACCGAATCCGGGGTCGGCTGCGACCTAAGGCACAAGGGGGCAGAATCCGGGACCCGGTACTTCTTCTTGTACCGGTCTGTCTTGGCAGGAGTCGTGGACGGGTTCTTCAGGAGCGACAGCCCCTCGTCCCAGATGTCATCAAGTAACAGGACCGAGAGGACCGTCTTCCTCTTGGCCTCACGCCGTTGATAGAGGAAGCCTTCCTTCTGTTCTTCGGGGCAGAGCTGGAAGAGCTTGGATGCCCTGGCGATCATGGCTTGGAAGGAGCCAATTTTGTCGGGCGGGGAGGCCAGTGGAGGTGGTGATGGAAGGCCCATCCCGTTGTCACCCGTCCCCATAGTGGCCGTCTCTGTTCCCATGTCATCCCTAGGATCAGGGGAAGGAGATGAAGCTGTGAGGGCCGAGAAGGCTGGAAGGGCGGGTGGGGGTTGGGGAATGAACTCTCCTCTGCTTGCTTGGAGGGCTTACCGACGGGCCAGGCTCCGCTAGATCGTCCGTTGGGGGTAAGGGCAACCTCGTCCTTATCTCCGTACATAAGGCCTGGATCGCCATCAAGATCGCTCCCGAGTTGTCCTGTGGCCCAGGTACCGGCTGCGATGCTTGAGGAGTGGAATCCTCTGCCTCCACGGGAACCTCGTCGGCACCACTGTCGCTTTCTTCGTCCGCCTCGTCGGGATCCCTCCCGTGGGACCGGACCTCCTCGAACTTCTTGTTCAGGATCTTCACGACTCCAGCCAGCTCCTCTTCAGAGGCTGTATCCGTGTCCGTGATGGCCACCGCCCGCCCCCTCTTTTTCCACCGGGGTTCTCACAGGGGTCTTATCGATGGGTTGAAAAGAGGATTCTGTCTGCGGTGGCAGGGAAACTCTGGGCCCCGAGGTCACCTCCACAGGCTTCGCCAGGGCCGCCACAACTCCCTCGATAGAGGTTTTAGCCGGGTGAATCAAGGCCTTCACGACTTTGGGCGCGCTTGAGGCCTTCACCTTGGGGGGGGGCGGGGGAAATCACCTCCTCGTTCCGCCTAGGCTGTCTCCGACGGGAATGACCGGGACTTCTCCCGAAGCTTACCCAGGTTCTCAGATTTTCTCTTTCCCAAGCCAGAGCCTTGGCTCGTGGTTGATGGCGTCGGTGAAAGTGTGCCCTGCCTGGCAGCCGAGGAGCCCGACCGTCCGGCGCTCCCGGTGCCCACGGACTCGCAGTGCTTTGCCTTTTGTTGGGTCCCCGTAGCGCCCTCAAAGGTCTTAGAAGACCGCTCGGACCTCTTCTCACATACCACTGGGCTCTTCCCTTCCAGCCAGTTGGTGAGGTGGATACGCCGATCCTTCATGGTCCTCTCCGACATGTTATTGCAAAATGCACACTCATTCTCCACTTACGTTTTGTTTTCGTGAAGGCAGTAGAGGCATCTAGAATGCTCGTCCTCCTTGAACACATTCTGCAATCCGCATCCAGGGCAGTTCCTGAACTGCTCGGATCCGGGCGTCGTGCTTCCTTTGTCCTGGGCCATGTCCACGCAGGGTAGGCCTCAAAGATCTTCTGGAATCCTCCAAGAAGCGGAACTCGACGAAAACTTCGCCCTTGAGGGGCGTAGAAAATTCCGAAACGGGTCCCCGTTGATCAGACGTAGACACGGTGGAGCTTGAGGCTCAATTGACCGAAAAAAATAAAATTAAACTCTTTGCAAAAATCACAAAACGCAGTAAAAGCTCGAGAGCTATAGCTCAGGACTCGCAACAATTGAACGTGCGGTAACAATCTGAGTATGGCTGCCAGAGGAGGGGCTTAGGTAGAGGGCAGTCATTGGCTGGGGGCAGTATGACCCAGAGACCAGTGATTGGTTATTAGGAGAAAGACAGTTTAGAAACTAAACTGATTTTTTCTTTACCGAGGATTCCCAGCCTGACGGGGAATATTCATGAGCATGTGAATCCATGCCAGACCCCATGCTGGAGAAAGCGCTCATTTCCTTACCATTCGGGTCTGCGCCGTGGGAGATTTAACTCGTTATTTGGATCTTATGAGGGCGCAGCCGATTGAAGAGCTTCCAAAGGTGGCCCTTTGTAATCCTACACAGAAATCTTTTCTTTGGACACACCTCTTAGCTCAGCTGTTACTTTTTCTCCAATGCACCCCGATTCAGAGGACCTCATTGACCGTGTGGGCTCCAATACAATCTCAGATGTGTCCATTTTGGCTCCGGTTGTGTCTTCTGAATTCGCAAAGAGAATTTTCCTTTCTATGGGTGGCCCGAATGCGCTGTCTGTGCACGAGTCGCCTTCTTGTACACGTTGCAAGGATGAAGTGATCCTGTACAATACTGCCTCACTTATTCCTCTAGACAATCGATCTGAGGAGGATAGGCTAGCAGTCATTCATCATGGCTCCCCTCCATTGGTGGAGCCACATTCCTTCTTTAATCAACCAGGGTTGAATGTCAGCCTGCTCATCTCCAGTGTTAGATGTTAGTTCTCTGGATACTAAGAACAAACATATGATGGTATCTCCTGATTTAGAGACTCATGAGGATCTGATGGTGGATGCTTTCTCTTTCCTTCTTGAATCGAATATTAGATACAATGGCCCGGGGGGGGCTACGCAACGAACATGGACAAACTCAGAGAAGTTCGAACTTCTGTGAAAGAACTACTTGGCAAAATGTACTTTTCGGTTATGTTTTATTATAACACTGAATGCACCACGCACACTGAAGAAACCTCCATCGACTAGTGTGTGCGGTCTCTGCTGCCACTCAATCAGTGGCATCTGGCTCAGATAACATAGGAGGATCCAATATAGGTGTGGTAGTTATTGAACAGCCTCCAGCGATCGTCCTTAAACCATTGGTAAGTGCAGCTTTGGTGTCTGACTCTGCTCAATCGAAACCAACTATTACAAACAGGCTATCTCCTTCTGAACCAATGAGCGGGAAAGTTTTATTAGCACTAACTATGGTTGGCCGGAGAAAAGGGAAGACAGTTAAGACACCAACTCAATCTAAAGAGGCCCTTGAGAGAAATAATAAAGATTCATTTAAACTCCTGAGATCCCTGAAAGCTCAGATGGAAGTTTACTTTTTAGGCGGATCCTCGTTCAGTTGGGAGGCCAACCGAAGGAGGGCGGTGTATTTGGAAAGGGGCTACGTAAAAACCGGAATCCTAACCCATCTGAGGGGTGTCTGACCACTGTGCCAGTGAATACAACGTCTCTGATCACTGCCTATCTAAATCCCAAGAATGTTGACTTCAAGGGGGAGGAACTCAACATTTCATCTTTATCTACACAATCCTACGCATCGGATGTAATTGAGACTGATGCATGTCAATAAAGGGGGTTTCATTTTTACCTCTCCACCTATGGCCGTAAGCAAGGGTAGCCATGTGGCCCCAGTATCTCTACCAGTGCTTTCTGAAGTTTCTACTAATCTTGATCGAACAGTGTGCCCATTTCTGCCTTAAGTGAAGCCAACTCTTGGTTCAGCTAAGGCGCCTCTGAATTTCCTGACATTGGTGGAGAGAAGGAAGCAGTTGCTTCCAGGAGCTATGCTGGGTGGTCGGCTGCCAGTGCCCAACCGACCCCTTATGGGTCCAACAGGGGGTATACCTTTTCGACTCCAAGTACGTAGTGAGGCCACTGAGGCAGTGTCATTGTCCTCCTCCCAACCAGCTTCCTCTGTATACTCTCTAAGTTATGTCTGTTTGAGTCGATCTTTTAAGGTCAAGGACCTTGATACTTTAAACAGACAATATATTTTGGCTCCGTTTAGCCAAATACCTAGTCTCCAATTACTAGCATCAAAATACATTGCCAGAATTTTCTTTACAGATTTTTGTCGAGTCGATATGGTCAAAATCAGGTTCTACTCAAAACGTGTCTTATAACCTGGTCATGGCAGAAGGTGACCATTTGTGTAACATGGGTTACCTGCTATCAAGGGATAGCCCAGAGGTGATGTTGACCAACCCCAACTTACCTGGAGAGGATGGACTTGGTGCAAATTTACGTGAACCACTAAAGATAAATGTTAAAAAATGTTGGGTCAGTGTGCAACGAGGAATCTCAATTGTCAACTAAGCGGCAGGTGACCTATGATTGGTCCCATATTAATTAGCTACATCAACAGAAACCAACAAAACGTCACCCATGCTGAACCTCCCCGATAAGACTTATAACATGGAACACACGTGGGTTCACTCATTTAAGCACACATCTGATACTTCGTACCCAAGTAGACTTCATCTGTATTCAGGAATCACTTATGTTAGATGTTCCTCTGCTTGATGGGTTTACGGTTGTAGCAAGGAAAGGCACAAAGCGTTGCCCATATGGAGGCTTCACATATGTGCTTGGCGTGTTTCCTCAAATACTAACATTATGGACATAAAAGTTGCCCGCCCAGACATTTTGGGTTGCAAGATAACATGGTCTGATCCTGAGTCGCATGAAATTCAAACATTAATTCTTCTAAATGTTTATTTTAACCCTCAAACAGTTTACTGATTGTCTTGAAACAGTTACTAATGTTTTTGAAGAATGCACTTTTCTGTCTAATGTTTATTGTATTGTATTGTATTGGGCGATTTTGATTCGGAATATTTAGATGCGAAATAGTAAGGGTTCCGTTTTCCTGAATCAGAATTCGCACACAAAGGTAAACACATACTCAAGCCCTTATGTGAGCTGTTGGCCGGCGCTCACAAAATTTCGAGTATCCACCGAATCACACTAGGGCACAAAATGAGTTATCTAGATAATGGACGTATAAACACTAAAGATTCAATTCTTCAAAAGGGAAAAGGCGTTCGAAGATCCAAAATGGCTGCAACTCATGCAGCCACGATTATATCTTGGCAAAATGTTTTCATTGGGTTTTACATAATAAAAGTAACAAATAACTCCCTATCCCCTTGCCCCCCCTGACCAACATTGCCAGAGGAACAGGATCCATAACCGTCGCATTCACAGAACCTGCCAGCAAGGTTAACAGTATGTCCAATATGCAAAACAAAAAGCAATGGCTGGAAGGTTTTGAAATAATCCTAACCTCTAGCATTGCTCTGGGCAACCCTCCAGACCACAGTATATACAATATTCTCCGACTGTGCAGACACCATTGCACTTTAAAATCGCTTTGGCGGTATGATAACACTAGTCCACAGTCTTGTTTGAAAGCATCACTATCCCTTAGCAGTTTAAAGGTGACCATTGGAACTGTTGAAGCTTATCAGGGTCCACTAAACCACATAACCCTACCAACATGTCGGTCTACCAGGAAATATCTCGCTCATTTGAGGGTTCACTTTTTCTCAGAATGGTTTGAGAAGCGGGCACTCCCATCAGGTATGGGCCAAATCTCCTCTGTCTTCACATCCCCTCAAACACACGGACGACACCTTGGCATACATTTTATGCATTCTAACCGGAGTGAAGTGCCAGTAATATTTTGTGCCAGAATTCAATGAGCAGGATGTAGCGCCTCAGTTTAGGTATATTGCCCCCAACTGTACCCACTTTTCCATTGTAATCTTGCTGCCTTGTGACTTCTCACACTGTTTCATGTATGGCCATTGCCCAGGAGTTGGACATTCAGTGAGAAGTTTGCAGAGGTAAGAGCCTGGTTTCCTGAAACCTGTTTGTGGTGTCCCAAATTCCTCAAATGGGGTCAATTGGCTGCAGCATTAATGTGTGGATCTGATAACCAGTGCCTTAACTGATAGTAGCAAAGCCTTCCCCCTTTATCTACCTCTCTATGTTATTCACGTCTCGCAATTTTAGGCGTTCTACCTTCTGCCACTTCTTGAACGATCCCTGCTCCTGCCCCAGAGATAATTGTGGATTGGGAAATGGGGCATAAATGGGGCTGGAATAGTGAACATGGCCCCTTTTGTCAATAGTCCCAAATGCCCGCCACTAGGCCTGGGTGCTTTTTTGAGCCACAAAATCCCTGATAAGGGTGCCCCCAGTTACTGCCCTATCCAATTTCAGCCATATTTTCTGTGTGTTGCCCAAGGACCATTGCTGCTTCGTAGTATTTACAGAAGTGCAGGAGCCCTAGTCCTCCCGGACTTCTTGGTGCTGTCAGGGTAATTATCATGCTACTGGGAGGTGTATTCTGCCATATGTAAGCAGAGATCATTTTGTTTAGGTATGTGAAAATGTATTTGTGACGTGGAATAGGGTGGGCCTGGAAATAATCTAATATTCTCATAAACACATTTTTACTGAGGTTATCCTACCCCAACCAGGAAATTTAAAGGGGGCACCAACTCAATAATTCAGACTTAATTTTCTGCAGTAGCTGTGGGTAGTTCAATCTGTATAATTGCTCAAATGTGTTTGCTGTATGTGAATTTTTTGTCCCGCAATCTTTGCAATAGTGTGATGGCTTTTTAGGACATGGTTGGCGTCTGATACTTATTCGGCTTCAGCAAGTCTACTACCTTTGCCTCATCCATCTTCCCAGTGGACCGGAATTAACTATAATTTTGTGAGCCAGCGGACTGCGCTCGCCACATTTTTTATATAAAATAGCCAGGTAGCCACTGGGCTGGGGCTTGGTTTAGTGGGCTAGTCTTAATAGCATCTACATCTTCACTTCATTGGATCTCCCTTTCTAAGCTTGTAATTTTGGAGAGTGGGATCGTGCTCAAGCATTCTCCTTGCTTATCCCTATACGGATTATCCAAGGAGTACCGTATGGAGAAAATATCTGCAAATACATTGAGAACTGCTTTTTCAGTAACAAATTCGCCTTCTCAAATTGTCATTTTAAGACTGTATGGGCTGCTCTTAACATCCAAGTTGCCTTGCTAGCATACAGTCTGCCTTATTTGCCCCTATAGAGTACTGATTCGTGTAGAAGAGGGATTTCTGTGCTCACTTTGTGCAAAGTAGTTCTAGCTGGCCTTGAGTATGTTCAAGTGCTATTTGCATCGCCCTGGTCGGTGTGTCGCAATGGTCTAAAATCTCTGCTGGACCCAAGTTTTCTGAAAAACAGGTCAACTGCTCCGCTTTCCCTCTAGGCCCCATCTGTCAGGGAGATGTATCATTTTTATGCTTCATCCCCTCTCCTAATGAGACACCCAGCACTTTCTGCCAGACTTCTGGAGCTTTTACTTTCAATCCAGAATGAGTCGAGCCTTTTTCCACTCATTTATTCATTATTGTGGGCTCTGTCTTAAAACTCAATTCCTTGTATTCTACCTGTACTGTAGAGTCTGTCTACTACATAGCTCTTAAAGGCATCTGTGTTTTTAATACTGCAGCACACAGCTCCTAATGTGTAGTGTTGATGGTGACCCTCCGGGTACTCTAAGATTTTTTCTGTATCCTCAAGTAACTACAGTTCAAGGAAAGATACTTTGCATCTCTCCCAAAACTCTAGTCTGAGCGATTGGTACACACCACCTTCAATAGAGTCCCAAAGGGATACACAGTATCCCCCTTCTCTCTACTCCTGTGACTTTTTAGTTACAGACTATCTCCTAGTGATGGTTGGTGGTAGTGGATATGTTCTACCAACTATTGTGTCATTTTTATGCCGCAGGCTATGTCCATAGCCTCGTAGTGCACAATATTGTCACCCAAGTACCAACTTGGGGCCTCCCTTCATTTTTAGCCATTACTAGCATGGTTGTACTTTGTTAGCCCATCTACCATTCTGGGAGTGGGAGGTCAGTTTGTGTGTTTGCCTTTGGCAGGAACCCTTGGGTATCCCCGCCTAGGCTCCAGTTTGTCTGGGCAGTCAGGAAGTGGGAGGAGTCTTCCACGCCCCTGTCCGTTGTCTGCCAGAATGCCTGAATAGGACCAGCTCCCACAGGGGGTCTGGCTGTCCTGACTGGACAGCCAAACGCCCCTTTCTGTAAAATGCTGAGAGATTTCAGAGGAGTGTGTGCTGGAACTGTATAAAAGGTGAGGCTTCTGGAGTGAAAAGCAAGTTGACTACTGGAAGCTGAAATAACCAAAGAAGACAACCAGAGACTCCTGCAGACCCTATGCAACACCGTGAAGCAACCACTGCTACCCTGACCCCGTTTTCTAAGCTAAAAGGATGGCTCCTTCCCTTTGACTGGTGGGTGCAGGCCCAAAACAAACATTCACTTAAGCCATATCCCCAAAGTCCAAGGAGTTTCCATAGCTGCGGAACCCTAATACCACAAGACCTGCTTCTCATTTCGAGTGGATCGTTGTGGAAAGGCCGAATCCGCCCATATCTTTGCTGAACCTGTAAAGACCATCCAGAAATGCGAACCAACTCGCCCACACTCCCTCACCAGAGTGCAGGACTGCAGGAAGTGAAGAAGATCGACCGGACGATCCATACTATCTTCAGTCATCAGACCAAGGAACGCGGAGGACGGGTCCAGAGCTGCAATATCGCCGAGCATCCAGCATAAACATTTTCGTTAGACCTAAGGTACTGTGGGGAAAAAGGTATTGCTTATCCAAATCCAAGAAGTCGCTCCAGAGCAGTGGAGTGCACGTAGGTATCCAGGGTCACCTCCCCTCTTACCTCCGACCCAAGCCGCAGCTTGTGTCCCTTTATAGAGTCCTTTTACAGGTCTCCCTTGTTCGTGCTCGACTTGCTGCTTCTAGAACACTAGAGACCTGAAGGAATCCTCAGGAACTCCCGTGCCGTGGTCCCACCCGGTTGTTTTTGTTCTGCCAAGAGGGAGCCTGAAGAGAATGCGTGAGTGAATATAGAAGGTTTGAAAGGTGTAATATGTCAATGATCCTTCAACTCCAAGAGGGAAGGAATGGTGGGCGCATGCGAATCTAAGCAGATGCAAGCACCAGAAATACGATTATGGCAAGTAATGTGTATTCTGATGCTTGTGAATCCTCTTAGAGTCACATGCTGTGCATAGATTTGCAAGCAGTACCAGGCCAGCAAATGGAGGTGGGATGTTTCAAGGAACAGCAGCAAAGGGATATCTTAACGCTGCCTGACCCACCTGAGAATCAGTCTTAGAATGTGCATCCAAGCAGTAATGCTGTGTAAATGTGTGAACAGAACTCCAGGTAGCTGCATTGCAAAAAGCATCTCGAGCAATATTTTCAATTAAAGCTGCAGTTGCTCCTGTGCCTCAAGTAGAATGAAATCCAGGCATAAAAGGTAAAGCGCACTCTGACAGAGTGTAACATGTGTACACATTTAACGATCCATTTAGAGATTGTCGACAGACAGTATCCCCTTCTCTAGCAGTGGCATTGAAGACAAAGAATTGATCTGTCTTCAGAAGTGGTTTTGTATTATTGAGGTAGTATATCACTGCCCTCCTAACATCTAGTGTATGGATACTGCTTCTTTCAGCTTAATTAGTAGGATTTTGAAAGAAAGATGGAAGTTCTATAGATTGTTTTACATGGAACTTGGTGATTAATTTACGTACATGGATGTGTGCACAAAAACCACTTTGTCCTTATGAATGTTATCAAATGGGTCTCGAACGGAGAGCATCTGCAGTTTACTTACCCTCCTAATGGAAGTAAGAGCCACCAGAAAAGCACTCTTATAGGAGAGAAACTTACGGCTAGCTTTGTGCATCGATTCAAAGGGAGGGCCCATAAGTTTAGTAAAGACGATATTCAAGTCCCATCTGGGAGTTGCTTTACAAATTAGTGGGTGAATTCTTTTGACCCCCTTCCATGAAAACCTTGATTACAGGGACTTTCCAACATGAAAATTTGCTTTGAGAGGTGGTTGTAAGCAGAAAGGGCAGCAAGGTGTGCATTTAGTGAGTTAACTAGTCCCAAGTCTAATAGATGAGTTAGGTAAAGGACTATGTATATAGATGAACAATCAATTGGGTTGATATTACGAGTACCACACCAAATGACAAAGCGTCTCCATTTACTTGAATAACTGTCTGGTATTTTGGTTCACCGGAGGGAAAAGTGACATTTTCATGAGATGCAGGAACAATGGCTGACTAGTCCACATTGGTGCCATCAGGATTAGTGTAACTTGTTCCTGATGCATCTTGTGAATTATCCTGTACAGAAGAGGATTGGAGGTGGAGGTGGGGGATGGGGGGATAGGGGTGAGCTTTAGTATATTTCCCTGTTCATTTGATCCAGAGACAGTACAGCTTGGACATCTTTTGGGGATACTTGGAGGTGTAGTCTGGGCATTGTCACAAAGAGGTCGAATACTTGATGCCCCCATTCTGCAAAGACAACGTGCAAAATGTGTTTGTGTAAACGCCAATCAGGTTCTACGGGTAGTTGAACGCTCTGCTAAGCACATCTGCAAGAAGATTGTGTTTTGACATGAATAACGTGTGTGAGTGCCTACTTCCAAATGCTTTGTGCCAGCTTCAATAGCCCTTGAGAGTGAATTCGACCCCGTTTGCTTATGTAGAAAGGTCTTCCCTTACAGTTGTTGAAAAACGTTCAGGGCTTTGAACACTGCTAATAGCTAACAAGTTCATGCGCTTGCTTGCTACTGATTGTGACCAAGATCCATTCGCCCTCTGATGGAGAAGGTGAGCTCCCCACCCTGACAGGGTGGAATCTGATGAATGGTCTTTACAGCGAGGGGCATGGGGATGAACAATTTCTTTTATAAGGTTTTCACTTTTCCACCACTGACCGCTTGCTTGATACAATTGGTTCAAGAGCTACCATTGCATAGGGTGCATGCGCAGGCGGGCATGTGGTACTAAAAAAATGCAGGAAGCCATCATTCCTAATAGCGGCACGCTCTCTTTATGGTTATCAGACGACCGGCTACATATTGAGGGATTTGGAGCATGTTTTGGTCCCTCTGGGATGGTAAGACCAGGCAGTCTTCTGTTTCAATTAGGGCTAAGAGAAATTGTTTGACTTGGCTGGGGACAAAGCTGGACTTCTTTTCGTTAATAAAGAACCCCAGTTGAAAAAAAGCTCTAGAGTCTTTGGTTGTTCTCTAGACACGTCTGAAGTGCGTCTCCGGTTAAGAGCCAATCATCTATATAAGGCTACACCGAAACGGACTGCAAGTGAGCTGCCAGAAACTTGGTAAAAACCCTTGTAGCTGAGGTAATGAGAACGAGGCAATGATAGAGTGTCGCCAATCTTAAACCTTAGGTATTTTCTGTGGGCTGGCAACACTGAAATATGAAAGTATGCCTCTTTCATATCCAAGGTTGTCATGTAATCCCTGTGCTTCAGCAGTGGAATTACCTCCTGCAGAGATATCATCCTGAACCTTCGAGGCATGACATTAGTTTGCAAGACGCAGATCTAATACAGGGTACATGGTCAGATGCTTTTTGGATACAAGTAAGTATTTTGAATAGATTCCCTTGTTTACCTGATGTAAGTTCCATCGCTCCCTTTTGCAGCAGGCCTCTAATTCTGCTTGAAGAATACGGAAATGGTCTGGGGACATTCTTCTAGTCTTTGAACGGTGGTACTGAGGTGTCTGGAGAAACTTGCTAAAGTATTCCTCATCATTTTCTTGAGCACCCACTTGTCTGAAGTAATACCCTACCATGCCTGGGTGAAGTAGGTTATTGACCTACTTGAGAAGCATTGGAGGGGACCCGGACCAGAGTCATTTGTTGGCAGAGGAGCCTTTGGCGGAAGCATAACTACCCCTTCCTTTGCAATGCCGAAAACCCTGTTTGTGAGGAGTTTGATAGGTGCTGGACATCCCTTGATTGGAGTACAAGGGCAGGTTGTTTTAGCGTTTTGGACAACTTCTCCCTTAATTTAAGGTGAGTTTTAATCGTTGACGTGTCTTTTGATGTGTCGAAATATAATAGAAGCTTTAGGGGAGCACCCTGGAAAGTCAAAGACTTCGAACTATGTGCTAAACACGGAGGCGGAAGAGCAGAGCGTGAAGAACCGGAAAGTTCCCCAGGAGTCAAATATTGACGGGCCTGTGGGTGCATTTGGCGTCAACTGTACGGTTGAGGAATGCCATCGGGTTGTGTGCTTTGCCTTGGTGTGAGCGTGTGCCCTTGTCGCCAGTGGGTGAGACCCACAGAGCAGTGCATACGGCAGGCCTTGTGGGACTGAAGACAGGCACGCGGGAGTCAGAGGACTCTGCAACAAGGTCTTCTGCCTTCGAGCTAGAGCCTTGGTTGCTGGAGTGTTCCTAGTACGATGCGACAGCGTTGGTTGGGGAATGCAATTCGGTCTTCATGGCATAGGCCACCCACTGCTTAGTGTGCCGTTCAAGTTTCTTAGGCTTAAAGAGTAGACAGGCCTTGCAATGCTGCTCGCCGCGGTCACATGGCGAACAGTTTTACACTCTTTGCCAGTGTGCCTCCAAGGAAATCTCCCATCACAGGAAGTGCAAAATCTGAATTGAGGTCTCTCCATTATTAAATAGTAGAAAATTAGCAGCTATGCAATAGTAGAAAATTAGCAGCTATGCAAGGGAAATAAAGTGGAACGATAGGAAAAGACATTCCGAAATGAAGAACGTCGAGAAGAAAACCCCCCAGAAGCCCGATGGGTGAAGGCTGCAGCCAGCCATCGACAGTTCAATCACAGAAGTCTTCAGACGGGGGCCAGGAAACGGCCGTTGCAGACCGTCGAAAAGGTGAGTTGAAGACGCGATAATATGAATTGGTTTCGGGAAGATCTCAATGTGGATAGGGACATTCATTGTACTATAGGTGAAAACGATGGTGTTGTCCCTTCTCCAGTTTATATGGAGTTCGGTGCCAGATAGGCCCACGTTTGACTGCTGTTCAGCCTTCCTCCAATAGAAGTCTTGCCTGTTCTATTAGTGAAGTGGTGTGTGACCTCAAATCATTATAAAGCGATAAAGCTGCCGGCCCGGATTTATTTAAAGTTTAGGTGACTGTTTGGGCCACGGTTCTTTGACAAATATTTACTGCAATTTTGGCCAGTGGTAAAATACCTACATCATGGAAAAAGGCCATAATAATCCCAATTTACAAAAGGGAGGCAAGGATCAACCGGCCAATTATCGGCCAATTTCGCTTTTGGACACTGTCGGAAAGCTATTTGGTAAACTTCTACTCTATCAATTGCAGGATTGGGCAGACCATGGCAATGTTATTAACCATCACCAGCCCAGGTTGTGGTCAAATAGAGGTAGTATGGATAACTGTTTTCTATTATCCATGCTCATTCAGAAATATACCAGTACTTAATAAAAATGTACCTCTACGCAGGCTTTTAAGATTGAGGACTGCCTTTGATCCAGTTTCGAGAGAAGTCTTGTGGCAGATAATGTTATCGCACAAAGCGCCTAAAGAATTGACATCTAATATTTACACTCTATATTCCTCCAGAGTCCGCTATGTATTGGGTGGGGAGATGACAAAGGAGTTTGACAGCGTGGGGGTTAAATGGGGCTATGTCCTGGCACCACTCCTGTTTAACATCCATGTACAAGAAATTAATGATGCACTGATGGAAGGACTCCCCAAGGCTGGCCTCCGACAAATAACCTGCCCTTTTATATGCGGACGATGCTGTATTATGGGCTACCACTCCCATAGGACTAAAAAAGGCTTTGGTTATCTTTCAAAATACATGCATGTCCCTTTGCCTAAACTTGAACACTGACGAATCCGAAATGGTGTTCAAGCCCCCTTTCTCTAAAATAAAATCTATGGTCTTAAGTGATCGCGATATTACTATAGAGCAAGTCAGATTACCTTGGTGTGCACTTCCAAGATAATGGTGGGTGGGAAGCACAGTTTTTTTTTCAGTGATTACCTTGGAGAAGGATAGCAGTGGTATTTTGTCTTTTTAATAAGCATGATAATGGGGCCATTTCCCCGGCTCTGGATTTATTTCACAAACAGGCGCTCTCAGCCATGCTCTATGGCGCTGAACTTTGGGTCTTTACAAGCTGGAATAGGATAAGCTCTTGTGAAAAGAAGTCTTAAAGAAAAACTATTGCTGCTTTCTGCTAGTGCCCCTTCGACTTTGCTCAACCTAGAACTTAACTGTCTACAAGTAGCGTCTCAGTTATCTTTTAAACCAGTTTTTAATTGGCTCCGAGTTTGGAACACTCCAGGTTTAGAAAAATATTGTTATGGGCTTTCTCATATTTAGTATCTAAATGGGGGAGTCAAATGATTTGACCATGTGAAAGCAACTCTTATGAGCCTGGACAGATTGGAGCTGTGGGAAAACCCACGGGACCTGCATACTGAGGACATTATCCCGGCTCAAAGAATGCATGAACTCAAGAGCCCAGGAGAACTTAATTGATGCTGCTAATCTAAAACTGTGACAGGAATACTTTGAATCCAAACACGAGTGTGGTTTTAAAGCACATCTGGACATTATTTCTCCACCCCTAGAGAGAGCTCTGTATCTGTGCTTCAGACTTGGTATACTACTGGTGGCTGCCTTTACCTCATCTTGGAGGTCCGATGCATCTGCGAGATGTTCTTTATGGAGATTTTGCACTGAAACATTAACATTTTACATTATGCGAGGACATAATACGATTGAGACGTATTTAAGATGCAATACTCAGCAATTACCACTAAATATCAGACTATATGCACATCATGTGATTCTAAGCAGATTCACAAGCATCAAAAATATAAAACGGTCGATCTTTTCACAGTATATTGCATCACCTTTGTATTCCCTGAATTAATTTTCAGAGTTAAGGGGCGTAACCAGTAAATACATTTTACGCCGCTTCTGGGAATAATAATAAAGTAGGACATAATCTGTGTAAACTAACAATACACATTTTAGATGACCTAATTCCAGGGAAGCAAATGCAGCCGGCTCTGAAAAATCTGCGCCATTGGAAATATTTTAATCAAAAAGACGGGGGACTAATATGCACCTGTCTAACTCCAACTCTAGTCGGTATCTTCCGAGATAAGGCCCCTCAGTCTAGCTTGACTTGAATGTTCGAAAGAGCATAAAGACACATTATCAAACCTAAGGTCAGCCGGGATCCAGCATTCCTTTAATTTATTCAACAAGCGCCCCTACCAACCGCATCAAAGGCTGCTGACAAATCCACTGAAGCAATGCAAACAGAGTTCTACGTTTTCGACCAGGCCAGATTCTGTAAACTTTTAAGGATTAAGCCATTGAGTGATGTGCTATAGTGTCATCTAAACCCAGTTTGCCATTGATGTAAATATCTTACTAGTTTTTCCCCATCTTTGTATATGTGACAAAGCTGCAAACACTTTGCTGTCCACGTCCAGAATAGAAATCAGGCCGTAATTCTTGGTGTCTAAACATGCTCCTTTCTTATACATAGGAACCATGTACGCAGTTCTACACGATACTGGAAAATTAAGTGCATCTGCTAAATCACCCCCACCCCCAAAATAGTTTGAATTGTGGCACAGACTTCAGGATTATTCATAAACAAAAGGTTGGACCATTTCATTTGTCACGGGGCTGCAAATTACTAATTTTGCTAAGAATGGCTTCTCAACCAACCATTAGTTTCTAATTGACACTCCTTATTAACAACCCCTCCCACAAAAAAGATTCGGAAACAACCTGTGAAGCATACATCTCAAAATGCTGGCACCATTCATGTTCGGAAACCGCATTAAACAGTGCATCTGCATACGTTTCCAAAAAGCTGAAGAGTTTATTACTTAGGAAATCAAGCATTTTCTCTGCATCTGCCTGCAGTGTTTTAGCTAGTTTACACCTCAGCCAGCTTGTATATGATTGTTTGACCTTCTTAATCTGGGCGGTTACAGATAATGGATCAAGCCCGTTGCTTAATCGTATCCTTCTAATCTGTGCGCTCATCTGTTTTTTTCTCAACTAAGGAGGAATCTTAAGCATGAAGGTGCTTTTGACCTCAACAGGATGCAGTCTACCTGCCTTCAGACAGAACCAAGTTTGTCATCTTTCATAAATCCACCAAAGGTATCTGTTGTAAATGTATGTTTCCAATCAAGGGTGGTATTTTTAAAACTAGAATCTAGAATTTCATATATACTCATTACTTTTATCGAATTCCATGAAATTCTATTTCTGGTTGGACTAACCTTAAGACCGATTATCCCAAATGATTTATCTCTTAAAGCTGCCAAACTAACCACTGCAATTAGTGGGTTGTGATCACTCAAGGAAGACTCAACGATCTTCAATTGTGTTTATCTGTTGGAGAGGCATCACCCACAAAGATATAATCAATTGTCGATGACTAACTACCTCTGTGCCAGGTGACATGGCTCGGAACATTACCTGCCACAGCTCCATTCAGCATTGACCCCCCCCCCCACAGGCCTTGTAAACAACTCACCCAAGACCACCCATACCAGACTTTAAGAGCCTTATTTCACTCCATTGGAATCTCTAGACAAGTCCACATCAATACAGGTGGCGTTAATATCACCTGCAACTAGCAGGTGGCCATTACCAAATCAAGAACCACAGCCCCACAAAAGTGACAAGCACACGAAGAACACTTTCCAAATTGCAGATATCCATATTCCAACAGATTCATGAGGAAATTCATCTCACCCATATCTAAAATAACTATTACATGTGTTGTAAGAATGCCCCAATCTGATGTTTTCTGATTTTACAACAACGATCTCCCTACAGGATTTTACGACAGTCACATTCTCACCAGCAGGCTGTCCCGATTGGCCCTTAATAACTAGTTGGAAATTCACAACATACCCACAAAAAAGGAACAGTCAATGTTAAGATTTATTTCTGAACTCTGACCTGGTGGGCAGAGGTTCAGAAGGCCAGCCTAGTTTCTTGGAACAAGGCAACCTCTGGACAAGCCAGACCAATCAGGGTAGCTACAGCAGGCGGTCAAGACTAGGTCTCAGGAGGGGTTAGGGTGACTGAAGGACCTCAATGAGCACACAAAGCAAGGACACTTACAAATTACTCCAGACAGGTGCTATATTAAAAACAAATTTATTACAAGGCCTTTGTAACAGACTATAACAGAAGAATCACAGTAACAACAAGTAAACCAACACAACACCATCAATACAATGTATATACAAGACCATTTGGGTCTAAAGGGGTTAAATGCACGAAATATTTCGACAACCTAGATGGGAAGGACACAGGCAGTGCAGAAAGTCTTTAGGCCCCTTCGACATTGATAACACACCTAAGAGGCAATCCAAGTCCTAAGGAGAGGAGCCTTGTGCTCAATAGTGCATGCAATGCAAGCGCACGCAGTTGTTCCAATGGGCAAAATAGGGTCTCTTCAGGGGTCTCTAGCAGCTCGGGAAGGTGGATGAGACGATGAAGAACAAGTTCCCACTATTCAGGGTGGACCTCCACTTGAAGGCAAAGGCAGTTCCAGAGTGCGGGATGAAGTCGCTGGTTGCACTAGCCGTGGAAAGAAGAGGGACCCCAAGGTGTTAAGTACTCACCGATCCCAGGCGCACTTGGACCCAAACTTCGCCTGTTCAGTCCACTCGGGTTGCATGTTTGAATGCGAAAAAAAAGGACATCTCTGCGGCTTTCAGTTCCTGAGTTACAGCGATGATTCCCAAACGGGACAGTGGCGATTACTCTGCTCCGGGTGGATGAATCGACCCACTTTCACTGCAGCAGGCTTCAGGGGCAAGAGGGTCACAATTGCAGCGTACTTGCAAAAGACGTTGCCGTGGCAGGGCAACAATGTAACTGTTAACTCTGGTCCTGGCATACTCGTCTCACTTCAGACCTGGGAATGCCAAGTGTACGAAATTCAGTGTGAGGGTGCCGTGGACACAGAGCTAGCAGTATGACATGCACTACTTACCGTAATAGCATTTCTGAGGATTGTATCGGCTTAGATTCACATGCTGTGCATATGGTACGACATCCAGTGGTAACCGCAGAGTATTGCATCTTTTCTTTCAGGGACTCAAAGGGGACGTCGGCATAGGCGTGTCTAACACTATACTTATTGTGACGTGTAGTGTAACCAAAATCCCTCAGGCGCCGAGTTCCCTCCGATTGTATTTTTTCTGCCATGAGGGAGCACCAGGCTATAGGGAGCGAGTACGTGAAGAGAAAGTAGTAAGTAGTCTATGTTCCTTCCACCCCGAGCAGGGAGGTAGGGTCGCATGTGAATCTAAGCAGATACAATCATCAGAAATGCTATTACGGTAAGTAATGCACGTCTTCTGATGCTTGTTAATCTGCTTAGAATCACATGCTGTGCATAGACTAGCAAGCAGTAACCGGAGTTGGAGGTGGGTTGTGAGAAGGAACAATAGAGAAAATATGTATTTGTACTGCTTGTCCCACCTGAGAATCAGACCTAGAAAGAGCATCTAGGCAATAGTGTTTTGTAAAGGTGTGTACAGAAGTCCAGGTTGCCGTTTTACAAATGGACTCAAGGGGAACATTTGCAATGAATGCTATGGATGCCCCAGAGTAGAATGTGCTCTAGGTTTGAAGGGCAGTTCTCTCTTACCAAGAGAGAAACATAGTGCGATGCATTTGACAATCCACCTTGAGATAGCTGATTTAGAGACAGGATCCCCTTCTCTACCAGCTGCCATGGAAACAAACAATTGGTTCGTTTTCCGCAGTGGTTTAGTTCTTTCCAGGTAGAACATGACTGTCCTGTGCACATCTTGTGTGTGCATAGGCTTCTTTCAGCCATGCTAGTGGAATTCTGGAAAAGGTAGTTCAATCGATTGGTTCACATGGAACTTCGAGATGAATTTAGGTGCAAATCTGGGGTGAGTGCGCAGAACTACCTTTTCCCTGTGGACTGTAACAAAGGGGTCTAGAACAGAAAGTGCCTGTAGTTTGCTAACCCTTCTAATAGAAGTCATAGCCACTAGGAAAGCCATTATAGGGCAGGTCTTTTAGACTCGCTTTATGCATTGGCTCAAAGGGAGCTCCCATGAGGCTGGTCAAAACCACATTTAGGTCCCACCCAGGAGCTGGGTGAGAAATCCGAGGATATATCCTCTTAACCCCTTCCATAAAGGCCTTGATCACCGGTATCTTCCACCACAACACCTTTTGTTGTGGTGTAGGCTGACAGCAGCCAGACGAACCTTTAGGGAATTGAAGACCAACCTAGTGTCTAACAGATGGGCTAGGTGTAGCACAATGTGTGTGGGTGAGCAATCTATAGGATTGATGCCCTTAGAATTACACCAGATGACAAAAGGTTTCCATTTGCTGGCATAGCAATAATGTGTGTTAGGTTTTCTAGCTTCCCAGAGTATGTCCATGCACCTCTGAGGGAGCTGCAAGTGTCCAAGCTCTCGGACCTCAGGAGAAAATCTGCTAAGTTCAGAGTTTGTGGGCATGGAAGTAGGGTCTGCCCCCTTTCCTGAGACATGTTGTATGGGCAGGGTCATTTTACTGGTGGGGAGAGGGACATTTCCATCAGATGAGCGAACCACGGTTGGCGGGCCCACATGGAGGCCCACCAGTATCATGGTGACTGGTTCCTGGAG
The DNA here is from genome assembly GCF_040938575.1 of Ambystoma mexicanum. Classification (NCBI taxonomy): domain Eukaryota; kingdom Metazoa; phylum Chordata; class Amphibia; order Caudata; family Ambystomatidae; genus Ambystoma; species Ambystoma mexicanum. Next base: position 494,162,429 of record NC_090936.1, on the reverse strand, counting down.
CATCTTGTGCACTACCTTGTTGAGAAGGGGAGTCGGGGGGAGGGCGGTAAGGGGCGAGCATAGACAAATTTCCCTGACCATGATATCCAGAGGCCGTTCCCCTTGGAGCGGTTCTGGGGTACCTGGAGGCGTAGTTTTGGCATTGGGCGTTCTCCTGAGCTGTGAACAGGTCCATCTCTCGGAAGCCCCATTCTGCGAAGACGTTGGACACAATGTCTTTGTGCAGATGCCATTCGTATTCTTCGGGCAGAGGAAAATCTCTGCTGAGCACGTCTGCCAGAAGATTGCGTTCCCCTGGAACATGTTTGAACAACAGAAACATCTTGTGTCAGAGCCCATATACAAATGTTTTGGGACAGCTTGGATAGCCCTGGAGAGTGAGTGCCCCCCTGTTTGTTCAGGTAATACATGGCTGTAGTGCTGTATGTTAGAATCAGCACCGTCTTCCGTTGTATTTGCGTCTGAAAGGCCTTTAATGCCTTGAACACCGCTAACAGCTCCAGCAAATTTATATGGTTGGACGCTACTTGAGGGGACCACACTCCATGTGCTGTCTGCTGAAGTAGGTGATTTCCCCCCCCCCCCCCACCCCGTGAGAGATGAGTGTCGTGAGAGTGGCTTCCGCTGCAGGGGTGGTGAAGGTCGTCCCTTTCAAGAGGTTCTCTCTTCACCACCACTGCAGAGAGAACGAGGGTTGGCGAGACAAATACCAGATCTTCCCATTGTCCGCTGGCCAGACACCACTGGCTGTTGAGCCACTCTTGCATGGGACACATGCGCAGCCACGCGTGGGGAACCAAGTATATGCACGACACCATCATTCGTAGCAAACGCATGGCTTTGCGCACCGTCACCTCCCGACTGGCTACATATTGAGGGATCTGAAAAAGCATGTTCTGAACCATCTCATTGGAGGGGAAGACGAGGCAGTCTTTCATCTGGATTAGAGCTCCCAGAAATTGTTTTGTTTGGCTGGTGACTAGACTGGATTTGTTCTCGTTGATAGAGCGCCCTAGACTGAACAGAAGGTCTATGGTCTTTTGTGTGTTAAAAACATGTGTCGTACGAGTCCCTTGTTATGAGCCATTCGTCGGAGTAAGGGTAAACCTGGACGGATAACCTGCGCAGGTGTGCAGCCGCTACTGCCAGGACCTTTCTAAACATCCTTGGTGCCGAGAAGATGCCGAAAAGGGGGGGGGGTACCTTGAATTGGTAATGCCTGTCCTCTATCATGAACCTTAGATATTTCCTGTGTGCTGGCAACATTGAAAGATGAAAATATGCATCTTTTATGTCCAAAGTTGCCATGTAGTCTCCCTGTTTCAACAGTGGGATCACCTCCTGTAGCGTTACCATGCGAAATTGAGGTTTTATGAACTTGTTCGCTGGGCACATGTCTAGAACAGGGGGCATGGTGAGGTCCTTTTTGGGTATAAGGAAGTAAACTGAATAAATACCCTTTGTTTACCTGAAGAATAGGGACGGCTTCAATGGCTTACTTTCCCAGCAGCGCTTCCACTGCTCAATTCAGAATCTACAGATCCGGTGAAAGGCGCCGTGAGCGCGGTGGTCTGAATTGTGGAGGTGGGTTAATTCCACACAGTACCCGTAGGCGACCACCTTTATGACCTACTGATCTGAAGTTATCCCCTCCCATGCCGTGAGGAAGGATGTTAAGCACCCCCCGACCGGGATGACATGGGAGGGGAAGTGGATCTGATGGTCATTTCTGACCGGAGGCTGCAGCTCCTCTAGGATTGGGGCCTCTACCTCTGATTTTGCCACGTCACTGACCCCTTGGTGGGTAGTATGCAGGGCTTCCAGATGTTTGTCTAGTATTAAAGTTTCCCGTGCCATAGTTGTTCTGACTTGCATGGGACTGCCCTCGAAAGGATCGCCGAGAATTATTTCCTCTCAGGGGGTGGGGGGGGAGGTCTTAAAGTGATTTGTTGCAGTGTCATGCTCTTTTTTGGCTGTTTTGAGGGCCTCATCGACCGCCTTTCCGAAGAGGTTAGCTTCTTCAATTGGTTTATTGATGCGTGTCCTGTGTTTCAGGCTTAAACCCTCAGGTACGAAGCCAAGCATACCTTTTAAGTAAGGTTCCTTGGGCTATAGATCTTCCGCTGTTTCAGCCATGTCCAGAGTGTTTTTTTTAATTACATTCTGGTTCACTTGCCTACCTTCGGACACAATAGGGAGAAGCTTGGACCTGATGGGCTCTGGGACCTCTTGGGGACGACCTTGTACTAGGTTCCATTGAGTGTCAGCATAACTCGCCAGTAGCGCAGTGTTATTCGCTATGCGCGTAGTATATGCGGCAGCCGAGGTAACCCAAAAGGTTATATGCCCTAGGTAAACGGATTCTCTATCTGAAGGTGCCTCCCCTGTAGCAAGGGGTACTCCTGCCCGTTTCCGTGTGGTAGTCGCTACCAGAGATTTTGGGGTGGCATGCCCTTGTATTGAGGGTCCAAAGGAGCTGGCTGAAATAAGTTTTCGACTCTTGGATTCACTGCCCGGGTTTGAGTTGGTGACACCAGGGAGGGAGCCAATCTTCTCTTAATAGAATTAAGGAGGGGGGAATGACCTGGCTAGAGGGAGGTTTCTCCTTAAGGATATCCTCTACAAAGTCCTGCTCAGGCACTGCCTCTTGCGTAGAGATTTGAAAATGCTCAGCTTCCTTCTTTAACATGGTATTGAAGGCCATTTGGTCGTATACAGGCGACGAATGGCAAGCCGGGGTGGACGGGGGCGGAATCCAGGCACAATACATCAGTGTCCTGATCTTGATGTGGAAGCGTCCATTAGTCCGTCCCCACTTGCTGGCTTTCTTCCCAATTGTCTGTGGCATCTGCCTGGTCCTCATCGTAATTCTTTAGGAACGAAGGTTCTTCATCCTCACTGTAGATGTCCCTATAAGTATCCATCTGGATGATGTCTTCATGATGGCCGGGGACAGAAGGCTGATCTTGGAAATGTGAAGCAGATTGAAGTGTAGGCTCACCACGAGATCTTTTCAGGGAAGGATGGTCAGAAAAGTTGATAATTCTCTCAAGATGGTCAATCCACCCCTCAAATGTCTCTCTTGTCCATTTAGAGGACCCAGAATGGCATACGGGTGGAAAAGCATCGTCTTCCGCCCTTTGGCGCCGAAAACTGTCTCCGGGTGTCGGAAAGAGGCTCTTGACTGTCCTCATAGGTATCATGAGAATCGGGGCACCCTGGAGTATCTAAAGATTTGTTCAGGGCCTACCCCGTGTTTTTCAAGGAACAGGAATAAGCCCAACCGCCAAAATAATTCTCCCCATGATCTGTTCAATTACCGCCAAATCGGCATGAGTTAGGGGGCCCGACGGTCTATCGGTAGACTTACTGCCTTCCGCTGCGTTAGAAGGCCTAGTCGTAATTTTTGGTCCTATCGCAGCCTTCGGAATTGTCTTAGCGTCGGATTTCTGTGCTTCGACGTGTAGACCTGATTCAGGGATAGCGTCCTTGTTGGTCTTGGAATGCCCAGTCGCAAGACGCTGTTATGGATGCGGGTAAGGCTTTGGATCTGAACGATCCAAAGAATTTGCCGAAATTTTCAACGGCCCTGCTGGTGCTTTTACCTTTTTCGACGTATCCGTTGAAATAGGTGTAGGGGTTGTGTGCTTACTGTAATGCGCTTGTACGCCCCTGTTGCCGGGTGTTGTCCCGAGACCAGAGTCAGGCCTTAAAGGGTCAGAGACGGGAGTGGCGGACCTAGAAGTGTCCGCCTCGAGGTCTATGACATCCGCAACAGATGTTGGGTCATCAGCGGTGCCCCTGTCACTTTTGGCGGGTGTGGCAGTGGGGGAGGGGGGCAAAGGGGTTCCACCCACGACATACCATACGCGGCCCACTGCTTTACACAGCGTTCCTTAAGGGTCTTAGGCCGAAGGAGTTTGCAAGCCTCTTTTCGTTGTGATCTAAGGGGAGACAGGAGTTGCAGGTCCTGTGTTCGTCCTTCCAAAGATATCTAGTCCTAATTTAGGACAGAACCTAAAATGAGTCCTTTCCATAGCCAAAGGGCAAGATGACCAGATCTACAGGGTAAAACGGGGGAAAGAGGAAAGCCATACCGGAAATATGGCCACGCTGACCCCACTCTCCCTACTGTAAAGGCTGGCCAGAAGGCCAGTGGATGCTTCAGCCGTCGGATCGTAGGCGCCGAACACCACCACCCTAGACAAGTCCCCCGTAGTCGTCTTCGAAGTTGTTCTTGGTGTTGAAATGACTTAAGGGGGAAATAACCGACAAGTCAGTTGGGATAAACAATGTCTCTTAAGAGCTCCGCTATAGGACGACCAGTTATCTGGGCAGAAAAAAAACAATCTGAGGGACTTCGGCGCATATGGGATTTTGGGTACACTACATGTCACAATAGGGATAGTGTTACAGACAAGCCTATGCCGACGTCCCCTTTCGGTCCCCGAAAGACCAGATGCAATACTTTGCGGTTACCGCTGGATGTCGGACCCTATGCACAGCAAGCAGATTAACAGGCATCAGAAACCAGGTTTGGAGGGCGTCCTCAAAACGGCGGCAGTGACAGAGCAAAGCAACTGGGTAAGCTGGTCAGTCCACTGGTTGGCCCAGGGACACTTTAGAGAAAGCTTACTTGCAGGTGATGGTGAAGGTGCCGAGAATAGTTGGTCACACTATTCCAATGGGTCGAAACATCTTTGCAGACCTTCTAGGACGACCAGATGCAGAGGGGTCCCACGGGACGACAACAGGCTCAAGGTGCCAAACCTTCCAGCGGGTCACCAGCCGTCGCTCGACTCAGCTTCGTACTTGCAGGATACTTGGATCCTATCCTTTGTTCGGTGAGAAATCAGGAGATCGACATGGTATGGGCGTTTTTGGCCTCCTTTTATCCAAAGTTCCCTTTGCGCCAAAACGGAGAGGGCCCAATGTGAGATCTGCTCTCAAACACTCCATAAGTGGACCAATCACGGACCACGAAGGTCCCAGTCATTCAGGGCACTTCAGACTCCATGGCACCGAGGATGTGTACTGGACTCAAACGTTCCAGCCCACATCCTGGAGGCACACACAAGGCATGCAGAAGCCTGCAAAAGCACTGGGTTTCGTGGGAAAGTGCATGACCAAATAAGGACTGACCCGAGTCGACTCAACCTGGGGAAGGTGAAGGGGCAAGATAACCAAAGGACAGGACAAAGAACCCTGTGGCAAGGCCATTTTGGAGCCAGGCCACCTATTCGTGCCAAACGCTGTTAACATGGCAGAAAAGGGTTAGAAAGAATGCGAAAAGATAATTGCCACTAGTCCTGCCCATGATACATCTGCACAGTTCATAAAAAGTCTGAGAGTTTCTAGTGCCTTTGGAAGTTGACTATGGACCCAAGTACACTGTACTGGAAGTTACATTGAGTACTCGTTTCATGTTGCACAAAAGTTGCAACATGGGAAAAGGACTAAGGGAAACAGTCTCCCACTACTGACTGTTTTAAGGGCATGTCAGTTTCCCCATAAAAAGTGAGAGAAAGCCCAGAGGAGTGCAGCTGAAGGCTGTGCTTCTCTGGCAAAGTCAGTCAATGGCGTCTAAACAGCAGCAAAAAGTTTGGGGGTGTACACATGGAGGGAAAATAACATAGAATTATGAAATCTTTCCCAACAGTCAAGCAAACAGGTTTCCTGTATTAAAATAAAATTATGGCATTTCAGCACGTTTCCTACCAGTGGTCTAGTTAACAAGTTAGTATTTCCATGTGAATTCCAGGAGAAAAAGGACAAAAGATGCCCATTCCTTAGGATAACGAGTTGGGCCACATGAGCTAATTTGACCTTTATGTTGAAGTGCACCAGCTAAGCACAATCAATCCCCGTCACCTCCCTTGGCCTCAGCTATTTTAGATGGTTTACTTTGCACCAACTGTATTTCCCTTCGCTCCTGCACTCTAGTCACAAATAACAACAATATCCTAAGGCTTAAAGAGCGCCATGACTGCTCACCATGCATATCTCTGACCCGTCCCAGAAGAATATAGACAAAGATCAAAACCAAGCTGATGTAGTGATTGGATCCCTTTCAAAATAGTATCCAGAACAGTTTGAGCCAATGTTCATGACCACTCTCCATCAGTCCTGTGCAAGTCAATAAAATCCACCCTTTCCATGTCCTTCAATGAAATTGCTCTTCAATTTGATATTTCAGGGAGGCCACCAGGAGGCGTATGGAAGATGGATGCCTGATTAAATAGCTCCGGTCCCCGTCATATGTACCAGTGATTTTGTGGCGGATTGCGAGCCGCGGGACCCATGCCATAGGGGTCCCCGGGCAGCGGCGCATTTCGGCCAGAGGAGATACCCGCACCCCGAGGTGACAAGGGAGACTCTTCCAAAGCAGCGTCCCACTTAGCAGAGGGGGAGAAGGCCGAGAAACGGACCAACAACGGCGCAGGGACTCGTGGACACATCAGTGAGTCCCCTTGCTGGGAGGAGCCGTAGTGGCGGGGAAAAGCGTGAAGCAGAGAGGCCCCAGCAGTCCCCCAGGGGGCATTAACAAGCAGCCGCACAGCGGACCCGTGTCGGAGGGAGCAGCGCAGGGAGCAGGAGAGAAGTGCCCCCGAATGCGAGACAGCCCACCCAAACCCCTAGACACCTTGTGAGGCAGTGCGCAAGGGCAGAGAGGCACTGGGCCACCGCGGGATGAGCGCACAGTGGGCAGCCAGACACAGAGGCCACACACGATGGAGGAACGTGCAGGCCTGGCAATAGCCCCTAACTGGGCACAGTGGATACAGGCGGCCCCAGCGCCATACAAGTCCCCAGCACCGAGGCAAGGGAAGGGTGAGGAGAGGCCGTGTAAGACTTAACAGACAAGGAAAGACCAGGGGGAGTGAGACAGCCTCCAAGCCCCCCAGGAGACACATGCAACGCCAATCAAGATTCTTGTGGAACCTGCAGCATGGTGAGGCCAGAACCGAACAGTAGTCAGTGAAAGCACAGTAAAGAGGGCACTGGAAACGGAGTGGAGAGGGAAGGTCTCCCCAAATCCCACCACACTCCGGTGTCAAGAGCACTGCCTGGGGCGCGGAAAGAAAAGAAGCAAGGAGGGAAAGCCACAGAGGTAACCCAACAACACTAGATAACCACCAAGTGAATGAGCTGGAAGATCGCTCTCTTGAAGTCCCAGTACCCAGACGGAGCGATCATGACGGCAGCAAACGCACAGGGAGGATCCCCACCCATGTGCCACGAAAATTGGTACCATAAAAAGTGACATCCAAATGATACTACAGGAAATCCACAGAATGCGCACGTACCTTGCAGCAAAGGTGGAAGATCTATCCACAAAGGTAGCCACCCTGTAAGAACAATTGGAAGGGGTGGAAGCGATCCAAGCCTCAGCAGGGGTGCTGGAATCCCAGATAGAGGTCCGCTTCCAGGACATTGAAAGGAGACAGTTTGACCTAGAGCTCAAAGTGGATGATATAGAGAACCGAGAGAGGCGCAACAACCTCTGCTTTTTTGGAATGGAAGAAAAAAAGAGGGGGAATCCGGGGCTGGACTTGAAAGAAAAGAAGAAAATCAAGAAATAGGGATGGTCCGAGGGGCCAAAAAAGGTGAACAAGTGGCTTTGGATCGGGTGCCAGGGCGGGTGGTGGCGCCAGGGGACCCTGATCATTGCTCACAAAGCTGCACTATGAACGAGACAAGGCCTACATCTTGGACAAAGCAAGAAGATTGGGGGTTATGGACTACAACAACTCTAAAGTGACTCTTTCAGGACATCTCAGCACAAACCCTCTTGAGACTGAAGAAATGTGGCCCATAAAACGGTGGCTACAGGAGAAAGGGGTGCGATACAGGTGGGGATACACTGTTGTACTCACATTTTGTACTGGGGAGAGCGATATCAGCTAGAGCACGAGGAAGACATCAAGAGGGCCACAGAGGACTTCATAGGACTCCCTCAGGATCATTTACGACTCCCCGTTACCTTACCTGTAGATTTTTTGTAAATTACATTTGTAAATATTGATTCTCCAAGTATTGATTCTGTATACCTGTGCAATGAAATTGTTTAGCTACTTTTGTAACTGACATGTGCCCAGATGCCTGTGGGCTAGGGGCGCTATATAAATAAAGAAATACAATAATACAGATATAATACAAATACAATCAACAGGAGGATGGAGGAGAGGTTAAGCCATCCAAAAGACACAAACTTAGAGGCCCAAAGATGGAACATGGAAGGCACAAAACACAGGGGGCCAGGAAATGTCAGAAGCTCAACACCCCGCTTACCAGACTTGAGGCGACCTGAAGGTACACGAGTCACTTTGATGCTTGTTGATAAACCCAGGAGGCTCAAGGAGCCCAGAGTGCACGAATCCATGATATTGTTTAAAGGTGTGCTTATGGAGAATGAGGGAAGGCGAAGCACAGGAGAGGTGCAGTACATATAGTTGAGAAAGAAGAGGTTTTTAGCCACTGCCATGCAACTGTCTGAGTTGTTTAATGAGGGGAGGTCATCTGCGAAGCACAGACCTGGTATCGGGGTGGGGGGGTTAGGGGGACTTTATAAAGGGGGTCGACACCAGATAGGGAGCAAGGTGTAAAGGGGTAAGGCAGCGCTATAATGTTGCGCTACTGGGCAAGGTTGAAAAAATTGTGTAAGAGAATAAGACAGGGACCTCTACCTTGGTGGTTCATCCATAATGCCCCGATACTAGACAACCAGACACTGAACGCCTTGTCTCGATGGGGACAGGGGAGGGAGGGGGCTTGGGGTGGGAAAGGCAGTGGGGGGGGTGTATAACACAAGCCGAACCCACATTGTTAGTGGGGAGAGCGAATGGATAGATGAGGGGACGGGTGGGCGGGTGAAATGCAGTACAACTCCACAACTAAACCAGGGTAAATGTCAAACCATGGGTGGGTGCACAGAGAAGATGCGAAGGGGAAATGGTTAACTGGAAAATGGCAATGCTAAATATAAGGGGATTGAACTGCCAGAAGAAAAGATCACATCGAATATGCTCCGCAAAGCCAATTTAGCAGGTCGTTAACTCCATAAAACGGGCAGGGGACATACCCACGACCATCTGCGAGAAGCTCTTAACGGTGATCCGCAAGCAGGGTAAGGACAAGGCGGACTGCGCCTCATATAGGCCCATATCTTTGCTCAACGTGGACGCAAAGATTTTTACAAGGATTCTGGCGTCCTGTTTAGAGGTACACCTCATACATCCAGACCAGACAGGGTTCATTCAAAAAAGGAAAGGATTAGATATTCTAAGAAAGTCCCTAAACATCCTATATTACCCGATAACGCAGAGAGGGGGCCCTGGTCCTCTCCCTTGATGCCGAAAAGGTGTTCGATAGGGTGAACTGCTCGTTCATGGAAGGGGTGCTGGAGGGGACAGGAATGGGAGAGTGGTGGATGCGATGGATCAGGGCCCTATATCATACCCAAAGGGAGAGAGTCAGTTAACGGGAACAGGTCTAGGACAATAGGACTCCACAGAGGGACAAGACAGGGGTGCACCCTGTCCACACTGCTGTATGCACCGGTGATGGAGCCATGGGTAATAAGCTTGAGACAGTCGAGAGACACAGCCAGAGTTCACATAGGGGGGGGAAAGAGTATAAGGCAGGCTTCTTAGTGGACGATGTGCTGCTCTACCTCACTAACCCACAGTCATTGGTGCCGGCCCTCTTAAAAAGGCAAAGGAATACAGGGAACGGTCAGTGTTCCGGGTCAACCTCTCCAAATCAGTGGTATTACTAATGGGAAACTGGTAACAGGCGGACATCGACTGGGTCGGTAAATGGGGGTTTTGGACGCAGCAGGAGGGCTTTCGCTACCTAGGGAAAGAAATTACAAGGGCACCGGAGAATTATTTGGGAAGAACTATCCCGCCCCTGTAGAATAAGATAGAGGAGGACCTGCGGCGCTGTGGTAGGATTGGGTTATGCTGGATGGCATGGCTGAAATATCAAGATGACGGTCTTCCCCAAGCTGCTGTTAGTCTTCCAAATGCTCCCTACGAAAGTGCTGGCCACAGTTCAGAAGGCCCTCTTAAGGTATTCTGGGCAGGAGCGAAACCTTGGGTAGCGCACAAGGTGATCTTATTAGCAAAAGATGACCGAGTGGAATTCAAAGACCTGGGAGCATACTACAGAGCGGCGCAGCTGCGGATTATAGTTGACCACCTACACCCTCAGCACAAAGCAGCAATGGGTCCATATGGACAATGCCAACCTACGGCCAGTAACGCTGGGTGAGTGGATGTGGGTTCCACAAAGTGAAATCCCTAGGCGAGTATTGACACATCTCATCTTAAAAGTGTTCTAGTCAATCTGGCGTGAGGGTTGCCAACGTGGCCCTCTCCTTAGCATTATCGGGGTACCACCTATACAAAATCACATCACAGACCCTCTGAGGTTCCAACAGTGGTGCGAGGCGGGGCTTTCCAAGGCGGGACAGTTGTGGGGAGAGAAAGAATTTATGTCATTAACCAGACTGGAGGGTCGGCTGGAAATTAAGAGGCTCTCGCCCTTTAAGTATTTACAGTTAAAGGGGGTCCTGACGAAACCTACATGGGGAGATAATCTATCCCGAGAACGTACCCCCTGCAAAAAAGTACTGTTACAGGAAACCACTACCAAAGGAAGGATATCCAGGCTGTACAGGGAACTGAGGAGGGGCGAACCCATAGATACATTGCCAGCAAAAGGGGGGTGGGGGGAATGGGAGGAAGGCCTGGGTATTGGCCCAACCATCCAGCTGTGGGGTAAAATGTGCAGAGGGGTGAAAAAGTCCACATTATCCCTGCAATATAGAATGCAGACATTCAAACTACTGCATAGATGGCACTATCCGCCAGCAACACTAGCAAAAATGTACCCAGGGGTTGATGCTCACTGCTGGCGCTTTGGGAGGGCAAAGGGGGACTACTGTCATGTGGTGGAAATGCTCACTTCGCCAGACATTTTGGAAAGAGTTGCTGGGGTGGTTAAAGGGACTAGACGGGATAGATGGATGCTTGGAACCCAGTTTACTGCTGTTTGGGGTGTGCAAGAAGGGGGCAGAGGGGGTGGAGGAGGGTCACATGGTCCACACCCTGTTGGTGGCAGGGAGAAGCTGAATAGCTCAACAATGGAAGAGGGGTTTATGCCCACAGAGAAGGAATGGGTCCAAATAGGAGTCTAGTTGAACTAGATACAGGGGGGAGGGATAAAGGGTGGAGGGAGGGAGGGTGTACGTAACTCATATGTTCTACACGTCGATGTTGATGGATCTAAAATTCAAAAATGACAAAGATTTGATTTCCAAAAATAAATTGGTATTTCAGCTAGAAGTCTCAAGATATTTGATCTATTCATTGCCAGGTGTTGATATTCTGGGAGTACACCTTCTACAAAACTTGAGATGGGGAGCACACCCCAAAGATCCTGTGAAAGATCTGCAAAATGTGAAAGGCCTTTCGGTATCCGACTCAGTTGAATGTATACAACTGATCCAGTTCCTTTCAAGCCTTTAAGTACAATATACACTTGAGAGATTGGTTTATTTGTACTCAATGCTTAAGCAGCAAATGCTTACCAATTGGCTCTCCTGCCTGTAAAAAGCTGCCAGTCCGACCAGGGCACCTAGCCCTAGTCAGCGGTTGATTCTTTGATAAACATTCCTTCATCACCACACCTCAGCCTAAACATTTTTTGGATCAGTTTGAATTGCAAGCAAAATCCTAGAATCAACTGGCAGCACACTAGAACCAACTAAAACAGGTGTTGGATCAATTTGAATCTCATGTGAGACAAGATATTCGGAAGACACCGGGCTGGATTAACCCAGGGGAGCAGGTAACCACCTCTTCACGCCCCACCATGCACGGGTTCCTCCTCTCCATTCCCTCCACCAAAACACAAACCTGCGAGAAAGCCACCAGTATAGGCTTCTCGAAAGCATCTTCAATTGAGGGTTGTCTCAATAAAGTTTGCAAAAATGTCCTTGACGCTTGCTTGCTCAGATTGCGTGCAGACTTGTTATGCTGTTTTTTCTTTGACTGCACCGCTTTACTTGAATTACTTTACATGAAAAAGTGAATAAACAACAAACTTATTAGTACAGCAGATTAGTGGAGCCACATCCACAGTTTCAAGATCAGCATCATCGGAGTGTACGATATTCGTCAGCCCTGGAGACGCTTAAACAAGAACTGCCACATCAGGGCTATCGCATTCAAAGAATCAGCACTAGTTACCATGGGATCCTTCACCTCATGAATCAGAATAGCTGAATACTCTTCCAAGGGTGGGGGCACATACTTCATTACCTGATGCCCTTTCAACAGTGTTTTCAAATCGTAAAATTGATATCCCTCAAGTCAGGACTCCAATGTGAAATTTGAAGAGCACAAATTCAAGCAAAACAGAGTGGACCTTTGTTTCTGTTTTTTAATCCTTCAAATAAGGACACCAAAACACACAACACTTAGAGTTCTTGGAAGGCTCGCTCATTCCCCCAATGCTAATATGGTCAATTTGTTTAAGGTTGCTGGAAAGCTGCCTCGGAGGTACCCGACCTGCTGTTGATGAATAAGACTTAATAGAAGAAGCAAAGTCTTGGGAACCAGCCTCCGAAAAAATAGGTGGTGTAATTGAATATTAACCATCTGACACACACTGATCGATTCCAAGAGTCTCTAGTAAACACATCCTCATCTGGGATCAATGGGCAGAGCTGCCCATACTCAGGCCAACTACATGATGGACCAGTAGCAGTGTCCTGCATTGCCTAAAGTGCTGGCACCAAATTGAAGAATGAGGAGATCTCAACTTCTTAGGTTTTTAAAGTTGTTCCCAACTGGCGAAAGTTGCCAGCAGCACGGCTGCAAGCCACGCAGTATCTCCATCCAGTGATCAGGGTAGGAGTAAATCAGTGGCCCTTTGTAAAGCCAACAGAGTAGTCCCATTCATGCTGTACTAACTGCTCTTACTGCAAAGGTTATACAAGCACGCCAGAGTAAGATATTGGTAGTTCTCAGCACTCCTATGGCTCAATTGTGCTTCAAACCGCCAAACTGCTTCTCTCACATAGCCGCACTCCACATGACCATTTCAATAGTCGCCAGGTGAGTGCTCCAGCCAGCCAGATGAAAATAGAAAGACGCAAAAAGTCTGTGGAACTCGTTTAGCTCCTCCTGCAAAACTGCTCATCAGAGACAAACGCACACCGCAAAAAGTCACAATGCTTGTCGCCAGAATGCATCTGATTGCAGGTAAAGTATGTGTGTTGTTGAAATGTTAATAAGAAGAGATGCAACTTAGTTTCTGTTAAGTACAGATGTTTTTTAATCTTTCATGTAAAGCTGCTCGGGTGAGAGCAAAAAGAACAGAGGAATGGAAGGATACAAAGAGACTTGTTCTCAATGTTATGTGTTACCCCTTAGAGGACGGGGGGGGAAAAAGCTTTAACCCTTTCGCCCTAACCATCCACACAAACACCCCCATCCCCCCAAACTCAGATTTTCCCAGATGACTGGATGGATTGACTGGGAGTCACAGGAGGTTAGTTTTCCCGCATTTGGTTCTGGTGAGATGCCCAGGAGCTGTGGGCGCAGGATTCGGCCGGTCAGCACAGGAGCAGAGTGCAACCCATAGCGATGGAGAAATGCAGAAAGCACTGATGCAGACCTCTTCAGAAAACTTCACACGACCAGGGAAGGAGAGTTCCATCAATGGCAACCTCACACAGATGGCAGGCGTCCTTCGAGTCACAGTTGAAGACCTTCCAGAGCAGGATCCTTAAAATTTGTCAGCAAGGTGACTTGAACAACAAACTGGCGACAAGTCCCACCAGTCTAGGGGTTGAAGCACCACACTGGGCATTTGCATATCAGGTAGTCCACAACACAGCTTCACGGGGTCAGACACAGGAAAGGGTGCTGGGCCTCTTCAGGAGTCTTCTGCGGATCTTCAGGCCACTGTTCATCTACACAGGATTCTTAGCTCCAACGCTGATTAGAAGAAATGGCTGCAGGATTCCTCTTATCCAAAAACCAGCTTGAAAATAGTGTAAGCCCACCCATGGTAAGGATCTGCACCATTATAACAGCCAGCAGTGGTCCAATAAGGGATTGCTGACCCCAGGCACATACAAACTAACCAACAATTTTTAAGTGTAAATGGCTAAGGTGATGCAAAAGTATCCCCACAGCACTGCTTTGTAAGATGTGTGCAAGGTTAAAAAGTTACAAAAGTGTTAAAGTTAAAAGGGAAACAGTTTCCCAGTACTGATAGTCTGAAGGACTGATTTGTGTCCCCATATCAAAATGAGCACGCGGCCAGGTGAGTGAAGCTGAAGGCGTCACTTCCCTGTAAAAAGTCAAGACAGGTTCAGAAACAAAAGCAAAAAGTCTGAGTCCAAAGAACTAAGGCGGGAAAGTTGCCAAAGAGATCATTCCTAACACTGTATATAGGGTATCTGACTGGTTTGTGGCAGACTACCAAATATATAGTTTGGTGTACAGGATGTACCCTGGTGATGGCTCGATTGTATGATAGGTTATTTATAACGCGCTTAACACCCAGAGGTTTCTAAGCGCAGACCCAGGGATCGAACCTGCGTGCTCTGTCGTCTTGCTTCCAACGCGAGAACGTTGCCGCCAAGCTATCCTCCCGAGACATTAAAAGCCATGCATGGCTTTCCATAACTTAGGCCATGATTTGGGGAAATTCACACTATCCCAATTTTTAAAGGATTGGTGCTCTTGTCGGCACCCTCCGCAAAAGGCTGCTTTAGAGGATCCACTATGTTTAATAGCTTTGTCTGCAGAACATCTAGTTTAAAGGAAATTCCTCACATTCAAAAGAAAGTGCAGTAATTGGAACGCATTACGAGGTAGTCCCCACATTATTCCTTCGGCAGGGTTGCTGCACATCCTTTGCCTTGAGCAGTTCCTTATTGGCCTTTGCAAGTGCTTTGAGTATCTGTTTGCAAAACAGTGTACACGCATAAAAGGATCTATGGATTACATTGGCCTGTGACAGCTTGGAATGCTGCTGTCTCACAAGTGTACAAGCTGCTCTACATCATATTACTAGATGAATGGCTTGAATCATTCGGAAGTCCACTTGGATGTGATTCACTAGCTCCTCTTTCATCCAAATTCACTAGTTAATAAAGCAAAAGAATAAGCAATCTAGCAATTTTAAGCTCCCCAGCAGCTAACTGTTTCGTATAGAAACTAGCATTGTAGTGTCCTAGCGATGAGGTGGGCCTGGAATAAAAGAATGCTTTCTTGCAGTCGTCACAACGAAGTCTGGTAAGGTGAACAGATCTTAAGAAGTGGGGTCCCCTTCAATGTAATAAGGCATTGAGATGCAAGCATATTTCCATTATCTTTATTTGTAGCAGCGGACCTAACAAACTGGATTTTAAAACCACTGCATTTGATTAGTAGTACCTTGTAAGAAAATTAATGATTTAGTGAAAATCTGCACTCAAAAGATTTGTCCTCCTGTAGCAGATAATATTTTGGCACAACCCTTCACTGTGTTAAATGAAACAGTTGGCCATTTGACGAAGTTGTTAATGGATAATACACCTGCATCTGAAGATTCCACTGTAGAGTTTACCAACATAACATTTCCAAGCTTTTAACACAATCCCTTGCTTCCACTGACATCAGGTGCCGAGTGGTGTTTCAATGCCGACTATTCTACTTTTTTTCTCGATTTCCTGTCCAGCAAGATACTGAAATAAAAATCCCTTTTATAAAACCGCTTTTGCAGGAAAGTTTCATGAACTTATAGTAAAACATGTAAAAAGGAGCAAAATGTGCCAAGAAAGCGACACTACTACTTTTTAACAAGAACACGGATGCATTATTGGGACAATTTTAGGCATTTTGTTATAGTTTAAATTGAGAAAGAAAAGTGGCTAAATGGGTTATCAGATATTTTTGTACAACATTGACGTTATAGTGCTCCCATTCTAGTAAATTGCAGCACAGCTACTGCCTTTGAGTAGAGTAGGGCAGAGAATCCTTGCTGGCACATGATTTTTGGAGCATATGTATTTTTCCCATACTAAGTGAAGGGCCAGAAAGGACTGTGGAAAATGTACCTTTCCCTACATTTTTGGGAGCACTCCTGCACATGTCTAGCTTTAGTGCATGCCTGCATATTGTGCACTACAATGCTCAAGATCTGTCGAACGTATTGGGAAGGAACCATGGTCCTCCTGAAACCCCAATCGCTTTAGAGTTAGGCAAGACCTCTTTAAGGCGCTATAATGGACTAGAGGGGAGGGGGGGCACTGGGAAGGCTTTCATGCAAACAATCAAATACACAGACATAAGCAAACACTGAAGAAGGTAGTTATTGTCTAAATCTAAGGCGCAATTAACTATTAGCTGGATAGATTTCTAATGTCAGATCCTAGGCATTGTAAAACCTCAAGTGCTATAGACCAGTCTAGCTCCTTCCCAGAAGGAATGCGGCCTGTGGGATCTCAAAATTTACCAGAGGCGCTTATGCAGTGTTGGTCACTATAGCCACCACTGGCAGCACAAACTGACTCACCAGCTGTCTACTGTCCGTCAAGGGTCCATGCAGGTTAAAAATTGGAATTACATGTTCTGTGCGACAAAATGCAGAATGAGAAATTATAAAAGTAAAGTGTGGAGGAGACTACAGGACCCAGATAAAACGAGCAGAATGAGTGGAATATGGAGAAAATGACTGGAAAATGTTTGGTTTTTCCTTGGGCTAGGTCTCAAGGTTTGTAAAAGTCTGCAGAGCTAGCAAAATGTAGAACAGCATGCCCTGAATAAATCACTGACGACAAAGAAAGGTGGCTTTGGAGCATCCCTATTAAGGGAAAAAGACGGATTGGGATGAAGCCATGATCCACATCCAGTGACACCACCACAGCAAGCCAGGCCTACATAAATCCCTGCCTGAAACCACTTCATTTCAGGCAGCAGAGTCCTTTGTTACCATCCTCATTTTTTAAGATTAAACTTGTTATCCTTACAAGATCGCCTTTTTGCCTTATTTCCTTAGAGGGGTGTATTTATTCTGGTGTGAAATAATTGGGGACACCCTTACAAACATTTCAAGCCCCGTCTATTGTGTTTTATTGTCCTTTCTGCAGTCTAACTCCCAGGCAGTATTATGATGTGGCCATATAAGGGCATACTCTTTGCAGGCTTTAGTCAGTGACTGTGAAGCACCCTCTGTGCATTGAGCTGGTTTGTTCTGGGTATGGGGCTTCAGACAGACCCAATATAGATTGAAAACCTAATGCTAGGTCATGGCTTTACCAGAGCCGCTATCCCTGATTGGCTAGCCCCCTGTAAGATCGAAAACAGCTGTACCCTCTAGAATGGGCTCAGAACAAGCAGGTAAGTATTTAGAGGATTAAGCTAGGGTCTGATGCCGTTCTGCAATCTACCGCTGAAGCCAAGTAATCAAAAGGCAGAGAGCTTGTCCACCAATACCTGAACAAATATTGGCCAAACCATTCACCACAAGGCAAAGTTCTGGTCTTCAACTAGACAGGCAAGACCTTCCACAGTGCTGGTCTGCCTTAAACTGGAGGGCCTAAACAATTTTGAGTCCTGAATAGCAAATGCTGTCCAAATGGAGCTCTAAGGAGACAATGTCCTTTACCTGCAGCAGATCATCATAAATGAGCTTTTCTGTTGCGGCTATCTCATGCAGGGAGGTGCTCAGAATCATGCAGTGTTCTTGGCACATCGCTTATCTGTTGCCCTCTACAAGAAGTGGGGTAGAGTCCTGTGTTTCATCTTACTTTAGCCTGCAACACTGAAGGGGTCCCTTCAACAATAGTTGTGCCTGAGGTGCCCTGCGTTCTTCACTCAGTGACAGCCAAGTTCATCCTGGTGGTGATGTATTTCTGAAAGGTCATCGAGGACACCAGAACTGCCAAATCACCAGACCCAGGTGTCAGTTATTTAAAGTTCACTCTGCACCTACGACGCCAGGACCTCCAACCTCAGAACAAACGATGAGAGCAGTTGGCCCAAATAGCTCTAATTTACTTGGGGTGATAGACCTGATGAGAGTTCTAAGGGGTGGGTTGCTTGCTTGTTTTCAAGCCTCCATATTCAGCATCCATTTTAGCCAGCATTAAGTACTAACCTGGAGTTACCTGGGCCAGGCCTTTGGTGGTGGCACTTAATACTAGGCATGCTCTCTTGGCCAACAAAGGAAGATGCCCTAGCCCAACAAGGGAAGACTGTCCATTATACACACATTTTGTACCACCTCTACTACGATCTACCACACCAGCCCCATTGCTTCCTTTGGGAGAACTGCTAAACTTTGAAAAATCCTTTAATAGCCAAAATGTGGTTACTTACCAAGAAGATCGGTCTACTCTTCTTGGAATAGGTCTTGGACTAGTTAAGATTAGCACTGAGTGCTTGAGTTACTGTATAAGATTAAAGACCTATGATATAGTCTATATGATAGTTTCCCCCCTATATAACGTCATGTTTGAAGTTTCAGACACAAGGTTGTTGGTTGATTGGAATACTTGTAAGTAATTAACAGTAATGTGATCATACTTCAGATTTTTAGGACACAGTAAAACCTATTTATTAATAATTGAACCATCAAAACTTTTATAGTCGACATTGAAACTACATTCTAGTTTGTATTTAATACAGAAGAAAAATCTGGACTATTGTGAGGAATTGGGAAGTCCCTGTGTTGCAGATATCTTTTGTGGAAGCTTTGCCAACATGGAGCACACAGATGCTAGATTACATTGCAAACCCGCCGATGCATTATGATGTTGTTACGCTGCCATTAACGTAACCGATGAGAAACTTGCTCAGTTTCAGGACAGCGGACCGGGGATAAAGACGGGAGGCTTTTTCCCATTTATTGATGGGTAGCCTGTGGGAATTTTTCATGTTCTCCTGTTTTCATGTTTTTATTATTTTCAGACTGTTCAAGTGTTTGACAACTCGATGTTTTAAGTTACTGAGTGTGGTTTTGGCGAACTGATATCCTGGTATGATCTATATCTGGATTCCATAATTTATGGGGATTTAGATAGATTGGTGGGATCTCGTACTGACACAGGACCTGTGGAACAGTTTGCCTTGGTCTTGTTGCATTTACATGTCATTGGAGTGAACTGTGCAAAGAACCTAGGGCTTTCTGGTAAGTTGCGTTCCTTGTTCCTTTCGGGTGTTCATGACCTGCTGAATTGTGCCTGAACTGGTAACAGCAGTTGCAGACAGGTCTTGCCTGCGCCGGGCAGTTTTATGTTCCATAGACCGAAAAAGGAGAAATGAAGCAGTACTACCATTTTAGGCTCCTTGTCGGAACAGCTGAACTCCAGGTGAGTCTGTGTGGAGTTCTTTAACATGACTATTGTGCAAGTAGTAACTCGTTCATGTGATTCTACTCCACACCCTGAGATTTAGCATTTAAAATGGCATCCCGCCTCATGCCCTAACTTAATGTTTTTTCCTATTCTTTGGCTGTTGCATTTGAAGGAAAGACTAAGGCTTTCTTGTGATTTTGGACAATAAGTTACAAATATACACATGAACCGTGAACATTTCAACTCATGTTGAAATGTTTATGTTTGAAGGTTAGTCAGCAATTTTGACAAATGTATTAAGTTCTTCTGCTCTATAAAAAAAAATATTGATGAAACTGCCAAGTAACTTGAGAATCTTTCTTTGTGTAGAGTTTCATTCCTCCAGAAGCACAACAATATTAGTGAAACACCTGAAGATGACAATTATTAGACCTACTAGATTCTTGCCCCATTTAAACTCTGGCATCAATGATCTAAATACAAGCATCCTCCCTATTGTTGGGGCTCATCATATGTTAACTCCCGACCAATGGATTCAATGCTATGCTACTAGACCAACACCTAATCAACCTTGCTCTACCACTGTAAAGAATTATAGGCTGTGGTCTAGACTGAATAATACTTAATTACATCCACTAGCCAATTTTTCCATTGTAAGCAAAGACCAACCAATATAATAAAAACCGGGCTGGTCAGAGCTACTCACCTCATGACTTTAACAAGGTGAACAACAAATCGCTGCATATCAAATGTGCTCTCATCAACGCGGGATCCAAGGTAGCCCATGCAATAGACATTGCCGACCTGATAATCTCTAAACAACTAGACCTCTTAGCAAAAAACAGACGTGGCTCCAGGCAGCTGCTGGATCTTACCTCCTACTTGCGATCCCTGATAACTACACAATCCTGAGATCAGACAGAGAAACCTTCAGAGGCGGCGGCATTTCCTTTATCGCCTAAATCCAATCTGGGACTTAGAGTTGCCACACATCCTTCATGCACTTCAGGTGAACTGTTGACAGTTAAAATACCTATTACTAATTCTCGCACTAACTATGCACCTGTTATATAGACCTCCCGGCCCTATTGGTTCATTTGAGGAAGACATCACAACATGACTCAACTAATACTAAACCTCTCACAAATTCTAATTTTAGGAGACTTTAATCTAGGTCTGGACGACCCCAATGATCAACATGCTTTGGCACTTGCCAACACGATAACAGATTTAGGTTTTACCCAAAGGGTCAATAGACCAACACACGTCAAAGGGAGAACCTTAGACTGGGTAGCGGACCTTAATTGTGAAGCATTAATAATGCCCATTGAACCTGAACGACTGGACAGACCATCTACGGGCCTTCACTATCCAAGACAACCCTCCACCGATCAGGACCAACCTTTACTAGGAATAAACGTAATATCACTGTTGACAAGTTAGGGCCTCATCTCCTCCCTATTTTAAATTCTCTACCTGTTACTTCAGACTTCTATAATTTGTATAGATTTATATATTTCTACCGTCACCTAAGCAATAGATAACACTTCGCCCTTAAAAATATGCAAAGGCAAACCTAAAGTCCACCTCAATTCATGGTTTACCCCTTATCCCAAAGCCTTACGGGCAGAAAAAAAGTAAAGTAGAAGCCATTTGGAAAAATTGGCCAACAGCCTTAAAGATAACCTACTGAAAATCATAAACAAATACAAATTGAAGATCCCGCAAACTAAACAGGATACATACAATGATGGGATTAACAAAGCCAGCTCTAGCACTAGAGAATTATGTCATCCTAAAAGAAATTGAATCCCCTGTCCCTCCTATGGACACTTGCCCCAAGGATAAAACCTGGTACACCAATATTCAAAAATGCACTAATAAAATTGCTCTCCTTCAAAATAAAATAGCAGCCAAGAAATGCAACTTTCCCAACCCGGGTACCCACCCTTCAGAGTCCACCATCATATCCACTAACCCTCCCCAGCGATTCAAATTTGCCCGTGTTTCCACCCAAGAAGTGGTAGACATAGCTTTTCTAAAACCTTCTAGATGTCAGGGTGAAATCTGCCCAGCCTCTATAATCAAAGAAGCTGCTAGAGACTTACCACCTTTCATTACTACTGGAACTTCATTTAAAACATGCACTGTCCCCAAGAACCTCAAGGACGCCTGGGTCTTACCACTCTTAAAGAAACCCACATTGGACACAAATATCCCAACTAGAGACCTAGAACTACAGTCCCTTTTCTTTTAAAAATAATGGACAAAGCAGCCTACCTCCAGATACAGTCATACTGGGAGAGCAATAATCTACTAGGGCTCAGGCAGTCTGCATCCAGACTTAAGCATGGCAGAGAAGCGGCCTCAATTTATCTGAAGAACCAAATCGATGAAATAAATGACAATGGGAAATTGGCCCTACTACTCTTATGAGACCTTTTCACAGCCTTTGACTTGGTAGATCATGAAGTGCTTTGCAAGCACTTGTCCATAGCTGCCTACTTCTCCCCGGAATCAACAGCCGGGATTCAATAGTTTCTGAATAATAGGTCTACGCGAGTGATCTCAACCTCTGATTCAGCAGAACCTACACCTATAAGATGTGGAGTTCCGCAAGGTTCATGCGTATCGCCTACTATGTACAATATTTTCACTAAGCCACTGTTAGATGACAGACAATCTAGGTGTCACCTACATTAACTATGCAGATGACACCCAGATCCTCATCCTCCCAACTGGCGACTATGACACTGACTTGGCTGGGGTCAATAAAATGCATCTAATCATTCAGGCCTTGATGGCCTCTGTCTGAATGATGAAAAAAGACAGAGCTCTTGCTTCTGGGAGCACCTGCCAATCTTAACCAACTTAGTATTCAATTCCAATCTTTCAACATCGATGGCATTGATATCAAAGTGGCGAAGGAGGTAAAAAAAAACAGGGTTTCTACCTAGACTCCGCTTTGAACATGCAAAAAGTAAGTCAACGCTACGGCCTCAGCAACAGCTCACACTTGCAAGCTGATCCATGCATGCAAAACATTCTTATCCACAACCAGCTGTATTATACTTGCGAAAGCATTAATTCTCTCGAAACTAGTCTATTGCAATGCTCTCTACCTTGGCTCAAGTAAATATATTGTCAAACTTCACATTTTACAGAACAATGCATTAAGAACAGTGCTTAGCATTCCAAGAAGACAAAACGTTTCGAAGGCTAGGCACAAGACTAATTGGCTGTCCGTCAATGAAATAATACAATTTAAAGTTGCTTCCCTTACATATAAATGCCTAACGAACTCTGCCCCAATATACCTAATGGAGAAACTTGTCAAAAACAAATTGACACACCCCACTAGGACCTTGCACTCATTCTGCCTTACTGTCCATAGATATAAGCTGAAGAAAGTAGGGGGTTGCAGCTTTCTTGTCATGGCAGCCAGGCTTTGGAATTCCCTGCTTCAACCTTAAAAGCTGACCAGTCCGTCTTTAGCTTTAGGAAAAGTACCAAATGTTGGCTCCTGGCTAATGATCTATGACCGGCTCTAGCATGTCATTATTAGTCGTAGCTCAAATACTACACTACTTGTATCTATGCAAAGTGACACTGTTATTTTCTGATGTATTATGTTATTTTCCCTGTGTAAATAATGTAAAGAATGCACTGAAATTATTCTACCATGCATTATATGCAACCTGTAATCTATCAATAAGTTATAACGCACCCAGATACCTCAGGGTGCGGAGCACAATATAAATAAACAAATAATAACTAGAAAAATGAGAGGATAAGAATATCAGAAAAGCAAGGCTATCAAGGCCAAAATAACAAAAATAAGTTGACATTTGAAATTATGATTACATGCAATTGACCACAATCCAGATATAAAATTAGAAAATGAAGATCTGAAAATATTTAAATAAATATAAAGAAATTGAGCAAGTCAATATTGAAGATAATGGTCAAGACCGACCAATAATGGCCATCCAATATTAAACACTTTGGACAAGAAAAAGTTACTTTGCACAATTATTATCAACCATACATGAACTGTCACCATCATTTCAACAATATCCCCTTTTTCTTTTTTTAAGTTATTTTTGTATATCACATGTTTTATAATGTATTTATTGTTCATATAATCTTTTCACCAATAATACACTTATTACAGTTTTTTAGATCTTGTTAGAGAATTAAGGTTCCCAAAGTAAAAACAATTATTTTCCCCCAATTTAAGGCTATTGGTAGTGTTATTATTCAAAGTGAATTAGCATGTGTCCCATTTTGGCCTTAAGTTTTGTGGTAAATCAGACATAGGAGATGGACAAGTAGACATTATCAAGCATCTCAAGTTTATTAAAGTATAGAAAAGGCCTCCACTATCCCGATTTCTATGATAAAGAAGATTCCCTACCCTAGAAAATAAAAGAGTGCTCATAAGGATTCTGGTTAGGGAGATTTATCATTTTTATGCTTCGTCCCCTCTCCTAGTGAGACCCCCAGTGCCTTTTGCTGGACTTCTGGAACTTTTTCTGAAATCCTGAATGAGTGGAGCCTTTATCCACTCATTGATTTTTATGAGCTGTCTTTTGGAACTCTTCTTTGTATTTTACCTGTCCTAGACAGTCTATGTTCCTCCATAACTCTTAAAGGCATCTGTGTCCTACTATTGCAGCTCGCAGCTTCTTATAGACAGTGTTGGGGGGGACCCTTAGGGTCCTCCTTGAGATTCTTTTTCTATATCTTAGAGTAACTACAGTTCTTAAGGATAGAGAGATATCTTGTATCTCTCCAAAAACAGTCTGAGAAATTGGCACACACCACCTTATGTGCAGTGCCAAAGGGATACCTAGTATCCCCCTTCTCTCTGCTCCTGTGACTTTTTAGTCACAGACTATCTCCTAGTTATGGCTGGTGGCAGTGGACGTGTTCTACCAACTATTGTGTGATTTTTCTACACAAGGCTATGCCTATAAGCTCGGTAGTGCACAATAGGGGCACCCAAGTATCAACTCATGGCCTCCCTAGGCTCCAGAGCGTCTGGGCAATTAGGAAGTGGGGGAGGAGTTTTTAACCCCCTTTCCTTTGTCTGCCAGAGTGCCTGAATAGGACCAGCTCCCACTGGGGGTCTGGCTGGCCTAATTGGACAGCCAAACGCCCATTTCTGTAAACTGCAGCAGAAAATTGCAGAGGAATGAGTGCCGGAAATGTATAAAAGGTGAGGCTCCTGTAGTGAAAAGCAAGTCGACCACCGGAAGCTGAAGTAAGCGAAGTAGACTACCAGAGACACCGGTAGACCTTTTGCAAAACTGAAGCGTCCACTGCTAGGCCGACCCCATTTTCTGTGCGATAGAGGAACTCCGAAGAGGACGAATCCTTCCATTTGATTGGTGGCACCAGCCAGTCCCAAGACGAACTTTGATTTGAGCCATCTACCGAAGTTGGGTGCGTTTCCAAAGCTGAGGAACCCCAATACCAGGAGACCCACTGTCCCTTTCGAGTGCATCGTCGTGGAAAGACTGAATCCCTTCAAGGCTTTGCTAAGCCCTCAAGGACACTCCAGATACACAATCCAACGCATCCCCACCCCCTCAGAGTGTGGGACAGCAGAAACGGAAGATTTACCGGGCGAATTGCATCCAATTGTTGGTGCTGCAGAAAAGGTGCATAAACCGCAGAGTGACCAAAGAAGTTGATGAAAACCATGCCAGAGGTCCTGCCTCGTAACTGCTGCTGAAATATCCAGTCCATTGTCCTGCCTTCAGTCATCAGACCAAGGAATCCAGGGGTCAGGTCCAGAGCTGCAACCTCACTGAGCATCCCCCACAAATGTTTCCTTGTAACCAAAGGAACTGTGGGGGGGGGGGGGGGGGGGGGGGGGGGGAGTACTGCTTATCTTATTCCAGAAAGTCGCTCCAGAGAGTTGGAGTGCACGTAGAGGTGTCCAGGGCAACCCCCTCTTACCTCAGACTCAAGCCGCAGCTTGTCTCCCTGTACTGAGTCCTTTAACAGGATCTCCAACATTGGTTAAGCATTTTTGTATCTTCTTTCATAGAGACTATAAAGTATCCACAGGAACTTTTGACTTCTGCTGCTTTTCAAGACCTTGAGCCTCTCCAAACTGCCTTCTAGCTAGGGTTGTGTTTCAGACTTTAAAAAAACTTGCTGTGCAGGGCAACTGCCTCAAGAACCTGAAGTTCTGCTAGGATCACACTAACCAACTGTTCTCCTTCCCATAAATCACTCATATGTGTTTGCTGACTAAATGCAATTACTGTATTCCTTTGTGGGTGTGCATTATAACCGATAGTACAGTTAGACCTCTCAAACTCCTGTAACAATTGTGCATTCAGCAACTACCAACTAAGAAGTGGCCTTTTTAAAGTAAACTATACCTATGTGTGTTGCTTTATTGGGCCAAGCAATTTACAGTGAGTAGTGTAAATATAATACATCTACATTTTAATATACATTTATGCGTTTTTGATATGCATTACTTACTAGGTTCAGTGTACTTACCAACAGCTGACATCTTCCTCTTAAGAAAAGCCTGACCCCTCTGCAACTCTACCAAGGTCTATGAGTAATACATACTGATACTGAGAGTTGGGGAACTATAAACCACTGGGATAGATTGCTAAAGTCTGACCGCTAAGTGGGAATTTAGGAAAACATGCCCAACACGTCTCGCATACATAAACCTTGGCCTCTGTCTAAAACTATGCTACCCTATGAACTGACCATACAACTAACAACAAAAGCATAACTGTTGGGCAAGATTGTATGCAGTACCATGTGGGAGACTGCACCAGCCTTGTCCTCTTGGCAATAGTTAACTCAACCTTTGGTATAAGCATCTACTACACAAGTTGGTAGAGTGACTGAGCAGCCAGGATGATCTCAAAAGGGATCAAAGTGAGGTGTAGTGTAACACCGAGTTTCACAGTGACAGTTATTCAAATAAACACTTATAGCAAGGTTTGTTACTTGATTAAACAATTATTATTATTTTTTTTTTAAAACTTTTATTTTTGGCGGCAGAGGTATACATTAGGCACACACATCAATCCAGCAGGTGAACAGTACAGTCGCATTATTACTTGGTACAGAAGTCAAACAACTCTCAGTGGTCGCAACAAATCAACTAAGCTTCACATGGGAGAAATGAAAGAATGAGTTCACGGTGCAGGAGTAAATTCCGCTGGAGTAGGGGACGAGCCCGACCCGGGCGCGCCAACACACTGACTGCTGAGGTACGCATTGAATTCAACCCAAATGTTTTTGGGGCGTGAATGGCCCGGGAGCATGGTCAGATATTCCTCTTCGCAGTTTCGTGACCAGGTGAGCAGACGCAGCCAAGTCTGGAAGACCGGAGGAGAGGAGCTCCTCCAACCTGGAGTACACATTTCTTGGCTACCATACAGCCTATATTCAGAAACTTAGCCAGGCTCCCGGTGCAGACCCCCCCCCCCCCCACACCCCAAACAGGACTGCCAAGGGATCAGGGTCAAGCACCGTGTCTGCTATTGCAGCAAGTGTTTCTAGGATGCGCTTCCAGAATTCTGACAATCTATCGCAGGACCAAAACATATGTAAATGATCAGCTTTTTCGGCCCCGCAACGTGGGCAGGAGTGCACAGTGGCACGGGTGAACCTCGAGGTGCGATGTGGAGTGTATATAGCCTGTTTAAAAGCTTGTATTGCATGGCACGATACCGAAAGTTTAGAGAGACTCTGAGTGTGGAGACACATTCACTCCCAAATCTCATCGGAAATCTCCAGACCCAATTCGTCTGCCCATTCATCACGTGCCTTAAGAGCCAGATTTGGGGTAGTGTCCTGCAGGATCCTATACAGAGCGGATACGACGCCGCCAGCGCCACCAGAATTAGCAATGTATGCAATCGCCGGGGCATCCGGGGGCTCGTCTGGGAATGAGGGCCACATGGCACGAAACGCTGCCCGGAGTTTGTAGTATTGAAGAGTTTCTTCTGCGGAACCAGTGTGCCCCGGTTTCCACGTCTGGGGTTCAATAAACCTGCCCTCAGGGTAAAAGTCAGATAAAGCCAGATAGCCCAGTGAGCTCCAGTGTCGGACCAAGGCAGTGTCATGTGTGGGTTCCAGCCCTGGGAAGGACCATGCAGGAAGCCATTTGTAATATGGAGAGGACTCAGGCGTCGGGTAAAGCAGGCGCGTCCAGGCACGGAGGGTCGCATTGAGTGGATGAACAGGGGAGTCGGGTGTGTACTGTCGGTGCAGAATGAGGGACATTATGTTGACACCAGCGGCTGCTAGCCGCTCCAGCTTGACATGCGGGCGCTCTTGAGAACCTGGGTACCAATGCGTGGCGTATTGGGCTTGGGCCACAGTCCAATATAGGGTCAGATTAGGAGCCGTGAGACCCCCTCGCTTGTATGGGAGTGCCATGTCAGTCCACTTCTTGCGGACCGCACCGGAGTGCCACAAGAACTGTGCGCAGAGCGAGTGAAGTTTGGTGAAGTAGGCCTTCCCGGGCCATACGGGTATGTTGGTAAAAACAAAGGAGCTTGGGTAGTAGAATCATTTTAACGAGGGAGAGTCGACCAGCTATAGATAGCGTGAGAAAGCGCCGTCGCAACAGTTTAGACTCAACGGTCTGCGCCACAGCCGTATATAGTTGTCGGCCAGCAAAGCAGGCTTCGTCAGGGAGATATGGACGCCCAAATATCTGATACCATCCGGGGACCAGCGGAGAGGGAATTCAGTAGCGGGTTGTTTAGTCGAACTAGTAAGTGGAAAGATCTCGGACTTGGAATAGTTAATTGTGAAGCCAGAGTGGGCGTCGATACGAGTAATGTCCCTCAAGATGGGGTCAAGGTGAGTTGTGGGGTCTCTAATATACAGTAGGACATCATCTGCGTACAGGGAGATGATCTCAGGGTTACCTTTCAGTCTGATCCCCCTGTGAGCGTGGCGAGCGCGAACCCAGTCTGCCATTGGCTCTATCACTAGGGCAAATAGGATGGGTGAGAAGGGACAACCCTGGCGGGTGCCTCTAAAAAGTGTGAAGGGATCAGAGGTTAGGGAGTTGACCCGAACCTGCGCCACAGGGGAGGTGTACAGCAACTTAATGAACCTGATCATATTTGGGCCGACACCCATTGTCTCGAGTACCAGCCACATGTACCGCCAGGAGACCATATCAAAGGCCTTCTGGGCATCGAGCGTGACTGCCACGGCCTGCACGTCCTGGTTCATACGAGACATAGCGTTAAATAATCTCCTGATATTGTGGGAGGTAGCCCTCCCAGTGACGAAGCCAGACTGGTCTTCATGAACTAAATATGTCATGACGGGTAGGAATCGATTCGCTATAACTTTAGCGAAGACTTTTGTGTCAAGGTTCATGAGAGAGAGAGGTCTATAGGATCCACATTCATCTTCGGGCTTACCAGGTTTGAGCAGGACCGTTATGACTGCTTCCCGCATGGAGGGGGGGGAACAGCCGAGACCCGCAGTGATTCGGTCCAGACCTCGAGCAGCCTAGGGGCTAGTATGGCGATGTGCTCTTGATAAAATTCGGCAGTGAGTCCGTCAGGACCCGGTGCCTTACCTTTGGGCAGGTCCGAGATGGCGGACACTACCTCGTCCAAGGTGATTGGGGAATCTAGTTGCTCTCGGGTGGAAGGGGAGATCTCCGTAGAGGGAATCTGGTCAAGAAGGTTGCGGGTGTGTTGCTCGGTATGCTCTACAGGCTGGGTATAGAGGGAACTGTAAAATTTGGTGAAAATATCTAGGATTTGTTGGTCAGTCCACAGTATGTTACCTTGTTTATCTTTGACTGAGGTGATCTGAGTACGGCCAGACTCCCTCCTCACGAGTGTGGCTAACGTTCTCCCAGGTCTGTCCCCCTCACCATATTTCCTGGCGGCTTGTGGGCGGCTGAAATATCAGACCTCACTGGTGGCAAGAGCATTGTATGTATGGAGCTCGTCGCTAATCTGAGCGAGGATGGTGGGATCTGTCCCAGTGGAGCCTCGCAGTTCCAACTGCTTTAGTTTGGTTTCGAAGCGGCCAAGGGCGGCCCTGATTGATTTTAATACCCCTGCCTCCCGTGAGATAGACATACCTCTAATATATACTTTGAAGGCGTCCCATCTAACCGCCGCCGAGGTGTCCTGGAGGGAGTTATGGACAAAGAAAGATTCGATATCGGCCAGTATCTCAGCCCTGAACACAATGTCCCGGAGGGCCTCGGATTTAAAGCGCCAGGTGGGAAACTTGGGGACAGGGATCCCTAGCCCAACGGTCAATGTAATTGGAGCGTGGTCTGAGAGTGTGCGGGGTAGAATTCGGGAGCTCTCAATTCTGCCCATCGTATCCCTTGACACCAGGAACAGGTCTATTCTGGACCAACTGTTATGCACAGACGAATAATAAGTGTATTCCCTCTGCTTGGGGTTTAGTGTCCTCCAGACGTCACAAACATTGAGCGTCCCGATGTGGTCTCGCAGTTTGCGGGCAGCTCTGGACAGAGCCTGAACAGCCGTGCCAGTTCTATCCAGGACAGTGTCCAGTATAAGATTCAAGTCACCACCCCATATTATCTGAATGCCAACATAACCCAGCAATATAGAGGTGATAGTGTCAAAGAATTCAGGAGAGTCGACGTTAGGGCAGTAGGTATTAACAAGCAGATATTCACTGTTTACCAGTGTGCAGTGGAGTATGACATAGCGTCCCTCCGGGTCAATGTAGCTTTTATGTAAAATAAACTTAATGGACTTGTGAATCAGCGTGAGAACGCCCCTAGCCTGGGTGGAATAAGCGGTAAAGAATCTAGCGGGGCCCCATGTAAGGACTATGGTCCTCGGCATGTGGCCCGCAGAGTGTGTCTCCTGCAAAAACAATATCTTACACGCATGCCTGTTAGCATAGGCCAAAATCTTGCGGGCCTTAGTGTGGTTGCTCAACCCCCTGATGTTCCAGGACATAATGAGAGTGGTCATTACAGTGTCAGACAACTAATCCCGCAATGCACAGTTAACGTACCTCCCAAATCCAGCGATAGCATGGGTTTCCAACCGTGGTGCTGAGTGTAATCATAGCCAGACAATGTGTGCGCCGTGCAACCTGGTGTGCCATTTTTTAAATAACACCCCATTCCCACCCCCCTCCCTCACTACTGCCCCATAGGCAGCAGTGTGCTCATTACCCGCCCTTAACTGTAAACGGCTGGGCCATCCCCAACTTGGCCCGAGCTGTCCAAAGGCCCAACCAGGGCTAACACACAACAATAGTATAAAGAACATTGCAATCGCAGTGGGGTGCGCCATTGCCGTGCACTGGCACGCTTAGGACCCAAAGGGCCGTTACAAAACAAGCAGTGAACTGCGGTATCATAGTGCTAGTATATGAATCTAACCATCAGCAGGGCCTACCTGCCAGGATCGGGGACATTGCAGCCGAACACCCATACCGCCAGGAAAACTCAGGATTAACAGCTCAATAATGCAATCAAACTAGCAGTAAGTATCAGAGACGCTGACCAACATGTGAGCTGTCGGAGCCGCATACCCGGATAAATGGCAGAACAGGAGAACCATTAATGCGGTCGGCGGCCAGCAGCCCTCCCAATACCCCGTAAACAGGACAATTAGAGAGAGCAGGGCCCAAATCAGTTTCAGTCATTGTTCATGATATCTTCGGCAGGGGGATGAAGAGGAACATGTGCCTCTATGAATTTCACTGCTTCCGAAGGGACCGTGAAAAAATAGAGTTTATTGTTGAATGTGAACTTCAATCTCGCTGGGAACAGTATGGCATAAGGGATATTCCTCTCTCTGAGCAGTTTCTCAACACCGAGAAATTGCCGGCGTTCCTACTGAACACCAACTGAGAAGTCAGGGAAAATCCGGATTACTTGCGATTCCATTCTGAGCTCACCTTTTTCGCGTGCAAGCCGGAGAATCAGGTCGCGGTCTTTAAAACGGAGGATCTTTGCAATAATGGGCCTCGGGAAGTCTCCAGGCTTAGGGCGTGGTGATAGTGCCCTGTGGGCTCTCTCAACTGTGAAGAAGGGGGACATGTCGGGGTTGCCCAGGAGGTCTTTCAAAAGGCTCTCAACTGCCAGCTCGAGTCGGCCCTTCAGCGCATTTTCCGGGACTCCAACAATACGTACATTGTTCCTCCGCGACCTGGATTCTAAAGCGTCGCATTTGGCCTTAACTGTCTTCATGTCCATGACCAAAGTGGATACTGTGCCCTGAAGCGTGGTTATGTTATCCTCATTAGTACTGAACCTATTTTCGGCCTCTGTAATTCTTGACCCATGCTGGTCCAATGTAGCTTTGAGAGACGCTACGTTTGCATTAATATCGTCTAGCTTTTCATGGAAGGCAGCAAAATTCCTGGCCATCGACTCCATCATAGATTGTAGGTCTGTGGGAGGTGTTTCAGCGGTCGGCAGTGAGTCCGCCCGGTCCCCCGATGCATGGGCCGAGCCAGATCTCGGGGCGGCTCTCGCAAATCTGTCCATGGCTCCGGTCTTACTAGTATTCCTGGATCTATTGGGCATGGTGCGATACGGCACTAGAAATACATATAGCCTCTATGAGTGGTATGCCCGCAGATGATACATGTCGCGGGAGTAGAGGTGAGCACTATCTTGGTGAAAGTCTTAATACTGCTGCGCAGCTCAAGGTAAGTTAGCAGGCAGGAGGTGTTAGTGCCAGGAGCCAGGGGTCGGGGGTCGGGGGGACAGTGCCCAGGGGGGCAAGCCAGAGACCGCTGAGATCCGTCCCAGTGGCAGAGATCAAAAGGAGTTCAATGCATAATACGCGGTGAGCTCAGCCCAGGGCCACGAGGGGGAGGGGGGGGGGGGAGCAGGGGCAGCGAGGCAGCAGCGGTCCCACTCAGAACATTCCCCCGCTCCTCACCTGCATCCACGGAGTCCCAGCAAGCCCGATCAGCCTCGCGGCCACAGCACACCCAGCGGGGCACAGCAAACCGCCAGGAGCCGCTCAGGAGCACCGGCCCCCAGGAGTACCGGGAGCGAGCAGGGGCCAGTGAGCCAGCCAGATTGTAAGTGCGGCAGCCGGGCCGGCGCCACTCCGCGTCGCTGACGAGGTGAAGCCCCGCGGAGATGGCGCGCAGCAGTCGGCCAGCGTCCACTCGGCTCCCCAGCCGGCGCACGGCCCGAGATGCAGACCGCGAGTGTCCGGGTCCTCAGGCGGCCCACGGGAGCCACCGCCCGGCGCAGAGGGACAGGCCAACAGGAACTCGGCGTCGCGGATGTGGGCAGCCGGGCCCACACTCGGCCCCAGGTGAAGGTGGACGCTTGAGCGGGCGAGCCGCCGCCGAGCGGCTTCCAGCAGTGCAGTTCGGGGCCGCCAGTAGCTCAGGGTCCCGGACGCCGGCCCCGTGCAGGGGCAGCGCTGCCCGCGGGTGTTCCGGACAGGCGGCGGTCGAGGCGTTGACACCGGGAGGGCAGATCCGCAGTCGCCGTATATGGTGGAGCAGGCGGGCGTCCCAAGCACGATGGTGAGGCGGCCCCGGCAGGATGAAAGGACGGGACGCCACGCGACTCCGGCCTCGGAAGCCGGCTCACCGCAGAGGCCTTCCAAGCAAGCCGAATCTCGGCATCGGAGGTCCGATTTGCGCTCAAATCACACTGACACATAGCCCCAGATGTCAGCCAGGCAAAGGAGCAGGAATAAGGGCATGTAAGAGTCGCAAACCGCAGATGTATACGGATAGGAAGCGGCCGTACACGGAGCTACCGAGCTAGGCAGCCATCTTGACGGCTGCTCAACAGCGCCCCCCTAAACAATTATTAATTTAAGTCAGTTGAAAAAGCCTTCTTTAGAAGGGAGCAATATATATGTAACAAAAATATACTTCAAAATACACACCACCGTTTCTTTAAAATCAGTAAATACCCATTTGGGAAGGTACACAGATCCTCAGGTGACTTAAATAACTAGCACACTGTGGACATGAATATATCACTGGTACATTTAGAGCAATACTGAGTTTGGTGTCAAAGAAAAGGTTTTGGGAATAAAACTATGGTTAAATATTCTTAAGCAGGTAAGTACTTTTTGAACCCTGCAATGCAAAGTAAATTAACCCTTTTTGGGGGGAAAGGAAAAGCACAAAGTCAGAGTTAAGAAGAGTCTTCAGGACAGCCAAAGTTAGTTGAGCAAAAGTCTGGGTGAGCAGAAGTCTCCTTTAGTTTTACCGTACCTTTTGTTAAAAGAAATTGGTTCCAGCTGGCTTCTGCTCCTGTGTAGGTCTGCAGATCATGTTGTTCCTGGTCCTCAGTCGTGGGGACAAGAGGGAGGAATTCTGGGGACTCCAGCACTACGAACTGAAGGTCTGCAGCAGCAATGGGCAAACTTCAGATCAGCAGCACTTTGCGGTTTCAGCTCCTTGCGACTCTCGCAAACCACTTCACTGGGGTTCTCGGATACAATGGACTTTCCTCGCATCTGGGGTCCAGCACTGTTGAAGTGGCTCAGGATTGGTCAGTCCTGCATCCTGGGCGTTCGGAGGATCTTCCTGGAGCTCGGGTCCGACATAAAGACACTCACTCAATTCTGTTCCTCTCCCTGGCAAACGGTTCCTGCAGCAGCGATGGAAGTACACCCAGCTCCAAGAGGATTTCCAGATGAGCTTGTCTTGGGGTAGATTGGTCCCACCAACCCAAAGGGAGAAGTCTTCCTTTGCAGGGCTTCTCTAGTCGAGGTGAATTCGGAGCTTCAGCACAGCAGCAGGGCTCCACCGGGCAAACCAACGGCACAGGAGTTGCAGCAGGCATCTCTTCCAAGTTCTTCTTTGGATTCCTTCGTCCAGAGGTCGGCTCGCACTTCCAAGCCAAAAGACTCACCTTTATGCAGGTTTCTCCCATTCATTCGCAGCCTAGCTGTCAGACAGCAGGGTGGCTGTCCTCCGAGGACAGCCAGCCAGCCAATCACCTTTGGGTGCATTCCTGTAACCAGGGAGCCTAAGCACAGGGAGTTTCAGGCACTTCCCTCGCTTCCTGCCCTGCCAGACACGCTGGAGTCAGAGGCGGCCTTCACTCGTGAATCCTGCCAAAGACAAAGCGAACAAAGGGACCAAACCTGGTTTGGCATGCAGAGTAAATCTCAAGAAGGACCTTTACAAACACAAATGGCAATTAAAAGAAGACTGGGCCATTTTGACAAAATGGGCACCCGTGGGTGCTTTACTGCAGCTGCAATTGCAGCCCGCGGTACAAACACACATTGGTAGGAAAAAGTAAACCACTGCCACCAGCCATTAATTGTAGAAAGGGTAACACAAAAATGTTACATGAAAACTAGACAAAGGGGATACTAAGTAACCCCTCCAGCACCCTATGGTAAAATAGTGTGTGCTGGGTCTAGAAAGTTACAATTGTAAGTAAAGTCAATTTCACTTCATTGCTCTTGGAAACAGTAGTTTCACCAAGAGAAGGTATTTAAAGCTTTGGGAAATCTAAGACTGTGTGCCACTGCACTGAAGGTGCTGTGTGTCAATGTAAAGACAATGTCTATGGAGTTTGTCAGACTCTAAAGTTAAAAGAAATAGAGTTCAAATTAAACACAAATGCATATGAGAATGGGAAAAAGGACTCACTATCCAGGTTAGAAATGGAAGGTCCTAAAGTCCAGCAACAAAAGCTGGGGGTCTCTCAGGTAGAAGGCAATTAGCACACTTCTGAGAATTCGCGCCAACAATAACATACCCTAGAAGTGTTCTTACACCCACCCCCCCTCCTACCTTCCTGTTGGCTTGTGCTGGTTGATGCAAGAATTATCCCCACCCGACACCCCCCCCCATATCTCCCACAAAAAGGCTAAATTCTCCAACTGGTCTTTCAGGCCTCTGCCTGCTCACATAGTTCAAACTGTTTCCTTGAGTGTCTATACAAAAGGGCCCGCCCTGACCCACACAACAAAGTCTTGCTTGGCTCAGAAAGTTTTTTCATTAAATGTAACACCTGCACTTGTAAATCCTTAATGTTTACAATCAGTGTCTCTTGCTCACCCCCTCAAGGAGTTTGTTTCTGCCTCTACAGGCAGCTTTGATTTTTCAGCGATTCCCACCCTTCGGGAGTGATATGGGTTCTGCGCTCGGTCTGGGCTCTTGCGACCTTCAGACCTATTGTTTCTCTGGTGGCTTTGACCCCCCTTGCAGGGTCTTATTCTCAGCCACACCCTTCCCGGGTGGTCTATTCTTCTGTTTCTCATACCCACTCACAGGGTCTTCATCTCAGGCTCAGTCTTATTGGGTGGCTCTTTTTTCACAAGTCTATGGAATACCTCTGCTGGGTCTTTGTTACAGGCTTACTATTACTTTCCATTTCTCTCGCTTTTCTGGTTGCCCCATATAGGCACCTTGGGCTCTTTAGCCTGCCTTCTGTTCTCACCCCCTCGTGCAGTGCGGCTCGTATTCCTCTTCAAGGCAAACATGTGTTTTAAAAAATTGATTAGCAGAGTCAGAATTAAAAAGCTCTTGATTAGCAATGTTATACTAACATTCAATGTCACTAGAAGTTATTTGTTCCCAAGATATAAAATGAGTATCAATACAGCATGTGTGTGTATGGATGAAGTAAAACATCAGTGAGAATAGTAAGGCCGTGCACATTTTTTACAATTCTGCTAGATCTGCATGTCGTGCAACTTAGTTAACCTACTCCACCTGAAAGAAATGCACTCGACACACAGCAATGGATGACAAAACATGTAAGCGTGCTTTCTGTAAAATGTTTCAGGTCACCACAAATCCACTTTGTTTGGCACACGGTTGCCACCCAGAGGCCAACTATGTACAGTGAAACCTTTGAAATCTACTGCAAAGTAAATGTTACATAAAAGTTTCAAACATCTCCTGCAAATGGTACTGAACCTCGATAAAATCTACTTGACTATGCGTGTCGGCGGGTAGACTTTGCTAGATCTGGACTACTGTCTGTAAAATGTAAAAGGTTAGCTATATGAAAGCAAACGAAAAAATGTATATGATCAAAGAGCTCTGAAAACAGTTTGGCCAGCTCTCTCCTGCAGGTGCAAATATATAATGCAATCATAATGCTCTGGAGGATAACTACAGTGTATGGTATTGCAGTATATCTATAGATGTAGAATGGATGGAACTATCACTACTTTGCATAAACACTAGTTCGCTTTGTGTATTCATTATTTAAGAGTAAAGAAAAAGTGGATTGCGTAGCAGGCAGAGAACAGGGCAAACGAGATGGAATATTGTAATTTCTGCCATCTCAGTATCAGGGTAGCTGGTATAAAGCAAAAGGGTGATATAATGTCAATCCGAGTATGGGATCAGCTCATGGGTTGAGCACCAGTCGCACATATGTATTCAACCAATAGGTCACAGACCTAGGCTTGCCATCAAAAGCATCTGGCCGTGTGATCATGTACATTTTCAAAGGTATTCACTCGTCAATGTGGTGCATCTTCCCCAACAAAAAGAAATATAGTTTACACTATTAAATTTAGATACACTAACCTGAACTTTACTGTAACGTATTGAGACTATGCAGTGTTTTACAGTAGCAATAATGTAATTATTTATCAACTTACATTTAGAAATGGAATTAAATGACTGTTTTAAAAAAAAAGCAGGTTAACACATACTGGCCTTTGCCAGACAGGATCTTATTAGCCTAATGAAAGTATAATCCCAATCACCTCTGGCTTTCAATTATTTGGAAAAAAAAAATGAAATAAATCTTGCCTAGCACTCCCAGTAGATGATCAAGATCTCAAGATCTACCCCCCTCTTCCCCCCCTCTTTCTCCCCTCTACTCCCCCCCCACTCTCACCCCCCCCCATTAGCTCCTCTGAACTTGCATTGAACAGAAAAAAAGAAGGTGGAGAGAGCACAGAGCAAAAGAGGAATGAAGGGTGAGCTGTTCTTCCATTGAACAGGGTAAATTAAATAGCTATGTTTGCTACACAAGTGTCAAATTAGCAAACCTACAGAATTGCATAGCACATTGCTGTGTGACTATGCTCATTTTATGCCTTGTTCCTCAGAGCTAACCTCATGCCTGCTCTGCCACAGCGTTTTCCTCGGGTGAGGGGGCTGTTCAGGTAACTGCGGAACCAAGCTTCTCTGTTAGTTGGTCGTCATGCAGTGGTTCTTTGAACGTGCGTCAGTGTTTGAGATATGTATCATCGTTATGTTTCACCCCCTCTCCTAGCGAGACCCCCCTCCGATCCTCCCAACAATTTTTGCTTGACATCTGGACCTTTTTCTTTCAATCCTGAATGAGTAGCGCCTTTCCTCTCATTCATTCTTGTGGGCTCTGTCTTTTGGAACTCTATTCTTTGTATTCTACCTGTACTATGGAGTCTGTCTGCTTCATTGGCCTTAAAGTGATTTGTGTTTTTACTACTGCAACAAACAGCTCCTTACAGGCAATGCTGGTGGAGACCCTTAGGACCCTCATTTAAGATTCTCCCTCTATCAAGTAACTACAGTTCTCAAGGAGTCTCCCTCACAAAACCCTATAGCCCGATAGACCGGCACACACCACATTCATTGGGGTGCCAAAGGGATATCTAGTATTCTCCTTCTCTGCTCCTTATGGCTGGTGGCAGTGGAGGTGTTGCACCAACTATTGTGTATTTTGTCTACTACAGGCTATGTCCATAGCCTTGGTAGTGCAAAATAGCGGCACCCAAGTACCAACTTGGGCCTCCCTTTCGCCGCCATTACTAGCGTGGTTGTTTTGTTAGCCCTTCTATACCATTCAGGGAGGGTGGAGGTCTCTGTTATGCCTTTGGCAGGAACCAGTCTATATCCCTGCCTAGGTTCTACAATGCCTGGGCAGGCAGGAAGTAGGAGAGGAGTGTTCCACCCCCTATCCTTTGTCTGCCAGAGGGCCTGAATAGGTCCAGCCCCCACGAGGGGTCTGGCTGTCCCGATTAGACAGCCAAACGCCTCTTCCTAAAAAATGCTGATAGAGATTGCAGAGGAGTGTGTGCTGGAATTATATAAAAAGGTTAGGCTTCTGGAGTGAAAAGTCAGTCGACCACTGGAAACAAAAGTAACGAAGACGACCAGAGGCGGCTGCAGACCCTTTGCAACACCGTGAAGTGACCACTGTTGTCCTGGCCCCGTTTTCTGTACGACAGGAGCTACGAGGAGGACAACTCCCTCCCTTTGGCTGGTGGGAACAACCAGTGCCAAGATGAACTTTGAAACGAGCCATCTCCCGAGGTTCTATGAGTTTCCAAAGCTGCGGAACCCCAATACCAGGAGACGGGCTATCCATTTCAAGTGCATTGTCGTGGAAAGGTTGAACCCGTCCAAATCTTTGCTGAACCCGTAAAGACACTCCAGAGTTGTGATCCAACTCGCCCAGAACCCCTCACCAGAGTATGGGACTACAGGAAACAAAGAAGATTGGCCAGGCAATCGGTGTCCTTTGTTGGTGTTGCAGAAAAGGTGCCAAAACCGCAGAGTGAACCAAGAAGTTGCTGAAAGTCGTGCCACAGGTCCTCAATCAAGACTGCTGCTGAGAGATCCCCGTCCATTGTCCTGCCTTCAGTCACCAGACGAAGGAATCTGGAAGTCTGGTCGAGAGCTGCAACATCGCAGAGCATTCAGCACAAACATTTTCTTCTAACCTAAAGCACTGTGGGTATAAAAAGGTATTGCTTACCTGATTCCAAGAAGTCGCTCCAGAGCGTTGGAGTGCATAGAGGTGTCGAGGGGAACCCTCTCTTATCTCTGACCAAAGCCGTTACTCGAGTCCCCTTCAAGAGCCTGTTTTAAAGTCTCCTTTGTTAGTTATTAACTTGCTGCTTCAATATCAATATCTCTAGACACTGGAAGAAATCCCAGCTGCACTGGGGATACGATATCAGATGAGGAATCCATTACAGGTGCATTACCATAGATAGGTTTGTACTGAGCCTCAGCTTCAATCTGCTCCTTATGGCTGGTGGCAGTTATATCAATGTTATGATATTTGGCATTTAAATAGCGCTCTATCCATCATTGGTATGACCTCAAAGCGCTGCTAGGTTGAACGCCCTCAGGGACCGTAGTCCAGGTCAATAGAGAGGAACGTGTAGTAGGTGCATGGGTGCACCAGATGCAGCAGCTGGTGTAATTGCCTGATGGCAGCTGCATCCTAGCGTTAGGTGTGGTGATTTTTTTACCTCGGTTGAAAGTGTGCAGTCTGGCGGGTGGACATCCAGACCGGTTCTGGCTGTGTTAGCCCTGAGGGACGCTTATGTGAGCAGCTAGGCCGGTTTGTCATGGGGTATAGCTGTGTTGTATTAGAGTGATGAGGTGTCAATGGGGTAGTGTTTGTATGTGTGCAGCTAGGCCGAATTGATTGAGGGTTATAGCTGCACTCTAATTGTGTGATGGCGTAGAGCAGAGAGTAAGCATAGTGTTATGCAAAGGGAGTGTTTGGGTGGAGTTCTGATCCAAGGAGATCGATATTCCGGATTTCAGGCGTGGGTCGTTTGTAGTGAGTCATTAGACATATTTGGTGGTGGCATTACTTGGGATCACATCGAGCAATAAGTCATTGGATGCTAGGTTAGACGCTACAGACTGATCGTGGTTGGCATTATGGAACGAGCCATGTCTTTAGAGCTTTGCAGAACGTCACATAATCATGGGTGTGTCGAATATGAGGGGGAAGCGAGTTCCACAGAGTAGGGGCCAAGGTTGAGAAGACGGACCCTCCAATCCTGAAAAAGTTAGTAGCTGGAATTACTAGAAGGAGGCCGGTGCTTTATCTTGGGGTGCGAGATGAGAGGTATGGTTTTAACTTCTCTTGTAGGTATAATAGGCCAGCCTTGTGCACAGCGTTCTTTAGAGTTTGTTGAGTTAGTGTGCCAGGGCTCCTAGGTATAGGGATTTAGCATAGTCCAGTATCGACATCAAAATAGATATAACTGCAGCTGGGGAAGGAGAGGTAGGGGAAAATGGGTATGCAGCGATGAAATTGCAGCAAAAATGTGGCCTGTACCCAAAAAATAAATAAAATTGCAGCAAAAATGCTGTGCTTTGACCCATTAAAGGTGTACCCCATTACATCATTTAAGGGGAGCGGGGGTTGCGGGGGTGTCCCCCGCATCCTTTACAGGAATTGCAGTGGCAAAACCACTGCATTTTTGCCATGATTTTAACACATGGAACCAGAAAATGCATCTGACGTGTGAGGTGGTAGTGACAGCATTTATCTGATGGGAGAGGGTTAGGCCATAGTCCATAGAGCAGCCTAGGTTTTTTACTGTGTTGCCGCACACCAGGATTACAGATTTAGTGAGGTTTAAGAGGAGGTGGTTTATTGTCATCCATCGATCAATCAATATCTCGAAGACAGGCTTTGAAGTCGGGGTGGGGGTTTGTGCCCGAATTGGGGATTCTGAGGAGGATTTGGGTATTGTCAGCATAGTTGTAGCACGAGATGTTCTGTATGCGGATGATTCCAGGAAGGGTGGTCATAAAGAGGTTGAACGCGGGCAACAGAGACAAAAGGGGAGAGGAGGGTTATTTGTTTCCTGTTGCTGAGGAAGGAAGCGATCCACTTGAGAGCAGGGCCATGGATTCCAAGGAAGTAGAGGCGGTCAAGGAGGATTGAGTGGTTAACCATGTCAAAGGCTGCAGAGAGGTTGAAGAGGATTAGTGCAGCGCATCCCGAGTCTGCTGTGACCTTAAGATCATCCCAGATCGAGGTCAGAGTGGTTTCAGTTCCATGTCGTAGTCTGAAGCCTGATTGTAGAATCCAACGGCCTCCTCGACCCCGCACAAAGGCGTTGAGCTGAGAGTATGCTGTTCGTCGATAAGTTTTGCAAGAAATCTGGTGTTACAGATTGGTCTGTAGCTTTTGGGGTCAAGGGATGCCTTTTTAAGAAGATGCTTGATATGCACTATTTTGAAGGCATCAGGGAAAGCGCCAGAGGTGAGGGAGTCATTTACTGTGGCTCTAACATGTTCTCCTGCGCAGGTAAATGAAAATATTGCTTTTAGGACAGAAGGGGGTAGGGGTCGGGGGGGGGAGAGCCTGGACGGTTTGCTGGCAGATAGTAGGTCTGGAGATGGGGTTGAAGGAGTCGAAGGTAGGGAAGTTGGGTTTCGGGGCAATGGGGTGGGTGGAGGGATTAGGTGGGGGGAGGGGAAAGAGGGAGGACAATTTGGTGCTAAGGGAAGTCATCCAGTCAAGAGCAGTGGTGTAGAAGTGAAGGGAATTGCAGTGTTTGAGATGGGGTGGATTTCGTAGAGGTGCAAGTGGGTTTGACAAATTCTGATATGATCCTGTGGAGTTCTTTTCTGCGGTTCCACTAGTTGAGAATGTTTATTGCAATAGGCTTTTTGGCCTTTCAGATTTTGGCTTTTTACGGTGGTGCAAGGCAAATATGGATCTCCTGAGGTTGATTTTAGATGCTCGCCATTTGCGTTCGGGAGTGATTTTGTGTTTTGCTGTTCCTCAGGTGGGACGTGAACCATTTGGGGGATGGTCCATTGAGTGAGGAAGTGGGGCGCGAGGGGAGTTAGTGAGTTATTGAGCCAAGAATCAAAATTAGTCTATGGTTAAGGCTCTGTCTGGGGGTGGGGGGTGTTGCAGGCGAACTAAGAAGCAGGGCTTCAGCAAGGTCGGGAAAGATCTTCCCTTTGTTCCAGCATTTGAGGTCTCGGGGAACAGTAGGAGGAGAGGCAGTGGTGTGGACAGAGAATGGGTTGACATAGTGGTCGGTTCAGATGAGTGGTTTGGGCGGGGATATATAAACCAGGTCATGGGAGCTGAAAATTGCATCGAGGGTGTGCCCCTTTGGAGTAGGTTGGGCCAGTCATATGATGGGAGAGGTTGAGTGCATCAAAACGGTCAACAAGCAGAAGAGTCATGAGGTTGTTGGGGATATCCAACCA
Source organism: Ambystoma mexicanum (assembly GCF_040938575.1). Lineage (NCBI taxonomy): Eukaryota > Metazoa > Chordata > Amphibia > Caudata > Ambystomatidae > Ambystoma > Ambystoma mexicanum. The sequence continues at coordinate 494,120,155 of NC_090936.1, read as the reverse complement.
GATAGTGAAGTCTCCTAGGAGTGTGAGAGATGAACAAGTTACTCTCTTACCTGGTAACGTTCTTTCGATGGGATGGTCCGACGAAGTATTCCATATCTATGACAGTAATCGCCACAGCTGTGCTGCTTCGGAAAATCTTTTGGCGTCTGCGTCCTGCGTCTATGACGTCAATACGCTGTCCTCAAGGGCCTCTGTCGAGCCGACGTCACTGGATGTTATAAGTAGGACGCACGACGCCCGTAGCCTCAGTTGTAGTTTTCTCCCCAGAACGTGTGGCACCAATCTTCTGCCAGTTTGACCACAGAAAGCCTTGCGGAAACGTAAGCTGCAATCGCATAAGAAATTCTGTAGCGGGGTAGGCAGGGAGGGAGCGATATGGAATACGTCGTCGGACAACCCCATCGAAAGAATGTTACCAGGTAAGAGTAACTTGTTCTTCGAGGGGTTTGGGTCCTCTGACATATTCCTTATTTATGACAGACTCTAAAATCAGTACCAACGTATGGAGGAGGGAAGAAATTTAGAATATAGAAATTAAGAATGCCCAATCAAATTGCAGAGTAAAGGACCGCCTTGCCAAAGGCCAGATCCTAGATTCTATCCATGGGTAGGGAGTAGTGTCTTACAAAAGTATGGACCGAAGCCCAAGTGGCTGCTTCACAGATGTTACAAATAGGAACCACCCTCTGCAGGGCAGTGGAGGCAGACATACCCCTAGTAGAATGGGCCCGTAAGCCTACCGGAGGGTCCTTACCCGCCAAGCGGTTAACATTCAGAAATTGCCAAGATAATCCATCTAGACAAAGTTTGCTTAGTAACAGCTTGTCCCAAACGCCTTCCAGCGTAACCTATAAGGAGCCGATCATCCACTCTGACCCGGGACATGCGTGAAATGTAGAAACTTAAAGCTCTCCTATAATCTAACCTATGGAACCTCTCCTCTTCCTTACCAGGATGTGGAGGAGGATAAAATGCCGGAAGAATAACCTTCTGGCTTAAATGAAATTCCGACACCACCTTCGGAAGAAAGGAAAGACGAACTCTAAAGACAACCCTGTCCTTATGAAACAGAGTGAAGGGTGGCTTAACTGACAGTGCCTGTAAATCACTCACTCTGTGAGCGGAAGTGACCACAACTAAAAACACAGTTTTAAGGGTTAACAGTCTCAAAGGACAAGAATGTAAAGGCTCAAATAGAGCACCCATTAGAAACTTGAGAACAAGGTTCAAATCCCAACCAGGCACCTGGAAAGGTGCGGAGGGAACACAGTGAGCCCTTTCAGAAACTGAGAAATTAAAGGGATTTTAAAATAAGAACATTCCTCAGACGAACGCTTAAATATGGACAGCGCCACCAGGTAACCTTTAATGGTACCCACTTGCAGGCCTTTGTGGGCTAAAGAAAGCCAAAAAGACAGAACCACAAGAATGTCACATGAAAAAGGATCCACATTCTTAACCCTGCACCAGTCGCAGAACTTTCTCCAACGGCAACGGTACAGGGACTTTGTTGCCAGCCGTCTGGCTGAAAGCAACACCTCCATCACGTTTTCAGGGAGGTCCCAATCCTTATACCTCAACCTTTCAGAAGCCAAGCGTGAAGATTGAGGGATCTGACCTCTGGAAGGAGAGCCTGACCCCCCCCTCCCGTGTGAGGGGATTGTCTCGGTAGGGAAGACGACATGGACGGCAGATGGACAAGTCGAGAAGGTCCGGATACCACGTCCTCCGGGCCCATGCCGGGCAATGAGGATCATCCAGGAACTGAACCTCCGTAACCTCCGCAGCACTTGCGGGATGACGGGGACTGGAGGAAAAGCGTACAGCAGTGGGAAGGCCCACTCCACCACGAACACGTCTCCTAAGGCTCCTCGTGGAGGAAATTCCCGCGAGCAGAACCTTTCGCACTTCCGGTTGACACTGTAGACAAAGATCCACTTGAGGGGTCCCCCCAAAGGGCAAAGATCTCCAGGAGAATCTCCTGAACCAACTCCCACTCGTGAGAGATCGCGCTCTGCCTGCTCAGAGCATCCGCCGTCTCGTTTTCGTCTCCGGCCAGATGAACTGCCGAGATCGAAATTTCCTGCTGATGGTCCAGAACCAGAGCTGCATCGCCTCCCTGCACAGAGGAAGTGACCCTGCCGCCCCCCCTTTTTGTTCAGGCAGTCCATGGCCACTGTGTTGTCCGTCAGAATCAGGACATTCTTTCCTCGCACATTCGGCAGAAAAGTCTTCAGGGTAAGCCTGACGGCCCTCAGCTCGAACAGATTGATATAGAGTCTGGACTCAGACAGAGACCAACGACCGCCGACTCAACTCGCTGGCATGAGCTCCCCATCCCGTGAGGGATGCGTCCGTCACGATCATCACCTCCGGCCAGGGAAGCCAAAATGGAGCCCCCCCTCATAAGATTGCCTTTGTCGGCCCACCACAGAAGGTCCTGAGCAATCGAGGACGACACAAGCACGGGGTCCGACATCCTGCTGGAGGACTGTGACCACTGCATCTTGAGAGCCCATTGCAGAAATCTCATCCGCAACCGGGCCTCTGGCACCAGAAGAATGCAGGATGACATGAGGCCGAGCAACCTCAAGAACTTGAACGCCGGTAGAGCCCTCACTTGAGGAGGAAAACACTGCCCCAGGGACGTGTCGAGCACCGCTCCGATGTACTGGAGCCGTTGAGTTGGCGTCAAGTGGGACTTCATTAAGTTGAGGGAGAAGCCCAGCTTGTGAACGAAGTGGCAGGTGACGGACAGATGATCCAGGACTTGCTCGGGAGAGCACAACCTGATCAACCAATCGTCCAGGTAGGGGTAGACGTGAATCCCCCCCCTTTCCTGAGATACGCTGCCACCACCACGAGCTTGGTGAAAACCCTTTGGGCGGAGGTCAATCCAAACGGCAGGACCCGAAACTGAAAGTGCGAGTCGCCAACTGCAAACCTCAGGTACTTTTTGTGCTTGGGATGGATTGGCACAGGAAAGTAAGCGTCCTTGAGGTCAAGAGACACCAACCAGTCCTGAAGTTGAAGGGCCTGGAGGACTTGGGAGAGAGTAACCATCTTGAACTCCTTCCTGAGGAACTTGTTCAAACCGCGCAAGTCCATGATGGGTCTCAATCCCCAGTCTTTCTTCGAAAACAAAAAATAAGGGGAATACCATCCCTTGTTCCTCTCCGCTACAGGCACCAGTTCTATGGCGCCTTTCTCCAGCAGGGCTTGCATTTCCTGCCCAAGGAGCGGATCTGGACTCTTCAAAGAGATTCCCTGGTGGACTGTTGTGAGGCCTCTGCCGGAAAGGAAAACAGTAGCCATGGGCTATGATCTCCAGAACCCACACATCTGAAATAATGGCACGCCATTCTACAAGATGCAGCGCCAGCCTTCCCCCAACCGGTAAAACATGGGACATGGCCTCGTGACTGAGCTGAAGCGGCTGAGGCATTGCCTGAGGGTAATGAGGCAACTGCCGAGCAGCCTTGGCACCTCGAGTACATCGTTTTCCTCCTCTGGCACTCCTACGTTGTCCAATTGACTTGCAGCTCCCCTCGAACTACCAAAGGAAGAGTAGTATAGGAAGGAACGTCCCCTCCATTGCTGTCCCCTAGGAGGAAAAGGCATAGGTTGGCGAACTGCAGCGCTCAACGACTTTGCTGCAGCTTTGGAGGTCTGCAACCTCTCAAGGCTCTCGTCAGCCGTGCTGCCATAAAGATGTTCACCATCAAAAAGGGCATGTTGAGGAGCCGGGCTTGCACATCAGGAGCAAACCCCAGACTTATGCAACCACGCAAACCTGCATATTACGGTGCTCGCCGCCATGGAGTGGCTGACGCAATCTGCCATGTCCAGACCTGACTGAACGGACTCACACATGGCATCCTTGCCATCCTGCACAATAGCAAGAAAACCATCCCGTTCCTCCCCTTCGGGAAGATGATCAGCCGCTAACGAAATACAGTTCCACAGAGTGTGCGTGAAACGTGACAAGGCACACACACAGTTGGCTGCCTGTAAATCCATACCCCCTGAAGAACACACTTTCTTCGCTCAGCCATCTAAATCCTTGTCGTCCCTATCAGTAGGGATGGTAGGGTACGACGCCTACTTTGCTGGGGCTGTAGCCGCCTGCACCACCAAACTCTCTGGAGTGGGGTGCGTGGTAAAGTAGCAGGGATCTCTACTGGCTGGACAGTATTTTCGCGGCAAAAACGTGCTCAATGCCGGGAGACTCTCCGGGGCAGTCCAAGCCACTGCCACCCTTCTTTGCAAGGCCATATGGAATGGCAGTACCGGGTCAGCTGGTGGACCTTGGTCGAGGATATCCGTCAGGTCATCCTGCAGAAAATCCACTGGTGGCGCAGATCACCCCAAGTATTCGATTACCCTCGACATAAGGTGCCGGTACGAGGACTCGCATGGGTGCCAGGCTCAGGCCTACAGAACTCCACCTCCAGAGAGGTGTCCAGACCACTGGTGTCGTGCAACGACTGACGCAGGTCCTCAAACTGGCTATGACCAGACAAAATCTCATCTGGTACCATATCAGGAACCAACCCTCATCAGAACCTTCATCCCCCTCAGAAATATAATCCAGAGGCTGGAATGAGGGCACACAAAAAGGGACAAAGACATTTTTAGCCTTGGCCAGAGCCTTTCTAGGGGTTTCCACCGTGCCACGGGGTACCTCTGACAAAACAGCCTCGAAAGGCGTCGAGGGCAATGGAATCAGCGTTGACGCTGATAGCTTCAACACAGTCCTCGAGGGCAGAGCCCCAAGCGTGTCCTTCGACAGCCTGGGTGCCGATGGCGTCGACGGCTTCCTCGGAGGCGGAGCCTCGAGAGAGTCCCTAGACGACCTCGGCACCTAAGGCATCAATGTCTTCTTCGAAGACTTCACAGGATCCGGCGGTCTCGAGGGCGTCGAGGAACGGGACCTGGAACGGGCATGTCTAGTGCGACCAACCTTGTCCGACCGGGACCTCGAAGGCACCCGGTGATCGCGACGACCGCTCGAGCCCGAAGGCATGCGAGTGGTGCCTCTAGAACAGTCACGGCCGGCGTCTTCCGACGGCGCGGACGGACCGGAGCCCTGCGACTGAAAAATCACCATCATCTCCTGCCGAAATGAATCCCATTCGGCAGGAGTGGAATGCTTGTTGGGACAAGCAACCCCCCGACGGCTGAGTCCTCGGAGGAGGACGGGGAAGGCGACCGGTGACGGCGCTTCCGTGAGTGCCTCGAAGAGGCAGAGGAATGGCGGGACCTACTCTGGGACCGAGACCCCACGGAGAGTCGCCCCTCGAATTGTCAATCGAAAGGCCGGTGGACTTCGACTTCCGGGGCTTGGCCACCTTAACTACAGAAAGCTTCTTACGCTCCCGCAAGGCCTTCAAAGTAAGCGACTGTTAGGCAGAAACCTGTGCAGTTCCCTTAGGGACCACTGCAAAAGATTTAAGACTACAGGTGTTTGGCAGTAAACCCACTTTGTAGCAGTCTGTACCACACAGATTCTCTGGTAGCTGTGGCTGAGCAGTCAGACTTCTCTCAAGAAGAGTTCGGCAGTATACAGAGCATACAAAATAGGTACAGAAATGCAGTAGCACAAGCAAACACTGACCAGAGCTTGGGTGTAAAAGTATATAATTATTTAACACACACTTATAAAACACTAGCACTAAATTGGTAAGATAAGTTCAAAACACAATCACTATTATCATATGTACATCCCTGATTACTTGTTGGACAAGTCTTAGTTATCACTTATTTCCAGACAGAGGTGAGCGCTTAACGTTCGATGGCACTCCAACAAGTTAAATAAAAAGGGAGGGAAAAGCAGAATTATGGAAGCATACACACTAACCACTTTTTAAAGAACCACAGCAAGTTAGGAAGGTACAGTCTACTGTTGAGCAAGGAAGTGTAGGTGCCAGGCCCACTTTCAAGGGAGCCAGGCAGAAGATGCCCAAGATCAGACAGTTACGCAGAGTCTTCAAAGTTTGTGGAGGTAGTTCGAAAAAAAAAGGTTTAGTTCAGTGCAGGAAAGTTAGCTAGGGTGTCCCAGGCTAACCCAGGTTCTAGAGACGAGGATTTAATACACCCCGTTCAAACGGTTGCAAGGGAAGCCAGGCGGAACACGGTACCTTAAATGGAGAGGATCCTCCACTGGGGGCAGTTGTTCTTGGCAGCGGGAGCAAGTCACAGCGTCGCCCAGAGGAGGAGGAGATCTCGTCGTGGAGGAAGGATGAAGGTCGTTGCACTGCCAGGGAAGAAACCAGCCGCGGAGGCCTCCGGTACAAAGGTACTACCCTTTTGGTTCGCGGTAGTGGTGAAAACGTGGTATCCTGGTTGCCGGGTGCTTGGCACAGGCAAGGCGGCCACGAGATGCTCCAGGAAGGCGAAAAGAAGGTAGATTGGTTATCCCCACCAGTCGAAGGAAGAAGACTCTCCGGGCTGGAGATCTCCTCTGTCGTTGGGAAAAGTGGTGAGACGGTTCAGCAGGGCTCCACCGGTGGTGTCGTCATTGCAGGCCGGCTCAGCTTCTCCCTCCTCGGATTCTTAGGTCCTGTGGCGACTTCTGAAGTTCCAGTCCCCAAAGCCCTGCTTTTATGCAGCATACCCCCATTCACTCAGCCTAGCTGTCAATCAAACATGCTAAGTGGTGAGCCGGCCGGCTCACCACTTGGGCCAATCACACAAGAGTGCGACTTGAGTTACCAAGGTAACTCAGTCCAGGGTGCCTAAACCCCCTCCGAAACCCCTTGTGGTACCCAGACAGAGTGGCACCACTTTTGGAGGCTTCTGTGAAGAAGCCCGCCAAAATGTGGAACAAAGGGCTCGACTTGGGTTGGAGTCACAGAAGAGAACACAAACGCCATTTTAGAATCGAGTTCTGGCAAAAAATCCCAACCAGCGAATTAATATTAAATAAACCGGCGGTATGTTCGAGGCTATAAGAACTCATTAAAGTTGGTAGCCTCGAACAATGGGAAAATCCCATAGATATATTCGCAGTCGAATATAAAAAGTAGTATCCACTGCCACCAGCCAAAACTCGATCAGGGGGGACGGAGACGTGCCCCCTCGAACAACAGACCCCAGGACAATCGAATTGCCCCGATCAGTACGTCCACAATATGATGGTTTGTACTGGTTTCTGTTCATAATTTGGGACTAGCAAAGCCAATGGTGACTTTACATGCCCTGGTAGACAGTCAGACCCAGGGTATGGAGTCTATGTTGGGGGAGTCGCTACGACACCCCCTTCGAGGGTGCTGTGTAACCCACATCAAAAAAACACATGAGACCCTATGGAGTAAAAGACCCCATAGCCCATAGCCCATAGCCCATAAAACACATGGAAAGGTAAAGGAACTCCTCAAATCATGTCTAAGAGTGGGAGTAAAAGAGTCTCGCTCTTAGCAGGAGAAAGAAATAAATACCAAAAATCCAGCAAAGCTGCTGGGGGACTCACTAGGTTTGGGAAATTAGCCTTACAGAGAATTCTCCCTAACAGCGACTGGCAGTCCACACAGTCAACCGTGTCGTGCCCCTCACCGAGGCACCAGAGGCAAGCGACGTGCAAATCCGTCAACGACATCTTGGACCCGCAGTCCCTACACTTCTACCCCGCGGCTGGGTTTTAAGAAGACAAAGACATCATGGACATCTACAAACAGGTTCGAGGAACTGCAAAGAACAGAACTCAGAAGAGTCAAGGCGCGCCGAGATCTCCGAAGCGAACATGTTCGCGGAAAAATCGGAACTGAGGCTACAGGCGTCGTGCATCCTACTTATAACAACCAGTGACGTCGGCTCGACGGAGGCCCTCGAGGACAGCGTATCGACATCATCAACGCAGGATGCAAACGCCAAAAGATTTTCTGAAGCAGCACAGCTGTGGTGATTACTTTCAGATATGGAATACGTCGGAGGACCCAATCCCCTCGAATGGCGATATACTTGAATGGTAGCTACAGAATCACAGAGGTTGTTGGTGAAATGTCGGTCATAACCAGGTGGTCTGTACATGATTAGGAAGCTGTGGGATAAAGTTGCTGGTAGCAAGAGTTTAACTAGACGGGATTCACAAGAGGGAATGCATGTCTGAGATTCCACGGGTGAGACAGAGAAATGAGCAATGAAGAGGACAGCTGCTCTGCCTCCTCTGGAGGGTCGATTGTGGGGGATGTGCGAGTAGCCGGGTGGGAAGGCTTCATGTGCAACAGGGGGTAAGCCGTCGGAGAACCAGGATTCAGTGATAAAGACGAGGATGGGCTTGTCAGAGGACAAGAGGTCAAAGATGGTGTGTCAGTTTCTAGCTACAGAGCTGGCATTAAAAGGATGCAGTTGACTTTGTGAGGAGATGTGGTCTTCGTGGAGGTCATTGGAGTGGGAGCATGAGGAGCGTGAGAGCTAGGAGGGGAGGTGGGTGAGGGAATATTCAGGGTCGCCGAGACAGGTTGGGAGCGTGCTTGTGGATTTTGAGTGTTGTGAGAAGGGGTTACGTCGATGGGGGCTGGGAAAAGTTGGTGGGCAGAGGATATGTCGAGAGGGGATAATATAGTGGAGGGAAGATCAGTAGGTGTTAGGGGGGGACTAGGCGGCTAGATTTTGGAATGAGTCTGGAAGGTGAATGGGGTTCTGGTGTACAGGGTAATAAGTCGAGAGGGGGTGGAAACTGGGTGAGGGACGGGGAAGTGTGAGGGGGGGAGGGAGAGACTTGGAGGATGGGAGGGTGTGGGGTGGCTGGATGTATGTAAGCAACTAAGCAGACACAAGCCACAGGATGACCATTACTGGGTAAATATGCGTTTCTTTTTAGGCTTGTGCATCTTCTTAGAGTCACATGCTTTGCATAGACTAGTTAGTAGTGACTGGAAGGTGTTGGGTGAGCTGAAGGAACAGGTAAAACCAAATGCATTAAAACTGCTTAACCCACTTTAGAACCCACTCTTGCCTGTGTACAACATTGCTGTGTGCACTTGTTTACTGAACTCTAGGTTTCTGCTTTAGAAAGTGCATCTAATGGAGCGTTACCAATGAAAGCTATAGCTTAATGCTATATTTGAGCATGCTCTTGTGCTGTACAGAAGAGGTTTGTGTGCTAATGTGTAGCAGAGTTGAACACAAGTCCACCCTCCACCTTGCAATGGTGGATTTAATTACTGGGTGTCACTTTCTCTTCCTGTTGCAGAGGAAACAGAGTTGGCTCGTTTTCCACAGTTTTGATTCTACTAAGACGGGACATTACTGCTCTTCGAACACCAAAAATGAGGAGTGGTCTCCAGTCTATTCTGGTGATTAGGGAAGAAGGCTAGTAATTTATTGATTGGCATACAAATTTGACATTTACTTTAGTGAAAAGCATGGGTACATTCTTAAAACCATTTCATGCTTGTTTATATTGACTAAGAGTTCAGTGACAGAGCATGAAGCTCACTTATTCTTCTGATGGAGGGGTCTGCAACAAGAGGCTTCTTTCTAAGTTAGTTCCTTTAAAGTAGCTTTAGGCATTGCTCAAAAGGATGTCCATTTATCTTTGAAGGACCATATTTAGATCCCAGAGAGAGGGTGAGCGACTCACACCCTCTATGCATGCTTGGCTAAAGGCACTTTCCACCACAAGACTTCGTGCTGGGAGGTGGTGTACGCTGCAAGTGCTAGCAAGTATACTTTGAGTGAGAGGTAAACCAACCCAGAGTCAAGGAGAAAAAGTATGTAAGTACATTTCTGCCAGTGAAGTGAATTGGATTGATGTGCTTTGAGCAGTAAATGAAAATTGCTTCTACATGGTAAAAGTATCAGTGTCTGGTGTAAGCATCTCTTGCCTCATAAAATGTCCACGCACCATCGTGGCAAGTGCAAATGGTCAAAGGATTACTTCATGAGCCATGCTGCCAACCTCAGTCTGAGGACTTCAGTGAGTTATCTGCTTATACTGTTAGATTGTGAACTGAACAGAGCTAGATTTGTAGGCTCACTGACATGCTTAGGAGATGTGGGTGCCATGTCTGTCTTGCCCACATTGGAGCAATTGGAATCAGGGTCATATTTCTGAAGTTGTTTGATAACCACCTTGTCAAGTAATGGGGTCGGGAAGGAGAACGTGTGCAGACATCCCTGACCAGTTCCATTCATAGTGCATTACACAGTGAACCCTAATGTGGATGCTTGAATGAAAAGTCCGAGCATTTGCATTTTCTTTTGCAGAAAGGTCTTCTACAGGATGCACCCAGTTGGTGAAAATCTGTTTGATTAAGCTTAGGCTGAGTTAACGTGTGTTTTTGCACCAGAACTCTGCTCAACTTGTCTGTAAGGAAATGATGCTCCACTGGTGCAAGTTGCACTTGGAATAACGTTTCTGAATACAGTTAAGATTCGCAAGTAATCATCCTTTCCCCTCAGGGGGAGGCCCTTTCCCATGAGGCTACGGAGTTGCCAATGCTACCCAAAAGTCTGCATAGGGGTGCGATAGGCTATAGCCCATTGGCAAACATCACACCCCAACCTTACCTAAGCCCTCCCTTCATGCCAAGCATGTAGACCCATGTATTTCTGTAGTGTAGGAAGAAAACCGCAACAGAAAGTACCAGGACGAAGAAGAGCATGTTAGCAGAAGCCTAATTAATTTGATACAGAGATGACTAAGAATAGTCGAGTAATATGAATTAACAGTGTAATCAATGAGTGGAACATTGAACAGGTGAATTATATGTGTTGCAGATGTTGAATTTGAAACAGAGGTCAATAGCTCAGTTTATCGCCCCAAATCAAGAGTGCTACTAATCAGTGCATTTCCCGAGGATGACCCGATGGGTCAAAACACGTCGGCATATGACACACGTTTAAACAGGTACTCATACGTTTCTAACATTTTTGAGTGACTCATTTCTTTGCAAAAAGGAATTTGTGAAACTGGTACACTTCGTTTCAAGTGGAGTCTTTATTATCAGGCACTGGGTCAGTAGAGAATGACTTGTTACATATGATTGAACTTTACATTTTTTATGCACAACAGAAACGTCAATAAATATTGACACAGTCATTGACAAACCTAACTTGGAATCTTTACTGTGTGCATTTTTCCTACAAGCCAAGTATAGCGCGGCATAGGGAATCTCTCAAAACCCTTAATTCTAGGTGGGTAGGGGTGCCTGCCATCCCCCTCTTTACTGCTGCTTACTCATCAAATTTCTAGTCTCCCTATTCAAATTGTTGAGGATCTGAGCGCACATCCAACAGGGAACCCCACTGCACCTGTACTTCGTAAATATAAGGTTAGAGCGTAAGGATTGGCTCTTTCCAAAAGGAGATTATTGTAATGTTAAAATAATTGTATTCAATGTCCCTAATACACAAAATACAAAAGTAGTACCAAAAGGCTAGTGCTTCAATTAGTACTTTAAAATGCTCGATTCCACCACCAAATGACACACAATGTATTTTAGACATATTTCACTGTCTTTGGCCCAATCTATGGGGTTAGTTTAAAAGTTGCATATATTTTGGGCAATTAATATTATGTTGCCCACGAGCTCTACATGACATGTTTCATATACTGGGCTTTAACCAAGGCCCTACACTCTTCAAGAGCTTCAAAATTATTACACAATTGATTCTCTTCATTTTCAATATGCATGTATAAGCATTTTTCTTGGGCCTTGTTAGGACCCTTTATGCAGGGATTCCCTCTGAAAAAACCATTACCGTAAGCAATAAAGAATGTACAGAATATAAATTCTATACATTCCAATTAAAATGACAGTTTATAAGCATGGGATCACTTTTATTGACATCTACAGGAATTACCTGTTTAGAGTCTTTTTCGGCTTCACTCTTACTGCATTTCTTTTTAGCATAGTGCCCGATTGACTTCTGTGACCTCCAAGGATGCATCAAGTTATTCTCTTCAGTATTCGAAGGACCAACAGTCAGCCTGCCCTGCTTTCCCCATGTACTCCCCTAATCATGTACTCACCCACAGGGTCACGTTCTCAACATATGCAGTATTACATGCCAGTTAGTTCATTCTTCCACCGAGGACAGTGCTCCAGATAAGATTTTGAGTTGGGAGTATTTTACTCCCCATTTTTAAACTTTGAGAGTAAATGTGATTTCAAGAAAGTAAAATTGACTTTTTGCCTTTGCAAGAGAGTAAAATGTATGACATTCAGCCCACGTTCTGGAAATCATTACCATGCAGCAGCTTTCTGCATTGTGACAGAATACACCTTTCATTATTTTTCTGTGGTCTGGCCATTTGATCGCTCATGTATATATTTAAATGTTGAAAACACAAAAACCTAGCCAATTGCATACTAAAATAAACATGAATTGTATTGTGTGTTTTGAGGTTCGATAGCAGAATTGTCTTTTGATGTTTAATGAATGCCCTCATTTCCTGGAGCTATTACTACCTAATGGTATTCCAATGTTATGATACAACAGTGCAGAGAGGCAAGGACTCCATGCTAAATTCTATATCTAGTCTCATGGTCAAATGGTTATTTATATAGCGTTTTAGCATAGCACTGTACATAGAACATATTTATCAAAAGTATCACCAAACTGGAGTCTGTACTCCTTTATCAACCTCAGAAGAATGAAAGGCTGAGCTGGCCTTGCTGGGATTCTAACCTGCAACCAGATCATGCGCAGATTGCAGAAACAAGCGCTCAACTGACAGCTATCTTTTTGGCCAACATCCTTCAGAGGTGGGTCATATCGACAGGTATAATAATCACAGTGCCTAGATTTTGGACGAAGTATGAAGCGCTACATAACGTTAAATACCTATCTGGATCATCACAGGGACAGGCTTTGCTGAGTTTCTATTTCAATGACAAATGTACATTTCATTTGTTTGTTTTTGAACAGCACCTGCACTTCCTGCAGTGTCAGGTTTTGGAAGTTTCAATTGTAGTCTTGAAGATTTGAGAGGCTAGAACACCTGTGATTGGTGTAATGACACTCACTCACCCTTTTGCAAATACTCTGCTGCCACTGAATGTATAGTATGGTACCCCATTGACTGCAAGGTTGAATGGATGTAAACTAGACCATGCATATTTATCACTTTACATGCTGTTTTTATAATTCGAGTGTAACTAAATTATTAAAAAAAAAAAAAAAAGTGTACAAATTATCTGCCTCTGCATGATTATGCATACAGCACAGGAACTCTGAAAAATACCATTATACAATTATGCAATACTGGTTTGCTTTAACTGGAAAAAAGTATAATTTGTTACAAAAGATTAATTCTCAATTGTAACTTAGTTTTTCATCTTATTAATTATACAATCCTAAAATGCTAGGAAAATAAATATGCACAATGCTGGTTTGCTCCATGAGCATCAGCACAGCAGAAGCAGAATGGAAAGAAACCATTACTTTACCAGTGTGCAGTTACCTTTTTTGAAAGGCTTCAGAGAAATGAATTCTACTTCAGCGGCTTTTCTTCATGGCTTGCACTTACATCCATGTAGATACAAATCTAAAGAAGCGGGGGCGTGGCCTAGACCGCCGAAGATGCGGACATACCTTTAATGGCCTCTGCAGTGAGCCTGCTTTAACTCATGCTTCCATAGGATTCGGCACCCCTTCCTGGGGTATAAATGGTCATCTAAGCATGGGAGGGCCTGGAGCGGGTGCTGGCGTGGGGGTAAGGGGCTGGAGCCCTAGGAGGACCTAGAACGAGCGAGCCGAACCCTGCGGGCCCGCCGCATTGCATCGCCCCAAGATGGCGGGCAGTACCGCTGAGACCTCCAGCACCTGCACATGGAGCTCAGACAGCAGGGCTTGACGGTGTAGCGTTGCCTGCTGTGCTTCATCTGGACTGCACAGTCACCCCGCTACCGACACCAAAGCCAGCCCGAGGGAGGATCCCGCCGAGGCCTGCCTGGTGCCGCTGCGGCCCCTCCCCCTCCGCACACACAAAGGTGCGGCGTTGCGGCGGACCGTGCCGCCAGCTGGACTGTGAACCTCTGGAGTCCCCAGGGAATTCAGGACCTCCCGGCCTCTTCTCACCCTGGTGAGCCTCGGGGGTGCCCAGGCTGTCCCAGCCCTTCCGTTTGGAGCTTGGCACCAACCACCCACAGCGCAGCAGCACCACCAGCCTCTGCGGATCTGTCTCGGCCTGGGGGGCCACAGCGTGAAGGGGGCCCTCTAGGGTCCGCAGACCCTCGCGGCTGCATGGAGAGCCATGCTGCTACACCGGCAGCTGGAATAACTGCCTGAACCGGGCAGCTGGTCTCCCCCCAGAGCCCACGTCTATTCCTGGGGCACCCTGTTAACAGCAGCTGTGTTGGGTGGGGGGGGCCATAAACACCTCCCCCCCTAAACTCCCTCACGACCTCGGGACTCCCTGCTACAGCAAAACACAACTCAGGGAGGACTTATACCACACTGCCTCCGCTCCTCTTCATTCCGGAGGCCATTGAACTCGCCCTCCCACCTACCGGCTTGGTGGAGGTCTGCGCAGCCAAGCAAGCAGTAATCTAAAGGAAATGTTTCCCTCCTGCGTGCAACAGCTACTCTCCTCCCAAAGCTCACCTCTGTTTCCTGCGGCGCATTGCCCCCCTCCCCTCTTTGTGCCTTGGTGGCCCGGCAAGCCTTGCCCGCGGCATCTGCATTGGGTGACCCCCCCCTCCCCGCGCCTCCTCAGCCCATGACTCTGGGATCCTGCTGCTGAAGCCCACCTTGAATCATCAGCATTCGTTAAGGCTCCTCGCCCCAGCAATGTAAAGCTCTGCAAAAGGTCTTGGTCCACGCTGTCTCGGCTTTCCTTCACGCTGAAGATCATTTCTTCCTCCCACTATCCTGGCTCCACAATGGCTAAGCAATCTAAAACCACCAAAAACCCAGACATTGCCACGATGTTACTCACTGCCGACAGGGGTAAGAAACTCGATCCTCCTAAACTCACGCCTCAAAAGACCCTGGATGACAAAGGATCCCTAGACACTAAGGAAGGTATTCAAGCTTTTATGGCGGATATCACATCAGAATTTAGAGGCTGGAACGAACTGATCAAAGTGTCACAATGGCAGAACAACGATTAGGGGAAGTGGAGGCCCGATCTCAGGACCACGCTGCCGCTCTGGAGGTGGTTCAGCGCTCGGTCCAGACCCTACAGGATAAATGAGAGATCCTTGAATTTAAAAATGACCTCGAGAACAGGGCTCTGTGCAATAATATTTGGATCCGGGGAATCCCATCCTCGGTCTTGGACAAAGATCTGCCAGACTACGTGGGAGACTTCTTCCAATCTCTCCTCCCACAACTGGACAAACCCCAACGGTTACTGGACCGCACCCATAGGCTGCGCCCACGACGGAGGATGGAATCAGAATCTCCCCCCAATGTCATAACAAGAGTACATTTCTACACCACAAAAGAGGCCTTCTCAGCAATAAGCTGCTCTAAGGAAGAGCTGTCCTTCCAGGGTTCTCCCCTTCAGATTTATCAAGATCTCTCCCTCCTCACGCTGCAAAAGAGAAGATCCCTCTGCCCGCTGACTCTCTTCCTTCAGGATCACCAGATCCGATAGAGATGGCTGTGCCCGACCGCGTTTCAATTCTCCTACAAAGGCTCCCTTCGGAAAATCAGCCACTTTGAAGATGCCGAGAGGATCCTGCACCCGAACTCGCCTGAGGATGCTGCTACGCCGGCCACTGGGGGCACGGAGGGTGAATCCCAGATGAACTTGCTGGTCAAGAGTGCCGAGAACTGGGAGGAAACGATGACCCATGGCGGTTGCATTGGTAATAGGGGAACGCTGGACTCTCAGATGCTGTGGAGCAAGTGATGAGCTGGCTTGCCACTGGGCTGCCTCCGACCTCACTGGGTAGAGCCCAGCATCCTTCCCCTCTTCTTCTCGATCGGCCCGCCTCTCTGAAAGGACCCTGCCATTCCCAAAGCCATCAGTTGTTACCATTGATAGCGGGCTCCCTGCGGTACATGCCTTGTTCCAAGGTACACACCATCTAGGAGTCCTTGGAATAGAACAATTCTGGTTGCTTGCCCGGGCCATGTTGGCTGAGGGCTCCGTGTTGGCCCAGTTGGCCAATGGGGTGCGGTACCCAAAACTTCGCCCCCATTTAAAGTTCCGGCCTCCCGTTGGTGGGTGGATTAAATTACCAAAGACAGGGTGTCATACAGCTGTGGACACCCCTCCCACCCCCGAGGGGATGGCTGATCCACTTCCATCTCAACCCCCCCCATCCAGAACCTGCGGCAGCTGAACTCCACCCCGGATTACCAGACCTTGAGAGTTGTCTCCCTCAATGTCAATGGGCTGAACACTCCCCCCAAACAGAAATCTATGCTGCAGAGATTGCAAGAGGAAAACGCTGCAGTGGTTCTACTACAGGAGACTCCGTTATTGCCATCAGAATTTGGGCGGTTACAATCCAGATCCTTCCCACTGCAATTTCTAGCCTCTGGCTGTATCAAGAAGGGGGCGGAGGAGCAGCGGTTTACTTTGCTAAGGGACTGGACTCTCAGATTTTGGGAACAAAACTATGCCCCGAAGGACGATATGTGGCAGTTAAGTGTCTCCTGCTGGGTCAGCTATATACTTTCATCTCTGTTTATGCTCCCAACGATGGGCAATCTGCCTTCTACGACTCATTGGGTCCTACTCTCTCCCCCTTTATCAAGGGACAGACTGATCGGCGGTGACTTCAACGGGGATCCAGACCCCACAAAGGACAGGTCGCACCCCCTCTCCCCCAAGGACTTAAACACAGCGCAGGCTCTTCTGCACCTCTTTAGAACTCTCTATGTGGTAGACTAGTGCCGGGTACTCCACCCCACTGAGAAGGATTTTTCCTTCTACTCCATTGTACATAGGACCTTTTTAAGGATTGATCGCTTCCCGACGTCACCTCAACTACTAACCTATGTTAACAGGGTATCCATCGGAACTAGGACCCTGTCCGACCACGCACTGATAACCCTGGAGCTCCGAGCAGGTCGTTCGCCTTCTAGCCCACCGCGAAGATGGGCCATATACAACCCCATACTCAACGAAATGCCACTGAGAAACTCAATTGCTACAGCAATTCAGAACTTTTTTTTTATAGGGAAAACCCAAACGCAGACACCTCCCCAGCAAACACCTGGGATGCCATGAAGGCAGTGGTTCGCAGGGATCTAATAGCACAAGGAGCGGCATACCATAGAAGTCAACGACAGTCCCGCCTGGCCCTTGAGGTGGACCTAAATGAAGCCGAAAGAAGAAATAAATGAAAAGGCTGGATGCCAAAGACCCAACGGGCTGTCCGCACCGCTCGACAGAAACTAGAGGCCCACTACGCCGAGAACATAGCACATCTCATGGCTAAAGTCAAGCAGTTTTACTACGCTAAGAACAACAAAGCAAATAAACTGCTGGTGGCTAAAGTAGCCAAGGCTAAGAGGAGCAACACAATGCTAGGTCTGCAAGATCAACAGGGCGTAATTCATTATGCCGAGCAAGAAAAGCAGCAGCTAGCGGCAGCCCAATTGGCTCAAGTAATGACCGCACTCCCACGAGACCAAAGGGAGCAAATGGAATACTTACAGGAGGCAAGGATCCCTAGCTTAAGTCCTCGGTCCGAGACAACCTTGATACCTTAATCACAGGGAGGCGGTCGAAGACGCCATAAAATCATTTAAACCCCGAGCTCCTGGCCCTGATGGATTCTCCACCTGATTTTATAAGATTTTTAGCCCCAACTGACCGCCCCATTGGTGGCTCTCTTTAATTCCTTCAGAGTCAGGTACTGTGACCCCCCTCCATGCAGGAGTCAATCACCATTCGCTTACCTAAATCAGGGAGAGACAAAGGACCCAGCCTCCGATAGGCCAATTGCCCTATTAAACATAGAGGCCAACATCTATTCCAAGATCCTTGCCAACCACCCATCTCCGATTCTGCCCCACATAATTCAGCCCGACCAAACTTGCTTCATTAAAAACAGATTCACAGGAGATAATATTCATAAAGCTTTAAAATTTGGTAGATCTTGACTCTCAGAAACTGGTATTGGTCGCCCTAGACACCACCAAGGCATTGGATAGAGTGGACTGGACCTTTATGTGCCACACAGTTAAGGCATTTCGCTCTGGATCAGCGTTCCAGAGGATGATCCTGGCTAACTACCAGTCCCGGAAAACTCAATTAATGGCTCACTCCCTGCCCCAATCCCCCTAACCTGCGGAACGAGGCATGGATGCCCCCTATCCCTGTTACTGTTTGTGCTTGTCATGGAACCCTTTGCCCAAAAAGTCAGACTGAATGATAACATAAAAGGGTTCTGAGTTGGCTCCTCAACACAAAATAGCCCTCTATGCAAATGACATCTTGCTCACCATCTCAGAAGCTGATTCCTTGTTAAAACACGCCATCACAGAAATAGTTAACTATTTGAGGGTCAAGGCGTTCTCCATCAATTTTAATAAATGAGTAGCCATGGGAATTGGCCCGACCATGGGTGAACGCGTGTCCCTGGCCCCAGTACATCCTGTCCAGTCTGAGGAGAAGGAGATTTCCTATCTAGGAGTCCAGATCCCCGCACACCTGAAGGGAATCCTATCAGGTAAACTTCCCCCTGATTTTCAAAGAGCTAGAAGTGGACCAGACGAGATGGGCACCACTGGAAATCTCGCTAATGGGGCCCCTCGCTGCTTGCAAAATGAACCTTCTCCCCAGATTTCTGTATGCTCGCATCTCCCTACCAGTCAAGATTCCACCAGCTGCACTCCGGGGCCTTCAAAGGAATATGCTCTGATTTATTTGGAGGGTCTGAAGAGCAAGGATTTCCATAAATACAATGTTAGGTAACCCTCGGCTGGGAGGTTTGAGAGTCCCTGACCTAGAGAATTATCAGGTGGCAGCAAAGCTAGCGCATTCCCACACTTGGCTCATGTCCTTGGGCCGCACCAGATGAGTTGAACTAGAGCAATCCTGCCTCTCCCTCCCCTAAGCTTTCTTCCATATATTCCGCCCCCGCTACGGCGACATTGGAATAACTTATTGGCATCCACGAAACATACCCTTTATGTCTGGGTTGGAGCCCTAAAGCGCAAGGGGATTTTGAGGGGTCTTGGGCTGTTTTCCCCAGTATTCCATAACCCAGCATTCTCACCCGGTGCCTGCCCCCGAAATTCCAGGAACTGGATTGCATGGGGCCTGGAGACTCTGGACCAACTCTTTGTGGGGGGGGGGTCTCCCCCACACTTTTGAACAATGTAAAGAAACTTTTCGGCTGGAGGAAACCGACAGGTTCTCCTACGCCCAACTCTGCCACTGGTACTCGCATCCACAGACCCTTCAGGCAGCAACTCGCACCCTCTCGCCCCTTGAACTGACCCTAAAATTCTGCCGGCCTGGGATAGGATTTCCATCTTACAGACGCTTCCTAAGGGACTTTCTTACTTCCAAAACATTGTGTATGGCGCAGTAGGAGGCAGATTTAGGGCACACTATAGAGGACCAATCCTGGGTGAACATGTGGACCTGGACACATACATCGTCTTGTTGCATCACAAACCGGGAGTTCGCCTACAAGCTTTGCTGTGCTGGTACTACCACCCCCCCCTCCCCATCCCCTGTTTCGGCTGCATCATATGCATCGGACGCTAGACCCTGCCTGCTGGAGACTCTGCGGTCAACTGGAGTACTTGTTCCAAATGTGGTGGGCATGCCCAAAAGTACAACTATTCTGCAAACAATGCTTAGCCACCATTGAAATCATTACCCAGGTCACTATCCCACTAGACCTGAACCTATTTTCCTCAGAACCCTGGTCCCTGGGAGCTACCCAAGATCTGGGAAAAGGTCCAAATTATTGAACCAATGTCTTCTGGCAGCGAGAATCGTGATTGCCTGCTCCTGGAAGTCAGTCGAGGGTCCCATCATGATCTTGTGGTGGGGGAAGATGTGGGACATCCTGGTGGCAGAGAAGGTGACGGCAGCCAGGGCCCGACTGTTACACCGTTTCCAAAACGTCTGGGCTCCATTCCTGGACTTTGACAGAGATTTCCAGCCCTGACTTATAAGCCCCAGGGAACTAGAAGGGTCTTGGACTCCAAGGGGGCGCCCTGGGGGTGGGGGGGCAAAGAGAGCCGAGAAGGAGGCAGAGGAGGCGATCTGCTGAGATTTTAACTTGATGGGGTTGGGGGGGGGGGGCAGTCTGGGGCGGCAGAGGGGATTTCTGAATGTTGAATGATGTGCATTGCCGATTGTTATTCTATGGTCACCCTGCTTTGGTTACAGACACGCCTTGTCGACGTCCCCTTTTTGACTACGAAAAACAAAATGCAATACTCCGCAGTGACCACTGGATTTTGGACTATGCACAGCATGCGATTCTAAGCAGATTAACAATAATCAGAAACATGGTTATAAAAAAATAAAAAAATTTAAAAAAAAATCTAAAGAAGCATTTTGGTTTCTCTCAGGTAACCTGAGCTTTGCACTGCACTCTGCTCTAAACTTGTGGGTAAATCTGCCCAGGAAAATAATCTTTGCAAGATTTTCATGCATAAAAAGGCCTAGTACGCAGCTTATCTGGAGGCCTGACTGAGGATCTTATTCTTGAAGTACCTGCGGAACCGACATTGTGTTTTTCAATGCATGTACTTGGTTCTAGGTTTCCAGAGGTTATTTGTGCTTTTAGCCATTTACTATGAAAGTTATGGGAATTAATAAATTCTGCTTACCCGAGTGGTTTTAATTTGAACTCTGGCATGTTTCCTTTAAGTTTTTAACCACGTTACGAGTTCAAGCATTTTCCAGTTTCTTAAATTGCTTGTAACAACATTTTGCGCTATAGAAGCCGATACACAGCAAACCGGGCACACTAAGTTCTCTGCTCGTTCATTAATGCTGTCTCAGTGCTGCAACAATGCTTCTTTGTTCTTACCATGTGTAGTTCATATCAGAGTCCTCCGCATTCATCACACGCAGCGTGGTGTCCTCACTTAACACACGGACACTGATCTCTGCTTCGTATGCCCGCGCAGGACTGCTTGTTAATACTGCGGTCTGGGTAAACACTTAGGAAGGACTAGCTCCTACTAGTGTGCATCCCAGTCACAATCTTTAAAGGGACAATCAGTGCTGACCTAGAATGGACTTGTGCAAGGTAAAAACTGATGCTGTCGCATAGATCACATTAGGCGCAGTCATAAATTCTGTATCATGTGTCTATACATAGGCAGGGAGAAAGACTGCAGATTCCTACTGTAACATACACCCAGGATTTTTCTGGAATGTAGTCATGGTTGGGAAAAGCTAAATTTTACTCATTTAAATGGTTAGTTATGAAATCACTCAAATCTACCTTACCTGAATAATGTGAACAAGGGTTTACCTCCTGGCAATACATTATTAGATGTCAGTATGCATCATCTTTTTTTCTTCTTCATCGACATGTGCGCAATTAATTCAGTTTATGCCACTCTACAAACTCAATCAGGCCCAGGCTACTACTTAGTAGCATAGATCAATAACTGTTCCTTTCTATGCAATTTTAAATCTCTAGAAAATTTGTTTGGTCCACTAACCTGCAGTATTGTAGTCCATCTAATGTTGTTCCAATGATGCCCCTGGTCCATAAAATAAATGCTTGACCAATGCTGCTCAGTCAATTTCATTTTTCAAACCACTTCGATGCTCGCATATTCCCGTTTTGATTTTTCAATTGGTTTTTCATAGATAACATAGGCCGCAGGGGCAAGTTATGTAGATGACTCCCTCAGAATTACGATTTGTAAATGTAAGCCGTTGCCACAGTCTAGCTAGTTCTATATCTATTTCAACATTATTGAAAGTGTTCTCATATACTCCGCAATTATCACACTGGTGATGTCCTATGATGGGATTCATTCCCCATGTGAGTGCGGGTTGTTTTGTGATGGACTTTTTACATTTAATTGATGCTTAACAAAGTTGCCTATTGCAGTACTTTCTTAAATGCAAATCTAGGTCTGGATACCTGTTTGTGTCGTGGAACAATTTTCAATGTTTCTTTATCTTGAGGCTATGGTTTGTGAAGCAATCTATTGCTTTGATTTCTCTTGTTCTTCCAACAACGCCTCTGTTATTGAATGCTTTTTAGCAGCTTGTTTCTTAAATAATCTCTTAGGATACCCTTGGTTTATTAATTTTGTTAACAGACTTGTTTCTTTCTCTTATGTCTCCTTATTGCTATTGTTTCTTTTTAGCCTTAAGAATTGGCTGAAAGGCAGATTGACCCGTAGGTGATGGATGTGATGGCTGGTCTAATGTAGCAGCCCAATCTGGTCAGTCAGTTTATGGAACTATTTAACCGCAAGTTTACCTCCATCATGGAAGATGGTGAAAATTGGTCACTCACACTAATAAGAGTGTATATTTCAAATGGATATTCAGCCATTGACAGAAGTGTAATGCTTCCTCTGCTGACTCTTCCCATATTACCAGTATATTGTCTATGTAACAAGCTCAAGTTTTTATATGGGCTTTGAATGGATTCCAGTCTGTAAAGACAATTGCCTTCTCAAAACTTTCTACATAAAGGTTTGCCACACTAGCAGCCATAGTAGCATCCATAGCAGTTCCCTTTTTCTGGTGGAAGTTGCTGCCAAGGAATTCAAAATAGTTTTCTGAGAGCTAATTCTGCTCACCATATTATCAACAAATTAGGCACAGGATCTTGGTCGGTTCGGCTTCATAATATTTGTTCTATTACCTCTAATGTAGCTGTTTGTATGTTGGTATAGAGCGAGATATTAAAAAATGTGTGGTAGGATTAAATGTTTGATTTTCGAATAGGTTGATAGAAGCTCTGGTGTCTTTAAAAAAATTAAAAAAGATAACGTTTCAATGACAAACCCTTTCAACTAATCAACACATTTGGATAGTGGCTCTAAGAAGGAATCCATAACGGAGACTAATGGTCGACCCAGTGACTTTTCTAGATTTTAGTAGCTCTTCGGAATGCAGTAGAATTTAGGAATCCTTGGTTTTTCAAAAATTAAAAAATGTGCCCATTTACTTATCCACTTTCTTGGCTTTGTTTTGTATTATTTTGTTGAGCGAGTTAGTGGGATCTGGATCTAATTTTTCATATAGATTCTCATCATTGAGTTGCCTAAGGCACTCTGCAATGTAGTCTTTGGAATTTAGGATGACTATTCCTTGCCCCTCGTCAGCCTTTTTATAGTGATTTCATTTTTAAATAGACCCTTCAGGACCTCTTCAATTCTGGTTCACGAAGATCCTGGATTGTGGGTTTTCTAACTTTTTAAAATCAGTCAGGATTGCTCTCAAACATAGGTGATTCTGGGGAGAAGGTATGTGAACGAGGGAATAAATGTTGATGGTCTTCTAAAGCCTGTGAAATTCAAGGATTCTTTATATTCTATCCCTACAAAGAATTCCGTAAGATGTATTTTATGCATGAATTTAAAGAACTCTTCTCGCAAAAGGAATTGGTAGTGCTGTTTACTAAGACTGAAGCCTAAACCTTTATTCAAAATCCATTCTTTTGTATCGCTCAGTGTGCGGTCTGAAACTTATCACGAGCGGGTCCGTTGCTCATATTGCTGTCCGTTTCTGTTTTTACCCTGATCTCAAAAAGTCTGGTTGCCTCCATTTCTGTTCCCTCTTCCTCTTTGATTGGTATTGCCTACTCTTCATCTCGTGTTTAGTCTTACATTAGACATACCTTCGCCTGGGTCTTCTATCCCCACTGGTGCTATATGGTCCTTGTTCTTGCTGAATAGTCTCATTGCAATAATCTCGTGTTTGAAAGAAGCCAGATCATTTTGGAGCCTTTTTATTCCCTCTATGGTTGTCTGTTTATATTCTTTCATTTCAGCCTCTATTTCCTCTAGCCATTTCTTATAACTGTCTAGAGAGACCATTTTCTTAAGGTCTTCTATTCTTTCTAAGTTTATCACAATTTTCTGGCCGGTTTCTTTAGCTTAGTCTATTCTAAGTATCAGCCAGTCGCTCCCACATCTATTAGCGATCTAGCTCCTTTGTAGTTTAAACTTGGAGTCATCCAAAAAAGATGTGGTTCATTATTAACCACTAATCCCTGCAGGAGGGACTGGTGTTTCAAATACTCTAATCACACACTTTAGAGTACTGATTGAAGCACTATAATATGTTTTGGAAAGATCCAATCATAACACTGAAACCCTATTATATTTACTACAGTGCTTTCCCAGTCCGGGAAAAGGTTGGAGTTCTCAAAAGTGTGGTTCACATGTGAGATCCTGGAATTCCCTAGAAGGTCCTTTAAAAATGAACCCCATCTGCCTGTGATGTGTCTGTAGTAATGGTAACCTGCATTGACAGAGGATAGGTCTTGTAACTTATTGGCCTGCGTCCAACACTATACAGCGTTTACTATATTTAGCAACACAACCTCTAGACCATACTATCAACAATACACCTGCGACCACAGTCTCGGAAGTCATTGTGGTAATGGTTGCATGTTGAGGCGTACATGATCGATCATCAAAATACATTAAGCCATCATCTCCAACAGCTTCATTAGGTGTCTGACTATTACTGAGCAACCATCTTTGTAAAGCAGTTGGGCTAATGTGTCTACCCTTTCTTTTGAGGAACAAGCTGTTGCCTGCTTGTGCCTACTTTGTGTCCAAACTGATCCCTAGAAAATTGTTTTCTCTGGCTTGGAAGGAGGCTTGATTTTTGTTGATTAAAACAGAGGTGACAATCTGTGGTAGGACATTGCTGTGCTCTCGCCTGTTATTAGCCAGTCATCAGGGGAACACTGGTTTGTTTCACTACCACAACCACTTCTCATGAATAAATGATATATGATATGGCATTTTTTAACGTGCCTATACACAAATGTTTCAAGGCGCGACAAGGCAAGGAAAGGGGGGGCAGAGGGAAGACAAAGATCTTACTATGCCTGGTGACATTGAGATCGAGCAAGTGGAGGGGGGAGAGGGTAAGTGCGAGAGCGGGGGGGAGGGAGAGGGGCAGTGCCATACATAGGAACAGTAAAGAATACATAAAATAAATAAAACTGAGGAAAAAGTGTGGCCAGCTAGTTGCAAGTGCAGGAGTAAGTACAGTCATCAAGTGTCAGGAGCTGGTGGGGACTGTATGGATACAGAAAAACAGCCCCCACATGCAGGGGTTGCCCGGGAGGCAGTGCAGGTGTGCAGCTGGCGGGGAGTGAACCTGAGCCCGAGATCAGAGGGTAGCCTGGTGACCAGTACAGGTTCCGGAGACAGTGAGCTTCTGGGGGAAGTAGAGGAAAGGAAGAATACCTTTGAGGAGGTGTAGCTGGTAGTGTGACTTCTTAGAGACATCAGATGTTAGCAGAGAAGAAGAGAGTGGAGTCAAAAGATGACCGAGATATTTAGCCTCTGAAGTGGGAGAAGGAAGAGGGCCTTGAAGCGCTGATGTGATCCCAAAAAGAAGCACATTTAACTAGAAATGTAAGTTATACACCTTGAAGTGCCAATACTTGTGCTGGCCTGAGAAAATAGAAATATGTAAGATTTCCTAGATCACATCTAGCACTACCATGAAATCCCATTTACGAGAGAAACTGAATCTTTGAGAGTGGACATTATGGACTACTGTGGCTATATCCTTTTGTTCACCGGCCAAAGGTCTAAAAAAGGCCTTTATGTTTTATCCTTTTTTGGCAGTAGGAAATAGTAAATAGCTGGTTGTATGGAACTGGCTTCATAGCTCCCTTTTTTTTCTAAGAACTGCCACAACTTTTTATAGTAGGAGCAGATGATCCTGTGTCATGGTTATTGATCTTGGTGGGAGGTTATAAGGTTTCTCTAGCAGTTCCACCCAATTTACTTCCCCTATTGTGCTTAATTCCCATGTGTTGAATGCAATCCCACCCATGCATGGATGAATGTTAAAAACCCTATCTCCCCCCCACCCCCCTCCAAACTGGGGAAACATGGGACAGGCTCTGTGCCTTGAATTTGCTGTTTCATTGCATTGGCCTCGAACTTAAATATGGCCATGGTGCTGCTGGCTTGCACAAGGACTCTGCGCAAATTGAACGATGTTTGGAGGCTGCTCCACCAAGCTGGTATGTCCTCCCTGTAATCTGGCCTAATGTCTTGACTGTCTCATGTTCTTTCTTTACTTTATTTAAAGCTTTGTCCACTGCTCTACCTAACAGGATTGTGGCTCTACTGGTTGCCTGGGTTTAAACTCAGTACCGCACAGACAAGCAGAGTCCCTTAATCAGACTGTTTATAGCTCCTGCTTTTCCAAGGGCATTTTTGATGATTGCATTTGCTGATTGCTGACATTCTTGTAGAATTTTTTGGAATGCTGGCCGAGGAGCCTGAGCCTCCTCCTCCTCCTCCTCCAATACTTAACCTACCCCCCCCACACATTTCAGTAATGCAATGTACTAAAACCAATCCTCTGTATTGGAGGCTTAAACCTGTGGGGTGGGGGGTCTTCACACCATAGGCTACTCCTCCAGACTGACACCATCTGCCACTTCTGAAAGTTACTCTTCAAAAATCATACTCCTTGTTCCCAGAAACCGGTAGGAGTCCTGCCTGTGTTCTAGCCTTCTAATGTTGATGTACACAAACATACATTGTCTCTTCAAGTCTCCTTTTTGTACAATGCACTCACTGCCCAGCATAAAGGGGACATTTATAGACACAGTGGCATTCAAATCTGCAGGGGGGGGGGGGAATGTGAACTGATTGCAGTGTGAGAAGACTACTAACGAACCACGAACAAGAGGAAACGTGTGACGGCAGCATACTGCCACTGCTACAGGGACCAGAAGTTTCATCTGGTGATCTGTCCAGGAGCCATCCAAGCAATTACAGCAGCAGCTTTGGAAATAGAAAGTTCTACAGATTTGCACTACAGCTCGGTTGTCAAGCTATCCAATCACCTGAGCATTTAGGCCACCATTTTTGGACTGCCTCCAAGCCATAAATTGGAGATTATGTCTCCTACTCCAAGTATCCCAAAGTGAGACAAAGTGTACTCAGCTTCTGTCCTGAAGATGGTTGGGATAAGGAAGGGTTATAGTTTGCAGCCCGAATAACCAATGAAACACGCGTTGACAAAATACCATATGTTTAACAGATGGTATCATCATTTCAAGGAAGGGGTTTACAAATAGGTTGTAAATAATATTTGTTACTAGACTACAAACATGTTGAAACCTATTGCTAATTTGGAGAAATGAATAAAGTATGATTGATTGTGTGTGTGCGCGATGGAGAGAATTTAATAGGAGTTGCATTTTATTATGTAATTGAAATGAATTTGTTGGACATTTTTGTTGATCTAATATAAAATGATTGCTTTGTATTTGAAATACATTTAAATTGCTTGATGTAAACATTTACCAGTGGCTTGCCATTCTCATCCTAACTGTCCATTCTTTTGTTTTTGACTTTAACTTACCTGGAGGAACGTTCAGTATTGCAGGTGCGCTTTTATTTTGCGACATGGTGAGGATGAAGGCAGCAGAGGCAGTCGCCGAGATCATCCAGGTAGACATTCTTCAGTCCACAGCCGGAACATGCCTTGAACAGGCCACCATGAGGTAGGCCCAACTGCGCAGACTAAGCTTCGAAGATTACCGGAGGCAGGAACAGTGCACGGACACAGCACTGTTGGCTGCCAAGGCTGGTCGTTGAGTGGCAGTCGAAAAATATATATTTTTAGTGGAAAAGATGTTAAATTCCAAATGCATTCATAGAAATGTTGGAGATGATTTTTGAGGACTTCCTATACTAACGTGTGGTAGAAAATCTGAAGATGGACATGGGAGGAATTAAGGGAGGTGTTCCTATTGGCTGTCAGCAGTATGACCCAAAATGACTAAGAGCATTAAAGTGATTGAAAGTTTTCAGTTTAAGTTTAAACTGCTCTACATTGCCGAGGATTCCCAGCCTGAGTGAACATTTGCAGCATGTGAATCTATGAAAGATTCTATGCAGGACAAATAGTTGAACAGTTTCACAAGGTGCAGGGAGAGAAGTCCTGAAAGAGACTTGTAGAATCTGGTTGTGAACCCATCATCTCCAGGCGGCTTTTCAGATTACATTCCCCGAATTGCAAGAAGCCTCTCAAAAAATGTGGCTAAGTGTTCCACTATCCCGTCCACAGATTTATCGACCTGCCCATCTGCTCCTTCAATCCAGTCGACCCATCTTTCAGCCCTCTGCCCCCTTAGACAGAACACCAGAAACCCATCCGCCTTGTCCCACTTCTAATACTTTTGCCTCAGGAATTGTAACTGTTGCAGAACCTTAACCAACTCAAGAGCCTTCAACTCGCCCCTTACTTCTCGTATGAACCCTGCTATGTCCTCCCCACCTGCTTGTATCCTGTGCTCCAGGGAGTCAATCTTCCACCTCAATTTACCCTCAAGTAGATTCCTCTCCCTCTTCTTGTTTGCACCTTTTCTGATCTGTAACACCTGCCAGGTAACCATAGACCCCTCAAACAAAGCCAAAATCCACCCCCATATCGTTAATATCTGAAAACTCCTTAATCCCCCCCCCACCCCCTCCCAGAGTTCCTCAAGAAATCTCACATTGCCATAACCAATATCAACATCGCAATCCCACAAGGGAGAATTCCATGAAGACCATATTATGATCCGACCAGCTAATGGGCACATGAGCATAAGTGTCATCTCTCCCCAGGTAGACGTAATCTATACGCATATAGGTTCTGTGTGGGGGGGGGGGGAAGAGGGTCAAACTTAAAACCTCAGTCAACTAGATGTAGCCTTGTCCAAATATCCTTCAGCCCATATATTCCCATGCAGAAACAGAGAAAACCCCTCACCCATTCCATAGGCTGGTCCCCTCCATAGTTCTCCAATCCAGCTTTGGGTGTCAGCCCACATGTTGAAATTCCCAGCCTATTTGACGTGTCCCATGGCTTGCCCCAACTAAGTGGGATGGGGTAGGTATCTTCCAAAAACGCTTTCTGCCACATGTTGGGGCAAGATAACGTTGCAAGACACCCCTCACCCCCCGAGACCAACAAAGCCCGGTTCCATGTAATTATAACTAATTAAATAATAAATAATGAAAATATAATGAATACATAACCAATTCATTTTTTGTTGTTTTTGGGGGGTCCCTCCCCCCAAATCCCACCCTTTTTTTAAAATCATACTTTTCCCCCCACTGCCAAAACCACTATTCCCTCTCAAAACCCCTTTTTAGTTACTTTGGAATTCGTTCTTTTCTCATTCATGGTTTTGGATTCGAAAAAATCACTGCATACCACAAAGTCCTCCCGTTACGCTCCCTCCATTCCATAACAGCACCTCCTCCAACTTTAACAGCTTGTGGAGCAATATTCCAACACCCCCCTCCCTTCTTCACATCTCCAGACGTCAAAAATGCTTCAATCAGTCCTCAGGGGATGCACCGCTCACCAAGTCTCCCCCCCTCCCCACTATACCCCAAAACCTCGTCTCCTGCATCATTAAATCCAAGCCGGACCACCAAAACTCCCTTACAACCAATAACCGCTTAGTCAGGGAGTTTAAGCCCTTCACATTCAGGGTTCCAACCACCATGCGACCCACCCCCCCCAGCACCCTTATTACCCGTTAATTTTTCATCTCCACCAATCCCTCAGTTTACTTGCAAAGTAGCGTGGCCAGTTCAAACCAATTCTATCCCCTCACCATTCCCCAGCCTGCGTAGACTGCCTCCTACCAACACACGAGCGAATCTCTCCCCCCGCCCTGCATACCCCACAACCCCTGAGGTTCCCATCAAAAGCTGTGCCACCAAAGGAAAGACATGCTCGCCCACCACCGTCCCCAATAACACAAGACCAACAAGTAACCAAGTGAACAGAATCACAAGTTTGTGGGAAAAGTCCAAACACCACCCATACTGAAAAACAACCCCAAGAGCAGCACTATACGGGCAAAAGTGTGCTAAACCGTTGATATTTGTGCCCCCCTGGGAGCCCCTTTACATTGTACCAAACCATTCGGAGTCACCTTAGACTCGCCAGGCCCTGAAACCTCCACTAGCACACCCCCCACACACTGTCCCCCCCCCTCCGTCAGATGTCGAAGAACCTGCACTGCCCTAAAGCCTTCGGTCATACTATAGTACACCTTCTTGATCTCAAACACGGCAAATGGAAATGCCCACCTGTAATATCCCTCTGTCCGGCAGCCAAGATGTAAGGGGTCGGCAGTCCCTACACCTCACCAGGGTGAAAATCTAAAGATCTTGGTCAATTTGTATATTGTTGCCGTCATACTGACTATTGCATAGACGTTTCGCCTTTTCAAGGACTGTTGCCTTCTCACCGTACCTCAAGAACTTTTTAAACAACCTTGGTTCCACTGCCGCTCACCATGCCTCCATGATGGGAATGTTCAATGTCGATCTCCATTCCACCTGGATCAGAGAACAATGTGTTCACCAGGCCCTTAATCAGTCAGCACATCACTGGAAGATTCCCCCTTCTGTTCCAGAGGCCAAAAACAAAGATTGTTCCTGCACTCTCCGTTTGAGGTCGTCAATCTTCAGTTGGTAATCTTCATCTCTAGACTTGAGGT
Source organism: Ambystoma mexicanum (assembly GCF_040938575.1). NCBI lineage: Eukaryota > Metazoa > Chordata > Amphibia > Caudata > Ambystomatidae > Ambystoma > Ambystoma mexicanum. The sequence goes on along the minus strand of NC_090936.1, from coordinate 494,089,577 downwards.
CCAACAGTCTCCCCTCGATCTTCATTTCAACAAAGACCGCACTGAGGTGATTATTCTTAGTGCACCCAAAATGCCTCGTGCGTCGAGGTCCCTCTGGTTGTGTTTTCTCTGCCGTGAGGGAGCCTAATAGTTAGCGTGAGCAAGTACAGAAGAGAGAAGGTGTAAGATGTCCATGTACTTTCTACTCCGACGGGAGGAAGTGTGGGCACATGTGAATCTAAGCAGATACAATCAAACAATGCTATTGCGGTGAGTAATGCATGTCTTCTGATGCTTGTGGGTCTGCTTAGAATCACATGCTGTGCATAGACTAGTGAGCAGTACCCAGAGAAGGTGGTGGGATGTGTGAAGGAACAGTAGCAAAGAGATGTCTTAACAAGGCGTGTCCCACCTGAGAATCAGACCTAGTGTGTGCATCTCTGACCATGTTATCCGGAGACCGCTCCCCTTCGAACGGTTCTGAGGGTACTGGAGGCGTAATCTGGGCATTCTGCGTTCGCCAGAGTGATGAACAAGTCTACCTCTGGAAAGCCCCAATCTGCAAAGACGTTGAGTACAATGTCCTCGTGCAGACACCACTCGTGCTGTACGGATAGAGGGAAGACTCTGCTGAGTAGGTCCACCAGAAGATGGAGTTACCCTGTAAAATGTTGTGACAAGAGGAACATTTTGTGTTTGAGAGCCCACTTCCATATGTTCTGGAGATATGCAGTAATAAAATCGCTGCAAAAAAGTCATACGTACAAAATAATCGTGTAAAAAATGCTGTGAGTAATGCATGTCTTCAGATGCTTGTGAATCCGCTTAGAATCACATGCTGTGCATAGACTAGCGAGCAGTACCCAGAGTTGGTGGTGGGCTTTGTGAAGGAACAGTAGTAAAGAGATGTCTTAGTACCACTTGTCCGACCTCAGAATCAGACCAAGAGCGAGTATCTAGGCAGTAGTGTTTTGTAAAGTGTGTACAGAACTCCAGGTTGCCACTTTGCAAAGGGACGAGAGGAACATTTGCAATGAATACTATGGAAACCCTAGTGCGAGAGTGCTCTAGGCTTGAAGGGCAGATCTCTCTTGGCAAGAGTGTAGCACAGTGTGATGCAATTTACAATCCAGTTTGAGATGGCTGATTTAGAGACATGGTCCCCTTCTCTATCAGCTACCACTGAAACGTAAAAATGGTTTGTTCATCTTAGTGGTTTCATCTTTTCCAGATAATATATGGCTGCCCTGCGCACACCAAGTGTGTGCAGGCTTCATTCTGCCACGTTAGTGGCGTTCTGGAAGAAGGTGGGAAGTTCTATTGATTGGTTCACATGGAACTTTGAAATGAATTTAGGCACAAACCGTGGGTGAGTGCGCATAACCACCTTGTCTCTGAATTGTGACAAATGGGTCTTGAACTGAAAGGGCCTGTAGTTCACTAACTCTTCTTATTGAAGTGACTGCCACTAGGAAGGCGATCTAGTAAGCGAGTGCTTTAAGGTTAACCTTATGCATAGGTTCAAAGGGAGATCCATTAGTCTAGTTAATACCACCTTTAGATACCATCCGGGAGCTGGATTAGAAATAGGGGGGATGAAGCGTTTTAACTCCTTCCACAAAAGCCTTGCTGACTGGGATCTTCCACTACAACACCATTTTCTGGGACGTAGTATAAGCTGAAAGTGAAGCTAGGTCTATCTGCAGGGAATTAAAAAACAGGCCCGTGTCAAGTAGGTGAGTCAAGTATCCAATGTGTGTCGAGCAGTCTACGGTATTGATGCTCTTGGAATTGCACCAGATAACGAAGCACTTCCATTTATTGGAGTAGCAATGCCGGTTAGTCTTTCTTGCTTCTCCAAGTATGTCCATGCATCTCTGAGGAAGTTGGAGGTGCCCGAACTCTATGACTTCAGGTACCAGGCCACTAAGTTGAGAGTTTGCAGTCATGGGTGGAGTAAAGGCAGGGTAGCTTAATCGGAGGAGAGATTGACATCGCCATCAGAAGGGAGAACCAGGGTTGACAGGCCCAGTTCAGTTGGGAAGTCGGGAGGGGGCGTAGACAAATTTCCCTGACCATGTTTTCTAGAGACCGTTCCCCTTGGAGCGGTTATGGGGGTACCTAGAGGCGTAATCGGGGCATTGTGCATTCTCCAGAGTTGCTAACAGGTCGATCTTTGGGAAGCCCCATTCTGCGAAAACATTGTAGACAATGTCTTTGTGTAATCGCCATTCGCACTCTGTGGGTAGTGGTAAGTCTCTGCTGCGCATGTCTGCCGGAAGATAGCGTTCCTCTGGAACGTGTTGTGACAGGAGGAACATCTTGCGTGTGAGAGCCCACTTCCATATGTTCTGAGACCGTTTGGATAGCTCTGGAGAGTGTGTGCCCTGTTTGTTCAGGTAGTATATGGCCATGGTGCCATCTGTGATGACTACTACTACTGTTTTCCCCTGTAGTTGCGTTTCAAAAGCCTTCAGGGCTTTGAACACTGCTACCAACTCCAACAGGTTTATGTGGTTGGATGCTACAGCTAGGGAGCAAACGCTGTGCGATGAGCTGAGGACCCTCCCACCTCATGAGAGATGCATCCGTGGTGAGAGTGGCTTCTACTGCAGGGGTGGTGAAGCCCCCCCCCCTGTAAGAGGTATTCCCTCAACCACCCCTGCAGAGAGAATGAGGGCTGCCGAGACAACCACTAGATTGTCCCATTGTCCGCTGGCCGGACACCATAGGCTTTTGAGCCACTCTTTCCATTGGGCAAATGCGCAAACGTGTTCGTCGGACTAAGAAAATGCAGGAGGCCATCCTCCCTAGAAGTCACATGGCTTTGCATAGAGTTACCTTGAAAATAGTTACATAGTGAGGGATCTGGAACAGCATGTTTTGAACCATCTCGGAGGGGAAGACAAGGCAGTCTTCAGTCTGAAATAGAGCCTCTAGGAATTATTTGACTTGGCTGGGGTCTAGGCTGGACTTTCTCGTTGATTGAGAAACCCAGGCTGAAGAGTAGATTTACTGTCTGAGTGTTTGATCGGCTTATTCCGTACAAATCCCCTGTAATCAGCCAGTCGTTGAGGTAAGGATAGACTGGAATGGACTGCCTGCGCAGGTGAGCCGCAACTACATCCAGTACCTTTGTAAATACTCATGGACCTGAGGCAATACCGAAGGGAAGGACCTTGAACTAGTGCTTGTCCTCTATCATGAACCTTAGGTACTTTCTGTGCGCTGGCAGCATTGAAATATGAAAGTATGCATCTTTCATGTCCAATGTTGCCATTTTATTCGCCTGTGTTAGATGGATTCCTTCCTGCAATATTGTTATTCTGAACTTTTGAAGCTTGACAAATATGGTTTGCAAATCTAGCACAGGGCGCATGGTGAGATCCTCTTTGGGTACAAGGAAGTACACTGAATAAATACCCTAGTTTACCTGTAGAATGGGGACAAATTCTATTGTGCTCTTTTCTTGAAGGATCTCCACCTCTTGCAGGAGAATCTTCAGGTGTTCTAGCGATAAGCGTCTGGACATTGGTGGTTGGTATCGAGGTGTTTGGCTCAACTTGATACAGTAACCGTGGGTGATGGTCTTGAACACCCACTCGTCTGTGGCGATTCCCTCCCATGCTTAAAAATAAAGATGTTATTCTTCCCCCAACCAGGGAGGCATGCAAGGGGACCCGGACTGGCGAGTCATTTTTGAGCTGAGGTCGGGGAGCCACTTAAAGTGACGTTTCTACCCCTTCCTTTTCCACAGAGCTGCCCTCTGTTGATATTGACCCGTGGCAGTCGCCCCTTGTCCGGACCATCGTGTATTGTCTGTTCCGTATTGATTGTGGGGGGGGGGGGTGGTAAGGATTGTCCCCGAAAGGAACGGCGAGAGCTACCCCCTGGCTGCTGATGGGGTCTTTACGTAGTTTGGCTTACAGACTAAGGTTTCATGTTCCTTTTGAGCGGTTTCCAAGGCCTCAACTACTGCCTTCCCAAACAGGTTAGTATCTTCAACTGGATTATGAGCAGGGGATGCCTGGGTTTCAGGCTTAAAGCCTGAATTCTTGAGCCACGCGTGCCTTTTAAGCAGGGTACCTTGGGCCAGTGTTCCTCCTGCCGTTTCTGCAGCATCCAGGTTATTTTTGAGGATGATCCGATTGACCTGCCTCCCTTCCGAAACAACTGCCAGCAGGCGTGATTGTGTATGTTCCTGGACTTCCTGGAGTAAAATCCACTGGACGTCGCTATAACTAGCCAGCACTGTGGTGTTTTTGGCAATTCTAGTGGAGTAAGCCGCTAATTTTGTAATGCGTTTTCCAAGAGCATACAACTTCATGCAGTTCTTATCTGGTGGTGCCTCGGCCATAGACAACGGTACTCCGGCTCTATTTCTTGTAGTAGTAACTACTAAGGAGTCGGGAGTGGCATGTCCCCGGATATATAGCGGTCTGTTGGAGAGGGCGAAAAAGCTTTTCAACTGCAGGATTTACAGCTCTTGTTTGAGAAGGCGTTAGCAAAGAGGGAGCGATGCGCCTCTTGATAGAATTCAATAGTGGTATCGCTTGACTTGTGGGTAGTTTTTCCTTTAAAATGTCCTCCACAAAGTCGGTCTCCTGTACCGCTTCTTGAGTGGCAATTTGAAAGTGTTAAGCAGCCTTTTTAAGAATAGCATTGAAGGATATCTGGTCATCAATAAGGGATGCTTGTCTTTGAGGAGGAAGGATCTATACACAGGGTGTCTGGATCTGGAGTAGTGGAAGGTGAACGCCATGGTGCCTCACCTAACTTTTGTTCATCACCCCAGTCTGGACATTGGTCTGGCGTTTTCGTCAAAGGGATTCTCTCCCTGATCATAGGGGTCTTGATGGATTTCCACAAGTTCTGACAGGTCAAACACCTCTTCATGAGGGAACTGACCTAAAGTGCTTTGAACTTTGGACAAAGTAGGGTAAGAGTCTTCCTCCCTTGGTCTCTTTCGGGTGATAAACATTTCCAAAAAATCTACAAACTTGGAAAGCTTGTTCATGTATCCCTCAAACATATCTCTGGTCCATAGGGATGAACCAGAGAGGTCTGAAGGGGGAAAGGACTCTGAAGACTTGGGCCTCTAGGTGGTCGAGATTTGTCAGCCAGTGTCTTAGATACGGGCTGAAACCCATCTAAATATTCTTGCCGTTTCAACGCGTCCTTTGGCTTATTCACCACCGATATGATGTTCGCGAAACGCTCGCGTATCTCTGGTATTTCGGGGGGGAGATTTCGACGAGCCCGACTGCTTTGTTGCAGTTTGACGCTGCCGAAACTCTGGGCGCTGATGAGCTCTTGAGGCATTTCGGCACGCTTATGGTGTTTGGTGCTGACGCCCTTTTGACTTGAATGCCTGTACGTATGCCGTATCAAAGGTTGCTTGGAGGGCTGCTGATCATGGGGGGGGGCAGGAGAGGGGACCAGCAGGTTCCATAGAAAGTTTCAATATTCCAGTTGGCAATCGTGGCCTTCCAGACTAGTGCGCTGAGGAGGTTCGGGAGGTTGTGTGTTTTTCTATGTGGCGCGGGAGTATCCCTGTCGCTGGGGTGTTGTCTCCACATAGCAGAACCGGTGGCTTGCCTGCCGGGATCAGACACTTCGGAACTTGTCCGTTCAGCAGAGTGGTCAATGGCCTCCACATCGGAGCCATGGCTGTCTCTTACAGCCTCGTCACTCGAGGCACCTGCGCCAAGGGGTGATCTACTCTCTGCCTGTTGCATGGCATAGGCCGCCCACCGCTTCGTCTGCCAATCATTTATCATCTTCGGACGTAAAAGTTGGCAGGACTTGCAGGATCGCTCGTTGTCACGAGGTAGACACTTGGTTACACCTCCGGTGCGTGTCTTTCCATGGATGTTTGCCTTTGCAAGAAGTCCATAGATCAGGGTAAAAGCGACTGTGAAACCAGAAGGGAAAAGAGGGGAGAAGGAAATGCATTCTTCACAAGAATGAAAACCCCAGGCACCCACTCTCCCTACTATAGGCCTGGCCGGAGGGCAGAGGCCACGCAGTGGACAGTCGCCCGAAGCACAAGCCGTCGAAATCTGCAGTCTTCAGCATTTGTTCAGGAGTAGTCGTGGAAGAATAGACTAATATTAAATGACCAGCGGTCGTGGAGAATGAAATAGAAACTTAGCAATTTACGTGCTCCACATAAGGAGATCAATTCTTTTTTTTCTGCCCATCTAGCTGGAGGGACCTCGACACTTCACGTTAGGGATAGTGTTACAAGCACGCCCATGTCGACGTCCCCTTTCGATTCTCGAAAGACCAGATGCAATACTCTGCGATTACCACTAGATATCGGACTATATGCACAGCATTTTATTCTAAGCAGATTCACAAGTATCAGAAATCTTTTTATAGCTGTCCGATCTCTGATCTGTTTTTTCTTATCATCGGTCGCCACGTCAAACAGACGCTGTGCTTAGCGCTTTTTGAAGTTGGTCCTATGTCGTAGTTTCTGTGAGGTAAAAAGCAATGTCATGGCTTTACTCATCCCCAGTTGTAATAGGTTAACAGATTGACCATTCATTCATGCCCCAAAATTACAAATCCATTGCATCTCAACATATTTGCATCGGAACATGCAAGCCCATTTCCGAGGTGGTTTACTCAAATTGCCGGGCCTTTACATCTCTCAGTAAGTTGGCATACTGCTCCCAAACAGGATGTCCAGCTCAGGAGCTTGTGGTTGCTGGGGGTATTAGATACGTTTGAAATTTCAGTGCATAAATACCAAAGCTCATGATTTATGAGGACAGTCCAGGCAGGAGTGCAATTTACCATTAGACCAAGTTTTCTGTAATGGCGAGTCCCTGCCCTCCTTAGTATTAAGACAGGTTAAATCATGAGCTTCTAAACAGGTGCCCTAACCTGACGCCTTACATCTGGATACAGCACAGGGTTGGTTCTGAACAGTGATCCAAACATCCTGATCCATCTATTCCCCAGCCCAGAGGGATAAGCATGTACCAATGATGCAGAATGACATCCATCTTCCTCCTCAAAGACGGACTTCAGCCCGCGGAAGATCATAAATATTTATAGTAATTAGTTTTAAAGTCTCAAAGTACAGCGTGTGAATAGTAACCGGTAATATGTAGGGAGAATCAATGCTTGCAACAAAAGGGGTTGGTGTGTAATTTGCTCTAGCACCAATGGTCAGGCCTCCCTTTCGGGGCCCCCAGTTGGGCAGAAACCTGTGCAGTTCCCTTAGGGACCACTGCAAAAGATTTAAGACTACAGGTGTTTGGCAGTAAACCCACTTGGTAGCAGTCTGTACCACACAGACTCACTTGGTAGCTGTGGCTGAGCAGTCAGACTTCCCTCAAGAAGAGTTAGGCAGTATACAGAGCATACAGAATAGGTACAGAAATACAGTAGCACAAGCAAACACTGACCAGAGCTTGGGTGTAAAAGTATATAATTATTTAACACACACTTATAAAACACACTAGCACTAAATTGGTAAAATAAGTTCAAAACACAATCACTATTATCATATGTACATCCCTGATTACTTGTTGGACAAGTCTTCGTTAACACCACTTATTTCCAGACAGAGGTGAGCGCTTCGCGTTCGATGGCACTCCAACAAGTTAAATAAAAAGGGAGGGAAAAGCAGAATTATGGAAGCACACACACAACACTTTTTAAAGAACCACAGCAAGTTATGAAGGCACAGTCTACTGTTGAGCAAGGAAGTGTAGGTGCCAGGCCCACTTTCAAGGGAGCCAGGCAGAAGATGCCCAAGATCAGACAGTTACACATAGTCTTCGAAGTTTGTGGAGGTAGTTCGAAAAAGGTTTAGTTCAGTTCAGAAAAGTTAGCTAAGGTGTCCCAGGCTAACCCAGGTTCGAGAGACGAGGATTTAATACACCCCGTTCAATCGGTTGCAAGGGAAGCCAGGCGGAACACGGTACCTTAAATGGAGAGGATCCTCCAGCAGGGGCAGTTGTTCCTGGCAGCGGGTGCAAGTCGCAGCGTCGTCCAGAGGAATAGAAAATCTTGTCGTGGAGGAAAGATGAAGTTTGTTGCACTGCCAGGGAAGAAACCCGCCGCGGAGTTCTCTGGTACAAAGGTACTACCCTTTGGGTTTGCGGTAATGGTGAAAACGTGGTTTCCCAGTTGCCGGAGTGCTTGGCACAGGCAAGGTGGCCACGAGATGCTGCAGGAAGGCGAAAAGAAGGTAGACTGGTTATCCCCACCAGTCGAAGGAAAAAAGACTCTCTGGGCTGGAGATCTCCTCTGTTGTTGGGAAAATTGGTGAGGGGGTTCAGCAGGGCTCCACAGGTGGTGTCGTCGTTGCAGGCCAGCTCAGCTTCTCCCTCTTCGGATTCTTCAGGTCCAGTGGCGACGTCTGAAGTTCCAGTCCCCAAAGCCCTGCTTTTATGCAGCACACCCCCACTCACTCAGCCTAGCTGTCAAACATGCTAAGTGGTGAGCCGGCCAATTACACAAGAGTGCGACTTGAGTTACCAAGGTAACTCAGTCCAGGGTGCCTAAACCCCCTCCCACACCCCCTGTGGTACCCAGACAGAGTGGCACCACTTTTGGAGACGTCTGTGGAGAAGGCCGCCAAAAAGTGGAACAAAGGGCTCGACTTGTGTTGGAGTCACAGAAGAGAACACAAACGCCATTTTAGAATCGAGTTCTGGCAAAAAATAGCAACCGGCGAATTAATATTAAATAAATAAACCGGCGGTATGTTCGAGGCTATAAGAATTAAATAATTAAAGTTGGTAGCCTCGAACAATGGGAAAAACCCATAGAGATCTATTTGCGGTCGAATATAAAAAGTAGTATCCACTGCCACCAGCCAAAACTCGATCAGGGGGGACGGAGACGTGCCCCCTCGAACAACAGACCCCAGGGCAATCAAATTGCCCCGACCAGTACGTCCACAATATGATGGGTTTGTACTGGTTTCTGTTCATAATTTGGGACTAGCAAAGCCAATGGTGACTTTACATGCCCTGGGAGACAGTAGTCAGTCCCAGGGTATGGAGTCTAAGTTGGGGGGTTGCTACGACACCCCTGGGTTACAGCACGGAGGGTGCTGTGTAACCCACATCAAAAAACACATGAGACCCTATGGAGTAAAAGACCCCGTAGCCCATTAAACACATGGAAAGTTAAAGGAACACCTCAAATCATGTCTAAGAGTGGAAGCAAAAGAATCTCACTATTAGCAGGAGTGAAAAAAAATAAACCCCAAAATTCCAGCAAAGCTGCTGGGGGACTCGCTAGGTTTGGCAAATTAGACTTACAGAGAATTCTCCACAACACCGCCGGCGGCCACGTGTGGCAGGTTTGCATAAGATTTTATACCCGTTGATAACCAAGTTGGCTAGTAACCAGGAGTCCTGCAACAACAAAAACATCACTACTTAATAACATTGATAATTCAACTGGTTTGGACAAAAAGGAGTTAAATGCATAAGTGTTCCGAGAAACCCATTTGCCAAGCTTGTCTAAGGCAGGACACAGGAAGGTATCGAGTATCCATTTGTCAAACACCTTATGTGTAGCTGCAATGGGTGTTGCAGTAGTCATAGTAGCCAGCAAACCTATCCTTTCATTGGCATGTGCACCCAGGAACTCTGTTGATGAGGCGCCAGTTAGAAGGTCCGGCACAACTTCTTTGTCTGCGTTTATATTGATTGCTTTCGGCATACCGTTAGGTGGATGCCCACTTTCCTCAAGGCCACATGATAGGTAATCAATAAGGTTGTCACCACCGTCAAGGCAAGTTCCATTACAGCACAATTCATGGAGTGGTCTACTTTAGTCAGTTCATCATGGGCGATATCTTCACTTTGAATGTGTCTGAGCGCAAGAATATTCTGGAATAAATAAAATAATGACGCTATGGTTCATAAATGGGCTGAAGGCTCCGACTTATTTCTTCAAGCTTTAGCCATTTGCCCAGGGGTAAATCAGCATAGGCATGTGTGCTCCTTAGTTTTCCCCTTGGTGGTATCTTCGTCTGATAATGTATATCAGGGTCGATTGAGGGTAAATCATATTACGGACAAGACAGCTATTGAGTCTTTTATTGTTAGCGGTCATTTGGCAAATATGGGCATTGTTCATATACGGTGTCTTGTCTGCTTTTGCATTCTTTAGCACGCATGGGTGCAAAATAAGGCTGTGTGGCAGTGTCTTCGTTGGCAGCAGGTGCAGCTGCTCCATTGCCGGGCCTAAATATTACACCAAGGTCAAACGCATTACATTTCGCAATCCTGCAAGCAGGCAGCCGCTGCTCGCCACCAGCTGAGCCCTGCAGGAACACATAGTTGGAGCCACAGCTACTCTACACAACGTACCGCAAGTTAAGCCCTACTGGGCTGTAAGCGGGTGATCTGTTGCACGATCGAAATCCACCCCAAAAAGCACACCATTAGCACTGCTTTCATTTGTTGCATTTTGTTTCTTTTATTGCACTTTCTGAAATGTGCCTCATCCATTGGGCTGCTGCTCATTTAACATCTTGCTTTGAAACCGGAGAGTCTCTCTCCATCACGGCCGCAGGACTCACGCAGCACCGGAGTGTTCTGCATCGCAGAAGTGTGCTGCACTGACTGGCTGCCCCTGTTCCCAAACTGCCCAATCAGGGAGCCGGCAGGCGAACGCCGGCGGCCCCCACCAAAGGCCCATGCTCAGGGCCCCTGTGCCGAGCCAGTCAGAGCACAACGGTGCACGGTAAGCACCCTATATACCGATGAGCAACATAAATGTCAGACTGCTCTAATCGACTAGTCCACTGCGGCTTGCGACTACTTGCTTAAGACCTACTGACACCCCATTAATAGTTTGGGACTTCATGCCCGAAGCACCATCAGCCGTGCAATCGTCCCTCGCTCGCGCTATTTTGCCTGCCACTCACCTCCACCTAGGCCAAAAACATTTGCAGAACCAATACTGCATACGCCCGAATAGCGTTCAGCATCAACACTTGTGCTGGAATGATGCTACCTGTACTACCAGGAAAATCTAACAACCCGACATATGCTTTGTCTTATACGATTTTCCTCATCTCTTGCAATTTAAACTATGGCCCAAGTTAATTGAATCAAATTCTACTGCATTCTGCCTACGCTCACTGAAATGAACTCAACTGTTCTTTGCTCTCCATCGTTAACTCGAAACTTTTAGTACCTTCGTACTAATGATATTCCTAGGAGGTTACACCCCGTCCTTAACGGTGATCCCACTCGATATTGCCTAACTTTATGTACCGCAATATTAACCCCGCTAGCTCAATGAGTCTGCTAGCAGACGCATGCCCTGAGCCTAGAGGAAATAGACCAGCGTTACTCTCCACCGCTGCAGCCCATGCCCACAATTTGCCCCGTAGCACCTCTAGCTTGCAGGCTACCACCTATAGCCATATCACTGACCACAACATGGCCAGACTACTGCCCTGCACGATCGTCACCTTTATCCAGCTTGGCAATGGCCTTGATCGACTCTGGTGTCCCCGGCACGACCCACTCCGTTGCCCAACACTCTTCTTACTGAAAGCATGCCATTCCCACTTCCAGCAACTCTGCCCTGCAACATCACAACAATTATCTCCCAGCCTACAAGAGTAATAGGTCCTAAACACAGTCAGCCCCCTTGTGAACACCCCATCCACCAGCCCCATAAGCCTACCAAAGTCTACCGCCCCATGCTTAGTAACAATTTGCTGCGAGCGTCTCAGTTCAAGAATGTCAGCAACCTTCCTTGGGGACCACAAGGCTATCGAGATTATCCTAATGAACCTACCACCATCACCCCCGCTGGTATCCCGCGGGCCCACCACCCCTTTCCCTACACCACAGTGTGACCAGAACGCCACTCAGCCCAAGACGCAGATCACTGCCTCCTCTACACAGCAAGGCGACCAGGATTACACACGGCCCAAGGTGCACACCCCCTACAGTATCCCTACGATGCCTACAGTTCTCTCCTTTCCCCGGCCAATGTCCAAACCTAACCTCAAAGGAGACCTTCAAAATGCGCGATCTCTAGGAGCGCATGCTATCGACATACATGATTTACTCCTTGACCAGCAACTAGATCTTATAGTCCTCACTGAAACTTAGCTACATCAAGACTCCGGCCCCCTACTGGCCCTGGCTATCCCTCCCGACTATACACCCCCTTAGACCCGACCGCCAAGGTACCACAGGAGGAGGAGTAGCTATGATAGCCAAATCCACACTGCAGTTCACATCCTGCACACTAGATAGACCCAGCGCCTGGATATTAACTGCTTTTACTCAAACTTAAAACCAACCCCAAAACCACAATCAACTTTCTAATCATCTACAGATCACTGAATGCCAAACACCCCGAATCAGCCATCCCCTTATTCATCACCCCCCGCCGCCCCCTCAAGCCCAACACTAAATGTATTATCCTAGGTGACTTTAAGCTTGGATTCAATGACAAACTGGACCATAAAGCCGCTGCATTCTACATGGCCCTCCAAAAAATGCATCTTACCTAAATTGTTAACTCCTCCAGCCATTCTAAAGGAAGAATCCTGGATTGGATCCTAACATTAAATGTTAATTTATCTCTAGAATCCATCTCTGAAATCACTTGGTCAGATCATTACCTAATAAGCTTCAAAATACTAACCCAGAATACTCTGGCATACCTCAACCCACACCTTGCCCCATCGCGGTGAGAAACGCCCACAAGCTTACAGCAGAAACCCTCGTCCCCATTCTGAATATTCCCTAGAGATCCTCCCAACATCAAATAAGCCTGATAGTATTTCCTCTATCACAACCGTCTAAAATCGACAATTGATGCAGTAGCACTGCTCACGTCCAAAATACCCCACAATGCCAAACGAAGCAATTTTTGGTTCAATGAAGAGCTCACTGTTCTTAGATGTAATAAAAGACTGAGTCCTTACAGAAAAAGAGCCCAACCACGGCCACTACAAACCCATTTTTGGTAGCCAACAAAAACTACAAATCAGCTGTTCTAGCCCACAAAATGAATTCCTTGAATACTCGCATAAACTCCTGTTCCAACAGCAAAGATCTATTCTCTATACTTTGAGAACTGGAAGCCACCATCCCGATCAACACAGGCAAACCTTGGTGCACTACTATCCAGAATGCACTAGCCTCCAAAATCCTTACATTACAAAACAAAATACTACAGAAAAGGAAACTACTGCCCGGTAAAAGTACACCCTCCCTTGCACCAGTCACCGGCGCCGGAAAACTGCTCCCCAATTCAAATTCACCACAGTTTACCAAGACCAGGTCCTGAACACCATTTCTACACTGAAAACTTCCAACTGTAAAGGTGATCGCTTCCGTGCTTGCCTATTAAAACTTTGTGCCCCCACCTTTGTGCCCATCATTACCAATTCATTAATGCCTCCTTCATCATCAACTCTGTCCCCATCAGCATCAAAGGGAGTAGTTTCTTACCTGCAACTCCATTTCTCCAGCGTTGGTATCTCATGGATTCACATGCTGTGAATATTTCCCCGTCAGGCTGTGAAACCTCGGTAACTTTAACTTAGCGGTTTCTAATGGAAAACCGCGACACTTGGGTGTCCTATCAACGTCCTTTTTTGGGTGCTTTAGGCCCCGCCAATAGGACGTCTGGTATAAATAGCCCCACCCCCACGGCTTCCCTTCAGATTTTAACCTCCAAAGTAGAGGAAACTCGAAACCCGTTTGCCTGCAGGGGTGGCCGGCGGGCACATGTGAATCCATGAAAGATACCAACGCTGGAGAAGAACAAGTTACTTACCAACTGGTAAAGTTTTTAATTGGCTGTTCCTCCAACGTATTCCACATCTTTGACATGTAATGTCCACAGCTGTGTACTTCAGAAACTTTTTCGGTAGAGGGCGTCCTGTGTCGATGGCGTCTGGTCGATGTCCCTCAAAGGCCTCCGTCGAGGGCGACATCACCAGATGTTATAAATGGGACACACTGCGCCCGTAGTCTCAGTTTATGTTTTTTCCTCCTTAACGTGCAACATGCACATATTCAATGCCTACTTGACTGTACATAGCCTTGCAGAAACGTAAGCTGCAATAGCATAGGAAATTCTCCAGAGGGGCAGGCTGGGAGGGCGATGTGGAATACGTTGGAGGAACATCCAATCGAAAGAAAGTTACCAGTTGGTAAGTAACTTGTTCTTTGAATGGATTGTGTCCTCCAATGTATTCCACATCTTTGACAGCCAAGAACACCATCTTGAAAGACAATAGTGCAAAGGTTCAAACGAAGCACCCATCAGGAATTTCAAGACCAAATTCAGATCCCAAACCGGCACCTGGAATGGGGACGGCACAAACACATTAGTGAGCCCCTTCGGAAATTGTGAAATCAAAGGAATCTTAAAGTAAGAACATTCTTCAGACGAGTGCTTGGAGATAGACAACAGTGCCAGGTAACCCCTAATGGTACCTACTTGAAGGCCCCTGTGGGCCAAAGAAAGCAAGAAAGACAATCACTGGAATGGAACACTGAAAAGGATCAACATTTTGTCTGCTCCAGTCGCAAACTTACACCAACGGTACAAGGATTTGGATGCCGGCCGTATGGCCGAAAGCAACACCACCTTCACGTCATCCAGGAGGTCCCAATCCTTATACCTCAAACTTTCAGATACCAAGCGTGAAGGGGTTGGGAGTATTGACCTCAGGGGGGTAGGTTGGGAGAGGGAGAAGAAGGAGAGGAAGAGGGAGAAGAAGGAGAAGGAGAAAGAGAAGGAGGAGAATCCTCTCGGTAGGCAGCATGGAGGGCACATGGACATTTCTAGAAGGTCTGGGTACCACGGCCTCCTGGCCCAATCCGGAGCAATGAGGATCATGTGGGATCCAAACCTCCGCAGCATACATAAGTGGGAATGACCAATCCACTACGAATGCGTCTCCTAAGGCTCCTCTTGGAGGAAATTCCCTTGAGCTCAATCTCTCGCAATTCCAGTTGGCACTGGTGGCAAAGAGATCCACTTGTGGGGTTCCCCAAAGGGCAAAGATCTCCAGAAGGACGTCCTGAGCCAACTACCACTCTTGAGAGATCGTGCTCTCACTGCTCAGAGGGCCCGCCGCCGCATTGTCCTCTCCGGCCAGATGAAATACTTAGAGTGAAATTTCCTTCTAGATTGCCCGAATCCAGAGCTGCATTGCCTCTGCAGAACGGGAGTGACCCTACTCCCCTTTTTTCGTTGAGATAGTGCATGGCCACTGTGTTGTCCACCATGATCAGGACACTTTTCGCCCGTACAGAGGGCAGAAAAGCCTTCAGGGCCAGCACGTTGGCCCTCGGCTCTAACAGGTTGATGTGGAGTTTGGCCTCCGACAGAGACCAACGACCACTGGCGGTCAATCGTTAGCATGAGCTCCCCATCCTGTGAGGGAAGAGTCCGTCACTACAATCCCCTCCGGCCACGGTTGCCAAAACGGCTCCCCCTTCATCAGGTTCCTCTCGTTGGCCCATCACAGACGATCTTGGGAGATAGAGATTGGAATCTGAATGGGATCCGACATCTTGCCTGAGAACTGTGACCACTGCATCTTGAGGACCCATTGCAGGGATCTCATCCTCAGCCTGGCTGCCTCTGGCACCAGAAAAATATCTGTTAAGTCATCCTGAATAAAAGCTTCAGGAGGACTGGACCAACCAAGATATTCAGTGACCATAGCCATCAGTCTCCTGTAGGACGACTCGGGATGAGCCCCAGGCTCAGACCTGCAAAACTCCACCTCAGGAGAAGTGTTCAAAACACTGGCATCATGAAGAGATTGCCTTAACTCTTCCAATTGACTGTCCCATGAAAAGACAGGAGCCACATCAGGCTCAAAATCTAAATCTGACCTCTTCTCCTCCTCATAGATGTCATTCAGAGGGAGGTAAAAGTCCCGTCTCGGGACAGAAGAGGGTCTGGAGTCCTTAACAGGCCTCACAGACTTGGAAGTAGCCTTCCTTGGAAGATCCACAGTACCAGGGATCGCCGAAGGCAAATTCCAGCCAAAGGGCCCCAAGGCGCTGATGGGTTCGGCGTAGAGAGCACCAACGGCTTTGAGGTCGATAAAGGCACCAAGGGCTGATACAAAGGCAAAGATTCGACGTCCGTATCCGGATAGTTTCTGCGGTCTCGCTGGAGACGAGGACCGAGACCTGGAAGCAAGTCTCTTGCTACCATCCTAAGCCTTGCCCAAACGGGACCTCGAAGATGCCAGATGAGGATCGTGCTGAGGACCCGAGCCCAAAGGCGCACAAGCCACGGATCAAGACATTCCTTGCCGGCATCATCAGAAGGTGCGGATAGAACTGTGCCCTGGGATTGGAAAATCTCCAGCATCTGCTCCCTGAAGGCAGCCCATTCCTCTGGAGTCAAGGACTTAGTTGGACAAGCCACTTTCCTCGTGGCTTTATCCTCCAAGGAGGACAGGGAAAGCGACCGGTGACAACGCTTCCTGGAATGCCGAGACGAGGACAAATGACAGGAACCACTCCAGGACCGAGATCCCTGGGAATCCTTCCGACGCATAGAGTCGCCCCTCGAATCGTCGGTGGACATCCCCTTAGAAGATTTACGGGACTTACTGGGTTTATAACCCCTACCTACCTGAAGCTTCCACTTACACTCCTGCAAGGCCTTAGCAGTCAGCGACTGGCATTTGGAACAGTCGTCAGTGTCATGACTCTCGCCCAAGCACCACAAACAAATGAGATGCAGGTCAGTAATCAACATCTTAGACTTACAGTCCCTGCAAGTCTTGAAACCAGACCGTGGAGTCGGAGGGGTCGAAGAAGCAGACATTCACGAGGAATACACGTGGCGCGCCGTTTCTCCAAAGCAAACACGTCTGCGGAAAAAACAGAACCAAGGCTACGGGCGCCGTGCGTCCTATTTATAACATCCGGTGACGCCGTCCTCGATGGAGGCCTTCGAGGGACATCGACCTGACGCCATCAACACAGGACGCACTCTGCAGAAAAAGTTTCCGAAGTACACAGCTGTGGACATTACATGTCAAATATGTGTAATACGTTGGAGGACACAATCCATTCCAAATTGAGTTACAAGTAAGAAACTACTCCCTTCCCCAGCATTGGAGCTTTCATGGATTCACATTCTGTGAATAGATTACATAGCAGTAAAAGCAATGTGTGGCGGTGTGTCAAAGGCAAACCAATCAACAGTACTTAAACACATACATGAGACAACCAACCCATCAAGCGACCAAGCACATCGAAAAAAGAAAAACCTTGAAGCTGCGGGGCCTACCTTATTGAAACAGGCATTGGAGGACTGCACGCCCCACCTGCACATCTTCCACATGTTGCTGCCCCAGACAGTAATGCCTGGTGAAGGTACGCAGCACCGCCCAGGAGGCCGCGTGGCAAATGTCCACCAGTGGTATCCCAGACCACAGCACCGCCGACGCGGCAGTGGACCTCGTAGAATGAACTTTTGGAGCACTCCTCAAAAGGCTTTCCAGCTTTTGCGTGGCAAAACAAAATTGTAGAGGAAACCCAGTGGGAAAGTCCTTGCTTGGAGTTGGTCTGCCCCTTGTTGCACAGCCCATACGCCACAAACAGCTGCTATGACTTCCTGAAGTCCTGTGTGCGATTCAGATAAAACTTTAGAGCCCTCTTAACGTCCAAAGAATGCAGAGGCCTTTCCGCTGGTGTGGATGCATTCGCAAAAAACAAGGGTAAAGCAATAGAGGTAAGTTTGTGAAATGCCAATGGCACTTTCGGGATAAAGTGCGGGTTAGTGGCCAGGAGAACGTTGTCCTCCATAAACCTCAGGTAAGGCGGGTCAATGACCAGTGCTTGCAATTCAGACACGCCGAGGTAATCGCCACTAGAAAAGCCACTTTCCATGAGAGGAACTTCAAGGAACCTCTCGACATGGATTCAAAAGGAGGATTCATCAAAGTTAAAAGGACCACATTAAGCCTCCACACCGGTGCAAACTTCTTCACTGGAGGAAACGTCCGAAACAGCCCCTTCAGAAAAGGTTTCACCAAATGATCACTGAACAGAGGAGCAGCATGGCACTTTTTCGTGAACCTAGAAATCACCGCCAAATGCACCTTAATGGATGACAATGCTAGGCCTCCTTCTGCCAAGTGTAACAGGTACAGGAGAACCTACGCCAGAGAAACGTTCAAAGGTTCAACCCCAGGACCACCCTTACACCATTCACAGAATCGCCTCCATTTGTGCCCATACGAAACATTCATGGAAGGCGCCCTCATAGACTCCAAATCTGTGGACACTCTCGGGATATTCCTAAATGACCGAAGTCGGAGCGGTCAGGAGCCACGCCGTCAGGCTGAGACGCGCTGGATTGCGATGCCACACCTTGCAATGACCTGAGACAGGAGATCTGGATTCGCTCCCAACAAAATCGGCTCTTTCACCGCCAGATGAAAGATCTGAGAAGCACATCTGCATGCACCTGAACAGGGCCACCACAATCACTAGGGACTGGTACCTCTGAATCCACTGGATGGTCCTCCGAATGAACGGGAACACATACACGAAGTGACCCATCCACGGGAACGAAAAAGCGTCCCCCAAGGAATCGGGATGAGCCCCTCTGCTGGCGAACGCCAGACATCATTTGTTTTCCCTCGTAGCCAACAGATCCAACGTAGGATGCCCCCATCGCCGGAAGATCCTAGACACCTGCTGCTCCTTCAGCCTCCACTCGTGCAGTTGACTTGCGTCTCCGCTGAGCGCATCTGCTTGAACATTCAGAACTCCGGGTAGAGGTAAAGCGGCAATGCTGTCCCCTTGAGCTAGGGCCCAATGCCAAACGTCCTGCGCAACCTTCGACAGGACTCTGAAATGTGTGCTCCCCGGTTTCCTTAAATAGAACATTGTGGTGGTATTGTCCGTTAACACCCTCACCACGATCCGCAGAAGAAAATAATTTCATGGCCCAGTACCCCGCCCTCAACTCAAGCACATTTATGTGGAACAGTCTCCACCCGAGACCACAGGCCCTGCACCTATGAGCCGTCGAGGTGTGCCTCCCACCCTACCTGGGAGGCGTCTGCCACAATCGTAAACTGGAACTCCGGCTCCAGCAAGGGCATCCCCCTTACAAGATTGGTCCTGCACGTCCACCAGCGAAGGGCGTCTACCAGGATAACTTGTCTGACCACAATTCTCGACTCTGCAACCATCTGTCCGCAAGGAACTCCTGCACCGGCCTCATGAACAGCCGGCAATTAGGCAGAAGATGAATACACAATGCCATGGCCGCCAACAGCGACATGTAACCTCAGACCAAGACTACTGAACCCTCTTTCCACTCGCTTGCCCCGGCCCGCAACTTTGACACGCCCGCTAGAAGGCTTGACCAGATTTCACCGGGTAAGAAACTGCGCCCCAGGAAACACCAACTCTCCGGACGGCCTCAAATATGATTTGTCTAAGTTGACGGCAAATCCCAGCTGTTGCAAAAGCTGCATGGTTGCCACGAGAGACTCTCGTGCCCTTCCCTACTACAAACCCCTCACCAACCAATCATCCAGGTATGGGTACACATGGTGACCTTCCCTCCGGAAGAAGGCCGCCACCAGTGGCAGATACTTCATGAACGTCCTGGGGGACGACTTCAGGCCAAACGGGAGGTCCCGAAACTGATAGTATTCCTCTCAGACCACAAAACGCAGGAACTTGCGGTGCTTCCGCCCGATAGGGAAGTGAAAATAGGCATCCTGCAGATCCAACGACTCCAGGAATTCACCTGGCTGCACTGAAAGGATAACATCTTGAAGGGTGAGCATCTTGAACTTCAGGCATTGCAAAGTCTTGCTCAACACCCTAAGATCGAGAATAGGCCTCCACTTGCCGTTGGGCTTTTTCACAAAATATCGGGCATAAACCCCCCTGGCTTTGTTGCGCCACCGGAACTGGTTCTATCGCCCCTTTCTCTAGAATGTGAACCACCTCCTGCCGCAGGATTGGAAAATGTGGCTGCAGTACACGCCCCGGCAGAATAGGGACCGAGGACGCCGGAACGCCGAGTAGCCAAAACGCACTGTGTCTAGCATGCAGCGATCTGATGTTATCTTTCGCCACTCGCCGACGGCAACCCTGCCCCCCAGCAGATTGTACATACAGCAGTCATTGATAAGTGTTAGTTTGCTGCAGAGGACTGCAAACTCTTCTTTCGTGGAGCCTGGAAGTCCCAGCCTTTCTGCGACGACTGGACAGACCGCTGATACCCTTGAGAGCAGTAGCTGAAGCACTCATAACCTCGACCCCCCCCACAGAGTCTCCACGGAAAGCCCCAAAGAGTGAAAAGAGCACCCACTCTGCAAAGAATCCAAGGACTTAGCGGTTTCCGTATCCTCTTTCATCCCTTTCAGGGCCTCATCAATTTTCTCACCGAACAAGTGTTCGCTCTCACAGGGCATGTTGGAGGCCCCCTCACGCACCAACAGCATTGCTGCTTTTCGGTGCTGCTCCGGCAGATGTTCAAGAATCAGGGCCAGCCGATGCCACATTTCACCATCATATCTGGCCATGATCGCCAAGGAATTTGCAGCCTTTATAGTTTTAGCCCCTACCGTCAAGACCTTTCCAAAAGCGTCCTGCTTCCTGGCCTCACTGTCTGGAGGTGTAACACATTTATGTTGGCTCCTGGCCTTACGCCGACACCACTGACTCGGGCGGTAGACTCCGGAACATGAATTTCTTTTCAAGGCGACCCTTCACAGCCGGTTCTGAAAACAAGTGGTGAATCTCGCGCAGGCCCTCCTGCCACACGTGGT
The DNA here is from genome assembly GCF_040938575.1 of Ambystoma mexicanum. NCBI lineage: Eukaryota > Metazoa > Chordata > Amphibia > Caudata > Ambystomatidae > Ambystoma > Ambystoma mexicanum. The sequence goes on along the minus strand of NC_090936.1, from coordinate 494,068,798 downwards.
CGAGAATCTGCACAGAGAAGACACCTTCCTCTGTTTGCCCATATGGTCGAAGAGGAAGCAGTCTTTAAGTTCCTCTTCGGGCGCCAGCCCAAACTCCAGACATGCTTCCAACATGGCGTGGAATGCGCCAATATCAGGGTTTGAGTCGGACTACGTGGCTGCTCCACCTGTGCATCCCACGCATCATCTCTCGTCGGCAACTATGATACAGTAAAAAGAGTGTTCCGTAACACTCTTGGTCCAAATCAGGTATATCGCCCTCTTCAGTATGAGACTGTGGACGGCCCAACCCCACTGGCAAACGTGGCGGAGGCGCCTCAACAGGCAGCACCTCGACCATCGGCACGACCGGACTCGGAGGAGGAGGCAACCTCGCATTGAGTTGCCCCAACAAAGATTGAAGTATAGACAGCACTTGCAACAACAGCAGAGATGGCCTGTTAACCATGGAATAAACAGTTGGCCCAGCCCCCATGCCACTCGACGTCGAAGGCCTCACACTCTTCAGACCCAGAGCAGAGAGTCAAACACCAGCTCCTGTTCCTCCTCCATTTCCGAAGAAACAGGAAATGTAGCGGATCTTGCTGCAAAATCTTCTCAGGAAGGAAAGACTCAAAGGCGGCGGACTGCCACGCCCCACCCGTCTTTAACATCCCTTCCGTTTCCATCTGTGACGACAACAGCAGCAGCCCACTGTTCGTCAGTGTTGTGGACGGCGCTGATGACACCACCGTCGACGGGACCGTAGATTGCATCACTACCATCGACGACTGAACAACCGTCTAGGAGTTCGTCGTCGGGACCCCGTCCCTTGGCTTTGACTTCACCAGAGACCCAGATTTTTTGCAAGAACCGGACCGATGCTTCAAAGACTCCTGGATGGACAAAGACCTGTAATGGTCCCTGGACGACGAGTGCTTCGACAAAGACTCCTTCGGCTTCGCCAGAACTTTCTCCGACACTGGAGACTTCTCAGGCCTACCACCAAAACCCTTGGGAGTGGTCTGACTGACCATGCTTAAATGAGGAAGAGCTACTTGTCCCCTTCGCCTGCAGTGGCCTCTACGAAGACTTTCTGCCTTTCCCCACCTCCGAAGCAGGCAAAGCAGCCCGATGCTTCTTTGCAGTAGGTTCTGACGACGACGCTCGGCGATTTCCGCGGACTTCTCTGCTCTTCCAGAAGACTGGCTCCCCCGGGCCGAACCCACCTCAGAAGCCGGGTACGTGCCCTCATTAAGCCAACATATGAGCCGTCGGTTACGATCTTTCAAGGTCTTCTGCCAAAACCCCCGACATATCTCGCACGTATCCGATGAGTGATGGGGGTAGAGACAGTAAAGACAGTCCATATGACCATCCCCTTCGTACACCTTCAAGCCGCATGTAGCACTAGGCCGAAAAAGAGACTTAGTTGGGGCTAAAGACAACATCCTAGCCCACAAACCAAACACGTGCAAAAACACGAAGAAACATGAGGTGATCCCTACAGTTTGGAGAAATCTAAAGGGAAGCCGCGGGGACGGGCTCTTTATACCAGACGTCTTATTGGTGGGGCCTAAAGCACCCAAAAAGGACGTTGATAGGACACTTAAGTGTACGTTTTCCATAGGAAAACGCTAAATTAAAGTTACTGAGGTTACCCAGCCTGACGATGGGAAACTATTCAGAGCATGTGAATCCATGAAAGATCCAATGCTGGAGAAGCCTGGGTAACGCCTCTTCCTAAGAAACCCTCTCTGGACCCAACTATACCCACTAACTACCACGGTTCCCTTCCTGTTAAAAATAGTATACAAAATAGCCTACACCCAAGTCCAAGAGTATCTAGAAAGCAAGTATTTTTTAGGAGCCAGACAATCAGGCTTCCGGCCCGACTAGACCGCAAAATCCAGATGGACATAAGAGACTCAGGGAAAATGTGCATCCTCCTCTGACTCGCTCTGTCTGCTGCATTTGATTTGGTGGACCATGATAAGTTATGTAATGCTCTCTCAGAAAACTTCAACTTCTCAACAGAAGCCACCTTATGGGTCAAGTCATTCCTATCAGAACGTAATTCGAGACTAGCCTGCCGACCCGATCCCAGTATCATTAAGGGTCCCTCAAGGATCGTGCTCATCTTCCACCTTAAACAACGCTTAAACCAAACTCCTATTTGCAGCAGTTGACGCCATGGGAGTCCTCTACATCAATTTCGATGACAATACCCAGATCCTCATCCCCATCACGGGTGACTATGAACAAGACTCCACTTCCATTAACAAGATCAATGCCATCATACAAAACTGGACGGATACTAAGAGCTTGCATCTCAATGACGAAAAAAACAGATCCTCACTGTAGGTCCCCCCACCTGATTAAAATCCCTTCAATCCCGACTACTCTGCTATTACCATTGACGGAACACCCATCCCAGTAGTCGCAGGTGAAAACATTGGGCGTTTATCTAGATTCCAACCTTACTAAGACTAAACACATCAGTGCACTCTTCCACTACTGCCTACACGGCCAAACTCATTGCACTCAGCCGCCAATTTCTTACCCCACAAAACTGCCTCACCATAGCGCGAGCCCTAATACTATTGAAACTGTATTGTTATAATATCCTCCTGCTAGGTATCACAAATACCAATCTGGCTAAATTGCAATTGCTTCAAAACAAAGCCTTAAGGGCAGCCTTTGGATTAAAAAGAAGTGACCATAGTTCTCACATTAGGAGAGAAGCACACTGGCTACCCACCTAAGCTAGAATCCTATTCAAGTCTCTTATCACACACAAATGCATTACCAATCATGCCCCCTCATACCTCAATAAGTGTGGTCAACTAGATCCCTCAGATCAAGCTCCAGCACACACCTATTCCTCCAAAAGGTACAAGAGCTACAGGGCAGGGGGTGCCAGCTTCCCAGTTGCTGCACCTAAGATCTCCAACTCCCTCCCCATGCACATTAGAAATGAGCCCTCCCATCAGCGCTTTAAGAATCCTATTAATACATGGCTATTCAATACATTCTAACCAGTATCACTGAATCCTAAATGCTGTGGCCGGTACTTTAACTGTCTCCCGAATTGTGGTGCCTGCTTGATAACTTATTATGCAACTAATCCTGCCTGTATTCTAACTTCCTCTGTAACCAGATAAGCACTCCTCTGGACTACGCTGTGATACCTCTGGCTTTGGAAGTGTAACAAATGCTATAAATAAATAAATCCAATTTGACACCTGGTGCTGTAGCGCAAATGTTACATTTTTTGCAAGACCATTACTTTGCATCCAACTGTTGATGGGACCGTATAGTTGGACATGTCTGGTGAGCAGTCTTCTTGGGAGGGGGGTGATCTTAGTAAGCTGAGTTGCTGTACACAGATCTGGGGCAATGCTGCAAAGCAGTGATGCCCCCAAATATAGGTGCTATGTCATGCAGATAGTGGACAGCCTGTGGAGGCACAAACCACTGCCGGTTTCCTGCTGGGTGGTGCCGCTTTTCCAGAGGCATAGGGACACTCTCGAATGACACCCTTTCGTTTCCTGCATGTTTTGGGACTTTTTGCCACTTCAATTCTATGCTGGCAGCACGCTGTGATGGTTTTAATATCATTGGCAATTGCCAAAGACATTATGGGAAGCGATAGGAATGACTCCAAGAACAATGCTAGTTTCTTTATTAGTGTGGACCATTGCCAATGGTTGAGTAGTAAGGTCGATAATGAGCAATGCATCAAAAAGCCCAGTACTTGTATCATTATTAGGATGGAAAGCAATTCCCTCTGCAAATTCTCTATCAATTTGTTGTTTTCCTCGTGCATATGTAGAATAGCAGCCACAACTTGAAACTCCTATTGTTCTGCCGCCATAGTGGAACAAAGGACAAAAGGTGCCTCAATAGAGGCTAATACCGCATTCAATGAAGGGCGAGATGGACTTGCCACCATAGATTGGCTCTGTGAGGATGAATTATGAGACAGTGGTCTCATTTTCAGTCTTCATCACTGAATAGAGAGCTTTCCGAACTAGAGTATGACAGCAATCAATGCAAATTGGGGGTATCAGATAATTGGGTTGCTGGTGGTATCATTACTTGTCACAGAGGAGTAAAGAGTTCCCTTTGTTTGTCCCAATGAGTTTCTTTTGAAATCTAAGCATAGTTTTAGAAGAGAATTGTTATTGTCGATGCTTGGTGACAGCGCCTAGTCTTCCTTCGTAAGCGGAGGACATGTAGCTGTTTCACTCGTCACTGGTTTAGGCAACGTAGACAGACTACTTCAAGTGCGATGGGAGCTGGCATCCTGTAGTAATCCAATTTTGTTCAACGGAAGGGCATTAGGAGTTAATTTTGTTGTACATACTGCACCATTCAAAAGGGATGTTTCCAGCAGAGTGCTACATGCGCTTTTCCCAGCCCATGCAGCTGAGCTGTGCAGTGTCGGCTTCATATTTGTGTGCAGTTTTACAATCAAAGTTAGAACAGTTGAAACAAGGTACTCATTGGGTCTTATAGTGGCTGTGTATCATTTAGTCTGGCCCAGTCAACCACTGCAAACCACTCTCCGCACGGCGAATTAATTTATATGCAATATTCCAAGGAAACACAGCAAAAACTATTGCAGAGAAGAAGAAATCGAAGGCAGACTCTTTCCAGTAGGAGGTCACTACAGCCAACCACTCCTCTCACCACTCTCCACCCAATTCTGTATTCATCACAGTACATCCTGAGTTGCAGGTATCAACTGCACACTCTAACAGTCACCTCAATTGAGACATTTTCTACTTGAACCCAAACCCACCTGTTCACTGTCACATTCTTAACTTATGTTTAAAGCTATTAGTTTGGGTTTTTACATACATTTTTCAATGATGTAGTGAACCTCCCTTTTCTACTTCAACATTTTAATTACTTATTAATAATCCTATAAAAGCAAATGGGTTTAATTAACAATCATGTACTCCTTTCTTGTTTTTATTGTGTTTTTCTGGACTCAAGTGTAGGTGTGTTTATAGGTAAAAAAAAATCCTAACATTTCATGACCTGTAGACTAAAGCAGCTGGGGAAACCACACATGGCTGCACACGAGCATGCAAAGGCACTTGGGTGCAGCTTGTATTGCAAACTCCTACTTAGCTTAGTTGTTGCACCCAGGACTTCATCCATCGACTGGCTGGCTAGTACCGACTGCTTGGCACTCAATATTTACATTGTGCAGACCTGCGAGTTTTGAAAAGGTTTCACACACAGGCTGTTGCAAGCATTAAGCCAGATCCAAGTGTGCAGAAGAAATGGGTCATCACTATTCAACAGGCCTTTGGCACACAGCATGTGAGCAGCAAGCGTGCTGAGGAGTACAAGACTCTAGTTACAATGGTGCAACACAATGTTGGGTATCCACCTGCGAGCCCATGTGGTGGGAGTGTGCCATCTGGCGATTGAAACTACACAACTATGGATATACGCATCCTAGGTTTTTAATGTAGAGCACTGGCACTTTCAGAAGTTTGTCTCAATGTTTACATGATGTCTTTACACTTTGTGATTTGCTGTTTTTTTATCATTAAGAAAGATTTTGTATGAATTAGAATCTATTGCTGTTTGTGCACAGCCTGGCCCGACACCTACTTGCAAAATTAGGAATTTGGTTCCAATGAAATAATGATGTTCATGTAGTAGTAATACTGTTCTATCAAGAAAGTGTGTTATATATAATACCACCTTACTATGGCATGGCATTTTTTACTGATCATCTATGATGAAGCAGGCATGATATACAGACCAATACTACGATTCAGTTTTGCCTTTACCAATATTGGCAGAGCCTGCCTAGATATGTTTTCATATGGTATCATTACTGGCATTATGCACAACAAGAGTATGTTCTTCTATTGTAGCACAACATTTTTGATAGCAAAGCCAACAGGCGTGTGTTGTGGTCACTGCCATATATATCGGGAGAAACAGTGTGGGCATGTTGTCCTATAGTATCATCAAAGACATTATGCATAAAGTAAACAGGAATATGTTCTTATATGGGAATACTAGCACATATTGGTGCAGCCAGCATGAAAACCTATGGGCACAGACTCAAAATATTTTAATACTGGAATATATTGTAGGGAAAAACATAAAAATACATTGGGGAAATGCTCCTACGCACTGCTGGCGACCTTGCATTTTATGGATGTTTTCATGAATTACCCTACAAAACGGATTGCAAGCTGTCTGGCTTTTTTTTCTCCATTTAAATATTGAACATTTTACATATGACAGATCAACAGATTGCGAAACAAAGCAACCAATCCACAGTATGTACATCCTCCCACTCCCACCCCCGCATAAAAACTACCGAGTTCAACCACTAGTTGGGGACAATCAAACAAAGCCTAAGGATTGTATGTAGAAAATAGAAAATAGGCTGACATTGAGGGTTCGAGAGATACAAAATGAGCAAAAGGAGGAGACGACGCTTCAGATTAAGGAGAGAGATGGGGCTGTACAGGAGGGGGTTGTTCAAAGTCTCAGTGCATCGCAGTCCTCGTGCAGAAGCACAAATGTCCAGTCCAACAGGAAAGATTCCATTGCGTCATGGGTCACAATTTCTCATATGTAAAAATTGCCCAGAGTTTAGTAAGCCACTCAGATTTGGATGGCACCAGATTCCTTTTCCATTTTTCGGCAAGGGCAAGTCTCCCTGCTCTAAAAATGCCTTGGATCGCCTTAGGGAAGCCAGTTGTGTGCGTTTCAGAGGAGATACCAAAGAGAAGCTCAAGGGGATGCAAAGCGAGGGAGATGCCCATTATGTTCTTGATCCAGCTCAAGCGTTCAGACCAGAAAATCTGGATGGAAGGGCACTCCCACCACAGGTGATGCCAGGTACCCTGTTGGCCGCACTCCCTGGGACACAGTGGGGGATACTCCGGGAAACATTTTGGACAATCTATCCGGAGAGAGGTGCCATGCATGGAGAACCTTGAAGTTATGTTCCGTCACAGAGGTGTACAGAGAAACCAAAAAGAGGACCCCAAATAGTTTGACCCATGTTGAGTCTTCTAACACCTTCCCAATTTTCCCTTCCCAGAATTGCTTGAACCCTTGCCTACCTTGCAACTGCGCTGAGACCAGGACCCCATACATCCTTGACAGAGTCCCCTGCCTCGAAGTGGATTGTACAATAATCTTCTCAAGGGGCTTATGGGGACGAGCAAGGTCCTTATTCCAGTGAGGGCTGGTTAGGATGCCTTTAACTCGAAGATAATCTAAGATTGACAGAAGGCTATCCACCACGGACTCGGCCAGTTTATCACAGTTGATGAAGACGTTCTGGGGGGAAAAACTGGGCAGCCCGTTCCAGGCCCATGTCTGACCTTTTTTACGCCCCCCCCCCCCTCCCTGAGCACCTGGGCTGACTGGAACAAAGAATGCAGTCTGACCAATCCACCAGTGCCAACCTCCATCGGATGATTAAACAACACCCATCAAACCTTTGAGCTCGTCCCCCGCACTTCAAAACAAATCATACATCAGGACTCCATCCCCCCCACCTCCTGAAGCAAATACAAGAAATGGATTAGGTCAGTGATACCAAAATCTCTCCAAGGCGTGGGACCGGGGGCAGACTCGGACTCCGAGGCAAACAAAAAGACCCTCCTCAGTCCACATAGATCTGTTGCAATGCGGAAGCAGAGTGTGATCACTCGTTGGTGGGCCTAGGAGAGGCCGGGCCAGTCTTCTGAATATTCTATGGCCGCAGACTCAGCACCTTTCAGTAAAACTGCAAGGTTTTCGGGAAGGCAGCGATTCCTTTCCAGTACCCTCTTGGCTGCACCCTGGGTTAGCTTTGCCCAGGAGTTCATAGGTCACCTTTGAATGTCATCCTCTGTGACCAAGGAGTATTTGTACCCATCATATTCAAAGGAGAGGGAGAATGGGTGGCCCCACCTGTATCTCACTCCTTTTGGTTGAAGCCATTTTGTCAGGGGGCCACACAGTAACCAGCATGCCAGGGTGATCGTCAAGAGGTCCTGATATATCTTAATAGTGCCATCGTCCCAAGCGATCAGGCATTTCTTCCTAGCCAGTTCCAGGAACTTGCTTTTTTCTTAGTAGTAATGAAACTTCACCAGGTTCGAGCTGGGGCCCCTGGTAGAGGACCCCACTCTATGCGCCCTGTCAATAGTCCGCTCATTGGTGTTGCTCTCATCGAACTGTTTGCTGACCACAGCGTTGACGATCCTGAGAATGTCTGCCCGAGTTTCGCCTTCTCTTTCCGGGACACCAAGAAACCACCGATTGCTCTGGCGCTCCCTGTTTTCCAAGTAATCCAGTTTTAGGGTGCATTTCTACTCTCTTCTTTCCAGTTCCGAAAGGCGCATGTCTATCTGGGTCTTTAGGTCGACCAAGGTCTCGTTTGCTTCAAGGGCTTGGACTCGACAGTCTACCTTTTATCCAGGGAATCCAGCCTTTAGATGTTTGCCCTGAAGCCACGGATTTCCTCTAGGAGAGCAGTCATGCCCTTACTCATCGAATGATCGTCGATAACATCTGGCTGCGCAGAGGCGGCCATGCTGAGTGTCTTCCGTACTGGGACCGGAGAGTAACAAAACTTGGAGTGAATGGGCCCAGTCCATCTGCTGGTATCCCAAGAGGTGGCCCATGCGGAGGGTTTAAGGATCAATGAAGACTTGGTTTCAACTGGACCCCGGGGAGAAATAGACTTCAGGGATCTAGACAGGCCACCCCAGGCAGAGAATTCAGCCAGGGGTGTGGGTGCCGTCTATGGTGAAAGACCCCTTCCAGGGGAAAGCAGGGGGGGGGGGGCCGGGGAGGGCAGCTACCAGCCCAGAGGCGGTAGTGGGGGGGGGCATGGAGGCTTCCCCAGCCAGGGGAACCTAGACCAAGCTAGATCTAGTCGGGGCGTATGCAGGTGGAAGGATTTAGGTTCCAGCCAGGTCCCCACTCTGGGGGGTTACTATGTCAGGCAAAGCTCTCTGTTACTCCCGTTTCGGGCTCCAGAAGACGTTGGTGCCGAGGGGGGGGGGGGCACATCCGGTGGGTAGTTACATTAGGTGAACAGATCCGGGCGGCGCTACGGTCTAGATCGGTAAGTGCACCACCATCCTTGGTGGCAGGCCTGCCGGGCAAGAACCCCCGCCCGACAGACACTGAGGATCAGTACAGGGAACTTGGGCACCAGGTGGGGTAAGAATGGTGTTGCAGTCACTTTGTGAGCTTCTACTTCTTCCACCCCCACCAGCTAGCCACATGAACACAGCCGTATCTCTCCCTCTCCCCCACAAAGAGAGGGAATGTTCCTGCCCCTTCAGCTACTGTGGAGTGGGTGCGCCTGAGATTGTACACCGCAGCGCGAATCCAGGGGGGAGTTCGGGAGGAGTGTTTGTTAAGGACATTGAGTTGGGCAGATGGCTACCTGCGCAGGGCTTCGCCACACCCTGAGATTATGACATCGACAATCCCTGCTGTGGGACGGTGTGTAGGGGCCCCAACATGCCACTGGCTCATGCGGTCAACGCGCTGAAGTTTCATTTCCCCCACCGGGGTGCCACTTCAAGAGAGAAAGGGGAAGGCCCCTTGAGAGAGCGGGCCATGTCCAGACCCCCCCACTGGCCTCAGGAGAGGGTTGGACTGGCCTCAGTTGCAGGAACCCTGCCTGCAAGGACTATGAACATAGGGCTGACCAGGGAGGCCCCTTGGGGGCAGGAGGGAGGCCCCGGTTCACTAACCTTGCGCAACACAGGGCCTCTCAACATCCCGCGGCGGCGCCTCTGACTTACGGACGAAGTTCCTTTGGCTCAGTGGGGGGGGGGGGGGAGTTGGGGTTCTCCCCTCCTGGTCCAGTGTGCGGACGATGTAAACGTGCGCAGAGTAAGAAGGGTAAGTATGGGGGACCAGCGAAGTTGGGCTCTCAGCTGGGCAAATGATATTCAAAATATCCAGGGAGTGACACTGCCCTAGCTGCAGAGCAAGCGGGCATGCAGAATGCCGCACGCCAGTGCTGCTGTGTTGTCGCCTCAGTTCTCTCCCTCCACAATGCAGACTGGTCCCTTGAAGGCAGGCGGAGGGTGTCACCCAGCAGGGGTCCAGGACGCCCACTCGCACCTTTGCCAGCTCACTGCAGCTCAACCCAATGGACCACCACGCCTGGTCAGAAGTGGGTGCGCGGGCCGGCCATCCCGCTTTTGGGCCCGTCTCCCCAGCCCCCTCGTCGTCCTCCGCCCCCACCCTGTTGCGTTTCGGAGAGGCGCTGGTCAAGGTGTTCAGAGGAAAGGGGGGGGGGGAAGAGGACGGCCACAGCCCACTCCACGGCAAAGGATCGCGAAATCTGCCGAGTCGGGCAGCCTCAGGCCCCTCCCACGCCACCTGCTTAATTTCCGTGGAGCTGTAGGGCGGGAGTAGCAGAGCTCTCCCTCTCTCCCTCTCCCTCTCCCTCTCAGATCGCCTCGGCTCGGATCTCTGGTTACACACTGCGTCGGTGGACTGTAGTTAGCTTCATTCGATGCCCCAAGGGTTCAGAAAGTCCCGAGGAGGTGAGGAGGGGGGAGTTCATACTGGTCTTCCATAGGGTTAGGGGGGGCTCAATCCCCTATCTTGATGCCCTTTGAAGAAGGCCGACGGAGATGGGTTAGAACATCAAGGCCCCCCTGGTGGCTCCACCTGTCTGGCTTTTTAATACATTTTTCACTGACAGTGTGCACCATTTTAACAAAGTTACTCACTGTAGTGACTACCTTACTCCTAGTCCATACTCCATACTTCCATTTCCACCATACGTGTGGGACATTCTGTCCTTCGGTACGGACCGGAGCACTTTTTTCCAAATAGCATAAAAAATTGAAAATGGTTGTCCTTCTGCTCTTTTTACGCAGGGTACTGCACGTGGCTGTAACCTGGCCCTCCTGAACTCTGCCCCATGCATCGCCCTTCAGTCCTTTTCCATCACCAGGTCCGCAACCATTTTAGCAATAATAGAGAATACTTAGAGGGGTCAGCGGGCGCATGGAGGAAAGAGCACTATGAACTAGGAGTAAGGTAGTCACTACGTTGAGTAACTGTTATACTCCTACGTCACGTCTCCTCTCCTCCATACTTGTGGGAGATTCCCAAGCACTCCTCACAGGCAATATAGGTGGATGGAAACTCTTTACTGAAATAAGTTCTTAAGAACAGCCTGGCCAAATTGAGCATCGGCCCTGGAGCTCACGCTCAAGCAGTAATGCTTAGAAAATGCTAATGGGAGAGGCCCACGTAGCAGCTTTGGCAAGTGTTTCCAAGGGAACATTTTTGGAAGGCAACAGCAGCCGCTTTGCCACGTACAAGATGGGCATTAATGCCCTTTGGAGGTTGAAGGCCCTGTATGGTAAACGCCTCTGAGAAACACGAGGCAATCCATCAGGAGATAGTAGCTTTTTGAAACGGGTTTCCCTTTTGGGTCTCTGAACGTAACAAAGAGTTAGGAGGAGCCCGAGTTGAAATCTGTCCAGAAAGAACTTCAGAGCTCGTCTGACATCTAATTTGTGTAATACTCTTGACATCTGAGGCCGGGTTCGGAAAAAAGACAGGTAATGATCTAGATTGATTCAAATGAAAATCCGTCACTACTTTAGGAAGGAAAGAAAGATGAGTGTGGAGCATAACCTTGTCTTTATGTAAGGTGAGGAACTGATGTTCAACGGACAAGGCTTGACGCTCGCTTACTCACCTTGCTGAAGTTGCTGTAATTAGAAATGCAAACTTCCATGAAAGGTACTTTAGGTCCGCCACAGCCATGGGTTCAAATGGATTATGGCATAAGGCGTTGGGGACCACATTCAAATCCCATTTTGGAGGAGGATTGCGTACAGGTGGAAAAAGATGCAATAGACTTACGAAATGCCGCTCAATGACTGGGTTTGTAAAAGAAAAAGAACAGTTGTCAGGGGACAGATAGGCAGCAATAGCCGACAAGTAGGTCCTAAAAGACAAAACATGAATGCCCGAAGCTGCCGGATGAGATATGAACAAAAGAACAGTGTCAATCGTAGCCTGTCTGGGGTCCAGCTGCTTAGCTAAACACCAGTGGCAAAACCGGAGCCACTTGGTCCTATACCGAGACCTTGTAGAGGGTTTCCTGGCTGCTTGGATAATGCACATATTGACCTCGGACAAGTTAAACCACACGAAGGTTTTGAATTCAAGCACCAGGCCGCCAAGCTGAATGATTGTAGGGAGGACTGCCACATCTTATGATCGCACTGGTGAAGCAGGGTTGGGAATCAATGGCAGTCTGATCGGAGGACAAATCGACAGATGCTGAAGTTCCGAGAACCAGAATCTGGCTGGCCACCAAGGAGCTATGAACAGCAGAGTGCAATTCGATGTAATCCTGAGCTTGCAAAGTGACCAATGAATCAGAGGAAGAGGCGGGAAGACATAGGCCTTCATGATGTGCCACAGAATTTCGAGAGCATCCCCTAGAGAGGAGGCCCCGAGACCGTACCTGAATGCATAAAGAGGAAGTTTCATGTCTGTAGAAGTCGCAAAGAGGTAAACTTCTGAAGTGCCCCATTGGAAAAAGATGGTGGAGAGGACATCAGTGTTCAGTTCCCACTCGTAGCTAGCTGGTGTTTGTCCTAGCCAAAACGACCTTCTGGGGGACCAAGCCGGTACACTCTTGTGGTGACAAGGTCAACGCTCCTGAAAGGACACCTTCCTGCGGAGCGGGGGCCTAAGATACTGGAATGTCCAGGATGGACATCATATCCAGAACCAGGTCATGGAATGCTCTGACACAGCGTAGCTGCTCATTGCTATCCTGATCTGCTTGAGGGTCATCCAGCGAATCAGGAGTAGACAGCTGGGGCGTCACTGGTTTTAAAATGCTATTCCGTTCTACTTGTGTCTTCTATATGGGAGACAGCGGGGGTAGGGGAGGAAGCGATTTAGGCGGACCTGTAGGAAAAGGCAGTACCACCATTGGAGTTGCCGGGGTGGAGGCTGGAGCCGGAGGTTCATGGTCGATTTCGTTGAGCCTCTGCAATTTCCTAAAAAATACATCCTCTGATGAAGGTTTAGGTGCTGGGGGAAGGCAGAGGTCTCATATGGGGCATAACCCCATGAACGCAATGAGGATGGTTTCCAGGCAGGCCCACCAACAATGTAGTCCGCATAGACCAATGGAGCAGAAGCAGGTGGAAGCGAGACAGTATGATGCAGCAGCATCAGAGCACACCAGTCCTAAGAAGGGCGGAGCTTATTTTTACCTTCCACCCGAGGTGAAAACGGCTGCTCAGCCCCAAAAATAAGGTTCCCAGCACCGGCCATAGAGAACGTGGGTGTAAACGAAGAATCCAAAATGGCTGCCGTCGACCATGAGGTTTGGGCATCCATTTTGTCAATGCCTGAAGAGAACTGCGTCACATGTGCAGATGAGGCAACAATCTCCTCAGGCTGGTCAGGGGACTTAAACACCTTAGCCTTGACACAAGGATCCTCAGCAGAGCCGGTACTGGGGGGTCTTTGATATTTACTGGATATCTTTGAGGTGGCCCCAAAATTAACCTCCAGAGGAGGAACCTTGGCAGAGCTGGTAACAGAGGAATTACAGTTTATTACCACCCTCTTTGCCCCCTCGACAGAACCGGTATCACCGTGTCCCCAAGCACAGGAATGCTGAGGAATCACCCTTAAGAGACAAGACCTTCAGAGCAGGTTTTGGCGGTACAGACCTTAGCCTCAAAAAGAGGAACCTCTGGTTTGGTCCCGGTATGTGTAGCTCCCTCGTGAGGGGCCTCAAGCCGTGGCTTGGTACAGAAAGCTCCAGAAACGGAGACCTCGGAGCGAACCCTCCCAAGGATGTGTCGAATACAGCCCCTATGCACTGGAGCTGTTGGGAAGGTGTAATTTGTGACTTCTTGAAATTGAGGGAGAAGCCCAGTCCGTGGAGGAATTGGCAGGTGACTTTCAGATGATCAAAGCTTGTTCGGCAGAATGCGCCCTGATCAACCAATCATCCAGGTAGGGGTAGATGTGAATCCCCCCTCTCCTAAGGTGCGCTGCCACCACTACCATCAACTTGATGAAGACCCTCGGGGCGGAGGTCAACCCGAATGGCAGGACTCAAAACTGATAGTTTTGAGTCGCCAACTACGAACCTCAGGTATTTTCTGTGCTTCAGATGGATTGGCACATGAAAAATAAGCATCTTGGAGGTCCAATGACGCCAACCAATCCTGGAGTTGAAGGGCCTGAAGGATCTGAGAAAGAGTGACCATCTTGAACTTTTATTTCCCGAGGAACTTATTCAAGCATCTCAAGTCCAAGATAGGTCTCAGCCCTCCATCCTTCTTGGGTATTAGGAAATAAGGGGAATACCAGCCCTTGTTCTGAGGTCTCCTTCAAAAAGGAAGGCAGTAACTGTGGGCTAGGGTTTCAAAGCCCAAGCATTCGAAGTAATGTCTGACCATTCTTCTAGATGTTGAGACAGTCCCCCCTCCCCCACTGGTGAACTGTGACTCAAGACCTCAAAGGTTTTGAGGCAGCTGATGCAGCGGCAGATGGTAAGGAAGAAGCTGCTTGAGCTGGCTTTGTACCCCTTCCTTGTCCACCACGAGGAAATTTTCTTTGGACCCTTTGACTGGCCATTCCTCTCACCCTTCCAACTGAGTAGTAGCAAAAACATTTACCACTCAAAGGTTGTCCACTAGGTCGAAATGGCTGAGGTTGCCTCATAACGGCGCCTAAAGATTTGGCTGCCGCTTTCGAGGTCTGCAACTTCTCAAGACTCATCAGCCTTGTTGCCAAAAAGGTGAGACCTGTCAAGGGAGACCTGTCAAACGACATGGCACATCCGGTGCAAAACCAGACTTTCGGAACCACGCAAACCTGCATATAAAGGTGCTGGTAGCCATGGCTCTGCTGATGCCATCAGCAGAATCCAAACCTAAGAGTCTCGCACATGGCCTCTTTGAAGTCTCTAACAATGGCTAAGAGGACTTCTCTTTTATCCGCTTCGGGAATGTGCTCTGCCGCCATGGAAATGCAGTCCCATAGAATGAACATACACTTTGCGAGGGCAGAAGTGGAGTTGGCAGATTTGAGTGCCATGCTCCCTGCTGAAAATACCTTGATTGTCCATCCATCTACTAGTTTGTCTTCACGATCAGGAGGGATGGTAGTGTACCCAGCCTGTTTAGATGTCGGAGTAGCTGCCTGCACGACCAAACTCTCCCGAGTGGGGTGTTTTGAAAGGTAGTCTGGGTCACTACTGGAAGGGCGGTACTTCTTGGTCAAGTTTTTTTTATCATCAGCCAGATTGGTCTCCGGTGTCTGTCAATTTGTCGACACCCTTTTTTTGCAAGGCAATGTGAAATGGTAAAATGGGATCCGACTGCGGACCTTTGTCTAGAATGTCAGTAACGCCATCTTGTTCATATGGTAATGGAGGTCTACTCCGACCCATGCAGTCCACTACTTTTGACATAAATTGCCTGTAGGATGCTTCTGCATGCTCCCCATCCTCTGGTTTCCCAAACTACTTCGGGCGAGATATCCACCCCACTTGCAGTCTGCAGGTTATCATAGAGGTCCCTCATCCTGGACTCCACTGCAATTAAACTCTCAGCGACGTACCATATTGTAGGCCAAATGAGGCCTCTTCATAAGACTGCTCAGCTTCCTCATAGATTGAAAAAGGGGACTTAAAATCGTTTTTCCTAGGTAGTGGGACATGTTTTCTGACGAATCATGGGTTTTGACAGTAATGGTTTCGACGCTGAAGTAGTCGAGACCTTTATCAGCGCCACTGGTTTAACAGGGGCGCTCAGCGACGTCACAGCTGGAAAAGATGGCACAGCTGGCGTCGATGGTTTGGCAGGCGTCGAAGGTGTCAATGGCATAGACTACCTCGACATCTGAGGCTCGACTGATCCTTCGATGAGTCATCAGATCAAGCCTCAAGGGCTCACGATGCAGATAGGGAATTTGACTCGGGCTAGAGGGATTTAGGTGGAGCCCTTTCCTTCCCAGCTTCTTTCGAAGGCACGGTAGGAGCATGGCTTGGATGCTTTTTCAAATATTTTGGGCATCTCTGCTCAGAAAGCCTCCCACTCTGCCTGAGTGTACTTTCTGGTTGGACAAGCAACTCTTGGGGGAAGCATGCCTTCTCTTCGATTTCTTCGAGGACTAAGAAGAGTGGTGGGAGCCACTCCTTGATCTCGACCGCTTGACATTCTTCCTCGAAGGAGAGTGCCTCTCGACTAGTCAGTCGGTTTCACTGTCCGGGTAGGGGATTTGGCTTACCTACCTTCAACTTTCCATTACGTTCCTTCAAGGCCTTTTCAGTCAGACTGGCACTTGGAGCGGTCGGAGGTGTCATGGTCCGCTCCGAGGCATCACAAGCAAATTCGGTGGGGATCGGAAAGAGGTTTTTGAACCAAAATCCATACACTTTTTGAAACCGGATTTCAGAGTGGTCGGTCCCGATGAAGCAGACATCTCGATCTCAATCTTACGAAATCGTCACAAGAGTCAAGAAGCGTGCCGTATTTCTCGAAGAAAATGCAGTCGCAGAAAAACGGAACTGAAGCCAACAGGCGCAGCAGCGTATGCTATATATGCCTTCGATGACATCACCCACGACAAAAGCCTTCGAGGGACATCGACTCAACAATAAAATGTTTCCCCAAGCAGCCGAAGCTGGACAAATGCATGTCAAAAGATGAGGAATACGTGGGAGGACACAATCCATTTGAAGAACCAGTTACTTTCTTACCTGGTAACGTTCTTTCGAATCGATGTTCCTCCGACGTATTCCACATCTATGACAGGTAATCACAACAGCTGTGCTGCTTTGGAGCATTTTTCAGCGTCTGCGTCGATAGGCTGTCCTCGAGGGCCTCCGTCGAGCCGACGTCACCAGATGTTATAAGTAGGATGCACGACGCCCACAGCCTCAGTTGTAGTTTTTTCCCAGAACGTTTGACACCAATTTTCTGCCAGTATGACTACAGAAAACCTTGCAGAAAGGTAAGCTGCAATCGCATAAGAAATTCTGTAGAGGGGCAGGCTGGGAGGGTGCGATGTGGAAAGAACTTAACCAGTTAAGAAAGTAACTCTTTCTTAGAGGGGATTGTGTCCTCCCACGTATTCCACATCTATGACAGACTCCCAAAGCATTACCAACGTATGGAGGTGGGAAAAGAATTTAGAATTTTATAATCCCCAATTATATTGCAGACTAGAGGACCGCCTTGCCAAAGGCCAAATCTTGCCCATAGATAGCATCCAGGGAGTAGTGTTTTACAAAAGTATGGACAGAGGCCCATGTGGCTGCTTCACAGATGTTACGAATGGGAACACCCCTCTGCAGAGCAGTGGAGGCAGCCACACCCCTAGTAGAATGGGCCCGTAAGCCTACCTGAGGGTCCTTACCCGCCAGACGGTAGCATTCAGAGATTGTCAAAATAATCCATCTGGACAAGGTCTGCTCATTAACAGCTTGACCCAAACGCCTTCCAGAGTATCCTACAAAGAGCTGATTGTCCACTCTGACCCGGGACATGCGTGAGATGTAGAAACTTAAAGCTCTCCTGAGATCCAATCTATGGAGCCTCTCCTCTACCTTACCAGGATGCGGAGGAGGATAGAACGTGGAAGAATGACCTTCTGGCTCAAATGAAAGTCCGACACAACCTTCGGAAGAAACGAATGACGAACCCTGAGGACAACCCTGTCCTTATGGAACACTGAAAGGTGGCTTGGGGGATAGTGCCTGCAACTCACTCACTCTGCGAGTGAAAGTAACCGCAACCAAAAATACAGTTTTAAAAGTCAACAGTCTCAAAGGACAGGAATTTAAGGGCTCAAACGGAGCTCCCATTAGGAATTTCAGAACTAAGTTCAAATCCCAACCGGGCACCTGGAAAGGTGATGGTGGTAACGCAGTGAGCCCTTTCAGAAACTGAGAACTCAAAGGAATCTTAAATAAGAACACTCCTCAGACGAGCGCTTAAATATGACAGCGCCGCCAGGTAACCCTTAATGGTACCCACTTGCAGGCCCTTTTGGGCTAACTAAAGCAAACAAAGACAACCACAGGAATGGCACATGTAAAAAGGATCCACATTCTTAATCCAGCACCAGTCGCAGAACTTTCTCCAACGGCAACTATACAGGGACTTTGTTGTGGGCCTTCTGGCCGAAAGCAACACCTCCATCACGTCTTCAGGGAGGTCCCAATCCTTATACCTCATCCTTCCAGAAACCAAGCATGAAGGTTGAGAGATTTTACCTCTGGATGGAGAACCTGACCTGCCCCCCCATCCCCCATCCCGCGAGAGCAGATTGTCTCGGTAGGGAAGACAGCATGGAGGGCAGATGGACATGTCGAGAAGGTCCGGGTACTACGTTCTCCTGGCCCAATCCGGGGCAATTAGGATCATGGTTTTCCGGAATCTTCTCAACCTCCTGATCATTTGAGGAATAACAGGGACTGGTGAGAACGCGTAAAGGAGTGGAAACTCCCAGTCCACTACGAACGCATCTCCTAGAGCTCCTCTTGGGGGAAATTCCCTTGAACAGAATAGATTGCACTTCCTGTTGGTGCTTGTGGCGAACAGATCCACCTGAGGGGTTCCCCAAAAGGCGAAGATCTCTTGAAGGACTTCCTGAGCTAGCTCCCACTCGTGGGAGACTGTGCTCTGCCTGCTCAGAGCGTCCGCTGTCGAGTTCTTCTCTCTGGCTAGGTGGACTGCCGATAGATATATTCCTTCTTGGATTGCCCAACACCAGAGCTGCATCACCTCTCTGTTGTCCGTCATTATCAGGACATTTCTCCCCTGTACTGATGGCAGGAAAGCTTTCAGCGCTTGTCTGATCGCTCTGAGCTCCAATAGGTTGATGTGTAGTCTGGACTCCGATGGAGACCAACAACCGCTGATGGTCAAGTCGTTGGCATGGGCTCCCCACCCCGTGAGTGAGGAGTCTGTGACTACTGTTATCTCCGGCCATGGTTGCCAAAACAGTTCTCCTTTCAAGATGTTCTCTGGATAGGCCCACCATTGAAGGTCGCGGGCTACCTTGTCCGGAATCCGGAGGAGATCTGTCATTCTCCCTGAGAATTGCGACCACTGACTTCTCAGTTCCCACTGAAGATATCTCATTCTCAGGCGAGCCTCTGGCACAAGGAAGATGCAGGATGCCATGAGGCCTAGCAACCTCAAAAAGTCGAAGGCTTGGAGACGTTGGGCATTTTGAAACTTGGGGACCATCTTGAGCCCTCACCTCTGGTGGCGAGGCTTTTCCCAGGGAAGTGTCTAGGACCACTCCAATGAACTGGAGTCTCTGTGATGGTATCATCTGTGACTTCTTTAAATTGATGGAGAAGCCCAGTCTGTGAAGGAAGTGGCAGACATAATCTAGCTGGGCCTGGGCTAGTTTCGAAGATACAGCCATGATCAGCCAATCGTCCAAGTAGGGGTAGACGTGGATCTCTTCCATCCTTAGACTCGCCGCCACTACCGACATCAGCTTGGTGAAGACCCTCGGGGCGGACGTCGGCCCAAATGGCAGAACTCGAAATTGATAATGAGAGTTGCCAATTGCGAGCCTCAGGTATTTCCTGTGTTTGAGATGGATTGGCACATGGAAATAAGCATCCTTAAGGTCCAGAGATACCAGCCAATCCTGGAGCTGGATGGCCTGAAGGATCTGAGAGAGAGTTACCATCTTGAACTTGTCCTTCCTGAGGAACTTGTTCAATTCTCTTAAGTCCAGTATGGGTCTAAGTCCTCCGTCCTTCTTTGGTATGAGAAAGTAGGGGGGAGTACCAGCCCTTGTTCCTGTCCGCTACAGGTACCGGTTCGATGGCACCTTTCTCTAGCAGGTCTATAATTTCCTGCAAGAGGAGCAGATCTGGAACTTTTAGAGAGCTGTTCCCCGGTGGATGACTGAGGTATGTGTAGAAAGGGTAGGCAGTAACCCTGGGCAACTGCCTCCAATGCCCAAGCATCCGACGTTATAGCCTGCCATTCCGTCAGATGGTGCGTTAACCTGCCCCCTACAGGTGTATTGTGTGGAAAGGCCTCACAGTGGTTTGGGGGCGGCTGATGCAGATGCCGAGGGTAAAGAGGCACCTGCTGTGGCCTTAATACCTTTGACCCGTCCACCTCGGGTGGATCTCCTTTGGCCTCTTTGAGCCGGCTGTCCTCTGCCTTTCCCGAATGCGGAATAGCGAAAGGACTTTCCTCTCCCAGAGGTTCCTGAGGGGCGAAAAGGAGTTTGGCGGATAGCAGCTCCTAAAGATTGCGCTGCTGCTTTAGAAGTCTGCAACTTTTCCAGACTGTCATCAGCCTTTTTTCCGAATAGTGAAGAGCCGTCAAAGGGCATATTCAAAAGTCTGGCCTGTACATCTGGAGCAAAGCCAGACTTTCGCAACCACGCATGCCTGTGGATTGTTGTACTTACCGCCATGGCCCTGCTGATACTGTCGGCAGAATCGATGCCAGTTTGAAGTGATTCGCACATGGCATCTTTGCCGTCTTTAATAATGTTAAGGAAGGCTTCCTTTTCCTCTCCTTCGGGTATGCAGTCAGCCGCTGATGAAGCACACTCCCACAGTGTGTGACTGAACCTGGCGAGCGTACAGGTGGCATTGATGGACTTCAACGCCATACTACAAGCAGAGAAGACTTTCTTCGCCATAGAATCGTACCTCTTGTCATCTCTATCCTGTGGGACAGTAGGGTAAGCAGTCCTACTGCTAGATGAAGTTGCCGCTTTAACCACCAGGCTCTCCCCTGAGTCGGGTGTTTTGATAAGTATTCAGGGTCTGCAGCCGCTACCCTATACTTGGCTGACAATCTTTTATTGACCGCAGGGATAACTTCAGGAGTTTCCCCAATTAGATGTAATTTTCCTTTGTAAGGCTGCATGGAAGGGGACCACAGGGTCCCCTTCAGGACTTTTGTCTGATATGTCTTTTAGGTCATCCTGTTGAAAAACAGGCGAAGGCACAGAACAACCCATAAACTCAATTATTCTTGCCATCAGGGTTCTATAGGGTGTTTCGGCATGTTCCCCTGGGTCTGGTTTAACAAATTCCACTTCTGGGGAAGTGTCCAGCCCACTTGTCTCATGTAGTGACTCCTGTAGGTCCTTCAACCTTTTTTCCTCAGAGGTGAAATGCTCTGAAATAGGCAGTGTGGTCCTCTGTAACCCAAATGTTTCCTGGTCAGAATCTTCCCCCTCTTCATAAATCGAAGATAGTCCAGGGTACTCTGACCTATGAAATGGTGTAAAACCCATCTCTAAGGCAAAAGGAGCCAAACTCGTCATTATTGGGCGAAAAAACGTCGATGTCGTCGACGCCGATATGACCTGCTTCGAAGGCGCCGAGAACAGCGTTGAGAAACCTGGAAGAGGTCTCGAAGAACTCGAGAGGATCGGGATCCTACTCGAGGACATCGACGACGGTCTCGGCGTCGTGCCGGAGGTCCTTGGAATCACTGTTGGCTGTGGAGTAGCCTTGGTCTTCTCTTTCATCGGCGTCGATGTCGGCGTCGATTCGATCGACCGATGCATTGAGGAACCCTTAGACAACGGCGTTGATGGCGCCGATCCATGCGTCGAAGGAATCTTCGACGACGGCAAGATGGTGCCTTCTTACCCGATGGCTCGTGGCACTCTCGGGTGGAATGTTTTGCCGGGTGCTGCGACTCGCGGCGTTTTGATTTTTTGGGTTTTTCACCCGGGGTATCACCCTCAGCTGTCTTCGAGGGGGTCGAGGCCGCTTTCTCGAAGACGCTTAACATTTTCTTTCTGAATTCCTACCACTCAGCCTGAAAGCTGTGTTTTGTGGGACAGGAGACACTTTCTGGGGAAACAGAAGACGAGGAGGAAGTGGATCTTCGACGTCTCTTTTTTGAGTGTCTTGTTCTCGACGCATCGTGGGAGCTACTTCCAGATCTAGAATGGGAATGTTTGACGGCGAGGAGACAAATGCCTCGACTCAGCCGAAGAAACCTTCGAGGAGGTTTTGACTGACTTACCTCTCTGAGCTTCCCCTTGCGCTCCTTCAAGGCTTTCGCCGTGATGGACATGCAGTCCTCACACTCCGAACAATGGTGCTCGGCTCCCAAGCACCACAAGCAGATCCTTTGTGGATCCGTTATCGACATTTTTTTACCGCAGTCTCGACATTTCTTGAAGCCGGATTGCGGCGTTGTCGGTTCCGATGAAGATGCCATCGAGAACGAGTAGGTATTTATTCGAGTAGATATAGATTATCCTGACTGAACTGAGCAACGACGTTCCGAGGCCCCACGAAGCGCGGAAAAACAGAACTGAGCAACGGACGCAGCGCGTGGCTATTTATGGGCATGGTGACGTCGGCGCCGATCCGGTGGCCGTGGGGGGACATCAACTCGAGGGACATCGACTTGGCGGATGTCGACGCGCAGCGCCCTCTACAGAAAAAATTTCCGAGGCCAGCAAGCTGGAAACGTATTTTCAAAGATAAGGAATACGTCGGAGGACACAATCCCTTCGAAAAAAAGTGATTTAGCAAAACTGTAAGTTTAGACTGATTCTTCATAAGACGCGCTGCAGGATATGGGGCATCCAAGAGGCAGGAGCCGGGGATGAAGTCCAGAGATGTATTAGTGGCAATGTCATCTTACAATTATAATTGGTTATTTATAACACGCTTAATACACAGGTTTCTAAGCACAGACCCGGGGATCGAACCTGTGTTGCTCTGTGTCGTCTTGCTTCCAAGGTAAGCCCGCTGGCCCTGAGCTATCCTCACGAGACTGTACAAAAGGAAAATGAGCGGCAAGGAAATTGGGCCTGTTCAGGATAAATAGTTGTAGATTTAGATTCAGCTTTATGAAGACATTGCCCAAATAACTCGAACAAAAAAAACCAAAAAGATGGGCCTAGTTGTAAAGATACTTATTCAGAAGCACATTAAGCATAAGTGGACAATTCCATTTGGTTTACTTTTTACACAGGAAGGTTCTCAGCACAAGATCACCACCTCCAGAGAATGTATAATCATGTGCATGTAAGAGGACTCTGAACACACTTTGCCACTTCAGCAATCTATCCCCAAGAGGAAAACCATGGGTATCTAAACGAAAAGACACTGGATCGTCGAGCTAGGCCACATACATTGCCCCTCATGGAATCAAAAGCCTCTTGAATGATGAGGGGCTCGCTTCTTTCCTAGTGAGGTGGTGCTTCATCTGTCAAAACAATTACATTTGGAGTGGAGGTTCTCTTGGACAGTAATATATGAATGCCAGCAAGGGGTCTCCAAGATAACAAGTGTGACTTTATGTAATGTGGAGGCTCTCCGGAGATTCAACATCCAAGTTACATCCTCTTGGTTTCAACAAGAGGGCTATAGTGAGCCCTCAACTCTTAATAGGTCACTGGGTCAACACCATAGAATGTAATTGAGATGCTTGGGTGATTTGGCCAGGACCAAAAGATTATGTTTATAATTGTGGAAAGGGAATGTTTTGGGGGAGGGCATGTAACAGGGGTACTATGGGAATTGGGGAGGGCCACCCAACCAGACCTTTTTGTTTAGTTTAGGGAACGTTTGGGAGGGGACTTGAGGTCTTATTCTATCAGGATACAAAATGAGGACATGGGGTCTACACAACATGGGGGGATAGTATTGAATCTACTTAACTATAGTAACAATTCAAATTTAACGCCAAACAGGGGATTGAACTACCCTGTGAAAAGGAGAAGGTTATCACTTCTTCCAAAGGGAAGAAGCAGATATAGTGGCACAGCAAGAAACTCATTTGACGGGTCAGATAAACATAGGGTGAAGCTCGGGGGCTATTAATGACTGTTCCAGGCGACAGCTATAGATAAAATGGGTGGGAGTGTGGGGGGTGGAGGGGTAACAGGCATCTGAGTGGCATTTAGGAATATTCTCACTATAAAGTGTAGTAAGGTGAAAGATGAGACTGTCACCTTCTATTCGTGCTTATCCAGATGGGATTCCTATATATAATGGTGGCCAACATATGCCCGAACAAGGACCAGGATGGTTTTCAGAGGGAAGTAGTCTTGCAACTTGAAGATAGTGCTGGTGGGGAAATTTAATTTAGCATGGTCTCTAAAGAACGATAGGAGCCGGCACTCCCGAGGGGCTGCTGCACTATCCCAAGCCCTTAAATGACGAATGGAGGGTTTGAGACTTGGGGATACTTGGAGGGCAATTAGGGGAAAAAAAGTTTTTTACGTTTTAGTCTCACGTACATGGGACATACTCACATAGATTACGTTTGGCTCGCCATGCAGATGTTGTGGAGGGTGTCGAAATCTATTTGGGAACCATATCGTTGAATGAACATGCTAAGATCTTGGTTACACATCAACTCCCTTCTAATCAATGTAACTTATGGAAATAGAATTTTCGTGACGAGCTGCTGAAAGACAAGGTCCTCACTAAAAAATAGAAAATTTGATAAAGGAGTATTTTGAAAATAATCCCCCCATCCCAGATGTCAGAATATTTCATGGGACACATTCCAGTGATCCTGAGAGGTGAATTGATAGCCTTAAAGGCACGAGATAAACAGCAGGCGTAGAGGAGGAATTGTACCAGGTGTAAAAAAAAAAAATACAAAAAAAAAACACAAATGTTGGCGGAATATCCCCCTAGGGCTAATTTGAAAGTGTACAGGAGCACAAAACGTCAGTTGGAATTGCTGCGTACTGGAAGGGCGGAGAAGGCTTTCTTTTATGCTAGACAAAGGTTCTATGTGAAGGTCAACAAAGCAGCTACACTGTTGGCAAAGATTCTTAGGGAGCAAACTCAATCCAAGACTACAGAAATTATTAGGAATGATGAGGGCCATCGGCTCACAAATATCATTAATATTGTAAGAATTGACTAAGTATTATGCCTCCTTGTATTCTTCAGACACACCTCAGAAAGCTAAGCAAATTGAGAACTTGCAGTGCCTACCTTTCCCGAAAATGACCCTACTCGAAAGAGAAAGTTTAGAATATGAAATTACAGTTGATGAGGTGCAAAAATCCAACAGCTCCCCATTAATAAGTCTACAGGTTCATGGGTCCCAGGCTCTTTATAAAAAAAATGTTTGGGCGTTACTGTCCCAGCAGCAGACCACTGTTCAACACCTTTCGGGTGTTGGGTATGATCATGCAATCTATGGATGAGGCAAAATATTTTGCTCCCCAAACCTTAGGCGAACAGGTTGCGCAGCACTGCTTGGCCAACCCTGGACTCCTCCCTGGAATCCCGATCGACGCAGTAGAATTTCGTGAAGGTGTGCGTCGACCTCCACGTAGCAGCCCTGCAGATGTCCAGCAAGGGCACACCAGATAGGAACGCCGTGGTAGCTGCGATCGCTCTGGTGGAATGGGCTCTCGGACGGCCAGGCTGCGGTCGGTTTGCCAACCGATGACAGTACATGATACAGCCGGAGAGCCATCTGGAAACGGAGGCCTTCGAGAGAGCCTTCCCCTGATTGACAGGTCCAAAGTTCACAAAAAGTTGTGACGTCTTCCGAAAACACTTCGTGCGGTCCACGTAGAACTTCAGTGCTCTAGCCACATCCAGCAAGTGCATAGTCCTTTCAGCCGGCGACGAAGGAGACGGGAAGAAAACAGGCAACACCAAGGGTTTGTTGAGGTGGAAGTCCGACGGCACCTTGGGCATGAAGGAGGGGTGCATCCTGAGCACTACCCTTGTGTCGTGAAATTGAAGTACGGGGGCTTGCAGGAAAGGGCCTGGATCTCTCCCACCCGTCGTGCGGAGGTGATGGCCACAAGAAACTCTGTTTTCCACGACAAGTACTTCAACGGAGCCGAGTGCAGAGGCTCGAAAGGAGATCCCATGAGCTTGGTCAGCACCACGTTGAGCTCCCACGCCGGGGCCGGAGCCTTCACCGGCGGGAACGATCTGAACAGTCCCTTCATGAATTCTTTCACCAGACGGTGAGACCACAAAGAGGTCCGTCCCGTGGTTCTGGTGTATCGGGAGATCGCAGCAAGATGAATCTTGATGGACGCGTGCGCCAGTCCAGCCTTGGCCAGCGTCAGCAGGTACGGCAGTACTTGAGGAGCCGTAATCCGTAGAGGGTTAATCTTCTGTGCGTGGCACCAGACAGAGAACCTCTTCCATTTGTGTCCATAGCATTTAAGAGTTGAGGACGCCCTGGCCTTTGCAAGAACCTCTCTGCAATCGGCCGGTATGTCGTATCCTCCAAACTCTAACGCTGCAGGAGCCAGGCCTGCAAGTTCAGCGACTTCGGGTTGTGATGGAGGATGGCGCCTCCTTCCCTGGAGAGAAGATCCGCGTCCACTGGCAGCTTGATTGACTGGGACGCTGACAAGTCCAGAAGGTCCGGGAACCATATCTGCCTCGGTCACGCAGGTGCGACGAGGATCATCCTGCACCGTGACCTCTTGAGCTGGTTGATGAGCCGGATCAGCAACGGCAATAGAGGGAACGCGTATAGAAACAGGCCCTCCCAGGGGAACGAGAAAGCATCGCCCATGCTCCTCGGCTGGGGAAACCTGCTGGCGAACCTCCGGCACTTGGAGTTCGTCGCCGTCGCGAACAGATCGATCTGGGCTGTGCCCCACCGTCGGAAGAGGCGGTCCACTAGATCCTGTCGTAGTTTTCTGCTGAGCGAGTCGGCGATGGTGTTTTTTATTCCTCCCAGATGAAACGGCACCAGAAACATCCCTTGGGCGACGGCCCAATGCCACAGATCCTGCGCCTCCTTGGACAGGGCTGGGGATCTGGTACCGCCCTGCTTCCTGATGTAGAACATGGTGGTGGTGTTGTCGGTGAAGATCCTCACCACCTTGCCCTTGAGGGACGGAAGAAAGGACCTGAGGGCCCAAAACACTGCACGGAGCGCCAGGACGTTGATATGGTGGGACTTCTCCGTCGGAAGCCAAAGGCCTCTCGCGTGCAGATTTTCGGTGTGCGCTCCCCACCCTTCCAGGGAGGCATCCGTGGTCACTGTCTTCTGGTGGCCGGGGGTCTGGAAGTCCATGCCCGCCGTCAGATGCTCGCGGGTGCCCCACCACCGGATCGCTCGTCGGAAACTCTCTAGTGTGATCCTCTCCTTGAAGCTGCCCTTCGTCTGGATCCAGTGCGCGTCCAGGAACTCCTGCAACGGGCGCATCCGGAGCCTGCACAGGCGGATGAGATAGATGCAAGAAGACATCATTCCGAGGAGGGACTTGATGGACCTCACCCTGGCCGCGTCCGCAACCAGCATCCGCTGCACCTTGCCCAAGATGGCCCTCGTCCTTTCCTCCGACGGAGAGGCCAGAAGCAACACTGTGTCGAGCTTCGCTCCCAGAAACAGTGCGTCTTGCGTGGGCACCAGGTGGGACTTGGCGTAGTTTATGGAGAATCCCAGGTCCGTGAGTAGTTGGACGGTCCTTGCCGTGTGCTCCACGGCGAGCTCCTTCGTCTTCGCTCGGATGAGCCAGTCATCCAGGTAGGGGTAGACGTGGATCCCCTCTAGGCGCAGCCGTGCCGCCACCGGTGCGAGGCACTTGGTGAACACCCTGGGTGCCGACCTCAATCCCAAGGGAAGGGCTCTGAACTGGTAGTGACGCCCTTGGACCACAAATCTGAGAAACTTTCGGTGTCCCTTTAGGATGGGGATATGGAAGTAGGCATCCTCCAAATCCAACGACAGGAAATCGCCCTCCTCCAGTTGACCCAGGACGTGTTGGAGGGTGACCATCCTGACTTTCTGTGCCTTGATGAATTTGTTCAGTCGTCGTAGGTCCAGGATGGGACGCCATCCTCCCGTCTTCTTCATGAGGAAGTATCTTGAGTAAACTCCGGAGCCCCGAACCCTCTTTGGGACGAGCTTGATGGCGCCCTTCCTGAGCATCGCCCTTACCTCCAAGAGAAGTTGAGGGACGTGATGTTCCTTCCTGGCCACGGGTGGTGGGGGGGGGGAGGGGGGGGGGGAGGGGGGGGGTCAGGGGGGGGGCACCTCTTTAGAAACTCGAGTGTGTGACCCTGAGCCAGGGCATCCAGCACCCAACGGTCGGTGGAGATGGACTCCCACACGCTGACGAAGATCGCCAGCCGGCCTCCCACTGGGGTGCTTCGGTGGGGGCCCGACCCCACGGCCGGTTCAGTCCTGCTTCGACGAGGCTTTGCCGCCTTGTCCTCCTTGGTGACGACGGCGGGGTCCGACAGACTTGCCTCGTCCCCTGTAGGCTTCCTGTGACGACGAACGGGCCGCTTGACGATAGGTGGAAAATCCGCTGCTGGAACCTTTGGAGGCACCCTGTTTGCCTCCGCCGCTCCGAAAGGGCGGCCGTCGTTGCTGGAGAACACCAAGAGCCCAGGCCGTCTCCGTGTCCGCCTTGATGGCTTGTAGGGAATCGTCCACTGTTTTCCCAAACAGGTTGCTCCCGTCGAACGGCATGTCCAAGACTCTGGTCTTCACGTCCTGACGGAAGTCAGTAGCCTTGAGCCATCCACGCCGCCTAAGGAACACGCTGTTGCCCAACTGGCGAAATCCAGTGTCCGCGATGTCCGTCGCTATCGTAATGGCGTGGTCCGACGCCACTTCTCTTCCTGCAAGATCTCTAGGGCCTCCGCCCTCTTGTCGTCTGGTAGGAAGTCCAGCAGGGGCGCGAGTTTGTACCACAACTCCCTGTCGTAGCGGGCTACGATAGCCAAGGCGTTGGCAGCCCTAATCGTCGTCGCTGCCGATGAGATGACTCTGCGTCCCATCGTGTCCAATTTCTTTCCCTCGCCGTCCGGCGGGGAGGTTGACGTAGAGGCCGCGCCACCCCCCCGCTTTCTTCCTGGCTGCCGCGGAGACGACCGAGTCCGGGGTCGGCTGTGCCCGAAGGCACAAGGGGGCCGCGTCCAGGAACCGGTACTTCTTCTTGTACCGATCCCTTCTAGCCGGCGTTGTGGATGGGTTCTTGAGGAGGGCGAGACCCTCATCCCAGATATCGTCCAGTAGAGGTACAGCGAGGACTGTCTTCCTCTTGGTCTCGCGCCGTTGATAAAGGAAACCTTCCTTCTTCTCTTCCGGGCAGAGCTGGAAAAGCTTGGATGCCCTGGCGATCATGGCGTGAAACGATCCAATCTCGTCGGGCGGGGAAGCCCGGGTGGGAGGAGACGACGGGAGATCCTCGTCGTAAACCTCGTCGTCAGTACCCGTTGGGGCCGTGTCAGTCCCCGTATCATCCCCACGTGTCGTGGACGGGGAGGAGGGCTGAGCAGGGCGCGAAGGTTGAAAAGGAGGTGGAGGATGAATCCTTCTCTTAAGAGGAGGGCTCCCAGAAGGGCCTGGCTCCGGGTCCCCCG
Source organism: Ambystoma mexicanum (assembly GCF_040938575.1). Classification (NCBI taxonomy): domain Eukaryota; kingdom Metazoa; phylum Chordata; class Amphibia; order Caudata; family Ambystomatidae; genus Ambystoma; species Ambystoma mexicanum. The sequence continues at coordinate 494,039,457 of NC_090936.1, read as the reverse complement.
TCGGGAGCGGTTCCTCCGTTGGTGGTAACGGCAGTCTCGTCCTTATCTCTGAGCATAAGGACTGTATAGCCAACAAAATGGCCGCCGAGTTGTCTTGCAGCACTGGTTGAGGGGGTTCCGACGGGCGATCAGGAGCCCCGTCGGCACCCTCGACGTTCTCGTCTCCCACGTTGGGGTCCCTCCTGACAGGATGGTCTTCTTCCACGCCAGCGCCGTGGCCTAAGACTTCGATCAGCTCCTCCTCAGAGGTTGAGGCCAAGTCCACGACGACCTCCTGCCCCCCCCTTTTTCTTCTCCGTCGGAGGTTTCGCGGGGGTCCTGTCCATAGGCATGAAAGGACTCCCTCCGCGGTGGCAGGGAGATTCTGGGCCCAGAGGTCGCCACCACTGGTGTAGCCTCCACAGGCTGAGCCAGGGCCGCCGCGACTGTCTCGAAAGAGGCCTTGGCCGGATGGATCAAGGCTTTCACCACCATAGGTGCGCTCACCGCCTTCTCCTTGGGGGGAGGGTCACTACCTTGCTCCCCCTCCGATGGGGCCTTCGAGCACGACCGGGGTCTCTCCAGGAGCTTCGCCGGGTGCTCGGCCTTCCTCTTACCCGAGCCAGAGCGTTGGCTCGTGGTTGATGGTGCCGGGGAGGATGCGCCCTGCCTGGCGCCCGTAGAGCCCGACCGTTCGGCGCTCCCGGTGCCAGCGGACTCGTGGTGCTTGGCCTTCTGTTGGACCCCCGTCGCCAGGGCGCCCTCAAAGATCTTAGAAGACCGCTCGGACAACTTCTTCTCGCCTGACGGGCTCTTCCCTTCCAGCCAGTTGGCGAGACGCTGATGGCGGTCCTTCATGGTCCGCTCCGACATATTGCCGCAAAACGCACAGTCCTTCTCCACGTGCGTCTTGTCTTCATGCAGGCAGTAAAGGCAAAGGGAGTGTTCGTCCTCAAAGACATTCTGAAGCTGGCATCCAGGGCAGACCCTGAACAGCTTTCCGGGCGTCGAGCTTCCCTTCTCCTGGGCCATGCTCGAGAAGGGCCTGAGAAACTTCTGGAGTCCTCCAAAAGCGTGGCTCGACGAAATCTTCACCCTTGAGGGGCGTAGAAGAATCCGACACGGGTCCCCGTTGATCAGATAAAGAAACGGTGGAGCTTGAGGCTCTTTTGAACGAAAAAGAGAAAATTTTCCTAAGAAAAAGCGCGAAAAAAGCACTAACGCTCGAGAGCAATAGCACGAGGATTCCGAACACTTGAACGTGCGGTAAAAATCTGAAGATGGCTGCCAGAGGCGGGGCTTAGGGAGAGGACAGTCATTGGCTGTGGTCAGTATGAAGCAGAGATCAGTGATTGGTTACTACTACGAAAGACAGATCAGAAACGAAACTGATACTGATTTTTCTTTACCGAGGATTCCCAGCCTGACGACGGGGAATATTCATGAGCATGTGAATCCATGCCAGTCCCCATGCTGGAGAAGGACTTGATCCAGTGTGGTTATCGCCCTATTGTAGTCATCAATATAGACGCAAAGATATCAAAATGTTAGCTACCAGATTGCATTCTTTACTCCGTGTTAGCAGGCCCAAATCAAATCAGGCTTTATTTGGTTTCGTCAGACCTTCAATAATACTAGGAGGGTTTCCAATTTAATTGAAAAGTGACGAAAACTGGAGTTCCATCAGTTATCTTCTCTTTAGATGCAAAAAAGGCTTTCGATAGGGTGGAGTGGTCGTATTTGTACAATACTATGCAGTGCATGGGATTTGGGCCTGCCTTTCTTCTTATGGTGTGGAGGACTACAGGATGTGGTCACAAGGCCACAAAGTATAAGGAGATACAGAGAACGATGAACTGAGGGGTGATAAATTGCCAGGATATGAGATACAACAGTCTTCAGAGAAAAGACAGTTGGCGTTTGTAGGCCAAAAACTAGCTTCTGGAACTATACGCCTGACTAAGTAGTGCTCTTGCTCTTGCAGAAACCCTTCATCCTGTTACATGTGAAGTTAAAACAGTACTCTGTAGCTAAGCAGTCTGAGCTATAGTGGAGCCCTTGGCAACGCTTTCTCTGCTCAAGTTCAAACTGTACTCCTACAAAAAAGTTCACCAAGCGGAGCTCGAAAAATACCCTCTAAAGGCGCAGCCAATCCTGCATACTTTTCTTTCTAGCCCAGAGGCCGAAATGTATGCCTTTGGCTCCCCCTCAAGCATGCATAAAATCAAAATTAGGCTAGTGGGTTCGGGTGGAGGCATAAAGTACAGAGCCCTTCCCCGGCTGCTTCATCTGTAACAGCAGGTTTCACCTTAAGAAATATTCCCAGGACAGGGCCCAGAATGTGCATTCCCCACTAGCTATTTTCTAGTGATAATTGACACATTGAGATTGGAAAATGATGTACTGTACGAGTAGAATTGAGTTGGCAAGTGACTTTAGGATTGTCCAGTAGCTTGCAACGTAGCAATTTTACCCCTGCACATGGGATATGCTTGAGAGTTCGAAGTGCTCCTGCGTCAAATACTTAATATAAGCTGTAGCATGGGCATTCATAAAGGGAACCACTCAGTTTTCCTTAATTAGTATAATTAAATCTCACAAATTTAATATGGGATGCATTACTCACTGTAATCGTATTTCTGATGCTTGTATCTGCTTAGATTCACATGCTGTGCATAGGCCCACATCTAGTGGAAGCTGCAGAGTATTACAGTTTGTTTTTCGAAAACTCGAAAAAGGGCAAACTAGGGCGTGCCAGTAATACTATCCCTAGTGTGACGTCCACTGTACCCATGATTCCTCACGCGTGTAGGACTGTCAGATTGTATTTTTTCTGAAATGAGGTAGCATGAGGAGTAGCGTGAGTACAGAGTATCCAAGCAGATAAGATAGATAAGACTACAAGCATCCATGCGCCTTCTCTCAAGGGGAGGAAGGGAGGGCGCATGTGAATCTAAGCAGATACAAGCATTAGAAATACGATTATGGTGAGTAATGTATCCCTTCTGAAGCTTGTGGAATCTTCTTAGATCACATGCTGTGCATAGTTTAGCAAGCAGTGTTAGAAGGAGGTGGGATGTGAGAAGGGTCATGAGCAAACAAATGTCTTAGAACAGCTTGTCCCACTTGAGTATCTGTCTTGGAATGAGTGTAAATGCAGTAGTGCTGAATAAAGGTGTGAATCGAGCTCCATGTAGCCGCTTTACAAATGGTGTCAAGGGGTACATTTGCAATGAAAGCCAGAGTGGCCCCAGTACCTCTTGTACAGTGGGTCCTTGGCGTAAAAAGCAGTGTTTTATCTGAAAGGGAGTAGCACAGTTGGATACATCTATCCATTTAGGGATGGCACATTTAGAGACGCGATCTCCTTCTCGGCCTAGAGCTACGGAGACCAACAGTTGATCTGTCTTTCTTTGCGGTCTGGTCTTGTCTTCGTAGTAGAGGACCGCTCTCCTCACATCTAGTGTGTGGCGTTTCACCTCAGCAGAGCTTTTGGGCTCCTGGAAAAAGGCCAGTAGCTCAATGGACTGGTTAATATGGAATTTTGAAATTAACTTGGGTGAAAACCTAGGGTGAGTGCGTAAAATCAGTTTATCCTTATGAACAGTAAAGAAAGGATCCTGCACTGACAGAGCTTGAATTTCACTGACCCTTCTTAGGGATGTAATGGCTACTAAAAAGGCAGTTTTACACGTCAGGTGTTCAAGACTAGCTTCATGCATGGGTTCAAGGGGAGGTCCCATGAGTTTAGCAAGCACCACATTAAGGTCCCAACCTGGTGGTGGGTTAGAAATTGGAGGGTAGAGTCTCTTTACCCCTTCCATAAAGACTTTAATACTGGCACTTTCCACCATGACACCTTGTTATGGGAGGTGATGTAGGCTGACAGCGCCGCCAGGTGTACCTTGAGTGAATTAAATACTAACCCTGCATCCAGTAGGTGGAGCGTATAGGTGACAATATTGGAATGAGTACAATCGATTGGGTTGATTTGTTTATTCTGGCACCAAATAACAAATCTTTTCCACTTATCAAAGTAACAGTGCCTTGTGTTAGGTTTTCTTGACTCATTTAAGATATCCATACATCTCTGGGGTAAATTGAGATGGCCGAAATATGACTTCAGGAGCCATGCTGCCAAGTTAATCGAGTTGGGTTGAGGATGCACTGTTTGTCCCTCGTACTGGGAGAGTAGTTTGTACCAGCACGGGAGTTTGATAGGGTCGCACACCGCCAGTTTGCGTAGGTGTGGAAACCATGGTTGTCTGGCCCACATAGGAGCAACTAGGATGAGCGTCATCAATTCCCTGTGTTTCTTGTTGACCACCTTCCTCATCAGAAGGGTTGGTGGAAAAGCGTAGGCAAACATCCCTGATCAATTCATCCATAGAGCGTTCCCCTTGGAGCCTGGCTGGGGGAACCTGGATGCGAAGTCTGGGCATTGTCTGTTTTCACCTGTGGCGAATAGGTCTATAGTGGGGAAACCCCACTGAGAGAAGAGATCTTCTACGACTTGGTGTAGTTGCCATTCGAGTTCCTCTGGCAGGGGATCTCTGCTCAGAGCGTCCGCTAATGAATTGAGATCCCCTGGAACATGTTGGGATGAAGTAAATCTTCTGTCTGAGTGCCCATTTCCAAATTTTCTGGGCAAGCTTGGACAGATTTGGAGAACGAGTGCCCCCTTGTTTAAGTAAAACATCACAGTTGTGCTGTCTGTTAGGATCTGCACTGACAGATTGGATAGGAGGGGTTCGAAAGCACAAAGCGCTCTGAAGACTGCCAGAAGTTCTAGCAGATTGATGTGGTTCTGAGCCACTGTGTGAGACCAGAGACCCTGAGCTGTGTGGTGAAGGTAGTGAGCTCCACACCCTGCCAGGGAGGCGTCTGTTGTGACGACAGCTTGTATCTCTGGATCGTAAAAGGGTTTCCATTTTGTAAGATTCTCTTGTCCACCAGCGAAGACTGTACTAGTGTTGGCGAAACGACCACTAGATCGTCCCACTGACCACTTGCTTAAGACCACTGTTTCGCCAACCATTCCTGCATGGGTCGCATGCGCAGGCGTGCATGGGGAACCAAGTAAATGCAAGATGTCATCATGCCTAGCAAACGCATCGCTTTGTGTACCCTTATTTGGCGACCGGACTGATAGAGGAATTTGCAGCAACAGATTTCGAATTCTTACCTCTGATGGAAATGCCAACCCCTCACTCTTGGGTGTTTAGGATAGCTCCTAGGAATTGTTTTGAGGTGCTTGGCACCAGGCTTGATTTTTTTCTCGTTGATTGAGAAGCCCAATTGGAGGAGGAGGTTGATTGTTCTTTGAATGTTTAATCTGCGAATTACAGGGGTTTCCCCTGTGATGAGCCAGTCGTCCAGGTAAGGGTACACCGGGATTGCCTCCCTGCGTAGGTGCACCGCCACCACCGCCAGTACCCTGGTGAATACCCTTGGAGCCGAGGCTATTCCGAAGGGCAGCACCTTGAACTGGGAGTGCTGGCTGTATATCTTGAAACGCAAGAATCTTCGGTGCGCTGGGAACATTGAAATATGAAAAAAGGCATCTTTCATATCCAATATTGCCATGTAATACCCTTTTTTAGTAGGGGGATTACCTCTTGGAGTGTAGTCATGCAGAATTTTTGTGGGGCGACATACTTGTTTGCTGGGCACATAGTTAGATTTTTTTTTGGCACAAGGAAGTAGGTTGAATAAATACCCTTGTTTACCTGGTTGCCCAGAGCGAGTTCTATTGCGTCCTTTGCAAGTAGAATGGCTAGCTCCTCGAGTAGGATTTTCTGGTGCTCCAAGGAGTGTACTCTGTCTTTGAGGATGGTTGAGGGGGCGTTCAAGTAGCTCTATACAGTATCCTGTGGACAGCACCCATGTGTCCGAAGTGATCCCTTCCCATGCGTGGGTGAAGGTGGAAATGCACCCCCCCCCCCCTACTGGGGATGCATGGGAAGGGACCCGGAGCGGAACGTCACTGTTCATTGGGTGGCGTACCAGCTCTACCGGGGCTGCCTCTACCCCTAGTGCGGCCCCTGTGCTGACCTCTGGTGAAACCCTGTGTAGCCTGGGATTGATCGTTGCCCCATGATTTTGATAGTAGTTGGAACCCCTCTGGGAGCTTTGGCCTCGAAAGCGACACATTATTTCCCCTCTGACCTGACAGCTTATTTGTCAGTTGGCCAAGAGATTTTAAGGGCTCGTATTCATCCTAAGCCCTCTTTAGTGCCTCTTCTACTGCTTTCCCAAATAGAACGTTCGGCTCCACCAGCATGTCTATGAGCGTGGCTTGGGTCTCGGGCTTGAACCCGGACTGTCTTAGCCAAGCATGGCGCTTTATTACTGTGCCTTCAGCTATCAACCTTCCAGCATGGTCTGCCGCATCAAAATTTGTATTAATGATGCATCCAGACACGGACCTTCCGTCTGCTGCAATTTGGGCTAACTGTCCCTTTAGTGGTTCAGGTGCAGAGGCTACTAGAGCAGCTACTTGTTCCCATCTATGGCAGTTATAGCTTGCTAACAGAGTGGTATTGTTAGCAATACGTGCCTGGTAGGCTGACGTGGAAGTAACTTTCCTACCCAGAGTGTATATTCTTTTGCTCTCTTTGTCGGGAGGTGCTTCGGAAGAAGCGAGTAGTGAACCTGCCCTCTTTCTGGTAGTTACTACGAAGCAGTCTGGTTTTAATTGCCCCCTAACGTACATGGGATCAGAGGGTGTGGTGCGGAATAATTTTTCCACTCGTGGATTGACTGCACGAGTAAGGGATCGATTCTGTGCTGGATGGATCTTAATATGGGGATAGCCTTGGAAATGGCTCTGTCACCTAAGATTTCCTCCGCAAAATCTTTATCTTCTTGGGCACCTTGTGTGTTTATTTGGAAATGAGCTGCTGCTTTCGCCAGTACCTCATTGAGGAGTGGCCAATTATGAATCGGTGAGTATTTCACCAGGGGGGTTGGGGGGGGTGGGGGGGGAGTCGAGATTGTAGGCTTCCTCATCTTCCTCGTCCTCATCATCCCCATAGTAGGAAACCCCTGTCTGGTCTTCCAGCATATGCATTTCTGTTTCCTCGCCATAGGACTCTGGATGGTAAGGTTCAATTAGCAAAGGGTCTGAAAACGAACCTTGCACTGGAGCCTCAGAGCGGAGCCTTTTAGTAGGGGGCTGAGAGGGGGACCCCGAAGGGGCAGATATAGCTGGAGTGCTGGTATTACTCTGGAAATAATTAGGGTCTTTCTCATAGCAGTCTGCCATGAATGACATTCTTCTCATTACCCTATCAATGTCGTCAGAACTCCTATTTTTTTTTAAACTAGGAATGACTATAGTATTCTCATCCTCTTCCTCCATGCCCATATCCTGAGCAGTGGGAGGAACAATTTTCCCTTGTTGACAGGGTCAGGCACCTTAGATTTTCCTAAAGATTTAGGGTCTTTTTGTTTTTCCTTCTGAACCTGGTGTTCTGAAGTTTTTTTTAAAATAATGTTTTTCCCCTTTCCATTGACTAGAGGAATGTTTTCCTGAACCTTTAGCATTTTCGGAGTGCTTCGACGCCTGGCGTCGAGATTCGGAGGTGGTGGTATGAGATTCAGAAGTCTTGCAAGAGGGGCGTTGAATCTCAGAAGTAGTCGAACGTGCTACTTGGGGGGGTGGGAGGGGTTCGGATTAGTCTTCCGACAACTGGGCCTCAATGACTTTTGATAATGTGGCACCTTCCCAACCCTGGACGGTTGTTTGTCGTGAGGCGAACTTGACGGGGAACGCCCTGAGGACACAATCAGTGGACCGCGCTCTCAGTGCCTTCTGTTGTTGATGGCTCGACATGCGTGCCGAATCTCGGCTGGGGCTAAGCCGAGTGGAAGTGGTGTGTGTTGCGCTCTTGCCGCCGGGTGTTTTCCCCATAAGTGAACCACCGGTCAGTCCTCCGAGGTCCGGGGGCTGGCGCGTCGGTGTCTGAAGTTACCCCTGTGCCCCCGCCGTCTGATCGCTGAAGGATCCCACGGCGTCCATGGCCTCTAGCTGCCTGGCTTAGTGGGCCCAGCGCTTCGTCGAGCAGTCTGAGTGTTTTGGGCTTGAAGAGTTTGCAAGCTCTACAGGTAGCCTCAGGATGGTCTTGTAGGAGACACAGGTTACACGTATTGTGTTTGTCTACCCAGGGAAACTTCCTGTTATGCTTCAAGCAGAATTTAAAGGGAGGACTCTCCATATGTCACTAATTGGCAGCAGGCGGGTATATGTAGGAAACAAGTGTATGACCACCCCCCACTCTCCCTACTTGAACAGGGCCGAGGCCAGAGGCGTTCCGAAGCCCAGGCCAAGGCGTAGTCTCGACGGCTTATTTACTCAATCTCGATTCACTGACGTCGATCTTTGGCGTAGGGTGGGAGAAACGGGGACATTTTTAATAATTGATAAATGGCTAAAGCTAAGGGAACTCTGCAATATGCTTCCAACAAGTATAGCGGAAAAAAACAATCTGAGGGTCCTACACGCGTGAGGGATCATGGGTACAGTGGACGTCACACTAGGGATAGTATTACTGGCACATCCTAGCTCAACGCCCCTTTTTGAGTTTTGAAAAACAAACTAATGCTCCACAGCTTCCACTAGATGTCGGCCTATGCACAGCATGTGATCCAAGCAGATTCCACAAGCATCAGAAATAACTATTCAGTTTCACACGACCTTTCAGTGCAAGAAATTCTGCAGTTCAATAGTCCCTTTTTCAAGTGGTGAAAGCCAAACAGAAATCCTCTGCCAGTCCGTATGCGCCAACAGTTGTAAAAGTATTAGCTAACTGAAGGAGAAACAATACCAAAGTGTGTACCCAATACTCTACTGCTTCTTACTAAATCATAGCAATACCAATCGATCCTGGAGGGCACTGGGATGAAGTATCCTACCAGAGCTTGCTCGATTTTTTTCTTTTTCCTGTGAACCTCTTGAAAACAAACGGGACTACTGCTAATCTTACAAAGAGTGGTAAAGGTCATGAATAAAGAAAGAGTACAGAGTTAGCAAAAAACTAAAACCATTAAATCAATTATGATTTAATACATCATAATGCATAGGTTAGTTCAAAAAAGATGCCACCTCAAAGTCATTCAATTCAATTTTCAGATTGTAAAAAAACCCATCAACTAAGGCGTTTTCAAAACAATAGACTGAAATCAAACTCCCATTGCAGGTGTTGCTTCAATACTTCCAATACATGTACCTGTAGTTGGCTTGTATTATGTTTGCTCATGGCAAACTGTCAAGAAACAGGCAATTTCATTTGGGATTGCTAATATAGCTGTGATCATTATTCTTCCCTTTGGCTTTGCTTACAAACATCTGCCCATAAGGGTAGATATATGTAAATATAACATTGTCTGACATGTGAAATTCTTCAATATTATGCCTTTATTAATCAGCTGCCAAATACAGTTGCTTTTATTAATTTGGCTCCAACATGTGCAGTATAATCGAGCAAGGATTTGCTTTTAAATCATGAAATGTGTATGTCTCAAGTACTCATCACATCAGTATGGCATATTAGAAATTGAGGCTTTTTATGCATTAATGGGCAAAACCTACCTTAATTGGGGGCCAATTATTTTCACTCATTGTGTGCAAAATAGTGATCCAAGTTTCTGCTTTACGGTTCTCAAAGCGTAGCCTATGCAATAAAAGTGTGTCTCGGATGGACAACTTGACTCCGGCGGTAGAGCTCCACCTATCCTACAGCTCCTGAAGAGAAGATACTTATGCTGTCCCTCACGGGATGGGGAGCTCACACCAACGAGCTAACCACCAGCCGTTGTTCGTCGGAGTCCAGACTTCACATAAATCTTTTGGAGCCGAGGGCCATCAGACTAGCCCTGAAGGCTTTTCTGCCGTTTGTGCGCGGGAAGTGTTCTGATCATGACGGACAACACAGTGGCCATGCATTATCTCAACAAAAAGGGAGGTATAGGGTCGCTCCCACTGTGAAACAGGCGATACAACTCTGTTTCTGGGCAATACAGCAAGGAATCTCACTCTGCAGTTCATCTGGCTGCTGAGGAGAATGCGGCGGTGGATGCTCTGAGCAGGCAGAGCGTGGTCTCCCGCGAGTGGGTGTTAGCTCAGCAAGTTCTTCAGGAGATCTTTGCCCTTTGGGGATCCCCGAAGGTAGATCCGTTTGCGACCGGTGCCAACCGCAAGTGCGAGAGATATTGCTCAGGGGACGCATTCGTCGTGGATTGGCCATTCTCACTTCTGTACGCGTTTCGTCTGGTCCCCGTCATTCCTCAAGTACTAAGGAGGTTGGAGGTTCGGGTCACACATGATCCCAATTGATCCGGAGTGGGCCAGGAGAGCGTGGTACCTAGACCTTCTGGAAATGTCAGTCTGTCCTCCATGCCGTCTTCTCCACAGGGAGGATCTTCTCTCCTGCAAGGGGGGGGGGGGGGGGGGGGGGGGTCGGGTTCTCCAACCAGAGGTCAAGACTCTCAACCTTCACACTTGGTTTCTGAAAGTGTGAGATATAAGAATTGGAACCTCCCAGATGACGTGATGGAGGTGTTGCTTTCGGCTAGGCGTCCGGCAACCAAATCCCTGTACCGTTGCAGTTAGTTTTGCGACTGGTGCACAGGACACAATGTCAATCCTTTTCAGTGTTCCATTCCGATGGTTCTTTCTTTCTTGCCTTCTTTCTTTGGCCCACAAGGGTCTTCAATGGGTACCATTATGGGTTACCTGTCAGAGCTGTCTAATTTCAAACGCTCGTCTGAAGAATGTTATTACTTTAAGATTCCTTTGATTACCCAGTTTCTAAAAAGGCTCACGAATGTGCTCCTGCCGTCCCCATTTCAGGTGCCGGTTTGGGATCTGAATCTAGTCTTGAAATTCTTGATGGGTGCTCCGTTTGAAACTTTGCACTCTTGTCCTTTGAAACTGTTGACCTTCATGGCAGTTTTCTTGATTGCAGTTACATCTGCTTGCAGAATGAGTGAGTTGCAGGCACTTTCATCTAAGCCACCTTAACTGTGTTACACAGGGATAGGGCTGTACTGTGGATATGTCCTTTCTTTCTACCGAAGGTGGTGTCTGAGTTTCATTTGAGCTGAAAGGTGATACTTCCTGCGTTCTATCCTCCTCCTCATCCTGGTAAGTTAGAGGAGAGGCTCCACGGGTTGGACCCCCTAGGAGAGCTTTGAGCTTTTATATTTCTAGAATGCCCAGGGTCAGAATGGATAACCAACTTTTTTTTGTGGGATACACTGGACACCAATTGGGCCAGGCTGTTATCAAACAGACCTTGTCCAGGTGGATTTATCCTTACCATTGCTTAATGTTGCAAACTGGCTGGCAAGGGCCCTCCTGGGGGTTTGCGAGCTCACTCCACCAGGGACGTGGCTACTTCCACAGCCATACAACGGTAGTTCCTGTTAAAAATATTTGTGATGCTGCAACGTGGTCTTCCATCCACACCTTTGTCAAGCATTACTCGCTGTATACTTTACATGGTCAAGATTTGGCCTTTGATAAGCAGTGCTCTATTTTGCCCTCTGATTGGGTATATCCAAATGCTTCTCCCTCCTCCGTTCAATGATATTGCTTTGGGAGTCTGCCAAAGATGTGGAATACGTTGGAGGACACAATCCAATCAAAAAACAAGTTATTTCCCAACTGGTAACATTCGACTGGATGTTCCTCCACCGTATACCACATCGCCCTCCCAGCCTACCCCTCTGCCGAATTTCCTATGATATTGCAGCTTGCGTTCCCACAAGGCTGTGCAGTCATGGAGGCTTAGTGTGAGGTTATGGCACACGTTGGGGGGGAAAAAACATGAACTGAGGGTACGATCACTGTGCGTCCTACTTATAACATCCAATGACATCACCCTCGACGGAGGCCTTCGAGGGACATCGACACAGGATGTACTCTGCCGAAAAATTTCCAAAGCAGCACAGCTGTGGACATTACATGTCAAAGATGTGGAAAACGTTGGAAGAACATCCAGTGGAAAGAACGTTACCAGTTAAGTAGTTCTTCTTTAAGGATAGAGAAATACTTAGTATCAATCCTAAAACTTTATATTGGCACACACCACCTTAAGTGGAGTGCAAAGGGTATACCAAGTACCCCACTTCTCTCTGTTCCTGTGACTTATGTCATATGGACAATCTTCTAGTTATGGCTGGTGGCAGTGGAACTGTTCTACCAACTATTGTGTGAATTTTCTACCACAGGCTATATCCATAGCCCCGGTTATGCAAAATAGGGTCACCCAAGTACTAACTTTGTGGCTCCTTTTTTTGCCATTTCTAGCGACTTGTTCTTTGTTAGCCCTTCTACCATTCTTAGAGGGGGAGGTGTGTGTGTGTTTTTTGCCTTGGGCAGAAACCTTTCGGTGTACCCGTCGAGATTCCAGTGTGTCTGGGTAGGCAGGAAGTGGAGGAGTTTTTCACTCTACTGCCCTGCCCGAGTGCCTGAATGGAACCAGCTCCCACTGGGGATCTGGTTATCCTGATTGGACAGCCACCTACCCCTTTCTGTAAACTGCTGAGAGAGATTGCGGAGTAGTGAGTGCTGAAACTGTTTATAAATTGGAGGTTCCTGAGGTGAAAGGCAAGTCGACCACTGAAAACTGAAGTCACCGAAGACTACCACAGACGCCTGCGGGCCCTTTGCAATGCTGTGAGGCCACCACTGCTGTCCTGACCCCGTTTTCTGTGCAACAGGAACTCCGAAGAAGACTCCTTCGCTTTGACTGGTGGGAACAATCAGTCCCAAGATGAACTTTAATTCAAGCAGTCTCCCTTTCGTCACCAGACCAAGGAATCAGGAGGTTGGGTCCAGCACTCCACACAGAGGAGAATCCAGCCACCAACATTTCCTCAAACCAAAAGGTACTTGGGGTGGTGGGGGGGTATTGCTTACCTTAGGGGGAAGGAAGCATCCATCACTACCGTCACCTCCGGCCACGGTTGCCAAAACGGCTCTCCCTTCATCAGATTCCCTTCGCTGGCCGAACACAGAAGATCCTGTGAGACCTTGAGTGGAATCTGAAGGAGATCTGACATCTTGCCGGAGAATTGGTAACACTACGTCCAGAGAGCCCATTGAAGGGACCTCATTCGCAGTCTAGCCTCTGGCACCAGCAAAAAGGCAGGATGCTAAGAGGGCGAGCAGCTGTAAGAATTTCAAAAGCCGGAAAACTCTGGGCATGTTGAAATTTGTCAACCATCTGGACAATGTGATGAGTCCTCACCTTGGTTGGCGAGCACTTCCCCAAGGACGAGTCCAACACAGCACCAATGTACTGGAGCTGTTGAGAAGGCATCTTAAAATTGAGGGAGAAGCACAGCTTGTGAAGGGAGTAGCAGGTGAGGCTGAGATGATCCAAGGCCTGTTCGGGTGAACGCTCACAGTTCAGCCAGTCCAGGTAGGGGTAATAGCTTGCCACTCTTAGAGATGCTGCGACAGTTTGCCCCCAACTAGCGAACAATGAGACGTGGCCTCACAGCTGTTTCGGAGCGGCTGCGGAAGCGCCTGAAAGCAAAGAGGCAGCTGCCTGAGCGGCTTTGGCACCACGTCCTAGTCCACCGCTAGTACCCTTACGGTGGCCCCTTTAACTGGCCGCTCCTCTTGTTCTACCAAAAGAGGTGTAGTAACACAAGGAACCCCTCCACTGCTTTCCCCTAGGATGAAAAGGCAGAGGTTGACGCACAGCTGCGCCCAAAGATTTAGCAGCTGCTTTGAAGGTCTGCAACCTCTCGAGGCTCTCGTCAGCCCTGCTGCCAAACAAATGAGCCGTCAAAGGGCATGTGAAGAAGACACCCTAGAGTGTCGAGGCCACTGGCATAATGCAAAGATTGATAAAGATCCTCCAGCTGACTGTCCTCAGAAAAGGCCATGTCCGGAGCTTCAGGAGTGGCACCAGGAGCATCAAAAGGTTCCAACTCCACCTCAGACCTCTCCTCATCCTCAGATATCCTGTAGAGAATGAAATAACACCCTCCAAGGCACAGGGGGCGCCCAAGAATCAAGAGGAGGCCTCAGAGTCTTAGACTTTGAGGATCCACAGCTCTAGGGGCCTCCACCAGAAAATTCAGGCCTGTAGGCCCTGATGGCGTCTAGGGCACCCACTGCTTCGGCGTCTACTTCGACAAGGGTGCCGAGGGCCTGACCGAGGACAAGGCCCTGACAGTCGCACTCGAAGAGCACGACGGTGATTGCGTTGACACCTTCCCAGACTTTGACAGTCTCGTTGGGGACGGAAACCGCGACCCGGATCTGGCAAGTCTCTGGCAATCTACCTGAACCTTGTCTGAACGGGACCTCGACGATTCCAGATGTTTATCATGCCTACTGCCCGGGCCTGAAGGTGCACGAGCGTCGGACAGACACCGTTCCCCGCTGGCTTTCTCCCTGCATGCCTTCCACTACTCCAGAGTAGATGATGTAGTGGGGCATGCCACTTTCCTTGCGGAACCATCATCCGATGAGGACGGGGAAGACGATCAGTGACTCAGGTTCCAGGAGTACCTCAACGAGTGGCGAGAACCACTGTGGGACAGAGATCCCCTGGATTCCCTACGATGGGGAGAGTGACCCCTCGATTTGGTGGTAAGACCAGTAGTCTTTTTGGATTTACAGGGCTTTGATATCCGACTTAACTGCAACTTCCCATTACGCTCCTGCAAGGCCTTGGCAGTCAACGAATGGCACTTCGAGCAGTCATCCGTGTTGTGGCTCCCGCCCAAACACCACAAGCAGATACAGTGCGGGTCCGTGATGGACATCTTGTAATTACAGTCTCTGCACTTTTTAAGCCCAACCGCGGGACCGGTGGGGTAGAAGACGACATTATCTAAGATGATAACACGAGGCATTCCGAGTTTTTGAAGCAAATACGTTTGCGGAAAAATCAGAACTGAGGCTACGAGCGCTGTGCCTCCTACTTATAACATCTGATGGCGTCACCCTCGACGGAGGCCTTTGTGGGAAATCGACACAACGTCACAGATGCAGGACGCCCTCTGCCAAAAGAACTCTGAAGAAGCACAACCGTGGACATTACATGTCAAAGATGTGGAATACGTTGGAGGATACAATCCATTCGAACTGTAGTTACTCTAGGATACGGAAAAAAATAATAATTCTCCAAGTAGAACCCAAAAGGGTCCCCAGCAACACTGCATGCAGCAATAGTAAAATACAGATGCCTTAAAGAGATAGAGGGAAGTAGACTCCATAAGACAGGTGAAACACAGCAGAGTTCCAAAAGACAGAGCCCATAAGAATAAATGAGTGGAAAATGGCTCCACTCAGTCAGGATTAAAGAAAAAGGTCCATAAGTCCAGCAGAAAAGTGGTGGTGATCTCACTAGGAGAGGGACAAAGAATAAAAATGATGACTATTAACAGGTAATATCTGGATAGAGTAGCCCTCGCTCACAGGCAGGCTGTGGGCATGCCTGAATATTGCTAAGTCTGTTTTGAGTTCACCAGGCTACAAATAACCAAATTGTTTTGATTTCATTATCCCTTCTCTCTTTCACAAACAACCAAGAGCCCTGCAAATATCTTATGTATGAATAATCCTTTCCAATGAAGACTCTGGAGTAGGAAACAAGGAGGTTAGTGTATGGATTGATGGAAAAGGAAATCTGAAACCACTTTGGTTAACAATTTGAGATGGGTTCTATGAACCACCTCGTTCTTATGAAAGTCAGAGAAATTTCCATCTGACCACCAGGCCTAGATTATCAGAAAGACTACCTTTAAGGTGGGCTGTGGCAAGTCAGTCTTGCACATGAGTTGAAAAGGGAGGGCAAATAGGTTTATAAAGGATCATATTTGATTCCCAAAATGGGCCCATTGAAGTAAAAACAAAGGCCATCAAGGAAATAATTTATCAGCTGACGTAAAAAGGGAAGGATTACCAGGCCATTTCTTACATAGGGAATAGCGGTTTAACAGAATTGTATCAAGGAAAACAGATTTTGCCTGAAAATGGTGCTACAGCAGCAATCCCCAAGTGCTGCAGGGTCATGCCTCAAAATGTGTGACTAAAACAAATTACTTGCTATCTGGTCTGTAGATTACCATGCTGCAAAGCACAAGAAGACAATTGATAGATTTCTCCTGAGGAAGGGAAAGATTTCTGAAACTCTTTAAGCTTCTGATAATGTTTCTAATGTATTTAATAATTTTTTGTCTATCTTTGAATTTAAAAGACTATTTTATTCAAGACAATTCATTTTGTTCCAAGGCCCTAGAAGATAGTGTTGCGACTACAGCTGCGCAGGCCGCTCAAACCATTTCCAACTTTGGAGTGCAACAAGGCTCCCGTTTGTAGTCAACTCTATTCAATGTATACATCAGGCCTCTGCTCAACCTCCTGAATACTTTGGATGTTCAGTACACCAACAATGCGGATGACACCGAGATTCTCGTTGAGATTTCAGGTAATCAATCCATAGACCGTGAACAGAGTACTTGGCTATTCAAGCCTGTATGGCTGTAAATTCACTTGCGCTCAATAATGAGAAGACATAGCTTCTTATTGTCGCCACTGGTCCTCTACTGAAGAAGTTATTTCCTGGTTATAAACCTTTCTTGATCTCGGGCTGCGAGATCAGTGACCAGACAGGTAAAAACGCAGGGAGTTTACTTGGATACAGAGTTATCCATGAAAACCCATGTTTCTCATCTCCGCTCCTCCTGTGCATATGTCACAAAACTTCTACATCAGATAAGACCTTAATAGTTTGTCGAAAAAACAGATCCTTCATTGCATCTGCTCTTGTTAACACAATACTCGATTACAGTAACAGTCTGTTGATTGGTACATCGAGTGAATATCCGTGCTCTCCAGACCTTTTAAAATGGAGCCGTAAAAGCCATCCACAGATTATCTAAACCTGACCATATTACACCACCCAGGGTTGCATACAAACTACTGTCACTGACATACAAATGTCAAAACGGGCTCAGCCCCTCATTACTTACTGAGCCGCCTTGTTACTGACTAACAAGCGAGAACTGTGATCCACGGATAATCACAAGCTTGTGCAACCATGATTAAAGTTCGTAAACTTTGGCGGGATGGACTCAAGGACATCCTCATCCCAGCACGTGTTCAGGAAATCTATCAAAACACGCCTGTTTAACCTAATGCCAGGTTGAGCAGTTCTGATGTGTTCGCCCCCGCACCCCCTATGCAACTACTTACTTGTTTGTCTTTGTTATATGTGTTCCATGAGGCCCTTGGGCATGTTGGCACGTTACAAGAATTAACTAGAAATAATCTCCAAATATTGTAGATCCCCCCTGAGCCACGTGGTGGCAGAGTTCCCATTTGTGATTTGTCACAATGGTCCTGCTCATCCTGACTGCTTAAGTGTGGAAGTTGCTGAGAAAAAGGACTGCAATAAGGCTGATCCTCTGAGCAGTGGCCCAAACAGATAGACTTTAAGAAGCCACTGGGCTGAGGACTTCATTCCGACCTTTAGTCCTGCTTGATACAGAAAATGGAGGTGGTGACGTCCATTCAGACTAGCACCCGCCTGCCCCAAAGGGGGGAGTGGCCGGTCAGAGGATGGATATGAGCAACACAATTAGCCTTCAGCTCTAGGAAGTTTGTCTTTTCAGATCTGGCCAGTCAAAGCCTTTGATCCCCATTCTCTTCAAGCATAGCAAACCCACCACCCCCAGACCTCTAATAGGAATTGAAAGGAGAAATGGGCATTAGACGTTATACATTGTCCTGACCCGATCCAAACCCCCACAGAGCAGGGGGTTGGGGGGGAAATACAGGTACTGGTGCTATGCAAGTATCCGGTAAATCCAGCACATGCCGGTCCCAACAAGCCATAGTGTGGTCTAAGAAATGGTTGGTGCA
The DNA here is from genome assembly GCF_040938575.1 of Ambystoma mexicanum. Lineage (NCBI taxonomy): Eukaryota > Metazoa > Chordata > Amphibia > Caudata > Ambystomatidae > Ambystoma > Ambystoma mexicanum. The sequence goes on along the minus strand of NC_090936.1, from coordinate 494,021,585 downwards.
TGCAAAAAGTCCTTCACTCTCCTGCTTAAGGGAAACACCCACACCGGCATTGTTTACAACCTAATCCCTCCTCCCCCCCACTCTTTGCGTTATCGCACTTGCACAATCTGAATGACAAGGCCTAGTAAGATAGTTTGTTTTGCCCTCCCTCTGTCTTCCCTGTCTTGTCGCACCTAGAAACACTTGTGTAAAGGCGCATTATAAATGACTTAGCATTGCATATCAATCCCAATGAAGGTCAGCATCTGTGTAGGTGACCATTCAATTTTTTTCAGGTTGATCAAAACAAAATCAAGTTCAAAAAGGATATCCATCATCCATCTTAATAAAGTCTGTGATGCCTCCCCTGGCAAGATGGCCCTTACCAGTCAGTCATTGAGGTATGACAAAACATGTTGGTCTTTGATCCTCAGCGAGCCCTCTAGTACGTTTATAATTTTAAAAGACTAAGCAAAATGTAGGCAAAAATTAAGCACTCTGTATTGGAATTAACTTCCTATTACTGAATTTGTGTTCATCTGGTAAATGGAAGTATGCACCCTTCATGTATAGGGCACAGAAAGCCAGTCTGACGCACAGATGGACTCCAAAATTGTTCTCGGTTTATAAAGCAGTTCAGAAAGCAAAGCTCCAGCACTACTTTAAATCATCCTGGTTCTTCTTAGGTACTAGGAATATGCACAAATAGAAGCCCCTTGCCTGATCTGCAGACAGAACTGTCTCCGCTGCCAGATAATCTAGCAACTGTTCTAAGGAAGCAGCACTGGTGAACCTATCTGAAGTAGAGGAGACTAAAGAGGTTGGGAGGAGGACAGGGGGGAGATGTGGAGACAACACCTTTGAAACAGAAGGGATTCAATGGTCTGAGGAAATGCAATGCCAAGACTAAAGATGCAGATCAAGTCTACCTCCAACAGGAGAACTGTGGACCAGAACACAACCATCACTGCTTTTTCTTTTCAGTGGCTCGAGAGGAGGTAGTGGCCATGAAATGCAATTACAGGGCATCTTGTCCTTATGTCTTTGGGTGCTCAGGGATCCAATAAGTTATCCAACCCTACTCGGATAGACCCAGTGGCTGACAAAGGATATGAGCCAAGAGTCAAGCCTGGCTGGCTTTAGGAAAAAGATTGAACCAACCTGGCATTTATCACAGAGAACGTAGCTGTCTGGGCTCTGGCTTTATTTTTCAGCTTGTGTGTCAATGAATGAAAGAGATGGAGCCTTCAAGAGGCACATTTAAGATAAAGTCTTGCTCATTGGCCAAATAAATGGTGGTATAACAAAAAACCCCAGTCCTCATACAGTTGTAAAGATAACATCCAGGTCCGTCTGCAGAGGTCTGATCTGCCCTTCCGCAGATGCTGTGACGGACCATTTCCATGTGGAGGAGCGAAGATTGCAACAGTTTGTGCGCCACCAGTTAGCCTCTGCTAACCCAGCTTAAAAGGCTACTTACCACTGCACTGAGGAGGTCGGCATGAAATCTGGGAAATCAGGTTTGCGTTAGAAGCACAAGAATAAAGTTGGCGCTAAGTTAAGGTGTAGCGCCACGTTCAAATAGACTTTCATAAAAGCTTTTGGATGCATTTTGTCCTTCTTGTTTATCACTGTTTGAGGTGGATGTCCTACCCAATCCAGAGGTTTTGGAAGAGACACTCCTGCCACCACAAAGGATAGGATTTTCCATGTGTACAAAACATGCATCAAATGGTGTGTTTTAAAGCACACAAGGAATGTAACCAGACTTAGAGCTCACCATAAAACGGAGCAGAGTTGGTTTTCCCTAGGGAAGTTGAGCACTTTAAAGCACATTGGGCTAATGAGAATTCAATTTTCCAAAATAACCCAGTAAATGCACAATGACCATTTTACACCATGCCCCCCCCCCATTAGAACAAATGCTGGAAGTTTCAACAGTTCCCCAGTGAGCTAATATTTTATCTTCCCCAATGCTCCATTGAGAGCACACTGCCTGGATTCTGTATTGCCCACGTAAAACGGGTTAGCCCTCCTCTTTATGCTCCCCCACCCGACCTATCCTCTTCTCTCCCAGTCTCACCCAATCTCTCTCCACCCTGTCTATCTCCCACTGTCTTTCTCCATTCTCTACCTCACTGCCCCTTTCCATGTCTTTTCTCATCTATCCTTTCCTGTTTGCTCCTCCCTTATCTTTCAATTTGCCCACGACTTCACCTTTCCTGATTTTCCCTGCTCAACTTTATTTTCCCTAACCAGTCTCATTCCCCAGCAATCGCTCCTTGCACCATCTCTCTAGCAAATGTTGCACTAGTTCTTGCCCTTCTTTCACACTGTGCTCTTTCCCACACTCACCTTTGATTATCCTAACTATATTCGCTTTTCTATTTCCTCTCCTGTTCCCTTCTGTCTCTAAACTACCCTGCTCACTTTCTCATCCCAATCTACTCCCATTCCTCATTTACATTTACCATCTTTCACTTTTTCTGCCCCCACTCCTCTGCCCTGTTTTCTCAAATTCTCCTATGCTTTATCTGTCTCATTTTGCCATCATCTCCCCTTCACCCACTTATTTCCTCCCCTTTGTCCCTCTTGCCATAATTTCCTCCTACTTTTGCTGTCTCTGTAACCGCTTTCCTGTTTCATTCTTCAATGTTTATACCCCCACAAAAATAAGTAGTAGCCCAAGCTTTTCTTGCCTACACACACTACTTGCAAGTCTTAAACCCACTACAAGGGCCTAAATAATAGTTGATGGAGATGGGGCGAGGGTGCCAACGTTTACCAGATGCTCGGTTATCCACTGGTTCTACTTGATACAGCCAGGCATTTCCATTTTTAGGAACAATAAATGTGCAAATCTTTGGTATAGTTGTCACATTGACCACTCTGCTTATGTGTTCCTTAACTGTACATCGAACAGTTTTTTTGTTGTTGCTTTTACTTATGCATGAAAACAAGGTTCTCCAAAATCCATATTTTCCTACCAATGAGGTCATTGTTTCTCTAGTCAAGACAATTTTTACATGTGTACTGTGGTTTGACCCCATGCAAATTGCAAAGTGGTAATCTACTTGGTGTAAGGTTTCCGTGATTGACACCGACCTCTCCGTTAACGCTCAAGTATTTCTCCTTTTCGAGACTGATCAGCTGGTGAGAGGAAAAACACGAACTGAGGCAATGTGAGGCCCTCGAAGGACACAAGGTAGACTACGCATGGCACCCTCTGCTGAGAAATGTTTCCGCACTGCAAGCAGGATATCAGAATAGATCAAAGATGAGAAATACGTGAGAGGACACAATCCATTCAAATGATGGATATATGCAGCAAGGTAGAGGTGGGGGAGCGGATGGGTAGCAGGATGAGGTGCCTGGATATTGGAAAGTATATTCTACCTCTGGGGGCCTAATCCATTGTTCAGCTGACCCAGCAGTGCGAGTGACTTGAAGTTCCCATCTCTGCAGGTGGAGCTGGGTAAAGCTTTTTTGATCTGAGTGCACAAGAATACCCTAGTAACATCTATATCTTTGCACCCTTAATGTGTGGGTTCTTTATTCATGGAATCTGCAGTGTGTTGGCTGTCACGCATATGGTCTTTGTCTTATTCTATCACCCACCCCTTCCCTAGTCTTCTCTCAGACTCATTGTTGAGTATAGTCATATATGTTAGGGTAATAAGACCTGTCACTTACAAATATGTCATGGTTTGGACCACCTTCATGTGTATCCGTCAATGGCATTCTATAGTTTTATGTCCCTGTTAAAATGTCGATGCGGTACCAACCTGCGTTGCAGAAGATAATTGTCGGATGTCGGACCCATTTGATATTAGTAAGATATCTGCAATGGTCACAAAATGCTAAAATGAATTGTCTGATGGGAAACAAAGGAAACTTTAATAATCAAATGGGTGTACTCTGCAAGGAAGCCACCGCCTCCTCATTCCGATTCATCTTCTTGCCACTGTAAAAACATAAGCTAATTGTGCTGTGTTTAGGAAATCCATTTTAATATTTATATTCTCAGGAATCACGTAGGGTTATTTTGGAAAAATCGTTCTGAAATGTGCGATTTCAACATGATGGTTTCCCCCTGGTCAAGTTCACGCTCGCTACATTGTATAATTAAATCAATTATGCCCCCCACCAATTTAAGACCACTAGCTACCCCCTGTCTGTTTGTCAGCCAAACAACCAGCAGCAAGCGAGTGTATGGCTGATGTGGCAAACTAGCATCGTAGCTCTCCAACTGCTACTTCGATGCAATGTTCTTCACACTTTGGAGTGGCAGACAGTATAGCTCTATGTTAGCAGTACTTCCGAATAAGAATGAGCAGTATAGTATGCAATATTGATGCTCGAAAGCGCAGCGCATTCAAATGACCTCAGAGTGTCGAATAAATTACATTTAAGTTTGGGCTGTATAGACTTAATTTTTCAGGACATGAGAAGTTTAGTATAGAAACTATTGTGCACCAACAGCAATGTGATTCTTATGCTCTATTAGACTGCACCAAACATGTCGCAGACCATTACAATGCAAGAAAGCTTCATCCATGCCCATCCCGCATTGGGGGAATGGAGGTGAAGGAGGAGTATCAATGGTATAACTCTGTGGTAAGAGTGCTGTGTAATATTAGTAGAGTGCTGCATTATTCACCTAATAAACACAGTTGTGATATGAATTCAATAATGTTGGCTCCCAAAACAAATTTTTCTCCCATGGCAAGTGCAGTGGTGTATTAATGCAAGCAGAGCCATAAGTGAAAGACGCTGTGAGAAAGCGTTGAGTTCCTCATGATACTACATGTTCTACTCTTCTAACTCTGGAGGAGTACATTGATCCACAAAACGATACCATTTAAAGTGCCCTTTTAGGATTGTGACCAAAATGGCTGATGTGATTGGATCTGGGACACTTGTGAACCTAAACCAAATAAAAGGCAACATCTATGCCTCCAATGTTGAGGAGCCTCAATTTATCTGTAGTTTACTAGAGAAATGTACAAAATACATTGGCTACCAAATGGTGTGGACAGGCAGGGTTGGACTGGGGTATAAGATTCTCTGGCACCAATGAAAAAGTGGACCACAGTTGCAAATGGCAATTCATTCCTTTTGTGACAGTCTGTTTGAGTAGTACCCATGGGGGAGTATTTTGATCAAATGTGATGCAAATTGTGCATTTTAAAGGCTATGTATTTGGCAACACTGGTCAAAACTACTAGCCATATGATAAGTTTATCAAACTGGTCCACATTGGCCAAAAAAGTGGCCCACTTTGACCAAGAAAACTGCCACACCAGCATTTTACATTTTTGGTTCAGCCATGGGCCTATTGCTCTATAGGCCAGTCCGAGCCTGTGGACAGGTGACTAACAATTCTCAAGACATTCCTAGACTGATCCACTAACACCTAGAAGCCCGTCACTTGCCCCACAAGAAATTCACTGAAGCATGGCTTAATGTAATCTTGTGGATATGCTTGTTCTCTAAACCCTCAGCCTGTAGAACTGTCATTCTACTCCTCAGTAGAGGACATCTATTCTAGAATTGATTTGATACTCACAAACACTAAAATGGTGCATAAAACAAATACATGTGCTTTGTTACCTAGGACCTTATCAGACCACTCCCTGATCATGTGGTTAATTAATCTGGGAGGTCAGGGGGGGTGGGGGCGGCCGGGGGGGGTACAGTTTGGAGCCACCCTTGGTGGAGATTTAAATTGGCCTTACTAAATGTGGCATTTAGGATAGTTAGAAAATGCATTCACTACTTTTTTTTTTTTATAATACTAATTTGGGCTCAGACTCCTGTATGACCAGAGTCTGGGAAGCATTCAAGGTCTAACTCTGGTGTATTTCCCTTGTCGCTGAAGGAGTTTTAAAACCCATCAGGCACGATTGGTCAAAAACTGGAAACGCTATACAATAAAACACGTTCTCTCCCTAAAACGAAGCAATAGCCATTCAGAGTCTTGATGAAATGAGAAGTTAGATATATATCCACAGTAACTCAAGCCCAGAAATCTGGTGATATAATATGGCATTTGTAACAAGCCTATAAACAAGTGTTTCAAGGCACAACGAGCCGGGGTAGGGGGGCGCACAAGGGGAAACAGACAACCATCCTACTAGGCCAGGTGTCAATCAGATCGCGCAAGGGTAGAAGGGAAGAGAAAATTGCAAGGGTGAAAGGGAGAGGTGAAAGTGCAATACAGGGTTAGTAGAATAACAAGATAAATACTAAAGGCCAGCTGGTGGCAAGTGCAAGGTAAGTGCAGACAAGTGCTCGGAAGGGGGGCTCTAGGGATGCAGAGAACAGTCCCGCAGTGCAGGGTTGCCAGGGAGGCAGTGCAGGGGAGAGTGGCTGGGACAAGGACCGTGATCGGCGAGTGGCCCAGTTGCAGATTCAGCGCAGTTTCAGTAATTTCAGCAGGGGGTAGGGGGAGAGACAGCGGAGGCAAAGAGGAAGGTTTTGAGGTGCTTCCAGAACCGGAGATGGTTCTCCTCAAGTTTCAGGGAGGCAGGAAGGCTGTTCCAGAGGGAGGCCCCTGCTGCGGAGAGAGATCTACACCCAACTCGTAGCTTGGGGAGCGGCTGACCCTGAGGGAGTTGGAGGCAGATGAGCGAAGAGATCGAGAAGGAAGATATTTAGGAAGAGAGAGTTGAAGGTATTTTGGCCCAAGGCCCCAGAAGGCCTTGTGGACAATGCAGAGGGTTTTGAACTTGATCCTCGCAGCCACTGGGAGCCAGTGAAGCAATTGCAGTCCTGGAGAGATACTGTCCCTGGGCTTGAGGCCAAGGACAAGTCTCGCAGTCCTGTTCTGGATGAGTTGCAAAGGGTGAAGAGTAGAGGCAGGAAGATTTAGATAGAGGCTGTTACAGTAGCTTCGAGAGAACCAGGGCTCTAGAGACAGTGAGCTTCTTGGGGAAGGAGAGGAAAGGAAGGATGCCTCTGAGGAGATGTAGCTGGTAATGTGACTTCTTAGAGACGTCAGAGATGTGGGGAGAGAAGGAGAGTGTGGAGTCAAAGATAACACTGAGGTTTTTTTGCCTTGAAGGTAGGAGCAGGAAGAGGGCCAAGAGAGGCTGGCCAGAGAGCTGCAGGGAAGGCGGGAGTGGGCGTGCCGATGAGTAGAATCTCAGTCTTACTTGCATTAAGGCAGAGGTCATTTGCGGCACACCATTCCTGGATAGCAGAAAGACAGTCAGATGAGGGAAGGAGAAGAGGAGGCCCAGGGTAGCCTGAAAATAAGCTGGGTATCATCCGCATAGCACTGAAAGTTGGGGCAGAGAGCAGCGATGCGGTGGGCATGATGTGCCAGATACTGGTTGAACAGCCAGGGAGAGAGGTTAGATCCCTGGGGGACACCACAGGTAGAGAAAACGATGTCAGAGAGGAAGGACCCCAGTTGGACCTGAGATAGAGGAAAGAGGTCAGCCACGCCAGAGCCTGACCAGTGACACCCATGTTATCACGGAGACGGTTGAGCAGGATGATATGGTTGACAGTATCAAAGGCAGAAGAGAGATCGAGCAAGATGAGAACACGGAGTGTTAGAGTCATATGTGAAGCATATCGCCTGGACAATGTCTTAGTACACTTGCAGAGTGAGGCAGCAGAGAGATACTGGTAAGTTGGGCCAGTTTTCTGGTCGGCAAACAACTGGTATGACAATGCATTACTTACCGTAAAAGCATTTCTGATGGTTGTATCTGCTTAGATTCACATGCTGTGCATAGGTCCGACATCCAGTGATCACTGCGGAGTATTGCATTTTGTTTTTCGTAGTCGAAAAGGGACGTCGACAAGGCGTGTCTGAAATACTATCCCTATAGTGACGTGCGTTGTACCCACAATCCCTCACGCGTCGAGGTCCCTCTGTTTGTATTTTTGTGCCCTGAGGGAGCCTTCTAGACGTGAGTACAGAAAAGAGATATAAAAGGAAGTCTATGTTCCTTCCATCCGAGCGGGGAGGAAGGGTGGGCGCATGTGAATCTAAGCAGATAGAACCATCAGAAATGCTTTTACGCTAAGTAATGCATTGTCTTCTGATGTTTGTTAATCTGCTTAGAATCACATGCTGTGCATAGACTAGCGAGCAGTACCCGGAGTTGGCGGTGGGTTATGAGAAGGAACAGTAGAGAAAAGATGTCTTAATACTGCCTGTCCCACCTGGGAGTCAGATCTCGAGTGTGCATCTAGACAGTAGTGTTTTGTAAAGGTGTGCACAGAACTCCAGGTAGCCGCTTTGCAGATGGACTCAAGGGGAACATTTGCAATGAATGCTATGGACGCCCCCGTGCCTCGAGTAGAGTGTGCTCTTGGCTTAAAGGGCAGTTCTCTCTTAGCAAGAGTATAGCAGAGAGTGATGCATTGAACAATCCATCTAAAAATAGTGGACTTTGAAACTGCATCCCCTTCTCTTCCTGCTGCCACCGAGACGAAGAACTGATTAGTCTTCCTCAGTGGTCTGGTTCTTTCCATGTAGAACATGACCACTCTGCGCACATCTATGTGTGTAGAGTTTTTTTCTCCCAAGTTGGAAGGATTTTGAAAGAACGTTGGCAGTACTATAGACTGGTTTACGTGGAATTTCGATATGAATTTTGGAGCAAACCTTGGGTGCGTGCGTAGAACCACCTTATCTCTGAACTGTAACGAAGGGGTCTAGAACAGAAAGAGCCTGTAGTTCACTTACTCTCCTGATGGAGGTGATAGCTATTAAAAAAGCAGTCTTAAGACTGAGGTCTTTAAGAGATGCTTTGTGCATGGGTTCGAATGGTGAGCCCATGAGTCTGGTAAGTACCACGTTAAGGTCCCATCCGGGAGCTGAAAGCTATCGGGGGGTGTATTCTCTTTACTCCCTCCATGAAGGCCTTTATAACAGGGATCTTACACCACAACACCTTGAGTTGGGAAGTGGTGTATGCAGAAAGTGCCGCTAGGTGGACTTTAATGGAATTGAACACTAGACCTGAATCCAATAAGTGGGTCAGGTATAGAACAATATGTGTGGGAGAGCAGTTAATTGGGTTGATGCTTTTTCCCCTGTACCAGATGACAAATCTCTTCCACTTGCTAGAATAGCAGTGGCTAGTGTTAGGTTTTCTGGCTTCCCTGAGGATGTCCATGCATCTCTGCGGGAGCTGTAGGTGTCCGAATTCTATGATCTCAGGAGCCAAGCTGCTAAGTTCATGTTCTGGGGGCATGGATGCAGAGTCCTGCCCTTGTCTTGTGACAACATGTTGTACGGGCAGGGGAGTTTCACTGGGGGAGATAGAGACATCTCCATCAAGTGAGCGAACCATGGCTGTCGGGCCCAAATTGGGGCCACCAGTATCATGGTCACTTGTTCCTGGTGCATCTTGTGCACCACCTTGTTGAGAAGGGGAGTCGGGGGGAAAAGCGTAAACAAATTTCCCTGACCATTGCATCGATAGACCGTTCCCCTTGGATTGGTTCTGGGGGTACCTGGAGGCGTAACTGAGGCATTGTGAGTTCTCCAGGGTTGCGAATAGGTCTATTTCTGGGAATACCCATTGTGTGAAGACGATGTCTTCGTGCAGTCGCCATTCGTACTCTTCGGGCAGGGGGAAATCTCTGCTGAGTTTGTCTGCCAGCAGATTGAGTTCCCCTGGTACATGTTGTGACAGTAGGAACATGTTTTGTTTGAGAGCCCACTTCCATATATTTTGGGCCAGTTTGGACAGTCCTGGAGAGTGGGTGCCCCCCTGCTTGTTGATGTAGTCCATGGCTGTGGTGCTGTCTGTAAGGACCAACACAGTCTTGCCTTGTAGGTGTTCCTGGAAGGCTTTTAGCGCCTTGAACACAGCTAGTAGCTCCAGTAGATTTATGTGTTTGGATGCTACGTTCGGAGTCCACACTCCATGAGCAGTCTGATGGGATAGGTGAGTCCCCCATCCTCTGAGGGATGCGTCTGTGGTTAGAGTGGCTTCCGCCGCGGGTGTGGCAAAAGGTTTCCCTCTTTCCAGGTTTTCCTTTGTCCACCACCGTAGCGAGAGAACCAAGGTCTGCGAGACCACCACTAGATCGTCCCATAGTCCGCTGGCCTGACACCACTGGCTGTTGAGCCACTCTTGCATAGGGCGCAGGCGCGCGTGAGGTACCAAATAAATACAGGACGCCATCATGCCTAGCAAGCGCATTGCTTTGCGTACCGTCACCTCTCGATCGGTCACATATTGAGGGATCTGAAACAGCATGTTTTGGACCCTCCCGTTGGAGGGGAAGACGAGGCCGTCCTTTGTTTGAATTAGAGCCCCTAGGAATTGTTTGATTTGGCTGGGGTCTAGGCTGGACTTCTTTTCGTTGATGGACAAGCCCAACTGGAACAAAAGGTCTACAGTCTTTTGGGTATTGGAGAAGCATGTTTCGTAAGAATCCCCTGTTATGAGCCAGTCGTCGAGGTAAGGGTAAACTGGGATGGACAACCTGCGCAGGTGGGCCGCTGCCACTGCCAGTACCTTCGTGAATACCCTTGGTGCTGATGCTATGCCGAAGGGTAGCACTCTGAACTGGTAGTGTTTGCCCTCTATCATGAACCTGAGGTATCTTCTGTGCGCTGGCAACATTAAAATATGAAAGGATGCATCGTTCATGTCCAATGTTGTCATGTAATCTCCCTGTGATAGCAGTGGGATAACTTCCTGTAAGGTCACCATACGAAACTTCTGGGGTTTGATAAACTTGTTCGCTGGGGGCAGATGTAATACAGGGCGCATGGTTAGATCCTTTTTGGGTACAAGGAAGTACACTGAATAAATACCTTCCGTTACCTGAGATAGAGGCACGACCTCTATGGCTCCTTTTTCCAGCAGTAGTTGTACTTCTTGGAGAAGGATGGCAAGGTGTTCCGGTGTCATGCGTCGTCCCCTCGGGGGTCTGTATGTTGGGGAACTGTTGAATTCGATGCAGTATCCGTGGGCAACGGTGGAAAGTACCCAGCGGTCTGACGTTATTCCCTCCCATGCTGGAAGAAAGGATGTTATCCGGCCCCCGACCGGCGTTGCATGGAGGGGACGCGAATCTTCGCGTCACTTGGTGGTGTTGGGGGCTTGGGAGCCTCTGGGGGAGGATCCCCGACCTCTCCCTTTGCCCCGGCGCTGGTCTCTTTGGCTGTACTGCCCACTATTGGTCTGGTAATTGGTGGCAGGGTACTGTTGCTGCTGATTCTGCTGTTGGCGTTGGCCACGCAAAAAGCGTTTGTTGCCATAGCCGCGTCTGGTAGTGGGCTTAGAGATCTGGTCAAGAGTTTTGATAGTATCAAACTCTTTTTTAGCCATCTCCAGAGCCTCATCCACCGCTTTCCCGAAGAGGTTTGAGTCTTCAACAGGTTTATTTATTAAAGACGCTTGTGTCTCCGGTTTGAACCCTGAGTTGCGCAGCCATACATGGCGTTTTAGGAGTATTCCCTGAACCAGGGAACGTCCCGCTGTCTCTGCAGCATCCAGAGAGTTCTTTACAATACTCTGGTTGACCTGGGTTCCTTCGCCAATAGCAGGCGTGTACGTAGTGGTTCCGGCGCTTCTTCGGCGTCTTTGCGAAGTTTGGCCCACTGCGCGTCCGCGTAGCTAGCAAAGAATTGTTGTTCGCAATTCTTGCCGAAAAGGCAGCCGAGGATGTGACTCTCTTTGCAAGGGCATATAACCTCTTGCCCTCCTTGTCAGGTGGTGCCTCGCTGGTGGACAGCGGCACCCCTGCCCTCTTCCTTGTATTAGTTACTACAAGGTAATCCGGAATGGAATGTCCCCTGATGTACAGCGGGTCTGAGGGTGAAGGAGTGAAAAGTTTTTCAATTCTTGGATTAACTCCTCTGATTAGTGCGGGTGTGGATAGCGAAGGGATGATTCTTCTCTTCACTGAAGTGAGGAGGGGAATGGTCTGGCTGACTGGGGGTTTCTCCTTAATTACTCTTTCCACAAAGTCTATTTCAGGAGAGATCTCCCTAGTGTCCAGTTCGAAATGTGCTGCTGCTCTGCGCAACAGGGCATTGAATGTGGGCTGATCGTCAATGGGAGACGTGTTTCTAACAGGTGAATTGTCAGGAGGATTTAGGTTCCGGACATCAGTGTCCGAATATACTAATGGGGATTGCCAGGGATGAGAAGGTTCTTCTTCTGGATTTTCTCCGAAGCCTTCTCCTACCATGTCTGGGCTGTCTTCCAGACCTTCCTCCTGGTTCTGTCCCTCTTCATCGTCCACAAATTCATCCTCCTCCTCCAAGCAATGTTCCTCACCAGTGAGGTCATACACATTATGGAAGTCTGAGGCTGTGTCCTGCTGGGGATTGACTAGTCTCGGATATTTGGCCCTGGGGTCCTCCTGAGGCCCTTCTCTTGTTCTCTTGGGAGTGGGAGGGTTCTGGGTCTTCATAAACCTCTCCAACCTCTCCATGCAGAGATGGAGCCTTTCCATGGTTTCATGGGGTACCCCCTGAGCGGTCTAGCGGGGGAAAATTAGTGTCATCTAGCTGAAAACGTCTCAACCTCTCCCATAACGTCGAGGAAAGTGTCCCGTCGCCTTCCGAAAAGCCTTCCGGTGTGTTGGGGGGTCCCCCCCCCCGACTGAAGGGGGGGTAGTCCCTGTCTTTCTTCGGGCTTTTTCGGCGTGTCTTTCGACCTTTGCGTAGCGCTCGACGTGTCTTTCAGCCTACGCTTTTGGGCGTCGGCTACAACAATCCTCGCCAAGCTCTCTGCGACTCGTTTGTCAGCGGAGGGCTGTTTTTTCGACGTTACGAGTGTCGATCGTTCTACGGCGGCGTGCGCGCCGGCCGGTGGTTTGGGGGCGGCGCCCTTATTTGCCGAAAGCCCAGTCGCTGGTCGCGGCTGCGGTTGCAAGAGGGGCTTCGAACCTGAACGGTCCGAGGAGGCCGCCGGTGGAACCTGCGTCTCCTTGGGCGCTGATGCTTTCTTCGTCTTCGACGAAGAAGAGCTATGGGTTGTTTGCTTATGTGTGGTATCGTGTGCGTCAGTGTCGCCGGGGTGTTCATCCCCATAAGCAGGGCGTGAGCCGCGACAGACGACGAAGAGCGCGAGCGCTCTTTAGAGGGGTGTACGACTTCCGTAGCGGAGGTCGTGTTATCACGTTCCTCGTCACTGTCGGTGGTAGCATCGGCGGGTGAAGGATCGGCCTTCGGCATAGCGTAGGCCACCCACCTCTTGACCCTACGGTCTTTTAGAGTCTTTGGCTTCAGAAGCCGACAAGCCGTGCAACCCTCCTCTTTGTGATCGAGGGGCAAGCAGCGGTTACACCGTGAATGCTTGTCCTTCCAAGTAAACTTGCCCTTGCAAAGTGGGCAAAACCTAAAGGGTGTCCTCTCCATAGCCGAGGCAATAAATCGTGATAACGACCCCAAGGGAAAGGAAGGGGAAAAGAAAAGGCATTCGCAGAAAAGAACCAGAGATGTCCCACGACCCCACTCTCCCTACTGTATTTGGCCTGCGAGGCCAGGACACGTGTTCGGCAACGCCGAAGGATCTCCTCCGCTCGTCCCCTCCGTCGAAGATCTTGCTCGGCGGAGACAGCTTCACAACTGCGTCGAGGGAGGTTATCGATATGTTATTATTAAATAGGAAAACGACCAAAGGTCGAGGAGATGGAATCTGCAATGTCTCTCGAGGAGCTCCGCGTAAAGGCGACCAGTAGCTGGGCGGAAAAAAACAATCTGAGGGACCTTGACGCGTGAGGGATTGTGGGTACAACGCACGTCACTATAGGGATAGTATTTCAGACACGCCTTGTCGACGTCCCTTTTCGACTACGAAAAACAAAATGCAATACTCCGCAGTGACCACTGGATGTCGGACCTATGCACAGCATGTGATTCTAAGCAGATTAACAAACATCAGAAAAGTCCTTACTGTTTCCCTTAACCAACATAGCCTCTAAAACCCATGATATCGGGGACTATAAATGGGAACCAGATCCAGTAAAATCACTTGGTATACGGCAGACTATCGCTAAAATATTAATTGTCCCCCATGTTACTTTATTGCCTTCACAACTTTCCACGTGGCCTGGTAAGCCATTCTTTGACCAACTTAGTTCACTGTTAAGAGCGCTGGGCCTGGCACCTAAAAACTAAGAGGAGAAGCTGGGAAATTATGACTCGCCCCCTTTTTTTTGTATTTGTTTAGCTCATGGTTAACAAAAATTAAACCTTTTTGCCATTAAAAAATAAAACATAACGACACAGGGGAACATTGGAATGATTACATCATGAACCTCAACCAGTAAAGCTAACCATTACCAAGTATGCACATTCTTCCTGTTCCAAATGGCTTAGCTGACCGATCTTTCTCTGGTTCAATGAAAATTATCACTATTTTTCATTCTTCCATTACTACAAATATTTGTTTTAAAAATGCTAACAAGGCAAGAGTTAAAGAGATCTTGTTCACCCCTTTTCCCAGGGAGGATTGCGAACTACTGACAAAGAACTATACTACCGTAATGCACAAGCCCACTTTGGACCTACTGGATGCCAAGTCAACCCCATCATGTCAGGATATAGGAAACGTCGGTTCACCTCAACTAGCCACAATCAACATCATTGCACAGAAGACACTTGTTAATTTGGCCCAGTGAGCTGCACGCACCTCTGCAGCTTGGGGTAAACTCCATCAGAGGGCTGAAATTACTTTTTCACACTCTCCAGAATTGATCGGAGGGGGAGAGTAGGGGTGGAGGAAATCTAAGAACTAAAAACAACATGCGATTGGATAGCCACAAAGTGATCACACTTGGGTATATAATACCTTTACATGTATCCGCAGGAACGATTTGTCACAAAGGAATTATTGGTAGATAAAGGTGATCTTTTAATATTGCTGCATGCACAATGCATTCCAGACCTGGAGTTCAGACATCGCACAAAAATCACCCCACTCTCCTCAAATACATTGTGCAATATGGTACACTACTGTTAGGGAGAATTCTCTGTTAAGGCTAATTTCCCAAACCTAGTGAGTCCCCCAGCAGCTTTGCTGTATTTTTGGGGTTTATTTTTTTCTCCTGCTAAGAGTGAGACTCTTTCTTCCACTCTTAGACATGATTTGAGGTGTCCCTTTGACTTTGTATGTGTTTTATGGGTTATGGGGTCCTTTACCCCATAGGGCTTCATATGTTTTTGGTATGTGGGTTACACAGCACCCTCCGTGCAGTAACCCAGGGGTGTCGAGCGATACCCAAACATAGACTCCATACCCTGGGACTGACTACTGTCTCCCAGGGCATGTAAAGTCACCATTGGCTTTACTAGTCTTAAATTGTGAACAGAACCAGTACAAACCATCATATTGTGGACGTACTGGTCGGGGCAATTCGATTGCCCCGGGGTCTGTTGTTCGAGGGGGCACTGTCCAGTCCCCCCTGACCGAGTTTTGGCTGGTGGCAGTGGATACTACTTTTTATATTCGACCGCGAATATATTCTTATGGGATTTTCCCATTGTTCGAGGCTACCACTTTTTAATATAGTCGCGAACATACCGCCGGTTTATTAAATTAATATAAATTCACCGGTTGGTATTTTTTGCCGAAACTCAATTCCAAAATGGCGTTTGTGTTCGCTTCTGTGACTCCAACCCAAGTCGAGCCCTTTGTTCCACTTTTTGGCGGGCTTCTCCACAGAAGCCTCCAAAAGTGGTGCCACTCTGTCTGGGTACCACAGGGGGTGCGGGAGGGGTTTTAGGCACCCTGGACTGAGTTGCCTCGGCAACTCAAGTCGCACTCTTGTGTGATTGGCCCAGTGGTGAGCCGCCCGGCATACCACTTAGCATGTTTGAGTGACAGCTAGGACTGATGAATGGGGGTTTTCTGCATAAAAGCAGGGCTTTGGGGACTGGGACTTCGGACGTCGCCACAGGACCAAAGAATCCGAAGAGGGAGAAGCTGAGCCGACCTGCAAACGACACCACCGGTGGAGTCCTGCTGAACGGTCTCACCACTTATGACGACAGAGGAGATCTTCATTCCGAAGAGTCTTCTTCCTTTGACTGATGGGGATAACCAGTTTGCCTGCCTTTTCGCCTTCCCGGATCATCTCGTGGCCGCCTTGCCTGTGCCAAGCACCCCGGCAACCGGGATACCATGTTTTCTCCACTACCGCGAATAAAAGGGTAGTACCTTTTAACCGGAGAACTCCGCGGCTGGTTTCTTCCCTGGCAGTGCAACGACCTTCAGCCTTCCTCCACGTCGAGATCATCTCTTCCTCTGGAAGACGCCGCGACTTGCACCCGCTGCCAGGAACAACTGCCCCCGCTGGAGGATCCTCTCCACTTTCAAGGTACTGTGACCGCCTGGCCTCCCTCGCAACGGTCTGTGTGGGGTGACTCTTAAAGCCTCAATTTACCACTTGGGTTGGCCCTAGGCTGGCTAACTGAACTTTTCTAAACTGAACTGATTCCTTTCTGAACTCTCTGCAAGACTCTCCAAGCCTTTTAAACTGTGTGATCTTGGGCGCATTGGTGTGCTACTCTCTCCAAGTTGACAAGTAGACTGACTTCCCCGCCTTGCTGAGTGCTTCTAAAGGATTGTGTTGTGTGCAGTTGCTGATTTCTGCCTTTTCCCCCTCCCTTTTTCTTAAACTTATTGGAGTACCATCTTTAATTAAGCGCTCACCTGTGTCTGGAAATAAGTGGTGTTAACTAAGACTTGTCTAAAAATGAATAAGGGATGTATATATATATTAATAGTAACTGTTTTTGAACTTGCTTATAATAAAAGTGCTGGAGTGTTTTCTAAGTGTGTCTTTAAATAAATAATGATATACTTGATACCAAAGCTCTGGTCAGTGTTTGCTTGTGCTGCTGTATTTTGGTACCTATCTTGTATACTCTATATACTGAATCTCTTCTTGAGAGAAGTCTGGCTGCTCAGCCACAGCTACCAGGTAAATCTGGGTGGTATAGACTGCTACTAATTGGGTTTACTGGCAACACCTGTAGTCGTAAGCCTTTTGCAGTGGTCCCTAAGGGAACTGCACAGGTTTCTGCCTAACAACTACTTGTCGTTTCCCCTTATTTCCCCCCAAAAAGCCAAGTTGGCATTGGTGAGCAAAATAACTGAATATGGAGCAGAATGTGTTATACCCGCAATGTTTCGCTCAATACCAAATACAAATGAATACAGTTTAAGATACTCCACTAGGCATACATTGCCCAATTCCAAAGAATGACACTCAACCCCACGAATAACTGAATGCCCGAAACATGATGCACAAGAGTCTGGGTTCATACATCCAATATGGTTGTCTCTCATTGGTCAGCAATTCTGGTCCTCTATCCTTCACACAATTGCTGCAATCCTGGATATTAAGAAGGACATCCCACACCCCCTATGATGTCTATTGGGCAAACTGAAGGGTCTCTAAAAACCTACAAATTGTCTACTTTTAATTATAGTCAAATATTTCATTCTTCTATCATAGGCCAGTAATTCAGCATCCGCTGCTCAAATCTGGCTAAAAGGTAAAATGTGAAAAATTGAGGTGAATTTTAGTGGACTACTGGCAAAAAGGCTACCCGCTGGGGATATTTAGACACCTTTCAAGCAATATTTACTACAACTGAAGAGATCCAACATCCTCTGGTTCTCCACACTAGCGATTGAAAATTACTTGATAAAGCAGTTTATCCATGTATGTGTGTTGTATACTCAAACTTAAGATGAAACCCCCCAAGAGTTGTTTCCCAGTAACTGTAGCCCTGCCCATTTATTCACAATTATGTTATATGGTATACATGTTTGTAATACTGGGATCTTTAAATACAGTTAGGTAAAACCCAACTGCTGGTAACAGGCTTTAATCACTTCACTGGTTGGCAGGTCAGAATTAGGCATCTGCAAAAACTTTGCCACCAATGACGGGTATACGAGAAGGCCCCCATTTAAAGTCCAGGATTTGTGCAGCATTCAATCTCCCTGACGGAGGGGCAAGAATATAGAATAACTCTGGCAGGCCCGGCAGCCTATCATGAAATGTCTCAGCAGACGAGAGAAAGACGTCCTCTTCATCAGTGTCCTCGCCACCCTGAAAATCCTCTGGCTTTTTAATCACTGAGTGATGCAGTAATGCAATAGTTGTTTGAGGATTTGTCAGCATGCGCCCCAGAAGGAACCACGAGCAGAGGCTTTGGTGGGGTCTGCAGAGGCTTTGGCGGAAGAGGCCAAGAAAGGACTTGGGGAGGTAGTCAAAATGGCATTGGTGTAAGGGGATTCGGCACCAAGGGTCTGAACGGTGCTGGGGCCAGAAGACTAAGTGGTTGTGGAATAACATCCCTAATGAGGCCCGTCAGGATATTGCGCATCTGCAAGGACTTCATTGAATAAGTTAAAAAAAAAAGATACCTTTTTAAGCACAATACCAAAGCTACCTGTGTGGTACTGAGTAGTAAATTGGAGGGCTTTCATGTAGTCAACAATATTCAGTGTCCGCCTGACCTAAGTAATCGAAGTCTGAGCACCAAAGGTGAGTGGTAGATGTACGCTAATAAGTACGCCACAGCATACCAACAGAAACAAATCACTCTGGAAAAATCATGCTATCATTGGGGGAAAGAATCGTATGACGACACAGGCCACTGCCTGAGTACGATGCCAACTTGGAAGTAGAGGACTTTACGAGGAGGGGTCAAATGCCACATGGAGTGCCGCTTTATAACCTAACCTCCATTTTGTCTGATACAGACAGGTGGGTAGGTTAGGAATCATGCAAGAGGAATCAGTCCAAAACGGAGCCCTTGGCAGCAGATCGCTGGGGATACTCTGGGCATTGCCCGTTACTCCTGGAGACCTCGGAGCATGGTGCAGTACCCGCACAAGGGTCCTCTAGTATCAGTGAGGAAAGGTGGCCCCCCCCCTGACATGAAGGACCAGTACATGAGCTTTAAGGCCCTGTGGAGACTGTCATGGAACCAGAGGCAGCGAGCCTACAAGCATAGGTGATATGTCTGATGGGCCTCAATGCAGTCCCCAATATTAGGCTCCAAAAGGTAGAGGAATTCCAGGGAAAGAAATCCCCCTGCAGTGGTGTTTTAATGATTAAAGGGGTACCTACTTTCTCAATCGGACTTCAGGTTCACAAACACTTTCAGGTTATCACTCCTTAGAGTGCAGAAATCCTACGGGTGATTGGGGCACAAACATTCCCAACAGAGCACCTGGGGAATCGACTCCAAAAAGGAACCCCTCATAGGAACCCGCCTTGAGGAACTCTACCAAGACAGACATACCATCAAGAGTACTGGGGTACTAAAGGCCAAAGAGACGAAATTAAGAAAACATTAACTAGTCAAGTAGTCTGCTCAAACCAGAAAATGTCTGACAGGTGGCACTGAAGGGCGGGCTAGCTGAACATGTCCTTAAGATCCTACATTTAAAGGAGACCTGTCTTATGTGATGTGCAAATGGCAGAGTCCCATCCCCTGCAGAAGATGCACATGCAGTATGAGGAAATGCAACAGAACGTGCGAGTACGGTGTACTAAAAGGTTATCTACGTTGTAATGAACTACATTATTCTCTACCGCACACTATAAAAAGGAGAAACAAAATGTACCATCACATACTATGCACAATCTTTTTTGCATTTTGCTTTATGGTACAAGTACCTCTACACGACCGTGCTCCCCTCTTGAGAGTATATTCTTGACTGATCTGCTGTCGGACCATGGGAGATTCAGGAATATATAGAGAAGCCCAGCAACCTACGTGTGAACAACGTATTAAGTAGCAGTTGCAAACAACCCTACGAAAGTCCAGTCATACGTCTTGGGCATTGTAAGGAGGAAGGAAGAATGCAGACATGCATACATCCATCCATCCATACATACATACCCACGTTAGGAAGAGACCAGGGTGCTTAACACAGGATGTTGGCTTAGAATTCAGCCAAATTAAATGATGGTTGTGGGTAAAGCTAAATCCGGCTGCACAATACTCCAGCTAAGACAGCATCTTTTAGTTAAGCAGTCTAATTACAGCAATTCACCTTTACCACAGGGGGGGAAACAAGTTATTTACTTTAAGCAAGATGAAAGAAAGCAGGAGACATGCTCTTATCGTTAATCAGGGAAACAAAAATCCTATCACAATCTACTGCAGTGGTTGCCACAAGAAGGAAAACCTACATATCTGAAGTGATATATTAATTTCACATCCATTCTTCAGCTCACCAAGCCAGAGGACTGCAGCTCTCCCTACTGATACTTAATTGCAAGATGACAACAGTCCAGTTGCCATTGGGCTGAATGGGACCCAAGAAACTAATCTTAAAGTAAGCACTTTTTTATATTCATGTCCCCATGACAACTAGGACGAAGACAAACCGGACCTTAGAGGTATAAACTGAAAATGTCATTGACCTATAAGACGCAGGATATATTTGAATTGACTCCCCAGTATGAGGACTTGTTACATCTGGTAACTGAAAAGAAGTTATGGTGATTGGCAGGGAAGGATACACATAATTTTTTAGATATGTTTCTAACATTCCATCATGTGGATAACTTGGTAAATATGACCAGTATTGGGGCCTCTGTTTAAGGAGGCAATCAACTGTCCATTGCACAACTGAATTTTACAGCTTTACCAAAGGACTATAGCCTTACTTCCAACACTCATAAGTAGGTTGTCTCAAATTCAGAAAAGAAAGTGCATGAGCAGTCAGTTAAGAGTAGAATAGGGACAGTATGAGGTAAAACCTAGGTGATTTTGTCTGTAGACCACTTAGAATAAAAGGCACTTACACTGGAAGATATGTTCAAAGCTTTTATTATCAGAATCAGTACCAAATAGTACACCACTGTTCCCTTGGTAGAAAGTCCTTAGCCACCTGATGTCTTCTCAGGCAAAGTTCCGCCTATTCCAAAGTTGGAGAATTGAGGCTGCAGGATTCAGACTCCTCAATAAGCCCAGGTATGATCAGGACTCTCCTCTGGTTGGATAAAGAACAAAATGCCATCAGCTTGCACATCTTTCACTCTCATTCACTGATACTGACATTTCCCTTCTTTTATACATCTCACCTATGAGGTTCAACCCTCTGATCTGATCCAAGTCTCTCAGAAGGACAGACAACCAAATCCAACCCTTTAATCAAAGACTACCCAAAATAGCCCTAATCATTCATCATCCCTTCCATATTAACTCTATCCAGACTAACCCCACGCCCATGGGTCTCAAATCCACTCTGGCTGCAGCTATTGCGCAGTAGCTCGCTCTACTTGCACAGCCCCAACACTTTGAACAAAGCCCTGAGATGTGTTAACCCTACTTATTTGTACCTGCCATGATACGATTTAGTCAAGTGCCTATTATGGCCCTTTATATGAGCTCTAGGTGCACAAGCACAATCGCATCTCAAGAAATGTATTGGCTCCACCATAGCCTCAGTGAACTGGGTTCATAATCTATGGTAAGACACAGACCAAGTGCCATTACTGTAATTCACAACCAGTTTGGTTTTGCTATTCAGAAATTAAGCCATAAACAATTTGCAGTTAAATAACCACTATATTCCTTCTGTCAGTGGTATGGTTGTTCTCAGCATGTGGAAGACTGCCCTTAACCTTAATCTGCGATATGAAGCACATTTTGGTAAATGGGTGAACCATGTCTGGGGCTGCTGGGTCCCTGTAGAAGAGTATCTACCCTGCAGGAGAAATGGCAGGCTTAATCGGTGCATAGGTGTATGTGATGGGTCTGTTAATGCAACTGGAAGAGATGGATAAGCAGTTTACCATGTGAATGCACCATACAAATCCTCTAGAACCAGCCCAATAATGTACATCAAAAGGCACAGTCGGTCCTTTTATGCTAAAATCTAGTTCCACATTACTATATAGAAATAGTGTCCCATTATCTAATGGCATCACAGATCACCTTAACCATCCTGCGAACCCTGACCAAAGAGTTCAAACCAGGAAGGCTATAAACACTGTAAAAGCCAAAGGGAACCCAGTCCCAATTCACCTAAAGTCTCCCAATGTTCATATATTATCTACTAACTACATTAGCAACAGCAAGCTAAGGAGGGGAACCATGGTAAGACAAGAGTAAGAGCACTGTGCCATACTAATATGGGAAATACAAATCTTGTATTCCCCATGCACCCTTAGTACTCCATGGATGCCCATTATGCAAAAGGAAGAGTGCTTTATCATACCAACGGGGAAGATAATGCAGCGTCACCCCTGCTACTATGAACTCTGAGGGCCCCCTTTGTTAGCTTTAATTCTGGGCAACGGATGGATAGTTAAAGAACATGGGGGAGGGTTACATAAAGAAGGCTGGGGAGGGGTTAAAGAAATAGTAGTTGACTAAAGTTCAAATTATGCTGCAGTCTCTTGTACTGGCAGTCATTTGTTCCCAATCCTATAGATTCACTGGATACACAACCATAAAAATATGTGCAAACAAAAAAAAGCTTTAATGAATTAAGAAAAACATGCAGTGTCAGGTGTGCAGCCACCACAAGAGAGCTTGAGTTGCAGAACACAATTGCCTAGAATAAGGGGAATTAAGACCTATGTGCACAAGGAGCCACTAAAGAAAATAAATATCTTTTTACTCCTATCGCTATTTTAAGCGGAGGGTGGGTATCCTAACACCCTCAATTAAGCCAATTAGCCGCCAAGACTTCCGCAAAGGAAACAAAACCCAACATAAGACTAAGCAAACATTTGTCAAATAGATGTTTATTTCTTGCAGTTTTTCAGAGTGTGAGGGTGTCAGAATTAAGTCTCGGACACAATGGTGGCATGTTTTTGGGTAGAAACCCATTATATGAAAAAATGTTGGAACAATGCCTCTCTATCCCTAAAACACAGGGTTTCCTGGCAATAAGAAACCTAAAAAAATTGTCAGAATTTCCAAAAAAAATGAAGCCCGTCACGGTCATGTGTCAAAAATCCTACTTCTCTCCCCAACGCTAACAACCTAAACCAACTGTGCCAAGATCTCTTCCCTAAAGAAAGGTTCTCTTTGTAGATCCAACCAACAGAAAAAAGTTTCCAGTCTCTCGGGGAATCACCACTGACAAAACTAAAGATATGTACAAAAATTTAGTAGGACTCCAAGGTTAGGGTCAATCGTTTCCCCTAGATTCCTTCTAGTATTCTTGCCTTTTGAGGCCTCTCAGGCCTGTACTTGCTTATACAAATGTCTGTAGGCAGCTGGGAAGAATATATTCCTTATGCTTCTCTGTTTATCCCCACAAACTTGGCACACTCCTCTTGCCAAGCTTAGGATTTCTTTCAGTATGTATTCTTCACTTATTGTTTGTGCATGTCCAGACTCAATATCCAGGATGGCTTGGATTACTTCCCCCGACAAGCAATTGTCCTTTGATGAACTGTCCCTCTTTTGGGTGTAGATCCCAGACTTGCAGCATTCAATCCGGCCTGGTATACTCTCTTGCCAAGCCTTTGTCCTCTCATGGACTGTCCCTCTTAACATTCACAGTTGCTTGGTTGACTCTTCCAAGCAACTGTCCCAGCATGGACTATCTCTCTTGGGTCCAGGTCCCAGACTCACTTTTCTCACAGGGTCCAAAACCCTTTTAATCCCCTTTCTCCACCGGACCTCCAGCACCACTCAGGTAACCTATGTACCCGTTTGCTTCCTTATGGTAGGTACCAGTGTTTCTCAAGCTGCCGCTGCATCTCTGGGGGATCTGGTTGCGTGTGGGTCTTCGCAGCAGTCAGCAGCAGCTTTCCTGACATTGGCTTCTCACCAGGGGTTTACATGCACCCCCCACCCCCGTGGACACTTTGCCAGTGCTCAGGATGCCCAGAGGTTCCACATGGCAGCAAGAGGAGTCCTTGTTTCTAGTTCGCATTCAACTCCTCTGCTTCCCTCCTGCTGGCTCGCATTCATTTTGCGGCTGCACAGCTCGCTGGCTTCCTGCTTCGAGCATAGCTCTCCTCGTGCATATCATCTGTGGCATTTTTAAACTCCTGCATTGGAAAAGGGAATTGCTTCAGGCAAATCGCATTAATTCAGAGGCTAGAGTGCTGACTGCTTCTCAAAAGGGATCCTTGGACTCCTGGCCATCTTCTCAGTACATAGAATCAAGTTAAATGCATCATTCTTTGAATTCTTTAATATTTCAGCCTTGTGAAATTAATTAGGTTTCCCAATGTTGGAAGTAGAGCCATACGCTGCATGTTCTACAGTCTCTGAACAAGGTCACTAATCCCATAAAAGGGGTTCCTCTCCCATGTGAGCCTCCCTTGGTGCACCACCCCCATGGGGACCATTGTACTATGGACAGCTTCTCCGTCCACACCCCGCATAGGGAAGGTCTCCCCCTAGGGAAGACGGGACTACATCTCCAGGTTCCTCACAAGAGGATGTGGCAACTCTGAATAACAAATTGTGTACAGAATGATAGTATACTGGAAGGAAACTCTAGTCACTGTGGAATTCAATGCAGGATCATATATTCCAGAGGGAGACCAGATTATGGATTCATAAAAAGACTCTGGGATGTAGGAAAGATCCAGCTAATATCGGAGGACTTATTCACTTGTATCCCAGAAGCACATGCACCACATGACCAAACAGATGCCGCCATAGGAGTGAATAAGAGGGGCCCTATAAAGATGTAACATGTATATCTTGAGAACATCTAGATAACAATAATCCCACAAACTTTTGCAGAGGAATTTGGCAGACAGCAGTCACATCTGATGAACATGAAAATTGATAAATGTAAGGCAAAAGAGAGTACGACTAAAGGGCCACATAGCTTATGAAAAACAAAGTAGGAAAAGGATACATATTTTCAATGATACACATGACGGACATCCCTAACAGTAGCAAGGCTTTCTTTACACATCGGTGTAACCCTTTCACTGGCAGGACTTCAATGGATTCTTAAGGAGATTAGGAAGCATTGATTCCACTGCTTTAGGCATATGTATGAGTTTCAAGGACCTCCGAGCCAAAACAAAGTCGACAATGGGAAATGCACTATTCTTTCAAAAGTGACACCGTTCTACATTATATTGGAACGTTGGCTAGTTAATTCAGAACATTGGGGCCTGAGAGGGCCTTAACCACAGATGAGGCCCTTCCTCACATTGCAGCCAGTGTTCCTCTCACCCTCTAAAATGCACACCATCCTGCCATCCCATCAGTCTCCCACTACCCACGCTCAATTCTATGCAACTGCCCTCCCTCTATACTGCTGCAGTGTTGTGGGTTTCCATGCTCTGCAGCCTCTGGGCCACCCTAAACGCATACTTGCTGGCTCTCTCGATTCCTGGCTGACCCTTTTTCGGGGGGCATCGTGAATCACCCTGTCATAGCACTAACCCTCTCACATTCTTCTGCAGTATTACAAAGGTAGCTTTTCCTGAATGGCCAAAACCTGGCTTCTTCTTTCACTTCGGGAGATTTCTAGAGGCTTTCTTTACCACTTTGCCATGGCACAACAGCACAGCTCAACAGGGCTCGGATGGATGTTACCGGCCCTTCTGCCTTGTTAAGCACCTCTGGTTTTTAGCCTGATCTTTGTGATTTAGAGATACTATAATGGCATTACATTTCAAAGGGTGAAGTCAGAAACATATTTGTTCTGCGCCATTGGCTTAACCTCACCTTGACCCATAACTCGTGTGGGATGACACCTTCTACAGCCCCTTCCACTGAGGCTATAATAAGCAAAAATGGAATCTGGTAAGGACTGTACCATGTTGAAACAGTATAAGCAAAAGTGGGAGTATTACAATGGCAGCAGGCCGCTAACCAAGTACAGCTGGATCTCAGTGGCGATTATCTCCATCAGCATCATCTCATGACCCGACTAAGCAGGGTGCTAATGTGTGGGTAATATCTTGCCATTAGAACAGTCATTGACAAGTGCAAGTATTTGGACGGAAGGCAGCAAACATGCACTGAGCATTAGTACGGCTGTAAATAGGCTGTGGTTGCAGGGTAAGGCTGAAAGAAAAAAGGAGCATGAGAGCAGGGCGGGCAATGGAGATGCTGCCGAAAGTGGACTCGTGGAGGTATGCGTCAGGATACCAAAAAACATGGTGGCAAAAAACCTTCAGACAAATAAATGCACGGAATGCAGGCTTTTCTGAGCAGACCCCAGGACAATTTTTCACATGCTCAGATTGGCTAGCCGCAATTTAATGGGTGCCAACATCTTACAAAATCTTCCTTGTTGGAAATCCTAATCTAGGTTACTGACACCAGATAAGACTCTGTACACTTTATTCTATTTGGGTTTCCAACTTACATAGGTGTTAAATGAAGGACAAAAAGGATGGACACTAGTTCATCAGAAACCAAAAAGTCAAATTATGAAATTGTGGACGGAGATGGGATGGCATAACATTACTTGCTACTTACAAAACAGTTTCTTCCCTAGCATGAATAGAACCAGGAAACCTTGATAAGATACATAAAGCTAGTGAACCGCAACCTCTGAAGTCAACAGGGAACAATCATAATCAAGTGGCATCCGACGACTCAATCCATTTCACCAAAACCTTTGGAAGTAAGAGTTGAGGAAAGAAAACATACATCTTTCAATCTCAGACCTGCTCTACTCAGACAGTGGGTTTTAACCCATTCCCAGAGCCCATCAAGCAGTGCAGAATTCAGTGTAGCATGCAACACGAACCTCCCAGAAAACCCTATAGTATTGTAAAATGAGTTTGTTCAATGAGCATATGCTAACACTATGACAAATTATGGCCCAATACTCTGGCACTGGCATACTTCACTGCTGCCATTTTGCTACAACTGTTTTGCAAACAGTTATGTAGCAGAGCCTGGGGAAAAGCCCTTTAACTGGAAATAATTATTCATGAACAAAAACCAGTTGATTATGTCTTTAGGATGTGAAGACTATTTTTTGTAATTAACTGTATATAAAGACATCTCACTGAGGTGAATTAAAGGAATTACATTCCCATAAACTATCACTAACTGAATAGCCATTTCTGTGAAAAGAAATGACCACAAGACACAATGCATCACATTCTCATAGCGATCCTCATTTATCACTGACAGGCTTGATCAGGAACAAACTGCTTTCACTTCAAATAGACTACACTTATCAGGCAAGCCAACACAGGCAGAATGCAATGATAAGGAACAAGTTCTACGGCGTTCCTGTCTGGTGTGCCCCTGCTGGGCTTCTGCAGGGATGCTACGTGGAGGTCGACACACCTTCACGAAATTCTACTGCGTCGACCAGGATTCCAGGGAGGAGTCCAGAGTCGGCCAGGCAGTGCTGCGCAACCTGTTCGATTGAAGGCGAGCCGGGTGAGGAGGTAAGAGATGCTTAATGTTGAGTTATTGAAATGCTTTATTTTGAGCCTTTTTTCCACCTCCCGTTGGTTGTGCATGTGTGCACTATGTATTCTTATATTCATGAGCATGTGAATCCATGCCAGACCCCATGCTGGAGAAGGAACAAAGTACTTACCTGAAACTGTTCTCCAGCATGGGTCTTGCATGGATTCACATGCAAACCCTCCCTCCAACCCCTCTGCGGCTCTTCTCTTGGTCCTACTGCCACTTTACATGCGATGAAATCTGAAGATGGCTGCCAGAGGAGGGGCTTGGGTAGAGGGTAGTCGTTGGCTGGGGGCAGTATGACTCAGAGACCAGTGATTGGTTATTGGTAGAAGACGGTTCAGAAACTAAAACGATTTATTTTTTCTTTACTAGGATTCACAGCCTTACGACGAGGAATATTCATGAGCATGTGAATCCATGCCAGACCCATGCTGGAGAACATTTACTTAACTTAGTAGAATCATTTGAGTATTTTGATTAATCACCAAAACCAGTAAATAACGTACCTACTGTGTTAGGTTAGAAGGAGGCGGAAAAAGTGGTGGCATTCTGTTAGGGAGAATTCTCAGAAAAGTTGTAATTCCCTTCTACTTTAGAGACCCCCCCCAGCTCTTTTTGCTGGACTTTAGGGATTTTAATATCTAACCTGGAGAGAGGGAGAGAGAGAGAGAGAGAGAGAGAGAGAGAGAGAGAGAGAGAGAGAGAGAGAGAGAGAGAGAGAGAGAGAGAGAGAGCTATTTCCTCACTCATGTATTTTTCTGTGATTTGGACTCTGTCGGACTCCAAAGTCAAAAGAAACAAACTCCATAGGCATCATCTTGACATTGTGACACAAAGCACCTTCAGTGCAGTGGCACATGGAAGTCTCGTAGATTTCCCAAAGCTTTAAATACCTTCGCTTGGTGAAAGTACTGTTTCCAAGAGCAGTGAAGTGAAATTGACTTTATTTACATTTTGTAACTTTCTATACCCAGCACAAACTATCTTACAATAAGGTGCTGGAGGGGTCTAGTTTCTCATATAGCATTTTTATGTTAACCTTTCTACAATTAATGGCAGTGGTTTACTTTTAACTACCATTGTGTGTTTTTATCGCGGGCTGCAATTGCAGCTGCAGTAAGGCACCCATGGGTGCCTATTTTGTCAAAATGGCGCCGCCTTCTTTTTTCGCCATTTGTCGGAAAGGTCCTTCTGTGCACGCCAAACTAGGTTTGATCCCTTTGTTTAGTCATTGGTGGGATTCACAAGTGAAGGCCGCCTCTGGCTCCAACGTGACTAGCTGGGGCAGGAAGGGAGGAGCCGGAAACTCCCTGTGCTTAGTCTTCTTGGTTACAGGAAGGCTCCCAATGGTGATTGGCTGGAGGGCTGTCCTTGGAGGACAGCCACCCTGCTGTGTGATTGGCAGCTAGGCTGGAATGAAGGGAGAAACCTGCATAAAAGACAAGGCTTTTTTACTTGGAAAGCAGAGTCGACCACTGGACGAAGGAATCCGAATAAGAACTTGGAAGAGACAGCAGCTGCAACTCCGGCTGCTGTGCTGAAGCTCCAAATTCACTTTGACTAGAGAAGGCCTGTAAGGACTTCTCCCCTTGGGTTGTTGGGACCAATCAGCCCCAAAGGGAACTTGTCTCGACATCCTCTCGGAGCTGGCTGTAATTCCACTGCTGCTGGAACCGAAGTGCCAGGGAGAAGTACACCAGATCGAATGCATCGCTTTTAAGTCATGCATGAGCTCCAGGTAGATTCTTCGACTCCCAGGAAGCAGGACTAACCAAGCCTGAGCCACAACAGAGTGCTGGACCCCAGATGCGAGGAGTCTAGAGTGCTATCTGAAAGACCGCAGTGGTGCTATTTGCTGAGATGCGAGGAGCTGAAACTGCAAAGTGCTGCTGAATTGAAGTTTGATCTTTGCTGCCGCCTATCTTCCCATTGTGTAGCAGGAGTCCCCAGAAGTTCTCCCTGTTGTCCCCACGACTGAGGCCCAGGAACAACAGGATCTGCAGAGCCACACAGGTACAGAAGCCAGCTGGAACCACTTATTCTAACCTAAGGTACTGTAAACCTAAGAGGACTTAACTCTTGTTCTGCAGCCTTACTTATTCTCAGTTGAGACTTTTGTTTTCCATCACAGAGTTTCTTGCAGCTTTGCCCCTCACGAGCCTCCCAGCTTTTGGCCCTTCAAGTGAAACTCATTACTACACATTTTCTAAAAACATTGTGCAAGACTTTTACTTACCTGCAAGAAGACCTTCAGCTCCCCTAGACTTTGCTCAACTAACATTGACTGTCTTGGCTCCGAGGGACTCTTCTTACCTCCGACTTTGTGCTTTTGCCTTTCCTCCAGGAAAGCGTTAATTTACTTTGCATTGGAGGGTTTAAAAAGTACTTGCCAGTTTATGAATTGTTAACTTTTGTTTTATTACCCCATCTAATCTTTTACAATAAACTCAGTATTCCTCTAACCTACCAGTGATAAATCAATGTCCACAGTGCCCTAGTTATTTAAGTCACCTGAGGGTGTAGGAAGTGTGTGTGCCATCCCCAATGGGTATCATCGGATTTAGAGAAACTAAGTGTTTTGCAGGATACTTTAAGAGTTACATGTTTTGCTCCCATCTGAACTGTCACTGAAGCTCAGTTACAACCGTACAGCTCGCATTGACCCCTCTTGAGATAAGCCTGGCTGCTCAGTCACACTACCTACCTGTGTAGTACAGACTTCTATCAAAGGCTGGGTTCCCTATTGCCAGGAGGTCAAGGTTGCTGTAGTCTCCCAAAGGGTACTGCGCACAATCTTGCCCAACACATTCTTAGCAGGTTTCATTTAAATATGGAAAAAGGCATTTGTATCCCCATCTAAAAAAAACAAAAAAAAAAAGGTTTGCCATACCTAGCACAAAACTAATTAGGGTGCTTGGCAAGGGTGTGCAGTCCAAATTCTAACCTATGCTGACCCTAACACTGTTCAGAACATCAAAAGAAAAGGACGTCGAGGAGAATGACTCCCTTCTCCAGGACAGGGGTTTCTAGCCTCAATGTTCTATCTCCAAATAGCTCTTTGTCATTACATGACCCAGTTCCTTTAGTGGACTCGTCAACCTCCAAGGTCTTGCCTTTTGTTCCTTAGATACAGATCTTAGGCTTTTCAAGGTGGGGTCTCCACCCCCATTCCCTTGGGACTCTTTTGCAGTGTCTCTTTACTACTTTCCAGACTTGGTTTGATTATCAACCTCTTCCTGGGCTGAGTGGCTTGAGCTTCAAAACATCCTTTCCTGTCTTTATGATGTTCCCTCTCACATGATGTTCTCTCACTGGGACGGGTGTACTGGGTTTTTCTATATTGTCCACTTTCTTTATGGTACTTACAACCACTTAAGCAAGTATGATGAGTCCTGTGCTCTTCTTCCTGCCCTGCACCACTCCCAGGTCTCCCGCTACTCCCATTGCCTTCGTACTGCCGGGTCAGCGTCACCGGGTCTTCTTGTGGGATCAGTCTTCCTTGGGTTTACCAAACGCTTGCTTGGTTCCTTCGACACACGGCTCCGCAGGGCCAGTTCTTTCGCAGTCTCTGCACTGTTTGAGGACCTGACGGTCCACCTCTTCTGTGACATGCCACTGCCTGCATTTCCCTTCGGAAACCACAGATTGGGTTACAACCTTCTCTGCGATGCCTTCCCTTCTCGGTTGCCAGTGTCCTCTTGACTGAGGACCTCGAGGTCTCTACTTTTTCTCTGTCTAAACAGCATTGAAACTCCAGGGCTCCACCAACACTGCATGTTGGTCCTTCTTGCCTTCTTATTGAACAGTGTTGGGTCCTCCGCAGTGTATACGTGAAGTCCTCCGTCTCTTCCAGGAGCATTCTTTATGACTCGCTCAATCTTCTTCCCAGTATGTTCATCTTCCCGTTGGTTGTATTCTGTGATGTTGCAATAACAAAGACCTGGGTGGGATGGTTCTCAGGAAGTCCAGATTATATTGTGGACTATTCATGGATGGGGTTTAGGAAGTTCATTGATGGAACGGGAGTCCTTGTCCCCAAGAGGGGAGTCTCTCCCTTTGAGTTTCTGCCTACCGCCTCCCTTAGGAGGAATGTTGCGTAGCGGTCTCACCTCCCTAGCAAAGAGGGCTACAGTCTGGGGACAAGTGACAAGATCCTGTGAATCGGCTCCATTCTGGGGAGAAACATTGAGGGTCCTGTGACTTTTTGAAACGATGCCTCATTCTTCTTAGGGTTTGGACTGCTTAAGTTAGGGAATTAACTTGTGACTTGGTTCCATCATTACTGCATTTAATCTACATATCTGCTTGCTGAATAAGCATCCTTTAATGCATTTATGAACCTATTGTGAATGTATGTTTATATCATTCATGTGTGATATTACCGGTTTCATTTGTCAGTGTGCGCATAAGGCCTAGTATAAATAAGGAACAAGTTACTTACCTGTAACTGTTGTTCTCCAGCATGGGTCTGGCATGGATTCACATGCCCATGAATATTCCCTGTTGTCAGGCTGGGAATCCTCGGTAAAGAAAAAATCAGTATCAGTTTAGTTTCTGATCTGTCTTTCTTAGTAGTAACCAATCACTGGTCTCTGGGTCATACTGCCCCCAGCCAATGACTGCCCTCTCCCTAAGCCCCGCCCCTGGCAGCCACCATCAGATTTGGTAACACGTGAAGTGGCAGTATGACCAAGTGAAGAGCCGCAGAGGGGAGGGAGGGTTCGCATGTGAATCCATGCCAGACCCATGCTGGAGAACAACAGTTTCAGTTAAGTAACTTGTAACTTCTCCAGCATGGGGTCTGGCATGGATTCACATGCTCATGAATATAAGAATACATAACAGTACATATGCACAACCACGGGAGGTGGCAAGGCTCAACATTAAGCATTTCTTGCCTCCTCACCAGGCATACCTTAAGCGAACAGGTTGCTCAGCACTGTCTGGCCGACTCTGGACTCCTCCCTGGAATCCCGGTCGACGCAGTAGAATCTCGTGAAGGTGTGCGTCGACCTCCACGTAGCAGCCCTGCAGATGTCCAGCAGGGGCACACCAGACAAGAACGCCGTGGTAGCAGTGATCGCTCTGGTCGAATGGGCTCTCGGACGGCCGGGCAACGGTCGGTTTGCCAACCGATGACGGTACATGATGCAGTCGGAGAGCCATCTGGAAATGGAAGCCTTCCAGAGAGCATTCCCTTGGTTCACATGTCCAAAGTTAACAAACAGTTGTGATGTCTTCTGAAAACTCTTCGCTCGGTCCACGTAGAACTTAAGCACTCTAGCTACATCCAGCGAGTGCAAAGTCCTCTCGGCCAGTGACGAAGGCGACGGGAAGAAAACTGGCAACACCAAGGGCTCGTTGAGATGGAAGTCCGACAGCACCTTGGGCATGAAGCAGGGGTGCGTCCTCAGCACCACCCTTGTCTCGTGAAAAGTCAAGTATGGAGGCTTGCAGGATAGGGCCTGGATCTCTCCCACGTGTTGTGCGGAGGTGATGGCCACAAGTAACGCTGTCTTCCACGACAGGAACTTCAACAGAGCTGAATGCAAAGGCTCGAATGGCGGGCCTATGAGCCTGGTCAGCACCACGTTGACCTCCCACGCCGGGGCTGGAGCCTTCACCGGCGGGAATGATCGGAACAGTCCTTTCATAAACTCCTTCACCAGGCGATGAGACCACAGGGATGACCGTCCTGCAGTTCTGGTGTATCGGCAAATCGCTGCCAGATGTATCTTAATGGAAGCATGAGCTAGTCCAGCTTTGGCCAGTGACAGTAAGTACGGTAGCACTTGAGGAGCAGTAATCCGTAGAGGGTTCATCTTCTGTGCACAGCACCAGACAGAGAACCTCTTCCACTTGTGTCCGTAGCACTTGAGAGTTGAGGACGCCCTGGCCTTTACCAGAACCTCTCTGCATTCGGCTGGGATCCCGTACCCTCCAAACTCTAGTGCTGCAGGAGCCAGGCCTGCAAGTTCAGCGACACCGGGTCATGATGAAGAATGGCGCCTTCTTCTCTGGAGAGAAGATCTGCGTCCGTCGGCAGCTTGACTGGTGGGGACGCTGAGAAGTCCAGAAGGTCCGGGAACCAGATCTGTCTCGGCGACCTCTGTGCGTCGAGGATCATCCTGCACCGGGACCTCTTGAGTTGGTTGATGAGCCTGAGCGGCAACGGCGGGAACGCATACAGTAACAGGCCGTCCCAGGGGAACGAGAAAGCATTGCCCATGCTCCTCGGCTGGGGGAACCTGCTGGCGAACCTCTGGCACTTGGCGTTCGTCACTGTCGCGAACAGGTCGATATGGGGTTTGCCCCATCGCTTGAAAAGTTGATCCACTTGATCCTGGCGTAGTTCCCACTCGTGGCACGAGCGCAGCTCCCTGCTGAGTGAGTCGCCAAATCTTTTTTATCCCTGCTATATGAAAAGGCATCAGACACATCCCCTGGGCAACAGCCCAATGCCACAGATCCTGGGCTTCCTTGGACGGGGCTGGGGATCTGGTTCCTCCCTGTTTCCAGATGTAGAACATTGTGGTGGTGTTGTCGGTGAAGATCCTCACCACCTTGCCCTTGAGGGATGGAAGGAATGACTTGAGGGCCCAGAACACCGCTCTGAGCTCCAGTATGTTGATGTGGAGCGGCCTCTCCTCCGGGAGCCACAGGCCTCTCGCGTGAAGATCTCTGGTGTGCGCTCCCCACCCCTCCAGGGAGGCATCTGTCGTCACCATCGCCTGGTATGCTGGGGTCTGAAAGTCAATGCCCGCAGCAAGATGAGCGTGCATGCCCCACCATCGGATTGCCTGGCGGAAAGCCTCGTTGAGCGAGATTTTGTCCTCGAAGCTGCCCGTCGTGGGCATCCAACGGGCGTTGAGGAATTTCTGCAGAGGGCGCATCCGAAGCCTGCACAGGCGCACCAGATAGATGCAAGAGGACATCATCCCGAGCAAGGACTTGATGGACCTCACACTGGCCACGTCCGTGGCCAGCAGACGCTGTACCTTGCCCAGGATGGCCTGCGTTCTTTCCTCCGACGGCCAAGCCAATCGCGCCACTTTATCGAGCTTGGCTCCCAGAAACAGCGCGACTGAGACGGAACCAGGTGGGATTTAGGGAAGTTGATGGAGAATCTCAGGATCGTGAGCAGCCGGACGGTCTTTGCTGTGTGTTCTACAGTGAGTTCCCTTGTCCCTGCTCAGATGGGCCAGTTGTCCAGGTAGGGGTAGACGTGGATCCCAAGCAGGCGCAGCCGCGCTACCAGTGGTGCTAGGCACTTGGTGAACACCATGGGCGCCGACTTCAATCCGAATGGAAGGGCTTTGAACTGGTAGTGCCGCCCTTGGACTACGAACCTGAGAAACTTTCGGTGTCCTTTTATGATGGGGATGTGGACGTACGCATCCTCCAAATCCAACGACGATAGGAAGTCGCCTTCCTCCAGCTGGCCCAGCACGTGCTGGAGGGTGATCATCCGGAACTTCTGTGCCTTGATGTATTTGTTTAGCCGGCGCAAGTCCAGGATGGGACGCCAACCTCCTGTCTTCTTTCTGACAAGGAAGTACCTTGAGTATACTCCAGAGCCCCGGAGCCTCTTTGGAACGAGCTTGATGGCTCCTTTCTTGAGCATCGCCCTTACCTCTAACAGTAGTTGAGGGACGTGGTTTTCCTTCCTGACCACGGGAGGAATTAGGGGGCACCACTTTAGAAATTCCAGAGTGTGTCCGTAGGCCAGGGCATCCAGCACCCAACGGTCGGTGGAGATGGACTGCCACACGCTGACGAACCTCGTCAGCTGGCCTCCCACCGGGGTGCTTTGGTGGGGGCCCGACGCGACGGCCGGTTCAGTCTTGCTTGGAAGCGGCCCTGCTGCCCTGGCCTCCCTGGCGACTACGGCAAGATCCACCAGACTTGCCTCGTCCCCTGTAGGCTTCTTGCGACGAGGAGCGGGCCGCATGACGGTGGGTGGAGGAGCCGCCGCCGAATCCTTTGGAGGCACCTTGCTTGCCTCATGAGTTCCGAAAGGGCAGCGGCCGTTGCTGCAGAACTCCCAAGGCCCGAGCCGTCACCGTGTCGGTCTTTATGGCCTGCAGCGACTCATCCACAGTCTTTCCAAACAGATTGTTCCCGTCGAAGGGCATGTCCAAAACCTTGGCTTACACGTCCTGGCGGAAAACCGTCGCCCTGAGCCACCCCAGTCGAAGGCAAACGCTGTTGCCCAACTGGCAGAAGCCCGTGTCGGCAATGTCCGTGGCCACAGTTATGGCGTGGTCCAACGCCACCTCACCCTCCTGTAGGATCACCAGGGCCTCCGCCCTCTTGTCGTCCGGGAGGAAGTCCAACAGAGGGGCGAACTTGTACCACAATTCCCCGTCGTAGCGGGCCACGATGGTTAGGGAGTTGGCCGCCTTAATCATCATCGCTGCTGACGAGATGACTCGGCATCCCACGGCGTCCAGCTTCTTTCCCTCACCATCCGGTGGGGAAGTCGCGGATGAAGCCGATGACCCCCCCCCCCCCCGCTTTCTTCTTGGCCGCCGCTGAGACGACCGAATCCGGGGTCGGCTGTCCCCTAAGGCACAACGGAGCGGCGTCGGGGACCCGGTACTTCTTCTCGTACCGGTCCCTCTTGGCAGGTGTCATGGATGGGTTCTTGAGGAGGGCAAGTCCCTCGTCCCAGATGTTATCTAGCAACGGCACCGCGAGGACCCTCTTCCTTTTGGCCTTCCTTCTCGTCAGGGCAGAGTTGAAAAAGCCTGGATGCCCTGGCAATCATGGCGTGGAAGGAGCCAATCTCGTTGGGCGGGGACGCCTGAAGAATCGGAGACGGGAGGCCAGTCCCTTCGTCACCGCCGTCATCCGTCCTCGTCGTGGCCGTTCCTGTGTCGTCCCTCGGGATCAGGGAAGGCGACAAAGGCTGAGAAAGCTGTGAGGGCTGAAGGAGCACTGGATGAATTCTCCTCCTCTTATTCGGAGGGCTTCTCGACGGACCCGGTACAGCTGGGTCGTCCGTCGGGGGTAGGGGCAGTCTCGTCCTCATCTCCGTGCATAAGGCTTGGATTGCCGTCAAAATGGCCGCCGAGTTGTCCCGAGGCTCATGTTGCGTCGGGCGTGCCGGAAGCGATGGTTGTTCCTCCACGGGAACCTCCTCGTCGTTGCCACCCTCGCTCTCGTCGTCCCACTCCTCGGGATTCCTCCCGTGGAGGTGGGCCTCTTACAAATTCTCAGTCAGTTCCTCCTCAGAGGTTGTGTCCATGTCTGTAACGGCCACCGCCCCCCCCCCCACCCTCTTTCAACCAGGGTCTTCACAGGGGTCTTTCCGATGAGCTTAAAAGAGGATTCCCTCCACGGAGGCAGGGAAACTCTGGGCCCGAGGTCGCCTCCACAGGCTTTGCCAGGGCCGCAGCGACTCCCTCGATAGAGGCCTTAGCCGGGTGAATCAAGGCCTTCACCACCTTGGGCGCGCACAAGGCCTTCACTTTAGGGGGAGGGTCACCGCCTCACTCCCCCCTCAGCCAGTTCCTCCGAGATCGACCGGTGTCGGTGAAGGTGCGCCTTGCCTGGCAGCTGAGGAGCCTGACCGTTCGGCACTCCCGGTGCCCACGGACTCGCGTTGCTTTGCCTTCTGTTGGGCCCCTGTCGCTGGGGCACCCTCACAGGACTTAGAAGACCGCTCGGACGACTTCTCACCTGCTGGGCCTCTTGCCTTCCAGCCAGTTGGAGAGACGGGTCAGGCGATCCCTCATCGTCCGATCCGACATGTTAAAGCAAAACGCACAGTCCTTCTCAACGTGTGTTTTTTCGTTGTAGAGGCAGTAAAGGCATTTTGAATGCTCGTCCTCCTTGAACACATTTTGTAGGTTGCATCCAGGGCAGATCCTGAACAGTTTGCCGGGAGTCTAGCTTCTCTTCTCCTGGGCCATGTTCTTCTCGTCTACGAGGTAGGCCTCAGAAACTTCTGGAATGCTCCAAGAAGCATAACTCGACGAAAACTTCACCCTTGGGGGGTGTAGATAAATCCGAAACGGGTCCCCGTTGATCGGAAGTAGAAATGGTGGAGCTTGAGGCTCGATTAAACTGAAAAAGGAGAAATCTCTTTGAAAAAGCGCAAAATGCAGTAAAAGCTCGGGAGCTATAGCACGAGGACTCCCAACACTTGAGCGTGCGGTAAAAATCTGAGGATGCTGCCAGGGGAGGGGCTTAGGGAGAGGGCAGTCATTGGCTGGGGGCAGTATGACCCAGAGACCAGTGATTGGTTACTACTAAGAAAGACAGATCAGAAATGAAACTGATACTGATTTTTTCTTTACTGAGGATTCCCAGGCCGACGGGGAATATTCATGACCATATGAATCCATGCCAGACCCCATGCTGGAGAAACTATTTTATAATTACCCATTTAAATTAAATTGTGTGAAATTGTGTTGACTCATTGAGGACCCCTGACCGCACTCGCCTGAGAAACGCCTTGAATGTTCTTATCTGCTACCTTGATTGGGTTTTGGTTAACTTCTCAGAGTTCCCTCTTTACTATAACTAGGGTGGCCACCTAAAATCTGTCCACTAGGCCAGAATTTAGGAATCCGTCTCAACAGCAATCTTCTTAGATTCACATGCTTTGCATAGTGTAGCTTTCAATACCTTGAGAAGGTGGGTGAGCAGGCTGCAACACGGAATATACATACGTTATTACTGCCTGGCACAACTGGGAATACATCCTAGCTTGCATAACTACAAAAGGTGTGAAAGGAACTCCATGTTGCAGATGTACATGTTGAATATAATGGTACACAACAATGAAAGCAAATGCAACCCCATTCCTAGGTTTACATAATAAGGCGCAGCATAGCTGTGTACACCTAACAATCAGTCTTGCAATGGTGGCCATGGTTACTGGATCACCTTCCGTTCCTGCTGCGAAGAAAACAGAGACTTGTTTTTCTCAGGCATTAATTTCTAAGGTAGAATTGGATTGCATCTCCAACCTTCAAGGTGTGTGTAGAGTCCTTTCCTCATTTTGTGGACTGGGGAAGAAAGCTGATAAATCTATCCATTTGCTGATATGAAATTTGTAAATGTACTTCAGGGAAACAAACATGCGTTAGCCAACTAAAATCATGCTTTTGTGTATAGTGACAAAGGATTCCATTACTAGAAGGGCTTGCAGCTTATATTCTTCCAATAAGAGTGACTGACAAGCAGTACCACTTTGTAAGTGTGAGCTCTTCAAAAAGGTGCATTATGCACCTCAAAAGGAGGTCCCATTACTCTTTGAAGGACCATGTTGATATCCCAACCAGGAGAAGCGGGCATGACTGGCAAATAAATGCACTTCACACCTTCCGTAAATGACATGACTACAGGCACTTTTCGATGATAAGAGTGTTGAGGTGTACTCAGCTAATGCTGCTAAATGTACTTGGAGTTGCAAACTAACCTCGAGTAAAACAGCAGGTCTACTGGTGTGCAGGCAATTGGGTTATGTTTCTTTGAGCACCAAATGAAAAATGGCTTCCACGTTTTGAAGTAGCATCTAGTTTTAGGTTGCCTTGCTTCATACAAATGTACATGCATCACAGTAGCAAGTTTGAATGACCAAACTATGACCCCAAGAGCCAAGCTGCCAAGTTCTTAGTGTGCCGACTGAGGTGTGTTATCCGTTTGTTGTGTTAACCGATTGCACACAAGGTGGATCTTGACTGGTGGGCAAACAGGCATAGTTAGAAGGTGAGGGCATAATGGCTCTCTTGCCCACATTCGTGCAATGAGAATCAGAACAATCAATTTTGGAGTAGCTTGTGTGCCACTTTGTGAATTTATGGGGAAGGGTAAAAGCATATGCAATTATCCCTGACCAGTTTGTCTATAGCGCATTGCCTAGGGATTCCGTTGTGGGTACCTGGCTGTTACGGTTGGGCCTTTTGCATTCATTGATGTTGCAAAACTGTTAGGCAAGATTGTATGTTGTACCCTTCTGGAGACTACACCAACCTTCTCCTGGCAATAGGTAACCCCAACCTTTGGTATATGTCTGTACTACACAGGTTTGTAGTGTGGCTGAGCAGCCAGGCTTATCTCAAGAGGGGTCAATGTGAGCAGTGGGGTTTTTACACAGATTCACAGAGTTAAGTATTCAAATAAACTCTTACCCTTAAGGTTTCTTGATTAAACAATTATTCATTTAACAGTCAGTTGAATAAGCCTTCTTCAGAAGGGAGCAATATGTAACAAAATGCATGTCAAAAAACAATTAGTTTCTCTAAATCAGCAAGTACCCCTTTGGGATGGCACAGATTTTTCCTACACCCGGAGGTGACTTGAATAACTAGTACACGGTAGACATTAATATATCACTGGTAGATTTAGAGCAATACTGAGGTTGGTATCAAAGAAAAGGGTTTGGGAACAAAATAAAGGTTAAACAAATATTCTGAAGCAGGTAAGTACTTTTAACCCCCCCCCAATGCAAAGTAAATTAACTCTTTCCTGGAGGAACAGTAAAGCACAAAGTCAGAGGTAAGAAGAGTCTTTCAGGGAGACAGACCAGGCAGTGTAAATTGGGCAAATGTCTAGGTGAGCTGAAATACTTCTTGCAGGCAAGTAAAAGTCTTGCACAATGTTTTACAAGTCTTTGCAAAAAAAGAAATAGATTCACTGTAGGGCCACAAACAGGGAGGCTTGTGAGGGGCAAAGATAAAAGGAACAAAGACGAGTCTCAACAGAGAACTAGCAAGGCTTTACAACAAGAACTAAGTCCCCTTAGTTTTACAGTACCTTTGGTTAGAAGAAATTGGTTCCAGGTGGCTTCCGTTCCTGTGCAGCTCTGCAGAGCCTGTTCCTGAGCCTCGGTAGTGGGGACAAGAGGGAGGACATCTGGAGACTCCTACACTACAAATTTAAGGTCAGCGGCAGGGCTTCATCAGGCAAACCAACGGTCCAGGAGTTGCAGCAGGCATCTCTTCCAAGTTCTTCTGATTCTTTTGTCCAGTGGTCGACTGCCATCCATGCAAAAAGCCTCGCCTTTTATGCAGGGTTCTCCCATTCATTCAAAGCCTAGCTGTCAATCACATAGCAGGGAGGCTGTCCTCCAAGGACAGCCCACTAGCCAATCACCCTTGGGTGAATTCCTGTAACAAACGAGACTAAGCACAGGGAGTTTCGGACACCTCCCTCACTTCCTGCCCCTGCCAGACGTACTGGAGCCAGAGGTGGGCTTCACTCGTGAATCTTGCCAAAGACAAAACGAACAAAGAACCCAAACCTGGTTTGGCGTGCAGAGTAAATCTCAAGAAAGACCTCCCCAACAAGAAGTGGCAAAAAAAGAAGACCGGGGCCATTTTGACAAAATTGGCACCCGTGGGTGCTTTACTGCAGCTGCAATTGCAGCCCGCGGTAGAAACACACAATGACAGGAAGAAGTATACCACTGCCACCAGCCATTAATTATATAAAGGGTAAAAAAATGCTACATGAGAAACTAGACAAAGGGGATACTAAGTAACCCCTCCAGCACCCTATTATAAGATAGTGTGCTCTGTATAGAAAGTTACAAAATGTAAGTAAAGTCAATTTCACTTCACTGCTCTTGAAAACAGTATTTTCACCAAGAGAAGGTATTTAAACCTTTGGGAAATCTAAGAAACTTGAAGGTGCTGTGGGTCACAATGTAAAGCAGTCCAAATCACAGAAAAATACATGAGTGAGTGGGGAAAAAGGTCTCGCTCTTTCCAGGTTAGAAATTTAAAGTCCAAAAAAAAAGAGCTGGGGGTCTCCAAGGTATAAGGGAATTAGTACATTTCTGAGAATTCTCCCTAACAAAAACGATATATTGATGGATTACTCCAGGCAACGAGAATCTATTAAGAGTATGCTGGTGAAGAATTCACATTCATGTTTCTTCACTAGAACTGTGCAAAACTTGTCTGCCAGACAAATGTACTCTCCTGGCACATGCTGCGTGTCAGTGAATATGTTTGTTGATCCACCAATGACAAAAATCACTGTGCGAAACGATTTGATGCTATATTGTTTGTGTTGAATAGCACTCGTCTTGAGAGTACTTGGAATGTGCATATTGTCAAATTGATTGT
Organism: Ambystoma mexicanum; assembly: GCF_040938575.1. Lineage (NCBI taxonomy): Eukaryota > Metazoa > Chordata > Amphibia > Caudata > Ambystomatidae > Ambystoma > Ambystoma mexicanum. The sequence goes on along the minus strand of NC_090936.1, from coordinate 493,980,173 downwards.
GTGGAGCCTTGTTGGATTACTAACCTTGTAATATGGGAGCGCGGCTGAGAACGCTTGCACAAAAGAAAAATAAGCCATTGCCTTGTGTCCAAAATGGCGAACAGAAATTAATGTTTTCTTGGTACAAAGCTCAATTTCTGTGCGCTGATTGAAAAACCAGGACAATGCAGCAGATTTACCATCTCCTTTTGGGCGCACAATGCTGTGGTCTCCCTGCCATTAGCCAGTGTAAGGGTGCATTCGAGTCTAACACGGTGGTGGCAGTTTGCTGGCAAAGAATTTTATTCATATAAAAGTAAAAGAAAAGGAAATAAAAACCATCTTGCCCTATTTCTACGAGGGGTTGCCCTACCTAAACAAAAATACTAAAGAATTTAAAGTAAAATGCCCACCTTCCTGTGTCCAAACCCATTTCCTTCCCTTACACTTTAGACTAAGGAAAAACTGGGTGTCTTCGTAATCCAGGAGGCTTCTCTCATTCTGGATGAAAGTTCAAGCGTTAAATTCTTTATTTAAAAAAATAAAAATCACCCTTGTTTTTTTTCAATTTCAACGTTCTTAATTTTGGATACTCCTCCACACGTGTACAACAAAAAAAACAACCACAGTTCAAAAGTATCAAAGGGGGACTCTTCCCCTATTCTCTCCAGTTCCCAAATGTAGTATTAAGTCTGGTTCACTATCCTGCCAGACAGTAGATGTTAGTATTCCAAAACACATCTCTTCTCTTGGAAATGGGCCCTCAACCCCTTAGCTTCACACTTCATGCCCCTCTTTCTCTCATATGTGGGCCTGTGAGAAACCTGAATATGTCTCCCTAACTAGTCCCCAGGGATCTATCATCCAGGTGGCCAGGACAGGGCCATCACTATTGGATCCAGTTCCTGCAGGTGGACCAGTGAGAGGATCACCTGGATGGGGGGTCCTCAGGGAGTGGACGTGGGACACATACGGGTGAGACTTGATATCCCCTTCTTTCAACACCTTTTCAGAAATAACCTTTTAGGATATTCAGAAACACTGCCCCTCTCACCACCATTTTCCCACACAAACACTTTCGCACACCACAAAAGAAAACGGACTAACACCAGAGCAGTTTATCTGACATGTACCAATATAAGGGTCAGGCAAAGTCAGGCAACTGAACAGAATCACACACCTGAGCTCCCTTTCCCTCCCCCACAGGGATAAAAGGTGGAGCACGAGAGCACAGGATGAGCAAGGTAGACCGCACGACTTGGCTATCCAAGTACAGCAGATCGAGAGGGTGACAAGGAGAGAAGCAACCATGCCCTTTCTGACCCAAGCCAGCAAAGCCTCTGTGGAAGGAATCTTAAGACCACGAATAGCCAGTGTGTGTTGCAGCAGATGTAAACGGTACACTGAGCCCTCCTCCGCTGATAACCAAGCCAGGAAGAGACGTTTGCCAGCTTGGTCGTTGACTCCATAGACAAGAAAACCCAAGCAATTCATCACAGCCGGCGAGTCGAAAAGAGCCGATAAGAAACCGAATTGTGTTGAACACAAGTATCATACGGCTAATTGAAGAAACGTACAACAAACTTCATACGAGAGGGGAAAACCAGCTGCAGAGGAGTCCAGCACCATGTGGGTGCTCACTTAAATGCTGGGCGTTTACCCTATTGTTGAAACTACAGTTAGCAGTCTGCAAGCCTCATGTCTGTTGTCAGATTGCCCTGTTAGCCGTGTCGATGTGGCCCACAGAAGCCTCCATGAAGTACTGAGCCACGAGTTTGGCCTCAGCTAGGCTTGCTTGTCCTTAGGGATGTCAGGCAGAACATCAACGATCTTCCTCCACAGGCGTTGATTAGCCGTAGTGAGGATAGCATCCGGGTTAGACTGCCTGAGGTGCAGCCTAGCATTTGAGTAGACCACCTTGCCATACGATTGGAGGGTCTTTTCTTCCTTGTGTTGGAGGACTGTCATGGCAGTACTGGATGACCAAGCCTGGGGATTGGCATGCATGGATACTGCAGCAATTATGGAGGACAGAGGCTGCGGGTGCGTAACCAACAGTATGCGGTCGCCCTCGGTTTGTCTGAACCTAGCATCCAGCTTTTTGTTGATGGGTTGCGTGGAATGGGGCTTGAGCCAGGCCTTCCTGGGCAAAGCCTCCACATCCTTTTGTAGGGGGATGGACAACCTCGCCTCCGCCATGATGCTCAGGACCTCTGCCAGAACAACTGCTTTGGGGAGCTCCTTCTGTGGCTGGGGGGATACCAAGACATTCTGACAGACCAGCAAATCTGTCAGGGAGGGCTTTTACTGAGGAGGGCGTATTCTGCTCCTCCTCGTCTGTGCCCTGCTGGTCCTCTGTCCCAGAGGTGTGGTGTCAGTGACCTCTCCAGGTTCCTCCGTGGTGCGGATCTGGACCTGTACTGGGCCTGGAGCCTCAGTACAGGCCTGAGCTGGAGCCAGAGGAGGGGGCATTGGCTGTGGTGTTGTGGGTTGCGCCGGGGCAGCAGGAGGCAACATGTCCTCAATAAAGCCCCTGAGAATTGAGCGGGCCGCAAGAGCAACATGAATTTGGCCAAAAAAACAGTCCTCACAGGCTGGCTGTGTGCGATCGTGCACGGGGTGGGGCAAATAAGCCAGCTGCCTACCCAGACCCTGCCGGCACATGGGGTCACTGTACCATGTTAGGCACAATTGCATGCAGTACCCTTTGGGTGCACTACAACCCTGACCTCTTGGCAATAGGAACCCGACCTTTGGTATAAGCTTCTACTACACAGGTTGGTAGCGTGTTGAGCAACCAGGCTCATCTCAAGAGGGGTCAATGTGAGCTGTAGGAGAGTTACACAAAGATTCACAGTAACAAGTATTCAACTAAACACTTACACACAAGGTCTCTTGAATAAACAATTATTTATCAGTCAGTTGGGGTAAGCCTTCTTCAGAAAGGAGCAATATAACAGTAACACTCAAATATACTTTACAAAATACACACTCTTAATATCTCTAAAGCAGCGAGTACCCTTTTGGGATGGCCCACAGACAACCTACACTTTCAGGTGTCTTCAGTAGCTAGGGTGTTGGGAACATTAATATATCACTGTTGCATTTAAAATCATTTAGGAGTAAGCCAAAGGAAAAGGTTATGAGAACATACAAGAGACTACAATTATTCTAAAGCAGGCAAATACTTCCAGATCCCCTAATAAGAGTCATTCAATAGAACAGGCTAAGCCAGAATCAATGGGCAAAAGTCTATATGAGCTGAAGTACTTCTTTGCAGGTAAGTAAGACAAGTCTTTGCACAAGTCTTTGAAGAAAAAGAAGAATCAATGTAGGGCCACAAGCTGTTAGACTTGTGAGAAGTAGAAGATGCAAGCAACTCTAAGAGGCAAGTTCTCACTTTTTTAGTGCCTTTGATTTGAATAAAAAGTGCAGCAGATGACTTCTGTTCCTGAGCATCTCTGCAGATCTCACTGTTCCTGGGTCTCAGTCGTGGGGACAAGAGGGAGGACTTCCGGGGACTCCTGCAATGGGACGGTAACCGCTCACAATCGGCCATCTTTCAGCTCCGAGACTACCGCAAATAGCAACACTTTGGTTCCTGGCTGTCGAGATTGGCTTTCCTTGCTTCTGGGGTCTCGCACTCTGTTGAGGGGGCTCGGGCTCAGTCAGCCCTGCTTCCTGGGAGTCCGGAGGATCTTCCTGGAGCTCTTGGCCAACCTAAAAGCAACACACACAATCTGGTGTTCCTCTCCCTAGTGTTTCGGTGTCCAGCTGCAAATCTGTGGCAAGTCCACCATCTCCGAGAAAGTCCAGGTGGCTTACTTTGGAGTTGATTGGTCCCAACAAACCAAGGGGATAAGTTGTCCTTGCAGGGGCATCTCTGTCGATACGAATTTAGAGTTTCAGCACAGCAGCAGGGCTTCACCAGGCAAACGAACGGTCCCAGAGTTGCAGCAGGCGTCCTCTTCAAGTCCATCGGTTCCTTTGTCCATGTGGTCGACTCTGCCTTCCAAGCCAAAATACTTCCCTTTCATTCGGGTCTCTCCCATTCATTCCAGCCTAGATGTCAGTCACCCAGCAGGGTGGCTGTCGTTGCCAGATGACTAAGCACAGGGAGTTACGGGCACCTCCCTCGCTTCCTGCCCACGCCAAACACCCTGAAGCCAGAGGCGGGATTCGCTTGTGAATCCCGCCTAAGGCAAAATGAACAAAGGTACCAAACCTGGTTTGGCGCGCAGAGTAAATCTCAAGAAGGACCTTTCCACAAAGAAAAGGTGAAAAAAGAAGTCAAGGGCCATTTTGACAAATATGACACCCTTGGGTGCTTTATTGCAGCTGCGAACGCAGACCTTGCTAAAAACACACCACAGTAGTTAAAAGTAAGCCACTGCCACCAGCTATTCATCGAGAAAAGGGTAAGAAAAATGTTATATGAGAAGCTAGACAAGGGGGGTACTAAGTAACACCGCCAGCACCATATTGTAAGCTAGTGTGTGCTGGGTCTAGAAAGTTACAAAATGTAAGTAAAGTCAATTTCACTTCACTGCTCTTGGAAACAGTAGTTCATCCAAGAGAAGGCATTTAAACCTTGGGGAAACCTGAAAGACTTCCCTGTGCCACTGCACTAACAGTGCTGTGTGACACTGTAAAAGATGATACCTATGGAGTTTGTCAGACTACACAACCAAATGAAACGGTGTTGAAAATCACATTCACAAAACGAGAGAGTGGGAAAAGGGTCTCACTCAAGGTAAAAAATTCAAGTCCTCAAAATACAGCAAAGTTGCTGGTGGTCTCAAAGGTACAGGAATTAGCACATTTCTGAGAATTCTCCCTAACAAAGGATTCCATCTTTCCCATAAGAAAATTGAATCTTCTGTCAAAGGTGTTCCCTCTGGGGTAGACCAACACAGGTCTAACAAGTCTTTCTCATGTTCTAAATCAGACCATGAAGAAAGGAAACTACCCTTTTTCTGTATAGTCGATGTAAGTATGCATTTCCGTTCCATGAACATACTTCACTTAACCTCTGAACTGGTGGAAGTTTTTTTTTTTTTTTTTTGAGTTTTAGACACAGAAACGTCCTTTGTCCTGGAGGTCTGTTTGGGTGCTGTGTGTTTATTAGTGGTGGTCGACAAGTGTTCCGATGTAGCCTTGTGTATGAGTCCCACCGAGCTGGTGTGAGGTTTTGTTATGGTAGTGTCAAAACATGCGTTTTCAGCGCAGTCATGTTTTTCAGTAGTGCGAGTGGGCACCAAAGTTTTAAACAAACATTGTCCAATTTTATCAAATGTATTTGGGGTCAACCAAAACCTGGAATGCACTGTTCCAGGGAAAAACCTACTGAAGCAGACTGGTGAAACTAATTATTCAGAATTGGTGACTCCCCATGTCGCAAACACTGCAGCATTCTTGATTCTATTACGGTATATGCTTATTTATAAAATATATCTCCTTAGGAACCTAAGAAATATTGCAAGTGCTTTAACTTCTTTTATTGGCATTACGTCTTTCTTTTAAAACATTCACATGTGCAGAACCTAAAAGATGGTGCGTTTCCGTCTAGAACAGTCCATCCTCAGGGCAATGGCTGCTAATGAATACACTCCACCATAACCTTTGTGCTGATAACTGGAGTATTTGAAAGTCTGGTGTTCCACATCCATGGTCAGTGGTAGAAGTGTACTGAAAAAAGTAGTGGAACTGTGGTCTCGACAGGGTAGAGGTTAGGTAGAAGCATAGTGCAACATGTAACAAGGTGTTGCGGTTGGGGCTTTGCAATAGTCTGATTAGTAACAAAGGCTCCTATTAGAACTTCACACTTGCACACGGACATGAATGGACAAATACTCTATAAAGAATGGTGAATATGGTGATAAAAGTAGAGGAATGGTAAACAGAAAATAATAAAAGTAGTCGAACACTACTCCGGACTGCTCCCGCGCTCTTCGATCACTGTCCGTGGTAGAACAATTCCTCCAGATGATAAAATGTAGTATCATCTGGAGGAACTGATCTACCACAGATGTGCAACAACACATTATCAAGTACTCGATGGACTGAGATCAAAATGTATCAACTTTTGGGTTGTGCACCAGTGAATGTTTTGAAAGAGGGCAGATGGAATGCCAATAAACGATTGTTAACAAAACAATTAAGTTTGACAAATTAAAAAGATACTCACCGTAGCGACTAGAGTACTCATAGTCCTTGGTCCTCTTTCCTCCATCCATGTGGGTGTCGCGGAACATGGGGATAGTACCAGAACTTTCAGCAGTGAAAAATTGAGCTTCCCTTTAAATGTAGTATAGCACAGCGGAGCGGCCTCCGGCATGGGAACGCGCCGCACACCGGTGTCCCACCTCAGAACCCTTTAAACACATTGGTCGCTTGGATACCTAGCTATGCTTATTACATAGTCATTGGCATACTAGCCAGGGAAGGCAGATGGGACGTATGGCGCAAAGAGGACCAAGGACTAGGAGTACTTTTGTCACTACGGTGAGTAACTTTAATTGCTCATACGTCTCGTCCCCATTCCTACATACTTATGGGTGATAATAGAACAGGAATAAAGGGTGGAGCTGTAAGGACATCCCTTATATCTAGGGCAAAGCAAAAAGGGTTTTCAGAACCACCCGATGAAACTGCATCGCACCTGGAGCTGGTGTCTAGTAATTAGTGCTCACAGAAGGCCGACGGAGTAGGCCAACTAGCAGCTTGCTGATGACATCCCAAGAAGCACGTCTCTGAAATGTGACGGTTGTGGCCTTGGGTCTGACCGCAGGGTCATGAATCCCCTAAGGAAAATGGCCGCCAATTGGCTGTGTATGCCTCCGAAATGGCCTGAACTATCCAATTGGCGAAGGAAGACTTGGAAGCCTGACAGCCAGGGGTAGGAGCCCCCAAAAGTAACAAACACCACCTCAGACTTCCTGAAGGATTTCGTCCAAGATTGATAAAACTTGAGGACCCTCTTGAGGTGCAAGGAATGCAGGGCCCTCTCTGCCTCTGGCTGCATGCAGGTTCGGGAAGAACACCGGCAGGCAGATCTCTTGATTCAGAGGAAAACGAGACCACCTTGGGCAAGAGGTTTGGGTGAGTGCACAAGATTACCTTGTCGTTGTGAAACGTCTTTAAAGGCTCGCACAAGGACAATGTCTGCAGCTCACTAACCCTGAGCGCCAAGGTGAGAGCCACCAATCAAACTATCTTCAGCATCTACAAGCGGATATCCACAGAGGTCATCGGCTTGAAAGGCTTGCGCTGCAAAGCTGCAAGAACATTGAGGTCCCAACCCGGGTGCAGCCAGTGCACCAGCGGAAAAAGCCTAGAACACCCCTTAAGGAGGGCCTTAACCACTGTGTTGGGCGCAGAAAACACATGCTCGGGGGACTTCTTTTAAGCCCTAATGGCTGCCAAATAACTGCAGCAAGTATCCACCTGAACTGCAGAACGAACCAGGCGCGCTGAAAAAGCCTGTACTTCATCCAGGGGACAGGTGACAGGGTCCAGACCCTTGTCTCAAACCCAATGGCAGAACCTAGTCCATTTACTCTTATATTGCGACCGAGTCGGGGGCCTCCTGGCCTGCTGAATGATGTCTGTTGTCAGCTGAAAATTGACCATGCTGAAGCCATTTCCCAGAGACAGCCCCCCGCACCCGACCCCATCCTGATCAAGGAGCAAACTGGGGCACTTGGCAGGTCCGCAAACTCCCATATCCCCCACCCACCCTCCCAACACTGGAACCGGGGCAACAAGGAGTCAGTGTGCAAATGCCACTCGTAGGTGTTGAACCCCAATCAGCTCAGCTGGTCTGTTTCTGCATTGCTGTTCCCCGGGAGGTGGACTGCTGAAATCCAAATCCCCCTCCGTCAGATCTCTGCCACTTACATACAGAGGGGAAGTGGGAGTGGACTGGTGCCACCCTGCTTGTTCGGTAAAACATTGTGGTCGAATTGTCTGTCCTGACCAGAACCGGCCTGTCCCTTTTCAAGGGCAAAAACACCCTGCCGCCTGACCCACTGCCCTGAATTCAAGCAGATTTATATGCAAGAGGGATTCCGTCCCGGACCATGCTCCATGAATCGCATAGCCCTTCAGAGCAGCCCCTCGGCACGAAAGGGAGGAGTATGTCGTCACCACCAGGGAAGGCTCCCATCAGGTGAAGGTGGCTCCCACTGAAACATTGCCATCAGCCAACGGGCAGTAAGAGCTGTGGTATAGAGACCCTATCCGACATGCCCAGTCTCCTGATCACAAATGGCCGCCAGGTGACGCTGGACGTGAGCGTGCTATACAGTGAGCATGCAGGAGGCCATCCGGCACAGAATGTGCTAGAACCACCATGCCAAATCACGTTAGCGAACATCACAGGAATGTCCCCGAACATCTGAGATATATTCGTGGAGATATAAGGTGGGGGGGGATTCTTGCCATTTTAATGGCCATATTCCACTCATCCCTCATCAACTCCTGAGAGATTGTTTCATATTTTTGATAAGTAACGTGTTTAATATGTTTTTACTGTGATTTCTGCGCACTACGGAGGCAGTTAGCAAATCCAACATGGCATCCGTTTCAAAAGTTTTGACGCACCTCACGTTTTTAATTGATCAATTAGTGGGTGTGTGCAATGTCTGCGAACGTCACAAAACTCAATGCTCCAGAGGTGTCCACAGACACTGCATTAGTAAGTGAGTTTGAACAGACGCAGAGATCACCATTTCTTTTTACTTACATGATAAAAAACATGTAAAATCTACTGGATGGATTTACACTAAATTTGCAAAAACACACTGTCAGGACCAAGTCACCACTTCTTGCCAAGTTTGGTGCAAATCAGTACAAGGGTTGCAATGTAGGCGCAAGCAACATTGAGCACCACACACACAGAAGTGCTCAGATACCTGAGGGTTCGTAGCGCTATTTAAATAATAATTATTATTATTATTATTATTATTATTTCCCATTCACGTCTATCCAGATTTCAAAGGTTTGGAGACACTGTTGTATAACTTTGTCCCCTATTTACCTAACCGCACAAAACTTTGCAAATTATTCAGAGGTGGCAATCTACCTTTTTTTGCAAAATATTGTGCAAATTCATCGAACAGCGCCAAAGTTAAAAGCTGGCCAAATACTGCTCTTCTTAAGGGTTGAGCAACTTAACCTAACTAGGTTTGCTACTGCAAGCCCGTTATAGTATAAAGCTATACACTTTTCTAAGAAGATCACATCCTTCATTGAAGGATATTACTGGCATAGATGTGTCAAATTTTCTTGTCCACAATTATTAAAATATGCCCATTAGAGTGATCAACTACTAAAATAAAATATAGGGGAAAATGCAAACAATTTATTCCCAACAATATTTACCTATAAAAAGAATCTGTTGCTATGCTACCATGACTCTTGCTTTGCGAGCTTATTGAAGAATGTGCACTTCTTCAAACGTACAACTAGGACAAGGAACACACATCTATGGAAAAAATATTTTTCTAATAGTTGAGTTGCTGATGCAATTCCAAAAGGAAGGACTTTGAATTGGAAATGTTTGTTTAGTATCTTGAATCTGATGTACTTTCGATGACCTTGGAACACCGACATATGAAAGCATGCATCTTTCAAATGTAATGGCATGATGTCCCCTTTTCAAGATAGGTGGGACCTCTTGCAGGGTTTTGCCATCCTGAATTAGTGGGGTTTTACCTATTAGTTTGTGGGGTTTAGATCTCACTGGTTAGAAAAGTTAGCTCAAGCATTCGCATTCATCACTATTTGGGTTCTGCAATTTATAAACCTCCATCCTTTATTTGGCATGAAAAAGATTAACGGTAAATACTGTACATTTTGAAGTCCAAAATATTGCGAGATGAAGGATAGCTTCACCAGCCTCATCTACAGTAGCTCAAGTATATGGTAGTTGAAAAACAAATACAGTTGTTACTTGGCCATACCACAATCTGTTACATTTCTTTTTTCCATTATGCATTGCACATAATCTCTAAAAACTAAAATCACATGGAAAAACGCCAATTACAATGAAGATCATGCAATTTGCAAAAGCTACTTGATCAATAATCTTATCAGATACCATAGCTCATAAGATAGGCAAGTGACAAAGTTGCAACCATGGTGATTTCACGCTGTAGTGTTTGTGCTCCCCGTGGTGAAAGACTATCAATGCAAAATGAAATGTGTGGGTCTCAGGCTCATGCAGTTCACTGTAGACCGACAAAAGCATGCTATAAAATATGTTCTGATTTCTATTTTTAATAGAATATGCTTTCCATAAAATGCTGAAAGGATGCCACTTTTTCAAATCGCATTTCAATGAAACATTATCTGAATTGAATTTTAACTAGGGCACCGTTTTTAACATAATGGTGGGGACATTGTTAATTCTAGTTGTGCAATATAAGACTGAAGTGTTCATGTACTAGAGTAGTTGACAAAAAGAAAACCTGTTGTCCAGACCCATTTTAGCCTTTCTATTCCAAAACTTCTAATTCAGTATTTGTAACACAAAATAAAATGGGATGACCTAGAAGGACAAGAAGAAGAAAAAAAGACAGGATAAGGTATGCATTACTTACCGTAATAGAATTTCTGATGATTTTATCTGCTTAGATTCACATGTCGTGCATATAGTTTGACATCTAGTCGTAACCGCAGAGTATTTCATCTCGTCTTTCGAGGATCGAAAGGAGACGTCGACCTGGGCGCACTTGTAACACTATCCCCATCGTGAAGTGAAGTTTAATGTAGTGTACCCAAAATCCCTCATGCTTCGAGGTCCCCCCACCCCACAATTGTATTTCTTCTGCTGTGAGGGAGCCTTATGTCTATCTTGAGCACAGAAAGAGAGAAGTAATAAGATGCCTTTGTTCCTTCCATCCAAGCAGGGAGGAAGGCTGGGTGCCTGTAAATCTAAGCAGAAACAATCATCAGAAATGTTATGGTAAGTAATCGATGTCTGAGGCTTGTGAATATGCTTAGAATCATATGCTGTGCATAGACTAGCAAGCAGTACCTAGAGTTGGTGGTGGGATTGAGATGGAACAGTAGTGAAAAGATGTCTTAGTACTGCTTGTTGTGGGATGTATTGACCTACTCTGCTATACTATGCGGCATTACCCTGCCAGTTATGCAGAAAGAAACTGCAACAATGGCGGCAAAACATTTGTGCATGTGTGGTGGAAGAGCGCACACCCTGCAGAAAATGTGCCAGTGGGCTCCATGACTAGCAGAGTGCAGAGAGAGAAGCAGCACTCTGCAAGTGAAACCCCAAAATGTGCTTATAATTGACATTTGTTTTGTTGCGAAAAACTCCAAAATGCCTATAATGCAACACTTTTCAACATTCAAAATCTTGATTGGCACTAAAATTCATACAATCTAAGGAAGCATTGCGAACATACAAAGTCCTAATGTGAAGAGAAAAACATTCAGACAAACTGGATTGTCTGTAAAACTGACAGTCTCTGTTAAAGTCTGGGTTCAGTAACCTGGCCTACCTGAATGACAGCTGTCAGATGAATTACTGATGAAACTTTAAAAGGGATCTAAAACTACAAAGTCTGCTGGATTACAAAATAAAAAGGATTTTTGCTAAAAGGAACACAGATCTTAGTTGTGTTTTATCCCACAGATTTTAAGGCCAAGAAAGTTATTTATTCATGTTTGATACAACAAATTTGTTTTTTGCTGGGTTTATCGAAGTCAATTAGCCTGGCTGAGCTGCAATGACTGGAAAAGCAGGCTTCTCCCAGGTGGAGGGCCTTCCTCTCAGCAGAAACTCACTGGTAGATCATAATTGCGGGTTAGCCCAGACGTTTGTCTATAGAAAGAGAAGGAACAATGACAGAGCTTCAGCCCAGGAAACTGGAGGTGTGAAGGTGGTCGTAAATGGCTCTTGGAAGGAACAAACAAGGAGGGGGATGCCCCTGGACTGCAGATAGACAAAAAGGGGCAGACCATCTGTTGATAAACATGAACAAAGAACAATTCTTAAAAGACTCATAACTTGACATCCAAAAGGGTGAAAAATATACCAAGGACAGAGTTGTGAATCTAATTTTCGGCTGCACGTTTTAAGAGGCGGCAAAAGTGTGTGACTTGTTCTGGACAGGAATGGCAGTAAATGTGGTTTTATGCTAAATGTATTAATGTTAGAATTGTTAAAATTTACACACATCCCTATGTTAAACACACATTTGTGGAAAGTTGCATAAAATTTGGAAATTGTGTTCATAGCAAAAAGGACAAAATTCTGTAGAAAGTTGAAACAAGACCCCACAGCTATAGGATTTTGAGCAACAGATGCTACATAAACTATGGCATCTTTATGTGCGATTTGTATAAAGGTGACCAATGTAGAAATGTGTATTTAGCTACTTGTCTCAAAATCAGATTTATACTAAAGGGAGGTTTCTGAGTACTGTAAAGCAAACCATAAAATGTGACATCATCCATCCTTGATCCAATCACTTAAATGCAAGGCGGAGATGAAGTTTTGATCCAATCACAACTAACAGGGGCGAGCTTAGCTACACCGGCCCATACACCCACTGTGTGATGTCATTTTAAAACAAATCGAGACAGCTGAAAACACATAGGGACTCACAGATCCACTCACTTTCCTGACTTCGGCGCAGCACTCTAATCCAGCATTCTACATCCAGATTTCACATCCTTCCAGATCCAGATGGCAAAAATCTTGTCAGTAATAGAGAACTATTGATTTCAGCAAGGCCCAAATTCTCCAATTGATCCTCTCCACCCAGTGAAGCGCTGTGTGGTGTGAGAAGCCCTTCTGAACCTGTATCCTGAAATTATCTGGCTTGCCACCACTAGGCTTGCCCGAGGAACTCGCTATCCAGCTGATTGAAATATCCACAAACAAGAAGGACATATCCTGTGCAAAACCGATGACCGGCCTAGCTGATCCAATCCTGTGCACAAGGTTCTTTTCTTCCTAGATCAGATACAATCCTTGACCGGAACTGACGGTCCAATTTAATAACTTATTTTGTAAGTATTAATGGGAAGAAAAGAGACCCTCATATCTCTGCATAGTCCTATCCCAATCTCAATTCCTCCTATCTGAAAATTCAGAATCCTAGTATTGTCAGTACCTTTCCTGCGCTGATTTTTCTAATTTGTTTTATAAAATCATAAGTCATTAGTGATTGAGGAAGAAAAGTAAATACCAGAACGGAAACTACAGCACACGTGAAGGGTTACGCTGGCCACGTAACTAGAAATTCAAGTGCAACAATCTTTATCATAGTCATAATACAGTGAAAGCAAACTCATCTTTCATTGTCAAAGTGCATTTCTGTTTTCCATTCTCACACCTAATTTAGAAAAACGACCTTTACTAAAACCTCTACAACTCCCTCCGTTTTTGTGATAGAAACGAAATTTCAACTCCCACTTGTACTCAACAGCCATAGCTATCCATAGAACCCAATACCGCATTGCAAAACAGTAAGATTCTCCAGTTATCGCAAATATTGCACAAGGAAAAGTTTGCAGCGAATTACAATTCTGAAAGGTTTTTACACGTGGGAAATAGCTTTAATGCGTTTCAACTTGGACTTTAATATTTCAAATGTTTTCTTCAGCGGGCAAACCAATGGTCCAGGAGTTGCAGCAGGCGTCTCTTGAAAGTTCTTCAGATTCCTTCGTCCAGTGGTCAACCCTGCCTTCCAAGCCAAAAAGCCTCACCTTTTATGCAGGTTTCTCCCATTAATTACAGCCTAGCTATCAATCTCACAGCAGGGCGGCTGTCCTTGCCAGACAGCCAGCCGGCCAATCACCTTTGGGTGCATTCCTGTAACCAAGGGGATTAAGCACAGGGAGTTTCAGGCACCTCCCTCACTTCCGGCCCCTGCCAGACATGCTTCACTTGTGAATCCCGCCAAAGACAACCAACCAAGGCACCAAACCTGGTTCGGCGCGCAGAGTAAATCTCAAGAAGGACCTTTCCAACAAGAAATGGTGAAAAGAGACGACTGGGGCAATTTTAAGGAAATGGCACCGATTGGTGCCTTACTGCAACTGCCAACACAGCCCACAGTAAAAACACACAATGGTAGTAAGAAGTAAACCCCTCCAGCACCCTATGGTAAGCTAGTGTGTGCAGGGTCTAGAAAGTTACAAAATGTAAGTAAAGTCAATTTCACGTCACTACTCTTGGAAACAGTAGTTTCACAAAGAGAAGTCATTTAAACCTTTGGAAAATGTATAAGACTTCCCTGGGCCACTGCACTGAAGGTGCTGTGTGACCCCAATGTAAAGATGATGCCTATGGAGTTGGTCTGACTCCAAAGTCAAAAGAAACCAGAATAAATCACATCAAAATTTACCAGAGATAAAAAGTCCTAAAGTCCAGCAAAAAGAGCTAGGGGTCTCTACGGTAGAAGGGAATTAGCACGTTTGACAATTCACCCTAAAACAAACTGATTAAAACCTTTTTAATCTCAACATTCCGATTTGTTTTTTATCCAAACATCTTGCATGTGCAATACTGAAAAACAAAAAGATATTAAAAACCTTGAAAACCATGGATGCTAACATCCTCCATTCCTGCCGGTCACATGACCATTTTACCTTTGAAAGTTAACATAGGCTAAAGGATGGCACAAAGATAGCTGCAGGGACATTCCACATATTTTGAAAAGCAGCAATTTGCTTTTCAAATTCTCCATTCGGGAGCTGTGCATATGTGGTACAAACCTACCTACACTTATGTAGGTGCCTCATCATGACCCTTTCAACCTCTAAACGAAGCAACATCTAATATTTATATTTGCTATTAAAGGTTGTTAGGTAGAATTTATTTCTTTGCCAATTCCCTTCAACCTGAGAGACCCAGCTCTTTTGTAGGATTTAGGACTTATTATTAACCCCTGAGTGAGTGGGACCTCTCTCTCCTTCTCCTATGTGTTTTGACCAGATTTGGATTTTGTGTTCACTGTTTTTGGAGTCTGAAAAACTCCATAGGCATCTGCTTTTTGTATAGTGACACACACCACCTTCAATGCAGTGTCACTGAGAAATCCTTTCGATTTCTCTTAACGTTTAAATACCTTTTCTTCATTGAACTACAGTTCCCAAGAATGGTAAAGTGAAATTCACTTCTTACTTTTTCTGTTTGTAGGTCCGGCACGCGGCATTTTATGTGGAGTGCTGGGGGTTACTTAGTAGCGCCCTTATCCTACTTTCTCATGTAACATTTTTATGTTACCGTCACGACTTTAAATGGCTGGTGGAAGTGGTTGAATTTTTCCTACAATTGCATTTTTCTACTGCAGGCTGAACCCTCAGCTGCAGTACAGCCGACCATTTTGTCAACATGGCCCACGTCTTCTTTTTTCGTCATTTTCTGTTTGTGAGGTCTTTCCTGGCTTTTACTCTGTGCTTTGAGCCATGTTTGAGCCCTTTATTGGTCTTGCCTTTGGCAGGCTTCAGCTCTGAAGCCCACCTCTGGCTCCAGAGTGTCTGGAAGGACGGATGTGAGGAAGGGTCCCGAAACTTCCCTGTCCTTTGTCTCTAGGACTGCCTGAATGAAACTAATCCTGGCTGGCTGGCCTTTCAGGGCAGCCACCCTGCTGTGCGATTGAAAGCCTAGGCTGTGCATGAAAGGGAAAAAGCTACTTAAAAGCCGAGCGTGTTGGCACTACAGGCAGAGTCAACCACTGGAAGAATATCTGAAGAAGAAACAGTGAACCAAGCTTGCTGCAACCTCCTGGACTGTCAATTGCCCAGTGAAGCCCTGCTGCTGCACGAACCTCCTGTTTCACCTTGACAGAAGCTCCTCAGGAACGCCTTCTCCCCTTGGGTTGGTTGGACCAACTAACTCCGAGACGAAATCCACTTGGCGCCCATCCCAACTTGCTGTGCCTCTCCGTTGCTGCAGAAGCTCAATACCCAATGTCGAGGGACCATAATTGAGTGCAATATCTGCTGCAGAATGAATCTGGCTAAAAGCTCCAGGAGCCTCCTAAGGACCCTCCAGAAGCAGGACATCCCGATCCAGGGTCCCCACACCAGAGCGCAGGGCCGAGGGAGCACAGAGTCCAACCGGTGTCCAACAATCTGCATCAGTGCTGTTTGCTAAGCGCTGAAACCGTGAAAAGCAGCCGAAATGGAAAGAGCCCGTAGCTGCAGACGACCTTCCAGAGTACAGCCGCAGTAACCCTCCAGACGTCTTGCCTTTTGTCCCTACGACTGAGGCTCAAGAACCAGGGCCTGCTATTGCAAGACTGAATACAGCTGGACCACCTTTTTTTCTAACCCGAAGTACTGTTTGGGCTTTGGGTACTTACATTCTTGCCTTAAATTGTGCTCTCTCACTTGAGACTTGCACCTACCTACTTTCAGAGTTTATTTCAACCCCATTTACACAGGCTTAACAGCTTGTGGCCCTATAAGTGTTTTTTCTGAACTTTGTGCAAGACTTGTATCCAAGATGTGCATCAGATCGATCGAATGCTCATAGGACTTTGGCCATCCTGGCTCCCTAAAGGAACTCTTCTTAATCCATCAACTCTGATATAGCTTGTCCCTCATAGGTTGTGGTTCGTTAAACATTGTTACTGCTGGGAAAGGATTATCTAGACTTCATTGGAGGATTCAGCTGTCCTCGCATATTAACCTTTTTGCTTCCCTTAACCTTTCCTTTCTGCAACTCTGACTCTGCAAATTATGCTGGTTTGATATATAAATGCAAATACTATCCTTGTAGTTGAAGTCACCTCTGGGTGTAGGAGAAGTGTATGAAGCATATCCAAGATTATTCACTGGCTGGTTAGATTCTGAAACGTAATTTCAAAGTTTATTCATATTGTTACAAGATCATGCCTTTTTTAAGTATGCTTATTTAAAACATATGTTAGATGATTAACCATTTATAACTGAAACATTCAGTGTGTTAATTGACTACTTGTATTTAAGGATTTCATATGTACAGCTCTACAGCTCACATTTACCCCTCTTGAGAGCGGCCTGGCTGCTCAGTCACGCAACCAACTTGTGCAGTACATACGTATACCAAAAGGTGGGTTACCTAATACCAAGCAGGTAAGTGTTGTGAAGCCTCACACAGTGTGACTGCAACAGTTCTTAACTAACAAAAGGTGTGCACACAGTCAACAGTATTCCGTTTTTCCATCACAAATTAGGCTTAGTGCATTTAAAAAGTGAACAAAGCTTTTCTTCTAGCATGGGCATACAAACTTTTTTTTTTAGAAAGTACACAACTTGCACAAACTAGAAACGGATGCCCCTGGTAAGGTTTACTTTGACGAATATTCACCAGTTTCTTTTAATGCAGTTCATAACGCCTTTAAAATTAATTGCAAATTAATAAAGTACTTGCTTCTTATGTTCACTGGGAATGACCAACCCATTTTGTCAAGGCTGCCTAGGTTCCTCAATTTGTCACATTTAATGATTTACATGCTTTAGTTTTATTTTTTTGATGCTTGGCTAAATGCTACTTCATCACTGGACCATGAAAAAGTTTAGAAATGTTGTGGAGTTTACATTTTTTGACTCCCACAACCATTTTGCATTTCAAACAGACTTCAGAATTTATAACCATTTCAAAACACTATCCAGGTGCAGCTGCTGCAAGTGTGGGACGTCGGCCTACCTGAGACAGCTACAAGGAGGAGTGTAGATAAAGACAAGTGTGAAGGTGAGGAGTAGGGGTGAAGGGAGAAAATTATGTGGCTGAGAGAAGTATGGGAAGTTGCAGCAAAAGGGTAAAATGGATATGTGAAACCCCATACTCCACCTGTCAAGAGAAGGAGTTTTAATAATGAGACAATCTAATAGTGTTAGGGAGAATTCTCATTTCTGTGCCAATTCTCTTCAACCTTAGACACCCCAGCTCTTTTGCTGTACTTTAGGACTTGTTAATTTTAAAATTAGAGTGAGTGAGCCTTTTTCTCACTCATGTATTTTGACCTTATTTGGATTATGTTTCAACTGTTTTTGGAGTGTGACAAACTCCATAGGCATCTACCTTTTGTATGGTGACACAGCACCTTCAATGCAGTGTCAGAAATCCTTTCGATGTCTTCTAAGGTTTAAATACCTTTTCTTGTGTTAACTACTGTTCCCAAGAATAGTAAAGTAAAATTAACTTTAATTTTTTTCTCTGTGTAAGTCCAGCACACACCATTTTATGTGAAGTGCTGGGGGTTACTTAGTAACCCCTTATCCTACCTACGCATGTCACATTTTTGATGTTACCCTCACTATTTTGAATGCCTGGTGGCAGTGGTTTAATTTTCGTACCATTGTGCTCTTCTACCACAAGCTGAATCCTCAGTTGCAGTATAGCACCCATGGGTGACCATTTTGTCAAAACTGCCCCGGTCTTCTTTTTTCACCATTTTCTGTTTATGAGGTCTTTCTTGGCTTTTACTCTGGGTGCCAAGCCAGGTTTGAGCCCTTTTTTGCCTTTGGCGGGCTTCAGTACTGAAACCCGGCTCTGGCTCCAGTTTGTCTGGAAGGGCAGGAAGTGAGGGAGGTTCCCGTAACTCTCTGGTCCTTGTCTTTAAGAATGCCTGAATGCACCGTTCTGATTGGCTGGCTGGCCGTCCTTGTAGGACAGCCACCCTGCTGTGTGAGTGACAGATTGGCTGTGCGTGAATGGGAAAAACCTGCTTAAAAAGGCGAGGGTTTTGGGACTGAAGACAGTCTACCACTTGGAAGAACAACCCGAAGAAACTGCGAACGAAGCTTGATGCATCCTCCCGGACCTTTGAATTGCCCAGTGAAGCCCTGCTGCTGTGCTGAAACTCCTTTAGATAAGAGAAGCTCCGGAAACGATGACTTCTTCCCTTGGGTTAGTGGGACCAACTAACTCCTGAGACGAACTCCACTGGACCACCTTCCCCGATTGGCTGTACTTCTTTGCTGCTGCAGGAACCAAGTGCCAGAGGTCGATGAATCCACAGTCTAGTGCAACGTCTGATTCAGCCAGAAGCTCCAGGAGCTTCCCCCAGGACCCACCAGAAGCAGGACAACCAGAGCTTGAGTAGCCTCACCAGAGTGCAGGACTCAAGGAGTGAAGGAAGCCCAACTGGTATCCAAGATCCACAGTGGTGCTGTTTACCGCACTGTGAAACCGCCAAGTGCTGCTCACCTGAAAAGAGCCAGTAGCTGCTGCCCACCTTTGGAATTGCTGCAACACGAGTCCTCCAGCCATCCTCCCTCTTGTCCCCACGACTGAGGCCCAGGAACCCAGGATCTGCATCAGTGCAACTAGGCAGTAATCAGCTGGACCACTCTTCTAACCAAAGGTACTGTTCCAACTTGGGGTACTTAACTCAGTGTCTTCAGGTTTGCTCTTCTCAGTTGAGATTTGCAGTGACTATTTTGCTAGAGTTGATTTCAGGTCTACCGTTCACAAGTGTAACAGCTTGTGACCCTACAGTGATTTTTCTTCAACAAATGCTAACTTTGTGCAAGACTTAGTTATCTAAGAAGTGCCTCAGCTCCATAGACTGTGCTCCAATTGACTTTGTCTGTCCTGGCTCCCTGCAGACTCTTCTAGTCCATTTGACTTTGGTACTTACTGTCCCTCATAGTTGATACATTGGTTTTAAACTAATATTGCTGGAAAGGGTTTTTATCTAGACTTCATTAGAAGATTTAAAGTGTGCACATGCTCTGAGAAATCTGTTTAACCTTTTTCCTTCCATTAACCTTTCCTTTCTAAAAAAAAAACCTCAGAATCTACAAAGTGTACTAGTGATATATGAATGCCATTACCTTCCTAGTTAGTGAAGTCACCTCTGGGTGTTGGAAGTGTGTAAGAAGCATCTCTAAAGGAGTATCTACTAGCTTTGTGCTGATTCTGGAAAAGTATTTTAATGTGTATTTGGTTGCTGCATATATTGCCCTTTTTAAAGAATGCTCATTTAAAAACTGTTAAGTAATAATTTATAACAAACCTTGAGTGTAATTGTTACTTGGCTACTTGTATTTGTGGATTTCATTGCTATAACTCTACACCTCACATGTACCCCTCTTGAGATGAGCTTTGCTGCTAAATCACACTACCAACTTCTGTAGTACAGGCCTATACCAATAGGTGGGTTACCCAACAACACGAGGACACGGGTTGTGTAGTCTCCCCCAAGGTTACCACATCAATACTTACATAACAAACGGGTCCATGCCTCATTAATTCTCAATCAAGACCATTCATTAGAAATGATGAAAAGATGAGCGTTATCCTTTTATGTTTTTCGATTAAGGCACAAGATTCCTTTTCCGATTAAACAGTATGCATGTATTTTGCCTTTTGTTTCTTAATATTCACTTCATCACCGAGGTAAAAGCCTGTAAAAATAATTTCAACTACAAGGTGGAAAACGATACTGCAAAGTAAAAAAACAACTTGGCATTTATTCCATGTGTTCACTTCTATTGTTTAATGCGGCGGAAAACAGTCTTAGTTATAAAAAAAAAAATAATAATTTGGCCAGGCTCCATAGATACCTGGCTGACCGATTACAATTTATTTGAAAAAGAATGGTTCTCCTTAGCCAACAAAAGCATAACTGGTATGAGTTACTCTCATCTGATATTCTGGCATCCTGATCCACCTCCTTACCAAGGAGTTGGCAATAACACCCACCAAAGGCCTGGAAAAATTGCTAAAAGAGCTGTGCTGGACTAGATGACAGGGCAATACAGGATTTTCATTGTTAGGTTGCATCACGGAAGAAGCTGGTTGCGGGCTTAAAGTGTAGTTTGGGAAAGAAACACCCTTCAAACCTTTAATGTAAGGTTAAGTATTGTTTGGAATGTGCTTTCTGTAAAGCAGGTTCCATAATTATTGCTATTCATCAGGTTTCACGGGTAATCCAAGTTCATCATATGGATTGTGATTATCGTGGTGTTCTAAGAAGGATTCGCTAAAGTATTCCTTAAGATTTCATCTCCCTTTTACAGTTTTCACTTGAACTTAACATGTCCAAAGGGTCTGGTGGGTATGGCCAGTCACTGATGCATGTACAATTATCCTTTTGAGTCTAACGGTAATTTACAAGTTACTCACAGTCGTGGGTATTGTACTTGTCCCATAATCCACATTCCTCCATATAGTTCTCCTAGGTCATGATGGAACAGGATGCAGCGCTCATTACTGATTACAGAAATTATAAGGACAGAATTCTGTTTTTGGCGTTCCCTCGTCCCATTTTAGGGTCCACTAAACAGTTTCTCCTGTGATGGTTTTCCTGGATCAGACAATTTTTGAGCACTGAAGGACTTAGGCTGAAGTCCCTATGCCGCTGCAAATCATTTTGATGTTCAGTCCCCATAGTGACTTAAATTGCTGCTAGGAAAATGGTGCTTTTTAAAATCACCCGATTTGGATCCCAGGAAGGGCATCACCCTACAACTGTGATTTGGAGCAGAGCTGATGGCAGCAGTCATTTATATGGAGGTGTAGTTATAGTTTTGGCTTCACCAGGTGTGCTGTTATTTGACCAAATGACTAGCCCAATGTACCATTATTGTAAAAACGTATTTTTAAGCCCTGCCAGTTTTTTTATTGTTTCTATTTTTTTTTTTAAAGAGATCACTCTGTGAGGACCATGAGGCAGGACTAAATGCCCATGGTCCGGAACATGGGCTCATACCGATTCAGCCCTGTACCCTCTAAAGTAATTTGAACTGTGTTAGCCTGTTTTTTGCATTAAAACAAGCCCAATGATATGATATATGATCTGCCATTTATAACGCGCCTATGCACAAGTGCTTCAAGGCGCGACGAGGCAAGGGAGGGGAACAGAGGGAGGATAGACAACGATCTTACTATTCCAGGTGTCATGCAGATCGAGCAAGTGCGTGGGAAGGGGGCAGGGACAGTGCAGTACAAGATGATAACAGTAAGTAATAATGCCACAGACCTGAGTGTTTGGCCGTTTACTGCCGACCTGATTGGCTAACCTCTGAAATCTTTGCGTGTATGCCTCATGTGCGATTAGAAGGGCCGCTTAGGTCGGCCCCTAAGTGACAGTGCAAATCTGGTAGAGACCCTGTCTATTCCTCAGATTCTTAACAGAATTTCTGCAGGATCTGTATAGGTGGTCGGCTGCATTTGAGAACCTGGTTTGGCCATTTTGGCTGGACGCTGGTTCCTTCGTCCGGACATCTGTTTCTTCTGAAGAACGCTGAATGTCTTCCCTGGGCTTCTCCAATTCCTACCCCCAGTCCTTGCTGGATGGACTAGCTGTCGTGTGCTGGGACTTCTAGGTTGCTGCTGTGATATCCTAATGGGCCAATCGCCTCGAGATGGGCAGTTCTCTGGGCATTGACTAGTGGAAGGTTGTCATTTCTTGGCTTAAAACTGCATCTTGGGCCATCCCGTTTTTCCTCCCTCCATTGCTCGTATTGTGGGCTGTTAGCTGGCTGCCTAATCTTGCCCTGCAAGGTTCCTGGATCCCCTTGGACTGGTTAATCATTCCTTGTGCCTTCTCAGTCGCTGCTTCTGGCTTCTTTATCATCATCCTGATAAGATTATTCTTTCCATCCATCTCGTGCACTGCTGTTCCAGGGTTCAAATCCTTGAGTACCATATCCTTGTGAGTAGTGAGGTTTTGCCTAACTGGAATTCCATGGGTCTGAATCCTCCTGGTATTCCAATCCTTCTGCTGGCTGGTTCTCAATCCTGGAACTGCAGCACTTCAATGGTGTCTACTCTAGAGTTGGATATTTCTTTGGCCGCACCTCTGGGCTAGAGAAAGTACTTCTGTGGCTTTAATCCGGAACCAAAGATTGCCTAGCGACTATGCCCTACTAATATTCTTATAGGTAAACTTACACATTTTCAAACTAATCAAAAGTGACCGAAAAAGGGTAATTAGCTAACATGCTGCATTTTTCATGGGCCCCTTGAGTCACTGCAGTTTTCAGCATTTACCCCAGCTTTATTAAAGAATGTAAAGTAATATTCACTGCCTTGAGTACCTTGAATGGTGTTGGTTACTTTATTTACCATTTATTCAATGATATGGCCTTAAGTCTTTAAGCACTTTCATCTACTGCATTTACAAAGAGGTTCCCCATAAACAGTAGAACATGAATGAAAAAAAGGTTAAGGGTGAGAATTACGATTGGTGGCGCCAGGGACTTTGACATAAAAATATGCACACATGTAAAGATATGGACACACTTTCAATTGAAGCCAATCATTTTTGCATCAACACCATATACTTAGCCCCCCTAACCTGCACTTGCCCTTGCGGGCTGCCTCCCACTGCACAAGCCTAACTGGGTCTGCATCCCCCATTGAGCCCATCCAGCCCCATATTCACACTTCACTTAGCATGTGGACCCCATTCCCCTGCATTTTCTGCATTCCCCTGGCACTTGCCCACCTGTCCTCTTAGCACTCGCCTAGTCCAGGGGGGTAAACCTCTAGAGAAACATATGCGGCCATGAACTACTACAACTTGACGTTTCTAGGTTTGGACTGGCAGCATCTTGTCATGGATCTTTCTTAAGTGCTGCAGTCACACATTGTAATGCACTTTCCTTTGAAATACATACTATTCCTGACTACTAAAAATTTACAAGAGTTTTAAAGTCCTGGTTTTTGAAACTAGTCGGTGTTTTTAGTTGCTTGTGTTTTAATGCATTTTTATCTCGAAACTAATTCAAAACTAAAAAATCTTGTAAAGGCCTTGGACTACAAGTTATGTGGTTTTGGTATTTGCAGTTTAGATTTATGCCATTAAAGGTTTGCCCAAAATGTTTTATTTCAAAAATAGATGGGCAATATAAAAAAAAAAACGATTGGCATTTTTTTTTCGAAGTCCCTATGTAAAATTTTGAGCAATTCAAGCTCAAAGATAGCACACGGGGGCATCCATTTTGTGAAATGGATGCCCGCCGCTGTGCTCCCTTTTGCGGCACTAATGAAGGAAAAGCCAGCCAGCTTTAGTAAACAAAAGCTACAACTGGGTGGCTTTTCCTTCATTGGTGCTGTACGCGGAGGACGGGGACCGGAGACTATGGGCAGAAAATCTGCAGCTGCATCTCGGTAAGTGCTATTTTTTTTATAAAAATAAACACTAGCTGCGGTTTTTTGCCTATGTTTTCCAGGCTGGAGGAGCCCGGAAAACCTAGAAATAAAACCGCAGCTTTAAAAATGTTGTAGGCTCGGAGGAGCCCGAGAAACTCAAAGAAAAACCGCAGCATTTTCAAACACAACAGCGTTGCGTTTCTGCCTGCCGTGGCTATCACTTTGTGTCTCCGGTGCTCCCCTAGGGGAGCACCGGAGACCCAAAGTGAAAGCAAAGGTTGTGTTTACATGCTGCAGTGTTTCTGCCTACAGCGGATTTCCCATTTGGGGCTCTCGGGCTCCACACGGGGGGCCCGAGAGCCCCAAATGTGAAATGCTAAATGCTGCAGTGTTTCTGCCTAAATCTGCTTTCCCATTTGGGGCTCTAGGGCTCCCCGTGGGGAGCCCTAAAGTCCCAAATGGGAAAGCAGATATAGGCAGAAACACAAGGCGGTTGAGTTTGAAAACGCTGCGGTTTTTCTTTCTAAGTTCCTCAGGCTCGGAGGAGCCTGAGAAACTTAGAAAGAAAAACTGCAGCGTTTTCAAACACAATAACGTTGTATTTATGTTTGCGGTCGCTTCAAAAGCGATCGCAAACAAATACGTTTTTAAAGCTGCGGTTTTATTTCTAAGTTTTCCGGGCTCCTCCAGCCTGGAAAACTTGAAAAAAAAAAAAAAAAACACAGCTAGTCCTTATTTTTAAAAATAATTAGAATTTACCGAGATGCAGCTGCAGCTTTTCTGCCTGTAGTCTCCGGTCCGCGTCCTCTGAGTCCCGGCACCAATTAAGGAAAAGCCACCCAGTGGTAGCTTTTGTTTACTACAACAGGCTGGCTTTTCCTTCATTTCACCCATGTGCTTGCTTTTGCACATTTTTGAGCTTGAATTGCTCAAATTTTTACATAGTGACTTTGAAAAAAAAAAAAGATGGCAATCTTTTTTTTTATATTGCCTATTCTTGAAATAAAAAAATTTGGGTGAACCATTCCTTTAATTGATCTGGTTTTTATTTGTGTATTTTATATTGTACAGCACTCAGTTTGTGCCTAGTTTGCCCTTTAGAAAATCTTGAAATAAAAAATAATGTAGATCTGGTATTACAACTATCTGTTGTAATGTATTGTGACCATTTGTGGCACTGTTTAAGTATTGTACACTCCTTGACTCCCTCCTAGGCGCTACACAAAATGTAAGATATCTATGGAACCACCACTACAACCTTCTGATTTTGTTTGAAAAGGTCCTGACATTTGAAGGCAGGTAAAGCCTTTTCGCATTACCCATCTTATTTAGCTCTCATCCGTCCCTATGGCCATCAGTCCAGGATGGCTGTTCCCCATTACGAAATTAATTGTTTTACGCTGCATGTTAGGGAGACTTCTCAGAAATGTGCTAATTCCCTTCTACCTTAGAGACCCCCAAATCTTTTTGCTGGACTTTAGAACTTTTAATTTCTAACCTGGAGAGAGTGAGAACCTTTCCACCACTCATGTATTTTTCTGTGATTTGGACTCTGTTTCTTTTGACTTTGGAGTCTGACTAACTCCAAAGGCATCATCTTTACATTGTGACACACAGCACCTTCAGTGCATTGGCACAGGAAAGTCTTAGATTTCCCAAAGGTTTAAATACCTTCTCTTGGTGAAACTACTGTTTCGAAGAGCAGTAAAGTGAAATTGACTTGACTTACATTTTGTAACTTTCTAGACCCAGCACACACCATCTTACCATAGGGTGCTGGAGGGATTACTTAGTATCCCCTTTTTCTAGTTTACTATGTGACATTTTTACGTTACCATTTCTACAATTAATGGCTGGTGGCAGTGGTTTACTACCACTGAGTGTTTCTACCGCAGGTTACAAACACAGCTGCAGTAATGCACCCATGGGTGCTTATTTTGTCAAAATGTCCCGCTCTTCTTTTTTTGCGATTTCTTGTTAGAAAGGGCCTTCTTGAAATGTACTCTGCGCGCCAAACCAAGTTTGGTCCCTTTGTTCGTTTAGTCTTTGGCCGGATTCACGAGTGAAGCCCGCCCCTGGCTCCAGCGTGTCTGGTAGGAAGTGAGGGAGGTGCCCGAAACTCCCTGTGCTTAGTCTGCTTGGTTCCAGGAATGCACCCAAGGGGGATTGGCTGGAGGGCTGTCCTTAGAGGACAGCCACCCTGCTGTGTGATTGACATCTAGGCTGGAATGAATGGGAGAAACTTGCATAAATGGCGAGGCTTTTGGTTTGGAAGGCAGAGTCGACCAGTGGATGAAGGAATCCGAACAAGAACTTGGAAGAGACGCCTGCTGCAACTCAAGAACCGTTGGTTTGAGCAGTGAAGCCCTGCTGCAGTGCTGAAGCTCAGAATTCGCTTCGACTAGAGAAGCCCTGCAAAGGACAACTTCTTCCCTTGGGTTGGTGGGACCAATCCACCCCAAGAAGAGCTAATCTAGAAATCCTCTCGGAGCTGGCTGTACTTCCATTGCTGCTGCAGGAACAGATTGCCAGGGAGAGGAACACCAGAATCGAGTGAGTGTCTAAGTCGAACCCTAGCTCCAGGAAGATCCTCTGTACTCCCATTTAGCAGGACTGACCAAGCCTGAGCCACCTAGACCTGGACCGCAGATGTGAAGAAAGTCCATCAAGGTATCTGCGAACTGCGGTGGTGCTATTTGTGAGACCAACGAGGAGCTGAAACCACGAAGTGCCACTGATCTGAAGTTTGCCCAATGCTGTCGCCGACCTTCCATTCATAGTACAGGAGTCCCCAGAAGTCCTCCCTTTTGTCCCCACGACTGAGGCCCATGACCAACAGGATCTGCAGACCTGCACAGGAACAGAAGCCAGCTGGAACCAATTTCTTCTAACTAAAGGTACTGTAAAACTAAGGCGACTTATCTCTTGTTGTGTATATTCAGCAAAGTTTGCATGCAGTACCCTCTGGGACCACTACAAACAACTATGACTACAAGTGTAAGCAAAACCAACCTTTGGTTGCTGTGCCACACAGTTTTTGGTAACTAGCTGAGCAACCAGGTTTATCTTAAGAGGGAATGTGAGCTTGTAGTGAGGTTACACAGAGGTATACAATTACAAGTATTCAAATAGACACTTACACTCAAGCTTTCTTGGCAAAACACTTATTAATTCATTATAGTCAGTTAGAAAACATTCACTAAAAGGAGGCAATCAATATCACACAAAAATATCCTACAATACTTCACATTAACCAGTTCTGAAACATTTAAACTACTTTGAAGGATGAGCAAAATGGCATTCAGAGCAATTGAAGTAGGAGGAAACATTAATAAAACGAATAGTAGAGTTACTTTTAAACAGTGCAAATAGTTCAGAGGAGTTTGTCCAATGCAATAGGTAGGCCAGAGCCAATGGACTAAAGTGTAGATAAAAACGGTTCTGGTAGATAAACGGAAAAGTCTTTGCCACGGTTCTCAGAAGTAGTTTTGAGAAGAAAGAATTATATGTCTGGTCACAAGCTGACTAGGCCTGCAAATTGCCAAAGTTTCACGCACTTTCGGTGAGAGTTAAGTTCTCTCAGTCGGGTTTTCAGAATACCTTAGATTGAAGAATAAGATGCAGCTGAAGACTTCTGTTCCTGGCAGTTCCTGCAGATCTTGCTGTTCCTGAGCCTCAGTCGTGGGGACAAGAGGGAGGACGTAGGGGGACTCCTGCACTGCACAGGGAATGGTCACAAAGCTGGCAAACTGGCAATTCTTCGATTCCGGCAGCTGTCAAACACACAAACTGGTGTCCCTCTGAGGAAAATACAAGCAGCTCCGAGAATGATATCCAGGTGGCTTACGTTCAAGTTGATTGGTCCCACCAACTCAAATGGAGATGTCGTCCTTGCAAGGCTTATCCGTCGAGATGAACTTGGCGATTCGGACCTGCAGCAGGACTTCACCGGGCAAACCAACGGTCCAGGAGTTGCAGCAGCCGTCGTCTTCAAGCTAGTCTTCGGTTCTTCCGTTCCAGTGGTCGTCTGCCTTCCAAGCCAAGGGACTCCTTTTATCCTGTTTCTTCCCATTCATTCCAGCCTACCTGCCACTGACCCAGCAGGGTGGCTGTCCTTGCCGGACATTCAGCCAGCCAATCACAGCAGGGTGCATTTGGGTCTCATAGGAGACTAAGCACAGGGAGTTTTGGGCACCTCCCTCACTTCCTGCCCACCCCAGACACTCAGGCACCAGAGGCGGTCCTCAGTCCTGAAGCCCGCAAAAGGGACCAAAGGGACCAAAGGGACCAAAGGGACCAAAGGGACCAAAGGGACCAAAGGGACCAAAGGGACCAAAGGGACCAAAGGGACCAAAGGGACCAAAGGGACCAAACCTGGTTTGGCGCCCAGAGACAAGCACTAGAAGGACCTTTCCAAAATGAAATGGTGAAAACAAAGACCGGGACCTGTTTAAACAAAGGGGGCTCAGAAACCATTTTGAAAAACATGGCACCTGCAATTTAACGCTACCGTTGTTTGCGGTCGGTAAAAATCATGGTAGTTTGTTGTAACACCACTGCCACCAGCCATTTCGAGAGGAAAGGCTAGCATTTGACTGTTACATGAATTTCTAGACACAGGGGATACTAGGTAACCCCTCCAGCACTCCATTGTAAGATGTGTGCTGGGTCTAGCAATTTAAATAGACTAGTAAAGTCAATTTCACTTTACTTTCCCTGGAAAACAGTAGTTTATCCTAGAAAAGGTACCTAAACCTTGGGAAAGCCTGGAAAGGTTTCCCTGGGTCACTGCACTGAGGGTGCTGTGTGACACATGAAAATATGATGCCTATGGAGTTGTCTAAAACTCCATAACCAAAGGAACACATTCAAAATACATGTGTGTGGGGGGGGGGGGAGGCTCACACTCTCCAGGTAAACAAATCAAGTACTCAAAATCCAGCAAAGTTGCTGGGGGGTCTCTAAGATGAAGGGAATTAGCACATTTATGAGAATTCTTCCCAACACTTCCCTGTGCCACTGCACTGAAGGTGCAGTGCGACAATGTAAAAGATGATGCCCATGGAGTTTGTCAGACTCCACAACCAAAAGAAACAGAGTTCAAAATCACATTAAAATACATGAGTGGGAAAAAGGGTCTCACTCTCTCCAGGTTAAAAATTGAATTCAAGTCCTCAAAATCCAGCAAAGATGATGGGGGTCTCTAAGGTAGAGAGGAATTAGCACATGTCTGAGAATTCTCTTTAACAGGGGCGCTACCAAACACCTGCCCTAGTAGCCATTTGGGCTACTAAGGGTAGCACATCCAAAATGAGTTAGTGACAATGGGACGTCAGTTTGAATTCCAATCTTGACAAAAAAAAATAAAGAAAAAAGTGTAGGGGACATAGATGTTAAAGTAGAATCTAATTTTTGTGGTTCCTTTTTTTGTTATGAGACTTTGCCTGATGCTTTGATATGGCAGACAATGACTTTATGGTCAGCAAACTTGAGTTTATTTGTTAAAGTACAATCTGTTGAGTAAACAAAATGTTAACTCATCAAATCTGAGACCTCGTCTTCAATTGGGCTTCAGGAAGTTTTGTGCTTTCCAGCCAGGAAGATTGCCTGAGATCCAAAGACTAAACACATGCTCCTGGAGAGCTTGTCCATATGTATGGCTCAATCTTTAATATGGCCAGTAAAGCAGTCTCCTCTTTCCCTACTCTTACCATAAATGTATCTTTGACGGTTGGGAGGAAATCCGAAAAGTAATTTCTCTCCAAAATCGTAATCTAGATGAAGCAAGAATAACAGCTGCTTGCTGACCTAGATGCGGGGCACTTTATCGTTGGGCCACCTTCGACAGGAGGACTTGAGCATTCCCTTTACCCAACAGGGTTTGGGAAGAAGATGTTAAAGCATGATAAGATTATTTACTGAGATAGGACAGCTGCCACTCCAACAGATTGTAGGATGGGGAGATTTTTTTAACTAAGCATAGCCTTTCCTCAGCACAGACACGAGACCACCGTTTCCATCCAGCCACTTGTTAGGAGCTACTTTATTTGTCGAGGTCCAAATATACCTAGTTTCATTGAAGACATTTTGCTGGATAGGTGTTAGGGAGAATGCTCATAAAAGTGCCAATTCCTTCCACCTTAGAGCCCTCCAGCTCTTTTGCTAAACTTTGGGACTTTGAACTTTTTAATTCGGTTTGTTTCCTGTGTTTATTTTCTTTGGTTATGGAGTTTTAAACAACTCTATAGGCATCATATTTTCATGTGTGTGACATCACCCTCAATGCAGTGGCACAGGGAAACCTTTTTAGGCTTTCCCAAGGTTTAAATACCTTCTCTGGGATAAACTGTTTCCCAGGGTAAGTGAAGTGAAATTGACTTTACTAGTCTTTTTAAATTCCTAGACCCAGCACACCCCATCTTACACTAGAGTGATGGAGGAGATTCTTAGTATCCCCTGTGCCTAGATACTCATGTAGCAGTCAAATGCTACCCTTGCCTATCGAAATAGCTTGTGCCACTGGTTTTACAACAAACTACCATGATTTTTCCCGACTACGAACACCAGTAACGTTAAATCGAGGGAGCCATGTTTTTCAAGAAGGCGTCTGAGCCATCACTGTAAAAACATAGCCCAGTCTTCTTTTTTCGCCATTTCTTTGTGGAAAGGTCCTTCTAGAGTTTTGCTCTGCGAGCCAAACCCGGTTTGGTTCCTTTGATCATTCGTTCCTCTGGCACCCAAGTGTCTGGGGTGGGCAGGAGTGAGGGAGGTGCCCGAAACTCCATGTGCTTAGTCTCTTAGGAGACCCAAATGCACTCTAGCGCGATTGGCTGGCTGACTGTCCGGCAAGGACAGCCACCCGGCTGGGTCAGTGGCAGCTAAGCTGGAATGAATGGGAGGAAACTAGATAAAAGGAAAGTCTCTTGGCTTGGAAGGAAAAGTCGACCACTGGAATGAAAGAATCGAAGACGAGCTTGAAGAGGATGGCTGCTGCAACTCCTGGACCATTGGTTTGCCAGGTGAAGCCCTGCTGCAGGTGCGAATCGCTAAGTTCATCTCGACAGAAGCCCTGGAAGGACAACTTCTCCATTTGAGTTGGTGGAATCAATCAACTCGACACTAAGCCACCTGGATACCATTCTCAGAGCTGGTTGTATTTTCCTCAGAGGGACACCAGTTTGTGTGCTTGACTACAGCTGTTGGAATTTAAGATTTGCAAGTTGCCAGCTTTTCGACAAGTCCCAGTGCAGGAGTCCTGACGTCCTCCCTCTTGTCCCCACGACTGAGGCCCAGGAACAGCAAGATCTGCAGGAACTGCCAGGAACAGAAGTCACAAGCTGCATCTTTTTCTTCATCTGTAAAGGTACTGTAAAATCAGATAGAGTGCTTACCTCTCGCGGTGAAAAGGCTTTTAACTTTTCCAACTCAGGCCTAATCAGTTTGTGACCCAACATATGATGCTTCTTGCTACAAACTATTCCTAAGAACTGTTGCAAAGACTTTTCTGTTTACCTACCAGAACTGCTTTATCCTATCCAAGACTTTAGCCCATTCACTTTGGCCTAGCCTATTGAATTGACTCTTCCGGTGAACTCAAAATATCTGCACTGCCTAAGAAATAACTATTCTTTCTATGTTCTAATAATCTATGCCTTTTTGCTCCTCCTTCAAAGTATTCTGAATGCCTCAGAAACTTAGAGTGTACAGTACTGAAGTATATTTGTGTGATTATATTGCCTCCTTATGAATGTTTTATAACTGACAGTTAAATTAATAAGTATTTAACAAAGAAAGCTTGAACGTAAGTTTATTTTAACACCTGTGTTTGTAGACCTTTGCGTAACATCATTACAGCTTACATTCCCTCTTGAGATAAGCCTGGCTGCTCAGCTCCGCTACCAAAAACTGTGTAGTACAGACTTATACCACAAGTTGGTTTTGCTTACACCTGTAGTCCTAGTTGTGTGTAGTGGTCCCAAAGGGTACTGCATACAAACTTTGACTAACAGTAGGCATGTCAATCTTCTCTAACTTGTGGTGCAGGTCTGCTGCTAAACCCTATTTCCGCCAATACTGGTTCCGTAATCTCTAGCCCCAAAAACCGCATGATCACAAAGAGTCGTTAATGGAATACCTTAATACCCAAAGTGGTCTCATCCCCATCACCAATGTCCACAGCCTGGCATAGCAGGTCAGTGCATGAATCAAATTGCTGATCCCCACCGGAGGTGAAGGACAGGCTGAGGACTAAACTCTAGTGCCACTGAAGTAAAGGCTGGGTAAGGACATGGACCATGACAACAGAGGTGGCATAGATATTGGAGGTGTCTAGATTAGTATCACTAGTATGGGCAACAGGGGAGGTTGTGTAAAGTCTGTCTGGAGATTCTGGGACTAGGATCCATAGGAAGAGATTGCATGTATTAAGACATGTTTAAGCACTCCTGCAATCGGAAGGACATGGTCTCAGAGTACAATGAAGGCCAAAAAGGGCATAGTTTAATCTGACATTGGTATAGAGGACTTGAAATGACCCCAGAAAGGACCCATGAGGAGAGTCTTCGACCACACCACTCAAACGTGACATAAGCGTTATGAAGGCTATTCCTCAGTAAACAAATCTCCACCAAGACCTGCGCCTGCAAAGGAGTATCGCCTTGAACTGCCAACGCTAACTTTCTCTGCCATGTCTAACTTGGAGACTTTCACCTTTCTCATGTCCATCTGCCATGTTGTCACCATATCTGTTGTGCTTTTAGGCTGAGTTACACACCAAGGAAGGTGCCAGGCTTGAATTAAGCGCTGAAGGCAAAAAGAATTAAAGAAGAGTTAATTGCGCCAATAAGCCTGTACAGTTTCTGGACAGGTCTGGGTACAAGGGGATATCCTGAGCCAGTAAAGCTTTTGGAAGACTCTGGGTAGTTGGTGATGCAGTGGCAATAAAAAATAAAACTCCATACTCCTCGGCCTTGGGGCCGATCCAGCCTGCCGAAGCAGTACAGAATACATTACTCACCGTAATCGTATTTCTGGTGCTCGTATCTGCTTAGATCCACATGCTATGCAGAGGCCGACACCTAGTGGAAGCTGCTGAGTATTAGTTTTTTAAATTCGAAAAGGGGCATCGACAGGGCGTGCCAGTAATACTATCCCTAGTGTGACGTCCTCTGCACCCATGATCCTTCACGCGTCGATTTCCCTCAGATTATTTTTCTTCTGCCATGAGGTAGCAGGAGTGTCATGCGAGTACAGTTGTATCCAAGCAGATATATGTAGAAGCTCAAAACATCTATGCACCTTCTCTCAGAGGAGGAGGGGTGGGCGCGTGTGAATCTAAGCAGATACAAGCACCAGAAATACGATTAGGGTGAGTAATGTTTTCCTTCTGTTGCGTGTGTAATCTGTTTAGATCACATGCATGCATAGATTAGTGAGCAGGGTTATGAGAAGGTGGTGGGTTGTGAGAAGGAATAGTGGCAAATAGATGTTTTAGAACTGCTTGTCCCACTTGTGCATCTGTCTTGGAATGTGTGTCAATGCAGTAGTGCTGAGTGAAGGTGTGAACTGAGCTCCATGTAGCTGCTTTGCAAATGCTGTCTAAGGGGACCTTGGCAATAAAGACCAAAGTAGCCCAAGTGCCCTGTATGGAGTGGGCTCTTGGTGTAGAAGGCAGTGTCTTGTTTGATAATGAATAGCATTATTCTATACATTTGACTATCCATCTGGAGATGGCTCTTTTGGAAACGCGCTCTCCTTGTCTGCCTGTAGCCATGGAGACAAAAAGTTGATCAGTTTTCCTAAGCGGTTTGGTTTTATCTAGGTAGTAGAGAACCACCCTTCTCACATTTAGTGTGTGGTGTTTGACCTCAGCTGAGCTAGTTGGCTTCTGAAAGAAGGCCGGAAGCGCAATTGATTGGTTTATGTGGAACTTGGAAATGAATTTAGGGGAGAACCTAGGTTTAGTCCGTAAAACCAATTTGTCTTTATGGATGATAAAGTAACAGTCCTACACTGACAAGGCTTGGAGTTCGCTGACTCTTCTTATGGAAGTAATAGCCACTAAGAAGGCAGTTTTATAGGTAATGTGTTTAAAAGTAGCTTGATGCAAAGGCTCGAAGGGAGGGCCCATGAGTTTTGCTAACACTACATAGAGATCCCAGCCTGGCAGGGGATTAGAGATTGGAGGGTGTATTCTCTTTACTCCCTCCATGAATGCTTTAATTACTGGCACTTTCCACCATGAGACTTTACTTTGAGAGGTGGTGTAGGCTGATCAAGCTGCTAGGTGGACTTTTAAAGAAGTAAAGACCAACCCTGAATCCAACAAGTGGAGCATGTATGTTAGAATGTGTGATGGAGTACATTCTATTGGGTTGATTTGTTTAGATTGGCACCAAATGACAAATCTCTTCCACTTGAGGAAATAACACTGTCTGGTGTTTGGTTTCCGTGCTTTTAGGATATCCATACATCGCTGTAGAAGATGGAGGTGTCCGAAATCTGACTTCAGGAGCCATGCTGCCAAGTTCAATGAATAAGGTTGTGGGTGTATCGGTGTCCCCTGTGTTGAGTGAACAGGTTGACCTGGTACGGGAGCTTGATGGGATTGCACATCACCAGCTTGCGCAGATGTCGATACCATGGTTGTCTCGCCCACATAGGAACAACTAGGATGAGTCATCTGATCACTATGTATCTTGTTCAATATTCTGCTGATTAATGGAGTCGGTAGGGAAAAGCGTAAGCAAATTTCCCTGACAAGCTCATCCATAGGGCGTTCCCCCTTGGAGTCTGGTTGGGGGAACCTGGACGCAAAGTCTGGGCATTGCTTGTTTTCTCTTGTATCAAACAAATCTAGAGAGGGGTAGCCTCATTGAGAGAAGATGTGGTCTACCACGTCCGTGTGTAGTTGCTACTCGTGCTCTTCTGGCAGAGGATCTCTGCTGAGAGAGTCCGCTAGAGTGTTGAGTACCCCCAGAACATGTTAAGAGGACAGGGACATCCATCGTTTGAGTGCCCACCTCCATATTCTCTGAGCCAGTTTGTACTGATTTGGAGAGTGTGTACCCCCGTTTGTTGACATAGAACATTGCGGTGGTGCGGTCTGTCAGAACTTGTACCAACTGGTTTGTTAGGTGGTTCTTGAAAGCTTGCAGCGCTTTGAAGATCGCCAATAACTCCAGTAGGTTAATGTGGTTCTGTGCAGTAACGTGTGACCACAGGCCGTGTGATGTGTGCTGAAGGTAGTGGGCCCCCTCCACCTGGAAAGTGACGCGTCTGTTGTGACGACCGCTAGCGCTTCCGGTTCGTCGAAGTGTTTCCCCCTTGAGCAGATTTTCCCTTGACCACCAGCTTATGTTTTGAACCAGTGTAGGCGAAACAACCACTAGATCGTCCCACTGACCACTTGCCTGAGACCATTGTTTTGCCAACCATTCCTGCATTGGTCACAGGCGCGCGTGGGGGACCAGGTAAATGCACAATGACATGATGCCTAGCAGTCGCATAGCTTTGCATACGCGTATCTGGAGACGGGCTTGATACTGGGGTATTTGCCGAAGCATGTTTTGTACTCTTTCCATGCATGGGAAGCTATTTAACACAGCTCCTAGGAACTTTTTTGATGTGTTTGGTACCAGACTTGCCTTTTTATTGTTTATTGAGAAGCCCAATCGGAAGAGAAGGTCTATGGTTCTTTGCACGTTTCTCTTGCAAAGATTGTAGGATTCTCTCATGATCAGCCAGTCCATGTAGGGGTACACTGGATTGCCTCCCTGCGGAGGTGCGCCGCCACCACTGCCAGTACCTTGGTTAACACCCTTGGAGCTGAGGCTATCCCGAAGGGCAGCACTTTTAACTGGTAGTGCTGGTCTTTGAATCCTAAGAATCTTCTGTGCGATGGGAACATTGAAATATGAAAATAAGCATCTTTCATGTCCAATGCTGCCATGTAATCCCCCGTTTTAACAGAGGGATTATTTCTTGTAGCGTTGTCATGCAGAATTTTTGTGGCTTGACAAATTTCATTGCAGGGCGCAGGTCTAATACCAGGCGCATGGTCAGATCTTTCTTTGGAACAACGAAGTACGTTGAATAAATACCCTGGTTTACCTCGTTGTACGGCACGATTTCGATGGCGTACTTGAGTAGCGCTTTGACTTCCTCCACCAAGACGAGTTGTTCCTCTCTTGACAGTCTTTTCTGGCTCAGGGGGAAGTTTGATGGGATTCCCTGGAGTTCTATGTAGTAACCTCCTGCTACCGTTGATAACACCCACTGGTCTTATCTGAAGTGTGAAATTCATCCCCCGACTGGTAAAGCATGGGAGGGGACTAGTAGCGGGGCGTCACTGCTTGGAGGGTGTTCCTCCACCTCTGTTGGGGGAACCTCTCCCCTTTCCGCGACCTCAGCACTGTCCCCTGGGATGCCTGTTGGTTATTGTTCCATGAGGAACCCTGGCTTTGACTATAGCCGGTGCCTTTGTGAGTTTTGTCCACGAAAATGCTGAAAATGATTGCCTCCTCTTTGGCTTGTTTGTTTGTTAGTTGGCCAAGGAACTTAAGTGTTTAGTATTCGTCCTTGGCCGACTTCAGCGCATCCTCAACTGCCTATCCAAATAAAACGTTAGGCTCAACAGGCATGTTGAGCAGGGTAGCCTTGTCTTTAATTTAAATCCACACTGCCCAAGCCAGGCATGGCGTTTGAGGATGGTGGCCTCAGCAATAACACGTCCAGCGTTATCTGCTGCATCGAAACTGTTCTTGAGTAGAACGCTTGCCGTTGCTCTGCCTTCAGCAGCCACAAGGGAAAGCTTAGATTTGAGTGGTTCCGGCGCCGATTCTGCAAGGGCCGTAACTTCATCCCACTTAGTACAGTCATAGCTTGCAAGCAAGGTGGAGTTATTAGCAATTCGTGCCTGATATGCCGCCGAAGATGCTATTTTTCTTCCCATTGTATGTAGGTCTTTGCACTCCTTGTCCGGAGGAGCTTCGGAGGAGGCCAAGGGGTTACCCGCTCTCTTCTGGGTAATGGTTATTACTAGAGAGTCTGGTTTAAGTTGGCCCCTTCTATACAAAGGGTCAGAAGGTGCTGGGCGGAAAAGCTTTGATTCTAGGGTTTACCGCCCTAGTCTGATTAGGCATTTCTAGAGAAGGGTGAATCCTTCTCTTTACCAACTTGAGTAAGGGGATAAACTGATTTGCCATTTTTTGTCTCCCCCCCACCCCCAAGAGGTTTTCACCAAAATCCTTATCTTGCTGGATTTCCTGTGTCTTGATACCAAAACGTTGAGCAGCCCTGAGAAGTATGTTGTTAAACAAGGGCTGGTTGTCTATCAGGGAATCTCGTCTGGGTACTCATCAGCTCCTACATCTAGGTTGTAATGGCCAGTGGAGAAGCGTGGTGCCTTGTGGACTGGTTCATCATACAGTTCCACTGGAAGGTGAGATCTCTATCTTGACGAGTCGGTAGATGGACGGGACTGAGAGGCCACAGGTGAAGCGCAAGAGCTTGATGCCTGGGTAGTGGGAGGAGTGTTTGCTAGGCTTTGAAGAGCCTGGCGGTGTTCTTTAAAAAATTTGCAAGAAAAGTCATACGTTTCATAACCCAATCTATATCCTGGGCAGCCCTGTCTGCTAAATGTGGATAATACCTGGGTAGGTAGAGGGGGTAGGTAGGCTACTGTACAACTCTTCCTCATCTACGATAGGATTAAGCTCATCCTCTACGATAGGATTAGGCTCATCCTCTATAGGATCAGAAATGTCCTGTGTAGGAATCCTATCAAGTCCCAGCTCTTCCCTAGGTTTGTCCCTTTTATCTTGCCTGTCTGTGTTCCTGTCTTTGTGAGAGAAATCCCTGGATTTATGTTTCACCCTACGATCTGTGCTCTTAGAAGCTGACATTTTAGAGCTAGAGACCCTAGTAGGGGCCTTGGGGACACGTTTCTCCACTGGACGGGACAGTCCCGACCCCTGGGCTTTTCCCCGGGTGTGGGTCGAGTTTCGACTTTGGGAACGGCTTGTGCAGCGTCCTTCGATGTCAGAAGGCCGGGAGAGGGAGTTTTATGTCTGGCGTCTTTTCACTTAGCGGGCTTGTCATGAGGCAGCCACTCGGGGTGCCCAGGGGACCATAAATCCAAATATTTGCCCTTTGACGACAGCTCTTGGCGTGACACTCACATCGCCGTGGGTTATGTGCTTGGTGTGGGGGGGGGGGTTTGGTGCCTTTGCCGCCGGGTGTCATCCCCACAGCAGGACCGCCTGTCTGCTAGGGTCGGGAGCTTGCACTGGGGGACGCAGAGGTTCCCCGTCGCCCTCGCAGTCCAAGAGGAAGGCATCGATGCCATTGCTGGAAGCTCCTTCAACGACCATGGTGGCCTCGGCCTGCATGGCGTGATGGGCCCAACTTTTCGTCCCATCTTTGAGGGTCTTGGGTCGGAGCAGTTTACAGGCCCGACAATGAGCCTTGTCATGGTCCCTATTCAAGCAGAGGTTACACACCCTGTGCTTGTCGACCCATGTGTACTTTGTATTGCAGGACAGGCAGAATTTAAATGGCGCATGTTCCATATTGGGGGTTGGCAGCCGGGTGACCCAGGGAAGGGGTGGGAAAATCCATGTAGTTATGACCACCCCCCCACTCTCCCTACTGTAAGGCCTAGGCCCGGTGGGCCTTCCGAGGCCGGGTGATTCCGTTGAGATGTCCGTTCGACGGTCAGTCCTGTCTTGAAGTTTTCGCCGCGTCGAGGCACAGCGTCGATAAAGGTCAGAACGATAAAACTAACATTAAACACTTTATAAAAGTCAATGGCGTAAGCCAAAAATGCACTCTGCTTACATGCGACCGCTCACAATGGCGGAAAAAAACAATCTCAAGGACCTCGACGCGTGAGGGATCATGGGTACAGCGGACGTCGCACTATGGATACTATTACTGGCACGCCCTGTCGACATCCCTTTTCGAAAACAACAACTTTAATACTTTGCATCTTCCACTCGATTTCGGCCTATGCATACCATGTGATCTAAGCAGATTACACTAGCAACAGAAATTCTGTTACAAAATTATATGTAAAGCAACATCCTTCCAGAGACATCTTGGCACGAAGCAGCAATGAGGAAGAAAAAGTGGAGCAAAGTTTAAAACAAATGAGTTAGAAGAGAATGCCTAAAAAGACAAGTAATTGCCCATAGAGCAGAGTGACAGAGGAAGGGCCTGCCATAGCACAGCTGCTGCGATACAAAAAGCACAATCCCCTCAGCACATATGTTCTAGTTCAGTGTGAAGGGTCCCCTCTGCTCTATAATTAAGAACTGGGCATATTTGATATCTCGGCGTTCATAGTTTGGTAGTACTGACACCTTCTTGACTGAGACACTGAGGAAATGTATCTCTCACCAGCAAGCCTGTGTGAAGCGAGATTTCCTTCTTAACTTTCCTGTGATTCACTCCATATACGCCTCATGACGTGGCTTCCCAGCTTAAAAGCTTGCACATGAAGAAGTGTCGAGTAAGGGTATCAAACAGTTGAGACAAACTGTCTGGACCAATGCATGCAAGGCAAAGAGCGTACGTGAAGTAAAAAGGACCAGTCCATAACATGTCACAAACCATAGTGGGTGGGGCAATAAAAGCAGAGGTGGAAAAAGCAATTTCGTTTAAAATAAATCTGTACAGCTGCTCAGATATGCTCCCACCTTTACGGCAGAGGAAAGGACTGACTGTTTACCGCAGAAGCATGATTAAAGGAGCAGCTGCAGGGGCACTTCCAGAAATGCTTTTTATTCTTTTTTTAAAATCAATAAAGATCCTCTGCAACATTATCGCTAACCTGTGGCCAAAAGACACTCTCCCATGGGTATGGAAGTAAGATGGTATGTAGGAACACACGTGCACATATTTGCTGAGAGTCAGGGACCAGAGGTAATGGAGTTTAATTTTTGAGTTACTTAAATGAGTGCAGTGGATCTTTTACAAATATGAATAGGATTCCTATGTTGAACGTAAAACAAAAATATAATGTAGCTTGTACGCTGCACTTAATAGTGGAGACCAGGCTCTAAGTGCAGGAACAGGATTCACACCTGTGACTCTCTGGGGTGCCTTGCTTCCAAGACAATTGCATGGCCACAGAGATATTCTCCTAGCCTCCTATTATTGGAAAGAAATTAAAGCACTTCATGAAACCGGACAGACTAAAATGAATGTTGAACGCAAAACGTTTGAAGGGGAGAAAATGTTAAAATACTGATGTTATCCGAGATCTATAATGAAATTCATTCATTTTTCTAGAAACAAAAATTAGTTACTGATGGGAAGATGTTTCCAAGTAAACAACGCTGTGGAAAAGGGGTTTGTGAACTACCCAAAATGTATTTGGGAAAGACCATTCAAAATGATTAACAAAACTTACTGCAGATGATACAACGAGCAGCTGTGATTGTGCCTGGCTTAGGAATGAAGAAAAACTTACCAGAATACTTCTGCTCAAAGTCAGAATGTATTGCAAGCAGAGTGTAATGAGAATAAACGTATTTATTCATAGCGTGGGTCACACTTGCAGACATTGTGAAAATTAAGTGGAACACCTTATCCACTATATCATGAAGGAGATGGACGGGGGGGGTCACATTACAGTAAGGGAGAAAACAAACAAGGGGTGAATAGGGTAAGTATTAGAGAAGGGCTAGAGAGAAGAAAAAAAGACAGTCAAAGACCTGAGGTTGCACAGAAAGGCAGCTAAACACAAAAGAATGCAAGGATGTCTAGAAGGCATAATGAAGCACAACATAGCTTCAGTGTACAAGAAAAGTGCAGCAATGGATTTGTGAGCTATGAAAAAAGGTATGGTCCAAAAAGTGCAGGCATTATTAGATCAGTGAAGACCAAACAAATGTCAAGAAATGATTAAGCCATACATTTTCAACTGCTAGGAATTAGCCTGTTGCATTCCTTGTCATTACATTTCAGCTTATCCATGCCATTACATAAATTGACTAGCCATATACAAACTAGTCTTGTCCCAGCCACCAAAAGAATCTGTTCAGTCAGGACTGCTAATAAGTGTTTTCTGAAGAAGGGCACAAACACCTCCAGACATGTTTCACTCATTTGGGCCCCATCAATAAATTGAACGCAATGTCCCAGGCGCAGCAAGCGTGGGTGCTTACAGTCTGTAGTTGCTATTGTGCCAGGGCAAGAAAGACAAAGCAGGAATGCTACTGCAAGTAACAGCAGTAAGTGAAAAACAGAGGAAAGAGATGCAGAAGACTAAAGATGCTGAAAGGAGACAGCCAAAGTGGAAGTATATCAAGGTAACGAAATAACATGGCTAGACTACAGTGAGGAAAAGTAGGTAGAAAAAATGAAAGTCAAGGCTGAGAGCTTCACAAATGGTGAATCTCAAGTGAAGGTCTACAGATAGAATTATCAGTAGTAAAGGAAAATGCAAGAGAAGAGAATATGAAGGGAGAGCGCTGGAAAGTCGAAAGGTTACATTTGGCAAGTGAATCACCAAAGGAAATGAAGGCGTTTCAATTACCAGAAATCTGTGTCTGAGCCATCAGGAGTCATGTACTCTGCATCTGTGCCATTGTGTAACGTGGGAGACGTTGTCCTGTGTTCCATCATCGTGCAGTCTGTGGATTTGCTCGAGCTCTGTAATAACGGCCAGCCATCTCTGTCATTACTGTCTGGTCTGGAGAAAGGGAGACAAAGGATAAAAGTAAAGCAATAAAGGTGATAA
This sequence comes from Ambystoma mexicanum, assembly GCF_040938575.1. Lineage (NCBI taxonomy): Eukaryota > Metazoa > Chordata > Amphibia > Caudata > Ambystomatidae > Ambystoma > Ambystoma mexicanum. The sequence goes on along the minus strand of NC_090936.1, from coordinate 493,938,378 downwards.
ATTAAAAATATACAACATATGGAAGCACTAGGTCCACAGAGAATTGGCTCTATGGAATGATGGCACTCAGCAGAGCGAGTAAAATGGGGCTCAAAATCTGAACTTAGCACAAGCCGTCAAATAGCTACAAAGGATTCTTGGTGGTTAAGAAATGGTGTGCAGGACACACCTAGTCTGGTGGGGGAGCTCAGAATTCGGTGCCCATTCCAACAGTGAGAATGCATGTGACCACTGTTAGGCAAGATTGTATGCAGTACCCTTTGGGATATTACACCAACCTGGTGTACAACAACTTGCCTGGCAAAAGGTAACCCAACCTTTGGTCTATGTCTGTACTACATAGGTTGGTAGTGTGACTGAGCAGCCAGGCTTATAGCAAGAGGGGTCAATGTGAGCAGTAGGGTTTTTACACAGATTCACAGTGACAAGTACTCATATAAACTCTTACACTCAAGGTTTCTTGATTAAACAGGTCCTAGTTTATTTAACAGTCAGTTGAATGAGCATTCTTCAGAAGGTAGCAATATAAAAGAAACACAAAAATACACTTCAAAATAAAGACTTAGTTTCTCTAAATTAGGAACTACCCATTTGGGATGGCACACAGATTCTTCCTACACCCTGAGGTGACTTAAATAACTAGGACACTGGACATTAATATAATCACTGGTACATTTAGTGCAATACCGAGTTTGGTGTCAAAAGGGTTTGAGAATAAAACAAAGGGTAAACAAATATTCTGAAGCAGTTAAGTACTTTTGAACCCCCCCCCCCCCCCCCCCCAGTAAATTAACCCTTTCCTGGGAGAAAGGTAAAGCACAAAGTCAGAGGTAGGAAGTGTTTTCAGGTAGCCAGCCATTGAATATCAATTGAGCAAAAGTCTAGGTGAGCTGAAGCACTGCTTGCAGGTAAGTAAAAGTTATGCACGATGTTTTAGAAGCTTTCTAGAAAAAAAATAGAATCACTCTAGGGCCCCAAGCTGGGAGGCTTCTGAGAGACAAAGCTGCAAACACTACTGCAAAAGCAACCAAGGCAAGTCTCAACTGACATCTAGCAAGGCTACACAACAAGAGGTAAGCAACCCCTTAGTTTTACAGTACCTTTGTTTTGAAGACATTGGTTCCAGCTGGCTTCTGTTCCTGTGTAGGTCTGCAGATCCTGTTGCTCCTGGGTCTCAGTTGTGGGGACAAGAGGGACGACGTCTGGAGACTCCTGCACTACGAATTGAAGGTTTGGACAGCAATGGGCAAACTTCAGATCAGCAGCACTTTACAGTTTCAGCTCCTCGCGGCTCTCTCAAATAGCACCACTGCGTTTCTCCGATGCCACTATGGACTTTCCTCGCATCTGGTATCCAGCACTCTGTTGAGGTAGCTCAGGCGTGGCCAGCCCTGCTTCCTGGGTGTCGGAGGATCTTCCTGGAACTCGAGTCTGACTTAAAGACACTGACTCAATTCTGGTGTTCCTCTCCCTGGCACTTGGATTCCTGCATCAGCAATGGAAGTACAGTCAGCTCAGAGAGGATTTCCAGATTAGCTCGTCTTGGGGTCGATTGGTCCCACCAACCCAAGGGGAGAAGTCGTCCTTTGCAGGTCTTCTCTAGTCGAGGCAAATTCAGAGCTTCAGCACTGCAGCAGGGCTTCACCGGGCAAACCAATGGTCCAGGAGTTGCAGCAGGCATCTCTTCCAAGTTCTTCTTTGGATTCCTTTGTCCAGTGGTCGACTCTGCCTTACAATCTAAAATCATCGCCTTTTATGAAGGTTTCTCCCATTCATTCCAGCCTAGCGGTCAATTACATATCGGGGTGGCTGTCCTTGCCGGACAGTCAGCAGGCCAATCACCCTTGGGTGCATTCCTGCAACCAAGGGGATTAAGCACAGCGAGTTACGGGCACCTCCCTCACTTCATGCCCCTGCCAAACATCCTGGAGCCAGGGGTGGGCTTCACTCGTGAATCCCGCCTAAGACAAAACAAACTGACCAAACCTGGTTTGGCGCACAGAGTGAATCTCAAGAAGGACCTTTCCATCAAGAAATGGCGATAACAGAAGACCAGGTCCATTTTGACAAAATGGGCACCAATAGGTGCTATACTGCAGCTGTGAAAGCAGCCCGCAGTAAAAGCACACAATGGTATTAAAAAGTAAACCACTACCACCAGCCATGAATTGTAGAAAGGGTAACATAAAATGTTTCATGAGAAACTAGACAAAGGGGATAATAAGTAACCCCTCCAGCACCCTATGGTAAGATAGTGTGTGCTGGGTCTAGCAAGTTACAAAATGTAAGTGAAGTCTGTTAAGTGAGATTTTCACAGAACTGGTAAAACTTCACGACCTGGGTCAACCCCAGAATCTTTTGCTTTACTAGTGGGATATTTTTCCTTAATACCTCAGTGAGTGGGAACCTTTTTCCACACTCGCATAATCAACTCTTTTTATGGGTGCCATTTTTAAGACTCTCCATAGTGTCTTTTTAAAGTTATTCTCTTCAACAACTTATTGGCATTAAGTGTCTGTTGCTGGGTTGCCCTAAAGGAAAAACTTTCCTTTGCTAACCTTGAGAGAACTACAGTTCCCAAGGGTAGAAAGGATCTTTGGATCCCTTTTACATTTTGTTATGTGAAACCAGGACACCCCACCTGATGTGGAGTGCTGGGGAGAAGCAATGTATCCCCTTTTCACATTAAAACTAACAATTCTGTTACAATGACAAGCTTACCTTCAATGGCTGGTGGCAGCGATACCGTGTGTTAATTTGGTGCGCCTTTACCGCAGGCTGTGTGCACAGCTGTAGCAAATGCACCCAAGGGTGCTTATTTTACCAAAATGGCCCGTCTTCTTTTTTCACCATTTTAGCGTTTGTCATTTCTTGTTCCTTCCCTTGATATCCAGGGCAGGAAATTCCTTTGTGTGATTTTAATCTTCAGCGGGAATCCCCTGGACTCCCCGCCCAGGCTCCAGTCTGTTCGTGAGGTCAGGAAGCGAGGGAGGAGTCCAAAACTCCACAGCCCTTTGTCTTACACCTTGCCTGAATGGGGACAAATCCCAGTGGCGGGCTGGCTCTGGCTGTCCTGATTCGACAACCAGACCGCCCCTTCTTGTAAAATGCAGGGAGAGAATGCAGAAGTTGTGTTGTAGTTCCTGATAAACGCTCCAAACCTGTAAGCTGAAGAGTAGTCGACCAATGGAATTTAAACCCAAGAGGATAACGAAGGAAAGCGAAGGAAAGCGAAGGAAAGCGAAGGAAAGCGAAGGAAAGCGAAGGAAAGCGAAGGGAAACCAAGGGAAACGAAGGGAAACGAAGGGAAACGAAGGGAAACGAAGGGAAACGAAGGGAAACGAAGGGAAACGAAAGAAAGCGAAAGAAAGCGAAAGAAAGCGAAGGAAAACTGGCAGCGCGCCTTCCAGCAACCAGAGAGCCTGCAGTGTAACCAGAGCCTGCTTTAGCCCTTCCTTCCAATCGACCTGGGGCCTTCGAAAACGACGACCCCGACCCAGAGCCTGGTGAGACCCACTAGGCTCAAGGAGACCTGCATTTTGAGCCATCATATGCATTGCTGCAACCTTGCATTGTTGCAATACCTCAATACCGTGGGACCTCAAGCCATCCATCGTGCAGTGCACGGTCTCCCAAATTCCGAATCTCGCTGAAACCTCTTGGGCATCCTGGTGGATCTCCAGAGACACAAATCAAGGCCAAAAAGTCCCCTCAACAGAGTGCTGGACCTTTGTAACGATGAGAATTCAACCGCGATTTTATATCTTCTTCTGTGCTCCTTGAAAAGGCGCCAAATCCACAGAACCGCATTCAGCCGCAGGGGAAACCTTGCCTAGAGCCTTCTTCATCAATCCCTGCTGCAAAGTCCCTTCCAAGGTCCTGTTTTCAGTCACCACGACAAGGAATCCATTGACCGAGTCTGGCACCCTGTACTACTTCTCAAGATGGTCCCTCTTCGCTGGGGCTGTAAAAGGGTTCTTCATAAGAGTCAGTTTTTCATCCCAAATGTCATCCAGGAGCGGGACTGAAAGGACTGTCTTACTCTACGCCTCCCGGCACTGGTATAAGAAACTCCTCCTCCTCCAGCGTGAGTTGGAAAAGCTCCAATGATCTGGAGATCATGGCATGGAACAATCCCATCTCGTCTGGCGGAGAGGATCTGGGCAGTGGCGACAGAAGGGCCCCCCCCATCCTGCCATTATCTATGCCCATCGCCGTGTCTGACCCACTCTCACCTGCACAGGGTGGTGGAGAAGGAGGTAAATGGTGGCAAGGTGCAGCAGGTGCCTCGTCCTCTTTGCTGGCAGTTAACCCGTCAGTGGGCAGCCGGCACTGATGCTGCTGGAGGAGGGCAAAGAGGGTGGTGGGAGGGTCGGTGTTGCCGGTATCCTCTGTGTCTCAGAACGTATGAAGGGTAGAGAGAAAGTCCATTGAAAGGTCTCTAGGAGGCATCTGAGGAACAGGGATACACTGCTGGGGCGCAGGAGCAGGGCTACGGCCCTCGTTGTCCTGAGGCTCCTCGAAGGTACGTTAGTCCTTGCTGCCATCACCCTCCTGGATGGTCTAGAAGTAAACTAGTTCATCCTCCTCGGCAGAGGAGATGCCCGTGCCCCAGAGGACACCAACAACACCCCCCCCCCCCTTTATTCGCATCCAGAGGGGAAGGTCTCGGGGAGACGATCAAAATCCACTTCTCCAGGGTGTTCTCAATGGGCTTAAACTAAGTCTACCTGGGAGGAACTGACACCCTTACTGTTGGAGGGGGGCTCTGCAGGACCGCCCCCCGCAGCCTTTGAAAGGGACGCCACCACCACCTCGATATAAGACGCTGCCTTAGTCTGGTGCACCTGGGCCTTCATGGTCACTCCAGACAACTTCTCCTGCTTGGCCTTCTCCTTAGGAGTCGGGGACACCATACCTTGTTTGGTCTTCTCTTTGGTCGTCACCAGGGCCACCTTCAGCTTGTCCGGGTGATCCGACATCCTCTTGGATGAAGTTACAGAGCGATGCAGCTGGTGATTTTGAACGCACCCTGCCCGTTGAGGAGCCCGCCGCAACAGCGTCCCGACAGAAGCAGACTCGCGGTGCTTGGCCTTCTTGTTAGACCCCCCCCCCCGTGGAGGGGCGTCCTCAAAGGACTTAGAAGCCCACTTTCCTGGGAGAGGCACGTGCCTGGGAACCACCTGGTGCAGAGGCCTTGGCCTGTAGCCACGCTTCAAGCCGATGCTTCAATGTGCGTTTGGAAATACCACAGCAAAACGCACAAGTGTCCTCCTTATGCGTTGGGTACAGGCATTTGGAATGCTTACCGTCCATGTAAACATTGTGCAAACCACAGTTGGAACAAAGCTTGAAAAGGGAAGGGGAATCCTTCTCGCCCGACATGATCCACGTTGTGAAGGCCTGAAGACTTCTGGAAGCTTGCATGAATAAATTCAATGAAATCCACCCTTGAGGGGCGATGAAGAATCCGAAAAACAGGTCCCTGTTAATCGGAAGGAAGATCGATGGAGCACATGCGCTCAATTGACCAAAAAAATTGAGTAAACGTACAAAAAAGCAAAATATGCAGCAAAAGCTAGTGAGCTAAGCACGAGTACTGCCAACACTTGAACGTGCAGTAAAAATCTGTAGATGGCGGTCTGAGGAGGGTATTGGTTGTTAGTAGAAAGACAGTTCAGAAATGAAACCAAGTGATTTATTCTTTTACAGAGGATTCCCAGCCTGACAACAGGGAATATTCATCATGCAAATCCATGCCAGACCCCATGCTGGAGAATTGTTTGAATCTCTGCCCTTAGTATCAAGTGATGCTCTTGTGACAAAAGCAAGTCTAATAAGACACAAACGACACCCATGAGGACACAACCCAACATCCCTAGCCAACTCCCAAGCGAACAACCCTCAACCACGCAATAAATGCCACAACAGTTCATACCTGTATAAAGTTAGGTGAGCGTTAGCGTCTACCACAAAAAATAAGCTGTGGATATTGGCAGGGCCACGGACGAAGAGACTTGTGAATGAAAGCAGACGCAGCGCATGGAGATCATTGCAAGCGCTAGCATTGCCACAGTCCAAGGGGGGTAGTAGCAGTAACATGAATGAGCAACCAAATAAGAGGGTGAAGCCAAGGAGACCAAATTTAGGGAGGGAACAAACATGTGCTTACCGATGCCACCCCCTACTAGACTAGATTGGGAATGCTCTCTGGACCAGATACAGGGGACGCACAAAAACATCTGCCCGCCCCGCACACAAACAGGGGCCATGTAGACGGCCGGTACACAACTTGGGCAAGGTTATGCATATGAACAGATGTAATATGGTAAAGGGACTGCGAGCGTTGCACAACCCTGTTCTGGACGTAGACAGTTACACACACCCCACCGAATTAGGAATGGGGAAATCTAGCGCCCCACTTCCAGACAGCAACGTCAATTAACCAACCCACTAATAACTTCAACCTCTGCATACACCTCTCAAACTCTAACCAAACAACCACAAATCTACAACATAACAATCTGCACAAACTTCACTACAACAACAAAACAAGGGACACATGATCCACCACAACAGAACACGACATCTCCCAACAGTATAACACCCCAATCCCAGCCAACAGAATTCCGGGCCGAGGCCGCCAACAGCACATCACTGCTCTGTTGCACTTCTCCAGCTCATCCAACGAACTCCCCACCCACCCCCCACTTTCAGAGCCGCCAGAGCGCCAGGGGACCACTCCGGTGGTGATAGTGTGCAGTACAAATATCCTTTAACATTAACATTCTTGATCTTGGCGGATGGTGGCAAGGTTTTTTTTAGGAATTCAATGATATCCATTGGCCACTTTTGACAACACCCACTGATATGTTATGCCCTCCCGTGTGTGGGCAAATAGTGCATTGCGGACCCCTATTGGGATACATGGGGGGGCATTGACGAATGTGTCATTTGTTGGAGGGGTTAGAGGAGCCTTGAGGCCACACTTCTGCCCAAACTTTACCCCGCCAAAGAACAAGTTACTTCTTACCTTGTAACGTTCTTTCGATGGGATGTTCCTCCGACGTATTCCTTATCTTTGATAGATCATTTCCCAACTTGCTGGCCTTGGAAATTTTTTTTCAGTAGAGGGTGCTGCGCGTCGACATCCCTCGAGCCGATGTCCCTCGATGGCCTCCGCATCGGCGCCGACATCACCACGCGTATAAATAGACTTGCGCAGCGTCCGTTGCTCAGTTCAGTTTTGACGTTAACAGTTTTACATTAATTGGTTATTGACCTTGAAGGAGCGTAAGCTGCAACCACAAGGGAAGTATTACGGCAGCGATGGATGGGAGGGGCGATAAGGAATACGTCAGAGGAACATCCCATCGAAAGAACGTTATAAGATAAGTAGTAACTTGTTCTTCGAAGGGATTGTGTCCTCCGACGTATTCCTTATCTTTGATAGACTCCCATAGCAGTGGTGTGTAATTGGAGGTGGGAGTAAAATGCCATGTTTCCTTTTAGGAAAGAACCGAATGTAATACGGCTTTGCCAAACCTATTCTCTTGACTAGAGGAGGAATCCAGGTTGTAAAATCTTGTGAAGGCATGTGCGGACGACCATGTGCCAGCCGCACACACGTCTCGAACCGGAACCCCTCTTTGGAGGGCCGAGGAGCTGCAATACCCCTGGTTGAATGAGCCCTACGATTTTGAGGAGGCTCTTTCCATGCCAGTTTGTAACATTCCAGGATGGCCAAAATAATCCATCTGGAAATGGTTTGTTTTGTTATCGGTAGTCCCAACTTGTGCCCTGAGTAACCCACGAACAGTTGGTCTGCTTGCCTAATCCTAGCAAGTCTGCGGATGTAAAAGCTTGAAGCCTGCCTTGGGTCCAGCCTATGTAGCCTTTCTTCCTCTTTCCCCGGACGGGGAGGCTGATAGAATGAAGTTAAGGTAATTTTCTGAGTGATGTGGAATTCAGAAACCAACTTTGGGAGGAAATTAGGCTTCACCTGTAGGACAACCTTGTCTTCATGAAAAATGGTATGAGGGAGTTTACAAGATAGAGCTTGTAATTCGCTCACCCTTCTAGCAGATGTTAAAGCCACTAATAAGACCGCTTTAAGGGTGAGAAATCTTAGCGAACAAGAGTGGAGTGGTTCGAAAGGAGTACCCATCAGGAAATTTAAGACTAAATTTAAGCCCCATAAAGGAACCTGGAAAGGTCTTGGAGGGTAGACATTAGTTAATCCCTTTAGAAGAACAAGTTACTTTCTTACCTGGTAAAGTTCTTTCGATGGGATGGTCCGACGACGTATTCCATATCTATGACAGGTAATGTCCACAGCTGTGCTGCTTCAGAAAATCTTTGGCGTCTGCGTCCTGCGTCGATGACGTCGATGCGCCATCCCCGAGGACCTCCTCCGACGGCACCCGATGTGATAAGTAGGACGCACGACGCCCATAGCCTCAGTTATAGTTTTTTCCCAGAACGTGTGCCACCAGTTTTCTGCCTGTCAGAGACACAAGGCCCTGCGGAACGCAAGCTGCAATCGCAAAAGAAATTCTGCAGCGGGGAAGGCAGGGAGGGAGCTATATGGAATACGTCGTCGGACCATCCCATCGAAAGAACGTTACCAGGTAAGAAAGTAACTTGTTCTTCGAGGGGATTGGGTCCTCTGACGTATTCCATATCTATGACAGACTCCCAAAGCAGTACCAAGCAAGGAGGTGGGAAAGAGTTTAGAATACAAATTTAGCATGCCCAATCAAATTGCGGAATAGAGAACTGCCTGGCCAAAGGCCAGATCTTGCCCTCTGATGGAATCGAGGGAGTAGTGACGTACAAAAATATGTACTGAAGCCCAGGTGGCTGCATCACATATGTGATGAATAGGAACTCCCCTCTGCAGGGCAGTAGACGCAGCCACTCCTAGTAGAATGGGCCCCCAAGCCACCCGGAGGGTCCTTACCCACCAAGTGGTAACACTCGGAGATAGCTAAAATAATCCAACGAGACAAAGTCTGTTTCGTCACAGCTTGTCCCAAATGCTTTCCAGCATAACCAATGAAAAGTTGATTGTCCACTCTGACCCGGGACACGCGCAAAATATAAAAGCTCAACGCTCTCCTAGGATCAAGCCTATGGACCCTCTCCTCTTCCTTACAAGGATGTGGAGGATAGAACGCCGGAAAAACAACCTTCAGGCTCAAATGAAATTCCGAAACCACCTTCGGAAGACAAGGACGAACTCTAAGGACAACCCTGTCCTTCTGAAACACAGTGAAGGGTGGCTTAACTGAACGTGCCTGTAACTCACTCTGCGAGCGGAAGTAACCGCAACCAAAAACACAGTTTTAAGAGTGAAGTCTCAAAGGGCAAGAATGTAAAGGCTCAAACGGAGCACCCATAAGAAACTTAAGGTTCAGATCCCAACCGGGCACCAGAAAAGGTGACGGAGGGAACACATTAGTGAGCCCTTTCTAAAACTGCGCAATCAAAGGAATCTTAAAATAGGAACACTCTTCAGACGAGCGCTTAAAAATGGACAGCGACGTCAGGTAACCTTTAATAGTCCCCACTTGCAAGCCCCTGTGGGCCAAAGAAAGCAAAAAAGACAGAACCATGGGAATGTCACATTCAAAAGGATCCACATTCTCAACTCTGCACCAGTCGCAGAACTTTCTCCAACGGCAACGGTACAGAGACTTTGTTGCCGGCCACCTGGCCGAGAGCAACACCTCCATCACATCTTCAGGGAGGTCCCAATCCTTATACCTCAACCTTTCAGAAGCCAAGCGTGAAGATTGAGGGATCTGACCTCTGGATGGAGAACCTGACCCCCCCCTCCCGTGAGAGCAGATCGTCTCGGTAGGGAAGACGTGGAGGGCAGATGGACTAGAAGGTACCACGTCCTCCGGGCCTACGCCGGAGTGATGAGGATCATCCGGGAACCGAACCTCCGTAACCTCTGCAGCACTTGCGGGATGACGGGGACTGGAGGAAACGCGTACAGCAGCGGGAATGACCACTCCACCACGAACACGTCTCTTAAGGCTCCTTTTGGAGGAAATTCCCGCGAGCAGAACCTTTCGCACTTCCGGTTGACACTGGAGGCGAAGAGATCCACTTGAGGGGTCCCCCAAAGGGCAAAGATCTTCAGGAGAATCTCCTGAGCCAGCTCCCATCCGTGAGAGATCGAGCTCTGCCTGCTCAGAGCGTCCGCAGTCTCATTGTAGTCTCCGGCCAGATGAACAGCCAAGATCGAAACTTCCTGCTGGATGGCCCAAAATTCGAGCTGCATCGCCTCCCTGCACAGCGGACATGACCCTGCCCCCCCCCTTTTTGTTGAGGTAGTGCATGGCCACCATATTGTCCGTTAGAATCAAGACACTCTTTCCGCGCAGTGGGCAGAAAAGCCTTCAGGGCTAGCCTGACGGCCCTCAACTCCAACAGATTGATATGGAGTCTGGACTGCGACGGAGACAAACGACCGCTGACGGTCAACTCGTTGGCATGAGCTCCCCATCCCGTGAGGGATGCGTCCGTCACGATCGTCACCTCCGGCCAAGGCAGCCAAAATGGGGCCCCCTTCATCAGATTGCCCTTGACGGCCCACAACAGAATTTCCCGGGCCACCGAGGGCGGCAACTGAACAGGGTCCGATAGCCTGCCAGAGGACTGACACCACTGGAGCTTCAGTGCCCACTGCAAAGATCTCATCCGCAGACGAGCCTCTGGCACCAGAAGAATGCAGGATGCCATGAGGCCGAACAGTCTCAAGAACTCGGACGCTGGGAGATCCTGGGCAAACTGAAACTTGTGCACCATCTGCTGAATGTGAAGAACCCTCACTTGAGGAGGAAAACACTGCCCCAGGGACGTGTCGGGCACTGCTCCGATGTACTGGAGCCGCTGCGTTGGTGTCAAATGGGACTTCTTTAAATTGAGGGAGAAGACCAGCCTGTGAAGGGAGTGGCAGGTGACGGACAGATCCAGGACTTGCTCGGGAGAGCTCCCCCTGATCAACCAATCGTCCAGGTAGGGGTAGACATGAATCCCCCTTTCCTGAGATGCGCTGCCACCACCACCATGAGCTTGGTGTAAACACTCGGGCGGAGGTCAATCCGAACAGCAGGACCCGAAACTGAAAGTGCGAGTCGCCAACCGTGAACCTCAGGTACTTCTTGTGCTTGGGATGGATCTGGAAATGGAAGTAAGCATCCTTGAGGTCGAGAGACACCAACCAGTCCTGAAGTTGAAGGGCCTGGAGGACTTGAGAAAGAGTCACCATCTTGAACTTGTCCTTCCGGAGGAGTTTGTTCAAACCGCGCAAGTCCATGATGGGTTTCAATCCCCCGTCTTTCTTTGAAATCAAAAAATAAGGGGAATACCATCCCTTGTTCCTCTCCGCTACAGGCACCAGTTCTATGGCGCCTTTCTCCAGCAGGGCTTGAATTTCCTGCGCAAGGAGCGGATCCAGACACTTCAAAGAAGGGTTCCCTGGTGGATTGTCGTGAGGCCTCTGCCGAAAAGGAAGACAGTAGCCGTGCGTTATGATCTCCAGAACCCACACATCCGAAGTAATGGCTTGCCACTCTACAAGATGCTGCGACAGCCTCCCCCCCCCCCCAACCAGCGAACCATGGGACCTGGCCTCATGACTGAGTGGTAGAGGCTGCGGCGTTGCCTGAGGGTAAAGAGGCAACTGCCCGAGCGGCCTTGGCACCTAGAGTACCTTTATTTCCACCTCTGGCACTCTTACGATGGCCTCTGACTGCTAGCTCCCCTCGCTTTACTGAAGGACAAGTAATAGCGAAAGGAACCTCCCCTCCATTGCTGTCTCCTAGGACGAAAAGTCGGAGGTTGGCGAACTGCAGCGCCCAAAGACTTTGCTGCAGCTTTGGAGGTCTGCAACCTCTCAAGGCTCTCGTCAGCCTTGCTGCCAAAAAGGTGTTCACCGTCAAAGGGCACGTTGAGGAGCAGGGACTGCACATCAGGCGCAAACCCAGACTTCCGCAACCACGCAAACCTGCGCATTACGGTGCTCGCCGCCATGGACCGGCTGACACAATCCGCCAAGTCCAAACCCGACTAAACGGCCTCACACATAGCATCCTTGCCATCCTGAACCATAGCAAGGAAACCATCCCGTTCGTCCCCTTCGGGAATATGTTCAGCCGCTAATGCAACACAGTTCCACAGAGTGTGTGTGAGAAACGAGACAAGGCAGATGGAGTTGGCCGCCTGAAGCGTCATACCCCCTGAAGAAAACACTTGCTTCGCCCAGCCGTCAAAACGTTTGTCGTCCCTATCCGGAGGGATGGTAGGATACGACGCCTGCTTTGCCGGGGCCATAGCCGCCTGCACCACCAAACTCTCCTGAGTGGGGTGCCTAGACAAGTAGCAGGGGTCGCTACTGGCTGGACGGTATTTTCGCGACAAAGACTTGCCCACTGCCGGGAGACTCTCCGGAGCAGTCCAAGCCGCCGCCACCCTTCTCTGCAGAGCCATATGGAAAGGCAAAACCGGGCCAGTGGGGGGACCGAGATCAAGGATGTCTGAGATCATCCTGAACGAACTCCCCTGGGGGAGCTGACCAACCCAAGTACTCGGTGACCCGAGACATAAGGCGCCGATATGAAGAATCGGCATGAGTGCCAGGCTCCGGCCTACAAAACTACACCTCCGGAGAGGTGTCCAGTCCACTGGCATCATGCAGCGACTGCCGCAAATCATCAAACTGGCTATGGCCCGAAATAAGGTCATCTGGAACCGTAACCGGAACCAAGCCCCAATCAGAGCCTTCATCACCCTCTGAAATGTACTCCAGGCGGGGAGAGGAAGACCTCTGTGGACCAAAGCAGTGCCTGACCTTAGCCATAGCCGTTCTAGGGGCAAACCCCATGCCACGGGGCCCCTCTGACACCACCACCTCGAAAGGCGTCGAGGGCGCCGAACGAGTCGGCGTCGACAGAAATGGCATGGACGTCGAGCGAATTGACGACGTTAGCTGCAGTTCCGCCAGCATCGGCGGCGTCGACACAGGCCTCGAAGCCGGAGCTCTGAGCGTGTCTCTCGACAACCCCCTCGGAGGCAGAGCCTCGAGAGAAATCGTCGACGACCTCGGCGCCACAGGCGTCGACGTCTTCTTCGAAGACGGCACAGGATCACGCGGTCACGAGCGCGTCGAGGACCGGGACCTGGAACAGGCATGGCGAGAACGGCTACCCTTGTCCGAGCGGGACCTCTCCCGCGAGCCGTGCTGACCACCCGAGCCCGAAGGCATACGGGCGGTGTCTCTCGACCGGTGCCGACCGACCCCACTCGGAGGCGCGGATGGACCGGTGCCCTGCGATTCAAGAATCGCTAGCATCTGCTTCCCGAAGGAAGCCCATTCCTCCGGTGTCGCTTGCATGGAGGGATAAGCAACCCGCCGACGGGTGGAGTCCTCGTAAGAGGACGGGGAAGGCGACCTATGCCGGTGCTTCCAGGAATGCCTCGAAGAGGCAGAGGAGTGGCGAGACCGACTCCTGGAAGGAGACCCACTGGACTTCCGACGATGATGCGGAGAGTCACCCCTCGAGTCATCTGTTGAAAGCCCCGCAGACCTAGACTTCCGGGGCTTAGACACCCGGCCTACCGACAGCAGCTTCTTGCGTTCCCGCAAGGCCTTTGCTGTGAGCGACTGGCAGTCGACACAGTCGTCCATATCGTGGGCCTCCCCGAGGCACCAGAGGCAGGCGTCATGCAAGTCTGTGACCGACATCTTGGACCCACAGTCCCCGCAGGTCTTGAAGCCCGGACGCAGGGTTGAAGATGAGAAAGACATCGCCACAAACAGGTCTTCACAACAAACCGAACAGGTTCAACGAACCGAGAAGTGAAAACAACAAACTCCAACGAGTCTAGGGGTACCGAGATTCACGAAGCGAACACGGTCGTGGAAAAAACGGAACTGAGGCTATGGGCGTCGTGCATCCTACTTATCACATCGGGTGACGTTGGCCGTCGGAGGAGGTCCTCGGGGACAGCGCATCGACGCAGACGCCAAAGATTTTCCCAAGCAGTACAGCTGTGGACATTACCCGTCAGATATGGAATACGTCGGAGGACCCAATCCCCTCGAAATTATATTACTAAGGGTAATTTGAAATACAAAGGCTCCTCCGCAGTGCGCTTGAAGATAGATAGCGCTGCGAGATAGCCCTTGATAGTGCCAACTTGAAGGCCTGAATTTGCCAAGTACAGTAGAAAGGATAACACCGTTTGTGTACCACATGAAAAGGGGTTGATATTCTCTTCTCTACACCAGCTGCAAAATTTGTTCCAACAGCAGCGGTATGAAGACTTTGTTGCTGGCCTTCTGGCCGAAAGCAACACTTCCATGACGTCATCAGGGAGGTCCCAATCCGTGTATTTCAACATTTCAGAAGCCAGGCGTGAAGGTTGAGGGTTCCGATGTCTGGATGGAGAACCTGACCTCCCTTCTGTGAGAAGATTCTCCTTGAGTGGAAGACGAATTGGAGGGCAGATGGACATGTCCAGAAGGTCCGGGTACCACGTTCTCCTGGCCCAGTCCGGGGCAATTAGGATCATGGTTCTCCGGAATCTTCTCAACCTCCTGATCATTTGAGGAATGACAGGGACTGGTGGAAACGCGTACAGGAGTGGAAACTCCCAGTCCACTACGAACGCGTCCCCTAGAGCTCCTCTCGGAGGAAATTCCCTTGAACAAAACAGATCGCACTTCCTGTTGGTACTGGTGGCGAACAGATCCACTTCAGGGGTTCCCCAAAGGGCGAAGATCTCCTGAAGGACTTCCTGAGCTAGTTCCCACTCGTGGGAGACTGTGCACTGCCTGCTCAGAGCGTCCGCCGTCAAGTACTTCTCTCCAGCTAGGTGAACTGCTGATAGTGAGATTCTTTCTTGAATTGCCCAAAACCAGAGCTGCATTGCCTCTCTGCACAGTGGCAGTGATCCTACGCCTCCTCTTTTGTTGAGGTAGTGCATGGCCACTGTGTTGCCCGTCATTATCAGGACATTTTCGCCCTGTACAGATGGCAGAAAAGCTTTCAGCGCTAGTCTAATTGTTCTCAGCTCTAACAGGTTGATATGTAGTTTGGACTCCGATGGAGACCAACGACTGCTGATGGTCAAGTCGTTGGCATGGGCTCCCCACCCTGTGAGTGAGCCATCTCCGACTACTGTCATCTCCGGCCATGGTTGCCAAAACAGTTCCCCCTTCAAGATGTTTTTCTGGCAGGCCCACCACTGAAGGTCTCAAGCCACCTTGTCCGGAATCTGAAGGAGGTCTGTCATTCTCCCTGAGAATTGCGACCACTGAGTTCAGTGCCCACTGAAGAGATCTCGTTCTCATGTGAGCCTCTCGCACAAGGAAGATGCAGGATGCCATGAGGCCTAGCAACCTCAAAAAGTCGAAGGCTGGGATACGTTGGGCATTTTGAAACTTGGTGACCATCTGCAGAATATCTTGAACCCTCACCTCTGGTGGCGAGGCTTTTCCCAGGGAAGTGTCCAGGACCGCTCCAATGAACTGGAGTCTCTGTGATGGTATCATCTGTGAATTCTTTAAATTGAGGGAGAAGCCCAGTTTGTGAAGGAAGTGGCAGACAATCTAGCTGGACCTGAGCTTGTTCCGAAGATACAGCTCTGATAAGCCAATCGTCCAGGTAGGGGTAGATGTGGATCCCTTCCCTCCTTAGACTTGCATCCACTACTGACATTAGCTTGGTGAAGACCCTCGGGGCGGAGGTCAGCCCAAATGGCAGAACTAGAAATTGATAATGAGAGCCGCCAATTGCGAAC
This sequence comes from Ambystoma mexicanum, assembly GCF_040938575.1. Taxonomy (NCBI): domain Eukaryota; kingdom Metazoa; phylum Chordata; class Amphibia; order Caudata; family Ambystomatidae; genus Ambystoma; species Ambystoma mexicanum. Next base: position 493,922,559 of record NC_090936.1, on the reverse strand, counting down.
CTCGGGTATTTCCTGTGTTTGAGATGGATTGGCACAAGGAAATAAGCATCCTGGAGGCCCAGAGATACCAGCCAGTCCTGGAGCTGGAGGACCTGGAGAATCTGAGAGCGAGTTATCATCTTGAACTTGTCATTCCTGAGGAACTTGTTCAATTCTCATAAGTCCAAAATAGGTCTCAGTCCTCCGTCTTTCTTCGGTATGAGAAAGTAGGGGGAAGTACCAGCCATTGTTCCTCTCCGCTACAGGTACTGGTTCTATGGAACCTTTCTCTACCAGGTCTACATTTTCCTGCAAGAGGAGCGGATCTGGAACTTTCAGAGAGCTGTTCCTCGGTGGATGACTGAGGGATACGTAGAAAAGGCAGGCAGTAACCTTGGGCAACTGTCTCCAATGCTCAAGCATCTGACGTAATAGCCTGCCATTCCGTCAGATGTTGAGTTAACCTGCCCCCTACTGGCGTTTTGTGAAGAGAGTCCTCAGAGCGGTTTGGAGCCGGCTGATGCAGTGCCGAGGGTAAAGAAGCACCTGCTGCTGCTGCGGCTTTTGTATTTTTACCCCGTCCACCTCGGTGAAATTTCTCTGACCCCTTTGAACCAGCTGTCCTCTGCCCTTTCCGAATGCGGAATAGAAGCGAAAAGACTTACCTCTCCAAGAGGTTCCTGAGGGGCGATATGGTGTCCGACGGATTGCAGCTCCTAGGGATTTTGCTACTGCTTTTGAGGTTTGTAGTTTTTCTAAACTGTCATCCGCCTTCTTACCAAACAAGGAAGAGCCGTCAAAGGGCATATTCAAGAGTCTGCTTTGCACAACTGGAGCAAAACCAGACTTTCGCAACCAAGCAAATCTCTGGGTTGTTGTACTTGCCGCCATGGCCCTGCTGATGCTGTCAGCAGAATCGATGCCAGTTTGAAGGGATTCGCACATAGTGTCTTTACCATCCTTAATGATGTTTAGGCATGCTTCCCTTTCTTCTCCCTCCGGGAGGCAGTCAGCCGCTCATAAAGCACACTCCCAAAGTTTGTGGCTGAACCTTGCGAGCATACAAGTAGCATTGATGGATTTCAACGCCATGCTACATGCGGAAAATACTTTTTTGGCCATAGAGTCATATCTCTTATCCCTGTCCTGTGGAAGAGTAGGGTAAGCCGATTTACTACCTGCTGAAGTAGCTGCCTGAACAACCAGACTCTCCGGAGTTGGGTGTTTGGATAAATATTCAGGTTCAGCAGAAGACACCTGATATTTAGCTAATAATTTTTTGTTAACCGCCGGGATTACCTCAAGTGCTTCCCAGTTTGCCAATATTCTCCTTTGTAATACCGCATGAAATGGCACCACAGGATCCTCCTGTGGACCTTTGACCAAGATGTCTGTGAGGTCGTCTTGCTGAAAAGCAGGTGAGGGTGTGGACCATCCCATAAACTCTATTATCCTTGCCATCAAGGATCTATAAGGGGTTTCAGCATGTTCCCCTGGGTCTGGTGTGGCAAATTCCACTTCTGGGAAAGTGTCCAACCCCCTTGCTTCCTATAGGGATTCATGAAGGTCTTTCCTCAGAGGAAAATTCCTCTGGTGCAGGAGTTGCAGATCCCTGCAACTCAAAAGGTCTTTCCTGATCCGAATCCTCCCCTTCTTCATAAATAGAAGGTAAGACTCTGGAGTGATCAGGTCTATAAAATTGTATAAATCCCATTCCCAGAGCAGAAGGAGCCAAATTCGTCATGATTGGCTGGGAAAACAGACGACGCGGACGTTAAAGGCATCGAAGCCATCGAAAAAGGTGTCGAGAAAGGTGGTAGAGGCCTCGAACTCTAGAGTATCGGGATTCTACTCGAGGTTGTCGACGATATTCTCGTGCTCGAGACTCTGGGTATGGCCACTGGATGTGAGGTGGCCGTGGGTTTATACTTTCTCGGCGTCGACTCGACTGACCTGTGCGAAGAACCCTTCGATAACGGCGTCGACAACGCCGATCTATGTGTCGAAGGGATCTTCGATGGCGGCAGCAAAGACGCAACTTTGCCTTTACTGGAGGGTTCGTGACGCTCTCGAGTGGCTTCTTTCCCCGGGTACTGCGACTCGCAGCTTTTTGATTTTTCGGGTCTTTCACCTAGGGTATTAGCCTCAGCAGTCTTCGAGGGGATCAAGGCTGCTTTCTCGAAGACGCTTAGCATCTTTTTCCTGAATTCCTCCCACTCAGCCTGAGAGTTATGGTTTGTGGGGCAGGAGACCCTTTTTGGGGAAACGGAAGACGAAGACGAGGAAGGGCATCTTCGACGTCTTTTTTGAATGCTTAGATCTCGAAGAGTGATTGGAACTGCTTCGAGACCTAGAACGAGAATGTTTTTTGTGATGGCGAGGAGACTAATGTCTCGACTCCACCGAGGAAACTTTCGAAGAAGTTCTAACTGCCTTACCTCTCTCGAGCTTCCCCTTACGCTCCTTCAAGGCATTCGTCGTCATGGACATGCAGTCCTCGCACTCCGAACAATGGTGCTCGATTCCCAGGCACCACAAAAACGACCTTTTCTTTCCACAGTCTCAACATTTTTTGAAGCCGGACCGTGGAGTCGTCGGTTCGGGTGAAGAAGCCATCGATAATGAGTCGGTATTCACAAGGAATATATTGGTATATTTGACTGAAGAACTGAGCAACCATATTCCGAGGCCCCAAGAAGCGCAGAAAAATGGAACTGAGCAACGGACGCTGCGCAAGTCTATTTATCCATGTGGTGACGTCGGCGCCGATACGGAGGCTGTTGAGGGACATCGGCTCGAGGGACGTCGACGCGCAGTGCCGTCTACTCAAAAAAAAAATTCCGAGGCCAGCAAGCTGGGAGATCTATCAAAGATAAGGAATACGTCGGAGGACACAATCCCTTCGAAATATTATTTATTGGACACCTGCCCTGATGTTTTTAATGTCTCATGCTTCATTTTTGCAGTTTCAACCGCGTAAACTGCTTTACCAAACTGTACATATTCCTCTATTGGCATGACTAAAGCCAGAATTGCATAGCCAGGAGTGGCACTTTAGTAGGTTGCCCTCTGCTACATTTCAGCCTGCAGTTTCAGTGGCATTTAGGGTGTTTTTGAGAATATTATGAGCCACCTGCTATCCCTTCAACATTTTTAAGTAATTGTGACTTAAGAGGTTCTTGAACAGAATCCAGATGGTTCTGCACTGAGTGCCATTGCACACATGCCAAGCTTCGAGCGGACTTTGTGAGATAGTTTAACCAGCTGCTCATGCAGGCTATGTATGCCAACCACTGATAAATCTGTCTGGAGTGGCTTTGGCCGATCGATGCCTTTTTTTTAACTGGAATGGGAAGGCTATCTTGGCTAGATTTGGGTGGAGTCAAACACCTGCTTACCGCGCATACAGAACGGTCCGACAGAAATAAGCCGGACCAAACTAGGACACGGTTATGAATATGGGTGGGCGTCATGTGTGGAAGAGGCGGTGGGCCGGTCCCAGATCTGGATGGAGGCGTGGAGATGCTTGCGCACCCACTCGGAGAGTAAATATGGAAGTTTAGCCCTTCGCTTCCTAACAGCTATGCCAGCTAACCAATCCACTAACAAGTTTCAGGCCTCTGCATACAATTCTCAAACTAACCAGCCCAGCCAACAGAGTTACCAGACTGAGGCCACCAACAGCACATCACTGCTCTCTTGCACTTTTTCAGCTTATTCACACTAACTCACACCCCACTTCTGTTCCCCCTCCCCCCGCGCCCTTCCCTTTTCTGTCAGAGCCGCCAGAGCACCACTCCGGGGGTGATAGTGCGCAAACAAATATCCTTCAACATTAACAATTGTAGCATGCAAGCAACAGTGTCATTCCCTATGCACGTACAATAGGGTCCTGACGGAGCTACACTTTTCCCTAGGGCGTAGTTTTTTACATTATCTGGAGGAGCTTCAGCATTAGACAAGGGGACCCCGGCTCTTTTTCCAGTAATGGGAACGACTAATGAATCAGAATTTTAAATGGCGCCTAATATAAAGTGGGTCTGTAGGTGCAGGTATAAAAAACATCTCTGCTCTAGGGTTTACCATCATTGTAAGGGATGGTGTGGTCAAGTAAGGTTGGATACGCTTTTTTTTAATAGATTCCAGGAATGGTATTGATTGGTGAACAGATTTTTTTCTCATTCAGAAAATGATCCACAGAGTATCTTACAAACACTTGTTTGAATTTTGAAATGATTTGCAGCTTTACTGAGCAGGTCATTAAATAAGTTGGTTGTCAATAGGAGAACTGGTTTCAGGATCCCAACATCAGGAGACATACAAGTTACTTACCAACTGGTAACATTCTTTCGACTGGATGTTCCTCCAATGTATTCCTCACCTATGACATGTAATGTCCACAGCTGTGCTGCTTCGGAAATGTATTCGGCAGAGGGCACCCTGCGTCGATGGCATCGAGTCGATGTCCCCTGAAGGCCTCCGTCGAGGGTGACGTCATCAGATGGTCTAAGCAGCACGCACAGCGCCCATAGCCTCAGTTCAAGTTCCCTCCCCCCCCCCACCCCCCCTCAACTTTTGGCACATGTGCCCATAATACAGCATTGACTGCACTTAGCCTTGTTGGAACGAAAGCTGTAATGGCATGGGAAATTGAGAGGGGTAGGCTGAGAAGGCGATGAGGAATACATTGGAGGAACATCCAGTTGAAAGAACGTTACCAGTTGGTAATTAACTTGTTCTTCGAATGGATTGTGTCCTCCAATGTACATATTCCTCATCTATGACATTCGGGAGATCCCAATCCTTATATCTCAACCTTTCAGAAACCATGCGTGAAGGTTGAGAGTCTTGACCTCTGGATGGAAAACCCGACCTTCCTCTTGCGAGAGAAGATGCTCTCTTTGGGGAAGACTTATCGGAGACTGCGTCTCTTCATGCCGCCACCAAAACGAAAAACTGATTAGTCTTTCTAAGTGGTCGAGTACTTTCCATGTAGAACACGACAGCTCTGCATACATCCAGTGTGTGCAGGGTACTTTCTCCCAGGCTTGAAGGATTTTGAAAGAAAGTTGGTAGTTCCATTGACTGGTTCACATGGAACTTTGAAATGAATTTAGGTGCAAATCTAGGATGAGTGTGCAGAACCACCTTGTCTTTGTGAACTGTTACGAAGGGGTCTAGGATCGAGAGCGTTTTTAGTGCACTTACCCCTCCTGATGGAGGTAATCGCTATTAAAAAAAAGCAGTCTTAAGGGTGAGGTCTTTAAGACTTGCCTTGTGCAGGGACTCGAAAGGAGCCCCCATAAGCCTAGTCAACACCACATTTAGGTCCCATCCGGGAGCTGGGTTAGAAATGGGAGGATTAATTCTTTTCACTCCCCCCATGAAAGCTTACATAACTGGTATCTTCCACCATGACACACTGTTGTGATGTAGTGTAGGCTGAAAGTGCAGCTAGGTGTACCTTTATGGAGTTGAAGACCAGGCCTGAGTCAAGTAAATGAGTTGGGTATAAAATAATGTGTGCGGGGAGGGCAGTTAATCGGGTTAATGCTCTTTGAGTTGCACCAGATGACAAACCGTTACCATTTACTGGAATAGCACTATCTGGTGTTCGGCTTTCTTGCCTCCCTGAGAATGTCCATACATCTCTGAGGGAGTTGCAGGTGTCCAAACTCTGACCTCAGGAGCCAAGCCGCTAAATTCAATGTCTGTGGGCATGGGTGAAGCGTCTCCCCTCTGTCTTGCAACATGTTTTACGGGCAAGGCAGTTTGACTGGAGGAGATGGGGACATCTCCAATAGATGAGAGAACCAGGGTTGGCGGGCCCACATGGGGGCCACCAGTATCATTGTGACTGGTTGCTGGTGCATCTTGTGCACTATTTTGAGAAGGGGGTGGGGGTAAGCATAGACAAATCTCCCTGACCATGTTATCCAGAGTCTGTTCCCTTGGAGGGGTTCTGGGGGTACCTGGAGGTGTAATCTTGGCATTGAGCGTTCTCCAGAGTTGCGAACAGATCCATCTCTGGGAAGCCCCATTCTGCAAAAACGCTGGAGACTATGTCTTCGTGTAATCGCCATTCGTACTCCCTGGGCAACAGAAAGTCTCTGCCGAGTATGTCTGCCAGAAGATTGAGTTCCCCTGGAACACGTTGTCATAGTAGGAACATGTTGCATTTCAGAGCCCACTTCAAACTGTCTCAGAACATTTGGGACAGCCCTGGAGAATGAGTGCCCCCTTGTTTGTTCAGTTGTTACATGGCCATGGTGCTGTCTGAAGATCAGGATCATCTTCCCCTGCAGTTGTGTCTGGTAAGCTTTTAGTGCTTTGAACACTACCAATAATTCCAACAGGTTTATGTGGTTGGATGCTATGTCTGACGACCAAACTCTCTGCGCTGTCTGCTGAAGCAGGTGAGCTCCCTCACCCTGTAAGAGACGTGTCTGTGGTTAGAGTGGCTTACACTGTGGGGGTGGCAAAGTATTTCCCTTTCAAGAGGTTCTCCCTCCACCACCACTGCAGCGAGAGAACGAGGCCGGCGAGACAACTAGATCATTCCACTGTCCGCTGGCCTGACACCACTGGCTGTTGAGCCACTGTTGCATTGGGTGCATACGCAAGCGCATGTGAGGGACCAAGTAGATATATGACGCCATCATTCCTAGCAGACGCATATCCCAGCATACACAGTCACCTCTTGACTGGCTACATACTAAGGGATATGAAACATATTTTGGACCCTCTCGGAGGGGAAGACGAGGCAGTCCTTGGTTCAAATTAGAGGCCATAGGAACTGTTTGACCTGACTGGGGTCTAGGCTGGATTTCTTTTCCTTGATAAAGAATCCCACACTGAATAATATATCTATTGGTAAGGATAGACCTGAATGGATTGCCTGCGCAGATGTGCTGCTGCCACCGCTAGTACTTTTATAAATACCCTTGGTACAGATGCTATGCCGAAGGGTAGTCCTTTGAACTGATAATGCTTGCACTATATCATAAACCGGAGGTATTTCCTGTGTGCTGGCAACATTGAAATATGAAAGTAAGCATCTTTCATGTCCAGTATTTCCATGTAATCCCCCAGAGTTAGCAGTGGGATTACTTCCTGCAGTGTGACCATGCAGAACTTTTGTGGCTTTACAAACCTGTTCGCTGGGCGCAGATCTAGAACAGAGCGCATGGTTAGATCTTTTTTGGGTACAAGGAAGTACACTGAATAAAAACCTTTTACCTGTGCCAGAGGTACGATTTCTATGGCTCCTTTCTCCTGTATTGTTTCTACGTCCTGCAGAAGAATGTGAAGATGGTCTGGTGTCAGTCATCTTGCTCGTGGAGGTCTGAATGTTGGGGACTGGTTGAATTCTATACAGTACCCGCAGGCCACGGTCTTTAGCACCCACTGGTCTGTAGTGAACACCTCCCGTGCCTGAAGTATCGATGTTATCCTGCCCCCGACCGGGGAGGCATGGGAGGGGATCCGAATCTTCAGGTCATTTTGAGCCTGAGGCCGAGGAGCCTCTGGGGTTAGAGATCCAGCCTCTTCCTTTACCACAGCATTGACCCCTTTGGGGATACAAGGTGGTGTACCCACTATTTCCCTGTGTAGAATTCCAATTGTTTCCCATTGAGTATTGTTGGCGAGGGCAGCGTTGGTCACGAAAACGCTATTTGGACCCAAAGCCTCTTCTTGTAGAGGGTCTTTGTGAAATCTGGTCCAGTGTTTTTAAGGTGTCATGCTCCTTTGTCATTTCAAGGGCCTCATCTACCACCTTCTTAAACAGGTTGGATTCTTCCACAGGTTTATTAGTGACGCCTGCGTTTCTGGCTTAAATCCAGAGTTCCATTGCCAAGCATGTCTTTAGGAGTGTGCCATTCATAAGGGCTCGACCGCCCATTTCTGCGGAATCCAAAGTATTGTTAAGAACGCTTTGGTTCACCTGACTGCCTTCAGAGATAGTGGAGAGGAGACGAGTATGTAGGGGTTCCGGAACCTCCTGTATGCCTTCCTGTAGTAAAGCCTACTGGGCATCGGCGTAGCTGGCCAACAAGGTATTGTTGGCAATGCACGTTGAGAACGCGGACGCAACCGTGATCGTTTTTCCCCGGCCGTACAGTCATTTCCCTTCCTTATCTGCCAGTTGACAAAGGGACCCCTGCCCGCTTTCACGTAGTAGTCACCACCAGGGAGTCTGGGGTGAAATGACCTCTGATATACAGAGGGTCTGATGGAGAAGGGCGAAAGTTTCTATTTGCGGGTTGACACCTCTTGTGTGAGCAGGTGTCAATAAGGATGGCAACAGACGTTTCTTAGTTGAATTGAGGAGGGGAATGACCTGGCTAGCTGGCAGTTTCTCCTTAAGGATATCTTCCACGAAGTAAGCTTCGGGGACCGCCTCATCCATAGCAATATTAAAATGATCAGCTGCTTTACGAAACATTATGTTAAAAGTCAATTGGTCATCCACTGGCGATGGTTGTTGCCTAGTGGGAGTGTACTGGGGAGAGTCCAGGCACAGAACATCAGGGTCCTGATCTGGGGATTGCCATGGTTGGGGGTTACCCACATCTGGGCTTTCTTGCCAGCCCTCTATGGGCTCATGCATGTCCTCAGGGTTGATGAATTCCTCATCCTGGGTATAAGCATGAACGTCATCCTCTTTTAGGTCGTAATTGTACATACCTTCTAAAGAGGGGTCAAAAAGTCTTGGAAACTTAGCTTTGGGGTCCACAGGGCGCTCATCCCTTGGCCTCCTTGGTGCGGGTTGTTCTGAACGGGAAACAAACCTGTCCAGCCTTTCCATACAGTTCTCAAACTTTTCTCTAGTCCAAACAGAGGACCTAGAGCCGGCTAGAGGTGGACAGATGTCTTGATCGTGTTAATCCGTCAAAAAGCATCAATATTTTCGTCTCATTGTCGAGAATAGTAGTCTTTCGCCCTCAGAGAACTCCTCCTGGGGCACCGACAGTTGAGACGTCTCTGTGCTTCTCCTTCGACTTATGTGTGGGTTCCGGTACCCGCCTTAGGCCATCCTTGGACCTCAACGGATCCTTGGGCCTTTCCCTGGGCCTCCGTGCATCCCCAGCCTGCAGCTTCTGAGAATCGGCGGCGCCAATCCTGGCTAAGATACCGGCGACGTCTTCCACGGTGGGGAGGCACATAGCTTCAACCTGCGAGGGGGTCCTCTTTGCCGGTGCCAAGGCCTTGTCCTCAACGGTTGAGTTTCAGCTGTGCCGGGACCTTGTCTTCTGCTACCGCCTTCTTCAGCGGAACCAGAACCCTATCGTCGCCAGACACCTTCTTGCGATGCGTCACGGCGGAATCAGATATATTTGGGGTAGCACCCTTTGTTTGATTGCCCGTTCACTAAGCGCAATTGCAGCTGCGGGGAGGGCTGCCGATCCTGACGGACAGCGGGTGCTGCCGGAGCCTGGCCGAAGATTGACTTAGGGTTGTGTGCTTTGTGGCGTGTACATGTTCATCTGTCGCCGGGGTGTTACTTCCCCGTAGCAGTGCCTAAGCTGTGCCTAGCGGGGCCGGGGACAGACGATGCGGAACATGAGTGTTCGTCAAAATGTCAACCTCCGGTTCAGAGGTATGATCGTCACTCTCGCCGTCGTCCCACTCAGTGGCAGCGGGAGAAAATTACACCTTTGACACCGTAGGCTGCCCACTGCTTGAATATACGCTGCTTTAATGTCTTAGGACGGAGGAGCTTACAAGCCACGCATCCTTCCTCCTTGTTATCGAGCGGCAAGCACCAGTTACACTGTCTGTGCCCATCTTTCTAAGGGAATTTGCTCCTACAATTAGGGCAAAACCTAAATGGAGTCCTCTCCATAGCTGAGGATGGGTAGAGTCACGAAGACCGAAAGGGAAAGAGGAAGGAAAGGGAAAGGCATTCTCAATACGTATAGAAAGGTCCACCCTCCCTACTGTATAGGCCGGCGGAAGGCGCAGCCACATGGTCAGCAGCGGCAACTGGATCACCGTCCATCGAGTTCTTGAAGGTCATCGGCGGAGGACTGCAACAACCATCGAAAACAAGGGACGGATTGGGTGATATGGATATTTTATACAATTATTCGACCAAAGGTCGATGGGACAATATGCAAAGTCTTTGACGAGCTCTGCATCAAGGTGACCAGTATGCTAGATGGAAAAAATAATATGAGGGACTTTGGGTACACTACACGTCACATAGGCATAGTGTTACAGGCACGCCCTTGTCAACGTCCCCTTTCGATTCTGGAAAGACAAGATGCAATACTACGCGGTTACCACTGGATGTCGGACCATATGCAGAGCATTTGATTCTAAGCAGATTAAACATCAGAATGGGTGATCTCGGGTGCACATCTTCAAAGTGAAGGAACACATCATGGCTGCCGCTTGAACCTTGGAGACTTTCCCCTTCCGCAATAAGTCTATCTCTTTGTATTGGGATTTGGCCTGCACAACTCTGGCATAGGAAAGGGTGCTCCAACCACTGACTGAATTGTTTCACAAAATGGAGGTGATGTACAGGTGGGGCTTTTTACTGCGCTTCGTTTTGCTTACCAGGGGAAGCGATGGGCTTCTCGGACGCTCAAGGCAGCAGAGGGCTTGCTGAATATGGGCAAGGGAGTTGACAGGGGTCCAGAGGTGGAGGGGCAGAGTCCGTGACCTGGCCTGGAAGCCTCACAGAAGTGGATGAAGGTCAGCAAGGAAAAGAAGGTGAAAGGTCCAGGCAGAAAGACATGCGTTGGTACAGTTGTGCTGGAAATTGAAGGAAATGTTTTCTTTCATTCAGGGCTTGTTCGACCAGTGTACAGAGTTTAGCTGTGGGGGTTCAGGACAGTTGGATGACTGTCTGGGGAGGTGGTTATGCTTTTAGAGTGTGTTCTTACCTCCCAAATCAGATTCCACAGTGGAATTATGAATGTCTGACCTTTGCTTTTGTTCGAGCACTGTTAATGGTTGTGTAAAGTTGAAGGTTTTGGTTGTAAATAATTACTGTAGGACCGGCAGTGGATTTAAATCTCCTATGCAGACAGATTGAGGAGGGATGGTGGAGGGGATAGGGCTTGGCCCTCAGAGTGAATACATTTTTTGGATGGGGCAGACCTATTTGTTATAGGCACATGGAACGTACATAAGTACAAGGGTTACATTCTCAGATAAACAGGAATCTATCTTAAATAACCTGGGGGACGTTTCACTGTCAATAGTTTTCTTTCAAGAGCGTTACTTATTGGTGCAGGATGAGCAGCGGTTATGAACCAGAGCATTCCAGAGCCAATCTTTCACCTTAGGGGGAAGAAGTGGAGGGGTGGGGGGGACGGGGGATCGGAGGGTCTCTATACAGATTGGTGAGTAGGTCCCGATATCCAAGACTAAAGTCCTCCGAGATCCCCAGGGTGAGGAGGGGGTATGGGATACATTACTCACCGTAATCGTATTGCTGATGCTTGTATCTGCTTAGATTCACATGCTGTGCATAGGCCGACATCTAATGGAAGCTGCGGAGTATTAGTTTGTTTTTCGAAACTCGAAAATGAGCGTCGACACAGGGTGTGCCAGTAATACTATCCCTAGTGTGACATCCACTGTACCCATGATCCCTCACCCGTCTAGGACCCTCAGATGAACAAGTTACTTACCAACTGTAACTTTCTTTCGACTGGATGTTCCTCCCATGTATTCCTCATCTTGTGATAATTCGTTTCGCCAGCTTCGCTGCATTGGAAAACAAATTTCGGCAGAGGGCGCTGTGCTCGAGGCTGTGGCATCGAATGTCCCTCGACGGGCTCCATACCGTGACGACGTCACCGATGGTATATATGGCTCGAGCCGTGCCCGTTGGCTTCAGTTCTGTTTTTTCGAGGAATTGTGGAAAATCTAGGCATATGTTGTGACTGATAGGCCCATCGTGGGAGGTAATTGTAAGAAGCATAAACTATACTGCAGGGTAGGTTGGGAGGGTCGATGAGTAATACGTGGGAGGAACATCCAGTCGAAAGAATGTTACAGTTAAGTAACTTGTTCTTCGAATGGATTGTGTCCTCCCACCTATTCCTCATCTTGTGATAGACTTCCATAGCAGTGATCAATTTGGAGGCGGGAGTAATAGTTTTAGTTTTCATGTACAGAGTGGAGTACCGCTTTGGCAAATGGAGGATTAGGTATCCAAACAGTAATGTTTGGTAAAGGTATGTATTGATGCCCATGTTGCAGATGAGCAAAATATCTTTTGCCGGGACTCCCCTCTTCAAAGCCGCAGAAGTGGCCATTCCCCTTGTAGAATGAGCCCGAAGCCCATCCGGAGGGTCTTTCCCTGCTAATCTGTAGCATTCCAATATAGCTAGAATAATACAGTGAGGTATGGTTTGTTTAGTGACCGCCAACCCCAATTTACGACCTGTGTAGCCCACAAAAAGTTGGTTGTCTTGGTGTATTTTCGTCATTCTTGCAATGTAAAAGCTGAGGGCCCTTTTAGGGTCCAGCCTATGTAATCTTTCCTCTTCTTTTCCCATATGAGGAGGAGGATAAAATGTTGGTAAAACAATTTTCTGCAACAAATGGAAGTCAGAAATTACTTTCGGTAAGAAAGATGGTTTGACTTTCAGAACTACTTTGTCTTTATAAAATATGGTATATGGAGGTTTACGAGAGAGCCTGTAGTTCACTAACCCTGTGGGCTGATGTTAATGCTACAAGGACAGTCTTTAGTGTTAGAAGCCTCAATGGACAGGAGTGCAGAGGTTCAAAAGGTATACATGTTAAAAATGTAAGAATTAAATTCAAATCCCAAGTTGGAACATGAAATGGTATTGGTGGATATACATTTCCAAGTCCTTTCAGGAACTATTATTAATGGTATTTTAAAGTAGGAAACCTCTTCCGAGGAGCGCTTAAAAATGGAAAGCGCAGCAAAGTATCCTTTGATTGTTTTGATCTGGAGCCCCAGATTTGCTAGATGTAACAGAAAAGAAAGCACCATTGGTGTGCTACATTGAAAAGAGTCCACATCTCCATCCTTGCACCACTTACTGAATTTATTCCAACGACACCGGTACAAAGATTTTGTTGCTGGCCTTCTGGCTGAACGCAAAATCTCCATTACATCATTCCGAAGATCCCAATCCTTGTATCTCAACCTCTCAGAAACCATGCATGAAGGTTGAGCGTGTTGACCTCTGGAGAACCCGACCTTCCTCTTGCGAGAGAAGATCCTCTCTTTGTGGAAGACGTACTGGAGGGCAGATGGACATGTCCAGAAGGTCCCGGTACCACGTTCTCCTGGCCCAATCCGGGGCAATTAGGATCATGGTTTTCCTGAACCTTCTCAACCTCCCGATTACCTGAGGAATCACGGGGACTGGAGGAAACGCGTACAGCAGGGGAAAATCCCCAATCCACTACGAATGCATCTCCTAGAGCTCCTCTCGGAGGAAATTCCCTTGAGCAATACTGATCGCACTTTCAGTTCACCGAGGTTGCGAACAGATCCACTTAAGGGGTTCCCCAAAGGGTGAAGATCGCTAAAAGGACTTCCTGAGCTAACTCCCACTTGTGGGAGACTGCGCTCTGCCTGCTCAGAGCGTCTGCCGCCGTGTTCTGCTCTGCGTCTAAGTGAACTGCCGATGGAGAGATTCCCTCTTGTATTGCCCAGAACCAGAGCTGCATCGCTTCTCTGCACAGAGGTAGTGATCCTACGCCTCCTCTTTTGTTGAGGTAGTACATGGCCACTGTGTTGTCTGTCATCATCAGGACAATCTTTCTCTGTACGGAGGGCAGAAAGGCCTTCAGAGCTAGTCTGATTGCTCTCAGCTCCAACAGGTTGATGTGTAGTTTGGACTCCGATGGAGACCAACATCCGCTGATTGTCAGATCGTTGGTGTGTGCTCCCCACCCCGCGAGTGAGGCGTCCGTCACTACTGTTCTCTCCGGCCATGGTTGCCAAAAAGACTCTCCCTTGAGGATGTTGTCGTTGCAAGCCTACCATGATAGATCCTGACAACTGTGCTCGGGACTTGCAGAAGATCTGACATATTCCCCGAGAATTGGGACCATTGAGTTCTGAGGGCCCATTGAAGGGATCTCATTCTCAGCAAGGCCTCTGGCACCAGAAAAATGCAGCACGCCATGAGGCCGAGCAACCTGAGAAAATCAAAGGCCGGTAGATGCTGGGGTTTTTGAAATTTTGTTACCATCTGATGTATGTGGAGAGCTCTCACCTCGGGCGGCGAGGCTTTGCCCGAGGAAGTGTCCAAGACTGCTCCGATAAACTGGAGTTGTTGGGATGGTATCATGTGGGACTTCTTGAAATTGAGGGAGAAGGGCAGTTTGTGGAGGAAGTGGCAGGTGCGCGACAGATGTTGAGCTTGTTCCGAAGAACGTGCTCTGATCAACCAACCAATCGTCCAGGTAGGGGTAGATGTGAATCCCCCCCCTCTCCTGAAACCCACTGCTACTACCGCCATCAGTTTGGTGAAAACCCTCGGAGCGGAGGTCAGCCTGAATGGCAGAACTCGAATCCGATAATGAGAACCGCCAACTGCGAACCTCAGGTATTTTCTGTGCTTGGGATGGATTGGCACATGAAAATAAGCACCCTGAAGGTCCAATGACACCAACCAGTCTTGGAGTTGGGGAGCTTAAAGGATCTGAGAAAGGGTTACCATCTTGAACTTGTCCTTTCTGAGGAACTTGTTCAATTTTCTTAAGTCCAAGATGGGTCTCAGTCCTCCATCTTTCTTCGGGATGAGAAAATAAGGGGAGTACCAACCCTTGTTCCTCTCCGCTACAGGCACACGTTCTATTGCACCTTTCTCTAGCAGGGTTATGACTTCCTGCCAAAGGAGCGGGTCTGGAATCTTGGTAGAGCTGGCTCCCGGTGGATGATCGTGAGGTCTTTTTGGGAAGCAATGGCAGTAACCTTGGGCTACTGTTTCCAGTGCCCAAGCATCTGAAGTAATGCCTCGCCATTCTTTCAGATGCTGAAAGATTCTGCCTCCCACTGGTGTTTTGGATGATAAGACCTCAGACATTTGGAGGCGGCTGCAGGAGTGGCTGAGGGTGTAGATGCCGTTCCTGAAGATGGCTTTATCGTTCTTCCTCGTCCACCACGAGTGACATTTCTTTTGCCCCTTTGAAAAGCCTGTCCTCTTCCTCTACTAACCAAAGAGTAGTAACGAGAAGAACGACCCCTCCAGGAAGAGGACCCTGAATAGGGTTTCTGAGGCTGTCTCATAGAGGCGCTAAGGGACTTTGCTGCCGCTTTCGAGGTCTGTAGTTTTTCCAGGCTTTCGTCAGCCTTACTACCAAACAGCCTCAAGCCATCAAAGGGCATGTTGAGAAGCCTGGCCTGCACATCTGGTGCAAACCCCGACTTCCTCGACCATGCAAATCTGCGTAGCACTGTGCTTGAAGCCATGGACCTGCTAATACTAGCAGCAGTATCCAGTCCAGACTGGAGGCATTCCCCCATTGCCTCCTTACCGTCATTGACTATATTCAGGAAGCCTTCCCTTTCCTCGCCTTCCGGAATATGTTCAGCCGCCGCGGAAATACATTCCCACAGGCTATGTGTGAACCTGGCCAGGGTACAGGTGACATTGGTAGATTTCAAGGCCATGCTACTCGAAGTAAAAACTTTACGAGCCCAGGCATCAACCTTTTTATCCTCCCTGTCCAGAGGTATGGTTGGATATGCTGCCTGCCTGGATGTAGTAGCTGACTGAATTACCAAACTTTCTGGAGTAGGGTGTCTACTCAGGTATTCTGGGTCAGAAGTCGAAGTTCTGTACTTTTTTGGGAGATTACCGTCTACTGCAGCAATGCTATCTGGTTTCTCCCAGTTTCTCTCCACTGTTCTTTGTAACGCCCTATGAAAGGGGAGTACAGGATCTTTCCGGGGTCCTCTGACTATAATATCTGTCATGTCATCCTGTTCAAACGTAGGGGAAGCTCTTACCCAACCCATATATTCAATCACCCTACTCATCAGATTTCTGTTCCCTGAATCCGCGTGTTCTGCCGGATCAGGTGTAACAAACTAATTCAGGTGATGTATCCACACCACTGGCAGAATGTAAAGTTTCAGACAGGTCTCATCTTTGTCTGAGGATCTACCAACTCCTCTGGAATTTGTCTACTCCCATATTTTACTCCAAAAGGAGTGACCTCTTCTTCCTCTGAACCAGATTCCTAAAAAAATAGACGACATGGACTTAGAAAAGTCTGTTCTTGGTAAAGGTGTAAAGCTTCTCTCTTCTTCCTCGTAGGTTGTCGATGGAATCGGTGTTTTCTTCGATGTAACCTTCGAAGTCAAAGGAACCTTCGACACACTCGACGAAGCCTTCGACAGAGGAGCCGCCGGCGCCAATGAAGTTGCACCCGACTTCGACAATTTGTTTTTTATGAGGGATCGGAGAGATACTCTATTCTCGAGGGTTTCTCGACTCGAGACTTATGGGTACTAATCTGACCTTTGTAGTTTCCGACTACCTTGCGTCGTCCAGAGGAGCAACCGGGGTCTGGTTTTTCTGCGTTTTTTTCGAGGGGGTCAAGGCCGCATTCTCGAATACCTGCAACATTTTCTTCCTAAAGCTCTCCCATTTCGTAGGGGAATCCGTTCTAGTCAGGCATCGAACCAATTCTGTTGACGATACGGACGATGACGACGGAGATCTATGTCTCCTCTTGAGCAAGACGAAGATCGCCTCAACCTACTACGAGATCGGGATCTCTTCAAGTACCTTTTACGGTGTTCGATTCTTTTGAGTCGGATGATTTTTTCATCTTTTTTTGATAAGGCTTTCAAAGAGCCCTTCGACGCCTCCCCGCCAACTTACTTTCCTCTCACGGAGGGCCTTCTCGGTCACAGATTGACCAGAGCCACAGTCACCTGTTCGGTGGTCTGAGCCCAGACACCATAAACAGATTCGATGGGGATCAGTAATGGACATCTTCGATCCGCAATCATTACACTTCTTAAACCCCGTCTTGAGTGTCGAAGAAGACATTTGCAATAGAAAATCCTGAAGCACGCCGTTCACGATTTGCAAAGCAATCAGAAAAACGGAACTGAAGCCAACGGGCGCGGCTCGAGCCATTTATACCATCGGTGACGTCGACACGGTACGGAACCCGTCGAGGGACATTCGACGCCACAGCCTCGAGCACCGCGCCCTCTGGCGCAACATTTTTTCCGATGCAGCCAAGCTGGCGAAACGAATTATCACAAGATGAGGAATACGTGGGAGGACACAATCCATTCGAATGTATTTTTTCTGACATGAGGTAGCAGGAGGAGTAGCGTGAGCACAGATAATCCAAGCAGATAGAAAGGTAAGACTACAAGCATCCATGCGCCTTCTCTCCGAGGGGAGGAAGGGTGGGTTGCATGTGAATCTAAGCAGATACAAGCATCAGAAATACGATTACGCTGAGTAACGTATCCCTTCTGAGGCTTGTGGAATCTGCTTAGATCACATGCTGTGCATAGATTAGCGAGCAGTGTTAGGAGGTGGGATGTGAGAAGGGTCATGAGCAAAAGTCTTAAAACCGCTTGTCCCACTTGAGTATCTGTCTTGGAATGGGTATCAATGCAGTAGTGCTGAGTAAAAGTGTGAATAGAGCTCCAAGTAGCTGCTTTGCAAATGGTGTCAAGGGGTACATTTGCAATGAAAGGCAGAGTTGCCCCAATGCCTCTAGTAGAGTGGGCTCTTGGCGTGAAAGGCAGAGTTCTTTGAGTGAGTAACACAGCTGAATACTGTTAGCAATCCACTTAGAGATGGCACCTATAGAGACGCGATCTCCCTCTCTGCCTGTAGCTACGGAGACAAACAGCTGATCTGTTTTCCTTAGCGGTCTGGTTTTGTTTACATAGTAGAGGACCACCATACGCACATCTAGGGTGTGTAGTTTCACCTCAGCCGAGCTTTGTGGGTCTTGGAAGAAAGCCGGAAGCTCGATGGACTGGTTCACATGGAATTTAGAAATAAACTTGGGTGAGAACCTAGGGTGTGTACGTAAAACCAATTTATCTTTATGAACTGTAAAGAATGGATCGTGCACCGACAGAGCCTGAATTTCACTGACCCTTCTTATAGATGTTATTGCTACTAAGAAGGCCGTCTTATAAGTCAGGTGTTTGAGACTGCATGGGTTGGAATGGGGGGCCCCATGAGATTAGATAGCACCACGTTAAGGTCCCATCTTGGTGGTGGGTTTGAAATAAGAGGGTGAAGTCTCTTTACTCCTTCCATGAAAGCTTTAACCAGTGGTATCTTCCACCACGACACCTTGTTATGGGATGTGGTGTATGCCGACAGCGCTGCCAGGTGTACCTTCAGTGAGTTAAATACCAGTCCTGCATCCAGCAGGTGGAGCATGAAGGTGACAATTGTGGAAGGGGTGCAATTAACTGGGTTGACTTGCTTATTATAGCACCAAATAACGTATCGTTTCCATTTGTCACAGTAGCAGTGCCTCGTGTTTGGCTTCCTAGATTCTTTTAGGATGTCCATACATCTCTGTGGTAATTTGAGATGTCCGAACTCTATGACCTCAGGACCCATGCTGCTAGGTTCATTGAGTTGGGTTGAGGATGCACCATTTGACCTTGGTGCTGGGACAGTAGGTTGTACCAGCCTGGGAGTTTGATGGGTTCACACACGGCTAGTCTGCGTAGGTGTGGGAACCACGGTTGTCTCGCCCACATGGGAGCATATAGGACGAGCGTCATCGACTCTGTTCATCTTGTTGACCACCTTCCTGATGAGGTGTTGGTGGAAAAGCGTACACAAACATCCCTGACCAGTTCATCCACAGGGCGTTCCCCTGGGCACTGTGTTTTCGCTTGTGGCGAATAGGTCTATAGTGGGGAAACCCCATGAGAGAAGATATCTTCTACGATTTCTCTGTGTAGACACCATTCGTGTTCCTCTGGGAGGGGATCTCTGCTCAAAGCATCCGGCAGAGAATTGAGATCCCCTGGAACATGTTGAGATGACGGGAAGATCTTCCGTCTGAGTGCCCATATCCACATTTTCTGGGCAAGCTTGGACAGATTTGGCGAACAAGTCCCTCCTTGCTTGTTTAGGTAAAACATGGCTGTAGTGCTGTCCGTCCGGATCTGCACTGACAGATTCAGCAGGTAGGGCTCGAACGCTTGAAGCGCTCTGAATGCTGGCAGAAGCTCTAGCAGGTTGATGTGATTCTTGGCCACTGAGTGAGACCAGAGACCCTGAGCTATGTGGTAGAGGTGGTGAGCTCCCCACCATGTCAGGCATGCATCGGTTGTGATTACCGCCTGTCTCTCGGGATCGTAAAAGGGTTTCCCCTTGGACAGCTTTTCTCTTGTCCACCAGTGAAGGACTTGTACCAGTGTTGGCGAAACAACCACTAGATCGTCCTACTGACCACTTGCCTGAGACCACTGTTTCGCCAACCATTCCTGCATGGGACGCATGCGCAGGAGCGCATGGGGGACCAGGTAAATACATGACGCCATCATGCCCAGCAAACGCATTGCTTTGCGTACCGTTATCTGGCGACCGGCCTGATATTGCGGAATTTGCAGCAGTATATTCCGAATTCTTTCCTCTGATGCAAAGGTCAACCCATCTTGCGTGTCTAGGACAGCTCCTAGGAACTGTTTGGAGGTGCTTGGCACCAGACTTGACTTCTTCTCGTTTACTGAGAAACCTAATTCAAAGAGGTTGATCGTCCTTTGAATGTTTGTTCTGCAAATTACTGGGGTCTCCCCCGTGATGAGCCAGTCGTCCAGGTAAGGGTACACCGGGATTGCCTCCCTGTGTAGTTGTGCTGCCGCCACCGCCAGTACCTTGGTGAATACCCTTGGAGCCAAGGCTATCCTGAAGGGCAGTACCTTGAACTGGTAGTGCCGATTGTCCACCTTGAAGCGCAAGTACTTTCTGCGCTGTGAACATGGAAATATGAAAATGGGCATCTTTCATGTCCAATGTTGCCATGTAATCCCCTTTTTTTAGGAGGGGGATTACCTCTTGGAGAGTAGTCATGCAAAATTTTTGGGGCTTAACATACTTGTTTGCAAGACCTAAGTCCAATACTGGGCGCATGGTCAAATCTTTTTTTTGGCACAAGGAAGTAAGTTGAATAAATACCCTTGTTTACCTGTCCCGGGACGAGTTCTATCGCGTCTTTTGCTAGAAGATTGGCGATCTCTTCGAGGAGGATCTTCTGGTGGTCTAATGAATGTACTTTTTGATGTGGAGGGTGGTTTCGGGGACGCTCTAAGAGTTCTATGCAGTATCCTGCGGACACTGTGGACAGCACCCATCTGTCTGAAGTGATCCCTTCCCAAGCTTGGGTGAAGTTGGAAATGCGTCCCCCTACTGGGGATGCGTGAGAAGGGACCCTGAACGGAGCATCACTGTTTTGGTGGAGGCATGCCGTCGCCTCTACTGGGGCTGCCTCTACCTTTACCACGTTCTCTCTTATTACCCCTGCCATAACCTTGGGTAGACTGCTGGCTGTTCCATTGTGTACCCTGCCCCTGGGAATAGTTGGACCCTCTCTGGGAATTTTGTCCGCGTGGGCGACGAAATTTGCAATGCCCTCCCTGGTTTGGGGGTTTATTCGTTAGTTGGCCTAGGGATTGGAGTGTCTCATACTCGTCCTTGGCATTTTTTCAGCGCGTCCTCGACCGCCTTTCCAAACAATATATCCGGCTCCAGCGGTTTATCTATCAATGATGCCTGGGTTTCGGCTTTGAACCCAGACTGTCGCAACCGAGCATGCCTTTTGATAACAGTACCTTCTGCTATCAATCTGCCGGCGTTATCTGTGGCATCAAATGTTGCTTTTAATATGCAACCGGACACGGCTCTTCCTTCCGCCGAAACTCTTGCCAATTGGCTTTTTAAGGGTTCTGGGGCGGAATCTATGAGTTCCGCGAATCTTCCCACTGGTGGCAGTTGTAACTCGCCAGCAGGGTGGTGGTGTTGGCAATCCTTGCCTGGTAGGCGGAAGTGGAGGCTACTTTCCTGGCCAAGCCATATATCTTCATGCTCTCCTTCCGACGATAAGGGTGTTCGCGCCCTCTTACGGGTGTTGTTTCAGATGCCCTCTTATGTACAGTAGGTCTGTTTGGGCTGCCCTGAAAAGTTTCTCAACTCTGGGGTTTACCGCCCTAGTGAGATAGGGAGATAGGGATTAACAAGGGAAGGGTCTATCCTTTGTATTGACTTAAGGATGGGGATGGCCTGGGCAACAGGTCTCCTTTCTCCCACTAACTCCTCGGCAACGTCCCTCTCTTCCTGAGCACCCTGGGTGTCAATGTGGAAGTGTTCTGCCGCTCTGTACAGCACTTCATTCAAGAGAGGCTGGTTATCCACAGGGGAGTCGATAACCGGGGGCTCTTTATCTACCGGGGAATCTAGACTGTAGGTGTCTGGGTCGTCGTCCTCTTGGTCCTCGCCATCCCCATAGTAGCCCGTCCCAGTTTGTTCTTCCAACATGCCCAAATCTGGATCCTCACAAAAGGATGATCTCCCTGATATTGAGAATAGGGCTGCATACCGAAGGGGTCTGAAGTAGGAGCTTCAACCCCGGGACTTTTTACTTGGGGGTATAGGATCCTTAGAGCCTGAGGGAGTTGGACCGTCGGGGGTATAAGAGAGAAAGTGTTCAGGGTTTTTGGCGTAGAAATCTGCCAATGATGACATCCTTGGCATGACTGTCTATGTCATTACTAGATCATTCTCCTGAACTGGAAATGATTCTTTCTTGGAGGCCTTTCCCTGTTTTATCTTGACTAGACCTACTGGTTTGAACAGGGGTCTTTGGGATAACAGAAGACCGTGACTTGTCCTCTGTTTTTCCCCTGCCTCGTGGGTGGAAGAGTGTTTACTCTGTTTTTTCGCCCCTTCGGAGGCTTTCGCCACCTGGCGCCGAGGTTCGGGGTGAGTGTCCCTATCTCTGGAGTTTGGGACTCGGGAACCACCGTTGCGCGGCCTTTTGACGCCGACTCCTGGAGTGCGGTCTGGGGATAGAGGTCGACTTCGTCTTCTGACGATCGAACCTCCGTTACCTTGGGGAGCGAGGCACTTCTGGCAACAGTGAATGGTTGCCTGGAGTCATGCGGCGATCTAGATCGAGAACGCCCAGAGGACACCGATTCGGACCGTTCTCTTTGTGTCTCTTTCCGAGTTCTCGACGTGCGCGTTGAGACTCGGTTGGACTTCATGTGTTTCGTCGAAGTGCTGTGGGTAGCGCTTGTGTCGCCGGGGGTCTTCCCCATAGCTGCCCTGCCGGACGACCTTCCGAGGTCGGGGACTTGCGCTTGGCTGTCAATTTACGCCACGTTACCCTCGCCGTCGGAAAGCACGGCGTCGCTGCCATCGCTGAAGGCACCCTCCGCTGCCATGGCCTCTTGACGCCTGGCGTGGTGGGCCCAACGCTTGATCGAACGGTCCTTGAGTGTTTTCGGTTTGAACCTGCTACACGCTCTGCAGTTAGCCTCAGGGTGGTCCCTCGGTAAGCAGAGATTGCACACGTCGTGTCAACCCAAGGGTACTTGCGGGGTACCCTCCAAACGCACCTTTTGGCAGCGGGCTGATAAGTGTAAGAATATATAAGAATGTACCTATATACCAAAAGAGTGTAGAGTATGTCCACCCCCCACTCTCCCTACTTGCAGGGCCAAGGCCAGAGGCCTACCTAGGCCCGGGCTGAGGATAGAGGCCTTCCGAGGCCCAAATCCGTCGTGCAGCTCTCGATGGTCGATTCTCTGTGCCGGCGTCGAGTGTGAATGTTCGGTGACTCGACGTTGGGGTGGAGAAATGGGGAAATAATATTTTTGCAAAAGTATGGCTAAGGCCAGGGAACTCTGCGGAATGCTTCCGACCAGTATGGCGGAAAAAAACAATCTGAGGTTCCTAGACGCGCGAGGGATTATGGGTACAGTGGACGTCACACTAGGGATAGTATTACAGGCACGCCCTGTGTCGATGCCCATTTTCGAGTTTCGATAAACAAACTAATACTCTGCAGCTTCCACTAGATGTCGGCCTATGCACAGCTCTAAGCAGATTCCACAAGCCATATATATATATATATATATATATATATATATATATATATACACACACACATATATATATATATACATACATATATGCATGCATGCATGCTGTGGGAACATAAGTTTGCACTGGTTTCTTTGTATGCCCTTAAGGCTGGCACAGTCACCGGTTCGATGGTCAAGGCACCTAAGACAAATGCGGTGAGGATCTGTAATCTACATTTTCGATCCACAGTCAATCCATTTTTTTTTAAACCCCGTCTTGGGAGTATAAATCGTAGAAGACGACATTTTCTCAAAGAAAATTTCAAAGTGCGCTGTTAACTTGAGAGCGAAGCAATCGGAAAAACGGAACTGAAGCCAACGGGCACGGCACAAGCTACTTATACTAATGGTGACATCGACAGGGTACAGAGCCCACCGAGGGACATCTACGCCGTGACCTCTTCCACAGCGCCCTCTGCCGAGGAGAAAAAAAAAACAAACATTTTCCGGAGCTAGCGAGATACACATCATACATGAGGAATATGTGGGAGGACACAATCCATTCGAAATGAAAATTCTCGCTAACACTGAAGACTAACAGATGCCTGCAGACCCGTTGAAACGCTGTGAAGATGCCACTGTGTCACGACACTGTTTTCTATTCGACAATGGACTCCGAAGTGGACTACTTTCCTTTGACTCGTGAGAACAACAAGTCCCCAACAAGTCCCCAAGAAGAACTTTAATTTGAGCTATCTACCGAGGTCCTGTGACTTTCTAGAGATGCAGAACCCCAATAACAGGATACCGGCGACCCATTTTAAGTGCATCATCGTGAAAAGGCCGAATTCATCCAAATCTTTGCGGAGTCCTCAAGGACACTCCAGGGACACAATCCAACTTGTTCAAATCCACTCAGAGTGCTGTACTGCAGGAACCAAAGATTGACTGAGCTAATCGTGTCCTTTGTTAGTACTGCAGAAAAGGCACCAAAACTGCAGAGTGACTAGAGAAGTTTATCAACGCCGTGTCAGAGATCCTCCCTTGAGACTGCTGCTGAGAGATCCGATCCAATGTCCTGCTTTCGTCATCAGACCAAGGAATCCAGAGGTCATGTCCAGAGCTGCAACATCATGCAGCATCCAGCCACAAACACTTTCTCTTAACCAAAAGGTACTGTGGGGGGGGGGGAAAGGTAGTGCTTTCCCGATTCCAGCAAGTCACTTCACTGCGTTGAAGTGCACGTAGCTGTGCCCAGGGCAACCCCCACTTGCCTGCGACTCAAGTTACTGCTTGTGTCCCTTTAGCGAGTCCTTTAACAGGGTTTCCGACATTAAGCCTTCTTGCATTTTTTTAATCCTAGAGAATATCCACAGGAACATTTCATTTATGCTGCTATTCAAAACTTGAAGACTCTCAAACTGCTTTTTAGCTAGTGTTGCATTTTGGAATTTAATAAACTTGCGTGAAGAAACTGCCTCTAGAACCTACAGCTATGCTAGATTAACACTAACCAACTATTTTACTTCCTAAATAGCACTATTATACATCTTTGCTAACTTAATTCAATTGAACAAGTTACTTATCTTACCTGGTAACGTTCTTTCGATGGGATGTTCCTCCGACGTATTCCACATCTATGATAGTAATGACCACAGCTGTGCTGCCTCGGAAAGCTTTTTCGGCGTAGGCGTCCTGCGTCGATGACAGATATGCTGTCCCTCGAGGGCCTCAGTTGATGGTTGACGTCACCAGATGTTATATCTAGGACGCACGGCGCACGTAGCCTCAGTTGTAGTTTTTTCCCCAGACCGTGTGGCACCATCTTCTGCCAGTATGGCTACAGAAATACTTGCGGAAACGAAAGCTGCAATCGCATAAGACATTCTGTAGATGGGCAGGCTGGGAGGGTTCGATGTGCAATATGTCTGAGGAACATCCCATCAAAAGAAGGTTACCAGGTAAGATAAGTAACTTGTTCTTCGAGGGGAGTGTATTCCACATCTATGACACACTCCCAAAGCAGTATCAACGTATGGAGGTGGGAAAAGAATTTACAAATTTAGAATTTTAGAATGCACAATCAAATTGCTGAATATAGGACTGCCTTACCAAAGGCCAAATCCTGCCCATGGATGGAGTCCAGGGAATAGTGTCTCAAAGGTATGGACAGAAGCCCATGTGGGCTGCATCGCAAATACTGCGAATTGGAACGCCCCTCTGTAGAGCAGTGGAAGCAGCCACACCCCTAGTAGAGTGAGCCCTTAAGCCTACTGGAGGATCCTTACCCACCAACCGATAACACTCAGATCATCAAAATGATACATCTGGTCAAGGTGTGCTTGGAAACAGCCTGACCTAAGCGCCTTCCAGCATAACCAACAAAAAGCTGATCTTTCACTCTGACCCAAGACATCCGTGAGAGATAGAAACTCAAAAGCTCTCCTAGGATCCAACCTACGGAGCCTGTCCTCTTCCTTACCAGGATGCGGAGGAGGATAAAACGCTGAAAGAATCACCTTCTGGCTTAAATGAAATTCCGACACAACCTTCGGAAGAAAAGAAGGACGAACCCAAAGGACAACCCCGTCCTTCTGGAACACTGAAAGGTGGCTTGGCGGAAAGTGCCTGCAACTCACTCACTCTGCATGCGGAAGTAACCGCAACTAAAAATACAGTCTTAAATGACAACAATCTCAACGGGCAAGAATGCAAGGGCTCAAACGGAGCTCCCATTAGGAACTTTAAGACCAAATTCAAATTCCATCCCGGCACCTGGAAAGGCGACGGCGGAAACACATTAGTTAGCCCTTTTAGAAACTGGGAAATCAAAGGGATCTTAAAATAGGCACATTCCTCAGACGAGCACTTAAATATGGACAGCGCCGCCAGGTACCCTTTAATGGTACCCACTTGCAGGACCTTGTGGGCTAAAGGAAGCAAAAAAGACAAAACAAAAGGAATGGAAAATTTAAAAGGATCCACATTCTGTACCCTGCACTAGTCACAGAACTTTCTCCAATGGCAACGGTACAAGGATTTCGTCGCAGGCCTTCTGGCCGAAAGCAACACCTCCATCACGTCTTCAGGGAGGTCCCAATCCTTACACCTCAACCTTTCAGATACCAAGCATGAAGGCTGAGAGACTGGACCTCTGGAGGGAGAACCGGACCCCCCCCTCCTGTGAGAGCACATCATCGAAGTAGGGAAGACGGCGTGGAGGGCAGATTGACATGTCTAGAAGGTCCGGGTACCACGTTCTCCTGGCCCATCCCAGAGCAATGAGGATCATTCAGGAACCTAACCTCCTCAACACTTGTGGAATGACGGGAACTGGAGGAAACGCATACAGCAATGGGAAGGACCACTCCACTACGAACGCGTCCCCCAAGGCTCCTCTTGGAGGAAATTCCCTCGAGCAGAATATTTCGCACTTCCGGTTGACACTAGTGGCGAGGAGATCCACTTGTGGGGTTCCCCAGGGGGCGAAGATCTCCAAAAGAACTTCCTGAGCCAGCTCCCACTCGTGAGAGACCGAGCTCTTCCTGCTCAGAGAGTCCGCTGCTGCATTTTCGTCTCCGGCCAGATGAACTGCTGCGATCAAAATCTCCTGCTGGATGGCCCAGGACCAGAACTGCATCGCCTCCCTGCACAACGGGAGTGACCCTGCCCCCCGTTTTTGTCGAGGTAGTGCATGGTCACTGTATTATCCGTCATAATCAGGACATTGTTCCCCCCGCACAGACGGCAGAAAAGCCTTCAGGGCTAGCCTGACAGCCCGCAGCTCTAACAGATTGATGTGGAGTCTGGAGTACGACAGCGACCAATGGTCGCTGGCTGTCAGCTCATTGGCATGAGCTACCCACCCCGTGAGGGATGCGTCCGTCACGATCGTCACCTCTGGCCACGGTTGCCAAAACAGAGCACCCTTCATCAGATTTCCTTCAACGGCCCACCACAGAAGATCCTGTGCGGCCGAGGGTGGAATCTGAACGTGATCCGACATCCTGCCAAGGAACTGCAAGCAATGCATCTTGAGAGTCCACTGCAGAGATCTCATCTGCAGCCTGGCCTCTGGCACCATAAAAATGCAGGATGCCATGAGGCCGAGCAACGTCAAGATCTCGAACGCCAGGAGACTGTTCACGTTGAAACTTGTCCACCATCTGCAGAATGTGATGAGCCCTCACCTGAGGAGGCAAACAGCCCCAGGGATGTGTCGAGCACTGCTCCGATGTAATGGAGCCGCTGGGTAGGTGTCAAATGAGACTTCTTTAAATTGAAGGAGAAGCCCAGCTTGTGAAGGGAGTGGCAGGTGATGTACAGATGATCCAGGACTTGCTCGGGAGAGCGCGCCCAGATCAGCCAATCGTCCAGGTATGGGTAGACGTGAATGCCCCTTTCCCGAGATGCACTACCACCATCATCATCAGCTTGATGTGGACCCTCGGGCGGAGGTCAATCCAAACGGCAGGACCCGAAACTGAAAATGCGAGGCGCCAACCGCGAACCTCAGGTACCTCCTGTGCTTGGGATGAATTGGCACATGAAAGTAAGCATCCGTGAGGTCGAGAGACACCAACCAATCCTGAAGTTGAAGGGCCTGGAGTACTTGAGAAAGAGTTACCATCTTGCACTTGTCCTTCCTGAGGAGCTTGTTCAAACCACGCAAGCCCATGATGGGTGTCAAGCCTCCATTTTTTTTTCGGGATCAAAAAATATGGAGAATACCATCCCTTGTTCCTCTCCGCTACAGGCACCAGTTCTATGGCGCCCTTCTCCAGCAGGGCTTGTATTTCCTGCACATGGAGCTGATCCAGACTCTTCAAAGAGAGATTACCGGTGGATTGTCTTGAGGCCTCTGCCGGAAGGGAAGACAGTAGCCGTGGGCTATGATCTCCAGAACCCACACATCTGAAGTAATGGCATGCCATTGTACAAGATGCTGCACCAGTCTTCCCCCCCCAACCAGGGAACCATGGGACATGGCCTCATGACTGAGCTGGCGTGGCTGCGGCAGTGCCGAAGGGCAAAGAGGCAACTGCCCGAGCAGCTTTGGCACCTCGATTACCTTGCTTTCAACATCTGGTACTCCTACAGTGGCCCCCTTTGACTCTCGGCTCCTCTCGATGTACCAAAGGAAGAGTAGTGCCTAAAAGGAACCTACCCTCCATTGCTGTCCCCTAGGATGAAAAGCCAGAGGTTGGCGTACTGCAGCGCTCAAAGACTTTGCTGCAGCTTTGGAGGTCTACAACCTCTCAAGGCTCTCGTCAGCCTTGCTGCCAAAAAGATGGACACCATCAAAGGGCATGTTGAGAAGCTGGGATTGCACATCAAGAGCAAACCCCGACTTCTGCAACCATGCGAACCTGCACATCACGGTGCTCACCGCCATGGACAGGCTGACACAGTCTGCCATGTCCAGACCCGACTGAACGGATACACACATGGCATCCTTGCCATCATGGACGAGGGACAGAAAACCATCCCGTTCCTCCCCTTCGGGAATATGTTCAGCCGCCAAAGATGCACAATTCCACAAAGTGTGAGTAAATCTTGCCAGGGCACAAACTGAGTTGGCTGCCTTTAAAGCCATACCCCCAGAAGAAAAGGGGCATGGTAGGGTACGCAGCCTGCTTTGCTGGGGCCGTAACCGCCTGCACCACCAAACTCTCCGGAATAGGGTGCGTTGACAAGTAGTAGGGGGTCACCACTGGCTGGACGGTATTTTTTCAGAAGCGACTTATTGACTGCCGGGAGACTCTCTGGACAGTCCAAGCCGCTGCCACCCTTCTTTGCAAAGCCAAATGAAATGCCAACACTGGGTCAGTGGGTGGACCTTGGTCCAGGATATCGGTCAGGTTATCCTGCAGAAAATCAACAGGTGGAGCAGACCACCCCAAGTACTCAGTCACCCTCGACATGACACCTATACAAGGATTCGGCATGCACACCAGGCTCAGGCCTGCCAAACTCAACCTCTGGAGAGGTGTCAAGACCACTGGCGTCATGCAAGGACTGACGTAGGTCTTCCATTTGACTGTGACCAGACAACAGATCATCAGGAACTTCAGGAGGCACAACCGCCTCCTCATCCGACCCTTCTTCCACCTCTGAAATGTAATCCAAAGGCTGGAAAAAATCCATCCTGGGGTGTTGACCTGAGAAGGACTCAAAAACAGGCCTCAATGACTTACTGAGAGCCTTCCTCAGAGTTTCCACAGCCCTCCCGGGCACCTCCGTTATAAATTCTCCTCAAAAAGCGAATGCGCCGATGGAATTGGCGTCGTCATCGACCGAGGCGCCGATGACTGACAACTGCTTTGTGGCTGGAGCCCCGAGAGTGTCCTTCGACGGCCTCGGCGCCGATGGCATCGATGGCTTCCTATAAGGCCTCACAGGTTCTGACGGTCTCCAGGGTGTTCAGCAACTGGACATGGACCTGGCACGGCTATGGCTATCAGCCTTGACCTATCAAGACCGCAACAGCTCGCGATGATCGCACCGACCGAGCCTGAAGGCGTGCGAGCGGTGGCTCTAGCTCATTCCTTGCCGGCTTCTCTCGAAGGCGCGTAGGAAGGGTGCACAGTGATTTGAAAATCGCCATCAGCTGCTGGCAGAATGCGTACCATTCGGCTGGCGATGAAGACTTGGTGGGACAAGTCACCTACCGTCTGGCGGAGTTCTCCGATGAGGAAGGCACCGGTGACAGCGCCTCCGAGAATGCCTAGAAGAGGCAGAGGAATGGCGGGACCTACTCCGAGACTGAGACTCCCCCTGGACTTACGCCGACAGGGAGAGTCTCCCCTCGAGTCGTTGGTCGAAAGCCCAGCAGATTTTGACTTACAGGTTTTTAGATGCCCTACCTACAGATAATTTCTTCTTCCGCAAGGCCTTCAATGTCAAGGACTGGCAGTCATTGCAGTCGACGGTGGCGTGGCTTTCCCCAAGGCACCAGAGGCAGACGTTGTGCGGGGATGTGATGGACATTTTGGAACCGCAGTCCTGACACTTTTTGAAGCCCGACTTCGGGGTAGAAGACAGACATTTCTCAATACAAAGTATAAGAAACGAGCGTACCGAGATTCCGAAGCCAACACGTTCGTGGTTAAAACGGAACTGAGGATAAGGGTGCCGTGCATCCTAGATATAACATCGGTAACGTCGACCCTCGACGGAGGCCCTCGAGGGACAGTGTCATTGACGCAGGACGTCTATGCCAAAAAAGTTTGCAGAGGCAGCACAGCTTTGGTCATTACTGTCAGATGTGGAGTACGTCTGAGGACACAATCCCCTCGAAACCATTACTTTGTGGGTGTGTTATTACCGACAATACAGTAGACCTGTCAAACTCCTGTAACAATTTTAAGGGTTCAGAAACTACCAAATAAAAAGTGGCCTTTTAAAAGTATCCCCAAGTATACCTATGTGCGTTGGTTTACTGGTCTAAGTATTTAACTGTGACTTGTGTAAACATAATGAATCTATATTTTAATATAAATATATGTATGTGTTTCTTTGATGTGCATTACTGATTGGGTTTAGTGTACATACCTAAAGCTCACATTTTCCTATTATAATGTAGATGGACCGGGGAGGATGGAGAGCATGCAGAAGATGGAGAGGATGAAGTGAACACACTGGAGTGGATGGAAAAGAGGGAAAATGTAAATGGAGTGGAAGGAAAGGATAGGGTGAACCGTATAGATGGAAAGGATAGGGTGAACAGAGTGGATGAAAGGACAGACAGGATAGAGTGGATATACCTAGCTATATCCCCATATCTAATTTCTGCTATGTATATGCTATGTGCCGTATACCCCCATGTTATCCTACCACGTTTACCATATCCATCCCTTTGTATATGCATACCGCTATGTACGCCCCCGTCCACTCTCATGCCTGGTCACAGGCGCTTTACTGACAACCACCATAACACACCACCACGCTTACTCTCTCCTATACACCATCACTCAACTGGAGCACAGCTATACTACGACACATTCGGTGTAGCTGTTCTCATACTAACATGACCCCCACGAACCTCCCATCACCCCAATATAACAGCTAGCTGAGCACATACCGCTAGCTTCAGCGTCTCCTGAGGTCTAACGCAGTCAGAATGCAGTCTGGGTGTCCAACCTCCAGACTGAACACATCCAACTGATTTCCTCAGCACCACACCTACTGCTAAGAAGCAGCTATCATGCAACAACCACACCAGCTCCACACAAATCCGGTGCGTCCATGCAATATACATCTCTTTCTACTGACTTGAACTACGGTTCCCGAGGGTGTTCAACCTACCAGCGCTTTGAGGTCATACCAATCATACATAAGGCGCTATATAAATGCCAAGTAACATAACATAAGCCCGACTGCTCTTGCACCCTACCAAGGTTCCTGAATAGTACAGACTGATACTAAGAGTTGGGATCTACAAACCACTGGGATAGCTTACTAAAGTCTTGCCTCCAAGTGGGAATTTAGAAAAACTCCTCTAACAGTTTGGAAGCTACGGATGGAGACCACATGCTGTGGACTGTAAGTTATAGGCAGCGTGCTCCCTATCCTGACAGGGATAGGTCTGTGGCACGAGTGGCTTCTACTGCAGGGGTGGTGAAGGATTTACCCCTTCAGAATGTTTTCCTTTGACCACCACTGCAGATAAAAGACCCAGAGCGCTCGAGACAACCACTAGATCATCCCACTGGCCGCTGCCATGTTAACATTGGCTTAGAGAGCCACTCCTGCACGGGGCGTATGCGCAACAGGCGTGTGGAACCAGGAAGATGCACGATGCCATTATTCCCAGTAGTTGCATGGCCTTTTCGTATGGTTATTCAGCGACTGGCTACATAATGAGGGATCTGGCCCATGTTTTGAACCTTGTCATTGGTGGGGAAGACTAGACAGTCTCGTGTCCAAATCAGTGCCCCTAGAAACTGTTTGACTTGACTGAGGACTAGACTGAACTTTCTCTCGTTGATTGAGAATCCCAGATTGAATAGGAGATCCATCTTGATTGTTCTCAAGACACATTATCTACGAGTCTCCAGGTATAAACCAGATGAGGGAAGGATACAATAGAATGGACTGCCTGAACAGGTGAACTGCCACTACCGCTAGGACCTTCGTAAATACCCTTGGAGCTGATGCAATGCCAAAGTATCATGAACTGACAGTTATTGTTCTCTATTTTGAACCAGGGGTACTTTGTGCGCTGGTAACATTGAAATATGTAAGTATGTATCTTTGATATCCAATCTGGCAATGTAATCCCCTTTTGCAGCAGTGGGATTACATCCTGTAGAGTTGCCCTCCAGAACTTTGACATACTTGTTTGCAAGACGCATGTTATGGAGAATTCTCAGAAATCTGTTCATTCCCTTCTACCTTCGAGACCGCCAGCTCTTTTTGCTGGACGTTAGGACATTTAATTTCTAACCTGGACAGAGTGAGACCTTTCTCACTGTTTTATGTAATTTTCTGTGATTTGGACTCTGTTTCTTTTGACTTTGGAGTCTGACAAACTCCATAGGCATCATCTTTGCATTGTGACACAAAGCACCTTGAGGGCAGTGACACAGGGAAATCTTAGATTTCCCAAAGCTTTAAATAGCTTCTCTTGGTAAAATCGTTTTTCCAAAATCATTGAAGTGGAAGTGAAATTGACATCACTTGCATTTTGTAACTTTCTAGACCCAGCACAAACTATCTTACCATAAGGTGCTGGAGGGGTTACTTAGTATCCCCTTTGTCTAGTTTCTCAAGTAACATACCCTTTCTACAATTAATGGCTGGTGGCAGGGGTTTACTTTTAACTACCATTGGGAGTTTTTACAGCGGGCTGCGTTCGCAGCTGCACTAAAGCACCCACGAGTATCCATTTTGACAAAATGGTCCGGTCTTGTTTTTTCACCATTTCTTGCTGGAAAGGTAATTCTTGAGATTTAAGTTTGGTCCCTTTGTTTGTTTCGTCTTTGGCGGAATTCATGAGTGAAGCCCACCTCGGACTCCAGTGTTTCTGGCAGGGGCAGGAAGTGAGGGAGGTGCCCGAAACTCCCTGTGCTTAGTCTCCTTGGTTACAGGAATGCGCCCAAGGGTGATTGGCTGGAGGGCTGTCCTTTGAGGACAGCCACCCTGCTGTGTGATTGACAGTCTGGAATGAATGGGGAAACCTGCATAAAAGGCAAAGCTTTTTGGCTTAGAAAGCAGTGTCGACCACTGGACGAAAGAATCCGAAGAACTTGGAAGAGACGCCTGCTGCAACTCCTGGACCGTTGGTTTGCCCGCTGAAGCCCTGCTGCTGTGCTGAAGCCCCGAATTTGTTTCGACTTGAGAAGACCTGCAAGGACGACTTCTCCCCTTGGGTTGGTGGGACCAATCAACCCCAAAGTCAACTCGTTTGGACAACCTCTCGGAGCTGGCTGAACTTCCACTGCTACTGGAACCGAAGTGTCAGGGAGAGGAACACCAAACCGAGTGGATCGCTTTTAAGTTGGACTCCAGCGCCAGGAAGATCCTCCCGAGTTCCCAGAAGCAGGACTGACCAAGCCTGAGCCACCTCAACAGAGTGCTGGGCCAGATGCGAGGAAAGTTTAGAGTGGTATCTGAGAGTCCGTGGTGGTGCTATTTGCTGTAGACGCGAGGTGCTGAAACAGCAAAGTACAGCTGAATTGAAGTTTGCCCTTTGTGTTGCAGGAGTCCCCAGACGTCCTACCTCTTGTCCCCATGACGGAGACCCAGTAACACCAGGATCTGGCAAAGCTGTACAGGAACAGAAGCCAGCTGGAAACATTTCTGCTAACCAAAGGTACTGTAAAGTGAAGAGGACTTCCATCTTGTGGTGGAGCCTTACTTGCTCTCAGTTGGAACTGGTGTTGGTTGCCCTTGCAGAGTTGCTTACAGCTTTGCCCCTCACAAGCCTCCCAGCTTGTGGCCCTTCAAGTGAATTATATTTCAACAAACTTTTCTAAAAACATATTGCAAGACATACTTACCTGCTAAGAAGACCTTCAGCTCCCCCAGACTTGCTCAACTAACATTGGCTGTCCAGGATCCCGAGAGACATGTCTTACCTCCGACTCTTTGCCTTTTACCGTTCCCCCAGGAAGGGGTTACATTTACTCAACATTGGAAGATTTAAAAATTACTTGCCTGTTTCTGAATTATTTGTTAACCTTTTTCTTCTCCAATCTAACCTTTGCACCAAACTCAACATTGCTCCAAATGTACCAGTGATAAATCAATGTCCACAGTGTCATAGCTATTTAAGTCACCTGAGGGTGCAGGAAGTGTGTGCGATCCCCAATGGATATCATCTGATTAGAGAAACAGTGTGTTTTGAAGTATATTTTGAAGTTTTACATGTTTGCTCCCTTCTGAAGAAACCTTATCAAAGAACCTTGACTAAGTGTTTATTTGAATAACTGCTACTGTGAAATTGTGTCCCAACATTACTGCTCACATTGACCCCTCTTGAGATAAGCCGGGCTGCTCAGCGACACTACCAATCTGTGTAGTACAGATTTATACCAAAGTTTTGGTTCCTATTGCCAGGAGGTCAAGGTTGCAGTAGTCTTCCAAACGATGCTGCACACAATCTTGCCTAATAGACTGCATCTAGTTTTCAAGTAAGCAATCATAAGCACAATAACAAGTAAACAGCGGAGAGCAGAACAGCAGCAGAGAGCAGTGTTGCAGTTCAACAAGAAAATCTTTCATTTGCTTAAGTTTACTCCAGGGTTAGGTAAGAGAGGGAATATTTTTTTAGTACAGTTCTTGAATATAGATATGTTTAACCAGAGATGCATTTTTTGCAGGTTTTCCTGAATTTAGCGAGACCCTGGAGTTGAAGGGTACTGGAGGAATCCTGACCGTTAGTTATTTTATCTACTTCCCCTTTCCCCTGGTCTGGTTGTTAGGCAAGGTTTGCATACAGTACCCTCTGGTACCACTACACAACTATGACTACAGGTATGGGCAACCCAACCTTTGGCATGAAATACACAGTTTTGGTAGCGTGTTGAGCAGCCAGCCTTAACTCAAGAGGGGAAATGTGAGCTGTAGTGGAGTTACAAAGATTCACAGTTACAGGTATTCAAATAAACTCTTACACTCAAGGTTTCTTGCATAAACAATTATTAATTTACATATCAGTCATTTATAAAGCCTTCTTCAGAAGGGAGTGTTAGGGAGAAATCTCAAATGTGCTAATTCCCCTTCACCTTAGAGACCTCCAGCAGCTTTGCTGGATTCTGTAGACTTGATTTTTTTTAACCTGCAAAGAGCGTGAGCCTTTCACACTGTCATGTATTTTGCTGCGCGTTTTACCTTTGTGTTCTTTAACTTTGGAGTTTTAAGCTAACTGCATAGGCATCTTTACATGTGTGTTACACAGCACCCTCAGTGCAGTGACACAGGATTCTTTTATTAGACTTCCCAAAGGGTTAAATACCATTTCCCAGAGAACGTAAAAGTGAAATTGACTTTACTAGACTTTCCAAATTCTTAGACCCAGCACACACCATCTTACAATGGAGTGCTGGAGGGGGTTACATAGTATCCTTCAACCTCACATAGGGCTTCACTGGGCAAACAAATGGTCCAGGAAGTTGCAGCAGGCGTCCTCTTCAAGTAGTTCTTCGCTTTCTTCGTCCAGTGGTCGACTCTGCCTTCCAAGCCAAAGGACTCACCTTTTATATAGTTCTCTCCCATTCAGCCCAGCCCAGCCCAGCCCAGCCCAGCCCAGCCCAGCCCAGCCATCAGAAACGCGGCAGGGAGGTTGTCCTTGCCGGACAGTCAGCCAGCCAATCACCACAGAGTGCATTGGGATCTCCTAGGTGACTAAGCGCATGCAGTTTCGGGCACCTCCCTCACTTCCTGCCTATCCCAGACACCATGGAGCTAGAGGCGGCCTTCACTCGTGAATCCTGCCAAAGGCAAAATGAACAAAAAGGGCAAAACTGGTTTGGCGCGCAGAGCAAATCTCAAGAAGGAACTTTCCACAAAGAATCGGCGAAAAAAGAAGACCATGAGCCATTTTGACAAATACTGCTCCCGTGTGCGCTTTACTATAGCTGCGAACGCAGCCCGCGGTAAAGGCACACTATGATATTTCAAATTAAACCACTGCCACCAGCTATTCAGTGCGAAATGGGTAACATAAAAAATGTTACATGAGAAACTAGACTAAGGGGATACTAGGTAACCCCTACAGCACTATTTTAAGATGGGGTGTGCTGGGTCTGGAAAGTTACAATGGTAAGTAAAGTCAATTTCACTTTACGTTTCTTGGAAACAGTAGTTTATCCAAGAGAAGGTATTTAAACCTTTGGGAAATCTGAAAGACTTCCCTGAGTCACTGCACTGAAGGTGATGTGTAGCAATGTAAAAGAAGATGCCTATGGAGTTTGTCAGACTCCACAACCAAAAGAAACAGTGTTCAAAATCACAATAAAATACATGAGTGGGAAAAAGGGTCACTCTCTCCAGGTTAAAAAAATCAAGTCCTCAAAATCCAGAAAAGTTGCTGGGGGTCTCTAAGGTGGAGGGAATTAGCACATTTCTGAGAATTCTCCCCAACACTGGTCTACTCAGTAGTTGTGGTAATGGACTGCTTGGTAAATTGGTTTGGGGGTCTGGAGGACTACTGGTTTGTTCCTGCAGGATTTCAGCGCTGGGACCCGATAGAATGAAAGGCCCAAGTTAAATACCTGCCCAAGCAGATATGGAGTTACTGGTCACTAGGTTCCCTGGCTAAAATGTTTTCTGAGATGGAGGAAATGCTGAAGTCAAGAAGGAAGGCTTCTGAGTTAAGTGCTAGGATGAAGTAGAAAGTCTTTTGGTGATGAAGGGAAGTGCATGAGAAGAAAGACCAACTGCTTCTGGATGGAGTCACTGAAGGGAACCCCCCCGTGTTGAATTCCGAGACACAAGTTGAGGTGGAAGGAAGAGTTAGAGGAGTGGAAAAACGAGGTGGGAGATTGCCGGCTATTTCTGTAGTAACAAACCTGTTCGCTTCACCCAAGTGTTTTTCTGCAGATCAAGAGTTCAAGTCTTTCCTAATGCAATGTGAACTGCACTATATGTGTAGACCAGAGTTATTTCCCAATGAAAAGGCTAAAGTGGCTTTTTTAATTTCGAATTTCGGGCGAGGCAGCAGCCCGGTCTGTACCTTTGGTTGGAGGTGGTGCAAGAGAGTTAGAAAGTTGGGAATTATTCAAAACAGATTTCAGCAAGATGTTTGACAGGCAAACTTTAACTCAGAGTGTAGACAGTGAGTTATTAGACCGGAAACAGGGAAATTGGGATTTGTCAGTTTATATCACCAATTCTGAGCATTAGTTCTGGAAAGTGCATGTCCTGAGAAGAGAGCTTCTCTTTTCTATAGGGGTTTGCGAGAGGAGCTAAAAGATGCATTGATGGCAGTAGTGGAAAGATCAGCTTCTAGTGAGGAGTTGATAACTCTAGTGATGAAGTTAGATGGTAGATTAAGTGAAAGACGTCAGGAACGCAGGAGATTTGTTCCTGAGGGAAAGTCCTGGATACGACGTGAGCGACCCAAGTTGGATATAGGTCAGAAAGAAGTGAAAGGTCCAGGTAGAGAAAGACAGTTTAGGCCTCCTTTAACGAAGGAAGAGAAGGAGAAGATGCAAAAGGAAAATCTTTGTCTATATTGTGGGGATAGGGGCCATTTTGTAGGCAATTGTCCCACAAGCCCTTGAAGATTCTGATCAACCAGAAGAGGTCAGATGGAGGCAAACACAATTCAGACATTGTTAGGCAGAATTACAGGCAGTACCCTCTGGGACCACTACACACAATTAGGACTACATGCGCTAACCAAACCAACCTTTGGTTTAAGTCTGTACCACACAGTTTGTGGTAGCGAGCCAAGCAGCCAGTCTTATCTCAAGAGTGAATGTGAGCAGTACAAGTAGTTACACAGAGGACTTTCAATCACAGTGGTTCAAGTAGACACTTATACTCAGGTTTTCTTGTTAAAAACACTTAGTAATTTATTACACAATCATTTAGAAAACATTTCACTAGAAGGCAACTTATTATATACCCATACACGTCAATACAAAAGTCTACAATTTTGAGACAGTTTGAGCTCCCCTGAAACAAGAGCCAAATGGTAGTTGAGTTACTTAGCAGTGAGCAAAAAGGACAACATTAAGTAGAATAGATAGCATATACCTTCTAGGCAGTGCAAATAGTTTCAGTTCACCAGAAGAGTTAAATTCAAGTCAATAGGCCAGGCCAAAGTCAATGGGCTTGTGTTCTGGATAGGAAAGTGCAGTTCAGGTATCAAACGGTAAAGTCTTTGCAAAAGTTCTCAGAAGTAGTTTAGACGAAAAAGGATAACTTGTCGGGTCACAAGCTGATTAGGCCTACAAGTTGGGAAAGTTTCACGAACTTTCACCGCAAGAGTGGCGTTCTCTCAATCAGGTTGGCACAGTACCTTTGTATGAAGCAAATGTTGCTGAAGTCGTGGTTCCTGGCAGGTCCTGCAAATCTCCCAGTACCTGAGCCTCAGTCGTGAGGACAAGAGGGAGGACGTTGGGATACTGCCGCACTGCACAGGATCGTTGAACAAAGCAAACAAGATGGAGTCACTTCAGTTCCAGTAGCTGTAGATTCAAGAACACAAACTGGTGTCCCTCTCCCTGGTTAATCCTAACCAGCCTTGAGAATGGCATCCAGGTGTCTTATGAGTCGACTGGTTCCACCAACTCAAAAGGGACAATTCGTCCTAGCAGGGCTTCTCCATCAAGGTGAACTTAGCGTTTCGGACATGCAGCAGGGCTTCACCAGGCAAATCAAAGGTCCAGGAGTTGCAGCAGCCGTCCTCTTCCAGCTCTTCTTCAGTACTTTCGTTCCAGTGGTCGACTCTGCTTTCCAGTCCAAGAGACTCGCCTTTTAAACCATTTTGTCCCTTTCATTCCAGCCTAGCTGTCACTCACCCAGCAGGGTGGCTGTCCTTGCCGAACAGCCAGCTAATCACGCCAGAGTGCATTTGGGTCTCCTAGGAGACTAAGCATATGGAGTTTTGGGCACCTCCCTCACTTTCTGCCCACCCCAGACACTTGGGCGCCAGAGGCGGTCTTCGGTCCTGAAGCCCGGCAAAGGCAATGAAACAAAGGGACCAACCCTGGTTTGGCGCGCAGAGCAAAACTCTAGAAGGATCTTTCCACAAAAACTGCGAAAAAAGAAAACCAGGACCGGTTTTTAACAGAGGGGGCTCGGACGCCATCTTGAGAAACACTGCTCTCGCGATTTAACGCTACCGGTGTTCACGATCAGGAATCATCATAGTAGTTTGTTGTAAAACCACTACCACCAGCCATTTTGATAGGAAAGGGTAACATTTGACTGCAAAATAAGTATCAAGACACAGGGGATACTAAGTAACCACTCCAGCAATCTACTGTAAGATAGTGTGTGCTGGGTCTAGGAATTTAAAAAGACTAATAGTCAATTTCACTTCACTTACCCTGGGAAACAGTTCATCCCAGAGAAGTTATTTAAACCTTGGGAAAGCCTGTAAAGTGCTACTGTACTGAGGGTGCTGTGTGACACACATGAAAAGATGCCTATGGAGTGGTCTAAAACTCCATAACCAAAAGGAAACAAGAGTAAAACACAGATTTAAAAGTTAAGTCACAAAGTTTAGCAAAAGCGCTGGAAGGCTCTAAGGTAGAGAGGAATTAGCACATTTATGAGAATTCTCCCCAACAGTGATGTATATACAACACTGGCTGTTTGAAGATTTTCATACACATCTTTAATCCTGGACTCCTCTGGAATGAATGCATCCGTTACATATGGAGTACCATATTCCAAGCCAAATGGGGTATCATCAGAAGGCTCATGGTCTTCATATATTGAGCTTAAGGACTTAAAGAAATCCTTTTTTTAGCCAAGGCTTGTAAATCTTTTCCTGTGTCGTTGGATGCTTCGACTACTTGGATATAGTCATCGATAACTACTTAGAAATACATTTTGTTTTTGACCACCCTCAAAACACAGTTGTCAATGGCGTAGATGGCATTGATCCAGCTATCGTTGAGGTTGTGGACTTTTTCTTGGAAGAGGCCCATGAAAGGCTGGATTCACGATTAGCAAGATTTCTCAACGGTACAAGGCTTTGATGACTCTCCATAAGAATCAGACGTGTGTCCCAGAATTCAAGGGTTTTAGTCTATGACTTCCCTTTGTAATCTTTATGCATAGTGACAGGTATGGAACAAGTTACTTACCTGCAACTGTTCTCCAGCATGGGTCTGGCATGGATTCACATGCTCATGAATATTCCCCCGTCGTCAGGCTGGGAATCCTCGGTAAAGAAAAAATCAGTATCAGTTTCGTTTCCGATCTGTCTTTCTTAGTAGTAACCAGTCTCTGGGTCATACTGCCCCCAGCAAATGACTGCCCTCTCCTTAAGCCCCGCCTCCGACAGCCATCCTCAGGTTTGGTAGCACGTAAAATGGCAGTATGACCAAGTGAAGAGCCGCAGAGGGGTAGGAGGGAGGGTTCGCATGTGAATCCATGCCATACCCATGCTTGAGACCAACAGTTACAAGTAAGTAACTGTCAACTTCTCCAGCATGGGGTCTGGCATGGATTCACATGCTTATGAATATAAGAATACATAGCTGTACCCACATCCACAACCACGGGAAGTGGCAAACGCTCAACATTAAGCATTACATCAAAACTCAAGATTAAGCATTTCTTACCTCCTCACCTTAAGCGAACAGGTTGCGCAGCACTGCTTGGCCGACTCTGGACTCCTCCCTGGAATCCCGGTCGACGCAGTAGAATCTCGTGAAGGTGTGCGTCGACCTCCACGTAGCAGCTCTGCAGATGTCCAGCAGGGGCACACCAGACAAGAACGCCGTGGTAGCAGCGATCGCTCTGGTCAAATGGGCTCTCGGACGGCCGAGCAATGGTCGGTTTGCCAACCGATGCCAGTGCATGATGCAGTCGGAGAGCCATCTGGAAATGGAAGCCTTCCAGAGAGCCTTCCCTTGGTTCACAGGTCCAAAGTTCACAAACAGCGGTGATGTCTTCTGAAAACTCTTCGTTCGGTCCACATAGAACTTCAGCGCTCTAGCTACATCCAGCGAGTGCAAAGTCCTCTCGGTCGGCGACGAAGGTGACGGGAAGAAAACTGGCAACACCAAGGGCTCGTTGAGATTGAAGTACGACGGCACCTTGGGCAAAAAGGAGGGGTACGCCCTCAGCACTACCCTTGTATCGTGAAAGGTCAGGTATGGAGGTTTGCAGGATAGGGCCTGAATCTCTCCCACGCGTTGTGCGGAGGTGATGGCCACAAGGAACGCCGTCTTCCACGACAAACTTCAACGGGGCCGAATGCAACGGCTCGAATGGCAGACCCATGAGCCTGGTTAGCACCACAGTGAGCTCCCACACCAGGGCTGGCGCGTTCACCGGCCGGAATGATCGAAACAGTCCTTTCATAAATTCCTTCACCAGCCGAGGAGACCACAGGGATGACCACCCTGTAGTTCTGGTGTAAAGGGAAATCGCTGCCAGATGTATCTGGAATGAAGCATGAGAAAGTCCAGCTTTGGCTAGCAACAGTAGGTATGGTAGCACTTGAGGGGCTGTAATCCTGAGAGGGTTAATCGTCTGTGCACGGCACCAGACAGAGAACTTCTTCCACTTGTGTCCGTAGCACTTGAGAGTTGAGTACGCCCTGGCCTTTGCAAGAACCTCTCTGCCGTCAGCCGGGATATCGTATCCTCCAAACTCTAGTGCTGCAGGAGCCAGGCCTGCAAGTTCAGCGACTCCGGGTCGTGATGAAGAATGGCGCCTCCTTCTCTGGAGAGAAGATCCGCGTCTGTCGGCAGTTTTACTGGTGGGGACGCTGACAAATCCAGAAGGTCCGGGAACCATATCTGTCTCGGCCACTTCAGTGCGACGAGTATCATCCTGCACCGGGACCTCTTGAGTTGGTTGATGAGCCTAAGCAGCAACGGCGGGAACGCATAAAGGAACAGGCAGTCCCAAGGGAACGAGAAAACATCACCCATGCTCCTCGGCAGGGGGAACCTGCTGGCGAACCTCTGGCACTTGGAAGTTTGGCGCCGTCGCAAACAGGTCTATTTGGGGTTTGCCCCATGTTGGGGAGAATTCTCGGTTTAGGCTGAATGTCCTAACCTAGTGAGTCCCCCAGCAGCTTTGCTGGATTTTTGGGGTTTATTTTTTCTCCTGCCAAGAGTGAGACTCTTTTACCCTCATCTTGGGCATGATTTGAGTGTGTTTCTTTGAATCTAGATGTGTTTAATAAGCTATGGGGTCTTTTACTCCATAGGCCTTCATGTGTTTTTGTGATGTGTTACACAGCACCCTCAGTGCAGTAACACGGGGTGTCAATAGTGACCCCTCCAGTATAGACTCCATACCCTGGGACTGACTACTGTCTCCCAGGGCATGTAAAGTCACCATTGACTTTACTAGTCTTAAATTCTGAACAGAACCAGTACCAACCATCATATTGTGGACGTACTGGCTGGGACAATTCAATTGCCCCGGGGTCTGTTAGTCGAGGGGGCACGTCTCCGTCCCCCCTGATCGAGTTTTGGCTGGTGGCAGTGGATACTACTTTTTATATTCAACCGCAAATATTTTCCTATGGGATTTCCCATTGTGTTAGGCTACTATCTTTATTTAATTATTTACGGTAGCCTCGAACATACCGCCGGTTTATTTAATAATATTAATTCTCCGGTTGGTATTTTTTGCGAAAACTTGATTCTAAAATGGCATTTGTGTTCTCTTCTTTGACTCCAACCCAAGTCGAGCCCTTTGTTCCACTTTTTGGCGGGCTTCTCCACAGAGATTTCCCATTGTTTTAGGCTACTATCTTTATTTAATTATTTACGGTAGCCTCGAACATACCGCCGGTTTATTTAGTAATATTAATTCTCCGGTTGGTATTTTTTGCGAAAACTTGATTCTAAAATGGCATTTGTGTTCTCTTCTTTGACTCCAACCCAAGTCGAGCCCTTTGTTCCACTTTTTGGCGGGCTTCTCCACAGAAGCCCTCCAAAGTGGTGCCACTCTGTCTGGGGTACTTAGGAGGTGTGGAGGGGAATTTAGGCACCCTGGACTGAGTTGCCTAGGCAGCTCAAGTCGCACTCCGTCCTGATTGGCCCAAGTGGTGAGCCGGTCGGCTCACCACTTAGCATGTTTGAGTGACAGCTAGGCTGAGTGAATGGGGGTTTTCTGAATAAAAGCAGGGCTTTGGGGATTGGAACTTCAGAAGTCGCCACAGGACCCAAGAATCCGACGAGGGAGAAGCTGAGCCGACCTGCCACGACGCCACCACCGGTGGAGCCCTGCTGGACCGTCTCACCACTTTTCCCAACGACAGAGGAGATCTCCCGCCGGAGAGTCTTCTTCCTTTGACTGGTGGGGATAACCAGTTTCACCGTCTTTTTCGCCTTCCCGACGTACCTCATGGCCACCTTGCCTGTGCCAAGCACCCCGGCAACCGGGATACCACGTTTTACCACAACTGCGAACAAAAGTACCACCTTTAACCGGAAAACTCTGCGGCTGGTTTCTTCCCTGGTAGGGCAACAACCTTCATCTTTCGTCCAAGTCGAGATCTTCTCTTCCCCTGGACGACGACGCGACTTGCACCCACTGCCAAGAACAACTGCCACCGCTGGAGGATCCTTCCCACTTAAGGTACCGTGTCCCACCA
Organism: Ambystoma mexicanum; assembly: GCF_040938575.1. Lineage (NCBI taxonomy): Eukaryota > Metazoa > Chordata > Amphibia > Caudata > Ambystomatidae > Ambystoma > Ambystoma mexicanum. The sequence continues at coordinate 493,878,784 of NC_090936.1, read as the reverse complement.
GGCTTCCCTTGCTACCAACTGTACGGGGTAGATTTAGCCCCCGGCTTTCGAACCTGGGTTAGCCTGGGACACCCTGGCTAAAGTTTCCTAAGCCGCTCTAAACTCTTTTTGAACTCTCTGCAAGACTTTCTAAGCCTAGTGTAACTGATGTTGGGCGCATTTGTGCTCTGCTCTCTCTAAGAGTGGGCCCAGCCTTTGGACTTTGGCTCACCAGTGACTTTTGCTCTCCTGCCTTGCTAACAGTGTTCCTAAATCTTAGAATGGTGTACCTTTCCATATTCTGTCTTTTTCCCCCTCCCTTTCTCACAAACTTATTGGAGTGCCATCTAGTTGAGCACTCCTCTGTATGAAAATAAGTGGTGTTTACTGAGACTTATCTGATAAGGAAAAAGGAGTGTATATATTACAATAGTAACTGTTTAGTATATTTTACAACAAGAGTGCTGGAGTGTTTCAAACAGTGTGTTTTTAAATAAATAATTATATACTTTGATACCAAAGGTCTGGTCAGTGTTTGCTTGTATTGGTGTGTCTGAGTGCCTATTGTGTATACTTTGCATACTGCCTAACTCTTCTTGAGACAAGTCTGACTGTTCAGCCACAGCTACCAGGTAAATCTGGGTGGTACAGACTGCTACCAAGTGGGTTTACTGCTAACACCTGTAGTCCTAAATCTTTTGCAGTGTTCCCTAAGGGAACTGCACAGGTTTCTGCCTAACACCCCATCACCGGAAGAGTTGATCCACTTGATCCTGGCGTAGTTCCCACTCGTGGCACGAGCGCAGCTCCCTGCTGAGTGAGTCGGCGATGGTGTTTTTTATCCCTGCTAGATGAAAGGGTACCAGGAACATCCCCTGGGCAACGGCCCAGTGCCACAAGTCCTGTGCTTCTTTGGACAGGGCTGGGGGGATCTGGCTCCACCCTGCTTCCTGAAGAATATCGTGGTGGTGTTGTCGGTGAAGATCCTCACCACTTTGCCCTTGAGGGATGGGAGGAAAGACTTGAGAGCCCAGAACACCGCCCGGAGCTCCAGTATGTTGATGTGGAGCGGCCTCTCCTCTGGGAGCCATAGGCCTCTCGCGTGAACATCCCCGGTGTGCGCGCCCCATTCTTCCAGGGAGGCATCCGTCATCACCGTCACCTGATATGCTGGGGTCTGAAAGTCTGTGCTCGCCGCGAGATGCACGCGGGTGCCCCACCATCAAACAGTTTGAAGGAATACTTCGTTGAGCGAGATCTTGTCCTCGAAGCTGCCCGTCACTTGCATCCAATGGGCGTTGAGAAACTCCTGCAAAGGATGCATCCGAAGCCTGCACAGGCGCACCAGATGCAGGAGGACATCGCAAGAAGGGATTTGATGGACCTCACTCTGGCCATGTCCGTGGCCAGCAGACGCTGCAACTTGCCCAGGATGGCCTTCGTTCTTTCCTCCGACGAGGCCAATCGCGCCACTGTATCGGGCTTGGCTCCCAGAAACAGTGAGACCTGCGACAGGGCCAGGTGGGATTTGGGGAAGTTTTAGAATCCCAGGTCTGTGAGCAGCTGGACGGTCTTCGCCGTGTTTTCGACAGCGAGCTCCCTCGTTGTTGCCAAGATGCAAGATCCCCTGCAAGCGCAGCCGCGCCGCCACCGGTGCTAGGCACTTGGTGAACACCCTGGGAGCCGACTTCAGTCCGAACGGGAGGGCTTTGAACTGGTAGTGCCGCCCTTGGACCGCGAACCTGAGGAACTTTCGGTGCCTTTTTAGAATGGGGATATGAAAGTATGCATCCTCCAAATACGACGACGATAGGCAGTCGCCTTCCTCCAGCTGTCCCAGCACGTGCTGGAGGATGACCATCCGGAACTTCTATGCCTTGATGTACTTGTTCATTGACGCAGGTCCAGGATGGGGCGCCATCCGCCCGTCTTCTTTCTGACAAGGAAGTATCTTGAGTAAACTCCGGAGCCCAGAAGCCTCTTTGGGACGAGCTCAATGGCACCTTTTTTGAGCATCGCCTTTACTTCCAACAGTAGTTGAGGGACGTGGTTTTCCTTCCTGACCACGGGTGGAATGCGGGGACACTTCTTTAGGAATAAGAGTGTGTGCCCCTGGGCCAGGGCATCGAGCACCCAACGGTCGGGGGAGATGGATTTCCACACGCTGACGAACCGCGTCAGCCGGCCTCCCACCGGGATGTTTAGGTGGGGGCCTAACACCACGGCCGGTTCAGTTGGCACCTTGGCAACGACGGCGAGGTCCTACGGACTTGCCTCGTCCCCTGTAGGCTCCTTGCCGCCTTGGCACCTTGGCATCGCCGCCGAGATGACTCGTCGTCCCATGGCATCCGGTTTCTTTCCCTCGCCCTCCGGCGGGGAAGTCTAGGTTGAGCTGATGCCCCACGCTTTCTTCTTGGCCGTTGCTGAAACGACCGAATCCGGGGTCGGTTGCGCTATAAGGCACACAGGGGCGGCGGCGGGAACCCGTACTTCTCATACCGGTCCCTCTTAGCAGGTGTCGTGGATGGGTTCTTGAGGAGGGCAAGTCCCTCGTCCCAGACGTCATCCAACAACGGCACCGCAAAGACCGTTTTCCTTTTGACCTCACGCCGTTGGTTCCTTCTCTTCGGGGCAGAGCTGAAAAAGCTGGGATGCCCTGTTGATCATGGCATGAAATAAGCCAATTTCGTCGGGAGGAGACGCCCGAGCAATCGGCGACGGGAGATCAGTCCCGTCGTCACCACCGTAGTCATCCGTCCCCGTCGTGGCCATATCCATCCCTGTGTCCTCCCTTGGGGTCAGGGAACGAGACAAAGGCTGAGAGGGCCGTGAGGGCTGAAAAGGTGGGGTTGGATGGATCCTTCTCTTGTTAGGAGGGCTTCCTGACGGACTCGGCTCTGTCGGGTCATCCGTCGGAGCAAGGGCAACCTGGTCCCTAGCTCCGTGCATAAGGCCTGGATTGCTGTCAAAATGGCTGCTGAGTTGTCTTGTGGCCCGGGCTGCGACGGACGCGACTGTTGCTCCTCCTCCACCGGAGCCTCATCGACGTCACCCTCGCTCTCGTCGTCCCCCTCGTCGGGATCGCTCCCGTGGGGACGGGCCTCCTCTGACTTCGACCAGTTCCTCCTCGAAGTAGTGTCCGTTAAGGCCACCGCCCCCTCTTTTTCCACCGGGATCTTCACTGGGGTCTTCTCGATGGGCTTAAAAGAGGCTTCCCTCTGCAGGGGCAGGGAAACTCTGGGCCCCGAGTTCGCCTCAACTGGGGGAGCCTCCACAGGCTTCCCCAGGGCTGTAGCGATACCCTCAATAGAGGCCTTGGCTGGGTGAATCAAGGCCTGCACCACCTTGGCCGCGCTTGAGGCCTTCACCTTAGGGGGAGGGTCACCACCTTGTACCCCTTCAGCCGGTTCCTTCGAGATCAACCGGGGCCTCTCCAGAAGCTTAGCCGGGTTCTCGGACTTTCTCTTCCCCAAGCCAGAGCGTTGGCTCGTGGTTGATGGCGTCGGTGAAGGTGCGCCCTGCCTGGCAGCCGAGGAGCCCGACCGTTCAGCGATCCCAGTGCCTGCGGACTCGCAGTGCTTTGCCTTCTGTTGGGCCCCCGTCGCCAGGGCGCCCTCACAGGACTTCGAAGACCACTCGGACTACTTCTTCTCACCTGCTGGGCTCTTGCTTTCAAACCAGTTGGCGAGACGGGTCCGACGGTCCCTCATGGTTCGTTCTGACATGTTCATGAAAAAAAACGCACAGTCCTTCTCCACGTGCAATTTGTCTTCATGAAGGTAGTAGAGGCACTTTGAGTGCTCGTCCTCCTTGAACAGGTTCTGTAGCTTGCATCCAGGCTAGTTCCTGAACAGCTTGCCCGGTGTCGAGCTTCCTTTCTCCTGGGCCATGTCAACGAGGTAGGCCTCAGAAAACTTCTGGAATGCTCCAAGAAGCGTAGCTCGACGAAAACTTCACCCTTGAGGGGCATAGAAGATTCCAAAACGCGTCCCCGCTGATCGGAAGTAGAAGCGGTGGAGCTTGAGGCTCTATTTAATCGAAAAATGAGATAAAAATCTCTTTGAAAAAGCGCGAAACGCAGAAAAAGCTTGAGAGCTATAGCACGAGGACTCCCAACACTTGAACGTGTGGTAAAAATCTCAGGATGGCTGCCAGAGGCGGGGCTTAGGGAGAGGGCAGTCATTGGCTGGGGGCAGTATGACCTAGAGGCCAGTGATTGGTTACTACTAAGACAGACAGATCAGAAACGAAACTGATACTGATTTTTTCTTTACCGAGGATTCCCAGCCTGACAGGGAATATTCATGAGCATTTGAATCCATGCCAGACCCCATGCTGGAGAAATATTCTCTCTCCTCCTCTTCTGAGGGGGTCAGTCCGGCTTGTCGAAAACGAATAATTTCTCTCCGACATGCATCCCACTTGGCCAGGAAATCTGATTCGGTCAGGCATGGGATTCTCTGAGGGGAGAAATCACTTGAGGTCGGAGGAGACCTGCGACGTTGTTTCATTGCCTTCTAGGATAAAGACGAAGAGTGATGCAATAGACACCTCGATCAAGATCTTTTCTTAGAACTCTTCCGTCGAGGAGACTCAATTTATCTGATTTTCTTGGTTAAAAAAATTTGAAGGTGGCTTAGAAGGGATCCTACCTACCACCTTCAGTGGAGGGCCAAAGGGATACCCAATATCCCTCTTCTCTCTACTCCTGTGACTTTTTATTCACAGACAATCTCCTAGTTATGGCTGGTGGCAGTGGACGTGTTCTACTAACTATTGTATAAGTTGTATATCGCAGGCTATGTCCATAGCCTCGGTAGTAGACAATAGGGGCACCCAAGTACCAACGCCCTTCTTTTGCCATTTCTAGTATGGTTGTTCTTTGTCAGCCCTTCTGCCATTCTGGGAGGGGGAGGTCAGTGTGTGTTTTGCCTTTTGCAGGAACCCTTGGGTATCCCCACCTAGAGGGTCTCGAAGTGGGGGAGGGATCTGTCAGAGTGCCTGTGTTAGGGAGAATTTTCAGAAATGTGCCAATTCCATTTTGTGATGCTGGAAAGGCATCGGTGGGACAGCCTCCGTATCCTTGTCCTTTACTGCTTTTTATTGTGTATTCTGTCGTGTTTTCCGCGCAGGAGTTCATGTGGGACTCCTGGCGGTGCAGCTCTCTTTTGGTTTGGTGAACAGACCCATGGGATACCCTTATGGCACCCATGGGTAGGGGTACAACCATGTGCCCCTAGTTTATGTTTTTGGGCACCTGTGTGTGAACCACAGAGCAGGGTATGGGCTTGTGGCAGCTCCGTGCTGAAATGACTGGTGCCCTGAGCATCCTCCATTTTGGGATGCCCAGGCCCTGTCATTGGAATCGGTAGATTCCCGATGGAGACAAAATGGCCCCTATGGCCTCTTGCCTTCCATCACCTGTTACCTTGATCTTCCCGAAGTCCCGGGAAGCCCTGCCTCTGTCCCTTCCCCCTGACTGGCTGCTGGGTGGAAGTTCCGTATATGGTAGTGTGGGGAAGTGCCGACCAGACTGGCTGGAGCCTTCTCAACGACCGTATGTTGTGGGTACGCCTGTGGGTGGGACCTGGGTGAATAGAGTGTGACGAATATGCATTCTATGTTGTGGCCATCTAGTATCTGGTGTTTGACACAATGGTTGAGACAGCCCTGCCCGAAACCGGTATGAATGCAGCTTGGAGTGTTGAATGGCTCGGTACTTGTCCCAATACACAAAACTTGTTGCGAGTGTCTGGAGAGAAGTGAATGGCCTGAATACCTCATGTGCCTGATTGGCTGGCTGCCTGTATGAATGCCCGTAGTCGTGATTGGATGCTTGAGTATGACCCAGTGGAACGAATGGGAGATCAACAGTATATCTGGGAACCTCTCACTGCTAGGAATCGTGTTCGGAAGCTGAAGTCAACTACGAGTAACTGGAGTAACTGAAGCTTAACCTTGAGCCCTGCTGGACGAGAAGAATCTGTCGCTCTCCTCTGCAATCTGAAAGCTGTTGTGCCTCAAGAACTGACCCAGAGAGGACCTGGTAAGGCGCCCTCTTCCCAAGCTACGAGGGACCATCGTGCACAGCTGGTCTTTGCCTACGCTCCCTGGTAGATAGACGTTCGACAGGCTGCCGACCCGATACGAGGATTGCTGCGGAAATCCAAGGAGAATGTTGTCCACCTCTTTCCCCGATGGCCGTCTGGAGCCGCTGTGCTCCCGTTGCCTAAGAACATCCATGATCCAAGGACGCTCTCATCCGCATCCCCACCGCTGGATCCTGCATGAGATGGCCCAACTGTTAACATGCAGAGGAGCATCCACCTGTGGGTTTCCCGCCACCCAAAGACCACAGAGACGCTGACAACTCGACGCCCTTCCTGGGCCACAGTTCTTCAACTCTTTGCGGTCCAGAACTATTGACATCAAGGTGCCCCGCACGCCTCTTCCTTGCAGGAAGTTTACGCTTCCCTGTCAATGAGCACCACTAGGAACGACGCGGTCACTTCACTGTCGTAGCTCGACCTGTTCTCGGTCTGACGTTCGACGACCCGTGACTCCTGCCTTAAAGGGAGAGCACTCAAGAAGGGTTGTAGATTTCCCCGACGAGGAATGCTGCGCCAAGGTACTTTGGGGTTGCAGAACTATTGTAAAGTCTGGGGTGATTAATATATGGACTGGGCTTGTATCTTTTTCGTACAGGTTGCCCAGGTTGGGGGGATCTCCACACAGAACTGTTTAACGGTAGTTACCAGTATTCTGCCAATTGCTCAACCATCTTGCTTTCCTTTCTCTCTCTACTGCTGGTTTCCTCTTTATTTTCATCTGTGTGCCATTCTGACCGTATGCACTTTAATGAGATCTAATAACGTTAGTGGTACCACTTTAGAATTGTACATATTTACCATTGTTGATTTACGGAGTACAAAGTGAGTTATCGTGATCGTGTATATGACTGAATATTAATTATATAAAGACTGTTTTAACCGATACAGTGTGTGGACATTCCTTCATGGGTGCTCGGGGACTACACTGTACTTAAGAACCAGCTTGCATCACCTCCCGAGAAGCTAGGCCTTCATTGCTCGACCACATCTACCAATACTAGAGAATCTTGGCAGGGGTCTCCGTCTCTCCTCTACCATATAGAGAGCGGAAGTACAGACCCCCCCCCTCTGGTCTTAACACCTTCTACCTTAGAGACCCCACCCGCCCCCCCAAGCTATTTTTGCAGGATGTTAGGCAGGATTGTATGCAGTACCCTGTGGGAGATTGCACCAGCCTTATCCTCTTGGCAATAGTTAACCCAACCTTTGGTATAAGCATGTACTTCAAAAGTTGGTAGAGTGACTGAGCAGCCAGGCATCTCAAGAGGGGTCGCTATAGGGTTGCAAAACAGTTACAGTGACATGTATCCCAATAAACACTTAGACTGAAAAAATGGTTTCATCAAGAAACCTTATTAATTTGTCAGTTCAAGCATTCTTTAAAGGGGGCAAATATATGTAACACATAAATATACTTCAAAATACAGTTTCTTTAAATCAGTAGATACACATTTGAGATGGCACACATACAATTCCTACACCCTGAGGGTACTTAAATAGCTAGGACATTATGGACATTAATACAGCACTGGCACATTTAGAGCAATACTGAGTTTGGCGTGAAATAAAAAGGTTTTGGGAATACAACAATGGTTAAACATTCTAAAACAGGCAAGTACTTTTTGAACCCTCCAATGCAAAGTAAATTAACCATTTCCTGGGGGAAAGTTAAAGCACAAGGTCAGAGGATAGAAGAGTCTCTCGGAGAGCCAGGACAGCCAATGTTAATTGGCCAAAAGTCTAGGTGATCTGAAGCACTCCTTGCAGGTAGGTAAAAAGTATTTAACAATGTTTTGTAGAACATGAAATTACTGTAGGGCCACAAGAAGGGAGGCTTGTGAGAGGCAAAGCTGCAAGCAACTCTGCAAAAGTAATCAGACAAGTCTCAACTGAGAGCTAGCAAGGCTACACAACAAGAGGTAAGCAACCCCTTAGTTTTACAGTACCTCTGGTTTGAAGATAGTGGTTCCAGCTGGCTTCGGTTCTTGTGCAGGTCTGCCGATCCTGTTCCTAGGCCTCCGTTGTCAGGACAAGAGGGAGGATGTCTGGGGACTCCTGTACTACGAATTGAAGGTCGGCGGCAGCAATGGGCAAATTTCAGATCAGCGGCACTACGCAGTTTCAACTTCTTGCAGCTCTCGCAAATAGCACCACCGCGGTTCTCCATACCTTAATGGACTTTCCTCGCATCTGGAGTCCAGCACTCTGAGGTGGCTCAGGCTTGGTCAGTCCTGCTTCATGTGAGTCCAGAGGATCTTCCCGGAGCTCGGGTCCAACTTAAAGACACACCATTGTGGTGTTCCTCTCCCTAGCAATCGGTTCCGGCAGCAGCAATGGAAGCAGTGTAAACTTTGTCAGGCAGATTTTGACAGACAACCATTGACCAGAACCCTACTTTTGAAACAGGATAAGAAAACAGCAGCCCGAATGCATTATACGGCACACTACAGTTATCACGTTGTTTCTCTCTAAATAGATAAGATGCGCATCCACGCTGATGAATGCGTTTTATTCAAACAGAATGCATGCAGCAGTCATTAAAATGTGACTTATCAGAAGTTGGTATCATAGTGACACTAATTTATCTTCCCTTCTCCCAATAATTAGATGTTAGCCTAAACAATTCCGCATAACAATGAGTTTTAGCATTGCTTAGAGATACACGAATGCTCCCTTGCATGACCACTTGCTGGCCTTTTGCAATTAGCATATTAATGTATTATGAACACTGAACTAAAATGGGAAATATTAAAACCAAAGTGATTACAGTGATTATTTGAGAACCCCAAGTCAACCATTTATGGCATAACTATAGACATTCAGAACAAACTGACTTGCAATGGAGAATTCTGCAAACATGTAATACTTGTTTTTCCTCTGTTCTTTTCACCTCTCCTCTCTGCCAACAGTGATGTTGTCAATTGTTGGACTGATCGTCATATTACTCCAGTGTTTTCATGAATATATGGACAGTTTATTAGCAAAAACAATGAGTTCCATTGCCTAAGTTTGCCCTGATGAAGAACCAAAGGGTCAAAACACGTGTTGGCAATTTGAAATTTTGGAAATGTTGGCAATTTTGACCTTGAGTGATTATAACACACACAATGTTATTTGCAGCCCTTAATTTTCATTGTGGCTTTTCTTTCTGTGCTCGATCTTTACAGTCCTAACAAATTGGCTTATTTCACTATTTTCTTTAAAATCACTAACATTTTGAACAAAATTCAATAAAACAATCTCCATAGCACAACATTGCGTCCAAATTGCAAAACTCATAACATTAGAACTAAGATGGACTAATACATAACAATATGGACATCCATAACATTTAGAATAACATTTTTCAACTTTATAAAAGATCCATGACACAACCAAAGAGACAAAACAGAAAATGCACAACTAACAGTCCCACACCACTAAAAAAAAAACATCCCCCACTCAAGGGATAGACCATCAAACACTGGAACCTGTATATTCAACCATATAGGTCATTAAAAAGGTCCCCAGAGCCGAGAATAACGCCCCTCCCTTCCTTGTCCAAATAGCATGACTATCATAGTTCGACAAGACTTGCATGTCCAATAGCCACTCCTCCACACCAGGTTTCTTTCTAGATTTCCAAACTCGCAAGATCTGTTTAATCGCCAAAACAAACTATTAATCCAATCTGGACTATCCCAAGCCCTGTCTCCTCTCTCCCTGTTGGATAACAATATGGTCGAAAAGAAAGTGCGAGGAAGTTTCTCTTCCAGTACAAGGTCTAACCTGTCCAATGAATCGGACCAAAAATCGATACTCTCGAGCACATCCATAACATATGCATCAAAGAACCCCTGCTACATCCACAGCCCCAACATGAATCAGAGTCCAAATGTCACAACCTACCCATTTTAAAGAGTGTCCAATATAATCTGTAGAGGATCCTTTGTCTAATAAATCGCAGCTGTAAATCCATCTTTGCCTGCATCCCCACAAGAAGTAATGAGGCCCATTCCTGAATAAGGATATCCACACCAAGGTCATTCATCCAGGCCTGGCGAAGTTTATCCTAAGCCCTCAAATCCATTTCTTCCATCGGCATTAATCTCATAGGTGGAAACCACACACGAGGTAGAACGGAGAAGTTCATACAATGAAGGTCTCTCATTCATGACCCCGTCCAACATCCCTATCCTTTCAGTGAAGAGTGCATTCAAGGCATCATAACAACCTTTCTCTCTAGCTCCAATCCCAAAAGACGCTCTCAATTGGTCAAAGGGGATCAGGCGACCATTTAGCCACACATCACGAATCGTAAGTATGCCTCAACTGATCCAACTCGTGCAGCACAAGGGCCTATAGGCTAACTGCAAACACGCATTATGCCACAAAGATGCATCATAATGCATCCAAGCATTCCCACCATCGATTGCCATAAAACTCATCAACACCTCCCTAGTAACGCATATTGTAGGCAGCTTCTTCACTGAAGACTGTACTTTTAACATAGAATATATATCTATAAGGGCATAAGGTGAAAATTGGGTACTCTCAATAATATGCCAATTGGGAAAATATTCATTAGTATCAGAAGTACGAGGTCGATTTCTTCTAGAGAAAACCTGTGCAATAATTCATCAAGATCGGATATCCAAATCCCCCATCCTTCACAGGACAAGTTAAAATAAATTTAGGCATTTTAGGCCTTTTACCTTCCCCCCCCCAAAGAGAATCTTGGAATGCTTTGTCAACAGGAGCAATTACTTATTTTGTGAATTATTTTGGGGATGGACTGTATGATGTAGAGAATCTTTGACAAAAGTACCATTTTAATGGCATTAATTTTGGCCCATATCCCCATCTTCAACTGGCCCCACTTTAATATGTCCCTTTTAATTATTATCTCCAATACTCGTGATACATTGAAAGCAGTCATTCTTTTCAAATCACAGACCAAGTAAACACCCAAATACTTCATTGCCCCTATCTCCCAGTGGCAGTTCCAAGAACCCTATACAGCATATGGGATACTAACATCCAGAGGAAAGGCCACTGTTCCCCCCCACCCCCCAATTTATCCTGTGGCCTGACAGATGACCCACCTCTTCAAACATCTGCTTAAGTTTTACACAACCCTCTGCCGGATTAGACAAGATAATAGTCCTATCATCAGCGTAGCACAGAACTTTCATCTCATCATCTCCAAATCGAAGGCCATGTAGGCTCTGTTCCCGTTTCAAGTATAAAATGAGTTCCAATGCCAGATTAAACAGGTAAGGAGACAATGGACAACCCGGCCTGGTCCCCCTAGACAAGAATGAGGACATAACCTCATTCACCCATACCTTCGCACTAATATCGAAATTCAATGCTCTTCTAGTCTGAATGTGTCTCCAAATCCAATTCTCGTGAAAAGTGTGATAAAGCAAAGAGCAATTGACCCTGTCAAAGGCCTTTTCCACATCCATAAAAAGCAACAAGGTATCCTGAGTTTTTGTCTTCAGTAGACCCATAATGTCAAATCAATGTCCTAATATGATCGTAACAATATCTACCTCTCATAAATCCAACCTGTGAACTACTAATCAGCTTGCCAATGCACACATCCAGTCTATTAGTCAACATTCTAGTAAAAATTTTGAGGTCCATATTTAGAAGTGAAACCGGCCTATAATTCTCACATTTCCTACCATCCTTCCCTGGCTTCGGAAGAACGACTACACAAGCCTCTTTCATGGTGGGACAAACTACCCCGTTCCTCAAAGCCATTATACAGATTGCACAGGAACGGTACCAGCACACCATTCAGCGTCTGATAAAACTCTACCGGAAGACAGTCTATCCCTGGTGACTTACTCCTATTGAGTTGACCAATTGTCACCAACAATTCCTCCTCCGTAATAGGGCTATCTACCATCACAGACTGATCCTCATTCAAATTTGGCATGATAATCTTATCAAAAAAGAAGTCCATATCAACCTGAGTCAGGAATTGATCCTCCCAATATAAATGATCATAAAATGTCCTATAACTCTTGCATACCTCCCCCTTTTTGATATGCTCAGAATTATCACCTACCAGTTTCTGGACAAAAGGAGGTATCTGTTAGACCCTGCAACCTATTTGCCAGCAGTTTTCCATTTTTATCACCTTGCTCCCAGAACTTTTGCTTCATAAAGAACATACCCTTTTCATATTGGACATCCATATTTTGATTGAGTTCTTTAAGCCTTCCTACCACTATCCTATCCTCAACACTCTTAGAAACTGCAAACATTTTCTGTGCATCTTCTAATTCTCTTTCCAATTTCTGAAGCGCAGTCAAGCCCTTTTTCCTAACCCGTGATGCAATATTCATCAGCTCCCCCGCACAGTCGCCTTCTAACCTTCCCAAACCATTACATTACAAGCCGAGCCAAAATATCAAAGTAATTCTTCGTGAAACTCTCCAAAGAGTCAGCCACCCCCTGTTCTTGTAAAATATAAGTTTTAAGTCACCACTTAGAAAAACCCGACCTCTCCTGTCCTAGATTCATATGCAACATCAGAGAGGGGTCCGAAATACTTCTTTCCTGAACATTCACATCCTGCAACTTGCCAGCTAACCGATCAGAAATAAAAAAATAATCAATCCGTGTGAGTCATGCACCGGCGAGTAAAAGGAGAATTCCCTCTCCTCCGGATGAGCAAATCTCCAAGCATCAATTAAATCCAGGCTATCCATAAACTCTTTACAAAATATAAAAAAATGCACTGTTCTTAAGGAATCCTTTCCGTTACATTTTCACACGGTCCACCTAATTTAAGAGGAATGTAGAGCGCGGAGGAGGAGAATAGTCTAACGTATCAGCAATGGAAGTACAGCCAGCTCTGAGAGGATTTCCAGAAAAGATTGTCTTGGGGTCGTTTGGTCCCACCTACCCAAGGGTAGAAGTTGTCTTTCCCAGGGCTTCTCTAGTCGAGGCGAATTCTGAGCTTCAGCACTGCAGCAGGGCTTCCCCAGGTAACCCAACGGTCCAGGAGTTGCACTTGACTTTTATGCAAGTTTCTCCCATTCATTTGCAGCCTCGCTGTTCATCACACCGCAGGGTTGCTGTTCTGCAAGGACAGCCAGCCAATCTCCTTTGGGTGCATTCCTGTAACCAAGGGGATTAAGCACAGGGAGGTTCGGGCACCTCCCTCATTTCCTGACCCTGCCAGACATACTGGTGCCACAGGCGGGCTTCACTTTTGAATCCAGGCGAAGACAATACGAACAAAGGGACCAAACCTGGTTTGGCGCGCAGAGTAAGTCTCAAGAACATCCAACAAGAAATGGCGAAAAAAGAAGACCAAGGCCATTTTGACAAAATGGGCACCCATGGGTGCTTTGCTGCAGCTGCAATTGTAGCCCGCGAAAGAAACACACAATGGTAAGAAAATGTATACCACTGCCACCAGCCATTAAATCGTAGAAAGGGCAACATCAAAATGTTACATGAGAAACTAGACAAAGGGGATACCAAGTAACCCCTCGAGCACCCTATTGTAAGATTGTGTAACTTTCTAGACCCAGCACAAACTAAGTAAGTAAAGTCAATCTCACTTCACTGCTCTTGGAAACAGTTTTACCAAGAGAAGGTATTTAAACCTTTGGGAAATCTAAGAGACTTCCCTGTGCCACTGCCCTGAAGGTTTTGTGTGTCACAATGTACAGATAATGCCTAGAAACAGAGTCCGAATCACAGAAAAATACATGAGTGGGGAAAAAGGTCTCACTTCTCCAGGTTAGAAAATAAAAGTCCTACAGCCTACCAAAAAGAGCTGGGATCTCTAAGGCAAAAGGGAATTAGCATATTTCTGTGTATTCTCCCTAACACTAGGTGAAGGGCATGAGTGAATCCAATAGTTGTCCCCGATTGGACAACTACTGGCAGTTTGAATGGTACAGATACCAACCATTGGTGGGCTTGGATTTGCTGCCAGGCTGGATTTTGAATAGGTAATATTACAGCCATTTCGTCATATCAGTGTTGGAGCCAAGAAGCCATCACTGACGAACAGCTGTCTGAAGAGCTAAAGAATATTACTGGGGTGGGAGGGGGGGGGTCCATAAAAACTATGTCGAGAAAGTTGCCAAAAGAGAAAATCTTTCCAAACAGCCAGTATGGCCAGAGATAGTAACATTGGAAGCAGCTGTGGCGATTATTAGTTTACCGAATGGGTCCAACTTCCTCCCTTGTCTGGCGGAACGGTGCAGTACAAATAAGTATTAGCTGACCTGTTCTTAGCCGCCACTAAGAACACGGAGACCAGGCATGGCTGGGTAGGCTGACACTAATTATTCAGTGCTCTGTACTTTGACAAATCTATCCTTTGTGGGTAACATTCAAGGGATTCTTCATGGCTACTAGCCTATCTTTGCAAATGTAGTCATAAATTGAACTAGACACTACTGTTTCGCAACTTCTTACTGCTGATGAAGGGGACTCTTCTCTGTTTTGTAGGCTGGAGGTCTAACATTTTTGCTCCCTTTGTCATAGTGGTATGGAAAGCATTGATCTAATCTGAATGTAAATTCCTTGCTGGAAGTGCCACAGACTATCAGTTGGTACCAAGCCATCGAAACGGTCAGTGGACTAAGAGCGGAGGCCGTATCTGGATGCATTTTATCATGAGAATCAGAGTACGAAGAATCATCAATAGGTTGGGCCGTGGGTGGTTGTTACTCTACTGGCAGCAGCCTTAGATGTTGGCTTGGCAGAGCCTAGGGCTGTGACAACCCTCGAGTTGCAGGGTCCGATCTTGGAGGAATAGTTGGAAATCTTGTTGAAAGTTCAGACAACAAAGTTAGCAAGGTGCTTACATTTATCAAGGACAGAAAAAGTGCTGTGGTCCTTGGTGCGGGCTGTGAAGGCCAGGTTATTCTAATTGTTACGGTGTGGTATTTGAGAGTAGTGGAGAAGGAAAAGTTTGTGATCTATGGAACATGCATAACTCCTCTTACTCAAAAAAAACCTTCCAGGGTTTCGTTCGGATCACAGTGAGGAGAGGAAGCCACTGCAATGGACAAACTAGCCTTGTGCTCCCCTTGGGAGAGTACACAAGTGTAGAATCTCCCAAACCCCACAATAGGAAGTTAGCTATCTGTAGCTTTCAAAACATGTGTAAGTTGCAGCTGTAGTCTGACTTTTTTTGAAGTAAACAAACAAAAGGGAGAACTTTGGACAGAACATTCAACTCTGCATGTCCGGTAAAGAATCATAATATGACCACTAAAGTTGGAGATAACAGAGGCACTGCCAATTGGCTTGAGGGTAAACTAACACCAAGTGTGTGTTTCTTTGAAACTGCTTCAGCACCAAGGATTCCCAGCAAGACTACAGGGAGTATTCAACAGCATATGAATCTATGAACTATCCAATGCTGGAGAAAGGACGTTTTGTAACATCTTGGCTTTGACAGATTGATGCAGCTGTAGCAATTCTAAGGGGCTGTCAGATTCCAACCAACACCTACAGTGTTGGTTGGCCTCTTTAAGGTCACTCTGAATATACCTCCCAACCATTACTCTATACAGCCTTAAACTGTATCCCATCCCAACCCTTTGGCCTAAGCAAAGCACTCATTTTCCCTCTCCCCAATGCACCTTGGTGTATGCGATAACTGCGCCTCCCGTAATGCCGATGATGAAAAGCTCCACTCCCATTACGACGCAGCACAAGGATCAGATAGATCACTTTGGTCCACATCCCCTGACCTGCATCCCACAACCCACTGCCCCCCCCCCCCCCCATTTACCTTTGCAGCGGCACACCTGTGTGCACAGCCAACTGCCCTGTATCCCTACAGCGTCAGTCCCTCCCACTTCTGTGGGTCAGAGCTGACACTGCAGGGTCTTTTTTTTACTTTTTTGTCCCCCGCTTACCATAATGGTAAGCAGGGGACAGCCCTGAAACCACAGACTCCCATTAACATGACCAAGGAGAGCGGGGGACACCCCTGCAACGCTTGGTCGCAGTAATGAGTATGGATAGGCAAAAAGTCGCAGCAACTGTACAGTCACAGTGATATGGGCAACATTTTTGTATAATTCCCCTTGGTGTTGTGTAATGAAGAGGTTGTGATCAATTACAAAACAAAACCAACTTCAGCTGGCAAAGCCTTTGATCATGGCGAATTCAATTTGTTGGGTGGAGTAGGCACAGCAGGATTACTCTATCGTACCTCTGTAGTGCAGTTACTTTGTTCTTGTTCTTGTCGACTGTACCCGTGGATGGCTGAAGAAAGTTGGGGTTTAGTTTGTACAATTCTTGCAGTAGCTTCTGCTCATATTCTTGATGTTTGCCCGCCTGTGGAGAAAAATATACAACCATGTGGATCCTCTCTAGATGTAATAAACACCTAAATGCTCATTGGAAGGGTTAGTAAAACATAGCAAAAGGTATCGTAGAAGAGGAGAAAAATATACAACCATGTGGATCCTCTCTAGATGTAATAAACACCTAAATGCTCATTGGAAGGGTTAGTAAAACATAGCAAAAGGTATCGTAGGAGACATGTGCTGAATTCCTGTTAATTGAAATGGCAGGTGATTCCATATCTGGAATGGAGTAATTATACGGCTTCGTACATTAAAATAGGACCGTTACAAAGGTTGCAATAGTATTCATATACATAAATCTGCTGCTTAAGAGCATGCAACTGCATTTTATGCTGCAATTGAGAACTTCAAATAATTGCTTATTAAAAAGGAAATACAGGCTCTGAATTAAAGGGATTTGTTTTTCGATTCCATCAGAGGAAAACATGTAATATATGCATTTCAAAGAGAACCGCAAATAGTGCAATCGCTACAGCAGGTAGAACTCATTTCCTCAAACAAAGTGTGGAGGAAAGACCAATGAATGGAACCAAACCTTAATTAGCTAACAGCATGCATTTAATTATTTGAGTTTTTTTGAAGTACCAACTTGTGGAGTTAGCCCTTTAAAATGTCTCTTGGGGGAGTTGGTGGGGGGAGGAGTTGAACGTTGTGCAGAAAACAAAGGTGTGACAAATATACAAGGAACAGTAAGCATGCAATTAGGTCTCATGCCCAAGTAGTCTGAATCACAGATTAAAGCTTACAGTTCAGTCACATAGTGTTAATGGTTTTGATAAGTGAACATTGGTTTCAGAAATCCTGATGTGGGGGGGGGGGGGGGCGCTGTTGCGTGGCTTAGAAAATGGCCGCTGCCTGAGAGGCTCCTGGAACGGCTTTTATATCCTGACAAATATCCTCCATACTGGTGTCCCAGCTCGACCCTAGGAGCTCATATTCGAAATTATGAACACTTTGGGGCTACATTAAGCCCAAACTTGGCAACGTCGGCGCACAGGGAGGAGCAGCACAGCCCTCGGTGGGCCACAGCCCTGTGGATGCACTTGGAGCAAAGTGGGGGAGGGGTGCCCGTGTGGAGTTGCAGCCAAGCTGGTCAAGCAGACCCGAACAACATTGGCGCCCGTGCTGTGCTGCAGTGATAGATGAAGGCGAAGAAGTGCATACCCTGGCAAGAGTGAGACTGGGGAATATCCTACGTATGCGACCCTGCTGTCTGAAACCCCTCACCCCTCCACCTCTCCACCTCTCCACCCCAGCTGATGTGATACTGAGCGAGCGGCTCCTGTCACCACGCCGGAAGAGCGTCTGGAGGGGCTCCATCTGAACTCCTTATCCAAGCCCTGGTTGGGGATACTAGCCCGCTGCCCGATCCTCCCCAGCAGCGTGGAAAGGTGGTCGGGCTTTAAGGACACAGTGCCCGAATCGGGGTAACGCACTCCAGCTGCAGATACCTGCGACACACAGAAGCAGTGGCGAAGTGGATTTCGGCCTCCGATTCCCCCCGCCCCTCTTGAAGTGCGAACCGGGAGAGCGCTAAGTGGCTGGAGGAATCGAGGACAGGGACTGCCGGAACACACATACACTGTCTTTCCACTGCCCTCCCTGGCTGGAGACGCCACTGATTGCTGCGGCTGGGCCTGGCGGAGGGGGGGGCCCGCAGCCTGCTCCCCCGGCCTTCACGAGGGGTGAAACCCGCTGCGGCCGCCCACAAGACCTGCAGTCGGGGGCTGCCCGGGACTCTACAGTTGCTGCTATCGGCCACTCGCAGCGGAGTGAGTGGCGAACCCGACATATATATCACAGCGAGCTGATCCCGGGCCCCGGACACTGGCATTAGAGCTCCCACTCCTGGCCTAGCAATTGCATTGGGAGAGCTGTTTTGGGGTTGGGGTGGTGCCCCGCATCTCGACAAACTGAGCAGCTCGGTGCATGGATCGAAACTGGGCAAGTATCCTGACCTGCAAAGCCCTGGGGAGTTTTTGCCCCAAGGACACTGCTTGGATTCTTGTCGGTGGCGACTGCCCAGGGGCAGACAGCACTCTGACATAGGGGCCAGCGGTGGAGGGGGAATACCTACGGGGTTAACAATGGACTCTGCCATCACATTCTAGAGCGCAAACACCAGCCCCTCGTGCTATGGGGGACACTTATCCCCCTCCACGACTTGGAACCTGGACATTCTACTCGGGTCAGGCCCCGCGCTCAGGTGAGATGGCCCGTCATGCTTGCAGATAGAGCACCCATTGGAGGGGATTAACCCATGGTAAACTAGTAAGCAACCCTAAGGCACGGCCCCTGGGACATATACGGTTAGAGATCCTTGTAAGCGCAGAATCAAGAAGCTGCTTCGGCAACATCACAGGGAAGGGCAATATGCAGGTACTACTGACCCTGGAAAGTGAGCGGGCCTGCGCGGCACAGAGGGGGGGCGGGAGGGGGGCTCAAGGTGACAGGGAACATGAAACGCAGCCTGGTCTGATAGGCTCTGGGCGCATCTGACTTCTCCTGGGGGCTGAGTCTCCACTCCTCCTGGTGGGCCCTTATTCGTGGGGTTGCAAAGCTGGGGCCCAGGTGTGAACGCACATACCAATGACACCGAAAAGGCGCTCGACTCTGTCGAGTAGCCCTTCCTTTTTGAAGTACTCCGGCGTTCCGGCCTAGGACTGAAATACATCAAATGGGTTAAACTATTATATTTGGCTCCAAGAGCGGCAATATACACAAACGGCTCCATCTCCACAAATATATAACCCACGTGAGGCACGAGACAGGGAGGCCCCTTTTCCCCCGTCTTATTTGCTCTCGAAATGGAACACCTAGCGTGCCATATTCAAGAGTTATACGCGCAACGAGGGATCTTTGCACGCACGCCCCGCTCCATTATTTCCTTGAACGCTGACGATGTTCTCCTTTACGTTAAACACCCACACCAAAACCTACCCCCTTTAATGCAATAAGTGACCAGGTTCGGGGACCTATCGGGGCTCAGGATAAATTGGGAGAAATCCAAGGTCCTCCAACTAACTCCTGCAGTACAAAGAGTTGATGTGGGAATGACTTCCGCTGGTGCCCGGAGGGTTTACGCTACCTAGGTATTATGGTGTCTATTGATCGGGATAAGGTATATAAAGACAATTATGTCAGAACGTTTGAGGCGTGGATAAGGCTCCATATCTCACAGGCCACTAGAATCACACTGGCAAAAATGGTATTACTTCCTAAACTCCTGTACATATATAATAATGTCCCTATGCGGCCCCCTGATGGGTACTGGACCCACATTAGGAAATTGATAACAAAACTGGTATGGGCGGGCAAGCAACCCAGGACCGCATGTGACACCCTCGCGCGACCATATGCAATGGGTGGCCTGGAGTATCCCGACATGTATCTCTATTACCTAGCTGCCCAAGTGCAATACATATCTGGATGGAACTTTCCCAACTCAGAGTCCCTGCACGCCCTGCTAGCTAAGGCCATCAATTACCCAAATGCTCTAATGGTTATGTTGTGGGGTGAGAGACACTGTCCCGAAGGGCGAGATCCAACCAGTGGAGATAATGTGTAGAGCCTGGGAAAGTATAAACCAAACACTGCAAACCACCTCCTACTTTGTACCGGAACTGCCGGTGTTGAATGGGGTAGGACTCCCACTCACACACGAGAGGTCTTTCAGAGAGCGGTTTTGAGAGCTGGGAATACAAACCCTGGGGGATCTGGTGCAGGAGGGTCGGTTTGTGCAATGGGATGAACCAAGCGCCAGGGGTGAGACTGATGCAGTTACACTACTACATTATTACAGACTGCGGAGTATACTCAGGGCCAAAGGGCCTGACTTTCCACAAGCACCGCCCCTCCAACCGGCTCAGTGCTACAAAGTTCGTCCCACATCCACTGGAAAACTGGTCTCCAACATCTATAAACTTGTGAGGAGCGGGAGAGTGATACAGAAGCAAACGTACAGGACTGCATGGGAGGCATCTGAGGAAAACACAGTGAAAAACAATAGAAGGCAATCTGCTTTCAAACCTGATACATCTCTCTGAACTGCTGACAGGCTGCTTCACTATAAATAAATAAATCCATCAGGTCTACTACACTCCGCTCACTCAGCCGGTTCTTCCCTGGCAGGCCTTCTACATCCAAATGTGGTACAGACCAAGCAGACTTATGTGAGCTGTAGCTGCCCCAATATTAGAACCTTCTGGGGAAATAGAGGAGGCCAAGTCTGAGATGTTTCTGCCGGCACGAACATACGCACCAGAACGGTGGCTTTTAACACTGATTGAAGGGAGTACCCGCACTGAAAAAAAGCTACTGGCATGGCCTCAATGATATCAAGTTACCTAGTGGCCAGATCATGGGGGAAGGCAAACTCCCCACACTTTTATTAAGTGGTTGGACTGCATGGTCCTAGGCGAGCGAAGGGGAGATATGTTTGCCTCAACACTCCCAAGTACAAGCCGACCGTTTGATTATTGGCCTCCATTCAGACAGTATCAAATGGATGGGGCACAAGTAGTGCAATCCCCCGAATCATCTCCTAAGTAGCTAAGGTGGAAGAGGGCTATGTGAACAACTGCCCCTTATGTGGACGCTACGAAAGTTTGTAGTGGTAGCATATTTGTGAACTGGACAGTGAAAGCCAACTATGATTGTAAAGTTGTGAGTCAATTGCTGGGGCGGGGAGGTAGGTGGGTGGGGGGGCGTGTTGGGAATTGCATACCCAGTACTTGATTACTATAAAAAGAAGAAAGAAAGTTTTTTTTTAAAAAAAAATTGTGATGCTTGCAGGTCATTCATATTACAACAGAACAAGTCAGACACCATTTTGCAGGGCCAAAGTAAAGACTATGGAAGGAAGTGCTAGTCACAGCCTTTAAGTGTGTTGGAGTCTGTGTACACAGGCATATCTAAACTACATCTCCTATTTATGGAGGGAGATTTTCAAATTCCTATTGAACCTCATGAGAGTAGAATTCAGTTGCCAACTTTGTAGGAGGTTGTTCCAGAATTTCACACCTAATACTCCCTGCATGTGTCTTTTTAACCTAGATGCGGTTAGGTTGTTACCCAGTCATCTTGCGGTATTGTAGATACATATTTTATAGAGTATAAGAGCAATGTTACGAGGAATTGTAAAGTAATACAGTTGGTTTGGAGAGTTATTCCCTTTGCAACAGTAATTCAGTGCAGGTGTTTTAGAACAGCAACCACTCTTCTCAGAATGTTACAACAATGTGGGTGGTGGGAAATGCTCTACCTGCATTTCTTCTTTTGTGAAGCTGGCTGCCTCGTCGCCCAGTTCGTGAAGGTACATGCAGTCAGGCTTTGGGCACTGCATATTCTTTAAGAAATAGCTGCAGTATTTTGTTGTACCTAGTGATGCCTGCAGGAGGAAGAAAGGGCAGAAGAACATTAACTGGACAACATCTAGAAGAAAGTATCCAACAAGCTTAAGCAATAAAAGAACAGTGGCATAGAATTTGCATATTAACCCTCCATGAAAACAAATATTTCATTCTTTTATTTTTGTTGCTTACTATCATTGTTTATAAAAAAATAAAAAATAAAAATATATATATATATATATATATACATACATACATATATATACATACATACATACATACACACCACATTTTGCAAACAAGCAAAACAAACAAAATCACATATTTCCCACCTCCCTTCATACTTTGTACTTTCAGTCCCTCCTCCAAACCCATCTTTTTTGTTCAGTTTCCCACCATCCCTTTCCCCCCCCTCCTAAGTCCTGTCCCAACCTCTCCAATCTCCCCCCCCAACCTCCAACTCAGACAGTGTCCCAATGTCCAGAAGAAAATAATATGAGAGTGATTGTTAGGGAGAATTCTCAGAAATGTGCTAATTCCCTTCTACCTTAGAGACCCCCCAGCTCTTTTGCTGGACCTCAGGACTTTATCTCATGTAATTTTATGTGTTTTATTCTTTTTCTTTTGACTATGGAGTCCGACAAACTCCATAGGCATCAGCTTTACATTGTGACACAGCACCTTCAGTGCAGTGGCACAGGGAAATCTATTATATTTCCCACAGGTTTAAATACCTGCTCTTGGTGAAACTACTATTTCCAAGAGCAGTGAAGTGAAAGGGAATAGTTTCTTACCTGTAACTCCATTTCTCCAGCATTGGTATCTTTCATGGATTCACATGCTTAGAATATTCCCCTTCAACAGACTGGGAACCCTCGGTAAGCTTATAAAGCCTTTTCCCGTAGGAAAACATTCGACACTTTTGAGTCCCATCTACGTTGTTTTGGGCCACATACGCCCCACTAGGACGTAGTGGTATAAATACCCCACCCCCGCGGCTCCCTTCAGATTTCGACCCCTCCAAAGTGGAACGGGGTGAAACAAAAACTACAAGATGATTGCATTTTGGGGAGGCCGGAGGGCGCATGTGAATCCATGAAAGGTACCAATGCTGGAGAAATGGAGTTACAGGTAAGAAACCATTCCCTTCTCCAGCATTGGATCTTTCATGGATTCACATGCTTAGAATAGAATGCACAGCAGTGAACTTGAAACAATGGAAGAGGTGTAAATGCAATCCAGCGCCCACCCCATCCTGCAAAAGGCAATTCATGATCACAAGATTCGAAATTAACACGCCACAGTACTGCACCGAGTAATATTCATTTAAGCCAAAAAAGCATACATAAAAACACGCGTTTACATATATATACACATATTATATATACACACACGCACACACAAATACATATCCAAACCAGCATAGACCCTTCTCAAAGAGAAAGGGCTTACCTTACTGAAAAAGATGCCGCAAGACTGCTTGGCCTATTTGTATCTCGCCCGCATGCAGTCGTTCAAGGCAGTAGTGGCGGGTGAATGTATGGGGCACTGACCATGCTGCCGCCCTGCAAACGTCTGTCAGTGGAACCCCCGCCCACAACGCCGTCGAAGTCGCCCTGGTCGAGTGAGCTCTCGGACGTTCTTGTAGCGGTTTTCCCGCTTTTGAGTGACAGAAGGCAATCGTCGACGAGACCCATCGGGCCAGTCCTTGTTTTGAAATTGCCTTCCCCTTTGCCGAAGGCCCATATGCAACAAAGAGTTGCTGCGTAGATCGAAGTTGTTGAGTTCGATGAAGGTAAAATTTTAGAGCTCTCTTGACACAAGGTATGCAAGACCTTTTCCGCAGTTGATGAGGGAGTCGCGAAGAAGGTGGGCAGGACAAAGGATGAATGTTTAGGATAAGTCGTAGGAACTTTCGGGATGAAACGAGGACTCGTTGACAAGATAACTGTCTTAGAAAAATCTGAGATATGGAGGGTCTATGACCAATGCCTGCAACTCTGAGATCCATCTAGCCGATGTTATGGCTATTAGAAAAGCCACTTTCCAAAACTTCATCGACAACGTGGCCATTGGCTCAAAAGGTGGTTTCATTAACCCTGCAAGTACCATGTTAAGGCTCCACTTCGGTGGAAAACGCTTAACCGGGGGAAACGTCCGGAATAAACCTCTCATGAAGTGTTTCACTAACCTGTCGCTAAACCAGGGCGTTGATTTCCTCCCTCTTGTGAACCTAGAGATGGCCGCCAGGTGAACCTTTAGTGATGAAAAAGACAAACCACGCTTCGCCAAATGTAGTAGATCCGGGAGAAGCTGTTCCGGAGTAACCCTCAGAGGTTCCACTCCTGCCTGTCCTTGGCACCACATACAGAATCTCCTCCACTTATACCTGTAGGACTTGTGTGTGGACGGGGCCCGCGCAGCCTGTAATATCTTCCGACAGTCTGAGGGAATGTTCAAGGCACCAAATTCTGAAAAGTCAGGAGCCAAGCTATGGGGTCGAGACTGCTCGGGTTGTGATGCCACACCGTTCCTTCGTCCCGGGACAAGAGGTTGGGAACGTTATCGGGTGATCCGCTGAAAGATCAAGCAGGTTGGAAAACCATGGTTGCCTCAGCCAACACGGCGCTATCAGGATGACTCAGCACCTGTACCTGCATATCCACTGCAGAGTTCTCCGTATCAGAGGGAACGCCTTGTGTCTGCAGAGTGCCCATGTGCGCTCCCCAGCCAGTTAGGGACGCGTCCGTCACCACAGTGAACCGGAACTCCGGCTCCTATAGGGGTACTCCTTTGGAAATATTCTGAACTCTCTTCCACCACCGAAGAGTTGATAGGAGCTCGTCGTCGTCGTCGGTGGTGGTGGTGGTGGTGGTGGTGGTGGTGGTGAGCCTGTCTGACTAGAGGCCCTGAGCCTGCGTCCAACTATCTGCCAAAAACTGTTGCACTGGCCTCATGAAAAGGCGCGTTAATGAGGATTTTTCAAAGTTTATCGCAAACCCCAATCGTTGCAAGAGGCTCATGGTGTCCTGTAGACTACTGTGCATCGACGCTGGGGAAGACCCCCTCACCAACCAGTCGTCAAGATACGGGTATACATGGTGGCCTTGCCTTCTCAGCCAGGCTGCCACCGGAGCTAGGCATTTCGTGAACGTTCTGGGGGAAGATTTCAGTCCAAAGGGAAGAACTGAACTGGTAGGGAGTCCCCCCCCCCTACCACAAACCTTAGGTACTTCTTGTGTCGCCGACACATCGGTATGTGGAAGTACACGTCCTGCAGGTCCAGAGACGCCAGAAAATCCCCTTCTTGAACTGACCCGATAACCCTCCTGGAGCGCGAGCATCTTGAACTTTATGTTTTTCAACGACTTGTTTAGCTCGCACAGGTCTAGGATGGGAAGCCACTTTCCATTTGGCTTTTTCACCACAAAGTATCGGGAATAACCCCCTTGACCACTTTATGATGACAGGACCAGTTCTATAGCCCCTTTTTGTAGCATAAGTGTTACTTCCTGCAGCAACACGCTCAGATGGGATTGAGCTACACACGCCGGTGGAATATGCGGAGGGTTGCTCTTGAATTGCAGGGAATGTCTATTTTACAGTGTCCAACACCCATTGATCCGTTATTAGCTCCCATTCGTTAATAACATGATACTCTGCCCCCCAGAACGTTCCGATGCCTGTCATTGCTGGTCCTTGCTCTGTTTATCCCTCGTCGACGAGTAACCTGCGCTCTTCTTGGGGGCCTGGTAGTCCCGGCGACGTTTAGCCGCTTGCGAAGCTCGCCTGTATCCCTGAGAGGAATATGCTGGCCTACACCGAAGGGTCGGTCCCTCGATGCTGAAAATCTGGAATTCCCTGATGCTCCTCTGAAGGGACGAAAAGACCGGAAACTCCGACCACTCTGGAGGGCCCCCAAGGAACGCGCCATGTCCGAGTCCTCCTTCATGCCCTTCAGGGCTTCGTCGACCTTCTCGCGGAAGAGGAGGTCTCCTTCAAAAGGCATATCCAGTACCTTGTACTGCACCTCCGGTCGGAAGTTGGTGCATTTTAGCAATGCCTGTCGTCGGAGGACTACGCCGTTGTTCACCTGCTTAAACCCCGACTCCATAAGGTCTACTGCAACGTTTATGGCATGATTTGAAACCTCCTCACCTTCCGTGACCAGCAACATAGCTGCTTTTCGATGTTCATCCGGAAGGTGTTCGAGTATAGGCGCCAACCGATGCCACATCTCCCTGTCGTATCTAGCAACTATGGCGAGAGAATTGGCCACCTTCACTGTGGTAGCACCTACCGACAGGACTTTTTTGCAGAAAGCATCCTGCCGTCTAGCATCACTTTCCGGGGGGGGGGTCGTACACTTACGTTGAGCCCTTGCCTTTCTTGCCGCCGCCGAAACCACATAGTCAGGTGTTGGTTGTGACGAAAGGCACTTGGGAGTAGAGTCCGGGGCTTTGAATTTTTTATCTAGGCGACCCTTCATCGCTGGCTCTGAGAAAGGGTGACGCATGGTTTGAAGACCTTCCTTCCACACATGATCCACGATGGGCACTGAAAACACTGACCTTCTTGTACCCATGTGGTCGAAAAGAAAACAGTCCTTTTCTTCTTCTTGGGCCAGCCCGAATTCCGTGGAAGCCCTTGCCATCATGTTGTGAAATGACGCAATATCGTCTGGGGGAAGACGGCTGAGCCGGGCTCCTCAGGGTTTCCAATTCTGCATCGGACTCCCAGGCCGGATCCCTGGAGGGGGAAAGGGAGACACCCGACGACTCTCTGCTGCCTGATTCCGAATCCAACAGTTCCCCTTCCTCGTGGCGTGGGGCAGGGATATTTGCTTCCGGAGGCCCTGCCGTGGGGGTTGACGGTGGTGGGCGGCGAGACGGGCCCGGGTCGTCAACGAGCGACATAGCCGGAGTTGTACGAGGCATTCTGTCATCCAGTGTCCTCAGCAGCGTGGACAAGACCTCCAATGATAAAATCAATTGCGGATTGATCAGGGGGGCTGAACCCGGAATGCTCCCGGAGAAAGGTGTGTAACTTTTAACCCCAGGTCTGCAGCGGCAGATATCCCTTCACCCTCGTCTCCCGAAGACACCGACAAGGCCTCTTGCTGTAGAAGTGTGTCCGGCAAAACTGGGTCGTAGACCTCTGGACGCCAGGCCTCTTGCGGGATATCCGTCGACGAAGCAATAGTCGGCCCAGTCGTCACCTGCAATCCAGGAACGGTTGATGTCAACTGCGTCAGCAGCAGAGAAGTAGTTGACGACTGCCCAACTGTCGACGACGGTGGTGGTCGCACAGGGTTATGCGTTGCTCCTGCCTTTTCTGAACTTGACCTGCGTTTCTCTGTCTCTCAACAGAAGGTCGATCTATGACGATAGCCCGAGGAGGATTTAGATTTTTCTTTGTCTTTCCTTGCTGAAGATGAGGACGAAGAGGCCTTCGAAGAAGAGTCCCTGGAATGGCCTACCGACGATAAATTGTCCACCGCAATTTTTTTACCGGGGGTTCGGATGACGATGAGCAGCGTGGGGCCCCTGAAGATTTTGACAGCGAGGCCGCGCTGCGTGTGGAGCCCACTTCCGAAGGCGGGTATGCCCCCGCTCCGTCGTTCAAGCATGCGACAAGTCTGCAACTCCGATCCTTAAGAGTCTTCTGGGAGTCTTCTGGGAGAAGCCCTTACATATGTTGCACTTGTCAACCGAGTGATGAGGCTGCAGACAGTAAATGCAGTCCATATGTCCATCCCACTCGTACACATTTAGTCCGCACGTAGCGCACGGGCAGAACAGTGCTTTTCCCGACATTAGGAGAAAAACCGCAACAGCACAACCTAACCAAGTAGAAAATACACGAGGTGTTCCCACTTTGGAGACGGTTGAAATCTGAAGGGAGCCGCGGGGGCGGGGCATTTATACCACTACGTCCTAGTGGGGCGTGCGTGGCCCAAAACGCCATAGATAGGACACCAGATGACACATCTTTTCCATTTGCTGGAATAGCAGTAACGTGCGTTAGGTTTTCTAGCCTCCCTAAGAATGTCCATGCAACTTTGAGGGAGTTGTAAATGTCCAAATTCTATGACCTCAGGAGCCAGGCTGCTAAATCCAGGGTCTGGGGGCATGGGTGTAGTGTTCTGCCCTTGTCCTGTGACAGCATGTTGTATGGGCAGGGAATTTCCATTGGAAGAGATGGAGACATTTCCATCAAGTGAGCGAACCATGGTTGCCGGGCCCACATAGGGGCCACTAATATCATGGTAAATGGTTCCTGGTGCATCTTGTGCACTATCTTGTTGAGAAGGGGAGTCTGGGGGGGGGGGGGTTGGGGAGGGGTGAATCCCCATTGAGTGAAAACGTCGAAGACAATGTCTTCTTGTAACCGCCATTCGTACTCTGCGGGCAGAGGGAAGTCTCTGCTGAGTTCGTCTGCCAGCAGATTGAGTTACCCGGGTACAGGTTGTGACAACAGGTGTTTGAGAGCCCACTTCCAGATGTTCTGGGAAGCTTGGACAGTCCTGGAGAGTGAGTGCCCCCTTGCTTGTTCAGATAGTACATGGCTGTTGTGCTGTCTGTGAAGACCATCACTGTCTTCCCTTGCAGGTGTGCCTGGAAAGCCTTCAGTGCTTTGAAGACCGCTAGCAGTTCCAGCAAGTTTATGTGTTTGGAGGCTACACTCCGAGTCCAAACTCTGTGTGCAGTCTGATGGGATAGACGAGCCCCCCATCCTGTGAGGGATGCGTCTTTGGTTAGAGTGGCCTCCACTGCGGGGGAGGCGAATGGTTTCCCTATTACAGGGTTTTCCTTCGACCACCACCGTAGCGAGAGAACCAAGGCCTGCGAGACCATCACTAGATCGCCCCATTGTCCGCTGGCCTGACACCACTGGCTGTTGAGCCACTCTTGCATTGGGCGCAGTCGCGCGTGAGGTACCAAATATATACATGACGTCATCATTCCTAGCAAACGCATTGGTTTGCGCACCGTCACCTCTTGACCAGCCACATATTGAGGGATCTGAAACAGCATGTTTTGGACCCTCTCGGAGGGTTGAGGGTATACTGGGATGGACAACCTGCACAGGTGGGCCGCTGCCACTACTTTCGTGAATACCCTCAGTGCTGACGCTATGCCGAAGGGTAGCACTCTGAACTGGTAGTGTTTGCCCTCTATCATGAACCTGAGGTATTTTCTGTGCGCTGGCAACATTAAAATATGAAAGTATACATCTTTCATGTCCAGTGTTGTCATGTAATCTCCCTGCGAAAGTAGGGGAATTACTTCCTGTAGGGTCACCGTGCGAAATTTGAGGTTTGACAAATTTGTTCACTGAGCGCAGATCTAGTACAGGGCGCATGGTTAAGTCCTTTTTGGGTACAAGGAAGTACACTGAATAAATACCTTCCGTTACCTGTGATAGAGGCACGACCTCTATGGCTCCTTTTAGTAGCAGTAGTTCCACTTCTTGAAGAATGGCGACGTGTTCCGGTGACGGGCGGCGTCCCCTTGGGGGTCTGTACGTGGGGGACCGACTGAATTCTATACAGTACCCGTGGGTTATAGTTGACAATACCCATCGGTCTGATGTTATTCCCTCCCATGCTGGTAGGAAAGATGTTAACTGGCCCCCGACCAGTGATGCATGGGAGGGGACCCGAATCTTCGGGTTCATTTGGTGTTAGTAGCCGGGGAACCTCTTGGAGTGGGGCCCCGACCTCTGTCCTTGCCACGGCCCTGTCCTCTTTGCGTGTACTGGCCACTGGTTTCCCGAGTAGAGGACCAGTTGCCTGCAGTGTACTGCTGTTGCTGTTGGCCTCGAAAAAAGCGTTCATTGCCGAATCCTCGCTTATTGGGAGGCCTTGAGATTTGGTCTAAGGTCTTGAGGGTGTCAAACTCCTCCTTCGCAGTCTCCAGTGTGTCGTCCACTGCCTTCTCAAAGAATTAAGACTCCTCTATTGGTTTATTAATGAGTGACGCCTGGGTTTCTGGCTTGAAACCGGAATTGCGGAGCCAGACATGACGTTCAGAAGAATTCCCTGCACTAAAGAACGGCCAGCCGTTTCTGCAGCATCAAGAGTTTTTAATGATGCTCTGGTTAACCAGAGTTCCTTCTGTTACTGTGGCCAATAAGCGAGTTCTTAAGGGCTCAGGGACTTCCTCGAGGTCTTGCTGTAATTTTCCCCATTGGACATCAGCATAACTTGCCAGTAGTGTATTATTGGCAATTCTGGTTGAAAAAGCTGCCGAGGCTGTAATTCTTTTACCCAGGGCATAGAGCTTCTTTCCTTCTTTGTCTGGGGGTGCTTCGCTGGTTGACAGCGGAACCTCTGCTCTTTTCCTTGTGGTAGTTACCACAAAGGAGTCCGGAATTGAGTGACCCCTAACGTATAATGGGTCTGAGTGAGAGGAAGTAAACAATTTTTCAATTCTGGGCTTGACCCCCTCTTACCAGTGCAGGTGT
Organism: Ambystoma mexicanum; assembly: GCF_040938575.1. Lineage (NCBI taxonomy): Eukaryota > Metazoa > Chordata > Amphibia > Caudata > Ambystomatidae > Ambystoma > Ambystoma mexicanum. Next base: position 493,848,529 of record NC_090936.1, on the reverse strand, counting down.
GGACAGCGATGGAGTAATATGTCTCTTAACTGAGGCAAGGAGGGAAATGGTTTGACTAGTGGGAGGTTTTTCTTTAACGATTCTTTCTACAAAATCAGTATCAGGGGTAATTTCACCAGTTTCAATCTCAATACGCGCTGCTGCCTTCCAAAGTAGCGCGTTAAAGGTGGGTTGATCATCTATTGGTGATGGATTCCTGACAGGTGTGGTCTGAGGAGAGGGAAGGTTTATGATGTCAGGGTCTGTAGACTCTGTTGGTGACTGCCAGGGCTGTGAGCCACCTTCATCTGGGTCTTCCTCGAAGCCCCCCCCACCCATGTCAGTGTTTTCATGAAAACCTTCTGTTCCGAGGTCTTGTTGGTCTTCACTATTTAAGAACTCATCTTCCTGGAAGTGAGAGTCTTCTTCAGTGAGGTCTTAAGTATCCATATCCTCTTGAAGGGGGTTAAATAATCTAGGATATTTAGCCCTGGGGTCCTCCTGAAGTGCCTCTCTTAACAGTCCAGTATGGTAAACCAGAATGGTCTGGAGGCGAAAAAGGAGGTTCCTCTGCCTGTAGCCGTTTAGGTCTGTCCCATAATGTCGAGGATAAGGTCCCTTCAACCCTTCTCGCAAGGTAGGGTCTTCTTTCGACGGCGGGAGCAGTCCCTGCCTTCCTTCCGGCATCCTCAGCGCTTACCTGGCCTTGTGAGCGGTTTTCGGCGTGTTACTCGCCGTCCGTCTCTGGTCGTCCTTGGAAACTAAATGCGCCAAGCTCTCGACTAGTTTCTCCATCGAGGGTTCCTCTGGCATCGTACTGGGCAGTGCCAAGCCTTTTTCGGCGACGATAGCACTCTTACGAGGCGCATCGCCTGATGTTTTGGTGGTAGTGCCCTTGTCTGCAGGTAGCCCAGTCGCTAGTCGCAGCTGCGGGGAGGGCTTGCGACCCTTACGGTCGGTGGAGGTCGCCGGTAGGCCCGGCATCTCAGTTGGCGCTAGGGCGGTCTTCGACAAAGACGTGCCATGGGTTGTGTGTTTGTGTTTTCTGTGTTCGTCAGTGTCGCCGGGGTGTTCATCCCCATAAGCAGGGCGTGAGCCGAGCTTGTCGGGGCTGGGGAAAGACGAGTAGTGGGAACGCTCCCTAGAAATGTCTACAACCTCCGAAGCAGAGGTAGGGTTATCACTATCCTCGTCACACTTGGCGGCGGGTGAGGAATCAGACCTAGACATAGCGTAGGCTGCCCACCTCTTGACCCTGCGGTCCTTTAAAGTCTTTGGCTTAAGAAGCTTACAGGCTGCACAGCCGTGCTCTTTGTGGTCAAGGGGTATGCAATGGTTACACCGTTTGTGCTAGTCTTTCCAAGTGAATTTGCCCTTGCAGCGCGGGCAAAATCTAAAGGGAGTCCTCTCCATAGCTGAGGGAGCAGTTAAACGTGTTAACGACCCCGAAGGAAAGGGAGGGGAAAGAGAAAGGCATTCTCGGAAAGAACAAGAAATGCCCCACGAACCCACTCTCCCTACTGTCTTTAGGCAGCAAGGTCAGGCAACGTGTTAGGCAGCGCCGAAGGCTCTCCTCAGTCTAAGTCACCTCGTTGAAGTTCTTATTCTGCAGTGAAACAGCTTTGCAGCTACGACGTCGAAGGAGGGATCTAATGTAATGTATAATCTTAAATAACGACCGTAAGGTCACGTAAATGTTTTTGCAATTTCTCTCGAGGAGCTCCGCGTAAAGGCGACCAGTATGTGGGCGGAAAAAAAACAATCTGAGGGACCTCGACGCGTGAGGGATTGTGGGTACACTGAACCTCACTATAGGGATAGTGTTACAGACACGCCTTGTCGACGTCCCCTTTTCGACTACGAAAAACAGAATGCAATACTCTGCAGTGACCACTGGATGTCGGACTATGCACAGCATGTGATTCTAAGCGGATTAACAAACATCAGAAACTTTAATACTGTACACTGTTAAAAGTAAGTAATACTGTTTAAAAAGTAAGTAATAGGCAAATGTTACCAACATGAAAAAGTACAATTATTCTTAGGCAGTGCAAATACTTTTGAGTTCACCAGAAGAGTCAATTCAATTCAATAGGATAGGCCAAAGTCAATGGGCTAAAGTCTTGGATAGGATAAAGTAGTTCTGGTAGTTAAACGGAAAAGTCTCTGCACAAGTTCTTAGAAGCAGATTGTAAAAAGAAGAATCATATGTTGGGTCACAAGCAGATTAGGCCTGTGAGTTGCAAATGTTTCAAGACTTTTCACAGTGAGAGGCAAGTTTTCTCAGTCTTGTTTTACAGTACCTTACAATGAAGAAAAAGATTCAGCTGAGGACTTCTGTTCCTGGCAGTTCCAGCAGATCTCACTGTTCCTGGGCCTCTGTCGTGGGGACAAGAGGGATGACGTCGGGGGACTCTGACTGCACTGAGACTGGTCTAAGCTCCCAACTGGCAAACTTCAATTTCAGTGGCTGTTCCGCGTTTCAGCTACCGCACTGGTAACAACGCTGGTCCTGGCTGTCAAGGTGGACTGTCCCTGCTTCGGAGGTCCTGCACTCAGAGGAGGAGGGTCAGGCTTGAACGTAGGAGTCCGGAGGATCTTCCAAACGCTTTAGGCCAGCTTACAAGCAACACACAATCTGGTGTCCCTCTACCTGGCTCTATGGTTTCCTGCAGCACTCTGAAGAAATGCAACCAGCTCCCAGATAGGTGTCCAGGTGGCTTACTTGGGAGTCGATTGGTCCTACCAACTCAAAGGGAGAAGTCGTCCTTGCAGGGCTTCTCTGTCGATGTGAACTTGGCAATTTCAACCTGCAGCAGGGCTTCACCGGGCAGGAGTTGCAGCAGAAGTCCTCTTCAAGCTCTTCTTCGGTTCAGCACAGAGTGCTTTTGGGTCTCCTAGGACACTAAGCACAGGGAGTTTCGGTATCTCCCCCACTTCCTGCCCACCCCAGACACTCTGGAGCCAGAGGCGGGTTTCACTCCTGAAGCCCGCCAAAAGCGAATGAACAAAGACCAAACCTGGTTTGGCGCGCAGAGATAAACTCTAGAAGGACCTTTTCACAAAGAAATGGCGTAAAAAGACCACCGGGACCCATTTTTAGCAACAATGGCTGGGCGCCATCTTGAAAAACATGGCTCCTGCGATTTTACGTTACTGGAGCTACGAATAGTTCGCGGTCGGGAAAAATCATGGTAGTTTGTTGTAAAACCACTGCCACCAGCCTTTTCAATAGGCAAGGAAAGCATTTGACTGCTACATGAGTATTTAGACACATTGTAACCCCTCCAGCACTCCATTGAAAGATGGTGTGTGCTGGGTCTATGATTTTGGAAAGACTAGTAAAGTCAAATTCACTTTACATTCTCTGGGAAACAGTTTATCCCAGAGAAGGTATTAAAACTTTGGACAGTCTAAAAGACATCCCTGTGTCACTGCATGGAGGGTGCTGTGCGACACATGAAAAGATGATGCTTATGGAGTTATCTAAAACGCCATAATCTAAGAACACAAATGTAAAACACACATCAAAATACATGAAAGAGTGTGTAAAAAAGGCTCACACTCTTTCAGGGTAAAAAAAATCAAGTCCTCAAAAACCAGCAAGGTGAAGGGAAATAGCAGTTGTATGAGAATTCTCCCCAACACTGCCATCCATTGACCCAGGGATGGGGCGTTAAATTTGCCAGTGCTCGATACTCTACAGGGTTGCCGCTCTATGAAACTAATCTTCACCTTTAATGGTAAAACACAATGGAACAAAAGTGGGTATAAGCGTGCTCTGGTTGTTAGGGAATCGGGGTTGGAGAAGGTGGACGAAGTGGCAGGTGCTCAGGAAACGGCATATTGGACAATGAAATACATTACCCAGCAGCCCTGGGAACTTTTTGTAGTTTTTGCCATACGCGCATGTGGCCAGCTGTCAATAATTAGTACAGCTTATCAAGGGCCAACTGCGCATGGCAGGTGTGGCTTATTTTGTGCATGGGACGAAGCCATGCCGGCGAGTTAGGAAAGCGTCGGCTCCATGATTTTTTGTTTCCTGCCCTCGGAATTCTTCAGAGATTGACAAAATATACGGGGGAATGCCAGGTTGTGTGCTCGGTCCTGTCTGAGTGGACATGTTTCTTGGTGCAGCGGACGAGGGAGAACTTGAACTGCAGCTACGGGTGATGAAAGACTAAGTCCGGGAAGGCTTGTGAGCTTCCCGGACGAAAGATAAGTGTTGCATTCTATGTTATTTGAACGCTTAGTCCGAGTCATTTTTTGTTACGAAGTCATCATACTGTCTGGCTTTTCAGGCGCACGCTGAATTAAGTCATGCTCATGCCGCTTAGAAAGCGGAAAAGTACTCTTACTAACCAGGTGCCTAGAGTGTAGGTGCTCCAGCACGTGAAGCACTCTTGTGGGGCGCATGGTCTTACTCAGACCACAGTGAATTAACTGAAAGGCAGAGTGAGGCAACTAACGACAGTCCAAGGGCTGTGTCTGTACCATGTTTAAAATTGTTCATGTTGCATGTTTCGTAAGTGTGCAAAAGCTTGCCTAGTGGACCATGTGTAATGTTTTTTCACATCCCTTATATATGTTTCATCCCGCTTGCTTCTATGTAATCCAGTCCATGGTTTGTTCATGAGTGCTTGTATCAAGGGGTACTAGAAATTACCCAGTGCATCAAGGTCTGTACTAAGTGGATTCTTGTTGTGCTGGAACTAGGGTTATATGTTACTTTGTCAAGATATTAGACAGTGTAGGTTTTCTCCCGTTACTTCCCCGGTCCTATCCACATTAGGCATTTCCCTAACCCTCTCTCCGGTGTTCCTACATACCCCCCCTTCCCGTCCACAACCTCTCCCTAACCCTCTTCCCCCCAGTGGCTGCCACGTGGTATCCTGTTGGTGGATATCAGGTACCTGTGCCAACCACTGGGAGGGTCGGCTTCATTCGGCTTCTGTGGTTCAGGGGAGAGTGTCTACACTTCTCACACCCATATTTGTGTACAGGATTTTGACAATGGTCAAGGCTCGATCTGAGGTCCTGGGGGACAGTGATATTACATGTTCGCCCTGCAGGATTCTTTCGGATTGCATGTTCGGCGGGGTTGTAATTTTAGGTTATTTAAGAAGCTACTTTCTGAATTGTAAGGAGGCGCTGGCAAACAAAGGAATCATGGTATGCCTTGATGCAGAGTTTAAAACTTGACATCTTCATGATTCCTGGCATAGTTGCATTCTGATGGTTCGAAGTTCCAGCCCTCATGCTCTTTGTCGTCGTGGAATGTGAATGGTTTGGCTAGTCAGCTCATTGATCCTGACTGGCATGCCCCAATAGAAAAGTCTAAAATAATTTGTCTCCAGGAAGCTTGGCTTGTTGCACACACGTATAAAGTTACTTATCATACCTGCCATAGGCAAGCAGTTCTGACGAAAAGGGGGTGCCCTAAGGGCAGCCTCAATGTGTGTCCACAGATGTCTTAAATTTGAGTGTAGCCAGAAGGAACTGTTTTCACTGGAAATGCTTGGTGCGATATTCAAAAGTAGGAGCAATTTTAATCTGGCTATTCTAAATCTGTACTTAAGACAGAAACAACAAGCGGTTGCATACCTGGAGAATGTACTGTAAAGAACTCATGTTGGCAACAGTAAGACAACAGACACAAGTGATCACAGTTCAAGGGTTTTTATCGACTTACAATGGGTGAGAATCTCCTAATCTAAACCTAAATTTAAGATTAGAGCAAGCTACAGCCATCAATTAAGGCAGTCCTGGTGGCATCTTGTCAAATAAAAGGGCATCTCCTAAAAAAAAGAAAAAAATTGCCTATCCTAAATTTAAAAAAAAAAAAAAAACAGCATGGGATAGGGGTCAAAAGTTAAAAAAAAGAAGTGCAAGTCATGATGTTCTAGCCAGGGGGTCTCCCTTCCCCCACTTTTTGAGCATAGGACAATGCGAGACTCCTGAGAACAGGGCACACTGGCTTTTCCAGCACGATGCTACAGTTCCGATCCACTGGTATCAGGATCTTCGGTGGTTAAGTTTGTTTTCTACAAATTCTCTCGACTCCGAGGACCTGATGTACTCAAAATAAAGCAAAAGGTTGTTCTTCCTGTTCTGCCAGGAAAACAAGCACCATCAGTTCAAGCTAGTACTGTTCAGCAGTGCCTCAGCACCAAGGGTATTTACAAATGCACTGGCAGCAGCACACCTGCACAGATTATCCATCCCAGTTTATCCTTGCCTCGACGACTGGCTACTAACAGGGGAATCCTACGGAACATGCCTGTCAAACAACCAAAAGACGATAGACCTTATTCAGCCTGGGATACTCCATCAACGAGAAGCAATCCAGCTTAGACCCCAATCAAGTCAAGCCGTTCCTAGGGGTTCTAATTCGAACAAAGGCCAGCCTCTTCACCTCCAACGAGAGGGTCCAAAACATGTTTCAAATCCCTCAATATGTAGCCAGTCGGGAGGCGACTGTACCGAAGGCCATGTGACTGTTCAGAATGATGGCGTCCTGCATTTATTTGGTTCCTCGTGCGCGGTTCCGTCCAATGCAAGAGTGGATCAACATCCAGTGGTGTCAGGACAGAAGACAATGGTACGATCTGGTGGTTGCCTCGCCAACCCTCGTTCTCTCTCTGCAGTGGTGGTCGAGGGAAAACCTCCTGAAAGGAAAATCCTTCACCACCTCTGCACTAGAAGCCACTCACTACAGACGCATCTCACAGGGTGGGGGGTCTCATCTGCTTCAGCAAACGGCGCACAGAGTTTGGTCCTCAGAGATAAAATCCAGCTACATAAATGTGTTGGAGCTATTGGCAATATTCAAAGCTCTGAAAGCCTTTCAGACACAACTGCAAGGAAAGACGGTCCTGATCCTTACAGACAGCACCACGACCATATATTATCTAAACAATGGAAATTGCACTCTCTCTACATTAGCCCCTTTCAGCTTCCAGTGTACATTGAAGAGGATGGCAAGTACCTTGAGAGCCAGAGAGGAATTCAGGTTGAGCAGTGCTTTCATTGAGCAAGGTAACTTAAATGGCTAACTTTGCTACACAAGAGTCAATTTAATTAGCAAACCGCTATGCAACACTGCTTATTTTATGCATTGTACCTGTAACTGTTCTCCAGCATGGGTCTAGCATCGATTCACATGCTCATGAATATTCCCCCCCATCGTCAGGCCCGGAATCCTCAGTAAAAGAAAATCTTACTTACAAACTGCCTTTCTCCTATAAACCAATCACTGAACTCTGGGTCATATTGCCCCCAGCCAATGACTGCCCCCTTCCTAAACCCCTCCCCCTCTTGCAGCCATCTTCAGATTTGGTAGCATGTAAAGTGACAGTAGGACCAAGAGAAGAGCCGCAGAGGGGTAGACTGGAGGGTTCGCATGTGAATCCATGCCAGACCTATGCTGGAGAACAGTTACAGGTAAGTAACTTGTTCCTTCTCCAGCATGGGGTCTGGCATGGATTCACATGCACATGAATAAATAATACACAGCAGTACATACATAACCACGGGAGGTGGCAAGGCTTAACACAAGCAATTACTCTTACCTTCTCACCAGGCACATCATTAAGCAAACAGGTTGTGTAGCACTGCTTGACCGACCATGGACTCCTCTCTGGAATCCCTGTCGACGCAGTAGAATCTCATAGTGTGTGCATAGACCTCCATGTAGCAGCCCTGCAGATGTCGAGCAGGGGCACACCAGACAGGAACGCTGTTGTCACAGCGATCGCTCTGGTAGAGTGGGCTCTTGGACAGCGAGGCAGCAGTCGGTTTGCCAACTGGTGATAATGAGTGATGCAGCCGCAGTGCCACCTGGAGATGGAAGCATTGGACAAGGCCTTCCCATAGTCCACAGGACCAAAGTTCACAAAAAGTTGAGATGTCGTCCGGGAACTCTTTGTGCGAGTGCAGACTCCTTTCATCCAGCAACGAAGGTGTTGGAAAAAGCACAGGCAACAAAAGTTCATTGAGATGGAATTCCAACTGAACCTTTAGCAAGAAGGAGGGGTGCGTCCGCAGCACCACCCTCGTATTGTGGGAAGTCTGATGAGGCAGCTTGCAGGAAAGGGGCTGGATCTCACATACTCTCCTGGCACAGGTGATAGTCACAAAGAAAGCAGTCTTCCACAAATGGTACGAGAGAGGCTTGATGCATAGGCTCGAAGGCCCCCCCCCCCATGAGCCTCGTCAGAACCACACAGAGTTTACACGCCGTGGTGGCCACCTCTATCGGCGATATCGATAGAAATAGTCCTTTGGTAACACCGTCTAGTCAAGGAGTTCCTTAAAGAGAAGACCGCCCCAGACACCTGATGTAGCGGGAGATAGACGCCAGATGCACTTTGATGAAGGCATGCGCAAGCCCCACCTTAGCCCAAGACAACAAATACGGAAGGATCCAAGGGGACTTGGCCCTCAAAGTGTTGATCTTGTGCGACCAGCACCAAGTCGCAAACCGCTTCCACTTGTGCCCATAGCACTTGAGAGTCAACAACGCTCTGGCCAAGGCCTCCCTGCTGTCAGCCGGCAGCTTTTACCCACCGAACTCCAAGGCTGCAAGAGACGGGGCCTTCAGGTTCAGCGATCCTGTGTCTGGCGAGCAGATCCACAACCACTGGTAGATTGACTGGCGGTGACGACAGGCTAAGAAGGTCCGGGTACCAAATCGGCCTTGGCCACGCCGGGGCAACAAGGATCATCTTGCACCAGCACCATTTGAGTTGACTAATTACTTGTAGTAACAGAGGCAAAGGCAGGAAGGCATGCAGGACAGACCTCATCACGGGGAGAACACGTCCCTATGCTCCCCGATTGGTGGAACCTGCTGGTGAATCTCTGGCACTTGGTGTTTACAGCCGTCGCAAATGGGGCAGACCCCAGATCAACCTACCAGAGGAAGACTTGCCACTTAATCCTGCCTAAGATCCCACTCGTGGCAAGAGCACAGCTCCCTGCTGAGAGAGTCGGCAACAGACTATGACTCCCGCCAGGTGAAACGGAATGAGAAACATCCCCTGGCTGAGGGCCAATTGCCACAAGTCCTGCCCCTCTCTGGACAGCACTGGGGATCTGGTGCCCCCTCTGCTTCCTGATGTAAAACATTGTGGTGGTATTGTCTGTGAAGACCCTCACCACTTTGCCCTTGAGACACGGGAGGAATGACTTGAGGGCCCAAAACACTGCTCGCAGTTCCAGGACATTGATGTGTAGCTCCTCTCCTCCGGTAGCCACAGGCCTCTGGCGTGGAGACTAAGGTGAGGTCTGCCCAGCCCTCCAAGGAAGCATCAGTGGTGACCGTCTCCTGGTATGGGGGGCTCTGAAAATCCGTGCCCCCCCGATATGTTGAGAGCACGCCCCACCACCTTATTGCTTGATGGAATTCCTCGAGCACAATCTTGTCCTTGAAGCTTACCGACACCTGGATCCAGCAAGAGTCCTGGAATCCCTGCAGGGATTGCATCCGCAACCTGCAGAGTCTGATCAGGTAGATACACGACGACATGCCGAGCAGCAACTTGATGGTCCTCACCATGGCAATCTTCAGTACCAACAGGCATTGCACCTTGCCCAAAATGGTGGCTATTCTGCCCTCCAAGCGGGCCGCCAGGCAGGACACTGTTGAGCCTAGAGACCAGGAACAGCCATCTTGGGATGCAATCAAGCAGGATTTTGGATAGTTTACTTAGAACCCCAGATCCGTCAGCAGCCAGATGCTGTTGACTTTTCCCCTGATGATCCAGTCATCGAGGTATGGGCACATGTATTCCCTGCAGACGAAGATGGGCTGCCACTAGCACCAGGCACTTGATAAAGACTCTGGGCACCGACTTCAGTCCGAAGGGGAGAGCCTTGAACTGGTAGTACTCTCCCTGTACGATGAAGCACAGGAACTTGCAATGTTTTTCGTGAATGGGGACGTGGAAGTACGCATCCTCTAGATCCAGCGACGACAGGAAGTCTCCCTCCCACAGTTGACCGAGCATGTGCTGCAGCGTCACCATCCTAATTTTTTGGGACTTGATGTACTTGTTGAGTCGTGGTAGATGGAGAATAAGCCTCAAGCCCCAGTCTTTTTTTATTAAGAAGTATCTGGAGTAAACTCCGGAACCCCAGAGCCGCTTGGAACTAGCTCCATCGCCCCCTTTTTTTTTTTAACATGGCCTTCACCTCCAGCCGCAGTGGAGGGATGCCGGGCCACCAGTGGTATCAGCAGACACTCGCTGAAACTCCAAAGTGTGTCCGTGGGCGAGAGCATCCAGTACCCATCATCTATCAGTGGAGATGTTTTCCCACATGCTGATGAAGTTCGCCAGTCAGCCTCCCTCCAGGGTTGCAGGGGTGGGGGCCAAGACGTCTTGGCCGGTTCGATCCTGTTCGGCGGTCAGCGTACTGCCTTGGGAGCATTGACAACAGCAGCCATCTCCGCAGGCTTTGGAACGTCCCTTGTAAGCTTCCAGGGTCGTGGAACGGGAGGGATGGAGGTACGAGGACGATCCTCTTCTGAAACCTTTCCATGATCTGCCAGACTACTGTTGCAGCATGCGCAGGACACTGGCTGTGTCTGTGTCAGTCTTTATGGCCTGCAGTGATTCATCGACTGCCTTTCCAAAGTGATTGTCCCAGTTGCACAGCATGTCCAGGACACTGATCTGAACCTCCTGCCTAAAGTTGGTGGCCTTCAACCAGCCACAACGACGGAGGCAAACCCTGGTCCCCATTTGGCGGAGCCCAATGATGACATGGTCAGACTCCACCTCGCCGTCCAGAAGGATCTCCAGCCCCTCCACCCATTTTTTTCCTCGGGGAGGAAGTCCAGGAACGGGGCCATCTTGCACCATAAGACCCAGTCGTACCTGGCTAGGATCCCTAAAGCGTTAGCTGCCTTGACGTCATAGCCGCTGAGCAGGTGACCTTTCTACCCACAGCGTCCAACTTCCTGCCCTCACTGTCAGGGGGAAAACGAGCCAGAGGACGACTGGTTGGATGACTTCTTCTGCGCAGCCGCCAAGACCATGGAGTCTGGTGATGGCTGCGACCACAGACTGGGTGCCGACTCCGCCACCCAGTATTTCTTCTCCAGTGGTCTCTTCTCGTGGGGGCTGAGGTGGCGTTTTTCAGCAGCACCAGGCCCTCATCCCAGACATCGTCCAGGAGGGGCACCATGAGAATGGTCTTCCTTTTCACCTCCTGGCGTTGATAAAGGAAGCCCTCCTTGGTCTCCGCTGGCGTGAGCAGGAAGAGTTCTGATGCGCAGGCGACCAGGGAGGGGAACAAGCCCAATTCGTCCAGGGGAGAAGTCCTTGGAGGCCGAGAGATGTCGGTGTCTGTCATTGCCGTGTCCCTAGTGTGGGGGAGGGAGGGCCATGTGCAGCAGCTGGAGAGGCAGCGTAGGGTGCTACTTCCTCTTCTTCAGTGGTTGGTGCCGGCACCACTGGTGCCATCGACATCCTTTTCTGTATCTAAGACACCAGCATGTGGAGAGTCAAAAGAATGTTGTGACAAATCTCTGGGAGGTGTTGGGGAGTAGGTTTGCTGGACCCAGCGCCTAGATCCTTGTCCCCGCCGGTGTCCTCGCTGTCCCCTTCGGCGATTACCTCCTCAACTTTCCTGTCGTCCCAAACGCCCTCCTGGACCATGTGGATGGAATCTATGTCCTCTTCATCAGAACAAGAAATATCTGTGTCCCGAGTACCTCTACACACCCCTTGCCCCCTTTGTGTACTGAGCGGTCGGTCTTGGGCTTAGGGGAGGCATGCCCTTTTCCACGGTCTTTTCCACTGGTTTGGCCGAAGCCTCCCACCTGGGAGGAAGAGGCACTCTGGCCGCCGTCTGGGCACCCTGCAGGCCAGCTCCTCTCGCCTATGAAAGGGCGGCCGCCACCAGTTCGATAGTAGATGACAATTAGCCTGGATCAACTGGATCTTCAAGGCCAGGTTGGCCACCTTGTTCTGTGGCTTGGCCTTTCTCAGGCGTCTCACGCTGCTTCCCTGGAGTAGCCGGTGTCCGCTTCGATGAAGAACTGAAGCGGTGGCTGGAGACTGAGGCAGATTGAGAAGATGAGCATGCTCTGCTCGTTACAGGTCGTGTCTGGGGCCCCCACTGATGGAGCACCCTCAAAGGACTTTGAAGCCCGCTCTGACTGGCTGGATCTGGGTGAGGCATGCCCCTGTGAACCACCCAGGGTAGAGGTCTTTGTGTTGAGCCACGCTGCCAACATGCTGTGCCGATCATTCATGGTGCGCTTGGTAAAGCCACGACAGATCTCGCAATCCTCCTCCTTGTGTGTCGGGTGAAGACAAAAAGGTACTGGGAATGCTTGTCCTCCAAGAACACATTCCTCAGACCACAGCCGGTGTAGAGCTTGAAGAGTGAACCCCTGTCATCCTCTGACATGGTCCTGCGTGTGGCGTAGTCCCAATGGCCTTCTGGAAAAAACTCAGATTCTGCACTTGAGGGCCGATGAGATTCCGACAAACGGATCCCAGTTAGTCGGATGAAGAAACGATAGCGCACACGGGCTCTATCCTAGCAAAAAAGCGTGAAAAACGTAGAAAGATTTAAGAGCGAAACAAGGGGACTCCCAACACTTCGACATACAGTAAAATCTGAAGATGGCTGCCAGAGGAGGGGGTTAGGGAGAGGGCAGTCATTGGCTGGGGGCAGTATGACCCAGAGCTCAGTGATTGGTTTAGAGGATAAATACAGTTTAAGTGAAAGTCAAACTATTTTTTCATTTACTGAGGATTCTGTGCCAGACAGGGAATATTTATGAGCATGTGAATCCATGTCAGACCCAATGCTCGAGAAATGACAGGTGCAAATATCAAGGGTTTGCTCCCTTTGGCAGCTTCTGGCAGTCAACACTAGGATCCCCTCAAGGTGAGAGGTAAATGGGGCAGTTCATGTGCTCTGGATATGAATTGGTGGCATATGTGTCACTGAAGAGGAATGGCAAGCAACTATAGCTTAAAGCATCTGAGGACAATGCTGTGCCAAGGGGAGTAAGTACTGCTGAAGGAAGCTTATACAGCAGCAGCTCTACAGTTCATTGCTGCTCTAATGTTGCCATGTGAACTCTGTGCATTGGAAGCAGTTAGAGTACTAGATGGACTTCTAACACGGAGTGTAATGTGTCCATAGATAATACACAACTTCTCTTACATGACCGGTCTTGAAAGAGGAACTCAACCTCAATTCTGGCAAAGATGCAGACTTCCTATTTGAGGGCCTACAGCAATTTAAACCTTCAGGCAATTAACCAATTCATTGAGGGGCCTCCACATCTAAGATTTACAAACTTCTCTCAGCGATCTTCAGGCTTGAATATCAGACACCGCACACAAACAGCTCATGTCAGGTTTTGATAATTTAGCCCTCTTTTCAAGGCAGGCAGCAGCCATGACCATATATTGTTACACCCATAGCCTTGCTATCACTTTGGACGAACGTCTGAAGATCGCTTCAAGCTTACTAGAACAATTTAAACATATGTGACTAACACTTGTACAGCCGGATATATGAAATTAAGCATACCTTGAGTGTTCGCCCATCCACCACTACATTGTTGACACACTGTATGGCTCGAAGTGCATCTTCCGATCGGATGTATGTTACGTATGCGCTTGCACTTGGACCCTGGAATTAAACAATTACTAAACCTCAGATTTCAGCATACAAAAAGGTTATTTTACAGTGCATAACCACAGTTTAACTTAAAAACATTTTATTAGTTGAAACTCCAGCATTGTGAGGTCTAGAAGGTTTAGCACTTCATCAGCATACAACAGGAGACACGAGACAAAAACAATATTTTACAAGAGAAATACCAATCTTTTACACTGGCGAAACAACCTTGAGCACAAATAAACCCTTTGTCTTAAAAAAAAAAAAAAACAAGCACACCTAAAAGTTGCCAAAACAGAAGTCTATTTACTAGGTGGTGACTCACTTGTAAGCACTTTAAGACGTGTTGGATAAATGTGACTGGTAATGAAATATTGGCCTTTGAAATGTTGTCCTATCAGTTATTGTGGCGTCAGAGGCAGGTCTGACCATACATAGCTACTAAACATTTAGAATATTGGTCGTTTTTAAATTTACTACAGAATAATATCAGTTTACAGCAATTAAATGCATCACTGTCTAGGTTACAAGTCATCAATCCAACTGCAACCTTGAAACTGTATAGATTATAGAAATCGTCCAGAGGACATTCCAACCAATCTTTGGCTAACCATTGGTCAATCTTGCTGCTAGAAAGGTATTCATTGATGTAAATAATTTTCTAGCATTCTACTATTACTAGTTAATGTTGGATCTGAAAGAAACTTCGTACATAATCTTTATGAAGGTAACATAGTAAACTAGTTATTAGTTTGCATGCCCTTTGGACATTACGTTAAAAGCCTTCATACTGCGGCAATCATACACACAAAACCATTTTAAAAATCCACTCTGTTTGTAGTCTGATATTGTCACATGCATGCATGGGTCTGCAATCTGCAGTTCTCCCAATGTTTTGTACTACAACTCCCATGATCCCTTGTCACGGACAATGACTCCTAGAGCTGATGGGAGCTGTCCGAAACACATGGAGACCCAAAGGTTGCAGACTTCTGCTGTAATTGGCGCATGAGGACACTCAGGTCGGGGGTAGGTGGCCTACCAGGGCAATGCCAGAGCCAGATCTGCATCCGAATGAGTTTGAGACACCACCTAACCCTCCCCCCGCCCGCGTCCTTGCATCTCCAGAACGTGTGAAGTTGTATACACGTCAGTAGCTTTTCCTCTGCCCCAGTGTCCATCAGTCTGTCATGGCCAAGTCTCTCTAGCTAATCTTCAGGTGGTTTCCAAGAGATCACCATCAAAAGAAACTACAAGTGTCACAATGCACTGTGGTCCAATGGCCAAGAAAAAGCCTGGAACATAAGGGAAGAAGTAGGTGCTGTAATAGGAAATAGACTAAACTCTTGCATTCGCGAGCCAAGCGGGACACCCAACACCTCCCCAGAGATCAAAACATCCCCAAAGAATACCCAGGCATGCTAAAGATGAACAGTGCATCAGCCCCCAGGAGGGAGCTGCCCAGCACTAGGGAACACACTGCAAAAACACATTATCGACAGTGCCTTGCCGAGTACAGGAGAACAGAGGAGAACTACCAAAAATAAATAATAAAAATAAATATCGCATTGCAGGCTGGAGGAGGCCAGGGCTAATGGCACTTGTGGCATCTCCCAGTAGAAACTCCAGCCCATGATGAGGAGTGGGGGCTCCGAAATAGACCAGATAGAAATTGGTCAGGGCAATGAGTCTGGAGTGAAAGGTTTTCGGGTGAGGTGAGAGGAGAGGACCAAGAGACTCGAGAGGAATGTGCAGTTGCCCGAGGAGCGCTTTGGCGCATTTGGAGAGAGTGAAGTTAAGGAACAAGAAGAGAGCAGTACCAATTGTGTTGTATGTAGAGCTGTGAGGGAGACAGAACACATGAGAGGAAAAAGATCTGGAGGGTTGGGAGGTAATGGAGACTGGAGGGGTGAGAGTCAGGAGGAGAGCAGAGACAGGCGATGATGCCAGGGGAGGGAAGGCAGCTGTAGCAGTGGAGTAAGAGACAGAGTGAGGGGCAGAGGTAGAATAAGAATGTCAGGAAAAAGTGAGGACGGGGCGTGAAAAACTGTCACAAGAGGAATGGCACAAAAATCAGGCTGCCAAAGTCGCCTATGAGGATCCTCAAACGGTTAGTGAGAAGGCCACTTCAGAGTTTCCAAGATTAGGACTAGCCTGCACAGTAGGGGTACCCTGGATATGGTGAACACACCTTATATCAAACCTTTCAAGAGTAGCAAGCCTGCTTAGGGCGGTGGGGCCACTCAGACTCAATTGCCGCTTTTGTATGTTTTATAAAAACATTTAACGCATAGACCTTGTCAAATTTACTATTGAAAAGGTCATCCCAGAGTATTACATCAAGTTACTCTTTCCACCCAAGCAATCGACAAATTGTTCCAGTTAAACAATCCCTATTCTAAGTTTATTTTGGTAACTTGGAACTGCACAAGATCCTGGCAGATGAACCATCTGTGCGCTTAACATGGAGTGAAGTATGTATGAAAATATAGCAACTGGTGAACGGCAACAGAAAAGAAGTGTTCTATGCTAAGTGAACCTGTGGGATGTATTGACCCACTCCACTATGCTATGCAGCATCACCCTGAATGGTGGCAAAACTCTTATGCATGCCAAAAACCTACAAAAACTGTGTGCTTCAGCACAACAAAAAGATGGATGCACAACCTGCCACCCATGGTGCGTGTGTGGTGGAATCGCGCACACCCTGCAGAGAATGTGCCAGTGGGCTCCATGAGCAGCAAACAGAGTGCAGAGAGAGAAGCAGCACTTCACAAATGAAACTCCCAAAATGTGCCTACAAATGACATTTGCTTTGTTGCTAAAAACTCCGAAATGCCTAGAACACAACACTTGCCAACATCCAAAATCTTGCTCGGCGCTACAATTCCTGTAATCTTGTGAAGCATTGCGAACATACAAAGTTCTAAGGTGAAGGGCAAAACATTTCTTCAGCAAAACCGGATTGTCTGTAAACTGACAGCCCCTATCAGAATCCGGGTGCAGTACCCTGGTCTACCTGAATGAAAGTTGTCAGATGAATTACTGATGAAACTTTAAAGTGATCTAAACTAAAAAGTCTGCCGGATCAGCAAACATAAAAAGGATTGTGGCTAAAAAGAGTACAGATCTCAGTTGCTTTTTATCCCACAGAGTTAAAGCTAGGAAAGTAATTTATTTATGTTTGATGCAACAAATGTAGTTTTTCCTGGCTTTTAATCAAGAATAAATTAGCTGGGCTGAGCTGCAACCCTTTGGAAGAGGACAAACCAGTTTCTCCCAAGAAGAGGGCCTTCCTCTCAGATGAAACTCACAGGGAGGTGCTAAATGTGGGTTAATACGGAAAGAGAATGAATAGCATGCCCTTCAGCCCAAAACGGAGGTGTGAGAGGGTCGTAAATGGCTCCTGGAAGGAACAAACAAGGAGGGGGATGCTCCTGGACAAAAGGGAGAGAAAAAGGGGCGTACCATTTGCCGTTAAGCATGAACAAAGAATTTTTAAAAGACTCAACTTGTGATTCAAAATGGTGAAAAATATACCAAGGACATATTTGTTAGTCTAATTTTTGGCTGCACGTTTTAAGTGGTGGCAGAACCGTGTAACATGTTCTGGACAGGAATGGCAATATATGTGGTTTTATGTGAAATGTATGAATCCTAGAATTGCGAAAAGTTACACACACATCCCTATGTTACACACACACACACACACACACACACACACACACACACGGAAATCTGCATAAAGTTTGGAAATTTTATTCATAGCAAAAAGGACAAAATTCTGTAGAAAGTTGAAAGATCCTACAGCCGCGAGATTTTGATGAACAGCTAGTACATAAAATACCCAATTTACACATACTACATAAAATATGGCATCTGTGTGTGATTTGTGTAAATGTGACCAATGTAGAAATGTGTATTTAGTATAAAATCTGATTTTGAGACCAGTAGCTAAAGGGAGGTCTCTGAGAACTGTAAAGCAAACCATAAAATGGGACACCATCCGGCCTTGATCCAATCACTCAAACGCAAGGCGGAGATTAATTTTTGATCCAATCCCAGCTCACAGGGGCAAGCTTAGCTAACACGGCCCATAAACCCATTATGTGATTTTAAAGGATAAATAGAGACAGCTGACAACACATAGGGACTCACAGATCCACTCACTTTCCAGATTCCGGCAAAGCACTCTGATCCAGCATCCTACATCCAGCTTTAACATCCAATCAGATCCAGATGCCACAACTCTTGCAAGCAGTAGAGAACTATTGATTTTCTGCAAGGCCTAAATCTTCAAACTTATTCTTGCCACCCAGTGAAGCGTTGTGGTGTGAGAAGGCCTTTTGAACCAAGATCCTGAAATTTTCTGGCTTGCTACCACTAGGCTTGCCCAAGGAACTTGCTATCCAGCTGAATGAAATATCCAAAAATAATACAAACCATGACCAGAACTGACGGTCCAATTTAATAACTTGTCCTGTGAGTATTAATAGGAATAACTGACCCGTAGTATATTTGCATTGTCTTGTCCCCATCTCAAACCCATTTTTAATTCAGAACCATAGTGTTGCTAGAACTATCTTTGCGCTGACCATTTTCTCATCTGATAGAGTATCCACAACAGGCAGGTTACGCTGATCACGTGACTAACATCCATCTGTGGCATTTGCTTTTTCATAGTCATAATCTATTGTACTCAACCCATCTTTCATTTTCAAAAGTGCATTTCTGTTTTCCATTCTTGTGCCTTTTTTACAAAAACGACCTTTACTAAAACCTCTAACTCCCTCAGTTCTTGTGATAGAAACGAAATTTCAACTCCTACTTGTACTCAACATCCATAGCTATCCATTGAACCCGATTCTCCCGTTATCGCGAATATCACGCAAGGAAAAGTTTGCAGCGAATTTGCATTGAAAAATTTTACACGTGTGAAATAGCTGTAATTTATTTCCGACTTTCAAAAGTGTTTTGACTAAATCATTGCTTGTGATTGCTTGCAACTGTTCAAAGTGGCTCCCATAGGAAGTTATAACCAGGTTACTCACCGTAGTGACCACCTTACTCCTAGTCCATAGTCCCCTTTCCTCCATACTTATGGGACATCTCTGTCCTGTGGGAGGGGACCAGAGCACTTTGTAAAAAGCATCTAAAAAATGTGTCCTTCCTCTCTTTTTTATGCGGGACCCAGCAGGTTGCCGTAGCCCCGCCCACCTTGGCTCCGCCCCGCACATCGCCCATCAGTCCTTTTCGATCGCCAGGTCAGAGACCTATTAGCAATAACAGAGGAACCTTATTAGAGGGGACGGCGGGCGGGCGTATGGAGAAAAGGGGACTATGGACTAGGAGTAAGGTGGTCACTACGGTGAGTAACCTGGTTATACTCCTACGTTCCGTCCCCTTTCCTCCATACTTATTGGAGATTCCCAAGCACTCCTCACAGGAACTACAGGTGGATGGAAATACCCCTTACTGAAACAGGTTTTTCAGTACAGCCTGACCAAACTGACCATCAGCTCTTGAGCTTATGTCCAGACAATAATGCTTACAAAAAGCAGATGGGGAGGCCCTAGTAGCTGCCCTAGCGATGGACTCCCAGGGGACATATTTCTGAAGAGCAACCGCGGCTGCCTTGCCCCGCATGAATACCCTAAGGAGGTTTCAGCCCTTGGATGGAGAAAGACTGATGCAGGCCGCGATCCACCGAGAAATAGTTGCCTTAGACGCCTGCTTACCATTAGGGTTGCCGAAGGTCACAAAAAGTTAAGAACTCCTAAACTCATAAGTCCTGTCAAGGTAGAACTTAAGAGCCCTTCTGACATCAAGACAGTCCAGAACCCTTTCAGCCTCTGAGGCAGGGTTCGGAAAAAAGACGGGTAGGGAGATCGACTGATTCAGATGGAATTCAATTATTACCTTCGGTAGAAAGGCCGAGTTTGTCCGTAGGACTACCTTGTCCTTGTGAAAGGCCAAGAAAGGATGCTCCACTGACAAGGCCTGGAGCTCATTCACTCTCCTCGCTGACGTAACAGCGACCAGAAAGGACACTTTCCAGGATAGGTACTTGAGGTCTACCGTGGCCATTGGTTCAAAAGGTTTATGGCACAGCGCCGTCAGGACTACATTTAGGTCTCACGGCGGGTGCAGACTACGAACCGGAGGGTAGAGGTGTGTCAAGCCTGCAAAATGCCTCTTAACCACTGGGTTACTCAGAGAATAAGAGCATTGGTCTGTAGAAAGATAAGCGGAAACCGCTGAAAGGTAAGTTCTGCATGACAGAACGTGAACACCCGACTCTGCAAGGGAGGACACGAAGGACAGCACTGTGTCAATCGTAGCCACCCTTGGATCCAACTGCTCTTCCAAACGCCAATGACAGAACCTGAGCCATTTACTCCTGTATTGGGATCTGGTCGAGGGTTTCCTGGCTGCCTGGATAATACGCATGTTATCCGTAGACAAGTCCAAATGCTCTAAAGACTTGAACCAGGCACCATGCCGCCAAGCTGAGCAATTGTGGGGAGGGGTGCCACATCTGCTGTTCCCCTTGATGAAGAAGATCGGGGGTCACTGGTAACCTGATAGGCGGATACACCGACAGGTGTTGAAGTGCTGAGAACTAAAACCTGGCCGGCCACCACAGGGCTATGAGCAGAAGGGAACAGTTCACCGAGTTCTTCAGCTTCCAAATTGCTCGATGGACTAGAGGCAGAGGCGGGAAGGTGTAAGCTCTCATGTTGTGCTATGGAATCTCGAGCGCATACCCCAGAGAGGAGGCTCCCAGCCCCCCTCTGGAAGCATACTGAGGAAGCTCTTGTTCACCGCCGTAGAGAAGAGGTCCACCTCCGGTGTGCCCCAACGCAAGAAATTCCATGAGAGGACCTCCGCCTTCAACTCCCACCTCGTAGCTGACCGCTGTCCGCGGGCTGAAGGCATCCGCTGTGACATTCAGCTGGCCCGGGATGTGCACTGCAAACAACCAAACACCATGAAGCACGGCCCACTCCCATATCTGGAGTGACAGGTCCACAAGGAGAGGGGAGACTTTGTCCCCCCTTGCTTGTTGATGATATACATTGACACCACATTGTCCGTGTGTATGCGGACCACCTTGTTGGCAATGAGCGGTCTGAACACCCTGAGCCCTAGAAAGATCGCCAGAAGCGCCAAATGATTTATGTGCAGGAGCTTGTCCTGAGGCGACCAGAAGTCTGAAACCTGAAGGTCTAACATCGCACCACACCCCAGCAGGGAGGAGTCTGTCGTGATCGTCACTGTGGGGGCTGGGTCCTGAAACCCTGAACCCACCAACAGGTTGCTGAGAGATGACCACCAATCCAGGTCCACTCTCATGGAATCCGGAATCACTACCAGCTTGGAATCCGGGTCCACAGCCTGACGACAGGAACTCCTAAGAGCCACCTGGGTCAGTCTCATCTTGAGATGAGCAAGAGGAAGAGCCAACACGCACAAGGCCATGAGGCCCAGAATCCTCTGGAACCACCAGGCTGACATGTTCTCCGACTGCGCAAACATCTGACACGTCGCTAACAGATCTGCCATTCTGTCCCCGGTCAGGTACACTCTGCAGTCGATCGTGTTCCAGTGAAAACCCAGGAAAATCAGGTCCCGAGAGACCGTCATGGAAGATTTCCACCAGTTCACCGACAGCCCAAGATGGAACAGGAGGTGAAGGAGGCTGGAGATTGCCCGCTGCTGCCAGCGGACAAGGGCTGCGCAAGAGCCAGTCATCCAAATAAGGATACACATGGATACCCTGGAGACGAAAATAGGCCGCAATCACCGACATCTTTGTGAAGACATGCAGCGCCGAACTGAGGCCAAAAGGAAGCACTCGAAACTGAAAGTGCTCCTCTCCCAAAGAGAAGCGGAGGTATCTCCTATGTGGGTTCCAAATCAGGATATGCATGTACGCATCCTCAAGATTCACGACGCTGAGCCAATCGCACATCTGCAAAGAGGACCGTATCTGGCTGGACGTGATCATCTTGAATTTCTCTTGGGATACAAAAAGATTCAACTGGGAAAGGTCTAGGATGGTGCGCAGGCCAGCCTGGTTGGGTTTGGGCACCGTAAACAGCTGGGAGTAGAAGCCCTCCCCTCGTTCCCCAAGAGGAACGGGTTCCACAGCTCTGAGGTCCAGAAGTTTCTGAACCTCAGCTTTGAGGGAGGGCTAGCCAGATTGCTGAAAAGGAGGGTTGACAGGTGGGGTAGAGGTAAGCGGAAGCCCACCCGAGCGACTGACAAGACCCATCTGTCTTCTGTGATGGTCTGCCACACCTCCCAATGAGACGCAATGCGCCCTCCCACCAGGGTCTCGTGCGAGCGTGGAAAACCCTCATTTAGCAGGTCTATCGGCGGCGTCGCCACCTGAACCTGAGGAGGAGGCAGAGGAGCGGGAGAAAAACCATGTCTGTTGTCTACGGCGCCGACGTCATCACGCGTATAAATAAAATCGCGCAGCATCCGTTGCTAATTTCCATTTTGACGTTAACAGTTGTTTTACATTAATTGGTTATTGACCTTGAAGGAGCTTAAACTGCAACCACAAGAGAAGTATTACTGCAGGGATGGATGGGAGGAGCGATGAGTAATACGTTGGAGGAACATCCCATCGAAAGAACGTTACCAGGTAAGAAGTAACTTGTTCTTCTAAGGGATTGTATCCTCCGACGTATGCCTTATATTTGATAGACTCCCATAGCAGTGGTGTGTAATTGGAGGTGGTAGTAACCCATGTTTCTCTTTAGGAATTAAAAGAATGTAATACGGCTTTGCCAAACCTAGTCTCTTGACTAGAGGAGGAATCCAGGTTGTAAAATCTTGTGAATGTATGTGCAGACGACCATGTGGCAGCCGCACATATGTCTCGAACCGGAACTCCTCTTTGGAGGGCCGAAGAGGCTGCGATACCCCTGGTTGAATGAGCCCTAAAATTTTGAGGAGGCTCTTTCCCTGCTAGTTTGTAACATTGTAGAATGGCCAAAAAAATACATCTGGAAATGGTCTGTTTTGTTATCGGTAGTCCCAATTTGAGCCCTGAGCAACCCACGACCATTTGGTCTGCTTGCCTAATCCTAGTAAGTCTGCTGATATAAAACTTAAAGCCCGGCTTGGGTCCAGCCTATGTAGCCTTTCTTCCTCTTTCCCCAGTTGGGGAGGAGGATAGAATGAAGGTAAGGTAATTTTCTGAGTGATGTGGAATTCAGAAACCACCTTTGGAAGGAAATTAGGCTTCACCTGTAGGACAACTGTCTTTATGAAAAATTGTATGAGGGGGTTTACAAGATAGAGCTTGTAATTCGCTCACCCTTCTAGCAGATGTTAAAGCCACTAACAAGACAGTTTTAAGGGTGAGAAATCTTAGCGAACAAGAGTGCAGCGGTTGAAAGAAGTACCCATCAGGAAATGTAAGACTTAATTTAAGTCCCATAAAGGAACCTGGAAAGGCCTTGGAGGGTAGACAGTTAATCCCTTTAGAAATTGCATTACTAAGGGTAATTTGAAATACGATGGCTCCTCTGCAGTGCGCTTGAAGATCGATAGCGCTGCGAGGTAGCCCTTGATAGTGCCAACTTGAAGCCCTGAATTTGCCAAGTACAGTAGAAAGGATAACACCGTTGGTGTACCACATGAAAAGGGGTCGATATTCTCTTCTCTACACCAGCTGCAAAATTTGCAGCAATGGCAGCGGTATAAAGACTTTGTTGCTGGCCGTCTAGCCGAAAGCAACACCTCCACGACGTCATCAGGGAGATCCCAATCCTTGTATCTCAACCTTTCAGAAGCCAGGCGTGAAGGGTGAGGATTCTGATGTCTGGATGGAGAACCTGACCTCCCTTCTGTGAGAGAAGATTCTCCTTGAGTGGAAGACTAATTGGAGGGCAGAGGGACATGTCCAGAAGGTCCAGGTACCACATTCTCCTGGCCCAGTCTGGAGCAATTAGGATCATGGTCCTCCGGAATCTTCTCAACCTCCTGATTATTTGAGGAATGACAGGGACTGGTGGAAACGCGTACAGGAGTGGAAACTCCCAGTCCACTACGAACACGTCCCCTAGAGCTCCTCTCGGGGGAAATTTGTATTTTGTATTCGTTTTATTTGTAACACGCACCATCCGGCCCGGAGGCATCAGGGCGCAATTTAGACATGGTTACATAAGCATACAATTAAATATATTCAAAGCATTAAACAGTACATAGTATACAAGGCATACAGCAATATACATATTTACAGAAGGTAGATTAGAGCAGGAGTTTCCCAGGGCTGGTCCGGACATCATGGCTGATTGGAGAGCCAGGATTTGGTTTTAGCTTTGAAGGCACTAAAGCGTTCTTCGGATCGGATGGTGAGAGGGAAGGTATTCCAAAGCTTAGAGGCTAGAACGGGGAAGCTAGATCCACCCGCCTTTTGTTTGAACCTAGGGATGGTTAGGCAGTGGGTCTGAGCCGTTCTTTGCGGACGGGTGGGCGCATGTCGGGATAGCCGGCTACAGAGGTATGGTGGGGCTAGGTTAGCTAGGCATTTGTGGGTGAGGCCTAAGGCTTTCAGTGAAATTCTCTGTTTGACCGGTTGCCAGTGTAAGTTAGATCTAGATTCCAAGATGTGGTGGTTTCGTGGGATGTTTAGGGCTGCTCTGATAGCGTTATTCTGGGTAATGTGCAGTTTGTTCATATTCTCTTGGCTCGTTCCAAGGTAGAGGCCGCTCGCATAGTCAATTTTGGCCATGATAAGAGTTCTGGCCAGAGTGACCGCGTTGGGGGTGGTCAGGAATGGCCTGCAAGCTGCAACCAGTTTGCAGGTGTATGCTGAAGAGGATCTGACTGCATTTGTTTGTCTGGATAGGGTGGCGTCAAGATAGACACCTAGGGTTTTGGTATCTTTCGAGACTTGGATGGTGTTGCCATCGATGACAAATGATTGGTAGGATGGCTCAAGTTTACTAAGGCGTTGCGTAGTGCCCAAGATGAGGAGCTCAGTCTTGTCATCAGTGAGGCATAACTGGTGTTGTGCCATCCAAGCTTGAATAACCAAGTAGACCTCGTTCAAGGCCTTCGTGTCAGCCAGATAGTCACCAGTGATGGGAATAAGTATCTGGGTGTCGTCAGCATAGTTCGTATAGGACACACCCAGATAGTCAAGTATATCAAAAAGTGGTTTTGTAAAGACTTTATAGAGCGTTGGCGACACACAAGAGCCCTGGGGGACGCCGCAATGAATCGGGGAAGGATCTGCAGCTGCAGATTGAGAGAAGACCCGCATAGATCTATTACTCAAGAATGATTTCATCCAGGCCGTGGCTGAGGGTGAGAAATGGGCGGCCGAGTGAAGATGCTTGCATAGGATTTGGTGACTGACCAAGTCAAAGGCCGCAGAGAGGTCGAGTAGGAGTAATAAGGCAAGTTTGCCGTTGTCCTTTTAACACTTCGATTTGGGTTTTTAAGTCAAGTAGAGCTTTCTGTGTTCCGTGTTTGGGTCGGAAACCAGATTGTCTAAGGCCAAGAAGATTGTTGGCTTCCAAGTGCTCTTGGATTTGCAGGTATGCTGCACGGTCTAGGATTTTTAGCAGGAACGGGACAGTGGTGATGGGTCGGTAGTTGTTGGGTATGCTAGAGTCGAGGGAAGGTTTTTTTGAGCAAGGGGATCACCCAAGCATCCTTAAGGTTGTCGGGGACAGTTCCTGTTTTGAAGGATGCGTTGATGAAGGATGTGATAAATGGGGCCAGGTCGTGGGTGGATTCCTTAATAATTTGGAAAGGGCAGGGGTCGCCCTGGCAGTTGGACGGTTTGATCAACAGGATAATGTTTTCTACCTCCGCAATGGTGAGCGGTGAGAAGGCAAATCGTTGGCAGTTGGGGACGTCAGGAGGGAGGGCCCCTGCTTAGATGGGAGGGCGATTGTCCAGTTTCAGGCTGGCATGTTTGGCTGTGATTTTAGATTGAAGCATAGTGATTTTATTCAGTAACGCTGCCTGAATGTTGGCAAACCATTTGCTGTCTTTAATGCAGGTGTCAGGAGGAGTAACGTGGGGTAGCAAGCTCTTTTAAAATCTTAAATAGTTCCTTGGAGTTGGAATCAGCATGCAGGATGCGATTGAGGGATTCTTTTTTGCCTCTATAATGGCTGCTTTGTAAGTGAGCAAGGCCAGGAGGAAGCCGTCTTTATGCACGTCAGAAGGGTGACTTTTCCATCGGTTTTCGGCGCAGCGTTTGGTTTTACGGAGTATTCTTAGCTGTGGGGTGAACCAAGAGTTAACGTGAGCACGTGGTTTGGCCTTCCTCAGTTTGATGGGGGCCAAAGAATCTATAGCTGTCAGCATGCTGCAGTTATAGATGTCAGCTAAGGCAGTCCCTTGAACAAAACAGATCGCACTTCCTCTTGGTACTGGTGGCGAACAGATCCACTTGAGGGGTTCCCCAAAGGGCGAAGATCTCCTGAAGGACTTCCTGAGCTAGTTCCCACTCGTGAGAGACTGTGCCCTGCCTGCTCAGAGCGTCCGCCGTCAAGTTCTTCTCTCCGGCTAGTTGAACTGCCGATAGCGAGATTCCTTCCTGAATTGCCGAAAACCAGAGCTGCATTGCCTCTATGCACAGTGGCAGTGATCCTACGCCTCCTCTTTTGTTGAGGTAGTGCATGGCCACTGTGTTGTCCGTCATTATCAGGACATTTTTCCCCTGTACAGGTGGCAGAAAAGCCTTCAGCGCTAGTCTGATTGCTCTCATCTGTAACAGGTTGATATGTAGTCTGGACTCCGATGGAGACCAACGACCGCTGATGGTCAAGTCGTTGGTATGGGCTCCCCACCCTGTGAGTGAGGCATCTGTGACTACTGTTATCTCCGGCCATGGTTGCCAAAACAGTTCAAGATGTTTTTCTGGCAGGCCCACCACTGAAGGTCTCGAACAAGGTCCACCTTGTCCGGAACCTGAAGGAGGTCAGTCATTCTCCCTGAGAATTACAACCACCGAGTTCTCAGTGCCCACTGAAGAGATCTCATTCTCAGGCGAGCCTCTGGCACAAGGAAGATGCAAGATGCCATGAGGCCTAGCAACCTCAAAAATGAAGGCTGGGAGACGTTGGGAATTTTGAAACTTGGTGACCATCTGCAGAATATCTTGAGCCCTCACCTCTGGTGGCGAGGCTTTTCCCAGGGAAGTGTCCAGGACCGCTCCAATGAACTGGAGTCTCTGTGATGGTATCATCTGTGACTTCTTTAAATTGAGGGAGAAGCCCAGTTTGTGAAGGAAGTGGCAGACATAATCTAGCTGAATCTGAGCTTGTTCCGGAGATACAACTCTGACCAGCCAATCGTCCAGGTAGGGGTAGACATGAATCCCTTCCCTCCTTAGACTCACAGCCCCTACCGACATTAGCTTGGTGAAGACCCTCGGGGCGGAGGTCAGCCCAAATGGCAGAACTCGAAATTGATAATGAGAGCCGCCAATTGCGAACCTCAGGTATCTCCTGTGTTTGAGGTGGATTGGCACATGAAAGCTTCCTGGAGGTCCAGAGATACCAGCCAGTCCTGGAGCTGGAGGGCCTGAAGGATCTGAGAGCGTGTTACCATCTTGAACTCGTCCTTCCTGAGGAACTTGTTCAATTCTCGTAAGTCCAAGATAGGTCTCAGTCCTCCATCTTTCTTCATTATGAGAAAGTAGGGGGGAGTACCAGCCCTTGTTCCTCTCCGCTATAGGTACCTGTTCTATGGCACCTTTCTCTAGCAGGTCTTCAATTTCCTGCAAGAGGAGCAGCTCTGGAACTTTCAGAGAGCTGTTCCCCGGTGGATGACTGAGGGATGCATAGAAAGGGCAGGCAGTAACCTTGGGCAACTGTCTCCAATGCCCTAGCATCTGATGTAATAGCCTGCCATTCCGCCAGATGTTGAGTTAACCTGCCCCCCTACTGGTGTCTTGTGAGGAGAGTCCTCAGAGCGGTTTAGAGGCGGCTGATCCAGATGTCAAGGGTAAAGAGGCACCTGCTGCTGCTGCGGCTTTTGTATTTTTAACCCGTCCACCTCAGTGAATTTTTTTCTGACCCCTTTAAACCGGCTGTCCTCTGCCTCTTCGAATGCGGAACAGAAGCGAAAGGACTTCCTGAGGGGCGATATGGTGTCTGACGGATTGCAGCTCCCAGAGATTTTGCTGCTGCCTTTGATGTTTGAAGCTTTTCTAAACGGTCATCCGCCTTCTTACAAAACAAGGAAGAGCCGTCAAAGGGCATATTCAAGAGTCTGCTTTGCACATCTGGAGCAAAACCAGACTTCCTCAACCAAGCAAATCTCCTGGTTGTTGTACTTGCCGCCATGGCCCTGCTGATGCTGTCCACAGAATCGATGCCATTTTCAAGGGATTTGCACATTGCGTCTTTACCATCCTTAATGATGTTTAGAAACGCTTACCTTTCTTCTCCCTCCGTGAGGCAGTCAGCCGCTGATGAAGCACACTCCCAAAGTGTGTGGCTGAACCTTGTGAGCGTACAAGTAGCATTGATGGATTTCAACGCCATGCTACATGCAGAAAATACTTTTTTGGCCATAGAGTCATATCTCTTGTCATCCCTGTCCTGTGGAACAGTAGGGTAAGCCGATTTACTACCTGATGAAGTGGCTGCCTGCACAACCAGACTCTCCATGGTTGGGTGTCTGGATAAATATTCAGGGTCAGAAGTAGACCACCTATACTTGGCTGATAATTTTTTGTTAACCGCCGGGATAACCTCAGGGGTTTCCCAGTTTGCCAATATTTTCCTTTGCAATGCTGCATGAAATGGCACCACAGGATCCTCCTGTGGACCTTTAACCAAAATATCTGTGAGGTTGTCTTGCTGAAAAGCAGGTGAGGGTGTAGACCACCCCATAAACTCTATTATCCTTGCCATCAAGGATCTATAAGGGGTTTCGGCATGTTCCCTGGGTCTGGTTTGGCAAATTCCACTTCTGGGGAAGTGTCCAACCCACTTGCTTCATGTGAGGATCCTTGGAGGTCCTTAAACCTACTTTCCTCAAAGGTAAATTCCTTTGGTACAGGAGTTGCAGATCCCTGCAACTAAAAAGGTCTCTCCTGATGCAAATTCTCCCCTTCTTCATAAATAGATGTGAAAGCTCTGGAATGATCAGATCTTGGAAATTGAATAAATCCCATTTCCAGACCAGAAGGGGCCAAATTCGTCATAATTGGCTGAGAAAACGTTGACGTCGTCGACGTGAACGTAAAGGCTTCGTAGGCATCGAAAAAGGCGTCGAGAAAGTTGGTAGAGGCCTCGAGGAACTCGAGAGTATCGGAATTCTACTCGAGGTTGTCGACGACATTCTCGTGATCGAGGCTCTGGGTATGGCCACTGGCTGTGGGGTGGACGTGGGTTTGTCCTTTCTCGGCGTCGAATCGACTGACCTGTGCGTCGAAGAACCCTTTGATAATGGCGTTGAAGACGCCGATCTATGCGTCGAAGGGATCTTCGGCGACGGCGAAGACGCGACCTTGCCTTTACTCGAGCGTTTGTGACACTCTCGAGTAGCTTCTTTCGCCAGGTGCTGCGACTCGCGGCGTTTTCATTTTTCGGGTCTTTCACCCAGGGTATCACCCTCTGCAATCTTTGAGGGGGTCGAGGCCGCTTTCTTGTAGACGCTAAGCATCTTTTTCCTGAATTCCTCCCACTCAGCCTGAGAGCTATGTTTTGTGGGGCAGGAGACCCTTTTCGGGGAAACGCAAGAAGACGAGGAAGAGGATCTTCGACGTCTCTTTTTTGAATGCTTAGATCTCGAAGAGTGATGGGAACTGCTTCGAGATCTAGAACGAGAATGTCTTTTGTTATGGCGAGGAGACGAAAGTCTCAACTCCGCCGAGGAATCTTTTGAAGAAGTTTTAACTGCCTTACCTCTCTCAAGCTTCCCCTTACGCTCCTTCAAGGCTTTCGCCGTCATGGACATGCAGTCCTCGCACTCCGAACAGTGGTGCTCGACTCCCAGGCACCACAAACAGATCCTCTGAGGATCCGTCAACGACATTTTCTTTCCACAGTCTCGACATTTTTTGAAGCCGGACCGTGGAGTCGTCGGTTTGGATGAGGAAGCCATAGAGTACGAGTCGGTATTCACGAGGAATAATTAAGTATATTTGACTGAAGAACTGAGCAACGATATTCCGAGGCCCCACGAAGCACGGAAAAATGAAACTGAGCAACGGACACTGCGCAAGTATTTATACGCGTGATGACGTCGGCACCGATATGGAGGCTGTCGAGGTACATCGGCTCGAGGGGTGTCGATGCACAGCGCCCTCTACTGGAAAAAAAATTCCGAGGCCAGCAAGCTGGTGATGATCTATCAAAGATAGGTAATAGGTCGGAGGACGCAATACCTTCGAAATGCTCATTTGCATTTCATCACTGAAAAGGTTACGAACGCCTTGTCCGAAAAAGGTCCCTTAAATGAGTCATCTATAAATCGCTTCCAATATAAAAACTAAGCGGCCGGGAGCTTCTGATGGGCCACTGGTTGCAGGCGCTATAGAGAGCCACAGGAGGTTTGGCAGTGACACTGTGGCCTCGTACATGGAAGCCTGACACAGCTTTCCTTTTAAAGTCGACAAGTAGCTGACACTTTTCAGCTCTCCTCCCAAACAGACACTGAAAAATACGTTAAACCATTTTATGTAAATACAACTATTTGTCAGAGGTTATGGGCTATTTGGAGGAATTGTAGCCAATTTTAAGACTTGAATTAGCAACCACAAAAATGGTTCAAATCTGTCTACAATACTGTGTAGGCATACTCATATGTTCTGTGGTGCGTATATTTTGTTTGCTTACTCCTGCCGGGCCAGAGAAGGGATGGGGCTGTTCTGACATAGGATTATTTTCCTGTTCCCACAGGTATTCTTTGGGAAATTTGGTTCTTCATAATTAGTTATCCCACCTTTTATTCACACTTAATGAGGATATTCATATGCATGTTCCCCACATTTAGAATCCAGCATTCTTGCTTATTGCATTTAGCTTCATAAGGTATGAAGGTATCTGTTTCATGCTTGGTTGGGGCTCTCTGCACCTCCCACTTGGGGTTAGTTGGTTATTACATGGTTTGCATGTGTTTCAGGGCAGGTTGTGCACACAGGCAGTGGATAGGTTTTGGATTGCCAATCTGACAGGAGTATTATTTTGACTGTATATGGTTCAAATAGTTTGCTTTTGTTATACAGTACACACAAGGTGCAGTCACTTACTGGTCTTTGCATAGAAATTCCACGCCTCCGGTGAAGGTGGATATTACATTTTTGACATTGTTGAATATTGTGCCTTAAGTACTAGTACATGTGTAAACTGGGTCTTATTTTGTCTTTTCTGTGTACATCTACAGAAGTCCACTCCTGAAGAAGGGGTTTATTACCCCGAAACGAGTTGAGTTCTTTGAACTGCATCTGAAAGAATGTCATTACTGCAACAAAACAAGGGGCCTATGACATCACTGTATAGGCATACTCATTCTATGTTCTGTGAACGAATTTACAGTACCTACTGTTTAGATTAAATTCTTCCCGACGTGTGAAAAGATTGACTGTTCATCAGTATCTGGGTGTGCAGGGGACAGGAGTTTCTGAAGCTTTGGACACAAGTATGTTCCAACTGTTTGTACACAAATGGAGGCTGTGGCTTGCTTGTACTTAGAGATTGTGAAAAAGAAAAATTCTTTGTGTAAAGTTTTTCCGAGTGAACATTAGTGAATGTTTTGAAACTGTGGTAGAATAAGCAAGTGTACGACTGTTTATATCCCAGTTTTCCGAGGGATTGGCTTTTTTACGGTAACATGGCGTATACTGCAGTTATGGGCTTTGGGTGATCAGTTTTACATTTGGCACTCCTGCACACTTGTTTAAATAAGATTAAACACTAAACACATCTGGCCCTTATAGATTTCTCTCATGCTTTTGATACCATTGACCGGGGTATTCTCTGGAAAAAACGAAGAGCATGGAATTGTCCCACAAGTCTTGCCAAAGCCATTAGGGAACTACACTCTAACACAAACATCAGAATTCGGCTTCACCGACAGGGGACTCTTTCAAAGTCTATAGAAACATTCAAGGGCGTTAAACAGGGCTGTCCACTGGCCGCTGTCATCTTTAATCTGTTTCCATCTAACGTCGGTGAAGCCCTTAGTGAAGTTCCCTCCTTTCCACCAAAGATGAACGGCACCCACGTAAGTTGGCTTCTTTACGCGGATGTTCTCATACTTTTAGACATGACTTCTATCGGACTACAACACAAACTGGACGCACTGGAAGCATACGTGCGCCGAAATGGTCTGCAAATTAACAAACAAAAAAGTGTGAGACACTAACATTTCAAAATCTACGGACTATGAAGAAAACTCAGAAGAAACAAAACTGGTTTATTGAAAAGACAAAGTTAAACACTGTATGTGACACAAGATACTTGGGCATGAGAATAAGCTCAAACAAAGATGATGCACCTTGGGCAGACTTAGCGAAATCGAAATGCCGACAATTGGCGTGCCAAGCACTGATCATTAATAGGCATAAAACCCATGATTGCATTTTACCAACAAAAAGCTGTTCCAGCGTTAATTTATGGGGCTGAAAATGCACTGAGCTGTTCCCATAATCTCTGGAACACTTTGGAAAACATCTTGTGGCACGTCAACAGTCTGCATTAGATATGAACTGGGGCCAATATCAATGCACGCTAGAGTGAGCTTGAATTTACTATGTCTCTTCAGGAAAAGCACTGTAACTACACCAGCCTTACAGTACGAGACACTACAATTTAAGAAGGAACATTTTAGTACTACCTTATCAATGTGCAACAAATACTGCACTGAGATGCTGGAATTGTATGACATCAAGCTATCAATGCTGATAGAAAATCCAGTTCTAGCCAAGAACAAAGTGTGGAGTATGGATTTGCATCTAACATGCGAACAAAGACGAAACACTAGAATGATGGTTGATGTACCAGGAGAGGCTAGAGCACATGGGAACCTTCAAGTTTACCTGACTCAATTCCCAGATCCCTCCGCCAGAACCACATACTTGAGGTTTAGACTGAATCCAATGGACACCAAAGAACGTCGAAATCTACACAACTCAAACAGAGTCTCTTTGCTGTTTCTGCAAATCTTGTACAGAGACACAAACATCTAACTCTTTTTTTGCCCTAACCTACGCACACTGAGATCTCGAACTCTTGGTCTTGCATTTGTGAAATTGCAGACCCTATGTGCCGTGGAATGGTGGGAATGGATGTTTGAAGGATCAAACCGTACACTCATGTTCGCCTTAACATTCCTGGATGAATTAAACAAACGTTTGAAATAAAGTGAAACCGACATGGAAATAGTACCTATTGAATCCTGTACTTAAGGACCACTTGAAGTGGTATTCATGTCGGACCTCTGCGTAACAATGCGAGCCCTCACGCAGCAAGAATGATCAGCCTAAAGAAAGGGCGTATATTAAGATAAAGGGGAGATAGTGTTGTGAATTGTTTGGCTTGTCTTTTTTTGATTTTTTAAAGGTTTGTAAAAACCGCATAAAAAATAAATTATATATTTGTGTGCCTGTGACTTTTTGTGCTTGCCACTTTGCGGATTATAGAGCTAGCTCTCCCCTTCCCCAGTTTCCCTTCCCTGCCCGCCTGACCCCAGATTGGGCATACACCCTACATAATTGATCTCAGTAGGTCAGCCTGCTGTGGCTAAGGGCCCCGGGGCAAAGGGCAGCTCCCAGAGTAGCAGCTCCAGAGGGTTTTTGCTGGTGTTCACTGTGGGAGCATGCAGTGCAACCGTCAACCAGCAGCGACCAACAAGGTAAGAATGTTGCAGGTAAGGGGGTGGGAGGGGGGGGGGAGGAACAGCCCCTACCGCTCCCCATTTAACAGTCCCTCCTCTCTTAATACTTCTATTATGTAATTCCGCAGTCTGCTACACTTGGCAGTTGTATGTTATGCTTATCCGGCATTGGTGAATTGTCTTTAATTAGCCCGGGGGGGGGTGGGGTAAGGGGGATAGGGGGAGGGGTTCCCTCTTTTCTAGGAAAAGAGGAATCTGTGCGCTTGCATTTGCTTCTGTGTGTAAAAATTGGCTTCCCTCTATCCAGGTTCTTCCTGCTGTCCTGATAACGTGCTTCTAGGTGTCATCCTTTTTGTTATATGATGTAACGGTTCTATGTCATTTTACCAACAGTTTTTTCAATGGATTTTCTTTCAGTAAAAATACCATTGAAAAAACTACTATTGGCAAAAGGACGCTTCCACTTCCTGGACTTTTGACTCTAGATTGTTGCATTGTTGTTGGTTGTGGTTGGTTTTGTGCTCTACAGTCTCTCCTACCCTTCCTTCTCTCTGCACTCTCCCTGAATGATGCTCTCAATCTCCCCCATCTTCTCTAATTGCTATTCTATCACCTATCCCTCTAGCCAAGTCTGGAAGGAAAAAGTAGAAGGATCTCCTGGTTTCCAATCCAGGCCTTCCCATCGCAGACACCTAGGTCAACGCTTCTTCCAGGCAGACTTCACAGACATCCTCTTTGTCGTTCCTTCTCTGGATTCCCCATATGGTCTCTGTGCTCTCCCCTTTCCTTTCCCATTAATGGTGGCACATACTGGGAGGTACTCTTGGCATCCTTCCTGTCCTCTAGGGTCCTCATTAATGTCTACCTAAATGGCACCATCATGGTCCAGGGCTCCAAGTCCAAAAACCTTCTTGATTGGCATATTGCATCTCTCATCAACTGCCTCTTCTCCTCTGCCACACCTCTGCCACCTCCAACAGGTGTACCACACTCCTGTACTCCTCCTCAGAACAACTTCAAAAGTGGCAACCTGCTCCACATAGCTACCCTAAACTATTGCTCTGCCGTCAAACACTCCTCTGACATCAGCCACGTCCTTTAAGATCTCTACCTTCACGTCCTCACTCTCACCGAGACCTGTTTCACTGCGAGCATTGTCATAAATTTCCTCCTCAAGTGAGTGCCAGTTGCTGCTTTGCCGCCACCTTCACTCCCCCTTCTGCTCCTGCCACTGCCTCATTCCAAAAGCCCTTACTAACCAACTCTCCATCTCCAACACTCTGGACATCCTTGCTCGGTCATGATGATCCACATGAAGCCTGCCTCCAAGTGCAACTCCTGGTATGACTCCAACACGGCTGCTCTGAAACGCAAGGGCTGAGCAGATGTGCAAATCCTCTGACAAACAGACCCTGCCGTATGCTCCAAAGGCAATACAGACTCTCCCATCTGCTCGAAGAAGAGGGCCTATATCCAAGCACGCATCTTTGCGGCCAATACCACGGCTGAACGTTTCAGAATCTGCAAGAAACTCGCCAACCCTACTGCAGTCTCCACTTCGCCATTGCACCTCTCTGGCCTCTCACTTTATTACTAAAACTAAGGACATCTTTTCCTTTCTCTATTCTACACCCTTCTCCCTCACCTGCTCTCAGGCCTCCCTTGCCCCCCCCCGTCCCTCCTACTCCACTCTTTCTCCCATAACACCTGATGAGGTTTCTAGAGATGTCTGCTCTATGAAGTCTCATCCAAACAGGTGATCCCCCCCTGCACCTCCAGAACTATTAACGACAACAGCCTTGGGCGATTTTTGCAATTACTCCTTTGCCTCAAGCACGCCCTTGTGCACCCTCTCCTCAAACAGCCTTCTACCTAACTTTCCTGCCTGGCAAACCTGCTGCCCTATCCTCCATTCCCCTTCCTGGGCAAACTCTTGGAGAAGCTGGCCATATCCCTGCTTATCCAAGACACACTTGGTTTTCTCCACAACCACCAGTCTGCCTTCAGAGCTGACAAAGGCACGGCAACTGCTTTCTAATCTCGATTCCAGCTCTCCTTCAGCTCTCATCCTTCTTGACCTATCCTCTGCCTTTGACACGGTCAATCATGCCACCCTGATAAATCTGCTCTGATACCCTTGGCATCACAGACCCGGCTCTGGACTGGTTGACCTCCTTCCTCTCGGACTGACATTCCCAAGTTCAACTGTGCCCTTTTCTCTCAACCATCTCATTCTCCACCTGCGGTGTCCATCAAGGCTATCCTCTCGCCTTGGCTTTTCAACATCTACCTGGCCTTCAACGAATTCTGACAGGACTGCAAGACTCCTTGGCCTCAAACCCAGGGACCGCACCTCTCCAGCCCAAAAGTCTCTCCATTGGCTCCCAGATGCTGCAAGGATCAAGTTCAAAACATGCTTCATCATGCACAAGGCTTTCTGTAGCCATGGACCCCTCTACAACCAACTTTCATCCCCTAAATACCTCCCCGGTAGAGCCTTTCGGTCCTCTAGCTCTAACTTCATGCAGATCAGACGCATTTCCAAGCAGAAGGGGTGGTAGCTCTCGCCTCCGCAGATGCCTCCCTCTCAAATGGCCTCCCTGACCCTCATCCCCTTACGTTCCAGAAGCTTCTCAAGACATTCCTTTCCTCTTATTTCTTCAATCTCCCCCTCCCCTGCTAAGGTTCCCCTGTCTGCCTGGTTTCTTCAATGTCGGACAGGGCACCAGGCCCTCCCCCCCCTAATCCAGTCTACCCCTGCACTTGGTCTTCCCTGACCGATCCCCAACCCCCTCACCCATCTACCCCCAAACCAACCTCCCTCCCAACCTGCACTTGCCCTTCCGGGCCCCTCACCCATGCGCTAGCCTGTCTGGGTCTGCACCCTTGTAGCCCTTCCAACCCCTTACCTCGCACTTAGCTTGTGGAGCTTCCTTCCACCGCACACTCTGCTTTCCCGTGGCTCTGCCCACCTGGCCTTCACCTGGCACTCTTTCTCATTGGCCCTTCTGCCCTGTCTGGCACTCCTCTCCCATGCACTTGCACAATCCGAATGTCGCAAAGCCTAGTAGGATCGTATTTGTTTCGTCTTCTGTTTTTCCACACCCTCTTGCCTTGTTGCGCCCCGAAACACATTGTGTAAAGGCGCATTATAAATAACCACAAAATAAAGAAACTGTCAGGTGTCCTTGGACATGAACAAGAGATCTGAATCTAGACGGTAAATTAGTTAACTCATCTTGGTTAGTGTGTCCTACAGAGTTGACACCATTTCCCACACCAAATCACAAATCTCTTCCATTTATGAAAGTTGTGCATGTGTGTCATGAGAGGAGAGATGCCACAAGTTCCTCTATCAACACCAGTGTATCTACTGGTAAGCCTGGTGAGCTGAGCTTCATCACTGAGCCCTTTTGCATTGATTTCACACTACTGTCGTGAATATGGCAGCTGATGTAGCACATTGCTTTCAGATCAGCTGTTCAGCCAATCTAAGATGGCCGGCGCAATGCAGCCTCATATAAAGGCTTTGCCTCATTGCTAGGCAATTAGTTGCCTTTTTGAATTGCCCACCACCGCCAACAGGCGGCGCTGGCCTCTGGACTAAGGCCGTGTATAAGGCTCTGTTTGCCTCCGTTTGCCTCTTTTGGCCGAAGCGAGCCGTGGCACCTCTCTGAGGATTGACTTCATGTTTCAGCTGCCATCCCGCCGTACTCCCTAACGATTGTTGCAATTAACACAGCCCAACACATCACCGCCACACAGACTGCATATGGACCGAGCCTTGCTCTCACTGCGAGCAGACTGCACAACTGAATTAGCTGTAAGTACCCTGTTCTTACCACGTTCACTAAGATCCCAGCCACCTCCGGCACTCAGCGGCCACACTACCACACAGACATGGCAGTCCTATCCCTGCCGCAACTTCAACAAACAGCCCTTTGCCATTTTGATACTGGCTACATGCTCTAGCCAAATGCACACACCTGTACTGTTCAACCTGTACTCAGCACTTTGCCCATGCCTTAAGTGTATTTCATCACATTGTTCAGAGCAAGACTCCTATTGTCATGGTGCAGGCACCCAAAACCCTGAAACTGGTGGGGCCATCCCGAACTTTGGCCCCATTGGGTGCTTATCAGGCCCCAGCCAGGCTCACCTGGACTCAGTCCTGGTGCCGCTGGCGGCAGGCTCATAGAGGAGTTAGTGACATGGTCCATTAACTTGGCTCGGAGAGGCTGAACCATTCAGTTCAGGGTGTGGCCTGGAACGGCTTTACCTGAGAGAAGGGACACAGAGAAGGACTATTTTCTTGGAACTACTTGCAAGGCTATTTAAACCGCACCCAACAAGCTGAACACGCTTCGCGTTATTCTGCACGCCTGCAGCGTAACACCCACCGTGTCAGATCAGTTCTTGCTTCCTTCTGCCACGCCCATCCAGAGTCTTCCATCCATCAGCACCTGCGAACAGAGAATAACAGGAGTTAATTAAGCATCGAAGGCCTTTCCTGCAGTACGTCCATATCTCATCTCCTGCTTTCCCACGAACCACTGCATCTGCAGAACAGAACGAAAAGCACCCTCCCGGGTAGCTACTGACCTGATCGGCCGCTCCAGGAACTTCATCGGAAAGTTCTTCAATCAGCACCGCGCCGCAGCTCGACACCGCCACTCGGATCTTCTATTCTTCTTCCTGGACTCGTGCCGTACCTGCTGAACAGAAAAGGACGAACAGAAAAGGACAAACAGAAAAGGACAAACAGTTCAGTTGCACGTAGCAAAGGAAAGCTACAGAGGCAAACATTTGCACGCCCTGCACAGCACTATACTTACCGGCAGGAATCCTGAGCATCATTGTCAGGAGGGTCATCCATCATCCGAAGGTCGCTTAACGCCGCACCTATAAGGCAATAACGGACATTAGTTATCTTGAACAGACAGACTTAAAGGCAGTCATTCCAAGCAGTTATTGGTATAGAGACATACCTGTTTACTCCCCGGACTTCTACTTCAGCAACTTCCTTCGGGTAAGCGACGCAACTCGATCCAGGAAAGACTGAACGGCGCCCCTGCCAGAGTGTGCAGGACGGAGAACTCACCCACTAAAAAACAGAGATGAGCCAGAAGAAGTAAAGGATAGACCGGAAGGAGGTGAAACCACTGACCAGCTCCCTTCAGTAGCTAATATCTTGTTTTGACCTGCAGGCCAACATCTCCTGAAGCAAGGACTAAAGGGAGACCCAAGCTAGCATCACCAGCCAAGCAGAGCAGCATCAGGACAGACAACACCCTACGCACACGAGCATGCCCCCGTGGAGACCAGTTGAGCGTGACACCTATGCCTCAGATAACTGATCCAGCCTTGTTAGCTGCGGCACTACAGATGTCCCACATACTTTGCATTACGCACTAGCCATTTGTTTAAAGTGACTCTAGCCTATTGTGCATGTGTGAACAGCCTACTGTATTAAGGTGAACTACCCATTGATAGTGCCCTGTTGAATATCATACCTTACCGAAGCGAACTAGTCTATTATGCCATTGTGAGTGAGCAGAAGACATGCATTACTTAGCGCAATAGCATTTCTGATGATTGTATCTGCTTAGATTCAAATGCTGTGCATATGGTCCGACATCCAAAGGTAACCGCAAAGTATTGCATCTGGTCTTTTGGGACGGGGACATATGCGTGTCCGTAACGTCATCCCTATCGTGACGTGTAGTGTACCCAAAATCCCTCACGCGCCGAGGTCCCTCCGATTGTATTTTTTCTGCCATGAGGGTGCCCAAGGCTATAGTGAGTGAGTACATAAAGAAAGTAGTAAGACGTCCATGTTCCTTCCACCCCGAGCGGGGAGGTAGGGAGGGCGCATGTAAATCTAAGCAGATACAATCATCAGAAATGCCATTACGGCAAGTAATGCATGTCTTCTGATGCTTGTTAATCTGCTTAGAGCCACATACTGTGCATAGACTAGCGAGCAGTACCCGGAGTTGGAGGTGGGTTGTGAGAAGGAACAGTAGAGAAAAGATGTCTTAATACTGCTTGTCCCACCTGAGAATCAGACCTAGAATGAGTGTCTAGGCAATAGTGTTTTGTAAAGGTGTGTACAGAACTCCAGGTTGCCGCTTTGCAAATGGACTTGAGGGGAACATTTGCAATGAATGCTATGGATGCCCCAGTGCCCCGAGTAGAATGTGCTCTAGGCTTGAAGGGCAGTTCTCTCTTAGCAAGAGTGTAACAGTGTGATGCATTTGACAATCCACCTTGAGATAGCCAATTTAGAGACAGGATCCCCTTCTCTACCAGCTGTCACTGAAACGAGGAGTCGCTTAGTCTTCCTCAGTGGTTTAGTTCTTTCCAGGTAGAACATGACTGCCCTGCGCACATCTAGTGTGTGTGTAGGCTTCTTTCGGCCAGGCTAGTAGGGTTCTGGAAGAAAGTGGGTAGTTCGATTGATTGGTTCACGTGGAACTTTGAGATTAATTTAGGTGCAAATCTGGGAAGTGTGTGCAGAACTACCTTATCTTTGTGGAATGTAACAAAGGGGTCTAGAACAGAAAGTGCCTGTAGTTCGCTAACCCTTCTGATAGAAGGGATAGTCACTAGGAAGGCCGTTTTATAAGTCAGGTCTTTCAGATTTGCTTTATGCATAGGCTCAAAGGGAGCTCCCATGAGCCTGGTCAAAACCACATTTAGATCCCATCCAGGGTCCGGGTGAGAAATGGGAGGATAAATCCTCTTTACTCCTTCAATAAAGGCTTTAATCACCAGTATTTTCCACCACAACACTTTTTGTTGTGATGTGGTGTAGGCTGACAGAGTAGCCAGATGAACCTTTAGGGAATTGAAGCCTAACGCAGTGTCCAACAGATGGGTTAGGTACAGCACAATGTGTGTGGGTGTGCAATCAATGGGATTGACACTCTTGGAATTGCACCAGATAAAACGTTTCCATTTGCTGGCATAGCAACAACATGTATTTGGTTTCATAGCTTCCCTGAGTATGTCCACGCACCTCTGAGGGAGTTGTAGGTGTCCAAACGCTATGATCTCAGGAGCCATGCTGCTAAGTTCAGAGTTTGTGGGCATGGGTGTAGGGTCTCCCCCCCCCCCCCCTGTCCCGAGACATGTTGTACGGGCAGGGCATCTTGACTGGTGGGGAGAGGGACATTTCCATCAGGTGAGCGAACCAGGGTTGGCGGGCCCACATGGGGGCCACCAGTATCATGGCAACTGGTTCCTGGTGCATTGTGTTCACTATCTTGTTGAGAAGGGGAGTCATGGGAAAAGCGTAGACATTTCCCTGACCAGGTTATCCAGAGACCGTTCCCCTTGGATCGGTTATGGGGGAACTTGGAGGCCTAGTCTTGGCATTGGGCGTTCTACTGAGTTGCGAACAGGTCGATCTTTGGGAAGCCCCATTTTGCGAAGGCGGACACAATGTCTTCGAGTAGCCGCCATTCGTATTCTTCAGGCAGAGAAAAATCTCTGCTGAGCACGTCTGCCAGAAGATTGAGTTCCCATGGAACATGTTGGGACAACAGAAACATCTTGTGTTTGAGAGCCCATATCCGAATGTTTTGGGACAGCTTGGATAGCCCTGGAGAGTGAGTGCCACCCTGTTTGTTCAGGTAATACATGGCTGTAATGCTGTCCGTTAGAACCAGCACGGTCTTCCCTTGCAATTGCACCTGAAAGGCTTTCAAAGCCTTGAACTCCGCTAATAGCTCCAGTAGGTTAATATGGTTGGGCACTACTTGAGGGGACCAAACTCCATGCGCTGTCTGCTGAAGCAGGTGAGCCACCCACCCAGTGAGAGATGCGTCTGGAGTGAGTGGCTTCCAC
Organism: Ambystoma mexicanum; assembly: GCF_040938575.1. Taxonomy (NCBI): domain Eukaryota; kingdom Metazoa; phylum Chordata; class Amphibia; order Caudata; family Ambystomatidae; genus Ambystoma; species Ambystoma mexicanum. The sequence goes on along the minus strand of NC_090936.1, from coordinate 493,807,219 downwards.
TCCAGGGCTGGTGAAGGTCTTCTCCTTCAAGAGGTTTTCTCTTGACCACCACAGAGCGAGAACGAGGGCTGGCGAGACAACTACCAGATCTTCCCATAGTCTGCTGGCCTGACACCACTGGCTGTGGAGCCGCTCTTGCATGGGACGCATGCGCAGCCGCGCGTGGGGAACCCAGTATATGCATGACGCCATCATTCCTAGCAAGCGCATGGCCTTGCGCACCATCACCTCCCGACTGGCTATTGAGGGATCTGAAAAAGCATGTTCTGAACCCTCTCGTTGGAGGGGAAGATGAGACTGTCTTTCGTCCGAATGAAAGCTCCCAGAAATTGGTTTGTTTGACTGGGGACTAGACTGCATTTCTTTTTGATTGAGAAACCCAGACTGAAGGAGATCTATTGTTTTTTGGGAGTTCAAAAAACATGCGTCGAATGAGTCCCCCATGATGAGCCAGTCATCGAGGTATGAGTAAACTGGGACCAACAGTCTGCGCAGGTGTGCTGCAGCCACCGCCAGGACTTTGGTAAACACAAATGGGATCACCTCCTGTAGAGTTACCATGCAAAACATCTGGGGGTTTTATGAACTTGTCCGCTGGTCGCAGGTCTAGAACAGGGCGCATGGTGAGGTCCTTTTTGGGTACAAGGAAGTACACTGAATAAATACCCTTGTTTACCTGAAGAATAGGGTCAGCTTCCATGGCGTCCTTTCCCAGCAGTACTTCAACCTCTTGATTCAGGATCTGCAGATGGTCCGGTGAAAGGCGCCGTGAGCGCGGCGGTCAGAATTGTGGCGGTCGGGCGAACTCCACGCAGTACCCATGGGCGACCGTCTTTATGATCCACTGGTCTGAAGTTATCCCCTCCTATGCCATGAGGAAAGATGTTAATCGCCCCCCGACCAGGGTGACATGGGAGGGGACCTGGATTTGGTGGTCATTTCTGACCAGAGGGTGTGGCTCCTCTGGGATTGGGGCCTCTACCTCTGCCTTTGCCGTGTTTCTGACCCCTTGAAGGGTAGCATGCAAGGTTTCCAGAAGTTTGTCCTGTGCTGAAGTTTGCCGTGCCGTAGTGGTTTTGACCAGCACATGCTTGCCCTCGAAAGAACCGCCGAGAGTCATTACCCCCCCCTCCCCCCCTCTGGGGGGGAAGGTTTCTGTGTGATCTGCTGCAGAGACTTCAGCGTCTCATGCTCCTTCTTGGCCGTTTCCAAGGCCTCATCCACCGCTTTCTCAAAAAGGTTAGACTCCTCAATGGGCTTATTGATGAGGGAGGCTTGTGTTTCCGGTTTAAAACCAGGAGGTACACAGCCAAGCGTGTCTTAAGTAGGGTCCCTTGGGCCAGAGACCTGCCTGCTGTTTCCATAGTGTCCAGGGAGTTTTTGATCACATGCTGGTTAACTGGTCTTCCCTCTATTACAATGGAGAGAAGCTTTGATTTGGCAGGATCAGGAGCATCTTGGAGGCCTTCCTAGAGCAAGTTCCACTCAGCGTCAGCAAAGCTTGCCAATAGTGTGGTATTATTAGCAATCCGTGTAGTGTATGTGGCAGCCGAAGTGACAGGTTTGCCTAAAGCATACAGTCGTTTGAATTCCTTGCCCGGTGGCGATTCCACCGTGGCAAGGGGTACCCCTGCCCTTTTCCGAGTGGTAGTCACTACCAATGAATCTGGGACGGTGTGCCCTCTCATTTAAAGAGGGTTGGAAGGGGAAGGGCGAAATAACTTTTCCACTCTTGGGTTCAGTGCCAGAGTTTGAGCTGATGATATCAATGAGGGGGCGACCCTCCTCTTAATAGAATTAAGGAGATGGATGGCCTGGCTAGATGGAGGCTTCTCCTTAAGGATATCCTCTACTAAATCCTGCTCAGGCACAGCCTCTTGAGTGGACATTTTAAAGTACTCCGCTGCCTTTTTCAACGTGGAGTTGAATGCCATGTGGTCATCTACAGGTGAGGCTTGGAGAGCAGGAGTGGACGGAGGAGAATCCAGGCACAAAGCATCAGTGTCCTGATCTTGCTGTGTCCATGGGTCCCGACCTTCTTGCAGGGTTTCTTCACAGTTGTCTGTAATATCCTGTTCTGTTCCTGCTCATAACAGAAATTAAGCTTCTTCCTCTTCATTATAAATGTCTCTATGTGTCCATGTGGACAATGTCTTCCTGCTGAACAAAGGCAGAAGACTGATCTTGAATTTGAGAAGGAAATTGGAGGTTAGGGTCTACCCGAGACCTTTTCGGGGGAGGATGATCAGAAAAACTGATAATCTTCTCCAGCTGATCCATACACCATTCGAACTTCTCTGTAGTCCATTTATTGGACCCAAGTGGGCCTACGGGTGGAAGAAAGGCATTCTCCGCCCTATGGCGTCAAGAGTCTCTTAGGGTGTCAAAAAGAGGCTCTTGACTATCTTCGTAGGAATCAAAAATCAGGGTCCCAAACTCCATCTGAAACTTTGTCCGCGGCTTGCACCATAACTTTAGGCCAAAGCGGGGTAAGACCCACCGCCACCGTAATTCTTTCGATGCTGCTTTCGATAGTCACTTAATCAGCGTGAGACAGAAGCGTCGATGGTCTCTTGGTAGGTGTACTACCTTCCGCAGCGCTAGAGGGCCTAGCGATTGGTTTTCCGGGTAGAAGCCTAGCCGTAGTTTACGGCCCTACCGCGGCCATCGGAAATCGCAGCATCGGATTTCCATGCTTCGACGTTTGAAGAGTAGCGCCCTTACTTGATTTTGATTGCCAAGACGCTGCCGCGGATGCGGGGAAGGCTTTGGACCTGAACGATCCGAAGAAATCGGCAAAATTTTTGGCGGCCCTGTTGGCGCCGTCACCTTTTTTGACAAAGACATCGAAAATTGTGTAAGGGTTGTCTGCTTAGTGTGATGCGTTTGTACGCCCCTGTCGCCGGGTTTTGTCACTGTAGCGAGACCAGAGTCAGGCCTTAAAGGGTCGTGGACAGGCGTGGCGGAACTAGAAGTGTCCGCCTCAAGGCCTATAACAGCAGCGAGGGATGTTTGGTCATCCGAGGTACCCCAGTCACTCTCAGCGGGTGCAGTGGTGGGGTAAAGGGGTTCCACCCGCGACATACCGTACCCGGCCCACCGCTTTACACAGCATTCCTTAAGGGTCTTAGGCCGAAGGAGTTTACAGGCCATACACCGCTTCTCGTCGTGCTCTAGGGGGAGACAGGCGTTACATGTCCTGTGTTCGACCTTCCAAGGATATCCGACCTACACTTAGGGCAGAATCTAAAAGGAGTCCTTTCCATAGCTAAAGGGAAGGATAACCAGACCGAAAGGGAAAAGAGGGGAAGGAGGAAACACATACCGACAATATGGCCACCCAGACTCCACTGTCCCTACTGTATAGGTCAGCCAGAGGGCGCGACCACATGGAAAATCCGGTCACTGGATTTTAGGCACCAAAATTCACAGCCATGGAGTAATCCCCCGTAGTCTTCGTCGAAGATGTTCTTGTGACCGAAGTGACTTAACAGAGAATAACTGACAAGTCTGTAAAGATAAACAATGTCTCTTGTAAGAGCTACGCTATAGGGCTACCAGTTATCTGGGCGGGAAAAAAACAATCTGAGGGACCTCGGTGCGTGAAGGATTTTGGGTACACTACACGTCACGATAGGGATAGTGTTATGGACACACCTATGCAGACGTCCCCTTTCGGTCCCCGAAAGACAAGATGCAATGCTCCGCGATTACCACTGGATGTCGGACCATATGCACAGCATGTGATTAAGCAGATTAACAAGCATCAGAATTGCACATTATGTACTAGCACACCCGACTAGAGCAAACTAGCCTACTGTGTACTAGCATATCCTACTGAAGCGATCTAGACTATTTTGCCTTTCTGTTTGAGCTGAACTGCCACTGTGCATTAACACACCCTACTAAAGCGCACTAGCCTATAGTAGCTGTGTCCACTGTGCCTTTGTGAACAGGATACTCCGCTGATGTGAATCAGCCTATGTGAACTAACACTATAACTTGCTTAAATGGCAGCCTTCTGCAGAACCACACTAACAATCGCAACCATCCTACCACTACTTAATTCAACTACCCATCCTACTTCTTCCCTAGTCTATCACCGCCACCACAACTACCCCTGACACACAGTTCTACCGTGGCTCAATGACCTTAAACAGGCTCTCGCCCCCAGTTCTCATCTTAGCCCTACAGAATGGATTCGCCCCAACCTACACCTTGGACGCCATGCCCAGTGAAGGACAGAAACCTGAGACTCGGCTCCCGACTCCCTCTCCGTAAGTCTGCCGCGAGAAAAGGCTACCAACCCTCACTTCCAGCCTAGTACTCAGCTAGCCTTATCCCCATTACAGACAAAACCTTACAAGTAACTCACTGCATAGCGGAACATCCTACCATCAGAGGCGCTCTCATCAACGCCCCGGTCCTTATTTGCCCATGCACTCAACATTGCGGATCTCCTCTAACGACTAACACTTCCTGGCCATTACTGAAACTTGGCTGCATCAGACAGTAGGATCAGCACTATCATTAGCCATACCAGACGGCTACTCTATAACAAGGAAAGATAGAGACACGGGTAAAGGAGGCGGAGTAGCTTTCATAGTCCTTAGACCTTAGAGCCACCACACCTGCCAACTTCACATCCTTTGAACTTCTATTAGCTAGGATCCCACTCTCTGCAACACAAACAATCCTTATGCACCTTATCTACATACCTCCAGGTAATATTTCCTCCTTCATGGAAGTCATTGTTGACCGCCTAACTAAGACCACCAAACCAGGATCTCAAATCATCCTGCTTGGCGACTTTAACCTAGGCCTTGGTGACCCCAATGACTCAAATGCCTTATATCTGGAAAACGCAATCACCCAGCTTGGTTTCAACTACCGAGTCAGAGCTCCAACACATGATAAAGGCGGAACTCTGGGTTGGCTGACAGACCACAATTGTGAAACCACCAGCCTCCAAAACAAACCTACTGCTTGGTCCGACCACCATGTCATCTCCTTCTCCATCCAATGGAATACTCCACCCAACACCACACCAACCACAGCCCCACAAACACTTGCCAAGAACAACCGTAACATAACGTTGCAAAGCCTACGCCCTCTCGCCATAATATCACTGTCCCTGCAAACTACATAGACTTAAATGCAAATAAACTCATTGACCTCTACAACAAAACTCTCGAGACAGCATTAGATGGCATCGCAACCATTAAATTTACCAAAGCTAAACAAGTAGCCCACCTCAACAAATTGTTAACCCCTGAACAACCGCACTAACAAAGCACTCATCACTGCAGCAGCATCCACTTACAAAAGAGCCATACTTACCGCAATAAAAGAAACCCATGACAACAGAATCATCAAAGCCAAATACAAAACAAAAGAGCTTTTCAAAATCCTTAGGGAATTTGAGTCACCCTCCACAATGATGGAATCCTGTGCGAAAGACGCAGACTGGTGCGCAAAAATTCAAAAAAGATCTGGCAGACAAAATTGCCATGCGCCAGTCTATAATTTAGCAAAAAATACATACCCTGGCAAAAAACACCAATACCTCCACACCCCCACCACACAAAATCCCTACTTGCTTACTCTTCTCTCCAGTTACAGCTACAGAAGTTGAAAAATATCAAAGGTCTCAAACCGTCCAGGTGTCAAGGGGATTTATGCCCAGCCACAATCATTCAGCAAGGCGCTAACGACCTGGCCCCTTTCATAACAGCCATAATCAACTCCTAATCAAACTCAGTACCTAATATCCTTAAAGAGGCGTGGGTTATGTCCCTCTTAAAAAAAAAATCAAAAACAATCTAGACCCCAACAATCCCTCGAACTACAGGCCCATTCACCACCGTGCCCTATATCCTTAAAATCCTAGATAGAGTAGCCCATCTACAAATTCAGAAACATCTAGAGGACAACAACTTACTGGGCCTCAGGCAATCTGGCTTTAGGCCAAGGCACAGAACTGAAACAGCCCTCCTGGACCTTAAAATCCAGATGGATGAGGCGAAGGATAACGGCAAGCTAGCCATAATCCTGCTGCTTGACCTCTCAGCAGCGTTCAACCTTGTTGACCATCAAATCCTCACTGAACACTTAGCGTCAGCAGATGCCTTCTCTAGCGGAGCAATCGCTTGGGTACAATCCTTCCTTGCCAATCGCACTATGAGGGTCTTCTCCCCCTCGGCATCAGCGGACTATCCCGATCGACTGCAGCATCCTGCAAGGATCATGCGTATCGGCAACCCTATACAATATCTTTACGAAGCTCCTGTTTGACCGTCTTGACAACCTGGACGTCACATACACAAATTATGCGGACGATACCCAGGTTCTCATCACACTATCAGGATGCTACGAAGAGGAATCTAAATTGATGATTGGCTTATACATGGAGATCCAGGTTTGGATGGCAGACAACAGCTTATGTCTTAATGACGGGAAAAAGGAGCTACTGCTCATCGGCTCCCAACAATTACTAAACAAATTAGACCCACGTTATGCATCCATCATCATTGATGGAAACCTAATCAAAGTGGCCAAAGAAATTAAAACCTTAGGGGTATATTTGGACTCTACCGCCTCGCTAAAAAATCAAGTAAATACCATTGCATCGCCTACAGCCTACACAAATAAGCTGATCAACGCTTGCAAGCCTTTCCTCTCGCCCAGTAGCTGCATCACCTTAGCTAGAGCATTAGTGCTATCCAAAAATCGACTACTGCAACACCCTATTCTTAGGTACCTCTGAACATAACTAGAACAAACTTCAGGGTCTTAAGAACAATGCCTTGAGAGCAGCATTGAGCATTTCTCATTCTTCCCACATCTCTAGCTTCCGACAGAACACCCATTGGCTCTCAGTACGAGACAGAATAACGCTCAGATCCCTTGTCACCACCCATAAGTGTCTAGCGAACACAGCGCCCAAGTACTTAGCTGTTAAATTTAACAAACGCCAATCAGATAGACCAACCAGATCCTTATACTCGCATTGCCTCTCCATTCCCAAATTCAACTTGCAAACAAGTGGGTGTTTCTAGCTTCCCGGTCCTAGCTGCCAAACTACGGAACGCTTTACCCCTCGACTTCAGAAGGGAACCCTCATACTGGACCTTCAAAGCCAATATTAAGACCTGGCTGGCCAACAAGAACTGCTTAACATATGTTTAACTCATCTCTTCTACATCTCTCATACTTCAACTCATTATGTATCATCCGGTGACCACCATGTAACCCGGGTCATCCCCACTTAATATGTTTTTTCCTGCCATTTACTGTTTACTGTATCTCTGTTTACTATGAATATGCATTAACATATTGAACAAGTTATAAGTCTCTGGTGCCCATTTACCTCAGGGTTTGGCACGCGGTATAAAGAAACTAAACTAATTCTACCCTGAGCTTAGTGTCCTGGCCTTCATTGGCCCTGATGAATAAGCTTTGTACTCTTTAGCCATGCACCTCTAGGATAGTCCAAGCAATAACACAAGCTTCTAAGCTGGTGTGTCCACACAAGGCACTACAAATTTCAGCATGTCACCGGTTATCAATTTTGCCTCTGCAAAATCTGACGGGAACTCTTTCTTCCCTTTTATCATTTGGGAAGTCCCTTAGGAGCTATCTTATATTTTTCCACAATCCTAAATAGCATGCCACCAGAATGGCATCAGCATTTGTCTGGCAATTGCCAACATTCTGTTAGAATACACCTTTTTGCCTAGCTTATCTAGTGCATTCAGGAAGCAGTCTATCTGGCAGAGCACCACTGAATAATGGGCTGGGGTTAAAATCAGATAGTTTTTCATCCAGTACTACTTAGATGTATATCCCATGATCTTTTCTGGCATTCGGACAGGACAGCTGAACAAACACCCGACTTAACAAGTTCCAGCACAGTCAGCAAATATTTTGTAACCCTTATGAAAAGCTTTATTTGAAGTAGCCAGACCCTTATTGTACGCGAAAACATCTCTAGGTGTGCCCAGGGAATTACCCCATACAGTAACAGAGGTACCCTGCCATTGATCCATCAGCAGTTGTATAGTAAAGATACCTGCAGGAACTGAAGCAACTGGTGAAGGAGCAGCATGCTTCACAGAAGACTGTTCTGACATTGTGGGAGACATAAGTGCCAGAGTTGAGGGAACTTACCCAATTACAGGGTTTTGAGTAGAGCGAGTGGCCCCTATGGTGTAGGGGAATAATGCACTGTACTATGGGCCTGGAGGACTTAATTGCCGTAAGCACTAGCATTTATTTGAATTTTTTGTAGGTGGGTTTTTCTTGCAGATGGGCCTGCACCTTGCACAGAGGAATTGTCTCCACAGGAAGACCATGCCTTTGGGCCATGTCCGGATAGGACTGGATGTGGGTCAGGGCCTATTAAGTATGGGGTGATCCCCGCTACCCAATGCATGTACCCGAGGGGAGGTGAATTTTTATCCTATGGTAGGAATATGTTCTACCTCCTCTGAGGAAAGGGCCGGCTGACTGTGGTTAGATGTCAGCTAATGCGAACAGGCTCCTCTGGGAGCAACTCTAATCAATTTCTAGCCCTGCTTAGGTGCCACATTCACATGTCCTTAGTCCATTTACCAATGTGGTTTCTCTTGATCACTGACTGCAGTTGCTTTCAAATCTGGTTCCTGTACCTGGAAGGTCCAAACGGAGTTTGTTCTGGGCCTCCGTTCTCTACTCTACTCACCCAGTCATAATACTATACTTTACTTCTCTCCTCCAGTGGTAGAACTGGCATGTATGACTGCATCACTGGGGCATCATCCCCCCACCCCCGGTATCCAAAGACCAAGCAGAACCCATATGTTCCTCAGCAGCACAAATTGCTCTTTTAGCCTTACACATACATGTTCTAAAGGCTCCTCCAAACAGTTCTGAGTGTTAGGATAGCCCTTGTGTATAGGGCCAGAGCACCCACAGGATAGAGAGGGGAGATTTGTGAGGTAAGGGAATGTAGAATAGATGCCTTGGCAGTCAGGAAATGTCTGCCGAAGCAGCCCCTCCTGTGAGACCAAAGAAGCGGCCCAGGGATATCCTCAGCATGTGCCTTGGTAATTAACGTCTGTCGACACCCAACAGGGCCAATTAAGACACCCCTCCACGTGGTGGGTTGCGAGGAAAGAGCTGCCAAGTGAGGGATTACTGTGGAAGGGAGTCGTTTGTTACCTGTAACTCCATTTCTCCAGCGTTGGCATATTTCATGGATTCACATGCTGTGAATATTTCCCCGTCAATCGGGAAATCTCGGCAACTTTAATTTAGCATTTTCCGATGAAAACTTTTGACACTTTAGTGTCTGCTCAACGTCCTTTTTGGGTGCTTTAGGCCCCACCAATAGGACGTGTGGTATAAATAGCCGCACCCCTGCAGCTTCCCTTCAGATTTTAACCTCCAAAGAGAAGGGAACCCAAAACCAGGTTTGTCTGCAGGGGTGGCCAGCGGGCGCATGTGAATCCATGAAAGATACCAACGCTGGAGAAATTGAGTTACAGTTAACAAACGACTCCCTTCCAAAGGGAATAAATACTCCCTTCTCCAGCAATGGATCTTTCATGGATTCACATGCTGTAAATAGATTACATAGCAGTAAAACCAATTAGTGTGGTGTGCAACAGGCAAACCAACAACCAGTACTGAATCACATGCATGAGACAACAACCACAGCTGTTGATAAGTACATAGAAAAACAAACTACCAAAGCTGCGGGGCTTACCTTATTGGAACAGGTGTTGGAGGACCGCTCGCCCCACCTGAACATCTAACGAATGTTGTTGCCCCAGACAGTAATGCCTGGTGAAGGTATGCGGCACCGCCCAGGAGGCTGCCTGGCAATTGTCCACCAGTGGTATCCCAGACCACAGCGCCGCCGAGGCAGTGGACCTCGTGGAATGAGCCTTCCGAGCACTCCGTAAATGCTTCCCAGCTTTAGCATGGCAAAACGAAATGGTAGAGGAAACCCATCTGGAAGGTCCCTGCTGGGAGATGGCCTGCACCTTGTTGGACAGGCCATACGTAACAAACAGTTGCTTCGATTTCCTAAAGTCCTGAGTGCGGTTCAGATAAAACTTTAAGGCCCTTTTAATGTCCAGAGAATGCAGGGCCCTTTCTGCTGCTGTAGATGCATTAGCAAAAAACGAGGTTACAGCAATAGATGCAAGTTTATGAAATGCTGTCGGCACTTTCGGAATAAAGTGCAGGTTAGTGGCCAGGAGAACCTTGTCCTTCAGAAACCTCAGGTAAGGAGGATCAATGACCAATGCATCTAACGCCGACATACGCCAGGCCTAGGTAATTGCCACCAGAAACGCCACTTTCCATGCGAGGAACTTCAATGAAGCCGTCGACATAGGTGAAAGGACCACATTAAGGCTCCATAACGGCACACATTTCTTCACAGGAGGAAAAGTCCAAAACAGCCCTTGCAGGAAGTGTTTCACCAAACGATCACTGAACAGTGGGGCAGCATGGCATTTTCTCGTGAATCTAGGAATCGCTGCCAGATGCACCTTAATGGATGACAATGCTAGGCCCCCTTCCGCCAAGTGCAATAGGTACCAGAGAACCTGCGCCGTAGAAACGTTCAAAGGATCAACTCCCTGATGACCCTTACACCATTCACAGAATCTCGTCTATTTATGCCCATACAAGGCATTCGTGGAAGGCTGCCTCCGAAATCTGTCCACATTCTCAGGAGAGACCTAAATGCCCGAACTCTGAGTGGTCAGGAGCCACGCACCAGGCTGAGAGACACCGGATCGGTATGCCACACCCTGCCCTTGTCCTGAGACAGGATATCCGGAGCGGCTCCCAACCAAATTGGCTCTTCCACCGCCATCTGCAGTAGGCCTGAGAACCACGTCTGTTGGGCCAAAACGGAGCCACTATAATCACTCGGCACTGGTACCTCCGAATCCACTGGATGGTCCGTCAAATGAGCGGGAACGGGGGAAATGCATACCCGAAGAGTCCCATCCACGGGAACGAAAACGTTCTCCCCAGGACTCTGGATGAACCACTCTGCTAGCAAACTCCAGACAATGCTTGCTTACCCTTGTAGCAATGAAATCCAACGGAGGATGCCGCCCCCTCCCCCCCCCCCCATCTCCGGAAGATCCTTGAGACCAGTCGCTCCGACAGCCTCCACTCGTGCAGCTGGACGGAGTCGCTGCTTAGTGCGGCCTGCACATTCAGCACTGCGGGCAGATGGAAAGCGACAATGCTGATCCCGTGCACCAGAGCCCAATGCCAAACATCCTGTGCCTCCTTCGACAGGACTTGGGAATGTGTGCCCCCCTGTTTTCTTAAATAAAACATTGTGGTGGTATTGTCCATCAACACCCTCACCACCGACCAGCGGATGCGTGGCAGAAACAACTTTAGTGCGCAGTGCACAGCCCTCAACTCGAGCACATTGATGTGGAACATAGCCTCCACCTGAGACCACAGGCCCTGCACCTCGAAGCCGTCGAGTTGTGCCCCCCACCCCAATTGGGAGGCGTCCGACACAATTGTAAACTTAAATCTGGCACCACCAATGGCATTCCCCCAACCAGATTGGTCGTGCATGCCCACCAGCGAAGGAGATCCACCAGGTCTTTGTTGATCAGCAGCTTGTCTGGCCACAATCCTGGACTCTGCGACCATCTGTCCGCAAGGAACTCTTGCGCCGGCCTCATGAAGAGGCGGCAATTGGGCAGAAGATGGATACACAATGCCATTGCTCCCAACAGCGACATGTAGCTTCGGACCGAAACAGCTGCGCCCTCCTTCCATTCGTTTGCCTTGGCACGCAACTTCCGCACACTCTCGTCGGAAGGCTTCACCAAATTTTGCTGGTTAAGAAAGTGCACCCCCCATTAACACCAACTCCCTGGACGGCGTCAAGAAAGACTTGTCGAAGTTGACGGCGAATCCCAGCCGTTGCAAGAGCTGCATTGTTGCCACGAGAGGCACTCAAACCCTTCCCTGCAACGATCCCCTCACAAACCAATCGTCCAGGTAGGGGTATAACATGATGACCTTCCCGCCGGAGGAAGGCTTCCACCAGAGCAGGTCACTTTGTGAACGTTCTGGGGAAGACTTCAAGCCAAACGGGATGACCCGAAACTGATAGTGCTCATCCCCCCATCACAAAACACAGCAACTTGCGGTGCCTCTGCCGCATAGGGTTGTGAAAATAGGCGTCCTGCAGATCCAACTATGCCAGAACCTCGCCCGACTGAACCGACCGAGAATAGGCCTCCACTTGCCGTTGGGCTTTTTCACCACGAACTACTGGGAGTAAATCCTCCCAAGCCCTGCTCGGCCACCGGAACTGGTTCTTTTGCCCCTTTCTCCAGCATGGAAACCACCTCCTGCCGCAGGATTGGAATATGCGGCTGCGCTACAAACACCAGAGGATTCCTGAACTCAGAGTGGCCAAGAAGCACTGTGTCCAGCACCCAGCGATCCAATGTTATTTCTCTCCACTCGTCAACGTGTATGGCGACCCTGCCGCCCAGCAAATTGTCCAAATGGCAGTCATTGTTGAGGCTTAGATTGCCTCCCCTTAGACGCAGAGGGCTGCAAACTCTACTTCTGCTGAGCCTGGAAGTCCCGGCCTTTCTGCCCCGACTGGACAGACCGCCTATACCCTTGCAAGGAGCACCCATAAACACTGTCTCTGGTGGAAGCCAACAGTGCATTCCCAGAGGTGCCCCGAAAAGGTCTCTGCAAGGAACCCAAGGATTTAGCTGTTTCAGTATCCTCCTTCATACCCTCTAGGGCCTCATCGATCTTTTATTTGAAAAAGTGTTCACCCTCACAAGGCATGTCGATGACTTTCTACTGCACCTCTGGCAACTAAGTCAGTGCACTTTAACCAAGTGTGGCGCCGAAGCACAACCTCATTATTCATATATTTAAAACCTGACTCTGCCAGGTCCACAACTATATTTATGCTGTGGTTGGAGGCCTCCTCCCCCTCACGCACAAACAGCATTGCTTCCTTTCCTTGGTGCTCCGGCAGATGTTCAAGAAGCGGAGCCAGCTTATGGCACAGTTCACGATCTTATCTGGCCATGATCGCCAAGGAATTCACAGCTTTTACTCTCGTAGCCACGACCGTCAAGACCTTCTTTCCAAAAGCGTCCTGTCTCCTAGCATCACTGTACGGCGGCGTAACGCATTTATGCTGGCTTCTGGCCTTCCGGCTGGCAGCTGTAGACATCAGATTTCGGTGTGGGCTGCGACATTAAACAGCGCGTGCTAGACTCCGGAGTCTTGAACTTCTTTTCAAGCCGTCCCTTCACGCTGGTTCTGAAAATGGATGGTGCATCGTATGCAGGCCCTCCTGCCACACATAGTCGAGAATCTGCACCGAGCATACCGCCTTCCTCCGCTTGCACATATGGTCGAAGAGGAAGCAGTCCTTGCTTTCCTCTTCAGGTGCTAATCCAAAAGCCAGACAAGCTTTTGACATGGCGTGGAAGGCCGAAATGTCCAAAGGCGAGGGTTGCGCCGTGCTACGAGGCTGCTCCACCTCGTCAGTGTCCCATGCGCCATCCCTCATCGGCGATGACGAAACAGTAGAACGGATATCACACGGAACACTCAGGCTCCGATTTCAGTTGCTTGCCTTCACGGTCCAACCCCAACGGCAATGGCAACCGTGCTGGAGGACACTTTCTAGGAGCCAGACCAGCCACCTCGATTACTGGCACTGCCAGACTCAGAGGCGGAGGCCACCTCGCATCTAGCTGTCCCAACAAAGATTGAAGCGTCGACAGCACCTGCAACAACATCAGAGATTGTGGGTTAACCAGCGGATAACTGGGCGTACCATATCCCATTCCACTCGACGTAGAAGGCCTCGCACTCTGTAAACCCAGAGGCGACAGGTCAAACACCTGCTCCTGTTCCTCCTCCCCTTCAGAAGACACAGAAAATGTAGTTGGGATCCTGCTTAAAAATGTTCTCCGGAAGGATAGACTCAAAGGCGGCGGTCAGATGATAAAAGTCCTTCCGATTCCACCTGCGTGGACGATAACAGCAGCGGGCCACTCTCCGTCAGTGTCGTGTACGGCGCTGATGACCCCCATCTTCGACAACTGTCGATGACGGAACAACTGTCGACGGGCTTGTCGTCGGAACCACATCCCCTGGTCTTGGTTTCACCGGCGAGCCAGATTTTTGGGACGAAACGGACCCGTGTTTCGAAGACTCCCGGCTGGACCTAGACATAAGATGGTCCCTGGACGATGAGTGCTTTGTCGAAGACCCCTTCGAATTTGCCAGGCCTTTGTCCAATTACTTCAACTGTTCGGGCCTACTACAAGACCACCTGCAATGGTCCGACCGACCCTGCTTGGACAACGAAGAACCACTCTTCGACTGCTGCGGCTTCGACAAAGACTTACTGCTTTTCCCCCACATCAGACGCAGGCACAGAGGTCCGATGCTTCTTCGCCAGAGGTTCTGTCGATGCTAACCGGGGATGTTCTGCGGACTTTACCACAGTACCTGAAGACAAGCTACCTCGGACTGAACCCACCTCAGAACCCGGGTACGTGTCCTCATTAAGCCAACAGATGAGCCGTCGATTATGGTCCTTCAGGGGCTTCTGCGAAAAACCCCACATATCTTGCAAGTATCTGCCGAGTGATGGGGTAGAGCCAGTAAAGACAGTCCATATGGCCATCTACTTCGTAGACCAAGCTGTTAAGCAGAAACCTGTGCAGTTCCCTATGGGACCACTGCAAAAGATTTAGGACTACAGGTGTTTGGCAGTAAACCTACTTGGTAGCAGTCTGTCCACACAGATTCACTTGGTAGCTGTGGCTGAGCAGTCAGACTTCCCTCAAGAAGAGTTAGGCAGTATAGAGAGTATTCACAATAGGTCAAGAGCATACAATAGAACAAGTAAACACTGACCAGGGCTTGGTGTAAAAGAGGTATAATTATTTATTTAAAACACACAGGCACTAATAATAAGCAATTCAAAAACACGGTCACTAAAAGATATACACTCCCTTAAAAGAATATTAGACAAGTCTTAAGTAAAGCCCCACTTATTTTCAGACAGCGGTGAGCGCTTAACATAGATGGCACTAATAGTTCATTTTAAAAAGGGAGAGAAAAGCAGAGAACAAATTGAAACAGATCCAAACACTTTTTCAAGAACACAAGGGAGGAAGGCAAAGTAAAACTGTGAAGTTAGAATTCAAGAGGCCGGATCCACCTTCAAAGGATCCAAACGAAATGTGTCCAAGGTCACACGGTTGCAGTGCACAAAGGTCTTGTAAAGGTTCAAAAAGGAGTTGGACCACAGAAAGGGACCAGTTAGAGGGTCAAGGCGGCCAGCCCAGTCCAGAAGGTTAAGGAGTTATTACCTTGTAGCAATCTTTAGAAAGGGAGGCCTGGCGGACAAGGTACCTTAAAGTGGTGAGAACGCTCCAGCGTGGGCAGTTGTTCCTGGCAGCGGGTGCAAGTCGGTGCTCCGTCCAGGGGAAGAGAGGATCTCGTCGTGGAGGAAGACAGGAGTCTGTTGCACTGCCAGGGAAGAAACCAGCCGCAGAGTTTCTCGGGTACAAGGAGCGGTCCGGTGATTCGCGGTTCAGTGGTGAGTGGCTATCCGGCTGCCGGGGTGCTTGGCACGGGCAGTTCGACCACAAACCGGGCTGGGGTGCAAAGAAAGAAGGTAAACTGGTTGTGCCCACCAGTCAGCGGAAGAAGCCTCTCCAGCCGGGAGATCTTCTCTGTCGTCGGGAAGTGGTGAGTCGGTTCTGCAGGGCTCCACCAGTGGCGTCGTCGTGGTAGGTCAGCTCAGCTTCTCCCTCGTCGGATTCTCAGGTCCTGTGGCGACTTCTGAAGTTCCAGTCCCCAAAGCCCTGCTTTTATGCAGCATACCCCCATTCACTCAGCCTAGCTGTCACTCAAACATGCTAAGTGGTGAGCCAGCCGGCTCACCACTTGGGCCAATCACACAAGAATGTGACCCGAGTTACCAAGGTAACTCGGTCCAGGGTGCCTAAACCCCCTCCCACACCCCATGTGGTACCCAGACAGAGTGGCACCACTTTTGGAGGCTTCTGTGGAGAAGCCCGCCAAAAAAGTGGAACAAAGGGCTCGACCTGGGTTGTAGTCACAGAAGAGAACACAAACACCATTTTAGAATCAAGTCTTGGCAAAAAATACCAACCGGAGAATTAATATTAAATAAACCGGCGGTATGTTTGAGGCTATGAGAATTAAATAATTAAAGTTGGTAGCCTCGAACAATGGGAAAATCCCATAAGGAAATATTTGCGGTCGAATATAAAAAGTAGTTTCCACTGCCACCAGCCAAAACTCGATCAGGGGGGACGGAGACGTGCACCCTCGACTAACAGACCCCAGGGCAATCGAATTGCCCCGACTAGTACGTCCACAATATGATGGTTTGTACTGGTTTCTGTTAATAATTTGGGACTAGTAAAGACAATGGTGACTTTACATGCCCTGGGAGACAGTAGTCAGTCCCATGGTATGGAGTCTATGGTGGGGTGTCACTGTGACACCCCTGTGGTACTGCACAGAGGGTGCATTGTAACACACATAGGAAAAACACATGAGACCCTATGTAGTAAAGGACCCCATAGCCCATAAAACACATTGCCAATCAAAGGAATACCATGAATCATGTCCAAGAGTAGGAGAAAAAGAGTGTCACTCTTGGCAGGAGGAAAGAGGAAAAAAAAAACTCCAGAAATCCAGCAAAGCTGCTGGGGGACTCACTAAGTTAGGAAATTCAGCTTAAGAGAATTCTCCCTAACACAAGCCCAGGCCGAACAAGAGACTTCAGGGCTACAGACGACATCCTAGCCCACGATACCAAACGCACGTGCAAAAAAACATGAATAAACACGAGGTGATCCCAACAGTTTGGAGACGGTTGAAATCTGAAGGGAGGCCGCAGGGCAGGGCTGTTTATACCACACGTCCTATTGGTGGGGCTTAAAGCACCCAAAAAGGACATTGACACTAAATTGCCGAAGTTTTCCATAGGAAAACGCCAAGTTAAAGTTATCGAGGTTTCCCAGCCTGACGACAGGGAACTATGCACAGCATGTGATGTGGGATGTTCTGACCCACTAGGCTTTGCCCTGCAACACCACTGTGTGCTGCTTTTATCAAGAACAACAGAATGGCCGCCGAAAAGCCTTATGTGCGCTAAAAATCTGAGAAGTGCGCAGGGAAACCTGAAAATAGGCCGCTAATCCATTTTGCCTCTCTCAGTGGTAGACCACACTACCAAAACCTGTCTTTGGGCTGCCCATAGAGTGCAATGAAACTACTTGAAAAAGCAGTGCTGCATTGCCAGGAAAACCCAGAAGTGCTTTAAAAATCCGTTTTTCATTGGCTGTTGAAATTGCAAAATCAAGGTTCCCTAACCTCAGAAAAGATCCAACATCCCTGTTGGGTGTTAACCATCACCTTATCTAAGGAATCCCCTTAAGCACAGTGTCAGGAGAAGCTCGTTTCATCATAAGAAAATCCACATTCAAAAAGGTGCTTGTCTGGAAAAATATGTTGGATCTGGGCGCAGTACCGCCACTCGCCTGCATCAGAGCTGTCATTTACTAATACTGTTAAACTTGTACATTAAGATCAAATTGTGGAAGAGAGGAGACTTGCCATCAAAAGCAATATAGGTTGCTACAATTCAATATCTACGTTTTAAAAAGACTGCAATAAGAGATTTGTGTATATATTTGTTGAAAATGTAAAGTTTATTTAGCAAAAGATAATTTTGAACAATGTGTTTTACAGTGAACTGAGGCCAGCCACACTGGACTTCAAAGGCACATTCCACAGTTGCTCCAACAAAGTGTGCCTTCCTTTTGCTCTCTGCCCAGGGACTATCATTTAGATGCTAATGAAAGGAGGAGGGGTTTTGGAGCGGTTTTGCGCTGCTTCTCTGGGACAGACAATAGGCTTCCTGGACTGAAAGGAAATGCAAATTCGGGTGTCAACAGAAACCAACTGCTAGCAGGAAAGGAGCCCTAGACTGCTCTGGGCCCAGCCAAACATTGGGGGCGGGTCTAGACGGACTTGTGTATCTTAGATTGCAAGAAAATATCTTTTTGAAAAAGACACAGAACTGTACAAAATTGGTAAAAAATCTGAATATAGTGTTAAAATGAAACTTCTGCTCACCGTTTGAAACTACTCTGAAATCTGTGTGATGTTCAGAGACAGGACTACCAAATGTTGCAGTAGCGATTGTGATAATGCTAGAAATATGAAAGTTTACAGGATTATGCCAGATGTCCTGCGCATGTATGGAGAAAAATGTGGACAGATCTGACACTGGGTACCCAACCAAAAGTGTGAAAAACTGTAAAATTGGAACTAAAGCTCTCACCGAGATGGAACTCGGACAGATAGGTGCTGTACTAAATTTGTGATGTGAATATGTATTATTAGCAAGTTGGTGATATTGTAAATATGATTTATGTGAAAAATAGATTTACGAAACTGAAACAAAGGGGAGGGACTCTCTGGGTTGTAAATACAGCATCACTGACACTAGTTGTTCCTTCTGAAATCAGGAGAGGGGAAATACTTTAACCAATCGGATTCCTAGAGGGTGTGCTTAGTATGTAGCCTACCCACCCCCTTTGGAAATTAATAAATAGGGACAGTTTAGGACCTAGAGGGACACACAGATTCACCCATCAACTGATATACTGGCAAAGCGCTCTGCAGGAGAACCCAGATCCAAGACTCCAGAACCCTGAAAGCAGAAGGCCAAACTCCAAAGCTGAACCCTTCTCAGCTGGCCTTTAAAATCTGGAAACCTGATTTTAACCCCAGACCTCCAAGGGGCTCACCAAAAATTGAACAGCCGGGCTGTGCTGTTTCTGGCCAAGAACTCTTGCCAGAACCCAGGGATCCAAACAAGTAGAGAAGAGCTGTAACCTGATAGCTATAACCCAGAACCAACCCATCCGATCCAGTTCAGAGGCCGTGCTGAGGGCAGAACCGGGTGCCTGAATCCTGTCCAGGGGGCTAGCACATAACAGTCCAAAACATTTAACGGGCCTATTCAATACCATTGTTTTGAGTATCTAGCATAGAATTGTCCATAGCCAATCTCTTATCCTTAAGTAATCCTATCCAACCCATTCTATCAAATCCAGAACTGCATTGTAGAACCTCTTGTCTTTTCTGAATTTTTCCCTCATCCATATGTTATTTTGCATTTATATAGCGCTTATGTACCATTGGTATGGTCTGAAGGCGCTGGTAAGTTGAACGCCCTTGGGAACCGAAGAACAAGTCAGTAGAGAGAGTCAAAGGTGCGTGTGAGCACCGGATATGTGTGCAGCTGGTGTGGCATTCGTGTAATAGCTACTTCTTAGCGGTAGGTGTGGTGGTTGAGAGGTCAAGAGTATGTGTTCATTCTAGCAGGATTTATCCAGACCGATTGTGGCTGCGTATAGTCCTTTGATAATTGTAGTGATAATATCTTTGCGCTAATATATTTACTGAAGACAGACAAGTGTCTTGACGGTCAAAAGTCAGGCAGTGGCGCCCCGTTCTGGTGGCTGTACCGTTGGGTATCTTGCATCTTCATAGCCTCCTTTAGTGTAAAGAAAATTCTTGTTTGTAATTCAAAAGCACATCTTTCATTTGAAAGTATTGACTCTTTTCGTAGAAAAATCAAACTCTACTAAAACCTTCATAACTTCCATACTGTACATGCTAGAAACTAATTTAAGTGTCAAATTGAAGCTAACATCCTCAGCTTTCAAACAAACCTAAAACCGCATTCCTTACAGTTTTGCCGCAATCACGTTTCTCACACGCTGAAAAGTTTGCCGCAAATCTGCTTTTGGCTCAATTTCATCACATGTAAAATAACTATTTCTTACATCCAACCTCATAATTCAGTTTCCAATCTGCTAGTCAGTCAACCGTCATTGCTAGTGTTTACCAGAAACTATACAAAGCAGCTCCCACTAGTTTTGAATCTGATTTAGTGATTTAAAGTCATTTTTCATTGTTTTTCCCATTCATTCCAAATGACATTCAAAAGCATTTGAACTGTTTTAAAGTCATTCCCGTTTCTCTCCATGCTTGCTGGGGGGAACTGGGATTGAAACTGCATTGGTTGAGATTGTTTATTACTGAAACCTGTTTTCTCTTCCATCTCTATATTGCATATTAGGGGGGATTGAGTAGTGTACAGAGGGGAAAAAGTAACATTGCATTTGATTGAACCCATATCAAGTATTATTTTGTGCTGCATTGTTTTCCTATCCATATTAAGTATTATTCTATGGTGCATTATTTTCTTAACCATACTCCTACTGATTAAAGAGATTGTTGATTTTTGTGATATCACCTATGGTGATCATTGTATAAATAATAAGTGTGATATATATCTTGTTCAAATTCATAAAATAAATCTTAACTTTGCAAAACAGCCTGCTTCCTGGTTCAGTGAGACCAGGGGGATTCAAATTCAATGAGAGGGGCGTGAAATAAGGGTACATCATTCAGAAATAAAAAAAAAACCATAGACAAAAATATATAATTAAGGGTTCCAACTGTGCATCACACGCTAGGCATCGACTTAGGTGGAGTGCCGGGTTGAAATCCCTTACAGTGAATCCATTAAAGATCCAATGCTGGAGAAAGAAAATTCTTACTTCCACTGAACCATGCAACCCCATTTATGCTTGTTGTCTGTGGAAAATGTCCTCACACCACAGAATCGTGGATCATAAAATAGAGTAGGGACACAAATGGTCTGACCTTATGCACTGGAGTCAAGGAGTTGATGCCATAAATACCTGCAAAGCCAAAGTGCAGATATATCAAATACCCACATAGAAATCAGGCAGCTACTGTCCGATGCTGCTACCGCATCAGCACGGATAATATGAGCTATGGGCAGTAACAAGCCCTTGTACACGAGAATCAGAGGGTGAGGTAGCTAGAGCATGTAGGGTACAGAAACAGGACATAAGAGTACTTCTATTTTGAGTCCAATTGTCTCAAAACACCAACCCACAATGTCTGCCTGTTTCTTACAATCAGGCACAAATAGGATGAGGACATTGACCATTTGACTTTGGTCATACTCCATGGTTCTGTGGTTAATCATGAAAGCGAAACCATTTTAAAGTTGTTAACTGGTGTCCTAGTCACAGCAGTTTTCCCAACCTAGTGGTTATGCGCACGGATTTTCTCTTTTGAAAGAGAACAAGGGCCATACGGACAGCCATGCCCTAGATTTTGTTCTTCATTGGACCCAACGCGACAGTATCCTCTAGACATGCGGATATAAATCAAGCGTTTAATGATATCAAACTTATATATAGCTCTCTTTCTACCTATCCAAATCTCTAGTCAGCAAATGAATAGATGACCATGTAAATCCAATTAAATTCATGATTGAAATGCACCGAGCACCACTGAAACTAATTTCAGGACACAAATACTGCACCCTAATACCTAGAGCAATATTGTTTAATTGGTCTACTGATCATAGTCTCAGTACCCAATGCTGCTGCTACTCTACAGAAAGTTGTCCTATATCTTCCCGCCTTGTGCACAATATTGTTCTCCTTACAAAGGGAATACTGCTGCATGAAATGTGTGGTCTGATCGCGAGATTTCAAAAACATAGCAACTGCTAACATCTCAATATTTTGGGATTTAAATGAAATTCAATTAGAGTACGAATTAATATTTAAAAGGACACCAAGCTAAACTTGGACGCTAAACTTTCACTGATCCCGATTATTTGGACAGAACGCCATTCTCCAGACCCACTTTCTGGGGCCACAACTTTAATTCATTTTCAGAACATTTAATTTCATGATCAAAGTCAGAAAAAAAGATCACAGGACATTAACGCACATCCAAAGTCCCAGGCAATACTTGGGAGTGATATTCTGGGATACAAAAAAAACAGTTTCAACAGTCTCTTACCATTTCAAGTTAAGAAACAAGTACAGCATATTCAATAAGAAATCCATCTCAAATACCCCAGTCCCTTCAGAACATCCTTTGTACAAAGATTATACAACCCCCATTTCTCAACAGTGACTCTTATACCCCTTACTACGTCCTAGCCCAACAATTAATCGTGTGGCCCCTCTACCAACCCACTCAATTACCCAAGTTGAATGTTAGGCAAGACTGTATATTAACCCTGTGGGAGACTACACCAGCCTTGTCCTTTTGGCAATAGGTAACCCAACCTTAGGTATTGACTCGAGAGGTCAATATGAGGTGTAGGGTTGCAACAGAGTATCACAGTGACTTGTATTGAAATAACACTTATACTCAAGGTTTCTTGATTAAAATAATTATTAATTTAACTTAAAATAATCCTCCTTTAGAAGGGAACAATATGCAACACTTAAAATACACTTCAAAATACACTCCTTCAGTTCAAAGAAGTAGATACCCTTTTGGGATGGGCACATATATTCCTACACCCGGAGGTTACTTCAATAGTTGGGACACTGTGGACATGAATAGATAACTTTTCATACTTAAATGGTAATACTGAAGTTGTGGCAAAAGGGAAAGGGTTAGGGACGGAAACAAAGGTCAACATGTTTCTCAAACAGGTAAGCACTTTTCAATACCCCAATGAAATATAGGTTAACCCTTTCCACGCTCTACAAGCAAGGTATGACTTTTTTGGAGGGAAAGATCAACACAAAGTCAGAGGGTACGAAGAGTCTTCAGGGAGCGAGGATAGCTGAGGAACTTCTTGAAGATTAGCACAACAGTCTTGCACAATGTTATAGAGAGTTTTGTTGTAAAAGAAAACACTGTTGGGCCACAAGCTGGGAGGCTTGCGAAGGGTAAAGCTGCAAGCAACTCTGCAAAGGGCAGCCAATGCCAGTCTCCAGGGAGAGCAAGCAAGCTACACAAAAGAGGCAAGTACCCCTGGTTTCAAAGTACCTTGAGTCTGAAAAGGTTCCAGCTGGCTTCTGTTCCTGTTGTAGTCCTTTAGATCCTGTTCCTGGACCTCAGTCATGGGGACAAGAGGGAGGACTTCTGGGGACTCCTGCACTACAGTTTGAAGGTTGGCGGCAGCAATGGGCACAATTCAGATCAGCAGCACTTGCGGTTTCAGCTACTCACAAATAGCACCACAGCGGTTCTTAGGCACCTTGTGGCCTTTCCTTGCTTCTGGGGTCCAGCGCTCTGTTGCGGTGGCTCAGACCTGGTTAGTCCTGCTTCAAGGGAGTCTGGAGGATCTTCCTGGAGCTCGGGTCCAGCTTAAAGGCAATGCAGTATATTCTAGTGTTCCTGTCCCCTGGCACTCGGTTCCTGCAGCAGCAATGGAAGTATAGTCAGCAGAGAGAGGTGTCCCAGTCGAGTTAGTCTAGGGGTTGATTGGTCCCACCAATCCAAGGAAGTCGCCCTTACAAGGCTTCTCTACTCTTATTAGCAATTCTGAGCTTCAGCAATGCAGCAGGGCTTCACCGGACAAATCAAGGGTCTAGAAGTTTTCAGCAAGCTTCTTCAGTTTCTTCTTCGGTTCTTTCGTCCAGGGGTCAACTGCCTTCCTTGCAAAAGACTGCGCCTTTTATGCAAGCCGTTCCCATTTATTCGCACCCTAGCTGTCACTCACACAGCAGGGTGGCTGTTCTCCAAGGACAGCCCGCCAGACAGTCACCTTGGGGGGCATTCCTGTAACCAAGGAGACTAAGCACAGGGAGCTTCGGGAACCTCCCTCGCTTCCTGCCCTGGCAGACACGCTGGAGTCCGAGGTGGGCTTCAGCAGTGAACCCCGCCAAAGACAAAGCAAACAAAAGGGACCAAACATGATTTGGTGCCCAGAGTAAATCTCAAGAAGGACCTTTCCAACAAGAAATGCCGAAAAACAAGACCAGGGTCATTTTGACAAAATGGGCACCCATGGGTGCAATACGGCAGCGGAGGACTCAGTCTGCGGTAAAAATGCACAATGGTAGCAAAAAGTAAGCCACTGCCACCAGCCATTAATTGTAGAAAGGCTAACAAACCAGTTACACGAGAAGATAGACCAAGGAGATACTAAGTAACCGCTCCAGCACTATGTAGGATGGTGTGTGCTGGGTCTACAAAGATAAAAAGGTAGTTAAAGTCAATTTCACTTAACTACTCTTGGAAACAGTAGTTTATCAAAAAGAAGGTCTTTAAACATTGGCAGAAATCCAAAGGATTTCTCGGTGACACTGCGCTGAGGGTGCTGTGCGTCACAATGTTAAAAGATGAAGCCTATGGAGTTTGTTAGACTCTAAAACCAAAAGAAACCCAGGGTTCAAATCGGAACAAAATATGAGAGTGAGAAAAAGGGCTCACTCTCGTAAGGATAAAAATTAGAAGTCCTATAGTCCATCAAAAAAGACGGGGATTCTTTTAGGTATAAGGGATTTAACACAGAAATAACAATTCTCCCTAACATTAGATACCCAACTTCTATGGTCCACCCCAGACATTGGTACACTGATCATAATTTGTAAACTACAAAGCACCATATAAATCTTCAAAAGATACTGAGCAGTTAATGTTACTATTAGAATGATCAGAGGTTCATGATCTCTTGCAAAAGGGACAATATTTATTTCAAGAAACTGCTCCACTATGTAAATGTCCATCTGCTGCTCATTCAGCAAGCTTGTCAACTTTCCCCTATAATTGAGTTTCCTGACTTTGTTTACCTATTCTTTTTTCGGAGGGTGGGGGAGGCCTTGTACAAACCGTGGAGAGCAGGATCTGGCAGCCAACACGGCATGACAAACTATACATGACGGAGAATTCATCCCCCTCATAAAATGGAATACCAAATAACGGTGTGCATGTTCTTTCAAACACATCCACTATCTTTATCCAGGACATGCATTCAAAATGACAAGCATCCAACAAGACCATCACAAATGCCGGCACTTATCTGACAGTTTGTCCAAAGCATAAATATCTATAAACTTGCCCTCACTACAAGTGCCAAGCTGCTCCATTCAGCTCGACCCAGGGCTGAAACTGTTGCCAGTATATCGCTGCAGAGGTACACAACTCAGAGCGGTGTGTAATGTGGAGAGAACAAGATAATCTGTTCCCCACCGACACCTAACCCTGCAAGGTCCTACAAACATTCCACAGTACTCCAAGACCGGATGCTTTCCAACTGTTTAAGACAGCCTGTTTTTGGCAGCCATAACCACTCTCCTACCATTACGGATATGAAGCAGCATTTTGAATCCGGACCATGATCAGGGAGAACCCCCTTTAAAAGGCTCATTAAAAACCTTGCCCATCTTGGTCAAACAAACACACAAAATCTTGCGTACAATGGTTTGTAAAGCTGTTGGACAGAATTTCCTTTTTGGGTGTATTCTCCCCACATGCGAGTCCTCCCCACCCCCAACACTTTTTTGCACCAGTTCTACGTGAGTGGGAACCATTTTCCACACAGTCCCTTACTCTAACTTCGGGAACCTTTTTCAACCCTTCTGGTTCTATCTTTTTGGAGTCCTGCTTTCCTCCAACGATTATGGCATCTGCCATTTGTTATTGCAGCATGCAGCACACAGCACTTTCTTTGCAGTGGTGCTGGGGGCTCCTTGAGCTGTCCTTTTTTTCTTGTGATAACAAATGATATTAAGACCAAGGGGATACTTTTTATCCTGCCCAAATTTTATTGTGGAATCAGCACACCCCACTGTCTCGAGAGGATAGCACAGGGGTAATGCGCTCGCCTTTAAAGCAAGACTATGCAGAGCAAAACCAGTTCAATTCCCGGGTCCGGGCTTAAAAACTTCTGGGAATTAAGCGCGTTATAAATAGCCAATTACAATTACACTATGTGGAGTGCAGAGTGTCAAGACTGGAGGGGGCATCTGTACTCCTGCCCTCTATATGGCAGAGTAGAAGTGCAGAGCACTCCAGCCAAGGTTCTCTATAAGGTAACAAAAGCTTAAGCTCCCAGGAAGTGATGCAGGCTGGTTCTTAAGTACAGTGTAGTCCACAAGCCCACCACAAAGGAATGTCCACACGCTTTATGTGCCAACACAGTTCTTTATATAAAAATAAGGTTCAATATATAGACAACACTTTGCACTTTGGCAAATCAATATGATGTCTATGTGGTACCACACTTAACTCTTGACTCCTTTAAAATTCACTACCTGCTGACAGTTCAAATGGCATACAAATCAAACAGTAATGTGCATCAGCATAGGACATAGGAATGAAGACAAGTTATGTTAAACAATGGCAGAATGGTACTTTAGCTATTAAGACAGCTGTGTGAGGATCCCCCCCCACCTGGGCAACCTGTAATTAAGATTATTGACAAGTCGAGTCCATATATGGCTAAATAGTTTTGTTCCATGGTAAAATGTTCTACTACCCCAATGTACCCGAATTTAGCATAGTTTCTTTGACGGTTCATCGACCGATTCCTTGAGGGTGGATTCCCTTAAAAGCAGGAGCCACAGGGTATCGAGAGTCCTCTAAGAAAAATTAACCCTGGCGTAGAGAGTTCTTGATGAAGAGTTTGGTGCAGCAAAGATGACTCTAAGAACGTAGGCCCGGCAGCGTGCATCGAGTCTCAGCGTCGGATGTCAGCAATCAGGACTCAACCACCTGGACTTTGGACCTTCCTTGTCGGTGTCTTTGTGGACTTCGGGTGGCGGGAAACTCACCGGCAGATTCTCCTCGGTCATCAACGACCTTGACTTTCTCCGGCGGGACAAAGCGGTCGACTGTGATGGCAAGTGAGCCCTCTGTCTAAATGTTCCTAGGCAAAAGGGGTGTGGCTACAGTCGAGCAGCACGGCGACAAGCTGTGCTCGCTTATAGGCAACACAAATCAACTGGCTTTATGCAGTTACAACAATCCACCCAAACACGGTCAACGGCAATGGACTTCAATGGCATCGATGTCCGGGTGCTTCACTTTGAGATTCCTCGGTGGACCCAGTCTCCGGTCGATACCCTTTCGGGACTGGCTTCCAGGGGGTCTCAGTGAACATCAACTTCTGCACGATGTCCCCTCGTAGCTCAGGGAGCGGTCTCCTAGCCAGGTCCTCTCTCTGATCAGTCCTCAACAGACTCAACAGCTTTCGGATAAGGGTCAAAGGAAAACCGCAGCAAACTTTCCAGCTGGGCTTCAAGGATAAGCAGTTTCAGCTTCAGCTTCTGAACAATTTTGTCAAGTGAGAGGTCCCAATATATACAGTTCTGTCCCTCATTCACACTGCTGAGCCAGGCTCAGTCAGTCAGAATGGCATTCAGGCAGGCAGCCATTAAGGCTTGCAGTGCATTCAAGCCATTCACTTCCACCGAGACAGCCATAATAAGGAATGTGGATTGGAGCAAGCACCCAGCCTTTCAGCACACCAGACCGCTTTCATGTCAGTTTCAGGCAGGGCTGTCTCATTCTTTGTTTCACACACACAGATACCAGACACCCATAACATGGAATGCATATTGGTCACACACTCCATTCACTTAGGTCCCACCCCAAGGTTGCCTGGACTGCCCCACAATACCATATATGGTTCTTCCAACCAACAGTCAGTCAGATGAAGGGACAGAGTCAGGGCTTCCCAGGACTTTAGGAAAACAAGCTAAAAGGTAATAGAAACCAAGAGGCCACAAGGGCCATCTTGTTTCCTAATCACAAATCCACTGATTCCTATGGCAGGACCTGGGTATCCCAAAACGGAGGATAATCGGAGAACCTGTCAGATTCAGCATGGAGCTGCCACCAGCCCATACCCTGCTCTGTGGGCCCCACAGATGCCCAAAAAACATACACTAGGGGTACAGGGTTGTACCCTCACCCATGGGTGCCATAAGGGTATCCCAAGGGTCTCTGTTCACCCAACCAAAATAAAAAGGAAGAGCTGCACTACCCGGAATCCCACACAGACTCCTGTTTAGAAAACAACACAGAACACACGATACCCTGGGACCTCTGGCACTGCATCGTTTTGTCAAGTACAGTTCCGGCTGCAAACTTGTGGGCATCTGTCTGGGCCTACAGAGACTCCATCCCGATCATAGAAGTCAGCTCAGGTGAGCCGTGGACCAAGAAAAGGAAGAAAGTCTGTAGGGCAACTACCATTGCTGCTACAAAGCCTGTGTCATGCCTCCAGAAGCATGTGCCGCGAAGATAGTCAGCTGGGCATCCCTGTGACCAAGTCAGAATGCCAGCTCCTGCAAAAAGTTCTTCCTACAGCCGCCAAGGCCGGAGACCCAAAACGGAGCTGCTGTCTTACCTTGGACACCCGCCTGTAACACTGTTCTTCATGAAAGAAGGTACTGTCTTACTTCTGGGCACTTACATAGGAAGCTTATGTGTTGCTGTTCGCGCCTGAGCTTGAGTCACGTTGGGATGGATGACCCAACCATGTTCTCTCGTGCCCAAGGATATCCGTCCTAGAGGCAGAAATCCTTCAGGTGGCCTACTTAGCACCCGTGAACCATTTGAATCCAATTTCGTTACTTGCTACGAAAAGCATGACATCTGTTAGTTTCACAACTTTGACAGCGTCTGCTCCCATTTGTTCTGCCACTCACGGGTCACTGATCACCCAGTGCCTCCCCTCTAACTCCAGACTCATTTCCCAAATAAGGTTGGACTTATAAAGTTTAGGCCTACACAAAGTTATCGAAATTGCTGGTACTGCCATTTAGCAAATGTTGGTTGATAAATGCTTTGCTAACCTAAAGCTATTCTTGATACTTATATGTTTCGCATCTAAAAAGGTCTACTATTGAATTGGGTGTTGCTACAGCAAATGTCCTATTGTGTGTGTATATATATATATATATATATATATATATATATATATATATATATATATATATATATATATATATATATATATATATATATATATATATATATATATATATATATATATATATATATATATATATATATATATATGGGATACATTACTCACCGTAATCGTATTTCTGATGCTTGTATCTGCTTAGATTCACATGCTGTGCATAGGCCGACATCTAGTGGAAGCTGCGGAGTATTACAGTTTGTTTTTCGAAAGTCGAAAATGGGCGTCGACACAGGCGTGCCAGTAATACTATCCCTAGTGTGACGTCCACTGTACCCAAGATCCCTCACGCGTGTAGGATCCTCAGATTGTATTTTTTCTGACATGAGGAAGCATGAGGAGTAGCGTGAGTACAGATAATCCAAGCAGATAAACAGAAAGGTAAGACTACAAGCAATCATGCGCCTTCTCTCGGAGGGGAGGAAGGGTGGGTCGCATGTGAATCTAAGCAGATACAAGCATCAGAAATACGATTACGGTGAGTAATGTATCCCTTCTGAGGCTTGTGGAATCTGCTTAGATCACATGCTGTGCATAGATTAGCGAGCAGTACCAGAAGAAGGAGGTGGGATGTGAGAAGGGTCATGAGCAAACAGGTGTCTTAGAACCGCTTGTCCCACTTGTGTATCTGTCTTGGAATGAGTGTCAATGCAGTAATGCTGAGTAAAAGTGTGAATAGAGCTCCAAGTAGCCGCTTTGCAAATGGTGTCGAGGGGAACATTTGCAATGAAAGCCAGAGTGGCACCAATGCCTCTAGTAGAGTGGGCCCTTGGCGTAAAAGGCAGAGTCTTTTCAGAAAGAGAGTAACACAGCTGTATACAGTTGATAATCCACTTCGAGATAGCGCCTTTAGAGACGCGATCCCCCTCTCTGCCTGTAGCTACGGAGACAAACAGTTGATCTGTTTTCCTTAGCGGTCTGGTCTTATTTACATAGTATAGGACCGCCCTACGCACATCTAGGGTGTGTAGTTTTACCTCAGCCGAGCTTTGTGGGTTTTTGAAGAAAGCCGGAAGCTCGATGGACTGGTTTACATGGAACTTGGATATGAATTTAGGTGAGAACCTAGGGTGTGTGCGTAAAACCAGTTTGTCCTTGTGGATAGTAAAGAAAGGATCTTGCACTGACAGAGCCTGAATCTCACTGACCCTTCTTATGGAGGTAATGGCTACTAAGAAGGCCGTTTTATAAGTCAGGTGTTTGAGACTACTTTTATGCATGGGTTCGAATGGGGGTCCCATGAGCTTAGCTAGCACCACGTTGAGGTCCCATCCTGGCGGTGGGTTCGAAATAGGAGGGTGAAGTCTCTTTACTCCTTCCATGAAGGCTTTAACCACTGGCACTTTCCACCACGAGACCTTGTTATGGGATGTGGTGTAAGCCGAGAGGGCTGCCAGGTGTACTTTCAGTGAGTTAAAAACCAACCCTGCATCCAGCAGGTGGAGCATGTATGTCACAACGTTGGAAGGAGTGCAATCAACCGGGTTGATTTGTTTATTCTGGCACCAGATAACGAATCTTTTCCACTTATCAAAGTAACAGTGCCTTGTATTTGGTTTCCTGGACTCCTTTAGAATGTCCATACACCTCTGTGGTAATTTGAGATGTCCAAACTCTATGACTTCAGGAGCCATGCTGCTAGGTTCATAGAGTTGGGTTCCTGATGCACTGTTTGACCCTGTTGCTGGGACAGTAGGTTGTACCAAGCTGGGAGTCTGATGGGTTCGCACACCGCCATCCTGCGTAGGTGTGGAAACCATGGTTGTCTCGCCCACATGGGAGCAACTAGGATGAGCGTCATCGATTCCTTGTTCATCTTGTACACCACCTTCCTGATGAGAGGAGTTGGTGGAAAAGCGTACGCAAACATCCCTGACCAGTTCATCCACAGGGCATTCCCTTGGGAGTCCGGTTGGGGGAACCTGGATGCAAATCCTGGGCATTGTTTGTTTTCGCTTGTGGCGAATAGGTCTATAGTGGGGAAACCCCACTGAGAGAAGAGATCTTCTACCACGTCTCTGTGAAGGACCCATTCGTGTTCTTCTGGGAGGGAGTCTCTGCTTAGAGCATCCGCTAGGGAATTGAGCTCCCCTGGAACATGTTGCGATGACAGGAAGATGTTCCGTCTGAGTGCCCATATCCAGATTTTCTGGGCAAGCTTGGACAGATTTGGTGAACGAGTCCCCCCTTGCTTGTTCAGATAGAACATGGCTGTCGTGCTGTCCGTCCTGATCTGCACCGACAAGTTCAGTAGATGGGGCTCGAACGCCTTTAGCGCTCGGAATACTGCCAGAAGCTCTAGCAGATTGATGTGGTTCTTGGCTACTGAGTGAGACCAGAGACCCTGAGCTGTGTGGTGGAGATGGTGAGCTCCCCACCCAGTCAGGCATGCATCTGTAGTTACCACGGCTTGTACTTCGGGATTGTAAAAGGGTTTCCCCTTTGCGAGATTCTCTCTTGTCCACCAGTGTAGGCTCTGTACGAGTGTTGGCGAAACGACCACTAGATCGTCCCAATGACCACTTGCCTGAGACCACTGTTTCGCCAACCATTCCTGCATGGGACGCATGCGCAGACGCGCGTGGGGGACCAGGTAAATGCATGACGCCATCATGCCCAGTAACCGCATAGCTTTGCGTACTGTTATCTGTTGACCTGACTGATAATGCGGAATTTGCAGAAGTATATTCCGAATTCTCTCTTCCGAAGGGAAGGTCAATCCTTTCTGAGTATCTAGGATAGCTCCTAGAAATTGTTTTGAGGTGCTTGGCACCAGACTTGACTTTTTCTCGTTGATAGAGAAGCCTAATTCGTGGAGGAGGTCGATAGTCCTCTGAATGTTTGACCTGCAAATTCCTGGGGTCTCCCCCGTTATGAGCCAGTCGTCCAGATAAGGGTACACCGGGATTGCTTCCCTGCGTAGGTGTGCAGCCGCCACCGCCAGTACCTTGGTGAATACCCTTGGTGCAGAAGCTATCCCGAAGGGCAGTACCTTGAATTGGTAGTGGCGACTGTCTACCTTGAAGCGTAAGTACTTTCTGTGCGCTGGGAGCATGGAAATATGAAAATAAGCATCTTTCATATCCAAGGTTGCCATGTAATCCCCCTTTTTTAGGAGGGGGATTACCTCTTGTAGCGTGGTCATACGGAATTTTTGGGGCTTGACATACTTGTTGGCAGGCCGCAAGTCTAATACTGGGCGCATTGTCAAATCTTTCTTTGGCACAAGGAAGTAAGTTGAATAGATACCCTTGTTTACCTGGTGTCCTGGGACGAGTTCTATCGCGTCCTTTTCTAGCAGAATGGCGATCTCCTCGAGAAGGATCCTTTGATGCTCTAGGGAGTGCACTCTTTGTCGTGGAGGATGGTTCCGGGGACGCTGCAGTAGTTCTATACAATATCCTGCGGATACTGTTGACAGCACCCATCTGTCTGAGGTGATCCCTTCCCAAGCCTGGGTGAAGGTGGAAATGCGTCCCCCTACTGGGGTTGCGTGGCAAGGGACCCTGAACTGAGCGTCACTGTTTTGGTGGAGGCGTGCCACCTCCCTTGTTGGGGCTGCCTCTGCCTCTTCCACGACCTCTCTTGTTACCCCTGCCGTAACTCTGGGTAGACTGCTGGTTGTTATTCCATTGTGTACCCTGTCCCTGGGCATAGTTGCCTCTTTGTGAATTTTGTCCGCGTGGGCGACGAAAATTACTGTTCCCCCTCTGGTTAGGGGGTTTGTTGGTAAGCTGGCCAAGGGATTTGAGAGTCTCATATTCATCTTTGGCATTTTTAAGTGCGTCTTCGACCGCTTTCCCAAACAATAGGTCGGGTTCCACTGGCTTGTCTATTAAAGAAGCCTGGGTTTCTGTCTTGAATCCCGACTGCCGTAACCACGCATGTCTTTTGATAACAGTACCTTCTGCTATCAATCTCCCTGCGTTGTCAGCGGCGTCGAAAGTTGCTTTTAAAATGCAACCAGACACGGCTCTCCCTTCTGCCGAGATCCGAGCCAGCTGGCCCTTTAATGGTTCTGGAGCAGAGGCAATGAGCGCCGCGACCTCTTCCCATTGATGGCAATTGTAACTAGCCAACAGGGTGGTGGAATTCGCAATCCTTGCTTGGTAGGCGGACGTTGAGGCTACCTTCCTGCCAAACCCGTAAAGTTTTTTGCTCTCCTTGTCGGGAGGAGCTTCTGATGAAGATAAGGGCGTGCCAGCCCTTTTTCTAGTGTTGGTAACCACTAGGGAATCTGGTTTAAGATGTCCCCTTATATACAGAGGGTCAGACTGGGCTGCCCGGAAAATCTTTTCAATTCTGGGGTTGACAGCTCTGGTGAGGTTCGGATTCACCAGGGAAGGATCTATTCTTCGTTGGATGGATTTGAGGATAGGGATGGTCTGAGCGACTGGTCTTCTCTCTCCTACAAACTCCTCCGCGAAGTCCCTTTCCTCCTGTACACTGTGGGTGTCGATGTGGAAGTGTTCCGCTGCTCGGGCGAGAACCTCGTTAAGGAGGGGCTGGTTATCAACTGGAGAGTCAGTAACTGGGGCTTCGCTTAGTACTGGGGAATCTACTCTGTAAATTTCCTGCTCATCTTCTCCCTCCTCCAAGTCCTCATCCTCCGCATAGTAATCTGTCCCGGTTTGTTCTTCCATCATGTCCAACTCCTGGTCCTCTCTAGGGAAAACTTGTCCCTGGTAACTGGGGAGTGGAGTAGAATATGAAGTGGAGTAAGGCTGAACCTCGAAGGGTTCAGGTCTTTCGACCCGGGGCTTTTTACTTAGCGGGATGGGATCGGAGGAGCCTGAGGGTGTGGCCCCTTGAGGGTTATATGAAAGAAAGTGTTCTGGGTTCTTATCATAAAAATCAGCTAAGGAAGACATCCTAGACATAACCCTGTCTATGTCTTCACTGGACCATTCCCTGGAACAGGGTATTACTTTAGCAGGTGATTTATTTTCAAGGGTAGACTTGTGTTTGCTTGTCTGCTTAGGCTTTACAGGGGTGGAAGGCTGTGCTTTCCGCTGTTTCCCCCCTTCTCCGTGCGTGGAAAAATGTTTTCCCTGTCCCTTGGGGGCCCCAGAGACTTTCGACGCCTGGCGTCGAGGGTCTGGAGAGGTATCTGTGTGCTTCGGGCGTGGGGCCTCACTGATGTTAACCGCGGTCTCGGTATCTTGGAGCGCGGTCTGGGGGTGGAAGTCGTCTTCGTCTCCCGACGATCGAACTTCCGTTAGTGTGTGTAGCGAGGCACTCTTGGCAAGAGTGGATGATTGCCTTGCGTCGTGAGGCGATCTCGATCGAGAGCGCCCAGAGGACACCGAGTCGGACCGTTCTTTTTGTGCCTCTTTCCGGGAAGTCGACGTCGTCGAGGTCCGGTTGGTCTTAGTGTGTTTAGTGTGTGTTAGGTGTGTAGCGCTTGCGTCGCCGGGGGTCTTCCCCATAGCCGCCTTGCCGGACGACCTTCCGAGGTCGGGGACCTGCGCTCGTCGGCTGTCTTTCGACGCCGTAATGCCCTCGCCGTCCGAAAGTACGGCGTCGCTGCCATCGCTGAAGGCGCCCTCCGCTGCCATGGCCTCCTGCCTGGCGTGGTGGGCCCAACGCTTTGTCGAACGGTCCTTAAGTGTCTTAGGTTTAAACCTACTACACGCTCTGCAGTTCGCTTCGGGGTGATCCCTCGGCAAGCAGAGATTGCACGTGGCGTGCCTGTCGACCCAAGGGTATTTGCGATTGCACTTGGGGCAGAATTGAAAAGGGGTACCCTCCATACGCACCTTAAGGCAGCGGGCTGCTAAGTGTAGGAATATATATAAATGTAACTATATATCAAGAGTGAAGAGTATGTACCACCCCCCACTCTCCCTACTTGTAAGGGCCGAGGCCAGCGGCCTACTAGGCCCGGGCCGAGGCCAGCGGCCTACCGAGGCCCAGATCCGTCGTGCAGCAGTCGACGGTCGATGACTTCTCCAGCCGTCGTCGAGGTTGAGGGTCGACGTTGGGGTGGGGAAGGGAATGAATAAGAATTAAAATTATAATAACAGCAAAAGTATGGCTAAGGCCAGGGAACTCCGCAAGATGCTTCCGACCAGTATGGCGGAAAAAAACAATCTGAGGATCCTACACGCGTGAGGGATCTTGGGTACAGTGGACGTCACACTAGGGATAGTATTACTGGCACGCCTGTGTCGACGCCCATTTTCGACTTTCGAAAAACAAACTGTAATACTCCGCAGCTTCCACTAGATGTCGGCCTATGCACAGCATGTGATCTAAGCAGATTCCACAAGCCTCAGAAATATATATATATATGTGTGTGTGACTTACCTTGCTTAGCCGAACAGCATTTTGAGTTTAACACTGCCCTATTAAATAAAATAAATACTATTTTTAAATAACAGTGTGTAAGTGTCTCCTTTGCTTTAAGTGTACTCAACTGGAGCCCTTCGTCTTCCTATACTAGCTATCAAACCTTTTGGGTATTTAATACCAAACCTAAGAGTTGGCGCTCTGAACACGTAAGAGTGAGTCTTCTACAGTCCTCCAAGTGGACTTAAGTAAAACTAACAAAAGCACTCGGGACCAGAGCTCTGCTTCAATGAACCCAATGACCTAGCTACTTCCCGAGTTAATGGGGCGTCTATAAACAAAAATGCCTCTTGACAATCATAGTACACACAGTGCTTAGTCATGCCTGGTAGATATGGTTTCTGCTTCCCTCCACCATAAATCCCTTAATAGGTGGTCACAAAGTCATGGAGTATAGCTAAGGATTCAACCACCATCCGAACCAAGGTCAGATTTAATTTATTCACCTTTCTCTCAACCCCGGCCAACAAATTATCACTTTTTTGTGCAACTTTTCATTAAAAAATAAAAATAAATACAAAATAAAATTCAGTGTTATAAGCCTCATCCATCTGATATTGATTTTTGTTTTGTTGACATTTCTTGATCTATGGCTTCCCGGTCCTAGTCTCCTGTGTCGTAGCATGAAGTTCCTCACTTATTGTAGTCTCTGCTTTTTCTGTCTATCCATATCGGCACACTACGTAACATGAACTCCGCCAACGGTAGCTTTTACCACGTCACAGACTGTATCTTGGTCCACCTCCCCGCCCAAAAAGCTCACGAAAAATGAATCAATGTCCCTCTGTAAAGAGTCCCTCAAAATTAGACCTTTCAGCAACAGATTACATTGTCAAAGTCCTTTTCCCAGTTCTAATCTGGGTTGATTCAAATAAACCACCATATCATGGTCCGACCAGGGAAGGGAGGACCATTCACGCTGCTGCAATCAGATAGCAGTCTTTCCCTTTTAGTAAAATATTATCAATATACAAGTACCTTCTGGGCAGATTAGAGTAAAAAAACAAGTTACTTAACCCATGTAACCTTTCGACTGGATGTTCCTCCCACGTATTCCTCATTTTATGATATCTTTGTTTCCAGCTTCAGCTGCTTTGGAAAAAATGTTCTCAGCAGAGGGTGCTGTGCGTCAAGACGGTCGACTGAGTCCCTGTTCCTTGAGGGACTCTATCTAGGTTGGCGCCATCATCTAGTACAAATACCAAGTGCAGTGCCCATTGGCTTCAGTTCTGTTTTTCCGCCACCCATATGCAGAATTACTGCTAATGATAAGTGACTTTAATTTATCAGACCTTAAAGGAGTACAAGGTCTGAAGCTTGGAAGATCTACAGTGGGGGGAAGGTTGGGTGGGTGAAGGGGAATATGTGGGAGGACCATCCAGTCGTAAGAAAGTTACCAGGGGTGAGTAACTAGTTCTTCGAATGGATTGTATCCTCCCACGTATTCCTAATCTGATAAGACTCCCAAAGCAGTATTATGTTGATTTGGAGGAGGGAGTAAGAAATTGAGAGTTTATGTACGTCAAGAATGGAGCATAGAACTGCCTTCCCAAATCTACCCTCATTGTTAGACGTGTCCAAACAATGTTTTGTAAACGTGTGGATGGTGGACCAAGTAGCTGCCTCGTGGATATCCTTTATCAGACATCTTCTGAAAGGCAGAGGAAGTTGCCATGCCCATAGTGGAATCCACCCTTGAGCCTTCTGGGGGATCTTTCCCAGCTAGCTTAAAACACTCGGAAATGGCCAGTATGATCCATCTGGATAGTGTGGGACTGACAAACCAAGTTTGTGTCCTGTGTAACCAATGAAGTTTGTCATGTTGTCGCAACTTTACCATTCTCGAAAGATAGAAGCTTAGAGCTCTCCTCGGATCAGGTCTATGAAATCTTTCCTCTTCCTTGCCAGGATTAGGTGGAGGATAGAAGGTTAGAAGCACATTTTTCTGTGCTAAATGATAATCCGATACAATCTTGGGTAGGAAAGAAGGTTTGACCCAAAGGACAAACTTATCCTTGTTAAAAAGGTGGTAAACAGAGGTTTACAGGATAATGCCTGAAAACAACATTAAAGGGCAGGAATGGAGTAGATTGAAAGGAGCACACAAACTTTAAAACCAAGTTAAGGTCCCAAGTTGCTATTTGGAATGGTGTATGCGTAAACACACGAGTCCTTTAAGAAATTGAGTTAAGGGTATTTTGAAATAGTATGCCTCCTCCGAGGTGCACTTGAATATGGAACGCAATGCTTGATAACTATTATAATCCGGAGCCCCAGATTTGCCAGATGCAGCAGAAACTATTACACCGTAGGTGTATCGCATTGAAAAAGGGTCAGCATCTTTCTCCATACACCAGCTGCAGAACTTGTTAAAACGCCAGCAGTATGAAGATTTAGTTGCTGGCCTTCTGTCCTAAAGCAAAATCTCCATTACGTAATCCTGGAGGTCCAAATCCTTGTATCTCAGCCTCTCAGAAACCATGCGTAAAGGGCGAGTGTCTTGACCGCTGGATGGAGAATCTGACCCTCCTCTTGCAAGAAGGTCCCCTCTTTGTGGACGACGAATTGGAGAGCAGATGGAAATGTCCATAAGTTGTGTACCACGTCCTCCTGGCCCAACCCGGGGCAATTAAGATCTTGGATTGCCCGAACTTTCTCAACCTCCCGATCACGTGAAAAATGACGTTGAGTGGAGGAAATGCCTACAGGAATGGAAACTACCAGTCCACTACGAAAACCTCTGCTAGTGCTCCTCTTGGTGGAAATTCCCTTTAGCAGAACAGTTAGCACATCCGGTTGAACTGGTTGTGACCAGATCCACTTGAGGTGGTCCCCCAAAGAGTGAGGATCTCTTGAAGGACTTCCTGATCTAGTTTGCACTCGTGGGAGACTGCTCTGCCTGCTCAGAGCATCCACTGCTATGTTCTCTCCGGCTAGGTGAACTGCCGATAGGGAGATTCCTTTTTGAATTGCCCAGAATCAGAGGTACATTGCCTCTTCACAATGGTAGTGACCCTACACCTCATTGAGGTAGTACATGGCCACTGTGTTGTCCATTATCAGGACATTCTTTCCCCATACAGAGGGCAAAAAGGTTGGTGTGTAATTTGGACTCCTATGGAGACCAACGACCAGCGATTGTCACATCGTTGGTGTGGGCGCCCCACCTCGTGAGTGAGACGTCTGTCACTATCATCATCTCCAGCCATGGCTGCCTAAAAGGTTGCCCTTTCAGAATGTTGTCCTCGCAGGGCCAACACAAAAGGTCCTGTGCGTCGCTGCTCAGAACATGAAGGTCTGACAAATGCAGGATGCCATGAGGCCAAGCAACCTCAAAAAGTCAAAGGCTGGAAGACGCTGGTCACTCTGAAACTTGGTGACCCATCTGCAAAATGTGCTGAGCCCTCACCTCGGGTGGCAAGGCTTTCCCCAAGGATGCATCCAGGGCCGCTTGTTAGGCAAAGTTTGAATGCACTACCATCTGGGAACACTACAAACAACTATGACTACAGGTGGAGGCAACCCAACCTTTGGTATAAGCTTGTACTACACAGTTTTGGTAGTGTTGAGCAGCCAGGCTTATCTCAGGAGGGGAAATGTGAGCAGTAGTGGAGGTACACAAAGATTCACAGTTACAGGTATTCAAATAAAATCATAGACTCAAGGTTTCTTGCATAAACAATTTATCAATCAGTTATAAAGCTTTCTTTAGAAGGGAGCAATATAATAGTAACACAAACACACTGCAATGCTGTGCACAGAGATTCTGAATCAGATATGACCCTTTTGGGGTGGCCCACAGACAAAACCTCCACCCACAGGTGACTTCAATAACAAGGGTGCTGGGGACAATAATCTTACTGTATGCATTCAGAATACTCCTAAAAGTTGGTAGAAGGCAAAAGTTACTAGAACACAAGAGATCACCAATATTCTTAAGCAGGGTAAATACTTTCAGCTCCTCTTAGAAGA
Source organism: Ambystoma mexicanum (assembly GCF_040938575.1). Classification (NCBI taxonomy): domain Eukaryota; kingdom Metazoa; phylum Chordata; class Amphibia; order Caudata; family Ambystomatidae; genus Ambystoma; species Ambystoma mexicanum. The sequence goes on along the minus strand of NC_090936.1, from coordinate 493,768,020 downwards.
GTCATACAATTCAATGGGTTAAGCCAAAGTCAAGGGACAAAAGTCTTGGATAGGATGAAGCACTGATGGTGAGTAAATGGAAAAGTCTTTGCACAAGTTCTTAGGAGTCTTTGATAAAAAAGAATAATCAAATGTATGGCCACAAGCTGATTAGACTTGTGGAAGTTACAAGCACTTCTACAGCAAGAGCCAAGTACTCTTAGACTTGTTTTACAGTATCTTAGTAAAGAAAAGATGCAGCTGATGACTTCTGTTCCTGTGCAGCCCTGCAGCTCTCACTGTTCCGAGGCCTCAGTCGTGGGGACAAGAGGGAGGACGTCGAGGGACTCCTGCAATGCACTGACACCGTCAAGACCCGCAACCGGCAAACTTCACTTGCAGTGGCTGTTGCGCGTTTCAGCTCCTTGCATCTACCGCAAATAGCAACAACGTGATTCCTAGCTGTCAAGATTGACTGTCTTTGCTGAGGGGGCTCAGGCTTGGTCAGTCCTGCTTTGTGGAAGTCAGGAAGATCTTCCAAAAGCTTTAGACCAGCATAAAAGTAATGCACATAATCTGGTGTCCCTCTCCCTGGCTATACGGTTTCCTGCAGCAACTCTGAGGAAATTTAACCAGCTCTGAGATGGGTGTCCAGGTGGCTTACTTTGGAGTGGATTGGTCCCACCAACTCAAAAGGGAGAAGTCCTTGCAGGGGCTTCTCTGTTGATACGAAGTTGGCACTGCAGCAGGGCTTCACCAGGCACACCAATGGTCCAGGAGTTGCAGCAGGCGTCCTCTTCAAGTTCTTCTTCGGTTCCTTCGTCCAAGCCAAAAGACTCGCCTTTTATTCAGTTCTGTCCCATTCATTCCAGCCTAGCTGTCCGTCACCCAGCAGGGTGGCTGTCCTTGCCGGACAGTCAGCCAGCCAATCATCACAGTGCATTTGGGTCTCCGAGCAGACGAAGAATAAGGAGTTTCGGGCACCTCCCTCACTTCCTGCCTACCCCAGACACTCTGAAGACAGAGGCGGGTTTCACGCCTGAACCCCGCCAAAGGTGAAATGAACAAAGACCAAACCTGGTTTGGCGTGCAGAGAAAATCTCTAGGACCTTTCCACAAAAACATTGCGAAAAAAGACGACCAGGGACCATTTTGTCAAAGATGGCTCTGCACCATTTTGAAAAAGATGGCTCCAGCGGCTGCTTTAACGGAGCTGCGAACAGTCGCGGTAAACGCAAACCATGGTAGTAAAAAAACAAACAAAAAAAAAAAACTCCCACCAGCCATTCAGTGAAGAAATGGTAACAAAAAAGTTATGAGCATCCAGACCAAGGGGACACTAAGTAACCCCTCCGGCGCTCGATTGTAAGATAGTGTATGCTGGTCTAGAAAGTTACAATGGTAAGTAAAGCCAATTTTACTTTACTGCTCTGGGAAACAGTAATTTATCCCAGAGAAAGGTATTTAAACCTTGGGGAAATCTGGAAGACTTCCATGTGCCACTGCCTTGAAGGTTCTTTGTGACACAATGTAAAAGATGATGCCTATGGAGTTTGTCACACTTCAACTTCATAACCACAAAAAACACAGGTAAAATTCACATAAAAATACATGAGAAAGCGGGGAAAAAGGGTCACACTCGAGGTTAAAAAAAACGAGTCCTCAAAATCCAGCAAAGTTGCTGGGGGTCTCTAAGGTGGAGGTAATTCGCCCATTGAGAACTCTCCCTAAGACCACTTCAATGAACTGGCGTCTGAGGTGGTATGATGTGGGACTCCTTATAATCGAGGGAGAAGCATGTGATACCAAGATGTTCTTGGGCCTGTTCGGGTGAACGTGCCCTGATCAGACAATCGTCCAGGTAGTGGTAGACGTGAATCCCCATCTCCGGAGACATGCGGCCACCAACGCCATCACCTTGGTGAAAACCCTTGGGGCGGCGGTCAGCCCAAAAGGCAAAACTCTAAACTGATAATGAGAATGGCCAACCTCAGACTTCCTGTGCGTCTGATGGATTGGCACATGAAAGTAAACATTGTGACAGTCTAATGATACCATCTAATCATGGAGCTTGAGGGCCTGAAGGATCCATCTTGAATGGATCCTTTGAGGAACTTGTTCAAGATAGTTCACAGTCCTCCGTCCTTTTTGGGTATAAGGAAATTCGGTTAAAAACCATCCTCTGTTGCTCCATCACAGGTACTGGTTCTATAGCACCTTTTTCTAGCGGTGTCAAAATGTACTGCAACAGGAATGGATTTGGAACATTTAGCGAATAGCTTCACAGTGGAGTATTCAGAGGTCTCTGTATAAAGGGGAGGCAGTAACCATGTGCTCCTGTTTCTAGTGCCCATGCATCCAAAGTAATACCACGCCATTCTTTCAGATGCTGTGAAAGTCTGCCTCTCACCGCAGTGTCACGAGTCAAGACCTCAGCGTGCTTTTGTAGCGGCTGACGGTAAAGATGCTGCTGCTTTTTAGGATTTGCACCTCTCCCTCGTCCACCAGGAGGGAATCTTCTTTGTCCTCTGTGACCAACCTGTCCTCTCACTGTTCTGTTCCAACTGAGCAGTAGTAGCAAAAAGACCTACCCCTCCAAGATGATCTGCTGGGGTGAAAAGGCTGTGGCTACCTAATGGCGGCAGCTAAGGACTTGGCTGCCACCTTTGAAGTCTGCAGCTTTACAAGGCTTTCGTCAGCCCGATTACCAAATGAATGGGATTTGCCAAAGGGCATGTTAAGGAGTCTGGATTGTAAATCAGGTGAAAATCCTGACTTCAACCACCCAAATTTGCGTATGACAGGGCTTGCCGCTATGGCCCTGCTGATGCGGTCAGCAGTAGCAAGACCCGATTGCAGAGGCTCACACATGGCCTCTGCAATCCCTTATCAGGTTCATGAAGGCATCTCTTTCCTCACCTTCAGGAATGTGATCAGCCGCCATCGCTATGAAGTCCCACAGGGCGATTGTGAACTTTGAACAAACAAAAAGGATACCATTTACCAGGTTACTTGCGCCTTTATTTGCAATATTTTCAAGTTAATTTTAACACGGTTGTTAGCTCAAAATAGTTATGCATATGGTTTATCCTTGATAATTGTTAGTGAGTCTCAGTATTTCTTGTGGATCATCATTTGCACTGAATTCATCTCATTCAGTTGATGGGTTCCTGTTCATGTCCTTTAGACCGAATTTCTTTCATTCAGTAGGAGTTGCATGTTTAGACTGTTTTTTTCATGAATTTCTATTAATGTCCTTTTGGGTGAATTAGTTTCATGCAGAATCGTTGGGTGCACCTTTAGATTGATTCTCTCTCATAATCGTTTGCTCCCAATATGTGTCCTTTATAGTTTACTTTCATTCAATATTGTTAATTGTTCCTTTATGTTGGTTCACATATGGTTGATTGGTCCCAATTGGTGTCCTCCTTTTTGTAGGAGTTGGTTCAATTTTCCTAGCAAAGATCCTTAGTGGATATTAACATTGTTGAAAGTTCTTTAATTGGTCTTGCCACTAGGTTCAGTTTGTTTAGATAAGTTGAACTACAATATTGAAGCCCCTTTACACATGTTTCCCCGTCTGGTAATTTCATGGTTCCTCAGGAGGTGCCTATGTGCATTACTTTAAAGTATTGTTTTGCCTACAGAGACAAACCAGACATTCATATAGTAGATTTAATAATTATTCATTTTTTACTGATATAACATGCTTTGTGTAGATTTGCTGGTTCAAGAAAATACTCACTGGTTATTAGATTGGAAATCTCATCTTTATATGCATTTAATATTGGATTTTGAATTGGTTGATTGGTCCCCTGAGAAATAACAAAATTAACATTGACAGGTTTACTACATTCACCTCACAGTATTATGGCGGTTTCATTTAGCGCTATAGGTTAGAACAAGTTACTTACCAACTGGTAATGTTCTTTCGAATGGATGTTCCTCCAACGCATTCCATATCTTTGACATGTTATGTCCACAGCTGTGCACTTCTGAAACTTTTTCGGCAGAGGGCACCCTGCGTCAATGGCATAGGTTCCATGTCCCTCGAAGGCCTCAGTCGAGGGCGACGTCACAGAATGTTATAAATAGGATGCACGGCGCCGGTAGCCTCTGTCCGTCCGTCCGTCCCCACCCCCAACCCCCCAGAACGTGTGGCACCAGTCTGATGCCTGTTGGACTGCACTTAGCCTTGCGGAAAACGGAAGCTGCAATCGCATAGGAAATTCTCCTGAGGAGCAGGCTGGGAGGGCGATGTGGAATGCGTTGGAGGAACAGCCAGTGGAAAGAACATTACCAGTTGTTAAGTAACTTGTTCTTCAAATGGATTGTGTCCTCCAACGCATTCCAAATCTTTGACAGACTCCCAAAGCAGTATCAGAACATGGAAGAGGTAAAAAAAATTGTAGAGTAACCAATTAAAATGCGGAGTAAAGAACCGCCTTCCCAAAGGCCATATCCTGACCTATGGATTGTATCCAGGAAATACCCAGAAGGTCCGGGTACCACGCTCTCCTGGCCCAATCCGGAGCAATGGGGATCATGTAGGAACCAAACCTCCATAACCTCCGCAACACTTGAGGCATGACAGGGACTGGAGGAAACGTGTACAGCAGTGGGAATAACAAATTTACCACAAATGCGTCTCCTAAGAAGGAAATTCCCTTGAGCAGAATCTCTCGCACTTCCGGTTGACACTGGTGACAAAGATCCACTCGCAGGGTTCCCCCAAAGGTCGAAGAGCTCCTGAAGGACTTCCTGAGCCAACTCCCACTTGTGGGAGACCATGCTCTGCCTGCTCAGAACGTCCGCTGCTGCAATTTTATTTTCCGGCCAGATGAACTGCCAAGATCGAAATGTCCTGCTGGACGGCTCAGAACCAGAGCTGCATTGCCTCTTTGAACAACAGACGTGACCCTACCCCTCACCCTCCTTTTTGTTGAGGTAATGCATGGCCACTGTGTTGCCCGTCATGAGGACACTTTTCCCCTATACAGAGGGCAGAAAAGCCTTCAGGGCTAGCCTGATGGCCCTCAGCTCTAACAGATTGATGTGGAGCCTGGACTCCGACAGACCAACAACCGCTGACGGTCAAGCCATTGGCATGAGCGCCCCATCCTGTGAGGGAAGCTACCGTCACCTCTGGCCACGGTTGCCAAAACAGTTCCGCATTCATCAGGTTCCCTTCGTTGGCACACCACAGAAGATCATGTAAGACAGATTGGAATCTGAACGGGATCCGGCATCTTGCCGGAGAACTACAAACCACAACATCTTGAGCGCCCACTGCAGGGATCTCATCCGCAGCAGGGCCTCTGGCACCAGAAAAATGCAGGATGCCTTGAGGCCGAGCAACCTGAAGAATTCGAAAGCCGGGAGGGACTGGGCATGTTGAAACTTGTCCACCATCCGCACAATGTGATGAGCCCTTAACTTGGAGGCGAACACTTTCCCAAGAACGTGTCCAACACAGCCCCGATGTACTGGAGCTGTTGGGAAGCTATCAGGTGCGACTTCTTGAAATTCAGGGAGAAGCCCTGCCTGTGAAGGGTGCGACAGGTGACACTAAGATGATCCAATGCTAGCTCGGGAGAGCATGCCCGATCAGCAGTCGTCCAGGTAGGGGCAGACGTGAATCCTCCCCTCGGCTGAAGTATGCTGCCACCACGATGAGCTTGGTGGCGACCCTTGGGCGGAAGTCAATCCGAACGGCAGGACCCGAAACAGAAAATGCAAGTCGCCAGCCGCAGAAGTAAGCATCCTTGAGGTCCAGAGACACCAACAAATCCTGAAGTTGAAGGGCCTGGAGGACTTCAGAAAGAGTGACCATCTTGAACTTGTCCTTCCAGAGAAGTTTGTTCAAGCAACGCAAGTCCATGATGGGTCTCAATCTCCAGTCTTTCTGTGGGATCAAAAAAGAAGGGGAATACCAACCCTTGTTCCTCTCCGCTAAAGGCACCAGTCCTATACCACCTTTCTCCAGCAGGCTCATAATTTCCTGCGCAAGGAGCGGATCCGGAAGTTTCAAAGAGAGTTTCCCCAGCGGATTGTCGTGAGGCCGCTGAAGGAAGGGAGGCATTAGCCGTGGACGATGGTATCCAGAACCCACGCATCTGAAATAATGGCACACCATTCTTCGAGATGCTGAGACAGTCTGCTCCCAACCGGCGAACCATGGGACATGGCCTCATGACTGTTTGCTTTCAGGCACTGCCACTGCCGCTTCCAAAGAGGCAGCTGCCTGAGCGGCTTTGGCACCACCATTTCCCCCGACCACCACGGGTACTCTTTCACTGGTCCCTTTGACTGGCGGCCCCTCTCGTTCTACCAAAGGAGTAGTAACGAAAGGAAGCTCCCCTCCAGAGCTTTCCCCTAGGATGAAAAGGCAGAGGTTGATGCACCGCGGCGCTTAAAGATTTCGCTGCAGCTTTTGAGGTCTGCAACCTCTCAAGGCTCTCGTCAGCCTTGCACCGAACAAATGTGCGCCTTCAAAGGCATGTTGCGAAGACGGGCCTGCATATCCGGAGCAAACACGGTTTTCCGCAACCACGCTAATCTGCATATAACGGTGCTCGCAGCCATGGATCGGCTAACACTGTTGGCTGTATCCAAACCCGACTGAAAGACTTCGCACATGGCATCCTTGACATCCTGCATGAGAGCAAGGAACCCATCTCTTTCTTCACCCTTGGGAATATGCTCAGCCACCAAACAAACAATTCCACAGAGTGTGAAAACCTTGCCAAGGCACACGTGGAGTTGGCCGATTTCAGGCCCATGCTCCCAGCAGAAAATACCTTCCGGGCCCAACCGTCGAAGTGCTTGTCGTCCCTATCCAGAGGGATGGCAGGGTACGCCACCTGCCTCGAGGTGGCCGTAGGCGCCTGAACCACCAAACTCTTGGGAGTGGGGTGAGTAGATAGCTGGGGTCGCTAACGGAAGGGCGGTATTTCTTGGTCAAAGATTCATTAACAGCCAGAACAGATGCCGGGGACTGCCAAGCAGCTGCCACCATTTTCTGCAAGATGAAATGGCAAAACAGGGTCAGAGGACGGACCTTGATCCAAGATGTCCGTCAGATCGTCCTGCATAAAGTCTTCATGATTAGACCAGCCCAGATACTCAGACTCGCACCATGAGTCTCCTATATGAAGACTCTGCATGAGACCCAGGCTCAGGTCTACAAAACTACACTACCGGGGAAGTGTCTAGCCCACTGCCATCATGGAGGGTCTGCCTCAACTCCTCCAACTGACTATCTCCAGAAAAAAGTGGCAACTCATCAAGGTCACCAGGTTCCACAACCTCAGACCTTTCCTCCTCTTCATAAATATCATCCAGGAGGGAATTGAAATGCAGGTTGGGGATAGAGAAGGTCCTGGAGGAAAAAACCGGCCTCACAGACTTAGATGTAGCCTTCCTAGGAGGATCCACGATATCCAGGTATTCCAATGGCAAATTGAGAAGAAATCCCTGAAGGCGCCGATCGCACCATAGGCATCGACGTCGAGAGCATTGACGGCCTCGACGTCGTGATCGCTGAAGGCTTGGGTGTCGACACAGGTGCCGACGGCGCCGTAGGCTGATATGACGGCAAGGCGTCGATGTCCAAATTGGACAGACATGGCGCCAAACTAGTAGACGCCGGCCCCAAGCCCTCAATAGGTTGCTGCGGTCTCGCTGAGGACGAGGACCGAGACCTAGAGACACGTTTCTTGCGACCTTTCGATTCCTTGTCCGTACGGGACTCGACGGCTCCCGGTGGGGGTTGTGAACCCGTGCCCGAAGGCGTGCGAGCCACGGAACGAGACAGATCCTGTCCAGCTTCGTCAGAAGGCACGACCGGGCCTGTGTTCTGCGATTGAAAAATCGCCATCATGGATTTCTTTAACTCCGCCCAGTCCTCCGGAGTCAAGGACTTCATAGGGCACGTAACCTTCCTCAAGGCACCATCCTCCTAGGAGGACGGGGAAGACGACCGGTGATGGCGCGTCCGAGTGCCGGGACGAGGAAGACTAGAGGTGGGAACCACTCAGGGACGGAGATCCCCAGGAATCCTTCCGACACGGAGAGTCGCCCCTCGAGTCGTTAGTGGAAACCCCCTTGGACTTGAAAGTCCAGGACTTAACAGGCTTAGAGCCCCAACCTACCTGGAGCTTCCCCTTCAGCTCCCGCAAGGCCTTGGCAGTCAGCGACTGGCATTTCGAGCAGTCGTCTGTCGTGCAACTCACGCAGGCACCACAAACAAATGTGGTGGGGGTTGGTGAGCAACTTCTTTGACTTGCAGGCCCGGAAGTTCATAAAGCCAGACCACGGAGTCAGAGGGGTCAAAGAGATGACATCTACAAAGAAAACACACAAGGCGTGCCGAGTCTCACGAAGTTAACACGTTCGCGGAAAAAACGGAACTGAGGCTACGGGCACCGTGCGTCCCATTTATAACATCCTGTGACGTCGCCCTCGACTGAGGCCTTCGAGGGACATGGACGCGGCACCATCGACGCAGGACGCTCTCTGCCAAAAAAGTTTCAGAAGGGCACAGCTGTGGACATTACATGTCAACGATGTGGAATGCATTGGAGGACACAATCCATTCGAAGTGCATTTACCTTAAATCAGATAGTTGTTTGTATGGACGTTGGTTCAGGGGACCAACAGCAACGTGTGCTTTAGCTCTGTGTTCAGAGATGCTCCGAATAGCCAAACGGAGTTAAACATATTTTAGTTTTTGGAGAGACATTAAATTCCTGCAAAAATAGCCGGCTCAACTTATTTGGCTTTTGTTAAATTCAGAATTATAGAGTGTTACCTGTTTTTGCGAGGGCAAATATAGAATTAGCATACTTTAAAGCCATGCTGCTAGCCGTAAAGACTTTATTCGTCCACGGGCCAACACACTTATCCCCGTCAGTGGGTATGGTTGGGAACACAGCTTGCTTAGAGGCAGATGTAGATGCTCGCATTAGTAGACTTTCCCCGAGTCGGATGTATTGGCAGGTAGCCAAGGTCGCTACTGGATGGCTTATATTTTTTTGTCAGATTTGTATTTACTGCAGGGCTGGACCCTCGAGCCTCCAAGTTTGATGCAACCCTATTTTGGAGTGCCACATGAAATGGTAGCATTGGGTCAAATTGATGACCTTTGTCTAATATGTCCGTAAAGGTCTTCCTGCTCAAATGAAGGAGCGGGTCTACTCCATCCTAGGAATTCTACCACTCTGGACATTAGGCTTACAAAAGTCTAGCTCTGGGGAGTGGTCTACCCCACTAGCTGTCTGTAGGGGGTCATGTAGCTTCTGAAATGACATTCAGGGACATTACATTTCTCGCGAATACTAAGAGTATCCAAATGAAGACCACATGGGGGCTTCCATCTGACATTTCATAGCCTTCATAAATCTGAAAAAAATCATTTTTTGGTAGGGGTTTAAAAACCTTTTCCTGACTTTTTTGTAGCAAAGAAACACTTGTGTACAGGCACGTTACAAATGCCACAGCACATATATCAAAAGAGTCGAAGTACAATCAGCGTTGATGTTTTTGCAATTGATGTCAGTGGAATCAAAGATTTGGCCTTGCACTTCGAGGGACTCAACCTTAGACTCGCTGGTTTCTTAGACAATTTCTCATCTCATCAAGTACTTGAAGACTCTCAAGAAGTCTTCGGCTTATGACCCCAGGCTCGAGGGCGCATGGGGTTTTGCCTTGGCCTTATGCTTGTCCACTATTCTCATCTCTCGAGGAGGTCGAAGCCTGTTCCTCGAACATTTTTTTTTATATATATTTTTATTGGCATTTCTTATTCCAATCACATACATTGCATAATAGAGCATAAGATGTTGGGTACATATTCTGGCAGACATGCAGAGTTACAGTGTGTATGAACCGCAGCAAGTCTCAGAGTTGCCTTTCAGCCACCCTGCGTCCGTTTACTGCTTTCATCCCCCACCCCCCTTTACACCTTGGAATGCCTCTATCCCTTTAAAACTAGGCTGAAGATGAACTTTAAATCTTCCCAAACTGTCCCCTACCCACCTTAACCGAGTTGCTCCCCTATAGTTTAGAGAGTCCGGTATTCTGGTACCTGTGTGTCCCTTGTCATTTGCTTGTATGTAGGTCTTGTTTTTAGGATGTTACAGAGTTATTAGTTGAGATTGCTGCATCCTAAGGGTCTAGTTCTTACCCTCCCCTATGTATGGGTCAGTTAGCGCTCTAAATCGGAGGGCTCTTGAGGGGTTTTGGGACTGTTGCCTCGCGAGTGCGGCGCATTCCATTATGCATGTTTTCACCAGGAGTGTGCTCCGCTCAGCGGTGGGTGGGGGGGGGGGGGGAGGGGATTTGGAATTCTAGCCTTCCAGTGAGTAATGAGCAGTTTCCTAGCCGTAAACAGGAATATGCTTATTAGTTTGCGTGAGAGCCCTTCCTCGTGCCATGTCTCCGCGTCCCCTCCTAGGAGCATTACCTCGGTGTGAAGGTGACTGTGGCTCCTCTGATTTCGCTTATTTGCTTATGTACCTCCCTCCAGTATTGGGAGATCACCGGGCAGTGCCAGATAATGTGTCCCATTATGCCTATGGTGTCACAATTTCTCCAGTATTTATCCGATTGGGCTATGCCCCGCCTGTGTAGGACGGAAGGGGATTAGTACATCTGCTGCATTATTTTAAATTGGATCTCTATTCCTGAGATTATTGGTATGGCGGCGAGGTAGTCAAGGATGTCCGAAGTCTCAACTGGGTCCCCCAGTTCTGTGGCCCAGTTGCGTGAGAGTATGCGGTTCTGATCTAGGTTGTTCAGGATACCCATTTGTTAAAAAGTGAATAGGTGCGGAAAGGTATCAAGGTGTTGTTCCAGCTCGGTCTCGCAAGGAGCAGGGGTTACTGGGCAGGGGGGTTGTGCGGTGTGGTGTCGGATCGTGTTACAAATTGTGTGGTATGAGAGCCAGTCGCCTTGCTCCAAGCATAGCTTGGGTCGAGCCTCCTGAAAAGTCTGCGGCATCGCCCCCTCCTGTATGTCCATTATCCTGACGTTGGCCCAGTCATTTTCTTTGTTAGGGTGTGTTCCCCCCCATAACCATATTCTTTCTAAAGAGTTCCCTCTCATCTTTGGAGGAGGATTTAGTCAGACACACTATGCTCCTTTCATCTGAGGAGGAAGATGATCTATGCCTTAGCTTTAATTTTTTTTATGACGACATGGAGTGTCTGCTCCTCGAGGGGAATCGCTTTTTTTAACTTTATGAGGAGAGTAATTGGGATGACCCAAACTTAAGGAGCGAACAGGGATTTGGGGACAATCCTACCCACTGATAATTTAGCTTTATGCTCTCCAGATTGCCAGTCAGCGGTTACATGCTCGATGCCCAGTCAGCAGATGCATATTTTATGCAGGTCTGACACATTTTGGCACTACATTTTAGGCACATTTTGAAGCCCGTATTCGGAGCTGAAGACTAGGCCATTTAAGAAACATTTTCATAGAAAATTGAAGCAGGCCGTAACTCTCAAAGCAAACGCATTTATGGAAAAAACAGAAATGAAGCCAAGTGTTGTTGCGTGTGGTATATGTACTAGACGAGGACGACAACCGAGATGGAGGACATTGAGGTACATCGAGTCGGCCGTCGACACACAACCCTCTGCCAAGTGACATTTTTCAGAAGCAACTGAAGCTGGAAACAAATCAGATGAGGAATACGTGGGAGGACAGAATCCATTCTAAAGTATTACTTTCTCGTTTGGTTCACCTCTCCAGACATCAATGAGCCTGTTTATATCCAACAGGGATCGGAACCAATAAGCTAAATCCAGGTTTCCCAGTATAGAACCCCCACAACCCCCATCCATTGAGCTCAGGGTCGAACACATGGTTAAAATCCCCACACAGATTCAACAGCCCGTCGCACCAAACACTTACGTATGAGCACAATATAAATAAAATATTTCAATCGATTATTACAGACAGTACATTTTCTAGAAACTTTTGACCCAGAATGAGATACTATAACCGAGAGAAGACTGCTGCCTCTATGCTCCCTAACCAAGAGTTCCCACCCGAACAAACAAAACTTGCATTTCTGTGCAGGGTAAAGAATACCCACGCCCACTTCCTTCATGCACTGGGAAGCCCAAAAAAGGGTGGCTGCTCCGAAACACTTTAGAATTCTTTCTTTACCATCTTGTAAAGTGCGTCTCGACGAATTAACACATCAAGGTGCTCCCAGTGAAGCTCCCGGGCCAATAACAAGTGCTTAAAAGGGGGATTCATAGCCTTCATATTTAGGGAGTGTGGCGAAACTGAGCATGGAGTCGGGCGCAAGGACATTACTTCAAGGGTATATGATCTGATATGATATGGTATTTGTAACGCGCCTATACACAAGTGTTTCAAGGCGCGACGAGGCAGGGAGGGAGGGAGGGAAACAGGGGGAAGACAGACAAACGATCTTACTAGGCCAGGTGTCATTCAGATTGCGCAAGTGCAGAGGTAAGGGGAAAAGGAGAAAGTGCAGGGGGAGGAGGTGGGGGGGAAGTGCAGTACAAGGTAAGTAGCGTAATAAAATAATAAATAATAAATAAAAAGGGCCAGCTGGTGGCAAGTGCGAGGTAAGTGCAGAGCAAGTGCTGAGAAGTGCTGGGAAGTGCTGGGAAGGGGGGCTGTAGGGATACAGTGACAGTCCCACAGTGCAGGGGGAGCCAGGGAGGCAGTGCAAGTGGAGAGTGGCTGGGCCCTGGACCGAGGTCGCTGAGAGTGGCCCAGATGCAGGTTTAGTGCAGAATTCAGTGGGGAGTTAAGCAGGTTTAGCAGGGGAGATGGAGTGAGAAGGCAGAAGCGAAGAGGAAGGTTTTGAGGTACTTCCGGAACCGGAGATGGTTCTCAAGTTTCAGGGAGGCAGGAAGGCTGTTCCAGAGGGAGGCCCCTGCTGCGGAGAGAGATCTACCCCCAGCTCGTTGCTTCGAGAAGCGGCTGACCATGAGGGAGTTGGAGACGGATGAGCGAAGGGCTCGTGAAGGAAGATATTTAGGAAGAGAGAGTTGAAGGTATTTAGGCCCCAGGCCCCAGAAGGCCTTGTGGACAATGCAGAGGGTTTTGAACTTAATCCTCGCAGCCACTGGGAGCCAGTGAAGAGATTTCAGTCCTGGAGAGATACGGTCCCTGGGCTTGAGGCCAAGGACAAGTCTCGCAGTTCTGTTCTGGATAAGTTGCAGAGGGCGGAGAGTGGAGGCAGGCAGATTAAGATAGAGGCTGTTACAGTAGTCCAGCCTTGAGAGAACCAGGGCTCGGGAGACAGTGAGCTTCTGGGGGAAGGAGAGGAAGGGAAGAATACCTCTGAGGAGGTGCAGCTGGTAGTGTGACTTCTTAGAGACGTCAGATATATGAGGAGAGAAGGAGAGTGTGGAGTCGAAGATGACCCCGAGGTTTTTAGCCTTGCAGGTAGGGGCGGGAAGGGGGCCAAGGGAGGCCGGCCAGAGAGCTGCAGGGAAGGAGGGAGTGGGTGTGCCGATGAGTAGAATCTCAGTCTTACTGGCGTTAAGGCAGAGGTCATTGGCAGCACACCATTCCTGGATAGCAGACAGACAGTCGGAGATGAGGGAAGGAGAGGAGGAGGCCGAGGGTAGCCTGAAAATGAGCTGGGTATCGTCCGCATAGCACTGGAAGTGGGGGCAGAGAGCGGCGATGCGGTGGGCAAGGAGTGCCAGATACTGGTTGAAAAGCCAGGGAGAGAGGTTGGATCCCTGGGGGACACCACAGGTGGAGAAAAAGATGTCAGAGAGGAAGGAGCCCATTTGGACCTGGGAGGGTCGACCGGAAAGGAAAGAGGTCAGCCATGCCAGAGCCTGACCAGTGATACCCAAGTTATCACGGAGACGGTTGAGCAGGATGGCATGGTTGACAGTGTCAAAGGCAGAGGAGAGATCGAGCAGAATGAGAACACAGGGAGTGTTGGAATCGAGGTTAAGGAGCAGGTCCTCACGGATGTTCAGGAGAGCAGTTTCCGTGCTTCTGGCCGCTCTGAAGCCGGATTGATGGTCATGAAGATTACCAACAGATTCAGCAGGGAGGTTAAGCTGGGAGATGGCCAGTTTCTCCAGGAGTTTGCCCAGGAAGGGAGTAATGGAGATTGGGCGATAGTTGGCCGGGCAGGAGGGGTCGGAAGAGGGTTTGAGGAGGGGGTGCACAAGGGAGTGCTTGAGGGGGGATGGGAAGACTCCAGAGGCGAATGAGTGGTTGCAAAAGTCAGCCAGGGCAGGAGCCAGGGAGTCGATGTGGTCCTTGATGGTTTTGGAGGAACAGGGGTGAACCTGTTTAGACAAGGCTTTCATAGATCGGACTTGTCTGGAAACCTCATCAGCAGAAAAAGGTGGAAAAGCAGAGAAGGAGGGCGGAGGGGCTGCTGCAAGAAAGCAAGAGGAAGAGCCGGGAAGAGAGGGAGGGAGGAGAGCGGAGGAGAGCGAGGACAGGATGTCCTGAGTTTTTGAGATGAAGTGCGAGGCCAGTGCAGTGCAGAGGGCCTGGGAGGGGACAGGAGAGGTAGAGACTGGAGCAGGGTTGGCCAGCTCCTTGCAGATTTTAAAGAGTTCGGCCGAGTTGTTAGATGCCTCAGAGATGCGGGCTTGGATAAGGGCTCTCTTCTTGGTGAGAACGGAGAGCCGGTATTGCCTTTGGAGCAGGCGGCAGGCCAGTTTGTCAGAGGATGAACATGAAGCACGCCATTTCCTCTCTGCCACCCTGCACTTGCGTTTTAGGGTGACGAGATCCGAGTCATACCAGGAGTTACATTTGGCTTTGGGCTTCAGGCGGATTCTCATGACGGGGGCAAGGATATCGAGAGTATCAGATATAGAGGAATAGAGCATGGAGAGGGCTGTGTCAGGGTGGGAGTCAGCCGGGGGGGAGGAGGGGGCGAGAAGGTAGCAGCGAAAGCCTCAACTGACACGCGCTTCATGGGCTGGATGACCGAGAAGGTGGGTGGCAGTGAAGAGGGTGGCTTTGCCTGTGGGGTAGGGAGGGAGGGAGAGGTGGGAGGATAGGAGAAAGTGATCGCTCCAGGACAGAGGAGTGGAGAGAGGGAGGGAGAGGGGAAGGTCAGAAGAGATCAGAGCATCAAGAGTGTGCCCTGCAGAGTGAGTAGGCCCAGACGGGAGAATAGAGAGTGAGAGAGAGTTGCAGAGTTCGCGAAAGAGACCAGTGGGGGGACAGGAGGCATCGAGGTGGATGTTGAAGTCACCGAGAAAGAGGAGTTGGGTGGTTGAGGACATGAGTGAGGAGGAGAGGTCAGCCCACTCAGAGAGGAAGGAGGAAATTTGACCAGGTGGCCGACAGATAGTAGCCACGGTAAGGGAATGGCTAGGAGAGAGAGAGAGTCGGCAGACAAGACATTCAAAAGAGGAGTAGGTCTGCATAGGAATGACAGTGGCAGGAATCCACTCAGGGAAGATAAGGGCAACACCACCCCCTGAACGGTTGGGCCTGGGCACGGAGAGGATCTTGTAGCCATCAGGTAGGAGTGTGTCGAAGCTGGTGGCAGAGCTGGCAGTGAACCAAGTCTCAGTGAGACCGAGGACGTCGAGGTCCAGTTCCTCAAGAAGGCGACAGATATCAGAGGAGTGCTTGATGGCAGAGCGAGAATTTAGAGTGGCAATGTGGAGAAGGTTGCCACCCTTGAAAAACTTCCGGGGAGGGGTACAGATCAGAGGTACGCCCTGCGGAGGTGTTAGAGAAGGAGTTGAAGAGGGAGCAAGAGAAGGGGCAGGGAGGGAGGGGAGAGGCAAGGTAGCCGAGGACAGAGGAGGGGGGACAGCGGGAGCGGAGAGGAAGTTGATGAGGCATGGGAAGCGTCTATCAAAGAGGTGAAGGTTGGCCTGAGGGCCTTGGACCAAGACGGTCCCGTTAGCATAGACATTAATGATGGCTTTAGAGGAGTGGAAAGGGGCCAAGAGGACATCCCAACGGGTGCCACCATTAATGGGAGAGGTGGAGAAAGGAGAGAGCACAGCAACCATGTGAGGGGTCCATAGGTCAGGTGAAGGCACGAAAAAGAGAATGTCAGTGAGAGTTTCCTTGGAGCAGGCGCTCGTGTAGGTGTCAGCGATAGGGAGGCCTGGGTTGGAGACCAGGATGTCCTTTTTAAACTTTTTCCTACCGGATTTAGTGAGGAGAGCAGGATAGTCAATGGAGAAGCAGTTAGAGTAGATAGGCGAGATAGAGAGCACCATGGAGTAGGAGGGGAAGCGGACGCCACGAGTATGCAGACAGGAAGTGAGTGGAGGGCACTAGTTTACCACAATGCAGAGCAAACAGTAATGCGTAGTAGGTCAGGGCCACCTAAGTTTGAGAATCCTGCGAGGGGAGAAAAATACCCTAGTTTAACACAATGCAGAGCAAACAGTAATGCGTAGTAGGTCAGGGCCACCTAAGTTTGAGAATCCTGCGAGGGGAGAAAAACACCCTAGTTTAACACAATGCAGAGCAAACAGTAATGCGTAGTAGGTCAGGGCCACCTAAGTTTGAGAATCCTGCGAGGGGAGAAAAACACCCTAGTTTAACACAATGCAGAGCAAACAGTAATGCGTAGTAGGTCAGGGCCACCTAAGTTTGAGAATCCTGCGAGGGGAGAAAAAGCACTCTAGTTTACCAAAAAATTGGAATAGGGGGGGCGAGGCATCATGCGGATGAGGTGAGCAAGGTGAGGAGGGGTGGGCCGGAGAGCGGAGGAGCTGGCGCCTGGCGTCCCCTGCGGACACCTGCAGACATACAGGGAGCCGCACTGTAGGAGTCGCCCTTGGCCTGGGGCCCTTATCCGCGGGGGCTGCCGGGCAGAGGGCTGCCCAGGAGGGGGGAGGTTATAGGCAGAGGGAGAGGAAGGGGGGGGGGGTGTGGGCGGGCAGGGAGGCGGGGAGGGAGGGGAAGACCAAGAAGTGGGAGGGGGGAGCAGGAGCAGGCCAAACACCGCACTGGGAGCGCGTGGAAACAATTCACTTTCTTTTTCCTTTTTTTTTTTTAAAGCACAAAGAACACAAAACTCACGGAGGCCCAGGCAGGGCTATCCAGGCCTGCTGATCCCCTCAGGCCACCGGCGACCGCTCTCCACGCTCAGCTGGAGAAAAGAGGTGTTTAACTTAAAAGAATGATGTTTAACTTAAAAGAAAAATGCCTCTCTATCCCTATTGCTAAGAGGGCTTTCCCTTGCTATCAACTAAACTAAGGGTGCTCGGCTTTAATCCGATTAAAAGGAACAAGTTACTTACCTGTAACTGTTGTTCTCCAGCATGGGTCTGGCATGGATTCACATGCTCATGAATATTCCCAGTCGTCAGGCTGGGAATCCTCGGTAAAGAAAAAACCAGTATCAGTTTTGTTTCTGATCTGTCTTTCGTAGTAATAACCAATCACTGGTCTCTGCGTCATACTGACCACAGCCAATGACTGCCCTCTACCTAAGCACCGCCTCTGGCAGCCATCTTTAGATTTGGAAGCACGTGAAGTGGCAGTATGACCAAGTGAAGAGCCGCAGAGGGGTAGGCGGGAGGGTTCGCATGTGAATCCATGCCAGACCCATGCTGGAGAACAACAGTTACAGGTAAGTAACTTGTTCCTTCTCCAGCATGGGGTCTGGCATGGATTCACATGCTCATGAATAAAGAATACATAGCAGTACACACATGCACAACCACGGGAGGTGGCAAAGGCTCAACATTAAGCATTGCATCAAACTCAACATTAAGCATCTTACCTCCCCACCAGGCTCACCTCAGGCGAACAGGTTGCGCAGCACTGCTTGGCCGACCCTGGACTCCTCCCTGGAATCCCGATCGACGCAGTAGAACTTCGTGAAGGTGTGCGTCGACCTCCATGTAGCAGCCCTGCATATGTCCAGCAGGGGCACACCAGAAAGGAACGCCGTGGTAGCTGCGATCGCTCTGGTGGAATGGGCTCTCGGACGGCCAGGCAGCGGTCGGTTTGCCAACCGATGACAGTTCATGATACAGCCCGAGAGCCATCTGGAAATGGAAGCCTTCGAGAGAGCCTTCCCCTGATTGACAGGTCCAAAGTTCACAAAGAGTTGTGACGTCTTCCGAAAACACTTCGTGCGGTCCACGTAGAACTTCAGCGCTCTAGCCACATCCAGCGAGTGCAAAGTTCTCTCAGCCGGCGACAAAGGCGACGGGAAGAATACAGGCAACACCAAGGGTTCGTTGAGGTGGAAGTCCGACGGTACCTTGGGCATGAAGGAGGGGTGCGTCCTGAGCACTATCCTCGTGTCGTGAAAAGTCAAGTACGGGGCCTTGCAGGAAAGGGCCTGGATCTCTCCCACCCGTCGTGCGGAGGTGATGGCCACAAGAAACGCTGTTTTCCACGACAGAAACTTCAACGGGGCCGAGTGCAGAGGCTCGAACGAAGGTCCCATGAGCTTGGTCAGCACCACGTTGAGCTCCCAGGCCGGGGCTGGAGCCTTCACCGGCGGGAACAATCTGAACAGTCCCTTCATGAACTCTTTCACCAGACGATGAGACCACAAGGACGTCCAACCCGTGGTTCTGGTGTATCGGGAGATCGCAGCAAGATGAATCTTGATGGACGCGTGTGCCAGTCCAGCTTTGGCCAGCGTCAGCAGGTACGGCAGTACTTGGGGAGCCGTAATCCGTAGAGGGTTAATCTTCTGTGCGTGGCACCAGACAGAGAACCTCTTCCATTTGTGTCCGTAGCATTTAAGAGTCGAGGACGCCCTGGCCTTTGCAAGAACCTCTCTGCAGTCGGCCGGTATGTCGTATCCTCCAAACTCTAGCGCTGCAGGAGCCAGGCCTGCAAGTTCAGCGATTTCGGGTCGTGGTGGAGGATGGCGCCTCCTTCCCTGGAGAGCAGATCCGCGTCCACCGGCAGCTTGATTGGCGGGGACGCTGACAAGTCCAGAAGGTCAGGGAACCATATCTGCCTCGGCCACGCAGGTGCGACGAGGATCATCCTGCACCGTGACCTCTTGAGCTGGTTGACGAGCCGGATTAGCAGTGGCAAAGGAGGGAACGCGTAGAGGAACAGGCCCTCCCAGGGGAACGAGAAAGCATCGCCCATGCTCCTCGCCTGGGGAAACCTGCTGGCGAACCTCCGGCACTTGGAGTTCGTCGCCGTCGCGAACAGGTCGATCTGGGGTGTGCCCCACCGTCGGAAGAGGCGATCCACTAGATCCTGCCGTAGTTCCCACTCGTGGCACGAGCGCAGCTCCCTGCTGAGTGAGTCGGCGATGGTGTTTTTTTCCCCTGCCAGATGAAACGGCACCAGAAACATCCCTTGGGCGACTGCCCAATGCCACAGGTCCTGCGCCTCCTTGGACAGTGCTGGGGACCTGGTTCCGCCCTGTTTCCTGATGTAAAACATGGTGGTGGTGTTGTCGGTGAAGATCCTCACCACCTTGCCCTTGAGGGACGGAAGGAAGGACCTGAGGGCCCAAAACACTGCACGGAGCTCCAGGACGTTGATATGTAAGTATTTCTCCGTCGGGAGCCAAAGGCCTCTTGCGTGCAGATTTTCGGTGTGCGCTCCCCACCCTTCCAGGGAGGCATCCGTGGTCACTGTCTCCTGGTGGGCTGGGGTCTGGAAGTCCATGCCCGCCGTCAGATGTGCGCGGGTGCCCCACCACCGGATCGCTCGTCGGAAACTCATCGAGTGTGATCCTTTCCTCGAAGCTGCCCGTCGTTTGGATCCAGCGCGCGTCCAGGAACTCCTGCAACGGGCGCATCCGGAGCCTGCACATGGGGATGAGGTAGATGCAGGAAGACATCATTCCGAGGAGGGACTTGATGGACCTCACCTTGGCCGCGTCGGTCACCAACATCCGCTGCACCTTGCCCAGGATGGTCCTGGTCCTCTCCTCCGACGGGGAGGCCAGAAGGGACACTGTGTTGAGCCTCGCTCCCAGAAACAGAGCGTCTTGCGCGGGTACCAGGTGGGATTTGGCGTAGTTCACAGAGAATCCCAGGTCCGTGAGAAGTTGGACGGTCCTTGCCGTGTGAACCACGGCGAGCTCCCTTGTCTTGGCTCGGATGAGCCAGTCGTCCAGGTAGGGGTAGACGTAGATCCCTTCGCGGCGCAGCTGCGCCGCCACCGGTGCGAGGCACATGGTGAACACCCTGGGTGCCGACCGTAGTCCGAAGGGGAGGGCTTTGAACTGGTAATGACGCCCTTGGACCACAAACCTGAGGAATTTTCGGTGCCCCTTCAGGATGGGAATATGGAAGTAGGCATCCTCCAAATCCAACGACGACAGGAAGTCTCCTTCCTCCAGCTGACCCAGGACGTGCTGGAGGGTGACCATCCGGAACTTTTGCGCCTTGATGAACTTGTTCAGACGTCGCAGGTCCAGGATGGGGCGCCATCCCCCCCCCGTCTTCTTCACGAGGAAGTATCTCGAGTAAACTCGGGAGCCCCGAAGCCTCTTTGGGACGAGTTCGATGGCGCCCTTCCTGAGCATCGCCTTTACCTCTAGGAGAAGTTAAAGGACGTGAAGTTCTTTCCTGGCCACGGGGGGGACGCGCGGACACTTTCTTTGAAACTCGAGCGCGTGGCCCCGGGCCAAGGCGTCCAGCACCCAACGGTCGGTGGAGATGGACTCCCACACGCTGACGAAGCTCGCCAGCCGGCCTCCCACCGGGGTGCTTCGGTGGGGGCCCGACCCCACGGCCGGTTCAATCCTGCTTCGACGAGGCTTTGCCGCCTTGTCCTTGGCGACGACGGCGGGGTCCGCCAGACTTGCCTCCTCCTCTGTAGGCCTCCTGAGACGACGAGCGGGCCGCTTGACGGTAGGAGGAGAAACCGCCGCCGGAACCTTTGGAGGCGCCCTTGCCTCTGCTGCTCCGAAAGGGCGTCCGTCGTCGTTGCAGAACTCCAAGGGCTCGGGCCGTCTCGGTGTCCGCTTTAATGGCCTGAAGGGAATCGTCCACTGTTTTCCCAAACAGGTTGCTCCCATCGAAGGGCATGTCCAGGACTCTGGTCTGAACGTCTTGACGGAAGTCCGTAGCCTTGAGCCATCCACGCCGCCTAAGGCAAACGCCGTTGCCCAACTGGCGGAACCCAGTGTCGGCGATGTCCGTCGCAACGGTAATGGCGTGGTCCGAAGCCACCTCACCTTCCTGCAGGATCTCCAGGGCCTCTGCCCTCTTGTCGTCCGGCAAGAAGTGCAGCAGGGGAGCCAGTTTGTACCAGAGCTCCCTGTCGTATCGGGCCACGATAGCCAAGGCGTTGGCAGCTTTAATTGTCGTCGCTGCAGACGAGATGACTCTGCGTCCCATAGCGTCCAATTTCTTTCCCTCGCCGTCCGGTGGGGGAAGTCGATGTGGAGGCCGCACAACCCCCCGCTTTTTTCCTGGCCGCCGCGGAGACGACGGAGTCCGGGGTAGGCTGCGCCCGGAGGCACAGGGGGGCCGTGTGCGGGACCCGGTACTTTTTCTCGTACCGGTCTCTTCTAGCTGGCGTCGTGGAAGGGTTCTTGAGGAGGGTGAGGCCCTCATCCCAAATGTCGTCCAATAGAGGCCCTGCGAGGACCGTCTTCCTCTTGGCCTCGCACCGCTGATAAAGGAAACCATCCTTCTCCTCAGGGCAGAGTTGGAAAAGCTCGGATGCCCTGGCGATCATGGAGTGGAACGATCCAATCTCGTCGGGAGGAGAAGCCCTGGTGGGAGGCGACGACGGTACATCCTCGTCGTATACCTCGTCGTCTGTACCCGTCGCTGCCGTGTCAGTCCCCGTATCATCCCCTCGGGTGGACGGGGAGGAGGGCTGGAAGGGGCGCGACGGCTGAAAAGGAGGAGCAGGGTGGATCCTTCTTTTCTTGGTAGGGGGAACCCCAGAAGGTCCCGGTTCTGGGTCCCCCGACGGGAGAGGTTCTGTCCGCAACGGAAGTCTCGTCCTTATCTCTGAGCATAAGGACTGTATAGCCAACAAAATGGCCGCCGAGCTGTCTCGCGGCGCTGGCAGAGGGGAATCCGACGGGCGATCAGGGGCCCCGTCGGTACCCTCGACGATGTTGATGTCACCTGCGTCGGGATCCATCCCGACGGGCCGGTCTTCTTCCATGCCGAGGCCGTGGCTTAAGACTTCGACCAGCTCCTCCTCCGAGGTTGAGGCCGAATCTACGATGACGCCCTGCCCCCCCCTTTTCCTTCCCCACGGGGGATTTCACGGGGGTCCTATCGATGGGCACAAAAGAGGACTCCCTCCGAGGTGGCAGGGAGACTCTGAGCCCCGAGGTCGCCACCACTGGCGTAGCCTCCACAGGCTGAGCCAGGGCCGCCGCGACAGACTCGATAGAGGGCTTGGCCGGATGGATTAAGGCCTTCACCACCTTAGGTGCGCTCACCGCCTTATCCTTGAGTGGGGGGGGGAACAGTGCCTCGCTCCCCCTCCGCCTTCGAGCTCGACCGGGGCCTCTCTAGGAGCCTCGCCGGGTGCTCAGCCTTCCTCTTACCCGACCCAGAGCGTTGGCTCGTGGTTGATGGTGCCGGGGATGGTGCGCCCAGCCTGGCGCCCGTAGAGCCCGACCGTTCGGCGCTCCCGGTGCCAGCGGACTCGCTGTGCTTGGCCTTATGTTGGACCCCCGTCGCCGGGGCGTCCTCAAAGGTCTTAGAAGACCGCTCGGATTTCTTCCTCTTCTTCTCGCCGGACGGGCTCTTCCCTTCCAGCCAGTTGGCGAGACGTTGATGGCGGTCCTTCATGGTCCGCTCCGACATGTTGCCGCATAACGCACAGTCCTTCTCCACGTGCGTCTTGTCCTCATGTAGGCAGTAAAGACAAAAAGTGTTCGTCCTCCTTGAAGACGTTCTGCAGCTGGCATCCAGGGCAGACCCTGAACAGCTTTCCGGGCGTCGAGCTTCCCTTCTCCTGGGCCATGACCGGGCCTGAGAAACTTCTGGAGTCCTCCAAAAGCGTAGCTCGACGAAATCTTCACCCTTGAGGGGCGCAGACGAATCCGACACGGGTCCCCGTTGATCGGATGGAGAGTCGGTGGAGCTTGAGGCTCTATTGACCGAAAAAACGAAGTTTTTGAGAAAAAACGTGAAAAAATAGCACTAACGCTCGAGAGCAATAGCACGAGGATCCCAACACATGAACGTGCGGTAAAAATCTGAAGATGGCTGCCAGAGGCGGGGCTTAGGTAGAGGGCAGTCATTGGCTGTGGTCAGTATGACGCAGAGACCAGTGATTGGTTACTACTACGAAAGACAGATCAGAAACGAAACTGATACTGGTTTTTTCTTTACCAAGGATTCCCAGCCTGACGACGGGGAATATTCATGAGCATGTGAATCCATGCCAGACCCCATGCTGGAGAAATAGTACAGTTCAAAACCATTGAACTACCTGGCCCTACACCTTTAAGAAAAATGTAAATATAAGCCAGAGCAATATGCCCTCTGCTCAGGCGTCTTTATACCAGTCTTAATGGGTTCTCTTAGGATTTCTTCCTCACAGTTTCACAATCCTAATGCTCATTCTTGATAGCTCATTAAATAAAGTTCCCAAGTCTTTCTGTAGACTGATCAAGGAAAAATTCAAATCTTTAAAGAAACCACATGTCTCAAGTCTTTTAAATGTTGGATGATTTTATTAATCAGTCTCCACCAGATGCGCTGCTCGCTTTCGTGTCCTAGTTTTATACAAAGGGAGTCTCATTGTTCCTGCTCTTGATTTGGTGGACTGAACCCTCCAGATGCCCCTTCACCTATAGGTTGCACTGTTCCACTTATCACAATAGGGATCTCCAGACTGCTTTGACTATTAGTTCTTGGGCTGTATCATGGGCCTCTGCCGATGTCCAATACTCTGGTTTCTAGGGCTGTCTTAACTCTCTGGTATATTCTCTATGGGGGTAGGGCGGCCCCATATGCATTTTACTCCACTACCTTTTATTTCAATTAGAACAGAAGGTAGATTGTTCTTTGGGTGTTGTATTTGCAAATTTGAGGCGATTCCACCGATATCAGCCAGTCTATATTGCCGCTATCGCTGCTAGCAACTTTGTGAATACCCTCGGAGCAGAGGCTATGCCAAAGAGGAGCACCTTTAACTGGCAGTGTTCTCCCGTTGTTTGGAAGTGCAGATATTTTCTGTGAGCTGGGAAAATTGAAAACATATGCATCTTCCATATCCAATGTTGCCATGTAATCCCACTGTTTTAGGAGAGGAATTAACTTCTGAAGTGTGGTCATGCAAAATGTCTGTGTCTTGACATGTGCTCACTGGGCGCACGTCACGAAAACGTGGTGCAACACAATCCCACGCTTAGAAACCACTCGATGGGGGGGGGGGGAGGGGGCTGTTGAGCAGCAGGAGGAATGGCAGCTTAAGTTCTAGTACCAGTAACATTCTTAGTTTTAATATATCCATCAATGTGCTTGCGAATGAGGACTAAAGAGAATGCATAGATTCAGAGTGCCCTCATGCATCCTGTGTTCTAACTGCAACCCGAGGCGTGCAGCGAAAGTGTCCAGTTGGAACGCCCAGATACGAATTGTCAGGCGGATGATCACGGCCTGACACGCAAATCCGTAAGAGGGGGAATACCTGCCATGTAAACCAGCCCTTTGGAGCCCTGGAAAGGGCTGTTCGTTTGAGACCCTTGCTCATGCCCACGCCTTAGCAGTGGAAAGTTGGCCGTGGCAGAGTGAGGGACGACGTGGACTGGCGAGTACACCAAAGTATCAGCAGCCGGTGTACTGGTGGAACAGAGGCAGACACCAGCTGCGGGAGGAGCGGAGCTCTGCGGCTGCCGGAGAAGAGGTGAGGGGGTTGGACTCAAGCCTTTGAGCAGCAGAGTCCAAGGCCAGACACCGTACTACGCCCAGTGCCCTGGGGGTCTTCCGGGGCACGCTGCCCGCTTCCCCTGCCCAGGCTGCAGTGAGACTGCAAATATTAAGAGCAGGCCGCTCACTCCATGAAAGACCGACCCCTATATCTCATACCCAACTGGAGGCAAGGACCGGTTATACTGGGCCCTCAGGCACAATATCCTGGGGGCCAGCTGGCAAACACCTACCCGAACTAGTAGCAAACCCAGGGGGTGAGAAGTCACCACATTTGCAGGCGCTGGAGGGGCCATTAAGCTGGCTGTACACAGCAATATCTATAAAGTCACTCTGGGGGCAAAGAGCACCACGAAGCCCACACAACAGGTATCCTACCCACTCACACTTCTAGCCAACGCCTGAACTCAGAGTCCCTTGTATGGCCCAAAACTGGCAGATTAAGAAATTCAAAAAGTGAGGAGGTGGACGACATCCCAAGCCGCTACCACAGGGCGAGACTTGATCCTCAATTGTCAAACAATGCTGATTGCACGCCACGGGCTATACTATGCTATTACAGCAGCGAAGATCTGCAATTTGCTCCTTTTTGAGACTGGCAGATGTGAGTGCCTACTCCAAGGGCCAGGCAGGGTTTGGTGGGACAGCTCAGAGCGGGTGACACCCTATGGGCAACTTACGACCCAAGCAGCCTCATCGACAACTAGATCTGGTGGGAAACCCCGGGTCTATTAAAAGAAACCTGCTGAGAGAATTTGGTTTGAATCAAAATCATTGGACATCAGGAGCTGAGGCGCGCTTTGGTGTGCTTTGTGGGGTGTACAAAGAGTGGATAGGCGGTCCAGGATGACCAAAGGCGATGGGAGGCAACATGCACCAATGGACTCCTTTACCAGTAACTGTACCCCAGGATCCAGACCTGCGACTGCAGAGCAGGTTGGGACCTCCGCCCCCCACGAACAATGAGACTCTAGATGATCAGTTGATGACAGCGATGCAAAGTGGAATGCTGACAGTCAACGTCAAGCTGGATGATATTGTAGCCATCATTGGTCTTTAAAATCCAAGCTTGAGAAAGACTGGTCCTATTAATGAGGCAGAGCAGAGGATAAGCACTGTTGACATGGTGAGCCAGCACGATCAGGATATCACAATACTTAAAGCCGAACTCAATAAGACTTGTGGGAAAGGTGATTATCTTGAATCACGCTCAAGACGAAATAACATACGTGTTGGAGTACACGAGGCTTCATGCAGGAGCCCAATGGAACCCTTCATAGAAAATGTGCTTAAGACCTTATTTGGGGATGATCAATTCTCCAATAATTTCTTGGTCGAACAGGCCCACTGCACTCTAGCCCCGATCACCAGACCGACAGCCCCACCACGTACCATAATAGCAACAATCCTTAACTATAGGGACAGAGGCCACATCCTAAAATGATCAAGAGAATGTGGGACACTCCACTATGAAGCTAACAATATAAACACGTACACTGAATTTGCAGCTGGAATACAGTGACAAAGGAGATCATATGACTATTTAGAGCCAGGCACATCCGATACGCCCTCATGTTCCCTGCGAAATTGCACATTCAGCATGGAGGAAGGGCACATGTCTTCGAAAACCCACCCAATGCCATGGCTTACATTGAATCATCAATCTCCCTCCTCCCTCCCGACACCCCTGGAGCGCAGAAGAGTCCCTGACCAGGTCCCAGAAGAGAGGGCTGGTCGGAATGGTGGGGAGGTTTGATGGTGGAATGTTACATTGCCGTGGTTCTGATCTATATTACATACAGGCACACGGAAAAATGTTTGTTAAGTAGCCATGGATGCAGCAGTTGGGCCGGTTGGCTGGTGTTCTGCTCTAGGCTCAAACTCTGGATGTTTTCATTCAAAGTTCAAAAAAGGACATCATCAAGTTGGGGCGGGGGGGGGGGTTCGAGTAAGTCGAGGGAAATGTTGGAGTAAAGAAGCTGGGGCAACAGGCGGGTGGGAGGCTGGTTAAGTAAAAAATGGCTTAAAAGCAGACAACAGCAGGCTGATGGGTGGACTTCGTGGTTGCAACACCCCGATTAACTTACGCAGTTTAATGGTTCATAATTGCTCCTCACTAAGAATAAAATGCCGGGTGAAGTGATTGACCAAATGTCTTGGAATGTCTGGGGCCTGAGCGATCCAATTAAGGCCAGCAAGGTTTTAGAATAATTGACAAGACATGCTCCTAAAATAGTAATGTTGCAAGAGAAACATGCACTGGGCCCAGTGAATACTGGTTTTGCATACAATTGAGGGAAGCAGAGATATTACACAACCTACTAATCTCAAGCCAAAGGAGTACTAATCATGATACACTGCACACTACCTTCTCATGAAGAGGAGGTGCGGCAGGATCCTGAGAGTAGATGTGTCATAGTGAGAGGAATACTAGCTGGGGAAGTGGTCATTGTAGTAAATACTTGCAGCCCGAATTTAGATGGATATGGGTTTCTTCTCCCAGGTGTCAAAATAATGCTTTGGATGGATGATATTCCCAATTTCTCTGAAGGGAGTGTGGGGGTGGATTTTAATATGATTTTAGATGTATGTTTGGACTGATCGAGCACCACCCGGTGTGAACCGTCTACTCTAGCCAGAATGATTAAGCAAACATTGTACCAACTAGAGCTTAGATGTATGGAGAAATGTGCATCTGGATGTAACAGAATATACATATTACTCTACAGTTCATGATGCAAGGTCACTGATCGATATTCTGGCTGCTCTCGGCTAGATTGGCACCATGCATGCGTGGCAGCAGAATTCTGGTTTGCACCCTGTCCGATCACTCCCCAGTGGCACCATCACTTGTGAAGGGCAACTTACCACGACCTCGATTCCCATGAAGCATGCCAAGGGCTATGCTCACCAACTGCGTGCTAGTGAAAATCTCAGCAAGAAAATCGAAATTTGGAGTTAAACGAGGGGTCAATCCCAAAGTGCACCACAATATGGGAGACCTTTAAGGTCTGGCTGAGAGGCACAATGATTTCAGTCACAACTGGGACACTAAGCACCATCAGAAGAGAGCTGGCGGAAGTAGAAGCCGCTCTACGAAGGAGAATGAACATGGTATAAAATCAGACCAAGCACTACTCGCGGTGATAAAGGGCAACCTGATCAAGTTACAAGACCTACCTGATCAAGAGATACGCTACATGGCCAAGCCTTCCCAGACGAGGCGCTATAGTGAAGACAGACCTGGGTGCTTACGGGCAAGAATAGTTAAAACTGAGAAAGGGATAGTGCCCATTACAGGAATTTTGGGATCTAATAGGGAACTCCTAACAACTGAAGTGATTATCGAGAAATTCCTTGGATATTACAGTAAACTATACGCTAACGTAGACATTCCCCTCATTGGCACACCCGCTCCTTCCTTTCCTGCCTCTCTTGGCCCTCTTCCTGCTCCCACTGGTGAAGCTAAGAACCTCAGAGTCATCTTTGACTGCACACTCCTCTTCTCACATCTGACGTCTCTAAGAAGTCACACTAGCAGCTGCACCTCAGAGGTATTCTTCCTTTCTTCTCCTTCCCCCAGAAGCTCACCGTCTCCAGTGCTCTGGTTCTCTCTAGGCTGGACTACTGCAACAGCCGCTTTATAAATCTGCCTGCTTCGACTCTCTGCCCTCTGCAACTCATCCAGAAAAGGACTGAGACTTGTCCTTGGCCTCAAGCCCAGGGATCACCTTTCCAGGACTGAAATCTCAACATTAGCTCCCAGTGGCTGTGAGTATTAAGTTCAAAACTCTCTGCATTGTCCACAAGGTCTTCTGGGGCCTGGCGCCTCAATACCTTCAACACTCTTCCTAAATATCTTCCTTCCCGAGCTCTTGGCTCATCCGCCTTCAGCTCCCTTAGGGTCAGTCTCTTCTCCAAGCAACGAGTTGGTGGTAGATCTTTCTTCAGCTGGGTCCTCCTTTTGGAACAGCCTCCCTGAAACCTGAGGAGAATCATCTCTGGTGTCCGGAAGCACCTCAAAACCTCTATGCTTCTGCTTTTTCTCCTCCTCTCCCCTGCTGACTTCCTGGCTGAAACTGCACTGGTTACCTGATCACCTTCTGATCTTGGGCCCAGGTCCCCTCCCATGCCAGTCGCACACCTGTATTGCCTTCCTGGCAACCCCAGCATTTGGGGACTGTTTGTGTATCCGTACAGTCCCACTACCAGCACTTGACACCTGTTGTCTGCACTTACCCTTGCACTTGCCATACTTTTACTATTTATTTATTCTATTAACCATGTACTGCACTATCCCTCCCCCTCGCACATTCCCACTTCCCCCTCTCATGGACTTGCACCATCTGAATGACACCTGGCCTAGTAGGATCGTTGTCTGTCTTCCCTGTGTCCCCCCTCCCTTGCCTCGTTGCGCCACAAAACTTGTGTATATGCGCGTTATAAATGCATCATCATATGACGCGTACGGTAGATGAAATTGAATCTTCTCTACAAGATATCCCCCTTCTGGACCTTTCCCCAGAAGCAAGGACGGCTCAAACACTATTAACATTGAAGAAATATCCAACACAATCAATATGCGTGCACCAAGCAAGGCCCCTGGACCGGACAGGTTAGATAAAGAATTATATAAGGCCTACCCCGCCCCCCCCCCCCACACACACACACACACCCTTGGCACATTGCTGAAGGTATGGGAGGCGGCTCTGGCAACCGAGAAGTTGCCCCCCCACTCTTACTGAGGCAATCATTACAGTGTTGCCAAAGACAGGCAAACCAGCGAGCGAGATCACTTCCTACAGACCGCTGACAATTAATAGTGACGCCAAGATCCATGCTACATTACCACACATTTCGCGCTCTAAAACACTTGTGTACGAGCGCGATAGAAATAAAATATCAATCAAAAACACAAGCCTTACCTTATACACTCAGATCAGTCAGGATTTATCCCAACTAGATCAACAGCCCTTAACCTACGACAAGTCTTTGGCCTAACATCCCAAATTGACCAGCAGGCTAAAGCAGTGGCAGCATCGCTTGATGTAGAGAATGCATTCGACTCCATGTCTTGGAATTACCTGTTTGAGGTACTCCAACACATTTGTTGTAATAATCGCCAAACCCAAAACGTCAAACTTTTGTATACAAACCCAATAAATAGAATAAGGCCTGCTAGAATAAGGTCTAACAGGCCCTTTCTCAGACATTAACACTCAAATGGGAAATCATTCCGGGATGCCCATTTTCACCATTACTGTTTGCACTCATAATAGAGCCACTTTCACAACAGTTAAAGCAACAGCACGCACAAAGGGGTATACACATAGCGGGACTGCCCCAGATCTCCTTATATGCGGACACCCTACTGTTTTATAAGGAACCCAGGAGGTACACTTGGGACCGGTCATGGCTGAAGTGGCCAAATTAACCAACAATTCAAATTATAAAATTAACACCAAATCTGAACTTTTCCCATTGACTGAAACCACTAGAATGCCGACCGACTTCATGGGGCTCAGATAGACCCCCAACAAGCCTTAAATACCTGGAGTTGAAGGTAGCGCACACTCAGCAGTCCCTTTACGAACTGAACCACAAGTAATGACATGCATTACTCACTGTAATGGCATGTCTGATGATTTTATCTGCTTAGATTCACATGTTGTGCATATGGTTCAACATCCAGTGATAACCGCAGAGTATTGCATCTCTTCTTTCGGGGACCGAAAGGGGACGTCAGCATAGGTGTGTCTGTAATACTATCACTATCGTGACGTGTAGTGTACCCAAAATCCCTCATGCGCCGAGATCTCTCAGATTGTATTTTTTTCTGCCATGAGGGAGCCCAAGGCTATTGTGAGTGAGTATATGAAGCAAGAAAGTAGTGAGACGTCTATGTTCCTTCAACCCCGAGTGGGGAGGTAGGGAGGGCGAACGTGAATCTAAGCAGATACAATCATCAGAAATGCTATTACAATGAGTAATGCAGGTCTTCTGATGCTTGTTAATCTGCTTAGAATCACATGCTGTGCATAGACTAGCAAGCAGTACCCGGAGTTGGTGGTGGGTTGTGAGAAGGAACAGTAGAGAAAAGATGTCTTACTACTTCTTGTCCCACCGAAGAATCATACCAAGAATGAGTTTCTAGGCAATAGTGTTTTGTAAAGAGGTGTACCGAACTCCAGGTTGCAGCTTTGCAAATGGACTCTAGGGGAACATTTGCAATGAATGCTATGGAAGCCCCAGTGCCCAGAGGAATGCGCTCTAGGCTTGAAGGGCAGTTATCTCTTAGCAAGAGCGTAACACAGTTTGATGCATTTGACAATCCACCTTGAACTGATCGAAAAATTGGTTTGTCTTCCTCAGTGATTTAGTTCTTTCCAGGTAGAACATGACTGCCCTGCGCACATCTAGTGGGTGTAGGCTTCGTTCGCCCAGGCTAGTGGGATTCTGGAAAAAAGTAGGTCGTTCAACCGATTGTTTCACATGGAATTCGAGATGAATTTAGGTGCAAATCTGCAATGCGTGCGTAGAACTATCTTATCGCTGTGGACTCCAACAAAAGGGTCTAGAACCAAAAGGTCATGTCGTTCGCTAACCCTTCTAATAGAAGAGATAACCACTAGGAAGGCCGTCTTGTAAGTAATGGATGCAACAGATGGAGCGGATGGAGATGGACGGAGCAGGTAGAGCGAACGGAGCAGGTAGAGCAGACGGAGCAGGTAGAGCACAGAGCGGATCAAATGAATTGGATGGAACGGATGGAACACTCTAAACAGATGGGAAGGCTGAAATGGAAATACGGAATGGATAGACTTGTTTATGTGAATGAAGGATTGAGTGATGGAATGGATGGAAAGACTAGTAAACAAAATGACGAACCAGACGAAATGTATGAACAGACGAAGTAAAATGAACTGAGTGAATAAAATGGATAGAATAGATGGTACAGATGGAATGCTCGATCTCAACCACCAACTGACAACCATCATATCACAATACCACGCTTACTCTCTCCTATACACCACCATTCAAATAGAACACAGCAATACTATGACACATTCGGTATAGCTGTTCTCATACTAACACCTGCCACATGCTCATCCTAATTAAACACAGCAAGCTGAGCACACAGCCAGCTTAAGCATTCTCCTCAGGCCTAACGCATCAGAAATCAGTCTGGGCGTCAACCCGCCAGAATGAACACATACCTGACCTCCCAACCACCACACCTACCGTTAAGAAGCAGCTATCATGCAACTGCCACACCAGCTGCACACATATCCGGTGCACCAACGCACCTTATGACCATCTCTCTCTCAACTGACTTGAGCTACGGTTCCCGAGGGTGTTCAATCTACCAGCACTTTGAGATCATACCAATGATACATAAGGCGCTATATAAATGCAAAGTTTATGCATTGGCTCAAAGGGAGATCCCGCGAGTCTGGTTAAAACCACATTTAGATCCCATCCAGGAGCTGGGTGAGAAATGGGGGGATGAATCCTCTTAACCCCTTCCATAAAAGCTTTAATTACTAGTATTTTCCACCACAACACCTGTTGTGACTTGGTGTAGGCTGAGAGAGCAGCAAGATTAACTTTAAGGAAATTGAAGACCAACCCTGTGTCTAACAAATGGGTTAGGTACAGCACAATGTGCGTGGGTGAGCAATCGATGGGATTGATGCCCTTGGTATTACACCAGATGACAAACCGTTTCCATTTGCTGGAATATCAATAGTGGGCATTAGGTTTCCTAGCTTCCATGAGAAAGTCCATGCATCTCTGAGGGAGCTGAACGTGTCCAAACTATGACCTCAGGAGCGAAGCTGCTAAATTCAGAGTTTGTGGGCATGGGTGTAGGGTCTCCCCCTTGTCCTCAGACATGTTGTACGGGCAGGGTAGTTTTACTGGTGGGGAGAGGGACATTTCCATCAGATGAGCAAACCAGGGTTGGCGGGCCCACATGGGGGCTACCAATATTGGTGACTGGTTCCTGATGCATCTTGTGCACCATCTTGTTGAGTAGTAGAGTTGGGGTTGGGGGGGGTGGCGTAAACAAATTTCCATGACCATGTTATCCAGAGCCCGTTCCCCTTGGAGCGGTTCTGGGGGTACCTGGAGGCGTAGTCTTGACATTGGGCGTTTTCCTGAGTTGCAAACAGGTCGATCTCTGGGAAACCCCATTCTGCGAAGATGTTGGAGACGATGTCTTCGTGCAGACACCATTCGTATTTTATGGTCAGTGGGAAATCTCTGCTGAGCACGTCTGCCAGAGGATTGCGTTCCCCTGGAACGTGCTGGGACAACAGAAACATCTTGTGTTTGAGAGCCCACATCCAAATGTTTTGGGACAGCTTGGATAGCCCTGGAGTCTGTGTGCCCCCCTGTTTGTTCAGGTAATACATGGCTGTGGCGCCGTCTGTCAGAACCAGCACTGTCTTGCCTTGTAGTTGCGTTTCAAAGGCTTTCAATGCCTTGAACACCGCTAACAGCTGCAGTAGATCTATATGGTTGGATGCTACTTGTGCGGACCACACTCCATGCGCTGTCTGCTGAAGCAGGTGAGCTCCCAATCACGTGAGAGAGGAGTCTGTCGTGAGAGTGGCTTCCACTGCATGGGTGGTGAAGGTTTCCCCTTCAAGAGGTTTTCCCTCGACCACCACTGCAGAGAGAACGAGGGCTAGCGAAACTACCAGATCTTCCCATTGTCAGCTGGCCTGACACCACTGGCTGTTGAGCCACTCTTGCATGGGACGCATGTGCAGCCGCGCGTGGGGAACCAAGTATATGCATGACGCCACCATACCTAGCAAGCGCATGGCTTTGCGAACCGTCACCTCCCGACTAGCTACATATTGAGGGATCTGAAAAAGCATGTTCTGAACCCTCTCGTTGGAGGGGAAGACGAGGCCATCCTTCGTCCTATTAGAGCCCCCAGAAATTCTTTTACTTGACTGGGGACTAAACTGGATTTTTTCTCGTTGATGGAGAATCCCAGGCAGAACAGGTGGTTTACGGTCTTCTGGGTGTTCAAAAAGCATGTGTTGTAAGAGTCCCCTGTATTAGCCAGTCATCGAGGTAAGGGTAAACCGGGACGGACAGTCTGCGCAGGTGTGCTGCCTCTACTGCCAGGACCTTTGTAAACACCCTTGGCGGAGAGGCGATGCCGAAGGGGAGCACTTAGAATTGGTAATGCCGGTCCTCTATCATGAACCTTCGATATTTCCTGTGCGCTGGCAACAATGAAATATGAAAGTAAGCATCTTTCATGTGCAATATTGCCATGTGGTCCCCCTGTTTCAACAGTGGGATCAACACCTGTATCCTTGCCATACAACATTTTTGAGGTTTTATAAACTTGTTCGCTGGGCGCAGGTCTAGAACAGGGCACATGGTGAGGTCTTTTTTGGGTAAAAGGAAGTACACTGAATAAATACCCTTGGTTTACCTGAAGGATAGGGACGGCTTCCATGGCGTTCTTTCCTAGCAGCGCTTCCACCTCTTGATTCAGGATCTGCCGATGGGCCGGTGAGAGGCGCTGTGAGCGTGGCGGTCTCAACTGTGGTGGTCGGGCGAATTCAACGCAGTACCCGTGGGCGACGGGCTTTATGACCCACTGGTCTGAAGTTATCCCATGCCGTGAGGAAAGATGTTAAATGCCCCCCGACTGGGGTGACATGGGAGGGGACCTGGATCTGTTGGGCATTTCTCACCAGAGGCTGCAGCTTCTCTGGGATTGGGGCCTCTACCTCTGGCTTTGCCGTAGACCCCTAGGTGGGTAGTAGTCGGGGCTTCCTGATGTTTGTCCAGAATTATAGTTTCCCGTGCTGCAGTTCTGACTTGCACGGGACTGCCGTCAAAAGGAGTAACGAGAACCACCAGCCCTTTGAGGGGGGGGGTTTATGAGTTATTTGTTGCAAGGACTTAAGAGTCTCATGCTCTTTCTTGGCCGTCTCCAGGGCATCGTTGAACGCTTTTCCGAAGAGATTGGTCTCTTCTATGGGTTTGTTGAGAGCGGCCTGTGTTTCAGGCTTGAACCCCCGAGTTGCGAAGCCAAGCATGCTGCTTGAGTAAAGTGCCCCGGGCCAGAGACCTGCCTGCTGTCTCAGCAGTGTCTAGAGTGTTCTTGATTATATTCCGATTTGCCTGCCTGCCCTCGGCCACAATGGTGAGAAGCCTGGTTATGCATGAGGTGTATGCACGCTTACCTAGGGCGTACAAACTTGGATTCCTTATCCGGAGGTGCCTCCCCCGTAGCAAGGGGTACCCCTGCCTGTTTCCAGGTGGTATTGACTACCAAGGTGTCAGGGGTGGCATGGCCTTTAATATATTGAGGGTCCACTCCTGGTTCACTGCTCGTGTCTGAGCTGGCATGACCAGGGAGGGGGCCATCTTTTAACAGCATTTAGGATGGGAATGGCTTGGCTTGCGGGGGAGGTTGGGGGGTGGGGGGGGGGAATTCCTTGAGATTGTCCTCCACAGTCTTGTTCGGGTACCGCCTACAGAGTAGTGATCTGAAAGTGATCTGCTGCCTTCCTTAAGATGAATTTGAAGGCCATTTGGGTGGATAGAGGAGAATCTAGGCTTAGCACATCAATGTCCTGATCTTGCGTGTGGATCGTCCATGGATCCGTTTCCACTTGCTGGGTTTCCTCCCAGTCGTCCATGGCATCCGCCTGGTCCTCAGGGTAGTCCTGCAGGAAGGAAGGGTCGTCTTCTTCGCTGTAGATGTTCTGTTAAGTGTCGATCTGGACCACATCTTCATGGTGGACAGAAGCCGAGGGCTGTGGCAAGATTTTCTTGGAAACGTGAAGCTGATCTTAAGAGGGTCTTCACAAGATCTCTTAGGATTGTCTCGCTTTCTGAGCATCCTTCCCCTTTCAAGACGATCCATGGACCCTTCGAATTTCTCCCTTGTCCACTTAGAGGAACCAGAAGGGCTTAAAGGTGGAAAAACGTAGTTTTCCGCCCTTTGGCGTTGAAATTTGGCTCCAAGGGTGTTGGACAGAGTTTGCAGACTGTCCTCATAGGTTTCGCGAGTATCGGGCCACCACAGCGTGTCATTAGACTTGTCCGCGGCACGCTCCATGCATTTCGACAGTGTAGGTACCAGCCCAACTGCAGAGTAATTCTGGCGATACTGTCCTCAATCTCCGCCGAATCGGTGTGAGTTAACGGGTTAGAAGGCCTAGCGGTAGATTTTGCGCCTGGGGAAAGGCTGTGAGGCCCAGTAGTAGGTTTTGGGCCTACCAAGCCTTTAGGGTCAGTCGGAGCGTTGAATGACCGCGCTTTGGCGTGTAAACCCGATTTAGGGGTAGCGCCCTTGTTTTTGGAGTGCCCAGTCGCAAGACGCTGCTGCGGATGCGGGGAAGGCTGCTGATCTACCCGATCAGAGGAATCTGCTGACATTTTCGACAGCCCTGTTGGCGCTTTCACCTTTTTTGACAAAACCTTCGAAATCAGTGGTGGGGTTGTGTGCTTAATGTTTTGTGGTATTTGTACACCACTGTAGCCGGGTTTTGTCCCTGAAGCGAGACATGCATCAGACCTTCAGGGGTTGGGGACGGGCGTGGCAGACCAAGAAGTGTGTGCCTCAAGGTCTATAAAATCCAATACGGATGTTTGGTCATCAGAGGCGCCTTCATCACTTTCGGCGGGTGTGGCGGTGGGGGAAGAGAACTCAGCCCGCGACATACTGTAGGTGGCTCACCGCTTTACACGGCACTCCTTTAGGGTCTTAGGCCGAAGGAGCTTACAAGCCGCACACCGATTCTCGTTGTGATCTAAGGGGAGACAAAAATTACACATTCTGTGCTCGTCTTTCCACGGGTATCTGACCCTACACTTATGGCAGAAGCTAAATGGTGTCCTTTCCATAGCGAAAGGTATAAACAAAGATGACCAGACCTAGAGGGCAAAGAGGGGGAAGAGGAAAGACATAACAAAAGATATTGTCCCCACAACCCCACTCTCCCTATTGTGTAGGCAGGCCAGGGGGCCCGGCCACGTGGATGACTCAGCTGCCGGATCTTAGGCGCCTAATCCACCGCACCAGAAACTTTCCGTAGTCTCCGTCGAGGTTGTTATTTCACCTTAAGTCACTTCAACAGCGTTAAACAGACAAAGTCGGAATAAAGATAAACAATGTCTCTTATGAAGAGCTCCGCTAAAGTGCGACCAGTATCTGGGCGGAAAAAAACAATCTTAGGGAACTCTGCGCATGAGGGGTTTTGGGTACACTACACGTCACAATAGGGATAGTGTTATAGACACGCCTAGGCCGACATCCCCCTTCGGTCTCTGAAAGGCCAGATGCAATACTCTGCGGTTACCATTGGATGTCGAACCATATGCACAGCATGTGATTCTAAGCGTATAAACAAGCATCAGAAATAAGAATACACTCACTGTAAAGCTGATGTCACTATACAGCACACTATCCCTGTAAACAATGGTTGTGGTACCCCAAGCGCCTATATTTTACAAGCATAACGGTATGGCTGGGTACATTTTTTTCTTCGTAAAACACTGATCCATGGCAGTACACTTTGTATGGGGAAAAGGAGTGCCTTGTATGAGCTGGGAGAGGCTGACAGTCCTATGAAAGGGGCAGCCTCGCCGCCCCCGACTTTGATTTGTATAATCTTGTGGCCCAAGCACAATACGCAAGTTACTGGTACACATTACCCCATAGACCGGTACACACAGACATTGAACGGTACAAAGCTGCCCCAACAGACCCCAAAGCAGTCATCTTGGATGACCACTACAAATACTCGTGCACATTCGACCCAGTGCGTGCGTCAGAGGCATGGGTCAGACCGTTCAAGCGCCACAAAATTGTTGTCCCATATAGCATAACAATCTGACTCTGGAACTGCCCCATTCTCACCACCCCCCCCCCCCCAACCTTCTTGTGTTAAATTACCCCTTTTGGAAAAAAGGTTTGTTGGATAGTTGTCCAAGAGATTTCAGGGTGTCATATTCCTCTAAGGCACTGTTGGGAGCATTCTCAAATGCCTTTCCAAAAAGGGCATTTTAAGTAATGTGGTCTGCATTTCCATCTTAAAGCTGGACTGCCTTAGCCAGGCATGGCGATTAATTAACATGCCTTTGGCTAAGATGTGGCCTGCATCGTCAGCAACGCCTATGTTTTTCGGCATTCAGTTAGGTACTGGTTTGTCCTCCAACACAAGTCTTTAAGAGTTGAGACTTAAGAAGCTCTCGGGCAGCATCAATTTTCCAAAAGGGTGGTACTGTTCTGGTTTGGTAGGCAAATGAGGATGCCATCTTTCCGCCAAAAGTATACATCTTTTTACTTTCCTTATCAGGTGGGGCCTCTACAGAGGCCAGAAGCGTGCCTTCTCTCTTCCTGGCCGTAGTAACCAGGGAATCTGGTTTTAGTGGACCCTTTATGTACAGAGGGTCAGTAGGGGTCGCCTTAAATACTTCCTCGGTGCAGTGGTTGACCATTCTTGTAAGGTTCGATGTTCAGAGGGAAGGCTAGCATGCCTTTGGATATATTGCAGAAGGGGAATACATTGTCTCCAAGAATGTCCTCTACATAATCCCTGTCAATGTGGGCCTTCTGGGTGTCTATTTAAAAATGTTGGGTGGCCCTGAGGAGCAGCTCCTAATACTGGAGCAGCCACTGGCTGATACTGATCTTCTGGGGACTGGATGACGTAGATGTCATTGTCATAAAATTGGTCCAAACTATACTGGTCCTCCTGGGAACCAGGATCCTGAGAATTTGTGGGCTTTACAATATAGGGATTCCGAGAGGGTTCAAGGGACTGAAGTAGCAGGGGTTTGGATGGAGACGTTGGTCTGAAATGTCCAGGCGTGGCACCTTGGTAGGTGGCTCATCCCTGGCTACTCTTCCTCTTTGGGTAGGACTCTGAAGGTTTTTGAGTGCTTCAGGGTGCCGGTCCATGAAGTCTAAAAACACTGACATTCTCCTTGTGACCCTATCGAAACTTTCTGGGGTCCACTCAGTTAACTTGGGACATACTGAGGGGGTAGGAGCGTTTTGGAAGGCTGAAGGCTCCCTGTGATGCAGTGCCCCAGGAAGGGTGTCCTTAGAGGGAGTAAAGCCGCTATCTAGGGAGGTAGCAGGCAGGGATGGATGGTTAGGGCGTCAAAGATTTGGGTGATGAACATTTGGGACTTTAAACGTGTGACGGGGACATGCTTAATGAGTTCCCTCATTTTGGGTTGTGTTTCGAGGAGGCACCGAAACGCTGTTCGGCACAATCCCTGGTGCACGTGAAAGAAGGGCCTTTTTAGGTGCAGTGTCTGAAACAGGCCTGGTCGGCAACTGCTTCGGAGACTAGTTCTGCAGCAAACACGAAGTCTATGCTGCCTTCAAAGCTCACCCGCCCCTGGCCCCGACACATCTATGGAGGCCTCGATTTGCATGGCGTGGGCGGTCCAGCGTACGGTTTGAATGTCATTCAAGGTTTTCGGACAGAAAAACCTGCAGGACTTGCAGTTCTTTTTCATGGTAATCCCTTAGCAGACAGTGATTGCACACTTTGTGCGTGTCTTTCCAGGGATATTTCCTGTTACAGGATGGGCAGAACTTAAATGGTGCGTTTTCCACAGTGAGTGTAAAAGGCAACGCAGCGATGAAAGGGAAGATAAGGGGTCAGATGAGGCATTCTCTAAAAGGAAAAGTGCAAGACATCCGACCCCCACTCTCCCTACTCTATTGGGCCGAGGTCTGTGTATGACGCAGTCCTGGTGCGCCACGGCGATACGAGCTTAGACTGAGATTGAGCCGTCTGTCCAAAGCAACCAAAGCAGTTAGTGCAGCAGGCGATGGAAGGTTGTTGAAAGAATAGTAAGAAATTCTAATATTAAACTTTCTAATCAAAGGCATTAGCCAGAACTCTGCAAACTAACTGACTACGATGGCGGACAAATATAATTTGAGGGACCTCTGCGCGTGAATGACTATGGGTACAGTTGACGTTGCACTATGGATAGCATTAGTAACACGCCCAGTCAACGTCTGAGTTTTCGAAACCAAATCATTTAATACTCCGAGACTACCAATAGATGTCATTCTAAGCATAGCATGTGATCTAAGCAGATCCACAAGCCTCAGAAGGGATACATTACTCACCGTAATCGTATTGCTGATGCTTGTATCTGCTTAGATTCACATGCTGTGCATAGGCCGACATCTAGTGGAAGCTGCGGAGTATTAGTTTGTTTTTCGAAACTCGAAAATGGGCGTCGGCACAGGGCGTGCCAGTAATACTATCCCTAGTGTGACGTCCACTGTATCCAAGATCCCTCACGCGTCTAGGATCCTCAGATTGTATTTTTTCTAACATGAGGTAGCATGAGGAGTAGCGTGAGTACAGATAATCCAAGCAGCTAGACAGAAAGGTAAGACTACAAGCAATCATGCGCCTTCGCTCAGAGGGGAGGAAGGGTGGGTCGCATGTGAATCTAAGCAGATACAAGCATCAGAAATACGATTACGGTGAGTAATGTATCACTTCTGAGGCTTCGTGGAATCTGCTTAGATCACATGCTGTGCATAGATTAGCGACCAGTACCTGAAGGAGGTGGGATGTGAGAAGGGTCATGAGCAAATAAGTGTCTTAGAACCGCTTGTCCCACTTGAGTATCTGCCTTGGAATGGGCGTCAATGCGTGAATAGAGCTCCAAGTAGCTGCTTTGCAAATGGTGTCAAGGGGTACATTTGCAATGAAAGCCAGAGTGGCCCCAATGCCTCTTGTCGAGTGGGCTCTTGGCGTGAAAGGCAGAGTTCTTTCAGAGAGTGAGTAACACAGCTGGATACAGTTAATAATCCACTTCGAGATGGCACCTTTAGAGACGCGATCCCCCTCTCTGCCTGTAGCTACAGAGACAAACAGTTGATCTGTTTTTCTTAGCGGTCTGGTTTTATTTACATAGTAGAGGACCGCCCTACGCACATCTAGGGTGTGTAGGTTCACCTCAGCCGAGCTTTGTGGGTCCTGGAAGAAAGCAGGAAGCTCGATGGACTGGTTTACATGGAATTTTGATATAAATTTAGGTGAGAACCTAGGATGTGTGCGTAAAACCAGTTTGTCTTTATGGACAGTAAAGAAGGGTTCCTGCACTGACAGAGCCTGAATTTCACTGACCCTTCTTATGGAGGTAATGGCTACTAAGAAGGCCGTTTTATAAGTCAGGTGTTTGAGACTGCTTTTATGCATGGGTTCGAAAGGGGGGCCCATGAGCTTGGCTAGCACCACGTTAAGGTCCCACCCTGGTGGTGGGTTTGAAATAGGAGGGTGAAGTCTCTTTACTCCTTCCATGAAGGCTTTAACTACTGGTACTTTCCACCACGAAACCTTGCTTTGGGAAGTGGTGTAAGCAGACAGGGCTGCCAGGTGTACTTTCAGTGAGTTAAAAACCAATCCTGCATCTAGCAGGTGGAGCATGTATGTAACAATAGTGGAAGGAGTGCAATCAACCGGGTTGATTTGTTTACTCTGGCACCAGATAACGAACCTCTTCCACTTGTCAAAGTAACAGTGCCTTGTGTTTGGTTTCCTAGATTCCTTTAGGATGTCCATACACCTCTGTGGCAAATTGAGATGTCCAAACTCTATGACCTCAGGAGCCATGCTGCCAGGTTCATTGAGTTGGGTTGCTGGTGCACTGTTTGACCTTTGTGCTGGGACAATAGGTTGTACCAGGCTGGAAGTTTGATGGGCTCGCACACCGCCATCCTGCGTAGGTGTGGGAACCACGGTTGTCTTGCCCACATGGGAGCAACTAGGACGAGCGTCATCGATTCCCTGTTCATCTTGTTCACCACTTTCCTGATGAGGAGTTGGTGGAAAAGCGTACGCAAACATCCCCGACCAGTTCATCCACAGGGCGTTCCCCTGGGAGTCTGGTTGGGGGAACCTGGATGCAAATCCTGGGCACTGTCTGTTTTCGCTTGTGGCGAATAAGTCTATAGTGGGGAAACCCCACTGAGAGGAGATATCTTCTACGACCTCTCGGTGTAGAACCCATTCCTGTTCCTCTGGGAGGGAGTCTCTGCTCAGAGCATCCGCTAGGGAATTGAGCTCCCCTGGAACATGTTGTGATGACAGGAAGATGTTCTGGATATGGGCACTCAGACGGATTTTCTGGGCAAGCTTGGACAGATTTGGCGAGCGAGTCCCTCCTTGCTTGTTCAGGTAGAAAATGGCTGTTGTGCTGTCCATCCGGATTTGCACTGACAGGTTTAGTAGGTGGGGCTCGAACGCCTGAAGCGCTCTGAATACTACCAGAAGCTCTAGCAGGTTGATGTGGTTCTTGGCCACTGAGTGAGACCAGAGACCCTGAGCTGTGTGGTGGAGATGGCGAGCTCCCCAACCCGTCAGACATGCATCTGTAGTGACTACTGCCTGTACTTCCGGATTGTAAAAGGGTTTCCCCTGTGCAAGATTCTCTCTTGTCCACCAGTGAAGGCTTTGTACCAGTGTTGGTGAAACGACCACTAGATCGTCCCACTGACCAAATGCCTGAGACCACTGTTTCGCCAACCATTCCTGCATGGGACGCATGCGCAGGCGCGCGTGGGGGACCAGGTAAATACATGACGCCATCATGCCCAGTAAACGCATTGCTTTGCGTACCGTTATTTGTTGGCCGGACTGATAATGCGGAATTTGCAGTAGTATATTCCGAATTCTTTCTTCTGAAGTAAAGGTCAACCGCTCGAGTGTCTAGGATTGCTCCTAGGAATTGTTTTGAGGTGCTTGGCACCAGGCTTGACTTTTTCTCGTTGATTGAGAAGCCTAACTCGTG
The DNA here is from genome assembly GCF_040938575.1 of Ambystoma mexicanum. Lineage (NCBI taxonomy): Eukaryota > Metazoa > Chordata > Amphibia > Caudata > Ambystomatidae > Ambystoma > Ambystoma mexicanum. The sequence continues at coordinate 493,725,424 of NC_090936.1, read as the reverse complement.
GAGGAGGTCGATAGTCCTTTGAATGTTTGTCCTGCAAATTCCTGGGGTTTCCCCCGTTATGAGCCAGTCGTCCAGATAAGGGTACACTGGGACTGCCTCCCTGCATAGGTGTGCAGTCGCCACCGCCAGTACCTTGGTGAATACCCTTGGTGGCGAAGCTATCCCGAAGGGCAGTACCTTGAATTAGTAGTGTCGACTGTCCACCTTGAAGCGCAAATACTTTGTGCGCTGGGAACATGGAATAAGCATCTTTCATATCCAAGGTTGCCATGTAATCCCGTTTTTTAGGAAGGGAATTACTTCTTGTAGCGTGGTCATACGAAACTTTTGGGGCTTGACATACTTGTTGGCAGGCCGTAAATCCAATACTGGGCGCATTGTCAAATCTATCTTTGGCACAAGGAAGTAAGTTGAATAAATACCCTCGTTTACCCGGTGTTCCGGGACGAGTTCTATCACGTCCTTTTCTAGCAGAATGGCGATCTCCTCGAGGAGAATCTTCTGATGTTCTAAAGAGTGTACTCTTTGTCGTGGAGGATGGTTCCGGGGACGCTGCAGTAGCTCTATACAATATCCTGTGGATACTGTTGACAGCACCCATCTGTCTGATGTGATCCCTTCCCAAGCTTGGGTGAAGTTGGAAATGCGTCCCCCCTACTGGGGTTGCGTGAGAAGGGACCCTGAACTGAGCATCACTGCTTTGGTGGAGGCGTGCCGGCTCCCTTGCTGGGACTGCCTCTGCCTTTACCACAACCTCTCCTATTACCCCTGCCTTAACCCTGGGTAGACTGTTGGTTGTTGTTCCACTGTGTACCCTGCCCCTGGGAATAGTTAGATCCTCTCTGGGAATTTTGGCCGCGTGGGCAACGAAAATTACTATTCCCTCTTTGGTTAGGGGGTTTATTGGTTAACTGGCCAAGGGACTTGAGTGTTTCGTATTCGTCCTTGGCATTCTTCAGTGCGTCTTCGACCGCCTTACCAAACAGATTGGTTTCGACCGGTTTGTCCAACAACGATGCCTGGGTTTCTGCCTTAAAACCAGACTGCCGTAACCATGCATGTCTTTTGATAACAGTGCCTTCTGCTATCAATCTGCCTGCGTTGTCCGCGGCGTCGAAGGTTGCTTTCAAAATGCAACCAGACACGGCTCTACCCTCTGCGGAAATTCGAGCTAACTGGCCCTTTAAAGGTTCAGGAGCAGAGGCTATGAGTGCTGCGACTTCTTCCCACTGATGGCAGTTGTATCTGGCCAACAAGGTGGTGGAGTTTGCAATCCTTGCTTGATAGGCGGACGTTGAGGCTACTTTCCTGCCAAAACCGTATAATTTTTTGCTCTCCTTGTCGGCAGGAGCTTCGGACGATGACAAGGGTGTTCCAACCCTTTTACGAGTGTTGGTGACAACTAAGTAGTCTGGCTTCAGATGTCCTCTTATATAGAGGGGGTCAGACTGGGCCGCCCTGAAAAGTTTTTCAACCCTGGGATTGACTGCTCTGGTTAGGTTTGGGTTGAACAGGGACGGGTCTATTCTCCGCTGAATGGACTTAAGGATAGGGATGGTCTGGGCAACAGGCCTCCTTTCTCCCACTAACTCTTCTGCGAAGTCCCTCTCCTCCTGGACACCGTGGGTGTCAATATGGAAATGTTCTGCTGCGCGTGCGAGAACCTCGTTTAGGAGGGGTTGGTTATCGACAGGGGAGTCGGTAACCGGGGCTTCGTTCTCTACCGGGGAATCTACTCTGTATGTTTCCGGGTCTTCCTCTTCTTCTACCTGGTCCTCATCATCCCCATAGTAGCCCGTCCCGGTTTGCTCTTCTACGATGCCAAAGTCTTGGTCCTCACCAAAGGAAGCCTCTCCTAGATACAGTGAGTATGGTCTAGAGTAAGGTTGTGCCTCGAAGGGGTGTGACCTTATCGGTGTATCAAACCGGGGCTTTTACTCAGGGGGATAGGATCAGTAGAGCCCGAGGGTGTCGCCCCTTGTGGATCATACGAGAGGAAATGCTCTGGATTTTTATCATAAAAATCAGCCAAAGACGACATCCTTGACATGACCCTATCTATGTCTTCACTCGACCATTTTCTGGAATTGGGAATGACTCTCTCAGCAAGTCTATGGGATTTATCTTGAGTAGATTTGCTGGTCTTAGACATATCAGCAGACGTGGTCTTGTAGGTCTGTTTACGGGGGAGTGGTGTGTTTCACAGGTGTGGAAGAGTGCAAAGGCTGCTTCTTCTGCTGCTGTTTCCCCCCCTCCCCATGAGTGGAAAAATGTTTTCCTTGTCCTTTAGTGGCTCCGGTGGTTTGCGACGTCTGGCGTCTAGGATCGGGGGAAGGGTCCCTGACCTTTGAGCGTGGGACCTCGCTGATTTTGACTGCGGGCTCCGACTCCTGGAGCGCGGCCTGGGGGTGGAAGTCGTCTTCGTCTTCCGACGATCGAACTTCTGTTAGCCTAGAAAGCGAGGCACTCTTGGCAAGAGTGGATGATTGCCTGGAGTCATGCGGCGATCTTGATCGAGAGCGCCCAGAGGACACCGAATCGGACCGTTCTGTTTGTGCCTCTTTCCGAGAACTCGACGTCGTCTAGTCTTGGTTGGACTTCGTGTATTTAGTGTGTGTAGTGTGTGAAGCGCTTGTGTCGCCGGGGGTCTTCCCCATAGCCGCCCTGCCGGACGACCTTCCGAGGTCGGGGACCTGCGCTCGGCTGTCTTTCGACGCCGTAATGCCCTCGCCGTCGCTGAAGGCACCCTTCGCTGGCATGGCCGCCTGCCTGGCCTGGTGGGCCCAACGCTTCGTCGAACTGTCCTTAAGTGTCTTAGGTTTAAACCTACTACACGCTCTGCAGTTCGCTTCGGGGTGGTCCCTCGGCAAGCAGAGATTGCACGTGGCGTGCCTGTCGACCCAAGGGTATTTGCGATTGCACTTGGGGCAGAATTGAAAAGCGGTACTCTCCATATGCACCTTGAGGCAGCAGGCTGTTAAGTGTAGGAAATGTATAAGGTGTACCTATATACCAAGAGTGTAGACTATGTACAACCCCCCACTCTCCCTACTTGCAGGGCCGAGGCCAGAGGCCTTCCAAGGCCGGGGCCGAGGCCAGAGGCCTACCGAGGCCCAAATCCGTCGTGCAGCAGCAGACGGTCGATTTCTTCTCCAGCCGGCGTCTAGTGTCGAAGTTCGACTTTGGGGTGGGGAAGGATATCAATAGATTAATATTTTAAATATTTTATCAAAAGTATGGCTAAGGCCAGGGGGCTCCGCAAAATGCTTCCGACCAGTATGGTGGAAAAAAACAATCTAAGGATCCTAGACGCGTGAGGGATCTTGGGTACAGTGGACGTCACACTAGGGATAGTATTACTGGCACGTCCTGTGTCGACGCCCATTTTCGAGTTTCGGAAAAACAAACTGTAATACTCCGCCGCTTCCACTAGATGTCGGCCTATGCACAGCATGTGATCTAAGCAGATTCCACAAGCCTCAGAAATATATATACACACAAATGACAGGTTTAGTCGGACTCGGCAGACATTACCCAAAAAAACGCAAGCTTGCACACAATTCAATTTTCACTAAATGCCTAAAAGACTCCTGTGGTTGCCTATTTGTGGAGTGACACAGCTGTTAGGGAACGCAGTGGCAGTTGTCCTAATTGAGATTAAGGGCACAAAATAATTCAAGGGGTTATTAGGCTTTCTGTACAAACGTGTCTGGTATAAAAACTCTCCGTTAAGATATCAAAACTGCAACCGGAATCCTGAACCAGATCAGGATGGCAGTGGCAAGTGTTCGAGTCCAATATGCATGGACCAGAGTCCACCGGATCATTAGCAATCAATGACTTAGCTGGTTTCTCTTCTGCCAGAGCAGAAGGAGCTTCCCCACCAGTCTGGTGCATGCAGAAGAGTCTGTACCTGGTGGGGTAAGTGTGGCCAAACTCTTATTCTATGGACTCTCCTGGGCCATTATCTGATCACAGCTAGCCCTACACTTGCTTTCCAGTGCGATATGCCAGTTTCAAACCTGTTTCCACCTTTATGCTCTCCAATGGGGCAACAGGGCCCCCTGGAGCCTTCCTATTCCTATTAACAAAGCAGTGGTTCTCTAGTTATCCCTTCAGATAATGGGGTCCCATTCAATCCATCTTCAAACAATGTAATATCGGTTTATAGACATAATTTCGAATACAAAAATCTCGAAAGTCAAAAAGTAGAAAAAAAAATGTCAAATTTTTTTGACTTTTTTCCAAAATGGGGGGGTTCCCCCAACCACCCCTTTTTTTTTGTTTTAACTTTTTTTTATGTAAACTAGAGCCAAAAAAAATATATCGAAAAAAAATAATTCGACATTTTTTTTCCGACATTTTTGATTCCACTTTGTCTTTCGAAATTTTTCATTCAAAATTATGACTGGACACCGTAATATATCTCTAACACCCTCCTGATGGTACTCTTCAGTCTCCTACCAATATAGTTATCCTCCAATTGCATTTCTTCTCCTTTCTGTAATTCTCACTTGACTCCAAGTCAAATATCTCCTCCATAACATTTCTCTGCTTCTAAATCTGAGCTCTCCTATTTCTCTCCAAGGCAAAGACATCAGTTTAAGGAACAGTCAAATGTTCTCCTTCCTTCCAGGTGATATCCTTTGTCCTCTCTATCAAGCTATTCCTCTTTCCCATCTGATTTAATGTCTCCTTGAACCTCACCACACATTCTATAGATGCCAACAAATCACCTCTAGCCTCCTCACAAAGTTCAGTCAGCCTCTTCTCCACCTCAACTTCTTTTCTTGATGACCACTATTCTTCTAACCACATTTCCTTCGCAGGCGACAGCTTTCAGTTTACTCTCCAAGCCAGTATCCAGGTCTCTGCTCCCAAACAATTAAATGCGAGAACCTTACCCTCCTCTTCTGCACTACTGATATTCCATTCTAATCCCAAAAGCTGTTACTTCAAACCAACATCCCTACATTTGCCCCATTTGTATCACATCTCAGCACTCCTCAGTACCTCCTCTATCCAGGTCTCCACTCCCGAAGTTACTCCCTGAACCTCTAGAAAACCAGGATCTTCTAGTCTGCTGATCTCTGCCTGCCAGCTCTCCCAATACTTAACAGACATGTATGGCTGTTTTTAAAGGCTGCTGACTTCTCCGGTGTGGTACTTACGGGAAATGCCCTGCACCCGTGTAGAAGGTTTGGAGCTGTGCTCTATTTGGGCAATTTGCTTGGGGTGAGGTGGTCTGGGCCAAGCTTACATTAAGCATCACCACTGTTCTGCTTACTTCAGCGTATAAGTCGTTACTGATAACCCTTTGCTAAGTGAAAACTGTGAGATACATTTAGAATGCTTCAGTTGCATAAAAACTAAGTTTGCACCACCGGCAATGGAAAATAGAGTTTATATAGTTTCCTCTCCATGGGCAATACGAAATCACTTGCCGATTATTCAAGCAAACCTGTACACCTGGGACTCCTGTGGCCTGTGTGAGCATAACTCAATTGGATTATCCCTCGACATCAATGTCCAAGGAAAAAAAATAATTTCCGTGCTTCCTGGTAACTTTAAAATGTCGGTTGCTTTAAGGGGGTAGGCCTTCTACCCTACATTAGATATTGGAGTTTGGCCAAGAGGGAGCTCCATGCACCGTAGAACATATTGAGGTCACATTCCTTGGCTTGCTGGCCTACTTCAAAGGGGATCTCAGAATTCCTGTAATTTCCCCTTGCCAGAGGTAAACCTGCATGAAGTTGAGAAGGTATTCTGTACTGTTGGCTTGCTGGACTCAGTAGGCTGATAATTCAACTGCCTGATTACTAAGATTTAACCTAATGCGGGTTGTAAAAAGTATATTTTTGTAGACAATGAGCATCTTTCGTCTGTTCAACAATTTGCAACCTTTGTTTTAAGGCAACACCCTGGAAGGCAGAGTTCTCCAACACCTAAATGGAGGGTTGCCTACTAGATATGTACCAAAGGACTACAGCAAGAGGCTTGCCAGGCACCACTATCCTATTGATTTGCTTCTGATCACTGAGACGGCTTGCAATGAATTCTTGAAATATCTAAACTCATGTTTTAACCAGCATATTCCATTAGTCTTACCTGTGAGCCTGCATAAGATGTACTGTTGTTAATAACGACTTTGTGTATTTTGCCAAACTTCCCAAAATATTCTGGTCGTTTTAAAACCTGGAAGACATAAATAAGCAATAAGGAACTCGCTGTTCACATTAATCACATTAATAAAGGGTGATGGAAATTGCAGAACTAAACATCTGACTAATTACTCCTACAAGGAAGTACAGTATGAGACCACCAAAGGAAGCATCAATCTGAAAAGAAGAAAAGCTTGACTTGAAGAATTAACCAAGTAACTCACTGTAGTGACTACCCGACTCGTAGTCCATAGTCTCCTTTCCTCCATACTTGTGGGACATTCCGTCCTTCAGGACGGGACCGGAGCACTTTTGTAAAAAAGCATCAAACTTGTTTAGTCTTTATTTTTACGCAGGGCACTGTACGCTGCCGTGACCCCGCCCTCCTGAGCTCTGCCCCACACATCGCCCTTCAGTCCTTTTCTATCGCCAGGTCTAAGACGACTTAAGCAATATTAGAGGATACTTATTAGAGAGGACGGCGGGTGGGTGTATGAAGGAAAGGGGACTATGGACTAGGAGTAAGGTAGTCAGTATGGTGAGTAACTATTATACTCCTACGTTCCGTCCCCTTTCCTCCAAACTTGTGGGAGATTCCCAAGCACACCTCACAGGTAATATGGGTGGATGGGAAAACTCCTTTACTGGAATAGGTTCTTAAGAACAGCATGGCCGAATTGTGCATCGGCTCTGGAGCTCAGGTCCAAGCAGTAACGCTTACAAAAAGCTGATGGGGAAGCACAGGTAGCTACCTTGGGGATGGTTGCCCAAGGGACATATTTCGGAAGGAAACAGCAGCCGCTTTGCCACGCACAAAATGAGCATGGATGCCTTTCGGGGGTTGAAGGCTCCAAATGCTATAGGCTTCTGAAATACAGGAGGCAATCCATCGGGAGATAATTGCTTTGGCAGCTGGTTTCCCGTTCAGGTCTGACAAAGTTGTGAGGAGCCCCTGAGTTCACTCGTTCTATCGAGGTAAAACTTCAAGGCTCGGCCGACCAAGTTGTGTAAAACACTCTCGGCATCAGATGCCAGGTTAGGAAAAAAAGACAGGTAAGGAGATTGATTCAGATGAAAATCGGTAACCACCTTAGGCAGGAAGGATGAGTGCGAAGCACAACCTTATCCTTGTGGAAAGTGAGGAATGGGTGCTCCACAGTAAGAGCCTGAAGCTCACTTGCATGCCTCGCTGATGTCACCGATCATAAAGGCGACTTTCCAAGAAAGGAATTTCAGATCGGTAGAAGCCATGGATTCAAACGGTTTATGGCATAACGCGGTGAGGACCATATTCAAATCCCATTTGGGATGAGGGGTGCGCACTGGCAGGAAGAGGTGAAGACGACACACAAAATGTCTTTTAATGACTGGTTTAGTCAGTGTAAAAGAACAGCTGTCCGTGGACAGGTAGGCTGCAATGGCCGATAAGTAAGTTCTGCAAGACAGAACATGAATGCCTGTAGCTGCGAGGTGAGACATGAAAGATAGAACAGTGTCAACCGTAGCATGCCTGCGGTCAAGCTGTTCAGCAAAGCACCAATGGCAAAAACAGCCAGACATTTGCTCCTATATTGAGCCCTCGTGGAAGGTTTTCTGGCCGCTTGGATAATGCGCATATTGTCCTTGGACAGATTAAACTGTGCTAAAGATTTGAATTCAAGCACCAGGCTGCGAAGTTGAACGATTGTGGGGAGGGGTGCCACAGCTGGTGATCTTTTGGTGAAAAAAAAATTGGAATCGGCGGCAATCTGATCAGAGGAAGAATCGACAGATGATGAAGTTACGAGAACAAGTATCTGGCTGGCCACCAAGGAGCTATGAACGAGAGTACAATTCAATGTGCTCCTGAGCTTGCAGAGTGACCGATGAATCGGAGGCAATGGAGGAAAAGCATACGCTTTCATGTTGTTCCACGGGATCTCAGGCGCGTCTGTCAAAGACGACGCCCCCAGGTCGTCTCTGGATGCATAAAGACAAAGTTTCCTGTTTGTAAGAGTCGCAAAGAGGTCCACTTCTGGAGTGCCCCATTGGCGAAAAATGTTGGAGAACATCGCTGTTCAATTCACATTCGTAACTAGCAGCCGACTGGCGGCTGAGTGAATCTGCAGTTACATTGATGTGACCCGGAATATGTACAGCCTGGGGCCAAACCTTATGTTGAATGGCCCAGTCCAAAACTTGTATGGCTAGGTCCAACAGGAGAGGTGACTTGGTGCCACCCTGCTTGCTTACGTAAAACATTGCAATAGAATTGTCTGTGTATCCGGACTACCTTGTTGGCAATTGACTGTTATAAAGCTCTGAGCCCCGGAAAAATAGCCAGGAGCTCCAGATAATTGATGTGGAACTGCCTGTTCCGAGGCATCCATAGGTCGAATACTTTGAGGTGACGCAGCGTCACTAACCACCTCAGAAGAGAGGAGTCTGTGGTAACCGTCACTTGTGGGCAGGGCTCCTGAAAGGAGGCCCCCACTAAAAGGTTGTTGGTCGAATACCGCCACTGCAGATCCGAGGTCATGCATGAAGGAACTAGGATCATCTTGGAATCCGGGTCAAACATGAGACCAGCTTCTCCGAAGAGGTAGCTGAGTGCGCCTCATCTTTAGACATACCAGAGGTAGAGCTGGCACACGAGAGACCATGAGACCCAGAAGTCTTTGGAACCACCAGGCAGTCATGTGCAAGGACTGGCGGAAGAGCCGACACATGGTCAATAGGTCTGCAATCCTGTCCTTTTTTAGGAACACCCTGGTACTGATAGTATCCCAACGGAAACCAAGGAAAATCAGGTGTTGAGACCGCCATGGACGATTTACGCCAATTCACCGACAGCCAGAGATGGAACAGGAGCTGAATGAGAGACTGAAAATTGGCCAAGGACGTCTTTGGGCAAGGACTGCGCAGGAGCCAATCGTGAGATATGGATAAACATGAATAACCTGCAGTCTGGGGAAAGCTGCAATTACCAACACTTCATAAAGACACGCAGTGCTGAGCTGAGGCCAAAAGGGAGCACGCGGAACTGAGTGTTCTTCTCCCAAGAAGAAACGCAGATATTTCCAATGCGTCCTGAACGTCCAGTTCACTGACCCAGTCGCACGTCTGGAGAGAGGACTTTATTTGGCAAGGAATGATCATGAATTTCTCTTGGGGAAGAGCAAGATTGGGAAAGCGGATAGTGCGCAGGCCAGCCTGGTTGGGTTTGGGCACTGAACAGACGGGAGTAGTAGGCCTTCCCTTTATCCCTGAGGGGAAGAGGCTCCACCGGTCTGAAGTGTAGAGGTTTCTGTACTTCTGCTCTAAGGGAGGGCGACCCAGTCTGCTGAGGGTTGAAGGGTGGGGTAGGGTGGAGGGGCAAGCAAAAGCCTGCCCGAGCGATGGACAAAACCCACCGGTCTTCTGTGATGTTCTGCCACGCCTCCAGATGAGACGAGATTCGTCCTCCCACCGGAATCTCGTGCGACCGACAAAAAGTATCATTTGGATGATCAGCAGGGATACTACCAGTCCCTGGAGAGGAGGCTGATGGACGAGAGAAAAACCGGCCACCTTGCCTTTGTTGCTTACGACGGGGCCCGCCAACCACAGCTTCAGATCAGCATGCACCGCGCTCCTGAAACCCCCTGAACCCAGAGAGAGAGACAGAGTTTGGGAGCCTGACCGCTGCATATAAGGGGCCTTAGCTGGAGCTTTCGCCAGGGCCGATAAAGATTTGGGGGTCTGAGTACTCGCCCTTGTGAGTTTCTCATCTGTGGAGGAATGAAACAACTCCTTGCCATCAAAAGGAAAGTGTCCTGCACTTCTTTTGAAAACTCTCGCATGGAGCAGCGCTTGGCGGGAGAGGTCGACCCCGACCATAACGCCTCGAGCTGAGGTATCTACATGGCGTGTTGCAGATTCAAGTAGATCCTGTGCCAACACTTTGGCATTCGACAGCACAGATTTGAAGTCATCTAGTCTGTCAGCAGGGATACACTCCTGGAAATCAGCTAGCTCCTTCCACAGCCTAAGATTGGCTGCTGCCAGGATGAGCCCGGTGTTAGCTTGACGAAGTTGGAGCCCCAAATTGGGAAAAAATGTCTCGTCAATGGCGTCAAGAAGTTTATCCTCCTTGGAGAGGATATGGTCCGCTGCAGTGGAGGATGCAGATGCCGACTTGGATTGGAGGGTGTCAGCTGCCACTACCGTGGACGATGGGAGCGGACAAGCCGACTAAGCTATATCTTCTGAGGCGTGAAGCTTGTATCGAGAGTCAACGCTCTTGTTGAGATGCAGCCCAATATGGGGTTTGTCCCAGACCTTACGGGCCTCAGCCAAGACGTCCTTCTGGAGGAACAGGCTGATGTGCTGTTGCGGCGATAGGTTAAAGGCTCCCAAAAGCACCCCCCTCCGGTGAAGCGGGAGCTTCGGGTACTGGGATATCAAGCAAATTCATCTTATCCAGTACCCGGGCATGGAATGCTCTGATAGAGTGGGGCTGTTGATCGCTGTCCTGGTCCTCGTTCCGGTGAAGCGGAAACAGGAGGCTGATCCGCTGCACGTGGTGCCTCAGGCTTTGAAATGTTGTCTAGCGGCGCACCCAATGTTCTCTATCGGGGTTAGCAGAGGCAGAGGAGAAAGCGCTGGAGGAGGTCCGACAGGTAGAGGTGGAGGAGGAGGCACCACTGGTACCTGCGTAGGAGCAACTGGGGCCAAAGGTGATAGAGGACTGGGGTACATCTCTTTAAAAAGGCACTTAAAGTATGCCCTCATGAGATCAGAGTGCATGAGCGTCTGAAACCTCCCAAAGAACACTTCCTCCAATGAAGCTCTAGGCGCTGGAATAGGAAGAGGCCGCTCGTGAGGGGCATACCCCCTTCAGTGCAACGAGGATGGCTGCCAGGACCACCCACCGCAGGCAGGGTCCATGGAAATCAGCGGTGCAGAAGCAGGAGGAAACGATACTGTAGAGGCAGCAGTGCCAGAGCACGCCAATCATTAAAAGGGCGGAATAGGTTCTTGTTGTCCGCATGGCATGGAAAAACTCTTCAGCCCAAAAAGAATGCTCCCAGCACCAGCCGCCGTGCACGTTGGTTTAAGAGGTATCCAAAATCCCTGCCGTAGACCATGGAGGTTGAGCCGCCATTTTGTCGACACGCGAGGAGAACTGCGTCACAGGAGAAAGCGAGGCATCCGTCTCCTCAGGGGGAAACGGGGGTCTTAAGCAGCATTTTAGCATTGAAAGAAGGATCCTCGGCTGAACCGGTGCGGTCAGATCTTGGTTGTTTACTGGACATCTTCGATACTGTCCCAAAATGAGCCTCGAGTGGAGAAGCCTCGTCAGAGCCAGTACTCAAAGGCCTTTGGTGCGTGACCGCTTTCCTTAACCCTAGACGGAATCCGTACCCACACAATGAGCGTGGGAAGGTTGAATACACCTCACTGACAAGACTGTCAAAAGAAACTCCCTCGACTCTGCGGGTACTGGATTTAGCCCCATGAAGAGGAACTTCGGTTTTTAACCCGGGACGTAAAGCTCCCTTAATAGGGGCCTCGAGTCGTGACTCGGTATGGAAAGCTCCAGTAATGTAGACCTCAGGGCGAACCCTGGTATCCAGAGCAACAGGAATCTGGCTGAAGTTAGGCCCTCAAAAGGAGAACCTCAGAAGAATGTCTAGTTTTGGCAGGCACACTACGGGAATCCTCAGAGGACGCTCCAGTGTGCCTATTAGGCCCTTGCGGGACACCTCCGGGATGTCCCCGGTAGAAGAGCTACGCGAGCCACTCCGGTCCCAGAAGACCCCGGAAAGGAGTCCCCAGGCTGGGATGCCCCAACAAGTAAGAACTTACCAGGCGTTTCTTCTCATCGAAGAGCTGTGAATGCGGTGGAGGAATGCGTTGGAAAACCACCTCCCACTGAAGACAACGCTGGAGTGCCCGGACGGACAGGGAGTCGCAATAAAGACACGAGTCCCAGAAATGTTCTGGGGCCCAGACACTCCAAACAAACAGGATGAGGATCCGCCCCTGCGAAACAACGTTCGCATGAAGAACAGGACACAAATCCCAGACACTCCTGCATAGACTGAACTAGGCGACCGTGGAACGGGAGCAAGAAGGAAGGATAACAGGAGTAAAAACAAAACTCCCAGTGATACAAGTGCGTCCAGTCCGCGCGGAGAAAAGGACTGAGGGGCAATGCGCAAGGCGGAGCTCAGGAGGGCCAGGTCACTGCTGCGTGCGTTGCCCGGTGTAAAAACAAAAGGACAAATGTTTTGATGCTTTTTTACAAAAGTGCTCCAGTCCCGTCCCAAAGGATGGAATGTCCCACAAGTATGGAGGCAAGGGGGCGGGATGTAGGAGTAAATGAAATACGCAGGTCACATCACAGAGCAGCTCTATGCCAGCTAGAGACACTTTACACTGGTCATACATGAAAAATATACTTTACTACTTCAATGTTAAACCCTACCTCTAAATACTGCAGTTACCATAAATAGCACAAAGCCAAGTTTCTCAGTTATGCTAGTAAAGAAAGTACAAATGGCAAAAGGCATACAGCTGAATGAGGAAGAGAGTCTAGTGAGAGATGGAACACTAAAAAAATCAAAACAAAGTGTAAACTTACTTGAATAAGCAATAACGGCGAACATGTGAGGTTGCTACAGCACACACATTTCTGGGCAACAGAAATGTTTGTCGACTAGGGAAAGTTTGTTTATTTTCAGTGGACCCACAGATCATCTGTCCAATGCCCAAAGCCTGCATCCCTAAAATCCCATCCAGACAAGCAAAGCCAAATTTTATTTTCCAAAGGATAGAAATGTTGACAGTTTAGCAAGGTATGGGATGACTATTTCAAATATATTTGGCATTGAAATCATTAATGGCTGAGAAATTGGTTTGTCTACCAGCCAGCCTAACCATTACATAACTGTTTGAAGCATGAAACCTCCTTGTAAGTACTCGTAAATTGCATGACTTTGCTACTGATGCATATTTCAGCCAGAAAGTCACATGCTTGATTAAACACTCATCCAGAACTATTTATTTTCTTATAAAACCAGAGATTCTTTAATACTTTATGCATAAAACCCAAGGTATTCTTTGGCCATTTTTTCGATATGCTGCAACTGACTGGATTCTCAAGTCCGACGTTCAGTCTGAGTCTCTAAAGTACATACATACCTTTGACAGATAGAGAAGCACTTGTATTTAAAATAGAATGAAATTTGACATTTCAAGATGATACATTTAAAGTAATGGTCAATCCAAATGTTTATTTCCACCAACTGTCATTACACCTGCTTCACACCGCATAGCGATGCATTGAAATCATTTTTTTTCACCGAGCGTCACTTACATTTTGAAGTACTTGCATGTGTCTCACATCCATCTAGTAAAAACGTACTCTGCAATGTGATCACGTTAAGCTCAAATGCCCTGGCAGCATTTAAATGCAGCATATGCCGCTTCTCATGAATGGACGTCTCGCAATATCAAAGAAATTAAAAAAATAACAGTAATGCGCACACCCAAGCACCTACAGCATATGCATGCGTATAGTGGAATTATTCTGCGGGTAAACAAACACTGATGACCAAGGCCGTCTTTTCCTACAAATAATAAATATCAGACATGTGGAAAAGCAACTTTTCAAGCAGGAGCAAACCGAAAAGGACAACACATGGAAAAAAAGCAAGGACAAAACCAAGATTGATAACAGCATCACACATTTTCTCACGATTGGCATACCCGAACCTCTGTAGAGTCTGATGGTCATGTGAAAGCACTTGATGGCCAAGTTTATCATTGTGGACAATATATGAAATACGGCAAGAGGCAGAATCACTGATACATTAATTTGATCAGTAAGTTCTGTACTAACAGCCGACACAAATGAACAGTTACCAAGGATATGCCTGTCAAGTGAAAGGAAATTCATAGATAATACAAATCAAATGGTACATACAATACTTGTTCTCCAAATGAGATGTTGGTGGGTGCTTGGAGTACTTGATATCCTATACAATTACCGTTTGAAATATAAAAAATGACCAAGTAAAAATCAGTCATGAAAAGCTCAAAATAATTGTGACTGCAAAAGACGCTTTTAGTTCAACCTGTTGGGAGTGAAAAAACAAAAATTGACAGTAGTGTAGTGCCATGCATTGCACAAATAAAATGTCAGTAGGTGAATTTGTAATTGAAAAATTATACGTGAAAAGTGAGAACAGGGGTGGGGGGCACTGTGGTGCAGCCCACAAGATGGCTGCATAGCTGTTAAGCTCCGTGCCCAGCAATCCATCATCTGATCACATCGACGTCTATACACTGAATCCTGCAGCGGAAAAACCTGTGAAGAGTGGCGCTAGTCCTGAGCTACATCCTTACCTGGCTTCGGCAGAAAATGGACGGCGGGGGCTGTGCTGTGTCAACCTCACTCCTGGGCCGTGTGCGCTGTGTGGGCCTGCGCTTGACCGCCCCCATCCACGCCGTGCCCTGCTGCCTGCAGTGGACCCTCCTCTCTGCCTCTGGTGCCGCCGCCATAACCATCCGGCAGCAGGGTGCTGGACTCGCGCTCCGCCGATCCTGGCCATCGCGGGTGCTTCCCTGCCTGGTGCTGCTCCCCGACCTGCCATTGGCGGGCGCCCGCGCTGTGCTGAGGAGCTCTTCCACATACTGGAACAGCAGGTGAGGAGCTGGGGGGCCGCCGGAATACAGCATATCTACATACATAGGGCCAACAGCTTCCCGCGCCTGCCTGCCGGATCCGACTTCACACAGGGCCACCTGACATGTATGCGGTCTGCAGCTCGGGGCTCCACTCAATCAGGCATCTGACAGACTACTTTTGGAGCTCTTCCCTCTGGCGCTGCCTCGGGCTGCGTGTGTGCATTAACCTCTAGTTCTCATTGTTACTGCTGCCCGGGTGGGGATTCTGTCCCGCACTTCGCTCCCCGGCCACAACGAATCACCGTATCTGCTCTGCATGAATCTCTGGGTGGCCCTCTAGCGCCTTGTCCCGTGGGCATCCGCCCAATTGCATTTGGTGCCTGGGGCCGCGCTGCCCTCCTTTTAAGCTAGTACTGCTCCTGCGCTCTCCTACTGCTTCATTGGGTAGCGGTAGGCACCCACGGTCTCCTGCTGTGCTGGGGTGCCTGGCGGTGGGGCCCGCTCCAGATCTTGCGGCTTTCTGGTGGGAGTCCCTGTCGTGCCGCTCTGTGTGAAGTTCCTCCAGGGGAGGGGACGGCGCTCTCATCTGCCTGGGCTGGAACCGCTTGTCACGCCGCTGCCTTGGGGGTCCCACCAGCTCTGCTCTCTGGCCTGCACAAACAGCGCCTACCTACATCGGCTAGCAACGTCATCCACCCCTGGGATGCCCAACAAACCTAGGGCAGAGCAGGGCACGCCTCCACGACCAACGCCGACATAGAAACGCCACCGGAACCCACCCAGCCCGACCTTATGGTAATAATGGAGACTATAGCCAAAAACTTCGCCTCCTTCCACGAGAAGCTTGATATTCACGCGAACGTGGCCTTGCTTAAGTCAAAGCTAGACCAGCATGGTGCCAGGATCACAGAGACTGAAACCAGAACTGGGGCAAACGAGGATAGCGTACTTTCCCTCCAAAACACTGAGCTGGTGCTCGACATGAAGAATGTCAGCGCCAAGTGCAATGATCTTGAATCGAGATTGTGAAGAAATAACATCCGCATTGTGGGGGTTCCCCCGAGTCCGCACTTAAGGGTCGCATGGAATTTGCGCTAGAGACCCTCCTCAAAGATCTCCTCGGTGACCCTCCGCTCTCACAATTCTTTGCAATTGAGCGAGCGCACCGCTCACTAGCCCCTCGCCCCAAGCCGGGTGACTTCCACCAGCCAATAATAGCGAAAGTCCTCAGCTATAAAGACAGAGACCATATATTGCACCTGGCACGCGAGAAGGGCGAAATGAGGATGGACTCGCAAACTATCAGGATCTTCCCAGACTTCTCTGTGGGAGTCCAGGCGGAGCGTAGGCAGTTCAACCGGGTGAAGAAAATGCTCCTTGAAAGGAAAATTGAATACGCAATGTTATTCCCAGCACACCTGAAATGTACCTATAGCAATAGGCTCTACTTCTTCACGGTCCCGGATGAAGCAGTGAAATGTATTGAATCACAGATTCCGATGAGGGCACCTGCGGACATCCCGTTGGGCGATGGAGATGTCCTACGCTTTCGAAATACTAAAAGCAATCATCTCTCTTCACCTGCTACTATCAGTCATTCTACCTTCATGGGGATATACTGTGTTGAAATATCAATGCCACCTTGGAGGCGCTTTTAACACCGCACTACTTGCTAACTTGGCTTCACTGCAGTGGCGACCCCCCCTGCAATTGCAATGTCTGTTAGGGCTTGTTCTCGGTTCCACCCGTTGGGCAATGGTGCTGGAGCTGCCATGGTAAGCATGGCACTCCTGCACCTTTGTTCTGGGTGGGGAATTCTACACTGCTGCTAGAGTGTGGGGAGTGAGGGCGGGGGGGGGGGGGGGGGGTCAAGTCAAGTTGTGGGTTAATTGGAAATGGCATGAGAGTGGGGGTAATGGTTGCGAGATGGAGGGATTCCACTGAGGCCTCACGCAGGATACTGAATGGTATTGGATATTGGTACAGGGATGTTCATTGACATGGCAGTATGCCCCTTAGTCTGATGACATGGAACGAACGCTGAGCAATTTCACTAAAACCTGAAAGATAACTGCTTATGCCCAGCGTCATGCAATCAAGATACTACTCCTTCAAGAAACACACGATATGGGACGCCTAGCAACATGTTTAGCTCCAACTTGGGGCGCAAATAGTTTTTACACAAAATATCCATCTCAGACTAGGGGGTGCTCACCTTGGTCCATAAATCAGTTCAATTTTCTTTGCGCACTAGTCATTTGGACCTAAGGGGTAGATAAGTGATCCTTCACTGCTTTCTTGAAAACATGGAATGCCTTCCAAGTTGAACACATATGCTCCAAACTTTGACTCCCCAGAATTCTTTAATGAAATCTGTACCATACTCCTGAGATATATTGGTGTCCCAATCCTATGGGGTGGGGACATGAATCTAATTTTGAACAAACTAGACAGATCTGGCAACTCCTGCAGAGACACTTCATGCGTGGCCAACACTCTTCATACTCATGCTGCGACACTGAGCCGCATTGATGTGTGGCGGGCCCTTCACCCAGACCTCGGAGAGTATTCCTTTTACTTGTCAGCACACAATAGCCTATCAAGAATTGACCTATTTCTCATATCAAGCGAGATGGTGGGTAGGACAACAGACATGCAGCTACTACTGCGCACACTTTCAGATCATTCCCCAGTAACACTGCGGATTGCGCTGGGACAGGGCCGGCCTCCCCGATCTGCCTGGCGCTTCAAGTCTGAGGCCCTGAGGGATATCGTTTTCAAAGCCGATATCCTGTCCGACATTAACACCTTTTTCAAATGCAACATAAGGCATGACGCATCTGATGGGGTTCGGTGGGAGGTGTTCAAGGTCATCAAGGGGATGTGCATCTCCAGGGAGGCTGGGATCCACAGCATTGTAAATAGTCTGCAGCACTCTGCGCCAAAACTCAAGGATCTCTAGAGGGAGTACATCATCGCCCCCTCCCCGTCCAAACTAGTGCAGATAAGGTCAGAATTGGAGTCCTTTGAGACCCACACCCACAGGGAGGTACAATACTACGCTCGTCCCTTAGCAGCGCAGAATTACAGTGAGGGTGAGAGGCCAAGGAGAACTCTGTCCAGGCTGGTCCGCATGGAGGGGGAGGGTGCGGGGAGAACCCGCATAGACTATCAGGAATACAAAGGGCACCCAGCACTGGTCAACCAACGCATCCTTGCGGTATTTACTGAATTTTACACAACTTTGTATGCCCCGCAGCAGGAGCACAGTACATTGACCTTCTGGATCAAACTCCCATGACCCTCCTCTCCCGTGCCACCCGTGATCAGCTTGACGCCCCGATCACTCTGGACGAAATTACAGTCGCCATCTTGGGCCTCCCGAAGGGTAAAGCCCCCGGCCCAGATGGGCTCACCTCAGAGTTCTATCTGGAGTATGCTGCTATCCTGGTGCCCAGGCTCCTCGAACTTAGGAATGAGTCGCTCAGACTGGCCACCCTGCCCCAGTCCAGGCGTGAAGCCCTAATAACCGTCCTCCCCAAGCCGGGTAAACCACTCGACGAATGCAGGTCCTACAGACCCCTATCTTTAACACGGATACAAAAATCTTCGCCAAGATCATCACAAACAGATTCCTTCCCATAATCACTTACCTGGTCCACCCTGACCAGGGTGGCTTTGTCTCCGGCCGGTCGACAGCCCTCAACATTCGCCGGCTGTTCAATGTCATGCACAGAATAGATCCAGATGCCAGGGCAGTAGCGGTCACCATCGATGCCCAGAGGCATAGAATATGGTGTCTTGGCACTATGTGGGCGGTGCTGCATAAAATGGGTATTGGACCCCGCATCATTTCATACATCAAGCTACTGTACACGAACCCGCTGGCTAGGGTTCGGATTAATTCCCAAGCCTCGCCTCCTTTCACACTCCATAGGGGCATGCGCCAGGGCTGCCCCTTTTCCCCCCCCCCCCAATACTCTTTGCGCTCGTCATTGAGCCCATGGCCGATTACGTTCGTAAAACGCACGCCCGGCCGGAAGGGCATACAGTTGCGTGACACTCCGGAGATAATCTTGTATGCTGACGACATGCTCCTTTACATTAGGGACCCATCAGCCCACCTCGACCCGATCATTCGGGACATAACTAGAATAGGCACATTCTCTGGCTTTGTTATAAATTACACTAAGTCCGAAATATTCCCGCTCACTGCGGCAACCCCCCAGCCAACATGCAAATTCCCCCTCCTCTGGTCGCCAGCTGGAATTAAATATCTCGGGGTCCACGTATCCCTCCCCATACCTTCGCTACTAGCCGACCACTATATAGCCGTGGCGCTGCAGGCGGAGGATAGGATGCAAAGATGGCGCAGCCTCCCCTTTCCTTATCTGGCAGACTATCCCTAATCAAAATAATAATTGTCCCCAAGCTTCTTTACACCTTTCACAAATGTCCCAATCTGGTCGGGGAAGCAATATTTGAAGAACTTGCATGCGCCCAATTTTTGTGGCATTCCAGTGCACTTCGTAAAAAAAAAAGTGCCAACACATGGCTCTTCCATATCAGAAAGGGGGATTTGCGGCCACTGACTTTGCTCGATACTGGATAGCTGCACAAGCACAACACGCTACGCATTGGTATGCAATTTCAGAACCCACTCCACATGTGAAACTGGCGAAATTAGCAAGCTAAGAGGTCAACACTGTCCCTTGTCCTTCTCCATACATACTGCGCCGATGCCCCAGCGGACCCCGTGGCTGCCACAATCATGGCGGGGAGACGGCTGCTGCAAACCCAGTGTGACTCCTGCCCATACCATAAGCTGCTCCTTATATGGCAGTTCCCGGGCCTCAACCCCACCCACGACAAACTTCTGATGCGGCACTGTCATGGCCTAGGCTACCCTGTGCTGACCGACCTATATCCCCGACGGGAAATTTATTACCCCGCAGACATGGCGCCTTGGTCACTGTGGCTCGGTGCTGGAACTACTACAATATTTCAAATTGAGGGCATCGTTCGGTGCTATGTGGTCCTCCTTCCCCAATGAACCCCTCGATTCTCCTGAAATCCACTTCATAGCCAACTCAGCTGGGGTTAGCGGCATAATTTCCTCTCTATACAAAATGTTATGTGAAAAGTTGAGTGTCACCCCCTACATCATCGCGGGTGGCATGGGGTAATGAACTGAGTCTGGCCATCACTGATGGCATGTGGGGGAGGATGTGCATGTACACACGTCAGGTCTCAAACGCAAGATACCGGTGCATTCAATACAAGTTTATAAACCGCCTATACTACACTCCGCACAAAGTGGGGAAATTTGCACATAGCCAAGCCCACACTTGTCCGAGATGTAACTCCATGGAAGCAGATCACATGCACATGTTCTGGTCTTGTGATGCACTGGGGCCTTAATGGAAAGCCGTTTTGGATGCTCTCGCTGAAATTACTGGGGTCCACATTGCACCTGACCCACTTGCTGTTTTGTTCTGTCTATGGGATGGGCCTGCGCTGAGGAAGGTGTCCAGGTTTTTGAATATTGGGGTTATTATAGCTAAAAAATGCATATTACAGCGCTGGAAGTGCCGCTCCCCCCCCTCGTTCGTGTGAAGAGGACTATATCACACTTCCCATGGTCTCCCACCCTAAAAATATCTGGGCTGACCTTTGTAGCTATATGAACAGTAAAGCTGATATCGAGCTACTCTCCTCTCCCCCATCGGACTCATAGCTTCCGTTATTCCTTGAAGTGTTTCTGAAATGTGCAAAATCCTGCTTGTCTCCTTATGTTACCCTCTCGATGTAGTATCTCTCAGTTATTTGTAACACTATATGTTTTGTATACCGTACTTCTTTTGCATACCTGACCTTGCCTCATGCCAATAAAGAAAGGTTAAAAAAAAAGTGAGAACCAAGCCATTGATCTAAATTACTCCCACTAGTGCAAGGCCACGAGGAAAGATAATGGGTAAAGTTTTTGCAAGTAACCAAGTCAGTCGGGGGCGTCACTTTGTTAAATCGGAAAAATCAACACGCTCCCCTGTGAAATGTTGATGGCAGACACAGAATCCATGTCATTGCTGGTCTGCCAAGACATCATGGGCACAGCTATCAAATTCTTTGTGTTGAAAGCCATACTTGAGCAGCCACTGCTGTATCAGCATCGCATTTTGAAACATGTGTAGCACTGTCCAGGTCATCCTCGGAAGTGTGTTGTCCGGACAGAAGTCCATGCAGGAAGGCATGTTCGTAGCAAATGCAAATTGGGAAATTAATCTAAAGTTTAGAAAACTGTGGTAGCATTAAATAAAATTACATGAAAGACTACATTTTGGGATGGTTTATTTCCTTTTTGCACTTAAATCCCATCAAAAACAGATTTGTAAATACTTTTTTGGGATCATATTGTTGGCATGTGGTAAAAAGAAATTTAAGTTACTCACTGTAGTGACTAGAGCACTTCTATTTTATAGCCGACTTTCCTCCAGCCTTGTGGGCGTCCTCCCAACATGGGAACACTACTGTATATCCTTTGGCAGCAATAAAAATTAGCTTCCTTTTAAATTTAGCATAGGACGCGGGGGTACGGCCTCGGGTGTGGGAATGCCCCGCCCTCCAGTGTTAGGGAGAACATTTATACGCTTCATCGCCTCTCCTAGTGAGAGCCCCAGCACTTTTTGCTGGACTTAAGGACCTTTTTTCCAAATCCTGAATTAGTGGAGCCTTTTTCCTCATTCATTCTTGTGGGCTCGGTCTTTTGAAACTCTATTCTTTGTATTCTATGTGTACTATGGAGTCTGTCTGCTCCACAGCTTTCAAAGGCATCAGTGTTTTTACTACTGCAGCACACAGCTTAAGTGTAGTGTTGGTGGGGACCCCTTACGGTCCTCCTTTAAGATACTTTTTCTATAGCCTAAAGTAACTACAATTCTCCCAAAACTCTATAGCCTGAGATATAGACACCACCTCAAGTGGAGTGCCAAAGGGATACCTAGTATCCCCCCCTTCTCTTTGCTCCTGTGACTTTTTATTCATATAGAGTATCTGCTAGTTATGGCTGGTGGCAGTGGATGTGTTCTAACGACTATTGTGTATTTCTTGTACTGCAGGCTATGTCCATAGCTTTTGTAGTGCACAATAAGGGCACCCAAGTTCCATCTTCGGGCCTCCCTTTTTTCGCCATTACCTAACCATAAGCCTACCACCATTCTGGGAGGGAGAGAGCGCGAGAGAGAGAGCGCGAGAGAGAGAGCGCGCGCGTGAGTGTTTTTTGTCTTTGGCGGGAAACAATAGGTATCCCCGCCTAGGCTCCAGATTGTCTGGGAAGACCAGAAGTAAGGGAGGAATTTTCCTACCCCCTCGCCTTTGTCTGCCAGAGTGCCTGCAAAGGTCCAGGTCCCACAGGGGTTCTGGCTGTCCTGATTGGACAGCCAAACACCCCTTTCTGTAAAATGCTGAGAGATATTGCAAAGGAGAGTGTGCTGAACTTTATAAAAGGTGAGTATTCTGAAGTGAAAAGCAAGTCCACCACTGGAAAAAGAAGTAACCGAAGAAAACGACCAAACACACCTGCAGACCCTTTGCAACACTGAAGCAACCACTGCTGTCCTGACCCTGTTTTCTGTACAAGAAAGGAGCTGAGAAGAGTACTCCTTTGCTTTGGCTGGTGGGAACAATCAGTCCCATTACGAACTTTGAAACTAGCTATCTCCCGTGGTCGTAGAAGTTTCCAGAGCTGTGAAACCCAAATACCAGGAGACATGCTGCCCATTTCAAGTGCATCGTTGTGGAAAGGCCGAATATGTCCAAATCTTTGCTGACGCTCCAGACATCCAATCCAGCTCACCCAGACCACCTCACCAGAGTGTGGGACTGCATGAAGTGAAGAAGATTGACTGGACGATCAGTGTCCTTTGTTGGTGCTGTAGAAAAGGCGCCAAAACCAGAGTGAACCAAGAAGTTGCTGCAAGTCGTGCCACAGATCCTTCCTTGAGACTGCTGCTGAGAGATCCCATCCATTGTCTGGCCTTCAGTCACCAGATCAAATAATCCCGAACTATGTTCCAGAGCTGCAATAATGCAGACCAACCAGCACAAACCTTTCCTTCTAACCCAAGGTACTGGGGGGGAAAGGGTATTGCTTATCTGATTACAAGCAGTCGCTCCAGAGCATTGGAGTGCATGTAGAGGTGTCCAGGGAAACCCCCTCTTAACTCAGACCCAAGCCGCTGCTTGTGTACCCTTCGAGTCTGTTTTAAGGTCTCCTTCGTTAGTTGTTAACTTGCTGCTTCATTAACTCTAGACACTGGAAAAAATCCACAGGAACTCTATTATTCACCGATTGTCAAGACTTGAAGCCCTATCCGAACTACCTTCAGCTAAGGTTGCGTTTTTTGACTGAAGACTTACTAGGCGAAGAAAGTGTCTATAGAACCTTGAACTAAACTCATGCAACGCTTTCCAACCATTTTCCTCCCTTAAAGTGACTTTACTATATGTGTTTGCAAAATGAACAAGTTACTTCTTACCTGGTAACATTCTTTCGATTGGATGTTCCTCCCAACGTATTCCTCATCTTAGATGTATTCCATCCAGCTTTGCTGCTCTTCAGAAATTTTTTCGGCAGAGGGCGCCGTGCGTCGAGTCGATAGTCCCTCGAGGGCCCCCGTCGAAGGGTGACGTCATAGGGTGTATAAGTAGCACACGCGGCGCCCGTTGGCCTCAGTTCTGTTTTTCCCCTCTTTTGTCTGTGATCTTGTATTGTGTGTATTGTGCCGGCATACAGGTATCAGCCTTGCGAGATTTGAGATGGCAATAACCCGGAAAAAATCTACAGAGGGGTAGGTTGGGAGGGCGATGAGGAATACGTTGGAGGAACATCCAATCGAAAGAACATTACCAGGTAAGAAGTAACTTGTTCTTCGAATGGATTGTGTACTCTAACGTATTCCTCATCTTAGATAGGCTCCCAAAGCAGTATTTTTGCATAGCTCCTCTGGAGGAGGGGTCAGATTTTGTTTTATTGATTTTTTTTAAATGCCCTTAGATGGCAGAGTAAAGCACTGCTTTTCCAAACGTTAGCTCCCTAGACTGGGAAGCATCCAGGTTATAGAATTTTGAGAAAGTGTGAAGCGAAGACCAAGTTGCTGCTTCGCAAATGGACCTTATAGGGACACCTCTTTGAAGGGCTGTAGAAGAGGCGATGCCTCTGGTGGATTGAGCCCTTAACCCTTCAGGTGGGTCTTTTTTGTGCTAGTCTGTAGCATTCTGAAATGCAAAGCACGATTGTTTGTTTTGTTACTGACTGACCCAGCTTTCTTCCAGTGTAGCCTATAAACAACTGGTTGTCCACTCTAAGTCTAGAAAGCCTAGAGATGTAAAAGCTTAAACTCTTTTCGGGTCCAGTCTATGTAGTCTTTCTTCCTCCTTAGAAGGATGAGGTGGAGGATAGAATGTGGATAAAACAATTTTCTGATTTAAATGAAAATCAGATATTACCTTCGGTAAAAATGATGGTTTACCCCTCAACATAACTCTGTCCTTATGGAACACAGTATAGGGTGGCCCAGAAGATTGTGCAAGCAATTCGCTCACTCTTCTTGCTGATGTTAGAGCAACTAAAAATGCTGTTTTCCATGTTAATAATCTTAATGGACACGTGTGCATAGGGTCAAAAGCTGCACACATTAAGAATTTTAATACCAAATTTAGATCCCAAATCGGTACTTGAAATGGGTGAGGAGGAAACACATTAGTGAGACCTTTTATGAATTGTGTTAAAAGGAATTTTGAAGTAGGAGCATTCTTCCGATGAGCGCTTGAAGATGGAAAGCGCCGCAAGGTAACATTTTATTGTTCCGATATTCAGACCTCTATGTGCTAGGGTCAGAAGGAAAGATAGTACTTCCAGAATAGAACATAGAAAAGGATCAACATTCTTTTCCCTGCACCAGTTGCAAAACTTTTTCCAACGGCAACCAGTACAGAGACTTTGTTGCTGGCCTTCTTGCCGAAAGCAACACCTCCATAACATCTGGAAGGTTCCAATCCCTGTATCTCAGCCTTTCAGATGCCAAGCATGAAGGTTGAGTGTTCTGACCACTGGGTGGAGAACCTGACCTTCCATTTGAGAGAGAAGGTTCTCTCTTTGAGGAAGACGTACTGGAGGACAGATGGACATATCTAGAAGGTCTGGATACCACGTTCTCCTGGCCCAATCCGGAGCAATTAGGATCATGGGTTACCGAAGCGTCTCAGCCTCCTGATGGCCTGAGGAATGATGGGAATCGGAGCGAACGCGTACAATAGTGGGAAATTCCAATCCACCAGGAACGCGGAAATTCCCTTGAGCAATACCTTTCGCATTTTCGGTTGCGAATAGGTGGGCGAAGATCTCTTGAATGACTTCCTGAGCCAATTCCCATTCGTGGGACACTGTGCTCTGCCTCCTCAGAGCATCTGCTGTCATTATCTTCCCCGGCTAGATGAATTGCCGTTAGAGAGATTCCCTCTTGAATCGCCCAATACCAGAGCTGCATTGCCTCTCTGCACAGGGGTAGTGACCCCCACACCACCTCTCTTGTTTAGGTAGTGCATGGCCACTGTTGTCCGTCATTATCAGGACATTCTTTCCCCTGACAGATGGCAGGAAGGCCTTCAGCGCTAGTCTGATTGCCCTCAGATCCAAAAGGTTGATATCTAGTTTGGACTCCAATGGAGACCAACGACCGTTTGTCAAATCGTTGGCATGTGCTCCCCACCCCCATGAGTGAGGCGTCCGTCACTACTGTGATCTCCGGCCATGGTTGCCAAAAGGGTTCTCCCTTTAAGATGTTCTCTGCACAAGTCCACCATAGAAGGTCTTGTCTGACCTTGTTCAGAATCTGAAGATCTGTCATTTCACCCGAGAACTGGGACCACGGAGTCTTTAGGGCCCATTGAAGGGAACTCGTCCTCAAGTGTGCCTCTAGCACCAGAAAAATGCAGGACGCCATGAGGCCGAGCAACCGTAGAAAGTCGTAAGCCTGGAGATTTTGGGCATTTTGGAATTTTGAAACCATCTTAAGAATATCTTGAGCCCTCGTCTTGGGAGGCGAGCTCTTTCCCAAGGATGTGTCT
Organism: Ambystoma mexicanum; assembly: GCF_040938575.1. Taxonomy (NCBI): domain Eukaryota; kingdom Metazoa; phylum Chordata; class Amphibia; order Caudata; family Ambystomatidae; genus Ambystoma; species Ambystoma mexicanum. The sequence goes on along the minus strand of NC_090936.1, from coordinate 493,699,484 downwards.
AATACAGCTCTTAAGTATTGAAGCTGTTGGGAAGATGTCATTTGAGAAGTCTTTAAATTGAGGGAGAAGCCCAGTTTGTGGAGGAAGTGGCAGGTGACTTTCAGATGATCCAAAGCTTGCTCGGCAGAGCGCGCTCTGATCAGCCAGTCGTCCAGGTAGGGGTAGACCTGAATCCCCCCTCTCCTGAGGTGTGCTGCCACCACTACCATTAGCTTGGTGAAGACCCTCGGGGTGGAGGTCAACCCGAATGTCAGGACTCGAAACTGATAGTGAGTCGCCAACAACGAACTTCAGGTATTTTCTGTGCTTGAGATGAATCGGCACATGAAAATAAGCATCCTGGAGGTCCAATGACACCAACCAGTCCTGGAGTTGAAGGGCCTGAAGGATCTGAGAAAGAGTAACCATCTTGAACTTGTCCTTCCTGAGGAACTTGTTCAAGTTTCTTAAGTCCAAGATGGGTCTCAGTCCACCGTCCTTTTTGGGGATCAAAAAATACGGGGAGTACCAACCCTTGTTCCTCTCCGCTGTGGGTACTGGTTCTTTGGCACCTTTCTCCAGCAGGGTTAGAACTTCCTGGTGTAGGAGCTGATTTGAAAGCTTCAATGTGTCTCCCTGGTGAATTGCTTTGAGGTTGCTTTAGAAAAGGAAGGCAAGAGCCTTGGGCTATTATGTCTAGAGCCCAAACATTTGAAGTAATGGCCCGCCATTCTTGCAGATGCTGCGACAGCCTGCCTCCAACAGGTGTTTTGTGGTGCAAGTCCCCAAAGTGGTATTGTGGCGGATATTGCAGCCGCTGAAGGCAAAGAGGCTGCAGCCGGAGCTGGCTTAGCACGTTTTCCTCATCCACCACGAGTTGTTTTACTTTGGCCCCTTTGACCTGCCATTCCTCTCGTCTTCCCGTATGAGGTATAATAACGATAGGATCGTCCGCTCCATGATTGTCCTCGCACACGAAAAGGCTGAGGTTTCCTAATAGCAGCTCCTAAAGATTTGGCCGCTGCTTTTGAGGTCTGCAACCTCTCAAGGCTCTCGTCAGCCTTGTTGCCAAAAAGGTGAGACCCGTCAAAAGGCATGTTCAGGAGGCAGTTCTGTATGTCCGGTGCAAAACCTGGACTTCCGTAACCACGCAAAACTGTGCATTACCGTGCTAGTGCCCATGGATCTGCTTACACTATCCGCAGTGTCCAATCCAGATTGAAGGGATTCCTGCATGGCCTCCTTTCCATCTATAACGATGGCTAGGAAACCTTCCCCTTCTTGTATGTGCTCTGCTGCCATTGCGATGCACTCCCACAGAGTGTTCGAAAATTTTGCCAAGGCGCATGTGGAGTTGGCAGATTTTAATGCCATGCTCCCGGCTGAAAATACCTTCCGTGCCCAACCATCCACACGCTTATCGTCCCTGTCTGGAGGGATAGACGGGTACGCAAGTTTGTTGGAAGCTGTGCTGCCTGTAGGACCAAACTCTCGGGAGTTGGATGTTTTGACAGATAGCCGGGGTCGCTACTGGCTGGGCGGTATTTTGATGCTAGGGATTTAATTCACGGGAGGAATAGAATCCAGAGTTTCCCCAATTCTTGGCTACCCTGTTTTGTAAGGCTACATGAAAAGGTAAAACTGGGTCTTCAGTGGAACCATGGTCCAATATGTCTGTCAAATCGTCCTGGATGAATTGGGCTGTTGGTTTAGCCCATCCCAAGTAGTCTACCACCTTTGTCATTGACGATAAAATGGACTGGCATACTCTCCTGGATCTGGGCTACCAAAATCATTCTCAGGAGAGGCGTCAATATCACTTGCATTATGTAATGACTCCACCAAATCCTTCATCCTGCTTTCTTCCGATATTAAGCATTCCGGGACATTTTGGGTGCCATATTCCAACCCGAAAGGTACATCTTCCTCTTCGGATCTCTCCTGATCCTCAACAATTGAGGTTAAGGATTTGAAAAACTCCTTCCTAGGGAGAGGCTTCAATACTTTCTGTGGGAGAGGAGGAGGTGTAATACTAGATTTTGAAGAAGATCCATGTCTTGCAGTTTTCTCCTCCTTTTCTAGCTGCCCTGGCTTGGTTGGAGCCTTTGGCGTCAAAGTTTTCGGCGTCGACGTCGATAAAGGAATCGATGACATAGTGGTCTTTCACAGGGTCTGCTTCGAGGGCGTCGAGGCGGCCTTCGACAGTTTTCCCTTCGAGGTGTGGAAGGTCTCGGACGGCGTCGGTGACCTCAAGCGGTCGACTCGACTCTAGCGTTTTTTGCTCGGCGTCCAGTAAGTTTCTCTATCCTTCCTTTGACGATCACCCGGGCTCAAGGGCGCGCAAGTGTTTGAGTGATGACGCTCCCGGCCAGCTTCCGAAGAAGGCGCGGACCGAGGCTTTGCTTTCTCAAACACCTCCATCATTTTGACCCTAAATGCTTCACACTCTTCGGAAGACAAATGTTTTGTGGGGCATTTCATTTTCAGAGACTCATCTGACGAGGTGGAGGGAGATCTATGGCGTAGTTTCTTCGACTTTTTCAACGAAGACGAGCAATGAGAATAGCTTTGAGATCTGGATCTATGCCTTTCGCGTCGAGGAGATTTTTCCCCATGGGGTCTCGACTTGACGCTAGAGGCTTCCCGATCCTTCCGACCTACCTGTAGCTTTCCTCTCCTTTCTCGCAAGGCCTTTCCCGTCATCGCCTGACACTTTGAACAGGCCGCCATGTCGTGGCCTTCCCCGAGACACCACAAACACTCACGGTGCGGGTTCGTGATCGACATTTTTGAGCCGCACAACTTGCATTTCTTAAAATGCAATCTCGGGGGTCGTGGTTGGCGTTGATGACGAGGACATGAGTTATTCTCTCGTAATATTATATTTCCTGACAGAACTCGAGGCGTGCTGAATGTCTGAAGCAACGTATTGCGGAAAAACGGAACTGAGGCCAACGGGCGCCGCGCGTGCTACTTATACACCCGATGACGTCACCATCGACTTGACATCGATGCACGGCGCCCTCTGCGGAAAAAATTTCCGAAGAGCAGCAAAGCTGGATGGAATACATCTAAGATGAGGAATACGTTGGAGGACACAATCCATTCGAAAAATGTATTACTGTATAAACCGTTGAAAACCACATGAGTGCGCAATAACCGATATCATGGTCTTTTCCCTTTCTAACGGTGGTACAAATTTAACAAACACAAAAGTGAAAGTGCCCTTGAAAGTGTATCATCAAGTATTCCCAAGTGTCCCAAGGAAAACGTCTGAAGTATTTAAATTGATTCTGGTTTAAATATAATATATATTTTCTATATAAATATATGTGCTTCTTTGTGGTGCCTGTCTAGCTAAAATTCAATGTGCTTACCTACAGCTCACATCTTCCTCTTCCCAGGGGAAGGAGAACGCATTGCCCATGCTCCCCGGTTGGGGAAACCTGCTGGCAAACCTCCGGCACTTGGCGTTCGTCGCTGTCGCAAATAGATCTGGGGATTGCCCCATCGTTGGAATAGCAGATCCACTTGATCCTACCCGAGTTCCAACTCGTGGCACAAGCGCAGCTCCCTGCTGAGCAAGTCGGCAGGCGTATAGAACACTGTTGACAAGCGGAAGGGTAGCAGGGACATCCCGTGGGCAACAGCCCAGAGCCACAGGTCCTGCGCTTCCTTGGATAGGGCTGGGGGATCTTGTGCCCCCTTGCTTCCTGATGTAGAATATTGTGGTGGCGTGGTCGGTGAAGACCCTCACCACCTTGCCCTTGAGGGATGGGAGGAACGACCTGCGGGCCCAGAACACGGCTCAGAGCTCCTGGACGTTGATGTGTAGTGACCTCTCCTCGGGGAACCAAAGGCCTCTTGCGTGGAGATCTCCGGTGTGCGCTCCCCATCCTTCCAGGGACGAGTCTGTCGTCACGGGCTCCAGATGTGTCAGGGTCTGGAAGTCGATGCTTTTGGTACTCTTGTTCAGAGGAGAATTGCCTAGCATTTCTGTGCAGGACTGCCCCAGGGCAGGACAAAGACTGATATGTTTGGGATATTTCTTCTCTGTGAAAGATAGTGAGCTAAAGACTCTGGGTAAGTCTCTCGCAACCAGGACTAATTTCTGGCAGAGGGACTCCTAGGACCCCCCCTTGTTTATTTGTTAAATCAAGAGCCAGAAATAAAGACTTAAATCAATTGGACTGAGTTGCAAGCTCTACAAAAAACTGTTCTGCCAGTGGTTAGCCCTGTAACTTCCTTTAGAATTGTAGGCACACCATAAACTTCCAGTACAGGAAAGCGCCAATTGCTAGCTTAAAAAACTTTGAATGGGCCAGGACAAAGGAAGTTCACCTGCTCAGACATTCGTCTGTGCTCCAGGCTGAGACAATAGCAGGCTGGGACACTCACCTGTCAAGTGTGAAGGGGCACTTAAACCTTCAATTAAGACTAGAGATTCCACTTTGCATTGCAGGAAGTGACAGTGGGCATTAGTTGTAGGAAAGAAAAAAAAGGATCAAGAGACAATGGACTTTTTCAAAGGCTATTTTATAAGCAAACTTTAAAGACTTAACTCTGCAGCAAGAATTAATTAAAAATGTGAAAAGTTGGTAGTTTTAAATCCAATTTTATGTTCTTTGTGTTAAAACTTGGTAGAACTCATTACCGCATGGGGAACAGAAGTAATAAAATGACAGATTACGGGGAAAGTATTAATGTTGCAAACAAAGTTTTGTACATGCATCCCTGGAGACAATTCGCATTTTTGTATAAAATTGGAGAATTTTAGGCCAAATCTTTAATGTTAAAATCACCAAAATGTATCAGAAATGCAAAGCGAGGTCCCACAAATTGAGGATTGGACTGATCTATGGATTGGACAAAATATGTAACCTGTGTATATGATTTACTGAGAGGATGCAACTGCATACATTTCTGTTTGTGGCAAAATTAGATTTTCAGTAAAGTAAATGTGGAGTGTCTAGATACTGTAAAAACCACCTCATAAACATGAAATCGCATTACTGATATCCAACCAATTGCGAGCAAGGCGGAGACTATGCCCTTTCCCAATCCTATTGTTAGGGGCGTGGGTAGTGAATCCTGCCCCTGTCATACTGTAATGTCATCTGGCATTATAAATAAGGGCCTCTGACTAGCACTCAAGACTGATTCCCGACTCTCTTCCTGAATTTCTGAGTGGCGTCCGGTTCCCGTTTCCTTCATCCTGTTTTGATCCTGATTCCAGATTTTCTTTGCAAAGCCAAGGCCTATGCATTGCTGACCCCATTCCCAGCAAGGCCTCAATCTGAAACCTCCATTCTAAAATCCCATTACCCAAATTGTGGGAAGCTTCCTAAGCCAGTTTAGCTTGCTGCCACTACATGCATGCCTGGTGCAAACCTTCCATCCCGCTCATCTGTAGTATCCAGTAACCAGTAGTGCCAGTCCAGTGCAGTCCGGTAACCAGAATTGCCCAGCTGATCTGTCCCGCTGAGTTAGCCCAGCTGTCCTTTGTTAGACCAGATCCGTGTGGTGACCAGAACCCTTGACAGTCCAATACCCTAAATTAAAGTGTACTGTAATTATCAATAGGAACCATAGAAAACCATACCATAACTGGCCTTGCCCTATCTCAATCTCCAAGTCATCCTATCCATACCTTAATAACTTGTAACATTGTCAGAATCCTTATTGCAATCCTGTCATTGATTTATATTGCCAGCGCTACCTATTTATTAAGTTTTGTCTTGTAAATCCTAAGCTAGCAATCCTATTTCAAGTGATCAGACTAGTGCTGCCAGCGCGGGCACTGGGGAACCAGGGGTGAACTCATGAATCAACCCTGGAGCTTACTGTGTCTCTTCGGTATTGTAGCCCGAATGCTCTAGTATAGAGTAAAACTGTTCTTGTCCAAAATGATTTTCTTTTCTGTTTTCACTACCCGATTTTTCTAAAAACACATCTTATTCTACGTTATGTATCTACCTCCGTTTAATAGCTAGAGACTTCATTTCACTTCCTGATTGTACCCAAGATCTATTGCTACACCAACCAAAAAAATAAAAAAATAAAAAGATACAATTTTTTAAAAAAAAACGCACTCCAAATTATTTCACCAGTTTATTAAAAACTGTTCGGTTAATTTCAGGTTGGAATTGCAAAAATGTGCTACCTTTCCAACATGTCTTTTTGATTACAAACTGTTTTAATTCTGCAATTCAATTTCAAACGATATGCTTTTGCTCAATCTATTGCTTGTGATTGTTAGTAACTTTCCAGTGTGGCTCACGTAGAGATTTATACTGATTTAAGGATTTTTGCACACATTCATTGTTCTATTCAGCCATTTCTGGGAGTCATTAACATTGCAAGGGTTTCAAAACTTTTTTTCTTGTTTGGGGAGAGAAGGTTGGATTTGAACTTTGTTTATTCCTCATTCCTGATTACCTGCTGCTTCCTTATATCTATTTAGAATTCATTATTTGTGGGTTGAGAAATATTGCAGGGGGAAATCCTAACTTGAGTGCTATCTTTCCAAAAATTCAAAAGTATCTCTATTCTCTGGTGTTTTCTATCTTTGTTGCCAAAGGATTCATTTAAGTGCATTGATCACATTCCTATTTCTTATTGTCACCCCCTTGGTGATAGCTGCCCCATATATTAAAAAGAGCATGATTTTCTTGAATTTCTAAATAAATATTGCCTTTACCAACCAGCCTGGATTCTGGTCCATCGTGACCCGCTGCATACTAGGCTGAGACCAGGGTATATCACCCGATTGAAATACTTAACAGATTGTTGGTACTGTTTTAATATTCTCAAACTGAGTGAGTGTAAAAACACACCAATAGGGTTCACCAGCCTTGGGTAACATTGTGTCCTTTGAGTATATCATTCGGTTTTGCTTTCCCTGGTCTGCTTTATACAAACAAAACAGTCTAGTTAATACTTACCTTTGAGTTGCTAGTAGCCCCTCTGAAAATGATATAGGCCTTACTTACGTTGACTAGCTGCTGCTCTTCTAAACTTGTAACGGGGTTGTGCTTCCCTGAATTGCTTTGGTGCCATTCTAAAATAGTTTCATAAAATTCTTATGGTATACTGTTTTATCAGTCATTTTTACAACTGACTATTTTACAAGTTCGGAATTACGAAAAAGGTCATCAAAATTATGGGAGGGGCATATAATGGGTTGGGGTCAGGAATAACCACCCAGCAGGCAGCACACACCAAATGGGACCAGGACACCCCCTGCCGCCCCAACCCCCATCACCAGTGACCACACCCCACCAGCAGTACACACCAAGTGGGACCTCTCCACACCGCCCAACCACTCCACCCCCTCCCCTCCCCCTCCCCCCCACACCCCATCACCCGTGACCACACCCCGCAGGCAGCCCACACCACAAGGGACCCATCACCTGTGATGCCACCCCACCTGCAGCACCTTCCCGACCGGACTTCACCTGCATGCAGGATGCTGAAAGTGTGACACATGTTCACTCCAATGATGGTGTGTCAAGCACCTTGACTCCCGTGTAGTGACACCACCCAGAACCTCCTGTGAAAAAAATACCCTGCAAACAAACACATGCATACACCTGTGCCACATCCTTCAGTGTGGCAGCTGGACAAACAAAACCTGTCGGCAACCATCTCCCAACATGCACATCACACAAGTGAATGGTAAAGTGAGGCCCAGCAATCCATGTGACAAACTAATGCAAAGAATCCCCAGGTTGAAATAGTCAGTGACAGAATCCTAAGCACCCTCAAAGTGTGTCACATGAACAGACACAGCCCAGGTGTGTCACGGCCAGAGCCACAATGAGCTGACATTACCAGAACAGATAACCTAATAAACACATCAATGTTCCTCCCATGTTTAAAAGACATGACGTCTCTTCAAATGACGAATCATAAAGCGGATGTACACAAGTGTAAGAATCCGCAAAATGTCGGGGATGTGGAACGCAGTGACAGACAGCAAACTTGGTAGGGCAGGTGACTTTCAGATAGCGACAGTGCATGGGAAGTGGGGAAGGAGATAAGGGGTCCGGGTGAGGGGGCATTGCAATAAATAAAGTTACTCACCATAGTGACTACCTTACTCCTAGTCCATCGTCCCCTTTCCTTCATACTTGTGGGACGGGACCGGAGCACATTTGTCAAAAAGCATCAAAAATAAAAATGTTGTCCTTTTACATTTACGCAGGGACCACACATGGCCATAAACCCCACCCTCCTGAGCTCCGCCCCGTGCATCGCCCTTCAGTCCTTTTCCAGCGCCAGGTCGGAGACCATTTAAGCAATAACAGGATACTTCGAGGGGCGGCAGGCGGGCGTATGGAGGAAAGGGGATTATGGACTAGGAGTAAGCTACTCACGTCAGTGAGCAACTTTGTTATACTCCTACGTCCCGTCCCCTTTCCTCCATAATTGTGGGAGATTCCCAAACACACACCATGGGTAGTACGGGGGGATGGAAATCCCCTTTACAGGAATAAGTTCTTAAGAACAGCCAGGTCAAATTGGGCATTAGCCTTGGAGCTCAGGTAAAGCCGATAGGGAGGCCCACAAAGTCCCCTTGGTGATGGACTCCCAAGGTACATACTTTGCCATGGAGTAGATGTGCATGGATTTGGTGGAGGAAGGCCTTGAATGCTTTAGGCTACTGAAAAACATGAGGCAATCGAGCATGGAATAGTTGCTTTGGAAGCTGGTTTTCCCTTCAGGTCTCCGAATGTGACAGTAAAGGAGACAGATTGGTTCAAATGAAAATCGGCAACCGCCTTAAGTAGGAAGAAAGAACGAGAGCAAAGCACAACCTCATCCCCGTGGAAAGTGAGGAACGGATGCTTCATGGAAAGAGCTTGAAGCTCACTTACTCGCCTTGCCAATGTTATTGCGATCAAAAGGCAGCCTTCCAAGATAGTTAAGATCGATAGTGGTCATATGTTCAAATGGCTTATAGCAGAATGCCCGGGGGATGGGGGGGGGTGCGAAGGGACCCGCAAAATGCCTTCAATGACTGGATTAGTCCATGAAAAGAAACAGCTGTCCGTGGACAGAAAGGCTGCAATAGCGGATAAGCAAGTTCTGCATAAAAGAACATGGATGCCAGATGAGACACAAAAGATAGAACAGTGTCAACCGAAGCTTGCCTGGGATTGAGAAGTGTAGCTAAACACCAATGGCAAATAACAGTCATTTGCTCCTGTACTAAGCGCTTGTACAGGGCATCCTGGCCGTTTGGATAATGCGCACATTGTCCTCAGACAGATCGAACTGTGTTAACGATCTGAACTCAGGCCCCCAAGCTAAACGATTGTGGGGAGGGGTGCCGCATCTGGTGAATGCTCTGGTGAGGAATCTGCAGAAATCTGATCGGGAAGTACCGATAGATGCTGTATCTCCGAAAACCAGAATCTGACTGGCCGACAAGGAGCCTTGAACAGGAGAGTGCAGTTCGATGTGCTCCTGAGATTACAGAGCAAACGATGGATAAGAGGCAATTAAGAGAAAGCATAAGTTTACATTTTGTCCCACGGGACCTCGAGGGCATCTCCCAGGGAGGACGCTCCAAACCCGTCCCTGGACGCATAAAGAGGCAGTTTCTTGTTTAAAGAAGTTGCAAAGAGGTCCACCTTTGCAGTGTCCCATTGATGGAAAATGTTGAAGGACATTGCTGTTCATCTCACTCGTAACAGATGCCGACTGAGTGCATCTGCAGCCACATTGAGGTGACCCTGGATGTGTACATCCTGGAACCAAACAATGTGCTGGATGGCCCAGTCCAAACTTGCATGGCAAGATCTACAAGATGAGACTTGGTGCCACCCTGCTTGTTTTAAAACATCGCCACTGAATGGTCCGTGTGAACACGAACTACACGGTTGCTGTAAGGGAGGTATTCAAAATGGCCGCCGTGGTCCAAAGAGGTTGGGCCACCATTTTGACAACACCTGGGGTGAACTGTGTCACAGGAGAAAGTGAGGCAATAGTCTCCTCAGGGGAGTCCGGTGCATTGCGCGCCATCTTAGCCTTGAAACAAGGAACTTAGGCAGAGCTGGTACTGGCAGATCTAGTGTTTACTCAACACGTTAGAGATTGCCCCAGAATTAGCCTCTAGTGGAGGACACTCTGCAGAGCCAGTACTGGAAGGCCTAGGATGCATGACCACCTTCTTTTGCCCCCCTCAACAGAACTGGTATCACCACAGCCGTGCACCTGGGAAGGCCGAGGGATATACCTTACAGCCAAGGCCCTCGATGAGGGCCCTCAAATCTGTTGGTGTCCGATTTAACCCCAAGAAGGGGAACCTCAGGTTTAACCCTGGTCCATATAGCCACCTTGAGAGGGGCCTCAAGCAAAGTCTTTGTACAGTTACCACCAGATGCAGAAGCCTCAGGGCAAACACTGGTATCCAGAGTCACAGCAGAAGTGGGCTCAACCATAGCCCCAAACAGGGAACCTCGTAAGATCCAGTTTTGGCAGAACCTGCTGCTGGGCCCTCAGTCGTCTCGGGTTCGTCTCGACGAGCTGAGACCAAAAGGAGTACTCAAATCTGAAAGTGTTTTGCTCCCACTGAGAACCGCAGATATTTCCCATGGGGGGGTCCAAATCATAATGGGCATGTACGCATCCTGGAGGTCCACCACACAGAGCCCATCACCATTCCGAAGAGAAGACTTTATTAGGCAGGGCGTGATCATTTTAAATTTCTCATAGGGAAGAGATAGATTGAACTGGGAAAGATCGAGGATAGTGTGCAGGCCAGCCCGTTTGGGTTTGGGCACTGTGAAACAGACAGGAGTAATAGTCTTCCTCACCCAACCCCCCCCCCCCTTGCTCCCTGAAGGGAACAGGTTCCACCGCTCGGAGGTCTAGAAGTTCTTGTACCTCGGCTCTGGAGGAGGGCATCCTGATCTGTTGGAAAATAGGTTTGGAGGGTGGGGTAGGGGGAAAGGGCAAGCAAAAGCCCGCCTGAGCAATGGACAAACCCACAGGTCTTCGGTGATGGTCTGCCAAGCCTCCAGATAAGACTAGATTCGTCATCCCACCGGAGTCTCATGCAACCGACAAAAAATATGAACTGGATTATTTGTCGGCAGGGAGACTACCTGTCCCTGTAGAGGAGGCTGATGGCCGAGAGAAAAACCAACCACCTTGCCGCTGCTGCTTTCAGCGGGACAACCAACCAGAGCTTCAGACCGGTGCGCAGGGGAACCCTGAAACCCACTGATCCAGAGAAGGAACGAGTCTGGGACCCTGACCACTGTGTATAAGGGTCCTTAGCTGAAGCTTTCACCAGGACCTATAAACCGGTTTTTGTCGTCCATATAGTGTGGAAAGGCTTCTCAGCCCCAAAAGAAAAGCTCCCAGGACCAGATATTGTGAACGATGGTGTAAGGGAGGTATCCAAAATGGCAGCTGTGGAACAAGAATGTTGGGCCGCCATTTTGTCAACACCTGAGGAGAACTGCATCATTGGAGAAAGTGGGACAACTGGGGAGTCAGGGGACTTAAGTAATACTTTAGGCTTGAAACAAGGATCCTCAGCCAAGCCGGTGCTGGTAGATCTAGGATGTTTACTGGACATTTTAGGAACTGTCCCAGAATTAGCCTCCTGTGGAGGAACCACGGCAGAGCCGGTACTGGAATGCCTGAGGTGTTTGACTGCCTTTCTTTTCCCCCTGGACAGAACTGGTAACACCACGACCCTGAAAGTGGGACGGTTGAGGAACGTACCATACTGACAGCACCCTCAGAGGATCCCTCGACTGTTGGTACTGCATTTAGCCTTAAGAGGAACCTCTGATTTTAAACCAGGACAAATTGCCCCCCCCCCAAGAGGGGCCTCGAGCCGTGGCTCGGTGTCAAAAGCTCCAGAAACCGAAACCTCAGGGCAAATCCCGGTATCCACAGCCACAGACGAACTGGGCTGAAACTTAACACCTAAATAGTGCACCTCAGAACAACGTCCAGTTTTGGCAGGTCCTTATGAGGAACCCTCAGAACACTGCGGTGCGCCCATTAGGCCCTTGGGGCACGTCAGGGGAATCCCTGGTAACAGAGCTACACAAGCCCCTCCCGGTCATGGAATGCGCTCACCGAGCGGGGCTGCTCATCGCTGTCCTGATCCACTTGAAGCTCATCCAACGAGGCAGGAACAGAAGACTGGTCCTCCACGCCTAGCCCTTCAGGTTTTAAAGTATTGTCCATGTCCACCGCTGTCTTCTCTATAAGCGACAACAGGGCAGAGGAGGAAGAGATGGAGGAGGTTCAGAAGGAAGCGGCGGCGGGAGGGGCACCACCGGAACAGCCGGTCCGAGGGGGTGGAACAGGATACTCAGGGTACATTTCCCTTAGCAGATGCTTGAAATACGTCCTCCTAGGGACAGAATGGCCGAGCATCTGAAACATCCCAAAAAAAAAAAAAAAAACTCATCCTCAGCCGAGGGCTTAGGTGTTGGAAGAGGAAGAGGCATACCACCACGAAAGCAGAGAGGATGGTTGCCAGGAGGGTCCACCACCGGCTGAGTCCACATAGATCAGCGGAGGGAGCAAAATAATATCAAGCAGCAGAGCCAGTCGACAGAAGGGCGTAACAGGTTTTTGGTGTCCATGTGACGTGGAAAAGGCTGCTGAGCCCAAAAGGAATACTCCCAGCATCAGACGTTGTGAACGTAGGTGTAAGGGAGGAATCCAAAGTGGCTGCCATTTTGTCCACACCTCAAGAGAACTGCGTCACATGTGTAGATGAGGCAATTGTCTCCTCAGGAGAGTCAGGGGACTTAACACTTTAGCCTTACAAAAATTATCCCCCCAAAAATATCACCTATCGCCGGTCCAGGCAACCATATATAAAGCGATATTTTTGGTGGGGTTAATATGTAGCGATACCTACACGAGCCCCTCCCGGACCTAGAAGACCCAGGGAAGGAGCCCTTGGCCAGGGTGCCCTGAATAGTGAAGAACTTGGCGGGAGTTTCTTATGAAAAGCTGGAAATGAGGTGGAGGAACACGCTGAAACACTTCCTCCCACCGAAGAAGACGGAGTGCCTGGACAAAGAGGGAGTCGCAGTAGAAGCATGAAGCTCAGTGATGCTCTAGGCCTAGACACTCCACAAAGAGTGGGGGTTCGCCCTCGTCAAACAACGTTCGCATGAAGAACAGGACACGAATCCCAGACGCTGCTGCATAGACTGAGGACTAGATGACTGAGGAACCGGAACAGGAAGTAAGGACAAAAGGAATACAAATAAAAATTCCCAGTGATGCTAGTGTGACCAGCCCCGACCGCGCAGGCAAAAGGACTGAAGGGCGATGTGCGGGAGGGGAGCTCAGGATGGCCACGTGCGGTACCCTGCATAAAAATAAAAGGACAAATTTAATTGGATGCTTTTTGACAAAAGTGCTCCGGTTCCGTTCCGAAGGACAGAATGTCCCACAAGTATGGTGAAAGGGGACGGGGCGTAGGAGTATGCGAAATACACCATAACAAATAGAGCGATGTTGAAAATCAAGAAACTGCAGCCAGCATGCGTCAAGTCCAAGCCTGAGTGCAGAAAGCAGGTGTGAAGTGCAGGTAGGTAGTTGTTGCCAAGTGTAGTGGATGCCAGGGAGGCAGTGAAGTTGTGCAAGTAGTATGCAAGGGGACCTTTGCCTGCGTTCAGAGGACAGACACGTGACCATTGCAGATTCCGACACGAGTTCAGCAGGTCAGAGGAGTACCAAAACCACAAGCAAAGAGAAGTGACTCAAGTACGACTACATGGCAATCAGAAAGGGCGCTACCAACAGACTGCTACATTTGTGTGGAAAAATGCACTCCCTGCAAGTCTCCTCCAGGAGCCCAGTCCTTCTCTCTGCCCAATGCAGTGAAATCTCCACCCTTGCCATGGCAAGTTGTACCTCTCGCGCCCACTGCCGCTCTGCCCTGATCGACTGCCCGAAATGCTCCAACACGGCAGACATCCTTGTAAAAGGTCCAAGTTTGCCTCCTGCCTGATGGCCGATACCCGCCTCCCTGAGTTGGTATGCCCCGAGTGATCTAGCCTCCTACTCCAACCCTGCTGCTGCCGAATAGCCCGCTGCCTGCTCCTTAAAGACAGCCTCCAGGATGACCCCCCCCCCCCAACCGCCTCCCCGGGGCTGTCGCGCACATTCCCTGCTCCTTCGTGCCTGCTCTCCCACCATTGCCACAGATCCTGTCGCCGGGTGGATCTGCGTAGTAACCACCTCGGCTGATCCAACCCCGGCTCCCGACTCTGGCAGGGATGTGATCTACGCCAGACTGGCCACCAGGGTTGGGACTAGTTCACAGGGGGCCCTGGTGGTATCTCGTCCGGAAGGAGGCAGGAAGGATGACGAGGAGGCAGGAATGCAGGGGGGAAGGAGCGGGCGGGTAGCAGAAGTGGCCAGCCCACACACCCAATGCGAGACCAGGAAATGTGCTAGCCAGTGCACAAGACGCACAACCTTATCGTGATGATGGGCAAGCCCCATATTGGAATGGTGCCTGTACGCCTCATACCGGCTAGCAACAGATCCACCCTGTCCCGACTGGCGATATCCACAGGTATTGGTGTTTGGGTGTTTGTGTGGAAACATCTGCCACCTGCGGATGGGTCCGGCCTGGGGCATGCCCGCAGGTGCATACTGGCACAGGCTCCTCCTCCTCCTCCTCCTCCTCTTGCGCCTCCTCCTCCCCCCCCCCAGTCTTCCACAGTGGATTACCCCTGTGCGACGTCCCCTGTCCCCCCCACTGCTTAGAAGTCCAGACCACCTTCGCCCTCTTGGACCACCCCTCAGCAGCTGCAGCCATTGTCTCGGACGTGGCACCAGTCGCCTTGCTCCCTGAAGATATTTGCTGGGAGTGTAACTGGGCCTTGCGTCTGTGCCTGGTGGGGGCATCCCCGCTGCCTTGCTCCACGGCACCTTCTCCGCCCTCTTCTTTCGACGTCGCTGTGGATCGGGAGACAGAAAAAATACATCAGGGTACTTTACATTTGTGTGTATGGCACAAAACATGCATATGATTTGCGCTGGCAAAGGCCACAAACATCACCCTCCACAACACCCTGGTACATGCAATTAACAAATATGCACATACAGGACCGTCCTTCACACCAGTCAATCACATCCATGGACAAGGGACTGTCGGCACCTACAAAATGGGCATGCCCCTCAGATGCATAATGGGACATACACTTGTCATTCACACACATCACCTGACAGTCCTGAGGCAGGATATGGAGCAATCACATCAGAGTCCACTCACTGTCAATTTGGCAGCAAGAGTCAAGCACACATTCAAATGTCCCAGTAACATCCATCCAGGAGTGTTGGCCAGTCACACAGACTACTCAGACACATTTACATGTACACCATGCATGTCCATGATGTTGCCGACAGCACCCTTGCGTCACACCTCACACGACCACGTCCATACACGTACGCAACCAAATTCGCATTGTTACATGCTGCAGCGCATCACGCGTTGCAACTGGAACATTGTTGATGTCACATGCTTGAATGGACACATGCAGCACTGTATGGGACATGCACATAGACATTCATACACGGGACATGCCTGACACTCCAACCACACATCAACATGCACTGTGGAGGACAACACATGGACACTTACAGTCAACTCCAGACGGAACTGCAATTCCACAACCTGGGCGCGCAACGCTGGGTAGAACCGCTCCAGGACCCGCAAGCAGTCAGTGGTCAAAACAGCCCCGGCGCCCAACTTGGTTCGCACCAGCCTTGAGGAAGCGCCTGGCCTTGTGGTCCTCCCAGCGCTTGTGGACATGGTGGTAGTTGCGTGGTGCCACCACCTCCATGCCGATGGCACCCACGATGTCCGCCCAAATCAGTCCTTCCTTGCCGACTTGCGCTGGTCCGTAGAAGACGGCATCCTAAGGCCGCAGGACTTGCTCCACCAGGATGTCAACTTCCCTGGCTGAGAAGCTGACAGCCCTCTGCCTCGCTGCAAGGGGGTTGCCATGTCTGAACCATCATCGGAGTCAAGTGTGGGTGGGCAAGGTGGTCCTGCGGCTGGGCTATGGAGAGGTGGTCTGGCACGTCGGGAGTCTTCTGGATCAGCAGAGGTGGTCAGGGGTCAGACGACAGGAGCACTGGCAATGGCTGTACAGCAGGCACCAAAATTGCAGGGCACATGGGCAGCAGGCACAGTGGGCAGGCAGCAGCAGATGGCTCATAGGAGGCAGGCAAATTGGTCTGAAGGCAGGAGCGTGCGTCTTCCGTGTCACTTGCATGGGCAGCCAGAAACAGTGGCTCTGCACGTACGGAAAGCATGCGTCAGCGTGAAATCAGAGGAAAGGGCCTAAGCGTGCAAGTTACGTGACACACACTGAAACGTTGGGACCAAGATGAGGATAAAGTAGTTCGTAGAAGAGCATCAAACGCTTGCCAAGTTATAGCGGCCATATGTGTGGACTTTGTTTCCACGCGATCTCTTCACTGCATGCGAGCCTCTCGTTTTGGTGAGGGGATTGCCTCTGTGCATTCTGTGGGTGCCCGTGTGTCACGTAACCCCTTATTTAACATCACTGTAGCTTGTGTCCTTCGCGTACGTATTTTTTGTACTGCTGGGTACCACAGCATACTGCGTTAGGTTTTTACTTGACACATGGGCTGCCGAAGGGTCGCGTACGACACGCATTACTTACCGGAAAAGCATTTGTGATTGTATCTGCTTAGATCCACATGCTGTGCATATAGTCCGAGATCCAGTGGTCACCGTATTGCATCTTGTCTTGAGAATCGAAGCACTATCCCTAACATGACATGTAGTGTATCCAAAATCCCTCATGTGTCGAGGTCCCTCAGATTGCATTTTTCCTGCCGTGAGGGAGCCTATGACCATTGCAAGTGATTACAGAAAAGAGAAAGTAGTAAGTCTATGTTCCTTCCATCCGAGTGGGGAGGAAGGGTGGGCGCATGTGAATCTAAGCAGATAATCATCAGAAATGCTTTTACAGTGAGTAATACATTTCTTTGGATGCTTGTTAATCTGCTTAGAATCACATGCTGTGCATAGACTAGCGAGCAGTACCCGGAGTTGGAGGTGGGTTGTGAGAAGGAACAGTAGAGAAAAGATGTCTTACTACTGCTTGTCCCACCTGAGAATCAGACCTAGAATGAGTGTCTAGGCAATAGTGTTTTGTAAAGGTGTGTACAAAACTCCAGGTTGCTGCTTTGCAAATGGACTCTAGGGGAACATTTGCAATGAATCCTATGGAAGCCCCAGTGCATAGAGTAGAATGCACTCTAGGCTTGAAGGGCAGTTCTCCCTTAGCAAGAGTGTAACCGAGTGTGATGCTTTTGACAATCCACTTCGAGATAGTAGATTTGGAGATGATGTGTAGGAGAGCAGTCAATGGGGTTGATGCTCTTAAGAGTTGCAAATGACAAAACGCTTCCACTTACTGGAATAGAAATATCGTGTGTTAGGTTTCCTTGCCTCTCTAATTATGTCCATACAACTTTGAGGGAGTTGCAGGAGCACAAACTTTGACCTCTGAAGCCTGGCAGCCAAGTTCAGTGTTTGTGGGCATGGGTGAAGCGTCTCTCCTTTGTCTTGCGACAACATGTTGTACGGGCAAGGCAGTTTCATTGGAGGAGATCGGGACATCTCCATCAGATGAGCGAACCAGGGTTGGCGGGCCCACATGGGTAGGGGAGTCAGGGGTGGGCAGGGGGGAGTGAACAAATTTCCCTTAGCATGTGATCCAGAGTCCATTCCCCTTGGAACGGTTCTGGGGTACCTGGAGACCTAGTCTTGGCATTGAGCGTTCTCCAGAGTTGTGAACAAGTCGATCTCTGGGAAGCCCCATTCTGCGAAAACGTTGTAGACAATGTCTTCATGTAATCGCCATTCGTACTCCATGGCCAATGGGAAAATTCTGCCGAGTAAGTCTGCCAGAAGACGGAGTTCCCCTGGAACATGTGATAGTAGGAACATGTTGCGTTTGAGAGCCCACTTCCAAATGTTCTGGGACAGTTTAGACAGCCCTGAAGAGTGAGTGCCCCCTTGCTTGTTCAGATAGTACATGGCTGTGGTGCTGTCTGTGAGGATCAGGACCGTCTTTCCCTGCAGTTGTGTAGGGAAAGCTTTTAATGCTTTGAATACTGCTAACAGTTCCAACAGGTTTATGTGGTTGGATGCTAGGTCGGACGACCAAACTGTGCGCCGTCTAATGAAGCAGGTGAGCTCCCACCATGTGAGAGATGAGTCTGTAGTTAGAGTGGCCTCCACTGGGGGGTGTTGAAGTATTTCCCCTTCAAGAGGTTCTCCCTCGACCACCACCATAGCGAGAGAACTAGGGCTGGCGAGACAACCACTAGATCGTCTCATTGTTCGCTGGCCTGACACTATTGGCTGTTGAGCCACTCCTGCATTGGACGCATGTGCAAGCGCGCCTGAGGAACCAAATAAATGCATGACTTCATCATTCCTAACAGTCGCATAGCTTTGCGTAACATTACCTCTCGACAGGCTACATATGGAGGGGAAGACTAGGCCGTCCTTTGTTTGAATTAGAGCCCCTAGGAACTGCTTGACCTGACTGGGGGTCTAGGCTGGATTTCTTCTCGTTGGAGAATCCTCGACTGAATAAAATATTTATAGTTCTTTGGGTACTTGACAGACATGCCTCGCAGGAGTCCCCTGTTATGAGCCAATCGTCGAGATAAGGATAAACTGGAATGGATTCCCTGCGCAGGTGTGCTGCTGCCACTGCCAGTACCTTTGTAAATACTCTTGGTGCAGAGGCAATTCCGAAGGGTAGTACTCTGAACTGATAGTGATTGTCTTGTATCATGAATCTGTAGTATTTTCTGTGCGCCGGCAACATTGAAATATGAAAGTAGGCATTTTTCATGTCCGATGTTGCCATGTAATCTCCCTGTGTGAGCAGGGGAATTACTTCCTGTAGAGTGACCATGCAAAACTTTTGGGGCTTGACAAATTTGTTCGCTGGGTGCAGATCTAGTACAGGGCGCATGGTGAGATCCATTTTGGGTACAAGGAAGTACACTGAATAAATACCCTTGTGTGACAGACCACTTAGACCAGGTAGATAAAATCAGTCTTTATTGACTAATTTAAGAAAATGAAAAGGAAAAAATGTTCACTCAAGTATCAGTTCTCTTTCCAGCAGAGAACTCTAATCGGGTTTCCGTGAGTGTAAGGCTGAAATCTCCGTTTAGTCTTCGTAAACCCACTGGTATGGACTCGAGGACTCCTCGCTTCCAAGTCGATTCTGAAATGAGAAAGAACTCCCCCCTCAGTCCTTTGTCTCTTTGCTTTATATAGGGGCTGGTCACATAGGGGCTGGCCACTCTTGACCCAATCAGGACTCCCCTTCTGTCAGAGGATATAAAAACCCTCCCAAGCCCCGCCCCCTTCCTTCCGTGCTCACAGTCGCCATAATGTCTCTCCGCCATGTGCCCCAAGGTGAAGATTGGGGTTTATATAGTCAGAAGTCCCTGGCTTTGTTAAGGATAAAGACTTTCTAATATCCTCCTTTTTGTTCTCATGTCTTCGTTTTACGAGTGTGAGGTTATACGGTTCTTTTGCTTCTCTTTGTTCCGTTCCCCGTTTGTGCCATTTTGGCCCAACAACCTCTCCCCGTTGGTCCTTCGTACTGCGGAACACGCGGAACACTCCGGCAAACCCTTGTTCCGTCTTGTCGCCTGTGTCGTGGTTACCGCGTTCCTTACCCATATGTTCCTCGCCATTTCTCAACCCCGCTACCGGCCGTGTGTAAGGGTTTCCGCTATCCGTATTCAGGCAACACAATTTGCAGATGGCACCCATGTCTGCCTCTGACCACAACTGACTGCTTCCTTCAGTGTCTACCGCCTCCTCCTTTCGGCTTGTATGTTCAGGTTCGAGTTTTGTTTTTCCAGTGTCCGCCTCACTGCTTCCCGCGGGTTCCTCCGTTGTTTCCGGGTATTTGGTGTTCGCATGGCGTCCCATGGCTTCTGATGCAGTCTGGCTGTTACACCTGGTTTACCTGTAGAAGAAGAGGTACAACCTCTATGGCACCCTTTTCCTGCAGAGTTTCGACTTCTTGTAGCAGAATGCGCAGATGTTCTGGCGTCGGGCAGCTTGCTCGTGGCAGTCTGAACTGGGGGGTCCGGCAGAATTCTATATAGTACCCGTGGGCAACGGTCTTTAGTAAGCACTGGTCTGTAGTTATTCCCTCCCATGGTTGAAGAAATGAGGTTAGCCGGCCCCTGACCATGGATGTAAGGGAGGGGACCCGGTATTGCAGTCATTTCTGGCCTGAGGCTGGGGAACCTCGAGGGGTAGAATTCCGGCCTCTTCCTTTACCACGTTGTTGCACCCTTGTGGGATAAGGAGTGGTGTAGCTGCTGGTTCCTTGTGGAGAGGACCAGTTATTTCCTGAGCCATAATGATTTTGAGGGAAACGTTGGCCACGAAAGGAATGTCTATTCCCACTCCCCTTCTTTGTGAAGGTCTTGGGGTGATCTGATCCAGAGTCTTAAGGGGGTTATGCTCCTTCGTTTTGAGGGCTTCATCCACAGCCTTTCCAAATAAATTAGCTTCCTCCGCTGGTTTATTTATCGGTGAAGCTTGTGTTTCTGGATTGAAACCAGAGCTCCTTAGCCATGCATGCCTTTTCAGGAGGGTACCCTGAGCCAAAGACCTTCTGGCCGTCTCTGCTGCATCCAAAGTATTTTTTAGCATACTTTGGTTAATTTGCCTGCCTTCTGCCATTGTTGAGAGCAGACGGGCCTTCAACAGTTCAGGAATTTATTGAAGGCCCTCCTCTAGTTTGGCCCATTGCACATCAGCATAGCTAGCCAACAAATTTGTATTGTTTGCAATGCGAGTGGAGTAATCCGCCGCCTCCGTGATCCTTTTCCCCAGAGCGTAAAGTCTTACACTCCTTGTCAGTGGGTGCCTCCCCACTAGATAGGGGAACTCCTGATCTTTTCCTGGTAATTGTCACAATCAGTGAATCTGGAGTAGTTTTTCTACCCTCCGATTCACTGCTCTAGTAAGTGCAGGTGTTAATAAAGAAGGGGTCAATCGCTTCTTGATTGAATTTAGGAAAGCAATATTTTGATGTATGTTTTAGTCTTGTGTTCTTTGATTATGGAGTTTTAAGATAACTCCATAGGCATCTTTCCATGTTCGTTACACAGCACCCTCACTACAGGGACACAGGGATGTCTTTTTAGACTTCCCAAAGGTTTAAATACATAAACCACTGTTTCCCAGAGAATGTAAGGTTAAATTGACTTTACTAGTCTTTTTAAATTCCTAGACCCAGCACACACCATCTTCCTATAGAGTGCTGGAGAGGTTACCTTGTATCCCGTGTCTAGAAACTCATGTAGCAGTCAAAAGCTACCCTTTTCTATCGAAATGGCTGGTGGCAGTGTTTTTAGAACTAACTACCATGATTTTTCCCGACCGCGAACAATGGTAGCTAAAAATCACGGAAGCCACGTTTTTCAAGATGGCGCCTTAAGCCCCTTTGTTTAAACGGGTCCCGGTCTTTTTTCGCCATTTCTTTTTGCAAAGGCCCTTCTAGTGTTAGTCTATGTGCGCCAAACCAGGTGTGGTCCCTTTGTTTCCATGCCTTTGGCGAGCTTCAGGACTGAAGGCCGCCTCTGACGCCCGAGTGTCTCGGGTGGGCAGGAAGTGAGGGAGGTGCCTGAAACTCCCTGTGCTTAGTCTCGTAGGAGACCCAAATGCACTCTAGCGTACTTGGCTGGTTGACTGTCTGGCAGGGACAGCCACCCTGCTGGGTGAGCGGCAGCTAGGCTGTAATGAATGGGAGAAAACTATTTAAAAGGAGAGTCTCCTGGACTGGAAAACAGAGTCGACCACTGGAACGAAAGAACCGAAGATGAGCTGAAAGAGGACAGCTGCTGCAACTCCTGGACCGTTGGTTTGCCCGTTGAAACCCTGCTGCAGGTCTGAATTGCCAAGTTCATCTCAACAGAGAAGCCCCTTCAAGGACGACTTCTTCCTTTGAGTTGGTTGGACCAATCAACTCGTAAGCCACCTGGATACCATTCTCGAAGCTGGTTAGGATTAACCAGGGGGAAGGACACCAGCTTGTGTGCTTGAAGAACAGCTACTCGAACTGAAGTGACTCAATTTTGTCAGCGTTTTCCAATGATCCCATGCAGTGCAGGAGTCCCCCGATGTCCTCCCTCTTGTCCCCACGACTGAGGCTCAGGAACAGTGAGATCTGCAGGAACTGCCAGGAACCAAAATCTTAAGCTGCATCTTTTGCTTCATACTAAAGGTACTAAGACAACCAGATTGAGAGAACACTTCTCTTGCAGTGAAAGTTGGTGGAACTTTCCCAACTCACAGGCCTAATCAGCTTGTGACCCAACATATGATTCTTTTTCCTACAAACTACTTTTGAGAACTTTGGCAAAGGCTTTACCGTTTACTTCAAGAACTGCTCTTTCCTATCCAAGACACTAGTCCATTGACTTTGGCCTATGCCTATTGAACTGAATAGAGTCCTCTAGTGAACTCTAACCATTTGCATTACACAAAAAAATATTTGTGATCTATTCTATTAACTTATGCCTTTAACTTCCCATTCAAACTGACTGAAATGCCCTTTAGCTCCTAATTCAGGGGAGCTTAAAATGTTCAGAAACGTATTGTTTTTGTGTTGAAGTATATGTGTGTATTATATTAAGTTGCCTCCTCCTAGTGAATGTTTTCTAAATGTTTGTGTAATAAGTGTTTTACCAAGAAACCTTCAGTGTAAGTGTCTACTTTGAACCACTGCGATTGTAAAACCTATGTAACTTCTGGTACTGCTAACATTCTCTCTTGAGATAAGCCTAGCTGCTCAGCTCGCTACCACAAAACTGTGTAGTACAGACTTATACCAAAGTATGGTTTTTGCTGACACCTGTAGTCCTAATTGTATGTGGTGGTCCCAGAGGGTACTGCATGCAATTCTGCATAATAGGAAGTTCGGGCCTCTGGTTGCGAGACTACTTTCGGCGGAACCAGAGCCTTTTCGGCTGTGGACACTACGATGTGCATCGGCGGCTTCCTGAATTTTGGGGCAGCGCCCTTTGATTTAGAGGGTCAGTCGCAAGACACTTCTGTGGTTGCGGGAAGGGCTGCGATCCCAGCTGTCAGGGACAAAGTTACCGGTGTGCCCGTTGGCGCTATGTATCGTTTCGACTGTTTCGTCAAAGACATCCCTGGGGTTGTGTTTTTAGTGTATAAAACGTGGGCGTCTTTGTCACCGGGGTGTACATTCCCCATAGCAGGACCCGAGTCTTGCCTAGCGGTGCCGAGGACAAACGACGCAGAGCAAAAGTGCTCCACCGAGAGGTGAATAGCCTCCGAATCGGAGGCTTGTCACTCAGCCCCTCGTCACAATCGGTGGTTGTGGCAGCAGGAGAGCTAGACTCGGCCTGCGACATTCCATAGGCCGCCCACCGCTTAACAGCGCTCCTTCAAAGTTTTCAGGCGCATGCACTTGAAAGCCACACAAACCGTCTCGTCATGATTAAGGTGCAAACACTGATTACATTTACAGTGTTTATCCTTCCAAGGGAATTTGGCCTTACAGGAAGGATAAAACCTAAATGGAGTCTTCTCCATAGCTGAGGAAATACAAAGTGATGAAGAGAACCAGGGAACAAAGAGTAAAGGGAAAGGCATTCTCAAAAGGGAAATGTACACCCCAACCCCACTCTGCCCACTGTGTAGACCGGCCAGAAGGCCCGGCCACGTGGTTGGCAGCGCTGACCAGAACACTGTCCGTCGATGATCCGTGGCACTGTCTTCGGCGGAGACCTGGAAACAGCTGTCGATGGAAGGGACGGTAGGGTAATATTTATAACTATAATATATATACGACCAATGGCCGAAGACTACTATTGCAATTTCTCTGGACGCGCTCCGCATAGGGCGACCAGTATGCTGGGGGGGAAATCTGAGGGACCTCGACGCGTGAGGGATTTTGGGTACACTACACATCACAGGCACGCTCATGTCGACATCCCCTTTTGATTCTAGAAACACAAGATGCAATACTCCGCAGTGACCACTGGATGTCAGACTATATGCACAGCATGAATTCTAAGCAGATTAACAAGCATCAGAAACAGATTTTTCATATTTGGAGTGCCTGTGCGTTACGTGGCCCGTTTATTTTTCCCCAGGGGTTACATTGAGCCTTCCTGGGGCACACTGGTACATGTATCACGTACACTGCCCCCTCACTCAAACTGCCCAGGACAATTGATTGCTGCACCTCCCATTGCACTAATTCATCAGTGCCATGACTCGGAGGGCTACTAGTGGGAAGAGAAGCCGAGGTGGCCGAGCCCGTGCACGGAGAGCTATGCCCCCCACCCAACAGGGTCAGGAAGCTGAAGGGACAGCTGCAGCAACCACCACCCAGCCCCTGGGTCACCCAGCCAGGCCTGTTGTGCTCCTCACCCCGGTCCACCGAGACGCAGGGGCAGGTGCTATCCATGCATCAAAGGGGAAGGGACATGCTGTGAAGAGCCCTGACACAAGCACCCAGGTTGTAACGCTTACCTGGGACTCCGGGGAGCCTAATGCCTTCTCAGCCAGAGGATCTGTTAATATGGCACTTTTTGGATTATTTTTCTGTGAAAACGACAATAGTACTATAATTTCTATTATTCTGGGAATAAACTGTATAGCAGTGTGCATTTGATAATCCCTCCCTTCTCACCTGTGTTTATGTTTGGTGGACCTCTCCATCCTGTATTCTACAGGAGCGTGTTGGTATGAAAACTTAACTTGAAAGGCTGCAGTGTTCAAATGATTCTTGTTAGAATAATGTCCTTGCTTTTCTAGAGTTATCTCGGGTAAGTATTTGGTGAAATAATATAGTTGACTACATTCTGAGCAGTCCCTACGTTGGAGATATCTTTCTAATAATTTTCCCTTTTAACTTGCAGGTTCTTGGTTCTCAGAAAAGGTTAATGGCTGCGGGATGCCCAAGACTATACTCGGTTTGAAGAAGCGAGTAACCAAATTAACTTTGTCTTAACTGAGTAATTGCAGCCTTCAGAGACGAGCACGGTAATAACCCAGCGAAGAAAACTTGCTGGAACTTCAGGTAAGCAACATATGTAAAACGTTTCTTATTTCTATAAGTTTATCATTGATGAAAATACCTTTTGTTTGCATGTTTTCAGAAAGCTGTAGATTAAATCCCTTCGGACGATGCAGAGTTTGCGGAGGAAACTTCTGAATGAAGGCATTGCGACCGCGAACGAAGACTGCTGCGAAGAAGATGCTGTGGCTGTGAAGGAACTGACAGAAGATGCAGAGACTACGAAATAAACAGCTGACTGAAGAACTGCATCGGAAAATACTTCGGTAAATCTTTTAAAAAACAATGGAATTCTGTTGATTTTCTGTGGAAACTAATGTCTCTGAACTTTTTCTTTGACAGGTTCTGTCAGGAGACCGCCAGTAGCGTTACCCGCTGTCAGCAGAGAAGACGCGACGCAAGCGCTCCAGTGGAGACAGGCCTTAAGTAGCTCCCTCTGCAATAGGTATAGTATGTGCTGCAAGTTAACAATGTACTTGGCGGCGGCCGTGTTGAGTGTATGAAAACCAATGTCAGCGCTATGTGAGCCTATGGGTGCAATGCTATGAATGAGATATGCCACTTGTGCCAAGCTTGTAGCCACTGTTGACCCACTGACTGAGGTGAAGTTCCTTGCTTCCCTGGCATGCCAGTATGGGAACTGTGCTTCTTTACTGGGAACATGACACAGGTACAGCCGCCTGCAAGGGCACCTACTGTCACACCATCAGTGTGTGATGCCACAGCCCAGGCCACCAGTGCTCCAGCCCCTACTGACCCAAGTGGTCCCAGCCACTCGGGGTCTGCATGACCTTGCAAGAAGGCAAAGCGTGCAGTAGGCAAACAGGCTCAGTCCCAAGGCACGGCACAGGAGACCCACACATCAAGGAAGAGGAGCTTTAGTGATGAGGAACTCCACATCCTCATGGACTACGTGCAGGAACACCAACGCGACATGCTTATGCGGGCAGGGTGCACACATACGCCTGCCCAGCGTATGGCCCACTGGCGGTGTATCACCAATCGTACTAAAGCTTTGGGCCATGAGAGGCACTCAGTTTGAGGCAATCGAGCGTTGGTATGACCTCCAGCGCTGAGCAAAAGATGTGCTGGGTGCCAACTACGGCACGAGGGGACGAAGAACTCACTCCACATGAGGTGATCATAGGTGCTATGATTGATGTGGAGCAGATCCATGGCGTGGGAGACCTGCCAATTTATGAGGTAATGTCTGGTGAATGGTGAAGCAGGGATGTCCAGGACATGTGTGTTGCTTGGATGAAGTGTAACGATTGTCTGGCATTTACATGACATCCATGGGTGAACCACGTCATGGTGGACAGACACGTGCTTGTTGTCCTGCAGACTGCATATGCCCTTCCTTCCTTCCTTCCTTCCTTCCTTCCTTCCTATCTATGGTGGTGTACTGCAACAGCCTCTACCAAGATTTGTGCCTCTACTCTCTTCCCTCTGCAACTCATCCAGATTTGGACTGTGGGGATTGTCCTTTTGTCTTGGAGCCAGGTATTGTATCTCCCTAGGACTGTGATGATGGCACTGGCTCCCAGTGGCTACGACTTAATTTCAATCCCTATGCATTGTCCACAAGCCCTTCTGGGTCCTGGTGCCGCAGTTCCATCAACTCCATCTTCCAAATTTGCTTCCTTCTCATGGTCTTTGATCATCCCTTTCATACTCCCTCAGGATCACTTACTTCTCATAGCAATTAGTTGGTGGTTGATGTCCATCTTTGGCTGGGGCTTCCCTCTGGTACAGCCTCCCTGCCTCAGTGGAACTGGAGGTAAACCTTCTCCGAGTCTGGATGCACTTCTGATGCTTCCTCGTGTGATGTGCTTTCTCTCCTCCTCTCCCTTGCTGGAATCCTGGGTGACAGAGAATGCCCTAGTCACCTGCCCACACTCTGAGCCACCAGTTGTACCCATGCACTGCCTCCCTGCCATCCCACACTCGGTGGCTGTTTACTGTATCCTTACAACACTCCACCAGCAATTGACACCTGATGTCTGCACTCCACCAGCCCGCTGCATTTTAATTGCAGATTATGTAGTTAACTTTTTTAGTATGCCATTCCCATGTACTGCACTGCCCACTCCCACCCCAGGTGTCAGCTTCACCATGCCTATTCACTCGCGTGATGTCAATGTGACCTGGACTCATGGGATGGGTGGGTCTGCCTTCACTCTATTCCACCACCCTTGCATCATAGCACCTTGTGACACCTGTGTGTTTAAAATTTAATAAAGTTTCTCACCGTAGTAGCTACCTTACTCCTAGTCCATAGTCCCCTTTCCTCCATACATATGGGACATTCCTCCATCCTGTGGGACGGGACACTTTGTAAAAAGCATCACATTTTTCAAAAAATGTGTCCTTCCTCTCTTTATATGGGGGTACCGCGCACGGCCGTAACACCGCCCTTCTTAGGTCCGAAAAGCGCATCACCCATCAGTCCTTTTCTATTGCCAGGTCTACGACCTTCAAGCAATAACAGAAGAAACTTTTTAGAGGGGACGGCGGGCAGGTGTATGGAGGAAAGGGGACTATTATACTCCTACGTCCCGTCCCCTTTCCTCCATACTTAGGGGAGATTCCCAAGCACTCCTCACAGGAATTATGGGTGGATGGAAACTCCTTACTAAAACAGATTCCTAAGCACAGCTTGATCGAACTTAGCATCAGCCCTGGAGCTCAGGTCCAGACAGTAATCCTAACAAAAAGCCGATGGGGAGGCCCACGTAGCCTCTTTCGCGATGGTCTCCCAGGGAAAAAATTTTTGGAAAGCAACAGCCGCCGCCTTGCCCCGCACAAGATGAGCATGAATTCTCTTTGGGGCCTGAAGACCCTGAATGGTATACGCCTCAGAATTACAGGCCGCAATCCACCGGGAGATGGTCGCTTTCAAGGCCGGCTTTCCTTGCAGATTTCTGAAGGTCACAAAAAGCTGCAAAGAGTTCCTAAGCTCAGATGTTCTGTCCAGATAGAACTTCGTTCTTCTAACATGCAGGAAGTGCAGAACCCCTTCGGCCTCTGAGGCCGGGTCTGGGAAGAATACAGGCAATGCAATTGATTCAAATTACAATCAGAAACCACCTTCGGAATAAAGGCAGGATTTGGTCGCAGGACAAACTTATCCTTATGAAAAGTAAGGAACGGATGCTCCACCGACAAGGCCTGAAGCTCACTTACACGCCTTGCCAAGTCAAAGCAATCAAAAAGGACACTTTTCACAAAAGGTACTTGAAAATCGACAGTAGCCATGGGCTCAAAAGGCTTATGACAAGGCCGTAAGGACCACATTCAAATCCCACCTTGGATGCAGGTTGCGAACAGGAGGATAAAGATGCATCAGGCCCGCAAAGTGTCTTTTAATGACTGTATTAGACAGTGAAAGAGCAGAGGTCAGTGGACAAATAAGTGGCAACAGCCGATAAATATGTATTGCAGGACACATGGCTGCAAGACTCTGCCAGATGTGAAACAAAAGACAGGACCATGTCGGTAGCCTCCCTTGGGTCCAGCTGCCTAGCCAAACACCAGTGACAGAACCGAAGCCATTTACTTCTATACTGAAATCTTGAGGGCTTCCTGGCCACTTGAATAATGTGCATGTTATCTGCAGACAAATTGAAGCGCTCTAAAGATCTGAACTCTGGCACCAAGCCACCAAGCTGAACGATTGTGGGGAGAGGTGCCACAGCTATTGATCGCTCTGGTGAAGCAGGTCTGGGACCAGCAGAAGCTTGAGTGGAGGGCACACCGATAGATGCTGAAGCTTTGAAAAACCAAAACCTGCCCGGCCACCAAGGGGCTATGAACAGCAGTGAGCAGTTCACTGTGTTCCTTAGCTTGCAAAGCACCCGATGGATCAGAGGAAGAGGCGGAAAAGCATAGGCCTTCATGTTGTGCCATGGAATTTCGAGAGCATCCCCTAGTGAGGAGGCTCCAAGCCCGTTCCTGGAGGCAAACGGGGGAAGCTTCCAGTTTGTAGATGTGGCAAAGAGGTCCACTTCTGGAGTGCCCCAACAGCGAAAAATATACGCGAGGATCTCTGTGTTCAGTTCCCACTCAAAGCTGACAATTGCTCTTCGGCTGAGGGCATCTGCAGTGACATTCTGCTGGCCTGGGATGTGTACTGCTACCAGCCAGATACCATGCTGAATGGCCCATTCCCAGATCTGAATGGCAAGATCCAAAAGAGGAGGAGAACTGGTAGCCACCTGTTTGTTGTTTAAATTGACACCGCATTGTCTGCGCGGACACTGATCACCTTGTTGACAATGCCTGGTTTGAACACTTTCAGCGCCAGGAATATCACCAGGAACTCCAGATAATTTATATGAAGCGGTCTTTCCTGTGCCAACCAAAGATCTGAAACCTGAAGATGATCCAGCGTCACACCCCAACCCAGAAGGGAGGAATCCGTAGTGACAGTCAAAAGTGGGCAAGGGTCCTGGAAGGGAGCGCCCACCGACAGATTGCTGAGAGATGGCCACCACAAGAGGTCCACCTTCATTAAAGGTGAAACCAGTATCATTTTGGAATCTGGATCCATTGCTTGAAGCCATGAGCTCCGAAGAGCCTTCTGCGTCCGCCTCATCTTGAGACGAGCAAGAGCCAGCACGCACAAAGCCATGAAGCCCAGAAGCCTCTGGAACCACCAGGCCGACATGCTCTCAGACTGCATCAAACACCCGACACATGGCGAACAGATCCGCCATTCTGTCCTCGGTCAAGTACACTCTTGCAATCGATCGTCTTCCAAAACAAACCCAGGAAAATCAAGTCCTGAGAGACAGTCATGAAGGATTTCCGCCAGTTCACCGACAGCCCAAGGTGGAGCACGAGCTGGAGGAGAGACTGAAGGTTGCTTAAGGCTTTCAGACGACAAGCACTGCACAGCAGCCAATCGTCCAAATACATACACATGGATACCCTGTAGCCAAAGATAAGCTGCAATGACCAAAATTATCTTTGTAATGACACGCAGTGCCAAGCTAGACCAAACGGGAGCACATGAAACTGGACATGCTCCTCCCCCATGGAAAACCGTAGGCATTTCCAATACGGGCTCCAAATGAGCATATGCATATAAGCATCCTGAAGGTCCACCACACTCGCTAAGCCAGTCGCCCTTCTGTAGAGAGGACTTTATCTGACCAGGGGTGATCAACCTTTCTCTCCCAAAGAGAAATTCAAGATGAACTGGGAAAGGTCTAGGATGGTGCGCAGGCAAGCCTGGTTGCACCGCCTTGAGATGCAGAAGCTTCTGGACTTCGACTCTGAGGAAGGGCGTCCTCGACTGCTGGAAGGGAGGATTGATGGGTGGGGTGGGGGAAGGGGCAAGCGGAAGCCTGCCAGAGCGACTTTCAAGACCCTCCGGTCCTCGATGATGGTCTGCATGCCTCCCAGTGAGACACAATGCGCCTTCCCACTGGGGTCTCTTGCAACCTCCGAAAACCCTCATTTAGCGGGATTCTCAGAGGCGAGACCCCCAGATCCTGAGGAGGAGTCCGAGATAAAAACCGGCCTCGCTGCTAATGCCGATGGGAGTTTCCAGCTGGAGGATCGACTCAGTGTCTTTGGAACTAGAAACCCACGAAATCCAGAGGAAGACCGAGGCTGCAAAGGCGTTCTCGGAGCCCTAAGAGGTGGTTTTACCAGAATAGACAAAGACTTGGCCGTCTGAGTGCTGTCCTTAGTTTTAGTCCGCTCTACATCCGTTGATGAATGGAACAGTTCTTTGCTGTCAAAAGGCAGATCCAGAACTTTATTCTGAACCGCTTTGGAATTTGTGGCATGAAGCCAAGCCTGACTAGCGGTGTCCACGCCAAGCATGAGGCCCCAAGACAAGGTGTCAACATGATGCGCCGCTGCCTCAAGCATATCCTGCACCAGGACTCTTATCTGACAAGCCAGCCTTAAAATCATCCAGCTTGTCGGCAGGAATTAACTCCTCAAATTCTGACAGACCTTTCCACATTTTCATATTCGCCCCTGCTAAAATTAGCTCTGTGTTCACCTGGCGCAACTGCATGGCCGAATTAGCAAAGTACTTCCTCCCATGAGTCAAGCAGCTTGTCCTTCAGCCTGAGCCGCTGCTGTAGATGACGCTGAAGCTGGCTTGATTGTAGCGTGGCGGCCGCCACCACTGTGGAGGAAGGAAGCAGGCAAGACGCTAAGGCTACCTCCCTTCGAAGTATAAAGCCTAGAACAAGCGTCAATCTTTTTGTTAACATGCAGTCCAGAGTGTGGCTTTTCCCGGACCTTACGGACCTCAGCCAAAATGTTCTTCTGGAAACACGCCAGTGCGCTCCTGAGGAGACAAGGTTAACGCCCCCAAAAGCACCCCTTCTTGCGCACGGGGGTGCCTCAGGTACTGGATCAAGAAGAGTCATGTCCAGTACACGGTCATAGAACGCCATAACAAAGCCGAGCTGGTCATCACCATCCTGATCCCCTTGCGTGTCATCCAACGTGTCTGGATCGACCTGCGTCAAGTCTGGCACTGCTGAAGACTTGTCTATTGGAGACAAGGTGCGGCAGAGGCGGAAGGGATGGAGGTGGGCCAACTTTTAGAGGTGGGACAGCTGCCGGAACAACCGGTGCTGCAACGTGAACCGTCAGCACAGAATACTGCTCTGGAGGGCAGATTTCCTTAAAAAGACCTCTGAAATATTCCTTCATGGGTCGGAGTGCATGAGCTTCTGAAATGTTCTGAAGAAGGCATCCTCCGCCGAATGCTTAGACACTGTGGCTGGCGGAGGCCGCTCATGAGAGAAGCAGCTCCAGGGCCGCAAGGGAGAGGGCTGCCAAGAGCGGCCCTCACCAACCGGTTCGACAGATCAATGGCACAGATGCCGCAGGGAGCAAGACTGAGTGATGTAATGGCATCCAAGCGTTCCAGACAAAATGGACGAAAGTGCACAAGGAAAACTCTGTTCACCCAAAAAAATGCTCCCAGCACCCAACGCAAATGGCATCGGTGTAAGGGAAGCATCCAAAATGTCTGTCTTGGTTCGCGGGGGAACAGGCACCATTTTGTCAATGCCCGAGGAGAACTACATCACATGTGTGAGTGAGGCAGGGGTTCTCCACACACAGATCAGGGTTCTTGACTTTAGCCTTGACACAAGGAACCTCGGCAGAGCCGGTACTGTATGGCCTAGAATGTTTCTGAGACATACCAATAGCCAAATTAGCCTGTGAAAGAGGAACCTTGGCCGTGCCGGTAATAGAGGAATTACGGTCAGTGACCTCACTCCGTGCCTCCTCAACAGAACCGGTATCACCACTAGAGCGGGACTGATGAGGAATCCTCCTCACTGACCAGACCTTAACAGGCCTCTCAGTTCTGTCGATCACCTTAACCTCCGATAGAGGAACCTCGGACCAGTAACAGCTCCCTCATGAGGGGCCTCGAACCTTGGTTCGGTACAGAAAACCTCAACCGAGGCCTCGGGGCACGCCCCGGTGTCTGTATGGGAACAAGGAGACCTTGAAGCAAACTCCGGTACCCACCACCTCAGTAGAACTGCGCCGTTGAATAGCCCCACAGGAGGGACCTCGGATTGCAATCCAGTGTGAGCAGGCCCCTTGCGGAGGCCCTCGGAGAAAAATCTGAAACTTGGCACCTGTTGGGAAGGAGCATAGTGCTTCGTTTCATTTCCAAAATTTCAAAGCGCTTTTGAATTAGGCAAAACTTCTGTTTTTCTAAGCACTACAAGAGTCCAGGGGGGAGGAGGGTCACTAAATAAAGATTGTTGGGATTGAAAACTAAGTGCAAACAACTATGTAGATGGATATATATATTTGTAAAACTGTTGTACATTGTAAATTAGCTTCGCTCATAGCACAAAGTAAAAAAGGCAGGCTGTGCAAATATATAGACTAGGTAGGCTGTAGAGCACGAAGTGACTGAGCATCTGTTCCTGTCAATCACAGGCCAATGGAGATTCAGCACGACAGAGTATTAGAAAAAGTGTTTTTGTTGTAGAAGTTATTGGACCGCATCAAATATAATTTTATGGAGTTAATGTTGAGTGAATGGCGGGTGATGCGCTCATGTATTGTTAGGTAGACCTGTGCAGTTCCCTTAGGGACCATTGCAAAAGGCTAAAGACTACAGGTGTTGGCAGTAATCCCAATTGGTAGCAGTCTGTACCACCCAGATTCACCTGGTAGCTGTGGCTGAGCAGCCAGACTTCTCTCAAGAAGAGTTAGACAGTATATAGAGAATACAAGATAGGTACCAAAATACAGTAGCACAAGCAAACACTGACCAGAGCTTTGGTATCAAGTATATCATTATTTATTTAAAGACACACTTAGAAAACACTCCAGCACTATTATAAGCAAGTTCAAAAACACAGTCACTATTTATATATACATCCCTTATTCCTTATTAGACAAGTCTTAGTTAACACCACTT
This sequence comes from Ambystoma mexicanum, assembly GCF_040938575.1. Taxonomy (NCBI): domain Eukaryota; kingdom Metazoa; phylum Chordata; class Amphibia; order Caudata; family Ambystomatidae; genus Ambystoma; species Ambystoma mexicanum. The sequence continues at coordinate 493,665,926 of NC_090936.1, read as the reverse complement.
ATTTCCAGACAGAGGTGAGCGCTTAACTAAAGATGGCACTCCAATAAGTTAAGAAAAAGGGAGGGAAAAGGCAGAAATTAGGAACAGCACACAACACAATCCTTTAGAAGCACTCAGCAAGGCAGGGAAGTCAGTCTACTTGTGAGCTTGGAGAGAGTAGCACACCAAGGCGCCCAAGATCTCACAGTTTAAAAGGCTTGGAGAGTCTTGCAGAGAGTTCAGAAAGGAATCAGTTCAGTTTAGAAAAGTTCAGTTAGCCAGCCTAGGGCCAACCCAAGTGGTAAGTTGAGGCTTTAAGAGTCACCCCAAACAGACCGTTGCGAGGGAGGCCAGGCGGACACAGTACCTTTAAAAGTGGAGAGGATCCTCCAGCGGGGGCAATTGTGCCTGGCAGCGGGTGCAAGTCGCGGCGTCGTCCAGGGGAAGAGATTATCTCGACGTGGAGGAAGGCTGAAGGTCGTTGCACTGCCAGGGAAGAAACCAGCCGCGGAGTTCTCCGGTTAAAAGGTACTACCCTTTTATTCGCGGTAGTGGAGAAAACGTGGTGTCCCGGTTGCTGGGGTGCTTGGCACAGGCAAGGCGGCCATGAGATGATCCGGGGAGGCACAAAGACGGGCAAACTGTTTATCCCCACCAGCCAAGGGAAGAAGACTCTTCGGAATGAAGATCTCCTCTGTCAATGGGAAAAGTAGTGAGACGGTTCAGCAGGGCTCCACCGGTGGTGTCGTCGTTTGCAGGTCGGCTCAGCTTCTCCCTCTTCGGATTCTTTGATCCTGTGGCGACGTCTAAAGTCCCAGTCACCCAAAGCCCTGCTTTTATGCAGAAAACCCCCATTCAACAGTCCCAGCTGTCACTCAACAATGCTACGTGGTGAGCCGGGCGGCTCACCACTGGGCCAATCACACAAGAGTGCGACTTGAGTTGCCGAGGCAACTCAGTCCAGGGTGCCTAAAACCCCTCCCGCACCCCCTGTGGTACCCAGACAGAGTGGCAACACTTTTGGAGGCTTCTGTGGAGAAGCCCGCCAAAAAGTGGAACAAAGGGCTCGACTTGGGTTGGAGTCACAGAAGCGAACACAAACGCCATTTTGGAATTGAGTTTCGGCAAATACCAACCGGTGAATTTATATTAATTTAATAAACCGGCGGTATGTTCGCGGCTATATTAAAAAGTGGTAGCCTCGAACAATGGGAAAATCCCATAAGAATATATTCGCGGTCGAATATAAAAAGTAGTATCCACTGCCACCAGCCAAAACTCGGTCAGGGGGGACTGGACAGTGCCCCCTCGAACAACAGACCCCGGGCAATCGAATTGCCCCGACCAGTACGTCGACAATATGATGGTTTGTACTGGTTCTGTTCACAATTTAAGACTAGTAAAGCCAATGGTGACTTTACATGCCCTGGGAGACAGTAGTCAGTCCCAGGGTATGGAGTCTATGTTTGGGTATCGCTCGACACCCCTGGGTTACTGCACGGAGGGTGCTGTCTAACCCACATACCAAAAACATATGAAGCCCTATGGGGTAAAGGGCCACATAGCCCATAAAACACATACACAGTCAAAGGAACACCTCAACTCATGTCTAAGAGTGGGAGAAAGTCTCACTCTTAGCAGGAGAAAAAAATAAACCCCACAAATCCAGCAAAGCTGCTGGGGGACTCACTAGGTTTGGGAAATTAGCCTTAACAGAGAACTCTCCCTAACATGTATGAATGTTTATAACAGTTAATTATGCTAACAAGAGCAACAAAGTATTCCTGCTAATACAGCATTATGTTAAGTAGGGAACCTGGCCATGCAACACTGGAGACACTGCAAGCATCCCTTGTATGGCAAGAAAAGTTTGGAAGAGCTGTGCTGATATCCAGTTAACAAGTGAAGAGTATTCAAACCCCAGGCACCGCACCAGTATTCAGGACCTGGGAGTCAGCGAAGGATGACAGAATGCTGGCCTGGAGAGTCCTCTGCCATTTACCTAATCCTCATGATCTGTAAAGATTAAAGTCTTGTTATCAACTGCAAGACGCACTCATGGGTTTTAATTCCCTAGAGGGGTGCATTTTACTCTATTTTATGGTGCTTATGGGTCCCCTGTATTTAAGGGGCAACCCTGTAAATTGGGTTTCACTTTCACACCTCAGGGGAAACCCCGGTAAGAGCTTTTAAAGCCCCTCCCGGACTGGGAAGACCCCTGGGAAGGAGTCCCCCGGTCAGGGTGCCTTAAAAACTAAAGAACTTACCGGGCGTCTCTTCTTCTCGTCGATTAAACTCTGAAAATGCAGAGGAGGATTGTGCTGAAACACCTCTTCCCACCGCTCCAGGAGCTTTGAAGTGCCTGGACCGAAAGGGAATCGCAGCAGAAGCACGGCTCCCCCCAGTGGTCCCGACACAAACACTCTAAACAAATAAGATGGGGATCCGCCCTAGCGAAGCGTTCGCAGGAAGAACAATTGGGAAAATCTAACCTAAACGGCATAGACGGACTACCGCACAACCGCTAAACCTGAGCAGGTGAGAAGGACACTGAAGGAAAAATTCTTCCGAAGCTGCAAGTGCGTCCAGTCCTGAACATGCAGAGAAAAAGGACTGGATGGGCAATGCGCTGGGGGGAGCTAAGGAGGGTGGGGTTACGGCCACATGCGGTACCCCACGTAAAAAGAGAGGAACAACACATTTTTGAAAAATGTGATGCTTTTTACAAAGTGCTCCGGTTCCGTCCCACAGGACGGAGGAATGTCCCTTAAGTATGGAGGAAAGGGGACGGGACGTAGGAGTATGTGATTTACATGTCATGTCACATCCACTGTACATGGCTCTGGGATAGTAGTCAGCAAGTTCCATCTCATGCAGTTTTACAGTTCAGGCATGGCTATGCTATGTGGCATATGTGTTTTTGCATCAGTGATGTTGGTGAATTAACTAGGCCAGTCAGGTGCTCGTGTGTGTTGCAGGTGCTATGCACCATGCACTACATGTTGTATTTAGCCCTTCCACACACATCCATGGCTGCTTCATGCTACCCTTCACTTGCATTGACACTGCGTACGTGCAGGAGATTGGGACATGGCAGGTTGATGTGTTGCATGACGACATTGTGATGCCTATGTGTGTGGGCTATGCTATTTACATGGTTCTTCGTGTATTTTTCTCTCCGTGTGCAGGTGATGAGGCTGTGGAGGAGGAACAGGATACTGAGAGACGACCAACCTCCAGTGGAGGGTGGTGGTGTGGTAGCCCATGAAGATTCACTGGTGCTACAGGCCATCCTGGCCCTGACTCAGTGAGACCGCCTCAGAGGAAACCTTTGGCTCTGGTGGTGAAAAGGATATGGATACCTCAGTGCTGTTGCAGGGGAGCGCATCGACTGTGGGTGCTGTTGTATCCCACACATCTGAAGGGGGTGGGGGGTACGAGCCCCTCACAGGGCCAGTCAGTGTTGGCATGTCAGTCTGTGGTGACTACGGGTGAAGGGTCACGCTCCACAGTATTGACTCCTGTTCTTGGGCCAGCTGATCAAGGGAGGGATGCAGTCCTACAGCAGACAGTGCCATCACATCAAAGGCTAGGTTCCCTTGGTCCAAGCAGGCGTGGGGTCCGCCAACGCAGTGGCCGTGTGTTAGCTGGCGATACTGTGTGGGAGCAATCCATGTATAGTGTTGAACAGGCTGCTTCATATGAGATGTTGGCTCGGGGCAAGGATAGGGTGGCCAATTCCATGATACCCCCAGCAAGACAGGAGGAGCACCAGCAGCAGGCATGGCGGTCCACATGCCGCTCTCAGAGGCTGAACATGGTGGCCAGCAACAGGAGCCGACAGGCAGAACTGAGGGCTCTGCATGCATCCATGGCTGCAGAGGGTGGGGCCAACGGGGAAGCCCTGAGGTTAGAGTATAGGTCCCTCAGGACTACACTGGCTGCACTCGAGGCAGCCAGCAGTAGACGGTCTGAACAGCAGATGCATCCCGTGAGGTGTTGCATGAAGACCTCAGAGCCATCATGTTGCAAATACAAGCATCTCAGTCCTGCATGGCCACTGCCATCGAGGACCAGACGAGGGCTACACGTGGTGATCCTCCCTTACCACTACCACATTCGGATGCAACACCAGAGTGTGGCGACGGGTCTCCCGATCCATGCTAGCCATGCAGCCCGTTAACCCATGGAGGGTTTCATTTCCTCACAACATCCACACATGTGGGTGTTGACGTGCACCCTGCAACTCCTCCCTCCTGGGTGCGCCCCCATCCCTCAGTCCCCCATAGGCATTTTTTTTTTTTTTTTTACTTGTTTTGTCCATTGTGCATTTATGTGACAGTGTTGCTTTGTGTGGCAGCCAAGGGCATCCACTGTAAATTTCAGCAGGACTCACGCAGGCTTGTCTCGTGTTGGTACCCTCCTTGTTTGTGCCTTAGGGTCCAGACACATATGCCACTCCCGCTTCCCCTTTCCATGTGCTTGCAAGGAGTGCAGAGTATAAAAGTAACTTAAACAGAGGCATTGGGATTCCATTCTCTCTCTGGGCTGTCTGAAGTCCGACCTGTGTATACACCCCTAGTGGGATTCATGATTTTTTGTCGAGTGCATGGTTAGCATCCCTTCTTGTTTGTACATTGAGATCCATCCTTTGTTCATGTTCCATCTTCATGTATTGGCTTGACTATCTCCATTATTGTTAGCCTTCCTGCTGTATGCGCTTCCTTGCCCCCTTTGGTTAACAGTGCCACACGAATATACAAGGGTACCATATGCGAGTCACGACACAATGAGGCACATGTGCAATTATATATGGTCACGGTCAGACAGATTCAATCATGGGTTCTGTGTTTCTGGTATGTTGGACTGGCCACTTGAGGTTCCTATGTACATTATTAGATTGATGAGCGAGTTGTTTCTGAACTTGTTCCATTGTTGAGCGCTTTGTGACAGTTGTGTTGGCCATTTATTACTCAGTTTGGACATCGAATGCCATGGCATGGTATGTCAACCAGGTGACATGAAGTGTGGGAGGGTTTAGGTGACATACCAGCATTTAGATGTGTACTTTGGCATGGTGTTAGTGGGATACTCCATCTTCCATGTGTTCCTTTTGTGCACAGCTGATTGACATACTTTTAGTACCAAGGGATGCACAGAATGTAGCACTTCCAAGGACACATTATCAGGGTATTAAGGTTGGGACAGATGATTCTCCCTTTGACATCATGGATTGTCACCTGGAATGTGCCAGGGCTGTGTGCACTCTGCAGGGGTTGATTTTAGGTGAAAAACAGTGCCACAAGCTGGGTACAGGCAGCCTCGCCACATGCCTTTCTCCTCCCATGCGCAGGTGCTGTGCATCTGGTTGAGGATGTGAGGGCACCACCATGTCCACCGGTACGCCACGCTGTGTTGCAACGTTGAGCAGGACAAATGCTGCCACAATGATCCTGCACACTACAGGTGGTGCATTTAGTAGCTCACCAATGGAGTGGTCAATGGAGCGGAAGCATGACTTTAGCACTCCAAATGGGTGTTCCACTATGGCCCTAGTTGCAATACGAGTTGTGTTTTATCTTACCTGGGGTGGTGCGGTTCCATATTGGCATCATGTAGGTGCTCCGAGGGTAGGCACTGTCCAATGTGGGGGTGAGATGGGTCAGTGGTGTGGTTTTGTCTGTGTAAGACATGCATGCATGTGCAGGGCCATTTGTACCCACCAATGAGCCATGGGTTGCCATGCCTCCCAGCTTCCAGGGCCTGGTGTAGGGGTGACATTCTGAATATGAAACTATCATGGGTGGACCCTGGATAATATACATATACAGATACAGATGTAATTATTCCCTTGGCATCAAATACAAACTGCACGTTGCTGGAATGCCAATGCTTGCGATTGCTGTGCTGTGTGGACGTAGGGCCACATGGGTGCAATCGATGGCACAAAGCACTTTAGGGAAGTGCACCACCCTGTAAAAGTCCTGAACCACGGCCTGCCTTTCTGCAGGTGTTCTCGCCGTGTCTATGTGCCTACAGACTGAGGGGTGTGCGGTCATGATTGCCAACACCTGGTGTAGACAGCGTGACTGCGTGGCCTGTGAAATGCCCCCGACTATGGCAGTTGTCCACTGCAATGACCCAGTGGTTAGAAAATTCAGTACATTGATCACCTATTCAAAGGGGCTCAGTACTTTGGATCACAGGGGGAGTGATGTGAGGTCATCTTCCCACTCTGTGACCAGCTCTAAGATGAGGTGGAAACCTATACATGCCATAGACCTGGTCATCAGGCATCCCATAAAGGCTGGTCCTGGGTAAATAAATGCGTGCCCTGGCTATCCTCCTCTTGCGGTGTCCCAAGATCACTGCTGCGAGAAATTGTACATACATATTAGCTGTATATGCAGGTTGGTTGTTTGCACGCCTTTTTATGCATTGTTTTTACTGTGCAGTGACATTTAAACTTGCTTCCCCGCGGCGGAAAGTGTTTACGGATTAGCGCGTCTTTTTCCACGCCGGTGAGCCCTGTTCGATTCCATGAATACGTGTTAGCACACGTGTGGGCTTTACAAGTATTATACTGTGGTACTTCCCACGTAATGCCCACATTTATGGTTGTTCCCCATTCCACGTGTTCCGCCCCCTTTTTAGGTGACTGCGCAAGACTGTAGGCACCTTCGCTGAGCGTCTCGTGCAAGGAGTTTGCGGTGTTGCAGTGACGTGTGGGATTCGCGCAAGTCACGGGTAAGCCCCGCGCATTGTGTTCCATGAATCGGCGAACGGGCGCTATTCCATGATTCAGGCCCATAGTGTTTCCTTGAACCATATGTATGCAACCATTTCTTTGTACAAGCTACAGCCTTTATCCCTCTTAAAATAAGCCTGGCTGCTCTGTCCATGCTACCCACATCCTCAGGTGATACAGCCTTATACTAAGCGTGGCGCTTATTGCACTGCCTCAGAAGTACGGTTTTATGAAGCCCTTAGTTGGACTTTATAAAAACTGGTCGAACACTTGCTATGAAGTGAAGTGAGCTTGGGTCCATGTTGGAATTGAGAGGCACTGATGATGCTTAAGGAGGAAGAAAAGGAGGACGAACATACAATTAGAGGTAGATGGTTACTGGTTAATACTTTGAAATAATTTACTAATGTGCAAGAACCAAGAGCCAGCCTCCGGGCTCCACTGAGACCAGGCTGAAAAGGTGGGTAGTGGTGTAACTCAGCCGAGAATCAGGAGCACTGCCTTGGTGATGTACTTGCGCAGACTACATACGAAAGACGAGCCTGGCCGCACACAATCATAATCTGAGAGGAACACTGAAAACGGCACCCAAAATAGTGACAACTGGGAAGTAGATAGCGAATCCACCAATAACTTATGCAATGCACACCTTACAACGATGGAGAAATATAATGGAGTGACATAGTGGATAGAGCTCCAATATGACAAAATGTTATCTGGTTGACAGGGGAAGAGGGCGATTTAGAATATCCACTTTAACTTTCTATAGAATGAGAGGTTGATTTAACTGTTTAAAGGCAGTGGATTTTGGGGAAGTTAAGTCACTCGTTGTAGATGATTGAAAGGGGGTTGATAATACAATTGGGTAATTCACAAGTGGGGAGAAGAAACGCAGCAGGTGTTGAATTGTTTAGGACTATGGCTGAGAAAAGCTGATCTTTCCATTTGGTCTTAAAACTCAGTATATTGTTGGCAGGGTTAACAGAATGCACGTTGAAGTAGTCTTGTATGGATATATGCGATTATATCGCTGCACAAAATTCCAAATTCGAAAATTTGAAATGTGACCTGTGGTGTAATCCCACACTGGATTACCCGCATCCCTTTAGCCACTCCCTGCCCCCTCCTTACTTGTTGGCGGCACATTCCGCTTTGTACCACCGACTCAGTCTCCCTGCAACGCCAGTTCCCTTCACTTCGATGGATGGAACTGGCGCTGCAGGGTCCTTTTTTTATTGAAAGCGGGGGACACTCCCGCAATCCCCCCAAACCCCAATCAAGTTATAGCAAACAAGGGTGCGGGCGACATTCCACTACCTTCCTTCGCTGTAATGGGCAGGTATGGTAGAATTGTTAAAAGTTTTCGGCTGTATGAAACCTTGGTAGAGCCAAAATTCAAACAATTCTACCATACAGGTTTTCTTTTTTCAGCTACCATCTTGTATAGTGTGGCTCTGTCAGAAAAAAGGTATGTGGCAAGGGTCATTACAGCAACAGATGCAGAAGCAAAACCTCCAGTGTTTATGGGTGCAGGTCAGACATGCCCAATGCGCCAGTATGCTTTATATGTGTTTGGCAGAGAAACTAGGGAGTATACTAACGGTAGCTTAAGAAACCAAGTTCTGAAGGACTGCATCACTTTCAGTCTAGTTAGCCGCAGATGTGATTTTGAGATTGGGCTAAAGAGCAGAGCTTAGTCGCAGTTTGGATTTGTGTTAATGTGCAGAGGCTAGGGATTCCTGTTACCATCTGTGGTGGGTTTGGGGCTGTAGAGCAAGGTGCTGGGAGATACTGGTGACCGCGTTAATCAGGAGTGGGGGCAGGAAAGGAAAGTAAGCCTTACAAGGTCAAACAAACTGTAACCCTGCACAGCTACCCATGGCAGTTTACTAACAGGCTCCACTTTTCTAACTCGCAATGCCACCAGTCAAACCCTTCTCTCACTCAGTGCGTCTTTAATTTATGTCATTTATAACGCACCTGTACACAAGTGTTTCTAGGCGCGACAAGACAAGGAAGGGGAGACAGAGGGAGGACAAACAAACAATCTTACTGTTGGGGAGAATTCTCATAAATGTGCTAATTCCCCCTTTACCTCAGAGCCCTCCAGCTCTTTTGCTATACATTAGGTCTTTGAACTTTTTAATTGTTAATTTTCTGTGTTTATTTCCTTTGGTTGTGCAGTTTTAGACAACTCCATAGGCATCATCTTTTCATGTGTGTCACACAGCACCCTCAGTGCAGTGACACAGGGAAGCCTTTCAGGCTGGCCCAAAGTTTAAATACCTTCTCTGGGATAAACTACTGTTTCCCTGAGAAAGTAAAGTGAAATTGACTTTACTAGTCTTTCCAAATTCCTAGAACCAGCACACACTATTTTACCATAGAGTGCTGGAGGGGTTACCTAGTATCCCCCATGTCTAGAAACTCATGTAGCAGTCAAATGCTACCCTTTCCTCTCGAAATGGCGGGTGGCAGTGGTTTTACAACAAACAACCTTGATTTTTACCGACCGCGAACACCGGTAGCGTTAAATCACGGGAGCCATGTTTTTCAAGATGGTGCCCGAGCCTCCTTTGTTTAAACGGGTCCCAGTCTTCTTTTATCACCATTTCTTTTTGGAAAGATCCTTCTAGAGTTTGTCTCTGCGCGCCAAACCTAGTTTGGTCCCTTTGTTCCTACGCCTTTGGCGTGCTTCAGTACTGAAGAGCGCCTCTTGCGCCACAGTGTCTGGAGTGGGCAGGAAGTGAGGCGGTGCCCGAAACTCCCTGTGCTTAGTCTCCCAGGAGACCCAAAAGCATTCTGGCGTGATTGGCTAGCTGACTGCCTGGCAAGGACAGCGACCCTGCTGGGTGAGTGGCAGCTAGGCTAGAATGAATGGGAGGAAACTGGGTAAAAGACGAGTCTCTTAGCTTGGAAGGCAGAGTCGACAACTGGAACGAAAGAACCTAAGACGAGCTGGAAGAGGACAGCTGCTGCAACTCCTGGACCGTTGGTTTGCCCAGTGAAGCCCTGCTGCAGGTCCGAATAGCCAAGTTCATCTCGACAGAGAAGCCCTTCAAGGATGACTTCTCCCTTTGAGTTGCTGGGGCCAATCAAATCGTAAGCCACCTGCATATCATTCTCGGAGCTGGTTGTATTTTCCTCAGAGTGCTGCAGGAAACCGAATAGCCTCTGAGGAGGACACCAGTTTGAGCGCTTCACTACAGCTCCCGGAATTGAAGATTTGCCTTTGCCTGCTTTTCAACCAGTCCCCCGACGTCCTCCCTCTTGTCCCTACGACTGAGGCTCAGGAACAGCGAGATCTGCAAGAACTGCCAGGAACAAACATCTTCAGCTGCATCTTTTTCTTCATTTTAAGGTATTGTGAAAACCCGACTGAGAGAACTTACCTCTCACTGCGAAAGTGCTTGAAACTTTGGCAACTTGCAGGCCTAGTCAGCTTGTGACCCAACATATGAATCTCTCTTTTACAAACTACTTCTGAGACCTTTGGCAAAGACTTTTCGGTTTAACTTCCAGAACAGCTTTATCCTGTACAAGACTTTAGTCCATTGACTTTGGCCTAACCTATTGCATTGAATCTACTCCTCTGGAGAACTCAAACTATTTGCACTGTTTAAGAGTAACTAATATTTGTTTTATTAACTTATGCCTTTTTGCTCCTCCTTCAAAGTAGTTTAAATGCCTCAGAACCTGATATTGTGAAGTACTGAAGTATATTTGTGTGATATAGATTTCCTCCTTCTAGTGATTGTTTTACAAAGGACTGAAATAAATGTGTTTTACAACGGACTGAAATAAATGTGTTTTACAAAGAAACCTTGAACATAAGAGTCTATTTGAATACTTGTAATTATAGACCTCTGTGTAACACTCTTACAGCTCACATTCCCTTTTGAGATAAGCCTGGCTGCTCAGCAACGCTACCACATAACTGTAGCACAGATTTATATCAAAGGTTTTTGCTTACACCTGTAATCCTACTTGTGTGTAGTGGTCCCAAAGGGTACTGCATACAAACTTTGACTAACACTTACTAGGCCTTGTATCATTCAGATCGTGCAAGGGGAAGGGAGAGGAGAAGTGCCAGGGGGAGGGAAATGGAAGAGTGCATAGGCAAGCTCAACTAAGTGCCGCCAGTGTGGCAGGCTAGAAGTGCAAGGAGGCAGATACAGTCCCTAAGTGTGCGGACGCCCAGAGGCAGCACATCGGGCTATTGGTCGTGACGGAGCCTGGTGCCCAAGGTACAGAGGGTGGCTAGGTAACCAGTTCGCACAGCAGACAAATGCATCAGCAGGGGACAGAGAGAAAGCATAAGTGAAAAAAGGAAGGTCTTTGAGCAGGGACGGATTGGCCCGGTGGCCGGGCCGAAATAGCTCCTGGGCAGTGGGGGCGTTTTCTGGCCACTCTAGGGGCGGTTTTGAAAAAGGAAAAAAAAAAAAGAAAAGGTTACAAAAATGTTTTGGGGGGAAAAAAAACATGCAACGTCCAAAACTGATCTACACACACAGATATTAATGATACATATGGTAATCCAATCTTGTATGAAATGTATATCACATTAGTGAAATAATAACCATATTTTTCATAATGTACTTAGGAACAATGCTATTTGATGCCACTTCCTGTTTTGTCAAGGGGTGAAAGGCCGTGTTTCATCACTTGCATGGATTGTCACTTTGGGGTGGGGTCAAATGACATCACTTGGGGCGCAGTTAACCATCAGGTTAAGGGGCGTGAAGCGAGGGGTGGGCCCCTTTTTTTGGGTGTCCGGGCCTATTTCTTGTCCCAGTCCGACCCTGTCTGAGTTGCTTGTGGAACCTTAGGTGATCCTGCTCAAGTTGGAGGGAGGCTGTTCCAGAGGGAAGCACCAACCGAGGAGAGAGAGATACACCCCCACTCTCTGCCTGGAGAATCATCCGGCCCTTGGAGTTTGAGGTAGATGAGTTCAGGGTTCGTGAAGGAAAGTGCCTAGGAAGAGAGTTGGATGCAGTGAGATCCCCCCCAACCCCAGAAAGCCCTGTGGACAACGCAGAGGGTCTGGAACTTGGTCCTTACAGACATTGGGAGCCAGTGGAGATACACAATCCCTGGGCTTGAGGCCAAGGACAAGTCTCACAGACCTGTTCTTTATTAGTTGCAGAGGGCGAAGAGTAGAGGCAGGCAGATTTAGAAAGAGGCTGTTGCAGTAGGCCAGCCTAGAAGGTACCATGGCTCAGGAGACAGATTGTGGGGGAAGCAAGAAAAGGCAGAATACCACTGATGAGGTGCAGCTAGTAGTGGGACTACTTAGTGAGGTCTGATGTGAGGCAAGATGAAGAGGGTGGAGTCTAAGAGTACAGATTTTTTGCCACGCAGGAAGATTGCCCAAGGTGGGCGGCCAGTGTGAAAGAGGGAAAAGCAGGAGCAGTGCTCTGCAATAAATGCTTTGTATCCATGAGAAACAAAAGTAAGCATATGCATGTCGGCAGATGAAGGAAAGGGGCAGTCTGGAAACTCAAGATACCATGAGAAACCTGGCAGTGGTCAAGGACTGCTCGACATTAGAGGGCCGGTGGCGAGGAACGGCTAACCACACTACAGGTGAATAAGAAAGAAAAACTTTGATTGTTGAAAGCACTAAAGCAAAGTGCTGCACAAATTAAAACTTAATTTTACAATAAATATGAGCAATAATATCTGAGTTTACATAACTTGTTCTGTTAGTTGAAGTCAAAATTGATCTTGGGTGTGGCAGAATGTAAACTAGCTGGGGGAGCTAGACTATGTAAAGTGCCAAGAAAATGGAAAAGTAGGCAGCATTCTAAAGCGAGTCAAGACAAGGAGCGTACAGAGGGGGATAGAGATGTACAGATAGCATAGGGTACTAATAGAAGAATTACAGATTGACCTAACTGGGGTGAGCAGATATGCAGGGAAACCAATGAATAGGACAGACCAGTAGCCAAGACGGAAAAGAACCAGTGTTGAGATAAGCATTAAATGGCAGAATAGGATGGGCTTTGCATGTATTGTATAGCTGATAGCGACAGGAACAGGTGTTTATGGACACATGCATGGTGAAGGAGAGGGAGTAGTCAAAGTAGACAAGATTGCAAGTGGTGATGGTAAAGGAGGGGGTGGAGTAAAGACAATAGAGAAGGGAGAGCGAATAGGAGGGGAAGAAAAGACTGTTTTAGAGGGGTTAAGATGTAAGAAGTTAGCGTGCATTCAGGCTTCAACTGCAGATTAAAAGCGATTGTAGAATGAAGTGAACCAAATGAAGAGAAGGAAACAGATCTAAGTGTCATCAGTACAAAAGGTGAGAAGAAAGGCCAAAAGAAGCAATCAGAATATAAAGAGGTATAAATTAAAAAAGGGAAGCACCCAAGACCGTGCCCTGATGTACATTGAACAGAAATGTTGAACGTTTACCTAACCAGGAGATTGAGAAAACGCAATCAGCAAAGTAGAAATGAAACCAGTGTAGAACAGTCACTGAAATCCCCAGAGAAGAAAATTTGAATTAGAGTGAGCTGATCAACTGTTTCAAAAGTGGCAAAGTTTAGACTGTCTAGCACATAAGAATAGTGATCAACGTAAGAAGTAACCTGAGAATAGACAATACACTTAGAAGTTCACGTAGAAAAGTTATAAGACCATGATCACAGTTTCAAGTGACAACGGATGAGAGGCGAGGAAAGATTAATTTAGGAGTGAGAAAGATGATGACGGAAGGATCAGTCAGGGGTAGGAGGGTAAGCAAAGACAATTTAGAAATTGGAATAGGGTGCCAGGGATGGGGACAGTGGGAAATGGTGGTCCAAAAAATTGCTTTTTTTCAGTAACTAGCACAGAATCAAGAGGCCAGTAGATCAGATAACAGGATAAGATCAATAGTTAAATTATAATTTTCCAATATCTTTCGGTATACTGTAAAAATGATCAACATGAGAAGAGGTCAGGCGCAAGTCATGGCTGGGGGTGAATTGCGAGGGACAGAAGGGACCTGTGGGAATTAGGGTGACAATAATAGGAGGTAATGGCAGAAATAAACCTAGAAGTATCAGAATGGAAGGCGGTCAAACTCAAGAGAAAGAAGCATCTGGAGGGAGGAAGGAAGGAACAGAGATGTGTTAAAAGATGCGTTGTTTTGGCAAGTGGAAGTATGAGAAGAGGTAAACTCAGAATTCTTAGTCACTGAGGAAAAGAAAGATTGTAAAAGATGGTGGAGTGGAGGCAGAGTGACTGGGGGCACGGAGCACAAGCCAGGAGCCCTCTCCTCCATCTACCTGCTGGTGCACAGCGGTTTTGACTTTCTTCTCTACAAAACAAACAGCCGATCGCTGAGGTCTGGAGCTGTCTTGCCAGTCCCTGTCAGGCCGGCAGGACTCTTAGACATGCCCCCAACTGCGACCGTAAACACCCCATCTGTAAGTTTGGAGCAGTCACAAACCGAAGGGGAAGGCGACAAACGCTGCCTACACAGTTCCAAAATACCATTGGACATGAAAGCACTTACAGCGGAACATCAAACACCTAGAAACCGACGTCAGTCGGCGCCATCAAGTCTAGGCGAAAACCGGCATTTACAAATCGGTAAAGTTCAGTTTTTAACAAACCCAAACAAAAAACAACAAACTAAGGCGCAGATAAATGGCGGCCTGGAAGCCATAAACAGCAATCCTGATTTACATCGCAAGTCTTCAGAATACGTGGAAGACGAGGAAGATAACTCTGCATTAAACAAGCGCTGGCTGGACCAGGCTGCGGGCAATTCCTGCCCGCCGGAGGCCGGAGAGCCGCCGGCGGGGAGAGAGCCCATGGCCGAGCCAGTCGAGGAGCTTGTGATGCCCGAGGGCATTCGACCGGCAGAAGCCATCGCCCACACAGACCATCCAGAAGGGCGATCCCCGACTCCGGAGACGGCGGAAAATCAGCAAACTGCGAGCCCCGTGTCCCCAGGGCCTGCAAACTCCACACTTAGCAGCTCGAGCGCTAAGCTCGCCGTGGCGCAGACTAACTCTGCAGCCCAGCGCGGCAGGCTCACAAGCCACCTGCTCGCACAGCGGGCGCGGCCTCAGCGGTTCCAGCCTGGAGGGAGGGGCTGGAAACAGTAAAGGCAGAGCGGGCCGCAGAGCGTAGAGAAACGGATGCGTCGCCACCCCAGACTCACAGTCAATACACGAGCTCTAGTCTGGTGAAGGCGTCGAAGAAGCTCATAACACTACGAACATTGCAAAACATGACACCAGAGGCGGCCATGTCAAAATTGTCACAAAAAATAAACAATCCAGCAACGGAGGGCAAGGACTTGGCAGCGGATAACCATAGAATCACCCCGGCGCAAGAAATACTTCCTTCAAGTGCCCGGGTGACAGGAAGAATAAATCAAGCCCATCGGCAAATGACCAAACATAAAAAAACTACAATTGCCCTCAATCAAAAAAAATCTAAAAACAAAAACACACCGCGGCGAACCAAGCTCCCAGAAATCAGGGAAAGAGAAATCATGACCATCTCGATGAGCTCTCCGACGCCGAGATTCTTGAGGCCATAAAGGAATCTTAACTGGCACCAAAAATGCGAAAACCAGGTGCCTTTCCGATCGCCAAACTACCTGCAGTTTAACAGGCCAGGGCTAGCTCTTGGGCTGAGGCAACAAGTCATGCCTCCCCTACAAACGACAACAGCCCAGAGATGATCTCAAATTCATCAAATGCGAACTCAGAAGAGAGCTCCGACAGAAAAAGCACAAACTCCCATGATCTACCATAAGAAAAAACTGCATCTCCCGATCCAAAGGAAACACCGCCCACACAGGATTTACCATCCAACAACCTTCAGCCGGTTAAAAACATAAGCAAAGAAATCTTGACTCCAAAGCCAGGCTCAGTAGGCGTAGACTTGAGCAGCAATTAACATCCACAACTGGAGGAAGAACTGCACAAGCAGTCAGAAACCGCTATGCCTCAGCGACAAAGAAAGGAAAAAAACCTTAGATGAAATTATCCTGCAACCACGAAAGAGCAACTACTCTACAAAAACACTACTCATCTACTAGGCTGAGCGCGCAGGATGCCTCCTTAACTGTGCCACATAGACGTCAGAGCTACGGAAATCAATGGCGTTCAATGATAAAGAAGACTCCAACAAAGAAACCGGACATGACCACAATAATGTCTGCAATCACCATACCGCTGACCCCCATTTGCAAACTATGAGGCTATTAACGATAGTTTGAAAGATCAGGTGACAATGATAGCCATGAAGCACACTAAACTCATACCTTGAAGGGTATATAGAAGCTGCAGAACAGGAAAAAAAACCTAGGGAAATCAAAGAGAAAATGCTGGAGCAAACTATGAAGCGCAAACCGACAAGTCCAACCAACAGCGCTCAAACTACTACAACAAAAGAGTCGCCAAAAAAAGCGCAAAAGATTTCAAACACAAACGGAACAATTACCTCTGAAACCAGCGCCCAGGAAAGACCAAAATGGGAGCAACTTCAGTATATTCAACCCCCTCCAAATCAACAAAGAAGTCAAGTTCAATTTACCCGAGGTCTTTTTCTTTAAAGCAAGCTCCCCTAAGAAAAACATCACATTGGCGAAGAATCAGAAGGAGGGAGCCCCCCTCAGTAAAACTCCTACTGCAGTAAACCTTGAGATTATCGGAAAAGGGAAAAAGAGAAGCACCCAAATTAGAAACGACTAACCAAGAAGTTCTGTTGAAACTATCCAAGAGGACAGAAAACCGTGCATGTTCCACAACAGATAACACTAAACTACCCTTCGCAGCAGGAAATGAAGGAAAAAAAACAAAGACGCCCCAAACAAGAAACAAACCAAATAGGGCTTCTGGGGGGAAAGGACAGGGAAAACCCTCTGCAAACTCCCCAAGAACAGTCAACGATTTTCTAGCGGATCAATCTGCCATGAACCTTTCGCAACAGTCACAGCGATTTGGAAGAATCCAATCATGAGCAAAGAGGAAAAGCAATAAAAAGCAAAAACTCGGAGCACCAGAGCAGACCACAAGCAAAAGAAAAGCAGCAAAATCAGGCCTACTCTCCGACAAATTGAAGGAGTAGAGAAATACAGAACCAAAAAGGATACAAAGAACAATGCAAGAGAAAAGATAAATCAATAGACTCGTTGGCTAATCGTGATCAAGCACAAACCAATCAGCGAAGAGAGACCGAGATGACCGGGAAAAAACACCAAAGGAGACATATCCAAGAATCAGGAGAGCCCACCCAAATGGAGCCAGAAAGAGCCAACTCGAAAAATCTTAACCTTGAAACTAGAAAAATCGCATAAAAATCTACAAAAGATGGTGCTCAATAGGAGGACGGTAAGAAACATCTTCAGTAACATCACTACACTGAAACTTCTGCGAGCAGAGGACTATGTGAGAGTTGAACCGTACCACAGAGGGTCGATTGCAAAGGCTTACTTCCACATAAAAACAGCTGCCATGCCGCTTTCGATCAACAAGGCTTCAGAACAGCTTTTAAAATGCGGCTTCCATCTATGCATAACAGCCAACATCGACCCTATATTGGACAGAAGGGATTATGGGCGAACGAACATTCCCAGCAAGAATCCAACGCACTACATGTCCAAAACTGATGCCGTATATAGCTCTAAAAGAGTATCTCGACATGGCCAAGCCCTATGACAGAAGCATCAGAGAAACCAGAAACTCAGAGGCATGCACGCAAAAAAACATAGGAATGAGGAATAGGCCATGACTCAGTTGAGGGGCCTAAAACCACTCCGAGGAGTATGGGTAAGACCCTCAAAAACAGGAAGGAAAGGGCTCCATCTACATCAACATTTCTCAAACCTCGAGTAACCTCATCTGCATCCACTACAAAGCCACAACAGCTGGCGAAAACAGAAACTGCACTCTCCCCTATGAAGCAAGTATGGGCATGGCTGCCAAAAACACTGTCAGCGTATGCTAAGAAATAGCAACACGCAACCCATGGAAAGGTGGTTCGAGAGAAGGGGAGGCTAAAGGAGCACATGCAGCCACAAACCACCTTGCAGATGGGATCATGGAACACGCGGAGCTATCAACCTCTACTGAAAAAGGGAGACAATCTTGGGCAATTTTGATATCCTAGCCTTACAGGAAACGTGGCTAATGGAGAAACCACACCTTGACTGCTTCTCCATTTTATTCTCGCCTGCACAAAAAAGAAAAAAAGCGCCTGGGACCGCCCCTCGGCTGGGATTCTCTTGGCAGTTTGATCAGGAAGTGGAGTCAGCATTTTAAAAACGCTGTCGACATCTTTAAACCATCTAGCAGTATTGACCAACTGGAGAATGTTTATCCAGAACACCAAGATAACAGAGCTTCCAGTTGCAACAATATCTGTGTACTGCAACCCCAAAAACATCTCAGATGACGATTTTCTTAAGACCATCAAAAATATACTGGACCATCTACTTATTGAATTAAAAGTGGGGCATGTCATAATATGCAGCGATTTAAACGCCAGATGTTCTCCTAATATTGCCACACAACAACTTAAAACCCCAGCCGAAAAAAGACGTGCAAGATGGTTAGAGCTAATGGCCATATATCGCTGCTACAATTTCGACAAGGCTTTCCCAAACCCAAATCGCTTGCCAACTTGGGAAAGACCTCCAGCGCCACTATCGACCACATCTTTGCATCAGATAATCTGCTAAAACTTGTGACATCTTTTGAAATCATCAAAACAGCTGCAAGCGACCACAATCTCCTGAAAGCAACATGGAAAACTCCAAACCGTCTGCTCCACTATTGTGAATCACAAACTGAGCCTAATGTCCAAGGCAATCGCCTCAAATTGACAGCTGAGAGAATAAGAACTTTAAATCACAACTATCAAAAGAAACGCAGAGTAATGGACTAAAGACAGTAGACATTCCAGACTATCAGCCACTGCTGAGCACATATAAAATCAAGATCGGAAAAAAAGCTGCTGGAAGCAACCCCAACATCCACCATTATGACAAGATCTTATTCGCAAAAAGCCTTGGTAAGACGCCTAAAAAGAAATGCAAAAAATTAACACCCCGACAGCCCTTGAGGAAGCGAGCTACAGAGCAAAACTTTACAAAGCATGGCTGAGAAACCATTGGATCTCCATGTATCAAAAAGATTCTGAAGAGATGCTAAACTAGGAAGCAAAAACGCAGGAGAATTTTGGTCTCATCAAAACGTCAGGGGCGCATTCAGTACCATTGCAAGCAATCTGCGTGAGTGAAGAATATTGGACAGCACATTTTTCAGCTCTCTTTCAGGGTCCGGATGGACAGATACAAACAGATCAAGAAATCAACACCCCATGGTGCAATCTCTCAGACGAAGAGGACATCAAATCAATCATAAGGAAACTAAAAGCCTCACGTAGACCAGGGCCAGACGGCATGACAGAAATAGATCTAAAGACCTTCCCAGACAAGTGGGCGTCCTTTATCAGCAATGTCTTTGAAAATTGTGCCAAAGCAAAAACGGTGCCGACTTCATGGACCACATCTGTGGCGGTACCAATTTTCAAAAAGGGCGACAGGTCAGATCCATCAAATTACAGGCCAATAGCGCTCCTAGACTGTATAGGCAAAGTGTTCGGCATGCTACTACTCAAGAAATTTCAAGCATGGGCAAAGTCTGCTTCACTATACGATCCTTTTCAAGTTGGCTTTCAGAAGAACTCGGGGGCTTCACTCAACATCAAGCTCCTCAGCCACTTGAAAAGTAAAGCACTAGGGACTTCAAATATGTACCTAGCCTTCATAGATCTCACCCAGGGTTTCGATGAGGTGGAAAGGCAGCTGCTCTGGGACAAACTCAACAGCAAACTGCCCAGAAAACATCATGATCCCATAAAAGAACAATACGCAAAAACATTGATGCAGGTAAAGTTTAACGGAAATGGCATCTTATCGGAAAGAATTCCAATAAATAGGGGGATAAAGCAGGGATGCCCATTGGCGCCGGCACTATTCATTGCCTTTATTGGGGACTACAAGGAGTCAATGAAAACCGTAAGGGCTTTTCCGCCTAAGGTGGAGGGAATACAAGTCCCAAGAATCCTGTACGTGAATGACATCACGGTAATGGACCAGACTCCGATAGACCTTAAACGCCAACTAACAAACCTAGCGGAGTACATCAACAAAAACAAAATCCAAAGCAATACAGGAAAAACAAAGATACTGATCATGGGCAAGAAGAACATTTGCCCCACTGGAGCTTCGTGGCACCTGGAAAATACGCTGATTGAAATTGTCCCAAACTTTAAATATCTGGGGGTCATGCTTAATAACACCAAACTAGAAACCAGTATGCAATCCTTCATCTGGTCTAAGGCACATACCATGACTACACAAGCACGAATGTTGGACAATAAATTTGGGCGTTTTTCGCTACCAGCATTAAAATACTACAAAAGTTATCCCATGTTTGACGTATGGTGTTAAGGCCATGCCTACACTTCCAGACAAAATCTGGCCAAAAATAGAAGCCTTGTTTTGGAGATCAGTGCTCTCACTTCCTAAAACAACTTCACTACCAGCAATTAGGAAGGAACTGGGCTAATCTCTAAATGCCGTAATGGAAAACAGCATGTCTTTATATAGAAAAATCCTTCTCCCAGACTCACCAACCTTATACAATCTGATGGCGACTGAAATCAAAATAGGGGGCTCAAAAATGCTAACATGGGCTACAAAAAAAAGGAACAACTACAATCAATCATCTGCACACAGGAAGACCTATTCTCTAATCCGATGAAAATAAAAAGAAAGTTAGAGGAACTGGACTGGATCACCACTTTGCTGAGATGGTAAATTGCTTTTCAGTCAACTCCAAAGGAAATACAATGATCCAGGGCAAATTTATAAAACATTTCCCAGCAAACCCTTGAGACAACTTCATAAAAGCCAGGTTGAACTTACTCCTGACTAACGAGATCTTACACATTAGAGGCATCAGCCCAACAAACATCTGTAGGCTGTGTAAAGAGTCGGAGGCCATGGAATCGGTTAGACACCTACTTACATTGTGTCCAGCACTAAAAAACATGAGGCAAGCTTATTTGTCAACTGTTCTGGAACCCTCTTACCTTCGTGAGGAGAAGACATGGTGGCCACGACTAATAAGCAGACATAAAACCTCATGGTCAATTGCCACGGTAAAAATTTTACAACATGCTTTTACGCTGATAGCACAAGGAGAAAGAAACGGATAAGTAAATGACATGCAACAACAGTGAAAATGCAAACAGTTGGTCAAGATGTGCAAAGGACAAGTTGCAGTGAGGTCGTTGTTAAAACCACAGTTTTTGGTAAACACAATTAAAAAAATATAACTAAAAAAAAAGATGGTCAGAGGAGAGAAAGCAGGTAGCGGGACATTGGAAGTAGGAAAACAATTAAGTCACATGAGGAATAGGGGGGGTGTTGAACAAGATAGTAGGAGTCGAGCAGTAAGAGCAAGGTGGCGGGGTCATATAAAGTAAGAAGATGGAGAATGAAATCGCATACGGGAATGAAGGGAGGATAGATGCAAGATCTTCGTTAAATGAAGTGGATCAGACTGGTGGTCCACAATTTGCAAGAAAATAGCTATTGACAAGAGATCAGTAGCGAATTTAGGGAATACTATGAGCAGTTGTATACATCCCGCCCTAGCCCCAGGACATGACAAGCTGACGCGGTATCTAGACGAGGAGGCCCTGGATTGGCTAGATCAGATCCAAGGGAGTGCGCTTAACGAGTCCATTACGGAGGAGGTGGTTCATAAGGTGATAAAATCCCTGCTAGTGGGAAGGCCCATGGGATGGACAGCATAACCACAGATTTCTATAAGGCCTATGCAGACTTTGTGATTTCCCCATCTAATGGGCATGTACAATAGCACAATGCCCTGTGGTACTTTACGATCACAAGAGCAGATCTGGTGAATTCTGGTACTTCTTAAACCTGGAAAAAATACCCGATTGTCATCCTATAGGCCTTTATCACTAATCAACACAGATAATAAATTACTACCGAAGATACCACAACAAATCGCATACTCCCTCAAATACAAGCCTTGGTCCTACCCAACCAAGCCGGATTCATTCCCAGTAAACCCACTCACAATAACCTAAGACGCCTGTTCACCCTCCTACACAATGTGGATCCTAAGGTCCCATTGGCCATCGCAGCCCTGCATGCCGAAAAGGCCTTCGATTCTGTTGAGTGGCCTTTCCTCTTTGAGGTGCTATGCTGTTCAGGGTTTGGGTTCACCGATATCAGATGGGTTAAACTACTATACACTGCCCCCAGGGCTGCAATATACACAAATGGGATAACCTTGACATATCTAAACCCATACGTAGCACCCGCCAGGGCTGCCCCTTTTCCCGTATCCCATTTGCCCTTGTGATGGAGCCTTCGGCCTGTCATATCGGGGAACTACACGCACACCGTGGGATTCGCATTATCCTTATATGCCGACGACATCCTTCTTTACATCAAGCACCCCTGGCAAAACTTTACCCTGATGACACAGGAACTTGTCAGATTCTGAGAATTCTCGGGACTCAGGATCAATTGGGAGATGTCTGAAATCCTCCCCCCAACCCCGGGGGTGCAGCAAGCAGACGTGGGTGATCGGCTTTCGCTGGTGTCCCCAGAGGATACGATATTTGGGCATCACAGTCTCCACCACACAGGATAGCCTATACAGAGATAATTATGTCACACCATTGGAGATTTTAGAACAGAAAGTAGAAACCTGGATATTACTCCCCATCAACCAGGCGGCCCGCATTGCCGCAGCCAAGATGGTAATGCTTCCGTTACGGCTGTACATCTTTAACAACGTACCGATATGGCCTCTCCTTGCCTACTGGAACCGTATTCGAAGGCCGATGACTACACTGGTATGGGCAGGGAAACAGCCAAAGCTAGCTTATGACACGCTTGCCCGGCCATTTGAGCGGAGCAGTCTGGAATACCCGGATATGCATTAACACTACCTGGCAGCTCAGGTACAATACATAGCCGATTGGAACCCTCCTAGCCTCAACTCCCCACACTCTCAGTTGTTGAGAGCGGTCACCACCCCCGATTTACTTATGGGCCTGCTTTGGGGCAACAGACGCAGTACCGAGAGGGGAGGTTCAAAGCAAAGCAGTTACATGTAATGCCTGTGAACGGATGAATCGGCTGTTGGGAACTACCCCCTCCTATTTACCCGAACAGAGACAGACATTGTTTACAGGGACAGTGTAAATTGGTTAAAACTCACTTTAAAATGCATGATGAGGGAAGTGTGGAATGGGAAGGCATTGACTCACCTCAGGATCGTCAGACAGAAATTTTATGAACATGCGTATAAGCCCACATAATGCTGATAGCCAAATTACGGGGGCAAAGAACTAAGAGGGACCCCAAGGGGGAAGCGTTTAGACAACCCCTCTGACATTACAGCACGTTTCGCTCAGTTCTACGAGCAACTATATTCCTCAAGCTGAATATCATCCCAAGAAAGTATCGATAAATTCTTAGAGTCTTAAGTGTTCGAACCACTGCAAAGCCCAGATTTAGACAAACTGAGCGCACCCATAATACCAGAGGAATTCGATGCCACCATCTCCAGGTTAAGAGCAGGGTCAATGCCAGGACAAGATGTTTTCACCCCCAGCGTTTTATAAAATCTTCAAGGGTGCTATCACACCCTTTTTAACCCTTCTGTTCAATGACATTATGGAATCAGGCAGGCTTTAGCATACCACAGAGGCAAGGATAATTGTTCTCCCCAAAGGGCGGGACAAGCTTGAGTGCAGCTCCTACAGGTCTATCTCCCTGTTGAAAGTCAATGAAAAAAAACAATGTGAGCATCCTTGCTGATAAGTTAAGCGAGGTGTTCCCAAAGCTCATACACAACGGCCGGTATGTGAAAGGGCGACAGGGCTCGGACAATGTCAGAAAAACAGATCTAATTGCGTCGATTGACTACAGGGACATGGACCCAACAGTAATCTCGATGTATGCAGAAAAGGCCTTTGACAGGGTGGAGTGGCAGTTCATGCTCCAAATCTTGAGGAAAGCTAACCTAGGATCTCGTTAGATCATGGGTGCACAGGCTCTCTATCGTAACACACGGGCGAAGGTTGCAGTTAATGGTGTAGCATCCCCAGCCCCCTTTTCATCCTAAATCGTTGTACCAGAAAGGCTTGCCTCTTTCACCCCTAATCTTTGCGTTGGTAATGGAGCTACTAGCCCAGACTATACAGAAAAACTCTGGGTGTTGTTGGGCCACCTAAAGGAATCGGACAGCAAGCAATGGGTTCATTAAAAAACTTTTTTTGGCCCCAGTCACGCTGGGTGAATGGCTCTGGGTTCCCCAAAAATCGCTACCACGCAGAGTGTTTGAGCACCTAATCCTGGCAGCGTTATGGGCCCTTTGGAAAAGGAAACCAGACATGAGTGTTGTCACCACATGGCCGTCCCCCTCAAGATGCATATGGGCTCCCCCAATTAAAGATCTCATAACAGACCCTATCTGTTTTCAGCCGCAATATGAACAGGGTCTCGTCAGAGTGGGACAAATGTGGAAAAACTGGGTCTTCTTGGCCAAAGAAGAGTTAGAAAGTGCTCAACAAGGCCTACAAATCCAACCTTTGCTGTACTTGCAATTGAAGTGGGCTCTCAAGCCCATGATGGGAATTCCAAACTCGCAGGCATCTCACTCCATTTGAAAATGTACTCACAAACATGGGCTCCAAGAGGCTAGTCGCAAAGCTGTACAGCGCCTTACTGGAAAGGGGGCACCTACCACATAGGCTAGGTGGGAAAAAGAAAATCGGGTGGGAGGGAAATCTGGGAGGGGTGTACCGCAATATTCAGGGCGATTTGGAACTCCATAATCGCAGTCCAATACAAGATGCACAACTGTAGGCTGCTTATGCAATGGCACTTCACTACTCAGCGATTGGCAAAGATGTACCTGGGGATAAACCCCCACTGTTTGCGCGGGGGTGCACTCAGATTAGCGACTATTTGCATCAATGGTGGGGATGTCCCAGCATCCAAACTTATTGGAAAGATCCTGGGGTGGATTCAAAACAGAAGTGATAGAAAGTCCATGACACCCCCTCCAGGTACTGTTCGGGGTAGAGCTAGTCGAAGAACAATACCTAGTCCTTCCCCATCTGCCCAGTAACGTACTGCCAGGAGCCAGAGTGTGTTTGACCATAGGAGGGAAGGGAAGTGTCCCGTCGCCCAAGAATGAATGGATGCACAAGGCTAAAGAGATAGGACATATCTGCCTCTATATATGGTTATTACACCACTTTCGCTGCGTCACACCCAACAGAATTATAAATGTTGGCAAGTGCCACACTTAGATAAAATGGTGAACATTAGCCTGCATTGCATCTAAACCGAATTGTGAATGATGGCAATGACCACATTTGGATTGAATTGTTAATGGCCTTCGTCTCATCTAGACAGAATTGTGAATAGCAATTTACACATTTTGTTAGAATTGTGAAAATTAGCTTGCATTGCATCTAAACAGAATTTTGATTGATAGCAATGACCACATTTAGTTATAATGTGTCCTCCAGACAAGATTGTAAATGCTAGCCTGAACCGCTTCCAGGCAGAACTATGAATGTTTGTCAATGCAACATTTAGATATAATTATGTACACTAGCCCCTGCCACCCTTAGACAGTTTTACGTGAATATTAAAAAATAAATAAATAAATAAAGGTTGCAGGTGCCCCTCTCTCGAAAGAAACCTGGCATGATAACCTGTTCAGTGGTTATTAACCACTTTGAGAGTTCGCAGCCATCTGCTTTTTGCTCACTGTACCTTGGTATTCTTGTTCAGAAGGGAATTGCCATAGCATTTCGGTGCTGGACTGCCCATGTGGGCGGGACAAAGACTGATATGCAAATGGATATTTCCCATCTGTGAAAGGTACAGTGCGGAAAAAGCAGATGGCTGCGAACTCTCAAAGTGGTTACAAACAACCTGTTAAGTGATCATGCTGCGTTCTTTTGAGAGAGGGGCGACTGCTACCTTTTTGAAGTAAGTGAATATTAACCTGCATAACATCGAGGCAGGATTGTATACGTTAGCCTTTGCCACATTTAGATAGAACCATGAATACTGGCTCATATCAACCCACTTGCCTCAAGTGCCCACAGTGACAGTACTGTGTAGTTAGTAGTCTGTGTCGCACATTTTGTAACTTGTTACATTGGTCTTGTCACATTGATTCAAATCTAGAGGATGCACACTGGGATGATACTGTCATTTATTAACATACTTAGCAATTGTTCTTGTTAGACTGATTCACTTCTAGAAAGTAACTTTAGCTCACATCTTGAAGTACCCCTGAGCTAGCACTGTGACTCACTTGCATGCGCTACACAATTAAAATTGCTCTCACTCGCTCGACTCCCAACTAGATTGGGCCGCCTGTGACAGTTAATTACATATCTTTAAATCATAACTCAACCCAAACTCTCTCCCTGATATCACTATGCTTACTCTCTAAACCCCTCAATACAGCTATACCCCTCGATCAATTTCAGCGTAGCTGCTCACATACGAAGATTACCCCATATACACCTCATCGTTCTAATAAAACGCAGCTATACCACTTGACAAACCGGTCTAGCTGCACACATAAGCGTCCTACAACCCAAACGCAGCCAAAACCCAGTCTTGATGTCCACCTGCCAGAATGCACACATTCAACTGATATCAATAAAGCCACACCCAATGCTAGGATGCCGCTACCACCAGGCAATTACACCAGCTGCACACAACTGGTCCACTCAAGCAACCTAAGATACCTTATTCTCTTAACTGACCTGCACTAACGTCCCTGAGGGCGGTCTACCTACCAGCGCTTTGAGGTCATACCAATTATATATAGAGCGCTAGATGAATGCCAAATGACATGGAAAGCCTCACTGCTGCACTAATGGAATCGCACACATAGACATGTCATGGCTTCTGCTTTCGGAGTTCTGGGATCCGTATAAACTAGTGCCCAAAAGCCTAATAGTAATGTCGCTTTTCGACCCAGCAGAGTGTAACATCACATAACAACCAGAGGTATTGCCTAAAGTGCAATTAAACAGATCAAACCGGAAAGCCAACCCGAGAGGAGCATTTCCAGTGCTAACTGTTTAGCTGCCTGCTAGGGTTGTTTTTCCCTCTCTTCTCCTTGCTTCTTTGTCTTATTTTGGTTGCTAAGTGAAGGGGGAGAGGGGAGTTTGTAAACGCATGATCGTTACAGAAGAAAGTTAAATATAGACATAATGTAAAGGTAGCAAATTAGGTTCACCAAGGAATTTTTATAAAAATCAGGTACATAAGTGAATAAAACTACAAAAGTGGAAAGGGAATAGTAAAAGGGGATGGCAAAAAGGCGGTGTTTGGATATTGTAGACATACTGCTTACCTCTGGATCTGCTAGGCGCTGTGACAGTCCCACTACAAAGACCAGGTTCTTTTGTACCACTCGCACACTGGCTAAGTGTTTTCTGTTTTCTGAAATCTTCTGTTTGCGCTCATTCTGTTTCTGCTTCTTTTCATTCTTTATCCTCTGCAGTTCCTCCTGTGAAAGTGGTTTGTATACTGCTGGGTCTTCTGGGTATGGCTGAAAAGAAAAGAAATCGCATGCATAGTCAGCAAAAACAACAAATTAACTTGTCAAATCCTAGCATGCAGATGGAAGCATGTGGGAGTCTCAAGCAAACCAAAATTACTTCCATCCCGTTGAACTATGAACTAAACTACTGCCTTGCATGCACCAAAAGGTTGTGCACTTACAACATCATAAAAGATCTCTATCTAACGTCTTCATACTAGACGTCAACTGTAATACTGCAGACCTCATTCCAGGGGAGCAGTGGCTAGACCCCTTCCCCAGGGCACATTTTCTTGGTGTGTGCAGCCACACCATAACCTGGAATAGTTCAACTTCTGATTTCACAAACCTCTAATATATTTGCCAAAGAACGCTTTGAAACTAACCAGCAGTCTGGAGAGGGAAGCCCCCCCCTTCCCATGAGGCCATGCCGCAACCAGATAGTCCACCTGGTGGTGGTGCTCAGCATGTTGATCTCATGGGGAGGGAAGCCCCCATGGGATTAGTGACTACCTGAGGAGCACACAGTATTCCCCATAGCCCACCTTACCCTTACTCGCCTTCCTCACCAACACTCTCCAGTTGCATCCCTAATATTCATATATGTGTTTGTCATACATCTTCACACCCACACTCCCCATCCCCATTTTCCTCTCGTATGCTATATTGCACAACCTATCCTGCAATAAGTACTGGGATGAGTAAGAGTATGGTTGACTTGGTGACATCAGGGTTACCCACTACTGTGATGAGGAAGAGGTGCAGAGGCATGAGGAATCACCCTTGGAACCTTGAAGAACGTTCTAGTGTTCTGTGAGATTCTATTGGGCAAAAGAAGAGGGGGGAAACCAGAAGGAGTCTTCAGCCTTCCATGAGGAGCTGGTCCACTGGCCTGCGAGAAACCCACAACGTACTGGGGTAACCAGGAAAGCTGGTAGGCGCAAAAAGAAGCAGTGGGGAATCCTAACTGCGATAAACAAACATGGAAAATGTGTTGAAATGGAAAAGTTGTTTCCCAAAAAATAGAAGGCAAACCGAGCGGGTCTGGGACCCCGCACCCACATGAAGAGGGCATCGGGAGCCATCTTCCTCATGGCAGCACCTGGAAGGTTAGTACACCAGGTCTGCCACATTCCCAAGAGAAGGGAACTAAAGGTCTGGGACCCATACATGTTCACCTGAAGTAGGTAGTAGCAATATATGGGTTGAACCCTCTTTTGTTCACGGGGGGTGGATCTGATATAGGGTCATAAATAAAATCTCCTAAGCAAAAGTAGGCTCCAATGTGACTGGTGAAAAACAAGAATACATTGAATTCTTCAATGGAACACTTGTCCTGTGGACTGCTTTCTAAGATGGTTGCCATAGAGACTAAAGAAGCTAAGCTTAAGCTTCATGACCGAAAATGACATGTGACCGCGCGAAATGTGATCACGTTAGTCACTTTTTTTGTCCAACAACGCCAGGCGTTCGCAGAATGCTAGAGCCAACCTGTGGAACGCAGTGGAAAATCGAGCTTAGAAAGTGAACCCAGTGCCTCACGGTACATATCGCTACTAGTAGAAGGCTATAGTAAATAAAGGCAACATTATTCTGCCAATTAAATGGAAACATCAGAAACCCATAAGTATCCTAAATTTAGTAAATTATAACATGCTGCCATTATTAATTCACAGATTGGGGAAAGAAATAAATCCCTCTATTATTGGAAAATAGAAGATCCAAGTCAATAGGAAGAAAACTTCCCATGTTGAAAAAATTGAAGTTCCAATCCGAAACTTTAATCAAAGGCTTCAGGTGGGTAGTTGCCACACTTGGTTAAATTAATAAGACATGGTTATTTGTTCTAGGCTTTTAACACAGCAATTGTGCTTTTTATTTGTAGTTCTTGTGAGACGACAGTCTGAAAAACAAAATCAATCTTTGTCCTGAAGATGGGCAAAACGTCAAACAATGATGCCAGAGATGGCGGCTAATACATTCTTTTGAAAAAGGCCGAAACATACGAACATATGTAGACACATCTTGAAAGTTTACAGTGTAATAAATGTGTAAACTGCAAAACATCTGTTGATTTAGAACAGTTTGTCACGTACTAGATGCTCACGGTAAATCAAATTTGAAATGCCAAATTGATGCAGGCGTTTTGTTGTTTTTAAAGCTTTTAGATGATTAGATAAAATGTGTACTATTTAACTTTGATATAACCATGTCTACAAAGTCTATTTCATGATTTATGTGCAATAGATAGAAATACTGTACCGGAGCATCTGCAGTAAGCAGAATGAGAAAGGGGTAATTGATCTGATCTCTTATAGTACAAAGCATAAAGTAAGCAGTGTCGCATAGCAATTCGCTATTTAAGTTGCCCTCTTCAATGAAAGCACAGCTCGCCCTACATTCCTCTATTACCCTCACTGCTCTCTTCACCCTCTTTTCTCTGTTCACTTCAAGTTCTAATGGAGAGAAAGTGCAGCAGTAATCGTCTCCTCCACTCTTTGATAAAACATTTCTTTGTGTTTTATGACAAACAAAACCACCACAAGACAAGGGGGGTGGTAACAGAACACCCATAGGGTGAAGTACACAACATTAAACGTTTAGAAGCACTCCAAGCCAGCACCATCAACTGCAAGTTCACATAATGTTTTCAGTAACACAATCCACCATGGCCCGCCCGCCCTCGGTTCCCCCAACCAACCACTTCCACTGTGATCACCATTGAGTCAGGTTTTCAAGGTCCAGTCTCTTCCCATTTCCTACATATCTTGGATGCCTTGGCCGAGCATCCCCGTGCGCCGTAAATCCGGTGCTCCATGAATCCATGTCAAGTATCCATTGTTCAAGTGTCGGGGACACCACATTTTTGCACAATGTTGCGCTTCATCAGGGCCGCTGCAGTGTTCAATAAGTTTTCCCCCATTTATTAGAGTCAGATGTGTCAGGTACGCCCAGGATTAGAACTTTCAGATCAAGCTCAATGGAGCAGGTGAATGCCCTGGACAGTTCCACGCAACAGGCAGTCCAGTAGGTGCAGATCCGGGGGCATGACCACAGGATATGGTAGAAGGCGCCCTCCTCTTCCCCACAGCGGAGACAGTTTGGATTTGTTGCCCTCTTCCAACCATATAGTGCAGCTCGAGGGTAATATACTCTAGGGAGGATTTTGAGCTGTACAAGTCTGAGCCTAGAGGATATGGCCACCTCTCGCGGATGCATTAGGACCTGGATCCATCTACCCCACATCTCTTTCCCACCAGGTTTTTAGTCTCGATAACTCAGGGGTAGCGAAGGATGTGATGGCATTGTATAGAATGGATGTGCATTTACTAGGGATGTGCGCGGGGATCATATTGCGTTCTATCGGTGTATAGTCGGGGACCGTGCCATCTAAAGGTATATAGGTCTGCAGGGCATGGGTCAGCCGCATAAAATGACATCGTTCCGTTGTGGGAAGTTGGAATTTGCACTGCATGTCCTCAAACGAGGTAAATTTCCCGTCTTTGAGGATATCTCCAACCTTCAGGATTCCCGCCCTCACCCATCGCGGCCATGGTTCAAGTTTGCCAATTTCTTGGCGATTACTGTTTCGCCATAGAGGTTGCGCTGCAGTTATTTTATTTCCCCACCCAACGAACATATGTGCCTGTCTCCAGATAGTGGTGATGAGAGTCTCGATTGTGGGCAGGGGCGGTCTCTTCAGGGGCTGGTATAGTATCTGCAACGGGTCTGTGCCCTGCATAGGTTCCACGTCAGCCCGGATGGGAGGTAGTGCACTATCCCCATGAAGCAGATCATTAACTACCGCTAGTTGTGAGGCCCAGCAGTAGGTTTGGAGGCAGGGAACACCAATCCCTCCCTCCCAGACCGACCTCTGCAGAGTGCTTAATGCCACAGGTGACTGACCCTCCTCCCCCATATGAGTTCCCTAAGGAGGGTTTCGGTGCGGGTGAATTCGGGGGTGAGGGATCAGGAGTGGGGCGTTCTGCAGGACATATAAGAATCTTGGAAGTGACATCATTGTGAAGAGTGTGGCACGCCCCATGAGGGTCAGAGGGAGAAGTTTCCAGTGGTGGACGTCCCTAGCGAACCCGTCTACAATCGGTTGGAGGTTGTGCATTACATATTTGGTTAGATCAGATGTTATCCATAACCCCAGGTATTTAAAGCCCTGTGTATCAAACCGGTACGGACATCTCGTGGAGTCTACCCGCTCACCCCCTTTCACCGGGAAAAGTACCGTTTTCCTCCAGTTAATTCTTAACCCGCTAAATTCCCCATAGGTGATGAGCATCTGGGTTACTGTGGGACAGCTCTGGGCCGGCTCGGCCAGGTATAGCAAGAGGTCATCAGCATAGAGAGAGACACGGTCCTCATGTCCCTCGGGCCATCCGAATCCCGTCCATGCCCCGCTTCGGCGAAGCCACAGTGCTAGCGGTTCAATCGCAAGAGCGAAGGGGAGAGTGGGCACCCTTGTCGCGTGCCTCTGACCAGAGTGAAGGAACGGGAGGTCCACCCATTCACCTTAACTTCTGCTTGAATGTTATATACTAACAGTTTAACCCACCCTAGAAAGCTCTCTCCAAACCCCATACGGATCATGATTTCCCAGAGGCTGTCCCATCGGATTGAATCAAATGCCTTTTCAAAATCTATAGCCAGCAGGGCGAGCGGGGCATCGAAGATAGGGGCCCGCTCGACCGCCAGATGGAGTCGGCGCAAGTTAATTCGGGTGGATTTGTGGGGCATAAAGCCACACTGATCGGGGTGTATCAGCATGTCCGCTATCAGTTGGAGCTGATTGGCTAAAAGTTTGGCCAGGACTTTGGCTTCTCCGTTGATAAGCGAGATCGGCCTATAGGAGGCGCATTGCTCCGGGGGCTTGTCAGGTTTGGGGATGATCACTATGGTCGCTCTACACAGATCATCTGGGAGGGAACCCCTGTCTCAGGCGGCCAACAACATCTGATGCAGGGGAGGTGCGGTGTTGTTACCCCCAAGCTTCTGCCAGGTTTCAACTGGGAACCCGTTCAGGCCAGGGGTTTTCCGGGGCTGCAGAAAGCTCGGAGTCCAGCATCTCCCTTTGTTGAATCGATAGAGTGAGGATTTCCACGCCGTCCAGGAGGGACGGATCCAGGGGTAGAGTTGGGGCTTGGTATAGTGTAGCATAAAATTGGGCAAAGGCCTCCACTATCTCAGCGTCCGACCGGCATGTCTCACCCTGCGTGGTGATAATCTCCCGGACACAGCGCTGCCCCTCATCTCTTTTCTCTAGCCACGCCAGCATTTTCCCGCTTTATCCCCCAGCTCATATACCCTAGCTTTGGTTTCCCAGTGGGCCCGTTTGGCGTTGTCTAGCATTAGGTTTCGGAGGTATTCAGTGGCACGTTTAAGGGACATGTGGGTCTGTGGGGTAGGATTAAGAGTGTTTGTTTTTTCGGCGAGTTACGTCCGTTTCCGCCTCAGTTATCTTCCGGAGCCTCTCCCTCCTCCTATTCGCCGTCCAGGAGATTATTTCCCCCCCGCAGCACGGTCTTGTAGGCCTCCCATAACACTATCGGGTCGTTATCGCAGGTATCATTAATCTCAAAGTATTCAGTCGAGACTTCCGTGAGGTGCTCAACTAGTTCCGGGAGGCCCAGATAATAGGTGTTCAGCTGCCACGTTCTAGGGGGGGTTCAGTCCCTGCAATCGTGACTCCACAAACAGGGGTGAGTGATCCGAGATTCCTCGGGGGAGTAGGTCCGCCGAGAGGATCTTAAAGAGATCCGTGTGAGGTACGAATAGGTAATCAAGCCTGGAGAGGGAGGCGTGTGCCCCGGAGTGAAACGAGTAACCCCTGGTCCCGTGGTGCATTTCCCGCCATACATCAGAGACCCAGGGCAGACACAAAATTGGACAGTTTCATGGGGAGGTGCAGATTGCGTTGTCTAAGGTGGGAGCGGTCTAGGGTGTTACACATGACATTGTTAAAGTCCCCACCTAGGAACCACTTATCAGGCTGATGTTTGCCCATAAGGCTGTCAGGGCATCGAGTAGTTCCTGCCCCAGTCCAGGCGGGGAGTAGATCGAGACCAATCCAAATGTTTCCCCCCAAAGTGTCCCCAGTTCCGTTACAAATCATCCGAGGGTCTTGTTCTAGGGCCTGCAAGGCAAACGGGACACGTTTGTGTATAAGAATAAGAGTGCCTCTGGATCCCATGGAGTATCCCGCGTGGTAAGCGGTCCTATAATTGGTTTGAAGACAAAAACTTGCATTGTGTCCCAGCAAGGTGAGTTTCAGTAAGCAGGGCTACATCGGGAGAGTGGCTGGAGAGAAGTTGCTTGACCAGGTGCCTTTTAATTGTGGAGCCCAGCCCGTTCACATTCCAGGTGAGGACCGTAAGGGATTTGGGGCATGTGGTCATTGGTGGGGGAGACCGGTCAGTTGGCATCTGACAGGGCTGTCGGTGGGCCGGGCAGGCGGTGCATGGTGGTATGGTGCAAGATATACAAGGATTGGCGGTTGAGGCGCTGCTTGTGTGTGGTGTGCTCCCAACTGGCCAGGATCCAAACCATCCCCTGATAAGTACCGGGGAAGGCTGAACCCGGGGTAATTAATACATTCTTCCCAATAAACCTCTCCCACCTTATACTCCTCCCCAACACGAAGTACCTGTCGCCCAAACATTGCTGACAATCAAAAGAGGTAGAGCATCAGCGTTAACATCCCTTGTTAAAGTTCAACTATAAAAACTTAAGGGGAGCGGGGGGTTAGGGGGTTTGTGTCGTTTCCTTCCCCCTTAAAAAACCCCGATGGAAGAGTAGCATCCTCCCGCTTACCGCATTTTAAATATATGAAACGCTTTTGGTGGCGCCACAAGACCCAGCTATGGTATCAACCATAAGAGGGTTGATCCCTGGACAAAGGTCACGGCGGGAGTTCGTCTCCCCCATTTATTGGTGGGTCCGCTAGCGGTGGTTGGTCCGGCCTGCGGCGACGGTCCGATGGCGACCTGGGGTTTCCATTCCTGTTGTTTCGGGGTGTGGACCATTTCCCCTCGATGTGCTGTTCCGACCTCCGCCATGCCTCACTGGGGTTATCAAAGTGGACCGTTGTCCCTTTATGTTACATTTTCTGTTGGGCGGGAAAGAGCAGCCCGTATTTGACTCCAAGTGACTGCAGTTGGTTTTTGAGCTTCCCAAAGGATTGTCTCGCCTTCTGTACCTCCTTCGTATAGTCGGGAAAGAAGGCCAGTCTGGACCCATTAAAGGTGATCGTGCCTTTGGTTCTGGCGAGCTGTAGCAGGGCATCTCGATCCCGATAGTTCAGAAATCTCGCTATTACAGTGCGTGGAAGGGTGCCGGGCGTTGGCCTGCCTGCAGGCATACGGTGTGCCCTCTCAATGGAGAAGAATTTCGAGTAAGACTGACGTTCGAACAGGTCTGTCAGTAGTTGTTCAAGGAAGAGTTCCATGGAGGGTCCCTCTTCTTTCTCAGGGATACCAAGAATGCGGACCTTGCTCCGCCTGGACCTTCCCTCGCTCTCCTCTACCCTGGCTTCCAGGGTCTTGAGTGTAGCCGAGACTCCGTGGAGTTGGTGTTGCACATTGCGGAGGCCGTCCTCAGTTGTTGAAATGCGCTGCTCTGCTTCCCCAGTGCGTGCAGACAATTTCTGCAGATTGTGTCTGAGGAGGGAGACATCTAAACTTATTCGGTCTATCTTTTGCTCCATGGATGAGCGGGAGTCCGCAATGGCGGCCACAACGTCCTTGAGGGAAAGCGTGTGTTCAGTGTCCGTGTCCTCGAAGTGTTGCGGTGGAGGATCCACAATATGTGACGAAGGAACAGTGTATTGCTCAATCCTGTTCTGCATAGTGGGCTTCCTCGTCTTTTCTTTGCCCATGGTTGCCGCCCTGCCTGGCAGCCGTGGTTCTATGACTGTAGTCCTGTTGGGATATCAGAGGGTGCAGGCTGGGCCGGTCCCACCACACAGCTGCGCACTGGCAGACCGGGAAAGCTAGTTACTCCTGCTTCTGTCAGTCTTAGCAATGCCGGATTTGTCCAAAGGGATCAGTGTGTTGCCCGTGGGTTATGCCCGCTGTAACTGGGCACTTAAGTGTACCCCGGTCCGAGGTGCAATTGAGTGCACCGCCCAGCTCATGCGGTTAGGGCCTCGTCCCATACGTGCGGCACCGCCGGACGAGAGGTGGTATGGTCGGGGGGCCGAGTCCACCGGTTATACTGTGGCGCCACACATCACTGCGAATTTAGGTTGCGGTGGTCCGGAAGGGGTGGTGTGAGATTCTGGAGCTTTAGGCTGATTGCCGTGTTGTGTACAGCGAATCGTGTTCCCGCTGGATCCTGGGCATGGGCCCACTGATCCTCCCTCAGCGCCACTAGGGCCCACCCGGCGATTCACCGTCTTGCAGTCCACTCTTAGCGTGTTGGAAGGCTATAAAGACCCCCTCCATTGGGTGTTTGTTGTGATCGCAATTGTCAGAGCGCCGGTTACGGAGCAGATAATGAGGGTGTTGTGGCCCCTTTAGTTCCTTCAGAGGGGGGTAGGTGCTGTGACAACCAGTCTGGCACGGCGCATGAATTGCAAGGCGCCCCGTGTCAGGCAGTTCCCAGCAGGTCGACGTCTCCTCGAAGAAGGGATTTGGAGCTATGTGGGGACTCCTTGGTGGATCTGCACTGTTTCAGCTATTGCAGGGCGTCGCCAGTTTCCGAGTGCCGCTGTGCCTTGGCGGTGCCCCGGACCCCGGAGGGCGCCTTCTCCGGATGAGGCTTCAAGCCCGGGCCAGCTCCGGCGCCGCCGGTGGTGAGGCCCTTCGGCGAGGGCCGCTCGTATCACTGGCAGAGGGGCCTCACCTCAGTTTCTCCCATGCCGATCAAGGCCAGTGCACAGCCCCAGGGGGCCGGGGCAGGGTCCCCGCTAGCAAGGCGTCGGCCGCTCGGAGTCGCACGACTCCTCTCGCTCAGTCCTTCACTCCGGGTCTCGGGCCAGCGGCCGGTCGGAGCAGCCCTCAGGGAGAAGAAACGTTCCTCCGTGCAGGATTCAGAGGGGATTCAGAGGGGACCCAGCGAGGGTCGAGACAGCGCCACTCCAGACCGTCGCTGCACCTACGCGGCCAACTTGGGAGCACCCGAGTCGGCCACGCGCCAAACTTCTCCCGGGCTTTGCTTCGCACTCGGCAGCCGATTTCTTCCGTACAACGGTCCAGATGGGCTCGATGATATCCGCTGTAAGTATGGGTTATTTTTACACCCCGTAGTTGGCAGCAACAGGCGGTTTTGACAGGATTACTGCGGCGGTCGCGGGAGCAACGGAGACCTACGTCTTTCTCATCGCGCTGTTGGCCACGCCTCGTCTCCTCCACTCTTGAGGGCCAAAGGCATGTGTGGGAGTGCTAAGCAGGAATTTCTTTTTTAAATAATTGCAATCCAGAAGTAATCAGGATGATACTTTTATTAAGCTTTCTAGATCCTATCATGCAAAAAGATGTGTCAAGCTTATATTTCTTTAAAAGATAGTCGTGCAATGCCATTCCTAAAATGTAAGTTGTTACATAATGCATAATTACAGTATTGATACTGTAAAACACTGCATCATCTCCATGCTTTACAGTAATGTTTAGGTTAGTGTATCTAAATATAGTGTCAACTATATTTCATTTTGTTGGGAACGATGCATCATATTGACAAGTGAACACTTGAAAATGTACATTATCAAATGCTTTTGATGACCAACCTTGCAACTGGTGCTCAACCCATGAGCGAACCCATACTCCTTGACATTCTATATTATCACCCTGTTGATTTATACCAGGTACCCTAAAAGTGCGATGACGACAACTACAATATTCCACCTGGTTTGCCCAGTTCTCTGCCTGCTATGCAATCAACTCTGCTTAGTCTTTCTTACCTCTTACATAATGAATACACAAAGCGAACTAGATGCTTATGCAAAGTAGCGATCAGTAGTTCTATCCAGTCTGTACATCTCCAGATCTACTGCAATACCAAACACTGTAGTTAGACTCCAGAGCTCTCGCGTTGCTTTATGCTTAGGATTGTATTATATATTACCACCTGTGGGTGAAAACTGGCCAAACTGTTTGAGCCTTTTTTATCATAGCTATTTGTGTTCTTTCATACAGCTAACCTTTTACATTTTACAGACTCAGCTATGGCTTGCAAAGTCTTTTTGGCCCACTCGCATAGCTGAGTAGATTTTTTGAAGGGCGACTAGCCTTTACAAGAGAAGTTTTAAACTTATTTAACATTTACTTTGTTTGCAGTAAATATCAAATAAAAGTTTCACTGTGCATGGCTGGCAACTGGAGGGCCGCAGTGTGCCAAACAAAGTGGGTTTGTAGTAACATGCACCATTTGACAGAAATCGCATTTTAAATTTGTTGTCCTCCGTTCTTATGGGTCGAGTGCATTTCTCTTAGGCTGAATAGGTAAGACAATGCACTACTTACCGTAAAAGCATTTCTGATGGTTGTATCTGCTTAGATTCACATGCTGTGCATAGGTCCGACATCCAGTGGTCACTACAGAGTATTGCATTTTGTTTTTCGTAGTCGAAAAGGGACGTCGACAAGGCGTGTCTGAAATACTAGTCTAGCTAAAATTGAAAGAATTGTCAAGGCCCGACTCCTCTCACTAATGTCTTATTTCAGTGGTACTCAAATACTGTACTGTTTCTCATTTCATGTCTTGGGTACAAATGACGTCTTGTGACATTAATAATATTAGTAGAAAATTGCTAATCAAATGGGTCTGTTTTCTAATAAAAAAACATTCAATTAGCAAACTCTGCTAATCAATTTTTTAAAACTAATTTATGCCTTGTAGTATACACCTGAAGTAGGGGCATGCAGAGCCGGACCTGGCAGAAAAGAGAACCAGGATTTTGCCTGAGCATTGTGAGAAAGACCAGAGAAAGGGAATCAAACATTGTTAAAGCCAAGAGGAGACACCCATTCTCTTGACAGAACAAGACAACTTTGAAATTTTGTTTTTTTCCCCCAATTGGAACTTGCCTATGACCTATTTGGAAAGGGACTGCAACCTGTGCAACAGAGTTGATCCCTCTGGAACCAGTTCTCTCATATATAGACCTGTGCCTGTCCAGAAGAAGAGAGCCATTCTTCTGGATATGAAGGACAGCAACCCCCCTTTAGTTTAGATGAAAGTGTAAGGGTTGGAAATAGGCGTTAGAGACAGGACGTTGGATTCAATAGTTATTTGACATTCGGACAGGCCCTTGAATTTTGTTGAGGCAGGGAACCCCCTCTCAGAATTAGGGCAAGAGTTTTCTTTTCATTTTCACTCAAACCTTTCTGCAAACTACTAGGTCACCACTGTAAGGGTGCAGAAGGCTGACTGACAAAGCATGAACATCTATGTTGGCTGTTAATGCCTATACCAGCAGGAACATTGGCAGTACTTGCCACCTCTATATTTCACAGCTTAATAGCTGCAAGTAGACAAACTGCACACTGGACATATTCTGCATCTGGCCTATTTGTATGGGTGTGCCTTTATTTTGTTGCACTTAACCTAGTTGTGCAGGTTAACCAGGTTTAGCATTTTCCCAATTGTATAGGTGCTCCATGTTGCACCCCGAAATGGGCATTAGGTAGCATCGGTGTTGTGTTGGATTCCGCTCCCTGAGATGGATTGTTGTGGGTGGGAAAGGTCTAGCGCATAGATGGATTGTTGGGGGTAGGAAATGTGATACTCTTTACAAACCGTACCAAAAGCTTACCACTCAAACTCTGAACCAAACAACCATACCGCACCAGAAACAGCAAGCCCTTCACAACAACCAACATGAAACCAAACCATGCACAATCACTCCTACAAACCAAATGACTGGTACCAACCAAAAACGTACCTATGCTCAGTGACTTGTTTCCCAGAACTGAAGTTTCCAACAGCACATCAAACCTCTCAATCCCCACTAACAACCCCCCCAACGCTCCTTCCATTGTAGTTTCGCCAGAGCGCCAAGGGACCATGCAAGTGGCACCAGTGGGCGAATAAGATCACATAACATTTAATTATTGCCTAGTTCATTAGCAGCACACTTCCTAATTTCTCTTGATACTCAGATAAGACTCAAAGCTTCAGTATGCTTTCTTTACGAAGAGCTCTTTTTGGTCATCATCCTTTAATCAATGTCCTCTCTGTAACAAAAGATTAGGGCATTTAGAGACTTGTCTTGCACTCTGCATACTAAAATATTATGTTGGCCATTTTTTAACAGGCCGATACCAGAGTTAATGGTCAGTGTAAAATAAAAATATTCCAAAAAAGCAAATTCGGAATCCACTTTGCCTTACCACTTGGCACATTTGTACACTTTTTTGGGAGGTTTGGTGCAGCAACACAACTGTACTGAATCACTTGTTTGGACTGTAAACAAGATAGGTTTGAAGCAGCACTGACACTTTGGTAGGGCAGACACGGAGGCATAGTTCAACACTGCTATACTAAGTAAAGTATACAAAAAACCTGTTCAAGTCCCTGCTTCCAAGAGGAGTTCTCTATGCTATAAAATAAAAAAAAGTGCTTGTCAGGATGTCTCAAAGTGGAATTAGTCCTCTGTCCCAAACATAAGCCAACCTAACAATACTGCATTCAAAGGAGTCTAAGCTAAGACTGTTAATGATTACTTCAACCCGGGAAGTAGTGGTGGCAGGTTTCCAACCCCAACCTCACCCCAGAGTTTGGAGGGACCCATGTAAAAACCAAAGAATATTTTCAACATTTCTTTCCAAAGTTCCTATTGTATTCAAAACCATGGCCTCATCCAAATATCAGATTTGACACCATCTCCAGGAATTTGCAGACTTGCACCAAGTCTCTCAGTACTCCCAAGTCCAGGAATGTTAATTCTGGGGCCCTCTTTTGCTTTTACTTCTAACTAGCTTGGGTAGATGCCAGGCATCCTTGGCCCGGTTCTTTTTTCTTTACCTTTCAGTGCTTTGGTCCTTTTCTTAGCCCCAGATAGGACTGGCACGGTTCGTTGTTTGGTTTCAGTCACCCAGTCTTGAAGTGTGCTCAGTTGCCCACTTGCGTGCTACAGGCTTCTCTGGCCTCTTTCACTGCTTTGATTTTTTTTCACCAGTCCCAAGGAATGCTCTGGATTTCCCTCACGCAGACTATGGGCTTCTCTGGCCCATTTGGTGGCAGTGCGCTAAACGGTCTCGTCCTGCTTTGCATCTGTATCCCAGGATGCTGGTACCTCTATCCTTCAGTGGTGGTGGCACTTCCTGCTTCAGAGGACCCTACCTGGCTCGAGATTCTGCCTGCATCGAAAGCTGCAGCGTTCTCTGCGCTGTCTTCTGGGTCCACCTATCATGGCATCTGCTTCATGCCGGTTCCCTCTCTGCGGAGCTCCACAAGCCTGTGTTACCTGCTCTATGGTGGATGCTCTGTGGTCTTCCATTTCCTGTCGGGAACGAAAGAAACTGGATTGGTGCTGGCTTTCACAAGAAGGTGATGACAAATACAGGTCATAGACCGAGCCTTCCAAATTAAAGGGGCCCTGCACATAATTGTCCAGTTCGTTTCCCATGTAACCAATAAAGATGCCAGACTTCTGCGAAAAGGGGAGGTGGAGTGTTCATGTTTGGGCATTGCTTGTCCCCCAAGGGAGAGGGGTCACCCGCAGTGGGATCCTGCTTGCCCTGTACACTAGGGAGGGTATTGAGGAGTGGATTAATCTCCCTAGTGCCAACACAGGTGGCTCCCTCCTTAGGTAGAAGGCAAAAGATGTTTGGAATTGGCACACAGCACTCTCCACAATTATGTTTAGGGTGTGAAATGTTGTACTACCAGGTACAGTGATAAACTAATGGTGAATACCAGCTTTACATGAAGAGCAATGTAACAAAGTCAGGTAGATGAACAGAACATGGACATTATATTTGACAAATTTTATACAGCATCCTTTGACTGGAGGACCTAAATGGCTGCCAAGCAAGCCATATCCATGCATTACCCTTTAATAGGAGTGACTATCCCTCCTCACCTATGTCACAGCAGTCAACCTGTACTGTTTGCATCCAGCAAGGGAGATCCGTCACAAAAGGATTTCACTGCCTTGTGGTCTCAATAGGGGAATTTCCATCAATGACACTATCCACAACTGCCTTTACAGCAGTGTATCCTCCTCATACATACTTTGATATGTCCCCTATCTTGCTCAAAAAGGCATCCAACTTCCAATAACGCAGTGACCGTAGTATTGTCGATGTTGAAGGTGCTATATTGAGGGGAGAGTTGGAGCATTTCTTTAGTGCCTACCACAAGGATCTCGGTTTTATCTCCATTGAGACAGAGCCATAAGTTGCAATCCAAGTTTGGATGGCTGTGTAGATTTGTTAGGGCTGCAGCGTCTTGTTCGTAGTCGCCGGTTAGAGGGAGTAAGACTTGTGTGTCGTCGGCATAATTTGTGTAGGCTATGTCACGATGATACAAGTCGTTGAAGAGTGAAGAGGTAGGGTGAAGATGTTCTATAAGGTGGGTGCAGTACAGGAACCCTGATGGACTGCACAGTGTAAGGTGGTGGGAGAAGCGCATGCAGTGTCAGAATACTCGCATGAGTCTACCTTTCAGGAAGGACGCTATCCAGGCTGTGGCTTGCGGGGAGAAGTGGGCAGAGCTTATTAGTTGCTTGCCGAAGATATCGTGGTTGACAAGTGGGCGAACCCACGCTTCTTTTAGGCTGTCAGACACTGTTGGTTTTGAATAAGGCATTGATGAAAGTGGTTAGAAAAGGGGTGATGGTTTCTGCGCAGTCCTTGATTAGTTTGGCTGTGCAAAGGTGAGGCCTGCCATTAGATGGCCTGATTTTGTTGACTATGTCTATGACTACAGACTCAGTAACTTCCCTGAAGGAGAAGGATTTTATATTGTATGAAGTGTCTAATTTCCAGGAGGGAAGCTAAGTTGATATGTTTAGAGATGTTTTTGTGATGCTAATTGATTTTATTTTGCAGTAACTCAATTTTATTTAGTAGCGCCGTTTGTACACTGGTACACCATGCTTTGATCTGATGATCTCTTGGGATTTAGTAGCAGGAGTGGATAGTTCTTTAAAGATGGCAAAGAGTTCTTTAGACTCGGAGGTGGCATTGGTGATTTTCTCGTTATAGGACGAAGATATGATTTCATTATAGCTTTCTTGTATCGAGTGGCTAGGGTCTTGTATGAGGATAACGTGGACTCCTGTGGTGAGCTTAGCCATTTGCTCAGGGCTTTGCATTTTTGGGTGTGTAGTTTTTAGTTCTGCAGAGAACCAGGTATTGGAGGGTTTTATTTTTGTGGCTTGTTTCCTTAGTAAAGGTGCAATGATATCAACCGCTTTAGTCAGGGTTGTGGTATATATGTCCACCTGTACCGATGGATCGGAGGAGGTATGAAGGTTGAGCGTTTGAAATTCTAGGTGTGGAAGGATCCTATTCTTGCTAAGGTTCTGTGCACTTCTAGCTAATGCTGGTGGGATAATGAGATTTTTTTGGAGAGTTGGCACCACTCAGTATAGTATAAGAAGAAGTGTATAAGATGGTCAGACTGGAGCGGACTTCTATGTCAGTTGTCGTCTACCAGCCAATCAAGGGTACGCCCTTTGCAGTGGGTAGGTGTGTGGATTTTTTTGGAGGAAGACAAGCTCCTGTAGCGCTTGGGCCAGGACTTCGGACGGTCTATCTTTTTGGTCATTAAGTCCTAGATCGTAATCTCATAAAATAACTGTTTTGGTAGAGTTTTTAAGGCTTTCACCTAGGAGATGGATGAGGTTATCATGGAAGTCCACTATTGGACCTGGTGTTCGGTAGGCTAAGTGGATAGTGGTGATAGTGTTGGGGGAAATTGAGATCTTGACTGTGATGGAGTCGATGTTCTCACCGAGGTTAGAAGAGTTTGTCTTACCTCTAGACAATCTGACTATGAGGGCTACTCCCCCACCTTAGGCTGTGTGTCTATCTTGCCTTTAGATGGCGTGTCCTTTTGGGATGGCTAGAGAAAGGGCAGGACCAGCAGCTTCATGGAGCCAGGTCTCTGATTGCTATGATGTCCAGGTCTAGATTGATGTCAAGGATTTCAGTGGCGTGTGCTGCGAGGGATCTGGCATTGATGCGCGTGCATTGAAGGTTGGTAGGTGCCGCAGTATTCCTTGTTTTGCTTTTTGCAGAGTGGGTAGCTAGGGTTGGTGGTGTGCAAGTTTTGTTAGCCTTCTGTTGGACAGAGGTTGTTTGAGATGTCATCGTACTGACGATGCGAGTGCCCAGTCTAGCATTTCTTAGATTGAGAGGGCATGGGACCAGAGGAGTAGGGGGAAAGGGAAGAGTGGTTGGGGGGGGGGATGGGTGATCCATTAAGCAGGGGAGATCGGATGTGCTGCAATGGCAGTGGCTGGGTGTCGAGTCTCTAGAGGTGGTTTGGACTATAAGGCAGGAAGGAGTTTGGTAGGTGTTATAGCGAGGCCTGGAGGTTGGAGGTCTGCCATAGTTACTCTACGCGAGGTAACCATCATAGCTAGGATACTGTTAGCTGGATCAGGTGAAAGCAAAGAATTAGAGTGGTTAGATGTAATGCTAGGCTTGAAACTGGTCACGGCAGGTATAGAGTAGTGTAAGCAGGACACTAGAAGTGCCAGGCTGGTGTGGTATGGTCAGGGCAGGGTGCGGACAGCATGGAGTAGAATAGTTTAGGCATATGCAATATGGAGTTGGATAGGACACATGCTAATGTTTTTGGGAATAAAGCAGAACAATTGTCTAATATGCAATACAATTTCACTGGATGTTACAGCAGTTGGGAGAAAACAGAACAATTGGTGCTTATACACAGCAATTTACTAAAGGCACATACTAATAATGCAGTTAGAAGAACAGAGCCAGCTAATGGAGTATAGTATGGATCTGAGCCAGAGGAATAAAGTTAGCACGTTAATCGTAATGGGGCTGGCTCATACACGGTAGATAGGGCAGATA
This sequence comes from Ambystoma mexicanum, assembly GCF_040938575.1. NCBI lineage: Eukaryota > Metazoa > Chordata > Amphibia > Caudata > Ambystomatidae > Ambystoma > Ambystoma mexicanum. The sequence goes on along the minus strand of NC_090936.1, from coordinate 493,621,551 downwards.
CAGATTACATGCAACGGGCAGTTAGAGGCGGTGCAAAGAACATTACAGGCATTGTACAGAAGACATTTGGGGAATGGAGGGATAAGAAACGATGCAGTAATAGTTTGGGTGTGAAGTACAATAAAAACCTATTGCAACATTAGGTAAATAAGGGTAGCGGCAGGTGCTGTGAGTGAGCCCAAGGGGGATACGCTGGGCACAGTCCAGTTAAGAATGCGGGCCGAGCTGCGGGTTGTGTTGGCAATAATAGTTCAAGGGCAGTTGTGTGTTGCCGCGTTACAAAGTTAATGGTCGGGCGGCTTAGTGGACACAGAGGGGTGAACCAGGAGGGGTTTCCAGTTCAGAGTAGGTTGCACACAGTGATCAGAGGCTCGAGTGATCAGGGCACCTGTTCAGGAATGTGCTCTGCCGCCATGGAAACGCAGTCCCATAGAGTGAATGTAAACTTTGCAAGGGCACAAATGGAGTTGGCAGATTTAAGTGCCATGCTCCCTCCAGAGAATACCTTCCTTGCACATCCATCTATGCGTTTGCCATCTCTATCAGGAGTGATGGTAGGGTACCCCGGCTGTTTTGATGTTGCAATAGCTGCCTGCATCACCACACTCTCCGGAATGGGGTGTTTTGACAGGTATTCAGGGTCACTACTGCAAGGGCGGTACTAAGTTTTTATTAACTGCCGGATTGGTCTGCATGGTCTCCCAGTTCTTGCCCACCCTTTACTGCAAGGCAATATGGAATGGTAAGATGGGATCGGTATCCAGGCATTATTTCGAAAATATAGTTTCGAATGGCAACATTTCGAGAAAAAAAAATGCATCGAAAGTTTTTTGGTAGATAGTCTTTTTTTTACTGAAGTGGGTGTTAAGGTAAACTTTTTTTTTTAAAATGCATTTTTTCGATGCATTTTAATTCGCAACTTTGCCATTTGAAACTTTGGCATTCGAAACACTCACTAGGAACCGATGGGATCCAACTGTGGAACTTTGTTTAGAATGTCAGTACGGTTGTCCTACTCGTATGGTAATGGAGGCCTACTCCAACCCATGTAATCTACTACTTTTGACATAAATTGCCTGTATGATGCATCTGCATGCTCCCCAGCATCTGGTTTCCCAAACGCTAGTTCAGGTAAGGTATCCACCCCATTTGCAGTCTGCAGATCATCATAAAGGTCCCTCATCCTGGACTCATTCACAATGAAACACTGTTACATTAGGCATTCCATATTGTAGGCCAGACTGCTTCTCTTCTTCAAAAATTGAAGAAAGACCTTAAAAAGTATTTCCTAGATAGTAGATTATAGGTCTTGTCAGGAATCATGGATTTTGACAGAATTGGCTTAGACGATGCAGTAATCGAGGTTTTCTTTATCAGCGCCATTGGTTTAATGGAGCGCTCGCCGTTGATGGCACAGCTGGCATATTAGTCTTCGGCGTGGATATCGACGCTGAGGGTTTGGCAGGCATCGAAGGCCCCGACTTGTGCTTATGGCTTGAGTGATCCTTTGATGTTGCATCTGATCAAGGCCTCGCCTTTGTCCCGGGCTCGAGTGCGTGCAAGACTTGGGCCTAGACCTTTCCTTCCAGGATTATTTCAAAGGCGTGGGAGGAGCATGGCTTGGTTTTTGATTTTCAAAAATGTTTAGCATTTCAGCTCTGAAGGCCTCCCACTCGGCTGGAGTTGATTTCTTAGTTGGACAAGCAACTCTTTATGGGGAAGCATCCAACGACAAAGTCGCGAAGGCAACCTATCATGCGTCCTTTTCTACTTCTTAAAGGACGAAGAGTAGTGTGAGCCACTCCTCGACTTGGACCGCTTGGCCTTCTTCCTCCGAGGATAGTCGCCTCTTGCTGAGTCAGTCGTAGGTTTCACGGATCGGGTAGGGGGATTTAGGGATTTTGCCTACCTTCAGCTTCCCCTTCAGTTCACTCAAGACCTTTTCAGTCATAGACGGGCACATGGAGCAGTCAGAGGTGTCATGGTCCGCTCTGAGGCACCACAAACAAATTTGGTGCAGATCAGTCAGGGACATTTTACATCCGCAATCCTGACTCAAGAGCGAACTTTAACTAAGACATCACAAGATTTTAAGAAGCACGCCATATTCTAAGCTATTGCTGTTGCAGAAAAACAGAACGGAAGCCAATGGGCGCTACTTGTGCTATATATGCCTTCGATGACATCACCCTCAATGGAGGCCTTCGAGACACATCCGAGTCGACGCCATCAACGCACATCGCCCTCTGCCCAAAAAAAAAAGCTGAAGCTGCACAACAAGTGCCAGAAGATGAATACGTGGGAGGACACCATTTTTTTTTAAAACTAAGATAGGTCAGTGGACAGGGGCTGTTTTGAGAAATTATAGGTAACCTTTAGCCATTTTTGTAACAACGCATTCACTTGGCCCTAGAAATAGCACCGAAATTTGCTACACTTCCTCTGAACAGCCCCAGACAATGAAAAATACTTTCCTTTTCACAAATAAAAGCAATGCAAAATAGAATGTGCAGTATCTGCATTCATGCTCTCTGGCTCTTTGCTCCTGTTGCTGCACACATGTTGAGATCCGGCAAGCAACAGATGAGAGGGAGGTGGTGTCTAAGGAGTCTATACACTAGACACAGTAGGGTTACACTTTTAAGGCACTTCCTACTCCAGCGCTTTGAGGCATAGGAAACCCTCCCAATTTTCCACTTCAATACCTGTGTAAAATAAATGACTAAAGAAGGTGACCTCAACAATTTTGGTGCAGTATTAAAGTACATTTACAAAGTCCTTTACTCTTGCGCTGCTGTGCATTCGGATACATTTAGGTTTCTGTTCAAAATGGGCAAAACAAAGCTTAGATTGTCATCTTTTTGCTCAACATATTTCTACAAGAATGCAGGTTTTTCGGAGTGGTTTATTAGGAATTCTGTATAGATTATTCTTGAAAGCCCAAACACATCTTTTTACCAACCAGAACCTGGAAGATAAGTGGTTCACATTCTATGTTTCAGACCGAACTCAAATCCATACATCACCTAAAGTGTGTGATCTTATGCAAATCAGTTTATCTCACTGTGACTTATCAGAGAAGTAAAAGTCCTTACAAAGGATTCTGTCCAATTGTAATCTAGAAACCAAATGTCCCACTCTTTCTATTGCTCCATTTAGAACAGTAAACATTCATAGATCATTGGAGACTATATTGCCCTACTTAAGCAGGGCACCAGCCTCTTTTCCTACAGTTTGTAAGCAGATGCAAGTGGATCTAGACATTTAACCTAAGCCACACCCACCTTCTTAGCCCTGCCTCTTACTCTTAGATCAAGGGCATCTCACACCCAGGCTTCACAAGTGGGGGGGTGGGTTGGGGGAGGGGGACAAAGAAAAGGACAATTCCTGTTTGGACCAGGAGGAGCCAAGACCAGAACCCCTGTCTCTCATCAGGTAAGGTCACTTGAAAGTGTGTTTCACCAGTTTCCTCAACAGCCTATCTTTACCATCGCCAATCACGCCGCTTATCAGCAACACCATGGACACCACATCGCAGCAACCTCCCCTACATAACCATACATCCAATCGCTACTCCATTACGAAACAACTGAAGCTGGACAATGTCCGCTCAGCTATCAACCATGCAGCGGACATCCCCGACCTCACCACACGTGATTTGGATGCCACTTTCATGATTGAGCCCTGGAGGACAAACCTCCACCCACATCCTAGATGTCCTCACCACTCAACAGATACAGAATTCTACAATGAATAACACCATCCAAACAGGTGGGCAGAGGCCGTGCCATCATTCACAAGGCATCATGGCCATGCCCCCAACTAGATCTCATTACCACTTGCTCTTTCGAAAACCTATCCTGCCACTTCACTCTTCAACGGACACTTTTCACTTCATCTACAAACCACCGAAGCCCAATACCTCCTTCATCGAAGACTTCACAGACTTGGTTACCACCATGTCTCTCATACATGGCAACATCTTCGTCAGCAACGTCAACATCCTTGGCAACCCAGCAACCAAGTCAATGAATAAAGATCTCTACTGCCTACTAGACACAGTAAACCTCAAAGCACACTTAAGAGCCAACTCGCAGCAAAGATTATATCTGCAACATCACGGCCCTCAGCTCCTTCAAATACTTGCCAGTGGATCCTCTCTCGGAACACCTCACCATGGAGTTCCACCTCACAGGAGCTGAATCTACCTCAGAGGAACCACAACTTAAACTCACTTCTCCAATAACTCACCCTCACGAAAAACTTAAACCACCGTGCCCCTGGGACTTGTGCACCCTCAAGCCTAAACCTTCAGCACCCTGGTAGATTCAATCTCAACAAACGAACCATCAGAAAGCAAGAAAAGAATTGGAGAAAGGCCAGCAGCACATCCAATCTCAACCTGCTCGAGGAACTCCTTGCTATACACAGATTTACCAACACTGCCAAGTCCAACTACTACTAAAACACCATAGCCAAGGACAACAACGATTGCAGAGCCCCCTATAAAGCCATCATGAACACCATCAACCCTCTGCCTGGCCCAACCCGAAGCACACTCCACCAAAAAATCCAGTCATCGACTCTTTCTTCGTCAACAAGATCAACATGATCGGTCGACACGGACACCAACGCCACAAATGACAGCACACTACACATCACATCTTGCAAAACCACAACTGGACAACTTTCAAGACACTATTTATGGAATATTTCACTTCCAATTTAGCATCCGTCAAGGGCACATTGTACGCAGACATCCTCCCTGACTCGGCACTCAACACGCTTGCGACTGAAGCATTCCTCCCTTACCTGAAAATCAACAGCTCCCTAACTCAAGGCACCTCCCTCCCACCCTCAATTCTCAAGACCGGACAAATCCTCCTGCTTAAGAAAACACTGGACCCTGACTATTTCGTCAACTATCGCCCTATCACCCATCTTCCCTTCCTAGGTAAAATCCTTGAGAAAGTAACATCCACACAACTTCTCAAACTTAAAGGCAATAACTTCGTTCAGTCCTACCAATCTGGCGTCAAACCCAGAAGTGGCACAGAAATGGCCACCATCAAGTTGATTAATGCCCTTAAAATACTCTGAGGGCCATCGTTGCCTCCTAGTTCTGCTTGACTGCTCAGCAGCATTTGACAGAGTAGCCCACCAGACATTCACCTACAATCTACATTACGGCACCGAGGATCAGCGAGATCGCCCTCAGATGGTTCAAATCTTACCTTGCTAATCGCCAACAGTTTGTACAGATAGATTCTTCAAGATGACCAACTCAACCCCCCTCAACTGTGAAGTCCCGTAAGGATCCATCCTGTCCCCCGTGATCTTCAATCTTCATATGGAACCACTCTAAACCCTCCACACAACGTCTGCATTCACCAATACCCAGATCTACTGCAAGATATCCTTCATCAAAGACATCCACAGGCTCAAGGCCTGTCTCACATTGATCCAATCCTGGAAGTCCAGTGCTTACCTGAAGCTCAACCCATCCAAGACTGAATTCCTACTGCTGACCAGCAACGAAAACCAACATCCAGACCTTGCCCTCTGCTATGAACCTCAAGGGCTTTACACCCCTTGGGGTCAACATCGACACCTCAAATTGAAACGGCACATTGCAATGAACTGCTTGGCACCAACTTTCACTCCTGCAAAAAAACTTTTTTTTTTTTTTTTTTTTTTTTTTTAGAAAGAACTGCAAGCCCTCCATCACAGAAAACAACTTCAGATCCGCTGTCCAAGTATTGGTCTTCTCCAAACTGGATGATGGCCATGACCTTTTGGAAGGCCTTCCGGCAACTACCCTCGGCAGCCCGGCGTGATGTCCAGAATGCTGCAGCAAGACTCATTAAAGGACTCTGCAAATTCGACCACATCCTCCCCCCAACCCTCATCGAACTGCACTGGCTCATGCTGCAAGCCTGCATCATCTTCAATTCCTGTTGCATCATCTACAAAGGCTGGCACCCTGAAGTCCACAAGCTACCACACTGAGAAACTCTGCATCTTTAGAGGACGCTATCCACCAGAAGTAAGGAAATGTGCAGACTGTTAGTGGAGGAAGGAAAGAAGACCGGGCTTCTCCGTCTACTCTCCAAGACTCTGGAACCTCTTCCATGTCAACAATAGACGTGCCCCATTGTTTCTACAGTTCAGGAACGAGCTCAAGACTCATTCTTCACGGAATGGCTCCTCCCCAACTAAGTCCCCACACCCTGCACTCCCCAGACTACCCGAGACTCCGTGATCTGTTGCCACCCGTCTCCACCCCTGGTTACTTGTAGATCCCGGGATGTTAATTGCCCACCCTCGCCCAACCCATTAACCGCCACTTTCTCTACTTTCCTTTACTGTGCATTTTAAAAAAACTAAAAATCACTCTATTGTTTCCCAAAGCTAGGTTTGCACTCAAGAAATAACCTAATAAAATGAATGTTGAAAAAAGGCAGCAGTGCGCGGTATAAATCAAAATAAACCAACATATATAAGCCTGCTGTGAGGGTACCTCGGCAGACCCGGTGCTCGAAGACTTAAAGGTGTTTAACCGACTTCTTTGCCCCCTCAAGCAGGATCGGTTCGACCACAGGCTTGAGAGTTTGAAGGCTTAGGGACACCCACCTGAAGCTAGAACCCTCTTGCTGGTCTTGGGTATAGCCCCAAGATGGGGAACCTCGGGGGTAACCCTGATTTGTTTGGTCACCTTAACAGCACCCTCGAGACGTATCTCGGTACACTTAGTTCCAGATGTGGAAACCTTGGGAATGAACCTGGTTAACTTGAGCTCCCAAAAGGGGAACCTCGGGTGAAGAGCTGGTCCTGACAGACCCTTTGCAGGGAAGCTCTGAGGGAAACTCGGGAGAGCTGTTTAGATCCCTTTTGGGACACATCGGGGAGATCCGTGGTACCAGAGTCACTTGACCGCAAAGACGCCGGGAAGTAGTCCCTTGGCTGGGGTACCCTGAAAAGGAACAAACTTACAGGCTGTTTCCTTTTTTCTTCAATTAACTGCTGTAAAGGTGGAGGAGGAATCCGCTGGAACACCTTCCACCTGACGCTGGAGTGCACGGACGGAGAGGGAGTCGCAATAGAAACACGAGTCCCACCAGTGTTCCAGGCCCAAGCACTCCAGACAGATTGGGGATCCGCACTCGCGATACGACGTTCGAAAGAAGCACAGGACACGAATCGCAGACGCTTCGGCATAGACTAAGAAAGAAGACTGGAATCAGAGCAGGAATATTAAGGACAAGGGAACAAAAGAAAAATATTCCCAAAGAGGCAAGTGGGTCAGACCCAGACCGCGTAGAGAAAAGGACTGAAGGGCGATACGCAGGGCAGAGCTCATAAAGGCGGGACTATGGCCACATGCAGTGGTCCTGCATAAAAATAAAAGGACAGAAAACTTAATTTGATGCTTTCAAGTGCTCCGGTCCCATCCTGATGGACGGAATGTCCCACAAGTATGGAGGAAAGGGGGTGGGACGTAGGAGTATGAAAGTCTTTAACATTAAAGATTTTTAACAAAGTTAATGACAATGAAGCTGGTCCAAGCCCAGCTAAGGGAGACTTATTGAACAGTGTGTTAAAGAGGATCTGAGCCCGGCTGTGGGGATCCAAGGTGAAAGTTAAACACCTGAGAAATTTACTACTTGTGAAATCTAAAAGGAGGAAAATAACTTGTCGCATCAGGCCCTCTGAAAGAAGAGGCTTTGAAAGACAGACTTGGGCACGGAAGGCCCTGATGCTAAAGATTGAACTGTATCCTCATGCTAGAGAACCCAGAGACTGTGCTAAGCACCAGTGTAATGCCTTAAACCGTGCTGAAAACGTGGGGACAGGAGGCCAACGGCCTGAACATCCTGACATATTTTGTGAACACCTTTCTTTTTCATAACATTCTTTGGAACACTATTTGTATTTAGATGCAAGGATTAGCAATAGGTTTATTAGTAGAGGCCCTTTCATTCTGACAAGACACCACTAGATGGGGAGCATGTGCAGGTGGATTTAGGTCACCTTGCCTAAGCACCATCCACTTTTTTTAGCTCTGCCTCTTCCTTTCTGCTCTTAAATCAAGGGGTGTCTCTGCCCGGGCAGCCGAAGCGAAGGGCAGACTAAGAAGAAAGCAATTCCTGTTCGGACTAGGAGGGCCCAGGACCCGAACCCCTGGCCAGACAGCAGGTAAAATTGCACCAACATGTGTTTACTCCCTCTGTCCCCGAAGGCCATCCCCACCACCTCAGGCAATGCCAACATCAACTTCTCCCGTGCTGGTGTGAGGACAGGTGCTCCAAGGCACAGTAAGTTGTGCATTTGTAAAACATACTTTCACCGCAGCGTGTGTGCCCGCTCCCCCTCCCTCCATCCATCCCACGGCGCTCCCATTGGTTGGCAGGCCCGTTAAATCGGCCAACCAAGTCAGCCTCTGAAACGGCAGCCCCCTCAGCAAAGGACCAGAGGATTTGCCATTCCCTGCGTTGCCCCCTGCATTCCTCGATCGTGTACCCATCCGCCCCCTCTATCCCTGCTTGCTATGCATGCACCCTCACCACCTCCATCCTTGCTTCGCTTCCCTTACCTGCATGGCCCCTAGCAATGTTCCATTGCGTTGCCTCTGCAAGTCCCCCGACTTGTGCGGTTCCTCACAATCTTCAATCTCCTTCCCTGCCTCGCAATCGCGTTTGCTCCAACGCCCTCTCCAGCCTCAGACACGCTTAAGCCTGCACACCATTATCCTGCATGGTCCCTCGCAATACCCGATTGCAGCGCTCCTCACACTTCCACCCTGGGTTCGCTCACAGTGGCGCCTCCCCGACTGTGGTCCCTCGCAACTCCCGACCGCGTGTTCCTTGCACTTTACATCCTTGGTTTGTTGCATCACGCATCCCTGACCATGTGGTCCCTTGCAACTCCCTATCGCATGCGTCTCCTGCACCAACGCACCCCCTTTGCTCTTCCCCCATTGACTGCCCCGTTTTCCATTCTTTGGTTTGTGTTCTGCTGCATTCTTCCTTCTTCTAGGTTTACACAGGTCTACCGATTTATTCTTTTGTATATAGTTCTGCTGTGCTCCACCCTCCTCTAGGTTCTCTTTGGAATGACTGCTCTGTTCCCGATGCCTTGGTAACCGGATTTGCTTACCAGACTGCCTTGCTTTCTGTCTGCTCTTCAATCGTCCACTATTGTCTTGTCCCTTTGTCTCATCTGCTTGCACCCCTTCTGGTCTCCTCCCCTAGTGTCTCCCCCCACCTCTCTTCCTTTCTCCTCTATGGTGCTCTCCGTTTCTCCCATATTTTTAAACTGCTTCTCTATACTGCTCTCCTCACTAAGTCTGGAAGGAAGAAGTTCAAATAAGATACCCTGTTCTCTAACCCAGCCCTCCCTATTGCCGACACCTATATACCAGTGCTTCCTCCCGACAGACCTTCACCAACATCCTCTTTGTCTTTCCCACACCAGGCCTATGGACTCTTGATATGGTCCCTGTGCCTTCTCCTTTATTCTCCCATTAATGATGGCACCTGGTGTGAGGCCCTCCTGCCACCTTGTCCACTCTTCTAAGGTCATCATTGAGGTTTACCTGAATAGCACAGTCTTGGTCCAAGGCCCTCAGGTCAACCTTCTCTTTGATAGATGCTTCCCACGCCTCAATTTCCTTTCTTCTCCTGCTGTCTATTCTCCACCTTCGGCTTCCTTGCCCCACCTCCTCCTTGGCTATGTTGCCCTCTCCGGCTTCCTCTTCTGCCCCCCCTCTTAAGTTTCTACACCACCACAGGGCGTACCTCCGATTTGTACCCCTCCCCAGAAGTCTTTCAAGGTTGGCAACCTTCTCCATATTGCCACTCAACTCTCGCTCAGCTGTCTAACACTCCTCTGACATCTGCTGCCTCCTGGAAGAACTTGATTGCGATGTCCTCGGTCTCACCGAGACATGGTTCACAGCTAGCTCTGTCACAAGCTTTGACACCTCCCTGATGGCTACAAGATCCTGTCCGCGCCCAAATCCAACCGTTCGAGGGGGTGTCGCCTTGATCGTCCCAGAGTGGATTCCTGCCTCCGTCATTCCTATGCAGGCAAACTCTTTCGAATGTATAGTCAGCAGGCTCGCTCTCCTGGCCACACTGTTACCATGGCTACTATCTACCGGGCACCTGGTCAGATCACATTCCTGTGAACGGGCAGACCTCTCCTCCTCCTTCCTGGCCTCGACCACTCCCACTTGGAGACTTCAACATACAACTGGAAGCTTCCGGGCCCTCTGGACTCTTGTGACCTCTGCGACCCTCTCTTTCTATTCTCCGCTCTGACCCAACTCACTCTGCAGGGCACACTCAGGATGTTCCGATCTCCTCAGACTCCCCCTTTAAATCCCCCTCACCACTCCTCCCTCCTGCAGTGATCCCTTTCTCCTTTCCTCCCATCTCTCCCCCCCCTCTACTCAGACCAAGCCAAACTCCAGCACTGCCCACCTACCTTTTTAGTCGTCCAACCCATGAAGCATGCGCATCAGCTGAGGCTTTCGACTGCCACTTTCTCTCCTCCTCCTCTGACTCACATCCTGACAGCCATTTCCATGCTCCACTCTCCTATCTCTGATATTCTTGTTGTTCTTGCAACCGTCATGATGATCTGCTTGAAGGCCAAATCCAAGTGAAACTCCTGGTATGAATTGGACCTTGTCACCCTTAAACGCAAGTGCAGGGTGGCTGAGTGGAAATGATGAGCTTCTTGTGCATCATCTGACAAACTGGCCTGCCGCCTGCGCCAAAGGGAATACCAGCTCTCTGTCCGCACTAAGAAGAGAGTGCACATCCAAGCCTGTGTCTCTGCGGCATTTAACAACTCGGCCGAAAACTTTAAAATCTGCAAGCAGCTGGACAATCCTGCTGCAATCTTCACCTCGCCTGTCCCCTCCCAGGCCCTCTGCATGGCCCTGGCTTCTCGTTTCATCTCTAAACCCCAGATCTTCCTCTTCCTCTTCCTCTTCCTCTTCCTCTTCCTCTTCCTCTTCCTCTTCCTCTTCCTCTTCCTCTTCCTCTTCCTCTTCCTCTTCCTCTTCCTCTTCCTCTTCCTCTTCCTCTTCCTCTTCCTCTTCCTCCTCCTCCCTCTCCTCCTCCCTCTCTTCCTCCTCCCTCTCTCTCTCTCTCTCTAGCCCCCATGTGGCCTCTCTCTCTTTCTCTTCCTTTCCTCTATTCTCACGTGACAAGCTTTCTAGACATGTATGATCTATGAAAGTCTCGTCAAAACAGGTTCTTCCCCCGTTCTTCCAAAACCATCAAGGACAACATTGACACCCTCACTCTTGCCCTGGCTGACTTCTGCAACCACTCCTTCGGCACAGGATCCTACCCTTCCCCCCGGAAGCCCTCTTGTGCACACTCTTCTCAAGAAACCCTAAGCCGACCCCTCCTGCCCGGCTAACTATCACCTGATCTTCATCACTCAATTTGTTAAGAATTTCAAATCGGCCAACACCTTGGTCTCAGCCTAGTATGTAACACACAACTGAGATGACTCTTTATTTTATGCGGATTCAATTTGAGAAGGTACACAACTCGTCTCAAACCACCAATGAAAATGGAAGCAATGCACTTGGTTAACCTTCTCCTAGAACATATACAAAGCACGGGTGAATAGGAGCACTTTTTGAATTAGGATAGATAGCACCCAAGGTAAGGTTTCCCGCTGCAACGTTCCCTCAACCCCCCCCCCCAATCAGATTCTAAACGGATAGAAAGAAACAGCAGGTAGTCAGGCATAAGGGGCAGAAAACAGAAATCCGACCTCCCCTCACAGAATGAGGCAAAAAAGATTTTAAACCCTTTGCAAAGGCATGAAATCACACTCTGAAATGGACAAATAAATAATTATTGTGCAGTTAAATGTGTGAGGCAAATAGGATTTATCCCAACAGGAATGCGGAAACACTAGCAATCATGATGCAATGGATCAACAAGAAGCATACAATTCGAAAATGAGTGGAAACATGCTACAGCGGAATGACACGTTGGAAAGTTGCAATTTTCTCAATTCCCGTTTAAAATGAACCAACATTTTTTTATAAAAACGGGTGAAGTACTGAAAGTCGCAATGCGGTTTTTGGTCTGGGGACAGATGTATATCAAAGGGACAATATAAAAGTGAAAGAATGGTGGTAGCTGAAGATTTGGATTACAATTTCGGGGGGGAATGGGGCTCAGTTTTAGGAAAACTAGAGTGAGTTATAAAGAAAACTTCAGTTTTCAAAGAAAGGCAAATGTTATTATCTATACTATATTGTTAAAGAGGAACACAGTAAGCTCCAGGGTTGATTCGCGAGGTCAAACTCATCACCCCAGTGCTCAACTTTAACTGGAAATTAATTTGATTACTCAAAATATAACTAAGGGATTAGGATTTACACCAGACAAATGAAAAGAGATGGCGCTAGCACTTAAAATTCTTTGTGCACCCTGTCCTTGATTGATCTAACAGTTTAAACAAGTTACCAGGGTTAAATAGGATTGCTTAGCGTGTAATACAGACAAAAAGGGTCAAGATGGGGAGATGCTCACATTCCACGCTTAGGTTTGCAATTATAGAACAGCCAACTGGGTCTGGTCACCACACGGTGGGCACGCCTTACAGCAAACAGCTGGGCAATTCTGGTCACCAGATGGCAAGGACAACTGGATGGCAGGGTGGCAGCAAGTAGTGGGCAGCAAGCTGGTCCCATTTCAGGATGCAAAAGGTACCACAGCCTCTCTTATTTAATGTGATTTTAGTGTGTTTTTTTCTGGATCAATGGCCTTTTTTGGGACAGGATCAGCAATGCTTTTTCCTTGCTGGAGTAGGGTCAGCAATGCTTTGGCCTTGTAGTGAAATCTGGAATCAGCAAAATGAATGGAGCAGATCAGGAATGCAGCTGCAGGAAATTCAGGAGAGTGTGTGTCTGGAGCTCTGTCAACCACTCTAATTTATAGGGCATGGTGACATCACAATTATCACTTTCGTGTCCTGGAAGTTTATGGTGGCTCCACTTGGGGGTGGGGGGAGGGTGGGTGCAGCAGGGGAAAAAAACTGTTCTGGAGCTTGCAAAATTCAGCCAATGCAGTTTAATTCCTTTTATTTTATTTTGTCCTGGATCAAAACACACCTGTTGGATAAAACATCCCCTATATATGTTTCCCCAGCAACAAACCCCTTTACATTGCTAGGCACAGACAAGTTTTTGTTCAACATGGTACTTTTTAAAACAGCCATTTTTTCTGGTTTGCACAAGCCCATTTTGACATGGTAAATGTTGCTGGGATTTCTCTTCCAGCTATTTCCCAATATTGTTCTGTAGCCGTAGTCAGCTTATTTTACACAACAGTCTGTGCAAGGCAAAGGTCTTCTGAAATTGGCAGGGGCACAACCTGTCTTTCAGGAATAAGGCTCTTTTCTGATGGAGCACAAAGTGAATATGGGTGGGCATGACCGGTTCTTTTAGGTAGTGTGATGAAGAACAGGGACAAATCGCATCAGAGCAGCATCATTTTAAAGGTGAAACATTTCCTTTTTCAATGGGAATTTTGGGCTTGCAGCAAAACAGCGCTGCTTTTTCACTCCATTCCTTTAAGACAAACAAGAACACACACTAGTAGCCTTTCTCAGGGTACTTCCCGTTCCATCTTGCCCAATGACGCTTGGCAAAACAGTGCAGCCCTCCTTTTGTCGCTGCAAAACGCAGTTTTGGTGTGAGGCAATGGTGCTCAACGGAGAAAGCGCAGTCATTTTGCTGGTTCTGCTGAAGTGCAGTTTGGTGATGTGGGGAAGTACTGCTAAGTGGGTAAATATATCCCACACTTTCCTGGGCAAACTCCTGGAAAAGCTGGCCATGTCCCAGCATAATCTTCACACTGAATGTGTTGGTTGTCTCCATGACCACAAGTTTAGCTTCAGAACAGCCAAAAGCATGGAAACTGATCTCCTGAACATCCGTGAAGACATGCTATCTAACTTTGATTCTAATCTCTCTCTTCTGCCTTTGACACAGTCAACCATGCCATCCTGCTCAATCGTCTGATGACCTGGGTATCACCAATCAGGCCCTGGCCTGGTTGACCTCGTTCCTTTCTAAGCTACTCTCCCAGGTCCAACGTGGGTCTCTCCTCTATCTCACTCTCTACCTGTGTTGTTACAGAGGGGTCTAACCGCTCTCCCTCGCTGTTCAACCAATACCTGGCACCTCTTGCCCACCCCATTGCGGCTCTGCTTCAACTTTCAATGCTATGTGGCTGACACTCAGCTTGTTTTCAGGTTCCCCTCTACTACCTCTTCTCCTCAACTCTGCAATCCAGGAGTGGTGTGCCGCCAACGATCTCTGCCTTAATGCCAGTAAGCTAGAGATTCTCCTCATCGGCACACTTGCACCCTCCTTTCTGGTCACTCTATGGCCAGCCTCCCTTGGCCCTCTTCCTGCTCCCACCTGGGAGGCTAAGAACCTCAGGGTCATCTTCGACCCCACACTCCTTTTCTCCTCACATATCCGACATCTCTAATAAGTCCAACTACCACCTGCACCTCCTCAGAGGTATTCTTCCTTTCCTCTCCTTCCCCCAGAAGCCAACCTTCTCTAGAGATCTGGTTCTCTAGGCTGGACTACTGCAACCGCCCCTTTCTAAATCTGCCTGCTTCTACTCTCCGCCCTCTACAACACATCCAGAAAAGACTATGAGACGTGTCCTTGGCCTCAAGCCCAGAGATCGTATCTCTCCAGCACTGAAATCTCTGTATGGGCTCCCAGTGGCTGCAAGGCTGAAGTTAAAGACCCTCAGCATTGTCCACAAGGTCTTCTGGGGCCTGGGTCCTCCAAACCTCCAACTCCCTCTTTGTAAATACCTTCCTCCCTCAGAGTTAGTTGCTTTTCCAAGCAAGGAGTTGGTGGTAGATCCGTTTCTTTGGCTGGGGCCTCCGTGCCACTCTGAAACTTGAGAACCATCTCTGGTTCCGGAAGCACCTCAAGACCTTCCTCTTTGCTTCCGCCTTCTCTCCCTCTCCCCTGCTGATTTCCTGTCTGATGCTGCACTGGTCACCTGGCTACCATCTGATTACAGGCCCAGGTCCCTGCCCACTCGCACTGCCTCCCAACAACCCTTGCACCTGGGTCTGTATCTGTAACCCTACAGCCCCCCTACCTGCACTTTTGGACACCTACTGTCTGCACTTACCATTGCACCTGCTGGCCACACTTCTGGTGGTTTGATTCCAAATATAGCACTGCCCCTCCCCTTTGCCCTGGCCCTTTTCCCCTCACACCTCCCCTGCACTTAAACAATCTCAATGACACTTGGCCTAGAAAGATTGTTGTCTCGGTCCTCCTGCTGTTCCCCCTTCCTTGCCTCGTTGCGTGTGCGCATGTGCGCGTGCGCGTGCTACAAATGCCATATCATATCACTGGTATTGCGTTAATTGATGGTTGTAGGTTACTCCATCTGTAGATTAAGGATTAGATTGGCAGTTTTCAAACCCTTATAGAAGTTCAATAAACACCCTTGAACTATGGTCTCTTGTGTCTTAGTGTTGATACCATGCCTTCCTAACACAAGGGAGTCCTAATCCTATTTTCTCTGGCTGTCCCATAGGGAATAAAAACCCCTTAGTTCATCAAGGACACCAGTCATGACAAATGGGGCAGAGTGGGGCTGGGGTCACTAAGCCTACTCAAGATTGGAAGGCTGGTAGAATCGGTGGAAAGGAGGGTTTAGATTGCTATTTCCGGGGTGATCTATGGAGAGAGGCCCACCCATGTACAATTACTATCAGATATACTTTATTTTAATAACCCCCCCCTGCCCCTACCACAGCAGACTTCAAGGATAATACCCATTTGTAGAGAAGAAAATACTTAGTGTGCTGCGCAAAGGGTTTGATTGGTCGGATCATAATATGGTTAAGATATAAATGGTTTTGATGGGATAGTTTCATGGTGATCAGAGGAGGTGGTGCAACACCAACCTTTTCAGGGAGTGTGGTAACCCAGAAGGACTCGGACCAGAGGATATACGTTGCAGGATTTGTATTTAACACAAAGAATGCCTCACTATCCCTATTGCTAAATGGGCCTGCCTGCCTAACAAACTAAACAAAGTCAAAAATAAAAATAGTTCTCTGATAAAGCTTAACCGCTAACCAGTCCTACCACTTAAAATATAAGAGAAAAGATGGTGTACCCTGTACTCGTGTTTGAGTAGACTTGTCAAGTGTTCAATCCTTTCCATGGAGTTAATTCCAGTATTCAAATTGGCTCACAGTTACACCTCAATGTAAGGTTCTTGTCAATCACTCGTTCAAAAAGTCTTAAAATTCTGAGAAAACAAAAAGGTCTGTTTTTAGTTGGCGGGATGTATCCCTCATCCTTCATGTATCTGGGGGCTCTTTATCACATTCAAACTTTGGGTGCCTCTATGCTCCCCACTTGTACTTCCTCCATTCATATATATTGAATCCCTTGGTTTAAGTGGAGGGATATTTCCCTGGTTCTTCTACTCAGAGTATCTAGGATGTTTAACACATTCAGAAGCTGGGTGCCTCAATGACTCCCACTTATCAGTTTCTTCCCTTGATAGGTATTATTTTCCTTTTGCCAAGTTGATGGATCTTTCCCTGACCTCACTCTTGCAAGTATTAGGGCTCTTCACATTCAAAAACGGAACCTCTGTCGCTCCCAGTTAACTGCGTCGGATTCCATTTATAGGAATACATTAGTTCCCTTGACTTTATGGTTTGAATAGTTGTCTCTTACCCCCCCACCCCACCCTTTACTTTCACTATATTCCAAGTCTCTAAGGCCTGGGCAACCCACTTACCTGGATCCTTGAAGGGTCTGCCCCAGATAACGTGGGACTCATATGAGGAACTCATGATGACAACAAGTAAGACAGACAAGTGATCACAGTTCAAGGGTGTTTATTAAACAATGAAAGCTGTATGCAGGTTGGAGAAACGCCTAATCTAAACCTAAAATGGGAGCAAGCGTCAACCATCAAATTAAAAATAAGGCATTGCTAGTGGCCTTGTGTCAAAATAAAAGCCTATAGTAAAAAACCCATGACCAAACTTCACAACTAATGCAAAAAGGGGTGTGAGATAGTTCAAGAAAAGAAAGTGTTCTCAAATAGGTCAAGATGTGATAGCCTGAGCCTCCCTTCCGCACGTTTTGGAAAAGGGGTAAAATGGGCACTTGGAGCACAGTACGGTCTCGGGCCTCTCCAGCACAAGACAACAGTTCCAATGGCCGTTTTCAGGACCGTCGATGGCAAAGTCTTGTTTCCTTAGTCTCTTGCCTCTGGGGCTGGATGTGTAAAACTAACAAAAACAAAAAGTTCCTTTAACCAAAGGTTTGGGCCCAATGCTTGCTGGGTGATTGTTTCACACCTGGGTCCCCCTCTTCTGAGTGCCGACCCTTTATGCATCGTATTCCAAAATGTATCACAGTCCCATTATCAACCTTGGGTGACAGCTTCACCCCTGGATCACCCCTCGGCCGGGTTCAGACCCCTCTTGACTAACATGATTCAATTCCCTTGGTTTCTCAATGCTCACTTTCACTATGGAATTCACTTCCCTTTCTCTCTCACTGCTTGAAGATCAAAGTTTTGATTGTACAGGGATTTTGCTTGACCCTATGTATGACCACTGACCTATTTCACGGGCCCTCTTACAGCCTTCTGGTATCTGTAGTCTTTTGCTTTAGCACCTATGTTGTGCCAGTTTCCCTCTGCAGCTGGTCTCCCCTCCACACTTCTTACAGTTCATTCAATGTTAATCAGCTTTGGTTCAAAACCTGCCTCTTTTCGATTCTTATTCAAACCAGCCCAGCTCTCATCGGTTCTCCCCTCGACTCACTGGCTGTGATGAACCACTTGGCTTTTGGCTTCTCTGGAGTCAAGGCTGGTTCCCCGGGTGCAGGAGCTTCCCTCGCTCCTGCTTATCGGCACAAGGCACAAGACTCAAGACCCTCAGCTTCCCCCTTTCCAGGAAGACATACTCAAGGAGGGAATTAGAACAGGTCAGTTCACAGCTGGGTTACCTCTGGTCAATAGGAACCCCCTATTCTCTAGTCTACGGTTTTTAGACCTGTATATATTCACATGTTTTTATGAACAAATCGGCAGTACTTCAGAACAGCCGAAAACTAATTCAATCCATCTTGTATGGTCCATCCTCTAGGGAGACCCAGTATTGGCCCAAGATGAAGGCTTACAGACCAACTTGCTGAAACGTCACAGGACGTTACATCTCGGGTGTTTCAGCAGTCCCCAATTAGAACTACCTCCAGTCGATTTACATCGAGACGTTGACAGGTGACCCCCTCAGCCTGGCTTCACTGACCATTTAGTGGCTTTAAGAGAAAGATATATCAATACAGGCTTCTAGAATACTGGCTTGCCATTGTAATGATTGTCACATTGTATATAATAATGTATATGCGACTTAGGGTATAAGCAAACAATGTGTTTTGAAAGTGGCTTCACTTCTCTATATATGTTTTTGTCACTGCACTAATTTTGCACACTAGGTTATGCACTGAAGATGTTTTGTATATGAGAAAAAAAATACAAGAAAAATATCGTACATAGACTGAATATTGCATTGTTTCACAAGCTAAATAATTAAAAGCTATGTGAGATTAGTTTTGCTGCTCCTCTATTTTTCGATTTATGAACAGTTGGTACGGAGCAGTGCCTGTAAAAACAAAAAGTGTGACATTTTATTTACAATAAAATGTTTGTAAATACCCAAATGTATGTAGCAGGATGCCACCCCCTGTTTCACAAGGGTTGAAGAGGCAGAGCAGTGGAAGATGCCCTCATACGCCGGGAGAAACACATGGCTGCAGTTACACAGAAACATACTCACTTGGAGCAGAGGACAAGAACATTCTCGGGATGCCTGAAAAGGAAGAGGGTCCCATGGTGGAACTGTTTTTGGAGCAATTGCTGGCAGACCTATTTGCCCTAAAGAAGCTGGTGAGCTTTTTCAACATCAAGAGGGCGCACAGGACATATTTTTCGTTCTGTCGGCTAGCGCCCAACAGTTATTACCTGCAAAATTCCTACCCAGAGGAATCTCCGATCATTTCCACTAGTTGAGCTCAAGAATGGGCACGAAAGGCCAGCGGTGTAGTGTCGCCTGAAAACTTACTATTTGGGGGACCCTGAATTTATGGCAGAAATGTTAAAAAGAAAAGAGGAATACTGAATCTTGAACGAGGGGCCAGTTGACAGCCCGGTCACTTTGTGGGAGGGCTATAAAACAGTGCCTGGAGGGGAGGCACCATCATTGGTGGCAGCAAAGCCGAGTAAAAACATGCAGGCGGTGGAGGGGGCGGAGAAGACCGCATAATGGGCAAAGGAGAAGTTTCCCACCTCCGGGTCAACTGTGGCGCGGATGGCCTTAACCACAGCTCAGGAGACATTACTCAATGTGTCCTTGGACAATGCCATAGAGACTCAGTGGAGTCAGATACAGGAGGAATGGGCATGTGCGGGTCATAAAAGACACCCACCCAGGGTAGGGCTCTGGTAGGCGCAGTTATCACAAGAGCATTTGCAGATTTCAATGAGCCCCGATATAGCCCCTTGCCTGGAGGGTCTTTGTCAGTGGGACAAGGTCTACTCGACGGCTCTCGCCAGACTCAACCTGCAGCTGGCCTCCGATATGAAGGTGGACATTTCAGAGAAGGAAATATCTACAGCGCTCACGGAGCTGCAGCCGGGGAAGACGCCAGGCCCAAATGGGTTCCCGGTGAAAGTAGCGAGGGGGAGAAGGCGATTGTTCAGCTACATCGCCTCTTTATGCAATGCTGGCGAAAAAGCAACCACCGGATTTCAGGAAGGCCATCATAGTGGTTCTCCAGAAGCCTGGCAAGCCACCCAAGCAATGTGCCTCCTATAGACAGATTTCGCAAACTAATGGGGAGACCAAGATCCTCGCCCGAGTTCTGGCCATTCGTCTGAGGTTAACAGGGTCCCCGATTCACCCCGATCAGTGTGGGTTTATGCCTTCCAGCGCAACACTGATGAACCTCTGTACAGTGCAATTTGCCATCAGTCAGGCCGAAGCAATTCCAGAGGCACTTGCCCTCCTTTCAATAGATTGATTGTGTGCTGGGATGCGCTGTGGGAGATTTAAGGGCAAATGGGGTTTGAAAAGAACTTCTTGTCCTGTGTCTGTCTGCTCCACAGCTCTTCTGAAGCATCCATCAGAGTTAATGGGATCTCTTCACAGATGTTCTCTTGGGTGTGGCATGAGGCAGGGCTGCCCCCTTTCTCCGCCATTATTCACGCTGGCCATAGAGCATAGAGTCACTTGCAATTCAATTCATACTTAAGTTGTGGTCAAATGGCCCTGGGGGGTGGGGTTTCACTCTACGCGGATGTTCTTCTGATTTATATGAGTCACCCAGCGAGCGCATGCCTGGTCGTGACCCACATACTAAGGGACTACCAAGGATTTAGCGTGCTGAAAGTATATAGGCAGTAATCACCCCTTTTCCCTCTGGAGGGTGGGAGGGGGGGGGGTGGGGGTGAGAATGCAATCCCCGTGGACATGCCCGTATGCAGTCATGATCACAGCTTCAAGTACCTGGGCATTCATTTAAGTCTGTGCCTTTACGATTTCTCTGGCTTAATCTTTCGCCTGTGGCGGGCAGGTTTGTCCTAATGTAACACACTGGCAATCCCTCCCGTTGACTTTAGTGGACAAGGTGGCTCTCCAAGTTGTTGACTCTCCCCAATGTGCTGCAGAACGCTACAGTGGCAGTTCCTGGGCAAGTTTTCACTAGCATTGAGGGTTCCCTGCGCAGGTTACTATGGGGCAGGAAGCAACCATGGTGGCCCTGATGACAAGGGGGAGGGGTGGGCGACTCCCTTCCCGGAAATAATCCAACACACATGTTGGATATGGGAGAAGGCACACCAGAACATAGGATTGGGGGTAAGGTGGGCAACCCTGGACCAGCCCATCCGGTGCAATGCACATTTGCTTGAGTTGCTTAAGATGGGGCTGTTTGGGAGCTGGAAAGCAAAAACTGAGCCTCGTCCTAGCAGGTGTGTTTTGTGAGGGCCGTTTACGCTCGTTTGAAACTTTACAGGAGCAGTACAGTCTGGCAGGTAGGGAAAGGTACAGATATCTGCAATTGGCACATGGTTAGGGTGCTCAGTTCCCCTTTGGTGGAAATCCTGAAGATCTCACCCCTGGAGGCTAACTTACTTGCCAAGAGCATCCCCTCCCGAGTTACGTCCATACTGTATTAAGTGTTAACTGCTGCTTTCGGCACCAAGAAACTATCTTGCCTGAAGGAGGCATGAGATGTGGGGGGCATTGGACCATGAAGAATGGGTGGAGGCACATAGGTTTCCTAGAGAGGTAGGAATCGTTGCCAGACTTCTGCTTGTGCAATACAAGATAATCCATCAGGTGTATTATGCTCTAACAGCATTGACCCAGTGGGGCATTGGCAGGAATGATGAATGTCTGAGATGTGGCAGAGAGGTGGACAACTTTCACCACATGCTGTGGGATGGTCCGCAAATACGGGTGTTTAGGCTGACGCAGCATTGCAGGCTTCAAGTATCCTTATACTCCAAAATAGCACTGTTGACATCAGATGTTTTTGGTGGTGGCAACGGGGCTGGTTAAGTGGTTTCTTACATCATGTTGGGTATCTGCAGCGCGCTAGAGTTTCAGTCAATGGGCAGTGGACCGCTGAAAGCCATTGGAAAGTAGAGTCTGCAGGGCAAGGGGATGCATGCAAACATTCTAGAAAATCTGGATTAGGGAGGTATGTCTTTTTTTGTTTAGGATTCCTGTACAATGAAATCACCCACCAACATGTTATACATTTATCATGTCATCAGCTTTTATGTTATACAGTACAAACTGACATATCAAGCATGGACATCTGTATGGTGGTTTATTTTTTTGAAGTTAATAAATTGCAAAAAAAAAAAACACAGAATGGACATGCTATATCAATATGATAATATGGGAAGAATCCGAAGATCCAGCCATAGCTTTTTTCAATGGCTGAATACACAAAGCCATCACCTCTATGGCACTATGAAGCATAACAGTGAGGAAACGAATTTCCTGGACATCACAATTTATCATAAAGTTGGCCCTCCCTTAACCCATGATTGGTTACTTGCTCTTGCACTGTTTGTTGTATGCAGCTACACCGTGGAATAACGCCATTACCAACGCAGCGCTCCTAGGTGAGCTAATGTGATCCCTGACCCTTCTGGGACAGTTTTTGATCTTGGGCTGTGTCTACATGTACCCCTAGGCCCCATGTGCTTCCTCTTCCCCCTCCCTCCACCCGCCTCCCAGCCCCCCCCTTTCCAGCCCCCCCCCCCCCACCCATGATTGGTTGGCTCTCTGGTCTTAACTGACCCTCCCAAAGCAGCCCTCTGCCCGGCAGCCCCTGCGGCTAAGGGCGGCTCCTACATTGGCAGCTCCAAAAAGTGTCTGGCGGTGTCAGAAAGGGAAGCCAGCCGCAAACAACTAAATGATTAAGTGTGGCATGGGTGGGGAGTAAAGCAATCACTCTACTCCAGAAAGCCCTGCCACACTACATTACCTTAAAAACTGCCCAACTGCGTGTGTTTGTCCCCCACCTACGCAATCACAAATAACCACAATGGGTAGCGATGGATAATCATTACTTCACCCCAGCAACACTTGGGGAATGGTTATGGGCCCCACGAAACCGGGTATTGAGGAGAACAGGAAACCACCCGCTCTTTGTTGCTATATGGGATATATGGCGAGAAGGTTCGGAGATGACGGGAATCACGACATGGCCGTCCCCATTAAGTCATCTTTGGTCCCCGGGCATTAATAACTATATCCCCAATGTCGAGAGGTTCCAGACATGGTTTGAAGCGGGACTAGAAAGAGTGGGCCAGCTCCTCCGCAGTGACTCATTTGTCACCCTCCCAGAGTTAACAGAAGCTTTAAATATCGGAGTCCTCTCCACCTTCCATTACTTACAAATTAAAGGGGTATTGACCAAATCTGAGTGGAAAGAAAAATTAAGTAGAGACCTCACCCCTTTCGAAAAAATGCTAGATTCCAAGACGCACAGGAAGAACCTGATTTCCCTCATATACACCTTACTCCTGAGCAGAGGTGGAAAATCCTCACTCACACTCAGACGGCGATGGGAGACTGATATGAAGATCGATATGGATGATGACAAATGGGACAAAATGTGTGCCATGGCGTCGCGTACTTCCATATCATGTCAATATAAACTCCACTCCATAAAACTTTTACATCGCTGGCAATATGATCCATATAGATTATCCAAGATGTACCAATCTTCCTCCCCCTCCTGCTGGCGTGAATGTGGGCAGGTTGCAGACTACTGGCACATGTGGTGGGGGTGCCCCAAGATCAAGATCTTTTGGGATGAGGTCCTGGGATGGATCAGGCACACTGATGGGATTCACAGAACAGCAGATCCGCACCTAGTCTTGTTCAGCCTCGAAAAAACTGAAGACGAATGGACAAAGGTCCAAGGCCTAACCCCCTATTTATTGCTCGCGGCCCGAGCTTTACTTGCTACTAAATGGAAATCGCCCACGACCCCGTCCAAACAAGAGTGGATCAATGTGGTGTTGAACATATGCACCATGGAAAAAATCACCGCATCACTCCACGGTAGAGCGACACAATCCGAGCTCCTATGGTCGGACTTTTTGAGAGCACACACGTCTATTGAATACCCAACTCCAGACGTGGTTGACCCCCCGTCATGAATGAAATAAAACACGTTTCTTGGAAAGAACACACCGACTCTCACCCCCCTGACTTATACATCCCCCTCACATTACATAAACGCCGCCTTAAGGTCACAGGCGCTCCTCCCACATGTCGAACCCCTAAATACACCACACACAACAGAAACTTCACCCTTACTGACGACCGCAGCACCATAACACCTTATTCCCTAAAAGACTTGTCTCTCTTTCTCGGGGCAGGGGAGGGGGATGGGGAAAACTGTTAATGTTTGTAAAGAATGTTCAATATTCGGATTGTATTCATGCCTTTTTCTTTCTATTATTACTTCCTATATGTGCACACTCTGTTATACCGAGCGTTTATTGATGATACTACATGATGTGGAACAGAACGATGATGATGAATCCTCTCTATACTTATAGATGTAACTGTTCCTCTGTGTTGCCTTAATGAAGATAAATGTTAACTTTGAAAATTTAATAAAATTGAATTTAAAAAAAAAAAAAAAAACAGACCACGTCTATTCGAGACAAGATTGTAATTTTGCCTTGTGTTCCATCTAGACATTGATGCATGTTAGCAAGTACCACACTTAAATAGAATTGTGAATATTAGCATGTGCAACACTTAGATGGAATCATGTACATTAGCCTGCATCACATCTAGATAGGATTGCGAATGTCAGCATATGCCACATCTAGATAGCAAAGTGATTGTTAGCCAGTGCCACGTCTAGACTGCATTGGGAACACTATTGAGGCCAGATTTAGATAGAATTGTAAATACTAGTTTTGATTCACACAGAAAGGATCTTCGAAGGTGGGCCAGTGCCCCATTTGGATACACTTGTGCATATTGGTGGGGGTCATAGAAAGGATTGTGAATATTAGCCAGCACCGGATTTAGACAGAAATGCAGAGCTATTAATGTGCCACATAGAGAAAGAAAGTGGAAATTTAGCACATCACTTCTAGACAGTGATGCCAATAACCAACTAACTAGCAATTTCACCCCTCTGCATAAACCCTTGAAATTCTAAACAAACAACCACAACCCTACAGCACAACAAACCGCACAAACTTCACCCCACTTCAATAAAAACAAACACCACAGACTCGCACAACAGCACACGACGGCTGCCGACCGGAAAGCACCCAAATCCCAGCGAACGTTGTTAACTGGGCTGAGGCTGCCAACGGCACATCACTGCTCTCTTGCACTTTTCTCGCTCATGCCCACTAACTCACCCATCCCCTGGTTTTTCAGAGCCGCCAGAGGACCAGTCCGGTGGCGATAGTGCGCGGTACAAATATCCTTTAACATAAAACCATTCCATAAACCAACAACAAAAACACATTGCTCGAGTAAACCAGCCAGCATGTAAAACACCTCTGGCATAATCTACCTTTTGGACAGTTCTATTTCTTTTAAGGCACAAGCAGCACAAAAGATGCCTTACGAATGAGAGGCAATAGTACTCTCCAAACAATTAAGGGCAAGAGGTTATCCCAAAGAAAATCATTAAAAGGCAGCCAAAAGCCCTGCTGGATCACAACCCCCAGAACGTCAGATAATAGAGTAGTGTGTCTCTACCTTTACCAACACAAGACTTAAAATCTGCAACATAATCTGCAAACACTGGCAAATTTTAGAGAAAGGGGGGACACATGTGGAACGTCCGATTTATACATATAGTAAAAGCACCTAAATCAGCAAAATGATAAGAGCAAGATGAAGAAAGTAGCAATAACGCAATCTTTACTGAATGCCTGGGGCATAACCCAGTCACAGGACACCACCCATGTGGTAAATGTGGAGTTTGTAAACTCACTAGTAAATCTAAAACATTGGAAATTGGGCTAGACAAACCTTGGACACAACAGCTTCACCAACTTTAACTCAGGACATGTAATGTATTTAATGACATACCCATGTGGCCTTAAACATAATTGGAAGATAAAGACAAATCTTCTAAACACTGCAGTTGACTAAACAAAACAAGATATAATAGGCACCCATGGTCACAATATTTTAATAAAAACATAGGTGGGAAGACTTCAGTGCTACAGAAAGGTCAAAGTGCCAATAGAAGAGAAAAAGAAGAAGCTCTTCAGAAGACAAGATCATTTATCTAACTAAAATTGACACTCTGGGTCTCAATGAGGTGGTGGATTGGCACAAAATTAAACGAGAGGCAGACATTTGAAGTAGGGGTATAAACCCACACCAATCCTGAAGTCTTGCTCCCAGCCACGTGTCCTGGTCTTTTCTCCAGCATTTACAAAACGTCTCCAGGAAGACAATCAGAAACACAGATCAGCTGTAGTATTTAATTAGGAAGGATAGCAAGAGGGGGCAAGGCGCACACACTCCAGTTCCCAGCCAGTATACTAGCTGAAACAAAAATTACTGGGTTAAATCCAAAAGTGACCAGTACATTCACAGGGTTGAATCCCTTCAGCTGTATTTGCACGGCTGTTATCCTCCTAGCGCTTTCTTGTCTCCAACACTCATCAGGGAGGCTGTGAGCTGGAGGAACTGGAGTGCACACTCGCCCCTTCTCATTTTACTATGTACTTTGTGGAGACCTGGACTCCAGAGGCTGCAGCACCAGGGTCATTATGCCCTACATTGGAGAGCCATAACTATGGTTTTCCTCCCTCCCCCCGTTGAGGGTTAGATGTGTGTTTTTGGAGGGGAGTCTTTTCCTGGTCACCTGAATTGTTAAAATGGTTTGACTACAGCTACCACAATTCCTAGAGACTGCAACAGCAATTATATTGGATTCACCTGAACAGAAAGGCAACTCAGCCTCCCCAATGAGTGTTGGCGACACGAAAGCGCTAGGAGGAGAACAGCAGTGCAAGAAGGGAATCAACCCTGCAAACAATTGGGCAGCAACTGGGATTTAACCCTGTGAATGAACTGGACACTTTTAAGCCAGTAACTTTTTTTTCAGGTAATATATTGGCCAGGAACTGGAGTGCGTGCCTCGCCCCTTCTTGTTTTACTAAGTATGAAGTATAGTTTCACCCGCTTAATATAAATTAATGGGTTATATTGGAGACATGCTCCAGATATATAAATGAGTGTCTTTTGAAGAATAAATTTACCATCTTAAAATGGACGCCAGGAAAGAAACCATCTCTCCGGTACTATTTGGCACCACACTGCCACACACATTCGCGATACGCTCAAGTTTTGAATTAACTGGATAGGCGCTCAGCTCATATGTCCCCAGTGAGATAATTAACTATGTCAGCTATAGTTACAACGCAACCTTTATATTCAATACACAAGGATAGCGCGATCCCCTTAATTTAAAATTAGATACATTGGGGAGACGTTTCAAATATACAAGTCTGTGCAAGTATAGAACTACCATGCCAAGATGGCCACCAAGACAAGAAACAGTCTCTCCTGTACCACACGCAGCAACACATGCATGCACGATATGGAAAGTCCAGCGTTTGGAGTGAACATTAGGGCGCTCTGTTCACAAACTCTTAGAGGGAGACAGATGCAAATCAACACACGAACAGAAAGTTGAGTGTTAGCAGTGTCTTTGTATATGCAGCACCATTGAGGACTACAATCCTTCAAATAAGAGATAAAAATGTCTACCTGATGGCGGCATTATCACATTCACTCCCTTTCTTTTTGTAAACTATAGTAAACTATAGTAAACCCACTTTTGGGTCCTGCAGCGCAAAGTCCAATACAGATCTCACCACTGGCCCATTATACCGAAGAAACGAAGGAGTGACTTTGGGATCTTTCTTTTCATGAATCTTGAAGGTGGGTTAACCAAATTTCATTTTTTTTTTTAAACTCATTTACCTGATAATCCCTGCTAATGTTAAATGATGAGACAATTAAAAGGGTGAGCTTACAGTTAGCCTTTCTGGTTTTCGGGTGGCACTAAGGTCTGTTGAGGCTAGTTACCCTACAACCTCAATCCAATCAAGAGGAACACAAAAGACCCCATAAAATGAGAGATTTTGGCATTGTGAGTGCTCTTTCTAGGAGCAAGTTAATTGCGGACATGGCTACGGTTTCCATTTATATATTAAATATTGTTCATAGATTTGTGAATTTTGAATACTGCTATAACTTCGATACAGACTCCAGAAGAAACCAACAAACACATTCTAAGAGGTAATGTCAACCACTGAAAGGGGAACGGCTAAGGCCTGGTTCTATTCGTCCCATTTTGCAGTTTTAAAAAACACGTTTTGGGAGAAGAATAAGACCCTACACATGGTTAGAAAAATATGTATATATACAAATATGTTTATATAAAAATATTGGTGTAGGGAAGTTTTTGTAGAAAATCAGTGAGTAAAAAACATTAGGAAATTTCACTATTTAAGGGATATAGGAACAAACATGTTGAGCGATAGCCCCTAGAACATTTTTTGTGCTGAATACCCATTTACAAGACATTTGATCTGTCCTTGAGAACAGACAAAGAATGTTGTAGTTGCAACAGCAATTCACAATACTGCGTTTTTAAAAAAAAGTATACAAAAATGTTACATGTGATGAACTATCTTGTGTCATGTTTTGAGAAATATATAAAATAAACTGTTTGGAATATTACAAAGAATTGAGAATTAGTGGCACAAAATCGCATCACTGTATAACTTATAAACTGGCGTTTTTATCTAACTGCCATCAGCTTGGTGAAAACCCAGGACGTGGAGATGAAGACAAAGGGGAGCACCTTGAACTGGTAGTGTCCCTGATGAAGAATCCCAGGAACCAGCTGTGCTTCTGATGTAACGGCACATGGAAATAAGTTTCAGAAAAAGGTCCAGTGACACCAACCAGTCCTTGAGTTGTATTGCCTGGAGAATTTCTTTCAACATCCTAAACTTGTGCTTCCTCAGGAACTTGTTCAAGGCCGCGAGGTCCCGGATGGGATGTAGTCACTCCTTTATTGGGTACTAGTAAGTAACTAGAGTACCAGCCTGTTCATCTATAATTAGTTGGCACCACTTCCACGCAAATAATAAATAACAGGGGCCTCAGTTCCTGCTGCTGTGGAGGTTGTCTGTCTGGTAGAAACTGTAGACATACTCCCATCTGATGAGTTGAGGGCCCAGGCGTTGTAGGTCATGCCCTTCCACCAGTCCCAGTGCTTGGAGACTCTCCCACCAATGGGAGAAACATGAACTCAAAGCACCTTAGTCTGCTGGCCCCTAGACCTCCCTCTGCTTTGGCTTGAAAAATGCCTCTTTCCTTACCTGGTTTGCAAGAGCTGTCCCTTTCCAACAAACTGGATATACCATCTAACCTCTACCCCTAGAGGAGAAGCTGAATATCTGCTTGGCAGGCTACTGCACAACTAAACCTAGCAAATTGGCAGCTAATTTGGAGTCTGAATTTCTCCAAAAACGTGTTTGTTTTTGAGCCAAACCAGTGCTCACCACCAAGTGCTAGGACCAGATGTTTGGCTTGAACATTAGGTGGGAACCCTGAACTGTGGAGGTAAGCAGACCTCTGCAGTACCATGGACGTACCCATGGCGTGGCCTATGCAATCTGCAGTGTCCATGCCCCCTGCAGTGCTCAACATGCCACTGCCTTGTCATCGTCAATGGTACGCAAAGACCCATGTCACCTCTCCAGCCGGGATGTGTTCTGCCATTTCCACTATGGTCCTCCACAGTAGGAGAGTACTCTGCGAACCCACAGGAAGAGTTGACCACCTTCATGACCATGCTACCTGAAGCAAAGATCTTCTTGCCCAGGGTTTCTGCTTTTTGGATTCCTTGTCTGTGGGGACAATGAGAAGTGGGTGTGGCTGGCCTAGAGGTTACTGTGGCTGCATTGGACCACCAGACCTGGTGTAGAGAAGGATAATTCGCCCCTAGCTGGCTTGTACTTCCTGGTGAGGTCACCATTTACAGCCGGCGTGGAACATGGTCTCGGCCACAACGCAATGATGGGCTCGGAGATAGAGGCATTAAATGGCAATGTTCTCTCAGTCTATGGCCCTTTATCCAAGATGGCTCAATTTGTACACCTTAAGGGGCTTGGCCGGTGTTCCCAGGAGCAAGGCTTCCGTTACCTTATCAACAGTTCGCCTGTACTGGGCATTAGGGTGGCCATAGGGAGAAGCCTGTTGCAAATCAATATCAGGGGATGTATCAAGTCTGCTTGCCTCGGGAAACTCTTCAGCTACAACCAGCAAATCTCCTTGGTCTGTTAAAAAATAACAATACAATTAAAAAATAAATCAGCTAGCCCAGCACCCCAGCTCAGTGGCTCAAAGCCAAAAGGAGCACATCCTCTTCATTGTTGTAAATTGACCTCATGGTGTTGAAGAACAGACCGAAAATCAGGGACAACGAATGGCGTGAAACCCTTCTGGAATCGGAGCGCTTGTCCGCCTTCTTGTGGTGCATGTCCTTTTCGGGTGTGGGGCCTTCAGTGTTTGTCCCAACAACCTGACTGTCAAACATGCCAGGGACTTTGATGGAGACTGCCCGACGCACCACACGCAGATAACATGCGTGTCGGGTATGGCCGCTCTTCGAATGGCAGTCCCGACTGTGTTTGAACCCCAAAGCTTTAAGGCCTGGCAGACTACTCCAATTTTTCTCCCACAATGATAAGGCTCCGCAGGGCAGCGTGTAGTAAATAGGAACTGAAGCACAGGGACGCAGTGACGTAGCATATAAACGGTCAGCGTCACGTCTGCTATCGAGGAATAGCACGACCAAGTAAAGGCGTCGACAGTTGATGTAGAGTTGTACTGAGTCCCCTGTCGAAAGGTTTCAGAGCAACAGTCGCTGGAAGGATATCCACCAGGTGAGACATCTGCAGGAAGAATGCAATCCCATTGAAGCAGCAAAATTAAAATTACCATTAATCCTCAGCTGACGTTTGTAGACAATGGAGCACAAAACAATATCTTATAATGGGTTTCTTACCCGGTAAACACCTCAGCCCCAGAGAACACAGAGGCAGTAAGCACCACCTCTAGGGGGAGACCGGAATCAAACCTCCCACTGGAGTACAAACAAGGGGAAAATAAATAAAACCACATGGGGTGACAAGGATAAACAGACAACATATTTCTCGACAAGTTGGTTCGATTTTAGACCCACATCCCTCTATATTGTGTTACAAACACAATAGATGTGGTTAGTAAATGCAAGGCTAGAAAAAATGCCTTTATTGAAATACCCGTTTTACATACTTCGAGGTAGACCGTCTGCATTAGAACAAGGTAAAAGCTTTGGCATTTGCGGACCAACCGACAAGACTGAACAAAGGTTTGGTAAGTTCTCGTTGCTGCCACACAAAAGGTTTTTCCTTTTCTACTGCATGGAACAAGAGATTTTTGTCTTTAAAGGTCTTAACACTTTGATAGCATTGAAGGTATAATTTGGAGTTAAGTGGTAGGGTTACCGAGTTGTGTGCCAATCACAGTGATAAGATTGGAAATCAAGCTTGTTGGCAATCCATGCTCCAGTGCAATGGAAACTCTTCGCACTTTATGCCAAAATGATGGCTCTGCCTGAAAATTCGCCTTTTGGAGATCTCATTCACACAGCTGTGGATCAGTCTTTGGTAGTATTGAACTCCTGGTTGAAGAAGTCTCAATGGCTGCTGCTCCACTGTTTGCCGGTAAAAGATTAGCAGGTAGAGTGCTTGCTGCTGTGATCAGAGTGTGTTCTCCAGGTCACAATTCCGAATCCCGGCAAGCAAACTCAGTCTTTCATCCTTCAGAGGTTGATATAGTACCAACTTTGGTTGGGCGATATTGTAATCAAGTATGTTCTCTGTAAAGCACTCTGGCCAAAGCGCTATATAAGTAACATCACTAGTTATTGATTATACCCCCAGAGCACATGCATACTAATTGTATTTTTTTTTTAAATGACTGGCAGGAAGATTGGATCAAAACTAAAATCAGAGATTGCTAGGTATACAGCGTATAACATTTTATTGAAGAAAAGCGATTGGGACAGCTACCTTGCTGTTTGCTTAGATTTCCTCACCCTTTTTTGAGGATTTATGAGAGGCGTTTTAACCTTTTTCCCCTCCTTCGAAGTTGTATGCCCCCAGCTGGAGTTAGATCAAACAAATATGACATTTAGATTGTGTAGCCTTGGCCCCTTGAATCTTGAGAACATTTGGTGATCTTTTGTCCAGCCCTTCAGGGGCGAATATGAATATTAAATCAAAATTGTATAAATAGTCCAAATGCAATTTTAGAGTTAGCTCTTTGGCTGATGATCCTCAACATTATACTGATCTCATTAATTTTAGCGGTTGTGGGGATGCCACTAGGGGGCGCGGACAGGAATGGCCGCCTGATCTGAGGCTCCTGACCCAAGGGGGTGAAAAGAGGAAAAAGAGCGGCCATTATCCTTCCTCTGAAGCAAAACTGGTCAGAAAGGTTGTGTGAATATGGTAGCAGTGGATTGATGGGGTTAGGCAGTACAAACGAGGGCTGCTGAGGCGCGAGTTGGCTGAAAACGGTAATATGGACCCCTCCGCCACCACGCACACCAGAGAAGGGCCCGGGTCCCAAAAGCGCCATACTGTTCGCCGCTTCGTTGCAGGGAAAAGTAAGAGCACGCTGGGAGGAGGAGGCAGCTAAAGAGAGCAGGGATCGTAGTCCCGAACACCGGCAAGATCTGAAGGGATGGGGTCCCTTAAAAAAAAAAAACAAGCAGGCGAGTGAACACAAAAGGTGAGCAGTGTTCGGCTCGGCTCCCGTCCCTGCGGTTGCGGGCGGCCCACCCCCTCACCCCCCATGTGAGAGGGTCCAAGGCAGTGCAAAGTGGGCACAGAGCAAGCGGGGCACCAGTGGCCCAGCACACATCTCCAGAGACGGGCTGTCACGGGTGCTCAAAGCTGCGCTGGCTCCCCAGGCTGCTGAAGAGGAAGAGTGCCCTGACGGCACGGGAGGAAATTTGAATGCCCTAGCAGAGGTCGGATTAGCATTGTAGAGGAGGCGGGCAGGAGCGGCGTCTGAGGCTCCACCGGAATGCAATTGACATGACTTTCCCCCACCAATACACTGCCATGGAGCACAGATCAGCAGCATAAAGGGTGCAGGCAGGAGCAGCATCTGAGGCCTCCCCGGAATGCGAACGCAATGACAGCTTCGCACCAGTAAGCTGCCACAGAACACTGGAAGCAGCAGAGTAATACAGCAGCGGAGGCGTGGCTGGGCTGTTGAGATCCCATCCGACTGGACAGTTCAGGCCCACAGCGTGAATGAAATGGCATTCGTCGGTCCGAATTGAAAGAAAGGCGAAACCCCTCAGGCAACCTCCCCGGAACCATAAGAAGGAGCGGACCCTCCGAGGATCTTCGGGAGGGAGCGAGGTCACCGCGCCCAATCCAGGTGAGGAACCCGATAATAGGCGGGTGACAGTGAAGTCAGCGCTGAGTCCCGGGGTGCTCTGGGCTGTTTCCCCATGGTCCCTTTCCAACTCGGCATACAGCGTGGCGGAGCACTCCCTCCTTAAAGACAACGGAGCTTGCGGCAGCAAGCTACATACCTCCGCTGCAACCACCTGGGGGCTCTGTGCAGCACCCGTGCTCTGACACAATTGGTGGACCCGCTCCCCCACCTACCTTGCACCCGTAGGGTGGAGCGGGCGGCTTCAAATCACCAGTGTCCTCTAACATCATAAGTCATCACGGCAGGGCCCCCAACACTCCCACCAGTCTATCTCTGCGGTTCACGTCGGACCCCGAAGGATCCCCATCATGCCAACGTTCCTTGAACATAAAATAGACTAAGAAAGCAGCATCTCTGCCATGCCGTATGTGCTACGTGGAGCAAAAGAGTCTACAAAAGCAAACGTGACCCCAGGGACTTACATTGCTGGATCTCCCTCAAAGAGAGTACTGGTGCTTGTGCAGCAACGAATGGCCCCAGGTGCTGTTGGACGCAGACAAAGCCGCCTGAGCGTGTTACTGCACTAAGCTCATTGATCTACTGTAATATCCTACGGACCGGGAAACATCTCTGGGGAAAAATATCCAGATTAGAGTAGCAGAGGTGTCGGAGCATTGAAAAGAGCCCAGAGGTGCCGAAATCTGCCCCTTTTCCCGACAGAAAATTGAAACGAGGCGAACCGCGGGGGGATCTGTGGAGCGGACGAACGAGAGGCGCTGCCCCTCCCCCCCACCTACAGTGCGCTCACGTGTGGGCTCTTCAGTGAGGCATCCCGGACCGAATCTGGCCCATAACGCGGGCCCTTGTGGACAGCAAGGCACAAGAACGTGTGGAGGTCTTTGAGGCAGAGACTCCATTAAGCAGCCTAAGTGGGCATCCCCTAGCCCGGCGACCCGCCGAGTGTGAGCGGCGTGTGGCGCTGTGGCCGAGGGAGGCCCCGTAGAACATTGTGCAGTATTAGTTTTAGCGGTTGTCCCTTTCTTCACGGTTTTCATTTCCTAATAATGAAATCAGATATTTGACAGTGTTTTGAGCAACATGAATTTTTGGCCATTATGTAATTTTATATCTGCGTATATTATAATTGCATTTTATTTTTGTTTTCTCTTATCCTATGGGATGCGTTTTATGATTGTCATTTTAATCTTTGTGTATGAGGACTCGAAACATACAAGGTTCGTTTTAAAACATATCCCTAATAGAATGACACGTAAAAAGCTGGAGGTGCACTTTGCTGACAGGACAACTCTAATGGGAACTGGGCCAACCGCCTTCTGGTAGCCAAGCAGCATAATAAAACAGGAATACTGCGTTAGCCTTACACGATAGTCAGGGGGGTGGTGCAGCGGGCGAGGACAATAAATTAGGCATTTTCAAGGCCCATTTCAGGACAGTCTTTAGGAGAGAGGCTGTCCTAGTAGATGCTCAGACCCAATATTTGCGGGTGCAAATTTACCACATCTGTCAAGTGAGGATCAGGAATCTCTAGGAGGCGCCCATTTTGCCTGGGAAAGTGGAGTAGGCTTTCAAAACCTTGAAGATTAAGGCCTGTGGTCCCGACTGGGTCACGGCTCTCTTTTACAAGAAGTTTCATGCACTCCTGTTCCCCACCTGTCCCCCTCCCCCCACCCGCCTAGGTGGATTTCAAATTCCATTTATGGTATCAGATAGGGTTTCCCCCTCAAGGTGAGTCTCCATAACTGCCCTGATTCCCAAGCCTGGTACGGATCTGGTACTTTGGGATACCTACTTACCCTCACTAACAGACAAAGCTTTTCTCCAAGATCCTGACCCGTCATATGATGGAGTTTCTCCCCAGTCTCATACTGATGAACAGGATTTTTTTGAGGGACGTAGTACACATAATGTGAGGCAGGTTCTGACCCTGTTGGAAATGGGGTGGCAGTCGTGGACGGACCTGGGATTATAGCACTAGATGTGCACAAGGCTTTCAAAAGAGTGGACTGGGGGCATTTCTGTGGGGTCTTGGAGCAGTTTGGTCCGAGATTTGATAAGGTGGTTGATGGCAATCTATCAGAACCAGTGCAAAAATAAACATATTTCCAATGGGTGACCCCCCCCCTAGTGCACTTCTGTGGGCATGATCCCAGGATAATTCTGAAGGTGGATGACACCAACAAT
The DNA here is from genome assembly GCF_040938575.1 of Ambystoma mexicanum. Lineage (NCBI taxonomy): Eukaryota > Metazoa > Chordata > Amphibia > Caudata > Ambystomatidae > Ambystoma > Ambystoma mexicanum. The sequence goes on along the minus strand of NC_090936.1, from coordinate 493,586,190 downwards.
CTACAAATCGTTCTAAATTTGCAAGAACTATTTTACTCCAATTCAGTAAAAAAAAAATAAGTTTACAGCAGCAAATTAATTGAGTAGAACAACACAGGTTCATGTTCCAAGTATTACACTAAAGGTACAAAATAAAAATATTTACGGAATAGGTTTCTCATAGATTGCAGTATACATACATGCACAAATAAAGACATTCAAGTAAATTTCAGTCATTCATTACTAGGCACACAAATATAAAAATACAATTTATTTTCAAAACACCAAGCAGTTAAACCGCAAGTGTTCAGTCCTAATGCTGATGGGTTATTACTTCGCATTTGCCGAAGCGTTTCGGATCTCCCTGTAGATGGGGTGCAGGTATAGGGATGGGGCCTCGTACACCTGTCTGAGATCACCCACGTTTCAAGTCTGGACGCGAACGGAGGAGTTTTAGGAAGTGGGTAGCTTAATGAACCTGCATCATCAAGTCATTGGGCAGTTTGCCTTGTATAGTTGAGTGCAAGCTTGCATTTACTCTGCTGTAAACTGAGCAGTTTCAGTACACTCAATTGCAGCATTGGGCATCTCATCCACTTAAAGCAGGGGGCCATCAGGCCATTGAATGCTCTCGACTTGATGTTATAGGGGAGCAGGGTTGTCACGGGTCGGGTCTGAAAACTGTACAAGCTGCTAGATACAGGGCCCCCTGTTGTGTGCCTACCATACATGGTTAAGTGGGAGGCTGACTTTAGAGTGCCCCTAGAGGATGAGGTGTAGCTGAGAATATGGGGAAGGATGCTAAAGGTTCAAGTTGTGTCACTGATGGGGAATGCTCCTATAAAGGATGCATTACTCAACGTAATCGTATTTCTGATGCTTGTATCTGCTTAGATTCACATGCTGTGCTTAGGCCGACATCTAGTGGAAGCTGTGTAATATTACAGTTTGTTTTTTGAAACTCAAAAAGGGGCATCGAACTAGGGCATGCCAGTAATACTATCCCTAGTGTGACGTCCACTGTACCCATGATCCCTCCCGCGTGTAGGTCCCTCAGATTGTATTTTTCTGACATGAGGTAGCATGAGGAGTAGCTCGAGCACAAAGTATCCAAGCAGATAAAATAGATAAGACTAAAAGCATCCATGTGCCTTCTCTCAGAGGGGAGGAAGGGCAGGTGCATGTGAATCTAAGCAGATACAAGCATCAGAAATACAATTACGGTGAGTAATGTATCCCTTCGGAGGCTTGTGGAATTTGCTTAGATCATATGTTGTGTTAGAAGGAGGTGGGATGTGAGAAGGGTCATGAGCGAACAAATGTCTTAGAACCGCTTGTACCACGAGTCTTCGAACGTGTGTCTTCGAATGAGTGTCAATGCAGTACAGCGGAGTAAAGGTGTGAATAGAGCTCCATGTACCTGCTTTGCAAATGGGATCAAGGGGTACATTTGCAATGAAAGCCAGAGTGGCTCCAGAACCTCTTGTAGAGTGGGCCCTCGGCGTAAAAAGGCAGTGTCTTGTCTGAAAGGGAATAGCACAGTTGGAGACATCCGACTATACACCTAGAGATGCCATTCTTAGAGACGCGATCTCCCTCTCTGCCAGGAGCTATGGAGACGAACAGTTGATCTGACTTTCTTAGCGGCTTGGTCTTGTCTACATAGTAGAGGACCGCCCTCCTCACATCTAGTGTGTTGAGTGTCACCTCAGCAGAGCTTTTGGGTTCCTGGAAGAAGGCCGGTAGCTCAATAGACCGGTTAACATAGAATTTGGAAATGAACTTAGGTGAGAACCTAGGGTGAGTGCGTAAAACAAGTTTATCCTTATGAACAGTAAAGAAAGGATCCTGCACCAACAGATTGAATTTCACTGACCCTTCTTATGGATGTGATGGCTACTAAGAAGGCAGTTTTATAAGTCAAGTGCTTGAGACTATATTTGTGCATGGGCTCAAAGGGGGGGGTCCGATGAGCTTAGCAAGTACCACATTAAAGGTACTGGTGGAGGGTGGAGTCCCTTTACCCCTTCCATACATGCTTTGGCAACTGGCACTCTCCACCATGACACCTTGTTATAGGAAGTGGTGTAGGCTGATAAAGCTGCCAGGTGTACTTTAAGTGAGTTAAACACTAACCCTGCATCCAATAGGTGGAGCATATACGTGACGACATTAGAAGGAGTACAATCAACTGGGTTGATTTGTTTATTCTGGCACCAAATAATGAATCGTTTCCATTTGTCATAGTAACAGTGCCTTGTGTTTGGTTTCCTAGATTCCTTTAGGATGTCCATACACCTCTGTGGTGTAAGAACGCAAGAAACTTCTGTACTCTGGGAGCAATGAAATATGAAAATAGGCATCTTTCATATCCAATGTTGCCATGTAATGCCCCTTTTTTAGGAGGGATATTACCTCTTGGAGTGTAGTCATGCAGAATTTTTCTGGCTTGACATACTTGTTTGCAGGGTGCAAATCTAATACTGGGCGCATTGTTAGATCTTTCTTTGGCACAAGGGAGTAGGTTAAATAAATACCCCTGGTTGCCCGGGACGAGTTCTATGGCGTTCTTTGCAAGTAGAGTGGCGATTTCCTCGAGAAGGATTTTCTGGTGCTCCGAGTGTACCTTTTGTCTTTGAGGATGGTCGTGGGGGCATGCTTATAGTTCTATACAGTATCCTGCGGACAGCACCCATCTGTCCGAAGTTAACCCCTCCCATGCGTGGGTGAAGGTGGAACCGTGCCCCCTTACTGGGGATTCATAAGGGGACCCGAAGTGGAACGTCACCGGGGCTGCCTCTACCCCTAGTGCGGCCCCTGCGCTGGCCTCTGGTGAATCCCTGTGAAGTTTGCAACTGATTGTTTCCCCACAAGGTTCTTTGATTTTGGTATTAGTTGGAACCCCTCTGGGAGCCTTAGCCGCAAAAAAGCAACGAAAACTATTATTTCCCCTTTGACCTGGGGGATCATTTTTGAGTTGGCCGAGAGATTTTAGGGTCTCGTACTCATCTTTAGCTCTGTTTAGTGCTTCTTCCATTGCCTTGCCGAATAGAACGTTCGGCTCTACCGGCATGTCTATAAGCGTGGCTTGGGTCTCGGGTTTAAACCCCGACTGCCTGAGCCAAGCGTGGCGCTTTATTAATGTGCCTTCGGCTATTAATCTTCCTGCATTATCTGCTGCATCAAAATTTGCTTTAAGGATGCATCCAGACACAGAACTACCATCTGCTGCAATTTGGGCCAACTGGCCTGTTAGTTGTTCAGGTGCAGAGGCTACTAGAGCAGCTACTTGTTCCCATTGGTGGCAGTTATAGCTTGCTAAAAGAGTGGTACTGTTAGCAATACGTGTGTGATAGGCTGACGTGGAGGCAATTTTCCTACCCAGAGCATATATCCTTTTGATCTCTATCGGGAGGTGCTTCTGAAGAAGCTAGTGGTGTGCCTGCCTTCTTCCTGGTGGTTGTTACTACCAGGAAGTCAGGTTTTAATTGACCGCTTATGTACATGGGATCGGAGGGTGCAGGCCGAAATAATTTTTCCACTCGTGGATTCACTGCACGAATAAGAATTGGTGTTACCAGTGAGGGATCAGGATGGCTTGGGTACTGGCTCTTTTGTCCCCTAGGATTTCTTCAGCGAAATCCCTATCTTTTTGGACACTGTCTATTTGAAAATGAGCTGCTGCTTTAGCCAGTACCTCACTGAGTGGCGGCTGTTTATCAATCAGCGAGTCATGCACCAGGGGATCCTTAGGAATAGGGGAGTAAAGATTGTAGGCTTCCGCCTCATCTTGCTCTTCCTAGTCCTCATCATCCCCATAATAAGCAACCCCTGACTGGTCTTCAAACATCTGTGTCCGTCTCCTCACCATGTGACTCTGGATGGTAAGGTTCAATTAGCAAAGGGTCTGAAACTAATCCCTGCGCCAGAGCATCAGAGTGGAGCCTTTTAGTAGGGGGTTGAGAGTCCTTGGATCCCGAAGGGGCAGAGGTAGCTGGTGTGTTTGCATAGCTATGGAAATAATTAGGGTCTTTCTCGTAGAAGTCTACAAAAAAAAGACATCTTTCTCATTACCCTATCAATATCGGCTGAGTTCTATTCCTTGGAACAGGGAATAAACCTCTACCTCTGGTTCCTCATCCATGCCCATATCCGGAGGAGTGGGAGGGACAATCTTACCCTTAGGAGTAGCGTCAGGGACCTTAGACTTTCCTGTCACTTTAGGTGCCTTCTGATTTTCCTTATGGTGTTCTGAAGGTCTCTTATACTGTTTAACCCCCTTATGACTAGAGGAATGTTTTCCAGAGGATTTAGGGGTTTCCAAGGGTTTCGACGCTTTGCGTCGAGATTCGGAGGTGGTAGAGGAGGGTGTCTAATCTCGGGAGTAGACGTTACACGCTTAAACTTGGGAGCATAGAGGGCGGAATAGTCTTCTGATGGAGCCTCTACAACTATTGGTAGTGCGGCACTTTTAGTGGTCCACGTCATGTGGCGAACGGGAACGCCCAGAGGACAATCGTTAAACCGCTCTCGGTGCCTTCCGTTGCCGATCGCTCGACACGCGTGTCGAGTCACGGCTGGGGCTGATGTGCTTAGTGGGAGTGGCGTGGGTTGCGCTTTTGCTGCCAGGTGTTGTCCCCATAACATGGCCTCTCGTTGCCTGGCGTAGTGGGCACAGCGTTTAGTGGAGCGGTCTTGAAGTGTTTTCGGCTTGAAAAGCTTACAAGCTCGACAGGTAGCCATCAACTCAAGAACAAGTCAATGGGCTGTGTTCGTGCTGGTAGAGAGAGTTTCCCCAGACACCCCTCTGTTTTGCATAGCCTCGGGATGGTCTTGTGGGAGACACAAATTGCACGTATTGTGCTCATCTACCCAGGGGAACTTCTGGTTACACTTCAGGCAGAATTTGAAAGGAGTACTCTCCATATGTATTAATTTGGCAGCGGGCGGGTATATGTAGGAAATAAATGTGGGAGCTTGTATGACCACCCCCCACTCTCCCTACTTGAAATGGGCCAAGGCCACAAGCTTCCAAGGCCCGGGACGAGGCATGAGGCCTTCCGAGGCCCAAAGTCCGTTGTGGAGTTTCGACGGCTGGTGTCCTCCAACTTCACTGGCGTCCATCTTCGGCATAGGGTGAAAAGAACGGGGAATTTTTAACAATAATATTAGAATAATTGGCTAATGCCAAGGGAACTCCGCAATATGCGTCTGACTGGTATGGGGGGGAAAAAACAATCCGAGGGTCCTACACGCGTGAGGGATCATGTGTACAGTGGACGTCACACTAGGGATAGCATTACTGGCAAGCCCTAGTTCGACGCCCCATTTCGAAAAACAAACATACTCTGCAGCTTCCACTATATGTCGGCCTATGCACAGCATGTGATCTAAGCAGATTCCACAAGCCTCATTAATTCTCACAGATGGTATCCCAACCCGGAGAAGTTGCACCATAGGTCTACAGATTATTGAGCTGCCTGTTGGATGTGATGTGATGTTGTACGCTCTCTCTTTCATATGGTGTGGAAAGGCAAGCCTCTTCCGGAAGGAGGTGCTCGCTAAAATTAAGGACATCACAGGGTTATCGCTCCCCATGGACACGCGGGTGGTGGTGCTGGGTTAGGCGAGTGCAGGGTCATTCCATTTGACAGGTCCAATGGCAACTCTAATTGGGCATCTCCTCCTGGCAGCGAAATTGGAAATCCAAGGATGTTCAAGTGGTTCAGATGTGGTGGGTGAAAATATGGGACTTTTAACGGATTAAACACGCTCCTTATTCAAGTGTTCCTATATGGACTAGAAGTACATAAGAATGTATTTATATTCTTAAACCAGCAGCAACTATAGGCCGGATGTTGTAACACCAATAATCAACCTAAGCACAGATATGGAAACAGTAAAATATGTGATTGGTTTATGGATTATAATAAGTGCATCTAATGACAACTACATACTCCGTCAATTTTTCTAGAACAGAATATATTCAAACTCATTTATCAAAATCAAGCACCAAACTCAGCACAGACTATACCCAAAGGGATGTAGCAAGCCAATATATCATGCATAACATCAACTAGATAGAGCATGTGCACATTGCCACTTAAGGCTTTTTTCAGGTCAATATATTTTACATGCAAATCAATACAAAGGTACAGACTGTTCTCCATACACGGTACATCTGTTCATCAAACTCTACACCCTTTTTTTGTTGTCCTTGATCTAAAGTGCTCTAACAGTGATATATATTGAGCACATCAGTATGCTCTTATGTACTCTGGACCACTAAAGAAAGGAAGGGACATGGGAAGTGTAGCATTTTGGCACAGGAAACGACAATATTGAGTTTCTCATCATTGTCTGATGGGCATTACGGAGATCAAGAGCAATACCAGATGAAAAGGTATTGTTCGTTTTAACTGGGGAATGGGATGCAGGATTTTAAACTTTGGTGCGGAGTTCCGCAGGGGGCAAGTTTGTCTCCCCCTACTTTTGAATCTGGATATTAGACCTCTGTTCCCTTCTCAAGAGCTTGGGTGTGTTTTTTACCAACTACGCTGACATAGAAACAGGAGTTTATGCAACTGACTCTGCAGCCCTCTCAACCATACATCACCTAATTGAAGACTGGATGCCATCCAACTGGCTATGCATTAATGGCAATAAGAGTTGATGATCTTTGGCTCAAAGGCTGCACGGGCAAACTAGGCACCGATTATACCAGGTTCCAAATCGGCACAAGATGCATCCCTGTTTTGAGTAAGGTGAAGCCTGTGGGTATTCACCTGAAGGCCTCCCTCAATTCTGATGCCTATGTTAATCAGATGATAACAAGCACAAACTACTCCCACCATCTCCTGAAAAAACATGACCATATATCACCAGAGATAAAACAGCAACTATTGCCCAGGCAACTGTCCGATCTAGGTTAGAGTATTTTAACTCTGTACTGATGGGTGCCTCAACCAACATAGGGAAATGACAGATACTCCAAAATGATGCTGTACGCATCGTCAAACTCACAAGACAAGAGACCATCTCATCAACACAGAAGGAACCTACATTGGCTGCCCATACAAGAACGCATTAATTTCAAAGCAGGGTCCATCATCCACAAATGTACAGAGCAGCTCCCTCATACCTGAAAACCTTGACACCACAGTACTGTCCCACCAGAACATTATGATTGGCAGACAAAAAGCAGATCATATGTTCTAAATACAAGCACGAAAACAGTCTGGGAAGATGCTTCCCAGTTAAAGTAGCAGAATTCTGCAACTCGCTTCACACCTCAGTGCCAAGGGATTACCCAAGAACTTTCAGGAAAGTCCTAAAAATTCTGCTTTTTAAGTAACCCCTTCCTCCTGGGATTTTTTCTTTGATCTTGGTCCTGTCTTTGATGGTTCTGTCTCTTCTGTGTTGCGCCCTGATACCCGAGGGCTTTCGACATATAAGTAAAAATAAAAATTTTAAAAAACCTACGTTTATCAAAAAGTTCCAGCAGTAATCTGTCTTCAATTACAAGGGTTTTGTTGACATTATTGGATACTCTTCTAGGGTAACGTGTGAGGAAACTGGTTTAAGGCCTTTCCTCATTCCATGTGTTGTGTTCAAAATGAGCATGTGGTGTTGGTTATTCCCTGAGGAACTAAAGGAGAGAAGAGACTGACAGGGCAGAAAGAGACTCATTTAGTAACAGGGTCTCAGAGTTATTAGTTCTAGGTTTATCTTACAGGACAAATGAGCCAGCCAGTGAAGTATCAATGGGTAGCTTTTGGCAGACAGGTGGAGGAACTAGAGAGCCATTATTTGTTGTGCACTTAACATGCAGTCTGGATGAATTCTCAGCAGTCCTGGGCATTTTTAAATTAGTACAAATAATTGGTGTATGGAATAGGCAGATCAAGTAAACCAAGTAATACATGATGGATCTGCTCCTGAATTTGTAAAAATGCTGGTAGCTCAGTTGATATACATGACATTTGAAAATAGAACTTGGCGAGAGCCTTGGATACAGTCTATATTACACTGATTTTATGAAGGTTATAACTGACATGAGCAAGCAGCTCACTTAACATCCTTAGAGGAGATTGCTGTTGGGAACGGTACCTTGTAAAATTAATGCATTACAGATTTGTTTATTGGTACCAAAGGTGACACCATTAGTCTAAGGTGGTTGAACTCCCCACTGGGAGCTGGAGAAGCTACCAGCATGTGTGCAGATTTAACTGCTTCCACGATGTCTTTCAAGACTGGAACTTTCTAGCATTAAACCTCGTGTTGTGACGTGGTGTACGCAGCGAGTGCTGCAAGATGGACGTTTAATGAGTTAAATACCAATCCGGAGTCCATCAACGTAACTAAATAACAATATTGGATACAGCGCATTCTAATGATTAATAGTGTATTCTCAAACACCAAATTACAAACTAGACATTTTTAAAACCTGTGTGCTTGCTAGGTTTACATGCCTCCATGAAGTCTATGCACCTTAGTTTACTATTGGGTAAGATTATGGTCAGCTGAGCAGCTGGGCAAGAACTTATTGAACTTGTATCTCAGGATGGTGGAAGATCGCTCCTGTGGCTTGACCATAAAATGCAAACTCTAAGCCACTGGCCTGCCAGAGCTTTGGAAAAGTCTGGAAAGTATGACCAGTAAGAGTAAGCCGCTTATTAAAAATGCATATGAAACAAAAGCAGAGCAACAAGTAAAGTAGGCCAATCCATCCTGCTGATAAGAGACTGGGGTCTGAAGCAAGTATCAGGTTATAAAGCATACCTTGAGAATGTTAATCCCAAATATTGAAGCCCTCTTTATTTAAAACTCTGAATGGGTGCACAGCCGCTAGCAAGCGTTCGGAACAGGTGGAACTATAATGCGTTAGCAGAATACACATTCTGCCTGATTCAATTTTAAGTGTCATCCATTTTCTTCTGACTTGTCATTATTTAACCGCAAGAAGATTCTTGATGCCACTCTTTAGGGAGAGTAGTGCAAACCACGGTGGACGCAATGATGCTCCATTGAAGTGCTAATATGTTGGCATATATGTTCTATATGTTATTCTAGTATGTAATTGGCATGCGCCTGGTGCATAAGGCAGAGCAAGGCGGATAGGTAATTGCCGAAAATTAATACAAGGCAAAGGGCACACAAGCGTTGAAAACATGGCTGGATCTTAAATATTGGACCGACCAGGTCAACTTATTTTTTCATCCTAGCCTGGTTTTGTACTCCCGTTGATCGAGTTTTGAAATCTAATACCGTCTCATTTTTTTCCTTATTATCTTATGATTCGGTATTGTGTATTTAATCACTGATGCTTTGTTACAGTCATGATGCTATTTTGATAATGGATTATTGCCTTAGCTTTTTATTCATTATTTCATGGATATGTATTCTATGTGTCTTTGATGCTATGACATGATGTTATTTTATGAATTACTTGCATGTATACATTGTTTTAATATGGATCCTTAATTTTAGTTACCGATGTTTGTGTTGCATTTATGGTATTTTCATATCTAAATCAAGCTCAACTGACTGAATACTGCAATTAAATTGCAAAATATAAGGAATGAGGTTTGTAGACCTCATTTTAACAGCAACAGTTATAAAAATAATTATGTATTCAATGTTTCAACAAAAAATGAGTCCAACAAATGCATATAAGTAAAGAAAACATTTTTTTGCAGGTGACAAACTCCGCTCAATATAAATTAGCTCATATTCCATCCAACATGAAACAAGCAAACAAATATTTTACAGCATTAATGAATACTTCATAGTAAAATGCAATAGGTTGTTCAGGTGTTAGAAATTTGTATTAGAGCTATAAGGTTGGCTTTTGCTTTAATAAAAATCAAAGTAAAGTATTAATTGTGCGCATGTAGGATGGTTAACTGGTTATCATATGGCATTTATAACGCGCCTATACACAAGTGTTTCAAGGCGAGAGTGGTTAGTGGCAGTTTATGAATTTATGGGTTGGACATTTGTAGAAATATGGAATGACAGGTTCATGAACAAAATAATGCAGGGGTGCCAATGACGCAGTTACATATGAAATTAGTATTGCTGTAGAGACTATAAACTCAACATCAGTCTATTATTGAGTACATATGAAAAAACAAAGATATGGGCTGTTCTCCGGGGAAAGTGTCAGTTTGTGCTGTGGATATCAGGCTATATTTATTAAGATCTATATCTTCTGTGTGAATGGGGATAAAACCTTGAGAAAAACAGCAATTATACCTGCCACAATATGCAGATCTGTAATTACTGAAAAAACTCAGCATTTATTACTGCATAAAGGGCACTAACCTCATTCTCTGAAAGGCCCATGTCCAGTTCTAATGTAAAAGTAGGCAATGCAGACCAGATGTACAAGAGGTTCCAGTCGAAAGTTTACTTTATTTACAGAGCAGAAGCACATGAGAGGTTTCACCAATTCCCAGCATAGCTTACCTTATTTCAGTCATTGAGGTAAGGTCATGGGATGAGTAACTTTCAAAGCGAGCATGGGGGATGCTCACTCATTCCAGAGAGTGAGGTACCTACATTTCCCTTACCTTGATTTATCTGGACAAAAAATTTGTAAAACATTTTTTTAGGGTGTTTATGGCTAGCATTTTAACCAACATTCATAACGAACTTGGCACGTCGTCCCTTGGGTAGATACCTCCAACACAGAAAGTGAGAACTTTGTCTTTCAAAGGGGTGGCTGTGGGCAAGGAATTATTTTTGGAAGGGCCAACAGCCACTAGCTGTAACCAATGTTACCTTTCTGCAAGCAGGACAAAGTCCATTTTCATCTGTGCGGATACGATGCCAGCAGAATCTGCAAATTTGGTAGCCACATGTGCAAGGGAAGAAGTTGATGTCGTCAATCTCCAAGGGCTCCATGCAAAGGGGGCACTCCACTGGGTCTTCCTTTACATCGGGACTGCGGGACATCTTCACCAAACCCAAACCCAAGAAAACAGACGCGCAGGAGTCGCAGGATATGCAAATCACTTATAAAGAAGAATTAAAAAATTGCAACGATGTGAAAACCTGAAAAACAAGAAAATAAAATAAATGGGTGCAAAGTTTCAAGCAAAACATAACCATCTTAACATCTACAACCCTCAATTCAGAAACTATCAGTTCCTTGTGGAGATTACCATTAAAGAGACGCAGAGCAGCATACAGCATTAGACAAAACACGCTAAAAGAACAGCACTAATTATGAACCATGTAAAATGCACAGCTATGTAGACTCATTTTAGGGCAGATTTTCATCTTTGCAACTAAATCCTACAATACACCCAAAAACGGTGGGAACTCAAGTACTACCAGATCAAATGAAGTAAAGGCAAGCAAAACCAGACAAGTAGAGATTAATACATTTACCCAGGGTAATGTTCTTTCCAAATGATAAGTTACAACAGATTCACAATCAGAAATATTGCCCCAGGTGCAAACTGGCATCAGAATACATCTTGCAGTCATGGGGGGTGGGGTCAATGTGCGTGTGTTATGTTGGCGTATGTCCCCATGTCTAGCAAGGACTTGATTAGTAGATCTGGATCCACATATGCAACAACCTCAGGTCAGCCAATTTTTCACCACAATTTAAGACCAACAAGTTACTTAGCCCTGGTAACGTTCTTTTGATTGGATGTTCCTCCCAAGCATTCCTCATCTTATGATCTCTCCAGCTTTGCTGCTTCGGAATTTGCTTGACAGGGCACTGTATGCAGTGTCGTCAAGTCGATATCCATCGAGGGCCTCCGTTCGACAGTCGACGTCATCAGTATAAATAGCGCATGCAGCGCTCGTTGGCTTCAGTTCTGTTTTTCCCCCTTCTGAAGAGTAATTACCAGGTGTAACCAAGACCATAGGCTCACAAAGCATAGTGTGTAATAACACGTAAATTGTACGGTGGAGCAGGCTGGGAGGGGTGTTGAGGTATACGTGGGAGGAACAGCCAATCAAAGAAGGTTACCAGGGGTAAGTAACTTCTTCAAATGGATAGTGTCCTCCCACGTATCCCTCATCTTATGATAGACTCCCAAAGCAGTAATAATTTGGAGGTGGGAGTACCAATTAATACATTTAGATGTAATCCTGTACAGAATGGAGCATGGCTCTCGCAAAAAGTCCTCCCTAACTGGAACATGACCCAGACAGTAGTGTTTTACAAATGTAAAAATAGATGACCAAGTAGCTGCTGAACAAATATCCTTTACTGGGACAACTTTGGAGAGCAGCAGAGGTTGCCATGCACCTTGTGGAAATGAGCCCTTAGGCCTTCCGGCGGGTCCTTACCCGCTAATCTTCCTTCTCCCACCATGCTTCTAAACTCTTGAACCCCTCCCTCATCTTCTCCCGTCTCTTCTACTGCTCTTCTCTCCTCTTTGGACTCCTGCCTCATCTGACCTCCCTCAAATCCATCTACCACTCCTCTATCCGTACTTTGTCTTCTTGGCCCTCACTATTTCCTCCTCACTCTTTCAACTTGGCTGGCTTCCCTTCCCCTCCCAACTTAAATTCCAATTCCTCTGTCATGTCCTCAAATCACTCCACGACCTTGCTCTCTCCCCCCCCCCATCTCTCTTCTCTCCTCATTTTACACAGACTCCTTCTCTCCGCTCTGCTCACCACTTCTTACTCACTGTAACCCCATCACCATGTGCTGCTTCCATTCCTATCAGCTCTTGGCCCCCCTACACTGGAACTCCTTACCTCTCTATCTGCTCTATCCCCACCTGCACCTCCTTCCGCACCTCCTTGAAAGCCCTTCACTTCCCCCCCCTTGACCTCCCACCATCTCTCCTCCCCATCTCCCTGTCCCCTCATACCTTCCCTTCCTGCTCACATCCACTTGACCTTATATCAAATATTTGAATTATTGCTCCTCTTCCCTCTCCATTCCTCCTCTCCATTCCTCCTTTCCATTCCTTCTCACCGTTCCCTCACCTCCACTTTCTAAGGAAACTGTTCTACATATTGAAATGCTGGTTTGTCTCATGATTGTTAACTTGCGTCTTCCATTATTGTACCTTGTTGTTATAAAGCGCTATGGATTAAAGTGCTATATAAACTAAACAATCTGTAGCATCCGCCAATAGCCAGGATAATCCATCTGGATATTGTTTGCTTTTTAACTGCAAGGCCCAATTTGGGACCAGTATAGCCACAATAAAAGTTGAACAACTTGATCAAATTTTGTCATTCTGGATATATAAAAACAGAGCCCTTTTTGGGTCCAGCCTATGTAGCCTCTCCTCCTTTCCTGGATGAGGAGGTTGTTGAAGTGTTAGCAAGGTCATTTTTTGTGACAAGTTTAAGCCGGGAGACTACCTTCGGTAAAAAAAGAAGATTTTTCTTTATGGAACACCATGTGAGGAGGTTTGCAAAAAAGAGCCTGCAACTGACATACCCTGCGGGCTGATGTTATTGCGATAAACAAAACGGTTTTCAATGTCAATAATCTTAAAGGACATGAGTGCTAAGGCTCAAAGGGGATACATGTCAAACTTGAATACAAAATTGAGGTCCTATACAGGTACCTTGAATGGAACTGGTGGGTAAACATTAGTATAGACTTTCAAGAACTGGACTATCAGAGGGATCTTAAAATAGGAATTCTCTAGCGCTTAAAAATGGAAAGTGCTGCTGGGTAACCTTTAATGGTTCCAATCTGGAGCCCCAGATTTGCTAATGTAACAGAAAGAAAGTACCATAGGCGTGTCATAGCAATGGATCCACATTCTTCTTAAACCCTGCACCAGTTACTGAACTTGTTCCAACAACAGTACAAGGATTTAGTTGCTGGCCTTCTGGTAGAAAGCAAAATCTCCATTACGTCATCCAGGAGGTCCTTGTATCTCAGCCTTTCAGAAACCATGCTTGAAGGCTGAGTGTCTTGACATCTGGTTGGGAACCTGACCTTCCCCTTGCGAGAGAAAATCCTTTCTTTGTGCAAGACTTAATGGAGGGCAGATGGACATGCCCAGAAGGTCCGGATACTACATCCTCCTGGCCCAATCCAGAGCAATGAGTATCATGCAAATTTCCAGTCTACCACGAACACGTCTCCTAAAGCTCCTCTTGGGGGAAATTCCCCTAGAGCAGTACTGTTCGCACCTCCGGTTGATGCTGGTCATGAACAGATCCACTTCAGGGGTTCCCAAAAGGGTGAAGATCTCTTGAAGGACTTCCCGAGCTAGTTCCCACTCGTTGGAGACTGCTCTGCCTGCTCAGAGCATCCGCTGCCGCGTTCTGCTCTCCGGCTATGTGAACTGCTGACAGATTCCTTCTTGTTTTGCCGAGACCCAGAGCTGCATTGCCTCTTTGCACAGTGGTAGTGACCCTACACCACCTCTCTTGTTGAGGTAGTACAAGGCCCGTGTGTTGTCAGTTATCATCAAAACATGATTTCCCCATACAGTGGGCAGAAAGGCTTTCAGCGCTAGTCTTATCGCACTCATCTCCAATAAATTGATATGTAGTTTGCACTCCGATGGAGACCAACAACTGTTGATAGTTAAATCGTTGGTGTTGGCTCACTACCCCATGAGTGAGGCATCCGTCACTACCATTATCTCCAGCCATGGTTGCCAAAAAGATTCTCCATTGAGAATGTTTTTGCAAGCCCACCACAGAAGGTACTGAGGAACTCTGCAGGAAACTTGCAGGTGGTCCGACATTTGGCCTGAGAACTGTGACGGAGTCCAGAGAGCCCACTGTCAGGATCTCATTCTCAGGCGGGCCTCCGGTACCAGGAAAATGCAGGATGGCATGAGACCGAGCAACCGCCAATAAATAAATAAGTCGAAGGCCGGAAGCTGCTTGGCATTCTGGAATTTGGTAACCATCTGGAGAATGTGTTGAGATCTCACTGGGGTGGAAAGGCTTCTCCTAAGGAAGTATCCAGACTGCTCCAATAAATTGGAGTCTTTGGGATGGTATCATGTGGGACTTCTTGTAATTGAGGGAGAAGCACAGTTTGTGGAGCGAGTGGCAGGTTGCACTGACAGGTTCCTGGGCTTGTTTAGGTGAACAAGCCCTCATCAGCCAATGGTCCAGGTAGTGGTAGACGTGAAGCCCCCCCCCCCGACCCCCTCTCCAGAGACTCACTGCCACCACTCATCAACTTGGCGAAAACCCTCGAGCAGAGGTCAGTCAGCCCGAATGGCAGAACTCAAAACTGACAACAGCGAACCTCAGATACTCTGTGCTTCAGATGGATTGGCACATGAAAGTAAATATCCTGAAGGGCCAATGATGCCAAAAGGGTAACCATCTTGAACTTGTCTTTCCTGTTCAAGCTTCTTAAATCCAAGATGGGTCTCAATCCTCCGTCCTTTTTGGGGGATTAGAAAATATGGGTAGTACGAACCCTTGTTCCTCTCCACTACAGGTACATGCTCTATTGCACCTTTCTCAACCAGGGTCAAGATTTCCTGCTGAAGTAGCGGATCCACAATTTTGACAGTTGTATCCTGGTGGATGATCTGGAGGTTTTTTTAAGCAAGGCAGTAAACTTGGCCTACTATTGCCAATGCCCAAGCATCGTAAGTAATGCCCTGCCATTCCTTCAGATGCTGAGAAATTCAGCCTCTCACCAGGGTCTTGTGGGTTAAGGCCTCAAAGTGGTTTAGAGGCAGCTGAAGCAGCGGCTGAAGGTAAAGTAGCTGCTGCTTGAGCTGAATTATCACCTCTCCCTCGTCCACCACGAGGGAATCTTCTTTGACCTGCTTGTCCTCTTCCAATTCAGGAGTAGAAACGAAAGGACTCGCCCCCCGCCACCCCCACAAGAAGATGAGCCTGAATAGGGTTGTTGAGGTGTGGTGCTATTCTCGAATACACGTGTCATCTCACTACGGAATGCGTCCTTATTAGGAGGAGAATCGGATTTGGTACGACACCTTATAACTTCCGATGAGGAATCGCTAGAAGTTGAAAGTGACCTATGGCGTCTCTTCTTGGCCTTCTTGGAGGAAAAAGATGAAGAGTGGCGTGAACGCCTCCTCTATCGGGATCTTTTTGATTTTTTTGCATCAGGAAGAATCCCTCAACACATCCATCTTTTTCTCCCTCTTCGAAGGTGATTTCGCCGTTAACCTCCCCACCGCTAGTTTACCTCTATGCTCCCTGAGAGCCTTGTCAGTTATCGCCTGACAGGATCCAGAGTCGGCGGTACGTTGCCTGGAGCCCAGACACACGCAGTGGGGGTTGGTGATGGACATTACCAACCCTCAAGTCCTGGCGCTTTTTGAAACCCGACTTTGGCGTCGAAGACGACATTTTCTTAAAATTCTTTCACTGAAGCACACCGTAATTCACTCGAAGCGTTAGCTCAGAAAAACGGAACTGAAGCCAATGGGATCTGCATGCACCATTTATACTGATGTCGACCAAACTGAGGCCCTCGAGGGACATCGACTCAACACTGCATACAGCGCCCTCAGTCGAAAACAAAATTCCGAAGCAGCAAAGTTGGAGAGATATTCATCTTAAGATGAGGAATACATGGGAGGACACAATCCATTCGAATTACATAACTGCCAAAGGTTGTGAAGGAGTTGGGTTAGGTGGGTTGGTTAATGCATTCTGTGGGAAGGACTTACTCATCAAAAAATTAACTAAGTCATTTGTTCTTGCACCAAACCATTAAAGTTATCATATCCACCCAACGGGCCCAGGCAATGTTGCTTTGCAGACATGTTAAGGGATGCCAACATCGCAGCCTGGCCGATGGCAATAAATGGTACACCCACATGGCAAGGTAGATGTTAAAGCAAGCCCCCCGCCCCATTGTTGAATGAGCACAAAAAAAAAAGTACAGGCCCTTCAGATTTTGCTAATACATAAAGCAGAGACAGGGAACGCTGTACATGAACAAGATTGGCTTGGTTGTAGGTCAACTGGTCGAATCTAAATGGTCGACAGGACAAATGATCGAATTTTTTTTGTTTTTTCACATTTGTTTGGGGGGGTTCCCCCCCCCCCCCCGAACCTCTTTTTTCCCTAAAGGAAAACCTAAAAAAAAAAAAATTATATATATATGGGATACATTACTCACCGTAATCGTATTTCTGATGTTTGTATCTGCTTAGATTCACATGCTGTGCATAGGCCGACATCTAGTGGAAGCTGCGGAGTATTACAGTTTGTTTTTCGAAAGTCGAAAATGGGCGTCGACACAGGGCGTGCCAGTAATACTATCCCTAGTGTGACGTCCACTGTACCCATGATGCCTCACGCGTCTAGGATCCCCAGATTGTGTTTTTCCTGACATGAGGTAGCATGAGGAGTAGCGCGAGTACAGATAGTCCAAGCAGATAGACAGAAAGGTAAGACTACAAGCAACCATGCGCCTTCTCTTGGAGGGGAGGAAGGGTGGGTCGCATGTGAATCTAAGCAGATACAAGCATCAGAAATACGATTACGGTGAGTAATGTATCCCTTCTGAGGCTTGTGGAATCTGCTTAGATCACATGCTGTGCATAGATTAGCGAGCAGTACCAGAAGAAGGAGGTGGGATGTGAGAAGGGTCATGAGCAAACAGGTGTCTTAGAACCGCTTGTCCCACTTGTGTATCTGTCTTGGAATGAGTGTCAATGCAGTAATGCTGAGTAAAAGTGTGAATAGAGCTCCAAGTAGCTGCTTTGCAAATGGTGTCGAGGGGAACATTTGCAATGAAAGCCAGAGTGGCCCCAATGCCTCTAGTAGAGTGGGCCCTTGGCGTAAAAGGCAGAGTCTTTTCAGAAAGAGAGTAACACAGCTTTATACAGTTGATAATCCACTTCGAGATAGCGCCCTTAGAGACGCGATCCCCCTCTATGCCTGTAGCTACGGAGACAAACAGTTGATCTGTTTTCCTTAGCGGTCTGGTTTTATTTACATAGTATAGGACCGCCCTACGCACATCTAGGGTGTGTAGTTTCACCTCAGCCGAGCTTTGTGGGTTTTGGAAGAAAGCCGGAAGCTCGATGGACTGGTTTACGTGGAACTTGGATATGAATTTTGGTGAGAACCTAGGGTGTGTGCGTAAAACCAGTTTGTCCTTGTGGATAGTAAAGAAAGGATCTTGCACTGACAGAGCCTGAATTTCACTGACCCTTCTTATGGAGGTAATGGCTACTAAGAAGGCCGTTTTATAAGTCAGGTGTTTGAGACTACTTTTATGCATGGGTTCGAAGGGGGGTCCCATGAGCTTAGATAGCACCACGTTGAGGTCCCATCCTGGCGGTGGGTTCGAAATAGGAGGGTGAAGTCTCTTTACTCCTTCCATGAAGGCTTTAACCACTGGTACTTTCCACCACGAGACCTTGTTATGGGATGTGGTGTAAGCCGAGAGGGCTGCCAGGTGTACTTTCAGAGAGTTAAAAACCAACCCTGCATCCAGCAGGTGGAGCATGTATGTTACAACGTTGGAAGTAGTGCAATCAACTGGGTTGATTTGTTTATTCTGGCACCAGATAACGAATCTTTTCCACTTGTCAAAGTAACAGTGCCGTGTATTTGGTTTCCTGGACTCTTTTAGAATGTCCATACACCTCTGTGGTAATTTGAGATGTCCAAACTCTATGACTTCAGGAGCCATGCTGCTAGGTTCATAGAGTTGGGTTCCTGATGCACTGTTTGACCTTGTTGCTGGGACAGAAGGTTGTAGCAGGCTGGGAGTCTGATGGGCTCGCACACCGCCATCCTGCGTAGGTGTGGAAACCATGGTTGTCTCGCCCACATGGGAGCAACTAGGATGAGCGTCATCGATTCCTTGTTCATCTTGTACACCACCTTCCTGATGAGAGGAGTTGGTGGAAAAGCGTACGCAAACATCCCTGACCAGTTCATCCACAGGGCATTCCCCTGGGAGTCCGGTTGGGGGAACCTGGATGCAAATCCTGGGCATTGTTTGTTTTCGCTTGTGGCGAATAGGTCTATAGTGGGGAAACCCCACTGAGAGAAGAGATCTTCTACTACGTCTCTGTGAAGGACCCATTTGTGTTCTTCTGGGAGGGAGTCTCTGCTTAGAGCATCCGCTAGGGAATTGAGCTCCCCTGGAACATGTTGCGATGACAGGAAGATGTTCCGTCTGAGTGCCCATATCCATATTTTCTGGGCAAGCTTGGACAGATTTGGCGAATGAGTCCCTCCTTGTTTGTTCAGATAGAACATGGCTGTCGTGCTGTCCGTCCTGATCTGCACCGACAAGTTCAGTAGATGGGGCTCGAACGCCTGCAGCGCTCGGAATACTGCCAGAAGCTCTAGCAGATTGATGTGGTTCTTGGCTACTGAGTGAGACCAGAGACCCTGAGCTGTGTGGTGGAGATGGTGAGCTCCCCACCCCGTCAGGCATGCATCTGTAGTCACCACTGCCTGTACTTCGGGATCGTAAAAGGGTTTCCCCTTTGCGAGATTCTCTCTTGTCCACCAGTGTAGGTTCTGTACGAGTGTTGGCGAAACGACCACTAGATCGTCCCACTGACCACTTGCCCGAGACCACTGTTTCGCTAACCATTCCTGCATGGGACGCATGCGCAGACGCGCGTGTTGGACCAGGTAAATGCATGACGCCATCATGCCCAATAACCGCATAGCTTTGCGTACTGTTATCTGTTGACCTGATTGATAATGCGGAATTTGCAGAAGTATATTCCGAATTCTTTCTTCCGAAGGGAAGGTCAATCCTTTCTGAGTATCTAGGATAGCTCCTAGAAACTGTTTTGAGGTGCTTGGCACCAGACTTGACTTTTTCTCGTTGATGGAGAAGCCTAATTCGTGGAGGAGGTCGATAGTCCTCTGAATGTTTGACCTGCAGATTCCTGGGGTTTCCCCCGTTATGAGCCAGTCGTCCAGATAAGGGTACACTGGGATTGCCTCCCTGCGTAGGTGTGCAGCTGCCACCGCCAGTACCTTGGTGAATACCCTTGGTGCTGAAGCTATCCCGAAGGGCAGTACCTTGAATTGGTAGTGGCGACTGTCCACCTTGAAGCGCAAGTATTTTCTGTGCGCCGGGAGCATGGAAATATGAAAATAGGCATCTTTCATATCCAAGGTTGCCATGTAATCCCCCTTTTTTAGGAGTGGGATTACCTCTTGTAGCGTGGTCATACGGAATTTTTGGGGCTTGACATACTTGTTGGAGGCCGTAAGTCCAAAACTGGGCGCATTGTTAAATCTTTCTTTGGCACAAGGAAGTAAGTTGAATAGATACCCTTGTTTACCTGGTGTCCCGGGACGAGTTCTATCGCGTCCTTTTCTAGCAGAATGGCGATCTCCTCGAGGAGGATCTTCTGATGTTGTAAAGAGTGGACTTTTTGTCTTGGAGGATGGTTTAGGGGACGTTGCAGTAGTTCTATACAGTACCCATTGGATACCGTTGACAGCACCCATCTGTCGGATGTTATCCCTTCCCATGCCTGGGTGAAGCTGGATATTCGTCCCCCTACTGGGGTTGCATGGGAAGGGACCCTGAACTGAGCGTCACTGCTTTGGTGGAGGCGTGCCTCCTCCTCTACTGGGGCTGCCTCTGCCTCTACCACGTCCTCTTCTACTAGCCCTACCATACCCCTGGGTAGACTGTTGTGAGTTGGTGTTCCACTGTGTACCCTGGGTGTGGGAGTAGCTATTTCCTCTATTGGAATTTTGGCCGCGGGGGCGACGAAAATTGCCGTTCCCTCTTTGGTTAGGTGGTTTGGTAGTTAACTGGCCAAGGGATTTGAGGGTGTCGAATTCTTCCTTAGCGTTTTTTAGAGCGTCCTCGACTGCCTTCCCAAACAGGAGATCACTTTCCACTGGTTTGTCTAAGAGTGCAGCTTGTGTTTCTGCTTTGAATCCCGACTGCCTCAACCAAGCATGTCTTTTGATGACAGTCCCCTCTGCTATAAGTCTACCCGCATTGTCTGCGGCGTCCAGAGTTGCTTTTAAAGTGCAGCCTGAGACGTTTCTTCCTTCTGCACAAATGCGAGCTAGCTGGCTCTTAAGGGGTTCGGGAGCAGAATCTATTAGTGCTGCCACTTCTTCCCACTGATGACAGTTGTAGCTAGCCAACAGTGTGGTGGAATTCGCGATTCTGGCTTGGTAGGCTGCCGTGGAAGCTACTTTTCTGCCAAAACCATAAAGTTTTTTACTTTCTTTGTCGGGGGGAGCCTCAGAGGAAGATAATGGTGTACCAGCTCTTTTGCGGGTGTTGGTTACTACTAGAGAGTCTGGCTTAAGTTGACCTCTAATATATAGGGGGTCCGACTGGGCTGCTTTAAACAGCTTCTCCACCCTCGGGTTCACAGGTCTTGTCAGGTTTGGGTTGACAAGGGATGGTGCTATTCTGCGAATAGATTTCAGGATGGGAATGGTCTGGGCTACTGGCTTCCTTTCCCCTATTAGTTCTTCCGCAAAGTCCCTTTCTTCCTGGACACCTTGTGTGTCTATGTGGAAGTGGTTAGCTGCCCGAAAGAGCAGTTCATTCAGGAGGGGCTGATTATCTATTGGGGAATCAGACACTGGGGCTTCCCTTTCGACTGGTGAGTCCATTCGGAAAATATCTGGGCTATTTTCTGGCTCATCCTCGTCTTCGTCTTCCCCGTAATAATCTGATCCTGCGAGATCTTCTGGCATGTCAATTTCCTGACCCTCTATAAGGGAAGAGTTTCCTTGGTCTGTAGGGAAGAGGTAAGAATAGGGCTGGACCTCGATGGGGTCTAAAGGCCTTAATGGTGTCTCGACCCGGGGTCTTTTATTTGGAGGGATAGGGTCCCTTGACCCTGAGGGAGAATCTTCCTGAGGGTTTAAAGCTAGGAGTTGTTCAGGGTGTCTTTCGAAGAAATTCGCCAAGGAAGACATCCTTGACATTACTCTGTCAATGTCCTCGCATGACCAGAGTTTGGAGCTTGGGGTGACCTTGCTGGGACTTTCTATGGACTGGCCCTGAGAAGACTTGGACGGGGAAGTCAGTTCTTTTGTTGTGGGTTGTTTCCTTTGCTGTTTACCCCCTTCCCCGTGGGTGGAAGTGTGTTTACCCTTTCCCTTATCTTTCGACGCCTGGCGTCGAGGATCGGAGGTGGAATCCCTGTCTTTCGAAGTAGCTTTCGAAACTGGGCCCTCTTTACTCCCAAGTGATGTACCCTTTTCTTGGGGTGCAGGCTGGGGATGGAAGTCGTGTTCGTCTCCGGACGATTGATCTTCCGTGATGTTAATGGTCGAGGCACTATGTGCAAGTGTGGAGGCTTGCCTGACGTCGTGCGGCGACCTCGACCGGGACCGCCCAGAGGACGTCCTTTCGGACCGCTCCTTCTGTGCCTCTTTCCGAGGTTTCGACGACGTCGAATCTCGGGTGGATTTTTTGTGTTTAGCGTGTGTATGTGTAACGCTTTTGTCGCCGGGGGACTTCCCCATAGTCGCCGGGACGGACGACCTTCCGAGGCCGGGGACGTGCGTTCGGCTGTCTTTCGACGCCTTGGTGCCCTCGCCGTCCGAAAGTTCGGCGTCGCTGCCGTCGCTGAAGGTACCCTCCGCCTCCATAGCTGCTAGCTTGGCATGGTGGGCACAACGCTTGGTGGAGCGGTCCTTGAGAGTTTTGGGCTTAAACCTACTACAGGCCCTGCAACCCGCCTCGGGGTGGTCTCTGGGTAGGCAAAGATTGCACGTAGCGTGCTTATCTACCCAAGGGTATTTTTTATTACACTTGGGGCAAAACTGAAAGGGCGTACCCTCCATACGCGCCTGTGGGCAGCGGGCAAGTGTGTGTAGGTAATAAGGTGTCTATATATATATATAAATATCTATATAGCCGAGTGTGGAAGTGTACCACCCCCCACTCTCCCTACTTGTAGGGCCGAGGCCAGCGGCCCAGGCCCGAGCCGAGGCGGAAGCCTCAAGGCCCAATCCGTCGGTATTCGACGTTGATCTCCTCCCCGGTTCGGCGTCGAGATGTTGATCGACGAAGGTTGACAAAACGGGGCAAATTAGAATTATTTTTAGTGAAAATATGGCAAAGCCAGGGAACTCCGATGAAGTGCTTCCGACCAGAATGGCGGAAAAAAACAATCTGGGGATCCTAGACGCGTGAGGGATCATGGGTACAGTGGACGTCACACTAGGGATAGTATTACTGGCACGCCCTGTGTCGACGCCCATTTTCGACTTTCGAAAAACAAACTGTAATACTCCGCAGCTTCCACTAGATGTCGGCCTATGCACAGCATGTGATCTAAGCAGATTCCACAAGCCTCAGAAATATATATATATGAAAAAGAATTCGACCATTTGTCCTGTCGACCATTTGACTAGACACCGATTGGATTAGACACCGACACAAGCCCTGCCCACATGGGCTTCAGAAAAGCAGATTAAAGATGGTCCTCCCTCCTTAAGTCATACAAGACACACACTCTGGGCTCTCTTGGGATCCCGAAGTTTGAACATCTTTCTTGGAATGAAGAAGAGTAAATAGAAAAGTCAAAAAGGAAGATTCCACTAGGTTGAATTCTGCAGTAAAGCTTGATCTTTTTCAAAGAAGGTTAATTTAACTGCCCAATGAAGAGTCAGGAGCTTACCCTGTAATAATTGACTGTTAACAAGTAAGAAGTGATGTGGTTTGTGCTAAATGAATGAGGAAAGTAACTTCATGCCTGGCTAGTGGCTTGCAACAAGTTTAATCGTGCCTTTTGAGTGAGCAAATGCAGACAAGGGGAGTGCATAGGTTCAAAAGTAACATCAAGAAAATTAAAACATTTAAATCCCTTGAAGGAAACCAGTAACTGGCTTAGTGGAAAATCATTCAATAATACTTGCAAAAACTGTAGATGGGTATTGAAATTACCACATCCTACTCAGAGTCATCTTGAAGACCGAAAATGAACACAAAGTACCTTTGACTGCACAGATTTGCAGTCCCTTTGGGCCAAGGCCAAGAGGAAATAAGCGAAGAGTAAGTGAAACATGTTAATGGGTTCATATCTATATCCCAGGACCAACAGAAGGAGTTAAGTAATCTGCAGTCAAAGATTACATATTCTACTGCAGCAGTGACCAGAACCTAATGAGGCAAGTACCCATCTGTACCCCAGCCTCTCAGAAGCCAGGAGAGAAGGCTGAAAATATTAAGGTAGGTGCGCCGAGGAAGGAATGTACACACCCTCAGTGTAGAATAGCTCCACCACTCTCACCATTAGGCTCCAGGAATGGCACAGTCATGTCCAGAGATTCAGGCTGACGAGGACGACCAAAACCTGGTCAATCTCATCAGAACCAGAGAGATTAAGGCAATTGGAGGAATTAACAGAGGAGTCGTTAAATTCACAATCACTGTAACCCACACCAAACAACCTTCACTGCAAATGTACTGCAGCATTTCACTTCTAGTTGAATCTGCAAGCAGAGAAGACTACCCAACGGCCACCAAAAAGGACAAGATCTCTTCTGGTCACAGCTCCCA
Source organism: Ambystoma mexicanum (assembly GCF_040938575.1). Classification (NCBI taxonomy): domain Eukaryota; kingdom Metazoa; phylum Chordata; class Amphibia; order Caudata; family Ambystomatidae; genus Ambystoma; species Ambystoma mexicanum. The sequence continues at coordinate 493,561,778 of NC_090936.1, read as the reverse complement.
CCTCCCATTTAACTCAGATAGCGCCACCAAAGTGATGTAAACCCCAGTGTGTTAGAAGAGTTTGCCAGAGACCAAAGGTTTTGTGTTTGTACCATAAAATGTTTCTACTGTAGATTTGACATTTTTAAATCCTGACAGCTCCAAAACCATTTTAGGAGATCTCGGCCTCCGTCGCTCTCCCCCCCCACCCCCAATAGCCCCTTCCCAAACTGACAATCTACATTTAGATTTTTTAATTAATGGCTAATCAGATATCTCTGTATTCTGCATTAAAAAAATAATGTGCTATGAACATTATTCCCCAGAAATAGTTGCAATGGTCCTTGCAAAGCAGCATTACCCCGGCACCATGTCCTCATTCAGGAATTGTGTAGTCAGGGAGGGCCAGTACAAACCTGTACTGCACCAATGGAGGGTCACAAATGCCAACTTGTTAGCATGCATCTGCAGAAGAAATATTTGCTCAAGTCTTTGCATGAACACAGTCCACTAACTGTAACGCTGGCTAAATAAGAACTCTGTCAATTTAGAAGGTAGGCATTTGTCACAACCATTACTTTGGGCCAAAGCAGACAAAAAAGGCTCCTCCTTCAGCAAGTAACCTAAAATAGACAACATAATCCTGGGATACAGTTTGTGACCAGAAGTAGGTCTATATTGTCCTCCAATTGGGTCGGAAAGAGGGCCCCAGGGGTTGCTTTTACATCATAATATCAAAATTCATGTTGAGAAAGTAACTGCAGTCCCAATGTACCACTGGCCGATAATAAATCCCATAAGATACAGGCTTACAGTTCCCTGGTCCATGAAGGGCTACCAGAGCAGAAAGAGTGCAATAGGTGATTATGCCAGTCATTGAACACCACAACAGCAATAGAGAGAAGCTAACATGTTGCAACCTCCGGGCTTCGCAGGGTCCCACAAACAGTACCTAGCTGCTTGCCTAGGCAGAAGGTGCTCACCACTTCAGTCGGAAACTGTTTAAGGTCATCGGCGGAAAGCAGTGTCACAAAGCTGAAACCACTAACACCAGATGCTAAAATGGCAGACCTGGGTCTGCACCACTAAAGTTAAACAGGCTAATGCAGTCAAAGGGTGTAAAAAAAAAAAAAATCAGGCATACAGTCTTTATAACTTATTAATAATTACGAAATAGATGTGGGGGTGGGGTAAAGGGTTACATCTTGGAGGGAAGCCGTTGGGGTGGATTTTTAAGCCAGGGTAAACTGTTGTTTGGGGGTACCACCCCAAACCCAAAAAATAAATAATTTATTTTTTGTCGTCATTTATTTTTCGTTATACATTAATTTGTTATTAAGACATGTAACCAATAATTAGCAACAGCAATAAAACATGAGAGAACACAAAATATAAAAAAAGGTAGGAGCGAAAAATGAGGCAGGCCCTAGCCAGCATCAAACAGCGGACAAAGAAAATGGTGGCACAATCCCACAGAATATGAGGCAAACAAATTAAAGGCAGCCATAAAAAAAAGGAATAAGGAAATAGGTTTCGGCAGTCATTAACATATTCCATAAAGGATTTCAGCAAGTGGATAGTAGGAGAAGCCAGAGCTTGTTAGGCAGCCGCTAAAATATTTGGGAGTCTCGATACCGCAGGAAGACAGAATAGCTAAATCCTACTGTGGCTGATATCCCAGGACCTAGCAGAAGGCAGATATCACAAGACAGCCAAAGCCTGTTTAGGACTCTGGTCCAGAAAATTGGCTATTGTACGATGGTTCATAACGGCCTGGCAACACCCTAGAAAGAGGGTTGAAATACCTTCTGGGAAACACATCTTAACGCCTTAGTAAGTGTAAGAAATTCTAGATGATAATTACCCTTCCCTTTGGGAAGACTACAGCAAGTGCTTACTAGCAGTCACTCTCTAAACAAAAGAGCCTGGGAAAATAATCCGAAATAGGGACCAAGGGGAGACCCCAAATAAACCTGAAGCACCAGGCAGTATAGACCAGGGACACGGGCTATTAGTAAAGCTGAACTTGGACGCTATTTCCTTTAAAGCATGCCTTACTTATCACCTGTAATGTTTACTACCCTGACGCTTCAGGTTAGCAGTCCTTAAGCTACATTTCTAAAACCAGAATCTCTGGGCATTTATTCAAAACCTACACCATGTAGAGCCTGACTAATGCAGGTCTGCAAGTACATTCTCTGTTATGGTGATTTGAGGAAAGTGTAATGCTCTCAACACAAACAAAGGAAATCAAAAGTCAGCATCTAGACTGAAAATTGTTGCATTCTGCCCTCACAAGGATTGTGTGGCTTTCAGCAAAGTCAAAAACTACTCCGAGAAAATGCAGCAACAGTCAGATAGATGTTCAAATTTTTGAAATTGAGAAAAAGCGCCCAAGATGTGGACCTGGAAGTAAAAAGGAAATTGAAGATAAGGGAGGCAGTAACCTGCAAAGTCTAGGCCTTTGAGAAGGTAATTATCCTTTCATGGAAATTCGGGTCAGCCTAACTTGTCGCTGGAGTTGAATGATAGACGATGCTAGTTTGCGTGGAGGGTTGGGGGGAGGGGGGCTTACAAAGGATCAGAGGTTCACTTCAAGGTCTGCCTCTCCCAGTAGCAAAAAAAAAAAAAAAAAAAAATTGGATTTGCATTGTAATCCTGGACCTCATTTGGATGAAAAGGGCAGTCAGGACTGGCACCTGGAAGAGGGTTGTTGCACGGCTAAACCAATTAACCGAGCTGCGGCATTGGAAGCCTTCACTTCTCCAAGGACTCATTCGCCTCCTCAGTCCAAAGAAATCTGCCCCATCAAATGCTATATCCATGCACTTGGCCTGACAATCTGGGGCAAACCACTGTTTCACATACAAAATGCTCTGCAGACCACCAGTACTGTGCACATTGGCTTGGCTATGCAATCCACATTATCATGGCCAGTTTGCAAATCTGATGGCAAACGGACTGACGGACATCCATTACAAAACGTACACCCAAATTTCTGAGGGTCATTTGACCACAAGCACCCTGAAATCTCAAAGGTTATGGTAGTAGAAGGCCAGAGTGCAAAAGTCATTCACTGTCCTCAAGAGCAGTCCACCCCAAAAACATTTGACCAAGGCCATTCAGCTTCATACTTGCACTACCAAGATGGATGGTAGGGATGGTAGCTGCCTTTGGACCAGCCATGGAGGCATGAATCACCAGACTCTAGGGTAGGGCGAGTGGACACAATGCTTGAACACCTCGGACTTGTTTGCTTTCTTTTTTAGTAGTCTTTGCACACTGCCGTGATAGAAACAGGCTTATCCAAAATGGGCAAGACTGTGTCAAAGGGTGGAGCTGAAAGGTAGAAGGGTCTGCTTGAGAGGAAGGACCCTGTTCAAGAATGTCAGTGCGTTTTGCTTTTTAGCCACTGAAGAGGAATCTAAGCATTCCACTGGCTTTGCAACAGTACATTGAACATGCACGCTCAATGTACTGAACTGCAGTGGTAGAAGTGTACTGAAAAAATTAGTGGAACTGTGGTCTCTGCAGGGGAGAGGGTAGGCAAAGGTATAGTGCAACATGTGACATGATGTTGCGGCTGTGGTATTGCAATAGTCTAGTGACTAGTAACTAAGGCTCCCATTACACATTTATGGACATGCATAGACAAATCTGTATAGAAGGGTGAATATGGTAGTAAATAGAGGAATCGTAAAGAGAGAAATAGTGGAACCCCGTTCCCGCCGACTTCGATCACTGACTAAATGAAGCTGTAGGCACAAAGTTTTGCTCGGGTGAGGAATTTAACCCACTGGCCAGCCCAAGAGCAGAGGCAAGGACCACAGGAATCCTTTTCCAAATCAAATCCCTGGCCCAGGTAGTTGGGTCAGTCTTTGGTAGAAAACTACTGTTAGGCTGCCATTTTTCTCCTTCTACATTCTGCCATCGTATATCACTCGCATAAGACTGAACAAAACTTGGTTTGATTTTTTTTTTTTTTTTTTTTTTTTTAAAGCAGAGTGCTTCCAACCACCGGCTGGACAAGAGAAGAGTTTAGCTGCCAGTATATGATAAAGCCGGGGTGTCTCCCTTAAGCACAGCCTTACCCAAGGCAGGACATATTTGCTAGACAGAAATATCGTAAGTCAGAGTGACTTCCGTTTTCAACAAAGGCTGCAGAGTCCATCTTAAAGCCAGATAAAAATGACACCATAAGGGTGAATTTCAAGCGCCCTTCAGCTGTTCTTCTTTTAATAGGTCATCACGCGATGGGTAGTGGCGTCAACGGACACTATCTTATCTAAACACGTAAATAACTTCAGCAGATGTTGTTAATAATTATGGCTATGAAAAATAAACCAAGTCTCACTTACCCTAGGTATCGTTGCGCGGTAGTCGTTATTACAGGATGAGCGTGTAGCCGTTTCTCTAAAGAAAATAAAATTCAGACGAAGATTGCAGAGATAATCCAAACAGTACTACTGTGTTTTGACAATGAAGAACTCCTGGAACGTGAATCGTTCCCAAAACCTGTACTCTTCTTGTTCAAACAGGGTTAGAGATTACTCTGGCTCTTTAGGAGAAGGTGGCACTTCAAAAGAAGGGTCACAAACATGCTTTACTGGCTTTTTGGATGGAGACACTCGCTACTCTGTGACCGCTTTGCGATTCATTGGCTGCCAGGAGCTGCATTCATATCAAGATCAAGCCCAAGACGCAACACTGGTACTAATTAGACATAGGTTTGCCACAAACCCCTTGGAGGGCTTCAAGACAAGCATTTTTACATGCCCAATTAAGACATTTCTCAGCAGCATTCCTAAACAGCAGCATCAGAGGGAGCAGAAAAACAATAACTGGTTATGGAGAGTAGGCAGAGATATGGCAAGCTTAATATACCTTGTATTTGTCTTTGTTTTATCTGCTTAAAATCACATTCTGCATTTGCAGCCATCTAGTGGCTTGTCCTGAGTATTACAGCTTTTTCGATTTCAAGAAAAACACGTAAAAAAATAAACTCTGCTACACACATGGCAAGCTAACTTCTTCCGTTAGGTCACTCAACAAGAAGTACCAGAGTAATGCTGGGCTTCATTGTGAACATTTCATTAGATGCCATTTTCAGAGTTGCAACATCTTTTTTCCATTGTTCCTTCTGCTCATCCACTACATTCTTAAAGTACTGCTTGGTAGTCTATGCAGAGGATGTGAATCCAAGCAAATGCACAAGCCGCAGAATGAGAGTCATACTTAGTCTTTCTATGGCTTGTATCTGCAGAGAATAATGTGTGCCTGCTAGTCCACAAGTGGAAGCTGATACAAACCCTTATGCGGGCTACATCATGTTATAAAAGTGATCAATCTAATGAGGTCTGTGTGGGAGGCATCATTGGTACCTGTAGGCATAGCACAACAAGTTCATTCTGAATTTTTGTGTTTGTACACATTTCTTTGTAGGGTGCAGATCTAGTGCTGGTCTTTTTTGTTTACAAGGGAAGAAAGAGACTAGATGTCAACGTTTCGTGTCCTTTTGGGCATGGTTTAATATTTCCTTTTGTGGAAACATTTGTTCTTCATCCTGTAGTAATAGATGTTGTTCTTTGGACATCTTTTTGCTGCTCAGTTGGAAGTTGTATGGTTTTCCCATTAGTTCTATGCTTAATGCCCTCCTTTATTGTAATTTCCACAATGGATAAACGGGTGATCTCTCACATGCATGGATGAACCATGTTAATCTTCCTCCTATTGAGTAACATGAGTGGAGACATGCACGCTGAAGTCACCATTTGACGAAGATATTGCCCCCCCCCCCCCCCCAACACCCGCCCACCAGGGTTTGGCCACGACCCAGCCTGAGTCTATGTCGCAGTGGTGCACAGAATGAAAGGCTATTCCAACCTTGCATCTAAACCTTAAAGCCTGGGGTTCCTGCGACAGTTCCCTGCAGACCGTTGAAAGCTTTTTTGATAACCATGATTACAGTCCATTTCCCCTCCTGCAAGACCACGAAATCTGTAGATTTTCAGCCACCTCCTTAATTAAAGTCACTGAAACCCAATGTATTGGTAATACAAACACTGTATTCAGCAGGTGGTATTTTCCTGCAAAAGGAGCACGTTTTCCTGCCTCTCAGGCTTTGAGGGATATATTCCAAAGTAGAGAGTGGTGCATTGCTCCCATTTCTTATTGTGTCAACTAAGGAATATGGTTGCAGCTTACCCTGGAATTCAGGTGGATCAGATGGTGATGGTCTATTTTTCCACAGAAATCAACAGCTTTCTTGGCAGCTAGTCGTTCCTAAAAGGGTGCAAAGCGTGTCTTCACAGGTTGCAAGAAAGGAATGCAATGAGACCCAGAGGTGTGCTCCATCCAGAATGCCTTGAATAAACTAGATCGTCATCAGATTGATGTGCCACAATTCCAAGCCCGCCCATTGGCCTTAGGAACAGTGAGGTATGAAGGAAATGGTTTTGCATCAGGGAACTATTAATGGTGTGCGGGGGGCAGGGGGTGGGGGGTTCTAGCCAAGTCATCTGGAGGGTCAATCGGATAAGTCTATGGTTTCCACAGGTCTTCCTCAAGTAGGTGGTTGGCAGAGGGGTTATTCTTCATGGAAGCTGAACTCTTTTTCCAGTAATGTTAAGACACCCTCCGAGGTTGCTTAACAGTGCGTTTTTGAATTGTATTAACCTAGCTGGCCATTCTTTCATTCATTCTTTTCCTCTGCCTATATGGAGAATATTCAGCAGTGTTTGGAGTAGGGTTGTACATGCTGCTGCATTTGTACCCTACTGCGATAGATTTGTTTTCCTTAAAAACAAAACAAAATGCATGTCTTGCTTTTTGAGGTCCTTTTAAAAGGTTACTAGCTTTATCACTCAGTTTGTATAGTGTAAAACCTTTTTCTTTTACGTTGTATGTAAAAGGATGACGGTGCTTTGCATTCGTGATCCATTAGTCTCGGTGGATTTCTTAGTCAATCCGTTTCTCAGCATGGCTACAACAGTAGGTGTGTTTAGCCTATGTGGTTTAGCAGTCTCACAAAGTTTGCACAGATTGGCTCAATGCAGACCCTTTGAAGCAGGTTGCAGACAGGTTTTCTCCTCCAGGAACTGCTTTCATGGCAGTTTGGGGTCAACCTACACTTGGGCAATCAACTCGATCGAAGCCTGTTTCGAGGTAGAGGCCATGGCATGCACAGAAGAACAAGTTATTCTCTTACCTGGTAACTTTCTTTCGATGGGATGGTCCGACGACTTATTCCATATCTGACAGTAATCACCACAGCTGTGCTGCTTCGTAAAATCTTTCGGCGTCTGCGTTGATACGCCGCCCTCGAAGAACCTCCTCTGACGGCCAACGTCACTGAATGTTGTAAGTAGGACGCACAACGCCTGTAGCCTCAGTTGTCATTTTTGCCCAACACGTGTGGCACCAGTCTTCTGCCAGTCTGACCACACAAAGCCTTGCGGAAACGTAAGCTGCAATCGCATAAGAAATTCTGTAGCGGGGAAGGCAGGGAGGGAGCGATATGGAATACGTCGTCAGACCATCCCATCGAAAGAACGTTACCAGGTAAGAGAGTAACTTCGAGGGGATTGGGTCCTCCAACGTATTCCATATCTATGACAGACTCTCAAAGCAGTACGAACGTAAGGAGGTGGGAAAAAGAATTTAGAATACAGAAATTTAGAATGCCCAATCAAGTTGCGTAGTAAAGGACCGCCTTGCCAAAGGCCAGATCCTGCCCAAGGATAGAATCGAGGGAGTAGTGACGTACAAAAGTATGGACCGAAGCCCAGGTGGCTGTATCACAGATGTTACGAATAGGAACACCCCTTTGCAGGGCAGTAGAGGCAGCCATATCCCTAGTCAAATGGGCCTGTAAGACTACCGGAGGGTCGTTACCCGCCAAGCAGTAACATTCAGAAATTGCCAGAATAATCCAGCGAGACAAAGCCTGCTTATTAACAGCTTGTCCCAAACGCCTTCCAGCGTAACCAATAAAGAGCTGATCGTCCACTCTGACCTGGGACATGCGTGAAATATAAAAGCTTAAAGCTCTCCTAGGATTCCAGCCTATGGAGCCTCTCTCCCTTACCAGGATGCGGAGGAGGATAAAATGCTGGAAGAATAACCTTCTGGCCTAAATGAAATTCAGACACCACCTTCGGAAAGGAAGGACGGACAAACTATAAGGACAACCCTGTCCTTATGAAACACAGTGAAGGGTGGCTTAACTGACAGTGCCTGCAACTCACTCACTCTGCGAGCGGAAGTAACCGCAACCAAAAATACAGTTTTAAGAGTTAACAGTCTCAAAGGGCACAAATGCAAAGACTCAAACGGAGCACTCATCAGAAACTTAAGAACAAAGTTCAAATCCCAACCAGGCACCTGGAAAGGCAACGGAGGGAAACATTAGTGAGCCCTTTTAGAAACTGAGAAATTAAAGGGATTTTAAAATAAAAACACTCCTCAGACGAGCGCTTAAATATGGACAGCGCCGCCAGGTAACCTTTAACGGTACCCACTTGCAAGCCCCTGTGGGCTAAACAAAGCAAAAAAGATAAAACCACAGGAATGTCACATGAAAATGGCTCCACATTCTGAACCCTGCACCAGTCGCAGAACTTTCTCCAACGGCACAGGGACTTTATTGCCAGCCGTCTGACCGAAAGCAACACCACCTTTTAGAAACCAAGCGTGAAGGTTGAGGGATCTGACCTCTGGATGGAGAACCTGACCTCCTTCCTGCGAGAGCAGATCGTCTCGGTAGGGAAGACAACCTGGAGGGCAGATTGACAAGTCGAGAAGTTCCAGGTACCATGTCCTCCGGGCCCATGCCGGAGCAATGAGGATCATCTGGGAACCGAACCTCCGTAGCACTTGCGGGATGACGGGGACTGGAGGAAACGCGTACAGCAGTGAGAATGACTCCTCCACCACAAATGCGTCTAAGGAATTTCCCACGAGCAGAACCTCTCGCACTTCCGGTTGACACTGGAGGCAAAGAGATCCACTTGAGGGGTCCCCCAAAAGGGCGAAGATCTCCAGAAGAATCTCCAGGAGAATCTCCTGAGCCAGCTCCCACTCGTGAGAGATCGTGCTCTGCCTGCTCAGAGCATCCGCCGTCTCGTTTGCGTCTCTGGCCAGATGAACTGCCAAGATCGAAACTTCCTGCTGGATTGCCCAGAACCAGAGCTGCATCGCCTCCCTGCACAGAGGAAGTGACCCTGCCCCCCCCCTCCCTTTTTTGTTGAGGTAGTGCATGGCCACCGTGTTGTCTGTCAGGATCAGGACATCTTTTCCTCGCACAGTCGGCAGAAAAGCCTTCAGGGCAAGCCCGACGGCCCTCGGCTCCAACAGACGGATATGGAATCTGGACTCCGACGGAAACCGACTGCCGACTGTCAACTCGTTGGCATGAGTTCCCCATTCCGTGAGGGATGCGTCCGTCACGATGGTCACCTTTGGCCAAGGTAGCCAAAATGGAGCCCCCTTCATCAGATTCCCTTCGACAGCCCACCACAGAAGGTCCTGGGCGACACCTGAATGGGGTCCGACATCCTGTCGGAGGACTTAGACCACTGGAGCTTGAGTGCCCATTGCAGAGGTCTGGGCATGTTGAAACTTTAGCACCATTTGCTGAATGTGATGAGCCCTCACTTGGGGAGGAAAACACTGCCCCAGGGACGTGTCGAGCACTGCTCCAATGTACTGGAGCCTTTGAGTTGGCATCAAGTGGGACTTCTTTAAGTTGAGGGAGAAGCCAAGCTTGTGGAGGGAGTGGCAGGTGACGGACAGATGATTCAGGACTTGCTCGGGAGAGCGCGCCCTGATCAACCAATCGTCCAGGTAGGGGTAGACGTGAATCCCCCCTTTCCCGAGATGTGCTGCCACCACAACCATGAGCTTGGTGAAGACCCTCGGGGCGGAGGTCAATCAGGACCCGAAACAAAGTGCGAGTCGCCAACCGCGAACCTCAGGTACTTCTTGTGCTTGGGATGGATCGGCACATGAAAATAAGTATCCTTGAGGTCGAGAGACACCAACCAGTCCTGAAGTTGAAGGGCCTGGAGGACTTGAGAAAGAGTAACCATCTTGAACTTATCATTCCTGATGAGTTTGTTCAAACCGCACAAGTCCATGATGGGTCTCAATCACCCGTCTTTCTTGGAAATCAAAAAATATGGGGGGGGGGGGGGAATACCATCCCTTGTTGCTCTCCGCTACATGCACCAGTTCTATGGCGCCTTTCTCCAGCAGGGCTTGAACCTTCTTCACAAGGTTGACCTGCTCTAACTTTGCTTCTTATCTTACGCAATCGCTCTTCTGCCTTTGACATGGTCAACCATGCCATCCTGCTCAATTGTCTCGGTGATGACCTGGGTATCACTGATCAGGCCCTGACCTGGCTGACCTCGTTCCTCTCTGATCGACCCTCCCAGGTCCAACTTGGGTCCTTTCTTCACTCATTCTCTACATGTGATGTTACCCAGCGGTCTAACCTCTCTCCCTGGCTGTTCAACCAATATCTGGCACCTCTCGCCCTCCACATTGCCACTCTATGCGTCAACTTTCAGTGCTATGCGGATGATTCAACTCGTTTTCAGTCTCCCGTCTACTATCTCTTCTCTCAACTCAGACTGTCTGCTATCCAGGAGTGGTGTGCTGCCAACAATCTCTGCCTTGTTGCCAGTAAGACGGAGATTCGCCTCGTCAGCACACCTGGACCCTCCTTTCCAGTCACTCTCTGGCCAGCCTCCCTTCGCCATCTTCCTGCTCCCACCGGTGAGGCTAAGAACCTCAGTGTGATCTTAGACTCCACACTCTCCTTTTCCCCCCTCACATCTCAGACATCTCTAATAAGTCAAACTACCAACTGCACCTCCTCAGAGGCATTCTTCATTTCCTCTCCTTCCCCCAGAAGGTCACAGTCTCTAGAGCTCTGGTTCTCTCTAGGCTGGATTACTGCAACAGTTTCTATCTAAATCTGCCTGCTTCTACTCTCCGCCCTCTGAAACTGAACCAGAACAGGACTGCAAGACTTGTCCTTGGCCTCAAGCCCGGGGATCATCTCTCCAGCACCAACATTTCTGCATGGGCTCCCAATGGCTGCAAGGATTAAATTCAAGACCCCTCTGCATTGTCCACAAGGCATTCTGAGGCCTGGAAGTACCCCCCCCCCATAAAGTTTATTTTGAAAAAAGGGTAACATGGAGGTCCAGTTGAGCTACAGACCGATAACCTAAATTGATATTGAAAGCTAAACATTGAGCTTCAGTGCTAAAAGAGAGAAATAGGCAACTGAAACAGGTTGAAATACATTTCAAATCATGTTTTCGAAGAACTGTAGGTACCACCTTTAAAGAACTTATTTAAAATTGGTTTCATTATAAAGCTAGCTTCTGGAATTCTCATAATGTCTTATGCTTTGTGGACTTAACATCCGCTTTTGACTTGGAGGGAAATGATGGTACAAACATGCTCACTGGGGCTTCCTTCTAGTCTAATAAATACATTGGTATTTAGGCACTCTAACACCACTAGAAGAGTTAAATTAATACAAGTGTCCAGGTACAACCTAGCAGCTCAGCTCTCACAGGCCTTTGCGTGCGGATCAGCACCAATAAACCCTGATGGCTAGAGCTGGAGGAAGCCTGGTGCCAGGTCCCAATAGAGTCGCTTCCGCACATGAAGAAACGTTGAGATCCCCCGAATACGGGGCCGCTGCAGGTGACCAGAAACCGCGATCAACTGGCATAAAGCAGCCTGCCAATAGAAGTGTAGAAGTACGACTGGCCACTTACTCCTATATGGGACAACCTGGACTTTACTCCAGTTATTACCCCACGCAACTTAATGAAAAGAAGGGGGGCTGCAGCATGCCACAGACTTCTTTGAGAAAGGAAACCCACTGAACTTAGAAGCCTGTAAAGCCAGATTCCAGGTTCCAGAAACTGAGAGGTTCAAATACGCTCAGCTCACGCACTGGCTCTCAGGCGAGACAAAGAAAAATGAAAGTAGAGAACTTACAGCCCTAGAGAGGACATTCACATCGAACACCCCTAAAGGGTAGATATCCACCCTAAACAAGCTGCTCGACAGGACAGACCCAGGCAAAAAAGAGGCCTACATGTTGAAATGGGAAAAGGACCTAGCCAGAGATATAGATCCCGAAGAATGGGGCCACATATGGGCCAGGGGGCACAAAAGCTCCAAATTCATAACCAATAAAGGGGCATTTAAAGTGTGCTACAGATGGTACAAAACCCCAGAGGTACTGAATGCAACCCTTCTATCCCCCCTGTACGACTGGAGAGGGTACCCCAGACAAGGGAACGCTATATCACCTGTATGTACATGTCCCAAGGCCACCCAATTCTGGTAAACCACCCTGGAACAAATTAAAGCGATTACTGGTCTCACGATCCCATGGGACCCAGGAAAGGTCTTATGACCAACCAGGGAAGGGCAGTTCCCTATGACTGGCTAAAGGGCAGACTTATGCTTACACCTCCTGACAGCTGCCAAGATATCCATTGCAAGACTCTGGAAAAACCTGGAAGGCCCAGCAATCCCAATGTGGTGATCCAAATGTTGGGACATAATCACAGTTGAAAAAGTCACAGCCATCCTGTTTGGGAACAGGCACAAGTTCTACCAGATCTGAGCTCCCTTCCTGGACTACACACAGCAGTACCCAGGTCTGGCAAGGCAACCCCCAACACTGATGATTGGAGAAACTAGACTAGAAGACTAGCCGGAGGCCCCAAGGCATAACTCTGAAGCCTGTGCGTGGCAGAGAAACTAAACACGCAAAATGTTCCAGGTCCATAGTCGCCGGTCCCTTCGTGAATCCTTTTCAGGCTAGCAAGCCGATCCAGTGCACCGGTGTGCATTTCCTCGCCAGACCATGAGAGACAGCAGTTTCTCTTTACACATGTTTCCTGTCCCCCTCCACCCCCACCCCTCAATCTATTTCTGTTGGTGATTCTTGTTACTGGCTTTGTTTCTGGTTATTGTTTGTTGTCAGTTATCCTAGCTCTAATCATCACGATTGTCCCCTGATGTTTGCTGAAAAGCTGGAATGTACAAAACCAATAAAAATCTATTTGAAAACAAATAAAAAAGGGTCCCAATCTAAATGAATTAACACTCTGATGGGCCTGTGGCAGAGTTATATCTATCCTCCATGTCTACTTAATATTTTTATTTTCAGACATTGGCGATGGTCTAAAAAATTGTGATCTGGTGTCCACAAAGTTAGGTTCCCTACGCTTAAAGTGGCTCACATATAGAGACAACGTTCTACTCATGGACTATGCCCAAATTGGCTTGCAGAGGCTTATGGGGGTATAAAGGCCTATGTGTCAGCAAACAACTTAGTAATGACAGCAAAACTAAAGTTATACGATTAGCGCATTCAACGAAACATTACATATGCATGGAGCCTTGACTCAATACCCTTAAATTGCTAGACTGCTACATTTATCAGGGCTTCCCGATACTTGGTTTCCACAATAAAATTGCTCTAAGAAATTATTTGCGCTCCAAGGCTGAGTTAATGAAGGCAAACATGCAAAAGTTAAATATGGGTGCTTCTCACTTAAGCCGGCAGTGAAATTTCAGAACGCTAAGGCCATCCCCCTAAACAAAAAAAACAAAAAATATATGGTCTAGAAACAATGTTATGGATAGCATGGTCAGGGATGGAGGAAGCAGTCTTTGGTACCCCTATACGTTCTCTTTGTAGGCTTCTCCTCAATCTACTGGGCTTTAGATATTCTTGTCCAATGTCTTAAAAAGTCTCTGAAAGTTTCACTTTCTCCAAGATTACTAGGGACACTGAATTCCTCCATCTGTGGTTATTATCCTGTTTCTGTAGTTCTTTAAATGAATGAGACATTTAATATTGTATTCGTCCTCATCCTTTGCTCCTAGGCCTTTCTGCTTAAGGTTTATTGTAGAAAAGGGGGGGGGGTCAGTAGAAGCACTCCCTAGTATTATATAGTTAGAAATTAATTTGATCAATGGTGTGTAGTAATATAAATACTTTGAGGTGCGGGGGAGGAAACGTGAACCTGGCACAGGACCACTGCAACAGTATATGTAGAGACAAAAACGAGGATCCAAAGTTAGGAGCCCTCCCGTCCCCTGCACTCTGTCATAAATCCATCAAAAGATGGTTCAGCAAGTTTGGTTGTATTAGTTATAGTTAAACATTAGTCTTCAGAATAAGTTTAAGATAAACATTAAGTGATTTTTGTAAAAAAAAAAAAAAAGGTTTTAATTGTAGTCACAATTAGTTCACCATAAAGACTTAAAGTGAAAAAGCCAAAATAACTCAACAAAACAACATGAAATCAGTGGGAAATGATAGTCCATGTATACAATTTGTGGCTGACGTGTTTCGGGATACACATCCCTTCTTCTTGAGCCTAGTAGATTTGGACTGCAAAACATAAATAAACATAAAGAGCTGTTTCAATAGACATAATACGTTATGTGTTTAATATTAGACATAGTAATGATTAATTTCACATAGAAATTACATGTAGAGGTATATCTTGTCGGGTACAGTTCAGAGACATATGCGAAGGGGTCCCCACTGTGGTCAGTGTGCCAGTAACTGCCCATTCTATGCACCAAACGTAATCAAAATACTGCTATTGGTTGCCTACCAGTAACACCAGCCTCCATTAAAGGTCTACAAGCACTTCCAATGATGGCCTACCTTAAGTATAGTCAAGGTGAAGTATATATTTTCACTTAAAGCAAGGTGAACTCGTCTGTTCCAATTCTTCCCTCCTGCTGGTGAAGGAAAATGCTCATCTCAAGAGTGTATAGCGCCTATGGGTGGAATTAAATAAAGCGATTCTAAAGGTTGAATGCTAAATTCCCACACAAATGTTAAAAAAGATATTACAGCATTTACAAGACTGTACACTTGCAAAAGACAAGGTGCGAGTGCCCCTTGTCACATGTACACCAACAAATGTGTGCATCTTATAAAAAGTTGGCGATAAAAAAAGGGCCATCTACAAAGTAGCGGCTTATATCTAAGGATGCAAGCTATGTCGGGAGTTAAACGAGCGAAATGTCTGTTAACACGGTATTCTTGTCGTGTCCCACAATGTCTTCGTGGACCAAACTGATGCTCTATATAGAAATATGGGTAAACAAATAGCGAAGTCAACTACAAAGCGAAGATCTATGAGATCTGTGTCTGCACTAAATTAGCCGCCAGTGAAGCAGTTTTCTATTTACCTCCGACTTGGAAAAAGGCTACACCATCGCGTGTAGAAAAAGAGCCGCATGTGCGGATGAAAGCTTCCCGAGTGCGAGCGCCTCCCGACCTAAGGGATATGTTCCTTGTGCAGGCTGTGGTGGGTCTATTTGTCTCCCCGACAACCCTCGACACAGACAGCAGCCCATCTAGGACTGAGCGTGTGTGTGTGTGTAATGAACATTAAAAACGGACTAAGCGAGCACTAAATGCACACAGAGGCTGTTAAACTGGTGCACATGGGAGCGCCATTTTGAGATGTCCACTGTGTTACAAAGAAGCGCCTGTTGCAGCGTACAGATAAAGTCTGCTCACCATCTGAAATCTATATAGAGAGACCGAGAACACAATAATGTGGAAAGTAAAAAATAATTATTATCCATGCATGTTGATAAAGAATATCCAGACAAGATATCCGGATTGACTATTGTGAGCGAGTATGCGGGCTAAGCACTGTGGCCACAGCAGAGATCCTCCCAGATGCAAAACCATCATTGTTATTTATGTAACATAGTTTAGATTATACATAGCATGTGCATGCCTGAGTAACGCACTAGGTTCCAAGTGGAATAGTCTCAAAACGCAACAAGTATGCGATAGACAGAACCTATAGCATACCCAAAAACATAAGTTTATGAACAGTGGGCCGGTCAACATGTCCCGGACTAATTGGACCTTAACAATTATTCCACTGTAAACAACAAGTAATGACATTTGCTGTGTCTATTCAAATGAATTTCTTTACATTTATACCAATTCAATTAATCGACAAGGAGAAAAGAAAGGAAGAACAAGTGATTATCAGTAGGGTATGAAAGGATTAAAATGTCCTCATCCAAAATAAATTTTAAACCAGGGGGGACAAATGAAAAAAAGTTTTTTTACACTACAGATTGATAACACCATTATTCTACAAGAGGTTTATTGTAGACCCAACAGTTATTGTTATACTCCTGTCCAATTCTTATGTTACTGAGACTAGTAAGAGGTTTCATACTTGTTTCTCACTCTTCTTAGTTTCAGGCCACTGTCACGATACGCTTCCTTCACTCCTGTTCCCGCCACTTGGGGGCCTGATTTGGGGTGTATTCCCTACTGGCCTTTACTGCTGAACCTTATGCAACAGTGCTTTGGTGAATTGGGAGCGCTGAATAAAGATTGTCCATGTTGCTTACCTTGCAGACACATTTCAGGTTTTTGTCAGCCAGTATGCTGCTTTAATCAAAAGACTATGCTTCACAGAATGCCAGAATTGTTGTCCCAGTTTGCCTTTCCTTCACTGGGTGGGGAGAGGGAGGTTTTGTCCTATTAATTTAATTTTTCCTGTTCCTTTAATTTCTCTTGGAGTCTGTTCAAGGTTTTCCCTTGCACTTTGCTCCCCATTAGGTGTGGTGTGCTGTGCTGTTGTAGTCCGCACATGTGTGAATGCCTAGGTTTTCTCACTTGTCCCTTGCCAAGAGTCTGATGTATTAGGTTATCCTCTGATTGCTGTTAAAGCCTTTCTGGGTCTCCTTACTATTCATTTTTCTTTCTTCTTCACAGTAGCTTTACTACACTGATCCTCCTCAGTTTGGATCCTAAGTCTTATGTTACAATAACAAATAGTGGATTGGTTTGATGGAGGTCTCTGGAGTTCTGATTTTAGAAGAACAGGTGCTACGGAGTTCCTTTGCGAACAGGAGTCCTTGTCCCACACAGGGCATTCTCCCCTTTTGAGGTCCTGCATGTTGCCACCCCTATGGGGATTATTGCATAGCGGGCTCACCTCCATAGCCTCCCAAGGAAAGGCTCCCCTCTGGGGAGAAGTTAACTAGTCCCACGATTCGTCACACTACCCATTTAAAAAGAACTTCTCAACATATTTAATAGAAGACGGGGAGGATAACGTGAACACTCGAGTAACCAGCAACAGTAAATGAGGAAAAAAAATTGGAAATTGCCCAACAGACATATGTGGACTTCAGGAGCCCCATGGAACTGTATCCATATTTTAAGCGCCTTTCCCAAATCGAGAGCAAAAAGATATGGTGATATGTACAACGGAAGGTGAAAAGATATCAAACCCTCTTCCTGGGATACAAGAAAAACGGAAAATGGAAGAGAGAATGCACCCAATAAAAATGGAGGACTAAAATGCCTCTCAAAAAGATCCCTTTACAGGAACTTACATTTAAAAAAAAAATCAGAGGGACTATCTCCCATTCCGATGACACAAAAGCAGACAGCACCAAAACAAACGGTCAGACGAGTCTACAACTGAACAGATTATTTCAAATAAATGACGGCTTGATTTTGAATCATAACGTTCCAAGATTACTCTACATATCTCGGCATATCGCTTTGTGAACAGAGTATATTGGAACGGTGGAATTTCCAAATGAGGACTGCAACAAGGGAATTCTTCATTTAGACTCCAATTCAATCAAAACATATTTGCTGGAACCAGCCCATTGTCTTCTGCCCTTGGGCTTTGAGTAAGTTGAAAAAATACAAAGGCGAACAACAAAGATTCACCCAGTGCTCCAGATACGATTTTGCAGTGGGGGTAGTATTTTACTCCCTATTTTTTTAAGTTGGGAGTAAAATGATTTTGTACAGAGTTCATTTCCCAATGGGAGTATTTTATAAGCAAGTAAAAATGTTTTGTAATAATTGTTCCTTTGCACCTAGTTAGTGATATACATTAAAAGATAAAGGTTTACTTCTTTTGTTCAGGCACTAATAGTTTTTTCTGGGGTACTGCGTGCACTTCTAGTCCAAACATGTCCATGGAGCGGTGTGTGAAAGCAGAGCCACCACGCCCTACGTGTCCGTTTCCTATTTTTAGTTGAGTATTTTTACTCCCTATTTTTATTTTCTAGCAGTATTTGCCTATTTTTAGGGAGTAAAAGTGGCCGATACACCCCTAATGTGGAGTGCTGGATTCACCCATGACAAGTGAAATTACACTCCTTCCAAACCCATGCTCCAGGGCCTGAGAGAAAAACTTTATCAAATAAATATGCCCCTAAAAAACGGGATCATGGAATATGCAGAAGTTCAAACATCCTCCAGAACAAGGCGGGGTTGAACGATGAAACCTTCCAGCCACTAAATATCACTTTCAGCTGCAACATCGAGTTCAGGGCTGTGGAATAATCAGGGATTGACCATCTCCGTAAGAACAAGGACAATTCGGCCCTATACTCTGTAAAATACATCGACCACAAGGAATAGCACAATATCGGACAATGGAGGTATCAGCTGTCAATGGTCTCTTGGAACACACAAGGCTTTACGCACCAGTTTAATTCTAGCAAAATGGACCTTAAGTCCCATCATATCTTGTGTTTTCAAAGAAATATGGATGACTACCACTCCATTTTGGATGGTCTTAGTGCACACTTGAATCCGGCATATAAGGAAGAGAAGGGAAGACCCGCATCTGGACTCCTAACCCTTGTCAAAGGTTATTGCATCACAGAACAAAAATCTGTTTAATTTAGCTGTCATTAAGCTCAACTTCGAACGTACCCAAGCAGGGTCTTCCAATTCTAAATCTTTACTAGAATCCAGTCGATATACAGACAAATCGATGGTGAGTGTAACAGATATTTTGGATGAATGCATCAGTCAACCTGAGCCCACATTAATACTTGTATGCAGCGATCTCAACCTTGCTTGCCTGGACCAAAAATGAAACTTCTTGACATACTTTGGGCAGTGAAGAACAGGCAAGAGTGGCAGCCTGCAATATGGCCATGGAAGACAGAAACCTTGATATGTTAAATGGACAAACTAGAGGAGATTTACCAGGGAGACCTACCTGGTCAAATGGAAACAAGCAAAAAACCTTGGATTATTTTTTATCTCACAGGAGGCAATGACTTGTGTGAAGTGCGTGGAAATAAAGCAAAGCAGTAAAAGCAATCGGTTGCTCTTTAAACTGCCAAATGCTGCTCAAACCCTTTCATCAACCAAAGGAGCCAACTCTGGGGATCTAGTAGTATCACAAGAGAGAACCTGAAATTGCATCCTTCCAAAGGATGTCCCTAAGCTTTTGGCTAGGTACAACACGCAAAACAACCACCAAGGCGGTTACAACCATGATCCCTTGTTGCATGACTACAAGGTCAAATCAAACAGAACTGGTAGAACGAAATGTACCCCTAAACATTTACGCAATGAGGCCATCTCTGATATGAAAAAGCAATTGAGATCAGATCTTTGTCAAATACAATCTACAAAAAAAAGGAATTCATTCATGGATGCCCTAAAAAAAAAAAAAAAATAAAAAAAAATTTAAAAGCAGAGGCACAAATATTGGCTCATCTCACATCAAGCACAACTAACTCAAACTGATGCAGAATATATGCCCAGCTTTATCCGCAAAGAATGTCAAAGCCATGTGGAACCTATTAAATCAAACAGCATCAAATCAGACGGTCTGATAGACAAATGCGGTGATACTAAACACTGGGTGCATTTCTACCAGAAGCTGCTTGGGCCAATCACCCTCAACTGAACCAGAAGGAAAATTGAATATTCCTTTTGATACAAAGGATTTGGAAATTTTGATCAATTGAGCAAAAGGAACTATGGCACCGGGCCAAGGTGGCATGAACTACAGACCAATCAAATCTGATCCTTCAGTCTAGACCCCTTTTATATTAAAACTATTTGAAGAGTTCCTAAGAAGGGGAGAGAACAGATTCATGGAAAAGAGCCAATGTAGTTCCAATCTTCAAAAAAGGCAATTGAATGGATCCAAATAACTATTGACCCATCACCTTGCTTGATGTGCCTAGGTAAACTTTTTGCAGCTATAATTCTGAAACACCTCCAAGCTTGGGCAACACAGATGAAAAGATGGGACCAAGACAAGCAGTCTTTGTTAAGGGCGTCAGAACTGATCTCCATTTATTTCTTATAAACTTAATAAAATTGAAAACCAACCAAAAAAACACCAAAATATATTTAGCCTCCATTGATCTTAAAGAAGCATTCGACAGTGTGAAAAGATCTCTCCTATGGACAAAGCTGCCATCCTGGAATTGGCCTCCCGATTCTTGGCAGCAATTAAATCTGTTCACACAAAAACAAGAGTGCAGTTAGGATAGAACTCTGAGGGCTTTCTATCAATGGAAATTGCAACAGAGTGGGCTAAAACGGGGATGCCCCCTAGATCCAACACCATTTAACCTTTTCCTCTCAGAAGTACATGAAATATTGGATAATGCATGCTCATTTCCTCCAAGAGTCAATTGACATCCTTTGGCATGGGATCTGTACGCAGACTATCTGGTCCTGATGGACCAGACACCAATAGGCTTACAGAGGATGCTAGCTAGTATACAAAAATATGTTGGCAAAAATGTCCTCCAGATCAACGAGGAAAAGTATATTATGATGATCTTAAGACAAAAGAGGGGAAGAAACAAACTTCTTCAAACACACCCTTAACCAGATTCCGCTCCTTATTGTGAATGAGACGCCCTACTTAGGAATATCTATAAGTTCAAGTATTGAGGACAAGCCCAGATGAATAGAACTAAGGGCTAGAGTCAAATCTCTTGCAGCTCAGGTTACGATCATCCATACAAAGTATAGCAAATTCTCAATGCAACCTGTGCTGTAGTTACATAAAATTAAAGCAGTTCCAATATGGACATTTGGTGGGGAAGCTCTGTCATTTCCTTGGAAAAATTGGCAAACACTAGAGGGCCTATTTTGGAGACCGTTTTGCTAATTCCCAGACGTGTCCCTCCTGCAGCCAAAAAGCATGAATTGCCGTTAACCTCTATTCATGCAACAGTAGTATGAAAAACCTTGGCCTATACAGGAAATAGATGACAAAAACTCTTCTCCATACCAGATGCTTAAGAATTGGACTTTGCTCTGGACCAATGGAAAAAAGATGCAAGGGAATTATAGCCAGACTAGGAATTGCAGAAGAAATGCTGACAATTAATCCAGCCCAAGCAAAGGGAAAGTTAAGCCAGGAGGATAGGAACCAGATCGAATAAGCAAGATCCAAACATAGGTTGTACCAGAATATGTTCTTTGAACCGAGAGCATATAAACATTCCTTGAAATAGCGAGTGAAATGTCTAGCCCCATCGCATCGAAATGAATAGTTGAGGTTTCGATTGAACACTACACAATTTTTGAAAAAATATTCCATCCCCAAGGCAGAACTCGTGCAGGTTCTGCAAATTGAAAGAAAAACAAACAACGAAGAATAGTTTTAACATGCACTGGACTTACTAATCAAAGAATTAAACATTTGAGCCGGGTGATAGCGAGAATGGAATACTACACGATGGAAGACTGGTGGAGAACCCTTTGTTTGAAAGAACATTTTAAATTAATAATTGGCCTACCACACTTCGAAAGAGATCTTTGCAGACTAAGTTATTTGTGGGTGGAACAAAGTAATTTTTAAATTTTCTTCTTTCTTCACCCTCCCCCATTCCATGTAGTCATATGGACTAGATAACATTTTAAAATTATGTGATTGATTGGATAAAGATATATATCAATACAAGTTAAAAGAAATATTTTAGCAGATTTGAGATTCAACCTTTTTTGGGTGAAATCATTTCTTACTCTTCCTTAATAGTTGAAGTACATACGATGAAGTTGAAGTACATACGATGAAGGTTTCCTGAAAGGGTATTTGTTGGAACACATTTTCTTTTGCTTTATCTGTGGTATGACATGTTGTTTAATGTGGTGTATTTTGATTTATGGTTGTCAGAATCAGAATATATGAGATTTCTGTGTAATATCAAATATCCTTTCATGTATTTTAGAGATAACGAAATGTGTTTTTGAAATATGTTACTATTTGTGAAAGTAGTAACCATGTCAGAGTTAAAAAATAAAAAGACCAAGAAAGGAGAGATTACAGAAAAAATGGATTCTGATGATCCAATTCAAAACGTTTACTAATGCCCTGAGTTTACACAAGCCCTTCATTTTTTGTAACCTTCGTTATGTCAATCAATTCATTTGAATGCGTTTTAATTCTATTGATAATCACTGCTTTATATATTAGTCATCTATTTAGTGTATTCCATCAGCCACTTTAATTCACCTGTGCAAACAAATTATAAATCTAAATTACTTAACTGTTCTATGCAAGACTTTGTTTTATAGAGATTAATACTAAAACTTTTGATAATTGCATATAATTTACTAATCTATGAATTAAACTGTCTTGTATAATTGTTAAGCACGGGTCTCTTGTTCATTGTTTTTTTCTCTGTATAGTTGAGTTCTGCAAATGCGATGAACATAGTTTTTGCAGATACTGCTCACTCTAGTGGTTAAATTATACAAGAGGAAAAAATATGGTTGTGGTCAATAACAGTTTACCTCTTTATTTTAAGCTTCCAAAGTTACCCACAGGATTTAAACAGGGGGGTTTTGTCGCATCCTGGTAAGAGCACGGTGTCATTTTTCCTTTCATTATTATTAGTAGTCTTGTTCACTGTAATAGAAGCAGGACTTGGATCAAATCTTATCCATGTCTTTTCAATCTTTTTGTGACCAACTCAAGACAGCCCATGGTTTTACATAGCAAGAACCAACTTAGATATATAGTTTTGATCTATATTACAATTTATTCTCAAAGAAAATACGGCCGAAAAAAAGCATAACATAATTTGACTTCCAATATTCACTATGTTGACAAATAATACTTCTAGAAAGAGGAGAGAATATGATTGTCATAAAAAAAAGTTATTTTTACATTATATTTGTTTAGGTTTACAGAATTCCCAAAGAGTCTAAACAGCATGTTTTGTGGATCTTCGTAAAAGCTGGACTCTATGTTTATTCAAGTTGTTAAGGCTGGTCTGCAGGTCATGATTGTTAGTAAAGTTCTCTTAGAACAACTTTTCCTCCATATTCTATAGACCCCAAAACTGTTTTCACACCTTGTTTTGACTTATAACTGACCCCCCAACGGGCCTTTTGCTCATTTATTATGGGGAAACACAGGTAGTCCTTCAGACTGGCAGTCCTGGGAAACTAGGTTTCTCTTTTTACAGGTTATCTGTTAGGGAAACTTTTCCATGTTGCACAATGCATCTTCCAATGCAGTGCAATGGGAATACTTCTGTATAACCCTAGAACTGAACTCAAAGGATTTTTGGTTACTTTTAAATGTGTAAAGAGAAGCTAGCGGCAGAAGTAACATTTTTACAATTTTTCATTAGCGCTCACATTTGGCTACCAAGTGTGACGAGTGTCCCGACACAAGGTTTTTCGCTTTTTCTTTGCCCATTATGTTCTTTAGTCTTTTTCCTGCCTTGCAAGGAATCTCTTTTATGGTCATTCATTTGCCCAGTAAGCAATGCTTTTTGTGGGCTAGTAGTGCGGGCCAGGTGTGTTGAACCAGGAAGTGGGCTGGGACTGTCTGCTCCCAAACCACATACTGGTTTCTGTGTGCCTAGAGTGTATGCATGAGTTTGCCCTCACTGGTTCCGGGTTGGACTGTTAAGCAAGGTTTGCATGCAGTACCCTCTGGGACCACTACACACAACTAGGACCAAAGGTGTAAGAAAAACCAACCTTTGGTATAAGTCTGTACCACACAGTTTTTGGTAGCGAGCTGAGCAGCCAGGCTTTTCTCAAGAGGGAATGTGAGCTTGTAATGAGGTTACACAGAGATCTACAATCGCAAGTATTCAAATAGACTCTTCTACTCAAGGTTTCTTGGTAAAAGACTTATTAATTTATTACAGTCAGTTAAAAAACATTCATTAGAAGGAGGAAATTAATATCACACAAATATATACTACATTACTTCACACCATCAGGTTCTGGAGGCATTTAAACTACTTTGAAGGAGGAGCAAAATGGCATTCAAAGCATTTGAAGTAGGAGCAAAAAGGCATAAGTTAATAAAAACAAATAATAGAGTTATTAATAAACAGTGCAAATAGTTTGAGTTCACCAGAGTAGTAGTTCCAATGCACAGATAAGCCAAAGTCAATGGGCTAAAGTCTTGTTTAAGTAAAAACGGTTCTAGTAGTTAAACGGAAAAGTCTTTGCCACAGTTCTCAGAGGTAGTTCATTGAAGAAAGCTTTATATGTAGAGTCACAAGCCGACTAGGCCTGCAAGTTAACAAAGTTCCACAAACTTTTGCAGTGAGAGTTAAGTTCTCTTGGTCGGATTTTCACAGTACCTTAGATTGAAGAAAAAGATGCAGCTGAAGATGTCTGTTCCTGGCAGTTCCTGCAGAACTTGCTGTTCCGGACCCTCACTCATGGGGACAAGAGGGAGGAAGTCAGGTGACTCCTGCACTGCACAGGGACTGGTCACAAAGCTGGCAAACTGGCAACTCTTCAATTCTGGTAGCTATAGTCGGGCACACAAACTGGTGTCCTCTCTGGCTATTCAGTTTCCTGCAGCACTCTATACAACCAGCTCAGAGAATGCTATCCTGATGGCTTACATGTGGATTAGTCCCACCAACTCAAAGGAAAAAGTCGTCCTTGAAGGGCTTCTCTGTCGAGATGAACCTGGTGATTCGGACCTGCAGCAGGGCTTCACCGGGCAAACCAACGGGCCAGGAGTTGCAGCAGCCGTCCTCTTCCAGCTAGTCTTCGGTTCTTTCGTTCCAGTGGTTGACTCTGCCTTCCAAGCCAAGAGACACGCCTTTTAAACTCTTTTCTCCTATTCATTGCAGCCTAGCTGCCACTCACCCAGCAGGGTGGCTGTCCGGCAAGGACATCCATCCATTTACGTCAGAGAGGAGACTAAGCACAGGGAGTTTCAGGCACATGCCTCACTTCCTGTCCACCCCAGACAATGAGGCGCCAGAGGCGGTCTTCAGTCCTGAAGCCCACCAAAGGCATAGGAAAAAGGGGACCAAACCTGTTTTGACGCACAGAGACACAGGCTAGGACCTTTCCAAAAAGAAATTGTGAAAAAAGAAGACCGGGACCCGTTTAAACAAAAGGAGGCTCAGAACCATCTGGAAAAACATGGATCACGCAATTTAACGCTACCGGTGTTTGCGGTCGGGAAAAATCATGGTAGTTCATTGCAAACCACTGTCAGTCATTTTCAGAGTAAGGGTAGCATTGGACTGCTACACGAGTTTCTAGACATAGGGGATACTAGATAGATAACCCCTCCAGCACTCTATTGTAAGATAGGGTGTGCTGGGTCTAGGAATTTAAAAATACTAATAAAGTCAATGCAACTTTTTTCTGGGAAACAGTTTATCCCAGAGAAGGTATCTAAACCTTGAGCCAGCCTAAAAACCCTGTGTCACTGCACGGAGGGTGCTGTATAACACAATAAAAGATGATGCCTATGGAGTTGTCTAAAACTCGATAATCAAAAAGAAAAACACAGAAAAGAAACAGAATAAAAGAGTTCAAAGTCTAGCAAAAGAGCTGGAAGACTATAAGGTGGGAGGAATTGGCACATTTATAAGAACTCTTCCTAACATGCACCACGGTGTGCATGTGTGTGGCAGATCTTTCTATTGGAGGGTTTAAGATTCTGCACTTACCTGAAATTAGGATAAAAAGAGTCCTGCCACCATTCCAACATTTCTGAAGAAGCCAAGTATCCCGTGTAGCCATGCAGACAGAGGAAACCCCCTCACCCCCACCACCAAGGACATGTCCCGAAGAGGCCTGGTAAACATTTGTTGCTGCTGCCCCGGTGACGCCCGGTCGTGGTACTAATTTCAGAAGACCCTTGCTGGTGCTTTGAGCCTTTGGACTGGTGGGACCAACCAGTCGACATTTTCTTGTGGCTATGCAATTTGGAGTATTCAGAAATGGCCTGGACCCCGCAGTGGACGGACCAACTCCCATTTTGGGCTACCACACGAGAAGCGTCGCCAATTTTTGCCCAGAACGTAGGGGACTAGATGGAGCCCACCAAAAACGCTTTCCTGTGAAGTTAAAACTTCCTAGCATCGAGGGGTCCAGAACTGGAAGGGCTTTCTTTGAACTCGACTACCGAGATCAGTGAATTGAAATGAGGAACCTTTTCAGTGGACACTTATGAAGTTAGACCTCAGCGCCCTTATTAGAGCAATAGATTTGTCGCATGTGCTGGGTAACAACGGAGAAGTGTTGGCTCCTCTACTCCGTTTTCTCAGTGTTCAATGGAAATATAATTAGTTAAACCTTACAATGGCCATGTATGAAGACAAACACATATACTTAGACGGAGATTATGGGGACAGAGTTGTTTTATGGAAACGATACATGATGTTTTTCTCATCTGGAAGCGAACCGACAACCAACTTGAAGCATTTAGACAAAGAGCGAATCAGAACTCTTTAGGAATACAATTCACTGGAACCTCCAGCACATCAGAGGTCAACTATTTAGACCTCACAATCTATGACCAAAACTTACCGGAAGGCAACAGAGGTTAATTTCGACCCTGTTTGCGACAAGTTGTCATTACAGCTAAGTAATTAGAAACATCCCTAAAGTTGAGTTCATACGAGCTCGAAGGAACTGTTCGGCAAAAGTAACCTTTGATGCAGAATGCAAATTGCTTTCAAATCGTTTTTTGGCCAGGGGATATGCTAGAAAAACCATTGCAAAAGCACAGGAACAAGCAAACAAAATAAATAGAGAAAACACTTATGAGGAGTAAACAAACCAGTGGGCAGCCCGAACGAATAAGATTCATCACAACATACTGTGCTAACAATACCACGTTGAGAAGAATTTTGAAAAAGAATTGGGACCTTTTGAAACTAGATCATATTAAAGATTTTATTGAAGATAGTCCAACAGTAACATTTAAAAGAGCAAAAACTTTGGAGAATATTTGGAGTCCATCAATGTTACCAGAAGTAAAACGTGTGGAAAATATCTCATGGCTACCACAGTTACCCAAAGGATTTATGAAATGTGGCTCATGTTCTATGTGTCAATATGCAAGGGAGAATACAGAAGTGTTTGAAGACTCATTTGGCACCAAACATACCGTTCTAGGACTTCATAAACAGCAAAACAAGATTTGTGATTTATGCAATAATCTGCGATGCAAAAAAAAGTACTATTCGAGAGATGCGCATAAGAATCAGGGAACATATGTCCAGCATTGGAAGTCAGAATGCCAACTTACCGCTAGGATCCCACTGGCAAAAAAAAAAAATCACCAACTAAGCAGCAAACAAGACATCAGATTTTTGGGCCTAAAGAAAGTGACCCTGGAACCCAGAGGAGGGGACCAAGAATTGAAACTGAGACAAGAGGAATCAAAATTAATTTGCCGATTTCAGACAGTGGAAAGAGGTCTTAATTCGGACAATGAAATGTCCCCTTTCTTTTGAAATTAGAACATGCTCCAATGCACATAAAAAATTAATGGGGAACATCGACAATAGTGTTAATTAATTGATTGTAACTTTTTTGAAGCACTTAGAAGTACGCATCTACCTCTTTCATGAATTTAGAAGCATTTAGAGAGATTTATCTGGTATATTGAAAAAGAATGAGTATGCACCCTGAAAAACCATAAATTTAATTCTAAATTAGTTCTGACACTACATCCGTTTTTTTTGTAAATAATCGCACTAAAAGTCGAGTTGGACCATTAGTCTGTATTTTGTGACTTCTTTATTTTAAGACTAAGTTAGGGAATTAGGAATATAAAAGTTTGTCCTTTTTACATGTACCATAATGGTACTGGATTGGTAACAAGTAATGCCATTCAGTCCATGAATCAAAATGAATAGCGGCAGGTACAACTTAATGAATAGGGTTGACTCAATGTTACTAATTACTTACAAGTAACATTTGCCCAAAAGATGGCGTCCATAATGGGAAGCGAGAAAGGACTGATACAGTCGTCCCGGTAACAATAACCACAACAATATAGTCCTCCATTTTAATCCGCGCACGAACGCGGACAGATTCGTACGGAGCAGACTGAACTCCTGACAGAGGTAAGATATGGGAAAGAATACGTCCCAGTTGAAGCGCTTAGAGCACTTCTAGCTATTATACTGCAGGCGGCATGCCAGCATTAAGAACGAGATGTAATAACGTACCCGTGTTTACAAAATGTTTCCCTCGCACGAGCCCGATGTCCAATTAGCAGACAAAGTAATCAAACAGAGCGGACAAGCACACTGTGATGATAAACGCAATGACAATGAGCGGAGGTTATTTAACTCTAAAATGTCATGCGCATAATACGTGTTTTTGAAAAAGACACTAAAGTTAACGCACTACATTAACAATAGCAATGCAAACATTAGCTCAAGTAGTTATGAGTAAAATAGTATGCCATCCAATTTGGATAATTCAATGACTGGGCAGCAGATAAAGATGTATGGAATCTAATTACAACAAGTCTATTTGACAGGCTGGGATTGATCCCATGACACAACTTACACTTGCTGAAAGGCAGCGTTCCAAATTTTCAAAACACTACCATTGGGTAAGAAAGTTTCATTACATAAATTTTAACACAACATGAATCAATAGAACATTATAATCATTGTGCATTTTTTCTCTTTCCCTCTATTTTTCTCCCATTGGATTATTTGTTTTTCTCAACATGTGGTATGCCTTTTGTTCACCCTAACTAATCCTTCCCTATCCCACTCCCTGTTTTCCGTGTTAACATGTGATTAACTCAACAAAATGGTGATATAATTTTGTTTGATTGTTATTTGTCAATGTTGATGGATTAATATTTAGCCCTGATTTGATAAAGACGGCGGAGACGGTCAAAACATGTGTCATCGTTAAAGGGCACCCGTTCACAAATATAGCACTTCATAAATTAAAAACCGACTGAGTGGAGATATCTTATTTGGAAGTATGGTGCATGAATGCAAGAGGTGTAACGTTAACTAATTATACAACTACCAAGATGCCTACTGTCACTGAGCCAATTGTTGGAACTGGCCATCCCCGTTTTAGGAGAGTGTACAGAAGAATCCTGTAACAGTGCCTGTTGCATTCGTCCACTGGAAAGGGTTGCATCATGCTCTTGGACCAGACCGGAACTCACTTGCATCTGCAGATACTGGATCCAACAGCAGGAAAACCCAACTACAGTGATCCTCCTTCAACCTGCCAAGTCTGAGGAAAACAAATTATACTTACCGGTGCCCTCATCTCCACGCTTTAAAAGTGTGTAAAGATCTTTGATATGATGCACAACTCTTGGCTTTGGTAACACATGTTCCAATAGCACTCCAAAAGATACAAAAGCATTTAACTCACCAGTAAACTCGGTTGACAGTCTTCTGGACCATCTTCACGTCCACTGGAACATTTCCCTAACTTTTAATGCAACTTCTAAAACTACTTGACAACTTTAGGGCACAAGGCCCCAGTCAACTTAGGGTTGGACTTAATGGGTTGCGATTCCTGTGAGCTGTTAGTGCAATTGTTAATAACTGACCTTTCAGTGGCACGTATGCTACTGGGAAAACAGAATTTTCCTTTTGAACCTGCAAAAATGAAATAAAGATGGTTTAATTATCCAACCTTGCCAGGTTCTTGTGCAGCGTTTCTTTTAAGGGTCCACAAATTGGGAGTGCTTCTCACCAAAAGGCAAGGTGTTCGCAGTTTACACTTTGAATATATATATTGTTTTATATTAGTATTGTTGTGTGATAGTATTGCCTGCTCTATTCATTTTTATAGTGTTTTTCTTGACCAATAATAAATATAGAATGTGTAAACCTCATCCAAGTGAATCCTGGGCTGCTTCCCTGTGTGGACTCATTGTGGACCCTTGTCCAAACTCGTGACTGCTGAGACCAAGCCTTCACCACTCTTCCATGCTACCTTGATTGGTTTGGCTGAACTCCCAGACTTTCCCCCTGTTCACTAACTAGGGTGTCCTCCTAAACTCTGTCCACCAGGCCAAAGTTTAGAAATCAATCTCAACAATGATAGACTAAGCATTCATTTCATGCTTGCCAACCCCATCTTAGGAAACTAGCTAATCTCACGTTTGTGCACCATGTCCGTTGTCAATAAAGGATGAAAAGCTCTTTAGTTTATACTTTGCATTAATTCACAATTCCGTTTTAAGAAATTGCGCTAACTAGAACATTAGTCATATTTCAAATTGTACTTCCTTACTTAGTTGCTATGACAGGTTCATCTTTGTAAAGAATTGTTGAATTTATCACTCTAAACCCAAGCTCCATCAAACATTGATATTTAAAACTTCTTACATAATTAATGTTAGTTTAATGGTCTCTTGGCAGTATACAGTCAATCAAACCATTTAATGATAGTAGACCAGACATTGTATTGCATCTTGATTAACAAAAGGTTGTACAATTCATAATCCATTGTCGTATTAAAGTAAAAAAATATTCTGGCTTCCATTTGTCTCAAAAGTTGATCAATAGCTCCTTTTCTGTCCCCCATTTCTGCTCACATTCCCAAGAAACAGATGCAGAGTATCAGATGTGTTCTGTTTAATCCAAGGCATGGCTAGAAGATATTTTTGGTCCTTCATGTTAATAGTTGGAACGTGATCATGTATCCTAAACATGAATTGCCCGCTTGTACCTCCAATATAGTTTATCACTAACATATTTGATCTCGAATACAACATGTTTACTTTTATAATCGATTGATTTGTATGCGTTTACCGTTTGTGTCCAATCTATAGCATACCTACAAATTTTACATTCCCCCCCATCTGTAGAATCCATTTTGTAATGTGTTTAACCATTTTTCCAAATGACTTGGACTAAGTAGCCACATTGGGCTTTGCTTTAAACAATCATGGGTTTCTTGTGCAAAAAGTGTAATGTTTCGGAATGTAGTCATTGCTTGTATATCTGTAGAATAATTACAATTGCATAACACTGTATTCAACGTTATGGATTTTCTCTTTTTTATCAAATAATTGTGATCTTTCACATACCTTTGTTTAGCTTTAGCAATTGCATCTTTATTATAACCAATAAATGTCTCAAATATATCTTCATGCATTTATTTTTTTATCGCTAGATTTTATTAAAAATGTAAGGATTTCTTTACATGGACCCAAAAATAGTGTCATCTTCCAGAGTAGTGACATTTGCACAACTAGTTCTGCAGAAGTCTGTAATGCCGACCCAATGCAACTTTTTAACTTTGAGATCATCACTGATGCTTTGACTGCTTTGATAATTTCAATTCTTCAATCTTTAGAGATTTGTCTTTTGACTTTGATCTAGCTATTCAAAGTAAGTATTGATCCAACGCAGGTTCTTTTAATTCTTTGTACCAGTCTTCTTTTTGTCCAAAGAGAAACCTTCTTTGTCCATTACTTTTTTGTTTACTTTTGACATCTCACAGTGTTATTCTTCTAAATCTGAACGTACATAGTAAAAAAATAAATGCTTTACAAGTTTCATCTTTTTCAATTTTTGGTTCAAATCCTACTCTTCTGCACTTAGTGATAATAAAGCTTATCGTCAATTGCTCATTTATGTTCACTCTTCTTAGACACATTGTCTGTTCCTCCTGTGGATTTGGTTTCAAATTTCTCCAATGCATCTCGATTTACATCATTCTCTATTTTTAAGGTTGCAATTAGATCTTAATTTTTTTCAAAGCAGTTTCAGCTTTGTCAGTTCATAATTCATCTAAGATCTCCAGAGACAGACCATACTGTCATCTCGTTCTTTAATTAGGGTGTTGGATATTAGTTCACTAGTTTCATCTAATCCAATGTCACCTCTTCCGGATCTTTTACCTGCTTTTTTCATACAGTAAGGTTTTCCTTTTTTGTTGCCCCATTTGCCCGTCTTATTAATGCTTTGCTCCAATATGCTGTTTTTCCCGATGCCATTAAGGGAACAAATGTTCCACTATTATCATGAAGGTTAGCAATTGCCACACCTGGATGAAATTGTGAATGTTAGCATGTTATATAACCCACTAACCGAAAAGCTCAAACTTTCTGCATACTTCACTCACTCAAAAACTCACACCCATCTCTCGCACAACAAGCCACACACACTTCACCACACTGCAACACATAAGCAGCACCAACAGCACACAAGGACTAACATTGACCCGATACTCACACCAAAGCTCAGCGCACAGTGTATACCGAGATGAAGCTGCCAACAGAACACCACTCTTTAATATCCTACTCCCTCTTCACCTTACTAACCAATCCCACCTTCTCGTTTACAGAACCGCCAGAGCGCCTGAGGACTAACTTCCTTGGTGACAGTGCGCAGTACAAATACCTTTAACATTTAACTATTAAAGAATTCTAATTTGTATGTTTCTGATTCTCCAATTACTGACCTAATTCTCTTAATGCCTTAATCATGTACATTATTGGAAAGATTGGTTTACAGGAAGCTTTCTACTCATCTTAATTCATATGATTAGTTTCTCCTTTTCAGTCTGGTTTTCACTCAGCCATTCTACTCTGATTACGCTACTAATCTTACTACAAATGGTCCATCTTGTTTTGGTAAGGCAAGTGCTGTTTTAAACTGTTGAGCATCCTGCTTTCCTTCATAGTCATCTTTTGAGGTTTCTGGGTTCTCTCATTGGTTTTCTTTTTGATCTTACTAATGACATAGTTGGTATCCTGGAAAGACACCAAGTAACTACCTTTCAGTGTTTCCCAGAGAGCAGCTTTTGGGCCTCTTAACTCAGTGGATAAGGCACTGATCTTGGTTTATCAGCACGTTTTCATGCCGATTCACATATTTTCTGGGGCCTTAACAACATTAATCTCACTGCCTTTCTGCTATTAATTCATGGCTGACATTACTGTCAGGATTGTGGGGGAATGCAGACACACTGTGGCCATAATCATTGGTGGGCTAATAAGCCCTGGTGGTGTAATTTACTGGACCCACCTGGACTACGTTACTCGGGATTCTGGCTGCCAGCGTGCATTGCTTCACACCAAGTCCGTATTGGCTTTTAAGGCCCATCTCCACCCACGCCTGGTGATTGATGTTTAGAGGCATGGGTGGAGGCCATCTTGGACAAACACTAATACACGGGAGGCTGCTTTCCCCCGTGCTGTGGCAGTGAACACTGTCTACACACCATCAGGCTGAATCAACACAGTGCAGCATTCACCCGGGACGCCTTGTGGTGCTCCCAGGCTTCAGGTATGTAAAGTATGAAAGAAATGCAATGTTTAGATGGTGTGAAGTTTAACACATGGCAGTTTTCTGGTTGGAAAGCACAAGCTAGAGATTTGGCTGTGCGATACTCATTGTATAGATTGTCCAAGTGCTCATGTCTTGTTGCCTTCATTTCATGCCATCATCCATGTTTATTTCATGAGTATCATGGCCCAGCTCCCTCTCCGATTTGTTGCCCCTGCCTTCATTACCAAATAGCAGCAACCGGGAGGCGAGAGCCGGCCCATTGAACAAGGCATTTACAACGAGCCCCTTTTGCACTTTCTCCATTCTACTCTCCCAGCATCCGCCTAAAATGCAGCGCTGCAGCCCGTCCGGAGCTGGATCCACCATCTGCCTGCATATTCAGCTGACCTTGGGTTAGCCAGGGTCTGTTTTTCATATGATGCACGCCAGCCTTGTGTGTACCGTAAATGAAGCTTTTTCTGCCACCATCTTTCTCTACAATTATGTGAAGACCTCTGAAAATGAAGATCTGCAGGCAAATGGACTTTCCTTTAGTTTAAATTTGACCTGGTGCTTTCTGCAAATTGCTGTTTTACAATGGCTTGGCCTTTCAAACATGGCTGCACCACGATCTGTGTGCCTCTCACCCCGGCCTGACCCAGCTCCCTCTCCCATTGGTTGCCCCTGGCCTCATTAGCCAATAGCATCAACCAGGAGGTGGGAGCCGGCCCATTGAACCAAGGCCCACAACGATTCCTTCCTTCCTCCTTTCCCTCCCTCCCTGCCTGCCTCCCTCTCCTGTCAAATTCCAACACTACCCCAATTGCTGTTCGGCGTAGTATTTAGTAGCTGCCTGCCTTTTGCAGCCATCTTGTCCTGCCCAGCCCCTCCCCCATCTTCTTTTATCTTATAACTTACTCTTATCATTTGCCGCTCGACCTCTGATAACAGCTCATCTGTCTCCTCCCTTCCCTCCTTGTCTACTCCTCCCTCTCCCTCCCCAGCACTACCATAAATAGTTGACCTTTTTAGAAAGTCACTTGTATTGTTCCTCTCCTTACCCTTTCTATCCACTCCCTCACCTCCCCTCCTTTTGTCATTCAAGCACTGCAACAATTGTCATCAGGCATAGTAATGTTACTGCTAGTCTGGTCTCCTTTTTTTCCCCCCTTCCTCTCCCTTAATGTTCCATGCACTTGGACTATCCGATATATGATATGATGGTTTTTCACATTCTGATTTGTTTCAAGGACCTATAAACAATTATACTCCCATGTTCCCTCCCTCCTTGAAGAGCTTTGAAACACATTGTGTATAGGCACTATACAAATAAACATGTACATGTTTCATCCATGAAGATCATGTTACATTCTATATTACTTTGCGTCATTCTGCTTTTGATATTCTTGTAAGAGTTACTGGTTGGGTGCTCAAGTTAGAGATCATGCATAACAGGATTTAGTCTTCATGTGAAACAGGGAGTAGGTTGAACAGGATTAGGTTGTTAGGAAGGGTGCAGGTGAGTGCAAGTAGTCACAAATAGTGGCTGCAGAGAGTATGGTGTTTCTGCCTAAGCTCCCCCATCCTATTCCATTATGTTACACCTAACCCTCTTTCTGGTTTCCCTAAACCTCACCTGCAACCTATCCACAACCTCTCCCAAATTCAACCAAGGTGGGAGGGGTTGTTCTCACAGGGCTTCTGTGGTTTGGGAGGGGGTGTCTATACTCTCCTCCCTCATAACACCTCCCCTCACCCCCCCCACTAATTTCGATGCCTTTACACGATTTAGGAATATATTTGCTTTTGCCAAGTGATTGGTTACACATTTGTGGTGGTAGAATTACTTACCCATTATGATCATCATGTTAGTTCATTGATCCATAGAGCTTTCCAATCAGAAAAACAATTTAAGAAACTTAAAAAAAAATTATATATATATATTTGCATACCCATGTGTGCCCACAGCAAAAATGCTATGATAGCAAGGCCATTCCATAGGCCTATTTTGCTTATGAATGTGGGACTAGCCCTGTCATACAGGCCTCAAAGATTGCCTCCAGGCTTCCCAAATTGTCAAGTATAGGTTCACAGAGCAGGGTAACCAGTCAACTTACATATATCTTGAAGACCAGCCCTTAAACAGCTTCTCATCAGTTTCAGACAGCAAAGCTACCTTCTGCTGGCTACACATGTGCATGTTCACGATTAGGAGCATCGCTGTATTTCTGATTACAGAAAGTCCAAGATCACTATACACACCTACAAAGTCGTTACCCTTGCATCTGCCAATTTTTGCAATAGCAAACATGTATAGATGTGTATGTGTAAACCACAACTGCAGCACGCTACGCTGAAAGCCTGCATGTGTCCGTTTATCACTCTCGTAATCGTTACCATGTCAGGCTCATCCAAGCACAATCCAACCATGTGACATACACAGAGGGAAAGTTGTAGGATTATTTTCATAAACTACACAGAGTCCAGTATCAAAGGACTTGCACCATAGCCCAACAACAACCGAAAATATTATATTAACCTTCACAGGAAGATGAGCCACCCACCCCCAGCTATCACCCCTCTGCCCCACCATCCCTTAGCCAGGAGCTGAGGCAACGATGGCTAAGGCACCAGGTACATAGGAACCAGACTCAGCAAATCTGATAAGCTCAGAGGGAAAATCAGAAAAGCCAGCCAGCAGAAATTGTTCCTACGATGGATGAAAAAGTTGAGGCAGCCCAAGACGGGGCAGACTAATAGCAGAAGCGGGTAGTGGCAGGGTTTGAAATTGCTAGGACCATTTAGCTCCTGGTTATAGCCAAAGGGAGCCTGGTTACCTTTAAACGCAGAGCTACACAGAGCCAATTGTGACACCCCAGTCAAGTGGCGCCATACAAACCACAGCTATGTAACATTAACTGTGTAGGTTTGGGAATGTGTATTCAAGAAAATAAAGGACACCCAAGACATTTATAGCATATTGGATAATATAAAATGGACAAAAGGTTAGAATTTGCTTCTTGCACAATAGTTAGATTTGCATGTACTAGCTCCAGGTTCGCGATGCAGATCCTGCCTAATGGGTGATCTAGATACCCAGGAGCTGCCTTTTTTCCTTCTCTGAAACCCCAATTTCAACCCATGTTAAGTGGTCTCCTAGCGTCCTTCTGGACAACAGCAGCTTCCTACCTCAAGGTCCTAGGACCAGTAGGTTACAATGGTAAGATGGTGGAAAAACGGCACAGAAAGTCCCAGCACACCTCATCTAGCACATCTGGTGAGGAGGATCAGGATGACAATTGGCCCATGAAGTATGTCCATAAGCGGAAACTGGGAGGAAAAGACAAAGGACTCTGGCTCCACCAATATGACTACCTTGTGCTACTATTCAGAAGCACAGTTTTGTGGCAAAGTCGTCCAGCAGATCTCAAACAGCCCTGTGGAATGCCCAGTGGCTAGCCTAGATGCACATTTAATCATGAACTGGGTTAATGTCAGTTCTCCAATTATACAAAAGGAAGGCACAAGGTGTCGGCGGCCAACAAATCAGTATGGCCCTAAAAACCACCAAAAACTCTGATCCACCCATAGTTTGCGTACTGGCCTGTCTAGGGCAAGAGACTAGTCTAAACCAGTCCAAGTCTCTACCAACAGTGCAGAGCTGGTTCTGTGCCTTTTTAACATATTGAAGGCCAAACACCAAAATAAGACAGATTTTTTGGGCAGATTGTATATGGCCTTCAACATGCAGAATTCTGATGCTACCATGACAGACCCACCCACCCAATACCCTCTGTTCTCCCAAATACAGTCCCCCTGCCGGTCCCCTCCTGGACTGGCAGGATTTATTGATAACGGTGTTTCACCACCCGAACTCCCTCCTACGAACCCCCTTCCCCCTCTATCCACCACTGGCACTAAGTCACCCACGACACCCCCTCACCCCCCACATACCCAACATGCTCCAATCTCAGCCTGTGCGCTATGACCCATTGCATGTCCCCTTGTCTTTGCTGCCTGCAACTACCCACTCGGCTCTGTGGCACTATGCTCCTCCTAGGTCCCTTGTCTCGCAACACGCGCCCAACACCATTCGTACCCACTCTACAGAGTACTCACCACACTGTATAGTGCTACCCAATATTCTAGACCAATCAGCCAATGCCACAACATTTGCCATCCACTCTCCCCCCCACCCCTCCCCAAACACGGATTCTTCCCGCTTTACACTATCCTACCACAGTGCACAGCACGAGTCGTCTTTCCTACTGTCCAACCACTCGGCTAAGGCTGTAAGATAGCCATCTTGCTCGGCTGCAAGATCCACCCCTCGCAACTTCAATTCTCTAGGTACATCCACCTCCATCCTGCCTCTTTCCCCAACTCTCACTCCAAGAGTCTGACCTACTCTCACGCCACCCTGGACAGCACATCTCTCCAAGGCATATCCCTCCTACAAAGACTATACTCCAGAACACTCACTTGCTCCTACCACCACCTCCTAGAAAAGTTAGGTTTGATTCCCGTACACACAAGCCCCTACCCAAAACCACAGCCTGCTTCCTTTTACACACCAGCTCCTTAACCCCAGAATACAGATTTTCGCAAATGTGCCATCAACAACAGCTCTGTAAAGTGTTCACCCCATCAAAATCCATGACCTTATCCTTTAGTCTCAGCTAGACATCCTAGCCACCACTGAAATCATGGCTACACAACGCCTCTGGCCCCCTACTGTCACTGGGCATCCCCTCTGATTATACCATCCACAGATGTGACCGCCTGAACACAAAAGGCGAAATCCTCTTATTAGTCAGTGCACCCTACTCTCCACACCCGGCTATGAAATGCTGCTCTTGAAACGCACCACTGACCCACAAACAACTTCAACGTGCTCCTCATTTTACAGACAACCTAATGGACCCAGCACTCCAGACCTTGACATACCCCTACTACTCACACAATTCATGAAACCCTCCATCAAGTTAATCATCCTGGGAGACCTTAACTTGGGCTAGAATGATGCCAACACCACCAAGGCTTCAACGCTTTCCACTGCCCTCAGCAATATGAACTTCTCCCAACCTTAACACCCTAACGCACTCAAAAAGATTGCATCCTTAACTGGATCCTCACAACCAAAGTAGCCATTAACATCTCAGACATCAACCAAGTTCCCTGGTCTGACCACTCGCTCATCCATTTCGACCTTTACTCCGACTAAACCACACAAACTTCCTGCTGTGTCACTCAGCAAGTCAATAACACTCGCAACTTGAAACGGGAGGACCTCATGCCCTCTCTTTCAGCCTTGCTTAGCTCCTCTCACCTTGCTCAGAACATAACAGCAAACAACTTCGCTAACGTCCATCATACAAGCCTACTACAGGGTGTCGATCAGGTTGGCGCGATCAAAAGCAAAATTCCTAAACTTCACAAACCCAACAATACCTGGTTCAAGGAGGATCTAGTCCGCCTTTGCAGAGACAAGCAATCTCTAGAAGACTTCCGATATATATGATATGACATTTATAACGCGCCTATACATAGGTGTTTCAAGGCGCGTGCAAGAATAGCCCACTGCTAATAACTGCTTGGCACTTAACAGCTTTCTGAGAAGTAAGGGCGAGAGTGAGAAAGCGGTTATCAATTGTAAAGCCAACAGGCTCAATGACAGATTCTCCAACACCACCTCCAGCAGCAGAGACCTTTTCACCATCCTCAGAGTCAAGAGACCCCTATGCCCCTGTCCCCCTCTATCTCTGCCACACGCAATGAAAGTTTGGGGTACCACGATTCAAGATGGCCTCCCCAGGAAAAAAGTTGCTTACCTCTAAGATTAACTCCAAAAAAGGCCTCCTAGCCAGCAATGTATCGTCACCTGAGCTTGCTGCCCACACCAGCGAGCCAACACTGCCACATTCACTTTCACTCTAGTTATGCAAAAGCAAGTTATCAGCACCATTAAAACACTGAAACATTCCAACTGCAAAAGGGAGACCCTGCCCAGCCCACATTAGTTAAGCTCTGTGCATCTACTTTAGCTTCCAACACTGATTTTGCTAACGTCTTCTTCACAGCTAGTCTTGTACCCACAAACAAAATCTCCTTTGATAGCTCCTTAGTAAAATAAAAAAATAAAACATCCCTTGATCCTACTATCCCTACCAACTACAGACCTATCACTACAGTCCGTTTACTGCTCCAAATGCTCAACCGGCCTGCCTTTAGCTAAGTCCAGCATTTCCTCAAGCAAATTCACCTTCTTGGCACCATCAAATCCAGCTTTCACCCCAAGCTCAGCACAAAAAGTGCCTTAATCTAAAAATCCCAATGACTTACCCCCGACTCCGGCAATCTAGAAATCCTGTTTTAGACCGCTCTGCTGCATTTGACCTATTCAAACATGACACATTAAGACTCCACTTCAGTCCGCATTTCCACTTCTGCTGCAAAGCATATACCTGGATCAACTCCTCTGAGTGATCGTACCACTTGTGTATTTATCAGAGAATCTGCAGCTGAATCCATCCCTGCTCCCTTGGGTGTCCCGCAAGGATCGTGCCTCTCTCCTAAGCTCTGTAACACATATACAAAGCACCTTTTAAACTGCATGATGGTAGGAACATTATTTACACTAACTTTGCTGACGACACCCAAATGCTCATCCCAATCACGGGTGTCCCCATTAGAGACACTCCCCCCCCCCCCCCCCCACCCTCCCCCATCAAGGCAGTTTACAGCACTATCCAAAAATGGATGGCCACTCAAAACTTAAGCCTAAATGATGAAAAAGCAGCTTCTCATCATTGGCTCGCCTTACCGGCTCAAACACCTTCACTCCATCTGTACCGATGGGTCCAACATCCCCCATCCTCAAACTCAGAAAAACCTGGAGAGTCCACCTCAAGACCCAAGACAGGTCAATGCCCTAACTTCCTCGACTGCAAGACATCTCCCCAAGTAGGCAATTCCTCTCTCGCAGCAACTACCTCACTTTGGCCCGTGCTTTGATACTCTCCAAATTGGATTGCTGTAGTGCACTATTCAAGGGCACAACCTCACCAATTTGTCCAAACCCCAACGACTCTAAAATAAAACACTTCATGCCACACTTGGATTCAAACTCTGAGCACATCACAGCCATCAGAGGAGAATTCCACTGGCTCCCCATCAAAGCACGTGTTGCTTTCAAAACACTCGCCATCACACACTGGTGCCTCAGGCAAGAAGCCCCTGAATACTGTTGGGAAGCAGGGACGAAGGTCCCCAGATGATTTAGGATGAGGTGACTGCAGAAGAAAATGCTGTTGGGGAGTCAGGAGAATGGAGGGGACATGCTTATAGAAGCTGTATTATAGTGGAAAATGTAGTGAATTTTAGCATTAGACTCACGTGTTTAATGAAACACCATTTTAGACAAGTAGATGTCATTTTTTATTAACCTGGTGCCAAGGCTATGAGCGTATGCTCTCATATGCTATGAATTAGCATTACAATCGTTAGAATCAGGAACTGGACATTTTTAAGCCTCTACAGGAAAACATTGACAGATCATCCCGGCAATTCACATACTACGCCGGAAATATTTGTCAAACCAGATCTTGAACACATGGAAAAAGGCATGTGTCGAAATAATGGAGAATGAAGATATAAAAAGGTAGATGCTTCTCAATCGACCCGAAGTAGTAAAATAAATAAAAACGGAACGATTCGATTTGTATGATACACTTGAAAGCCCAATACAACCTTGCTCTAAATTGCAAAACAGAAGCAAGTGCATTGAATCAAATACCACAATATCTCCAAAAGTGTCCAGCCAGTATCATAAGGGACACCTTCCTAGGGCTCCGGCTAAATTTACTGCCAACTGGAGAAGTGCTGGTAAGGACTAAACAGCTACCAGAGGCATTGATATTTTGTAGATTCAGTTCTCAACAGGACCAAATGGAGACAATCCAATATATCATGACCTGTCCCACCCTCAACATTAAAAGACAATTGTTCAGAGATATGCTTCCTCAGTCAAGTATGGAATAAGACACAAACGAGAGATGGGCACAGATTGTTTGTGGCGATAACAAAGTTCTTATTTTTAGAATGATTCAATTTTGGACCACCATAATTTCCAAAACCACCAAAGAGAAAATGGTAGATGCTATACAGACATGATAGCAGAGAACGGAGATGACACTAGATCTTGTTGTCTTATGTTATGCATAAGTTAGTAATTTGGTATATGAAATAAAGAAAAAATATATAACAAACTTAACATTTAAAAAATAAAAATATGCTCACAGTTAGTCCAGAGGCTTAGAAGGGTGTGTTTGAGCCTTTTACTCGCAGCCCCGGCAGCTTCACAGCAGGTTAATATCTTAAACAGACACACACACACACACACACACACACACACACACACACACACATATCTTAGTAGGGCATGCAACCCAGAAAGAATGTGCCCTGCAAGGCCAAGAGAGCGCTGAAATGGATCTTTGAAGAAGTTATGAGAAAGGGGTTGAACACTCCAGGCTTTCACTAGTGCAGATTGTTATGTTATAGTGGCCCAAGACCCCCCCTCCCCTAAGACAAATATTCGAGTACACTGGCCAACCCAAGACCCCTGACCAAAAAACTAACCGATCGGTCAAAAAGGTAAGAAAGTAAGGGG
Organism: Ambystoma mexicanum; assembly: GCF_040938575.1. Lineage (NCBI taxonomy): Eukaryota > Metazoa > Chordata > Amphibia > Caudata > Ambystomatidae > Ambystoma > Ambystoma mexicanum. The sequence continues at coordinate 493,519,780 of NC_090936.1, read as the reverse complement.
TGGGGGAGAGGGGGGACTGCCCCCACCATCAGATCATGTGATTTGCACTGCGAGGTGCCAAAGGAGAAGGTAACATACTGCGTGTGGGAAAGGCATGGCGAAGCCGGCATGTCTCGGAAAGGAGCGAGGTGTTAAATTAGTTTTAAGAAATTATGGCAACCTCAAAAGTAATGCAATCGCTCACTACTTCAAGAAATTTATCAGGACCTGGCTCTGACAAATATGAGCAAAGAATTCTGTTATTCCATGCCTTTGCTGATTCTACGGCATGTATTATTTCTGCTCTTGTACAAAACGCTGATATACCCTTGGGTCTTGCCGTTACAAAAATAAATAACCCCTCCTTACCCCCACCAAAACATAGGCCACTAACTTCAAAAATCAGATCTTATTAACAAAGAAAATCGAACTATGTTTCCATAAAAAGGTACTGGAAATAAGGATCAGAGAAAATAAACAGGGACCACAGGGAAAAGATAACCTTAACTAATTACTAGTATGCAGGAATGCCATCTGTGAGGGGTTCCATGTTTTTTTGCTGAGTTTTTTTACCGCGGTGTTTTTTTTGGGAAACATTTTCTAAAAAATTCACAACAAGCTGGATACTTGTTCTGCACTTTTTAACCAGGAAGTTGTGCAGAGAGCACTTGCTGGGTCTGTCACTTAAACTGATCAGGTACCTGGCTGTCAGCGGTCCCTCTGCTTTCAGCAATCATTGCCCAGTCAGCCGATCAACCTCTGTGTCCCAGGGATGGTTGCTTTTATGTCCTTGTACCTGGAGATGTCCTCCCCAAAGTGCTTTATATGCAACCATTGACAAGGAGCACAGTATGCATGGGATCCTGGAGAGAATCTATGATGGCGGGATGCTTCTGTGGACTGGTGGTTTTCTCCCAACTATTCTTGCTCTACTCTTGTTCAGAGCATCCAGAGGGACGGAAACTGCTCTTCTGAACACCAGTGAAGCACTCATAAAAAGTCTCCATGACACCCTCTGTATCTCGAAGCGGGGACTAGACTGGCTGATCTCCTTCCTAACTGACTGCCCTTCCAAAGTCCTACTGGGCACCTTCTCCACCTGTGGCATCCCTCAGGGGTCCATTCTTTCGCCTTGGCTCACTAACATTTACCTTACTCTGCTGGCACGCCTCATTTCCTCCTTCTCACCCAACTTCCAGTGCTATGCTGATGACACCACCCTTCTTCAAACTTCCTACAGATGCCCATGAACTCTCCATCATCCCCCCACTGCCTCTCAGCCATCCAGGGCGAGTACCTTCAATGATATCTGCCTCAATGCCAGCATAACAGAGATCCTTGCTATTGGGACCCCAGCACCCGACTTCTTCCCTTCACTTTGGCCTTCTCCCTTGGACTCTCCCCCTGCTCCCTCTTCAGAAGCAAGAAACCTCAGTTATCTTTGACTCCTCCCTCTCCTTCCTCCCTCATACTCTGGACATTTGTATTTTGTTTATTTTTATAGTGCGCCAGGCCCTAAGGCATCAAGGCGCACAAGTCCCACTATCAGCTTTTCCTTCTGAAAAGAATTCACAGAGACATGTTACCCGGGCTCTGGTTCCCTCTAGGCTGCACTATTGCAATAGCCTCCTCCTTAATCTACCTTTGTTAAATCTGCGATCCCTCCAGCTAATCCAGAATAGGGCAGCAAGACGTATCCTTGGGCTCAAGCCCATGGACAGCATCTCTCCTGCCCTACAAAGTCTTCACTGGCTCCCGATTGCAGCACGGATTAAATTCAAATCCTTCTGCATCATCCACATGGCTGTCTGGGTCTCGGGACTACCATCTCCAACTCTTTCTAACTAAATATTCCCCCTCTAGAGACCTGTGTTCCTCAGGCACCAACTCATTGTGTGTAAAGCGGTTTACTGAAACAGAGCAGGTGGTCGATCACTTTCCTCAGCGGGCTCCATTCTTTGGAACAGTCTCCCCATACCTCTTAGTCTTGAGCAGGACCTCCTGAAGTTGCGGGAAAGCCTCAAGACCTTCCGCTTTACCTTTTCCCTCCCTCCCCAGCTAATCGCACAGTAGTTTGATTGGTGTGCAGGGCCCTTCTGCATCCTCAAGGCCCTGACCTCCCACATTTTATCATCCAAACTGCTGTCTATCCTCTGCACTTGACTCAGCTCAACCTCCAGCACTGGAGGTTGCACTTACCTTTCTTCATAGCACTTCACCTGCTATCCATGGGCACCACAGCGCCTACCCTCAGGCCTCCAGATAAGGTGCATACCAGGCCTTTTTATGCCTGAAAATCGTGTAAATACGACAACTTAATTATTTTCCTGTGTACATTTACACACAGGTTTAGAGAAGAGGTCAGTGCAAAGGTCAGGTTACTTGATAGACACCAGAAGGCTTCTTTAGATGTTTATTTACATGGATGGAATTGCAAGCCATGGAAACAATGCATTTCCCTGAAGCCTTTCAAAAAATGAAACTGCACATTGTGATCAAAGGAATGGTTTCTTTCCAGTCTTGCACAATTGTATTTTTCAGAGTTCCTGTGCTGTGTGCGTTTTTACACTGTTAATTTACACTTTATAAAAACAGTGTGTAAAATGATGACTATGCACAATCTAGTTTACATCCATTCAACCTTGCAGTTAATGGGGTACATTACTACAAATGGTCAGTGGCTTTAGAGTCTTTTCTCAAGGGCGAGTGATTGTCATTACACCAATCACAGGTGTTCTAGCCTCTCAAATCTTCAAGACTACAATTAAAATATCCAAAACCTGACTCACCAGGAAGAGCTGTTCTAAAACAAACCAATCAAAGTTACACTGGTAATAGAAAAACAAATTCAGCAAAACCTGTCCCAGTGATAATTCAGATAGGTATTTAACTTTATGTAGTGCTACATACATGGTTCGACCAACATCTAGGCACTGTGATTATTATACCTCAGTTGATATTCAGTTAACTGACCTCTGAAAGATGTTAGCCAATAAGATAGCTTAGCAGGTTGAGCACTCATTGCTGCGATATGTGCGTGATCTGTAGGTTTGAATCCCGGCAAGGCCATCTGAGCCTTTCATCCTTTCAAGGTCGATAAAGGAGTTCAGACTTCGGTTTAGTGATAAATATGTTCTACGTATAACCCGTTGCCAAAGGTGCTATACAAATGACCATTTGTCCATGATATTAGATATAGAAATTAGCATGGAATCCTTGCTTCCCTGCAATGTTGTATCATAGCATTGGCATACCATTAGGTAGCAATAGCTACAGGAAATGAGGACTTTCATTAAACATCAAAAGACAATTCTGCTATTGAACCTCAAGACGCACAATACAATTCTAGCTTGCTTTACTATGTAATTGGCTAGGTTTTTGTGTTTTCAACATTTAAATATATACATGACGGATCAAATGGGCAGAGAAATAAATGAAAGGTGTATTATGTCAATGCAGAAAGCTGCAGCATAGTAATGATTTCCATACAGTTTTTGCATGCGTCGGCTGGATGTCACATACGTTTGACTCTTGCGAAGGAGAAAAGTCATTTTTACTCTCTTAAACTCACATTTACTCTCAAAGTTTAAAAATAGGGAGTAAAATACTCCCACCTGAAAATCTTATCTGGAACACTGCCTACCCTATTACCCCTCTCCATTTGCATGTTCTGAACACTCACAAGGCATAGTTGGTTCGCCTTCCCCTCCCCTTTGTTTCTTATATTGTTGTATTTAACTTTGTTGTAATTATATGGTCTACCATCCCATCCCCTCCCAGTTGCTCTGTAGGCACTTTTAAACAGCATTTGCTTGCTGTATAAGCACCCAATAAGTGAATAATAAATAAATGTGTCGATCCAGCTCACTGTTGACTCAATTCAATGAAAGCCATCGACTCCACTGTCTCGACACTGATTCAAAGAGCAGAAAAGCTCCTAGATGCCGTTCACAACGCAGTCAAGGTCTTTGAAGAACGCCCGTCTCCATAGCCTGCCTTAAAGGGCCCTAATGAAATGTATACCACACTTAACGCCATTCATTGACCTTGACTTTGCACCTCCGTCTTCAGACCCTGAATGCCCTTGCTTGCTTAAAGGGGTGGGTTATGTTATTTAATTGGAGCGTTTGTATTTTTAAGTATTCTATATTCCTAGTACGTTGGACATTTCTATTTTGGCACCACCATTTGGACTGCTTCTGTGCAAGCTCCCATCCCCCCCTGAATAATGTAGCAGGTCCTCTGTGCATGTAACCATAAGAGAAAGAGGTTTGGGTTGTACCAGTTTCAATTTAAGGTTTAAGATCACTGCTGATTAAGCAGTAGTGTGTGATGAGCAGGTGTTTTGTGGCAATGGTGTCTTTATAATTGGCCCTGCTTTTTAGCGCTAACTATATAAAAACCATACTATTGTGTTGACCTCTTATGTGGGAAGTTAATATTTTATCTTTAGAATCGCTTTGTTCTTGTTTGACCCGTAGGCACTATGCACTTTTGAAAAGAGCAGTTCTCCTTCACTGACCGGCGGAAAGAATTGGAACAAACGGTTTCACCATGCTTTGAATGGAATTTTACACTTGACCTTGATTTAAACTTAAGGTACGCCACTATTTGAATTCCTTGAATATAATTAATGGAGGCTGATGTAACTGATGGACATGCCATTATTTGCATTAGTTGAATGGCTTTGATTTCTGTAATGTAGGCCGTTGTCACTGATAGGCAACCGTTAGCAACTATTCTTGATTACTTCTGTAGTAATTAATGTACACTCTCTGGCGCACTGATCCCGGGTGGGACCCCTCTAACTGGGATGACTCGGATTAACATCCTTTATAGATGTCTTTGAACTGCACCCAATTGGATAGACCAATACATGTAATGTTTATGTGAGATCAATAATAATTACTTTGTTTAATTTCTAATATATGAACATGTTGTGTATTGAAACAGCTCTTTATGTTTATTTAGGTTCCGCAGTCCAAATCAACTAGGCTCAAGAAGAAGGGATATGTATCCCGAAACGCGTCAGCCATAAATTGTATACATGGACTATCATTGCTTATTGTTTTCATGGTACTTTTTAGACAGTCATTTTGGCTTTTTGTACACTAAGGCTTTATGGTTAACTAATTGTGACTATAATTAAAACCACCTTTTGGTGTCTTTATGAAATCATTGAATGTTTATCTTTATTATCTATCTAATTTGAAAACTATTGTTTAACTATTACTAATGCTTTTGAAAGTTTGTTGAACCATCTTTTGATGGATTTATGATAGAGTGCAGGGGACGGGAGGGTTCCTACTTTTGGATCCTCGTTTTTCCTCTACATATACTGTTGCAGTGATCCTGTGCCAGGTTCACGTTTCCTCCCCCGCACCTCAAAAAAAGTATTGATATTACTTTACACCATTGATTAAACTAACTTCTAAATATACAATATTAGGGAGTGCTTCTACTGATCCACCCTTTTTCACAATGGTGTCTTTGGCTGCCTGAGGTCTCCCTTCAGTGTACGTATAGAATTTCCCATTGTAAAGAGGGATTGGACCAAAGCTGTAGGGAGAGGGTCCTTAAACCCTCCATGCCCCGATGCAAGCGGTCTCCGAAAGTGGCTGCTCTCGATGTGAGTGGAGAATCTACTCCATGGTCTTGTCTTGTTCCCCTTGATCTGAAGGAGCCCTGAGGAGCTCAATTTCAAGAGGGCTGCCATTGTCAGCCTTAGATGACTAGAATTGCCAGCAATGTGCCCCCGAAGTTTGGTTGAGTTACTATATTCAATTTTTCTCCTGTGGATTCTCTCAATTCCTGCATATTTCCAACTGACATTCATTTATTGTGTGTCCCAAGACCCTTGCTCTCAGTCTGCTTGGAATACAATCTTGTGACTTGTGGGAGTTCTTTTATCTGCATTATGACCAAGGACAAGGCCTGTAAACAATGCCTTCAAAGCAAAATTAATTCATATGCCACACATTCTGCTCCGTGGGGGGCCTCCCATTTTCCATCTGGGAGCATGCTGTGTCGGACAAATAAGCGAACCCCTGGCTGCAGGACATAAAGCAGAAATTAACTTCTTCATGATCCTCTAGGAGGATAAGTTTGATACCCTGTGCATTGATGTGGGCCTCTTCGTATAGGATTTGCATAAGATCTCTGCACAGATGGGTGCAGTAGAGACAAGGATCCCAGCTAAACCTGTGCTCCCTGGGGCCCCACTCTAATTATGAGTTTGAGACTGATGCAATATTACAGGTGGAAGATAGAAAGGGTTCCCTGGAGCTGCATGAAGTAAAGTTTCTGGTGTCCCCGGACTTCACACTCAATACAAAGAGCCAGGAAATCCTTTCAAGATGTCAAATGTTTCCGTATATTTCTTCGAAAACAGCTTACCCGAAAAACAACTTACCCAAGATGTACGATGTTTACGGATTCCCAGAAATATACGGAAATGCTTTTAAACATTCATTGACCCACAGCACAAGTCCATTGCTGCAAGTATTCTCTTATTACTTTTCCCGTGTTTGTAAGAGATAGCATGCCGCTGTCAACAAAAGAAGAAACGGGACAGTGATGTCAGCCAGCACTCTTCATGCCCACATGGTGTTTATAGGGAATGCTCTGGCATGAGATGCTATCCCTTTCTACTCCCCCTCCCCATTCAGGATTGGCTGTTGGGCAGATACTTTGATGGGTTAATTCCAATGGAGATGGCTGTTTTGGCATGGTCCTTCAGTGGTACTGGGGTGGAGTCCAGTTGTAGCTGCTTGTGGCTGACAGTTTAGACAAAGCGTTAGTGGTCCTTCCTGAATCTCCGGTCTGTTAGCATCTTAAGGATAACCTCAGACTATCCTAAAGTGCACGGGCAAGAATGTCTCCCCGCCGCCGCCCATTTTGTTTCTATTGAACATCCTCAGGTGATTTGGACAGAACGACCAGAGTGCTCCTTCCATGAATGCATTGCGAGTTGCTGGCATTTTCCATTTCCATATACCAACTGATGAGACAAAAACTGTGTTTACCTGTTTTCCGTCCGTTTGCCCGCTTAGTTTGATGTTAATTTCATCAGCACACATTTGTTTCACGAACCAAAGCGTACATGTTCGATTTAGCACCGTTGCAAGCATCTTCAAAGATATTGCTATTTCGGTTTACATGTCCATTTTTGAATAATTTTCCTATCCGAAGAATTATTTTGGGGGAAATCACATACATCTGTCAAAAAACACCTTTCATCCGTGAACATTAAATAATCACTTTATTATTATCCAGCAGATCTTACTCCACGATCGCCGCATGACCTTCTCTGATCCGAAACTTGCATGGAAATAAGTTGCACACCACCAGAAACCATCGACCGCATGGTAAAAGGGGCTGCAATGATTGGCAGGGGGACGCAAAAATCCTTGAAAACCAAATGGAAAAACAAAGTTTAGGTGTCCCATAAATAGGACAGCAGGACTCCCAAAAACTGAATCCTGCCCCCATAAATGTTGTTAGCCATTTCTTACCTGACAAGTCATCTAATTATACAGGATCATAGATAAGATTCACTATTAAAAAGGTAAAAACAAATATTCTTTCATCGTGATTTTTTTTTTTAATACCAGTATCTGAAATGGCCACAGTGTTTGAGTCAATGATAAGCCTCCTAAAATATACATAATAGGAATCTCAAATCAACCACAACTACAGGAAGCACTATTGCAGCCCCATAGCTGTTTTGAAGTACACAACCTCTACCCACTTGTAGGCTTGGGTTATAACGATCAAGCAAAATCTTTCAGTCCTAGGTTTATTGTGCGAGATTACATTTCTAAATTGGTAATCCTTAAACCTCCTCCAGCTCAGTAAATAGTAGCTTTAACCGAGACCCGAAAGCCAGCTCATAGGTTGGGAAACTTAGGTTTAAGCAGTGTGAGGAGCCAGGAATGAAACGTGGACACAGGAGAAATATGTTTGTGGCTAAAGACCTTTACTAAAGCAAATGGGAGGGGGGTGTAAATCCCCCTCTATCCCTAACCTAGGAGGTATTTTCCATACCACAAACACAAAACGAATTGGTTGGACCTTTGTCAAGATGTGTTTAAAGTCCCTAACTCTCTAAAACTTAGGTGTAAAAGGTACTGTCTCTTGATTTCTCAAAGTGCTCAGATGTTCAAATCCACCGAAAAGGTTTCCAATGGACAATATTCACAGTGCCAGGGAATGGGTCCCTTCACTAAATTTCTTGTACTAATACAATAATTTCAAAACTAAAGAATAATGCGAACTCTCAAGTGGTTAATAACCACTGAACAGGTTATCATGTCTGTTCTTGCGAGAGAGGGGCGCCCGCTACCTTTGTATAACTATTTTTTAAGGAACCTGGGATTGGTAACCCTAGGTCTCCTGGGGGCAACCAGACGTGGTCTCCCTCTCACTGTGCTTAGAGAGGCATCAGCTTCACCTCACTGATGATCCCCAACAAGGGTGAAACACGTGTATGGGGTTGCTGGTGGTACTCTCGTTCAGATTGGAGTTGCCATTGTATTTCGGTGCTGGACTGCCCCTGGGCAGGACAAAGACTGATATGCAAATGGATATTTCCCATCTGTGAAAGGCACAGTGAGTAAAAGCAGTGGCTGCGAACTCTCAAGTGGTTAATAACCACTGAACAGGTTATCATGTCTGTTCTTGCGAGAGAGGGGCGCCCGCTACCTTTGTATAACTATTTTTTAAGGAACCTGGGATTGGTAACCCTAGGTCTCCTGGGGGCAACCAGACGTGGTCTCCCTCTCACTGTGCTTAGAGAGGCATCAGCTTCACCTCACTGATGATCCCCAACAAGGGTGAAACACGTGTATGGGGTTGCTGGTGGTACTCTCGTTCAGATTGGAGTTGCCATTGTATTTCGGTGCTGGTCTGCCCCTGGGCAGGACAAAGACTGATATGCAAATGGATATTTCCCATCTGTGAAAGGCACAGTGAGTAAAAGCAGTGGCTGCGAACTCTCAAGTGGTTAATAACCACTGAACAGGTTATCATGTCTGTTCTTGCGAGAGAGGGGCGCCCGCTACCTTTGTATAACTATTTTTTAAGGAACCTGGGATTGGTAACCCTAGGTCTCCTGGGGGCAACCAGACGTGGTCTCCCTCTCACTGTGCTTAGAGAGGCATCAGCTTCACCTCACTGATGATCCCCAACAAGGGTGAAACACGTGTATGGGGTTGCTGGTGGTACTCTCGTTCAGATTGGAGTTGCCATTGTATTTCGGTGCTGGACTGCCCCTGGGCAGGACAAAGACTGATATGCAAATGGATATTTCCCATCTGTGAAAGGCACAGTGAGTAAAAGCAGTGGCTGCGAACTCTCAAGTGGTTAATAACCACTGAACAGGTTATCATGTCTGTTCTTGCGAGAGAGGGGCGCCCGCTACCTTTGTATAACTAAAGAATAATCAAGTTCCTCAGAATCAAAGAGGATCACCCTCTACCTTTGGTGTATTCACAGATCTCGGGAAACTGCTCCATTACCCAGGTTCGCTTCACCTTTAATATTGTGCATGTTTTAAAGTGCAGGTTCTAAAGTCACAAGTTTTTGGGCATCTTCCTTGCCAGGTTTCTCCTACATTTAAAATAGTTAAGGACGGTCCATGCCCTTGAGATTAAGATTCTCTTTACACTGTAATTTGCGCACACACACACACACACACACACACTTGTCTTCACATGGTTCCTGCCAGGACTTTAAACAAAACATTTTCCCTTTAATATTAGCCCATCGCTGGTTCATCAAACCTTATTTCATACCATTCTCATAATTAATTACATATTTACTTTTTCACAAACGGCGGTTATAACTTCAGACAGTTCACAAGTTGAGGGGTTATCATCCTCTCCCGGAAGTGGCTTCCCTTTTAAGGGGTATGGGCCTTTCCTTGTCCAAGCACCTTCAATTTTAGTTTGTTTCCTCCTTTAAGGACGGGGTTCAATAGCCTGTTTGTAGTTTGCTTTACAATTACTTTGCTTCTTTAATGGCCTCCCTTTTGGTCTCGCTGCATTTTCTTGGAGCAACACACTTTGTTCAATGACCGGTAACCCACTCAGTGCTCCACATAAGATTTGGAAGTGGGAGTATGTTACTCCCCATTTTTTTAAAGTTGGAAATAAAATGATGTTTTTGGGAGTAAAAATCTAACACCAATTCCCAATTAGAGTACTTTATAAGCGATTAAAATTATTTACCTAAAACAAACATTTCATATGTATTTCTTTGCACAATTATTAATGCACATTAAAAGATACAGGTTTACTTCTTACAATCAGGCAGTTACAAAAGAAGTTCCTTCCAGTGGCACTATGTGCACTACTGGTCCATACATTCAAGGAGCTGTTCGGGTGAAAGCAGGGGAGCAAGATTCTACATGGCTTTTCAATATTTTTTGTTGGGAGTATTTTTACTGTTTATTTTTAGGAGTATTTGCCAATTTGTAGTGCGTAAACATGGCCAATACACCCCTTATCTGTAGGGCTGAACCCACTTGCATTCTTTGGGCATACCGGTTGTTTCAGGCCACCCCTCGCTTCGGTTCCTTTCTCTTCGTTACTCTTACAGAGCGGCAAACGGTTGTAGGCAACCAGGTAAACCACTCGTTTCTCTGACCTTCCCTGTTGCATTCAGCATTTGCTTCAGTCTGCTTCATTTTGTGGACTTCCCCTGCACCTTGTTAAGCGATGCACTCTCACAGAATTCCACTTCAAGGTGCATGGTTCCATTGCCCTTTCCTCGAGCAGTGAACCGCCTGCACCTGGGCTTTGCCTTGCTGTGGTTGGGTTTGCCTCCAAACTGTCTGCCCAAGTGGGTTTCCCTATGTGCCGGTATGTTTGTGAAGCAGCCTGCCATCTGCAGCTCTCCTCTATCAGCACTCGGGCGCACATTTAAACTACCCAGCATGATATGCATTTTTAAGCAACTAGACTGCTGTCAGTCGCCCAGTCTTATTGACCTTCATTGCTCTATTGTTCCCTCTCGTCTGTGGCGAAGGGACCATTTCTTGAATGACTAAGGAAGTGGCTATTGAAACTTCATTGGGAGTTATCACTGCTCCTTGCCCCTTCCTCATCCCAGTTGTCACTATACTACTCATAGTGGGATGTTGGGTAGTATCCATAGTAGATCTACCAAGAGATTGGGGAAGAGTACAATATGACATTAAGGCATGTGGACTACAGGAAACATCCGTGAAAAGAAAGAGTGGGTCTGTGGTTTCCTCCAACAACGCCCAGTCATCTCCCAGAGGTTCACCTCCCACCAGGTGGTCCTCCCTTATAGAGCCACCCCTAGGGTCAGGTAGCAACTGCGGTACCCTGGCCACGTATGCGAAGGCTACGTTGAGGAAAGAAGTGAGGACATCAGATTCATCACAGCAGTAACACGTGTAGTTGGGCTTTCCCGGTTGGTAATGGCTTTCAGACTAAGATGAAGGCGTGAGTAAAGTCAGGTCATTTCAAAAAGGGCTTGAAGAGCAATAACCACCAGCAAGGGCAATTACCACAAGGTAAGTGCATCTTTAAGGGTGTTCAACACCCCAGCATGTTGCCTAGGGGACCAGTAAACTGGTTTAGAAAATGCCAAGCAATTTTGTTTGCAAACAAACTAGGTTATCCTATCTTCATTTCTCTTGCTGTGCATCAGTGGGGCAAGACTGCCAACCGTAGCAGAGGAAAGGACTCAAGTTCGGTGAGAATGCTTGATGGTATTGGGTGAAGACTGGAAAACATGACCAGTACTGGGGTGGTGAAAGGTAGGGTGAACAGAGGCAGCTAGTGGGCTTAAGGTGTATGGAAGTGGTGGGGGGAGTGAAGAGCCTGATGGCGTTCCCCTGCAGATACAGAGGTAACCAGCAGCGCTGGGAGGTCGCAGGGGCATAGTTATGGAACAGAAGAAACTTCTTCTAGTGAAATTAGCAATATACTCAACATAAAAGACATTAAGTGGAACTGTGTTAATGCGAGAAAGAGAATAACGAATACGATTGAAAGAGAAGTCATTGAGAACTGGGCACAAATACCCCAGAAAGAGGGAAAGTACCCCAAGGTTTACGAAGGAAAGAGTGGAGCAAACCAGAAAGACAATTCTAGGAATATGAATGTGAAGTGAAATCAAGTAAACGAGGTAAAATGACAGATAATCCATGTGAACAACCGCAGGAGAGGGGACGAGAGGTGCAGGGGGGGGGGGGTAAATGGAGACCAAAGAAAATATACCCAATACAAGACGACCTGGGTTACAAGAGTCAGAAAGGCATACAAGCCTAGATCGAAGTATAAGGAAGAGTGCCCAAAGGGAGTGTTGAAAGTGTTTCTAAAGAGGGGATACGGTTGGCTAGGAATGATTGTACTCCGGCTATGGCATCACTCGAGAAATGGGCGGCTGACGCCCAGTGTTTGCATAACACTGCGTGATCCCCCAGGTCAAAGGCCGCCGATAGGTCGAGGAGTAGCATAGCTGTACCTTTGTCCTTTAACTCTTCGATTTGAGTCTTTAAATCAATTAGTGCCGTTTCTGTACTGTGTTGTCTGAATCCGGATTGCCGGGAGACTAGTAAGTGGTTACCTTCCAGATGGTTCTTTGGAGATAAGCTACTCTTATCAATTATTTTAAGGAGGAACAGGACTGTGGTAATCGGTCTGTAGTTCGTCGGGATGGACGGTTCTAGGGTCTGTTTCTTCAGTAATGGTAGAACCCAGGATTCTTTGAGATTGTTTGGGACAGTGCTGGTCGTGAAGGAGGTGTTAATTAAGAGCTATACGGTGCTGAATCTCTGGCTGCATCCTTCATTATTTGTGCCGGACTACTGTCACCCTGACTGTTTGAGGGCTTAAGAGATAGTATAACTTTTTCAGTTTCTAGTATGGAGATTCTAGTGAATCTGAAAGATGTGTCGGTGCTAGGTATTAACAAGGGTATGGTGGGTTGTACCTCAGCGGAGTGCAAGGATGCTTTTTTGTTGGCTATTTTAGTTTGAAGTGTGGCTTTTTTGTTGGTTTGAGCATTCTGGATGCTAGTGCACCATTGCTTATATTTGGGGACATTGTCTGTGGGTGGAATGGGGGTTTCCATTTCACGGAAGATGGTCAATAGCTCCTTAGTAATGGAGTTGGCATTGGAAATTCGGTCATTGAACGTATTCCTTTTGGTGAGGATGATTTCTTTTTTGTACATGTTGGCGAAATTGGTTAATTGGACATTGTTTTCGTCCGTGGGGGAGTGTCGCCATATAGCTTGGAGCTTTCTTTTTCAAAGTCTTTGTTCTTTCAGTTGAGGGGTGAACCAGGTGTTGAGGTTTGTCTTTTGTTTACTTCTGCGTAGTTGGACTGGTGCAATGATAAGGGCTGTAGTCATAGTGTTGAAGGTCTCTACTAACACGTTGGGTCTCTATTGTGGATGCGAAGCCTATTAGATAGTGGTCAGTCCATGGTTGTAGTGTTATTTCAGTAATGGTAATAGTACAGTTTAAGTTGGCGACCCAGTCTAGTGTTCTCCCTTTGGTGTGGGTGGGAGCAAGTACTTTTCGTGTAAGGCCATGTTCAGTCAGGATGGTTTAACTGATTGGACGTGTTTGTCCTCAGTGTCATTGAAGCCCAGGTTATAGTCTCCTAAGAGTAGATGCTGAGTAGTGTCCTTAGTGGTGTTGGTGAGGAGACTTGATAAGTCCTCTTCAAAGGGGTCTATTGGTCCTGCAGGTCTATATAGCAAGAATATAGTTAGTGTACGGTTGTTGGATATAGGTAATTTGGCTGAGAGTATTTCTAAGATTTAATTTGGGGAGGTGTGGTTAGTCTTACTGCCAGATTTGTTTTCACTATAATAACTAGGCTGCCTCCTCTGGCATTGGGTCTGTCTACTCTAAGTATTTGGTAGTTATCTGGAATAGCTAGCATGAGGGCAGGGCCTGCTGCGTCATGAAGCCAAGATTCAGTAACTGGCATGATGTCTAAATCATTAGTGGATAGTACATCTGCAATTTCAGTAGTATGTGCCGTAAGAGATTGTGCGTTAATAAGAGCTCCTGTGATAGTTGTCATCTTGCTCTGCCCTTGGAGAGGGGAGGGTCTGCGTTTAGGGTGATTGGTTCTTGTATGGGTCGGAGGTGAAGGGCGGGGGGGGGAGCTGGCGCACAATTCTGTCTTTTTTGCAATGCTTCGAGATCTGATGGGGAAGAATCTTGGACTAAGGCGGTGGTGTTAAGAAGGTGATGCCTGATTCTATTAATCTTAGGCTTATGAAGACTGGTTAGTCGTGCTCGTAGTCTGTGGTTTGTCTCCTGCAAGGAGAAGGGCATGAAATTGAAGCAGGCCCCACGCATCGCCCATCAGTCCTTTTCTATCACAGGGTCCAAGACCCATTAGCAATAACAGAGGACCCTTATTAGAGGGGACAGCGGCAGGCGTATGGCGGAAAGGGGACTATGGACTAGGAGTAAGGTGGTCACTACGGTGAGTAACCTGGTAATACTCCTACATCCCCCGTCCCCTTTCCACCATACTTATGGGAGATTCCCAAGCACTCCTTACAGGAACTATGGGTGGATGGAAATACCCCTTACTGAAAAAGGTTCTTCAGCACAGCCTGGCCGAACTGAAAGTCAGCCCTAGAGCTCATATCGAGGCAGTAATGCTTACAGAAAGCAGATGGGGAGGCCCAAGTAGCCGCTCTAGCGATGGACTCCCTGGGAACATACTTCTGAAAAGCAACCGCAGCTGCCTTGCCTCGCACCTGATGTGCATGGATACCCTTAGGAGGTTTCAGCTTTTGGACGGTGAAAGATTCTGTGATACAGGCAGCAATCCATCTTGAAATGGATGCCTTAGACGCCAGCCTGCCCTGGAGTTTACCGAAGGTCAGAGTTGGGAAGAGCTCCGAAGCTTGGCAGTCCTGTCCAGGTAGAACTTAAGAGCTCTTCTGACATCCAGGCAGCGTAGAACCCTTTCCGCCTCCGAGGCAGGGTTCGGAAAAAAGACCGGAAGGGAAATTGACTGATTCAGATGGAATTCGGTCACTACCTTTGGTAGGAAAGCTGGGTTCGTTCGAAGGACTAACTTCTCCTTGTGAAAGACCAAGAAAGGATGCTCCACCGACAATGCCTGGAGCTCACTCACTCTCCTTCCTGATGTAACGGCGACCAGAAATGACATTTTCCAGGACACATACTTTAGGTCAACCGTAGCCATTGGCTCAAAAGGTTTATGGCACAGCGCCGTCAGGACTACATTTAAGTCCCAAGGTGGGTGCAGACTAGGAACCGGAGGGTAGATGCGTGTCAAACCAGCAAAATGTCTCTTCACCACCGGGTTAGTTAACGAATAAGAACACCGGTCTGTAGAGAGGTGGGCAGAAATCACAGAGAGAAGTCCTGCAGGACAAGACATGAACCCCTGACTCTGCTAGGGAGGAGACAAAGGACAGCACTGTGTCAATCGTCGCCACCCTCGGGTCCAATTCTACCTCCAAACACCAATGACAGAACCTGAACCATTTACTCTTGTATTGGGATCTGGTTGAGGGTTTCCTGGCTGCCTGGATAATGTGCATGTTATCCGCAGACAAAACCAAAGGCTCTAGAGCCGTGAACTCAGGCACCATGCCGCCAAGTTGAGCGATTGTGGGGAGGGGTGCCACATCTGCTGTTCCCCTTGGTGAAGAAGATCGGGAGTTACTGGTAACCTGATCAGCGGACACCAACAGGTGTTGAAGTTCTGAGAACCAAAACCTGGCCGGCCACCACGGAGCTATCAGTAGAAGAGAACAGTTGACAGAACTCTTCAACTTCCAAATTGCTCGATGAACCAGAGGAAGAGGCGGGAAGGCGTAAGCTCTCATGTTGTGCCATGGGATCTCAAGTGCGTCCCCCAGAGAGGTGGCTCCCAGCCCCCCTACGGAGGCATACTGAGGAAGCTTCTTGTTTACCGCCGTGGCGAAGAGGTCCACCTCCAGTGTGCCCCAACGCGAGAAAATCCATGAGAGGATCTCTGCCTTCAACTCGTAGCCGACCACTGTCCACCGGCTGAGGACATCCGCGGTGACATTCAGCCGGCCCGGGATGTGCACTGCAAGCAGCCAGACCCGATGAAGCACAGCCCACTCCCAAATCTGAAACGACAGATCCACGAGAGGGGGAGACGTCGTTCCCGCTTGTTTATGTAGTACATCGACACCGCATTGTCCGTTCTTATGCGGACCACCTTGTTGACAATGAGAAGTCTGAACGCCTTGAGCGCCAGAAAAAAAAAAAAAAAATCCCCAGAAGCTCCAATTGATTTATGTGCAGGAGCTTGTCCTGAGGTGACCAGAGGTCCGAGACCTGAAGATTTAACGTCGCACCCCACCCGAAAAGGGAGGAGTCTGTTGTGATGGTCACCATGGGGGCTGGGTCCTGGAACCCCACGCCCACTGACAGGTTGCTGAGAGATGACCACCAGTCCAGGTCCACTCTCATGGAATCCGGAATCATTATCCGCTTGGGATCCGGGTCCACAGCCTGACGCCAGGAACTCCAAAGAGCCATCTAGGTCCGTCTCATTTTGAGACGAGCAAGAGGAAGAGCCAGTACACACGAGGCCATGCGGCCCAGAAGCCTCTAGAACCACTAAGCCGACATGCTCTCTGACTGCGCAAACATCAGACACGTGGCCAACAGATCCGCCATTCTGTCCCCGGTCAGATATACTCGGCAGTCTATCGTGTTCCAACGAAAACCCATGAAAGTCAGGTCCTGTGAGACCATCATGGAGGATTTCCGCCAGTTCACAGACAGCCCAAGATGGAACAGGAGCTGAAGGAGACTGGAGATTGCCCGCTGCTGCCAGCGGGCAAGGGCTGCTTTGGAGCCAGTCATCCAAATAGGGATACACATGGAAACCCTGGAGACGAAGATGGGCCGCGATCATCGACATCTTCGTGAAGACACGCAGCGCCGAACTGAGGCCAAAAGGAAGCACCCGAAACTGGAAGTGCTCCTCTCCCAAAGAGAAACTGAGGTATCTCCTGTGTGGGTTCTAAATCAGGATATGCATGTACGCATCCTGAAGATCCACCACGCTGAGCCAATCGCCCGCCTGCAACGAGGAGCGAATCTGGCCGGGCGTGATCATCTTGAATTTCTCTCGGGGTAGGAAAAGAGTGAACTGGGAAAGGTCTAGGATGGTGCGCAGGCCAGCCTGGTTGGGTTTGGGCACAGTAAACAGCAGGGAGTAGAAGCCCTCCCCTCGCTCCCCAAGGGGAACGAGTTCCACAGCTCTGAGGTGCAGAAGTTTCTGAACCTCGGCCTTGAGGGAGGGTGAGCCAGACAGCTGAAAAGGAGGGTTGAGGGGCGGTAGGGGGTAAAGGTAAGTGGAAGCCCGCTCGAGCGACTGACAAGACCCATCTGTCTTGTGTGATTGTCTGCCACGCCTCCCAATTAGACGCAATGCGTCCTCCCACTGGGGTCTCGTGTGAGCGCGGAAAACCCTCATTTGGCAGGTTTATCGGTGCCACCTGAACCTGAGGAGGAGGCTGGGGAGCAGGAGAAATACTGCGTATGCTGTTGTCTACGGCGGTTATTCCCCGCAGGAGTATCCACTCTGATTTTTGCGGTCGAGGAAGCCCCTAAAACCAGAAGAAGGTCGACCTTGCGACAGTCTTGAAGGGAGGTTTAACCAGAACAGACAATGATTTGGCCGTTTGAGTGCTATCTTTGGTTTTGGTGAGCTCTACATCGGTAGAAGAGTGAAAAAGCACCTTGCCATCAAATGGAAGGTCCAGAACCTTGTCTTGCACCTCCTTCGAGAACTTAGTGGCATGCAGCCATGCTTGCCGCGAGGTATCAACCCCTAGCATCAGACCCCGAGCCGAGGTGTCTACGTGATGAGCCGCATCCTCCAGGAGATCCTGGGCCAAGAACCTGGCATTGGATAGGCCTCCTCTGAAATCCTCCAGCTTCTCGACCGGAATGTGCTCCTCAAACTCCGACAGACCTCTCCACATCTGCATGTTAGCTCCCGCCAAAATCAATTCTGCATTGGCCTGCCTGAGCTGCAAGGCCGAATTGGTGTAACGCTCACCTGATTCTCGCAGAGGCGCCGGTCTTGACTGGGCGACTACCGTATCTTCAAAGGTGATGTGTAGCACCCGGTTGGCTCTTTGGGCTGGACCTCTGTGCACTGTATGCCTGACGTGTAGAGTAAGATGTCTGCAGATAGAAAATATGGGGTTAATGAACTGGGGTTATTGGGGTGTCCCTATCTCTTTCCTCTTCTCCTCTCCTGTAGACCCCCAAAGGTTAACGCTCTCACCTTAGGTAAGTGAATGCCGAGCTCTCCATCTGCCTCGGGGCAGGGTGCTGTAACCAGTTTCTTCACTGGATAGGTAGCGCAGGCCTCTTGACTTCAGAGGACTGCTGTCCGTCGTTTACTGCACGAACGGTAAGTTTCGAGTCATTCAAATGTCTTTAAAGTCTTTAGTAATGATGTCTCGTTTTGCAGGGTTCCGGCGATGGCGGATGACAGGCTGAAGTGAGTTGAAGATGGAGCCCGTGTGATGAATAGAAGCGCCTGGAAGCGCGTAAGTAAGCGCTTGTTGCCTGCTTCACGATGCGCTCTGTCTTTTTATTTTGCAGGTACGAGTTCGGAGCGGCTGCAGGGTGCCGGAATACCCACTGGATTAGATGTGGAAAGGAGTAATGGCACGTGAGTATTAAAGTTCCCCAATGTCTTTAAACGCACCTTGTTTTGTCTTTCAGATGCGGGATGCAGCGCCGAAGGCCTCCGGAGCGTGCGAAGAGTTGGTAAGATTTTGCCTTTCAGATGCCGGAATGCTAACCTGTTCTTTCTTGTCTTTATAGGTGTTGCTGAAGACTGGATTCAGGATGGTAAGCCTTTGCCTTTCAGATGCCGGAATGCTAACCTGTTCTTTCTTGTCTTTATAGGTGTTGCTGAAGACTGGATTCAGGATGGTAAGCCTTTTTCCTTAGGCCCAGGACCGGATGCAGAAGACACGATGAGCGTTCTGCTGCAGAGGTTGCAGAATAACGCAAAGCAAGATTCATCCACCGGGTGTGGTTTAAATAGCCTCCTGTAGTGCTTAGGTGTCTCCTTCCACAGCCACGCCTAAGTAAGAAAAGAGTTCCTGGTAAGAAAAGAGTTCCTGCCTTCCAGAAGAGTTCCAGTGTTCTGAATCTAGGGAGTGGCTCCAGCCCCACCCAACAGGAAAAGTAGTTCCAAACAGAAGAGGATCAGAGGCTCAACTGGCAGGCAAGTAAGCAGCATGGTCTGCTGAAGGTAAGTCCACCCAAGCATTATGAGCCCGGCGCTTCCAGCGCTGGGACTGGGCATATTTATGAGCCTGGTGCCACTGGCGCCAGGACTGGGTCCAAAAGGTCCCAATTGGGACTGGTTGGCACTCGGAACCTGGGTTATGGATCTGCTTCCAAGGGAGTTGGGAAAACCCTGACCTTTTGGAAGCAGAGATCATGACAATTGGCAAAGATGTTCCTCCCTAGGGAGTCCAGGATCTTGTCCTCCTTTCCCAAGACCTGAGTCGCCGTCACGGAGGAGGAAGCTGCAGGTCTGGATTGCAATCAGGCCGCAGCCACAACTGTGGAGGAGGGAGGCGGACAAGACGACAAGGCCACTTCTACCGAGGAATGGAGCCTGTACCTCGCGTCAATCTTTTTATTTACAAAAAGTCCCGAGTGTGGCTTTTCTCAAACTCTTCGGACCTCGGTCAGAACGTCCTTCTGCAAGAACAGGCCGGTACGCTCCAAAGGAGACAAGGTGAACGCCCCAGAAAGCACGCCCTCCTGCAGAGCAGGTGCCTCGGGCACCGGAACATCTAAGAAGCTTATCATGTCCAGTACCCGGTCGTGGAAAGCTCTGGTAGAGCAGGGCAGGTCCTCGTTGTCCTGATCGCCTTGAGGGTCATCTGACAGGTCTGAGCCGAGTCAGGCACTGCCTTGTACACTGGGGACAATGGTGGCACAGGCGGAAGCGCAGGGGGAGGAACCATGGGCAAGGGAGGCGCCGGCGGCCATATCTCCTTGAAAAGCCCCTTGAAATATTCCCTCATGGGGTCAGAGCGCATAAGCACTTGAAATTTACTGAAAAAGGCGTCCTCAGGAGATTGTTTCGGAACCTGAGGAGGCCTCTCATGAGGGGGACAAATCCAGGGACGCAACGGGGAAAGGTGCCACACCGGCCCCTCCGCCGACGTATCCACATAAAGCAAGGGAGCAGCCCCCGCGGGCAACAAAACATTGTGCGGAAGAGGCATCCGGGCGTTCCAATCATAAACCGGCCAGTAAGGATGCGCACAAGGGACCTTAGGTTCACCCGAAGGGCCGAACCCTACACCAGGGGCCGATGGCGTAGTTGTAGGGGGTAGTACCTAAAATGGACGCCATGGTCGTGGCAGGAACAGGCGCCATTTTGTCCTCATCTGAGGGGAACTGTGGCACGTGGGGAAGTGAGGCAGGGGTCCCCGTCGATGGATCAGGGGTCTTAATTTTAGCCTTAACTTAAGGAACCTCGGCAGAGCCGGTACTATGAGGCCTGGAATGTTTCTGCAACATACCAACCGCCAACTGAGCCTTCGAAGGAAGAGCATCGGCACTGCCGGTAAAAGAAGAAACTTTCTTCTTTGCCCCCTCAACAGATCTGGTGTCACCACAAGAGCGGGAACGGTGCGCTGTCGCCAACAGGGCCTTGCCCGGCCCCTCATAACTGTTGGTAGCCTTAGCCTCTGTACGAGGGACCTCGGACCTAGGCCCGGTAGAAGCCTTATCGGCACGGGCCTTGAACATGCGTTCCGTAACCTCAAGCCCAGCCAAGACCTCTGGGTGTACCCTGGTTTTGTTTTTGAGGGAAGCCGAAAGAGCGGCCTCAGAGCAAGCTCCGGTACCCCACGACTCAGTAGAAACGGGTCTACACACAGCCCCCACAGGAGGGGCCTCGGAGTGTACTCCGGTGATCACAGGCCTCTTACGGAGACCCTCGGAGAAAACTCTGGTAGAATTATTAGGCCCGACAGGCACCTCAGGGCGAACACCGGTAACAGAGCGATCAACGCCCCTCCCGGCTCGAGAGGAACCCGGGAAGGTATCCCCTGGCCGGGGTGCTCTGAAAAATCAAAGAACTTACCAGGCGTTTTTTCTTCTCGTCGATGAACGCCTGAAAATGAGGAGGAGTCCGTCCGAACACCTCCTCCCACCGCTCCAACCGACGTTGAAGTGCCCGGACCGAAAGGGAATCACAGTAAAAACAGGAGTCCCAACGGTGTTCCGGACCCAAAAAATCTAAACAAAGAGGATGGGAATCCGCCCTCACGAAGCGACGGTGACACGATGAACAGTCTGGAAAATCCAGTTTAAAAGATAGACTAGTAAACGAACACTAGCGAGAGCCAGAGAGGGAAAAAACGGGAAGAAAATCTTCTGAGGATGCAAGTGCGTCCAGCCCCGATCGTGCGGACAAAAGGACTGATGGGCGATGCGCGGGGAGGAACCAAGGTGGGCGGGGTTACAGCTGCGTGCCGGGCCCCGCACAGGAAAGACATTTTTGAAAAAATGTGGATGCTTTTTACAAAGTGCTCCAGTCCCGTCCCACAGGACGGAGAGATGTCCCATAAGTATGGAGGAAAGGGGACGGGACGTAGGAGTATGCCTAATACCACAAGCCAAAACTGTTGGCTCTGTCAACGCTTGCAGGACTGTATGTATAAGAGCTATAAATTAAGAGGTGGAGGGTAAACTTGGTTAAGACAATACTATAACAGTAGCCAATTTGAGAGTTGATGTCTTAATTTCAGCTCTGACTGCTTAGGGTGAACACTTACAGGCCAAAATGTTTTTATAATACAGTGAGCTTAAAGAGATGCCAGGAGGATTGTGTTTTGGGAGCAGCGGGTAGTAGGTGGAAATGGCTTTAGGGATTATCATAGCCATGGGAAGTCAAAGGTTGAGTAAATAACCAAACTTCCCATGAGCTATGTGTCCCTCACATCTCCCTCCTACCTATACTCCAATGCAATAGTTCGGCTTATAGATAACACGCCACCCAATAGCCCAAACTAAAAAGTAACTGCTTGTAGTGGCAGTTGTAGCGGGCAGTTCAGAGAACTTTATTTGGAGCCGCACTAAGCAGCGAACTGCCATGCGAATGGTAAGGAATGCTGGGATCCTAAGCGTTACCGTAGGGGCAGTGCATCGAGTCCCCGCAGTTTACAGAGAGGCTGAGCGGGTGGTTTGCTGACTGCACAAATGATTTTTCATGCTATAAAAAAAAAAAAAAACGAGTGCAGCAGCCCAGTCGCCACAACTCCCCGTGGGGACCAGTTTTCTTTCTTGCACGGATCATCCGTTCTCTATCATTTGGAGTAGTCTGTGTCGGCATCAGAGTGCAGCAGGCTTCTGGGATCCAAGTTACACAGCAACGAAGCAAAAGCTGTTGCATGCCCAGCATGCAAGGCAATTCTTTTCCTGTAGCCTTTGGGTGCTTAGAGTGGGGCCTGGGCTGTGTGCCTTCAAATACTTATATCGTTTTGGCTGCTTCTTAGAGCTTCATTTAAAGGGGTTTTACCAGTGGTGAAGGCACAAGGATTTTATAACTGACCTTGTTACAATGGTTTCTCCAATTGCTTGACGTTCGTCAAAGTACTTACTTACGTTATCAACAAACTCACCAAGGTATAACTTACGAAGTGTGCATACCAAAAAAACTACCCACCCCTTGCCGCTAAGATGGTATCCTCTACAGACAGACACAGAAATCCTCATCTAACAGTTTGGAGGTAATTGGGACATCAGTCGCCCCCTCAGTCCACAGGACTATTGCATTTATCGATTGCATTGTTATGAGTTCAGTCACTATGTTTTTAGGGGCGCCCCAACCTGCTCAAATACTTGGGGGATTTAACGTCCTTTCCTTGTAATCGACCTTTGGCGAAGATTGAAAACTCTTTTTTGAAGTGGTGCATGAGCCTGGAGACTGAAGGGCAAAGGTCTAAGCTACGCCCTGTAAAGAGATCTACTACTCCAGCTTCATTTGAGGACCCTACCCTCTCTGCATTGTTGACAGTAAACATCAAAAACTGGGCAGAGGTAGTGTGGTAAGAAGTACAGATGTGGAGAAATCCTGACGAAAATCGGAGCCACTGAACCCCGATAATGGGCCCGGACGCTGGCCTCGGTGCGGCCCAGGAACATAGCGAAAGAAAGGAGTAGGAGGAGCAGCAGCAGCCTTGGACGTGCTGCCAGACTCCCTTGCTGGGACATGTTGGCCAACAATCTGTGACCGTGGCGAGATACAGCGGAGAAGGAAGGGAACCCCCGGGGCACGCACCCACTGGCGGTGTATACATCAAGGTGGGAATTCATCCAGCACATCAGCTGCAGGAGGGAGAATATCGGAGGCCGGCGGGTGCTCAGGTGGCGCAGTCTGCACCGAGGAATCCATCTAAGGGCCCAGCAAGGGGAACAGCCTGGCCCGCTGCACCAGGGGCAGGGCGGACCCGCCTGGGCTTGCTCAGGCAACTGGTCCAACAGCTGCCCCAAGTGTTGCATATACGCTGATCCAGACAGAGGTGCGGATCCCCGCACTCGGGAGCTGGAGGTAGAGGACTGCAGTGGTGTTTAGAGCCCAAAGACTCTGGACTGGCTGGGGCACCAGTGGGGGTTACAACGCGCCGAGGATCTATCATCCGACAGACATGCCATGCTGCGGGACACTCGCCCAAATCTGCCTATGGGTTGCATTGAGGATGCACAAAGCAGTGGGAGAGAGGATTGTACAGGTTCGAGGGAGGAGCAGAGCGACAGCCCCAATGACACCGCTCACACACAAGACCCTGGGTCAGTGGCTAAGGCACTGTATGAACCGCGCAAGACCATTTGCCTAAAGCAAGGTGAGGGGGATGGGTCCACTCCCTCCCACCGCAGACGTTTACCAGTGTGTGGGGACCAGCAGCGTGGGTCCGCTGACCCGGCCTGGCTTTTCCTGTGGGCTCCTTAAGCCAAGTGGGATACACGAGCCGCAACAGGCTCGGCCTGCAGGCCATATAAAACAGCACAAACACTGAGGAGGAGGTGAGAGGCCCGCCGACAGATGCAGATAACGCCAGAGGAAACAAAAGTGCAAAACGGGACACGCAGAGTGACAGCTCTGCAAAATGTAAAGGGCATACAAGACACTCCATATCGAGATCCGCTGATGTGGAAGGGCACAATCCACTCAGACTCTACATCTGTGACAACACAGATTCTCACATTGCCATGGTGTACACCCAACCAGCCAATGCTTCACCAGATTCCCCTGAAGTACTTGGGCATAAAGACAGTCGAGAGGCAAGGACCACACAAGGTACGGAACAAGCACGATCAGTCCAGCATATGGTTGCTGGCATCTTCTCATGTGATACCAGAGTGTTGTGTACACAAGCGCACAGTCATTCCGGAACATTAGGATCACACTTTAAGGCCCTTACCATAAAATCTATGGTGCCACCACGAGTGAAGGGGCCACACAACGCAACCTCTAGTCCTGTGGACATGAATAGGCTCAGACTGGTCTAAACTGACGCAAACCCTACTACCACCTGCTCGTTGGTGACCCTGTCGCACAGTGGGTGTTGCTCACGCCTGTCATTGCTACTGGACATAAAGTAAAAACAACAAAGGGGCATTGACAAGGGCAGGCACTGACCTGGGGTCAGAGGGCAGGGGTCAGCTACGGCTGGCAGAAGGACATGCTCCAGCTGCTCTGCCAGCACCTCGAACAGACCGGACCTGCGGAGGCTGCAAGTGAGCCACTGTCTCACTGATACTACAACAGGATTGCTGAGGCCCACCACTACAGAATCGGAGGCGGGGGCACAGCCTACCTTATCCTTATTGGCGTAGCTGTGGTGGCACAGAACCACACAACTCCTGACAGGGCTGTCCCATCCAACGGAGGCCTGGTAAAAATAACGAAATAACGACTACCACTGGTGGCACATAGCACCGCAGATTTTAACAAGACGCCCCAAACACTGTGTAGCACCTCAACGGAGCATACCTCAACCTAGGGGTAGACTACTTCTGTTATCAAGAAGCAGGACTGGTGTTGTCACCCCCCCCTTCCCTCGCCGCCCCCAGCAACCAACTAATTCTTAGAACAGCGATGTCCAAATCGGGGAAAGGAGGCAAGCACCAGGCAAAGTTGCACTTTGACTCTCCTGCCTCGGCTAAAAACAGTAAAACGATGGAGGCTACACCAATGACACACCCCCAGGGCCTACCTCAATATCAGGCAGGTGCATTTCAGGACATTAAGGAGAGCTCACGCAGATGAAATCCATCATTCAATCCTTGGATGGTAAACTGGACTCGCTCACCTGCAAAGTGGACCACATGCAGGTCCGCCTAGACAAGCACGGCGAGAGAGACTCAATGAGGCAGAGAGAAGGGTCTCAGAACTGGAGGACGCGTCTACCATAACACAACCTACACAGTTCTTTGGCAGTAACAAGTGCAAAAAGGTCACACAAATGACAGACAAGACAAGTTTGCATACCACAAGGGGAAGATAATGGCCCGTCTAACCCTCAAGAAGAAAACCCTAGCCCTAGCAAGGGTGCCTGTCCCGAGACGGCTAATGATGCAGCGCCTATCTAAAAGAGGATAGATAAATGAGATAGTGTCCCTAGTTCTCATCAATTGTGTGAGGAGGACTCGCGACAGATTTTTAATTGAAACAGAGAGCAACAATGCCCAGCGTCAAACCACCATATGGAATTTCAACGGCAAGTCATGCGATTAAATCTTGTGAAGAAGCAGCTATAAAGCTGAGCATGTGGTAGGTGGTGCCATGGGAATTTCCATACTACTTTTATTCACCATCAGGCTACCACTTAACCAAATGTGGGTAGTTTTTACGTCGAACCAAAAACACAGTAAAACAACGGATCCAAACTCTGCACGGGATACCCTTAAAAGACTCCCTCTGCGTGATGAAAATGTACTAAACACAAAGAGTATCCCCTCTAACTCATGGTGATCTCTCAAGGTTATGTAAAGCACCATAATCAAGGAGGTCGACCGGTTTCGATGGTGCCAATGTTTTTAGACCAGCTTCTTCAGGACTGGCGATTTAGTAGTAACAGCATTACAAGTTCCAGCATGTCTCGGATGGAGGCTGTCTGAGCGTGCTGCTCCGTCCCCTGTGATGTAACACAAAGACAACAAAGTAATTGACCAGAAACCAAGTAAAAAATTATGACAATCCACCGACTAGTGCATGCATACTGTCTATAGTAAAGTTGGTAAAAGTATCCAGAACAACGTAACAAAGGGGCGTGTAAATATGCTGCCACTCATTATGTGTCTATGCGTGTGTATATCATCCCAGGGGATACCAAAGGGAAATGAAATGGGAGTGAGAGCAAGAATGAAGAGCGTTCTCAATGGGACTGCCAAGCATGCTGGTGCAGTTTTAGGCATTACGTGAGCAACCTGTGGGCATCCTGTGATGTTTAGCAGGAGAGGTACCTATATGTGTTTGCTCACCTGGGATCAGGGAGCCGAAGTACGAAAAGCCTTAGTATGTGTGGATTCCGGGCACGCAGCAAGGGCAGAGCTGCGAGGAGACACAAGGAGTGATTGTAAATAGATGCCATTACCACCATAACGACGCACAACTGTTTTGACTCTACACATACGACAATAATGCATCAGAACTCACGAACAGTACCAAATCTCTGGAAAGATGTGGGTGTGCCAGGTGGTAGGGAGCGGAGGGGTAATAACACGCAATGTGTGTTTACTGTGTTATTAAATGCCAACAAACGGTTATTAAAAAAAAGATCCAATTTGAGGATTAATGTGAAAATGTGTGAGTCCTTGGGGTCTAGCTTCAATTGACTTGGAGAAAAAAACATGGCCCCAAATACTAGCCTTTCACCGGGTACTTCAAGTGAACAGCCCATTCCACCTCAAATGTCTCCACCATCTCTGCCAATTTCTTCTCCTATTGGTTTGACAACTCCTGCAATTACAAGTCATCTCTGTTTGAGGTCCCCACACATCTTCCGAGCTCATTAGGTACTTGAGAGGCCAAAGAGTTTCATGAAAAACTCCCAATACCATTACAAGTGGTCTAATAGGACAGCCGTATTTGGAGGGTGGGGTTGCATTATTGGGACTAACACTTTGCGCCCCATGCCTTCATGTGATTCGTTAACACTCTGCCAGCAGAAAGGTATCGACACTTCCAGAGCAATATTTGAGAATTTAGGTAAGACCTCACCAGAAGTAATCTACAATGCCGTTTTATGGGCGGACTGTGTAAGTAGTGTTACTTTAGAATCAATAGGATGCTCATTGAAAATTGTGGGCATCACCATTTCAGATTTACACTACGCACTGGCAATTAATACAGACAGTATTAGGTAAGCGGCTTGCCCGGGTTAGGATGGGAATCACTATGTTAAATTCGTAAATTACTATATTAACAATGCTGAAACACAGATTAAAGTTAATTTGAATTTTGTATGCCTATGTAATTTTAGTACCCATCCCACAGCGGTGGGCATTACAAGACGTTGAGGTCCATACATACTTAGGTTGTTGCTTGCAGGAATTGCACTGGTGATCTAGGGTTCAGTGGCTAAAGTGGCTACGTTATAACGTTCTGTTTTGACAACGGTAACATGCACAATTTAAATGCGTGCACTTAGTTTTCCTCCTCCTCCCCTCCCTTTGTTTTCTATACCATAATGGGAATGTATCCTTTTATAATCGATTGCATTATGTATGTTTTTGTTGGACTAATTTCGGTTGTAACTTACTATCTAATTGTGATTTTTAACGCTGCCCTGTTGTGCACTGGGCTTATGACTCTTATTTACATTCTATTTCTTTCAAAATTGCACATGAAAATGCTCTTTATGGATCCTATTGTGATAATATATGCACAATGAAATTTAAAAATTGGTCAATATCAGCCTCAGAAAAAGACCTGTGGTTGAAACGCTGTAACCAACACACTGATTCTCTGATAAAAAAGTCTTTGTGTACGCACAGTGTGATTGATACAATCTTTTAGCTTACCAATTGGTGGATTCCCTGGGCAGGGGTTCCGCGTTCCAACACAATCATCTGCAGCAGCCTCACAACCAGCTTGTAAATAGGTTGCCATTGGAAAAATTGCACTAGTATCACCCGGATAAGCGCTGTGGTCTCCAGTCTTTCTCTGCCCTGGTTGGGTCTACAGAACCATTACAAGTGGGCTGCCTATGCCAGGACCTGATGTAGCCCTAGTGCCTCGCACTAGGAACGATGAACCTAAAGCGGCAAAAAACAAGACCCACCCACAAGAGGCGTCACTCGAAGTTGCTAGTGTCTTTAAATTCTGCAGATTCAGAATGAATGGTCTGCCAGGGAAAGCATTGGGTGATTATCTCCCACAAGCTATGGGAGTCCAAACCCCGAAAACCAAGAAGAAAAGTACTCCGGAGAGGACACAGCCAGTAAAGCAACCAGTGGGAAAAGCCAACATTCTAAGCCCATGTTTTGACAAATTACGATGACTGCAATTGAACTTTGTCTGGAGGCAAGCAAAAACGACCAACTACACTCCAGACTGCTCCTGTTCAAGTGGCCGATTCAAAGACTATCTTCCATGATCATTTGGAAGGGGTTGGACCCATTGTGACCAATGGTAGTAGTTCTCCAGTTTCTCATATACAGTGGCCTTCGACTATACCAGGGATGTCAACCCAAGGCAAACCAGTATAAGCAGGGGCCACTCTTTCCTACGGGGCATCCAAGCAGAGCCAAGTCTTCGGAGCAATAAAACCAGAGCCTTTGCTACTCATCTAATTTATCTTTTCTGACTCGCACACAATGCCTCTTTACAGAGCACGAATCCTGCAACGTTTTGCTACGATCCCTTCATTTTAAGATTACTGGATTCCGCCGATATTCACTTGGTGGAATTCATTGAGGATCGCTGCACCAATAGAGAGGTGTTGCACTTAAAATCGAAATTGATTTTTAATGTAAGGAATTGGAAACTCTCTTTTTTTGGGTATGTGTTTCCAGTTACACTAAATCATCAAGAAACAAACTTTCCACTTCAGTGGCTATTGCTCCTACTGGAGGTTTGTGTGGCGATTTACGCTGCAAACTCCATGGGTACTGAACTAATTTAATGCAGAGCTGCAACCTGCTGTACTTGTTGGAAATAATTGGTTGTAGCTAGCTTCTTCCCTGAACAAAGCTAAAAAGGCCCAGTTACCCAGCATCTTTAGCTCACCATCGGTTCACTTTTATCATGGAATACTAGGAGTTTTTCTAGCTTTATTTCTCTTTCCCAAGGTTTGTTTGACTTGGAAGTTTGGCTGACGGGAATTTGAGGGAAATTGCTTGTGGCACATCTTTGTCCATTCCAGAAAGGTCCCCTAAATCCAAGCTGCTCAAACAAACTATAGAACAAGGCAAAAGGGAACAAGATCCAACGCGCTGATAGCCAACATTTGCCATCTATTCTAAATACATTTGACATGGAAACCTTTTGCAAGCCAATCTCAAAAACAGATCAGATTCACGTTGAATTGACATCTGCTCACAACAACTCAATATAGGACTCTGCCTCCCATAATCATTTAAAGAAAAAATGTGGCACCCCCACAGCGACTAGGCTATCATTTTTTATAAATACTTTGAGTGTCTGACGTGGGTCTTAAACACACCAGTCAATTATAGGAAAGATTAAGAAATCTAGAAATTCCTCAGCTATGGGCCCCAACAGGATTCCGATTATAGTCTTTAAGCAGAATCCAGAGCCATGTGTTGGGGTGTTGGCTGCTCTTTTTTAGCATATCAGTGTGTGGTTTCTTTTCATCTATTTGGCACACTTTATTTTGTACCAATATGTAAGAAGGGACACCTAAATCCAGGCAATTATTGCCTCATTTCATCACCCATGCAAGTTCCAAAAAGGCTTTGGGAAGGGCTATGGCACATCCTTTAATAGCCGTTTGGTAAACTTGCTCCTCAGGCAAGCATGGAAAAAACATCAGCCAGAATATTTACAACGTCACAGTGGACCTCTCTTGTGCCTTTGATTTTGCCGATCAAGCAAAATTGTGGAACAAGCTACAGGACTGTGGGTACCTGGGGTCTTAGTGAATTTGCTCGTTTATCTCCACTGTACAAAAATACAGTGTAGATTAAATAATGCAGGCACTATGATCACTCATTTATGGATTTTTGTTATACTCCACAGGGTTGCGCCCTTGCACAGGCACTTTTTAATTTACACACGTCTGATCTTATTGACCTTCATCTTGATGCGATTCATATGCACATAAGGTGGAACACCTTCATATTCAGGCACTTATTTGCATAGGTCATTCTGCTTGATAGGACCCAAATTTGGCTCAGTCGTCTTAAAAGACTAGATCTACACTTAAGGAATCTAATCCCACAAAGTCAATGTTTATTGACCTAAACTTCTTGATGCACTCAAATCAGTCAGAGGTTCTAAATGAATTTATAAATGACTGCGAGTCCATGTTGTCCAACTGGTGTCTTTCAAAGATTAATTTATTAGTCCAGATAGACTAAAAAGAAAAGCTGGGATTCTGGAATGAGTCGAGATCAGGAGGCCATTGCCAATTCTAAACTTTACAAAGAGTATGGGAAAAGGCACTACAGTCTTACTGTGTCGCCTAAATATCTGTGCAAATTCTGTAGCTCAATTGCCATATTTTTATACACTTTAGATTCAATCTATTGGGCACCCTCGAGAGATGGTGACCGATCACCAGTATGCACCTCGTGATCTACGATGTAGACTGGTGAGGATTCCTCGTCAGAAACACTAAAGCATATTGTGTTGAACTGTAGTGAAACTCTAAACCTAAAAAGTAGACTTCTGGAGAAACGTATTCACAGAATGGACTCCCTATCTCGCGAGGTTTTTGCCATAGACTCTTAATTGGTCATCAAATCTCCCTAACAATTGTGTTGGTCCAGAGTCTCATTGCCATCATGCCTTCTTGGGGGGATGAATAGGTTTACTATTATGGTGGTTAAATGTTGATTTTGAGTGTTAGATGATTGAATAATTTATTTCAACAATCTTTTGTAGTTTAATGGATAGTAATTGTCTTGCATGTATGTAACGTTTAATGGCATTATTTTCTTTATAGTGAATGTGTAAATGTTTCGAATTAATTGAATACTACTGTTTTGGTTTCTAAATAAACGTTTGCACAGCAAATGTTAAAGTTCACCCATAACATTTCTTTGCTCTACTTATTTAGGTACTGTGTAAACCAGATAACCTTAAGGGCCCGATTCATAGAATCCAGTGCAGAAGTACCGCAAGCGCTGTGCGCCAAGAACCAGCAATTGCGTGGCACGCGTATTCATGGATTTTCCCGAGGCATCAGTAGCAGCGGTGCAATGAACAAAGCAGCGACAGTAACGCCCCCCAACACGCCCCCGTGCACAGGGCAAAGCCAGTGAAAGGCCTACTACGGCACAAGGCCTCATGCCATCCGTGGGACAGCACACAGCCGCCCCCTGCATCGAAATTGCGTGACAAAGTTGAGCGTACCCCGCTCGCACCATCCAAGTCACGTGGAAAAGGCCGTGCGTGAAGCCATCAGCTGCGAAAACACCATGCAGGCATCCCACACCACATGGGACCCCGATTCCCCCCCAAATCGCCCATCACCATACCCCGCAGGCAGCCAACACCACATGGGTGCCCCCCCCCTGTCACCATACCCCGCCGCCAGCCTACATGGGACATACCCAGCGCCACATGGGACCCCCCCCCTTCCCCCATCACCGGTTACCATACCCTTGCAGGCATCCCACACCACATGGGCCCCAAACCCAAAAGCCCGGTGCCTGCACCTCTAGCACAGCCTCTGGGATGATAACCACTGGGGCTGTCTAGCATGTGCCCTGCTGCATGTTGCCTGCTCCTCCACCATTGCCACATGTCCTGTCGCCGGATGGATCTCCGGTGACCACCTCTGCTAATCCTCCGTTGACTCCCGATCCTGGCAGTGGGTGGGTGGGCGGGGGGGGGTGGGGGGGTGGTCGGGGGCTGTATGTGTCACAGCAGTGGCCAGCCAGCACACGTAGCAAATGTGTGACCAGAAACAGAGCTAGCCAGTTAATGAGGAGGCGACAGACCTCATCATGATGTGCAAGCCCCCGACTGGAAGCTTGCACATCATCACGAATGGTGGCTGTACGCCTCGCAATACCGGCTAACAATGGTTCCACCCATTCATGAATTGCTTCATCCGAAGGTCGTGGCAGATCCGTTTCCATGGATACAACCACCACCTGCAGATGGGTCCAGCCTGAGGCATGCCCGCAGGTGCATACTGGTGCAGTCGTAGTTCCAGGGACAATATCAGTCACAGGCCCCTCCACAGTGATCTTCACTGCCTCTGGCTCCTGACCCTGTACTGCACCAGTCTCACCTACCTCATCACCCACGCTGGGAATCATGTGTGGGGCTGATGTGGCCTCATCTTCCTCCACCATCAACCTGGATGACTCCCCCCCCCCCCCCCCCCCCACTGTCTTCCGCATCCTATTGCCCCCGTGTGGGCCCACCTGTCGCTCCCACTGCTGAGGAGCCCACAACCAACTTCACCCTCTTGGGCCTCCCCTCATCAGCTGCGGCCGTCAGACGCAGCACCAGTATTGTCGCTCCCAGAAGAAGACAGTGCATAGGAGGATTACTGGGCTTAGCATCTACGCCCCCGGTGGAGGCATCCCTGCTGTCAGGATCTACAGCGTCTTCTCCGCCCTCTTCTTACATCGTCACCGTGGATAGGGAAACATAGAACACATACATCAGGGTACTGGACATATGTGCGTTTGTCACAATGCAAAAGTACATAATTGCCACTGCCAAAAGGTCACAACCATCATCACTTAACTACACACAGAAGTGCCATTCACACACAATCATGTCCGTCATTCACATCCTTGGACAAGGCACTGCCAGCACATCCGAATTGTGCATGCACCTCATACACATCACCTGACAGTCATGATGCAGGCCATGGATCCATCCAGTCAGAACACTAGAGGTCAAATTGGCAGCATGAAGCAATCACATGCAAAATCCAAGAGTCACAGACATCCTGGAGTGTTCGCCACACACTCACTTCTCATACACGTGCACAGGTACACTGTGCATGTCCATGATGTTGCCGAATGCACACGTGTCACACCTCTGGCATGACAATCCACAAAGGGATGCAAACATGTGCACATTGTGACATACATGCTTGCATCACATATTTCCCCCACAAACCCATTGATGTCGCACATGCATCAATGAACTCACATGCAGCAGTGCCTGGGACATGCACATGGACATCTGTACAGTAGGCATGCCAAACCTAAGAGCAGGGTGCACACTCCAGCCACACGTCAACATGCACTATGGTGGACAAGAAGACACGGACACTCACCGGACTCTGGATAGAGCCCCAACTCCAAGACCTGGGTGTGCAGTGCTGGGTTGAAGCACTCCAAAACCCTCTTCGTCGGTGGTCAACCAGCCGCGGCGCCCCACTCAGTCAGCCCCAGGCTTGATGAAGCGAAGGGCCTTGTTGAGGGTCCTGGACCAAGTCCTCCCAGCGCTTATAGACATGTCGGTAGACGGAGGGAGCCACCCCCTAAGTGTTGATGGCACCCACGATGTCCGCCCAGATCTTGCTCTGTCCTTTGCCAACTTCCGATGATCCAGGGAAGAGGGCATCATAATGCCCGAGGTCTTGCTCCACCAGGATGCCAACTTCTGTGGAAGAGGGAGCCAACAGCACTCTGCCCCGAGACATGTGTGGGTGGGCAAGGTGGTCCTGGGGCTGGGCTGTGGAGCAGTGGTATGGCAGTCGAGAGTCTTCAGGATCAGCAGAGGTGGTCACAACAGGATCAATGGCAATGGCTGATGAGCGGGCACCAAAATGCAGGGCACGTGGGCAGCAGGCACATAGTGGGCTGGCAGCAGATGGCTCGTTGGACGCAGCTCGGGGCAGTTGGAGGCAGGTAAATGGCCTTGTAGGCAGGAGCATGTGTCTTCTAGGGGTGTCACGGTATTAGTTTTATGACGGTACAATAACCTTCTTGCCAAATGACGGTATATCATGGTTATCGCGGTATAGCAGGTGGAGTTAACTAATCTTAACAAATATTTTCTAAAAGGTCATAAATTGTCAGATTTATCATCAGAAACAAAACCAGGCACCCAGGGCCAGGATTGGGCTTTTCAACATACTTTCCACTGAAATGCCACCCCTTGCTTCCACCAAATAACACTAACACATGTGTGGCAAGGACTACGGGTGAGGGGGTTGGGGGGGCGGACGCCTGCTGCGACTGGCAAAGCAAACTTAATAGCTTTTCTTAAGTGGTAATTTAGGCTTTTAGGTCCCCCACTGGCTGCTGGTGAAGATGAACATGTTGCCATCTTTATAACCTGCATGCCACAGATCAATGGAGGCTGATGGTAGTATAAGCTTGTGCGCATACACACACACACGCTCTCTTTGCGTTACAGCCTTTCGCAGTGTGACTTATTATATGTAAATTCAATGATAGAACCAGGGAAATCCCCCCCATTTTCATATGTTTAGCAAACATTATTCATTATAAATATATAAACCCAAAGCCGCCAACCAAAAGTAAACCCTTTTCCTTCTTGGCACTGTATTTATTCTTCCTATTGCTAACATTGATTTTGTGTCAGGCACGTGTGGTTTATGGAATGTAATTAAAAACTGCACCAACTGAAACTACTTCGCAGATGGCACATCCAACAGTACAAGACCAAGACTGCGCAGCACTTGCTTACTGCAGCCTTTGCAAATCAGATTAAAAAGCACACTTAACGGTATACCGGTATAAACAATGTGACGGTTATTATTGTTCAATTGAGTGGTTCACGGTATCTTTAACGTTATACCGTTACATCCCTAGTGTCTTCCGTGTTCTTTCGCATGGCCAGCCGGAAACAGTGGCTCCGCACATGCGGAAACAGCGCGTTAGCGTTTAATCAGAGGAAAGACCCTAAGCGCGTAAGTTACATGACGTGTGCTGGATGGTGGGCGCTGCTGTTCAGCAACGGGTTAAAGGTCTTTGTAGGACAACAGTTCACTGTACGTGCTTTTCGTGGGGACAGACAAG
Organism: Ambystoma mexicanum; assembly: GCF_040938575.1. Lineage (NCBI taxonomy): Eukaryota > Metazoa > Chordata > Amphibia > Caudata > Ambystomatidae > Ambystoma > Ambystoma mexicanum. The sequence goes on along the minus strand of NC_090936.1, from coordinate 493,484,577 downwards.
TGAACTTCATATTTTTGTGGTTTCACATGTGAATAGTTCACTGCTGTGGCAGTGCGTACTTTGGAGTTGCCTACCCGCGTGTCATTTTTTTTCATTCTACGAGGCACAGTCGTGCACGCATTTTACCCCACTGTGGTTGCCTCCGTGAGTCGTGTACCGCATTTTTGAGGTCATAGTAGCCTACGCGTTCCTCAGGTACGCATTTTTTGTGTTGCTGGGTGCCACAGCATACTGTGGGGCTTTTTTTACTCACATGTGGGCTACCGAGGGGTCGCTTAAATGTCGATTCTTGTTTTTGGGCCGCCCCCACCCCCCCCCACCTCCCCGAGCGCTGCGCGACCCGTTATGTTTTCACCAGAGGGTCACAGAGCCTTGCAGGAGCACAGTGTTTAGTTTTTGATCACGTACCCTGCCCCCTCACTCCTATTGCCCAGGACGCTAGTCCATCACTGCCATGACTGGGAGGGAAACAAGTGTGAAGGGAGGTGAAGGCGGGTGACCTGGCCACGGTGGGTGACCTGGCCAGGGTGACCTGGCCCATGCAGGGAGAGCTACGCGCCCCCCCCCCCCACTCAACCGGGGCAGGGAGATGCAGCTGCTGTGGACATCCCCAACACCTGTGGCCCTGGACAAGCAGTGCCATCTGCTGTTTAGAGCAGCAAGGGTGTAGAAGCTGCAGGGGCAGCTGCGGCTAGCACCACCCAGGCTCAGGGCCAGCCAGCCCGGACTGTAATGGTCCCATCCCAGGCACAGGTTGACTCAAAGGCCGATTTCCATGTCCCGAAGGCTGTGAGATGTGTGGTGCAGGGTCCTGGCAACATCGGACCACCTTCCTGTGTGGATTACTGCAATACACCCATCCCTCTTTGTGTGGTGCTAAGGGACTCCCACCCTCCCACTGCCTGGTCAGTGACATGTGAACCATCCTAAGAGCCACAATAGGGGGTGCTACAAACCACCAGAGATCTTGAGAATAAAAAAATGAATATGCATAACTAAACTGTTGCACCAATAGACTGAGCGTGTGTGATGCTTCCTATATTTCAGGAAGAAGCAGCTTAAATAATGATTTGTTAAACCCCACCATAAAGCAGATGGCATCTGCCAACCATACCCCAATGCTCCAACACAAGGATATAAGACTATGCTGCACTATCCCCAATTAGACAGAAACAAGGGTGGTTCTCTGAATCCCTAAGAGTGGTTAAAGTCTTGGGTGTCCGTCTTGGGTTAATAACGTTACGTACAAAAAAGGTGGCTCTCTATAAAACAAGCAATTTTCTGTAACAAAAAGCATGCTTTTGAGCAAATTTGCATTGCCACAAGGCATTGCTCAATGGCTCTGAACTGAAGGTTAACTCCCAAGGATGGCTCCTTGGTGGTGCTGTGACAAGTTTGTCTGCTGAAATAACCCTTGCAGAGATATATGAAAGCTAAGGAAACACTAATCTGTTTAAAGCACTAAATACTGTAGGGTCCCGACTCACACATTTAAATAGTTTACATTCTGCAGAGTCACACCGTTCCCATTAGCCATGTAGTGCTACGGTTCCAACAGCCCCACTGTTCGCATCTGATTGTTCCCCTAAAAGGAAATGCATTTCTCAGTTCATTCAATTGAATCTATTTCGGACAACTCTAGTCAACCATTCATACCAGACTGAAAATGAAACACTTACTTGCGTGCTATAAAATTATAGGCTAAACCTCACTCTTGGAACCCCACTGAACATCGGAAAAAGACATCAAGATGAATAAATGCGTAGGAAAAAAGTAACCTACACAGTTTTAACTTGTGCCAATACTGGTTAATGGGGCAAGTCTGCCCAATAACTCATCTTATTTCTAGCAGGTTCAAGGGCTTCTGTTGACTTGAAAAGACCTTTGTTTAAAGGAAATGTTAGAGCGGCTGTACACCACACAGGTCAGCCACTGGATAACCTGACCACAGAAACTAAATGGCCAAACATTAAAGATATAACTGAGCAATGATTAAAGAATTAAGCAAAACCAACACATATGGATTTTATGGGCACTAACTAATGGTGGTTACTACTTGGCCATAAAACAGTAGCTGCAAAAGGATGGGATTAACTGGCTTTTTACAGCAGTGCGTGCTAAATACCTGTCTAATACAGGCACACAAGCTTGGCTTTGTCAATGCTTGTTTTTCAGATTTCAGTGCAAAGAACAGTTCTAAATCAAGTGGTTGAAGGCTCACTTGGTGGTGATTTTGTTATTACACCAGCAAAACATCTAACTGCAATGAATATATTTACTTTCAGCAGACTACTTAAAAAGCACAGTGGCAGTCCAACATTTGATGTTCCTGCTTGAAAGAGCTTGCTCAAAGAGATACCAGGAGGATCTGTTCTTGCAGACCATGGGCAGATGGTGCATAGGAACAGCCAGTGATTAGTATGGTCATGGCCAGTGAATGGATGGGTAAATAGCCAAACACCCACAAGCTGCGTGCTTCTCCTTACAGGTCATCTCTCTCCCCGTTGGATTCCAATGTTATAGCTTCAGCTTATAGGCGACAATTTAGCACCACCCAAAAGCTAAAACTAAAGGGAATGTGCGAACCAAAGTCCTAAACTAAGAATCCCAGAGAACGAAACATTAATCCAAGAAGAAAGCACATGTTTGTGTAATAAGACAGAACCTCAATATGCATTTCAAAACGTATTACAAATACTCTAAATAACATTACCCAATAATACGAGACAAAAGAATGGGTTCAGATGGATGCCCCAGTCCGAGATTGCGTCAGAGAAAGCATTGTGGACTATGTCACACACGAGGATGTGTCGCCAGTGCAGAAATATTCTCAGAGACACTGAAGTTAGTAGTCCGAGGTGCTGCCATTGCAGACTCTGGGAACGTCCAATTTACTGTTAACAGAGAGCTGTCCATAGCAGAAGAACAGCTAGGAAAGCCGGAAACAGGAATGTTTAGACTGTTGGGGGAGGCTGGGCAAGCATAATCATTCTAAATATACTGAAAGGCAGCACAGGGAAGGGGACAAAACAGGCAGTCTGCTGGCATGGCTATATAAAAAGAAAAAATCCTATCAGACACTTGCTGACAGAGAAGACACCGGGAACAGACACTGCCCGGAGAATACTATAAAGAATACGCTTGGGAGCCAGCCCTGCATCTACTTAACACTTTCACTGACTCATATGAGGCTGGTGTTCTCCCCACAAGCTTAAGGGAATCCTATTATACCGCTCCTTAAACCTCACAAGCCAGCGACGGAATGTAGCTCTCATATGCCCCCATCAATGCTTAACCAGGACAACAACATTCTGACATCTATACTGGCGGATAGACTGAAGAGGGCAATACATGCACTGGTGCTGCCAGACCAGACTGGGTATGTGCCAGGACCTAGCATGTCTTGGAATCTGAGGTGGCTGCACCGTGTGAGACAGCACAGCCGACTGGGAGATCCCATGCGCTATAGCCACGCTAGATGCAGTGCAAGCGTTAGACTCAGTGAGGTGGGACTGGCTACACGCAACACTGCGCAGATTTGGGCAGGCATATACAGATGGTGGGTTCGGTTTGTGTACACTAGGTGGATGGCTAAGGTCAAGATTGGGGGCTGTATCCCAGAAGCATGGGAGTTGGGTAAAGGTACTAGACAGGGTTGCCCGCTGTCTCCACTTCTGTATCTCCTGGCTGCAGAACCAATTAGACAATAGTTTAGGAGGGCATATATAGGGCCAGGCATTGAAACAGACTGAGCTGTGCATCCGATATCAATGTACGCAGACGACACACTGCTGTATATACAGAACCCAGAATACAACCTAAAGTTGCTGTTGGAGGCACTGCAGCTCCTTGCAAGATTGTCAGGGATCATTATTAGTACCGACAAATAGGCACTGTTCGCAGTTAGCAGGTCTGCGCAGGGTGGGACAAGAGGCGCTTCCAGTCCTGGCACTAAAGTTGGGCTGTGACCTCGTTCAACTGCTTAGGAGTCCATATACATCACAACCTGGCCATGGAGCATGCACATAATACGCAAATGGCCTCTAGGGTGCATCCGAGGCTCCATGAAATTCTGGACTAAGCTGCCTCTCTCCTTAAATCGGGAGAACAGCATTACTGAAAATGGCAGTGCTGCCTCGGCTGCTGCATTTCTTTGGGAATATACCATATTATATAACAAAGCCCTTTTTCAAAACTTGGGACAATATTAGTAGAAGCTTCTTGTGGAATGTGGGAGGAACAGGATAACACTTTGTACACTACATAGGCCATATGAAGAGGGTGGCATCATAAGAGTCACGTACTTTGATATATACTATATTGCGGGACAGCTTCAATTTTTAGTAGACTGGCTAGCGGATGAGCCAACTCCGGGTACACTGATGTTGCAACCGGTGGGGTCCAGGTATTATTTAATAACTGGTGCGTAATAAGAAGCCCCAGGGAGAACTGGGATTGCACCTAGTGCCCTTGGGAGTTAGGATGTGGTATAGTGAACTAGAGGTATAAGGACTCAGTCTTTTTGGAGCAGATTTCATTGGTCTCAGTTGTAGCGGCCTTGCTGCAGGCGAGAAAAGAAAAGTGTGTGCTGGGAACCCCAATGAGTGGCTACGATAGGGAATCTGTTGCGGGGCACCTTATTTATTCCCTTTGCAGAATTGTACGACCACACAGGTGTGCACATAGGCCAATACCTGTTGCATAGCACTATTAAAGGAGGAAATAATTTGGAGGTGGCCGGCATACGGTGAACTGAAAGACCAGCATGCGGTAGTGGACATCTTGTACAACATAATGGAGGGCAGGCACACTATCTAGAATATATGACCTCCTTATAACTAATAGGAGTCCCCACCCCCCCTGGCATTAAGACATAAATGGAAAGAGGACCTGGGGGGCCCTTATACCACCCCTGCCCATTGCGCATCTGTAAATCACAAGAAGGTGTCGCGTAATGCAAGAATACAACTGATACAGCTGCAGATCTCACAGAGCATATATAACAGAGAATTTGACAGTTTCCAGGCACCGCAGTGCAGGTATGCCCCAGGGGCAAAGGGGAGGAGGCGGGCATGCTCCACATTTTCTGGACGTGTCTGATAGTGGTACATTACTGGCGGAAGGTGGCAAGCAGAATGAATAAGGTGGGCCTAGCATTGAATGTGGAGTCCCCAGCAGTGTAACTGCTGGGCCGTTTTCCACACCCTAAAGAGACAAAACACATTAACAAACTGAAAGATCTCGCATATATATTGGCTAAACGCAGAATCGCAATGGCACGGAAGTCCCCTTGGAGCCCAGATGTCTAAGAGTGGGTTGGGAATAGGGTTAAAGTAGGAATGTGATTTGAACGCCCATGACACTGGAAGGGGCAACGCCCCAAAACTTTTTTCTCTCCTCTTTGTTAGCATGTTTATTTGGAAAAATGTGTTTAATTTAAAAAATAAATAAAAAGGGGGGGATCCAGATGATCAAGTAGTTAACTTGGCCTCTACGATTAGGTTCAGTCAAAATAAAGCCTCTCAGATGTCTTGCTCAAAGCTACCTGAAATCACACTATGTCAATAGGTTGGTCGTGCTTTCACCTGTAGTAAATATGTTCAGTGACATTGTTTCTCCTCTAATAATACCACATTGAATGTCCACGACTGTCATAAAACAAATTTAAAAAGTTCAGTAACTTTAGAGCTATATAATGATGCGTTTCTCAAAGTTTGGGAGACAAGCCCTCCCTCCTTGTCTAGCTGCAAAGTAATTAAAAAAAATAAACAAATTGAAGACAACTGAGCAAAACAGTAAATGGAGACCTGAAGTTTACACGCCAAATCAGTTCAAACTTTACACTAGCTGACAAATCATCATAAAAAAGGAATTGTAGTACCTTATTAGCCATGTCCTACACCCAGGCTAAATGACAATACTTCCAAACGGGTTAGGAAATATTTAGGTGAAATTACTACTGTTCTTTGGTCGACAACTTCAACTTGCAGAAGCTTGTACCAGATTTTTTTGTAAAAAAAAAGAAAAAAAAAAAAAAAGAAAAGAAATTTGAAGGAGGAATTACCAGTAATATTGCTTCAATGGATTCTTCTCCCACAGATTCCTCATCTTGATAGACTTCCAAAGCAGTGACCATGCTGGTGGAGGGTTGGCAGTCACAGCAAGACACTCTTTAGAACTGCGCTACCAAAGCAAGCATCGGCTCCTCAGGCAATCTCTAAACTGTAATGTTTGGCAAATGTGTGCAAAGATAACCATGTTTCGGCACAACAAATGTCCCTAGCAGGCAGGCACTCCTCTCTAGAGGGAGGAGGCCCCAAACCTGGCAAACCCGGGCCCAAATCCCTTCCGATACCTTCTTACCTGCATTCTGGTAGCACTCTGATGCACAGCACTATCCAACAATAAATAGTCAATTTTCTAACAGCTCATCCTAACCCGGATAGTTAGAACGTACAGTTCGACTTGCATTTCGTGTTGTGCATCTTGCAAAAAGGTCAACTGGCAGAGTGCCCCCACCAGGTGAAGATCTCTGCAATGAATGAGCAGGCATAGTTCCCAGACATGGGAGACAGTGCTCCGTTTTCTCAGAGCACACGCAAACCCAATCTTTGGCCCCCACCAGATGAGCAGCAGAGGCTGAGATTGTGTTCTCCAGAATCGTAGCAGCATGGCCTCCCTGAACAGGGGCAGCAATCTCACACCTTCCAGCTTCTTAAGGTAACGCATGGTCACTGTGTTGTCCGTCAGAATCAGGCAATGCTGCCTTGCAGAGAAGGCGCAAACGCAGTCAGCGCGACTGCTCACAGCTGGAGCAGATTGACATGTCAACCTTCTCTGTCGGAGACCAATGGCCGTTGATTTGAAGAGCCACAATAAGCTCCCCAACCCTTTGGCGATGCGTGCGTGACCACCTGTGCCTCCGGCCAAAGCGCCCAGAAAGTTTATCCTGCCAACTTCTTCACCCCGTCGCTCCACCAGACCAGGTTGTTGACCACAGACCTAAACACCTGGAGGGCACCCAAAATCTCACCGAAATACGACCACTGGCTGCTGAGAACCCACTACAGGGATCTCATCCGGAGTCTCACCTGCAGCACTGGAAACTACAGGATGCTATGAGGCCCAACAGGTGCAGGAAAGTAGAAGCTGAAAACTGCTGGAATTCTGGAAGATGCAGACCATGCTCATCACGTTGGCGGCGACTCTGGAGAAAAATCCTTCCATTCCCAGGTGTCTAAGACTGCTTCAATGAACTGGAGCCTCTGTGCTGGAGAGATGTGCGATTTCGGTAAGTTCAGGGAGAAACCCAAGTCATGCAGCATCAAACAAGTGTCCTTGGGATGCCTCGAAACTTGTTCTGGCGACCAAGCTTGGATCAGTCCATGATACAGAATGAAAACACAAAGACATCAGCACTCTAGAGATGGGCAACTACTATTGCCATCTATGTAAAGATCCCAAGTGCAGAGATGAAGCCCAAGGGGAGCACCTTGAACCGAAATGTGTCCAAGATGACAAACCTCAGGAACCACCTGTGCTTGCTGTGGATAGGCATGTGAAAATCGGCACCCTGAAGGTCGAACACCACCAGCTACTCTTGGAACTGAAGAACCTAGAGAGTCGCTCCCCCTGCCCCCCCAAAAATAAAATAAACAAACACCACCACACAATTCTGAATTGACCTTGTTCAAATCCCTGGGAGGTCCAGATGGCACGAGCCTGCCCCCTTCTGACGGAGCAGAAAATATTGGGAATACCAGCCTCACCCATTTTTCCTCAGCTGGCCCCTCAACTGCTCCATTCCAAAGAAGGGCTAGCACCTCTTCCTGGAGCTCACATTTCAGCAGTGGGGAGGATGGTTGAGGTCTGTACAGAGGTCGCTTCACAAACGTTAAGCAGTTGCCCCATTCGACCAGATGAAGGACCCAAGCCTCAAGTCCTTACCTTCCATTTGCCCAAAAATCCAAAGAGACTTGCTCCAACCAGCGAAGTATAGAGGTATTGGAGGCACTGTCGATGCGGTTTGCAGGAGTGGTCTGCCTCGACCCTCCTCTGCCTCTCCCTGGCCATGGAAATCTACATTGCCCTTGCTTTGCCTGAGGAAGTTTGGCCGTTCTGTAAAAAGGTTGAGTACAGCCTGCCCTCAATACAAAGGAAAAATTCAGCTGGTAGACTGCAGCTACACAGCCAGTCCCAGTGATTTAGCTGTAGGCTTCGAGTCCTGGAATTTCTCGAATGACTCATCTGCTTTGGGGCAAAATAAATGCTCAGTCGAAGGCCAGATCTAGCAGCTTGGATTGGACGTTTCCCTCAAGTAGGCTGATCTATGCAGGGCAGTTCACATGCCCTTGGCACAGCCAATACAGTCTACAACGTTCAATGCTGCTTGGAGCACCCGATAACCTATCCTTCCATCAGCTAGAACTTTCAGGAAACCATTCCTAGCCTCCCCGTTCGGGAGATGGTCAGATACCTCCAAAACAGTGCTCTACGGACAGGCAAAAATGTTGCAAAGGCACAAGAGGCTTTAATGGCTTTAAGAGCCTGCACCACAAGTCCTTCAGGGTTGGGTCAACAAGAATGGATGTTCACCCCCACATCAACTTATATTTCACATAGCTCAGCGTTGACGACCACTGGTGTTATCACCGTCTGCTATAGCGGCAACGTACGGTCTGCAGTCCCCGGTCAAGGATGCCGGTACGGTCATATTGGGACACCAGCTTAGACAGCACCGAGCCCCAGAGCTACAACTACCCTCCGACAGCCTTGCGGTACTAGGCGTTCCAGTGTGCATGCAGGCTTGATTGCTGGAAAGTGTTTAGTTCGCTGAAGTCATGCAGGCCCTCTGCTAGTTCCAGTAACCCTGACTAGCCCGCCACGAAATCGGGAAACGGATCCAAGGCTACAAACCCCGCCCCCCCACCCCTCCAAAATCAGTTCAAACACACAATATTCACCCTCCTCATCAAAAATAAACAGCATTGAGTCAAAGAAAACAGATCTCTAATCGTTTGACAAAATACAAGAGAGAAGGGGAGCGGTTAAATAAAGCCCTGAATGGATTTGCCAACTTGGGAGAACAAAATATTTTGCATCAGCATTGTGACCCATCACGATTTCACAAATTTTTATGGTCAATCGATCCCCCGTCAAGTACCCAAAAGGGTTTGCAGCGAGTACACAAACACTTTTTTGACGAAGCAGTTTGGGAAAAAAAACGTGAGACGCAAAAACAGTTAAGACTTGCTAAGAAACAGGCCAAAAATTTACTAGAACTAGAAATAGTATCGAAAAAAATTAAAAATGATTTGAAGAGTTGGACTAGACAATATAGAGGAAAACTATGGCAGAAAGATGGGGAAGAGATGCTGCGTGCATTACAAAATAAATCCTCGCGAAACTTCTGGTCACTAATAAATGCTACCCAAACACATCAAACCATTGCTCAGACGAATAATGTGTCGGAAGCAAGTTGGTTAACCTATTTCGGTACAAAATATCAGGAAACAGTGGGAGGACAAAAATATAGAAGTGACAATGGAAATTGGGGTTTAAATTTTGACAAAGAGGATATTTTAAACTTGATCATAAAATCCTCGGCGTCGAGATCTGCAGGCCCAAATGGACTAACTTATCAAGTCCTTAAAGGAAATGAGACACTGTGGGCCGAAATCTTATATACCCTGTACAATAAAGTAATCGCAAATAGAATAATTCCATCTTCTTGGAAGACAGCAATTATAATCCCGATTTTCAAGAAGGGGGATCGTAAAAACCCAATTAGCTACAGGTCAATTACACTGCTTGATGTAGAAAGCAAGTTGTTCACTAGTCTGATATTAAAAGAACTTGAAACATGGGCGAAACAAAACATAATCCCTAAACAGCAGACTGGATTTAGAAAAGGCCATTCAACTTCTTTGAATGGTATAATATTAGCTTCATTATCAAATCTGAAAGATAAAAATAATAAAGGAAGACTTTATGGAGCATTTATCGATCTGTCAAGCGCTTTTGACATGGTAAATCGAGATAAATTATGGAGTAAGTTGGAACAACAAGGGGCACCCAAAACTTTAATTAACATACTAGTAAAACTTCACGAAAGAAATACAGCTAGGGTAAGATTAAATATGGATGGCTATTTGTCAGAACATATAAACATAGATAGGGGGGTTAGACAGGGTTGTATGGTTGCTCCATTTCTCTTTAAGTTTTACTTGGGTGATTTTGGAGCTGCCCTAGAATCCTCATCACTAATAAGCCCTAAGGTGGGGTCCTTGGCCGTAAGATGGCTTATGTATGCGGACGATATAGTCCTTTTTGATAGGTCTCCCATCGACCTACAAAGATTGTTGAACGCCCTCGACAAGTACATGAAATTAAACAACCTGGTGGTTAACCCTGATAAATCTAAGATCGTCATCTTTGAGCAGAAAGGTCGCAAAGAAATAAAATATCGGTGGTCAATTGGCAATAACCAGATACCGGTTGCAAAAGAAGTAATGTACCTGGGCATCACAGTGTATGCGACCCCCACAGTTGGGAAACAGTATGGCGAAATCCTGGCTAAAGGGACACAACTAATAGCTCAGTTGAAGAAGATTGCCAGCCTTTATGGCAAATTTTCAATGATGCCATTATAAATTTTTATGTGGCCAAAGTAATCCCAGTACTATTGTATGGGATTGAATCTAAACCTTTATTGTGGTCAATAGACTGGCAGAAAATAGAAGGTTAAATTTGGAAACAGGTATTAGGATTGCCTAAAGGACTACATACGATAACTCTCAGATACGAGCTTGGATTAAAATCTCTAAAATACGCAGTTGACTGGAAACTCCTGTCCTTGTATAGGTCTATTATTGTGCCAATGACTAACACACTATATGAAAATCTCCTAGAAAATATGAACCTAAACTCCTCACTCACTTTGACAGAACTCCAAAAGATAGCAGAAAATTTGCTGACTTATTGTGAAACAGATAAATTAACACTGAGTTTAAACCCACTGAAAGTTAAGCAGTCCTTATCTTTGAGAGACTGGATTACAACAGGGGATATGGTGAGATCAACCTCTGTTCGTGAAGGGTTTAAGTACGGGAAAAAACAGGGTGTAGTACCAAGATACTTGATGAAGTTCCCTAACCCAAAAGGAAGACAAAATTTTATGAGGGTACGGTTAAACTTGATTAAAACCGGATCAGTGTTAACTAAATGGGGAGTCACTGAAGGGGCTCGTAGTTTATGCACGGAATGCTCAGATTTAAGTAAACAAACGCTAGAGCATCTGCTAAGATTCTGTAAAGGCACCTGGAAAATTAGGGTGGAATACTTAGGGAATTTAGTTGGGTCATTGGATAGATTATCCTCCGACGCTTTTTGGGAAAGAATGATTGCGGGTCATGAAATAAAATTGACCTTAAATATCTTAAGGGTCTTGCAAAAGACAGGTTTTATATCGTCAGAATACTGTTGATCTATTGTTATAATAAGGGGAAAATTGTTTTTATAGGTAAACTAGTCACAGACGTGATGAATTTTAATATGCTAATTTTACAAAATTGTGAATGCTATCTAGATATATTTTATGAATATGATGCTTTTGTTTTTATATGTGTATATATGTACTGTTTTTTTTATGTGAAAAAAAATCCAAAAGAGGTTACATCACAAAAAAAAAAAAAAACACAGATCTCTAAAGCAGTACGAAGGCTCAACCTTGCAGGGTTTCTGAAAGTTGAGGGGCTTCTTTGCACAAAGAGGCCGACGATAATCGTCATAAAAATAGGCTTCTCCTTTGGGGTCTTGCTGGCGGGCATTCACCCTCCCTTCGCTGCCTTCGTGCCATACGGACCAGGTGCAGTTGGAGATGAATCCACCTGCAGCGTTGAGGCCAAAGCCTTATTCAATGTGCATTTTGAAGTTCACCCACTCCTCCCTAATTTTCAGCATATGGCATTTGTAACGCGCCTATACACAAGTGTTTCAAGGCACGACGAGGCAAGGAAGGGGGAACAGAGAGAGGACAGAGACAGCTATCTTACTAGGCCAACTGACATTGAAATTGCGCAAGTGCAGGGGAGGGGGCAATGCTGTACATGCGAATCAAAACAATAACAAGAAGTGCAGCCAGCAGGTGGCAGGTGCAAGGGTAAGTGCAGACAGCAGGAGTCCAAAAGAGCAGGTAGGGGGTGACTGTAGGGTTACAGATACATACCCAAGTGCAAGAGTTGCCAGGAGGCAGTGCGAGTGTGCAACTGCACAGGTAGGAACCTGGGCACAAAATCAGAGGGTAGCCAGGTGACCAATGCAGTATCAGACAGAAAATCATCACAGGAGAGGAAGAGAGCTGGCAGAAGCAAAGAAGCAGGTGCTTCCGGAACCGGAGATGGTTCTCAGAGTTTGAGAAGCAGGGAGGCCCCAGCTAAAGAAAGATCTACCATACCGACCTTCTCTCATGCGTGATTTTACTAATCAAATGTGTGACCTAGTTCTCTCATTTTTAAAACCCAAAACTAGAACTCTACTTCTAGATCATTTTAACTACTGGCTGACAGACGGGACTGACTCACAGGCTAGATCGCTTGATAAGGTACACGCACACTTAAGGTTCAAACAATTTGGTGAAGACCCCTACACACATAAAAAGGCAACACGTTAGAATGGGGAGCGGCACATAATGGTATCTTATCAAAACTGACTATATTGCGGTGGCCATGGTCTAACCACTTCATCATACACTATGAAGTTATGGGTGAGAAGAAGATTGTAAGGAAGAAAGTCCTTAAAACCATGGTGCGATGCAGAAATATTAAAAATCTCATGCCAGAAGCCCTCAGCCCATGGTTTACTTCCATGCATGAGGATCCCAATGATTTCTCGTCTGTGGATGACATCGCAGAGGTCTATCAATGCACCGTTCAAAAGGCCGTTAATGTATTAGCCCCCTGGCGAACTACTGAAGACATGCAAAGGGAGACTAATTCATGGTTCACCGTGGATCTAGACGCTTCAGAGTTTAAAATCAAAACACTCGGACTCCTACAGAGTACGATAAAGAATTATACATAATGGCAGCTATAACGTCAAATCAGCTGTCATACTTGCCAAAAAAACAACAAAATAAAACATTGTGATGGCCGCATTTAAAAAAATCTCACTCTCAACCGAGGGAATTATTCAAAATTCTAAACGAGCTAGAACATCCCAGCCAGGACAAAAATGATGTAGTTACCAGAGACATTGAATGGTGCACCAATACAAGATGCTATGTACACCAAACTAAATAGGATTGAAGATAAGATTGTACTCTCTAAGAAAGGCACAACTCCTAAAGATGCTATGAATGCCATACGAAAAACCTGGAAAGAAGAAGAACAATTTTCATTCAGACCTGTAAGTGATTATGAATTAGCACTTATTATAGAAAAGCTTAAATCCACTAAATACAAAGGGGACACTATGGCCATTAAGGCATGTTCCTCCACTTTGATTACAACACTATGAACATTTGTCAACGCTTCATTTAGGGATGGTTGTGTCCCAAAAAGTATCAAGAATACCTGGATTACCTCCCTGTTGAAATAAAACGCTCTCTGTCTGCTGGATCCGTTGATTTACCACCCCATTTCCAACTCTGCATTTTTACTCAAGATCCTGGATCGAGTGGCTTACTCACAAGTTTTGATACATCTCAGATCCTACGACATTTTGAACAGATGGCAGTCTGGGTTCAGTGAGAGCCATGGAACAGACAGCGTTGTTAGACCTTAAATCCAGGATGCTCCGAAAAATGGACAATGGACAGATGGTTATGCTCATGCTGCTCGAGCGGTCTGCCGTCTTCGACCTGAGGACTATGCTCTACTGGTCACCAGGTTGGAGGAGGTGGCATGTTTTCAATGTCAGCTGCAGGCTGGGTCAGATGTTTCCGCCGTGAACAACGCAGGGTAAGCAGCAATGTGGCAGGTGCACAACCAATTGAGTTTACGCTTGGAGTACCGCAAGGAGCCGGTTTGTCTCCAAATTTTTATAACATTTACTTTTCCCTTTCTCGATTTCTTGGAAAGCAATAAAATTGAATACACAAATTATGCTGACGACACAATGGGTCGTCCCCATATCTGGCAACTTTGTGGAGGATGAGTAACATAAATAGGATATACAGTCTGATCCAAAGCAGGATGTGTAACAATGGTCTCGCGCTAAACACCCGCAAAACTGAGTTGATGGTGGGCTCAGAAGCAAAAACTCGCAAGATGGAGCTGGAATATGCCCAGACTCAAATTAATGGATGTATGATCAAAACAAAGACCCTTGGGGTTTATCTCGACCACAAGGTGAATACAAAGGCACAAGTGAGTAGACTGGTTTCTTCTGTCTCATATTACATTAAGCTAGTGACCCATGCACACCCATTCATATCCAGAGAAAACTGTCAAACACTTCTGACGGGCACTAGAATAGATTATAGTAGCCTACTAGTTTGTCTACCGAAAGCAGAGATCAACCGGCTACAGGTGGTGCAACGCCACAAGTTATCGTGGATCTCAATAAAAGGGAACACAAGTCTTCATTGGTTGCCCATAAAAGATAGAATCTCCTTTCGCCTTCTACTGATTACTAACGAAGCACAGCCACGGTTTATTTGAAGGAAGAATTGGCATTAAAAGCTAATATACATAACTTGAGATCAAACATCTCTGTACAACTAACTCCTCCTGCCTGTCGCACAAGTCAAGAAGGGAGCTTTTTTCTCTGCAGCCCCCGCTGCATGGAATAATTCCCTTGGGTCTTAGAGGAAATTGCTACAACTGTCTTAGGAACGAAACTAAAGACATTCCTGTTTATTTAGAAAGTGAATTTCCATCTATACATTGGTCTATATATGCTGATATCTGCTTGGTTTGTCCTCCTCTGGCCTGGAGGACGCTTTCCTTCTTCTGTTATGTGTGTGTTGTGCGCCCTTAACCCTCCGGGTCAGTGGTGCAGAATAAAATCAATAAAGTAAAGTAACTGCCACCAACTTGTTGCTTGGAGAAGCGACTGACCCCAAGGGAGTTGGGAGGAGCAAAGGGCTTACGTAAGAAGGTATTTACGAACAGAGAGTTGGAGGTATTGAGGACCCAGAGCCCAGGAGGCCTTGAGGACAATGCAGAGGGTCTAGAACTTAATCCCTGCAACCACTGGGATCCAATGGAGAGATTTCAGTGCTGAAGAACTACGATCCCTGGGCTGGGGGGCCAAGGACCAGTCTTGCAATCCTGTTCTGGACAAGTTGCAGAATGCGTAGAGTAGAAGCTGGCAGATTTACAAAGGGGATGTTGCAGTAATCCAGCATAGAGAGAATCAGAGCTCTAGAGACAGTGAGCATCTGCGGGAAGGAGAGGAAGGGAAGAATACTTGGAGGTGCAGTTGGTAGTTTAACTTCTTAAAGACGTCAGACGTGACGAGAAAAGGAGTGTGGAGTCGAAGATGACCGAGGTGCTTAGCCTCACAGGTGGGAGCAAGAAGAGGGTGCAGACTTACCCATGTCACCCTCTGAATCACACCTGAGCTCCTTTTGTGCGACAAGGACGATGAAGAGGGTTGATGCTTGCCACACAAGTGCAAGCACTTATAAGTGACAACGCCACTCTGAACGTTTCTCAAAAAGTAGGCACCTCCATATCATGCACCAAGGACTTTGAGACCGACTTAGTTTTGCAGAGGGTTCCTTCACTGCCTTCAGGTTCAGAGCTAGACAAACACATTGCTCTGTATCGTGTCTGACACAGATACCATGCGTGGATGCCTAAGGGACATTTTTGAGTTGCAGTCCTTCCAGCTTTTGAAATCAGACGGTTTAGGTCACGACATACTGGTGTAGTACGATTTCAATTCGAGCATGTTTCGATTAGCATTCTGAGTGTGCAGAAAAAACAAACTGAGTAAGGAGGCGCATATCAGCCCTTGTGTACTTGTGGTTACAAGCCAAAATACTTAAATGTACTGTTTGATGTAAATGAAGCATACTTATTAACCCCATTTTGCACAAATTGAAATTTGGATTATATGCATTGTGGTTTTTTGATAAACTGTTTTAAAGGGGAAAATATATATATGTTCCAGAAAGAATAAAATGTACATTTATATATTTTTCTTACAACTATGTGGAGTCTCATTTGCAGTGAGAAAGTTATAAAAATCTACAAGGCTCATGAGGTAACTATTTGAAACCAAAACGAAATAAGGACAGAGTAGTGTGTGTTTTTGATACTAGAAGGTCCCATCCTGAAATTATCTCCAAGCATAGTCATTGCCTCCACGCCAAATAGCTGAAAGCAAGGTAGTGTGTGTTTGGGTTAAGTCAACAGCTTTTAAAGAGTTGTTTTTAGCAAGCATGTATACATTTGAAGCAACACAACCTTTAGGTTATCAGAATGATGCTTCCATAGGGAAAGCGTGCATACCATCAGCTCCACCCCGAGTCTTATTCTGTGGCAAAATTCCAGATAAAGCAACAGAGGGAGCGAGTAGCTGCAGATCATTATGGGACAGATTTCTTGGAATTTCCGCCGCGGAGGAACCAACAAAAGCAGGCAGCAGAAGCCCAAATGGCCACTCAAAACTATTAAGGTATCTTTGCCTAAATCCCAGCCCCCGCCCCTACTGCCCTAAGGTATGGTTGCCATATAAAAGTATTCAAAAGGCTAAACCACAGCAAGTATGCTTCAATTTGGCAATAAACCCAATACGGTCACAAACCATTGTAAATAATAAAAAGGGCATGATTTGAATGTGCTCCGTTCTTTTTGAAAGAATAGATATGGCTACAAAACCCAGAGCTAAAAAGGAGTACAAGGATGTTAGAACTGGGATGGAAGATGTGGCGTAAGGCTTGCGAGGTCATGGAGAACCCGACACCGTGCTCCCCGCAAATGCCACTAGTGGCATTGACTAGAGAGGACGAGCAACTAAGGAAGTCGATTCGCACGCATTGGGAACCAGTGGGCATTGCAACGCTGGGAGATATATGGCAAGAGGCGAGGGTATTGGAATTTAACATACCGATAGAAGGAACGGGGCTACACTTGGGGCAATATATTACCTACACCCGTTTGGTACGGCGAGTTAAGGAGACATGGTCTGAAATAGTGCTGGAACACCAACCAGACACGGCCATAGACACAATCTACGATATCTCAGTGGGGAGGCACAAAGTCTCAAATATACAAACTGCTGATGTCCAGGGTGGGAAAGGAGGTAACCCAGTTAAGACCGGACTGGGAAGTGGAAGCCGGGGCACCCTTGAGTGATGGGCTGTGGGCAAGGGTTCAGAGATACCACAAAAAAGACTCGAGGAATGCAAGGCTGCAACAGATACAGCTATATGTTACTCACAGAGCGTATATGACCCCCTCCCCACCAGAGGATCGCTCGATTCAAGAATGTCCCAAATGTGGGGAAGTGAACGCAGGATGATACACATGTTCTGGGGGGGGGGATTAGCCCACTTTATCCGAGAAAGGGATCACGCTGGATGTACAATCTTTGTGGGCATGCATGGTAGGGAGCTGGACTAGACCGCGCAGACTGAAACACTTGAGTAAACTCAAGGACTTGGCATACATACTGGCCAAGCGTAGAATTGCCATGGGGTGGAAAGTAAACAGGTCAAGGATAGAGGCCTGGTGGCACGATCTCCTGAAATGGATAGAGGCAGAAACAGCGGTTTGGAATGAAGCCCAAGAGGAGGAAACAAACTGACAGCCTGGACACATTTAGTGGCTACACTCTGCAGGTCCACCCGGACCTGCCCAAGTGAACATGACTCCCGACACTACAGAGGGGGAGATACATGCAGAGGAAACAACGGCGGAAGGGTGTAAGCTCAAGTAAAGGGGGAGGGCAACGGAAAGGCAGAGCACGATTTCCGATACTATATACGATGCTTCAAGTTGTACGACATGCACTGTTGGGTCGGTTTTTGTTGATGTGTTGTAAAAAATAAAAACTTTTTTTTTTTAAAAGCACGATTTTATCACCACGTATTTCAAGATGGCTCCTCCACCCAACCCTAGGTTTTCGAATGGCATGACATGTTAATTACCTTTCGTGCATTTCTTACAATTGTTTAGGGCTTCACAATTCCCCCGTTGAGCAACAGATGCTGGAGAGGACTGAGTAAGTCCTAATTGGAGCAGACGTTTCAGAAACTAACTGGAGGCTTGAGGTTAGAAGGGGACACTGGAAAGGACAGCAAGGGGGAATACTATTCTTTTCACTTTCAAACTTCATGCTTAATTAAGTTCCTCTGATAAGATACTGGCCCAACATAAAGTGTCCATTGGTATGGAGGAATATTTGGATGGTTGGAGTAGAAAAACACATTCTGAAGCATAAATACTAGCTGGACCCTCCATGTGAGTCGGGTGAAAACTATGGGTGCTCACCCAGTCCTCTCCATCTCCAACAAGTTAGAATTGCAGAAAAACAGACCATGTGTGTATTAGAACTACAAAACCAAAAGAACACTTCCTTACTGGAATTTAAATTAGTAAACGAGCAATCCATCTGCCCTTAAGGGGTGCACTTGCTTTGGGTGTCAAGAGCCGTTTTATAGTAAATACTCACAATAGTTGAGCCCAATTGGACTCGCCTCCTACTACAAATGCTACGAACAAGCACACTAATTGGGTCTTGGTTCCTCTACTGCTTATTCACTTTTTCACTCCAGAAAAAGGTGGGTTGACAGGCAGCAAAATCAGATTTTGTTTAGATTGACAAAAGTTGCCCAACAAAGTGCGACCAGTACATTGGTTTACAGGTCAAGTCGTTTTCTGTAAGGTACTGTCCCAAGGGTCTGCAACCTTTGGCTCTCCAGATTCTTCAGACTACAACTCCAGTCAGCCCTAGCCAGCATAGTCAATCGTGAGGGATCATGGGAATTTTAGTACAAAACATCTTGAGAGCCACAGGTTGCAGACCCCTGCCTTCAACAATAGATTTAAAGAATAAAAAGAAATTTAAAAAATCATGAAACAGAAGGCAAGCCCTCATTTAAAGACTATTTGGGTACCTGGATGGACTTCGTGTCCATATTAAGTAGCGAGAGCTATTAGACAAACTTCATAATGGGTTAATTGAAAGTGTGCCAGTTAAGTTGTGGATTCATAGGATTAGTTACCACATGGGTATTTTACCAACAACACAATCATCTCAAGTGAGATGAAACTATAAAGGAGGTGTCATCATTAGGGGAGTTGCTAGACGTGTGCATCTGAGGCATCAAGAGGAAAAAAGCACATCGGATTTGCTCACGAACCACTGATAAAACTTAACAAGGCACATTCTTGCTCCTTTCGTGGGCAAGCATTCTCCATAATTGGAAGATGGCTATCATTTCATTTTGAGATATGATATATATATATATTCAGGAGGTAGTCTTGGTTTGTGAAAACAATTTTTAGTATGCCTCAAAAACAGTCAACACACATTAAAAAGGAGGTTTTTCAATGCAATTCAGATAATCCCAATTAAATGGGCTAGGACAGGGTAACAATTTGATGCTTAACAAATTGGAGTACAAGGAATACAAGTTTTGTTGCACAGGTTGTTGTAGACAAAAACCACTATCACGATCCGATGGCTAGAGGAGACTGAACATTTTGCACCCTGCAGGTGATTGAATAAAAGTCGTGCTAGGTAGAGGAGTTTAACATTCGGAGAGCAGTGATTTCACAGCTAAATCATTCAAATTAAAAACATGCTCTCAACTTAATGTTATTCTTCAAATCGATTATTAGTAATAATTAAGCTCCTTCCATAGGTAATGTTCTGCCACTACCATTGATCTGAACATATCCTTAGAGGTTGTGCAGCGCACCAGATAAGATTTTGAAGTGGCAGTATTTTACTCGCCATTTTTTTATGTTGGGAGTAAAAAAGTAAGTCTAATTTCCAATGGGAGTATTTTTTTATAAGTGAATGAAAAACTGGAAAACAAAAACTGTTTAGCAATAATTCTTTGCACCTAGCTATTTGTTCAATAAAAGATACATGTGTGTACCTCTTTGGATGAGGCAGTGATAATAGTTTTTCTGTGGTGCTACACGCACTATTTTTTCAAACATATCCATGAAGCTGTGCAGGTGAAAGCAGGTGTACATTGTCCAACATGTGCATTTCCTATTTTTTTCTTGGGAGTATTTTTACTCCCCATCTTTAGTGAGTATTCGCTTATTTTTAGAGTGTAGAAGAGGCCCATACATCCCTCATCTGTAGGCTGCGTCTGTGCGTCAAAGTAGGGGTAGGCTCACATGCATCCACTGTGTGTTGGGTTTGTTAGCCTGTTTTTAATTAGGAGAGCTAGCTAGTTTGCACTTTACGTGTAGTAGCACATCGGTAGGATTCAGTTTTTCAATTGCCTGGTCTACCCACAGCACACCCTAAAAGTTTAATTTGGCAATTCCACTGGTGTTAAGGAAAAAAAAAACAATTAAAAAAAGTCCCTCGCAAGTGGGACACTAGTAGTGAAAGTTGGGCGTTTCATTTAAACTTCTAAAGCTACTATGAAGGTGTAAAAGTCACCCAGCCCATTTTTTTTAATGCCTGTTATCATTTATTTTGACATTTATAAAGCGCACCATACCCGGAGGCATATGGGCGCTGATACAGCACACCAGTTTCCAACCTCCAAAATGATCAACCACCAATGGCTAGTTGCGAGTAAAGATGTTGTAGCCTAGGCTTTGCTCACGTGATGAACAGTAATGTGTACTGCAGACTTGTGCATGTTATGTTATGCTACTCTGCATTTATATAGCATGTACACAATTGGTATGATCTCAAGGTGCTGGTAGGTTGAACGCCCTCGGGAACCAAAGTTCAAGCCAGTAGAGAGAATAGAGAGGGTCATAAGGTGCGTGTGAGCACCGGCTGTGTGTGCAGCTGGTGTGGCATTTGTGCAATAGCTGCTTCTTAGCGGTAGGTGTGGTAGTTGAGAGATCAAGAGTATGTGTTCGTTCTGGCAGATTTTATCCAGACCGATTCTGGCTGCGTTAGGCCTGAGGAGAACGCCTAGGCTGGATGGTGTGTTACCAGCAGTGTTTAGTAAGAGTGATGGGGAGTATGAGGCAGATGATGGTATGATAACAGCTATACCGAATGGTGTCATAGTATCTGTGTTCTAGTTGAGTGGTGGTGTAAGTAAGAGCGTAAGCGTGGAGATGCGATATGGTGGTTACCTTAGGTGTTTGAGATCGGGCCCACTCCAATAGTTCCATGTACTCATTCGTTCCATGTACTACGACCGTTTCAAGCACTCATAACTGTTCTGCACTTTCGACCGTTCCATGCACTCCAATCTATTGCATGTACTCTAAGCTATTTTATGCAATGCTTCATTCGTTCTAGCCAGGTAATCCATTCTCCATGCATAATTTTTCCACATGTCATCTTCACACTTTGAATCCACTTCACTGGTTCTACCCATTTCACACGTTCCATTCACTTCACCCATTCTACATCCGTTAATCCCTTCCATCGACATACTTCACACGTTCCATCCACATCAGTATCACCCACATACTCCATCCGTTTCAGCCACCCCGTTCATCCGTTCCAAGTCTCCGGACTTCTCCTTTGTGAATTCCAGCCATACTTTGTTTGTCCTTTGCCGTTTGCCTTGACTAGTCTCCCTTTTTCATCTATTCCTGCCTCGTGTTCTCCTATTCACTCCTCTCCTGCCACCCTTGGATCTTGCCCCTTCCTTGTCCTGGATCGTTCCCTGCTTCCTGTTGGTACTAGTTCCTTTCCACATCCTTATTGTTGCATGGCTGCTGCTGCTTCAGTTGGATTCCTGATACCATCCCTCTGAGCCTCCATCTCCATCGTTTTGCAAGAACATTCTGCCTCCCCAGTCAGTGTGTGGGAAATTGGTCCAGTATCACCAGGTAGCCATGTTCTTGGAGCTGTCGTCCTGGCTTCTATGTCGCCAGCTCTTTTCTGAACAGCCCCAAAAAACACAACAGACCGAAGACGTGAAACTGGTACGCAGTCAAAGTGAGACACAGTTATTGAAAAGTACTACGGCTGGATAGGGAGTTAGGAGATGCCTGGGGTAACGCTGCAACAGGAGCCTGACATAGAAGTGGCATGAATGGGGTTAAAGACTCACTCCTAGATGAACCATCTCTCCCTCCAAACCCACAACTGTGTGCGTGCCCCCATCCCTCCCCTAGACCAACACCTGTGTGCGTGCCCCCCATCCCTCCTCCAGACCCACACCAGCGTGCTCCACTCCTCCCTCAGCGTGCCCCAACCCACACCAGCGTGCCCCTATCCAACCATTCAGATTCCACCAAGATGCCCTATCCCCCCTCTAGACCAGTACCATAATGCCCATCCCCTTAAAATGATTTTTAGTAAATGTAATTTTTCATTCCCTCGTCTCCATCTGGTGTCTCACAGGATCTTTCCTGGTATCCCAGCCAACATGCCAATTGTCAGCCAGAGCCTTCCTGGTTCCTGCTCACAAAAATCACGATGAGGGAGAGACAAAATGAAGTTGGACGCTCCATCTGGTGTCTTGGAGAAACTTTCCCGGTATGCCGAAGAAAAGTCCCACCTTAACCTCCGCCAGCCAAGAGCATGCACAGTCCGGTTGCATTCCGCCTCCACCCTAAAGCCATTTGGTCATCCACAAACTTTCCTGGTATCTCGAGGAAACTTCATACCTTAACCTCAACCATGTCCACAAATCTAGTACAGACAGTGTAATTTTCCCCACATACAATGAAGGAAAGGATAAAGGCCTGATTCACAGAGCGTTTTTCAATGAGATTGCGCCATTATAAAACGCTTGTGTGAATCAGGCCCTCAGTATCACCTTAGCTTCAGCAGAGTTGCTCCAGAGTGTATCCGGGGAGAGTGAGGTACTGGCTATTTAAGTAGCAAGTTTTAAATATCTTGGACTTGGCTTGATATCAATACAGGCCATTAAGACTTGTCTGGGACGTTGGAGCATCAGTTACTTGTGTGGAAGCTGGTAGGAAAAGGCATAAGAGGAAGTTGTACTGTTCAGTTGTTGGCACAAAGACCAGATAATTTAAGCAGATGTTAAGGCCCTGGCAAATGGGGGGTGGGGAGTGGGCGGGTTAAGTTGCTAGCAAAAGGTGGGACAGAGATGAACGACCAGTTGACCAAAGGCTGGAGAACTTACAAATACCTGAAGTACGTAGAAACGTGGGATTGGCTGTTAAAAGTGGATTCAATTCCGAAACAATTTTAGCAGAACTACAAAAGAAACAGTGTTAAGAAGGCATAATTTCAGGGAATCTCTGTCAGAGTATCCCCACACTGCGCTTCAGACTGTACAAATTCAGAAAACGTCCCTTCACTGCAAGAGTTGTTGCTCTCTAAAAAGACAACACCCCGATGCAGAGGGTAATAAATAAAAAAATATAAATCAGTTCTCAGCATTAAAAACCAAATACTATAGAAATCCGGGGTCTCCAACCAGTAGATCGTGAGCTACTGGTAGCTCGCCTGAGGCTTCCCAGTAGCTCTTTGATCAGACCCCAAAATGAGCACTGTGTGTTTATTATGGCGTCTGAAGTTCTTGGGACTTTTCTTCTGCCCCCTCCCACTCCTCTTCCTGTAAAGTAGACAGTCAAAGGCTGTGTGCACAGTGAGAGGAGGAACTGCATCTGGGCTTTAAGGGGTTGGGCAGCGCCCCAATATGGGGTTAACTATCAATAACAAAAGTAAATGGAAAATGTGTGTTGTGGCCATTGTCACCAAGAGGTGCAAATGATGGCGGATTAGAAAGGCATGCTGCGTAAAACAAAGCTGGGGCTGTGATTGTTTCAGTTTCGCTGTATTTCTTTAGATTTATTTTAGCTAGCATTACTTTGCATGCTGGTTATTTTAGGCTTTCAATCAGAATGAGGGAAATAAAGATACAGCTGTAATCGTTTTCTAAGTGTGCGTGTGTGTGTGTGTGTGTGTGTGTGTGTGCGCGCATGTGTGTGTGTGTGTGTGTGTGTGTGTGTGTGCGCGCATGTGTGTGTGTGTGTGTGCGCATAGAAAAGTAACAATCCGTGCAAGTCCTAGCATGCAATAACAAATTTACATCTCGCTTTGCGTGTTTATGGTAAAACTGGGAATTATTTTTTATATTTTCATATATTGAGTTCCTGTTTTTAAAGCTCTAGTATGCAAATTGTATTAAAGCTTAGGATGGAATATGTTGTGATATGGAGGAGCCGACCTCAATGGATGTCCCAAAACGGGAAATCAAGCAATAACTGTAATTTTAAATATAAGTACACATGGAAAGTTACTGCATTCTGGTGTTTGTCCACTTACATTTATAAAACTAAACAGGAATGTAAAGTGACATGTCTATCAATAACAGGACTTAAGAAAATATAATATGAGATGTTTTATGAAACGATAGATGGAATTAAGTGGGAAATGTGAGCAGTGGCATATACATATATATATATTTTGCTATGCATAGGACTATAGCTTAAACCTAGTTATTAAGTAACAGAGCACTGTACAAAATAGGGTGGTGAATACGGGGAGAGAACAGAGGCGAGACATGGGATGGGAGAATGTGTCTATGTGCACAAATTGGGAGATCTATACAGATCTATGGGCAACCTGCACACCTGTTCAATTTCTGACAAGGGATTTCCAGCCTTCCAATACTGGGCTGAAATGGTGCAATATATGAGCACTGTTTTTGCTAGAAATTCAGCAAAACAATTTACAAATCATTGCTAATACATGAACAATTCCAATATGTCGGAGAGTTGCATGTGCAAGCCACGCATGGCCCATTGGTCATGCATCAGAACATGATTCCTGCAGGGAGAGGCAGCGATCCTGTGAGCTGATCACTTTGATACTGTCTCCTTCATAAAATGGAGCAACATGGCATGTCCCCATCCATTCTGAATAAGTCCCCCCTCATTACAACCATACTCTTTGCTCAAAATGTTTTATTTAAAGACTCATATGTTGTCTCGTGTGCGCACGCTTCAAGTCATCTCTATAAAACTGAATGTTATTTTAGCCCTGCCATTCACACTATTGTTCACATATAACCAATACATGGTTAATGTTCATTTCTTCAATCTTGCCAATTATTGACAAACACGTTTAAGGGTAATCAACAAAGTAGGCCTTGGCTTACTTTTCATTGGCTGACATCTGTGACCTATTATGCGAGCAATGTTTATGAATTGGGAATATGCTAAACTGACAGTGGATTATATTTTTTTTTACGAAGCAGAATGTGGTATATGCTGGATTTTATTTTAAAACCGTATACTACATATATTGAATATCTAGTCAGATTGCAAACTCCCCATTCAACAAAAAGGCAAAATAATGTACCATTTCCATCCAGAGTGGGAAACCATTTTTTTTTCTCCCAGCATAAAAGGAAAAAGTGCATTTAATCTACGGTGCCCAAGTTAAAGTGGGAATAAAATAGTAACAGTGATAGGAATGTTGCAGCAATACACAATTTATGAAAATAATTTTCCAAAAAAGAATTTGTCTGCAATTCTAAAAAGTAGGTAAACTGATTCCAAGATGGAGGCGGGTAAGGAGTAGTTGTGCCTGCCGTGCTCTCCTGAATAACGGGCGAACATATTGCAGTCCACCACCCGCTGTATTCAGGCGACCCGTGAAGGAACGTGGCAGAACTCGGTGCACCCAGCGGGAGAACGCGAGGAGCGGAGAAGCGCGACGCCCAGCAGAGTGGTTTCCCCGGCAGGATAGGATCAGGGAGAGGGCGGCGAGGCTGGCCAACGCGGCGCGAGGCTCGGGCAGAGGAGGAGGAGCCGGGAGGCCCTGCGGCGACGAGCACCCGGCTGTGCGAGCCCCTTGACTGCGAGGGCCGCATCTTGATGTTCGTGCAGCAGCGGTTACGGGAGCGGATGAGGAGAACGCTGCCCAGCAGAGTAGATCCCTGGCCCAGAGAGGAAGTGGTGAGGTGGCCCCGCATAGCGCGAGGCTGGAGCGGTGAATGTGTCCGACGGCCCCCGGGGGACGGACGCCTGGCTGTGTGCCTCGCTCGGCTACGTATACCGAGTCTTGGAGCCTGCGCTGTAGCGGGGTCCAGTGCTGAGTCCGTGCGGCACTGAGGAAGGAGACGTCTTGCGGTGCTGGGCGGCCGTCTGCCCGCACAGGCGCAGGAGAGATAAGCTGAGGGGCGGCCCTGGCGAACTTCAGGAGACGGCCCGTGAGCCAGGAGGAGAATTGCCCCGGCGCGGGACACCGCAGTGAGTTGAGGAGGTGAAGAGAGGAGTGGGCAGAGGGAGTGGGCTCTGCTGCTCCGACGGCCGTGGGGGCCCAGGGAGAGGGGTTAGCATTGGCCTGGAGGAAACTGGGTCCCAAAAGGAGGCTTTCAAGCTAATGGTGGCTGTCGGCCTCCCTTGCTGCTCTGCCACGTATATTTGCAAGCCGAGGACAATACCTGGCAAACTGTTCTCTCACTACTGCCGGCTGAGTTGCGTCTTGAAGTGGCAGGAGGGACAGCCTGATTAAAATTTGTAACTGGTCACCCCCATCAGCAAATAATCCCCCTCTCCACCAGGGGTGACTCTTCAGAGGATATAGCGATGATGCCTTAATAGAGGCGCCTTTGGGCTTCAGTGGAGGCAGGAAGGCAAGGGAAGTCCACAACTTTGCTCTGGCCTGCAGCTGGCGCTGCATAAGCAGACTGGCCTTCGTGGAAGACACTTGTGAGTGTAGATCCTTAGCAAGAGGCAAGGGAGCAAGGGCATGAGGAGCCCAGCACTACGCAGCCAAATCTAGTCTGCGTTGATGGCCACTCGAAACAAAGGGAAAAGTGGAAAGACACTGCAACACCCTTGGGACTCTCTAAGCACCCTCCATTCTATGTGGCCGGTACAGGACATGGGTGAAGGTCCGGAGAGAGGCAATGAGGGAATGGAGTAGAGGAACACGGAGGGCACACGGGAGCCGACCCAAGTCAATGGTCAAGACTTTCTGGGGGAAATCCAGGTGCTCCATACCAATCTGGCTAAGACATTCCAAGAGCAGTTTCAGCTTATGCGGGCTTATCTAAATAAAAGCTCTTGGGGAGATGAAGCGAGATATGAGACAACTCGGCGAAAGGACTGATCTTTTAGAAAGAGGGCTTCAAGAAGTTGGAAAAGAAACAACAGCAAATAGTGAGGCTTTGGAGCGTCTGGATGTGGCGACCCAGAACCTGGAGATACAGATGGAAGACATTGAAAACAGGTACCGGAGGATTAATATAAGGGTGAAGCAGCTACCGGAATCGGTCTCTGACAAGGATCTGAAACAGGAAATTCAGGGCATCTTCGCGGACATCTTGGGAGAGGTTGGCCCGGACTGCATTGAGTTAGACCGAGTACAAAGGGTTGGAAGACTCTCTAAAGGACCTGCCTCGAGGCCTAGGGACGTTCTGGCCGCCTTTTCTAGATCCGCTCAGAAGGAGGCGGTGCTCCAAGCTGCAAGGAAAAAGGAACCAATAGTGTTTAAAGCCCAACAAATGGCTTTACATCAAAACCTGGCTAATGTTACCTTGATAAAGAGGAGGAGGAGGATGATGATGGCGCCCGTGTTGAAGGTTTTAAATGAACGTGGAATACGCTACAAGTGGACATTTCCTTTCAGTCTAGTATTTGATTGAGAAGGTTCTCAAAAAAAGGATAACCTCAGTCCAGGAGGGAGCTAATATGTTGCGGATTGATTTGGATGAGGGTCCCTCGGGTAGTTGGGGGCAGGGAGGCTTTAGGCAATGGCCGTGGGAGTGGTCCACAGTGGTGGACAAGAAGCGGAGATGTCAAAGGGGGAACAGCGGGTCGCCGAGGGAGGGCGGAGGGGCCGGTGCAGGGGGTGGAATAGGCGACAAGAGCAGTATTTGATTTGGATTATGATGTGCAAGGGGTGGTGGACCCTAAAGGGTGGCAGAGGAGCTCTGAGAGAAGGAGTGCAACATACTGGGATCAGTAAGGGCAATGAAGACCGGTGGGGAGGCAGGGGGGGGTGGGGGGGGAGTGGAAGGGGGAGTGGAAGGAGCAGTGGTATGGGGGGGGTTGACAAGTTCAGCGGGCAGGGGAGGGGGAGGGGATGGTCTCACCATAAATTGGGGATGAAGCGTGGGGAAGGGGTGATTGGGGAGGGGGTTGTAGCACCCAGTTGGCCAACTACAGTTTTACAGATCACGGGAAAGGTGGCAAGCAGTAAAGGGGAAGTAACGGCTCAGAATACTCTCCGCTGGAGGGAGAGGAAATTAAATAGGATGATTCCGGTGGGGGGTTTTGGGGGTGCCGACACCGAGGAGCACCACACTACTTCGCAGTTTGGTTTTCAAATGGCCAACACAATGTTAGGGGGCTGGATTCCCCTCTTAAGTGGTCAAAATTAGAGCAATTCACCAGATCCCTCCGTAGTAGGTGGGTTTCCTGTATCGACAAAACATCTGGCTTATGGGATCAGTGTCGGCTGAGGGCTTTCCCGCAAATATTTTTCGCTTCGGGCCCTACAAAAAAAAGGGGGAATGCATTGGAGTTCGGAAGGGGGATGGACTTCTGCGTCACTGACACCCTTCGGGATAAGAACGGGAGATATATCATGGTACTGGGAGAGTACATGGGTACACCCTACACAACAGCTTCGGTGTATGGCCCGAATGTGGGCCAGGATCAGTTCTTGCGGGAGGTTCTGGGAACTCTACAGGATTTTGCAAGGGGGCAGGTGATATTGATGGGGGACTTGAATCTGGCATGGGACAGACGTAGTGATCGCTCGCAGCAGGAGGGGGGGGGGCAGTGGGGGTGCGGTAGCCTCGCCTCAGTTGCAGGAACGGTGGGAGGAAGCGGCTTCGAGATGTATGGCGAGCGCTAAGGGGAAGAGAGGAGGGGTCCACATTTCTCTCAGATGTTCATAGATTTCAATCAAGAATCGATTATATTGGGACGTCTGTGAGCTTGGTTGAAGGGGTGGCCTCAATAGAGGTAGGTCCCATGTGGATAGTGGACCATGAGGTGGTCCAGATGCAGCTTCGGCTCAGGGGACGCAGAAGGGGGGTGTGGGGCTGGAAATTTCCTGAGGCACTCCTGAGGGACCAGGTTTCGAGATTACTTCGAGCAGAATAACTGTGTAGACACGAGCCTCGAGATCAGATAGGATGCTTTTAAAGCCACTCTGAGGGGAGAACTAATCACCCTACAAGCGGAAAGAAATAGGCAGCTAAGGAGGCTCAAAGCTCAGTTGGAAAGCGAAGTGGAGGCCGCCAGGGTGCGGGTGGGGGATAACCCCTCTAGAAAAATATACAAGGAATATAGGGCAGCCGAAGGCCAATTGGGGATTTTAAGGACTAAAGGCAGAGGCGGCTATGCTTAGGGTCCAACAGAAATTTTATGCGAAAGCCAATAAGGCTAACTTGCTCCTGGCATGCCTATTGAGAAGGGATAGGGAACACAAGGTCATAGTGCCCATGAGGAGTAAGGAGGGGGGTCAGACTCACCAGGACAGAAGAGATAAAAGGGAGACTGGCAGAGTTTAATGAAGAATTATACTCCCCACAATGTCCCTTGCCTGGCTCACAGAGGGAGTTTCTGGGGTCCCTTCCCCTCCCGTGGTTGTCTAGGGATGAGGGGATAGAGCTAGGACAAGCTATTTTGAAAGATGAAGTGAGGGCAACCATAGCGGCTCTCCCCCTTGGTAAAGCCCCAGGCCCGGATGGCTACCCAGCGTCGTTCTATAAACTCCTATCATCTAGTTCCACACTTAACACAATTATTTAATTCATTCAGATCTAGAGGCAGTATCACCCACTCGATGGAGGAGGCAAAAATAACACTTATACACAAGGCAGGCAAGGACACCGAGGAGTGCACGTCGCATCGTCCCATTGCACTTCTAAACACAGAGGTGAAAATTGATGACATGCATTACTTAAAGTAAAAGCATTTCTGATGATTGTACCTGCTTAGATTCACATGCTGTGCATATGGACCGACATCTAATGGTAACTGATGAGTATTGCATTTCGTCTTTCGGGGAACTGAAAGGGGACGTCGGCATAGGCGTGTCTGAAACACTATCCCCATCATGACGTGTGTAGTACCCAAAATCCCTCACGCGCCAAGGTCCCTCTGTATTTTTTCTGCCATGAGGGGCCCAAGGCTATAGTGAGTGAGCACATGAAGAGAGAAAGTAGTAAGAAGTCTATGTTTCTTCCACCCCGAGCGGGGAGGCAGGGAGGGCGCATGTGAATCTAAGCAGATACAGTCATCAGAAATGCTTTTACGTTAAGTAATGCATGTCTGCTGATGCTTGTTAATCTGCTTAGAATCACATGCTGTGCATAGACTAGCGAGCAGTATACGGAGTTGGAGGCGGGTTGTGAGAAGGAACAGTAGAAAAAAGATGGCTTCGTACTGCTTGTCCGACCTGAGAATCAGACCTAGAATGAGTGTCTAGGCAACAGTGTTTTGTAAAGGTGTGCACAGAACTCCAGGTTGCCGCTTTTCAAATGAACTCTAGGGGAACATTTACAATGAATGCTATGGATGCCCCAGTGCCTCGAGTAGAATGTGCTCTAGGCTTGAAGGGCAGTTCTCTCTTTGCGAGAGTTTAACAGAGGGTGATGCATTTGACAATCCACCTTGATATTGCTGATTTAGAGACAGGATCCCCTTCTCTACCAGCTGCCACTGAAACAAAGAGTCGCTTAGTCTTCCTCAGTGATTTAGTTCTTTCCAGGTAGAACATGAATGCCCTGCGCACATCTAGTGTGTGTGTGTAGGCTTCTTTCGGCCAGGCTAGTAGGGTTCTGGAAGAACGTGGGTAGTTCGATTGACTGGTTCACATGGAACTTCGAAATAAATTTCGGCGCAAATCTGGGATGTGTGCGCAGAACTACCTTATCTTTGTAGACTGTAACAAAGGGGTCCAAAACCGAGAGGGCCTGTAGTTCGCCAACTCTTCTGATAGAAGTGATAGCTACCAGAAAGGCTGTCTTGTAGGTCAGGTCTTTCAGACTAGCTTTATGCATAGGCTCAAAAGGGGGTCCCATAAGCCTAGTTAAAACCAAATTTAGATCCCACCCAGGGGCTGAGTGAGTGATGGGGGGGGGAAATACATTCTTTTAACCCCTTCCATAAAGGCTTTAATTACAGGTATTTTCCACCACAGCACCTTCTGCTGTGACGTGGTGTAGGCTGACAACGGCACTAGGTGAACCTTTAAGGAATTGAAGACTAACCCAGAGTTCAACAGATTGGTTAGATATAACACAATGTGTGAAGGCAAGCAATCGGTGGGATTGACGCCTTCGGAACTGCACCAGATGACAAAATGTTTCCATTTGCTGGCATAGCAATAACGTTTGTTAGGCTTTCTTGCCTCCCTCAGTATGTCCATGCATCTTTGAGGGAGTTGCAGATGTCCAAACTATATGACCTCAGGAGCCAGGCTGCTAAGTTCAGAGTTTGTGGGCATGGGTGCAGAGTCTCCCCCCTGTCCTGAGACAACATCTTGTACGGGCAGGTCATCTTGACTGGTGGGGAGAGAGACGTTTCAATCAGGTGCGCGAATCAAGGTTGGCGGGCCCACATGGGAGCCACCAGAATCATGGTGACTGGTTCCTGGTGCATCTTGTGTACTATCCTGTTCAGAAGGGGAGTCGGTGGAGGAAAAGCATAGACAAATTTCCCCAACCAGGTTATCCAGAGACCGCTCCCCTTGGATCGTTTCTGGGGGTACCTGGAGGCCTAATCTTGGCATTGGGCATTCTCCTGAGTAGCGAACAGGTCGATCTCTGGAAAACCCCATTCTGCGAAGACGTTGGATACAATGTCTTCGTGCAGTCGCCATTCGTACTCTTCTGGCAGAGGAAAATCTCTTATGAGCACGTCTACCAGAAGATTGAGTTCCCCTGGAACATGTTGGGACATCAGGAACATCTTGTGTTTGAGAGCCCATATCCAGATGTTTTGCGACAGCTTGGATAGCCCTGGAGAGTGAGTGCCCCCCCGCCCCCCGTTTGTTCAGGTAATACATTGCTGTTGTGCTGGCGGTTAGGACCAGCACTGTCTTCCCTTGCAGTTGCTCCTGAAAGGCTTTCAATGCTTTGAACACTGCTAGTAGCTCTGGTAAGTTTATATGGTTGGACGCTACCTGAGGGGACCACACTCCGTGCGCTGTCTGTTGAAGCAGGTGAGCCCCCACCCCGTGAGAGATGCGTCTGTAGTGAGAGTGGCTTCCACTGCAGGGGTGGTGAAGGTTTACCCCTTCAAGAGGTTCTCCCTCGACCACCACTGCAGAGAGAGAACGAGGGCTGGCAAGACAACAGATCTTCCCATTGTCCCTGGCCTGACACCACTGGCTGTTGAGCCACTCTTGCATGGGACGCATGCGCAGCCGCGCATGGGGAACCAAATATATGCATGACGCCATCATCTCTAGCAAACGCATAGCTTTGCGTACCGTCACCTCTCGACTTGCTACATACTGAGGAACCTGAGAGAGCATGTTCTGAACCCTCTCAAATTAGAGCCCGCAGGAACTGTTTTACTTCGCTGGGGACTAAGCTGGATTTCTTTTCGTTGATAGAAAATCCCAGGCTGAGCAGTAGGTCTACTGTTTTTTTGGGTGTTCGAAAAACAAACGTCGAACAAGTCCCCCGTGATGAGCCAATCGTCGAGGTAAGGGTAAAATGGAACTGAAAGTATGCGCAGGTGTGCCGCTGCCACTGCCAGGACCTTGGTAAACACCCTTGGCGCCAAGGCTATGCCGAAGTGGAGTACCTTGAACTGGTAGTGTTTGTCCTGAATCACGAACCATAGGAATTTTTTGTGTGCTGGCAGCATTGAAATATGAAAGTATGCATCTTTCATATCCAATGTTGTCATGAAGTCCCCCTGTTTTAGCAATGGGATCGCCTCTTGCAGTGTTACCATGTGAAACTTCTGGGGCTTTATGAACTTCGTTGGGCGCAGGTCTAGAACAGGACGCATGGCGAGATCCTTTTTGGGGTACAGGGAAGTACACTGAATAGATACCCTTGTTTACCTGAAGAATCGGGACGCTTCTATGGCGTCCTTTCCCAGCAGCGCTTCCACCTCTTGGATCAGGATCTGCAGATGTTCCAGTGAAAGGCGTCGATGTTTCGGCGGTCTGAACTGTGGAGGTCGGGCGAATTCCACGCAGTAAACGTGGGCGACCGTCTTTAAGACCCACTGGTCTGAAGTTATCCCCTCCCATGCCTTGAGGAAAGATGTTAATCGCCCCCCGACCGGGGAGACATGGGAGGGGACCTGGACTTGGTGGTCATTTCTGACCCGAAGTTGACGCTCTTCTGGAATTGGAGCCTCTGCCTCTATTCTTTCTGCGCTTATGACCCCTCTGGAGGTTGTAAGTGGGGCTTGCAGCAGGTTGACTTGAGTTGAAGTTGCCCATGCCGAAATTGTTTTGAGCGGCGCAGGCTTGTCCTCGAAAGGACCGCCGAGAATTACTGCCCCTCTGTGAAGAGGGTTTTTGGGAAATTTGGTGCAGCGACTTAATAGTCTTGTGTTCCTTCTTGGCTGTCTCCAAAGCATCGTCTACCGCCTTCCCGAAGAGGTTGGCCTCTTCGATGGGTTTGTTGATAATGGATGCCTGTGTCTCAGGTCTGAAGCCTGACGTGCGCAGCCACACGTGCCTCTTTAGGAGAGTACCCTGTGCGAGAGAGCTGCCTGCTGTCTCTGCGGAGTCCAGGGTATTCTTTACAACATTCCGATTGGCAAGTGTGCTCTCTGAGACAATGGCGAGAAGCTTGGCTCTGGTTGGTTCCAGAACCTCCTGTAGGCCTTCCTGGAGTAGGTTCCATTGGGCGTCCACGTAGCTTGCTAGTACCGTTGTGTTATTGGCAATCCGGATGGTATAGGCCGCCGCCGACGTAACCCGTTTGCCTAAGGCATACAACCTTTTGGACTCCTTGTCCGGGGGTGACTCCCATGGCAAGGGGAACCCCTGCTCTCTTGCGAGTATTGGTCACCACCAGCGAGTCTGGGATTGCGTGTCCTTTGATATAAAGCGGGTTGTGGAGGGAGGGCCGGAAAGGTTTTTCAACCCTTGGGTTCACAGCCCTAGTCTGAGCGGGTGCGAGTAAGAAGGGGCTAGCCGTCTCTTTACAGAGCTCTAGAGAGGGATAGACTGGCTTGTCGGAGGCTTTTCATTAATAATGTCCTCCGCAAAATCTTGTTCGGGCAAGGCTTCAAGTGTGGCAATTTTAAAGAATTCCGCTGCTTTTTTCAACATGTTGTTGAAAGCCATCCGATCATCCACCGGGGAAGCTTGTCGAATCGGGGTGAATGGGGAGAGTCGAGGCAAACGATATCAGAATGTGATCGTCCTGCTGGGTGTCCTCCCAGTTGTCCATTGCCCCTTGATCTTCCCCATAGTTGTCCAGAAAAGAAGACTCCTCTTCTTCTGTATAGGTGTCTCTATATATGTCCATCTGGATGTCTTCTTGATAGTCAACATGGTGTTGGACATCTAGGTGTTGGGCATCTTGTGTTTGAGGGTTAGTGTCTACCCAAGCTTTGTTCGGCGGAGGTTGATCAGAAGCCCTGAAAAACTGCTCCAACCGATCCATACACCCCTCGAATTTCTCCGTGGTCCACTTGGATGACCCAAATGGACCTAGCTGAGCAGGAACCGGGTTCTCCGCCCTAAGGCGTTGAGGGGATCTCCTCAGGGTGCTTGAGAGGGGTACCTGGCTTTCTTCTTAAGAGTCTTCGGGATCCGTGGAAAACTTTTCGGATTGGCCCATAACTGTGGGCGGAACCGGTACTAGGCCCACCGCTGTAGCAATCCTATTGATGCTCTTACGGATAGTCACCGAATCTTCGGGAGACAATGCCTCCGATGATGTGTCGGCAGTGAAAATGTCTTCCGCGGCTCCAGAAGTGCCAGCGGATGGCTTCTCGGGTAGAGGCCTACTCGTAGTTTTCGGGCCTGTACGGGCCTTGGAAACCGTTGAAGTTTCTTGTTCAGAAACTTCGGCGTGTGTAGTTTGGGGAGTAGCGTCCTTGTTACGTTCGTTATGCCCAGTCGTCATGCACTGCTGCAGATGCGGGGAAGGCTTCCGATCAGACCGATCCCATGGCGCTTTCGCCTTCTTCGACGAAGTCGTCGAGGAGGGC
This sequence comes from Ambystoma mexicanum, assembly GCF_040938575.1. Lineage (NCBI taxonomy): Eukaryota > Metazoa > Chordata > Amphibia > Caudata > Ambystomatidae > Ambystoma > Ambystoma mexicanum. Next base: position 493,449,382 of record NC_090936.1, on the reverse strand, counting down.
GCTTCGGTTGTGTGCTTTGTGCGGTGCTATTGTACGCCCCTGTCACCGGGTGTGGTCCCTGTAGCAAGACCGGAGTCGAGCCTGGAAGGGTCGGGGATGGGCGTGGCGGCTCTAGAATAGTCCGCCTCAAGGTCTATAACGTCCGCGTTGGATGTTTGGTCATCCAATGTACCCCCGTCACTTTTGGCTGGTGTCGCGGCAGGTGAGGGAGGCTCCACGCGTGACATTCCGTATGCGGCCCACCGCTTCAACCGGCGCTCCTTAAGGGTTTAAGGAGTTTACATGCCGAACACCGCTTTTCGTCATGCTCTAGGGGGAGACAAGTATTACACGACATGTGCTCGTCTTTCCACGGATATCTGACCCTACACACAGGGCAGAATCTAAATGGAGTCCTTTCCATAGCAGAAGGGAAGGGTGACCAGACCAAAAAGGAAAGCAGTGGAAAATAGGATAGACATCATAGCAGTATGGCAAACCTTGAGCCCACTCTCCCTACTGTGTAGGCCGGCCAGAAGGCCCGACCACGTGGAAGTCCGAAGGCGGGATCTTAGGCGCCGGAACCCACAGCCGTAGAAGATTCCCCCTAGTCTTCATCGAAGAGGTTCTTGATGGGTGAAGTGACTTAACAGGGATTAAACCGACAATTCGGTAAGATGATCAATGTCTCATGAAGGGCTCCGCTATAGGGCGACCAGTTATCTGGGCGGAAAAAACAATCTGAGGGACCTCGGCGCGTGAGGGATTTTGGGTACTACTCACGATAGGGATAGTGTTTCAGACACGCCTATGCTGACGTCCCCTTTCAGTCCCCCGAAAGACAAGATGCAATACTCTGCGGTTACCACTGGATGTCGGACCATATGCACAGCATGTGATTCTAAGAAGATTAACAAGCATCAGAAACTAAAATATTGGCAAAGAGGTTGGAGAGATACTTGCCCGCGTTGATTCATCAGGACCAGTCAGGATTTGTGGCAGGGAGACAGATGGCTGACAATATTAAGCGGGTGACCCATGTAGTTGAAAGGCACGGAAGATGACCACTCCGGCGATCCTATTAGCGCTCGACAGTGAAAAAGCGGTTGATCGGGTGGAATGGTCATTCCTGTTCCAAGTCATGGAGAGGATGGGTCTGGGGTCAGAATTTATTAGCATGGTCAAAGCAAATTATAAGTATCCCAGGTCGAGGATCTTGGTTAATGGTGAAACTTCAAACCCAATTAGACTTCAGCGAGTTACGAAACAGGGTTGTCCCATGTCCCCCCCTGCTATATGCAATATATTTGGAACCCCTCTTATTGGCTATAAGGGAATCGGATGGGATCCGGGGAGTGCCATTTCGGGGAGGCCAGCACAAAGTGGCAGCATTCGCAGATGACATGTTGCTCATGTTGACGCAGCCGACGGAATCCATCAAGGCGAGCATCGAGGTGCTGACCAAATTCGGGGGAATTATTGGGTTTGCATATTAACTGGCAAAAATCTGAGTTGATGAATCTATCCCTAGAGGAGAGGGAGGCAAGGGAGCTAAGGGCGCTTTTCCTGTTCAAATGGAGCACAGACGGGATACGATATTTGGGGATTCGGATAACCCCCTCCCTGGGCGGGTGGTATGGGGCGAACTACTACCCTTTGCTAAAGGGGGTCAAGAGGGATCTGAGGCAGTGGAGCGCCCTTCGGCTCTCCTGGCTGGGAGGAGGGAAGCTGTCAAAATGGTGATTTTACCTCATATACTTTATCTCTTCCAGGCGATTCCACTGTCCGTCCCGGCAGGCTTTTTTTTTTAGGGAACTTGACCTAGTGGTTAAAGAGTTTGTCTGGGAGGGTAAGAGGACGCGTTTGGCATGGCGTCTTCTTACAGTGTCCAGGGGACGTGGGGGCTGGGGGAGCCGGACTTTAGGTGATATCATGAAGCAGCACTCCTCCCAGTGATTAGGGAGTGTTTTGCAGCCGAATATGAGACGCACTGGGTGAAAATGGACAGGGCAGTCGCCTGACACCACCTGGGTGAAGTATTATGGCTTCCGCAGAGACTGCGACCGCCACATATCTGAGTGACATTACAAAGGATGGTGGCCACCTGGGACAAGGTTGTGGAGAGACGAGGGATTTCATCTTTCATCCCCTTTCACGCCCTTCTTCAATAATGGGTATTTTACGCTGGGGTTGGAGAGAGGGGCTTTTCGGGCGTGGGAGGGCGGTGGATGTAGGATGCTGAGAGATATGTTCCGCAATCGTAAGGTAAAAAACTTTGAGGAATGTAAGCAGGAGTTTGGAGTTGGGGAGGAAGAGAGGCACAGATATTTTCAACTTAGACACTGGCTGATGTCGGCGGAGGTGAGGAGGGCTGGCACACGGGATCTAAAACAATTACAACGGTTCCTCCTGACCCACGATGACTAGGGGCCCGATTTCAGATCTATTTAAACTTTTAGAGAGCGCAAGCCCAGTATATGCGTGACCATACATGAGAGCTTGGGAACAGCAGATGGGGCGGAAATGGAAAGAAGACTGGGAAAGATTATGGAAGGCAATTCCTAAAGTAGCCAAGGCAACCCAGCTACAGGAAGCTTGGTATAAGTACATATTTGGATGGCATTATACCCCGGCCAGGCCCCATGCGATATACCCAGCAACCTCAGGAGACTGTTGAAGAGGCTGTGGGGAGGTGGGCACAGCTACTCATGTATGGTGGGACTGCCCACGTATCAGACCCTTTTGGCGCGAAATTGCTGGTACCCAATCCCAGGCCTTGGAGCTGGAGGAGAACCAGGACCCTAGGGAGATTTTGTTGGGAAGGAGGAAGAAGAGGAAGTCCCAAGGCGAAAACAGTCTTAATCTTAGCAGCAATGGGGCTAATCGCACAAAATTGGAAGAGCCCAACGATCCCCAAGGAACAGGATTGGCTAAGGAAAATGTGGGATATTGTTTCATTGGAGCGGGCGACGTACGCAGTGGAGGGGAAGCTGGGGAGCTTTACTGCTGATTGGGGTGAGACGGACTACTTGAGGGGGGAGTTTAGGGAGCAATGGTGCCCACAAAGATTAAAGCTGCTGGACATTTAAGGCTGAAGGACTAATGGGGATGTACCGAGACCGATGGACTTATTGGGTGCTATGACCGTGTTTGGGGAGAGTGGGGGGGGGGGGGGGGGTTTGTGTGGCCTGGTGCTCATGGAGTGAGGACGCGGAATCCTTGAGCTCCGGCCGAGCCACTGTGATCCAATCCTGAATTGGGTGCCCTGAGCCCAATAGCACAGTCTACACGACGATCCTCCTGAAGCGGAGGCGAAGACCTGTGCTCGGCAACCAATCCCGACAGAAATCAGAGCTTGGGAGCCTGGTTCAGCACTCCGGTCCGACTCCCCCCTCCGCCCCAGGCGACGCACACAAGATGGCGGCTGCGGTGCCCTAGCGGGCCTGTGACGAGTGGGGACCCCGGGAAGCACGCACACCCGCGACCAGCCGGGCATGCACTCCTACTGCAGACTGGCAGCAGGATAGGAGTAGCTCCGCAGGGGGGGGGGGGGGGGGGAGAGTGGCCCCGAGAGGCTTGCCAGGCCGCACACTGAGCGTCCTGAGCGATCGGCGAGAGATGCCATCAGCGCGGGAGGCTGCGCGAGGTCGAGGCAACCGACCCAGCAACCTCGGAGCTTGATCATCATCGTCTACACAACGATCCTCCTGAAGACCCAACACCGGCAGAAATCGGAGCTCAGGAGCCTGGCTTGGCGCTCCGATCCGACTCCCCCGTCCACCTCAGACGACACACACAAGATGGCGGCTGTGGTTCCCTAGCAGGCCTGTGGCGCGCGGGGACCCCGGGAAGCACGCACACCCGCAACCAACCTGGCAAGCATCCTTACCGCCTGGCAGCAGGAGCACTGGAGTAGCTCCGCATGGTGGAGTGGCCCTGAGAGGCTTGCCGGGCCGCACACTGAGCGATCGGCGAGGGATGCTGTCAGCGCAAGAGACTGTGCGAGATTAAGGAAATTGGCCTAGCAACCTCAGAGCTTGATCACCCCACAGGCGAGCCGACGGCCGAGACTTGAGGAGACCGGCTGACACACCAGCGGGCGTAGCCCCTTACGGACGCCTTGGTCGGAGCTTTCCCCCGAATCGCTGAAGAGAGCGCAGCGAAGATGCCAACAGTGCCTCCCCCTCCAGCTAGGCCCTCCGGCCGAGCAAAATAAGGTAACGGGGATGCATGCCCACACGCTTGGGACCTGCCACATCCCCTAATAAGGGCGCGAGAAGACCCTGCCCTGGAACTTAGGCTGGGGTGCCCGTGGACTCTCCCAGACGCGGAGCTCTGCTGTGGTGCGCATGATCAGGGCACACGCGCTTTTCCGGGCTGTTTCCCTGACAGACTTGCGAGCCGAGGAGAGACCAACACAGTGCGCAAGCCTCTGAAACATATCGATGACCAGCTTGCACTGGTTTGATGCAGCAGTGCACCCCTGCAAACACACTAACCCTGCAGCCTTGCAGGCCAACATTATCCCCTGCACTTCCCCGCATAGATCAACACGGAAAGGCGACCGTGACAACCACCAAGGACACGACGCTTCAAAGATCACCTGCGGCACCAAAGAGGAGAGGGCCCACTTCTTCAGCACACAGCGCAGTTCCACACAGGGCGCTGCAGAGGGGAATCCCTGTGAGGCAGATAGGGATAGACTGGAAGAGGCCACGCGACTGCCCAGTCAGAAGTGGAGGACAAGACTCCTGCAACAACTGAAAGGACCCAGATACCCCGAAATGACCACCTTAAGGAGCAAGGTCAAAAACGCCACGATGGATCCTTTTGTTACGTTCAAGTCCCACCCCATCGCCCAATCTACACCGAAAGGCACACCATCACCGATCGGTCCTGAAGAAAGCACCAAGGACAACCAGGTGCTTGATGCGATTGCAGCCCTAAGAGTGTTCATAGACACGAAAATAGGCGAAGTGAAGGCTGACATACAGCTCATACGCCAGGACGCTCGCAACCTAACAGAACGTGTCAACATCATAGAATACTTTCAGAAAGAAACTTCAGAAGACACAGCGGATCTCAAGGCTGAGGTGGCGGATCTCAAGAGAAAGGTGGGCTTCCTGGAGGCAAGATCGGAAGAGGCGGAAGGACGTACTAGGTGCAACAACATTAGAATATTGGGCATTCCCGAGGGGACTGAGACCACAGATCCGACTGCCTACATAGAATCCATGATACAGCAGGAAATTGGGGCAGGGAAGCTCTCGCAATGCTTCGCCATAGAGAGGGCCCACAGATCGCTCCAGAAGAAACCCCCCCACTCCCCGGGTTCCTACCCACGTCCCATTATAGCGAAGGTACTCTACTTCCAGGACAGGGAAATAATTCTAAAGAGAGAAAGAGAGAGGGCGGAGCAACTCAATAATCACCAAATACCCGGATTACGCACAGACGTTACAGAGAGCAAGGAACTCTTTTGTCCCGGTTAAAGCCAGGCTGAGGAAATTAAACTTAAAATATATGCTGCTGTATGCATCCAGGCTAAAGGTGATCTACAAAGGTCGGGCAATATTTCTTGAAACGCCGGCCGCAGCCAACATGTGGATGGAGCATAATAATCTGGCTGAGGTCCCTGAGGAGCCCACTCATGGAAGTCAAAGTGAAGTGTGCAGCGGGCGATAGGCAGACGCTGCAATACCGTCAGCCTTGACAGTTAACTTGGACACCATCAAGGAATGGTATGACATCCTCGAAGTAGCATTACTACAGCACGAGAAAGCTAAATGATCACAGGGCCCGTTCGGCCTCCCACTCATGAGCACACAGCACAAACCCACGAAGGAACAGTGCAGGCCAGTTGCCAGCACAAACCCACTCGCACCGGAAACCCGGATGGGGACAGGTAGCGCAAAGGCACCTGAGCAATGCGCCCTTGAGGCAGGAGCTGGGTGCACCAGTTATAGTTATGTTTGTCAAGTCACTGTTCAGACTGTCCTCCTCCTGATGCCTATCAGCCGAACTAAATTGGACCTGCGGTTAGCTACTGAAGCGGACCACCCCAAGCAAGCAGCGCAAAATATTTCACTCAATAACGCACGACCGAGTCGCAGCAGAGACAGAGGGCGTCCCACGGCAGCAGCAAACTCAAGCAATGGCAGCACGAATCAAGATAATCTCTTGGAATGTTAGGGGGATGGGATCCTACCTACGGAGAAACCGTATACACTCCTATCTGAAGAGGAAGAAGGTATCAATCGCCCTCTTGCAGGAAACGCACCTTCAGACGGACACCATGGACAAACTGGCGGACTATTGGGGCGGCCAGGGCAGCAGTGCATCCTACTCGAGGTACGCGCAAGGCGTATATACATGGGCGAGTCCAGAAACACCATTTCACTAGATGGGGGTGAAAGCAGACAAAGAGGGCAGATATGTGGTAGTGTAGGGTATGATAGAGAACTTACGCTTATGTATCATGAACTCTTATTTCCCTCAACATGGCATACCTTCCTACCTTAAGCAACTATGCGCTAGAATCAGGTAATCACATGGAGGACTCCTTCATATGGGGGGGAGATTTTAATTGTGTGATGAATGAGGAAATGGACAGATCCATCACTCCACGCACCCTCAACAACCCCGCCCCCGAGAGTGCTCCGCAGCGCTGTGGAGGACCTGCACTTAGCTGATATCTGGCGAGACCTGCATCCCACGGACAAGTCCTACTCATTCTACTCGGCCCCCCATGGTCTGCACACCAGGATAGATCACTTCATCAACAGCGAGCTACTCCCACTGGTGGAATCTGCGGACTACCTGGGTATGTCGATTTCGGACCATTCCCCTCTGTTACTGCAGCTCAATCTAAGAGGCCCCCGACCCCCATTCCGATGTGGCGTATGTCCACAGAAACCTTAACGGACCCTGCATTCAAGCAAACTCTAGGGGAAAAGCTGGAGGAATACATACAGATTAACAAGTGATCAGTCGAGAAGTGGAGCACGCTCTGGCAAGACATGAAGGTGGTAACGAGGGGAGAGATAATGGCAGAAGCAGGTGGGATCAGGAGGCAGCTGAAAAAGGAGCTGGAGGCCAAGGAGGAAGAGATCAGACACCTGGAAAGCAGCCTGCCCCCGACCACTGAGAGGGAGACTAGACTGAGGGAACTCAGAGGACTGCAGAACTGCGTGGGAAAGGCTGTCCGAGTTCGACTTCTCCACGCAAACACTCAGAGCATACAAGGAAGCAGACAAGCCGGGCAGGATACTTGCTTGGTTATGCAGGAAGGAGCACCAGAGGCAAGCTCTCACTGAGATTAAGGATGAAAATGGTACAGCCCACAGGACGCAACAAGCAAATAAAGTTTCCTCAGACTTCTACGCCAAGCTCTATGCCCACAAAGAGTGAGTCCCTGAAGAGGATATCAGACTCACTCTGGCCGAAGTTGGTCTCCCTAAATTGAGCCAGGAACAACGAAACATGCTGGGTGAGGAAATTACGACGGAGGACATCTCAGAGGCAATCAGGTCCCTCTCCACATGCAAGACTCTCGGGACAGATGGCCTTATCCCAGAATTCTACAAGGCATATGAGGAAATCTTAACCCTGATGCTGCATGGAGTATATGCGGAGGCATACAAAACCGGGACACTACTGGGCACCATGAGAGAGACCCTTATAGTACCAATACTTCAAGCAGGCAAACCTGCTGATGAATGTGACTCGTACCGCCCCCTGGCGATGCTGAACTGCGACAGCAAAATTCTTACAACCATACTAGCCAAAAGGCTTTCGAAGGTGATAGGGTCACTAATACATGAGGACTAGAACGGTTTTGTCCCAGGACGCAACACTACGGCCAACTTGAGAAGGCGCCAACATGTAATGGCACAAACAGCGGGGTGCGAAGAAGACCTGGCAGTACTCTCGCTTGATGCCATAAAGGCGTTCGACTCGATATTCTGGGAATGGCTGATCGAGACCCTGAGGGAGTTTGGACTTAGTGAGCACTTCATCCGATGGGTTAAAGTACTTTACAGCAACCCGGTGGCGAGAGTGAAGACTGGAGGTATGGTGTCAGGTGCTTGGGCTATCCAAAGTGGAACCAGGCAGGAGTGCCCGCTATCCCTGATGCTATACATTCTTGGCTTGGAACCGGTAGCAATCTATTTCAGGAAGCAACTCTTCGACGCAGGCATCAGCATAGGCGGGATAGACATTTCCCTGTATGCGGATGATGTCCTTTTATACCTGAGAAACCCCCAAGACAATACACCCACTGCATTGGACATCCTTGATAATTTTGCAAAATACTCGGTGATAAAATTCAGCAGAAAGAAATCATGCTCCTTCCCTCTCGCCGGACTTAGGGAGAAGGGTACAGGGGAGTTACCCGAGATTGGGATCCAATGGCAGACGAAAGCCTTCCGATACCTTGGCCTCACCATCATGCACACACCAGCCTCCACACATGAATGTAATACGGAGGCAGCAATGTGCGGGGTGCGGAGATCTATCAAATTCTGGTCGAGACTTCCTCTCTCAATGATGGGTAGGGCAGCTATCTCCAAAATGATAATACTGCCAAGATTCCTCTACTACTTCACCAACATAACATACTACATACCCCCCGCCCTTCTTCAGGAAACTTGAATCCCTAATCAGAGACTTCCTTTGGGGCCGAACCAGACACAAACTAACATTGAACATTCTCACGCTCCCCTACGTGGAGGGCGGAATTCAAGTGCCGGAATTCCAGAGATATTACCTAGCAGCACAGATGCCTCATGTAGCTAGGAGGCTATCGGACGAACCCTCGTCCGAGACGAGCCTCCTCCGCCAGCAGACGAACCCATTGCACCCCAAAGAGGTCATATGGAGCACGCAACTGGGACCTCCTGACCTGCCCATGATCGTTAAACTAGGGAGACAAGTTTGGAACAAGGTCAGATCACTACTCGGACTGCAGCACCCATATATGCCTGGCACTCCCATGCTAGCTGATGTGTGCAAGATTCCCACCGATTTACCAACAATAAGGAGCTGGCAGAACTGTGGCCTCTACGCATGGGGAGATATGTATGATGAGGGATGGTTCAGGGACTTCGACTCACTACAGGAGAAGGACGGGCTTGCCCCGGGCCAGTTTCTATGGTACCAACGGGTGAAACATGTAGCCAAGAAAAAATAGAGCACATGGCCTGAGGAGACGGAAACGCAACCCCTTGTGCAGGAGCTGTACAGCGTAGGCGACGGCTGGAGGCCGACATCAAGGATATATACACAAATAAACGATAGGCCCAATCCGAGAGGTATGCGCCTACAAGAGTTATGGGAAACGGACCTGGGTACTGAAATCACGGATGCCGAATGGGTTAGATCCTTGATGTACCAGAAGGAGGTGTCACGGAACGCTAGGTTCAGGCTGACCCAGCTGAATGTCCTCTACAGGACTTACATGACCCCACACAGGATAGCCACATTCAACAAAATCCCCCCCGACTTGCCCATGGTGCTCCTCTGAACCAGCTGACATGATTCACATGTTTTGGGCTTGCCCCAAATCACAGAAGCTCTGGCTCGCCGCTGAACAGACCTGCAGGAGAGCTGGTCTGGAAAGATATGAATGGACACCCAACGAGAGTCTTTTGGGCACTCACCCAAGACTGAGCAAAATCAGGCACTTAGTGAAGCTCATGGACATTGCGTGCATATTGACGAAAAGAACGATCGCAATGGCCTGGAAGTCGCCGGGAGGCCCTAGGTACGAACCCTGGATCAGGGAAATGGAGAGATGGACCACTGCTGAAACTAGAGCCTGGGAGGAAGGGAACAACAGAGGTGGGGAAGACGTAAGCGCCACACTGGAATCCTGGAAGGCCCTTATGAGGGATATTATCTTCTCCACAAACTTTAAGCCCCCCTGAGCCTACCTCCCTGGCACGAACTGCAAGCATGACATACTGATATGTACACTAAGCTCTGGTATTTCCTGACATTGCATCCCATGAAGAGGCAAGAACGAGTGACGGAGCCGGCCCTGGGGGCCCAAATGGGAGAACCGGTGGGCTGGGGGACGCTGGGGGAAGGGACAGTCAAAGTGGTTATTGTTTACTCGTTATCTACTCTTTAACTTGCATATGTGACATATAATTGCTGATATGATGCACAACCTGTGCCCACTTGCTTTTTGTTTATCTATAAATGCCAATAAAAACATTTAAAAATAAATAAAATGACCGGTGTTGGGGGGGATTGAGGGGGGTGGGAAGAATTTGTGAGTTGATGTTACTCTAAAATTGATCTGTTATGTATGCTGTATTCAATAAAAAAGAAGTTACAAAAAAAGCAGGTAAACTAAATGCTGCAATCCAAATGCTTGTACAGAGCCTTCAAAAGGCACCAACTATTTGATGAAAAACAAATGCTCCTTTACAAATGGTGCAGTTGTGAAAGGCACAGTAACTCCAAGTCTGCCATGCCGGGTGTGCAATCACTATGGCTAAAAAGTTATCTGCACTATCAGCCAATGTGATTGCCCGTCTCTGTGAAATCTGCCTTTTTCAGACAAACTTCCTGAAATCAAAACCTTGATCTCGTCTGACAGCATCTGTGTGTTGTTGCCGTTTCAAGCTTTACACCAGATGTCTGCGCACTGGTGGATAGCATGCAGTGTAAGCCTTCACATTCAATGTTCCGATTAGTTTCCTACTTCTGGTATGCTTAACAATTTTAAAGGAAACTGTAGCTAATAAAAAATAATAAACATGTTTTTGAAGTTATTGATAGTAAAATCACAGTAAATACACACAGTATTCCTTTTTTATTTGAAGAGCAAATGAACTGCCCAAAATAATCTTGGTCGAAATTCTCATACTCCTGGATATCACCACCCTAGTAGCTCCTGCCTATTGGCCAACGAAAAGGTTGGAGACCCCTGCTATTGATGGTGGAAAAAAAAATAAAGTGGGTATTCGGCAATTACCCTTCATTCAAACCTAAAACTTTCAACAATTCACGGTGCAGCCTAACCTTAGTAAAGTTCTTTCCCTATGACAAGTGAGCAGTGGAGGATTAGCATATTACCATCAGACAGTAGTACCATCTTTGCAACTCAAATCCAGTGGAGGTGGAAGATTGGGCTTGAAGACATTTATAAGTCAAGATGTTCCTGCTTATGCCCTTCACGAAGCAAGGCAATAGAATCGTGATGTGCTAACGGGGAGTTTAAAACCTCTAACAGTTAGGGGTCTGCCCCATTACTGATCAACATCCAATTTTGCTGCTGCAAAACATTCTACACCACAACGAAACCTGGGTGAACATAACCCCAATTGGTTACGCCAGTGGAAGACTGCTGCAAATATCTATAGATATTGCAAATCACAAAACACATTTTAATTTGAACACGCTGCAAATACATTTTGTATGGAGCATGGTTTACAAATATATAAATCACATTGAAAAATGCAGTCCAAACCACAGACATTCCAATTCACTTTAGAGGCCACAAGACAACCTAAAAAGGAGAGAATGCATTTAACTAAACTACCTACACGAAAAAGGACATTTACTTACACTAACCATACATACAATAGCAGAAAGTGGTTAGCCTAAAATAATAGAAAGCTAAGCAAAATGTAAAATTAAATGATGCAATGTAAAGAGTTTAACAATGCCAATAATTGTAAAACGAACGTATTGTGTATTTTAATGTCACATTTTTCAAGTCCTGTATCTTATTGCAATATGCAAACCAAAACAGGTATGGTAGGTTACATTGAAATGACATACTGACACTTGATTTTTATCAGACGATTTACTTATTTGCTGAATCCTAAAATTACATTTACAAGTCAGAAATACAAGAGTTTATGGGAAAGGAACTAAAAGCTGCCCCTTGTTTGAACTGAACCAGTTGGTAGTCTTTAGGGTTTGGGCACAGGGTTTTTATGAAAATCTTTAACTTCTGTTAACCGTTATCATCAAGTTAGATGGGCTCTTGCAGTCCACCATCAGGAGCAACGTAACGAAAAGCTATTTTGACCCCTGCATTTTGAGTTTTCCCACGAAAGCAACAGCATACTTTATAAAAAATTAAAAATAAGCAAGCAAAAACCACAAGAGGATGGCAGGATTCCTGCACCACATAGCAGTAAACAATCAGTCCTAGTGCTTCAGAAACAAAAATTAAAAATAAGCAAGCAAAAACCCCAAGAGGATGGCAGGATTCCTGCACCACATAGCAGTAAACAATCAGTCCTAGTGCTTCAGAAACAATAGTCTTTCTTTCTCAAACAGGGAAACCATATATAGTTAATACCTGCTGTACAAAAAGTACTTACACGATTGTCCTGGTATAGATATGCAGGTGAGCTAGCCTGTTCAAGGCATTAGCGTGCAACCTGTAGGTCGCACACACATACATGCCTTTGAATGTCATTCAAGTGTCAGAAGTACTACCTACAGCACATACCCTCAATAGTACCAAGTTGTTGCCGTTTGAATAGACCATCCAGTTTACAGCGATTTCTCCCTTCCAACCAAAACAATAAAAAGATTATTTTTACAAAATGCACAAACATTTCTGAAATGCTGCTAAAGAAGTGATATAGTACCTTACCCATCGACCACATATAAACAGATATGTCGATCAGATTAATGTCAATTTCAGATCACCAGACCCAGTGGCTGCATGCATCAGTTATATGAAGCAATACCTTTGTTATTGCTTGCAATACTCGGACACAACAAAAAGGTATTAGAAATTCATTTTTTAAGTTTAGTAGCAAGCTCTGATATGAAGTCTAAATACCAGAAAACGTACATATTGCAACCAGTGCGCCATATTTTGAAATGGAAGTATTTTACACCCTGTTGGGAGTAAAATAATTTAGCAAGTAAAATGGGAGTTTTTTTATAAATATGTTCAACCATAAAACAAATACTTGTAAGAAACTTCTTTGCACCAAGTTATCCATGCACATAAAATATAAATGTGCCCTCTTCCATAAGTAAGGTCCTTCCTTCCTGTAGTACTATATGAACTACAGGTCCAAACATCCATGGGTCTGTTTGGGTGAAAGCAGGTGCACAAGCTCCTATATGTCAATTTCCCATTTTTTTTATTGGGAGTATTTTTAGTGCCCATTTTTATTTTTCGGGAGGCTGTCTATATTTTTAGGGAGTAAAAGTGGCCTATAAACCACTCATCTGTAGGGTTGATTGCAACCACAGTATTTCAAATTGCACTACACTATATATGCTGCTGGGATGGGTGGTCCTCAAGGACTAATGCCAGCAGCCTTCGCAGGTTCTCTATGCAAAGTAGCCTGTTGCATCAGCTACTATGCAGGGACAAGCATTGACGAGTGCTTGTATCAAGCATGGTAGCATTGACTGCAGATATCCTGAAAGGACTGCAGTGCATTTTGTGACTGCTTAACAGGCTAGAAGCGGCAAAAGCCTATTCATGAAGAAAGGAAACGTCTTGCTCTCAAAGATAAGGTCATGCACAAAAAAATGCTCTGAGCAACTAGCACTTTGGTCTCAATAATTCAATTTCACATTTCGGATATCACAGGACACTAAGTTATGCCCAAAACGTTATTAACAGTCAGAACAGCAAATTCACAGTCCTTCAATCTGGGCAACAATAGTAACATGTCCCATTCAGTACACAAAACAGGAATTCAAATTTCAGAGAAACGAAGTAGCAATGTGATTTTATTTCCAACCGTCAAAAATTCAACATAGCTAGCAAAACCAAAAAGCAGAGTTCTGTAGGTCGAACCCAGGCCCACAGAAATTCAGATAAGCTTAACAACCCTAAAAGCCAGGAATTCCCACAGTACAAGCCAGAGAAGCACACACATCAAATAACAAGGAAGCAAAGTCCACAACTCGAGGAATAAGCGATAGCAGGGATAGACGGCAGCAATAACCAAGGAATCATTTGGGAGCTAAAGAGCATCAGAACGCCACCCCTCATGTAGTGCATAGAGTAGTGGAAGTCAAAATGCATGCTTCAGTGACCATTAACTACTACTTGTGTGGTCCCCTAATGAACCGATTGGAAAACCAATTTGTGGAACACACTCTCAAATAAGGCAGGTGGGTATGGTGGACTATCGAAATAGATCTGATATAGGAAGCACATAAATTAAAAATACATATTTAGTAGACCTATAGGTCCTACCAAAAAAAAAATGATTTAAATTGCATACGTCACAATAGTAAGACACCCCAAAATGTTGTATACACATGGTGTAGAAGTTGTACAGACGGGACGTCGGCAGAGGGTTGAAGTGACCGCCGTCTTCAGGACCACAGGGAAGATTGGAGCGTGTACAGTGGTAAACTGTGGACCACAATGGATGTGGTACAGACAGGTGAAGGAAAGCAGATATTTGCTTCAGGCTGGTAATGGCCGTATAGGAACGTCCTATGTAGAATCACACCAGGTAATGTGGTGAGGAGCGTCTGGGCTGACTGGCAAGTATCGTCCAATGAAAGGAGGGGAGGATACTGTGTTCAGAAAAAATCCGATTAGGTGCCATTAGATCAGTTGAAAAAACACAGGTAGTGTTGCAATGTGCACCTGGGCTGGCTGGCGTCTTTACGTCCAGTGAATTGAGAAGGGGTCACTGTAGGTTCGGAAGGAATGCGATTGATAAGGTGCCAATAGATCTGGTGGGCAGAGCGGTTCTGCAACAAGTTGCACTCCTCTTTCCACAGATTTCAGAGTGCTTTAGGGAAAGCCAAGACCGTGCACACTCAGGTTTTCCCATGGGGGCCTGAGCAATCTCCCACCATCTGTCCCACAGTGGAACAGACTGATTGTGTGCTACATTCTTGAGTTCTTGAGGAAAGGGGGGGTGGCTGCAACAAAATCAACTCTATGGTGCTGGCCCAGGAGCTTGGGTGCCGGGGTGGATGAAGTGTTAACCCATAACAAGCATTGGCAATGGCAAATCTGGTCTGCCTTCAGCCACTACATATATGCATTATGTGGGTCTTTCACAAACTGTTCAAAACGAGCCTTTGTGTAGGCATGGGAAATGCATTTGCAGGCCACTGTCATAGTGGAATTAACGAACCATCCCAAATTATGCGAGTACCTGCGCATATAACTGCAGTGCCAGCCAAATTACTAATACTTTTACACAGGCCAAATCAGTTGGTTTAGCCAATGCTTTTTTAAAAATATATTTCCTTTAGCATTTTTAGAACATTCTCAAACAATCCAAAATCCGTTACGTTTCCAGATCTCGAGATTAGTGCGTTTAAGCTTTTAAAGAATTCTAGGGGGATGGCAATCGGTAGTGTGTGGAATCTATACAATATCCTCGGGAGGGTCACCATTTTCACAATGTTTATACGTCACGGCCATGAGATTCGCACTGGGGACCATTTTGCCAAGTCTGTCTGTGTCTGTTTACTTTGTATAATGCGCCCACCTTGCTGGTCAGTTTAATGCCTAGGTATGTTAGTCTACCTTAAAGGGGGCGAACGTCTCCATCTGTCTAGCCATGTCCTCTGGAAACCCTATTTCTAACATCTGACATTCCCCCATTTATTTTTAGGCCAGATAGCCTTCTTGTTCTTTGAGCACAATAACCAGGGTGGGTATTAACTTTCCCGCTCTGCTAGCATGAACAGCATTTCGTCAGTATATGCTGCAATTTTATGCATTCCTCCCCCCCCCCCGGAACCACCATGATCGGAAGATTCTGCCGTATTGCTGCCAACAGGGGTTCCAGGTAAATAGCATCTAGGTGAGGAGATGGGGGGCACCCCTGTCTCATTCCACAGGTACTGCTTCAGAGATTAGGTCCTTTATAGCCAGGCGGAACATCAGGGCGCTATAGCTAGCTGTAACCATTTGAATCTATCTAGGCCAAACCCCAACCGATTCATCGTCTGAAACAGGTACAGCCAATCAGCATCTAGTGCGATAGTAGTGGTCGGTATCTGGTGGGGGTTCCACTGCCCCCGTTGGCGCTATGTGATAGTTGAGTTTGTGTTACCGGCTCCTGTGCCCTGCCGTTCTGCACCTGTGTCCTGCTTCCGGACCTCATTCAAGCCACCTTTACTACGGCTTAATGGGCATGGGGGAGGGAGATGGCCCAGTTCTCTGCTTATTTGCGCTCTACCGGGGCCGGAACTCTGGGCCCACTTTTGTTCAAGGACGCTCCCAAGTCCTTGCAGTTACCTCTGACTTGCGGTCTCATGTGATACGAGCCATCCGCCTTGGATATCTTGTGGGCCCTGCGGTGGGGAGATGTTGCAGGATTTCTTACAGGCAACTTTATTTCTTCTTTTTGCCTCCCGTTCCTCTCCTCCCCTTCGGTGTGTACTGTCTCTCCTGACTCCGCTTCTCGCAGCTGTGTGATCGGGTGCGCGGTCTGCCATGGTCTCCCTCACCTGGCCTCCTTTCCTTCACGCAGGACTGCTCCTCTTCCCCAGTTTCTCAGTGGGACTGGTCCGGTAGCTGAACTCCCGATCTCCTTCTCTTAGGCAGCCGCTGTGTTCCGTGGATTGCCTACAGTTGGCCTCTCGGGCACGTCCCTGCTGCTCCCTCCTTCCTCCCAGCAGGGATCAGCGGACTCTGCGGCATGGCTCCCAATCCGGTCGGGCAGTCCTCTTCGATGTCTGCTGTCTGCCTCGGGGCAGCTTTGTTCGGTGACTCTCCGGTGGCGTTTGCTACGCCTCTGTCCTTGGCGGATGCCTTTACTACCTCTTATTCTATCCGCTGCTCTGGAGGCACCTGGTCTGGCCGCTTCGTTGTGTAGTCCTGCGGCACGTTCTACGCTGTTGCCTCCTCCTCTGGCTTCTTCAGTGCATACGCACAGTGCTGGTCTCTGCTCCGAGCGCTCTTACTCTCAAGAGGGTTCTTCTCCCCCCCCCCCCCCACACACCCCCTCGCCTTGGATTTTGTAGCTGCACTGTGCGCTCTGAGCCCTCTAGGTATATTTCTCCCCTTCAGGCGGAACCCACTTGTGTGGTGTCTGAATCCAGCTCATGTTCCCTCCTTTTGTCATTGCCCAGCCGGGAGCTCTCAGGAGTGCACCCTCACTCCACAACGTCCATCTTAGTATCCCCCCCGCCAATGCTTGTTTTTAAGTTTAGTGAAAGACGCGCATAATTCATATAAATATGAAGGCAGAGTTCATTAAGACATTTACATTACACCAGTAGTGTGTTTTTCAGCTCTAATTATGACGCATCCAACGATTGCTCCACGAGTGCCGTTTGCCGTTGTTTGGCCACAGCCGACTGCAGCCTTTGATGTTGAATGCTGTCTTTATATAGCAGATATTACAGAAAGGTCTACAATAGACAGGAATTTTTGTACAATACTATTAGCGAATGCTTGGCCATATACCCTGTCCTACGCAACCCCCACCCCGAGCCAGAAACAGCTTTAAAAAAGGAGCAGGCATGCGCATCTGCACACGCGCATCCACGAGTGCCGTTTGGGGGTGAGGTTTAAGGCTGGATCTTCATATATCCCTAGTCGTGATACTTACTTGTACATATGGTCCATTGATTGTCCTATTGCTGTGGCAACTGCTCACTGCACATTATTATGAGAAAATAGACAATGGCCAACACATTAACGACACCTTTGTTTTTTTCAAACCGTAGAAATAGTCTTGTCGAGAGCCTATCCCACATCTCGGGTTACAAACACAGCCATGACTGAGCTGAGGAGTGTTCTGGGGGAGTGGCATGGGGCGAGGGGGGCCATTGGACGAAGACACTTCTCCAGGCACAAACTGTGGATAATTCTATCTGGGAACTACCCCCAAATCATCCAGGATCATATCATAGGGATTGGGACAAAAGATCCAAATATTAATACTTTTGACCAACTCAGTGGCTCTTAGCTGATCAATTCTGAATCATTACATCGTACATAAGGGGGTACTGGCAGAGGTCATACAATTAGAGGAAGGAACATTTTAATCAAATATTGCCGTTTAACATACACTGGAATAATGGTGGGGATTTAGTAAACACCCCAGAAGTAATAAATCAAAAAATGGGTTCCTATCCTGGCGATCAGGTGATGGTGCTGGGTGATCTTAACAGGGATTGTATAAGCGCTACAGTGAATGATTTTGACAATTTGCTTCATTATGGTATCCGCAGGTAGGGGGTGAAAACTATGTACAGAGGATGTGGAGCTAACCGTAAATAAACCGAGGGACAAAAAATGTCAGTCTATTAGGGAGGATTGAGAGCTATACCTACCAAGTCCAACCTTCGGGACGAGGGGGGTGGGAGGGGCAATCGAAAAGTGGACACTTGGTTTGGCAAGAATACTTCATCTTGTGTTGACTGAAGTTTGTTTCAAAGGCTTTCTTCAATCAGAATAGAACAGAATAGAACATTTGAAATACGGACTATCGTTACCACGGCCTACTTTTGGCAAATTTTGAATTAAATACTGGTGGCAATCTCTGTGCAGCATATGGTAATGAATTAGAGACAAACCAAATGGAAATAGATTGAGATGGAATGCAAAAAGGGACCAACAATTTAATCATTTTAAAAGATGAGCACTCTCCATTGGAGTCAAAGAGAGCAACATATTCCTCATCATTTATTACCTATATAATTAATGTCCATCCCAAATTAGGGAAAGGGAAAGCAAGATGCAAGGAATTAAAAACAAAAAAAAACAACCTTCCCATAAATTTGACTCCAGGATTCGAGAAATTAAGAGGCTCGTTAGGATAGAGAAAAGACGAATAAAAAGGACGCTGAAATCGGTGGGGAGGGAAAAGTCACCTTGATATGAAAAATAATATATAAGGGTAGAATGTTAGAAAATGATAGCAAGGCAAATGTTGGACTCTTTCAGGGGTAGCAACGACAGAAGATTTTGGAATATGAAAAGCAACCTCGAAAAAGGACTCAGCAGTCCTTGCTAACTAATCCATTACAATGTGAATCCCATAACTCCTCTTAAGGAACTTCACAAAGATGGTTTGGAGATCAGTGCCAATTGTAATGTAATGATTAACGCTCACTGGACTTTGTGGTTAACTATTGAAGAACTAGCAGAAAATATAAGAAAGGCTAGGTCATCAAAAGTAGCCGGTCCCAACCTACTAACATATGTCATTTTTAAAGAGAATGTGGACTTGTGGGCCAAGATATTGTATATATTATTCACCGATATAATGAACACTCAGATTCCCAAAAAAGTGTTTTGTACATAAACCCAATCTATAACAAAGGGGACAAACGTCTCCCAGTAATTACAGACCAATCTCATTGATGGATGCAGACTCCAAAATCTTTGCTTCCATCGTCCATAGGCACATAGAAGACTGGTGTAAGGAAAACGTCATATTGGATTGCTGAAAAATATGGAACAGATGGGTAATGTCTGCTATGGAGTTGCATTCAAAACGCTGTGTGGAGGGGGGACGCAAATGCTGTTTATGTAGCTTCTATGGACCTCTAGGGCTGTCGATATGATGGATCGACAGATACTTGGTCCAAGCTACATAAACTAGGTATGCCAACTGGTCCCTTAAGCATAGTGATACATCTGCAAGAGAGGTCCTCCGTACAAGTGAGGCTAAACACTGAAGGATTAATGTCACATTCAAATCTAGTCTCAAATGTTCTCAGACAAGGGTGCAGACTTGCCCCTACACTATTTAACATTAATGTATTGGATATGAAAGAATTTCCAACTGGGCAGCTTTTGCACCCCCAAAAATGGGAAAAAGATAGTTTGGGCAGCCTATGCGCTTCATGTAATTTAAATGGATCGGGCACCTATTGGACTACAAAAAACTATGCAAAGATGTAATGACTATATCACAGAAAATAAATCTGATAATTAATCCATCCAAAACTATCATAATAAAACTGAGCAATCAAGAAGAGCCATTGGGCGCGGTATATTATAAAATCAAAATTCAACTGAAAGACAGTTGGGTCTATTTAGGGTTTACAATTATTGCCCATCAAATAACGTTTTTTATAGAAAGTATTTAAGGGGTAAAGCACTAGTTCTAGCAAGTCATATGTGTAAAGTGGATAAACAAATTGTAAACTACTCGCTTTTACCCGTAGTTCGGTTTTACAATGCTAAAGCCATCCCACAATTGATTTATGGGCTAGAATTCGCATGGGCTTGAAACACTTGTGTATAGGCGCGTTACAAATGCCATATCATATTATACTATATCATACCAGAGTGGTTAATCAAGGAGATGGATGTCTACGAAGCTATTATTTGGAGGAATGTTTTATATTACATATCCAAATCAGTCTCATATGCAGCAATTTGCTACGAGCTAGGACTACAATCGTTGATTATAGGGATACAGGGAAAGCAGCTGACCCTGGCACAGAAGATGATATCTAGATCTTGGCAAGATGTATATACTATGCTGGGGCAAGAGGGAATTTAGTGTCTGTTTAGGGAGGGCTTTATACTAGCTCTATATAAACAGTGTCTTAATATCTTGACAAAAATAGGAACCTCAAAAGGACGTGTTATTCGAATACATGTACCATGTAATACGGTAGAAACGTAAGTTTGACTGGCCTACGACAATAGATCTAATAAGGTAGAAACTACATAAATCAGATAGTCTCCTATGGCAAATTGTCGTGAGAACCTGAGTATCATCCCAAGTAAAAAAGGAATAAATTACATGCGGTTGAGATTTAGTGTTCTCTTAACAAAGGAAATATTATGTACAAGAAACGGCTTAATAGCCAAGTTGGCTTATTGTAGATTTTGTAATGATAAAAATGAGAAACTCTCTGGCTCACTTAATATAATGCAGACCATTAAGAGGGCCTCGAATTGAATATTTTAGAGAATTTGTATCCAATCCGAGTTGGGTACAACTGGACTGTTTATGGCTCGAGATGATGGATGGTAAAAACACATCATTTAAGTTAAATGTGGTCAGGTTCCGAAGGAATGTGTGTAAATTAATGAACTAACAACATTAGATAAGAGATACACACACACACACACACACACACACACACACACACACACACACTATGCTGCGTTTGAGGAGGGTGACTTCCATATAGCTACTAACCACTCTGCACAGCCCAAAGAACACAAGCACTCGATCCCAGATTGAAAGTGCTAAAAACCTTTATACATTAAAACAATTCAAGTTAGCATGGACTTACTAGTTGCAGGGCTCCACAGCAGCTATTCTACTGCCACGCATTCCATCCCTTCTAGGGGACTTCAGGCTTAATTTACAGCTCAAGGCTTGCAGATTATTTTATATTTACCAACAGGAAACCCAATAGCTCTGGTGTTGTGATATATTCAAAATGCCCTTTAGTATGAGTTAAACACGACCCGCCATCTTGTGCTAGACAATCACGGCGTTAAAATGCTCAGTTCGTGTTAACATATTTCCTTGAATATTCATATTAATACAACATTCATATTGTAATGTGTTTGTTTATATTACTGCATCATCAATATTGCCCAAAAGATAATACATCTCTAAATGTAATATCGATGCAGTACATCCTGCATGGCAGCGGGTGAGTCCCCGCAAATGATGGCCAAGAGCAAAAGCAACAGCAATTATATCACATTTCAGAGACATGGCTTATACGTTCAAGAAAATATGAAGCCCAAGTGGGCAATCGCCATTAGGATAATGTACCTTTTAGAGAGCGCGATCACCATATAGTGGCTAATCATAATATTATAGAGCCTATCGAATGCTCCTATAGACAATCACAGTCTAGCCCTAATGGGCTATGGGTTACTTTACTAAAGTGACTGTGTGCAAAACAGGCAACTATACAGAAGTCTGTGTGCTAAAGTGCAAATGCTTAGGGAATATTATATTTATCACCCTTCTATCACAAAATACATTTAAAAAAAAAATGTGCAGATATGCAGATAAGAGCGCCATGTTTAATTACGGGCATGATCTAAATAAAACTTGGAAAAGCAAACAGAATTAATTGCCTAACACAAAATGTAGTGTATGCAATATTGTGCCCTTGTAATCTGATGTATATAGGGTCGACTATTTGCCAACGCAAAATGAGATTATTACAGTACTATAGAGCCATCCTTAATCAAGATGTGACCCATCCCTTGGCTGTACACTTTACGGAAAAGCATTCTAGTGATGCCACTGGTATTAGGTTCTTTGCATTAGCTCATATCCCCATGCACAAGAGAAGTGGAAATAGAGAGCGAAAACTGAGGAAATTAGAGACAAGACTGATCATCAAATTTAATACTAAAAAGCCTAATAGACACAATGCTGGGGAAGAGTTGGCAGTACATCTATTGGAAGATTGACACTATGAATGGATGCATGGTAGGGATGTCACGGTATGATAACCTTCATGTAACACAACGATATACTGGGGTTATCGCAGTATAGCACATGCAAGTGTTTAACCCTTATTTTAAATAATATTTTGCCAGGAAAAGTCACACATTTTCACCAAAACAAGAGACGCCACTGCTGCTTTAGTTTTTCTTACATTTCATTTTAGTTTAACTCGGAGGGGGATCTACACATTTAGTCGCTTTGATTGTTATATGCCATAGACATTACTTTTGAAAGTTATTCTTGAGAAACAAAAGCAGATTGTACACAACTCTAGTTCCTAGAAGGCCATGCCACAGTAGTACATGACTTGACTGGCTGCACCAAAATGCCAGTGAAGCCATGTAATAACAGATGTCATGCTTACTTTATTATGGATGCCCATTAAAAAAAAGTAAAACAAAGAAATAAGGTAGGTCACTCATATGCCACAGTATTAAGTGACTAGACTGACTGTACCGAAATGCTATTCTAGTTACATAACACATCTGCTGAAGAAAAAACAAGTGTGCACAACTGCACATAAGCCCCTACCCACGGATGTCAAAGTACACATTAGGTCATATGTTGGCTCTCATCTGTGGGGAGGGGCTGATGTGAGCATTTGATTTTGCTGAGGCAGATGGGTGATGTCTTTGAAAGTAGCAGCTTTAAAGTTTTAATGTGTTATTGCAAGTACATTTTTTCTGTATCTGCACAAATACAGTAAAACTTAAATGCCGCCAGTTTCAGTAGTCTTCCCTCCTCAACTGTCTGCCAATAGGAAGAGAGCACATCAGCCCGTTTGAGGGGTGCATATGCGCCTAGGCTAATGTTTTGGGGGTTGGAGGAGCTAACCCTTCAAATGTTGGTGGAGGCACTCATGTCAGAGAATGTGGGGGGGACTTGTGTGGGGGCATCCAACTTCTTTACACATTCCAATTAAACTATTCTGGTGAAGCTTCAATGTTAAAAGCCGTTAAACTCTGCCCTTTACCTCTGAAAGCATCCACTTACGAACTGCTGTGAAAATGAAAAGTCTCCTGTGCCCAGTCTACCCTTCCAATCACTCCCCAGGCATGCAAGTGCTAACCCCATCACAATTTCAATTGCCTAAAAATGTATGCATAACCAGTTTCGCAATTTGCCTCTGTCGATCATTTGACATTAGAGCATGTATAACAATCCTCATATGACAATGTCTTCTTTCATTGTTCTGTGCGTTACCGTCATTAAATGTAGTGGTTTTAGTGGTGTAACTGGAAACACTACAATACCTTAATGGGAAATAGCCCACTAGGTTGGGTCACCCCCTTCATTCTGTAGCGATAGGTTATTTTGTGGTGGTTCTACATCTAATATGTACTAGACGCTTCTGCAAGTTTTTCTTTTTCTTTAAGGCAAGCATTAGTTGCTATTTACCAAATTCAAAATCTTACCATAGTAAAAGCAAACATCGGTTGCGCTTTACCAAAACAAACATTTTCCAATAGTTGCCAGCATTTCTTTTACCATTGCTTTTACAATTGATTTCTTCACTACCCATTGCCTGCAGGCACCACTCGCCTTAATCTGCAGCCTGACATTTTTCTCTTTTTAATTGTCAAATTGATTTCATGGACAGGGATGCTGGCCACCCAAAGGCGGGAAGAGGGAAGCAGGGATGTCACTTTCTGAATGCAACCTTTCCCCCCCATACTTTGTTGCCCATTGGTAAAGAGTCCACCATGGCCTCTCTGGGAAGCCATCTTGCAGCAGACAGCGTGACCCCGCCTGCCCCCAATCATGAAAAGAGAAGACATTTTACACATTGCTCTCCAGACAGCCAACATCAAAAGATTTAATATGCCGTCTATTCTTTCATGAGTCGGCAGAAATGCATACCAAAAAGAGTCTGCCAGAAATGTGCTTGGTTTACGAACCCATGCCCAAATCATGCAATACATTTAGCATCTGGTAAGGAATTATTGCAAAACCGAACCAAAAATAAATAATTGACACCAATCCCATTTGGTTATACCCACACTTCCTCACCAACATTATGTTTGGGCCTTCTGAAAAACATATTATAGAAATCATAATGTATTCTGCATCACATCTGCGTGTGGTTTTACGGACTACTCTTTACCCCAGATTGAGTGATGG
The DNA here is from genome assembly GCF_040938575.1 of Ambystoma mexicanum. Lineage (NCBI taxonomy): Eukaryota > Metazoa > Chordata > Amphibia > Caudata > Ambystomatidae > Ambystoma > Ambystoma mexicanum. The sequence goes on along the minus strand of NC_090936.1, from coordinate 493,424,909 downwards.
TATGTTTGTTGTGTAGCAAATATGTTTCACAAAAACCGCTCCATAGAATATAAACAGTCTAGATTATGTTTACGGAGCAATGCAAAATAACCACTGTATCAATGAAATATACTCTTTCAAAATCCAACTAAAAAAGCACTGCTGGCTACTCTGAGCCGTCAGCTCTTAAAACAAGTCGGAGGGCTAGTCAGTTGACTTCTTTTGCATCTTGGAAGGAGTTCTGGCTAAGAATTATGAAGAACCTTAAGAAGCTTACCCATCTTGCACATATCCTCCATAAGAGAGCGCCATTGTTTAGAGGCATAATAAAATAAAGTTCAACCCTGTGATTTACATTGCATAGTGCATACGAATGCAGGTTCCAGAAGTGAAATGCGTTATGTTAGCAATTGCAGTGCCTCTGTTTACAGGGAAGCCCATGCACCGTTTCACTTCTGTGTCATGTCTGTCCAGCCATGGCTGTAAATCAACCAGGTCGAGTCAACATCCTCCACAATTTCATGGGGGTGGGGGAGGGCTTAAGCCCCGATCCGCTCAATGGTGTTATGCCACTGCTGCACATACGCTTTTGACATAACAATCAGTGAGCACAAAATACAAAGGAGAGGGGTATATGTCCGGACTCCTGAAACGTACCTGAACTCAGAGCAGCTAGCTGCGAATAAGGTTTCAGCAGGGCTCCTGCTTCAATTCTGGTGTGGCGCACCCGTCTGCCGTCAGCTTTCACTTCAAGTGGCTTGAATCTTCTCTCAGACTTTAGTAGGCCGTGATGGCTCAGGCTCCTTCACACTGTTGGGCACTGTGCAGGGCAGTTCTCATTAATATAAAATGAGACGTTAATAGTGGGCATTAGTACACTGAGCGCTGGTGCCTGCTACACGTGCAACTGTCTGTCTCTGTTTCCAATGTGCGTTGGAGGAAGTGCATCGCAGCCCAGGCAGACGCTGCCTTCATTCCCAGGCTCAGCCTCGGGAGATGAGCACATTATCCAGTGCCTGCCTGTGCCCACAGTGCTGCACGCCACTCATTGTGCACAGAAACTGCACAGCACACTGCGCATGCCGCACATGTGTTAAAAGGAAGGTCATTCGGTTAACCGTTCTGAACAAAGTAACGGTAATTAAATAAAAAACACAGTGATCACGGTATGAATACTGGTATACCGTTACAAGCATAATGCATGTACACCTTCCCATGCATGAGATATGCTCAAGTATGGGTAGAGTACTTTGCACTAAGGACAAAAGTATGCTTAAAACTATCACTAATGCATAAATGCCTCAAATCAAGCTGCCACCATTTAGTTTACTAAGAGAATCACCAAGAAAATCCAGTTCACGACCCACAAGGACAGTTCACGACCCACAAGGACAATCAACTCAGCCTGTCTCGTCGTGCCCAGATTTAGACTAAAAAAAAGCAGGAGGAAGTTGTTTTCCTGTCAAGGCAGCACAAGCATAGAACTCCCTACCTCCTTCACTCAGCCAACCAACCGTTCACCTTGATCAGGCGCAATGCCATAAACTGGCTGGTGACGAATGACACATCTGGATAGTCCTAGCCTTGCTCAGACCAGACTAACAGACCTCCCGACTCTCCTTAGTATATGCTCCTTGACTACCTATTTTTGCTATTCTATACAAGCACATCATGTATATATTCTTTTAGTTTTAGAAAGGTAGCGGGCGCCCCTCTCTCGCAAGAACAGACATGATAACCTGTTCAGTGGTTATTAACCACTTGAGAGTTCGCAGCCACTGCTTTTACTCACTGTGCCTTTCACAGATGGGAAATATCCATTTGCATATCAGTCTTTGTCCTGCCCAGGGGCAGTCCAGCACCGAAATACAATGGCAACTCCAATCTGAACGAGAGTACCACCAGCAACCCCATACACGTGTTTCACCCTTGTTGGGGATCATCAGTGAGGTGAAGCTGATGCCTCTCTAAGCACAGTGAGAGGGAGACCACGTCTGGTTGCCCCCAGGAAACCTAGGGTTACCAATCCCAGGTTCCTTAACAAATAGTTTTACAAAGGTAGCGGGCGCCCCTCTCTCGCAAGAACAGACATGATAACCTGTTCAGTGGTTATTAACCACTTGAGAGTTCGCAGCCACTGCTTTTACTCACTGTGCCTTTCACAGATGGGAAATATCCATTTGCATATCAGTCTTTGTCCTGCCCAGGGGCAGTCCAGCACCGAAATACAATGGCAACTCCAATCTGAACGAGAGTACCACCAGCAACCCCATACACGTGTTTCACCCTTGTTGGGGATCATCAGTGAGGTGAAGCTGATGCCTCTCTAAGCACAGTGAGAGGGAGACCACGTCTGGTTGCCCCCAGGAGACCTAGGGTTACCAATCCCAGGTTCCTTAACAAATAGTTTTAGAAAGGTAGCGGGCGCCCCTCTCTCGCAAGAACAGACATGATAACCTGTTCAGTGGTTATTAACCACTTGAGAGTTCGCAGCCACTGCTTTTACTCACTGTGCCTTTCACAGATGGGAAATATCCATTTGCATATCAGTCTTTGTCCTGCCCAGGGGCAGTCCAGCACCGAAATACAATGGCAACTCCAATCTGAACGAGAGTACCACCAGCAACCCCATACACGTGTTTCACCCTTGTTGGGGATCATCAGTGAGGTGAAGCTGATGCCTCTCTAAGCACAGTGAGAGGGAGACCACGTCTGGTTGCCCCCAGGAGACCTAGGGTTACCAATCCCAGGTTCCTTAACAAATAGTTTTAGAAAGGTAGCGGGCGCCCCTCTCTCGCAAGAACAGACATGATAACCTGTTCAGTGGTTATTAACCACTTGAGAGTTCGCAGCCACTGCTTTTACTCACTGTGCCTTTCACAGATGGGAAATATCCATTTGCATATCAGTCTTTGTCCTGCCCAGGGGCAGTCCAGCACCGAAATACAATGGCAACTCCAATCTGAACGAGAGTACCACCAGCAACCCCATACACGTGTTTCACCCTTGTTGGGGATCATCAGTGAGGTGAAGCTGATGCCTCTCTAAGCACAGTGAGAGGGAGACCACGTCTGGTTGCCCCCAGGAGACCTAGGGTTACCAATCCCAGGTTCCTTAACAAATAGTTTTAGAAAGGTAGCGGGCGCCCCTCTCTCGCAAGAACAGACATGATAACCTGTTCAGTGGTTATTAACCACTTGAGTTCGCAGCCACTGCTTTTACTCACTGTGCCTTTCACAGATGGGAAATATCCATTTGCATATCAGTCTTTGTCCTGCCCAGGGGCAGTCCAGCACCGAAATACAATGGCAACTCCAATCTGAACGAGAGTACCACCAGCAACCCCATACACGTGTTTCACCCTTGTTGGGGATCATCAGTGAGGTGAAGCTGATGCCTCTCTAAGCACAGTGAGAGGGAGACCACGTCTGGTTGCCCCCAGGAGACCTAGGGTTACCAATCTCCTGGGGGCAACCAGACGTGGTCTCCCTCTCACTGTGCTTAGAGAGGCATCAGCTTCACCTCACTGATGATCCCCAACAAGGGTGAAACACGTGTATGGGGTTGCTGGTGGTACTCTCGTTCAGATTGGAATTGCCATTGTATTTCGGTGCTGGACTGCCCCTGGGCAGGACAAAGACTGATATGCAAATGGATATTTCCCATCTGTGAAAGGCACAGTGAGTAAAAGCAGTGGCTGCGAACTCTCAAGTGGTTAATAACCACTGAACAGGTTATCATGTCTGTTCTTGCGAGAGAGGGGCGCCCGCTACCTTTGTAAAACTATTTGTTAAGGAACCTGGGATTGGTAACCCTAGGTCTCCTGGGGGCAACCAGACGTGGTCTCCCTCTCACTGTGCTTAGAGAGGCATCAGCTTCACCTCACTGATGATCCCCAACAAGGGTGAAACACGTGTATGGGGTTGCTGGTGGTACTCTCGTTCAGATTGGAATTGCCATTGTATTTCGGTGCTGGACTGCCCCTGGGCAGGACAAAGACTGATATGCAAATGGATATTTCCCATCTGTGAAAGGCACAGTGAGTAAAAGCAGTGGCTGCGAACTCTCAAGTGGTTAATAACCACTGAACAGGTTATCATGTCTGTTCTTGCGAGAGAGGGGCGCCCGCTACCTTTGTAAAACTCATGTATATATTCCCCTACCTTATCCTGTATCACTCACTCCGTTACATTATTTTACTGCTTCTGTTGTATATAGGCATCCACTGTAACCAAGCTGAAAGTATACTTGTAACCTCTGTGTTAAAGGCACCCAGATACCTTCGGGTCAGGTGCACCATACAAATAAACAAACATGGTAGACACTACATGGATGTGGTAATGTCTAGTTTCGATAGATCTGTGTTTACCAAGTCTGATCTTAAGTATTTCCCATGTAAATGCACTTTAGCACAGACACCTTAACAGCGATATAATTCGCAGTCATTGTACTGCAATTGTTTTTATAATGATGTTTTAGAACGATTTAATAGACTAGCAGCGTCTCTGAAGCTAGTACTAGCATATAAAAATTGTGGTATGGGGCGTGGCTTGGAGCGCCATCGATGTGGTCGCTCCTGAGGCCGCCTGTGGGATGCCCGCCGCCACCTTCAAATCCCGGCGGTTCTAAGCGGGTCTCCATGTCGCCAATGCCACCTAAGGCGACCGGAACAGGCATGGCACAACCTGGCCAAACATAGCCTTTGACCGAGGAGGCGTTCTACCAGCGGCCGAACTTCTCCCCCGTCTCCAACTGAAGAACCCAAGATGGCCGCCAAGCCGGAACCCAGCAGCACACTCCGCACCTGGTGGTAGCGGGGCCCTAGAACGCCGGGGAGCTGGAGAGGGGGAGCAGACTCTAGCACAGAACCATCCGATTCACACCAAGGTGGCCCAGAACACACCGGTGTGCACCCTCGGCGGCTAGGGCCTGAGTCCCCGGGACCGGGAGAGCGGGCTTCCACCCATCCCCCCCGCTACTCGGAACGTGTCAGGACCCCCGCTCAGCGACAGCCGACATCACAGAACCGCACACGAGAGGCTCATAGAGTGACCTGGAACCTCCACCAGCGAGGGCCCACCGATGGAGACCGGAGGAGGGGCGGGGAAGCAGCGGAAGACTTGCTTTCATCCAAAGAGGCCTTGAACCTGTGGGCCTCATCGTAGCGACATACCCCCCCTCATGCAACGATCGGCCATCCTGCACCGTTCCCGACGGAGACCCCCCCCCACACCAACGCTTCCTGGGGCGCCACTGCCCACTTGCCCAGAGTGGAGGTCGAGTGCGATATACACCCCCCCCGAGGGCAGTCTCCCACCGCCCTAGGCCCGGCTGCTACTCTCTCAATCAAGAACGCCTGATACGAGCAGTATGTCGAGGCAAACTAAGGTGAGCAAGGGCACAGATATCTCCGCCATGTTTACTGCACCGGAGAAACCCAAGAAACAGGATCCTCCTAAACTGACCCCACAGAAGCCACAAGAAGACAGGGGCGCCCTCGCTACCAAGGAGACCTGATAGCCTTCATGGCGGATATTAAATCGGAGTTTCGCGCCTGCCTTTCGGAACTCACCGCTAAAGTTGATCAGACGGACCAAAGGGTCACAGAAATCAAACAGAGGCTCAGAGAAATCGAGGACCATTCTCAGGATCACACTACCACACTGGGGGAAGTGCAAAAATCCATCGATTCCCTGCACCACAAATACGAGATCCTGGAGTTCAAACATGAAGACTTTGAAAATAGGGCATGTCGCAATAACCTCTGCATTCGGGGCGTCCCATTCTCTATCCCCGACAACAAGTTAGCGGATTACGTGGGAAGCTTCTTTGAGGCCCTACTCCCGGACCTGGACAAATCCCAGCTCCTGCTGGACCGGACCCACAGACTCCCCCGCGCCGTGGGACAGATTCTGCCCCCCCCAGATGTTATTACCACGGTCCACTTCAACACCAAAGAGGCAATATGAGTGATCAGAGCACCCCACTTCAAATATACCAGGACCTCTCACCACTTACTCTCCAGAAAAGAAGAGCACTTCGGCCTCTGACAGTGTTCCCTCAGGAGCAACAGATCCGTTACAGGTGGCTGTTGCCGACAGCTCTCCAGTTTACATACAATGGCACCCTACGCCGAATCAGCCACTTGGAAGACGCAGAGAAAATCTTACATCCAGCCTCGCCCCGAGATCCTTCCACGCCAAACCCGGAGGGGACCGAAGACTCTGGACCGCCTCCCTCCCCAAAGCCCAAACGCACGCCATGGTCGTCAACCCAGCGGAGCAACAGAAAGATGAACGAGGACGCTTCCACGGTCCCAGGTTCCGTCAGCAATTGAGCCTGGACGCAGATGCCCCTACCTAAAGTAGGACCCGCCACCTATGTTTCGAGCTAAGGAACCTTGAAGGCGGTGGTGGCGGGCCATACCCATGGTTCATACCCACTCCAAGGATACTTTCCAACCTTTCTTCCTTGGAAACCCACAGTACACGTTACGTGATGGGACAGTTGGCCCTGTTGGCCGAGGGTACGACTGTACTTACAATGTCGGTCTACCCCCCCAGTTAAAGTTGCGGCCCCCCGTTGGGGTTCCGCGTTAAAACCTCAAGTGCAGGATGATATCAAGAGATTCCCTAACAGACATGGCAGTTGAAACACCGCCCCACGACCCCCCCCCTAACCCAAGGAAAGGAGAGAGTCTTCAGCGGACCTCCAGACGCTTCGGGTCCTCTCCCTGAATGTTAATGGCCTGAACTCCCCTAACAAGCGAAAGGCAATTCTACTGAAACTCTGGGACGAAGACGCAGCGATAGCCATGCTCCAAGAGACGCACCTGCTGCCGGCAGATGTGACCCGGCTTCGTTCCCGGTTATTCCCGCTCCAATTCTTCGCCTCTGGCACAAACAAAAAAGGAGGTATGGCGATCCTCTTCAGGAAAGACTTGAACCCACAGATCCTGGAAACGAAAATATGCCCAGAAGGCCGATTTACAGCAGTCAAATGCCTCCTAATGGGAGAACTATATACTCTCATCTCAGTGTACGCCCCTAACACTGGACAATCACACTTCTATGACTCCTTGGGCACATCTCTCGCTAGCTTTGTGGAGGGCCAAACAATTGTCGGTGGGGACTTCAATGGGGTTCCCGACCCCAAAGACCGGTCACACCCCCCCCCCCCCGACTCCAAGCGACTTCGCCTAAGCACTTAGCCTCCTCCGACTCTTCAGGACCCTGGAGATAATAGACTCATGGCGGGTGTTCCACCCTAACGAAAAAGATTTCTCTTTTTACTCTTTCGTCCATCGCACCTTTTCAAGGATCAACCTGTTCCTGATCTCCCCGCAAACGTTCCCCTCAGTCAAAGAAGTCTCCATCGGCACAAGAGCGATATCCGACCACGCCCCAGTGCTCCTGGAACTCCGGGTTCAGAACCCTAACCTCAATAACCCACGTAAATGGATGTTGTACGGCCCGATCCTTAACGACATGGCCACCAGAGACAAGATCGCAACAGGAATAAGAAATTTCTTTAAAGAAAACCCAGCCTCAGACACATCATTAGCGAACAACTGGGATGCCATGAAGGCAGTAATCATGGGCTCCCTGATAGCCCAAGGTGGGGCCTACCACCGAGACAGGCGTCAGACCCGAACGGCTCTAGAGAACGAACTAAGAGAGGCCGAGGCACTCCATAAGGAGAAAGTCTGGTCCCCCAAAACGCAACGGATCATTCGTACGGCACGGAAAAAACTGGAAGCCCACTATGCGGAACAAACCGCCCAAATAATGGCAAAGGCCAAACAGTCATACTACGCAAAGGGTAACAAGGCGAACTAATTCCTGGTGGCCAGGCTAGCCAAGCAGAGACGCGTCAACGCAATCACGGGCCTGCGTGATTCCAACGGGGTCACACTATACTCAGAGCCCGAAAAGCAACGCCTCGCTATAGATTATCTGACCCAAATCATGAAGGCAACCCCACGAAACTTACCACAACAGAAGGAATACCTGCAGCAGGCAGCAGTGCCCCGTCTCTAAAACGCAACGAGAGACGAACTGGAGGAGCCCATTACAGGGGAGGAAATTGAGGAAGCCATCAAATCACTTGAAACACGGGCCCCCGGCCCAGACTGCTTTTCAACCAGGTTTTACAGACTTTTCAGAGCACAACTGACCCACCACCTGGTTACCCTATTCATCTCCTTCAGGGAAACGGGAGCGGTGACCCCATTGATGCAGGAATCAACCACCATCCTCCTGCCTAAACCTGGAAAAGATCCAAGAAGCATAACGTCCTACAGACCGATCGCACTTTTAAACATCGATGCAAACATATACTCAAAAATTCTAGCAACCCGCTTAAACCGCATCTTGCCGAAGATCATTCACCCCGACCAGGCAGGTTTCATCCTACACCGGACAGCAGGCGACAACATTCAGAGAACCCTGAACTTGGTGGAACTTGCCTCCCGGAACTCCCAAAAACTAGTCTTAGTGGCTCTCGACGCAGCTAAGGCATTTAATAGGGTGGATAGGACATTCATGAGACATACCCTAGGGGCATTCGGCTTCGACTCAGCTTTCCAAACGATGGTTCTAGCCAACTATAATAGCCCTAAAACTAGCCTGAGAATCAACGGACATAACTCGGCCCCAATCCCCTTATCGTGCGGAACCCGGCAAGGCTGTCCACTGTCGCCCTTGCTCTTTGCACTCACCATGGAGCCCTTTGCACAAAAGATCAGGCGAAATGACCAAATCAAGGGCATACAAAGTGGCCCCATGCATCACAAAATCGCCCTATACGCGGGTGACATTCTGCTCACGATCTCGAAGGCCCACTCATCTCTAAAACACACGATACGTGAAATCGCCAGCTATGGCGAAGTCTCAGGCCTCACCATAAACTTCGATAAATCATCCGCCCTGGGTATCGGCCTCACCCCAGCAGAGCGAGAACCACTGACTAAGATGTGCCCGATAACATGGGAAAAGAGTGCCATTCCCTATCTAGGGGTCCACATCCCGGCTGACCCAAGAGACACGTACAAAGCCAATTTCCCCCGACTCTTTAAAGAACTGGAAGGCGACTTGAAGCGCTGGGAGACCCAAGAGATCTCACTGCTCGGGCGCATCACTGCATGCAAGATGAATCTCCTTCCAAGAATCCTATACGCCTGTGCCTCCCTACCAGTAGCGATCCCCACACCAACTCTTCGAGGGATCCAGAGAAAAATGCTGAACTTTATCTGGAAAGGTAAGAAAGCAAGAATCCCTCTCAGAACTATGCTGGGAATCAAACTGGGAGGGCTGGGGGTCCCAGACTTGCAGGCCTACAGAGTGGCAGCCCAACTGGCCCAGGTCCAGGCTTGGCAAAATACGACAAACCGCCCTAGATGGGTAGAGCTGGAACAATCACGAGTGCCTCTACCCTTACGATTTCTACCACACATCCCGCCCCCCCTCAGGACCCAATGGGGAGAGCTATCAACCAAACACACCCTTAGCACCTGGGACTGGGCGCTAAAACGAAAGGGAGTGCCAAGAGGACTGAGCCCATGCTCCCCGGTCTTCCATAATCCAACGTTCACACCGGGAACGAATCCTCGCAATTTTCGGAACTGGATCAAAGGCGGGCTGGAGACCATAGACCAGCTGTATACGGGGGGGGGGGGGGGAGGGACCTCTCACATTCGCCCAATGCAAGGAGAAATTCCAACTCCAGGAAAGGGATAGATTCACATACATTCAATTACGCCACTGGTGCTCACATCCCCAAACTCTGCAAGCAGCAACACGCCCTCCTTCTGCCCTAGAACTCACTCTGGGAGACCTTCCAACCCGCGGCAGAGTATCCACCCTATACAGGCGCTTCCTAAGTGACTTCCTGACCACAAAAACCTGCTGCATGGCCCAATGGGAGGCGGACCTGGGTCACCCGATAGAGGATCAAACCTGGGTGGACACATGGACCAGAACACACACCTCGTCCACCTGCATCACCAATAGGGAATGTGCGTACAGGATCACGCTCCGGTGGTACTACCCGCCCCTAAGACTTCACCATATGAACCCCCAGGTGGATCATTCTTGCTGGAGAGGATGCGGCCACCCAGGCTCCTTCTTCCACATGTGGTGGGCTTGCCCGAAGATCCAACAATTCTGGAAAGCATGCCTGGGGTCCATCACACAAATTACCGGAACAACGATTCCCCTGGAACCAGAACCGGTTTTGCTGGGAGCTCCAATTCCCGGGACCTACCCGCGCTCAGGGACCAGAGCAAAACTACTAACCCACTGCCTACTAGCAGGGAAAACTGTGGTGGCCTGAGCTTGGAAAACCCCGGAAGGCCCTCACATAGCCAAATGGTGGACCAAACTTTGAGACATTCTGGTAGCGGAAAAGGTGACGGCAGCACTGGCGGGAACTCTTCATCGTTTCCAGAATATCTGGGCCCCAGTGCTGGAATTCGACCAGCGCTTCCCCGCCCTGACCTATAAACCTACCGGGGCCCGCTGGATCTTAAAAAAATCAGGAGATCCCGGAGGAAGATGCATAGACGCTGAGGCGCAAACTGGACAGCCCGGGAGGGAAGAGTCCGCCTACAATGCCTAAGGGACAGATGGACCACAGGGAGGGGGGGAGGGAGGAAACTCGGGGGGGGGGGGGGGGGGGGGGGGGAAATAAAGGACTGGGGATCAACATGCCTAAATAATGACTGCTTATAATGTTTGTACTCGTCATCCTGCCTTGATTTAAAATAAACAAAGTTAAAAAAAAAACAAAAAAAAACAAAAGAAAAAAGAAATTGTGGTATGGATATATACACACACCCTAATTTCAACTGTACATAGTAACAGATTGGTTTTTAAATCATGAAATATATTGTGCGATACATGCATACATATATTTGCACTTTAGCACACAGACATCTTTATAGTTGCCTGTTTTTCACACAGTCACTTTAGTAAAGTAACCCATAGTCCACTAGGGCTAGACTGCAATTGTCTATAGGAGCATCAGATAGGCTCTACAATATTATGATTAGTCACTATATGATGATCAAGCTCTAAAAAGGTACGTACTTTATCCTAATGACAAGCGCCCACATTTTCTGGAACGTATAATCCATGTCGCAGAAATGTGATATACAATTGCTGTTGCTTTTGCTCATGGCCCCAATTAGTTGCTGGGACTCGCCCGCTGCCGCGCAGGATGCACTGCATCGGTATTACATTTGATAGATATTTATCTTCTTGGCAATATTGAGGAAACAGTAAGATAAACAAATTACAATATGAATGTAGGATTAATATGAATATTCAAGGAAAGAGCATTTGAAGGCTGTGATTGACTAGCACAAGATGGCGGCTCGGTTTAACCCATACTAAAGGACATTTTGAATATGTCACATGACCGGAGCTATTGGGTTTCCCGTTTGTAAATATAAAAACGGGCTGCAAGCCTTAGGCTGTAAGGTAAGCCTGAGAAGTCCCTGAGAAGGGATAGAACTTGTGGTAGTAGAATAGCAGTTGTGGAGCCCTGCAACTAAATTGTTAGTCCATGTTGACTTGAATCGTTTTAATGGATAACAATTTATCGTAAATAAAGTTATGTTTTAGCACTTTCACTCTGGGATTGAGCGCTTGTGTTCTTTGCGCTGTCCTCTCAAACACAGCATTGTTTGTATCTAATTACGGTTTCCCTTAAACGACACAAGCACCCGCTTGAGTAGACTAGAGTGGCACTGGAGAGAATATATATATCAAACTACAAACTCCAGCCAGAGAGAGGTTTAGGGCTGAGAATATCGTAGCGCAATGATGCCCAAGCACTCTAGACCGCTTTGGTGAAAACATATATTTTATTTCTTCATTGCAATAATGAGCATCAGTGTTAAACAATTCTTATTCAATTCTATGCAGACCAGGTAAAAAGCATGATGAGTACCTCACCGGGTGCAGTTTGCCACGCGTTCCGCTCTATTCCAAGAGCTTCGTCAGGCTATTTGTTATCCATTTGGTTGCACTCCCGCTATGGTTTTTAAAAAAGGTAACCAAGTGGGCGTTAACGCGTTACGCGAGTGTTCCGTCACTCTACAATTGATCATGTGATCACTACTGCCTTACTGACCCAACCCCGTCATAGTCATTTGACTCTGAATGAGCTTTGATCGAGATATCTCTAAAGCTCATGAAGTTGCAAGCAGAATAATATCCGCCATCTTTGAAGGTCTAAGAGTTTACGTGATCTCTCAATAGTTAAGGCCGGTGCCTATATATTTGGAAAGGACCTCTCGCACTCACGCAGTTAATACCCACTTAGTTACGATATAGAATATTCCACTAGTGTGATATCTATCATTATGATAGGCTCTAGAGAACAGATTTACAATTTCCGCTCTCTCGCCTATGCTGCTCCCCGGTGATTACTGTTACATGCAGAAACAAAGGAATGCAGTGTAAGTTACCTTTCCACATAGTATCATGCACCTAGTGGCACTGATATGTAAATATCCTGCACTGCCAATTATACTAAGTTCTTGAATTGTTTCCTAATTGGTTCTTTTAACCATAAAAAAATGCTAGTGCTCATGCTTATGTAATAATTGATTCCAACAATAAGTGGGATTTATTTCTGACAGTTAAGCAGTGTTTATGCATGTTCAATTGTCTATGCATGAAACTGTACAAAATTGCATTTTAATAAAGTGCAATAAGTTTGTGCAAATTTGCATTTATATATGGTGCAATAAGCTTGTGCAAATTAGCTATTTAAAGTGCCAGTGCATTATTCATAATCTCACATACAATGTAAAAACATAAGGTGCTGACTGTATATGTTAAAAGTACTTCTCATTCTCTAAAAAACAGGTACACAATGTATTGAATTTCTCGGATACAGTTTAGATGTCCATATGTCAAGTCATATTTTCATAATAATACATCAGAAAGAGAGGTCAGGTTCTAAGCATATTTAAAAGAGATAATGGTTTCATCAATTTCATTTCTATTCATACAGGAACACAATTCTGAATCAATATTCAATCCATTAGGTTTTAGTGAATCAAGTTTACAAAGTAAGGTGGCTTCAAGTTGGCGTAATTTGAGTTCTCCGTTTCCCATTCTTTGATGCTGGGGAACATGTGCCAAACCCACAAAAGACATTGCTTTCACATCACTATTGCGTTTTTATTCAAAGTGAATTGGTAGTGAGTAGGTTTGGTCCTTGTTTTCTATGGCCCAATAGTGTTGCAAAATGCACAGTTTTAAGGGACTGATTGTGGATCCAATGTAATGTAGTCCACAACTGCATGTAATAGCATATACTACATACTTGGTAATGCATATTATCTTGTGTTTATATTTCCACGATATCCCTTTACTGCTCACAAATGGTACTTTGGTTACACGATTACACATTTTACAATGTGCACATTTGTTGAAGCCCACCTGATAGCTCCTATTCTGAAGCCAATTGGAGTCACTTTTTTTTTGACCATACTAGGTGCTAAAATGTTCTTAAGCGTAGGTGCTATACGAAACGTTACACTACAGTTTTCACTTAATACTTCATTGAGGTCTGTATCCGTAGTTACTATTTTCCAATGCTTCTTCATTATGGTCTTGATTTGTTCTGCCTGTTGATTGTATCCTGTGATAAATCTAATCACTTTCTCTTTGCTTTTTAACACAGGATTGAGTAAGTTAGTTCTTTTAACTTTTTCCGCTTTCATATAACCATCAGTTATGTTTTTTTTAGCATATCCTCGGTTGATAAATCTGCTTCCTATTTTCTTGGCTTCTTTTTGGTAATCTTCTTCCGAGCTACAAATTTGTTTTGCCCTTAAGAATTCCCCATATGGTATTGACCTCTTCAGGGGAGAGGGATGGTGGCTATTTGCGTGTAACGTGGAATTAGAGCTGGTTTCCTTTCTATATAGGCTGGATTTCAGTCTGTTATTTTCTATTTTAAATTGAACATCTAGAAAAACCAGCTCTTTTTTGCTCATTACACTGGTTAGTTCCAAATTGAAGATGTTCTCATTGAGGATCTTAGTGTATTCCTCCATTAGCTGTTCACTGTCATCCCATATCAGGAATACATCTATACCAGACTATTAAATGTTTGGTATAGAATTCAAGCTCTTCTCTCCAGGGCACATTCATTTCCCACCATCCCATATAAAGGTTGGCATAGGTGGCTGTTCCCTGTTTTTGCCGAAAGAGAACATCATCATATAGAAAGTAGTTGTTTACCAAACAGAACTGAAGCATGTCCAAAAGCATTTGATTATGCTTGCGATAACTCACTGATCTTCCATCAAGGAAGTATTTCCAAGCTTTCAGACCATATTGATGTCCTATAGAAGTATAAAGTGAAGTAACATCTAAAGATACCAAAAGATAATTGGCTTCCCAATTGATGTCTTTTAACTTGATTAACAGATCTGCAGTGTCCCGAATATATGAATTTAAACTGAGAACAAAAGGCTGAAAGAAATAATTCAAAAATCTTGACATGTTCTCCAATAAACTTCCAATTGATGAAACTATTGGACGACCATGTGGATCCTCTAATCCCTTGTGCATTTTAGGATTAAAGTAAATAATTGGTGTATTAAAGTAAATAATTGGTGTAGTTGGATGTGTTGTCTTGAGGAATAGGCATTCATCATCATTAATTAGTGCTTCTTCACGCCAATTGTCTAGAAGAGAGAAGAATGTTGTTTTAGTCTCATTCAAAATTGTCATTTCAACTTTTTCATAGGGCATGATGTTGTCTAGTTGTCCATTTGCTTCTTTGATATAATTCTCACTGTTCATGACTACCACTCCTCCACCTTTGTCTGACGGTCTGATCACTATTGTGTGATCATTTTTTAGGTGCTCCAGAGTTTGTAGTTGTGATGGATTCAGATTTTTGATTCTGTTCCGTGAGATCCCAGATAAGGATTTTAAATCTTTGACAACTAGTTCTTCAAAAATGCCAATGGCACTACATGAGATGTTAGGACAAAAAACTGTTTTAGGTCTCAGATTGCTTGAGCTGCTCATGCCAGTATCAATACCAAACCTCTCTTGTAAGTCGTCATTTATCATGATTTCTTGTTCCCTTGAGTATGGATTTAGTTGAAGTTCATTCAGACATGTTAATGTTGTCATGTCTGATACCGTAAGGGGAAAGGTTAATGATGTGTCCCCTTGTGCGGTTTGTTTATGTTTTTTTAACTTGAGTTGCATAAAACTTAGTCAGTTTGAGCTTTCTCGTAAATTTGAATAAATCAATCCTTGTTCAGCCCTTTCAGGATTTTGCGGCATGAAATGGCAAATTTTGCGGCACAAACCTTTATTTATTGCGGCATTTTTGTGGGACATTTTGTATTAACTGGAGGGTGTAAGATTGCCACACTGCAGGAACTAGGCAGAGTGCAAGGCTAGAAGAGAGCCAGGGTATCATTATTATGCATCTTTTGTATTAATTTAATAGGAAGAGTCCCAGATGTCTCTGGCTTGGCAGAACAGTGTTTGCTTTGGCTACATTTCTGGTTTAATGTTCATGCCTATTTAGTAGTATTAACTAAATTGACCATTATCAATTGTAATGCGGAAAATATTCCCCTTCTATGTTCTCCAATCCCCCAAACACCCACACACCTCTCTCACCAACTCTCCATCACCACTTCCATTCCTTAACCTCTCACTCTGTCATAGAAATACTCACGTGCTATGTCACAATGTCAAGTCACAATTTGCACTGCCCAGCCACTGCCACACTCCAAATCATGCCCCCAACTCACACCTTACACTCTACAATTCCTCCCTCAATATACAGTACTTCATTCGTTTGTGCTGCTTCTGCATCTTTTCTCCCATTCTATCGCATTCTTCCCTCATCCTTTTTCCCCAATCTGCAGCTCACTGCCTCTTTCTGGCCAACCGCTTCCTCTCCGCTTTCTGGCTCAGACCATACGCTACCTCTACTTTCTGTAACTCTGCTCGCTCTCAGATTTCTGGCCCACCGCATCACTGCTTCCTCTGCTCTCTTGTGCAGCACTTCCTCCTCTGACCCACTGCTCTCCCTCTGCTTTCTTGCCTATCACTTCACATTTCACCTATCACTCTGCCCCTCTCTCATAGTGTAACCATTTTTTTAAATGTTGATTTTGACCCAGTTCCTCAAATAATGGGGCATTCAAAAAAAGAATGGAGGATATGCTATTTTTAGACAACCCATTTTTGGAAATGAGCAGGTCACCTTATTCGCAAAGGTGACTGGCGCATTTCCACAGGCTTGAGCTGTAGCGCAAATTGTGTGCTGGCAGCTGCCTTGAATGGTGTTCTGGGTTGTTTGACCTAAGTGTATTCATTTGCGGCGGAATTGACCGTAGTCAATTTTTCTGTGAATTGATTTGCACTTCAGCCAAACAAACCAATATGTACCTTTCACCACCACCCGACCCCCTCCCCTACTTAATTGCTTGGTCGCTGCCACTTCCCCTGCAACCCTGCGGTGCCAGATCTGTCCCTCTAACGCGGGTCGGATCCGACTCCGCAGGATCCCTTATTGTTTATTTTCATTTTTTTCTGTCCCCGCGCCCAATTTTGAGGAAAAAGGGGAAACACTTCTGCAACCACCCTAGACCAAAAATACTGAACATGTGGAGCGGGTGACACCCCCGCAACACATGTTCAGTATTGTGGGATGTATTTACCCATGCATCCGAGCCATACCTCAAAACTGTGCAGTACTGACATGGAAACATCATGATGGCCAGAGTTTCCCAGAAAATGTACAGGGAAATGCATGAAGAATAGGCTGCCACCCATTTTTGCCGATGTTATGGGCACAGAAGGGCACTGCCTAAAACCACCATTGGACTTACCCACACAGTAGTCTGAAACCATTGGGAATGGCAATGCTGATTGCCAAAAGCAAACCCATAACTGTTGGGAATTTATTTTCTTAAATCCCAAAAAGGGGTGCAGTACCAGTACGCACCACTATCCAAAAGCCGGCGTTTTAAAACCACCAGATTTTACTTTTTTTGTAGAAAACTGAATAAATGAACCCAAAGCAGGCCAAAGAAAGACTTACTGAGAGGTGGATCCAATGTAAAGTTATATTCTGAAGTGACTTGAAGGTTTATAACAAGACTGGCTGAGCTGGGGATTTCAGCAGTTTAAGTAAATTTGGACTGAAAGACATTAAAAATCTCAAGGTTTAAAAGAAATGAGTGACCTACTTTGAGTGTCACATAGGTTGCAATTGTTTAAATGTCATAGTTTTAAACTTAGAATCAGCCTTCTAGCTGCATATGTGAAAATGTTTAGTTTTATTTGAATGCAGAAACTGGGGAACAGAAATGACAGCTTAAAGAGATTCCAATTTGCCTGGCAACTACCCCCATCAGGAGTGAAACTTGAGTCACAGCTGTGTTCCCAGGCCTAGCTGCCCTTTTGCTGCTCACACCAAAAGGGATATGACACTTCCCTGATTGAATTACCTGGGCTCTGCAGGAAATTGAACAAAGCCCTGTCCTGACTCAGGCAAATGTTTTATTGGCGGGAGTCGTAAATGGAGCTTCCTCTTGGCAGAAGCTGGGAGTGGCAGGGTCTCTGAGCTTGGCAGAAACTGGAAAGACTGGTTTCTGTACCATGTGACCTGAAAAGACACACCTCTATAGCCAGAATATGGTTTTAGAAAAAGATGAATAACTCATAGTACGGACTTGTGAAAATTATTTAAATGATACCATAATTCTTGTGATTTTTCTGCCCACATTTTAAGAGGTTTTTAGAACCGGTGGTATGTTCAGGGGGGTTTTAGCGGAAAATAGGATATTACTCTAAATGCATGCATGTTAAAAATCTGAAACTTCATCAATTAATGTCCATACTCCCTGCGCACATGTATGTAAAGTTGGGTCAATGTCCGAAATTGCAAAAGCAGTTAAAAAGTGAAATATGTGCCATTTCTGAATGCAAGCCCCCAGGAAGAGCAGAGTTTGAACAGGGGATACCTCCTGTGATGTGTGAGGGGTGCATGTAATTTTAAACCAATGTTTACCTGTGCAAATATGTCTTTTGTTATCATATATAGATTGTGTGCAATTTGACAGGGGAATGTCCTCTCTGCAAGCCATAAAATGACATCGCTCTGACTCACAGTTCCTTCCCCAATCAAGTGAGAAATGGAAATTTGACCAATGGCAAGTGGAGAGGGGTAGGGTCTTGTGATGCTCACACACACCCATTTCAAAACACATAAAAGCAGAGAGACAGGACAGATAGGGACCTTCAAATCCATTTGCAGCTGGAAGCTCTGCCGGGAAAATCCATACTTACCTCCATCAACTTCAGAGAGCCAACATAGAGACTTCAAATCCATCAGGCCAGACCAGAAGCAGAGTAGAGCTGACCTGTTAGCAGAACCAGAGAGAGCTGACCCAGATCACTGTGAAGTGCAGAGACCAGAGTCCCATCTAAAACCTGACCAGATCCGTGGCGTGGCCCATTTAACTCAAGAATATAGTGTGAGTACCTAGAAAACTGTGCAGAACCAATCTCCTAGTTAAAATAATATAATTCAATCTAGTTTAATCTAAGTAGAACTGTCACCTGTCATTTGTAAAGCTGTCACCTATCATTTTCTAGTTGCAAGCTGCACTTGTCTTTTTTGAACTTTAAAATTTCAAATCTGAAAAACGACCTTTATTTAATCGCTCATATCTCCGTGACCGTTTGTGCTAGATACTTGCAGTAACTTTCATCTGAAAGCTGAGAATCTTAGCTTTTAATCGCACCAAGAACCACATTCCTACCCCTTATAGTTTTACCGCAATCGCGGAACACGCATTTGCGAATTTCGCCGCGATTTGCAAATTTCTCCACGTGTGAAAACAGCAGTTTGCTTGCCTTCCATTTGCCAGAAATTCGTTTAACCTGCTAATCATTCCTGAATCATTGCTAGTGTGAGCCTGGACTAATATTAACTAGATACCACTCACCCTGAACTTCTAGAGGGAATTAAAAGCAAATTTAGCATATTTTTCACTCCATTGCCAGCACATATAAAAGCATTTTGCTGTGTTTTAAACTTCTGTAGTCTAAGTTGCTGGGTGAACTGAATCACATTTGATTGCATTTCTGAGAACTGTGTGCTTCCCTCCATTTCCTTGCATTGCATAAAAAGGGGGGGTGAATTGTCCAAGAAAGTGATTACATTGTCTTTTGCTGAAATCCTATCAAGTTATTTTCTGTACTGCATTTCATTCCACATTGCATTCATTTGAAACCATAAAAGTATTGTTGCTATCTTATCCATTTCATGTCAACTCCTTAGTGATTATAAAGAAGTGTGCTAGTGCCAGATTCTCCGTTGTTAATCTTTATCATATCAGATTAAGTGTGATATTCAATTATTAATTTATTATAAAGTGTGATAGATATATATTGCTTTACTCCTCAAATAAACCTTTTAACTTGCAAAACAGAACTACTTCTTGACTCAGTGGGGTCAGGGGGATTCCGACAGAGGGGTGTTATATAGGGGTAGTCATCCAGAACGCATGAACTGGACATAAAGGTGTATCAATAAGGGTTTTCATTCAGTATTCTAGACTAGGCGTTGACTTGGCTGTAGTGCTGAATTGAATCCTCTTACAGTATTTATAAAAATCGATCGAATAGTACTGGACGAAATTGGTCAAATTGTAACATTCGATCGATTTTTGTCATCAAAAGGGACAGTACTTTGCATAGAATCGCTCTCCCGACAGTTTTCTGCAAGCTCCCAGCGCCTTTCACAGGGACAGGCACTCCAGGTGCCTGCCGCTGTAAAATGTGACCCAAAAAATGCATTTTTATCCTGTTTGAGGAACAGATATGCAAGTGACTCAGCAGCGGTTCATACCTTAGAAGAAATGCATGACAGGGTCAGGAAAGACCCTGTCGTGCAGTGGCAGCCCCACATCCCGTGCGCGTAGGGTTGCCTACAATTTCTGCACATTTGAAAGTGCATCTTGCTTGGAAATGAGGGGTGCGCTTTTAAATTGACAGAAACACCACTTTATTTGATCAAGGAGGAGAAAACGGCCATCTGAATGGGCGCGCATATAAAATGTGACCATTTATGTGTCCCTTGTGGATTGGGCTGCACTTTTTTGGGGCGCAAGTGATTTCATTTCTTGTGTTAAAAAAAAAAAAAGTTGAGGGCCTGGCACCCTGAAGATTTATTTTCTCAAAACAGTAATTTTTTGCAGATTACTTTAAAAAAAATAATTATTTTTTTAAAGATGCTTTTTTTTGCACAGAACAGCCATTTTTGCAGCATTTTGCGCAAAACGGCCGTTTTCGCGGCATCGCCAAATCGCTATGAGCTGGAGGGTCTGCTTGTTGTAGTAAAATCATATGTATTGGTGGGGCTGCATGATAATCCAAGTTGTAAAATGGATTCTTCTCCCGGGGATAATGCTCTCGATGAGATGTTGAAGATTTTTAATTTCATGTCTTCTTGGCTTCGCCTTCTGATTGCTGCCAGATCTCATGGCTATTTTGTTCATGCTGTCTGGATCGCCTGCCCCTCCTTGTGATGACTTGGCCATTCTTCCTCTTTGTCCTCTTCCTCGGCTTGCTGCTTGGCCTCTTCCTCTTTTGTCTGATCGACTGTCCATGTGTAACAGTTTGAACTCGTCTAAAAAAATTCAGCTTCTTGGATATTCCCATTTCCACATCTGAGGTTTCTATTTCTGAACTGCTTGGATCATCCACTTGTGGTGTAGTCAATACTTTTTTTGCCTCTTGTTGCTCCATTCTGGCTTTCATTGGGCCATCAAATCTTTTGGCAAAAGTGTAGATGCTGCCTTGCTCATAGTCAAGCCGATCTCGTTTAAATTTGAGTTGTTTTCTTAATCTTATTTCTCCTTCAAATCTTTCTAAGTTTTCCTCTAATCTTGCCATTCTCTTTTTGCATTCATCTCCTTCCTCAGAGGAAAAAAGTTGCTCTTCCAGGTCTTCTATTTCTTTAGTCAACTTGGTTCTGTCCAGCTTGGCATACTTGATCAGACTTTCTATCATTCTGAAGGAGCAAGTATTTTTATGGCTTGTCCATTCCTCTATGAGCAAGGGATTCATGTCCTCAAATGTTGGAATTGTCAATATTCTCAGTCCTCTGGGAATGCGCTTGGCCTCTAAATACATCTGTAATGCCATTGCTTCCCACCATTTTGATATCTCTCTTCTCTTGACTCTCTCCAATTTGTCCATTTTATGTTGAACAGTCAAACTGGCTGGTAAACTGTTGTCTCCGCTGTTATCTGCAATTGGCTTGTCCTGATTGAAGAGAATGAGTGCCGCTGCTATTCTCTTTGCTTCTACCTGGTCTGCCATCCTGATATTAACAGTAAGAGTTTCTGTTGTATCTGATGTTATCACGTTGATGCTAAATGGATTCACTCAAATACCCAGACTCTTAAGAGAAATACAAAAATTATACTCTTAAATATGACTTATTGACAGTAGTCTAGTCTGAGGGTCTACCCTTTGTGCTTTATGTAGAGATGCGTGAACAGTGCCCTGCTCCTCTTAATTTGTCTAAAGCTAAGCGGTCTAGAGTGCTTGGGCATTATTGCGCTACGATATTCTCAGCCCTAAACATCTCTCTGGCTGGAGTTTGTAGTTTGATACATTTTTGAAATGTTGTCAGCTTAGCCAAGCTGTAGCCCGGTTGCACCAGCTATTTCATAGAGGTAGAGCGCAGAGATCTTTGGCTAAACGTGGATTTTTTAATATGAATATAAAATCCACGTTTAGCCAAAGATCTCTGTGCTCTACCTCTATAAAATAGCTGGTGTAATATATGGTGTAGTATATAAAATACACACACACACACACACACACACACTTTCCAACATGCCATGGCAAACCAACTAATTCCTGCGGAGATGCCCAGAAGGACCAGAAATATGATTGTATCATTATGAACTGCTTGAATTTAGGGCACCATTTAAGAGATATGTATTGTCCAAAATTGTTTATATAGGATATGCTGTGGCTTTGCCCAGGTATATGGTATGTATTTAATTTTAGGAGAGGTGTAAGCTTGTATGATAAATATTTTAGATTTTTTAAGGATAGCTAGTAAAATGTTATTTTATGAGTTTTTGCTAAAGTATTTGGAAGGTAAATATATATATGAAATGTGGGTATTTGAACGTTTTAACTGTGTAAAGATTTTGTAAACCAAGTGCATAAAAATAAGCCATTAACTCCCAGAAGACTGCCTTGAAAAAACAAGGATAGGCACTTTCAGCACAAGGTGTGATGGTAAGGCTTAATAAAGTCAGATCAAAGATCCCATGAGGATGTGCTCTGGGCAGGGGGAGCAGGAAGGGAGTGGGAATGATTTTACGGATTAGCAGGGCTGTGGACAGTTAATGGTTGGGTAAATAATCAACCTTAACAAAGGCATATCGTTCCCCTTGTTTAATACTCCCTCTCTCTCTCTCACGGTCAGGGGATAACCATACATTCATTTTTATCATATAAAGGAGACAGAAATTACATTCCTTCACTAAATACTGATCTACACATATTGTATGATGCGGAAGTACCCTCTTTGTACCAATAGTCTTGAAAAAATAGACTTAGTATCTAGTTGTTTTTTCACAATATCAAAAACAGTTTATTTTAATAGGTTAAATCACAACCCAATTTTCCTTTATAAAACCAACTCTAAAAACAGAATTTTCTTAAAATAGACCCAACACCACAAGGTGAATACATATACACATTACTAGTTTCACACACATACATTTCTAGAACATAACAATACATCAACATATAAAATTTATGTAGTGGTTTTAACACTTCCAATCTCTGAGTATTATTGACTCAGGTTAAAGAGTCCCGACACGTTTCAGTTCCTCGTTGCACTCAATGCATGAACCTTCTTCAGGGGAAGAACCCATTTTTTTTTATTCTCCACCATGTAATCCAGGGCCACAAAAATACTCTTCAAAACGTACTCCTATAATTATTAAATACACAAAGACAAAAAACGAAGGGGTATCACTACACATCAACATCATCCAAATATGTAAATCAGCTCCACACTACTAACTGAACTCCAGTCACATTGAAATTTATACAATGTACTGGTAAGATTATAGATTAAATAAACAAGATAGCCACTACATACCTCATAAGTAGGATTTCTGTAACGTGGGTTTGCCAAAGTGCACCCGAATAACCTCAGACCCCTTTAATTAAGTCTGTAAATATTTATTTGGTGGTTCTTTAGTAACCAGGAACCTGATCACTGCTGTAAAGGAACATAAAACAAACAGTGATGTGAGAACCACTACTCCCTCATTTCATCCCAATATCATGTAACCACAGACTCTGTTGTGCTTGATAACCGTGCTGACAAGAATGCCCGCCTCTGTAGTGCACCATCGTGTGCCCATATCATTCAATATGATTCCACCAGCCATATATCACCACTATCGTGCTGCTGAAACTACACCCTTCACCATGGCAGTGTCAGTAATTAAAAAAAAAATATATATATATATATATACACACACACACACACACACACACACCTCCTCTGCAACGCCAATACTCCTGCGTAGATGCCGATATAAACAAAGTTTTTTTACATTTTCCTCATCGCTGGTAAGTTATCCAAGTATACATCCTACAACAGAGGAAACCAGATCAATACACTTGCTAAAAAATACCACGTGTGTTTCCATAACGTACTCTGCCTTCTACAATGTAGTTTACTTAATATAAGCCGCTATTTGAAAAAAACCCAAATGGATGCTCGTGTTGGAAAGTGACACGTGATTTCATAACGTGCTGTGCCGTCTACAATGCGATATACTCAGTATAGGCAGTTATTACCTTGAATACGAACGGAACTTCACCCGATATAGCTCCGGAAATCCAAAACTCAATTCCAGTCTGTACGACGGTTCGGCTGCCGGCACCCTGCTCGCGTTGTGTGAAAAAGTAAAAGTGCACTTTTGCTGCGACATAACCAAAGGACTAACACCCTTTGTTTCATAAAAATAGAAAGCGGATTACACTCCATTGTAGCAAGGAACCCGGTATGTATGCAATGTCTCTAAACTACAAAGACACCGCATAACCACTAATCTAGTTATTGCCAAATTGAAAAAAGCATAGTAACTGCGCTACAAAGGGACAAAAATTACCACTCAAAAGAAAAAACTTAAACATATTAATTATGGAGGCGCAAAGATGACGTGAACTCTACACGCCATATACTAGACCCTCACTGGCTACGACTAAACACGACTGCCATGTCAGAAGCAAAGCCATAAACAAAAATGTAACAACTAGCATACACACACCACGGCAAGCAGAATTGTAACCACGAATGTAATTGACACTGGATTCCATGTTGCAGAAACTCAATATCCACACCCATAAATACGCCAGGCAGGTTAAAAAGACCCTGTGGATATAACACTAGGAGACCATTATTAACCCATGTTCTAAATACGATTTTTTGTAGACAATTAGAGTCACCCAAACAACATCTGATGATTTATAAACCAAAGCATTCTCAGTACCTGAGGACAACGTTATCAGAATAAACAAAGACAAGGACGTCCTTTTTTAGGACAGGGGCCCAACCGAGGAGATTAGGGCAACCAGATTCAAACCCGCAGTCGAGCGAGGAATCAATGGTTATCAATTTATCTAACTATAATTTGAGCACTAAGCAGGAAATAGTTCTCAACAAGGGTTTGAATTTCGTTACCACTAAATATCATGATCCCTTCGAGTTCAGATCTGAATTCCACAGTTTTATGCGGAAGGTCCATTTGAATGAGTTTTTTTCTTAATGACAATGTATATGAGAATGTTAATCACACGGGTCTCAGAAATAAATCTACTTTCAGTGCCCCGACCCACAGTTATACCCCTGAATCTCGTGTCTTTGAGAAACAGGTTCTCAAAGAGGTATATAAATTGGAACAACAAGGTATACCGCATCACTCTAATTTTGGTAATGCTCAACAAGAATTGATTTCGCAATTGGCCAGACTACAAGACGTAATAGTGAGGCAAGCCGATAAAAGCGGAGCCATAGTGCTATTGAACCGTGTTGATTATGTGGGGGAATGCCATCGCTTATTGAGTGATGGCACGAGCGAATTCCATACCTTCTGATCCATCAGTTTCTATGATGGAGATTATAGAAGCCAAAGTACAGAGGGCATATGAAGCAGAAATGATTAGTAAACAGGAATGTGACTACCTCATTAGAAAACAAGGACATGTACCAGTTTTTTATATTCTACCTAAAGTGCATAAGAGCCTTACTAATCCTCCGGGTAGACCTATTGTTTCTGGAGTAAACTATATCCTTGAACCTTTGTCTAAATTTGTTGATTTCTATTTAAGACCATTTGTTCTCAAAATGGATAGTTATCTGAGAGATACATCGGATGCTATCAACAAAATTGAAAATTTGCCTTTCACCTCAGGTCAGTCTTTTCTGATCAGTCTGGATATACAATCATTGTACACAGTTATTCCTCAAAGGGCCACTTTGGAGGTTATAGAAAAAATTCTACGAGATAGGGAAGATGGTCATCCTGTAAGTAATGCCTTCATTATGTGGTGTGCTGAGTTTGCTTTGACCCGTAATTTTTTCCAGTTTCAAGGAGCATTTTTTGAACAAATTGAGGGCACAGCCATGGGTGCTGCCATGGCACCGAATCTTGCCAAATTGTATGTGGAATATTTTGAAAAAAGGTTCATTTATCCGGTTACCAACCCGTACAGAAAACATCTTTTGAAATGGCTTCGGTACATAGATGACATTTTTATACTATGGGAAGGAACAGTTGTAGAGGTAGAACTTTTTGTTGAATGTACAGAACCCTTTCTTAAAATTTACTAAAGAGAACGCCGCACAGGAAATCAACTTCCTAGATATCACCATATTCCACTATGAAGGACATCTTAAAGTTAAACCCTACAACAAAAGAACGGACAAAATGCTCTTCTCCATTTCTCCAGCCACCATGCTAATCATATCAAGGCCAACTTGCCCTTCGGGCAATTTTTGAAGCTAAAGAGAAATAGTAGTTTGCAGCAGGACTATAAAGAAAGTGCAGCTCTTTTGTCTAGAAAATTATGTAGTAAAGGTTATCCAGCTAAATTGGTAAAGAGGTCTTCTAAAAGAGCTTTTAACAATAACCGAGGCATTATTAGAGAAAAGACAAAGACGACAAAGGGGATCGGATTGTATTTGTCAATACTTTTTCAAATTTGTCATATAAAATAAAAAGGCATCATTAATAAGGCATGGAGAAAAGTGTATAATGATAAATCAACTCCTCCCCCATTGGTGGCATTTAAGAAAAGCCAAAACATTAGAGAGATGCTTATCAGGAATGATATATCCATCAAACAACCATCAGAACCCAGACAAACCACATTGTGGGGTCTCCCACCTGTTAAGGGACATTTCCCCTGTGGAAAACGTGATGTGTGCCACGACGAAAGAAACCAAACAGATTATGTTGAATCCAAATATTGAGTGCGTTCTGAATGAAATGACCCAACTGCAACACTGAAAATGTTGTTTATTTAATCACATGTCCTTGCGGATTACAGTATGTAGGTAAAACCAACAGGAAATGTCCCACCCGCATGATAGAACATCGCAGTTGCATAAAAAAATCAAGTATTGTTAGCACCTATGGTCAAACATTTTGTACAGATGAAACATTCTCACAAGGATTTCAGTTGGGTGATCTTAAAGAAAATTTGTGGCAAAAATAAATCAGAAATAGATGGTAAACTCATCTTAGTCGAACAAAAAATGATTTATACGTGCCAAAGTCATATCATTGGTCTTAATGAAGAAATCGATTGGCCACATACACAGAGATAAAGGGACACTTGATGGATATACATTTCTGTGGAGATATGGTTATATCTGATATGTCATTAATGAGAAATATGAAGACATGTTATGGTCTAATGTATATGAACAGAAATGGTGTCTTGAAAAACGATATTGGTCCGAAATTTGAAAATATGTGATGGGTCAGATATGGTTCAGGTACTGAGAATGCTTTGGTTTATAAATCATCAGATATTGTTTGGGTGACTAATTGTCTACAAAAAAATTGTATTTAGAACATGGGTTAATAATAGTCTCCTAGTTGTGTTATATCCACAGGGTCTTTTTAACCTGCCTGGCGTATTTATGGATGTGGATATTGAGTTTCTCCAACATGGAATCCAGTGTCAATTACATTTGTGGTTACAATTCTGCTTGCTGTGGTGTGTGTATGCTAGTTGTTACATTTTTGTTTATGGCTTTGCTTCTGACATGGCAGTCGTGTTTAGTCGTAGCCAGTAAGGGTCTAGTATATGGCGCGTAGAGTTCACGTCATCTTTGCGCCTCCATAATTAATATGTTTAAGTTTTTTCTTTTGAGTGGTAATTTTTGGCCCTTTGTAGCGCAGTTACTATCCTTTTTCAATTTGGCAATAACTACATTAGTGGTTATGCGGTGTCTTTGTAGTTTAGAGACATTGCATACATACCGGGTTCCTTGCTACAATGGAGTGTAATCCGCTTTCTATTTTTATGAAACAAAGGGTGTTAGTCCTTTGTTTATGTCGCAGCAAAAGTGCACGTTTACTTTTTCACACAACGCGAGCAGGGTGCCGGCAGCCGAACCGTGGTACTGACTGGAATCGAGTTCTGGATTTCCGGAACTATATCGGGTGAAGTTCCTTTCGCATTCAAGGTAATAACTGCCTATACTGAGTATATCGCATTGTAGACGGCACAGCACGTTATGAAATCACGTGTCACTTTCCAACACGAGCATCCATTTGGGTTTTTTTCAAATAGCGGCTTATATTAAGTAAACTACATTGTAGAAGGCAGAGTACATTATGGAAACACACGTGGTATTTTTTAGCACGTGGATTGATCTGGTTTCCTCTGTTGTAGGATGTATACTTGGATAACTTACCAGCGATCAGGAAAATGTAAAAAAACTGTTTATATCGGCATTTACGTAGGAGTATTGGCGTTGCAGAGGAGGTATATATATATATATTTTTTTTTTTTTTTAATTAGTGACACTGCCATGGTGAAGGGTGCAGTTTCAGCAGCACGATAGTGGTGATATATGGCTGGTGGAATCATATTGAATGATATGGGCACGCGATGGTGAACTACAGAGGCGGGCATTCTTGTCAGCACGGTTATCAAAGCACAACAGAGTGTCTGTGGTTACATGATATTGGGATGAAGTGAGGGAGTAGTGGTTGTGTTTCTCACACCACTGTTTGTTTTATGTTCCTTTACAGCAGTGATCAGGTTCCTGGTTACTAAAGAACCACCAAGAAAATATTTACAGACTTAATTAAAGGGGTCTGAGGTTATTCGGGTGCACTTTGGCACACCCACGTTACAGAAATCCTACTTATGAGGTATGTAGTGGCTATCTTGTTTATCTATAATCTTACCAGTACATTGTATAAATTTCATTGTGACTGGAGTTCAGTTAGTAGTGTGGAGCTGACTTACATATTTGGATGATGTTGATGTGTAGTGATACACAAAGACAAAAAACGAAGGGGTATTTAATAATTATAGGAGTATGTTTTGAAGAGTATTTTTGTGGCCCTGGATTACATGGTGGAGAATAAAAACAAAAGGGTTCTTCCCCTGAAGAAGGTTCATGCATTGAGCGCAACGAGGAACTGAAACATGTCGGGTCTGTTTAACGTGAGTCAATAATACTCAGAGATTGGAAGTGTTAAAACCACTACATACATTTTATATGTTGATGTATTGTATTGTTATGTTATAGAAACGTATGTGTGTGAAACTAGTAATTTGTATTGTTTATGTATTCACCTTGTGTTGTTGGGTCTATTTTAAGAAAATTCTGTTTTTAGAGTTGGTTTTATAAAGGAAAATTGAGTTGTGATTTAACCTATTAAAATATACTGTTTTTGATATTGTGAAAAAACAACTAGATACTAAGTCTATTTTTTTCAAGACTATTGGTACAAAGAGGGTACTTCCGCATCATACAATATGTATAGATCAGTATTTAGTGAAGGCATGGGTAAATAATCAAACACCTACAGCTTTGTGTCCATCATAAGCCATTTCTCACTTGCTGTACGTGAATGCATTAGTTTTGGCCAATAGGTGGCTCTTTAGGGCCACCTCATGACAAAATAAAAGTTGCGAATTATTAATTACACATACATTTCAGGCACTTGTTAATGGTGACATTACAGCAGTCTAAAAGGGGAAAAGGTATACACGGGATGCGACGGCAAAAAAAAAAGAAAAACGATATGAAGAGAGAATTTAGTAGTCTGCTTTAGTATTAGCAATGATGCAAAGAGATCACACTAGCTTTGTTTACTTGCCAAACATTAGGAAAAAAGGGTGGCAACTTTAGCAAATAGACACAAAGTTAGCAAGCATGGCAACGTACATATTCACGCATGCTCCCATAAAACTCAAAAAAGACAAGCAATTTAAGAACAAAATAACTTGTTGAAAATAATCGCTCTTTAACCAATAAATAAATCACAAAATAAAAATGATGGCAACTAGTATAAGGATGCTGAAATAAATAAGTCTTATGCTTAACGTCTAGAAGGTGACCAACTCTTGGAAAAAAAAAAAACATCTGACAAACACGGGGAGGCCATTTCTCGTGCATACCTCATGATTGCCAATGCCAGAACCATCCAAAAAAAATGTCATACAAACTTCAATTTCGAAAAAAGTAACTACTAAAGGAGGCAACAATGAAAGCACAGCTTCCATACTATTCATAGTCATGCCACAAACGAAGGTACGTTTTGTACAGCTTTTCATAGGAAAGAAATTACGAATTGCTCTATGGACTTCAGGGATCATCATGCCACTCTTACAGCGGCACTTGGACAGTTGGTTGAAAACGTTACCAAGACATATGTTTTTTGTACGTGTAAACTAGCAACAGTCCCCAACAACCACTGCTAAACCCAAATAACTGCAGTCTAAAATGCTGCTCAGAGACAGCGCATGGCTTTTTACACTTGCAGGAAAGGTATACAAGGTAACTGTCACCCAATAGTATCATGAAAGTAACAATCGCATTTTGACCTGGTCGACCAGGCCATTCTGTCCACCAGGGTAAAGCACTATGCCCATTTTTCAGCCCAAGCCACCCAATGGGTTGATTCATTTTTGAGCTTAAGACTGATTAGAGTAGGAAGCAAGTCTGCAGAAGCCAAACCTACTCCTCTGTTATTCGGAGTCCCATGAAGAGTGTGTATCCCCTTGTTTTTATAATATCTACATGATCCCTTTATTTCACATGTTGGAACAAGAAGGGATCTTCTTACTATGCAGGTGACACACTCCTATCCATTTCAGGATCACATGAAGATGAAATAAACATCAATAATGTATATCAAGCCTTGCATAGACGGGTGGTCATGAATGGTATGGCCTTAAACTGCTGCATAATGGGAGCCTCCGGTCTTGACATAGAATCGAAGTTAAGTAGAAAGTAAAGACTTGAGGCATCTGTCTGGATAAAAATAGGACCATGAAGTCTCACGTCAACAGCCTTGTTTCATCCTCATACTTCATTAAGCTGTTATGGCATCTCCGGCCACTTATCTCTGAGAAGAATGCAGAGACCCCAGCTAGAGCCATTATTGGTTCTAAAATGGACTATGGTTGTAGCCTCCTAGACCGCATTACACAATCCAACCGTATCCAGGTCATTCAGAATGGAGTGGTGAAAGGTCTTGGCCACAGGAACCAGATTTCAGATGCAAGACAGAGTCTGCATTGGCTGCCCGTGAAGGCAAGTGTGCGCTTCAGTGTGATACTTGTCACCCATAAATGCCTGAAAGGCAAAATACCACTATTTAAGAGAAGCCATTGAAGAAGAAGAAGAAAAAAAAAAGATCTTTGAAAATCTAACAAGAACTTCCTAAACACTCCTCGATGCAAGTTAGCTAAAACTCGCAATGGAGCATTTACTTTGGCAGCCCCATCAGCTTGGAATGCCCTGCCCCAGATATTAGAAGTATTGAATCTACAGCAGTCTTTCAGAAAAAACTATTCTGCTAGACTACTTGCTTACCGCTCAATACTCGCGGCCATTCCATCAGTCCCCATAGTCCTATGAAAATGTTTGTCTTGTCTGTTTTTCCGTTTGCGCCCTTAAGCTCGAGGGTACCGGGTGCGCATTATACATTTATAAACATAACGCATCCTCCAAACTAATTTCCATACATCGAGAAAGGCTTGGAAGGACGGTTTGGCTGGTGCCTCTTCTCCTGCAATCTTACATACGAACTCTGGAAGAGAACTCATAATGGTATGCATCAAAGACAGACTTTAAAGCACTTAAAAAGTGACCAACAATCTACTGAGCAAGAACGCATAATTAAGAACATTTTAACTTATCTTTCTATCAATATTCTTTGTTTTTAACTATATTGAGGCTTGACTCCTCCCACCTTCCCACAAACCCTGCATGCGCACATCAAGAAGGGCTTGGAAGGGCCGTTTGGCCTGCGTGGGCGGGCTATTACATTTTGGTATATTTATTTTTATTTGTTGTGTTTTTTCATCATTGTGTTTTTGAGGTATTTGCTCACACTGCAATTGAGCTTAATTGCTTCATCTGTATGCCAATATCGTGACAAACGCTGTATACACTCAAAAGCGATATGCCGTCTTAAGTTGACACGCTCAAATTGATCGAACACCTACAACGACCGGCTATAAAAGCGGAGGTAGTAATGACTTGTGCAAAAACTAATCTTTTACTGCTGCGGGCCTGTGCTCATTCTACTAGAACAGACATCTGTTCTTTCTATCATACTGATGACCTTATAGTACATGCCCTTGTAGGTTGTGATTTTGTTAGCTACGAATTGTCTGCATGTACCATCCAGTCGCAAATAGTGCCCTCCCCTTCCCTACCTATTGCTCAGCCTATGTCCCACACGGACGTCAGTGACATTACTATGGCTTTGTTACCTTTAATTCCAGTACTTTCTCAGACATCAGTCCAACCATCAGTACAGACCACAAGCGAGTTACTCACGGTGCAAGCTGACAGTGCCTAGAGCGATTACATATATTGCGCCTAGTACACCTGCTGTAACGAATGACCTCATTGAAATTGATTCATCCCCTGCTGCTTCTCAAACAAATGAAGTGGAAGCCACACAGAGGCCACTAAGCGTGATGCTAAGTACAGCTGTACCGATTATATCCAATGTCATTTCAGAAGCGGATGCCATTTTGTCTCCAGTCTTCCGACATCCTAATAACTCTTCACGGCATCATGCACATTTATCACAATCTCCTATAATGTTCGGATCTCCAACTAACAATGCATCAGCATCATCTCCCCTATTTCATTCTCTCACCCTGCTCTGCCCAAATCATTCGAACTACAAAGCTTCCAGCCCTCTAATAGGATGGCTTCTTTTTCAACCCCTGACCTTACACTTCAAACCACTTTACAGCCATGAACATAGCCTTATCATCCAGCCTTATCATCTATGCTCCATCTATGGACCAGAAAATGTCAACATAGATGTCCCGAATAGAAAAATGAATCCTCGGTCAGAAAATGAATACTCAGCAACATACATTATCAAACGATTTAACAATTGTTAACACTATTAAGAACAACATCTTGCCTACGGCCCCTGCATCCAATGATTCCATCGTATGTGTCACAACTGAGATGACCGATGGCAGATTACATTCACCCTCTTTACCTAAATCCAATTTAAATGCGACCAATAAATGCGACCCATATCTTAAGTCGCAGTAAAAAAAACGGAAGGCGGCGTTGGCATTTCATGGATCAGAAGTGACAACTTCGGCTTTCTTGTCTTCTTTACCCGATGATCAGCCCACTAATCGTCTTGTAGAAGACGACGGCCAAAAATCTAGCAAGAAGACAGGCGATTTCTCCATATTTTCAAAATCAGTCAAAAAGTCGAAACTGCCTTCACAGAATCAATCCAAAAATATCAAAACTGTCTCCACAGCTAACCAAACCACGACAAAACGATTCATTGAAAATCTATCGAATCCGAGGTCCAGAGCCAACAACGCAAGTGTGGCAATTACGATAAAATATATTGATATTACTTGTACATAGAGATTAGTAGTTCTCGCACAAGTTCTTCTGCAAATATTGAACCATTGGACTTGTTATTGGCTGAAATAGAACCTCAAAATGATGGTCGTGTAAATACCACTTCCAATGTCAAAAACATACCAAGTACAATCAAGTCTTCGACTCAACATCCAATAATCAAAATGTTTGTACCCTAGATCAAAGGAGAACAGAGAGAGAAATAGCTACAATTTCATTTTCGAAAAACCATTTCCTCTGAGAGAAGTAATCAGTGTAGATTCATTTCAATGAGCACTCCAAAAGCCAGTGTAACCTCTAGTGCTGTACATTGCAACCCTAAAACGAATCCCTCAGGAATCTCAGTTGGCTTTAAAACAAAGCTAAAAGGTGAACATAATACCTCTTCATTCTTTCATACACTACTAATGAAGTGTAGGTCTGATGTTTCTCCCACCTATGACCTTAATAGAACATCTATTCTGAACATTTTCAACGAAATCAGTAGTTTAGAGGATCTTTGTTCGACGGACATAAGTCAAGATTAATTTGTTTCTCATGCTAATCTTACACAGGCCAGACTTTGGATAAAGTCGGGGGTAATCCTAATCATCATCTGGAAAACTAGACGACAACTTTTTGATTTCATATGAACCAATAAAAAAACATTTTTTAAAAAATAATTAATAAAAATATTGGGACATTTAAATAGCCCCCCAACTGCACTTCTGACTACTGAAAGCTTCAATAATTTTAAAATAACTTGTCAAAAACTCTCACACGAGACATCAAACTCACTACCTGTCTAGTTCTCACGAAAGACTGCCATGTCGGCCGTAGCAACTGGAATCAACTTATGATCTGTTGAAATACTAGAGGTCACAGTCATTTGTTCAGCTCCAAAGCCCATTTCCTACAGCGCTATGTTATAATAGCACTGCAGGAAACTTGGTTAATTGAGACCCCGATATAGAACAATTATTCGGTACTCATGATACCTGCCACTAAACAAAACAGGGGCCGACCAATGGCGGGCCTGTTGATAACAGCCAAAATATCATCTGACCAAGTAAAATCATCGACAGAAACACAGCAAGCAAAAATACAGAAACACTAAAACAATTGCTTTGTTGAACATATACTGGAATCACACTGCCATATCTGCCGACATCTTTTTAACCGACGCTGAAGCTCCCCTTCATCTGATTGTATTGGACCGTTCAGTAACAACTACCTTTATAGTCGGAGATCCGATTTTGCCTTGCATGCACCAAACTTCGAATAATTCCAACTCTTTGTGTTGTCACTTGAGGTTCTTAATGTTCAATAGGCAGTATGTTAACCTAAATGGAGCAGTTGAAGGAGACCTGCCAATCCGATATGGCGCAGACAAGACCAACATGCCATCATAGATTATAATTATACTGGCCGATCAATGTTTACCAACATCGATAATTTTGATGTCCAAAAACAAGATTGAAGTGATCATGATCAGTTAACTGTGTCATGGCATTGATCAATCTCCTCTGTGCTTCCTAGAGATACTCAAACTTGCTCTAACCTACTAGTTTCAGGTGGACGGAATCTCTTTCGATGGTCACCTCACCAACTTAGTATATTACATGACATCTTGTGTACCAAATTCATTATATCTTTACTTACACCTCTCGCAGATGGAATTTTTGTTTCAGCTCTATAACTCATCAAAAGCTACTAATAAATGGTAAAACTACATTTACTCATAAGCACTTGGTTGGACCCCATCATTGAGCAGCAAAAAGCTATTTTACGTAAATCTATAAGAGCGCTGAAGATGCTTCCGAGATGAACAGATGATTAGAACTCACTCTCTCTAAACAAAGCATTAGAACTGGAGGAGATTTAGAAAAGCCCATATACCAACAAGAGGGTGAAAAGATGTTCCTTACCCCTGCGTCGAAGGACTCTCAAGATATTTGGTACCCTCTTAATCAATCATCTCATACATCTCAGGCCTCCCTCCAAATAAATGCTGTAGCAGAGCAAGCTTGGGAAGAAAATGTTTCCCAACTTTACACCTGTTGTGATGAACAACTTGCATATCCGAATAATATTGCATCTAAAGCCGCCTAATCATTAGACTTTGACTTAGAGGATATTATTTATTATATATCCCGTCTCGGCGCCTCAAGAGCACCGGGGCCCGATGGTCTGTCGGATATTATGCTAAAAACCAATTCTACACATTGGGCAAAGATCTAAATCACATCTTTATAGAAGTAATAAAGTCTGGCATCATTCCTCCATCATGGAGTAAATCAATAATAGTACAAATCTTTAAAAAGGGCAATAAATTGCCACATAACTACCGCCCAATTGCATTACTGGCAAATTGTTTGCACATGTTCTCAGGGACCTCAACAAATGGATTTTGGAAAACAACCATTACGATCCTCATCAGACCCGATTCATCCCAGCCCTTGGAACTGCCGTCAATCTCACTGTCATATCTGCAATAAAAACGCATGCAGCTCACAATGAGCAGCCTATATACATGGCACATGTCGACTTTAAGGCGGCTTTCGAGTCAATTTCTAGGAATTTACTACTAACCAAATTGAGAAATATTGGATGCTCCACTTCTTTGTCTCTTGTAGCTCAACTGCATTCGCAAACCACCATCCAGGTGAGATTGACATTAGATGGGAAACTATCTTCTCCCATAAAAACTCAGCGAGGACTAAAGCAGGGATGCGTTCTAGCATCAACTCTTCAATTTTTTCGGAGCAGACATGTGTAACACATTTGCCACTTTTATATCTGATCCTCCACGCCTTGGCACTGTTGCATGGATTTTCTATGCAGACGTCCTGGTCTTGTTATCAAAGACACCACAAGGATTGCAAAACGTATTATCTGCTTTGGAGCTATATGTAGAAAAAAAAATAATGTTATAAAAAAAAAAACGTACTGCAGGTTAATGTTTCACCGAAAAAAATGTTATGCTATAAACCCGGTCACTGAAGCCAATTCACAAAACTGGCTTTTGGCGGGTAAGAAACGTGAGGTGGTTGATGAATACAGTTATTTAGGGAATCACACTTCTGATCTAGCCTATTTGCAAGAACTGAGTCAAAAAAATCAAAATGTCCTCATCACAAGCTTGCTTAATTAAAGCACGATAGCATATTTATTTACCTATTATCGTTTTACATTCAAAAAGCCTCTGCTATTGTACTGTATGGAGCAGAAACCAAACCTTCACCTGAATGAATCCTTTTCGTCTAAACTTGAAGGCACATATTGGAAGGCTGTACTTGGTCTACCAAAAATAATCCCAATGTGTGTTTTTAGATAAGAACTGGAATTCCTTCCTTGTATGCAATGTGTAGTTGGAAAATATGTCCATTATACTGGAAGTGCATTATGGCTGACAACCCTGATACTCTTCTAAGTAAATTATCAGGGTACATCATTAATTCAGCCCATATATTTGCTCGTGAATGGCCATCTTTCTAATGACTGAAGCTAACATTACCGTAGATTTGTTAATTGCAAATCCCACAAGAGTTTTCAATACCATCCTTTTATAAAGAAGAAATTTCGGACGATCTGCTTAAATTCCCTGCTCCTAATTTCAGAAATACAAAGATTAAGACGGTAGCGCAAAAATGTAACACCAGGCATGTGCGAGCAAGGCGTGGTCAAATCCTTTAAAATAATGACATATGCAGATTCGGTTCAGAGGTGAAATCAATCGGAAACTCTGCAGCACATACTGACAGTGTCCTGCATTGATGACTCAATGGAACATGTATCTGAAACCATTTTGCAATTGTTAGATTCATACATTATTTGCAACTTGAATAGACTAAGATTGTAATTAAGAAAGATGTCGTTTTTTACTTTATTCTCCTCCTCTTTCCTCTGGATTATTGTGATACTGAACCGGTCTTATATACCTGAAAAATATATAGCGTGTTGCGTTAACATCGACTTCACTAGACTTAATGACCAGAGGATTTAATAACCAACAGCACAATTGATGTTTAAAACTGAGAATTCAAGTTTATGATATATTTATATACATGTATTTGTATTATAAGGCATCTTATTTGTATTTTGCTTTTCCCTTCTGTCTTAATTTATCCTAAAATCAATGTTTGTACACAAATGTTTTATCATGTATTATGAAACCATTGAAAGGTTGATTAATTCAGCCATAACAATAAAAAAATGTTTTTAAAAAAAATGTATGGTAATTCTTTACTTTTTAACCCAGGCTTGGTTCCAACATGTCTACGTTCAACTTGCACGAACGGGACTTCCTCCTCTCCTTCAACCGACCCTAATACATCGATTTGGAGCAGCCATGAGTGGTACAAACAACCAAGACAACATGGTGCCATTCACAACGCAAGAAGGGATGGAAAGGAAACGTTGCCTGTACTAAATGAGGCGTGTGCTGCATACAAACTGTCAAAACGGCGACTGATTGAGAATCGGAATGTCATGTGCACTGCACACAGTGTGCAAAACGTGCCAAGCGTTGGGATATGTTGCTGGTGCAGGTAGCTTAACTGTCCAAATTTGATTTTAACACCCAGGTATATTCTAACTTTGTATTGACATTAAACATGTCTAAAGCTAAATAAACGTGTTTTGTTTTTTTAAAGTCTCGCGCTTCCCGACCTACTACCAAACAAAACATCCATACCAAGAAATCTGCTTGGTTTATGAATCCGTAACCAAGCCCTAACTAGTTAGAGTTCATCATTACCAACAAAATAATAAAGATTTTAATTGCACGGTAGTACTTAACAAAACCATCCACCCTCCCCCCCAATCCACCAAACCCAAAACCCATCGAGAAATATGCAACCCCGGGGGGAAAAAGCGAGAACGTGTACATGCT
Organism: Ambystoma mexicanum; assembly: GCF_040938575.1. Taxonomy (NCBI): domain Eukaryota; kingdom Metazoa; phylum Chordata; class Amphibia; order Caudata; family Ambystomatidae; genus Ambystoma; species Ambystoma mexicanum. The sequence goes on along the minus strand of NC_090936.1, from coordinate 493,386,829 downwards.
CACTCGATGCCAACCTGAACCGAGCAGCAAAGTAGTCAAGGAAAAGATTAGTTTAATCGCGTATACTGTTATTAGTACAAATAAAAGTTACACGTGGTCACGGTCACCCAGTCATAGGTGTTCAGGTCACAAAGCACGATCTTCAATTTCGAGGCAGGGCTGAAAATTACTCGCGTCTAATAAAGAAAAACGGAGGAGGAGGGTGGTGGCTAAGCCTATGAGCGGTGTGTCTGCACAAAACACAGCCAGTCATCTGCCTCCCAAAAATAGACTGCCTGGTAGCGGTGATCGGGTAAGTGCGATCTGCCTGTAATGCTCAATCAGGAAACACCGGTACCGTGGAATGGCAGGGACAAATAACATTGCGACGTAGATGGTAATCCCATATGTTCGATTAAAGCGATGTATGCACAATACCAACATGTAGCTTTACAGGCGAGGACTGCTGCCCACACCATTAATAACCTACCCCAAACAAGAAAAGGAATACAAACAGTTTAAGTTGCATAGTATAAAAGAACCCAATTCGGCCTCACGACCTAGGCCTACTGACCCCAATGGCAACGCACTGAACTAGATGGGCCTCCTACCTCACCATCTCATGGTGCTAACAATTCTGCCCCCACACTCCTACCAGCGGCGGAGATTAGTACTGGACCCACACCTCTTCCCATTACACAACATCTCCATGAGAGAACATCTCACTATCCAAGGTCTTCCACCTCTTAGCCTGTGACACCAAGATATGCTTCTCCTTTTCTCCTGAAGGCATCACCAGCTGCCACATAACCCTCCATCACCGCTGGCCTTACACCGAATGCTGCACTCTTAAGGCAAAAAGGCACCAGGATTTACTTACACAGCATAAAGAAAATGTGCCCCCACCACAACGAGTTTCTACCCTTTCACTCAGCAAACTATTTCTGTTTAAGTCTATGCCTTGATTTTTCTACCCTTTCACTCAGCAAACTATTTCTGTTTAAGTCTATGCCTTGATTTTCTCATTCTTTCTCATAAACAAAGTTCACAACTTTGCTATATGTAATATGTATCCTCGACGAGATACCAATATCCTCCCGTACCTCTGCACCACCACCACCACATTGGATAGCTCACAGTGCAAAATAAATTGCCATTTAAAATCCTACTCCTCTACAAAGCCATCCCTGGCCTTGCCTCCCTCTGCCTCGCTGACTGCATCTCTCTTAACTCTCCCTCGCAAACTCTGCAATTATAGATCTTTAACCTCTCTGTCAACCATGTGCCTCCTCCCATTTACTGTCGTGTATACTCTTCCTCTGCACTGAAATGCCCTCTCTATGGACATAAGAGCAAACCTATCAGTGGGACAGTGAAAAACCGGATTTAAGATCCACTCAAACCAATTAAGGGGCACTTTCAGCCCTACAGATAAGGAGTGTACCGGCCACTTTTAACCCCTAAAAATAGAGATTACAAATACACCCAACAAAAGGAATTCGCAAGTAGGAAGGACCTTGTGTCCCAGCTTTCATGGATTTGTTTGGACCAGTAATGCATGTAGTACAGCAAAAGGAACTAATATTAAGTAAACTGGTAACTTTTAATGTACATGAATATCTATAACTGGGTGCAAAGAAACCATTTTTACAAAAACATTTCCATTTTCGAGTTAAAACATATTTTTACTCGCTAGTAAAATACTCCAAATGGGAAATGGACTTACATTTTTACTCCCAACTTAAAAAAATAGGTACTCCCACTTCAAAATCTCAATTTGAGCGCTTCCAATCCCCTCACCGTCAATCCTGCCTATCCTTCCACAGAATGCCACATGCATATAGATAAAATAATTATCCATGCTAATTATCAACCCAGGAATTTCACAAGTTATACGTACTGTTGCATCTCCATCATTTCTATTCGAAAAACCATCCCTATTTTTCAATTAATAAAAACCGATGACAAAAATATATGTTAGTGATAAGAAAGTTAACAAGCCTCTCACAAACACGAAAACAACTATTTTGCTATCGACTAAAAACATACCTTATTGCACCCGCAAACTCACAGCGTAATCAGAAAAAATATAAATAGCCTTTATAGCGAGATCGTACAACTCCAGGTCAAAGTGCTTAATGAACAACACAAACGATACGGCCCGACAGGAGGACGTCAAACTCGTTTCTTGATAGCGTCAGCACAGGCATCTCTATACACACAGATTTTCTGCGATGAGCTCGATCGCCACATAGCGGAGGAAGGAATGGGAGTAGAAAGAAAGGATGAGAACGCAGCAACTCATCCTAGACAGTCTGTGTGGGGGTGGCGGGGGTTATTATCCATCAACTGTCTACAATCCTGCAAAGAAATAGCACAAGGCGGCGAAACCCCTCAAAAAGCAAGAATAAAGACAGTCAATTGTGCGCGCCTACTTCCTGGATTTGAGTTACTGCGGTGGTGGACACACACACAGTTGATACCCACTCTCTTATCACTCACCTCGCATGTCTCGATCAGTGGCTTACACCTCCTCTCCCACTTTGGGGGGGCCTCGTCTTGGCTGGCAGGTACTACTACACTTCTGTGACCGGTGCCGCGATGCTCCTCCCACTTGGCCCCGCCCTTAGCATAATAACGCCCCCACCCACTGACACCCCCGCGTCGCTCCCACTAACAGCTTTCTCCCTCTAACCACCAACAATAGGAGGAGGTTAAAGGCGCTCCCAAGTAGTTTTTCCAGACATGCACACCCCTCACCTGTCCGTAGGTCTGATGACTCCTTCGGGATGTGCTGCCCCAGGTCAAGGCTCGGTATGTGTCTATATGCTGGGCATTCAGCGCCTCACGGCCACCATCTTACATTACAGGATCCTACCCGGGCTCGGCCTGTTGCGCGTGCGCAAAAACATCCCTACCCATAACGCGCATGCGTAGCATCAATATTGCGCGTGCGTACTTCTGCTACCTGCTCAGTTTTGCCTTAAGGGCTAATGGGAAATGGAGTTCAAGAGAAGCTCGCAGGCGTCTGCCAGAGATTTCTGTGCTCTTGCCCACTCACCAGCTGTGGCCCGTGGATACTTCGCCTCCATGGCAGGACTGAGGAAACCTAGTATTACGAACGATGCTTGCTGCCCTACTCAATAGCTGTATCTGTCACACTGTCAGCTCTGCATTTGTGATGGTACAACACTAGGAGAAAGCAAGGTGTTGGGACTTGGAGTCCAAACATGTCAGTTGGCAAACCTGACGAGTTCAATTAAGAACTACATGCCCCGATACATGTCGCTTTGAGTTCCTTTCCCAGGGGGTCCTCGGAGTCATTTCCGCCTGACTGTAATCACCGTTAAATACACACATTTGGCTGAGTTTTGAAAATACGTTTGTAAATAATTTTGGCTGGTGGTAGTAGATGTTTAAAGAGAGGAAAACGGAAAGGAGGGATTCTTTTCCTTTCTGAGTACGGCTCTTCAGGCTATAATCACAAGTACCCAAAGGCGGTATAGACAAAGAAGAAACACTTAAAAACTGTACATACAGCGGAAAAAAGACAAGCATGTCATAGGAACGGTATTGGAAGAAGTTTGTTGTTCCAACAACTTTTTTTTTAGTTCCAAAAGTTTTATTGAGTTTTTAACAGAGATAATAGTAGTAATTACACACTTTAAAATGCACCAATATTGCTGACATTTTTAACATTTGGATGTTCTCCAGGCAATCAATCAAGACGTGACAAAGCAGATATCACTGTTTATAATGGATTTCAAAGTGAAAGCTATTAAATATTATGAAGTAATCAAAGTTAAAATCATAATTTTGAAGAACAAACGTGACAGGGAAGAGAGGATCATTACTGCCACGCCCCTCTCGCTTACCCATCCTAATAGTTACCTTTGAGTTACCAATTCATCTCCATAACAGGAGCCCATGTCACAACTGTTCTTGCCCCGCCCCAAGCATTTGCACTAAGAGTATAACACCCTCAGGACCACCGCCTGCATTATTTAAAACGAACGTTGACAGTGTCAACCGTTCGGTCTTCTGTGTAAATATAAGGCATTTGCCAGGCTCTGCCGTAGTGATTTTAATTGCCCCTTGATGATAGCAGCTGCAAAATGGTGTAACTGGGCATCTAATAACAGCGCCTGGCAAATGCCTAGTACTTATACACAAGTTAAAACTGTAGGCATTGTCGATGCTTGTTTTTAATAGGACTTCAAAGAAGGACACGCATAGTGCTTATGAATCGAGTGGCTGAAGGCAGACCTGTTTAAGACAGTTTTATTACACCAGTAGCGCTTTTCCTGCTCTAACAGATTCATTCATTCTCAGAAGCTGTCTTTGAAAAAACACTGGCAGGCACTCCCAGTGCTAAGTTTGATGGTAAGGCTTGTTTAAAGTGAGCTCAAAGAGTTCCCGCGAGGAGGTGTTTTGGACTGGAAGGGGCAGGAACTGAGTGGGAATGGCAAAAGGGATTAGATGGCAATAGGCAGTCAGTAGGTGGTAAATAACCAAACAACACCTATACGCTTTGTGTCCCTCCTCATATGCCATTTCTCCCTATATGTACTCTAATGCAATCATTTCACTTATAAGCGCCACCTAATAGTCCAAACTAAAAACATGCTCAGCAACTGGAACATTGGCATATGAAATGTTGGCATATATCTGAGAGTTAACTACTGGTGCGCCTCAAAAGCCCAGCAGTAAACGGATCTTGTAGTAGGAGGTAGACCAACTATACAGCTGAGCCCCCAGCTGTATAGTTGGGCTAGCTCCTACTACAAGATCCTTTTTTTAAAATTTATTTTTTTATTTAAAAAACGTTTTGGTTTAGATTTTAAACCTTTCATCTTTGTATGAATCATATTTCATATCTAATAAAAGCGCTAATCATTGTGCTTAAGTAATTGTTTCTTAGCAGCTTTTATCTTCTAAAATTGTTCTTAGGAAATGTACAATAGTGGGAAGTAGATTTTATCCCAGTAAGCAGGAGAACTGAATTTTTCCATTGGATTGCATTGGGATCAGAATTATTTTAGGAGGGAGAAAAAAAAAGAGTAACTTCTTTGATAGAAAAATTGGTAGTCTCCCACTTAAATCTGGAGGGTTGTTTGAGAAACCTGAGTGTATTCTCCCAAGTCGACCTCATGAATCCCTTATTCAGGTGGCCAGGGAAGGGCTGGCACTCTCAGATCCCAACCCTGGGGGTTGTCGAGCGAGGGAGGATCACCTGGGTAGAGGAGCCCGGGATTGTACTCTGGGAAACGCCCCAGGTGAGACGCAGTACTATACCAGAGAAAGAGACGAGGAGGACGAGGTCCCCAAGGCTTTTATGGGCTGTAGTAAATCGCCCTGCCTTCCACCCGATAAAATTCCTTTTTGGGAATCCACCATCCCCCCGCCTCTGCTGAATGTATTACACACACCATTTTATTCAGAAACAATCTCTCTCAGAATCCTTGCTTTCCTGTTCCCTATCTAAATACTCCCAATCCTTCGTCACGTCCATCTAATCATTCTTTCCCGAAACCCCAGTATACTGCATTGACAGAACACTATGATTCCCACAATCCCATTAATTCATTCCACGATCCCAGTTACTCCTGTTGCTTTACAAACACTACCCATCCTGTCCCTCTGATTGTCATCTTCCGAAATCCTAATCTACTATGACAGAATACTACAGTTCCTACAATCCCCTATGTTCTGTTCTCCATCCCAGTCATTGTCACCCATTTCGCAAACCTTTTAAATCATACACCGTACGATACTCAAATTCTCTAACTTCCCCACTTTCCGACACAAACACCTTTGCACAACAGACTTGTAATAAAACTGTTTACCTGACATAACCCGACCAAAGGGTCAGGAAAAGTCAGGCAATTCACTTAAATCGCACACACACCTGATGGCCCTTCCTGTTCCCCACAAGGAAAAAAGGTGGAGCAAGAGAGCACAGTACAAACAAGGCGAGCACAGCAGACAGCACGACAAGCCGGCTAACCAGGCGCGGCAGTCCAAGAAAAGGAGAAAAGCAGCAGGAATGGAAAGGGAGGCGAGGAGAGAAGTGATCTTGCCCTTTTCAGCCCAGGCCCGCAGAACCTTCGTGGAAGAGAGCTTAAGACCACAAACAATACCACAAGTGTCTTGCAGCAGATGTCAAGAGTACATGGGGCAAGCTTATGCTGATAAGCAGGAACGAGGGAAGCTCTCGAGCCTGTGGTGCCAGCCTTGACTCCAATGAAGAGGAAAGCCAAGCAGTTCATCACAGCCGGTGAGTCGAGGGGAGAACCGATAAGAACAGGGCTGTGTTACTTAAGAATCGCAAAGTGGCAAGTTTGAACCAAGTTCAATGAACTATGAAAGAACTGTAAAAGTGTTAGGGGGAAACCAGCCCCTCATGGGTGCTACCTCAAGAGACTCTGATCGATCCGTGCTACCTCAAGAGACTCTGCTCGATCCCCATCTGAGAGAAACTACTCTCAGAGAAACTACAGATACCAGGAGGGAGGCCGTAGGAGAGCCACCAAAATAGGTCAGAGGGGTCATACCTAGGGTCAAGCAAAATCCCTGTACAATCGAAAGACTTTGATCTAAGAACAGTTGAAAAGCAAGGAAAGTGAATCCCAGCAACATTGAACTGTGTAAAAGAGATGACAAGGGTGAACCTGACCGAGGGATGCTAGTGAGAAGGGGAAAATTCTAAACTCCTGAGAAACAGTGTGTTGACAGACGTGAACCCAGCCGAGCGATGTGCGCTATGAACTGTTTGAAAAGACATTGAGAAACTAAGGGAAGAGAAATCCTGCTAAAGAGAAAAGAAAGCCGTAGTGAACCCTGAGGAGGGAGGCTGAGATTTAAGAGGGGTCGGAGCCCGACCAAGGGAGATCCAGGGGCAGAGTAAGAAGAGTCACGTAAGGGCACGTATTTAGGTTTGCAGCTGCTGCAAGCCGCTGCTTCTGATTTTGTAAATCGCTGCTCTTGTTTCCTTGCCCTGATTGTATGTGTTACTTTGTTGCCAGACCCTTGCTTGCTCTACCGGATTTGTCTTGCCCATTACCCGTGCCTTGACCCTGTGATTCTTGTTATTGACCATCGGCTCTCTTATGGACATTCCTAACGCTTGCTTATTCTGTCCTTGGATTTCTCGCACAGCCACGACCCAGACTGCTAACACGGACCGCCCCCCTTTGTAACGTTTGGTTCCCTGCACTCCCGCATGGCCACGACCCGGACTGCTCACACGACCCCCCATCTTCTTAACGTTTGGTTCCCTGGATTACCACACGGCCACGACTCAGATTGCTTACCTGGATTACTCAGCTCTCCACTGGAGGACTACATTTGACAACGTCATCAGTGCATTACAAGTGTTCTCTGCCAACCTGGCCAACTGCGCACAGACTAGAGACTGCCACATGTGGTGCGCACAGTCGTTAGGTGTCCTCGTTTCGTTGGGACAGGTGGCTGCCTGGAACTAAAGACTATTGCCACTACCCGTATTAGGCGTCCACGCGCCATTGTGTATAGTCTTGATTGGTTGAGTACACTTGGTGGATCCAGCATAGGACGCTGAATAATAGCCATACTCCTCATATCTTGCATAACCACACGGTAAGTCTCCTGTCATCGTCTCTGACACGGCACTGTACTCTTGTACTCTTACCACATTATCTTACTATTGCCCTGTCTTGTAGGTGTTTCTGCATTGAGGAGGTTAGCAGACAGAGAATTCCCACCACTAGAGAGAGAAAGACCACCTCAATACAGCTTAGCAGTACATCTCTCCTTCCAAATCCGTATTGTCAAACTACAGTACACCCAAAGGACTGTGTTCTTGTTTCTTTACAGTTGTTCCTTTGTTTCGTGCTGTGTTCCATCTTCCAATTAATTGATTCCTCTGCATGATTAACCCATTCAGAGGAATACATTGGTAGGAAGAACTCTTCGGCTACGCTACGAGTTCAACTAACCCAGATTCTGACAGCTTGGAGGATATGATACATGTGCATAATGATACAGATACAAACAATTCCAAAATCTCAGAAACAGGATTTTGCAGTTTACGCAGATCAACTCGCCACGTAGCGAAAACAGATGTCTCTGCGCAACTCCAACTGATACTGGCCGAAATGAAAACTATGGACCAGCTCAGACAGGGACCCAGGGAACCATGCACGACATTGTGAAAGAACTTAAGGACATTGCTACACGCCAAGTGCGCTGGAAGACAATCAGGACACTGTATCAAATGATGTGGACACCGTTATCAGGGAAGTACAAAGGCTTGGATCCAAGGATGAGGACCAGGAAAATCTCTCCCGGCAATATAACATACACCTGGTAGGGGTTCCAGAAACCACAGAAGGTACCGACATGGAACGCTATTTCTATAATTTGTTTCGTGAATACTTCCAGCTGACAGACTCCAGATCGTACACCATAGAAAGAGTTCAGAGAGCTCCGATCCTGAAGCCCAATGTTGGGGACCGACCACGGGTCATCATTCTCCAAATTGAGGTGACATAGAATCGGGGCCTCTGTGAATGCTGCCTTTAAACTTTCAAATGCTTCCTCTGCCTCCTGATCCCAATGAAACTTGGTAGCCTTCTTTAACAATCGGGTAATGGGGGTAATAATAGCAGAAAAATTGTGGCTAAACCTTCGATAAAAATTGGCAAAGCCCAAAAATTATTGAATGTCTTTTACACACTGGGGATATGACCATTTGGTTACTGTCTGTACCTTCTTATCATCCATAACTACACCGGATGGTATCAAAATGAAACCCAAAAATTCTACTCTAGTGGCATGAAATTCACATTTTTCCAACTTGCCAAATAAATGATGCTCCTGTAACCTGGCTAGAACTGCCTTGATATGCTGTACATGTAGATCCGTGGACTCAGAGAAAATCAAAATATCATCAATGTAAACAATCACGAACAAATCCAAATATTCCTGCAACACCTCCTGCATAAAATGTTGAAAGGCAGCAGGAGCATTGCATAAACCAAAAGGCATCACCAAATACTCAAACAAACCAAACTTTGTACAGAAGGCCGTCTTCCACTCATCACCCTCCTCAAGAGATGGTACTCTCCGCTTAAGTCCAACTTCGTATAAATCTTAGCCATCTTTACCTGGTCTAATAATACAGAAATGAAGGGTAATGGAAACCGGTCTTAATGGTCACCCTATTCAGGGCTCTGTAGCCGATGCAGGTCCTTAAGGTGCCCTCTATCTTTGGCATGAAAAACAAAGGAGATGAAACTGGAGTTTTAGAAGGTCTTATAAACCCACAGGCTAGCATCCCATCTAGGTATTCCTGCAGATGTTGTGTCTCTTTTTCAGATAGGGTATTGTCATGCCGCCGAGCTCCTGGCATCTGTGGAGCCGCTGGCAACAAGGATTTTAGTCCCGTTCGCCCAGCCGCGAACAGCCACGCCTCCTTTCCCTGGTTTCACTTTCTTTCTGTTTTCATTGGCTGGAGCGTTCCGCGACCCGGAGTTGTAACCAGCTCCTTCCGGGTCGCGGACGCGTCGCAACGCTTCCGGTTTTTGTCCCCTTGCTGGCTGTCACTACTCTCTGTAGTTCTTTGCCTTTTCCCCCGGTTGGGTCCTCACGCCCAGTCCGGCTCCCTTTCCTTGTTTCCCCGCTCTTCCGCTGCTTGCTACACTCTTCTCACTTCCTTGCTAACACTGTTCCCCGCCTTCTTGCCCTCCTTCCAACTTGTGCTTACCCTCCCCCTTCCCATCTTCGCTCTTACCGCTTTCCTTCCTCTCGGCTGTGTTTCTGCTCGTTCGTTAAACAGCCTTTCTGCTTCCTTCTTTCTTCTTGCTCTGTGCTACTTCTCCCGTGTACCTGACCCCTGTTTGTCCATTGGATTGCTCTTGCCAACCGTTTTGGACACTGTGCTGTAGTCTTCCCGTGTACCAGTCCTCAGCCTGTATTCCGGATTGCTTCTCGTCTGCTGTTTGGATACCTCTGCCTTATTTATCCTCCGTGTACCATTTCCCCAGACCGCTTACTGGACTGCCTGTTTTCTGCGGGGTACAATTCCACCATTTACCTCCAGACCCTATCGACCAGCCAACACCCTGCAAGAATTCCTGGTTCCACTCCTCTTAAGATCACTGTGATAGCACAGGGGTTTTTTGTGCCTATGGGCTTTTTCCCCTCCTGGTCCTTCCCGGGGGAGGGGCCCCTTGGTCTCCCATTTGGGGGGCACGGTGGCTTCCTCCCGGGGTCGTCCCTATCTACATAAAAAAAGGTGCGATCACGAAGAAAGGAAAAGAAGGGCTCTTGGAAGGAAGAAGAAGGTGAGGAGTCGGGGGAGGGGGAGATCTCGGAATCTACATTGTCAGACGAAGATATCGCCAAACCCGGGGACAGGTATACACCTGAATGCACGGTAACCTAGCCTGTGGTTCTAGCTTGATCACACAGTCAAACGGTCTATGGGGCGGTAACTGAGACGCGCCACCCTTGTCAAAGACACCAGCAAATTCTTGATACTCTAACGGCAAGGTGGTCACCACCGCCCCAATCTGGGCCTGCTGTTTCACTCCTTCTACCAAAAAGGTGGTGGGCCCTCCCATGCCCGTCAAGTGAGATGCACACTGCTCATTTCCAAAAGTCAATGGGCCTCATTGCACGTTGTGCGGTAAAAAACGGCATTTACCGGCATGGCGCTATTAGCGTTTCCGTCCTCGCAAGAGGCCGCTAATTGCGTACCATTACGAGTAAGCGGACATGAGCATAGTGCCATGCCGGTAATGACCCTACCGCCATGCCGTAAAAGTCTCCAAAAAGTCCCTTACCGGCTTCAACTAAAGTGCTGATAGCACCTCCGCCCTCACGCTACATGCAAATTGCGGCCACCGCCATTAGCGGTCACCGTTAAAATGCGGAATCGGAAATAGCGTCATCGCACAGGAACGGGAAAGAGCACGGCGGGCATCTTTAAAAACACAATCCATTGCCATCCTCTGCATCCAGGACCTCTTTCCAGGAAACTCGAACAAAAATTCATCCCGGATAGCCCGAAGATGCCCAAGGCCGTCAAAAAAGCTACTGATCGCCAGCGAAAAGAAAAATTCAGCAATGAGGAGCTGATCATGCTCACTGAGACACTTGCGGCAAATGCCAATGTAGTCTTCAGCAATGACATGCGGCGGGAGACCCTCCTCAAGAAAAAGGCCATCTGGGCAAAGGTTGCACACAAAGTCAGTGCGTTGGGCACCACCACCTGCACAGTCAAGGACTGCCGTAATAGGTGGGACGACCTCCAGGTCCATGTCAGAAACATACTGTCAGTGAATCGCAAGCTGTCAATGGGCACAGGAGGTGGCGCCGATTCCCCTCTGAAACTCCGGGTGTGGGAGGAGACCTGCGCCTCCACAATCGGTGTGGAATCGGTAGAGGGTGTTGGAGACATGGAGCATGGTGTGGCCACTTCATCCGATGGAGGTGAGTGTATACATCAAACAATGCACAGTGAAGGGTGAGGGGCCCCCCAAATATGTGTCCATATTCAGGCCATGGGAGGGGCGTGGCCAGCAGCCGAGCGATGAGGACGTGAGCTTGCTTCGCTCCCGGGCCGCCAGCCAAATCCTGAAACAGTCCTGTTTTTCCTGCAAGACTACAAGTACCCAAAAGTGCCTACTCGATGTGGGAACTTCTACTGCACGTCCCTACCTGATCCTGGTGAAAATCGGTGTCGGAAAACCCACTTGGCGAGACTTTCAAGAAAGCAAGCTTGCGCGCCACAGAGCACACAAAATGGCTGCTGCAGACCGCGGATGTACGGAGGACACTGTGTGTCACCACTGAACTCTGCCCGAATACCGGCGGCTGGCGAGTGCAGTGTGGGGTGCTGTGTTGGGCTACACAACGGGCAAAGGACCCTAAAATAGAACCAAACGACCCCCGGTGCCCCTCCCGGACTGCGGGGAGTGGGACCCCGCTGGGTGCCTCCCCGCCTCCCGCCGGTGAAACCTGCGGAACCGTGTAGGTTACCCTCCAACGGCAAGTGGTGGGGCAGAGGGGATACACCCTTGGAAGCAGCGTCAACGGTTGTCATTCACAGGCAGTCAAATCCGCACCAACGTAGCGACGTACGCGCCCGTACACTACTTCTGCCTGCTGGCGCCATCGGAACGTCCGGAGCCGCCGGGGCTCCTCGAGTGTTCCACTTAGCGCTGTGCGCCTACCAGACTCCTGAGGTGGCCCCCGCTCGCTGTCGGACAGCTACTGCCTCAATCTTGCGGTAAGGAGAAGGGGGGACGGGAAAGCAGGAAATTGCGTGCTTCCCCCTAGCCACCGGTATGCCCGCTACAGAGACCCTTCCAGCTGCCCCTCCATAACGAAACGGATTTGCCATATTGAGGCACACAGATACCCTTCAAACTCAACGAGCGCAACCCACATCTTCACCCCCCCCCCCGCTGCCCGGCAGAAATCGTCGTTGTGGCCCCGGCAGAATCACACTTACTGGATCTACCACCACCCTCCCGCCGAGTATAACAGGACCGACCAAATTTCGACAAAACAAGCAACACTGGGCACGGTGATCAGAACACGGTAGTACACGGTGAAATTGTCTCACGACGCACCTGCCTGTGTGGGAACGCCGATACAGTTACGCCAAAGAAGTGCTGGAAGGTGCGGTGTTGAACGTTGTGTAATCCCAAGGCTAAAACTAGCTGCACATCAAACCCTAACACAGTATCCGGCAGATTGCACCCAGACCGGGGGGGGAAAGAAGTTCTATAACGGAACAATCGCCTCGGATAAATAGGCGGAATCTGCCCACCGATTAACGTTACAGACCATGCCAGCTGCTATGGGGAAAGATAAAGCAAAAAAATTGACAAGTCAAAGCAAAATGGACCAATTCACTACGGCCACAGCGAGCGCACAATTGGACCACGAACAATCAGACACCATGTTAGAAACAGAGCAAAACATATCCCTGAAGGATATCATGGCTGCGATAACAAACTCCAGAACATCCATGGAACAAAAGATGGATAGCATCAGCACAGACGTTTCGCTCCTCCGCCATGATCTTCAGAAACTGTCCTCCCGCACAGGAGAAGCGGAACAGCGGATCTCTGGGACTGAAGATGGGCTGCGCACTATGGAACAAAGGATGGCCGGGGTAGTGGCACGTCTGAAAACACTGGAGGAGAAGGCAGAGGACAGTGAAGGCCGATCAAGACAAAATAACGTTCGCATCCTGGGCGTACCGGAAAAAACGGAAGGCCCTTCCATGGAACTGTTCCTTGAACAATGGATAACCGACATGTTTGAACCCCAGACATTCTCGAAGTTCTTTTCAATCGAACGAGCGCACCGTGTGCCCACTGGAAGACCGATACCTGGTGCACCTCCACGCACCATAGTTGCAAAACTGTTGAATTATAGAGATAGAGATGCGTTACTCCAGACGGCACCGGCCAAAAGCACAATGACCTTTAATGGATCCAAGGTAACCTTCTTCCCTGACTACAAAAGGGAGGTCCAGAGAGCCAGGCAATCTTTTGATCAGCTCAAAAGACAACTCCAGACCCTACACGTGAAATACGGCTTGCTCTTTCCGGCCCAGCTCAAGATCTACCACGGCGGGACAACAGTACACTTCACTGACCCAAAAGAAGCATGGAACTGGGCAGAGAAACACATTGAAGGCGACTGGAGACTTGCAAGCAACAGAACCAGAAACAGGAACCGACGTGAGCCACTAGACAGAAGGCGCCCAGCTCCACAACCTCCGATGCAGGAACTACCACAACAAGAGGAAATGGGCTGTAACAGTGACACTAACAAGAAATACTACTCCATCGCGGCCCATTTAATGGACTATCATGACACACTGATGTAAATAAGGCACGCAGCCGGAGAGGCACGGGAGTACTCACTGCATTGGCCAAAGCCACGCCCTCAACTCAAGACTTGAGACTCGGAACTCCAGACTTGCCAAAGAACAGTAAGTTGAGAGGAAGGTGTAAACAGCTCACACTAAGTTAATCTGGCGGTATAGTTGTTTGGCGCCAGTAGAGTTAGGGCGACAGATACTTCATGTTGGGGAGGAGTATAGGGAGGGGGGATGGGAATTTGTTTCATGTTAGTTATGTTCCAGGACACCACACCATCTATAATGTAAAAAAGCACACCATCCCTAGCACACCAATTGTCACTCCACTCTTGCCAGCAGTCCACACAACACAAATGGAAACACATGTCCTGACAGGAAACCAGCCTGCCCTTAGCCTTGGCAGATATCACTATAGCATGAAACACCACAATGCTATCGAGGGCCCGACGCACACAGTTGTCATCCACACACGTGTCAAATGGCGGGAGTCACTAACGTGAACAAAAACAGGACAATCCGAGTGATGACATGGAATGTAAATGGGCTCGGCAATTGTATCAAAAGACGTCTAGTACTGCAAACACTGAATAGACACTCCCCGGATGTGGTATTCCTGTCGGAGACACATCTAGCCGGTACCAACTGCTCATTCTTTAGACGCACCAACTACAGACTAGCATTCCACGCCGGTTTTACCATGGGGTCACGAGGGGTACTGACCCTAGTACACAAAAGACTCCCCTTTGTGCCTGCATCCATTACGCAAGACACGGGAGGGAGGTTTGTACTCACGACAGGTACAATTGGGGAACGCTCGGTGACCATGATGGTGGTGTATGCACCTCCTAACATACTGACCCCCCTGACTAATGACATTACGCCTCTAATTATGAATAATCTTGCAGACCTTACGTTAATTGGGGGAGACTTTAATGAGGTAATGGACGTGGACCTTGACAGAACGCATAGAAGATCCAGAAATCCGAACACACGTACAAAACTTGCCACATTCACTAGCGCATTGGGGCTGCAAGACGTATGGAGAACGCTGCACCCTGCCACAAGGGAATATTCATACCATTCTGGTGCACACGCCTCGCTGTCTAGGCTGGACTATCTCCTACTGCCACTAAATAACATGCACGAAGCACGTGAGGCACAATTTCTCCCCAGAGGTATATCAGATCATTCCCCACTTGTAATAACACTTAACACCAACAGGTCGATCCCCCCACCCAGCTGGCGATTGAACAGCTACTACCTAGGCTTCCCAGAGCTAGTTGAACATGTCCAAAAGACCACTGAAGAATATTTTGAGAGGAACACTGACTCAGTGGATAACCCGGTAACACTATGGGAAGCATTCAAGACAGTACTCAGAGGGGAAATAATAGCCTGGACCACAGCCCATAAAAAAAAACAATCAGAAGCAATACGCCATGCCGAAGCGAAAGTGCAAAAAGCAGAGACCGATCACCTAACCCATGACAACTCGGAAACGCACCGCGCACTACAACTAGCGCAGACACAACTTCAACACATAGCCCTAGACAATGCAAAACAGGCGCATGCTGCGATGCGCGCAAAGATACGGGATAAAGCCGGGAAAATGCTGGCATGGCTGGAACGTAGAGACCTGGGCTTCAGCCAGGTCAGGCAACTGACAACAGGAGAATCAGAACTATTAGTGACAGACGTAGACATAGCGGAGGGTTTTGCAAAATACTACACTGAGCTATACAAAGCACCAACCTCACCACCCGTATTGGACATCCTAGAGGAGATTACTCTCCCCACCCTAAACACAGAGCAGTCTACTCTACTAGAACAGGTAATCACTGAGGAAGAACTAACCCAAGCCATGTCAGAACTCCAATCGGGCAAGACCCCAGGCCCGAACGGCTTCCCCATTGAAACATGGAAAAAAATAGGAGCAAATGTAATCTCCCCACACTTACTTCGTTTACTACAACACTCACACTCACAGGGATGTCTCCCCCCTGACCTAAGGAAAGCCACAATTATAGTCCTGCCCAAAGCAGGTAAGCCACCCGACAAATGCAGCTCCTACAGGCCCATTTCTCTCATAAACTGCGAGGCCAAAATATTGGCAAAGATACTAGCCAAACGCCTCCAACAAGTCATACACACACTAATACATCCCGACCAGTGTGGATTCATGCCACAGAGATCCACTAGACAAAACATATATAGGCTACACACAGCACTGGAGAAGCTATCTGAGATACAGGACCCCCTGGCTTTACTCGCCATAGACTTCGAGAAGGCTTTCGACTCTGTCTACTGGGAGGCAATATGGGCCATTATGCAACGTATGGGCATAGGACCGCACTTCATGAGTTGGGTCAAACTACTTTACAACCGCCCCGAAGCAGTCACAAAGGTAAATGGACACGTCTCCAATCCCTTTCAACTAGGCAAGGGCACGAGACAGGGTTGCCCCCTGTCCTCCCTAATCTTTGCAATAGCAATTGAGCCACTAGCGATTCTATTAAGATCTACACAAACATGGAGCGGCTTCAGATGGTCAGAGACTGGGAGGACAGAGTATCCCTATACGCAGACGACTTGTTAGTATATCTGAAAGACCCACGCAAATCCTGCCCCATAGTGACGCGATTATTGATAAAATACGGTGCGTTCAGCGGCCTTCGCGTCAACTGGACTAAATCCATACTATTCCCACTGAAACAAATAGACAGTGCGGTGCCAGATGAGTGTCCATACTATGTGGAAAAGGAGAAATTCAGATACCTAGGCATCCAAATCACGAACAACCTAACAGACTATGTGCCCAATAACCTGTACCCAATAATGACGAGATTTAAAGAAGACGTCCGGCACTGGATGTCCCTACCACTAACACTACTAGGCAGAGCCGCACTCTTTAAGATGTTGGCGCTCCCCCGCTTCCTTTGTATACTTCAAAACGCGCCACTATCTATAGCGCCCAACGAATTCCGTAAAATAGACCAGACGCTCAGAAAACTGCTATGGAATGGAGGTCACCCTTGCTTAGCATTAACCACACTACAAAGATCTGTATGAGAAGGCGGAATCGGACTGCCCCGATTGCAAACTTATTACTGGGCTAGTCAGATGGCAATAGTGAACGACAGACTCCATGCGGACATAACATTACCACACAACAGAGAACCAGATCCTAACCAAAATGAAAGATCCGTATTAAGATACCTCTACCAGAAAAAAGACTGATCTGCTGCCCCATCCATGCTGTCACACATATCCCTAACATGGACAGACACCCACAAATACTTAGGCTGGGACAATAAGCTGACCCCAGCTCAACCGTTGTGGAACAACAAACTACTCCCGGAAGTGAATAAACTTCCAAAATGGCACTCTTGGACCCAAGCGGGCATCACTAAAATTGGCGACATATTCAGGCCATGGATCCAGCCACAAACATACATGCATGCATCACCACATACACGTGCAACACAGACCCATTCATGCATGACCCATCCGACATCCCCATTACCGGAATCCAAAGTAAAGAGGCCCCAATGCATAGGGCGGCATGACGTAAACATTCTGCATAAGGCACATTGAACCATAAACAATGATATTCCATATTTTTGACCCCTACAGGATCAGAGACAGACACTGAAGACCCAAGCACTGCGGCACCTGCTCCCCCAGCAACGAAAAAGCCCAGGAGAGATGAGACAGGGGACACTGCCACCACCTCAAGGGGAACCGGAAGGAGTGCTCAGCAGCAGAGGGCCAAAGGCAGCAAGAGCACCAGTTCCACAGCTGCTGCTATTGCTGCACCCACGGCAGTGTGTCCCATTACATGTGAAACCAGCACTGAGGGCACGCACTGTGCTGCAACCAGTTCAACTGGTGAGGCAGCAGCCACTGCACCGCTTTCGGACGAGGAGGAGGCAATTGACGTTCTGGATCGAAGCCAGACCCCCAGCCCAACACGGTCCATTGAGCCAAGCCCAAGGCCATCATCAGGATCAGGTAGTCATGGAGGATCAGCCACCCACACTGTGGAAGGGGGATGGAGCCCTCAGGTGTCCTCACCTGATGCCAGAGGCATGGACCAGGGCGCAGCA
Organism: Ambystoma mexicanum; assembly: GCF_040938575.1. NCBI lineage: Eukaryota > Metazoa > Chordata > Amphibia > Caudata > Ambystomatidae > Ambystoma > Ambystoma mexicanum. Next base: position 493,368,859 of record NC_090936.1, on the reverse strand, counting down.
GCCACCCCAACAGCTCGTAGCACGCAACATGACCTTGCAACCATCAGCCAGAGGCAGGTAGAAATCACTGCGCTGGTTGGGCAGCATGTGGCCGGGGCAGCCCGTCTGCGGGATGACCTCAGTATGTATGCAAGACAGACAAGGGAGGGCATGGAGGCCTGCACGAACCGGGCACCTCCTCCTCTGTGAGCTCCCGGCAAACAAGCCCCCTGCGCCGCTCTCTGCGCAACTTTAGGCACACGACATTCCAACCACCCAATGGCGGAGGAGGCACTGAGGATTAGGGCCAGCAAGGACTAGGTGGCACATGTGGAGCAAGACACGTAGACACTATAAGGCTCACATGGGGGTGTTGTGGGGGAAGGGGGGAGAGGGTGTTTTTGGGAGTGTTGTGGGGGGAGGAGGGAAAGGTCGTTTGCACAGTTGGGGCCATGCACTTTTTGTTCACATTCTGATCACAATACACTGTTGAGAAGTTGAAACATAGGCTTGGTCTTCATCATTGTGTATGTGTACTTTATTGGGGAGAGGGTCCTTTGTGGGCCTCACCACATGCATCAGGGCAACAATACCCATCTCCATCCATAATAGTTCTCCTTTGTATTTCATGAAATTTGATACATCAGATGCTGACGCACATCGTGTCCCTCCTGGCGATCGCCTCTTGCATGATCTGGCGGACCATTTCACCCATCCTCATCATCCTCATCTGGTGGTTGCATGTCAATGTCAGGTGGCATAGGCACATTCCGTCTGATGCACATTTTGTGCTGCATTACACATGCCATGGTTATCTTCGGCACTTTGTCATGGCCGTACAGGAGAGCCTGACCCGGCCCGCTTAGGCACAAGAGTTGTGTCTTCGAAAGGCCAAAGGCCTGCTCTATCACGACGCGTGTACGGGTATGTGCAATATTGTAGTCCTCTTCCTGCTGGTTCTGTGGGTTCCGTACAGGAGTTAGGAGCCACCTCTTCAGGGGATAGCCGGCGTCGCCTGTATGGGGTGAAGAATGGGTACCTGTTACCGGTCACCTCTGGTGCGGCCTGTACATGTCACACAAATCGTCTTTGCATTGTGATTGAAAATCACAACTACCAGCATGCATGCAGACGATCTGCGTGACTGCAATGTGCAAAACTGAGCTCGACCATGCAAGTGGACATGCCCGAATCATGCTTCTGACAGTAATAGAAATGTCCTGGGTGAGGCCAGGTCTCAGGTTTCCCTGGGCCCAGGCAAATATAGTACCACACTGCCAGTGTACTGCCATTCCGACATCCATGTTGCCATGCTGTGAAGCATCACTTCAGTGGTGCTATAGGTGTGTGGTTCGATGCTATGGCTAGGGGTGATCCCTTTGCATGCATTCAAGGGCACATTGCTGTATTGATGTTGTGCTGCCCTAATTCTGTATGACTGTCTTGACGGCATGTTGCTGATTTGTGTATTATGTGGTGTGGCATGATGTGCAATGTGGGTGTGGATGGATGTGTAATTTTGAAACATGGATTGTTTTCAATGTTGTGCAGCTTCAAATTGCATGTGGGGTCTTCTCAAGGACATTGGCGTACATCTGTATGTCCATTTGTCCTACGCACGACAGTCAACACCCAGTTGGAGTATGTATCTCCCCCCCCCCATCACACCGTCATGTGCATGCCCTGCTACTCACCAAGTTGCCACGATCGTTGTCCGGCCTGTCTCTCCATGTTGCGTGGTATGGTTGAGTTCTGTAGGACCATTGATTCATGGGTTGATACGGGATATCTGGCACAACAATGTGTGATTATCTTGTTTGCGTCACATAACATTTTGACAATGATGGAGTGGAATTGTTTTCTGTTTCGGTAGACTACTTCATTGTGATGTGGGACCACCAATTCCACATGGGTACAGTCGATGGCCCTGATGCTACTTGGGATGCCTGCCAGTGAATAGAAGGCAACTTTGGTGTTTGCAATCTCCTGGGCAGTCCGTGGCAGGAATATGTGTTCATGTGCAAGCTTCAGGAGGGCATCGAGTACCTGGTTCAGCGTGCGTGAGAATACTGGTTGTGAGATGCCATGCATCTGCCCCACAGTATGCTGCTAGGAGCCTGTGGCCAGGAAGTGGAGCACAGTCACCACCTTCAGTAGAGGGGGGATTGCAGTTCTGATGTCTATGGGGCTCACAATGTCGTCATGTATCTTATCCACGATGCTGGTGATGGTATCCCGGTCCAGACGGTACAGGGTATGTATCTGCTCAGGTGTTAGGTTAAATGGACTAGCTTGGATCCTGGGGATTGTTGGCTGCCTCTGTGGTATTTCTGGGTGCCCTGGTGGTACTTGCTGCGCCTGTCTTGCCCTCCTCCTCCTGCATCTCATCTGTGCTGCCTGTTGTTGGTGCTGCACTGCAATCATGTCCTCCAGCCCATGTAATGCTGCTAGTATTGGAACCATCTTGGTGTGGGAAGGGGTGTGGTGTGCTCTTTTGTGCTGCCAGTCTCCATTGCCTCCACCTGTGCTGATTGTGTCCACCTGTGGCAGGTGGGAACACTGCTCAGGTCTCTTAACGGGTGGTTCGCGATGCCGGTATTAGCGCCACGCCGGTAAGGGGTTTTTGGGTCTTTACCATGCCGCTATTGCCATGTCCGTATGGCTTGTAATGGCGTGCTATTAGCGCCATGCCGCTATTTCCGACCTGGGGGTCGCGCGCCCACGGACTTGCCGCTATTAGTGGCACCGTACTTACCGGTTCCGCTAATAGCGGCAAGTCCGGGCCGTAATTGGCTAGGGATTTTAGCGGTACCGGTAATCCCTTACCGGTACTGTTATTCCCTTACTGCACAACGTGTAATGAGGCCCAATGTCCTTCCTCGCCAATCTATGCTGGGATTAGGTGCCACTAACCAGGGCATTCCCAAAATCACCCCAAATTGGGGAGCTGCAATCAAATCAACCGTGATCACCTCCTCGTGACCCTCACCACACCACATCCTTACCTCTTGAATCTGTGTGAAAATTGCACCTGATGTCAAACATGACCCATCCATTACTTGCACCAACTCACTCTCTTTCTTGATACTAGTGGGAATTCCTAACTTGATTGCCAAAGCAATATCTATCACATTTCCTGTGGCCCGAGAATCCACCATTGCCGATACCATCTCCTTACTATTTGCAAAAATCAAAGTCACCAATAAATAGATATGCAGAGCCTTAACCTGCATAGTATTAGCCACTGCCAAAGGGAACTCTGTCTCTTGCTGGCTCAGTATAGTCGTTCTCCCACTTACCGAGCCTCTTCTTTTCCCGCCTTCACCTTCTTTCTTCCCCCCACTCGAGCTGGAATATTAGGACAGTTCCTGATGTAATGTCCCGCTTTCCCACAATCTAAACACAAGTTATTGGACTTCCTCTTTTCTTTTTCTTCTGCTGTCAACGGTCCCCTAACGCTCCCAATCTGCATGGGCCCTCCCTGATCCCCACCAGCACGTCCTCCTACCCCCCTACTCCTGTCTAAACGCACAAAGGGTGCTCCATCCATCCTCCTATTCTCACCAGTGCGCTCACCCAAACGATGATCCAAACGCAGAGCCAAGTCAATTAGTGCACTACTTGACTCTGGTTGGGGTTCCACGTAAGCTATTGCATCATTGAGCTCGTCCTTCAATCCTTGATGAAATAAAACCGCTTGTTTAGGTTCCGGCCACGCCGTCTCTACCACCAAGCAATTAAATTGCGTCACATAAGTCACCAAATCCTTAGTACCCTGCCTCAGTGCTAATAACTCTTTATCCTGGGCCAATGATACATTTTGCCGGTCAAACAATCATGCACATTCTACTGAAAACCCAGCCCAGTCATATAATATAGGATCATCCTTTTGTACTGGGAAATCGCCCGGGCGGCTGCATCCCCAGTCAAATAAGAAATAACAAAAGCTGTCATTGCTTGTGCAGATTCAAATGCTGTAGGTTTACATAGAAAATGAAATGTAACTTGCACTCTTTCAGAAAGGTGGAACAATTTTTAGGATCCCCTGCAAATCACTCAGGAGCTGCTAACGGAACACCTAGATGCTGTTGCACTACCACTGTATTTAATCGACTAGATGGTCCTGCCGATGACGTTGCTGCCGCCTCCTCTGCAGTGGCGTTCCTTGAGCAATTAACTCACTAACCTACATCTTCAACGTATTAGTCTGCTGCTGAGACTGAATCAATTTGGCCTGTATATCCTGTAATGCTTTTAGCACCTCTGTTAAGGGTGGAGGGGACTCCATCTGGCTTGGGTGGCTTAATTATCCCAATTTGGGGTTTGGTGATTATGTCACACCCCTGGAGTATCACACAGCTCCTTCCTACCTACGGGAAGCATGGGCCAGGGAGGGACTTAAATGGCGCTCATGAGCCTGCATGCGAGCGGCACCACAAAGACCCAAAGATTCATGGGAATGTAGTCTTTTTCCTGTTTTCACACAGGAACACAGTCTTGAGCCTCCTGGTAACCCCTTTTACCTTAAAGGCAGTAATGCTTTGCTTCTTGAGGTGCACCCCGCGGGGCAGCAGTAATACTGGATACGAGTGCAAGACACACTGGAGGCCCTTTGGAGATCTTAAGAAGTAGGAATTGACCCGCAGTGGCCCTTGATTGGGGCCAGCTCAGTGTGTGAAACCTGAAGGTGTCTACCTGACTGGTCCCCGGGGGTCTGTCAACCAGGTGGCCAAGACACGGCAATCGCTCTTGGATCGAGTTCCTGGGTGTGGACCAGAGAGGGAGGATCGCCTGGATGGGGGGTCCTCAGGGAGTGGAAGTGGGACACCGACGGGTGAGACGCGGTATCCCCCTTCTTCCAACACCTTTTCCCATCCTACCACTTAGGATACTCGAAAACTCTACCCGCCTTTTCCGACATGAACACTTTCGCATACCACGAAAGACAACGGACTAAAAGCAGAGCCGTTTACCTGACATGTTGCAACATAAGGTCAGGCAAAGTCAGGTAATTGACCTGAATCACACACACCTGAAAGCCATTTCCCTTCCCCACAGGGATAAAAAGGTGGAGCACAAGAGCACACTAAGAGCAAGGCAGACCGCACGACGAGGCAGCTATCCACGTACGGCAATTCAAAAGGATGAGAAAGGCGGCGAGAACCGAAAGGGTGACAAGGAAAGAAGCAACCTTGCACTTTCCTACCCAGACCCGCAAAGTCTCCCTGAAAGGAATTGTAAGACCATGAACAAAAGCTAACTTGTGCTGCAGCAGATGTCAACGATACACAGAGCCCTCCTACACCTATAACCAGGCCAGGGCAAGACGCCTGCTACCGTGTTACCATCCTTGACTCCAGAGAGAAGAAAAGCCAAGCAGTTCATCACAACTGGTGAGTCTAGGGGAAAACCGATAAGAACCAAACTGTGTTGAACAAAAGTTAAAAATGGCAAATTGAGAGAAAATCAAAGAACTGTTAACTCCTACGGGGAAGACCAGCTGCAGAGGGGTCCAGCACCACATGGGTGCTCACTCGAGAGACTCTGGTTGATTGCCCCATAGTTGAAACTACTGATACCTGAGGGATTCGGGAGAACCACAAGTGAACGGTCAACATGGTCATACAGAGGTCTAGCAAAATCCTTTGTACAGTTGAAAGTCTTTGACTGGCACGCAATTGGAAAGCTAAGGGAACCCATCCCTGCATAGTGAAAAGGAGAAGGAACAAGGGGCGAAGCCTGAAGTCCCTATGAACAGTGTGTTGATAAGAGTGAACCCGCCAGAGGGATGTCCACAGTGAACTGTTCTAAAAAGGACATTAAAACTTGTGAATGAGGCTGGTGAAACTGTTTTGGAAAAAGGCTGCAGTGAACCAAATGGAGGGGGGCAAACAATCAAGAAGGGTCTGAGCCCGGAAGAAGGGGATCCGAGGGTGAAAATCCATCACCCACCGACATAAGAATGCAACAGAGGAAATCTTTTGAATATAAGCCAGAGTGAACCCGACGAAGGGAGGCTGATATTCGAGAGGAGTCTGAGCCAGGAAGAGGGAAACCCAGGGGTGAAGAATCATCACCCAAGTGGCATCAGAAAGAACATTTGTATAAGGTTTTGAGTATACCAGGCCCTTGGAAGCAAGAGATCTAGCCACCAAAGATACTGTCATCGCTAGGAACATTTTGTGGATCTGAGCCCAGGAGAGGGGGATGAAGGGGTGAAAAGCCAACACACAACGGCACGTGAATGTCATAGTGAACCCGATCGAGGCAAGCAAACATATGAGAACGGTCTGAGCCCAGAAGGTGAGAAGTCATCACTCGTATAGCTACTAAGGAACTTTTTATTTGTTATTTTGAAAACATCAGGTGCTCGAAGGCAAGAGACGTTTTAAGAGAAAAGAGGCTTAACTATCGAAGGTTCTAATAGCTGAAGACGGAACTGTCGTCTCGTGCTGGGAAAGCCCGAGCGTGTGCTGTGCTCAGGAGTCCCACCTTGTCCCGTGCGCAAAACATGGGAAATGGAGTTCCCGGGTACCACATCCTGACTTATCATTTATGAACACTTCGTTCTTGTGAACATTATCCAAACCCTTTTTTGTGTCTAGTTGTAAGGTTTGGCAATAAGTTTTTCTTTAGTATAGGCCATGGGTGCACAACATACGGCCCGCGGGCCAGTTGCGGCCCGCCATGCTCTTTTGTCCGGCCCGCGAGGCACAAAGACTTTCATAATGGAGGGCGGCCCGCGGCCGCCCTCCATTAGGAAAGTCTTTGTTGTCTTCCGGGCCGGACAAAACACTGGCCCTCATTGGCTCAGCAAACACACGCATCACGTCGCTCCTACGAGCCACGTAATGCGTGTGTGCTGCACCAATGGAGGGCCAGCACTACGGCTGGCGTGGACCATAAGGCTTGATGCCGGAAGGCATTTCAGCCTTGGACCACGCCAGCCATAGTACGAGTCCAGCGTTCCTGCTTACCTGCCGCTTACCTGCCTGCCTTCCAGCACGTCTCCGGTAAGTGGTCTGTTTGTGTTTGTGTGTCGGGTCTGTTTTGCTTTGTTTGTGTGTGTATGTTGCGAGGGGGTGTCGGATGTGTGTCGGATGTGTGTCGGATGTTTGGATCTGAATGTATTTTGTGTGTATGTTGAGATGCGGGGGTGGGGGGGTGTCGGATGTGTGTCGGATGTTTGGATCTGAATGTATTTTGTGTGTATGTTGAGATGCGGGGGTGAGGGGCTGTTGGATGTGTGTCGGATGTTTGGATTTAAATGTATTTTGTGTGTATGTTGAGATGCGGGGGTGGGGGGGTGTTGGATGTGTGTCGGATGTTTGGATTTTAATGTTTTTTGTGTGTATGTTGAGATGCGGGGGTGGGGGGGTGTTGGATGTGTGTCGGATGTTTGGATTTTAATGTTTTTTGTATGTATGTTGGGGTGGGGGGGTGTTGGATGTGTGTCAGATGTTTGGATCTGAATGTATTTTATGTGTATGTTGAGATGCGGGGGTGGGGGGGTGTTGGATGTGTGTGGGGGGTGGGGGTTTGGGTCTGTATGTTTGCATGTTTGAGAGTGTGCTGAGTTGGGGGGTGGGGGTTCGGGTCTGGTTGGGTGCTTGTGTGTGTGTGCTGATTTGGGGGGTGGGGGGTTCGGGTCTGTATGGGTACATGTTTGTGTGTGTGCTGAGTTGGGGGGTGGGGGTTCGGGTCTGTGTGCTGAGTTGGGGGTGGGGGTTTGGGTCTGTATGTTTGCATGTTTGTGCTGAGTTGGGGGGTGGGAGTTCGGGTCTGGTTGGGTGCGTGTGTGTGTGCTGATTTGGGGGGTGGGGGTTTGGAGTTGGGGGTGGGGGGTTCGGGTCTGTATGGGTGCATGTTTGAGAGTGTGCTGAGTTGGGGGGTGGGGGTTCGGGTCTGGTTGGGTGCTTGTGTGTGTGTGTGCTGATTTGGGGGTGGGGGTTTGGAGTTGGGGGGGTGGGGGGTTCGGGTCTGTATGGGTGCCTGTTTGTGTGTGTGCTGATTTGGGGGGTGGGGGTTTGGAGTTTGGGGGGTGGGGGGTTCGGGTCTGTATGGGTGCATGTTTGAGAGTGTGCTGAGTTGGGGGTGGGGGGTTCGGGTCTGTATGGGTGCATGTTTGAGAGTGTGCTGAGTTGGGGGGTGGGGGTTCGGGTCTGGTTGGGTGCTTGTGTGTGTGTGTGCTGATTTGGGGGGTGGGGGTTTGGATTTGGGGGGGTGGGGGGTTCGGGTCTGTATGGGTGCATGTTTGAGAGTGTGCTGAGTTGGGGGGTGGGGGTTTGGAGTTGGGGGGTGGGGGGTACGGGTCTGTATGGGTGCATGTTTGAGAGTGTGCTGAGTTGGGGGGTGGGGGTTCGGGTCTGGTTGGGTGCTTGTGTGTGTGTGTGTGCTGATTTGGGGGGTGGGGGTTTGGAGTTGGGGGGGTGGGGGTTCGGGTCTGTATGGGTGCATGTTTGTGTGTGTGCTGAGTTGGGGGGTGGGGGTTTGGGTCTGTATGTTTGAGTGTGTGCTGAGTTGGGGGTGGGGGTTCGGGTCTGGTTGGGTGCTTGTGTGTGTGTGTGCTGATTTGGGGGTGGGGGTTTGGAGTTGGGGGGGTGAGGGGTTCGGGTCTGTATGGGTGCCTGTTTGTGTGTGTGCTGATTTGGGGGTGGGGGTTTGGAGTTGGGGGGTGGGGGGTTCGGGTCTGTATGGGTGCATGTTTGAGAGTGTGCTGAGTTGGGGGTGGGGGGTTTGGGTCTGTATGTTTGAGTGTGTGCTGAGTTGGGGGTGGGGGTTCGGGTCTGGTTGGGTGCTGGATGGGATCATCAAAGAGGTGGGAGTGGATATGTCCCTGGTGTGGGCGGTCCTCCGCAAAGTGTTCGAGAGGGTAAAGGAAGTAGATCAGAGAGTGAGCACGGTGGAGAATGACCTGCAGTGCCTAGTAGGAGTGACTCAGAACCTGGAATCGAGAGCAGAGGATGCGGAGGGCTGCTCTCTGCGGTGCAGCATACACCCAGTGGGCATACCGGGGAAAGAGGAAGGGCCCAGTGTGGAACTGTTTGTGAAGAGGGTGATACTGGAGAAGTTGCAAGTGAGGGGACTCTCAAAGATTATTTTACAGTGGAACAGGCATATAGGGTGTCAGGCAGAGTCCATCCACCAGGGAGTACACCACAAGTAATTGTGGCAAAGTTACTCAACTTCAGAGACAGGGACTCTTTCAAGCAGGAGTTCCTCAATGTCGGCTATTATGAGGTGGGCAGCTCGAATAGTTGCAGGACAGAGGAGTGAGCAGGTTTAAAGGTCCCTGGAATGGTTGAATATGGACCAATGAGGGACCCATGATTGTTGAGGTTTGCGGGGGGCGTCCGCACCGGCAGTTGGGGAGTACGTGTTCAGGATGATGGGATTACTGTTCGAGTTGATGGTACAGACAATGCAGGATGCTTCGGGATGGGGAGGGGCTGGAACAGGGGGAGGCTTGTAAGAGGGACTCAGTATGGGGGAGGATTGCCTGTGGATCAGGACATGAAATGTTTGAGGGTTGGGGAAACGGCTTAAGTGTCAGCTGTGAGAAACCTGAAGCTGTCTCACCCGCTAGTCCCAGGGGATCTGTCATCCAGGCTGCCAGGGCATGGCCATTGCTATTGGATCCAGTTCCTAGGGGTGGACCAGTGCAGGATGATCACCTGGATGAGGGGTCTTTGGGGAATGGAAGTGGGACACCGAAGGATGAGACGCAGTATCCCCTTCCCTGAAATACCTTTTCCCCATCCTACCAGGTAGGACACCTAGAAGCTCAACCCACCCCCTCTTCTTTCCCCACACAAACACTTTCTCACTAACACCCAAGCCATATACCTGACATGTCGGAACACAAGGGTCAGGCAGAGTCAGGCAATTACTGATAATTAAACACACCTCACTTCCATCACACTTCCCCACATGGATAAAAGGCAGAGCATGAAAGCACACCCTGAGCAAGGCAAAACACATGAGGAAGCAGCAGTGGAAGCAGCAGTTTGAAGATGGCAGTTTAACACGAAGAGAAAGGCGGCAGGACTAGAAAGTGTTGCAAGGAGGGAATTGCCCTTGGCCTTTTCAGTGGAAGAAACCCCCTACTTTCACAAGCTTTCGAGAATAAGAAACATAAGACCAGGAATTAAAGCTGCAGAAAGGTGCATTGTATATCGAAGGTACCGGTGGCTCTCCGGCATTGATATCCGAGGCAGGGAGGAGCAAATGTCACCATGGTACTGTCCTTGGCTCCTACAACGTAGCCACTCCAGTAAAGGTGCACAGCCGGTGAGTCAGGAAGACTGATAGCAGACTGGTCTGTGTTAGAACCAAGGTTGCAAGCAGCAACATTATATGAAGACATCTGCAAAGAACGGAATGTAAGGTGTATGTGATGAGTGATGCTAATACAATTGAATAAGGAGTGATTCAACTTTTGATACCAAGGTAGATGCCATATACAGAGTTGTCTGGCACCACGTGGGTGCTCATTAGAAGTACTCTGTTAGGCAACTGAGGGTGTAAAATTGTGAACTGTGAAATCAAACTGGTCTTGGACCGGGTCAAGCCAAACCCTGTGCACATTTGAAAGTCTTAAATACAAACTGTAATTGGTCTGAGCCCGGCTGAGGGAGACTAATTTTGTAAAAGGGATCTGAGCCCGGCTGAGGGTGGTCCAGGGTGAAATGTGAGTCACCCAAGAAAAGATATTCTATAAGCATTGGAGTAGAGGATCTGAGCCCGGAAAAGGGGGATTCAAACTAAAGATTGTGGTAGCAAAGAGATCTGAGCCCGGCTGAGGGGAATCCAGGGTGAAGAGTGAATCGCCTGAGAAAAGATATTCTATAAGCATTGGAGAAGAGGATCTGAGTCTGGGAAAGGGGGATTCAAACTAAAGATTGTGGTAGCAAAGGGATCTGAGCCCGGCTGAGGGAATCCAGGGTGAAGAGTGAATCGCCCTATTTGAATACTTGAAAGGGAACTTTTTTGTTTGTTTGATACATCAGGCCCTCTGGATCAAAAGACTTTTGATAACTTAAGAGACTTGCACATAGAGGGTTAAAAACAAGGAATAAAGCAAGGGAGCAGCAGTCAAGAAACAGGGGGACTGCAATAACTGAAAGTAAATAATGTAGGTAAACTGTTGTGGATAGGAGAGGACGGTAGGGTACAAGGTTGAAAGCTCAGAGAAGCAGGGAAGCAATGAGCAAGCCCAAAAGGAGCAGGGCTGTAAGGAAGGAAGCCTAGAGGGAAAGGGCATAGGGCAGCGGAGTGAAGCAGGCTGCACGGCAATGAGCCCAGAAGGGCCGGGCAGCAACGAGTGAGCCCAGAGGAGCAGGGCAGCCGACTGTAGAAGGCTGCAGAGGACTGTAGAAGGCTGCTAGACTGGAAGCCCAGTGGACGAAGACTGTGGGTTGAAGGCAGCGGAGCATGATCGGCTGCAAGACAGGAGCCTGGAAGGCAAGGGTGGAAGGTAGCAGCGGAGCGTGATCGGCTGCAAGGCTGGAGCCTGGAAGGCAAGGACGGAAGGTAGCAGCGGAGCGTGATCGGCTGCAAGGCTGGAGCCTGGAAGGCAAGGACGGAAGGTTGTAGCAGAGCGTGATCAGCTGCAAGGCTGGAGCCTGGAAGGCAAGGACGGAAGGTTGTAGCAGAGCGTGATCGGCTGCAAGGCTGGATCCTGGAAGGCAAGGACAGAAGCTAGCAGCGGAGCGTGATCGGCTGCAATGCAGAGAGCCCAGCAGGGCACTGGATCAAAAGCAGGAGTAAGGAGGAACCGCCTACAAAGATCCGAAGCTCGAAGCAAAAAGTTGCTGGAAGGACTCTTAATGCAAGAGACTGAGCCCTGCAGGCAGCAGCATATATACCGCCCTGCCCAGCACAGAGGCAGGCTAATTGATCGCACTTGGATCAGCACACCTGCATACAATCTGCCTCCTCCCTATCTGTTCCTGAGCTGGTGGGAGCAAAGCTGATCCCTAGGGCTTCTGGGGATTGTAGTTCCGATGATGACAAATAGGAATAGCCAGGAATGGTTATAGCCAAGTGCATTGTGGTAAGTGAAGTTTGTTGGAAAAAATAGAAAAGCACCAAAGTCTCGCAAATGGGAAATAAGGTCCATATTGATCGCCAATGTATGCGCCCTTGGAGCAGGCATGACAATACCAACCAATAAAACGAAATGAAGATCGTCTAAATACAGTCCCTGAAGAAACCAAAAGGGTCTTAAAGGAAGACGAATGGTGAAGTCACAAGAACCTGGACTGACTCACATATAGAAGACATAGTATCCTGAGAATGATAAACAGAGACGAAACGCCATGAATAAAGGACATCATGACCCCAAAGTGAAAGGGCGATGTCAAATGTAAGAAGCTTAAGCTATGAGCACGATGAAGATATTCGACCAGTTTACACATGTACATATGCTTGAAACCGCAAGAAAGCTAAGAAAATCGTGCAGCTTGCTATGCTTAGTAGAAGGATAGTGCGGCAAGCGCCACCTATACATATCTACCTCAAAAGAAGCATGTTATATAAGTATATTTCCACTTTGCACAAGAAGCAGAATCAACCAAAAGGTTACTTAAAGGCCACACGAAAAGATTTTCATATTTAGCAAAATCAAGAATAAAGCGGCAGAAATGAAACTCAGCAGAGGCAACCCGTGCTGGGACAACCAAGGTTGTGTCAATGGAATAGACGAACAGCAGCTACAATTAATTGAAGCAAAGAACAGAATATACTGCTCTGAAAGGTCAAGATAAGAAGCCTAAGGCAGGTGGTGGGTAAAACGAAAATCAAATACACTAATTGATGAAGAAGAGACAAATTCACAGTGTCTGAATCACGTGACCAGCCGAGCGAGCAGAAGTAAGACCTTCACACCTACGCATGGCAACAAGCCAGGAGAAGATAGAACTTCTCCAGACAGGAGATGCAGCCTCGAGGCCAACCACAGGGAAATAATTGACACATGGCCACTAAAGTGATGATTGATTGTAACAATAATTGGAGGAAGGCCGGGGGAACTGAGGAGCACCCTGAACCTGGCCGACCATTCTGCGTGCTGCTAAGCAAAGTGGAAAAGTACGAGTGGGGTTAGTGCCAACCCAATCACAATGGACCAAGTAATCTAGGGTCCTATAGTTAGTAGAACCAATGGGACGTCATATTTTTAGTGACATCTACAGTAGCCAGTTTGAAGGTAGGGCTAAGATGCCCCACCTGACAATGTTTACCCAATCCCCTTACTCCGTTACCATATACAGATATAGTACCTATAGTAAGTTACCTTTCCCAAACCAATAGAATTGTATGCCAACTTTTAAGCGTTAAACGTCAGTGATGACAAGTTTTTAGTATAAATAATGTGTTTTTTATGAAGTTCGTTGGAGTTGTGACGCGAGAAGGAAGATCGCACATCTGCTGATATTCATGAGACCCCCCGTTATTTTGTACTTGTCATTAACCGGACTCCCATTGCCAAACCGTCGAGTTGTCATTATTGATTTGGTTTTGGAGTATTAATCTGCACCCCCATCCATCTCACAGGTGCTGTTATCTTGTCTTAAAGTGCTTCTGAGCAAACCCTGACTCTATGGGCCGGTTGGAGGTCTCAGAGCACACTTGGTAGCAGAGATCGGATGGTTATCGATTATCGAATAGATAAGACATCCATTGACCGTCGACATAAAGTAACTCTAGGTCCTCAGCAATATCACAAGTCCTTTGCCATCCGGCTGAGTAGACTGTGAAGCTCCCCATAGACAGTGGTTAGAATAAAAGTAGAATCTGCAGACAGAGGTCTGAATGGACCTGTGTTTCCCACATAACCCCTTTCCACTCCTACGGGCAGCTAAGCGGGTGAACGACAGGAGAGGCGGTGACGAAGGTGGTGATCCCGAGCATCCACAGAGGAAACATGCGAACGTTGAGTGAAAAAGACTAAATGCTTTGGCAAAAGTATATATACCTTAGAATGAGTAAGGGAAAGGTAACGGAGGGAGGCGGGAAAGCAAAATATAGTCAGAAGTAGAGTAGGATGTATATATATATATGGGGAAGGAAATAGTGACTTAAAGGGTGATTAAAAGTAGTAAAAGAGGATACCGGGGAGGACACCTGAGAAGAGAGAGGATTCGCCTTATTCCTATGCTTTAATATAGCGGCTAGAAGAAACTTGCATCCAGAGCCCTGAATAGAGAGGAACAAATAGGTCACCACGGCCGTTAAAGACACCTGCGAAAGGGATGAGTTTAAACTTCATGTCGGGGTAAAATATTAAAGGCAGAGGTCTGTGTAACCAGCTGGAGTTTGTCTAGTTTGTGAACGTCTGTCTTATGTGTTATTTGTTGTGACGTCATAGGTTGAACATTTTTCCTTCGAGGAACTAGCATAAAATGTACGCGATTGGATACTTGGAGTATTGCAGAATATAACCTGATGTTTATTAAGTAAAATAGAAGATATCAAATTTTGTGGAAAAACGGGATTGGAGCTTGCGACGATTGGTGATCGTTCATATTGTTGGAATTGTTTAAATAACGAAAGACATAACAAGTGTTGTATAAAGAGAAAGTGAACAAATTTAAATATGGAAGACATAACTCCATTAGTACACCTGTGTAAACAGTTGCCAAAACATGCACCTAAGCTGAAAAAGTACAGTGCAGAATGGGTTAAAGGAACCGCAAACAAGATGTTTATGCCTTGGCCACAGGGTTGATAGTTATCTAAAATGGTCTTGCAACACATGACAACATACTTGCACGCCACATACACGGGCAAAAAGTTAGACAAACGCCTAGCTAGTCTAGAGTTGTGGAAAATGCACCAACAGGATAAAGAGGAGGAGCTGCCATTAGACTGGATACTTAACATATGCACAGAGGGGGGTGAGATGCCCTCAGCACCACCCGCTCCATTTGAAATGAAAATTGAAAACAGTGAGGACGAAGGGTTATACCCGCTAAGAGAACTTAAAGCAGCCACATGGTATAGCAACCCGGCATATGAGTCACCTACACAAAGTAGTGACGAAAACCCTGACAAAAATAGAGATAGAGATATCACCTCCAAAGTCCTGAGGGACAAAGAGAGACACGAGAATGAGAGAAAAGACCAGACACAAGCAAGTACATCTCTCGATACAGAGAGAGAAAGCAAAAGATGGAAAGGAAGCGAGGATAGAACTGATGAGATAGTATTCACACAAAACGAATGGATGGGAGGGCAGATCCTATTGAAATTCGATGGCAAAGGAATTGATGACACGAAACAAAAAGAGAAGTTAGACGATGTACAGAGAAGGGAGAAGTTAAGGAAATAGGATTGAGAGATGAAAGAATAAGGAAAAAAGATAGGCAGAGACGAGAACAGTTATATTACGAAGAGCAAGAAAGGCAACACGATCGTAAACAGAGAGTAGCCAATGATCAAGACAGAAAGGATAGAAGAAGAACAAAGGATATGGGAGAAAAGAATAAAGAGACGAAGGGATGAGGAAATCCAAAGGGCAAATGAATGTAGAGACGCAAAGAAAGAGGAAGAAGATAGGGTCAGAGAAGAAGCGAGGAAGCATAGAGAATTTGATGAAGACGTAGAATGCAAGCGAAGACAGAGCGCATGCGATCTTGAATATCTGGAAAGGGAGGTTAAAAAACCTGAGCCAGTAGTAGATTGGGAAGATATAGAAGAATTCTTTCCTGAGTACGATTCAGTACGAGGCACGTCTAGAGGCAAATATCGAGGATGACTTCGGCACCAGAAACATCAGAGAAACGATTGATAGAATATATGATGAAATGGGGCTAGAACAAGTACTCCAAGTGGAGAGGGAAGATGAGCGCCTGGAGAGCACTCAGCTTTACGACACTGAGGACGTCTCCCGAAGTAGTGGGAATAGAGAACTGTCCCTAGATAGGTTTGAAATAACTAGGAACAAAGATGATGCAAGACATTGCACAAGTTGGGGACAGACAATGTCTGACGTTGAAAGAGAGGAGCATGAGAAAAAGGAGTAAGAGAGGAGACGAGAAAAATTATTCTCAGGAGAGAAAGGGCATCAGAGTCAGCCACACAGTCAGACCAACACGAAGAAGTATCTCACGGTCAAAGGGGGGTGTCTCCACCGCCCTTTGTGAGCCGGCTAAGGACATTGCCCGTAGACGGCGATGCGGGAATATTACTCCTGCAATAGACAGAAGAACAATAAGAGAGAAGAGAGAGTACTATGCATCACAATTTCGGTTGCTCGAGAAAGGTGGAGCGAGACCACAGTATATTATTCCATGGCCACACATGGATTGAGAAAACCTGAAAAATAAGCTTCCAATGTTGACATCGGGAGCCGGAAAATGGATACACGAGCTAGAAAAAATGTCAGGAGGGAACACGTTAGCCATAGGGGATATTTAAGGTCTCTTAATCGCCATACTTGGTGACAGAGCAGATGATGTGTGGACAGAGGCAGGTTACCCTGGTGTGACCATAGTTAATACTTTGCATGACGGAGCTCCATTTAACAATTGCAGCGCCATGGTATGGAAAGCATTACACATACTATATACAGACACTTCCTACAGGGGAGCTATAATGACACGTAAAATGAAGGAATCCGAGGACCTGTTGATTTACATCCAGAATTTCCAAGACGTGTGGCTACTCGAGACGCAGGAAGCTTGGCATCCAAGAGCGAGGCGATCATGGATGTAGAAGTCACAAATGTAAATGAAAAAATGATTTTCGCACGGAGTGAACCTGAGAGCTACAATAATATGGGACAAACACAGTTCATGTAACTCCAAGGGGAGGCACCACAGGAGGAAAATAACTTATGGAAGCGGCGAGGAAGCAGCAAGGATGTTCTTTAAACCCCTATGAAAGCTTGTGGCGACAAGACAGCACTGGTAAACCAGTAATGCCTATAGCCCTGTTAAAAATAGCGCTGCAGCAGTTACACTCTCCAGCACAAATGACAAAAGAGAATCTAGCGGCAACGCTCACTGAAGACTGGTTCATACCGAATTTAGCAGAGTATGTTGCATTTCTTTTGGTGAACTGTATAATTTGCCAACAGTTCACAGTTGGGCACACACTAAAGGTAATTAGAGGACCTTTTCAGCACTTGCATGTTGATTACATCGATATGATTCAAGTATGTAACGGGTACAGGTATCTAATTGTTGTGGTGGGTCCATTCTCTAGATGGATAGAAGCAGGTCCATGTACACACCCAGACTCTACCTGTGCGGCCAAATTTCTAGTGAGAGAGGTATTTCCCAGATGGGGGTATGCGAAGTTATGAGATCAGATAACAGGACTCACTTTGTAAATGAAGTTTTTGAGCAGATTAGCTTGTTGCTTGGTATAAAGCACAAGTTCTCGTTGGCGTATCATCTGCAAGGTAACGGGATATGTGAGAAGCTCAACTGCTTATTAAAGGAGAGGATAGCCAAGTTGAAGCTTACTCTAAGAAAAGGATGGTTACACTGCCTTCCTTTGGGACTGTAGGCACTCAGAAACCAGCCTGGTTCTGACCACCATATTACGCAGCACGAAATAGCCAGGAAGAAGAAGAAGAAGAATACACACTCCCCTGACATCCAGAGACAGAGCTAGATGTGGTGCCCAGTCGACAGGAGAAATATTGGGGTCTGAAATGCAAAAGTACTTGAATTGCATGACATCTTGCCTTACTGTCATTTCAGGCCAGCTGCAGCGACGACGAAAAGGGTGCAGGGCAGCACGGAACACAGAAGGAGATACTACTGCTGACACAGTTCAAGGATTACGTGTACCATCTATCTTCCCTGGAGACACCGTCCTGGTAAAGAACCACATGAGAAAAAAGTGGGACAAGCCAAGGTTTAACGGTCCCTTTACAGTGGAAGACTGAACTCCCTTTGCAGTAAAGCTACAAAGAAGAAGAGCTTGGATCTTTTTGAGTGACATTAAGCCATACATCGGAGAAGGCCCCCTGCCTGAACCCCAGCTCGAAGAGGCTACGGACTACGGGGAAGAACCACAGCATGTGCAGACGAGATCAATGACGAGGAAGAAGGACGCATGAGCAGCAGCAAAGCAAAGACAAAGAACTTTTGTGCAAAAGTTGTGGCTTCCTTTTGGACATTCCTCTGAGCAAAAAAGAGGATAAGGACATAAAAACGGACACTCTATGCATCCTAGTTGCAGGGTGAAGATGAAAAGTGCATGTGGAAGCCACAACATAGTCTGTTGACTTAGACCTTTGGACTGAGGCACACTGAAGCCTTGAAGCCTTGATTACATTTTTTTATTTTTTAAATATGCCAAATTTCGATCGAGGACACATACATTGGAAGAAAATACAGTATCCAGACTCTTTCAACACAGACACTTTGTTCAGACTCACGTATGGTGTCTCACAGTAATGACATCACCAAAGTTGTATTAATATACTTCGAGCTAGTACTGAGATCATACCCGTCACTGGTGGGGAGGCTCACCAGTGTCACTGACTTTCTTCAAGATCCTGAAAATGAAAAGACTATAAGGAGGCTGCTTACTGTGATTGCTGAACAGTTCCTCCTACTTCCGCAATACAGCGAGGAAAAACCAAATGTCCCAAGCAGAGGAAGAAGCGAATAGGCTTATTAATGTACTGTTTTTTCACCTAATTGAAGACTGTCCAGGTCTTGTCGGAAGAACTACAGATGTATTGACATTTCTTTGAGATCCAGCAAATACAGAACGTCTAAGTATAATCCTAAATGGAATTGTTATGCAAGTAGCTCTTCACGCACACCGAAATTGCAGAGACTGTTCACAGTAAGTGATAGCCAACACTCCCAAACTTCAGCAAAGGCAGGACAAATGTCCCTGTCACCAGAAGACAGCAGATTGGCGAGTAATGTTTTCTTTTGCCTAATCGAGGATTTTCCAGAGCTTGTGGGAAGACCTGCAGATGTTGATGTCCTCACTGTCATGAAACGCCCGTGTAGTCTGTGGGAAAGGGGGAAGAAATGGAAGAAGAACTAATGTGCACTTACTCATCCACTCAGAATTGACGGTCTAGTCCTTGTTGTTAACAGAGGCTATATTTAGCCGTCAGGTGTTGCAACTGGCGCACTGCAACTGTTTACTTTTGTATCCTGCTAGTTGTAGCTCCCGCCCTGTGTTACTCCTGTACTGCTCTCCCCTGACCATTCTTCTGCGATCCCCGCAGAATATTTCTTTCTTGTGCTTCTATTCTTAACACGCGCCCTTCGTGCTGTTTGTTATTTCTTTTGTGTTTGTTTTTCTTGGTTGCCGCCGCGTTGTCCTCCAAGTGCTCGGCATCCACTTCTCGTGTCTCTCACGGCACGAAGCAGCCCGGCTCAATCACGCCTGCTCCCAGCTGTCTATATTCAAGCAGGCTGACTAAGTTATAGACTGTGGTCCTGTGCCGCATTCCAGTCTGAGGATTTACTCACAGACATCTGGTCTAAGGATTCTAAGGCCAACCCACGTGCATTCTGGGTATTGTAGTTCCCTCAAGTGGATTATTTGTTTTTTCCAAAGAACTATCTGTGAAAACTACTCAAAACTTCTCCCATATTCCAAGAAGGATTGTGAATACGTATTCAACAACCAAGTGTATTCCAAGAAGTATTGTGAATACCTATGAACGGACTACTCCAAGCCTCATCAACTACCCAGGGTTTTTCTGCTGCAGCTTTTCCCTGGTTTGGGGCGGGCTGCCGGGCATATCGCCTAACTGGCAGAGTGGCCTCCAGAGGAGCCCAGCCTTTTCTCTTCAAACAAAAGGGCAAGGCAGTAAAGAAGAAGAGGAACTTGAACACCTGGAGAGAGAAGCCAGTTGAGACATCATCAGAAACCAGCACAGAAACATCAGATGAGGAGTGGGAGAGTGAAACGGCTATTGTGGTAGACACAAGTCAGTCTTATCCTGAGAGTTTGCAAGGAAATGGTAAATGCTATCCAAGCCCTCACGGTGGAGGTACAAGCACCAAGATCTGACAATACAGCCCTCAGATAACACGTACAACAGAGAGAAGACAACAGAGGGGATTTACCTCCCATTGCATTGCCTTGTGGCATGTTCGATGGCAATCCGGAAAGGATGAAGGAATTCTTAGATACCTGGTTGGTTCACTATACCTTCCGCCCTAAAACACATGAACTGGATACGGCTAAGGTGGGGTTTCTAGTCTCTAACTTAGTAGGGAATGCTTTGGCATGGGCCACCCCACTAGTTACTAACTCGGACCCAACTTTAAATGATTACAGTAGCTTTGTTCAACAATTCAAGGAAAGATTTGAAAGACCAGAAGTTATGTACTCAACCTTTGAAACATTGTTAGATATACGCCAAGGACCGTCTGATGTCCAAACCTACGTAACTAATTTTCAGAAGATTGCTATGGAAGCTGGTTGGCCAGAGACAACACAGCAAGCCATAGTTTGTCGTGGCCTACACGACGACATCAAGGATGACTTAGCCTGTGTGGCCGAACCTCTACTTTCCAGGAATTAGTCTCTTTGGTTCTTCAAATCGAGTTTCGAATGGCTGAAAGAAAGGCGGAAAGGAAGAGACCCAGGTCTGCCATACCCATACCTCACTTGCCCTCCCTACCTGAAAAAGGGTTAACAGATGAGCCAATGCAGATCGGTACGACCAGAGGGCCCCTTACTGCTACTGAGAGGAAAAGGCGCAAAGATCTAGGACTGTGGTGTTTGTTATTTCTTTTGTGTTTGTTCTTCTTGGTTGCCGCCACGTTGTCCTCCAAGCGCTCGGCGTCCACTTCTCGTGTCTCTCACGGCACGAAGCAGCCCGGCTCAATCACGCCTGCTCCCAGCTGTCTATATTCAAGCAGGCTGACTGAGTTATAGACTTGTGGTCCTGTGCCGCATTCCAGTCTAAGGATTTACTCACAGATATCTGGTCTAAGGATTCTAAGGCCGACCCACGTGCATTCTGGGTATTGTAGTTCCCTCAAGTGGATTATTTGTTTTTTCGAAAGAACTATCTGTGAAAACTACTCAAAACTTCTCCCGTATTCCAAGAAGGATTGTGAATATGTATTCAACAACCAAGTGTATTCCAAGAAGTATTGTGAATACCTACGAACGAACTACACCAAGCCTCATCAACTACCCAGGGTTTTTCTGCTGCAGCTTTTCCCTGGTTTAGGGCGGGCTCCCCGGAGTCCCCGCTGCCGGGTATATCGCCTAACTGTCATGATTCCTGCCCCTCATGTCCCCAGCCCTCCAAAATGTCAGGCTGGAGCCAGGCCACGATCACCTACATGGCCCTCAAGGGCCTCTCCATCCCTCCAAAGACCCACTTTGAGTCAGACTTGGCGCTTGTGGCACCAGACTCACTCACTCCCATAGGATAACATTCGGGATTGGACTTGTAGTGCATTGATGGGGACAAGATGGATGCCCCTACATATTTCGGTTCCCAGAACTGCATGTGCGGTCTAGTCTTTTGGGTGTGGTTCAGCCCAGAGACACCTGGGACACCCAGAGACTATTTAAGCCACACCCAGGCTGAGAAACATGCTTTGCGTTTTCTGCACCTGCAGCGTGACACTCACCGTGTTCGGATCGGTCTCCAGTAGGCCTGCATCTTTCTTCTGCGCTCAGCTCCTGCAAGAACAAGAACACTGTTAGGAACAGCCTTACCTTGCGGCGCTTCTGCCCATCATTCATCGCTCCTTCTGTTCTGCGGGCATCTTCGGCGGTGTCATTCCCATCCCGGCACGCCGCTTCCTAAGGAAAAGGGAAAAGAACAGAAAAAAAGGCATTAGTAAGCATTTTGCAAATCTTTGCTTATTTTTAAATACTGTAAGAGCTTCAAACGCTTACCTGAATCCCAGCCACTCTGGGGGAACTCTGTCTCCGGAACTTCACATCCATCTGCAAGAGGGAAAAGACACTCCAGGTTAGCGTGGAAACATCTAGAGGCGCCGCATACAGCGCTTACCCACCGCATTTGTTCTTCATAGCCGCCATCCACGCTGAAAACGTCGCGGCACCTAAAAGACACAGAAAAAGAACTCAGTTCAATGCAAATACGAAATGGGTGCATTGCGCATTGCGCTCTCACTCACCTTCAGCTCTATTCATCTCAGCAGCACGCCACCATCCCCGGACGCCAGACATAATCTAAGGAAGGAAAGGAAAGAAGTTAGAGAACTGTTCAAAAGACTCATTATACTTACCTGTCGGAATCTTGCCAGTGAAGTAACTAGGCAGCAACGAGCCTGCATCAATCAACGCGCCCCTGCGCTGAAAGCAGGACGGAGAGCACACTATCCAAGAAAACAAGGTGAGCTGTGGATCAAAGGGAAGGGTTGGATCCCGGGGAAGAATGGGTTCAAGCACACAGAGACAATAGGGAGTTAAACTCTACCAATCCTGTGTTTCAGGCCCAGTCTCCAGTCGAATAGCCTCCAGGGAAGGGTTCGAGGACGTAAGAGGTCAGAACAGGCTGAGTGACGTCCCCGTGGATACCAGGTGAGCGTTACACTAACTGGCAAAGTGGCCTCCAGAGGAGCCAGGCATTTTCTTTTCAAACAAAAGGGCAAGACAGTAAAGAAGAAGAGGAACTTGAACACCTGGAGAGAGAAGCCAGTTGAGACATCATCAGAAACCAGCACAGAAACATCGGGTGAGGAGTGGGAGAGTGAAACGTGTATTGTGGTAGACACAAGTCAGTCTAATCCTGAGACTCACATTCATCAGAGAACCAGCTAATTCTACGCAGATGCGCATGCTCTTGCATGGTATTGTGATGCAAGTGGAACTTTCTAACCATCAACAGAACTATTTGAGAAGATTTTAAAACTTTCCCCTGTGGGACAAATCAAGAGAGTAGTGCCAGAGAATTCTTTTTCTATTTTATACTGACAAGGATACTACATGTCTTCGGGAATGAAGCAGATAAGAGGAGTAGACTGGGATCTAGTTTATTTTGAACATGCACAGTAAAGAGACTTGCTGAATTATTGCCTGAGTTGGACACTTCCCATAGCCCAGCAAGAGAACTGTGTCCAGAAGTAATAGACAGTCCATTGTTCAGACAAAGGGGGACAATTGTTTTATTACCTGCAGCTCACAACCAGAACCAACAGAATCCAGAGATAATATTGTTTAGAAGTTTATTAAAAGTTAGCATATTTCAACGGATGATTGAGATGGGGATCCAGAGCAGCAATCTCGTCCTCCCTCGGGAGGAGAGATGTCCGTATTTTTCTGGAAGTAAATGCTGTAGATTGACCTACAGGGGCATTATGTATTTATGCATTATATTCATCATTATTTTACTGTCACTGACGATCAGACTGCATTTTATTTATTGGTGTACAAAGTGTCCCAATCCCAGTGCACCCACCTAATGGTGCACACATGAAGCCCACAAAGGCACCCAGACCTTACATAGTCATTCCCGTCCCTAGGAAATCTGATAGTGGAGTGAGTGAACTTGAGATGGATGTGATTAGCAATGACACACACACACGTATGGTAATAAGCAAAGTAAAAAGCCGAAGACAGGGTCGGCAGAGTGTGAATGTGAAAAGGTTACTGACAACCACACGCACGCAAACATTGAATGCACACACGCCAGGTCTAGTGTCAATAACTGCAGAACCAAAATCCAAAGCATGGGAGAAGAAGAGACTGCCTACTATGAGAAGTTCCACCACAAATGTAGTGAAAAGACAAATGGGAAAAACTGAACTCCTGAAGAGACAAGAGGAGTCGTAGAATAAACCCACAGAGACCACAGTAACAAGCACATATGTTCCAGTGAAGGGGACGAGCACAAGTTCTATAATACTGCCATGTACTAGCCCAATGACAGAGTGGATATGGACACTTTTGACCAAAAGAGAAGGAATGCAAGAGGAGTTGAAGAAGAAGCCAAGCGAAATAACATTAACGAACAGTGCTGATGTGACACCGATGGAGGGAAAAACAAGTTCAAAGAAAATTTCACGAGCACAGCTGATAGCAGAATCGATTTGGCCGTCATTAGCCAGAGCCAGGAAAAGGCAAGAGGAAATAGAAAGGATCGCCAGACTTTCCTCCACTCAACTAGCCCAGATGAAGATACCTGCATCATGGACCGGGATACCTGAGAATCCTCCAGCAAGAAGGAGCCATACAAATGCATTCAAGGATGTAGTTATAACAAACTACATGAAAACCTTAAGGATTAAGAGAAGCATACACAGAGACGACAATTAATTAAACGATTATTTGGACAGCACAGCACATTTGGGAAACAACATTTGGTACCAGCACATGAAAGAAGTTGGAAGACAAAGTTCAGAAGGGGAATGTTTTGTTTGTGCACTCCTACCATACAGCATGGGGAAGTCCAAGATCTTCGTAACAGTAGAAATGGATGTCCAGACAGCGCAGTCTTTCACACGTAGCAATGTGCAAAACCAGAGGCCAATTTATGGGTAGTGACGCCTCACTGAAATGGGCAATCGAAGCAACCGACCGAAATGAAGAGGATTATGTCCAGGATATAAAGACAATAAACAATGGAAAGACAAACCACATTGTGAACAGATATGAGAAGCCTGGAGTTAAAGGAGCGGAGATTACAAGAGAAGCAAATCAAAAAATGAACCTCCATGGGAAAACTCCTGAAGAGGCTTGAAATTGAAAAAACAGAGGCCAGATACAGATTTGGGGAACACTGCTTTCACCAGACGAATGGGAAAAAGGAGTAGTGATTTACATGGCATGGATGGTTCTTGGAGCCTGCAAGGAAGCAATTGAAAATGCACAAAGGATATGCAAACTATTATGATGAAAGCTTGCAGAGATGCTGACATGGGTCAAAGACAGAGGAGGACCCTTGCAGATAGTGCCATTGAAAAGCCCAAAACTGTGCTTCAGGACTAATGGCACAAGAAAGATGGGAGAGAATCAGAACTGTGGACACATTTTTGATGCTCCAGGAATGGTGCATGGAACTGCAGTAATTATGGATCATTATTGGGCATGTGGATCCAATGCATACATCAGACAGCCGAGAAACTGGAGAGGTATATGCACAATAGTGAATGTTCACGTTGCAGCATTGGTGATCCCGAAAAGGGACTTGAGCATTGACAGTTTCCTGAAAGCAGATGCTTACCTGAGGAAGAAGAGATCTGTGGAACTGCTGAATAGAATGAAGAGAGAGAATGACTTTTCTGCCAAATCAGAAGCAGCGTTTCATGCAATCCCATACGAACACAGACTGTTTAGCCTCAACTCATTAGTGTTCATGACAATCTTCATGCCAAGATTTTAAGTTGGAGCAAATACTAAATGGTTGCAGATAAACAGATGGTGTCACAAGTCTCTCCCCTTCTCACCTGTTTTTCCTTGCTTGCAACCTTCTTGGATGATTTCTTTCGCACGGTCTGGGATTTGTATAGACCCATGTGCTGGTCTTCGGGTTCCAGCATGAGGATAGTAGTCCTACACCAGGAGGCGTTCAGATGTCCAGGACCGGGAACCAAGAAGCAAACAATGTCCGAGCTCGGAGGCACGGAACGCCGTGACCCGAGCGCAGGTGAGGATCCAGGAAGAAGCTCGAAGGTAAGTTCGAGGAAAGGAAAGGAAGTTGTTTCAAGGAATCGGGAAACAGGACTCGGAAGGAAGCCCCGAGCGAACTCCGGCAACATACGTCCGACTACTCCGAGGGGTAGCGTTGAGACATGTAGAGCCGCGGGGGCGTGTCTGTTTAGTAGAATGTTGAACATAATGCATAAAGACTGGCAAGCTGTGTTCCGCACCAAACGGCCATGTTGGAAGGATCACCGAATTCATTCCTCTAGGGGTCAGGGACCACGAAGTCCAGAATGGACACAGGCGGCGGATCATGACAGATGGGAGTTACTGCAGACTATCAACACAACCATAAAAGGATTCAATGCCATACATGAAGAGTTAAGGGCAGTTCGATTAATGACGCTACAGAACAGATATGTACTTGGCATGATCGCAGCTATGGATGGAGGTGTTTGTGCAAAAATCGGAGAATCATGCTGCATATTTATACCTTCTCACGATGAAGAAAATGGAACTCTAACAGAAGCCATAGGTATGCTGACAAAACTACAGAATCAAATGATAGATGAAACTGACAAAGTTGATAATTACAGCTGGTTTGGATCACTATTCTCGTGGGTTTCGCAATGGATGGCAGATGCATTCAAATTCCTAGGAGCCCTGCTAGTGATGATAATGCTAGGATTCTGTGTTATCAAGATAATAATCTCTCAGTACCAGAAAACTGCGAAAAAAGCCATAGGGATGAAGATCATGATTGATGTTGAGCCAGGATGGAAGCCCAAAGACCTGACTGACGAAGAAATAAGAGACATTGTGAAGGCCAGCATTCATGCACCAGAAGCAACATAGTTCCTAAAGCCCAAGAAACATAGAAATTATGTGGGAAGATGGGTTTACTGCAGCCCGAATGGACAGTGTCAGCTGAGGACGTGGAACAAAGACGAACATGTAAGAACAGCAGGAAGCTTGATAGGAGTAATAAAGATATTGGGCCTCATTACGCGTCCGGCAGTAACCGCGGCGTTAAAACTGCCTGGTTACCGCCGGACTCGTATAACCATTCCGCCTCCGTGACTCCCGGAAATACCAGGGCATTACGACCCTGGGGTCCTGGGAATCCCGGAGGCGGAGTGGTGTAAATCCCCATTCCCATTGAGTCCAATAGGACTCAATGGGAATGGGGAAGTGGAAACACCGACACCATCTCGTGATGGTGCTGGTGTTTCCACATCCGCCTGCAGGCGGGAGGTGTTCAACCCGCTAGGTCAGACCTGGCGGGAAGATCACCTCCCGCCTGCAGGACTCGGGATCGGGCGGTCTGGAATTAACAGTGGTGGTGGGTTTACCACCACTGTTAATTCCGGACCGCCCGACCTGTAATGAGGCCCATGGACCCAAAGAGACATTTCTTCAGACCATCATGTATAGACCCAGAAGATGAGGAAAGAATGGACTCAAACAATGAAGCAAAAGAGAAACTGGACGAACAGAAGAAAGAGGTGAAAGTGGTCAATGAATCGCCCAGAGGGGGTAGTTGTGACTTAAGGGGTACCTTTGACTGTGTTCCCTCCGTACCCACGTTCTCCTCACCTGGGCTTTCCGAGTCGATGGTATCTTGCAGGCCTCGACGTGCCAGGTAGTCTCTCTCTTTCCTCTGGTGCGAGGGCTTGTCACGGAGAGAAGCCACTGTGGCCGCTGGGTGTGAACAGCGGCACAGTGACCCCCTCTCCGGAATCAAACCAGAAAAAGCAGGGAAAAACCCACTAGGGGAAAAAACCCTGATAAGAGGTGCCAAGACTTTTCTCAGAAGGCCAGTAGTCCACCGATGAAGAGGAGGAAGCGAAGGATCACCAAACGCTGAAAACGTCCACTGTAGCGGTCGACCTGGAGAGTAGGCGAGGAAAACAGCAGCTGGGAAGTCCGGACTGAAGGTAGAAGTCTTTCTGAGAGGCACTGCGGAGGAACACGGGAGCACGGGAGAGAAACCCCGCGATGACCAGACTCAAGAGCTAGGTGAGAGGACGAGAGAGAGTGAGAGAACGAGAGAGAGAGAGAGAGAGAGAGAGAGAGAGAGAGAGAGAGAGAGAGAGAGAGAGAGAGAGAGAGAGAGCACAGCAGACGCCGCCTAAAGGGGGGCGGCGATGGCAATGGGAAACAAAGTATGGAGGTTACTGGTGACTGGACACCTATGAGAAGTAACCGCGTGGGGGAAAATATTAACCCCTAGTAGAATCCAAAGCGAGGTGCAGAGGAAGAGCGAAGGACCCAGAAACGAAGTAAACAACGAGAGGGGTTGCAACGCAATGACCTGCCGGGAGGCAGGGATTTTATACTCCCGGTAGCGTTGCGTCTCGCGTTAGGAGCTGCGGCCATAAACACAAAAAAGGGACTAAAGCAACCTTCCCCCATGACCTCTCAAACTCCAACGCGGAAGTAAACGCCAGTCACGGCGATGGCCGCGACTGCGAGTGACAGTATGCCCCCCCCTAGAGTGCAACCGCCCAGGCCTACCTGGGTGCAAGCGATGGAACTTGGCCAACAGTCGAGGGGCATGTACATGGGAAGCTGGCTCCCAGGAATCCTCCGACCTTGGGTAACCCTTCCATGACAGGAGGTATTCCAACCGACCATGAAGGAATCTGGAATCATGAATGGCGGAAACTTCGTATTCCTCCTGGTCGGCTGTAGTGACAGGTAGTTTCCGGCGGAGAGACCGGTGATTGGGATCTGAATAGTAAGGTTTAAGAAGAGAGGCGTGAAAAACAGGGTGTATGCGTCTGAGAGATGGAGAGAGTTGTAGACGATAGGCAACTGGATTGACCTTGGAGAGGATGGGAAAAGGTCCCAAGAAACGAGGAGATAGTTTAGAAGGCCTTGTCCATCTGGGAAGGAATCTGGTGGACAACCACACTTTGTCCCCCGGTTTCCATGAAGGTGTTTCCCTGCGGTGTTTATCGGCCTCGGTCTTATTCCGCCGTCTGCAATCCGCCAAACTCATCAATGCACTTTCCCTGGCCTCCTTGAGATTTCTTAACACCTCTTCTGCAGTGGGAGAGTTGGAGTAACTGGGTACCTCGGGCATTAGATAACGCGGGTGAACGCCATAGGTACAATAAAAAGGTGATAGGCCAGTGGCACTGTGCTTGGAGTTGTTGTACACGAATTCCGCCGTAGGGAGTAGAGAAACCCAATTATCTTGGCACTGGGAAATAAAACATCGCAAGTACTGCTCCAAAGTTGCGTTGAGTCGCTCCGTTTGGCCGTTTGTCTGGGGGTGAAACCCTGAGGATAGGGCCCTTTCCATCCCCAATCGAGTACATAAAGCCGTCCAGAATTTGGATATGTACTGACTTCCTCGATCGGATATCATCTTGTCGGGGAGGCCATGATGCTTAAAGATATCTCGGGCAAAGGTTTCTGCCATTTTGGTGGCCGAAGGGAGTCCTGGAAGAGGAGAGAAATGGGCTAGCTTGCTTAGAGAGTCCACTGTCACCATGATACATGTGCATGACTCGGAGTCGGGAAGCTCCACTATGAAGTCCGTGGAGATGAGACCCCACGGGCGAGTCGGCATCTCTGCTTGGGTAAGAAGTCCTAGGGGCTTCCCGGAAGCATATTTGACACTGGCACAAGTAGGGCAAGTCTTCACGTAGTTAAACACGTCTCTCCTGATGTTGGGCCACTGGAACGATCTCGAGATGAGTTCCAACGTACCATTCCCGCTTCGGTGTCCACCTAGACGTGAGTCGTGACACCATTTAAGGATTTTCCGGCGCAGTGACCCCTCAGGAATATACCACTTCTTCTTGTAGAAGACCCAGCCGTCCTTGATTTGGAAAGGAGAATCAACGGAAAAAGAGAACTGGGGAGCCTCTTGCGCAACGGCAGCCTTGACCTCCTGAAGGAAAGAACTCACTGTGGCTAAGATCCGATTTCTGTGGAATAACGGCTCAGACTTGACCGCTACCGTTTCCAAGTGGGAATCTTTGCGAGACAAAGCGTCCGCCAGACGGTTGAGAGACCCAGGGATGTACGTGATCTGGAAGTCGTACTGCGAAAACAGGTAGGCCCATCTAGCTTGTCTGGAGTTAGAACATTCCATGTCCTGTAAAGCCTTGAGGTTTTTGTGGTCAGTGCGAATGAGAAACCGATGTCGGGCACCCATGAGAAGGTGCCTCCATTCCTCACAAGCCAATTTCATCGCCAACAATTCTTTCTCCAGAACCGAGTAGTTGAGCTGGCTGGGAGAAAGAGTCTTAGAGAGATAGGCGACCGGATGCTCCACCTTGTTGAAAGACTGAAGCAACACTGCTCCTACAGCGATAGCGGAGGCGTCCGTCTCCAGAATAAATGGAAGAGTTTGGTTTGGATGCTGCAGAATCGGGGCAGAGCAGAAGAGGGTTTTTAGATGACAGAAACTTCTTTCTGCTTCAGTAGACCAGGAAAAAGGATAGGCCGTCTTCTTGAGTAGGCGGGTGATGGGAAACACCACCTCCGAAAAGTTCGGAATGAATCTTCGGTAGTAATTTGAAAGACCCAAGAACCTCTGAACCTCCCGGACAGAGGTCGGGGCCGGCCAGCCAAGAATCACTTGCATCTTGTCAGGATCCATGGCGATCCCTTCTTCTGATAGCACGTATCCCAGATAATGTACCGAAGGTACCGCGAATCTGCACTTCTCCTCCTTGACCAGAAGATGGTTTTCCTTAAGACGCTCCAAAACTCGTCGTACTTGTGCTATGTGTTCTCTCATATTAGGGGAAAAAACCAAGATATCATCTAAATAGATGATGACCGAGATGGAAAGCATGTCGGAGAACATCCGGTCCATGAACCTCTGAAATACCGCAGGGGCGTTCACCAAGCCAAACGGCATTACCTTGTATTCATATAGGCCCAGAGGAGTACGAAACGCAGTTTTCCATTCGTCACCCTTGGCTATCCGCAACAGATGGTAAGCGTTTCGTAGGTCCAGTTTGGTAAAGATTCGAGCACCTTGCACTGCCTCAATAATATCCGTGATTAGGGGCATCGGATACCGGTCACGGACTGTCACTGTATTTAGACCCCTGTAGTCGATGCAAGGTCTAAGGTCGGTGGAATCTCTTTTCTTTATAAAAAACAAAGGGGCTCCTGCTGGAGACTTGGAAGGTTGTATGAGACCATTCTCCATGTTGGTATCCAAGTATTTCTGAAGCACTTGTCTCTCGGTCTGAGTGAGGGCGAACATCCTTCCGAATGGCACCAAGGCATGGGGCTCCAGGTCGATAGTGCAGTCCTCTGGCAGATGGGGTGGAAGTCTGGCATGGAGGCACTCCTGAAAAACGTCTGAAAAATCCGAGCAGAAATTGGGTAAAGCATGGATACCTACATGATTATTGGGAAACACCTTGACTGGCTGAAGATCAGCCCGACCTTCCAGAGAACAACAGTTAGTAGCGCAATATGGGGAACTGAAGCTCATTTGGTTCTCGGTCCAATTAATCAGAGGATTGTGTCGTCGGAGCCAGGTAATGCCCAAGATGATGGGAAAATGGGCCGCTCTGATAATATCAAAACTCAGGACTTCCTTATGTTGGTTGATCGTCAAAGTGAGTTCCTCAGTGGTATGGGTGATAAGACCTGAGGACAAAGGCGAACCGTCCACTCCTTCCACCTTCTGACCTTCTGCCCGGGGAATCCGACGGAGGCCCACCTTGTCAGCCCACAGGGTGTCAACAAAGTTCCCTGCCGCGCCACAGTCCAACAGAGCCAGTGTCTCCTCCTGATGGTTTCCGAGGTTGAGTTGTACTGGAATGACCATTAGCCTGGAGTCTTCCTTAGACTCGGAAGAGGTCACTGACAGAGAAACATAGGGACGATGGAGATTTCTTAAAGACCCTCGGTCGTTTGTCCCTGCTAACGCCGAGGGTAGTCGTTTCCCGACCTCTTGTTTGACAGTTCTGTGCAGTCTCTGAGAAAATGCTGCTCTGATCCGCAGTAGGCACACAGTCCTTTCTCTCTTCTGCGACGTCTTTCAGCAGCGGACAAGGGCGCCCTGGTAGCACCGATCTGCATAGGTTCTTCCGTAATGATGTTAGTAGAGCGACCAGGGAGAACGGGTACAGAGGGGTCTGAGTTATGGCCAGGAGTCCTTTGCTTACGACGTTCAACTCGTCTCTCCTGAAGGCGATACTCTATGTGAAGAGCAGCAGAAAGTAGATCTGAGAAAGTAGGAGAACGAGGAGACCTGGCTAGCTCGTCTTTAATTTCTTCCTTCAGTCCTCTTCTGAAAATGGCATACTGGGCTGTCTCGGGCCATCCGGCCCCGGCTGCTAATGTCTTGAAAGAGGAGATGTATGATAACACGTCTAGCGAGCCTTGCCTGACATCCAACAGGTCTTCGCAGGCTGTAAAGGAGAGCTCTGGTCGTTCGAAGGTGTGCTTGAGAAGATTCTGAAACCCCGGATAGTCCTGCAGAATGGCGTTTCCGCTAGTCACCAGAGGGGTGGCCCAGGAAAGAGCGTTTCCCGTCATGTTGGTTATTAGGAAACCCACCCGGGCCTGATCTGTAGCAAAGGTACGGGGTCTGAACGTAAAATGAACCAGGCATGCTTCGAGAAACTCCTTTACCTTCTTTGGGGAGCCATCAAATTTCCCCGAGGACAGTGCCATGGGTGGCAATTCCGAGGGAGTAGGTTCCCTAGCCGCAACCATTTGTTTAAGCAAAGCGTTCTCAGTCTTGACCCCTTGTAGCTCCTGGGACATCGCTTGAAATGCCTTCCATAGCTCTTGGACTTGTTCGTCAGCTGACATCGTGATACTCTTGGGCGTTGCAATCTGTGACTTAAGGGGTACCTTTGACTGTGTTCCCTCCGTACCCACGTTCTCCTCACCTGGGCTTTCCGAGTCGATGGTATCTTGCAGGCCTCGACGTGCCAGGTAGTCTCTCTCTTTCCTCTGGTGCGAGGGCTTGTCACGGAGAGAAGCCACTGTGGCCGCTGGGTGTGAACAGCGGCACAGTGACCCCCTCTCCGGAATCAAACCAGAAAAAGCAGGGAAAAACCCACTAGGGGAAAAAACCCTGATAAGAGGTGCCAAGACTTTTCTCAGAAGGCCAGTAGTCCACCGATGAAGAGGAGGAAGCGAAGGATCACCAAACGCTGAAAACGTCCACTGTAGCGGTTGACCTGGAGAGTAGGCGAGGAAAACAGCAGCTGGGAAGTCCGGACTGAAGGTAGAAGTCTTTCTGAGAGGCACTGCGGAGGAACACGGGAGCACGGGAGAGAAACCCCGCGATGACCAGACTCAAGAGCTAGGTGAGAGGACGAGAGAGAGTGAGAGAACGAGAGAGAGAGAGAGAGAGAGAGAGAGAGAGAGAGAGAGAGAGAGAGAGAGCACGGCAGACGCCGCCTAAAGGGGGGCGGCGATGGCAATGGGAAACAAAGTATGGAGGTTACTGGTGACTGGACACCTATGAGAAGTAACCGCGTGGGGGAAAATATTAACCCCTAGTAGAATCCAAAGCGAGGTGCAGAGGAAGAGCGAAGGACCCAGAAACGAAGTAAACAACGAGAGGGGTTGCAACGCAATGACCTGCCGGGAGGCAGGGATTTTATACTCCCGGTAGCGTTGCGTCTCGCGTTAGGAGCTGCGGCCATAAACACAAAAAAGGGACTAAAGCAACCTTCCCCCATGACCTCTCAAACTCCAACGCGGAAGTAAACGCCAGTCACGGCGATGGCCGCGACTGCGAGTGACAGTAGTGTAGATGTCATGCCGCGCTACTCAAGTCAGTATTCAAGAAAATCCCGGATTGCCAAATGCCCCGGTAAAACTCTTCTAGCAAGGAAGTATGGCATAAAACACCAAGGTATTCGGCATGTTCCATGCAGTAGGGGTTGGAGGTTGCCTTGGAAACTTTGGAGGCCGTTGTCAAGGGGAGGGAGCCGGTGTTCAGGAAGTAAACGCTAGTCACATGACCTGCACTATTTAACTCTGCCTTGTCCAGGATTCGGTGCTTCTGATTGAGCTTCTTGGTATTGTGGTTTTTTCGTGTTTCTTCGTGACATTTTGGCTAACGTTGCTTGAAGTGCTTTTTGGATACTCGTTGTCTGCTTTGGTACCCCGAACTTCTGGTTATTTCGATCACAGCGCACGTCCCTGGATTGCCTTCTGCCTGCCCCTTGGTCTGGATGCTGCCCGCTTGTGTTTTTGGACTTAGACAGACTGTTTTTTCTTTGACTTGCTCTTGCCTGGCCCTTTTTGTATTTTGGCGCACTTACGGAAACTGTGACCTGTTCTTGAGTTTCCACGTAGCTCTGTTTTCTTTGCTTAATTTACCTTCGTGCCGCGCACCTTTTATCAGCCTGCGCTGCCACGTGGGATTCCATCAGCCTCTGCTGCTACGTGGGAGTGGTTTTCAGCCTCAGCTGCGAGGGAGGAGTTTTTCCCAGACAACGGATGCCCCACGGGATTCGGACAACATCAGTTCAAACATCAGAGCTGAGTTCAGCCTCCGCTGCAACGTGGGAGTTGTTTCCTTGAACTATTCTGGTACGTTATACTGAGCGCCTTTGTTTTTCATTACTTGGATCGTGTTTGGGGGGTGTTGCTATACAGTAACACTGATTAGTGTAGGGTATTTAGAAAAACCATTAACTCAACATTCCTTAGGTTCCAGTGAATTGTTGCTCCATCATATCGTTGTTTTAGTCAGAGCCTTTGCCTGCACTTGTCTCGTATCACCAATGGTATGGTGCTCTTCAATTCTTCTGTCTTGATTTATGTTACAGGAGTTTTCAAGACTACTGACTAGATTCCCATTCCTATTCCTGGGTTTTTGTCACTAGCCTCACAGGTTAGTGTTGCGGTTTATCTTGCTCACTTATACTACAGTTGTGATTCAGGTTAATAATCAATTGTGTCTCTCTTTACAGCCACGAGGTCTCGAAGGAATCCAGTCTTTCAATTAATCAATTTCTCTGTATGTTAATTTATACATCCAGAGAGATATATTAGTGGGAAGAATTCTTCTTCTACTCTACGGGGTCAAGCTTATGAAGGAGAATTCTGACATAATCAGAAGTCTCATAAATGGATCCTAACGAGACCCAGGCTAACTTGCTTCAGTTAGTGGCAGACGTGCGCACTGACATGGCTACAGCTCATGCCACTACCGAACAACAAATTCTGGAATTGCAAATGGCCATGCATCCCCCTTCTCTTCTGGTTCATCCACCCACAGCTCCTTCGGGTTTGGGTGTTGCAGCAGCACAGGCCGAGGCAGGACCGGTCTACATTACCTCACAATTCCCATTAGCTCCACCTGAGAGGTTCCATGGGGATCCCAAACACTTCAGGACATTTCTAAATCAATGCCGGTTGCACTACCTATGTAGACCAGGCTCTTTCCCAGATTCAGCAACCAAAGCCGCTTTCTTACTGTCCCATCTTGGGGGTACTGCTGCAGCCTGGGCCTACCCTCTCTTGGCGGAAGGCAGCCCATTGCTGTTCGATTGTGATGCTTTGATTGAAGCCATGGGCAAGGTTTTCTATACACAACACAAAGCTCAGGTTATGGAGTTGGAGTTGTTAAATCTACAGCAGGGGGATTCAACTCTTCTGGCTTATTTGGCCAGATTTAATCAGTTGGCTGCTGAAACTGGGTGGCCTGATGATAAAAAGGCCTCGCTGTTTTATAAAGGGTTATTCGATTCTTTAATAGATACGCTTGCTATGGTACCTGTCGTCCCGAGCACGTTTCCAGGTCTGTTGGAACTGGTTCTGCAGATTGACGCCCTTAAGGCCGCTAGAAAGGGTAAGGAGACGGGCTTGCCTTCACTCTTGTCCGTTAACCCTACTCCGGCTAAAGGAGGATCAGAGCCCATGCAGATAGGGGCAGCTACACGGGGACCCCTTTCCCAGGAGGAGAGAGATTATAGAAAGAAGAATCATTTGTGTTTCTATTGCGGTGCTTCCGATCATCTCTTGAAAGAGTGTACAAAAAAACCAATGAAGAAACAGGAAAACTTGAAAGCTCGGCAATAAAAGGAGTCCACTTGCCAAGCTCTTCCCTGTTAATGGACTCAAGTCTGGTAAATCCGTTTACAATGACAGTCACGTTCATTGTTCCCCCTGTGAATATAGTTCCAGCTACTGCAGTGCTTCATTCGGGTGCCACAGGAAATTATATTGATGCACAATACACCCAGGCGTTAGCCTTACCTATGCTGGAGAAAGACAAACCTGTGGCGGTTAATGCAGTAGATGGTTCTTCTTTGTTATCTGGCATGGTTACCCATCAAACTGTTGACCTTGTTATGGAAACTATTCATGAGCATACTGAGACCATAGGGTTCGATCTCATTTCGGCTCCACAGTTTAAGTTGATCCTTGGGATTCCCTGGCTCATACTGCACAATCCAACCATTGATTGGTTCACGAATACTATAGAATTTTGTTCGCAATACTGTGAAAACCTGTGTTGGCAGTCAAATACTCCAGTGGACAATTCATGTCGTCCGTTGCTGGATGTTGCATCCACAATCGGAGCTGTGATCACGGGGGAATTACCGAAAGAGTACGTTGAATTTCAAGACGTATTTGATGAAGGAAGTACCATGGTGTTGCCACCTCATAGGCCCTATGATTGTCCCATTGATCTCATTCCTGGGGCCAAGATACCATCTGGGAGGATTTATTCATTGATACATAAAGAAGACCAGGTTCTCAAAGATTACATTGATCAGGCCCTGAAATCTGGGTTTATCTATCCTTCTCGTTCTCCCGCAGCTTCCCCTTTATTCTTTGTTCCTAAAAAGGAAGGGAATCTTCGTCCATGTATCGACTACAGGGCTCTGAATCTAAAAACGATCAGGAATTAATATCTCATTCCACTAATTTCTGTCTTATTGGATCAGCTGGGTTCTTCAGCCATCTTTACCAAGTTAGACCTCCGAGGGGCATGCAATCTGGTCAGGATTCGTAGCGAAGACGAATGGAAAACTGCATTCAAGAGAAAATATGGCTTGTTTGAATACAGGGTCATGCCATTCGGACTCTGTAATGCTCCTGCTACTTTTCAATATTTCATAAATGATGTCTTTCATGATATGTTAGACCGATTTCTTGTCATCTACTTAGATGATATCTTGGTTTATTCAGCTACCTATGACCTTCATGTACAACACGTTACCCAGGTTTTACAATGACTTTGAGACAGTCATCTGTTTGCCAAATTGGAAAAATGTATCTTCTATGCCACTGGAGTGGAATTTCTTGGGTATGACATAATGTGCAAGGGAATCCAAATGAGTCAATCAAAGGTCAAAGCAGTTTTGGATTGGCCAATACCGACTTCGCTGAAAGCACTCCAGTCCTTTTTGGGCTTTGCAAACATTTATAGGAGGTTCATTAAGGATTTCTCTACAGTGGCAGCTCCCTTAACTGCTCTCACAAGCAGTAAAAAGTCTTTTATATGGGGAGAGGAGTGTACGAATGCCTTTGTTAATCTCAAAACGGCTTTCACAACCGCTCCTATTCTTCAACACCCTAACCCCTCTCTTCCCTTTGTGGTTGAAGCCGATGCGTCAGACATGGCTCTTGGTGCCATCTTGTCCCAGGAATGCCCAGAGACCCATGGGTTACACCCGGTTGCTTTTAATTCCCGGAAATTAACATCTTATGAGAGTAACTATACCTTAACAGAGAAGGAATTGCTGGCAGTAAGAAATGCCTTTATGATGTGGCAACATCATTTATTGGGTTCAACTGTACCAGTTCAGGTATTTACAGATCACAAGAACCTACTGGCCTTGCAATCTCTAAAGTGTTCGACGGCTCGACATGCCAGGTGACATAAATTCTTTTCAATGTTTAATTTTACCATCACATACAGACCTGGTTCATTACATACTAAGGCTGATGCATTGTCGCGTATGCATGGTATCCCGTCCTTGAACCGAGCCGATGGTCGTTTGCTTTTACCTCATCAGGTGGTATGTGGTTGTACTCTTAAACCCACGCTTCCTACAGAACTGCTGGATTGGGTGAGGAGACTTCCAGACGAGGTTAAACAATTGAATGTTGATATCATCCGGGGTCTTCCTTATGTTAAAGGTCTCTTATATTTGCCAGATGATGATAGTCGAAGGAAAGCTATGAGTTGGAGTCATGATTCTAGGGTGGCAGCACATCCTGGTACTAAGAAGACCATGGACCTACTACCTCGTTGGTGTTGGTGGCCGTCCATGGCCAAGAATGTTACGGAATACATTGCTCGCTGTTATGTTTGCACCCAGTGTAAGAATTCTAATCTGAAACCAGTAGGATTGCTACAGTCCATGCCTATTCCAGATCAGCCCTGGTATATGATATCCGTGGACTTCGTGGTAGAACTACCTTCTGTATCTGGTTTTGATACCATTTGGGTCATTATCGATTACTTAACAAAGTTGGCCCTATTTTTTCCCTGCCAGGGTGTACCAACAGCTCCTGTACTAGCGAATCTATTTCTAAAGAACTTATTCCATTTCTTTAGTCTTCCCTCGATTATTGTCTCGGACAGGGGTTTGCAGTTCACCTCGCATTTCTGGAAATCTTTGACCGCTTCTTTTGGTATAGACAATAGGTATTCAAGTTTGTATCATCCCCAAACGGATGGGCAGATGGAGCTCTTGAACTCCACCATGGAACAATACCTTAGGTGTCTGACCCATCAATACCAGGACACTTGGCTCTCGGTTCTTACTATGGCGGAATTTGCATATAATAATTCCCTGCATTTGTCTACTCAATCTTCGCCTTTTTTTGCCTTATATGGTCACCATCCTAGATCTTTGCCTTTGTCTCCTCTTCGTCCTACTAATCATCCCGCAG
This sequence comes from Ambystoma mexicanum, assembly GCF_040938575.1. NCBI lineage: Eukaryota > Metazoa > Chordata > Amphibia > Caudata > Ambystomatidae > Ambystoma > Ambystoma mexicanum. The sequence continues at coordinate 493,330,450 of NC_090936.1, read as the reverse complement.
CAGTTTCTTGTGTGGAACGATTGCTGTCTATCCGTAGCCATATTAAACAACAGTTGGAGTTGGCTCAGGAACGCACCAAACGTTTTGCTGGTGCTCATCGTTCTCCAGCCCCAAATTATAATGTGGGTGGGAAGGTATGGTTCTCAACAAAGAACTTACATCTTCCAGGCAGAAGGGCACTTTTGCCCCGATTTGTAGGTCCTTAGAAGATCACTGAGTTAATCAACCCTGTGGCGGTGCGTCTGCGTCTTCCACCAAAATGGCGAATGCATCCTGTTTTTCACGTGTCCCTCCTGAAACCATTCTACCCGAACACCACTCTTCCTTCCCGTCCATTGCCCGGGCAGGTGCGGGGTGAGAAGGAATATGAAGTTCACAAGATATTCTCCACTAAAGTTTCCAAGGGTGTTCGATGGTATTTTGTGGATTGGAAGGTATATGGTCCTGAGGACTGTATTTGGGAACCCGTGGGTCATATCCATGCCCCTCGTTTGGTTGCCGAATTCTAGGCTTCTAGGAGATGGGGTCTATCTTTTGGGGAGGGTACTGTCATGCCGCGGTACTCAAATCAGTATTCAAGAAAATCCCGGATTGCCAAATGCCCCGGTAAAACTCTTCGAGCAAGGAAGTATGGTAAAAAACACCAAGGTATTTGGCATGGTCCCTGCAGTAGGGGTTGGCGGTTACCTTGGAAACTTTGGAAGCCGTTGTCAAGGGGAAGGAGCCGGCGCTCAGGAAGTAAACGCTAGTTACATGACCTGCCCTATTTAACTCCGCCTTGTCCAGGATTCGGTGCTTCTGATTGAGCGTCTTGGTATTGTGGTTTTTTTGTGTTTCTTCGTGACATTTTTGCTAACATTTCTTGACCTGCTTTTTGGATACTCCTTGTATGCTTTGGTACCCCGAACCTCTGGTTATTTCAATCACGGCGTACGTCCCTGGATTGCCTTCTGCCTGCCCCTTGGTATGGACGCTGCCCGCTTGTGTTTTTGGACTTAGATAGACTGTTTTTTCTTTGACTTGCTCTTGCCTGGCCCTTTTTGTATTTTGGCACACTTACGGAAACTGTGGCCTGTTCTTGAGTTTCCGCGTAGCTCTGTTTCCTTTGCTTAACTTACCTTTGTGCTGCGCACCTTTGATCAGCCTCCGCTGCCCTGTGGGATTCCATCAGCCTCTGCTGCTACGTGGGAGTGGTTTTCAGCCTCAGCTGCACCACAGGATTCTTTCAGACTCCGCTGCAACGAGGGAGGAGTTTTTCCCCAGCCTCAGCTGCCCCGCGGGATTCAGACAATATACGTTGAAACATCGGAGCCAAACTCAGCCTCCGCTCAACGTGGGAGTTGTTTCCTTGAACTATTCCAGTACGTTAAACTGAGTGCCTTTGTTTTTCATTACTTGGATCGTGTTTGGGTGGGGTTGCTACACAGTAACACTGATTAGTGTAGGGTATTTGTGAAAACAATTAACTCAACATTCCTTAGGTTCCAGTGAATTGTTGCTCCATCATATCGTTGTTTTAGTCTGAGCCTTTGCCTTCACTTGTCTCGAATGGTATGGTCCTCTTCAATTCTTCTGTCTTGATTTATATTACAGGAGTTTTCAAGACTACTGACTAGATTCCCACTCCTATTCCTGGGTTTTTGTCACTAGCCTCACAGGTTAGTGTTGCGGTTTATTTTGCTCACTTATACTACAGTCGTGATTCAGGTTAATAATCAATTGTGTCTCTCTTTACAGCCACGAGGTCTCGAGGGAATCCAGTCTTTCAATTAATCGATTTCTCTGTATGTTAATGTATACATCCAGAGAGTTATATTAGTGGGAAGAATTCTTCTTCTACACTATGGGTCAAGTTTATGAAGGAGAATTCTGACAGTAGAGGAGGTCCCAAATGCAGCCCACACTCCAACCGTCCATTTTGAAGTACCAGGAACGTTCACGCCAAAATATGTGATGTATGCTGAGAAAATAAACCAACAAAGAGCTACAGTGGGGCTCTATCCAGTACCTATCAGAAGAACAGCACCTATTGAAGTACCGATACCAAGGAAACCATGGACAGTAAGGTATCCATTGAGAAAGCCATACCAACCAATAAAACAAAATGAAGATCATCTAAATAAAGTCCCTGAAGAAACCAAAAGGGTCTCAATGGAAGATGAATGGTGACGTCACAAGAACCTGGACTGACTCACATATAGAAGACATAGTGACCTGAGAATGATAAAAAGAGACGAAACACCATGAATAAAGGACATCATGAACCCATAGCTTAAGCTATGAGCACGATGAAGATATTCGACCAGTTTACACATATACATATGCTTGAAACCGCAAGAAAGCTAAGAAAATCGTGCGGCTTGCTATGCTTAGTAGAAGGATAGTGCGGCAAGCGCCACCTATACATATCTACCTCAAAAGAAGCAGGTTATATAAGTATATTTCCACTTTGCACAAGAAGCAGAATCAACCAAAAGGTTACTAAAAGGCCACACGAGAAGAGTTTCATATTTAGCAAAACCAAGAATAAAGCGGCAGAAACAAAACTCAGCAGAGGCAACCCGTGCCGGGACAACCAAGGTCGTGTCAATGGAATAGACGAACAGTAGCTACAATTAATTGAAGCAAAGAACAGAATATACTGCTCTGAAAGTTCAAGATAAGACGCCTAAGGCAGGTAGTGGGTGAAACGAAAATCAAATACACAAATTGATGAAGAAGAGACGAATTCACAGTATCTGAATCACGTGACCAGCCAAGCGAGCAGAAGTAAGACCTTCACACCTACGCATGCCAACAAGCCAGGAGAAGATATCAAAACTTCTCCAGACAGGAGATGCAGCCTCAAGGCCAACCATAGTGAAATAATTGACACATGGCCACTAAAGTGATGATTGTAACAATAATTGGAGGAAGGCCGGGGAACTGAGGGGCACCCTGCACCTGGCCGACCATTCTGTGTGCTGCTAAGAAAAGTGGAAAAGTACGAGTGGGGTTAGTGCCAACCCAATAACAATGACCAAGTAATCCAGGGTCCTATAGTCAGTAGAACCAATTAGACATCATACTTTTAGTGACGTGTGCAGTAAGGTACGGCTAAGATGCCCCACCTGACAATGTTTACCCAATCCCGTTACTCCGTTACCATATACAGATATAGTACCTATAGTAAAGTTACCTTTACCAAACCAATAGAATTGTATGCCAACTTTTAAGTGTTAAACGTCAGTGATGATGAGTTTTTAGTATAAATAATGTGTTTTTTATGGAGTTCTTTAGAGTTGTGAAGCGAGAAGGAAGATTGCACATCTGCTGATATTCATGAGGCTCCCCGTTTTTTGTACTTGTCATTAAACGGACTCCCTTTGCCAAACCGTTGAGTTGTCATAATTGATTTGGTGTTGCAGTATTAATCTGCAACCCCATCCATCTCACGGTGCCCCTATCTTGTCTTAAAGAGCTTCTGAGCGAACCCCGACTCTATGGGCCGGTTGGGGGTCTCAGAGCACACAGCAATTTCAGAGATACCTCAGAAAGCATGTTGTCCAATAAGCTCTACTTCAAGAAACTCATGATGCAGAAATATCTGGAAACACTTCGGAGGCAGTGGGGGATAGTAGTGGGAACATCTTACTCATCCTATACTATGGGGGTCCTAATTTGGGTGGTTCGTGGTACCCTTTAAGGTGGATACAGTCTTGACGGATGAGGTTGGGAGAACGGTGGTGCTTACGGGTAGATTGGGGGTGGGGTAATATGTGTGTGGTTAACTTATATGTGCCGAATGTGGATGACAAAGATTACTTTCCCGCTGTGCTGGATTTGATGGGGGGAACCAGGGAGGGGCGTTTGTATGGGGGGAGGTTCCAACTCTTTGCTGGACCCAGACTTGGATAGTACAGGAAAATGTGGGCCTGCTGAAACAGCAGGCAGCGGCGACACTGCAGGGGGTAGTTGAGAGCTTGGATTTGGTGGAGTTGTGGCGGGAGGTGCATGGGCTTGAATGGGGCTCTCACTCTCGCCTTTATTATATATTTGTGGGTACAGAGGACTTTCACTCCTTTGATGGAAAGGAATACTTGGGACGGACCCTGTCAGACCATTCCCCCCTGGTGGTGCAGCTGCAAGGACTGCAGCGAAGATCACTGAGGTGGTAGTGGAGCCTACAGGCAGTGGCCCTGGAGGATGCGGCGTTCAAGGGTACTCTGCGGGAGGAGATAGTGCGGTTCTCTGATGTCAACGAGGGGTCATTGGAGACAGCCAGGACCCTCTAGGAGGCATTCAAAGCTACTATCAGGGGGATCTGCATATCTAAAGTAACTGGGATAGGATGGGAATTACAAGACACGTTAAGAAGGATCGAAGGGGAAGTGGCAGATCTGAAAAGGAACTGGGCAGTAGGGCGGCAGACAGGGGAGGAATTGGCTCAGGCACCGGCTTCTCATCGTAAGACGCAGACTTCACTATCAAACTTTGAGAGCAGACTATGGGGTGTGTAGATTCACGGGGAGGGAGACAAGGCAGGGAGATTAGTGGTTTGGCTGCTCCGTCAGGACCAACCGCAGCACACCATCATACAAATTTGGAGGGAGTTGGGAGAACTGACTTGCACCCAGGAAGGGATGAATGAAGCCTTCCAGCTTTTGTATCAGTCTCTATATACAAGTGAGGGGACATATTCCTCGAGGGAGGCGAATAAGTAACTAGAGTGGATTCATGTGCCGGTCCTGGCCGCAGATCTTTGGGAAGGGTTGGAGGGGCCAATTGAAAAATCGGCCATAAGTGGAGCGCTGCAGTCGATGAAAAACAGTAGACCTCGGGAAGCGATGGTTTCCTGGTAGAGTTTTACTGTGAAAATGCAGATATTCTGGTTCTGCAGTTTAAGAAAATTTACAATGAGGTTTTTGAGGCAGGGATTCTTCCTGCTTCAATGAGGGAGGCAGTTGTAACAGTCCTATTAAAGGAGCAGAAAGACCCCTGGACTGTGCATCTTATCCTATTTCATTATTGAATGTGGATGGGAACGTTTTAGGTAAGATCTTGGCCACGATTGTCTGGGGCTAGTACATCCTGATCATTGCACATTTATTGGGGGCTGAAACACAACTATGAATATCTGTTGCTTGCATCACATTATGAACCAGGTTACAAATTTGGAAGGGTAAATGGCTTTGGCATCCTTTGACACAATGAAGGCCTTTGACTCTCTAGAATGGAAATGGCTGTTTAGAGTCCTGGGAGCCTTTGGGGCTAATATCTGCGGATGGTTACTGCTGCTGCATAATAGACCGGTGGCGATGGTGACAACAAATGATTGGCTATCACAGCAGTGGACGCTAAGCAGAGGGACGCAACAGGGGTGCCCGGTCTCACCAGTCTTATTTCTAATGGCACTGGAGCCGCTAGCGCAGTTTCTAAGGAAGGAGATGAGTGAAGAAGGGATACTAGCGGGAGGGGTGCGACATGTAGCAGACGAGCTGCTGCTGGCAACATGCATATGCTGCTTGAAAGATTAGGACGTTTCCGGATGCTATCCGAATTTCTGATCAATACAGAAAAATCGCTTCTTTTTCCACTGGGGCTCTCTGTGGCCGCAATCTCGCTAATCTCCCGAATTGGGGGATACGTTAGTAAGGGGAATAATTTTCGTACCTGGGAATCCACATTTTTCACGACATAGAGGACACAATTGTGTATAATATGGGCAGGGCATTGTCAGGGATAAGGGACTCAGTCCAATTCTGGAAAAAGCTACTGCTATTGTTGATGGGGAGGGTGGCACTTTGCAAAATGGTGATACTCCCAAGGTTACTCTATTCTCTTACTAATATTCCCTACGCAATCAAAAAGGTACTCTTCAAGATGCTGGGCGGGAAGGTTGGGGAACTGTTGTGGCATGCAGGAGGGGGGTCTCAATTTACCAGACTTTGAACTGTACTATGGGTAGGGATTTCTGGTCTGAGAGAGAGGGGCTGTCGGATGGTGGAGGATTTGATCGAAGATGGGAGGTTGATGTCATTTGTGGAGTGGAGCACTCGCTATGGGGTCCCGAAAGGGCATTTTTTAACGTATGGAGTGGTTACTAGAAGGTTGGCTGCAATATGGGAAGTGATACCTGAGGAACCAAGCGTAAGCCTGCAGATGCAGGTGTTGCTCACGCAGGAGGGGGAGGGCTAAAATCTCCTGTATCTACCAGGCAGCGTGGAGCGAGCTCCCATTGGAACTGGGAGGTAAAAGCAAGTGGAAGAGGTATATGGGCTGTCAGATATCCAAGGGGGAATGGACCACAATTTGGGAGGTCCGTAAGGTCTCAAGGAACGCTAGGTTTCAATGTATTAAATTTAACATACTATATAGAGTCTATGTGACCCTGGAAACAGTTCATGCAATGAAAAACAACCTTAGTCAAGACTGCCCTCTATGCAGGATTGGGCTGACGGGGAACTGCCGCATGGTATGGGGATGCACTGTCATTACACAGTAATAGCCATTGCCTGGAAGAAGCCACAAAGTCCGTCAGTAGTGCACAGGATGGAAGATGTCTGCAGGCGGGGGATGGCGGATTTACATATTTTACAGAAAACCAGGACCCCAAGCAGGAGGAAGGGGTTACGGTGGACTGGAGCCAGATGTTAAATGATGTGTGCTCATCAACAGACTTGAAGCCCCCATGAAGGGCGGGGGTGGAGTGGGAAACGTTGCAGAGGTGGGGGTGAAAGTACCGGGGGAAGGGAGAATGATTGGGAAGACGGGGGAACCTTGGAAAGGGGGACAAATGGGAAGTGGTTGCTAAGCTCTGTTCTTGACCGAATGTTGATACCAGCTTTTATACATCCTGTTTTGTGTTCTGTATACCAAAGGAAAACTCAAATGAATAAATGTTCAAGAAGAAAACAAGGGGGGGGGAGGGAAACGAAGGGAGGGGACTGTTGATACGGGGAAAGGGTAGGGGTGGTTACTGTTTGTTATTCATGCAAAATGGTAATAAAAATACATGAAAAAAACAAACATGGCAGCACGCGTTTGACTCACTAGCACTATAATTCTCATACTTTTTATTAAGGGGGATGGTGTAACGCATTATGTTAGAGCTTGTCACCTGTTGCTTCGTAGCCCCCTCTCACAAACATACATATGTACGCTTGTATATGCAATACTCTAATGTGTCATAATACTGTTTTCTGTGATTCTCATGATGCTGCAGGGTTTAGAGGGTTCTTTTGTACCCCCTTATACACCCGATGCATGGCAAGAAAGAAGGGACAACAGAAGTTGTATTTGGAGGAGCAGCCAGAGTAGACTGCAGAATAGTAAAAGAGAAGACGCGGGTGACCGAAGCAGAAAAATACACCCTTGTGATAAGACGGCCACCATCATACTTGCCTAAACTCCAGGTTTAACCCGCAGACTCTGGTGGGGGCCTCATTACGAGTTTGGCGGCATGGAGCTATTAGCTATTCCGAGTTCGGAGGGCCTGGTAATTCCTCCCTCTGGGAACCCTGGGCCGGACCTTCCCCATTCCCATCTGAGCCCCCATAGGGCTCAATCGGAAGGGGAGAGGGAGCTAACAACGGGTGGATTACGACGGCCCGTTGTTAGCTCCCTCTTCCCCTCGCGGGACCCAGCAACGACACCTGGTTTTACTAGGCGTCCTTAAAGGGTCCCGCGAAGGGACCACGTAATTTCGCGGGACGGGTTTAACGGGTCCGCCTCCATTAGTGGAGCCCGTTAACCCTTTCCACGAAGGTCATGGGTTTTCCGCCACCGGTTCACAGTTGCTGCAGCTTCGCCCATGCCACCATCCGATTGGCTACAAAACACCGCTGCTGGTAGCCAATCGGGTGGCGACATGGGCGGGACCCAGTAATGCTGTGAATTTGAACTCTGTCAGTCCTCACCTGTCCTGCTGCTCTCACTCCTCTTGTTAGCCTCCTCTTTTAGTCACCTTAGAGGCTGCGCATCACCTCCGTCTCTACCTGAAACTGATATTGAGCTTACCAGCTTTTACAGTCTGTTCTCGCATACCTCGTGTCTTGCCCAATTGTATCCGGAATCCTCCGCTGATTAGCCTGAGGTATTAATAATAACTACAAACTAAAGGCACAGCCGAGGGTGTCTTTACTGGTCGGGCGATGTTGATATCTTTCCTGCTTTTAACAATGTGGTAGAGTCCATTCAACCCTTTGTTACCAAATCAACCAAAAGTGTAAATAAACATGCAACAAAACCCGATCCTTGGTATGAAGAGGAGTGTAGGATAGTGAAGTCTGACATCCTGATCTGTTTAAAAAGACGGCAGAGCCCAGATAGGGCCGAGCTGAGATCCCTCAGGGTGTCCTACAAATCCCGGATAAAGTAAAAAAGAAGGTAATGGGACAAAAGGCAGGAAGCCTCACAAGCCAGAGATTCTCGCATGTTTTGGAGGTTAGTGAGTGGGAATAAAGAGGGGCATGATAGGGGTGTGGTGGTCGACATAAGCCCCAACACCTGGAAGAAACACTTCTAGGACCTTTATGGTAGGGGAGATTTGCCAGCTGATCAGTGCACTGACCAACAAAACGAGGATAGAGGGAAGGACATCGACCCAATCTACTTAGAGTTATGGGAGGTGTGCAATGGAATATCAACCCAGAAGTGGGGAGAGGCACCTGGTCCAGATCTAATCCACATCGATTTAATCAAAGATGAACCAATGGCATGGCCGCCCATCCTAGGGCTTCTTTTTAATACAAGCCTCGAGCTTAGTAGGGTTCGCCCTTCCTGGTAAAATGCAACAATAATCCCAATTTACAAGAAGGGAGGGAGGACTCAGTAAACTTCAGGCCAATTTCTTTGCGTTGGGGAAGGTTTTGCCAGAGCCATCTATGAGCATCTACAAGAGTGGGCAATACAGGGAAATGTGATTGACCAATTGCAAGCTGGGTTCCACCCTAAAATAAGTACAATGGACTAGGTATTTCACCTCCACATGATCACTCAGAAATATGCGGCCCTGAAAAAGATGGAGGTATTCTCTGCCTTTGTCGACCTGAGGACCGCGTTCAACAGGTTCACAGGAGACACTGTGGGCAATATTGACAAAAAGAAGGGTCCCCACGGGTCACCTACGGATCATAATTCAACTCTACTTCAACAATTCTGCTTCAGTCCGCTGAGGGGAGAACTCACAGAATCATTCAGGGTAACCATAGGAGTGAGGCAGGGATGTATCCTTGACCCCCTCCTCTTTCTGATATATATTGACGAAGTAGTTCATTATGTGAGGACGAAATGCCTTGATTGCCCGAAGCTGGGCCAAGAGGCCTGCCCAATACTTCTCTTTGCAGACGATGCAGTCCTTTTATCAACATCTGTAAAGGGGCTTATGACCACCCTTGAGGTTTTTGCTGAGAAATGCTTGGATTTCCACCTAGAGATCAACATGGAGAAAGCAAGCTATTGGTTTTTTGTCCAAAATTCAGTAAATTTGTGAAACATAGGATGGCTGTTAATAACTCCCCCCTTGAGCAAGTGAAGCAATATGATTACCTAGGTGTGAGATTTAACGGCCAATGTAACTGGCCTTTGCAGATGTCAAAATCTAGTCTGGCCTTGGAAAAATATGGGGGGGCAGTACTGAGATTCTTCTATACACATGGCCAAGGCCCCATCTCACCTGCCATCACAATGTACACAGCCAAGGCAGCAGCCAGATATGGGGCTGAAATCTGGGGCCACTCGGCTAACAATAATTTGGGTCTGGTAGAACGATCCTTCATGAAAAAACATTTAGGGTTGCCAAAATCATGCCAGAGTATCCCCATCTATTTAGAATTGGGCATCGGACCAATCCAGAAAGAGGTCTTATTTCGACCAGTATTTTATTGGCTGAGGTTGTGGTTGGTTCCAGAGTTGAAAACCTATCGTGAAGCTACTATCCATTTACTGGAGGCTGAGGGTAGTAGATCCTTGCCTTGGTTTCAACATGTGAAAAAACTCCTGGTACAAATGGAATTGGGAGGCCTTTGGCTTAATCCCCAGGGTATAACCCCAGGAGATCTCCCAAAAGCTAAAAACATCTCACGGAGACTGATTGAGGTAGAATTGGCCAACTGTTCTATGAGTCTATGGGTCTCATTACGAGGTATGCCGGTAAGGCAAAAACAATGCCGGTATGGTAATACCGGCATTGTTTACCGTCCTGTTGCATTCCGACCCGCAAACCAGGTATTAGCGGCACACTAAAAAATGATGCCGCTATTAGCGGCAAAGGCACGTACACGCGCCCCTTCAGGGAGCAAATACCGGCATGCCGGTAATAGGGGGTAATTCCAACCCACGCATACATGCAAATACCGGCATCGCGAAGCCGGAAATCACGGGCTGCACGATGCCGGCCATACAGGCATCGCGGCCCACCCGCAAACAGCAAGTAGGATACAAGGCAGCTGCCACAGGTGTGCACAATCCCCACAGGTGGAGTCAATGGAAGCTGTGCCAGTATAAACTGAGCACCCCCACACACCACAACCCCCCCTACAGGTGTAGGCAATGTAGAGTGGCCCAGTACAAAAGGAGCACACCTACACACCACACCCTTTCCAACACGAAAATGCTACCACTAGCTGTTGCAATCATGGCGCTGGAGGACATGTCCATACTGCTACAACTACAGCAACAACAGCAACAACAACTACAGCAGCAACAACAGGCAGCACAGAGGAGACGCAGGAGGAGAAGGAGGGTGAGACAGGCCCAGCAATTACCACCAGCGCAGCCAGCAGTTCCTCGTAGGCAACCACCAATCCCTCGCACCTGACCCAGCCCTTTTAACTTAACCCCTGAGCAGATCCACACCCTGTACCGGTTGGACCGTGACACCATCACCACCATAGTGGACATGATACAGAACGACATTGCCAGCCTCATAGAAATACACACTGCAATCCCCCCACTACTAAAGGTGGTGTCTGTGCTCCACTTCCTGGCCACAGGCTCCTACCAACACACAGTGGGCCAGCTGCATGTCATTTCACAACCACTATTTTCACGCATGTTGAACCAAGTGCTGGATGCCATCCTGAAACACAAAAGCAGCCACATATCCCTACCACAGACTGCCCAGGAGATAGCCGACACCAAAGTAGGCTTCCATGCACTGGCAGGCAAGCCCAATTGTGTTGGTGCCCTCAAATGCACCCATGTGGAATTGGTAGTCCCCCATGCCATAGAGGCGGTGTACCGCAATCGCAAGCAATACCATTCCATCAATGTGCAAATGGTATGTGACTCCAGCAAGATCATCACACATTGCTGCGCCCGATTTCCCGGATCAGCACATGATGCCATGGTACTGTGCAACTCCACGCTACCATGTCACATGGAGCGACATGCTGGACCACGTGCCTGGCTGCTTGGTGAGTTGCACAACTGTCCCATGGCAGTGCTTTGGGGTACTGATGTGTAGGGATGCATAAGGGGGGGTATACTCCACCTGGGTGGGAAAGCAGGGGGCATACTCCACCTGGGTGGGAAAGGGGGGCGTCGTACTCCACCTGGGTGGCTTTTGCCGGTGATTGGAGAATGCATGCAGAGCTAAACACTCCTGACCTGAACCGGCCAAACTGAACATGACACATCACTGGGCCACATTTCACAAATTATGCATATCAATGACAACAAGTAAGAGGCACAACCAGGCCACCATGGTGATGGCAAGCAATGCATGAATGAACAGGATGGCAACTGTGGCAATGTGGTCAGTGTGACCATGCATAGTGAAGAATGAACAGCATGAATTGGAGGCTAAACATTCTTGCACTACCACAGAACATCTGCCTCAGCATGCATGATTACACCCTGCATCATCTATTGAACACCATCCAGACTGCCACACCTCATGACAGTGTAGATTGCATCTAGGTGACATTTTTGAATGCGTACAGGGACATGTGCATGCCCACACCAAATAGCTGCCGCCATGACTGTGCTCCCTGAAGGTGGTAGGTCAGAGTGACACACACACACCTATTTGTATCTGCATGCAGGTGATGGAGGATATCCCTTGAGGCCGTGGCTAGTTACCCCTGTGCGGAACCTGCAGAACAGCCATGAAGAGGAGTACAATCGTGTGCACACCTGTACCCGTGTTGTGATTGAGCAGACCTTTGGCCTATTGAAGGCGCGGTTCCGCTGCCTCAGCAGGTCTGGTGGGGCACTCCAAGATAGGCCTGAGAAGGTGGCAAAGATCACCATGGCCTGTGTCATGCTGCACATGTGCGTCCGGATAAATGTACCACTGCCACCTGACATTGACATGCATGGCCCGGGAGAGGATGATGAGGACGGAGACGGAGGTGAAGTACCCCCCTGCCAGTACGTGATGCACGGGATGGCCATGCTGTACGCCAAGCACCAATTCACGAATACTTCTGAAACACAGGGACTATGATAGACATGTGTCAGTGACACATTGGCTCCATGTGGACATGCACACTTATATTGTTGGGAGTTGGCCACTGAACACCATCACACATTAAATGAACATGCACAAAATCAAGAATGTCCAGCCATTGAATTCTTTGCACACAATGGGTGTATTTTTCAAACAGGCAACAATGTGAACACTCCCCCTCCCCCAACCCCCAGTGAACTCCCTAACTCACCCTACACACCCCAATAATCCCCAGTGAACTCCCTAACCCACCCTACAAACCCCAAATGTCCCCAAATGTACTCGAATGATTGTTCCCTTCACCAACATCCATGTGTCCCACTCCCATTGTCTGGCCACTCTACTTCTTGGCCTTTTTGTTATCCGGGGGTGGCATCTCTGAATGCCGTACACTCCTCCGGGTCATTCGCACAGGGCTTGTGGGGGCTGAGGTTGCAGGTGTTGTATCGGAGGATGTGTCAGAGGCAGGTTCCACGCCTGCTCCAAGGCGTGGCCGCTGCATATGGAGCAGGATGGACATTAGGACTTGCGTTACTGCCCCCAGACAGTCCCTCATGAGGAGTGCAGACACGTTAACGGCAGCAGTGTTCACAGCAATGGCCGCTGTGGTCTCCCCAATGGCATTAGCAATGGCCCTCCTAGTGTCCTCCCCATCGGCAATATACTGCCGCATGAGATCAAGCATTGACTCCTGTCGTACCTCCACCCTCGACAGGCGAGCCTCAAAGGTGTTGGTGGTAGCTGGAGTGCTGGTGGCTGAAGTGGTGGTGGCTGAAGTGGTGGTGGCTGGAGTGGTGGTGGCTGGAGTGGTGGTGGTTGGAGTGGTGGTAGCCGGGGTGGTGGTAGCCGGGGTGGTGGTAGCCGTGGTGGTGGTAGCCGGGATGGTGGTAGCCGGAGTGGTGGATGGTGCATGCATGGGGCCCAGATCCAGGGTGCTGTCCTCCTCGAAGAGGCACATGTCAGAATCTCTGAGGTCGGAGTCGTGGAGGCAGGCATCGTCACTGCTGTCGGCCTCCATATGGGGTGGGGGGTGGTCAGGGGGCTTGGGGTGGGTGTAGTGGACACGACTGTGACACCCTCGGTGTCCACATTTGCATCCACAACGTCCGCGGTGGTTGGTGGTGCAGGAATGGAAACCCCTCCCACTGTTGTGGGTGTCTGCTACTGGTCTTGATGTGTGTGGCCCACACTGGCAGCAGGTGTTTTTTGCTGGGTTTCAACCTGGTCTGGCACACTGCCTGTTGGTCTGGCCCGTTTCTCTGGCTGGTGGGGGTGGTGGCAGTGGCCCTTGTCCCATGGCGTGATGTTGATGCCCTTGCGCCCCTCTCCTGACTGGCATCTTCCTCATTGGTGCCTGGGGGTTAGAAGAGATGCAGCTCATCAGTGATGGTGTCACATGCAAGCGACATACTATTGCGCTGTGATATATTCATACATTCTTGCATCCATTTATTACAGAGGTGTGGCAATTGGTGTTCTGAGGGGGCATGTAGGCTATCAATGCATGGCAGGTGGCATGCCATTGATATGGGGTCTGTGTGTTGGATTACATGGGCACAGTCGTGTTATGTTGCCCGTGTGTTGGTATTGGGATTGGCACTCAGCATGCATTTGTGTGTGGCAGGGTGTGGCACGCATTCTTGACTGGATATGTTGATGTGGGTCTGCGACATGCATTGGCTTGCCTAGTCTCACTTCCACGTCACTTGTGCTACGTCATGGTTTCCCCTACAGGGATGTGCAGGGTCACTCACCTCCTTCTGGGGATGATACGGCGCCCATCTCCATCTCTCCAAATCCCTCTATTGACTCAGGATCAGTGAATGAGCTGGCAGTCTCCTCCCAGGGCATCAGCTTTGCCGATGAGTTTGGCCCCCGCCTGTCGCCATGGCCGCCCTCCTGTTGACTGCCAGGATGTTCCTCACCCTTAAGCGGAGATCGTCCCACCTCTTGCGGCAGTCATACACAGTACGTGGGATGGTCCCCACGGCCGACACCCTCTGGGCAACCTCCTGCCAGATTTGCTTTTTCTTTATCTGGGCAGCATGCTTCATGTCATTTGACTTGATTATGTCTGCATGTGCAGCCAGAGTGTCCGCCAGCATGTTGAGCTCAGCGTCAGAGAAACGCTGTTTCCGCTTCCGGGTGGCCTTGGACATCCTCAGGGTTTTCTGACGCAGCATGACACGAAAAGACTGGTGGTTAGGGAGGATAGCAATGGATTGTGTTTTTAAAGATGGCCGCCGGCCCATTTCTACTTCCTGCGCGATGACGTTATTTCCGGGTCCGGTTTTGCGAACTCGGTATTAGCATAGTGGTATTAAAAAGCAGACTGGAGAGGGTGCTGCAAGCAGCAACAGAAACAGGATTCAAAAGCCAAAATGAGTATTTTCAGGAAAGGTTAAAAATGGGTAACAGGAGCACAAGAACAAACTCCCAGTGGAAGCAGTTGACTGACAACTGCTTCTGTTCAAAGTGAGCTTATAAAGGCCCTCCCAGCCAGCAGGCCAACAGGGTAGAGCTGATCGCAGACTCTGGCAGCTGTGTTCAAGCCCAGCCCTGATTTCAGTAGCCTGCAGCAGTGGTTTCTTTTAAACTTTATTTTTGGTATTTTCCAAACAGAAACATACAAATCCCACATACAGTGGGTAAACAATAACATTTGCCTCTAGGTTCCTGTGCCCGGTCCACCCGCCTCCCTTCTCATTGTTCCATGTTCGTGTTAGGCCATTTCGTCGTGGTGTGGTCAATGTGGTGCAGTTATTTTGAGTTGCGAATGTTCATTGCGTGACTGTCTCCTCTTTGCTATGCTGGTGATTGTGAATTAGAATTAGTTGGTATAGATAACAAGTATGTGACATAGGGACCCCATATGTCAGGGGGTCGTGCGTGCAGGGGCAAGGTTTTAGTAAATTCTGATTCCACTTCCTGGCAATACAGTATGTCTTTTTCCCACCCGCTAGATTGGGGGCAGGCCCACGTCCCCATGTCATTGCGATTTTCCTACGTGCGAGCACAAGCAGGACCCCCGCAAGTTTCCTAGTCGCCGCTGATAGATGCTTCATCAGTCTCAGGAGGGCGACAGCTGGAGTGGGAGACGGCTCTTCTCCAATGATCGAGGCCGTTACCTGGAGAACCTGGGACCAGAACCGGGCGACCGCAGGGCAGCTCCAGGCGAGGTGGAGAAAGTCAGCTGCCGGTGTTCCGCACCTCTCGCATGCGGCTTGGGATTCGGGTTGTTGTTGGCATTTTTTGGCTGGTGTGTGGTAGGTTTGGTGTAGGTAATTGAAGTGCACCTGCTTCAGACGTGTGTTCAGTGCCACTTTTTGTGTCTGTCAAAGGACATATGACCAGTCCTCGTTAGCTATTGTGGTTTGCAGTGCTCTCCCCCAGCGTTTTTTCATGCGGTTATCAGTGTGTGTGGTGTCAGTTAGTAGGGATTTATAGATTTGGGACACCAGTCTGCCCTCGCCTTCTGCCTGGATCACACCATGTACCACATGAGCGGTTGTTGTGGGAATGATGGAAACAATGTTTGCAGTGTATGTCGAAGCCTGAAGTAGACAAATGTGTTGAGGGATGTGTTACCTCCTTTCTCCTTTGCCAGCTGGGGTGTCATGAACATGTCTTCATGTTTGCCTGAGTCTCTGGGGTTCACCCATTGATGAAAGACTTTTTCTGAGGTGAGAGGAACTCCTGGTATGAATTTGATTGGCAGTAGGGGCGAGAACCTAATTTGAGTCCCGTACTTCCGCTCAATTCTCTTCCAGATTGCGTATGTAGACAGGACCACGCTCATCGTGTTATGTGGTACCGTCATGTGCCCGATGATTACTGCCCTCAACAGATAGGGAGAGGCAAGGGCGCGTTCTACCTGCACGTGGGGGCGAATGAAGTGTGTGGCGTACCAGTGACTGAGGTACTGTGCCTGGACTGCCCAATAGTACCGTTCTAGGTCTGGGAGCCGCAGCAGTGGTTTCTAATTAAGGGCTCTCCAGCTCTCTGCAGCCTAGCTTGCAGTAGCTTGGAACAGGTGAATGCAACCAGGTCCTCTGCAGCTCTTAGTAGCTTGCTGCAAACAAATGTATTTAGTATGTCTCCTCTGGACAGCATACATGTGCTAGAATGCACCTGCTGGTTTAACCCAAAAGCCGGAATGGAACATGAAATTAGATTGATCCAAAACTGCAGCGGTAAAACAAGTAAATAAATGCAGACTCAGTTTGCAGGTTTTAACTTTGCAAGTACACCATAAACAGAGTCTCTGAATGTGCGTATGTAGCGGTGCTGGGTGGCAGGTGAGAAGGATCGTGACATCAAAACACTTTGCAAAGAGGCTCTTGCAAATCTATCATTGACTACATTTATGTAGATGCAAATACCTTCAATGTGGTTACCAAGTTTGAAGTTCTAAAACAGTGCCATAGTGACCATGGTTTGCTAATTGCTTACTGGTTTTGCGATGCAGTAGCTCCTATGTCTCTGGGTCGGCGTTTTATGCTCTCTTTGCAGATTAACTACTTTAGGACCAGATTTCGATGGAACCAACAGGCTTTAAAACAAACATTTTAATGAGGACATTTTGAGGACATTTTGAAGATCGGAGTGGCCCCCTGATGGTCGGGAGAACCATACACCTCCACCCTGCAGTTGTACGAGATTCACTCTTGTACAACTACGCATAATTACTTTACACCTAAACATGAGTTTAATAGGGAAGCCCAACAGCATAAAGCAATATTTCGTAAACAGAAAAAATCAGCTTCATCATTGCTGGTGCATATGAGATCTAAAATGATTCAAACACTGAAAAGTAATTATAGAAATTGGATCAGGACCTGTAGAGCTTGTTTATACCAATAAGACAGAGAAGCGATGTTGAAGGCCGTGGGTTCCAAAAATATATCAGAGATCTGGTCCCTGCTTAACCTTGCTAATCACTCCAAATAGTTACCAGTTCAGATTAATGGGGTTCTAGAAACTGAGTGGGTCTCATATTACCATGCTTTGTATGCTAGAACCGACTCAGCGGAGTCTAAAACATCTTATATCTCATCATGCGCTGAGCAAATGCATATACAAGAGGAAGACGTTCTATACTACATACTAACCTCCAGTAGTTTGAGGGCACCGGGTCCAGATGGCCTAAATAACTAGATGTTCAAGCAGCATCCGCAGCTATGGGCCGGTATTCTTTATAACATTTTTGTCCACGTCATTTCGACCAATGTTATTCCAGATTCGTGGCGTAGATCTGTCATAGGAACCATTTTCAAGAGAGGTGATCGGTCCTGTCCCTCCAACTACAGGCCGATCACCCACTTAGAAGCCCCTGGGAAGATCTTTTCGCGTTTTATTCTTAGAGACTTTAACAGTTGGGTGTCGACCTACTCCAAACGCGATACATGCCAGACTGGGTTTATTGCAGGTGTAGGTACCTCAGTCAACCTATTAACGATCACGTCCATCATTAAATACCATCAACTAATCAAGCAACCATTGTACTTTGTATTTATGGACTTACGTGCCGCAGTCGATTCTGTGTATGGAGAACTCCTCTTGGAAAAACTGGTTTGTGAGAGTTGTCCTTCATATATCATTGCACTCATTAGCACTTTACATACCAACACCAGCATACAAGTCAGATTACCCCTTGAAGGCATTTTATCAACATCTATTAAGACCTACAGGGGACTGAGGCAGGGATGCGTTCTTGCCTCAGCTTTGTTTAACTTTTGTATATCTGACATTAGCAAGGCCTTCAACGGAATAATAACGCATGCCCCAAAGTTAGCATCCAAGACCATTCTAGCTCTGCTCTATGCTGATGACTTGGTGCTCATGTCCAAGACCCCGCAAGGTCTACAAAACATACTAGATGCTCTCTTAGTTTATGTCAAAGAGAATCTATTGACTATTAATTTGGAAAAAAACAAAATTCTGATATGTAATCCTAACAAGAGAAGCATTAATAAAAACATTAAATGGTTTGTACAAGAGAAGCTCTTGGAACGTATGCATCAATATACGTATTAGGGTGTGATGATATCTGATGTTAAGAATGTGGCGCAGATGACAAATTGGAGTACTAAGCTAGACATGACTATCTCTCAAACAATCATCATCCAGGCCAAATATGGCAAGTTCTCAAAAACACCAGCATTGACATATTTTTGGCAAAAAGTTACACCCATTATATTATTTGGTTCTGAAACGTTAGACATCTTATCAGAAACCCTATGGTGTAGATTTGAGGCTAGATACTGGAGACGCATTCTAGGTCTTCCAAAATGCATTCCAATTGCTTGGATTGGGAATGAATTAGGATTGACATCCATGTGTGTGCGATATTTGTGGCAATTGATAGCTTTATGTAGGAAGTGCCTATTGGCAAGTGGATCAAATATGTTCACAGGGTCTCTTCCAAACATATTCTGTCGGCTAAGGATAAATTTGCCTGCAAATGGCGCCAAGAAGCGATTAATGCGTTCGCTCATGCAGATGCCTCAGTTAGTGACCTCATGCAGAACCCTTCCCGAATAAAAATCAAACTGTTCCAACGGGATTGGATTAGAACTAGGGAAAAATGTTTGTTTTATCTTGACTTTGATGGTAACTTTTTTCTTCACAAGAAATATAGTACAGCTGAGCCGTATATGATTAAATCTCCATCACCTAGTCATAGATCTGATTTCTTATGACTCAGATTTAATTTATGGCCTCTAAAAAGGTGTTAGCGAAAGGCAAAATCATTTCCCCGCTTGATCATTTTTGTTGTTGTTGCAAATTTAAACTCAACCGGAGACTCTTCGACATTTATTGGTGGAATGTAGAGCTCTGGGTGACAAACATTTTCAACATTTGAACCCATCTGTAATAGAATTCAAAGAAATAACGTCTGATAGATTGTGGCAGATGTTTTTGTGTGGAATGTCCACCCCACTGAGAATTGGTGCACTTAGATTTTTTAAAAGACTTGAAGTTGAATGATGGGTAAATCAACTGATTGAAAGATATGCCAATTACTTTCCGGCTTGTGGTTTTAACTTGTTTTATTAATGAACTTGTAAATTGTTGTAAAATCATTTTTGCTTTTTGTATTATGTTTATAGTAAATTATTGTAAAGTTGATATTTCAGCTAAAACAATTAAAAAAAGAAACAAGGAATACATCAACACGTCCCAAATCATCCTCTATTATTTTTCAGCTCAATTTGTATACAGCTTTTATGGTCCTGGATGCTCTACTCCTTTGTTTGTGACAGACTATCTATGGTTTAGCCCCTAGCTATTGGTGGATGCTTCGGTGCTCATCATATCTTTGTTGCAAGTCCTGCACTGTATTTATATGATATATACTGTGTTTATTGGGTTTTCATCATCTTTATTCTGCTTGTTTTTGCAGGCAGCTCACTGTTCACGTATCCACTCTAGCCGCTTTAGCAACAGCCAGCCAGGTGAGCCCATCCCTTTGGGTAAGTAACCACTAGTGACTGTATATCTTCAATCCAGTTAATTTGCCATTACTGTTAGACTCAGCATTTTATAGACCCAGCTGGATATTGTTCTCTTTTTTGGGCAGGGAGGTTATGGTGTGGCTCGGGAACAGTCAAATCTGAAAATGCTAACATCGATCTAATGGAAAGCACTTGTTTCTTCTTAATGAAATGCTAGTTTGAATGTTGGCAGCCAGGTTACTTAGACCTACTGTGATAAAGGCTGTAATCCGATGCCCATTTAAGGTAATTACATTTTTTAGGAGAGAAATGGATAAAAAAAAAGAAAGGGCACACCGCTGGGAGAGACGGCGCCACAGTCTTGCGGCCCCGGGCCGGATAACAGTCATCGAGACTGGGAAGTGAGGGGAGCGGAACACGGGAATGCCGCCCCCTCCCATGGCCCGGATAAGGCAGATGACGGGCTACCCCCCCCCCCACTCCTGGGACGGCGGGAAACCTAAACTGGTGCCGAGGAGCGTTTTTTTTCCAACGCTTTTACTCGGTGCATCCTGTGGGGTGGGCCACGACGCTGTCCACCCTGCCTCCCCCGAGTACATCTCAACTCTTTGCGTGCTACGACGGCAGACAGAACACCCGGTGCCAGCAACCACATGGGGGCTATGAAGAGCGGCAAGGGCACATTCGAGATGGCCGCACTCCCACATCCAGGAAATTGAGGTATTGAGTGGCAGACCGGAGGGCACTGAGAGGCCAGGCTCAAGTCCACCAGCACAACTGAGAGGGCCCTGGCCAGGCATGGCCTGCTAAGGGCACAGGAGAGAAGAAGGGAACCCACCTGAAAAAGCTATGTGAGGGTGGCCAGAGCAACACAAGAGACGCCAAGCAACAACCCGCTATAGAGCGCACTCACTTGTGACATTGGGGGGCAGTTGGTGGCCCAGTAGGCACACAAAGGATCGAAGACACCCGACCCGGGTCCGGGGATACAAGAGCAAGCCACGATTGTACAAACAAGAGGAAGCCACAGGGCACTCCGGGAGGGGAAGCATAGTACAGAGAGTCGCGAGAAGAGACAGTGAGGCCGAACCGTGCACCTGTGGCTGTAGGGCACATGGGGACACATCTCGGTCTTTGCATGGGCTCAGGGCCCCTCCGAACTACAAGGGATTGGGACCATGCCGGATCACGAGTAGGACCGGGAGTTACACCGACAACGCCGGCACACCCCATGAAGGTGAGGAGATAGGGCGGGATGATTTGGTGGAGACGTGGATGGCTCCACCACTAGGCTCGAAGACACAGTCCACCCAGCCCTCGGGGGACCGACATAGGCTCCACGTTACACTGAGACCCAAAGCAAAGCATAGCTAGGAGGAGACTGTCAGAAGGGAGTCACCTCCAGGATCGCCCTGCCCCTCTAGAGCCACCAGACCCCTCGCAGCACCTATCTCACACCTCCGACACCAGAGCCGCCACGACCGCAGATAAGGTCCCGCAGACAGGTGAAGGCAGCACCAGGCTCTAGAGACGTCGCCGACACAGACTCCCAGACCCCCTGCCTGGGAACGTCTGGGAAGACCATTAATAAAGACCGGATTAAGACGAGCATAGCAAGGTGAAGGCCTAGACTCGACGAGGAGGCCCGGTTACTACGCACGGGAGACCCAGGAGAAACCACGTGGCCCACCTTCCAGTGGAGGGGAGCCCACCCCGGGTATTCAGTCCCTGCTGCATTTTCGGCGGTCACAAAGGAACGCAGAGGTGATGCCTCACACCAACTGTACCAAAATGGCATCTGGGGCAAACCCCAAGCCCCGGCACTCACTAAAAATTATCTCAAGGACATTCGTCAGGAGATCAAAGCTATCAGGCCATACATAAAGGCTTCAATATGTGATCTTAAAGGCAGGGTTGATACATTAGAGGACAAAATGGAAGGTATGGAAAATAACCACCTGCAGGTGGATGTCCTGGGCATGAAATACGAGGCCCACATCACCGATCTGGAAATGAGAGAAGAGCACATGCTACAGAAGATGGACGACCTGGAAAACAGGGAGAGGCGAAACAACCTACGAATCCTCGGTGTGAAAGAACAAAGGGGGGAAACAGCGGCGGAGGTAGGTCGCAAAGTGCAGGGCTTAATTAATCAGCTATTCACCTTGGAAGGAGGCAAGGAAGCGCAACTAGAGAGAGCCCACAGAGGAGGAGGCAGAGGGGGAAGAGGTCCCAGGTCTATTGTGGTCTGCTTCCTGAGATACAGGGAGAAGATGGACACAATTAAAATATTTCAAGACTTCTCAGCCCTGACGCTTGCCCGTCGAAGGGAATGTCGACCACTCACGCTGTGGCTCTCAGAAAATGACATTAGATATAGATGGTCCTACCCCTTTACCCTGACTTTCGAGCACAGTGAGGTGGACTACCGGGTGACCAGTGACAAGGAAGCTCTCCAGGTGCTACAGGTTATCAAGAGTGAGAACGGAGTAACGCAGGAGACACAGGAGGAAGCAGCACCCCGGGAATGCTCTGGGGAACCCAACGGTCCCTGGGCCACGAAGAAAAAGATGAAGGGGAAACGAAAGTTCAAAAAGCCGAACAGCCCCCCTTGCACGGAGGATGAGGACAAGGAGTGCACAATGGAGGCCCGGAGATAACAAAATGAGGTCGCTATAAGATGCCGTACCCACGCCGGGAGGAGGTGTGGTGTGACTGAGGACAACGGAGGAGTAGTAGTCATTTTCCCATAGTGGCTCGCCTTCCGGTGAGTGTCTCAAGCAAGGGGGGTGGGGTAAGGGGAGAGGGAGGGGGGGGAGTTGACGGTGGGGGAATACAATGACGTGACAGGGGGACCTGGGTTGCAGGAGATGTTTAGGAGTCCACGCAGCACCGGGTGCATAGAGGGTAGTGTTTTGGCTACAAATGGCAGGTCCTGAGATAGGGGGCCGGGTCAAAGTCCTCAAAGTGGGCTCGCTGAATGTGAAGGGCCTCAATTTGCCCACAAAACGTTCCCTTTTGGGGAAAGAAATGAAAAATTCTGAGGTGGACATTCTCCTGGTACAAGAGAGCCGGACATTGGTGGGGGTGGAGAGGTGGGTCCCAGGGGCCCATATCGGGCAAGCATTCTGGGCATCAGGGCCAGTCAAAAAGGGTGGAGTCGGGATCCTGGTCCACAGGATTAGACTCTCGGAGCCGGTGGTATGGCACTGCACGGATGGAAGGGCCCTGGTGTTCTCGTGGAACCTAGATAATATTAGGCTAACCATTGCGACCCTCTACTGCCGGACTGTTGGCCATATGCAGTTCCTGAGGGAGGCCATGGGGGAGGTGTTGGACAGGGTGGAGGGATCCTGGTCCACAGGATTAGACTCTCGGAGCCGGTGGTATGGCACTGCACGAATGGAAGGGCCCTAGTGTTCTCGTGGAACCTAGATAATATTAGTCTAACCATTGCGACCCTCTACTGCCCGAATGTTGGCCATATGCAGTTCCTGAGGGAGGCCATGGGGGAGGTGTTGGACAGGGTGGAGGGTCTCCTTATAGTTTGTGGCAATTTTAATATGTGGGTGGATAGAGACAAGGACCATAGCGGAAGGCGCATCCCCTCGGGAAGCAGGGGGGTGGGGGGATCCACGAACAGCGGGTTCACAGACTACATGTGGGACCAAGGGCTGGTTGATGTTTGGAGGGACACATTCTATTCAGCAGTCTACAGCACCAGAAAAAGGATAGATTATATCTACCTGGAACAACAGTATGTTGCAGAGTGGGAGACTGTGAACACCGGCCAGATAGTTGGTCTGATCACGATCTGGTGAGGATGGACATAACTATGTCAGGATTGAAGGCCAGGAACTCCAAGTGGCGTTGCAATGATCTGCTTTTGAGAGACAGGGTTTTCAGAGAAGAAATGGGGGAGGCGATTGGAAACTACTTTGAGCTCAACGACACGGGGGAAGTGAAGAATTGGATGGTATGGGATGCAGCAAAAGCAACATGGAGGGGTTTACTCATCAGGGAGGGGGCTGCGAAAAAAGAGGATCAGGGCCCTCCAGTCCTGAAATCTCAGGGGCGAGATCCACCTCCTGGAAAAGGTAAAAGGGAAGAATGGAGAAGAAATGAAGACTGACCTCAGAATAGCAAGGAAAAAACGTCAAGAGTTAACAGAGATCGAGATGGGGAGAGTCATATCCAGTCTCCAGTATTTAAAACAAAAATACTATGAAAAAGGGGATAAAGCGGATGCCCTGTTGGCAGCAAAGCTTAGGGGACAAAGAGCGGAGAGATGGCTGGTCGGGATCAGGGGGAGAGGGGGCTGCAGGCTCGCTGGGGCAGAAGCATTAGCAGGAGAATTTGCTTCCTTCTATGAGCACCTCTATGGGACAGAGGGAACACTGGATGGAGGCGCATTAGACTCATACCTCTCGGGGGTGTCCCTGCCAGCCTTGCAACATGGGGCGTCTTCCACCCTTGATGAGCCAGTGACTCAGGAGGAAGTGCTGAAAGCTATAGCAGGCTTGAAACTGGGGAAAGCGCCAGGCGAAGACGGATATACAGCCGGCTTTTATAAAACCTACGCAGGACAGCTCTCGGGGTTCCTGGCAGAATTATTCACGGGCATCATGGCTAAAGGAAGGGCTCCACCATCATTCGGGAAGGCATTAATCACAGTCATTCCTAAGGCCGATAAAGACCCGGAGGACTGTTAATCATGCCGGCCCATTTGCCTGTTAAATGTTGATGCCAAGATTTTCACTAGAATCTTGGCCTCGAGAATGGAGAGCCTTATGCCGAAACTCATCCACTCAGACTAAGTGGGCTTTATCCAGGGCGGACAGGGGGTGGATACCATGCGAAAAACTTGACACCTGATGAGGGAGACAGCGGGAGACATGGGAAACCCAATCCTGGTAGCTATAGATGTGGAAAAAGCGTTCGACCGGGTGGACTGGGAATTCCTCAAAGGGGTGCTATGGAAATTTGGCTTTGGGGAGGGAGTGCAGCGAGCCATAAAAGCCCTTTATGAGTGCCCCTCAGCCAGGGTAACGGTCAATGGGAGACTGTCCTGCATCATCCAGCTGCAGCGGGGAATGAGACAGGGATGCCCCCTGCCCCTCTGCTCTTCGCCCTTACGAAGGAGGTACTGGCGGAATATCTGAGAGGGGCTGCCCAGGTGCTGGATATCAGGGTAGGCAACAGAGAATTTAAACTGGGGCTATATGCTGACGATGTCATGCTGCACCTGAGACACCCCGCCCAGTCAGTCCCAACGGCCATGATGGTGATAGAGGAGTTTGGGAGGTACTCTGGGTTCAAGGTAAACGTTAACAAATAAGTGATTTTTCCCTTCAGCCCCTACCACGTTAGGAATGTGCTGGAACTGGAGCCTCTAGGATTCCAGATCCAGGTGGAAGGAGTGAAGTATCTTGAAATCAATATTGTTGTGCCCGATAGAGACCTGGGCCAGGCCAACTATCCCCCCATGTTTGAAAAATTATTTACAGAAATGGAGGTCTGGGATCGGGGGCTGCTATCATGGATGGGTATGCCTAAAGGGATTAAAATGAACTTTTTGCCGAGGGTGTTGTAACTGTTTCACATGCTCCCTATTAGGGCTCTCAAAGAGCTGCTAAATGAGGCAAAAGGGTGCATCATGAGATTCATATGGCAGGGCCGAAAACCCCGGGTGAAATACGAGATGGTGACCCTCCCAAAGGAAAAGGGTGGGGTGGGCCTCCCCGACCTGCAAGTGGATTATAGGGCGACCCAACTTAGGGCACTAGTGCCTCACCTACAAGAGGACCCGGACAAACAGTGGGTTTACCTAGAAAACCAGCACCTTCTCACAGCAGCGGTAGGCAAGTGGCTCTGGGTCCCGAGAGGCAGTCTCCCGAAACACATACAAGCCCATCCGATACTGCGCACACTCTGGGAAGTGCTGGCTAAGGAGACAGGAAGGAAGGGGCAACCACGTGGCCCTCGCCTATGAGCCTCATTCGGGCCCCACCAGTCAGTGAGGTGATCCCTGAGGTGGAGCAGTACCAGTCCTGGTTTGAAGTGGGCTAGACAGGGTGGGTCATTTGGTGAAAGGGGAAGGATTCATAAGCATTCAGGAACTTGAGGAGGCGCTGAGTATTGGTAATTTGTCAGTGCTCCTATATCTGAGGCTCAAGGGGATATTTATGTCACTAAAATGTAAACCGTACATTCAGAGGGAACTGACCCCAGTCGTACGGGTCCTGGATACACAGGAGGTCTCATGTCACGCCTCTACAGAGCGCTGTTGCAACCTCGAGAGGAGGTAACTAGGGGCCTTTGTGCAAAATGGGAACGGGATCTGGGCACAGAATTGGGAGATGTGTTGTGAAAGAGGCTATGTAAGAGAGCTTTTAAAACATCGATCTCCTGCCAGTATGAATTACAAGCAATCAAGCTCCTTCACCAGTGGCAATACGATCCAGTCTCACTTTCCAGGATGTTTCCCACATGGACCCCCACTGTTGGCATGGGTGTGGAGCCAGAGCTGACTTTTGGCACATGTGGTGGACGTGCCCCAGAGTGCAAGTGTATTGGACTGAGGCGTTGGGGTGGATTAGAGATGCAGGAGGTAGAATGCTTGATGTGGACCCTCTCCTCGTTCTTATTGGTCTAGAAAAAAGGGATGATCATTGGGGGACACTGTCTCCATTGGAACACTTCCTACTGTTAGCAGCGCGCCTGTCGAGCTAGATATTTGAAAAGGAAGTTCTTCCCGACAGTAAAGGAGTGGTCTGCGACTGCTAAAGATATTTACCTTATGGAAAAGATCTCTGCAGCAATCCATGGAGGGGGAACCTCAGTGGAGACGGAATGGTTGCAATTTCACAACATGTTTTGACTCATGTAAAAGGGATACTTTGAGAAGGACGGAACTGACCCGGCCCCACGACATATGGTGCTGACTTCAAGATTGGGAACACCATAGACCATACAGGCCACAAACCATTAATCTATAGCACACCTGAGCGGGGTCTCCCATGGAGAAATAAGATATAAACCCAGGTCCGTTCGATAAGAGACTTGGGATGAGGGGGGGGGGGCAACAGGAGGGGAGAAAAAGATTGGTGTTTTATGGTTTCTTTAAATGTTATGGGGCAGGTGCCCTTGTTGTTGTATATGGTTGCCATAAGATTTACATAAATGCCAATAAAAACAAATTTACAACAACAAAAAAAGAAAGGGAGGAGCAGAAAAACTACAAGAAAAGAAGAAAAAGCAGATTGAGGAGGAAGTCCGACAAAACAAAAAAAGTGAAGATCTGTTTTTACAGTTCAGACCATCAAAATGTCACGTGGCATTGTTGGGAGAAACATGGAGGAGGGTGACCAGGCATCATCTTCAGGTACACGTGTTAAACCTGGTTCGTCACTGGAGCCATCAACAAGAGCTCAAGATGTGAGAAGAGAGGAAGTGAAAGAAGCCAGAGTCTCTGCAGTTATTGGGGACATTTTAACAGAGGCAGATGCACTAGCAACTACAATGTCAGCAATCATTGAAGGTGCCCCGCTGGAAGATGTGTCAAAAACAATTCTGCCAGAAATAGTAGAGGATATCCCTCTTGAGGAAGTGGCAGCCAGTGGTGGTACCAGTCGGTCACAAACAATTGAAGATTCCCCCAAGGAGGAAGTGGCAGAAACCAGTGTGCCTGAAATAATTGGAGACATCATCATCCCCCCAGAGGAAGTGCCAGGAACTAGTCATTCGGAAGAATCTTTATCTGCTGCACTACATACTGAATACTCAGGGAACTGCGGTGTGCAGCACAGACCACGCAAAGATGATCCACAGGTGGCAGACTATTTGTTTCAACGTCCAAAACCAGATCAACTTTCCCATTTCTTTCAGCACCATCCAATTCAACCTCCCAAACATACAAACATTAAAGCAGAGTTAGCATTTTGGAGGAAAGATGGGAGTAAACGGCATTGGTTAAGTTACTCTGAAATACAAAAAAAAGGCCCTTTTTTGCACAGTTTGTTTAGCGTTTACTGAACGTGGGGAGAGTGCTCCTTTCATCAATGGGATGAAAAACTGGAGGCGTCTTTAACAGCGCATTGTAGAACTTGAGGCAGGCCAAGGTCATCGGTGGTGCACAGATTTATATATGTTGACCTTTTCAGGGGTTGACACAGACGGTCTACTCTTTCCCTGACAGAAATTTGCTCGAAGTGAGCAAATCATTGGGCAAAGGGGGCTCAGTTTTCATGGGAAATCAGAGTCCATGTTTGAGCTGGATAACGAAGAGCTGGATTATGACAACTTCCTTGAAATCCTTCTGCTCCTAAGTAAATATGACGTACATCTAAAGGAACCTATTGAGGCCATTCAAACCAAATACAAAAAGAAAACTGGGCAAGTACAGGGTGCTTCTGTGACCTTCATGTCAAAGACTACGGTTGGGTATGTGATTGGAGCCATTTCCAAACTTATTAAAATGGTAACCAGTCAAGAAATAAAGGAAGCAGGACTATTTTCCATTCAGATAGACTCAACCCAAGATGTGATGTTACTGATCAGTGCTCTATAATTATTAGATATGTTACTGACACTGTACATGAACGCCTACTAGCAGTAACCAACTGCACTTTGTCTACCGGAAAGGAACTGTTTGAGTTGGTGCAGAGTGTTATTAAAGATAATGGTCTTGACCTACGCAAGTGCATTGGAAATTCAACCGATGGTGCATCCAGTATGCAGGGCCAGTTCAATGGTCTCACATCCTGGCTCAGTAATGAATCCTCTGGTCAAATACATGTCTGGTGCTATGCAGATGTATTAAATCTTGTACTTGTAGAAGGGACACAAGCATCAAATTAATCCATGTGTTTGTTTGGCCTGTTAAACTCCTGTGCCGTTTTTTGCCGGGAGTCCTACAAAAGGATGGATGTGTGGCGTGAGCAGTCTGTGGAAGGCTGCACAGTCCAAATAATAGGAGAAACAAGGTTGTGGGCAAAGGATGCAGCACTGCAGATAGCTGTTGGCTCATTTAATAACCCTAACAAAGCAATGTTCATTGATGTGGTTGTTGCACTCAATAATATTGGCTCAAATACAGATAAATTCAATGCAAACGTCCGTTACCAAGCTTCAAACTTTTCCGAGGCTCTGTGCAAATTCCAAACAGTGCTCACACCCCAGTTATATCTCAGAGTATTTAATTCGACAACCCCATTATCTTATTTCCTCCAGACAAGTGGAATGGACATCCTCCAGGCACAAAGAATGGTCTCGGACACTACAAAAGCGCTTGCTGCAGAGTCAAGAAATTTTGATTCTGTGTACTGTTCAGCAGAAAAATGTGCAGAATGGGCCAATGTCGGCTTGGAAGAGAGAGGCCATGAGAAAGGAGTGGAAACTGCACTTCCAGGGGGGAGAGTGTCCCACAAAAAGAGGATGCCTGGAATGAGTGCAAGGGATGAGCCAATCACCTTGTCTAAAGACTGGATTAGAGTTACTGCACAAAATGCCATTATGGACAACGTTATTAAAAGCCTAACTAGTTGTTTTAAAACCCACTCATCTGTTGCCGCAGATATAGGATGCCTAGATCCCAAAAATGTAAATGAAAGTCTACCCGACAATGCACTTAGGAATATTAGCTCCTTGCTTGAAAGACTGGATGACTCCATAACGGTACAGGGGTTAAGGGAAGAACTCTTGGACTTTGCAACCAAGTGGACTAAACTGAGGAGGACACCACCAGAAGAGTATAAGATCCAGCACTACAAGAAGAATTTGGAAGAGATGGAACAAACAAGGCAGAAGTGGGAGGCAGAATTAGGGGAGCCAATGCCAGCTGAGATGTGGAGTAGAGCGATGGGGTACCACAAAAAGGTGTCGAGGAATGCACGGCTACAACAGATCCAGCTGTACGTTACCCTCAGAGCACATCTAACCCCAGACAAAATAGTCAAGTTCATGCCCGAAATGTGGGGAGGTGAATGCAGATCTGGTACATATGTTTTGGGCATGCGCAGAGATTAGCAGATTTTGGGCAGAGATAGCCCAAACACTGGCAAAAGCAAAGATTACCCTGGATGTAGGGTCCCCGAAGGCTTGTCTAGTAGGAGGTTTCCCGAGACCTAAAAAGCTAAACATGTGAGCAAACTTAAGGAATTAGTATACATACTAGCAAAACGCAGAATAGCGATGGGATGGAAGGCACAGACAAGGCCGGCAGTGGGAGTATGGTGAGGGACTTGTTAAAATGGCCCAATGCAGAGTCTGCGGTGTGGCAGGAAGCGGAGAAACCTGGAACAGGATAAGGGAGGACTGGAGGCTTGGAGCACTTAGTAGCTGATCTGGCTGTCTCGGAACAGGGTACTCAGGACGTGTAATAGACCTTCAGACGGATGATACGATAGAGTGGAAATTGGAGGATTGAGAAAAAGAAGTATGGAAGGATGGGTCGTAGGCCGGGATGGGGCGGGAGTTTAGTGGGGAAAACAGTCATATAATGGAATGTATAATGTTTGTATTGATCCACGGTTGTAAGGTGGTATGCTTATATGTATAAAAACAATAAAAAGTATTTTTTTAAAATATTTTTTGAAAAAAGAGTGTGGCTCCTTCCGTTCTGCATTGTTCTTTCCTTCTTCCTCGTCCTAGTATTTGGGTGATTGAGGGAAAAGGAGTCCATTGGTGTCGGTCGATGTAGATTTCTTGGCAAATCACTTTCAACAATTCTGAATAAGTCAGTTCTATATGGTGAATAATTCAAACTGAAAAAGGTGGTGTTGCTTCCACATTTTAAACCAGGGAAGGAAGTTTGGTCTACAGGTTTTTGGGAAAGGGTTTCTCTATTTTCTGTGAGAAAACTGAAGGTGTCTCACCCGCTAGTCCCCGAGGATCTGTCATCCAGGTGGACAGGACACGGCCATCGCTTTTGGATTCAGTTCCTGGGGGTTGGTCACTGAGGGAGGATCACCTGGATGAGGGGTATTCGGTGAGTGGAAGTGCACTTTCCCACGGACAACTCACTGTGAGCAAAAACAAACTAACACCCGAGCTGTATACCTGACATGCCCCAATACAATGGTTAGCCAGGGTCAGGCAATTACTGATCATTACACACACCTGACTTTCATCACACTTCCCCACAAGGATAAAAGGCGTAGCACGAAAGCACACTGTGAGCGAGGCAAAGCATACGAGGAAGCAGCAGTTCCAAGATGGCAGTTTAATACGACGCGGAAGATGGCAAGACAGAAGAGGATTGCAAGAGGGAAGTGCCCTTGACCTTTTCACCGAAAGACTACATCTTTTATGAGCCTTTGAGAATAGGAAACTTAAGACCTGGAATTAAAGCTGAAGAATCCTGCATTGTGTGTCAGAGGTACCAGGCGCTCTCCCGCGTCGATAATTTAGGCGAGGAGAGGCGTTTGCCGCTGTGGTACTGTCCTTGGCTCCTACAACAAAGCAGCACCAGTGAAGTCAGCACAGCTGGTGAGTTGGGGAGATTGATACCAGACTGGACTGTGTGGAAACCAAGGTTGCAAGCAGCAACATTGTATGAAGAAGATTATTAAAACAGCAGATGAGTGAATGAACTTTGAAACTAAAATACAATACTGTAGACAAAGTGGTCCTGCATCATGTGGCTGCTCATTCGAAAGTCTGTGTTAGGTATCCAACCGAAAGGGTGCAAACGTGAAAATAAGAGAATTGTAAAATCGAATAGTCCTGCAATGGGTCAAGCCAAACTCCATGCACATTCAAAAGGCGTCGATACTTGATGTAAAATTGACATTGGTCCGAGCCCGGCTGAGGGAGACTAATTGTGTTGAAGGGATCTGAGCCCAGCTGAGGGGGATCCAGGGTGAACCGTGAGTCACCCAGAAAAGAATAACTTACGAGCATTGTGTGATAAAGTGAAAGGTGCAAGACAGGATCGAGCCCGGCAGAGGGAAGCATGTACAGAACCTTATGCTAAAAGGATCTGAGCCTGGCTGAGGGGCATCTGAGGTAGAGAGTGACCCATCCGATGTGAATACTTGTGAAAATCTGAAGAGAAAAGGGAACTTGTTGTTTATTTGGTTGCTTCGGGCCCTTTGAGTGAAGATTGAACTGTAACCTCGTGCCAGAGAAGCCAGAGACTGTGCTAGGTTCAAGAGAACCTCCTTATCCAGTATTAAAAATGTGGGGAAGGGAGGCCAATGGCCTGAAAACCTGAGATATCATTTTGAACACTTCTTTCTTTCTTTCTTTCTCTCTTTCTTTCTTTCTTTATTTCTTTCTTTTGTTCTTTCGTTCTTTCGTTCTTTCTTCCTTTCTTCCTTTCTTCCTTTGATCGTCCAGGGGGAGCCGGCAGCTCCTCTATTATGTGAACAGCACTTCTCAGGTCGTCAGTCCCCTCGTGGTGCTCTTCCTCTGGACCCCAGCATGATGTGTCGATGTAGGTTTGGTCTCTCTGTGTTGGAGAACTTGGCATATGAGGCTTGCGGCCCTCCTGGGCTTGGTGGTGTTCCATGGGTTCTCCACCCACCACGTATGCGACATGGTCCTGCCTCGAGGATATACTGGCTCTGCGCTACAGTGTAGGCTTCCACTGAGCGCAGCATTATTCAGGCTAGCTCCTGCCCCATGGTTGGTTCACTCCACAGCGGCTCCGCCTCTCCATGTAAGGGTCTCCATCCTTTTACATCACTCTCTGCATTGAGAGACACAGTGCCATCAGTTCCGGGTTTCTGTCAGCACATGAGGGTCAGCAACCAAACCAAGCACATTGAAAGTTCTCTGTGCACTTGTATTGTGATCGGATCCCATATATCCAACAAACACTGGGGTCACTGGTGTTAAAGGGGATGTTATTGTCAAGTACTGAAGTAGTAGGATCCTGCAGGAATGAAGCTGGCCCACCAAACCTCCTAAGCCTGCGGGCCCAACAATCCTGATACAATAAAACTATTGGCCAGGCAAACCCAAGGGGAAAGGGGAATGGAGAAAACAACAAAAGACAAGAACTCCCACTGCAGGTACTTCAGACTGTCTTTTTCGTGGTTTTTCTTTTGAATCAGTAGAGTTCTAAATGGAAAATACAGCCTTAAGTGAATATTTATTTATATATATAACTTACTTTCTGACTACACTCTCTCTATGTAATATGTCTTTAATTACCTGTTGCCTAAACTTGATTAGCCCTTAGGCTGCTTCTGAGAGAATACTGCTGCTGTTTAAGATGCTTTGTATGACCTTCTCTTCTATTTGTCTTTCTTCTCTCTTTCTCTTTTTTACTTCTAGCCGTTCTCTTAAATAGAATAAACCCAAACAATGTAACTGTTACTATCGCTCCTGAATATTTTGCTTCTATGTATTTTCGTTTCTTGAAATAAATTATATTTACCAAATAACCTTCTTTTACATCTGACGTCTCTTTACTAATTTGCTGGCATATTCAAGTTCAACAAATAATCAGCTGCTTGTAACTTCCTCAAAATAATGTCTCTTGAAAATATTTAGTCAAAGGCACTCACTAGAAAAAGAAACTGACACGCTTTTTAAATCCGAAACGTTATCTTCAAAAGAATGTCTCTGAATCAATGCAGTCCGTTACGAAATGCTACGCATAAAAATTACATCCAAAATGGCCTCGACGCAAGCGCGACGTCGTGATATCCTTTCTTGTAACCGCGCTTATGAAAACAACGATAGCGCTGTACGCTCGTAAACATACGAAAATTCAATGTTAAGTTAGAAGGTTAAAAGTCATTAATAAAAGTTAGTAACACGGCGGAATTGATCCGCACGCCTAATTAGTACCAAAAAACTTATTTACAAGCAAAATTGAAACTCAACGCTTTTTCTTGTATTTTCAACAATTTAGTCTTGCTTCACTAAAAATATTACACTTCCTCTTTCAAGTCTAAAGTGATCTTCAGATCAAAAGTCTTAGAGTTTTCTTTGAAATAAGAAAATACACTTAGCTTAGTTTTTGTTCTTCAGTAAACGTTTCAGCTGCTCAGCAAACTGGTTCTATTGG
Source organism: Ambystoma mexicanum (assembly GCF_040938575.1). Lineage (NCBI taxonomy): Eukaryota > Metazoa > Chordata > Amphibia > Caudata > Ambystomatidae > Ambystoma > Ambystoma mexicanum. The sequence goes on along the minus strand of NC_090936.1, from coordinate 493,296,540 downwards.
AAAATCTTCTACTGTAGATTTCTTCAACTTCTTTCTTGACTTTATTTCTAATATTTAGATTAGAAGTACAAAAATTCTACACCTTGTAAATTAATAACAATAACTTTATTTTAACTGGACCTCTAAAATATATGACCTACTCAGATGAATACTTTAATGAAAGGCAGTTTAGAATTATGAAGAACATTCCAAATGACAACACAGTGCTGCCTGCTGTAAACTAAAGCAATCACTGCTGGGATATTGTTCTACCATCTTGACTTGGGAGCATTTCATCTTTCTAAGTGAGAGATAGTTAAGGGAATACAAGCAAACTTTTAAATGAAAATTTCTACACTCTAACCTGAGTTCCCTTTCTAACTTTTATGAAGTAATATTTGAAACACCCAACTCTCAAGTGGCCCTTGCAAATGTGAGGTACAAAATGTGAAAACCCGACAGTTACAGACTTATCTACTGGGTATTTCTTGTCCCCTAAGGGGGTGTTGCCCCCAGTGAGATCCCAGCTGCACCGTCCCCTAGTGAGTTTTTCATGTAGCAGGGTCATCTCCCTGGTCCTAAAAGGGGTGGCACAACCCTTGGGGGGGAAGGTATGAACTCGCTGCCTTTGTCACATCTCCTTGACACAGTTAAACTCCGCAGGACCTGTGAAAACTGTCCCCTTATTGATACATTCGTCCCTTTGCCGTCTTTCATGGTGATTGTGGTGATAATGCGTAGTTAGTGTTAGAAGTCGAGTCAGCCACAATAAATGGGTGTGTGGGTTTTTCATACACCCTTGCCCCTATATATTATACCCAAGAGGGGAGGTGTTGACCTGTACTCCTTTCTGGGGTGTTCCTGTGCCCGAAGGAGAAATCACCTGCAGAGGGTTCCAGCTTACCCTGTCTCGTAAGGGGTGTTAAGTGTAGCAGGCTCAAATTCCTATTCCCAAAGGGGGTGGCTCCCCTGTGGGGAGAGGTGACAATTTCTCTGGATTCGTCACAAACCAGTTTTTCACTCTCTCAATTGCCCTGCTCCCTCTCACTTACTCCCCTACACTACCACTCAGTATCACACATTCACCATACATACTGTAATGGTGCAGAAGGAGGAGACGGATGCACATGTGGCATATTGGTTGCTATAAACCCTTAGCTGAAATGAAAATAAAGAAATAACCTACCTCACCATATATCTATGTGGGGTTTCCCTGCCTCAACTGTGAGAAACCTGAAGTGTCTCCCTGACCAGTCCCGGGGGTCTGTCGTCCAGGTGGCCAGGACACAGCCGTTGCTATTGGATCCAGTTCCTGGGGGGTGGGCTAGTGAGGGAGGATCACCTGGATGGTGGATCCTTAGGAGTGGAAGTGAGACGCCAACGGGTGAGACTCAGTATCCCCCTTCTTGTAACACCTTTTTCCCAACTTACCACATAGGATACTCAAACACTCTACCCCAGCCCCCCGTTTCCAACACGAACACTTTCGCACACCATGATGATAGAAGATGGACAAACACCAAAGCCGAGACCTCTGTGGAAGGAATTGTAAGACCGTGAACAATAGCTCAAGTGTGTTGCAGCAGATGTCAATGGTACACTGAGTGTGCCTTCGCTGATAAGTAGGACTGAAGGAAACTCCTGCTACCACGGTACTGGCCTTGACTTACGATACAAGGAAAGCCAAGCGGTTCATCACAGCAGGTGAGTCCAGGTGAGAACCGATAAGAACCGGTCTGCGTTGAATGAAAGCCGCAAAGTGGCATATTGAGAGAAGATCAAAGAACTGAGAATTTGTTAAAGGAAGTCCAGCTGTCGAGGGGACTGGCACCACGTGGGTGCTGTCTCGAGAAACCCTGGTTTATCCCACATTGATGAAACGACAGATACCAAAAGGCCATAGGAGAGCCGCCAAGACAGGTCAAAGTGGTCATACAGGAGGTCTAGCAAAATCCCTGTACAGTCGAAAGCCTTTGACCTAAGAAGTGTCGAGAAAGCAAGGGAAGTGAATCCTGCATCGTGAGAAAGCAAGGGAAGTGAATCCCTCAAACATTGAAAGCAAATGTGAATGTGAAGTTGGCTAGACTGAACCCAACAGAGGGGGGCTGACGAAAAGGGGGCAAAGTCTTTAGTCCCAAGAAACAGTGTGTTGACAAAGGTGAACCCAGCAGAGGGATGTCCACTGGTACTGTTCGTAAAGACATTGAGAATCGTGAACGAGAAAGGCCATAGTGAACCCTATGGAGGGAGGCTGAGAATTGAGAGAGATCTGCGCCCAGAAGTGGGGGACCCAGTGGTGAGGAATCCTAGTCCTAAGTGTCATAAGAATATGAACTTTCATTTGTTAAATTAACTTTTAGTTAGTTGTTTTGAATACATCAGATCCTAGGAAGCAGGAGAGACATTCTCTGAAGATACTGATATTGATAAAGAACTATATGAGGGGTCAGCGCCTGGAAGAGGGGGAGCCAGGGGTGAAGAATCCTCATTCTAAAACCCATAAGAAACCAAACTATCATTTGTTAAAGTAACATTTATTCTGTTATCATGGGTACATCAGGTCCTCGAAGGCAAGAGACTTCAAGTGAAACAAGACGTGGCCATCGACGCCTCTGATAACTGAAAGCAGAACTGTCGTCTGGTGCTGGGGAAGCTCGAGAGTGTACCGTGCTCCAAGATCCTACCTTGCCCCGTGCTCAAAACGTGGGGAAGGGAGACCCAGGCTACCACATCCGACATATTATTTGTGAACACTTCTTTCTTTTCTTGAAAACTATCCCACACTCTTGTTGTATTAGTAGTAAGGATCGGCAATAGGTTTTTCTTAGTATAGGCCCTTTTTATTTGACACAGCGCCACTAAGACTGCCTTATTTTTATTCGATGGGTGAAGCTGGCTCCCATCTTAGATTTAGGTTTAGATTAGGTGTTTTTCCAACCTGCATACAGTTTAATAAACACCCTTAAACTGTGATCACTTGTGTCTGTCTTTTACTGTTGCCACCATGAGTTCCTCACAACTCCCAGTTTTCCTGACCTGAGTCCCCTCCCATGTGATCCTCCCACAGAATACTACCCACAGGGCCAAGATCCGGTAGCGTCTGGCTTTCCCTGGACACATGAGACAGGTTCCAGGCCAGATTCTTTGGGATGATCCCCTCAGATTCATCACATGGGGGAATGTCTCCTTTCCCATAGCCTTTCTCAGATTTCGTGAATGTCAGACCAGGTTCACTAACCTACCTGGTACTGACACGGGTAGGAGGTATCAAGGAGGGACCCTTTTCTTGTATATCTGTTATGAGTCCCGGACTCGGTTTCCTTCTCTCATGGACTCTCGTGGCTTACCTGCATTAGTATTTGGCCAGTTAAGGATTTTGCATATTTGTGCTCTTGATCCCTTAAAGGACAGTGGACCTCATCAGGAGTTGGCCGGTATCCCAACTGGGATATCGCCCAACTTTATTTGTGTTAGCACGCACCCGTCCGGCGGTATTACCGCCGGATCAAGGGTACGGCGCTAAACATTACCCCCCCATTTCCCATTGGGTCCTCTGGACCCAATGGGGAATTTTCGGTGCAATTACCGCATGGTAATACCGCCAGCAGTAATTGCACTGAAAATGGACTTGAGATTGGATGGGCAGTAAATGCATCATTAACACAGTAAGCATTGCATTTAAGGGCTACCGCCCAACTCGTGATGAGGCCCAATGTCTATTGGCACCCTCCAAGACCCACGAAGACTTGGTAACTTCTCAGCATCTTCGTGGCTTTCTCGCCAGCTTCTGGGTCGGTGGAAGTGCTTGACAGCTTTCTTGTAGCTGCCTGTTTCTCTTGTTCATACGCCGTGGCTCTGCAGGGTTTTCTCTGGCAAGTTCGGCACACTTCTGTCCAAGTGTGTGGCTTGCCGGCATCCTGCAATTGCTTCTTCTTTGGTGCAATTCGGTGTGCTTTCTGTGAGAAACCTGAGGGTATTCTCACTCCTTCTCCCCGTGGATTCTCTGCTCAGGTGACCAGGGGACGGCCATCCCTGTTTGATCCAGAACCTGGGAGCGGACAAGCAGGGGAGGATCACCTGGGTGGAGTGCCGTTGGGGATTGGGAGTGAGGTATCCACGTGTGAGACGCGGCCTGCCCCTTTTTCCTAAGGACAGAAAATCTACCCTTATCCCCCCCACTACTTCTTTGGACTGTGGTAACACATCTCCCCTCATTTCCCCACATGTAACATTTACCGGCATTGAGACATAGAATTCCCCTTTGCTGAATTATCAATCACCCTACTCTCTCTCAGCGAGGTATTGGAAATCCTATCCTGTTTCCCCCCTCCAAATTCCAACTGGAACGAAGAAGAGGCGAACGAGAGTGATGCGGATTACCCATAGGAATAACACTGTGCAGGGAGAGGCCTACTACATTCCACCATAAGGCTGTCCCGTTAATAGAGTCAGGCGAGGCCAGGCACCTAACAGCCATCCTACACACCTGCACTCTATTACACACCACTTCAGGATTGACCAGGAGAGAAGGGGTCCTAAGGTCCAGGCATGTATGAGCGCGATGGGGGGGCGGCGTGGCTACGAGAGTCATGTGAGGAGTCGAGCTCCGGGAGAGCTCCTGCAATCCGGCATCTGATCCTGACCAGAAGTGCACATATGCACGCATTCATGCCCTGAACATTTGAGTGGCCGTCTATGAATGAGGCGCACAGGTTTTCTGTAAATCTGGAGCCTGGGCGAAGGAAGGGGATGGCGCTGCGGGCATCATTGTGCCCACGTATCCCGGGGCAGAGACCCAAAATGGCGGAAGGGAGCAGCGAACAAAGGAGCCTGCGGGCAGAGTGAAGACAGTGCCGGCACTGCGGCGGAGAAAGACCGAGGCTGGAGACGGCGCACTGGAGCCCCCGCACCACCCGCTGGGGCACTGTCGTGCAGCACCTGGAGGCTAGAAAGCGGATGTAACTGCGTGGATCCCCAATGCGGAACACCCCAGAGGCTTGCTGTAACACGGCATGGCTGCCTGCTGACGCTTAGGTGGGCGCAGGACCGGCCGCGCTGGGCGGGTGAGACCCATCGTTGGACCACATCTCAGCAACATTCCCATAGGCAGTGGAAGCGGCCCGAAGAGAAGGCAGACGTGCTTGGGGCAGCTCGAAGCCCCGCGCGCGAAATCATCGGATCGCTCAAGGGAGCAAGGAAGCAAGGACGCCCTAGCACTCCTCTACAAGTAGGAGCCGCTGTTGGCACAACGGGCGAGTGAGCCCACGGCGAAATAACCCGGCTGGGGGGCATGAGCGCTGAATAGGGCGGCGGGATCCACACAGCCCAGACAGGCGCATGCCCCACCTGGGCGCAGCAAATTGACTGGCGACACATGCCTGTGGCACCCGACGGGGACAGGACGCTGTGCACACCCTGGCGGCCAGCAACTGTACACACTGCTGCGCCGTACACTCTGGGGTGAGTATGGCACCCGGGACAAAGAGGATGTAACCAGGCCAGCTGCGCACACACATCCATGGTAGCCATGGGTGAGGTCCGGTGACCCTTCACAGCACCGCACAGTGGGTACTGGCGTAGCACAGAAGGCCAAAGGGGCACACGCACAATTTGGCCCAAACGCTGACTTCGGGCCCCCAAGCATATGAATGACGGTGGTGGCGGGACGGAGAGCACCACAGAATACCACCCACATAAGTGGGCTGCGCCCGTGACCCGCTGAGCCTGCAATGACACCCTGGAAGGCCCACAAGCACTTGGGGTGTAGCCACGGACCTGGATCAGCAGGAGCTGGGGCACACAGACCGGTGCAAAAGAATCGTCCGCGCACAACCACGTGGGAGGACACAATTCACTCCAGGCGCAGATTCAGCAGCACAAGGAAACCCCTAACACAGCCCGTCCGGGCCCCGCTGCCAACCGGGCAGCATTTCTACGGAAGCCAGAGACCACACGCTGTGGGGCTCGCACACGTAAGCCCGGAACATTAAGATGGCCAACTAACTGCCCAGAACAAAGGGCAAGCAAACCAAGCTCGATGAATACGCCAGAACATCGCCGGGGTGAAGGGGGCCAGGAGCAGGGATAGAACCCCCACCAGGGGCACAGACACCATGAGCAAAGACCAGGAGATCATTGCAGCAATTGCAGACCTGAAAGTGGCTTGGGAAACTAAATTGGGATTTGCCATGGATGAACTGAAAGCGGCACTGGAGCTTAAAGTCAGGGCAGTACAGGGGGAGGTGAATCTCCTCCGGCAAGACGTCAGAGCGTTGGCAGAACGTACAGGCAACTTAGAGAAGGAAGTGGCCCCGAACACAGCTGCATGTGCATCCCACAAATCCGAGCTCCATGCCCTACAACAACGCGTGGGCAACCTGGAAAGCAGGGCGGAGGAGACGGAAAGACGCGGCCGGAGGAACAATATACGTATCGTGGAATTGCTGGGAGGAGCTGAGTGACCCAACCCCACGGAGTATATCGAATCAATGCTGTTACAAGAGATAACTGGAGGAGTGCTGACCCAGGGGTTAGCGGTGGAACGGGTGCACAGGGCCCTGATGAGGAAGCCACCACCGGGAACCCCCCCCAGGCCGGTGATTGCCAAGATCCTGAACTGTCGAGACCGGGAAAAAATCCTAGAGCATTACCGGAAGGGAGGAACGATACAAAGGGCGCGGCAAACATAACTGCATACCCGGATTACACTCTGCAGGTGCAACACCGATGCATGAACTTTGGGGCAGTGAAGAGAAGATTGTGGGAAGTAGGCTACAAGTATATGCTGATCTACCCTGCAAAACTGAAAGTGTTCCATAAAAATAGAACACTGTTTTTCGAAACCCCAGAGGATGCAACAGAATGGCTGGACACGCAGAGCAGCCCCCGGGAATCGGGTATCCAGAAGGAAGATGGCGCAGATAAGTAGCATGGTGACCGTGGCACCCAGGGTGTCGCAGTCTCAAACATTGGGACTAGAATATAGGACAGGAAACAGCCTGTCGGAGTAGGTTGACTAGGGCTATATATGTATGATCCTTGAGCACGGGAACTTAGTAAAAGGTGTAGGAGCCTAACAGAACCAGCCCTCACACCCCTACGAATAGACTAGTTAGGTCACCGATAGACCGGTGACACCCTGCCGGGTTCCTGATCTCGGCATCCCGAGGCAGGACCAAACGCAGGGGATCCTGAGATCCAGGGATGGAGCTGGGCACCAGTTGGGGTCGGGTAGGGAATATAAGGCCAGAGTACTTTCGGACCACTCCCCCTTGGTTTTGGAGTGGAGGCACCAGCCCCCTAGAGCGAGAATCCCGACATGGAAGCTCAGAGCCGAGGTCTTGCAGGACTCAGGGTTCCGCGGAGAGTTAAGGGAGGCAATTATTGAGTACTTTGACATTAATACAGGGAGTGTACAGTCAGAAGGAACTTTATGGGAGGCGTTCAAAGTGGTAGTACGGGGCGCAGCCATATCCAAATCCAGAGGGCTCCAAGGGGGAATAGAGCGTGAGCTACAGGAGACAGAGAAGGAGCTGGAAGAAAAAACGCAGAAGGGGGGCAGCTCACAGGAGGACGATGAACGGGTGAAGCTGTTAAAACAAACTAGCAGGGAGCACTGGACTACAAAAAATACATCGAGAGGCAACATGCGGGGGGAGACAAACCGGGTAGGCTGCTGCCATGGTTATACAAGAATGAAACACCACGACCAGTGGTCAGGGAGATAAAGGAGGAAGAAGGCCAGACCTGGGACACCCAGGAGGGAGTCAATGAGGGGATCCTCAGATTCTATAAACGCCTGTATGGGGACCCAGGGGAAGAGATGGGTCGAGAGATTCAGGAAACATTGGAAGACATAGCATTGCCCAAATTAAACGATCAGGAACGAGAGGACCTAAATGCCATAATCACATTAGAAGAATTAGAGACAGTGATTCAGCACCTACCCACGTGTAAGCCCCCGGGGTCAGACGGGCTCCCTAGTGAATTTTATAAGACATATAAGCAGGAGGTGCTCCCCCCGCTGCTGGCTATGCTGAATGAGGCATTCGAACGAGGGAGGCTGCCAGAGTCTCTGATGGAGGCGGTGGTCATCCCGCTCCTAAAACCGGGCAAGCCAGGCACGGACTGTGGGTCATATAGACCCCTATCGATGCTCAACCAAGATAGCAAGATCCTCACAGCAGCGCTGGCAAACAGGCTCAAGCGAGTTATTGATAAACTGATACACCATGACCGAACAGGCTATGTTCCGGGCAGGAATATAACCGACAATCATAGGAGACTCCACCACATTATTGAACAAACAGAGAAGGACCCCGGCGAAATAGTAATAGTCTCGTTGGATGCCATTAAGGCCTTCGACTCTGTTAGGTGGCCGTGGTTATTAGCGGCTCTGAAAGAATATGGGATGGGGCCGGGGTACCTGAGGTGGGCCAAAATGGTATATAGATCCCCAATTGCCACGGTCAAAACTGGCGCAATAATCTCAGACAAATGGCAATTTATCAGGGGCACCAGACAGGGCTGTCCCTGGTCACCCATGATGTACATTCTTGCCCTGGAACCACTGGCAATCTGCCTCAGACAACAGTACGGGGAGATAGGGATCCACACAAAGGGTGGATCGCACCTCATATCATTATATGCCGATGATATGCTACTATACTTGAGCTTCCCAGAAGAAAACCTACAATATGTCCTGGAGGTGATGGAACGCTACGCCACCCTTTCGGGCATAGCGGTAAACCCCAAGAAATCAAGCATGTTCCCTCTGGGGAGATACAGGTGGGCCCCGCATAGGAACCGACCGGTCTTGCCGATACCCTGGCAGACCAGGACATTCCGATATTTGGGTATCAACATATACCACACGGCCGAGGAGGAACACAAATACAATACGGAAAGGGCAGTGGAGGGTATTAAGAATAGCATGGGATTTTGGTCCAGGCTACCCCTGAACATGCTGGGTAGAGCGGCTTTGATCAGGATGGTGGTCCTGCCAAGACTGCTACATTTTTTTACGAACATTCCGTATATGCTCCCCAAACGTTTTTTTGCGAAACTCCACAGTTTATGCAGGGGCTTTATATGGCATAACTCCAGGAATAGGGTGGCCCTTTTGAAGTTACAAAACTCGTGTGATGGGGGGGCATAAACCTACCGAACTTCGAGGTATATTACCTGGGGGGACAGCTCCAGTATGTGGCCAGATGGTTGTCCGAAGAAGAGACGGCCAAAGCCAGGCTATTGTACAAGGATACCGCCCCCTTCTTTCTTAGAGAGGTGGTGTGGTTGCCTAAATCAAGTTGCAAGGAAGCGCGAGACTGTTGGCACTGCGCTGGGAAATATGGAGCAACGCATGGCAAATAGTGGGAAACCCGACCCCATGCTCCCTGCAGGTGCTGCTAGTGGCGCTATGTGGGGAGGATTTGCAAATGATAAAAGGGATCCGCAAATACTGGGAACCGATGGGCCTTGTGACCCTAGGAGATGTATGGCAGGAGGGGGAGGCACTAGATTTTCAGAGATTAATGGAGGACACCGGGGTGCACAAAGGCCAATATATTACTTATACTAGAATCACCAGACGGGTGCGAGAAAGGTGGCCTGAGGCAGTGCTAGCGGAGCAACCCGAAGCGGTCATCGAGACGTTGTACGATATCTCGGAGGGCGGGCACGAAATATCCTGCATATACGAACTATTGACCAAGCTGGGCAAGGAGGTGCTCCAACTGAGGCGGTACTGGGAGGAGGAGGTGGGAGAACCCATGCTGGATGGACAATGGGATAGGGCCCAAAGGTACCACAAGAAGGTGTCCCAAAACACGAGGCTACATCAGACCCAGCTATACGTCACTCATAGGGCATACATGACCCCTAGTAAAATTTCTAGGTTTGGAAGCCCAGTGACACAGAAATGCCCAAGATGCGGGGAGGTAGAATCAGGGATGATACACATGTTTTGGCCGTGCCCGGAGGTGGGTATATTCTGGACAGAGGTTAAGCTACGCCTAGCCGGAAAAGGGATCACACTGGAGGTGGAGTCAGTTTGGGCATGCATGCTGGGCGGTTTTGCCAGACCACGCAACCGGAAGCACATCAGTAAGATGAAAGATCTGGCCTACATCCTGGCCAAACGGAGAATCGCAATGGGCTGGAAAGCAGCCCAACGACTCAGAATAGAGATGTGGTGGGCTGACCTCTTGAAATGGGCAGATGCAGAAACAGCAGCTTGGTATGAAGCAATCAGTAGGGGAGGGGAGGAGGAAGTGGGACCCCTGATAGCATGGAGACAACTGGTGGGCACGATGGTGGGACCCTCCCAGGCTGACTATAGTGAAGATGATATGGGTGAGAATAATGAGGCAGACATGCCCGGAGATACGCAAGAAGAAGACATTGAAGCAGGGGCTCGAGTTAAGGGGGTTAGACGGGGAAGGACTGTGATGCTCGACATGTGAATATAATGATGTGAAGCTTAAATGCGAATGTCCTCAACGTTTGTAATGTTTGGAGTGTTGTTAATAAAAATAATAAAAATGATTTACAAAAAAAAAAATGTATGAGCGCGATATAAATAAAATATCATATCATGTCATGTCCTATTGATTGGTCCAATGAAGGTCAGGCAAGGGAGGCCAAGGACTCACACCTGAAAGCCCTTAGCAGGCTTAAGGTGTATAAAAGGTGGGACAATCAGTGAGAAGCTGCTGGGAGAGCAGAAGGGAGGCTGCGTGGCTGAGTCCAGCAGGGGATATCCCTTCTCAGTCCCAAGCCAGATTTTGAAACCAAAGTAGAGCGAGCTCAGGATGTTGTTTGGAACTGATAAACCAAAGAGCAGAGAGCAGCAGGATCTACGGCCCAGAGAAGAATGGCATGCTGAGACACTAGCCCAGTGTTTGTGAGGGGCTGCAGATTGGCTAGGGTGCTGTGTCTTCAGAGACCTGGAGCAAAGCACCCTGCAGGTTGCTTTTGGCAGTCGGAACATTGCTCATTCCCTTGGGACCTGTGCCGGCCCCAAGGTTGTCTGAGGGGCAGGTGGCAAGACCCTGAAATCAGGCCTGCACAAACAGAAGGGTCCGCTTGTCAACATGCTGCTGCCAGGTAAGTCTTGTGAAAGTAAGAGAGAGAGAGACTCGGAGCATGTGGCTGACTGAAGAAGAGTGGGCAAAAGGAATACATAAAGCAGCACTGAGCGTAAAAGAGAAAATAAATGAAAGGAAACTAGTAAAGCAATGTAGATTGAAAGAAGAGTGACAAGAAAAAGAAAAGTAAGAGAAGGCAAGAAAAGCAGAGCGTGAAAGGGTCAGGAAGTGAAATAACTACAATAAAGAGGGTGCAAGCAACCCAAAACGAGAGAGAAGGGTGCAAGCAAACTGGCAGAGTGGAAAGTGTGCATGTGTGCGCGGGAAAGCTGGAAAAGGTGCCAAGGGGCACAGAAAGGTAAAGAGAGTACAAGTGTGCACGGGAAAGCAAGAACAAAGGTGCCAGGGGGCACAGGAAGGTTAAGAGAGTGCAAGGGTGCACAGAAAAGCTGGGGAAAGTGCAAGGTGCACAAGAAGGACAAAGATTGTGCAAGTGTGCCCGGAGGATGGTAAAGAAGGTGGCAATGGGCACAAGTACAAGAAGGTGCAAGTGTGCAGTAGAAGGAAAGAAAGGTGCCAGTGGGCACAAGAAAGAAGTCTAGAAAACAGAGGGGAACAAGAAGGGGTGCAGAAAGCCCCTGAAGGCAAAAGGTTAAGAGAAGGACGAAGCAGAAAATAAAAGAGAGGGGTTAAAGCTCTGAGTGGTCACGCTTAGGCGGAGCAAAGAACCTGGCGTTTTCGAAAGTCTGTGATGCTACCCCTTGAAAGAACTGTATATGAAAGAAAGGTACATCCTGACAAACTGAACTCGTGTTTTGAAACTCAAGTGGGGCCTAAGCTTGGGGAAGGGAACCCTGAAAGGCCCAAGAGCTGAACTTTTGTTTGAACTTGGAAGAGGTTTAAGCGTGGGGAAGGGAACTCTAAGAGGTCTATCAAAGTGGAAACTTCACTATTTTGTGTTACTAAAGGAAGTGAAGCTACCGGCAGGTTGCCGCCTGACCCGTAAATATTTACTGGTGCCTGACTTCCCGGTGCCACCGCCATATTACAACTGTGGCGGCCCGGAAAGTCAGGCGCTGGTAAAATGTAAGTCCCATGGAAGCACCGGCACCATTGCTAACGCTGCCGGTAATTCTGTGACCGGTCTGCCTACCACGGCCGCTCTGCCCGGCAGGGTCAGACCCGTTGAGCACGGTGGCTCCAGCAGACAGACCTGTAATATGCTGGTCCGGAACAAGCTTACCGGCACCCTTGTTTCCGGACCGGCAGGCTCATAATGAGACCCATTGACATTGTTTGAACTATGCAGAAGGTCCTATGAACAGTCCCTTTTGATTGACCTCATTCTTTTGAAGCTGACCAACCTACATCTGGTGAGAAGACCACCTGAAACCAATCCTGGTTTCCTATTTTTGTTCAACGACCATATTTTTGCTTTTGAAAGACTTCCTAACACATTTCTGTCAAGGAATGAGGGCAAGCCTAGGTTTAGACACAGACAGATTTTTATTTTGGACTTCCAGACTTAGGGAACCATCCCTTTAGTGTTAGGGCGAGTTAAGCATTACACCAACCTAGGAACCTTAGTAAATAAAGGTTTGGAAACAAATATCTTTGAGTATGTGTCTCTCTTGATACCATGCCTGTCTCACATATAGTGTCGGGGACTGGGATGCAGCTCAAATGATAAAAGTGGGGGAGCCCACCAGATTAGAGAACATATCCCATAAAATGGATTTCACTGCCAAACCTAGGCCCCAATGAAACAGACAATATCCTCTTCTCCACCAGCAAGTAATTTTTCCCTAAATCCAAAGAATCTAAAACCCTGAGGTGTTCCAACTTTAGGATGGGGGTCACCTTCCATCTTCTAACTCCACAGGATCTTTCTCCCGTGAGGAAAATGGTGGAGGGATCTAATTATCATTTGTTTTGTCCCTGGAATTATATGGTGCCTGGAAGAGACAAAGTGATCATCTCTGTAGACTCACAAGTCAGCATTCCTATTGACTGGCACATATATGTCATACCCCACAGGAAGAGAAGGGTTGAGGTGTTACCCCTGGTATCCTGTTGACATTATTTGAAATGTATTCTTTTGAATTCCTTTCCCACTCCTAGGAAGAGAAATAGGGGTGAGATAGTGGGAACCCTCATCCGTGAGAGCTTAGGGACTTCTCTTTTCTCCTATGACATCAGGAGGGGAAGTAATGAAAGCCCCGAGAAACAATCCAATGGACAAGGGGACCCCACAATTCTTTTTCATACTGTGAATCCGAAGTCTGATTTTGAGCCCGTACGGATAAAGAATGACATTTATGGGAAAGTCCGACCCAGCCCTTATCCCAAGATTATGAAACCCGGGGGGAACTCCTTTGTCCCATTATCTTAAAGCCCTCTTTCCTCTCGGCTGAGATACCTACATTCAATCCTGTGTTGGATGCAAAACCAAAGAGGAGCAAGGACCTTCCAGTCATAATACCTTTCTGGGAATTAGGAACCCCCTCCATTTCATATGAAAGAGATAACTACATTTGTGGAAATATTTTGTCTCTCACACCATCAAGTTCCACAGGCGATAGATTAAACTCCTTAGGGGAGGAAGGGGAAGACTCTCTGAGACAGTATTCTTTAGACCAAGAGGAACAAAGATCATCCTCCCCAATGATACCCTTTAAAAACTCACTAGAATTAAAATCCTCCAGTGATTCTGAAGGGAGCGAGCCTGACATAAATCCTAAGAGGAGAGGGAGTAAGAGTCCATCTCCTCTTTCAGACTCCTTGGTTTGTGTTTAGTTTATTATTTGATAATGCGCTCCAAACCCTGGGGTAGCCGGGCGCAGAGGTCACAAGATTACTTAAGCTTAGGTTACATACAGAGGATACAAACAGCTGATGCATTACAAGTCATATTACCATAAATACAGTGCATATATACAAAGAATACAAGATATGGGTACCTCACAACACATAGAGGACAATGAGATGGTCTATAGACCAGGTTTCAAGAGTATCATGACAGTTGTGTGCAAGGATCCATGGCCTAATGCAGGGATCAGATTGTTAATTGTCATTGGCCCAGAGCCAACTTTTCACATTACATCTAAATCTAGAGTAGGGTAGATTGGCTATATAGGCAATAGGAAGTGCATTCCAGGCACAGGCTGCTCTAACAGGGAAGCGTGCTCCACCTGCTTTTGTTAGTTTAAATCTAGGAATTTCTAGTAGGAAATGGTTAGAAGCTCTAGTGTGGTGACTAGAGGATTTTCTAGTCAATCTAGCCGAAATGTATGGCGGTGCACTATTGTTCAGTCCTTTATGGGTGAGAGATAGTGTCTTGAGGAGAACTCTATCACTAATTTTTAACCAATGGTGGTCTTTCCTAATGTTAGAAATGTGCACTCTGCAAGGTATGTCTAGTGCTGCTCTAAGAGCATTGTTCTGCAGTATTTGCAGTTTGTTTATGAGAGTTTTATTGGCGCCCACATATAAGGCGTTGCAGTAGTCATACTTAGACATTACTAGCGTGTTGGCTAGTGTGATACAGTTGGTTTTGGAAAGGTAGGGTCTGCAGGCCCTGATTAATTTACAGGTGTAAGCTGTAGGAGAAGCCAAGGAATTGACTTGTTTTTTGAGAGATAATGTGGAATCAAGGTAGAAACATAGTGTTTTACCTCAGTTGCCACTTTAATTATATTGCCGTCTATGTTGAAGGCGAGATAATTGGGGCTGAGTTTTTTGAGGTTAGAGTCGGAACCCAGGATCAGTATCTCTGTTTTATCGTCATTCAGGCAGAGGCCGTGGGAGGCCATCCATGCCTGAATGAAGAGGTAAATCTTATTTACTATAGCTGTGTCTTCGACAAAGTTGCCAGATAGTGGTATGAGGATCTGCGTGTCGTCCATGTAATTAGTGTAAGTTACCCCCAGTCTGTCAAGTTTGTCGAAGAGTGGCTTAGTGAAGATGTTGTACATTGTGGGGGAGACACATGAACCTTGTGGGACGCCACAGGTGATTTGTATTGGGTCCGCTGATGCTAAGGGGGAGTACACTCTCATCATACGGTTGGCTAGGAAGGATTGTACCCAGGCTATAGCTTCACTTGAGAAATGGGCGGCCAACGCTAGATGGTTGCATAACACTGCATGGTCCACCAGGTCAAAGGCCGCCGATAAGTCAAGGAGTAGGAGCATAGATGTTTTACCTTTATCCTTCAACTCGTTGATTTGTGTCTTGAGGTCAATTAAGGCCGTTTCAGTCCCATGTAGTGGTCTGAATCCAGATTGACGTGATCCTAGTAGTTGGTTTGTCTCCAGATAGTTTTGGATCTGGAAATAGGCTACTCTGTCAATCATTTTAAGGAGAAATGGGAGCGTGGTAATGGGCCTATTATTAGTGGGAATGGCTGGGTCAAGGGTCTGTTTTTTTAGGAGAGGCAGTACCCAGGATTCTTTAAGATTGGTAGGTACAGTACTAGAGCTAAAGGAGGCGTTGATTAATTTAGAGATAAAGGGTGCTAAATCTCTAGCTGCGTCCTTAATAACTTGTGCTGGGCAGCTGTCCCCTTGGCAGTTCGATGGTTTCAAGGATAATATTACCTTTTCAGTTTCCAGAATGGATATGTTGGTAAACCTGAATAGTTTACAGTTGCTTTGTGTAGATGTGCTAGGTGTATCTGTCAGGAGGGTGGTATGTGATCCAGTAGAGCTCAAAGAGGCTTTCTTCTTTGCAATTTTGGATTGTAGCTTTGTGATTTTATTTGCTAAGGCATTTTGGATGCTGGTGCACCATAGTTTGTCCTTGGGGACATTGTCTGTGGGAGCAATTGGGTTTCCATTTCCCAGAGGATGGAAAAGAGTTCTTTGGAATTAGAGTTAG
Organism: Ambystoma mexicanum; assembly: GCF_040938575.1. Lineage (NCBI taxonomy): Eukaryota > Metazoa > Chordata > Amphibia > Caudata > Ambystomatidae > Ambystoma > Ambystoma mexicanum. Next base: position 493,280,596 of record NC_090936.1, on the reverse strand, counting down.
CTTTGCTAATTCTCTCATTAAATGTGTCTTTTTTTAGCTTGGATTATTTCCTTCTTATATTTTTTCGCAAGGTTGGCAAGTAAGGTTTTATTCTCGGCTGAGGGTGTGTGCCTCCAAATAGCTTGGAGTTTGCGTTTTCGGATACGTAGTTCTTTGAGGTGAGGGGTGAACCATGAGCCTTCGAAGCTGAAAGGCCTTATTGTCCCTATGGAGAAGTAGACCAGTTAAATGAACTATGCCCGTTGGAACTTCCAATGCCTCCCAATTATCAAGAGGGGAAACCTTTGGGAGGATCTGGTTCAGATAATCTTGTGATCAGAGATGGGAGTGAAGAACCATCCTCCTCTTTAACCCCATCTCATATCTGTATGGCACTCGTGGTGGCAACAGTAAAGACAGACACAAGTGATCACAGTTCAAAGGTGTTTATTAAACTGCATATGCACGTTGGAAAAACGCCTAATCGAAACCTAACGCTAAGATGGGAGCAAGCTATGACCATCAAATGAAAATTAAGGCAGTCCTAGTGGCGTCTTGTCAAATAAAAGGGCCTATACTAAAAAAAATAACTATTGCCAGTCCTTACAACTAAATACAAAAAGAGTGTGGGATAGGGTTCACAAGAAAGAAAGAAGTGTTCACAAATAATAAGTCAGGATGTAGTAGCCGGGGGTCTCCCTTCCCCATGTTTTGAGCACGGGACAAGGTGGGACTCCTGACCACAGCACACTATTGAGCTTCCCCAGCACGAGATACCAGTTCTGTTCACAAGTATCAGGACCGTCCTTGGTCAAGTCTCTTTTCTCTTAAAAGTCTCTTGCCTTGGAGGACCTGAAGTATTCAAAAGTAACAAATAAAGAGTTCCTTTTCCTATGGACATTGGGTGATGACCTTTCACCCTTAGATCCCCCACTTCCGGGCTCAGACCCCCAAAACGTTCCTGGCAATGCCAGGACCTTTGGTGGTTCGATCTCTTGCTTCCGAGGGATTGGAATGTTCAAAACCCTATACAAAAGTCTTCGGATTGCACCTGGTTGATGATTCTTCACTCCTGGGTCCACCCTCTTCTGGGCCCAGGCCCCTCTCGACTATCAGCCTCCCTCCGTCGTGTTCAGTCTGGCTTATATTCAAAAGATTTTCTCAGTTGTATTCACGTGTCAGTGGGTAATGGCTTTTCACCCTTGGTTCCCCCTCTTCCGGGCTCAGATCCCTCTCGAGCGTCAGCCTTCCTCGGCGGTTCACTCTGGATGTCCTTGGGCTTCATTACAAGTCCGGTGGTAACCGTGCCTGAAATTCTGGCAGGTTACCACCTGACTCGTTTTACCATTCCGTCTCCGTGATTCCCGGAATTACCGGGGCATTACGACCCCGGTGACCCGGGAATTCCGGAGGCGGAATTTGGTAAATCCTCATTCCCATTGAGTCCAAAAGGACTCAATGGGAATGGGGAAGTGGAAACACCGGCATCATCTCGTGATGGTGCCGGTGTTTCCACGTCCGCCTGCAGGCGGGTGGTGTTAAACCCGCCAGGTCAGACCTGGCGGGAATGACACCTCCACCTGCAGTACTCGAGATCACCCGGTATGGAAACAGCGGTGGTGGCGGATTTGCCTCCACCGTTATTTCCATACCGGGTGACTCATAATGAGGTCCCTTGTATTCACAAGTCTTAATGGCCCTCATTACGACCTCGGAGGTAGCCATGCCGCTATTGGCGGCATTGCTGCCGCCGAAATCGGGTCCGGGTCCGGGCCATGGAATGAGGAATTACCAGGCCATTCCGAGTTCGGAAGGCCTGATCATTCCTCCCTCCAAGGACCCGGACCCGGTCCTTCCCCATTCTCATTTCAGCCCCCATAGGGCTGAATGGGAATGGGAGAGGGAGCAAACAACGGGCCATTACGAGTTGGCCCGTTGTTTGCTCCTTCTTCCCCTCGCGGGACCCGATAAGCACGCCTGGTTTGACCAGGCCTTACTTACCAGGTCCCATGAGGGGACCTCGTAATGAGGCGGTACGGGGTTAACGGCGCCGGCACCTTTTACGGCGCCGTTAACCCTGTACCGCCAGGGTCATAATGAGGCCCAATGTCTTTTTAAAAAGTTCTCTGTGGACATGCTTCTGTCAGGTTCACCTTTGTCAACACAATGTTCATCAGGACTTTAGGCTTCGCCCCTTTCCATCAGCATACCACAGTCAGGTTCACTCTTGCCAACTTTTGCCACTTTTACCCCTTTCTCGACCTGTTTCCAAGGCTTGGTAACGGTAGTTTCAACAATAGGGTAATCGGCCAGAGTTTCTCGAGTGAGCACCCAGATGGTGCCGGACTCCTCTGCAGCTGGTTTTCCCCACTCATATCAACAGTTCTTTGTACTTTTCTTCAATTAGCCATTTCCTACTTTTGATTAACACAGTTTGGTTTCTTATCAGCTCTCCCTTCGACTCACTGGCTGTGATGCACCGCTTGGCTTTTCTTGTCTCTGGAGTCAAGGACGGTACCACCGTCTCTCCCTGGCTTGGTTATCAGTGGAGGAGGGCCCCGTGAACTGTTAACATCTACTGCAACACACACTGCCTATTGTTTGCAGTCTTACAATTCCTTCCATGGAGGCTTTTTGGCCTTGGTTCGGAAAGGGCAAGGTTGCTTCTCTCATTGTCACCCTTTCGGTTCTCACCACCGTTGTCCTCCTCTTGAACTGCCGTACTTGGACAGCTGAGTCATCGTACGGTCTACCTTGCTCGTCATGTGCTCTCGTGCTCCGTCTTTTATCCCTGTGGGGAAGGGAAAGGGCCGTCAGGTGTGTGTGATTTGGATCAATTGCCTGACTTTGCCTGACCCTTGCATTGGGACATGTCAAGTAAACAGCTCTGGTGTTAGTCCATTGTCTTTCGTATTGTGCGGAAGTGTTCGTGTCGGAAAGGTGGGGGGCAGTGTTTCTGAAAATCCTTTATGGTAGGATGGGGAAAAGGTGTTAGAAGAAGGGGGATACTGCGTCTCACCCGTCGTTGTCCCACTTCCACTCTGCGAGGACCCCCCATCCGGGCGATCCTCCCCCACTGGTCCACCCCCAGGAACTGGATCAAATAGCGATGGCCGTGTCCTGGCCACCTGGATGACAGATTCCTGGGGACTAGTCAGGGAGACACCTACAGGTTTATCACATATCCAAGACCAAAAGTGTCTCTCTTATAGTGAGTCTGGACACCTCACAAGATATTGGGCCTCAATGCTGGTCCGGCTTCGACCCTGCCGGTGCTGCCGGTGGGTTGCCACCGGACCATAATAATTTACCAGCGCCTGATCTCCTGGTGCCACCAGCTCATTACGAGTTCGGGAAGTCATGCGCTGGTATATTTGTTAATCTCCATTCCCATAAAGTCCTATAGGACTCTATGTGAGTGGGGACACAGGAGCACCGGCACCGTAAGCAACGGTGCTGGTGCTCCCATGAAGAGTCTGCCTACCATGGCCAATGTGCCCGGCAGGGTCAGACCGTCGGGCACAGCGGCTCCGGCAGGCAGACTCGTAGTTTGCCGGTCCGGAAACAAGGGTGCTGGTGAGCTTACCGGCACCCTTTTTTCCGGACCGGCAAACTTATAATGAGTCCCATTGTCCGTTAAATTTGCTTGATCCCTCCACTATACCATAATTAAAAGAACTCAATCAAAATGGACAGAGTCCGAAAGTAGAGGGTGAGTCACCCCTGATAAGTATCTGTTGTGCCCAATCTAAAGAACTACAAACCAGCCCACAGGAGAACCCAAAAATCCACCTAGAAAAAGGAAGACCAATAAAACCAGGAAGGTGTCATCTAATTAATGCATGGGAGGTAAAACCATCTATAGGATACTGGCTACTCTAAAGTGTAAGATAATTTATTTTTTCAGTTTCCAGAATGGATATGTTGGTAAACCTGAATAGTTTACAGTTGCTTTGTGTAGATGTGCTAGGTGTATCTGTCAGGAGGGTGGTATGTGATCCAGTAGAGCTCAAAGAGGCTTTCTTCTTTGCAATTTTGGATTGTAGCTTTGTGATTTTATTTGCTAAGGCATTTTGGATGCTGGTGCACCATAGTTTGTCCTTGGGGACATTGTCTGTGGGAGCAATTGGGTTTCCATTTCCCAGAGGATGGAAAAGAGTTCTTTGGAATTAGAGTTAGCTTTGCTAATTCTCTCATTAAATGTGTCTTTTTTTAGCTTGGATTATTTCCTTCTTATATTTTTTCGCAAGGTTGGCAAGTAAGGTTTTATTCTCGGCTGAGGGTTTGTGCCTCCAAATAGCTTGGAGTTTGCGTTTTCGGATACGTAGTTCTTTGAGGTGAGGGGTGAACCATGAGCCTTGGAAGCTGAAAGGCCTTATTGTCCCTATGAAGAAGTAGACCAGTTAAATGAACTATGCCCGTTGGAACTTCCAATGCCTCCCAATTATCAAGAGGGGAAACCTTTGGGAGGATCTGGTTCAGATAATCTTGTGATCAGAGATGGGAGTGAAGAACCATCCTCCTCTTTAACCCCATCTCATATCTGTATGGCACTCGTGGTGGCAACAGTAAAGACAGACACAAGTGATCACAGTTCAAAGGTGTTTATTAAACTGCATATGCAGGTTGGAAAAACGCCTAATCGAAACCTAACGCTAAGATGGGAGCAAGCTATGACCATCAAATGAAAATTAAGGCAGTCCTAGTGGCGTCTTGTCAAATAAAAGGGCCTATACTAAAAAAAAAAAACTATTGCCAGTCCTTACAACTAAATACTGGCTACTCTAAAGTGTAAGATAATTTATTTTTTTTATTTTTATTTTTTTATTGTGCATTTGGTCAATATTACAACCTTAAGCACAAATACAATCTTGCAAAACAGACATACAAAACCTTAAAACACAATAACTAGTCAATCAATTTATCATTACAAATCCCAATCAAGAGAGGGCGCAGAGATGAGCTGAAGCTCCTGCGTTGGTCCCAGCACTGAGGCTGATTTAAGGGTTGAAGCCCAAGCACTGGCATAAAAGACAATAGGAGCAAGGAAAGACACTAGAAGCAGGACGCCGGAGTCCAGCGTCAGAGGCCCCTGTTCGGGAAAAAGCTCCTCCCCCTCCCTGTGAGAGACTTTACAAATGCCACACGGTACGCCAAGCCTGAACGCTCCCCATCAGCCAGGGAAAGTAAGTCCTAACACAGGAGCGCGGCACACCTTGGGCTTAGGGGACGGGGTGAGACGGCCAGAACCACGGTAGCCTACCTACACATGGTAGGTTAACCTCTTATTGGAGTTAATTGTCCATCAGTGCTGGATACCCGGGGGTGCCTCCACTTGTCGGTGATCCTTAAACCAGACTGTAGCCCTGTGTGCCCAGTGACATCTAGACACGATGTGGCCCCTCCACCATACGCCTACCCCCACCTGCTGAATAGTCCAGGAGACCTCTTTCAGGGGGAAGCAAGGGACGCCTGCACACCACGTCCCAATCTCTGTTCGGAGCCCAGGAGGATCCCCCAGCTGATCTCGCCTATGAGTTGGTCTGAATTTCTACAGCAATTTCGCTGTGAGCAGATCCTGCCTGCAACGCAAGCAAGTATGCCCACCACATCAACAATAGACACGGAGGAGGCGCAATCAGTGAGCAAGGGCATGGCAGCCCTATTGGACGAAATCAGGGGCTTCAGGACGGACATCGGTAAGAGGCTTGATGGCAAGGACATAAAAGTGGACAGTATGGACGAACGCATTAAAGGCCTGGAAGCTAACCAAACATGGTTGGAACGCCTGGAGACCCAATTCGATTTGAGACTGTCAGAGCTGGAAAGGCGGGAAGAAAAGTGCACACTTAAGCTGGATGACTTGGAAAATCGAGAGTGGTGCAATAACCTGAGGTACCTGGGCTTCCTGGAACGAGATGGCGAGACCCAGGCGGACATTTTGAAAGCCATCAACGCAGTGGTCAGTATCCTTTTCGAAGAGGAAAATACCAGTGAGCCAACGATTGATAGAGCACATATAGCGGGGGCAAGCTCCAGAGAGCCAAGATCAGTGCTGGCAAGGTTTCATTACTTTGCCGAGAAGACTAAGATCCTGGAGCTAAAAAGAAAATGGGCCCGATAGAGTGGGGAGATGCCGAAATAAACATTTATCAAGATCTATCAGCGTTTACTCTGAACGGGAGAAGGTTGTGTGGCCCCCTAACAAAGTGGCTTCAATCGAAAGGGGTCCGCTAAAGGTGGGGCTTCCCTTTTTGCTCTCCTTCAAATATGAGGGATACAAATATTCCTTAATCACAGAAGACGACATACGCCGTGTGACACAGGAGCACCTAGGAGAGTCCGCCCCGAGCTCCGGCAACCCAGATAATCATGGGAGGGAGTTGACGGAATCGCAGAAGGCAGATTGGCTTTGTTGAGAAGCACTGCATCCGCGGCAACAGGAAATTTAGAAAAGTGGCTCAGAGATCCCTACCGGTTCCCAACTAATAACTGTCCCCCAAGGATCACATAGAGCGCCAACGCTCTCCAGACCTCCCGGGGCCCGAGCAGACACCACTTTTGGACTGGAGCTGCGAATGGCCGAGGGTCGCAATGGAACTCATTGGAACTCTGGACCATTGATCGGACTGGATTTATAGGTTGCCAGATGCCGGAGCAGGTGCCTTGGCGACTAGGCTCTGAATTTGGGAGCTCTTTGGTTCTCTGGAAGAAATGTTCTTTTGGTGCATTGTTGAGGGTAGCGCAGGGGTACGAGTTGATCTTTAGCTTTGTTGGTCATATTGGGGGGCCTCAGATGCAGTATTTGATTGCAGGCTAAAGCCTGGTAGGGGTAGGGGCTGGTGGCCTGGCCCAGCAGCAATTACGTTGTTGCAGGTAATCCAGGCACTCGAGTGGAGGAGGAGGTTGTGGGAGGGTGTTTGCTCTTACTTGCATTGTTGCTCACATTTGACAAGCTACCAGGCTCTACTCTGGCACACTGGGGGACGGGCATGGGTTCAATGAGCTTGAGTGTCCCAAATCCTAGGGGGGGTGAAGACACGTTATTTAACATAGGGACGTCCATGAGCCCGCTGCCCTTTCCTGATATATGACACAAAACACACACTGGTGCTGGGGTCACTAAACGCAAGGGGTCTAAATTCCCCCACACAAACGATCCCTAGTAGTGAGGGAATTCAATCGCCTAAAGCTACACTGCATGTTTCTTCAAGAAACCCACTGGGTGCGGGAAAGAGAGTGTCCCTAAGAGCCAGATCAATACAAGAGGTATTCCATGCCTCTGGCCCATTAAAAAAAAGTGCCGCCCTGGTGGTGTCCAATGAGGCGCACTTTAAACAGAAAGCATTGCGTAAGGACCCCGACAGTCGCTACTTGATGGTCAAGGGGGAGACCAGGGGTGCCAAGGTTACAGTGATCTCCAATTATTGCCCGAACGAGGCCCATGACCAGTTTTGGGAAGGGATTAGATCTAAAATAATGTCCTTTGCTGAGGGAGCCCTGATTGTGGGAGGAGATTTCAATATGGTCCTGTGCCTCGAGGACGACAGAAAGTGTGAGGGTACCTATTCAGACACTCCGGTTCAGCGATGGATAGCTGCTCACTTCCGGAGCGTTAACAATGAACTGGGGCTCTTAGACACGCATGTGATGAAGCAAAGACATGTACTGTTATTTACATATTTTTCGAAATTGCATGCTACCTTCTCGAGAATCGATTATATCCTGATAGATTCCACATTACCGGAGCGAGTAGCCGAGTTTACTGTGGAGACAATCCCATGGTCGGACCACGATCTAGTCAGAGGCCGGATAGGTGTCCCCCCGAAACCCCAAGACAAAGCAAGGTGGTCATGCAACAACCTGCTACTCTGTGATAAAGTACTGTCCCAGGTGTTCCTTACCACAATAAAAGAATACTTTGAACTCAACTATAATGGGGAGGTTCGAGTGTCGGGGATCTGGCAAGCATTCAAGGACACATTCAGGTGGGTTCTCATTGGAATGGGTGTGAGGAGAAAAAGGGAGAGGGATAACGAGGAGAAGCTTCTTAGAGAAAGAATTGAGGCCATCCAGCCAGGGGGTAAACTGTAATCCCAAATGTTCCCGGGGAGGTGGGAGGAACTTCAACAACATAAAGAGAAACTGAAGGCGCTCATGGCTAGTCAAACGGAACAGAAACTGGCCTTCTTGAAACAGAAATGTATGGAGAAGGGAGAAAAGGCTGATACGATCCTAGCATGGAGTTTGAGAGAGACCAGGAACAGTCGTAGAGTAAATGCTCTGTGCACCTCTGATAGCCAAAAGCTTCTTGAGGGCTCCCAAATAGCAGAGGAATTCCGTCAGTTCTATGACATACTTTATACATCAGAATATAACAGAGACGGGTCGGACGCCGACCGTTTCCTCGATTACCTCCCAATCCAGCACCTCCCCCCAGAAAAGACAGATCCAATGGAAGCGCCCATCACTCCCCAGGAAATAATAGATACCATTAGTGGAATGAAAGAAGGCCCCATACCCAGGGACGACAGGTTTACGGTAGGATTTCATAAGGCATTCCACTCCACCCTCGCTCCTTTCATGGCCAAGTTGTTCAATAACGCTCTAGAAACGGGCGCTCTTCCCCAGTCATTGCTAGCGGCCCTGATCGTAGCTATACCTAAAGAAGGTAAGGACCCTGCCCAGTGCTCATCCTACAGGCCCATCTCCCTCCTGAACACCAACGTGAACATTCTGGCAAAACTCCTAGCAAATAGACTAGCCCAAAATGTGCCCTTGTTGGTGCACAGGGATCAGGTGGGCTTCATTCCTGGCAGGCAGGGAGCGGATAATATAAGGAAGACTATCAATCTGTTCCACGAGGCAACACAGAGAGGACTGGGGGCCCACCTCGTATCAATGGACTCGGAAAAGGCATTCGACCGGGTCGAATGGCTCTGCATGGGCAAAGTCTTACAGAGGATGGGTCTGGGAGAAAAGTTCAGAGGATGGATTGCAACCCTTTATAACAGCCCAAAGGCGAGGGTGGTGGTCAATGTCACCATCTCCTCCCCTCTTCGACTCATTAGAGTCTACCTCGCCCCTGCAGCTAAAGGTGTCTTTGGCCAACCCTTTTCAGGCCTTCTGATTTTGGTTCGGTCAAATAAAGAACTTCGAGTAATCAAGGTAATAGAGTCGTCATTATATCTTCAAGTATTACATCTAAAGTGGAAAGGTGGTTGGCTCTAGGTATGGAATCAACCTGTGCTAGGCTCTGTTGATTTTTGAAAGTATACTAATAGGATTCATATGTTGCAAGATCACAGGAGTTGTAGAGGTTTACTGGATCACATTCAGGGCGGCGATGAATTATACTTCAAAGTTTTTTCCCGAAGTGTTATTTGGAATAATGTTTTTAACACACATGAACACTTTTTGGGGTCCACCTTTTTTCAGTGTGGAGGCTGCTTCTTGCTCTGGTGCCAATTAATGGATGACCTCAAAGAGCGATATTCACAGAAGATTCCTCATACTATATGGGGGCTTCTGTCCTTAGGCGTGGGGTGTATGGGACTGCTGCCCATTTCTGGGTTGGCTGTTTTGTTTCAGAAGAACTTGGGGCCACATTTCAGAGAGGAACTATTTTTTCTTCTTTTATTGACCTTCATAGGAAGTGTGTGGTCCCCGAGTTACAAATCACTCGTTGATGGTTCAAAAAAATAAACAAAGTGTTTGTAAAAATTATTAAAAACAAGGAACTTCATCCATAGTACAGTGTTTGTGTGGTCTAGTTCACGGGGTATCCCTGGTTGATTTCTGGGATATCCTTGGTTAAAAGGTGGTCGACCGGTTTCGATGATGGCTATTTATCATCTTCTTCAGGACTGTGATTTTAGCTTGTCTCAGGGAGATCAAGGGTAGGTGAGGGGCGCCGGGGCCATCATCCCATCTACCTAAGAGGAAGAGAAAACCAAAGTGGGTTTTGAGTCTTGAGGTCACTGTAATTTCTAATGCTTAATATAATAAGGGAGTGCTTTTTTTAATTATTTAGAATAAATTAATGAATTAAAGAACATTAGGATTAACTGAAGAGTCATTCATGGTCGTTCTGGCTATTTTTTTATTCTTTTGATGGCATTAGTTGCTGATGGTTACCTTATAACAGCTCCGGCGTGAGCAGGGTGTTAGCCGGGTTTCTAATCAGCTGTGGTAGTGCGTCTCTTGAATCCTGTAAGACAGCAAAAACGGGGCGTATGCCAGGAGTTTTATACCACAAGCCCCTCTGTCCTGTATTCAAAATACCATAAGGGTGGATTCATTGGACTCTGTGCGCGTGCCATCCTATATGGTCAAGCGCAATCTTTTGAGGTGACCGGTAGCCTATAATCTGCTGATCAATGGGCGCCCTGTGGGAATGCCGATCGTGTGCGCGGTTGCCCAAGTGGCATGGCGCAGCTCATGATCGATTGCGGGAGAGCTTTGTTGGCTTGGGAAGCTTCGTTCTCTTTTGAAAGCGCAGGGATCATTTTTGTGATCACACTTGCTTGGAAAGCTTCTATTGAGAAGCACATGGATCTAATTGTGCATGGAAGCCGAGATGGCAAACCATTGCTTGCGTTTGTGCGCGGAGGGTGAATTGGGAGCGTCTTTTTTATGTTTGAGAATGCGTGGGGAGATTGCAGGAGCGCCACTCACTGTATGCCTTCGAGCAGCCGCTTGTGTCTGGCCTCAGGACGCCGTGATTCTTGCTCAGTTTTGGCAACAGTTGCCCAGCAATGGGGACATTTATAAATAGTCCGTTGTTGCTGTTTTTGGCCCTCGTTTCTGTCGGCCATTTTGAAGTGGCTTGAGGCTATGGGCTAATCATGGGGTAGTCATGTTAAACACCGAAGCATTGCTAAGGGTGCAGCATAATTTTTTCCTTACATTTATACAGCAGTGATACAAATCGGTGTTTCTTTTTGATATGGCTCGTGGGCCCCCTTATCATGTTACATAACAATATCAGCGATTGTGTCTCATCAACATGTATCCGCCTTCTTCCTTCGTCAGTGGTGCTGTGCTGGGGGGCAAACTGAATAGTTTTTAGTTTTAATTATTTAATTTCAAGGTGTTAACCTCATTGTGATTCGAGTAGTTGGAAAGCCTGATTATTTATGTGGGGATGGGGGCACTAACACCAGTTGACTGCGGAAAGTGGGTTCCGCATGTGTAGGACATATACATTATTGTTCTTAGGGTATTACATCAAACTGTACATTGTACCTCGGGGACCACACACTTCCTAAAACCAGAAAAAATAGTTCCTCTCTGAAATGTGGCCCCAAGTTCTTCTGAAACAAAACAGCCAACCCAGAAATGGGCAGCAGTCCCATAAACTGGCAGTTGTAGGGGTTTAGCCAGCAGGGGCGTTGCTAAGGGGGGGTCTACGGGGGCTATAGCCCCTGATCTTTTGGTTGTAGCCCAGGATAGAATCACAGGAGCTACAGCCAAAAGACCAGCTAGCCCCCAGTCCCAACAGTTCCGACATCAGCGTAGCCCCGGATCTTTTCCAAACCTAGCAACTCCCCTGTTAGCCAGTACCCCAATTGTTGAGTACGAAGGAAGAGTTTTCTCCTGGCTATCTTGCTTCAGTAGTTCAAAGAATGGTTCTAACACAGTGGTTATTGCGATACATTTTTCGCTTTTATTTGTGCTAGTGCTGAGTTGTTCAACATTCAGTTGGTATGCATTAAGTACATTTAGGGGCAATTGTGTCCCCTGGTTGTCAGCCAACACGTGTTTCGACCCGTGGGTCTTTATCAAGGCTAATGTATAGAGTCTGTAGCCCCCTGTGGGGTCCTGGTCCGTGATGAAGGGTGGCTGTCCTGTAGAGACAGTGGCTCCTGTTGGGCCCTGTGAGCTGGTCCGAAGTGCTGGTCCTCCATCCCAGTGAGGAACCCAAATGGAAACAAACACACTTTTGACAAAACTCTAGTCGAAGAAAGGAAGAAAGTGTGAAGGGCAGTGTGAGCAGCAATAAAATCATGCGATAAAAAGGATTGGGAAGAAGTACACCAGATTAAAAAGGTGACAAAAACTGGTTAAGATTCCATAAGGCCTTCATGAACCAGGAAGACTCAGAAACCAGGCTGAGACTACTAAAGGGGCGAAATTCAAGAGAATTTTGGTCGGTGATTAAATCTCTAGCAAGCAGCCCCGCAAACCCAATCCACAATTATGTGGGAGAGGAGGATAAGTGGAATGACCACTTCACAAAGCTCTTTAAAAATCCAAATTCAGAGAAAGATCTTCCAACTTGAGTAAGTCTCAATGGATTTTGCTAACTGATACAACATCAATTGTGATGAAAATTAAGAAATTGAACAGCTCAAGAGCCCCGGGGCCAGATGGCTTGACGAACGCTCATCTAAAAGAAGCCCCTGAAGAATGGGCTACTTTTATCACCCAAGTGTTTGCCATCATCACGCAAACCAAAACGATCCCCCTTTCTTGGAAAAAAGCCATCATAGTTCCTATCTACAAACACGGACCCAGAGACCATCCTAAAAACTATAGGCCAATAGCTCTTTTAGACGTTATTGGTAAAGTGTATGGTTCTACTTTGCTGGATATGTTTTCAATGTGGGCAACAGAAAATAATCTAAGAAACCTGTTCCAGTCTGGCTTCATAAAAAAAGTGAGAACGGTGGCAAATATATTTCTAATTAACATCTTAAAAGTAAGGACCAAGGAAGGAAGACCGGGTGTGTAAATGACTTTCATTGACCTGGTCCAAGCTTTTGACCAGGTCAATCGGGAGCTACTTTAGAAGAAACTGGAAGCCAAAGAATGCCCAAGAACTATACTAGAACAAATACAAGCCTTGCATATGGAGACGTCAGTGTAATTGCACCAAAACCAGCTGGGAACCCTCTCCAAGCCCATACAAACATCAAGAGGAGTTAAACAGGGGTGCCTGTTCAATGCATACTTATGGGACTTTAAGGATTCAGAGAACCTAGTTAGATCTTATCCACCTAAAATGGGATGAGAATTGATTTCTCACCTGCTATATGCAGATGATTTAATTTTATTAGCTCAAACACTGATAGGCCTGCAAAGACAGTTGGATAACCTGAGCAGGTATTTTGGAAAGAATAACTTGGAAATTAACACCACCAAAACAAAGATAATGTCCATCCAAAAAGCAAACAGACTGAATACAAACTTTACCTTTAGCATTTGGAAGGCGTGGAAATTCAGACTGTTCCTGAATTTAAATATTTAGGAGTGATCTTGAGTAATGATCCAGCGGAAGATAAGATGCAAGAACACCTCTCTAGGACAAGGTCAACAAACTGACATCGCAAGCCAAGGTAATTGAAAGAAAATTCTGTCAGTTCTTTATGAGGCCAATTCTCCAATATTACCGAGCTAAGGTGATTCCATCATTAACCTATGGAGCGGAGGCATATCTAAACTTACCAGAAAGAGTTTGGCTGAAATTAGAAAGCTATTTCTGGAGACAGCTATTAACTCTCCCGCCTTCTACTCCTATGCCCGTAATAAGAAGGGAATTATTCATTGGATCTTTGCAAGCTGTTGTTGAGAGGAACAAATTGATGCTCTTCAGAAAGGTGATCATGCCAGATCGTCCACCTATCTTTAATATAATTCATAAAGAATTTTTTGAGGCAAACTCAAAAGTATTTAAGATCTGGTGAGAGGGCTCCAGTTTGACCTTGCAAGAAATAGGATCCTCAGAAGACGAATTAGTGCATAATCCAACAAAAGTGGCGACTAAGTTGGGAACTTGGGATTGGATAAAGACTCAAGACCTAGAAGGATCATATAAATTGGCTGCTCACATAACCTCAATCAGCAGAAAAATAAACTATATAAGGAAATACTTAGAGATTTCCCCAAACAAGCAATTCCGTCAAACTTTCATGAGAGCCCGCCTTAACATTCTGACAATGAATGAAATAAGGGCAATTAGAGGTACATCGAACATAGATGGATGTCGATTCTGTGGGAGAGGTGATCTTAAGGAATCCTTGAGAGATCTCCTATTGAGCTGTATTGGTCTCACGAAAGAAAGAACCATCCACATGATCCACATATTCAAGGACCTCTACCACTATGAAGAAGAGAGCTGGTGGAATTGTCTAATGGAGGGTGACAACACTAGTGAAACCATCACAGTAATTCAATTTCTACATCACATTGACTTTACAAAATCATAGAAGCAGACTTACACTTGAGCCCTGTAGGTTTAAAAGTAGATGAATCCTTTGTGAAAGCCTTTGAATGGCGGGTAGGGTCCCCCCCTCCCTTTATTTCCCGCTGGACTTCGATCCCTGCTTGGTGGACAGGTAACGTGACCATGCAATATGACCAAATCTGTCCATAGAACTTGCGACAAGTGGAACTATGTGGAACTCCTATGTGGTCTGCTTCATATTACTTCTCCAAACCCATCGGATCATGAGGAGATAGACTGGAAATCTGGACAGAAATCCCAAAAATGATTGTAAAAGAATGTGTAAACATTTTAAATCAATAAAACAAAAATAGAGGGTATTAGGCAGGGTTGCTCCATCTCCCCCCTGTTATATGCCCTGGCTATGGAGCCCCTAGCTATCGCCATTAGATTGGACCAGGAGATTTCGGGTATTGAATGCGGGAGCAAGTCTTTAAGCTATCACTGTTCGCCGACGACATTCTCTGCTACCTGACAAAGCTACCGGAATCTCTCCCGCGCTTCCAAGCCCAGATACAAACCTTTGGCAGATTCTCGGGCCTGAAAATAAATCTCTCCAAGTCAAGTGTAATGCCCATGGGAGGGGACGCCCGGGACACTGCAGGTAGGAAAACGATTAGTGGGATGAGAGTCGAATGTGAGTCCACCCAGTACCTGGGTGTCATGCTCCCTAGGGGCCTGGAATCCCTGTTTGCCCTCAGCTACACCCCAATCCTGGGAAAAATTAAAGCAGATCTCCAACGCTGGGGCCCGCTTACCTTATCCTGGTTTGGCCGAATGGAATCAGTAAAAATGAACATTCTGCCTCATCTCTTCTATCTTACCAAGGAAATCCCCTGCCACCTTAGATCCTATCCCACACTTGCGGTCCTTTGGGAACTGTGGAAATGCAGCAGGGCTAATACACTCCTCTCTAGCTGGCCCTCTCCCCTGAGCTCTCTGTGGGGCACACCCCTTGACTTGGGTAACTTAGGGCTTCGCAACACACAGCAATGGTTGCACATGGGCTTGAGAAAGCTGCACAGCTGTTTAGGGATAATACCTTCATTGGTGATGAGACCTTAGCTGAGGCCATGGGCCCGACCCCATTGTCAGTATTTGAATACTTGTGTGTTAAGGGCATCCTGACGGACCCAAAGCGGTGTAAGTAACTCTGCCGCCCAATCACCCCCTTCGAGGAGATTATTGCAGACTCCCCCAAGAGGAAGGGAGCACTCTCCAGAATTTACAGAGTCTTGATCACGGCAGACCTTGAAGGGAGACAACATTTCAAATGTTTTTGGGCGGAAAAGGTGGGTGAGGAGATAGAAAAAGAAACTTGGGGTACAGTATGTAAATTGATGCTGGCTGGGTCTCTCTATACAGCAGCAATGGAACACAATTTTAAAATTTTACATGCGTGGTACCTGCCCCGGCTAGGCTGTCTAAAATGTTTGTGGGAGTCTCTCCTCTCTGCCCTAGAGAATGTGGCTAACAGGGGACATGGTACCATATGTGGTGGGAGTGCCCGTACATTCAAATTTACTGGGCTGAACTGTTGAGCTGGATTAAGGACTTGGTCGGCATCTGTCAGAACCTAAGTCAATCCTGGCTATTTCTTCCTGATCTTCACTTAGCATGAATTCCCCCTCCTCCACACCTGTGTCGTCTGTAGAAGAATAGTGTAGGTGTCTCTTTTTCTAACGGTCTTTTGCCTTTTCTTTAAAGAGATATAGCCTTCCCCGGATGGAAGCCACTCTGCTACCTCAATTTACCAGGCAGACAAAGGACTCCCTTTCGAGGGAGCCAACGAGAGGAAAAAGCCAAGGCTGAAAAAACCTCTCTAGGCTGTAGGATGTTACTGAACGTTCTTTCCTCCAATAGTGTAGTTGTTGTTGCTGCTGGAATCTGCTTGAACAGGAATGAGGTAGGTTCTCCAAAACAAAAGCAAACGGTGTCCACGGAGTTCAGAGCACAGCCAAAGCAAGAGGAGGGGTCCAGCGCCAATAAGCAGGTAAGTATACAATGGACAGGGAAAGGGGAAGGAAGCGACCAATACCTAAAGGTAAGCAGGACCCCAAGGAGACGGTAGCCAAGAACAGAAGAAATGTACTTGGCTACCGTCTCCTTGGGGTCCTGCTGCAAATAGAGTCAGAAAAGAAGAGGAAGGCAGGAAGAGGGAAACGGAGTACAAGGGAAGTACAGGAGTGAGAAATTACGAGTAGAGTGGATGGCAGAAAGATAGAGGAGAGGAAAAGCGGTAAAAAGGGAAACTGCAGAGTAAGCAGAGGCATGAAAGCCAAAACAAGAGCACTAGCGTGTTAACCCGAAATAACATAAAGCGATAGGGTTGCAACGCAACCAAACCAGGAAGTGACGGGACTATAAAGGCACAGTGAACATAGAGAAAGGACTAGAGGAAATAGGCTAGACCGCTACCAAGAAGAGACCGAAACCAGTGAATTTGGAAAACAGACTAAAGCAGAATCAGAGAGCAAGACCCAAACCATAGGAGGATATTAACAGTGAACACAGAAGAGAGACAATAAACAAACACGTGCAGAGAGTAGAGATTACCGGCGGTGCAGTCGTCAGGACCTCTATAAGCGCCAAGTTGGATGGTGCGTGACAGCATCTCCCCTAAACTGCAACCTATTGAATTAATTTTGGCGTTCTCTCCCCTGGCTCTGAAACAACCAGGTTCCCTAGAGTGGTGGAAGCCATGCTAAGGGCCGAGAGGGTTGCCCTGGCTCAGAAATGGAAACAAGCAGCCGCTCCGTCCAGAAACGAGTGGCTCACTAATCTGTGGGATATCTTTACGTATGAAAAACTATCAGCAATTGTCTCCGATAAGATGGACAGCTTCTTGTTGGAGTGGAGTGGAGTGCGGTTTTGTTAAACGAGGGGTTTGATGCCCTGAAACTTTGATCTGTGTCTCTCCCTAGGTTGATGTTGCTCCCCCGCCCTGAAGGGTCTAAGGGAGTCCGAAATAATGTGTTGACCATGTACGTAGATCCCACCTTGCTAGTTATCCTGTGAAAGCGGGGTCTCAATTTCGCCTAAGTGTTTGTCCCCACTGGATGGTCGGGCCTGGTAGCCTTAGTGCGGGGGGGGAATGGAGTGGGGTAAAACTGTTGGTGTTATTGGTGATGCTTACTTGAGTTACCAAGTATTGTCCAATGATAAATGTCCAATAAAAAAGGCCCATCGAGCATATCTTCTTCAGCAAGATGCCAAACTCATGTTGGCTAAATTAGCTAATAAACACTCCAGAGACTTTTGGAGCCTCATTAACAACTTGAGTGCACCCGGGGACGCGTTGTTGGAAAATACGGTCTCTGAGGAAATGTGGATAGACCACTTTACCCAGCTTTATGGCAAAAAGGGTGAATTTGAAATCCTACCTTCGATGACCTAAAACAGTGGGATCTAAGCTTTGATAAAACTGACATCTTCAACATCATTTCCAACTTAAGCTCATCCCGAGCACTCGGCCCGGACGGGTTGACGAATTTCAATCTGAAACAAAATCCTGCTGAATGGGCTGAATTCTGTCACCAACTCTTTACGAAGATTGCGTCCACTGCTTCAACACCAATCTCGTGGAAAAGCGCGATCATCGTGCCCATTTTTAAAAAAGGTAACCGAGCCGACCCAAGTCAGTACCGGCCAATTGCTTTATTAGATGTCTTGGGGAAAATGTATGCGACACTCTTGCAATGTGATCTGCAGAGGTGGATTCTGTCCAGTAAGCATATAGACCCAAGACAGACTGGTTTTACAAAAGGAGTGGGGTGCAACTTGAATCTCCTGTTAATGAACCTACTGAAAATGTATGCTCTGCGGTGTGGCGATAATAATTACATCGCCTCAATTGACCTATCACATGCTTTTGATAGCATTGATAGACAAATCCTATGGACTAAACTGCTGAAATGGAACTGCCCGACAAGTTTATTTTTGGCTATCAAACACCTCCATACTAATACCAATATCCGTATTTGACTTGATAAAAAGGGAAGACTTTCATCTGCCATTCAAACATTCTGTGGGGTCAAGTAGGGTTGCCCTTTGGCTGCGATAGTCTTCAACCTTTTTATATCAGGTGTTGACTTAAGCCTAAAGAAAGTGATGTCATTTCCTCCCAAAATCAATGTCCTTTACATTGGCCATATGATTTATGCTGACGATTTAATTTTGATGGACTCGACTCCGATTGGCCTGCAGCGCAGTCTAAACGCACTTGCAACCTATATCAAACAAAATGCTCTGGTTGTGAACACCACCAAGTCTGAGATCACTGTAATACAAAATCTGCGAGGTTCAAATATCTAAATAGACAAAAATGTAAGTGGTATTTGGGAGAGAAAATGTTGGCATGTACATCTGAAATTAAATACTTGGGGACTCTTTTCAACTCCAATATAAATGATGCTCCGTGGGTGAATAACCCCAAAATGAAGTGCAAAAAGCTCGCAATTCAAGCTGCGTGGCTTAACAAAAAATACAGCAAATTTTCAGTCTTGCCAGCACTTCATTTTTATAAACAAAAAGCCATACCTGCACTTATGTACGGCACGGAATGTACCTTGGGATGCTCGTACGAAACTTGGGACAGTCTAGAAAACATGTTCTGGTCTTGTGTTCTCTGTTTATCTAAGGGAACTCCAACGGCCTGCATTCGCTTTGAACTCAGCTTGACCTCTCTTAATGCAAGAGTCTGCCAGCAAACTCTTACTATCTATCGTAAAGTCTCAATGGCTTCACTATCTTTACAATACGAGATATTAAATCAAGCTAACAAAGTGAGGTCATGTTCTATCCTTTCAATGTGGGTCGAGCGTTCTGAAAAAATCTTAACATAACTTGGCACAGATTTAGTTACCCTACAGACTAATCCAAACCTCGTCAAAAAGTAACTTTGGAACCAGGACTGGATTCTGACTGGCGAACAAAGTCGTAAACATTGCTTAATGAAAAACACCCCGATGCAGAAAAGAGCTCTCAATGAAACTCAAAATTATCTGATAAAGTTCCAGGATCAACACCGAAGGAAACTGTACAAGAAAGTTCATTTGAACCTCTTTCAGACTCGAGGAGGCCTAAATCTATGGGCAAATACTGCTGCTCCTACGGCACTTTGTAGATTGTGCAACGCCAATGAAGAATCTCTTAAACATTGGGTAATGCAGTGTCCAAGTCTGACTAGTGAATGTATGAAGCACTTTGGACACTTTATTCAAGCAAGATCGACTCTATCACTAGATGACTGGTGGCAAGTTTTGTTCGACGAAACAGATCGGAAGCTAACAATAGCACCAACTTTCTTTCTGGAAAAAGTCATCACCTCTCTATGTGCTGTAATAGAGTTGACCTAGATAAATCTTACTCCACAGACGAATATCCGTCGATTAGAATGTTCGGAAATCTGCAGAATGATCTTGCTTTTTTGTGATTGTGTTGGCCATGGAATGATGGAACTTATTCATTGTATAATTTTTTGTATTTTAAAGGTTTGTAATAAACCAATAAAACATTTTTTTTTTATTAAAGTGAACAAAATATCCCAATCAACATGGAAAAACATTAAAAAATTGGGTAACACATTTGTTAATTCATTAATTATTTCCAAGTGATATGCTCATGGAATGACAGTTCATCTCTAAAATAAACATTGTAATGCAATTAAATCCTTAAAGTTATTCTCTATCCTAATTCATGCCTTTTTCCACACACATAGCGCAGCATTAACAATTACCGATGGGCTAGCTCCCATGAGCGAGCTCCAAAATTGGTCACCTTGTATATTCTGTAAATCCTGTGCCAGTAAATTATAACCCTTATCATAATCCTCAGTAAGTATGGTACACTGTGCTAAGATATGTCTATCAAATTCTGTATGTAACCCACACAACCTACACAATCTCATATTTCTAGGACTGTTAGGGAGAATTCTCATACTATGGCTAATTTCCCTTACCTATAGAGTCCCTCAGCAGCTTTGCTGGATTTGAAGGGTTTGTTTCTTTTTACCTGCTAAGAGTGAGAGTCTTTTTCCCACTCTTAGGCATTTCTGCTATGTGTGTTCTAGGCTATTTTTGTGTTTAATGCCTATGGGATTTTTCCTCCCCCATAGGAACCCTCTTTATTCACATGTGTTACACAGCACCCTCAGTGCAGTGACACAGGGGTGTTGTAGCGACCCCCAAACATAGACTCCATTCCCTGGGACTGACTACTGTCTCCCAGGGCATGTAAAGTCTCCATTGACTTTACTAGTCGATTTTTAGGAACTTAACCAGTACAACCCATCTTACTATGGAGGTACTGGAAGGGGTTAATAGTTTTTCCCCTATGTTCATTTTCGAGGGGGTACCTTAAAGTCCCTCTCTCTAAAGTTTCTGGCTGGTGGCAGTGGTTACTACCATAAATATTCGACCGCGAATATTTCCCTATGGGATTTTCCCATTGTTCCACTTTTTCTGACAGCCTCTAACATACCGCCGGTGCATTTTAATATTAACTTTGTTCCGGTAGGTTATTTGCCAGAACTTTCTCTATGATCCTAACCCAGGTCGGGGATCCTTTGTTCGTCCGTTTGGCGGACTTCTGCCCAGAAGCCCTCCTTCCGGAGCCACTGAGTCTGGGGTGGGCCCATTGTGTGGGAGGGGGAGTAGGACCCCTGGACAGAGTTGCCGCAGCAACTCAGGTCGCACTCTAACCTTATAGGCTGGAGGGTCTCCCGCCAAGAAGACCACTCCACTGTGTGAGTGACAGCTAGGCTGTATGAATGGGTCTCTTTCTGCATAAAAGCAGGGTCCTGAGAACTGGAAGAGCAAGACGTCGCCACTGGAACTACGGAACCGAAGGGGAGAGAAGCCACAAATATCTTCAGCATCTATACCACCGGTCAAGCCCTGCCGGATCGTCTCACCACTCTTCTCCCACACGACGAGAGGAGATCTTCATCGAAAGAGCCTTCTTCCCTTGAGCTGGTGGGACCAACCAGTTCGCCCATCACTTCTCCGGACCCGCCTTGGTCGAACCGACAGAACCCAGCACTTGGAGACCGGATAGCCAGGCATCTATCGACCCGGGCCGCGATTAAAAGGAGCGCACCTTTTAAACTTTGTTTGGCAGCACCGCGGCTGGTTTCATCCCTGGGTAGTGCAGTTGTCAGATATCCTTAAGCACGGCTCCTTGTTGACCCGTCGTGAAGAAAATATTTCTTCCTATCAATGTGTCTCTTAGGGGTACAAAAGGACAGACTGAGAGACTAATTGATCGGAAGATGATGACGTAGAGTCGTTGGTATCGGGAGAGTTGTGCGAACCTCAAGCTTCACGACAGAAGAGACATCCAGTTACCTTCCAACAACTGCAGAAGATTACAACTGATTAACAACCAAATATACCCTCTCTCGGTTAAGGATAACAATTATCAACAGACTAACCTGCATGAGACGGGCTTGACCCAGAAGTGTTTCATACAAGACTATCCTCTAGACTGTTGGATTCTGGAGACCATAAGAAAGAGAATATGCAATAAGTACCAGATAGCAAGATACAGAGAATGGTAAGGAAGGTAAGATATCTTACCCTGGTTCGCTAGAGGTTGTCGCTTCCAATGAATCCCCTTCCAGTCTTCCGCTGCACTCGTGTGAAGTCTTTCCGCCACCGGTCCAGACGGCACAAAGGTGCAGAGGCAGTCTTTAATCCAGCACCCAGCCTATTCCCGCCGGCACGAGGACGCCTAAGGGGTGCTCAGGAAGTCTCTAGTCCAGCACCAAGCCTATTCCCGCCGGCACGAGGACGCCTAAGACTACCCAGGGAGGAAGGACAGGATAACAAAGGAAAGGGAAATAGAAGGAACAATAGGAAAAAAGGCAAGAGGTCTCCCAACCTCCCAGGTCCAAACTCTACTTAACCAAAATCACTAGGCAAGAATATCCAAAAAAACAATCCGAGGCCAACATTCCAAGACAAAGTAAGGGCAATCCGAGAGCGTATCCAAAGATGTAATCCAAGGTCAAAAAACACCAAAATCCAAGCAAGAGGTAAGCCACTGTCAAGAAGCGATCAGAAGCAGCGAGTAAATGGCGCCGGATAGTTAAGTACCCAAACTACCGGCAACAAGACGGTCACGTGACCCAGTACGTGCACTATCAGGTGGGAGACAACGCACCCACTGACGTAACCTCCAAGGCATCTTCCACACAAAGCGTCGGAAACGCAGTTTCCGACGAACACGTCTGCACCGACCAATGCGTGGAGAACCCAACTCCGCCCCCTGTCCGTCATTCGATAGCGAAAATCGCTTCTGTCTACGAGAGGACAGAGTAACTGGGGGGGTACCACAAGACCTGAAGCGTTTTCTGACAGTATCCTCCCCCAAAGGACCCCCATGCCCCGGAGAGGCCAAAAACCGGGAGACCAACAACGGGGCATGCACATTTCTCTCTGGTTCCCATGTCCGATCTTCCGGACCGTATCCTTTCCAGTCCACCAGGAAATATCTGGTACCACGAGAAACTTTAGAATCAAGAATAGCATTGACTTCATATTCTTCCACCCCTTGAACCAATACCGGGGACGGAGGGGCAACTATCCTGGTACAATCAACACAAGGTTTAATCATGGATACATGAAAAACAGGATGTATCTTCCAAGAACACGGTAAATCTAACCTGACAACCAATGGACTCAAGACATCCTTGACAATATAGGGACCGACAAAACGTGGTATTAGACACCGACGCCCTGGAATACGTAGGTTCTTCGTGGAAAGCCATACCCGCGAACCTGGAACGTAAACGGGTGAAGGACGGCGATTCCGATCAGCATATTTTTTGGCCTGCTCTTGGGCTTGCACTAGATGTTCCGAAACCCTGGCATGGACCAGAGACAGATCTTTAATGCAAGATTGCACTGCCGGGCAATCTGCAGGAAGCTTCCAATCAAGAGGGAGAGTGCGTGGATGTTGCCCATATAGGGCAAAAAATGGAGATGTTCCCGTAGACGAATGGCTGGAATTATTATATGCAAATTCCGCTAACGGAAGAACAGCTAACCAAGATTCTTGATATTGAAGGATGAGACACCTAAGGTACTGCTCCATAGTAGCGTTAACACGCTCAGTTTGACCATCCGTCTGCGGATGGAAAGCTGTGGAACAACGTTCATCCACACCCAAAGCGAACATGAGATGCCTCCAAAAACGTGACGTAAACTGGGACCCCCTGTCAGAAACCACGATCTCAGGCAACCCAAAAACCCGAAAGACGTGTCGTAAGAACAATTCAGCCAGCTTGGAAGCGGAAGGCAGATCTTGGCAAGGGACAAATAAAGACATTTTCGTAAAACTGTCCACCACCACCCAAACGGTATCAAAACCATCGACCAAAGGTAACTCCACTACGAAATCCATCGTAATCATAGCCCATGGTCTCGCCGGTACTGGCAATGGCTGAAGCAACCCCATAGGTTTCACAGAATGGGATTTACATTGGGCACAAATGGCGCAGGTTGATATATATTGCGAGACATCCCTTCGCATAGAGGGCCACCAGCACCAACGTTTGAGGAGTTTGAGAGTTTTCTGTGAACCCGGATGAGCGGCAATAGCAGCATCATGACACAAGGCAATAGCTGCACACCGGGTCTCCTGATCAGGCATAAAAACACGACCCTGGACATAAGGTAGACCATGCACAACATCCATGTTATATTCTGCCAATTCCGCAGGACCTTTATCAACCCAGGTTTGGAGCGTCGACTTCAACGGAGGCTGTGAAACACAACTACAAACCACTTGTGTTGGTAACAATAACGACCCCTCTTGTGGACGTGAAACACAATCCCCAAAACTTCTGGACAGAGCGTCAGCTTTGGAATGTAGAACACCTGGGCGATAAGTCAACGTAAAGTTGTACATAGAAAAGAACTCATGCCAGCGGGCATGTCTCGCAGTAGTGCAAGTCAAGGACTGCAAGGCCAACAAGTTTCTGTGATCAGTATATACCTGGACTGGTACTTTTGTACCAAGAAGATGATGTCGCCAGACCGTAAATGCGTCCCTAACAGCCAACAATTCCCGTTCAGTGACAGTATAATTTCGCTCATAGGGCGTTAACTTGCGTGAATGATAAGCGACTGGATGTAGATCCCCAGTATCAGCACAAGACTGAGACAAAATAGCTCCTACCGCAACATCAGAGGCATCTGCTTCGACAAAGAAAGGATATTCGGCATTAGGATGTAACAAGACAGGAGCAGTAGTGAACGCAGCCTTTAAGAAATCAAACGCCGTTTGAGCGCTATCATTCCACAAATACGGTTTCTTGCTGCTGGTCAATTCGGTGAGAGGTGCAGAAATAGAGGAGAACTGTCTAATGAAACGCCGGTAGAAGTTGGAAAACCCCAAAAACGACTGCAACTCCTTCCTGGTAGTAGGTATCGGCCAGTTCAAAACGGCTTTAACCTTACTACTACTCATCTGCACTCCCTTATTGGTGATGTCATATCCCAAGAACTCGACATGAGTTGCATGGAACACACACTTTTCTAACTTGACAAAGAGATGATGATCACGCAAGCGTTGTAAGACTTCCGAAACATGGCGCACATGGTATTCCATAGATGGGGAGTAGACGAGTATGTCATCTAGGTAAACAATAACGAACCTGTCGATCATGTCTCGAAGAACATCATTGATGAAATTCTGAAAAGTGGCCGGAGCATTACATAGCCCGAATGGCATTACCAAATACTCGAATAAGCCATATCTGGTCTTGAAGGCGGTTTTCCATTCATCCCCACGACGAATCCTGACTAAGTTGTAGGCTCCCCTTAGGTCCAATTTGGTAAAGAATTCTGAAGACCCTAACTGATCTAGTAAGACCGAGATTAAGGGAATCGGGTACTGATTTCGGATAGTAACTGCATTTAGCTCTCGGTAGTCAATACAAGGTCTCAATTCACCCTCCTTCTTGGGTACAAAGAACAATGGAGAAGCAAATGGAGAATGGGATGGTCGAATAAAACCCAACTCTAAGGCTTTATCCAGATATTCTTTAAGAACGACGTCTTCTTTTTGGGTAAGGGAATAAATGCGTCCTGATGGTACCTTAGCATTTGGTTTGAGGTCGATCGGACAATCGTATGGCCGATGTGGTGGCAAACTCTCAGCTTTCCCTTTATCAAAAACATCCTTATAACTTATGTACTCGACAGGCAATACGATGCTAGCAACTGCTCCAATAGTGACCACAGAATCCAACAAAGCCCGACTAGGAGCTGCAGACATAGACCCTGCTGGATTGCATGACTGAAGACATTGCTGAGAGCTGAAGGTAATAGCTCCGGTCCCCCAGTTAATGACCGGATTGTGGAGCTTAAGCCAAGGTAAACCCAGAATCAGTTTGTATTGGGGTGCCATAATGACGTCAAACGTGATGGTTTCTGAATGCTCAACCCCAATATTTAACTGCAAAGGTATAGTATGTTCTGTAACAAGCCCAGACAGAAGGGTAGAACCATCAACGGCGTTTACCACCTCTGGGACATCCTTTGACAAAAGGGGAATACCCCACTTCAAAACATATTGGGCATCGATGTAGTTACCAGTAGCCCCTGAGTCTAGGACAGCTTCAGCACTCCATGGTGCGACCTGATCATAACTTAGAGAAATGTCTACATAAAAGGGCATAGACAACAAGGAACCCTGCATGGGAGAGCTCGGCGTAGGGGTTCCTTCTACTGCCGGGCTTTGGCGTTTCCCGACTTGCGGGGTCTTTTTGGACAAGCACTAAGTAGATGATTCGCGGAACCGCAATAAAAGCACAAATTGTTCCGTCTGCGATTTTCCCTTTCCTCAGTTGATAACGGGCCCCTAACTGCCCCGATTTGCATAGGCTCATCAACACCGGAAACAGGAACTGAGGAAACGGCAGGATTAACAGGGTTTACTCTCTTCTCCCCTTTTCTTTCGGCCCGTCGGGCATCAATCTGGAGTACTAAGTCCAAGAAATCGGGAAAGGACGTAGGAACCACTGGAACCGTGGCTATAGTATCCTTCAAAGAATCAGACAAACCTTTATAGAATAAGGCTGCCTTCTTATCTTCCGGCCAACCGGTTTCAGCAACCAACTGGTTAAACTTAGCCAAGTAAGACAATAAAGAAGCATCCCCCTGATGGAGATTTAACAACTCCAGATCAGTGGCCTGAGTTTTATAACGAGTATCAAATACCCTTGTCATAGCACTAATCAATGCATCACAATCAAACAACAGCGGACTGCCCTGCTCCAACAAAGGGTTCGCCCAAACAGCGGCCATACCTCCCAGATTCGATAACACAAAGGCCGCTTTCGTAGTTGCATCGGGAAACGAGGTAGGCCGACACAAAAAATGTAACCTACATTGATTAATAAAGGTCCGAAAGGATTTAGGATCCCCAGTAAACCTTTCCGGGGGAGCAAGCGGGAACTGAGCGGCCATATAAACATGCGTAGAATCTGGTCTGGCTGAAGACCCTGCCTGACCTGGAGCAGAAGCGGAGGCCAAAGACGGTGATCCTGTAACCACTTCCCTGATACCAGCCTGCATTTCGTCAATGCGTCGATGGGTATCAGCCTGAGCTGCCGTCATATCAGCACGTAAGTCGGCCACTAATTGCACCATAACGGCCAACGGGTCATTAGCAACATCCATGATAAAGGCTTCTGATTCTGTCAGATATCCTTAAGCACGGCTCCTTGTTGACCCGTCGTGAAGAAAATATTTCTTCCTATCAATGTGTCTTTTAGGGGTACAAAAGGACAGACTGAGAGACTAATTGATCGGAAGATGATGACGTAGAGTCGTTGGTATCGGGAGAGTTGTGCGAACCTCAAGCTTCACGACAGAAGAGACATCCAGTTACCTTCCAACAACTGCAGAAGATTACAACTGATTAACAACCAAATATACCCTCTCTCGGTTAAGGATAACAATTATCAACAGACTAACCTGCATGAGACGGGCTTGACCCAGAAGTGTTTCATACAAGACTATCCTCTAGACTGTTGGATTCTGGAGACCATAAGAAAGAGAATATGCAATAAGTACCAGATAGCAAGATACAGAGAATGGTAAGGAAGGTAAGATATCTTACCCTGGTTCGCTAGAGGTTGTCGCTTCCAATGAATCCCCTTCCAGTCTTCCGCTGCACTCGTGTGAAGTCTTTCCGCCACCGGTCCAGACGGCACAAAGGTGCAGAGGCAGTCTTTAATCCAGCACCCAGCCTATTCCCGCCGGCACGAGGATGCCTAAGGGGTGCTCAGGAAGTCTCTAGTCCAGCACCAAGCCTATTCCCGCCGGCACGAGGACGCCTAAGACTACCCAGGGAGGAAGGACAGGATAACAAAGGAAAGGGAAATAGAAGGAACAATAGGAAAAAAGGCAAGAGGTCTCCCAACCTCCCAGGTCCAAACTCTACTTAACCAAAATCACTAGGCAAGAATATCCAAAAAAACAATCCGAGGCCAACATTCCAAGACAAAGTAAGGGCAATCCGAGAGCGTATCCAAAGACGTAATACAAGGTCAAAAAACACCAAAATCCAAGCAAGAGGTAAGCCACTGTCAAGAAGCGATCAGAAGCAGCGAGTAAATGGCGCCGGATAGTTAAGTACCCAAACTACCGGCAACAAGACGGTCACGTGACCCAGTACGTGCACTATCAGGTGGGAGACAACGCACCCACTGACGTAACCTCCAAGGCATCTTCCACACAAGCGTCGGAAACGCAGTTTCCGACGAACACGTCTGCACCGACCAACGCGTGGAGAACCCAACTCCGCCCCCTGTCCGTCATTCGATAGCGAAAATCGCTTCTGTCTACGAGAGGACAGAGTAACTGGGGGGGTACCACAAGACCTGAAGCGTTTTCTGACAGCAGTGTCTCGAACCTTCCTCCACGAGGAGTGCCTCTCTTCCTCTCCTGGACCCCTCGACCTGTAGGAACTACCAGGAACAACCGCCACCGCAGGAGCCACTTCTTCACTTTTTAGGTACATTGTTCCGCCAGGCCGCCCTTTCTTCTCGGTAGTGCTAAAGGTGTTTTAAATCCTTTTCCTACCTATCGGGTTGGCCACCTCTCTCTCTTAACATTGTCTTTCGCTTC
This sequence comes from Ambystoma mexicanum, assembly GCF_040938575.1. Classification (NCBI taxonomy): domain Eukaryota; kingdom Metazoa; phylum Chordata; class Amphibia; order Caudata; family Ambystomatidae; genus Ambystoma; species Ambystoma mexicanum. The sequence continues at coordinate 493,252,249 of NC_090936.1, read as the reverse complement.
CTGCATCCACCTTTTCAACATCATTAACCAAAGACTTGACTGCAGCTACAAGAACATTTTGCTCCTGGGCCCTTGCCCTGTACCACTAACTCTGGCACAGGCCTACTGACTCTGGTCACATTTGTCAGACCTGCTTTCTCGAGATTGATTCTCCATTCGAACTGTGTGGTGCAACCCTTTCTTATAACTACCCTTTCCTTCCCACTGCATAATCATTGTGAAATGTCATTTTGCTCACTTTTCATTTGAAGCATTGCCTATACTGATGTACTGTCGTGCTGAACTGGTTCACAACTGATAGGAAGTGTTAGTAGGGGGTATAAGAACCTATTTCTAGATAACTTGTGTTTTCCCTCCCTTGTGAGAAATTGCTAGAGGATCCCTTGTGTATAGTTGTCACTGTGCCGTTTTGCTCAGTTTTCACTCTGGTTCACTTGGTCTACAATTTATATAGGGAGTGTGTATATTTTTCTACTGACTAAATATAACTTGCTTGATACTTGTGACACACGTGTTTGCTTAGAAGTGTATAAAATAAATATATATATACTTTTTAACTACAAAGCTTTGGTCAGTGTTTCCTTATGCCATAGTACAGTAGGCCTATTGTGTAAACCCTGAATACTGCTCATCGCCCAACTTAATCTTTGTGGTACAGACTGATACCAAAGGGGATTTATTGCTCTCACCTGTAGTCCTAACCTGGTGTAGTGCTCCCTAAGGGAACTGCACTGAATTCGGCTTAACACTGGTGTACAGCGGTGAGGATAAAAGTATTGGATTTACATTTTAGAGTTCTGCTAGTGCTTTGGTTCAAATAACCACAAGGCTAACTATCACAACAAGTTTATTTTAAACAAAAGTCAAAATTATGGAAAGTTATAGCCAGGAGACCCTCCTTACTAATACTGCTGATTATTTAAGGGATCTGTGTAGACAGAAAGGTCTTCCTTCCAAAGGCAAGAAACAAGAAATGATTGATAGACTGTTAGAGAAACAAAGGCCCTCATTAGGACTCCGGCCGAATACCATGGTGCTATTAGCACCATGGCCGATGCCGGAGTCCGCCATGGTGGAATGGGGAATTGCCATTCCAAGGTTGGCGGGACGGTAATTCCCCATGCCACCATGGCCCTTCCCCATTCCCATTTTTGCCCCATAGGGCATAATGGGAATGGGGAAGGCGGTAAGTACGGTATCGTACTTACCTCGAGAGTCCCTTTGCGGGCCCTTACTTTAACGGCTGGTCTAGAACAGCCGTTAAGGTTGGGTCTCGCAAAGGGACCTCGTAGTAAGGCGTTAAGAGTTTAACGGCGCCGACACTTTTTACGGCGCCATTAACCCCTTAACGCCAGGGTCCTAATGAGGGCCAAAGTCTGGAAAATGGTGCTGTAGTGCCCACTATTCCAGCAAATGTAGCAAACAGTAATGAGGATAATGTTGAAGATGTTATTGTTGAGACAGATGAGGAAGAGTAGGATAACAATGTCACCCCATCTGGTCCTCTGCCTGCTCAAAGGCCTCAGCCTGTGGCTACTGGACCCTTACCAGGTCCCACATTAAGTCCTGAATTTATCTCTCTAGAAAAAATGAGACTTGAACTTGAATTCAAAATAATTATTGCCCAAACTGAACAGAGACATCAAGAACTAAGGCTCAAAGAAATGGAGCTCAACTATGAGCTTGAGATGAAAAAAATGTCTTTGGAAAATGCTTCTTGCCCCGAATCCTCTAGATCTTCCAGTCCAAAAAGACCTGGATGCCTAAAGAGATTGTGGGTATGTATGAACCTAAGTTGGATGTATTAGATTGGCTTGCTATGTTTGAATATAATCATGGGCTCCAGGATATTACAGGGAATCAGTTGATCCCCTGGTTATTCTCTAGGCTCCCCCCTGTTGCATCTGATGTGGTAATGGAGTTGGGGGAGGTGGATAGGATGGATTATGAATGTGTAAAACTAGCTTTAATAGATTTGGGAAGACTCCTTCCCAGTACCTTAAGAGGTTTAGTACCCTCAAAAAGCATGATAGTACCCCTTGGGCTACTTGGGTGAATGAGTGTTTGAAGAACTTAGAGGGATGGATCAAGGGTTATAGGGTTAACACTTATAAAGGAATGAGAAATCCTGTTATGATGGAGTCGATCTATGATGCCTGCTCTCCTGAGCTCAGACAGCACTTGGCTGATTCAAAATAATTAGATTCTAAGAAACTAGCTAAGGCTGCTGACTTGTGGGTTGCCAACAGGGCTACTCACAAGGATTCAGGGGTAACTCAGAAAAAGGATAAGGGAAAGCAGCCAAAGAAAAACAACAAAGAGAATTCAAATAATACCAATTCCAAAGAGGGCCACAAACATAATTCTAAGGGTAAGCCACAAGGGAAACCTAATCAGACCAGAAGGAGGTCAGAACAAGCCACCATTCATAAAGACATTTAGAAAATGTTATGTTTGTGGCTCTACTGATAATGTGAAAGGGTATCCCAGATGTAAGGGTAAACCTTCAGGGGCCCACACTGTCTCCTTAGCCTTCGCTCCAGAGGAGGAAGTACATATGGCTAGTGGAAACTTTCAACTACTCACTGATGATCCCATTGGAGTCTCAGCTAGTGTATCTTTAGTATCTCTAGGGTTGTGGGAACAACAGAATTTAGATGTGTATAATTCTATCCCTCCTAATACTAAAGAGTATTATAAAGACAGTGTCCTAGTCAATGGTCAGGAGACTCCTGCGATTAGAGACACTGGGGCCAGCATAACTGTGGTGGACAAATCTTTTTCAATTTGGATGATGTTGCTAAGGCACCCAAACACCTCACCAAGTTAGCTGGAGGGCCTGTGCAGATGCTTCCCCAATTACCAGCTCTCATCCAGTGCAATGAAATGACTGTCAGGATACCTGTGAGTGTACAATCTGAAGTACCAGGAAGGATGCTGTTGGGCAATGATCTGAAAGACCTGGGGGTAGTGGCAAGTGCTCCCAGACCTCCTAGTAAGAGATTACAGGAGCTTACCAGACCTGCAAGTGAGAGGACCTTGAGGGGCTCTCCTGAGGAGATGATAGAAAAACAAATCACTCCTACTCCACTGGAGTTACTATCTGCTATTTCAAAGCAACCAGAAGCAAAGGGGAAACCCAAGACTTCCAAAATGAAACCAGCACAAAGCACTCCAGTGCTGCCAACCAGGAAATCTCCTAGGTTGTCAAAGATCACACCTGTGATTCCTCCTCCAACTGAGGCTGAGAGCGAGGTACAACCCTGTGTGGTTGAACTAGAGCCTGAAGATTCAGGTATAGTAGGAGGGCAGGAACTCATTGGAGATCTTGACCCTGTGGACCATCCTGAGCTGCAGTCGTTACTGGCAGAAGGTTGACCCCAAAGGGCAGACTTCAGTAAGGATGTCCAACTCTAGAAGGTCTTCGCCACCAGGCAGCTTCTCAGCTTGAAGGGCAAGAGCCTGGGACACTGGGAAGATGGCCTCTTCTATAGTGAACCAACCAAGTCACTCCCTGGGGACTACAAGAGACTTGTAGTACCCCAGGCAAACCAACTCCAATTCTTGCAACTAGCCCATGAGATACCTTTGGCTGGTCACTTGAGCTTCAAGAAGACCAAGGAAAGGCTCTCTCTCTACTTTTATTGGCCTAAAATGGGGGCTGAGTTAGATAAGTATTGCAAGAGTTGCCACACTTGCCAAACCTCTGGTATGAGTGGCTCCAAGAAGGTGGCACCCTTAGTGCCTCTCCCTGTAGTGGGAGTACCATTTGAGAGGGTAGGAATCGACATTGTTGGTCCCCTTGATCCTCCAACTTCTTCAGGCATCAGGTTTATACTTGTTGTAGTAGACCATGCTACTAGGTTCCCTGAAGCAATTCCTATGAGGACTGTTACAGCTCCGGCTGTAGCTAAGTCCCTCCTTAGTATTTTTACCATGGTTGGGATTCCTAAGAAGGTAATATCCGACAGGGGGTCAAATTTTATGTCCCACTACATGAAGGCTATGTGGAAAAACTGTGGAGTTTCCTACAAGTTCTCAACAGCATACCAACCTCAGACAAATGGATTGGTAGAAAGGTTTAACAGAACCATGAAGAGCATGATAGGAGCTTTAGAAGACCCTCTTAAGAAAAAGTGGGATCTTTTACTGCCATGCCTTCTCTTTGCATATAGAGAAGTCCCTCAGGAGGAAGTGGGTTACAGTCCCTTTGAACTTCTCTGTAACGCTCACCTGATTCCCACGGAGGCGCAGGTCTGTCTTCGAGTGCTGGTGCTTCTTCAATCGTGAAGCGCAGGACCCTGAAGATGGACAGGAAGGGCCCCTCTACTCTGGCTTCTCTGGCTTGCAGGAATATTCCCCTGTGCGTGAAAAGGGAGTATTACCTACTGACTGAGTTATGCTCAAGCCTCCCACTCTCCTCCAGCCCTCCACGATACCCTTCCACGATTCCCCGTGAAGTCTCACCTTAGGGTCAAGAAGGATGAGCTCTCCATCCTGCTTCTGATGCAGGGGCGCGTTAAAACCCAGTTACTTCACTGGATTGAGGATTGATGGGAGTTCAGGTAAGCTTGACTATTCAGGTAAGGCGCTGTAAAAGTTCTGCTGCAAGTTCTAAAGTCCAAGCTTAAAAATAATGTTCATTGTCTTGTTGCAGAATGCCGGAGATATGGCGCCGACCCGAAGTGAAACGTGCAGTTCCAGTAAATGACAGGTAAGTTCCGGATGAGCGCTCGGGTAATGTCTTTGCATTCGCTCATTCAATGTCTTTGTCTTTTTTCCCCATAGGGTCCGGGGTCCGGAAAATGCCTGGAAGCGCCAAGACCCGAAATGAAATGGGAATGACCCAACAGAAGTCTTAGAAGGAAACTGAGCTTTTCCTATTCCTTTCCTTCTCTCACTTTGTTCTTGTCTTTTTCTCTCTAGGCTCTGGGAAGTGGCTGTGGATCCGGATGATCGCTGCTGAAGATGGAGGAGTCCAGGATAGGTGAGTGAAATGCAGCGCTGCAGCGATCGTAGCGAAATGATTTTAAAATGATGTCTTCCTTTTCAGGATCGTCGGTGTGATGTCTCGGTGGTGCTGATTTAGCAGGTAAGGTCTTTTGTCTCCCTTTGCAGGTGACCCAGGATACTGACAGGCGTGGCTGAGGTCCAGATGCAGGAGCTGACACGGTGAGTGTCCAGCTGCGAGGAGCAGAACAACGTGAAGCGTGAGTTGCTGATCGGGTGTGGTTTAAATAGCTTTGGAAGAAGTTCCCAGTGTGTATCCTTCCACCGATCAGGTATGTATCCTTCCCCGACCACACCCGGGTGGAAAGTAGTCCCACAGGTAAAGTAGTTCCATTCAGGCCTCAAGAGGGCCTGGATGTAGCAGCATGGTCTGCATCAGGTAAGTGCACATTAAAACACTTGAACACATGTCTAGCTTTATGAGCCTGGCGCCTAAGGCGCCAGGACAGGGGTCCAACATGAGCCTGGCGCCTAAGGCGCCAGGACTGCGTCCAAAGGGCCCCAGCTTGGGCCCGCTGGCACTCCCCTGGGGGAAATGATGCCTGCCTCTGGGGTTGCTGGGTCGGACCTGGCTCCTTGGAGGTAGGCATCATGACAGTACCCCCCCTCAAGGCCCCTCCCAAGGTTCATTCCTCCGGGGGTTTTGGCTTGTTCGGAAATCTCCGGTGAAACCTTTGTACTAATCGAGGTGCATGGACATGGTTACTAGGCTCCCACGATCTCTCCTGAGGTCCATATCCCTTCCAGTCAACAAGATAGAAGAGTTTTGACTTTACCACCTTGGAGTCTAAAATGTCTTTAACTTCGAATTCTAATTCCCCTTCAATTTGAACTGGATCTGGAGGCTTGGACAATCGGGTTCCTGGTTGTACTGGCTTCAAAAGTGACGCATGAAAAACTGGATGAATACGCATGTTGGACGGTAGATCCAGTTTAAAGGGCACTGGGTTGATTATAGCCTTGATGGGGTAAGGTCCTAGGAATCTGGGATTGAAGGTTCGCGGGCCCTTGAGGGGTAAATGTTTAGTTGCTAGCCATACCTGGTCTCCTACTTGGTAAGGAGGAGTTTTACTTCGGTGCAAATCAGCGTTTTCTTTATACTTTTTCTTGGCTTGTTGTAAATGACTTGCAGCTTCTTTGAAGGCTTGGGTTACTGTGGAATGCAGATGATTTACTGCAGGCATTTCCAGGGTCAGAGGTGGATCTAGGTCAGAGGTCCGAGGATGGTGACCATACAAAGTATAAAAGGGGTTTGTCCGGTTCCAGAATGCACTGAGTTGTTGTATGCATATTCTGCGATCCAAAGAATGTCTTTCCAATTCAACTCAGATTGGTGTAACATGCAACGAAGATATTGCTCGAGAGTCTGATTGGTTCTCTCGGTTTGTCCGTCGGTCTGGGGGTGGTGGCTGGTGGATAACCGCACATCTATTTGTGCTAATCGGCAACACTTCTTCCAAAAATGGGAGATAAATTGACTTCCACGATCTGAGACTAATACGGAAGGGAAACCATGTATGCGAACTATATTCTCCAGGAATTCCTTGGCCAAGGTGGAAGCTGAAGGCAAACCTTTTAAAGGGATAAAGTGGGCCATTTTGGAGAATAGGTCCACAATTACAAGGATTGTGTTGTAACCAGCACAAGGAGGCAGGTCGGTTATAAAGTCCATTGACAGGGTGTGCCATGGTGCCGGTGGAATATCCAAGGGTTGAAGTAGGCCGGCTGGCCTTTTCTTTTGAGCTTTGTTTTGGGCGCAAATTCCGCAAGACAGAACAAAAGACTTTATGTCTTTTCTCCAAGAAGGCCACCAGAAGTGGCGTTTGATTTTTTCCTCCGTTTTAGCGATACCAGGGTGTTCTTCCATTAAAGAATCATGATGATGGGCAATAACAAGTTCTTGCAATTCTTTACTTGGCAGAAACAACCGCTCCTGGAAGTAGAGTAAGTCATCCTTAACGGTGTAATGAGGACCCTTTTGACTCCATTCCAGTAAGGTTGAAGAGTCTAGAAGTTGTTTCACTTGCGTTTGGATGTCCTCAATAGTTTGCAATGAAGTTAAGCCTAAGATTCTTTGCTCAGGTATGATGGGCACAGGTTCTAAGCTCGAATTAGGTTCTTCCATGCCAATCCGGGATAAGGCGTCCGCTTTTCCATTCTTGCAGCCAGGGCGATAGGTAATTACAAAATCAAATTCCGCGAAGAATAGAGCCCATCGGAGTTGTCGTGAAGATTGAGCTTTGGCCGTCTTTAAATACTGTAAGTTTCTGTGGTCTGTAATTACGGTGATGGTGTGTCTTGCCCCGAGAAGGTAGTGACGCCAAGCCTTGAAAGCAGATTTGATGGCCAGTAACTCTTTATCGGTAATTGCGTAGTTGATTTCAGGAGGAGAAAATTTTCTGGACCAAAAGGCCACTGGGTGTAGTTGGTTAGTTTTTGGGTCTCTTTGCGACAGAACAGCTCCCATGGCCGAACTGGATGCGTCGGTTTCCACAATGTACGGGAGATCTGGGTGTGGGTGCTTCAATACAGGTGCAGAGGTGAATTTGGTTTTCAGGTCCTGAAAGGCTTGTTCGGCCTCAAGAGTCCATTCAAAGCGTTTGTTTTTCTTTAGGAGAGCTGTGATGGGTTGGACTGTTCGGGAAAATTCCAGGATGAATCTTCGATAGAAATTGGCAAAGCCGAGCATGCTCTGAACTCCCTTCACTGAACTAGGAGATGGCCATTTGAGGATGGCGTCCACCTTTCGCGAGTCCATTCGGACTCCTTGAGGTGTCAGGATGAATCCGAGAAACTCAACTTCAGTGGTATGAAAAACACATTTTTCGAGTTTTGCAAATAGTCTGTGCTGGCGCAATTTCTCAAGAACTGCCCTAACATGTTTTCTGTGATCCGATTCTGAAGAAGAGTACACCAGGATGTCGTCAATGTAAACAATGACACAGACATCGATAAGTTCCCGAAGAACATCATTCATAAAGTACTGAAAGGCGGCAGGTGCATTGCACAAACCGAAGGGCATCACCTGATATTCGAAGAGCCCAAACTTGGTGCGGAATGCAGTCTTCCATTCATCGCCTTCTTTTATACGCACCAGGTGATAAGCTCCTCGGAGATCTAACTTGGTGTACACACAAGCGTCTTTCACCTGGTCGATAAGCTCAGGGATCAAGGGCAGAGGATAACGATTCTTAACCGTTATTAGATTTAGGGCGCGATAGTCTATACACGTTCTAAGGTCGCCCTCTTTTTTCGGCACGAAGAACAGAGCTGAAGAGACAGGAGACTTGGACGGGCGAATAAAACCATTGGCTAGGTACTGATCTAAATACTGACGCAAATGCAGGTTCTCAGGTTCCGTAAGAGCATAAATCCTACTACAAGGTAGTTGAGCATTGGGTACCAGATCGATTTGGCAATCATAAGACCGATGGGGAGGTAACGTGTTAGCCTGTTCTTTCTGAAAAACGTCTTGGAATTCTTGGTATTCTGACGGTAACTGTACAGGGGTGGAAGTTGCTGAGGCTAGACCCATAGCTGGATTTCTTGGATAACAAGTTGGTTCACAATCAGGAAAACTTATCTTCTTTGCTCGCCAGTCAATTCTGGGATTATGTGTTTCTAACCAAGGAATTCCAAGAATTACTTGAAATTGTGGGGCCTTGATCACATCAAACACGATTGCTTCCAGATGACCGTCCTGACCCACCAGTGTCACTTCAACAGTGGAATGCGTTACAGGCCCTGAGGCTATTTCAGTTCCATCTACTGTAGTAATGACATCTTGGGTTACTTTCGGGCTGAGAGGAAGCTTAATCCTGGAAGCCAATTCACGGTCTATGTAATTTCCAATAGCTCCACTGTCGATGTATGCTTTTATAGCATGCAACTGCTGAGGCAGTTTTGGGTCCACGAGCACCATTGGCATGACAGAATGCGAGGTCAAAGAGTTCGTTTTCAAGCTCGGCAAGCGGACCCCTACGCTTGTCGGGCTAGGTCGTTTCCCGAATCAGGTGTCAATAGTTCGTTATCAGTAGCTCCAACCACCTTCTTAGGTGGTTTAACTGGACAATTTCGAAGAAAGTGACCGGAAGTCCCGCAATACAGACAAAGTTGCATTTGCCACCTTCTCTCTCGTTCTTTCTGCGTTAATGGTCCTTTAACACCACCGATTTGCATAGGTTCGGATACGTCGGTAATCTTGGAGTTAGCGTGGGTTTTGATCGGTATTCGGGTTTCGTGCTTGAACCGATCTGCTTTTCTGTTTTGAAGTCTGTGATCAAGTTGAACCACCAAGTCAATGTAGTGTGCGCAGACCTGGGGTGGGTTTACTATCTGAGCTAGAACATCCTTAAGCTCTCCGCGCAGGCCTCGATGAAACAATGTGATCCTTTTGTTTTCTGGCCATCCAGTTTCCACAACCAGTCTGTTAAAGGTGGCAATGTAGGGCAGAAGATCCTGATTACCTTGTCGTAAGGATAGCAGTTCGTTATCAAGGGCCTGTCCTTTTGAGTGTCGAGCGAACAATCTTTCCATGCTGGCCTGGAAGCCCTGAAAATTCTGGAGAATGGGATCATCCTGATTTACCAATGGAATAGACCAATCGGCAGCACTGCCACTGAGGTAAGATAGTATAAAGGCTACCTTGGTCTGGTCGTTGGGGAAGGCTCCGGGTCTGCATAGAAAGTGTAAACGACATAGGTTCATAAAGACGGCATATTTCTTGGGATCCCCCGCAAAACGTTCAGGCGGGGCCAAAGGCATGTGTCCAGGTAGATTTATTTGTACCGGGTTATTCAAACCCATTGATGTGGAAATGTCTCCGGAATTAGGTAACGGAGTGTGCCCTGCCTGGGCCTGTAATAACCTTTTGGCTAGGTCATCTGTTCTTTCCTTGGATAGGATCAGTTCTTTTTTGAGAGCGTTAGTCTCCTGGCAGGCTGAGTGCACCTCTGCCCGCAATTCCTCCAAAAGCTGGGCCAGCTGGTCAGTCTCGGATGTCTCCATAGCGCCCGGGTGGGAAATTGTGGGTAGTCTTCGCGTTCTGTAACGCTCACCTGATTCCCACGGAGGCGCAGGTCTGGCTTCGAGTGCTGGTGCTTCTTCAATGGTGAAGCGCAGGACCCTGAAGATGGACAGGAAGGGCCCCTCTACTCTGGCTTCTCTGGCTTGCAGGAATATTCCCCTGTGCGTGAAAAGGGAGTATTACCTACTGACTGAGTTATGCTCAAGCCTCCCCCTCTCCTCCAGCCCTCCACGATACCCTTCCACGATTCCCCGTGAAGTCTCACCTTAGGGTCAAGAAGGATGAGCTCTCCATCCTGCTTCTGATGCAGGGGCGCGTTGAAACCCAGTTACTTCACTGGATTGAGGATTGATGGGAGTTCAGGTAAGCTTGACTATTCAGGTAAGGCGCTGTAAAAGTTCTGCTGCAAGTTCTAAAGTCCAAGCTTAAAAATAATGTTCATTGTCTTGTTGCAGAATGCCGGAGATATGGCGCCGACCCGAAGTGAAACGTGCAGTTCCAGTAAATGACAGGTAAGTTCCGGATGAGCGCTCGGGTAATGTCTTTGCATTCGCTCATTCAATGTCTTTGTCTTTTTTCCCCATAGGGGCCGGAATCCGGAAAATGCCTGGAAGCGCCAAGACCCGAAATAAAATGGGAATGACCCAACAGAAGTCTTAGAAGGAAACTGAGCTTTTCCTATTCCTTTCCTTCTCTCACCTTGTTCTTACTCTGGGAAGTGGCTGTGGATCCAGATGATCGCTGCTGAAGATGGAGGAGTCCAGGATAGGTGAGTGAAATGCAGCGCTGCAGCGATCGTAGCGAAATGCTTTTAAAATGATGTCTTCCTTTTCAGGATCGTCGGTGTCATGTCTCCGTGGTGCTGATTTAGCAGGTAAGGTATTTTGTCTCCCTTTGCAGGTGACCCAGGATACTGACAGGCGTGGCCGAGGTCCAGATGCAGGAGCTGACACGGTGAGCGTCCAGCTGCGAGGAGCAGAACAACGCAAAGCGTGAGTTGCTGATCGGGTGTGGTTTAAATAGCTTTGGAAGAAGTTCCCAGTGTGTATCCTTCCACCGATCAGGTATGTATCCTTCCCCGACCACACCCGGGTGGAAAGTAGTCCCACAGGTAAAGTAGTTCCATTCAGGCCTCAAGAGGGCCTGGATGTAGCAGCATGGTCTGCATCAGGTAAGTGCACATTAAAACACTTGAACACATGTCTAGCTTTATGAGCCTGGCGCCTAAGGCGCCAGGACAGGGGTCCAACATGAGCCTGGCGCCTAAGGCACCAGGACTGCGTCCAAAGAGCCCCAGCTTGGGCCCGCTGGCACTCCCCTGGGGGAAATGATGCCTGCCTCTGGGGTTGCTGGGTCGGACCTGGCTCCTTGGAGGTAGGCATCATGACATTCTCTATGGCCATCCGGTCAGAGGTCCATTGGCCCTGATCAAGGAGGGGTTGGAGATGCTCCTTCCTCCACGCCAGTCAGAGTCACTGACGATGTGATAGGACTCCAGAGGAGAATGTCACACATGATGGCTGAGGCAAGTGATAACTTGAAAGCAGGTCAGGCTCTGGTCAAGCATTGGCATGACCAGAAGGCCAACATGGTTGAGTTCGCTCAAGACCAGCTAGTTCTTGTTATGGCCCCAACAAGGCAGAGTGCCTTGCAGGACAAATGGATGGGACCCTTCAAGGTTGTGGGAAAACATGGAGAGGTGAACTATCTGGTGGATTTAGGCAATCCTAAGGAGGCTCCTAGAGTCTTTCACATCAACCGTCTAAAAGCTTATGTCTCGAGACCAGAACTGGGAGCTTTGCTTCTAGCTTCAGCTCAAGAGGAGGAGGAGAGTGAACCTCTACCTGACCTTCTCAGAGGCAAACCTTTAGATGAGAAAATAGAAGGAGTCAATCTCTCTTCTAATCTGACACCTGAGCAACAGGAGGAGTGCAAAGTTTTGTTGAATCAATTTGCCTCCCTGTTTTCTCTAGCACCGGGCTTGACCCCTTGGGGCCAGCATGATATTCAAACTGGTGATTGTTTACCTTTCAAAAGCAGGGGCTACAGGATGTCAGAAAATGTAAGAACCCACATCAAAGGAGAGGTCAACAAGATGCTTGATCTCGGGGTAATAGAGCCCTCTACTAGTCCATGGTCTAGCCCAGTGGTGTTAGTACCAAAAGCAGGATCCAAGGAGTTGAGATTCTGTGTGGACTATAGAGCTCTAAATGCAGTCACTAAGACTGATGCCCATCCTTTGCCAAGGACGGATGAGCTGGTGGATAGACTTGGTTCAGCCACGTTCCTCAGCACAGTTGATCTCACATCAGGCAATAGCAAATAGCCCTGACTGACCATGCCAAGGAGAAAACTGCATTCTCCACCCCAGTTGGCTTATACCAATTTAAGGTTATGCCTTTTGGATTAAAGAATACACCTGCTACATTCCAAAGGATGGTTGATCAGGTTCTGAGTGGGAGGAGGACTTCTGCATGGCATACTTGGATGACATTGCAGTGTTCAGCCCTACTTGGAAAGAACATGTTGACCACCTAGGATATGTTTTGCAGGCTCTGCAACAGGCCCATCTGACCATAAAGGCAAGGAAATGTCAAATTGGTAGGTAGGTGAGGTAGGAGCAACCCTGTGTTCCATCCCTGCTCCTAATCCGAATTTTACTGGGCTTTTCTCGAATTTCTGCAAAAAAGACAATTTTAATATTTTTTTGGTGGGATTTAAATCCTGACTTTCAGCGCCTCATCATAGCGCTTTGGGGCTGATTTGTTCTTTGCCCCTTATCACTTGGTATGTTTGAGCAGTGTTTTGGTGGCGTTTCAGTGCTTTAACAACTTGCACCATGTGGTGCCTTCAAGATGGCCACCAGGGCTTCCTCAACACCTAAGGCAGTACTTGCTTCCTGCCTCTGTTACAACTTGGCCAATGATTGGCTGGGGTGCTGCCTCTTTTTGTCCAACGAGGAACTGGCTGGCTGTAGCTTGCCCATGCAGCTGGACGAGTGAATTTGAGTGTTTTCTTTCCATCTACACGGCAGAGAGCGAGGCCTGCAACTCCATTTCACCTTCCTGCTGGTTCTTCCCTCGAGTGCACGTTTGGTGCAGCGCTGCTTTCTGACATCTTTTTGAGGTAGGAGCAACCCTGTGTTCCATCCCTGCTCCTAATCCGAATTTTACTGGGCTTTTCTCGAATTTCTGCAAAAAAGACAATTTTAATATTTTTTTGGTGGCATTTAAATCCTGAGTTTCAGCGCCTCATCTTAGCGCTTTGGGGCTGATTTGTTCTTTGCCCCTTATCACTTGGTATGTTTGAGCAGTATTTTGGTGGCATTTCAGTGCATTAACAACTTGCACCATGTGGTGCCTTCAAGATGGCCACCCGGGCCTCCTCAACACCTAAGGCAGTGCTTGCTTCCTGCCTCTGTTACAACTTGGCCAGTGATTGGCTGGGGTGCTGCCTCTTTTTGTTCAACGAGGAACCGGAAGGCTGTAGCCGGCCCCCTCACCCAAGGCCCACTTCTAAGGCCCCTGTCAGCTTCCCTGTCCGCTTTACCGGGACGCTTCATGACGCCTCTACAACAGCCTGACCCTCTGGACCCGCCTTAGGGCTGCCAGCTCACTCAGCCTTGTAACTGGTCTACCAAGACTCCTTCACCCTCCTCTACTTGGGTTTAGATCCCTCCTTCTTTTACCCTTTCTCTCCCCTTCTTGAACCTTCACTCTCTCCCTGCCTGTTTCAAACCGAAAAGTCAAATTTGGGTGTGGTTTAGAAAGTCAAATTTGGGTGTGGTTTAGAAGGTCAAATTTGTGTGTGTTTTGGAAAGTCAAATTTGGGTGTGGTTTAGAAAGTCAAATTTGGGTGTGTTTTGGAAAGTCAAATTTGGGTGGGTTGGGTGTGGTTTAGAAAGTCAAATTTGGGTGTGTTTTGGAAAGTCAAATTTGGGTGTGTTGGGTGTGGTTTAGAAAGTCAAATTTGGGTGTGTTTTGGAAAGTCAAATTTAGGCAAGTTTTTTCATTGCACTTGGCCCTCAATTGTAACCTAATAGCCCAGTTACTTTACCATACCACTGCATTTGCTTATCTCTCCCACTGCCTCCTCTATCTCTCTACCTGCCCATGGCACTATCTGTTTCTCCTATCTACTCAAACTGCTTTACTATCAACTATCCTTCCCTTCTCACTAAGTCTGGTAAAAAGAAATTTTAAAAGGATATCCTGGCCTCCAACCCAGGTCTCCCAATTGCTGATACCTATTCCAGCGCTTCTGCCAGACAAACCCTGACTGATATCCTCTTTGTCGTTCCTTCGCCTAATCTCTGGACCCCCTATATGATTTCTGTGCTCTGTCCTGTCTCTTCCTCTCCCATTAATGGTGGCACCCGCTGGGAAGTTCGTATGGATGCCTTTGGCTCCTCCAGAGTCATCATTAATGTCTACCTAAATGGCACTGTCATGGTGCAAGGTTCTCAGGCCAATCTCCTTCTCATTGATAGGTGATTCCCACGCCTCATCAACTTCCTCTCATCTCCAGCTGTACCCTACTCCCCTCCCTTGGCTACCTTGCCCTTTTCCCCTTCCTCACCCTCCACATATCATGCTCCCTCCACTCCTCCGCAGGGTGTACCTCTGATTTGTACCCCTCCCCGGAAGGTCTTTAAGGCTGGCAACCTTCTTCATCTTGCCACCCTCAACTCCTGCTCTGCTGTCAAAAATTCCTCTGACATCTGCCACCTCCTAGAAGAACTTGGCCTTGATGTCCTTGGTCTTACTGAGACATGGTTCACGGCCAGCTCTGTCACAAGCTTTGACACTCTCCTCCCTGACGGCTACAAGATCCTCTCCGCCCCCAGATCTACCCGGCCCGGTGGTGATTGCTGCCTCTCTCATCCCCACTCAGACCTACTCCTCTTTCGAATGCCCTGTCTGTAGGCTCTGTCTCTCTCCAAGTTACTCTCTTACTGTTGCTACTCTCTACCGGCCCCCTGGTCAAATCACCTCTTTTCTATCTGAGTGGGCAGACCTCTCCTCCGCCCTCCTGGCGTCTACCTCTCAACTCCTCCTTGGTGACCTCAACATCCATCTTGATTCTCCCTGTTCCTCATCTTTGCTTTTTTGCAACCTCTGCAATTCACTCTCCCTCTCTATCCTCCCCTCCGGCCCAACTCACTCTGCTGGACACACACTTGATGTCCTGATCTCCTCTGGCCTCCCCCTATCTACTCCCCTCACCACTCCTCTCTCCTGGCGTGATCACTGCCTCCTCTCCTCTCATCTTTCCATCTCCTCCCGCAAGCCAATCCCACTCCAAGATTGCCACCCACCATCTCGGACATCAGGCCCATGAAGCGTGTGTCAGTCGAGGCTTTCGCTGCCACCTTCTTACCCCCTCCTTCACCCCAGGCTGATTCACACCCTGACACAGCACTGTCTCTGCTCTATTCCTCTTTCTCTGCCACTCTTGATGTTCTTGCCCCTGTCATGAGGATCCGTTTGAAGCCCAAAGTCAAGTGCAATTCTTGGTATGACTCGGACCTAGCTACACTTAAATGTAAGTATAGGACGGCTGAGAGGAAATGGAGGGCTTCTTGCTCATCCTCTGACAAACTGGCCTGCCGCCTGCTCCAAAGGCAATACCGACTCGCTGTATGCACTAAGAAGCGAGTCCACATTCAAGCCCGTGTCTCTGCGGTATCTAACAAATCTAACAACTCTGCCAAACTCTTTAAAATCTGCAAGGAGCAGGCCAACCCTGTGTAGCCACCCCTCTTCTCGCCTCTCAGGCTCTTTGTAATGCCCTGGCTGCACACTTTGTCTCGAAAACCCAGGACATCTTGTCCACTCTTTCCTCCTCTCCCACTCCTCTCCCTTCTTCTCTGCTTGCTGACCCACCCTCAGCAAACCACCCTCCCTCTTTCTCCTCCTTTCCTCTCTTCTCCCCCGATGAGGTCGCAAGACAAGTCCGATCCATGAAAGCCTCATCAAAACAGGTCCATTCCTGTTCCTCTAAAACCATTAACGACCACATTGATACCCTTGCTCCGGCCCTGCTGATTTCTGCAACCTCTCATTTGCCTCTGGGTCTTTCCCCTCACCTCTGAAGCACTTCCTTGTGCATCCTCCCCTCAAGAAACCCACAGCTGATCCTTCTTGCCCGGCTACCTATCGCACAATTTCCATAACTCCCTTTTTGGGTAAGCTCCTGGAAAAGCTTGCCATCTCTCAGCTTAACCTTCATTCTGACTTTGTTGGCTCTCTCCACGACCACCAGTCTGGCTTCAGATCAGCCAGAAGCACGGAAACTGCTCTCCTGAACATCCGTGAAGACCTGCTCTCCAACCTTGACTCTAACATTCCCTCTGTCCTCATCCTACTTGATCTCTCCTCTGCTTTCGACACAGTCAACCATACCACCCTGCTCAATCATCTCCGTGACAACCTGGATATCACTGATCAGGCTCTGGCCTGGCTGACCTCTTTTTTCTCTGATCGACCCTCCCAGGTACAACTTGGGTCCTTCTTGTCTTCCATCTCCCTCTCTACCTGTGGTGTTCCCCAGGGGTCTTACCTCTCAACCTGGCTTTTTAACCAATACCTGGCAACTCTTGCATACTGCATTTCCATCTTTTGCTCAAATTTCCAGTGCTATGCTGATGACACCTAACTCATTTTCAGGCTTCCTTCAGCCACCTCCTCTCCTTCCCTCATCTCTGACTGTCTCATCGCCATTCAAAATTGGTGTGCTGCCAACAATCTCTGTTTAAATGCCAACAAGACTGAGATCCTCCTCATTGGTACACCCTCTCCATCCTTTCCCCTCACTCTCTGGCCAGCCTCCCTAGGCCCACCTCCTGCCCCTACCTGCAAAGCTAAGAACCTCAGGGTCATCTTTGACTCCACACTTTCCTTCTCCCCACACATCTCTGATGTCTCTAAAAAATCAAACTTCTTATTGCACCTCCTTAGAGGTACTCTTCCTTTCCTCACTTTCCCTCAGAAGCTCACTGTCTCCCAAGCTCTGATTCTCTCTAAGTTGGACTACTGTAACTGCCTCTTTCTAAATCTACCTGCCTCTACTCTCCGCCCTTTACAACTAATCCAGAACAGGACTGCAAGACTTGTCCTTGGCCTCAAGCCCTGGGATCATATCTCTCTAGCTCTGAAATCCCTTCATTTGCTCCAAGTGGATGCAAGGATTAAATTTAAAACCCTTTGCATTGTCCACAAGGCTTTCTGGGGCCTGGGTCCAAAATACCTTCAACTATCCCTCCGTAAATACCTCCCCTCTCGAGCCCTTCGCTCCTCTAACTCCCTCAGGGTCAGTCGTTTTTCAAAGAAATGAGCTGGAGGTAGATCTCTGTCTTCGGCCGGGGCCTCCCTTTGGAACTGACTCCCTGCCACCTTGAAACTTGAGGAGAACCATCTACGGTTCCAGAAGCTCCTCAAGACCTTCCTCTTCACCTGCTTCTCCCCTGCTGATCTGCCTTTTTCCCTTGTGTTCTGCTCAATTTATGCTTAGTTCAAAATGGCGCAAGAGCACAATGCATTCTGGGAGTGCTCTGAGCCATGTTGGATATTTACTTCACTCCGCAGTGAAAGGCTGCACACATTTTGCTGAAGTGTTAGATTCACAGTGCTGCGACAAACATGTTTTTTTCAAACTTGGTATGCAGTCAAAGCCATTTCTGCTGGGAAACTGTCCTCCGTGGAGCATGTTTTTAGAGCAGGGAGGCCCTGCATTCCTGGGGGGGAGCTCTCGATTGACCCAGCTGGCAACCGACGGCTGTTCCTCAACTGCACAGGTGCAATTCCAGAAGGTTTGAGAATTAACTTCTTTATTTGGAGTGCCTATATAGGCGGAAACCTGGAGGGGTCAGGTGAGACTTCAGCCAGAGAAGGACGCTCCGTCTGGCCTTCCTGTGAGCTGTGGCACTCTCGTCCTGGCTGTCCTCGGGGTCTTCCAGCCGTAAATGGGCGAGATGAAGAATGATAATACGCTCACGGTGATGTACTCTTTCTTTGACTTCTTTACTTTTTCTGTGATCTATGTCCATGTTAGTTTTATGAGTTATTTCTATGTACTTGTAATCTTTGAATAATTAGCCGTAAAGAGCTGATTATCTTCTAAAGCGTGCGTGGCGGTGAGTTATTGTGTGTCTGTTTTTTTTGGGTTGAAGTATTTGCTCTATAATTGCATTGGTGATTTATGGTAGTTCTGTGCACTTTTCAGAGGAGAGCAATACACCTTGGCACTCTACACCTGGCCACCTTCTGCCTTTTGGGCCCAGGTACCTGCTCACCCTGCCATCCTCCTGCACTGCCTCCAGCCACCCCTTGCACTGGGGTCTGTGTCTGTACCCATACAGTTCCCCACCCACTTTTTGCTGCACTTATCAGATACTCCCTATCTGACTAACCTAGCACCTTTGCCGCTTACAGGCTGCACTACCACTGCTAACACTCTATTTAATTATTTATGTACTTACTATTTATTTTGTTTCTCTCCTATGCTCTGCACTTTCCCCCTTTTTCCCTTCCCCATGCACTTTACCCCTTTATCCCTTCCCCATGCATTTGCGCGTTCTCAATGTCACTGGGCCTAGTAAGATCGTTGTTTTTGTTTCTCCCCTGTTCCACTCCCTTTGCCTGGTTGCGCTCTGAAACACCTGTGTAAGAGCGCAATATAAATAAAATATCATATCATATCATATCATATCATATCATATCATTGGTCAGAGTAAACTGGTCTACCTTGGGCATGAGGTAGGAGGTCTTTGCTCAGCAAAATTGAAACTGTGCAAAATTGGACAACCCCTTCTACTCAAACCCAAGTGAGAGCCTTCCTAGGCCTCACTGGGTATTACAGGAATTTCATTGAGAACTATGGATCCATAGCTTCTCCACTGAATGTAATCTCTTCTCCTAAGTTCCCTAAAAAGGTCAAATGGAATGAGGAGTGCAATCAGGCCTTTGAAAGCCTGAAGAAAGCCCTTTGTAAAGCTCCAGTTCTCAGAGCTCCTGACTACCACCAACCCTTCATTGTACAGACAGATGCTTCCAATATAGGTATAGGTGCAGTACTCAGTCAGCTGGATGAGAAAGGTAGTGAGCACCCCATTTGCTTCATCAGTAGGAAACTGAAGGAACCTGAAACAAGGTGGGCAACTATTGAGAGAGAATGTTTTGCCATTGTGTGGGCTTTGAAGAAGTTTAGACCATACTTGTATGGATCTACTTTCATCATTCAAACAGACCACCAACCCTTGAGATGGTTAATGCAAATTAAAGGGGAAACCCCAAAACTGCTAAAATGGTCAATCTGCCTCCAAGGGTTTGATTTTACAATTGAGCACAGGTCAGGATGTCACCACCAAAATGCTGATGGTCTCTCTAGGATGTTTATAACCGACTAGAGGTAAGAGACTCATCCAGGAGTGGATTAGTTCCTCCTGCCCCTTAGTCTGGGGAGGGCGAGTGTTAGGGAGAATTCTCATACTATGGCTAATTTCCCTTACCTATAGAGTGCCCCAGCAGCGTTGCTGGATTTGAAGGGTTTGTTTCTTTTTAACTGCTAAGAGTGAGACTCTTTTTCCCATTCTTAGGCATTTCTGCTAGGTGTGTACTAGGCTATTTTTGTGTTTAATGACTATGGGATTTTCTCTCCCACATAGGAACCATCTTTATTCACATGTGTTACACAGCACCCTCAGTGCAGTGACACAGGGGTGTCGTAGCAACCCCCAAACATAGACTCCATACCCTAGGACTGACTACTGTCTCCCAGGGCATGTAAAGTCTCCATTGACTTTACTAGTCGATTTTTAGGAACTTAACCAGTACAACCCATGTTACTATGGAGGTACTGGAAGGGGTTAATAGTTTTTCCCCTATGTTCATTTTCGAGTGGGTACCTTAAAGTCCCTCTCTCTAAAGTTTCTGGCTGGTGGCAGTGGTTACTACCATAAATATTCGACCGCAAATATTTCCCTATGGGATATTCCCATTGTTCGAGGCTACCACTTTTTCTGACAGCCTCTAACATACTGCCGGTGCATTTTAATATTAACTTTGCTCCAGTGGGTTTTATTTGCCAGAACTTTAATATAACCTCTTTCTCGTGTCTTTCTCTACGATCCTAACCCAGGTCGGGGATCCTTTGTCCGTCCGTTTGGCAGGCTTCTGCCCAGAAGCCCTCCTTCCGGCGCCACTGAGTCTGGGGTGGGTCCATTGTGTGGGAGGGGGAGTAGGACCCCTGGACGGAGTTGCTGCAGCAACTCAGGTCGCACTCTAACCTGATAGGCTGGAGGGTCTCCCGCCAAGAAGACCACTCCACTGTGTGAGTGACAGCTAGGCTGTATGAATGGGTCTCTTTCTGCAGAAAAGCAGGGTCCTGAGGACTGGAAGAGCAAGACGTCACCACTGGAACTACGGAACCGAAGGGGAGAGAAGCCACAGACATCTTCAGCATCTACACCACTGGTGAAGCCCTGCCGGATCGTCTCACCACTTTTCTTTCACACAACGAGAGGAGATCTTCATCGAAAGAGCCTTCTTCCCTTGAGCTGGTGGGACCAACCAGTTCGCCCATCGCTTCTCCGGACCTGCCTTGGTCGAATCGACAGTGCCCAGCACTTGGAGACTGGATAGCCAGGCAGCTATCGACCCGGACCGCGATTAAAAGGAGCGTACCTTTTAAACTTCGTTTGGCAGCACGGCGGGTGGTTTCATCCCTGGGTAGTGCAGTGTCTCGAACCTTCCTCCACGAGGAGAGCCTCTCTTCCTCTGCTGGACCCCTTGACCTGTAGGAACTACCAGGAACAACCACCACCGCAGGAGCCACTTCTTCACTTTTAAGGTACATTGTTCCGCCAGTCCGCCCTTTCTTCTCGGTAGTGCTAAAGGTGTTTTAAATCCTTTTCCTAGCTGTTGGTTTGGCCGCCCCTCTCTCTTAACATTGTCTTTCGCTTCCTGCATCCACCATTTCAACATCGTTAACCAAAGACTTGACTGCAGCTAGAAGAACATTTTGATCCTGGGCCCTTGCCCTGTACCACTAACTCTGGCACAGGCCTACTGACTCTGGTCACATTTGTTAGACCTGCTTTCTCGCGATTAATTCTCCATTCAAACTGTGTGGTGCAACCCTTTCTTAAAACTACCCTTTCCTTCCCACTGCATAATCATTGTGAAATGCCATTTTGCTCAGTTTTCATTTGAAGTATTGCCTATACTGATATACTGTCGTGCTGAACTGGTTCACAACTGATGGGAAGTGTTAGTAGGGGGTATAAGAACCTATTTATAGATAACTTGTGTTTTCCCTCCCTTGTGAGAAATTGCTAGAGGATCCCTTGTGTATAGTTGTCACTGTGCGTTTTGCTCAGTTTTCACTCTGGTTCACTTGGTCTAAAATGTATATAGGGAGTGTGTATATTTTTCTATTGACTTAATTTAACTTGCTTGATACTTGTGATACATGTGTTTGCTTAGAAGTGTATACAATAAATATATATATACTTTTTAACTACAAAGCTTTGGTCAGTGTTTCCTTGTGCCATAGTACAGTAGGCCTATTGTGTAAACCCTGAATACTGCTCATCTCCCTCTTGAGATAAGTCTGACTGCTCAGCCAGAGCTACCAACTAGATCTTTGTGGTACAGACTGATACCAAAGGGGATTTATTGCTCTCACCTGTAGTCCTAATCTGGTCTAGTGCTCCCTAAGGGAACTGCACTGGATTTTGCCTAACAAGGACAATCTCATGTTTCTACGTATTTCTCTCCAGGACCCTGTGTATTCATGTGTGGACAAAATGTTAAAACGGAGATAGCTCACTAATTTACCTAAATCTTTATTACAGCACTTAGTAACATACATACAAGGTTTATTGTGCAAAAAAACTTGACTGCTGTATTCTGAGTGTCTCTTTTTCTGACTCAGTTGGACAATCGAATTAGCTCTGTCTCAAGCGTGTGCTTTTAAAAAAAATGTATTGTATGTCTCAGGGCCAATTTTACCTGTAAGAACATCTCTGCTCATTTCAAAATCTAAATTGATTTTCTTAAAGTGTTCATGTACCGTTTATTTAAGAGCTCCTAAGAAAGGATTAAGGTTGGAGGGCCGAAATCTTCCCGCAAATAAGACGACCAATGTAGAGTTTATATTTAAGGCCGTGCTCAAAGCTATGTATAACCTGCAGCTTTTTACACACCAATTTGCACTTAACGTTGGAATCCCAGTTCCAGACGAAGTGCCTCCACTGGGACACTTTTGGGCACACCAAGTATTAATCTAAGGAATTTCCCTTCTAATTTTTCCATCCAGCCATTATGGTGCTCTGCAAGAAGTTCCAGCCCATACAAAAGGCCCAGTGTTATGCTGGTGTTGTAGACAGTGAGTGTCCCTTCTATGTTCTTCCCTCTGTTACGATCCGGCGCTCGCCGCGCCACCCGCTTCGGCGCCCACATCATGCCACTCTGACCCCCCAGGCACAGAGGGCTGACTGGAAGCCTATAGTGACCCCGACCACAAAGAATAAGCAGGTTATAGCATTGCATAAAGGGTTACGGCACTGTCATTCTCCCTTCTATTCCCAATGGAAGCTGCCGTGGAGAATTCCAACTACTTACTACATTTCCCAGAAAACCTGAGGCTATATTGTAGTTTGAATACAAACTACATTTCCCAGAAAACCTGAGGCCACATTGTAGTTTGGATACATTGGCTGGGGCCTCGGTTTCCTGTGATACCGCCCTCTTGTTGTTTTAAGCAGCCTTGGGATTCAAAACGCTGCTTCTGTTTAAAGTCAAAACCGGCAATTCTGAAGTTACGACTTCATTGCTGTTCCTTGTTACGATTTCATTGCTGTTCCTTATTCTTTACCTGCTGTGTACCGACCTGGATTGTTTTCATGGACTTCTTTGGACATGTGCTTTTGCCTTTGTTACTGCCCGCCTGTGTATCAGAAAAACTTGCCCGTTTCACGCATTCCTTAGGACACGTTTTGCCTTTGTTACCGCCCGCCTGTGCATCAGAAAAACTCGCCTGTTTCATGGACTCCTTTTGACACGTTTTTGTCACTGCTGCCTACCGCCTCTGCATCAGAGTATTCACCTGCCTCACGGACTCCTCTGGTAACGTTTTGTATTTTAACTAAAACACCCCCCCTCTTTCCCTGTCTACCAGTGCTGTAATTAATTACGTCTTACACATCGCTTCTGGTATTGTCCTCTGCTACCATCTCCTAACAATTTGAACTACCTTCAACCTAATCTCCCAGTGAACACTGCTGACTCTTCAGCACCTTGACATTGACTCTTACCTGATGGATTTCTGCCACCTTGGAGTGAATAGTGCACTCAAGGACGCTCTGCTGCCAGTGCACCACCCTGAAACCAGTGCGACCCTCGTGCCGCCCGGTTGTAGCTTCCCTACTAATCATTCCTTTTTATTATTTTATACCTTATGTTGTGTTCTGTACTGAAATCCGCTGTTCCACTTTAGGTCCACTGGTAAGATCAAGCCTCTTTATCTTTTTACTTCATATCCCCTGTCTGTCTAGACTAGAGCCTCATTATCCTTCTGTTCCTTAGCCATTTCCAGTCTTGTTACTGAAAATAGGCCGACTGCCAAGGTATTTCGAGTGAGATAGAGGAAGTCCAGGGGAAGGGGGGTTTGTCTGAGCTCATATTCACCTCTTGTCTTTTCTTTGCAGCTGGGTCCGTGGCGGTACGTTCTCCCCGCTCTTTTGGGTGATCAGTCCCCTTGTCTGGCCCAACTTCCAGCAAGTGGTCATATCACAAAAAAGAGTTCTAATCCCCCACAGAGAGGAGACTCGGGTGGAGGCTCCAACCCGAGTTCTTCAAGCAACTGTCCTACCTCACACTCCTGGTCTCCTGTCTCACGTACTCTCCCGACCGGTGAGTAACACCCTCCATGTATTGCTATGTATCTTTGATGACCCCCCATTTTCTTAGGGTTTTCCTCCCAATATGATCCCTTAATACATTTGAGTCGGGGTTGTGTACATCTGAAAGCCCAGATATACATATTTCTCCACCACTTCTAATCGTATATCACCCATTTTCCATAAGAAGAAGGAAGTCCTTCTGTTGCTCTTTCTCAGGATCATTATTTTAGTCTTGTCTGCATTTATGACAAGATGATTGGCAGTAGCATAACTACAGAGGGCATGCATCAGGCGTTGAAGCTCAATGTGCATATACACTCCATATGGACTGTATCATCTGCGTGCATCAACCAGGGTGCAGACATGGTCCCAATTCTAGGGGGGAAATTGTGGGTCGCTCCAAGGCTTCATCTAAATCCGAGACGTACAGATTATATAAAAGTGGTGCTAATCCACAGCCCTGTATAAGTCTCACATTTACCTTCAATTCCGCAGATGTGTCTCCCTCTTCATTCAGCCGAATAGACACACTGGGATCATGATATAATGCCATAATGAACCATAACAGGGAGGGATCAAGGCCCCAATTTCTGATTTTTTCCCAGAGCAAAGGCCTAGAAATGGTATCAAATGCTCTGGAGAAATCCAGATAGCTTCTCTTTGAAGAGATCATCTCTGAGGCAAAATACTACTGCAGTACACAGGTGCTTACTACTGTGCTATGTGGTTTCCTAAAACCTGTCTGGTATTCATTTAGCCGATGGTTTGTTTCTACCCACAGTTGGAGCTTACTCAACAATAAGGAGGCAAATATTTTTGCACATGAGTCTAACATTGCTAAGAGTCTAAAATTCGAATGTTCTAAACGATCACCTTTTTTATGAATGGGACCAAGACAGATTTTGTCCAACTTTTGGGAAGAGTACAAGTGCGTATTATTTCTCTAAAGCTGCATTCCAGAACCTGGACCTAATAATCTGGATTTGTTTTGTATACAATGTAGGGGACACCATCCAGTCCCAGGACTCTGGATGCCAGCATACGCTTAATGATGATCTTTATATCTAAAGTGGCAAAAATCTATTTCAGTTGTCCCTCCGCTGGTTTAACCAGCGGCTCTCTCTGCAGGGTATCATTGTAAAAGAGTGATTTAATATAGGTAAGCTATGTTGTTACCGCAATTGGATTTAGTTCAACCATAGCCTGGTCCGCCATACCTCGACGATAGTGTGCCCAAAATGTGCCACAATCCTTGTAGTGCAGTAATTTAAACATAATTATCAAGCTGCGCTCAAGTAGAATTCATATGCTGGCAAATCCAGTTTTTATAGTTCGTAGTGAGCAGTGTCAGGGCAACTCTCTGGTCTCCTTTGACAGACTTAAGTTTCTTCATACGGCACCTCTCTCTCTAGTAAGCTGTTTTTTCCTGTCAGAGAATGTCTATATATCTTCTTGTAGGGCGATTCCTGGGGATCACTCTACTCCGTACTTTCTCTGAGGCCAATAAAAGTGACATGGCTCTGTTCATGTCCCAACCATAATAGCTCAGTAAATTTACCATCCATTCAAAGCCCAGTAACGTGTGTGACTCTAGTTTATTCATGTTAACCTTGGACCATAGCAACCTGTTACCTTGGTGGTTGGCACCAATTCCACTACATATAGTCGTTTTCTTTGGTTTGACAATGTTCAGGTTTGACAATGTTCAGGTTAAGGGTCCAGCTCATCATGCTGTGGTCACTAGGTGTATTTGAAACCTGGGTAATCACACTACAATGGTGCCAGAGACCTTGACTAACATACACATAATCTGTACAGGATAACATTTTTCCAATTGACCAAGTGGGCAGGGGGGGAGGAGCACCACCTCTCCTTTTGGCTTTCAGACAAGTTTGGTCATATGCTTCCAAGCAATTACCCCAGCCTCTTGCTCTATGAAAGTTCCTTGGCTACAATTTAACCAGTCAAGGTATCAGAATGAGTCATTCTAAGGTGAAGGCTATATTAGAATGGCCTGTGCCTACTGGTTTTCTTGGGGTCTTCTTTGGGGTTCTCAAACATTTACAGGCACTTCATCCATTCTTTTTCAGCCATATCTGCTCCTTTGGTGGCACTGACCAGCTAAAAAACACCTATTTATGGAATCTGTAGGCACAAACGGCTTTTGAGACACTGAAGGCCGCCTTTTCAACTGCCCCGGTATTGCAACATCTGAATCCTCTGCTTCCCATTCTTGTGGAAGCCGATGCTTCTGGCTCAGCCATTGGAGCGGTGCTGTCACAAAAATGTCCCAACTCGGGTGAGATACACCCAGTCGCATACTTTTCAAGAAAGTTAACTCTGTATGAACGCAATTACCCTATCACGGCGCGCGAATTGCTGGCCATTAGTAGGCCTTTTCTGAATGGCGACATCACCTTCTGGGTGCTAGGCATCCTGTTACAGTATTCTCAGACCATCAAAGCCTCCTCGCATTTAAGTCCATGAAATGCCTCACGGCTCGGCAGGCTATTGGCATCTTTTTTTTGCCCAGTTCCATTTTTTTATTACTTATCGGCCAGCCCGCCTCAACACGTGCACGGACGCTCTGTCGCACCACTCTACCAATCCTTGCAGTACCACGATCGAGCGCCCTCTCTTGCTACCTAACAGTGTGGTCTGTGCCTGCACACTTCAGCCCTCCCTTCGTACCC
Source organism: Ambystoma mexicanum (assembly GCF_040938575.1). Lineage (NCBI taxonomy): Eukaryota > Metazoa > Chordata > Amphibia > Caudata > Ambystomatidae > Ambystoma > Ambystoma mexicanum. The sequence continues at coordinate 493,225,617 of NC_090936.1, read as the reverse complement.
TAATTTTGGACTGGGTCTCTTCTCATGAGGAGGATTGTATGCCGCTTAACCTCGATATTGTGCAAGGATTGCCTTACATCCAAGGTCAATTGTCCATACCTCCTGGGATGGCACGTCTTTGCGCCCTTGCTTGGTCCCACGATTCGTTGATGGCAGCCCATCCAGGCCAACAAAAGACGCTAGAAGCATTACGTTACTGGGTTTGGTGGCCTACTATATCTAGAGACGTGATTGATTATGTGGCATCCTGTTCAATTTGTGCCCAGTGTAAAGTAACTCGATCCAAGCCTGTGGGTCTATTGCAGCCACTCCCTGTGCCTCACAAGCCGTGGTACATGATTTCCATGGATTTTATTGTGGATGTGCCTCCTGTGAACGGATTCGACACTATCTGGGTGGTCATAGATTATTTCACCAAAATAGCATTGTTCATCCCATGTTCGGGATTACATTCAGCTCCCGTCCTCGCTTCTCTCTTTCCCACAAATGTTTTCCGTTTTTTTGGTCTACCCTCGATCCTGGTTTCAGACTGTGGCCCTCAATTCACCTCTCGATTTTGGAAGGCGTTGACCACATCCCTTCGCATTGATGATCGGTTTAGTTCTGCCTACCATCCACAGACTGATGGGCAGACTGAGAGAGCGAACGCTACTCTGGAGCAGTTCCTTCAATGTCTTTGCCTGCATTTTCAGACATCCTGGTTGAAGGTATTGCCACCTGCCGAATTCGCCTACAACAATTCCTTGCATTTGTCTTCAGGGGTGTCTCCTTTTTATGCTCTGTACGGCTACCATCCTAGGTCTCTGCCTTTGAACCCGGCGCTTCCCATTGATAACCCTGCTGCTCAGGATTGTGTTAGAGAACTGAGGTCCATCTGCAAGACGGTCCGGTGTCACCTTTTGTGTGCTCAGGAGAAGGCCAAGAAATATGCAGGTCGGCATAGGACTCTGGTGCCTGTTTATAAAGTGGGCATGAAAGTTTGGTTATCTACCCGAAACCTACACATTCCCGGCAAGCGCCTTCTATTGCCAAAGTATCTGGGTCCTTTTGCCATCACTGGCATAGTGAATCCAATGGCTGTGCGCCTTTCCTTACCTGCCTCTTGGAAACATCATCCTGTGTTTCATGTCTGTCTTTTGAAGCCTTGCCCGCCCTCCACGCGCCTGCCTGTGCGTCCTGCCCCCGTCCGTGTGGATGGAGGTGTGGAATACGAGGTGGCCAATATTCTGGATTTCCGACTCCGCAGGGGTCGTCCTTTCTATCTTGTTGATTGGAAGGGCTATGGTCCCAAGGACAGGTCATGGGAACCTTTGTGCAACCTGCGGTCTCCGGCGCTTCTACGTCGCTTCCACGTCTTGAGGGGGTCGATGCCGCCTTTGGGGGTGGATGCTGTTACGATCCGGCACTCGCTGCGCCACCTGCTTCGGCGCCCACATCATGCCACTCTGACCCCCCATGCACAGAGGGCTGACTGGAAGCCTATCGTGACCCCGACCACAAAGAATAAGAGGGTTATAGCATTGGATAAAGGGTTACGGCACTGTCATTCTCCCTTCTATTTCCAATGGAAGCTGCCATGGAGAATTCCAACTAACAACTACATTTCCCAGAAAACTTGAGGCCACATTGTAGTTTGGATACATTGGCTGGAGACTCGGTTTCCTGTGATACCGCCCTTTTGTTGTTTTAAGCAGCCATGGGATTCAAAACGCTGCTTTTGTTTAAAGTCAAAACCGGCAATTCTGAAGTTACGTCTTCATTGCTGTTCCTTATTCTTTACCTGCTGTGTACCGACCTGGATTGTTTTCACAGACTTCTTTGGACACGTGTTTTTGCCTTTGTTACTGCCCGCCTGTGCATCAGAAAAACGTGCCTGTTTCACAGATTCCTTAGGACACGTTTTGCCTTTGTTTCCACCCGCCTGTGCATCAGAAAAACTCGCCTGTTTCATGGACTCCTTTTGACAACGTTTTTGTCACTGCTGCCAACCGCTCTCTGCATCAGATTATTCACCTGCCTCACTGACTCCTCTGGTGACGTTTTGTATTTTAACTAAAACACCACCCCCCCTTCTTCCCCTGTCTACAAGTGCTGTAATTAATTACATCTTACCCATCGCTTCTGGTATTGTCCTCTGCTACCATCTCCTAACAATTTGAACTACCTTCAACCTAATCTCCCAGTGAACACTGCTAAGACTCCTCGGCACCTTGAAATTGACGCTTACCTGATGGATTTCTGCCACCTTGGAGTGAATAGTGCACTCAAGGATGCTCTGCTGCAAGTGCACCACCCCGAAACCAGTGCGACCCTCGTGCCACCCGGGTGTAGCTTCCCTACTAATCATTCCTTTTTATTATTTTATACCTTACGTTGTGTTCTGTACTGAAATCCGCTGTTCCACTTTAGGTCCACTGGTAAGATCAAGCCTCTTTATCTTTTTACTTCATATCCCGTGTCTGTCTAGACTAGAGCCTCATTATCCTTCTGTTCTTTAGCCATTTCCAGTCTTGTTACTGAAAATAGGGAGACTGCCAAGGTATTTCGAGTGAGATAGAGGAAGTCCAGGGGAAGGGGGGTTTGTCTGAGCTCATATTCACCTCTTGTCTTTTCTTTGCAGCTGGGTCCGTGGCGGTGCGTTCTCCCCGCTCTTTTGGGTGATCAGTCCCCTTGTCTGGCCCAACTTCCAGCAAGTGGTCATATCCCAAAAAATAGTTCTAATCCCCCACAGAGAGGAGACTCGGGTGGAGGCTCCAACCCGAGTTCTTCAAGCAACTGTCCTAACTCACACTCCTGGTCACACTCCTGGTCTCCTGTCTCATGTACTCTCCCGACCGGTGAGTAACACCCTCCATGTATTGCTATGTATGTTCGAATGGCCCCCCATTTTCTTAGGGTTTTCCTCCCAATATGATCCCTTAATACATTTGAGTCGGGGTTGTGTACATCTGAAAGCCCAGATATACATATTTCTCCACCACTTCTAATCGTATATCACCCATTTTCCATAAGAAGAAGGAAGTCCTTCTGTTGCTCTTTCTCGGGATCATTATTTTAGTCTTGTCTGCATTTATGACAAGATGATTGGCAGTAGCATAACTACAGAGGGCATGAATCAGGCGTTGAAGCCCAATTTGCATATACACTCCATATGGACTGTATCATCTGCGTGCATCAACCAGGGTGCAGACATGGTCCCAATTCTAGGGGGGAAATTGTGGGTCGCTCTCAAGGCTTCATCTAAATCTGAGACGTACAGATTATATCAAAGTGGTGCTAATCCACAGCCCTGTATAAATCCCACATTTACCTTCAATTCTGCAGATGTGTCTCCCTCTTGATTCAGCCGAATAGACACACTGGGGTCATGATATAATGCCATAATGAACCATAACAGGGAGGGATCAAGGCCCCAATTTCTGATTTTTTTCCCAGAGCAAAGGCCTAGAAATGGTATCAAATGCTCTGGAGAAATCCAGATAGCTTCTCTTTGAAGAGATCATCTCTGAGGCAAAATACTACTGCAGTACACAGGTGCTTACTACTGTGCTATGTGGTTTCCTAAAACCTGTCTGGTATTAATTTAGCCAATGGTTTGTTTCTACCCACAGTTGGAGCTTACTCAACAATAAGGAGGCAAATATTTTTGCACATGAGTCTAACATTGCTAATAGTCTAAAATTCGAATGTTCTAAACAATCACCTTTTTTATGAATGGGACCAAGACAGATTTTGTCCAACTTTTGGGAAGAGTACAAGTGCGTATTATTTCTCTAAAGCTGCATTCCAGAACCTGGGCCCAATAATCTGGATTTGTTTTGTATACAATGTTGGGGACACCATCCAGTCCCAGGGCTCTGGATGCCAGCATACGCTTAATGATGATCTTTATATCTAAAGTATCAAAAATCTATTTCAGTTGTCCCTCCGCTGGTTTAACCAGCGGCTCTCTCTGCAGAGTATCATTGTAAAAGAGTGATTTAATATAGATAAGCCATGTTGTTACCGCAATTGGATTTAGTTGAACCATAGCCTGGTCCACCATACCTCGACGATAGTGTGCCCAAAATGTGCCACTATCCTTGTAGTGCAGTAATTTAAACATAATTAACCAAGCTGTGCTCAAGTAGAATTCATATGCTGGCAAATCCAGTTTTTATAGTTCGTAGTGAGCAGTGTCAGGGCAACTCTCTGGTCTCCTTTGACAGACTTAAGTTTCTTCATACGGCACCTCTCTCTCTCTAGTAAGCTGTTTTTTCCTGTCAGAGAATGTCTATATATCTTCTTGTAGGGCGATTCCTGGGGATCACTCTACTCCGTACTTTCTCTGAGGCCAATAAAAGTGGCATGGCTCTGTTCATGTCCCAACCATAATAGCTCAGTAGATTTACCATCCATTCAAAGCCCAGTAACGTGTGTGACTCTAGTTTATTCATGTTAACCTTGGACCATAGAAACCTGTTACCTTGGTGGTTGGCACCAATTCCACTACATATAGTCGTTTTCTTTGGTTTGACAATGTTCAGGTTAAAGGTCCAGCTCATCATGCTGTGGTCACTAGGTGCATTTGAAACCTGGGTAATCGCACTACAATGGTGCCAGAGACCTTGACTAACATACACATAATCTGTACAGGATAACATTTTTCCAATCGACCAAGTGGGCAGGGGGGGGGAGGAGCACCACCTCTCCTTTTGGCTTTCAGACAAGTTAGGTCATATGCTTCCAAGCAATTACCCCAGCCTCTTGCTCTATGAAATGTATTTTTGTTTTCTCTTGCCATGTGTGACGTGTGTATAATGTGTTCCCCTTGACGGGTTTCACAATCAATAGTTTCATTTAATTCAACAGCCACAATCACTTGCCCATCAGGGTACAATTCAAACCAATGGTCCAGAATGGTATCAACTTCATCTCTTAATAGTGTGATATCCTTCCCAGGTGGATCACATATATTTATAACAAGTAATCTCACTTTCTCCCATCTCGGCATATGTATGCTAAACGATTGCACATGAGTAGTTGCCATACCTATAGAAAAAGGGATTAAGCACAGATTTTACACCAATGGCTAGACCTCCCTTCAGTCGGCCCCTCAAACCCTTCATGGCATACATTCAAAGGACATTATAGCCATCTATAGCAAAATTGTCTAATAACCAAGTCTCTTGTAAAAGAAAAACATCACTTGTCAGGAATAATGCAAGACCAGTCGGATTACTCAAACAAAGAATTAAAACCACGAGTGTTCCAAGTCACCCAAGTGATACGTTGAGAATCGGACCAACCAAACTAGGTCACAATATTTCTGGTATCCATTTGTCAACCGCTCTACATATGTTCAATTTGGGTTTTGTTATCAACGTCGTGGCCAATAAGCTGGATGTTTCATTTATTATACTAGGTCTCAGTTTATTTGACTGACCACTTTTTTGATACATTGGTCTTGGTTCCTCATTTCCTTCATATATGGTTTGCTTCCTACATACGGTGAGCTGAAAACCTTTTTTTGTATTACTGTATGGTAGATGTTTCTTAGGGTAGTCACTGCTGAGGAGACAAATTCAATTACAGTCCAGTTTGTAGGGCTGTCAATTTTGGGAAGTTCAAAGTATACAAAATGTGTTCTCTATGGATATTTCTGAGTTCTGGTATGGAATGAAGCAGGTCCATAATAAAGCCCATGTTCATAAAAGGGCTCGATGCCGTGGAATTCAATTCTTCAATTTTTAACCATTTGCCAAGTGGAAGTATTGCATAAGCACTGTGCCTCGACTGCCTCAACTGACACCCATTCTCTAAATCTTCCATCTGGGTTTGTGGATTTAGATTAAGGGCTGTATTTGTGGGAATATCATATCGATTAATCATTTGACAAGGAGCACATTCTTTACAAGATTCTGAAGTTTGGAGCAAGTTAAGCCCTTGTGGGTTAAGTGTGGCATTCATGGGCAAAGTGGTGGTTTTCCCAACAGGAACATTATATACAATGATATCCTGTAGGGGGATTTGTATTTTTGGAACTTTCTTTTGTCAACGAAGCATTGGCTGCAAATATTACTGATCCACCCCTCCGGATTGTGGCACATTGTGCAAGCCCATTCAACCCAAGTGGTTGCTGGTACAGTATCGTTGTTTTAGCCGGACCATTAATTTGCAACCCCCTGTCAGCCGAGCCATGAAAATTCACTTCTTGAAGTGTGCCATTTTCTTGAATAGAACTGATCCTCGTATATTCTGTAGCTGCACTTGGTGCTGCAGTAGATAAAGTACATGAGAATTCTAATGTTAGCCTTTGCGACGCTCTGATGAATATTAGCCAGATTGCTGTTTGAAGTGGCACTACTACTTTGTATCACTTCTGGTCACACATTAGAGACTGCCACCATTGGAGTGTTGGATGCCATCTTCACATTAGTAGATGCCACAATTAGTCACCAACCTCAAGATAAGGAATAAGGAATGACTCATCAGCAAGGTGGAAGGAACCTCTAACCAACCACTGGTTACCTCCCTGTCCCTGAAGAAGGGTTTTCAGAGTCAGGAATCTTTGAAGTCAATGAAGACCTTCCCAATGATGCACCTCACTAGCTACTAGCAAGCAAAAAGAAAAGCTAGAGGAGTTACTCATTTGGAAGGGCGAGGAATCCACCAGAACAGAAGACACACCAGGCTGGAAATAAAGAGGCACAATTTAGTGTATAATCTTTCAAAGAGATTCTAAACAGGCCCAGGGATAAGTTTAACTAACCTGAGGGTAAGGAATCCTGACCTTCCTGGTGGGCCATGTACCTCCTCCTTGACTCCTACTACGAAGGTAAGTTAAATAGGAGTGAATACAGGGAATCGTCAGTATTAACGTCCTCCGCCCCTTTCCCTCACCCTTGGGTGATACTCTTCCTATCCGTTCTCTTACCGTAATGGATACTTGATGGTGGTCCAGGTTATTAGTCCAGAAGATGACAACAAGATAGGAGAACATGAGGAAGGGAAAGTTAGTCAGGAACTAAGACCCGGGCGGCATGAGGGGCGCACTAGGGTTGGTTTGGTGCACTTGTTGAATATGCAGCAGCGTGTCCATAAAGTCCTGTGCACATTACACAGTGATGCAAGTATGATGGTAATGAAAGGAGGAAGGTGGTGTTTAGTATGAAGTGGATCCTCGAGATGGAACAAGAAAATCAAGTGCTTCAGGTGATGAGTGTGATAACACAGCTTAGATTGTCACCTGAATGGAGTGGAGGAATTCCGCACAAAAAATGCTTATGGGAGCCCCAGTATGTGATGCGACGCCCGGAATCTGTGAGGTGATCTGATTTGCAACGGAAGAGCAAGGACGTAACAAAGACGTTTAGAGTAAGCAGTCCGTAATGCAGTCTGGGGTCGTGTAGTTTTGAAAGTCAAATAAGGCGTGGGCCGAGGCAAAGGAGTCTGTTATGCAGGCCGGGATCATACACAGAAGAACACACGAAAACATCTGACTGATGTGAATCTCGCGGACAGAGCTGCAGGAGGAAATTACAACCGAAGCACCTGAGTTCTGCATGCCAATAGTTTAAATAGTGTCTATTGGGCAGATGGCAGATATGTAGACCGTGAGTTGACAGGGATTCTAGTACTGGTGATGGCAGGCGAACCAGTGGGAAAACCAGCAGAACCACCAGGCATGACAGTAGATTGCGGAGGCGGTTTCTTTAAGCTCGGGCCACACTTCTTGTTGGCGACACTTTTCTATTTGCCACCATTTCTTTGTCTGCTCATTGTTTTCCAAACCCGCGTCACATCGCGGTTGTTTATACCCTTTATGGCCGTGTTGTTGGCAATGGCGACCGACAGATTTTGTGAGGCAGTAGAACAAAGTTCGCCATTGATCACTGATGTGGCCGTTTCTTGAATTGGCTCTGTGGGCTGTGACACAAGGTTAATAACCAGGGATAAATGATATGGTCCCGGGGCTAAATCAATTTTTGGAGGGAGTGGAGCCCTGGTCATAGATAAATCAGACTGACCTGGGGCAAGGTCAGTATTTGGAAGAGTGGGTACAATCTCAATTGGTAATCTCTGTCGGGCTATGTTGGCTCTCATATTTGGCCGTTACCACATCAAAAACTTTCCTCATAGTGTGTTTAAGCTCCAGCTGCTCCGCAGCCATGTTTGAGCAAAGTAAAAATAGTGCTTCCAATGAAGAAAGTACTGTGTTGAATGTTGGTCGGGGAAGAGAATTTACCTCTTTCTGAGTACTCTGACGTTGATGAGCCCGACGAGGAGGTTTCACTCTTTGTCCTCCTCTACTTCTTTGCTAAAAAAGAGCTCCATTCGACGTAGAATATGACAGAATCTGGAGTTATGGACAAATGAGAGTCCGTGGAACATTTAAAAGTGTTAATGAATTTATTTTATTTCTTCCTTGGCCCAGCACATTTCTTCTGAAGTCCATACAGCGATTGAGTAGTGAGTGGTTATTATCAATACTGGGGAATAGTCCCTGTTCTTCCTCCACTACTCGGCAATTCATTGGTTGCTCACCGTCTCTGTAATGAGGCTGTGGGGAGCGAGCCACTTCCATCTAAGACATTTTTGCTGGAGTTTCCAGCTGGGCGGGAACATTGGAAATCGTTTTTACCTCGTCCAAGACAAGGACATTTGTTAGTGTCTCTTGGGAGGGGCTGCGGCCTTGTTTTCTGGTGCGTGCGCTAGTGCAACGTAGGTTAGGTTTCATTATATATGTAGTATTATCTTGCATAAGCAACCAGACAATATATTGACTCACCCTTCTGAAAACGTTTGTCAAGAAAAATAAAGACTTCAATTGCCAAGTTAGTGTTAAAGGCAAAGATATGGCGCTTCAATCAGAAGTCAGCTTACAGCAGAACACAAAACACTCTGCTCACTCCGCTCGCTCTGCGGAAATGAGCCTTATAAGTGTTTTAGGGCAGCAGTATCCAGCCACGCCTCCAGGCACGGAAAGAAAGAAAACACGTGGCAGTCCAGTAAATGAGCAATATCACAATTGCAAATGCAGAGGCTTACAGAAAACACTCTGCTCACAGATCATTTCGGCACAGTTAGATACGGAAGCCAGAAATGTGCTACTAGACTGGATTTGCTCTCTCTGGGATGGAAACAGGTTGGTGAGGAAAAAGTAGATTGCATCCATGGTCACACGGATGAATACCCACAGACCCAGGTTTACATCACTATCTTGCATAGAAAATTACTTCTTAGCATGGCCGTGATACTCAATTTACCAGTCCAACTAATCCTAGGAACCAATTTGCCCCAATTCGATCAATGGGTTCTACGGGTAGCTCAGGTTCAGTCTCCACCCTTAAAATAGAGATTGGCCCAACCAGGGAAACATGAACTTCCTTACTTTCAGAGGGGAGTCGAGGGGGAAGAAAATCCAGTTTTATTAAAGATGAACCCAGCACAACCAGGACAAGCAACCAACCCAAGATTCATGCAGGATTCCATGGAACGTCAGTCCTGTGGCTTCACACTAGCTCAGCAAGATAAAATCCTCTTTCCATCTTCTTGTGAAGCCTTTGGGACCAACCCACATTGGGGAAGGGTATGTGAGAAACCTGAGGGTATTCCTAACACATTTTTGTCAAAGAGTAAGGGCAAGCATAGGTTTAGACACTGACAGATTTTTATTTTGGACTTCCAGTCTTCGACGGACCTTAGAAACATCAGTTAAGGGAACTGGCGCGCACCAGGCGAAGTACCTCTTTGCCTCCCACGCTGTCCGGCCGCTGTGCAATCATTACCTCCCTGAACGTGCTTCTTTTCCCGTTCTACGGCGTTAATACCAGTGGCTCCGCCCCCTTTCCTCAGGAAGAGGTTAAATTTGGGGATCGCGCGCGCGCACCAGGCGAAGTACCGGAAGTACCTCTTTGCCTCCCACGCTGTCCGGCCGCTGTGCAATCATTACCTCCCTGAACGGTATTCACCGTGGACTTAAGTTGAGGAAATATATGTGGACTTATAAGTATCTTCTGGTGCTTATTGTATCTCTCTCTCTCCATTTATAGTGTTTCTTTTCCCGTTCTATGGCGATACTACCAGTGGCTCCGCCCCCTTTCCTCAGGAAGAGGTTAAATTTGGGGATCGCACGCACTAGCGCGCGCACCAGGCGAAGTACCGGAAGTACCTCTTTGCCTCTTCGTTGCGGCGGAGAGGCATAACAGGTGCTGCGGTCGAGCGTTCTGTGATTGCAGTGAGGAATGCAATTACGCTCGTCTAAAAGGAATCCTCTTCAGCCTGATATAAACTCGACCCCTTTATTGAGAGCGTTAGCTATGACACCATCAAAGAGCTCCTCGCGAGCCAGCGCTCATTTTGCATCCACCCCTAATAAGAAATCCATGGCTGGATGTCAAAAGGCTCTAAAGGATGCAGATATTTGTGCTTTCTATAAAGACATCACGGCAAAGGCCCATCTCAGTGGCAAGCCTCCGCTATTGATGACGGTTACAAAATCATTGGTAAATGAAACTATCATTCCCGTTGCCTGTATCCCAGCCACTAAGACCTGTATGGATAAAAAATCTGTATCCTTGCAACAAGCCGAGATATGTAAGTTACCAATGCCTGTTATTTCTGTAATGAATGATACATGTGAATTGAATCCATCTAATGTTTCTACTGTTGCAAAAATGCCCTCGCACACCCCCTCTGTTACTGACAGCGTGCTGTTAAAAGCACTCCCTCCTACCACAATCCCAAACCAGGCAGATAATTTAGAGGCGAAAAGTACACCAGTTCTACAGGGCATTGATCTTGTCAAGGAGGGATCTGGGTTGTCGGGCCATATGTTACCTGATAACCTGTCAGCCTCGCCTGTATTATTTGTCACGCCTGAACCCAATAGCACAAGTTCACCTGTGAGTGCGTCTTTCATCCACCCTACGCCAAGAAGAACTATCTCCCCCATTTCTAGCCGGTCTCCACTATATTCAGACAGGCAGGGGGAGAGAATGTTAGAACCCACCCTGCAGGCTATGAACTTTGCTATTCAAACGCTAGGGAAACTATTTGAGACCCTTGACACTAAATTAAATAAGCAGGCGGATGTACTAGCTCAAATGTCTCACTGGCAAAACACCTTTGGGATGGACATCAGGCATGAGTTACAGCAACTAACTTTTCTCAAACATAAAGCTCCAGTTTCACACACAGTATCTGTTCAGACATTGGTATTAGTAGAGGAAATTGATTATGCTATTCCCTTGATTGAGGGGATTATCCTCGAAAGTATACCGAATGAGAACTTTATACAGAATTGTGATTCTGAGAATGAACCTGATGAGGTTCCGATGGTTAGTCTAAATACCTCAATAACGACAATAAAAAAAAAAGTGTATACCATCTTCACTCCTGCTAATGGTAGGAAAAATAACAATACACAGAAAGAGAAGTTAACAAAAAATCAAAGTGCCCCTAAAGTAGTAACGAATTCAAGCTCTAAGCAGTTTTTTAAGGCTCTTACACTCCCAAAAAGGAAAAAAAGTGCTACGGTAGCATCTGAAGCCATAAGGAAAAAATATAAACACCAGATGCATGGCAAATCAATACATTCTGACACTGTATCTGTTCCACCAGATTATGCCCCTCTGAATGCATTGCTGAAAGAAGTGGACTTACATAGTGCTGCGATACTGAAAAAAGCAAATAAGAGAGCATCACTGTCTCTTTTTGATAATACTAAAGTTAGTGTAACATAGTCTAGAAATGAAGATGCACTTCAGGCACACAGATTGGAACTCAGAACAGCAGTTGATGCATATATCTCTAACCAGCCATTGACAAGATCAGTGGGGAGGGATCCAAAATGTCCTGCTTTAGGGGAACAAGACAGAAGAGTGGCCTTTGACAACTCTAGCGCTCAGACTCTGGATTATCCCAAATCCAGACTAAAAGAAACACAAATGAGTGTGTCTTCTCAAAAAAAGCCTGTTTTATATAACTCTGACTTAGATGGAGTGCCTATTGATCTGAGGGAAGGGCAGTCTCAGAAATCTCTCCCTCAAACCCCTTATGCCCACGGGATGGATTTAACAGCAGAAATGACGAGGTTAATTGAAGCTGCCCTAAAACAAATTCAGGTAAAAACAAAAAGTGAATTACCAAGAGCATCTCATGGTCGACCTCACAGTGACTTAGGTCAACAGATAAACCCATCGGTGAAGAAAAGATTGGCACCATACTCATTGATTCTGGCTTGCAGAATGTTACCCTGCAAGCAATACAATCTTAACAGAAGATCCATTATGGCCATATTTTTTGAAATTGTACAGTTGGAAGACATTAATTCGGCTGATATTGAGTATGTAGAATTTGTGAATGACCAGAATTTTAATACTGTGAGATTATGGCTGAACTCTCGGGTCGTTCAAAATCTCTTCTAGTCTGTAAAAACTCATCTCTTTAACCTGGGATTTGAACTTATTGCTGAAAATAACAAACCCACCCCGGTTCTGAAAAATCAGTTGGATCCTCCAGTCCCCCAGAAGAGAAAGGCCAATCCCCCAAGAAGTACCACCTGCTCATGTAAATGTACCCAAGAACAAGCATAACTAGTACAGGACCATATGCAGTTGCAAATATCGATCTTAAATTGGAACACTAGAGGGTATATTCATCTCCTTAATAACTATTTGAATCACTTCGGATTGTATGATTTAATTTTGTTACAGGAGACCTAGCTTATTGATCCTCCAGTTTGGAACGGATTTTGCATTCACATTAATTCGGCTTATAAGCCGATAATGGGCAGACCATCGGCTGGGCTCCTTATAGCTACTAAAATTCGAAAGGGTGTGTCATTGGAATTCTGGGCTGCTCCAAATAAACATATGCTTTTGGTAAAGGTTAGGGTTCATGATGTAAGTTATGCTGTTCTTAACATATACTGGAACACTGCTGCCATAAGTCATAATGTTTTCTTTGATGATGTCATAATGCTTTTGGATATGGTTGCTCTGGAGTGCTCAGTCACACATTTGATTCTTGATGGTGATCTAAATGTTAATCTAATCCTTGGGAAAAACCAATCTTTTAAAGGTCGGGTATATAGATGGCTTGAGTTGACCAAAACCCGTGGTTTACATATGCTTAATGGCACATTTAAAGAAGACATACCCCCGAGGGCCACATGGTGTAATGGCCATCTGAACTCAGTGATTGATTACATTTTTGTTAGTACCTCTCTACTACCCTCGATTGAGAATTTTGAAATTATTGACACCAAACAAAGCGACCATAATATTTTATCAATGAAATGGTCGCAGAAAAACATCACCACAATTCAACAAAGTGTCCAGTCCCAAGGAGTCTTAATTGTGAACCCAGGATGTAATAGACTATGATGTTCTGAGGATGCTGTCTATAAATTTAACCAATATCTTTCAGAAACAACTGAGCAAAACTCTAGCATTATGAACAACCCTTGTATTCAATATAGTAATACTATGCAGCTCTTCCATGATACAAGAACTAAGGTCAGAACAAAAACTATACATCCGCATATATTTGACCAAATTATGAGGACAAAGAAAACCGAAAAACATGCTCAGTTGAGATTGGCTATGAAGTATCCTCCGGCTGTCAGAGCTCTATTGATTGCGAAAATAAAGTCAAAATATACTAACTGGGTAAAAAGTCGTCACGCAATTCTGTTCCAACAAGATGGTGCAGGAATGCTGTCCGTATTAGCAACTAAAAACACTGCTAAAATGTGGGCTTTCATTAATTGTGCTGCAGGGTCCTCACAACTTGCAGCACAATCAAATGTTGTGTCAGAACAAGCTTGGAGACAGCATTTTCTTGACTTCTATTCAGTTCCAGAAGGTGTAGCCCCTTTTCAACCCAGTGTCTTGAATGGTCAATTTAAACTTGATTTTGATTATGAGGATATTTGTACTCTCATTAAAACTTCATCTAATTCTAAAGCAGCAGGGCCTGATGGTTAATCGAATTATACTTTAAAGCTGCACCCGGAATTATGGGCATCAATATTGTATAACATCTTTACTGCAGTCAATGTAGCCCAGGCTATCCCTGAAACTTGGACACATTCCATCACTGTCCCGATATTCAAGAAGGGGGATCGGTAGGAACATAGTAGCTATCGGCCAATCTCTCTTCTTGATGTACCAGGTAAAATCTTTGGTAGACTTCTATTGAAAAGATTCAATGAGTGGACCATGTCGGCACAAGTAAGAGACAGTTTACAATCTGGCTTTGTCTCAGGTTTGGGTACTATCCCAAATATAACGTGCCTAAATTTAATCAAAATGCATTATGCTGCCAGAGGCCAGTAAGTGTACTTAGCGTTCATAGATTTTCGAGCAGCGTTTGACTCTATTGACCGGGCATTGCTCTACAAAAAATTAAATAGATATAACTGCCCAAACTCCTTAATGAATATGTTGATGCTATTGCATTCTAATACCACAATGCAGGTACGCCTAACGCTTGAAGGCTTACTATCTGCCTCTATTGATACCTTGAGAGGCCTAAAGCAAGGGTGCCCATTGGCTGCAAGCTTATTCAATTTTTTCATCTATGACATGGGCGCAATTTTCAGCTCCATCTGTTGTGACCCTCCGAAAGTGGGTACCAGTAAAATCAGCTATTTACTATATGCTGATGATCTGGTACTATTGTCATTAACACCATATGGCCTTCAGCTTATGCTAAATAGATTAAATCAGTACACGATCTCTAACCATTTGGAAATAAATACATCAAAATCCCAAGTATTAGTTTGCCATAATACAGGTAAACGAAAGATTAAGAAATATGCCTGGACAATACAAGGAAAGGAACTTTTGGTTGTTGATCATTATAAATATCTGGGTGTTATTATTTCCAATTCTGTTACATCGAAAATTGAAAATTGGGAAATAAACAACAAACTACAGACTCTGATCTCCCAGACAAGAATTCTTGTTGCAAAATATGGTAAATTTAGCTTCCAACACGCATTGTCTTTTTAGCAAATGAAGGCTGTACCAATATTGTTGTATGGTGCTGAGTCAGGAAGCCCGCAAAATCAGCTGTACTGGGACAAATTAGAGGGTAAATACTGGAGGAAGGTGCTGCAATTGCCTAACTGTACTCCTCTACCTATGATACATTTTGAGTTGGGGGTACTATCACTCTATTCCCAAATACTGTGGAAAATGTCAGCTTTCCTAAGGAAATGTTTGCTAAACCTTAATGTGTCAAATGTATTGGGCATAGTAGCACAGTACCTACTTGTCAACACCTCGGGACTTCCTCTTAAGTGGTGCACGCTTTTGTTTACCGAAATGGCCCTGGCTGCTGTAACTATTGAAATTCTACTGACTAATCCAGATTTAGCAAAGAAAAAGCTCTTTGAATATGACTGGATTAAAAACTGTGCAGCTTGTAAGACCTACAAGGACATTGATAGCGCAGTCTTTGGTTTGAAAAAATACAAGGTCCTGGCGGAATACTTAAATAAATGTCCATCTGCGCATATACGACGCCAATATATGAGAGTCAGATTTAATTTGTGGCACACCCGTGATGTTTTACAGAGGCGAAAACAAATTGCCCCGCATGAGAATTTTTGTCGTTACTGACTAAATGTACAACAGAAAGAAACTCTTCAACACTTAGGGCCTCATTACACGGTAGGCGGTAAAAATCGGCAATTACCGGCATGGCGTAATTAGCGTGTCCGCCCTCGCAAGAGGCCGCAAATTGCATGCCATTACGAGATCGCGGGCACGAGCCTACCGTCATGCCGGTAATGAGCCTACCGCCATGCTGCTAAACTCCCCGAAAAGTCCCTTAACGGCATCCTCGAAAGCGCTGTTAGCACTTCCGACCTGCCGCCACATGCAAATAGCGGTTTCCGCAAATAGCGGTGACCGCCATTAGCGGTCACCGCTAATAGCGGTTTCCGTACTATTGCGGAACCGGAAATAGCGTCCGGAACGGGAAAGAGCACGGCGGCCATCTTTAAAAACACAATCCATTGCCATCCTCCTTATCCAGGACACCTTACCAGGAACCACGTTGGGAAAAACACCAAGGACACCGTGAAGATGCCCAAGGCCGTTAAGAAATCGTCTGAGCGGCAACGCAAGGAGAAATTTTGCAAGGAGGAGCTCCTCATGCTAACGCAGACACTAGCAGACAATGCTCATGTTGTCTTCAACAACGACATGCGTCGGGAGACCATTGTGATGAAGAAGAAGGCCATCTGGGAAGAGGTAGCCCACAAGGTCAGCGCGGTAGGCACCACAACCCGCACAGCCAAAGACTGCCGAAAGAGGTGGGATGACCTCCGGCTCCGTGTGCGGAACATTCTATCCGTGAACCGCAACATGGCTACGGGCACAGGAGGAGGCAGTGAATCGCCAATCAAGCTCACTGAGTGGGAGGAGACATGTGCATCAACCATCGGGGTGGAATGCATTGAGGGAGTTGGACAAATGGAGCATGGCGTGGCCGTTTCGTCCGATGGGGGTGAGTGTATGCATCAAACAATGCACAGTGAAGTGTGATGTTCCCCCCCAATCATGTGTCCATATGAATGCCGTGGCTCCAGCCACAAACAGACATGCATGCATCACCACATGACCGTACAACACAGACCCATTCATGCATGACCCACCCAACATCCCCATTACCTGCATCCACACTAAAGAGCCCGGAATGCATAGAACGGCATGAGGTATTCATTTTGCTCAATGCAGGTCGACCCATTACTGATGGTTGTCAACATTTCTCACCCTTGCAGGTTCACACACTGACACTGAGGAGGCACGCACTTCCACACCTGCTCTCACATCCAGCAAAAAAGCAAGGAGGGATGCCACAGGGGACACCGCCACATCCACAAGAGCAGCCAGGACGAGTGTCCATGACCACAGGGACAAAAGCAGCCGGAACACCAGTTGCACGCATCCACAGGCTATGGCTGCTCCCGTCGTGGCACCCGCGGAAGTGTGTCTCCCAGTAAGTGAGGGCAGCATCGAGGGGATGCACTCTGCTGCCACCAGCTCAACGGGTGAAGCAGCAGCCACGGCCCCACCTTCAGATGAGGAGGACACACCTGCCATTGATGCTGATAGCCAGAGCCCCAGACCAACAAGCCCCTTACTGGCAAGCCCGAGGTACTCCTCAAGTCCGGGTAGTCATGGAGATTCACCCACCCCTGAAGGGATATGGAGCCCCCAGATATCCTCTCCTGATGCAAGTGCAATGGGACCAGGTACATCAGCCATCCCACCAGCAGCCACCATGCGACATGACCTCTCGTCCATCTACCAGAGGCAGACCGAGATGAGTGGCCTAGTAGGTCAACATGTGGCAGAGACAGCCCGCCTGAGGGAGGACATTGCTACACTTGCACAGCAGACAAGGGAGGGCATGGAGGCATGCACCAGCCGAATCTGCAGTGAAATGGCCCAACTGCGGCAGGCCATGAACCGCATAGCAGACGCTATTGAGCGTCGGTGCCCACTCCCGGCCCAGGAAGAACCAGGCCCCTCCTCGTCTGGGAGTTCACGCCAGACTAGTCCCCTGCGCCGGTCTATGCGGAACCTGCGGCGCACGGCTTCACAGCCACCAGATGACGATGCAGGCACTGGCAAATAGGGCCACCAGGATTCGTGTGCCACATGTGGCAATGGACACATTCACGTCATGAGACTCACATGGGAGTGTTGAGGGGGGAGGGGGGTAAGGGTGTGTTTGGGTGTGTTGAGGGGGGGAAAGGGTGTATTTTGGGAGTTTGGGTTATGCACTTTAGTACCACGATATGTTCAATATACAATGTTCAGAGTTTGAAACCCAAGCGTGGTCTCCATTATTGTGTATGTGTCATTCATTGTGGACAGGGTCCTTTGTGGGCCTCGAAACATGCACCAGGGCAACAATTCCCATCTACGTCCATGCTATTTCACCTTGGTGCATGATGAGATTACAGAATCAGATGCTGATGCACATTGTGTGCCTCCTTGGCACTGCCTGTTTCATGTCCTGCTGGGGCATTCCACCCGCACTCATCCCCAGCCACATCATACTCTTCTGGTGGTTGCATGTCAATTTCAAGTGGCATAGGCACATTCCATCATATGCACATTTTGTGATGCTCTACACATGCCATGGTTGTCTTTGCCACTTTGACATGGCCGTACAGGAGTGCCACACCCAGGCCGCTTAGGCAGCTGAGCACTGTCATTGGAAGGATGTACTATATTGTTGTCCTCTTCCTGATGGTTCTGTGGGTTCCGTACAGGGGTTAGGAGCCACCTCCTCAGTGGATGGCTGTCTTCGCCTGTATGGTGTGGGTAATGGGTGCCTGTTACGGCTCACCTCTGGTGCTGGCTGTTGTTGTAGGTGCTGCACTGCTATCATGTAGTCAAGGCTGTCATGTCATGCTGCTGCTATTGGGACCATCTTGGTGTGGGAAGGGGTGTGGGTAGGGGTGTGGTGTGCTCTTTTGTGCTGCCTGTCCCCATAGCATGCACCTGTGCTGATTGTGTCCACCTGTAGTTGATGGGTACACTGCTCAGGTCTCTTAACGGGTGCTTTTCGATGCCGTTATTAGCGCCATGCCAGTAAGGGGTTTTTGGGTGTTTTACATGCCGCTAATACCATGTCCGCATGGCTTGTGATGGCCTGGTATTAGCGCCATGGCGCTAATTCCGGCATGTGAGTCGCGCGCCCGCGGCCTTGCCGCTATTAGTGGCACCGTAATTAACGGGTGCGCAGATAGCGGTGGGTCCGGGTCGTGATTTGCTTAGGGAATTAACGGTACCGGTAAATCGTTACCGGTAACGGTATTTCATTACCGCACAACGTGTAATGAGGCCCTTAGTTGTGGCGTGCCCTGGCCTGTATTCTCTGCGCATGAAACTGTTTCAAAATGTACTTGTCTTCTTTTCTGAGCCGGATGAGGGAACACTTTGGAAATCTCTTTACAAGCCCTAGACTGGCTGTGAAGGTAGCTATGGTACATTTTTTAGAGACAATCGTCCCAGATGTTTCTTCTGTATAAATGTATAAAACATATAAGAAAAGCTGAGAAGTGAGATGCATTTTAGAAAAAGAATTGTGTGTAAATGTATGATTTTATTGATTCTGAAACAATTGTTAAAAATTTGAAAGTTGTTTGTAACAGCTAAACAAATAAAAAAATAAAAGATAAAATCCTCTTTCCATCTTCGTGTGAAGCCTTTCGGACCAACCCACATTGGGGAAGGGTATGCGAGAAACCTGAGGGTATTCCTAACACATTTTTGTCAAAGAGTAAGGCCAAGCATAGGTTTAGACACAGACAGATTTTTATTTTGGACTTCCAGACTTCGACGGACCTTAGAAACATCAGTTAAGGGAACCATCCCTTTAGACCATCCCTTTAGTGTTAGGGCCAGTTAGGCATTACACCAACTAAGGAACTTTAGTAAATAAAGGTTTTGAAATTAATATCTTTGAGTCTGTGTCTCTCTTGATACCATGCCTGTTTTACATTTCCCACTGTCAAGTCTAACAACGGATGAAGGGTTTCAACCCCCTCTCCCGAACCACAGAAGCCGAATAGATCGACCCTCCCACCGTGGTTGGCACGGGCGTCTAAATTGAAATGCACAGATAACCATGTGGCAGCCAATGGGGGGAAGACGGAATTAGGGAAAGGGGGTGGAATGACAAAGGAAAGATAGGGAACAAACAACATGCATCGCAATACAATTACGTAATCCTAACCAAGAAATAACCTAGACTTTCCTACTTGATAATCCTTGTCTTACTTGTCTCCTGAGCGGAGTTTTTTAGGGTTCTTAATTACCCTTTACCATATCCATACTTATGAGCGTGTTAGTGTAACATGTAGCAAACACATAGCAGACGAGAGCGATACAAAATGCATGACACGTACAAGGGAAGCCCCCTACATGAAGTCAACATACACATGGCCCCATGGGCTGACATAGAACATGAGCGAACAAAAGCAACATAACCCAAGATATCCTTTCAGGATCGAAATGAACAGTCTTGCCCTTTATCTCTTAGTAGAAGGGTCTCTGCGATAAGTATTGCCTCATACTTCCCATAGAGATTAAACTAACCCCAACCTGGGGACTGGCTAGTAACTCATTCAAGTTTTTAACATATCAAGTAAAACATAATTCTTGTCAACATTAATGAAACATGTATCCGTGTACTTATCTTCGAGTCCGGGTGCCTCACAAGTACACCCGGACGTTCTGGTATGTCGCTGTGAGACGCCGCCGCCCCGTGGAGTAGCTGCCGCGTATGGAAGTGAAGGCAGCGATCTGGAAGGGAGGAGTATTCACCGCTGTGGCCCGGGAGCTATGGGGAGGACTTACGCGAAGTTCGCGCTGCCTCCCGAGCTTAACATCAAGGCTACACCTGCTCGGCCAGATACTCTCCCTCACTGCCGTGGTTTACAAAAGCCTCCGTCCGCCTTCATCGACATAATTCACTCGCTCGTCATCCTGCTTTCCTCACACACGCCGTCGTGGCCGCCCGTGCTGCACAACATTAATTATCAGCACCTGTGCACCGGCGGTCAACGGCTAAATACTCCATTAATGAACTCCAGCTGTCTCCTGGCGCGAATACGTGAACTACCATTGCGCCTCTAAGCATGCTGGGAATCGTAGTTTTTGTTTTATTTCTTACAATATTGTCACCTAGGCTTGCCCCAGACCCTATTCCTGACAGTGCCTCCTCTTCCAGGGCTCTTCCCTGGGCTTGCCTTTTCCGGATGACGTAAATGGGTGCATGCACAGAACTGGCCGGTTCCCAAGAACAATCCTCCATACCGTAACCAGCCCATTCAATGAAATACCACAAGTTCTGCTGTCTGCGCCTTGAATGCAATATCTTCTTGACCTCATACTCTGTTTGTCCTTCTTTGGTGATGGCTGGCGGTCTCTGTACTCGTGTTCCCGGAACTGCAGGTTTAAGAAGAGACACATGAAATACAGGATGTATTTTTAATGTTCCAGGCAACTTTAATTTGACAGCCATTGGTGATATACATGTTACCACTTCATATGGACCAATGAATCTGGGGGCAATTATACGATATCCTGCCAATGGTAAATTACGTGTGGATAACCATACTTTGTCTCCTATTTGATAATTAGGAGCTGCTTGTCTCCCTTTATCTGCCTGTGTCTTATAATCTTTCTTGGCTTGCTCCAACTTTACTCTAGCCTTTTGCCTTGGGGCCAAAAGAGATTCTTTCCTCTCCTGTAATGCTGGAAAGTGTGCTACTGGTGGTAACTGTTCTGGTAACATGTTCATTTCTTGTCCATACAAACATTCATTAGGTGACATCCCTAGGGAAGCATGTTCAGTGTTATTGTACGTAAATTCTGCTAGCCATAAAGCCTGTACCCATGATTCCATACCATCATGCAGATAACATCGTAAATACTGCTCCAAAGTCTGATTGACATGCTCGGTTTGTCCATCAGTCTATGGATGATAACTTGTAGATAATGCGCACTCAATACCCAACATAGCACAAAAAGCACGCCAAAACTTAGAGGTAAACTGTGGGCCCCTATCTGACACAATGCTTTGTGGCAACCCATGTAACCGAACAATGTTCTGTAGGAATAATTCTGCCAGTTTTCCTGCACCGGGAATACCTTGACAAGGCACAAAATGGGCTTGTTTGGACAAATAATCAGCTACCACTAAAATTGTATCAAAATGCTTATCAGGAGGCAAGTCAGTTATGAAATCCATAGAAATATGTGCCCACACCTTCTCAAGGGTAGGCAAAGGTTGCAACAGTCCTGACTTCCGTACATGATCTGCCTTACACTGTGTGCATGTTTCACATTTTGTGACATAATCAAGAGTATCCTGTCTTAAAGTTGGCCACCAAAAGTACCTAGTCAACATTGCTTGCGTCTTTTTCCTTCCCGCGTGCCCTGCCAAAGGAGAGTTATGACACCAATGCAGTGCTTTAGTTTGTAACTCCTAAGTAGGTAAATATAGTTTTCCTGCATAGTACGGAAGGCCTTCCTTGACCGTCTCCAAAGGATCCTTAGTGCCCCATGCCGCATTCATGTATTTCTTCATTTCTTTTTTTACCTGACTCAACAGACTATTCGTTATCGCTCCCACCACCCTTTCCACTGGAAGAATAGTCTTCACCTCTGTCACCACATTTTCCAAGTTTTGCTGCCTAGATAGTGCATCAGCCTTACCATTTTTCTTCCCCGGTCTGAAAGTTACCAGAAAGTCAAATTCATTGAAATATTGTGACCACCGCAACTGTCTGCGGCTTACATTGTGTGCGTTCTTGAAGTACTGAAGATTCTTATGGTCAGTTACCACCACCACTTGATGTCTCGCTCACAGAAGATACTGTCTCCACTCCAGAAATGCTGCCCGTATGGCCAATAATTCCTTGTCCGTAATGGAGTAATTCTGTTCACAACTCGTGAGTTTCTGAGAATAGAAAGCCACAGGATGCCACCTCCCTTCTCCATCTTTTTGAGACAACACTGCCCCCACCGCTGTATTTGAGGCATCAGTTTCCACTTGAAAAGGTTTTTCAGGATTAGGGTGTCTCAATACCGGAGCAGAGGTAAAGGCCGCTTTTAGTGTGACAAATGCTTTCTCTGCTTCTTGGTCCCAACTGAACCCAGAAAATTTTCTTAACAGCTTAGTGATTGGCGTAAAAATTTGTGAGAAATTCGAAATTAATCTCCTGTAAAAGTTAGCAAATCCCAAAAAGGACTGAATGTCTTTGATACATTGAGGCACAGGCCAGTCCATGACTGCCTGTACCTTCTTTTGGTCCATTACTATACCTGTGGGAGTGAGTATGAACCCGAGAAAT
This sequence comes from Ambystoma mexicanum, assembly GCF_040938575.1. Classification (NCBI taxonomy): domain Eukaryota; kingdom Metazoa; phylum Chordata; class Amphibia; order Caudata; family Ambystomatidae; genus Ambystoma; species Ambystoma mexicanum. Next base: position 493,202,741 of record NC_090936.1, on the reverse strand, counting down.
TCCAATTTGGTAGTGTGGAATTCACATTTGTCCAACTTTACACATAATTCATGCTCCTGTAGCTTCTTTAACACCAAACGCACATGCTCAATGTGTTGTTCTTCTGAGGCAGAATAAATCAGGATATCATCAATATATACAATGACGAATATATCCAAAAACTCTCTCAATACCTCTTGCATAAAATATTGAAATGTGGCAGGTGCATTACACAAGCCAAACGGCATAACTAAATATTCGAATAGTCCAAACTTAGTTCTGAATGCCGTCTTCCACTCATCCCCACTCTTTACTCGAATGAAATGGTATGCCCCTCTCAAGTCCAATTTAATATAAATCACTGCTGATTTTACCTGATCCAACAGAACTGAAATTAAAGGCAAGGGATACCTGTTTTTTATTGTTACCTTGTTCAATGCTCTATAGTCAATACAGGTTTTAAGTGTTCCCTCTTTTTTTGGCACAAAAAACAAAGGAGATGACACTGGTGAGGTCGAATGTCTAATGAACCCTTTTTGTAACATCTCATCCAAATACTCCTTCAAATGTTGATTTTCTTTTTCTGTTAGTGCATAAATACGACTGCATGGTAACTTAGCTCCAGCTTCTAATTCCATCACACTGTCATAAGAGCGATGTGGAGGTAACCTCTCAGCTCCCTTTTTGTCAAACACTTCTGCAAACTCCACATACTGTCTAGGAATGCCAATTCCCACAGCCCCCACCACTTGTGAATCACCTATCTGATCTTCCAGAAATATAGCCGGTCCTACCCCTTCCTTCAAATGTTCTTCACACTCTACCCCAGTAAATGATACCTCTTTTGTGACCCAATCAATACGAGCGTTGTGTAAGATCAACCATGGCATACCCAAAATAAGACCAAAATGTGGAGCTGCAATCAAATCCAACACAATCTCTTCCACATGGCCTGATTCACATCTCATCTGAATAGGTTGTGTTTGTTGGTAAATGGGACCAGAAATTAAGGGAGAACCATCCACTGACTGTACACCTTCCACCTGTGCTTTATCTCTTAATGGTAATCCCAACTTCCGTGCCAAACCAATGTCAATAAAATTTCCTGTCGCACCAGAATCCACCATAGCTGACACCATTTGTTTTGTGCATGCAAAAAATAATGTTACCAATAGATACGCATGAGAATTCTTGTGATCCATCGTGTTAGCTGCCCAACTTGGGAACTTCCTCAAACTGGGGCCTGACCCTTGAGTTCCCACTAAGGCCGGCCCACTCCTTTTCCCACCTCCACCTTGCTCCCATCACTCCGCCCGACCTTCTTAGGCGTATTAGGGCATGTTCTTATGTAATGACCGGGTTGTCCACAGTACAGACATAAATTATTCACCTTGCGCTGTTCTTTTTCAGTTGCTGACAAGGGTCCCCTTACACCCCCAATTTGCATGGGTTCTCCATCACTACTCTTTCCTCCCCTACCCTTGTCCAATCTTACAAAAGGTACCATCTCTGGTTTCTTTTTGTCACCTTTCCTTTCATTCATACGATGGTCCAGCCTTAACGCTAGATCAATCATCGCCGTACAGGAACTCGGTTGGGGCTCCACCTGGGCCATCGCATCTTTCAATTCCTCCCTGAGTCCCTGATAGAACAGTACTGTCTGCTTATTTTCTGGCCAATCTGTCTCTATTACCAACCGATTGAATTGCGTAACGTAGGTGTTAGGAAAGATTTTGTAATTATAGGTAATTTTCCTTCCATGTGGCAACCCCTAAACTTTTTGCTGTTGTTTTTCACCTTGTTCTTGACTTTACCAGAGAAGTGCAGCCTTCTGCCGCACTCCTCTGGGCTTTCGCTCCTTTCTTACGGGGAAACTGACATGCCCTTAAGACAGTCCGTACCGGGGAACGCTGTTTCCCGTAGTTTCTTTTATCATGTTGCGACTTTCGTGCAACATGACACAAGAGGGCACTGTAAGCTAAGTTACAGCTCTCTTGGGTCTCTAGCCTTCTACAGGCCCTAGATACTCGTTTAGGATTGTATCTGATCGGTGCAAGTGATTCAGGGACAGGAATGGTGGCAGCGATCGTTTCTTGTGTTTTGAGCTCCTTTTGGCGTTCTAAGCGTGTTTTCCACGCTTAACCCAAAATGGTGGCCTGGCTCCTAAAATGGCCAGACCACGAGGCTCCTTTGTCTTGTCCACTGACCGTCTTGCTCCCTTCACCTTCCCCAGGTCGAGCCGACCCGGGGCCTTTCTTATTTGGGCATGTACTTTCCCGCGAAACACGGATGCTTTCGCGGGCTTCTACATGTCTTGTGTGTGCCTCCAGGATGTGGGCTGGGATGTCTGGTCCCAATACACATCCTGGGTGCCAGAGAGTCTAGGTTGGTGTGAATCCCTGGGACCACCGTGGTCCGTGATTGGTCCACGAATGGTGTGAGTGTTGATGAGCGGATCTCCCATTGGGTCCCCTCCGTTTTGGCGCGAAGGGAACCGTGGATAAGAGGGGGCTGGAAACACCACTACCCTGTCGATCTCCTGAGTTCTCACGAACGAAGGAATACAGGAGCCAAGTATCCTGCAACCAAGAAGCTGAACCGAGGAATCGCTGGTGACCCGCTGAAGGACTTCTCCTCTGCCCCGCTGTCGTCTTGTGAAACCCTTTTCACCTTTGATCGAACCAGAAGGCCTGTACTGGTACTTCGACCCTTGGAATAGCGGGAACAGCTATTCTCGGCATCTTCACCATCTCCTGCCAGTAAGCCTTCGGAAGCGTCTCTGGGCCATCCAGTTGACTGACCAGCTTACACGGGAGTCTTGCTCTGTAACCGCCGCCAGGTTGTGTAGTATTTTGAGACCTTGTCACTCTCACACGCTTCGTACACTTGGCGTTCCCAGGTCTGAAGTGAGTAGTGTACATTTGGCTCAGATACACACGGCCGCTCCGTTGCCCTGCTGTGGTAACAAACTGTGTGGGTTTCTTCGATTGGGACGTCTTTTTACTCAACACGACGACGAGGCGTTCCCTGCTCTTCTGAACCTGCCAGCTGCTGAAACTGAAGCGGAGAAGCCTGGGTCTGCTTGCATCGGGGACCGGTGAGTAGCATAGCTAGGATCTGGTCGCCCTCCTGCAGGAGCCCATTGCTTTTCCCCGCTGTGTCAAACAGCACCCCTTTTCCGTACTCGCGCTCTGCTTCTGCCCACTGTGGAGGCTACGCTTGAGTCGCGGAACTTGTTCTTCTTTTGTGCACTAAACTGAACTGCCTGATTTCCCTCGAAGAGCTTCTCCTTTTGCCCGTTGGCACCAGCGCGTGCAGGTACTTTTGAGCACAAGGCTCCACTCTTCGCAGGGCTCGGACTTCCATCTAGTTAGGTGCCTCTGAAGGCGAACTGGGTCTAAGCATTATTTCGCACTGCCTGCTTTCCCTCCCTTTTAGGTGGACTACATATTTTGTGCATATAACGCTTGAGACTTGTTGTATTTGTATATATATTGTGTTGATATGGTATGTGTTGGTTTACTATCGTTATATTGTGATTTTCTCGCTACGGTCATTGTTTTAAAGGCCTTGAAATAAATGTGTATATATTTTTAATATAACAACTGTTTGGAGTAGTTTGTAAGTGTTCTTGCTTTGTGTGCTCATTGCGGGCTTTCAGTCACCCTCACCCCTCTTGAGACCTAGTCTTGACCGCCGCGATCGCTACCTTGATTGGTCTGGCTCGTCCAGAGGTTACCCTGTTCCAAGTAATTAGGTTGGCCTTCTGAACTTCTGCGCCACCAGGACAGAGTTCAGAAATCCGTCTTAACAGTAGGATACTAAATCACGTGACCCTTGTTTTAAGGCTAACAATTCCTTATCCTGAGCTAAGGAAACTTCTCTTCGATCAAATAGTCGTCCAAATTCTGTCAAAAACTGATCCCAGTTGTATAGCAATGGGTCATCCTTTTGCACCAATGACCTGGCCCATGCCGCTGCATCCCCCGTTAGATAAGATATCACAAACGCTGTCCTAGCTTGTATAGTTTCGAATGCAGCGGGCTTGCACAAAAAGTGTAACCTACATTGCGTCAAAAAGGTCATATACTTCCTCGGATCTCCCGCAAATCTTTCTGGTGGTGCTAATGGCACACTGCTGGGTGCTTGTACAACAACCGTAGAGGTTATACCTGTGCCACCCCCTGTGGACGTTCCCGCCCCCTCCAATGGAGTACTCTGAGCCACTAATCCCTGAACTTGAGCCTTAATAGTGTTAGACTCCTGTCTGGCATGTGCTAATTCTGCTTGAATTGCTTGTAATGTCGTTAGCACTTCTGCTAACGAAGGAGGATTCAAATCCATTTGGCTTTGGTGGTTTAAATACCCCTAAAATCGGGGCTGATAATTCTGTCAAGTCTAACAAGGGATGAACGGTTTCAACCCCCTCTCGCGAACCACAGAAGCCGAATAGATCGACCCTCCCACAACGGTTGGCACGGGTGTCAGAATTGAAATACACAGATAACCACGTGGCAGCCAATGGGGGGAATACGGAGTTAGGGAAAGGGGGTGGAATGACAAAGGAAAGATGGGGAACAAACAACATGCATCGCAATACAATTACTTAATCCTAACCAAGAAATAACCTAGACTTTCCTACTTGATAATCCTTGTCTTACTTGTCTCCTGAGCAGAGTTTTTTAGGGTTCTTAATTACCCTATACCATATCCATACTTATGACTGTGTTAGTGTAACATGTAGCAAACACATAGCAGACGAGAGCGATACAAAATGCATGACACGTACAAGGGAAGCCCCCTTCATGAAGTCAATATACACATGGCCCCATGGGCTGACATAGAACATGAGCGAACAAAAGCAACATAACCCAAGATATCCTTTCAGAATCGAAATGAACAGTCTTGCCCTTTATCTCTTAGTAGAAGGGTCTCTGCGATAAGTATTGCCTCATACTTCCGATAGAGATTAAACTAACCCCAACCTGGGGACTGGCTAGTAACTCATTCAAGTTTTTAACGTATCAAGTAAAACATAATTCTTGTCAACATTAATGAAACATGTATTCGTGTACTTATCTTCGAGTCCGGGTGCCTCACAAGTACACCCGGACGTTCTGGTATGTCGCCGTGAGATGCCTCCGCCCCATGGAGCAGCTGCCGCATATGGAAGGGAGGAGTATTCACTGCTGCGGCCCGGGAGCTATGGGGAGGACTTACGCGAAGCTCGCGCTGCCTCCCAAGCTTAACATCAAGGCTACACATGCTCAGCCAGATACTCTCCCTCACTGCCGTGGTTTACAGAAGCCTCCATCCGCCTTCATCGACATAATTCACTCGCTCGCCATCCTGCGTTCCTCACACACGCCGTCGTGGCCGCCCGTGCTGCACAACATTAATTATCACCACCTGTGCACCGGCGGTCAACGGCTAAATACTCCATTAATTAACTCCAGCTGTCTCCTGGCGCGAATACGTGAACTACCATTGCGCCTCTAAGCATGCTGGGAATGGTAGTTTTTGTCTTATTTCTTACAATATTGTCACCTAGGCTTGCCCCAGACCCTATTCCTGACACCCACAGTGGATCATGTGTGGACGCTCGAAGCTTCTGGTACGTTCCCCTGACAGCGGTTCCTCTCCTCTGCACAGCGTTGGACTCGCTCTCATCACGGTGCCTCCAGGGAGGGTCTCTCTCCCTTGTGTGTCCTACTTCCTTTTTATGCTTGGGGAATTTTCATTGGGTCTCTTGTGACTAGAATGCTCCTGTTGGTTCTGCAGAGCAGATGTTCTTGCTCCGTTCCTCTTCCTCGTCTCAGTGGTTGTTGACTGTTGATCTTTCAACTCCTCCCTAATCTTCCTCGTTTCAGTTTTCCTTCTTTTGAATTACAGGAGTGCATGGGATAGGAGTGCAGGGATGGAGAAAGAGGGGGTGAGGGAGAGGTGTAGGTGTAGGGTGAATATCACATTCTTCCACAATAACCGTCACTAGTCCTACAGGGGGTTTCCCTCCCCATGAGATCATCCCGCTGAGTACCACCCCCAGGGAGGACTATCGGTGGCGGTCTCACCTCCCTGGCCTCGTGGGAAGGGTCTCACCCTATGGAAGCAGTGACGACATATTGGGATTCGACACAATAGGTTTAGATAGTTCTTTATTTTCCAGGCACTGCTATCATATGTCCAGGCAATCACACCATTCCCAACTGTTGTCATCTTATGGCGAGGCAGCACCACTGTAGCAGTGCCTTGAAAATTCCTATTCAATGCCTACACAAAAACCAAAACTGTTGGCATCACCAATTCTTTAAAATAAAACTTTATTTAAAAGTATGAAATTGAAATACAAACAGAAGAAAAAGTATGGTTGCAACTTCATACTGTTTTGTCATATAACAATTATGATATGATATAATGCGTCATTTATAACGCGTCTGTACACAAGTGTTTCTTGGCGTGACAAGACAAGGTAGGGAAGACAGAGGGAGGACAAAACAAACAATCTTATTTGGTCTTGTGTCATTCATATCGTGCACATGCTGGTGGCAGACGGAGAGGAGAAGTGCCAGGTGGGAGGGAAAGGGAAGTGCAATCAGGGCAGCATTTCTCTAAGTAGGTGCAGCCAGGGCAGCGCGGTTCTGGGAAAGTGAAAGGAGGCAGGGGACTGTGGGGTTACAGATACAGCCCCAAGTGCATGGTAGGCCCGGAGGCAGTGCAGCGACTACTGGTCGTGGACGAGCCTGGTGCCCATTGAGATTCCGACGGTAGCTAGGCAACTAGTCAGTGCAGCAGAGAGGTAGGTTAGCAGGGGAGAGAGAGAGAGAAAGCAGAAGCAAAAAGGAAGGTCTGAACTGCTTCAGAACTTCAGGTGGTCCCGCTCAAGTTTGAAGGCGGCAGGGAGGCCATTCCAGAAGGAGGCACCTGCCGAGGACAGAGAGCTATCACCCACTCTCTGCCTGGAGCAGCGTCTGGCCCTCAGAGAGTTGGAGATGGCTGAGCGAAGGGCTCTAGAAGGAAGGTGTTGTGAGGGGCTGTAAAACAGCTCAAGGACTATATTTCCTGGCTAACGTGGCCCGAGGACTACATTTCCCATGAAGACATGGGTTTTTGTGTGCCGATGCATGGGCACCCTTGTGCACACTACTTAAACCCCTCCCTGGCCCGTGCTGCCTGTTGGTGATTGTTGGTGTGGCAGACACGGGTCGGAGAAGAGCAGGTTGCAAAGTTCATGGACCCGGGCCCCAGGTGGTGAGGAGGTGTGTTCCCGGAAGCTTCTGTCCCTCACAGAGGAAACTAAGCATATTATGGTGGTGTGACCACTGAACGCTGGAGTAGCATTGCCTGGGGAGGTGTCGGCAAGCCCCCCCAGGCCTCAGTTAAGTGCACACAGGGAAACCGGGAGAGTGAGAGTGTTTGTTGGGAAGTCTGTCGTTAACTTGTTGGCAAGCGCCTCATGTTGTTCATACACACGCGCTAATTACCAGCCCGCTGCAGAGCGCTTAGGCACAGAGCGGTTGGGTGATTCCATGTGCGTTCCGCTGCACCGTATCTCAGGAACTCAATGTGGGCAAGCCGCGGAAAGTGGAATCTAGGGCCTTGAACATTCTCTGCATTCAAATATAAGAGCGAGGGACGCTATATGTTGTTCGTGGCTGCTTGCTCTTGTCAACTCCTACGGGGAAGAAATGTGTTTGATGCATGTTGCTAGCTCTAAAAGCATTCTATGGAAATACCTCTGCCAGGTGGTACGGCAAGAGGTTCTGGAGAACCAGTGGGGGTACTATTACTGTATGCAAAATGTATATGTTGTCTTCATGCTTATGTAATTTTCTATGTTGTGTGCTATAGCTGTTATCAAGAGGTTTCTGATAACACATCATGTGCTTATGTTAGTCATTGGCTTAGGAATGAAAGGTGTGTGATACAGGTCCTAGGGGCAATATCCTAATCAAGAAGGGTGTTAGCCTGACAACAGGAGTAGGAGAAGGAGGTGTTATTCACTGTACAGGACTGTGTGTTTGTTAGGCATGGTTTTCCTTATTTCCCCCATACTTATCCAAGTCAAGAACCCTAAACCTCTTTCCGGTTATCCTAAAACACCCCCTACCTATCCACAACCTCTCCCTAACCCTCTTCCCCCATTGGCTGACTCAGGGTTACCTGTGTATACTGAAATCGGGAGCCCATGCCAACCAAGATGGGAGGGGTCAACTGCATTTGGCTACCGTGGCTAGGAAGGAGTTGTGAGATACTCCAGGGGTGTAGGAACAGAGAGTTGGATGTAGTGTGGGCCCCGGCCCCTGAAAGCATTGTGGACAATGCAGAGGATCTTGAACGTCATCCAGTGGAAAGATTTCAGGGGTGGAGAGATACGATCCCTGGACTTGAGGCCAACGACAGGTCCTGCAGAGACCTGTTCTGGATCACTTGCATAGGGCAGAGAGTAGAGGAAGGCAGATTGAGAAAGAGGCTGTTGCAATTCAAACAATCTGTAACTATACACACACCAACAACCTTAAACAGGGACGTAATTTGCGGGTTGTCAGGGGTAGCAGTTGCTACCCCTGGCTCCCCCTCTGCGTCCCCTAGACCTGTTCTGGCAACCCATGGGCCACTGGACAAAGAGGCAGTCCCAAGAGCAGATATCTGTGTTGCACTTGAAAAAGGCAGTTGTAAATTCAGCTAAATGTGCCACAGCTTTTTTCACCTGGAATCTAGATCTCATAAGCTGTAGAAATAACAGGGATGCAAAAAAACCATGAAGCCCCCGCCACTAACAGGTTGGCAGTCCATTAGTGAACAATGCCTGAATGGTTGGGTTCAGAGGCAGGGCTGTCTGTGCAGCTTATACCCAGTATTGTAGCAACAGGTAGAGAATGGGGCTAGGTCTATCTAGCTGGGAATGGGTAAAAGCAGCCTGCAGTACTCAGTACTCACTGACAGCAAAAATACAATCTCATCAGTGTTTCTTGTTGTCGGCTTTGCACATCTAGTGAGCAATTGGGCCAGTGGTGAGAGGTGTGTGCCCCAGTGGCTTCTGCCACAAATCCTGCCTGTGCATTGTGACCTGAACCAGATCTGCCAGACCTGCATCATAGGCACGCTATAGATAGAGTAAGATAATGAATTTACATGAAGTTGCCCTCCACCTTTGAAGTAAACTATCTGTTGCTTGCTCAAGCCCAAAAATATATATATTTGGAAGGATAGCTAAGGGGTAACACACTTGCTTTAGGAACAAGAGGATGCCCTGCAACATGGGTTCAGTTCTTGTTCCAGTGCTTAGAAGCTGGAGGAGGCTGGTGGAAGAGGCTGGCATTAAGCAAGATACGAAGGACAAAAGAAAATAATAACATGGGCCTTTTCTAGAGGTGATGTCCAGGAGCTGCAACTGCTGCTGTTCGCATTTTAAAATAAAATAAAAAATAACATGCAATTACTGTGACCTGCATCACATCCTCCAACATGTCTCCCATCTAACAAAGATAAATGTGGGTTACTTACCAAATACGCAAAACAGAAAGGGGATAGCTGGAAGGTTTCAAATCATTCATAACCACTGGCACAGCTCTGGACAACCATCCGGACCTATGTTTTGCAGCTTGCCAAGCCACTACAGGAAGAGAAAGACCATATGCAAATCAGGCCTGGTCCCATACCAAAAGCGGCAGCCCAGCGCAAACTGCTAGGTCACATCCCTTCTGCACGAGACAACAAGCATCCCCAGGTATGTTTCAGCCACATTGGGCATCATCAGTGAGGAGTAGCATAGGTTTGTAGGCCCAACAGACTTTTCTAGGGGTGATGTCATGACTTTTCTAGGGCTGCTGCTGTTTACATTTTAAAATTTAAAAAACCTGCCATTACTGTGACCTGCAAAACATCCTTCCCCTCTATCTCCCCTCTAACAAACTTACCAAATAAGCAAAACAGAAAGTTGATGGCAGGTAGGTTTAAAATTATTCATAACCACTTGCACAGCTCTGGGCCACCCTCCAGACTATTGTTTTTTCTGGTTGGACTTGTGTTGGTCAGTTGCTGTTTTCAGTGTGTGGCCAGACACTTGGCAGGCACTGGATGTCTCTGTTTTGGGGCTTAGGCCTCTTCAAAATGCTCTGTCTGTTTACAGTTTAGCCCGAGTGATGTACAATAGTCCAGGCTTTTGTGTTGGACGTCTGCTTACATTCACAATAATTTGGTAATATGGGCCCATACGCACAGATATTAACGCTACATATGGTGATCCATTCTAGTATCAAATGTATATCATATTACAGTGATATCATACCCCTATGTTTATTAGTGTACTAAGGAACAATACTATGTGATGCCACATCCTGTTTTGTCAAGGGGTGAAAGGTTGTGTGCCACCACTTCTCGTGATGTCACTTGGGGGTGTGGCCAAATGGCATAACTTCCTGTGATGTAATCAGAGGTCAAGGGTCGTGTGATATCACTTCCACTACTCCTGGCACTTTGTGTCATGCGGCGCATTCCTACCTGGCGTCTGTGGCCCCGATTCCGATTACACACTTCCTAATTCCTGTCATGTTTTCCACGCTGCATCCACTTAGCGGTCCAGTCTTTTTCCGCTCAAGTTAACGTAGCGTTACTTAGCCACGCCCTATCCTCTGTTCTGTGCGTTGCAACCCTTCACGGTCAGCTGTATTTTCCTTTGCTGCCGCAGTTTGCTATACGCTGTTATTCTTCTCCGCTGAGCTTTTCCTCCCTCTTTCTTCTTCCCCTCCTCGTTCCACTCGGGTCCCGTTTCCCGGGATTCCCCTTCTCTCTCTCTCTCACTACTACTTTTTTTTTCTTTTGTTTTACCGTCCTGTTTGCCTGCAGTTATACGCTTACCTGGAGTAGGAACTATTGTATTTTCCTACTTTTCCTGTTTTTCTGTTATACCTTCTCCGCATCCCATTGCTGATATCTGCTAATCCAACCTCCATCAGGATACCCACCTGCCTTTGTGATTCGCCGGGTTTTTTTTGCCTATACTTGGCTTTTTTCACCTTTCCGGTCCCTCCTGGGAGGGGGTCACGGTCAGGGCGTTTCTATCGCTCTCACTGTGGCTTCTTCTTGTGGGAGACATACACAACAAAGAAAAAAAGAAAAGGATTACAGACCACATCGAACTCTCAGCCCTATCGAAGAAAACTCTGATTCAACATGTGAGGAGGCGGAGGAGGGAAGTGGGGATATTGACGCCCTATCAGTGGAGTTTGCTGACAGTTTGCAACGCCCACAAACCTCAAGGATGGCTACTCGTGAGCAAGTGCAGGAATTAATAGCTGCCGTTCAAAATCTTTCTCTCAAAATGCAAAACATGAAAGCAGAGAATCTTTTGAAACAAATGGTGGCGGCCCGCGAACTACCCACAACAGATCTACCTCCTATGTCTTTGTCCTCTGGGAAGTACGATGGGTCTCCTAAGACCCTAAAAGAATTCCTTGATGCTTGCAGGGTGTATTTTTCATTTAGAACTCACACCTATGCATCCGATCATGCTAAAGTCGTGTTTCTAATATCTAATATGACAGGGAATGCCCTTGCTTGGGCCACCCCTCTTGTTACAGGAACCAACCCAGTTCTCCAAAATTTTGATGCCTTTGTGGACCTAGTAAAACGCACTTTCGAGAGACCCGAAGTATCTATGGCAGCAGGGGAAGACCTGATGGACATTCGCCAGGGCCAAGCCGATGTGTTGTCATACATTTCCTCCTTCAAAAGACTGGCAATGGAGACCGGTTGGTCGGAGCAATCTCAATTCATATTGTTCTGCCGAAGCCTCAGAGAGGAACTTAAAGCCGAATGGGCTCATTTTCCCCGTCCTACCTCACTACAGGACCTGATGACTGCTGCGCTTCAGATGGAATTTAGGATGCAAGAAAGGCGGCAGGAGAGATGCAAGACACGCCCCTCCTTTACAAGAACCTCCTCACCTCCTTCAGCTACACTCAAACATCATGACGAACCCATGCAAATCGGAGCTACTCGGCGGTACCTGACCCCTGAAGAAAGGAAAAGGAGAAGGGAACATGGCCTATGTGCTTATTGTGCTTCGGATCGTCATTCAGTACATAATTGTACAGAACTGCCTCATAAACTGGCGGAAAACGCGAACCCTTGTACCTAAAAGGGACGGGTTATCGAGTGCAATCTTCCAGTCCCTATGTGACTATGTCAATTGATTCTTCATATCCCTCAGAAGACTTGCGTCTTATGGTAATAACAGTAAAGGTTACCATTAGTGATAATCAAGTGGAGACCTTGGCACTTTTGGATTGTGGTGCCGCAGGAAACTTTGCTGATACACTCTGGGTGGACAAAGTTGGAGCAAAGCGTATTGATCGGAGATACGGCCAAAAGGTAGAGGGAGTGGATGGCACGCCTTTGAGTTCTGGACTCATTGTACAGACAACTGAACCTCTGCCACTCACCATTTTTCAGAATTCAGAAGTCATCACATTCGACATTACCAGGGCGAATCATTTTCCTCTGATCTTAGGTATCTCCTGGTTGCATCAACACAATCCCAGCATAGACTGGAAGTCAAACTGTTTGAATTTCAATTCCAATTATTGCCAAAACCATTGTTTCCAAGACACACATTACCAAGAGGTCAAGATCCATCCCACCACTCTTCACACGACCATTGGAGTACACTCTCTTGACAATGTCTTGGAGGAATACCAATCAGTGGGCATCGTTACACGGACGGTGGTAAGGGCACCGGTACCGGTAAACCATTACCGCCTTACTAGGAGGTCCCTTTGCGGGTTGGTACTTTAACGCTTGCTGTTTAGCAGCCGTTAAAAACCAACCTGCAAAGGGACCAGGGTGCTAATTACGGTACCGCAATTCGCGGCAACGTAATTAGCACCTTCCCCATTCCCATAGAGCTCTATGGGGCAAAAATGGGAATGGGGAAGGGGGAATTACCGCCCCACCAACCTTGGAATAGTGCACTAATTCCCCTTCCTCCAAGGCGGTGCCGGTATTTTACCGGCATGGACCAAGGTGCTAATAGCATCTTGATCCTCCACCTACCGTGTAATGAGGCCCAGTATTTTCAGAAGCTGCTCCCATAGCGTCACCTCCCCACAGTCCTGAGGACTGTGCCATTGACTTGGCTCCCAATGCTCTAGTACCCTTTGGCAGGATGTTTGCATTATCTTTTCTTCTATTTTCTACCCTATCCACTTACCTCTGCACCCATTTCTGCAACCTCAACTGAATGGTATGTAATTTATATTATAACATGTTTTTTTGCACCATTATGTGATGTCTTTTTGGACCATGATGAACTGTTTTCTTTATCATTGTTAAATTTATGTACTCATATACATTACCTGTAGACCTGCCCTGATGAAGGAAATTGAATTCCGAAATGCATTGGCAATTTGTTGGTCTGATTAAAAAAGCGAATGTGGCGATTTCTTCCTCACTAAGAAAGCATTAATGATCTCTCATTTTTTATGAGACTTATTTTTTTGATAGAATTCTTGTGGATACAATCATCTTGAAAAAGAATTGAATCTCAATATTGTTGTTATTTTTTCAATTGAAAGATAACCTTTTTTTTACTTTTAAGTATATATTTTTTCAAAAAAGTTTTGGACTACTCATATACCCGGATCGGGTCCTTTTGGAGAGCGGCTGTGTGACCCTGCATTTCACTTGGTCTTCTGCCTTACATGTATTTTGAGTTTGGCTGTCTCCAAATTTGTCTCAGCCAGCTCCCTTCTGAATATCTTGACACGAACTATTGGAACAAACGTATTTCTTTGTTTAAAAATTTCAAATATTTGAAACACATGGATATATAATCAAGTGGTGTCCACTCATCTTCCTTCCTGCTCTTTTTCTCCCCCATTTTTTGGTGAGACACACCGCTGTGGAGGCACACATTTTCTGAAGCATTTTAAAGAAACAAAGATATATGAATTATCATGTCGTTTGAGGATATCAAAGGATTATCAAATAAATGTGCAGAAACCCTAGGGTTTTCATCCTAGGAAGCAACTGCCATATTAGAACTCATTAGCGATACATCGATTGGTACACATGGAACTACACTGAGGGATCCTGTCAAACGGATCAGGCAGTTAGAATACCTTATACGAAAAGAAATCAACAGAAAATTACATGCGATCACTTTGGGTCGCTATTACAAGAACCAACGGATCCCAAGAGGCCTACGTATACAACTCCGGCCAACCCTGTGTAAAGAAAGCAAGGAGTTTGTTCGCAAGTGGGAGGCGATCTTGAATAGATGTTCCTTGGACCTCATCTTGCTAACTATCCAAGAACTCTCAAAAAACCTAACAACTCTCAAGACAGAGATTGAAGACATAGAAAAAGAGCTAGTTGGCTCATTAGGCAAGGAGGAATACAACGTCATTCTGTTAGATATAAATACAAAACTTGAAGAGTATAAAACGGAGCTGGAACAGAAAAAGGTCAAGAAATTTAAACGCAATACCTATGATTATATTAATGATGAAGTTTACACATGGATGGAGAGATATGGTCCTATAGCACCTAAAAAGCTTTTCAAATATACATCTGACAATACCAGCAGCTCTGATTCAGAAGCCCAGCGAGACTCAGAAACATCCACGGAACAAACAACAGAGAATTCAAACCAAGCAACCGGTCCCGCAGCACAAACACCTTCCTCCTCGGCTTTTTTAGACGCCCGACCAAAAGAACCCGCAGGGGGAGGAGGAAACCGAAAGAACAAACCCCAAACAAGACTCCAGTTAAGGAAAACTTAGTCATTAACATATCTAGCCGACCACTGAGCAGGTCAGAGGAGGACACGTTGCAAAAAGGTTTTGTACCTACCTGTGGGACTACTCTGTTCGATACAAAGATTGAACTCTCTAAGTTTATCAGAAAACTGAAACTTAAGGACTTCTTTGAAGAATTAGAAGTCCAAGATAAACCGGCAGAGGGGCCTGATTTCCAGGAATTCAGAGCAAAAAGCGGGTTTGTTCCACCCATTACAGTCCCGTCCATCGACATCTTTCAAAAGCTAGTGACCCGCGACTTAGAAAGGATCAGTTACAAAACTCCTCCACACAGGAATTTGAAACCCCACGAAATGAGATTGGTTAAAGATCTATACAGTGATAAAAATATAACCATTCGCCCAGCCGACAAAGGGGGCGCATTAGTTATTCAAGATACGGCTGATTATGACACAGAATGTATCAGACAACTCCAGGATAGGACAGTATATGCCACCTTGGACTGTGATCCAACTGCTGCAATTAAACAGAACCTGAAGATTCTACTGGACAAAGCTCTCGAACTCGAATGGATCAATGAACATACTCATAAGTTTTTGTCCAACAACCACCCCAGGATTCCGAACTTCTATACATTACCTAAGATTCATAAAGACACCCTCAAACCACCAGGAAGACCCATTGTTGCAGGCATGGAGAGCATCAACCAACCACTGGGTATCTACATTGATTTCTTCTTACAGCCTCTTATTCAAAAAACCTCCACATACACCCGTGATACAACCCATTTCCTTCAAAAACTCAATTCTATAACCCCACAACAGGATGACTTGATGTTCACCATAGATGTGAAAAGTCTTTACTCATCGATACCTCACGACCTTGGGATTGAATCAGTTGAATGGCTACTATTACAAACATCTGAAATCCGTGCACAGAAAGAGTTCATACTGGCCCTTTTACAGTTCATTTCAGAAAATTCTTATTTTCAATATCGCAATCAGTTCTATCTACAGACACCAGGGACATCAATGGAGGCCACTATGGCACCAACATATGCTAACCGCTTTATGCACAAGTTTGAAATGGACAACATTCTCAACAAACAAGTTTGGAGCAAGGACATACACTTATGGACCCGCTACATAGATGACATTTTTGGTGTGTGGAGAGGCACGAGGGTAGCTTTTGATAGTTTCTTTGAATATCTCAACAACATAGACCAACGCATTCAGTTTACGAGGGAAATTACGCATGACACAATCACCTTTCTGGATGTTCTCATCAAGAAGGAAACGACGAGCTACAGTACTTCTCTATTTCGCAAACCTACTGATCGCAATAACCTCTTACATCGTTTAAGTTTCCACCAGCCTAGTCTGCTCAGGAATCTCCTATACAGTCAACTGCTATGGGTAAAGAAAATCGTCAGTGACCCTGAAAACTGTTTAGCCCAACAACTGATTATGAAAGAAAAATTCTTAGCACGAGGTTACAAACAAGAGGAACTTGACTCAGCATTAGCTAGGTTGAGCATCCTTGCACGTGAAACCCTGATATCTACTCAAAATCCAAAGAACAAGAGAGAACTCAAGTCACCTGTATATGTATCCAAATTTTCTATACAGAGTAACAAAATAAAAAAAAACATCAGTAAACACTGGGGGATCCTGAAGAATGACACCAGGGTTCAAAGTTTATTCAGTGAACTACCGGTGTTTGCTTACCAGCGCAGCAGGAACCTAAGAGACGAATTGGTACAGACAAGACCACCTCTCAAGGCACCTCTAACTCAACGCACTGGAACGTTTCCCTGTCTCCACTGTATTAATTGTAACTCAATAATCAAGGGGAATGCCATTAATCATCCGAGAACAGGGAAAAAGATTCTGCTCAAAACCTATGGAACTTGTGATAGCACCAATATCATCTACGGCATTAAATGCCCGTGTGGAAAATTCTATGTGGGCCAATCCACAAGAATGGCCAAAACTAGATGGAATGAGCACTGGTCTTGCATCCGGAATGCTAACATCAACTCGGCTGTAGCACGCCACTGGGTTGAGAATGGACACAACCTGACTCCGATAAGATTTGTGATTTTGGAAGTACTTACAAGAAACAGTCCACACGAGGACCTGAACCAGCGGTTGAACCGCAGAGAGACCTTTTGGATCGATAGACTTGGTAGTTTGACTCCCAATGGAATCACCAAGAGATCAATTATCACTGTTTCTTATGATTTATACTGCTTTGATTAATAGGCTTCCAGCTATCAGTATCACCTTGTGTATGTCATCCTGTATACTAAAAAACTGTGGACCCTGGACAGCCATCCTGTTGTTTTTCCTGGACACTGTGTCTAGGACCCAAGGTGCCGCCTCCGGACGACACCTCATACAACAGGGGTCTGAAATATGCTAATGTAAAAGCTCAATTTCAGTAATATTGATTACGTTTATCTGACAGTGTTGCATACCCTCGGTGCCGTCTTTCGACGACACCTCACACAACAGGGGCAGAAAAATGTTAACGCTAATGTTGATGAGTGAGTTCAACATCAGCAACCATGAGATTGTATATAATTTTCTAGCAACACATATTGCCCCTGGTGCCGCCATTTTGACGTCACCAGTGACAGTAGGAACATTTCATTCATACTATCCTATATTTTGGGCTTGGTTCCTCACTGTCCTTAAAGTTACTATCTGTTTGTCACCTATTTTTTCCTATTTATTATGTGGCTTACATTATCCACAACTGAGTATTTCTTCTATTTCCATTATTTTACTTTCTCTACTTTTTTTCTTTTTTTTAAACTCTATTATTTCCCATTTACATCTATTTGATCAGGTAAATGTCTGAATCCTTTCAGTATTAGCTCATTGGCTTCATTGCAGCCTTGCAATTGTGACCGCGCGCCCATCCGGGCGGCTTTGTGGTCACGTGGTAATAAATGGAAGCGTTGCCTTGGCAACGCTTCGATGCGAAAGCCACAGACGAACGTGAGATAGCAAGAGGAGAACTCCTGTCCCCCGCGTTGCACACGGTAAGCGTGGTCAACATTGAAATTTTGTCTTCAATCACGGACTCCACCCGCCCTCAAACTTGTATACTTTTTGGTTGCAGCCAATCCACTGAAGGCTGAATTTCTGCGCTGATTTTCAACAGGCAGCTTCTGATACCCACATGTTTTACATGTACCACGCTACATCCCGTGTATTCAAGTATACATACTCAGGTAAAATGCTTTCTGCATTCATTTTACTATCCTTCATTGATATCAGACAAAGCCTTACTATTCTCTTTTCTTCTATTTTCTACCCTATCCACTTACCTCTGCACCCACTTCTGCAACCTCAACTGAATGGTATGTAATTTATATTATAACATGTTTTTTTGCACCATTATGTGATGTCTTTTTGGACCATGATGAACTGTTTTCTTTATCATTGTTAAATTTATGTACTCATATACATTACCTGTAGACCTGACCTGATGAAGGAAATTGAATTCCGAAATGCATTGGCAATTTGTTGGTCTGATTGAAAAAGCGAATGTGGAGATTTCTTCCTCACTAAGAAAGCATTAGTGATCTCTCATTTTTTATGAGACTTATTTTTTTTGATAGAATTCTTGTGGATAAAACCATCTTGAAAAACAATTGAATCTCAATATTGTTGTTATTTTTTATTTTTTCAATTGAAAGATAACTTTTTTGTTTACTTTTAAGTATATATTTTTTCAAAAAAGTTTTGGACTACTCATATACCCGGATCGGGTCCTTTTGGAGAGCGGCTGTGTGACCCTGCATTTCACTTGGTCTTCTGCCTTACATGCATTATCAAAAACAGAAAAGGAAGTACTACGGAAATATTTGGATGATAACCTGTGTAATGGTCTCATTAGACCTTCAAAGTCCCCGGCAGGTGATCCTTTGTTTTTTATCCCCAAACGGGATTCTAAAGACCTCCGGCCATGCATTGATTACAGGGGACTTAATAAAGTAACTCTTAAGGATAGGTACCCCATGCCGCTCCTCCTAGACATCTTGGAAACCGTACAAGGGGCAACAGTTTTCTCCAAGCTGGATTTGAGTAACGCTTATCATTTGCTCAGAGTACGTTCGAGTGATGAATGGAAAATTGCGTTCAGAACCCCTTTTGGCCTATACGAATACTACGTGATGCCCTTCGTGTCAAGGAGTTCCCCCCCCTTCTCACCGGAGTTCGATCTTTGCTGGATTTCTTGATCAATGCCTTCTTGCGTACTGCTCGAGTCTTGACTAAGGCTGCATGAGTCTCTTCCGACTCCAGCGTGCCTTCAAGTACCGGGATGCAGGGATCCAGGAATCCAGGGAATAACAGGGTGCGCAACTAGCACACGAGTCCAGGAATCAAGAAAGGAAGGAAAGGGACTAGAATTGGGTTAGAGTGGAAGAAGCAAGGGAACAATACCGCGGGCTATGGAGCACACGTCTGGTCGCTACTTCGCAATAGGATTGAGACGCGTGGGGCTGCGGGGGCGTGGCATATATATGGAACGTACTACATCCGCCGTGAAGGCTGGTGTGAGGCATGTCACGTGATACGGCCATGTTGGGAGAAACAATGAATGCAAGCCCCGCCCTGACAAGGACCAGGAAGTCCAGAAGGGGCGCGTTCTGTTCCACCAGGTTTGCCCGGGTGTATAAGGTGAAATCTTCTGAGTAGTCGAGGGGCCTTGAGATTAGAAAGTGGTTCCCAGGTTCTTTCACTAGGAGGATATCCTTTCCATTCAACCAGTTATTGAAGCTGACCCCGTTTGTACCTGGAGTCACATATTCGAGATACTTCATATTCAAATTGGTTGTCGACCAGTAGAGGAGGAGGTCGGTAGGATTTCCGGGAGGATTGGTGGTAGGGTTTTAATAAGGATGTGTGGAATACTGGGTGAATTTTCTTCCAAGAGTCTGGTAGACTAATCCGGTATGAAACTGGATTGATAATTTCCTTGATGGGAAATGGACCATAGTACCGAGGGGCCAACTTGTTTGGCCGTAGATGCCGGGGTAGTAATTTTGAGGACAACCAGACTTGATCACCGATTGCATAAGAAGGACCTGGTCCCCTTTTTAAATCAGAATACCTCTTAGTCTGTGTTCTGGCCTTCTCTAAATTTTCTTTGGCCTCTTGGTGTACGTTGATGAGGGTTTCAATCCAGGAGTCGACAGTAGGTACTGGTGTAGGATGAGGGAGAACAGAGGGTAGACCTGATGGATGGAAAGCTTGGCTAATATAAAAGGGGCTGGTCTTAATTGCTGAATGGTCAGAATTGTTGTAGGCGAATTCAGCCACGGGTATCAGGAGCGACCAGTCATCCTGAACCTTGGTTGCGAAACATCGAAGATACTTTTCCAGGGTCTGATTAGCACGTTCTGTGGCCCCGTTGGTCTGGGGATGATAACCAGATGAGAGGGCGCGTTGGATTCCCAAAATGCGACAGAGATGTTTCCAGAATTGAGAGACGTACTGAGGTCCTCGAACAGATATGATCTTGGAAGGGAGTCCATGTAAATGAAATATGTGTTCCAGTAAGATTCCAGCAAGTTCGGGCGAGGATGGTAACTTACACAGGGGTGTAAAATGAGCCGTATGAGTGAACAAATCTATGGTAACCATGATGGTCGTGTACCCTCGGGAAGGTGGTAATTCCACAATGAAGTCTGTAGCAATGAATTCCCATGGCCTTGTTGGCAGCGGTGGTTGCATTAGAAGACCCGCCGGTCTCTTGTTATTTTTGTTTAGACTGCAGACAGCACAAGCTTTGATGTACTGCCGTACGTCGATCTTCATTCCAGGCCACCAAAACTGTCTTTGTATAAGACGGAGGGTGTTGGTTATGCCACGATGTCTGGAGTGAAGGGTATCATGACAGAGGTTTATCATTCTTTGTTGTAATTTCTGTGTAGGAATGACCAGTGCATTGTCCGTGAATAAGTGTCCTTCCTTAAGTCTTAGGTTCCATGGATTCTTCCAGGAGGTTGAGTGCTTGAGCTACAAAGATTGTGTGGGGAAACCTCTTAGGATAGGCCTTGTCTTCAGTAGTTACATAGTCAGGACGTCGAGATAAGGTGTCAGCAATCATGTTTTGTGATCTGGGAACATGAGTGATTTGGAATTTGGTACTGGGCAAAGAGGTAGGCCCAACGCGCCTGACGACTGTTCCTGCACTCCAATGATTGTAGAATTTGAAGATTCCGATGGTCCGTGCAGACCTGAACTGGATATCTAGCACCCAGAAGTAGATGTCGCCATTCAGTGAAGGCCTGGCGGATGGCTAACAGTTCCTTTTCCAGGACGGAATAGTGTCTCACTGGGAGTCAGGGTTCGTGAGAGGTAAGCAATGGGGTGTTCCAGTTTATCCTCAAGTTCCTGTTTCAAGACCACTCCTATGGCGTAGTTAGAGGCATCTGTTTCCACTAGGAATGGGCGATTTATGTCTGGTTGGGCCAGGATGGGGGCTTGTGTGAACTCTGTCTTCAATCGTTGGAATGCTTTGTCTTGCGGTGTAGACCAGATAAAGGGAGTGTCTTTCTTCAAGAGAGCAACAATCGGCTGGACGATCTCGGAAAAGGTGTCAAGGATGGCACTCTGTTAAGAGTGGCACAGGACACCAAGGAAGGGTTAGGGTGGTTGTGCCGAAGTAAGGTGGACAGATAAGTACACACACAGCTGAAAGTAAAGAGAACAAAGAGTAGGCAAGTGTAGCAAGGAAATAAGGTACAACAGAATGGATTCCCTCTTGGGGTGTATGCAGATATAGGAAAATAGTATTCCACAGACCTTAGGAAAAACTCCAGCCTTCTGCACAGTTTGCTATAACAGAGGCCCACACTGTTTGCTCATGGCTTGGAACAACAGCTATGGGTGTCTGTAACGCAGAAAACGAGACCAGGGAAGGGGCAGAGGTTGCCTGACGGAAACCAACAGACAAGCTCTGTACAAAGGGGTCTACAAACAGTACAAGAGAAGACACTAACAGACAAATCCAGGAAAAAGGAAGTCCATAAGCAAACTAGCAGAAGGAAATTAAGGGAAAGCCGTATAACAGGATTGGATAGGGATAAAGAACAGAGGGTTGAAAATAAGGAAGAAAGCAAGGGAGCAGCAGTCGGAAAACAGGGGGACTGCAATAACTGAAAGTAAATAATGTAGGTAAACTGTTGTGGATAGCAGAGGACGGTAGGGTACAAGGTTGAGAACTCAGAGGAGCAGAGGAGCAGGAAAGCCACGAGCAAGCCCAAAGGAGCAGGGCTGTAAGGAAAGGAGCCCAGAGGGAAAGGGCTTAGGGCAGCGGAGTAAAGCAGGCTGCACGGCAAGGAGCCCAGAAGGCCCGGGCAGCAAGGAGTGAGCCCAGGGGAGCACGGCCGCTGACTGTAGAAGGCTGCAGAGGACTGTATAGGGCTGCTAGGCTGAGAACCCAGCGGACCAAGGCTGTAGGTAGTAAGCAGCGGAGCGTGATCGGCTGCAAGGTAGGAAGCCCTGAGGACAAGGGCTGTTGGCAGCGGAGAGAAGCAGGCTGCGCGGCAAGGAGCCAGAAGGACGGGGCAGCAAGGAGTAAGCCCAGAGGAGCAGGGCCGATGACTGTAGAAGGCTGCAGAGGACTGTAGAGGCTGCTAGACTGGAAGCCCAGCGGACGAAGGCTGTAGGTTGAAGGCAGCGGAGCGTGATCGGCTGCAAGGCAGGAGCCTAGAACACGAAGGTGGAAGGTAGCAGCGGAGCGTGATCGGCTGCAAGGCGAGCCTGGAAGACAAGGGCAGAAGGTAGCAGCTGAGCGTGATCGGCTGCAAGGCAGAAGCCCGGAAGGGCAGAGGTGGAGGCTGGAAAGCAGCCGAGCGTGATCGGCTGCAAGGCAGGAGCCCAGAAGGGCAAAGGCAGAGGCTGGAAAGCAGCAGAGCGTGATCGGCTGCAATGCCGGCAGGGCACTGGATCCAAAGCAGGAGTAAGGAAGAACCGCATACAAAGATCCGTAGCTCGAAGCAAAAAGGTGCTGGAAGGACTCTTAATGCAAGAGACTGAGCTCCTGCAGGCAGCAGCTTTTATACCGCCCTGCCGAGCACAGAGGCAGGCTAATTGGTCGCACCTGGATCAGCACACCTGCATACAATCTGCCTCCTCCCTCTCTGTTCCTGAGCTGGTGGAAGCAGAGCTGATCCCTAGGCCTTCTGGGGATTGTAGTTCCGATGATGACAAATAGGAATAGCCAGGAATAGATAGTTATAGCCAAGTGTATTGTGGTAAGTGTAGTTTGTTGGGAAAAATAGAAAAGCACCAAAGTCTCGCAAATGGGAAATAAGGTCCAAGAAGTGAATAGCGGTTGATCCAAGAGTTTCTGTAGATAAATGAATAACCATTAGTCCATAATGATTGCCAATGTATGCGCCCAAGGCGCAGGCATGACAAAAGGTAGAAATGAACTTCCGGTAGAAGTTGGCAAGCCCCAGGAAGGATTGAACTTGTTTCACGGACGTGGGAGCAGGCCATGCCAGTATGGCCTTTATCTTTGAAGGGTCCATACCAATTCCTTCTGGGCTAAGGATGAATCCCAGGTAGTGAACAGAAGTAACGTGAAACAAGCATTTTTCGGGTTTGGCTAAAAGTTTGTGTTCACGGAGTCGTTGCAGTACTGCCTTTACATGCTCTTCATGCTTTAGAGGATCCTTGGAAAAGATCAATATCTCATCCAGATAGACAATGACAAAAAGGAATAACATGTCAGAAAACACCCTATCCATAAAACGTTGAAAAACCGCGGGGGCGTTAGCTAGTCCAAACGGCATGACTAGATATTCATAGTGACCAAAGGGTGTTCTAAAGGCTGTTTTCCATTCGTCTCCTTCCCGGACACGGATCAAATGATAGGCACCCCGGAGATCCAACTTCGTGAATACTATGGCGCACCTCACAGATTCCAGGATATCCAAGATCAGGGGTAGTGGGTACCGATCTTTGAGGGTGCATTGATTTAAGCCACGATAGTTGAGGCAAGGTCTGAGTTCCTTGGTGTCCTCTTTGGGAACAAAGAACAATGAAGCACCCGCTGGAGATTTTGAGGGTCTTGTGGTGCCGTTTTCAAGGTTGGTATCCAGGTATTCTCTGAGGGCCTTTTTCTCAGGTTCGGAAAGAATGAACATTCTGCCAAAAGGAATCACTGCTGAGGGATCTGTATCAATGGCACAGTCTTCAGGTCTGTGAGGGGGTAAGGCCTGGACTATGGCAGTTGAAAATACATCAGCATATCCCTGATAGGCCTCTGGGACTTGTATGATATTAGAAACCATGAGTGGTGTTTTCAGGTCTCTTGGTGGTTCTTTAAGGAGTGTCGAGGAGGGATCCAGGATTAGACAGTGGGACATACAAAACTCTGAGCCTAGGAATAGTGATCCTGCTGTCCAATTGATATACGGATTGTGCTTCTGTAACCAGGGCATACCCAATACCATGGGGTAATGGGCTGACTTAATGATGTCGAATGTAATCCGCTCTTGGTGATGGTTTATGGAAAGTTGGATCTCTTTTGTCTGCAGGCTTATGGGTCCTGAAGAGAGGGGTCTTCCGTCGATTGCTTCCACCGGCTGCATGGTGCTTCGTGTCTCGTATGGAATATGATGACTAACAACCCAGTCTTGATCAATGAAAATTCCCATAGCTCCGCAGTCCACCAAGGCCAGAATGGGATAGGTCTTATTCTTGGAGGGCGACAGGAAGGCTTGTAGTATCACCAAATTGTTTTGTCCAGGAGAGTTCAAGGATGGAATTGATGTGGAGCAAACATCTCTCTCTTGAAGCTCTGCTCCATCTAGGATCGGGAGCTGGCATTTGTCAGGAAAGGAAGAAGGCGATGGATATGGCATGGGAAATGTGCACAAAATACACAGTAAACAACCTTGAATCTAACAACGTGCATTCAATACCCAAGACTCGTGTATACTACTATATGAAAAAGGAATGTAGGGTAAGCACTTAGAACCTCCTTATGACTGAAAGGAAAGTCGGCAAACTCCTTACCCACTATGCTATTACAGATACTGACAGTGCTAAGCCCACGTAGAGGGCAAGCACGGACAGAATCTGTGAGCTGACACTCTAGACGGTACTGAATAAAGAATTTGGAAACAGTACTCACGAGGACCGGAATGACCACATGAATGCCAGTACTCACGAAGACCGGAAAGACCACTTGGATGTCCGTATTCACGAGGACCGGAAAGACCACTCAAAAGTCAGTACTAAACCCACAACCCTGTAAATCAAACAAGAACCCAGAAGGCAGTAAAGGCAAAGAGTGAGGATAACTAAATACCTAAACCCAAGTCAAGAGGCAAGAAGGAATAGTACAGTGTGGAAAACAAAAGATAATCACACAGGAGCTAGTTACAACAGCTTCCCACACCTAATAATAAAATAGGAAATAAATGCAAAAGTGTAAAGGAAAACATGGCATGGATCCCAATAGAAGGTAAGGATCAGGAGCAGTGAAAACGATATCAAAAGGGAATCCTTTCCACCCATCCAAGGTGAAAAGGCAGGAAACTAAACCTGTAAAGGAAAGATTACTGCATCAAGTCTTTCAGTAGCAAAGGACAATTTCTAGGAAACGGTGAACACAGGCAATTGGGCTGCAGCAAAAGGAAAGCTCAGAGAAAGGCTGCCTGCAGACAGAGAAAGGGAGAAAGGGATTTCCAGAAGGCAGAAATCAATTAAGCATACAAATATGAATTCCAGGACAAGGAACAAGAAACACTAACTAGAAACTGGGCACAAAAACTAGGAACCAGGAACAAGGGACCAGTCACGACAGGAACGCTGCAACAATGACCAGCGCTGGACTGAAGCAAACTGAGGCTTTTTAAAGCTGCTTAACAAGCACACCTCTCAGGTGTGCCGCCTGCTGCACCTGCAGCCACAGGTGTTGCCTAACCTCCACCCAACCTTGTCCTGCAAGGGAGGCGGTGAAGCAGTGAGCCAGGCATTCTGGGAAGCATAGTCAATCTGGAAAGCATAGTCATTAGATTAAAGTAGCATACTGGCTGCCAAAAACCTGGAATGGATCCGGAAGGGAAGTAACTTGGAAAATAGTGTTTTAGTGCTCCTAATTCATCACAGTACTGTAGAGTAAGGTTCGGAGGAAATGTCCAGTAGGGAATAAACCCCAAACTATGCCCCCAAGTGGCGGGAACGGGAGCGAAGGGAGTGAGCCGTGACAGCATTTCCCGAACGCCGAGGAGGGGCCAGAGGACACTCCCTAACCAGGTGTTTGCCTGAGGCACAATACATGCACAACCCCGTATGAATCCTTCTCATTCTTTCTTGCGTGGATATAGGTCCACGGAAGGCTCCTATCTGCATGGGTTCTGGTTCAGAGATTGAGCCTGGGTTTATGTCCGCCTTGGTGGTACTCTCAAAGGACGGCTTCGGAGGATTAGCTTTGGATTTCTTCGTCTCTGCCTTCCTTTCCTGGATACGAAAATCTATTTGCATGGCAAGGTCCATTATTGCCTGGAATGAGTTTGGGCAAGCCACTCTGGCCAACTCATCCTTAATCTCCTCATTCAGTCCTCTCCTGAAAAGGGTAAAACTCGCCTCCGTGGACCAATCAGCTACCTTGACTAACTGCTTGAATCGGTTAACATAGGTGAGCATATCCTGGGATCCTTGCTGAAAGTCTAACAGGTGTTCCTGGGCACTATAGACCTGTTCTGGATGGTCAAACATGGTCTTCAGGGCTTGTATGAAGCCATCATAGTCATCTAGAAGAACGTCGCCGGAATTAACGGGGGGCGTGGCCCAGGTTAAGGCGTTTCCTGAAAGGTGGAAAATTATGAAGCCCACTTTAGCCCTGGGAGTTGAAAAGTAGTAGGGCTTAGAAGTAAAGTGAACCAAACATGAATCCAGGGATCCTCGAAGGGTTTTTGGTGAGCCATCGTATTTGTCCACTATACCGCCCAGCAATACACTTTCTTTTGTGGCAGAATCGCGGGATAGAACTAGTTGTTTGAAAGCAACGTTTTCCGCCTTTAGATTCTGCACCTTGGTTGATAGCTCTTGCATGCCACGCATCAGGTCCTGGACGGCCGCTTCCATGTCCATATCGAGTTCGGTCGGTTGGCGTCTCAAACTGTCAAGGAGTTCCCCCCTTCTCACCTGAGTTCGATCTTTGCTAGATTTCTTGATCTATGCCTTCTTGCGTACTGCTCGAGTCTTGAATAAGGCTGCACAAGTCTCTTCTGACTCCAGCTGTTAAGGTGTGTGTCCCGGTATCGGGCAGCAACTGAGGAGGCAGGATTCCTGGAAGGCGTCCGAACTGGGGAGGCCAGGCTGGTGGAAGTGTCACTGGCTAAAGGTGTACAATAGTAGCAACTCCAATCCTCCTCGGTAGGACAAGGAAATTGGATACACCTCCAGAGGTACAAATGCTTCCCCTGTGGGTCTGATGAAGTTACTGCACCGTGAGAGATGGTGATGCTACTGACAAAGGAGTGAGGAATGCACAGGAGGTACTTGAAGAGTCTGGACATCACAGCGAGATGGGCGAAGGGAGAACCAGAAGCGTGGTGATCAGGAGTCTGGAGATAGGGAGGAGCAGGCAACTTGAGAAACCAAGGGGAACAGGAGAGGGAAGGCAAAAGGTCAGAGACCAACCAAGGTGGCTAAGGCTGGCTGATTCCAGGTCAGACAGCACAGGGAGGGACCCCACAAGGAATCAAGGAAGAGTAGCGAAGGAGGAGTCTGGAACCAGGCAAGGCAGGCTGGGTTGGAACCAGAGAACCAGGGAATCCGTCAGGAAAGGGCAGAAGCAGGTGGGGAAGGCAAACTGGAAGCTGGCGCTGCTATGGCTGGTCAGGAACGAACCGCGTTAAGACGCGATTTGTTCTCTGACTCAGCCGCTATTTACGGCCCTCGGCAAGAAGCCGAGGCCTGAAGCGCAGGCTGGACCGTGCATGCGCAGCCGCCCTGGCCAGGAGCGACAACGAGGCTTGGAACGCAAGCCGCCGGCCTCCGCGTATTGCGGTGCATGCACGCGCCGAAAACAATCGGAGGTTTCGGACGTGGGGAGGTTCCTCTCCATACGAGCCGAAACCTCGGATAGACCCGCCAAGACCGGCAGCGTCTCGCCACCCCCCAGGTAAGTGGCCTAACACCAGCGTGCGTTCAAGTACCAGGATGCAGGGATCCAGGAAATAGCAGGGTGCGCAACTAGCACACGAGTCCAGGAATCAAGAAAGGAAGGAAAGGGACTAGAATTGGGTTAGAGTGGAAGAAGCAAGGGAACAATACCACGGGCTACGGAGCACACGTCTGGTCACTACTTCGCAATAGCATTGAGACGTGCGGGGCCGCGGGGGCGTAGCATATTTATTTAACGTACTACGTCCGCCGTGAAGGCTGGTGCGAGGCGTGTCACGTGATACAGCCATGTTGGGAGAAACAATGAATGCAAGCTCCGCCGTGACAAGGACCAGGAAGTCCAGAAGGGGTGCGTTCTGTGGGTCATGACACTTCGGACTTGTGAACGCACCCGCCATTTTTCAAAGGTTTATCGACTGTATCTTCTCAGATTTGTTATATATGTCTGTTGTCGTTTACCTTGACAATATACTGGTTTTTTCTCAGACCATGCTAGAACATCTAATACATCTCAAAGAAGTACTGGAGCGACTCAAAAGACTACTGGTCAAACGGGAAAAGTGTGTTTTTGGATCTTCTTCTGTACCCTACTTGGGATTTATTTTCTCATCTCAAGGGATTCAAATGGACCAAAAGAAGGTTGATGCCATTCTCCAATGGTCAGCTCCTTCTGTCAAGGAAGTACAGCGATTCCTGGGCTTGGCAAATTTTCATAGGCGATTTGTACCAGGGTTTTCCAACATTGTCCTGCCCATCACAAGTTTACTAAAGAAGTCATCAGTGCCTTTTGCCTGGAGCACTCAGGCTGAAGATAGCTTTCAACTCTTGAAGAAAAGTTTCTGTGGTGCTCCCATCCTACGCCAGCCAGATCAAAGGAAACCTTTTATCCTCGAGACCAATGCTTCAGCTGCGGCCATAGGAGCGGTTTTACTACAAGAATATGACAACACAGAACATCCGATAGCCTATCTGTCCAAAACCCTTACAACAAGTCAGCGGAACTATTCTGTCATCGAAAGAGAACTCTTAGCCATGAAAAAGGCTTGTGAAGTTTGGAGACATCTGCTACAGGGGAGTTGCCACCCCTTCATAATTCGAACTGATCACAAAAATGTACAAGTATTAGTCTATGGATTGCATAAATTCCAGGCAAGCTAGATGGGCACATTTTTTCTCACAATACGATTTCCGTATTACCTATATCCCCGGAAGTCAGAAAACCTTAGCTGATCCTCTATCCAGAAAGACACTTACCTCCCAGACAGCCTCTTCCTACCCCGAAAAACTGTTCCCAAGGAATCGAATAGTGGCTACCATCACCTCATTCTTTCAGCAGATCAGAGAAGCTGCCTCCTCTCAACCGGAGCCTCATGGCATGACTGAACGGGATGGCCTGTTTTTCAAAGGTAAAAAAATGTGGGTACCATCAAACTCTCCAGAAAAACATCTTGTCTTGGTGCCATGATCACAAGACAGCAGGTCATAGAGGGCAAGCCAGTACCCCGGTCTTGTTAAGGAGAGCCTTCTATTGGCCGGGTTTGCCTGAGGATATCAAACGGTATGTAAGGACCTGCAGAGTTTATTGTCAGAGCAAAACAGTACTAAAAGGCCCATTGGATTGTTGCAACAAGACACCATACCTGATCGCCCGTGGAGTCATATATCCACAGATTTCATTGTGGATTTACCACCCTCACAGGGACACACACATGTATAATGGAGACTATTGATTCTCTCACCAAGATGGCACATTTTTCTGCACTCCCAGGTCTCCCGACTGCTGACGGCATGGCATTGATTTTCATAAAAGACGTTTTTAGACTCCATGGTCTTCCAGACAAAATCATATCTGAAATTTTGGAAATCACTTTGCACGGCCCTTAACATCCAGCGTGCTTTATCGTCTGGATATCATCCCACACAAATGGCCAGGCGGAACGCTTGAATGCCACCCTGGAGCAGTACTTACGCAGCTACACAAATCTGGAACAAGATAACTGGGTGGACCTGTTGCCAACGGCGGAATTCGCATACAACAACGTCAGTCTTTCAGCAAGTGGGATGTCTCCCTTCTACTGTTCATATGGTTTTCATCCCCGAGCCATCATTCCTCTGTCTCCCTTTCAACCTACCCTTCCTGCGGTTGCCGAAACACTGTCCAGGATAAAAGCTTCTCAAGAAAAAGCAAAGTTAAACCTGAAAGACAGTCTGCAAGTCTATAAGAGACAGGCCGACCGACACCGGCAGGTGGTACCTGATTGGAAGGTGGGCTCTAAAGTGTGGTTATCCACTAAATACCTCCCAAGATGGTCTTGACCATCTTAACTGTCCCCTCGGTTCATCAGTCCCTATTCTATCACTGAGAAAATCAATCCAGTGGCATTCCGCCTAAAATTGCCACATGCATTAAGGCGGATTCACCCAGTGTTTCATGCTTCACTTCTTAAGAGTGCCGAACAGTCTCACAAGGCTCGACCCTTCCCTATTCTTTCTCACTCCCCCGATTCATCTGAATAGGAGGTTTCCCAGTTGTTGGATTCTAGGTACTGTAAAGGGCGCCTGGAATACCTGGTACATTGGAAAGGTTTTTCCCATACTGAGGACTCTCGGGAACCCCGTTCACATATCCATGCCCCGATCCTTCTCAGAAAGTTTCACCGATTACGTCCTCGTAAACCGGGGGGGGTCTGTGTCTTGGAGGGGGCATACTGTCATGCGGCGCATTCCTACCTGGCGTCTGTGGCCCCGATTCCGATTACACACTCCTAATTCCTGTCACGTTTTCCGCGCTACGTCCACTTAGCTGTCCAGTCTTTTTCCGCTCAAGTTAACGTAGCGTTACTTAACCACGCCCTATCCTCTGTTCTGTGCGTTGCAACCCTTCACGGTCTGCTGTGTTTTCCTTTGCTGACGTGGTTTGCTATACGCTGTTATTCTGCTCCGCTGAGCTTTTCCTCTCTCTTTCTTCTTCACCTCCTCATTCCACTCGGGTCCCGTTTCCCAGGATTCCCCTTCTCTCTCTCACTACTACTTTTTTTTTCTTTTGTTTTACTGTCCTGTTTGCCTGCAGTTATCTGCTTACCTGGAGTAGGAACTATTGTATTTTCCTACTCTTCCTGTTTTTCTGTTATACCTTCTCCGCATCCCATTGCTGATATCTGCTAGTCCAACCTCCATCAGAATACCCACCTGCCTTTGTGATTCACTGGCTTTTTTTTGCCTATACCTGGCTTTTTTTCCCTTTCCGGTCCATCCTGGGAGGGGGTCACAGTCAGGGTGTTTCTATCGCGCTCACTGTGGTTTCTTCTTGTGGGAGACATACACAACAAAGAAAAAAAGAAAAGGACTACAGAGCACATCCAACTCTCAGCCCTATTGAAGAAGACTCTGATTCAACAGGTGAGGAGGTGGGGGAGGGAAGCAGGGATATTGACGCCCTATCAGTGGAATCAGTGGAGTTTGCTGACACTTTGTTGAAATTACGTCCATGAGCTTAAACCAGGTTGCAGAGTGAACAAAGCTTCAAACCTAATACAACAAGAAAAGAAAAGTAGTGTCAGCGACAGGTCCTGAACTTTGTGAGATTTCAGGTTGAAAAGCTAAGGCCTATCGCCCAGGTAGCCACCCCGCCGCCTGTGTATGCAACAGAAAGGCTGGTGGACTAGTCCAAGAGGGAAAGTCTCAAATATAGAGGAAAAACCCAGGACTGAGAAAAAAACTCTTGTAGTATTGT
This sequence comes from Ambystoma mexicanum, assembly GCF_040938575.1. Classification (NCBI taxonomy): domain Eukaryota; kingdom Metazoa; phylum Chordata; class Amphibia; order Caudata; family Ambystomatidae; genus Ambystoma; species Ambystoma mexicanum. Next base: position 493,171,101 of record NC_090936.1, on the reverse strand, counting down.
GGTCTGGTTAGGAGACTTTGTGAAGTGTCCAATAGCATCTGTAGCAGAGAGGCGATAGAAGGCTGACAGGCGAGCAACCGCCAGCGAGTGAAGAGAATGAGCGAGAATTGAGCAGAGCGAGTACCAGGTGGGAATTAGAAGCACCGGATTCAAGGTCAGAGTGAAGACAAGGTTCAGGGACAGAAAGCAGGAGATAGAAAACAGCGTTGTAGCAATCGGAGGACGAGATTGCAATGCATAATCTACTGTTTCTCTCTGACTTTTGTTACGGTTGCGGGATCCACAGGTGCATGGCCATCTTGTCTTTCTGACGTCATGGCGTGGATGCGTCTTAGACGCTGCCACCATCTTGGAATGGGTAAAAGCCCTTTCCATCGTTGCAATAGAGACACAGAAGCGTGTACTTGTCAGTTCTGGGTGTGGCAGTGATGATTCCAAACATCATGCCCCCTTCCAAGACCTGTTCCACCCAGTTTCCAGGGGTACTGTTGGTGGAAACGTTGTGGAAGGGAAGAGGCATAAATGTTGGAATAGGGTTTCCAAGACTGCTCGGCCGAAGAATACCCCTTCCAGTCAATAAGATATTGGAGAACACCATGGGGCTAATTGGAGTCTCAGATCTGTGCCACTTCGTATACCTGGGAGTTGTAATGAACTCATGGTGGCAACAAGTAAGACGGACACAAGTGATCACAGTTCAAGGGTGTTTATTGAACAATGAATTCTGTATGCAGGTTGGAAAAATGCCTAATCTAAACCTAAATCTAAGATGGGAGCAAGCGTCGACCATCAAAAGAAAAATAAGGCAGTCCTAGTGGCGTTGTGTCAAATAAAAGGGGTGTGGAATAGTTTTCAAGAAAGGAAGGAAGTGTTCTCAAATAATAGGTCAGGATTCTCGTGGTCTGGTCGTGTTGTGTACTGAGTACACGAGGTACGCATGCGCGTTTGAAGAATAAAGGCGGTGCCCGGCAGTTTGCGCCGGAGACCGGAGCCATCACACGTCTCCGGCGTGTGTTCTATGCATGCATGGGTGCGTGTGGACGTATGCTTGTTTAACGGCCGACGGCCGGCCCCTGAACACATAAAACTGGCGACGAGGCGGGATCGGAGGCGGGATCGGAGCTGTCTTCCCGTTTCCGACGACATCGGCGAAACGGAATACAACGCCGCAGTCGCGGACCCGCTGTAACAGCCGGTGGCCATTTTGAGTGCTCGTTCACTACAACACACGCAGTGGTTGCGGCCCGTTTTGGGTGCTCGTGCGCCATCTGCCCGTTGCAAGCAGCTGCAACAATTTTTGGACACTCCACAGCCCAGCTGGTGCAGGGCTGTGACACAGGAAGTGGCAGAAGAGCCAGCAGGAAGACTCTGCCACAGTTGGGAGCCGGATCACCCATCAACTTGCCAAGAAAATACTGTGAGTACCTATTGTGATGGGTGAAGAAACAGATGATGAGGGCGCCGTTGCCCCAATACCACGCAGAGTGCGCACCACTCTGGCTCCCATGCCTGAATTTGATACCACGGGGCCCCCATCGAAACTTGGCCCAAAATGGCTCATATGGGTCAAAAGACTGGAAATGATGTTCAGATCCTCGGGGGAGACAGAGGACGAGGCAAAGATCGCCATCATGATGTACTCCGCAGGCACTGAAGTCCAGAAAATATTTGACTCCCTCGACATTCCAGTGGCGACATATGACGCTGTCAAACAAGCACTTCGGGATCACTTCCTACCCTTAGCGAATGTTGACTTCGACAGGTTCGTCATGGGGGGCAGAAAAACAACGGAGCGAAGAGTCACTGGACCAGTTTTGTGCCCATTTGAGACACCTAGCGAGCTCCTGCAGGTGGGTCAACAAAGAGGAAATGGTCCGTAACCAATTGCTGCAAGGATGCTGCTCAGGAAAACTCAGGAGGCAAGTCCTGAGGGAACCAGGGCTGACTCTCCGGCAAATCCTAGACATGGGAAGAGCGTATGAACTGGCGGAGGCCAGAGGATCGAAAATGGACGCAGCCACGCATCCCAAGAATGAGGAGGAGGCACTTGCAGTCGGACGTTTCAGACCTGGGAAGGCCAGATGGACACCGAAGAGGGGAGAAGGACCCACGACATCAGGTACCCCTCAGTCGTGCTCTTGCTGTGGATATGACCTCCCAGACAGATGTGAATGCTCAGCCAAATCATGAACATGCGGCAGGTGTGGGATTCCTGGGCATTACGCTAGAATGTGTAGGGCCGCCATGCCCATGGCAGCAAGTAGAGGACCAGTGAGGGCCGGTAGAGGTGGCGCTCGCACCGTGAGGGGCATATCATCCCTTGAACAGGACGTGCATGACCTACACATTGCCGAAGAAGAGGAAGAAGAGGAGGACGAAATTTTCTTCATTTCCAGCATCGCAAATGGCCCTGGAACTCGACAAAGACCCATATGTACTGTAGACATTGGAGAAATTCCCACTCCAGTCCTCATCGACACGGGAGCTTCAGTCTGCGTACTGGCGGACAGACATTACAACGCACTTGCAGGCCCACCAACCCTGTCGCCCTCTAAGGCTCAAATATACGCTTTTGGTGAAGATACTCCCCTACCCATCCAAGGGGTATTCGTAGCCCCAGTGATCCATGGCCAGAACAGCATCAAAGCGAGGTTTTTTGTTACCAGCGTAAGCCCGCACTCTCTTTTAAGCTGCGCGGCATCTGAAGCACTCAACCTTGTTCATTTCACTTTTGCTGTATATCATACAGATCTGGACAGCCTGCTGACACGCTTTGAGAGGCTCTTCAGAGGCATAGGGAAACTGAAGGCTGAGCCAATAAGGCTCCACATCGATGGGTCAGTCAGACCAACGACGCTGAAACATCGTCGTATACCGTTTCATCTGAGGGCTCAGGTGGAAAAGGAGCTGCAAGACTTAGTGGAACGAGACATCATTAAAAAAGTGGAAGGACCCACCCCGTGGGTCTCTCCAATTGTAGTGGCCCCAAAGCCCAAACAGCCTAGGGCTGTACGCATTTGCGTAGACATGAGACTTCCTAATCTGGCTATAAAAAGAGAACGTCATCTCACTCCCACTCTAGACGACATTTTTGGAGAACTTCAGGGTGCGAAATTCTTTTCGAAACTAGACCTGAGAGCAGGTTACCACCAGTTGGAGCTCCACCCAGAATCTAGATATATTACGACCTTTACAACCCACGAAGGACTGTATCAATATAAAAGACTCCGTTTTGAAATATCCTCGGCGGCCAAAGTCTTCCAAAATGCTATCAGGGGGGCTCTGTCCGGACTAAAAGGAGTGATAAACATGTCAGACGATATCCTAGTTTTTGCCAAATCTGAAGCACAGCATATCAAGCGTCTGGAAAACACTTTTCACAGACTCCACAGCCTCGGGCTGACGCTGCACCAAGAAAAGTGCGAATTCCTGAAGGACAGCCTAGAGTTTTTTGGATTTGTCTTCCATGCGGGAGGCATATCCCCAGATCCTGAGAAGGTGAAAGACATTCGAGAGGCGTCACCTCCCACGTCCCCGGCAGAAGTCCGCAGCTTTTTAGGGATGGTGAACTATTGTGGGCATTTTATTCGAGATTTAGCATCCCTTTCTGAACCCCTGAGAGCGCTCACTAGGAATGAAGTGGCATGGACGTGGACTGGAAAGGAACAAAGAGCATTCACGGCCATCAAGCATGCTCTGTCTGAACAAGATACCATGGCATATTTGAACCCAGCCTGGGAGTCTGAAATTATAGTGGATGCCAGTCCAGTGAGGTCAGAGGTGGGTTAGGTGTAATACCTCCACTGAGTAACTATTCAAAAGCAGGAACTGCTATTAGTTAAACAGTAGACCATAGACAAGAAAAACCTTCCCCCCAAGAGTGCAGCCTGCAGGACTATAAGACACCTGACAGGGCAGGGGCTTGGGTGAAAAGTCAGGAGCAGCAACAGAGCTATGGGAAAAAGACAAAGGTCATAGATTTACTATACATGTAATGTATAAACCACAACACCCTGCCGCACCTCCCTTCGTAACCCCAGTCTTACCTGCTGTGGTTGGTGAGAAAATGAAGAATCTACATGAAGAAGAAAGATGCGCTTTGAGTGATGAGCAAATCCAGAGAATTCCAGTAGTGAAAAAGTCCCGATCAGCTAACCCGAACGGCATGAGGGCTCGAATAATATTTAAGTGTCAACAATCCAATCCATTGAGCAGTAGCAGAGCATCCCATACGTGAATCCACAAAATCAGCAAAGCGTCCAAAGTTCGCAACCACAGTAGAAATACAGCAAAGCATCCAAAAGTGACAACCCAGTAGAAATACAGCAAAGCATCCCAAAATGTGTCCTGGTGCAGAGTGAAACACAGCAACCAATAAATATGGCAGCAGAGCGTCCAAAAAACCCACAATGGTTTATAGAGGGCAGAAAGGTAATAAGTGAGTTCCTTAAGAATCAGGCAATGCGAGGAAATTGGGGACATAAACGTTCGTCAGCAAGACCAAGAGAAGCACAGGTGTTGCAGACAAGCGGTGTCCGCGCTTGCAGCTGTGATCCAGGAGGTACGTAGAACCAAGTAAGGGACAAGACAAATATCCGCGTCGGGTGGAAGCCAGGGATCCGTAACCGAGGGAATCAGGAAGAAAGAGGGTTCAGGCGTTGGGAAGCAGAAAAGGGCAATCCAGAAGTTGCAGTCCAAATGACAGTCCAAGAGTCAGGATACCAGGAAATATGAATGGAAATTAGCGCGACTTAACACAGGAAAACCAAAGCAACGGTTAAGGAGCACTAGCTCTGCGTTTTCCTCCTGTACTTGTAACGGCACAGTGGGGAAAACGGGAGGCACGTCGCGTGTGAATCACGTGACTGTTCCTGAAGTGGGAACTCTGGGAAATGTAGTTTCTCTAGCGTTGGCGTTGTGACAAACGCCAAGGCAGTTTCCAGAGTTTTGAGGGGGTGGAACCAGGCGATGGGGGGAAAACACAGGGTCATGACAGTACCCTCCGCAAAGGAATCAAGCAAATGCTTCAACCAAAATGTATGCAGAAGGTGTGGAGCATGCAGGTTAGGTGTGGGTTCCCATGTCCTCTCCTCCGGGCCATAGCCCTTCCAATCAACCAGAAAGAATTGTTTGCCGCGACGAAGACGTGTATCGAGGATAGCATGAACCTCATACTCGTCCACGCCTTGGACCGAGATTGGAGGAGGAGCAGAAAGAAGACGAGTACCAGGTACACAGGGACAAAGTAAAGAGACATGGAACACTGGATGTACTCGCCAACGGACAGGTATGTGCAGGCGGAGGGTGACAGAATTAATACATTGCAAGACCCTGTAAGGACCCACATAATAGGATAGTAGTTTACGCTTCCCATGTATGGATAAGTGTTTGGTAGAAAGCCAAACACGGTCGCCAACATGATAGGACAGGGCCAGAGATCGATGCTTATCCGCCTGAGCCTTTGCCCGAGACTGGGCAGTGTGCAGGTGTTGGATAACAGATAAACGGACTGATACAAGAGTGTCTCGTATAGTACTGGCTGCAGGAGTCTGTTCCAGAGATGGTAGGACAGGCGGGAGTATTCAGGGATGTTGACAATATAAAGCATAAAACGGAGAGCAGCCCACTGAGGAATCTGTGGATAAGCAGGTAGATTGATGCTGCAGACACAAACAATGGAGAAACTGCTCCATAGTGGCATTGGTGCGCTCGGTTTGTCCATCAGTTTGGGGGTGATAAGCCGAGTAAAGTCGTGCGTCGATGCCCAAAGAACCAGTAAGGGCACGCCAACAGCGTGACGTAAACTGTGCACCATGGTCTGATATCATCACCGTGGGTAGTCCAAAGAACCGTACCACATTCTCAAAGAATAATGCCGCCAATTGGGTTGCTGATGGTATGCCAGGGCACGGGGTAAAACGTGTCAATTTAGTGAACACGTCTACCACTACAAGAATAGCAGACATGTTCTTAACCACTGGCAGTTCTACCACAAAATCTAGGGTAATAGTGTGCCACGGGCGTGGAGGTAGAGGCATTCTCATCAGAAGACCCACTGGTTTACCAGTTTGTCTTTTGCACTGTACACAGGTCGCACAACAGGAGACATATTGCTTAACATTCTCTCTCATACCCGGCCACCAGCACCACCGATGTAACAGATCATAGGTTCTAGACTGACCTGGGTGCACAGTTAGGCATGTATCATGGGACCAACCCAGGGCCATTTTACTGGTACGTGTATCAGGTAGGTACAATAATCCCTGAACGTAGGGAAGACCGGAGACCAGCTTGGCACCCATATCGTCAAGTGACGAGACATGATCCCTAGCCCATTTTTTCAACTGGTCCACAAGAGACGAAGAGACAGAACAAACACAGATCACTGATCCAGAAGGCAGTATAGAGGGACTGGGCTTAGGCGTGTTACATCAAGGCCAATGCGAGATAAAGCATCGGCTTTACCGCGCAACGGGCCAGGACGATAAGAGACCGTGAAGTCGAACAAAGTAAAAAACAAATGCCATCGTATCTGTCGGGCGTTAGTGCATTTGGCATGTGACAGTGGAGGTTACGATGGTCGGTGTAAACAATGATAGGATGCCGGGCACCCAGAAGATGGTGCCTCCATTCTTTAAATGCTGCTCTGATGGCTAACAATTCTCTCTCCATTATCGTGTTATGACGTTCAGCCGGAGACAATGTCCTGGAAAAATAGGCCACCGGGTGCAGACGCATGGTAGGGCATGTTTGAGAAATGAGGGCCCCCACCGCAATAGCAGAAGCATCTGCCTCCACAATAAATGGAAGAGAGGCGTTAGGGTGTTGCAGGACAGGAGCAGAGGTGAAAGCGTCCTTTAAGGCCTGAAAAGCCAATTGAGTTTTCTGGTCCCAATGAAATGGGATGTGAGGGCTAGTCAGGCAAGTAAGGGGGGCCACAATTTCAGAAAATGAGGCAATGAAACACCTGTAAAAATCTGAAAAGCCCAGAAAAGACTGCAGGGCTTTTACGGAAGCCGAAACGGGCCAATCCAGCACTGCACGCACTTTAGAAGTGCACATGTGTACTCCTTCAGCAGAGATGCAAAAACCCAGGACCTCCACGAGGAAGCATGGAACACGCATTTTTCCAGTTTGGCAAACAATGAGTGTTCCCGAAGACGCTGTAAAACAGAACTGACATGTTGCATGTGATGTTGCATAGTATCGGAAAAAATCAAAATGTCATCTAAGTATATCACCACATGACAATCCAACATGTCACGGAATACATCATTGATGAAATGCTGGAATGTGGCGGGGTGTTACAAAGCCCGAAGGGCATGATGCAGTATTCAAAAAGTCCGTATTTGGTTTTAAAATCAGTCTTCCACTCGTCACCCTTCCGGACCCATACAAAATTGTAAGCCCCTCTTAGATCGCGTTTAGTAAAGATACTGGAGGATGATAACTGGTCCAGGAGCTCTGATATGAGGGGCAGTGGATACTGTTTTTTTACTGTGATTTTATTAAGGGCCCAGTAGTCCACACAAGGACGTAGATCCCCCTCCTTTTTAGGCACGAAGAATATAGAAGAGGCTGCAGGGGACCGAGATGGTCGAATGTGACCCAAACGCAAAGCCTTATCCAGGTATTCATGTAAATGGACCTCCTCTTTTTGAGTAAGGGAGTATATCCAGCCATGTGGAAAGACCGGCCCGGGTACTAGGTCAATAGGGCAGTCGTAACTCCTATGAAGAGGGAGTTTCTCAAAGAGACCCTGATCAAAAACATCAGCAAACTCTGCATATTCTGAGGGTAACTCAGCGATAGGGGTTTGCAATGTGGCATTCATTGAAGGTGCATTGGCTACCAGGGCCAGATAGGCTGAAGGCACTGGTGCAAGGTGAAAGTTAAGACAATGCTGATTACAGAATTCAGAAGAGAATTGTACCGTTTGTTTCACCCAGTCAATGACAGGATTATGTGTTTTCAGCCATGACAACCCAAGTATGACCCCGAACTGGAGGGGTTGAGATAAGGTCAAAGGTGATCCATTCAGTATGACCTTCTTGAGTTGACATGAAAATAGGACCAGTATGATCCGTGATTTGCCCTGCCACCAAGCAAGATCCATCCACCGCTTGTACATCTTCGGGTTTGGATTTCAGGAACATAGGTAACGCATAATGTTTGGCTAGTTGTATGTCCATGTAATTGCCACTGGCACCAGAGTCGAGCATAAATGGACAAGAAAAGGAAACGTTGGCCGAAGTCGAAAAGGACATGACCAGATATACATGGGAAGACCGGGAAGAACCCTCTGAACCGTCTAGAGGTCGACTCATCCTTCCGGGTCGGATCAAGGACGAGCCTTGGCGTTTCCCGCAAGCTTGACCGGTCTCTTGGGACACACCCGAAGGAAATGCCCTTTCTGACCACAATATAGGCACATGTTGTTGGCCATCCGTCTCTCCCATTCAGCCTTAGACAGTGGGCCTCTCACAGCCCCGATTTGCATAGGTTCTGGTTCCCCTAATGGGGAAGAAGAGGACATGTCAGTCTTGGAAGAACGTATATCGGGTACCCGTCTCTCACCTCGTCGTTGCCGGATCCGAGCATCCACCTGCAGGACCAGGTCCATCAACTCCGGAAATCCGGATGGAATGGAGGGTACAACTGATAGGGTATTTTTCAGTTCTTCGGATAACCCTTTATAGAACACAGCAGCCTTCTTTTGTTCTGGCCAGGTCGTTTTGGCCACCAATTGGTTGAAACGAGCAAGGTAAGATAGGACTTCTTGCTTACCTTGGTTTATGGCCAAAAACTCCAGATCAGAGGCCTGGGCCTTGTACCGAGCGTCAAAGACAGTGTTCATAGCTCGTATCAAGGCATCAAAATCATACAAAACTGGATCGTCGGATTCTAACAACGGATTGTCCCAGGCATCTGCGGTCCCACCTAAAGCCGCTTTCGTAGTGGCGTCTGGGAAGGCCAAAGGACGGCAAAGAAAATGAAGGCAGCACTGGTTGATGAAAGTCTGGTAAGACCTAGGGTCACCCGTAAAGCGCTCTAGAGGAGCCAGTGGAAAAGGACCAGGAAGAACCACTGGTGCAGGAGCAGGGGGTGGTTGAACAGGAGGGGGTGTGGCAACTGCAGTATCACCAAATTCCTCCTCATGAGGTAGAGGCTGCACAAAGCTCTGTAGCACATCCGTGTGTTGATTAAGTGTTGCATGGGCTGATGCCACATCTGTGCGCAAAGTAGCAAAGGCCTGCCTAAGAGTGGCCATAGGATCAGCCCCAGGCTCCATAGCGATAGGCAATAAAACAAATAGGCTCCCTAATCTGTCGTGGTCTGGTCGGAGGTGGGTTAGGCATAATACCTCCACTGAGTAACTATTCAAAAGCAGGAACTGCGATCGGTTAAACAGTAGACCGTAGACAAGAAAAACCTTCCCCCCCAAGAGCGCAGCCTGCAGGACTATAAGACACCTGACAGGCCAGGGGTGTCATGCATGCTGGACATTTTACCTCTGGATCTGGAACTCCGTCTGTACGCAGAACGGAGTAATGCTCATAGAACTGCTAGACCGTTTTATTCGAGATGGAGGTTGTTTGATGTATTACCAGGAAAACGATGCCTGCATTATTCACGTCGTTGAATGCACGTGATTCAGGATTGTCATGTGTTTTACGGCAGAACGTTTATAAGCAGTGTGGATACGTGGCTCGTTGCTTCTGATTGAACATTTTGGCGTCTTGGTAGCTGAACTTTTCATCTGCGTCCTCGCATCCCGTCAGTTGCTTCTTTGGCCTTCATCGATGTGTTCCTTCACACGCGATCTCCTGTATCTGCCTTCAGCAGATTTGTGAGCGTATCTTCTCACACGCGGGCTCCTGTTTCATTTGTATGCTGTTTTCCTGTCCGCGTGTAAATTTCCGCTTTCAATCCCACGCGGACATTGGAACTCTTCAAGCAGGACAGTCCTGGCTGTGTGTACTTGGTTTGCGTGTAAAGTCCCACGCAGACGCTGGAACTCTTCAAGCGCGGCTGTCCTGGCTGCGTGTATTAGGTTCGTGTGTAAAATCACACGTGGGCGCTGGAACTCTTCAAGCGCGGCTGTCCTGGCTGCATGTACTTGATTCGCGTGTAAAATCCCACGTGGACGCTGGAACTCTTCAAGCGCGGCTGTCCTGGCTGCGTGTACTTGGTGTGCGTGTAAAATCACACACGCATGTTGGAACTCTTCAAGCGCAGCTGTCCTGGATGCGTGTACTTGGTCTGCGTGTATCCAACACGTGGTTGATTTGAACCTGTGAGGAAATAACAGGTGGACTCATTCCAATTTGTTTTATTTCTGGTGGGAAAGGAAGGTGTATCTACAACTTTTATTTGAAGGTGTCTGTGCACAGAACTATGGACGCTTTCCTGTGGTGCCAACCCGGTATCTAGCGAGAGCCTTGTGCCGTTCGGGATAAGTCTCCCTTACTAACCTTCCCTCCTTTGTCGTTGGTTTTCTTTCCTGGATTTCTTCATTGACTTTGGTGGATACTCCAGTTCTAAGCCTACAGGTTAGTGTTGGAATTTGCATTATTGCCATTCTATCAGAGAGGTTAGTTGAGATAGTTTCTCATTCTGCTTTATTTTTCCTAGGCTGCCTTCCTATTACTCTCCCACACCCTTTCCAGTGATCCTTCTCTCTGCCTGTTTTACCAGTCAGAGAGTTGTATCATTTGGAAGGTCTAAATTGACATCACTTCTATCAAATCGTGTGAATTCAAGGATCCGGAAGACCCCTTTCAATTGTATCCTTTTTGATTACTGTATCCTTTTCATAAGATACTTTGGGGATTTATGAGAAGGGGCTTGGGTGAAAAGTCGGGAGCAGCAACAGAGCTATGGGAAAAAGACAAAACTCATAGATTTACTATACATGTAATGTAAAAACCACAACACCCTGCCGCACCTCCCTTGGTAACCCCAGTCTTACCTGCTGTGGTTGGTGAGAATATTAAGAACCTACTTGAAGAAGAAAGATGCGCTGTGAGTGATGAGCAAATCCAGAGAATTCCAGTAGCGAAAAAGTCCTGATCAGCTAACCCGAACGGCACGAGGGCGCGACTAATATTCAAATGGCAACAATCCAATCCGTGGAGCAGTAGCAGAGCGTCCCATACGTGAAGCCACAAAATCAGCAAAGCGTCCAAAGTTCACAACCCCAGTAGAACTACAGCAAAGCGTCCAAAAGTGACAACCCAGTAGAAATACAGCAAAGCGTCCCGAAATGTGTCCAGGTGCAGAGTGAAACACAGCAACCAATAAATGTGGCAGCAGAGCATCCAAAAAACCCACAATGGTGTATAGAGGGCAGAAAAGTAACAAGTGAGTGTTCCTTGCAGTGCAAGGAGATTGGGGACATAAACATTTGGCAGCAAGACCAAGAGAAGCACAGGCGTTGCAGACAGGCGGTGTCCGCGCTTGCAGCCGAGATCCAGGAGGTATGTAGAGCCAAGTAAGGGACAAGACAAATATCAGCATTGCATGGAAGTCAGGGATCCGTAACCGAGGGAATCAGGAAGAGAGCGGGTTCAGGCGTCAGGAAGCAGAAAAGGGCAATCCAGAAGTTGCAGTCCATATAGACCACCACAGTCAGTGACGTAACTGACTCTACACCTATTGCGCCCCTACTCAAGAAATAGCAGGATGGAGAGCTTCTCTTCCCAATACATCAGGTGAGCGGCCACCCGAAAGTTGGGAACCCGGGGGGGGGGGGGGGTACAGGGTGGAGGGAGAAGCCCTGTCAACCACTCTCATTAACGCAGTATTGTGTATCCCTTTTAGGATAACACCCAGGGGTTCAGTTCCACCGGAGGGTCCTCACACAGACACCACATGGAAGAGATTACCTGGTGCCCCCGCAGACCTAAGGTGAGCGTTGCAGGACGTGAAGCCTTTTCTGAACCTCTGCCCGGGCATTATGGAAACTTCAGACACAGACCAGTTAGCCCAGTTGTTGGGGGAACTCTGAGCTGAGGTCCACGCTGCCTGACAGGAAACAAATGCCCTACGAAGGGAATTAGTTGTGAACAAGGATCGAACTGATGAGTTGACTCGACAGGTCCTTCAGAGTCAGTCTAGTCAAGCCCCATTACCGGGGAGTCATCCTCAGGCCCCGTCATCAAGTACAACCCTCCCGTACAGGTGGTACTGCCTGATGCCGTCCCTTTGGCCCCTCCTGAAAGATTTTTAGGTGACCCCAAGAAATTTGCTATCTTTATGAATTAGTGCATTTACACTTCTTGTGTAGGCCCGGGATGTTCCCCAACGACCAGTCCAAAGTTGCCTTTGTGCTGTCATACCTGGGGGGAGTGCCGCTAATTGGTCCATTCCCCTAGTAAAGCGGGACGATCCTTTGTTGCGGGTGTCATGATGCCTACCCCCGGGGACCCAGACCAAGTCCAGCAACCCCGGAAGCAGGCATCAAGTTACTCCAAGCAAGCCCAACAACCCCTGCTAGGGGCTATTTGGGTGCAGTCCTGCTGTCTATGGCGCCAGGCTCATATGGAGAGTCAGTCCTGGCGCCATAGGCGCCAGGCTCATAGATTAAAACTTACCTGATGCAGACCATGCTGCAAGAGCTCCAAGCCAAAAGAGCTTGGAAGGGACTACTTTACCTAGGGACTATTTTTTACTTGGGTGGGGAGGAATACTAACCTGGGACTACTTTGGAGGCTATTTAAACCATGCCCGAAGTGCAGCACATGCTTCATGTTATTCTGCATCCAGCAGCGTAACGCTCACCGTGCCTGCAAGCCTGGCACGTGATAACCTATTAACCAGGTTGTAAGAATGGTAAAGCAGACGCCTTATCCCGAATAGGGATGGGAGAGGCAGAAGTGAATCCAGAACCAGTACCTATAATTTCCGAACAAAGGATTCTTGGCATGACTACTCTACAGACACTAGAGGACATTCAGGAAAAGATCCAGCCACTCTTTGATCCTACAGCCCTGCAGGACTGGGTAAAGAAAGGCCCGGACTACTCTGTCACCAATGACCTGCCTTATTACCAAGGGCGGCTATTTCTGCCACACAAGGAACTACAAGAGCTAGTCGTTTCCCGTTATCATGATACCCTAATGGAGAGGCACCCAGGTATTGCAAAGACTGAAGCTAAAATTAAAAGACAATTCTGGTGGCCCACCTGGCGAAAGGATATTAAATCATTTGTAATGTCTTGTGGGATTTGCGCCCAAAACAAAAGTCAGAAGAAAAAACCAGCTGAACTCTTACAACCTTTAGACATTCCTCCTACACAATGGCACACCTTATCGTTAGACTTTATTACTGATCTACCCCCATGCAATGGATTTAACACCATTCTAGTTATTGTGGATCTTTTTTCCAAGGTGGCCCACTTTATCCCTTTAAAGGGATTACCTTCAGCTTCAATCCTGGCCAAGGAGTTCCTCGAAAACATTGTTCGCATACACGGATTTCCGTCCGTATTGGTCTCTGACCGGGGCAGTCAATTCATTTCACATTTTTGGAAAAAATGCTGTCAATTGGCGCAAATCGATGTGAGGTTATCGACCAGTCACCACCCCCAAACCGATAGTCAAACGGAGAGGACCAACCAGACTCTCGAACAATACCTGCATTGTATGTTACATCAGACAGAGTAATTGGAAAGACATTCTTTGGATCTCCGAATATGCATACAACAATTCAGTACATTCTGGAACTGGACAAAGCCCCTTTTATACCTTATATGGGCCCCATCCTCCGACCTCAGACCTTGTGTAACGCTCACCTGATTCCCACGGAGGCGCAGGTCTGGCTTCGAGTGCTGATGCTTCTTCAATGGTGAAGCGCAGGACTCTGAAGATGGACAGGAGGGAGTATTACCTACTGACTGAGTTATGCTCAAGCCTCCCACTCTCTTCCAACCTTCCACGATACCCTTCCACGATTCCCCGTGAAGTCTCACCTTAGGGTCTGAAAGGATGAGCTCTCCATCCTGCTTCTGACGCAGGGGCGCGTTGAACCCAGTTACTTCACTGGATTGAGGTTGGATAGGAGTTCAGGTAAGCTTGATTATACTGGTAAGGCGCTGTAAAAGTTCTGTTGCAAGTTCAAAAGTTCAAGCTTTAAATAATAATGTTCATTGTCTTTTTTCAGGTGATGAATGAAGATTCCTTTGGAGACTTCTTGCAACAAAGCGCTGATGTTGGTGTCTTTTCCCCATAGGGGCCGGAGTTCGGAATGCCGGAGATATGGCGCCGACCCGAAGTGAAACGTGCAGTTCCAGTAAAGATCTGGTAATTCCTAGATGAGCGCTCAGGTAATGTTTTTGCATTCGCTCATCTAATGTCTTTGTCTTTTTTCCCCATAGGGGCCGGGGTCCTGCTTGGAAGCAGCAAGACATGAAATGGGAATGACCCAACAGGTAAGTCTTAGAAGGAAACTGAGCTTTTCCTATTCCCTTCCTTCTCTCACCTCTTATTCTTGTCTTTTTCTATAGGCTCTGGGAAGTGGCTGTGTATCCGGATGATCGCTGCTGAAGATGGAGGAACCCAGGAAAGGTGAGTGAAATGCAGCGCTGCAGCGATCGTAACGAAATGCTTTTAAAAATGATGTCTTCCCTTTCAGGATCGTCGGTGATGTCTCCGTGGTGCAGATTAGCTGGTAGGTCTCTTGTCTCCCTTTGCAGGTGACCCAGGATGCTGACAGGCGTGGCTGAAGTCCAGATGCAGGAGCTGACACGGTGAGCGTCCAGCTGCGAGGAGCAGAACAACGCGAAGCGTGAGTTGCTGATCGGGTGTGGTTTAAATAGCTTTGTATCCTTCCTCCGATCAGGTATGTATCCTTCCCCGACCACACCCGGGTGGAAAGTAGTCCCACAGGTAAAGTAGTTCCTATTCAGGCCTCAAGAGGGCCTGGATGTGGCAGCATGGTCTGCATCAGGTAAGTGCACATTAAAACACTTGAACACATGTCTAGCTTTATGAGCCTGGCGCCTAAGGCGCCAGGAAAGAGGTCCAACATGAGCCTGGTGCCTAAGGCGCCAGGACCGAGTCCAAAGGGCCCCAGCTTGGGCCCGCTGGCACTCCCCTGGGGGAAATGATGCCTGCCTCTGGGGTTGCTGGGTCGGACCTGGCTCCTTGGAGGTAGGCATCATGACACCTTGACTCACCCCAACACTTAGAAATGCCCGCAGTGGACCATCTGCACGCTACGATTACACATTTAAGGAAGCAACTGCACATTTAAAACAAGCAAAAGAAAAATACAAGAAAGATGCTGATCGGCATAGAAGTGATACTCCACAATACCAGATAGGGGACCAAGTATGGTTAGCCACAAAACACATACCTCTAAAGGGAAAACAGACCTTTAACCCCAGATATTTGGGACCTTACTCTATTAAGGCCATTATCAACCCGGTGGCTGTCAAGTTGGTCTTACCTGCTAATATGCGAATTCACCCCGTCTTTCATGTGTCACTTTTGAAGCCAGTGCAACCAGGGACAAGACTAACCAAGCCACCAGACAACAGACCCCATCCTTGTAGACGGGGAACCCGAATTTGAGGTTAAGGACATCCTGGACTCCAAGTTGATAAAGTCAAAACTTTTTTATTTAATGGACTGGAAAGGTTACGGACCACAGGAAAGGTCATGGGAACCTAGTGGCCACATTCATGCACCCAATTGGTGAAAAAATTCCACTGAAACTTCCCAGACAAACCGAAACCATGGGGAAGAACGACTTTAGGAGGAGCCTTGGGGGGGGGGGGGGGGCTGCTGTCATGATGCCTACCCCCGGGGACCCATACCAAGTCCAGCAACCCTGGAAGCAGGCATCAAGTTACTCCAAGCAAGCCCAACAAAAGGCTTATATGGAGAGTCCGTCCTGGCGCCATAGGCGCCAGGCTCATAGATTAAAACTTACCTGATGCAGACCATGCCGCAAGAGCTCTAAGCCAAAAGAGGCTTGGAAGGGACTACTTTACCTAGGGACTATTTTTTACTCGGGTGGGGCTGGGGAGGAATACTTACCTGGGACTACTTTGGAGGCTATTTAAACCACGCCTGAAGAGCAGCACACGCTTTGCGTTATTCTGCATCCAGCAGTGTAACGCTCACCAAGCCTGCATCCAGTCTTCTGCCACGCCCGTCTTGCGTCTGGAGCTCCTAGAAAAAGGGAGAAAGAAGGAGAAAAGGTTGGAACAAGAGCAATACCTTTGATCCTTACCTGAATTCCCGATCCACCGCGCCTTCGAGCTGGAAGAAGGAAGTTATTTTATGCGCGTCGTCTCGCCTGCTGCAGCGCTGCGCTGAACTCACCGGCCTTCGCAACATCTTCACATTCCACAGCATCATTCTGCATGTTCCTGCTGCACTCCGGCACCTAAGGGGAACACAAGAACAGCAAGGTGAGCCAAGGGAATAAACAGAGGCAATATTAGTTACCCCATAGACTTACTTGATTTTACCACCGGGGGTACTATTCCTCTTCACGGGTCGGCGCAGCCTCCACTGCATCCTCGCCGTACCCCGGCCCCTAAGGGGAAACAAAAGGACAGCTAGGTGAAACAAAGGGACAAACAAGGGGAAACCTCCTCACCACAATAGACTTACCTGATTTTACCGCCAGAGGCATTATTTCCCGAGACTTCATACTTTCTCTGAGCGCCAGAATAAGGGAGAAGGCAACAGATTACATGCTGACATTATTTATCGAACTGTGTTGGATAATACAAATCCTTACCTGAATATTACCAGATGCCACGAGGAACTCTTCGCTAGGGTCAAGCTGCAACCTCCACGGAATCGGACAAGAGTGAAAGTCAGACATTTGAACTCTTACGAACTACCTACTTAGGGCGTCTTGCCGGAAATCTCGGAGTCAATATTGTTCTGGAATTCACCAATTCCTTCGAGCCAGTGAAGCAACTGGTTATCTGCGCGCCCCTGTGCTCAATGCAGGATGGAGAGGTCATCTTTCCAAACCATCAGGTGAGACTATAAGAGGGGACATCAAAGGTGATCAGGGGGGAGAACAGCGGGGGTGGAGGGGTTAACGCTCAACTCCACGGGTGGTTAATTCCCTTTCTCCATTTGCAGAAGAATATTCCTACGGGCCAAGCAAACGAAGCTAGGTGGGCCAGTCCAGTCCGTCATCTCGGCACTACGCGTCACATTGGTGGAGACCACAGCTGTCCAGTTCAGATCGACACCCCTGTGGGAGCCAGGTGAGCGTAACAGCGGGAACTTGCAGGGTTTCAGAGAGTACTGGAAAAGTTATTTGCCCGCCATACCAGAGGACAGGCCTTGGACAATGAACTATTGTCACTCCGACAGGGCAGTCAGGACCTGCTAACTTACATAGCCACCTTCAACCGACTGTTCGCCGAGACCAACTGGCCCGAGGAAAAGAGAACAACCCTATTCCATAGGGGCTGCGGAGTGAATTAAAAGATGTACTACCCCAAGTCGTGAACCCACCTTGCGGCTGTGCCGAGTTTATCGATCTTACAGTACAACTAAATCATAGACTCCAGGATAGAAGAACTGATCGGGCACGGGCAGAAGGGAAGTCAGTTATATACGTCCTAGGGAGACTCAACCCCAGAAATCTGAAAATCAACCAGAACCTATGCAGATCGGGGGGGTACGAAGCCTGCTTACCAAAGCCGAAAGGGAAAAAAGAAGACAGCAACAGCTGTGCTTATATTGTGGTAAGTCAGGGCATTTCCTACGCGAGAGTCCCGTAAAACCCCCTCGGAAAACCTTAGGTGCCATGGAAAAAGAGAACCCTGACCTCGACCTGGAAAACTCCAGTGTCCGGCAAGCATAGGGGTCCGTTTGTCGAGCGAGGAGAAGGAACCACAGACCTCACACTTCGCCATGCCAGTGATCCTGATATGCCATCAACAGCCGTCTAAGATGCACACATTGGAAGCATATATAGACAGCGGGGTGGTAGGAAACTACATTGATCAAGATCTGGCAGTCCGGATTGGTCTTCCCACGTATCCGAAGGCTGCATTGGAGAATGTTACAACAGTTGATGGGATCCAGCTGTTCTCTGGACCTGTCACCCACAATACCGACGCAGTAACCCTCCTCTGCCAGAACGGCCATAAGGAAAACATTACCTTCGACTTGATAAGCGCCCCACAGTTTTAGCTGATCCTGGGGATCCCTTGGTTGGAGGCCCACAACCCGTACATTGATTGGTGTACTAGTGTGCTGACCTTCTCCAGGGAGTGCACCCATTCCTGTTATGCAATGGAATCGCAGCCTTCGTGGAACACGTCTGAGCTGTCGACAACAAAAAAGGACCACTGCTGGGTCTGATGGCTGTACTATCCCCCGTTTACCTTGACTTCCAGGACGCCTTTCAAAAAGAAAAAGTAGAAACACTGCCTCCACATTGGGCGTATGACTGCCAAATCGATCTCGTCCCGGGTGCCCAGGTCCCGTGCAGTCGCATCTACACATTAATGGAACAGGAAAACCACCATTTGAAGACCTACCTAGACCAGCATCTGGCGAACGGCTTTATCCGGTCATCCAAGTCTCCAACGGCCTCACCCCTCTTCTTCATACCAAAGAAGGAGGGGGACCTCAGGGCCTGTATCGACTATCAATCACTGAACCAGATAACAGTGAAAAACAGATACCCGCTGCCGCTCATTCCGGAACTTCTAGGCCAAGTGAAAGACGCACAGATCTACACCAAACTGGACCTCAGGGGGCCTATCATGTGGTACGAATAAAACAAGGGGACGAATGGAAGACAGCATTTAGGACAAGGTATGGCCTCTACGAATACCAGGTGATGCCCTTTGGGCTTTATAATGCCCCAGCTGCATTTCAAAGTTTCATGAACGATGTATTACGAGACCTGTTGGACATCTGTGTTATAGTATATATCGATGATATCCTGGTATATTCCACCACAGAGCAAGAACATATGAACCATGTAAGGGCTGTTCTAGAGAGGCTACGAAAACAACGGTCAAGGGAGTACAAAGCTTCCTACGCTTCGCAAAAGTTTTACTGCCATTTTATCCCTGGTTTCTCTCAAATAGTGCATCCAATCACAACCTTACTGCGAAAAAATAAACGCTACGTCTGGTCCACAGAAGCCGAGACGGCCTTTCAAGAACTGAAACATCTGTTTACCTCGGTCCCAATATTACTACACCCAAAGCCTGATCTCCCATATGTGGTTGAGAGAGATGCCTCCAATATCGCCATGGGAGCAGTCCTCTCACAGAAAAACCCTGAAACTGGCCACTTGCATCCATTGGCGTTCTGGTAAAAACTCACTCCCACAGAAAGGATTTATGCTATCACAGACAAAGAACTTCTTGCAATCAAGGCGGTGTTCAAAGAATGGGGGCATTACCTCCAAGGGGCCAGACACATGGTCACAGTTATCACCGATCATCGTAACTTGCAATATCTGAGGTCTGCCAAGGCACAATTATCCCGCCAGCTGAGATGGGCTCTGTTTTATGTAGAGTACGACTACGTTATCACCTATTGCCCGGGAACGCGCAACGGCAAAGCAGGTGCCCTATCTCATCTGGGGGAAGGGGAAGATGCGTACACAGTCCCAGAACCAATCGCCATCATACCTGAAAACAAACTCCTGGGCGTTACAACAATATCCCCTTTGGATGAACTAAAGGGCGACGTACGGCGCCAGATGAGTACAGAAGACCTACAGGCTTGGAACTCGAAAAGTACGAAACACACACTCAAGGATGGATTGCCATTCTACATGGGCCGCCTCTATCTTCTGACTGCAGCGCAACAAGAACGGATCATCGCCAATTACCATGACACGCTATTGGAAGGACACCCTGGATTGACAAAGATAATGGCCAGGATCAAGCGCGGCTACTGGTGGCTAACCTTGCGAAAAGATATCGCCCAATATGTATTAGCATGTGGGATTTGCACGCAGAACAAGGCTGACAAACAGAAACCTGCAGGACTCCTGCATCCACTAGCATTTCCTGCCGTACCATGGCATACGCTAACCCTGGACTTCATCACCGACCTTCCCCCCTGGAATGGTTATAACACAATCCTGGTGGTAGTGGATGCATTCTCCAAAATGGCTCACTTCATACCCCTGAAAGGACTACCCACTGCATCCACCTTAGCGAAAGTATTCTTAGAGCAAATTGTCCGGCTACATGGTTTCCCATTGGTCCTGGTGTCGGATTGCGGCAGCCAGTTTGTTTCCAACTTTTGGAAAAAAAGTTGTGGGTTAGCACAAGTCGATGTAAGTCTATTGACCAGCCATCATCCTCAAACAGATGGCCAGACTGAGCGAACCAACCAAACACTTGAAGAGTACTTAAGATGTTTGCTCCACCAATCAGAAGGTACATAGAAAGATATGTTATGGGTTGCGGAATACGCTTATAACAACTCACATCATGCCACAACCAGACAAACCCTGTTTTACACCTTGTATGGCCGACACCGCAGACTTCCGTTTTTGACTTGCCAGAAGAATTGGAGATGACCGCTGTAAGAACTTTACACACCAAAATCACCCAAAGTCTCAAGGAAGCCACTGAAGAATTGACACATGCCAAGGAAAGGCATCAAAGATTCGCAGATCAACATCAGAAAGAGGCACCAGCTTATAAAATTGGTGATGCAGTATGGCTAGCTTCCACAAATGTGCCCACTGAAGGTCCCAAGGCCTTCCACCCCAGGTACTTAGGCCCATACACCATCGAAGCAATAATTAACCCAGTAGCTATGAAGTTATCCTTGCCTTCTAACATGCGTATCCACCCGGTGTTCCACGTATCCCTCTTCAAACCTGTCCAACCAAATACCTGAGTGAAGGCACCCCCGGTTCCTGTAATCATAAATGACGAACCTGAATACAAAGTTAAAGAGGTACTAGATTCAAAAGTAACAAGGTCCAAGCTGTATTACCTCATCAAGTGGAAGGGCTATGGGCCACAAGACAGGTCCTGGGAACCCACTGAGCATGTGCATGCTCCTCAGCTAATTAAAAGATTCCATCGTGAGCACCCGAGTAAACCCGGGCCCGGAGTGCCGGGAACTACCTTGAGAGGGGCCTTGAGAAGGGCCTTAGGGGGGAGTGCTGTCACGATCACTGGCCCTACCAATACTGGCCTTGCCCCTTGCACCTACCCTGGTAGTAGCAGGCACATATACACACAGCCTGGGGTTTCCAAGGCACCACTTATTTTATCTTATTATCTTATTCTTATCTTTCCAACCACACCTTTTCTGTCTCCTGGGGTGGCTCCTCCTCCCCTTATTTTCCTCTCAACTACGGAGTTCCCCAAGGTTCTGTTCTTGGCCCATTTCTTTTCTCACTCTACACCTCATTCTTAGCTCCTATTATCTCCTCTTTTGGCATCTCGCACCATTTCTATGCTGATGACACCCAACTCTTCCTCTCCTTCTCCTCCTTCTCTCCTGACATTCATGATAAACTCTCTTCTTGCCTTTCTGCTATTAAATCCTGGATGTCCTCACACTTCCTTACTCTGAATACTGATAAAACTGAACTCCTTTTCTTCCCTGCTATCACTGTCCCTCCTCCCTCCCCTCCCCCCTTCATTCTCTTTCCCTCTGTCCAGCTTTCCTTCTCTCCCCACTCCCGCAACCTTGGTCTCCATCTTGACCCTCACCTCTCTCTATCTCACCACATTTCTCTCACTGCTAAATCCTGTCACTTTCACTTCTATAAAATTCGTAAAATTCGACCCCTCCTTACCTTTCACGCCACTAAACTTTTAATTACTTCCCTCCTCTTCTCCATACTCTTCTACTGTTCCTCCCTTCTCTTTGGACTTCCCTCCTCCCATCTCTCCCCTCTCAAATCCATCTACCACTCTGCCATCCGCTCTCTATGCCTTCTCTCACCTCTTGACTCCATCTCCCTCACCTCTCTAGGCTGGCTCTCTTTCCACTTGCAACTCAAGTTCAAGTTCCTCTGCCTTGTTTTCAAATCCCTCTATAATCTTGCTCCCCCTTACCTTTCCGCCCTTCTTTCCTTTCCCACCCCTTCTTGACCTCTCCGCTCTGCTAATCTTTTCCTACTCTCTCCTCCTCCTCCACCCTGTGCCCCCTCCCGCTCCTTCCAACTCCTTGCTCCTTTTCACTGGAACCGCCTCCCCCTTCACATCCGCTCTTCTCCCCCTACCCTTCTTTTCGCTCCTCTCTAAAATCTTACCTCTTCCACTCTCCTCCCTAGCACCCCTCCTCCTCTACCTCCTCCCTTCCCCTTTACCTTCACCTCATACTCCTCCTCTTCTTCACCCTCTCCATCCCTTCTTTCCCCTTCCTCCCCTCTCCCGCCTGATTCTTGTCTCACTTTCACCTACCTACTTCCCTCACTTTCCCTCTCTTTCCCCCATCCTTAACTCTTCTTCCACCTACAACTCCCTTGTTCACCTCCCCCCTCCTACACCCTTCTCTCTGCTGTAATATTGTAATTTGTTCTTCATGATGTTATCAGGTTGTGGTTTCAATTGTCATCTTATTCGTGCTGTATGTTTACTTGTTCTAATGTAAAGCACTTTGGAGTAAAGGGCTATATAAATTCAATAAAATACAAATACCATTGGGGTTCTTGGAGCAGGTTGAGAAAGAACAAAAAGAGTTGGGACCAAGCTTGGCGTGCCTGGCACCAGGTTTCTTATTCATGAAGTGACTATGCCTTGCCACTTCTTATTCCTCCAACATGGAGGCAAAATAAACCAGTGTATCAACATCGGACTGTGGCTAGAATCTCGAGGGGTACTCCCCACCAACTGGGAGGTGAATAAGGAATGTGTGATCATCTTGGATTCGGGAATATGTAAATAATTTACCTACCTGCATCCAGGACCCTGACATTTGGGAGTTGCCTTACCTGGAATGGGGCAATCGCCTATTCTGAATTTAGAGAGTCACCACTAGAAGAAATCAGACCACACACCAAGGGGTGTTGGTCCTTAGCCCTGAAGAAAGTGGTCCTAATAACTTCAATACCACGGAAACCAGTCGGCTTCCATGTGACCTGATTGGAATAATGACGGATCAGAGATATCCCCAAATCAAGCCACACTTCTAATCCCAACATGAAAAGGGATTGTGTAAATTTTGTAAATTTTATTTAAACTTTTTGGTTCGGAGTCCACATCAAGAAATACATCTCCGAATCAAAAGGAATAGGAGTCGTCTTTGATTATTCCTGGTCCATACACTCCAAATGATGTTTTTTTTAACAAATGTGACTTATGAAACAGTTTCAAGAAGTTTATCTCTCGACTTATATAATCTCCTCTGCAGCCGAGAGATATTAGATCAACACCTCTAATCTTTTAATAAAGGTTGCATTCCAAAGAAACGAAATAAAATTGTACCGTTTTATTTGGGAAACAACATATTATGTGCAAAACCTTGAAGGATAAAGCAAAAACAGAAATCCAACAGTGTGGAGTAAAATCCCCATAAGGAAAAGCAATACCTGAATAGAATTGACTCAAATCAAATTGTGATATGGCAGAATAAACCAAGCAGCACTTAAAATGCTGCAGGACTGCCTTTCGGTGTGGCTGGCTCTGCCTTTTGGGTGGGGCTGGGCATGCTTAGTCATTGGGTGGGGCTGGGCATGCTTAGTCATTGGGTGTGGCTGGGTGTGGTTGGCTTTTGAAGCCACACCCAGGCAAGGGTTCCCTGCTTCACGTCATTCTGCCACTGCAGCGTGATGCTTACCGGCCTTGCTCATGCACTCCGGACCTGAAAGACGAAAGAAACAGCTGTTATACAGAGCTCTGCTCTACGGATCCGATCTCCGATCCTCGGCAGCACTCACCTGGTTATCCTTGTGTGAATTCTTGGCAGCAACGCTTCTTGGCATCTCGGCTTCTTGACTCCTCCATCGCCGCTCCTGCTGGAAAGAGAAAAGAAACAAGACAACAGTTAGTAAGTGGAATTACCGTGCAAGGTATCAGTGTTATGAACAGTATTAACATCGCGCATACCATTAAGGCAGCAATTGAAGAAGGTGAAAGCAGCATTGTGCTTGGGGAAAAGCGGCGCTTCAGAAAGCATAAGCATAGCACCTTCAACGCCGGCAGCTGCTAGACGATCCACAACAGAGCACCAGGCACCAAAGGGGCAGCGCTCTGCATCAAGACACTCTACAGAGTGCCGAGCATAGAAGGAACAGGGCACAGCCAGGACGCTGTGTGCCCCGAAGCAAAACTGCTCAGAACCCTTACATGGCAAAAGGACACAAGTGCATACAGCACAGTGCGCACAGCCAAACTGAACTTTAAAACCACCCTTTACAGACAATGGGCGTCATTAGGACCCAGGCGGTAAGGGGTTTACGGCGGCGTAAAC
Source organism: Ambystoma mexicanum (assembly GCF_040938575.1). Taxonomy (NCBI): domain Eukaryota; kingdom Metazoa; phylum Chordata; class Amphibia; order Caudata; family Ambystomatidae; genus Ambystoma; species Ambystoma mexicanum. Next base: position 493,146,706 of record NC_090936.1, on the reverse strand, counting down.
AGCGCCGACCCTTACCGCCTGATTCCGAGGTCCCTTAGCGCCATGGAGGATTTAACACCTGCTTTTAGCAGGTGTTAAAATCCATGGCGCTAAGGGACCTTGTTGTTAATTACGCCACCGTAATTTACGGTGCCGTAATTAACGCCTTCCCCACTCCCATTATGCCCTATGGGGCAAAAATGGGAATGGGGAAGGGTAAAAGGGGATTGGGGACTTACCGCCCCGCCAACCTCGGAATGGGGCGGTAAGTCCGCCAACCACCATGGCGTAAACGTAGTTTACGCCATGGTGGTAAAGGTACGACCCAGGCGGTAACTTACCGCCTGGGTCGTAATGAGGCCCAATGATCTACCTCACAAGGTGAAAGGACACTGATCCATGCCGCAGCAGGCCTGGGCTGGATATAGACCACCACAGTCAGTGACGAAACTGACTCTACACCTATTGCGCCCCTACTCAAGAAATAGCAGGATGGAGAGCTTCTCTTCCCAATACATCAGGTGAGCGGCGAGCCCCAAAAGTTGGGAACCAGGGGGGGAAGACGGGGGGGGCGGGGGATACAGGGTGGAGGGAGGAGCCCTATCAACCACTCTCATTACCGCAGTATTGTGTATCCCTTTTAGGATCACGCCCAGGGGTTCAGTTCCACCGCAGGGTCTTGGACACAGACACCACACGGAAGAGGTTTCCTGGTGCCACACTGGGTGGATGCTATCTGTAAGGAAGGGATGGTATCAACAGTAAGACAGACACAAGTGACCACAGTTCAGGGGTGTTTATTGAACTTCAAAAAGGGTTTGAAAAACACTTATATAATCCTATATGTACTGATGGGAGCAAGGTACGACCATCAAATAATAATAATGCAGTCCTAGTGGTGTCTTGTCAAAATAAAAGGGCCTATACTAATAAACCTATTGCCAATCCTTACCTCTAATACAAATAGTGTGAGAAACAGTGTTACGAAAAAGGAGGAATTGTTTACAAAATAATATGTCAGGACGTTCAGGCCGTTGGCCTCCCTTCGATAAGTTCTTTTCCTCTTTCAGATTTTCACAAGTACTCAATTTAGGTGATTGACTATTCACCCCGGATCCCCCTTAGCTGGGCTCAGATCCCTTTAACACAATGTTCATCACCTTGGCTCCCCCTCATCTGGGCTCAGATCATCTTAACACAATGTTCATAGGATATTCTTTTTCGGGTGACTCATGGTTCACCCCGGATCCCCCTCAGCAGTGCACAGATCCCTTTTACCCCAAATTAGTTTCCCTAGGCCGGGCTCGGACCAATTTCAATTAACATCAACCTTGATAGTTTGATAGTTTATTTATATAGCACCTATACACAATGGGCCTCATTATGAGGTGGGCGCAAAGGGATACCGGGCACCGTTAAGGACATTGGTGCCGTTAATCCCTTTGCGCCCTATTCCGAGGTCCCTTAGCGGGTCCCTTCCTTAACGCCTGGTTTTACCAGGCGTTATGGACGGGGCCCGTTAAGGGACTTCAGAGCTAATATCGGTACCGCAAATTGCGGTACCGTTATTAGCTCCTTACCCCTTCCCATTGAGCCCTATGGAGGCTGAAATGGGAATGGGGAATGGCTTTTTCAATGGGGACTTACCGGTCCCGCAAAGGTCAGAATAGACCGGTAAGTCCCCATTGAACGAGGGCGGACTCGGTACCGGTATTGGAGGTAGTCCTGGCGCTAATAGCGGCATGACTACCTCCAAACTCGGAATGAAGCCCAATGTGTTTCAAAGCGCTTCAAGGCAGGGAGGGAACATAGGAAAAATAACAGTGAACATTCTTACAAGTCCTTGATACATTCAGAATGTGAAAAAATCAACTATCATAAACAGCCTGGTGACATTTCAGATAGTGCAAGTGCTAAGACATTGAAGAGGAGGAGGGGAGGGAGGGAGGGAGAATGAGACAGACAAAGGCGGCTACGTTACTATGCCTGACGACAATTGAGGTAGTGCCAGAATTTAACAAGAGGAGAGGGGTTGGGAGGGGATTGGAATAAGGGAGAAGGAGAGGAAAAGAACAAGCGACTATTGTACTAGGCCTGACGACAATTCAGATAGTGCTGGATGGGGCGGGGAGGGTGGGAACAAATGGGATTTAGGGAGGGGGGACAAACAAGCTGCTATCAAATAGGTCAGGAGAACACAAATGAAAGAGTAAGAGCAAATTGACAATGATAGGGAGGGGAGGAGGTGTGGGCAAGAGAATGAGACAGACAAGCGGCTACATTACTATGCCTGACGACAATTGAGGTAGTGCCGGAGTTTGACAAGAGGAGATGGGGGGGTTGCAGGGATTGGAGTAGCGGAGGAGAAGAACAAAACAAACGACTATCATACTAGGCCTGATGACATTTCAGATAGGGCTGGAGGGAGCGAGGTGGGTGAGAACAAAAGGTGGGGGGGGACAAACAAGTGGCTAGCAAACAAGTCAGGTGACATATTTGAGAAACATAAGTGCTAACGGTGGGGTACACAGACAGCATCACGGAGGGCAGGGGAGGGGGGACACATACCACATCACAGGGGGCAGGGGAGGTGGGACTCATACATCATCAAAGGGGCATGGGCAGGGGATTGGGGACACAGACAGCATCACAGGGGGCAGGGTGAGGGGAGGGGGGACACATACAACATCATGGGGTGCTGGGCAGGGGAGGGGGTCTCATATATCATCAAGGGTGCTGGGCAGGGGAGGGGGGACACATACATCATCACGGGGGCAGGGCAGAGGAGGGCGGATACATGCAGTATCATGGGGGCTGGGCAGGGGAGGGGGGATACATACAACATCGCAGGGGGCTGGGCAGGGGAGGGGGACACATACAAGATCACGGGGCGACACATACAAGATCATGGGGGACTAGGCAGGGGAGGGGGAGACATACAAGATCATGGGGGGCTGGACAGGGGAGGGGGGACTTATACATCATCTTGGGTGTTGGACAGGGGACGAGGACACATACAAGATCACGGGGGCTGGGCAGGGGAGGGCCGACACATACAACATCACAGGGGGCTGGGCAGGGGAGGGGGACACATGCAAGATCACAGGGGCTGGACAGGGGAGGGGGGACTCATACATCATCATGGGGGCTGGGTAGGGGACTGGACATACATACTACATCACGGGGGGCTGGGCAGGGGAAGGGAGACACATACAAGATCACGGGGGGCTGGACAGGGGAGGGGGGACACATACAACATCACAGGGGGATTGGCAGAGGAGGGGGACACATAGAAGATCACGGGGGATGGACAGGGGAGGGGGGCACATACAAGATCATGGGGGGCTGGACAGGGGAGGGGAGACTCATACACCATCACAGGGGGCTGGGCACGGGAGGGGGACACATACAAGATCACGGCAGACTGGGCAGGGAATGGGGGACACATACAAGATCGCGGGGGCTGGGCAGGGGAGGAGGGACATATACAAGATCACGGGGGGCTGCGGCAGCGTCCCTGTATCGGACAGGGAGCTGACAGGGGCCTTAGGAGTAGTCCTGGAAGGGAGGGCCGGCCAAGCCTGCCGGCTATCCCATAGCCCAGTAAGAACCTGGCCCCAGCCAAGCAGGCCAATCATCCATGACAAAGGCCCAGGCACTCCGGTGCACGCAGGGGCGGCCATGTTGGAATGGCCAACAAAGCACCAACAGTCACTTCAGCAAACACAGAAAAGGCTGGCAATTTGCAAATGCAGGCATTCAATCCGCTGCTCCGTCAACTATCGAAGACTTTCGAATGTGCACAGAGTTTGGCTTGACCCGTTGCAGGACCACTTCGATTCCACAATTCCTTTCCATTTGCAACCTTTCATTTGGATACCTAACAGAAACTTTGGAAGGAGCACGGACGTTGTGCCGGACCAATCTGTCTAAGGTATTGTATCATGGCTTCAAAGTTCAGTCACTAATCTGCTGTTTAAATTATATTTGCATTGCTTGTCACATACGCTTCATACACTGGTTTCTTCAGTTTTCTCTATACATTGTTGCTGCTTGCAACGTTGACTTCAACACAGACCGGTCTGGTAGCAGTCTCCCCAACTCACCGGCTGTACTGACTTCACTTGTGCTGCTGTGTGGTAGGCGCCAAACGATTCTCCCCGTCTTGACCATCGACCCGAGACAGCCCGAGTACCTCCGACACACAATGCATGATTCTTTAGCTTTAATTACGGCTCTAACGTTTCCTGTTATCGAAGGCTCATGAAAATTAAACTTTTTTTGGTGAAAAGGTCAATGGCACTTCCCTCCTTGCAATTCTCTTCGGTCTTGCAGTCTTTCGCCTTGTATTAAACTGACACCTTGAAACTGCTGCTTCCTCGTGTGCTTTGCCTTGGTTAGAGTGTGCTTTCGTGCTCCGCTTTTTATTTGTGTGGGGAAGTGTGATGGAAGTCGGGTGTGTGTAATGATCAGTAATTGCCTGACCCTGCCTGACCATTGTATTGGGACACGTCAGGTATACGGCTCGGGTGTTAGTCCGTTTTCTCTCACAGTGGGCTGTCAGTGGGAAAGTGTTTGTGTTGGAAAAGGGGGTGGGAGGTTCCTAAGTATCCTATCTGGTAGGATTGGGCAAAGGTGTTACAGGGAAGGGGACACAGCGTCTTGCCATCCAGTGGCCACATCCACTCCCCGAAGGCCCCTCATCCAGGTGATCCTCCCGCACTGGTCACCCCCAGGAACTGGATCCATAAGGATGGCTTTGTCCTGGCCACCTGGATGACAAATCCCTGGGGACTAGTTGGTGAGACACCTTCAGGTTTCTCACATCCACTTCCCCTATGCAATGTAGCTGCATCTGTTTCCCAAGGGAACCAAGAAAGGAAATCCTTGTTCCCTTGATCTTTGCCTTTTCGGTGCTCCACAGCGAAACAGTAGGGTTGCAGGTCTAAGAACCATTGCATGACTCTAGGGTTAGAAGCTTTCCGTTGAGGGGGCGCTGTTGCGCATGACAAAGAGAGAGGAGCTCCGATGACCCGCATCAATATGCACCTACAATCCTCTATTTAAGGGTATGTTACGCTGAAAATATGGTTTGCCTCAATTGCACAGCACCTGTACTAATAAACCGCCCTGATCTCATCGTGGGTGGCTGTCTGGGGAGCTCGCTGGATCACTGCGGGCCTGAGGGTGCACTGTCGGCAGTGCGCCCCTCATTCCTCACATCGTAAGTCTGCCGGAGCTGGCTGGCATGATACAAACACAGCCCTGGGATCACGACCACTTCACGGTCAACAGGAGGGACGCCTGCCTCATGGGGCACGAGATAACTAAATATATCCCTTCTGAGGAGCCACAGGTCAGTTCGGCCACCCCTCAGCCCCATGCGCCTTACTCCTGTGCTGCGCTACGCTGCTGCCATCGCTCGCCCCCACGGTCTGGGAGAGGTGCTTCCCAACCCTACGCGGCTATACAGAGAGCCTCCTGCAGTAAATGAGCGTGCAGCTGCTCCAACGCCATAAGCTGGAAACTGTGCAGTGCCTCCTGCATCTCCCTTAATTAAAGTACCAGCGCTCGGCACGGCAAATCCCACATTCTATGAAGAGCAGAACCAGCATTGACCGCCACCCCTGGTCCCTCTCAAATTATCGTGGGGGCCCACGGCCTTTATTACCTCGTTCACTGCTACTACACTTGGTCACTACCATGCACCCCTTACTCTCCTTGCAACATACGGCTCAAACGTATCTTTGATCAGTAAGACACTGTGCCTTTGCAAGCAGTGGGAACACACATAATTTGTCACCTTATTGTGTGCACTGCACTAAGATTTTTGCCTCCATTAGCAACTCAAGGCTGCTTCAAGGTGGAGAACGACAGCGTGATACCTCTGACAGCTAGCACAACCTACCAAATACAATATCCCTGCATACCACCCCGGGTGCCTCCTCCCTCAACCGTTTCAGGCTGCCAAATGCCTGTCTCTAGCACCCAGGACATAAAGCACCCTGTATCCTCACAGCTGCATCAACATTGTGTGCCCTTGGCCACATAGTATTTCCCATGCCACCTTCAAAGATCATAGCGGGCAAGGCAAGATCCACTTGCTGCATGGGACGACACAAAGTCCGGGACAATAGCCCTGGTTCCTGCCATTCTTCAGGGAGGGTTCCAGGTACACTTCTGCCTGTAAGAAGCGTTGCTGCAACTGCTGAGACTTACCACAAGAATGCAGGATACCACCCTGTTCTGACCTGATGGGTGAGGAGAGTCCACAGGCAGTGGTAACAGCGCCCAACCCACTGCCTCATCGAGGTGCTACACTGCATCCTTCACCCCCACTATTATCCAAGAGTGAAAGCTGAATACTCCCTGCATCCACTGTGATCCCACTGGAGTATAATACTCATTCACACCAGCTTCGGCACCCCCTCTTCTTCTTGAACAACTTGCATGAAGACTAGATTACCCCCTACACCCACTACAGGGGGCGTTCAGCCATCTCTGCTACCGCATCACCAGCTGAAATTCGCACCTGAAACTTGCGATGCTCCAGCGAGACCTGCTACCACCAGACTAATACTGCTGTCATCGCTACCTGGTCCATCTCCCTCCCGATTACCAGCTACACTTTCCCATCGGCATGACAGAGTAATGATGACCAAGGTAGCAGGGAAGAAGCAGAGCTTGATAAATAAGTTCACTAAAGCCACACCCAAGGCAGCAGATGGATATGAATCTGTGGAAGGTGCGACCGGAGGAGTATCTGAGATAGGCGAACCCAGTGAGCTTCACCGGGTGATGGAGTACATGCGAGAGGGATTGTGATGCTTATGAGCCAAAACAAAATGGCATTGGTCCATGGCCATTTTGGACACTCACTTTTAATCTGACTAATAATGCATAGGCCTTTTGGCAGGCTTTGCGAGCTCAGCAAAACATGCTGACAACTTGGTAGCGAAAACAGCAAAAGGTCACACAAATATTATTATTGAAGGAGCTCACTGCGGGGAATAGTTATGGTATTGTCAACTGAAGGACGAACTGGAAGGGAGTCAGAGCGCATTGCAGGTGCAGTGATAAGGAGCCCTGGGAATGAATGCGAGGAGAAGAGAGCTGGGTTTTTCCACTTCTGACAAGCTTTTTCCACTCTTTGCATCCTTCACTTATGATCTGCAATTAGGCCGAGGGCAGCCGTAATGGAGGTAGGCGGGGAAAATACCCCATAAGAATAAAGAGGCTGGTAAGCAAGAGGGCAGTCAGAACTTGGATTCAGACCCTGCTGTTGCGTGTGACCCCTTTGCCCACCTGCTGTGGGACTAAGCAGTGTTGTAGTGGCCAGGATGAAGGTGTCTTCAGTAATAGCGCTGACAATGACGTACATTCCAATCTATATCCAAATATAACTAACTACATGTTAACTTGTTGTTTTATATTCATATTCATGAATATCTAAGCATACCGAAGTATAGAGATATCTAAACTTGTGTCTAGTATAATATGTGGCCTATAACGAGCCTTTTATAATTATTTTCATTGGTTGTTATGAGTCTTATTGGTTGCCTATCTGAGTCCAACTGTTTAATGTGCAGTAGTGGCCGGGAACTGGTAACTCTGAGGTGCTCCCCAACGAGGGCCAGGTAAGAGCACAACAGGGATTCACCGCCATATACACAAAACTGAACAATATGAGTGGCACAACCAGCTCAATAAAATCCCGGATGGAAAAGTCTGATGTCTGTATAACGGAAGTGGAAACAAGAATGGGCACGACCAAAGACGAGGTTGCTGCCCTTAGAGCGGATGTCACCTCGCTCTCAAAACAGGTACTATCCATTGGCAAAAGGAATGAGGATCTTGAATCCCGATCAAGGCGCAACAACCTGCGGATAATAGGGATACCGGAGATAAACATTTCATGGTCAGTGGAGAAATTTGTTGAGCACACTCTACTCTCCTTGCTGGATGCACCAGAATTATCACCACAATTTGCAATAGAACGGGCCCGTCAGACGCTCGCCCCCAAGCCCAAACCCGGTGCTCCACCTCACCTAATCATAGCCTGAGTACTTAACTATCGTGACACAGACACGTTGCTGCGGGTGGCAAGAGCAAAGGGCGAGTTGCTACTGGGCTCCAACAAAGTACACTTATATCCTGATTTCTCGATCATTGTTCAGCAGGGACATAAGACCTTCACTTCCACGAAGAAGCGGCTCTGTGACCTCAATGTGAAATATTCCATGCTTTACCCAGCCAAACTGTGAATTGAACACAGCAACAAAGCGTATTTTTTCACTACCTGAGGAGGCTATGAAGTTTTTAGATATCCACTTTCCTGGCTGACCCCAGATAATATATTACTTGGGTCCCATTGTCGACCACTCTCTGAAAAGATTCTGACAGTGGGCGACAAACACCTATATACCCATCTGAATTTCCCCCGGAGTTGCCATTGACATCACCATTTAGCTTCTGTATACTTGGGAAGTATCGACCCGTAACCTGTTTTATTTAAAATGTAAGCTATGCTGTCTAGATGCCGGGCTGAGGCCGGCAGACAACCCCCCATTCAAAGTTACAAAAGTTGTGGGGATGTTGGGGTAGGGACAATCATTCCTCTGAGGATGGGTGTAGGGGTGGTTGGTATGCGGGTCGGTTATACAAACAATGATTGACATGATTGTGTTTGTTGATAACATGCAGGGCTATATAGTTATAGCTCATTGTACTGCCTGAAACTGGCCCCTTTAGGGCACAAGGCCTATTTTATGCTTCGTGTTGATGGGGTTAGAGCCATTGAAACTCATGAGCTGGAATGTGTGTCGTCTGGGCAATCCAACAAAAATGCGACACTTATAGCTATATACTGAGCAACACGGCAGCACATCCTGCTTCCTGTTTCTACAAGAAACACATGCATTGTCTGCAGGCTGTGAGAGATTTGCAAGAAGCTGGAACACACAACGTTATTTCATTGCATACTTAACTCAATGTAGGGGTGTTATGACAACCCTGAATTTTACCCAGAGGTGTTCGAACTGCTGGCGTTATACCCCCTAATATCAGTATTATGGGGGCAGGGGGGACTTCAACACAATATTGGACGAAGACCTTGATAGGTCCGGAAGTAGTTCCCGACAGTTAACCAGTGCTGCTCAGACGATACGAGAGTGCCCAATTGACCTCGAAATGTTAGATGCCTGGAGAATGCTCAACCCAACATCATGCAAATACTCTTACTATTCCACAGTACACGACTCTCACTCCTGGGTAGACATGTGGTGGTTATCTGGTGCCCTCATAACCCACCTTGGCGACGCTGACATACTAGCTAGGACCTTCTCAGACCACTCCCCTATCGCAATGACGTGAACACTGGGTGACACACTAGGCACTAAAAGAGTATGGAGATTTAAGCCACAGGCACTACTAGATCCTGTCTTTGAGTAAAAAAAGGTGATGGGTGTGGATGAGTACTTCGAAATAAACATGGGCTACGTGGGTACATGGGCGACTCTGTTGGAAGCTTTTAAAGTCTATGTGCGGTGCATGGCCTGGCCACTCAGTCGAGCCTGCTCAGGGCGATACGGCGAGACATTCATACTAGCAAAACTAACCTAAAATGGATGGAATTACAGTATGCGTCCACACCTAGTGTTGCCGCCCTGGGAGAGATATAGGCTGAACTTGACAGATTTCATACACATGCTGACAGAGAATTGAAATTTCTCGACAAACCGGGCTTGGCAAGACAGTTTGGAGAGGGCGAACGCCCTGGCAGACTGCCTGCTAGGATTGCACGGCAAGCCATAAGTAGCCGCCATATCCCATTCGTGGGAGACTCGACTGGAGCACTGGTCCACACCTCACCTGAGGTGAACAAGGTATTTCCTCCTTTTACGCCACACCATATGCAACTCCGACACAGCAATCGTCCCAGAGATAGACGCATACTTAGATAATTTGCCATTATCATTACTGTCCAATGGAACGAGGAAGATTCTTGATCGACCAATCTCCTCGGACGAGATCTCCACTGCCATTGAATCCCTCCCACCTGGTAAGACCCCGGATTGGACGGCCTCACTATGGACTCCTTCAAGCATTTTAAATCCCACCTTACCCCTCGATTCACTGTTCTATGGGAAGAATCCTGCACATCAAAAACACTCCCCCCACGCTATGCAAAGCCATGATAACGGTCCTACTAAAACCTGACAAACCAGCCGAGCAATGAGAGTCCTACCATCCCCTCTCCCTCATGAACTCAGACGTTAAAATATTTGCCAAAGTCCTAGTACTCAGGCTGGCCCCGTATTTGAGACACATTATCCACCCTGACCAATCTGGTTTTGTTACCGGCCGCTCCACTGCGCTCAATCTAAGAAACCTTTTCAATGTCCTAGCCCAGATAGACCCAACAACACAAGCAGTTGCTGTGGCTCTTGACATTCGAAAGGCCTTCGACTCGGTCTCCTAGCAGTTTATGTGGGCAGTATTGCATGAATACAACTTTGGGTCTCGATTTACATCATGGGTACAACTTCTGTATACATCACCCACTGCTAGAGTAAACATAAATCGGTCACACCCAGCTTCCATAGACATTTGCAGGGGATCCGACAGGGATGCCCATTATCTACCTTAATATTTGCTATTGTGATGGAACCCCTTGCAGATGAGATCCAGCATAGACACGCCCAAAGGGGGATCAGACCCTTGGACAAACCCGAAATTATCATGGATGATGATTGATCCTTCGGGACTTTACCTGGACTTCAGGTCAACTGTGCCAAATCCAAACTATTCCCTCTCACTAATGCTCACTAATGCTCCACCCGACCTCATGGGATTCGTCTGGACACCTTGGGAAATCAAATACCTAGGGATTGTCGTAGCTCGCCACCCAACGCTACTCCATGCCTGCAACTATGGGATATATCTACCAAAACTTACAGCCAAGCTTTGCGCCTGGGTGAAGCTCCCACTCACCATAGCTGGTCATGTGGCGCTCCTTAAAATGATTACCCTCCCGAAGCTATTGTACTACTTTTTGAACATACCAATGTGGCCTGGCAATGCATTATTTGCAACACTGAAGGTGTTGATTAATAACTTCTTATTGCACGCAGGAGCGGTCCGGCTGAAATGGGATACACTAACATGACCCTACATACAGGGCGGACTCACCGGCCCAGTTTTTGGATAATACTGGCTAGCAGCACAGGAGTACTATGCAGCGTATTGGTTCGACCTTGACACACTTCATCCACATGTAAAAATTGAACGTCACGCGGTGGGCACTCGAGACGTGCGCTCACTGATACTACCACGGTTGTGGAAAGACCCTGCAGCCTGTAACCCCATTGCTGTGACAGCACTGGCTTGGGGTAAAATATGGAGGATGCTAGACAACCCCCACTTTACACTGTGATTTACTGCTATGGATCTTCTTCCTGTCATTCCCTAAAATAAATAGAGCGGCTGTACGACAATGGACAATGGATAGCTATACAACCATGAGGGATGTTTACAACATGGGGTCCTTTATCACGCTTCAAGATCTGCCAGGGCCCACGCGTACACTCTCCTTGCACTGGTCGCAATATGCAGGACTCCATTGTGATGTTAAGACAGCTTGGTCTGAATTCCCTACACTGCCCTTTGAGGAACCATTACTGGATATTGTTATGGGGGTACCTCTGTGCACGGTGGAGTATCCAGGCTGCAATGCCGTGGCAACAAACCTCTCACGAAACTCTATGAAGCTTGTGCCAAAGACCTAGCTATAGATATCACTGACAAGATGTGGGAGGCTATGTGCCTGCAAACGCAGACTGTTTCATTTAACTCCAGGTTTCGACTAATACAATTCAAGGTCTACACAGGTTCCACTACACCGCTGCCAGATTGCACCTCTTCGCTCGCACCCACCCCGGCCAGTGCCCCAGGTGTCGCTCTGACGAGGAGAGATATCTTCACATGCTGTGGGACTGCCCCAAACTGAGGACCTTCTTGGGGGAGGTGTACGCTACTATGACCACGATATTTAGTTGTACCATCTAACCCACCCCACTAAACTGCTTATTTCGCAGGTTCGAGCAGCTGCAACACAGCTTTCACAAACTGGCGAGTCTTATTATGCAGCTGGCAATTAGATGTATATGTTACTATGGCTGCGCCCCACCCCTCTGTCCAAGTCACACTGGCTACGAGCCGTCACATGGGCCTCTGATCAAGAGGAGCGCTGGTCCTTGTTGCAACCCATGAACTGTACACCAATAGACATTTGGCCCCCATTCCGCAATTATTTATTGTCTACGCAGGTGAACACTTGAAACAATAGGAACACTCTGAACAAGTATTAGCTCTCCCTCACCCTGTTATCACCTTTCAGACATTCTGTATGTATTCATGCTACTATTTACTACATGCCATACCTCGATCTGTACCAAACCAACATGAGCAATAACACATGTAAGATTATCTTTCAGTTTATACTGCTGCTACTTTTATCTTTTGTTGTAATGTCAAGCACCTTATGAATAACATTTTCTTTTTAAAATAAGCTTTCCGTTGGCTAATCCAAACTAGTGCAGAATTATCCATGACGAGTGTGAACTTCGTTCCTAGGAGGTAATATCTAAGGTGGGTAATGGCCCACTTAATGGCAAGGGCCTGTAAGGAAGGCATGGTATCAACAGTAAGATAGACACAAGTGACCACATTTCAGTGGTGTTTATTGAACTTCAAAAAGGGTTGTAAAATGCCTATCTAAACCTAAATCTAAAGATTGGAGCAAGCTACGACCATCAAATAATAATAACTCAGTCCTAGTAGTGTTTGTCAAAATAAAATGCCCTATACTAATAAACCTATTGCCAATCCTTACCTCTAAATACAAATAGTGTGGGAAACAGTGTTAGCAAAAAGAAAGACGTGCTCACAAAATGATATGTCAGGATGTTCAGGCTGTTGGCCTCCCTTCCCCACGTTTTTAGCACAGGACAATGTGGTTCACTCGAGCATAGCACAATCTCTGGCTTCTTTAGCACGAGGATACAGTTCAATCATTATTATCAGGGCCTTCTGTGCCCAAGTCTCTTTGCCTCTAAAAATCTCTTCAGGCAGAGGGCCTGATGCGACTAAAACAAAACAATACTTTTTTTCCTCTTTCAGATTTTCACAAATACGCAATTCAGGTGATTCGCTATTCACCCAGGATCCCCCTCAGACGGGCTCAGATCCTCTAGATTGTCCTAAGTGTCTCCCTGTCAGATGAGAATGTGCAATCTCTAGTACGATCTTCCTGTGGGTTTTGGGTATTACTAAGAACTTCTGTGAATATTTCCTTTCTATACAGTAATCTTTGATTTAGGAAGAAAAAAGGACTTCCCTTCTCTAATCCCTCCCCTTTGGGAATTGCTTGTAAGAAAGCCTCAGTGAGGGCTGGATCATTTCGCTGGGCGAAGGCTAGGTCTGGAAAGATGGTAAGTTCTTCTTCCCTTTTCTCTTCAGTGGTAGATGGTTCATCAGCTTCCCCAAAGCCTAAGGTACTGCTCTCAGTATCATCTGGTTCACCCCCTCTAAAATGAGGAAATAGAGCCCTTTCAAGAATTCCTTGTGCAATTTTGACCCCACAATGTACTTCATATGGAATCTCACCATGGTTCTGTAAGAGAAGCTTTATGTTTCCTCAGAGGTCGGGATATATGATGCCTGCTAGAACGTCTAGGCCAAACTTCCATGCCAGGCCAGATTTTGTGGCCAATCTTATGTAACACCCAGGATGGGGTATCAAAACTAAGTGTAACGCTCACCTGATTCCCACAGAGGCGCCGACCTGTTCTGGACTGCTACGACCTCTTCTAAGGTGATGCGCAGGACTCGGAAGACGGACTCGACCGGACCCCCAAACCTCGCCTGTCTGGCCCGTAGAAGAATACTTCTGTAGATGGAAAAGGGGATTAACTGTCTGCTGGATAATGTGTCGGATTTCCCCCTTCCCCCTCTCACACTCCTCGAACCCCCTCCGCGATTCCCCGTAGAGTCTCACCTTAGAGTCTGAAAGGACGAGCTCTCCATCCTGCTTCCGATGCAGGGGCGTGTTGATTTCCAGTTACTTCACTGGATCTCGGGTTTGGTGAGTATTCAACTCCGCTTGACTTTTCCGATATGAGGCCGTAAGTATTCAGTTGCAAAAGTTCAAGCCTTAATTGTCCGTTGTCCTTTTCTCTATTTTAGATGCAGGATGAAGAATCCGCGTAGAGGAATGGATTCGCCGAAGGTAAACTCTGGTGAGTCTTTTTGATGGATGTTCCCTTAGTGATCTTGCTTTCACCCACTAATGCGTGTGTCTTTTTCCCCTTAGGGGCCGGGGTACGGAAGTGCCAAAGAAGCGGCGCCGACCCGAGGTGAGGAAAGATTGTCCCAACAATAATCAGGTAAGTCTTAAGGTGGAAGAATCAGGCCTTCCTCAATCTGTTCCTTCGCTCACCTTTGTTTTGTCTCTTTTTCTCCTTAGGCGCTGAAAGGCGACGGATGGTGCCAATGGTCGCTGAAAAGCCCGAGGGCGCCTCGTGAAGGTGAGTGGAACGCGGCGCTGCAGCGAGCGATGCAATACGCTTCTAAAAATAATGTCTTTTCTCAGGATCGTCGGAGTGATGGTTCCAGACTCCGGATGGAGGTAGGTAAAGTTCAATTATTCACCTTTCTCTCCTTTCCTTCCTTTTCAGGTGTTCCAGGTTGCAGGCGGGCGTGGCTGGAGCAAGGATGCATTAGCAGACACGGTGAGCGTCCAGCTGCTAGATGCAGAACAACACGAAGCGTGAGCTGCTGTCTGGGCGTGGTTTAAATAGCCCCCAAAGTAGTTCCGGGTAAGTATTCTTCCTCAGCCACGCCTGAGTGGTACAATAGTCCCATAGGTAAAATAGTCCCTTTCAGACCTCAAGGAGGTCTGGATCCGGCAGCATGGTATGCATCAGGTAAGTCCATCCAAGCACTCCCATAATGAAGCTGGCGCCTATGGTGCCAGGACTGATGCCTTCTACGAGCCTGGCGCCAAAGGCACCAGGACAATTTCCAAAGAGCCCCTATAAGGGGTTGCTGGGGTCCCTCCCTGGGGACATGATGTCTGCTTTCGGGGACGCTGGGCCTGAACTGGCTTCCCGGGAGTAGGCATCATGACACTAAGTCTGTGGGAATCATACCTCTTTTCCCTGGAGGGATAGCTTCTCTGCTGATACAGATATCTAAGCCTATTGATGTTTTTGTGGCAACAGAGGGGCCTGAGGCTCTATGACTAAGTTTCTGGAATTTTAGGGTTCGCCAATTTGTTTCAATTGAGTCACATGTCACTCCTGACACCCCATGTAATGAAGGCATGGTATCAACAGTAAGACAGACACAAGTGAGCACAGTTCAAGGGTGTTTATTGAACTTAAAAAGGGTTTGAAAAACACCTATCTAATCCTAAATCTGCAGATGGGAGCAAGCTACAACCATCAAATAATAATAATGCGGTCCTAGTGGTGTCTTGTCAAAAGAAAAGAGCCTATACTAATAAACCTTTGCCAATCCTTCCCCCTAAATACAAATAGTGTGGGAAACAATGTTACAAAAAGGATAAGAAGTGTTCACAAAATGATGTGTCAGGATGTTCAGGCCGTTGGCCTCCCTTCCCCATAGGTAGGTACACTCGAGCTTAGCACTGTCTCTGGCTTCTCTAGCACGAGGATACAGTTCAATCATTAGCAATGGACCTTATGTGCCCAAGTCTCTTTGCCATTCAAAGTCTCTTCATTCAGAGGGCCTGATGTGACAAATAAGCGATAAATTCTTTTCTTCTTTCAGATTTTCACAAGTACTCAATTTCTTAGGTGATTCACTATTCATCTCGGATCCCGCTCAGCCAGGCTCAGATCCTCTCAGCACAATGTACTTCACCTTGGATCCCCCTCATCCAGGCTCAGAACCTTCTCTTATCACAATGCTTTCAATCTCGGGTGTCTCTGTTGACCCCGGTTCCCCCTCAGCCAAGCTCAGATTCCGGATCCCCCTCAGCCAGCATCAGATCAACTTCATATACTTTTCATCAATTATCGAAGACTTTCAAATGTGCACAGGGTTTTGTTTGACCCGTTGCAGGACCATTTCAATTTCACAATTCTTTATCACTTTTCACATTTACTACCTTTCAGCTGGATACCTAACAGAGACTTTCGAATGAGCACCCACATGGTAGCGGACCACGCTGCTTACAGTATTGTATCCTGGCTTCAAAGTTCAATCACTCATCTGCTGTTTAATTATGTTTGCATCACTCGCCACATACGCTTCATACACTGCTTCTCACAGGTTTCCCCCTTTCTCGCCTGTTTTTGTTGTCTGATGACTTCTTTAGGAGGAGTCTTCTTTCGTATGGTTCGGGTCTTATACAAGCCCGGTCGGCCGTCCTCGGCTTCCAGTGTTTGTTCAGCTTCGATGTCCGGGATCAAGGGAAAACTCCAGGAAATTCAGAAAAAGGATATGGAGCATGCGGAGGCGGTGCAGGGATTCCGGGAAGGGCTGGATAAGAAGGAGGAAAGGTAGATTGGAAGAAGGGGTTCCAGGAACCAGGAAACAACAGAATAATACAAGGGAGAGTACGGAGCATACGTCCGGTCACAGCTAACAGCAGCGTTGAGACGCGCGGGGCCGCTGGGGTGTAGCCTCTTTATAGAGTAGGCTGCGTAGAACGTGAAGACTGGTGAGCAGCGTTCTGAGCTTGCAGCCATGTTGGTAGTATTATGGAGTGTAATCCCTGACGTGTCAGGGACCAGGAGGCCCAGAAAGGGCGAGTTTGATGGTTCATGACACTGCTCTCTTCAGTTTTCACAATACAATGATTGCTGCTTGCAACCATGGCTTCAACACAGACCGGTCTGGTATCTTTCTCCCTAACTCACCGGCTGTGTTGACTTCATTGGCACTGCTTTATTGTAGGAGCCAAGGACAGTACCACGGCAGCAAACGATTCTGCCCACCTTGACTATAGATGCGGGAGTACCTCCGGCACATAATGCATGATTCGTCAGCCTTGATTTCTGGTCTTATGTTGCCTATTCTCGAAGGTTCATGAAAGTAACGGTCTTTTGTTGAAAAGGTCAAGAGCACTTCTCTCCTTGCAATCCTCTTAGATCTTGCCGTCTTTCGCCTTGTATTAAACTGCCATCTTGGAACTGCTGCTTCCTCATGTGTTTTGCCTTGCTCAGAGGGTGCTTTCATGCTCTGCCTGTTATCCGTGTGGGGAAGTGTGATGGAAGTCAGCTGTGTGTAATGATCAGTAATTACCTGACCATTGTATTGGGACATGTCAGGTATATGGCTCGGGTGTTAGTCCGTTTTCTCTCACAGTGAGTTGTCCATGAGAAAGTGTTTGTGTTGGAAATGCAGAGGAGGCTTGAGTCCCTAAGTATCCTACCTGGTAGGATGGGGTAAAGGTGTTACAGGGAGGGGGATACTGCGTCTCGGCACCCAGTGTCCCACTTTTACTCCCTGAAGACCCCTCCACTTCCTCTAGTCTTTCCGATGGTTATTTATACAGAAATGCTTCTAATCCAAATTAGGTGCTACCAAGGTACAAGTAATATTTGCTTACTTGTCTTGTTGTCCTGGTAGCTAGTCTATTTTAGCTGGCCTTGAGGATTGCCAGCTTGCTTTCGAAATACTGGGAGAGGGATTAAATGTATTTGCGGGTAATTGCCACGTTTAAACTTAACCCGCTTTTCATGTTTCTTCTAATCTGCAAGGAGTTATGTTGCATAAGGCTCTCCCTATTATTGCACTCTCATACCCTTCTGGTGTTGCCTTCTCGAGTGTGTCACTCTTTGACCTGCTCACCCCCTCCCTATAGGAATTGTACCTCGCGTCTGGTGCCCATTTACAATTGTTGATCTATTTCTATGCAGCTACTAGGGAAGTGCTTTCCTTTCATCAACTTCTATGAAGCCCCTCGGAAAATGGTTTCCCCTCTTTCCCTGCTGCCTTTGATTACACAACGCTGCAAACTTTCTTTCATTGCGTTCTTCTTGAAACAATGGGCCTCATTCTCAGTCTGGCGGTAAGGGGTTAACGGCACCGGTAAGAATGCCGGTGCCGTTAACCCCCTACCGCGCATTCCAAAGTCCCTTAGCGGGTCCCACTAAGGTCGGCTGGTTTTATTTGCGGCCCCGTTATTAGCTCCTTCCCCATTCCCATTGAGCCCTATGGGGGCGCAAGGTTGGAATGACCCGGTAAGTCCCCATACCGAGAACCCAGACCCGGTATGCGGTATGGGGGTAGCCATGGTGCTTATCGCACCATGGCTACCACCATACTCGTAATGAGGCCCAATGTCTCTTTGTTGTTCAGGCTTATCCCAGTACCTCTATGACGTTCCTCGCCTTACCGCTATGATACAATGTTTCTCTCCAGCAAAGCGCTGTGATTTCCGCCCTTCTTCTCTTTTGTTCTGGGGTTTTTAATGAAAATGAAAAGGGGACTGAAACTTTGTATCTGAGGTTTCAATCCTTTTGCCTCTAGAAGCAGTCTCCTCGTCCCAGTTATTTAAGGTGATGGTTTCACTTCACAACAATACACCCATAGGGTATATTTGGATTTGACTTGTACAACTGGATGGAAGATTGTATTAACTTCCTGGGTTTTGGTGTGGGAAATTCATTTCTTACCCTTAATTCCGTGACAAAATCATCTGATTCGTCACATACCCTTTCCCACAAGGCAGAGGCTCCCCCATCTAAAACTGGTTCCGGGTTCTCTCAGAGTGGTCATGCTGATGTTCGTTCCCTCCTCCCAGGACCAAGCGGGTATATCCTCCACCAAATCATCTTCATCCCATTTATCAAATGGTGAATATGTGGTTTGTATGCAATAAGGTCTTGAAAGATTTTATTGAAATTTGGGAAGTCAGTCCCCATTATTCTTTCCTCCGGAAGTCCTGGCATTACAGCTGTATTCATCGTTTCCTAGTGGTCACAAATTTTAATTACCAGTGGGGTTTTGTGAAACACTTCTTGTTCTCTGTGGACACAGGTGATTTGAACTGGGTCCGTTCCTGGTAATTATTCCTGATAAATGAAATCCAGCCTAACGGCTGTTTGTCAGCTACCAGAATCCACCATAGTAATTACTGGGATGCCATTTACTGTGGCCTTTTCATGGGTTTTTACTGGGGTAGGTAAGGAAAGACAATTTGTGATATCAACTGTTTCATAGTCTTCCTGTGTCTGTATGTCCTCCCAGGGACTCCCCGACATCCAGTCAATCTGCATAGGTTCTTCCCTGCTGTTTTTCGGACAGTGTCTGGCCAGGTGCCCCTTTTTGCCACAAGAAAAGCATAAAACAACAGGTGGTCTTTGTTCCTCAGTTTTCATCCCTCCCAGGGATTTAGGGGGTGATAACCTTTCTTCAGGTTCTTTAGGCTGGGAATGTAAGGTTCTGTGAGTAATTTCCAGTGGGAACCGTCTCAGTCTGGGTTTCACATCTATGGATAGGGTAGAGCAGGGAGCCGGTTTTGTTTCCCGAAGGACTTCTTCTGTTTTGTGTGAAGCTCTTAGCTATTTATTAGCTTCTGAAAAGCTTTGAACTGTTTCTATGGCAACAGTTAGAGTTGGTTTTGTCAGCTGTAATATCACTTTTTGTAGAAACAGCAGTAAACTATTAATACACTGTTCGAGGGCTAAGGCTTCAATAATTTCATTTCTGGTTTTCTTCCCCAACCACAAGGACAAGGTGTTCTGTACCCGGTCTCCTAGTTTCACTGGAGTTTCTCCTGGGGCGAGTTTTAGGTCTCAGAATGTATTCCGGTTAAAGTTTCCGTTGGACTGACCCACTGAAGTAAGCCCTCCTTGATGTCAGCAAAGGTCGTAGTTCGCAGGGGATTTAGGCTTTGATACGCCATTTGAAATTCTCCCTTTAGTAGTGGTGCCAAGTAGCATGTTTTTACTTCCTCATTCCACCTAAACTTTTGGGGCAACCGTTCAAGGTCCAGGAAGAAATTTCCCAAGTCCTCCCCTTCCTGATAAGGTTGTAAAATCCCATGGGGTAGTGTTAGGTTTAGTAAAATCACTAACCTGAGGTAGCAGAAGAAGTCCTCACAAAGAGAGTAGGAGAATCCCTGTTCCTGTCTGACCTCTGAATGTAAACAGAAGGTCATGCAGAAACAGGGAAAACCCCTTTAAGACGGGGAAAAAAACCCTGGGAGTTGTTTGGGTCCGGTATTCAGGCTGGTCTGGATTTGCGTGAAAGGTGAGTAGAGTGGTCCTCCTTGTTAGCGTAATTCCTGCCCAGGAAGATTGAGGACTAGGTCAATTCCCATAGAAAGATGGTAATAGGGTTAGCCAAGAAGTTGTAGGAAGGAGTGACAGCCATCAGGAAATGTTTAGGTAGAATCAATAGATGGCAAGGAACTCATCGACAAGAAAGTGGCAACCACGACTGAGGAACTCTTCGGAATACAGGAGGTGATCGGAAGAGTCAGCATGGAATTACGCCTTTGTAAATGCAGAAAGGCTAGGAGCATGGGGGATGAGAAGTGGCAACCATGTTTGCAGACACGCTACAGTGCAAATAAGGCACACTGAATCGTGGACATGGAGTTATGCCTGTAGGGCATAGAGCGGAAGGTCTTAGAAGGAAAGGCAGTGGCATGGATACAAAGGGAGAGAGCGGGAAGAGTTGGAAAGGTTGAGCGGGAAATGCCTGAGGTATACTAGAAAAAGACACAGATAGAGAGACCGGCTAGCAGCAGGAGAAAGCGGGAAAGAAATACCGGTATCGAGAAGGACTGTAGTATTCTTCAGCGACGTGGCGAAGAATCCAGGAGACATGCTACAGAAAGTAGCAACGCAGCGAAAGTGGAAGCACTGCGTTATATATCTGCGACTCCCCCTGCTGGAGTAAGAATGAATCTAGTCAGATACTTGACTGGAATTGTATGGCAGTTCTCGGCGACCATCTTGGAGGAGGCGGTTGGAAGGTGCTTCAATGTAATTTCCATGCATGCCAGAGTCTCCAGGAATGGTGGTTCCTGACAGGTAGTACTGGTCGGTGGTAGATGGCTGGCACTCTCTCAAGACCTTCCTGGAACCTTTGTTCAGCCTGAATTTGGTGGTCAACTAGGCGCTGTATTAAACTCTATAAAGTGGCCATGTTCTCAGACTTGGTTCCTCGACAACTGAGCTAGGTTCTGAGACAAAAAAGAATATTTCTTCCTCGAATCTCCTAGTCAGCTGGTTGAGTCCAAGAGGTCCTTCCAAGAGGTTTTCCGTAATACTCCCCTTCAATGGGTATGTCCTCTGAAGCTACCCTGGTTAGTTCTTTTCTGGGTCTCCGGAGACTAGGTTTTATCCCCAATAGCCCAATGGGGGGCAAGTCATCCCTTTACCCAACAAACAGGTTAAGTTTGCTATTGGGACCTATCGCATAGTCTGAGAGTTTGGTGTTGTCTGCTAGAGGTGGTCATTTAAAGAGAGGTTTCTATTGAGACCTGGGAACTTGTGTTCTTTGAAACACCAAATGTTTAAGGGTTGTAACGATTCCACTAGAGAGACTTCAATCGGAAACTCCCGTCCACAAAGCTGTTTAATAGTCAGGAGCATAGATGGTTTGCGACCGCAGGTGTTTATGGGTAGTTGGGGGTTCCATGGTTTGTGTCAGCTAGGATACAAATCACACCCTGACACCATATGTGAGAAACCAGATTATAAGAGATGGACACAGTGGTGCGCTTCACAATGCTTTTTATTTAAATAATAAAGGGGATTGGAGAAATGCTTTCCATGTCCTAACTCTATGTAGGGATTTCCCTGCCTCAACAAAACGAACTAATGGACCCGTCTTTGCCAGGATGTCCAAAGTAAATGTTCACAGTCTTGTGTCCAAAACCTATTCTGTCCCTCACACTTAATATGCCACATAAGTAATTATCGGGGGAAAAAATAAACAATAATTGGCTATCTTCTTGCAGCTTTCACACCCAATATCTTAGCAGTAGATAATCTGTGCCAGTGGGACACTGCCCTTCCCTTGTCTTTCCAAGTTGTTAAGGCTTTGGAACCCACTATGCTATGGGAACACTCACCTCCCCTGGTCTTTCCCTTATGCCAAGGGGGAAAATCCACTTTGCCTGGTCTTTCCAGTGGTTATTAGGGTTTGGCAGCCCGTTTTGCCAGGGAGACACTCCCTTTCCCTGGTCTTTCCATTATGCCAAAGGGGAAAATCCACTTCCCCTGGTCTTTCCAATGGTTATTTATAAAGAAGTGTTCCTAATCCAAATAAGGTGCTACGAAGTTACAAGTAATATTTGCTTACTTGTCGTGTTTTCCTGGTAGGCTAGTCTGTTTTACCTGGCCTCAAGGATTGCCAACTTCCTTTCCAAAATTACCGGTAGAGGCATAAAGTGCTTTCCTTTCATCGACTTGCATAAATCTGCTCGGAAAATGCTTTCCCCTCTTTCCCTACGGCCTTTGATTACGCCACGAGCCAAACTTTCCTTTGTACCGTTATACTTGAAACAATGTATCTTCGTTGTTCAGGCTTGTTTCCACACTTCTATGACATTCCTTGCGGGACTGCGGTGATACAATGTTTCCTTCATTTCTTCCCCTTCTACTGCTGCTACCGTTTATACAGTCCCTGCATTCACAACGACAGCCACTGCTACTTTTATTATTTCCACTTCTGTAGCAGTTTGTGTAGCGGCTTTTATATTGGTTCTCCCCTCGTGAAATGTCCTACCTCCATTGCCATCACCTGCAGAGGAATAGTCCTCTATCTATGACAGTAGAAGTGGGCTGCGTCCCACGTGATACTAGAGGCGGGGTTTACAGCCTCTGGGGGGCAGTCAAGAGAAATAAAGAAAGCTATCAGACGTATATTGCCTCCGCTCCTGCTTTATTACCTGCGTCTACTCATAGTGAGTTATTGATTCATTCTTGATATTAATCATACCTGTTTTCACTCTAACAATGGCGACGAGGTTTCTGTAATCCAGTACCGGAGCACACATGGAAGTCCGGCCAGCCGTCAGCTCGAGATTCCGGGACTTCAGCCGCATACTCTACTGCTCCAGAGCCGTTCACGAAGCACGCGGCACTTCATCACCGTCAAGTAAGAGCCCCGTCTTCTAGAGAACCACTCACTGCCAGCACGGTGCTGCCGATCCACGTGCCACGCGCGCCACGTATCACACGTGGTACTCAGCTGAAAGAGCACGCGTATGCCGTTCTGGTCCTATCAAGCACTGCACGCGTGCGGAATTGCACCACGCTTTACTGCCATTCTGTCTCAGGCCTACATCCAGGCCTACGTCCAGGCCCAGCACGCGCGAAGCTCCATCGCGCTCTTCATTACTACGCAACACACCAGCATCAAAGGCTTGCCACGTGTGCGATCATCCCATAGCACGCGAGGGCGGGTAACTACAAGGCAAGTCTCCAAGACGTTATCTGCGCAGGAATAAAAAGCAAACATGTCGGAAGACAACTCGGAAAGAGATATTCTGAGCCCCTCCTCCAGTTCCACGCCCCGTCAAGCCACTCACAAAGATGACTGTGGCTCAGAATCGTTACAACTACTGGCTGTGCCGCCTTTCGACATATCAGACACAAGTAGCCTTGCTCCCAGATGGGCCAGATGGCTAAAAGAACTGCACGTCTACATAGATGCGTCAGGGGTAAGGGAGGAGCGCCGACTCAGGGGTATCCTACTCCACTCTCTAGGACCTGTGGTACGTGACATTGTTTTCGAAATGCCTGAATCCACCACAGACACCTTCCAAGGTATCATCGATGCTTTGAATGCCTACTTCGCACCCCTGCGAAATGTCGACTATGAACGTCATATTTTCCACACCTCCACACAGGACAGCAGTGAAAACTTGGACAGTTTTGTAATGCGTCTTAGAAAAAGAGCGAAATATTGTGATTTCGATAGATACTCAACGGAAGAAGCAATAAAGTCTCAAACCATTGCCCGCTGTGCATCTCAAGAATTCAGGAAGAAACTATTGCAAAAGAGCAGGACATTAGAAGAGATACTACAACTTGCTCGAGCGGACGCTGCTCTCATGCAGCAGACTGAATCACTAGACAACATCAAAATCACCCAGTCTGCCTCCACGGCATCGATGTGCCCCATCAGAACATCCAAAGAAGCACCACGTCTCACTGAACAAAAGAAGTGCTATAGGTGCGGTTTCAAATATCCTCACGTCGGCCCATGTCCTGCCATAGGACACAACTGTGACAAGTGCGGAGGTGAAAACCATTTCCAATCCGTATGCAGAAACATAAATTTCTTTCCGTCCACCAAAGTGCACCGGGATACGAGGAGGTCAGACCGATCTCCAGCTAAAGAAAGCCCGAGATCTCGCAGGAGACAATCACCCAACAGATCCAGACACCCATCGCAAAGCTCATCCCGCGACACGCCACGGGAAGGGAGAAGGCGGGAGGAGAGAAGAGAATACGCGAGCAGGAGACATTCCAGACAAAAGATTAGACACCTAGAAAGTTCGCCTCTCAGAAGGCGAGACTCATACTCATCCTCATCCAGTGGGGACAGGAAAAGGGGATATGTGCACGCAATTGGAAACAGCATAGCCACGGAATACAGTCCCACGCTGCTACTACAACTAAACGGACAAAACAGAGAATTCCTGATCGACACAGGGGCAACAGTTAATGTCATAAATGATGAGACCTACACAAGACTCAACCACAAGAAGTCACTAAAGAAATCAGACACATTGATATACTCTTATGGCTCAAACACGCCTCTCAATTGCCAAGGAATGTTCACGGCACACTGTCAGTACAAAGACAAGAGTCAGAAAATCAAAATATACGTCATAAAAGGAGACGTACCAGGCGGCAGCATTTTGAGTTTCAAATCTGCAATTCAAATGGGACTCATCCAAATCATGTATCAGATAATGTCGGCTTACACTACCAGCCCCAAAGACATGATAAGACAAATGTTTCCCTCTTTGTTCAAAGGGTTAGGCAAATTAAAGGACAAACAAGTAAAGCTACATGTCAATCCCCAAATAACCCCGATAGCCCAACACTACAGAGGCATACCACTAAACATACAAAGACAAGTGGAGGACGAGATTCAATCGTTATTGCAGCAGGACATCATAGAGCCAGCATCGGGACCAACTCCCTGGGTATCTCCCATCGTACCCGTGCCGAAGAAAGACAATAAGGACAGCATCCGCATTTGCATGGACATGAGGGCCCCCAATGTAGCCATAGAGCGAGAACGACATCTGGCCCCAAGAATGACTGATATGATGCACTTACTGCATGGATCCAAAGTGTTCTCTAAATTAGACCTGAATAAGGGATACCATCAGCTAGAACTACACCCTACCTCGAGGTATATCTCCACCTTTTCAACACATGTAGGTCTGTTCAGATACAAAAGACTCAGCTTTGGAGTGTCGTCAGCCGCCGAAATATTTCAAAATGAAATACATCAAGTGATAAAACACATTCCCAACTGTCTAAATTACTCGGATGATATCTTGATCTTCGGCATCACACAAGAAAGTCATGATGACACTCTAAGGAGAGTCTGCATGGCACTGGAAAATGCCCACCTTACACTCAACCCGGACAAATGTGAAATCAGCAAATCCACGCTCAAATTCTTTGGACACATTTTCTCAAAGGATGGCCTAAAACCAGACCCAGAAAAGGTGCAAGCCCTTGTTGAGACACCCACACCCACGTCAGTCTCAGCAGTACGCTCTTTCCTGGGAATGGCGAGCTACTGCACCCGTTACATACAGGATTTCGCCTCAGTAAGCACGCCTCTCCGACTCCTAACTGGGAAAAATCAGGAATTCCAATGGTCAAACGCCTGCGAAGAAGCATTCCAGGAAATCAAGAAGAGAATTGCAACAGCCTCCTGCATGGCTTACTACGACCCTGATTTCGACACAGAACTCACGGTAGATGCGAGCCCAGTTGGACTAGGAGCCATCCTGGCACAATCCAGGCGGGGTGCACCCCCTGACTCACCAAGACGAATCGTAGCCTACGCCAGCCGCAGCCTCTCCAAGACAGAATGCGCATACTCTCAACCCGAAAAGGAGAGCTTAGCGGTAGTGTGGGCATGCGAGCACTATCACTTATTTCTATATGGACAACCATTCACCATAATTACAGATCACCAGGCCCTCACCACCATCTATGGGAAGCCGACCGCGAGAATGCCACCCCGAATCGCCAGATGGGGCCTAAGACTACAAGAGTATTCATTCAAGATAATACATCGACCAGGCAAGGACAACAACCCTGCCGATTTTCTATCACGTTACCCGCTCCCAGCTCACGACGAGCGCCAATCACACAAGGCAAATCAATATCTAAGATACCTGATCAGTAGTGCGCTGCCTAAATGCATTACCACAACACAACTGCTCGAAGAGACCCAAAAGGACAAGCTACTCCAGATGGTACAAACCTGTCTCAAATCAAACCGGTGGCAGGTCAATACGAAAGGAGCATCGTCTTTGTCTACGGAAGAGGAACAACACTTCCGCACATTCAAGCTAATCCGTCACACGCTATCCACATCACCGGAAGGTCTATTACTAAAAGAAAACAAAATAGTCATCCCCAAAACCCTGCAAGATCAGGTATTAGACATCGCTCATGCCGGACACAGGGGAATGGTGTCAACAAAGAGGCAACTGAGAACTAAGGTATGGTTCCCATCCATAGACGAGCGAGTAGAACAGCTACTACGAAAATGCCTAGCATGCCAGGCGGTGGCACCGCGCACGTTTGCCGAGCCACTCAAAACTTCGGAGATGGCACTGCAAGTGTGGGATGAAGTAGCTGTAGATATGTTTGGCCCGCTGGCAAATGGAAAGTACGTGCTGGTGATCATTGATGAAATGTCACGATTCCCAGAAGTACATCTGGTTCACTCGACCAGTGCACACTCCATCATACCTGCGCTGGACAAAACATTTGCTGACTACGGCATACCCTCCAGAGTCAAGTCGGACAATGGACCTCCTTTTACGAGCCACGACTTCGCCATGTTCGCAGAACATCTAGGTTTCCAACACCACAAAGTCACACCACTGTGGCCCCAGGCAAATGGAATGGTAGAACGTTTCATGGGAAACCTTAAACGCACCCTACAAATCTGCTCCATTACCAATGGATCGTTCATGCAAGCCATCTGCACCTTACTACGAGAGTATCGGAACACACCGCACAGCTCAACTGGTGAATGCCCATCAATGCTAATGTTCGGACGTATCATCAAGACACGACTTCCCCATCTTGTGCAAAGGAGGGACGAGTCCTCACACACAAAGAAGGCCAGGAGCAAAGATCAAGAAAGCAAGGATAAGATGAAGAAGTACACAGACGTCCGAAGAAATGCACGACCCAACACCATCTGCATCGGCGACCAAGTACTAGTACGCCAAAAGCAAGTCATGAAGGACATGCCTGCCTTCAAGCCAGAGCCCATGAGAGTGACCCACATTCAAGGGTCAATGATAACCGCCGCTAGCCCCAAGGGCACGATCACCAGAAACTCATCCTTCTTCAAGACGTTCAACACCGACACCACCGTCAACACATCGCCAATATCCAGAAGTGACTCCTCGGACACAGACTCTAGTTATCATGAGGAAGAAAGGGACGCGGACGACAGTGGCAGTGAAAGCGACAGCACCCTAGAAGAACCAGCCACAAGGGTGCGCAGCCCGTCCAAGAGAGTCATCCGCAGACCCCTCAGATGGATTGAAGAATCCAACTAAACACAGGCGAAGTGTTTATTCAAGAAGGGGGAAGATGTAATGTCCTACCTCCATTGCCATCACCTGCAGAGGAATAGTCCTCTATCTATGACAGTAGAAGTGGGCTGCGTCCCATGTGATACTAGAGGCGGGGTTTACTGCCTCTGGGGGGCAGTCAAGAGAAATAAAGAAAGCTATCAGACGTATATTGCCTCCGCTCCTGCTTTATTACCTGCGTCTACTCATAGTGAGTTATTGATTCATTCTTGATATTAATCATACCTGTTTTCACTCTAACACCTCGGGGTTCCGCCTCACTCGCCGGACACTTCCATTGATCCCACACACATGGAGCCCCGTCGGCATTAGTCCATGCCGGCACTCATGGAGTTTGGTTACCTGATCTTGGGACCTTCCTGTCACTTCTCCCTCTGTGCCGTTGCACCGACTGATCCCACTACTTCACTGGTTTGCCGGCATTGATTCTTCCGTCTCCACCTGTACAAGTCCTCTGTCTCCCTCTGTTTTCACCTCCCACTTCGCTGTCTTCACGACCACCACTGCTACACCTCCAGCAAAGCGCTGTGATTTCCGTCCTTCTTCTCTTTTGTTCTGGGGTTTCTTAATGGAAATGAAAAGGGGACTGAAGCTTTGAATCTGAGGTTTCACTCAATTTGCCTCTAGAAGCAGTCTCCTCATCCAAGTTATTTTCTTTTTTTATGTTTAAAGATTTGTATTAATTTTAAATAAGAACACAATGATGTACAACACATCGGTGAACTGAGAAAAGTACATCACATATTCAAAGAACATGTAAAAACTGAGTAAAACAGAGAGTTAATGAACGTTATTTAAATCTAAGTCAATAATCATATTGGAATTGTGTAAAGGGGAGACGAATACTGGGGAAAATCAAAGACATAAGGACATGACAGGGCACACGAGGGAAGGAGAGAAAATAACAATAAAATATCAATATGCACTTAAATACTAATTTTGAGAATTAAGATATTGATGAAATAAATTCAATTTTTGTTAAATTTGTGCATAACATCAAAAGAAGAGGCATGGCATTTTTTGCTCCGGTGGATGGAGCAAATGGAGTTCTACCAAACATTATAAGATAAATTGGCTGTATTTTTCCAGTTAAAAGAAATATTCTTAAAAGCAATACTAATGAACAAATTAAATAGAGGGGGAGATTCAATGCAACAAGTGTCAGGATTAACAATAGTTGCAATCATTAAGTTGGCAAGTGTTAAGGGTTCTAATAAATGAAAAGTCGTTTGTAATTGAGGCCAAATCAAAGTCCAAAAGGCATGTACATATTTTGTCATGATCCGCCCCTGGAAGCTATGGCACGATTGGAAAGCACTGCCACGAAGAACCTGATAGTAACGGCCTAGCCCTCAACCAATATGGCGGCCACCGCTACTTAAACCATCCCCGCCCACTTACCTGCGCGTTGTATCTGTGATTTCCATCGATATGCTCGCTCGGCTACTCCTCCGGGTAGCCTCCTCCCAGCCTTCTACCGTTTTCTACCTGTGCTTCACTCTTCTGCCGCTCATCATTCCACTCTGATTCCTTACCTTCGGCGCCTCGCCGTTCCGACTCGCGGTCTCCTCCGCCACTCTCGCGCCTCCTCGCGTCCTCCTCTATTAGCTTCGGGGTTCCGTCTATCCTTTGGGTTTGGGACTATACCTGGCTTCTAGTCTCTCCCTCTCTTTCTATCCCTTCTGCTTCCATCGCTCTCTTCTGAAATTGTTACGGATCCTTCTGTGACAGCTTACAGTACTCTACTACTTCTCCCAATACCCCGTACTCTTTGCTGGTATATTATTCCTGGGGCTTTGCCAGTTTGCTTCCTATGTGATCCTGAGAAGTGAAATTCACTCCAGAGCTTTACCGGTCTGCCTCTTGCAACTATACTCGACTCGAGTATCCTTCCTGGAACAGACTGCAGGGTGTTTTGTGCCATCCATCGGCTTTTTCCCTGTCTTTTTGGGGCTTGGCTCCTTGGGGCCCCCCTCAAGACAGGTCCCATTCCCTGTGGAGGTGGCCTCCGAGGGAGGCAGGCCTTACTTGCATGACAGGAAGTCAAAGGAGAAGCCATCTAAGGAACATCCCAAGGTACTACGGAAGAAGCCATCCAGTGTCCAAGTAAGCCAAGAAGAATCTTCAGGTGAGGAGCAGGGGGCAGAAGGTGATCAACGTGACATATTTACAATGACAAATTAAATGAATGAAATAAGCATTAGGTTGCGCACAAGACCAGCAATTATCAGTTGCATTGTCGACGACTTTCGCAATGCGGGTTAGAGTGAGGAAAGCACGATGAAAGATAACAAAACGGGTTTGGGTAACATTGGCGGCAATAGGGCCTGAGTGACATAAATTCAAAATTTTGTTCCAATGGTCAGGAGTAGGTTGTAGGTCCCAATCAGTTTCCCATTGCCTTATGTTAATAGCATTAAGGGGTTAGAAGAAGGAGAATCTCTCAGGAAAGCATAGAATTCGGAGACATTAGTAACTGGATTGCTAATCAAAAAATTAAGATATGGTGGGAACTTTCTAAAAAATGGTGGACTTGAGTTTAGAAATAGAATTAATAAGTGAATTATAAAATGGAAGATCTGAAGAAGGTAATTGGAATTGTGAACTTAATTGTGAGAAGGGAATTGGTTCAGAGTTGTGATATAATTGTTTAACAAATTTAATAGTAGCTGAGTACCATCTATGAATAATGGTGATGTTAGATTTGGTGGGATTTTGTTTGTTGAACCAGAGATGAGATCATTATTGTTAATTTTAGTGAAAGAGTTTGGTGGGAGTTATTCCAGATGGTTTTGAAAAAATGTAATGATGGGAAAGAGGTAATATTGGGCCAGGAAGAAGTTATTAAAATTAAAAAGTGAGTTAAAGAGAGTGGAGCAATAATACTTGCCTCAATACTGACCCTAGGAGGTGTATTTACAGGGAGGGATTCAAATTGCATTAAGATTCCCTGCTGTTTTAGAACAAAGGCTTTATGATATAGTTGAAAATTAGGAAAATTGACACCGCTCACATTTTAGGGGAGCCTCAGTTTATTAATAGCAATATGTGTTACTTTATTATTCCAGAAGAATTTGATAAGATGGGAGTTTAATTTTTTATAAAAAGAGGCGTGGATAGAAATAGGGATCATTGATAAAGAATAAAGGACGATGGGGCCCCAGCATGACAAGAAAAGAGGGGACCATTTTGTAGACATTTCAGTAATTTATTTTCGATTAGGAGATTAGTACTCAAATTAATAGTAGAAAAGATGCCCTTAGTAATACAGAGACCTAAATACGTGATTTGAGAAGGTTGCCAAGAGAGGCCTAATAAAGGAGTATTAGTAAGATTACAAGAGTTAGTAAGAGGCATAATTTCAGATTAATCATAATTTAGTTTATACCCCAAAACTGCAGAGAAGTTATTTAAAGTAGGTGCAACGTGAGAAATAGAAGATGCGGGATTAGATAAATAAAGTAGAATATCATCAGAATAGGCAGATAACTTTGTTTCTATACCATTAATGCTAATGCCTTTAATGTTTGTATCCGTTCGAATATTTTGAAGTAAAGGTTCAAGAGCAACGTTGAATAAAAGAGGGGAAAGAGGGCATCCTTGACAATTCCTCTTTCGATTACAAAAGAAGAAGCAAGACTATTATTGATAAGAATGCGGGTAGTGGGGGAAGAGTAAAGGGTTCTGACTAAATTAATGAATTTGGGAGGGAGACCATGCCAAGATAGGGACTGCAATAAGAATGGCCAGGAAACTCGACCAAATGCTTTCTCAGCATCAAGAGCAAGAAGGGCTAAAGGGTCTTGAGAGTTTTGAGAATGAGGGAGAATATTAAAAAGAAGAAGTCTAGAATTAGAAGAGGAGTACCGATTTTTAATGAAACCAGTTTGATCTGTGTGTATAAGTTTAGGAAGAAGTACTTCAAGATGTTTAGCAAGAAACTTAGTGAACATTTTCGAATCAGAATTGATGAGGGAAATAGGCCTATCATTTTTAACAAGGGAGGGATCTTTATCTGGTTTTGGAAAAATAATTAATAGGGCTTCTCCAAAAGAACCTGGACTTTGCCATATTTGGGCGAAATGCATATATAAATCAAATAGTTTTGGGGCAACTGATTCTATAAAACTTTTATAAAATTCTATGGGATAAAAATCGGGACCAGGAGCTTTGTTTGGTTTAAGATCTAGTATAGGTTGCTTGATTTCAGTAAGAGAAATAGGAGCATCAAGAGACAGAAATTCGGTCGGATTAGAAGGGTTAATTTTCTTATTAGTTTCAAGAAAGGAATGAATTTCTGAATTGTTGATAGAGGAGTTTGACTTATGTAGATTGGAATTAAATTCAAGGAAGGCGTCATTAATTTCTTTAGATTTAGTTAATCTGGTACCATCAGAAGAAAGAATATGAGTAATGTGGGACTTTTCTTTTCTCTTTTTTATGTAGGAAGCTAACATCTTGCCTCCTTTGTTGGAACCACAATGTAATTTAGTCTTGGATTTCAAAAGCAAGTTAGCAGCTTTATCAGTGCAAATTTGATTGAATTATATATGTTTAGCCATAGTAGCTTTCAAAGTGTCAGGATTGGGATTAGCATAATAGGATTGTTCTAATTGTCTTATTGTTGACAAAAGATTATTATGGGTAAATTTGTAATGACCTTTTTTTTGTTGCACAAATTGTATTATAAAGCCATGAAGGGTTGCCTTAAACGCATCCCAATTGTTATTGAAGAAAGTGTGATCAAGGTGGTTATTGAGAAATAATTCATTAATAAAGGAGTTTGTTTTATCAATGAAAGTGTTGTCTTTAAGTAGGAAGGAGTTAAATTTCCATCAGGGGAAAGTTTATTAATATTTATGCATTCTAATGTGGTGGTAACGGATGCATGATCTGAAATAGTAATAGGGCCAATGTCAGAGTGCAAAATGGTGAGGGTTAATGAGGAATTAACAAATATGTAATCTAATCTGGAGAAAGATTGGAGAGGGGGGAGTAGAAAGTATAATCTATGGTATCAGGATGACAAAATCGCCAAGAGTCGATTAAATTTAGGTTTTGTAACAAATTGAGGAAACTCTTACGTGATTTAGAATTAACGAAATTGGACCTGGATTTTCTATCTAGAGCAAAATCATGAATCTGATTCATATCTTCACATAATATAAGTTTGTCTATGTTTTTCTGAGAGAGCTTAGTAATAAAGTTAGACGAAAAAAGAGGATTAGGTGCATTTGGGCCGTATATATTGGCAATAGTAACAGGCACATTGTTAATGTTAGCATCAATTATGATCCATAGACCTTCAGGATCTTTATCTTCATTAATTAGTGAGAAATGTTAACGTTTATTAACTAAAATAGAAACAGCACCTTTCTTATTAAGTGCATTCGAGTATATGGAGGGACCAATCCAAAGGGCTCGAACTTTAAGATTTTCAATATCTGAACTTAAATGGGTTTCCTGAAGGCCAATGATATCAGTCTTCTGTTTACTAAATATGGATAAAACTTTACTTCGCTTAATAGGATGGCCCAAACCTTTAACGTTCCAGGTTAAAAATGTAATTGACATTTGTGAGTGAAGAGGGATTGATGGTTGAAGTAGAAAATAATACGTAACAACATATCATTTCTAGGCACTTTGAAACATTGTTAATTAAGAATATTAGAACCATTGCAAGATAAATCATATCCACAAAATCATTAACATTAAACTTTCAGGGACAACACAAAGAGAAGGGGAGACAACAATAATAAAAAGAAAAAAGGAGAATATAATGACAGAGAAAATAAGTAAAAATGAGAGGAAAAAGATTATAAGTAAAAATAGTTATAAAAGAGAGTAGAAGTATTAGAAACATGGAAGAACCAAAGAACCGAGATAGAGTAAGCATTGACCGAAAGAGAAAGAGCTATAAGATAGATCAAGAAAAGTCAATGTAGTAGGAAGAAAAGTGAATAATTAGCGTATAAGAAGGCTTGTAATAAAAGTAACAAAATTAGTTAAGCTTATTTTATTGAAAATGGTAATGAAGCATAATTGGCTACAATCCATGTGAATCAGTCTGCAGAGGGGTGAGAGTGGGATCTGCTGATTTAATAGGGGATCTTGACTTGTCCCTTAAGTGAGATGGTGTGGAGGAGGAATCCAGTGGAAGAGCGGAAGTTGATCTGCTAAGTTTGGATAAGAATTTTGAATGTTGTGTCTTGGGAGACTTACAAGGTGATGATTGAGGGAGAGTATCAGATTTCTGCAAGCTAGATGTTGGATCCATGGAAGTAGTATCCATCGGCGTCATCTGAAGAAAGTTCTGTAGATCATTAGGGTCGGTAAACTCTTTAGTAGGACCGTCTGGAATAGTAATTAACATTCTGGCTGGTTTAAGTAGACCGTAACTAATACTTAGAGATTTCAATAGAGGTGTCATGTCCAGGAGGTTTTTCCTTTTGGTCTGCGTAGATTTGGAGAAGTCAGGAGATATATAGCTTCTATTATTCTGGAAAAGAATGGGAGATCTTTTCTTGGTGGCGAGTAGAACTTGCCGAGCGTTTTGGTGCCGAAGAAAGCATCAAATTCAAGGTTTAGGTGTGGAATTCTTGCTGATATATCAGGGTTTGATTCTATGGGCACGTTGCAATACCAGAGGAGGAGAGAAGTTAATACCTATGGTTGATGGGATCCAGTTAATAAGAAAGCTGATGGGGTCATTAACTTAATTTTTTTCTTGTATTCCATAAAAAGGTATCACACAAAAATGTCACCCTCATTTGTGCACCCCCACAGTCACTGCGACTTTGGAGGCGCACCAAATGAGGGTGACATCTACTGCGCCCAAGCAGAGCGGGGCTTGCTGGGGTGTCACCCTCTTCCTGGGCGCAGTAATGGGGTTGAGGGTTACAGGGGTCCAACCCACATTAGTGGGAAGAGCTGACACTGCGGGGATCACAGAGTGGGGGCGGCACATGCAGAAGTGTGCCGCCCTAAAGGTAAGTGGGGTGGTGGTTGGTAGGGGTAATGCAGGCCAGGGGAAGCAGGCACATTGATCCATATGATCACTGCGCCGCACCGTAACTGCCGTCGGCATTTTTGGCGTCGCAGTTGCGGGCAGCGCAGTGATCACATAGATCCCATAAAAACAGAGATTGTCTCTTCTGTTTCTGTCCTCTAACTCAATGACTTCAGATTCTAGTTGTGCCATTCGAACTTGCATGTTTTCAAGACCTTCCACCCTATCTTCAACATGACCAATTCTCTCTTCTGTCTCCCCGAGCCGACCAGAGAAAGATTTAATTTCACATTTGAAATTTGTAATATCTTCCTGAGTGGAGAGAGAGCGGGAATCCTATGAAGAGATAAAAGAACAAATGTCGCGCAATTCTTCTAGAATTTTTTCCATACATGCATTTAAAGGTGTATTGGTCGAAGAGATTGATGTGTATGTGTGGTCTGCCATTTTAGAAAGGTGGGTTGAGTACCAATGTGGATATTTAGGAAGAAGGAGCAAAAAGTTTACTTCTTAAAAGTAATGTTGATGAGTACCTTAGTGTCATGTCTGCACCCACATCACCCGCCCGCCAAGCTCCCTGCATTCCCTGTACCCACTCATGTACCCGACGGCAGTGGCAGCGGCTCGGCAGAAAATGGGGTTTCCCAGCTGGCAAACCTGGGTCCTTGTGGCCTTTTCTCCATTGGCACCTGCCGTGGCGTTTTCCCCATGGATATTGGCATTAAATGGGTTCGGGGAGCTCCCCGCGTCACGTGGTCAGCAAGCAGCCTCTGTTTACATTGCGAGTCACGTGACGTTCAGCTCGCGGTCTCGTGACCCGCGTCATGTGACCGTGCTTCGCATTTAAATAGAGCAGGAGAACGCGGAAGAAACGCTTCACAGCTGATTCTTCGGAGCTCTGTTTGGCGTCTTGAACTCTCATGGATTTCCTGATACTCATGACCATGGAATGTTTCACGGACTGCCTTTGTTTTTCCCCTGGATTCCTCCGTACCAACCTGTCTTCTGGAATTCGACCTTTTGCACTGCTTCCTGGACTGAAATTGGACTCCCTTGGCTTTGTCATTTTTCTGGCTCTCGACCTTGGTTTGTTTACTGGACTGCTTAAGGATCAACCACGCTGTTCTGCGCAGCGACTCAGGTGCTTCCCAGAGTTCTACCAGATCTTTATCAGCCTACTGCTGCCGCCGGCTGATTAGAAGCTCCTGCTTCACTCTGCTACTCAGTCTGCCCCTCCATCTCCATTAGGTAAGCCCCTGGTTCTAACCTTGATCACCCTGAGTACCTCTCGTTTGTCACTGTGTGTAACATAACCATTCTTTGCTTTACAGTGGTCGGCACTCTACACCTGTGGCCTCTAAAGATTGCACGGGTAGCGGTTTCACTTCTTCTCGTGTGGTACTTGGGGACGGAGGTTCCATATATCTGCATGCCCATCAAGACAGAACAGACTGTGAAGCCTTACTGGTCGTCCAGTTCATGGATACGTCAGCCGGGGACACCGTGGCCGCGTTAATGCAAGCAGTCGCGACCCTTAGGACAGATATGGCTGCTGCCACCACCACAATTCACCACCGCCTCGACACTCTGCAAAGTGCCCGCCACCTCTTACCCACAGATTCCGAGTTCGGGGATGCCCCACTCCAAGACCCGGTTCCTCCCACACCTCCGCCTACGCCAGCTACTCCTGTGGTTCTCCAAACTCCGTTCCCTTTTGCCGCTCCAGAAAGATACCAGGGCGATCCTAGAAAGTATCGCGCATTCCTTAATCAGTGGAAACTCAATTTTTTGTGCCGGCCCCAAGCATTCCCTGACTCTGTCACCAAAGCGGCCTTTCTGCTCTCCCATTTGTCAGGTGTGGCAGCCACTGGGGCAAACCCTTTGCTTGAAAGCTATCACCCTGCCCTCTATGACTTTGATCTCTTAGTAAGCGAGATGGCCAAAGTATTTGATACCAGGTACAAGGCACAGTCCCGAGACTTAGAATTATTAGACCTCACCCAGGGCAGGCAGACACTCATCGAATACATAACCCGGTTCAACCAACTGTCCTCCGAGATTTCATGGCCCGAGAACAAAAAGGCATTTGTGTTTTACAGAGGTCTGTGTAGCGCCTTGATAGACCGCTTGTCGGCTGTACCAGCTCTACCTGCAGTTTACTCTGACGTGGTTGATCTGACACTGCAGGTAGACGCCCGGAGAACCGAGCGCAGGGCGGAAATCGGTCCTTCTCATCATCAGACCTCCCCTTCACCAGAGATAACCAGTGAACCCATGCAAGTAGTGGGAATCCGTAGCCCCATAACTCATTCCGAACGGGAACGGAGAAGAAACGATAATGCCTGTTTTTACTGCAGTCTCAACTGCCATTATGTCAAGGAGTGTCCACGGCGTCCAAAGAACAGGAATTCAGGTTTTCAGAAGACTTGCCCTTGAGATCGGGGTAACGACGGGTCCTTCTCAAAATCCCTCTGAGGCCGCTTTCGGTCCTATCAGACCAGTGGTGGTCCATGCTCTGTTGAAACCCACCTGAGATTGGATGCATTCGGTACACATAGTGATCGACTCTGGGGCTACCGGTTGCTTCATAGACATTACGCTAGCCAACACACTAAATCTACCATTGATAAAGAAAAAATATCCAGAACCAGTACAGGCTGTGGATGGTACTTCCCTCGCTTCTGGCCCAATAAAACAACAAACCACCCCCTCAGAGGTGGTAATTCAGGGTACCCACAAGGAGACACTGGGCTCATTATGAGTCTGGCGGTAACCGAGGCGGTAAAACCGCCTGGTTACCGCCGGACTCGTATTACCATTCCGCCTACGTGATTCCCAGAATTACCGGGGCATTACAACCCCGGTTTTTCCGGGAATCACGGAGGCGGAATGGTGTTAATCCCCATTCCGATTGAGTCCTATGGGACTTGATGGGAATGGGGATCATGGAAACACCGGCAGCATCTCGTAATGCTGCCAGTGTTTCCTCGTCCGCCTGCAGGTGGGCGGTGTTAAACCTGCCAGGTCAGACCTGGCGGGAACATCACCTCCGGCCTGCAGGAGTCAGGATCAGGCAGTCCGGAAACAACAGTGGCGGCGGGTTTACCGCCACCGTTATTTCCGCACCGCCTGAGTTGTAATGAGGTCCACTGTCCTTCGATCTAATCTCCACACCACAATTCAGGATCATTCTAGGTATTCCCTGGCTGAGGCAACACAACCCGTTAATTAACTGGAGTACAGGTCAAGTCCTCTTTGAGTCCGAGGTCTGTCAGCATTTCTGTTTGGTAGACTCTGACGTGGTATCCAATCCTGCAAGTGCCCTCGGGGCGATAACTTCCTTAGCCATTGAAGAGAACGAATCCACATCTACCATTCCGCATACGGTGGGAGCGGTCCTAGCTGGTATTCCCTCTGCATACCATGACTTCTAGACTGTGTTTGATAAAGCGCCAGCAGAAGGCCTTCCGCCGCACCGACCTTATGACTGTGTAATGCTCACCTGGTTCCCACGGGGGCGCTGGTCTAGTCTGGATTGCTGTGGCCTCTTCTAGCGTGATGCGCAGGACCCGGAACACCAATTGGACAGGACCTCCAAATCGTGCTTGCTTGGCCCGTAGGAATATCCTTCTGCAGATGAGAAAGGGGATTAACAGTCTGCAGAATAGTGTGCTAGCTCCCCCCTTTCCCCCTTCGTTCCTCTCTAACTTCCTCCAAACCCCGGTTTAAGCTCACCTTGTGGTTTGGAAGGATGAACTCTCCATCCTGCTTCTGGTGCAGGGGTGCACGTTCGTCCAGTTACTTCACTGGTTTTCAGAATGGCGCTGGCAAAATCCACTTGACTTTCCTGAGCGATGCGCCGTAAGTATGAAAGTTCAAAGTTCAAGTGTGGCCCCCTTTATGTTGTCTTTCTAA
Organism: Ambystoma mexicanum; assembly: GCF_040938575.1. Taxonomy (NCBI): domain Eukaryota; kingdom Metazoa; phylum Chordata; class Amphibia; order Caudata; family Ambystomatidae; genus Ambystoma; species Ambystoma mexicanum. The sequence goes on along the minus strand of NC_090936.1, from coordinate 493,107,935 downwards.
CCTGTGATCTGTCCTTTATTTCAGGTGCAGAATGAAGGCGATGCGTCGAGGGGTTAAACTGCCGAGGTGAGTAGTGATGAGGGCGATCCCTCTAAATGTCCTTATCATTCCCCAGAAATGTCTCTTGTCCTTTCCCCATAGGGGCTGGGGTACGGTACCTGCCAACGGGGCGGCGCCGACCCGAAATGTGGAAGAAAACCCGGTAAGTATTATGGCTGTTAATCAGGCTTTCCTTCTGTGTTTCTTCTGCTCACCTTTTGTTTCTTCCTCTCTCCCCTAGGTGCAGAGATGTGGCGTCCGATGCTGACAGCCGCGATGGAGCGGGGAGATGTCTCGAGGACAGGTGAGTGAAGCGTGGCGCACCAGCGAGCAACGCAATGCTTTTAAATGGAAGTCTTTCTTCAGGGATGCTGGCGAGAAGATTCCGGATGCAGGTAAGAAGTTTGAAATCGTCCTTGGTTTTCACCTTTCTCTTCTCTTCCTTCCTTGCAGGTCTTCCAGGTTTGAGGCGGGCGTGGCTGGAGTCCAGGAGCAGGAGCAGACACGGTGAGCGTTAAGCTGCAGGAAGCAGAACAACGCGAAGCATGAGCTGCTGTCTGGGCGTGGCTTAAATAGCCTCCAAAGAAGTCCCAGGTATGTATCCTTCCCCAACTAGGTATGTATCCTTCCCTGGCCACGCCCGAGTGAAAAAATATTCCCTATGAAAAAATAGTCCCTTTCAGGTCTCAGGGAGGCCTGAAGCGTGCAGCATGGTCTGCATCAGGTAAGTGCACAAAACACCTCCCTTTATGAGCCTGGCGCCTTTGGCGCCAGGACTGATGTCCAACATGAGCCTGGCGCCAAAGGCGCCAGGACTGAGTCCAAAGAGCCCCTATAAGGGGCCGCTGGGCTTTTACCCGAGGGCATGATGCCTGCTTCCGGGGTGCTGGACCTGGCCTGGTGCTCCGGGGGTAGGCATCATGACAGACTGCCCCATTGACCTAGCCCCTGATGCCTCGATCCCAAAGGGTCGGATCTATTCACGAACACAGTCATAAGAACAGGCCTTAAGAGTACATCCAACAGGCTTTGCGGCGAGGTCATATCCGCCCCACTACCTCACCAGCAGCAAGCCCTATAATTTTTGTCCCAAAGAAGGAGGGGGACCTTCGTCCTTGCGTGGACTATAGGCAACTAAATGCCATCACCATTAAGAACCGGTACCCAATCCCTCTCATCTCTACATTATTAAATAAACTAACGCATGCTTCTATTTATACCAAACTGGATCTCCGGGGGGGGTACAATTTGATCTGCATGCGCAGTGGGGATGAGTGGAAAACGGCTTTCTGTTCCCGACAGGGGTTGTTTGAATATACAGTGATGCCGTTTGGCCTATGTAATGCACCTGCTACGTTCCAACGATTCATAAACAACATATTCAGTGATATTCTGGACGTCTATGTGGTGGTATATCTGGATGACATCCTGGTGTTTTCCCCTTCTTTAGAGGAACATATCGCTCATGTTAGGGAAGTATTGTCTCGTCTCAAAAGGAACGCTTTGTTTGCAAAACCAGAAAAGTGTCTGTTCCACACTAAAGAAGTCGACTTCTTGGGCTTCCACATATCGCCTGGGGGTTTGTCCATGAATCAACCGAAGATCCGCACTATCACGGATTGGCCTGCTCCGGTGAACCTGAAACAATTACAGTCATTTTTGGGTTTCGCTAACTTTTACCGGCGATTTATTGCTGGTTTTTCCTCTATCGTTGCCCCGCTCATTGCCCTGACCAGCCCTCTTGTCCCTTTCCATTGGTCTATAGAACAGCAGGCTGCCTTCAATTCCCTCAAGACAATGTTCAACACAGCCCCAGTCCTCCACCACCCTGATCCAGAACTCCCGTTTATTTTGGAGGCGGATGCTTCATCCTTTGCATTGGGTGCAGTGCTTTCCCAGCCCTGCCCAACGACTGGTCATCTCCACCCAGTAGCGTACCATTCATGTAAATTCACGTCAACAGAAACGCATTATACGGTCACAGAAAAGGAGCTCCTGGCCATTAAAGATGCACTGGAAATCTGGCGACACCATCTCCTGGGGGCTAAGCATCAGACTGTAGTGTACTCGGATCACAAGAACTTGCAAGATCTCGCCTCACTCAAATGTATGAACAGTCGGCAAGTACGTTGGCATCTGTTCTTTGCAGCGTATGATTTTGTGATCAAGCATAGGCCTGGGGTGGCTCATGGGAAAGCAGATGCATTGTCTTGTTCCCCAGGAGGGGAATCCCTCCCATCTTTTCCTGACACATTGTTAGGAAGGGGCCATGTTGTCTGTGCTTGTACGCCATCACAACCCATGTTGTCCACCATACGCCAGTGCGTTTCACAACATCCGCACACATTGGCAGAATGGGACCCGGTTTTTCAGGATGGGTTGCCTTTCGTACAAGGGAAACTTTTTCTACCTACATGCGAGACACGCAATCAAGCACTGGAGTGGTCCCATGATGCGGCCATCAACGGTCACTAAGGACAACATCATACCCTAGACTTGCTTAAACGCTAGTGTTGGTGGCCATCGATGAAACGCGACGTGGAGAATTATGTGAACACCTGTTCGGTGTGCGCTCAGTGCAAGTCACGCAGGGGTCGCCCATTGGGACTACTGTTACGCTCACCTGGCTCCCACAGAGGCGTCGATCGGAACTGGACAGCTGCGGTCTCCACCAATGTGACGCATAGGGCCGAGATGACGGACTGGACTGGCCCACCTAGCTTCGTTTGCTTGGCACATAGGAATATTCTTCTGCAAATGGAGAAAGGGAATTAACCACCCGTGGAGTTGAGCGTAAATCCCCCCCACCCCTGCTGTTCTCCCCACAGATCACCTTTGATGTCCCCTCTTATAGTCTCACCTGATGGTTTGAAAAGATGAGCTCTCCATCCTGCATTGAGTGCAGGGGCGCGTTGATAACTAGTTGCATCATTGGCTCGAAGGAATTGGTGAGTTCCAGAACAATATTGACTCCGAGATTCCCGGCAAGACGCTGTAAGTATAAAGTTCGTAAGAGTTCAAATGCCTGACTTTCACTCTTGTCCGATTCCTTGTAGGTTGCAGCTTGATCCTAATGAAGAGTTCCTCGTGGCAACCGGTAGTATTCTGGTAAGGATTTGTATTTTCCAACACAGTTCGATAAAATAATGTCAATATGTAACCTGTTGCTTTCTCCCTTATTCAGGCGCTGAGAGAAAGTATGAAGTCTTAGGGAATAATACCTCCGGCGGTAAAATCTGGTAAGTCTATCGTGGTGAGGAGGGTTCCCCTTGTTAGTCCCTTTGTTTCACCTTGCTGTCCTTTTGTTTCCCCTTAGGGGCCGGGGTTCGGCAAAGATGCAGTGGAAGCTGCGCCGACCCGTGAAGAGGAATAGTACCCCTGGTGGTAAAATCAGGTAAGTCTATGGGAGGGTAACTAATATTCCTCTGTGTATTCCCTTGGCTCACCTTGCTGTTCTTGTCTTCTCCTTAGGTGCCGGAGTGTGGCGGGAACGTACAGGAGGATGCGGTGGAATGTGAAGATGCTGCGAAGGCCAGTGAGTTCAGCGCTGCGCTGCAGCAGGCGAGGCGACGCGCATAAAATAACTTCTTTCTTCCATCTCGAAGGCGCGATGGATCGGGAATTCAGGTAAGGATTAAAGGTATTGCTCTTGTTCTAACCTTTTCTCCTTCTTTCTCCCTTTTTCTAGGAGCTCCAAACTCGAGGCGGACGTGGCAGAAGGCTGGATGCAGACTTGCAGGCATGGTGAGCGTTACGCTGCTGGATGCAGAATAACGCGAAGCGTGTGGTGCTCTTCGGGCGTGGTTTAAATAGCCTCCAAAGTAGTCCCAGGTAAGTATTCCTCCCCAGCCCCGCCCGAGTAGAAAATAGTCCCTAAGTAAAGTAGTCCCTTCCAAGCCTCTTTTGGCTTGGAGCTCTTGCAGCATGGTCTGCATCAGGTAAGTTGGCAGCATGGTCTGCATCAGGTGAGTTTTAATCTACGAGCCTGGCGCCTATGGCGCCAGGACTGACTCTCCATATGAGCCTGGCGCCATAGGCGCCAGGACAGGACCCAAATAGCCCCTATCAGGGGTTGTTGGGCTTGCTTAGGATAACTTGATGCCTGCTTCCGGGGTTGCTGGACGTGGTCTGGGTCCCCGGGGGTAGGCATCATGACTGCACTCCCCCCCATGGCCCCTCCTAAAGTGTTCTTCCCTGTGGTTTCAGTTTGTCTGGGAAATTTTGGTGGAATTTTTTCACCAATCGGGGTGCATGAACATGGTCACTAGGTTCCATGATCTTTCCTGTGGTCCGTAACCTTTCCAGTCAATTAAATAAAAGAGTTTAGACTTTATCAGCTTGGAGTCCAGGATGTTCTTAACTTCAAATGTGGGTTCTCCGTCTACAAGGATAGGGTCTGGTGGCTTGGTTAGTCTTGTCCCTGGTTGCACTGGCTTCAATAGTGACACATGAAAGACGGGGTGAATTCGCATATTAGCAGGTAAGTCCAACTTGACAGCCACTGGGTTGATAATGGCCTTAATAGCGTAAGGTCCCAAATATCTGGGGTTAAAGGTCTGTGTTCCCTTTAGAGGTATATGTTTTGTGGCTAACCATACTTGGTCTCCTATCTGGTATTGTGGAGTATCACTTCTATGCCGATCAGCATCTTTCTTGTATTTTTCTTTTGCCTGTTTTAAATGTGCCGTTGCTTCCTTAAAGGCTTGTGTAATCCTAGCATGCAGATGGTCCACTGCGGGCATTTCTAAGTGTTTGGGTGAGTCAAAGTCTGAGGTTCGAGGATGGTGCCCATATAAGGTATAAAAGGGGCTTTGTCCAGTTCCAGAGTGTACTGAATTATTGTATGCATATTCGCCGATCCAAAGAATGTCTTTCCAATTACTCTGTCTGATGTAACATACAACGCAGGTATTGTTCGAGAGTCTGGTTGGTCCTCTCCGTTTGACCATCGGTCTGGGGGTGGTGACTGGTCGATAACCTCACATCGATTTGCGCCAATTGACAGCATTTTTTCCAAAAATGTGAAATTAATTGACTGCCCCCGTCAGAGACCAATATGGACGGAAATCCGTGTATGCGAACAATGTTTTCGAGGAACTCCTTGGCCAGGATTGAAGCTGAAGGTAATCCCTTTAAAGGAATAAAGTGGGCCATCTTGGAAGAAAGATCCACAATAACTAGAATGGTGTTAAATCCATTGCATGGGGGTAGATCAGTAATAAAGTCTAACGATAAGATGTGCCATGGTGTAGGCGGAATGTCTAAAGGTTGTAAGAGTCCAGCTGGTTTTTCTTTTGACTTTTGTTTTGGGTGCAAATGCCACAAGACATCACAAATGATTTAATATCCTTCGGCCTGGTGGGCCACCAGAATTGTCATTTAATTTTAGCTTCAGTTTTTGCAATACCTGGGTGCCCCTCCATTAGGGTATCATGATAACGGTAAACGACTAGCTCTTGTAGTTCCTTGTGTGGCAGAAATAGCCGCCCTTGGTAATAAGGCAGATCATTGGTGACAGAGTAGTCCAGGCCTTTTTTTTACCAAGTCCTGCAGGGCTGTAGGATCAAAGAGTTGCTGGATCTTTACCTGAATGTCCTCTAGTGTCTGCAGAGTAGTCATGCCAAGAATTCTTTGTTCGGAAATTGTAGGTACTGCTTCTGGGTTCACTTCTGCCTCTCCCATCCCTATTCGGGATAAGGCGTCTGCTTCACCATTCTTACAACCTGGTCGATAGGTTATTACGAAATCGAACTCGGCAAAGAACAATGCCCATCGGAGTTGACGTGATGATTGGGCCTTGGCTGTCATTAAATACTGTAAGTTCCGGTGATCGGTGATCACAGTAATGGTATGCCTGGCACCGAGAAGATAGTGCCGCGAAGCCTTGAAGGTGGATTTAATGGCTAATAACTCCTTGTCGGTAACCGCATAGTTTAACTCGGGTGCCGAGAACTTTCTGGACCAGACAGGACAGCTCCCATGGCTGGACCAGACCAGACTGGATGCATCAGTTTCCATTATGTATGGAAGTTCAGGGCACGGGTGCTTTAATACAGGTGCAGACGTGAATTTCGCTTTCAGCTCTTGGAAGGCATAGTACCCTGCTCAACATTATAAATGGCGGGAAAGCATAGAGTACTTGTTCTCTCCATTCCTGCAGGAGAGCATCCGCTCCCGCTGCCGCTGGGTCTAATCTCCAACTGAAGAATCTCTCTTTCTGTGCGTTCAGTCTGGACGCAAACAAATCTGTATGAATCGGTCCCCACAGTTCTTCCAGCTGTCGGAATATGCCCTTCTCCAGCATCCAATCGCTGGAGTCTGATAGGTATCTGGAGTTCCAGTCCGCTATAACATTCAGCGATCCTGGGAGGTACTCGGCTACCACTGAAATCCCCGATTCCAGGCAGGTGCGCCAAATCTTTGGCTTTTTCCGCCAGTAATCTGGATCTCGTTCCTCCTAAATGATTTATGTATTTGACTGCTGAAGTGTTGTCCATTTTCAGCAGGATACAGGAGTTCACTCTCCCTTTGGGAAAAGCCTTGATCGCAAAAGATACAGCTAATAGTTCCAGACAGTTGATGTGCAGCTGGAGTTCTTCCGCGCTCCACCTCCCCCCTGTCTGGAGACCCCCGCATCGGGGACCCCAGCCTGCTCGGCTGGCATCCGACTCTATTATCAGATCGGGGCGGTCGCCGAAAATGGCTAGTCCGTTCCATGCTTCCATGTTCGCCAGCCACCACTGTAATTCCTTCCTGGACTCTTGGTCGATGTGTACTAAGTGGTGATACTGGAGGCCCTGTTGCAAATGTCTTATTTTTTTCTTTGCAGGGCTTGATAGTGAAGCGGACCCGGAAAAATTGCTTGTATCGAGGCTGCTAACAAGCCTACCACTCGTGCCACTGTGCGGAGGGATATAACTGTTTTGTTGAGGCATGCTCTCAATTCTCTTTTTATGTCTCTTATCTTCCTGCCTGGAAGCTCTAGAGTTGCTGTTCTGGTATCTAACATAAATCCTAGGAATTCTAGCCTCTTGGTTGGTGTCATCTCCGACTTCTCCTTGTTCACTAGGAATCCTAGAGATGTCAGGATTTTCGCCAACCAGTCGGCTTGGTAGAGGAGTGTTTCTTTGCAGCCAGCCATCAGTAGGATATCGTCTAGATATATGATCATACGAATCCCCTTCTCCCTGATCGCTGCTGCTACTGGTCTCATGATCTTCGTAAACGCCCATGGCGCTGATGCAAGCCCAAAAGGCATCGTGGCGAATTCCCATAATTGCCCGTCCCAGTCGAATGCTAGGAAGGGACGAAACTCCTTGTGGACCGGTAGTGTCAGATATGCATCTTTTAAATCTATCTTTCTAGCCAGTCGTCTTGCCTGAGTGTATCCCTGAGCTGATGGGTCCCTTCCATCTTGAAATGGTTGTAAACTACCCATCTGTTCATGCTCTTTAGATTTATTACAGGTCTTACTTTGTCCTTTCGATGGACTAAGAACATATTGCTCACGAATTTTGGGCATGTGACGCATCGCTCTATTGCTCACTTCTCTGCTAGCTTCTGCAATTCTGCGTATAATAGCTTTTTCTCTATCTGCGTTGCGACGAGAGGATGGGGTGTTTGGCTTTGGATGGGGGTCCCTGTGAGCTCTTTGTGCATGCCTTGTACTGTCTGAAGGACCTAGGTGTCGTTGGAAAGCGGGTGCCAGTTTTCCCAGAACATCGCTGTTCTCCCACCAACCGGTGGGTATGCGGAAACTCTCACCTGTGGGGAAGTTGTGTCCTCTTCCCTGTCCTCTGCCTCTCCTCCCTCTCGGGAAGCGACCTCTTGGTGGGAAGAATGAGTCTGGTTGTCGGATCTCCCAGTAATTGTTTCTATTCCCTTGAGGCCTTCTGTACGATTGGAAGCGACTGGCTGCTCGGCCTCTGAACCGACCGGTCCCACTAAAAACTCTTTCCGGAAAGATTTTCTTTATTGAGGCTTACGCCATTTCTAGGGAGACGTAAGTTCCCACGAACCTCCCCATTTACTTGCCGAATGTGTCGCCAAATAGGAGGCCTTGCGCTGCCTCGCCTGCTTCATAAGACGACAGATCTCCTAGTTTCTTGTCTATTTTCAGCAGGAGGCCTCTTCTGCGCTCCGAAGAAATAGCGCAGTTCGCGTTGCCTAGAAGGCATACGGCTCTTTGCGCCCAGTTTGCTAGGACTCCTGGGTCCACCTCTTCTCCGGTGTCCTTAGCTCGTTCTGCTAGATCCATAATTTTCGCTAATGGACCCGCTATGTCCAGGATCTTTTCCTGGCAGCTTTTCCAGGAGAGGTCTATCCCTTTCCTGGGGTCTCTATTCGATTTTGCGACAAAGGAGATCATCTTCGGATCGAGTTCCGGGTCTTCTGCCACCTTACCCAACAAGTCTGGTCTCGGACACTCTGCTATCATCCTCTGTCTTACTTCCTTCTCCAATGCTTTACGCAGTCTCTGCGTCATATATTTCGCTACCCTCGGGGAGGGCACCCATTCTGATGATCTGGGATTTCTTATTTCTTCAGGCTGGAACTTATCAGAGGTTTCATCCTCTTCTAGATTGTTCATTTTCCTAAGCCTTTTCTTCGGAGGGGGCTGACTCTCCTCGTCTTCCTCATTGTCTGCATCCTCCTGAGAGGAATTTGGGGATTCTAGTGTTTCCTCCTCTGGGAAACCTTCCTCTATGTTGCCCATATTATCGTCCCCTGGATAGGGGCTCTCGAGGCTCGGCACCTGTGATTTTCTCATGAACGCTTCCCTTAGTTTCCTGAAAGCGTCAGAAGCCTCTGGGACCTGTGAGCCTGCCCCTTCAGTGTGGCCCGGGGGGTCAGAAGAGTCTTCGCTCTTCCGGGCCTTGTTACACTCCTTTGGGCCCTTTACTGAGACCCTTGTGGACGTGCTATCTTCGGTGCTTACTTTTTTCTGGCTCAAAAATTGCTCGATGGTCTGGAGTCTCTCTTGCAGGGGTCAAACTCCCTGAGCCACTGCCTCTGTCAGTGAATCGGCCAGCACTTCTCTGAAGCTATAGGCTAGGTCCTCATGCGAGACCGCCTCCTGTTCTTCCTCACTCCATTCGTAATGGGACATATTAGTGCTGTGATGTGCCTTAAATACCTTAGCAAGGTGCAGTGGCACGTCCACTGATTCACTCTGTGAGGCTGCACCAAATCTGCACCTGGAATATGTTGTGCAGTAAATTTCTGGGACTTTTGCACTGTCCCTCGTGTAAATTATCACTTTAAAGTGCCTTATTCAGCTTAAAACTGGTAATTATGCAGACAATAGGAGCTTGTCACTGCTCCGTATCGAGGCGATCGCTATCTCAGCCTCGGAATCTCTCTCCACACAGAGTTTCCTGTGAGAGGCCCCGCCTACACAAGGTTGGGGGCTCCTCTGCGTGAGCGTAATGCTCACATTCAGCTGAGGGGAAACCCTCTGTCTGCGTGTCGTGCACGAACGTTGGCTCCGCCCCCCAAGGGTGGGGGCTGGAGCACACAGCCTACGCTGCGCACGCAGAGGGGTTTCCGCTTGCGCTGCAGCTGGCTCGCGAGCGGGAGGAAAGCCCAGGGTTTCCCTGCTCGCGCTAGGCCCCGCCTTCCCAAGGGTGGGGGCTCACTCGCTCCGAGCGCGAAAGCGCGCTATGGAGCTGCGCTTCAATAATATACCATAACTATACAATTATCCCTAGACACGTTAAATCACTCAGATTAATGCACAGTGTCACTCAGCATGTGAAAACGTGACTTATCTCTTGGAGAGCAGGAAAAGAAGAGGAAGGACAGAGGAACAAGAAGGACTAGGTCACATGGCCAGAGACTGTGGGACTACAGGAATGATGGGACTTGAAGTTTCTATGTTAAAAAAAAGTTACATTTTAAAAGGAAAGTTTTACAAAGTTTATATTTGTTGAAACTGCTGGAGAGTGGAAAATAGAGAAGATGAAACCTTAATGCTCGCCTCCGTCTTGACATAGAATTCGGATTTCGATAAGTCCAACTGCAAACATATATATAAGGCATAACATACCCACTACCATACCTTACAAGGATATTGAAAGCCACTTAAGGCCAGTTCATTTATAAGGTCACGGAACTCCGAGGTGACTTGCAAAATCCTTTTTATTTATTGTAGGGGCTACTTTATTCCTCATAGTATATGTGAAACAATGAAATTACCTCTAATACCTAATCTCTTGCTTAATCCAATGTAAGAGATCGTTAATTTTTTCATTCATACTTATAAACAGTGTAGAATCTGTTTGGCTTTAAAACAATAATATTTAGCTTCTAATGTGTGCAAAATAACTGTTTAAGTAGTTTTATAAAATACACCCAAAATGTTTTGTGCTTTAAAATAAGTACTAACTTGCAGATAGAGGACCCGATTCATGGAATTAGTTGTGTGGAAAAAAAAGATTTGCACACAAAACCGCGCTAATCCCTGTTGATTCATGGAATCGACTGCGCAGGACTTTCCGGGGACTTACGTGTATTTTGCACACGCTCGGCACGCCTCTGCGAGCGGTGGAGTGCCTTTCCTGAGACACCATGCAGAGCTTGGGTGAGGCCTGCGCAGAGGGTGCAGTAGAGGGCGGAACTCAAAAAATGAGGAGGAACAAGGGAAAAAGTGGGTGTTGCGAGGGACGGGCCGCAGGCAGTACATAGCACGCCCACAGCTGCACACGACAAAGCGTATTCATGAATGTGACGTCTAACCTCTCGCCTGCGTAATGCCCATGCAAAGCCCTTGAACTCTACGCCACCCTAAAGCTGGAGTAAGTACTTGGCAGAGGATTTGCAACTTCACAGGTGAGTTGGCATGTCGGATTGAGGGGTGCGTGCGAGCAAACCGGGTACCGATCGTACTTGAAGGTGTGCGTACGCAGTGTGGTGGGGTGCAGGAACGGTTTGCAGGGGTTCTCACGCAGGTTTTTCCAAGTTATAATTGAGTTATGAAAAATCATGCACATGTAGTCGTGGTGCCATTGACAGTTGCAGGGGACCCTGTGCAGGGCCTCCGAGTTGCAGGCCTGCTTGCTGGGGACCCAACACACGGTTTACAGGGTGCACGTGTGCCCAGTGGGGAGCACACAAATGGGGTGGTTTCTGGCTGTTTCGGATTTGCGTGCGGGCATGTCCGGGGCATTCCAGGCACGTCTTGCGAACATGATTACTTTGTGCGTACAATTCCATGAATACACAGCACAGCACAAATCTAACTTTCACATGTAATGCACAATAACTTATTGGTTATTGTGTATGATCCATTATGTTTAGATCTTTCCTAACAGAGGGCAGTAGAGGGCCAACCAAGATGGTGGCTCCCCTGTGAGCTCCAGACAGAGCTCCTGAAAATCCTGACTAATATCCTCCCCGAGGGGCCTACAAAGATACAAACTGAAGGTCGCACCTGCTAGAAACACACCAGACCCCAACAGACAAAGGTGCAAGCGTGTGGGACCCCACACCAGCTAAACTGCCCAACCCCCACTCCAGTGGGATGCCGACGAGGGGCTAAAACAAGTGAAAACACCAGACACCACCCGGGCGGCCTGCTGAGAGAGGAGACAGAGCGGCACTGACATCAACGGCCCATCTGGTCATTTTGGAACAACATCGGGGCTGGCTGGCAGCCGTACAGAGGGCTTAGAAGTAACAACGATAAAACACAGTGCCCGCCTGCATACCGTGGAGACATCTGCCCAAGTGGCCCCCCGCCTCAAAGCCGGGGTGCGGCCTTGCCGTATACTTAATCGGATGGTGCACTGCCCCACACCTCCCGAAACCACGTGTCGGGAAACCATCAGTGCTGAAGCTGGACCGGTGAGCGCCCCAGTGCCAAGATACCACAGCGCCGATTCACCAGACATAAGTGTGCGAGGAGTAAGAGGGCGAACCCACCTGGCCCAACCCGTCCACAGCTCCGGTGGCGGGCCTCTGTCCAGTGTTCCTCTCCCCTCTCTTGACAACCTGCGTGGACGGGGCTGGCACCCCCAACAACCCAGTACACACAGTGTGAGCCACCCAGACCGGATGGGGGATCAGGTGGGCGCGTGGCCTGCTGTTGACCAACTATCAGGAGCCTGGGCTGCAGGCCTCCAACACGAGCCGGGCGATCCTCGCAGAATCTCACGATCCCGTGAAAGGGCAACGTGAAGGGTAGAGGACAGGTCCGTGACCACGCAGCCAGCCCTGCAAGGTCTGCCGGTAGACAGCGAGTAACAGCGACTGGAGCCTCGGACCTCCCCAGCACTGCCGCGGCATTCCATCTGGGAAAAGACCACTGCAGCATACCCACGCGTAGTGCAAACAGCATGTTGAAACAATAAAGCTGCATTAAGACTGGAGTTGTAAATGGCTCATACGGAAGAAGATCAGCGACTTTCATGCCACCGTAATAGCTGAGATCCATTCAAGAAGTAAGGAAATTACGCAATCACAGCAAGCAGGTCCAACTTTGAGCACTGAAAGGAGCTGCCGTACACCCCTGCCAGGAGTGATTAAAACACCTCTGCCTGAAAGTCTTAGGAATCGCCTGAGGTCACAGAAGCATAGCAAGTCGAGAACAAACTAGCCTGAATGTCCTAGCAACTTCTCAGCGGCGACCGCAAACCCCCACAAGACTCCCCACCCTGACGGCAGCCCCCAGCAGCTGACCCGATCTTGGGGAAAAAGAGGGGCGGGAGTGTGCGGTCTGAGGAGTGTAGAGTTGCGCTGAAGACCGACAATCTGGACAAATGGGCTAGAACAAAACCGGACAGTGGTACGACCTGACAGTAAGGGGCTACAGGCGGCAACTGGTGACCCACACAGAACGTGACCACACATAGGCACAGCAGTAGTCCTACTCAACCAGTGAACAGGTTCCCGACCACGGACTATAAAGTGCCAAGACCATGAGCAAGGAGATTAACTCCTAGCCCCCCCCCCTTTGGCAACACACCGGCTCACTGTGACCAGTGCCAACAAATCCCACTCATAACATTTACACCTCAAAAACCATGTGTGTCCAGGAAATGGGAAAAGCAGACAAATCGCAAAGAAAATTGAATTTCGAGTCCGGTGATATGAACAAAACTCCTGGCACCAACTCCCAACCAGAGCCCCCAACGGCAAACATGGAGTGGAACGACGGCACACCCCCTATCCTTATGATAGACGTCAACATTCGAGAAATCCTGATGGACCTTAAAGCTGGCATTGGGAACCTGGACTCTTAAGTTAAATAACCGATCCTCGAAAGTAGACCAACTTCAGCTCTGCCTAGACAAACGGTGACAGGATTGGCACGGCTGCACATTGAGTATCCGCCCTAGAAGAAGGAGGCACAGCACTGACTGCCAGGGTGTCAGCCCTGCAGGTACAAATAAGAGCAGTGTCAGCCAAAAATGAGGACTTGGAGGGACAAAGCTGCTGCAACAACATACACCTGATAGGGGTGAGAGATCAACAAAACACGCAGAAGATGGAGGAATTTGTTGAAACTATGTGTAAAAAACTGTTTGGAGAAACTTGCCTGTCGCGCCTCTTCGTGGTGGAGAGAGCACACCGAGTGCAGGCCAACTACCCAATACTGGGAGTGCCCCTGCGCCCCATCCTGGCGCGCCTATTCAATTACAGAGATCGTGACTTAATCCTACGCCTCTCCAGGGAGAAAGGAGAATTGCACTACGACAGAGATCGGATCCAAATCTACCCTGACTTTTCTCAGGCAGTCCAAGCGTCACAAAGATCCTTCACCGGAGTTAAAAAACGCCTGAGAGACAACCAGATCCATTACTCGATGCTCTTCCCGGTAAATCTACGAATTCAGCATGCCGATAGCACACAGTTCTTCACCACACCCAAAGCCATAAGCGCCTTCCTCAACGAGAACGGCTGTCAACCTCTAACAACAACCCGAGACCGGTAAGATATGATCGGGGTGGGAGAGAACCGCGCTGAACACCCATGGTACATACGGAATGGAACACATGATAAACACCTCACACTCCGGAACCGATGTAATGACCCATGCGCGAGGGGCTTCACAATAGTCCACCTTCAGCACCCCATCACCAGAATAAGCAAATAAGCAATACTTCAGGTCCCCCTGGGTACAAGCAGGCACAAAGGACAGATGGGAGCCAGAAGACTTGGCTGGGCACTAGCGCCCCGAGCTCAGCAATGTTTCAATGTTATTGGTTTGGGTGGAGGAAAAAGCATGCACGCATGCACTCACAGGTCCTACAGCACCTAAAGATGGTGAATACATCCTGTATGAATACCAAAGGATCTCGGCCCATTCAAGATAGCAACGTGGAATATTAGAGGGGGAACAACCCAGCCAAGACTCTGAAAATATCACAATACCTCAAAAGACACAAAGTAGAAGTTGCTTTTATACAGGAGACCCACCTCCTCCCATCTTCCGAAAATCTATGGGCCTCTACGTGGGGATGCCACAGGTACCTCTCCTCCTTCCCATCCTACGCCAGAGGGGTGGCCACACTGATCAGCAGGAACACTAAGTTCAGGTTGTTGTTTGACGCAGCGGGACAACGAGGGCAGAGTGCTATTGGTCCCCAGAATTCTGGAAGGCACCGAGGTTGCCCTAGTGAACACATATGGCCCAAATATAGACGGCACCAACACCTTCAACTGAGTGATGACACACTTAGCAGGAATTGACACAGCCACAATCATATGGGGCGGCGACCTGAACACCATAACGGATCCGGCACGGCACAAATCGCACTCACCCACCAGCACACAGACTAAGGCAAGTCTTCAAATTCATGAAATCTGTGAAGCCTACGACCTAGTCGACATGTGGAGACGCGGCCATAAAAGACACTTGTGAGTATACCTTCCATTCTTGAGACCGTGACACCAGTTCACGTCTAGACTACCTACTGGTGTCCCAGGCGGGAGGCCTCCAATGGAGCGAATGTCTAATCCTACCAAGAACATTCTCCGACCACGCCCCAGTCACCCGCAGACGACAAAAAGAAGGGCCCCAGCTGGAGATTCAAATCAGGAGCACTCCAGGGCCCAGTGTTTGCTCAGGAGCTCCCAAATGAAATCAGATCCTTTCTTGCCACTAACCTAAATTCTGTAGCTTCGAGTGGGACCCTATGGGAAACGTTAAAGTGCTATATCAGGGGAATATGTATGGTCAAAGAAAACGGAATTCTCAAAATCATCAGAAGGGAACTAACAGATAATGAGACCCGACTAAAACAACGAGAGCAGGCCTACACAGATCTAAAAGACCCTCAAACACTAGCCCTCCTCAGAGAAGAATTAGATAAGTTCAGACATAACGCAGACCGCGAGTGCTGGTTCATGGCTCATGGCCATCAGATGCAGCAATACAGCGAAGGCCAGAGACCAGGAGCTCTCCTAGCGAGACCGCTGGCAGCAGACAGAAGACCCCCACAGGTAGAATCATACCCTTCAGGGGACCTTAGTCGACACTGAAGGTGAAATAATAGAAGCATTTTGCGTCTTCTACCAAGATTTATTCAGCTCCAGAACCCCAAACACCCGGAAGCCCTCCAAGAATATCTAGATGAAACAGAAATTTACTGAGTGGAGGAAGAAATGCGGGAGTCCTTAAACAAACCAATCACACTTGAAGAGATACTGGCAGTTATAAAGGAACTGCCTGGGACTAAAGCACCAGGCCCTGACGGCCTGACGGGAGAATTTTATAAAGTGTTTGCCCCGACCTTAGAACTGATCCTACAATCAGTATACGAGTAAGCACTGTAGAAGAGATGCCTTCCTTCCACTGAACTGGGTGACTTCCAGCCCCTTAAGATGAGTAGCAATACCCTTGAGATGGATGGGGATGCAGACTTTTTTCATACATCAATAATCGAAATGACCCAGGTAGTTGGCAAAAAGGATAACTGTTTTAATATCAGTTATCTAAAACATGGAGTACAACAGACATCAACGGAGGTCTTAGTGCAAATCTCTCAATGCATTACAAAAAAAAGCATTCTTATATAGCAAAAAATAGTCATTGATTACATTTAACCTACGTACTACTAACGTCATCCTACGTGGCAAACTACAAAAACCTATTGGAGAAAGTGTTTGGGTCTTAGGAAATATCTAAGTATACGTTCTATACTAGTATGGGACAGTGAATGAAAGTAATCGGTTTCTCAACATCAGGTGGGACAACTAAGACCTCCCTTCAAAATGGCCACTATGAACATCACTAAATACACAACGTCCCATTGGCTACACAAACTATAGGACCCTTAATTACAGGGTCCCCCACAATTGGTTGGCACTCTAACCTTCGTCAGTACTTTTGCACCTACGTTAGAAGCACGCAGATTGGACATCCAGGTGCTGGTGAGCTTGTCTAAATCAGAGCTTCCCACCAATTAGCATATCCATCTATCATCACCTCAGTGGTCTGGTGGCAATTAAGACTTTAAACTTGTCCTTGGGAGTGTGCTTAGCTCTGGAGAATTCAGGGGAGTGAAGGCACGCTCTGCCCTCATGCGTTGGTGTGACCATCTCGTCTGTCCAACTTCATCAGTCCACGTGACTGTAGACCATGATTTCGAGCTTCTTGGGTATTAAAATCCTATTTTCTAATAGACCTCTGACGTCTTCCTTGTTTAGTTCATGCCTTCTGAACTGGAGTTTTGTTTTTTCACACGATTTGTATCCAATGCCTGCTCACTCCAGCCTGATAAAACCTTGGCTTCTTGGCTTGGCTTCATGGCTCATCCAACCTCGCCTCCCTAAGAGTCACTTTTAATTCATTTGGTTTCTTTACTGCGACATATTGAAAATTAGGCCTTCCTTTTTTAGTCCAATTCTGCTATAACATGTAGTGGAAACATCCATCTTTTACTTATTTATGCAAATATGTATATGTTAGCGCATGCCGCAATCTATTCACTACTTAGCCAGCCTCAAGAATACCTCATCTGCTCGCGTTTCTCTGCAACAAATTGTGTATAGGCGCTATATAAATAAACTATCATATCATATCTGTACACATGTAAAACAGCTTGATATCTTCATTTCTGTGGCATAAGCTTCTTCATCTTGGTCCCAAGATGTCACTTATCCTTGATTCTTTCTTAATGCCTTATAGAATATCTTCATTCTCTTGTCTCTGCATCTCTTCTGTGTACGTCAGCTCGAATCTGCATGACGTCACCATTCATCTTGGCCATTCATTTGCTCTGCCTCTTCCGGGATTTCATTCAAATGACCATCGTATTTCTTTGTATGCAGGTATGGTTTTCTCAATGGAAAACTTGCTTCCTGTATTCTCTTTGGTATCGGTATTCTCACTGGTACCGCACGTGTCTCTCACTCTGGCACCCAACATATAGGCAATATGGGCAATGTGGTTGAGGTGGGGGTACTTGGCTACTTCTCTACACCACGCTATGCGAAGCCAGCATTATCCTACTCCATAAACCAGGGAAACCCCCTGAGGAGTGCGCCTCACATAGACTGATACCACTGATAAATGTCGATAATAAGATCCTTGCTAAAATTCGAACTAATCGACTGCTCCCTCTGATGCCCGGGCTAGTGCTAGACCAAAGAAAAAGTAGAACTGCTACTCCGATGGTTCACACCAATTTTTGTCAATGAATGAAACAAAACATATAAGTTATATTGGGGAACCTTTAACACTTGTACTAATGGAATTAATCCCTAAATTCGTAGCCCATGAAATTGTCCAGAAGGGAAAAAGAAACACACACACATCAAGGGCTGTGAATATACATTGTTTGTATTAAGACAAAACTAAATTCTCTTGTGAACACTTACATATAACAAAATTCAACATTGTAGACAAAAAGATATGGTGAAGTCAAAATTGAAACAATATTCAACGTGTTATGATCCTTAAATTCGTAAAGGTTGAAAACCAGTTATTCAAAAATGCATCATCAAACTAAAAGCATGGATGTTGTCTGGGCGGGCGGGGTTTCAAAAACACATCATAACCCGTAAAGGAAACATATGGAAATCAGAAGCGTTGATAAGTCTGTGCCCTTACGGACCTGTAAGAATCTAAATCCTTAAGAAAATATGCAGATTTTTAAAGTATCTGGTGTATGAAAAGCATCTTATCGTTCAGGTGCCAACGTGGCAGGGGGTAAAATGTTTGGTTTTAACCAACAAGACTGTTGAAATTATATAAACAATATAGAACAACAGAACCCCTGAAAGTGGGTTCATGCATCCCCCTTGCGTACAAAAAACGTTTTGGCGGCAATATCATCCATCTTGAGGATACATCAGAGGGATTTGTGCTTTTATACGGTAGCTGCCTTCATCAGGGCGATTAAGCAGCCCCTGTATCAAGAGAACCAAGAGAAAGAGAAGAGGGAAGAAAAGTGAATATAAAATCTTCTTGGTTCGAAACTATTTCCTTTCTGGACATTTCTGGGCTAATTAGTAACGACAAATATATTGTTCAAATGAAAAAGTATTATTAGAGCACATGTAAACATATTGGCGAAGGGCTGATAAAAAAGCAAGGTCAAATATTTGTTGCTGCCTCAGATTTCTGTGGTGGGGTTATAGAATAACTTATTCACCACAGGGCACTTGTAATGACTCTCTCGATGGGGCAGGCTCCCCGGTCGGGCCTCTCCAGTGAACAGGACTGTTCATCCGGTAGGGGATTGCACGACCGTGCCAGGCCGGAAGTGGAGGGCACGGGTAATGGTTCGAATCCGGAGTTTGCAAACTCTGAAAGGAGGCCAAAATGTAGCATGGTATGAGTACATGCTGCACGTTTGTGAAGTGGTGCATATCAGAGCGGAGGCCATGATGGACTGGCTTGTGAGCGTGCAAGCTCCATTCCTAAACTGGGAGCTGGATAGTATGTCTATGGTAAAATGCAAAACATATGCTGTAATCGAGGAGAGTAATTTATATAACGTTAATCTTTTTTAAAAAGGGGGGTACCTGAGCTGGGCTGAGATGACTCCCAGAGTCCCGTAGATTGAATCTGCATGACGTCACCATTCATCTTGGCCATTCATTTGCTCTGCTTCTTCCGGGATTTCATTCAAATGACCATCGTATTTCCTTGTATGCAGGTATGGTTTTCTCAATGGGAACCATGCTTCCTGTATTCTCTTTGGTATCGGTATACTCACTGGTACCGCACATGTCTCTCACTCTGGCGCCCAACATATAGGCAATATGGGCAATGTGGTTGAGGTGGGGGTACTTGGCTGCTTCTCTACACCACGCTATGCGAAGCCAGCATTATCCTACTCCATAAACCACAGAAACCCCCCGAGGAGTGCGCCTCATATAGACCGATATCACTGATAAATGTCGATAATAAGATCCTTGCTAAAATTCGAACTAATCGACTGCTCCCTCTGATGCCCGGGCTAGTGCTGGCAGACCAGGCGGGATTCATTCCAGGGTGAAACACGACGTTTGGAATCTGGCGCCTTTTCGGTATTATTGAGGCATTAGACCCCTCAACCCAGGCGGTGGCAGGCCTGCTAGATGCAGAGAAGGCCTTCAACTCAGTCGATAGGCCATATCTCTTCACAGTGCTCGAAAAATTAGGCCTAGGAAACCGCTTCCTAGAGCTAGTCTTACTCCTTTATACACACCCCTTGATCAACATTACACTTGGGAAAACGAAATCAACACCCATAGAACTAAAAAGGGGGACCAGACAAGGTTGTCCCCTATCAGCACTGTTGTTCGCGCTCGTAATGGTGCCACGGGCGGCAAGCCTCAGGGCCAAACTAATGGAAAAAGGTCTTCAGGATAGGGCCCCACAAACTGATCCTCTCTTTATATGCTGACGACGTAGCCCTCTTTGTCAGCGACCCAATGACAAAACAGAAACGTTAATGAGGGAAGTGCTCAAATTCGGAGACTTCTCAGGGCTAAAAATCAATCACAATAAATCAGTCGTGTTTCCCCTATCCCCAGGACAATAGGAATTCAGGGATGATCGAGTTCAAATGAGGTGTCGGGTATTAGGGAATTATGATGTCCAGGAACTACGAAGATTTATTCCGAGACAACTACGGGAGGATAATGGAGGCACTAGTTAGCGACAAGATTTCAAGGTGGAGGCGACTCCCACTTACTCTGTGGGGCCGAGCCTCCATAGTAAAAATGGTCATATTGCCCAAACTCCTGTATTTGTTTGTAAATGTACCACTGTTACTGACAAAGAACTTCTTTCAACACCTGCGCAGCTTAATTCTTGAGCTGCTATGGGCAGGCAAACCAGCAAGAATAGCCCATACAACCCTTGTTCAACCGATTGCAAAAGGCGGCCTTGCCTTGCCCCACCTGGAATGCTATCACTCGGCTGGGCAGGTGCAATTTCTAAGTCACTGGTACACCACCCACCATGCCCGCCCACATGTCCAAATTGAACGCGCACTAATAACCCCCAAGCTTCTACAAGCCACCATAATAGGGGAACTTTGAGTACCGCTGAGAACTCTGAATGTGGTACTGACCACATACGAGGTATGGAGAAGAATTGCGCTTAAAAGTAACATCATTGTTAGATTCTCCCCCCTCCTCCCTGCAAGATTCGTCCCAGGGCTACCACTTACTACTGAGAACATATACCTCCAGTGGGCTGACAAACTGAAGATAGACACATTGGGCGACTGGTTTATAGAAGGCCAGTTCCTGATGCTCCAACAGACACGGGAGCGTGATGGCGACTCTGCCTTGGACGTTTTTATTTATTTCCGCCTCCATTACACCCTCAAATCTTTGGTTCCCTCGTTCCCGGCTCAACCAGCTATTTGGCAACTTTTACACGCAGTGATCCAAACTCAAGGACAGGGGAGGATGGTATCCAATATCTAAAAAGACCTACTGCTGATCGCCATAGACCAACCGCCCACCCCAAAATTGAGATGGGAAAGGACAATAGGGGACACAATAGAAGATGAGGACTGGTCATATATTCTGTGGCAGACACAAAAGGTGTCCTTGAACTCGAGATATAAACTGATTCACTTCAACTTTGTCCACCAGGCGTACCATACACCTGCCAACCTGCACAGACAATGCCCAACCATCACAGCGGCCTGCGAGAGGTGTGGTGCAACCCCGGCAGGATTCCTTCACTTAGCCTGGGAATGCCCGTCAATCAGCCGATTCCGGTCAGAGGTGCTGGATAAAACCTCTGCGATAATAGGAGAACACCTCGAACAAAAACCCAAATTGGCACTGTTAGGGTGCACCAGACTCCTACAACCCTCAAGGAGGAGATTGGCCGGATTATTACTGGTAATGGAACGATCACGCATCGCCATAGCTTGGGGAAAAGGTCGCCTCCCTATAATACAACAATGGTTGCAAGACATAGCATATTGCCATGTCATGGGGCCTCATTACAAGTCACCCGGTATGGAAACAATGGTGGCGGTAAACCCGCCGCCACCGTTGTTTCCATACCGGGTGATCACGAGTCCTGCAGGTGGAGGTGTCATTACCGCCAGGTCTGACCTGGCAGATTTAACACCGCCCGCCTGCAGGCGGACGTGGAAACACCGGCACCATCTCTGTTTCCATGGTCCCCATTCCCATTGAGTCCTAGGGGACTCAATGGGAATGGGATTTACCGAATTCCGCCTCCAGAATTCCCAGGTCACCGGGGTTGTAATGCCCTGGTAATTCCGGGAATCACGGAGGCGGAATGGTAAAATGAGTCTGGCGGTAACCGTGCCGGAAAAACCGGCAGGTTACCGCCAGACTCGTAATGAGGCCCATGGAATCAAACTTTATTAAAACCCTACCCCTACATGCAAGACCAACAGATATAGGGGGACGGTACATCAGTCTTTTGTTGGCGACATCAGACTGAAATCCCATACACTATCCCCAAATCACGGACCCAGGGCCCAGAACCTTTTCCTTGTGCCTCTTTATGGCTGCTATATACTAACTGTGATATTAATGCATGCTTTATACCGATCTCCATGTTCTGGCTGTGGGAGAGAAAGGAGACAGGGTATCAAGTGGCGCAGTTTTGTAATGTGGTTTGTTATTGTTTGAAATTAGCAAAAATAAAGTATTAAAAAAAATGTTTAAATGTGTCATAGTTCTCCTTTATTAACATTTTCAAACACTCGAAGTTAATGTCACATATGCATGCTTGTAAGGCACCACTTGGACTGGGGAGCCAAAAGCAGTTCTTGGTAGCTGTTGGTTTCAAGGTAACCAGGCTCTCCTCGGGTAGAGGTAGAACCTAGATAGCACACATAAATTTTGAACCTTGCACTGTTCTTATGTTACACTGAATGACTGCCAGTTAAAATAATACATTTGCCAAAACACCACATAATAATCAAGCTGGAATCATAAATAAGTGCAGTGACTCAGAAATAAGTGCCAGGGCCTAGCCCTGGCAAGCCCCTTTACACATTAAGCACTGCTGAAGGGCATTCATTTGGCACTTCCTGCATAATCAAGCAACCTCAGGCCATGCACAAGCGTATCTATAGTTGACATTGTCATGCTGATTATACTGCATCTTTGATGACCGCACCAGAGGCAGCCACTTCAGGGGGGAATGAGGTGGAGACATCCATAGTGAAGCAGGGGTGTAGAGGAGGTGCCAAGCACCATTTTAAAGTACCAGGAACGTTCACACTGAAATATGTGACGTACGATGAGCAAATAAACCAGCAGAGAGCCGCAGTTGGGCTCTGTCTAGTACCTATCAGAATAACAGCACCTGTTGAAGTACCGACACCTAAGAAAACCTGGACAGTAAGGTACTGACTGAGAAAACCATATCGACAAGTTAGACAGAATGACGATTGTCAGAATACAATGCCCGAAGAAGCTAAAAAGTTACTGAAGGAAGACGAATGGTGGCGTCATAATAACCCAGACCGACTTACATAAAGAAGATATGACAAAAAGAGACAAAATGCCATGGATAAGTGCCATCCTGAGCCTAAAGTGAAACAATTGATGTCAAGATGTCAGAAACATATGCCATATGCATGATGAAGATATTCAGTTAGTTTAAACGTGTACATATGCAATGTAACCGCAAGAAGCAAGAAATCATGAGGCTTGCTTACGATTAGTAGTAAGATAGATTGCGGCAAGTGCCACCTATACATATATCTACCTCAAAGAAGCACTTTATATAAGTATACTTCCTCTACGCACAGGAGCAGAATTAACCAAAGGTTACTAAAGATCTCAAGAGAAGGTGTTTCGCAGCAAACATATCGAGAATTAAAGACAGAGAGAAACTCAGACGAAGGTAACCATGCCAAGAAGCCAAGGCCGTATCAGCTGGAATCAGCCAACAGTGGATACAATTAACAGAAAGAAGAACAGAAAGGTCAAGATAAGCCACAGATGGCAGACATCCGGCAGAATTGAATCAAATA
Organism: Ambystoma mexicanum; assembly: GCF_040938575.1. Lineage (NCBI taxonomy): Eukaryota > Metazoa > Chordata > Amphibia > Caudata > Ambystomatidae > Ambystoma > Ambystoma mexicanum. The sequence continues at coordinate 493,084,476 of NC_090936.1, read as the reverse complement.
CACGAAATTGCATGAAGAAAAAGACGATTTCACGGTGTCGGAATCACATGACCAGGCTAGCAGGAAGGGATGAAACTTTCATACCTACGCATGGACCTTCGCCATACAAAGACGCCTTAACTTTCCAAGGCCAAGAAGCAGACTCAAGGCCAACCACAAAGAAATAATTGACACATGACCACTGAAGTGATGATTGATTGTAGCAATAATTGGAAGGAAGCTGGGGGTGCAGACGAACTCCCTGCACCTGGCCGGCGATTCTGCACGCTACTAAGCGCAAGTGGAAAAGTATGAGGGGGGTTGATGCCAACCCAATCATAGTAGACCATGTAATCTAGGGTCCTATAGTTAGTAGAACCAATGAGACGTTGTACTTTTAGTGACGTTTACAGTGGCCATTTTGAAAGAAGGGCTTCGTTGCCCACCTGACGTTGTTTATCCAATGCCCTTTCCCTGTTACCATATACAGTTATAATACCTATATTAAAGTTACCTTCCTAGAACCAATCGAGTTGCATGCTAAGTTTTAAGAGTTACACGTCAGTGATGATGAGTTTTTGGTATAAATGATATGTTTTTTGTTGAGGTTGAAGCGAGTAGGAAGATCGAGCGATTGCTGATATTCATTGAACTCCCCGTTTTTTGTACTTGTCATTAAACAGACTCCCTTTGCCGAACTATTGAGTTGTCATTATTGATTTGGTGCAAGAGTACGAACCTGCATCCCCATCCATCTCAGGGGTGCTGCTGCTCATCTTAAAGTGCTGTTTGGAAACCCCCAGTCCTATGGGCCGGCTGCGGTCCATCCTGCAAAGGGGGATGATTTGCAGGATCAGGAGATGAGAATATTAGAACTTTTTGTTTGGCTGTGATAAACCACCAGGACAGTTGACCCATTGTTTAGTTGGTTCCAGATAAATTCCCTGCAGGCTAGTTTTGCTGAAGCCCAGTTTCCCGGATCCGACTTTGGCGCTGCAGGAAATCATGTTTCAATACCCCAGCTCCCTCCTGACTCTCCGCTTGTGTGATGGGCACCCCCCGCAGCCCGCTTTGTTGGCCCCTTACCCACCCCTGGACCCTTATCCTTATCTTGTGTGGGGGACACCCCAGCAGCCCCTGATCTCAAGCTAGGCCCGGCTTCTTACCATCCTGCAAACCCTCCACCCTGTCCCTCATGCTCTACCCCAAATGAAATCATGTCTCCTTCCGTACCTCTTGTGGGTCTGGTGCCACCTCTACCTGCCCCTACCCAGTAATGCGCGATGATCGCCTGTGCTATTCCTCACTGACTGCTGTTCGAGCAAAGTGGCTTATTGGGAAATAGGGCGTAGGGAAAATGGGTATTTCTGTTTGGTTTTTTTTTTTTGGTTTTTATATTCGTTTATGTGGACCCTGGTTTTTGAGTTTCCATTGGAAACACTCAAAACATTTTTTTTTTAAATGCATCATCCCTGCTGCACCTCATAACATCCATAGGACAGTGAGGGAGTACTAGAGTACTATTATAGATTTGGCTACTTTTAATACAGTAGGCCTCATATCAGAGCTACTATAAGTAGGCAGTTTGGAATGAATGTGTGAGGGGAGATATATACATGTCATGATGACTCATTACTCCCATGGCAAATACAGTTTTAGGGTCTCCACCAGAGGTTTTCCTTCTGTGGTTGGTTGACTGGTGACCAAATGAGTGGTCTTGTGCCAAAGGTGATGGCATTTAACAGGGGTGAACATCGCCTAGCACACAATGCAGCTTTTTGGTAAGGGCTCTTGTCATATTTGTTAGACGATCCTCTGCACACCAGAACAATGCTAACATCTCCACAACACCTTCCCCGGGTTCCCACACGACTCCCTCCAGGGTTCGAGACTCACGTGATTTGGTTACCCCAAAGGACTGAAAGTTCCGTACCAGGTACAATTTACGTGCCCGGTTGCAGCCCTTCCTGCATTGGCAGTTGCCATGGAGAACATACAGCAGAAGGGGCGGCGGAACACCTCCGCATCGATCATTCATTTGCTCACGTGATTCAGAGCGGCGTTTCCCACGTGACCTTGGTGGACGTCACATGACCCAGAAGCACACAGTATATAAAGCCTGATGCACGGAGCACTCATCACTTCTCAGCTGTCTTCTGACCCTGTTTGGCGCTACGTTTGATAAACTCTGTTGGTTTACCTTGATCTTGGATCTCTCACCTGGACTCCCTTGGACTACCCTTTTGTACCTTTGCTTGGAACTGTTTACCTATTGCTGAATCTCGACACGACCTTCACCTGTCGTCGGATCATCCCTTGGTACTTTGTTGGACTTCTACGCCATTTCCCTTTTGGGAACTCAAGTTACGTCTTCTGCTCTACAGGTGGCCTATCCTGTGTCCACGCTTGTCTGCGTTCCCTCTTGTTCTGGGGACTGCCTCTCATCTGAGTCTCGAACCTCCTTCCTAGGTTTCCCGGGTTTTCCAAACACCGGATAGGTAAGATTATTCAGATCCTTTGGTTCTTGTGCTATATTGTATTTGCCTGGTACTTAACCTCGTTCTTTTTGCAGCAGCATCGGTGTTCCAGAGGTTTCCTGGATCCGGGAAGTAACATCTCCCACCTGTGGCCCCAAAGGTCGCACAGCGGGGTTCTTTTGGTTCCCCTGTGCGTCACTTGGGGACGGAGGTCTCAACGGTCTACACGACACTCAAGTCAGAACAGACTGAGAAGCCATATAGTCGTGTTAGATAATGCAGGGGTCCACGGAAGAACCCATAGCTGCTTTAGTTCAGGCAATTACAGTATTAAGGGCAGATATGGCCGCCGCTAACACAGTGATTCACCAAAGGCTAGATTCCATACAGAGTGTCCAGCATCCCCTCCCTGCAGACTCTGAATTCGGGGATGCTGCCACTTCAACCACGCCTCCTCCGTTGGCAAGTACTCCATCTCCAACCCCGGTGGTCCTCCTAACCCCTTCTCCCTTGGCTGCTCCTGAACGTTATCAAGGCGACCCCAAGAAGTTCAGGACCTTCATCAATCAGTGCAAGTTACACTTCCTGTGTAGACCTCTGCCTTTCCTAATTCCACTGCTAAAGCGGCCTTTATCCTTTCCCACGTGGCCGGAACGGCTGCCGCTTGGGCTAATCCTTTACTGGAGAACAATAGCCCGGTTCTCTATGAATTTGATTTGTTAGTTACAGAGATGTCTCGAGTCTTCGACACCCGACACAAGGCACAATCTAGGGATCTGGAGTTGTTAGAGCTAACCCAGGGTAGAGGGACCTTGATAGATTACATCACCCGCTTCAACCAATTGGTCGCCGAGACATCATGGCCAGAAAGCAAGCGGGCGGTCATATTCTATAGGGGGTTGAATAATCCAATGAAAGATGCCTTAGCAGTGATTCCTTCCGTGCCCACTCAGTATCAAGAACTAGTGGATCTTGCCCTGCAGGTAGATGCACGTCGTTCAGAGCGCAGGGCTATGTTGGGTTTTTCTCATCCTACAGCTGTCAGTACTCCCGCTTCCAGCACTGAGGAACCTATGCAAGTGGGAGGATTACGTAGTCCTATCACGACATCCGAGAGAGAACGTATGAGGGTGGATAATGCATGCTTTTATTGTGGCACCACGGGACATTATGTTAAGGAATGCCCTCGGCGTCCCAAGAAGTCCCAGGTTTTTCGGACAGCTCGACCTTAGATCCGGAGACCAGGTCGAGTTTCCAGTCCTCATCTCCGGGTGCCACTCCTCCTTTCGCTCGTGTCCAGCCCATCTTTGTACAGGCCACTCTTTGTCCCTCTACGGGTATCTCTCACGCAGTCACGATCATCATTGACTCTGGTGCCACTGGGAACTACATAGACATTGCTTTAGCCCATTCTCTCAATCTACCTTTAGTGGTGAAAACCAGACCTGAACCGGTTCAGGCCGTAGATGGCACTGCCCTAGTCTCTGGTCCCGTTAGACACCAAACTGCTCCTCTATTATTGACTATACAAGATGTTCACACAGAGACTTGATCACCACACCCCAGTTCGGTATCATATTAGGAATACCATGGTTGCGTGAACACAATCCTCTGATTAATTGGCAAACAGGCACGGTGCTCTTTGAGTCGGATATCTGTCAGAACTTTTGTCTCCCAACCCATCAAGAAACAGATACTCCTTCACGGGCCCTGGGAGCTCTTGCTCAACTCACATTGAATGATGGTGGATCAGAGGTTGTGAATTCCCACACCGTCGGAGGGGTAGCTACCGGGATTCCCTCTGAGTACAAAGCATTCGAGTCAGTTTTCGATCGCGGTTCTTCCGAGGTGCTTCCTCCACACAGACCATATGACTGCCCGATTGAACTAATCCCGGGTTCGACCATTCCTTCGGGCAGGAATTATTCTCTGTCCCCCTCGGAAGAAGAAACTCTGAAACAGTATGTACAGAACGCCCTACGACTAGGACACATTCGCCCCTCTACTTCACCAGCTGCAAGTCCCATTTTCTTTGTACCCAAGAAAGAGGGGGACTTACATCCCTGTGTGGATTACCGGCGCCTTAACGCCATCACGAAAAAAAGGATAGGTATTCAATCCCTTTGATCACCCCTCTTCTGGACCGCTTATCCCATGCCTCCGTTTTTACCAAGCTGGATCTTCGCGGCGCATACAATCTAGTGCGCATCCGCGAGGGCGATGAGTGGAAAACTGCCTTTTGCACCCGTTACGGCTTGTATGAATATCTAGTCATGCCCTTCGGTCTATGCAACGCCCCGGCAACATTCCAGCGTTTTATGAATGACATATTCAGGGACATTCTGGATGTTTACATGGTTGTTTATCTGGACGACATCTTGATCTTTTCACAGAATCTTGATGACTATCTAAAACATGTTCGGGAGGTCTTATCCCGTCTGAGGGAACATTTGCTATTTGCCAAACCCGAGAAATGTCAATTCCATAAAACGTCTGTTGAGTTTCTGGGCTTCCACATTACCCCTGGGGCACTATCCATGAACGAATCCAAGGTTAAGGCAGTCCTAGATTGGCCAGTTCCTCAGACACTCAAGGCCTTGCAGGCCTTTTTGGGCTTCGCCAACTTTTATAGGCGCTTTATTTCGTCCTTTTCCACAATTGTGGCCCCACTTACGGCTCTGACCAGCCCTCAAGTACCCTATCAGTGGCAAAAGGAACATCAGGAATCCTTTGAGGCTTTGAAAACCGCTTTCACCACCGCACCGATTCTTCAGCACCCCAATCCCGAACTTCCATTCATAGTCGAGGCGGATGCCTCTTCTTTTGCCCTCGGTGCGGTGTTGTCTCAGACATGTCCTACGACAGGCAAGTTGCACCCGGTGGCATACCATTCCCGCAAGTTTTCCAATACTGAGACCCATTATACTGTAACGGAGAAGGAACTTCTGGCTGTCATGGACGCCTTTCGTGTCTGGCGCCCTCATCTCCTGGGGGCTAAGCATCCAATCACTGTCTACTCCGATCATCGGAATCTACAGGATCTGGCCTCCTTAAAGTGCATCAACAGCAGACAGGTCCGGTGGCATCTCTTCTTTTCCGCCTTTGATTTTCACATTACTCATCGTCCTGGAATCACTCATGGAAAAGCGGACGCCTTGTCACGCTCTCCGGGTGGAGTCTCGTTGCCAACCTTCCCCGATACTGTTCTAGGTAAGAGTCATGTGATTTGTCTCGGCACTCCCTCTCTGTCATTGTTGGATTCTGTGCGAGCATGGACGAGCAATCATTCTGACCAATTGCGGGATTTGGATCCCGTATATTGTGATGGTTTGCCTTTCGTGCATGATCGCCTGTTCCTCCCCACGCCTGACACCCGTAACCTGGCCCTTGAATGGTCTCATGATGCCCCCATTAATGCCCATCCCGGCCAGGAGCGTACCATGGATCTCCTTGTCATGCCTGCGCCATGGGCGCATCCATTTACGCTCAATTTTGACTATATGTTTATCATTTATTTACAACAGACTCTTGGATCTATCTATATTTACTTTGGAAACTTTATTTCCCATTTACGAGACTTTGCTGCTTAATTATTATTTCCAACAAACTACGCATACCATAATGCACCTGGCTACAAGCATTGATTCCTCGCTGTTCCTATTGGTTATCAATGGAACTACATCCCCCAGAAGCCCTAGAGACTTGCCCTGCTTCCACCAGCCCAGGAACAGAAAGGGAGGTGGCCGATTGCCTGCAGGTGTGTTTAGCCAGGTGCAACCAATTAGCCTGCCTCTGTGCTGGGCTAGGAGGTATAAAGGCTGCTGCCTGCAGTGGCTCAGCCTCTTGCATCTGAGAGTTCTTCCTCCACCTTTTGCTTCTTTCTACGGATCTTGTAAGCTGCTTACCTTCACTCCTGCTTGGACCCTGCCTTGTTGCTTGCTCCACCCTGCTGCTTCCAGCCATAGCCTTCCAGGCTCCCTGCCTCACAGCCCTGCTCCTCTGGGCTCTCCACACTGCAGCTGATCACGCTCTGCTGCCTTCCAGTCTGCGCCCTTGCCCTGCCGGGCTCTCCACATTGCAGCCGATCACGCTCTGCTGCCTTCCAGCCTTCGCCCTTGCCCTGCCGGGCTCTCCACATTGCAGCGGATCACGCTCTGCTGCCTTCCAGCCTTCGCCCTTGCCCTGCCGGGCTCTCCACATTGCAGCCGATCACGCTCTGCTGCCTTCCAGCCTCCGCCCTTGCCCTGCGTACCCTCTGCATTGCAGCTGATCACGCTCTGCTGCTTTCCTGCCTCAGCCCTTGTCCTCTGGGTCCCTGCCCTGCAGCCTGCCTCACTCCGGCTGCCTTCAGCCCTTGTCCTCTGGGGCTCCCTGCTCTGCAGCCTACCTCTCTCTGGCTACCTACAGCCCTTGTCCTCTGGGCCTTCCTACTTTGCAGCTTATCCCGCTTCGCTGCCTACTACCTACCTTTTCCGCTGGGTTCTCGGCCTAGCAGCTCTCTACAGTCCTCTGCTACCTTCTACGTTCATCGGCCCTGTCCCTCAGGGTTCACTCCTTACTGCCCGGCCCTTACGGGATCCTTGCCGTGCAGTCTACTTTACTCTGCTGCCCTAAGCCCTTTTCCTCTGGACGTTCTACCTTACAGTCCTACCCCTGTGGGCTTACTCATTGCTTTCCTGCTCCTCTGAGCTCTCAACCTTGTTCCTTACTGTCCTCTGCTATCCTATCCTGTTACACGACTTTCCTTTCATTTCCTTCTGCTAGTTTGCTATCACCTCATTTACTGGATTTGTCTGTAGTATCTTCTCTTGTACTGTTTGTAGACCCTTTTGTACAGAGCTTGTCTGTTGGTTCCCATCAGTCAACCTCTGCCCCTTCCCTTGTCCTGTTTCTACATTACAGACACCCAGAGCTGCTGTTCCAAGTCATGAGCAATCAGCGTGGGCCTCTGTTATAGCAAACTGTGCAGAAGGCTAGAGTATTTCCAAGGTTTGTGGAATACTCTTTTCCTATATCTGCATACACCCCAAGAGGGTATTCATTCTGTATCTTTTCCCTTGCTACTCTTGCTTACTCTTCGTTCTCTTTCCTTTCCGCTGTGTGTGTTCTTATCTGTCCACTTTATTTGGCACAACCACCCAAACCCTTTCTGGGTGTCCTGTGCCACTCTTAATAGAGTGCCACTCCTGACACTCCTAAAGCGCTGGTGCTGGTGGCCCTCTATGAAGCGCGACGTGGAATGCTATGTCAACTCTTGCTCTGTCTGCGCTCAGGCCAAACATCGAAGAGGTCGTCCAATCGGCCTGATGCTTCCGCTACCGGTACCCCCAAGACCTTGGCATACACTGACTATGGATTTCGTGACCGATCTCCCCAAGGTACGGGGTTTTGATACCATCTGGGTGGTGGTGGACACATTCACAAAAATGGCTCGCTTTGTTCCCTGTAAGGGGATCCCTTCGGCCCCGGCCCTGGCTGAGTGGTTTTTGAATCTGTGTTCATGTTGTTTGGGCTTCCTTCTGTCATTATTTCTGATCGTGGGTCGCAGTTCACATCTCGTTTTTGGAGATCTTTGACTAAGCTACTTGGCATCGATACCAGGTATTCCTCGGCCTATCACCCTGAGACTGATGGGCAGACTGAAAGGACGAATCAATCTATGGAGCAGTATCTTCGTTGCCTTATCCTGCAGCAGCAGTCCTCCTGGTTGAGTGCTTTACGGCTTGCCGAGTTCGCATACAATAACGCGGCTCACTCTGCTACAGGTTTTTCTCCTTTCTACGCCTTCTATGGCCAACACCCCAAGGTCTTACCTGTCCCTGACGCCTCTGTCTCCTTGAATCCTGGGGCCACGGCCTGTCTTAGGGATCTGTCTGCTGTTCATGCTCGTACTTTGGTCCATCTTACTGAAGCAAAGGCCTCTATGAAGTCCCGTGTTGACAGCAAGCGCTTGGCTGCTCCTCCACTTGCGGTGGGTTCCAGGGTGTGGTTGTCTTCCCGTCACCTTCGCCTGGTTGGTTGTCGGAAACTTCTGCCTCGCTTTGTTGGCCCGTATGTGATCTCTCAGGTTGTGAATCCAGTGGCTTTTCGTCTGGTTCTCCCGAACTCTTGGCAAATCCATCCTGTTTTTCATGTCTCTCTCCTCAAGCCATGCCCTGATTCCTCCCGCATTCGGGCCCCAGCAGCACCTGTGTCCCTGGCCTCCCCTGATGTTTTTGAAGTGTCAGCTATTTTGGGTTCCCGTTGGTTTAGGGGTGGGCTCCAGTATTTGGTGGATTGGAAGGGTTATGGCCCGGAGGAGCGTTCTTGGGTTTCCACTTTGGATGTTAACGCTCCTCGGTTGGTAGCCCATTTCCATAGGGATCACCCATCCTGCCCACAAGGTCGTGGGCCGTTGGGGGGGGCTATGTTAGACGATCCTCTGCACACCAGAACACTGCTAACATCTCCACAACACCTTCCCCGGGTTCCCACACGACTCCCTCCAGGGTTCGAGACTCACGTGATTTGGTTACCCCAAAGGACCGAAAGTTCCGTACCAGTTACAATTTACGTGCCCGGTTGCAGCCCTTCCTGCATTGGCAGTTGCCATGGAGAACATACAGCAGAAGGGGCGGCGGAACACCTCTGCATCGATCATTCATTTGCTCACGTGATTCAGAGTGGCGTTTCCCACGTCATGTTGGTGGACGTCACATGACCCAGAAGCACACAGTATATAAAGCCTGATGCACGGAGCACTCATCGCTTCTCAGCTGTCTTCTGACCCTGTTTGGCGCTACGTTTGGTAAACTCTGTTGGTTTACCTTGATCTTGGATCTCTCAACTGGACTCCCTTGGACTACCCTTTTGTACCTTTGCTTGGAACTGTTTACCTATTGCTGAATCTCGTCACGACCTTCACCTGTCTTCGGATCATCCCTTGGTACTTTGTTGGACTTCTACGCCATTTCCCTTTTGGGAACTCAAGTTACGTCTTCAGCTCTACAGGTGGCCTATCCTGTGTCCACGCTTGTCTGCGTTCCCTCTTGTTCTGGGGACCGCCTCTCATCTGAGTCTCGAACCTCCTTCCTAGGTTTCCCGGGTTTTCCAAACACCGGATAGGTAAGATTATTCAGATCCTTTGGTTCTTGTGCTATATTGTATTTGCCTGATACTTAACCTCGTTCTTTTTGCAGCAGCATCAGTGTTCCAGAGGTTCCGTGGATCCGGGAAGTAACGTCTCCCACCTGTGGCCCCAAAGGTCGCACAGCGGGGTTCTTTTGTTTCCCCTGTGCGTCACTTGGGGACGGAGGTCTCAACGGTCTACACGACACTCAAGTCGGAACAATATTAGAGGTTCAGTACGTTGGAAAAAGAGAAGGCTCAGATGGGCCGTTGTGTAAGTGAGCCTGTTAGTGGCTCCTTGCATGGAGAGCTGGAAAACTGCCTTTACAGCACATACAGCCTCCATTGTAAACTTGCTGATTGTGTAGAGAGCTGGAAATAGTGGGAAGTACATGTAGAAGCATGGAGAGGAATCAGAAGTAACCTATACAGTACATTCTCTTGTCGTGGCACTCACAAAATACACTGGGCAATTTTGGAGTGCAAGCAGTAGGTTGAGAAATGCACTAAAGCCTACAATACCCACATTACCTCATGTCAATGTGTACCGTGGTAGGTTCTTACTCATTTACCTTTAATGCTGATGTCAGAGCAGGTCTCATGTCTGAGCCATGAAGGGTTGATGGTTTCACTGGCTGACTAAAGTTTCTGCCACAGTTCACAGTCCCCTTTTCTGCCCCTCATAAAATTCATGTATAATTGGTGAGTTATAGTATAATAATGTATTTTTCTCAATACAGTTGTCATCATTAGAGCTAACAGAGATAGGTAGCTTGGATTGAATGTATGAGGAGTGATGTGTAAACTGAACAATGACTGTTAGATTTGGCAAGTAGAATCATAAGTCGGTGCCAAGGGATAATACAAGAAATACCAGACATGTCTGGATATACATTGTAGACATACCAATCAGCTGCACACACAGGGACACTATAGTAAGGAGGAAACAGTTATGACCAGAGAATGAAACTAAGAAAAGAGTCTGTCATCATGCATATAAAATATAAAATGTGCATTATCTGTCTGGGACATGCTTATTGTTACATGTATGACATCATGAGCTTAGGCCAAACTCTCAGGAAAGTATGTTCAAAACATTGTGCAAGGTTAAGGTTTACATATACAGCACCCTTATAGTATATGTATCCCTTATAGTATATGTATCATGCTTTCAATGCAGTACGCCCAGGACAAGTCCAGTGCTAGTCACCACCTCACTCTTTTTCATCACAGTCCCCTAGTGATTACACCTCGCTATTCCTCTTCACAGTACCCAACTACCCTACCTCCCATGCAGAATGATCTTCGTCACGCCAGTGTGGCTGAGGCAAATCTGGTACCCGGACCTTCTCAGCATGTCAGTGTCCCTCCAGTCAAGCTACCAGTGGTTGCAGATCTTCTCACCAGGGAAGGAGGCGCAATCCTGCACCACGACCCAGGATCACTGAATCTGAAGCCCTGGCTCCTGCAGCATTAGAGTTCAGTGATTAGGAGTTGCCTGCGGACTGCAGGGAGGTCCTCGCCATGGCCAGGTTGTCATGGACTCTGAAGTGTTACAGACACAAATGGAAGCGTTTTACGGCTTAGTGCCGATCGCAGAAGATTAATCCTCTTAGGGTCACGGCCCCACCAGTCCTTCCAACTTGTCGTTGGCTACATCGGGGCTGGCACACGCCGCCATCCTGTTGCGTCTGGCGGCTATCTCCCGCTACACCAGTGCTCCAGGACAGTCTTCGTTTTGGTCGTACCGTCTAGTCAATGAGATCATCAAGGGACTGTTCCAATCGTTCCTGCCGGTGAAGGCGCTGCCCCGGCGTGGGAACACAAAGTGGTAATGACTAGGCTCACAGGGGCCCCTTTCGAGCCTATGCATGAAGCTCTGCTCAAGTTCCTGTCTTGGGAGACAGATTTCCTCATGGCCATCACCTCTGCCAGGAGAATAGGTGAGATCCAGGCCCTGTCCTACAAGCAGCCTTATTTCACGTTCCACAAGATGAGGGTGGTGCTGCGGACGCACCCCTCCTTCATGCCCAAGTTATCATCCGAATTTCATCTCAACGAACCCTTGGTGTTGCCTGTGTTTTTTCCGACGCCTTCGTCGCCGGCTTAAAAGACTTTGCACTCGCTGGATGTGGCTCGAGGGCTGAAGTTTTATGTGGCCCACATGAACAGTTTCCGGAAGACTTCTCAGCTTTTTGTTAACTTTGGTTCTGTGAACCATCCAGGTGTCTCTCCGGCTGCATCATTCATTGTCCCTGTTTGGCAAACCAACCGCTGGCTGGCCATCTGAGAGCTCACTCCACCAGAGCGATTGCTGCGACGACGGCGTTCCTGTCTGGTGTGCCCCTGCTAGACATCTGCTGGGCTGCTACATGGAGGTCTACCCACACGTTCACGAAATTCTACTGCGTTGACAGGGATTTCAGAGTGGTGTCCAGAGTCGGCCAAGCAGTGCTACGCAACCTGGTTGCTTGAAAGTGAGGAGGTGAGAGTAATTCCTTCTGTTGAGCCTTGCCACCTCTAGTGGTCGTGTATGTATGTACTGCTATGTATTCTATATTCATGTGCATGTGAATGCATGCTAGACCCCATGCTGGAGAAGGAACAAATTACTTACCTGTAACTGTTGTTCTCCAGCATGGGTCTGGCATGGAATCACATGCAAACCCTCCCTCCAGCCCCTCTGGGGCTCTTCTTGGTCATACTGCCACTTTACATGCTACCAAATCTTAAGATGGCTGCCAGAGGAGGGACTTAGGGAGAGGGCAGTCATTGGTTGTGGGCAGTATGACCCAGAGCTCAGTCATTGGTTTATAGGAGAAAGACAGTTTATAAATGAAAGTGAAATGTTTTTTTCTTATACTGAGGATTCCCAGCCCGACGACAGGGAATATTCATGAGCATGTGATTCCATGCTAGACCCATGCTGGAGAACAACAGTTACAGGTAAGTAACTTGTTCCTTACCCCACTTCCCCCTTGTTTTCCATACCCTCTACCTAACTCTCTTTCCGGTGTCTATCCAATCCAACGGACCCTAACCGTCTATCCCTGAGTGGTTACAGTGGCCTGTGTACTACTATAGTGCAGGTTCCATAACCCTACAGGGATGCATGAGTTTGTGCTGCCCCTGCGTTACAGACAGAGGACCCGTGACACCTGGAGACATGGCTTCCTCACCACACTTCCTTTCACTGCCTCACTCTGCAGATGGTAAGCATCTCGGCATCCTGTTCTCTACCCTCTGGGCAGCTGCGGCTCAACTGTTTCTAGTTTGGGGAGGTTCGTGGAAGTTTACTAAGTTAATGGGACAGGAATAACAATATCTCATAAACCTAGAATCCACTCATAGGCTCCAATTATTGTACGAGCACCTGGGACAGAGAAGAAAGGAGAAAAGAACCTTAGAACTGTGGGAAACAGGTTGCTGGAGCACCTTGGACGAACAGAGCCCAAGAACTGTGAGATTAGGCTCACAATTAATTATATGATTTGCCAAAGGATATCTGGGCCTGAACTTGCAGACCATTGTGCTTACTGTGATGACATGTACATAGTAATTTTGAATTTCACATTGCTATTTTGTTTTCACATTGCTATTTTAGTTATGGTTAAGTTGCTGTTTCCATAGGAAGAGCCCTTTTTGGGTGGCTTATAACTTCGCTCCCCCTGGACGAATCCTCACCAAACTTTGCAAAAAAAGTATATGGGTCACTCTGTAACGTTTGGTGAGGTTTGGTCCAGTGGGGGCAAAGTTATAGGGGGGGGTCCCAAAACTTCTTTTTTTCCCGTAGACTGAATGGGGAAAAAACTTTGCTCATGCCTACATCCCAAACCGCTAGACGGATTTTCACCAAATGTGGACCAGGAGCAGTGGCTTGGTCCCGAAAGTGTGCTTACGCAAATTTGGTGAAAATCCGTCCAATAGTTTTTTTTAAAATGACCAAAAAGTAGGTCACAAAAAATGTGTGATATCTATGTTCGGTCCGCGGACAGTGTCCTGATTGGCCAACCGGCTTGCATCATGTCTGCGGACAAGCAACGTGTTCACTGATTGGACGGTGAAGAGCGTGAAGAGCGTCAGATTTTCGGGAACGCCCACCATCTTGGATTTGCGGACATCCGCGGACAGCGCGGTGAAGCTTGGTGGACAATTTCTATTTAGTAGAGTGTGTTGGTGTGTAAAAGTGTTTGGGGACGGTGGGGGATAAGAGATGGGTTAAATGTTGTATTTATTTAGGTGGTAGACCCCCCTGTTGTGTTCGCTTTTTCCGCGGACAACGCAGATGTTCTGAAATGTTCTAAATAAACGAAATGGGGGTGTTCTGAGGACACTACGCCTGCATGTATTGTTCTCAAGCAAGCTGAAAGTGTTCTAAGAACATTCGCGGTGTCCTGAAATGTTCGAAAATAAACCAAATGGGTGTGTTCTGAGGACGGTAAGCCTGTCCGTTTTGTTCGCAGGCAAGTTGAATCTGTTCTAAGAACACATCATGTGTCCTGGGATGTTCGTCAATACATAAAATGGGGGTGTCCTGAGGACGGTATGCATGTCCATTCTGTTCGCAAGCAAGATCAAATTGTTTTAAGAACACATGTTCGCAAGCAAGTTCAAATTGTTCTAAGAACACACAAAGTGTCCTGGGATGTTTGTAAATAAACGAAATGGGGATGTTTTGAGGACACTACGCCTGTATGTATTGTTCGCAAGCAAGTTGAAACTGTTCTAAGAATACTTGCGGTGTTCTCAAATGTTTTAAAATAAAGGAAATGGGTGTGTTCTGAGGACGGTATGCCTGTCCGTTTTGTTCGCAGGCAAGTTGAAACTGTTCTAATAATACATGCAGTGTCCTGAAATGTTTGTCAATGGACGAAATGGGGCTGTCCTGAGGACGCTGTCCGTATTGTTCGCTGGCAAGATGAAAGTGTTCTTAGAACACATTCTGTGTCCTGGGATGTTTGTAAATAAACAAAATGAGGGTGTCCTGAGGACGCTATGTCTGTCCGTACTGTTCGTAATCAAGTTGAAACGGTTCTAAGAACACTCATCATGTCCGCGGATATTAAAAGTGCAAATTTGGCATAGTTAAAATGTTTGACTCTATGGGTGTGATATGCTGCAGTGGTTGTGGCCAGGGCACAGAGTCTTGGCCATATGGCCATGCACCCAAGACTCTGTGCCCTGGCCACAACCACCGCAGCATATCACACCCATAGTGGCTTATAACTTTGGGATCCAAGAACAAATTTATAAGCAATGAAGTTATAAACCACTATGGGTGTGATATGCTGTGGTGGTTGTGGGCAGGGCCTATAGTCTTGGGTGCATGGACAAGATCAAATTTACAGGCAGCAAAGTTATGTCACTATGGGTGTGATGTGCTGTGATGGTTGTACTTAATATAATATACTTACTGTTTGGTTTAGTAACTGGAGTACATGTATTTCTTGTTTATTTCTGTGATAAAAGAAAAGATCATGTTAGTATTGGTATTTTGTAACAACTTATAACATTGAATAATCAACATTTTTTGTTACCCTCATATTTAGTAGATTACAAACCAGTGTACTGTGCAATTTGCTCAGTTTCTGTGTTTGTTGCTAAAATCATTGGGTCTGTGGGAGAAAAAAAAATCCATGTTGGATTTAAAAAAAACCCTTTTTTTGTTATGCTACAGTCTATTTGTTTGTTTGTTTTCAGTGTTCACTTGTTGTTTCTGGCTAATGCTCTATATATTGGCTTGTTGCAGATTTTTGGAACAGATAGATACCTGTTGACATATTTTAACAGTCTATTTTTTATTATAATGAAGTGGTATTGATTTATCTGTTTGGTTATTGAAAATCTTGGGGTAGTTAGATACCAGTTGGCGTATTCTAACTGTTTATTGTTTGATATAATTTAGTGGTATTCATTTATCTGTTTAGTTGTTGTAGAATCTTGGGGAAGTTATATAGCTGTTGGCATATTGTAACAGTTTATAGTTTTTTAATAGAAGTTTAGTTAATGTTTAAGTACAGTTTAGTTAATAAATGTTGGTTTTAAGAAGATTAAATAAGCGTTTGTACGATTTGCAGGTAATCTCTGCTTTAGAGTAATGGTACTATCATTACATTCGAGCCATCCACATTTATTTTTTATATATGCAGTATAGTGACCTGCATTGGTTGTGGCTCCTGTGTGATAGATTATACCTATTGTTGTGAAGGTTTTTTACCAAGTGATACTTGACCATGTGTGAATCCAGTCAGCTTGCAGTTGTTTTTGGTACCATCTGCATTGTAACGTAGAAGCATTAGTATTACGTATTTACTATGTGTTTGTATTAGTAAGGTGGAGCGATTATCCGAATTGCAGGTAGTACATAATCTACCATGGTTTGCATTTTGTACAAGTTGCTGAAATGGAACGGATTCACAATTTGGTATTGATACATACACAAAGCACTCATTGGGGATTTGTTCTTGTGTCACATTGTTGCACAGAGTGCATGTATGTTTCCACACGTATGAAATCTGGAAGATTTCATTTATAGGTATGTTTTTGTTTTCCAGTACTTGTAGTAAGTACATTAGAAATTCTTGTGGATCTTCCTGTGAGTTTATAGTGAATTTCACCATTCCAGCAGAGTAGTCCAATTGTTGTCTTATTCCATAAACACTATACGTGTTGTCAGGATTGTTTGGTGCGTTTCTATGAAGTACTAACATTTGCAAACACAATTGGTCTGTACTGTTTAAGTAAATGCTGTCAACTATTGGTGGTCATTGAAATAGAATATTCATTGCTACATTTGCGTAGCAACTTAAACCAATTACATTTGAAAGTTTAAATGGACCAGGTAATTCTGTATCTGAGTGCTTTTTTTGGAGTTTGACTTCCTTCTTTGAAGAAGTACCTGGTTTACTTTCCCTAATAGGTTATTTTTTATTGTGGTACTTGATGAAGTATTAGTTTCTTTTAAACTCTTTGGAGGATTTGCAGTGACATCCTGTTGCATTTCTGTTTGATTTAGTTTTCTTTTAGAACATTTAACTTTTTGTGGAATAGGATATGTTTTTAGATGGGGGGGTGTATAGTGAACAAAGTCTATTGTATTCTGAAATGCAAGGAATATCAGCGTTTACTTTACTTGCATCAAAGTTGATTAGAAATAGACCGTCAAGTGTACGTAAGCGGGATAGTGCTACATAGCTCATGCCTTCTTTAAAGACTGTGTTACCAATGTCTATCATTGCTTTGTCTAGGGTAAGACCTTGTGATTTATGAATGGTGACTGCGTATGCAAGAGTTAGAGAAAATTGTTCTCTGCGTACATACATGTCTTTGAAGAGAAGGAATCGAGCTGTTGAGCATCCTATTCTTTTTACTTCTGAAAGTTTGTCAAAGAGAATATTGACAAACTGAATGTTGTTGTCACGTGGGTATGTTTGAAAGCCAACAACTGTACCCAGTGCTCCATTAACTATTCCTTGATCCACGTCAAGGTTACGTTTAGGCATTACTCTTCAATTTAAGGATAATTTTTATATTTTTTCCAATCCAGCTGTGTTGGAGATAGAATTTTCTAAACTATTTAGTCTCGTTGTGGCTTGTTCACACATGGGTAGTGTCATACCATGTATGTCTAGTTTGTCTGTGGTGCTAATTTCAATTATTGGTTGCATTTCTTTTTTTAACATTGTTTCATTGAATTTGAAACAGCTTGCAAGAGTTGGCATTAAGGCCATAAAATTGACATTTTTGTGGGCTAATTGTTCCATAACATCTGTAGCACATGCATTATCGCCATAAAGTGCATGAATGTGTCAGGTTTTCAATATTGCTTGTGCTTCTTGAGATAATATACCAACTCTAATTCTTTTTAAGATGTTGGCATAAGTGACATCTGCAGATTGCCGCATGTTTTCTGTTAATTCTCTGTATTGGAAATGTTGCCAAAGGTTGACATTTCCAATGCTGCTAACAGTTTTACCGCAGAGTTTGTGTCCTAAGGTTTTAAAAATAGGCTCACCTTTCACTAGTGTCAATTGAAGAAGATCTCCAAAAACAATAATGTGTTTTCCTCCAAAGAGCTCTTCGTAGTTTGTTTTGAGTACTTCTTGAAATCTGAGGAGAATCAAGGGCAACATTAGGTTGGAGACCATGCTCACTTCATCTATTAGTAGCATTTTCATTTGTTTTAATACTCTGCGTAGTTCCATTGCAACTTCTGTAGAAAGTTTGTAATAGTCTAATTTGTTTTGGTGTTCTACTGGCAGGAGTAGTAATCGGTGTTAAGTGACACCGCCTATGTTGTAGGTGTCATGATGCCTACCTCCGGGCATCCGGATCAAGTCCATCAGCCCCGGGAGCAGGCATCCAGATACTCATTAAAACCCCAACAGCCCCAGCTGGGGGCTGTTTGGATTCAGTCCTGGCGCCTTAGGTGCCAGGCTCATCATAGAAATCAGTCCTGGCGCCATAGGCGCCAGGCTCATAGACTTTACTTACCTTATGCAGACCATGCTGCAAATGGGTCCAAGCCAACGTGAGGCCTGGATGGGACTATTTTATTACAGGGACTATTTTTTACTCGGGTGTGGTTCTGGGAACTTCTTACCTGGGACTACTTTGCAGGCTATTTAAACCACGCCCCAACAGCAGCTCATGCTTCGTGTTATTCTGCATCCAGCAGAGTAACGCTCACCATGTCTGCAAGTCAGCATCCAGTCTTCTGCCACACCCGCCTCGAATCCGGAGCTCCTAGACAAAAGGAAAAGAAAGGAGAAGAGGTTAGATCACGGACATTATTTGATTCCTTACCTGATTCCGGACCCAGCACATCTCCGAGTCTGGAAAGGACATTATTTCGGCACGCGTCGCTTCGCCAGCAGCAGCGCCGCGTTACACTCACCAGTCCGCCGCATCTTTCAAATCAGCGCTGCCTCCATCATTTTCTTCGTCGAAACCCAGCACCTGGGGGGAAAACAAAAGGAATAACAAGGTGAGTCGAGAAAACCGACAAAGACAATCTCTTTGCCACCATAGGCTTATCTGCTTTACCACCGGGGGTATTATCCTTTAATTCGCCGCATCTTTCTATGCCGCACCTATAAAGGGAGAGAAAACAGCAAGTTAAACTCATGAAACTTTTAACGGACAGTGTTTGGTAATACAGACTCTTACCTGAATGCCATCAGCTGCCTCCAGGCAATATTCTTTTGGACCCAGCTGCAAACTAGCGAGGGAATGGAACAAGAGTGAACATCAGACATATTGAACTCTTTGAACTTTATAGACACTGGAGTCAATATTCCCCCGGAACTCCTCCAGTACCTTCAAACCAGTGAAGTAACTGGTATCTACGCGCCCCTGCATGCCATTCAGGATGGAGAGCTCATCATTTTAAAACATAAGGTGAGGTTACCAAGAGGGGATATCGGAGGTGATTAGTGGGGAGAACGAGAACAGTTGGGGGGGCCATCACTAAAGTCCACGGGTGGCTAAATCTCTTTCTCCACTTGCAGGAGAATACTTCTACGAGTCCAGCAGACAAGATTAGGCGGGCCAGTCCAGACTGCCATCTCTTCACTACGCATCACGTTAATGGAGACTGCAGCTGCCCGGGTCCGATCGACGCCCCTGTGGGAACCAGGCCAGGTGAGCGTAACAGTAGGCAGCTAAACCTGTGGGGGCTGTGACAACAGCTGCCAGTTTGTTGTTTGTCAATTGTTGAAGGAATTTACTGATGATTTTGATTAAGAATGTTTTGGCAGAACCAGCTTCACCACTGACGTACAGTAGTATAGGTTTGTAATTTTGGCAGGTGCATTCTTTGTTTTCATGTTGTACACCATGTGCAATTTCTTTTGTTACTTCTTCAAAAATGCTACGTTGCTCATTGTTTAGTTTTGATTGTAGTATAGTTAAGTCTTATTTATCTTCATACTGACACATGGTTTTTTCTACTTCTGTCATAGTTAATTCTGCCTCATTTGTTATTAGTGGCTCTCCCAGTGGTTCTTGGCTTCCTGTTACAGAAGGTTGACTACTGTCAGGAGTGTCCTTATCTAGTTGGGCCTCGAGTTCTTCTTCGTGTTGCTGTTCATTGTGCAACATTGTTTTGTACTGTGTAAAGTTTACATCAGTTATAGTGCTTTCATTTGCTTTGAAAGCGTCTTCATAGGAGTCATAGTTATCTAGTATTTCTTCTTCTTTTCTCCATGGTTTAAAGAGTTGTAGCAGGGACATGTAATATAGTTCTTTATTTAATTTAATTTAATTAAATAGTTCTTTATTTTGAGGAGTCTTTGATGACAATTTGATATGATTAATTAAATTTGGTTTGGTAAGTTTTACTAAGCTGCCTTCACAATTTGTCACTCTATATTTACCTTTTTTTCATCGGGTTTTATATTATTTTTGTATGTGAAGTTTTGGGCTATGTAGTATAGACACATGGTTTCCAAAGTGGTACTTCTGTTTGGGTAGTATGTGTCCAGTAAATTGTTTTTTAAAATGTCTTGGCTTTTGGGATCATGTTTGGCTATTGTTTCTATATCTTCGTATGATTTTAGAACTCTTTTTCTAGATTTAGCAGGACCAAGACTTAGCCATACTTTATTTTCAGATTTTCCATACAAAGCAGTACAAGTTAAACAATCTGCTGCTTCATAGGAGCCACATTCTCTATGGGAGAGCATTTTTATGCCCAAGCTGTATAATTTCTGAGACAGTGTTTTGTCTGATGACAGGTCATTCCAGAGGTTTTGGAGCTCTGTTTTTTCTGCTTTTGTTAAGTATGCTGTAACATATCATGCAACTGCAGTGGAATTGTCTGCAATGTACTGCACATCTATGTTTGCATTCCATAAGTGGGCAATGATTGCATTGTAATCATTGATATATTTTTTTTCTTCTTCTGTTCTTTTTTTTAATCAACTTTATTTAATTTTCAAGGCATCACAGACATGAATGTATCAATAGAAAACTCATAGCTGCCCCTATCCGGGGATTCAATATAAATGCATATGGCTGTGTTGCTCATATAAATAGAGTGACAACCCGTTAACTCCCCCCAACCTATCCCAACATGAAGATAGAAGGTTCAACATTCCAATTCATAAATTCAATAGAATGGATCATTTATAGTATAAAGTTCAACTTCCGTAGATTGGAATCAGGATTTTTCAGATGATAGATAGTGCTCGAAGCAGCCTTGGTTTAAAGAACATCTGATCCTTGTCGTCCATGAATTCGTGATGTGGCAGCCAAGTGTTTAAGTATTTGGGGTAGGAGCCTTGGGCCAGTGCCATCACTTTCTCCATAGCCATCACCCCATAGTCTAACCCACCACATGGCTGTTATTGGGCCTTCCTTTGTCTTCCATGCCTGTGCAAGTGTTATTCTGGCCGCACTCAACATGTGGGTTATAAGGGTGGCTGTAGGCCCTGAATTCACGTAGCTCCCCTCCACTTCCTCACCCAGCAGTACCACTAATGGATCTTGAGGCAGGCCCACCCCGGTAACATCTTTGATGTGGCTTAGAATCTCCTTCCAATAGGTTGTTGCCAATGGGCAGGACCACCACATGTGGATGAGGTCCCCGGACTGTCCGCAATTCCTCCAACAGGTTGCGGGATATTCTGGGTTGATTGTGTGCATGCGTGCAGGTGTCATGTACCATCGAAGGCAGAGTTTGTATGCTGCCTCCTTTATGGAGGTGCATTTGGATCCTTTAGCTGTCCTATGCCAAATGCGACTCCAGACCTCCTCAGAGATTGGTTACCCAGGTCTGTCTCCCATTTTTGCATGTATGTGAGTTTTTTTTCGGGGTTAGCCTCTCCTGTCAGGAGATATAATCTGGTTATGCCCTTTTCTGGTTGGCCTTCCTGTATTGTTAATTCTATGCCTGTCGGGTTTCTAGTTGCCCTTTCTTTTACTTTGGCGTTGGAGACCCAGTGCCTGAGCTGACAATAGTGGTATTGTTCCTGTTCTGGTATGTGGAATTTAGTCTTGTAATCTTCGAAAGTTAGGGGTGACCCCTCTGCATATAGGTCTTGTAGGGTTATGTTCCCCTCTCTGCCTCCGCATTGTGTCCAGAAGTTGGCTTGCATTCCTGGGGTAAAATCTGGATTATACGCGATGGGGGCCAACAGGCCCTCTCCTATTTTGATTTTCTTATTTCTCAACACCCTGTCCCAATACCATTAAGGAGTCTTTGTTGATTCCAGTAGTGGACCCTTTTTCTCCCTGTGACGTGTGGCAATAAAGCCAAGGTTCCTTAGGGGTGTCTTGGTCGCCGTTCTTTCTATTGTAACCCATTGGTGGCGGTCTTCTCCAGCTGCCCATTGTAACATCAGGGCTATTTGTGCCGCCCATAGGTACTGGCGGAGCTCCGGAACCCCCAGCCCCCCAGATATTTGCGGTCTGACTTGAACCTGCCTCGGTATTCTCGCCCCCCCCCCCAGATAAAGGACATCAAATCTCTTTGCAGTGTTTGGATAGCTGGGCCAGGGATTTTTATCAGGAGGGCTCCTACCACATATAGAAATTTTGGGAGCAGGGTCATCTTGACCGCCGTAATGCGTGCCAGCCATGACAATTCCTGCATTTCCCACCTTTTTAGATCACTAGTTAGGGCCTTGAGGAGGTCTGGGATGTTAGCACCATATAATCTATCAGAACAGGAGGTTAGTTGTATCCCCAGGTATTTTACCGACTTACGTTCCCATTTCAGCGGGTATGAGTTTTCCCATTCCGGAATTCGGGTCATCTCTTCAGTGATATTAAGAACTTTAGATTTAGGGTAATTAATATGAAAGCCTGAGGCCTGTGCGAACTCCTCCAGCAGTTGTATGGATGCCGGCAGGGAGTTTCCTGTGTCTTTTAGGAACAGAAGAACATCATCTGCATAGAGTGCTATCTTCTGTTGTCCCACATTTCCCACCTCCACCCCTCGAATCCCTGGATGTTCCCGGACTCTACGCGCAAGTAGCTCCATGGCCATGGCAAAGATCAGGGGTGACAATGGGCACCCCTGTCTTGTGCCTTTTTGAATGGGGATGTCTTTTGTGAGTTTACCGTTGACCATAAGCTTGGTGGAAGGGTATACAAAGTTCGCCATAATCATACGAGTGAAGATTGGCCCACATCCGAATTTTTCTAGGGTTAATCGGAGAAATCCCCAATGTAAACTATCGAAGGCCCTAGATGCATCCAGAGCCGCTACTGAAAATTTTTGGCCCGTCCTCTGCCCCAATCAATCGTATAAATAGCCCTCCAGATTGTCGTATGTGTGACGCCCTTTTACAAACCCAGCCTGGTCTGAATGTATTATCTCTGGGAGAATCAGTGCCAATCTTCTCGCTAGTATCATGGAGTAAATGTTTGAATCCCCGTTTAATAAAGAGATTGGGCGGTAGCTTACACATTCGGCCGGGTCCCTGCCCGGTTTCAGCAGTAATATTGTAGTTCCTAGGCTCATGTCCCAGGATATTTATCCTTTATCCCTAATGGAATTAAATAACTGTGTCAGGGGGCCTACGAGTATGTGTCTAAATGTTTTGTAATACTTGTTGCTTAACCCGTCCGGCCCCAGGGATTTTTGACTTTTTAATGCCCTTATTGCTTCCCCCACCTCCACCTCTGTTATGGGGGCTTCCAACTGTTGTCTGTCTGTTTCATTGATTTGTGGTAAATCTATCTGATTTAAAAAGGCTACTTGTGCTGCCTCTTCAAGGTTATCTTTTTCCCCATGTTAGTGGAATGGAATAAGAACATTTCTTCTTCTATTTCTTTCTCTCCCCTGATTGTGTCTCTGTCCCCTTTACGAAGTTGGGCTATCCGATTCCGGAGTTTCTGGTGTCTCAGTTTGGCAGCAAGGAATCTGTTGGCCTTACCCCCATGGATATAGTAAAACTGTTTTGTTTGTACCAGCAGATGTGCTGCGTCATCTGTTAAGTGGGTTTCTAAAATTGCTCTGGCTTTTTTTAATTCCCGCCCTCTGTGAGCCCCTCTTTTGATATTCTTCCTCAGCAACCCGTATGTTGGCCTCCATGTTACTTTGTGCTCTCGCCCGTGTTTTGGCGTAGTTTGATGATTGTGCTATAAACTCTCCCCGTATCACCGCCTTGCTTGCATCCCAGATGGTTGCCCAATTTATCCCGGGAGTTATGTTTTCTTGGAAGTAGTTTCTTAAGGTTTGTTCTAAACCCACCCGGACAAAAAGGTCTTTTAATATGATTTCATTCAAGCGACAGGGTTTGTGGGGTTGTTGTTGTGGGTGATTTAGTGCTACTTTTAGGATAACTGGGGCATGGTCTGAGAGGCAACGTATTCCGATATCTAGGTCTGTGACTTGTGGGACCAATGTTTCTGAGATGAGTATCATATCAATACGGGAATAACCTTTATGTACAGCGGAATAGTGAGTATAGGTTTTGTTTTTAGATTTAAAAAAACACCATGTTTCCAGCAAGTGTTATTCCCTTAAAAGTTGGGCAAATGCTTGCCTAAATGAGTGGTCATGGGCAGTGGCTGGGAGGGTTTTATCCATAGTTGCGTCCATTACTCCATTAAAGTCGCCACCAATGAGGATCTTCCCTATACCCCATTGCGCTATTTTAGGAAGTAAATTCAGCAAAAAAATCATCTTGTTTAACATTGGGAGCGTAGACTGAGATCAGTGTGACCAATTGTCCACATAGTTTTCCTCCCCCCAGCATCAGGTATCGACCTTCTGGATCTTTTTTGACAAAACGCTTTTCGAAGTTTATACCCTTTGCCAATAAGATCCCCACTCCCCTTTTTTTAGTCCCACTGGAGGCCAGGTATTGCATCGGGAAGAGTCTGTGTTTCAGCCTCCATTCATCATCGGGGAGCAAATGTGTCTCTTGTAACCATACCACTGAGGCTTGCATGTCCCTCAATCTGTTTAGTATGGATTTCCGCTTAACTGGAGAGTTCATCCCTTGTAAATTTAGCGAGATAAGAGTTAAGTTCGCCATTACCTCATTTTCAACTATTTATCCCCTTCATTGTGATCCAGCTCGTGTATGTTGTACAAAATCTTGTTTATGTGTTGTGCCCTTCTATCTGAAACAGTCAAAGCAAAACTTCCCCCCTCCCTCTTAACTATTGGATTAGAACTTCCAACTTGTATTATTAACATATTACCAATGTGGTATATCACCGGGTGTTCTATCCCCCCAGGACGTGTGGGGTCCAGTTGACCCAGTTCCCTTTCTCTCCCCCCCTCCCCTTTTCTTACCCCATTTTGCCACTTGGTGGCACGTGTGGTAGCTGTTCATTGTCCATGTAGACTTGGGATTTCATTACAAGCATAAGTGTTCGTTTTCTTGTTTTCTTTCCCTTCTGGTGATGTCATTAGAGTGTCTCTCGTACTTAGAAGCTGTGTGACCGCTCAGGTGTGTTCTGTTGGTTGTACATCTTTGTTGCGCCTCCGTGGTCGAGGTCGCCCTGGTTTCCATTGGCCTCTCGGATGTCTCCCTGCCGGTTCGTCATCTCGGGATAGGGAACCTTCCTCGTCTGTAGGATTATCTCCATTGCTTTCTTGCATTAGGTCCGCCATTTCTTCTTCGTTGACGACTGAAAATCTCTGGCCTTTCCACTCGAAACGGAGGCACGTTGGGTGGCCCCATCGGTAACGCACCTTTCTAGTTCTCAGCCAGTTAGTGACCACCCTCAGTTTTTTCCTTCGGGCAAGCGTAGCTTGGGATAGAACTTGGAACAGTTGAAGTGGCGTGGAGCGGAAGATGATAGGTTCTTTTTGGCGAGCGGCTTGCATTATGTCTGCTTTCAATTGGTATAGGTGGACCCAGGTCAGGACGTCTGGGATCAGATTCTTATTGATTTGATATGTGGAATAGGTTCTGTGTGTCCTGTCCAGCATAATTTCTTTGCTCACCTCCACATTCAAAATGTCGTGAAGCAGGTCGATCACAAATTGGTTTAAGTCTGAGTCCGCCACTGCCTTTGGAATTCCACGAATACGGATATTGTTACGTCTGGATCTGTTTTCAGCATCCTCCTGTCTGTTTTGTACTTGTTCCATCTGCTGTTCCAGTTCCTGTACCCTGTGTGCCAGGATATCGTGTTCGTGGCTCTGCTCCGTTATCACTGTTTCGACCTCATCAATCCTCTTTTCTGCTGCCAGGATTCCCTTGTTGAGGTCCGAGATGGATTTAGCCAAGTCACTTGCGCTCTCCTTGATATCTTTCTTGAGTTCCTGTAGCTTTTTTGAGAGATCTGACTTCCGGATAGGTGGGTCTTCCAGAGTTTCAGTTCCCTCTGTAGGAGGGGGATGTACCTTGGCTAATGCTTGTATGTGGTTGCGTTTTTGTGTGTCTGCTGTTTGAAGCATCGTCTTGATGTTGCCGGACCCCTGCCCTTTGGTTTTCGTAGTTTGTTTGGACATCGTGATCCTTACCCCGGGAGTGATTCACCTCAGAGCGGAGCCAATGGAGCCAACTATGGTTACTTCCCCAACGCCTCGAGTGGGTCTCTTAATTACGGCTGCCTCACTTGAGTTTTATGAGGCTGGTTGAGGCCAATCCACTCTCGTGTATTGGTGTTCTGCGTGGAGTTAAGCAGTCTCTTAAGGCCCCTTGTCTCTTTACCTCCGTCGCTTCCTGTTTAGGGTATCTTGAGGGCGCTGTTTCGTGGAGGAGTGGTCGTGGTTAACTTTAGGGTTCTCTGCCTGCGCCTGTCAGATTCCAAGGGTTACCCATCCTTTTTTGCTTCCTTTATTTACTGCCAGGACTTAAATGGGCTCACAGTGGGATCCCAGGTGATGCGGACTGGCCTGTGTTTCTGGACTTCCGATGTTCCTGGGCCTCTGGGTCCCCCTCCAGCTGGATCACTTCTCCCCTTGTCAGGTGCGTTTCCCAGGTTTGCTGTTAGCTCGTAGGGAGGGCGCAGCGGTTTCAGCCTCGGTCCTGCATGATGTCGGAGGCCCAGTGGGCGCTCTGTTCCGATTAATATATGCCTCAGCAGCCCCGGGGTCTATCGCAACTCCTCCTCCCCCTTTGCGGATCCGCTCCGGAGTGTGGTCCGGGGGCCCACAGTGATCTGGCTGTGTGTTAGTGCTTCGTAGTCTCACCCCACTCCTCCTCACCTACATTGCAGGGTGTGCGTTCCCGGCTGCCAGGTTCTAGTATTGATCTAGGTTCTAGATCACCTCTGCCATGCCACCATTACGCTCAGGCAGGACTCGTGGTGTTGTGTGAGGGGAGGGAACTCTGTTCCATTCAATAAATGTGCTGCTGGGGCATAACATACTTTTCGTTAGGGTGTTTCCCCCATCAACGTTACTTTGCCATGGTCCTCCTCTGTGGGGGGGTTAAAGTGGGACTCCTTTCATGGGTTTCTGCAGCCCCGGGGGTTATCACGGCTCCTCCTCCCCATTCGCGGGCCTGCTCCGGAGTCAGAGGTCTGGCCGCTTATTAGCAAGCCTCCACGTGCAGGGTGGTGTTAGTCCAGCAGATCCTCCCACTCCTCCTCACCTTTATTGCAGGGCATACGTATCGGGGCTGCCAAGTGTCATTCCGTGAGGCTCTGTGATCTTCCTCCGCCACGCCACCATTGCATTCTGGCAGGTCTCAAGGCGTCGGGTGGGGGGAGGGGACCAGCTGTCAAAGCGTGGCTTCGTCGGCTCTGATTTTCGTTTACCCTGCCTTTTCATGAAGCGTGCTGTTGTTGTTGGTATCTCAGTGCAGCCATCGGAGCGTTCGGCGTAGTCTGCTGATTATATCTCGATCGCCGGGCAATTACGAGTCCTTTGGCGCTGGAGCTCCGTTCCGTCCGCCATCTTTGTTGTGGCAAGTATCCGCACCGAAAAGTTCAAATAACTTGATCAGTAGTGACTCAAATGTATTCCGCTGCGGCTCATCTGTTCTCCTCAGTTTCGGACGTCGGTTAGTGGAATTTGAGGGCCCGCATGTTTGATTTTAGGGGTATTCGGGGTTCGAGAAGGGATTGGGACCGGGAGCTCAACGAGGAGGCATCCTACGGTGTCCTCGGCTGGCCATGCCCCCCTTCTTCTGTTCTTTTTATGTAATATGTATTTTTAGGTGATTTACCTTTAACACTATGTCTAACTGAAGACTTGAAGTTGTTCACTTGACCTGTTTTTGTAACCGGTCTAGGGAAACCAAAGCGGCATTTGGTGTAGTATTTCCCTTTGTTTTTGTATTTGCGACGACAATATTTGCCACATTTGTGTCTTTGAAATTGTAAAATTTGTGCACGAAGATCACTATTTGTTGCTTCTGATGGAATTTCACAAGTGACATATTTTTCAATAAACTGTAAAACAGTGGCGTCACTGTCTTGACCAAATTTGGGAGCATCTTTAATCCATAAAAGCATGTGGATATGTGGTGCTCCTCTAGCTTGGTATTCTTTTCTCCAAAAGAAGTGTTGCACTTCTCTGAGGGGAGGAGCAGTTTTATTACAAATAAAGTGTAGCATAGCAATGAAGCGATGGTGAAAATATCTTGAAACATTAACAGGATCTAGAGAACAAAGTTCTCCAGGTGTTAGTACATCTATGTTTGTTTTGTTTTTGTTTGATATGCGTAGGAAATCATGTCAATCGTCCCATGCATATTCTGCACAACTTAATGTAACAAACCAAGTGGGTGGGCCAAGATTTCTTATCATACAACTTACATCTTCATGACGTCGAAACCAGTACTCTTTAGTACCACGCATTGTAATATTTGATTGTAAAACCTCATCTTTTTGTTGCACTTTTTGGAGTAATTGTGTAGCTCACATATTTTGAAAGTGGGATCCTGATTTTAATGTGTGTGCAACTCTGTAACATAAAGTTGCTAGTTCACTTTCAAAGAGCAGGTGGAATATGTATTCCACATTTTGTCTAAATCTGGGATCTTCAGAATACATCCGTAATGAGCGGTATTCTGATGCTGTTATTTAAATAGGTCTATCATCGTACCTTCCTCCTTTGCTAGTAGGAAAAAGTAGAGGAAAAGCACGTGCTTCTATACTTTTTTTCCCATATGCTGATTGGTGATCCTTTTGTTTGATGCATTTGGTACGTTTCTAGTGCATCTTCTACGGTGTCATTAGAGTGCAATGGGTGAATTGTATAATGGTCTAAAGAATTGGATAATTGTAGCAGGATCTAGGAGCTCAAATTGACCAGCTTCTTGTGTCTCTTGAATTATTTAAGTGGTATCCTTCAAGTTTTCTTCAATATTAATTTCTTTATAGTATTCATTATTGTCTTTTAGATATTGCAAGGCTTGTCTAACTTTATGTAAATCTACCAGTTGTTGCCAATTTTTTTTGTCTTTTGTAGGTACACCATTTACTAAGATAATTAAAGATTGCTCCATTGGACGTTGCACTCCTAGAGTGTGCACATTTATTTTAGATCTAATGGTAAATACACTACTTTCCCCCGAATACCTTTCACTAATTCAGAGGGATGTAATTTTGCTGTTTTTGGTTGAAGGCGTATCATTGCTTGAAATGGGTGCACTGTTTGAATTATGATGCTCTCATATAAATTCAGTTGTTGTAGGGGTTTTGGTAGTGGAAATAATTCCAAATTATTTGTGATAGAAGGTGAAGGAGTTTGGTTGTTGTCAAGTTTTGTAGTGCAGTAACTGCAAAGTATTAAGGGGTCAGTTATTTCGTATTTGTTTTCTGCTATAAGGTAGAGAGCTAATTCAAACCATTTAGAATCTTCATTGTCTTCTATTTTGTATGTTAGGTCTACAGTTTTTGTGTTACTTTTATGAAAAGTTCTACGGCAACATATGCACACATGGTTTGGTATTTCAGCAGATGTACTTTTAAATTTCAGTATTTCTTTTTTGTATGTGTGTAGTAGAAGGTTGCCATGCATAGAATTGTTGCTAATTTGCTTTAAAGCTATTTCATTCTGTAAGTGGCTTTCACTTCCAAAATATGTTTTCTGGATATAGTCGATTTCTTCAAGTAGGTCTTTTGCTGTACCATGTAGAAGAATGTTATTTAAATTGGCTAGTGCTAAAGCAGGACTTTTAGCATAGTACCGTTTATAGACTAGATTTCCTATAGTTGAATGATGTGTTGATATCATTTTGATATAATGGAAGGTGGTTTTGCAAGTTGGTCCTGAAATGCAGGCCAAAGAATGTCCTTGTAGTCCTGTGTACTTGCGCACTGGACAGGTATCCATATTTTGCAGTAGTTTAATTTTGATTTTGTCTTTGCCTTTCACATATTGATTGAGGAATTGGCGTAAAGACTTGAAAGATTCTTTGGGAATGTTACACATTGACGTGCATGGCCATTTGTATACTAGACGTTCTGATTCAGTTGAATGGAGAGGTAATTCTAAGTTTTCTGGGGATTTTTTCGTAAGCAGTATTTCTTGTTCCATTATGGTATTATTAACTTTTTCATAACCTTGTCCACTGCTATGTATGGCAATTGTATTTCTTTGCTTTTGTTTGTATGCTTCTTCATTAAAGTATGGTTCTGTGCTCGTTGTGTGACTCCATTCACCTCCACAGATACTTAAGAAGTTATTTCTGTTGACATTTCGTTGATTGAGAAGTCTTTTTTGTAATTTAGTCATTAGTTTTGTTAGTGGTTTCATTTTGTTTAACAATAAAATAAATAACTTTCTTTTGAGAAGGATTGCACTGCCTAGCAAAGCTTCTAGGATTAATTGCGTACAATAGGTTTTAAGGGTTGAGCTTGATTTCTCTCCTGTTTTTATAAGATTTTGAAGGACTCTGTGATGGAAAATTTTTGCTAAAATACTTTTTTTGGTATGCTTAGTTTGCATTATATCAAGATTTATAGGAGCAGTTTTATCTGTAGTGGTAGCTGATTTTTTGTTAATTGTTTTGTGGTTCGTTTTACATTTTGATATAGGAGGCAAAGTTTCTGTACTTGAAGCTTGTTTTGTTTCACTAAATGACTGTATTAGCCGTTTTGTTTTAACTTTTTTTTACAAATTCTGCTAGAGATGGATGCTTGTTTTGGACACTTCTATTTTCATTTGCTCTGCTTCTCCGTTGCTTTCTACGGACTTGATTTTTGGTAGGCATTCTTTAAGGTCTGTTGAAAAAAATAAAGAAGGTATGGGTTGGGGTGTTCTTAATGTATGTGTGCTGTGTGCATTAGTGTCTGAGTAAGATGATAAAGATGTATGTAATGGTGTGTGATTGTGCATTGTGCAACTACAACTAGTTGGGAGGGGTATTCTTGAATTTATGTGCTACTAAACTGGGGTTCAGTTGATAGTAGAAAGTAAGATGGTGGTGTGGAGAAGTAGAACTAGTAAATCTAATGGTATACAATTAAAACAGTTGTTTGTTCTATAATATCAAAATTCTAGGGGTTGAGTTGGGTTATTTGTGTGTCGAAAAATAAGAAATTGTGCGTCATTCTGCCTGTAAATTTCTGTTTATGAAATGGGGATTTGTAGACAGAATGGTGCACAATCTCTATTTTTAGGCACAGAAATAGCATGAATTAACCTTACAGTGTGTTTGAATAACAGTGCAAATAATATGGTGGTATTCAACTTACTTTTTTTCTGAAATGAGCAGGTTTCTTCATAGTTGTTCTTTGTACTTCAAATTCGGCTGCTTCTTTTCAGGAGAATGGTCTTCACTGCAATTGTAAAGGAAACAAATAAGTAATTTTGTTTGTATATAGCACTGTTTTTAATTTAGACATTGATTTTTTTAATTGACATTGACCCTCAGCGCCTTCCTCAAAATCATGAAAACTATCTTATTCACATAAGATGTGTCGCGCCAGTTGAATACATATCATATGTTCTTAATGCATAAACTGTGTTGTAATGACTAACTGTACCAACCAAAATATCATTTGTATGCCTTGTGGAATTCATAATGTACCACTGAATACCACTATTTCTGTAACTAAGCTCTTGTAAGTAACAGCGCCTCAATGCCATGGGCTGCTTGCGCAGTATATAAATATAAGTAAATAATGTTTATGTTTTTGTACAAGTATTGTTGTTTGATTTTTGAACATACTGTGTGCATGCAATTTGGTTTGAGTATGTTAACTTTTCATATTGTACTTTAAATATGTTAGTTCAACATGCTTTGAAAATGTGTGTGTAAAAAGAAATTAAATAGCAGAGAGGTTTGGAAATGACAGTTGATTTTAGGAGATGGAAAAAATGACAGTAAATTCATTATATAGATTATACAAGCTAAAAGTCAGTTAATCTGTTTATATGAATCTATAAAAATTGAACATGTACTATATAGAAAATATGCATACCTGTAGTTTGTGTTCATGCATATGGATATGCATGCAGCTGCAAGTAGAAATCTTGGAGACTTGTACAGGATTTCTTGTAGAAGGTGCTTTCCAATGATATGACACTTGTACTCAGAGAGATTAACAGTACATTTAAAGTGCTGATCTATGATGATGCAGTTAGATGTAGAGGTCTTGGATGTGACTGGTGGATGTTCATGTGACTTCTTAGCTATATCCAATGAGGGAATGGCACAGAAAGTGAAAAGGAAATGGTAGAAGGACTGTCCATGTTACGATATGTCCGGAGACATGGCGGTAGTCCGTGGATATCGGGTGTTACATCCGGGGATTTGTGGGTTGGGGAGCCATGCAAATGAGAATGAGCAGAGAAAGGGATTGGTCAGGAATTTTTAGTGGGCGTGTTGTGCCAGGAGAGAGTTTCTCAGATACTCTTTTTGCTGAGAGAAGAACAGATAGCTATGGCTGTTTGTTTTAGAAAACAGATTGTTTGGATTTTGGGAGACTCGTGGATACATTGGTTGAAGATGCATGCAGAAAGCTGTGGAGTAGCTGTAGATCTTGGATTCCCACATGTGGAAGTGCACTGGCATGGAGTACGTGGAATGAAGTGGTTGGACTTGCTACCTCTTTGTGCTACTTTGGAGACAGAGCAACATCCAGACATAATTGTAATTCATTGTGGAGGGAACAGTTTAGGACATGTGTCTGGGATTTCTTTGCAATTTGCAATGAAAGAAGGACTTGGGAAGGTCATGGACACGTTTCCAAATTCCAAGTAATTTTTTCACGGATTGTGCAGAGACAAATGTGGCTTTGTTCTTCTTCATTTGGTCCACAAATGGAGAAAGCAAGGTGCAATGTCAATAAGACTGTTTGTGCCTTTCTAAGAGATTTTGGCATGTCCTCTTTTCACAAGGAAAATATTGTTTCGTAGTACATACATTTTTCGCAGAGATGGAGTCCATCTTACTCATGCTGGCAATCAGATTTTTTTGAGAAATGTACAAAATGCATTGCAACCTTTTTTGGAATTACAGCATCCATTTTGTAGTAGGTGTTGAGCATTTCAAATTTTTCAAACACAAACAAACACCACCAAAAGGCTCTTTTCAGAGCCACCACTTCCTCCCAGATAAAACTGCAATGGTTATGATAGGGTAGCACCCCAAAATTTTAGATGTCCGTGAACTGTCCGCGGACTTCTAAAAAACACACAGGGACCTGCTTCATTTATTTTCACTTCTGTTTTTTAACTGTGAAAGGCGGCTCTGAAAAGAGGCTTTTTTTTATATTTGTTATTTTATATTTTTTTTTGTTTTTTATACAAGACACACTAGGAGAGGAGGGGAAAGGGGGATAAGGGGGGGCACCAACCACGGAGATAAGAAAGGGCGAGCTGAGAGAGGAAGATGTAAAGTGGGTTTTACTTGGGTAGTGAGCAGACCTTCTCGTGCTATGAGACGATAGCCTCAAAAGCACTACGAAGTCTCTCCCCCCTGCACAGTGCTGCGTTGCAGTACATACACACAACTGTGACCCTCGAAAGGTAAGGGTCATCAGTATTGCGTATGGCCTGTGAGGCAGCTTGAGGAATACGCTATCCCACAGGAGTGTTCCTTGTGGTGACAGGATCGGAAACGGAGGATGAAGTAGAGGAAGTTAACCTGCTACGCTCCTCGCAAGGTACAACCTTGTGAATGGCCGCAGAGTGGAATGACTTTAGGTGTCGCTTCATGGTAGTTGTCCCAAAGCTGTATGAACCATGCCTCCCGTGACTGAGTACCATTTTGTACTCGTTGCAGGTGACTTGGTTCGCACGCGTCTTAGGACCATTACCACTAATGGTAAATAACCGCCACACCCAAGACTCACGCCGAGTGCCGGCAGTAGGGACTTCCACTACCTCATTCTCATCATCCTCCCTCCTGTGCATCCTCACTCCTGTTCCCCTCTTCAGGCCCTTGGGGAGGTGGTGGTGGTGGTGGAGGGGGTGGGGGTGGTGCTGAGGCAGTTGCAGCACCAGGTGGCATGAGTGGAGCCATGGAAGCCATCAGCTTGGCGTTGAAAATCTGCAAATTGGCAGCAAAATTCGCTGTGCTCTGTAGGATAGCCAGAAACACAATGAGAATGAGCTCTAGGGTGTGGTCTTTTATAGGGGTGCTTGTGCGCAGTTCGCGGACATGCACGCTGTCCGCAGACAGATCAAACAGAAAAAAGGGTTCAAAAAGTCACAAAAAGTATGTAGAAACTGTCATGATCTCTGCTTCCAAAAGATCAGGACTTGCCCGACTCCCTTGGAAGCAGACCCATAACCCCGGTTCCGAGTGCCAGCCAGTCCCAATTGGGACCTTTTGGACCCTGTCCTGGCGCCAGTGGCACCAGGCTCATAAAGATGCCCAGTCCCAGCACTGGAAGCGCCGGGCTCATAATGCTTGGGTGAACTTACCTGCAGCAGACCATGCTGCTTACTTACCTGCCAGTTGAACCCCTGATCCTCTTCTGTTTGGGACTACTTTTCCTGTTGGGTGGGGCAGGAGCCACTCCCTAGGTTCAGAACACTGGAACTCTTCTGGAAAGCAGGAACTCTTTTCTTACCTAGGCATGGCTGTGGAAGGAGACACCTAAGCACTACAGGAGGCTATTTAAACCACACCCGATGGATGAATCTTGCTTTGCGTTATTCTGCATTCTCTGCAGCAGAACGCTCATCGTGTCTTCTGCACCTGATCCTGGGCCTAAGGGAACAAAGGCTTACCATCCTGGAATCCAGTCTTCAGCAGCACCTGTAAAGACAAAGAAAGAACAGGTTAGCACTACGGTCTTCAGTGGCAGCGCATCTCTTACCTGGTCCATCGGCTGTCACCAACGCCTCGCGCTGCATTCCGGCATCTGAAAGACAAAGGCTTACCTACTCTTCGCATGCTCCGGAGGTCTTCGCACTGCATTCCGGCATCTGAAAGACAAAAGCTTACCAGCTCTTCGCACGCTCCGGAGGCCTTCGGCGCTGCATCCCGCATCTGAAAGACAAAAGAAGGTGCGTTTAAAGACATTGGGCAACTTTATTACTCACGTGCCATTACTCCTTCCCACGCCGAATCCAGTGTGTATTCCAGCACCCTTCAGCTTCTCTAAAGCTCCGAACTTGTACCTGCAAGATAAAAGGGACAGTTAGTGCGCATCGTGAAGCAGGCTACAAGCGCTTACTTAGGTGCTTCCAGGCGCTTCTATTCCTCACGCGGGTTCGATCCTCAACTCTCATCAGCCCGCCATCCGCCATCGCCGGAACCCTGCAAAACAAGAGATATCATTACAAAAGACTTTTAAGACATTTGAAGTGCCCAGAACTTACCGTTCGTGCAGTTAACGACGGACAGCAGTCCTCTGAGGTCAAGAGGCCTGCACCCTTATCCAGTGAAGAAACTGGTTACGGCACCCTGCCCCGAGGCAGATGGAGAGCTCGGCGTTCACTTACCTAAGGTGAGGGTGTTAACCTTTGGGGTTCTACAGGAGAAGAGAAAGGGAAGAGGAGAGAGGCACCCAATAACCCCAGTTCATTAATCCCATATTTTCTATCTGCAGACATCTTACTCTTCGAGTCAGACATACAGTGCACAGAGGTCCAGCCCAAAGAGCCAACCGTGGGTTACACATCACCTTTGAAGATACGGCATTCACCCAGTCAAGACCGGCGCCTCTGCGGGAATCAGGTGAGCGTTACAGAAACTCAGAATTACTATGCAGGACTTTTTCTATGGTGAGTTTTTATTGGAAAATATTGTAGATTACTTGAAAATGTAGTTTTAAATTGTTCGGGGACACAGGGTTCGCAATCAGAACATATGCTGATCGTGGGCACGGTCACATGATAGGTTCGCGAACATGTTCGCGAAGGGAGCGGGTGCCCGCAGGACACCAAATACACTGAAACTGTTTTGCACATGCGCGTTGGTGTTCTACGGACACTGTTCGGGTCCTGAAGTGATTAAAAGTGCGTCACAAGTGAAACTAACAGTTACGGACAGGCGTTTGTTCTTAAAACAGTTTCAACTTGCCTGCGAACAATACGGACAGGCATGGCGTCCTCCGGACACCCCCATTTTGTTTATTTACGAACATCCAGGGACACTTGATGTGTTCTTAGAACAGTTTCAACCTGCCTACGAACAGTACGGACAGGCATAGCGTCCTCAGGACAACCCCATTTCTTTTATTTACGAACATTTTAGGACACAGCCTGTGTTCTTAGAACAGTTTCAACTTGCCTGCGAACAATGCGGACAGGCATAGCGTCCTCAGGACACCCCCATTTTGTTTATTTACGAACATCCCGGGACACTTGATGTGTTCTTAGAACAGTTTCAACCTGACTACGAACAGTAAGGGCAGGTATAGTGTCCTCAGGACACCCCTATTTCATTTATTTACGAACATTTCAGGACACAGCTTGTGTTCTTAGACCAGTTTCAACTTGCCTGCGAACAATACGGACAGGCATTGCGTCCTCAGGACACTCCCATTTTGTTTCTTTACGAACATTTTAGGACACATCCTGTGTTCTTAGAACAGTTTCAATTTGCCTGCGAACAATACGGACAGGCATAGCATCCTCAGGACACCCCCATTTTGTTTATTTACCAACATCCCAGGACACTTGATGTGTTCTTAGAACAGTTTCAACCTGTCTACGAACAGTAAGGGCAGGTATAGTGTTCTCAGGACACCCCTATTTTGTTTAATTACGAACATTTCAGGACACAGCTTGTGTTCTTAGAACAGTTTCAACTTGCCTGCGAACAACACGGACAGGCATTGCGTCCTCAGGACACTCCCATTTTGTTTCTTTACGAACATTTCAGGACATCGTGTGTGTTCTTAGAACAGTTTCAACTTGCTAGCGAACAGTACGGACAGATGTAGTGTTCTTAGGACACCTCCATTTTCGTTTCTTCATGGACATTCCGGACACCCGCGCTGTACGCGGACACCTCAACTTCTTTAAAAAAAACCAAAAAAAAGAAATGAATTAGGACACAATATAATAATTTTACTTTATTTTACATGTATGTTAAATTTATGACAGAGAAGGTAAGGCAGAAACTGAAACAAAAACAGGAGAATTGGGGGTTTCAATAGGATTTATATGAGGTGAAGAAGGGATGGAAGTCTCATCAAAACGTTTTGGTTCATGGAGAGGGTTTGGGGATAATTGAGTGGGATATGGTGAGGGGGGACAGGTACATGTGGGACAATGGTATGTAGTTGTTTGTTTGAAGTGATCCTCCACAAAGTTTTTTAAATTATTAAAATTTGCCAAGAGTAGGTCCATTTTTTCTTCTATGAGCTGAAGAGTCTTATCCAATACTGCTTTTTCTTTAGTATTTTCAATTTTTGTATGGTCTGTACAAATACATATATATATATGTTAAATGTATATAAAATAATATTAATTAATTGGTTTATATAGTAAATTGTCTACCATTAGACTCACTATCTTCTGACATTTCCTCACGTGGGAAATGCTCCTCTAGCCACTCCAGAGTACTAGACATTTCTGTGAGAAAAAAAAACATAATATCATTTTTTTGTATCTAATACAGAAAGTTTACAAATATATGAGTAAAATGCAGTACACTTACTATTTCAGGTAAGGTGTGTTCTGAGTGGTCTGTAGATCTGCTGTTGCTCTTAGTTGTGAAGTTTCTGTGAGGTAATCATGTTGGAAGCCTATCTTTCTTCTTTTGGTATATTCCATTTTAGAACATATTGTATTTAAATGAATGGTTAGTGTGTTATATATATGGGTTACAATTCTTATTTATTACTACATATAATGTGTATGTGTGCTGGTTTGTGAATTTGTAAAATGTTCATATGTTATGATATTACAATTAAACATAACCCCAGACTTTTTGGGTAGTGGTGCTGTTGTCCGCACATGTCCGCGGACATTAAAAGAGTTCGCGGACATCAAATTCAGTAGAGGGAGTTCAGTATGTTCTATGTTACTTGTACATAAAGTCAGAGTTATTATTGTTAGGTTGCACTACTAAAACCCTATGAAATTCAGTAAAAAAAACTTTGTTAAAGGGACGTTATGGTTCCAAGTAAAACCGAAAAACCCCTGAAATTCACCAGTTATGGTAAGCTAAGCAACCATAACTCGCGCCACCACCGTGCACTGCTAAGACTAACACCCACAACATCAAAGATGACATCAAAAATGTCATTGATGACATCACTGATGACATCACATGGTTGTCTCCCTCTTTTTTCCTTTACTGACATAGCTAGGCCACATGGTTTTCTTCAGTAACAGTCAGGAACTAAACATTATAAACATACTATATTTGTAGAATGATCCTGCAAGTATCTCCTTACAGTAATTCTCTTAGGGTCCAGTCATATCATATGAAACATTTACATATGGGAAGACACAAGCTTGAAAAACAGCAATCCTTTCTGTGCATGAAGATATTCAGTAGAGTTATCAGCACTTTCTGATAGTTCTGTTGTTTTTTTTATTACTGTATTTTCCCTGTATATCCTCATATTTGTATACATTGTACTCACACTACTTTCCTTAGGGTCCAGGAACATCATGTGATAC
Organism: Ambystoma mexicanum; assembly: GCF_040938575.1. Taxonomy (NCBI): domain Eukaryota; kingdom Metazoa; phylum Chordata; class Amphibia; order Caudata; family Ambystomatidae; genus Ambystoma; species Ambystoma mexicanum. The sequence goes on along the minus strand of NC_090936.1, from coordinate 493,046,013 downwards.
ATGTACATAGGGTAAATAGCAGCTTTGAAACAGAGCAATCATTTATTTGCATGAAGATAATCAGTTAGGTTATGAATTGTTTCTGCTACTACTTCTGCTTTTTTGCTTACTTCACTTTCCCTGTATATACCCATATTTGTATGTTTTATTGTGTCTTTGGGCCTCATTACGACCCTGGCAGAACGGGTTAAACGGCGCCGTAAAAGGCTGTGGCGCCGTTCAACCCGTTCCGCCACATTACGAGGTCCCCTCGCGGGACACGTTAAGCACGCCTGGGAAAACCAGGCGTGCATACCGGGTCCCGCGAGGGGAAGAGGGAGCAAACAACGGGCCATCTCGTAATGGCCCGTTGATTACTCCCTCTCCCATTCCCATTCAGCCCTATGGGGGCTGAAATGGGAATGGGGATGAACCGTGTCCGTGTCCTCGAGTGAGGAATTACCGGGCCATCCGAACTCGGAATGGTCCGGTAAGTCCTCATTCCGAGGACACGGATGCGGTTTTGCCGGCAGCCATGCCGCAAATAGTGGCATGGCTACCGGCATACCTCGTAATGAGGCCCTTTGTGTTTTGTCTGTAATAATGCAATTATGTTATATGTGCGTTTTATTAGCTACTTATCACGTATTTCACAGTACACAAAACTCTAATAAGAAAATAGTTATTATTTCATTATTCAACATATCAACATTATGAATATTATACCTTCATCATGTATGCTGCACACAATGCCTATGTTTCTGCATGAGTATCTTAGTATACTGGATGGAACTTCATAATAGAATGCTATTTATATCAATGCATTGCTTAATGCACTAATTAGATCTTGATATTTATTCCAATGATCTTTGACACTTTTTTCTCAACATTATAATAATAATCCCTTGTACAGACATTTCATGAAAAGTAAATGCACATGTGATGTCATTAGTGATGTCAACAAAGACATTTGTGATGTCATCTTTGATGTCCTGGGTGTTGGTCTTAGCAGTGCACGGTGGTGGTGTGAGTTATGGTTGCTTAGCTTACCATAACTGGCGAATTTCAGGGGGTTTTCGGTTTTACTTGGAACCATAATGTCCCTTTAACAATGTTTTTTCACTGAATGTAAATATATGTGCCTTGATACACCATTTGCTGTATAGGCGCATTATAAATATCCAATAAATTATTGATTAATATGTTCATGCTGTCATACGTTATGTTTTGGAGGCTATTGTATGCATCCCAATCTTTGTTGAGCCTTACGTTTTTCATCTCTTTACACTTATGGAGAAGTCATCCTCATTGGAGCATTCAGCGTTGGCTTGCGTGGTGACCTGAATTTCTCACATCCTCCTTCTGAGTGCCATTGCTTGAGAGTTGTCCAAAAAAAATGATTTTGCCGACTTTTGCAATTTATTTTCTGTTAATACATATTTCATTGTAAAGAATAAAATAATCCACGTAAAACTTGATTGCTTCTCTACTACTTTGCTTCTTTGTGTTAACATTGATCAAATCAGCGTAACTTCTCCGGCTACAAATGGCGTTCAACTATACAGAATGTGGGCTAATAAAGCAAATGGGGGCTTGTACATCTATGCTTGCTGACAGGAGTAAACAGAGTGCAATGGAACATCACATACTGTTCAGTAGGAACTATTTTGCTGTGCCTTGAAACTTCAGCCTGGAGAACTCATTGGTAAGGCTAAAGAAGATATAATTCATAAGCTATACAGTATATATATTTTAAATCCGTTATATGACACTCACCATTTTTGACTGTGGTGTATGTCTAAGCAAACAGCCTGACACTATTGGACCCCTATTGTTATGTTATGTTATGTTATTTTCCATTTATATAGCGCTCTATGTATCAACGGTATGATCTCAAAGCGCTGGTAGGTTGAACGCCCTCGGGGACTGCAATCCATGTCAGTTGAGAGAGTAAGTGTCGTAGGGTGCATGGGTGCACCATTTATGTGTGAAGCTGATGTAATTGCCTGATGGTAGCTGCATCCTAGCATTAGGTGTGGTGGTGATGATATCAGTTGAATGTGTGCAGTCTGGTGGGTAGACACCCAGACTGGGTTCTGGCTGCGTTAGGCCTGTAGGACGCTTATGTGTGCAGCTAGGCTGGTTTGTCATGGGATATAGCTGCATTTTATTAGAGTGATGAGGTGTTTGTGGGGTAGTGTTCGTATGTGAGCACCTATGCCAAATTGATCTAGAGGTATAGCTGCACTCAAATTGTGTGATGGTGTAGAGTAGAGAGTAAGCATAGTGATATGATATGATATGATGGTTCATCCACACGGCACCTAAGGGCAATGCGCTTCGAAGGCGTTCGATGACAAGGGAGGGAAAGAGGGAGAAAGCAAAGACACTCCCACAAGGCATGAACAGCACAAATGTGAAGACTAGCTACTGCACTCATTCTAGAGACACCTAGACAGTGCAGGTGCTAGGGCACAGACAGGAGGGCATGCGTGGGAACTGTACACGAGGACCGGACATCACAGGGACTTGAGGGGCTGGGCATACAGCGACAGGGGGCCAGAGGGGTACACATTGGGGGACCAGAGGTGGCTGGGGTACGCAGCGATAACACGGGGAACAAGAGGGCAGGCGGTACACAGCGACACATGTGGTACAAAAGGGGTACAGAGCGACATCACAGGGAACCAGAGGGGTTCACAATGACAACACGGGGAGCCGGAGGGTCAGGGTACACAGCAACAGCATGGGGGACCAAAGGGGCACATAGCGACATCAAGGGGGCTAAAGGGGGCTGGGCATACAGTGACAGCACGGGGAACAGAAGGGTATATTATAATACGGGGAGCCAGAGGGCATGGGGTACATAGTAAAAACACGGGGGACCAATAGGACAGGGAGCACACAGAGACATCACAGGGACTAGAGGGCCTGGGCATACAGCGATAACACGAGGGACCGGAGGGGTACGCAGCGACATCACCGGAACCAGTGGGCAGGGGGTACACAGTGACAACACAGGGAACCAAAGAGGTACGAGGGGCACACAGTGTTACACAGTGGACCGGAGGGGATAGGCATATAGCGACATCACAGGAACCTGAGGAGGCTGGGGGTACCCAGTGACAACACAGGAAGGCAGAGGAGAGTGGTAGTACTTAGGGACATCGCGGGAAGTGTATCTGAGGCAGGCAGGGAGTTGATGGAGGCTATGTTGAGGGTCTAGTATAGTGAAAAGGCAGCAGGGATACTGGCAAAGATATGTGAATATTAGTAAGGAGAGGGAATTGCATGGAATTATGATCTAAGGAGATCATTATTCTGCATTTCAGGCATGCAGTAGTTTAATAGCCAAATTAATGAGCGTATTGATTGATGACATTGTTGGGAGTTTCATTGTGCATTAGTCATCGAGTTGCTAAGGATTCAATCGTATCAGAGGTAGTGGTTGGTGTTTATGGAAAGAGCCACGTTTTTAGAGCTTTGCAGAATGACATATAGTCTTGGGTGTTTTGAATATGTGGCGGAAGCAAGTTCCACAGAGTCGGGCCAAGGTTGAGAAGGCGGATCCTCCGATCCTGACAGAGTTGGAGGTTGAAATCACTAAGAGGAGGGCACTGCTTGATCTTAATGTGCGGGATGGGAAGATAGGTTTTATCTTTTCTTGCAGGTATAATGGGCCGGTCTTGTGCACTGCACGGTGAGTGATGCACAGTGCCTTGAAAGTGGCCCTTTGTCCGACTAGGAGCCAGTGGAGGGTTCGGAGAGCTGGAAGGATGTGGTCTCTTGGACCCAGAGCAAGGAGCAGTTTAGCAGCATTGTTTTGCGCTCTTTGGAGTTTGTTTAGATGGTAAGCCGGGGCTCCTAGTATAGGGAGTTGGCATAGTCCAGTCTCGACATTACAATAGACTTAACTGCGGCAAGTCTGCTCGGGAAGGAGAGGTAGGGAAAGATGCGTCTGAGAAGTTTGAGATGGTAGGGACAGCATTTTTACACATTGTTGATCTGACGGGAGAGGGTTAGGCCAGAGTCATGGGACAGCCTAGGTTTTTTACAGTGTCGGAGGGGGTGGGACGTTGGCCATGGGACAGGGGGCATAGGAGTAGATGAGGTAGAAGGACAGTGCTGCCACACACCATGATTTTGGTTTTAGTGGGGTTTAAGAGGAGGTGGTTTATTGTCATCCATCGGTCAATATCTCGAAGGCAGGCTTCGAGGTCGGGCTGGGGGTTGGTACCCGAATTGGGGATTCTTAGGATGATTTGGGTGTCATCAGCGTAGTTGTAGCATGAGATGTTGTGCATGCGGATGATTCCGGGAAGGGTGGTCATATAGAGGTTGAACAGGAGAGCAGATAGGCAAGCGAGCAGCTGAGACAAATGGGGAGAGGAGGGTTATTTGTTTCCTGTTGCTGAGGAAGGAGGCGATCCACTTGAGAGCAGTGCTGCAGATTCCAAGGGAGTGGAGACGGTCAAGGAGGATTGAGTGGTTAACCGTATCAAAGGCTGCATAGAGATCAAGGAGAATTAGTGCAGCGCATCCTTCAGAGTCAGCGGATCGAGGTCAGAGGGGTTTCAGTTCTATGTCGTGGTCTGAAGCCTGATTGTGCGGGTCGAGGAGGTCATTGGCTTCTACAAAGGTGTTGAGTTGCGAGTATGCTGTTCAGTCGTTATGTTTTGCAAGGAATCTGGTGTCCAAGATAGGTCTGTAGTTTCTGGAGTCAAGGGGGTCGAGGGATGGCTTTTTTAGAAGAGGTTTGACATGCGTAATTTTGATGGCATTGGGGAAGATGCCAGCGGTGAGGGAGTCATTTAGGATAGCTCTTGCATGTTCTCCTGCGCAGGTAGACGAGAATATTTCTTTTAAGACAGAGGCGGGGTAGGAGTCGAGGGGGGACACAGATGGTTTGCTAGCGGATAGTAGGTCAAGAAACTCGTCTCTGGATATGGGTTTGAAGTCGAAGGTGGGGGTGTTGGGGGTCGAGGCAGTGGGGCGAGGGGGGTTTGCTGGATTGGTCGGTTGTGGGGGTGGGTGGGAGGAGGGACAGTTTGTTGTTAAGCAAGGTTGTCCTTTTAAGAGTGGTGGTGCAGAAGTGTAGGGAGAGGGAGTCGCAGAGTGATTGAGATCGGGTGGATTGGGTAGAGGTGCAAGTGGGTTTGATGAATTCAGATATGATTCTGTGGTTCTGTGGAGTTCTTTGCTGCGGTTTTCACAGTTGAGAATTTGTTTGTTGTAATAGGCTTGTTTGGCTTTTCGGATTTCAGCTTTGCAGTTACGATGGTGCAAAGTGAACATGGATCTGCTGAGATCAGTTTTTGATGCTTGCCATTTGCGTTCTAGAGAGTTATTTTGTTTTTTGGCATTCCTCAGTTGGGGCATGAACCATTTGGGGAATGGTCCATTGCGTGAGGTAGCGGGGCATGAGGGGTTGAGAGGAATTAGTGATTCATTAAGCCAAGAGTCGAAAGAGTCGATGGTTAAGGATCTGATAGGGGGAGGTGTTGTAGTGGATCTAAGAAGTAGGGCTTCGGCAAGGTCAGGAAAGTTCTTCACTTTGTTCCAGCATTTGAGGCAAGAGGGGGTGTAGGTGGAGTGGTAGGGGTGAGGATGGAGAAGGGGATGACAAGATGGTCGGTCCAGATGAGTGGTTTGGGGGGGATAAATAAATCACGACATGGGAGCTTAAAATTGCATCAAGGGTGTGCCCCCTTGAGTGGGTAGGACCAGTCATATGAAGGGAGATGTTGAGCACATCAAGACTGTCAACCAGTGGATGGGTCATGGTGTTGGTGGGAATGTCCAACCAAATATTGAAATCTCCAAGGAGATTCAGAGAGTGGTGATTTACTTGAACAGTGGCTACAGAATCACAGAGGTTGTTGGAGAAATGTCTGTCGTAACCGTGGGGTCTGTCGATGTGTAGGAAGCTGTGGGAGAAAGTTGGAGGTAGCGAGAGTTTACCTAGAAGGAATTCACATGAGGTAATGCATTTCAGAGATTTTGAATGACAGGAGATGGGGTTACGTTGGTGGGGGCTGGGAAGAGTAGGCAGCAGAGGAGGTTATGTGAGGGGTGTGGAAAGAGTTGAGGACGGGAGGGCGAGTGGATAGATGGTCAGTGGGTGTTAGGGGCTAGAAATTGGAGTCTGGAAGGGTTCGGGGGAATCTGGTGTGCAGGGTGAGAAGTTGAGACAGGGGATGGAAGCAGGGTGAGGGCACGGTGAGTGTGAGGGGTTGGAGGGGAGAGATTGGGAGGACGGGTTGAGGTATAAGTGCTGAGGAGTAGAGATTCGAGGAGGGGGACCAGTCTCGTTTTCTATATTTTGTGGGTTTTGGTGCTATAGGGGTGTGAGAGGGGGTAGAAAGTCAGAGGGGGAGGGAGATGAAGCTACCGTTCTTGCAAAGGTGAAGCGTGCTGCTTTCAGAGGGGGGAAGGGATATGAAAAGGGGGGTTTGTTGGTAGGGGTCGAGAAGCAGTTAAGGGGGAAGGGTGGTGCGAAAGAGGGGGTGGGTGAGAGGGAGGGGAGTTCTCAGAAGGGTTAGGGGGAGGGACTGGGGGAGCGAAAAGGAGGGAGGGATGTTCATTGATGGGTGCAAGGAATGAGTGAAGGGAGAGGTGGGTTTGCGCAGTTTGGCATGCCAGCGGGCTCCTCTGGCTTGGGAGTTTAATAGGGGGCATGGTGTCTTGGCGTGGGGTATTAGGGAGTTCTCAATAGCGGTCAGAGGGAGGGTGGAGGACGGTGAGCTTGGGTGGGAAACAGGGTGGGGAATAGGCTTCTGAGGAGGGAGGTGATTGGTGTACCAGAGTGTACCTCTGATTTTATAGTTGCATGTGTGGTGGTGGTAGGAGAGTGGGCAAGCGGCATCAGGGTGTAAATAGGTGCGAGGGGAGGTGTCTAGGGTTGTGCTCAGCAGAGGGAAATAGGAGTGCTCGAGAAGGTGGGTGCTAGACTGCGGGCCTGGTGTGGAGAGGGGTGAGTGGTGGGGGAGGGAATGGGGGAGGCTAGGGATCGGTACGGGTGGGAGTGGGGAATTCTTGTGGGCAGGTGTCTCCATCTGGTGTTGGGAAGATAGGGATTGAAGAACTAATGGTGGTAGATGGGGTGGAAGTCTAGATGAGGAAGGGCGCTTAGAACTTAAGCAGGTTCATTACAGTACTATCTCATGGGAGTGGGAGAGGGATAAAGAGGTTGGGATAGGGTGGAGGTCTAGGTGAGGAAGGGGCGCTTAGAAATTAGGCAAGTGAATTACAGTACTATCTCAGGCAGCACTTGTAGTTGTAGGGGGAGAGAGTGAAAGCAATTTAATTCTCAAGCGTAGGTAGGTAATCCCAGTGCCACCTCAGGGGTGATTTCAGGATCAGAAGCAGAGTAAATGCTCCAGGTTAAACCCAGATAATTCTTGGAGTTTGGGACTGGGAGAATGCTGCACAGAAAATCTAAGGTTTACTATCTAGACGTGAAGCAGGCTGCCAGAATGATATACTGAGATAGATGATTGAGACTGGCAGAGCCCCGGAAAGCAGAATCTTGGTGCACTATTTAGATGCCAGACAGGTTAAGGTGAACAATTTAGGTGTGTGTGACAGGCAGAAACAACACAGTAGTGTCTTGGGCACACTATCTAGATGTGGGACAGGCTAATTGGAGCAATTTTAAGTGTGTGTGACAGGCAGACAACAACACAGTAATCTCTTGGGCGCACTATCTGGATGTGAGACAGTCTAACAGGAACAATTTCTAATTGTTTTGGACTGCCAGAATATACAATTTTAACACAGGTCGGCCTGAATTGCTCAATAAGGGATGACGTAGGCTAATAGTTAATGAGATTGGATAGTTTGTAGGTGGTAAACACCTAGGCACACTTGCCTTACTAGTTGCTGCTGGTTGACGGCTGGCCACTAGAGATACCTGCGGACACGATATGGAGCCGCCACTTGTAGGAGCTGCCCTTTGCCTTGGGCCCTTCGCCGCAGGGGCTGCCGGGCAGGGGCTGCCCTGGGAGGGTCAGTTAAGACTAGCGATCTGACCGATCAGGGAGGTGGGCGGGCTGGGAGGCGGGCAGGGATCAGGAAGAGGAAGCAGGTGGGGAAGGCTGGGAGAGGGATTCCCTGAGGCACAGAGCACAGATTAATATAATTAAATGGGGAAAAAAACAGGCTTGGAGGAGCTTTTAGATGCTTTCCACTCACCTCGCTTTCACAAAGCAAAGAAGCGAGCGTGGGCTGCTGCTGGGCACTAGGCCTTTGACCAATCAGGAAGGTGGATGGGCGGAGATCAGGAAGAGTAAGCGTGTGGGGAAGGCTGGGAGAGGGATTCCCTGAGGCACAGAGCACAGATTAATATAATTAAATGGGAAAAAAACAGGCTCAGATGAGCTTTTAGATGCTTTCCACTCACCTCGCTTTCACAAAACAAAGACATTGGTCAGACATCCTGCCTTAACCAATTGCAGGGCACCGGCAGCCGTTAGCTGGCCCCCAACGAAGGCACACAAATAAGGCACCTGTCTTATGCCTGTCCCATGACGCCCATGCCAGGGCACCTGGCCAAATCTCACCTCACCCCTTGCCAACCATGCAGCAACTGCAGCTCCGACGATCCAGTGCTTGTCCCGCTACACAATGCCAGGTCGCCAATCCTCAGTGGACTACTGCATGTCGTGGTAAGACTCGATTCACACATCCCATCCAAATGACTTTTCTGTCTCCCACAACATGTCCAATTGCCTTGTTCCCATTTGTGCACCAGGCTGCGCGCCTTGTGTGTCCAAACAGGGATAGGGACTGCCCCCATGCCCTCGTCTTTTTCGAAATGTCGATATGCATGTATGACTGTTCTTAAATTGCATTGTCTCGTAAAACGTATCCAATAACGACTACTTTACTGTAATATATTGAATTTGCTCGCTAATGCCTGCCATTGTTGCTCGAATGCACTGTCTAGATTACACAGCCAGCATTTTCACATTATACTGTATGTTCCAGTACACAAAATAGCCACTCTACATAGTGTTGTCTCGATTGCTGATGTTTGCTTTCTCCACAATAGTGCCACTACTTAACATTAACCCTAGTCACACAGCAGACCCTACCTTATGCAGCCTCCCTATGCCACAGTCTGACCGCAATAGTACCCCCGTACTGTCCCCCCTCATTTACTTTACCTGTGGATGCAGCCACCGGCAAATGTACTCAAAGGGACCCAATCCACCGTATCCAGGACTAATTGCCACGCTTTCCACCCTCATACTATTACAATAGCTCCAGGATTGTCTCCCTACCGCCAACCGCAGGAATGTAACCACACCCTCCAAACTAGCGACAATGCCCTACCAACTGGACACCAGACCTGATAATACCACAGCTTGCTCTAAGGGAGCCGTCATCCACCTAGGTTTAGGATTAGCATGCATCCACTGCCCCAGACATCACCCACTACCACGCCCCATGCCATTCTTACCCAATACAGCAGCCTTCTCATACATACTTTGCAACACCATCAAATCACAACCCACCGCACCTCACCTAGCCACCTCACGCCTTGCATGCCTTGCTTCAAGAACCTTCACTTTACAGACATCCACAAGACCCATACTAGGATCAACAAGGAGAGTTAGACTATCCTCCGGCACCTACCTTCATCCTATAGCCACTAAAAACCATAGCATCCCCCCTCCCACCAGCAATCCCCTCTCACACCAGCCACCCCGTACTCACAAGCCTGCCCCCACCATTAGTCCACCACCACTCAATCCCCAGAATTCACAGCACAACACATATTGCAACCCCACAGCACAGCCACTGACCCCACTAGTCCAAACCACACACTCCAAAACACCACTAAAAGGCACCTTACCCAACGTGCGTTCCATAGGCGCACATGCCATCGATGTGCATGACCTCATCATAGACTACTCCCAACGAGACTTCATAGTAATGCCAACCTCAGGTCCATTACTAACACTAGCCATCCCACCTGAATATACAATTCTCAGAGCGGACCGCCATGATGCCACCGGAGGAGGTTTAGCCATCGTCTTTAAATCCACCCTTCAGCTCAGAGTATGTAAAACAGATACCCTAATAGGTTACGAACTTCTACTCCTCAAACTAGCTACTGATCCTAACACTACCATCAATTTCCTAATAGTGTACAGGGCCCCCAACTCAACTAGCAACCCAGATATTGACTTGCCACTTCGCATTTCCCCTCTCCTTAAAGACAAAACCAAATTCATCCTTCTAGGAGATATCAACCTATCTAAGAGATATCAACCTAGGCTATAATGATGTAGCAGATCACAAAGCCACCGCTTTCCATAGTGCGCTCCTAGAAATTCAATTCACACAAATAGGAAACGGCCCTACCCACTCAAAAGGCAAAATCCTTGACTGGATCCTAACACTGAACACCCTAGTCACCTTAGAAGACATCCTAAAATGATCAGGGACGGACCACTTCCTAATTAGCTTCCACCTTATATTGACCAATGACCCAGTGTCTGTCGCCACCCCTCACACCCCCATCTTGTTGAGAAACACACACAAACTTACCCCCAAAATCCTTTCCCCCATCCTGAATAAATTACTTAATGCACAATTCACAGTTGACAATACCCCTGACAGCATCTCAATACACTACCACACCCACCTTAAAATAGCCATTGACAAAGCAGCCCCCCTCAAGCTGAAACTTCCCAAACCCAAATGCAGCAACCCTTGGTTTAGCCTTAGAACACCTATTCAGAAAAGAAAACAACAGTGAATCTAAAAAAATAACTCCTCACTATATCCAAAACCTACAAACTCAGAGTGTTTACTCATAAAGCAAACTCTCTCAATGAACGCATTATCAATGTAGCCTCTAACAGCAAAGAGCTGTTCTCCATTATCAGAGAACTAGAAACTCCTATCCCTCCACCTAGCCCAGCCGCGAGCAAAGCATGGTGCACCACCATCAAATACGCACTAGCATCCAAAGTAAACACTCTCCAAAACAAAATCACCCTGAAAAGAAAACTCTTAGCACATACTGCAGAGATTTATCCCACGCCTCAGATGAACACTCCTGCTAACATACCTTTATTTCATTTCACGGCTGTGACAGGTTCTAAAGACCATAGCCTCTCTGAAACCATCCAAATGTAAAGGCGACAGCTGCCCTGCAAAAATAGTTAAGGCCTGCGAACCCTTACTTGCTCCCATTATCACCAATTTCATTAATGCTTCGTTTAGCACCAACTCCATTTCGGCTAATAGCAAATAAGCATGGGTTACACCCCTCCTCAAAAAGCCCACCCTAGACCCTACTAACCCCACCAACTATAGACCGATCACCACAGTGCACTTTCTGTTTAAAGTTATAGACAAAATTGCCTACACCCAAGTTCAATCCCATCTTGAGAATAACTACTTGCTAGGGGCTTCCGCCCCAGGCATAGCACCGAGACGGCCCTATTGGACCTAAAAAACCAGATGGATGCCATTAGAGATTCAAGTAACCTATGCATCCTACTACTACTAGACTTATCCGCAGCATTTGATCTAGTGGATCACAACATGTTATGCCTATAACATGCAAATAATTTCCACTTCTCAAACGAAGCAACCACCTAGATTAAATCATTCCTGTCAGACCGCATCTCTAGAGTAGCCACAGGTGACAAAGCTGCTGATCCCATAGCAGTCTCACTGGACGTCCCACAAGGATCCTGTTTATCCCCTACTCTTTACAATGCCTACACTAAATTACTCTTCGCAGCCCTTGACACCATGGGAGTAATATACACCAACTTCGCCGATGATACAGAGACACTTATCCACATCACAGGAAATCTTGAACAGGACACTATCAGCATAAACAATATCTACTCACGCATCCAGAACTGGATGGCAATAAACAGCCTTTGCCTAAAAAAACAGAGATTCTTATAGTTGGCACTACTGCCCGCCTGAACAAACTACACCCAGAATACACTTCCATAGTCATAGATAGCACCCCAATCACCATCTCAAACCAAGTCAAACCCCTAGGTGCATACCTTGATTCCAATCTCACCATGTGTAAACACATTAGTGCTCTTGTCTCTTCCACTGTTCACACATCCAAACTTATTGCCCTGAGCCGACCTTTACTCACACCTAAAAACTGTATCACGCTCTCAAGAGCTCTCATTCTTGCAAAATTAGACTACTGCAATGTACTCCTACTAGGGACTGTGACAAGAAGGCAGGCAGATGGTGTAGTTGAAAAATAAAGGTTGTCTTTATTTGGTTTACAACAAACTAAGGCAAAAAAAAAATTAAATAAAATATATATAGATGATTCTCTCTAACTCTTCTTTTCCCTGTTGTTTCTTTTCTCTGGTTCCTTGCAGGGAATCAAGTAAGGACCTCTGGATATTCTTCTCCTCTTAGTCCTCGTATGCCCATAAGCCTCCGGCAGCTTCGCTCTCCACCTCTGGTTGGCTCTGCAACGAAATGAAGAATTAACACACTTTCCTTCCCTTGACCCTGGTTTATATACCCCTGTGTGTGTCAGCCAATCAGGAGCTATTTTACTGCCCATGTTATAAATACCCCTCCAAGCCCCGCCCCCTTCCTTTTGGAACGTTGTAGTTGAGGCTGCTGTTGGGCCATGTCCTGCTATTGCTAAACCCAATTACCCCAGGTAAGAAGGTTTGTGAAGGGGTTTCCTTATGATACTGTCAGGCCCATATATTTAATAATGAGAGGTACGGGTGAAGTTTCTTCTTAGCCCTGGTTTCTTTGTCCTCTATTAGCGTTGTTTCTGAAGTGAGAGAGCGCAGCGCTGCTGCCAACAAACCCAGCATTCCAGTCTTCTTCCACGCGGCGGCCGACTCATGTGAGCGCGGCTCTCTCAGTGGGGCTGCCGAGTCCGGCTCTCGAGGGCTCCCGCAATGGTGCCCCCGGCTCATTCGCTCCCGGCGGCTTCTACAACGTGGCTACCGGCTCATGAGAGCGCGGCTCTCTCAGTGGTGCTGCCGAGTCCGGCTCTCGAGGCTCCCGCAATGGTGCCCCAGGCTCATTCGCTCTCAGCGGCTCCCGAAGGGGGGCTGTGGCTTCAGGGGATCTTGTCTCCCGTGGAGGGACTCCCGCCTCATGCGAGCGCCGCTTCCCATACTCTGCTGAAAAATCGTGGGAGCCCTCATTTGAACAAGGAACTCTTGGGACCGTATCTCAACCCCACCAAGTTCCCACATGCTCTTCAGGCTTGGCACTTGTGACTGGTTTTTCCCGTGATAAGGTTTCTTGTTCTGGCATGGGCACAGGTACATGTGTCTCAATGTTCATGTTTTCCTCGAGACTATCACAGGGACCGCAAAGAAAAATATAAATAAATTGCAATTACTACAGAACAAGGCCCTGAGAGCAGCACTAGGTATAACCAGAAGGGAACACATCTCTCAACATAGGAAAGAGGCACACTGGTTGCCTATTGAAGCCAGAATACTACATAAAACACTCACCATCATACCCAAATGTGTCACCTCCATTGCACCCATCTACCTTAAGCACTGCTTCACACACAAAACCACAGCCAGAACACTCAGATCTAACGCCAACACTCACCTACTCATTCCCGGATTCAAGACTACCAGAACAGGCAACGCTAGCTTCACTGCAGCAGCCCCCAGAATTGGAATTCACTCCCTCCCAACATTTGTAACAAAACCTCTCTCCCACATTTCAGGAAACTGCTAAAAACCTGGCTTTTTAATAAATACTAACTGCCAGGATAGCCATGTTTGCACTCGCAGCGTTTCCTCCTGACCTTTAGCACCGAACCCTCATATGCTTTTGCCAAGTGTACAACGTCTCATCTTGGTAACCAATAATCCTGTAAATTCAATATGCTATTTTCAAGTGTACAACGTCTTATCTTGTAATTCTTCGATGTAACCAATAATCCTGTACATTCCACCGTATAACCATTAAGTACTGTAAATAATCTGTAACAAATAATCTTAAATAAATTGTAAGTAATCTTGTAACCTACACCGTGATACCTCAGGGTCTGGGCGTATAACCAAATGAAATAAATAAATAAATAAACATTGGGTAATAATTGTATTTTTGCTGTGTTGCAACTAGCATACGATCCATGACTATTCGCAGATAAGCCTGCTGCTCCGTCCATGTTACCAAAATTGAACAAGGAGATTTATAATTTGCTTATGTTTCCAATCTGTTGAGATCCCTTCTGGTGTACTAGAGGTGTAGGGTTGTTTGATGGTTTAGAAACCGGTATTCATCCGTGCACCACCGGTGCACCAGAAGTTTATTTGTCACAGTGTGCCTAATATCCCAAACAGAAAGGCTCTCCTAATTGGCTAATAGTCACCAAAGAGCTATAAACCCAATCAGAGGGTTTGGTTAGGCAACTATGATTCTATGAAGGCCACTTGCCGCAGGAACTAATACAGTTGTGTCCTGCTGGGACCAGATAATGATTGTCAGGTAAAGGATGAGTGCTTCAGTCGGAAAAGGTTTTGAGTATGGAGGCAGTCAGGCACATACTATGTGGCTTTGAGGGATGCAAGGATGGCAGTGAGTGTCTCGAAAACTGTCCAGATAGTTGCAGTTTTGCGAGATGGGATGTGTAGTGTGCAATCAGTTGTAGCGTTGGTTTCAGCATGAGTGTAATTGTTTCAGTGAGGGGAGGCGGGACAGGACTTCTCGTCAATGGTGTGATAATTGCATGAGAGGGTAGCTGCACTTTTCACCAGGTGTGTGATACTTAGCAACACATTATGCGTCAGGTTCACATCCAGTCCCCAGGCGGTGTTTGAGCACGTATCCAGAGAACCCACAACCGGCCCTCTGCAAGAATGTTGTATATGTTACCCATACCCTGCTTCAAGTACTAAGTGGGATAAGAAAGTAAGGGTGTGGGGGCTCATTTGGGGGTGCATCTTGCATGATTGCCATGGTCTAATACCTGATGGGCGGGGCCTACATACGAACATTTAAAAAATGGTGTGGTCTGTATAACTAAGTGCATATCACAACACAGTCTGCTTGCTACATTCCTTAAAGTATTAGAAATCATTGCTCAAGATCATTACTTATTGGACCCTTAACAAAAGGGTAGGTGTTGAGGTACATTAGCAGGTTCATTAGCAACCCTCTACATAGGTTGGGCAAGACTAACCCTTCAAAGGCACTACTCATCTCCTCTGTCGGGCCCTGAAAGGGAGGCACAGGCAATTCAGGCACTTTCATCTGCCTGCAGCACCTAAGCAGCTAGTTTTGTTTACAAAGAGCCTCTCCCTCCATACAGCGCCTTGTGAGTGGGAGAGCAGCCGGAGCCATCCCTGAGCCTTGAAAGGACAAGCGTAGAGAAGAGCAACAGGGGGATAGCAGGAGCACCCATGGAGCCTCATAAGGATCCCGACAAGTGCAACCCTGACAAGTGCAACAGGTGAGGCCCTCCCCCCCCATTAAAGCGAACACACAGAGGAAGATACCATAGGACATAGCAAAGGAGAGAGGAGGCTCCGGGCCACAGAACAGTCAGCTATACCCAGAGGACTACCTCGTAACCCCTCCAACACCAACCATCCAGGAGAAGATTGATGCCAGGAAGGGCCAAGGCACCGCACCCTGGAGGCCCCAGGGAGACCCGATCAAGGGCCCACAAGAGTGACGCCTGACACCCTGGTTCCCCAGAGCAGGATAAAGGAGCTAATGTGTAGCTTCTATGGGAGCCGGGGAGGCACGCCTAACCAGGCAAACGGTGGCACCACAGGAGATGAAGCTTCTAATATCAAGACAGGCAAAAATGACACCCCAGGCATTGGGGGTTGCTGGGAATGTTGCCCCCTAAGAGTGGGGGAAGTAAAGGACTAGAGGTCCTGCAGACCTAGCCCAGGGGAGAGAGACAACCCGCTGGGTATATCCCCATGGACCTCCACGAGGAGAGAATCCCTAAGTAGCTGTGGAACAGAGGTCCCGCAAAAAAAGTAGGCCCAAGGGAGAAGGAGGGGGACTCACCAGCACCTCATCACCAGAAGACCGGGCCTCGAAGACATTACATAAAGGGGTTTCTCCCCCCCATGAGGTTGTCGAAGAATAAAGGCAAAGAGCAACAAGGACCCCAAAAACCCCCAAAGAACGACCAAGAGGGTCCCATCCATAAACTCTGGAGGAAAGACACAGAGGCTTATTACAATGGGGAAGGGCCCCCGGAATCCCAAGAAACCAGACAGGAGCAGGGGGAGGCGGTGGCAGCCCAAACAATCACCCAGGATATATTCAAACAGTACTTCCAGGACTTTCAGGACAAAATAGCAGGCACAGTATAAACCCATATGGCCAAGATTAGAGAAGACTGGGCCTCTGCCGAGCATGAGTTGAAGGGGGACATAAGCAAACTAGAATAAAGGGCCGACACCAATGAGACAGCACTACAGTACCTGGCAGAGACGCGAGAAAGACAGAAGACCTGGTGGAAAAACTGGCAGCCACCACGTACAATCTGAAATTACAGGCCGAGGACCTCGAAAACAGATCCAGGAGACCAAACATTCAGATTAAAGGCCTCCCCGAAGATGTCCATGACAAAAACCTCATGGTCGCAGTCAGGCAAATCTTTGCTGACCTAATAGACCTGGATGCGGAATCCGAACTCAAATTGGTCAGGGCCCATAAGGTTGACCCACAAAGGAATGAACCAGGAGCCAGGCCCAGAGACACTTTGGTAGCCCTTCATGAATATGGCCAGAAGGAACAGATATTGCTGACAGCGAGAAGGACGAAACAAATCAAATATACTGGAACCGAACTTCAACTCTTCCAAGATCTATCCTACAGGACACTACAAAAAAGGAGAAGAATGGGCCCCATATCACAGACCCTCACCGAGAAGGACATTAAATAGCGCTGGACTTTCCCTTTTGGTCTGCTGTTTGAATGGGGGGGAAAACAAAACTGCATTATAACATGCAAAGAAGGAGCCAACATCCTGGGAATTGAGGAGGAAGCACCAGAACCCAGCACTAGAGGAGGAAGGGAGCCTAGAAAAAAGAAAACGTGGGAATGGACTAACGTGAAATGCAAGGGCGACAAGAAGGGTCCAAGAGGCCCAGAACCAGCATAAAAGCACCAGGGAGGCTAAACTTTAAGGCAAATGAAAGCCCAGGGAGGGCAACCACCACAAAAGATAACACCATAGGAATTAGAAATGGGCCTGTACAAGCCTGCAGGTTATACAGCTGGGGAAAGGAAATGACTCAATACCCGCAAATCCACAGTGGATTTGCCGTCAGATTTTGCTAACGCTACATAAATGACACAATTTATGGTTAAAAATGCTGAGGCACACACAGCTCCAGTTGCCCAGGAAGGGCAGCGCCAAGCTACCATAGGGTTAAATTGGCACAATTCCTCACAGGCGGCTTTGCAGGGCAGCAGAAAATGACTGTTTACGTGCCGTCAGATTTTGCTTAGGCTACCGTCAGATTTTGCTTAGGCTGCCTAAAGGAGGCAACATAGGGTTAAAAATGCTGAGGCACAGCTCCAGTTGCCCAGGAAGACGGCGCCAAGCTACCATAGGGTTAAATTGGCACAATTCCTCACAGGCGGCTTTGCAGGGCAGCAGAAAATGACTTTTTACTTGCCGTCAGATTTTGCTTACCCTGCCATCAGATTATGCTATTGCTACATAAATGAAGCAACATAGGGTTAAAATTGCCAATTTAGGGTTAATGCTGCACTGCCCTGTAGAACACAGGGTTAAAACTGATAACATGGGGTTACTTAAAAAATGCGTAAAATTGCTAATATAGGGTTAATGCTGACTGCCCTGCACAACATATGGTTAAAATTGATAACATGGGGTTAATACAAAAATGGGGTAAACATTGCTCACATAGGGTTAATGCAGCACTGCCCCGTACAACATAGGGTTGGCTACAAAAAGCACATTGTCAAGAAATGCCATTGGAAGCATTTTCTGACAGGTAGCAAAATCTGACGTTACATGTACCGTCAGATTTTGCTAAGTGATTGCATTTCACGCATGCGTAGTAGCAGGCAAAGCATTTTCTGACGATAAGCATTTTCCGCCGTTACACCAGGACCCAATTTCAAGATTTCAAAATCGGGTCCCGACATCGTTCCAGTCGTGGAAAAGATATTTGCCACCCACAGTCTGCCTGACGTGATCTGCTCTGATCTCAGGGTTCTGTACCCGAGTGAAGGGTTTGCAAAGGTAATGCAGAAATTTGTGATACACCACAGGAGAATAACACTGTGAATGGGACGCTGAAAGGATCATGAGAACCCTGAACAAAGTATTCTGTATAGCTCAAGGACAGGGGTAATTCCTCAAAAAGAGCTTTTACCAATTCCTCATGGAATACTGCACCACTCTGCATTGCTCGACGGGAGTGCCACCCGCCAAAGCCCTGTTTCAGAGGTGTCACCGCAGCTTAATACCTGAAAGTGGCGATCGGAGCCCGGGAGTGATTGTCGATGGCAGGGTTGTTCAGGAAAGACCTCGAGCAAATGAAAGAGAGAGCAGGCAGAGTAGACTACACGAGTATCACCCAGCAAGCGGTACTGCTGTGTTGGTGAAATCGAGAAACGCCATGGGGAAGTTGGCTTTGATCTACAAATCCATCCCCCTGCATGTAGTGGACATGAATGGGCCAATGGTGACTGCATCTGATGGGCGCACCACTGTGATAAGGAACTCATCCTTTTTCAAGATGTTTTCTGTGGGGGAAGAAGATCATTTGGAAAACTTGCAGACGGGTGTTCCACCAAACGATGAGAGGAGCGACGGAGATGGCGAGCTAATCGATAGCCCGAATGTTGCTGAGAAGGAGCTGGTCTCAAGTCGTGCAGAGGTCACGGGCAGTGCTGGTGGAACACCTTTACCACAAAGGTACCTGCGAGGGTGCACCACATACCTAAAGGACTACATACCGGAAGGGTGACATTGTGCAGGTGAGGACTAGATTACACCTGCTGTTATGGTTCTAGTTATGTTTGTGAACCTCATATTATCCTGTTTGATTTGTCGTTATGAAAAAGGAGCAGTGTGGTGGAGTTCCTTTTAAGAGCCACCATCATGAGAATGTCATGACGGCACCCTAATAAAAGGGAGTGAACCTGTGTATCCGACACAAGGCCCTTTAAGACAAGGTAGCAATACTTTGAGATGGCTTGCTTCCAGATGGGGTAGGGGTGCAGTGGTCTCTCCAGCGTAGTTTTTTACATCTCCCAGGTGCATCCAAGCGTGCCTCCGAAGGACCTTTACTGCTGATGGGGTAACGTCCTCTACTACGAAAGGGCTGTTAAATCCGAGCTTGTGCCACTTTCGCGTACAATTCCTGATTAGAATTTTATCACCTGGAAATAGTCTTGAGACCTGTAGTTCCTCAGGTCTGGTTGCTGTATGGTCTTCATCTGCGTTCTGAGACCGACACCCCGTCCGCTTGACTTGAGATACTTGCGGTCATACATGTTAAGTAGGCATGTAGCTCATTTCCTAACAATTCTGCAGTTGTTTGGGCATCACTAAGAGTCCTCGATGGAGGAGTGAGAGGTGTTCTCATTCGACTCCCCCTAACTAATTCATGGGGTGTGAGGAGGTGATGGTCAGACCCTGGTTGATTCCTCAATGCATATAATGCAAGGGGCAGGCAAAGCAGCCCTCCTTTTTTCAAAGTTAGCTTTAGCTTAGCTATCCTCTCTTTGAGTAGACTGTTGAGGCTCTCACATATTCTGTTCACTTGCGGGTGATAAGCAGAAGAAAACTTATGTTTTATGCTAAGCAATAAACTAATTTGCTCACATACTTAGTTCACAAAATGGGGGCCATTATCTGATCTCAACACTTCACATATTCCCCATCTAGGAAATACTTCTTGGACTAAAAAGTTTGCAGAGCAAGTGGCGTTAGGGTGTTTGCATGGACCGACCTCGATTCACCTCGAGAAGGGGCACACAACCACTATCATTTACCTATATCCACTACAGACCTACAGCATATCAACATAGTCTATATGTAAATGCTGAAAAGGACCATTTGGTAGAGGAATAACTCTTCTAACTGTTTGCAGCATGTGCCCATCAGTAAACATTTGACATATGATGCAATTTACTGTATTAAAAGCAACGTGTTCTAACAGGTTTGGCACAAACCAGTCCTCTGCAATGGTTGCTGCAAGGCTTTCTCTAGTGACATGCGCAGGGTAGGGTGGCTGTTCTAACACCACCCTTAATAAGGCTACAGGCATCACCGGTTTACCAGTGCTTTCCTGTCACCACAGTACCTCAAAAGGGGATAAAGAACACCCCCTCCGTGTCCACAGGTCTTTCTCATCCTGCGGGGCTCCACCTAGAACTTCCATCAATTGTGTTTTCGATGAATTGTTAAAGCTTTCATTCACAAACGTCATCACTACCATTTTTTTCTTTCACATACGGCGTATCAAAACTCATTATATCAGGTGAATATGCAATTCTTTTTGCCCCTTCGTCTGCGGCTTGGTTTCCACATGAAATAAAGTCTGTTGTCTTAGTGTGCGCTGTGCACTTAACTATTGCGATGGCTACTGGGAGTTGCAGTGCTTTAATAAGTCTGTCCAATAAGGCGGCATGTTACACTGGAGTGCCATCCGCTTGGAGGTAACCCCTTCTTTTCCAATGTGCTAGCCCTGCGTGTAATGTTGACGTCACATAGGGTACTCAATGTACACCATTACTTTCTGGTCTGTGTGTTTCTCGAGCGTGACAATCAGTGCCACTCATTCTGTAGCCTGTGCTGAAAAGTGAGACAGTAGTCGTACACTTGTCATTACTTTGTATTCCCCGTTAGCCTTGTGTTTTACCACAGCGGCACCTGAATACTTTTGTCCATCAGTTTGATCGATCTTTGAAGACCCATCAATAAAGAGAATCTCCCCTGCTGCCAAAGCGTTTTCTTTTACACTTGGGATCTCATCATAGAATTCCTCATAATTTGAGCAATCATGTGCCTGTTCGTTCTCTGCCAGTGGTTCAGCTACAAATGTGGCAGGGTTCACTGCCTTACATCTAACTATTTTAATCGCTGGATTCAATATAACCACCTCATAAGCAGAAGCTTTTTGAGATGTCAGTGTACCTGTAGGTTTTTCCAAATAGCAAACAAAGCATGTTCAACAAATAACATCATGGAACACCCCATTACTATGCTGGCAGACTTCTCAATAGCAAATGCATCAGCTGCCAACGATTGTTCGCAAGGGAAGTGACCCCTCATTACTGGGTCTAGAATCCCACTGTAATATGCTAGAGGCTTGTACTCCAATGTAGTTTTCTGCGTGAGCACTGCTGTCATAACTGTTCCATTTGTGTGTGAAAATATAAAGAATTCCTCAGAATAATTGGGAAGCACTAAAACAGCTGTGCAAATTGCCTTTTTTAGCTCATTAAACCCTTCATCCATCTCCTCAGTCCATACAATGTTTTCTTAAATCTGCTGTGCCTTTTTCAGGGCTTGCAACAATGGTCTTGGATGAGAACTATAATCAAATACTGATGCTCTGACATAATTGCATAGTCCTAGAAACTGTTGCATTTGCTCAATCGTATGCGGTTTTGTTGTTTTCAGAATTGGCTCAGCCCTTTCAGGTGTAACTTTCTTTGTGAGATTAACTGTCCTATATATAACACTTCTTCCTGACAATACTGCAATTTCTCTTTGTCTACTTTATATCCTTTTTCTGCTAAAATAATCATTAGCTGTACTGAGTCACGTCTGCACTCTTCTTCCGATGTGCTGCAGACCGAAATATCATCTGTGTATTGCAACACGACACTTGGCAAATCAACATTGTTTAAGTCGATCTGCAGGACACTATTGAAAATTAATGGAGACTCACAATATCTTGAAGTAATCTTGTGCTTTTATACATAGTCTAATGGAACGTAAATGATGTCAGATTCTGAGACTCTTTGTGCAACGGGGTTGAGAAAAATGCATTTTTCAAATCAATTACAGTGAAATATCACGTCTCAACAGGGATACTACACAAAATCGTCGCCGGATTAGGAACTAGAGGAAATTCGGCCTCTACAATCTGGTTAATCGGTCTCATATCTTGAATTAAATGCCAGAACCACCCTTAGATTTTTTATAGGTTACACAGCAGTATTGCATGGTGACTCCGATGTCACTAAAATACCCTGATCCATCATGGCAGATATCGTCTTAAAAATACCCTTGTCTGCCTCTCGAGACATGGGATACTGCCTTTCTCAAGGTAAAATTGCCCCTTGCTTCAGTTTGATCTTGACTTCTCCAACCCCTTTTAATAGGCCTACGTCATAGGGGTCCGTAGTCCACAAAGAAATGGTACTTTTGCCATATCTTCATCAAATAATTCGGGAAGCTGTCGCACTATCATCATTCTCTGTGGAACCTTGCATCTTTCTGTCTTAATCCAATATGTAATGCTCATCTCGAATACTACCTCATCATCTGACAGGTCATCTCTAAATATGTCTTCATCAGTGACCTCAGTCAATCTGTAACCCTCTCCAATGGCAATCACAGTACTCCATGATCTGCCATCATCGTCAAATCCTAAGAGCATAGCTAATTCTCCTTGTACTATAGCTGCTTGTAACTCTAAGGGAAAAACCCATCTCCCCTCTTCGTCCATGGGAATCTCTGGCCTGAAGAGAAATTCATCAGGTATTCTCATAGTCTTACCCACTATACCAGGTAGCCATGTTAACACAATGTGTACCCCATAGTGAAACACTTCTGGTTCTAATGGTACTCTTCATATGGCTATTTGCCCTGTAAATCCCATGATAAATTCACCCAAGTTTAAATGATATATTCCTGGCGTTGAACACATTATGCCTTCATCAGTGAAGGAGATCATCATATTTAGTTTCTTCATTAAATCTCAGCCTAGTATATTAACTGGTGTCTGCCGTGAATACAACAGTGTGACAGACATATCACATTCTCCTATAGAGACTGGAAATGTTTCAGTAAAAGGAACTCTTCTTGTAGCTCCTGAGAATCCTTGAGGATTCATGGCATTACCCGACAATGAACATGTTCCCTCTCATATACATGAGCAAGTTGCACCCGTGTCTAATAAAAAAGAAAAGGATTTGCCTCCTATAGTGACGTCAACCCTCGGTTCCTCTTGAGGAAAGGAAGTTACAGATAGTACTTAACACATCCAGTCACCCGGTGAGCTGTCCTTTTGTGGATACATACTTATTCCTGTACCAGTGAAAGGATTCCCACCCTCGACAGTGACACCCCCTATTCTAGGAGTCAATAACTGTCCTGTGTTTGCGTTCTGCTGTATCTGCATGGGTGTGTGTTGTGACTACCCTTTGTGGCGGATTCAATGGTGCTTGCATAGGTTACAAAGCCTGTTGCATTCTTGGCGCTTGTGCTTGATAGACTGTCTGATCTTGGGAAAACCTGTCCCTACTTTGTGGGCTATATGCAGGCGGATAAGTGATCCCCCCTCTTGAGAACTGCCCATTCTCTACATACCCTTGGCTCCCACATGTTTGCGCAATATGTCTTGTCATTCCTCATGTGCAACATACAGGAGGGAGTCTTCTGACTTGCCCTCCCTGCATGTCCTGGTTATCATTCTGCATAGTCTGAAACCCACCTTGGTTACTCTCAAAATTCCCTTGATTATTCTGGAATCCTCCTTTTCCGCGGAAGCTTCCTCTACCTCTTGGCATATATCCGTTCCCTCCTTGATCAAACTGCTGTTGGTTATTCACC
This sequence comes from Ambystoma mexicanum, assembly GCF_040938575.1. Taxonomy (NCBI): domain Eukaryota; kingdom Metazoa; phylum Chordata; class Amphibia; order Caudata; family Ambystomatidae; genus Ambystoma; species Ambystoma mexicanum. The sequence continues at coordinate 493,022,243 of NC_090936.1, read as the reverse complement.
TGCGGCATACCTGATGCCTGGGGTATCGCTGACCCTTCTCCACTAGTTAACATCACCCCTTCTATAGCATACTTCAATAATTTCTTCTGTACTAGCTTAGCCTCCTCAATCTTCCTGGCATTGTCTCTCTTTTGATTTTTCTCCTGCAAGAATCCGCAATGATGCGCAATGGTCAGTTGTATTTCTGGCCATGGTTTCGCCTCCATACCCACCAGCTTCTTTAGCTGTCTCTGTACCTTGTCTGGTAGTCCCTGACATAATATATGATAGAATACAGGTATAGATTTTCCCCATGGTTCCCGCGTTTCCAAGCTCCACTGCTCTTGAAAATACTGAATGTAAACAAGCAGATCCTCCCCTTCCTGCATTTTATGTGCCATTATGGTGCCCATATCTGATGTATCAAGATATTTATTTGAAGCGCTTTGCAGACTGCCGCTCTACAATTATTAAACGGTGCTCCATAATGCACTATATTCTGTGCAGTGACACTCACGTATCCTGCTCTTGACCAAATGTCATCAGCCCTTTCCCCAAGCATAGCTGCTAGAAGACCCTTAATGTCCCCTATAGCTAGCGTGTTTCCTCCTGTCATTTTCTCTAATTCATAGATCCATTTTCCTGCACCCGACGTCAGACTCAGGAGTGTGCACCTTAAATTATCCTTATCCATCTGGGGCCATGGAATATACTGTAGACTGGCCCCTCCTTTTTCTAATAAGAGGAACTGTGAAATCCCAAAATCGCACTCGTCTCCCATCATCTGCCTGTCGATAGTAGGGACAATGGTTCCACACTGTCTTCTTCCTTGTAATGATCTTAATCTGCTCACATAGGGTGGTGAATCCCCTCTTACACTATGGGATCGCCCTTTAGGTTGATCTGGCTGTGCCAGGGGCTCTGGCATCCTCGATTAAGGTAGGTCCAGATCCGACCATCTCACTCCTTTATCCATTGGAGAACACCCCTCAGGACCACATGCACTAGCTTCCTCCTCCTCAGAGAAGGTTTCCCTTCCTTCATCTGACATATCTTGTCCCCAACTAGTATGGCTGTCATCTTTCTTGTCTCTGTTTAACGTTAATTTGTCCAAAGACAAGGCTCTATGCTCGAGGATGAACAGACATCCCTCTTTGCCTCTTGACTGAGTACCTTCAAATCAATCATCTTTCCCTTTATTTCTCGATTCACTTTTTGTCCTCATCTCTTGATAAGCCTTCTCGATTCTATCTCCAATAGCTCCTATAATAAAATTATCTTCTAATTCTACTATAGTGGGTCCTGGCCTTGGTTCTTGTGTTGGGAAGAACTCCTCTATGTCTTCCCATGCCACTACTGGATTAGGTTCCATTAACTCTTTCTGTATGCGATCAATGTCGAGTGCTCTTTGCCTTCTCTTTTGTTCAATTTCCTCATCAAATTCTTTTTGTTTCTTGGATTCCTCCCTAACCCTTTCTTCTTCCTGTCTTTTACCTCTCTTCTCTCGTTTGCCCTACACATTTCTTCATCTCTGCATCTTTTCATTCTTTTATCTCTTAATTTCTGTTCCTCTTCTTCTTCCCTTTTCTTGTCTAGCCTGTCTCGTTCTTCGATTGCTTTTTGCCTGTTGTCATACTTTCTTTGCTCCTCTGCTCTCTCCTGCTTTCTCAACTGTGCATCTTGATACAGCTGTTCCCGCCTTTGTCTACTCTTTGTTTTAGCTTTGTCTTCTTTCTATTGTTTTTCTCGTTCTGTCTTTTTTATCTTGTTCGCCCTGATCTTCCTTTTGCCTTAATTCCTCAACGCTCTTCCCATCAAGTTTGAGCAATATCTGACCTCCCATTCATTCATTCTGTATGAGCGCTTTGTCAGCTTTGTCTTTCTCTCCTTTCCATCTCTTTATTTCTCTTTCTGTATCTAAAGACAAACCTGATTGGTCATTTCTCTCTTTTTCCCGTGGGACTTTAGGGATCACATCCCTTTCTGGAGTCTTTTCTGGACTCTCCTTGCTGCTACATGCAGGTGACTTATGTGTCAGGTTGTTATACCCTGTCACTGCCTTAAGCTCTCTTAATGGATATAATCTGCATCTCTCGTACTATCGCCATTTACTTCAGGCGCGCTAGGGGAAGCAGAAGGTTCAACAATCTCCTCTTTACACTCGTTAAGCCTCCAGTGTTCATGAGGTGAGTCTTCCCTTTCCTCCTGGTATATCTTCTAAAGCTCTAAGATAGCTAACTTCTTTTCTAGCTTTTTTCCCGTTTACGCTGCGTGCAAATATGTCATCATGTGTAGCAAAACTGCTTTGGACAGTGATCCCCCTAGTGGCCATGGCATGAACATTTTGTCTGCTGTGTCCTTAACCCATTCTGCACTGTACCGCTTAAGCTTGGGTGTGTGTTTTGACAGCTGTCTGCGCAAGTGTATAAGCAGAGTAATATCCTCCATCATGACTAGTCACATTTGACTTGTCAATACTCACTGTTATTTTACACAGATAAATGCTTTTCTGAAAAATAATACAATTTAAGTGTGCACCAATCGTTGCAGCTCCAAACCTCTATGTTTCACTATACTTCAATCTACCTATTCAATGAACACCATCAGTAAACTAAATAAATGATCAAATGTGAGCCTTTTACCACAATCTATTACTTTTCGGTCTTCAATATTTCATAATTTCTTTACCACATACAACACAAATAATACACAGGCAGACAGACTGGCCGGCCCCAACATAAATCTCTGCCAATGCTCCTCGTGGCTTTTCTTTGCTACCCCAAAAACATTTTCTTTAATGATCCTTGATAATTCATAGCCTGTTTATGTGCACCTGGACTTTAAAACAACTTCTTCTTAAAACGTCAATTGACGAAGGATTATGGGCTTATCTTCTGGATCGCTCCTCGTCCACAACTTAAACTATGATGCTCTTCGTCCTTTAACCAAAAATATACCCCACCAACCCTCTGTTACTCTTTCCCCATTTATCACTCTCCCCACGCAATACTCATTAATTGTTTGCCACCTCTATCCATCTACTATCCATTCGTGTTTTCAGCTTCTGACCCTCAGGATCGCTTCCTCCTCAACCAGCTGCTTCAGCCTTCGGTCCATTCAGCTTCCCGTAGAAACCAAGAGGGGGATTTTGTGAAAGAGGGACCTGTCCCACCTATCTTTTTAGTGACTTGCAAGTTTTTACTAATGGCTGCTATCTACAGGGAGCTTCACGTTCCTCCAGCTATATGGCGGAGCACATTAGATATTCTAAGACCCTTAAAATCCTACTCGATTGATGGGTCTTTAACCATCATCTCTCTGCTACCCTGTGAACCTGTGTATCCGACACAAGGTCCTTTAAGACGAGGTAGCAATATTTTGAGATGAAGGGGAATGCAGAATATAGTCAAACATCAATAATCAGACTGACTCAGGACGTTGGCAAAGTAAGTCTGTTTTATTTTCAATTGTCTAAAACAGGGAGTACAACGAACATAAACGGACATGCGGTCGGTTTTCTCACTCAACGAGTTTCATAAAAAATACAGTTTATATAATAAAAACTCACCATCATTGATGTCAATCTATGTGGCAAACAACAAAAACCTACTTGGGAAAGTGATAGGCTTAAACGGAACATCTCGGTATACGTTCCATACTTGTCAAGGAAAGTGATTGGGTCTCTAACATCAGGTGGGCAATTAAGCCCTGCTCTAGTGCAAGTTACTATGAATGGATTCAACTACACAACGTCCTATTGGTTATACAAAATATAGGGTTCTCTATTACGTGGCCCTCTATAATTGCTTTGCACCCTTGTACCCCTCTCTAATATTCCACACATGCTAGCAGCACGCAGGCTGGCACCCAGGTGCTGGTGGACTGGTCTTGACCATAGCTTCCCACCCAATTACCCTGACATCTCATCACTCTTGCTGTCTGCCAGTAATTAGCCTTTGAACATTGGCCTTGTAAATGTTCTCTGTGCCTGAGAATAAAAGGGAGTATAGGTATTGGTTTCGATGCAGCTCAACCCAGTATCTATTTTTATCCGACCATGTGAATGGAGACCATGTTTCAGAGCATTTTTCTGTATTAAATTCTATTAAATGATGAACCTCTGACATCTTTAATGTTCTTGCACCTCACCTCAAACAGGAGTTTGTTCTTTTCACACGGTTTGTAACTACTGCATGAACATCCAGGCTCACTGTGGCCTTGACTTCTTGGTGCTGGTCCAGTCAAGCCTTTCTTGGATTCATCTCCGCCATTAGCTGTGTTTTCCAACTGTGCCACACTGAAAAAGCCTTTCTATTCAAGGAGTCCAGACTTTGCTAAAGTGCGTTGTGGAACATCCATAGTCCATACATTCCTATGCATATTAGGTGGTACATTGCTGCAATCTATTCACTATGTAGCCAGCTTTAAGAATACTTTTCCCTACTTGCAGTACTGCTTCTGTACAATTGTAAAATTACTTGGTATCTTCTTCATTATTTCTGTAGCATGAGCATCTTCAACTCGAGCCCGAAATGTTACTCATCTGTATTACTTCGTCTTCAGATCTCATAGAATGTTTACATTCGTCAGCCTCTTGACTCTGTTCTGGATGCATCATTTCTGCTTTGCATGACATCACCAGTTTCCTTTCTCGGTTATTTTCATACTTTCTCCGGGATTTCATTCAAATGGCCATCATATTTTCTTGAATGCAAATATGGTTTTCTCAATGGGTACCTTACTTCCATGATTCTTTGCGGTATACCCATTATTACTGGCACTGCACGTGTTGCACACTCTGGCTCCCAACATATAGGCAGTATAGGGGCAGAGTTTTGGGTGTGGGTACTTGGCTCAACCTCTACAGGAGTCACGCCTGCATGTGCGCGAGTACGGCGGCAGACTTCGGAACATTACGACCTGTATCCGTGTCAGCTGCTTTTGTTAACGGTTCTTATGCCGTGCACTGTTGCCACTTGCGTGGTTTCTTGGCACTCTGGCGGATCTATAAAATAAGGGGCTTGGCAGATGAGTGAACCGTTTACATGGCGGATAACATATCAAAAGTGTGTGAGAGTTATGCCTGAGAACCGGAAACTTTTAACTTAGTGTGACTGGGGAAGGGAGGCATTATACCTCAAGGAGGAAGGAGCAGAACATTTAATTTGATAAGGTAACCTTCATCGGAAGCAGAGCCTCAAAAGTACTGAGACGAGGAAGACGGACGTGGAGGTAATATGCCTTTGGTTCATTACCAATGTTTGCAGAGCTCTCAACCGTTTGTGTCGCCAAGACGGGTAAAAATACTGATTTTGTTTTTGGCGGGTGAGAATCCATTGAAGTGAATACGCGTGCCAGCTCCTTATGTTAAAGGTTCTTGTGCCGTGCACTGTTGCCACTTGTGTGGTTTCTTGCCACTCTGGCGGATCTGTAAAATAAGGGGCTTGGCAGGTGAGTGAACTGATTTATACATGCCAACCCGCCTAAAATACTTCTAGCCCCAATGCATCCCTATGGGAAAATGTGTGACTCCCAATTTCTCAGATTAAATCTCCCACCCAGGTGAGTCAGAATGTTGGCATGTCTGCTGATTACATGGTGGGTAACACATCAAAAGCACAACAGCGTGTAAGAGTTATGCATGAGACCAGGAACATTTTAACTTGGTGTGATTGCGGAAGGGATGCATTACCTCCATGTCCACTCTTCCTCGTCACAGAACTTACTTCATGAGGCCCCTGCCTCCGACACAGGACCTTCTTCTATTTCTTTAAATTCCTATAACTCCTCCCCCACATCCACGTCACTCAGTTTAATTTTTCCTGCCTCCGGCAGGTTGGACTTTTTCTTCCCGGTGCGGGGCACTGGGAAGCACCGATTGCTGGCCCCCTGGGGGGTGGGCTGTGTGGCGGGGCCCTCGGCTCCCTCAGGTGCGGCTCTGCTCCTGGGCCACCTTCGGGGCTTGGGGTCACAGTTGAGCGGGATTGCCTCGCTCGGTTCTTTGCTCGGCTCCGGACCGCAGCGTGAGCATTGTGTCCCGTGTCCTGCATGGCCCGGGGGAAGGTAAGGAGAGGGGAGGTCTGGGCTTGATGTTTTTCCCCTCTCCTCCTGTTTTGGCCATCTTGATTCGACAGGCCTTTTCCTCGTGCTCTGTGTACACATCTTTATTGGAAATGATGGCAAGCACTTGGCAGTATGGGCTAGCCTTCAATTTTGTTGTGTGGCCTCTCTGCTTCTTGTCGTGGGGTGACAGTGGCAGAGAGTCTTTGAAAGTGCGGGGGCTCTGTTCTGTCGCAGGCATGTCACATACCACCCGCTCCTCAGACACACACAGCACAGGATGCACCAGATGTTAGCTCGATTCTCTGGGGGAAGGTAAGGAGAGGGGAGGACTGTGCTTGATATTTTTCCCCTCTCCTGCTGGTATGGCCATCTTGACTCCTTCAACATGCCGTTTCCTCGTGCTTTGTGTACACATCTTTGTTGGAAATGATGGCAAGCACTGGGCAGTATGGGCTAGCCTTTCCTTTTGTTGTGTGGCCTCTCTGCTTCTTGTCGTGGGGTGACAGTGGCAGAGAGTCTTTGAAAGTGCGGGGGCTCTGTTCTGTCGCAGGCATGTCACATACCACCCGCTCCTCAGACACACACAGCACAGGATGCACCGGATGTTAGCTGCATTCTCTGGGGGAAGGTAAGGAGAGGGGAGGACTGTGCTTGATATTTTTCCCCTCTCCTGCTGGTATGGCCATCTTGACTCCTTCAACATGCCGTTTCCTCGTGCTCTGTATACACATCTTTATTGGAAATAATGGCAAGCACTTGGCAGTATGGCCTAGCCTTCCCTTTTTGTTGTGAGGCCTCTCTGCTTCTTGTCGTGGGGTGACAGTGGCAGAGAGTCTTTGAAAGGGCTGGGGCTCTGTTCTGTCACAGGCATGTCACATACTACCCGCTCCTCAGACACACGCAGCCCAGGATGCACCGGATGTTGGCTGCATTCTTTGCGTGCAGCCTGTGAAAACGGCGCAGATTTGGACGTGTCTGCAAGCGGCCTGAAGGGTACCGGCCTGGCATAGTCTACACTTTGGGTTTGAGTCTCTGCGGTGCTGACACGGCATTTCATCCTTCCTAGACCGACGCATTGGAACGATTTAGAGCTTGGGGCTACCAGCTCCTGGATACAGGGCTCAAGCCACCTCTCAGTAATGTGGCGAGTTAGTGGTGTGTTTGGGTCTGTGCTAGCTATGGACGCAGACTCCTTGTCCTGTCCTCTTCCTCTGAACTGCACGAGGGAAGGTCAAAGGAGATGATTTTCTTTTCCCTCGTCCGGCATGGAATTATAGAAAATGCATCATGGAAGTAATGGCCATTCAGAGGGTTCCCAGTGTCTCTTCTTTTAAGGCCTAGGTCCTCCGGTGCTGACGTGTTGCTTTCACGCCTCCTCTCAGACTTGTGGGAAGTGATATGGCACATGGTGGCACATGTCTGTGCTTAGAGGGGTTCTCAGAGCCCCTGGTGCCAGTGGGGAGATGTCACTTCAGTGGGTTTTTCCAGTGTAGGAATACCCCAGGTGGAAGTTGCCTTTGATGTCTGCTATCCGGGATGGATTGCTTTGCCCTGCTTTGTGACAGTACTCTGCCCTTTTGACGCCAGCCTGGTGGCTCCTCTGTCGGCTGGGGGGGCCCTGGTCTGCTGGACTTCTGGGCTGTCCTGTATCTTCCTTTTGATAAGTCGGATCTTTTTGTGGGCTGACAAGCATGCTGTTATATTGTGGCGCAGGCATGCTTCAACGTCCTGTGATTTTCCTCTGGTGCAAGTACAGTGACTGGCGGTTTTCCCTGGCTCCTCGTCTCTATCTTCTCTGAGGTGTATGGGACCGGTGGGGTTCGGCTTCCTTGGTAATGGGCTCCTTCCGGAGGGGGTATCGGTTGCAGTTCCTGTCTCCTCCTGTCCAGGTTTGCATGGTTAGGACTTTGGTACCCAGCTCATGGTCCAAGTAGTTGGCCATGGGATCCGTTCTCTAGGAAGGACTGTTGTGGGTTACCGTCTTGCCCGTTCCTCTCCCTGTTCAGGGTCAAGTTTTCTACTTGCGGGTGTTCCTGGTCCCTATGCCTTCTAGGATGTGTCAACTGCTTATGGGTCTCAAGACCCTGCACTGCTTGTCCGGACGTCTGGGGAGAGTGTACTCTGGATGTTGTGCAGGGGGGGCGCTTGCTGGCTGGTCTGGGTTCTCAGAAGGCAGTGTGTCTCGGCTCGCCTGTTGCTGAAGTTACGGGGCACGTGGCGTCTTGCGTTTTTTCGGTTCCTTGAGCCAGTCTTCGGTTATGTCCCCTGGTGTCTTATAGTCTCTCCCACTGGTTTCCGACGTCTCGGCTTTCGTAGTTGTGTTTTCGGTGTCCCCAGCGCTGCGAGTCTCCCTGCTGTGGTGGCGGGGGGTTTCAGGTCTACAGGCTGAGGTGTGCATGGTCCATCCTCCTGTGGCCTCTCTTACTACCAACGCCAGCAGAATGGGTCTACATTGGGGTCCTCTCAGCTCAAGGGTTGTGAGATCTGGGGAGAGCCGGCGATCATCCAATTGGCAAGAGTTGTGTCATTGTCCAAGCTCTGGTGTACTACAAGGAGTTGCTGGACGGTCGGCGGTTTTGATCCGATCGGACAATACGACGGCCTTGGCATATGTCAACTGCAAAAGGGGTTCCGGCTGTTCCTTGAATGCTCTGGCAGCGCTGATAGGCACCTGGGAGAAATCTCATCTGGTGTCTCTGGTGGCCTCATGTATCAGAAGGGTGGACAATGTTCAAGCGGATCTTCTCAGATGCCGGTTTTCACTCCTCGGCGGAACTGGTCCTGTTGGCCCAGGTCTTTGCAGTGACCTGTGTCAGATTAGGAGGCCCGGTTCTACACCTGTTTGCATCCCCGGCCTCAGCAGAAGTTCGCCTCTTCTGCTCTCGGTTTCAGACCGGGGGGATTGGGGAATGGACGCCCTCTCGGTACAGTGGCCTTGGGGTTTTCCTTTATGCCTTTCCGCCTATTCCCCTTCTGCCCCGGGTGGTTTGGCGCATCAGAGTGTCCAGGGTGACTGTGTTGTTGTTAGCTCAGTTCTGGTCCCGCCGGAGTTGGCTCCCCTCTCTGTTGGAGCTTCGGTCCTAGGAACCTTGGCTGATTCCGAGGTGGCCGTGTCCCCTTCAAGGGGATCTGCGGTTGGAATTCCACTGGATGCAATGGGCAGTGTGGCTATTGCTGAGTCTAGGTTGATATCTCAGGGGTTCTCAGATCCTGTAGTTGAGTACATAATGGATGCTCTTAGACCCTCCACTCTGAAGGTGTTCTGATAAAGGGCTTCCCCCTTGGGATCTCCCTCCTTCCTTCAAGGGCCTCCTTTTGAGCCTTTTTCCGAGATTGATATCAAACATCTTACACTGAAATCTGCTTTTCTTATTGCCTTCGCTTCTGCCCTTAGGCTTGGGGAGATTGGGGCTCTCTTATGTCACTCTCCTTTCCTGAGGGTGCTGCCAGACTTGGTGCTGCTGAGGTGTGGTCCGAAGTTCCTCCCTTAAATTGTATCTCGGTTTTCATACCTCTCAGGATCTGGTTTTCCCTGACTTCTTTCTTGATCCAAGAATGCATGAGGAGGTGGCTTGGCTTAACATTATGTCCGGCGGGACGTGTTGGAGTATTTGGCTAGGTTTGCTTTTTCCCACCAATCTGATAGTCTTCTGATTGCTTGTGGTCCGGCTGGGGCTGGGCAAAACGCATCTGTGGTTTCCATTTCCCAATGGTTCTGGGTTGTGATCCCAGTGCCTATATGGCTTTTGGCCTGCCTGTGCCTGCGCACGATCAGGGGCGGTCTGCCAGGGGTTTGGCGGCTTCCTGGGCCGATGCAAGGAGGGTTTTTCTCTGCAAGAGATTTGTATGGTTGCCGCCTTGGCTGGTCTAGGGATTGCCATCAACCGCTATGGGTTGAGTTTCTCCCACTCGGGGGGTTGGTTCCTTCGTGGTTGGAGTTTTATCTGTGGGGATGTGAATTAAGAGTTATTGTGGGTGTGTTTGCTGCACTGTTTTTAGCTCTGTTTCTCATTGGGACCTTTTCCCTGTTGCTGCTTTGGTATACCTCATGAAGTAAGTACTGGGACGAGGAAGAGTGGACATGGAGGTAATGCTCTGATTACTTACCGGTAGTCTTCATTACTCCTAGTCCTACTCTTCCTCATCACAGTACTGACGACCCTCCTCACTCTCCCTGCGGGGAAGGTCCCATGCTCTGGCTTGGTAATATGAAACTGAGTGACGACGTGGATGTGGGGGAGGAGTTATAGGAATTTAAAGAAATAGAAGAAGGTCCTGTGTCGGAGGCAGGGGCCTCATGAAGTAAGTACTGTGACGAGGAAGAGCAGGACTAGGAGTAATGAAGATTACTGGTAAGTAATCAGAGCATTATACCTCCTAGAAGGAGGAGCAGAACATTTAATTTGATAAGGTTCCATTCATCTGAAGCAGAGGCTCAAAAGTACTGCGACGAGGAAGACGGACGTGGAGGTAATATGCCTTAGGGACTTAGGCAAGGCGGGAGAAAACACCTGATTTTATTTTTGCCGGGTGAGAGCTCTTTGAAGCGAATGGGCGTGCAGCACTTGGTGGGTGAATCCGCTGTTTACAACGCGGGCGACGCCCGTCACAATCATCAGTTGAGAGCTATGATGGTTGTCTGTTTTTTTATTTCCTTGCCTGCATTGCCAGCAATTTCTGTGTATATTTTTTATGTCTATGCTTGGCGTTGTAGTCTTTCTTCTGTTCGTAGCTCTCTTAGTCTGTCTTTCATTTTATATGCAGCCGGTTCCTGGTGCTATTTCCTTCCTAAAGATGGCGACTCCCTTGGCGGTAAATTCAGGTTAGTTGTGGACGAGAGGATAAATAGGGAAACGTACAGGATGTGTTCAGTTTGAGGCGGGAGCCAGGATACAGAATCAAACAGGTCCATCCACCGAGCTCCTTATTTCTGACGAAAACTCACCAAATGTATCATAACCATTACAGACCCCGCTTTCTGCACACGCTTGACATCTATGCTGTATTTACACGTTACAGAATTCCCTCTGAACTCGCTTTCGTTCGGAGGGTGATCTTTCTTGGGAAATTGACAGGGTCTCTCTCTCGGCATACTGTACAGTTGATCCACCTATCTCAAAACAGTTCATCCTATATAACACGTGTACTCATATCCTCAGTGTAGATTTAAATTTGCGTTTAATGTACATGTGCCAGACACCCATAACGCATTTAAGTTAGTACCATTCAGCTGTCGAGCACCTTTTAAGACGTACACATGCCACCTTTTATGCACCCCGCCCCCTCGTAGCGCATTGCTCGCACCCGTGGAGAACCATGCCCCCAAAGCTCTCTTTTTCTGATAACTTATTACCCCTAAGTGTACGTCGGTAACCACTTACTGTAAAAGGATGGCGAGTCAGTTTCATGTTTACATAAAGGTTATTCTAGTTTAAATGTTTTCACGAGTATTGAAAGTATACACTTATTACAATTCAAATGTCCACAGTTTAAAATGTAATCGTTCGACTCCTTCAAACCTACAACGCTTCAACACGAGTCACGACCCTAACTCCCATTACATAAAGCAGCGCACAGCTTGTCCAGACAACGTAACATTACCAAAACACTGCACACGTCTGACTACAAATTGACTTAATCTGGAGACTGTTGCAATTTAAAACGTTAGTCCCTTCACTGTTTGCCTACCTTATAACTTCTTTAAATTCCATGACCCGGATAACTAGAAATCTAAGCTTTCCGTTCAGACCCAGCCACCCCTTACATGGAAGGGTTTTGCGGTGGGTGAGGGAATGGGTCTCCCTAGCTTAAAAACAATTTTAAACCCGATCAAGCACATCCGTTACTTGCATGGGGACTTTTTTTTATAACTGATACTAAATGGAAGAGCAGTGTGAAGGCTCATGCGTACACTTGCCCGTTGCAGATTACATTCCCTATAACACGCATGTAAACAAGGTGTTTTGCCGGCTTGTAAATCAGTCTCATGCTGCCATAGTTAATGAGCAGTGTACATACAATTTCTAAAGTAGTAAGACTTTCAATTAACTTAACGGTCCTTGCATTGTCTTTTCTTTGGTGATGTGTGAAGAGAAATTGTTTTGCTCTGTTTATTTCGGGCAAAATCCGAATTAGCATATATGCAAACGACTAATTCCAGGAGTGCTTTAAATCGGTAAATGGGATGAAGTGACAGACCATTAAGGGGTTAATGTAATGTAAAGTGCTCTTGTATAATGAACGTCGGCCATTATGGCAGCCTCATTGCAGGTGGTTCTCAAAAACATGTAGTTGATCATAGAGGGACAGGCAGCTGGGATTCCTGTGGGTTTATAGTGTATACTAAAATTCTTAATCTGTGTGATTGTAGCCTAGGGAGTGTTGTGACAGTGACACTTGGTAATGCGTTTTTATAGGGTGCAAAGTCAAGACTCATCTGTTGGAAGCTAGCGCTGCAAGACTGTCTAGCAGTGTGGCTGGGAGATATAACTAGACATTGCATCTTTATATAAGGTAGTGTATAAAGTAATGAAATGAGAAAAATAACTACGAGCAGCGTAAAGTAGAGAGGTGTTGCACTGGAAGAGGGGATGGCATTGAAAACCGCTTATTTCAAACTAAACTGTTAGATGATCAGTATTTACCCATGTTGAAAGATTGTCAATTTGCAGTGTGTACATTTTAGTGCAAGGGTGACCAGTGACTAAAGTGGTGCAAAAAAACGGTTACAAAATGCACCTAATGCAAGTAGTAGGGCAAAGTGAGGGTGGTCCCGGGGCGTGAGATAATGTCTACAGACAGTTCAGGTACTGCTTCCAGGAAAAGGATGTGCTTCTTTAGGGCAATCTTAAAACTTGAAATAGTGGTAATGGATTATCTCTTTAGGGAGTTAAGTGGCACAGAGGCAGTAGGTTTAGAGGGCGAGGGATGTCACATGTACTTCTCCTGAGTGCAGATTTTGGCAGAATCTGTCCTCTGCAATTTAGTCACAGTCTGTATTCGATGAACACTCCTTATCTTTGGGCTTTTCACCAGAGAAGTATTTGACAGGTTTAAATGTTTGTTTATTGTGATCTGTACCTTTCTAGCCTATTGCCTCCGAGATGATGGTATACTCATTCTTTGTGACCTGTTTTAAGTCCATGACCAATCTCTGCACCAATTGGGTTTATTATCCTGGTATTCTGGATGGTGCTGCTGAATTAATACTGCACATCTGTAATGTACAAAGTTTTTTTGTTTGTACATTTGTATGGCGCCTATACTTAAGTGTTTCAGGCACCACAGGACAAGATAGGGTAACATGGGAATCACAAAAGTAGAACAACAAAAACTGTTATATTGGCCTTGTGACAATCTTACTGTGTAAGTGCAAGGGGGAGGGGGTAGAGGTAGAAGTGCAGAAGTGAGGTGCCCATAAGTGTGCAGGCAATTGCTGGGTGGGCCAAGGCGGCAAGTGCCAGGGGAGGGGCCGGACCAAGTTGGGCTAGTTTGGGAAAGAGAACCTGATGGCAAGTGCTGGCAAAGGATGCTGGGGGGACTGGCAGGGGGTGTGGGGGAGAGGCAAGGAAGAGGAGAAAAGGAAAGTTTTCGTAATTTAAGAAGATCCGGCTCAAGACTGAGTGGGGGAGGGAAGCCGTTCCAAAGGGAGGTGCCTTCTGAAGAAAGGGGTCTACCTCCCACACTCTGCTTGGAGAAACATTTGACCTGCAGGGAGTTGGAGTCAGAGGACTGAAGGACGCTGGCAGGGAGGCATTTAGCGAGGGAAAGCTGGATGTAAAGGCTTGTGGATGATTCAAAGGGTCTTGAATTTGATCTTGCATTCACCGGGCGCCAATGGAGACATTTTAGGACTGGAGAGTTGTGGTCTCTGGGCTTGAGGCCAAGGATAGGTCTTGCAGTCCTATTCTGGATTAGTTGAAGGGGGCAAAGGGAGGTAAGAGGCAGGTCGAGGAAGAGACTGTTGCAATAGTCTAGCCTATAGCGAACCAGGGCTCTAGACATTTGAGCCTCTGGGGGAAGGTGAGGAAAGGTAGAATGCCCCTGAGGAGATGCAGCTGAAAGTTGGACTTCTTGGCAAGGTCCGTGATGTGGGTAGAGAGAGAGTAGTTAAATATGGTCCCCCAAGTATTATTTTATTTTGCCTCACAAGTGGGTGACGGGAGGGGACCCAAGGAGTTTGGCCAGAGAGTGGAGGGGGGGGGGACAAGGAGCAGGCGTCCCAATGAGAAGGATCTGTCTTACTGGCATTAAGGCAGCGATCAATGGCAGAGCACCATGCCTGTTCTTTTATGCCTTGCAATAGACGTTTGATGGCTTTTTTTTTTTTGTTTACAAATCATTCGAACATAAGTGTGCTCTTGGACATTTTGACAGCAGGGCAACCCCCTATGTCAATCTTTTTAAGTAGGATGCCTCTGGGCAGTGGTATGTAACAAATACAATAAAATAAAATAGGCTAGATGAGATGTCAGAGCTTAAGCGACAATTCTTCTACTGTTTATGCAAAGGGGAGTCTCCCTCGTACTCTGGGTGGGGGATCAGGCAGAGCCACTGAACAACAGGGAAGGGCAGAGCACTAAAACCTAACACAAGTGATCTTCTTTGTGGCGGTATCTAGAAGGCAAGCAACCCAGGTCTGCCAAATCCACGTAATAAAGAGAAACTGGTCTGGGACCTGCACCCACAAGGGAAGGCCAGTATAAGTTATCTTCCCAGGTACAGTACCTGGCAGGGAGTGAACCGGGACTACCAGAACAAACCAGTAGAGAGTTGACCTGTGAAACTAGGTATACAAAAAGGGCAGGGGAAGGGAGACATTCTCCTGGTAATTGAGCCTGCAAGGAGAATCAAACCAGTGACCATGGGGAGGACAGTTTCCCCTGGTAAGGAACTTGCAACCAGAACTGTGTCACCAAGTCCAGGATCAGGCAGTCATTGGGCCTCATTACAAGTTTGGCGGTAGCCTTGCAGGTAAAACCAACTTTTGAGTTGAGTTCAAGGGATGAACCTAAAGCTCTCGGGATAGGAGAGCAGCGGGAAGGTGTTCATCTTTGCTGTGGAGCCGCAGCAGGGAGGAGCACCTGTCCTGGAAGATGGGTGAGTCAACACACCATAGCGCATCCCACAGAGACCACAGTAGAGGAGAGAAGCCAGCTGAACGCTGCCCCGACTGCAGGGCCTGTATATGGGAAGACTCAGACCACCGGTTTGAATCAAGTGCATAAAGCAGTCAACAAGCAGAGGCCGCAGGCAGGAGCTGACACCAACCTAGTCAGCCACATAGGGAGAACACTGAAGCCTGAACTATGTTGAGGAAGAAACCCAGGAAGCCCTCGACATAATGCCTCCATTACCAAAGAATGCCGCAACACAGACGGTACAAGGGTGTTCATGGAACTAGGAGGTGAGCTGGCGTACCCGATACTCCAAGCGGAGGTGCGCCAACAGGAAGCCCAAGAGGTGCATGTATTGAGACAGAGAGCCCAAGAAAGGCTAGAAATAAAAACTGGGGGGACGAGCCTGATAACCTATGCATGGGTGAGCACACCAGAAGCTCAAGAAGGGTGTGTAATGAGACGAAGAGTCCACAAGGGTCTAATATTGAGAACTGCCTAAACTGTGGTGACCATACCCATACCCTATGCCGGAATGAGAAAGCAAAAAGCCCACTATGGGGTGAAAGCAACAAGAGAAGTGGGCGTTCCGAGAAGTCGTTAGCCCACGTGGGACTGCGACATTGGGTACCCGGTAGGCCGGTAAGATAGCTCAGCAGATTGAGCGCTCGCTGCTGTGATCTGAGCGTGATCTGCAGGTCGCAGGTTCGAATCCCGGCAAGGCCAACTCAGCTTTTCATCCTTCCGAGGTCGATAAATGAGTACCAATTTTGGTTGGGTGATATTGTATGCAAATATGTGCTTTGTAAAGCGCTTTGGATTAACGCACTATATAAATAACACATCATTATCATTACCCCACAAGGGGGTGGATGCTCTCCAGTACACTGACAGGCTGGAGAGCCAAAAAGCCCATGTGAGACTAAAAGCCAAACGAGCGGACGTTTGCAAGACCACATAAGAGATGATTTTTGTGATTTAATATAAACACTTTCCTAGGGGTCCCGCAATGCATACCCAAATTTGAACTCTATCTGCCTGGCTGGGGCCTGGGAGAAAGACAACCAAAGACACACGTGGGTTGGAGTCAGAAACCAGCCACCTGAAGCCAAGTTTAGTGGGAACCATCTTACTTGGGCAGAAGTTGATGTTCTGTAGGTTTTTAGTGGTAGGGATAGAACATAGATTAGAGCAGTTTTCAACAGAGGATGGAATTCTTGTGAGACATCCCAATGAGCGCCATTTTTTTTTTCTTCATGGTTAGGAAAACCATAATTATAGCTAAAGAGTTAGTTGAGGTTTTCGTTAAGTTAATAAAACAAATGGAAACCTGTCATCTTGTCCATCTCCTATGTCAGACTTTCACGCTAACCATCAAAAAAGGGTTAATTTCTAAACCATGTGCATTGTCCATCATTCACACCATGGAACGGGCCTTCCTTCTTCAGAAGTAAGTTTCAACATTACACTCCCTGTAGAACACTTAGGTCCAGCAATGCTGCACTAGTACTAATCCCTAAATTCAACAAGAAACGGCAAGGAGGATCAACTTCAGTTCTGGCCCCTAAAACTGGGGAACACCCTACCCAAACTTCTCCTGAAAGTGAATCACCTGACTTTCAGGAAACTAATCTGGACTTGGTTTTTCAACCAACCATTCCAAAAGAAAGGAGAAATAATGGCAAACATCTTAAAACTGTGCACCAGAAAGTTGGGCTAATTTACGACAAGCAATTTCCAAAACGATTGGCCGTAACATCTGTGGGCAGTCAATTGGAATCATTGATCTTCTGCTGGATGACACTTATTAGCACATTAATCTCAATGAAATCTACAACTAAGAGGCAGGAAGCGACAACATCCTCCCTCTCCTCCTCATCCCTCAACTAACTGCTCACTCCTAAAATCTTTGATCCTCAACCACCCATAATCCTTCATATGACCTCCCCTTCTATCAACAACCATGCTGTCAATTTTTGCACTCAACAATCCGGGGGCTGCCCATATGGCTAACCTGCCTGGTTTGCACCATCCACAACAACATAGAGATTTTCATATCAGCGCATCAGTAACTGGTTCTTAAAACGTGCATCCATCAAAACCAAATGATTCTGCTTCTGCCTTCCCACCATCTGAGTAACACGCCCTGCCATCCTTTCCTACAGAGTCATGGGCAGCGAGGCGAACATTATTGGCAGAAGGGCGCTATATAAAACCACTTGCATTGCATTACAATAGAAATCAAGGTATAATGGACAATATGTGAATAGCAGAACTTTTAAATTGGGATACTAACACTACTGGGGAAATGGAGACGTATATTTGCAGACCGTTAGCCGACTGTATAAAGGGCCGGTGAGTGAGTATTCGTTTCAAAATATGTTTATTTACATTACATCACCCATACACAGCATCTTAAGCAGTTGTGTGGTATTAAGCGATACAGAGTAATTGTTTGTGTACCTACATAGGTATATTCCAAGACTGAAACAATCTGCACAATTTCAAAATTATAACTGTTCGGTGGAGGAGTTTTGTGAGCAAGAAATGTCACTGTCGCATTTCATTTTGATCTGTCATTTGAGTAGTTTGGTGCACAGGTGAATCCTAAATTAGTGTACAAATAATTGGGAAAACCGGAGAAATAGTTTTAAAGTCTTACACTCGGTTGGGGCAACTAACTATAGCATGCCATGTTAATTGCGCCATGTTCACTGCTTAAACCATTCTTTCAGTGTGGGGCTTGTGACGTTCATCCACCTCTTGGCTACAACCAGGTTGGCCATTAAACATGCCAATCCCACAATTTCTTCACAACATTTATTTATTGTATCCAGTTTGTTCAGAATCCATTTCTGTAGGAATTTAGGTTCTGTCAAAACAGCCAGGTTAGCTTGCATCCCAAGAGGGCGAGGACGCCATCTCTTGGAACATTCTGGCCCCAGTTATCTTTTCTATTGGGCGTATGTCTATGGCATCACAGGAAGATGTTGCAATCTTTACCAAGGTGTTGTAAAATTGAGGCCCTTTTAGACGTGTGTATGTGGTTCAGCAATTTATTATTAATTTTTTGTCCTCAACAGAGCGAGTCATCCTAAGTGACCATGCATCGATAGAGATATCTCGTTGCAACTATTTTTTTCTATTGGTTTTTTGGGATAGGTTATGCTGGTTTAAGAGATGAAACAAGTTTGTATGAAGTAGAGCCTGATATTGGAGTAACTAATAGAATATCAAGTATTACACTCTTGAGGGAGAGGGGTTGCACTGGAAAGTTATACAAGTTTTTCTTAACTCTCAAAAGGGCCAGCTACACAGTTCAAATATGTAATTAGGAAAATAACAAAGAAGCCGCATTTAGCATTGTATTAAGACGGGAAGCAGCTTTTCTTGCTCCCGTAGATATAAAGGTACATCTTTTTTTACGCACTTCCTAAAATACATGAGAACTTAAAACATCTGCCAGGTAGACCAGTTTTCTCTTGCATCTATTCTGCACTTTATCCACTATCTCAATATGCAGATTTGCGACAAAATATTCCTTCCATGGTCTCATATGTAAAACTACACATTTCATTACTATGGTGGAAGGCCTTGTTTGATTCAGAAAATGCTTGATGTTGCATCCCTTTACACTCCAATAGCTTAGGCTTCAATAATCTAGTGGAACGTCATTTGGAGGATTACTTTCAGGGAATGAAAAAGAATACAAAGGAATTTGTGATCCAGGCCACATACATGATCCTCAGTCATATTTTAACGGCACTGAGATTGATGGTAGCTCCCAACTTACACAGTCTCTGTGTTGAAGGTTTTGAGGAACATCATTTATATTCTATTGATGACTAATTTCAGCAGCATTTTGTCTGTTGGAAATGATTCATTGATGATAAATTTGGGAGGCACAGGAGAAGAAGCAGGGAATTGTGTGTGTGTGTGTGTGTGTTGGTTAAATGGGCGAGATGTACAATTGAGATTTTCATATACCACTAGCAACATAGAAGTGACATTTCTCAATGTAGTAATTTTTGTGGCATCGAAATCCTCTTAGAGAGAGTGTACCTTTTGGACAATATGTCCTATTAAGGAGTAGTACAGACTGGTCTCATTTTGAAACCGCAGCAGAAAATTGATTAGGAAATTAAGAACAAAGGTTACCCCAAGAAACTAATTTGCCAAGCACACAAGAGGTCCATCAACAGCCCGGGCAAAGTGTTATTTGACCAGTATAGTGTGACTGCATCATGAAGCAAAACACAGAAGTTCATAGAAACTTCATTTATTTAACTTAAATGTCAGGATGGATGAAGGCCTAGTGAAGTGTAAAGATGGCGTGACGCACGGAGGTAAGTAAAAGTATTTATTATTAATAATATGTATATAAATTAATAAGAGGAGTTAGGATGACATCGAGCTTCGCCAACTGACAGACTTTAATGTTGGTATTCGAAATGGCTCGCTGTTTCCTCACGAGTGCGTCCTCTGCATTCTATGAGGCACTCTCCGGCATTCTTCTCGTGCCTTGCTTGTCATGACAGGAAACGTGATACAATATTACACATCTCCCCTCCTTAAGTAATCTTGGCAAAATAAACTTAACCCCCAACTATTTACAATCTTTACAATATGGTCAAAGTCAATGTCCCCACACAAAGTCCTTCATAACACGAGGATTATAAATGACCCTTCCTCTCCTTGTTGTGCGCAAAGAATCTGTTTTGGGTTTTGGCAAAGAAATTACCGACGGATTATTTTTTTTTACTCACTAGAACGTTACAACACCTTTCAACATCACACAATTCCACAATTCCTTACCAATCCCTTTCTCTCTAATATTTTCCCCCCGCTCTGGTGCATTCACACTGGGTGTTTCCAACACACATACCCTCTCCAAATTCCAAACTCTTCCATCCTCCACTCTTACTGCATGCTTGAACACTTCAACCACACCAACAGGTTTTGACCACTTACATGGACCGTTCCTTAGAACTGGCGGAAGTTTGATCCTCACCAGTCCCCCAACTACCAGTGATGCCCTATTTACTTTTCTACCTGCGGACCTGTCATGAGCTCTTGTTCTTTAACTGCATTTCTCTAATGTTCTCACACTCATCTCCAAAATCTTTCTTCACCATAGTCATTCTTTTTATCCAAGGTGGAGTCAACTTAGTGTTGGCTTTCCGACCTCTGCTCATTTCCAATGGTGACAGACCTGTCGTGCAATGCGTTGTGAAACGGTGAGCATTTATCTTCTGCCTAACTGCCTCTTCCCATTTCACCCCATTGACCCAAGCCCATCTCACAGCATCCTTAAGTACCCTGTTGAAGTGCTCAACCAGCCCAATTGTCTGCGGGTGATAAATGGCACTCCTTTTATGCGTAATAGAATTTTCTACATAAATCCTTTCCATCTCCCTTGAAAAGAATTGAACTCCATTGTCCGTTAATATACTTTTGGGCAAACCTTCCCATCCACAAACTTCCTTTAAAAATTCAAGCACCATTTTGGCAGTCGTGCATGGTTTAATCATGACCTCAACCCACCTAGTCAAAAGATCAATGATTACTAAGCAATATTGTTGCTTACCCTCACTGTAAATCGGACCCAGTATATCCATACCAAGATCTTCGCAAATGTTACCAGGAAGCTCCGTGACTACCATAGGATATTTTTCACTCACACATCCTCTTTGACACTCTTTGCAAGAGAGAGTGAAAGAAGATGGCTCTCTCTATCTGTAGATAATATCCTGGCCACCAGAATTCGTCACATATCCTTTGTTTCGTCTTCACTATACCCTGGTGGCCTTCATGTCCTAATTCAATAATTCTTTTGCGTAGACTCGTGGGTGGAATAATTCTGTCGTTCCTCATAATCCTGTTCTTCTCCACTTTGAGTTCATTAGCAACTTTCCAATATTCTGACAGTCCATTCTCTTCATATTTGGTCTTCATTAATTAGTTTCCACTTAGAATGATCTGCCTCAGGTCCAGAAACTTTGTGTCCGACTCCTCCGCTTCTTCCCATTCCTTCTCCGATACAGACAACCCTTCAATGTTGAGCACAACTTCAGACTTCATTGCCTCATCATCTATCTCAGAGACATTAGTAAGCCTTGAAAGACAGGCGGCAGCCCGATTTCTTGTGCCCGGTACATATCTCACCACACAATTATATTCTTGCAGGAGTATGACCCATCTCCTTATATGATTTGAGACATTATCCAAACCTTTATTCATTATGACATGGACTAGTGGTTTGTGGTCCGTACGGAATTCCACCTCCACACCCCAAATAAAGTTCCAAAAATTTCTCTGCAGCTCATTTGATGGCCAATGTTTCTTTTTCAATAGGTGCATATGATTGTTCTGCCCCTTTCAACAACCTAGATGCAAATGCAATCGGTCTCTCCTTGGCATCAATCTCTTGTGTGACAACTGCCCCCAGACCCACATTACTGGCATCTGTCGTGATAACCGCTTTCTCGCCACTTTTGAAGTTCCTTAAGGATGGTGCTTTGTTCAATTCATGTTTTATCCGCACAAATTCCTCTTCACATTCCGTGTTCCATGCAAACGTTTTCCCTTTCAATAGTTTGCGAAGAGGAATGGTGTGCATAGCAAAATCACGCATGAATTTTGAGTAATACTCTGCTATGCCAATGTAAGTACGCACTTCTTCTTTAGATTTGGGTCTTGGCATATTCTCAATGGCATCTCGTAGTTGTTTCTTTGGTTGTACGCCTTCAGATGATATAGTATGTCCCAAATATTCAATTTCACGACCATTAATTCTACATTTATTTTTGCTTAAGGTCATACCAGCATCGTATAACTTCCTGCACACATGTCGTCTCTCATGTGTTCCTTGGTCAACAGCATTTACTAGAATGTCATCTTGGAAACATGATGCCATGGTCTCCTTCAAATAATGTATGCATAATCTTTTGAAAGACGGATGCAGCAGATGAGAGTCCAAAAGGTAGCCTTTTATATTGATACAATCCATCTGGCGTGATCAAAGCTGTCATACACCTGGACTCCTTATGCAACTTCACCTGGTGATATGCTTAGGTTAAATCGAGAGTGGAGAAATGTTTTGATGGACCAATGGTAGAAACTATCTCCTGGATGTTCGGAAGTGGGTGCCTATCTGGAATCACACATTTGTTCAGTTTCCGCATGTCGACACACATCCTTAATTTCCCAGATTTCTTCCTCAGTACAACTAAAGACACCCATTCACTGGTATCAATACTCTCTATAACACCCTGTTCCTCTGTTCTTTATCTCCTTGTTCACCTCTTCTCTCATAGAAAGAGGAACTTTGCGTACATTTTGTGCCACTGGAATGCAACCGGGCTTCATCTTGATTTTATGTGAGAAACCTTGCAGACAGCCTATCTCGTCCTTGACACCTTTCATCACCTCTTCAATATTCTTTGTGCTCTTCATTCCGGTGTAACTTCTTGTCGCTTCATTCTCAATGTTCAATACAGTTTCATCGGCACTGGCATCTAGTTTTACCTTGAGTCTACTCTGGTGGGTCCAATTTAACAAAGGAATTCTCCCAGCTCTCGTAATGTAAATCTTCCCATTCGCCTTCCTATCTTTAAATTTGAGTGCGCCCCAACACCAGCCAATAACGTCTATTTTGACTCCACCAAAGGCTCTGGGCCTAATGTCAGGTTCATGTAAATATTCATGTTTTTCTTTGTCCCACATATCCTGTGGTATAAGGGTGTACTTGGCACCGGAATCAATCATCATGTGCATATTCACTCCGTCTACACACACGGTAGCCTTTGGACTCCCCATTTCTTCATGTTCCTCATAAGATATGACAAACACACATTCATCTTCATCACCATCACTGTGGTTGTCATCACCAATCCAATTCATAGAAGTATTCTGCACCCTACAACACCTGGCGTAATGACCTTTGCCCTTGCATTTGCCACATATAATCTTCAAGGCCGGACATTCAGAGTTATCCGCCCAATGATCTGTACTGTCACATCTAAAACACCTGCCAGTGTTCCTCCTTCTTGGACTGTTCTTCTGTTTGCGTGGACTCCTCCTCCTCGTATACGTCTTGGATACGCCCTTGTTTTTCTTGTCTTCATTCCACATCGATCTGCGAGCCCTCTGGCTTGCTTTTGTTGCCCATCATATCTGTCACTTGGGCTACTGACTCAATGCTCTTATTTGTGTTCATGGTGACGTTGCTTTTAAGATTGTCATGTTTGATTTCAGTAGACTGTATTCTGTTCTCCAATTCGCGAACGCATTTTTTTAGTATGTTCAACCTCTTGGGCTATCCTCCAAAACTGTGTCAAGGGGGTTTGGGGGATCATCCTCAGCCCATAACTTCTCTCTCACCTTACTGCTCCTGCACTCTAACATGAATTGGTCACAAGGTCTTTCGTCCAAATGTGCATTAAAATTACAAATTCTGGCAAGTTTTCTCAAACTGGTTATGTGTTGCTCAACACTTTGACATTCTTCCTGAACTCTCTTCCCAAACTTGTAGCGTTCAAGGATAGTACTCACTTTCTTTTCATAATGTTTGCCCATTTGCTTTACAGAACATTCATACTCATTTAAGTCGGCACTTTCTTCGGGAGATAGCTCAGGTAAGTCCTCAAACTTTTCTTGCCCAGCTCGGCCCAGGCAGTGCAACAAAAGCGATTTCCTCTTCTCCACACTACAATTCTGACTGCACACTACACCTGAGTAATGCTCAAAAGCCTTAATCCATCACTTCCACGGAATAGCATGTTCCCCCACATCTGATAGAAAGAACATGGGAGGTGTCACACCGCTAAAAACCATGATGAATCAGTTGATGCTGATTTTATATATGTGACCAAAATGCAGGTGAGAAGCTGGGTTTGCTAAATCCCTCAGCAGTAATATTGAGCACTGGCAATGTGTAACACACACATATACTTTAATATAGTAAAAGTAGGTTGTCCAAACAGCGCTCTATAGTAGCCACTGTTGTAGCATCAAAACATCAAAAGACGACTTATTCCACATATGGTATTTAGGAGCTTGCTGAGAATTGCAGATCAACTGTAAATATTATGCTGTGAAGTCTTTAGAAGCTTTAACTTGATATACTGAAACTTGTGCAATATCCATACAGACTACATTTCCACTGCATTATTTTATTCCATATTATGTGCATACTCGTGCATCAACAGCATAGACATTTTGTAGTTCAAAGTAAAAAAAAAAACTGCTGATTAAGTACACTCGGCACCGTACCTCCACTAGCAGTGCTCCTCTATACCGTGTACAGTGGTAGACAGAGATCGTTGTGATAGGTGGGTCAGTGAGGGGTGGGCTTGATATCCAGAAGAAACATGCAGCAAGGTAGCGTGACCGGGACTTCTTGTGAGACGTTGTGGAAGCAGAGCAGCTAATAGAATGGCTTACCAGCCCAATGATCATCTGTTGCAGCCGCTACTGCGTTCAGGCGAACGGAGCGGCCAGCAGCTGTGGTAACTATCACAGCCTGACGATATTCGGTGCAGCTGCTGCTACGTTAACAAAACTGAGCGGCCATGAGGAAAACAGCTTCAGGTAGACTAACGGTGACAGCCGAACGCGCACACTTCATAAAGGAGGCGGCAGAGCTCGATCCTCGTTGCAACTTGAAGTGTAAAGATGGTGCGACGCACGGAGCTAAGTAAAAGTATTTATTATTAATAATATGCATATAAATTAATAAGAGGAGTTAGGATGACATCGAGCTCCGCCAACTGACAGACGTTAATGTTGTTGTTCGAAATGGCGTGCTCTGTTTCCTCACGAGCGCGTCCTCTGCATTCTACGAGGCACTCTCCGGCATTCTTCTCGTGCCTTGCTTGTCATGACAGTAAAAGTGATATGATACTACACCTAGCTTGCCCTAAGCTAAGGCTGGATTTCCCTACCTAAAGAAAGTAAGAACAGCCTGAGTCCAAGAGTTTAACTTTAAAGTCTGTGTCCAAAACCCAGCTCCCCTTTCCAATTTCAAAACGGTTCCACAAAGTCTTGGGGTTCCCTTCCCCAAGTTCAAGACAAAGTTCAAACAAAACAGTCCTCAAAGGATTGGGATCCTCCCCAACCCTCGTAACAAGGGTAATTTCTCTGGTTCACCAATGCATTTTTGTTATAACACAAGTCTTTCCATGTATCTTTTCATTGTCTTGCTCCTTTTGGATATTTACACTCTTGATTCCTCCTTTCATTGGCTTTTCACGCAGGGCATTCGGTCTAGGTGTGATTTACGGACCACATGGTCCACCCAGTACAGGTCAAGCAACCAATACCCCTTTTCATATGCTGTTGCAACAATTGCCCACTTCTTTCCCTTGACAGTGAAAAGTACTTTTTTTATCAGAATTATCTTCTTCCAACACTTGATCGTGGTTAGCTTAGTCACTGTTCACTTGGTTATGCTGTTAATACTTCTCTGGAACTTGCCAATATAGGTTTCCATTCAACCTATAGTTCCTTGACCACTTGGCCTGTGTCCATAACTGTTTCCCTTCCTACACCCTTTTTGGGATTTTATTTACTTGGCTAACCCTTGTGTTTCAATCAATTTGCTTTGCCAACACTTGTATTTCAATCAACTTGCTTTATGGTATTGGTCATCTCCACCACGTTCCTTGTTTTGAATGGAACACATTCTCATTATTTGCTTTGTCTCTGTGCAGCATTCAGAAATTCTTATTTAATCATACTTTCATGTTGCTTCAATTCTGTACGGTATTTAATAATGCTTTCAGCTCTTTATTGTTCAAAAAAGTTGTTTCACCCATTAAACTATCTTCACTTCATTTCACAATTATAAGCACTTGCTTCACTATTCAAAAGTACTTATGACGGTTTCCACAATGTTCGACATTCAGGAAAGGCTTATTGCCGTTTCGTTCTGGTATGACTAGTTCCCATCTGCACTCACCGGCTTCAGGCAGCAGCTCCTGTCGACTTAGTTCCTTTCTTCACTGTGCCTTTCCCGCTTCTGCTGCCGCTGCTCTTCTCTCGTGGCGGTCGGGAGAATGGTTCTCACCCTCACTGTGGTCCGCGACGACCAGAGTGCTTCGGTGCTCCACAGCTTCTGCTTGCGCCTGACACAGAGGGTGCAGAGGACTTCCCAACCTTTTCTGGGCCTGCCTCAGTATCTCTGGTCGTTGCCTGACACGGCTTCCTGCACTCATGTCTCCCGCTCCTGTCTCTCCAGCTTCCAGCCGGCTCAATGCTCCAGCCTGCTGTGCGCCCCCACCCCTTTCCTTGTAAAAAGCCAGCATTTTGATATCTGTTGGGCTTACTAAGTGATCACAGGTGGTGTTTGTTTAGTCCAGTTGCCTTCCCATAGTTAAAGGGACATGCCTGCTCTTTACAATACTCTGCTGGCCTCTTCCTTCTCTATTAGAGTGGTGAAATGACCTAATGGTGTTCATCACTCTACGTGGCCCCTTCCTTCTCCCAGTACCATTGTATGTTGAATGATGGAAAATGGGGGGAGATGTCTTACAATAGCCCGTAAAGGCCAGGGGAGGGTTAGGCTTATCTTCATAAGGGATACCATGTCTCGCCTGTGGATATCCTTTTTCCAAGGACCCTCCACCCTGGTAATCCTCCCTCGCTTCTCCACCCCCAGGGTCAGAATCCAAGAGCGATGGCCTTTCTCTGGCCACCTGAGAAGAGGATTCAAGGGGAGTAGCTGTGAGGATACACATGTTTCTCACAATAAACAAACAAGGAAAGAGGATAACCTGTCACGTGATGCCACATTCTCAGATTTATCTTTTTAAATTAACTATAATAATTGACATCTTTTAAAGGACATAATAAACATCAACCACATTTATTTGCATATAAGTGAAGCATGATTATTGGGGACATGCCAGGACATGCCAGTAAGAGCAAGTATCGGAAATGAATACTGCCAGCTATTACTGAAACATGGGGATTTCCAATGCTCACTGGATGTTACGCATTTGGCAGGGGTTAGTGTGTCATTTTACTACGAGATTACCAGAAGAGGAAATGGGCTTAGTCTATAGAAACAGTTTAGCAATTGGAACATGGAAATGTTAATTTATATGATCACCTACCCGTTTAAAAAAAAATCTACATTGGCATGACTAATTGTCAAGTGAAGGCTTGCATTATAGAACACAAGGGTTGCATTAGAACAGACAACAATAATCTTTTGTGCCACAATTCTTTTTTGAGCAACCATGATGAAAATAATTTGCAATGGACAGTACCTTTAGGTTTACAAGGTAACTGCATCTTTAAAAGATTGCATAAATGGTAAGTTTTCTTTTTTATTTTTAAAACCCAGAGCCTTATAATGGAGTTGAAAGAGGACATCTTGAGTGCCTTTTGCTGACCATCTGCAGATAAACTAAATTGAAGCAATATTTTCTTAGAGGTTCAAAGAATGATTTGCATCAAAGAATGTTAAATTCATAATTGATTGTGTTGCATAATTTTTGTCCAAAAACAAAGTTATTGATTAAACATGAGGCTTGCAGTCCTGTATTTGTTACCATGAGTGATTGATAGATGGAGATAACAATTTCCAATAACCTATGGCTTGCCATATTCACGGACAAAGACTTGTTACTTAATTAATCTCTGCCTTTCAATCATAAAGATACCAAAGTGTAAAGTAACATAGTTTAATTTACTGGTCTTTTAGATCATTTCGGTTTGACAAGATCACACGAAATAGAGATCATAACTGTTGTAGTGGGTAAATGGTATCTTTATTTTCTAGAGTGTATTTTAAAAATACTTCAGTATAACTGCAAACAAAAAAACGAAGTTCCAGTTGACTAGGAGTTGATGTTTAGCTACTGATTTATGTTGAAACGCAAGCACTGTTATGTTTCGAAAAGGAGGATTTGCGTTTCTGACCCATTTTATTGGTTAACGACCGCAAAGGTAGAACTAATGGCTCGTCGAACAAATGGATGCTCCAAATGAGCATTTGAAAACTGTTGAACGCGTTAATGCACTCCGCTCACACAGATCGGTCCTTTTTTTTCCCCTTGGGTCTTGTAAGAAAGGTTGTGAGCAAAAGAATGTGTGCAGTATATGCTTTGTAGTACATGGATTACTAAAATGGGTACTAACGTGTACCATTAGGGACAACAAAGGGGAGGGGTGACTTTTGAGTTCTGACATGTAGAATCGGGGGTAAACGAAGGGCGCTAGAGTTGTAGGATGTTGGACCTAATAGTACTAACATTGCAGCAGGTGCACAAACTCCACTGGGCATGCATTGTCAGTTTCCGAAAATAAATCGCACATTGAAAACGACAGCAGTGTTTGCGAGGTGAGATTCAGAGCGTGCAGTGATGGGCCTTGGAAAAGAACACATCCTTTGTTCATACAAAGGAAGGATGGGATAATCCCTTTCCGCCAGGCTGCAGGGAGAGACGATGAGTAGGAATGCAGCTTAAAGGTTGCCAAGAACCAGGGGACGTGAGTTGAACTAGATGGGGGTGAGATAGCCAGCAGGTGCTGGCAAGTGCTCAAAAGATCTGGCACATGATGAAATTGGAAGTGGCTACATAAAAGGGACAGGAAATTATTATGATGGCTGGTGATGGGCGACTTCCCAGGATAGGAAGAGGGAAATAGGAAGAGGAAAATGTAAAGATCTGTAGGAGTCATATGCAATGAGGCTGGATTGTGGAAAAATGTTGCAAAGGGGAGAAAAGCAGAAGGTGGGGGCTTCTTCATGGTCCTACTGGTCTTTCGAAGGGTGTTTGGCTGGGTCTGCTAGCTGGCTGTGAAAAGGGAGGAGCTGTTTCTGGGCTTTGAGTAAGTAGGGGCAACCCTGCATAGTTGTGTCTCTGGAGACTGGTGTAGCTGCAGAAGGGGGTATTTGGAAAGCCTTATCCAGCCTGAGGGAGTGTCCTTACGGGGACAGGCTAATCCTACTTGGCGAGCCAAGGGCCTGCCGATTGTTTCTGAAAAACAGAAAGCTTCTGAAAAACAAAGCTTTTTGTGCCTATCAACAGGGAAATAATTAGGGTCCCTTCTGTAGGATTTTATGTAATTGTCAACAGTGTCGGACTGGGCACGGAAGGCAAAACATTTTTAACACTTCTGGTACCAAGGGGTTAACAAAGTAGCCAGGAATCAATGTGTTAGCTTGGGGCTTCTTTCACACAGAAGGGGTCACAACACCATAATCGCAACATCACAATCTAATCTTAATCTTACTACTAATCCAATATTGGGTAAGGTTAGGGAAGTAACCGAGAGCTGAATTATTAATAGCGCATTATTTTTGTAGCCAGTTTGTGTTAGCTAGGATGTCTCAGGTTGGAGGGAAATTACTTCAGTTTGAGGTTCTGTGCTGATCCAATGCCGAGTGTTTTTCCTGTTTCTCTCATGTGTTCAATGCAAATGTTTACTTCCAATATTTCTTTGCACACCACTATATTAAGAGAGTTTGATTGTATCCTTGTTCTCTCGGTGGAGCAATGTAAAGGTGCTTAACTGTGAAGCAGTGTGGTGGCTATTATTGTGTCTAGTTTTCCTGTTGGTTTGCCCCGAAAAGTAAATGCGTGTCTGTAAAGACAAATGAATACAGTACAAGGTCTTTAGATGCCTAGCTTGAATCCCGTGGAATAAACTGGTAAAAAAAGTCAGTATTTATCCAACAGTCTGCCCTCCATCAGACCTTTTCGGTAAGAAACTAAACAAATTGTTAGACCAGCATGATCATTGTGTGCTAATTAACTATGCATCAGTTGCCATCCACAATAAATAATCTCTACCTTTCCACAGGTTTGTTGATGTACATGCTAAGTAAGGAGCGAGACAAAAACATCTAAATGAAAAGGGAGGCCTACATATTGATTTCATAAATACAGTGCGTCATAAAGTAGACGGGCGCTATATGAGTTACATTGTTGCCTTTTGGGTTCATAGATCAACATTTGGGATTCAGTTCATATATGAGGCACTCTAGACACACACACACACACACACACTTCTTTAAAAGTATATAATTGCCAATCTGAATATACAGCCCTATTGGAATGTGCCTCGATGTACTTCATTTGCAGGTCTGGTTAAAACGTAGCAAAAAGTGGCTCTTCACAAAAATGGCACAGTCTTAGACTTGAAATGACACTAGTAATTTACTGTAGGGCTGTGGCCATTCAGTCCTGTTAATGTACTTATTTTTTTAAAAAATTGTTTTTCACAACAGAATAAAGAAGAAACGTAAACTTCAACGTAGCGCAACCCAACGTCCCCCCGGGAGGTCCTTGCTTGATTCAGTTATTAAACTGTGTAAGCGGTCACATAATATCCAAAATTCGTATTTTGGGAGGTTACCATTGGAGCGCATAGTCGACCCAACCCCTCACTGACTAAATCTACGGCATGGCGGTATTCTCCTAATCCTCAGCCAAGCCCACTCTCTGCGCTGCAGGTCCTTCAAGCAAGGTGGGCAATCCCTTGTCTGCTCGCACCCCAGGCAACCCTTTGAGCTCCGCGCATTCAATTGGCAAGCCTTCGTTCCTCTCCAGGCTCTCGCACTGATCGTCATTCGAGTGCAAGCACACAATCCGTCGCACCTCTCGGATTTGCCCGCTGCCATTCACATCAGGCACCTGCAATCGCAAATCCGATAATCCCGCGATCCGGGCAGCGTGCAGGCAAGGGTGCAGTATGTGCCTCAGTCTGGCATGCGATCACCAGCCAGCCGGCCGGGGACCCAGGCAGCTCCCCGCAGTGAACGCTCCGTAGATGGACCAGCACACAGGGAGTGTTGTTACAGTGCGGTCACGTCTCTGCCCCTCCTCCTTCACTCTGCTACAAGGCAGCCCCAGCTGCCATCTTTCTCCAGAGGGGGCTGGGTTTCCAGTAGCAAATAATCCGGCACATCAGTCCGCCTTCTACCGGAATGACAGACCCACAGCAGGGCGTTGGTTTCTTCTGCAAGTTGATGTTCTTGTACACAGTCAGAGCTGTCTATAACCGCCGAACAGGATCAGTTAAGGATCACAATGGGCGTTCTGTGAATTCACAGCCTCACCACATGGGCTCCTGCCACGCTCCCCATCATCGAGCCTTGTACCTCCTTAACAAGATGCAAAAATATATGATAGCCTCATGCTTGATGAAGGTTCAGACTCTGACCAGACTTGGTTTATTCTTGGTAGCGATAGCAGATGGATGTTAGACCTGCTGGACCTTGGAACCCAGGAAGAGCAGTGTTTCGCAATCCTGGCACTTGATGCCAGCAAATCCTTCGATATGGGGAGCCTTGGCAGATGGGGAGCAGGTGCAAGTGGATCTAGGTCACCTGGCCTAAGCCCCGCCCACCTGGTGCCTTCCTGCCTGTTGCTCTTTTTCACGTCTTAGCAAGCCTGCCCACCTGGTGCCTTCCTACTTGCTGCTCTTTTTCCCTACTTAAGGATCCCTCCAGCCTCTTTTCTTTACAGATGGAGAGCAGGTGCAAGTGGATCTAGGTCACCTGACTTAAGCACCACCCACCTTCTTAGCCCTGCCTCTTCCTTCCTGATCTTAACTATTAGATCAAGGGCACCTCTCACCCGGGTGTCCTAAGCGAAGGGCAGACGAAGAAAAGGGCAATTCCTGTTTGGACCTGTTCCGACCAGGAGGACCCAGGGCCCGACCCCCTGCTCAGACAACAGGTAAGCATGCACCAACATGTGTTACTCCCTCTGTCCCCACAGACCATTCCCACCCCATCTGGTCCCCCCTTGATGTTCCCATGTGCCCCCACCATTCTCGCCCAGGTGTTGCCTGTTTTGCTTGATTCTTCTACACAATTCCCCCCCCCCCCCCGTACCCCTCAAGCCTACTTCTGCAGGAGTCTGTCCTGATAAATTCTGGTTTCACCATCATCATCTTGTGGTCAATGCCGGATTTGACTTTTATGGACTTCATTCATTCACGGTGCGCCACCCTTTCTCAACTCTCATGCTGGACTTCCTTTGCATCTTGTACTCATGGTGGCCCTGAATCATGCTGTTACCATCTTCATCTTGTATCCCGGCTTGCAACATTATGTGTTACTACTGACTTATGCAATTGTATTCACTCTTCCCTCTTGCTGCTCCACTCTTTTGACTGCTATCTCTCTGTTCTCTCCTCCTTTCCCTTCTCCCTTTTCCTATCTCCTCCCCTTACTTTCTTCTAAGCACTTACTCAATCAGAATTGTCCCTGGACCTAGTATGATAGCAACCTCATCTGTCTCCCCACCTACTTGCCCCCCCCCCTCCCAGCACTATCTGAAATGTCATCAGGCCTAGTACGGTAGTCGCCTGTCTGTTTCCATTTCCTTCCCACTCTCCCCCTCCCTTATCCATGTCTTAGTGCAAGCGCTATCTGAAATGTCGTCAGGCCGCGTACGATAGTTAATTTCAAATCCTTACTGTTCATGGCCTGTAAGAATGTCATTGTATTTTCCCTTGTTCCCTCACTTGCCTTGAAGCACTTTGAAACACATAGTTTATTTATATAGCGCCTATACACAATCATATCATACCTAGAAGGAATTTTCATCCATTCTGGTTTTGACCCAAACTTCAGAAGGGTGAACATGGCTCATTTTAAAAACCCTCACTTCGAATTGAAAAATAATGGCAACTGGCCCAACCCAATTGAGATAAAGAGGTGTTCGGCAGGGCTGTCTGCTCTCGGCTTTGATATTTGTGTTGGCCTTGAAATCGCTACGACATTTCATCCCAATGGCCCTGTGCGCCAATGACCTCCTCTTGTTTCTGTGTGAACCCTCATATTCATTACCTACGTTGATGTCCATATTGGACAGCTTTAGAGATGTATACGTTTTTTAAATGAATGCTACCAATTCAGTTGGTGTAAATATCACAGAAACCCGAGAAACCATGGAATTATTGGAGAAATCGTACCCATTCAAATGAACTGTTAACTCTGTAGATTACCTGCTGGTCAAATTTACACCAAAACGCACGTTTCTGTAAATGTCAAATATCCCAGATCTATGGCCCACAGTGTAGGGAAGGCATGGTATCCTAAGTATTGACACTGATGCAATGGATACGATTAGTAAAACCTTTATTGAAAATGTTGGTGTTGAAGAAACTCCTATTTTGCCCTATAACGGCATAGTCTTGACCATCAAATGATAAACAAAATCGTCCTAGTGGAATCTGTCAAATCAAAATGGCATATGCTAACAAAACCTATGCCTGCCCTATCTCTTGTACCAAAAGTGTAAAAAGGAGAAATGTATGCAAAAGGAAAAATCTGTGCTCCAACGATAACGTGGCTGAACCAGCTCTCCTCCCCATGTTTAACCTCATGGGTTAAGGTGATCCTTGTAGGCAGGATGACACTCTTGCTAGGTTCCCAACACAGTACGTAGTTCAAAACCGTGGATCGAGGCCTGCCTGGCCTTCCACGTTACTCTACTTTCTCTGACTTCAAAATGAATGTTTCACCCAAAACGTTCACGAAGGTCCCCCTCTACTGGGCTCAGATCTTTCACCACACAGTTCTCATAGGTCCCCCTCTGCCGAACATGGACTTCTCACCACAAAGTTGCAAGAGGACTCCCTTCCCCAAACTTGGTATACTTCGGGTCTCCCTCAGTCAGGCTCGGACCACTTTTGGATGTCAAAGTCTTTCAAATGTGCGTGGCTTTCTTACAGACCACCGCAGGACCACTTCGACTCAATGTTCACTATTTTACTTTAACTTTTGCTATTTGTTCGCCCTTTAGCTTCAAACCCTGTTCCTTTCACAGAGCCTTTCGAATGTGCTACTTCTTTTCACTGGACCACTCCGTTACTTAGTATCGCTGATCTCGCAGCAACGTTTTACTAAAGTTCGTTCACGGGTCTGCCTTCATTCGTGTCTCATCCACACGCGTGCAGCCTTCACTTGTGATATGATGTTGCTACTTCATTCACTTTAACACACACCGGTCTCTCTGGTTGCTAGTCAACTCCCCGGCTGTGTGCGCTTCTTTCTTGTTTTGCAGTTTACAATTTTATAGTCAAGGTTAGTACTGCAGCCTTTTACTCGCCTCCCCAAGTCTGCCGTTCACCAGGGACGGTTGCTAGCGTCCTTGAAACACAATGCAATCTTCACTTGTGGGATCTGGCCTTCTCCACATGTCTTTTGCGGTCTGTCAGAGGCAACAACCTTCCAGTAGGGGAAGCCTGGGGGTTTTCGGCCCGCTTCTCTCGTCCCTTGGTCAGTTGTGCTGCTCCAGGAGGTGTGCCTTCATCCTGGAAGTTCTACTCGTTCTCGTGGTCCGCCTTGAACAGTGTGTCTTTAGGTGTTGCCTTTTATTCGTGTGAGGAGAGCTAACTGGTATCGGGTATATGCTCTTAGGGTAAATTGCCTGACTTTGCCTGACCTGGTTAACGAGACATGTCCAGTACGATGTAAGAGAGTTAATCTGGTTACTCAGTCACCCTCTTCCTCCGCCCAGTGTTTGTTTAAAAAGGGGGCGGGGGGAGTTGGGACTTACAGGATTGAGTAGATGAACAAAAAAGGGTGGAATAATGCATCTCACCAGCAGCTTTCCGCGTCCACTCCCAAAGACCCCTCACCCAGGTGATCCTCCGGCACTGGTCCACCCCCAGGGTCTGCATCCAAAGGCGATAGCTGTGCCCTGGCCACCTGAGCGAGAGAGATATCCCCGGGGACCAGTGGGTGACACACCCTCTAGTTTCTCACAACAGTGATGAAGCACCTATCTAGAATGAATTTACAAGACATATTGTGACTCGGTCGCATAGTCGCAGTGAAAATGCCATTTCTCAAAAACACTCTGCCTTTTCGAGCCTTAACAATCCTGATCCCCAATAAAATGATCAAGCAAAGTCAATGCGAGATTTGTAGATTTCATTTGGGCCAAAAAGTTACTGAAGACTTCCCCAGAACGTCCTTCACACCATGGCTCAGGGAAGATTAGGTGTCCCAAATATATCCTGCTACTTAATGGTAGCTCTGATTTAGTTCTGCCCTGGACTGGCCAATATCTCGGAGTAATAATAAGTTGGTGTCAGAGCAGTGTTGAAGCCAGGTTACCAGTCATTTGGTCGAAAACCAAAGGATCGAATGGCATTTGATCAACGGTCAAATGGTCGAAAATTTCTTTTTTTTTTATGGGGTGGTTCCCCCTGCCAACCCCGTTTTCTTTATTAAAAATATTTTTTAACCAACCAAAACTAAAAAAATATATAAATAAATAAAAAATTAGACTTTTTTTTTTTCCCCGGCTATTTGACTGTCGATCAAATGGTCATTCAATCTTTTATTTTCGACCATTTGACTGGACACCTTGAAGCCATATACCATTATCTCATCTGCCTTTCTTCCCCAGAGGCGATGGAGCACCATGTAGGAAGTTGCTACCCTAGTCACGCTCCACATTAACAGATTGGAACAGGGGTTGTAGATTGTTGAAGATTGTTCTTGGCTTTGACCACTTAACCTGTTTACCCAAAACACTGAATATACACAAAGTTACATAAACTAGATGGAGGAGTCTGGCCCCTTAATGTTGGGATTACTTTATATGTATTTGTTTTTATTTATAGAGCGTTTTAACACCAAAGCGCTCGTGTCAAAACAGTACAATAGGATCTGATATTAAAATCAGTTAGCATGCAGTTGCTCTTTTAATCGAGATTTTAAAAGGGAGAAAGAAGTTGGAGATCAAATAGAAAGAGGGAGGGCATTCCAGTTGTTGGGGGCAAGAAGGTGAAAAGGGCAGAAACGAGAGGCGCAGAGGGTGAGGAAAAACGAGGGACTGGGAGCGAAGGGAGCGAGAAGAGAGTAGGAGGAGACTGGAGGAGAGATAGAAGGGAGCAAGACCATAGAGACTTTTAAATACTTTTTTTAAATTTCTCTGCTTAGTACTTGGGCTTCACAGGTCAGCCACTAAAGCAGAGGAAAAATCATATGCAGAGTGAGTACAAAGACCGCGGATAGTGGAGTGATAAATAAAGCAGAGTGGAGCAAGACGGTAAGCAGGAAAACCAAGTAGAAGTGAGAAAACTAAGGATGAAATTAGTATTTTGGAAGCATGGAAAGTGGAGTACCGGCAAGCTTTACGGATATTGAAAAGTTGAAATTGGCAAGAGTGGGAAATAGAAGATATGTGAATGAAAGGGAGGAGTCAAAAATGACTCGAAGATTACGAAATGAGGGAGGGAAAGGGAGAAAATAGAGGAAGAGGTGGATGATTGGTGAAAGCAGAAAGACCATAACTTCAGGTTTTGATGGATTAGAGTGTAAATGGTGGGAGGACATTGACGATTGATTAGCTAGCGGACATGCTGAAAGGGAGGAGTGAATAGAATCTGAGAAGGATGAAAAGGAAAGAAAGCTCTGCGAGTCGCCCGCGTAGAAATGAGAAAAGCCAAAGGAATTAATGATGGAACCTATAGGAGAAGTGTAAAGCGAGAAGAGGGCCAAGGACAGACTATTGGGGCGCACCATAAAAAAGAGAGAGAACATGGGTGGGGGGGAGACCAGCCCAAGAGCCAGATAAAGTGTGGTTAGTAAGATAAGATTGTAACCACTTCTAAACAGAGGGCCGTAGACCAAGATGAGAGAGAAGAATAGAGTGGTCAACTGTATCAAAGGCAGCAGACCGATCAATGAGAGCCTCCTACATTTGCCCCATGCAAGGACCAATTCTCAATACCTGAATCGTAACATTTTAGATGTATGCAACTGAGATGCTGGATCTCCAACAGGGCAGTGAAGGAGGCAGGTGCAAGAAACCCTAGGGGTTTAGAAATTCTGTTAGTCAAGTGAAGTGGTGCTAAAAAGATAACGCACTTCTATAAAAAGTTTGATCATGATGATGAGGTAGAGGACATTATGTCTACCGTGTAGAGATGGGAGAGCGCGTTCGACTCTCCGATCCCACTCGAGTCATGGTACCGCATTGGGGAGCGGTCATGGAAAAGATCTAATCGTGCTGTAGTGAAAGATGTGCATACAAAATGTGTTACCATTGGTATCGAACACCTGATGGCATGCTTATAATTTTCCCTGACTCGTTGAGACCATGCTAGTGCAAATGTGGAAACACTGGAGACCTGGGACATAAATGGTGGCATTGCCCCGCAATACAAGTGTATTGGAGAGAAATACTAGCATGAATCAGATGGATGTGATAACGGTGCAACCCGATTTCAATTGTATTGGAGGGGGGACACATACAGCAAGGGGGTATATCCACTCTTGGGCCATTGCGCAAGGCTAATCCCCTCCCCCCCCCAACATGCTTAATTCAGCAGGCCTAACCACGGGTCGATTCTGGAAGACCAGCAAAGTCGCACCAATCGCATATTGTTGGGCAAAATTATGGGAGATGGGTTCCT
The DNA here is from genome assembly GCF_040938575.1 of Ambystoma mexicanum. NCBI lineage: Eukaryota > Metazoa > Chordata > Amphibia > Caudata > Ambystomatidae > Ambystoma > Ambystoma mexicanum. Next base: position 492,984,687 of record NC_090936.1, on the reverse strand, counting down.
TGGAAAGTGTTTCAGCCTTGGTCACTAATAACCTTCCGAAATATATCCAACTGTAATTCCCATTCCTTAATTTTGTTAAAAACCATGAACATGTTTACTGTATCAACTTATAAGGAATAGTTACCACAAGTAGTCCAAAAAGGAGCGCACAATGGGCAAGTAACATGGTTTTTTACAGCTGGGGGAGCACAAATCAAACAGAATAGTGGAACACAACTGGTTGATGAGCGCTGACAAACTGGCACACAGCGAACATCACTTTTATACTGCTAATACAATGTTCATGGTGTTGGAAAACAGTTGCACTTCAAACTTTTGTGTCTTTGCGGTTCCCACAAAGCTTACTGGTTACATTAAGTCATACACCTATTACTAGACATACGTTTGTCAAACATGATTGGAGCAAACATCTGCCCTCCTGCAGATTTCAATTAGTAAGACAATGTTTGTGTTGACCTCCGGGTCTTTGTCTGCCATCGGTCATCAACAAAGCGGATGGAACACGTGACACCCTGAACTAGTGGGAAGGCACCTGCAAGCTAGCGACCTTCACAAACGCTGTAGTGGACACTCTGAGGGCTGGTTACTTCCCAGGGACACCCAAACTTACCGTCTGATTGGTTCTTCAAGAAACGTGGCTCCATTCCACCTCCCCATTCCCGCTGGCCAAAGGGCAATTAAGACTGTCTTGGTGTTATGTGACTACTTCTCTGGGTCAGGTTGACTTCCCCAGCTCCCACAAGAAGATGTGGGACTGGGTCGCCGAACTTGATAACATTGCCCAGCGCTGTCTCAGTGGCTATGGTCTGCTGGAGACGTGCAGCTTGAGTTCAGCTCCCCCCCCCCCTCCCTCCCTAAACCTTGATGCGCCGGCTATGTGTTGGAAGCCGGCCTTCAGGGTGAATCCCAACCTGTGGCATCACCATAAGAGTACGTTTTACTTGTGGTTTCCCCTTTCTCCTACTGATGCCAACAAGTTGCTTGTGTCGCTGTCATAAAGAAGGTATCCCGCTCCCCTTGTTCCCTTCCAGGCCTGATTCGAAGGCTGACTACAGCTCCCAGAGAGCACTTGTCTTCCCCCCTCCCACTCCATCCCTAGGAGGTGTCGCAGCCCGTCCTTCTTATACTCTCAATTGGTTGGTGTGCCCCCCCTGTCTGACGCTGAATCAGCACCTTCATTACAATACCATAGACCCCAGTTGTTCAAAATCATTTAATTACTATGACAATAGGTGGTCACGATCTACAGTTAATCGACTGCACGGAATTGAGGGGGTTTTCCCACCCTCCTGTGATGAAATCTACTGTATGTACTTACTTAAGCTGTATCCCACAATGTTTTGAGACACCTATAATTTTGTTTTTCAAGGTTATAATTTGCTTTTTAAGATAATGTTACTAAAGTTATGCATGCAGTGAACTTTGTCTATAGCTTTGGGTTTTTGCAATTCATGAATTTGGTTACATGGCTTGTATTCTTATAAAATCAAATAAAGAAATTGGGGAAAAGAATGGTAAAACGTAAAAAATTTGAATGACCCAATTAATTACAATTAGGAATCCCGCATGTTGTGGATGTTAAAGAATTAAAGTAACAGCATATTGTGAGACCGGGTCATGGATAGGGTAGAGTGGGGCAGAGGCGGTAAGGGAGGATTTAAAAGTTGCCACTGTCAATGGCTCCCAGGGAGACGTGAAGCCATGTACGTAGATTGGTGCCTCGTTCTCTGAACCAGTGCCTACCTGGCTCTGTATTGGCCAGGTCTCTTTTTATTCTTCCAGGTAGTTCACGAGAGACCAGAGCTACAAGAATGCCCCCAACTGCTCAGTCCCATGGTATGGATAATGGTTTCTGGGAAGCAGCACAGATAAGCGAAAAACTACAAGCACCACAAGTCATCCGGGGCCAACAGACAAGACCCAGCCTGCAACAGGAGGAACAACCTGGTTGCTCAAACAGAAATGGACTAGGCTTTCCCCTTCATGAGCCAAATGGGAGACCCAATACCCATGCCACAAACCACAGCCCGGTTACATGGGAACAATGAGGCAGCTGCAGCAGCGATGTGATTAGCAAGTGACTGCCCAAGAATAGGGGAGACCAAGGAACACTACCCAAATCATGTTGGACCACTGACTTAACAAATGAAGTGGAGACACAGAGAACAAAATACCACAGCGACTGCATCGCAAAGATAGAGGCTGAACAGGGGGGTTTGGCTGAAGGGCATCAGGTTCACTTCCTGGGTAAGTCCTAGCCCATAAACTGATTGCTCAGACAGAGATAGGCGCATGGAAGCAGTTGACTCTGTAACCAATGGGAGCAGAGGGGAAGCTTGTAGGCAGGAAGGGGAAGGCTAAATAAATCCAGTTGTCGGTTGATTTTTGAGGTGAGGCGGTGGACCAATTAATCAAAGAGGGTACATCAGATGGAGGAGAACTTGGAGGAGACTTTGGAGCACTTACAGTTCGGGACTGAGGGAAAGGTACCAATTTGACAGTTTGTGTGTTTAAATGATTGAAAGTAGTTTGGAGGGTAGGGAGTAGGAAAGGGGGTTTGGGAGAAGGAGTAAAGGAGGGGGGAAATGAGGGAGGAGAGTAGAGGCAGGATTAGTATTGGGAGCATTGAGATTTGGAGGGAAGCGGGTATGATTAGGACAGAGCTGATGATTATGAACAAAAGGAGAGAGATGGATTGTGGGGGCAGTAAAAGGGCAGGGAGAGAATGACAGAGCAACGGGGAACTAGAGGGAGAATGAACAGGCATGAAATGGTTCATACAGTCATCTGACGGAAAAAGGCACCATGACAATCGGACTCTCCTGCTAGGTCACTTGGGACGTCCCTCAAGGAGTCTGAGAGATGTGGCCACAGCCTTTAGGCTGTCTCTAGGACTGGGATAGACCAGACAGTAGGGGTACTCTGTCTGTAATGAATTGGCACTGTCGTAAGAACTGTTGGAGTAGAGAGACTGGGTTAGGCAAAGCTCCCTCAAAGTATGAAGGAAAGGTGTACAGAGACCCTACCTAAACTACCAGTCAAATTGCCTGTATTTTAAAAAACAAATTTTGTATTAAAAACAGAAAACCTATGTGATGTCTTAGGAGTCATTAGGTACCTTGTTACAATACAGGCATTGTAGCCTCTCCGTTTTTGATGTCAAAGTTTTTTCTTCCATTGGATTTGTCCATTGTGAGATTCTTTCCTGTGACATACTTTGGTACTGATGATGGGATATTTTTGGCATCCCATGCACCACTTTGTTGATGTTCAGAAGTATTTTCTCTATTGAAACTTCTTGAGCCTGCCTTAGAGTATAATTGTCATGCCCTGCCACTGGGGCGGACATTGCGTATAACAGCCCACCATCCCGAGCTTTGGACGGCCTGGGTTGTGGGGCAATAAATGGCATGCCTGCAATGGGGCGTGAAAGATATTCGCACCCTGGGATTTTACGGCGTGCAGAACATTTGTTTTGTCCAATGGGAGATGCGCTCTGTGCGAGCGTGTCTCCCTGACGCCAACATGAACGCCGTCATCTGAAAAGTTAGCTTATCCATCTTCCACTGAAATGGCGGCATGCATTTCTTTTTGCTGCCGCCGGTGGTGAAGGCAGAATCGCGCCCAGGAAAGGCAGATTCTGATTGGTCAGACCGCCTTTCCCGGATGCGAATATACTTCAATAATTTCTGTTGCTAATATACCATTTTCACCCACTGAAATTTACATACTGGATTATTTGTGACTTTGGCACCACATTGTGACTTTGGTACCACATACTTTGTTTAGCTTTATGCTTTTGGAGCTGGGATTGTTGTTCTGAATTCTATAGTAACACATGTTTCTTCTACTGGCACAGGACTGTCCCGTGTGGCACAGACAGCGCTGGCCCTTAGGGGCAACCCAATTGGCAGCACAGCTTCATGTGGCAAATATACACTTTGACAAGAGGAATTCGACCACATAGCCGTATGTTAAAAGAACATTGTGGGTTCACTTGTTACCCACCATGCTAATTGGAGGGGGGGACATGACACTGTAGCAAACGCCGGATGCTGGTATGCATACCTAAACCTAAAACAAGCGCGGTTCAAATAAAATCACAGCAAACCAATCATGCTTTCCAATTTGTTCTCGCGCACCAAGTACAATGCGCAATCCTTAGGAACAGACTGATGTCATGGTTTGATACCCCTGTCGGGCTGAATTAGTCCCTCGCTACACCCCATGTTGACAAATTGAGTACCACAAGTGGGTAATAATAATGACACTTGATTGTTACTGCGCTCAGAACAGGGAGGAATGCTGCATGAAGTGCTACATAAAATCACCAAACTATTATTACACCACCATGAGGAGGGATCCACAGGGACCAGCTCAAACCAGAGTGGGTATTGGGAGAATGATGTGGCTGCAGGGGTTTGGAGTGACATGACGGTACAGAGAGGCGATTGTGAAGGAGCTTAAGTAAAGGAAGCTGGAGGTGAGGGGGGGGCTGAGTGGTATTCGGATCAGTTGGCTAAGGAACATTAGTAGGGTGGTTGGAATTGGTCATGCAGAGGAGGTTGATGTGGAAGATGAGTAATGGTGGTTTGAACGGTAATAAGCTAGCAAGAGCTGGAAGGTTCGAGAGGAGCTGTCTGGGCCAAGGCAGATGTTGGGGGCAAAACCCCCAAACTGAAGGCATTGAGCCCAAAGGCAGTAGCATGTGACCTGGTACTGAGGAGAAACACAGAGCAGGAGAAGAGGCTGTCAAGAGTGGAGTTATCTGGACCCTAGTACAGGGAGGTGTTGAGGCCCGCTGGGCATCACCTGTAGAAATGGTGGCAGGCAAACTCCATTGTCCCCTTCTCAAAGTTGACAAGACTCTAAAGTTATAACTACAGCTTCTTCTCGATATAGCAACACCTACTGTAGTTTAACTGAGAATCAGAGATGGTCCATTTGATATGTTGTGCCCTGCAGCTAGTGCTCCAGATAGGATTTGTTGTGTCGTGGAAAAATAACCACTGACTATTCTGGTAGATTGGCAAACAATTTATCAGCAAAAGCAAGCCAAAAACAAATCAAGGACGATACCTGACTTTGGCGCAAGCGAGAACTCTATGGACCGTTCTTATATCCAACGGAACACTTACATTTCAATGGCTGGGGAGGTCCGGACAGGGCAAGGAATCCTACTGAAACAATGTTGCTAGCAGGGAACAAAGCCCTACTAGACTAGTCTTTGGTACCAATTGCGTTCTTACATGTTGGGCCATGTTATCAGGGAGGACAGCATACCGTGATACATTTAGTGGAAGTGAATATACTCATCAAAGCTTCACAGACGCTCTGAGGCAGGCAAGAATGCTTACAGTAGGACAGCTTCTGTCTACCAATGGGGCATTTTTGAAGGAAGCTGTATTCTAAAACACGAATACATATGCCAAATGTTTAGGATTGGTGGGGACTGAGGTACTCTGTAGCGATATCTCCCCATTGGTTTGTGTCGGAGGCGGCCTCTTTCTGTGTACGTACGAGAGCACGTACGTGAGGTGTGGTTTGACACGTCTCTGCAGGTCCTCTCTTCTAACCTTAGAGCAGAGTGGAGTGGAGCGGAGTGGCGAGCGAGCGGAGAGCGGCCAGATATTCGGCACAACTTGGTTCCGGGTCTCGCGTGGCTCCTCCGAGGCACTGCCCTAGTTGCTCGGGTGATTCTGCAGTGGAGTGGAGCTGCAGAGCTACGGGGACGAAGCCGAGCGGTGGGTGAGCTCATTGAACGTTCTGGGGTACAGTGTTGTGGCTGGCATCACTAGGTAGCAGGTCAGACGGGTAGTAGAGAGCCTACGAGCCCGGGTTGACTCCGGGGGTGGAACCCCGCGGCCGGATTGTGGCTGGACCTGCTGCAGGCCACTCCGGTCGAGGTCACAGTTTACTGCTCCCTACGACCTCTCCAACGCTGGTTGTTTGGCCCATGAGTACACTCCTTGCGGTGTCGGAGGCGGCCTCGCGCAGCGCGATATCGCACACGCTGGGTGGAGGTGCGGCCTGACACGGCTTGCTATGGTTGTTTGATCTCCCTGCCCCAGCTTAGAAGCGGTGTGCTCCTCTGTATTGTCTTGTGTATACAAGAGTTACAGGTGGAGCTGATCAGTGCCATGAAGAACGGACACTAGAGGTGGGAGCGGGAGCACTCAAGGACTGGGATTAACATTATTTGTCACAGCCTTAAGTGCACGACTACAATTATAAAACGTGATCCGAGTCCTGGTTTTGTGCCTGGCTGGCCTAGCGATTGTGGGGGGTCTCGAGTAACTTCCCAGTGGTGAAATCCTACTGAATAGGGTCTGTCCACTACCTTGGAGGAGAGCAGGGAGTCGGAAGTAACACTGAACTTAGCCCATTGAGGCCTATTAGCTCTGTACAACAAATAACCAGCGCAGCACATTAACAGTGCTAAGCCCGGTGGATCTACCGGAATTGTCAGCCCTCTATTGTTCCACTATATAATCTGTTATCTATCTAAGTGGATAATATCTGGAGACTGTGGGCTGATGCCTTTGACCCAGGGATAGAATAACAGTGCGCAAGCTGGAAAATAAAGTGGGCTGAACCCTGCAAATTGTGAGTCGCCGAAGCGAGCGGACTTGGTACCTGTAGAGAGTCCACTTGAGTCGTCTCTAATGCAATCAGACAAGAACTTGAATCACCCTGTGTACAACCTAAGGAAGACCAAGTCAAGAACAGTTGCTTGGGGCCCCGCCAACAAGAAGGCTGAGATGGATAATCTGATACCCAAAGTAAAAGCAAAAAAAAGCTCTCTGATTAAGCAAGGTGTGATTACTTCTTTTTTTCCCCCTCGAGAAATAAACTCAACTACAATTGAAGAAGTTACATCCGACCAACAAGAAAATCCTTTATTGAGTATATCTAATTTTGAAGATATTGACAACAATTCACTATTAGACCTATGTCTAAATATCCAGAGAAGCATGACACCACAACCTGAAGTAAGATTCAATAACAACAGCAGTCTACCGATAGATAAACCAATGATCGTACTTTCAGGGACTTCCACGGCCAGAGATCGACTAGAGAGACTCTCTGCGTCTCCTAACCTGGCGTTCGCCTCAATGGAAGACGATCCTGATGAAGTAATTGACCGTACAGATAAATCCAGTACAGGGCTAGCCGAAATTGTCGAGATCCAGGCATCGGTAGCCTCGCTTCAGTTTGCACTCAAGATCTTGCTGAAAATCTCAGGGCGGATCCTAGCTAATATGGACATTCTCATCAGGGGAAATAAGGAGAGAACGATTTCTATTGAAGATGTGGAGGCAAATCTATCTGAGGCAATTCATACAAGTGAGATTGAAAAGCAACAAAATTTGGAGATCCATGAGGAGACAGATAGACCCGATCCATTTTTCTCCAAAAAACAGAAGCGATTAGCAAGAAAAACAAATAAGGGCAAAAGAGACAGTGCCACACAATTAACACTGACAGAGAAGAATGAGAGAGGAATGACTACCAAGAAGAGCAGGAAAAGAGTCGCAAGAGCCAAGAAAAGAAAGGCAGCTTGCGATGGATATTTGACCAGCTGGTTGCTCCCTGAACAGGGACAGATAGTGGACCACGAAGAAAGAGCAGAGACTGTGGAAGAGGTGGAGGCGAGCCATAGCATCGCAGTATATACAGCTATGGTAACAAGTCAATTGACAGCACAGGAAGATCTACCTCTTGAAGTAACGGTCACTTCGGTCAATAAGAATGAGAAGAAAGGCAGTCGAATATGCCTGATTAAAAATCTTTATCAGAGTAAGGTTAACAAATGGCTATCGCGATCGGAGTACTGACAAGATTATATTCTGTCGCTCAATTGCGGGTACTAATCTCAGATGACTTTCAATTTGTTGAACCACTGATAGGTCCGAACCCTAATGTATTAGCCCTTCACTGTAAATTTGCAGCTACGGCGGATTTGTTAGTATAAAGAGGAACTAAAAACAGTAGACTTGGAAGTGGATGTTGACCTAAATGAAATAGATCCCAGCTGCCGGGAGGAAGAGGTTGCCGTTGTTGTGGATACAGTACCTTGCCCAAACATACAGACAGATAAGAAAATAGAAGCGTCTGATGTCCAACGGGTCTTGAAATGGTTGGCTGACGCCCTTCCTGAGATCTTAAGGAAACCATGAGATTTATCTGTTGTATCTTGTAACTGTCGGGGTTTTACGCATTTACTTACACCAGAGGGCTCTACGAAATTGTTTGACAAATCCAGCTGCTTCTGCTTGCAAGAGACTTGGGCATTGGACCCTTTGGTACTAGATGGGTATACGCTGTTCCACATAGCTGCCAAAAGAGATGATAAAGGCAGGCCTTTTGGCAGACTGGCGACAGGAGTGGCTAACACTTAAGGCTCCAGGCAGATTAGCTGTAACTGTGAAAACAACCTACTTGCAGTCAAAGTGATATTTGATGACATAGACCCTGTGGGCTCTTTCTTGCTGGTAAACCTTTACAATCCACCTGGAGCAATATTAAGTGAACAATTGCAAGACTCCCTGCAGGATGTGCTGGCAAATTGGACACCTGCAGCTACTAACTCGGGAGTAATGGTTGTGGGTGATGACAATTGTCATATGAGAGGGCGGGCGTGCAAAATGCAGAACCCTAAACTGAAAGAGAAAGGTATTATGGTTCATAATAAAAAAGATACTGAAGGCAGTGCCTGGGAATCCCTGTTTGAATTTTGGGATATGATAATGCTTAATGGCAGAACAGCTAGTGATCACCCTGGACAATATACTTGGTCCAATGGTGCTTCTAATAGCACGTTGGACTACATATATATATGTCCTGGGCTTCAAGAGCAGATTGAAGATCTGACAGTTATGCCCAATGCTTGGAGTGATCATGCCGCATTAAAATGTGTGAGTATTCCCCGAAAACAGCCCTCATTTAGCAATATGGGTATCGTAAAAGTCAATAAGACAGGTACCAGGATTTCCTGGTCAGACAAGAATATCGCACTTGCGGCAGAAACTCTGGGAATAGTAGCGCCTAAAGAGCTGCACACATTTAATGATATGTCCATTAACTCCATAGAAGATTGGATTAGTGCTTTCTCAGGCAAACATGCTGCGCCCCCTATGGGGTGCATGATGAGTAGTGTGGGGAATAAATTACCATTTGATAAAATAATCAGAGATATGAAGCGTAACCTTAGAGCTGAGCTTCGTAGAGCCAAGAGATCACTGGCCCCCGGGGAAGCCTACTATCGGACAATTAGAGATATTAAAAACAGATATAGATCTACCATTAAGGAGAAAAAAAGGGCGGACAAGGTTCTTTCCTGGCATAAATTGGTGAAGACTATATGTGAAAAGAAGACCTGTAACATCTGGTCTCTCTTGAGCGAGGCTCAGGGTACACAGAGGGGGGCATTAGTTAACCCTATCGAAGCGAGAGTGTGGGTTAAAATTCTAGAAAACAGAAATATGGAGGGTGAGGAAACAACAATGCTGGGCAGACCGCCATGTGAGGCCCCATTTTCTGTAACGCACGAGCTCCTTTTGAATAAAATCAAAGAGATAAAATCATCAAGCGCACCGGGACCCAACGGTCTGGCTAACATTGTCATGAAAGCGTACCCAGAGTTTTGGGCAAGTTTACTAAATATCCTGTTTCAGAAAATATTAAAGACAGGTAAGATACCCTGCTCCTGGCAGACTGCAATATTAATCCCAGTCTTTAAAAAGGGCAATAGACTCGACCCAGGCAACTATAGGTTGCTCTCTATGCTAGATGACACTGGAAAGATATTTGCCTCACTTTTGCTCAATGAGTTACAATCCTGGGCAGAGGACAAAGGAGTATTGTCTAGATTCCAAAGTGGGTTTAGACAAGGCTACTCCACTGCCCATAACATCATGATTATGGATATCCTGCGAACCAGAGCTTTAAGAATCGGATCGGTTCCGCTCTATGCATTATACATAGATTTCTCAGTGGCGTTTGATCCATACCTCGTAGTCGGTTGTGGAACAAATTGTATTCAATGGGCTGCCCTGATGGTCAAATATACTATCTAAGACTCCTGCACTCAAACAATTCAGTCAAATTGAAATTAGACCAAGAAGGCCATACAACTCAAAATGTCATACAAAATAGGGGTGTCAAGCAAGGATGCGTAACGACTCCTTTAATCTACAATCTATATGTCTGACATCCCTGATGCATTAACTAATGTTAGCAATTGCCCACCGAAAATTGGGAAAGTTAGCTGCCCAGGATTAGCATACGCCGATGATTTGGTGATATTTGATCACACCATTAGCGGGATGAGAAGATCTGTGGTTGCATTATGGGAATATGCTGAAGAGAATGGCTTGAGCATTAATTTAGGAAAAACAAAGATCATGAGATATACAAAAAAAAAAGTCTCCCGTGTTCAACCCATAGTAGGGGTAGCGAATATTGCATATGTCCCTCGGTATTGCTATTTAGGCATTGACTTTGAAAATATTGGGGATTATGTGGCATGTAAACAAACACGCTGTATTAAAGCTGCACAGTTGACCACCCTATTTTATAGATTTAAGATTAGTCATGGCGGTTTCACTTTATGGGGTATACGGCAACTCTATATACAGGTGTTTGCCCCGGCGATAATATACGGCCTGGAAGCACTACTAAGTCTGATCTGAGATGGCTACAGATATTAGAGGGTAAATTTTGGCGACGTATGCTCTGTCTACCTCCCTCTAGTCCTATGGCCATCATCCGATTAGAATTGGGTCTGACCTCTCTAAAGGCATTAGTGTTAAAGAAGAGAGCCTCGTTATATCTCAGAATGACGCGAGATACAAGTAATGGACTATTAACAGCGGTACATCAAGAAATCAAAAAGGAAGGCTTGACTTCCTCAATTGTAGATCAGATGAACAATCTGTTCTCCGAAATAGGCTGGCAACCCAGAGATGGTAAATATTCAGAGAAAGTAAATAGAGCACTGAGTAAACGTGTTGACCTCTGGGATTGGCTGGAGAATTTTGAACATCTTTTGAGCAGCTACCATTTTGTGCAATATAGACTATTTGAATTTAGGAAACCCCAGAGATACTTGAATATCTGCCCATCTATTAGACTTAGACGGTTTATATTATTGCTTCGCCTAGAACAACTACCTACCCTAAGCAATACGGGGAGAAAAGACAGGATGGCCGTCGAGGAACGTATTTGCCGACTATGTAAAGTACAAGAGCAGTTGGAGACGGCAAAGCATTTGCTGACTGAATGTTCGAAGATGGCTGGTACTTTTGCTCCCTTCCTTGGTAGCTATGTGCATGAAACAACATATATTGGGGAAGCCCTGTTTTGGCACCATTGCCTCAACTCCAATAGTTTACGTCTGTTAATAGCTCTGTATGCTACTTGGTTGCGAATTGAAATAAGATTGGGTATAACTCTTTAGAGGAATAGGTTTTATGACGGTAATTCTTATAGAAGGTATGAAATGCGAGTATCTGCGAATAATATGAATCATTTGTTTTAAACTAGTATTTTGTATTGCAAATTATGTGTATTTAAAATTGTATTTGAATTATGTTTATTTTTTTTCTGTTATTTAATGTTAAATTTGTGTAAAGTTTATAATTTAAACTATAGCACAATAAATATTAAATTAAATTATGCCAAAAGGGGAAACTCGTCTGAAGAGAGAGAGAGATGTGAAGGCGAGCATAGTTGCACTCTAGGCGAAGAGCCTTCATCGCAGACATGCGCAGTAAATCCCAAAGCCTCTCTCTGAGCTTGCCTTGCATACAAAGAATCTCCTGGTCAAATGTTGGCTGGACAGTTTGCCTTCATCGGTATATTATGTACTGAGGCAGTAATAATTAAAGTGCTTAGAAGTTCAAGGTAGCCTGTGTGAACCACTACATAAAGCTAAATGCATATCTGGATTACCTCTACAGCAGTGGTCTTCAAACTAGGGGGCCCAAAGAATGTCTAGGGTTTGGCCCAGACTCCTTGGAAAGGGATTAAGATTGATTTGTGTTTTTTTTTTTTTTAAATTTTTTTTTTAATGTAAAAAGGATTACGGTGCTACGTTTAATAGAAAATGTAAGCAGTAGAACATGTGCTTTATTATATTTTAAAGAGGCAAAGGCCCCCTGGACATCCTATGGGCTCCCTTAGGGGTGTCCAATTCCCAGGTGCTGGGGCCCAGAAAGATGTTTTTTTACTCCAGTCCGTGGGTTTGGGGGGGAGGTGAGGGTGGCTTGGTATGAAAAAGTTTGAATTCTGCTGCTCTACAGGGACATGTCTTTGTTTCTATTTCAGTTAGGAATTAAACCATTTAATTTCCTTTTTGTTTTGTAACAGCGCTTGCACTGGTTGGAGTGTCAGGGTTTGTATGTTAGAATTGTACGCTTGAAGATCTGAAAGATGCTATGAGCTGTCATTGTCATTACACCAATTACTCCAGTTTAAGCAAGGGCCTTCTGCCGCTGGCCAATTATAGTACCAGGTACCGTTTACTACTGAGACTCCAAGTCGATGTTTAAACTAGACATTCCATTCTCACTGTGCCTCATAAGGTTTTGAGGCGCAAGTATTTTACATTCTTTTTGTAATTCAAGTGTTAATTAAATTGTAAGCGTAAAAATGATTTACCTACACCAGTGTAAAATGTATGAGACTGGCAACCACTACATGACTAAACTTGAAAATGAATATGCACATTTGCAACAAAACAATTATGTAGCAAAGATATTTAGCTTCAAACAATGTATTACATTTGCATAAAGTCTTCTCTTATACATTTTAATATAAAGGAACTCACAACATATATGCATCTTGATGATAAATGCCCACAGCGCAGGAACTCCCAAAAATGCCTTTGTGCAATGCAACCTATCATTGGACATAGCGGGCCCCCCTATAAGGTTGACTCTTAAGGGGTGGTCAGTCATAATCTCGAATTTACAAATCTCGAAAAAAAAGGCCGAAAAAAAGTCACATTTTTTTCTTTCCATTTTTTTTGTTTGGGCTCTAGTATATATAAATAGGTAAAAACAAAAAAAATAAAAAAAAGGGGGTTGGGGGGGAACCCCCCCCCATTTCGAGAAAAAAAACGTCATAAAAAAAGTCGACATTTTTTTTCGACCTTTTTTTTTTTCCCCGAGATTTGTAAATTCGAGATTATGACTATAAACCCTCTTAAGGCCCCTGTATCCTGTCTGGCCTTTCTAATCACCCACGATGACTGCAGACTCCAGCACTCAAGGTATGTCCACTTCATCACCTTGCCTTGTTGAGATTTTACACCCCAATGAGGCGGAGAACAGCACCTAAGGTTAGCCCAGCAGGGCAACTGTTTTCCATTTACCCTCTAAAAATGGCTGCCGCCTTTCCTTGCTTATTGCAGCATCAGAGCTGCACACCCAGAGCCAGCCCCATTCACCGCTGATTGGCCGCTCTCTGATACTTATTAACCAATTCGGGGATCCGGCAGGCAAAGCCGTCCCCCTCTAAGGCCCCTGTATCCTGTCTGGCTTGTCGAGCCATGGCTGAAGTGCCGCCCACCCCCTTCAACGATCCTAACCCCTCACTTCATTGAATTGCTGATCGCTGCAATGCCAAGCCCTGCCTCCAGCTGTCAATTGTTGTGCTTCCCGAAACTAAGTATTCTGCCTTCAACTGCACCCAATCAGTCTACTTTTGATTTCACTTAATCTATGCCACAATTGAAGCCCTTTGGCACCTCCACGAGACCCCTCTCCCCTCAAGGATTATGTCTGTCCAAGCATGCTTGTGACGGATGCTGTGTCAACACCAGCTTTATCCATCGGACTCGCAAGCGCCTGCCAGTATGGCACATGACCCTGCTCGCCCCTGCCTCCTGCTCTATTTTGCCTGATATTATCGACCCGGCTAATATTTCGTCCTCCCAAGTCCATTCAGTGTCTTCATACCATGGTACATCGTTTAACTTTTGCTCATTAAGTTTTTGATTTACCAACATAGCCCCATCTCACCACTAAGTGAGGCTCAGATGGACTGTACACACCATGAGGTGAGGCTTCCCCAGTTTGTGCACACTTAGCTACTCTGTCTGTAGCCCATATGCCTACTCTTGCACTTCACTAATTTACTATGCACTTTCTGTAACTAGTGCCTAGATGCCAATGGGTTTCTGTGCGCTAAAATGAATAAAATAAAAAAACACAATCACAAAGGATACTTTGCAATGGTAATTATGTTTACCATCATGTTACTGATGGGACATGCTAGCAAAATAAATCTGCATGCATAATACTCCTCTAAATGACCTCTAGAGACACAGACGCAAAACACATCAGAAGTCAATAGAAACAATTAACCCACTGTGCCATGTTTCTTCCTGAAAAGCTAGTTGCACACGCCTCAGAGAGCAAATGTCTTGTTTGCAGACAGCTTCTCTACAGCATGCAATTTCATCCAGAGAGCTAGAAATCGATGTTGGTTTCTGTCAAATGACGTGACCTTTGCACTGCCCTCAAGTAGTTGTGATTAACCAGGAATGAGACAGAGGACTAATGGTGTTTCCCATAAACTGTTATTAAATGAACACCGGGTTGGAAAATGCCTCACTGTCCCTAATTTAGGAGATATTTCCCTACCTCAACCAAAAACTGAGGGCCTCTCGTGCATCAAGATGTCCAAAGCAAAAATGTCCTGTGTCCGAAATCCTACATTAGCCCTCATACTCTAAAAGCAAGAGCGAAGGTGCTAAGGGAAATGTCTTTGACTTGCAAAGTCCACAAATGTTCAAGTTCAACAAAAAGGAGTAAATCCAACAGAAGTTTCACCAAAACAAAAAGGTTCAAAAGAATAAACAAGTTCTTTGTAGCTTGAGAGGATCACTCTTATTCTAGGGAAAATGTCTCCCTACCCCAAGTCTTTCTTGCATTCAACATAATGCAAACATCCTAAGGGTATAATGGATTCTGTCTCACACAACACCTGGTGTACTCTCCTGCCAGTTTCCTTTTCACATTCACTGTAGTTCACTTTACCCCACTTGGCTTTGCCTGGTATCTCCTGCCAGGACTTTATTTCATTAGACTTTTCTGCCACACTGTTTTTGTCCCAGATCCCTTTCCGTGGTCTTCCAGACTGTTTTCCTCCTGTGTATTTTGTAACATGACTATGGGTTCAAAATGCTTTTCCGTAATTATAGTCAAATGTCCCAGCCCTGTTGGCTTGCTCAGGCCAACCCAGCTCTTATACTGTTACTTTCTGTATGCAGTACAACTTCCACCGCACCCCAGCGGTCCCGTCCCTCTAAGCGGTTCTCAGCAGCGGCCGATGGGTGCTTTGCATCTCTCGTGTCAGTCTGAGTCTTGTCGGGTCGGTGGAGCCTTTCGTTCGCTCTCCTGCTTCCACCACGCCTCCGGCTCCCATTGGTAGCCTCTCCTCTTTTCGGTATCTCCGTGGCAGTGCTTCAACCCGTGAGCTTTTCTCCGGCCTCCCACGACTTGGTAAGACTACAGGCTTCTTCGAAACTACTGCGCCGCCAGCCGCTGTACACCCCGTCTCTCTCCTCGGACAAACTCCATGCCTTTTCCCCCGCATGGTTTTAAATCATGTCGGGCCAATCACCCTTCTTCCAGCTGTTAGACTGCTGGTATTGGTTCACATTAGGAGTAATCATTGCTCCTTGCCTCTTTCTCATCTTAGTTCATGTTCCTTTATTGATTTTCTGATCTTGAGGAATACTGTCAGTAAGCTTCTCAAGTTATTGAAGGGGTGATGGCAGTATGCTATTAGGGCATGAGGGATGGAGGGAATATCCCTAAAAGGTCCATATAGAGCTTCACCTGATGATGCCACCCCCAGTTTCAGGATCCGGTAGCGACTGCCGTCCCCATGCCACATGAGAAGAGGCTATCTCAGGAAAAGGAGTGATGACATCAAATTCACCACATAGTGTGTAAATTATATGCACAAAAAGATATAACGTGGCGTATTTACAATATTTTCATGCATACAGATACCTAGTTCAACCCTTATCTGGAGGCCTGCCTGCAGCCCTCATTGCTCACTCCCCTGTTTATATCTAGGCATGAAAGTTAGCTGGCAGAGAGAGGCTGTGCAGGATCTTTAATATTCTGCTTCAATAAAAGTATTTATACCATCCTGAATCCTTGGCCTTTCACTACAGTCATAACCCACCATCAATGAGAGACCAGCAGGAGGAGATCAAGAGACATTTCCCAGAGACTAAGATGTGGTGTTTGTGAAGGCATCATGAAGCAGGACACCGACAAAAGATTCAAAGTTCAAATACAATCTTTATTAACTCAAATCTCAGGATGGTGTACGGCCTGACTTGTCCTATACTAAGGTGGGATATCCCTACCTAAATAAACTAAGGATAGTCTGAGTCAGTTAGTTCAACTTAAAAGTCTGTCTGTGTCCAAAACCTATACTTGCCCTCACAACTACAGCAAAACAATGTGCAGGAATGTCAGCAACCAAAGGAACAATGTTCAAACTAAAGTTCTGAGCTTCTTCCAACTCCTGGCTTGCTCTTGGTTCCCTTCCCTGTGTTCAAGCCAGTTCCACACAAAATGGTCTTGGTGTTCCCTTCCACAAGTAAGCATCTCTTTCGGCTTCAAATTCACTCAAATCAACTTGCTTAGTTTGCCTTTTTCGTTTTGTCATTTGAACAATTTTAGGCCGTATAGCTTCAGCGTCTTGACTTCCTCGATCGAGGCACACTAGTCGGACAACACGGTCCACCCATCACATGTTGCGTAACCGATAATCCATGGCACTTTACAACAGTTCATTCTTTCTCATAGGGCTTCCATGACAACAAAGGTTTCCTGTATGTATCTGTGACTCGCATGCTTTCCTTTGTGGTATTTCTCCTGGTTACCCCCTTGCTTTCACACTATCCAGTAGTGTTTTGCTTTTTACTGGTTTCACTTTGTACAGAAATGCAGTCTCTTATTACTTTCGGTTTAATTTGTGCAATATTCTCATATCTTTTTGATATCTTTTTTGTCATTTCAGCATTCTAAACTCATTACGTGCTTGGCAACATATTCAGTATTCAACAGTTTACGTTGGTCTCGAGGCCCATTTGTCATATACTTTTACTTGACCGGCATCCACTGTTACCACACCATGGAGCGCCCCGGCCTGAGTGATCCTTCCCGGTCACTCACTGGAGTGCGGCCACTCCTCTGGGTGCTCTGGTTTCGATCTCGGGTTCTTGCTTTTTCCTGTCACTTCTGGGGAGCTTCGGCAAGCAGCGCTCGCTTCCTCCAGACTTTCCTGCAGCGGTTGGTGATGTCGGAGGTCTGTGTTCTCCACTCCCAATGGTCAACACACAGCATTGGGCTCTGTGTAGCTCCTGACCCTCTCGTAGCCCACTCTGGCTTCTGCATCTTTCTGGCTTTTCTGCAATAGTCTCATCCTTTTCACCGGCCCATATTCTGCCTGCTACACCTCGGATTGCCGTGCTCTCCTTCCCAGCTGGATCTCTCCTCTGTTCCTTTACTTTTATCCTCTGTTGATTTCTCCTTTTATACACATGCAACTATTTAACAGGCTGTAGGTGTGAGTTCTTAGTTCCATTGCCTGACCATAGTTATTGGGACATGTCTGACCCTCACAACAGTCCTCTGGCCTCTTTGTCATCTCAGTACTATGATGATATGAATGAGGGGAAAGTGATTGGTAACAGTAGGGGATGGTAAGGTTGGTTCTCTCCAGAAAAGTGGGGGGGGATGCTATGTCTCGCCTGTGGATATCCTCTCCCTCAATTCCCCTCCACCCAGGTGATCCTCCCTCTCATCTCCACTCCCAGGGCCACAATCCAAAAGCAATTGCCTTTCCCTGGCCCACTGAGAAGAGGATCCAAGGCGAGTAGATGGGAGGATGCCTTCCGGTTCCTCACATGTTGTGCCACAAACACTTGCGGCATATAAAAAGAACACACACATTATTGATCTTTTCGAGAGAAACTGTCCTAATCTGTTGTATTTGTTTCACTCTTTGATGCAGAGTGAATACTTTAATTAAAACCCACTTTGACCTGAAATTGTTGGCCCTCTTTGT
The DNA here is from genome assembly GCF_040938575.1 of Ambystoma mexicanum. Lineage (NCBI taxonomy): Eukaryota > Metazoa > Chordata > Amphibia > Caudata > Ambystomatidae > Ambystoma > Ambystoma mexicanum. The sequence goes on along the minus strand of NC_090936.1, from coordinate 492,966,585 downwards.
GGTGCTTACTCGGCTACGTGACCCTCATCAACTAATTATATTAATTCTTAATACTATTTGTGATTTGTTGTTGTTTTAATATTGAGAACGACTGTATGGGCTCTGAAGGATTCTTTGCATTCTCATATCCTTGCATAATGTCCCGAAAAAGGCACCTGGTGGTGTGAAGCCAGTGTCAACACTGCATTTTCTGAAGTTTTCAAAAGATACAAATTCAATACTTTATGAAGATGAAAAGTATTCAAGGATGATTTTTATTTTAGATCCTACTGCACAAGTCTTTGTTTTCCCTTATGTTAAGCGTTGAGCATAGAAAGTAACTTTTAGAGAACCTGTGAAAGGATTCTGTACTATGTCATGCAATTTGTTTTCTCTTTCAGCTGCCAGTCTCTGGGGCCCCTATAAAGCTGTTCTCCAGACAGTGGACAATGCTGTGTGGAAGAGGCAATCTGAATCTGTCCATTTGCTGGATATTGTTTTGAAGAAACACAAGCCAGACTTTATCTCTCTCTTCAAAAACCCGGTAACCAGCAATGCTTCCTTTTGTACAGTCGAAATCGTACCGGGTCAGACGTTTTGATAAACATTAGAGAAATCAGTGTAATATTGATTTGCAGATGCAGTTAAATGGCACAGTGGGATATTTTGATTTACCTGCAAGTGGAGATGCCTCTTATTTGTTTACAGCAAAATCAAAATTCCCTTTGACGAAGGAAACCTCATGAATCATAGTGGTTTTATTAAAATATATATGCAGTCCAATTGAAATATTGTCTATAGTAATGTCAGAATTGTAGGTAGTGTAGCCTTTGCCTTTCCGTTTTACTTGATTTTGAATAAGTCTTTTATAATACAGCCTGCCATATCTGTGTAAAAGCCTGGAAATAATGTTCTTATTACTGACTTGTGACATCGCAACTTACCTGTAATATGAAAATGACTTCACAACTGCTCGATAATACGTTAATGCACTTCCGTTGCAAGGTCACAGTGCATGCTGCTTTAGCCAGCAAAGGTCAGAATTCCATCTGTCACTGCAGCAGTTAAAGGCGTTACAAGCTTTTCAAATGACTTGCTTGTTAAATAGTTTTCTTTGACACTTTACAGTGATTAAATGCCTAGGACCGGCTTATGGTAGAATGTTTAATTTGTGCACTGCTGAAGGTTAACACGTGTGAGCAAGAAGCTGCATGGTATTAATTGGCTTAAAGTACAAAATGAATACCTTTTTTCAATGCATTTTATTAAAATATTTAAACTATTTTTCTCCAACACATTCAAAGCTGAATATTAATTAGCTTTTTAAAATCCAAACAGATTCTACATTGATTATATGGATTAGCAAATGGAAGAATTCTTACATTAGATGAAGCAAGAGGCCAGTGTGTGGCCTATTAATAGAAGTAATAAAGAATACCCCCCACACCCAGATATATGTAAAAAGGAAAAAAGGATATTGCAAGTCACCTTAAAGTTGGTGACCTTAAAAAGGGACTCGTCCTTCTGCCTCGTTCCTCTATTTGGTCACAGAACTCCTTGGTGATTTCCAATATTCTTTTAACATACGGTAGCAGGTACTTCATGCCATAATACGTCCCCTCTTCCTTGAGGTGGAGACACTTCTAATCCCTCAACCCTACCATAACTCCACACCTTCAGATCGTACCTTACTTCCATCTGTTTACTTTTGTATTTTTTATTATGATCAACAATTGCACAGCAGTTGCATTGTGTTTTTCATTACAGTACAGTGTAAGTGAGAGACGTTTTTTAAAATTTTTCCTTTCTACCCTGTGCCCCCCCGTGCCCTAACTTAGATCAACCAGACAGAGGTTAACATGAGTGAGAGGCCTCTAGGTACACACCTACATCTCAAAGGGACTAGAAGTAGTCAGGACATTGGTCCTATATGTTCCTCGTTCTGGGCTGATCGTTCTGGGCTGTGTTTTAGGGTTCTCAACGTCTGGGTTTTGCCTGGAATTGTCTCGTTTGCTACTGCCCTGCGGTGTTCCACTTGGCTAGGGTTTGAGCGAGCTGGTTTGTTTCGTTCCCATAACCCGCGGAAGGGGAGCCACTGTGTGTCGTCTATATGCGTGTGGGACTCCATTAATTCTGCGGTGAGGCTTTCCATTTTATAGATTTCCTTAGCTTTGCACAGCCATTCTATCTTGGAACGCCGGGGACTCCCCTTGCATCTTATGGTTACACATACAAGCGCTGCTAGGAGCAAGTTCCTGGGCAGGTGGGGGGGGGGGGAGAAACCAGGTACTGGCCTTCCACTTGCTCTACCCCAAACACCATGCGGGGGGGGGGGTGCATGCTCTGTAAATTCCCTATAGCTCATGTATCCATCCTAGGATATCTTTCAAGTAAACTTGTATGCTGGGACTTGTTTGGCCATAAATAACTGTTTTTATGCACCTGTGTAAGTGTAATTTGTGATTCTCAATGTGTGTACTCATTGTGGAACCTTTACAAGCTCACCACCTCTTGAGACTTAGCCTAGACCTTTCGTCACTTCTACCTTGAACTGGTTTGGCTACAGCTCCCAGAGTTGTCGCTGTCACAATATAGGTTGGCCTTCTATACATCTGTCCACCAGGCCAGAGTATAGAAAATCAGTCCTAACATATACCAAGGTTGATGGCTCTTTGACACGTTGAAATTGATATGCATTCTTGGGAGACCACGGATTTGGACTGGAGCTCTTGCCGGCGATCAGAGCCCATAGCACCTCCAGATGTACATAATGGTCAACGATAAAATAAAGAAGCCAGGCATGCAGACCAAAATGGATCGGTACACAGTGAATACCCCTGTGGCCTCTAAACCTGCTCCCTTGTATGCTGTGTTGTAGGACAAAGAAACTCTTCTGGTGCCACCCTCTCTTTGGCAGATGTTATGAGCGCCATTTGTGGAATCTAGGAATTTTATGGAAGGGAACACTCGGTTCTCGCATCTGGCTGCTTCGCCGCGATCTACACAAGCTTCCGTCCAGAATGAGTGAAGCGGATCTCAGACTTTGAAGATGCTCTTTAAGCAGTGGAGCGTCGTTTGTCTATGATCACTCTGAAGAAGGAAGGCCCTCGAATAGTTGACGATGATGAGGGATGCTAATCTGAGGGTCCCAGTATGGAACTTTTCCCTGAAAGTATTTAACTTCTTCATGGAAAGTGCGTACCGGGTCCCGACGGCCCGCCGACTCCCGGACCTTCACCCTTCACCCTGCACTATGATAGCCAAGCTTCTAAATCATAGGGTTGCCCTGCTTCAGCTGGCGACAGTGAAAGGACCTATAACCTACAAGGTGCAAAAATCTTTCTTCCCCCAACTATACTAAGGAGGTTCAGAAAGCCTACCACTCCTTTGATGCGGTTCGGAGATGACTTCATGCACATGGGGTCAAATTCGCCCTCTTCTTTCCAGCGCACCTCAAAATACATCATAATGGAATGATCCAGGCATTCTCGGACCCCCAGGGTGCGTGGGCGGAGACGCATGGGTAAAGACCCCCGTTGGTGCAGGCGTGAAGGTGCTCCTATGTATATACGTGACCCACCACCACCACCTTATGTGCTGAGATCTGTCACCTGAGGCCCTCCCAACAGATGCTTCACAATCATCATGGCATGCAAGCTTAGACTTTTTGAATAATGGGAACCTGCCATCTTGGTGGTGGAGGAGAAGGCAGGGCAAGACCATTGGCATGGTATCGGACTGGATGTACTGGCAGTGACTGGGACAACACCCCCTCTTGCTTTCTTCTGTCGTTGTATTCTTTTCTTCATCTGATCTCTCATCTTTTTGGATTTGGTTTGTGTGATTTCTCAGACACTGAACTTTTTCCCTTTGTTAGTAGGGTGACTATTTGTTCACATGCTTGGACGACAGGTACTTCGAGTTGGGGGGGGGGGGTATTTGGAGGTGGGTGGTTGGGAAGTTGGTAGTCGTAATGTTTTTTTATGCAGCACGCGCTATTGACACAAAGATACAGTGGTTGGTGAATGCACTGTGGTTGTATTAGGGGCATGGGGTTAATTCACAACACACCACCCTCTAGGATCGGATGGGCACTGATGCCATCAGTAGAAAACCTAAACTGATGTCCTGGAACATGAATGGCTTGTGCTCTCAGGTGAAGAAGGGCCTGGTTCTCCAATTCTTTAATGGGAACACTCCCCCGATGTGGCCCTCCTTCTTGAAATACATCTGACAGGCTCAGATTGCATTTTTTTTAAGCAAGTAAAATACAGAGGTGCAACAAATGCAGGCTTCTTCAGAGGCTCCTGTGGGATGATGATACCTTCATGAATTGTTTTATTTTAGGTTCCTTTCTGACCAGAGACCAGCAAGGTCGATTTATTCTGGTTGTGGGGGACTACTGTTGGTGTTCTGGCAGTCTATGGATCTCCTAAACACCATTCAAAATGTATTGCTTTTGTTAGGGAGAATTCCCATGTTTGTGTTAATTCCCTTCTACCCTAGAGACCCCCAACTCTTTTGCTGGACTTTAGGACTTCTGATTTTTATCCTGGAGTGAGTGAGACCTTTTTCTCACTCTATCGTATTTTTCTCTGATTTGGGCACTGTTTCTTTTCAGTTTGTAGTCTGACAAACTCCATAGGCGTCACCTTTTGTATTGTGACGCACAGCACCCTGAGTGCAGTGCCACAGAGAAGCTCTTCGGATTTCTCGTAAGGTTTAAATACCTTCTCTTGGATAAACTGTTTCCAAGAGCAGTATAGTGAAATTGACTTAACCTACCATTTTCTCTTTATAGACACAGCAGACACCATCCCATGTGGAGTGCTGGGGGGGTTACTTAGTATCCACTGTGTCTACTTTCTCATGTAACAATTTTATGTTAACCTTCCTGCAATTAATGGCTGGTGGCAGTGGTCTAATCTTCCTACCATAGTGCGTTTTTACTGCAGGCTGGATCCTCAGCTGCAGCATTGCACCCATGGGTCAAAATTGCCCCGGTCGTCTTTTTTCGCCATTTCTTGTTTGTAAGGTCGTTCTTGAGATTTACTCTGCGCGCCAAACTAGGTCTGGTCCCTTTTGTTCATTTTGTCTTTGACGGGATTCACTGGTGAATCCTGCCTCTTGCTCCAGCGTGTCTGCCAGAGCAGGAAGTGATCGAGGTTCCCGAAGCTCCCTGAGCTTAGTCTCCTTGGTTACAGCAATGCACCCTAGGGTGATTGGCTGGCTGGCTGGCTGCCTGGGTGGCTTTCCTTGTAGGACAACAACCCTGTTGTGTGAGTGACAGCTAGGCTGCAAATGAATGGGAGAAACATGCATAAAAGACGAGGTCTTTTACAAGGAAGGCAGAGTTGACCACTGGACGAAGGAATTGAAGAAGAAACTGGAAGAGAAGCTTGCTGCACCCTCCTGGACTGTTGGTTTGCCTGGTGAAGCCCTGCTGCAGTGCTGAAGCTCTAAATTTCAAATCGCCTAGAGAAGCCCGGAAAGGACGACATCTTCACTTGGATTGGGGGGACCAACTGACCCCAAGATGAACTGGACTGGAGCCCCCCCTGCCCCCACCCCTCCTCCCCCCTTCTGGCTGTACTTCTTTGCTGCTGCTGGAACCGAGTGCCAGGGGACAGGAACACCAGAATGAAGTGCATCATTTTTAAGCCGCACCCGAGATCCAGGAAGATCCAAAGGACTCGCTTGTAGCAGGACTATCCAAGCCTGAGCCACCTTAAGAGTGCTGGACCCCAGAAGCAAGGAGATCCCTCAAAGTGTCAAAGAACCGCAGTGGTGCTATTTACGAGTATCTGAAACCGCGAGGTGCTGCTGATCTGGAGTATGCCCTTTGCTGCCGCCTACCTTCAAACTGTAGTGCAGGTGTCGCCAGACATCCTCCCTCTTGTCCCCATGACTGAGGTCCAGGAACAACAGGATCTGCAGGACAACAGCAGGAACAGAAGCCAGCTGGAACCTTTTCTTCAGAGACAAGGTACTGTGTAATTAGGGTTACTTACTTCTTGTTGTGTGTAGCTTGCTTGCTCTCACTGGAGACTTTCATTTGCTGCCCTTTGCAGAGTTGCTTGCATCTTTGCTCTTCACAAGCCTCCCAGATTGTGGCCCAACAGTGATTTCTCTTTTCCAACAAAACTCTCTTTAACCAAGTGCCTCAGCTCCCCTAAACGTTGCTCAATTGACATTGGCTGTCCTGAAGACTCTTCTTACCCTCTGACTTTGTGTTGATTTGTCCCTCCAAAAACGCGTACATAACTTTATTTGTATAGCTGTGAAACGGTTAACCTATATTTCATTGGGGGATTGAAAAGTGCTTACCTGTTTTGAGAAACTTGTTAAACTTTGTGTTTCCTTCCCTAAGCTATTCCTTTTTCCGCAACCTCTGTATTACATAGTGTTAACAAGTGATGTATCGATGTCCACAGCGTCCTAGTAATTGAAATCACCTCTGGGTGTAGTAAGGGTCTCCCATCAGACCAAAAGTCTGGATCTTGGGAGGTGTTTTTAACGATGTTATGGACCTGACAGCACTCTCCTTCGGGATAAGGATCCCGCAGTGCCCACTAAATGACTGCATTCGACTTTTGTGATGTATGGAGGACGGTTCACGAGCCGACGAGGGGCTATTCCTTTCACTTGGGAGTACATGCCTCCATGTCTAGATCGGATAACTTGTTTGTCCCGCAGGAGAAAGGACACTTTATTAACTGCGTATTTATAATGCGCCTATTTTGAGACGGCATTGTATCAAGAGAGATGACAGACAGAAGTATATTTAAGCAACGCTTTATTAATAATCCGGATGGTGTAACTGCTAACTAACCCTATGCTATGGCGGGATTTTGCTGCCTAAAGAAACCTTAAGGGAAGTCTGTGTCAAAACCGAAAGTCTGTTGGTTTCAAACCCCTGTGCTTGTTCTCACAACTAAAACAAAACTAGTGGAGAAATGCTCTCAATCAAATAGAAGTGTTCCAAAGTAAATGTTCAATGAATGGCAATTTAAGTTCTTCTAAAGTTCTGTCTCAAGACCAGTACAGTTGCAATGTAGTCTTGTGGCAATAAGTAGTGATCAAGTTCTGAGGTTACCTTCTGCAGATTCACAAACATTGCAATTCACATCACTCGCCAGTCTCAGGTTTCCCTTCCCCAAGGCAACAATGGTCCCATAACACTGATCTTGGGATTCCCTTTCCCAAGGTTTACGTTCAACAGTTTGTTTGTTTCTCCGACTGACCAGTTCGTAAAAGATCATAGGATCTACTTGACTCTTCCTTTGGTTAACTTCACCAATGATTCACTTCTGTGCTCCTTTCCAACGTTTAGTGGTTTTTGGTCTAGGCGCAGTTGTCAGACCATACGGTCCACCTATCAGAGGTCACGCAACCATAAGTTTCCCAAAGCTGATGCTCAGTAGTTCACAAGACAATGCTTTCATTTCATTGTAGGCCTTTCATGTGTTTTCCAAAGTGTTTTTCTTTGTTTTTGTAATCGGCATTTTATGAATAGAAAACATCAACAAACCCCTACATTGATTACCCCCCCTGTATTTCTCCCGCCCACCCCCTCCTGTCCCCCCTGCATGATTTTGTTTACTACAATAACTTTAATGTCACTGGATACCAAGGATTATTATAACGAATATTAGTCATTCTGTAGAAAGGTAAAGTATTTCTGCCCTATCTTGTGACAATCGTCACCCTGCAGAGTGTGTGACCCATTTGAGTGCTAGAAAGTTCGAATCTCTGGATAGCCATTTGCTGATCTGTGCTGGATCTTTAGACTTCCATTTCTTTGCAATCCCCAGTAGCAATATAACAAGAGCTTTACATTTTGGTTTGGAACTACATCTTATTTTTGTTTCTATTATAATCAGAATGTTAAACATAATAGTATTGAGTTTCAGCAAAACAAACATTTCTACCATTAGTGCATCAATCTCTGTCCAATATGCCTTTTAAAAATCGGGCAACCCCACCATATGTGCCCCAGTCTACCACATTCTCTCCAGCATTGGTCTGAAATGGACGGTCTCATTTTATGCAAACGGGTGATTCTGGGGATATCTTTCCAAAACCTTGACCATTCTTCTGAAATATGTCCCCCCCCCCCGCGTGCTAACTGCCAACGATGTTTGTAGTGCATAGGAATGTTAGGGGTAGCCTCGGACATCATTTTTTATACATTTGAAATTGGGACCCTGTTCCCTGGGTTAGTGGCAGATTGATCAAGCGGGGTCCGCTCTCTGGGTGACGCTTGTTTATCGCGGGAGCCAGTATACAATGTCAGACTTAATCAAGCTAATTCAGTTAGTCCCAGTTCTAATTTGCATTTGGTGAAAAGGTTTATGGTCCTTTCCTTGAAACATATCACAGAGTTTAGTACAACCCGCCTGTTTCCATCTAGTGAATGCTCGGGGGTCAACGCCAGGAGTAAATTGGGGATTGAAAAAGGTGCAAGGGGTGAAGGAAATGTCGTAAATTGGTAGTGTTTAACAGCTATGTTCCAGACCTCTTCTACTAAACTCGTTATCCTGCTCTTGTGGATATTTGGAGAATGGTCGGCTTTAGGGAGCCATAAGGTATCGCTAAGTTGTGGCCATCCTATCGCTCGCTCCATCTGTACCCATCGCTTCAGTGTCTACATCTCAACAGTCTTTCACAATTTGGACCTGTGCAGATTGGTAGAACTTGTGAAAATTTGACAGACCCAGACTTCCCCTGTTTATAGGAGTCATTAAAACCGGTCAATCTTAGTCTCCTCAATAGTAGGAGTTATACAACCTGATGGTTTGAACGAATTATATAAATCAGTAAGCTTTGGGGTCAACACCCGCCACGGTAGGTCATACAGAACAAGGCATGAAATGCATCTGGGCTGTGTGATTTACTGCGGGGAAGCGCATTTATTACCCGGAGTACTTCATCTTGGGTGATCTCTAACTCCAGGCGCTCTTGGTCGTCCGGAGGAATCCAGGGGAGGATGACCACTTACAGGAATATCCCCTGGGCTCTAGGATCTGGAGACTCTAGAGGTTTGAATAAAATAATAGAACTTGCTCCAAAATTAAGGGAGTTTCTGTAGTTGAATCGTCTGAATAGTTTGTGACGCCGTTCTTTGGCGTAGTTGTCTCGCAAGTAAGCAATCGGCCTTATTGGCATTTTCCCACCTTTTTTTGCTTGGAGTAGGTTTAACTTGCCCACCAGAGTTCTATACGTTTTTTAAATGGATGGACCCAGTTTAGTTTCCATTTTACCCCTTACTCGTTGAAGCTCCAGTTCAATGCTATTTTTTTTTTTCCATGCGCCTAATCGCTGCTTCAGCTATTAAAATGCTGCAGATAGTCTCTTTAAAGACATCCCATGTCACATTTGCGGGGTTTCTTGCACCAAGTTGAGATCAAAGAATTCCTCTATTTGGCCTTTGATTTTATCTCTTAATATTGTGTCTGCTATAACTTCAGCGAGAAATCGCCATGCCAATAACCTCTGAATCCCCTGGTCTATATTCAAATCTATAAGAGGTGCATGATCTAAGAGCATAATCGTCTGACATGTTATCTTGGTGACAGTACCCAGAAGTGGTTTTGAGACCCACATATAATCAATGCGAGAGAAAGACAGATGAACATGAGAATAGAAGGTAGAAGGTGTATTTTCGGAGCCTGTGAGTGTTGGCCACAGATCTAGCAATGTTAAACTTGCATATTTTTGTTTCAACGTTTTGGATGGTGGAGGTTGTGTGAAGCAAGATATTACACTCTGGTCTCGCCCTCGGTCCGTTAAAATCCCCTAAGAGAATTATTTCCCCCCTCAGTGAAGGCTTCCAAGAGTGTAAGTGTTGATTTAAAAAATAAAAAAAAAACCTTCCTGACCTGACTTCGGACCATATATTGAGGCCACCGTCATTTTCTTCAAGCCAAGTGCCAAATTTATAAAGACATAGCAACCCTCCTTGTTGGTTTTTGTTCGAAGCACTTTGATGTGTGGACCTGGCCACAGTGCGATCAATACCCCAGCCACCTTCCCTTCCGCATTTGCTCGTATTATTACCCGGTATCTCTTCAGTTTGAATTTGTCGGTCTGCCTGAGAGATGCGTCCCTTAGAGCGCCACCAAGTCCGGTTAGTACCGCCCCAAGAGGGATTCTAGCTTCCTGCGCTTTGCTGGCGCATTGAGACCCCTAATATTTATTTAGACCATGCAATCCTGAACATTCCACTTGTGTACTATGCTTTGCGGACCCCCCCCCCCTACATCCCCTCAGGCCAAGCCACCTCCAGCACTGCCACCCACCTTCTCGGTTATCCAACCCATGAAGCGTGTGTCAGTTGAGGCTTTTGCTGCCACTTTCTCAACCCAACCCCCCCCCGTTCCCCCCCCCCCCCCGTCCCTCTTTGGCTGGCTCACATCCTGACACAGCCCTCTCCATGCTCCACTCTGCTATATCTGATACTTTTGATGTTCATGCCCCTGTCATGAGGATCCGCTTGAAGCCCAAAGCCAAGTGCAACTCCTGGTATGACTCAGACCTCGTCACCCTCAAACGCAAGTGCAGGGTTGCTGAGACGAAATGGCGCTTCCGATACATCCTCTGACAAACTGGCCTGCCACCTGCTCCAAAGGCAATACTGCCTCTATGTCCGCACCAAGAGGAGAGGTCACATCCAAGCCCGTTTCTCTGCGGCATGTAATAACTCTGCCAAACTCGTTAAAATCTGCAAGGAACTGGCCTATCCTGCTGCAGTCTCTACCTCTTTCTCACCCCTTCCAGGCCCTCTGCATGGCTCTGGCTTCTCGTTTAATCTTTTTTCTCTCTTTCTCCTCACCCCTCTGCTCCCTGCTCTTCCTCTGGCCCTTCTTCGGCCACCTCGCCTCCCTCCTTCTCTGCCTTTCCCCTGTTCTCCCCAGACAAAGTTTCTAGACAAGTCTGATCTATGAAAGTCTCATCAAAACAGGTTCACCCCTGTTCCTCCAAAACCATCAAGGACCACATTGACACCCTGGCTCCTGCTCTGGCTGACTTCTGTAACCATTCCTTCGCCACTGGATTCTTCCCTCCCTCCCCCCCCTGAAGCACTCCCTTTTGCACCCTCTTCTTAAGAAATCCTCTGCCTCCATCACTTCCTTCCTGGACAAACTCCCGGAATAGCTGGCCATCTCCCAGCTTAATCTTCACACGGAATCTGTTGGTTGTCTCCTTGATAAGATATGGCATTTATAACGCGCCTATACACAAGTGTTTCAAGGCGCGACGTGGCAAGGGAGGAGGAACAGAGGGAAGACCTACATTGATTCTACTAGGCCAGGTGTCATTCATATTGCACAAGTGCGTGGAGGGGGAGGCGGAGTGGACAGTGCAGTACATGGGATAAGAAAATAAATAACAATAAGTAAGGCCAGCAGATGGAAAGCGCAAGGTAAGTGCAGGCATCAGGTGTCAAGTGCTGGTAGTGGGACTGTGAGGATACATAGAAACGGTCCCCAAGTTAGAGTGTTGCCAGGAAGGCAGTGAAGGAGTGCGATTGGCGGGGGAGGCGACTTGGGCCCGAGATCAGAGGGTGGCCAGGTAACCAGTGCAGTTTCAGTGTGAGCCAGGAAGAGAAGAAAAAGCAGAAGCAAAGAGGTTTTGAGGTGCTTCCGGAACCGAAGATGATTCTCAAGTTTCAGGGAGGCAGGCAGGCTGTTCCAGAGCGAGGCCACAGCCGAAGAAAGAGATCTGCCACCAACTCGTTGCTTGGAGAAGCGACTTACCCTGAGGGAATTGGAGGCAGATGAGCGAAGAGCTTGAGAAGGAAGATATTTAGGAAGAGAGAGTTGAAGGTATTGAGGCCCCAGAAGGCCTTGTGGACATTGCAGAGGGTTTTGAAATTAATCCTAGCAGCCACTGGGAGCCAGTGCAGAGATTTCAGTGACTTTCATCTCCTGCATTTAGATCCGCAAAAAGATATGGATGACGGTGTGTTAGGGAGAATTCTCATTTCTGTGCGAATTGCCTTCAACCTTGGAGACCCCCAGCTCTTTTGCTGGACTTTAGGACTTTTTAATTTTAACCCTGGACTGAGTGAGACCTTTTTCAGACTCTCGTATTTTGACCTGATTTGGATTATGTTTCCACTGTTTTTGGAGTCTAACAAACTCCATATGCATCTACTTTTTGTATGGTGACACACAGCACCTTCAGTGCAGTGTCAGAGAAATCCTTTAGATTTCTCATAAGGTTTAAATAACTCTTCTTGTGTGAACTACTGTTCCCAAGAATAGTAAAGTGAAATTGACTTTACTTACATCTTTAGCTTTGTAGGTCCAGCACACACCATTTTATGTGGAGTGCTGGGGGGTTACTTAGTAGCCCCGTATCCTACCCACTCACTTAACCTTTTTCTGGCTGATGGCAGTGGTTTAATTTTCCTACCATTGTGCTTTCTTATTGCAGGCCGAATCCTCCACTCCAGTATAGCACCCATGGGTGACCATTTTGACAAAATGGCCCGGTCTTCTTTTTTCACCATTTTCTGTTTGTGACGTCTTTTTTGTGTTTTACTCTGTGCGCCAAACCAGGTTTGAGCCCTTTTTTGCCTTTGGCGGGCTTCAGTACTGAAACCAGCCTCTGGCTCCAGTGTGTCTGCAAGGGCAGGAAGTGAGGCAGGTTCCCAGAACTCTCATGTCCTTTGTCTTTAGGAATGCCTGAATGCACCCAGTCCTGATTGGCTGGCTGCCTGTCCTTTTAGGACAAGCCACCCTGCTGTTTGAGTGACAGCTAGGCTCTGCAAGAATGGGAGCAACCTGCATAAAAGGTGAGGGTTTAGGGACTGAAGACAGTCGACCACTGGGAAGAACAACCCGACGAAGAACCATGAACGAAGCTTGCTGCATCCTCCTGGACCTTTGAATTGCTCGGGAAGCCCTACTGCTCTGCTGAAACTCCTTTTTCTGATCGACAAGAGAAGCTTTGGAAGGGACGACTTCTTCCCTTGTGTTAGTGGGGGCCAACTAACCCTAAGACTAACTCCACTGGATCATCTTCCCCAACTGGCTGAACTTCTTTGCTGCTGCAGGAACCGAGTGCCAGGGGTCGAGGAATCCGTAGTCTAGTACAATGTCTGCAATCCTGCCAGAAGCTTTAGGAGTCTCATCAGGATCCTCCAGAAGCAGGGCAACCAGAGCTCAAGTCCCCTCACAGAGTGCAGGACTCAAGGACTGAATGAAGCCCAACCAGTGTCCAGGATCCAAGGTGGTGTTGGTTACCGAGCGCTGAAACTGTGGTGTTGCTGATCTGAAAAGAGACTGTAGCTGCTGCCGCAAAAGTCCTCCAGACGTCCTTCCTCTTGTCCCCACGACTGAAGCCTAGGAACCCAGGATGTGCATCACTGCAACCAGACAGAAGCCACTCTTCTAAACAAAGCTACTGTTTCGACCTGAGGTACTTAGTTCAGTGTCTTTAGCTTTGCTCTTCTCAGTTGAGACTTGGAGTAGCTACTTTTTTTTTTTTACTTTAACAAACTCTTACTCTCCCGTCCCCTTTCCTCCATACATGTGGAACATTCCCTCTTTCGGGATGGGACCGGAGCACTTTTGTAAAAAGCATCAAAACTTGTTTTGTCCTTCTTTCATTTTTACCCGGTGCACCGCACATGGCCGTGACCCTGCCCTCCTGAGCTCTGTCCCGCGCATTGCCCTTCAGTCCTTTTCTCTGCACGGTCGGAGCTGGACACACTTGCATCACTGGGAATTTTTTAGTTTTTACTCCTGTTCTTACTTCTTGCTCCGGTTCCGCGGTTGTCTAGTCCTCCGTCTATGCCGGCGCGTCTGGGATTCGTGTCCTGTTCTTCATGCAAACATAGTTTCGTAGGGGCGGATCCTCATCCTGTTTGCCTGGAGTGTCTAGGCCCGGAACATCGCTGGGGCTCGTGTCTTTATTGCGACTCCCGTTCGGTTCTGGCACTCCAGCGTCGTCTTCTTCAGTGGGAGGTGGTGTTCCAACGTGTTCCTCCACCGCATTTACAGCTCTTCATCGACGAGAAGAAGAAACGCCCGGTAAGTTCATTAATTTTTAGGGCACCCGGCCTGGGGACTGCTTCCTGGGGTCTTCGGGACTGGGAGGGGCTTGTGTAGCTCTTCTCCCAGGGACATCCCTGAGGTGTCCCGCAAGTGGCCTAATGGGCACACCAGAGCATCCTCTGAGGGCTCCCGTAATGGGCCTGCCAAAACCAGACATTCTTCTGAGGTACCACTTTGGGGGCTAAAGTTCAGCCCAGTTCTTCTGCATGTTTGGATAACTGGGTTCACCTTGAGGTCTCCATTTCTGGAGCTTTCCATACCGAGTCACGACTTGAGGCTCCTGTTAAGGGAGCTAAATGTCCTTGGTTGAAAACCGAGGTTCCTCTTCTTGGGGCTAAATTGAGTACCGGCAGAATCGAGGGACCTTCTTTGAAGGTCTTGTCAGTGAGGTCTATTCCTCGCCCTTCCCACGCTCTGCTTGTGGGTACCGATTTCTGTCGAGGGGGCAAAGAAGGCCGTCGCGCACCACAGGCCTTCAAGTACCAGCTCTGCCGAGCTTCCTGCACTGGAGGCTAATTCTGGGGCAGTATCGAGGATGTCAAGTAAACATCCTAGATCTGACGGCACCAGCTCAACCGAGGATCCTTGTTCCAAGGTTAAAATGCCACCTAAGACGCCTGACTACCCTGAGGAGACAGTTTTCTCACTTTCTCCTGTGACGCAGTTCTCCTCGGGTGTTGACTAAATGGCAGATCAACTTCTGTGGTCCACGTGGCCATTTTGGATACCTCTCTTACAGCAACGTTCATGACGGCTTGTGCTGGGAGCATTTCCTTTGGGGCTGAGAAGTTTCTTTCCACGCCATGTGGACAAGAACCCGTTCCGCCCTTCAATAGATTGGCGTGCTCAGGCACTGCTGTCTCATACAGTCTCACTTCCTCCTGGTTCGGCACCACTGATTTCCGTGGACCCAGCCTGCGGTGGGCTGTCCTGGCAACCATCCTTGTTGCATTCATGGGGGTATGCCCCTCAAGAGCAGCCTCTACCAATGCCAGCACCTAGACCTTCATCAGAGGATTTTTTTTTGGGAAATTTCAGATGCTCATGCACTCTGATCCCATGAGAGCATACGTTAAGGGCCTTTTTAAGGAGCTGTACCCCAGTCCTCTGGTACCACATATGCAGGTCCCGGTGGTGCCCTTCCTCCACCTCTGCTTGTCGGACTTCCTCCAGCGCTTCCTCCTCTGCCTCAGATAGACAACACTTTGAAGCCTGAGGCACCATGTGCAGCATATTGGCCTCCTGTTCCTGCTTCACTGGATGAGGACCAGGCGGACCAGGACCGCGATGAACAGCCCTGCTCTATCAGAGCATTCCATGACTGGGTGCTGGAAATGATGAACTTGCTTGATGGCTCAGTACCCGAGGCCCCCGCTCCACAGGAGGGGTTGCTTTTGGGAGCCTTTACCTTATCAGTGCAGGAGCGCACCTGCCTGTTCCTCCAGAATGACATCATGGCTGAGGCCCGTAAGGTGTGGGACAAACCTCATACCGGGCTGCATCTCAACAAGAGGATTGACGCTCGATACAAGCTTCACACCTTGGAAGATATAGCCTTGTCAGCTTGCCCGCTCCCCTCGTCAACGGTAGTGGCAGCTGCCACTCTACATTCCAAGCCGGCATCTGCATTCTCCAGTGTAGCGGCTCAAATCCTCTCCAAGGAGGATAAACTTTGTGACGCCATTGGCAAGAAAGTCTCTTCCAATTCTGCGCTCCAACTTCGTCAAGCTACCCCCGAGTTAATCCTGGCAGCAGCCAATCTTAGGTTATGGAAGGAGCTAGCTGATTTCCAGGAGTGTATCCCTGCGGACAGACTGGACGACTTCAAATCTGTGAACAACTCACGAAGACTAAGGCGAGTACTTATACCGTCAAGTCTTTATCGGTCCTGGCAAAAGCTCCAGCTAAGGCCCCTTATACACAGAGGCCTGAGTCCCAAACTCGGCCCTTCTCTAGGTTCAGGGGGTTTCAGGATCGCTGTGTGCGCCG
Organism: Ambystoma mexicanum; assembly: GCF_040938575.1. Classification (NCBI taxonomy): domain Eukaryota; kingdom Metazoa; phylum Chordata; class Amphibia; order Caudata; family Ambystomatidae; genus Ambystoma; species Ambystoma mexicanum. Next base: position 492,950,551 of record NC_090936.1, on the reverse strand, counting down.
ATATGAAGCTTCGGTTGGCGGGCCCCGCCGTAAGCAACAGCGGCAAGGTGGCCGGTTTTTCTCTAGGCCATCTGCCTCCTCTCCAGTGACAGGTAGTCTCCCTGCCGACAAATCTACTAAATTATATTTTTTGTCGATCGCATGAGACTCTGGTGGGAGAATGAATCTAGTCTCATCTGGTGGTGTGGCAGACATCACCGAAGACCGGTGGGTTTTGTCCATCGTTCAGGCAGGCTTCCGCTTGCCCGTCGCCCCTACCCCACCCTTCAACCTTCCCTTGCAGCAGACTGGGTCGCCCTCCCTCAGAGCCGAGGTACAGAACCATCTAGACCTCAAAGTGGTGGATCCTGTTCCACTCGGGGAGCAAGGGGAGGGCTACTACTCCAGTCTGTTAAAAGTGCCGAAACCCAAACAGGCTGGCCTGCGCACTATCCTTGATCTTTCCCACTTCAATTCTCTTCCCCAAGAGAAATTCAAGATGATCACGCCTTGCCAAATAAAGTCCTCTCTTCAGAAGAGCGACTGGCTCAGCGTAGTGAACCTTCAGGGCGCATACATCCACATTCTGATATGGAGCTTGCATCGGAAATATCTGCAGTTCTCCCTGGGAGAGGAAAACTTCCAGTTCCGTGTGCTCCTTTTTGGTCTCAGCTCGGCGCTGCGTGTCTTTGTGAAGACTATGTCGGTCATCGCAGCTTTCCTCAGACTGCACAGGATTCATGTATATCCATATCTGGACGATTGGCTCCTGCGCAGTCCTTGGCCACAGACGGCCTTGGCCCATTTTCAGTCTCTCCTTCAGCTCCTGTTCCATCTTGGGCTGTCAATGAATTGGCAGAAATCTTCTGACGGCCTCTCAAGACCTGATTTTCCTGGGTTTCCGTTGGAATACAGTCAGTACCAGGGTGTTTCTAACAAGGGACAGGATTGCAGACCTATAGACCACGGATCTGCAATGGTGGTCTTCGAACAGCAACCTTTCAGTGGGGGCCTCCTTTCAGGAGCCCTGCCCACAAGTGACACTTACCACCGACTCCTCCCTTCTGGGGATGGGGAGCAACCCTGGGTCACCTTGAAGTTTTCGTTCTATGGACACTTCAGAGCATGCAGTTCCACATCAATTATCTGGAACTCCAGGCTTTTTTTTCTGGCGCTCATAGCCTTTCAACCATCGATCACCAACAAAGTAGTCCGTATTCGCACAGACCATTCTGTTAAAATGTTTTACATAAACAAACAGGGTGGCACCAAGTCACCTCTCCTTGTGGACCTAGCCATACAAGTTTGGGACTGGGCCATTGAACAAAAGGTTTGGCTCCAGGCTGTACACATTCCGAGTCACATCAATGTAACTGCAGACTCAGCTGGCAAAAAAACAGGAAATGTCTTCATGCATCCAGGGATGGCCTCGGAGCGTCCTCCTTGGGAGACGCACTTGAGATTCCGTGCACAACATGAAGGCTTATGCTTTTCCTCCATTGCCTCTGATTCATCGGTCGCTCTGCAAGCTTTGGATTGCATTCTCCTCTTCATAGCTCCTTGGTGGCCAGCCAGATTCTGGTTCACGGAACTTCAGCATCAGGCGATTTCTTCCTCTGATCAGATCGCTCTGGTGAAGAAGGTTGGGAAGCAGCAGCAATCACCAGCTGTGGCACCCATCCCCACAATCGTTGAGCTTGGCAGCCTGGTTCCTGAATTCAAATCCTCCGCGCAGATCAATCTTTCCGAGGACAATATGCGCATTATCCAAGCGACCAGAAAACCTTCCACCAGGGATCAATAAATGATATAAATAAAATATCACGCTCCTGCACAAGTGTTTCAGAGCGCAACCAGGCAAAGGGAGGGGAACAGGGGAGAACAAAAACAGCGAACTTACTAGGCCCAGTGACATTTAGAATGCGCAAGTGCATGGGAAAGGGAAAAGGGGGACTGTGCATGGAAGGGGGAAGAAGTGGAAAGTGCGGAACAGAATAAATATTAAGTGAAATAAATAAAGGCGATAAACAGTGGTAGTGCAACCAGCAAGTGGCAAGTGCTAGGTTAGTCAGGGTATATCTGGTAAGTGCAGAAGAAAAGTGGGTGGGGGTCTGTATGGATATAGACCCCAGTTCAAGTGGTGGCCTGGAGGCGGTGCAGGAGGGTGCCAGGGTGAGCAGGTACCTGGGCACAAAGGACGGAGGGGGACAGGTGCACGGTCCCGAGAGAGAACACATCAGCAGGGGAGAAGAGGGGGGAAAAGGCAGAGCCTAAGAGTAAGGTCTTGAGGTGCGGAACCAGAGATGTTTCTCCTCAAGTTTCAAGGTGGCAGGGAGGCTGTTCCAAAGGGAGGGCCCAGCCGAAGACTGAGATCTACCCCAGGCATGTTTCTTTGAAAAACGACTGACCCTGAGAGAGTTAGAAGTAGAGGAGTGAAGGGCTCGAGAGCAAATATAGGAGCAAATGGCTCTGTTCTTGCCACTGGTGCTTAGCTAAACAGTTTGACTCCAGGCATGCTACGGTTGACACTGTTCTATCTTTCATGTCTCACCTCGCAGCTACAGTTATTCATTCTCTGTTTTGCAGAACTTACTTATCGGCCATTGCAGCCTACCTGTCCACGGAAAGTTGTTCTTTTTCACTGACTAACCTGGTAAGACATTTTGTGGGTGGTCTTCACCTCTTTTCGCCGGTGCGCACCCCTCATCCCAAACACAGTAGTGTTCCACAGTAGTGTTCCCAGTGGCAGATCTTCCTGACGCTGTCCCAGCGCTTCCCACTTTAAAAGGTGTCGCAATCTAGCTTTTACCAGAGGGATATTCATTTGATGCTTTGGTTCATGGCCTTTGTTGCAGGGCATACGTGTTGGTATTTTTAGTTACGGGTTGCTTTCCTTGCTTGGAAGATGGTGCCAGATTGCGGAAAGTTCTCACTTTCAATAGCCTCCAGTGCAAGCTCTGGGTATGTTTATGTCCCTTCTATGCCAACAGGCCTATTACGGCACCCAGTAGCCGCAACGTTCCCTTACGATGGCCAAATGGGCATGTCGTTGGGTACATTGCTTTCCCACTATCGTGGGTTGTTTTGCTTGTAAACGCTGTAAATGTAGGATGTCTGCCAATCTTAATTGTTTTTAATTTCAGCGGGGCGTGACGCGCTGCATATCAGTGTCTCTCTGTTTCTCCCACAGTGACGTTTGAGCGCAGTTGTTTTACCCCTTCGGTGTTACTTCCACACTCTGCCACCATGCAACCCTCTACTCCACTGTGCTGCGATCCGAGGACCGGCATCCATGGGGGAGAGTTGCCAAAGAGGGACCGGCAAGGTTTCTGTCATCTATCTTTCCATATTGCAATAGGCAATGGCATGTATGCACTGCAGTTAGTGCATACAGCTCTGAGTTTCCCCTTCAATCTATGTCAGGGCTGTTAGGTTGTTTGCGTGCACTGCACAAGTCGGGCCACGTCCAACTTTCTGTGAGTAAGTCGTGAGTTAGGTAATATCTTTGCGATGCGCCGTTCCCTTATATAGTATCCCAACTGTTAATGGGCCGGGAGATATTATGCCGACTTTCTCCCCTACTGATATGATGATCGGGACACGAAACGGCGAGGTGGCAAGTCTGACTTGCAGCTCGATCTCTCTCTGCACCCATGGGATGCAAGTCCTGCGGTATCTGCATACAGTAGCGAGGTTGCTCGCTCCTCCCTGCATCCTTTCTCCGCTTGAAAGTCAGCGGCGGATTCCAGCTACACCTCTCCCAGTGTATGTTGTTTCGCTGGTATCAGTAGTGTTCCAGCACCTGCAGACTTCAGGATACGATGGCTGCAGCACAATATTTTGCTCCCTGCTAACCTTATGAATTTACGTTGTGAGTCTGCACCATTAAGGATATTTTATAGCTCAGGATTGTGCCTGCGGCGGAGCTACACTATCAGGCAGCCATTTCAATCGCTGCTCAACAGCGCCGCCTCCCCTCTGAGTACCTGGGGATCTCTACCAAAGATTACTTTTTTTGCTTGAGTATTGATTTCAGATTCATTTTTAAATTCTTGCATTACGTTCCAAAACTCGTCCTATACCCAGATAGTGGGTTTATGTTAATTAACTGTTACTGTTTTTTGCTTACAAAGTGAGTTGTCATGTGTTAATTTTCACTTACAGTACTTCTAGTTGCCCAATAGATAATCCAGGTAATATCTCCTCCCTCCTGAAGTTAATACTGACTGCTCTCCCATTGCTACTACTCTAGAGAGATCTGGTCTTGCCTTATGGTTCATGTTAGGAAAGATTTCTCTTTTAGAAATTTTCCCCACATATTGGACTCCCAATCCTTTTACTTTTGACTTTGAATCTGTCCTGACTTTTTACACGGAATTGGAGCTTTCGTCTTCTCTTACTTGGCCTTCTGCTAATTTTGTTATGGGGGAACTGATCAGTCCTTCAGGCTATCATTACTGGGGAACTATGTTTCGCTTTTATTTTTAAAAAATATTTCTTTTTACTTTTTCACAATGCACACTACATCTTACAATGCATTGCTGTGGGGATACTTTTGCATCACCCTAGTCTTTTACACCTGAGATTTTTGGTTACTTTTATGTGCTGTGACAAATCCCAGGGTATCGTCACTGCTCCCATGGGGCAAGCCCCTTCCCATGAGACCAGGGAGGAAGGGCCGCTACATTATAGTTCCCCTGGGGGTGGAATTCAGAGGGTGGATCTCATGGGGAGGGAAACCCTCCATGGGATGAGTGATCATTATCCTGGAAGGATATGGTATGCATCCCCTCCATATTTGTCCCCTCACCTCACTCCATTCTCTATAGTTCCCCACAAGCCTATCTTTGTAGGCTAGGAGACCCCATATACACAAACCACACAGGGACGAGGAAGAGTGAGAACTACCCAGTAGGAGTGCTTTATACAACTGACACGAAGAAGGCTGCGCAAGGTGGAAAAAGACCACGTGTGACGGTTTCCTTTGGAGATGAAAAGAACCTTCGGCAGTGTTGGATGCTCTGCTCCCCCTCCCCAAAGGAACTAGCCTAGCAGACCATTGTACAGTCTGTGTGATCAGGTCACCCAGGCAAGAGTGCTACTGGACGCACCCCCTATGGAACACGTGGCAATAAGATCACAGAAGTTGCAGAGGTGTCAAAATGTATAGCGTGGGATAGGGCAATTCCAATATACCCATAAGGCAGCAACAGTGTTAATACGATGAATACACAAGGTCCTTACCCTTTTCAATAGGCTCCTGGTGTTAAAGAACTCGAGTGACTGATCCTGATGATTTTCCTAGTAGTAACCCTAAACTTAAATACCTATAAGGTAGAAATAAGAATATGTAGCGATCAGGATACACAGGTCTGTGCTAAAGTGGAAATGCACAGTTGCGAGACACTGATCCCCTGAACAAGGACTTAATACAGCGGGACATCAATGTGATCGCTAACGGGTGTAGCGGCGTCTGAAATCACCCAGACGCCACAGAAGTCCATTTCTAGATCGGCCTGGACCCCATCTTGGGCAGGGGCATCCCATGCCCTGCAAACAGGGTGGCGTTTGTGTCCTGCTCTTGGGCTGCACAGGTAAGCGTGGTGGCTGCTGCAGTGGCCACCGATTTCCTAACTGCACCCCCCACACCGCCCCCAAGAGCCCTCCCCTGTGGAAGAAGGGGAGCGGGTTTGCAAGGATACTTGTTGTGGAATCATTTAGTCAAACGTGGTGCCAGAACATTATGGTGAGACAGCCAAGAACGTTCCTCATTTCTAAACCCCTTCCAATGAGCCAGGTATTAGTCTTACCCTAGTACCGTGAGTCCACCATGTACTTCGTACTTGTCTTGGGGCCCCACTGCAGGAAGTGACGAAGATAAGTCTCGGGCATACTTGCAAGACTGAACTGCCATCTTCAGAACGGATATGTGGAAAACTAGATGTATCCTCTAGTGAGAGGGTGGTTCCATTTCCATAACCACCGGATTAATAATACGGGAAATGGAGAAAGGACCAATGCATCGTGGCCTGAACTTATTGGAACATGCAGGTTGTTTGATGTGCGCAGTAAATAACCATATGCGATCACCCTTCTTATAAAGTGGTGAGATTACTCTCTCCCTGTCTGCATAAAGCCGCATATGTTCTGGAGCCAAAAGCAAATGTTTTTTACTGTTCGGGATTCCAGCGGAAATGCATTGTCTGTTCTTTGACTGAAGGCACCTTGTAATCAAAGGTCATGACCATAGGAAGTGAAAGGGGATGGTAACCGTAAGAGGCATGGAATGGGATGCCTTGAGACATGGTACAAATCATTGTACTCCTTTTCCATGACGTAACTTCTCGGGTATTATCCAAGGGCTTGATTGGCCCGCTCGCTTGTCCATCTGTCTGCAGATATTGCGCAGATGAAAAGCGATGTTGAATACCCAGTCTCTTGCAGTCCTGTCTCGCAAAGGTGGAAACTAATTGCGATCCCCGGAGAGTGATCAGGACTCTGGGTACACCATGGGAATGTGGAGGATGAATTGACCAGCAAATGCAGGTGCGGACAGCACCTTTTTAAGGCAATAACATTTGCTATTTTTATAAATGAATTGACAATCGTCGGGATGGCTGTATGCCATTTATCAAGGAGGAGATACTAGATAAAGTCCAGGGAACACGTGTGCCAAGGACCCAGAGCAACAGGAAGATGACGTAACAGTCCTGGGGTTCGTTGTCTCAGGATCTTGGTGGGCGTACATATTCCACATACTTCTACATAGTCGATGGTGTGCTTTCTCAAGATATCCCACCAAGCAAACGTTTGTACTTTTTCCAAGGTCTTTCTAGCTCCAAAATGACCGGAACCAGTAGGTCACGTCACTATGACCATAAGATTTCTTGACTAACTCGTGTAGACGAATACAACCTATCTTTGTGAAGCAATAGCCCTTGGTGCTGTACATTATCCTTAGTTTTACAAAGGAATGAGTCTTTGTCTAGACTAGCATATTCCTTCCTGTGTTCTTCATATGAGGATATTTTGGGTAATATGGCACCAATAATTTAATCGGTATGAAGAAAATGAACCCCTTCCATCTCTTCATCAGTTTTATAGGCTCGGGAGAGGGCATTGTCTTTGATGTTCAAATGGCCTGGTTTGAAAGTTACAACAAAATCGAACCTGCCTTAAAAGTGTATCCCAACGGTTTTTACGTTGGTTCATAGACCTAGCTGTTTTGAGAATTCCCAGATTCTTGTGATTAGTCAAAGCCATAATAGTGCGATAGACGCCTTCTAACAGATGTCTCCAATGAAGGAAGGCTTTCATAATAGCCAAAAGCTCTTTTGCGAAGATATAAAATAGTTCCTCTCAGTGGGATGAAAGATGTGAGAGTGGTACGACAGGGGGTGGTTTTCCTTGGTATTTGGATTTGGACCGTTCGGAAGGCAAAATCGGAAAAATCCGTTTCCACAATATGAGGAAGGGTTGGATAGGGATGCCTGAGAATCGGGGCAGTGGTGAATTTCCTTTTAGCATCTGGAAGGCCTTTTCAGTATCTGGGTTCCATTGGTAGGGTTGTCTTTTTTCAATAGTCTAAATACAACTCTGGTAGAAGAAGAATTTGGTGGGTTTAGCATACAGATGGCGTTGTCTGAAACGTTGCAATACGTCTTTTATATGGTGTACATGGAGCTCATAGGATGTTGAAAAGATGAATACGTCATCAAGGTAAATCACAACCTATATATTGAGTATGTCTCGGCAGATATAATGAAAAGAAAACTGAAAAACTGCACGGGCATTACAAAGGCCATAACAAGATATTTAAAGTGACCAAATTTTGTCTTGAAGGCGGTTTTCCATTCCTCGACTTCAGCAACCCGAATCAAATTATAAGCCCTTTTTAGGTCTCGTTTGCAATAGACCACACTGTCTTTAGCCTGATCCAACAATACTTGGATGAGTGTGAGAGTATAGTGATTTTTAACATTAATGTCATTTAGTTGACGGTAATCCAAACAAGGTCTGAGCACATCTTCATCTTTTTTTAGGGATAAAAAAAGATGGGTGCCCCTGCCAGTGACGTGGAAGATTATCTACATAAAGAATAACCGTTTCTTTCTCAGATAATGCGTAGATCCTTCCGTACGGTATCCTGGCATTGGGAAGGAGTACTATGCGACAATCATAATCCCGATGTGGCAGGAGTTTATCCGCTTCGTTAGTGTCAAAAACATTGTTGAATTCCCTGTATTCTGCAGGTATCTGGTAGAGAGTGACTAGGGCTTGTTAAGACGAAAGGTGTACTACGGTAGGAGCTTGAATGTAGGAAGCATAGACTAAGTTCCCTAGGAACAAGATTAAGGCCATTGAGATCCTTGAAACGCGAGTTTCTGGTTTTTCCAGTCTATGGAAGGATTGTGGAGTTTCAACCATGGAGTGCCAAGTGTAAGGAACTCATGGTGGCAACAGTAAAGACAGACGCAAGTGATCACAGTTCAAGGGTGTTTATTAATTTGAATATGCAGGCTGGAAAAACACTTAAGCTAAAATGGGAGCAAAATACGACCATCAAATGAAAAAGAAGGCAGTCCCAGTGGTGTCTTGTCAACAAAAAAAAGGGCCTATACTTATTGCCAATCTTTACAACAAAATACCAAGAGTGTGGGATAAGGTTCGCAAGAAAGAAAAGTATCCACAAATGATAATTCAGGATGTGTAGCCGGGGGTCTCCCTTCCCCACGTTTTAAGCACTGGATAAGGTGAGACTTCTGAACACAGCATACTCTCAAGCTTTCCCAGCACGAGACAACAGTTCCGTTCTCAGCTATCGGGATCTTTGGTGGTCAAGTCTCTTGCCTTCGAAGACCTGATGTAGACCAGAAAACAAACAAAAAGTTCCTTTCCAGATGGATGATGGGTGATACTTTTCACCCCTGGAACCACTCTTCCGGGGTCAGATCATACCAGCGATATAAGGACCTTTGTTGTTAATGCTTCCGAGGCTCTATGTTCAGAATAACAAAATAAGTTTCTTCCTTATGGCACTTGGGGTGGGGTTCTTCACCGTTGGGACCCCCTCTTCCAGGCACAGACACCTCTAGATTCTCAGCTTCCGTCAGTCGTGTTCACTTTGGCTTTCCTTGCTTTCATGAGTCTTAATGTCTTTTTAAACAAACTGTTGACGTCCCTCTGTCGGGTTCACTCTTCCCAACTTTTGTTCCACTCTTCAGGATTCTTCTCCCTTAGCTTTTCAATGGTTGGTCGGTCGAAGACTTTAGACGGTACAGAGTATTTTGCTAGACCACTTTGACCTTTTCTTATGGCTCTCCTAGGGCCTTCAATAGTTAGAACAAATGCGGGATCAACCAGCGTGTCTCGAGTGAACACCCACATGGTGCCTGGCCCACAATGTCTATAGTTCTTGGAACTCTCCTTATTTTGCTACTTCGCGGTTTTCATTCAACACAATTCGGTTTCTTATCGGCTCTCCGCTTAACTCACCAGTTGTGATGAACCGTTTAGCTTTTCTTACCTCCAGAGTCCAGGGCAGTACCACGGTAGCAGGCGTCCTTTGCGGTCCTGCTTATCGGCGTAGGCGTGCTCCATGTACCATTGACCTCTGCTGCAACACACCTTGGCTATTGTTGGCAGTCTTACACTTCCTTCTATGGAGACTTCGCGGGTCAGGGACGGAAAGGGGAAGGTTGCTTCGCTCTGTTACCCCTTCTGTTCTCGCCACCTTTCTCCTTCTCTTGAACTGCCATGCTTGATTAGCTGTCTCGTTGTGCGGCCTGCCTTGCTCGTACTGTGCTGTCATGCTCCACCTTTTAACCCTCTGGTGAAGTGAAGGGCCGTCTGGTCTGTGTGGTTTTGGTCAATTGCCTGATTTTGCCTGACCCTTGTATTGGGACGTGTCCGGTAAACGGCTCTGGTGGTAGTCCGTTGTCTGTGGTGTGTGAAGTGTTCATGACAGAAAAGGAGGGGGGCAGTGTTTTTTGTGTATCCTACATGTCAGGATGGGCAGAAGTTGTTGAAAGAAGGGGATACCGTGTCTCACCCGTCCGTGTCCCACTTACACTGCCCGAGGACACCCCCCCCCCCCAATCCAGGTGATCCTCCCTCATTGGTCCCATCCCCAGGAACTGGATCCAATAGGGGTGGCTGTGTCCTGGCCTCCTGGATCTGGATGACAGACCTGCAGGGATTAGTCAGGGAAACGGCTCAAGGTTTCTCATACAAGTATTATCTGGAAATGTGGAGCTGCAATTGCATCGAATTCTAAGGTTTCTTTCTGGTATTGGGCACCATGGTCATTTCTTTGGTATGTAAAGAGAATTGAACCTGAAATAAGTGGAGAGCTGTCTACCGACCATATAGGTTCAGAGGTGTTTTTATGTCAATGGCACTCCATGATTATCTGCAAAAGGTGAGGTCTATAAAGTTCCTGGTAGAACCGCTTTCGATAAGGGCCAATATTCGTTCCCATTTCTGTGAATCGAAGTAAAGATCCACCAGAATAAACAGGTTTTGTGGTTGACCTGGCATGATTCCCAATTGAGGGAGAGGTTTGGGGTTTTCCATGCTTCGAACCATTCTTTTGTGACAGTCCCTCACAATATGTGTGGAATCCGCACAATAGAAGCAAAGATCAAGACGTCTCAGCCTCTCTCTCCTCCATTGTTACAGGGCCTATGGTGCTCCCTAACTGCATGTATTTGCAGTGTCCTTTTCCATTCTTGGGGGTGTAATGCCCACACAGTATCCAAACAGTCTCTTCTTGCCCTTTCTTTCCGTGGCTCTTTGATCCATTCTTATCATCAAAGAAATATACACTGCAAGGGTGTCAGGAGGTTCTACCACCAAACTAAGGGAGTCCTTGGAATCATCTTTCAGGCCTTTGCAGAAGATGGTGAGTTGTGCATCTTGGTTACCGAACCTTTAAAATGGGATATGTAGGTAAGAAAATCAAATGACCCTTGTTTGATTTCCAGCAATTTGTTACGAACGGCTTGGACAGTGTATTGTCGATCAAGCATGAGCTGAAAGGTTCAGAGGAACCTATCCTACCCAGTTAGTCGGAGACTGTTCTCCTCCACATAAGGAGTAGGCCTGGCTAGAGTAGTCTTCTAGATAAAGCAATCTAAACAAAACTTTGGCTTGATCTGATGCAAACTACTGAGGTTGGTTAAGATAATTAATCCAACTTTGGGTCAAAAAGGATTTGAACTCCTTAGAGTCCCAAGTATTTGTGAGGCATGGGGGGGGGGGGGGTGAAGGGACACCTGGGATTTCACCTGGAGCTGGCAAGGTTGCGGGTCCTGGGATGGATTTCCTATCGGATTGGGTGGAGGTCCCTGATCCTGTACCCCAAAGTGGTCCATGGGAGGCTGATTTCTTAGCCATCTGATGTACAGTATTTTGCAAGGTAGTCATGGATTGAAAGAGAACCACATTCTTGCGGCGCGAGGTGGTCGCCTCGACTTATAATTTCCGTGACTGCTGCTGTCAGTTCTATTCGCACACCATCCATGACTTGGAAGGGAGGTATACGGTCTCGCAATCTCCCCCTCCTCAAAGGAACTAGCCCAGCAGACTATTGTACCGTCCAGGTCCCCCAGGCAGGAGTGCTACTGGACACCCCCCCCCTCACCACCCTGGAACTCGTGGCAATAAGATTACAAGAGCTACAGAGGTGACAAAATCTATACTGCAGTGAATACACAAGTTCCTTACCCTTTTTCAATAGGTTCCTCATGTTCAAGAACTCCAGTGACTGGTCCTGATGCTTTTCCTAATAGTAACCCTAAACACCTATGAAGTAGAAATAAGAATATGTAGCAATCGGGATGCATGGGTCCGTGGCAACGTGAAAATTCAGTTATGAGACACTGTTCCTAATAACAGCATGCTGTCGGGCGTGACGACACGCGTCCCGCCAGGAAGACAATGTGATCTCTAATGGGTGCTGCAGCGTCGGAAATCCCCCCCCCCCCCCCCCCCCCAGATGTCATGGCAATCTGTATCGAGGTTGGCTCAGAGTCCATCTCTGGCTGGGACATCCCATGCCCTGCAAACAGGACAGGGCCTGTGTCCTGCTCCTGGGCTGTGCCGTGCCGCAAAGCGTGGTGGTGGCTGCTGCTGCCAAGGCCGTCAATTCCTAACACGACTGCAGAACCAACATACACAGTACAGTCAGAGTCCAAGCAAAACATAAAAAGGGAAGGAGGACTGTGCACTACGGCAGATCCTCCCTGGTAGTACTGAAAGCTGGCTGGAGACTCGCTGAGGAGAATAGGGAACACTGACAGAGCCTCGCGGAACACACATTATGTCAACAGTAATCCAGGCTGGAGAATCTGAGGTCTTAGAGCAACTTGAAACTGGATCACGCAGTCGGAGCCGGCGGTATCCGCGAGGAGCAGGGGGGGAGAAATATACAAAGCGGGCATATGAGAAACATTTCCTGGCAGGTTATTTTAAACTGGGTCTGAGCAGAACATGCAACAAACCTGAGAGGGGGGGGGGGGTCTGGGACCCAAATGAAACTGGGGAAGCCCCACAAGTACACTGCATCAGGATCTGGAACCCACATGGAGACGGGGAGATCTTGCAAGAATAGAACAGAAGGGTCAAGGACCCATCAGTTTTTAAAGAAGCAGGAAAACCAGGAGCTGAGGCCCACAGCAAGTCGGGATAGCACCAAGGCAGCATAACACCAAGGTAGCATAACCGGGTTGGGGACCCACACAAAATTGATGGAAGAGGCAGAGCAAGTCAGGGAGATCCTGATGCATCCCAGAGGCGCCTAGGACCGACACAGAAGTTAGATACAAGTGTGAGAAGTGATGATAAAGGGTTGAGGACTTAGTGATAAATAGAAGATAAGAGCTACAGTCAAGTCTGGCAGGATAGTGAACCTGACTTCATAACACGTTTGTGAAGTGGAGAAAGAGAAACGGAAGGTTTGTGTTTTTTCTACAAAAATTGAACATTTAAGTTGGAATACAGAATGAGAGAAGCCTCCTTCTGGATGAAGGATACCCCAGTTTTTCTTTAGTTAGTTTAGCGTGTAAGATACAGAAAAAGCTTTGGACCCCGGATGGTGGAGATATTTTGTTTTTTTGGACATCCTGACGGAGTCCTTGGTTTTAAAAAAAAATATATTTTTATTAACACTTTTTTAAATTAACAAACGGATGCCATGTGCCCAACACTCACTTTACTCCCCATGCCACACTGATATACTCCATTATTAAATCAGACTGCCACATTTAATATTTCCAAGGTCATACATGTGCCGTACAGTAAAGCTAATTTGTATGCATTGTTAAATGGCGGTTTCTAATCCTGCCTCCTAACTCTTCGTATGTACTCATGTTCCTACATGCGTCTTCTTACCGGTTATGGCTTGGTTCCGGACATGGGTGAGGCACTTCCATGTTTTCAGGTTGTTGAATCAGAAAGTTTGTATATGCATCCCACATGCAGCTAGCGTTACACCGACCACAGGTCAGCGACCCCCACACGTTTTCCATGTCTATGCACTACAGTAGATGAGCCCGCCACTGCAATATTTTAGGGCTCCATTTCCCTCCTGCCTTTTAGCCAATGAGTAGCAGGCCAACCCCAAATGCACTAGGCAACTGGATCTCCTTGGTATATCCTAGAAGGCCTATTGGTGGCTCCGGGTCTGTTGTCTGTCCTGTGACGCCACTGACTGTGTCGAACACCTGTCCTAGTACTGATGTATGATCGGGCAATCCCAGGCCACATGGAGGAAATCCGCATGTTCTGCGCTGCATCCAACTCACCTCCCTGAAGAATCGGGGAAATATTCCTTCAGTTTAACTGCTGTGTAATAATACTGATGTATTTTTGATTTTTTTTTTTATTGTATTTAGTTTTTTACAAAACTTTTTACAAATCTTTGTCATTGGGTTACATCAAGTATTCGATCAGAAAGAGACAAAAGAAAAGAACCAATAAGAGCAATGAAAACAGTAAACGTAAGAACAGCCAAGGAGAAGATTGAAACTACTGCGGTTCTCAACTGATGATCCGCATTTTTAAGATTCAAACAGACACATTGCTTCCAAAAATGTAGAACATCAAAATATATAAAAACATCTAGGCTTCTACACAATAATAAAACCTCAAACGCGTTTCATCGGTCTCTAGCTAGTAGTCTATCAAAGTAGCTTACTGTGGCGCACGTCAACATTTTATTATGACTAACTAAAATTGACTACCAATCATCCAGGTTGTCATTGAGAGGTGCAAACTCGCCCAGGGCGACAGTTCGTTCAGAATTTAATGTTAAACAGTTCGCCACTGTGTTTTAACAGTTGCACATAATTACTGCAATATCGGCATACGTTATTTAATGTTGCTTTGTCTTGTTTCTGCCAGAGAGTTTCTTTTGTCGGTAGTAAATTTAGCCGTACGTGGAAAAATTGGTCACCATGATATCTCGAGGGAAACTGTCACAAGTACTTTGGAAGTAGGTTTACCGGTCGTATAGTGATGATTGATATAGCTGATTTTAGTTTCGAGTGACCGTCTAGTGTCATGCTCCAGTCACGCTGGGTCACCTTTTTTTTAATTTTTTTTTTTTTTTTTTTTGCACAATTGTTTGTGTGGAGTAGTTCAACAGAAGCTCCTATGTGAGATAGATTAATTAAAACTTTTAACACCCACTCTTTTAAAAGTCCAGTGTAAGGTGCACTCAGGTCTAACTTCAAAATTGTATATGGGGCAGCTTGATCATGTTCAGACATTTTCAGGAACAGGGCAAAAATTTCCATAGTACCATGGCATTGAGAGATTCTAGCCCCAGTTGATATCTGACTGCCAAAATAGAAATGTACGATGGAAGACACACCTTCCTCCAAAATATTCCTTCGGGCTGGTTCCATATCTTATAATTGATGTTTAATCCAGCTCCACTGCCAAAAGTAACAGTGGGTACGACCTTCTGAAGATACAATTGGACCACTGGCAAAAATGTGAACTTTCCATATTCACGGTGCAATAATGATGTATGTATTTAAAATGAATATGTTTCAATCGGGCGTTGATTGCCCTCTTGCTGGTGCCCTCGCCACAATATCTCCATATGTCTTCCGGGATCTCCCGCCCCAAGGTTTTATCCCATTTCCCCTTCGGTGTTTCCGGCCTCTGCCTTAGATTGAAGGCAAATGGTGTACAATTCTGATGTCACCTTGCAGCCTATAGTGCTGCTTAGCACTCTATCCAGCATGTGGGAAACCTGTGGTTGACCGGGGAATGTAGTGAACACCTGTTGCAGACTTGCTTTCAATCTGTAATATAGGAATATGTCCAACGCCGACAATGCCCCCTTCTCTTTCAGACCTTCCAATGTTATAAACTTCCCCCGGGAATAGTTCACCAAGGTATGACGCCCCCAATCTCCTTACAATGGCTACAAATCTCGTGCTGGACGTTTCTCATTATGGGGTCTAGGTTATTTTTGGGATCCGTGATAAATATCACCATATCGTCTGCATATAGTGATATTAACACTGTGTGGGTGTACAATTTAACCCTGCGATACAGATCTCTCACTTTTTCGGCAAATGGTTCAATCGCCAGCACGAATAGTAGCACTGAAAGAGGGCACCCCTGTCCTGTTCCTCTTTCCAGCGCCATGGTAGGCGTCCGTTGAGCATTCACCCTCACCCGGGCTGTCGGCCGTGTATATAGCAGTTTGACCATGGCGATATAGTGTTCGCCCATCCCCATTCGCCGCATCACAGAGAATAAGAATGGCCATTCAACCGAATAGAAAGCCGTAGTGGCGTCCAGTAGAGTGGCCACAACAGAATCCCCGGGTGTCACTGTCGCAGTCAGCCCAAATATTCTCCGAAGTCCGTACGATGTGGACCACCTGGGATGATGCTTGCCTGGTCTGCTTTAACCATTACTGGCATGATTGGTGATAAGTGAGATGCCAGGATCTTGGCATAGACCTTATTATCTATATTGATCAGGGAAATAGCACGGTAGGAGGAACAATCATTACTGGGTTAGTCCTGTTTCAGTAATACTACCACTACCGCCTCCCTCAGCCTTTCCGGCAGCTGTCCTGCCTCTAAGCTGTGCTGGAACGTTTCCAACAGATGGAGACCCAGCGCATCTGCATAGTGCTTGTAAAATTCCACCGTGAACAAGTCAGGTCCTGGCGACTTCCCGTTTGGCAGATCTTTTATAGCGTTGAGTACCTCAGCTAGTGAAAGGGGCCAATTAACTAGTCTCTCTGGTCATCAGCGCACAAATGTAGGGCCACTTGGGCCAGACATACCCCTCGATGTCCGCATGAGTAGCGTGGAATTGGGAAGAATACAGATGGCTATAGAATTTGAAAAATTGGTGTACTATCTGTCGCTGAACCGGTCCTATCCTTGCTTGTCTGCTATGGCATGGACCCTGCTACCCAGTGTCCGACCCTGTGTATTCCCCTCCCCGTGTTGGCGAATATTGGTTAGGTTTCCAATGTACTTAACCTCCCTGAGTGCTATGGCTTGGTATTCTTGTAGTGGCTTCAGAATTTCAGCTTGTGCCTTATTTGTCTGAGTTGGATTTGCTGTCTACAGAGTGCACATGCAGCTCTTTGGCTGCCAGCTCTTTCCTGTTATGCCAGAGGATCCCTGTTTCTTTGGATATACATTCTCCCCTTATCACACATTTAAAGCCTTCCCACAGAAACGCAGCAGACTTCACCAATCCCGTGTTTATCTCGAAGAAGGTGTCAATTGCGACATTAGACTCTTATGGAAGACTGTATCCGTGAGGCCTTTCCTTTTGAACCGCCATGGGGGTCTCCCTCTCTGCCGACACTGCTGTCCCAGCGCTAGTTTCACAGGAGCGTGGTCCGACGGGGTTTGTGTCAGAATCTCCACTTCTCCAGCATTGGATCTTTCATGGATTCACATGCTTAGAATATTCCCCATTGTCAGACTGGGACCCCTCGGTACACATATATAGCCTTTTCCTATAGGAAAACTTCCAACACTTTTGTGTCCTATCCTCGTCCTTTTAGGACCCGCCTACGCATGCTCAGCAGGCCGTCCTGGTACAAGAGGCCCGCCCCCGCGGTTCCCCTTCAGATTTCAACCGTCTCCAAAGTAGTGGGATCTCCTCGTGTTGTCTTAATATTTTGTACTAGGTTGCCTTATTGGATTTCGAGTACGATATGTCCTCTGTATCAGGAAAAGCGCTGTTCCGTCCATGCGCGACGTGTGGCTTGAAAAAGGTTTACGAGGGGGACGGACATATGGATTGAATATATTGCCTCCACCCTCACCATTCGGCGGATGCCTGCGACATATGCAAGGGGTTTTCTCAAAAAACCCTCAAAGACCGGAACCGACGCCTGGCGGCATGACTGAATGAGGGTGCGGGGGCGTACCCCCCCTCGGAGGTAGGCTCCACACAGTCGGCGAAAACATCACGCCGCGCGGCCTCGTTGGAACCACCGGCGAAGAAATCTAGACCGTCGGAAAAAGAGTCGTCTGGAACTCACTCCACTACAGACACCTCATCAAAGAAATCATCCTCATCAAAAAAGCATGAGAAGGAAAGGAAATCCTCCTCTGGCGATCACCACAGATCGACCACGAGTCGAGAAAAAGCGGGCACAGTGTGGAGAAGGCGGGACCGCCAAAACCACCTGCGAAGGCGTCGTCGACGGCGATCCAGTCACCGGCCGCCTTCCCGCCACTAGCTCAAGGGGCATCCTCCGTCCCGTCGACAATGGCGTCGACGAGAGCCTTGTCGACGGGGGTCCTGCAGGAGGCCTGGAGGCCTGAGGTCTTCGACCCTACTCCCCCAGAGGCTTTGCTACAAGAGCAAGCTATGTTGCCGTCCTTGGAGGATGAGAGCGAGAGAGTGGCTGGCCCAGCAGACCTAGGGCTACGAGCGGCTGCCAAGTCGTCGACGAGAGCATCCGTTACCCCTCTCCTCAATCCTCAATCGGTTTTGTCGATGGATATTCTGTCCTCGCTTCAGTCCTTGCTACGGTCGTTGGACCAGCGACTTCCCCAGGCCAGCCTGCCACAGTCACCCGTCGACGAGCCGGGCCCGTCCCGTCAACCGTCGCACCCACGCACGCCAATCCCAACACTGGCGCAGGAGGAAGGTGAACTGCCAGATTCGGAGTCGGACAGGGGAGCCATGTCAGAGGTCTCTTTATCCCCCTCCAGGGATCCTACCTGGGAGTCAGAGGCGGAGCTAGAAAACCGCAGAAGCCCAGCTCACCCGTCGCCTCCAGACGACATTGCGTCATTCCATTCGATGATGGAGAAGGCATGCAAAGAATTTGGTCTGTCCCAGGAAGAACAGAAAAAGGACTGTTTTTTGTTCGACCACATGGGCAAGAGAAGGAGGTTGGTGTTCTCGATACCGATACTTGACCATGTATGGAAGGAGTGGTTGCAGTCAATGAGACACCCATTCTCGGAACCAGCAGTGAAAGGACGCCTAGAAAAAAAGTTTAAGGCTCCAGAGTCTACACCCAAGTGTCTATCCTCTCAACCAACACCAGACTCGGTGGTGTCGGCGGCGGCAGCGAGGAAGGCAAAGGCGCAGCACAAGTGCACGACTCCACCCGAGAATGAAGCGAGACGCCAAGATGCCTTTGGCAAGAAGGTGCTCTCCGTGGGAGCGACCACAGTAAAGGCAGCAAACTCTCTGGCAATTGTAGCCAGATACGATGGGGGGATGTGGCATAGGCTGGCTCCACTGCTTGACCATCTTCCGGAACAACAGAGGAAGGCGGCGATGCTACTAGTCCGAGAGGGCGAGGAAGCCTCAAATCATGCAATAAACATTGCGGTGGATCTTGCTGAGTCTGGCTTCAAGCAAGTCAATAATGGGGTCGTATTACGTCGACAGTCATGGCTGAAGTGTACCTACTTCAGACCAGAAGTACAATACAAGGTCTTAGATATGCCCTTTGGGGGAGACCTTCTTTTCGGTGAGAAGGTGGACGAGGCCCTAAAAGGGATGAAAGAAGATTCGGACACGGCACGTTCTTTGGGTGCCCTCCAGAGTGGCAAAAGCTACAAGTCTTTTCGCCCCTTTAGAGGGGCTTCAGGTAATTCAAGATTCTCTTCGGGATACAGATCCTTCGCCAGATCGGCTTACCCCTCCCAGGGATACCGACGTGCCTCACAATCGGCTAACCGTCGACGAAACTTCCAGTCTTCCAGAAAACAACCATCATACCCATCGTCGACGAGAGACAAGCAAACTAAAGATCAGCAATGACGTTCCACAACCCGTTCTGGGGGGGAAGAGCTTCAGCGTATGTCGACGAATGGGAAAGGATAACGACGGACTAATGGGTGTTAGACACTATAAAACACGGACACTCTCTTCAATTCAAACACAACCCTCCGCAAATTCCACCTGCGTTCACCGCGCAGTCCCATACGAAGGCACTGCAACAAGAGGTTACACTCATGTTAGCGAAAGGGGTGATAGAATTAGATCCAACATCACAGAGAGGCCAAGGAGTCTACTCAAGATACTTAGTCGTAAAAAAGCCGAACGGCAAATGGCGTCCCATTCTGGACTTACGCAAGCTCAACAAGTACTTAAAGAGCCTGAAATTCAAGATGCTCACTCTGCAGGAAGTAATCCGCGCAGTTCAAAAGGGAGATTTCCTGGCGTCCCTGGATTTACAGGACGCGTATTTCCATATTCCAATGTGTCGGAAACACAGGAAATTTCTACGTTTTGTAATAGGGCGAACCCACTACCAATTCACGGTTCTTCCTTTCGGGCTCAAAACCTCCCCCAGAACATTCACAAAATGCCTGGCTCCAGTGGCGGCCTGGCTAAGGAAGCAAAGCCACCATGTATACCCATACCTCGATGACTGGCTGGTAAGGGGATTCTCCCCAGCGTCGACCAACACAAGTCTGCAAGCCACCATGCAGCTCCTACAACGGCTGGGATTCGCCATAAACTTTGAGAAATCCTCTCTGCGGCCATCGCGAACGCTGGTATTCTTGGGGGCACAGTTTGAGACTCAGCTAGGGCTGGTGAAACCTTCTCTCGACAGGACCTCGAGACTCATTCAACAGGCGGCCCGGCTACGGCGAAACAACAGGATCTCAGTGAGAAAGTACGTTTCGGTCCTAGGGGCCATGGCATCCTGCATCCATCTGGTGAGAAACTGCAGACTTTTCATGAGGCCAGTCCAAGAATTCCTCGCAGACCGATGGACACAGGCTCAGGGATCGTGGTCGGACAGAATAACCGTCGACGACAACAAGCTACTTCGGACCCTTCAGTGGTGGCAGAGCTCCCACAATCTGAACAAAGGTGTGCCCCTACAGGAGCCGGAGTTCCAGAGCACCATAGTTACGGATGCGTCCCTAACCGGATGGGGAGCGCACATGGGTGCTCTCCAAACGCAAGGTCGCTGGTCGCCAACGGAGTCACTCCTACACATAAACGTACTGGAACTCAGTGCGGTACGATGGGCCTTGAAGGCATTCCTACCAACCATCAAGAGGTCGCGGGTGCGGATACTGACCGACAATACAACAGCCATGTTTTATCTGAGGAAACAAGGAGGGACACGATCAAGGACTCTCTCCATAGAAGCCCAGAAAACATGGCATTGGGCATCGAAGCACGATATCTCCCTCGTGGCTCATCACCTTCCAGGAGTGAGGAACTGCCAAGCCGACTCCCTCAGCAGAAACATGGCCCAGATACACGAGTGGGAAATGGACACGGTTCACTTGAAGAAAGTGTTCGAGAAATGGGGCCACCCCCCTCTGGATGCCTTTGCGACCAAAGAAAACAAGAAATGCGAGAAATTTGCAAGCAGGTGGCCCCAAGAGGGTTCGCTGGGGGAGGCTTTCTCCTTCCCATGGACGGACATGTTCATCTATGCTTTTCCCCCGTTTCCCCTCATACGGAAAACAATACAGTGGATACGCAGATACAATGGCCGGGTGATTCTAGTGACACCATACTGGCCGAGGCAACTGTGGTTCTCAGACCTCCTCCATCTATCTCTGGAACATCCCATAGCGTTTCCGAAGGTCCCGTACCTTCTATCCCGGGACAGAGGCACGGTGTGGCATCACGACCCAGACAGTCTCAATCTTACGTCCTGGCTCCTGACTTCTCGGAATTCGGGGCCTTAGACATTTCAGAGGAATGCCAAGAAATTCTGCAAGCGGCTAGAGCCCCTTCCGCTAACAAATCCTACTCCTATAAGTGGCGAATATTCTGTGAATGGTGTAGTAAACAGCGGGACCTACAACCATTGTTGGTGACGCCGGAACAAGTTCTACCTTACCTGCTCCTCTTAGCAAAAAAGGGATTGTCCCCCTCACCGATAAAGGTACACCTGGCAGCCATCTCGAGGTTCACAAGGAAGAGGCAGTCGTCTCCTCTATTCAGTGACAGACTGGTGAAACACTTCATGCGGGGTTTATTTCGAGCCTTTCCCCCGGCGTGGAGCCTCAACACAGTGTTGGCAGGCTTGATGAAACCACCTTTCGAGCCTATGGCCACATCCGACATGAAATTCATTTTGTGGAAGTTGGCATTCCTGATAGCTATCACATCAGCCAGACGTATCTCGGAACTACAAGCGCTGGTCGTGGACCCGCCCTACCTAAGATTCTTTGAGGACAAGGTAGTCCTGGCGACTAACCCTACGTTCGTCCCTAAGGTGCCAACGGTATATCACAAACACTCATCCGTGGTTCTGCCTACTTTCTTGCCACTCCATCGTTGGCAGCAGAAAAAACTCTTCATACCCTGGACGTTAAGAGGGCTCTGAAATTCTACCTACATCGCACACAAGACATCAGGGCTACTCGGCAACTGTTCATCGCATATGGTCCGTCGACGAGAGGTAACGCCATCTCGAAACAGGGATTGGCCAGATGGGTCTCGTCGACGATTGTTTTTTGTCACTCTAAGGCCGGAAGGCCACTGCAAAGACATCCTGGAGCCCATTCTACAAGGTCGATGTCATCCTCAACAGCGTTATGGGCCAGAATTCCGCTGACGGACATATGCCAGGCTGCGGCATGGTCAGTGCCCCACACGTTTACCCGCCACTACTGCCTTGCCAGGTAGCATGCGGATGAGGTGCAGATGGGAAGAGCTGTCCTGCGACATCTGTTTCAGTAAAGGTAAGCTCCACGTTGTGGAGAGTGTGTTTCTACCTTTGATGACAGTATACTCTCGGTGGGAAAGGTTATATGTGTAAACTTATTACTGCTGTGCATATGTGCTGAGTAGTAGGGTGAATGTACGTTACATTGCATTCTCACCACCGTCTCAAATGTTACTGCTATACAATCTATTCTAAGCATGTGAATCCATTAAAGATCCAATGCTGGAGAAGGGAATAGTTTCTTACCTGTAACTCCATTTCTCCAGCATTGGTATCTTTCATGGATTCACGTGCGCCCGCCAAGCCTCCCCAGGACAGCAATGTATGTGATTTATAAGTTTAACCCTTCCTACTTTGGAGGGGCCGTAATCTGAAGGGGAACCGCGGGGGCGGGCCTCTTATACCGGGACGGCCTGCGGAGCATGCGTAGGCGGGTCCTAAAAGGACGAGGATAGGACACAAAAGTGTCTGAAGTTTTCCTATAGGAAAAGGCTATATATGTGTACCGAGGGGTCCCAGTCTGACGACGGGGAATATTCTAAGCATGTGAATCCATGAAAGATACCAAAGCTGGAGAAATGGAGTTACAGGTAAACTATTCCCTTCCTTCACTTACCCCAGTAGCGAATGAGATATCAAAAAGTAATCCAGCCTCAATGCCGAATTATGTGGTGCTGAGTGGCAAGTGTATTGCCGCACGGTCTGGTTTCTTAACCGCAACACAACTGCAACATCCCATGAAACGGTCATGCCTTGTAGCCGATTGGTTCCCCTTATTCCCTGACCCTTGGCTTACCCCCGGTTCGGTCAGGTTCCATTAATGCGTTGACGTCGCCAGCCCAGATTATTTCTCAAGGTGTAATTCCCCTAGCTGGCAATACACCCATTCCAGTGTTTCCGTCGCATCCTGATTAGGACCATAATAGTTGATTACTGCGTAAAGTTTGCCCTGGATGGTGCCTTGGAATATAAAGCCTCTCCTCTCCCTGTCCTATCCTCCCCATTTGTCTGCTGGATGCCAGTCGTGCTGCGTATTAGGGTGCTCACCCCCCTCGCATATGATGAATATGAGGAGAAATAGCTGTGACCTCCCCATGGTTTCCCAAATCTAGGCTCAGACTCCGGTGTTAAATGAGTCTCTTGCAGGAATGCTATCTCAATATGGTGACGCTGCATATAGAGTAAGATCTTCCAGCATTTCATGGGACATTTCAACCCCATGACATTCCAGGTGCAAAGGTTAAGAGTAGCCATCTCTTTAGCTTATGTATGAAACATTCCATGTAGTGGTACATTCTGTAGGCACTGCTCGGGTGTGAAATTTAGTAAGGTTATTGGCTTCAGTGTACCAAGTTTCCCTCCCCTCCCACTGATGACCCCAATGCACCAGTGCCCCTTACCCCCACCGACAACCCCAACTCGTCAGTGACATAGTCCCTTCCCCAATCTACCTTCATCTTAGCGAGACCGCCGCCCACAAAATCGGATCCCACCTCCCTCCCCCCTGTTGAACACCCCAACCTCTCAGCTCCCCCTTGTCCCCAATCCTATACACACTCGAGCTTCCGCTTGGGGGGGGCAGCTGCAAGCCCGACTTCCTGTCACCCCTCCATTAATTCCTGGTTCCCCAAGTCACATCAAGAGCTTATCACAACTGCCATCAGTGTTTCGCCACTCGAAAGGATATATCGCCTAGTACAATGTCATTTGTTGTTCCCCCTTAATTGGGGGTTTCTCGGCTGCGTTCCCGGAAAGTTTGTGGCCTCTTCCGGGGTGTTAAAGAAGAGCACCTGTCCATCGTGTTCAAGTTGTAATTAAGCGGGGAACATAATTGCAGCTGTTTCTTAACTTCTATAAATGTCCTCCTCGATGCCTGCACCTTGTCCGAAAGTCAGGGAACAGTCTGATCGTGTTGTCTTTGTAGTGGACTGTCCCTTTTTCTCGAACACATCTCTGTCCTGATAGTTCAACAGACTGGCTATGATTGGGCAGGGTAGAGCGCCTGGGGTTGTTTTCTCCCGCTTGATATTTAGTGTGCCCTTTCGACTATGCACATAGCTGAGAACCCCTCAGGGCCCAGTGCCTCCTGCAGTATTTCCTCCACGATGGTCTCCATGTTTCTCCGGTCGATCGACTCCGGGATTCCAACTATCCTGATATTATTCCTCCTTGATCATGACTCCTAGTCTTCCTGATTATTGGTAAGTTCTTTCAACGCTCTTTTCACCTTAGTCAACTACCTGGCTGTGGAGGTGGCCACATCCTCTGTCGCTTGAGACGCTCCCTTCTGCTTCATCCTGCCTCTTTCTGTGTTTATCCAGACGGACCTGCATGTGGTCTACTTTGCAGGTGAGGGAATAGTTTCCCATCCAGGGATTGAAGGCTGGATTTTAGCTGTCTGAACATCTCTTTAATGTCCTGAAAGGCCCCAGTTGGGTCCCGAGGTGTTTCCTGGCGGCGCGTTTCCCGGGAGCTCTCCATTGTTCTGCTGGTCTTGGTCTGTGCAGATGAGTCGAAATGCAGTTTCGCCTGGTGCTTGCTCCCATTGCCGGATTTGGACATTGCTGGTAGACTGTGTTCTAGGTGGCTACGGTTCGCAAGTTCTGATGGCTCTTCTCGTGGAATGGCTTGGCTACATGGAGCAGGATTGAGTGGATGGGTGGCGACAGCTAGTTCTATCTGACCAGACCAACAATACCTCACTCCTTCAGTAGTGACCAGGATGGCGATCCCAATGTTACGAAGCAGTCCATTTTCAACTGTTTCTCCACTACCAATAATTGCCCAGTCATGCTCAACGTGTGGACTCCTGGATTGGCTCCTGGTTGGTTATTCTCAAAGCACTGCCTTTGCCGCGGCAGGCGCCTGTGGGTAGTCTCCGATAATAGCCCCAGGCATAGTGGCCTCAGCCGCTTTCTTCCCCAGGGATCTGGACGACTGCTCCCTTGCCTCTTAATGTTTCTGTGCAACTAGCTCCTTCTGTGTGTGGAGCTCTGTCGCGTGGAAGCGCTTGTGCAAAGAGTCATCTCCAGCCTATATGGTTTACTACCAGGGCAGATTCCAACCCGCTCCTACAGGGTCACCCACAATGTTACTCAACGTGGTGAGAGTGGAGGGCCTCTATTGCGTGCCACAGTGGTCACATTGCCTCACTCTGGGCGCCACCGATTAGCTTCCTTACTGTAGGTTGGGGGGAGCTGAGGCCTCCCTTAACCTAGCTCTTCTCTCGTCAAATTTCACTCTGCTTATCGTCCAACATCCTCTCCCTGCACCATCCGGGTGTCGAGTTGGGTGAAAATTGCTTCCGTGATGTGTTCCGTTAATTGGCGCTGCCTTGTTCCCAAGGTGAGGCGAGTACCAGCCCTGCCAACTGGTAACCCACGAAAAAGTCCCTGTGCCTCTCTTGGTCCCCTTCCCCAATTAGCAGAGGTTATGTCCGGGGGGGAGCCCTCTGTTCCTCAGCTGCACTGCACACTGGCTCAGTGTGTGTCTTCTGCTCTTCCAACATGTGGGGCCCCACTATAGTAAGTCAGCTGAATTATTTTCAGAGGTGGTATTCCTCCCGCGGAGTTTGGCAGCAAGGATCTTACCTTGGTCCTATCGGGACTCCTGGGCTGTTGCCTTCCACGCTCCTGTTGCGGTCTGGCACTGAATCACTGCTGTTTAAACAGGGCCCCGGATCGCCGTTGCCTCGATACTGGTTTTCTCCTCTCTTCCGGGAATCGGGAGATAGCACGTCTTATCTCCTTTTCTCGCAGACTGCTTCCCGCTTCGTTGCCAGGCTCCATGGGGCGGACGTCTGACTCTTTCCGTTTTTCAGTGGTCCTGTACGGCGATTCTCTATAGCCTCCCTCCCGAGCTCTTACCCCACGGGTCAGGGTTTCAGCCCCACTTAGTGTGGGTAGTATTATGGTCTTGCTGGTGTGCTCACCAAGACGCTTCTCCTCGCTTCTGCCGTAGTCGCAGCGTCCACTAGCCTGCACGGTGAGGAGGGAAGCCACAGGCCATGTGTTGAATGCGGCTCCTCCTCTTCCCTTAGTTGTCTTCAGCGTATTTATGGGCTGTGGCACGGTCACGGATTAGGGGTTCCCCGACCCTGATTTTTGTCGGGATTGCTCGTAGCTGATGGCTATGGCTTAGTTCTGCACAGTGCCGCTTTTCAGAGAAAGTTCTGACCTGGAGAACCACTGATAATGTTCCGGATTTGGATCAGGAGTGCTGGAGCTCACGGGCCTGCAGCCATCTTGGTCGGGCTCTCTAGCGGGAAATATAGAAATAGGGCCAGATAGATTTTCCTTTTTATATTACTTTTTAAAAATACTGGTCAACAAATATGCCACCCCTCCGTCAGACTCATACTTCTGCACCCTTACAGTGCCTAAAAACAAGCTGGTGGCAGCAAAGCTATTTTTACAATTTTCGTGATATTTCTAGTGTGCACATTCATGTGTGCCGCGTTTGGCTACTGAACGTGGCAAGTGCCCTGAAAGTGCCACACCACAAGATTTTCTTGTTTTTTGGCCCTATTGTTTGGCCTTTTTCCTGGTTTACCAGGTCAGGAAGTCCCATATGAGGTCATGCACTTGCTGGGAAAGCTGCTGCTTTCGCAGTCTAGGGATGCCTTTGTGTGTGGGCCAGTAAGGGGTGTGTGACTGTCTGGTCTTATTCCACATCCGTGGTGCCTGAAAGTCTTAAGTGTGTGGCATGAGTGAAACGCACAGTGGTCCCTGATTGGACTGCTGCTGGCTGTTTGAATGGTGCAGATCCTTACCATTGGTGAGTTTGGACTTGCTTCCAGCCAGGATTTTGGATAAGAGGAATTGTGCAACCATTTCCTCAGATCACCGTTTGAGCCAAGTATCCTGTGAAGAAGAGCAGCTGACTGAAGATCCGTTGACTTGCGAAGAGCCCGAGCATCCCTGCCTGCATTAGTCCAGGTGAAACCCTGCTGAACTACCGGATCTGCAAAGGCCTTGAGTGGTGCTTCAACCCTTGGACTGGTGGGACCAACCAGTCTCCATGTTTTCTCAAGGATACAGTCGTCCTGAGCCTTCAGAAGTGTCCCTGGAACTCCTGGTGGACTGACCAGCTCTCCAGTGGGCTACCTCGATAGAACCACGGCAGGTCGGCATTTGTCACCAGAACTTTGGTACTTGCCAGCTTTTGGTGTAAGTCACCTTCCTGCCAAATTTCAGCCTCTCACCTTCAAGGGATCCTGCTCTGGAATATATTTGTCAACAGCGACTGGAAAGACGCCTGCCGCCGGCTGTGTGCAGTAGCTGCCGCTGGAACTCTCCTTACCCCGTCTGGTGATTGTCCTGATGTCTTCATTGGTGCCTTGTGCATTTCTTCTTTGTCAAGAGTTGCACTTTGCTCATGGAACCGACTGGAAGAAACCTTACACCTGCAGCTCCTGGGCACCTCTCACTCGAACCAACGGTGAGAAAACCTACCTCCAGCGACCCGACCCTCTCAGAGTACGTCTCAGACCGGCTCACAGCAGGGAAAATAGGGTTTAACAACCATATCGGTGTATTTTGCAGCACAGTCAATGAACAGGACCCACACTGAGACATACCTTGCATAGCGTCCCTCGCACAGAGCTGTGATTTTGTCTGCCACCAGTATGTCCCAGACCCTAACCCACCAAATCTGCGCCATCTGCCCCTCAGTCGTCTTCCAAGTCTGGGGCGATGAATAGGAGATGCCCATCAAGGTAGCTAGTGAGGGGGGAGGAACACCCATTATCACCACTTGTGGGTCAGCGGGAAGGTCCAACCCAGTGATCTCCTTTATCTTTGCCAGCACTTCCTTCCAGAAAAGACCCACCTTAGGCCACACCATATGGAACAGGGTGACCACCGCACCGCAGCCCCGCCAGCAGGTGGCAGAGTAACTTCTGTCTATGTGGTGTAGCCTCTCAGGGGTAAGGTACCACCTACACCTATAGCAACATTTATAGGAGCATTCCCTGTCTGTAACGCACCTGGAGGACTTAAGCATCCGTCCCCACATTCTTAACCACTCCTCATCTTCTATGGGGACCCCACATCCTCTTCTCATTTAGACATATATGACAGGCACATCACAGGGTCGCCCGTGTCCATAAGCTTATACAGCTTAGATACCCCCCGCCAACCCTCACAGTGCCATCCTGTAGTGTACGCTATAAGACAGAAGGAGTTCTTGTCGCCCCTTCCCTTGTGTGTGAGTGAGAAGCCCAGTGCCTCAATTGGGTGTATCTGAAGCATTCCTATTTTTGTATATTTAAGGTGCGTTTACTTTCTTCAAATGACCATGGTCTTTTGTCTTTGCACAGCTGCCATATACATTCCACACCACCATTTTTCCATCTACAAAAGTCCTCCCCCCACCGCACCCCGGCTGGAAGCCTGGGTTATTCCACACTGGTGTAAAGGTCCCTCCCCTCTCCCCATTCCCCATCTACGAAGCGCCCTCCCTATGTAGTAGAGTACATTTGGTTGTTGAAAGCAAGGAGAAGCACCCCTCCTGTCCCAGTTGTTTCCCCTCCATATAAGGCAGCCATGCCAGTTCAACTGGTGACTGGGCTTGTTAGAGGAGTTTCCATTTTGGCAGCGAGGCCGGTCTACTCTGTGTAAAAGCATGTGAGATCTGAGCAGCTAGGCTGTAACAGAACAGGTCTGGGACCCCCCAGTCCTCCAACCCTTGCCGGCTTCACTAAAACCCTTTTGGATATCCGGCCCATTTTGTTCCCCCAGATGAAGCCTAAAATCTTCCCCTGCAGAGTACGAAGGTCTGAGTCCGGAACCCTCACTGCCAGAGCCAAGCTCACATAAAGCAAGCGTGCTATCAGGTTCATTTTGACCGTTGCTATGTGGCCAAACCAAGAGATCTCCTGTTGTCCCCACCTCCCTAAATCTCCGGTTAATTCTCCAAACAGCGGAGGAAAGTTGGCTTGATACACCTCAGAGTGTCTGCTTAAAATGCGGACCCCCAGGTATTGGATAGAATCTCGAGACCACTGTATGGGGGCGAGAGCTCCTATAGATTCCCTGTTTCTGGTCTTAAGGGATACGCCCATGCCATGGGATTTGCCGTAGTTCACCCTGAGCCAAGAGGCCCTACCAAACTCATCCAGGTCCCCCAGCACCACTGCCAGGGAGGCGGCGGCATCGCTCTGTGTAAGGAGGATGTTGTCCGCGTAGAGGGACACCATAAAGTCTGTGGCCCACACACTTGATTGTTCCTGCTGATCGAATGCGACTGGCAAATGGCTCCATACACAAAGCAAAAAATGGGGGGGGGGGGAGCGGGCAACCCTACTTTGTACCCCTAGTGATGTTAAGGCTGGCCAATGTCCCCCTCCATTCACTCGTAGGTGTGTGAATTGATTCTGGTAGATCGCCATGACTCAGTGAAATTCGGCTTAAACCCAAAGCGTTCTAAGACCCTCCTCAGATAACTCCAGTCTACTCTATCAAAGGCCTTGTGGGCGTCCAAGGCGATTAACCCCAAGTCTGGGCCCAATCTCACACCAAGCTCAAACAGACCTAGAGCACGCCTCACATTGTCCTGCGCACCCCGACCCGAGATGAATCCTGCCTGGTCCCCCATCTGTGAGCCGGTGCAGACCCCCCCGCCCCCTCTCCCGGCGGGCCAATATTTTAATAGTCCGCATTGATGAGTGTAATGGGCTTATACGAATCCCACATGGTTGTGGTACCCATAGACGGAGTGAGCCTACCATATAATTCTACCAGCAGGGGGACGAAAATGCTGCTGAATTTTTTATTTATTTTAGAGAAGGGTGCCAAAAAGTCATCCCAGGCTTTGTTTAATGATTTTATAGCCCACTCAACTTCCCGAGGTGGTGTTGGTGCTTCGAGACCTTCTTGATCCTCCTGCGTTAACCTAGGCAGATGTGCCTCCCCAAGTAACAGGCTTGAGCCTCCTCCAGTGGGAGCTCCCCCTTAAATAATGCAGAGAAATGTGCCTCCAAAATTTCCATTTTAGTGGTCTCGTCCCGTTGCAGCTTCCGTTCCGCATCCCTTAGGACCTGAATCGATTTCTGGGTCTG
The DNA here is from genome assembly GCF_040938575.1 of Ambystoma mexicanum. Taxonomy (NCBI): domain Eukaryota; kingdom Metazoa; phylum Chordata; class Amphibia; order Caudata; family Ambystomatidae; genus Ambystoma; species Ambystoma mexicanum. The sequence continues at coordinate 492,920,348 of NC_090936.1, read as the reverse complement.
AAGTTTATGCAGTCTGGCCACCAGCATCCGATTAGCCTGGTTCCCCTTGGAATAATAGTATTGCCTGGTTTTCATTATTGCTTGGGCCGTTCTATCCACCAAGTGTGCTTCTAGTGGTTTCCTTGCCACCCTCGGTGCTCGCAATGCTCTGCTTGACCCTGACTTCTTGTTTTCCCACTCAGCTTGGTCAACCTTCCCCTCAAGCCTCTCGCGGACCAATCACCTTGCTCTGGTATATGCTGCAGTCCTGCTGATAAGTCACCCCCTCCCCCTTATCACCGCTTTCATAGCATTACATACTGTATCCTGCGGGGGCGGACCCTTCTTTCTCCTTGAAGTAGTTGGATATTACTGCCCCCTATCAGGATGGGATCCCTAAGCGCTGGGTCATAGTTGCCATGGGCGCCTAGGTCTGACGGGTCTGTCTGCCACGGCCAGTGTTACTGATACAGGAGCATGGTCGCACAATGTGCGTATGCCTATATTCGCCTCACAGGCACAGTGTGCTAGGTATCAGTATTAAGTCCAGTTTTGAGAAGCCACCATGAACATGTGAGTAGAAAGCGAAATCCCCATCATCCCCGTGAGCCAACCTCCTTAGTCCACCAGCCCCAGCTCCAGGAGGAAAAGGTAGAACGCTTTGGAGTGTTTAAAAGTCTAGCTTAGTAGGTGGGAGTGTTTTATCCTCCATAGGCTTTGGGACCAGGTTAATGCACCCCCCACCAACCCTAAGAGGATCTGCCCCTCCGCAAATGATATCTTGAGCATGAGGCTTTCCAGGAAGTCACCTTGCACGTTAGGAGCATACAGGGACACAAGGGTGAATGCTCGATCGGAGCCTTAAAGCAGAGATATCCCCCACTGTGGGTCTCGGAGAACTCTATTTTTGTGATTGGAATTTGGCCACTTAACAAAATAGCCACCCCCCCCTCTTTCTCTTCCCTCCCGAGGTGAAGTATTGGTGCAGAAATTCCCTATTTCTCATGTGCCCTTGGTCTTGGGGCAACAGGTGAGTCTCTTCCAGGAACACAATAGACAGTGTCATAACCCTCAGTTTGCCCAAGATTGACTTTCTCTTATTTGGGGAGTACAGACCCTGGACATTGCACGTGCCCAAAGCTATTGTGTCCTCCATCCCATTTGCCCTTGCTATGTCAACCGCTATGGACCACTGGTTTTAAGGAAGTCTCCATCTTGCTGCCCCATTCTGTGTTTCATATCTCCCACTCCCCCATGATGATGGGGTCTGCCTCACAAACATTTCAATTTTCAATAATCCCAAACCCCCCACCCCCAACCACCAAACCAGCTGCAACATGAGCATCTGTTGAATATTGGGTCGAACTGTTGAGTGCCCGACTTGGAGGGCAGAAGAGCTCATCTTCCATTGGCATCCCACACCCCTCCACACCTCAGCCCAGCCTGTCGCTACATTTCCAACACTGGGAAACCTCCCCCGCTCCAGTCCAACCATCCCAAACCCTCAGGCACCATCCACCCGGGACCCCGAGAGGGAACTTGCATGACCTCGACCCCCCGAGGTCCTCCTATTTGGACCCCTCAATCGCTTCCCTCTACCTGCCTTGCACCATTTCTGCAGGGACCCTAACTCCGCCTCTCCATCAGGCTCTTCCATCCCCCCCCCCCGTCCCCAAGCACCGCCCCTCCAGGGCTCCCCGGGTTCAGCAGTCCCTCTGCCTCCGCTTTGGAGCGCACCAACCATCGGCTTCCGTGGTGGGTGAAATGCAGGGCGTTAGGGAAAACCCACTGATACGGTGTCTCTTTTGTGTAAAGCCATTCAGCCAGTGGGCGCACAGTGCCTTGCGTTTCATTAGAGTTGCTGCCGCAATTCCTGGTACAAGGAGAGCGACATGTTGCAAAAGACGATAGTTGCCTTGGGTCTAGCTGCTGTCGTTATGCGCTCCTTTAGTTGGAAGAAATGGAACCGAGTCAGAACGTCTGCAGGCGAGACCTAGTGTGGTGCGTCATATCCAGCTCCATGTCCTGGTCTGCCGGTGCTTTGAGAACGAAGCGAAATTAGTCTGCTACAAAGGCTGGTCTTCCTCATCCCTCACTGCGGCAGAGACGCCCTGAATGTGAATATTTTTCCTGCTGGAACGATTTTCCCCCTCCAGCTTTTCCTCATGGTCTCGCAAAGCGCCTCCAAATATTCTAGGCGCTTGGAATATTCCTCCACCGCATATGATTGCTCACAGTGTGTATCCTCCACCTCAGACACCCACCCTGTGTTCCGCGTCAGCAACTCTTTGGGGTTTTGGCCATTGCTGATGACATGGGGGTCAGAGCTCAATCTAGCTACATTCTCTGCTGGTGTATGGGCCTCCTACAGGTGGGCCCTGCTTTAGGAGCCCCCCCAGATGTTCAAGGTGTGGGCGCGGTGCCCTCCAGCCAATTCGGCCGGTAGTCTGTGCTGAAGCCTCCTTTTTACTGCTCAAGGCTCACTTTAGGCTTGCTGTGCTTGAGGTGTCAATACGATTCTGCCATTGGGGGTGACCTCCACAGGTGAAGACTTAGACGCCGGGGGCTGCCGGGACACAGCACCACAAAAAACCTCCTCAAACCTCACGCAGCCCCCGTGTGGCTCAGGAGCTCCCCACACACTTACTCCCCTTCAGGCTCCTGTTGTCGCTTCAGGCCGGTCGCAGCTATTGCATTAGGTTTAATACAAATGGAGGAGCCCCATGCTGGGCTGGTGTAGAATAGTGTTGTGGCTCCAGAAAACAGCCGGTGACGGCTCCCATCCGCTTGTTGCATCTCTTCAATCGTAGCCTCGGGGAGCCATTATGCGAAAGGGGGATGTCCACCCCCCCCCCCCCACTCGCCTCTCCCTCATGGGACACTAACCCGTTCCTCGCCAGGGTCCCCGCCACTCAGTGCTTCTCCAGGCCCAGCCAGCAGAGCTCAGCCCACAGCGCCGCTCCTGCGAACAGAGGGGGCAGCCCTCACCGTCGCCTGCACCTCTCACGGAGGGGCCCCCCCCCCCTGCCGCTCACTCCCCCCAACCCCCCCTCTCGCAGCGCTCTCCTCACCGCTCCAGACCAGGACACTGGTCTCGGCTCTCTCTCAGCCGCCAGGCACTCCTCCTCACCACCGGCACCCACGGCACTCCTGGTGAACCGCGGCAGACGCAAACAGGAATGCCCCAGTGCAGGACGCCAGGCTCAGCACCCGTCAGGCCTCGTCCAGCAGGCACTGCTTTGTCACGATGCCCACTCCCGGGGAGCCGGCTCAGGCCCTGCGTCCCCGAAAGCGGACATCAAGTCCCCGGGGAAGGTCCCAGCAACCCCTTATAGGGGCCCTTTGGACAGCGTCCTGGCGCCTATGGCGCCAGGCTCATAGAAAACGTCAGTCCTGGCGCCATAGGCGCCAGGCTCATTATGAAAGTGTTTGGGTGCACTTACCTGATGCAGACCATGCTGCAGAACCCTGGCCTCCTTGAGGCCTGAAAGGAACTACTTTACCTGTGGGACTCATTTAACACCCGGGCGTGGTCGGGGAAGGATACATACCTGATTGGAGGAAGGACACATTCTAGAAACTTCTTCCAAGGCTATTTAAACCACACCCGATCAGCCACACGTGCTTCGCGTTGTTCTGCATCTACCAGCTGGACGCTCACCGTGTCTGCTCCTGCATCTTGACTTCTGCCACACCTGCCAGCATCCTGAATCACCTGCAAGGAAGGGAACAAGAGAACAGAAGAAGGAAAAGGCCTCACCTGCTAAATCTGCATCCCAGAGACATTTCGCAGACAATCCTGAAAAGGAAGACATTTAATTTTAAAAGCACATTGCATCGATCGCTGCAGCGCCGCATTCTACTCACCTTTACAGGGCGCCTCCATGTTCAGCAGCGACCATCCGGATTCGCAGTCGCACCCCTGCGCCTAGGGAGAAAAAGACAAGAACAAAGGTGAGAGAAAGAAGGGAAAAGGGAAGCTAAAACTCCATGTCAAGACTGACCTGTTGGGTCATTCCCTTTTCATTTCGGGTCCGCGCCGCATCCAGGCATTTTCGGACCCCGCCCCTAAGGGGAAAAAGACATCAGCGTTAATGAGTGAATGAAAAGACATTACCAAAACACTCATTAAAGACTTACCTGATTTCCACAAGGATTTCACCGCTCACCTCGGGTCGGTGCCTGTTCCCCGGCATTCCGTACCCCGGCCCCTATGGGGAAAAAGACACTAGCATTAGAACATTAATGCATGGACACAAGGGGAACCACTTATAGAAAAACTTACCTGGAAGCCAAGCAAGTTTGGTTCTCACCCATCCGAAAATCCAGTGACATAACTGGATACCAACGCGCCCCTGCATCAGAAGCAGGATGGAGAGCTCGTCCTTCCAGACCCTAAGGTGAGACGCTACGGGGAAGCACAGGAGGGTGAGAGGGGTAAGTGGGAGGCCGATTGCATTACCCCGCAGACAGTTAACCCCCTATTCTCACCTACAGAAGGATACTTCTGCGAGTCAGACAAGCCAGATCTGGGGCCTGGTCCAGTCCGTCTTCCGAACCCTGCGCATCACCTTAGACGAGGTCACAGCAGCGCGAACCAGGCCAGCGCCCCCGTGGGAGTCAGGTGAGCGTTACACACTCTCCCTCAGCTAACACAAGGCGCGCACACACCCCACCCGAGGTGGCTTTGACCCGGGGCATCAATCGGATCCGCAGGTGGTCCTGGCTTGCTTCTTACTCCGCTGTCTAGTGTGTGGCCGCCATTGTTGGCCCGCCACGCGGCTCCTCCAGGACAGCTCGCAGCAGGCAAGTGCCAGCACCCCCAGGGCCAGCAAACCCAACAGAATGCAGCTGGCTAGAGGCTCATTCCTCCATTTATTTCAGGGAGCAGATCCCATGGAAGGATGTTTTTCCTCCTCCTCCGCCCTCTGGACGCTGGAGGCTGTCAAGTGGCCATCTTGCCAATGGCGCGCCAAGCCACGCCCCCCAAGAATATAATTTTACACATCAGTAACTTTGTTGAATATCTTGCGGAAAATGTCACGAACACAAAAACTCTTCCTACATCGGAACCTTTTCCTAAGAAGAAGCTTTGTGACTTTTGGGCAAAAGTCGCTACTCATAGGGATTAGACTTATAAAGTTAGGGTATAATTCTTGTGACTAGGTTCCATTCTACTGCATAACTGCTTTGTGTCTGTTGAATACGTCTTTGAATGCATATTGGAACCTAAAGGTGACTATATATGTTTTATAATTGTGTTATGTAATATTGTCACCTGCTTGTTTGATTTCCTAGTGTGTGTTTGGGCCTAGAATAAATACAGTATTTTTGTACTTGCCTGTCTAAATTGAATTATTGTGTGCTTCACTGTGTGGACTGACTGTGGGCCCCTGATCACACTCACACGCCCCTGAGAATAACCTTGACTGCTAGTTAGGGAGAATTCTCGTAAATGTGCTAATTCCCTTCACCTTAGAGACCCCCAGCAACTTTCCTGGATTTTGAGGACTTGATTTTTTTCCCCAAAGAAAGTGTGAGCCTTTTCTCCCACTCTCTCGTGTATTTGGATGTGTGTTTTACTCTTGTGTTCTTTGATTATGGAGTTTTATAGAACTCCATAGGCATCATCTTTTCATGTGTGTTACACAGCACCCTCAGTGCAGTGACACAGGGAAGCTTTTTAGGCTACCCCAAGGTTTAAATGCCTTCTCTGGGATAAACTACTGTTTCCCAGAGAATGTAAAGTTAATTGGACTTTACTAGTCTTTTTAAATACCTAGACCCAGCACATACTATCTTACAATAGAGTGCTGGACAGGTTACCTAGTATCCCCTATGTCTAGAAATTGATGTAGCTGTCAAATGCTACCCTTTCCTAATGAAATGGCTGGTGGCACTGGTTTTACAACGAACTACCATGATTTTTCCCGACCGCGAACACCGGTAGCTAAAAATCTCGGGAGCCATGTTTTTCAAGATGGGGCCTAAGCCCCCTTTGTTTAAACGGGTCCCGGTTTTCTTTTTTCACCATTTCTTTTTGGAAAGGTCCTTCTAGAGTTTGTCTCTGCGCGCCAAACCAGGTCCCTGGTGCCAGAGTGTCTGGGGTGGGCAGGAAGTGAGGGAGGTGCCCGAAACTCCCTGTGCTTAGTCTCTTAGGGGACCCAAATGTATTCTGGTGTGATTGCCTGGCTGACTGTCCGGCAAGGATGGCCACCCTGCAGGGCGAGTGGCAGCTAGGCTGGAATGAATGGGAGAAAATTGTTAAAAAGGCAAGTGTCTTTGACTGAAAGGCAGTCGACCACTGGAACGAAAGAACCAAAGACTAGCTGGAAGAGAGGATGGCTTCTGCAACTACTGGACCGTTGGTTTGCCTGGTGGAGCCCTGCTGCAGGTCCGACTTGCCAAGTTCTCCTCGACGGAGAAGCCCTTCAAGGACAACTTCTTCCTTTTTGAGTTGAAAGGACCAATCGACTCGTAAACCACCTGGATACCATTCTCAGAGCTGGTTAGGATTAACCAGGGGGAAGGACACCAGCTTGTGTGGTTGAAGAACAGCAACCAGAATCGAAGATTTGCCAATGTTCCAGACCTGTCTCCGTGCAGTGCAGGAGTCCCCTGACGTCCTCCCTCTTGTCCCCACGACTGAGGCTCAGGAAGAGCGAGATCTGCAGGAACTGCCAGGAAAACAAGTCTTCAGCTGCATATTTTTCTTCAATATAAGGTACTGTGAAAACCCGACCGAGAGAATTTGCCTCTCACTGCGAAAGTTCGTGGAACTTTGGCAACTTGGATGCCTAGTCAGCTTGTGACCCAACATACGAACCTTTCTTCCGTGAACAACTTCGAAGAACCGTGGCAAAGACTTTTCTGTTTAAAATACCAGAACCGTTTTTACTTATTAAAGACACTAACCCATTGACTTTAGCCTGCATATGGCCTACATATTACATATTGCATTGCATCAACTCCTCTGGTGAACTCAAACTATTTGCACTGTTTTAGTATAACTGTAATATTCACTTTATTAACGTATGCCTTTTTGCTCCTACTTTAATGCTATTTTGCTCCTACTTCAAGGGATCTCAACGGCTTAGTAATTATTAGTATTGTAGTATACTTTTTGTGTGATATTGGTTGTTTTACTAAGAAACTTTGAGTATAAGTGTCTGTCTGAATACTTGTCATTGTAGACCTCTATGTAACACCCTTACAAGCTCACATTCCCTCTTGAGATAAGCCTGATTGCTCGGCTCTCTACTAAAAACTGTGTGGTACAGACTTATATCAAAGGTTGGTTTTGCTTACACCTGTAGTCTTAGTTGTGTGTAGTGGTCCCCAAGGGTACTGCATACAAACTCTGCCTAACACTGCTCTCCTCTGCTAGCTTGAATGGGGTTCGGCTAACCTCTGTCGCCCTGTTCACTAGAACTAGGTTGACATCCTAAAATCTGTCCACCAGGCCAGATTCTAGAAATTCATTTTAACAGTTGAGGAGGGCTGTGCAAAAATCTACCTTTATAATGTTTGTCTGTTTTTTTTGTCAGACGCAATCTGATACGATTTATGTCTTGTCGGAATCGGCCCATATTAATTTCGGGGTGCCACAGGGTCCATCACTTAACCTTCTTTGGTTTAATTTCTAGATTCACTCACTTTTGTCTCCTCTAGATACGTTTGCGTTATTACCGTTTCTAGGCCAATAACTTTCATATCTTAAAATCTCCACTCCATCAGTTCATTTTCTAGAGGTGAATGAAATACATGTCTGAATGATATACCAAATGGGTTGCAACTCACCCCATCCAATATTGTGGTTATGCTTCCAGGACCTAAATATCTTGCATGACCCAACCAGACATAATTTCCCTCCTTATCTTTGGGATTACGTACCATCTGTCTTGAATCATTCCAGTATCTGTGTCTACATGTGGGCTGCTCGTCGTTTCAACGGACCGATAGATGAGGTGGTTAAAAGCACCTTTTTTTAAACTCGAACCTGGATTCTTCCCTACCTAAACCTGAATTTTCAATTGTAATTGGTACCCTGACGAATTCTGAACTTGACTTTGGTAATCTCTTAAATAGCAACATTCCAGAGTATCAACTTGATCGTTTACACACTGTACAGAATGACGAGCGTCAAACTTGTTTTTAGTGTTTCCCAAGTCACATTCCGTCTCTGGTTTCAGTGATGCAAGAGGGTCCAGTTTAAGCTTCTCCACCCAGTCACTGTGAGCTTATGACAACCGTACCCTAATTATTTTTAAAACCACTTGTACGCCCAGAGGCGTCCCAAGTTTTCACTGCCCAGCCCATACCTTTTTGGAGTGATTTACCCAGCAATATTTGTGATCTTAGTTACGACCCTATTTAGAAAGAAATTAAAACCACCTTCTTAGGGCGAGCATCCTTAAGGGAGTATCTTCCTTTATGATTTTTTTTGCGTTCATTTACTCGGTTTAGGACCTGTGTCAATATGCTGCTTCTGTTATATTCACGCAATTTCAAATGATATAAACATAAACCAAACGGGCCTGAATACCCATTTTGTTCTGAAAGAACGCTTACTTGGCCCACACCTTCTGCTTGCCGTGCTTTTGTGGAGGGTAGGGGTGTACTTTGACACACGTTTGATGGCAAGGTGCCATCTACTGGTGAATTTGTTAAACGACATCTCAGCACTGTTTTTGACCATCTGGGATACAAGTCTGACGCAGCCTTGCGAGATTTGTTGATGAGATCGACGATTTTTTTTATCGATATGTACTGGAGATTGGTTACATTTTCTATGCGGCTGATAGTGTGTTATGACGCTTTAGCGCTTTAGCTTTCACATTTAGGTGAGCCCCCTCAAGTGACGACATTTGTTTGTTAGCCAACCAATTCTCACTTCTATTGTCCTGTTATGCTTTTAAATGGGGGGTTGTCAATAATTACTAATATTCAAAAGTAACCAACAATTTACCAATCACTGTTCAAAAATTAATTCGCTCCTTTTACTTTGCTTTTCCCATGCCCCTTTTCTCTTTTTCTTTTGGATGGTACTCATCTCAGCCAAAGAACTCCCAGCAGCATGAGAAGGTACAGAAAGCAAGCACCGAGGGGATTGCCATCCAAGGGCAGCAAGGGACCCGTCTGCTCCCAGAACAGCTCATCAAGGAAGCCTTCATCCTCAGTGACCTCTTTGACATGAGCGAGTTGGCCGCAGTGGAATTACTACTCACAGGTATGATGACCCCAGTGGGCAAGTCGGGAATAATTTAAATAACAAAATAAAAAAGTTAACGGTATTGCCTTTCTTAATATTGAATATGCATTATTCTTTTTAGAGTTAATCTTTAATATTACAGGTATGACAAATAGAAGATTTTTGATCTGTATGTTTTGGCCAACCTTCCATCTTTCTGATCCAACCCATTTGACCATCTGAGCTTCCTGTGAATAACTGCTCTATCATGCCCATTATCTAATTTAATTGTATTGTAATACACATTTTTATGTTTTTCAAACATTACATTAAGGTGCATCGCTGAGCTGTACAGACCTTGCATAGGATACATTGACAATAGCAAATAAACACAACATTATTGAAATCGAGTATTTATTAACATCAAACTTTTAAAAGACACTATTCAACAACCATTTTTGGCAACATTTTTTGAAACTGTAGCAGATCAGAGACCAGTTTAAAGGTGAAATGTAAGTCTCGCTTTTTCAAAAAAGATTGACGAAACTTGGGAATCTCTAGACAGGTAAGGGCCTGTCTGCGAAGAACTCTTCCCCCTGAGAGGTAATTAACTAATCAGAGATAGCTAGGGGTGTGAGAATGTACTGCTTCGAGTTACACCAGCTATTTGAAGCATTTTCCTAGCATCCAATGGTAGCCAATGAAGCGATTTGAAAATGGGGGGAATTATAGTGCTGTGTTCTTGCATCCGAAACTAACCTGGCAGCAGTATTAAGAACAGCTCCAAGCAGTGCAAGAATGGAATGTGGAAGACTAACCAAACAAGAGTTCTCATAGTTCATTTGTAATAGAACAAGGGCTTGAACTAAAAGACGAAAATACGATTTGGAAACAAGAGACTTCATCTTGTGAGACTTGAGTCCGGGCATCTTTCTCTGGGGTTCCACTGGGCCATCCCCTGTACGTTCGTATCCACATTTTAGCGTTCCTCACCGCCACAATCTCCCCTTTGGCGGCAGAATTTGGGACATGTTGGTATTGTCTCTGAGGTTTCTTCAGTTTTACTCTTTGACAAGATATCTGTTTAGGTTTGGACATCTAAGCCATGTGTAGGAAATCCCTGGGTTCTGCTTAATAGTTATGACAATCGTATGAATTCTTTCGCTACAACCCATTTTGAGTAGCTTTTCGTTAGTGTAATGTATACCACCTGCCGATATTTAAAATGGACCAAACTTAGACATTTAGTGATCTGAAGTGACCACATACGAGGGAAATATATTTATACTATTTTATTAAGTTAATTTATTCTGAGTTAAGGGATACGAACGGAGCGGCGGACCACAGGTGCTTCTCCTTTTTCAACTGCCAGCTCTCCTTCCCGCATTCCACTCTCCCCATTCCTATTCTGGAACGCTGATCACTGATGACATAAGTATCACCGCAATACTAGACATCCCTCTTCTTCCAAAAGACCTTTCTCACTCCCCAAGTCCCTCAACTGAACTGGTCTCCGATAGCTTCTTCCAAAGCGAGATATTGATGCCACCAGACTTGGTATATGTGATCATTTTGATAAGGATGAACTCTGACTCTGATTTTGAACTATTCTTTTCTTCTTCAACATCAACACCATCATTCTTATGCTTACCATCACTAGGCACAAACATCACCCGACCATTGTTCCACACTCTGCCATCGCACGTTCTCACCGCATGCTTGAATACCTCAATCACTTTTATTGGCTTTGACCACTTGCTACCATCCACCCTATGTGCTTCTGGCAGCCTGATCCTCACATAGCAACCCACATAAGGAGTTTTACTAACTCTCAACCTCCTGTTATCAAGCCCTGAATTATTAGAGAGTTGCCTCTTCATAATCTTTGCTTCCCCATCACACAATGACACCTCCATACCCAAAACAGCACTCATTCACCCCGAAAATATTTTGTGTTCGCTCTCCTACCTCTTCTCGGCTCAAAGGGGGGGACACACCTGTCGTGCTGTGTGGTGTAAACCTATGTGCCACTACAGACATCCTCACCACTTCTTCCAATCCTTACCATTCGACCACGCTCATCTAATTGCTTCTTTCAATACTATGTTATACCTCTCAATAATCCCATTTGTCTCCGGCTGATAAATGGCACTGGTTATGTGCGTAATGGATTTTCCTTTTAAATACTCCTCCATTTCCTTGGACTTAAATTCTGAGCCATTGTCAGTCAGAATCACCTCCGGATAACCCTCCTGACCACACACTTCCAAATAATCAATAATGACTTTAGTCGAAACACTTGACCACATTTTAACTTCAGCCCATCTTGTCAATTTATCAATAATCACTACACAAAGTCTGGTAATCCTCACTCCACACTGGACCTAAAATATCTATAGCTAATTCCTTCCACGGCCTATCAGGTACATCTGTCCCCCCACCATTGGATATTTTTCACTTGCACAACCTTTATCACACTTATTGCAAAGGATACAGTTTCTAACACTTTTTCAATTTGCAGATCACAACCAGGCCACCAATATATGTTTCTTATTCTGTTCTTTGTCTTTGAGATTCGTGTCCCAACATTATAATTCTCTCTCTGATTCCCTCCAGTGGAATCAATTTGTCTCCCCTCAGCAGGTAATCTTCTTGACGGCTCAGTTCATGTCTTACACTCCAATAGCCTTCAGCTCCAATTTCTTTAATCTTGTCAATTGGAACCATGCTCTTGTTGAGATTTTCCATTAAACATTATTTTGGGATCCTTTCCCATCTCCTCTTCACATTCCTGTCTGGATATACCAGAATCCTCTATTGTACAAATCATTTCTTGTTGGTCTTAAATCTCTTCACACTCTTCCTGAATGTTTGTCATCATTGAAAGACAATCTGCAGCATAGTTCTTCACACCAGGTATGTACTTTATCACCAAATCAAATTCCTGCAACCCAGCAACCCATCACCTTATTCTTCCTGATACTTTATCCAGACCCTTAGTCATGAACACCTCTACTAGTGGCTTGTGGTCAGTGTGTAGTTCAAATCCTGTTCCCCATACAAAGCTTCTGAACTTGTTAACTGCCCAAACAATAGCTAGTGCTTCTTTCCCTATAGTGGCAGATCCTTTTTCTGCCCCTTTCTGTAGCCAGGAAGCAAATGCTAGGACACTCTTTTCCTTTGTGTACTTGTGTCAACACTGCACCCAAACCGACTTGCTTGCATCAGTCGTGATCATCGTGCCTCTTCCCCTCACATGCTTGTGCTGCTCCTAAGGCACTTTTGATGTACTTGAATTCTTCCTCACATGCCTCACTCCATTCAAACTTTCTTATTTTTTTTAGATCCCTTAGCATAACTGTGTGGTCAGAAAATCTTCTCACATACTTCGAATAATATTCGGCCATGCCCAAAAAAGGCCTTAGCTGCTCCCCGTTGTTTGGGGTGACCATTCTTTCTATAGCAGCCATCAATTCAGGTCTGGGTGCAGTACCATCCTTCAATATGACATGTCCTAGGTATTCAATTTCTTTCCTGTTAATCTTTTATTTTTCCTTGCTTGGCGTCATGCCTACATTGTGTAAGTTCCTGAAGACCTTATTTAGCCTTCTATTGTGCTCTTCTTCCTTATCTGCACACATCAGTTTCTGATGTTTGTTAATCTGCTTCGAATCGAATGCTGTGCATAGTCCTTGTGGTCACTGCGGAGTATTGCATTTTGTTTTTCATAGTCGAAAAGGGGACGTCGACATAGGCGTGTCGGTAATACTATCCCTATAGTGACGTGTCGTGTACCCAACATCCCTCACGCGTCGAGGTCCCTGAGATTGTTTTTTTCCGCCCAGAATACTGGTCGCCTTATGCGGAGCTCGTAAGAGACACTGCCATTACCATTTATTCGACCCTTTGCCGTTTTTTGTCAGTTATCGCTAAATACAAACGCCTCCATCGACAGCTAAGCTATTTCTCCGCTGAGTCAAGATCTTCGACGGCGGTCGTTTCGACGACGGCGATCCTATCGGCGCTGCCGAACACGTGGCCTGGCCTCACCGGCCTACAAAGTAGGGAGAGCGGGGGTTGTGGGGACACTTCTGTTTCCTTTTAGAATGCCTTTCTCTTTCACCCCCCCCTTTCCTTCGGGGTTGTTATCACTTATTTTTGTATCCTCGGCTATGGAGAGGAGGACTCTTAGATTTTGCCCTTGTTGTAACGGCAAATTCACGTGGAAGGATAAGCATAAGCGGTGTAACCACTGCTTACCCCTCGACCATAATGAAGACGGCTGTGCGGCCTGTAAACTCCTTCGCCAAAAAACTTTAAAGGACCGCAGGATCAAGAGGTGGGCAGCCTACGCTATGTCAAAGGCTGATTCCTCGCCCGCCGCCACCACCACCACCGAATGTGACGAGGGGGACAGTGATAACGCCACCTCTGTTTCGGAGGTTGTTGACCTCTCTAAGGAGCGCTCCCGCTCCTCCGCGTCTGTCCCGGCCCCGACAGGTTCGGCTCACGCCCTACTTATGGGGATGTACACCCCGGCGACGTCGACGCACATGGAAAGCAAAAAACTAAGCGCACAACCCACGGCCCTCCTTCGACTAAGTCGAAGAGAGCCCTAGCGCCAACGGAGACCGTAAGGGTTGCAAGCCCGCCCCACAGCCGCATGTACGACTAGCAACTGGGCCGTCCACAACTAAGAGCGTTACTACCAAAACGCCAGACCACACGCCTCGTAAGAGAGCGACCGTTGGCGAAAACATCCCGGCACTGCTGAAAACCGTGCATGACCAGCCTTCGACAGACAGTTTAGTCGTCGAAAGCTTGGCTAGAATAGTCTCCACTGACGCTCAGGCGGCTCCCGCTCACAAGGCCAGGGAGACGCTGAAACAGACGGAAGGTATGCCGGAACCCCCCCCCCCCCTCCTCCCTGAAAGACCTAGAGATACACCCCCAGGGTCACACCCACAATAAGGTTTCTCAGAGGGCGAGGGGAGTATATCCTCCATGCTATGGGAGATATCTCGACGGCTAGAGGCGGAAGAGCACCCCTTTCCGCCTCCAGACCGTTCATGGTTACCCCAGTGGACTTTGGAAAGATTTCAATCGTGTATGGACAAACTAGATAGGTTCATGTCCACACCTGAACACGTTACGGCAAAGGGAGATACTTCATGAAGACCCTAGGGCCAAATATCCAAGACTCTTGGACCCACTTCAAGAGGATATTAATATATATGACCTCACTGAAGGGGCCACTCACTTTCAAGAGGATGAAGAGTTCCTAAATAATGAGGATCTACAAGACCCTGTAGAGGGCTTTGAAGAATACCCAGACATGTTTGGAAAGGGCTTAGAAGAAGACACAGACGTAGGTGGCTCACAGCCTTGGCAGGCTCCAGGGGTGTCAGCAGACCCCGACGTTCTGGATCTGTCCTCTCCTCATAACACACCAGTCAGAAACCCGTCACATGTGGATGACCAGCCCACTTTCAATGCACTGCTACATAAAGCATCAGCACATTTTGAAATTGATACAGGGGAAATTACTCCAGAGATAGACTTTGTGGAGAAAATAATTAAGGAGAAACCACCTACTAGTCAGGCCATTCCCCTTCTCACCTCAGTCAAAAGACGACTCATTCCATCTTTATCAACACCTGCATTGGTTAGAGGGGTCAACCCAAGAATTGAGAAATGTTTTAGTCCCTCACCGTCAGACCCCTTATACATTAGGGGTCACCCAATACCTGATTCCTTGGTAGTAACCACCACAAGGAAAAGGGCAGGGGTTCCGCTATCTACAAGCGAAGCACCCCCAGACAAGGAGGGAAAAAAAGCTTTGTCTTGGTAAAAAGGATTACATCCTCAGCAGCTTCCTCCACCAGAATTGCCAATAACAATACCTTGCTGATGCCCTATGGTGAAAGTTACGCAAAGGCCTCGAAGTCCCTGAGCCCATACAAACCCGTTTGTTAGCCACTGTGACAGAAGGAACTCGGGTCAACCAGAGCATCATTAAAAACGCATTCGATGCTGCAGAGACAGCTGGACGGTCATTAGTCCAGGGGGTACTTCTCAAGCGTCATGTCTGGCTCAGGAACTCGGGTTTTAAGCCAGAAACCCAGGCGTCCCTCATCAACAAACCAATTGAGGACTCAAACCTGTTTGCTAAGGCGGTGGACGACGCACTGGAGACAGCTAAGAAGGAAGTTGATACCCTAAAGACTCTAGATCAGATCACAAGACCTCCTAATAAGCGAGGTTACGGCAACAGACGCTTTTTTCGTGGCCAATGGCAAAACCAACAACCACAACAGTACTCCTCAGGCAACAATGTCGTGGCAAGGGAAGAGGTTGGGGCCCCATTCCGAGAGGCTTCCCGGCTACCAACACCAAATGACCCGAAGGTTTGGGGCCCCTCCGATGCATCTCCGGTCGGGGGCCGGTTAACAACATTTCTACCAGCATGGGAGGGAATAACTATAGACCGCTGGTTATTAACCATATATTAACCATAGCCCACGGTTACTGCATCGAATTCAGTCGGTCCCCTACATTCAGACCCCCAAGGGGGAAAACGCCTATCACCGGAGCACCTCGTCATCCTTCAAGAAGTCGAACTGCTACTAGAAAAAGGAGCAATAGAGGTCTTGCCTCTATCACAGGTAAAGGAGGGTATTTATTTAGTGTACTTCCTTGTACCCAAAAAGGATTTAACCATGTGCCCTGTACTAGATCTTCGCCCAGCGAACAAATTGGTGAAACCTCAAAAATTTCATATGGTGACTTTGCAGGAAGTAATTCCCCTGCTCTCACAGGGGGATTACATGTCAACACTGGACATGAAAGATGCATACTTTCATATTTCTATGTTGCCAGCGCACAGAAAATACCTCCGGTTCATCATAGAGGGCAAACCCTACCAGTTCAGAGTGCTACCCTTCGCCATAGCGTCAGCGCCGACGGTATTCACGAAAGTACTGGCAGTGGCCCACCTGCGCAGGTTGTCCATTCCAGTATTAACCTTACCTCGATGATTGGCTCATAACAGGGGATTCTTACGAGACCTGCTTCTCAAATACCCAAAAAACTGTGGACCTTTTGTTTTAGCTGGGCTTCTCCATCAACGAGAAGAAGTTCAGCCTAGACCCCAGCCAAGTCAAACAATTCCTAGGGGCTCTAATTCGAACAAAGGACGGCCTCGTCTTCCCCTCCAACGAGAGGGTCCAAAATATGCTGTTTCAGATCCCTCAATATGTAACTGGTCGAGAGGTGACAGTACGCAAAGCCATGCGATTGCTAGGAATGATGGCGTCATGTATTTCTTTGATACCTCGTGCGCGGCTGCGCATGCGTCCCATGCAAGAGTGGCTCAACAGCCAGTGGTGTCAGGCCACGGACAATGGGATGATCTAGTGGTGGTCTCGCAGGCCTTAGTTCTCTCGCTGCGGTGGTGGTCAAAGGAAAACCTCGTAATAGGGAAACCATTTGCCACCCCTGCAGTGGAAGGCACTCTAACCACAGACGCATCCCTCACAGGATGGGGCGCTCACCTATCCCATCAGACTGGACATGTATCTTGGACTCCGAGTGTAGCGTCCAAACACATAAACTTGCTGGAACTACTGGCGGTCTTCAAAGCACTGAAGTCTTTCCAGACACACCTTCAAGGGAAGACAGTGCTGGTCCTCAAAGACAGCACCACAGCCATGTACTACCTGAACAAGCAAGAGGGCACTCACTCTCCAGGACTATCCAAGCTGTCCCAGATTATCTGGAAGTGGGCTCTCAGATACATGTTCCTGTCATCTCAACATGTACCAGGGGAACTCAATCTTCTGGCAGACAAACTCAGCAGAGACTTCCCTCTGCCCGCCGAGTACGAATGGCGATTACAAGAAGACATTGTCTCATGTTTTCGCAGAATGGGGCTTCCCAGAAATGGATGTGTTTGCAACTCTGGAGAACACCCAATGCCAAGATTACGCCTCCAGGTACCCCCAGAACCGCTCCAAGGGGAATGGTCTCTGGATAACATGGTCAGGGAAATTTGTTTACGCTCTCCCCCCCACCCCCCGACTCCCCTTCTCAACAAGATAGTGCACAAGATGCACCAGGAACCAGTTACCATGATACTAGTGGCCCCAATGTGGGCCCGGCAACCCTGGTTCGCTCACTTGATGGAGATGTCCCTGTCTCCACCGGTGAAACTACCCTGCCCGTACAACATGCTGTCACAGGACAGGGGCAGAATGCTGCACCCATGCCCACAGACCCTGAACTTAGCAGCCTGGCTCCTGAGGTCCTAGAATTTGGATATTTGCAGCTCCCTCAGAGATGCATGGACATCCTTAAAGAGGCAAGGAAACCGAACACTTGTTACTGCTACTCTAGCAAGTGGAAACGGTTCGTCATCTGGTGTAGGGCTAAAAGCATCAACCTCGTTGACTGCTCTCCCACACAAATTGTTGTATACCTGACTCACTTGTTAGACTCAGGATTAGTCTTTAATTCTATTAAAGTTCACCTAGCTGCACTCTCCGCATACCCGATGTCCCAACATAAGGTGTCATGATGGAAAGTTCCAGTTATTAAAGCCTTCATGGAGGGAGTGAAGAGGATCCACCCGCCTATATCTAACCCAGCTCCCTGATGGGACCTGAATGTTGTACTAACCTGGCCAATGTGCTCCCCCTTCGATCCCATGCACAAGGCAACACTTAAGAACCTCACTCTTAAAACTGCTTTCTTAATAGCCATCACCTCCATTAGGAGAGTAAGTGAACTGCAAACGTTCTCTATATTGGATCCCTTTTGTAACAGTTCACAAAGATAAGGTAGTTCTGCGCACGCACCCTAGGTTTGCACCGAAATTAATTTCAACATTCCATGTCAACCAGTCTATAGAGCTACCAACGTTCTTTCAAAACCCATCAAACTTGGGAGAAAAGAGCCTGCACACACTTGATGTGCGCAGAGCGGTCATGTTTTATATGGAAAGAACTAGACCACTGAGAAAGACTAATCAATTCTTTGTCTCGGTGGCGGCAGGAAGAGAAGGAGATGTAGTTTCCAAATCCACTATATCTAGATGGATTGTCCAATGCATCACTCTGTTTCTCTCTTGCTAAGAGAGAACTTCCCTTCAAGCCAAGAGCACATTCTACTCGAGGCACTGGGGCTTCCATAGCATTCATTGCAAATGTTCCCCTTGAGCCTATTTGCAAAGCGGCAACCTGGAGTTCTGTACACACCTTTACAAAACACCACTGTCTAGATGCCCACTCCAGATCTGATTCCCAGGTGGGACAAGCAGTATTAAGACATCTTTTCTCTACTGTTCCTTCTCACAACCCACCTCCAACTCCGGGTACTGCTCGCTAGTCTATGCACAGCATGTGATTCTAAGCAGATTAACAAACATCAGAAGACAAGCATTACTTCCGTAAAAACATTTCTGATGGTTGTATCTGCTTAGATTCACATGCGCCCACCCTTCCTCCCCGCTCGGATGGAAGGAACATATACGTCTTATTACTTTCTCTCTTTTCTGTACTCGCTCAATGTACTAATAAGCCTTCCCTCATGGCAGAAAAAATACAAACAGAGGGACCTCGACGCGTGAGGGATGTTGGGTACGCCACACGTCACTATAGGGATAGTATTACAGACACGCCTTTGTTGATGTCCCCTTTTCGACTACGAAAAACAAAATGCAATACTCCGCAGTGACCACTGGATGTCGGACTATGCACAGCATGTGAATCTAAGCAGATACAACCATCAGAAATGCTTTTACGGTAAGTAATCCATGTTATATCATCTTGAAAGAAGATGACACCTATATCCCCATCAAATATACAATGCATAATTTTCTGGAACACAGAGGCTGCCGAAATGAGTGCAAAAGGCATCCTCTGGTACTGATAAACCCTTCTGGTGTTACAAATGCAGTCCAGTGTCTTGAATTCTTATGTATTTGCACCTGATGGTAGGCAGAGGTAAGATCCAAAGTCGAAAATACTTTAGCCGATCCCATAGTTGAAAGTAGTTCCTGGATATTGGGTAATGGATGTCTCTCCGGGATTATGCATTTGTTAATCTCCCTTAAATCAATACACACCCTCACTTTTCCAGAGCTTTGCCTCACAATCACCAGAGGCGAAACCCATTCTGCAGCATCAATTTTCTCTAGAATTCCTTGTTCTTCTAGTTTTCTTAATTTCTTTTTAACTTCTTCCCTCATAGCCAATGGAACACTTCTCAATTTCTGAGCGACAGGTTTGCACCCTTCCTTAAGCTGGATGCAGTGTGTAATGCCTTTAACACAGCCAATCCCATCTCTAAATACTTCTATCTTCAATTTCTCTGCATCTATTTAATTTGATTCCACAACATATATCTATTCTTCTGCACTGGCGTCCAGTCGTACTTTGAGCCATGCTTGATGTGTCCAACTAAGTAAAGGCGATGCACCTTTCTTTGAGACATGCACTTTTCCTACTGCCTTCCTGTCTTTGAATTCCAACGTAGCTCTGAACCAACCTATGATGTAAATTTTTGCATCCCCATAGGCTCTGGGATTGATGTCCGATTCATTCAGCCATTTGGGACCAATTGTCTTCCACATTGTTTCCGGTAATAATGTATACTTTGCTCCAGAGTCTGTCATCGTTCTAACTGGGTTACCGTTCACCATGACCATGGTTTTCGGACTTTCCAATTCCACTTCATTATCCTTGCCACAAATTGCAAAAACACATTCACCTCCTTCAGTGTTTCCTTCATTTCCAATTCATATTGCTTTTTCCAACCCTGGAGCATTTGGCCAGATGACCTCTCCCATTGCAATTTCTACATATTGTGTGTAGCACAGGACAGTCGGGACTACTGGCCCAATGTGATGGATATTGACATCTGAAGCAGGTTCTGTTCCTACCTCTGCCTCTTTAGCTACTTTGAGGTCGTCCACTTCCCATGAAATGTCCTCGGTTGTATCCTCGGCTTCTCACTCCTCCATTGTATCTAGATGAAACTGGAAATTTGGCATCTTCTCTTCTTCTCGTATTTGGATTGTTGTGATTGTCCACATGCATTATGGTGTAACTTCTTAAAGGTTGTAGCATGTTGACAGATGGTTCTGTCTTTATTGAAGTGTCTTTCACTCTGCCTTCTAATATTTTGACAGTTTTCTGTGTGCCTCACTACTTTGGCGATTCACAACACAACCTCTAGAGGTGGATCCTATTCAGCCCATAATTTATCCCAGACTTTAGTGCTGCCACATTCTAGCATGAACTGATCCCTTAATCTTTCTTCTAGTTGTTGACCAAATTTACAGTTCTTTGCCAATTTCCTGAGCACAGTTATGTATTGTTCAACACTTTCTCCAGTTTCTTGTGATCTTTTACC
Organism: Ambystoma mexicanum; assembly: GCF_040938575.1. Classification (NCBI taxonomy): domain Eukaryota; kingdom Metazoa; phylum Chordata; class Amphibia; order Caudata; family Ambystomatidae; genus Ambystoma; species Ambystoma mexicanum. The sequence goes on along the minus strand of NC_090936.1, from coordinate 492,899,767 downwards.
AAATCTGTATCTCTCCAGTACAGTGCTCAATTTCTTTTCATAATGTCTACCTATTTTCATTATACACTTTTCATATTCGTTCATATCCCCACATTCTGCTGCTGACAAGTCTGGTAGGTCTTCATATTTTTCCTGGCCAGCCGGACCTAAACAATGTAGCAGTAATGATTTCTTTCCCTCAACACTGTAATTTGCGCCGCACACTACACTGGCGTAATGTTCAAAAGACTTCAAGCACCTCTTCCAAGGTAGAATTGGCTCACCCATCTCTGGTAGAAACATGGCTGGTGGTGGAACACTATGCATTGACATGTTTCTTGTGGCGTCTCCTGCTTCACTTAGCTCAATGGTTATAGTTTCCCTTTTTATTTGTTTTATTTGTTGCACTTCTCTTTCTAGTACTTGTTCTTTTCACTGTACATTTCCATGAAATTATGGTTCACTTTTATTTATTATATGTATGTATTATATTTTGAGAATATGGAGGAATATATATATTTCTAAGGCTTGTGGAATCTGCTTAGATCACATGCTGTGCATAGGCCGACATCTAGTGGAAGCTGAGTATTACAGCAGTAATACTATCCCTAGTGACGTCCACTGTACCCATGATCCCCTCACGCATCTAGGACCCTCAGATTGTTTTTTTTCCGCCATACTGGTCGGAAGGATTCCGCGGAGTTCCCTGGCTTTAGCCATAATTTTGCTAAAAGTTATAATATTTCGCCGTTTCTTCCATACCCACATCGAGTCATCGAAGTTCAAAGCTCGACGCCGGCCCAGAGAAGAAAACTACCGTCGAGAGCTGCACTATGGACTATGGGCCTCGGAAGGCCTCTGGCCTCGGCCCAGGCCTTGGAAGGCCTCTGCCCTGCACAAGTAGGGAGAGTGGGGGGTGGTACATACTCTTCACTCACTTATATTCATATATTCCTACACACTAGCCCGCTGCCACAGGATGCGCATGGAGGGTACCCCTTTCCAATTTCGCCCCAAGTGCAACCGCAAGTACCCTTGGGTTGACAGCTATGCCACCTGTAACCTCTGCTTGCCGAGGGACCACCCCGAGGCGAACTGCAGAGCGTGTAGCTGGTTCAGGGCTAAGACACTAAAGGACTGTTTGACCAAACGTTGAGCCCACCACACCAGGGAACAAGAGGCCATGGAAGCGGAGGGCGCCTTCAGTGATGGCAGCGACGCCGTACTATCGGACGGCGAGGGCAACTTGGCATCGAAAGACAGTCAAGCGCAAATCCCTGATGTCGGAAGGTTGTCCGGCAGGGCAGCTATGGGGAAGATACCCGGCAACACGAGCGCTACCCACACCACTTCCACTAAACACCCGAAGTCCAACCGAGACTCGACGTGCGTGTCGAGTTCCCAGAAAGAAGCACAAAGAACGGTCCACCGAATCGCTATCCTCTGGGCGTTCTCGGTCAAGATCGCTGCATGACACCAGGTAACCATCCACTGTTGCCAAGAGTGCCTCACTCACCAAAGTAATGGAGGTACTATCGTCCGAAGCCAACCACCATCCCCAGGCCGCACTCCAGTAGTCGGCGTCAGCAGACCACGCAACGGCTGCTCCAGGGTCCCAACCCGAATCTCGACGCCAGACGTCGAAAATCCCTGAGACGGTGAAAACACCAGGGAAGCACTCTTCCACTCACGGGGAGGGGGGGAAACAGCAGAAGAAACATTCTCTGCCTTTTTCTGCACCACAGAAACATAAGGACAGTTCAGTCTTCTGTTAAACTAACCAGGACTCTTGCACAATCCCATGGGTCCAGTCAAGATATTGCAGGGAAACCCTCCCAAGAAAGGGTAATCCCCCAGCTCTAAAGAATGGTCCAGTGAGGATATAGAGTATAGCTGTTGAGCTAAGGGTGACCACTTTTTTGGTAGGGGCTTGTGGGATGTGGTCATAACTAGGTAGGAAGAACAATTTCCCAAAAACAAGCTACATGTTGGTGTCACACTCTTGGACTCAAGGTCTAGATGAGGATGAGGCACATGCAAAACACGGTCATGTGTTAGAACAAATATCACAAGATATACACAGAAGCTAGTATTTTTACAGAAAAAATATATATGGTTTTATTTAACTACATAAAAAAATTGAACCTAATGAGTCCAATTATTAAAAGAACACAAGGAACCACAGAGATAAATCACAATCCTGTTGTACAGAAAGAAAAATTCATATAAAGATAGTCGTGTCATTCAACTTACTTCATTCTAATCATACATCAAACCTATTTTATTTTCAAAGGTGATGTTAGTAATTGTATAAGTGACTTCACAACATAGATATTACATAATGAAACTATTGCAAAGGCCCCAATTGGTACAGTGTGTGGGCATGAGCCCATCTATGAACAGTGTCGACAGATGAGTGTAGGACCAAATAAGACTCATCAGGACACGTTAGGGCGGTGTTAGTGACCCAAGCATCAGAATCATCACAATGGGTTTAGGATGTCAAATGATGTATCTCTAAAGACAGACAGACAAACAAATAGATTAAAAACTAGCTATGTTCAAAATGGCATTCGTGAGCATGCCTCATCAATATTTCTATGACCTGCCCTGTCTTATATTGATCAGTGTGCAACCAAAACGATCTGCGTGGTTAATCACGTATGTCTGTCAGAATTATTTGGATGACATATTTGTAAGTTATCTTATTACTAACATAAGAACAACTAGATGTGGAAACACTTTATTTTTGCATTATTCAGCTCGTGTTACTCATGTTATTTTCATTTGTACAAAACGATATTACTTATAATGCAAAAATAAAAAATGTTTCCACATCTAGTTCTTATGTTAGTAATAAGATAACTTACAAATATGTCATCCAAATAATTGACACGACTATCTTTATATGAATTTTTCTTTCTGTCCAACAGGATTGTGATTTATCTCTGTTCCTTGTGTTCTTTTAATAATTGGATTCATTAGGTTCAATTTTTATGTAGTTAAATAAAACCATATATATTTTTTCGGTAAAAATACTAGCTTCTGTGTATATCTTGTGAGATTTGTTCCAACACAAGACTGTGTTTTGCATGTGCCTCATCCTCATCTAGACCTTGACACCAACAGGTAGCTTGTTTTTGGGAAATGGTTCTTCCTACCAGTGAGGATATATATACAGTTATGTTTAGAATGTCATCCCTAGCAGATTTATATGCCAAGAATCCAGATCACTTCCTCTCCTATACCCCTGACAGGGCTACTCCCTCAGGGTCTAGGGACCTGCAATCCCCTGGTAAGAAACCTCGAGTTGAGGCACCAACTCAGTCGGTCTTCTAACCCTTTCTACATACAGCCATACTCTCAGTATGAGGATCCACTACTAGATTAGGATCCAGATTTTGCCAACGTTGGACGACCAAACTGGGGTGGACTACTACAGGGATGACTAGCACCAAGAGGAGGACGAAGATGACCCAGAAGTCTACAGAGTAGACTTCCCAGTAGGCAAGGAACCTGCGGTTACCGACTCTCCAGTTGATAACCAACCTCTCCTAAATGAGGTTTTGTCTAGAGCGGCAGAACACTTCCGCATAGATGCTCAGGGAGCTCAGGAGGAGAGGGACTTTGCAGAGGAACTAGTGGGAGAAAAGAGACGCATTGCCCAGACCATCCCTTTTCTCAAGACTATACAAAGGAGAATTGATCCTACCCTTCTCAATCCGAACCTCACCAGGGCAGTAAACCCCAGGATCGAAAAGTTGTTCAGGGCAGCCCAGTCAGACCCGCTGTACATAAGGGGGCAACTGAAAGCGGACTCCCTGGTAGTGACTAATGCCCGAAAGAGGCTGGGAATGCCCTTTATCATCTGAGGCTCCCCCTGACAAGGAGAGCCAAATGATCTATGGGTTGGGAAGGAAGGTAGCCTCGACTTCAGCCTACCAGGCAAGGGTTGCCAACTCCACCACTCTGCTGGCTAGTTACAACTGCCACCAGTGGGAACAAGTTGCTGCACTCATTGACTCTGCACCGGAACCTTTAAAAAGCCAGTTGGCACAGGTTGCGTCGGAGGGGAGAGCCGTTTCTGGTTGCATCCTTAAGGCAACCTTTGATGCCGTGGATAACGCCGGCAGGCTGATTGCAGAGAGCACTGTTATTAAGAGGCATGCTTGTCTAAGACAATCGGGGTTTAAACCCGAGACACAAGCATCCTTAATAGACAAGCCGGTGGAGCCTGAGCTACTGTTTGGCAAGGCGGTAGAGGATGCATTAAAAAATGCCAAGGATGAGTACGAGACTATGAAATCCCTGCGACAGTTGACCAACAAGTCCCCTAATCAAAGAGGGAATGGCAATTTTCGTCGCCCACGCGGCCAGAATTCACAAAGAGGCTCCAACTATTCTCAGGGCAGGGTACTCCATGGGGTAACAACCAGCAGTCTACCCAAAATTACAACAGGGGAAACAAGAGGGGTCGTGGTAAGGGTAGAGGCAGCCCCAGCAGAGGCATCACGCCTCCCGCAAAACCGTGACGCCAAGATCAGGGTCCCTTCCCACGCATCTCCAGTAGGGGAGGACACATTACCAACTTCACCCAAGCTTGGGAAGGGATCACATCAGACAGATGGGTGCTGTCCACAGTGTCCGCAGGATACTGCATAGAGCTGCTCGAGCGTCCCCTCCATGACAAAAGGTACATTCCTTAGACCACCAGAAGATCCTCCTCGAGGAGATCGTCAATCTTCTAGAAAAGGATGCGATCGAACTCGTCCCGGGTAAACAAGGGTATTTATTCAACTTACTTCCTTGTGCCAAAAAAAGATTTGACAATGCGCCCAGTTTTAGACTTGCGCCCTGCAAACAAGTATGTCAAGCCCAAAAAACTTTGCATGACTACTCTCCAAGTGGTAATCCCCCTCCTAAGAAAGGGGATTACATGGCAATATTGGACATGAAAGATGCCTATTTTCCTATTTCCATGTTCCCAGCGCACAGAAGATTCTTGCGCTTCAAGGTGGACAGTCAGTACTACCAGTTCAAGGTGCTGCCCTTCGGTATAGCCTCGGCTCCAAGGGTATTCACCAAGGTTCTGGCAGTGGTGGCGGCACACCTACGCAGGGAGGCAATCCCAGTGTACCCTTACCTGGACGACTGGCTCATCACGGGGGAAACCCCAGCAATTTGCAGTGCAAACATTCAAAGAACCATCAACCTCCTTGTTAGGGAGAATTCTCTGTTTAGGCTGAATTTCCTAACCTAGTGAGTGCCCCCAGCAGCTTTGTTGGATTTTTGGGGTTTATTTTTTTCTCCTGCCAAGAGTGAGACTCTCTTACCCTCACTCTTGGACATGATTTGTGTGTGTTTTCTTTGGATCTAGAAGTGTTTAATGGGCTATGGGGTCTTTTACTCCATAGGGTTTCATGTGTTTTTGTGATGTTACACATCACCCTCAGTGCCGTAACACAGGGGTGTCATAGTGACCCCCCAGTATAGACTCCATACCCTTTGATTGACTACTGTCTCCCAGGGCATGTAAAGTCACCATCGACTTTACTAGTCTTAAATTCTGAACAGAACCTGTACCAACCATCATACTGTGGACATACTGGCTGGGGCAATTTGATTGCCCCAGGGTCTGTTAGTCGAGGGGGCACGTCTCCGTCCCCCCTGATCGAGTTTTGGCTGGTGGTAGTGGATACTACTTTTTATATTCAACCGCAAATATTTTCCCATGGGATTTCCCATTGTTTTAGGTTACTATCTTTATTTAATTATGTACGGTAGCCTCGAACATACCACCGGTTTATTTAATTAATATTAATTCTCCGGTTGGTATTTTTTGCCAAAACTTGATTCTAAAATGGCGTTTGTGTTCTCCTCTGTGACTCCAACCCAAGTCGAGCCCTTTGTTCCACTTTTTGGCGGGCTTCTCCACAGAAGCCCTCCAAAGTGGTGCCACTCTGTCTGGGGTACTTAAGAGGGGTGGAGGGAAATTTAGGCACCCTGGACTGAGTTGCCTAGGCAACTCAAGTCGCACTCCGTCCTGATTGGCCCAAGTGGTGAGCCGACCGGCTCACCACTTATCATGTTTGAATGACAGCTAGGCTGAGTGAATGGGGGTTTGCTGCATAAAAGCAGGGCTTTGGCGACTGGAACTTCAAAAGTCGCCACAGGACCTAAGAATTCGACGAGGGAGAAGCTGAGCCGACCTGCCACGACACCACGACCGGTGGAGCCCTGCTGGACCGTCTCACCACTTTTTCCCAACGACAGAGGATATCTCCCGCCGGAGAGTCGTCTTCCTTTAACTGATGGGGATAACCAGTTTCACTGTCTTTTCGTTTTCCCAACGTATCTCGTGGCCGCCTTGCCCGTGCCAAGCACCCCGGCAACCAGGATACCACGTTTTACCGCGAAACCAAGGTACCACCTTTAACCGGAAAACTCTGTGGCTGGTTTCTGCCCTGGTAGTGCAACGACCTTCATCTTTCCTCCAAGTCGAGATCTTCTCTTCCCCTGGACGACGATGCAACTTGCACCCACTACCAGGAACAACTGCCACCGCTGGAGGATCCTTCCCACTTAAGGTACCGTGTTCCGCCTGGCTTCCCTTGCTATCGTCTGTATGGGTAGATTTAGCCCCCGGCTTTCGAACCTGGGTTAGCCTGGGACACCTTGGCTAAACTTTTTGAAGGCTCTCTAAACGCTTTTCTGAACCCTCTGCAAGACTTTCTAAGCCTAGTGTAACTGTGTGATCTTGGGCGCATTTGTGCTCTGCTCTCTCTAAGAGGGGGCCCAGCCTTTGGACTTTGGCTCACCAGTGACTTTTTGCTCTCTGCCTTGCTAACAGTGTTCTGGAATCGTAGAGTGGTGTACCTCTTCTTATACTGTCCTTTTCCCTCTCTTTTTCACAAACTTATTAGAGTGCAATCTAGTTCAGCGCTCACCTCTGCATGAAAATAAGTGTTGTTTTACTGTGATTTTCTAATAGGGAAAAAGGGGTGTATATATCTTAATAGTAACTGTGTTTAGAATATTTTACAATAAGAGTGCTGGAGTGTTTCAAACCGTGTGTTTTTAAATAAATAATTATATACTTTGATACCAAAGCTCTGGTCAGGGTTTGCTTGTATTATTGTATTTGAGTGCCTATTGAGTATACTTTGCATACTGCCTAACTCTTCTTGAGGGAAGTCTGACTGCTCAGCCACAGCTACCAGGTAAATCTGGGTGGTACAGACTGCTACCAAGTGGGTTTACTGCCAACACCTGTAGTCTTAAATCTTTTGCAGTGGTCCCTAAGGGAACTGCACAGGTTTCTGCCTAACACGCCTCTTCGAATTGGGTTTCTCCATAAACGAGAAAAAATCAAGCCTGGTGTCGAGCACCTCCAAACAGTTCCTAGGAGCTGTTCTAAACACACAAGAGGGGTTGGCCTTTCCATCAGAGGAAAGAATTCGGAATCTACTGCTGCAAATTCCTCTATCGGGCCAGTCGCCAGTTAACGGTGTTCAAAGCGATGTGTTTGCCAGGCATGATGGCGTCATGTATTTACCTGGTCCCCATGTGCGCCTGCGTCCCATGCAAGCATGGTTGGCGAAAGTGGTCTCAGGCAAGTGGTCAGTGGCACGATCTAGTGATTATTTCGCCAACACTTGTACGAAGTCTCACTGGTGGACAAGAGAAAACCTGTCAAAGGGGAAACCCTTTTACGATCCCGAGGTACAGGCTGCAGTCACAACAGACGCATCCCTGTCAGGGTGGGGAGCACACCACCTTCACCACACAGCTCAGGGTCTCTGGTCTCACACAGTGGCCAAGAATCATATCAATCTGCTAGAGCTTCTGGCAGTATTCAGAGCGCTTCAAGCGTTCGAGCCCCACCTGCTGAACCTGTCAGTGCAGATCTTGACAGACAGCACAACAGCAATGTTTTACCTGAACAATCAAGGAGGGACTCGTTTTCCAAATCTGTCCAAGCTTGCCCAGAAAATTTGGATTTGGACACTCAGACGCAACATCTACCTTTCATCTCAACATTTTCCAGGGGACCTCAATTCACTAGCGGACGCTTTGAGCAGAGATCCCCTCCCAAGAGAACACGAATGGTGTCTACACAGAGAAGTCGTAGAAGACATCTTCTCACAGTGGGGTTTCCCCACTATAGACCTATTCGCCACAAGCAAAAACGGACAATTCCCAGACTTCGCATCCAGGTTTCCCCAACCATGCTCCAAGGGTAACGCCCTGTGGACGAACTGGTCAGGGATACAAGGTACACCTGGCAGCTCTGTCAGCCTACACCACCTCCCATAACAAGGTTTCGTGGTGGAAAGTACCAGTGGTTAAAGCCTTTATGGAAGGGGTAAAGAGACGCCACCCTTCAATTTCTAACCCACCACCGGGTTGGGACCTTAATGTGGTGCTTGCTAAGCTCATGGGGCCACCATTTGAACCCATGCATAAAGCTAGTCTCAAACACCAGACCTATCAAACTGCCTTCTTAGTAGCCATTGCATCCATAAGAAGGGTCAGTGAAATTCAGGCTCTGTCAGTGCAGGATCCTTTCTTTACTGTTCATAAAGATAAACTGGTTCTACGTACACACCCTAGGTTTTCACCTAAGTGTATTTCTAAATTCCAGGTTAACCAGTCCATTGAGCTTCCGGCTTTCTTCCAAGAACCCAAGAGCTCGGCTGAGGTGAAACTACACACTCTAGATGTGCGAAGAGCGGTCCTAGACTATGTAGACAAGCGGCTAAGAAAAACAGACCAACTGTTTGTCTCCGTAGCTACAGGCAGAGAGGGAGATTGCATCTCTAAATGTGCCATCTCTAAGTGGACTGTTAATTGTATCCAACTGTGTTACTCCCTTTCAGAAAATAAACTGCCTTTCATGACAAGAGCCCACTCTACAAGAGGCATTGGGGCCACTCTGGCTTTCATTGCAAATGTACCCCTTGACACCATTTGCAAAGCAGCTACTTGGAGCTCTATTCACACTTTTACTCAGCACTACTGCATTGACACCCATTCCAAGACAGATGCTCAAGTGGGACAAGCGGTTCTAAGACATTTATTTGCTCATGACCCTTCTCACATCCCACCTCCTTCTTCAGGTACTGCTCGCTAATCTATGCACAGCATGTGATCTAAGCAGATTCCACAAGCCTCAGAAGGGATACATTACTCACCGTAATCATATTTCTGATGCTTGTATCTGCTTAGATTCACATGCGACCCACCCTTCCTCCCCTCTGAGAGAAGGCGCATGGATGCTTGTAGTCTTATCTTCCTTTATCTGCTTGGATAATCTGTGCTCACGCTACTCCTCATGTCAGAAAAATGCAATCTGAGGGTCATACACGCGTGAGGGATCATGGGTACAGTGGACGTCACACTAGGGATAGTATTACTGGCACGCCCAGTGTCGACGCCCATTTTCGAGTTTCGAAAAACAAACTGTAATACTCCTCAGCTTCCTCTAGATGTTGGACTATGCACAGCATGTGAATCTAAGCAGATACAAGCATCAGAAATACGATTACGGTGGGTAATGTATTATATATAATCTCACAAAGACACGGAGGAAGAAAACCGCACTCCAGGCGAGGTCGGCAGGTCCCATAAAAAAATAACACAAACTCAAAACCAAAATCAAGGCGAGTTTTAATAGGTGGCATCAAAAAATATATGAAAGGCAAAAAAACACACAACAAGACATAGCAGGACGCCAGAGCAGTGTCCTGAACGACGCGTTTCGCACTCCTCCGAGCGCTTGGTCACGTTAGGGAGACGTGAAAACACAGCCATTAGATAAATGCTGATTAGTCCTTCCTTCATGTTTCCTGATTGTGCAAGCTCCCTCTTGATGTCACTGCAACAGAGCGGCCATGTTAGAATGTCGCAGTCACTTGCATTAGCCATGAATGTGATAAAATAAAGGGGCCAACATAGTGCTAAATATAGTCTACAGGGGATATATACAATATATAACTGTAGTCAAAAATACAAATGCAAGACCATGTCGGCATGCAGACATAATAGGCAAAGATGTGGCTTATCACTGGAAAATAAAGCGCAAGTGCATATTTGACAGTACAGCAACATGATTCCTATGTCAGCATATGAACATGATATAAAATTGAGGCTTGTGGATCTGTTTAGAATCACATGCTATGCATAGGCCGATATCGATCTAGATGTAGTCGTGGAGTATTGCATCACTGGTTTTCAAAATCTGAAAAGAAACGTTGACTTGGTGTGGTTGTAATATGCTCCCTTGTGTGATGTGTACTATACCTATGGGCCTTCACGCGTCGATGTCCCGCAAATGTTTTTTTCCGCAATCTTAGTTGGTCGCTATTTGCTGAGTTCCTCGGCTTATGCCATTTATTTTAAAAAAGTTATATATTAGTTGTTCGCGCCTGCTGTTATTTATCATTTCAATGACCTTCCTTCAGTGGCTTTCGAGGAACGACTCCATATCCGAAGGTTCGACAGCTCCTCACTTCTCGGCGATGGTTGGCTTCGGTCTACACCAGGCCCCGTCCTGTACGGAAGAGTCAGGGTTGTCATACTCTTTCACATAGAGAATGTCTTTTTCTCTCTCACTCCTTTACATTTGCTGCCTTTTACAGCAATTATGGATAATACACCCTTTAAACTTTGCCCATCCTGCAATCGTAAATACGCTTGGAAGGACACAGTGTGTGCAATCATTGCCTCCCCAGAGATCACTCTGAGAAATACTGTAAATCTTAAACTAAAAACATTGAAGGACTGACATACAAAAGATTGACCGGGCCACGCCCTGCAGGCCGAGGCATCCATTGGTGACCCAACAGGTGCTGAAGAGTCTGAGGAGGAACAAGGCAGCTATGGCGCACATAGTAAGGCTGCATACAACATAGGTGGTTCTGAATCCGTGGTGCCAGTCCCCACCTCCCCCAAGCAGGCCTGTGGTCCTGTGATGGTCCCCACACTTGGCGACAAAGGCACAAATTCGCATTGCACCAAACACACTACACTGTATTCTGACTAAATCGTCTGACTAACATGGGCACACTGTGCCACAGGAAAGTGGAAAACCCTTTGTAGCTCGAAGTGTTCTTTATCCTCTGGACCTGTGCATACTCAATCGCAGCATGACAAACATCTGAAACAAATGCTGAGCAAAAGTAACTACAGACGTTGCACCTACAAATGAGTTCCTTTGTGTGCCGAAAAACAAGCGCCAAAACTCAAACCCTTGAAGCATATCCACGGTACGTCCAAACTTTAAACAGTTTTGTTTATAACAAGTTTCAAAAGCAGTTTTAAAGCCTACTCCTATAAAATTAGCTGCTCTTTCCACACCCATTGACATCACGTCAAAAGGCACACAATATACACCTTACACATCTTCATTAGAAGCTATGCACTCTAAGGGAAAGGACCCAACAGATCCTTTTCAGTTTCAAGATGCCCCTAGCTCAAGCCAGGGGGACTAGAGACAAGTTTAAACAAACCATGGAAAGTATTTCATGCTTCGTTGATTTAATGGACAAGCGCCCAGACCAATTTAAAAAACCCACACGGGGAGGGGAAACATCCTGCTGAAACCAAAGGATGTACTGAATACACCCCCTGACACTTATTCTACTCAGACTGCTCTTACAGATAATCAGGGGGCATCGGGTGATCTCTGCATCATTGATGGCCAACAACACAGTGACCAATATTCACAAGATGACTAATTTACTCATTAGTATTGTCACGATGATGACCCAGAAATGTACGTCTTGCCATCACCGGAAGACCAGGATCGGCCCATTGCTGATTCCCCTATACATAACCAGCTGCAGTATAATGACATACTCATTAAAGCAGCAGAACATTTTAAAAGGGAAACACAAGAAGCCCTACAAGATGCAGCCTTTGTGGACGATATTTTAGTTGACAAAAAATCAGTTGCACAATTTATCACATTACTACAATCAGTGCAAAGACACATTCAGCCCTGTTTACTGACTCCATCTTCAACTAGAGCCGTAGAATCGAAAAAAAAAATTGAATGGATTGTGTCCTCCCACATATTCCTCATCTATGATAATCCTATCTACTAGCTTTGCCGATTCGGAATTTGTTTTTTCCGGCAGAGGGCACTGTGCACGAGGTCGAGGCGTCGTCACTCAGAGGATGGCGGACCGTGGCAACGTCACTCGCGGCACAAATGGCTTGTGCCGCACCCATTGGCTTCAGTTCCGTTTTTCTGAGCTTTGCTTCGAGACACAGCGCACTTCGTTTTTCTTCCTCAATTCCTCGATTCTTCATTAATCGATTCATTCTATGCCGAAATCGGGGTTCAACCAGTGTAAAGACTGTGAAGCAAAAATGTCTATCACAGATGCCCACCGAGTATGCCTTTGGTGCCTGGGTCCTGACCACCAGACTGGCGACTGTGGTTCCTGCCAATCGATGACTGAGAAAGCTCTTCCCGAACATAAACGTAAGCTACCGGTGGGTCGGGATGCTTCGAAAGGGCTCTTCGAAGAAATTCAAAAAATCGGAGGAATCTAAAGATTCTGTTCGACATAAACACCAGAAGAGTTCTAGATTGAGGAGTCTATTGGAACATTCTTTGACTTCCTCCAAGAAATCAAAAGAAGAGATGTCATAGGTCTCCCTCTTCCACATCAGACTCCTCGGAGCTGGTTCGATGTCTGACCAAATCGGAAAGTGGGATGCATTTCGAAGAAAAATGATGCAAATCTTTGAGAATGCAGCTTCAAAGGCCCCCCCCCACCCTCCCCTCAAAAGAGCCTCACAAGAGCATGACCCCGGTCACTCCCCTGGATGACACAGGCAGGTAAAAAGCTACCTCGGCAAGTAGCAAGTCGGAGAAATGACATTGTCAACCCGACGCCAAGGCGTCGAAGTCTTCGAGTCGAGTACGTCTCCGACCTTGTCAAAGAGACAAACGTCAATGACCTCGGCAGTTACATCGACGCCATCAGCGCCTATCACCTTGACGCCAAAAACCTTGACGGTTAGAGCACCATCGAGTAAACCATCAGTGCTCTCGACAATTCCATCGAGTTCCTCGAGGAAAAAGAAAAAATGTACAAACCTGTACCTAGGTCTGACTTTTAGATCTATGTCCTCCATATTTGAGGAGGAAAGTGCCTCAGAAGGAGAAGTTTCTCCTCGGGGAGTCGGGTATGGCTCTAGAGATGTGCCTGAAGAATTGATTGAACCTGAGTCAAAGTTAAAAGACCTCCTGTGGCTTCCTCCACTCTGCCAGTGGCATTGATACCACTCCAGAGTTGAGTTTACTAAACCTGACCCTATGGATCATGCTGATCCGGGGTACAGAAATCTCGTCTAATAGGGTGACGGATTACTTGGGGTGGAGTAGAGCCTCGCCAACCTTCATGCAAGACGATCTGACCGATATTCTGAATCGGGGGCAGCAAAAAGATCCAATACTACCCTTCCACAGGGCTTTGCAGAGAAAGGTAGAGGCAAATTGGGAAACGCATGAATCTAGCTCTGCTATAGATAGAAACCTCACTAGAAAAAACAGGCCATCGTCTACTGACCCTAATTACCTCAGGAAACACCCCACACCTGAAAGTTTAGTGATCTAAGCTGCGACTGCTTCTAGACAGTCAGTTTATCCCATTATCCCCCCCTGATAGAGAAGATAAGAAGGTGGATGCTTGGGCCTGCAAGATATTTACCTCGGGCAGTATGGCTATAAAATCCACAAACATCACTTGTACCCTGTACCGGTTTACACATACCCTGTGGGACTGCATTAAAGGGGCAGCTGAACATATTCCAGAATTCAAAGAAAGGGAAGGCTTTCTGAATAGTGTAAAAGACGGCAAGGAGGCGATGGGAGAGGGCCTCCGATCAGGGTTGGATACGGTTGACCGCGTCGTCAGATCCATGGCTGCGAGCACAGTAATATGCCTGATTTGCGTGGTTAAAAAAATGAGGATGTGCACAGGACGTGCAGGCCAAGCTTCTTAACATGCCTTTAGACGGTCCGAGGTTGTTCGACAGCAAGGCAGATGACAGTTTGGAGAAGCTGCAGACCTCCAGGGCGGCAGCTAAGTCCCTTTGCCCCTCCATTCGACAACCTCAACACCTCTACTCGGGGTCATTTTCTTGGAGAGGTCGTTGTTTTCGATACTATGCCTCTTTAGGTAGAGGAAAAGGACAGGCTGTACAGAAAGGGCAAAGGAAGCTTCCTTGAGGTGGAAGAGGTGCGAAATCAGCCTCAGCAGTGGCATCTGTGCCCTCAGCCACTGCTGCAGCTGCCCCTAGACCGCTTTAAGGCCTTAACCCACAAAACCCCGGTGGGAGGCAGGATTTCCTGACATCTGAAGGTATGGTGAGGCATTACTTCAGATGCTTGGGCACTGGAAACAGTAAACCAAGGTTACTGCCTTACATTTATAAAAAGGCCTCGATCATCCACCGGGAGCCAGCTCTTCCAAAATTCCAGATCTGCTCCTTGTGCAGGAAATATTAACCTTGCTAGAGAAAGGTGCAATAGAACATGTACCTGTAGCGGAGAGGAACAAGGGCTGGTAATCTACATACATTCTGATCCCCCAAGAAGGACGGAGGACTGAGGCCCATCTTGGAATTAAGAAATTTGAACAAATTCCTCAGGAAGGACAAGTTCAAGATGGTTACCGTTTCTCAGATCCTTTAGGTTCTCCAACTCCAAGACTGGTTGGTATCAGTGGACCTTCAGGATGCTGACTTTCATGTGCCAATCCATCTCAAACACAGAATGTACCTTAGGTTCACGGTTGGCGGTTCTCACTATCAGTTTCGGGTTCTGCCATTTGGGCTGACCTCCGCCCGAGGGTTTTCACCAAGCTGATGGCAGTAGTGGCAGCAAATCTCAGGAGAGGGAGGATTCACGTCTACCCCTACCTGGACGATTGGTTAACCAGGGCTCGTTCAACTGAACAGGCCCAGGAACACCCGAAGATCACTTGCCACTTCCTCCACAGGCTGGGCTTCCCCCTCAATTACAAGAAGTCCAATATGATACCTTCTCAAAAGCTTCATTTCATCAGAGCGGTCTTGGATGCTTCCTCTGGGAAAGCCTCGCCATCCAAAATGAGAGCTCAGTACATTCTGCAGATGGTAACACGGTTCCAGAATGCCCAGCATCTGCCGGCCTATGATTTTCTGCGGATGCTCGGTCTCATGGCATCCTGCGTTTTTCTGGTGCCGGAGGCCAGACTGAGGATGAAGTCCCTTCAATGGGCCCTCGGCAATCAGTGGTTCCAGTTTTCAGGGAATATGTCGGACCTTGTGCAAGTCAAGAGCAGAGTGGCTCAGGACCGTCTATGGTGGACTTGCAAGGACAATATCCTCAAGGGAGATTATTTTTGGCAACCATGGCCGGAGATTACGGTAGTGACGGACGCCTCACTTACAGGGTGGGGAGCCCACGCCAATGATCTGTCGATCAGCGGTTGTTGGTCTCCATCGGAGTCCAAACTACACATCAACCTTTTGGAGCCGAGGGCAATCAGACTAGAGCTGAAGGCCTTTCTGCCCCATGTACGGGGGAAGAATGTCCTGATAATGACGGACAGCACAGTGCCCATGTACTACTTCAACAAGAGAAGAAGCATAGGGCCTCTACCACTGTGCAGAGAGGCAATGCAGCTCTGGTTCTAGGCAATATAATAAGGAATCTGTCGGCAGTTCACCTAGCCGGAGAGCAGAACACAGAAGCAGACTCTGAGCAGGCAGAGCACAGTCTCCCACGAGTGGGAACTAGCTCAGGAAGTCCTTCAAGAGATCTTCGCCCTTTGGGGAACCCCTCAAATGGATCTGTTTGTGACCGGTACCAACCGGAAGTGCGAGCAGTATTGCTCAAGGGAATTTCCCCAAGAAGAGCCTTAGGGGACACGTTCGTGGTGGACTGGGAATTTCCACTCCTGTACGCGTTCCCTCCAGTCCCTGTGATTCCTCACGTAATCAGGAGGTTGAGAAAGTTCAGGAAAACCATGATCTTAATTGCCCCAGATTAAGCAAGGAGAACGTGATACCTGGACCTTCTGGACATTTCCATCTGCCCTCCAATACGTCTTCTACAAAGAGAGGATCTTCTCTCACAAGATGAAGGTCAGATTCTACATCCAGAGGTCAAAACACTCAGCCTTCACGCATAGTTTCTGAGAGGGTGAGATATAAGGATTGGGACCTCCAGGACGACGTAATGGAGATTTTGCTTTCGGCTAGAAGGCAAGCAACTAAATCTTTGTACTGGTGTCGTTGGAATAAATTCAGTAACTGGTGGCAAGACCAGAATGTGGTCCCTTTTCAGTGTGGCACTCCCATAGCCAATCTGGGGCTCCAGGTTGGAACAATAAAAGGATATTATTTGGCTGCGCTTTCGATCTTCAATCGCTCCTCTGAGGTCTCGTATTTCAAGATCCTGTTAGTCATCCAGTTTCTAAAAGGGCTCACTCATGTGTTCCCACCAATACCATTTCATGTCCCGGCCTGGGATTTAAATCTTGTTTTGAAATGTCGAACAGGTATTCCTTTCGAGCCTTTACATTCCTGTCCATTTGCCCTTCCTGTAGCACTAACATCAGCCCACAGGGTAAGCGAGTTTCAGGCTCTTTCATGTAAACCACCTTATATTAATTTTCATAAAGACATGGTAATCCTTAAAGTTAAACCATCCTTCTTGCCGAAGGTAGTTCCTGACTTTCACCTGTCGCAGAAAATAATACTTCCAACTTTCTACCCTACTCCTCATTTGGGTAAAGAGGAGGAGAGACTGCACAGACTCGACCCAAAAAGGGCTCCGAGTTTTTATATTACGAGAATGTCAGATTCCGTCAAGACGACCAGCTCTTTGTTGGTCATACTGATCCCAAATTGTGATTAGCAGTCACGAAACAAACTATATCCCGTTTGATTACTCCAGCCATTATGGAGTATTACAGATGGCGGGGAAAGACCCACCGGAAGGGCTTAGAGCTCATTCCACGAGGGCCATGTCTACTTCCGCGGCTCTTCAGAGGGGAGTCCCAGTAGCCGACATCTGTTCAGCCGCAACCTGGACTTAAATTCACACATTTGTCAAGCATTACTGCCTTAGATACTTCATCCTCCCTAGAGGGTTTATTCGAAAAAGCGGTACTTCATTCTGTACATGAAAAAAATAGTACTCCCACCTCCAAAATTCTCACTGCTATGGGAGTCTGTCATAGATGAGGAATACGTGGGAGGACACAATCCAAGTTACTGACCAACTGTAATGTTCTTTCGACTGGATGTTCCTCCCACGTATTCCTCTTCGCCCCACCCATCCTACCCCGCTGTACAATTTACAAGGTTGCTTGTTGCGTTTGCGACGAGCGTTCCGTCTGGAGCACGCCTATCTGGTTCCTCTAATTAATAATCAAAAAAACAGGCCTGAAGCCAACGGGCGCAGCACGAGCTACTTGTACCATGAGTGACGTTGGCATGCTACAGCGACCTCTGCAAGACACATAGGCGCCTCAACCTCGTGCACAGCACCCTCTGCCGAAATTTGTTTTCCGAAGCAGCAAAGCTGGGAGCTACAATTATCGATGAGGAATATGTGGCAGAAACATCCAGTCGAAAGAACGTTGGTTAGTAACTTGTTCTTTAGCCTGCACCTACATATCCCCTCCTATACAAGAGGACAATTTAAGCTAGATTCCTTGATTGTTACAACCACAAGGAAAAGGGCAAGTACCCCTCTAGCATCTTCAGAGGCACCCCCTGAGAAAGAATGTAAAATATGGTATACTCTAGGCAGGAAAGTGGCTACATCAGCAGCGTACCAAACATGCATTGCAAACAATACCACGGTGTTGGCAATTGCCACCTATGGGACACTGTCCTCTAACAACTTGATACAGTTCCTGAGCCTTTAAAATCCCAGATTTAAAAATCAGTGTCTGAAGGCAAACAGTTTGCCAACTTCATTCTCAAAAACAATTTAGATCTAGCAGATAATGCTGCCCGCATTATTGCAGATAGAACACTTTTAAAACGATCAGGTTTTAAACTGGAAACACAGGCTACCTTACTAAATATGCCAATTGAGCCCAATGTTCTCTTTGGCAAAGCAGTTGACGATGCTCTTAAAAGTGCAAATGAAGAGCATGAGACCCTACAAACTTTAGGTCAGATATCATATAAACCATATATGCAACGGGGGGTATTTAATACATGCCGTTTCTTTTGCGGGCAAGGATTTCCATGCTCATCAGTTGGGATGCAATTGGGGCAAGTCCTCTTATTGGTTTAACGCACAGAGCTAATCCACCCTTTATTGATCCAATTTTCAAAGGTGCTACTTAAGAGCTTGGGGTAGGGGTTAGAGCTGCCACTGCTAGAGACGCTGCCACCTCTAAGCAATTGCATTCCCGTCCAGTTCCCTCCCATGTCTCCCCAGTAGGAGACCGCATTTCTCAATTCAGCCACGAATGGGAGGGAATCACATCGGATCAGTGGATATTATCTACATTGGCGAAGGGTTACGCAATAGTTTCTAGAGAAATCCCTACATCATCCCTCAAGACACAGGAAGAAGTTTCCACAGCATCAAAAATTCATGCAGAAAGAAAACAAGTCTCTCCTTCAAAAAGGCACTATTGTAGAGCTGGTTCCAGCTCACCAGGTAAACTAGGGTATCTATTCAGTATACTTCCTGGCACCTAAAAACGATTTAACTATGCGCCCTGTGTTGGACCTGCATCCAGCCAACACATATGTGAAACCGCAAATGTTTTCAATGATGACACTCCAAGACGTAATTCCCCTCTTAAAACAGGGCAATTACATGGCGATATTGGACATGAAAGATGCATACTTTCATGTTTCAATGTTTCCAGTGCATCGAAAATACCTGCGCTTTCAACTACTAAATACCCACTATTAGTTCAAAGTGCTCCCCTTTGGCATCTCATCATCGCAAGGGTGTTCTTTAAGTTCTAGCAGTGGTAGCAGAACACCTGCAAAGGCATTCCATCGCAGTGTCCCCTTATCTAGACGACTGCTTCATAACGGAAGAAACACCACAAATGTGTCAAAAGAAACCTCGATCAACAATCAACCTATTGTTCCAAATTGGGGTTCTTCATCAATAAGAAAAAGTCAAGTCTTGTCCCCATTGAAACAAAACAATTTCTAGGAGAACCAATAAAGATTCCTGAGGGCTTTGTTTTTCCCTCCAATGAAAGAGTCCAAAACATGTTGTTCCAAGTACCTAGTTATCTATAAGGTCGTCAGATAACCGTGTGCAAAACAGTGTGCCTGCTCGGCATGATGGTTTATTGCATATATCTGGTCCCACACGCACGTCTGCGCTTGCGTCCTGTGCAAGAGTGACTAGCTAAACAAGCGGTCAGTGGGACGTTTCGCAGATCTTAGTACAGGCTCTACTCTGGTGGTCCAAAGAAAATGTTAAAGGGGAAATCCCTTTCGCAACACACCAGTGCAGGCTACTCTCACAAAAGACTCCTCACTCTGGGTGGAGAGCACATTACCTTCATCACACTGCACACAGAGTGTGGACTTTGTCAACAGCAGAAAATCACATCAATCTACTAGAATCGCTAGTAGTCCTCAAAGCCTTGCAAGCTTTTCAATATCACTTAGCAAGACAATCCGCTCTAGTCCTCACAGACAGTACCACTGCCATGTTCTCAACAAACCGGGTGAAACACGCTCTTTAATTCTATCCAGGTTGGCCCAAAAGATTTGGAAATAGTCTTTCAAACACCACCTTTTCCTATCGTCTCAGTATGTTCCAGGAGAGCACAATTCACTAGCAGACACTGTACACAGAAATCTGCAGCTTCCTGCAGAACATGAGTGGCAAATCCACACAAATATTTTACACAATGTCTTTGCCCAAAGGGTGCAACCAGATCTAGTTCGGTTTTTAACACAGCAAAATGCACAAGGCCCAGACTTCGTATCCATGTTTCCCCAACCATACACCAAGGGGAACGCCTTGTGGGTGTGCTGGTTAGGGAAATGTGCTTATGCTTTTGCACCAACACACTTCTGAACAAGTTAGTTAACAAGATACACCGAGAACAAGTGACTCTGATGGCTCCAATGTAGGGAATCGTGAACGTATTGGGGGTGGTTGGGGTGAGGGCTGCCGGGGCAAGGGGGTGTCCCCACATATATTTGCGACCAATTCGAAATGGCCCCATCGTAAATAAATAAAATAACATTATTATGGAGCCTCTTTCATCAGGTTATACATATACATATAGGTGTCCACATCTACCCAAACTGTTGATGTGTAAGCCTATCAAAATATCATGCCCATACAACATGCTGTCCCAATACAAGGGGACAGCACTCCATCCACACCCTCAAACTATGAACTTGGCAGCTTGCCTCCTGAAGTCATAGTTTGGACATTTTAGACCTTCCACAAAGGTGTATGTGTAGAACAGTTTTTCTTAAGTCCTAGCCGACTTCATTAAAACCATACAACTGAGACAGTACAATACTCAACTCTTAGTATAAGGCTCAGATAAATCTTGGGTGGGGTAAATAAATGAAAAACTATGCTTGAAGGTACAGACTAAAGCATATAACCTTATTTGGAACACCTAACCAGAGTTCTATGGAAGTCAAAACCAATAGTTACTTTTAGGTTAATTTCAGTAATACCAGGATAGTAGACCCTATCAGGTGTACCGTGACGCTCAGCAAGAAATCTCATAGTAATATTAACTGGACAATATACTTTTGTGCTCTAGTGAAACACCAGTTCTAGGAGCAGTATAAACCTGTAACTGTGATTCAGGATAACCGTTATTCTAGTGGAGTTGGACCTTGGGGAGTAATATTCAATTACAGTTGCTTTTCAGTTCACAGACTAAGGGAAGCAATAACTCTAACTTAGTTTAAGATAACACAGGTATACTCAAGATAACTATGCATTGTTTACAGGAGCTATAGGCAACTTAAAGGCAGGTATAAACATAAGACTGTTTGTGTCGGTCTACAACTAACCAGGGAAAGCAAAACCCATTGTTACACTTTATGAATGACTCCGTTATTCTAGGTAGGTGACGCCCAATGCAGACTTCTTCTGGACAGGGTAACAGCAAATCAGGGGAAGCAAGACCCAGTTGGGGACACTCGTACCATTATCCTAACGGGAATAATAAAGTGAAACCAACAACATTACTGAGGGAAGAGGAACAACCAATTCACAGTTGAGTAACTTCACCTTATATATACTTTACATAATAGTGCAACACACATTCAAGGTAAGTAAGAACATTTGTAATGGCCCACTCTCATAATTACAGTTTCCAACCAACCTCTTTGGCAAGTAAGGAACTTTTCAACACTTATTCTCCTCTCTAGGCAAAAGGCACAATCCTTAGAAGTCTTTCCCTTATTCTTTGAGCCATGAGTGTTCTCAGTGGCATGAAGGGTGGTCACTAGGGTTTAGTGTCCAACAGGCAAGTCAGTATAGGTTCTTCAAGTAGCAAAAGTCAGAGTTCCTAAGGAAGACTGGTAGAACATGTGAGTACTTTACTTAAGAGTTAGTTGAGGGTCCAGGGGCTTCAGAGAAGGCATTGGAGTATTCCAGAGGTGCCTGGGTGAACTGGATGAGTGGCCTCCCAATCACACAACACCCCAAAGCTATACAGAAATCACAAAGTTTTAAGGTAAGTAAATAACAAAGGAAGCACAGTACCTCAGCACAAAAGATTTTGCAGCAGGAGGACTTCAGGGCCTGTAGCCAAAAACCTGGTCATGGAATTCATTCAGTAAGAAGACAGGAGACAGGACACTGGAAGGACCTTTGCAGCAAGGATCACATGGAATGCTCTCGGCAAGGTGTAAATCTGTAGTTTTAGCGCCCATTTCAGGAGCACAGAAGACCGCATATCACTAGTTGGATTGTCATTGTTTGCATGGTGCAGCACTCTGGTGAGGGGACCTATCGGACTGGAATTGTGCCTCTGGAGATCCAGCAGGATGCTCACGAAGTTTCAGCGATATTCGGAATCCGGAAGACCGTGCACTGCACAATGGATCGAGGTCCCAGGGTATTGGGGTATTGCAGCCACTCAAGGTCACAGCACAGCATGGGATGGCTCAAAATGCAGGCCTTGAGTCCCATTGGGTCTCGCCAGGCTTGGGGTCATTGTTTTCGGAGACCCAAGGACGATTGGAAGGAAGGGCTACAGCATTCTGTCTGGTCGCTGGAAATGGTTTCAACCACACATTTTTCATCTTCATCTTCCTCTTCGGTTTTGGCTCCAGTGGTAGACTACCTCTTCAAGGATCCATGTGTTAATATCCCCGCAAAAATATGGCGATACAAAACATATTTTTGCGGCAGTATTGAGCCATGGACCCTGAGGGGGACACCCCCGCAATCCCTGCATTATTTTAAAATGTGCGGGGGATACCCCTGCAAGGCCCGCTACCACAAATTATCCCCCCAAAAAAATCTGCTATGGCAAGACAAATGACCATATGTATGGTGATATTTTTGGTGGGGATATATAGGGCTAACCCTCTTCAGCTTCCAGGTTCAGACTTGTATGCAGGAACCCAGACAATCAAACAGCCTTGCAACATTTATACTTGGGGCGGTTGGCAATCTTCTCAGGACAGCCAGCCATCCAGATTGAACTGGAATCTCGCTCTCAGGCTGGAAGACAAAGGGATGCAGAGTTTTGGACTTCTCCCTTGCTTCCTGCCTTCACAGACACACTGGAGCCTGGGTGTAGCCCACAGGACTCCTGCCGAAGATAAAAATCACGCAAAGGAATTCCTCAGCCTGGAGGTCGAGGAAGGAACAAGAAAGGACAAGAAACACTAAAATGGTGAAAAAAACAAGACGGGAGCCATTTTGGTAAAATGAGCACCCGTGGGTGCCTTTAACGGGGCTGTGCAAACAGCCTGCGATAAAGGTGCACCAAATTAATCAAAGGTATCGCTGCCACCAGCCATTGAAGGTTATTGTCCTTGCAACATAATTGTTAGTTTTAGTGTGAAAAGGGATACATTGTATCTACCCAGCACTTCACATAGGTGGGATGTGCTGGTGTAACCAAATACAATGTAAAAGGAATCCAAAGATCCTTTCTACCCTTCGGAGCTGTAGGTCTCGCAAGGTTAGCCTAAGAAAGTTAAAAGGGGAGCCCCTATGGCACCCCACCAACAATGGGGAGATTTATAATTACTATCAAAATCTTACTTAACAGTATGGACATCCTAAAAGAGGCATGAAAACCCACACAAGACTCTGCTATTTTAACTATTGGAAACAGTTTGCCATTTGGTGCAGATTGCGCAACATCAATCCAATTGACTGTTCACCTTCACATATAGTATACTATCTGCTTTACCTTTTAGACTCTGGTTTAGTCTTTAATTCCCTCAAAGTGCATTTAGCAGCACTCTTTTCTTACACTGCATTGCAAAAAGCATAGTGTCATGATGGAACGTTCCCGTAATCAAAGCTTTAATGGAAGGAATAAAAAGGTTCAGCCCAACAATTTAAAATCCACTTCCTGGGTGTCATTTAAATGTTGTGCCCACTGTAAGACTGCTTTTCTTGTGGCAATCGCATCAATAAGGAGGGTCAATGAGCTATCCGCACTCTCAGTTCAAGGTGCCTTCATCACTATTCACAAAGTCAAGGTGGGTCTCGGAACCCATCCTTGTTTTTCACCTAAATTCATATCCAAGTTCCATGTTAACCAATCCATTGAACTTCCATCTTTTTTTCCAAAACCCAACTAATTTTGCAGAAAGAAGCCTCCATACTCTAGATGTAAGGAGAGCAGTCATGTACTACATGAGAAAAACAAAACTACATAAAACAGATAAACTCTGTTTCCATAGCTGTCCCGTCCCGCCAACACTTACCTGCGGATACTGGGAGGAGAGCCCATGGTGTCGGGGGAAATGGTCCCTAACCTGGCTCAAGTACTCATTTTGCTTGCGATGAAAGGGGGATGGCACTCGAAGACAAACTGGACAACGCGTGACAGCCACCCGACAACAGGTAAGCCATGCCCCAGTTAACAATAGCAGCTGGTAGAGAAGGAGATTGGGTCTCTAAGTCCTCGATCTCAAACTGGATTTTCAAATGCATCCAAGTTTGCTACTCACTATCTTACTGATTTCACACCAATAACCCACTCTACTTGAGGCACAGGGGATTGCAAGGCAGCAACTTTGAGTTCCATTCACACATTTACACAACACTACTGCTTGGATACAGACTCTAAAGCAGATTCACAGGCGGGGCAAGCCGTATTAAGACATCTATTTGCCGCTGCACCTTCAAACAACCCACCTCCTTCTCTAGGTACTGCTTGCTAATCTATGCATAGCATGTGATTCTAAGCAGATCCACAAGCCTCAGAAGGCATATTGCTGATGTGTGTATCTGCTTAGATTTATGTGCACCCACCCTTCCTCTCCTCCTGGATTTGAAGGTGCATACATGTCTTTAACCTTTATCTACTCTACTTTGACTTTCTTGTACTCACGCACAAGGTGTCCGGTCATTTTTTTGAATAGAAAAGTTTCGAATGACAATTTGATCGAGGAAAAATTCGAAAGTTTGCCTCTTGAAGCTAGGGTTAGGGATTGGGGGGGGTGGGAGGGTGGCGTGGGTGTTCGAGGGGGCTGGGTGGGAACCCCCAATATACACTAAAACCTTGCAACGTTGCATGGAGCTGTTCAGTGCTGAAGTTACAGGGCTGGACAGCTCCATGTAACGTTCAAACAAAAAGGCAGTAAAATGCTACTTTTACCATGTGAAAGTGCATTTCAGTTGAAACCAATCCATGACTATTGTCGATGAATTGGTTTCGAACGAAATGCACTTTCCATGTTAAACATAGCATGTCGTAGCTTTGGATTTCGAAACTTTTGTTTCGAAACTTTGGCTGTTTGAATCTTTTGTTTCGAACAAATGACCATAAACCCACACACACACTTCATGCTCATGCATGACAGAAACAAAGCAATCTGAGGGACCTTAGTGCATGAAGGTATATGGGTACATTACACGTCACACAAGCATAGTATTACAAACATGACAAGCCAGCGTCCCTTTCCGAATTATGAAAACAAATCATGCAATACTCTGTGACTACCACTAAATGTCGGCTTATGCATAGCATGTGAACCTCAGCGATACAAACATCAGAAATAAGATTACAGTAAGTAATGTATGCCATATATGTGTGTGACTTATTAAAATGTATGTATTTTACTATACCAGTGTGTTTTCTTTGGTTTACTGTGAAGACTAACTGTACTTCACTACCAGCCTTCCTCCCTCATTAAGGTAAGCCTCACTGCTCTTCCTCAACTACTACCCTTTCCCTCTGGTTGGATTACTGATGGCCGTCCGCCTTCCTTTCGCTTATGTAGTGCCCTCAGAGGGTTATGTAAGAATCCCCCTAACCGAGGTGTTACTTCTGTCGAAGAACCCCCGAAGACACCCAGAAACTTAGCATCAGGATTGTGTTAACACTCGAACATCTCCTTTTATCTGGGATCTGTAAAAACCCTCTCTTCAGTTCTCTAATACGTCTTTATATGATGACAATAACTCACTAACAGGCCAAGTTTTTGGGGATAACACTTCAATTCAAATCCCTCATTGACGGACCTTGCCTGGTGTGGGGTGTAATCAAAGTCCCCAAACTGAAGGCACATGTCAAAAAGGCCTACCTGTCATTACCAAAGGAAAAGCAGAATTTTAATCCATAAAAGGAGGAATTCAAGGGTCCCTTTCAAACGAAAAGCAGGATTTTTAAACACTGACACACAAACGGCTTTGCATGTGTTTACACGTTAAAGCAGTTTACATGTGAAAAGTGTACCCCTGCTAACATAAAAATGTCACAGAAAAGACATGGGTGTGTGTTGACAAAGTATTGTATCTTATATTTCGCATGCAAAATACCAGCAGATATTTGAAAATAAAATGTATTTCCATTAAAAGGTTTCTGGAAGTCTGAGGTAAACGCTTTGCTTGCTGTGGGACAATTGTCACAAAGAACTTCCCCACGTAAGGCCTGGTTTACATCCCCCAGCTATTTTACAATAATAAAAAGTGGCTTGCCTGAAAGGTGTGGAAACCAAGTGTCCTTTAGACTTGCTGTCTCTGCAGGACAATGTCGCGTGGCTGATGTATGACCAGGATGTAAGCAGGGGGGGTGAAAATGGGGGCTACAATGAAGGGAGACAAACTCCAACTTCAAAGAGACTAATAAAACACTGTCACAGGGTGGCCCTGAGGGGCAAATGGCAGATGGCATGGAGGAAGGGAAGCGCATATTTGCACATATGAAGATTCCATTTGTTTACAAGGACTATAATCATTTAGGCCTTTTTCTCAGCATCCATACGTCGTACTGATTACATGTATGTATAATTTTTTAGGTAACATCTAGGCATTTTTGTTGACATAAGATTCATCCACCTACGACTCAGGGAACTGTAATGGCCACCTAACATGGGCTTCTGGCTGATCTGAAAATTTTCAGATTTGGGAGTTGGTGAACGGGTGGAGGGTGAAATTACAAATAAGGGAAATAAATTGCATGTCCATAACTGTTATGCGTTCTTTGAAAACGGTGGAATATTGTCACACGGCCATGCAACAAGGTGCAGACCTGGCTGTTGTCTTATTTAATTCCCCATGATTAGCTAAATGAGAACAAATGTATATTATGCAAATTATTAAAATTGTGAAGTTTTGCTACATAACTAGTTTTTGCCAAAATGTTGACATGAGAACAGATGGTGATTACAAATGGGAATTGCCATATGTCTGCTCCACACTCCTAAGACAAGCCAAGCCAATCTGTACAGATAAGCTGGAGTTGCGAGAAGTGACTGTCCAATCCTATTTGCAAGAATTCTTGCAGGGCACTCCCCCAAGATTGTAAACTTGATGGTTGTCATCAGTGCTATATAAGGTGGAATGCACTGTGAGGAAGAGACTGAGCTGCTTAAATTTATCATCGGGAAGAGCTGCAGAAACTTGCCATCTGACAGCTGCAAGGAAACACCAGAGGAGATTGCGGAGAGTGCATCTGGGTGGATCTGTCTATTGCTAGGAAGGCCTAAATGCTGACTGGGTCTTATGGTGTAGGGTCTGAGGCCATCCTTGAGAGTGCAGTGACTAGACCCCTGCCCTATCTTTCCAGAGGGTCCTGATATGCAGCTGGCTGTTCTGAACTTTAAACTGAGCTTTTCAATGTAAGTAGACTTGAGCCCTTTGTAACCGAAAGGTGGGGAATCTGCTGGCTTTAAATCCTTTCACTTTATAGTGGGCAGGGGGATGGGGGCACAACTGTGGAGATCCCTAGCCTATTTAACAAAACAATATTAATTTAATCAATTCCCTTTGGCAGAACACTACAGGGTGATTTTTGTTAAAATTTGAAATGAACAAAGCTCACTTCCCAGTGTGTGCTGAAAAACCATAGCCACGGATAAAGTGGTGTTTGACATTTCAGTGCGAGTTTCGTAACATCCAAATAAAATAAATAAAAAAAAATATCTGTCCTTTTTTCCAAGCAATAGCCATCCCAGATTACTTGGATACCTTGCATACTATATTATAAAACAATTGGTTAAACCAAATGGCACTACTCCATGAATTTTGCTCCCTACACAGAACTGAGTTATTACAACTATTCAAATAACATTTCACTCCTAAAAAACATATAGTAGTCAATTCCTAGCTCACCTATCTAGCATTATCATCCCCCACTAAAACATCAGTATGGCCACACTATAAGTCACAAAGCACAAAGCCTTTAACACAGTGCAGTATAATACAATTACAATAGTAATGTCAAAAAAATGTGCCCTACTTCACACAAATGTACATTGAACAGCGCCTCTAAAGGTCTGCTACAGCAGTATAATCTCCCAGACCGAATATATAATCTTCTGTGAAAAATATCTACTATATTTCCCAGTCACAATTAAGCTAACAAACCATATTGGATCTAAGAACCCATCAGTAACACAGGTTGAAAGCAGAAATAACAGCTGGAAGTGTCAAAGAGCAATGAAACTTAGTCGCACAACCACATACTGTAGCTGAAAGCTGTTGGGGGCAATGATGCAAAGTCACACAGGAGGCTGGTACCACACATCTTTCACAGTCGTGTATACCCCTATAGACCGGTACACACATTATCTCCAATAACAATCACTTATAAGCATTCGTTTTTAAACAATGGAAACATGACATCTACAGAGGTTAAAAGGCATTTCTCCCATTTCCATATACTTTTGTGTAGCTTTAAATATTATTCATTTTACATTGCCTATACCAATATATTATTTGTCATACATACTTGTTACTAGACCACACCTTAAACGCAATAAATGGGATTCACATGCTAAAGTGTCATAGAGTCCCACTTCCGTATGATTCATTCCTCCAACAATGTTGAGTATATTCAGCATTCTCTCATAGCAGTGTTCCGCCACTGGGATGTCTGCATTTGAATAGTTGTAAACTGAAGAACGTAGTATATACCACCCATTGCGCTGTGCAACATTCCCTTGGCAGTATACTCGAGGCCAAACCATGTACCATTCCCCTCCCGATTAAGACCTCCAGTCTACCGACAGGATACCTGTTGGAGATTTTAGCGAATCTTCCATGCAGCCTTATTGGACTATGCAAGACTCAATTTGCAAATTATACTGTTTTCCTCTCTTCTTTTCTTCCGGTGTGACTATTACACATTGGCTCTAAATTGCATTCATACTGTTCAAAAGGGAAGCATCAAATAACGCAGGCAAATATTTTGGGTTGGGCTAATAACTTTCTTTTTTACCTAGGCAGAACTCATGAAATAACTATTCATACGTCTCTCTTGTGCCACTCCATTTTTGAGCTACAATTGATAAGTGTATCAGCAGTCCGGATGAATGGCGTTGTCACCCTGCATTGATTCTGATCATTTAGAGGCTATTTTAGGTGTTAATTACTCTTGTGTTACAGTACAATGAGGATACCTATTCGTGAACACCCAGCCTACTCAAGAAGCTGGCTGGCCAAAAAAACTACAAAACATATACTTATTGTATCGTTTACATCCAGCGTTCAGAGTTTAGGTGTACAGGGAAGAGCTTTATTTGTGCATTTGGTTTAGTTTTGTATTATCCAAGCAATAATCATACATCCAGCATGCAGCACGACCACAGCCCGAAGCCCTGCATGGAGATCGGGACGCTATAAGGAACCACAATATTCAGCAGGAAACGAATTGGGTCTGTGCAGCGAGGAAACAGAACTCTGTGACATGAACCAGAAAACCATCCTGTTCAGGACAATATTCCCCAGCGCACACAGGGACTCGGAGCACATCAACACTGGTGAATCAAAAGGGAAGGAAGCCGCCAAAGAGGTTACCGTTGTCAGATATTGTTTTCCTTACAAGCGAATGCAGCAGACTGAAAGCATATATTTGGCCTTTACGCCATGATTCTCCAGCACACAGGAAAGACTATGACAGTGCGCCACCTTGCCCCAGTCCCACATGTTCAGCCAGTTCTGCAAAGCTCATTTATTAAGCCCCTTCTTTTACCAAACACTTCTGAAAGTTTGAGACACGTTGGATGAAGTGGGCACAGATGTGGCTCTTTCCGTTTATCCTACATGCTTCTTACTTGCACAGAATACGACCTTAATGTGCAGACTCTAGCTTGTTGCAATTATTTTGAGTCTGTAAAAATGAAATCACATTTTGTCTGCTACTGTCAGGTATTTTGCCATCAGTGGAAAGCACCGGCTGGCCAGGCTGAGGAACTTGCAATGTCGTGCACCCAGTCCCTTCCATGTCACACATGCGAGAGCGGCTCCAACATAAGCTTGAATGTAGCCTGTAAGTGGTGTACCATAGCAACTCTTTCAAACATATTCGTCTGGGAAGGGGTGGCATAATAATGGATCGGGGGCACAGATTTCACATTAGACATGCACATTACAAGCTCCATTGTCTTACTTTAGACGAACGCAGTCTTCGATTTCAATGCGCAGCGCCATCTGTAACAACAATGCAGCTTTCGAATAGTGTATTGTTAAGTATTAACAAATCCCTGAACAGATTTATGTGGGGTGAAGGAAATGGGGCACAAATCCCAAAAGATGTTCTTCACAAATCAGTGCATCTGGGTGGGTTTGGTTACTCTGACATAAGGCGCTATCACTTGGCTTTTACATTGCATGCATTACATTGATTGGCAAATGTAAACATTAATAGTGCAGGTTGGACCAAAATTGAAAAATAATTGATCTTACCCACTCCGCTGGATATGCTCTTTTTCTTGGAGAAATGATTGCTGATTGATACAACTCCACAGTTTATAAAACATGGTGTGAAGGAATGGCGTAAAGGTAATGAGATTCGAGGCGAGAAGTACTTACTGGGTGAAAGTTCTTGTCTATGGAAAAACCAGACTGTGAAACAGAATAATAGGGTTTTGTCATGGGCCTCTTGGCAAAGTGCAGGTATTTGGAGAATTGGCAAGTTCATGATGGCCAGAGTATGGTTGATTTTGAGTTTCTACGCTTTAAATATAAGCTGAAAGCAACTGAGATTGGTCGTTCTAATGCGTTACAGGAATATTTTGGTGTATTATTTTCACAATTGAATGCTACAATGCATACTTCACCTGCGATTTTTGCATCTTTCTAAGGTTGCCCCTTTGTCTGATTCTACCCTTTATAAGTTGATTACAACTTCTGCCACCCAGGTGGCTTCACATTGTGATAGAGCGAATTGGAATTTTGATTTCAATAGTTCATTGTCAGACATTGAATGGAACCGCGTATGCACAGGTCCGGCTAAATATAAGGTGAATTTTGACCTGAGATATACATAAAGATTTAACCATTATTCATTCTGGTCACCATGGAAGATGAAAAATTGCAAGTTGAGTACTATAGACACCTGTTGGAATTGTAATGGGGAGGTTGGTAGCACATTTCACATGCTGTGTTTATGTAGAAAAATACAGATATTTTGGGATGGTGTTTTCCAGAGAATGGAACTAATCATGGGCTTACCTGTACCTAGAGAGCCGCTTCTTGGAGTGTTGGGTTTAATACCATTAAATATTGGATTATCCAACAGTAAAATGTTCTGGTTATATAGAGCCCTCCTTCTAGCTAAAAAGCAGATTCTAAAATTTTGGACAAGTGACAATTCTTCCAGTTTTGAGGATTGGTTGCAAGGTTTGTGCTTTCTGTCCAAGAGAGAAGAAATCCTTTAAATCAAAGGACCAGCTTGACAAATATGAAAGGATTTGGGGGGCATTTAATGATCTCTATGCATAGTTATCTATTATAGTCCAATACCTTTTTTTCTCTTCTCTCCTCTCTTCTTCCCATTTCTCCCACCTTAATTCAATTCTTAGTATTCTTTACTGATAAAGTTAATGTTATATTTGTAAAGATATTCTTTGAAAATTGTATTGCATTATATTTTATTGTTGATGTAAAATGTCAAATATATAAATAAAGTATTGGAAAAAAAATATGCATCTCCATACCATGGCCTTGTTCTTGGCTTAGTGTGGCATTGGGGGAGAAAGCATTGGTGATATGTTGTTCAGACAGGGCTAAGCGAACTCCATATTACAGAAATAACGCTATTTGGTGTGGTGCTTTAACTGGGTGTGGGGGGAGGGGGTCATTCCTGTGTTAAGTGTTTGTTTTGTTATTTATAATGCGCGTCAGATCCGGCGATATCAGCAGTTATAAGAATATGCGAAGCTTAGTTACAAGAATCGTGGTGTAAGATACCTTACTTGCAAAGCATTACTTACATAAAAAGGTATATACAGTTTACAGATAATACAAGATAAGCATAGATATTTACAAATATTACAGGCAGTGTGTAAAGTCTTGGTTACCACCGTGGCGGTAGCCAATAGTAAGTCGCAAAGAAAGATGCATTTCATACAAGGCATAATGTGTCGTTACTTAACGTTAACAGAATGGTATTGCTATTTGCCGTACAGGATTCTATATCGTGCGATTTAGTGGTCATTGGATTTCAGCCACAGGGTAATGTTCTAAAGTTTTGGTAAGATTGGTCTGTTCACAGTGTAGAAGGCAAGGAGTTCCATAATTTGGCCGGTTTCACGGGGAAACTGTTGCCTCCAATCGTGGATAGTTTGAATCTAGGGATGGACAGGTGATCCCTGTTTGCTGATCTGGATGGTTTTAGGGAGGTCTGTTTGTGGAATCTCTCAGCAAGGTAGATGGGGGCAGCTTTATTAAGAGATATATGGGTGAGCGACAGGGTTTTTAGAAGCATTTTGTCATTAGTCTGGAGCCAGTTGTTCTGACCACTGCTCTCGGAAATGTGGTGTCTTCTGGAAATGCCATTATTTTGTAAGGTTTGGATTCTCCTGACGGTGGATCTGGTAGAACCTAGGTAAAGGGCGTTGCAGTAGTCCAGGCGTGACAGGATTAGGGGTCTGGCCAGGATAGTGCAGCTGCTGTTAGAGAGAAATGGCTTACCGGTTCTGATAAGTTTACACAAATAGGTTGTGGTGGGTGCTAGTGAGTTAACCTGTTTGGCAAAGGAGAGAGTAGAGTTGAGATATCAACCTAGTGTTTTTACCTCCTTAGTGTGGTACCTTGATGCAGCTGCTGTCAATTATGAATTATGAATGAGGAATAGTCGGGTCCTAGTTTTTTTTTTTTAAGATGGTAGGGGTGCCCAGGTTGATTTCTGTTTTATCATTCAGGCAAAGACCATGCGTGGCCATTCATGCCTGGATGATGTACACTCTGTTCACCAATGCCAGATCCTTGTCAGAATCCCCTGAAAGTGGGAGGAGAATCTTGGTATCATCTGCATAGTTGGTGTAGGTGATACCGAGATGATCCAGATCATCGAAAAGGGGCTTGGTAAAAATGTTGTACAATGTGGGCGAGACACAGGACCCCTGAGGCACACTGCAGGTGATGGGTATGGAGTCTGCCGCTGCTAAGTGTAAGAAGACCCTCATTGTTCTGCCACTTAGGAAGGATCTAATCCATGTTATGGTGTCCTTGGAGAAGTGTGCTGCTGTGTCAAGATGGTTGCATAGAATTGTATGATCAACCAAGTTGAACGCAGCTGAAAGGTCTAGAAGGAGGAGCAGAGCTGATTTACCATTGTCCCTAAGCTCATAGACTTGAGTCTTGATCGATGAGGACCATCTCCTTTCCATGTTGTGGACGGAAGCCTGATTGTTTGGCTCCTAATAAGTGGTGTAATTCCAGATATTGTTGTATTTGCATATAGGCCACCTTTTCCAGAATTTTTAGAAGAAAGGGGGCACTGTTTTAATTGGCCTATAGTTAGTGGGTGTGGATGGATCTAGGGTCGAATTTTGTTAGGAGCGGGAGTACCCAAGATTGTTTGTGGTTAATAGTGATGATGCTGGTGGCAAAGGATGCATTGATAAGCTTAGTTATGAAGGGTGACAAGTCTCGAGCCGCATCCTTGGTAAGCTGTTCAGAGCAGAGATCACCCTGACAGTTGGAGGGTTTGAGGGACAGAATAATTCTTTCCACCTCAAGAATACATACTTTGGAGAAGTTGAATCGGGTAGGTTGGACTTCATTGGTGTTAGCAATTATTTTAGTTGGAGGTAGGTCATTTAAAGAAGCTTTTTTATTAGCTATTTTATTTTGTAAGGGAGCATGTTGGATTTCTGAGCACCATTTTCTATCTTTGGCACAGGTGTCTGGTATAGCTATGGGAGTCTCTATTTCTTTAAGAATGGTAAATTCCTTCATATTGGACTTGGCTTGGGATATGCGAGTGTCGAAGGATATTCGTTTAGCTAGGCATATTTCTTTTTTGTAGAGGGATGACAGTTTGGTAAGCTTGAGATTGTTTGCTTCTGATGGTAGTAATTTCCACGCTGCCTCGCAGTTTTTTTTTTTTTGTTGCCTTAGGTTTTTTAGAAATGGTGTACACCATTTATTCAGATGGATTTTCGGCTTACTTGGTCGAAGTTTGAGGGGGGCGATCTGGTCCAAGGAGGAGGCCTTAATTTGATTTTACTCCTTGACCAGGCTCTCGGGGTCAGTGCTGTCGGGCAGTGAGCTAAGGGTGGGGGGGGGGGAGTACGGCAGGGATAAGCCTATCCACTGTGATGTTCTTTTTGTTTGTAGTTAGTGTAGGTGGAGCCCTGGGTGCGAGTGAAGTTGGGGGCCTGTTGGTAGAGCGCATGAATGAGAGTAAGTAGTGGCCAGTCCAAGCTACCGGTGAGGTGGAGAGGATGTTAGCATGGCAGTTGTAGTCTGCCACCCAATCTAGTATTCTACTTTTGTTATGGGTGGATGTTTGGCTTCTCTGGGTAAAGCCAAGTTCTGATAGACTATTTGCCGTTGCTAAGGCAGGCTGGTCTGAAGGGTAATTAAAGCCCAAATTGAGGTCTTCAAGTAGAAGTACTTGAGTTGAGCTTTTAAGATTACTAGATAGAATGGTGTTAATATCCTCCACAAATGTCCCCGTTGGGCCTGGGGGCTTTCTATCAGATGGATATTGAGGGTTTGGGCGTTAGTCAGAGGTACTTTGACTGATAATACTTCACATGATTGAATGTCGATCGGGGTGGCTAATCTCCTAGAAAGGCTGCATTTGCAGATAATGGCGATACCGCCACCTATGGACACTTGTCTGTCTTGTCTCAAGATAGTGTAACCGTCAGGGACTGCTAGCATAAGCATAGGACCTGCTACAGTGTGTAACCATGTCTCTGTGATGGCGAGGAAGTCTAGGTTGTCACTCTGGATCAGGTCGGTAATTTCCTTGGTGTGTGTTACTAAAGATCCAGAGTTTATTAAGGCTCCTTTTAATAGGAAGGCTCATGGCAGTTGTGTTTGTCGAGTGGGGAGCTCGATGGACTTTCGGTTTGCCGTTCTGGGCTATACAATTTTGTTTTTGTCCTAGGGAGGCAGTTGTGTGCTAGGTTAGTGCTTGCAGGCGTTGGGCTGGGCAAGATTTTAGGTGTGCTTTTTCCTGTAGAGGTAGGAAGTGAGCTGATAGGAGGCTCAAATATTTTGGCTAACCTAGCTTTGAGACGAGTGTTCCTAGCCTTGGTAGTGCAGGGATTACTAGGTATTGGGTGTTTAAAGACATTCATATCTGAGAGGAGTTTGGTGGTAGTGTTGTTGGCCAAATAGGTGGGCACCATGGTGGATAGATTACCATGGGTTGGTATATGAAGTCTCATAAGGTGGAGTATAAAACTCTGTATAAGAAATGCGATGCAGACAGTCTGGCTGGTAGCTGTAATGAGCATACTAGTATTTGGTGAGTGTCACTTTCTAGGGAACTGGTGCATGAGGGCCAATGGTGAGCTAATATAGGTGGTATTATTAGCAGCGTAGGGCAACTCTTAAGTGGTGGCAGCAGCACTTAAGCATAGTGCAGCATTTAAGGTAATGGCATCAGCATAAAGCAACATTTTGAGTAGAGGCACCAACATAGTGTGGCATCTAACACAGTGCAACAGCACAGTGCAGCATTCAATATAAGGTCATAGGGCAACATTCAATATAGGACACTAGCACAGTGCAGCAATTCAGATTAGGGCAACAGTACCGTCCAACAACAATTCAGAGTAGGGCAGCATTACAGTGCAGCATTCAGAGTAGGGCAGCAGTAAAGTGCAACATTCAGGATGAGGCCATGGTGCAGCAGTTCAGGATAGGACAGTGCAGCAATCAAAGA
This sequence comes from Ambystoma mexicanum, assembly GCF_040938575.1. NCBI lineage: Eukaryota > Metazoa > Chordata > Amphibia > Caudata > Ambystomatidae > Ambystoma > Ambystoma mexicanum. Next base: position 492,863,984 of record NC_090936.1, on the reverse strand, counting down.
AATGGCCACAGCGCTGATGGGATAATTATTGCTGGTCAACAATCGTACTTAAAGGCGGGTGTCCGAGGAGCTGAGGCTTGCATGAGGGTGGAGTCTTAGGCGGATTATAGTACCCTCGGTAATATGTGGTGACCGGCCGGGCATCTAACAAGAGGCTGGATGCCTGTTGTGAGGCTGCAGGTGAAGGTAGGTGAGGATGCAAACAGATCGAAGTGGGCTGTCGTCGAGTGGCGATGACGCAAAGTGGGTGAGAGGAGGCATGTTAGAGTTGGGCAACAGTTATGGCGGGGGACTGATCCTAGAGCAGGTAGCGTAGGGGTAAGGTAGTTAATCGGCGGAGGGTTACATATGGGCTCACCTTGTTGATACGGGTTGGTAGAGCACAAGCGAGGTGGGTAGGATCATTTGAGCTTGGTAAAGCTCGGTCAGGCTCAGTCAGGTGGAGCCCTTTTTGGTTGCCTTCCTCAGGGCCGGCTTTCACCTACCGGTGCCCCATGATTGCTAGATAGCCAGAGTGGGCCAATCGGAGTGCACGTGGTGCACAGAGGGAGTTGAAATAAGCCAAAAATACGGTGGCAGCCATCTTGAAACGGCAGACCCCTCGTGGTTAGGGCTGTCGAGAATGGAATTAAATCACTTCGTTTTCGGGCCAGGTTGCCCAGATCTTAGTGGGGGCATGGAATTGACATGGGTTGAGGGCACCTAATTTAGATAGTGCAGATGTGGAATTTTGGCAGAGGGCACGGCCTCTACGCTGTGGAATGGTATAGCCTCCAGGCTTACCTAGCGCACATCAGTGCCTGTAGGAAGGGGAACTGCTCCTGCAGTTACCTGGGAGAGGGAGCTCCTGCTCCAACCTAGGATTGAGTGGTCCTCAATAGATATCGTTACAAAGGCAGTGTACTAACAAGCCCTTGTTAGATTCAGTGTTAGTCAATACAAGCATGGAGTCTGAGGTACATGTTGAAAAGGTTCAACACATACTGAACGTTAGAATGAGGCAAACACTGTCGCCATGGTTGGAGGTAGATGCAGCAAGACGCAAGTGTTGGGGAGAATTGTCCTTTCTGTGCCAGCTCCCTTTAACCTTAGAGACCCCAAGCTCTTTTGCTGGACTCGGGGGTTTTTAATTTGAACGGCTGAGCGAGTGGGACCTTTTTTCTTACTCGCACCATGTGTTTTCCTGACTGATTTTCTGTTTTATTGTTTATGGAGTCTGCTAAACTCCATAGGCATCTGCTTTTGCATTGTGACACACAGCACCTTTTCTGCCGTGCCGCTGCAAAGTCCCTTGGACTTGTCCCTTGGAAGTTCACCTTGGGTGAACTACTGTTCCCAAGAATAGTAAGATGACTCATGTCTTACCTTTTACTTTGTGTCCATCCCACAAGACCCTATGTGGAGAGATGGGGGGCGGGGTGTTAAATTGTAACTCATTTAACCCATTCCTCATGTAACATTTTGTTACACTAACTCATTTGAATGGCTGGTGGCAATGGTTTCTTTTTTACTACCTAGTGACTTGTATCTGCAAGCTGATACATCAGCTGCAGTGCTGCACCCAAGGGTGACCATTTTCTTCAAATGGCCCATGTCTTCTTTTTTTCATCAATTCTTGTTAGTTCGTTTCTTCTCGGCTTTTACTCTGTTGTTTGCATCAGGGTTGAGTCCTTTGTGCGATTTGCCTTTGGTGGGCTTCAACCCTGAAGCCCGCCTAGGCTCCAGTGTGTCTGGAAAGGCAGGAAGTGAGGGAGAGTCCCAAAACTTCCCTATCCTTTGTCTCTAGGTGTGCCTGAGTGAAACCAGTTCTAATTGTACTATGGACTAAGAACAGGCCCCAAACTTTGTACTTGCCACGATCCATTGGCTAGTGATAATTAACTGTTGGTTAGTAAGAAATGGTGTGATGTGTTTGTGGAGAATTGAGGGGCACAAGTGGATTTTTGTGCCTGACTAGTAGCTTGCACTTTGAATTGTTTACTCCTGGCCTGAGAGTACAGTGATTAACTTGTTATTTTATAGCTGTTCTGAGAAATTATCTGTTCTGAGAAATTATATGGAAACTGGTGAGGGTAAAGACAGAATTACTTGTCATTTGGTCATAAAATGAAGAATGTCAGAATATTGGCTGCCAGTTTGATGTTGTTTCTTGGTTTGAAAATGTTGTAAGTGATCTTTAAATCTGCTGTGTCTTACTTAACTTTTATGTTTGAGTCAAATATTGACCTTTTTCCCTTGGGTAATTGTAGGCGAGCAGCAACTGCCACACTTTCCTGGTATGAAAAGAGGTTTGGTGGCAGTACTCCTCTATTGGGATGGAAAAAGATGTATCGCCAGTTCTCTTTACACCCTTATCCAGTCTAGGCGTGGTAAGACGTGGACGCTGGAGCTCAGGTATGCTGATTAGTGAGGATATTTGCATGCTCGAAGCACATGAAGAGCAGCAGTTACAACTATTATCTCTAGCAGTCCTTTAATTTTCATATTTACCTTTCTGTAAGTGAAGTTGCTTGCCCGTGCTCTGTTTAATGCCAGTAAATAGTCTGTGTAATTTTCCTAAGGCAGCATTTGGAACTGTTATAAAAGCATTAGCAAGACACCGTTCATTGAATTGACAAGCAATTTCAGAATCTGCTTCTCATCTTTGTAAATGCCCTCCTTGGCATGATTAGCAATGCAACAGTGAACATTGTGAGGCATTGTGTAAGGAACCCTGTGCTCCTGGAATGTGTGGACTCAAAGCACTGTAAACCTCTCTGGGAGTATTCAAAAAGGCTTACCTCGATGATGGAATGGGCAATATGTCATTTTGTTTGGGTGGCCCTGACCATAGAGATTGAAGCAGTGTTTCTTTGCCTCCAAACCTTTGTGCTTTATAGTACACACTGGCAATTGGAACTGCTTATTTTTAATTCAAGCTCACATTCTTTTCCTTTTTGGATTTACAGTGAAGAATTGGTGTTGATGACAACTCGTTTCACAGATGAGCTTATGGAGCATGGCTTAACTGGCAAAATCCTAACTTTGGTTTCACAAATTGATTTGAACTGTGAGTTTGAAAGACTTCAGCGTGGACGAGGGCTGGGCAATGCCAAACATCGCAAGGAGGTAAGTAAGAACCCTGGCAGGCATTTTCAGGGTGCATCTGAGGGCAGCATTTTAAACAATCTACACTGTGGGGGCTTGGCGAGTATTAAGGCAATTCTGATGCATTATGACAATGGCATGGATGAGTCTAATTAATGCAGTGACTAATTTCTGATACTGTTAGGGAGAATTCTTACTTCTGTGCTTATTACCTTCAACTTTAGAGACCCCCATCTCTTTTGCTGGTCTTTAGGACTTTTTAATTTTAACCCTGGAGTGAATTATACCTTTTTTCTAGCTCTCATGTGTTAGGACCTGATTTGGATAATGCGTTTTACTGTTTTTTCGAGTCTAACAACAAACTCCATAGGCATCTACCTTTTGTATGGTGATGCACAGCACCTTCAGTGCAATGTCACAGAGAACTCCTTTAAATTTCTCTAAAGATTTAAATACCTTTTTTCTCGTTTGAACTATTGTTCCCAAGAATAGTAAAGTGAAATTGACTTTACTTACCTTTTCCCTTTTTGTAGGTCCAGCACACCCCGTCTTATGTGGAGTGCTGGAGGGTTGCCAAGTAGCTCTTTATCCTACATTCTCATTTAACATTTTTTATGTTACCCTCATTATTTTACGTGGCTGGTGGCAATGGTTTAATTTTCCTACCATTGTGCTTTTCTACTGCAGGCTGAATCCTCAGCTGCAGTACAGCACCCATGGGTGACCATTTCGTCAAAATGGCCCAGTCTTCTTTTTTCGCAATTTCTGTTTGAGAGGTCTTTCTTGGGTTTTACTCTCTGCGTTGATCCAGGTCTGAGCCCTTTGTTTGTCTTGCCTTTGGAGGGCTTCAGGATGTGAGGGAAGTTCCTGAAACTCCCCTGTCCTTTATCTCTAGGAGTGCATGAATGCAACCAGTCCTGATTGGCTGGCTGGCTTTCCTTTCAGGACAGCCACCCTGCTGTTTGACAGTTTATGCTGTGCATGAATGGGAGAAACCTGCTTAAAAGGTGAGAGTTTTGGGACGAGAGGCAGAGGCGACCACTGGGAGAAACACCAGACGGAGAAACAATGAACAAAGCTTGCTGCATCCTCCTGGATCTTTGAATTGCCCCGTGAAGCCCTTCTGCTGTGCTGAAACTCTTTTACAATTCGAATCAGAAGCTCCGGATGGGACCACTGCTTCCCTTAGGTTAGTGGGACCAACTAACCCTGAGACTAACTTCACTAGACCATCTTCCCCGATTGGATGTATTTCTTCGCTGCTGCAAGAACTGAGTGCCAGGGGGCAGAGAAATGTGTAGTCCAGTGCAATGTCTGAAATCCGGCCAGAAGCTCCTGGAGTCTCCTAAGACCCCGCAGAAGCAGGACAACCAGAGCGCGAGCCCCCTCACCAGAGTGCAGGGCCCAAGGAATGAAGGAAGCCCAACTAGTATCCGAGATCCGCAACGGTGCTGTTTACCAAGTGCTGAAACCCTGAAGTGCTGCTGAACCGAAAAGAGCCTGTAGTTGCAGACGACCTCCAAATTGCCACTGCAGGAGCCCATCAGATGTCGTCCTCCTTGTCCCCACAACGGAGTGTCGGGAACCCAGGGTCTGCATCGCTGCAACAAGACAGAATCCAGCTGGACCACTCTTCTTCTAACAAGAGATACAGTTTAGACTTGGGGTACTTACCTCTGTGTCTTTTTAGCTGTGCTCTTCTCATTTAGGAATTGCATTAGCTTACCTTTAGAGTTGATTCCAACTCTGGTTTTCACATGCTTCACAGCTTGTGACCCTACAAGTGACTTCTACAAACTCTCTAACTTTGTGCGACTTTTTATCTAAGAAGTACCTCGGCTCCATAGACTGTGTTCCAATTGACATTGACTGTCCTGGCTCCTTTCAGACTCTTCTAGCCCATTGACTTTGATATTTCTGTCCCTCATAGGTGGTAACTTGTTTTAGACTGTTATGGCTGGGAAAGGCTTGTCTAGATCTCATTTCAAGATTTAAGTGTCCTCTTCTATACTGAGAACCTGTTTAATCTTTTTCCTTCCTTTTAACCTTTCCTTTCTGCAACCTCAACATCTGCAAAGTAGAACTGGTGTGATATATAAATGCCATTACTGTCCTTGTGAATGTAGTCCCCTCCAGGTGTAGGAAGTGTGTATGAAGCATATCCAAAGAGTATCCACTAACTTGTGCTGATCCTGAAAAGTATTTTAAAGTGTATGTACCTTGTTGCATGAATTGCCTTTTTAAAAAAATGCTTATTTAAACATTGATGATAAATAAATATAACAGAAACCTTGGGTTCAAGTGTTATTTGGTTACCTGTATTGACCAATTTCATTGGTACAGCTCAAATGTACCCCTCTTGAGATAGGCCTGGCTGCTCAGTCACATTACCAACTTGTGTAGTACAGACCTATACCAAATGATGGCTTACTTAATACCAAATATATAAGTGGTGTGTAATCTCGCCCATTGTGACTGTACCAATTCTTACCTAACAGATACAAAGGAAGCATGCAGTAAGCTATGAGATTTGCTGAAGAGCTTCTCGAACTGCTGCAGACTTTTCGTCAAGAGTGTTATTTTTCTCAGAGGAAACCATTGTAATGTTAAGTTAACAAACATTTATTAGTGTACCATTATTTTCTGTGTTTGAGTTGCAAGCCATGGTTCTGGTGTCAGTTTTTGATTTTTGAAATATTTTAATGTTTCAGGAAATTGAGACCGAGCAATCAGCAGATTTTAAAGCAGCCTGCTAAAAATTACATTTAAATTGAGAACGCTTGCTGAGTTTTTTGAGTTTGTCTCCCACATGTTGCACTCCAGCATTGGCTAAATATTTGTTAATCAGTCCTGTGTTCATGAATTAAGGGAGTGAGTTTGGTGAATGTTTTAGCTAGTAGGTTAATTACTGGCATGCTGGCAAACATTAACTACGTAAAAGTAATGGCAGGAAAACCTTTTGAACTTTAAATGTTTTCTTGGTGCTCAAACAACTTGAGTAATGTTGTTGCTTTATGTGATTTATATATGTGGTCAACACCATAAGACAAGTTTCAAGCAACGTAGAGTGCTCTTAACCCATATGTTAATGTTAAAGGACATTTATACCGCAGACTATCGCCACCGCAGAGGTCCCCTGGGGCTCTGGCGGCTCTGAAAGGTAAGCTGGTGGGATGGGTTAGTAGGTCATAGCGGGACAAAGGAAGAGCGAGAGTTGTGTTGTCCCGTTGACAGCGTCAGTATGGTTAGCACTCTTCACTGAGCATGGATGAGGTATACGGATCGGTAGACTACCATGTGCTCTTGTGCCAGACTGTGGTTGGTTTTGTTGTTGTGTTGTAGTTAAGTGCATGTGGTTTGCTGTGCAAGAAAGTGGGTGGGCTTCTTTAGCGTTGAGATGTGTATGCAGAGAGTTGAGGTTTGAGGTTTTAGCGGATGGGTTAGTGGGGTTACCTCGTTCCTTCGGACATCTGTTTTGGGTATCTCTGCCTGCTGGAGCGTTCAGAGTTGTGGGTTGCTCTTTGGGCGCCAGTGAGGTTTGCCTGCCATCGCCTCCAAATTCCAGGGCCTCGGTGTCCTGTTGGGTGCTAGTTATTGGTTAATGCTCCCTCGTCTGCAGCTTGAGTGCCTGTCACTTAGCCTTTGCCCAACGTAGGGGTTTGGCTTGTGAGAGGATGAGTCCTGGGCTCCCTCCTCCCCAGATACTTCCTGCCATGTGCGCTAGTTTGTGGCGTGTTGTAGATCCATCGCTGTCTTTGTTTCTCTAGTCGTTTCCGTATGGTTCTGAGGTGAAGAGCCAGGTTTTGATTAGTTTTCTTAATTTTAGGTGATCCTTCATATTGAGTATTTCTTTCGGAAGGGTGTTACAAGTTTTTGTTGCCAGGTGAAAGAATCCGGATTCCCCCTAAAGTTCTTTTGCGATATAAAATGAGTGGATACCTCTCGGCCCAACAAGCTGAAAGGGTAAACGCCTGCTTCAAGTGTACATACAGTACTTTACATTTTCATTGTATGTTGTTTTGTAATTGCTTTAAGACATAAAAATAAAAGCACCAAAATAAAGTTAAAAAAAAGAAAAATTACGTCACAAAGGTAGAAAATGGGCCTGCAAGCCCCTCTTGGATGAGAAGTTGCCTGGAACCTACGCTCCATGACTTTGTCCCGGCTTGTTTCTCTTCATAAACAGCAGTAACTAATTGTTCTTATGTGGCCTCTCTACTTCTTTGGGACACGGAAGGAGTTAGGGCCTTCTGATAGCTGGAGGTCCGCAGACCCCAGGTACGGCTCTGCCGACCATCAGAAATTACCCTAACACTACCAACCTTAAAGACAACTGGGTTCTTCTGTTACTTAAAAAAAACTTCCCTCGACCCCACCATCCCGACCAACTTCAGACCTATAACTACGGTCCCTTTCCTACTGAAAATCGACAATGCAGCATACATCCAAATCCAGTCTTACCTTGAGACTAACAACCTTCTAGGGCTCAGTCCGACTTCAGACCTCGCCACGGAATAGAAACAGCCTTAATTGACTTGAAAACACAAAAAGACAAAAAACCATGCGCTTTACTCCTTCTGCTAGAACTCTCTGCCGCCTTCGACTTGCTAGACCATAACATACTCGGTGAACACCTTACTTCCTCAGTCTACTTTTCTCAAGCCTCAAATTGGATCAAGTCTTTAATAAATAACAGAACAATGAGAGTTTTGACTGACTTTGCTGACCCCATTACCATCACCTGTGGCGTGCCACAAGGCTCCTGTGTTTCCCCTACACTAGACAATGTCTTTACCAAACCTCTCTTCGACATACTGGACCGCTTGGGTGTCATCTACACTAACTATGCAGATGACACACAGATACTGTTACTGCTTTCTGGTGACTACGGCACTGATAACGCCCTACTAAACAAAATCTACCTTGTAATTGAAGCTTCGATGGCCACCCATAGCCTCTGCTTGAATGATGAGAAGACTGAAATTCTCATCCTAGGTGCTTCCCCACACCTCAACAAACTAAATACCAAATACGTGTTCTTCAGCATAGACGGTAACACAATCAAATCTGCTAAACAAACTAAAACGCTAGGCTTCAATATTGATTCCTTCTTGAGCTTGAGGAAACAAGTTAAAGCCACTACTTCAGCCACAGCCTACACTTGTAAGCTTATCAATGCATGCAAAGCCTACCTGTCTACAAATAGCTGTATCACATTAGCTTGAGCACTAATCTTGTCCAAACTTGATTACTGCAATGCACTGTATGCAGGAGCTAATAAACAAACTTAAAACTCTACAAAATAGCGCCTTGAGAACAGCATTGAGCATTCCAAGAAAAGATCACATTTCTGAAATGAGAAGGAGCCACAAATGGTTATCAATCCGAGACTTCAAACTCTTCTGTTTCCCACAAATGTCTCAATATTGCTGCCCCTCAATACCTGAAAGACAAAATTATCCGCAAAACTTCCTCCAGACCTACTAGATCAGCCAACTCCTGCTGCATCACCACACCTCGCTTTAACCTGAAAAGAGCTGGTGGCTCTAGCTTCCCGGTTCAAGCGGCCACAGCGTGGAATGCCCTCCCACTCAACTTAAGAACTGACCAAACTTTCCAGTTTTAGATCCAATACCAAAAAATGGCTCCTTACAAACAACGTGTCTGCCTCCGCTGCTAGGGTTTGTTAACTTGGCCATTCCATGACTACTACACTGTACCCACGTCCCTCTGACTGTCATTGATCTGTCTGTTATTTATTCATGTACTGTTCGCTTTGATCTATGGAAGTCACTGTTACTTCTGATGCTTGTTAATCTGCTTAGAATCACATGCTGTGCATATGGTCTGACATCCAGTGGTAACCACGGATTATTGCATCTTGTCTTTAGGGGACCGAAAGGGGACGTCTGCATAGTCGTGTCTGTAACACTATCCCTATCGTGACGTGTAGTGTACCCAAAATCCCTCACGCGCTATGGTCCCTCAGATTGTTTTTTTCTGCATAAGAGACATTGTTTCTTAAACCGAATTGTCGGTTATTCCCCTTGTCATTTTGACGGCAAGAGCAACTTCGACGAAGACTGCAGGGAACTTGTCTACGGCGGCGGATTTCGGCACCTAAGATCTGGCGGCTGAAGCATCCACATGGCCGGGCCTGCTGGCTGGCCTTTACAGTAGGGAGAGTGGGGTCGGGATGGCCATATTTCCGATATGTCTTTCTTCTTTCCCCCTCTTTACCCTCTAGGTCTGGTCATCTTTCCCTTTTGCTATGCAAAGGACTCCTTTTAGTTTCTGCCCTAAGTGTAGGGTCAGATACCCCTGGAAGGATGAGCACAGGACGTGCAACTCCTGTCTCCCCTTAAATCACGACGAGAAGCGGTGTGCGGCTTGTAAACTCCTTCAGCCTACGACCCTTAAGGAGCGCCGTGTAAAGCGGTGGGCCGTGTTTGGTATGTTGCGGGCGGAAACCTCTTCCCCCCACCGCCACACCCGCCGAAAGTGACGGGGGCACCTCCGATGACCAAACATCCGTTGCAGATGTGATCGACCTCGATGTGGACACTTCTAGGTCTGCCATGCCGGTCCCTGATCCTTCAAGGCCTGACACTAGTCTTGCTTCAGGGACAACACCGGGTGACAGTAGCGTACAAAGAACGCATTACACTAAACACACAACCCCTCCACCTATTTCGCCGGGTACGTCGAAAAAGGTGAAAGTGCCAAAGCATTCCAAAACAAACCAGGGCGCTACCCCTAAATCAGGTTTACACATTGAAGCGTGGAATTTCAACTCTCCAACGGTCCCGAAAAGGCCTGGTAGGCCCAAAAACGATGACTAGGCCTCAAGACGAAAAACCTATCGCTAGGCCCTCTAACGCTGCGGTAGGTGGTAAATCTACTGATAGACCTTCGGAAGGAACCATTAACTCCCGCTGATTCGGCAGAAATTGAACACCGTATCGCAAGAATTACTTGGGCGGTTGGGCTTATACCTATTCCGTCGAAAAACATGGGGCAGGCCGCGGATAAATCTATAGATATATTCCATGGTGCCCCGATTCTCACGAGACATACAAGGACAGGCAAGAGCCTCTTTCCAACACCCTGAGTGACAAATCTCAGCATCAAGGGACGAGGCTTTTCCACCCATAGGCCCTTCTAGTTCCTCAAAGTGGACAAGGGAGAGCAGATCGTCTTGAAAATTTTTATTTTTCTGAACATCCTTCCTCAAAGATCTTGTGGAGATCCTAATCTTAAATCTGCTTCATATTTCCAAGAAGATCAGCCCTCGGTCCCCGTCCATCATGAAGACATCGTTCAAATGGATACTTATCAGGACATTTAAAGTGAAGATGAAGAACCTTCCTTCCTGCAGGGTTACAATGAGGACCAGGCCGATGCCACAGACAATTGGGAAGAAACCCAGCAAGTGGGGACGGACCCATGGATGCTCCCCCAACACAAATGGCCTTAAGGAAGGCAGCAGATCACTTTCAAATCACTACTCTAGAGGTGGTGTCTGTGCAGGACTTTGTAGAAGACCTTCTCAAGGAGAAACCTCCCTCTAGCCAGGCCATTCCCCTCCTTAATTCTGTTAAGAGACGATTGGCCCCCTCACCATCTCAGACCCGATCAGTGAACCCAAGAGTAGAAAAGTTATTTCGGCCAGCTCCTTTGGACCCTCAATACATTAAAGGGCACGCCACCCCCGAATCCCTGGTAGTGACTACCACCCGGAAACAGGCAGGAGTACCCCTTGCTACGGGGGAGGCGCCTCCGGATAGAGAATCCAAGAGATTGTATGCCTTAAGTAAGCAGGTTACCTCGGCTGCCGCATATACCACACGCATAGCGAATAACACTACGCTGCTGGCGAGTTAAGCTGATGCTCAATGGAACCTAGTACAAGAATGTCTCCAGGAGGTCCCAGAGCCCGTCTGGTCCAAGCTTCTCACTATTGTGGCCGAAGGCAGGCAAGTAAACCAGTCTGGACACGACTGAAACAGCAGGCAGGTCTCTGGCCCAGGGAACCTTACTTAAGAGGCACGCTTGGCTTTGTACCTCAGGGTTTAAGCCTGAGACACAGGCTACTCTCATCAATAAACCCATTGAGGAAACTAACCTCTTCGGAAAGGCGGTCGATGAGGCCTAGAAACAGCCAAAAAGAGCATGGGACTCTTAAGTCTCTGCAACAAATTACTCGAAGACCTCCCCCCCCCCCCCCCCACCACCAGAGGGGAGGTAATTCTCGTTAGTCCTTTCGAGGGCAGTCCCGTGCAATTCGGAACAACTATGGCAAGGGAAACCTTAATGCTGGACAAACATCAGGAAGCCCTGCATACTACCCACCAACGGGTCAGTGACGCGGCAAAGCTAGAGCTAGAGGCCCCAACCCTAGAGGTCTAAAATGACCATCAGATGCATTTCCCCTCCCATGTCACCCCGGTCGGGGGGCGCTTAACATCTTTCCTCACAGTATGGGAGGGGATAACTTCAGACAAGTGGGTCATAAAGACGGTCGCCCACAGGTAGTGCGTGGAATTCGCCTGACCTCCACAATTCAGACCACTGCGCTCACAGCGCCTCTCACTGGACCATCTGGAGATCCTGAATCGAGAGGTGGAAGCGCTGCTGGGAAAGGACGCCATAGAAGCCGTCCCTATTCTTCAGGTAAATGTCATGACCCTTGCCCCTGGCCCTCACTGGCAAGTCACCCTTCCAGTTGGGGCCAGATCAAAGGCCTTAAAACCTCATCCAAGACTCTCTTGGAGTCAGTCCTGGCGCCTTTGGCGCCCGGCTCATAACCATCATGAAGACCAACATTAGAATGGGACTATTTACTTTGGACTATTTAACTTGGGGCGGTTCAGCCAACATGGAGGCACACACATAGCTCAGTTACAAGGAACTGAGCTATACGGTCTAGTCTTTTGGGTGTGGCAGGCCTGGGACTATTTTACCTGGACTACTTTACCTGAGACTATTTAAACCACACCCAAACAGTAGAACATGCTTTACGTTATTCTGCTGTGGGCAGCGTAATGCTCACCGTGTCCGGTTCTTTGATGCCACCTTACCTGAAACCAAGGACCTGCAGAGAGAGAAAGAACACTACGAAACTTACCTGGAACAGTATCCTGTCTTCAATCCATCGCCGACTTCATTTCCACTCGCCTGAATGTACGAACTCCATCATCCGACACCGCATGCATCCTGGAATACCATAACCTGGAAAGAGGCGAAAGAAAGACATTAGTAAGCGTTTACTCACGTTTCCTCCCGAATGAAGAAAGCTACACAATTCTTACCTGGGTAGTCATCTCCTGGTCAGTATCATTGCTGGAACATTACGGCGCTCGGCGAGGAACAACGCAACCTGCAAGGAGAGAAAAGACACAGGTTAGCAATATAAAAGGCGAAACAGCGCCGGGCATTACTCACCGGACAGCATCGCGCACACCGGGCTTTCGCCTACCTGCCCATGCTCCTCTTCAAAATGCATGACAACACCAAAATACCTTTCCATACCTAAAAGGAAAGAAGCAAGACATTATTATTCGAACTAAGAGGAACATAAGAACTGCATATAAAGACTGCAAAGCAGCAAACCTACAGAGTCGCAGCAGGCCTGGATTCCCACAGGGGGCGGCTGCACCAGTGAACTAACTTGGTTGCTGCTCGCCCCCACATCTACGCGCCCCTGCCACGAGGAGCAGGACGGAGAATCCACCTTTTATAATAATAAGGTGAGGAGAAGGCCCAGGGGGGAAGAAGGGGTTGAGGCCAAGGGAAGTGGGACTACATAAAGACAATCTGGTATTGAAACCAGCTCTCCTATATTGCAGACCCATCTTTAACCAGAGGCCTTACCAAGGGACCGGGAGAGAGTTCGAGAGTGCCAATCATCTAACCAGGTCTGGATGGCGTCCCCGTGGATACCAGGTAAGCGTAACAGTAAACAAGGGTATTTATTCAGTGTACGTACTTGTACCCAAAAAGGACCTCACCATGCGCACTGTTCTAGACCTGCGCCCAGCGAACAAGTTCGTAAAACCCCAGAAGTTTAGCATGGCAACACTACAGGTGATCCCACTGTTGAAACAGGGGGACTACATGGCAACATTGGACATGAAAGATGCATACTTTCATATTTCAATGTTGCCAGCACACATGAAATATCTAAGGTTCATGATAGAGGACAGGCATTGCCAATTCAAAGTGCTCCCCTTCGGCATCGCCTTGGCGCCAAGGGTGTTTACAAACATCCTGGCAGTAGCAGCAGCACACCTGCGCAGACTATCCGTCCCGGTTTACCCTTACCTCGACGACTGGCTCATTACGGGGGACTTGTGCGACCCATGTTTTTTGAACACCTTAAAGACTTGTAGACCTTCTGTTCAGTCTGGGTTTCTCGATCAACGAGAAAAAACCCGGTCTAGTCCCCAGTCAAATAAAACAATTTCTGGGAGCTCTAATCCGGACGAAAGACGGCCTCCTCTTCTCCTCCAAAGAGAGGGTTCAGAACATGCTTTTTCAGATCTCTCAATATGTAGCCAGTCGGGAGGTGGCGGTGTGCAAAGCCATGAGTTTGCTAGGAATTATGGCATCATGTATATACTTGGTTTCCCACGCGCGGCTGCACATGCATCCCATGCAAGTGTCTCTCAACAGCCAGTGGTGTCAGGCCAGCGGACAATGGTAAGATCTGGTAGTTGTCTTGCCAGCCCTCGTTCTCTCTCTGCAGTGGTGGTCAAGGGAAAACCTTCACCACCCCTGCATTGGAAGCCACTCATGACAGACGCATCTCTCACGGGGTGGGGGCTTCAGCAAACAGCGCATGGTGTGGTCCCCACAAGTAGCGTCCAACCATATTAACTTACTGGAGCTATTAGTGGTGTTTAAGGTGTTAATGTTTGTTTGTTTATTATTTGATAATGTGCACAAAACCCAGGGGTAGCCGGGCGCAGCAGTTACAAGATTACTTATGCTTAGGTTACATACAAGGTATAAAAACATGTCAATGCGGTACATACGGTAATGCGGTACATACATGTCAATGACAACGGTTGGGAAAAAAAGTAGCATATTACAGTAATGGGAAAATATACAGGTAAAAGTGAGAGGGCAGAATTATTTTAGCCTGAGTTACAAGGGTGTCGTGGCTATAGTGTGCCGCGGGAATTAGTTGTCGTTGGACCAGAGCCAATTTTTTACCTTGCATCTGAAGTTAGAGTAGGGTAGGTTAGCTCTCAGTGCAATGGGCAATGTGTTCCAGGCCTGGGCAGCTCTGACGGGGAAGCTTGCTCCTCCCGCTTTGGATCGTCTGAATCTGGGAGTTTCAAGCAGATAGTGGTTGGTAGCCCTAGTGTGGTGACTGGATGATTTTCTGGTCAGTCTGGCTGAGATGTAGGGGGGTGCTCTGTTGTTAAGCCCTTTGTGGGTAAGCGATAGTGTCTTAAGCAGGACTCTGTCGCTGATTTTGAGCCAGTGGTGGTCTTTCCTAACGTTAGAGATATGTGCTCTACGGGGTATGTCAAGGGCTGCTCTAAGAGCGTTATTTTGGAAAATTTGCATTTTATTTATGACGGATTTGTTGGCACCTGCATAGAGGGCATTGCAGTAGTCCAATTTGGACATTACTAATGCATTGGCTAGCATGATGCAGTTAGATTTAGAGAGGTAAGGTCTGCAGGTCCTGATTAATTTGCAGGTGTACGCTGTGGAGGATGCCAGGGTGTTGACTTGTTTTTTAAGCGATAAGGTGGAATCGAGGTAAAAGCCTAGAGTTTTTACCTCCGTAGCCACCTTGATTGGGTTACCATCTATGTTGAAATTGCGATAGTTGGGACTCAGTTTTTTAAGTTTGCAGTCGGAACCCAGGATCAATATCTCAGTTTTGTCGTCAGGTTTTTTTCAGATGCAACTACAAGGGAAGGCAGTGCTGATTGTAACAGACAGCACTACAGCCATGTATTACCTGAACAAACAGGGTGGCACTCACTCTCCAGGGCTTTCCAAGCTGTCCCAAAACATTTGGGTATGGGCTATCAAACACAAAATGTTTTTGTTGTTCAAACATGTTCCAGGGGAACTCGGTCTTCTGGCAGACGTGCTCAACAGAGATTTCCCTCTGGCCATAGAATACGAAATGGCATCTGCACGAAGACATCGTGTCCAATGTCTTCGCAGAATGGGGCTTCCCTGAGAGCGACTTTTTCGCAACTCGGGAGAACGTCCAATGCCAAGACTACACCTCCAGGTAACCCCTGAACTGCTCCAAGGGGAACGGTCTCTGGATAACATGGTCAGGGAAATGTCTACTCCCTCCCCCATTCACGCCCCCCCGACTCCCCTTCTCAAAAAGATAGTGCACAAGATGCACCAGGAACCAGTTACCATGATACTGGTAGCCCCCATGTGGGTCTGCCAACCCTGGTTCACTCATCAGATGGAAATGTCCCTCTCCCCACCAGTAAAACTACCCTGCCAGTACAACATGTTGTCTCAGGACAGGGTGGGGGGGGGGGGGGCCCTACACCCATGCCCACAAACTCTGAACTTAGCAGTCTGGCTCCTGAGGTCATAGAGTTTGGACACCTACAGCTCCCTCAGCGGTGCATGGATATACTTGTGTAATCTCACCTCCCAACAACCGAAAACCACAACTTGGAGAAGACCCATTTCCTGGCCCCTACCCTGGTTTCTCCCCTTCCCCCTATTAAGCCAAAAGGGCACCCGACTCCTCCCAGTTGACATCACCAGGTTGAGGTCGGACCACCAGCTGGAACAGATTCCCTTCCGGTCCTATGCCTTCAGCACTGCATAACCTTTGAGCCCCAAACAGAACTGAACTGCAACTTTCCAGGCTTCAGCCGGCATCCGCCCCCAGCTAATACCCCTTTCAAACAAACAGTTGTAACATAACCCAATAGGGGTCCACCTGGTCTCGCATCACCACCTTACACTGCGAAAGAGACCTCCTAGTTTGTGTATCTTCTCCATGGCTGCTTTTCCGCTGTGAATCAAGTATGTGCCATGGCCGATGTATTCAGCTTCCTTTATTTCCTGGAACCCAGCATCCGTCTACTTTTGGATCCCTTAATAAGTCACTGCCTGGCCCCCTCCGCCTTTTCTCCCTGGTTCTTTGCAGTGCTGGGTTCTCCAACCAACTCCCCCATGACCCTCCAAGTGTCCTCCCCCTCCGTCGTCAGTCTGTGTTTGTACCAATCGACTTCAAAGGAGATGGAAAATGAAAACCCCCATCTGTACCTCACTCCTTTCTCACCGAGCCACTTCGTCAGGGGCGAGCACATCCTCTTCTTGGTTAGGGTCAAGGAGGACAAATCTTGGAAGATTGTTCCTCTGGACGTGCCGTACATCACCGGGTCTTTATTTCGCTTTCTCACAGATTTTCATTTTGTCTGACTAGTTAAAGAACTGGGTGAGGACCGACTTTGGACCTCCTACTGCCCCACCTGCTCAGTGAATTCTGTCGATTTTAGCTTTGTCGATGGTGTCCTCCTTGAAAACCACTTTTGTGACTTCTTGTAGTGTTCTCCTCAGATCTAGCTCCTTCTCCCCCCTTCTCTACCTGGGATTCCGGAAAAAAAGCCTTAGGTTGTTCCGCCTTTTCGTGGTTTTCCAAGTTGTCAATTTCATTCTGACCTCTTCCTCACGTTGCTCCATTTCAGACATCAGCATGTCCATTTGTGTCTGTAGGGTGTCGAGGGAGGATTGGTTGTGCTAGACTTCCTCCAGCCTCTCCTCCATTTTGTATATTCTTTGTGTGATTTTATCAACTCTACTCCCAATGTCTGCCCTCATGTTCAGATTTCTTACATCAATGCCACAACCTCTTTTTTATTAGCTCTGGATTCCTCTGGGGCGCTGGCCATATTGGTCTGAGCTAGGCCTTCAACTCCAGTGCGACCTGGTGCATATTTGGAGGTGTCCAACTACAGTTTCGCCTCCATGCACCTCCTCCTGCTATTCCATATGGGTCTCCCCTTGGGCGCTCCCTGCACGTTCAGAGTGGGTGATGGTGGCTGGTGCTCTTTGCGTCTTTTCGTTGAAAGTGCCTTCAACTCAAAGGATGTTGCTCCTATCCGCGGCATAGGAGGCAGGCACAAGCCCCGGAATCGGGAGCCCTCGCCTCCCTGCTCCGACTTCGTGAGACCTCTTCCACCTCCAGTCGCCAGTCCAGTGCCTCTTCTGGGAGAAGAGGGGGGGGGGGGCTTCTTCCTGTTGCCTGCTTCAAAGTGATCCTTTCCCTCATGTGGGGTATAGGTTTTGGGGTCCCTGACACACTGATGCATTGCGCCTATTCCTTTTAGCCTCTTGAGTCCTTCCTGCCACCTGCCACCTGCTTAAGCTCCCCCTCACATGCTCCGGACTATTATCTTCTCTGCTGGGAGTGGGCCCCAGCACCAATCGGCTAGGGCTGCGCCTCTACACCAAGAAGCTCCTCGGCGGAGGCATCTATGTTGTAGGCACACTTGTGGGTTTTTCCCTCTCACTTCAGGGCCTGAACAAGCACCCCCTCCATCCTTGGGTGGTGTTGGCCCCAGAGCTTGTTTAGGCTCTTGACCCTTCTTCCACTGCTGTCCGACCCTGCGCTTAGGTCGCCGCTGGGGCCAGCAGTGTCTTTCTGGGAACCCTGTATGCTTGGGCACTCTCCTAGCGGCTCCACCGCAGTCTTTTGTGAGGTCCTCCCTTTCCCCCAGCGGGTCGGCTCCTCCTGGCCTTGCTGACATGCTCTGCTTCACTGCGTGTGTGGAGGGCGGGGGCTCTCACCAGCTCAGACGGCCCTACACGTCAAACCGAGGGGGTGGGGGGAACAGACTCTCCTCCCCCCACTCCGAGGGTCCAACTTCTTCACTCTGGTAGACTGGGCGTGCCACCGCAGCGCCTGTGGGCCATTCCCCTCCTACACACGGTTCTCCAAGGCGGGCTTCTCCACTTCCGTTTTCGGCGTGCGAAGCAACTGGCGGTTCTTGAGCAATCCGAGGCCTTTTTCGGCCGTTCTTCTTGCTGCAGGTGCAGTGGCGGTTCACCTCAACGCCTGTCCAGGTTGTGGGGCTGGGGTGGGGAGGGAGGGGAGTCGACAAGTGGGGGCTTAAGCCACTTTACAGGCCTAAAGCATGGGAGGGTCACACTAAGGCTCCGAGCATCCGTGCGCACCCTGGTGGCCTCTCTGCTATTTTTTTAAATGTATTTTACTTTAGCATTATCGTGTTTTACAGCGTTTGGCTACCTACTGTGGCTAGTGTCCAACATGGCCGCACCACAAGGTTTTTCATTTGTCCATTGGCCATCTTTGTACTAACCCTCCTTCTTGACCTGTGAGGACAGGAACATCCTTATTTGAACTTCCAGTTCTGGGGAAAGTTGAGGCTTTTCGCAGGCTACTGCAGGATGTTTTGTGTTGCTACCAGGAAGTGAGTTTGGAGTTTTCTGGTCCCGATGCACAAACTGGTTTCAGTGTGTCTAAATGGTATGCATGAGCTGTGCCACCAATGGTCCTGATTGGGAAACTGCTGGGGTGTGTGTGGGCCAGATCTTTAGTTGGTGGTAGATTCGACTCGTACCTGGCTTTTGGATAGAAAGAGGACCCCTGCACCTGATCAGAGAACCTAGAAGAAACCAGAAGGAGCCAAGTATCCTGTTCAGCTGCAAGACATGTAAGGAGACAGTGGACCTGAGAAGGCCTAGTGACCAGCTTCTGCTGTCCTGGAAGAGCCAAATCTTGTAGGTGATCTCCAGAAGTCCTGCTAAGGCGCTTCAATCCTTGGAGTGGAGGGACATTCATTCTCAATGTCAGCTCGGACTCCTGCGAAGAAGAGACTGTGGCAGTGCCCCTGAATCACCCAGTGGCTGCCCAGCTCAGAGTTTGGGCGGCTGTGCTGCTGACGTCGCCTTTCTGCTTAAAGGCCTGGAACTTTGGGGACCGACAGCTTGGTCTACAGGACTCCTCTCTGCCAAATTTCATGGTTCCTTTTAGGCAAAATGTTCAGTTTTTGTGCTAATTCCCTTTAACCTTGGAGACCCCTAGCCCTTTTGCTGGAGTCTGAGATCTTTTTTATTTTTGAGTGAGTGGAGCTTTTTGCCTCTCATGTTTTTTTCTCTGACTGTGTTTTTTTAAACTGTTTAATGGAGTGTGGTAAACTCCATAAGCATTTTCTTTTTGCATAGTGACACACAGCACCCTCTGTGCAGTGCCACTGGTAAGTCCCTTGGACTGGTCTTAACGTTTAAATGTTTTCTTGTGTGAACTATAGTTCCAAGAACAGTGAGATATTTTATCTTTTCTTCTGTGGGTCCAGCACACCCCACCCAATGTGAAGTGCTTGGGGTGGGCGGGGGGGGCGGGTTGTTAGCACA
Organism: Ambystoma mexicanum; assembly: GCF_040938575.1. Taxonomy (NCBI): domain Eukaryota; kingdom Metazoa; phylum Chordata; class Amphibia; order Caudata; family Ambystomatidae; genus Ambystoma; species Ambystoma mexicanum. Next base: position 492,844,514 of record NC_090936.1, on the reverse strand, counting down.
TAGTAACTCCTTATCCCACTTCTCATGTCATTTTTTGTTACACTGACTAACTTGAATGGCTGGTGGCAATGGTTTCTTTTTAATACCTTTTGTGCAAGGTACTAGCGGGCTGATTTCTCAGCTGCAGCACAGCACCCATGGGTGACCACGTTTCCAAAATGGCCCTGATCTTCTTTTTTCGCCATTTCTTTTTTCGCCATTTCTTTTTTCGCCATTTCTTTTTTCGCCATTTCTTTTTTCGCCATTTCTTTTTTCGCCATTTCTTTTTTCGCCATTTCTTTTTTCGCCATTTCTTTTTTCGCCATTTCTTTTTTGTCAGTTCCTTCTGTGCTTTTACTCTGTTTAAACTAGGTTTGAGTTCTTTGTGGTTTGCAGACTTCATCCCTGAAGCTGGCCCAGGCTCCAGTGTCTGGAAAGGCAGGAAGTGTGGGAAGGTCCTGAAAATTCTGTCCTTTCTTTCTAGGTGTGCCTGACTGAAACCGGTTCTGACTGGCTGGCTGGCTTGCTGTCCTGGAGAACAGCCACCCTCAGGTGATGGACAGCACTAGGGCTGTGAATCAAAGGGATTTTGCACTAAAGGCGAGGCTTTTAGGACTATAGGTAGTCGACTACTGGAACAAGACCTCTGACGAAGAGGATTAGCAGACACACCAGCCGCACCTTACAGGACCGCAGAAACGATGGTGAAGCCATGCAGCTGTGCTGATGCAGTTTGCATTTCGATAGCGAAGATCTGTGCAGGATGACTTCCTTCCTTGAGCTGGTAGAACCAACTAGCTTCCAGACCTGCTTCATATTGGCTCATCCCCTGACTGTTTCCTAGGCTTCAGAATCCCAATTCCTGGTGACCCCTGACCATCATCGAGTGCATTGTCTTCCAGCAAACTAATCCAGCCAAAACTCTGTGGGCATCCTTGTGGATCTACAGAAGCAGGAAATCCTTGTCCAGAGTGCTCTTACCAGAGTCCCAGACAGAGGGACTGAGGAAAATCCAACCAGAGGTATTCGTTACTTCTTGGCGCTGAGAAAAATAAGCCAAGTCGCTGAATCGTGTAGAGTCTATTGCTTCCAAGTCCCACTCCAGAGTGCTGCCACAGAAAGCCCACCAGGCGTCCTCCCTTTCATCACCATGACCAAGGACCAAGAACAAGGGTTTGCATCAGGAAGGAATCAAGCTGAAACCGATTCTTCAATGCTAAGGTACTGTGGGCTTGGGGTATGTCTACCATTTGCCATTTGTGGTGCTTCCTGGCTTGGGAACTACTATTTTCACCCATCTAGAGTGGACCTCAACTCACCTGTGCAGACCTTCCAGCTTGTACTCCAAAAGGTAGGCTCCTCTTGAGCTCCTGTGATTTTTCAAAGTACTCCTGACTGTTTGATGAACATTTCCTAAGAAAAGCCTGCTGGGGAGAATTCTCAGAAATGTGCTAATTCCCTATACCTTAGAGACCCCCAGCAACTTTGCTGGATTTTGTGGACTTGATTTTTTTAACCTGGAGAGAGTGAGACCCTTTTTCCCACTGCTCATGTATTTTAATGTAATTTCTGAGCTTTGTGTTTCTTTTGGATATGGAGCCTGACAAACTCCATAGGCATCATCTTTTATATTGTGTCACACAGCACCTTCAGTGCAGTGGCACAGAGAAGTCTTTTCACATTTCCCAAGGTTTAAATACCTTCTCTGGGATAAACTGCCGTTTCCCAGAGCAGTAAAGTGAAATTGACTTTATTTACATTTGTAACTTTCTCGACCGAGCACACTCTATTTTATAATAGGGTGCTGGAGGGGTTACCTAATATCCCCTTTGTCTAGCTTCTCATGTAACAATTTTATGTTCCCCTTTCCTCACTGAATGGCTGGTGGCAGTAGTTTAATTTTAACTACCGTGGTGTGCATTTACCGCAGGATGCGTTTCGCAGCTGCAGTAAAGCACCCAAGGGTGCCATTTTTGTCAAAGCCTGGCTCTTCTTTTTTCAACATTTCTTTGTGGAAAGGTCCTTCTTGAGATTCTCTGTGCACCAAACAAGGTTTGGTCCCAGTGTTTGCTTTGCCTTTGGCAGGATTCACGAGTGAAGGCCGCCTCTGGCTCCAGGGTGTCTGGGGTGAGCAGGAAGTGAGGGAGGTGCCCGAAACTCCCTGTGCCTTAGTCTGCTAGGAAACCCAAATGCACTCTGTAGTGATTGGCCGGCTGACTGTCCGGCAAGGACAGCCATCCTGCTGGGTGACTGATTGCTGGGCATGAATGAATGGGAGAGAACTGAATAAAAGGCGAGTCTTTTGGCTTGGAAGACAGAGTCGACCACTGAACGAAGGAATCGAAGAAGGGCTTGAAGAAGACGCCTGCTGTTGGTTTGCCCGGTGAAGCCCTGCTGCTGTGCTGAAACTCCAAATTCACATCGACAGAGAAACCCCTGCAAGGATGACTTCTCCCCTTGATTTGGTGGGACCAATCAAGTCAAAAGTAAGCCACCTGGACATCCTTCTCGGAGCTGGTTGAAATTCCAGAGAGTTGCTGATGGAAACCGTATAGCCAGGGAGAGGAACACCAGATTGTGTGCGTTGCTTTTAAGCTGGCCGAGAGCTCCAGGACGATCTTCCGGACTTCCAGGAAGAGGACTGACCGAGTCTGAGCCCCCTCAACAGAGTGTGGGACACCAAAAGCAAGGAAAGCCCATCTCCACAGCCAGGATCCGCGGTGTTGCTATTTGCGGTAGACTCGAGGAGCTGAAACACTGAACAGCCACTGATTTGAAGATTGCCACTTGCGAGCGGTGACCACCCCATTGCAGTGCAGGAGTCCCCAGAAGTCCTCCCTCTTGTCCCCACGACTGAGGCCCAGGAACAGTGAGATCTGCAGAGCTGCTTAAGAACAGAAGTAATCTGCTGCACCTTTTCTTCAATACAAAGGTACTGTAAAAAATCTGAGAGATCCTACCTCTTGCTGTACAGTTGTTAGCATCTTCTACCACTCACAAGTCTAAACAGCTTGTGGCCCTACATTTGATTCTTCCTTTTTTCAAAGACTTCTAAAACGTTGTGCAAAGACTTTTTCTACTTACCTACCAGAGGTGCTTCATCCTATGTAAGACTTTTGCCTATTGACTTTGGCTTAGCCTATTATGCTGAATGACTCTGCTTAGGGGATCCAAAATTATTTGCCTGCTTAAGAATATTTGTCGTCTCTTGTTTGTTCTAATCACCTTTTCATTTTACCAACTTCTAAGAGTGTTCTAAATGTCAACAGTAAGATATTAATATCCCCGGCACCCTAGCTATTGAAGTTGCCTCAGGGTGTAGGTTGTGTCTGTGGGCCATCCCAAAAGGGTATTTACTGATTTAAAACTAAGTGTGTATAGATTGAAATGTATTTGTGTATTGCTATTATATTGCTCGCTTGTGAGGAAGGTTTATTCGAACTGACTGAAATAAATTAATAATGGTTTATTCAAGAAACTTTGTGTGTAAGAGTTTATTTGAGCACTTGTCACTGTGAGGCTCTGTAACTCCTTTACAGCTCACATTGACCCCTCTTGAGATGAGCCTGGCTGCTCAACACGCTACCAAAACTGTGTAGTACAAGCTTCTACCAAAGGTTGGGTTTCCTATTGCCTGTAGTCCGGGTTGTTGTAGTGTTCCATAAGGGTACTGCATAAATCTTGCCTAACACAGCTGCATCCGAACTGGAACAGCCCCATTATCTTTGGCTGTCCTGGTTTCCTTTGAACCCTACTGGTTTTGGCAGTGCTTGTTCACTTACAGGTTTTAATTGTTGACCCTATTATTGCTAGAATAAAAGACTGCCTACATCCCTCTGGGAGAAACTACCTATTGAACCAGTTGCGACAGTGTGTTCTACTGTGACTCTTACCCTTGTCCCTCCCCATCTCAATTTTGTAATGGTGAACAAAAATAAATGCTAATAATGACCTTCATTGATGTTATTCAGTGTGCTGGAACATGTTTAGCATAGAAAGGAATTACTCGCCTGCATTATTGGTAATTGTGTAAATTAATTCCATCTTCCATTGAATGTTACTATTAGTTGCTACCTTTTTCACAAAAAAATGTTTAATTTGCCTTGTGTGTGTATACATAAATAATGTTATATAACTCCAAGTGTGTTTACTTGGAGACTTGTGTTTACTGATTTCATTGTGCTACTCTACAGCTCTCATTACCCTTCCTAAAATGAGCCTGGCTGCTCAGCCACTCTACCGACTTGTGTAGAATATGTCTATATTAAGAGTTGGGTGCCTAATACCAAGAGAAGCCTTGCGAACTCCCACACCAGTTGGACTTTACAAAATGTTACATAACAGTTCCCAGCATCCAAGGGCCCTGAAATGGGAGGCCAAGTCTGACTGTGACAAGTGTGTCCCTCTGCGTTGCAATGCATCGGTGGCCGTTGTCCAAAACCAGTTTCCTGCATCCATGACATGCATAGCGTTATTCTGCATCCTCCATCCTGAAGACCTTGCACCAGCATTTGTTGCCGAATGGCAAAGTGCTCGAACCTGCAACTCCGGGGCATCAAGGACCAGACCTTAAGGCAGAAAAAACAAACTTGGACCCTCTTCAGAAGATCTGCCAAGTCCTGAGAAGAATAGGAGTACAGGGGGTGAGTTGTAACAGTACCTGAACCCCTAACTCCCTTTTAAAAGTTTGGTAACGTTTAGAAACTTTTGTAACAGTTTGGCTTTGCCATTGCTTGTTTGCGCAAGCATTCCAAAAGTGGGGGACCCTTTTATTCAGCAGAAAAACATGAAACTCTTCATTGGACCCCAGAAGTCCTCCACTAACCTTTTCTCTCACAAAACTGTGTGGATCTTTGGTGAACCTTTGGGCACAAAACCCCATACATCTTGGGGGTGAACTTTTAAAGTTAGTGTTGTATCTCTGTGGACCAGTAGTGCTGCATAATAATATTTACCTTACTTTGCAGGAGTTTGCGTTTTGCCCTACTCCTGTGATGTGTAGTGTACCCATGATCCCTCATGCGTCGAGGTCCCGCCAGATTGTTTTTTCCTCCATACTGGTTGGTTGTGTAATGCAGTGTTTGTAGTGTGCTACAAATATATTGCAGGTGTATTATTTGAACTCAGGCCAGCTTTTGGCGACTCTTCGGCTGTTCCTTTCAACAGTTTTAAGCCTTTCCTGGACTATTGACAACTTGCTGGAGCATTCACCATCATGCTTCGGCCCTTGACAGTAGGGAGAGTGGGAGGCCTTCTCAACATTTGAGAATACCTTTTCTGGTCCTTCCCCTTTCTTTTCCTTGTCTGGCTGCTCCTGTTTTTTATATTCAAGAATGGCGAGAATTCCTTTTGAATTCTGCTCTTCCTGTAACAGGAAGTTCCCCTGGATGGACAATGAGTGGAACAACTGTTTACCTTGTGACTATGATGAACAGCGTTTCTAGGCCCGTCGACTCTTTAAGCCCAAGACGCTTGCAGGTCGTATCCCATTTCCCCACTGGTGGTATTGCATTAGACGAGTGACCATCCTGCAGCCATAGCTCCAGTTCGGATCACAAATACATTTTAGTGGAGTCTTTGGACTCTCGCTTGCCCGTCTCCAGTCCCACTAGGCATGCTGAAGGCACTGCAACCGGGCGTGGGGGTGTGGTGAGGGTGGGGATGGTAACGGGGCGTCTCACCCACTGCTGATAGGGGCATACATTAAGGCTAAGTACACAACACATGTGCCTTCTTCTCTGGGTACTGTCAAAGAAGCCAGCTGAACCTAAGGTAGGTCAAAGTCTTCAGCGACACCTGGAGAACCTTCCGATTCTCAACCCGCTGTGTTTCCGCGTGTAGCTCGTAGATTGAAGTCTTTAACTTCTCATGGTGCTCCCACAAAATCTTCAACCCGATGAAAACACAAAAAACCCAAGACAAAACCTAGAACTCTTCGAAGACGATGACACCCCAAATCCCACAGCCCAACAAGTGACCGACCAGGAAGGAAATCTCAACACCGAGCGGAAGACGACCTCGACAAAGCCCAAACCAAACACCTCCAAACTTCACTGCAATCTAATAAACGCAAGACCCATGTCAAAACACTCCACAGAGATCTTCGACCTACTCGACAACGGCATTGACATCCTGTTCATCACAGAAACATGGCTGGGCGACAACTACAAAATCACACTCCAAAGCTGTCTTCTGACCGACTTCAAATGCCTACAAACAGAAAAAACTAAAAATGAGGCATCACTATAGCATTCAAAGAACACCTGAAAATAAAAACTGACGAGCAAGTCAACATCCTCAATCCTCAACTGCGAAACCATGGTAATACACCTAACAGCCAGCCCAAAAACCAACATCACATTCATCCTGGTATACAGACCGCCAGCATATGATGCAACATTCATCGATAACTTCATAGAAGCCATCACCAACTTAGCCATCAACCACGAACACCTAATCATCCTGGGGTACTTCAACATCTGGTTTGAAGACAGCCACGCCAACTCCCAAAACTCACTAATTGAACAACTTGGCACCATGAAACTACGACAACTAGTCAAAGGAGCAACGCACTCGGCAGGACACACCCTAGACGCATTTTTCGCCAAAGAAAAACTCATCACCACGGCACCACCGATTCAAATACTGTGGAGCGACCATCTCATCATCCCATTCGTGATCAATCTGCCTACCCAAGCCTACATCCAACATCCGAAACTCACAACCACCACCAAAAGAAACTGGAAACACGTCAAAGAAAGCAACCTATTCGAACAACTGGAATTAACGAAACCCTCAACTACAGAACTGGAGCTAGCTGACTTAGACGGGAAAGCAGAGATACTGCACAAATGGATCGCAGATACAATAGACCAGACCGCCCCAGAAAAACCGTACACCCCATCAAAAAAAAGCAGTGGGCAAAATGGTTCACCCCACTATTAAACGACATGAAAAAGGAAAACAAAAAGATGGAATTGGAATGGGGGAAAGAATACAACCCAGGGAAAAAAAACACTGTACCATAAACAAATCCGTGCATACAAGAAGGAAATTCAAAAGGCAAAGAGAAGACATTACGGTGACAGAATCAACAATGCCACCAACACACAAAAAGAAATGTTTAGCATCATTGAAGAAATGAGAAACCCACCAGGCTGTGATAACACCCCAACCCCCTCAGAAAAACTATGCAACAACCTGGCAGACCACTTCAAAAATAATCAATGACATCCATCAAACCATACAAAAGCGACCAACCAACCACAACATACAACCCAACACGGAACCACAGCACTAACTCCAAAGCTTCCCTGAAGTATAAGCAGAGGCATTTGCAATGCTGGTAAAACGAAGCAAGAAAGCGGGATCACCCATGGACCCCTATCCCCCAGACATCTACAAATCAATCCTTGCACAAGAATCGCCAGCAGAACACTACAGAAACCTTCTAAATCTATCATTATCAACAGGGACTCTACCGTACATCTTCAAATCAGCATACATGAAGCCACTGTTGAAAAACACAAGTGGTGACGTAGATGACCTTTCCAACTACAGGCCGATCTCCAACATCCCCTATCCAGCAAAACTTCTAGAAACCTGTGTATATAAACTAACCCAAGAATACGTAGAAAGACACCACCTGCTGGACCAAGCTCGAATCGGTTTCAGACCAACGAGAGGAACGGAAACAGCAGTACTATCCATCTGGAACGACCTCAAAACTAATGCAGACTCAAACACTACCTTAGCCCTTATTCTGCTCGACCTCTCCGCAGCCTTTGACACAGTTGGCCACGACACCCTGACCAAAAGACTAGAAGGCTTAACAGACACAGCACTACGTGGGACCAAATCATTCCTAGCAGACAGAACAGAAACCGTATGGATAAAACCTTTCAAATCCACTCCACGAGTTAACGACTGGAGTGCCACAAGGATCCTCACTATCTCCACTATATTTCAACATCTATCAGACTACGGTCATCAGAATCTTCAAAAAAATACAACATTACATGTTACAACTGTGCAGATGACACTCGGATCATCTACAAAATCAAAGACACTGATGCCGACCATTCAACCCTAACCGACTGTCTAAAACAGGGGTGCACAACTGATTTTGACAGAGGGCCGAAAGTACCTTACATGAGGGCTATAGTGGGCCGAAAAGTAAATGTGGGCGGGGCGGTAGAGGGGGCGCGGCGGGAGGCTTTTTAAACCCCCAATTTGTACTAAACACATGGAAAAAGAATGTTTTTGAGGGGTAACGATTTTTATTTGCATTTCAAACTTACATTTTGTACTACACATTTTCCATTGATATAATTTATTTCTATTTAGTTATTGTATCTCGACGTGTTTAATTAAGTTACATATATTTTATTGACCCTAGATTGGACATGCTGTTATTTTGGACTGCTACAGTTTGCTATTTGGGTTGCCCAAGAGGAGTATGGCCTTCCTTGAGTCAGGTTTCCTCAAAAAGCCAAAGATGAACATCTCCTGTCTGTGCCGGTTTTAGCTTCGTTATTGGGTTCACTCTTGGAGTGCAACACTATGCCCCATGTCCCTCACCCCCAACCAAACATTGTGCCCCATGGCCCCCTCACCCCCAACCAAACATTGTGCCCCATGGCACCCTCACCCCCAACCAAAAATTGTGCCCCATGGCACCCTCACCCCCAACCAAAAATTGTGCCCCATGGCACCCTCACCCCCAACCAAACACTATGCCCCAGGGCCCCCTTACCCCCAACCAAACACTATGCCCCAGGGCCCCCTTACCCCCAACCAAACACTATGCCCCAGGGCTCCCTTACCCCCAACCAAACACTATGCCCCAGGGCCCCCTTACCCCCAACCAAACACTATGCCCCAGGGCCCCCTTACCCCCAACCAAACACTATGCCCCAGGGCCCCCTTACCCCCAACCAAACACTATGCCCCAGGGCCCCCTTACCCCCAACCAAACACTATGCCCCAGGGCCCCCTTACCCCCAACCAAACACTATGCCCCATGGCCCCCACCCCCAACCAAACACTATGCCCCATGGCCCCCTTACCCCCAACCAAACGCTATGCCCCATGGCCCCCTCACCCCCAACCAAACGCTATGCCCCATGGCCCCCTCACCCCCAACCAAACGCTATGCCCCATGGCCCCCTCACCCCCAAGCAAACGCTATGCCCCAGGGCCCCCTTACCCCCAACCAAACACTATGCCCCTCTCACCCCCAACCAAACACTATGGCAGTTGGAAAAAACACCTTTTTGGAGGTGTACCGTTTTATTTGTATTTAAAACTTACATTTTGTACTATACATTTCCCCAAATCATACAGGATGAAACAGTGAACCAGACATAGTTGATCAGTGAGAAACATTGCAGCGTTTCTCAGCTGTCAGTTACTGGATCTCGGGCTCCAGCGAGGTTGTTCCTACTCTCAGGATAGCATGGAGATGTTGGTCAGTTAGTCTTGTCCTTAGGCTGGATTTATGTAGTTTCATTTGTAAAAAAAACTTGCTCACAAATAAAAGTACTGCCTAACATAGATACCATCTTTAATGCTTCCCGTGACAGATTGGGGAATTGAGCAGTGTCCAGAGACTGATAGAAGACTAATAAAGGCATCTCTCTGTACTTATTTTTGAGGGCACTACAGCACTGAAGTTCAATCAGTTCCAGTTGCAGTTCAGGTTGCACACTGTCAACATCAGCTGAGAAAGGGTCTGCAAAAAGTTTAAAAGAGGCTGGGTGGGATTTGAATTGTGAGAAGCGATTCTCAAAAACATTTTGCAGTTCCTTCAGGACCTTCACATGCCGATACCACCCTACATACTTGTTATGGGGGAAAACCTCTGCAAATGCGGGGTAGCGTGCAGAATCCCTTTCTCCAGTTGGGCTGCCAGAAGCCTTAACTTTATTTCAAAGGCACAAACTGCCTCAAACAGAGATTTTGCCTTCCTTGCAACTTTAAATTTAAATCATTGAAATGGCCTGTCAGGTCAGTCAGAAAACCAAAGTCAGCTACCCAGTCAATATCTAGCATGACAGAAGTGTCCATTCCCTTTTCATCAAGGAATGGTTTTATTTCGTGCCGTAAAGCAAAGAATCGCTTCAGCACATTGCCACGTCTAAGCCATCGAACATCTGTGTGATATAGGACATCACCATAATCCGCCTTTATCTCTTCTAGAAACGCCTGAAACAATCGGTGATTTAATGAGCGTGTACGGACAAAATTAACTGTTTTCACAACAAAGTCCATCACTTGAGTGAATTTCAAATGTTTTGCACATAATGCTTTCTGGTGGATGATGCAGTGATAATTTTTTAAATGGACAGCCTTCTCGCCTAAGTGCCTTTTCAAGCAGCCAATAAACCCATTTTTCTCCCCAACCATGGCTGGCGCCCCATCAGTCGTCACGCATACCAACGCATCACATGGCAAATTTAAATCATCAATGACTTTTTGAAAGGCATTAAAAATGTCAGCACCAGTAGTCCTGCCATGCAAAGATACCAGGGAAGCCAGTTCCTGAAATACTTTGCATTGATTATCGACCCCCCGAATGAAAATTAAGAGTTGGGCTGTGTCACTTGCATCTGTGCTCTCATCAAGGGCAGCTGAAAAGAACTTGACATCCTTACACCACATTTTCAGTTGGCTGTAACAATTGTCAGCCATATCTACAATACGCCACTGGATACTCGTACGTGAAAGGGGAACATTTGTAAAAGCATCTTTTTTTTTCTTTGCACACTGCCTCGCAAATCTCCATCAGGCAGTCTTTAACGAAATCCCCATCTCTGAAAGGACGTGCTGACCTTGCAATAAGCTGTGCAACCTTATAACGCGCAAAGGTGGCACATTCAGATTCTTTTTTTTTTTCTGGGCAAAAACACCCTGTTGCTTAGCCAGCTGTGTTTTTAGCTCCCCAGCTTTCTTAATTCTTGCTTCCCCCTGCAAATCCTTATATTGTGAATGTTTTGATTCACAATGGCGGCGGATATTATATTCCTTGGGGACTGCTATGCGTTCGAGACAAATGAGACACGAGTACACATGAGGTTTGGATCGATGAAAAAAAACTTCAGTCCACTCATCCTTAAATTGACGGTGCTCCTGGTCAATCTTTCTTTTTTTCACTGCACTAAAAATTGGCAGGGACATCTTTGGATAAAGATACGAAATCCACTGTTATGCTCCCACTATGACGGTCCAAGTCTAGAGTATATATAAATTATATACTTTTTGGAGAATCCTAGAAGCGACAAAAGAACAAGATCAGATAAAGAACATAACCTTGCCAGCATACCTTTTCATGCACTTATTGATGAATACTTTCAGGAATAGCGGGCTGCATAGCATATCAACCTGCTATGTTTGAGATTAAGGTGGAAATTGAGGACATACTTTTAAAAAAAAAATAACATTTCAAAGCACAAGCTGTTGCCAAATTATGAGCTTTTGAAAGGAATTATCAAAGGATGACCAATTACATTAGTGAACATACAAAGAAACTGATCTCAGTTTCTTCCTGGGCAGGGCAAAACCGACAGGAGCACCACCATATTGCGCCAGAGAAATAGTTTCTGTTTGTGCTTCTATCCCCCTGAACAATGCTTGATGGGGTTGTAGAAAGGTAACAATTACCCACACTCAATGGGTCTCAAACGCTTGATCGAGGTTTAGTTGCAAAATTACAGGAGCAGACATCATCCAGGACCATACTAGAAAAGGCTGCAGCCGATTTTGAAAGCTTTAGGAATGTACAAATAAACCACACCCACTGCTGACCCTTGACACTCTGGCCCAACATCTCTAATGATATGCTATGATAGTTTATTTCTGGTAGAGCCGGAGAATTACACAAGGTGAGGGAGAGGGGAGGAGAAAGGAGGGAGAGGAACAAAACCAGCTTTTATCGTACTAGGCCTGACGACATTTCAGATAGTGCTGGAGAGGGGATAGTAAGTGGGGGTGGGTGGCAAACATTTGTTACCATCATACTATGTCCAGGGACAATTCTGGACCTAGGAGTATTGTCTTTAGGGGACTGCAGCGAATGCCAAAGAGCATCACTAAATGGGAACAGATCTACGTGGTGATGCCGATTTGGGTTTGGACCGGGATTTACACTCTGGGTGCAGTTGCTATACATCAGGCCAGTGGCCAGGGTTCGCACTTGCAAACACATTTCACCTGCCTGGGTGATCCTACGGGGCACCAGGCAAGGCTGCCCGTTGTCTCTGATGTTATTCACCCTGGCCCACCTCACCCCCCAACTCAGCACACACACTCTCAAACAAGCACCCATACAGACCCGAACCCCCCACCTCCCCAACTCCAAACCCCCACCCCCAACTCAGCACACACACAAACCAGCACCCATACAGACCCGAACCCCCACCCCCAACTCAGCACACACAAACAAGCACCCATACAGACCCAAACCCCCACCCCCCAACTCCAAACCCCCACCCCCAACTCAGCACGCACACAAACATGCACCCATACAGACCCGAACCCCCACCCCCCAAATCAGCACACACAAGCACCCAACCAGACCCGAACCCCCACCCCCAACTCAGCACACACACAAATATGCACCCATACAGACCCGAACCTCCCCACCCCCCCAACTCCAAACCCCCACCGCCCAAATCAGCGCACACACAAGCACCCAACCAGACCCAAACCCCCACCCCCCTACTCAGCACACACACACTCTCAAGCATGCACCCATACAGACCCGAACCCTCCCCCCAAATCAGCACACACAGACCCGAACCCCTCACCCCCAACTCAGCACACACACAGACCCGAACCCCCCACCCCCAACTCAGCACACACACAAACATGCACCCATACAGACCCGAACCCCCCACCCCCCAACACAGCACACAAAAAACATTCAAATCCAAACATTCATACACATCGGACACAAATCCGACACCCCCCTCGCAACATACACACACAAACATAAACAGACCACTTACCGGAGACGTGCTGGAAGGCAGGCAGGTAAGCGGCAGGTAAGCTGGAACGCTGGAATCGTACTACGGCTGGTGTGGTCCAAGGCTGAAATGCCTTCCGGCATCAAGCCTTATGGACCACGCCAGCCGTAGTGCTGGCCCTCCATTGGTGCAGCACACACGCATTACGTGGCTCGTAGGAGCGACGTGGTGCGTGTGTGTGCTGAGCCAATGAGGGCCAGTGTTTTGTCTGGCCCGGAAGACAACAAAGACTTTCCTAATGGAGGGCGGCCATGGGCCGCCCTCCATTAGGAAAGTCTTTATGCCTCGCGGGCCGGACAAAAGAGCATGGCAGGCCGCAACTGGCTAAAAGTCTTCAATTGGATGGATGCCAACAACCTGAAAATAAACCCAGGAAAGACAGAAATCATGATCGTATCGAAAGACCAAGAGAACGAAACCACCATCCCATGGTCTACGGAAATGGGGAAACGCACCAATACCATCGAAGGTAGTACAAAATCCGGGAGTCCTAATGGACAACAACCTAACCCTGGAACCACAAATAAATGCAACAGTGAAGAAATGCTTTTTCCTCCTCCACACGGCAAGAAGAATTCTACCTTTCCTCTCCTTCACGCACAAAACACTCAATATCGTCGCCCTAATCATGTAAAAAATCGACTATGCAAACAGCCTCTACCTCGGAATACCAGAATACCTCCTGAAGAAACTGCAGCAGACCCAAAATGCAGCAGCAAGACTACTCCTCAAACTATCCAGAAGAGACCACATCACTCCAGCCCTAAAAACACTACACTGGCTCCCAGTAAAACTTTGCATCACCTTCAAAACCATGCATAAAGCACAGGGCAATCAGCGGACGAGGAGCAGAATTCCTACAAAAGAAAATAAGTCTACAAACCAACGAGACCCCTCCGATCAAGCAACTCAAACCATACCTTAAGAAAAAACTTGGGAGGCAACTCCTTCTACCACTTAGCCATAAAAACCTGGAACAACATCCCAAAAGAAATAAGAAACACTGAAGATCACCTAAAATTCAGGAAATCACTAAAAACTTGGCTCTACAACACCACAGACTAAACCTGGAAACCAAAACTGGTAAATGGATGACTAAACCGAAAAGACAGACATCCCCGACCCGAGAGAGTAACTCCCATGGCAACTGGACGGGTGACACCGGATACACTGGAACACAGGCGGCACACACAGAGACTGAGTCAACTATCCCAGACAATCCCACCAACACTTTCGCCCGCCCCTTAGTTACCGCCAGGTACCACAGTGGTGTGGAATTATCGAGATATTGGCAATCTCCACACTACCTGAGCGGTTGACATTGGCAGGTGCACTGGCCACAAGAGTATGAAGGGAGGATAAGGGGAGCTATGAGAGAGCATGTTATAGGTGGGGGCCAGAGGAGTAAGAAACCTGTATGCCAGTCGGACCCAGATCAGGACAGAGCCACATCAGGGGAGACTGCGCCTCAATTCAGGATAGAGACGCAAACTAACCAACCCTAACAATTTTCCTTTCTGCATACACCTCTCAAACTCCAAACCAAACACAACCAAAACCGCACAAACTTCACTACATTACAACAACAAAACAAAAACACACACAGCCTTGCACAACAGTACACGACGACTACCGACCGCAAACACCCCAGGCCCAGCCAACGGACCCACCGGGCTGAGGCCGCCAACAGCACATCACTGCTCTCTTGCACTTTTCCTGCTTCATCCCACTAACTCAACCTCTCCTCCTCTTTCAGAGCCGTCAGAGCACAGCTCCGGTGGTGATAGTGCGCAGTACAAACGTCCTTTAACATTAACTTGTTGAAAGACCCCTTGAAATGCTTGTTGACAATTAACTCACCCTACACTAAGGGAGAAGGTGTCTAAAACACCTAAATAACCTGACTCTCCTAGTACTGGCACCCAGGCTTCCCCTCCAGTTTCGCCTCAAGACTGTCCAAGTCTCTTCCATTTTATCTCGGTCCTTACAAGGTCACAAGTTGGTAGTGTGTCTGAGCAGCCAGGCCTAGCTCAAAAGGGATAAATGCGAGCTTTAGAGCTGTAGCAACGAAATGTGCAAATACAAGTAGCCAAGTAACACTTAAACTCAAGGTTTATTTATTTAACATACATTTTTAAATAAGTGTTCATTAAAAAGGACAAGATATGTAACAATCAAATGTACTTTTCCAGAATCAGCCTGAGTTTTTACTAGATACTCTTTAGAGATGCCTTTTTACACCCTTCCTACAACCAGCGTTTACTTTATTCAAAAGGACAGTAATGGTATTTATATATCACTGGTACACTTTGCAGGTTCTGAGGTTGCAGGAAGGAAAAGGAAAAGGTTAACGGGTTCTCAAGGCATGCAAGTATACTTAAATCTTCCAATGAAATCTGGACAACACCTTTCCCAGCAATAACAGTCTAAAAACAAGTTATCACCTGAGGGACAGGAAATATCAAAGCCAATAGACTAGAAGAGTCTGCAGGGAGCTAGGATAGACAAAGTCAATTGGAGCACAGTCTATGGAACGGAGGCATTTTGTAGTTAATAAAAGTCCTGCAAAACATTAGTTTTGTAGAAAATCACTTGTAGGGTCACAAGCTGTTACACTTGTGGAAAGCAGAGTTGAAATCCACGCTAACAAAAGTAGTTACTGCAAGTCTCAACTGAGAAGAGCAAAGCTAAAGACACTGAGGTGTAAGTACCCAAAGTCTAAACAGTGCCCCTGGTTTGAAGAAGACTGGTCCAGCTGGATTCTGTCCTGTTGCAGCGATGCATATCCTGGGTTCCTGAGCCTCAGTCGTGGGGACAAGAGGCAGGACGTCTGGAGGTGTCCTGCGCCAGCAATTTGGAGTTCGGCAGCAGCTACAGGCTCTTTTTGGATAAGCAGCACATTGCGGTTTCAGTATGCGGTAAACAGCACCACCACGGATTTGGATACTCGTTGGGCTTCCTTCACTCCATGAGGCCTGTACTATGGCGAGGGGACTCGAGCTCCGGTCGTCCTGCTTCAGGAGGGTCCTTAGACTCCTGCCGGTTCTGGCCAGATTGCAGATGTTGCACTCTTCTACGGATTTCTCGACCCCTGACACTCGGTTCCTGCACCAGCAAAGTAGTACAGCCACTCTGGGAAGTTGTTCCAATGGAGTTCGTATCCGGGTTAGTTGGTCCCACTAACCCAAGTGAAGAAGTCGTCCTTTCCGGAGCTTCCCTTGTCAATAAGAAAAGGGAGTTTCAGCACAGCAGCAGGGCTTCACCGGGCAATTCAAAGGTCCAGGAGGATGCAGCAAGATTTGTTCACGGTTTCTTCATCAGGTGTTCTTCCCAGTGGTCGACTCTCCCTCTAGACCCAAAACACCATTTAAGCAGGTTTCTCCCATTCATGCACAGCCTAGGCTGTCACTCAAACAGCAGGCCAGCAGGGTCGGACTGGGAGAAGAAATGGCCCTGGTCACCCAAAAAAAGTGGGCCTCCCTTTGCCTCAAAAATGTGGCCTGCCTCACGACTCTTGACCTCCGACATCACCGGAAGTGATGTAATTTGACCCCACCCCAAAGTGACATCCCTGGAGGCAATGAAACATGACCTTTCACCACTTGACAAAACAGGAAGTGGCATCAAATGGCATTGTTCCTATGTACACTATGAAAAATGTAGTTATGATTTCACTACTGTGATATACATTTCATACATGAATGGATCACCATATGATTCATTAATATCTGTGTGTATAGATCCATATTGTCATATTACTGTGAATCCAAGCAGACGCCCAAGGCCAAATGATAATGTTATTGTATAGGACTTATGCTTAAAGGCATGGTGTAGTAAATTTTTTTATTGTCACTACGGGTCGGCCATGTTTTTTTAAGCCTAAGTGGCTCGATTTTAGAAAACTTTCCTATGGACCTTACCCGAGTTTTCATCCATTAAACGCACGCGAAAACGGGCACCAGGGAGCCACCATTTTGTGATAATCCTATCACTTGCCGCATCACCCTGGCTGACCTGCTTCTGCGGCACTAAATCAATTCCCCCACCCCTGAGCCTGACATTATCCAAACATTCATATTCCCCGCCTCTCTCCGTGACGTTACTGTGCTGCGTAGGCAAACGCGCCTAGTCGTCTTCTACGCGACTCCACACAGAACCCGGAAACCAACACAGACCATCTCACAACACAGCGCGCAACAATTCGGAATATGAAACTGTACTTTAAAATCAAACAGCAACACGGTACATTTGGTAAGGTGCATTTATTTGACATTAGATGTTTAGAGAATATTCAGCAATTGCCATATGAACTCCGAAAGCCATTTATTTTCTTTTATCTGTATCCGCCATGGTACACAGGGTATTGCTTTTCGTTAAAAGAAGCACTTTGGAAGCACGGTGAACCGCAAGGCTGTTCCATCAACTAGGCACTAGTCCATTGTAAAGGTTAATATGTTGCTTCTAGCCACTAGTACAGCATAAGGGCATGTGGGCCATTGGTGATTGTCCCATAAAATTGTCAGTGTGCTCCAGTTGTTCACACGAAGCTGCAGGTGTCTACTGTAAAAGCCATCTGCTGGTGTCTCAAACCGATGACAGTAGCAGAAGGGGAGCAAATACCTGTTATGAAAACAAAAATAATAATTGGTCTTGCCAGCCGATCTTCATTAATATTACTCATTTTATTTATTACAGCCGATCAAACTATTTGCTTGCAAGGATAGTTCAATGGAGTATGTTCGGCTCTAAAATCAATGCGAAAAGTAACCAAATAAATCGAGGCCAACACACAATGATAAACGACAGTTAGTCTACATGCGTGAGGAATGATATGATATATGATATGCCATTTGTAACGCGCCTATACTCAAGTGTTTAAAGGCGCGACGAGGCAGGTGGGGAACAAGGGCAGACAGACAACGATCCTACTAGGCCAGGTGTCTTTCTGATCGCGCATGGGGAAGGGGGAGGGGGGTAAAAGTGCTGTACATGGTTAGTTGAATACAAATTAAATAGGGCCAGCTGGTGGCAAGTGCAAGGTAAATGCCGGGAGAAGGGGCTGAAGGATACAGAGACAGTCCCGTAGTGCTGGTAGGCAGTGCAGGGAAAAGTGGCTGGGCCAAGGACCGAGATCGGTGAGACCAGTGGACCTGCATGCCCATGTGCCCACTACGAACACGTTTTCCTTGCTTTTCCTAGCTCTTCATTCATTTATTCATGCATCCATTCATTAAATCTTCATTCCGGTATAAAAGCGTGTAAAGATTTACTTACATTATATTTGAAATTTCCATTGTGTCTCTTCGTAATGCAGTCTGTAAAATGGACCATGCTCTTGACAACGATTTTTCGTATACTGAACTAAAATGAAACTCGGTCTAGTTTCTGAATTTTCCTGCCTTATCGTCTCTTACGTTATTGCGCACCCCCTTCAAATGTAGTTCTTTCGGCATGGTCCCTGTCTCGAGGTCAAAAAACAATACACCCTTATACTTCCAGTACGACTTGTGGGCCTCATCTGGGCGCGAGCTGAAAATCAAAGCCGCTGTCCTTCGCATTCTTTATTTGCAACATCACATAGAGGGATTCTAAACTTCAAGTTCTCACAGATGCCTATACTATGTAGTGCGCCTCAATGTACAAATGCGAACTGGCTTCTCTCCCAAATGCCACGGCCCGCTTGGTGCGTTCTAAGTGCCCCAATTTTGTCCCCATTGTCTGCGAGCTTTGCAGCCCAAATTGTGACATTTCATTTTTGGCGGAAGGTCAGGGAAAGTATAAAGTACCACAGGAGTTGAGTTAAAAGTGAGATTTATTGTTTGTTTTATTATTTGCAATACGCAAGCCTCCCCTCCTTAACAGTGCACAGGAGTGCGTAGCATTTACATTTACATGAGATGAGACATGATAAAAAAATATACATACACATGAGGTGGATATAGAGAATTCAAAGATGACACCCAGCTTGTTCGCCACCCATGATGGTGAAGGTAGGGGTTAGGGTTACAGGTACACTGTACAATAACATTTATTTACAAAAAGACAATCGTATTGCAATTATTTAAACCGGGATTTGTACTTCACAACCAGCTGTGCTTCGGGTGGGCATGGCACAGTCGCAATGTTTGGTGGCAATGGATCACTGCTCTGCACAGAAGTCGAACTGCATTTCATCATAGACTGGTTTGATCACCCATTGCTTACTTCGTTTCGAAAACAACTTAGTGTAGCGAGGCATCCTTACTTTACCCCTAGTCCTAGATTGTTCACGTCCAACATTGCTGTTATGGGCCAAGACTGCTAGTAGAGTTCGATGTTTCATGCCCCGAAAGCTAAAATGCAAGCGCTTTGGCCTGTACTTTGGGCACATATTGTGGAACACCTCCAAATCTCCTGTGTGACGGAATTCTGTCAGTCCTCTCAAATCTCTTGATAGAGTTTTGTCGAAAACAATATTCTCATTGGCTTTGTGTGTCGGTGAAGATGGAATCAACCACTTCTTCTTCCGTGCCTCCTCTGGGGACAAAGGGCCATGTTCACATTGGTAGAAATGTTGATTTGCTGTCCAGCGCTGAATGTTGGTACAGTGGTGCATCAGTGACCGCCATGTTTCATGTAGTATTTCCACTGACCCTTCACAAGTTTTTGAGCTCCACCAAAGATGGTTGGTGATAGAATGGGACCACTGCAAAATACTTTCAAAACCTTTTTTTTTTCCTGCAGCCGAGATTTTCTTACTGATTGATTTAGCAAGATGCCATACGTCAAATTGATGATTAATGTGTGGGAACTGCTCTCTCATTGTCTTGGCAATTAAAATGTGTCT
The DNA here is from genome assembly GCF_040938575.1 of Ambystoma mexicanum. Classification (NCBI taxonomy): domain Eukaryota; kingdom Metazoa; phylum Chordata; class Amphibia; order Caudata; family Ambystomatidae; genus Ambystoma; species Ambystoma mexicanum. The sequence goes on along the minus strand of NC_090936.1, from coordinate 492,824,684 downwards.
GTCCGTGGCTATTAGGTCGATGTGCATTCCCCTTGACTGTAGATATTCCACTGATTTTATAAATCCTAGTTTCTCCATGGCCACTAACGATGTACATTGTGTTACCTGCACGACCACCGAACTCACAATTTTCTTACTATCCATGTCCTGAAAGTGGTAGGTGCAATACTTGGCAGAAAATCCAGGACTGTCGCACTGTCCATCGCCGGCTAGCCTGAATAGTTTGCCTTCAAATGTACTTGCTAGAGACAATTGTTCAATTTTCCAAGCCTCACTAATGGCCGGAAACAGATAATCACGTTGGTATATGTAGTACAGCGCTTTAGAAATGAAATGGAGTCCCACAAACTGAAAGAAAGCCTCTAACTTTCTAAAACTGGAGCCACTAAAAAGTGATGCAGCTGCACACAGTAGATTGCCTGCTGCCAGTTTCCCCAGCATCAGTTGTGCAGACCATGAGAACCTATGATTTAATCTACAGGCGGCATTTATTTTGACGTTACTGCCTTTTATTTGACGAGTCACATTAATCAATGGCTTCCCACATACTTTCCCTCTAATGGAATGCACACATTTCAGCATACTTATAATTTCCATCAAACAACTGTCGAATACAATGTATTTGCTCTCTTTCATTAGACTGTCTTCCTGCGTCAACGTTGTTTCGGCCTGTGATGACGTGGAGATTTCAACACATTGGAAAGTAATATCGCTGATATCAAGTTCTGATGCGTCTATGGATGCTGCGGCTGGTTCATTCTCTGTCATTTTGACATCTATTACTTCAACATTGATGGGTGAACACAACAATGTCGACAGGTTTTTGAGTGGCACATTTTTGGCGGGTGTAGATTGTGTGAATTGATCTGCAACTACTTCAGAGCCATCTCCGATACATTCAATAACATCATCTTGCGGTGGTGCGGTCGCACTGTAGCAATGGTCCAATGCAACTTTTCTGTATTCTCCAAACACAGTTAATTCATGTTCTGGCCATTGGACATGAGCATCTCGAGCCTGAACACGTCTCCCCTCAATTAATAGTTCCTCCATAGTGTACGTGGTCTGGCAAGCAACATCTCTCATTCGCTTCACTGTCTGTGTATGTATAGTTCTGACACCCATGGGTAACTGGAGGAGAGATTGGAAAAGGGATGTTCAGTTTAAACACAAGATTAAGTGTAGTCCAATTGACTGGAAAAAAACATAAAATAGTCCCCAGCACAAACATTTTTTTAAAGTTATGAACTGTTTGTAACTAACCTTTTTTTGTTTTTTTTTCTTTGCAACTTTTTTGACTCGACCTTCAACATCTGCACGCTGTAGCTCCGATTTGTTTCCGCATGTCCTTCCTTCCTCTTGCGCTGCAACGACTATATTTTCTGTATCCGCATAGACAGCATGGAATGAGGCTCCATCGTCTCCCTGAAACATAGTACTTTCATTACTATGTTTCAAAATATTGTTAGCATAAAACACACGTGAGGATGAACACACGGGTACATCTCAATAGCCAAACCCGATTTAAACATTGTGTGCAACAATCAAACGACAAGTATTCGACCAGTGATGATCTATTTCGATGGAGCTGTCAGTATCCATACCTCTGGCTCTGCATGGACTGCCATGAATGGTTGTATTGGAGAGGAGGCATCCGCATCTCCCTGAAACACAGCACTTGCATTAATAGGGAAGAAAGAATAGCAAATGGAATCACGTTATATGATCACGCATGATGGAGCTGTCAGTATCCATACCTCGTGCTGGTGAAGAATATCTATGGATGTTGCAAATGTAGTGCGCACTTCGAAAGCTGTTGCGCCGATTCGTATACGCATGGTCCCGCTTCCACTTCCCCTGGAATTACTTGAATGTCAGGCTCTGCATCAAGTGCAGGGGTTGACGCTCCAACTGCCTGAAACATAGTACTTGCATTAGTGAGGATTACAATAGTGAAAACATAACACACACCTGGAGTCGACAGCACAGGTACATATCAATGGCTAACCACGAATGAAACATTGTGTAGAACAATCAAACGACAAGAATTCCAGCTCTGATGACGACGCTCGATGGAGCTGACAGTATCCATACCTTCTGCTGGTGAAGAACATCTAGAAATGTTGTAGATGTGGCGGACGCTTCAGCATCTCCCTGAAAGACAGTACTTGCATTAGTATGGATAACACTAATTATAACAGAAAACAAACACCAGTGGACGATAACTAAGGTGTATATCAATTGGAAAGCTCTAACCAAACATTCGGTAAAATACACGATAGAATAAAACTATTACTTGACATGCATAAAACAAGTCTGTAGCGGATTAGCCTAGTAAGATTACCTGATACGCGCTAGAAGTGGTTGATAACTGCGACCACGTCAAGGATGTAGAATGTTCTTGCTTCAGATTCAAGGGAAAGTCGAGAAGTTGTAAAGGTAAATTAATGATTGATAATGGAATGCCAATATTAAAAATAGCCATGTAAGGCGACGGTATACTTGAAAAATGCTCAATACAGCACAGTTCCCTGTTCCCATATATATACATTGCGTTTGTGGGTTATGAAATCGAAAAAGAATATATTGATAAATGTCATTATTCAAAAAACTATACTCATATCAATATCGAAATTATTAAAAGGATAGAACACCTACAATATCAATTAATCCATTTGGCTACCTACACACTACCGCAAGGCCTAAAGCTAAATCCGGACACTTGACTCACCGGTGGCGGAATGTGGGCGAATAGAGTGGGAATAGCGTTTTCGAGCAATTTCCGTGCCGTTCGCCGTTTATTCTTCTTTGTTACCCAAGATGTTGTGTACATGTCCAAGGAAAAGTGCCGGCTGCAGATGCGGTATCGATCACCCCTCTTGTCCTGTAAGACTTGTTGGACTCTACTTTCCAGCTCACCCAGTGGATATCCGCAGTGTGTGACCCATTCTCTTATTCGATCAACAGTGTTCGGGAATACATGCATTGTAGTGCCTTCAGATTTCGCATGGGTCTTCGAAGGGCAACCGCTAATCGAACAGGCAGGCATTGTTGATAAATCTGAAAAGTAAATATCAACATTATTATACAATCTTCAAGAATAAAGTTTTGATACAAAAGTAAATGAATCATACAATGATCAATGCAAGGTTTGTTTTGGTCGCAGGAACTATACCAGTTCATTATGTGCGGCTTAGTATTTGCATAAGTTGAGTTGCAGAAATGTATAAATGATGTGACTAAAATCTGAACATGTGACTCGTCCCTTGGATGTTCTGTCTTGCACGAGAAGGAAACATGCTTACAATATAGACTGGACCCCCGAAGGATGCAATTCGATGACATTAAACACAGATGAAAATAAATAGATCTATTGATAGCATAGCAATGGAAACTCAAGTCAATAGCAATGAGACCAATGAACATAGCACTATTGTGTACTCTACTCGGAAATAGATAGAAATTTAAAAATCTGCGAAATATGACTAGGATACATGGCCTTACCTTAACCAACAAACAGTTGGATTCAGCAAGCAGAGCAGTATGTTGCAGGAGAATAGGTGGGTGGCCACAGGTAGCACACTGATGGGTTTGCTCTAAGCGGTCACAGAAGTTCACGGATAGCACGACGACGTGCAGATTAGTGGTTGCCAGGTAGCACGTTCAGGAGTTGACTTGCAAAGCACAAAGATGTTCTCATGAGACCTATCAAGTGGTTTATAAAGTATTAGAAACAGGGGTGTGTTTGTGAACGAATGACGTATGTATGTCGTGGTCTTAGGGGGGCGGCCTGCTTGAAGGGGAGGCCTGGCTGGAGACATGAGGTCTGAGGAGGCCATGTGAGCAATGGCCCCTTGGCATGGGATACCTTTTGAAGTGTACATGCAGTTTGGCACCTTGGCCTTTCGCGCCCCTGACAGCCCCCCATGCCAGTGCTCATCCCCGGGTGCGAACCGCCTTTGATAGTATATCGTTGCTTATCAATAACAAATACCACATACCAGACACAGACCCACACTTCAACCGGTGTATTATAGTGGTCAAGACCCTAAGGCCTGTATAATCCAATGGTAATTGTTAGAATAGATATATCTGACTTTTATAGAGACATAACCTACTGAAAGACTTTGAACAAGTGTTATTTAGTGCATGCATTAACGAGAATGTTATGTTAGCTTAGATAGATAGTGACCACCCTGTTTCACAGCGACCAGACCTTCACCCATTCGGAGCACAGATGTCTGACGTCCATCCTTGAATGGAGACACACTTGATTCATTTAAAAAATCGAAACAACCGTTGTTAAAATATGTAGTGGTTTATTTTGTGTCTTATTTTCATGACACAAAAATACAAGACTTTAAATATTATACAGGTCAGGTTGCAGCACAGCGAGAGAAAATCCCCTGTACTGACCGCTGTCACTCTGGAATGTTTCTCTAATGGCACGAACGGCTGGTATCACTCTTCGAACGCGGTGTCCAAGTCTCCCCTGGAGCCACCATGTAAAGGAACGATAGGCCACCAGCCTGTACCACCTGTGAAAAGGAATGAAACAAACTGTTTTTAAATGACCAAGATAAGTTTAATAAACGTTTGTTGTCAATGACAATTCTTGTAACTAATGGCATTCTGAAGGGACAAATGCTATCTATACAATGCACACTATTGAACGACTTACATGCGTTACAACGATATGTAGATGTAATTTTGGATATAGTAGAACAACATGAAATAGGAGTGGCATGACAAACAGAATATACTTACTCGTTACTCGGATTACGAGGACGAACAGTTGCGCGAAGTTCGTGCATAAGCACCATCATTATTGTCAACACGGCCCGTGTGAGGCAGGCTGCCCTGAAGTCTGGCAGCTCGGTGATGCATTGCGGTCGTGGCTCGCCTTCCGTAGGCCAGGCATCCCGATTTTTCTCGGCAGCAGCAGTTCTTCTCCTCGGTTGGCATTAGCTTGCACCAATTGCATGTGCACCAGATGGAGACGCCGTCCATGCGACTAGGCCCAGGCTCTTCATCTGTTGATTCGTCCTGCCAACTGCCGTCCGAATCCCCATCGTTTTCGCGTGCTTCCCTTTCCAGTAGTTCCTCCTCGGTATATTCGGGCTCGTACATGTAGGGCATTATTGTAGCCATTGTGTGGTAAACAAAGTAAAATAATTTACCGAGATGGTACAGGTGTTCACATGGGCTACAAGCGGCGAAGGTAGCTGACCAGAGCACAGAAACGAGTCACAAAATACTCTAAGTAACACAGAGAGAGGAATGGAATCGAAAATCTGCTGCTGTGTGTTGTGAAACGGTCTGTTTATACTTATTGAGGAAAGAGGCGTGCTGCCATTTCCATGGCAACACGTCATTAGCTGAAGCGCAGCGAATTTTGACACAAGGAGTGCTTTGGCGTTGGGAAATGGGCGGTACGAGTCTGCTGATGACAGGCTCAGGGGCGGGGGATATGATTTAGTGCCGAAAAAAACAGGTCAGCCAGGGCGATGGGGGAAATGATAGGATTATCACAAAATGGCAGCTCCCTGGTGCCTGTTTTCGCGTGCGTTTAATGGACGAAAACTCGGGTAAGGTCCATAGGAAAGTTTTCTAAAATCGAGCCACTTAGGCTTAAAAAAACATATCCGACCCGTAGGGACAATAAAATGTTTTAACAGACCATGCCTTTAAGCTCTTTTATAGAACAAATATGCATACAATATCACACAACCTGTGTTGGTACTCATTAAGAAGGATGAAAGGCTTTTTGAAAAAAAAGCAATTGGAAAAAAAATGTATATTCTTTTTATTTTTATTTTTCAAACCGGCCCAAGCATGGCCAGACCCTGGCCCCCACTCCCCGGGGACGATTTCGGCCCGGCCACGGGCCGAAAGGCCGAGGGGCCAATCCAACCCTGCAGGACAGCCAGTCTGCCAATCCTGACTGGTTGCATTCAGGCACTCCTAGAGACAAAGGACAGGAGCGTTTTGGGAAACTCCCTCACTTCCTGCCCTTCCAGACACACTGGAGCCAGAGGTGGGTTTCCGGACTGAAGCCTGCCAAAGGCAAAACGGATAAAGGGCTCAAACCTGGCTTGGCCCGCAGAGTCAAACCCAAGAAAGACCTCCCAAACCGAAAATGGCGAAAAAAGACAAAATGGTCACCCATGGGTGCTATACTGCAGCTGATGATTCCGCCTGCGGTAAAAAATCACAATGGTAAGAAAATTAAACCGTTGCCGCCAGCCATTTAAAGTAGTGAGGATAACCTAAAAAATGTTACATGCGAATGAAGAATAAGGGGCTACTAGGTAACCCCCCAGCACGCCACATACATGTGTGCTGGACCTACAAAGAGAAAAGGGTAAGGAAGTCAATTTCACTTCACTTCACTACTCTTGTGAGCAGTAGTTCACCCAAGAAAAGGTATTTAAACCTTAGGCGAAATCTAAAGGATTTCTCTGTGACACTACACTGAAGGTGCTGTGTGTCGCCATACAAAAAGTAGATGTCTGTGGAGTTTCAGACTCCAAAAACAAAGGAAACACATGATCCAAATCAGAAAAAAATACATGTGGGAGTGAGAAAAAGGTCTCTTCACTCCAGGATAAAATTAAAAAGTCCTAAAGTTCAGCAAAAGAGCTGGGGGTCTCTAAGGTTGAAGGGAATTGGCACAGAAATGACAATTTCTCCCTAACATAGGATATGCAAACTACCACGGCACAAGACTTTACTCCTCTTCCATGACTTTGGGTCTGGAAACATGCCGGATTTCCAGGATATCCCTCTTTAATGTCTGATATAAATTTGCGTGCTACGATTCTAAATGTATGCAAATGTTTTCTCACAAATATTAGAGGGATAGCCTGAAAACCTGCCGGGTCTCCTGCCTTCCAGGCCTGTTTGACAACCTTACTTGAGGCAACCCTGTCTTTCCTGCTGGTTAACTGCTGAGCCACCTCTACACTGCTTGTTCACCAAGACTGCTCTGCCACTTACTGGGTGAGTTGCAATGTGCCCCTATATCAGGTTCGTCCCTTTGCACATAAATGTTGTTTAGGGTCTGAGTCTCCATTGTTGGACGGCAGAGGTTCACAGTAGGCACACACAATAAGGCGAACAGTGTGCATAACAGACATAATATGGAGCAATGCATTGATCACAGTACATTAATCACAGCAATGACAGGCCAGACCCGGGTGTACCCTCACTTTGATTAAGATACGTATTGTATTCAACCCAGGTGTTCTTGGGGTGGGAGGGGGCGGGGAGCATGGTCAAGTATTCTTCCTCACAGTTTCGTGACCAAGTGAGCAAGCGCAGCCATTTCTGACAGACTGGGGTGGAGGAGCTTTTCCAGCTCTGGAGTATGCATTTTTTGGCTACCTTCCAGCTTATGTTCAGGAACCTAGCCAAACGCCTAGTGTCATCCGTTCTCCAAGCTCCAAACAGGACTGCTAAAGGATCAGGATCAACCACAGTTCCAGTAATAACCGTGAGTGTTTCTAAAATACTTTCCCAAAATTCAAACAGTCTATCACAGGACCTAAACATATGTAAGTGATCAGCTTCTCCCGCCCCGCTTTGGGGGCAAGGGTGCACCGCGGTGTGGGTGAATCTCGAAGTCCTATATAGAGTATAATAAAGCCTGTTTAGAGTTTTGTATTGCGTGGCGCGATGCCAGAAATTGAGGGAGACTTTTTTTGGTGTGTAGGCACATTTCTCCCCAGACCTCATCGGGTATCTCTTTGCCGAGTTCAACTGCCCAATCATCGCGTGCCCTGAGAGCAGGAAGCGGGGCAGCATCCTGTAGGATCTTGTATAGTGAGGACACTACTCCACGGGCGCCGCCAGAGTTGGCAATATATGCGATCAAAGGATTATCTGGGGGCTCCTCTGGAAATGAGGGTCATTTAGTGTGAAACGTGGCCAGAAGTCTATGATATTGGAGGGTCTTTAGGGCAGAGCTGGTGTGCCCCTGATTCCATGTTTGGGGGTCGATGAACCTTCCCTCGGGGTAGAAGTCGGACAGTGCCTGGTATCCCAACGCCCCCCAGTGTCGGACCAAAGCGGTATCGTGTGTGGGTTCCAGACTGGGGAAGGCCCTCACAGGGAGCCATTTATAGTACGGGGAGGACTCGGGTGTCGGATATAGCAAGCGCGTCCAGGCATGAAGGATTGTGTTGATTGGGTCAATAGGAGAGTCAGGTGTGTAATGCTGATGCAATATGAGGGACATTATGTTGATGCCAGCGGCAGCCAGTCGCTCCAATTTAACGTGCGGACGCGCTGGAGAACCAGGATACCAATGAGTGGCGTGTTGGGCTTGAGCCGCAATCCAGTAAAGTGTCGGATCCAGAGCTGTGAGTCCGCCTTGTTTGTATGGGAGCGCCATGTCCGTCCACTTCTCACGCACCGCACCAGAGTGCCATAGGAACTGTGCACATAGCGTGTGTAGTTTGGCAAAGTATTCCCTACCAGGCCATACGGGTACGTTGCTGAAAGTGTAAAGGAGCTTGGGAAGTAGAATCATTTTAATGAGGGAACGCTGACCAGCAATAGATAATGGAAGAGTGCGCCACCGTGAGATTTTAGTCTTAATTATTTGTGCTACTGCCGAGTGAGTATTAGCAAGCAGGGTGGATTTGGTTAGGGATATTTGTACACCCAAATATCTGACACCATCCGGGGACCAGCGGAGGGGGTATTTGGTGGTGGGTTGTTGGGTAGGTTTAGTGAGCGGGAAGATCTCCGATTTTGAATAATTGTGAATCCGGAGTGGGTGCTGATGCGGGTAATGTCTCTCAGTATAGGGTCAAGATGGGTTGTAGGGTCTCTGATGTACAGCAGAACATCGTCCGCATATAGGGATATAATTTCGGGGTTATCTTTCAGTCTTATTCCCCTGTGGGAGTGACGTGCACAGACATGGTCCGCCATCGGCTCTATTGCTAGAGCGAATAGAATCGGGGAGAAGGGGCATCCCTGTCGAGTACCCCTTAAGAGAGTGAAAAGGTCAGATGTCAATGTATTGGCTCTTGCACGCGCCACAGGGGAAGTGTATAGTAATTTGATGAACCCAATCATGTTTGGGCCAACGCCCATTGTCTCCAGCACCAGCCACATATACCTCCAAGAGTCCATATCGAAGGCCTGAGCATCCAACGTGACCGCCACAGCTTGTGCGTCTTGGTCTATGCGGGACATAATATTAAACAACCTTCTGATGTTGTGGGAGGTGGACCTCCTAGGTACGAAGCGTGCCTGGTCCTCATAGACTAGATATGTCATGATGGGCAGGAAGCGACTCGCTACAATTTTTGCAAAGATTTTTGTATCGAGGTTCATGAATGAGAGAGGTCTATAAGACCCACATTCGTCGTTGGGCTTACCAGGCTTGGGCAGCACCCTGATGACAGCTTCACGCATGGAAGGGGGAAGGATAGAGAGACAGAGTGATCCGTCCCAGACCTCAAGTAACCTGGGGGCTAATATGGCGATGTGCTCTTGATAGAATTTGGTGGTGAGCCCGTCGGGGCCCGGGGCCTTGCCTTTGGGCAGGTCTGAGATGGCTGTTACTATCTCATCTAGTGTGATTGGGGAATCCAGCTTGTCCCGGGTAGGGGAGGAGATTTCTGTAGTGGGGATCTGGTCAAGAAGCTCTCGCATATGCTGTTCGGTGTGTTCGGCAGGCTGAGAGTAGAGGGACCTATAAAACTCAGTGAATATGTCTAAGATTTGTTGGTCAGCCCACTGTGCGTTGCCATGTTCATCTTTGATGGAGGTGATCTGAGTCCGGCCAGATTCCCTTTTTACTAGTGTCGCTAATGTTTTCCCCGGTCTGTCCCCCTCACCGTATTTCCTGGCAGCCTGTGGGCGGCTAAAGTATTGGACTTCGTTGGTGGCAAGTGCGTTGTATGTCTGAAGTTCGTCGCTGATTTTGGGCGAGTATGGCGGGGTCAGCACCGGTGGAGCATTGCAGCTCCAATTGCTTCAGTTTGGCTTCGGAGCGACCATGGGCAGCTCTGATTGCTTTCAGTACCCCAGCTTCCCGGGAGATAGACATTCCCCTAATATATGCTTTAAAGGCGTCCCACCTAACTGCAGCTGACGTATCCTGAAGAGAGTTGTGCTCAAAGAAAGATTCAATGTCCGCCAGTATTTCAGCCATGAACACAATATCTTTGAGGGCCTCAGATTTAAAACGCCAAGTGCTGAATGTCGGGATAGGTATTCGCAGCTCCATAGATAAATTGATTGGAACATGGTCTGATAGTGTACGAGGTAGGATCCGGGACCCCTCCACCCTGCCCATGATTTCACTTGACACAAAGAACAGATCTATCCTGGGTGCGCTGTCGTGCACAGTTGAATAATAAGTGTACTCCCGGCGCTGGGGGTGCAGTGTGTCCTCCAGGCTTCGTAGATGTTAAGTGTCTTAATATGGCCATGTAGCCTACCAGCAGCACTGGACAGGCCTTGGGCAGCAGTACCAGCCCTGTCCAGAACAGTATCCAGAATAAGATTGAAGTCTCCTCCCCATATAACCTGGATACCTACGTAGCCCAGCAGTATTGCGGTTATGGTGTCAAAGAACTCGGGAGAGTCTACGTTGGGACAGTAGGTATTCTCTGTTGACGAGTGTGCAATGTAGTATAACATAGCATCCTTCAGGGTCTGTGTAGCTTTTATGCAACACAAACTTAATCGATTTATGGATCATCGTGAGAACACCCCTAGATTGGGTGGAATAAGAAATGAAGAATCTAGCGGGCCCCCATGCCGGGACTATGATCCTTGGCATGTGGCCATTTGCGTCTCCTGTAGAAGCAATATCCTACAGCTATGCCTATTGGCATAGGCCATGATCTTATGGGCCTTGGTGTGGTTGCTTAATCCCCGGACGTTCCAGGACATTATGACAGACATTTCAGTGACAGATATCTAATCCTATAGTGCATATTTTAGTGAACATCCCAGGTCCAGCAATGGTGTGAGCTCCCAAAATTGGAGTTGAAAATGCGATCATGGCCTTTCAGTGTGCGTGCTGTGCAACCTCGTATGCCTTTTTTAAGTAACACCCCATTCCCACCCACGTTCCTCACTGCCAATCCGAGATTAGCAGTGTAAGCATCACCCACCCTGAACTGTTCACAGCTGAGCCATCCCCAACTTGGCCCAGTCTGTCCAAGAGCCCAACCGGGGCTAACGCACAACAAAGGTGTAAAGAACAGTGCAATCGCAGTGGGGTGCGCCATTGCCGTGCACTAGTACGCTTGGAGCCCAGAGGGGTCCGTTGCAAAACAAGCAATTTTTGCGGTCTTATAATGTTTGCCCTTGTATTTTTAGTAGAAATTAGGGGTCTAAATATGTAACATTGGAACGTTGCATTTCGAACATTAGTAAACAATCAACATGGTCAAGATGAGCAGTTCAGTATTACAGTAGTTCAGCACTATGTATCTGAGATACTAGGTAACATGTGTACAGCCTGAGCTGTGTAAGTATAATAACAGAGTTAATCATGAGGCAGCTCAATGTCCGGTTAAGTTGTTAATCCACATATCAATAGAACGACTAAAGGGTACATGCCACGAGCAAAGTTCAGTTATTGTCCATGATGTCATCAGCGGGCGGACGAAGGGGAACATGAGCTTCTATACATTTCACTGCTTCCGAGGGCACCGTAAAGAAGTAAAGTTTGTTAAATGTGAACTTCAGGCACGCAGGAAATAAGGAATATTTCTCTCTGAGCAGTTTTATAACTCTTAGGAATTGGCGACGGTCCTGCTGCACTCCGGTTTATCAGTCTGGGAACATTCTGGTCACCTGCGATTCCATTCTGAGCTCTCCCTTTTCACGTGCAAAGCAGAGAATCTGTATGCGCTCTTTAAAGCTTAGGATTTTCGCAATGATGGGCCTCGGGAAGTCTCCAGGTTTGGGACGCGGTGACTGCGCCCTATGAGCCCTCTCAATGGTGAAGAGGGGGGACATGTCAGGGTTGCCCAGCAGATCATTCAAGAGGTTCTCAACTGCCAGTTCGAGTCGGCCCTTCAGCGCATTTTCCGGTACCCCAATAATGTGTATAATGTGTATATTATTCCTCCGTGATCTGGATTCGAGATCATCACATTTGGCCTTGACTGACTTCATGTCCGTGACCAAAGTGGATACTGTGCCCTGTAGCGTGGTTATATTGTCCTCATTGACACTTATCCTATTTTCAGTTTAAGTGATTCTCGTCCCCTGTTGATCCAGTTTATCCCTGAGATGCCACATTTGCATTGATGTCATCCAGCTTTTCGTGAAAGGCCCAAAATTCCTAGCTATTGATTCCATGATGTTCGTTAGGTCTGTAGTGAGAACATCTGCGGGGAGTGGGGTATCCGCCTGGTCGCTCGATGCATGGGCCGAGTCGGACCTCGGGTTGGCTTTAGCAAATTTGTCCATGGCTCCAGTCTTATTGGTATTCCTGGATCTGTTGGACATTGTGTAGTATGGTGTCTAAACACTCAAAGTGCAGTGTCATGTGAGTATTATGACTCCAGGAGTTGTGTGGCTTAGAAACAAGGGGAGATAACCGGTCCTCTTGTTGGTGGCGTAGCAACAGAATACAGATCCAACAGGCTATAAATGCCTGGAGCCGGGATTCAGAGGAGATTGTGCCTGGGGGGGGCCAACGGAGGTCCGTCAAAAAGGTCCACTTTAATGGCTCATTGGAGGCCCAAAGATAATGGTCGAGGCAAGATGGGCGCGTGCCGCAGGGCTCCAGGGCTACAGAGCAAGGACGACAGTCCCAGTGAGGTAGTGGGGGGGGGGGGGGCAGCAGCCAAACCAGGGGGACAGCAAAGAGTCCGCGCGCAGCCCCAGCAGCACCACCAACTCCTCACCTTCAACTAAGCTTGTGTCCCAGACCCGAATGACGGGATCCTCAGTGACCCCCAGGTAGCCCACATGATGAATATGTGCGGCGGGCAGCCTGAGCAGGCCCAGGGGAAGCCGTGAGTCTGGCCCAGCCAGCGCCACACAGCGATGTTCCAGGAGGCGCCCCGGCCGCCAGGCGCAGTGGGAGCAATATGCCAGGGGATGCAGCAGTATCACAAGGGCCGTGATAGGAGGGCCAGGCGAAGCGGTGACAGGCCGCTGGGAGCCTCAGATGCCAGACGCTGGCGTCCCGCGAGGATCAGCCCACGCGTATCGGTGCGGGCCCTGCAGGCAGCCCCCCGCACCAGGCACAGCCCCAGCCTCCAGACAGCCGGGTGCGGCGGGGATAGAGAGAAAGTCAGGCAGGCGGGTAGTGAGAGCCCAGGGACCACAAGCAGCAGCAGGCGTTGCACGGTGCCGCCACACACCTCCGCAGCGCCAGGGCCCAGCCCCGGCCCAGCACGTGGCAGTGCAGGCGGGCCATATGCCAGTCCAGGAGGTTCGATTTGGGGACAAATTTCACAGGCAGGTAGCTTCGGATGTTAGCAGGGCAGGCGCCGAGTATGGAGACAGAGCAGAGTGGCTGACCGCAGATGTAAACAGATGGAAAGCGACAGCGCACAGAGCTAGAAAGCTAGGCAGCCATTTTGTCGGCTGCTCAACAGCACCCCCCCTGAGTCCCAATTGTTGGCTGTGGATTGTCACCTGCCTACCCTTCACCTTACTTGTTAAACTTGTACATTGGCAGTTCCCTTATTTAATCACAAGATTGTCTGCTTGCATCTGGCCCTTTGGATAACCTAAGTAACAAGCTGTACAAATCATGACTTGTGATAGAAAGTGTTACAGCTCTGCTTTCTTAAAACTGCAGAGCTTCCCTTTTTTACTGTATTCGTTTGTGCAACCTGTTTGGGTTTCGATTCAGTTAAAAAGTCTAATATTGCATTTCAACTCAAACTGAAACCCTGAGTGTATGATTGCTACTGAAGTCACTGACTAAAAGGCACCATGCCTACATACCTGTTACCCGTATGTAACAAACGCCATTGCTTCTCTGCCTGAAGCCTATATAAAGAAAAATGTGCATGGCTCTCTTGTGGTAACATTACCTTCTTATGAGTTATAGAATGTTATACTGCACCCTTCTACTACACTGCTCCCATCGGATGAATGTAGCCTTTGGATGCTCTTCCACCCTTTTTCCTGGCAGAGGTAGACTTCTTAGAAGCCGGCTACACTGCTGTGGGTTGGTCTTTCTTTGGTGCCCATAGGGCTAAGGAAAATCTTTGTAACAGTCACATGGAGGCAATATTCTGTTAAGTTGCTAATAAAGTGCTTGTGCTCCAGGTGCATTGGAGTTACTGGTCATCTTGTATGCTATGCAATACTTGGAAAGAAACTATATGGTGAATTCATCTCATAGGTGAATGTTCTTACAGTGCCTCTTATGATCCCTTAACGCCCCTCCCAATAGTATGTTATCAATTTGTAACCTAAAACTTCTCTGTAGGTTTCAGATCTAGTGAAGGAATGTCGACAGATATTGGCGGAAAGTCTTTTTGCTTGGACCTGTCAGTCACCGTTGGGCAAGGATGACACCCTACTCCTGATTGGCTACCTGGAGAAAGTGACCGTGGAAGCGGATGGCTCGTTGGATGGAGTCAACTTGGCCCTCCTCATGGCCCTGCTCTACTGCTTTGACCTCAGTTTTCTTGAACAATGCACCGAAGATAGGGAAGGTAACTGTTTTGGATCAATATTCTCTTTGGGATTTCATTGTGTGTTTTGCAGTTATATATGCAGGGATGGAAATAAAGTTGCAATACACACTATGCAAAAGCAGCTTCTCATTAACCGCCATCGCCCACTATGCAGTAATTACCTCCGGGAAATCTGTGCTGCCAATTTAACTTCCACGTGGGTTAAAATTGTTTGTCCAATATATAGGACTTATTATGCTTTAAAATGTTTTCTACATGTGTCCTAATTCTCCTTTTTACACAGTTGTAACTAATGTGTGTCATGTAGCTATGATTGTATAACACCATTTGTCATGGGAGTGTTAAAAGTAGCTAAACTGGTTGTAGCAGATTGTGTTGAGCTGACTATGCTTTTCTGAGCTTAAGCAAGAGCTATATACCTTCTAGCAATTTCGTTCCTTGACATAGTGCATTATCTCGTATCCTAGAAGTTCCTTAACATCATGGTAACATATTGAACAGCATTGTGTATTCTCTGAATCTCATACCGTAAAAGACAGGCTCTGGTTGAACCATTAGTCTGACATTGGCACCAATTAAAAAAAAAAAAAATACGTTCTTGTTGAGAACATCTGGGAAGTGGTAGGTTAGGAACTCTACAGTAGTGGGCTCAACAAGTCTTGTACCTTGCACCACTGGACCTCTGAAAACATTCCAGGTTTACCATACCGTCTTGCACTATCCAGAGAAAGAACACCCCTACTGCCTGCACATCTTATGGCTTTAGACTGGTAACTCTGACATGTTCATCATGGTATTCTACCTGTCACGCTGCTGCTCTCCAATGTGAAGGGGGGCCTGCCTGAACCCCATTTTCTCCCCTCCTTGTCACTGTTTGCTGATCCTATATAAGGTCTCTTCTCCTGTTGATCACCTCTGAAGGGTCTTCTAGCTTCATGGGAGTTGAAGCAGTTGTCCACCTTTGCCAGAACGGTGCAGCGGGTCAGTGGAACCATGCATTCTGAAGTACACAAGGGAAGGAACCGTTGTCGGCTAGTCTTTAACCAGATACCTGAACAACCACTGCACCTCTAGACCTCCTGCAGATGGACTATTGGCGTGTGTAGATGTCCCCAGCACCCCCTACTCACCTGAATGGTTTTTCTTCCTAAATAGAATTCAGGTTGAGAGGGCGCCTGCATAGCTCTTGTGGTGCCCCTCAGCCCTCACACCACAGTGATTAATAGGGTTTAAAATCCTATCTTACCATTATCCTTGCTTAACGGTAGTTAATGGAGAATTTGCATGGGATTCTTTCCTGTGGTCCCCCTAGTGTTTAGGAATTGGAAGCTGAAACTTCCCTGAATGGGAAATCAATTTTCCATAAAAGTGGGAGTGAGAAAAATGGGAGGTTGTTGGGGAGGCTGGTGGAGGTGGCAGTGAGATGTGAAATGGGCCTTGAGTGCAGAACGGGCCCAGACCTAACCAGAGGCACAGGGTGCCCACGCACCCCATCTGGAGAGATTACGCAAGCCCAACTCACAATAACCAATTCTACTAACAATTTCCTCCTCTGCATACACCTCTCAAACTCCAAACCAAACACAACCACAAACCTACAGTACAACAAACCGCACAAACTTCACCACACTGCAACAACAAAAACAAAACACACACAGACTCGCACAACAGTACATGACTACCGGCCGCAAACACCCCAGGCCCAGCCAACAGACCCACCGGGCTGAGGCTGCCAACAGCACATCACTGCACTCTTGCACTTTTTCCAGCCTCCTCCCACTAACTCACCCTCCCTCCCTCTTTCAGAGCCACCAGGGGACCACTCTGGTGGTGATAGTGCGCGGTACAAATGTCCTTTAACATTAACTTGTTGGAACATTGTTGTCTTTGCTCGTAGAGCAGGAAAGGCCAACTTAAGCTTAACTTTGTTTCTGCCTCGCAATTATAAGTCACTTGGTTTTATGTCTTAATACTTTTCTTCTGTCCCACTTTAGCTCCTAACGTTATTGCTCTGCATTGGTTTAATGTTTAACTGTGTTAATCTAAAGTGAGGGGGTGGATCCTATTGCCCATCCTACTACGAGTGTATATGTTAATGCTGCGGGGGTGGTGTGTGTGTGTGTGTGTGTGTGTGTGTGTGTACTCCAGAGTCTAAGCCTTACTTCTATGCCGCTACACCATTGAGGGTTGAGTTAGACTTTAGTGTAAACCTTTTGGACTGTTAGGCAAGAATTGGTGTAGTGACACTTGAAGGCAAGCGTCCCCAGCCAGCACAAGCCTCCCCACAATGAGAGACAATGAAGGACTCTCCCAAATCGGGAATAAGGCCAAGACAGAGTGCGGGTGAGGTTAAATGGGAGTTTATCAATGAGAATATGGCATGCAAAGAACTCTGCAAACTCCGAGAGCGCTCTGTCTGACAATAGCAAAGACAGGCGTATATATTTAAAAAAACGTCATAAGAACCTACACACTATAGGGGGCACAAGTTCAATGGGATTGGGTGCCGAAGACTAACTATAGGTGCTGCTGCGATGCGGTTGGCCGTGGCTGGAGAACGTCACTGGTCAGCCTCGTGGGTTGGGCTGGGCCTGGCAGGTTGGCAAAGTTCATCCGGGCGGTGTTGTTGTGCCATTGCGGCCAGTGTCCGAGATGAATGTCTTTTCCTGACTTATTTGCCCTAGGCCATGCACACTGCAGTCATTCAGTCATTACAATATTATCTTCTTTAGTAAATCTTCCAATAGGTTATTCTACAGGTTAATGCAACACAGGAGGAATGCACCTTGTGAGGGGTCTAATGGTCATTCGTCAGGGCATGATTACCAGTGTCCTGTTGACCGGAGCCATAGGTTGAGGGGCTAAGCTTCGGGGCATGGGACGGACGGTGCAAGCCTCCCTGTCTTGTTAGATGTGGTTATAAATGTGCCGCTGTGTGTTGCCACAGTGTTGGGTGTCCTGATTGCACAGGGCCATAAGTCTAAGATGATCTGGTGGGTTGTAGGGTTTACGAGGGGGCGCCTTTGGAAGTGTGGGTTCAGGCAAGGGTTTACTGCTGTGCTGTAAATAATGCAGGTGGCGGCCCGTGGCCTTGGGTGCTGCAGAGGGGGCTACACATCTTTGAAGCGGCTCCAGTCTAGTTGGGGGAGGTGGGGCAGCGCGGCGCGGGCCTCTGTTCTCATGTTTGGCAGTCTCTGAAGGGTGGGAGGGGAAATGGCCTTGCACATATTTACAAAGGTATCCTCCTCGCGTGTTGCCGGTTTTTGGAAGCGAAAACATCACCATCATTAGAACACGTTATAATATTTGTTTGAATTACTTGAAAACATTTCATTTCGCTGGAGGTATTTCAGTTATATCCAGTCTGAGCACCTTATTCGTACATTATGTTTCAACAATTACAGTTTTTAGCTATATGCATATACATCTTGTAGCAAGTGAGGTAGCATTGTGGTTGGTGTAGTACATAGAAAATGAACCGCCACCGTATGTGACGGTGGCGGCATGCAAGAGGCTTAGACATACACGCGTGACGAGTGCATTCTCACACACCCTTCACATGTGCCCCCTGTATGGTTACATTCGTTTTCTTGTGCACTCTAGCAGCATTAGTTCAGTTATGGCGCGGGACCGCGGGCTGTACGGTTTTCAATGATACATCTAAGGAACACTCCCCCGGAATGCTTTTATCATTTGCACACCCCTGTAGGGCTGTGGGTCCTTCAAGGCTGGTGTCATACACAAATTTTACAGGTTTCTTTAGTAAACGTGGTTGTATGGAAAGGCTGTACATGTTAGAAGACAATCATTTTTTGGGTTCCTTTCTGCTTTCATCGGATGCCCGTTCTACAGATCTTCCCATCACCCAGGTCTTGCTGACCGGGTCATTCTGGGAGCAGTGATACACTGCGGAAGGTGAAATGTTACAGTGTTAGTATCTTAGGCTAGCTCATGTCCGTTCTGTTCGTGGGAACGTGCTCACAGCGGATCTGCCAGGGTGCTGCGGCAACAGGGATAATTGAAACTCTCCGAGGGTGGGGGCCGCGTTGCAGTGCGCCACGCTCGCACCATCATTATTAGACAAAATGGTTTCTGAGGCCTAGCTAAATTCAATACGTTTGGGCAATGTCTTCAGCAGGTGAGCCATCCACCACCTGGGCCCGGGTGGTAAGGAGGGGGCACCCGATGAGCCATGGCCCTCACCTGGCGTGGAGATGTAGGCCAGGGGGGGTCTTTTGGACCGCTCCTCCCCTACACACTGTGAGACTACACACCACCAGTGGTCGAAGTGGGTGGGAGCGGTCAGGAGCGGTGCTCCTCTACATCTTTTAATTACATTGTACTGTTCCTATACTTTTATTTTAAAAAGAAACCGTTCCGAAACGGTTTCGTTTTAAAATAAAAGTGTAGGAAGAAGTTGAAACTTGCACTTTTAGTGCACTGCACAAGACGTTTCATTTAAGAGCAGGCACATGTATTTTGGGGGTTTTATTGTGCATGGGAGGGGGCGCGTTGACTGGGTCTGTGGCGAGCGGTGCAGACCAGTAGGGAACATAGTTCCACTACTACTTTTCATCCACTTCGACCACTGCACAACACTTATCTTTTTGGTATTAGGTAACCTTCCTTTTGGTATAGGCCTGTACTGCACAAGTTGGTAGTGTTACTGAGCAGCCTGGCTTATCTCAAGAGGTGTAAATGTGAGCTTTAGGGCTGTAGCAACGAAATTCACCAATACAAGTAGCCAAGTAACACTTGCACTCAAGGTTTCTGTTTTATTTAACATCAGTTTTTAAATGAGCGTTCTTTAAAAAGGGCAAGATATGTAACAATCAAATATACTTTAAAATAATTTTACAGAATCTGCACGTTTGGATACTTTTTGTATTTATTTATTTGTATTCAGTATTAAAACATTTACAAATATTTTAAATTTCAATAGATTAAAATAACACATCTACTAAAATCACATTAACTAATAGCATCATGCAATTAATATGACTAATGAATACAAAAACCTATCCCGAACCGATCAATTAATACTTAAATCATAAAATTCATTCATAGACATACTATAATCACATCAAGAATTCATATATTAATTTTGTTGTGCAAATCCACTCATATTAATATAATAGTAAAAATAGGACCATTAAACTAAAACAATTATATCAACATCCTACGTTCCCTGAATTACACAAGGGCAATGCATTCAACCATTTTATCATTATTAGTTTCCATAATCGATATAACGCAAAATGTAACTTTGACTTTCCGAATTCTAACAATATGACCAAAAGTAATCTGTTTATATATACTCAAGGTTGTTAACAAAAGTGTTGGGCAGAAACCTAGGCAGTTTCCCTCAGGGACCACTGCAAAAGGCTTAAGACTACAGGTGTTGGCAGTAAAGCCAATTGGTAGCAGTCTGTGCCACCCAGATTTACCTGGTAGATGTGGCTGAGCAGCCAGACTTCTATCAAGAAGAGTTAGACAGTATATAGAGTATACAAGATAGGTACCAAAATACAGTAGCACAAGTAAACACTGACCAGAGCTTTGGTAAAAAGTATATAATTATTTATTTAAAGACACACTTAGAAACACTCCAGCACTATTATTATAAGCAAGTTCAAAAACAGTCGCTATTAATATATATACATCCCTTATTCCTTATTAGACAAGTCTTAGTTAACACCACGTATTTCCAGACAGAGGTAAGCGCTTAACTAAAGATGGCACGCCAATAAGTTTAAGAAAAGGGGAGGGAAAAGGCAGAAATTAGGAACAGCACACAACACAATCCTTTAGAAGCACTCAGCAAGGCAGGGAAGTCAGTCTACTTGTGAGCAAAAAGTTCAGAGGCCAGGCTCCCTCTTGGAGAGAGTAGTACCCCAATGCACCCAAGATCACATAGTTTAAAAGGCTTGGAGAGTCTTGCAGAGAGTTCAGAAAGGAATCAGTTTAGTTTAGAAAAGTTCAGTTAGCCAGCCTAGGGCCCAACCCAAGTGGTAAGTTGAGGCTTTAAGAGTCACCCCACACAGACCGTTGCAAGGGAGGCCAGGCGGACACAGTACCTTTTAAAAGTGGAGAGGATCCTCCAGCGGGGGCAGTTGTTCCTGGCAGCGGGTGCAAGTCACGGCGTCTTCCAGAGGAAGAGACGATCTCGACGTGGAGGAAGGCTGAAGGTCGTTGCACTGCCAGGGAAGAAACCAGCCGCGGAGTTCTCCGGTTAAAAGGTACTACCCTTTTGTTTGCGGTAGTGGAGAAAACGTGGTATCCCAGTTGCCAGGGTGCTTGGCACAGGCAAGGCAGCCACGAGATGATCCGGGAAGGTGAAAAGGCGGGCAAACTGGTTATTCCCACCAGTCAAAGGAAGAAGACTCTTCGGGATGAAGATCTCCTCTGTCGTCGGGAAAAGTGGTGAGACTGTTCAGCAGGGCTCCACCGGTGGTGTCGTCGTTACAGGTCGGCTCAGCTTCTCCCTCTTCGGATTCTTTGGTCCTGTGGCGACGTCTGATGCCCCAGTCCCCAAAGCTCTGCTTTTATTCATAAAACCCCCATTCATCAGTCCTAGCTGTCACTCAAACATGCTACGTGGTGAGCCGGGCGGCTCACCGCTGGGCCAATCACATAAGAGTGCGACTTGAGTTGCCGGGGCAACTCAGTCCATGGTGCCTAAACCCCCTCCCACACTCCTGTGGTACCCAGACAGAGTGGCACCACTTTTGGAGGCTTCTGTGGAGAAGCCCGCCAAAAAGTGGAACAAAGGGCTCGACTTGGGTTGGAGTCACAGAAGCGAACACAAACGCCATTTTGGAACTGAGTTTCAGCAAAAAATACCAACCGGTGAATTTATATTAATTTAATAAACTGGCGGTATGTTCGATGCTATATTAAAAAGTGGTAGCATTGAACAATGGGAAAATCCTGTAGGAATATATTCGCAGTCGAATATAAAAAGTAGCATCCACTGCCACCAGCCAAAATTCGGTCGGGGGGGACTGGACAGTGCCCCCTCGAACAACAGACCCCGGGGCAATCGAATTGCCCCGACCAGTACGTCCACAATATGATGGTTTGTACTGGTTCTGTTCACAATTTAAGACTAGTAAAGCCAATGGTGACTTTACATGCCCTGGGAGACAGTAGTTCGTCCCAGGGTATGGAGTCTGTTTGGGGGTCGCTACGACACCCCTAGGTTACTGCACGGAGGGTACTGTGTAACCCACATACCAAAAACATATGAAGCCCTATGGGGTAAAGGAGCCCATAAAACACATACAAAGTCGAAGGAACACCTCAAATCATGTCTAAGAGTGGGAGAAAAAGAGCCTCACTCTTAGCAGGAGAAAAAAATAAACCCCAAAAATCCAGCAAAGCTGCTGGGGGACTCACTAGGTTTGGGAAATTAGCCTTAACAGAGAATTCTCCCTAACAAAAAGCCACAAGGATATTTTTTAGAGATGCTTTTTACACACTGCCTACACCTGGAGGTGACTTCATTCACAAGGACAGTAATGGCATTCATATATTACTACTTATACTTTGCAGATTCTGAGGTTGTATAAAGGAATAAAGGAAAGGTTAAAGGAAGGAAAAAGGTTAAACAGGTTCTTGGGGCATGTCAGTATACTTAAATCTTCCAATTAAGTCTAGACAAGCCTTTATCAGCAATAACAGTCTAAAACAAGTTACCACCTATGAGGGACAGAAAATATTAGTCACTGAACTAGAAGAGTCTGCAGGGAGCCGGGACAGCCAAAGTCCATTAGAGCGCAGTCTATGGAGCAGTCTCACTTCTTAGATAATAAAAGTCTTGCACAAAGTAAGAGTTTTGTAGAAATCACCTGTAGGGTCATAAGCTGTTACACTTCTGAAAAGCAGAGTTGGAATTAACTCTAAGGTAAGCCAATGAAGGTGTCAACTGAGAAAAGCACAGCTCCAAAAGACACTGAGGTAAGTACCCCAAGTCTAAACAGTACCTCTGGTTTGAAGAAGAGTGGTCCAGCTGGATTCTGTCCTGTTGCAGCGATGCAGATCCTGGGTTCCTGAGCCTCCGTCTTGGGGACAAGAGGGAGGACGTCGGGAAGACTCCTGCGGCAGCAATTTGGAGGTCATCGGCAGCTACTGGCTCTTTTCGGATCAGCGGCACTTTGTGGTTTTAGCGCGCGGTGAACAGCACTGTCACGGATCTCTGATACTGGTTAGGCTTCCTTCACTCCTTGAGAACTGCAGTCTGGTGAGGGGACTTGAGTGCTGGTCATCCTGCTTCTGGAGGGCCCTTGGGCGACTCCTGGAGCTTCTGGCCGGATTGTAGATGTTGCACTCGACTAGGGATTTCTCGTCCCTTGGCACTTGGTTCTTATAGCAGCTAAGAAGTACAGCAGATCAGGGAAGATGGTCCAGTGGAGCTCGTCTCGGAGTTAGTTGGTCCTACTAACCCAAGGTAAGAATTTGTCCCTTCAGGAGCCTCTCTTGTCAATCAGAAAAGTTTTAGCACAGCAGCAGGGCTTCACTGGGGAATTCAAAGGTTCAGGAGGATGCAGCAAGCTTTGTTGACGGTTTCTTCGTCGGTTGTTTCTCCCAGTGGTGGACTCTCCCTCTAGTCCCAAAACCCTCGCCATTTAAGCCGGTTTCTCCCATTCATGCACAGCCTAGGCTGTCACTCAAACAGCAGGGTGACTGTCCGGAAAGGATAGCCAGCCACCAATCGAGACTGGTTGCATTCATGCACTCCTAGTCAAAGGACCGGGGAGTTTTGGGAACCTCCCTCACATCCTGTCTTTTCAGACTCACTAGAGCCAGACGCAGGTTTCAGGACTGAAGCCCCGCCAAAGGCAAAGTGAACGAAGGACTCGAACCTGGCTTGGCGCACAGAGTAAAACCCAAGAAAAACTTCACAAACCGCAAATTGCGAAAAAAGACGACCAGGGCCATTTTGACACAATGGTCACCCATGGTTGCTATATTGCAGCTGAGGAATCAGCCGGCTGTAGAAAAGCACAATGGTAGGAAAATAAAACCACTGCCACCAGCCATTTATAGTAGGGAGGGTAACATAAAAAAAATGTTACATGAGAATGTAGGATAAGGGGCTACTAGGTAACCCCCCAGCACGCCACATAAGATAGGGTGTGCTGGACCTACAATGAGAAAAGTTGAGTAAAGTCAATTTCACTTTACTATTCTTGAACAGTAGTTCTCACAAGAAAAGGTATTTAAAACTTATGCGAAATCTAAAGGATTTCTATGTGTCACTGCACGGAAGGTGCTTTGTGTCACCATACAAAAAGTAGATGCCTATGGAGTTTGTCAGACACCATAACCAGAGGAAACGCATAATCCAAATCAGGTCGAAGCACGAGAGAATGAGAAAAAGGTCTCACTCCAGGGTATGATTAAAAAGTCCTATAGTCCAGCAAAAGAGATGGGAGTCTCTAAGGTTGAAGGGAATTAGCACGGAAAGGAGAATTCTCCCTAACATGGACTTCAAAGTTAGCTTCCGAGAACCCCTAAAGACCCTCTTAACAGGAATGAAAATGTGCATCTTCAATAGTTTAATTTTTTCAGAAGTCTTTCAAGATATGCCAAAAGGGACGCTGGCCTTTAATTTAATCTAAAGTTTGAATTTTTAGTTGATGATGGTTGTCTCACTGAATCAGTTACATTTCATTGCGGGAAGACTTTTCGGTAAGATGAGTGGGTCTGAGGCTGAAGCCCCATTCTTCAACTCTGACAGGATTGTTGATTGTTTACTAATTGGTTACCCAACATTTTACCTGATGAATACCATCAGAGAGATAAACGGCAGGATGGAACCTAAGCCCCTCAAGGTAATGTTACACCAGGTGAACTATTTGCCCTGAGCCAGACTCCTTGTGTTTGGGACTGTGTGGTAGCCTTTTTATTTTAGAATTGTGCTTTACTGCCAGAGGTGGGTGGTGGGGAAAAGAGGGGGTGTAACACCAGTACAGAGTCCAATGGTCAGACAATTGAGGGGGTCCTTGTGATTGTTGTGGTCATAAATGCTCATGACCGCTGCCTCCCTGGCCACCTATGACCACTTTGTATATGGTGTCTGAATTCACACCTGAAAAAGCCCAGGAGGGTACTGAATGCATTCCTGTGATTGGGAAGTTGTCTTTTACCCTAGCTCCAATTTCTCATAGAAATAGAGGGGGCTGCTCAATCATTTTGTAACTGGAGCCAAGTCCTGAAGCACAGAAGATGTGAACCTGAAGATGGATTGTTTAGGGGGCAGGGCCTTAAATGGCAACTGATAAATTACTTTCCTGACTGCAAAGCTCCACTCGGATAATGCATATACCGACTTTCTGCAGCCCAAGCCTAACCAGGTTTGGTGCACTATTCACTCACAACTGGCTGGCCCAGCCAAGCCACACTCCCTCTGACCTCCCTCCCTCCCTCCCTCCTTCCCTCCCTGCCTGCAGGAAACCTTTCCGCCAATCTCTTCCTAGACTCAAAATTAATCTCACTACTGTGGTAAGTCTGAGATAGGAGATGGACCAGAGGACCTGCTTTGCAACAAATTAGCTCCAAGATGATTTCCCTTTTCTTCACATAAATAATCAGGTGCTTGTTAGGAGGTTGTGAGGAATTCCGTACGGTCGTCCTGTGCTTGCCTGGGCTTTTTTTAAATGTTTAATTAAATGGTATGATGATAGACGAACCTCAGGAAAATGTGGAGGATTAATTCACACATTTTCTCCAGCATTGGATCTTTCATGGATTCACCTGCTTAGAATATTCCCCGTCAGACTGGGACCCCTCGGTACACATATATAGCCTTTTCCAATAGGAAAACTTCCGACACTTTTGTGTCCTATCTACATCCTTTTAGGACCCGCCTACGCATGCTCTGTAGGTCGTCCCCGTATAAGAGGCCCGCCCCCGCGGTTCCCCTTCAGATTTCAACCGTCTCCAAAGTAGTGGGATCTCCTCGCGTTGTCTTACTATTTTGTACAAGGTTGCATTACTGGATTTTTGAGTACAGAAAATGTCCTCTGTGTCAGGAAAAGCGCTGATCTGCCCATGTGCGACGTGCGGCTTGAAAAAAGTTTACGAGGGGGACGGACATATGGATTGTATATATTGCCTCCACCCTCTTCATTCGGCGGCGAACTGCGACATATGCAAAGGGTTTTCTCAAAAAACCCTTAAAGACCGCAGTCGACGACTGGTGGCATGGCTGAATGATGGAGCGGGGGCATACCCCCCTTCAGAGGTAAGCTCCACACAATCGGCGAAAACATCACGCCGGGCTACCTCGCCGGAACCACCGGCGAAAAAATCTCGACCGACGGAAAGAGTCTTCTGGAAGAGACTCCTCGTCAAAGAAATCATCTTCATCAAAAAAGCATGAAAAGGAAAGGAAATCCTCCTCGGGCGATCATCATAGATCGACCACGAGTCGAGAGGCGAGTAAAAGCAAGTCAAGTGTGGAAAAGGCAGGACCGCCAAAACCACCTGCTAAGTCACCGTCGTCGACGGCAGCCCAGTCATCGGCCTCCACTCTGCCACTTACGCAGGTGGCATCCACCGTCCCACCGACGACAACGTCGACGATGGCCTCATCGACGGGGTTCTACAGGAGGCCTGGAGGCCTGAAGTTTTTGATCCGATCCCCCCGGATTCTTTACTACAAGAACAGGCTGTGTTGCTGTCCTCGGAGGACGAGAACGAAAGAATAGCTGGCCGAGCAGACCTAGGGCTACGAGTGGCTGACAAGTCGTCGAAGAGGGGATCCGTTATACCGGTATCTGCCCCTCTTCTCAATCCTCAATCTGTTTTGTCGTTGGAAATTCTGTCCACGCTTCAGTCGTTGTTAGTCGTTGGACCGGAGAATACCTCAGGCAAACCTGCCACAGTCACGCGTCGACGAGCCGGGCCCGTCCCGTCAACCGACGCACCTACGCACGCCAATCTCAGCACTGGCACAAGAGGAAGGTGAGCTGCCAGATTCGGAGTCTGACAGGGGAGCCATGTCGGATATCTCATCATCCCCCTCCAGGGATCCAACCTGGGAGTCAGAGGTGGAGTTGGAAACCCCTAGAAGCCCAGCTCACCCGTCCCCTCCGGACGACATTGCGTCATTCCATTCTATGATGGAGAAGGCATGCAAAGAATTTGGTTTGTCCCAGGAAGAACAGAAAAAGTACTGTTTTTTGTTCGACCACATGGGTAAGAGAAGGAGATCTGTGTTCTCGATACCAATACTAGACCATGTATGGAAGGAGGGGTTGCAGACAATGCGTCACCCGTTTTCAGAGCCGGCAGTGAAAGGACACCTGGAAAAAAAGTTTAAGGCTCCAGAGTCTACCCCCAAGTGTTATCCTCCCAACCAACGCCAGACTCGGTGGTGTCGGCGGCAGCGGCGAGGAAGGCGAAGGCCCAGCACAAGTGCACGACGACTCCTGAGAACGAAGCGAGACGACAAGATGCCTTTGGCAAAAAAGTGCTATCCGTGGGAGCGACCACAGTAAAGGCCGCCAACTCTGGCAATTGTTGCCAGATACGATAGGGAGATGTGGCACAGGCTAGCTCTGTTGCTTGATCATCTTCCGGAGGAGCATAGGAAGGCAGCGATGCTACTCGTCCGAGAAGGTGAGGAAGCCTCAAATCACGCAATAAACATCGCGGTGGACCTCGCTGAGTCAGGCTTCAAGCAGGTCAAAATAATGGGGTCGTATTACGTCGACAGTTATGGCTTAAGTGTACCTACTTCAGGCCAGAAGTACAATACAAAGTTTTAGATATGCCCTTTGAGGGAGACCTTCTTTTCGGTGAGAAGGTGGACGAAGCCCTAAAGGGAATGAAAGAGGACTCGGACACGGCACGTTCATTGGGTGCCCTCCAGAGTGGCAGAAACTACAAGTCTTTTCGTTCCTTTAGAGGGGCTTCGGGTAATTCAAGATTCTCTGCATCTGGAGACAGATCCTTTGGCAGATCAGCTTACCCCTCCCAGGGATACAGACGTGCCTCCCAAACGGCAAACCGTCAATGGAACTTCCAGACTTCCAGGAAAAGACCATCATATCCGTCGTCGAGAGACAAGCAGAATAAAGATCAGCAGTGACATACAACACACCGTTCTGGGGGGGGAAGAGTTTCAGCATATGTCGACGAATGGGAACGAATAACGACGGATCAATGGGTGCTGGATACTATAAGAAACTGACACTCTCTACAATTCAAACACAGCCCTCCGCAAATTCCACCTGCGTTCACCGCTCATTCCCATCTGAAGATACTGCAACAAGA
The DNA here is from genome assembly GCF_040938575.1 of Ambystoma mexicanum. Lineage (NCBI taxonomy): Eukaryota > Metazoa > Chordata > Amphibia > Caudata > Ambystomatidae > Ambystoma > Ambystoma mexicanum. The sequence continues at coordinate 492,796,755 of NC_090936.1, read as the reverse complement.
GGTAACACTCATGTTAGCAAAGGGCGTGATAGAATTAGTTCCAACATCACAGAGAGGTCAAGGAGTCTACTCAAGATATTTCGTGGTAAAAAAGCCGAACGGCAAATGGCGTCCCATTTTAGACTTAAGCGATCTCAACAAGTCTTTAAAGAGCCTAAAATTCAAGATGCTCACTCTGCAGGAAGTTATCCGCGCCGTTCAAGAGGGGGATTTTCTAGCGTGCCTGGATTTACAGGACGCGTATTTCCATATTCCAATGTGTCGGAAACACAGGAAATTCCTAAGATTTGTAATACGGCGGACTCGCTACCAATTCACGGTTCTTCCTTTTGGGCTCAAGACCTCCCCCAGAACGTTCGCGAAAAGCCTGGCTCCAGTAGCGGCCTGGCTAAGGAAGCAAGGCCACCATGTATACCCATACCTCGACGACTGGCTGGTAAGGGGATCCTCCCCAGCGTCGACCAACACAAGTTTACAAGCCACCATGCAGCTTCTACAACAGCTGGGATTCGCCCTAAACTTCGAAAAATCCTCTCTGCAGCCATCGAGATTGCTGGTATTCCTGGGGGCACAGTTCGAGACCCAGTTAGGGCTAGTGAAACCTTCTCTCGACAGAACCTCAAGATTCAATCAACAAGCATGCCGACTACGGCGAAACACCAAGTTCTCAGTGAGAAAATACGTTTCGGTCCTAGGGGCCATGGCATCCTGCATCCATCTGGTGGAAAACTGTCGCCTATTCATGAGGCCAGTCCAGGAATTCCTCGCGGACCGATGGACGCAGGCTCAAGGATCGCGGTCAGACAAGATAACCATCGACGACGACAAGCTGCTTTGGACCCTTCAGTGGTGGCAGAGTTTCCACAATCTGAACAACGGCGTACCCCTACAGGAGCCTGAGTTTCAGCGAACCATAGTCACGGATGCGTCCCTAACCGGATGGGGAGCTCACATGGGTGCTCTCCAAACGCAAGGTCGCTGGTCTCCAACGGAGTCACTCCTACACATAAACGTGTTAGAGCTCAGAGCAGTACGATGGGCCTTGAAGGCATTCCTACCACACATCAAGGGCTTGCGAGCACGAATACTGACCGACAATACAACGGCCATGTTTTATCTGAGGAAACAAGGAGGGACGCGATCAAGAACTCTTTCCATAGAAGCCCAGAAAACATGGCATTGGGCATTTAAAGCACGAAATTTCCATCGTGGCTCATCACCTTCCAGGAGTGAGGAACTCCCAAGCAGACTCCCTCAGCAGAAGCATGGCCCAGATACACGAGTGGGAAATGGACACAGTTCACCTGATGAAAGTGTTCGAGAAATGAGGTCACCCCCCTCTGGACGCCTTCGCGACCAAAGACAACAAGAAATGTGAGCAATTCGCAAGCAGGTGGCCTCAAGAGGGCTCCAGGAGGGAGGCATTCTCCTTCCCATGGACGGACATGTTCCTGTATGCTTTTCCCCCGTTCCCCCTCATACGGAGTACAATACAGTGGATACGCAGATACAATTGCCGGGTAATTCTAGTGACGCCATACTGGCCAAGGCAACCGTGGTTCTCCGACCTGCTTCACCTGTCGCTGGAACATCCCATAGGGTTTCCGAAAGTCCCGAACCTACTATCCCGGGACAAAGGCACGGTGTGGCATCACGACCCGGACAGTCTCAACCTTACAGCCTGGCTCCTGACTTCTCGGAGTTCGGTGCGTTAGATGTTTCGGAGGATTGTCAAAAAATTCTGCAGGCGTCTAGAGCCCCTTCTACAAACACATCCTACTCCTATAAGTGGCGGAGGTTCTGTGAATGGTGTAGGGGACAACAGGGCCTACAACCGTTGTCGGTGATGCCGGAACAAGTTCTACCTTACCTGCTCCTCTTGGCGGAGAGGGGATTATCCTTCACATCGATAAAGGTGCACCTGGCAGCAATCTCGAGGTTCACAAGGAAAAGGCAGTCGTCTCCTCTATTTAGCGACAGACTTGTAAAACACTTAATGAGGGGTTTATTTCGAGCTTTTCCCCCGGAAAAACGTTTCCCCCCGACTTGGAGTCTCAACACAGTGTTAGCAGGCTTAATGAAACCGCCTTTTGAGCCTATGGCCACGTCCGACATAAAATTCATTTCGTGGAAGTTGGCATTCTTGATTGCTATCACATCAGCTAGAAGAATCTCGGAACGGCAACCGCTGGTCGTAGACCCGCCATACCTAAGATTCTTTAAGGACAAAGTAGTCCTGGCAACTAATCCTATGTTCGTCCCAAAAGTTCCGACAGTGTATCACAAACACTCGTCCATTGTTCTCCCTACTTTCTTCGCCACACCATCATCGGCAGCAGAAAAAGCTCTTCATACCCTGGATGTTAAGAGGGCTCTGAAATTTTACCTACATCGTACACAGGATTTCAGGTCTACTAGACAACTGTTCGTCGCATATGGTCTGTCGATGAGAGGAAAAGCAATCTCTAAACAAGGATTGGCTCGATGGGTCTCATTGACGATTGCGTTTTGTCACTCTAAGGCCGGAAGGCCACTGCAAGGACATCCTAGAGCCCATTCTACAAGATCGATGTCCTCCTCAACAGCTTTATGGGCAGGAATTCCGTTGACGGACATATGCCAAGCTGCGGCATGGTCAGTGCCCCACACGTTTACCCGCCACTACTGCCTTGCCAGGCAGCATGCGGACGAGGTGCAGATGGGAAGAGCTGTCCTGCGCCATCTGTTTCAGTAAGGTAAGCTCCACGCTGTGGAGAATCTGTGGTCTACCCTTTTTAATGACAGTTTATTTTATGTGGGTAAGGTTATACGAGGTAACTTATTCCTACCGTACATATGCATTGTGTAGTATGTTGAGGGCATACTACATTACATTCTCACCGCCGTCTCAAGTGTTACTGCTATACAATCTATTCCAAGCATGTGAATCCATGAAAGATCCAATGCTGGAGAAGGGAATAGTTTCAAACCTATAACTCCATTTCTCCAGCATTGGTATCTTTCATGGATTCACATGCGCCCGCCAACCTCCCCGGAATGTAATGTATTTGATTGATAAATTTAACCCTTCCTACTTTGGAGGGGCCGAAATCTGAAGGGGAACTGCGGGGGCGGGCCTCTTTTACGGGGACGACCTACGGAGCATGCGTAGGCGGGTCCTAAAAGGACGTAGATAGGACACAAAAGTGTCGGAGGTTTTCCTATTGGAAAAGGCTATATATGTGTACCGAGGGGTCCCAGTCTGACAACGGGGAATATTCTAAGCATGTGAATCCATGAAAGATACCAATGCTGGAGAAATGGAGTTACAGGTAAAAAACTATTCCCTTCTTATGGTCACAGCATGACAAATGCATAGACCCGTGTACTGTGGGTGGACACAGCCTACAGACACACAGTCCTCCCTGTCACATTAGGTTGGGTTATGACAGCCAGGTGTACACGATGCATCTCCAGAAGATGGAGGGACCACATCTTCCCCCTGCCTTGGCCAGCCTGATTATTTCAGAACAGCTCCATCGATCTGCCCTGCTCTTTTGTTGGGCCCTGCAGCTGGTGGCAGTGGTTCACGTACCAGTTAGAGTTTAATTCAAATAGGCCGTCAGGTTTCCCCTTTGTGCTCTAGTCAGGAGGGTCCGTTCTTAGTCTTGAGTTGGGTGTAGAACCAATGTACTTTGCGCTGTAGGTGTTCTTGGTGCTCGACGGAGCAGAGTCGGCTTCAGCAGCCTTTGCAGGCTTCTGTGACCGAGTTGAAGACAGGAGTCAGCTGCGGGCATCAGGCGGCAATACAGTTCAGCGAGCAAAGCTGGATGAACGGCTGCAGGCTGTCCTACACGGTAGCTCGGGGTCAGGAATCCTTGTCTCAGTACTAGTCGGCAGTTCTGAAGCACTGTCCAGACATCTCAGATGTCTTTAAGCGCCTGTGGCGTAACAACGGTCAGCGTTGCAGCTCGAGGTATTGGACTGGCTCAAAAATTTCATTTAAGGCGGATGTTGGTAGATGCTCATCGAAGCACTTCTCCCAGCTTCTTCAATGGGGTTGAGTCGTCCTTTAAGGCGGATGGCCCAAAGCTGACCAGTGTGCTGCAGGTGCCTTGTCCTTGGTTTCGGGTTCAGAGACCTTCTGGCATTTCACACCTAGGAAGCTTGCTGCAGAGCCTAGCCGGGCACGCTGTATGCTGGCTGGGTACCGGTTCTGGAGCGACTAGAGGGTTCTCTGGATTGGGTATCTCCCTCTGTTCCCTGGGAGATGTTTAGGGGAGGGATATTGCTTCCCTCTTTGAAGACCCTGGCCTTCCTTCACTGGCAGAAAATGTAAGACTGTACCTTCAGCCAGGGTCCAATGATGAGTTCTCCTTGCAAAGCCTTCAGATGATCTGCCAAAAGAGGAACTCCGCCCTCTTTTAAAGCCAAATGGATGACCGGGATTGGTTTAGGCTAAGCCAACCTTAATGAACCAATCCTGGTGTCTCCACCAACCATTTCCTGTATGCATGTCATAACCAGAGTGCTTTGCAACAAGACAGGTAAAGGGGTGAAAACACCTGATACTAAGTCACACCCATCTTCCTGTCTGTTGTGGATCAAAGGGTCTCTCTGGTTAATAGAGCTGTCTGTGGTCCCCGATTAAGGCGGCGGGTCTCCCTTGAAGCTGTGGCGAGATCAGACTCTCTGGCTAATGCAAAACACATTGCTGTACCTTATGGCCCACTGTAAAGACGCAGTCCCAGACATGACAGTTCACCGTCATCAATAATGAAGGTGGGAGCTGGCTTCAGGTTGACGCAGTTGCATATGAAAGGTTGTTGGGGTTTCCGGTCGTCTTTGTCATCCTCGGCAGCCAGGCCCCATGTGGGCCTGTTTAAGGTCCCAGTTCATAACTTCCTGCAGGAGACTATGTCCCCACAGACAACCCATTTCCGCCCCGGTTTGCCCTTTCTGAAATCCTCAATTCACAAATTGGAGGGCTGACAACACTGAGGGGAAAGGGGCAGTGGATCAAATAAACTAGGTCCTGTTGCTGCCTTTGCTTCACTGGACTGGATTTGACAACCTCTCTGACCTACAAACAGAAGAATTAATCTTTTCCATGTTGATATTCCCATTCCCTTCAAAGCATTCATCCCCCACCAGTACTGTTTACCCGATGGACACTGCAGATTGCTGAAAGGCAGTAACATTTTTCCTCCAGGTGCTGCTTCTTAAGTCTTTTTTATTCACTTTCGATTACTCCTAAACTACTTCCTGGTTTCTGTTCGACTTCACTCTGCTCAATACTTGTACTACAGTTGATGTACTGAATTATGTGTCTTTCCTCACAGGTATGGAAATTGTCTTAACCTCTTCTTAACAGAGTTCTGAAGTTTCCAAGGCTTCTAAATAGTTGATGACGATTTATTCTGTTAACTTCTAGATTTGTCCAAATACAAAAATAACGCTTGAAAACTTATGTGAACCGTTAGATTGGTACAACTATGACACAGCAATGAGCCGCTTACTAGTACTCTGCTCTGGCAAACAATCTCCAGAACACCACTTCAAAGAGCTGACAAGCCGCACAAAACAAACAAAGATTGGAGTACTTCTGTGGTGATGAATGTAGTTATATGCTCTGACACGCATTGAATACGCAGTCAGCAAAGAAATACAAGATGTGCATGCACAACGTTTTGCTGGGTTCTTTCCTCTAGCGTACTGCCAAAATGGACTTCACTGCAACTGCTATGGACTGCCTGTGATCTCGCGCACAAAAAGGTTAGTTGCCGTGACGCTAGGATTTAGTAATTATTATTTAAATGTTCATCGCCTCGCACACACAGCTATTGAAAAAAAAAACGTGCACCAGTAACAACGCATTGGAGATACAGAGCTAAGCTGGAAACTCCTTATAACATTAACCTTTGCAGTTGAAAAACATATTTAAAGGAAAACTAACTCATTCATATTTCTTTTCAAGGAAAAGAAAAGCTGAACTTAGCTTCCTGCTGCTGCAGCAGACTTATTCCACCTCTGTGACTTGCTTGTAGACTTTAACTTGACCTTGTCTTGGGTCTCTTCTTCTGTGCGACTGTCTTTTTCTATAGTTATTCTCTGGATCTATGCAAAACTGACCTTCTTGGTCTAGAGTCTGAATGAAAGGCAGTTTTAGAATGGAAGCCAGTATCTAAACTACTTCACAAAGGACAAGCGTCCATTCAAATCTGAGGACTGCTAATACTATCTTGAAATGGGATGACTGCAGACTCCTGCCATGTATGGGTTAAGGAAACTATGGTTGACTTGTTAAACCACACACAAACAGCAGTTAGAAAGTAAAGGCAACACCCAACTCAACCAAAAGACCGATCTATATATATTTTTTGTTGTTGCTCGATTTCCGGAAGCCTTCAAAAAGCAAAAAACGACAAGCCCCCTGCCCCTCCCCACCCAAGACTCCCCCAACACAAAATTACAACACACCCACTTACCTGGTCTCTCTCGATGGCTCTACTGGGTCCTGGCATGGCTCAGTCCCTGCGCACACTTGTGTGCGGCAGGGGCGCGACGGTTCGATTTAGAATGACCACTCCATGCGGTCATGGAGCGGTCTTTCCAAATAGTTTTTTTATTTTTATTTTATACATCATTTTATTTTTTTTTAACAAAATTTAATACAGGTACATTGTGGTTTGTCCCCCTGGCACTTCCTGGAAGGCCCCTAGAGACATTTTAAGGCCCATTGGTCCCTTTGTGCTGAAGCAAAGTGATTATTTACCATACGGACTAGCCGCCTGTCTGTATCCAGAGTGCACCCCTTTTCCTTCCACCTTTACAAGATGGGTTGTATTTCGTAGTGTTGCTAGAATGATCCGTTATAATAGTAAAGTAGATATTTGTATAAATCCTTGACTGGACAGTCCCTTTTATCAGTGGGTAATAATTGTATTTTCGATGTGTTGCAACTAATCAACAATCCATCACCTTTCGGAGATAAGGCTGCCGTTCATCCACGTTACTAAAATTGGACAAGGTGGTTTATAATTTGTGTTTCCAGTATGTTCGGATCCCTTTTGGTGTACTAGAGGTGTGGGGCTGATCGATGGTTTAGAAACCTTTATTTGTCCCTGGACCACTGGTGACCCGGACATTTATTCGTCACAGACCTTTTACAAAAGCTTTTCTCTGTCCAAACTTATTCTATACCAATCTCTGACTTAGGGGTGTCACGGTATTAGTTTTATGACGGTACAATAACCTTCTTGCCAAATGACGGTATATCATGGTTATCGCGGTATAGCAGGTGGAGTTAACTAATCTTAACAAATATTTTCTAAAAGATCATAATTGTCAGATTTATCATCACAAACAAAACCAGGCACCCACGGCCAGAATTGGGTTTTTCAATATACTTTCCACTGATATGCCACCCCTTGCTTCCACCAAACTCAAACACATGTGTGGAGAGGAGGAGGAGGAGGGGCGGGGGGAGCCCTGCTGCGACTAGCAAAGCAAACTGAATGGCTTTTCTTAAGTGGTCATTTAGGCTTTTAGCCCCCCCCCCTGGCTACTGGTGAAGATGAACATGTTGCCATTTTGATAACCTGCATGCCACAGATCAATGGAGTCTTATGGTAGTATATGCTTGTGCGCGTACACACGAACACGCACTCTCTTTACGTTACAGCCTTTAGTTTACTTGCGGGCCAATTGGTGTTCAGTAATCACGGACATGTTAGACCTTGGTATGGCAGCAGGGAATACCCACAGAGATTAGTAAATTTCGCAGTGTGACTTATTATATGTAATTCAATAATGGAACCAGGGAAATCCCCCATTGTCATATGTTTAGAAAACTTTAGCCATTATAAATATATAAACCTCAAAGCCGCCAACCCAAAATAAACCCTTTTCCTTCTTGGCACTGTATTTATTCTTCCTATTGCTAACATATTGATTTTGTGTCAGGCACATGTGGTTTATGGAATGGCATTTAAAAATTGCTCCAACTGAAACTACTTGGCAGACGGCACATCCAACACTGCAAGACCAAGACTGCAAGACCAAGACTGCACAGCACTTGCTTACTGCAGCCTTTCCAAATCAGATTGAAAAGCACACTTAATAGTATGAACGGTATACCGCTATAAACAATGTGACGGTTATTATTGTTCAATTAAGTGGTTCACGGTATCTTTAACGGTATACCGTAATACCGTTACATTCCTATCTCTGACCCTACCACTATATAAAAGGATAACACAAAGTAAGCGTATGAAAGAATTACTTCCTCCAATTGTTTGGCTGGTTTGCTGACCCCCACCAAAAAGAGCTCTCAATGTTCTCGCTCTTGTTCTAGTCCTGTTGTTGTATTTCAAGTGTCTATTAGTCTTTCTTTTGTCTTGGTAGAAGTTGGTCCTGACACCCACTCAAATGTTTCTTTTCCTCCCACCCGATCTTCCGGGTTGGGAAATCATATAGTTCAAACCCTAAGATTCCCCTATGTCTCTGGGAATGTGCTCCTTGTTGAAAATACTATACTTTAGTACCATGGTTGTACCCTTGTTCTTTTGGCTGTAAAAGTTTTTCACCCCTGTTTGGGGTATTTTGTGGCCTGGCCCAGTTTGGGCTACCTGTCTCCTCAGCCCTTCCTGGTTGGTCAGCCCTTTCTGGTTGATCGGTTTTCTCACCTTTTTGTTGGGATTCTTGTTTTATAGCCCGGTATGGCCTATGAGATTTCTCTGCCCGGCTCCGGATTTTGCTTTTCTCACCACCATGTGGGGTTTCTTGTTGCTCCAGCGTGGGCTTTGTGATGTCCTCACACCCCTCCACGCATTGCTAGATTGGTGCTGCATACCTGCTCTGCAGCAGCGGTGAAAGTTCAGGAAGCCGGTTTCTATGGCCAGCGTGGCACCGTGCTTCCAACTCAGGTACTTGTTTTTGGGTTTCAGGCATAGCTTCTTCCCATCCTGGATGGACGTGCTCTTTGCATCTGCTCTTGGACACAGACATGCCGCTTCGGGTGTTGCTTTGGTTTCATTGTCCGTGACGGCTTTTTAATTGGGATTCAGCCCATGAGGTCTTCCTTGTCCCACAAGGGGAGGATCTCCAATGCGTTGTTACTGGCGCACGTTTATTTTTTCAATAGCTGTGTGTGCGAGGTGACGAACCCTCTTGCCCTGTCCCCCAGTGGGTGTTAAGTAGAGCAGGCTCACCTGTCTAGTCCCAAAGGGTGTGGCTCCCACTTGGGGAGAATGGATGAATTCCCTGTATTTGTCACACTATCAAGAACCATCAGTGAGTGTAAGCTTTCAGGAGTGGGTTGACTACAAATGTGGGATACAGTTTGACCTTTCACCACCAGAGTTGTGCCTCCACCAAAGTGGATAGCGGCACTGCACACCAGCTTTGACAGTTTTGTTCTTCTTGTCTACGTTTACTTTTCCAGTTGCTCCACCGCTGTCTATTTGGATTGAATGCGTCTATTCTGCCACCAGAGGCTGGACCAGAAGCAATGCTGCTGAACTCTGACCTCTTAGCAACCCAATCATTGTCTGGTTGCATGGTTAGGAAACTGCTGAAAAGGCATGAAGAATGATCCACATGTAAGGTCCTATTTTGAAGGTAAGCTCTTAACCTGCCTTTTGGGAACAGCACAGTGCACCAGATGCCCCACAATTAAGGAATTTTCATTGTCTGCAATTACGCTGGAGGAACTGACAGAGGTGGTGAAACATCTGAAAACCACCAGCTGCAGAGGCGATCCATTCTCTGCCATTATAATTAAAACATGCCCACCTATATTGCTAGAAACCATCCTTCAATTTGTAAACGCCTCTTTCAAAGAGAATGTTGTTCCAGATGGACTTAAATGCTGGTCACACCCTTTTGTTAAAAACCGGGCCTCTCTAAAGAGGACCCTTTGAATTATAGGCCCATCACGAACTCTGCTTTCCTGATGAAGATCCTGGACCGAGTTGTCTATAAACAAATAGCTAAACACATAGAGAGTCACCCTATTCTAAACTGCTGGCAATCGGGTTTCAGAGCAGGGCATAGTACGGAAACTACCCTACTGGAATTAAAATCTAGGCTCCTTTCTAACATAGATAAGGGAGAAACCACCATGCTACTGGACCTCAGCCGCATTCGACCTGGTTGACCACACGTTGTTCACCAGGCTCGAACAAGTGGCAGCATTCTCCCCTGAAGCCTCACAGTGGGTAGCTTCTTTTCTCAAGAATCGGGTTAGTTGTGTTTGCTCAGACATCGCTGAAGCAGACACTATTCCGATTGAGTTTGGAGTCCCGCAGGAAGCTAGTCTCTCGCCCTGCTTTTACAACCTCTTCACTGTCCCCTTCTTCTCTGTTGGTGCAAGAAAACATCTGGTTCACCAATCTTGCGGATGAAATTCAATGGATCATCCCCCTGACGGGAGATCATACCTGAGATGAAGAGCGTATGAATAAAGCCGACACCCGGATTGAGAACTGGATGGTGCAAAACGGACGAGCTCTAAATGGAGAAAAAACAGAGCTCATGATTTTGGGATCCCCCAAACTGGTCACAAATCTTGACCCCAGGTACAGAAAATTCCAGCTTGGGGAAGTTAAAATAGACACCCTCAAGAAAGTTAAGTCACTAGTGATGATTCTTGATAAACACCTCTCCATGAAAGCACATGTGGGAAGTGTAGTATCTGGTGCGGCTTATTACTTAAAACTTTTTACACACCTCAGACACATGATTTCCCTGGCTAATGCAGAAACTTTGGCAAGAGCCATAGTAGGAGCCAAAATGGACTGATGTTGCAGTCTGCTGACCAGTATCAGCAAAAAGGAAATCATCAGACTGCAAGTTATTCAAAACGGTGCAGTGAGGGTGGTCCCGGGTCTCACCAGACGGGACCATGTCACACCAGCTAGAAGAGCCCTACATTGGCTACATGTAGATGCCAGAATTCGTTATCACCTTTATTCTTATCACTTTTAAGAGCCTCCTGGGCACCATGCCTGTCTACCTTAATGAATTGATTTTGCCCAAGAGTTCCCTACGGGTCCTCGGGTCACAGGAGACAAAAATGCTTATAATCCCGAAAAGCAAGTCCAAGAATGTTGAAAAAGGAACCTTTGCTATAGCAGCCACGACTGCTTGGAATCGTCTACCTTTTGCACCGAAGGCTGGAAACGGCACTCAATGCCTTCAAAAGAAAGCTAAAAGCCTGGCTTTTTGACTAAAGCTCCCTCGAGTTGTAGCTGTTGACATCCTCGGTTTGCTGACTCCTATTTGTTTCTCGTTGTTTGTCTTGTCGGCACCGTCATGCCCAAGTGTTCATTGCCGCGCAATACAAATGTAGTAAAGAAGCAAGAAGAGTACCCTGCTCAGCCAATCGGAAGGCCATTTGTGTCTCTCACTATTTCCTAAAAGTGACTTAATCGCAATTGAGGGGGGGGGGATACCGTATACTAATTGTAAAGCTCTGGTTGACTGCCAATGTGAGGTTGTGTCATAACCCTCGCCCAAAACCCTCTCTGGCAAACCGATTGGCCAGGTGGAGTCAGGACTTGGGCCTCTAGAGCCTGGCATCCTCTTCAAAAGCCCTCATGGGGCCAGTCCTGGTGCCTATGGTGCCAGGCTCATACACGATGAAAAACAATGTGCTTGGGAACTACTTTATTGTATTGTCAGCCAACATGGAGGCATCCACATAGCTTGGGTCCTAAGAACCAAGCTATGCGGTCTAGTGTTTTGGGTCTGGTAGCCTAGGGACTACTTTACCTGGACTATTTTGTTGGGGCTATTTAAACCACACCCAAGCAAGACCACACGCTTCACGTTACTTTGCAGCTTGCAACATGACGCTCACCGTGTCCAGCTATTCCCTCGAACCTCGGAGAAGCAGAACCTGCAAGGAGACAAAAGGAACATCATTAGCAGCAGCATCTTACCTGCAGTCTTCATCTTTAAACACTTGCAGCTACTGAGAACAGATTCCTCGAATCTGCATGCCTCCTGGACAGAACGACCTGAAAGAGGAAGATGGAGGCAACATCAAAGAAAGCAGTAGAGACATTTACAAATTACAAACTGCTCAGAAGGCTTACCTGGCTGGTCGCCTCTCGGCTGCCACCACTCCGGACATTCCACTTGCGCTGAAGAACACCGCAACCTACAAGGAAGGAAAACACAGGTTAGCAAGGGCAAGACTTTGCAGCGCTGCGCATAGCGCTTAATTACTGCATCATAGCACTCTTAATGCGCCATTATTTACCAGCGGGGCTCAACCAAGCCAGTTCGCCGCTCTGAAGCTCTGCATACCTAAGGGAGAAAAAAAGAGACATTTTAAACAAAGAAAGGGGCATGCAGGATAGCAACAAAACTAAACAACAGCAATAAGACCTACCTAAACAATATCAAACGGGCCGGCGTCAGTTAAGTAACTGGACCGCACTCGCCCATGAAAGACAATGCACCCCTGCAAAGAAGGCAGGACGGAGAGCACGCCTAATTCTACCACAAGGTGAGGAGAGGGGGCCAGAGGGACTGAAATCATGCAGGGGTGGAGGGAGGACACTTAGCCCAGTCGGTCAGTCTTGAACACAGTCCTCCTGTATTTTCAGGCAGAACCTTACCCACAGACCACATCAGAGCAAAGCTGAGAAGCAGATCAGCGAGTAACCCGGCTGGGTGGCGTCCCTGTGGATACCAGGTGAGCGTAACAGGTTGACCTTAAACCGGGTAAAGACTGAACACTCCTCTGAAGAACTTGAGACTTAACCCTAATTATGCTGGGAAGCTGAAACTTGACAGTAAGGTGACTTGTAGAATGAGCTGGCGACCACTGAAATTCCGGGCAAAGACGCGGAATGGCAAAGCTTCTGGTGGGGTATCCCAATTCAGTGCTGGTTGGTCTGCCATGTGGTCCAGGGACGATTCTGTGCACTCTGAGCTGCAGGATCATTAGAAGGCTTTGAGACTGTTTGGTCCCACCAGTCCAAGGGTCGAAGCACTGCAGAGGTTCTTCTCAGATCAGGTAGTCCAGCCGGGCTTCACTGGGGCAATTGCAGGAAAGGTTGCCAGGCCTCTTTGCAAGTAGTCCACATGTCTTCAGTCGGCTGCACGGCTACACAGGATTCTTGGCTGGAATGGCTGCAGGAGTACTTCTTATCCCAAATCTAGGCCGCTGGCAAAAACCAGGCCACCAATGGTAAGGGTCTGCGCCACTCGGGGACCATTGTGAGTTTGACTCATGAATGCACACCAGACTTTTTGCCAACACAGATGTGGAATGGGACGTTCCACCCACTTTCTGGGTCCACACACATGGCATACACTAGCCAGTGAAAACAGCAGGTTTCCTGGGCAAACGCATGATCATATTGGGGATTTTCCGACCTGAAAAGGCAGGAAGTAGGGCAACAAACAATATTGCCAAAGAAAAACTGAAAAAAATCTTGTGGCATGGGAATTTTAGGGCACTAGCCACCATTAGTAGCCAGACACTGGTAAATGCAAATGTTCACACCAAAGTGCTGTAAAAATGTTACTGCTGCCACCAGCTTGTCTTTAGATACTGTGACAAATCTAAGGCTGTTGGCCCTACTCCTCTAGGGGGGAGACCTTTCCCAGGGGGCCAGGCGGTGCGTCCTCAGTACAATAATCCCTCTGGGAGCAGTGGACAACAGGAGTATGACCTGGGAAGGGAACCCCCTAATGTGACTAGAGATGATCATCTTCTGGAGACATGGTTCAACCCTGCTGAAAGTCCTTAAACCCCTTTTCAGGCGTTATATTTCCCTACCATCTAACCCAATAGGACATATGTTTTATTGTGAAACCAGTCCAACTAGTCCATCCATGCAGAGTAATAAGCTAACCAATATTGATGTTAACTTGCAGCTGAAACCATGTACTGAAACGAGGAAGAGGACTGCAAGGATGAAGATCACTTGGTAAACGGAAGTGAGCTGTCTAGTTCTTCAACAAATTGATTGGTTCTGAAAAAAAACCCTTTCCCAACGCAGGAGTTTAAATGTAGCATAGCTGAGGCAGAAGAGAATCTGTCCAGGTAGTTGTGACTGGGGTAAGCAATGCTGTCGGCTGGAGAGCAGTGCTCAAACGTGAGACCGACAGTGACAAGACTCCATTTTCCAGGGAAGAAGAGGGAACGAACGTAGCCGGAGGGCCAGCTACTATGAAGCTCACTTAGCGAATAGACAGAGGGGCCCGTGAGAAGGACACTGGATGCTGCAGAAGAACCGCTGAACTGAGAGCAAGTCCAAGGGCTACCGGAGCCTCGAGACTGGATCCTGCCTCCCAGAAGACGCACACCGAAAACAAAGGTATGCGGGCTGGTGGGCATTGACTGGAGGTCCAGGGAAGCTGGGTGAAGTAAAGAAAGGGAAAAATGAGGGTCATTATGGAGAGTATTGTGGACTAATACATTAAAAGAAATATGGAGAAGCAACGGTGTAGATGTCCCAGTCATTAATAAATGGATAAGTGAATATGTGACCAGTGAAAACTTAGCTTGGCAGGAGAGGGAACCAGGCTAGTACAGACAACAATCGTGATTCTGGGTCCCATAAAAAGCAGAAAGTATAAGGGAGTCAGAGACTCTGCGTGAAAGCAAGATTGGAAACAAGGAACACTACGTTTGGCAGGAGAGTAAATCAAACGAACCAAAGGTTCCACTGAGAGTCTGGGACCTGCACCCAATGGAGAGACCAAGGAGAAAAAGGGTCTGGGACCCCAATTAGAAATTACAAGGGCTAGACTCCTATACATGAAACAACCAAAGGGGTCTAGAACCTGGGACAGAGGAACAATTTGTACTACTGCAGAATCCTTTGTGTTTGTCTGCAGAGAGATTACCTTTTTATGTCTAGGGGAAACAAGCAACCCCCTAAAATTGGAACATTATTTTCTTGAACATAGTTGTGAATCTTTTGAAAGCCTGATAGGCTGAGAGCTTAGATGTTGCCTTGATAATTATTTTTTTAACAATTTGTATTCATTCCAGCATGTTTACCATACAATAGCAGCAAATTTGCATGTCAATTCTTTTATACAGGTTCATGTTGTTTTTCCCCCCACCTTCACCACCTCCTCCCCCGTCCCAAGCCTACCACATACCTCCACCTTCCACAACCTCTGTCTGTGGGCCTCCCTCCATTCTCTCCACCTGAAGGGCTGTCTTCCTCCGGGCTTACCCGGTCGGACCCAGACAGTGTTGCCACTATTTGTTTCCAGGCAGTCAATGTGTCTGCTTCTTCCTCCCCACCCCTATTTGTTGCCTCATTCCACACTGTAGTTTCGGCATTCGCCCACTTCTAAAGATCTTGCCACCAGGCCTCTGCTTTTGGTCCACTGTTTGCCTTCCAACCCATTGCTATCCTACATTTAGCAAGTATGTATGCCAGTCTTTGAGTTTGCTCACATGTTTAAGTTTACACGGCCTGGGGAACCCCCTAACATGCATGCCCACGGGGAGTTCACGCCCAAGGTTATCTCTTTTCCTGCCATGAGGTGGGCCACCTCCCCCTAGAATCTCCTTATTTCGCGTCATTCCCAGAACATATGTACCATTCCTGCGTTAACCTCCCCGCATTTTGGACAGGTCTGTGTTCCTGCGTTTTTAAACTTGGAGATCTTTTTAGGGGTCATGTATGCTCTGTGGGTGACTTAAAACTGCAATCTCACGTTCCTTGATACTTTTTTGTAGTATCCCTGTACCCTGATCCACAGTCCATCTCCCATTGATTACCCAACCTCCTCCTCCCAATCTTGTCTCATCTGGATCACCTCCTTCCCAACCTTAGTCATCAGCAGCTCGTTTTTTCGGGAGCCCTCATGGCCCCCTTCTGATACGTCATAAAATGTTTCTATGGCAGTGTCGGGCTGTTGGGCCAACACAGCCTCGGATCATGTACCTTTTATCATCTTCACCAGTCTAGCATATGTGAAGTATTGTCCCCGATGTAACCCTGTGTCTTCCACTAGTGTATCAAACCCTATTGCCTTCCTGCCATACGTCCTCAAAGGTCGCTATGCCTGCCTGTTCCCATTGCCTTCTGATGTTCATCCTCATTTGCCCATCCATCCCATCCAGTGCCACTAGCGGTATCTGTAGGGTGCACGGGAACGGGTTCCCCGTTACCTGGCAAGCTCTCTGCCACATCGCCCCACCCAGGTCTAGCAGTCTTGACCCTCTACCCCACTGCAATTTTGGCAACCACATCCATTCATTCAGAAAATAAGGGGTGCACTCGGCCCTCAATAGTTTAGACGCAGATGTACGATCTTCCGATAACCACCTTACCATGAATTGGAGTTGACTAGCCAAGTAGTACACTTCAAAGTTGGGCAGTCTAATGCCTCCCTGTTAATACAGGTTCTGTAGCTTCCATAAAGCTATTCTATTCCTGGAGTTATGCCATATGAAACCCCTGCATATGCTCTGCACTTTGGCAAAGAATCGCTTGGGTATCATATATATGGACTGTTCGCAAAGTAGTGTAGTACCCTGGGTAGCACCACCATCTTTAGCAGGGCCACTCTTCCCATCATGGTCAATGGTAGCTTCGCCCAAAATGCCATACTGTTTTCAATTTTAGACCCTGCCTTCTCAGTGTTCTGCTAGTGTTCAACTTCAACATTGTGATATACATCTATTGCCAGATATATCTGTACGTCTCGGTTTCCCACTTTATCTGTAATACCGGCAATCTGTGTCTTGGTGTTCCCACATATCTACCCAGGGGGAATATGCTAGACTTTTGAGGGATAACTGTTATGCTAGACAGCATTGCGTATCGCTCCATAACCTCCAGAATATACTGTAGGTTCTCCTTGGGGTACCATAGGTACAGCAACATGTCATCCGCATAAATCGCTATCAGGTGTTGCCCTCTCTTAGTACTAATCCCTACTTCACCATATTGCTGCCTCAAGTACACTGCTAGGGGTTATAGTGCTAAACTAAAAAGCATCAGGGACTACCCTGTCTGGTGCCTCTGCTCAATTGCCACTGTTCGGATATGGTTGCACCCATTCTGACTCGAGCCAATGGTTTGTTGTATAACAACTGGGCCCACTTCAACTACACGGGCCCAATACCATATTCCTCTAAAACCGCCAATAGCCAGAGCCACTTGACTGAGTCGAAGGCTTTCACTGCATCCAGAGAGATTATCGCCACCTCTTGGGAGCTACCCTTTGTCTGCTCTATGACGTGATGGAATCTTCTAAGGTTGTCGGATATGCTCCTGCGCAGGACATGCCCCGTTTGGTCAGGATGTATGAGTTGGTTTATAACTGGTCTCTTCCTATTCGCCATCACTGCCGTGAGTATTTTGCTGTCTTAATTGAGCATCGAGAGCGGCCTATAGGACCCGCAGTCCATGTCTGGTTTGTTAGGTTTGAGGAGCGGAATGATGATTGCTTTCCGAAAGAGACTCGGGCATTGTGCTCGTGTTAAACGCTTCGTTGAACATTGCTAGCATCGGAAGGAGCAATTCCATCCTGTACGCCTTGTAAAACACACTCTGGAGTCCATCTGCCAATTGGGCCTTTTTAGTAGGTAAAATCATAATCACTTGTTCTAGCTCTTCTAACATTATAGGGGCCTCTAGGTTCTTTCTTTCTGCCGTCTCAAGTTTGGGTAAAGCAATATCTGTTAATGCTTCATGCGCATCCATTTATTGCCCCTCAGTACTGTCTGAATACAATTTCTTATAGTATTAAAAAAAAAAAACATTTGTTTGCTCCTTCTTGGGTATCCTGTGTCTGCCCATCTACCCCTTGCGTTGCTCTAATTGCTTTTCGAACGGACTCACTTTTATATAACCAGACTAGTAACCTGCCTGGCTTGTCCCCTTCCGCATGCTGTGTCTCTACATATTTTTTATAGTTTAGATTGTATACTCTCTCCCAGTAGTCCCTGCATTCTTGCTGTAATTGGTGTATGGTATTAGCCTCCTTAGGGGATCTCGCGCCCTCCTGCATTTTCGTTTCTAACTTCCTCTCTGCGTATTATGCCGCCTTGCAATCCTTGTGATTTTGATATTGCCGCTCCCCTCGTCACCACCTTAAATGCCTCCCACAGCGTCCCAGCTGATTCTACACTGCCGATATTATGTTCGAAATACTCCTATGTCTTTTCTCAGGTCCTCCCTGAACACTATCTTTCAGTGCCTCGGCCCTGAATCTCCATGTAGGGATTCTCGCCCTGGGGGGGTAAGTCCTGCCATGTTAATATCAGCGGTGCGTGGTCAGAGAGGAATATAGCCTAGTATTCAGTAGTATGATGAGAACACGTGAAACCATCCTGACTAGTCCAATGTGTTCATAATGGTTGATTACCTAGAGGATCAGTAATCTTCCCATACAAGGGGAATAAAGTAATATCAGGTTGTGGTACAAATGGTGGAATGCTTATAATTATGCTACTCGCTGAAAAACACAAAAATTAGTTCCGGTTAAATTCAGCTATAATCTCAGGTGGTAGGCATGCGGTCCGGTTATGGAGCTGAGGGATATCTATATAAGATTACCACACATGTCTTTCACTAGATGAAATGATACATTTTTTGTCGTGTTTGCTCAAGTTAGCGTGAACTTGGTCATGAACTAGTACAGCTGTGTCTTATTAGAATTTCCATTATCTGGAAAAAAGGATACCTTCCTCAGCCATTTGGCTGATAGGAGTCCTGAAGTTAATAAGATTCCATGCTGGATGTCCAATACAGGTGAGATTAACATCTCTGGTATTTCAAGTCCTATATCTGGATACGAAGTACGTAGAATTAACCTGGTTGGTTGTTTCTAAATTTGGCTGCTGTAATAAGTGTCACCTAAAAGGGATATACGTCACAATGATTCTATAGTAATATTTGGGGTTTAGGGATCAAAACGAACTATTACCGGTGACCCCTAGGATTCCGTTGCAAATTAGGACAGCTTCCTAGGTTTGGTTACTATTATTGGGATTTTTTTTAAAGTAAAAACATCCCTGCATCTCAAGTCGTGGGTTTAGTTACTATTGTTGTGAAAATAATTGGAAGTAATGTCTGGCGAATCATTCCTGAATCTCAAATCGTGGCACAGCTCATGTGGTGCTCAATCCCCCCCACCCCACACGTAACAAAGCTTAAGTTAAAGTACTTAATGTTTGTATAAAGCTGAGATTACCTGCTAACAAAGGTTTAAAAGTGTATCAATCTTTCTGAAGAATTCTAAGGCCAATGCCCGTGATGGGTGCCCTCTCGGCCGGAGTAGATGTTCACAGATGCAAGTTCCCGTGAATAATGTTCTCACATACGTAATTACGCTATGCGTAAGCCTACGCATGATGTCGGAAGTAAACAAAGTGTCCCGAAAACTTCATTCCAAGTAACTATTGATCCAACGGTGTCTGGTTGGATAAACATTCGAGTAAAGTACTTGGCCTTAGGCATGTTGTGAGTATATAGAGAGAATTGTAATTACGTATGATAATTATCTCTGAAAATATGTCATATTGACATATATAGCTCTAAAAAGGGTTATCTCGTCCTGGGTAAAGTCCCAAAATGTAACTTCACCATTCATAGTCTGTTAAATGGGTAAGTCCACGAATAAGACATTATAAGACGTGATGACGTCACCATACGTGATGCCATGTAGCATCAATCTGCTCATGACGTCAGAAATGAACCGTGCATTCTCAATATAATAAGGTGATATAATGAGTATGTTCTCAAAGTCAAATTGACATGAATCCATGCGTTCAAAATGACAAGATTAAGAGTCGACACACCCTGAAATGACAGAACAGTCAAAATAGTGAAACTTTACAGGTTCAGCTAGCCCAGTTATTGATTTTTTGGATTTGCATATCTATTGAGGATACAAACCAAAACCTTTCGGAAGCAAACAGAGGTGAATGCTGTACTTTTTGCTCATAGCATCCATCAACGGTCCACAATTGACAACATTCCTACAGGAGAATTTTCCAGGGCCAGAAGAAATTGCAGCCGAAATACTGATTTATTTGGAAGAATCTAATATACTCGCTACAAGGTTCCTAAATGGAGGTTATCAACCGAACAGCATAAACAAAGCTGTAAATAAAAACACCAGGTACAAGCAGTCGGACTTGCTATGTGATCACACCAAAGTGAAACCAGAACAGAAACACATTCCTATCATCACTCAATTTTCGCAGGATTCCTCTACTCTCTACCATTTGGTTTCTAAACACTGGCACATTTTGAAATTGGATAAGGATCTGCTACCCTTTTTGTCTGACAAACCCAAAATTACTTTTACCAGTGCTCAAACAATTAAGCAGAAACGGAGTCCTTCCTTTTTGAACATCAAAGATGACGGTACTAATGAAAATTGGCTTAATAAAAGCAAAGGTTTTTTCAACTGTGGTAATTGGAACTACTGTAAATATGCTCATGACAATTGCCATTCAGATACTGATGCTAATGGTACAACTATTAAAATCAATGGTTTCATTAACTGTAAAACTTGCTATGTGGTATATGCTATCATTTGTGTTTGTGGCAAACTGTATGTTGGTAGTACCATTAGACAGTTAAGAATCCGAATTAGGGAACACCTGGCGAGTTTGAGAAGCACTGACCCCAAATCTTCATTGACCGTACATTGGCAAAAACATCAGTTGAGCGATAAGGAAGATATTTGTTTTATTGGAATAATGAAAACAAAAAGGGACCGAGAGGTGGCAATGTTAGGCTCAAACTAAGACAATTGGAATGTAAACTAATTTATCTGAGATGTACTTTGGTTCGCCTGAACTGTGACCTTGAGATGTATGTCTTTTTGTGAATATCTGAGGCCTCTCAAATTATAAGATGTTTGTTTAAACTGGAGCATTGGCTTATTCTATCACAGATATTTTCCAGATGTGAAGCAATTCTGCCTATCCCTAATACCAAACCTAAAACAGATGGGAATCAGCTGTTCTCATTCAAGATCCTTCTGGGGTAATGTTTTGTAATTGGACTCAATAATATTTTGGATATACACTCCATGAGAATAATGGATTCCCATTTTTCAGTAAGTTTATTATTGAACCTGACCATTATGTCCTACCTATAATTAGGTACAGTGAATGTTGACCAGTTTCCCCGGCATTATTTGACTATCCAGACACTACTGCTGAACTTGATGGATTATATTCAAACTGACTTGTATGTATTTGCCTTTTTCTTCATTTTAATTCCATACTAGTATAGATTCACTATTTTGACTGTTCTGTCATTTCAGAGTGTGTCTTGACTCTTAATCTTGTCATTTTGAATGCATGGATTCATGTCAATTTGACTTAGAAAACATACTCATTATATCCACCTTATTATATTGAGAATGCACGGTTCATTTCTGACATCATGAGCAGATTGATGCTAGATGGCATTGCGTATGGTGACGTCATCACGTCATATAACATCTTATGCATGGATTTACCCATTTAACAGACTATGAACGGTGAAGTTTCATTTTGGGACTTTACCTAGGACGAGATAACAACACTTCTTAGAGCTATATATTTCAATATGACATATCATTTTCATCGATAATTATCATATGTAATTACAATTCTCTCTATATACTTACAACATGCCTAAGGCCAAGTACTTTACTCAAATGTTTATCCAACCAGACAGCTTTGGCCTTAGAATTCTTCAAAGGGATCGATACCTTTTTAAACCTTTGTTAGCAGGTAATCTCAGCTTTATACAACCATTGTTACATGTAAGGGGGGGACTGAGCACCACGTGGGCTGTGACACGATTTGAAATTCAGGAGTGGTTAGCCAAACATTACTTCCAATGATTTTCACAATAATATTAACTAAACCCACGACTTGAGATGCAGAGATGTTTTACTTCTCATTTTTTCACAATAATAGTAACCCAAACCTAGGAAGTTTTCCTAATTTGCAACAGAATCCTAGAGGTCTCTGGCAATAATTTGTTTTGATCCCTAAACCCCTAATATTACTATTGAATCATTGTGACGTATATCCCTTTTATGTGACACTTATTACAGGAGCCGGATTTAGAAACAACCAACAAAGTTATTCTGCGTACTTCGTATCCAGATATGACTTTAAATATCAGAGATGTCCAATAAAGGTGAGATCAACATCAAGCATAGAATCTTATTAACTTCAGGACTCCTATCAGCCAAATGGCTAATGGGGACTGTTAGGCTAAGTTTGTATGCAGTACCCTCTGGGAACACTACACACAACTGTAACTACAGGTGTAAGCAAACCAACCTTTGGTATAAGTCTGTACTACACAGTTTTGGTAGCGTGTTGAGCAGTCAGGCTTATCTCAAGAGGGCAATGTTACACAGAGGTCTACAATCACAGGTGTTCAAATAAACTCTTACACTCAAGGTTTCTTTGATAGATATTTATTAATTTGTCAGTTATAACACTTTCATAAGAAGGAGGCAATTATATAATACACAAATATACTTCAATACTATTTCAGAATACTTTTCAAGAAGAGTAAAAGGTAAAGGTTATTAGAACATGAAAGGTTACAATTATTCTTAGACAGTGTAGATATTTTGAGTTCACCAGAAGCTTCAATTCAATCGGCTAGGCCAAAGTCAATAGGATAGGATAACGTGGTTCTGGTAGTTTAACTGAAAAGTCTCTGCACAAGTTCTCAAAAGTAGTTTGTAAAATGAAGAATCATTTGTTGGGTCACAAGCTGATTAGGCCTGCAAGTTGCAAGCACTTTCACCGCGAGAGGCAAGTACTCTGTCTTGTTTCACAGTACCTTGCAATAAAGAAAAAGATGCAGATGATGACTTATGTTCCTGGCAGTACCTGCAGATCTCGCTGTTCCTGTGCCTCAGTCGTGGGGACAAGAGGGAGGACGTTGGGGGGGGGGGGGGGGGGTCTCCTGCATTGCACTCAGAATGATCAAAAAGCTTGCTACTGGCAAACTTCAATTCCTGTGGCTGTAAGTAATGCACACAATCTGGTGTGCCTCTCCCTGGTTATACAGTTTCTTGTAACACTCTAAGGAAAATGCAACCAGCTCAGAGATTGGTATCCAGGTGGCTTACTGTGGTCCCACCAACTCAAAGGGAGAAGTCGTCCTTGCAGGGCTTCTCTGTCGAGGTGAACTTGGTGAAATTGGTGATTCGGACCTGCAGCATGGCCTCACCGGGCAAACCAACGGTCCAGGAGTTGCAGCAGCCATCCTCTTCAAGCTCGTCTTCAGTTCTTTCGTTCCAGTGGTCGACTCTGCCTTCCAAGCCAAGAGACTCTCCTTTTATTGAGAGTTCTCCCATTCATTCCAGCCTAGCTGTCATTCACCCAGCACAGTGGCTGTCATTTCCGGACAGTCACCCAGCCAATCACCACAGAGTGCATTTGGGTCTCCTAAGGCAAAACAAACTAAGGGACCAAACCTGGTTTGGTTTGCAGAGTAAATCTCAAGAAGGACCTTTCCAGCAAGAAATGGTGAAAAAATAAGAGCATGGCCATTTTGACAAAATGGTCCCTCATGGGTGCTTTACTATAGCTGCATTTGCAGCCCACGGTAGAAACACACAATGGTAGGCAAAAGTAAACCACTGCCACCAGCCATTAATTGTAGAAAAGGTGACATAAAAATGTTAAACGAAAAACTAGACAAAGGCGATGATAGGTAACCCCCCCCAAGCACCCTATTGTAAGATAGTGTGTGCTGGGTCTAGAAATTTAGAAAATGTAAGTAAACTCAATTTCACTTTACTGCTCTTGGAAACAGTAGTTTTACCAAGAGAAGGTATTTAAACCTTTGGGGAATCTAAGAGACTTCCCTGTGCCAATGCACTGAAAGTGCTGTGTGTCACAATGTAAAGATGATGCCTATGGAGTATGTCAGACTCCAAAGTCAAAAACACAGTCCAAATCACAGAAAAATGCATGAGTGGGAACAAGGTGTCTGTCTCTCCAGGTTAGAAATTAAAAGTCCTCAAGTCCAGCAAAAAGAGCTGGGGGTCTCTTAAGGTAGAAGGGAATTGGCAAATTTCTGAGATCTTCCCAACACCAATGTTTGTGGTTGGAGTGTTCTTGGTGGGAACATTCTTGAATTAGCTGCTTCCCCCTCCTCGCCAGGCTTTGTACACATTGCTTGGAATTTTGCTTTCAAATTATGTACTTTTATGTAATGTCTTGCTTGCATCATTATGGTTTGTCATCTTGCGGTGCGAGGCACTGCCTCCCTTTAATGTGCACCATTGCTTCTTCAGCTGTCACTCAGTCACCAATTGAAGGCTGTATTTCACTTCCCTCATACAGATCTACAGTTTTAGCATACACCTATGTTGTTGAAATGTAATATTCAATAGTAATCTTATTTAGATGCTGGAATAAAGGGTTTCTTAACCTAACATCCTAGAACATCTTCACTCGACTGTCGAAGGCCTTTCAGAATTCAATATTGCATTGCATCCTTCATCAAGCGGACTATTCAGTCCTTATGTTAAACTATTAAGATTTGTTTTTCTCTCGTGTGCAATAGTTAAAATAGATCAATAAAAAACTAGCACACATTCTTGCAAACATTCTAAAACCCCTGATTCTCCTTTTTTTTTATCCTTCCAGATTTGATGCACCAGCTGCCAGCTTTTACTGACAGGCAGTATATTGCATCCATCCACTGCCGGCTGCAGGACTCACAACCTTGGAAATTGCCTGGGCTGCAGGCCACTGCGAGATTAGCATGGGCCTTGACTCTGCGGGGGATTTCACAACTTCCTGAAATCACAGGTAAAGGATGCTCCAGTGTTCTGCAGTGAGGGCTTTTTTTTATACAAATAACTAAGAATTTAATTATATGAGAGCTACAACGCCCAGAGTTCATTTATCTGTTAAATGAAATCTCAGGTTTATGGAAATGGTCAGTACTGACATGAAGGTGTGTGGTAGGATACATTGGCATTTCATACAATGCAGATATTGCTAATTTTCTATATTTTGCGTTGGTGACCTGGAAATGGTGCAGTTTAGACAAGAGCATTATCTGCATTAAGCTAGATCTCATCAAGTTGAATGCATGTACAGCTATATAACATATCCAGTAGCAGACGTGTTTTGGAGTGCAAGCCCAGAATGTGGGTCTAGTGTTTGGGAGAATAGAAATGTACTGTCTTCTATGAGCTGAGTTGGAAGTAGTAGGTTGGATGGGTCAGTAGTGGATGTTGGTGAAATTTCCAATGGTGCAGTTTATGATGATATGGCATTTGTAACGCGCTTATACACAAGTGTTTCAAGGCAAACTTTTTAATCTGAGTTTGTTTAGATTCTAGATCTATTGTAAGTTCTAGGGCAAAAAAAAGGCTGATACTGGATTTCTTTTGCACTTAAAGTAATGCAGTTCAATTTAAAGCGATCTTGTGTAGCACCACTTCTGCCATTTTGAAGGCCTCTTGGTGCATGGTACTGGACGATAAATGTTAATCAGAGAGGAGGAAGAGGCAGATGTATATTCAGAAGGATTGATGTGAAAAGGCAGAAGGTACCAGTTTCCTGTGTGTGGGTGTGTGTCTAGGAGGTTTCTAGTGATGACAAATGGATTATGTAAACATCCATCGGGGGGCCCCCAAGTGTAGATAGTAGATAACAAGACTGATTTGCTTCCAGTGCCGGTATAGTGGGTAGGTTTTCACCTGAAAAATGTGAGGGGTGTGTGAAGAAGTGGAAGTATTTTAGAGAGCTCCCGGACTGCTCCGCCGCACTTAATAAACAATGCTAGCAGGCCCCTCGTTGCAGCGTGTGGGTCCGAGTATAATGTGCAAAGTGAGTAGGTTAACAAGATTGCTAGGGAGCTGAAAGCATGGACTGAATTTTTTTAAGATCCGGTATTAGGGGTGTTTTTCTGAATACAACAGGTCTGTAGTTAAGGCAGTCAAACTGTACTAGTGTGGAGGGCAATCCCTTTGTTATGCCAAACTCTCACTGAGCAGCGTGACTGAGCAGAAAGACTTTACTCTTCAGTGAAGTGGAGACTGGTATAAATTACATATCAGGCACACAATACCAAGTAAAGGATTTCCAACACATCGAAGTACTGAACATGTATAAATTAAGTTTGGTTGTACCGTGTAAATCAAGATTAAACTGTTTATCCAAAAGAAAACAAGTCAGTACCTTAATTAGGCTAACCGTAATTTATTGGAGAGTTTTAGTGCTTTTGGCCACTTCCTCAGGCAGCGATTCAATAAAGAATTACAAAAACATTCTAGTTTAAAAAGCCCCTTCTGGGATTCCTTATTTCTCCAGCATTGGATCTTTCATGGATTCACATGCTTAGAATATTCCCCATCGACAGACTGGGAACCCTCGGTACGCTTATAAAGCCGTTTCCCATAGGAAAACTTTCGACACTTTTGTTTCCTATCTAAGTCGTTTTGGGGCTGCGCATGCATGCCCCGCTAGGACGTAGCAGTATAAATGCCCCGCCCCCGCGGCTCCCTTCAGATTTCAACCGTCTCCAAAGTAGTGGGAGCACCTCGTGTAGTCTACTATTTTGTCTAGGTTGTGCTGTTGGAGTTTCTCCTGATGTCAGGGAAAGCGCTGTTCCGCCCGTGTACTACGTGCGGGTTGAAGGTGTACGAGGGGGACGGACATATGGATTGCATATATTGTCTACACCCTCATCATTCGGCAGACAAGTGCGACATATGTAAGGGCTTCTCCCAGAAGACTCTTAAAGATCGAAGTCGAAGACTTGTGGCATGGTAAACAATGGAGCGGGGGCATACCCGCCTTCGGAGGTGGGCTCCACGCGCAGCGTGGCCTCAGTGTCAAAATCTTCAGGGGCCCCGCGCCGCTCGAAATCGTCAGAACCCCCGGTGAAGAAATTACGACCGGCGGAGAAGGAATCATCGAGAAGCCATTCTAAGGAGTCTTCGTCGAAGAAAGCCTCATCATCCTCATCTTCGACGAAGAAAGCCTAATCATCCTTATCTTCGACAAAGAAAGACAGAAAAGAAAAATCTGAATCTTCCTCGGGCGATCATCATAGATCAACCTCGAGTCGAGATTCAGAGAAGCGTAGGTCGAGTTTGGAAAAGGCGGGAACGCCTCAAGGACCTGCACGACCACCACCACCGTCGTCGACAGCAGGGCAGTCGTCGACCAGTTCTCTGCCACTGACACAATTGGTCTCAACCGTTCTTGGAGCACAGACGGTAACAACGACTTCGTCGACGGAGATCCCGCAAGAGGCCTGGCGACCAGAGGTATACGACCCAGTTTTGCCGGAGACACTACTGCAGCAAGAGGCCTTGTCGGTGTCCTCGGGAGATGAGGATGTGAGAGTAGCTGGCCCTGCAGATCTCGGGTTACGAGGTATTACCAGGCCTCTCTCCGGGAGCATTCCGGGGTCTACCCCTCTTCTCAATCCGCAGAAACTCTTGTCGCTGGAGGTCTTATCCACGTTGCAAACGTTGCTGAAGACACTGGACGAGAGATTACCTCAAGCAACTCCGGCTAGGTCGACCATCGACGACCTGGGCCCATCTCGTCGGCCACCTCCGTCAACCCCCACGGCAGTGCCAGCGGGTGGAGACCTTTCAGCTCCACGTCACGAGGAAGGAGAGATGATAGATTCGGACTCGGACAGTAGAGCCTTATCGGATGTCTCGCTTTCCCCCTCCAGGGATCCAACCTGGGAGTCTGAAGCGGAATTAGAAACCCTGAGAAGCCCTGCTCAGCCGTCTCCCCCGGACGACATTGGGTCATTTCACACCATGATGGACAAGGCTTGTACAGAATTCGGGCTGGCCCAGGAAGAGGAGAAAAAGGACTGTTTTCTTTTCGACCACATGGGAAAGAGGAGAAGGTCAGTGTTTTCAGTACCCATCCTGGATCATGTGTGGCAGGAGGGGTTACAGACCATGCGCCACCCTTTCTCGGAACCGGCGATAAAAGGTCGTCTGGAGAAAAAAATGTAAGGCTCCAGAGGCTACCCCAAGTGTCTCTCCTCCCAACCAACTCTTGACTCAGTGGTGTCGGCAGCGGCGGCGAGGGCCCAGCACAAGTGCACGACCCCCCCCCGGAAAGTGATGCCAGAAGACAGGATGCTTCGCAGACTTCGCAACCAGGTTTCCCCAACCAGAGACCAACGGGAAGGCCCTGTGGATGAGCTGGTCAGGAAAATTTGCTTATGCTTTTCTCCCAACACCACTCCTCAGCAGGATTGTGCACAAGATGCACCAGGAACACGCCACACTAATCCGGATAGCCACTTTGTGGGTAAGACAAGTTTCCCCATCTGCTCAAACTGGTGATGTGCAAACCGATCAAACTCCTGTGACCCTACAACATGCTATCCCAGCAGGGAGGGACAACACTCCACCATCATCCCCAGTTTATGAACTTTGCAGCCTGGCTCTTGAAGTCCTAGAGTTTGGATACTTAAAATGACCTCAAAGGTGGATGGATATCCTCAAGGAGGCGTGCAAACGCAACATTAGGCACTGCTACTTCCACAAGTTGAAAAGATTTGTGTGATGCCCAATTGAATGTACCCCATCAAACATTCTTCACTACATGCTTTACTTGCTAGACTCTGGCCTAGTATTTAACTCCATCAAGGTTCATCTAGCGGTGTTAGGCAGAAACCTGTGCAGTTCCCTTAGGGACCACTACAAAAGATTTAAGACTACAGGTGTTGGCAGTAAACCCACTTGGTAGCAGACTGTACCACCCAGATTTACCTTGTAGCTGTGGCTGAGCAGTCAGACTTCCCTCAAGAAGAGTTAGGCAGTATGCAAAGTATACACAATAGGCACTCAGATACAATAATACAAGCAAACCCTGACCAGAGCTTTGGTATCAAAGTATATAATTATTTATTTAAAAACACACTGTTGAACACACTCCAGCACTCTTATTGTAAAATATTCTAAACACAGTTACTATTATAATATATACACCCCTTTTTCCTTATCAGATAAGTCACTGTAAAACACCACTTATTTTCATACAGAGGTGAGCGCTTAACTAGATGGCACTCCAATAAGTTTGTGAGAAAGGGAGGGAAAAAGACAGAATATGGAAAGGTATACCACTCTAAGATTCAGGAACACTATTAGCAAGGCAGAAGAGCAAAAAGTCACTGGTGAGCCAAAGTCCAAAGGCTGGGCCCCCTCTTAGAGAGAGCAGAGCACAAATGCGCCCAAGATCACAGTTACACTAGGCTTAGAAAGTCTTGCAGAGGGTTCAAAAAGAGTTTAGAGCGGCTTAGGAAAGTTTAGCCAGGGTGTCCCAGGCTAACCCAGGTTCGAAAGCTGGGGGCTAAATCTACCCCGTACAGTCGGTAGCAAGGGAAGCCAGACGGGACACGGTACCTTAAGTGGGAAGGATCCTCCAGCGGTGGCAGTTGTTCCTGGTAGTGGGTGCAAGTTGCTTCGTCGTCCAGGGGAAGAGAAGATCTCGACTTGGAGGAAAGATGAAGGTCGTTGCACTACCAGGGAAGAAACCAGCCGTGGAGTTTTCCGTTGAAAGGTGGTACCTTTGTTTCGCGGTCGTGGTAAAACGTGGTATCCTGGTTGCCGGGGTGCTTGGCACAGGCAAGGCGGTCACGAGGTACGTCGGGAAGGCGAAAAGACGGTGAAACTAGTTATCCCCACCAGTCAAAGGAAGAAGACACTCCGGCGGGAGATCTTCTCTGTTGTTGGGAAAAGTGGTGAGGCAGTCCATCAGGGCTCCACCGGTGGTGGTGTCGTGGCAGGTCTGCTCAGCTTCTCCCTCGTCGGATTCTTAGGTCCTGTGGCGACTTCTGAAGTTCCAGTCCCCAAAGCCCTGCTTTCATGCAGCAAACCCCCATTCACTCAGCCTAGCTGGCACTCAAACATGCTAAGTGGTGAGCCGGCCGGCTCACCACTTGGGCCCATCAGGATGGAGTGCGACTTGAGTTGCCTAGGCAACTCAGTCCAGGGTGCCTAAATTCCCCTCCACCCTTCCTAAGTACCCCAGACAGAGTGGCACCACTTTGGAGGGCCCGCCAAAAAGTGGAACAAAGGGCTCGACTTGGGTTGGAGTCACAGAAGAGAACACAAACGCCATTTTAGAATCAAGTTTTGGCAAAAAATACCAACCAGAGAATTCATATTAATAAAATAAACCGGCGGTATGTTCGAGGCTACCGTAAATAATTAAATAAAGATAGTAGCCTAAACTAAAACAATGGGAAATCCCATAAAAAAATATTTGCGTTGAATATAAAAAGTAGTATCCACTGCCACCAGCCAAAACTCGATCAGGGGGGACGGAGACGTGCCCCCTCGACAAACAGATCATGGGGCAATCGAATTGCCCCAGCCAGTATGTCCACAATATGATGGTTTGTACTGGTTCTGTTCAGAATTTAAGACTAGTAAAGTCAATGGTGACTTTACATGCCCTGGGAGACGGTCAGTCCCAGGGTATGGAGTCTATACTGGGGGGTCACTATGACACCCCTGTGTCACTGCACTGAGGGTGCTGTGTAACACACATCACACATGAAGCCCTATGGGGGAAAATACCCCCATAGCCCATTAAACACATCTAGATCCAAAGAAAACACACTCAAATCATGTCCAAGAGTAAGGGTAAAAGAGTCTCCCTCTTGGCAGGAGAAAAACATAAACCCCAAAAATCCAGCAAAGCTGCTGGGGGACTCACTAGGGTAGGAAATTCAGCCTAAACAGAGAATTCTCCCTAACAAGCGGCTCTGTCCGCGTACACCACTTCACAAAACAAGGTGTCCTGGTGGAAAGTTTCTGTTAAGGCTTTCATGGAGGGAGTGAAGAGACGTGACCCTCCCATTTCCAACCTGCCTCCAGGTTGGGATCTTAATGTTTGTACTCTCGAAGCTCATAGGTCCACCTTTTGGCCGAATCTCCATCACTCCCTTCCCGGGCAAGCTCCTGGAGAAACTAGCTATCTCCCAGCTTAATCTCCACACTGAATCTGTTGGTTGTCTCCATGACCATCAGTCTGGCTTCAGAGCTGCCAGAAGCACGGAAACTACTCTCCTGAATCCGTGAAGACCTGCTCTACAATCTTGATTCCAACACCCCCTTGTGTCCTCATCTTGCTTGATCTCTCTTCTGCCTTTGACACAGTCAACCATGCCATCCTGCTCAATTGTCTCCGTGATAACCCGGGAATCAAGGTCGGGCCCTGACATGGCTGACTTCTTTCCTCTCGGACTGACCTTCTCAGTTCCAACTTGGGTCCTTCCTCTCTGTTACCTCTTTCTCTATCTGTGGTCTAACCTCTCTCCCTGGCTGTTCAACCACTACCTGGTACTCCTTGCCCACCGCATTGCAGCTCTCGCCCCAACTTTCAGTGCTATGTGGATGACACTCAGCTCATTTTCAGGCTACTTTCGGCCACCTCTTCTCCGTCCCTCATCTCTGACTATCAAGGAGTGGTGTGCCTGAGATTCTCATCGGACCACCCACTCCCTCCTTTCCTGTAGCTGTCTGGCCAGCCTCTCTTGGCCCTCTTCCTGCTCCCCCCTGCGTGGTTAAAATCCTTGGTGTCATCTTCGACTCCACACTCTCCTTCTCTCCTCACATCTGACGTCTCTAAGAAGTCCACTACCCGCTGCACTTCCTCAGAGGTATTCTTCCTTTCCTCTCCTTCCCCCAGAAGCTCACTGTCTCCAGAGCTCTGGTTCTCTCTAGGCTTGACTACTGCAACAGCCTCTTTCTAAATCTGCCTGCCTCTACTCTCTGCCCTTTGGCGCTCATCCAGAACAGGACTGCGAGACTTGTCCTTGGCCTCAAGCCCAGTGATCGTATCTCCCCAGGACTGAAATCTCTGCACTGGCTCCCAGTGGCTGCGAGGATTAAGTTCAAAATCTTATGCATTGTCCACAAGGCCTTTTGGGGCACAGGGCCTCAATACCGTCAACTCTCTTTCTAAATATCTTCCTTCTCGAGCTCCTCGCTCATCCGCCCCCAACTCCCTCTGGGTCAGTTGCTTCCCCAAGCAACGAGTTGGTGGTAGATCTTTCTTCATCTGGGGCCTCCCTCTGGAACAGCCTCCCTGTCTCCCTTAAACTTGAGGAGAACCATCTCCGGTTCCGGAAGCACCTCAAAACCTTCCTCTTTGCTTCGGCTTTTTCTCCTCTCACCTGCTGACCACCTGGCTGTAACCAGAACTGCACTGGTTACCTGGACACCCTCTGATCTCGGGGCCCAGGTTCCTCCATCAGCTGAGACTAAACCATATGGACCGTACTTTAAGAATATATGACAAGGTTAACGTATAGATACAAAACCACCTGGCCTAGATATGTCGGTGAACAAAAACAAGTGGCACAGATATGTGATGTCATCAGTGACATTTGTGATGTCATCTTTGATGTCCTGGGTGTTAGTCTTCTCAGCGCACAGTGGTGGCGTGAGTTATGGTCCCTTAGTTTACCATAACATGCGAATTTCTGCGGTTTTTCGGTTTTGCTTGTAACCATAACGTCCCTTTTAGCAATGTTTTTTTTTTCACTGAATTTCATGGGTTTTTGACCAGTGCATGCTATTTTGCTATAACTTACTAATATCATACTTAACCCAATATTGCAACACTTCTGTCCAATTTCCAATGCTTCACCTTAAAACTCTGCCATTTCCCACCTTCTAGCATCATTTTTAACTCTAATATATACTTTTTGCAACTTTGTGCACTGTTGTTGCATCTGTCGACGTCCGCAAACGTCTATCATCACAGACCTTCCCGGACAGTGCCACATGACCATGCGCTCGCACGCAGCATGATGACTGATCTAGGAACTTTGAAGCCCAAAATGTACCCTTGCCCAGCTCCTACACCTATACTTATTCATTATCCATTAACAATCTAGTGCAAAGCACATACTTGGAAGAATATTAGTAGGACTGGTATTTCTCTTAAAAATGGCATCAGATATTGCCCTCCCTCCCCCCAAAGAGCCACCACCACCAGCTGGAGGACCTACACAACAGAAAAAGCGCAGTACTTCCAAAGACAATGAAGAGGACCAAGAACATGAGGTAGAGGACGTGCCTACCTCGAACACCCATAGAGAATCATGGGTGTGGCAGTTCTTTACCACTGTTGGGAGTGTACCAAAGCTTAAGATACCAAAGTGAAATGCACAAAACGGGAACCCGGGGTGCTAAATAATTTTCTTATTTTTCAAAGATTGACACCATGGAAAGAGAAGGCGCTGCTCTGTACAGAGACCCTCTTCCCTTTCTATGGCAGAACCCTATGACCATATTACCACAAGCATCTTTTTTTCCCTTTCATACCTATCCTACTTTTGAAAAACTTTACCACATAGCCGGTCCCAGGTGGACATGGCCACTTTAACACCAT
Organism: Ambystoma mexicanum; assembly: GCF_040938575.1. NCBI lineage: Eukaryota > Metazoa > Chordata > Amphibia > Caudata > Ambystomatidae > Ambystoma > Ambystoma mexicanum. The sequence continues at coordinate 492,763,397 of NC_090936.1, read as the reverse complement.
TTTACGTCCCTCGCGGTCATGGCCAGTAGCCAGATTGTCCGCGCCATGACCTTATTTTTTGTACCTACATTATAACACGTGTCAAAAAATAAAACATGGGCACATTTGCAAAACCATGCTTTAATATCCTTGCCAATGCTCCTCACGAGTTTTCTCGAAATCCGCCCATGTTTTATTATTTCAAGTGTCAAAATGTATGTACATATAATAGTCATATAACTTAGCCCCCACCTGACAAATTCCATTTAGTCTTTACACAAACATTGAAGGTTGGGTCTATTATCTTTCTCAAAATCATTGTCCAAATTCATCAAATAGCAACAAAGTTATAAGCCATCTAACAATGTTGAGACTCCCCGCCCCCCTTCTAATTTGGTCCCCTCTTGAGAAAATCCCACCAAGCTTTAGAAAACCATTTATATCAAGATCCAAATTATTTTTGCCAAATGTTGTGCAGATTCGTCAAATGACACCACATGTATATGCCTTTAGAATATTTTGGGACCCCCCGCTAATTTTGCCCCCTCTTGACAGAATACCAGGAAACTAAATTGCTAAATTACATGCAGTTTCGTTGAGTGGCGCTAAAGTTATAAGCCATCCAAAAACTGCTTTTCCCCAACCCAGTAATTCAGAAATAGGTACAGATGCCCCAGGACATCTGAAGTGTCCGTGGAGTGTCGGGTGTGAAACAATACGTTTTTTGGCTTCTTATGGCCATATCCCATCCTCATCCCCAACCTCCCCAGAGATTGTTGAGTTTGATAAGTGCAATGTAGCATTTTCTTTTTTTTTTTTTTTTGTTTTTGCTGTGATGTCAGTGAATCCAACATGGCAGGCGTTTTGCGGAAACCGACGCATTTCACGTTTTCTCACCACCCAATCAGTGGCTGCGTCCTGATGGCCGCGGACCATGCAAAAGTCAGTGAATTTTTCTGGTCCAATCAGAGGCCAGTCCGCAGACCGGACATAGATATCACACTTTATTTTGCCTTACGTTTTGGTTGTTTTAAAAAAAACTACCGGATGGATTTACACCAAATTAACAAAAGCACACTTTCGTGACCAAGCCGCAGCTCCTGCCGCAAATTTGGTCAAAATCCATCCAGCGGCTTGGGCTGTAGGCATGAGCAAGTTTTTTTTCCCATTATGTCTATGGGGAAAAAAAATGTGGGACCCCCTTTATGACTTTGCCCCCACACCCCCTTGTCCAAACCTCACCAAATTTTGTAAAAGGAGTATTTGCCTCACTCTGAATGTTCTTGCAAAGTTTGGTGAGGATTCATCAGGGGCAGCGAAGTTATAAGCCACCCAAAAAGTGCTCTTCCTATGGGTTTAGCAACGTAACCATAACTACATGACCGCTACCGCAGGCCATGTTATGTGTATATTTGGCAGATGAGAAACCTCACCTAGAGGGGTATGTATTAGTTGGTCCCAAGTTGTGTCCACCCAAGAACATTAGAAAGAAACAGAATAATCGTCTCACAAAATGAATAGTGAAAAGAAATGAAAGTATGTATCGTCTATTAGAAACATTGTGAGGTTTTTTCTCGCTTAGTGTTGGCCACTTATGAGCTAGTCCAGAATGCAAATGATTTCGCATGATGGGCATACCCAACATCCATCCCCTTGAGTATGTGTAGACTTGTGTGGATTCTGTGTGAACCCAACAACTCTTCCTATACATTGATTTGTGTCCAAGCATGCCAGAAAATCATTCCTTTAATTAGGAGTGTTCATTTATAAAACATTCCTGTGTTGTAATTATTCTGATGCATCCATGTTGTGGTGCAAATATTTCAATTAATTCTCATGATCAAACTGGTCAAAATGAATTTATTTTCAGTGAAACATAGCCAAAACGCATTTCATGCATCCTGCCCTTGCTCGGTTCCATGGAAAATGATTCATAAACATTGGGTCCCAAGCATTAAGGTTCTTTCAGAAGTTCCATTGTGTAATAAAGGGGGGTGGGGGGGTCTGTATTTCCATCTGAAGTTCCTGCTCCTATTCCATACCACATGGCAGACTGTCATATCCACTTGAGATTTCATTGCAATGTGAAAAACAGGTGTGCACCACAATTTACCAGCTATATTTTGAGGAAGAGAGGAACCGCCCTAGCAACATGTTTTTTTTTGTTTTTTTGCATTTGGCTTTTAAATGAAGCCACTAGGTTGCAGAGGCTGAGTTTTAGTCCATTGCTCCTATGCTGAAGAACTTTCAATGATTTAATGGAACTATTTGTAAATATGTTTTGTATACTGGTTTAATAACTATTTGTATTGAGATCCTTTTGTATGCATGTGAAAATTCAACTAATGTAAACCCTCCAAGGGTTAAGAGACAAAGATGAGTTAATGGAGAATGAATCGACTTAGCTGCTGTTATGCAAATTGCTGTGATACTGTTGCGATAAGTGGTGGTTATTTATAGGTTGACTCTCTGATAAGATACTGTGTTGGCTCTCTTGTCCCCAGCTCTTGCAGAGTTTACAGAAGCTGATGAGGCAATGGTCGAACTAGCTGTTGGTGGCAACTGCTTCCTCTTCTTGACAGATTCTGTGGTGGGATCTCAAAGCTTCTTCGAAGGGGAATTCTACATCCGCCGAATCCATAGCCTTATCACAGATTTTTTGGCACTGATGCCAATGAAGGTTGGTCGGCACTTGAATTACAAAACAATTATTTATTTTGCTGTATCCATGACTGTTTGGCAGTCTTAGTCCACCAAGGATCGATGTCCCAGCATCATTTACTTCCATAGTGGTGGTCAGCGATTTTATTTACCACATTAGTACAATTTGATCGTTAGGCTATTTGTATTGTCTGTATATTATTTTATATACAATTGGTGTTTGTGTGAAGTCACAGAAAACAAACTGAACAAAACAATATTTTTAAAGCTTCATACAGAGCTTCATTACAAAACCTTGATCTTGGGATATTCTTTTACCAAAAATAGTAAAACATTTATCATGCAAGTACAATACGAATACAATTTAGATGCTCCTGTCTCCTGGCGAATATAACCACTGATGGAAGGATCATGAAATGTGTTCACAATTGATTATCCCATTAGCTATCACAACACATTCATAATAGAATATTGCTCATTATAGAATTGTAAAATACAAATAGTTGAACAAAGTTTCAATTTTTAATCACTTAATGAAACTTATCAGACACTTGGTAAACACATTTAGAAAGGCATTTAACTAAGATCTACTTTTAAACACTCATTTTCTCACAATGATGTTACTCCAAACTGTTGCCAATTGCTGAAATAGTGTATGGATATGATTTGTTTTCACTGCCCTGGTTCTATCCTTCAAGGGTGCACTACAAAGCCTAGCTAAACTACTTGTCTGATGATAATTGCTTTCAAATCAGCCGTTGTAACTAGGCCAGACCACCCAAAATAAGAGAAAATAGTGAGCTTATTGTAGGGTTATTTCACTAGTATTTGATACATTAAATGCACATTCACTCAACCAGGGATATAATTCAGATCATGGCTTATAAAAACTAAGTTATTGATCTCAAATTGTGGTCTTCACTTTCACTACTCTTCCTCTTTCTCCATGTATTGCCAATGCACACTTCTTTACATGCCAAAATCCTAACCCTGATGCATCTGTTCTTCTGGATCACAAAACACACTTTTGTACACAGAAGAGGTTCTGTATTCACGCAGGTGAGCAAAACGCAGCCAACTACAACGGCTTGCTTGAGCACATCTCGAGCAACCACACACCACTAATATCTGGAATCATATGTCTTCAGATCTAGATAATGCTGTCATGTAAAAGCTTTGCTTCATACAAGCTACATGCTTCTAGAACTCCCCCTCTTACCATCACCCCCACTAAACCTTTCTTGTAATCTAATAAACTCCTTTTCTGTCTTACTGTTTCCCCTCAACTCCATCTGCTTACCACAGACTAAGGTCTGGAGACCCCTCAGTTAGGTTCCCAATACATCACCTCTTGGATAAGAATATGCCCATAAAACCTCTATGATGGTGATGGGCGCAGCATAAATATCACTTAAAATGGCTCAATTCGTTTTTTTTCCTTTGAAAATATGAAACTAACCGTATTAAAATCTTTGACCATGGAAATAGTTGTCCTTGTGAAACGTGTTTCAGCTGTTTCACAAAAGTTAATTTTACATTGAAATATTTATTGTAAAAATAAGCAGTCAGCATGCATGGATTTGATGTATTGAAGAATTTTCTTTTACAAGTAAAAATAAAATAAGTGCACACATCAGAAGCTTTTTTTCAATTGCTTGACGGTACGTGTACTTTTTAAAATGGAGTTTAGTACCTTGGACTAAAGGTAAAATATGTCCCCCATGTACTTCACATGTGGAACGTTGAGAAAAACAAGATGCAATTTCTGAACCAATGCACTAAATCCAATGACAACGCACGCCATGACACTTTAACTGATAGTAAGCTACAAAATGGTTGTAGATGAGTAATGTTTTGAGTTTTGGGGCACACACACTCACAATTTCATAATTCATAAACCTATTTTTTTTTTGTAATTTGACCTCATGTTGTGCTTTCACCAATGTGAAATATTGTGGAATGGAAAGAGAAATAAAATATTGCTTAAGATGAAAACGGGAGGTAGAGAAGGAAGGCTAAGATTTTCTAGGAAGAAGCAACTGATTCCAGTCCTTTGGGATCAGAAGTGATTGAATGTGAAAGCGAAACTTGGTGCTTATGAACCATGAGAAGAAAATTATTTTGGGACTGATATGGTCTATACACAGCGACAAAAGAATAAAGACTGCAAGTGGTCAGACCATGGATACACTCAAAGCAAAAGGAACAAAAGTACGTATCAAAGGGGATCCATGAAAGGAAGGCAAGCAAAAGATTAATGGGATCACGAGGAGAAAGACAAAAAAGAACGCAAGTAGTTTTTTATTGAATGTTCATGATCTTCAAGCTGCTTTGAACAAATACATGTAGTATTCAATAAAGGGTTGTACAGCTACAAGGCTACCTTTAGGACTTGTATACTCTCAACTGAGATCAATTATCTCATAAGATTCAATGGGAGAGTAAGCCCAGGTATTATTTGGTTGAGCATTATACCGAGTGGTTGGTCCCCCTTATTAAGTATAGGATGTCATTTTAACAATGGTGCCTGTTCGATTCAGAATTTCTTTTAACTATTTTTCAAGGTAACCCAAGTACTGGGAACATTGTGATTAAGGTATATTAGGTTATTTGGCTATTAACCTGTAACACGCGGGACCAAACAATGTGACACACCGCTGGCAGCAGTTGTGGTTTGTATCAGCCTAGCTTTTTACACATGGAACTTTGGTTACTTTTATATGTGCCTAAAGACAAGCTGGTGGCAGCAGTTCCATTTTTACTGTTTTTGCATTCTTTTTGGTTGGAACATTTGCGTTTACTGCATACTAAACTTGGCTAGTGCCCTAAAATGGCTGTGCCACAAGACTTTTGCTTGTTGGTTAACCATATTGAAGTTTGGCCGCCTTCCGGTCTTATCCAGACAGTAAATCCCTTTCGAGGGGATTGGGTCCTCCGACGTATTCCATATCTATGACATGTAATCACCACAGCTGTGCTGCTTCGGAAACTTTTGTCTGCGTCCTGCGTCGATGACGTCGATGCGCCGTCGTCGAGGACCTCGTCCGACGTCATCCGATGTGATAAGTAGGACGCACGACGCCCGTAGCCTCAGTTCCGTTTTTTCCGCGAACGTGTTGCTTCGTGATTCTTGGTTCACGCCTCGACTCTTTGGAGTTCTGTTCTTCTCGGTTCTTCGAACCTGTTCGTTTTGTGAAAATCCTTTGTGTGAAGATGTCTTCTACTTCGTCTTCGACCCCGCGTCCGGGTTTCAAGAAGTGCGGGGAGTGTGGGTCCAAGATGTCGGTGACGGACTCGCACGACGCCTGCCTCTGGTGCCTCGGGGAAGCCCACGACACGGATGACTGTATCGACTGCCAGTCGCTCACGTCCAAAGCCTTACGCGAATGTAAGAAGTTGTTGTCGGTAGGTTGGATGTCCAAGCCCAGGAAGTCGAAGTCTGCGGGGCTTTCGACGGATGATTCAAGGGGTGACTCTCCGCGTCATCGTCGGAAGTCTCGTGGGTCTCCTTCTAGGAGTCGGTCTCGCCACTCCTCAGCCTCTTCGAGGCATTCTCGGAAGCGCCGACACCGGTCGTCTTCCAGGTCCTCTTGGGAGGACTCTGCCCGGCACGTTGCTTACCCCACCAGCCGTGCGATGCCGGAGGAATGGGCTTCCTTCGGGAAGAAAATGCTAGTGATTCTTGAGTCGCAGGGTACTAAGCCGTCCGCGCCCCCGAGTGGGGTCAGTCGTGAGAGGTCGAGAGACACCGCTCGCAAGAGTGGTCGGCACGAGTCACGGGAGAGGTCCCTTTCGGACAAGGGGACTCGTTCTCGACGTACCCGTTCCAGGTCCCGGTCCTCGACGCGTTCGAGACAGTGTGCACCTGTGAGGTCTTCGAGGAAGACATCGACGTCTGAGGCGTCGAGGGCGTCGAAAAGGCTTTCTCGAGGCTCCGGCTCCGAGGAAGTCGTCGAAGCCGTCGATGCTCAGGTCGTCGAGGGACACGCTCGGGGCTCCGGCCTCGAGGGCTGTCGACGCCGCCGATACTGGAGGCGCTGCATCTGACGTCCACACCGATTTCCCCGACGCCGATCCTCTCGGCGCCGATGCCGGTTCTCTCTATGCCGGCGCCGATTCGCTCGACGCCTTTCGTGTCGGAGGTACCCCGTGGCACGGGAGTACCCCCTAGGAAGGCTCTGGTTAAGAGCAAGCACTCTCGGGTGCCTTCTTTTCGCCACCTCGACTATATTTCAGAGGCGGATGAGGATTCTGATGGCCTGGTTCCTAGTCAGGTTCCAGATGAAATTGTCTCGGGCCATGGTCAGTTTGACGATTTGAGACAGTCACTGCATGATGCCAGTGGACTGGACACCTCTCCGGAGGTGGAGTTTTGTAGGCCTGAGCCTGGCTCTCATGCCGATTCCTCGTACCGGCGCCTTATGGCTAGGGTTTCTGAGTACTTGGGATGGTCTGGGAGTTTGTGCAGGATGTTCTGACGGACATCCTTGATGTTGGTCCCCCGACTGATCCGGTACTGCCGTTCCATATGGCTTTACAGAGAAGGGCGGCGGCTTGGACTGCTCCGGAGAGTCTCCCGGCGGTAGGCAGATCCTTGTCGCGAAAATACCGTCCAGCCAGTAAGCGACCCCTGCTACTTGACCAGGCACCCCACTCCGGAGAGTTTGGTGGTGCAGGCGGCCACGGCCCCGGCAAAGCAGGCGTCGTACCCTACCATCCCTCCTGATAGGGACGACAAACGTTTTGATGGCTGGGCGAAGAAAGTGTTTTCTTCTGGTGGAATGGCGCTTCAGGCGGCCAACTCCATTTGTGCCTTGTCTCGTTTCACACACACTCTGTGGAACTGTGTTGCGTTAGCGGCTGAACATATTCCCGAAGGGGATGGTTTCCTTGCTATGGTCCAGGATGGTAAGGATGCCATGTGTGAGTCCGTTCAGTCGGGTTTGGACTTAGCTGAATGCGTCAGTAGGTCCATGGCGGCGAGCACCGTGATACGCAGGTTTGCGTGGTTCCGGAAGTCGGGGTTTGCTCCTGATGTGCAGTCTCGGCTCCTCAACATGCCCTTTGACGGTGAACACCTTTTTGGCAGCAAGGCTGACGAGAGCCTTGAGAGGTTGCAGACCTCGAAAGCTGCAGCGAAGTCGTTGGGCGCTGCAGTTCGCCAACCTCCGCCTTTTCGTCCTAGGGGACAGCAGTGGAGGGGTGGTTCCTTTCGCTATTACTCGTCCTTCAGTAAAGCGAGAGGATCTGGCAGTCAAAGAGGCCAACGCAGGGGTACCAGAGGTGGACGACAGGGTACCCGTGGGGCCAAGGCCGCTCGGGCAGTTGCCTCTTTGCCCTCAGGTAACGCCACGGCCGCTCCCACTCAGTCATGAGGCCATGTCCCATGGTTCGCCGGTTGGGGGGGGAAGGCTGGCGCAGCATCTTGTAGAGTGGCATGCCATTACTTCAGATGTGTGGGTTCTGGAGATCATAACCCATGGCTACTGTCTTCCCTTTCGGCACAGGCCTCGCGACAATCCACCGGGGAACCTCTCTTTGCAGAGTCCGGATCCGCTCCTTGCGCAGGAAATTCAGGCCCTGCTGGAGAAAGGCGCCATAGAACTGGTGCCTGTAGCGGAGAGGAACAAGGGATGGCATTCCCCTTATTTTTTGATTTCGAAGAAAGACGGGGGATTGAGACCCCTCATGGACTTTCGCGGTTTGAACAAACTCCTCAGGAAGGACAAGTTCAAGATAGTTACTCTCTCTCAAGTCCTCCAGGCCCTTCAGCTTCAGGACTGGTTGGTGTCACTCGACCTCAAGGATGCTTACTTCCATGTGCCGATCCATCCCAAGCACAAGAAGTACCTGAGGTTCGCGGTTGGCAACTCGCACTTTCAGTTTCGGGTCCTGCCGTTCGGATTGACCTCCGCCCCGAGGGTTTTCACCAAGCTCATGGTGGTGGTGGCAGCGCATCTCAGGCAAGGGGGGATTCACGTCTACCCCTACCTGGACGATTGGTTGATCAGGGGGAGCTCTCCCGAGCAAGTCCTGGATCATCTGTCCGTCACCTGCCACTCCCTTCACAGGCTGGGCTTCTCCCTCAATTTAAAGAAGTCCCATTTGACGCCAACACAGCGGTGCCAGTACATCGGAGCGGTGCTCGACACTTCCCTGGGGCAGTGTTTTCCTCCCCAGGTGAGGGCTCTTCACATTCAGCAGATGGTGCACAAGTTTCAGCTTGCCCAGACGCTCCCAGCGTTCGAGTTCTTGAGGTTGCTCGGCCTCATGGCATCCTGCATTCTTCTGGTGCCAGAGGCTCGCCTGCAGATGAGATCTTTGCAGTGGGCACTCAAGACGCAATGGTCGCAGTCCTCCGGCAGGATGTCGGACACGGTTCCGGTGCCGCCCTCGATCGCCTGGGACCTTCTGTGGTGGGCCCTCAAAGGCAACTTGATGAAGGGGGCTCCATTTTGGCTTCCCTGGCCGGAGGTGACGATCGTGACGGATGCATCGCTCATGGGTTGGGGAGCTCATGCCAACAGGCTGACAGTCAGCGGTCGTTGGTCTCCGTCGGAGTCCAGACTCCATATCAATCTGTTGGAGCTGAGGGCCGTCAGGCTAGCCCTGAAGGCTTTTCTGCCGACTGTGCGAGGAAAGAGTGTCCTGATCCTGACGGACAACACAGTGGCCATGCACTACCTCAACAAAAAGGGGGGGCAGGGTCACTTCCTCTGTGCAGGGAGGCGATGCAGCTCGAGTTCTGGGCCATCCAGCAGGAAGTTTCGATCTCGGCAGTTCATCTGGCCGGAGACGAAAACGTGACGGCGGACGCTCTGAGCAGGCAGAGCACGATCTCTCACGAGTGGGAGTTGGCTCAGGAGATTCTCCTGGAGATCTTTGCCCTTTGGGGGACCCCTCAAGTGGATCTCTTTGCCTCCAGTGTCAACCGGAAGTGCGAAAGGTTTTGCTCGTGGGAATTTCCTCCAAAAGGAGCCTTAGGAGACGCGTTCGTGGTGGAGTGGTCATTCCCGCTGCTGTACGCGTTTCCTCCAGTCCCCGTCATCCCGCAAGTGCTGCGGAGGTTACGGAAGTTCGGTTCCCAGATGATCCTCATTGCTCCGGCGTGGGCTCGGAGGACGTGGTACCCGGACCTTCTCGACTTGTCCATCTGCCCTCCACGTCGTCTTCCCTACCGAGACGATCTGCTCTCACGGGAGGGGGGGTCAGGTTCTCCATCCAGAGGTCAGATCCCTCAACCTTCACGCTTGGCTTCTGAAAGGTTGAGGTATAAGGATTGGGACCTCCCTGAGGACGTGATGGAGGTGTTGCTTTCGGTCCGAAGGCCAGCAACAAAGTCTCTGTACCGTTGCCGTTGGCGTAAGTTCTGCGACTGGTGCCGAGTTCAGAATGTGGATCCTTTTGCATGTGACATCCCCATGGTTCTGTCCTTTTTACTTTCTTTGGCCCACGGGGGCTTGCAAGTGGGTACATTAAAGGTTACCTGGCGGCGCTGTCCATCTTTAAGCGCTCGTCTGAAGAGTGTTCTTACTTTAAAATCCCTTTAATTTCACAGTTTCTGAAAGGGCTCACTAATGTGTTCCCTCCGTCACCTTTCCTGGTGCCCGGTTGGGATTTAAACCTTGTTCTTAAGTTTCTTATGGGTGCTCCGTTTGAGCCTTTACATTCTTGCCCTTTGAGGCTGTTAACTCTGAAAACTGTGTTTTTAGTTGCGGTTACTTCCGCTCGCAGAGTGAGTAAGTTACAGGCACTTTCAGTTAAGCCACCCTTGACTGTATTTCACAAGGACAGGGTTGTCCTTCTTTTCTTCCGAAGGTAGTGACAGAATTTCATTTGGCCCAGAAGGTTGTTCTTCCGGCATTCTATCCTCCTCTGCATCTGCATCCTGGTAAGGAAGAGGAGAGGCTCCATAGGCTTGATCCTAGGAGAGCTTTAAGCTTTAATGTTTCAGGCATGTTCCGGGTCAGAGTGGACGATCAACTCTTTATTGGTTACGCTGGAAAGCGTTTAGGGCAAGCTGTGACGAAACAGACTTTGTCTCGCTGGATTATTTTGGCCATCTCGGAGTGCTACCGCTTGGCGGGTAAGGACCCACCGGCTGGCTTGCGGGCCCATTCTACCAGGGGTATGGCTGCAACTCCTGCCCTGCAGAGGGGTGTTCCTATTCGCAACATCTGTGATGCAGCCACCTGGGCTTCAGTACATACATTTGTACGTCACTATTCCCTTGATTCCATCCGAGCACAGGATCTGGCCTTTGGCAAGGCGGTCCTTTGCTCTGCTATTTGATTGGCTATTCTAAATTTTGATTCTAAATTCTTTCCCTCCTCCTTGCTCTGGTACTGCTTTGGGGTCTGTCATAGATATGGAATACGTCGGAGGACCCAATCCCCTCGAAGAACAAGTTACTTTCTTACCTGGTAACGTTCTTTCGATGGGATGGTCCGACGACGTATTCCATATCGCTCCCGCCCTGCCTTCCCCGCTGCAGAATTTCTTTACGATTGCAGCTTACGTTCCGCAAGGCTTTGTGTCTGACTGGCAGTTGGCTAGTGTCACACGTTCTGTGGGAAAAAACTACAACTGAGGCTACGGGCGTCCTACTTATCACATCGGATGACGTCGGAGGAGGTCCTCGACGACGGCGCATCGATGTCATCGACGCAGGACGCAGACGCCGAAAAAAGTTTCCGAAGCAGCACAGCTGTGGTGATTACATGTCATAGATATGGAATACGTCGTCGGACCATCCCATCGAAAGAACGTTACCAGGTAAGAAAGTAACTTGTTCGTCTAGCTTCTCATGTAACATTTTTATGTTACCTTTTCCTCGATGAATGGCTGGTGGCAGTGTTTTACTTTTAACTACCGTGGTGTGCATTTACTGCAGGCTGCGTCCGCAGCTGCAGTAAAGATGAAGGGTGTCATTTTCATCAAAACTCCCCTGGTCTTCTTTTTTTCGCCATTTCTTTAGGAAAAGGTCCTTCTTGAGATTTACTCTGCGTGCCAGACCAGGTTTGGTCACTTTCTTTGTTTTGCTTTTGGCGGGATTCACAAGTGAAGCACGTCTCTGGCTCCAGGGTGTCTGGCGGGGGCAGGAAACGAGGGAGGTGCCCAAAACTCCTTGTGCATAGTCTCCTAGGAGACAGGAATGCACTCTTAGGTGATTGGCCGGCTGGCTGTCCGGCAAGGACAGCCACCCTGCTGGGTGACTGACAGGCTGGAATGAATGGGAGAAACCTTCATAAAAGGCAAGGCTTTTTGGCTTGGAAGGCAGAGTCGACCACTGGACGAAGGAATCCAAAGAAGAACTTGAAGAGGATGCCTGCTGCAACTCCTGGACCGTTGGTTTGCCTGGTGAAGCCCTGCAGCTGTGCTGAAACTCCACATTCGTATCGACAGAGAAGCCCCTGCAAGGACGACTTCTCCGCTTGAGTTGGTGGGACCAATCAATTCCAAAGTAAGCCACCTGGACATCCTCTTGGAGGATTCGGTTTCAGTTGCTGCTAGAACAGAATAGCCAGGGAGAGGAACACCAGATCATGCGCATTGCTTTTAAGCTGGCCAAGAGCTCCAGGAAGATCCTTACAGACTCCTAGGAAGCAGGACTGACCGAGCCTGAGCCACCTCAACAGAGTGCTGGACCCCAGATGCAAGGAAAGCCCATCTTGACAGCCAGGAACCGCAGTGTTGCTGTTTGCGGTAGATGCAAGGAGCTGAAACACTGAAGTACAACTTGTTTGAGGATTGCCGGTTGCGGTCGTGACCGTCCCATTGCAGTGCAGGAGTCCCCAGACATCCTCCCTCTTGTTCCTGGGCCTCAATCATGGGGACAACAGAATCTGTAGAGCTGCATAGGAACAGAAGCCACCTGCTGCACTGTTCTTCAACCTAAAGGTACTGGACAGTCTAAGAGAACTTACCTCTTGTTGTGTAACTGCACTTTGTTCTCTGCTGGTGAGACTTGTTGTGGTTGCTCTGTAGAGTTGCTGACAGCTACTTTACTTCACAAGCCTAAAAAGCTTGTGGCTCTTTTCTACAAAGACTTCTAAAACATTGTGCAAGACTTTTACTCACCTGCAAGAAGTGCTTCAGCTCACCTAGACTTGTGTCCAATTTACTTTGGCCTAGTCTGGCTCCATGAATGACTCTTCTTCCCTCTGACATTGTGTTTGGTCTTCCTTCCAGGAAGGGGTTAACTAACTTTGCATTGGGAGTTACCAAAAGTACTTACCTGCTTTAGAATATTTGTGTGATCTCTTCTGTTCTAATAACCTTTTTCTTTGACAAGCTCTTAAGACTGATTCTAAAGGCAAACAGTGGCATATTAATGTCCACAGTGTCCTAGTTACTATAGTCACCTGGGGGTGTAGGAAGTGTCTGTGTGTCAACCCCAAAAGGGTGCTTACTGATTTAGAAATATTCAGTGTGTTTATTTTGGAGTGTATTTGTGTGTTAGTATTAGATTGCCCCCTTCTGAAGAAGGCTTACTCCGACTGTTAAATTAACCATTGTTTAATCAAGAAGCCTTGTGTGTAAGAGTTTATTTGAATACTGTCACTGTGAATCTCTGTGTAACTCCCCTACAGCTCACATTGACCCCTTTTGAGAAAAGCCTGGCTGCTCAACACGCTACCAACCTCTGTAGTACAGACTTATACCGAAGGTTGGGTTCCTATTGCCAGGAGGTCAAAGTTGTTGTAGTGCTTCCAAAGGGTATTGCATACAATCTTGCCTAACAGTGATAATGTTTTTTTTTAAATTCCTTTAAAAAAAACAAAAATGCTTTAATGAACACTTTTGAACTGTATACAGTAGTAATACATTTCAAAGGAATAACCAACACAAAGAACATTTTGCTTCAGACACTTTTCCAAATTTTGCCTCCTAGTACCTACTGTAGTGAATCGGGGTGAGCATCAGTAAATTAGGGTGTCTACAGAGTGAATTTGTTGCATCCAAACTTAGACTACAGTCTTGCCCATGCAAAATGTGGCAGACGTGGGTTCAACAGTGTGGATTTGTATAGCCGGACAAACGCACATGCATACATACATTCTGCTTTATATATAAAGATTGAAATAGTTGCAAGGAACATGTGCAAGGAGTCGCCGCCGACTGACCAAGGTGGGCTGGAGGGGGGAATGAGGGTCTTAGATTCACCAATGGAAGTTGGATTACCCATATATGATATAAACCCCCCACAAAATAAGTGCCATTCAGGAAGGCATAGATCCTAACACTGGGGTTGAAGTAAGTAATCTCTCTCCACCTACACTAGCGGGAGATGAGGCACTGCTTAAACATATCCAGAAACATGTGCCCAAAGTAAGAATACTCACCAGCCTGCTGACCCTCTGTTTCCACCCCCCCGCGGCCCTAAAATAGCCAGGGGATCCAGGGTTAAGATGTTAACTGTCAATAATGGCAGGCCCACGGTTCCCAGGGGCGTAGAGAGTCACTCTACCTCCATAAGGTCCCCAAACTAGCCCAAAACTATCACTAGCCTAGTGAAGCACTTCCAAATAAATGAACTCACTGGATCCGGGTGGTGAGGGGTTGCCTATTCATCACACAGGAGCAAATCTTGCACTGTACCAGGATCCATCGCCATGGAAGCAATGCATCTGATTCTGTTAGAATTGACTTTAGAGATGAGGGTATGGTTGAGCGTTAATTAAACTTAAACACGCGATGCCAAGCATCACCAAACTGTCGAATTGAACTTAGTCAGCAGCCCAATCAAATCATGCTGCAGAGGACTGTGCTCTCTGGGGCGAAAGTCATCCCGTTTTGGAATAGGCCCCTAGGTGATATTCCATGGCCCAGAACCTCAATGTTTATTGTCCACTAATAGTAGTATTGTATTACGATGCCCCACATCAAGCTGTTTCTTTTATGAGCCTACCCTCTTATGATATGGCATTCATAACGCACCTATACACAAGTGTTTCAAGGCGCAACGAGCTAAGGGAGAGGAAACAGATGGAGGACTAAGACAATGATATTACTAGGCCTAGTGACATTGAGATTGCGCAAGTGCAGGGGAAAGGGGAGGGGGGGAAAAGTGCTAGGGGTGGGGAAGGATGAGCAAGTGCCGGACATGGGATCTGTAGGTAAGGGGATTGTAGGGTGCAGATACAGACACAGACCCAAGTGCAGGGGTTGCCAGGAGGCAGTACGGGTGTGCAACTGGACGGGCAGGGACCTGGGCCCGAATTCAGAGGGTAGCCTGGTGACCAGTGCAGTATCAGACAGGAGATCAGCAGGGGAGCGGAAGGCAGAAGCAAAGAGGAAGGTCTTGAGGTGCTTCTGGAACGAGAGATGGTTCTCAAGTTCCAGAGAGGCAGGGAGGGCTGTTCGAGAGGGAGGCACCAGCCGGAAAAAGAGATCTACCCCCAAACTCGTTGCTTGGAGAAGCGACTGACCCTGAGGGAGTTTGGAGGTAGAGGAGCGAAGAGCTAGAGTAGCAAGATATTTCCAAAGAGAGAGTTGGAGGTATTGCGGTCCCAGACCCCAGAAGGCCTTGTGGACAACGCAGAGGGTCTTGATCCTTGCAGCCACTGGGAGCCAATGGAGAGATACGATCCCTGGGCTTGAGGCCAAGGACAAGTCTCGCATTCCTGTTCTGGATGCGTTGTAGAGGGCGGATGGTAGAGGCAGGCAGATTTAGAAAACGGCTGTTGCAGTAGTCTAGCCTAGAGAGAACCAGAGCTCTGCAGACTGTGAGCTTCTGGGGGAAGGTGAGGAAAGGAATAATACCTCTGAGGAGTTTCAGTTGGTAGTTTCACTTCTTAGAGATGTCAGAAATGTGAGGAGAGTGTGGAGTCGAAGATGACCCAGAGGTGGGAGCAGGAAGAGGGCCAAGGGAGGCCAGCCAGAGAGTGATAGGAACGGAAGGTGCAGCTGTGCTGATGAGGATCTCCATCTTACAGAGATCATTGCTGGCTCACCACTCCTGGATTGCAGACAGACAATCCGAGATGAGAGAGGGAGAAGAGGCGGCAGGGGGGGAGTCTGAAAACGAGCTGGGAGTCATTTGCATAGCACTGAAAGTTTAAGCAGAGAGCATCAATGCAGTGGGCGAGAGGTGCCAGGTATTGGTTGAACAGCCAGGGAGAAAAGTTTGACCCCTGGGGAACACCACAGATGGAGGAGAGCAAGGAACCAAGTTGGACCTGGGAGGGTCAGTCCGAGAGGAGAGGTCAGCCAGAGAGGAAAGGGGTCAGCCAGGCCAGGGCCTGATCAGTGATACCCAGATTATCATGGAGCCGGTTGAGCAGGAGGGCATGGTTGACCCTGTCAAAAAACCGAAGAGAGATAGAGTTGGATGAAGACAGAGGGGTGATTAGCATCAAAGTTGGAGAGCAGGTCTTCACGGATGTTCGGGAGAGCATTTTCCATGCTTCTGGTTGCTCTGAAGCCAGATCGATGGTCATGGAGACAACCAACAGATTCAGTGTGAAGATTAAGAAGGGAGATGGCCAGCTTTTCCAAGAATTTGCCCAGAAAGGGAGTGATGGAGATCGGGCGATAGTTAGCCAGGCAGGAGTGGTTGGCTGAGGGTTTCTTGAGAAGTGTGCACAAGGGAGTACTTATGGGGACAAGGGAAGGTTCCAGTCGAAAAAGATTGATTGCAGAAGTCGGCCAAGGCTGGAGCGATGGTGTCAATGTGGTCCTTGATGGTTTTGGAAGCCCAGGGAAGAACCTGTTTTGACGAGACCTTCATAGTTTCGACTTGTCTAGAAGCCTTGTCAGTTGTGAACAGAGGAAAGGCCGAGATGGGGGAGGAGAGGTGATTGCAGGGGGGCTGGAGGTAGAGGAGAGAGTAGAGGGAGATGGAGAAGAGGACGAGAGGGTGGACAGAATATCCTGGGTTTTAAAGATGAAATGAGAATCCAGGGCCATGCAGAGGGCCTGGGAGGGGACAGGAAAAGTAGAGGCTGCAGCAGGATTGGCCAGCTCCTTGCAGATTTTAAGAGTTAGACCGAGTTGTAGATGCCACAGAGACGCAGGCTTAGATGTGAACTCTCTTCTAAGTGAGGACAGAGAGACGGTATTGCCTTTGGAGCAGGGGGCAGGCCAGTTTGTCAGAGGATGCACAAGATGCCAGCCATTTCATCTCAGCCACACTACACTTGTGTTTAAGGGTGACGAGGTCTGAGTGGTGCCAGGAGTTTCACTTGGCTTTGGGCTTCAAGCGGATCCTCATGACAGGGGCAAGTACATAAAGAGTATCAAAGATTGAAGAGTGGAGCATGGAAAGGCCTGTTAGGATGTGAGTCAGCCAGAGGTGGAGGAGGGGGAGAGAAAGTGGCGGTGAAAGCCTCAACTGACACACGCTTCATGGGGCGGATGACCGAGAAGGCGGGTGGCAGCGTGTGGGTTGGCTCGGCCTGACGGGTAGAGAGATGAGATGAGATGAGATGAGAGGAGAAAGTGATCACTCCAGGAGAGAGGAGTGGTGAGCGGGTTAGAGAGGGGGAGGTCTGAGGAGATCAGAGCATCCAGCGTGTTCCCTGAAGAGTCAGTCGGGCCAGAGGGAAGAATAGAAAGAGAGAGAGAGAGTCACAGATCGTGATAGAGTCCAGAGGAGGGACCGGAAGCAGCATCCAGGTGGCTGTTGAAGTCTCCAAGGAGGAGTTGAGAGGAGGAGAGGTCTGCCCACTCAGAGGAAGGAGGTGGTCAGACCAGGTGGCCGGTAGATATTAGCCACAGTGAGAGAGTGAGCCTACAAACAAGGCATTCAAAAGAGGAGTAGGCCTGCATAGGAATGATAGAGGCAGGAGTACACTGCGGGAAGACCATGGTTACACCCCCACCTGAACGGTTGGATCTGGGCACAGAGAGGATCTTGTAGCCATCAGGGAGGAGAGTGTCGAAGCTTGTGACAGAGCTGACCTTGAACCATGTCTCTGTGAGACAAGGCATCAAGGTTGAGTTCTTCCAGGAGACGGCAGATGTCAGAAAAGTGTTCGACAGCTGAGCCAGAGTTTGAGTGGCAATATGGAGAAGGTTGACACCCTTGAAAGACTTCCAGGAAGGTATACAAGTCAGGTGTAGCAGGAGCCAGAGGGAGGGCAGAAGAGGGCAGGGTAGCCAAGGAGGAGGATGAGGTCACCAGAGAGGTGGCAGAGGGGGGAAGGCAAGGAAGCAGAAGAAGGGACAGCAGGAGAATAAAGGTAATTGATAAGGCATGGGAAGCGTCTATCGAAGAGTTGTAGGTTGGCGGCCTGAGGGCCTTGGACCAAGACCGTGTCATTCAGGTGAACATTAATGACGACCTTAGAGGAGTGGAAGGGAGCCAGGAGGGTCTCCCACTGGGTGCCAGCATTAATGGGAGAGAAAGAAAAAGTAGAGAGCACACCAACCATATGAGGAGGCCATAGGTCTGGCGAAGGAACGACAAAGAGGATGTCGTTGAGGATCTGTCTGGAGGAAGCACTGGTATAGCTATCAGCGATAGGGAGGCCTGAGTTGGAGACCAGGATATCCTTTTTGAACTTCTTCCTACCAGACTTAATGAGAAGGGCAGGATAGTCAATAGAGAAGTAGTTAGAGAAGATAGGTGAAACAGACAGCACCATAGAGGAGGTGGGAGAACGAGTGAGGAGGGAGGGTAGAGGTGCGGAGTGGCGAAAAAAAAAGTGAGAGGGGGGAGGTAATGGCGGCTGACACAAGGGTGGGGGGTGCAAGCAGACGAAACGGGACAAGAACAAGAAGTGACTAATGACACTGAATGAGACGACAAGCTCGGAAAGAAGAGCACAGTGCCACACACGGCAGTGAGGTGAACATCAATCTGGTTACCAGGGCATCAAGAACAGAGCAGTCGCCGAATGAAAACTTAGACTAGGGAAGAGCACAGCCAAACTAGGAGCAATGCACAGTGAAACAAAGCAGTCGGTGAAGAAAACGTAGAAGAAGGAAGAGTGCAACAGAACACAGAGCAATACACCAAAGGACAGGGAAGCAGCTGGAAGGAGAGATAGGGCAGGGGAAGGCAAGGGTGAAGATCCTCAGGGGAGCAAGAATGCTTGGGGCGCGTTTGGGCTTGTGAGCTGGGAAGGGAGGGTGCGCGGCACACGCGATCGGGAGTTGCGAGGGAACAAACGGGTTGGGACGTGCTGCTGAGAACAAGCCAAAGATGGGGAGTGCGAGGAACCCTCGCGATCAAGGATTGCGAGTGAACACACAGCTAAGGACGTGCAGGCGTGAGCGTGGCGAGGATGGAAGGGGGAGGAGGGACACGCAATCATGGAATGCACCGGACCACGTGGGCAGTGGACGCGCAGAAGCAAGCGTAGCAGAGGATGTAAAGGGCGCTGAGGCAAACCCGACCGAAGATTGCGAGGGTCCACGCAAGTCGGGGATGTGCAGCGCGAGTGCGGTCAAAGGATGGAAGTGGCGCGGACGTCCACACGCTCAAAGAATGCCAGGGCCACGCAGGGAGAGGGTGAGGGGGGGGGCAGGGGGAGTAGGATGTAAGGGCCGAGAGGGGAACTCGAGGAAGGGTCTGAGGGGACATCACAGGGGAAGAGGGCGCACCAAGCAAGGGGCAGAGGCGCAGGATGCAAGGTTAGTGGGGGGAACAGTCAGGGGGGAGGTGCAGTCAGAAGGCCTAAGAAGTGCAGAGCAAGCAAACTCCCCAACCTCCTACCTGGTGGCTGCAGACAGCAGGGTGAATCGTCCGCACCGCAGACCCCTTCGTTGTCAAACACCTGCGACGTTCATCACCGCGGCCTTGTTCTGCGAGGGCTTTGCCACAGAGGGTCTGAACCTCAGATTTGATGGGCTCGGTAGCGTGGACGTAACCAACGTGGGCCATAATTGAGTATTAATTTAGAAAAACATCCCCAATCTAATGTTGTTCCCTTTGGAAAATGTATGTGCAATGTTTTAGATTTGTGTGATTTGACATTTTCTTATTTGTTGTGAAAACTTTTATGGCTTATGCCAAAATAAAGTTACAAAAGATAAAAATGTGCAATTATTTAACAACACTTCACCAAGTGATAATTTCCTCTTTCTATGATGTGGAGTCCTTCTGTTAAAGCTGTGGTGATATTCCCCATGGTTTTCTTCCGTAGTTTGCAAGGATGCCAATGATTGAACCAGCTAACATGCCCTGTTTTTGGTGGAGATATTTGAATGTTGACAAAACCGATAAAAGCCTTTTTATTATGTTTATCTTTACAGGTCAAGCAGCTGCGTAATCGAGCAGAAGAGGATGCCCGTCTGATTCACATGAGCATACAGCTGGGGAATGATCCACCTCCATCATTGCGCAGGGACCTAGAACACCTTATGTTTTTGGTAAGAAAGAGCACTGGTTTGGATTCTGCAGTGACTTCTTCAGGTTCCTGAAGGATGGGAAATGAATACCAAGTCAAACTAAAGCACTCCCTTCTGATGTATATTAGGAGTACACTACAAATGGTGTTTAGCATGATTTGTGGTGTCTTTTTTCTTTTTTTTTTTTTTTTTTTTACCAGAACCCATTTTCTTATACTGGTGGAAAGCAATTTTGACAAGTTCACACTCTGGCCTGCTTATAGAAGGCTACTGTCTGTGGTTGGAGAATGCATTGAATGCCCAATCCTATTTGCGTGCAGCCGAATAATCACTGAAGGGTCGAAATGCATAGGAGCTAGAGCTATTTAGCCCATATCTAATGCTTTGTAGGTTATATTATTTGTTAAAAATGTAGTCATGGGTGCCCCTCCGAGAACGAACATGGCAATAATGGCCTGTTCTATGGGATGGTACCCACTCTAGAGTCTGCAGCCACATTTGAGCTCACTATACCTTTCACAGAAGTGACATTTCCATTTGCATATCAGTCTTTGTCCCACCCAAATGGGCTGTCCAGCACTGAAATTCTGTGGCAATTAACGTTTAGTCACCCTAAGTGTCCTAGGGTCAGGACTCTAGAGTGGGTACCATCCCATAGAAGAAGCCATTATTGCCATGTTCGTTCTCAGAGGGGTGCCCATGACTAATTTGTTTATATTATTTAACAAGCTGTACTCTTGTGCTTTTCACTTCTCACAAGGCTGATGTGATTGAAGGGTATGATCTCTTCTTTTAATGATAGATAACAGGTTTGTACATTAGTCTTGTGTTTTAAAGGGAAAACGCAATTACCCTGCAACTGATGAAGCAAAAATGTCAGATAAATTGTCTAATTTAGTATTTTATGGTGCTGTCAGAAAAAATAAATTACAGTACAGAGCAGCTGAAAACCATTTTACTTTTTCTGTGCAATTGTTTGAAAACATGCCTATCTTAATATTATATCGCCAATTTGTCTGTTGAATGTATTTATGAGCATGTTTCCCCACATGATTGTTATAAATGGTTGCTCTGTGGGAAGTTATAATAAAGGGGCATTTTCAAATTTACCAACCTGTTTTGGTGAAGAACAGAAATTAGGGATTACATGTAGTCAGAATTATGTAAATCAGCGACTTAAGACCCTGCATTTATCTCCACATAATCAGTCTGCTTCTGTGGAAGATGATGCCTAATGAGATCATTTCATCAGTACTATTTTCTACTAATCATAAAGTGCAACCTAAAGAAATTGAAGGCTAATTTCCTGCCCTAGACATACTGTTTGTCAGTGTAGCCTATGTCTGTCTTCAAAAGCCTTAAATTTACAGTGCCTTCTATCACTCAGGTTGCCGAATTATACCGCAAGGATCCCTTTAACCTGGAGCTTGGCTTAGAGTACTGGTGTCCCTCGGAGCCCCTGCAAAACTCCACCCTAATGGGTTCTTACATTGGAGTGGCACACCAACGGCCACCACAGCGTCAGGTGATTATTTTTTTTCTGGTGTCTTCTGTTTGTCTAGGAAACTATAGTTTTGCAGCTATTCTTCTTGTCCCCGGGTTGCGGGTGGAAGTGGCAGATTCTGTACATACATAGTTATGATTTCAAATGGAGATTTCCACTCATGACCGAGCTTTGTTCTTTTAATGCTGTCGCAGGTATGTACAAACGTATATGTGGTTTTGGCAGGTATGTAAAACATGTACATGTCTGTTGGCGTTAGTGGGCAGTCTCTGACCTTAGCAGGGTCACCACCAGTATCTGTGACCCTTCCTTAGAGGTTTTGCCCAACACAGGGTAAAATATCTACAACTCTTCTTTGTTGGCTCTTGGGAAATCTCAGGGCTGGTTTTCCATGAACCAAGGCTGTTCTTTCCGATCGATGAATACATCTCACAGCAGATTGGGTGTATGGGATCCCAATGCTATAGTTCTTAAGTTGAACATAGGCCAGGCTACGTGAAACCTGCGTTGAGAATGTTTCAACTCTTTCCAATGAGACCTGTCATTTTCTGGCCAGCTGAAAGTTTCTGGTTACTGGAGTGCAACTTCATTGGGCTCATTCTGGTGGCAGTTCCAGGGATCTTGATGGTCCACAGATGCCTCGGGAAGCAACAGAAACTGTCTGAGAAGGTGTGTAAAGGACACTGGTAGGTTCTTGCTGACTTCTTTATTAAGCACTCTTGGTTGTTGGTGGATCAGCTCTTCCTTTATTGTGATCCTCATTTTTACGTATTCTTGCCTGGATATGGATGGGGAGAAAGTCTTCCAGTTGCCAGTTGACTTTCTACTCGGCTCTTCTAATAGCCCCACTGGCGTAGGGAGCCCTCAGATCGGAAGTCCTCCTCCGGAAAAAAGTGTTAACTCTAGTCACCTATTGTTTCAGCCTCTTCCTCTTTTATACTCTGTTGCACCGACTCCCCCAATCCCTGCTGTAAGCAGTTCATTTTGATTGTGAGGTTGTTGTGACTGGGATCCTGCCGATCCTTTGTTGGCAGCAGCAAACACTCCTGTTTCCTGTTCTGGGGTAAGGGTGGTTTCAAGCCCACCCCTTAACCGTTGCGACCGCTAACACTGCTGGTTATTTCTGAGGCATCCACATTGCCGAGTTGTATCGGTAAGTCTTTGTGTGTTTGTTCTCTTTCATGGTCATCCTGTTGTGCGTCTCCAGTATCCAACTGACTTTTCCCATGTTTGTTCTGGTTATCTTTGTTGTTCGATGATTTGTCTCTGTGTGTATATGGCTGCTAGTCTCCATCTCTTTGTTCGTCCCTTTGTTGCTCTTTTCCAGTACATTGGGTATTTCGCGTCGGATATACTGCTCGGGTGTTAGTCTTTTTTCTCTCATAGCGGACTGTCTTTGAGAAAGTGGTCGTATTGTAAAGGGGCTGGGGGGGGGGCTAGAGTGCCAACATATCCGACCTGGTAGGATGGGGTAAAGATGTTAAGGGGATGCTGCGTGTTAGGCAAGATTGTATGCATTACCCTTTGGGTGCACTATAACAACCCTGACCTACTGGCTATATGAACCCAACTTTTGGTAAAAGTCTGTACTACATGGGTTGAGCAGCCAGGCTTATCTCAAGAGGGGTCAATTGAATTGAATTGATATTTTATTTCTATTGCGCTCGTACACAAGTGTTTCAGAGCGCGGCAAGGGAGGGGACAGGGGAGAACAAAACAACGATCTTGATAGGCCGTGATATTAACGTGCATGTGCATGGGGGGGGCGGGAGGGGCATGGAAGGGGAAGAAGTGAAAGTGCGGAGCAAAGGAGAAACAGATAAATAATAAATAAGAAAAGCAACAAACAGTGGTAGTACATCCAGCAAGTGGCAAGTGCTGGGTTTAAGGCAGCCGACGGGGTAGGTCTTGATAAGTGCAGGAAGAAAAAAGGGGGGCTGTATGGGTACAGATACAGACCCCAGTGCAATGGGTGGCCCGGAGGCAGTGCGGGAGGGTGATCAAGTACCTGGTCCCGGAGGACACAGGGTGGACCGGTGCATAGTGCCAAGAGAGAAGAGATCAGCAGGGGAGAGGCGGAGCAAAGGCAGAAGCAAAGAGGAAGGTCTTTAGGTGCTTCCGGAACCGGAGATGGTTCTCCTCAAATTTTAGAGTGCCAAGGAGGCTGTTCCAGAAGGAGGCCCCAGCCGAAGACGGAGATCAACCACCAGCACGTTTCTTTGAAAAACGACTGACCCTGAGGGAGTTGGAGGTAGAGGAGTGAAGAGCTCGAGAAAGGGGAGGTATTTTAGGATGGTTAGCTGAAGATATTTTGGACCCAGGCCCCAGAAATCCTTGTGGACAATGCAGAGGGTTTTGAATGTAATCCTTGCATCCACTGGGAGCCAATGGAGAGATTTCAGAGCTGGAGAGATACGATCCCAGGGCTGAAGGCCAAGGACAAGTCTCGCAATCCTGTTCTGGATTAGTTGCAGAGGGCGGAGAGTAGTGGAAGGTAGATTTAGAAAGAGGCTGTTACAATAGTCCAACCTAGAGAGAACCCGAACTTGGGAAACAGTGCGCTTCTGGGGGAAGGAGAGGAAAGGCAGAGTACCTCTGAGGAGGTGCAATAGGAAGTTTGACTTTTTAGAGACATCAGAGATGTGGGCAGAGAAGGAAAGTGTGGAATCAAACATGACCGTGAGGTTCTTAGCCTCGCAGGTGGAGGGAGGAGGAGGGTTAAGGGAGGCCGGCCAGAGAGTGAGGGCAAAGGATGGTGAAGGTGTGCCAATGAGGAGGAGCTCTGTCTTGATGGCATTCAGACAAAGATCATTGGCAGCACACCAATTTTGAATGGCAGTTAGACAATCAGAGATGAGAGAGGGAGAGGAGGTAGCCGAGGGCAGCCTGAAAATGAGTTGTCATCAGCATAGCACTGGAAATTTGAGCAGAAAATGGCAATGCAGTGGCCGAGAGTTGCCGGGTATTGGTTGAAATGCCGGGGCGAGAGGTTAGACCCTGGGGGACACCACATGTAGAGAGGAAGATGGATGATAGGAAGGACCCAAGTTGGACCTGGAAGGGTTGATCAGAGAGGAAAGGTTATCACAGACACGGTTGAGCAGGATGGTATGGTTGACTGTGTCGAAGTCAGAAAAGAGATAGAGCAGGATGAGGAGAGAGGGAATGTTAGAGGCAATGTTGGCGAGCAGATCTTCACGGATGTTAAGGAGAGCAGTTTCTGTGCTTCCCGGAGCTCTGAAGCCAGACTAATGGTCATAGAGACAGCCAACAGAATCGGAATGAAGGTTAAGCTGAGAGATGGCCAGCTTTTCCAGGCATTTGCTCAGAAAGGTAGTAATGGAAATTGGGCGATAGTTAGCAGTACAGGAAGGATCAGCTGTGGGTTTCTTGAGGAGGATGCACAAAGGAGCGCTTCAGAGGGGAGGTGAAGGATCCTGAGGCAAAGGAATGGTTGTAAAAATCAGCAAGTGCTGGAGGGAGGGTGTCAATGTGGTCCTTGATGGTTTTAGAGGATTAGGGATGAACCTGTTTTGACGAGGCTTTCATAGATCGGACTTGTCTAGCAACCTCATCGGGGGAGAAAAGAGGGAAGGACGAGAAGGAGGGTGGGGGGTGGTGAAGGTGGGGTCATCAAGCACAGACTCGGAGGGAAGGGGAGGGGAGGAGAAGGTGGACAGGATGTCCTGAGTTTTAGAGTTAAAGTGAGAGGCAAGGGCATTGCAGAGAGCCTGGGAGGCAAGAGGAGGGGTAGAGACTGCAGCAGTGTTGGCAAGCTCCTTGCAGATTTTAAAATTTTAAAGAGTTCAGCCGAGTTGTTTGATGCCACAGAGACACAGGCTTGAATGTGGACTCTCTTCTTGGTGCGGGCAGAGAGTCAGTATTTCCTTTGGAGCAGGCGACAGGCCAGTTTATCAGGGGATGAGCAAGAAGCCCTCCATTTCCTCTCAGCCACCTTACACTTACGTTTAAGTGTAGCTATGTCGGAGTCATACCAGGAATTGTACTTGACTTTGGACTTCAAGCGGATCCTCATGACAGGGGCAAGAGCATCAAGAGTATCAGAAATTGAAGAGTAGAGTACGGACAGGGCTGTGTCCGGGTGTTAGCCAGAGGAGGAAGAGTGGGGGGGGGAGAGAAGGTGGCAGCGAAAGCCTCAACTGACACATGCTTCATAGGTCGGATGTCCGAGAATGTAGGTGGCAGTTTTGGGGTGGGCTTGGCTAGGGGTGGGGGGAGAGAGTGAGAGATTGGAGGAGAGGAGTCAATGGTCACTTCAGAAGAGAGGAGTGGTGAGTGGGAGGCCAGAGGAGATCAGGACATCAAGTGTGTGTCCTGCAGAGTGCGTAGGGCCAGACGGAGGGGGAAAGGGGAATCACAGAGGTCGGGAAAGAGCAGAGATTAGGGACAGGGAGAATTGAGGTGGCTGTTGAGGTCACCAAGGAGGAGTAGTTGAGTGTTGAGGCCAGGAGGGGGGAGGAGAGGTCAGCCCACTCAGAGAGAAGAGGTGTTTTGACCAGGGGGCCGCCTGTAGAGAGTGACTAGGAGAGATTGAGAGCCTGCAGACAAGGCTTTCGAAAGAGGAGTAGATTTGAGTGGGAATGATAGTGACAGGAATCCACTCAGGAAAGATCAGGGCTACACCCCCTCCAGGCCAAGTGGAACTGGGTGCGGAGAGGTTCTTGTAGCCATCAGGGAGGAGAGTGTCAAAGCTGGTGACAGAGCTGGTCGTGAACCATGTCCCTGTAAGACCAAGGACATCAAGGTCCAGTTCTTCAAGGAGGTGGCAGATGTCAGAGGAGTGTTTGACAGCAGAGCGTCAAAGCGAGTTGAGAGTGATGAGATGAAGGTTGCTGGCCTTAAAGACTTTCCGGGGAGGGGAACAAATCAGAGGTACGCCCTTCGTAGTAGTGCAGGTAGTCTGAAGAGGGGCAGAGGAGGGAAAAGTGGGCAAGGTAGCCGAGGAATGAGAGGAGGGGACATCTGGAGCTGAAAGGAAGTTGATGAGGCGCAGGAACCACCTATCGAAGAGGAGGATATTGGCCTGAGGACCTTGCACCATGACAGTGCCATTAAGGTAGACCTTGAGGATGACTCTGGAGGAGTCAAAGGAAGCCATGGGGACTTCCCAATGAGTGCCACCATTTCTGGGAGAGGAGGAGAGAGCACAGAGATCATATGAGGGGTCCATAGATCCGGCGAAGGAACAAAGAGTATGTCGGTGAGGGTATGTCTGGAAGAGGTGCTGGTATAGGTATCAGCAATAGGGAGACCAGGGTTGGATGCCAAGATATCCTTTTTAAATGTCTTCTTACCAGACTTATTGAGAAGGGAAGGATAGTTGATAGAGAAGCAGTTGGACTAGATGGGAGAAACAGAGAGGAGGCAGAGGGAGGAGAAAGCAAATGCAGCAGTATTGAATAGTCACTGGGCTATCGGGTTACAATCAATGGCCAAAGTTAAATGCAAAATACACCCAAGTTCAGTTAAGAGGGGCCAGGTAGTTAACAAATTGATAGTGGGCATCAGATGGTAAAGGCGAGTACAGAACAGTTTCAAAAGGATACATAACTGGGAGAGCTGAGAGTACCTGCTGAGTACCCTTTAACCCCTTAAGTGCCAAGGACGAGATAGCTCATCCTTTTTGGTACCTTGCCAAGCAGGGATCTCTCAAAACTGTAATCCAACCCCTGGGCTATGTGAGTGGGAGGTCCCCCCTCACTGCCAGGGGGCTGGATTACCTTCAGTTTCACGTCGGCGTGCGTAATGCACACCGGCGTGAAAGTAATTTCACTGCTGCAGCCATTTTGGGCTGCTGCGGTGAAGAGAGATGGTGAGTGCCCTTCTCCCTCTGCCCCTATCTCCGGCTGTATTTCAAGCCGGAGATTCTCCCCTTTCCAACGACGCCCTTTGTGTAAGCATTGCTGCTCACGGATCGGGCGCAGATCGCTCGATCCGTGGGCAGCAATGCCATAGACACCAGGTATGTCTTTTGAGTATAGGGGAGGGGGGGGCTGCTTACTAGGTAAGCGGCCCCCTCCCCCTCAGGCCCCAAAGCATGGGGCCCCCATGTATGGAGACCCCTGGGGGCAGATGGGTGACCATCTGCCCCCAGCGGTGGGGGCATATGAAAAAAAATAGAACACAATGGGAAGGGGTTTGGGGACCACTAGCCACCACAGAATTTTCTTTTAGGACATGAAAGGGTGGTGGCCCTCTCCCTCCCACCCCAAGTGGAAAGGGGGGGACCCTTGTCACCCCCCTGAGGGGTATATTTCTCAACCCAGGCAGGAGTACATGAGGTGGGGGGGGGGGCACCAGGAAAGTGTGGGCAGGCCCCTCAAATGATGGGGCCTGCAGGGTATGGCCCCCTGGGTTAGATGGGAGCCCATATGCCCCTAGGGAATGGGGCCAAAGAAAATTAAAAAAAATTGTTATGGCTGGTGTTGGGGGGAGTGTCCCCTCCAGTCCTCCCACCGCCCCCCCCCCACCCACTGGACAACCAGGGATTTTTTTTTTTATGGAAAGGGGTTGTATTCCTCCCCTACCACCCCTCCCCCTTTCCCCAAAATGGACTTGGGGTTGTGTCATGAAGTTATCTGCTCTTAGGAAGGGGCATGTATCCCCAGGGAGGGCTGAATGAGATGCCCCCCCCCCTGAGTTTGGTGTGTGGGGAGAGGGTCAGCCTCATAACATTAGAAAATTACCTGGCGGTTTAGGGTGCCCCTCAGTCCCCCCTAAAATGCAGTCTGCCATTTTCAATTTTTTTCTTTGTTTACTCAACTTGCCTTGGCGCAGAGAGGCACATTGGTTTGCCAATCTGGCCCCAGGGTGCCCGAACCTTACTGCCTCACCCACTGGGGGGGTCTGCCCCACAATTTTTGGTGGCCCTCTCCCCCCACCCTAAATTGGGGGGGTGTACCTCACACAGCAGTTTGTAGGAGGCCCAGGGAGGCCTTCATGAGGTGCCCCCGCCACCCATTTGGGGTGAGGGGGGACAGGGCCACCAAAAATTGTATGACAGGCCCCCCACTGGGTGGGACAGGAAGGCTTGGGCAACCTGGGGCCAGATTGGCCCGGTATTGGGCCCATCTGCGCCAAGAGGAGTTGGGTTACCAAAGGAAAAAAGTGAAAATGGTAGACTGCATTTTAGGGGGGGCTGTGGGACACCCCAAAAGGACAGGGAATTTTGTAATGGGAAGGGGTGGTGCCCCCCCAATGGAGTGGGGGCCATGTCATTCAGCCCTCCTTGGGGGCAGATATCTGCCCGTAGGAAGGGGCAAATGGGTTTTCACTGGGGTGCGGTGAGGTTCAGTAGACCACCAGAGATGGCTTGCAAGGGGGGGGGGGCATGCTTGGAAAGTATTGATTTGTTTTTGCTGGTGTGACCGTAGGTAACACATGTTTTTTGTTTTGTTTACAGCTTTTTCTACACGAGTAGCTACAACGTTATTTGAGTACTGTTTTTCCTTTTTCTATGGTTAGGGCCCACTGTCATTGGGGTGGGTGAGACTGGGGCTGGATTGTTCGTGGTGTGGGTGGGAATGGGCCATCTGGGCAAATACTTTGGTGGGCTGGGACACAATTGCAGAGGCAGGCCACAAATTGCCCCCCATGCCAGCAGAACATTGGTGTTTCCCTGAGAGTGGATGCCTCCCATGTGGGTTGTCAGTCTGCAAGCTCTGGCTGTGCTACATTACAGGTGTCACCTCTGGGGTGGAATGGGGATCCTGCCGGGGATCCCTGGAGTTGCCGCTGTGCTTAGGGGACGGTACACCCACATGGTGCATGGATGTCCAAGGCCGGGGACATCGCCTCCAACCGTCCTGGAGTTGCGGCTGGGCTGCATTACAGCTTTTCCCTTCGGGGAGGTATTGACACACTGCCGGGGAGAAGCTGTAATAACTCCGGCCAGCCAGAGCTCCAGCAAAGTCGGCGGTAATATCCCTGGCCTTGGGTACCCTTCTCCCATGTGGGTCTTTGGCGTGGCTTGTGGTTAATACATTCTAAGGAGATTTGCGCAAGTCTGACATCTTTGGATTCCCACAGGTGTCTTCTTTTAAAAAATGCATGGAGTTCCCTGTTTTCTTTGCTGGCTTCGACAACCTGGTCCCAAATCTGTAGGTTGTCTCCCCAAACCCTTTGGGGGTTACAAGTGGTGTAGCCTTTTTCCGTTTGCACCCCAGTAGGTGTACCCACACATGTGCGGTACCGTTTTCGCCGGTACACCTGTGGGAATGCTGGAAGGTATGACATCTGTTGTTGGCGACGTGTTTCGGTGAGTGGACGGAGGGAAATGTCTCTGAAATTGGCTGGAAATAAAGACAATTTTCAGACATTTCGCTCTGGCGACCCACTGAAACACAGCAACAGCACATGGCCTACCTTCCCGCGTCCCCACACGTGTCCCGATGAAAACGCTACTGCACATGTGTGGGTGCACCTACCAGGGTGCAAATGGAAAAAGGCTACACCACTTGTAAACCCCAAAGGGTTTGGGGAGACAACCTACAGATTTGGGCCTAGGGTGTTCGAAGCAAACGAGGAAAACGCGGAACCCCAGGCATTTCCCAAAAGAGGACACCCGTGCAAATCCACAGAGGTCTGACTTGCGCGAATCGGCCCAGAAATTATTACCCAGAACCCCTGGCAAAGTCCAAATCTTAGATAAAAAACACAATTTCTGCACATTTTACTCTGGTCACCTACAGAAACACGCGGCCAACAACACATGGCCTACCGTCCTGCGTTCCCACAGATGTCCCAATGAAAACGGTACCTCAAATGTGTGGGTGCAGCTACCGGGCCGCAAAGGGCAAAGCCAAAAACACAGTTAACCCAGAGCAGGATTGCAAGATTTTGACTCGTGTGCACACCATACAGATTCGAGCCTAGGGTGTCCAAGCCACCAAGCGAAACTGGGAACACCATACATTTCTGAAAAGAGAACGCGTGTGGGAATGCAGAGGTCTGACTTGGGCAAAGCGGCCCAGAATGTACTACCCACAATCCCCGACAGTTTGATATTTGGTTGGGAAAAAGACACAATGTTCACTTTGCCGCGCTTTCTGGGTAATACATTCTTGGCCGATTTGTGCAAGTCAGACCTCTGCGGATTCCCACAGGTGTCTTCTTTTCAGAAATGCATGGGGTTCCCTGTTTTCCTTGGTGGCGTGGACACCCTAGGCCCATATCTGTATGGTGCACCCTTCCACGAAATTCATCAAATTCTGCTGCCGGAAAAGACTTGGGGTTAGCTGAGTTTTTGGCTCTCCCCTTTGCCACCCGGTAGGTGCACCCACACATGTGAGGTACCGTTTTCGTCAGGACACCTGTGGGAACGCGGGAAGGTGTGACATTTGTTGTTTTGCGTGGTTTTCATATCGTTTCGATCAATTTGTTGCTGCCCTTTGTCACATAACCCTTTCATTTCCCAAATGTGACCTTCAGTTAGTCGCTGCTTTAGGCACCATACACTTTTGTAAACTGCACAAGTCAGCTACCCTTGAAAAGCTCTGCCTGTGGTCTTTCAAAAAATGTATGCTTGCCCTTCCTCACCACCTTGGTTTTGCTGTTTTACGCATGCTAAATATGTCTGTTCAGGCCGTAAGCATAAAACTCCTGCGTACCATGGCTCCGATTCTTGGCTTATGGTATTGCTCGTTTGTGAAACATCACAAAAAATGTATTTCCTAACTGCAAGAGTCGGGAATGTAGCAGAGCATTGTTTTTCTCAAAATTCATAGAAGCCATTGCTGTACAAGGCCAACCATGTCAACCACATATACTTTTTTTCGGTCATTTTTTTTGCTTTTTCCCCAAATAATGGAATTTTCCCCTACATAGGTGTTGCCTGACCTGCGTAAATCACCCCTTCCTAAACTTGGAATTTTGTCTACTTTTAAAAAATGTATGCTTTTGTGTCCTCCAGTTCGGCTTTCCTACCCTTTACTTCCATTCCGTCCACGCATGTCCAATTCGCAAAAATGGCCAAAATCGCCTACCTCCCACAAAACGGTTGATAACCACATCAAAATAATTTTCTTTCGTTTCCACTGAACCTGTTCTTGAAAGCCAGGAAATTGAGGAATTCAGCACAGCAAACCATTTATTCCTAGCTCTTACAAGGAAAGAACAGGCTTCTTTGTACATCATTTTATTCGCATTTTTTGAAAAACCCCAAAATGTTCGTCCTTTTTGCTTAATTTCTCTCCCCCCCCCTCCCTACAGCAACCAAGGCATTGAATGGCGACATACCGAAATCACCAAAAAAGGCCTTGGCACTGGGGGGGAAAAACCCAAGGGTTAATGTTTTTTTTAAATATCCTTTTGTTCGCCAGGAATCTGATCTTGTTTCATGGACAATATTTTAGTGGCTATCGGAACCTGCACTGGGGGGCTTCCTTTTTTTTTTTTTTTTTATATAAAACATTATTATTGTTTATATAAACATAGAGACAAGCAATACAAACATTAAAACATTCATTCACATTCCCTTCCCATCGCTGTTGTGTCCGGGCTTCGACAGCCTCATATCGTCATTATCCTTAATGTCAAGTTCTGTTGTGTCGTGGGTAACAACTTTCAGCAGTACAGAAGTTCCCTAGTCTCCTCCCTCCTCCAATTTGCCCCAAATTTTCGTAGCTTTTGCCGGACAACCCAGTGAGGTATATCTTCGGTCCTCTACAGCCGCACTTATATCGACATCTGCGACCCATTGGGCCAGGACAGGACTTTCGGGTGAGCCCCATTGTTGGGCAATAGTGCGTTTTATCAGGCCAATTGCATTGGTTAAGAATGTTTCCCACCGGTTGGCAGTGTTTTAATCGGAATACCCAATAGTAATAGTTTGGGGGTCTAATGGAACCACTCTTCCCAGAGTGTCCGTTTGTTGCAATACTGTTGCCAGACGTTTTGGATTCGACGGCATTCCCATAGAATGTATATGAAAGTGCCCTCGGCTCCTTGGCATCGCAGGCAGTTCAGGAGCTCGGTTCCATAGGTGTAACTCTACCCTGTTGTAGTAAATTCTATGAAGGATTTTCAATTGTACCAGGCGGAGCCTGGAGATCATTGCTATCTTACGGGGATGCACTAAAGCAATTATCCAATCCTCTGGGTCAAATGCACCTACATCTGTTTCCCACCTCAATTTGAGACTAGCCAGTTGTGCAGTTCCAAAGGCCATTATGGCGTTATATAGGATAGATGTGACTCTGGTGGGTAGGTGTTCGGCTAAAAGGTTGCGTTCTAGAGGTGTACATTCAGGTGCGTCAGTGAGTGCCGGAAGGTGTTTTCGAAGGGCATGGATGGTTTGTATGTAGTGATAATGTTCAGTGACCGGGAGCCCACATTTCTGCTGCAATGTTTCAAATGGGGCAATATTGCCCTCAGTTAATATAGCCCCCACTTTTGTAATGTGGGCATCAACCCAGGTTGGCCATACTTCGAGTTTCCCCATTTTGGTAACTTTGCTGTTCTTCCAGAGGGGTTGCATCTGGGTTATTCTGTTCCCCCATCCAATGTGCCCGTGTGCTGCTATCAAGATTATAGCGATGTGTGTCATCTGTTGAGGGCGGGGGGGGTTCTTAGGAGTGCTTAGTTTAATATAGTGAGTGGTGTCATATCCTGCTGTCCCAGTCTTTCAGCTCTAAGGTGTGGTAGTTCTTGGTTTGCTTGAAACAGGTCAATGATTACTGCCATTTGGCTCGCCCAGTAGTAGGATTGAAGATGCGGTATCCCTATACCCCCTTTCCATATAGATGTTTGTAATATGGAGAGGGCAATGTGTGGTTGTACACCTCCCCATATAAGTTCTCTGAGGAGAACATCTAATCTGTAAAATTACGAGTCGGGGATCCATAGCGGGAGGTTTTCTAAAATGTATAGGAATCGAGGTAACGTCGGCATCTTAGAGTGCAGCTCTACCCATCAGCGTGAGGGGGAGAAGCATCCAGTGACGAAAATCGTTGGAGAAGCGGCAGATAATCGGGTGGAGATTAGAGGGTGTCTAGCTCGAGAGATCTCTCGAGACCTGGATGCCCAAATAACAGAAGCTCTCTCGTTCCACCGGGTATGGGCAGTCCGGTGTGCCCCAAAAATCCAGCAAAGCTGCTGGGAGACTCGCTAGGTTTGGGAAATTAGCCTTATAAGAGAAATATCCCTAACACTCGCCCCCCCCCACCCCCCCGACTAATGGACAGGAGGATT
Source organism: Ambystoma mexicanum (assembly GCF_040938575.1). NCBI lineage: Eukaryota > Metazoa > Chordata > Amphibia > Caudata > Ambystomatidae > Ambystoma > Ambystoma mexicanum. The sequence continues at coordinate 492,729,745 of NC_090936.1, read as the reverse complement.
GAATCCACTCCTGGATGAATCTCATACCTCTAGACTGTTACAAACTCCCTAGAGAGACCATCAGCATTTTGGTGGCGACACCTTGACCTGTGTTCAATGGAAAAATCAAAGGTTTTCCTCTGTAAGCTATATGACCTACAAACCCTTTGAGGAACATCTTCCTTGTTAAATCTGTAGGGGATCTGGTTGACCAGTCCCTCAGAAGTTGGTACAACTACTGAACCTGTGTTAGGCTTTTTCAAGGGGTCCTTATAAAGGATTCCTTTGGATCTAGAGGGGCCTCCCGGGTTCCTCACCACCTCTCGGTTGGGAGCAGTTTGGATCTCAGGCCTCTTGGTTGGAGGGGTTGGGGTTCGGCAAATGTTTGTGCCCTCCCTGACTTATACGTGTAAAAATGAATAAAACAGACACTCCCTGGACAGGGAATAAGGCACAAAAGAGAAGGCTGCGAGAGTTCAAGGAAAAATGTATCTAGATCTCTGAGAGCGCTCTGACCACATCAAGGTTAAAGCACATTTATATAGGCACATTGGCATATTCAATGTATGATGCTACGTTGGACCCGGATTGGTCAGCCCGGGTGGTGTCTTAGGTGTGGGCATCATCTCTTCCTCCGGGTTGGTTGCTTGGTTGGCGGGAGGATTGATGTCAGACATCTGTGCTCCGGATGGGTGAAGGTCAGGTCGCTGTGAAACACGGTGCTCACTATCTAAGCGAAGAAAATAAATTCTAAATAATGCATGCACTAAAGAATGGTTGATCAAAAGTCCCTCAATAGTTTACCATGTCATTGTACAAATCACACAGGTGTCTGTCATGCATAACATTTGGGTTATACAGGTCACAAGTTTACGGGTCTTGACCACTATAATACTCTCATTGAACTGTGGGGTTAATCTCGCAAGAATCTCAGGTATGTGGCATTTGTTAGTATTGAGCACGCTATACTGCAGCAGGGGTCTAATGTTAGTTGAGGGTCTGTTGGGTGGGCTTCATAGCATGGTCAGCGGTCTGGCACATGAAAGGAATATCTTGCAGGGGCACAATGTTAGAATGGCAATATGTTTCAACCGGCGAGGGTAAGAGGGCAAGGACACTTTTGTGGAGATGGACGAGCTGTGTGCTCGGCTCATGTTGGTTCACATGCAGGACTGTGATCTCGGAGGAAAAGAGATGTTACATTTATTATTTGTTGCAAGCGTCTCCGGCTTCAGCGTGAGAATGGAGCTGCAGAGTTTTCCAGTCAGAGTGGGAACGAGGGTGGGGGTCATGTGCTCCAAGCTGCTGTGACAGGGGAAAGGGAGAGAGACATTTTGTACTATCGCAGTGAGGCCTGGTCACCAAGATGGTGTCGAAAGGGGGTACAAAAATGTATGCCCTGTGCCCTGCTCAGTGGTCCCATCTACACGAATGTAACCCAATGTTAACATCGCATAAGGGCGAGGGGCATACCCACCACTGGAGGCACTTGGTCCGAGTTTTGTACTGAGAAGTGATGGTAGAGAGGGGCCAATTGGCCCCTCGCTCCCACACACAATCTACCTGCTTTCCATTCTTCTTAGATCTATCCTTACCTTTTTTAGGAGTTTCACTCCCAATACTAGGATTTGGGTTGGAGTCTTCAGTAGAAGGTCCAACAGGCTGAAGGTTTTTGGTTTTAGACTTTTCTTTTCTGGTTTTCCACCAGCACTGATAATTACCAGTTCTCTTGGGCCTAGAGAGGGGTCCAGTTGGTCTATCCACCTCTTCCTCAGAAGCAGGGGGAGTCAGAGACTCTAAAACTGGGGGAAAAATGTTGGCGCTTGGTTCGGGCTCCCATTTCCCTAACATTTTAGCCTGAAATTTGCCTGAGTTAGAGGTCAACTTACTAACACCAGGGCTTGTAGTGGGGTTCTCTGTAGAGGTTCCCACAGGCTTAGAGTGGTCCCTTAAGGTGGCCCCTCTAGCCAATTTGGTTAGGTTCTGGGTCTCCATACTGGGAGGCCTGGGGGTACTGTATACTACTCCTAGAGTTTTTAGATCATTCCCCAACAGGACTCTCCCAGGCACCTCAATCTGAACACTGACAGGGATCCTCACTGTCATGTCTAGCGGGACCTTTGGGTGCCTTAGCAACATCCTCTGGTTTGAAAAAGCTTTCATCCACTTCTGTTCTGCTGGCCCCAGAGTCTCTCCTGGCCGGAGTATCCTGGCCATTGATAAGAACACTGTCCATGTAATATACTTTAGAGTTGGCTGGTAGGGAGTCATACACACCCCTATTCTGTTTGCTAACCAGACCCATGGACTCTAAAGATACACTTGCTTGAAGACCCAAGGGTTCTTCAGCAAAGACTTCAAAGTGAGCACTATACACTTGTACTTCCTCCTCAGGAGTGAAGGCTAAGGAGACTGTGCTGATCCCTGCAGGTTTACCCTTACATCTGGGATCTCCTTTGATATGGTCAGTTGCCCCACAGAGATAGCATGTTCCAAATGCTCTCTGGAAGGGGGGCTTCTGCTGACCTCTTTCTGGTTGAACACCAGAGGACTCACTTAACCCTATTCGGTTTCCCTTGGGGCTTACCCTGGTTATTTTGTGGTTTGGGGCCTTCTTTGGTATGGGAGGTATTCAAAGTCTCTTGGCGACTGCTTTCCCTCATCCTTTTTCTGAGTTACCCCAGAGTCATTGTGAGTAGCCCTGTTGGCAACCCACAAGTCAGCAGCCTTAGCTAGCTTCTTGGAATCTATTTCCTTTGAATCAGCCAAGTGCTGTGTGAGCTCAGGAGAGCAGGCATCATAAATGGTTTCCAACATAACAAGATTTCTCATTGCCTCATAAGTGTTCACTCTGTAACCCTTAATCCATCCCTCTGTTCTTCAAACTTTCACTCGCCCAGATAGCCCAAAGGGTACCATCCTGCTTTTTGAGGGTCCTAAACCTATTCGGGTACTGGGAAGGGGTCTTTCCAAATCTAGCTATTAAAGCTAGCTTCACACATTCATAGTCCATCCTATCCGCCTCCCCCAACTCCATTACCACATCAGATGCAACAGGGGGGGAGCCTAGAGAACAACCAAGGAGCAACTGATTCCCTGTGAAGTTCTGGAGCCCATGATTATTCTCAAACATAGCCAACCAATCCAACACATCCAACTTAGGTTCATACATACCCACAATCTCTTTAGGCATCCGGGGTCTTTTGGGACTGGAACTCCTAGAGGATCTGGGGAGAGAAGCATTTTCCACAGTCAATTTCTTCATCTCTAGCTCATGTTTGAGCTCCATTTCTCTGAGCCTTAGTTCTTGGTGCTTTTCTTCAGACTGGGCACTAATTCTTTTGAACTCTAATTCAAGCCTCTTTTTTCTAGTTCAATGAATGCAGGACTTAATGTGGGACCTGACAAAGGTCCAGTAGACACAGCTTGAGGTGCTAGAGCAGGCAGAGGGCCAGTGGGGACAGTTACATTGGCCTCACCTTCCTCTTCCAACTCTACAACATTACTATCAAAACTATGATCCATGTTAACCCCATTACTGTTGGTTACTTTTGCTGGGGAGGTAGGCTCATCTGAACCACTACCCAGACTTTGGTTTTCTAACAATCTCTCAAGCAATTCAATTTTTTACCTTTTACAGGAAGATCCTTATGTCTACAAAGGACTCTTAAACAATCAGCAGTTTTTGCAGAAAGGGAAAGTATTAAAAGCATTCTACAATGTATCCTCAATACAAATCCCACCGCTGTACACCAGTGTTAGGCAGAATCCTGTGCAGTTCCCTTGGGGACCACTGCAAGAAGATTAAGACTACAGGAGTAAGCAGTAAACTCAATTGGTAAGTCTGCACCACCCGAATTTACCTGGTAGCTGTGGCTGAGCAGTCAGAGCTCTCTCAAGAAGAGTAGGGCGGTATATAAGAGTATACACAATAAGGCCACAAACAAAGTAGAGCAAACAAACACTGACCAGAGCTTTGTATCAAAAGTATATAATTATTTATTTAAAACACACTTTAGGCAACACACTAGCACTCTAAGTCAAAAGCAAGTTAAAGCACAGTCAGGTAAAGTATAAACGCTTCCCTTGATAACTATTAGACAAGTCAGGGTTAAAACACCACTATTTGTTAAAACAGATGTGAGCGCGTAACCTAGATGGCACTCCAATAATTAAGTTAAAGGGAGAGAAAAAGGCAGAGCATAAAAATAAAACAGTTCCCAACACTTTTAGAAGTTCAAAGCAAGGGAATAAAGGCAGTATACACTGTAGAGCCAAAGTTCATAGGCCAGGCCCACTTTAAATGGAGCAAAGCGAAATGTGCCCAAGATCACACAGTTTAAAATGCACTAAAAGTCTTTGCAGAATGTTCAAAGAGGTTGGGGTGATTCAAGAAGTAAAGTTAGGTCTAGGGCCAACCCATTTGGAAAGCCAAGAATTTAAGGGTCACCTTTAGCAATCTGTGGAAAGGGAGGCCAGGCAGAACACAATACCTTAAATAGAGAGGAAGCTCAAGGGTGGCAGTTGTTGTTTCGACCAGGGGAAGAGAGGATCTTGTCGAGGAGGAACCTTGAAGTCGTTGCACTGCCCAGGGAAGAGACCAGCCGCGGAGTTCCTTGGTTAAAAGGTGCATTCCTTTTATTCACGGTCATAGTGGTGATGCTTGGCTATCCAGCCGCTGGGGTGCTTGGCACGGGCGATTCGACCAAGAGACGTCCTGGAAGGCAAACTGGTTGATCCCACCAGCTCGGCGGAAGAAGACTTACAGCAGAAGATCTTCTCTTGTCGTCGGGAAAGTGGTGAGGTTGTTGCAGCAGGGCTCCACCGGTGGTGTCGTCGTTGCATATGGCTCAGCAGCTTCTCCCCTCTTCGGATTTCTTAGGTCATGTGGCGACTTCTGAAGTTCCAGTCCCAAAAGCCCTGCTTTTATGCAGAAAAACCCCCATTCAACAGCCTAGCTGTCACTCATACATGCTAAGTGGTGGGCCGGGCGGCTCACCACTGGGCCAATCAGAACAGAGTGCGACTTGAGTTGCCAAGGCAACGCAGTCCAGGGTGCCCATTCCCCCACCCACACATCCCGTGTAACCCAGACAGAGTGGCACCAGTTGGAGGGCTTCTGTGGAGAAGCTGCCAAAAAGTGGAACAAAGGGCCCGACCTTGGTTGGAGTTACAGAGACGGACACGTACGCCATTTTAGAAAAGAGTTCTGGCAAAAAGACCCAACTGGTGATTTTTATATTAAATAAATAAACCGGTGGTATCTTTAACATTGCACCAAAAAGTGGTGCGTTTAAAATCAATCGGAAAATCCCATAGTAAATATTCCGGTGGAATATTCTGCGTGGTAACCACTGCCACCAGCCTGAAACTCGACAAGGGGGGGGACTGGACAGTGCGCCCTTGGAAACAGACCCAGGGGCAATCGAATTAACGCCTACCAGTACTTCCACAATATGATGGTTTGTACTGGTTCTGTTCACAATTTTGGACTAGTAAAGTCAATGGTGACTTTACATGCCCTGGGAGACAGTAGTCAGTCCCATGGTATGGAGTCTATGTTTGGGGCTCACTATGACACCCCTGTGTTACTGCACTGAGGGTGCTGTGTAACACATAACACAAAAACAGATGATGCCCTATGGAATAAAAAAAAACATAGCCCATAAGCACACAAAAAGTCAGACATACCTCAAATCATGCCAAAAAGTGGGAGGAAAATAGTCTCACTCTTAGCAGGAGAAAAAAAAACCCAAAAATCCAGCAAAGCTGCTGGGGGACTCACTAGGTTTTGGAAAATTAGCCTTATAAGAGAATTCTCCTTAACACGGTGGGATTGCGTACTCCCCTCCCCTTCACCGGAAAGAAGATTGACTTCCCCCAGTTAACGTTCTGTCCGCTGAATTCACTGAAGCGCGTCAACCTTTGTGTGACCACTAGACAGGATCGAGTTAGATCGCTCAGATATATCAGGAGATCATCAGCGTACAGGGAGAGCCTGTCATCCACACCCTCTGGCCAGCGGAAGCCCAACCACGTGTCAACCTGGCGCAGCCACTGGGCCAGTGGCTCAATTGCCAATGCGAACAGTAATGGGGACAGGGGACATCCCTGTCGTGTTCCCCTTCCCAGTGGGAATATTTTGGAGGGCCAGCCGTTAACTCTAACCTCTGCTTGTGGACCTTCATATAGTAATTTCACCCAACTAAAAAATATTTCCCCCGAGTCCCATTCGCTACATGTCGGGGCTACGCCAAGCATGTGTGTGTGATCAAGTATGTTACGTTATTCATCACATCATTAAAGTCCCCTCCCAGGATCCAGACATCAGGTTGATATTTTGCAATTGTAGTCACTAGTTCTTCCGCAAGTATTCCCCTGAGTGTCAGTGGGGCGTATGGCCAGTATAGCAATAGTTTCTCCCCATAAAGTTTCCTGCACCACCACAAATCTGCCACTCAGATCCTGCTCCACCAGGGCTAATGTAAATGGTAGACGTTTGTGTATTAAGACCAGAACTCCCTGTGAACCCATGCCGAATCCTGCTTGTAGTGCTGTGCGGTAGTTCATCCTCCGGAAGAAGGTACAGGACGTACCAGATAAGTGTGTCTCAGTATAAGGAGGGCGATGTCAAGGGAGTGTCTTTTGAGAAATTGGATGATGAGACGTTGTTTAATACCGGATCCCATGCTGTTGCCATTCCAGGTGAGGCGCTTAAGGGATCTGCAGGCGTTCTCAGCTCTCAGCTTGGTTAGGGTATTTGCCATGGGAATGTATGGGTAAGAGACATATGTAAACTGTGTTGGCCACACGTGTGATTTTGGATAGGGTACGTGTATGCGCAGTGACCTTTTTCTCTGGGTTACATCAAATTCAAACGTTGAACAAAAGGTAAACTCACCCCTCCCCCATACCATACTCCACCCCAACCGAAGTATCTCTCACCCAAACATTGCCGACAGTTTAGAAATTCCTGTCTGCACAACTCAAACATGTTGTCCCACCAAAGACCACCCTGGAGATCACAGGCGGTGGGAACAAAAAAAGATGGTGAAGGGGGGTTTTCTTCAGAGCCCGCGGTACGAGTAACCACCATGTTAGCTCTGTGGCGGATTCGATGCTGAGGGTCAAGAGAGCGTAGTAGTTGAGTCACCGGGGGGGCTCAGACTGGGGGGGAGCAGGGCATCCCGTCAGGGCCTAGTCTTTCCTTTCTCCAGTTTCCTTCTATGTGTCTCTCGGCCCATTCACAGGCCTCCCTTGGGTCGGTGAAGTGAACTGTGGTGCCATTGTGGTAGATCTTGAGTTGGGCCAGGAAGAGTAACCTGTACTTCACATTCATGGACCTCAATTTCCTCTTAAGTTGTTCAAATGACTGCTTTGCCCATTGTAGTTGGTAAAGAGGGTGATCATGGAGCTGTTGTAGGTGATCATTCCCTTCGCGTGCGGCATTTGGAGGATCGCATCTCTATCCCTACAGTTTAATAGCTTGCCGATGAATGTTCGCGGTGGGGTGCCTGGGGTGGGTCTTATGGATGGCATCCAATGGGCTTTTCCCACGGAAAAGAATTTTGAGAAGGATTTGGGTGCAAAAACATCCGTAAACCACTGGGCCCCTCAGTTTTTTCCGGAAGGCCCAGGATGCGAATATTATTGCAGCGTGACCTATCTTCACCCTCATCGACCCGACCTTCCAAGGTCTTCAGGCAGGGCATCGTGAAAGCTGTTGGTGCACTCCATTGAGGCCGTCCTCCACTCCAGAAATGCGTTTTTCAGCCTCCCCAGTGCTGGAGGATAATTTCTGCAGGTCATGGAGGAAGGAGACCTCCACCGTGATGCCGTCCATCATCTTCTCCATTGAGGAGCGCGAGAGCTGGCTATGGCAGCCATCACATCTTTCAGCGGTAAAGGCTCCTCCGTGGTCCATTTTGCCCTGCATAGTGTTCCTCGATTTGTCCTTGACCATGGCGTGGTTCTGGTGCTCTTGTCCCCAGTTGTCTTGCAGGGGGAGGGGGAGGGCGCAACCATCAGCGGCCGCTGGTCCTACTGCTGGCACCAACATGGCCGGGGCAGTTCAGACAGCGTTGCTCCAGGTGTGTGTGGCACCCGCTGATCAGCATGGGGGGAGAGCCCCTGTGCCCAAATGTCCTCAGTCGCCAGGTCAGTCCTTGATCGTGATGGGGTGCTCAAGGACAGGGCGTGGATCCTTGGTATAGGGGTCGGCTAGGTCTCTGGAGAATGTTCCTGGTATAATTTACCCAGTTGTGCCTGGCTGTCCTAGGTGCATCTGGTCACCTAAGATTTGTAAACATGAGCAGTCAGGACATTCCCTCCTGTCCAGCCATGCCTGGGTTCTAGGTAGGAGAAAGCACAGTGCGTTAGATAACACGACCGGGGTTCCAGTAGAGTATGGCTTCGCAGCTGGTCCTACCCCGTCGTGTCCGGTCTGCAATTCTGCAACCGTGGGTTTAGACCGTGGAAAGGGGGTGGCCCTCTAGCAGGCAGGCAGGCAGTCAGGGTCTCGGCAGTCGACACTGGGTCCCAGTTTAATAGCAGCGTCGCTGTAAAGTGGTGGGCTTATTCATTGCATTGCATTAGGCACGAGTCTGCAGCGCCCAGTAGACCCACAGCAGTTATTTAGATATACAGGGGCCCTGACCTTGTGGAGTGTGTTTGTTTCGGTGAGAAGCGCCCCCGCAGCCCGCACACTGTGTCTTAATCAGGGAGGGGACTCTGGGGAGATTGTCACAGTCCAGAGGCCCAAACAGTGGGCAGCTGGCAGGCAGCATCGTGCACGCTCTGGGTGTTTCCGTCACCAGGATCTGGCCTGTGAGATCCTGGTGCGATGAGATTCTTAGAGTCCGGTGTGCGTCTCGAAGACAACCAGGCCTGACGCTCAATATCCTGTGGGAGCCCCCGAGGGTTGGGAGGCCCGCCGAACTCCAGAAGTATGGCGGCGAAGTCTGTGGGGTGGCGGCAGCAGGGGGATCTCTCTTCCAGTGTCACCAATGCATCCGCAAGAAAGGCGGTAGCCTTGGTGGGACAGTGCCTGTCTGCTGTTCCCCAGGATAGGTTCCTGAAGAGATTGTGCTCGCTAATCCCAGGGCTGGCGCAGGGACAGATCAGAGGTTAGGTGTCACTTTGCGACCCGGGCTGAAACATTGGGTGATCTCCCCAAGTCTGACAGTTTTCTCAGCGATGAGTCTGCTTCCCTGGATCTCTTCTCACACAGTGGCTCTGTGTATTCAGCTCTCGGTCAGTGCAGTTTTATAGTAATCCGCCATGGATAACAGGAGATAATAGCAGGATATTTGTGGCGGCTGTGGGAGCTCCCGGGGACTCGTGTCCTCCTCGCTCAGCGGCTGGCCACGCCCCGGCGGCATCTTTAATTGAAGTGAATTCAAGTGAACACACAGAACCCAAACTGATAGTTTATCTCCTAATCCGAGCGTTAATCCTTCTAAAATGTCAAATCCAATAATATATTTGGGAATTGGGACCACCAGTACCACCAGCCCCCCCCCCCCCACACCATCAAGTAACCTGACTGTCCAGGCTAACAAGGGTTCTCCGGCCCTCTGCTTCGATCTATGAATTATTTCCCCAATTTCTTGCTGTGAACGGTCCTCGAGTGCGGTCATATCCACTACCCCTCCTCTGGGATTATTGGCATTATGACCCATCCTTCGTCGTATCACAGGGTTAAGAATTACCTCTTTACGATTAGATTCATATTTGAGTATATCATCTGGTTCTGAACGATTATCAGTACTGGTACTATGAAATACATCTCCCTCACAATGATTGATTGTGATCCCAATCCACCCCTGCTGTAGCAATCACAGTAGCTACCTTGCGAGAACTCACTCTCCCCAGTCTTTTTGTATTTATAACAGGCTACCCTCCCAGCAGCTTGCTCGGCTACTAACTGATAATTGTCTCTTTATCATGACACAATTTCATTTGGAGCTGCTGCATCATCGCAAGTTATTTTTCTGTAGCCAGCTTTTTTTCCGATTTCAGGATATTAGCCTGTAATTCCACATTCTGCTGATGTTTTTTTTCGGAAGGCATGTAACAAAATCCAGCCCATCCTGCCTAGAGCCGAACACTTTCCCTTTTTCCACTAGCACCTGTTGCATACAACCCACCACTTCATTTGGACTTGCCTCTCCTATACTAGTGTCCCATTCCTCGCTCAAACCTGCACCACATGCCCAAGTATGTGCGACTTTGTCAGAGACTTAGTCCACCCAGAAATGGTCACCGCAGGACTGCCTCCACCAGCGAAGCTTCCTTTTTTCCTAAATAGGGAACTCGTGTTACCAAATGGATATTACACGTCCCTGTTGTTAATACCTCACCACACACTTCTCACTTCCCAAACCTTTGCCTTTTGGAGTCCAATATCTTTGTGTATATAATAATGGCAAGGATCTTTGGCATTAATGTCGGCACAAAGACCCTGCTCACAGCCCCTGCTCACAGCACCAGTTGTTTTCCTTTAGCTTGGCCAAGTGGGGAAACCTTGTGCTTATGCTCCCCTGACCCTTGCAAAAATCAGTTATTGGACTCAGGTAGGCAGAAAATTACACATAAAATGTTAGTTATAATTACAATAATAATGGTGCGTTGTAGGCCCTTTATTCAGTCATAACATACATGAAGAAAAATAAACATATCAGTTATACATAAAAGATAAAGCCATCACTGTTACGATAGTTGCTGAAGACGCCTTCATCTCGGCTACGACAACACTAGGTCCCACAGTAGGTAGCCAAAGAGATTGCTAGTTCTAACGGGGTCTGGAACGGAGCGTCCTCTCTCTCAACAAGACTGCATCACCCGGGTTCAAATTTCTAACCGCTTTCCCAAGAGGAAAACCTCTTCTCTTTATGGGGTTACTTTCGATCCCCACCCCTCGTGGGTTATCATGCTGCCCTCTACCGAAGAGCAGACAATAAGCATGAGGCGCAAAAAGAATGGAATAGTCCAGCTAGAAGTTGAAAAAACAGAGCTTCTTTCCCTGCTTTCATTTCCATTACTCCTCATCACTGAACCTGCAGAGCGCTCTGACTCCCTCTCTGGCATGTCTTTCAGTGGACAATCCAATCTATTCTCGCCGGCTTGGTCATCTGACATAAATATGTGACTTTGTCTAAGCTGCAGAAATACATGTTTACTTGCTGAGCCCATGAAAATGTAGGCTTGCATTGCTGTTTCATTGCAGTGAATGGAAGTGAATAGCCAAGATGGTTGCGCATCAGCGCCATGTTTTCTGGCTCATTTAGCACACGCACTACAGCCATCCAAGCTTGGCTCGTTGGCTACATTTCATTTAATGATTTTGTGTCTTGGTTGTGGATGCTGGTTATGGGTATGAAGATTTGGGTGTCATCAGCGTAGTTGGTGTAGGTGACGCCCAAGTCATCGGGGAGGTCGAACAGAGGCTTTGTGAAGATATTGTAGAGTAGGGGAAACACAAGATCCTTGCGGAACTCTGCAGGTGACAGGTGTTGGTATTGCTGCTGCAATAGTTGAAAAACTCTCATGGTTCTATTGATTAAGAAGATTTGTATCCAGTGTATTGCATTGGGTGAGAAGTTAGCCTCAGAGGTAAGGTGTTTGCACAGTATTTTATGGTTCACTAAATCAAAGGCTGCCGAGAGGTCAAGCAGGAGGAGGTATGCTAGATTACCATTATCTTTGATCTCACCCATTTGTATTTTGCGGTCTAACGAGGCAGATCCTGTGCCATGTCCTGGGAGGTAGCCTGAATGTCGGAGGCCTAGGAGGTTGTTGGTTTCCAGGTGATTTTGGATTTGCAGATAGGCTGCTCAGTCCAGTATTTTGAGGAGGAAGATACTGTTATGGGCTGGTAGTTGAGTGAGGACCTAGCTTTGAGAAGCAACTGAGCGCTTTAGAGGTATACACCAATACAGAAACATAACGGATGCTTTACAGAGGTGTACAACATTACAGTTGCCTAACGGAGCGCTTTTCAATGGTAACAGAACAGATGTACAGCGTGGGTAGGATACAGCAGGGGGACAGAGGAGGGGTACAGCTGTGGCGGGTGGCGGGGAGGAGAGGGGAGGGTAGCATCTAGCGAGTCAGGTGGCGTAAGGGATGATGTGATGGCCTAGGTGTTGAGGAGTTACTTATTTGCCCAGAACCACCTATATTAGTCGAGTACAGATGCTTGGACTTGTCCCTATTTCACGGTCTTCTATTTACCCAGTAACATACATCTACTCCCATCTCATTACGCTAACATACTAAGATTTATGCATTGTGTTTTTTCATGAGCATGCACATTTGTTTGTTTTTAATAAAGCGGAAATGTGACGCACTAAACGACATTCGAAATGAATCTGAAAATCTAAACTAAACCCTTATTGAAACTTGTTAAGTAAAACCAGTAGAATGTATTGGGAATGGATGCAGCAGAAGCACAATAACTAATGGTAAGGTCACAGTTAAATTGTAAAACTTCACACAAATTGCAAACAAGATGGTGCATATGTGCACACACGTGCACAGAAAACGTATTGATAGGACTACAGCTACCCCCACAATAATAATTCTGAAGATGCCATGGCAAGTGCATTTGTGTTAAATGTTTAGCTTCCTTATGCAAAACAACAAAGTGTACACTTCTTCAGGAATTATTTGTGGCCGTTACTCCCACTGTGCAAGCACTCCTAATTTTGAAAAGGTGAATGGGAATAAATACACTTGGAGTGTGGATACCAAAGTAATTTGTTTCAGGCCAACAGTGTTTGTTTTTTCAATGAGCAATACATAACTCTAGGATCTAGGTATGAGGGCCAGTAGGCCAGGGGTTGGTGAGGCAGTGCTAGGGGGTACCATGGAGATTGACAGGTGCAGCAGCTAATACCCAATGCTACCCCCATATGCCGCCCATGCCTTAGGGACTGACCAGTGCACCCAAAGCAGATGAGCTAAACAAGGTAAATAATGCAAATAGGCCTTGTTTACTTCTAAAAGTCCGGATAGAATCAAATCGAAGTAAGACGATTGGGAAAGAGAGAGATGCATTGATGTGAATGGAGGGACAGCTGCAAAAGAAAACATTGACCCACAAAGGATCCCTGCGTTGTGGTTTAAAATGGTCTAGTCCGGTTGAAAGAGCTAAACACGTGCCTATCTAAATAAAGTGTGGGAGTGCCTTTACTGTTGACTAGTCGACTAGTTCTCAATTCCTGGCCCTGAGCTCATCTTTTTGGGGCGGGAGGTTACTCTGGACCCTCTTCCTGGCTGGTAGCATCCCGTGTTGCACCTATTGAGTTGAGGGAGAGCTGATCTGACTTTTCTCTACAACCGCTGCAGGCCCATGAGATATTCTCCCCTATGGGAGAACTTTTGGAAAATGTGCAAACTCCTGCAAATTGACTTACAAAGTTTCAGACCCAATATGTTTCCTTCCTTTGTCACCCACTATGTTGTGGAGTTTTTAGGGCAAGAACCTTGTTTTTTGTAATTTTAAAATGTACCAATGATGTACTAGAGATTTTAGTATGATAAATCACTGCACTTCATTGTGCCATAGCAAGTAATAATGTTAAAATAACCACTTGTAGTTGCGTAGTATCTATCTGTTTCAATAGGTGAACAGGGACCTATTCAGGCCCTGTACTGTGTTTCTAATGTTACTTGCTTTCTGCTAGCCATTTGGACCTGTTTCTTAGATTGTTTTACCTTTTTCCTCCCTCCTTTCTATCACTAATATAGGCCTAGTACTCCCTTGTTCATGTAGTTCACAATATTGTGTTTCCTGGAGTAAAGTGGAATCTCATGTATCCATTTAATCTGTTTTCTTTGATATATCTGCTTTGTCAAATAAGTGCTTTACAATATACAACCAGTTTCTTTTTATCCTAATGGAATACTAAATATATACACATTTTCAAAGTTTGGTTTGCATTCACGTTTGGTGCCAGTTGTACCTTGATACTAGTCCTACCGTTGCTGAAAGTGGAACCCGAGTGCTCTGCTATGTTGCCCTTTTCAAATTTGGTGGAAATCCGGTGCCCCTGAAAGGATGGATCTGTTCAGTTTCACTAAAGGGCAGTTAAACACGCACCGGGCCCTTAACAAGCCCTATAGTTCTCAACTAATTTTTGAGGTGAGTAAATTGTCCCTATGTACGCAGAGCAACATATTAAATCTTTTTTTGCACAACAGGTTGTTTTGTCCAAGTTTGTGCGCCAGATGGGTGACATGCTGCCCCACAACCTCTACATTCCTTATTTGAAGATGCTTCGTGGCTTGGCCAGTGGACTCCAGTGCGCACATTACTGTTTCAGCTTGCTCAAAGTCAACGGAAGTAGCCACGGTAAGAAAAAATGTGGAATTTGCATTCAGCAGCATACTTTCTCTCTAACCTTATTGTTTAATACGTAATTGGGTTTTGGCATGGCAGCAGTGTTGGTCTTCCTTGAGCTCCTCCAAGCGGAACCCTTTATTTAATAACATTATGGATGACAAAGCTTTGAATGGTTATTCTGGAATTATGTTATGCCTATTAAATGTATGTTATTTGAATATTAACTGTCTCTGACCATGATTTACAGAGTCTGTGTGTAAGGGACTTTCATGAAGCCCTTTGGAGAGAGGTTCAAAAGACCAATACTTCAGTGTGTATACATGGTGGCCACCATGTTAGTCCAAAATGCTCTCAATGTTCAGTCTGGCTTGGTTCTTTGGAGTTGAGGGTTGGTATCCAGGTACAATTGGCCCCACACGACCAGATATTAAAACATACAACACAATATACTTAAATATTCTGTCATAGGACTGAGTGGGCTACACAAAGACTGCACACAGTATTGAGATGGAGTTTCAGAACCAGCTCTATGTGAGGGTTATGAGAGGACACCCCAGTTGATGAATAGTAAGGCCAAGACTTCAGGAACTTTTGGAGGTATAGTGGTGGTGCAATGCTACAGTGAACACACATAGGACACTGATAAATAAGATTGCTCAGAGATGCAGAAAAACTCGAATTTTTGATGAATCAACGTTGTCTTCACTACTTTTAGATGGGGAGCCCCTTTCCATGAGGTCAGAGAGGTGAGGCTGCTATCCGATAGTCCCCCTGGGGGTGTTACTGAGCGGGTGGATCTCATGGGGTGGGAAGGCCCCATTGAGAGTAGTGACTATTCTGGGAGAACGCTGTATCCCTTTGACCCGCCCACCTTACCTCAACACTCTTCTAATTCCACACTACCCAATGTGCCCATGTCTTATTGCGGTAGAACTCCGGCAAGAACTACTGGTACGAGGAAGATGCAGCGAGTAGTGAAAATCACTGGCAAGAAGAAATGCGTACGCTGTAGCCTTTCGAGTGATCCTATTGGTCAGCTGTCATTCAAAGGCAGTGAGGGAAGAGAAGGATGGCGTCTTCGTTGTCGGCTTGTTCGGAGCTGAGATGTGTTCAGGGACTTGCAGGACCGGAGAGCAGAGAGGCAGATGGTACCCAAGAGGGAAGCACACTCGTGGAGTGCCAGCAATGTGGAAAGCAGACCAGAGGAGAGTTAACAACCCCTCCCTTGTCCCCCTCTTTCCTGCTGACAAAGCTGTTCGAGTACCTCCAAACTACCGGCGAGCTGTGGGCGGCATGCGCAGAGGACTAGGAAAGCTGCAGAAGTGCCTGGGAGACCTGCAAACAACCGGAGGGAGACAATCAAGACCCTACAGGTACGGGGGTGGCTAGTCCCAGGGTTGGGGAGACCCAGAGTGCTTGAAGACAACAGTGAAGGACAGAGGGAATAACCCTGGGGGCAGAGTGACCTAGTGAAAGCAGTCTGGGACCCACCCCAGATAGACATACAGGACCAATAAATGAGGGGGTGTAAAAACTTTGTAGATACTAGTGGCATGCACAGACCTTGGCAGGGGAGTAAACCAAAGCTGTGGTTTGAAGAAAGATTAGATAAGGAGAACTGGGAGAATAACCGTGTGAAGGGGATCTGGAACTCACGCTGGGGAAACGAACCCCCAATCAACAATAAAGAGGAATACAGACTTTACATATACCAGTGACACTCTGAGAGCTTGGCAGGTGAGTAAACTAAGGTTGTGGGTAGGAGTGAAGACCGAGAGAAAACTGTGAATCCAAGTATGTTGAGTACCCTACTTGGCAGGAGAGAGGGCCAAGGAGGCGGTACTGAGAAGGGGTCAGGGACCCTCAACACAGCTTGGGAGAGAATCAATCCCTTGAGTCTTGTGGAACTTTTACTTGTTTTTATACACCTTTTTGAAACGTTTGTTTTTGAGCTACAAAGTCTGACTGCAGGCCAGCCGTCACAGAGCCATTTCCCTTTGCACCGTTTGTTGAGTTCAACTTGTGAGGGATAGGTTAGGATTTGGGCATAGGATGGCAAAATTTACTTCTGAAATACTGACAGTTTCATTAGCTAGTTTTGTTGAGGCAGAGAATCTCCTCTTAATCGAGGTAGGGCTAGTTAGGATTTCAGCCAACCCCTTGGGTGTGGTATTCTGAGGTTGGATGCCATGGCAGGAGATGGCTTTCAGGGGGACAATGGTGACTCCAGCAGAAGAGAAGCAATATTCTTCTCTTTCTTGCAAAGAAAGTCCTTTAATTCCCAAGTTTTTTAGGGCATGTTCTCATTATTCAGAACCATTTAATTATAAAACATTGAAAACTACTTTGGTCAAACAAAACCATATTCAGTCTTCATGTAAGCCTAGAACATATCTAACATCTAATGTGTATGGTGATTGTTTTCTGCATAAAACTGTTCAACAATGTACCTTGAAATCATTTAGCACTTTTTTGTACTCCAAGTCCCAGAAAGCGGTAAGGAGGAGCGAGGCGTTAGTGTGGAGGAATTCTGAAACAAGTGTAGTATGCAGTCTAGTTGTCAGGATCCATGTCGGCTGCATGGGACATTTTTAAACCTGGGGATTACTTGGAGCTGGAGGATCGAAGGAGGGAGGAGAAAAGGCTGCCTAGTGCGCGGAGTGGGAAGCGAGACCGGTGGAAGAAGCAATACGATGAAGAGCCATGCGGAGAACAGGAAATGTCTGCCCAAAGCAGATTGGCGGTGTTTAGGTCCCGAGAAGAGGCACTCTGGTGAATTGAAGGTAAACGGTGCATACCGGGACCAAGGGAGAGGTAGTTGTGCGGGTTCTGGCAGCAAAGGACTTGGAGGCTGACACAGGAACCAAACACGACTCTCCCAAGAAGAGGAAGCTGGCTCTGCGCAAGCTCCTCGCAGCAGCCATACAGTGAACCGGTGAGTCCGCATAGACGAGTAGGGGGCTGTCAGAGTGGGGGAAATTGATAGAAGTAACAACTGAAGTCAACTAAGTGGTGCTGTTGAAGGAGTACAATTATGTGATACCCAAGGACAATGTGAATATTACTGAGACACCTGATAAGAGCATCAGGTAGTGAACCTTTTTGGATCGAGATATCTGGCAGGATATCAAGAGTTTCAGTTGAGAAGTTTACTGGCAGGAGTGTGTACCGGGAAACGCACCTTGAACTGGTGTGTTGAAGAGAAACGTTCTATTAAGTTGTTTCAACTGCACATTTCGTCAACCAGATAATTTGAAAAGACTTGCTGTTTGCCATACTTTAATTACTATTGGAACAAAGACGTTTGTTTAACCCTCTTGAAAAGTAGGACAGACTTTCCTTTGCCATATTACAAGCAGTGTTGTGGAAAATTGTTTTGCCATCCTGAAGGACTAGGCGAGACTTCCTCTTTGTTATATTCCAACCAGGTTTGTGGAAGGGACATTTGTTTTGCCATCCTGAGAAGAGTGTTAGGTAAAAGAGACATTTTGCATTGTCTTTAAAAGACTGGTCTTTAAAACAGAACCTTGTGAACCGTTTTCCTGAAATAATCCAAGGAAATGGAACCAACTCCTGGACGCAAGGATTGTTTTGGTTCAAGTTATATGTTTGAGTTTTTACACATTTCTATTGAGTTGAAATTTTGAAACATTTACCTTGCACTATTAGATTGGCCTTTAGCCAAATACCCACCTCCCCACCCCCTGACCCGCAAAACCGCCCTTTTTTATATCCATTAGTTTGTGCATTATAACAGTAACGAACAGTAATGCAAATAATCATACTTTAAACTTGATTTCCAGTGTTCCCCTTTTAACGTTCCAACCCCTCCCCCCTTATCTGTCTATGTATAGTTACAACTTGTATTCTTTATTCTAATACACTTTCCCCGGCTCTGTCTTGTGTGTCTTGAGTAGCGCTATCGCTCTCCTTTTGGTTAGAATGTCTGTTCCAAGTTCTTGTTTTTGTTCCTCAATTGCCTTTTTCCACACTCCCGTTTCTGCTGTTGTCCATTTCCTCAGGTCATCCCACCATCTGTTAATACTTGGTTCCTTAGTGGCTTTCCACTGCATGGCTATGCTACGTTTAGCTAGTATATAAGTTAGGTCTTAGATCTGGACCATGGATTTATGCTTTGTGCCTCTCTTGAAAAGGCTCAGCATACATGCTTCCGGGGATTGGATAACCAGGTTAATACCTCCTTGGGCGACTTTATTTGCCACACTCCTCCAAAATACCTGTACCACATGATATTCCCAGAACATATGTATCAAGCCTACATTCTCTTCCTTATATTTGGGACATGCCTTCTTACCCGCCCCTTTACATTTTGCAGCTGGTGTTAGATATGCCCTTTGTATAATATAAGAGTTGAATTAGCTGCAGCCTGGCATTTCTACAGACTTTTCTTTGATATAGGACTATCTGCCACTCTTTGTCCTCAAATGTTTTTCCCAATTATTCTTCCCATCTTCCCCTGCATTTCAATCCAACTCTCGAGGTGCGGTACCTCAAATTCTGGAAATAGCGTGCCCTCCCTCTGAGATGTTTATTAATGTTTCTATGTCTTCACACCCTATAGTCTCTTTAGTGACAGCTGGCCACCTACCCTTTATTGTACTTAACATGGCCCTGTGTAGCAGGAACTGACCCTTGTGTATACACGTGGCATCTTGTAGTTCATTAAAATCCAGCAGCCTATTTTCATTCCTCGGATCCTCTATCATCGCGATTCCGCAGGACTCCCACTGTGCCCTCACTCTTGCTCTATATACATTTATATCTGACATTACTTCTGCTAAGGGGGTCTGTGGTGATATTGGGTCTCCAAGTCCCATGGTTCTGCAGGTCCTCGGCCATATCTGTTTTCTTAACTTCACTAATTGGGGATGACTATAATGTTGCCGCAGTGGAGTCCTGATCAAGTCTCTGAGGAATAGTCTTTTTATTGCTGATTGTAGGAGAGTTGGTTCCCCTGTAGGGTCATCTGCCATCCATTGCACTACATACTCTTAACTGGCACGCCAGGAAGTATATTTCAAAATGTGGGATCTTCAATCCTCCTTCCACACAGGGCCTTCGCAATACATTAAGTGAAACTCTATGCCTTTCCCCTGCCAAAGGAAGCCCCTGCATATTTTGTCCAGTTCTAGAAAGAATTTATGGGGGATATTGTATGGGACATTCCCAAAACAGTGCATAAGCCTCGGAAATGTCACCATTTTAATAGTGCTGCTCTTCCTGCCATTGACGGAGGTAGCTTGCCCTAAAACTCCATTGATTTGACCAAGCCCTCTTTAGCCTGCACTGTTAGATTCATGTTCTAGTTTGGAAACCTGGTATATGTTCAGCCCTAGGTATCTGAAGGAGTTCTTACTCCACGGTAGGTAAAGAACTGGTAAGTCTGCTTCCCCAAGAGTCCCCATCTTTGCTAGTGGGAAGAGACATGATTTGCTCTTATTTATTCGGATCCCAGTCAGTATACCGAAGTTGTCCAACACCTCTGACAGATATGGCAAATTCACCTCGGGGTAACTTGGATATAACATATCATCTGCATACATTGAAACTAGGTGCCTAACCCAATCTATTTCTATGCCAGCATCACTATAGTTCTGTCTAAGGAAGGCCGCAATGGGTTCTACTGTGAGTATGTATAGCATTGGGGACCTGGGGCAACCTTGTCTCGTCCCCTTATTCAGTGGCTATTTGTATCAAAACGTGGTACCAGTTTTGACCATAGCTATCGGTTGAGTGTAGATTAATTTCACCCATTTCATATAGTGCAGACCTATTCCCTTCCTAACCATGGTGGCATTTAACCTGTCCCAGTGGACAGAATCAAACAACTTAGTAAATAACAAGGGCAGGTCCAGGGAGAGACTCTGGCAGACATGAGTCCTGGTTACAAGAGCCTTACCCAGAGTCTTTAGCTCACTATCTTTTACAGAGGAGAAATATTCTAAACATATCAGTCTTTGTCCGCACTGTCTCTCGTGCAATGGATGACATGGTGTAGTCATCTCAGATTTCCAGCAATACTCGTTCCTGCAGCCTGTTGTTCTGCCTCTGTGAATTCCATCACATATTCTTCCACTGTGAACAGATAATCAAGTCTAGTGTGAACTTTATGTGAGGCTGAATAATGAGTGTATGCTCTTCTGTCCCTATGTAGTGTCCTCGATATGTCTCAACTGAAAATGATTCAAGAGTGTACTTAGGACTTTGCTCTGTGGGGACGGTCTTTTGTGCTTTGTGTCGGACCTATCTATTGTGGGATTTAGGGTGCATTCGAAATTCCCGCCCCATAGCACGACTTTTTGTACCCGCCTAGCCTTGCATACAATGACTTAAAGACAGTGCAATTGTGATTGGGTTTGTGGGTGTTCACTATGCATACTTCCCTGTTTTCTAACATGCAGTGTAGTATAGCCATCCTACCTTCGTCTTCAGTCCTAGTGTTCAGTAGTTCAAGTGGGATAGCCGGGTTTATACAGATAAGGATTCTCCTTGTGTATGCGGAGTATGTGGAACTCTCCATCACCCGCCCCGTGCGCTAGCAAACTTCTTTTTGCTTCTGTGCATTCAAGTGCATTTCCTGTAATAACGCGATCCCAACTTTATGCTTCCTTAAGTACGTGAACACCCTTTGACGTTTGACATAGTCATTTTGACCACGGATATTCCAGGTCATAATTCTTACCCCTTCAGCCATCCTATATAAATTTCCTGGGTTCAGGCGGGGCCTTTGGACTGCCCTGAGTTTTGCCCGGGATCGTGTGTAGCATATTTCCTACTATACCAGCCCCCCCCCCTCTATTCCCTCCCCCCGTTATCAAACACACCTCCACCCCCAACATATAACAAAACTTCCCCAAACTCGAACTGTCCAGCAATGCGATGCATGCTTTTCTTTCCCTGCTTCTGCTCCTCGAAAGCCGGGGCTCCTGGTTCCCAAGGGGTGGTACGATACAGTACCCTTTACAAATATATAGGGTAGTAGATGGACTAGTCTTCCCTGTCTGGTCCAAGTTGCTCCTGCAATAAGCAACTACTTATGGCTGTAGATTTGTTGCCACTCTGTGTCGGCTATATTCTGCATTGGTCCACCTCAGCAAATTCTCCAGCGTCTACTTGTTCCAGTCGTTCAAGCTGTCGTTCAAGCTGTCTTTTAGCTGCAGTAGGGCCTTCTATTCCGTGCCCCCATCCTGCCATCATTCTGCGAGTGGTGGGATCTGTGCACTATCCATCCAGTCCTGTGTTTTAGATGGTGTTTCAAAGAACAAGGCCTTTCCATTGTGGAGGATTTTGTATTTAGCAGGGTAAATTAACATATATTTGAGACCAGCTTTTTTCAATAAATTGTGCACAGCTTTTTTTGTACCTGAAAGGTATAGTCTGGGTATATTGCCAGTTTAGCAGAGGCCCTCTGTATGTATCCCCCCTTCCTGGAGAATGCTACGATCCTCTCCCTGTCCTTATATTTGAGGACCTTCGCTTTATAGGCCTGGGTGGGGGCTCCTCATGGTGTCTAGACAAATGGTCGACAGACAAATGGTTGACACAATTTGGTCGACAGGACAAATGATCAAAACATTTTTTTAGTTATATATATATTTTTTAGGTTTTAGTTTAAGGAAAAAAAGGGGTTTGAGGGGGACCCCACAAAAAAAAATGTGAAAAAACAAAACTAAAAAAATTCGATCATTTGACCTGTCGACCATTTAGATTCGACCAGTTGACCTACAACCGCTCCTGATGGTGGCTTTCTTACTAGGGAGCGGTGTGCGCGCTCTAAGGTGAACCCCTGAGTTAGGTTCCCGGGGCCCAGCTCCTGCAACAGTAAATCCTATATGTAATTGGTGGAGTCGGACCCCTCCATTCCCTCCAGTAGGCCCACAATCCTGATGTTATTACGCCGCACCCTTCCCGCAGCATCTTCTGCTCTTTCCTCCAGCAGCTTCACTTTTTGCCATAGAATGTTTACCTCCTTGGATATCTGCTCCCTCTCTGTGATGTTCTCCTGCACATGTGCTTCCAGCTTGCCTGTGTTCTCCGCCAGACCTCGTACATCTTGCCGCAACAGGCCTACGTCAATCCTGACATCTATCTTGGATTCTAGGGTGGCCTGTAGTGCAGCAGTGGCATTTAGGATCTGCTGGTTTCCACGATATGCGGCTTCGTTGGGGCCTTTTGTCTGTACTGCTTCTCTGGTTTTGTTTTTGTCCTCCGCAGGTCACTCAGAGCGCTTTGTGAAGGCCTCCATAGTGGTCTGCTTGCCTTTCGTCTTGATGTTTTTTGCTGCCATCAGTTCTGTTGAGTCCGGACATCTAACCACCCTGAGGCGGTGCACTCGCTGTAGCCTTTATTGATATTAGGGCACTATAGCACTTCGGCCCCTGGTTTCTGTACTAGGGACTTCGATGGTTTGACTTGTTCTGTGTCACCCTTTACAAGATGTCTCTCTGTAGGCCAATAGAAATTATGATTCTTGGAGACAGGACAACAACGGGCTACCATTCCATAGGAGCATAAGGCAACAGGCGTCTGTTCTGCGTTTACTCAAGGCCTCGCTGAGTACCGCGTTGATTTTGGTTCCTGGTACATATGCTATGTGCCACACTTCTATGGCCCCTCTTTGTTGGTCCGGATGCTCATGCCTTGCTCAATGGAGGCACTGTTAGGCTTGTATTAGCAAGGAAGTGTGTGCTCTCCGATCCTGGGCTTCTAGTTACTTTGCTAGGGGGAGTGGCAGCATTTGTTAATTGCAGTGGAAGAGGACAGCAGCAACGTCCTTCCACATATGGATTACAGGGCTCTTTGCCGAGTCGTAGCCACCCTCATTGGCTACATGTACACCTCTAAGTGCACAGCGGGTTCAGCATGTTCTGCAGTCCTCTGTGGTGTTTCAGGGAGCCTTCCCCTCTCCCACACACTACACACGCTTTGCGCACTAGCTCTGCTGGGGAGTGTCTCACATCTCCGGACTCCGCTCGCTGTAGTGGGCCCAGGGTGTACCTTGTATAATGGACATTATGTTTGAACTGCACAGTACTTGCAGGCAGATTTTCCTACGCCCCCGCTCCTTACTGCGTTGGTCTTGCTGACCCTCCGTGACCGTATCCAGTGCACTGCGTGCGTCGCTGTCCTACGGGTTGACCATGCACTATTGCACCCCAGGCGCCACCAGTCATGCGCCACTTCTCCTGGTGTGCCCAGATTGTCGACCTGCACCTCTCTTGCAGCTAGTCTGTGCTCTGCACGGTCATATATTGTCCCGAGGGTCAGTCCGACGCCAGGGGGTCCACGCTCTAGTAGGGTTCGGCCAACACAGCTCTCTGGCCTCGCTTCATGTCTGCTTGCCTTCCTGGCTCGCTGCGCCATTTCTTGACGTGGAACGCAGTGCTTCATTTGCTCCGCTGCAGCTGGGTTCGTGTGTCACATTTCGCAGGGCATTCCTCCTTGGCACTCAAGGTTATGGTCTGCAGCTCAGCCTCAGAGTAATCCTCTGTTGAAATTCCTGTACCTGACTGGGCTCCGTGCTTCCCCCTTTCTGTAGCTCCAGCTCCTCAGGCTCTGCTGTGTTCGCTGCCATTTTCCGGGCCGGATTCAACTTATGGCTCTTGTGCACGGCTCGGCCACCGCAACTCTCTGGCCTCCCTTTACATCTGCTCACCCTCCTGGCTCGCCTCGCCACCGTATCTCGCCCCCAGGGCATTCAGAGGTTCTATCAGTCTCGCAGCAGGCAGACTTATTCTTCGATTCTTATATTTTGAAGTAACTGTGCAGCCTTTAAGCTTAATATACGGATCCGCAGGAGCTTCTCTCCGACACGTCCTCTTTACATGGCTGTTAGCCATCTAGCCAAAATCCCTTTCTGTTTTTAATGAGGCTAATGTTGAGAATATTACCACTTTGTGTCCGACTCATTTCTGACCCCTCACACATCCCACTCTGTTATGGAGGCATCCCCTTCCGACAAAGGCAAACATATAAAGCAAATGCAGGGCTCTGGCACAGCGCTTAGTGCGTCGACACCAAGTAAACAAAAGCATACGGTTTTACACAAACAGAAACACACTTTGCCCACACTGCATGTTTCGGCGCCATCATCAAATTGCTAAAGCGCCAACGTAACATGTCCCCTCAGCAAATGGTTTAGCTCTTTTTATTTTTTGAGTGAGATTCAGTTAATTCAAACAAAAATGTTTACAATGAATATATTGTATAATACCTATATATTTTAAATCATGGTTGGTGTTAATACAAATATACATTAAACACTTTAATAATTCATAACTTTCATTCAACTTCCTTATAAAATCTCTGTAAATCTATATAAAATGTCATGTCATTAATGACAAATCGTCAACTCTGATTTTCTTCTAATCCATATATCACAGCTAGTAATTGTGAGGGTCCCAAAATGCAAGTCAGATAAGTAGATGGATTTCTCACAAGTTGCCATTTTATTACATAAGGAGGATGAGAAAAACGCCACACTTTCCATAACCTAAGGAAGATTTCACTACTTGTCAAACTAAGACCAAAGGAAAACTCTCTAAAATGGTATTGGTCCCTCACACGTATACATACATCATCTTACAGATAGCATATGGCCTTTTTAACTCAGTAAAACTGTTATATTTAAACAAAGTTTGGAAAAATATTCTTGAGCTTGTGGATCTGCTTAGATAAAGTGCTCTGCACAGTCCAACCTCTAGTGGAAGTCGTGGAGTGTTACAAGATTTGTTTTCGAAACTGAAACGGACGTCGACAGACGTGTTAGTAATACCATCCCTAGTGTGATGTGTACTGGACCCATGGTCCTTCACGCGTCGGTCGCTCAGATAGTTTTTTTCCGCCATCGAAATCTGTTGCAAATGCACATTTCTATTCCAGGCTGATGCCTTTAATTATTTGAAAGTTTAATTGTAGATGTTTTCTTACCTTTGTTTGCTTTGCCGCAGGGCTAACTGACTGCTTGATGGCTTTCGACAAACAATTTCATTGTTGACAACTGATCGATGACCAGATGCAGCCTAGATGGATCCTTCAGGCTTCGGCCTTTATAGTAGTGGGGGAGGTTCTTCATACTGACCTCTTTAGAGAATGCATATTCTGTCATCCCCTTTTCCTTTTTCTCGCCAATCTGCCCATGTAAAAATAATGGACAAAACTCCCTTTAAATGTTGTCTTACCTGCTACTGAAAATTCCTGTGGAAAGACACGCACGGAGTGTGCAATTACTGTCTCCCGAGGGATCCTCCTGAAAATGTTTCTAAATCCTGGAAACATTTTTGACCGCAAACGTTAAAGGAGCGGCGGACCAAACGCTGTGGTGCTCACGCCATGCAGGCCGAGGTCTCCATCGACGTGACTGAAGACTCCAGCGAGGGCAGTATCATGGTCATGAGTGATGGCGAAGGTGAGAAAGGTTCATCGGAACCCCATGTGAGGGCCCAGACTCCAAGAAGCAGGCCGGCAGCTCTGTGATGGAGAAGACACACGGCGGCCAGGGCACACACAAGCACAAAGACACTCAGAACATACCCCACGGCCGACTCTCGACAGTACCGTTGAGCTTAGAAGCCATTCAGTGTCCAAGGAGAAATCCTCAGGTTCTTCACTGTCCTCTCGGTCATCGCATACGCTTTTGACTCACGACAGGCCACAGAAACCAAAAGTCAATTCTGGCACTGCACATAAAAAGGCCATCCTTTTGCGTGCCAAAGAACAGGCGGCGAAAGGCGTTTCGGCGTTCCCTAAGAAAACGCTGAACATGTAGGAGCTAATTAAAGCAAGGGCACTGAAAAAATCACAAATGTCGATTCCTTTGGTCTCAAAAACCACACAGGCTGCTTCCCCCTACACCCCTCTTTAGACTCCCTCTCAGGGGCTGTGCACCAGAAAGATCAAACTCCCTCCCAGGCCACCCCTATCATGTCAGGCTTCCCACCTTCATGCACGTATACACCTGAACAGTTCGATAAAATCTTAAGGAGAATGTCCAGTTTCGTAGACTTTAGACACCCATACCAACCCTTAAAGATACCTCACAGCCTGATGTCTCAGCAGAGCATCCCCCCTGCCAAAAGATCTCCTCTTGAGCCACAGCCTACCGGTATGGTACGGAAATGTCATTGGTTGGAATTATCCGATTTCGGCTGCACCAAAATTATGTACAGCCGAAAATGCTGAACATTTTGACCATTGGTTTTTCATTATGGTGAACATGGGAAGCGGGGTTTGCGGGGGTGGGCACTGCATCCAAAACAAGTTTATAAAAATGAAGAATGGTCCATACATCGCCAGTTCCCAACCACGGAAGTGAAGGGAACTGGCGCTGCAGGGACTTGGCGGCACATATAGCTGTGGGGTGCTTATTTCGAATGGGAATATTTAGAATGCAACATTCTCGTCTTCGAAATGTTCGTATTCAAAATGATCACGTACATCCCAGCCTTTGCACCACTGCGCTGTGCATTCCAGCCTCAACCTACCAAGACCCCTTGCAGGACTTGATTTATGATGGCCCCTCAGGGTCACACAACCCAGGGTCTCAAGGGGACCTTTACAGTCAAGACCAATTCTATGATGACATTTACATGATCCAGTCGCCAGACCACCAGGACCAGCCGGTAGCAGATTTGCTTGCTGACAACCAACTACAGTACAATGAACTGCTACTAAAGGTGGCACAAAACTTTAATATCGACTCTCAGGAGGCATAGGTCGACAAGGACTTTGTGGAAGACATTCTGGGGGGACAAAAGGTCCGCCACCCAATTTATTCTGCTCCTGCAGTCTGTCCAAAGACTCATCCAGCCATCCCTAGTGGTGCCTAGTCTCACAAGGGCAGTGAACCCCAGAATACAGAAACTATTCAGGCAGGTGCCCACTGACCCAATGTTTATTAGGGGCCAGCTTAAACCATATTCCTTAGTGGTCACCACCACCAGAAAGAGGTCTGGCACTCCCCTGGCGTTGGCAGAGGCCCCGCCAGACAAGGAAAGCAAAAAAATATATACTTTCGGGAGAAAGGTCGCCGCCTCTGCAGCATACCAGACCAGAAACTCTAACAAGTCTAAGCTTTTAGTTAGTTGTGGCTGCCGCAAATGGGATGATCTGGAACACCAAATCGAAGCTGTCCCACAACCCTTAATGCTCAATTGTAAGACTATCTCAGAATTGTATTTGCTTAGATTCACGTGCGCCCACCCTTCCTCCCCTACTGGAGTAGAAGGCACATAGATGTTTTCTGGGTTATCACCGTTTACGCTACACTTCATGCAACCTCATGTCAGAAACAATCTGAGGGACATCGACTCGTGAACGACCATGGGTACAGTACATGTCACACTAGGGATAGCATTACTAACACGCCCTGTCAACATCTGTTTCCGAGTTTCGAAAACAAATCTTGTAATACTCTGCGACTTCCTCTAGATATCGGACTATGCAGAGCATGTGAATCTAAACAGATACAAGCACCAGAAATAAGATTACGGTGAGCAATGTATCCAATCCTTGTAACCAAGGATGCATCCCCTTCCCCTTGATTAATTTAGGATATTTGAAACCCCTGTCCAAATCCAGAAAGTACTTTTCAATAACACGTTTAGCTCCAATTACAAATCAAAGTACTTTTCATTCCATTAGTCATTCACTTGACACTTGGAATGTCTTATTACCAAACAGGATTAATCATTCTTCAAAATTGTCAAAGATGCCACAAGCTCTTGCTTGATAAATCAAAACGACTTTGTCTCTACACTTCAATGCAATTTCTTTTCTTTGCAAAACAACCACTTTCATATTTCTAAACAATAGTTTTGTCAGAATGGTTTTTCAACAGTTCATTGTAAAGCTTTAGTTGACTTGTCACTTTCTTTTCACCACAACCTTATACCACACTGCAGTACTTCAATTATCTTCTTCCTGGCCCACTTGCCTGCCAGGATTAACCACTAATTGTCACTTTCCTGGTTAACTTGCCTGCCAGGATAAAACTCCTACTACTAGTACTCTATGATGTGATAGTTTATTTATATAGTGACTATACACAATGTGTTTCAAAGCGCTTTAAGGCAAGGAAGGGAACAAGGGAAAATACGACCTTCTTATAGGCCATGAACAGTAAGGATGTGAAATTAACTATCATACTCGGCCTGATGACAATTCAGATAGTGCAAGTGCCAAGGAAGAGAGGGGGAGAGTGGGAAGGAAATGGAAACAGACAGGCGATTACCGTACTAGGCCTGACAACATTTCTGGTAGAGCCAGAGGAAAACAAAAGGTGAGGGAGAGGGGTGCAGAAAGGGAGGGGAGGTTTTCTCTAGACTTTGCACACTTTAAATACTCAATGGGGAAAGCAAATCTTTACAGCACACATTGAGTGTCTTTCACATTGATTCATTTGCCATAGGCAATTCAGGTTACATTTCTCTTCCTCTTTATGATTCATATAAGGAGGGTTTTCCTCATGCCATCGTTGGTTTCCTTCCAAGTATCCCTTGTTAGGAAAGTGGTATCCCTTTTCATTTATAATTGCTTTTCTTTGGCTTTAGCAATGCTGATCATAATCTTTTACAAGGGATCATCCTTTTTGTAAATCCCATTCTTTTTTTGAACATTTTTCTCTTTTGGCTTGGGTAATGGTAGCTAAAATATTCATTTACACTTGGCTTATATATTGTCCCCTTTTGGCTTTGACAATGGTGGTTACAATATTCTTTAACTCAATCTCTCTTAAAATAAGAGTTGTGCCCCAATTCAATATTCAAAAGCTTTGTTTGAAGCCATCAGTCTGTTTCAGAGCACCCTGGGGTTACCTGACAAAGGCCAACTCCACCGGTCTTTCTATGTGTCTTTGCTGGACTCACTGCTTCCTGTTCTTCCTTAGTCAGGCGTTGACGGCTCCGGTGGAATTTTTATTACTCACGCCTGCTGTATTTGGAGCTCTCTTGGCTCCACTCGCACTCCGGTAAATGTCACACATCGTAGTTGCACGCAGAATTGGGAGAGCGTGTCGCTTCCTCAGGACAGCCAGGTTCTTAACAGCTTCTTGCTGCATGTTCTCTGCATGCTAGAGGTTTTCAGACCTCTGCCACTTGATTGACCTGGCGTCCCACTGTCAACACTGCAGCGTTGGTGATTTACTTCTTCCTCCTGCTTCAGCTGCTTACACTGCTAATTCCTCTTACTACAAATGGCTCGCACCTGAAAGGGCTTCAAATGTTCCCTCTCAGGTGTGGGTCATTATAGATACACAGGTTGGTAGCATGTTGAGAAGCCAGGCTTATCTCAAGCTGGGTCAATGTGAGCTGCAGGGGAGTTAGAGATTCACAGTGACAAGTATTCAAATAAACTCTTAGACACAAGGTTTCTTGATTAAACAATTATTAATTTAAGTCAATTTGAGTAAACCTTCAGAAGGGGGCAATATAATAGTAACACACAAATACACTCCAAAATACACACTCTTGATATTTCTGAATCCGCAAGTACCCTTTTGGGATGGCACAAAGACACTTCCTACACCCTGAGGTGACTAAAGTAACTAGGGCACTGTGGATATTAATATATCACTGTTTGCATTTAGAATCAGCCTTACGAGTATGTCACAGAAAAAGGTTATTAGAACAAAACAAGACATCACACAAATGTTCTGAAGCAGGTAAGTACTTTTGATAACTTCCAATGCAAAGTTAGTTAACCCCTTCCTGGAAGGGAAGACAAAACACAATGTCAGAGGGAAGAAGAGTCATTTAGGGAGCCAGGCTAGGCCTATGTTAATTGGACAAAAGTCTAGGTTCGCTGAAGCACTTCTTGCAGCTAAGTAAAAGTCTTGCACAATGTTTTAAAAGTCTTTGTAGAAAAGAAGAAATCAAAGCAGGGCCACAAGCTGATTAAGCTTGTAAAGTAAACAAGCTGTTAGCAACTCGACAGAGCAACCAAGACAGGTCTCCGCAGAGAACAAGTAAGGTTACAAGAGGGAAGTTCTCTCAGACTGTACAGTACCTTTGGTTAGAAGAAAAGGGCTTTGGCTGGCTTCTGTTCCTTCCTGTGCAGCTCTGCAGATAGTGTTCCTGGGCCTCAGTCATGGTGACAGGGAGGATGTCTGGAGGACTCCTGCACTGCAACAGGACGATCAGCGACAGATAAGGATCAGCTTCTATTCAGTGGCACTTCATGGTTTCAGCTCCTCGTGTCTAAGCAAATAGCAACACCGCAGACTCTTGGCTGTCGAGATGGGCTTTCCTTGCATCTGGGGTCCAGAACTCTGTTGAGGTGGCCCTGGCTCGGTCAGTCCTGCTTCCTGGGAGTCTGGAGGATCTTCCTGGAGCTCTTGGCCAACTTAAAAGCAAAGCACACAATCTGGTATTTCTCTACTTGGCTAGTCGTTTCCAGCAGCAACTGCAGTAGCATTTCAACCAGCTCCAAGAGGATGTCCAGGTGGCTTAGTTTGAAGTTGATTGGTCTCACCAACTCAAGGGGAGAAGTCGTCCTTGCAGGGCTTCTCTAGTCAAAACGAAATTTGAGTTTCAGCACAGCAGCAGGGCTTCACCGGGCCAAACCAACAGTCCAGGAGTTGCAGCAGGTGTAGTCTTCAAGTTCTTCTTAGGATTCCTTCGTCCAGTGGTCCACTCTGCCTTCCAAGCAAAAAAGCCTTGCCTTTTGATGCAGGTTTCTCCCATTCATTCCAGCCTAGCTGTGAGTCACCCAGCAGGGTGGCTGTCCTTGCCGGACAGCCGGTGGGCCAATCCCCTACGAGTGCATTCCTGTCCCCTAGGAGACTAAGCACGGAGTTTCAGGCACCTCCCTTGTTTCCTGCCCCCGCAAGACATCCTGGAGCCCGAAGAAGGCTTCACTCGTGAATCCCGCCAAAGGCAATACGAACAAAGGGACCAAACCTGGTTTGGCGCGCAGATTAAATCTCAAGAAGGACCTTTCCACGAAGAAATGGTTCAGAAAGAACACTGGTGCCATTTTTGGCAAAAATGGCACTCTTGGGTGCTTTACTGCAGCTGTGAATGCAGTGTAATAAATGCACACCACGGTAGTAAAAAGTAAACCACTGCCACCAGCCAGTCATCACGGAAAGGGTAACATAAAAATGTTAAATGAGAAGCTAGACAAAGGGGATACTAAGTAACCCCTCCAGCAACCTATTGTAAGATAGTGTGTGCTGGGTCTAGAAAGTTTACAATGTAAGTAGTGAGTTTTACTTCACTGCTCTTAGAAACAGTTTATCCAAAAGAAGGTATTTAAACCTTCGGAAATCTAAAGACTTCCCTGTGTCACTGCACTGAAGGTGCTGTGTGACACAATTTAAGAAGGTGATGCCTATAGAGTTTGTCAGACTCCACAACCAAAAGAAACACAAAATCACATTAGAAATACTCGAGTGGGGGAAAAAGAGTCTCTGTCTCCAGGAACAAAATCTAAGTCCTAGAGTCCATCAAAAGAGCACATTTCTGAGAATTCCCCTAACAAACCACTAGACTGCACATTACAGTCCTGCAACTCTGAACCCCTCTTCTTCATTTCAGTACTTGGAGCATAAATCCTTAATGTTGTTCATTTTAACATCAATATTCTCAATTTTATAATAGGCCGTAAAGACTGTGGGATCATTAGGGATGTTGGTTAGAGGGTTTTCCCATTCCTCCTGACCGGAATCCGCTCCCATGTGATCCTCCCGCATAACACCACCCCCAGGGTCAGGATCCGCTAGTGGCTGCCTTTCCCTAGCCATATGAGAAGGGCTAGATGGTCAGGGTTTTTGGTATGCTCACCTCTGATTCATCACATAATCCTTAGTTAAGATTATCCATTAGGTTGCCATTTCCTCAGTGTAAAGTGCATTTAAATATCCCTTACTTTGCAATTTCCAGGTTTAAGGAGCAATCTTTATTAATTTGTCTTCTATTTTGTGCCAAAGCATCGCAATAGTCAGTGTTGTCAGGGCCATCTTAACCACTTTTGGGGCCCCGGGCATGGACACCTGTGGGGCCCCCCTTCCTCCGGACCAAAGCAATTAAGAGATATAGAATAACTTGTTGCCCCACCCCCGTCGCAATCACAACCCCTAGCTTGATTGCTGCTTGCAGAGGAGATCAACATAAGCATGGCAAACTCCCTTTCAGTCTCCGTACCCTCTTCATTCTTGCTGTAATCAGAATGATAAACAAGTAGCATTTCAAGGGCAACATTAGCAGTCTATGACAAGGGTACTTGTATTCTAGCATAGATACAGGAAACATTTCATCAATAGGAGCCACTTGGAAGATATATCGGACACAGTATACATGCAGGACACAGATTGTATGAAAAAGATGCACATTATCTAGAATAGACAAATGACTCAGATTAGCTGACTCACAGAATGCACACGCGTCCAAGCATGGATGCAGGCGACCAATGTGAAGCAAGGGGAAAGCTACACATACCATAGCATAGAGAATGGGTGACAATTTGAAGATACCAAAAAGGTGTCCGTATCCAAATGGACTGAGATTAAAAGAGGGGAATGGTTTTCAAGTAGTGTTGCCTATAAGCAAGTTGCTCTGGTGTGCAATATATCAATGCTCACTATTATAGAGTAAGAAACACTGTATATAGCTGTTGTAACTTGAATGTCGTGTAGATATGTGAGACCTCCGTCCCCAAGTGCTGCACAGGGAGAATTATCGATTCACTCCCTATACAACCTTTGAGGCCACGTGGAGAAGAATCCGGAACTGCGAAGTACTGGAAGCCCCACGGAAGCTGTAAAGTAAAGCAGCGTTAAGTACCAAGCAAGCAGGGTAAAGCACGGGTAACCAACAAAAACAGGAAGGATCTTACCAGGAATTGATAGTAGGGATTCCGGGGCTCAAGTAGGCAAAGGTCCCGAATAGGAGACACTTAATGGTAGTCACACCAGACCCCACCTGGGGAAGACCTGCAGGCAGGACTGAACCAGATTGTAGGTAAGGTTGGTGATGAGCCGTAGTTCATACAATGCTCCAGATTCTTTGAAGAGGGGTAATCCACAAGAAGTCCGTGACAACAATCCAGGGTCTAGCGCCAAGTGTAGCAGTCCAAGCTGATGGAACATTGAAGAGCGGGATGCAAAGAGAAGTCTGTGACAACGATCCTAGGTCAAGAGCCAAGTGCATCAGTCCAAGCCAATAAAGCACAGATCTAACGTGATCCAAAAAGAGTTCCTAGACGAGTTAGCCGGGTCCAAGATCAATCGTGAAACAAGGTGAGAAATGCAGGCCAAACGGGGTCTCTGAGAAAACAGCTGTGAAGCGCGGTACTGAAGCACTCCACTGCTTAAGTACCATTAGCTTCCTGATCACGTGATTGCGAGTTCCGGTCACGTGACCACGAGTTCAGGTCACGCGATCGGATAGACCCAGCAGCACGATGCAAAGAAGTGATCTTGATCTTTTGATGGCTTAATCTCCACGGCAGCTGCCAATGAAGAAACGGTCGCAGTCGTGACTGTGGAGTGGTAGCGTGAAGCTGCTGCTGTAGCTGTGTGCGAGCCTGTCTGGACCGCCAACGTGAGCCCCGGAAGTTAAGTGGGGGGTTGTATTCGGGCCGAGGGGGAACTGGGATCACTGGTGGGTCGGATGGAGGGCATGACAATAGCCAACAAAAACGCCAATGAGTCTTTTTTAAAGATCATACCATGAGAATGAAATCACTCTGAAGGGCTGACAATTGTCAAAGGTTTAGCGACTGGCAATTTTGAGAGGTGAGGCAATACAAGATTAAATGAGATGCCCAGGATCATCACACATTGTTTAAAAAGTGAATCTGGGATTTGCACCCTCTCTGCAATGTCTGTACTTTACCACTTTCCTTTCTAGTTTCTTTCCCTGAACTAAAATAATCCCATTTTACAGAACTGACCAGGATCCAAGCATGAACCATTTGGTTCCACAGTCTAGAATTTGGATACATAATCGCCTCTGTGGATTAACACTTTATCATTGGAGGTGCTTGCCTAGGTTATACAGCTCCCCATCTGAAAAAAACAATTTCTAGACCATCACCCTACTTTTATATCAACCGCTATCTGGGTCAGTTACATTGGTGATGATAAAACCTGATTTACTAAAAACCAAAGTACATATACATGCAGTCTTATAACGACATACATTGGAATGGCTGAGTCAGCCTTGCTGGAATTTGGTTCTGTAATTTTGCTTCTGATGCTTCTTAATCTGCTTAGAATCACATGCTGTGCATATGGTCCGACATCCAGTGGTAACCGCGGAGTATTGCATCTCGTCTTTCGGGGGATCAAAAGGGGACGTCGGCATAGGCGTGTCTGAAACACTATCCCTATCGTGACGTGTGTAGTACCCAAAATCCCTCAGGCGCCGAGGTCCCTCATATTGTTTTTTTCCACCCAGATAACTGGTCGCCCTATAGCGGAGCTCTCACTAGAGACATTGTTTATCTTACCGAATTGTCCGTTATTCCCCGTTAAGTCACTTCGCCCATCAAGAACATCTACAACGAAGACTACGGGGAATCGTCTACGGCTGTGGGTTCCGGCGCCTAAGATCCGGCGTTCGGACTTCCACATGGTCGGGCCTTCTGGCCGGCCTACACAGTAGGGGGAGTGGGCTCGGGGATTGCCATACTGTTATGTCTTTCCTCTTTTCCACTGCTTTCCTTTTTGGTCTGGTCACCCTCCCCTTCTGCTATGGAAAGGACTCCATTTAGATTCCGCCCTGTGTGTAGGGTCAGATATCCGTGGAAAGACGAGCAAACGTCGTGTAACACTTGTCTCCCCCTAGAGCACGAGGAGAAGCGGTGTTCCGCGTGTAAACTCCTTTAAACCTAAAACCCTTAAGGAGCGCCGGTTGAAGCGGTGGGCCGCGTACGGAATGTCGCGCGTGGATCCTCCCTCCTGTGCCGCAACACCAGCCGAAAGTGACAGGGGTACATCGGATGACCAAACGTCCAACGCGGACGTTATAGACCTTGAGGCGGACTATTCTAGGGCCGCCACGCCCGACCCTTCCAGGCTCGACTTCGGTCTTGCTACATGGACCACACCCGGTGACAGGGGCGTACAATCGCACCGCACAAAGCACACAACCCAAGCGCCCTCCTCGATGACTTCGTTGAAGAAGGCGAAAGCGCCAACGGGTCCGCCGGAAACTTCGGCGACACCCACGGATCGGTCTGATCTGAAGCCTTCCCCGCATCCGCAGAAGCGCATGACGACTGGGCATAAGAAACATAACGAGGGCGCTACTCCCCAAACTACACGCGCCAAAGTTTCAGAACAGGAAACTTCGATGGATTCCAAGGCCCGTACAGGCCCGAAAACTAAGAGTAGGCCTCTACCCGAGAAGCCATCCGCTGGCCCTTCTGGAGCCGCGGAAGACATTTTCACTGCCGACACATCATCGGAGGCGTTGTCTCCCGAAGATTCGGTGACTATCCGTAAAAGCATCAATAGGATTGCTACAGCGGTGGGCCTAGTACCGGTTCCGCCCACAGTTATGGGCCAATCCGCTGAAAAGTTTTCCACTGATTGGGAAGACAATCCCGAAGACTCTTACGAAGAAAGCCAGTTACCCCTCTCAAGCACCCTGAGGAGATCCTCTCAACGCCTTAGGACGGAGAACACGGTTCCTACTCAGCTAGGTCCATTGGGTCATCAAAGTGGACCACGGAGCAATTTGAGGGGTGTATGGATCGGCTGGAGCAGTTTCTCAGGGCTTCTGATCAACCTCCGCCGAAAAAAGCTCGGGTAGACCCTAACCCTCGAACACAAGATGTCCACACCTAGATGTCCAACACCAAGTTGACTATCAAGAAGATGTCCAGATGGACACGTATAGAGACATCTATACAGAAAAGAGGAGTCTTCTTTTCTGGACAACTATGGGGAAGATCAAGGGGCAACGGACAACTGGGAGGACTCCCAGCAGAACGATCACAAATCTGATATCGTTTGCCTCGACTCTCCCCATCCACCCCGATTCGACAATCTTCCACGGTGGATGATCAAATGGCTTTCAACAACATGTTGGAAAAAAGCAGTGTAATTCTTTAAAATTGCCACGCTGCAAGCCCTGCCCGAACAAAATTCTGCGGAGGACATTATTAATGAAAAGCCTCCGGCAAGCCAGTCTCTCCCTCTTGAGCTCTGTAAAGAGACGGCTGGCCCCTTCCATACTCGCAACCGCTCAGACTAGGGCTGTGAACCCAAGGGTCGAAAAACTTTTCCGACCCTCCCCCACCAACCCGCTTTATATCAAAGGACACGTAATCCCAGACTCGCTGGTGGTGACCAACACTCGCAAGAGAGCAGGGGTTCCCCTTGCCACGGGAGAGTCACGCCCGGACAAGGAGTCCAAGAGGTTGTATGCCTTAGGCAAACGGGTTACGTCGGCCTATACCGTCCGGATTGCCAATAACACGATGTTACTGGCAAGCTACGTCGACGCCCAATGGAACCTACTCCAGGAATGCCTTCAAGAGGTTCCGGAACCAACCAGAGCTAAGCTTCTCGCCATTGTCTCGGAGGGCAAACTTGCCAATCAGAATGTTGTAAAAGAAATACCCTGGACACCGCAGAGACAGCAGGCAGGTCTCTCGCACAGGGTACTCTCCTAAAGAGGCACGCGTGGCTGCGCATGTCGGACTTCAGGCCTGAGACCCAGGCATCCATTATCAACAAACCCATCGAAGAGGCCAACCTCTTCAGGAAGGCGATAGACGATGCGTTGGAGACAGCCAAGAAGGAGCACGAGACTATTAAGTCGCTGCACCAAATTTCCCGGAAACCCTCTTCACAAAGGGGCAGTAATTCTCGGCAGTCCTTTCGAGGACAAGCCCACGCCGCTCCAAACAATTTCGGCACGGGCAACTTCAACTCAACCTGCTGCAAGCCCCACTTACTACCTCCAGAGGGGTCAGAAGCGCAGAAAGAATAGAGGCAGAGGCTCCGATTCCAGAGGAGCGTCAACTTTGGGTCAGAAATGACCACAAAGTCCAGGTCCCCTCCCATGTCTCCCCGGTCTGGGGGCGATTAACATCTTTCCTCAAGGCATGGGAGGGGATAGCTTCAGACCAGTGGGTCTTAAAGACGGTCGCCCACAGTTACTGCGTGGAATTCGCCCGACCTCCACAGTTCAGACCGCCGAAACATCGACGCCTTTCACCGGAATATCTGCAGAGCTTGATCCAAGAGGTGGAAGCGCTGCTGGGAAAGGACGGCATAGAAGCCGTCCCGATTCTTCAGGAAAACAAGGGTATCTATTCAGTGTACTTCCTTGTACCCAAAAAGGATCTCACTACTGGCCACCAGGGGGCGCACGGACGGTGACCGCCTCCCTGTAAGATCCTAACCCACGGGCCCCAAAAGTGACTTGAGCCCCCACTTTTGCCCCCCCCGTGCCAAACAACGGCAGTCTGAGCCATTGGAAGTGCCCCCCCACCCCCTGAGCCAAAACCCGATGGAAATCGGACCTCCAGTCTGAGGAAAAAAGTCAGTCCGAACCTGCCTTCCCCTCACCCGTGAGGACACCGACGTGAGAGGAGGCAGCGGCCCGCGGCACCTGACTCCGCCTCCGGCTCTCCCCGCAGGAGACCCGCGCTGCGCGGGGACTCTGGAGGAGGCTGCGGACACCGGACTGCTCTGGCGCACTTCGGGGGCCGGCCCCCCCGGCACCCCTATGCGGACTCCCCGAGCGGCTGCCTCTGTATCCTGAGACACCGGCCCCGCGGTGGGTGGAAGGAATCTGCGGAGGTGAGTGCCTGCCCCTCTTGAAGAGCTCTGGAGTGCATCGCCCGGGTGGGGGCCCACTCCGCCCCCCCAGACTGGAACAACCGAGCGGGGGCGACTAAGGCTACCCTTCCTCCCCAGCACATGCAGAGGATCGGACTCCGCCACAGCCGAAGGGGGCCTGCCATCAGCCCAACCCCCTTGGCACCCCCCTCCTGACCCTCCCCAGGGAGCCCCCTAAGCAAAGGGCAAGGACCAACCAGAAGCGGCCCTAATTTTGTAGCGGTACCGCGGTTCCAGTGCATCCCACGCACTGGCTATAACGCGGGTTCCCGCGCTACGCAGCATCGACGCTCGTAGCCCATAAAGCCACACTCACTGCCTAGCGGCAGGGAACCTGCACAGGTGGAGGAAGGAAAAAAAGAACCGCACACATCTCAGCCTCCACTGTCTTTACCGGGACACATCTACGCACTCACTGTGGATTTCGCCGCCTGAGGCCTCCCCCCCGAACTCGCCTACGCACGAAAAGGGAAGCAGAGGGTTGGGCCCCCACTCCTGGGGCGTGTGCCCCCCTCTGACAAGGCCCCACTTTACGACCTGAGCAGGACACGGACAAGAGGCCCTAAAACCGGGAAACAGCGGAATACATGGAGGTGCTCACCCCCCCCCCCCATTGCACCTGCACTGGAATCCTCTCCCTGAGACTGGGCCCCACATACTTTCCCCCACCCCCTCGATCCCCGCTACGGGTCGGTATCGATATCCAAGGCCCCCTGATAGGACACTGGACCCAACGAAGGACACAGACCAGAGCGGAGGGTAGAGCCCCTGGAGACGGGGCGTGTGCCTCCTCTCACTTCTTCCACCAAAAGAACTACTGCTACGAGGATCACCACCCCGCTGCTCTCCAACATTCCTTACATGCCTTTCAACACAATAGGCCCGAGGGTACGGCCCCCGATCCAGGGGCGTGCGCCTCCTCGCAGGCAAGTGCATCATGAACATACCAAGTAAGCTTGCCAAATACGCCTACATCCCACTACCACAGGCTCCCGACCCAAGGCCAACAATCTCAGTAGAAGCCGCCGAAACGGGTGCAGCTGCCACTAAGGGACACATCGCCGCCCTCCTAAGCGAAATTCGAAACATGGGTGCCAACCTCGGCGGCAAAATGGATAAGATGACCCAAAGGGTAGATAACATCGAGGAGAGACTAGAAGGAGTCGAACAACAAGGCCTCTATCGACACTCTAGAAGCCCAAATGGAGCTTAGAATACGAAACATAGAAAAGAGGGAGGACGAGATTCGCCTTAAGATAGACGATTTGGAAAATGGAGGGAAGAAATAACCTACGTTTTTTTGGAATCCCGGAGAGAGAAGGGGAGACAGAAGAGGATCTCAAGCAGACGATACACGATATCGTCAAAATCCTGACCGCGGACGAGGACATTGATGAACTCAAGACCGAGAGAATCCACAGAGCTGGCGGCCCCCCAGGCGGCCCGAGATCAGTCCTCGCCAGATTCCATAGATATCAGGACAGAACGAGGATACTAGCTAAAGCCAGGTCTGGAGGCACTCTTACCCTTGGAGCAGCCCAGATTACTATTTTTCAGGACCTTTCATCGCTGACGCTGGCCCTGCGCCGCCTGTGCGGTCCTCTCACGAGATGGTAAAAAGAGCAAGGTACGAGGTACAGGTGGGGATACCCCTTCTCCCTTGCGTTTGAACATGGGAGCAGGAAGTTCCTACTCCGCTCCGAAGAAGAAATCTGAGAATGCATTGCCGACCTCCTCGGAGCGGCCTCGGGGGAGGGAACTCAGGAACCCCCAGCGCAGGACAGAGCACGATGGGAACTTCAGGGCCCGAGAAGGAAACGAGTAAAGGGTTCCAGAAAGTACAGGCGGCCCAATGATACACCTGAAAACAACAAATGACATTGTGACTCCACGCTCTAAATCCTGGCGAACTATGCTCTCAAGGTCCCGGCGGGGGCCCCGCTTACATCACGGATCACGGCACTCCTAGATCTATGATTCCATTACACGACATGTGAACTGCCTGAACTGCAAAAGAGAACTGCCAAGGAATGGAGACGCCGGAAACCGCATGTATTATAATACACATTAGTTTACAGTTAAAGTTGCTGTTATTTGACATACTGTCGTTTGTTATACAATCTCATGAAAAGGGGGGGTGGGGGCTCAAAAACGTTATTTTGCTACTATTTGTTGACTGGGTCGTGCAGTTACGACCCTTGCTGGTGGTCCGACAGTAGACCGGTTGCTCACATCCAGTCCAACTCGGACGCCACCACAAACAGTCACAAACCCTCATCGAAGAACCAAAGATCAACGCGATCGAACAGAGGGTGAAGGGTATGATGTTCAATACCCTACAGGGGTGGGTGGGGGGGAGGGAGACGGGGAATGGCACAGCCTCAGGTAAAGCCTCTGTTAAATAGAGGCAGCTACAACACTACTTCCGACATGGCAGTTTCTTACAATGGGTTGCATGACGCTACAAATGATTTCCATGGACGTATCAATGTCCCACTGACGTAACGAATCAAGTGACGGGCAGGGCACACTTAAAATTGGCACGCTGAATGTTAAGGGACTTAACTCCCCCACCAAGAGATTGCTGGTAACGAGGGAGTTCAGGAGGGCTGAATTGGACATACTCCTCGTACAGGAAACCTGATATAGCAAGGGAGACGAGAGGAAGGTGCTATATGCTAAGCTAGGGTCGGAATTCTGGGACTCTGGCCCGCTGAAGAAGGCAGGAGTCGGCATATTAATCAACAGAAAGATCCAATTTGAACTCTTGAAGTCATGGACGGACGTCAGTGGCAGAGCGCTAGTCCTGGTGGGCAGGATACAGGGCACTGTCGTTACCCTTGCAGCAATATATGCCCCCAATACAGGACAAGACCGATTCCTACAGAGGATAATCCCGAAAGTCATAAGCGAAGCAGAAGGCAACGTAAAACTCGGAGGTGACCTGAACACGTGGATGGATCCGGAACAGGATAGACAATCAGGTCGCCCCACTACGCCCCCTCTCGCGGGTGCTAGACGCCCACTGGCCGCAGACATGATGGCCGCCTACAATCTCACTGATGCGTGGAGATATACCAATCCCAACCAAACTGGCTTTACTTTTTTCTCAGCGCCACATGCAACCTTTTCCAGAATAGATTATATATACCTAACCGCAGACCTCATCACGGCAATGACTGAAGCCATTATAAATCCTGTCTCATGGTCAGACCATGACATGGTCACGGTCACCCATGATGAAATGGCCCTACCTCGAAGATGCTCCAAATGGCGCTGCAACGAAACCCTCTTCAAGGACCCAATCTTTCGGGAACAACTAGAGCGGGACATCACCCAATACTTCGAGAGTAACAACACGGGCGAAACTTCCATGAACACAGTTTGGGAGACAGGCAGGGCGACCTGGAGAGGGCTACTTATTAGAGAGGGATATGCCAAAAAAAGAGAGACAATTGATAGAAAATAGGATCCAAAACGAAATTACCCAACTGGACCTCATGCCACAGACGGACCAAGGTAGACCACAAAGGATTAAAGAGGCCAACGACAAGAGAGAGGAACTAAGACAACCAGAGGCGGGAAGCATAGCGCGCAAGCTACAACATCTGAAGCAGAAACACTATGAACATGGGGACAAAGCGGGTGCCCTGCTTGCCGCAAGACTGCGAGGCCAACGCCAAGAGAGGTGGGTGCCCACGTTCCAAACAGAAGAGAACTCTTGTGAATCACTCCCCCCCCCCCCCCCCAGTGTCCCCGAAGCTTTTGCCGACTTTTATGAAAAATTATATACGGCACACGCTCCCTCGCATACAGAAGCGATAAATGAATATTTGGACCAGGTACTCTTGCCCACTCTCCCACCCGATACAGCACTTACCTTAGAA
This sequence comes from Ambystoma mexicanum, assembly GCF_040938575.1. Classification (NCBI taxonomy): domain Eukaryota; kingdom Metazoa; phylum Chordata; class Amphibia; order Caudata; family Ambystomatidae; genus Ambystoma; species Ambystoma mexicanum. Next base: position 492,687,717 of record NC_090936.1, on the reverse strand, counting down.
GCCCCCATCACAGGAGAAGAAATTGAAGAAGCTATCAAAAGGCTTCCAACGGGGAAAGCCCCGTAAACGATGGATACACGGCAGGGTTCTATAAAACTTTCAAAGATGCCCTTCTCCCATTCATGGTCGGCCTATTCAACAATATCCTACAATCCGGCGTGGCACCCGAATCCTTCTCTGAAGCGCCGATAAGTCATCCCCAAGGAGGGCAAGGACCCAAAGTTGTGTTCCTCCTACCGCCCAATATCTCTACTAAATATCGACGCAAAAAATTGTACGAGAATCCTTACTGCAAGACTGGAGTCACACATGCCCGCAATAATCCACAACGACCAAGTAGGTTTCATCTTAGGCAGACAAGGAGCGGATTCCACCCAGAAAACTCTCCACCTAATCCACGAGGCCCAAATATTGCCGAGCAACCCAGCGCTACTCTCAATTGATGCCGAGAAGGCGTTCGATAGAGTCGAATGGCACTTCCTCGAGGCCACATTGAAGAAGATGGGCCTAGGCCCCACACTCCGTCGAGGGATCAAAGCAATCTATACATCCCCAAGAGCATCGGTCTCGGTGAACGCCCAATTCTCCCGCTGGTTCCCCCTCAGCAGAGGTACGAGACAAGGTTGCCCCCTGTGTCAAACCCAAAGTCTTCCATTCCACGAGCGATCCAGCTGATAGAGGATTACGGCACTCTTTTTCCACTTCATGAGCCATCGCCAGAACACCGAAGCGCCCTCGAGCATCTCGTGCTGATAATCGGAGGCCCGACACTGAGATACTTGGGAATTAACTTAACACGACATCTCAACGACCTTTACGAAGCCAACTTTCCCCACCTCCTCGAAGCCCTCAAGACTGGACTCAAAAAATGGAAACCGTTGACAATCTCCTGGATGGGACGCTTGAACGCAATCAAAATGGTGTCCCTCCCACGGTTTCTGTACCCCTTTCAGGTCTTGCCTATCACAATTCCGGAACAATTCTTCAGACAAGTCAGAAAGGCCATCCTAGACTTTTTGTGGAACGGGAAGAAACCCAGAATCCCCTACGATGTCTTAATATTAACAAAAGACCTAGGATGGGTGGGCCTGCCGGACATAGAACGCTATTACCATGCCACACAGCTCAGAATTTTAGTCCCACATCTGCGAGATAGGCAGGACCTCCAATGGGTCCAACTAGACAACATCTTATACAATGTAACTCTGGCAGAATGGTTATGGGTCTCCAGATCGAAACTATCGAGGAAACTGCGCAACCACCCGATACTGGGCACGATGTGGAACATATGGAGGAAGGGGAGAGCAATGTCGGGAGTTACCACGTGGCCTTCGCCACTGAGCCATCTTTGGTCCCCTGGAATCAGAGAAGAAATTCCGGAACACTCCAGGTACCAATCTTGGTTTCGATGCCAGTCTCGAGAGGGTCGGTCAGCTGTGGAGAAAGAGGAAATTCATCTCAATAAAAGAACTAGAGGAGGCCCTCCAAATCCACCCGATACCAGTCTTCCTGTACCTATGTCTGAAAGGCATCATATCCGGAAAGGAATGGAAGGCCACCACACAGAGAGAATTAACGCCCTTTGAGACGATCATAGACACAACTACTACCCCCAAAGGCCTCATAGCGCAAATGTACAGAGCTTTAATTACCAAAGTTGTCGCACCAAACCATCGTCTCAAAGCAAGATGGGAACGAGAATTCGCCAGAGAGTTTGACCAACAGGCCTGTGACAAAATATGTGAGACGCCATCCAAAATCTCAATCGCGGCCCAGTGTAAATGACACGCCATAAAATTACTACATAGATGGCATTACGATCCACAAAGGCTGTCCAAAATGTTCCAGACCTCCAGCCTGAGATGCTGGCGACAATGTGGGATGAATGCCGATTACTGGCACATGTGGTGGGCCTGCCCCAAGGTCCGCATTTACTGGCGAGAGCTCTTGGGATGGATCAAACAGCTGGACGGCATAGAGAGGGAAATGTCACCCCTCCTGATTCTATTTGGCCTCGAAGAAGAAGATGACGAAATGATAAGAGTAAACGGTCTGATATCCCCCCTGTTACTCGCGGCAAGAGCTGCTCTCGTGATAAAATGGAAAGCCCCACCCCTACCTGATAAGAGGGACTGGATACAGATCGCTATAAATATTTATACCATGGAAAAAATAACGGCAATACTCCATGACAAAGCCGCACGACAAGAAGAAGCCTGGTTCGATTTCACTGCACAATACATCTCACGTTCAACCATGGAAGATTCGACACCGCAAGAAAACAAGCCCCTAACTCACGTCACCACTGGCGGAAAAACTGAAAGACCCATTGTCAGCATCCCTTGCCTGCCACCGACCATACAGGAGATCCATGTGACCTTAGGACGATTGAAGATGAGCGTCACGCAGCCTACTACGATCCAGAGTGTCAATGCCCCGAAGGAAGTGGGCTTGAGAGAGAGGGGTGGGGGCTTTTCCCTTCCTTTATTTTTCTTCTTGTTTTTTGTCCTTTGCCCCCTCCTGGAATAATGAACGTTAATGTTGATAAATGTTGTTAAGGTGGACCTGTATGTTCACACTCAATGTTAAAATCAATAAAAGTCAAGTTTTAAAAAAAAAAAAAGGATCTCACCATGCGTCCTGTTCTAGACCTGCGCCCAACGAAGTTCATAAAGCCCCAGATGTGTTTTGCATGGTAACACTGCAAGAGGTGATCCCATTGCTAAAACAGGGGGACTTCATGACAACATTGGATATGAAAGATGCATACTTTCATATTTCAATGCTTCCAGCGCACAGAAAATTCCTAAGGTTCGTGATTCAGGACAAACACTACCAGTTCAAGGTACTCCCCTTCGGCATAGCCTCGGCGCCAGGGTTTTTACCAAGGTCCTGGCAGTGGCAGCGGCACACCTGCGCAGACTTTCAGTTCCAGTTTACCCTTACCTCGATGACTGGCTCATCACGGGGGACTCGTTCGACGTTTGTTTTTCGAACACCCAAAAAACAGTAGACCTACTGTTCAGCCTGGGATTTTCTATCAACGAAAAGAAATCCAGCTTAGTCCCCAGCCAGGTAAAACAGTTCCTGGGGGCTCTAATTCGTACGGAAGACGGTCTAGTCTTCCCTTCCAGCGAGATGGTTCAGAACATGCTCTCTCAGGTTCCACAGTATGTAGCCAGTCGAGAAGCGACGGTACGCAAAGCTATGCGTTTGCTAGGGATGATGGCATCATGCATATACTTGGTTCCCCACGCGCGGCTGCGCATGCGTCCCATGCAAGAGTAGCTCAACAGCCCGTGGTGTCAGGCCAGCAGACAATGGGAAGATCTGTTGTCTCGCCAGCCCTCGTTCTCTCTCTGCAGTGGTGGTCGAGGGAGAACCTCTTGAAGGGGAAAACCTTCACCACCCCTGCAGTGGAAGCCACTCTCACGACAGACCCATCTCTCACGGGGTGGGGGCTCACCTGCTTCAACAGACAGCGCACGGAGTGTGGTCCCCTCAGGTAGCATCCAACCATATACACCTACTGGAGCTACTCGCAGTGTTCAAAGCATTAAAAGCCTTTCAGGAGCAACTGCAAGGGAAGACCGTGCTGGTCCTAACCGACAGCACAACAGCAATGTATTACCTGAACAAACAGGGGGGCACTCACTCTCCAGGGCTATCCAAGCTTTCCCAAAACATCTGGATATGGGCTCTCAAACACAAAATGTTCCTGATATCCCAACATGTTCCAGGGGAACTCAATCTTCTGGCAGACGTACTCAGCAGAGAATTTCTTCTGCCAGAAGAGTACGAATGGCGACTGCACGAAGACATTTTATCCAACGTCTTCGCAGAATGGGGGTTTCCAGAGATCAACCTGTTCGCTACTCAGGAGAATGCCCAATGCCAAGACTACGCCTCCAGGTACCCCCAGAACCGATCCAAAGGGAACAGTCTCTGGATAACTTGGTTGGGGAAATTTGTCTACGCTTTTCCCCCCTGACTCCCCTTCTGAACAAGATAGTACACAAGATGCACCAGGAACCAGTCACCATGATTCTGGTGGCTCCCATGTGGGACTGCCAACCTTGGTTCGCGCACCTGATGGAATTGTCCCTCTCCCCACCAGTCAAGCTGCCCTGCCCGTATAACATGTTGTCTCAGGGCAGGGGGGAGACTCTGCACCCATGCCCACAAACTCTGAACTTAGCAGCCTGGCTCCTGAGGTCATAGAGTTTGGACATCTGCAACTCCCTCAAAGATGCATGGACATACTGAGGGAGGCAAGAAAGCCTAACACACGTTATTGCTATGCCAGCAAATGGAAACGTTTTGTCATCTGGTGCAGTTCCAAAGGCGTCAATCCCACCGATTGCTCGCCTTCACAAATTGTTATATCTAACCCATCTGTTGGACTCTGGGTTAGTCTTCAATTCCTTAAAGGTTCACCTAGCGGCGTTGTCAGCCTACACCACGTCACAGCAGAAGGTGTCGTGGTGGAAAATACCGGTGATTAAAGCCTTTATGGAAGGGGTTAAAAGAATATATCCCCCCATCACTCACCCAGCCCCTGGGTGGGACCTAAATGTGTTTTTAACTAGGCTCATGGGACCCCCTTTGCGCCTATGCATAAAGCTAGTCTGAAAGACCTGACCTACAAGACAGCCTTTCTGGTAGCTATCACTTCTATCAGAAGAGTTGGCGAACTACAGGCCCTCTCGGTTTTGGACCCCTTTGTTACAGTCCACAAAGATGAGGTAGTTCTGCGCACACATCCCAGATTTGCACCGAAATTTATTTCGAAGTTCCATGTGAACCAGTCAATCGAACTACCCACGTTCTTCCAGAGACCTACCAACATGGCCGAAAGAAGCCTTCACACACTAGATGTGTACAGGGCAGTCATGTTCTACATGGATAGAACTAAACCACTGAGGAAAACTAAACAATTCTTTGTTTCAGTGCCAGCTGGTAGAGAAGGGGACCCTGTCTCTAAATCAGCAATATCAAGGTGGATTGTCAAATGCATCACACTATGTTACACTCTTGCAAAGAGAGAACTGCCCTTCAAGCGGAGAGCACATTCTACTCGCGGCACTGGGGCATCTATAGATTTCATTGCAAATGTTCTCCTAGAGTCCATTTGCAAAGCGGCAACCTTGAGTTCTGTACACACCTTTACTAAATACTATTGCCTAGACACTCAATCTAGGTTTGATTCTCAGGTGGGATAAGCAGTACTAAGACATCTTTTTTCTACTGTTCCTTCTCACAACCCACCTCCAACTCTGGGTACTGCTTGTTAGTCTATTCCCTTGGGCAAGTTCCCCACCTTCACATATAGGCAAAAATAAAATGTTCTCCTTCCAGGGCAGAGCATCAAAACAATCTCAAAAGGTTCCAGATATTATTATAATAAGGAACAACAAAGATGCTTTTATGGGTCTGTGTCCCAGACTTGCTGATAGAGTTCACCAGGTACTGTGACCCACGATTATTTTGGAGGCCTTGATTGCCTTTATGGGTGTGGGTACCAGACTTCCTTCTTTCCATATTCAGTCCACCTAGTTCACTAGCCTACCAGGTACTGAGACTAAGATGATTAACTTGGATACTCTCACAGCTTCCTATACTATCAGGGTTGGGGTCCCAGACCTGTGACTCATGTCCAGGTTCCCAGCTTCTACACCATCGCCTTGGGCCCCTTCCACCAACCCTCAATCTTGCGTACCTGTCTCTATGGTCCGGAGTGTTCTTAGGGCTTCTTGCCTGCCTCGGTCAGCTTTTCCATGCTGTTGGCGGCGGCTCTGTGAGGGGAATTTCATTTAGGTGATTGTGCTTCCTGCTCCGTACGTTCGCTGTCCCATTGGTGCACAGGGAACTGCTTCCTCCCCCTTGCAGCGACCCTTCCACACTGGACCTTCCTTGAGGTGGCATTCTCCCTTCATGGTGTCCCAGTCTGCCTTCTCTCTACTGCTGATTTCTCTGGCTGCCTGGTTCCTCCACATTAGTCTGAGTCTATCCTCCGTTTTTATTCATCGATCAAGTCTTTGTGTGGACTGCTCACTGTGGTTCCGCGGGGACTCCATATTCTCCTGCACGGGGTCTGGCATGGAATCACATGCTCATGAATATTCCCCCGTAGTAAGGCGGGAAATCATCGGTAAAAGAAAAAAAACAGTTTCACTTTCACTCTTTCTCCTCTAAACCAATAACTGAGCTCTGGGTCATACTGCTCCCAGCCAATGACTGCCCTCTCCGTAGGCACCTCCTCTGGCAGACTTTCAGATTTATACCGCACGTTCAAGTGTTAGTCCTCGTGTTTGCTCTGTGAGCTTTTATACATTTCTGTGCTTTTTTCGATAAATAGTTCTCTTTTTTTTGTCAATTGAGCATGTGTGCTCTTTCGCTTCTTTGACCGGCAAGCAGGATCTGTTTGTCGGCATCTTTCAATGCACCTCAAGAATCGTCGAAGCTTCATCGAAGATTCCAGAAGGCCTTTTGGCTTACACTGCGTGCGCGACCATGTCTGAGAAGGAGGGAGGCTCCCTCTTCAAGCTCTGCTCCAGCTGCAGATAGATGAACGTGTTCGTAGAGGACAAACCCCTTCAGTGTCTCTCCATCCGGACCATGGGGAAGCGGATTGTTAAATTGCTTTGGTTTTTCCAAGCAAACGGTCAAGGATCGTCACCGTTGGTTGGTGGCGTGGCTCAACGCCGAGGCCTCAACCGCGTGCGGCAAGCAGGGACATGCCTCACCCAGGACCGGCCTCAAGTCCTTTCAGGGCTCAATCTGTGGGGGCCCAAGAAAAGGTCAAGCACTGTGAGTCAGTTTCCTTCAGGGTTGCCGCGGAAGCAGGTCCCGTGATGGACCTTGCATGCCCATCTTCACCGTCTGCCTCCATCTCCAGTCATCGCTCCAGTGCCTCCTTGAAGAGGAAATCGGCTAACCCAGGGAAGCTGCGGGAGAAGCCAAGAAGAAGGCTGCGCTGGGAAAGGCAGTCCAACCAAAGTCATCCTCGACGATCGAACTGGTATTGGCTTCCCTCTCGAAGTTAAAAGGGGCTGACCTGGTCCAGGGGGCCCATGCGGTGCCCGATTATCCCTGCCCCGAGGCAGGAGGCCTCGGCCAAGCTGGTGGAGGAAACGCCAGTGAAGAGGATGCCATCTGTAAGCCTGAGACCGTCCCCTCTGGATGCAAAAAAAGGGTCGGGTGAGAGACAGTGTTCATCGTGCTCCAGGGCATGGATAGTTCTTCCTTTGATGAGGCGGACATGGTATCCGTTCACACGGTCCCCGAGTACGTGGGGAACGCCGGCGGAAATGGCGAGGGGGAAGACAGCGACGACAGAAATGCCAACGACTAGGGCGCTGGGCCCAGCAAGCTTACTCCCGCAACACCTCCAAAGGACGTATCGCTGGACATCCTTTCAACCCTCCACACCTTGGTGTCGGAGATCCAGAAGAGGATGCCGGCGACACCTGGCCAGCCCCCGGCACAGAAGAGGAGCCTGCACCTTAAAACGCAGCTTCAACCTCTGCACATGTCCCTCCTTTCTATTCCCCCCCCCAGGGATACAGGAACGGACACTGTGACTACGGATGATGGCAGCGTTACGCCACCGCTGAGGGCTTTTCCCGCGGACGAAGTGGGGTTGTTCCAAGCCATGGTGGCCAGACTGTCTGAGCTCTTCCAGCTCATGCCGGAAGAGACCAAGAAGGAAGACAATTCTGATCCTACTCTCCTGGACAACGTTTGGGATGAAGGCCTTGCATTAAAGAGAAAACCGGCCTCTGCCCTTGGGAAGGCGGATAGGCTGAAGAAAAAGTACTGGGTGCCGGAGTCTGCACCCAAGTGCCTACGTTAGCAGCCTTCTCCGGACTCTGTTGTCTCAGCGGCAGCAAGAAAGAAGTCCTCTAACCCCTAGTTTTCAGCCTCCATTCCTCCAGACACCGAATGGGAAGAAGTTAGATGCCGCAGCTAGGAAAGTGATCTACTCGGTGGAAATGACAGTCATTGCAGCTAACACGCTTGTAATCCTGGCCAGATATGACATGGAGCTGTGGTATAACATGGCACAGCTGCTGGAGTTTCTGCCTGACAAGCTGGGTCGAGGCACTGAAGATCCTCCAGGAGGGCGAGGTGGCATCAGACCATGCCATCACTGTGGCCCTGGACATCGCAGACTCAAGGCTCCGACAGATGGGGGGGAATGGTGTCTGCCTCCATCGTCGTGGCTGGTTGAAAGCCAACAACTTTCGTCAGGCGGTCCAGACGGGGATGCTCGACATGCCCTTTGACAGGGACAACCTCTTTGGGAAGACGTCGACAAATCATTGCAGGCCATCAAGACCGACACAGAGATGGCCTGGCCACGCTTGAGCAACATCGTCCTTTTAGTGTCTCATGAGTGAAATCCAGCTGATCATCTAAGGGCTTTGGCGGGGGATCCTCTTCGTGCCGCCAGCCCTCTCGTTTCACGACCCAGGAGGCCTACAGGAGCCGTGCCAAGGCTTTCGGTGGAGGTGGCTGACGTCGCTCCCAAGGCGGCTCACCGGACCTGAAGCAAGATTGAACCGACCAGGATGTCGGGCCACCACCCATGCACCCCAGTGGGAGGCCGGCGGGTGAGCTCCGTCAGTGAGTTGGAAAAGATCTCCACCGACCGATTGGTGCTGTAGTCTCTTGCCCGCGCACACACTCTGGAATTCCAACGAAAGTGTCAGCGGATGCCGCCGGTGGCCTGGGTGGAGCAGCACATCCCTCAGCTCCTGCAGGAAGTACGGGGCATAAGGTTCCAAAGCGGCACTGGGGCTCCGGAGTCTACTCCAGATACTTGTTGGAGGCCCATTCTAGACCTGCGGTGCCTCAAAAAATACCTCCAGTCCCAGAAATTCAGGATGGACACATTGCAACATGTGCTCGGCCAACTGGAGGAAGGGGACTACCTGACGTTGCTGGATCTGGAGGATGCTTACTTCCATGCCCCATTCACGCACTATCAATTCAAGGCCCTCCCCTTCGGGCTGAAGTCAGCGCCTAGGGTGTTTATGAAGTGTCTGGCACCGGTGGTGGCCCATCTGTGTCTACAGGGGATACACGTGTACCCGTACCTAGATAACTGGCTCATCTGGGCCAGGTCAAGGGAACTGGCCGTCTAACCCAAGGAGAGGACTGTCCGGCTGCTGATGGATCTGGGGTTCTAAGTCAACTATCCAGTGATACAATTGCAGAACGTACTGTTCCTGGGGGCCAGAAGTCTCCTGCCTGGCGGCTCCCTTGGACGAGCGGATTGCGGCCCCGCTAGGCAGCGTGCAACAGCTGTTGGCTCTGAAGACCTCCACGGTGAGGACCATCAAGGGGCTGCTCGGCATGAGCTTGTTGTGTATTTACTTGATCCAACTCTGCAAGTTACGGATTTGACCCCTTCAGGAATTCCTGGACGCTCAGTGGGTGCAGGTATCCAGAAGCTTCGCCGACCAGATTGTTCTTGACGAGGAGTTCCGTCAAGCGATGAGGTGCTGGGGCGTGGGCTACAACATCACACAGATTTCCAGAGCCCCCTGTAGCAGGGGACGGTCACCAAAGATGCTTCCCTGGAGGGCTGGGGAGCCCACACCGGACGTCTCTACGCCAGAGGCTTGTGGCTCCCACAGGAAAGTGATCTCCACGTCAATGTCCTGTGGGCAGTATTCTGGGCCCTCAAGTCATTCCTTCTGTCCCTCAAGGGAAATGTGGTGAGGGTCTTCACGGACAATACCACCACGATGTTCGACATCAGGAAGCAGGGGGGGTCACCAGTTGCTCAGTGCTCTCCAGAGAGGCGCAAGATTTTTGGCACTGGGATGTCGGCCAGGGTATGTTTCTCATTCCTTTTTACCTGGCGTGAGTCAAGAACACCATCGCGACTTCCTGAGCAGGGAGCTGCGCTCCTGCCACAAGTGGGAACTTCGACAGAGTCAAGTGGACAGCCTCTTCCTCAGATGGGACAGACCCCAGATCTGTTTGCGACGGTGACCAATTCTTATTCCAGAGATTCACCAGCAGGTTCCACCAGCCAAGGAGCATGGGGGATGCATTTTCCTTCCCGTGGGAATGCCTGTTCCTGAACGCATTCCCTCTGTTGCCTCTCCTGCTGCGCGTCATCAATCAACTCAAACGGTACCAATGCAGGATGACCCTCGTCACCCCGGCGTGAGACCGATTTGGTACCCAGATTTTCTCAGACTGTCAGCGTCACCCCTGGTCAAGCTGCCAGTGGTTGCGGATCTGCTTGCCAGAGAAGGAGGCACAATCCTACATCACGACCCAGGGTTGCTGAAGCTGCAGGCCTGGCTCCTGCAGCCTTGGAGTTGGGATGGTACGAGCTGCCGGCGGACTGCAGGAAGGTCCTTGCCAGGGCCAGAGCGTTGTCGACTATTGAGTGCTATGGGCACAAGTGGAAACATTTCCCAACGTGATGCTGGATGCAGAAGATCAACCCTCTCAGGGTCACAGCCCCACAGAGCCTTCCATGCTTGTTGTCCTTGGCCAAGGTTGGACTGGCACACGCCTCTATGAAAGTGCATCTGGCGGCTATCTCTGCTACACCAGGTCTCTGGGTCCATCTTCTCTTTGGTCGCACCGTCTAGTTAAGGAGTTCCCCAAAGGACTGTTTTGATCATTCCCGCCGGTGAAGGTGCTTGCCCCGGCGTGGGAACTCAACGTGGTATTGACGAGGCTCATGGGTGCCCCCTTCAAGCGTATGCACCAAGCCCCTCTCAAGCTACTTTCCTGGAAAATGGCTTTTCTCGTGGCCATCACCTCTGCCAGGAGGGTAGGTGAAATCCAGGCCCTGTCCTGCAAGTGGCCTTATCTGACTTTTCACGACACAAAGGTGGTGGTGCGGACGCACCCCTCCCTCAGGCCGAAGTTTCAGTCGGAATTCTTAAATGTGTTTTTATTCAATTTTATTAAACAACAACACAGGGACACCCAGTCCCCACCCCTTTCCAATTCCCTCTGGAAGGTCACAGTTCTCGTGTCCGTATATGCGTAGGTGTAACAATAATGCTATGCGAACATGTCCAAGATACGTATTTTGTGAATGCACCATTGTTCTATATAGTCGCTCTGAAGATGCTCCACGGTCGCCACCCAGTCAGTGTAAAATTTCTGCCGGTCTCCTTGAGTGTTATAGGTGATGCACTCCATCGCCAGGTGAGACCAAACCCTTTGAAGCCATTCAAAGTTGGAAGGTGGCGTTTCCTGCTTCAATTTTTGCGCTATGGCTAGCCAGGCTGCAGTTAGAAACCCCATGAAGTTCCTTTTCTGTGTCGTTGACAGTGTTTTATTTCAGGGGTTTCACAGGCCACACATCCATACTTCCGCTCCTAGATCTTTCGCTCCCCTGAACATTGACTGCATTTGGGTTTTCACATCTTTACAGAACTAGTGGAGTTATGGACAATCCCACCAGATGTGTCTCCAATTGCCCTCTGCCCCCACACTCCCTCCAGCACTTGTTATGGGCAGTTTTGTACATTTTATGTAGCCTTTCTGGCGTGTAGTGCCATTCTACCAGGATCTTTGTCCACATTTCCCTTGTCTGGACTACTCTCGTTAATTTGGGGATGGCCCGCCATACGTATTCCCTGTGTTCTTTTGTGACGACACCCCTGAGGGTAATGTCCCATCTCTTCATGTATTGCCATTTGGTCTCTTAGGTTTGGGCATTGAGGAATTTGTAAATGTCTTAGACAAAATTCTTTGTCCCGGAATGTGTCGTGATATAAGTTTCAAATGGGGTTAGTGATCTGGACATCGCCAAAGTGATCCGTTGGGAGGACAGCCAGTGGTAGAGTTGTTCATATTTGAATCTGTCTTTGCCAGTGAGGCCAAATAGTGTTTGCCACTCTGCAAAGTTCTGATCTGTTGGCCCTGAAACATGTCCCCAATCTTTGTACAACCCGCCTCTTCCCATTTTTTAAATGCACCTTTCTCCATGCCTGGCTGGAATTCCGGGTTTCTAAACCATGGTATATAGGGGGCCGGGTCTATTGTCAAAATGTATTTTCTGGTTGTTCTGTTCCATATCTCCAGCGACGCTTTCATGACTTCGCTTACTTGTACATTCGGGTGTCAGTGTTCACTTTTTCTCCATAAGAGGTGTTGGAGTCTGGTCGTGGTCACCGTCTTATCCTGGTCCCACCCATAGCTTCTGGAAAGTATCCAGGATCCACTTCTTCAGGACCCACTGTTGGGCGGCTTCATAGTATTTCTGGAAGTGTGGGAGGGCCAGACCACCATTTTCTCTCTGCGCTGTAAGGACTATGTTAGAAAGTCTAGGAGGCTTTTTCTGCTAGACATATACTGAGACTGTTTTGGTTAATGTTTTGAAAAAGGAGACTGGGAGCCTGATGGGGAGCGCCTAAAAGGTGTAAATAATTCTGGGCAGAACTGTTATTTTTATCACTGTTATACGGCCCCACCACGAGGTTGACGGTGGATTCCACTTTTCCAGGTCTCTTTTGGTCCTTTCAAGAAGCTGGGGATAGTTTCCTGCATAGAGCTCCTTTATACTGCTTGTCAGTGTGACTCTGAGGTATCTGACCCCGCTTGCTGCCACTCTCAGTTAAAGCTCCGCTGCTTGTCTTTGGATGTCTTCTCTGTTTCCTGCCAGTATCAATATTTCAGACTTTTGTCTGTTGATTTCCAGTCCCGAGATGGTTAACATAGGCCTCTATTTCCTGTAGAAGAAGCGGCAACGAGCTCAACGGGTCAGTAAGGGCCACCAGAATATCATCTGTATTAGCTGCGATTTTGTGGGATATCTTCAACCCCCTGAGGCCCCCCTCCCCCATGTGTATGCCCTTGATGTCTGGGGAGTTTCTGATTCGTGCCAGGAGGGGTTCTAGGAATATTGCTTATAAAAGCGGCGAGAGGGGACATCCCTGTGTTGTCCCCCTTCCAATCTTGACTGCCTGATAGCTCGCCTTCTACAGCTATCCGGGCATTAGGTGAGTTGTAGTTGGCCCGTATCATATTGATAAATTCCTCTCCCAAGCCCATTTTCTCCAGGATGCGAAATAGCAGGGACCACACCACACGGTCAAATGCTTTTTCGGCGACTAGTGCTAATAATATGGCCGGTGTGCGTGTAATCCCTATTTTCTCGATCAGGTGGGATATCCTTCTAGTGTTGTCATGGGTTTGTCTGTTGGGGATAAACCCTGACTGGTCCTGATGGATCAGCTTCAGGAGGACCCGCGAGTCTGTTGGCTAGGATTTTGGTGTACAGTTTTGCGTCCAGGTTTATTAATGCAATTGCGCGGTGTGAGCTCTGGAGCTCTGGGTCTTTCCCCTGCTTGTGGAAAACGCCGATCTTCGCCTCATTCATGGACTGCGTTATATTAGCTGAGTCCTTGAATATGTGTTGAAGAGTTCTGACAGGGGATTGGGGCTAAGCTTCCTTTATATATTTTGTCAAAATTAGCTTTGAAGCCGTCCGGGCCAGGGGCTTTGTTGGGAAGTTCCTGGATTACTCTGGATACCTCCTTGATGGAGATTGCGGAGTCCAGCTGGTGTTTTTCTTCAGTGATTGATGGGATCGTGACTTCATCCAGGTAGCTGGTTTGTTCCTCATCCCTGGGGTTGTCTGAGGTGTATAAGTTTTGGTAGATGTCTTTAAATAGTTCCCCGATTTCCGTCGTTCACGTCTGTGTTCATCTTTCAGTGCTTTGACTGTTTGGTTCTGTTTCCCTTTTATCTGCCTGGCCAGTAGTTTGTAAAGGAGTTGGTCTGCCTTGTCCGCCTTATCAGCTTTCATAAAGTGCCAATGTTTTAGATGGAGCAGGCTCCTCTCCGCCAGCTTGGTGTGGATGGATTCCAATTGCCCCTGTACGTGCCATAGGGCTCTCTTCAATTTCAAAGTGATTTCGGGTCATTTCCACTTGTATCTCTTCCAGCTTGGCTTCCCATTGGCAATTTTGTTTATCCCTCTGTGCCTTTGAGATCTCTGGTTAGTAATGTTTGCAAAGTACTCTGCTATGTGTTCTCTGATCGATTCCTGCATGACTGGGACCTGTAAAATTTCCGCCGGTAGTCTCCACCTCCACAGTCCGGTCTGCCGGCGAGTCAGGAAGACTGATACCCACAGTGGAGCGTGGTCAGAGAGCGAGATTGGACCTACCTCTGCTTGTTGAATCTTTCCTAGGAGACCCAAGGATGCCCAGATGTAGTCGATTCTGGATCTGGAGTTCTGCACATCTGAGAAATGTGTAAACCCCGGGGTTTGCCAGATATCTTCGATCGCCGTCCTCTCCATGATCCACTTCAGGGCCCTCGACAGCGTTCCCTGCCCCGTCGGTTTGGCGTTTGAGCGGTCTACTTTGGTGTCCCATGCCACGTTGAAATCTCCACCTAGCAGCACCTCTGCAAAGGTTTCCAGCTTATTCAGGCAGTCTTTTATAAAGCCGGCGTTTGGGCCGTAGATCGTTGCTAGTTAGGGGGTACCCGTCTGAGTGTTCACAAATAGGTATCTCCATTGTTTATCCGCTTGGACATCGTGAACTTGCTGGTTGAGGGATTTGTGGAATGCTATTTGGACTCGCCCTTTTTTCTCCCGCTCGTTTGCTTGGAGGATTTGATTGTATCCTTTCAAACGCAGCCTTCCATTGTCTTGCCTTTTTAAGTGGGTTTTTGGAACATTATTATGTCTTAGTTACCCCTGTGGAGAAAGTGTTCCACCTTCCTTCTTTTTACTGTGGAGTTGAGCCCTTTGACGTTCTATGTTTGAATTGTCAGCCCCATTCTTTCATGGTGGATTCATACACTGAGTGTCTCTCTCGGGCCCTCATGCGTTGTATATGTTACCTTCCGGTTCTATGTTCCCCCCTCCCCTTTTACCCCCTCCAATTATTCTTTTGGCAACCCCCAACTTGCCTTCGTCCCTCCTCCGTCCCCCATAACTGCCCTGAGGAGGGCTCTGGGCCCTATGATCGCTCGGGCGTGTAGCCTTCTGCGCCATGCCCTCAATGTACTTGGGGATAATAGCTTTGTGTGGAGTCCTGAAGCCCACTTGAGTTCCGCTGTAGATTCCCAGTCCGACCCCCCAGCGCCGGCCGTGCCCGAGTATCAGTTCATGGGTCCATGTCCGTTCCCTCTTGGTCTCTGGTGGGTTCATCTGCAGTTCTTACTAGGGGGTTCTGGGCTGGTATCAGTGTTCTCTATTACCTCTTTGTGGAGTGTCTGGACCTCTTGTTTATGGTTTTCCATTCCCAGGGAGTTCTCCGGCCGTGGGGGCTCTCTGCCGTTGCCTTGGTTGCTTTCTGATCTTGTTGGTTCATTATCTGCAGACCTTCCACACATGTGGTAATTCTCTGTTATATAAAAAAGCTTTATTACTCAATCAACTTTATTAAAATACTGTATTTTGATTTCTGGTTGTCAAATTGTAATAGTGTTGAGCGCAATCCTATCCCCCCCCCCTTTTTTATATAACTGTTACTTTATTACCGGCCTGTGTGGATTGGCCGGTGGGAACAGGATTGCTGCTAACACTTCTTCCTTCCTATATATATTTTTTCGATGATATATCATATTGGTGATAACTAGCGCACAGGTACTCCAATTGTGACTCCACACTCTTCGTTCTTGTAATTCTCTGTTGCTTCCCTTCCCAAATGAAGAGACGACCTAATGGAAATGTCCATTTGTATCTGATTTGTTTCGAGACCAGTTCTTTTATAACTGGGTCTATTTCCCAGCGTTTTTGAAGCGTTGATTGTGCCAGGTCTTGGTAGAGGTGTATGTCCACCCCGTTCATCCTGATATGGTCCATCGTCCTGGCTTAGCAGAGTATCTGCTCCTTCTGAGTGTACAAAGAAATTGCCACCAGGATGTCTCTGGCACGAGCACCTGGCTCCCTAGAACAGCGTGGGCCTACCCTGTGTGTTCTCTCTATTGGGACCTGTGTCCTCGTCGTCTGCGAGGATGTCCTTGAAGACCTGCTGTACTGCGGTTTTGAGATCTTTTTCTTTGACTGATTCCACCATGTTTTTTAGCCTTATATTTGATATCCGAGAGCGGTTTTCTAAGTGCTCCGATTTTAGGACTCTAAAGTTGTGAGTCAGGCGGGCCAATCGTTCCTGTGAGACTGCGTATTGCTGCTTTTCCTCATCCAGGTTTTGGAAGGTTTTCTCTAGTGTGTCGGTTCTTTCTCCTATATTCCTATTTCAGTCTTCAGTTTTTGTACTGCCTGTTTCATCTCTCCCTTCATTGTCTCAAATTACGTGTTCATAGAGGCCATGAACTGTTCTTGGAATTCACTGAACCAGGCTTTCATATCCTATTGTGTGGCCATCTCTGCCCTCTCTATACCTGATTTTGTCTCTACGTCTTTCCCCTTTTGCGTTTTGGCCTTTGTAGGTTTCGTAGTGTCTGTTCCCTAGAGTTGCACCAGCTGTGGGCTTGTTTTGATTTTGAGTTTGATGCCTGTGTCGCTGTCTGTATTTGTCGTCCCCTGGTTTTTATCATGTGTGCCTCACTGGATTGGACCGTAGTTTATGCAAGTTTCGGCGGGGCGCAGGATGCCCTGGCTCTTGTCCCCCAGTGACTGGCCGAGCTATTTGTGTCCGATCCGCGGAGGATGGTTTACTCCCAGTTTCATCGTCCCTTTTCGGCTTACACTTTGCCAGGTTTTGCAGTATTTCATTGGGTTTCCTGGTGATCCTCTATGTCCCCGTATAGCACTTTATTTGTATAGCTCCTGCTTCTTTCACCCTTGATGCGGTTGGGAGGCCCCTTTACTTTGTAGTGGCCTGTGTGGCTGGGGCACATGTAGGGATAGCCGTATGATATTCACTTCTCTGTTGGGGCTCCCAGGCGGTATCTCCCCGCTGTTTGCCGGCCCTTGAGGTGTCCCTGTATGCAAATCTGGGCCTGAGTTGTTCCCTCTGCCGGTATGGTAAGTGGGCTGTCCCGGCGGTGTGAGCGGCGGTTTATTACTGGGAGGGGTGGCTTGTTCCCTTTGTCTCCTTCAGGGGCCTTCTTACCATGTAAGTGTCCTGTAACAGTGAATGGGCTGGCTGATCGGGCGTTTGCCAAGTTTTTCTTCCCACTGATTTCGGGTGCCTCGCTAAGGGATGGCCTGCTTCGGTCCTCGCCGTGCAGGTTTTGACTTATTCCTGTGGCCGACTGGCGCCTCTGGAGAAGTGGCCTATCCGGCTTCCGAACTCCATTCCCTCTCTGTCCGCCCCGGGCGGGGTACCAGTGTTGATAGAGGCTGCGTGGCGGGCGGAATATTGCTATGTGCACTTCCAAGGGCTCCCTCGGCGAGTGGTGGGTTGCTTCTTTCTTCGCTGGTGATGTCCTGGAAGGGCAACCGTTGTGTCTACCGGTCCTCACCGTCTGCTCCGTGCCTTCCCCCCGTTCGATCTTTTGTGCCTGCGAAGTTAATGGCGGCATGGACCGTCCTGCCCTCTCTTTCAGGGACAGAGCCCCAAGATCCTCCCACCCGGGGTTTGGGTCCGGGTCCGGTGCAGTGCTTTGCTGTGTCCCCGGCGGGGCCTCTGGACCTTCCCGTCGGTTGCGCTTTACTTTCTGTGCGCCCCCGCTTACACCTCATATGTTGGGAGTTGTGGACGTGGGAGCCGGGCCGGTGGAGATGGATGTGTATTCTGGGCTCCGAGGCGTTGGGAGGCGGTCTCCATAACTGCCCACGCTGTGCTTGGCCTCTGGGTCTTACTTCTCCCCGCTGTCCCGGGTGTGAGTCCCGCTGGTCTTCAGGTTCTGTCCAATGTGGCCTCTCCGCCTCTGGTGCAATCCAGCTCCTCCACAGACATGGGACTGGCAGGTTACCGGTATGGCCGCGCACTCTCCCCTGCTGATGCCTGAACGAGCCAGGGAATCCTGCGTCGTCCGCCCCATAGGTGTTCTTCTCCGGGCGTTCCCGTGCAGATTGCTAACTGCCCCTCTACATATCTAGTATTGCCCTCCGAGGGGTCTGGGCCTTAAACTGTGCTGATACTCCCCTTCATGATGGGCTTTATTGTTGCGGCCCTGAGCTGGGAGATGGAGCTGCACTCGCGCACGTCTAACCGGCTCGGCCGCCATCTTCGAATCTCTTGTGTTTGAATTCTACCCCAACTAGCCCTTGGTGTGCCTGTTTTTTCCGAAACCTTCGTCGCCGGCTGTAAGGACTTTGCACTCGCTGGGTGTGGTGCGTGCTCTGAAGTTCGACGTGGCATGCACGAAGTGTTTCTGGAGTACGGCTCAACTATTTGTGAGCTTTGGTCCTGTGAACCATGGGAAAGCATTGTCTAAGGCTTCTCTGGCTGCATCACGCACTGTCGCCGGTTGGCAAACTGTACTGCTGCGCGGCCGTCCAAGAGCACTTTTCACCAGAGCGATCGCTGCAACAAGGGCGTTCCTGTCTGGTCTGCCCGTGCTGGACATCAGCAGGGCTGCTACGTGGAGGTCCACGTACACAGTTACAAGATTCTACTGCATCAACAGGGATTCCAGGTAGGAGTCCCGGATCGGCCAAGCAGTGCTACGCAACCTGTTCGCTTGAAGGTGAGCCTGTTCCGGAGGTAAGAGGAATTGCTTCTGTTGAGCCTTGTCACCTCCCGTGGTTGTGTAATGTTGTACTGCTATGTATCCTTTATTCATGAGCATGTGAATCCATGCCAGATCCCATGCTGGAGAAGAAACAAGTTACTTACCTGCATCTGTTCTCCAGCACTGGTCTGACATGGATTTACATGCCAATCCTCCCACCTGCCTCTCTTTGGCTTTTCTTGGTCATACTGCCACTTTACGTGCTACCAAATCTGAAGATGGCTGCCAGAGGGGGCAGTATGACCCAAAGCTCAGCGATTGGTTATAGGAGAAAGACAGTTTGTAAGTGAAAGTGAAACTGTTTTTTCTTTTACTGAAGATTCCCGGCCTGACCACAGGGAATATTCGTGAGCATGTGAATCCATGTCAGAAACGTTCTGGAAAACAACAGTTAAAGGTAAGTAACTTGTTCCTTCCATTCCACTGCCTTTTGGGTGGGAAACCTCGGTAGTAACTATTGAAATAAAAAAAAAGTCTACTTACTTAACTTAATAAAATTTGTTGAAGAGTATTTTATTTCATCATCAACACAAGTAAATGGTAACTTACTTGTAACTAGCCATCCAGAAGCATTGTGACTCTTGACATTTCTAAACAAGTCCCCATTCTTCTTAAGATTTGGACTGCTTAAGTTAGGGAATTTACTTGTGAACTGGTTCCATCACTTATTACATTATTGTATTTGCTTCCTGTGTTGAATAAGTTATTTCGGTGCATTTATGACCCTATGATGTATTTGTTTATAATTGAGTATATTGTGATATCACTTGGTTGTTTAATTTTTCAGTGTGTGCAAAAGGCGTTGAATAAATAACTGATTTTCTATACTTGTCTCAATTAGATTGTGTATTCTATTGTGTGGACTCATTGAGGGCTCCTAATCCCACTCGCAATCTCCTGAGAATAGTCTTGACTGCTCTCCATTGCTATCTTGATTGGGTTTTGGCTAACCTCTGAGAGGTCCCTGTTCACTATAATCAGGGTGGCCTCCTAAAATCTGTACATCAGCCAGATTTTAGAAATCTACCTTAACAGTAAGCATCAGTGTGACTCCGTTCCACCCATCGTTGCCCCCTCCTCCAATAGGAGAACATTGGGAATAAGCCCCTTTGTCTACTAGCTCCATTCCACTTACCTTTGGCCATCGAACCTGGGCAGGGTATCCTGCCCCTGGGTTAGTCTTGGGTCTGGAAGAAAGGAGACAGCATACCTGCCTTCTGCTAAATTGTTGTACAACTTTGAATTACTTTGGAACTAATCAACACTACAAGCCCATTGCATCCTTTCTAAAGTCAACACTTACTGGTGAGAAACATTGTGTTGGACCATGTGACTTTTGGGCACAAGTCCCCCTTCATTTTATGGTTTGGACTTCTAAAATTAGGATATTGTACTTGTGACTAGATAAGTATTAAAACTACTTGTTATTAATACAAACTGGTACTTGAATGTGTTTTAGTCCTATGTCCAGGACATGGCATCCCCTAATCCCCCCCTTCTATTCTTGTTCGCATTAGAACCGCACATTACTTCCGTACGGAATTCCAATAACATTGAATACATTCAAATGAGTATCTTTACCTCAAAAATGGTAGTAGCAGAGAAGAAGGATGGGATTACTGTGACAGAACCTGCATTGGCCAAGGCAAATGGGACCGTTATTAGTGGAGCTACAGCACAGGAGTTGGCTAAGCTGGATGGGCCAGTATCAAGCTAGATGAAATTGAGTAAAATGTGAGCTGGTAAGTTTGTTATTTCACTGTGCTTAAATCTATATGGTTACCTGTCATGCTCTTCTTTTCTTATAGCTCAAAACATGCAAGCTACTGGCGGCAATCCGGTATCCTGGGAGCATTTCTTTCACTCTCTGATGCTTTACCATGAACATTTACGCAGGGATATGCCAAGCACAGACATGATGCAGCAGCGTCACCTCCCTCTCCGTGGCATTACCCAGAGGGAGCAGGACGGACTAATGGCATTTCTAGAGCTCACCACCACAATTATTAATTGGGTGAGTCATTGCATGCGGCTTTCAATAAACTGTAATCCATCTTTATTCTACCATCACTGAAAATTCATGCTTTTATGTGACAGTGGGGAATATTATAAAATGCCTTAATGACGTTTGTTTGGCTTCTCAGAAAATGTGCATCATTGAGCTTTCATTCTGTCATTTATTTTAGCAAGTTTGTTTGAGGAGTCCAAATTTCTCTTCTTTATGTTAATTAGGTTTATAGAGCGCTCACGTTCTAACTTCCAATTGTCTGTCTTTTGGGAGGTATTGTGCAGTAGCATGAACCTTTTTCGAATCTGCTTGGGGGGAAGGGAGGCTACTCACCAGCCCTTCAATAGACTCAGTCATGCAATCAGCAAAATTAAGAATAGTTATTTCATACTGCTAAGTCCAGCATATAGTTGTGGCAAGCATGCCATTCTAACCTAGACCAAATTAAGTAATCATACTTCTGATGCTGTTAATCTGCTTTGAATCACATGCTGTGCATATGGTCCGACATCCAGTGGTAACTGCGGAGTATTGCATCTCGTCTTTCAGTGGACCGAAAGGGGACGTCGGCATAGGCGTGTCTGAAACACTATCCCTATCGTGACGTGTGTAGTACCCAAAACTCGCGCGCCGGGGTCCCTCAGATTGTTTTTTTGTGCCAAGATAACTGGTCGCCCTATAGCAGAGCTCTTGATGAAACATTGTTTATTTTACCAAATTGACGGTTTATGCCCCGTTAAGTCACTTCGCCCATCAAGAACATCTTCGACGAAGACTACGGGGGAATCGTCTATGGCTGTGGGTTCCGGTGCCTAAGATCCGGCATTCGGACTTCCACGTGGTCGGGCCCTCTGGCCGGCCTACACAGTAGGGAGAGTGGGCTCGGGGTTTGCCATACTGTTATGTCTTTCCTCTTTTCCACTGCTTTCCTTTTTGGTCTGGTCACTCCATTTAGATTCCGCCCTGTGTGTAGGGTCAGATATCCGTGGAAAGACGAGCACACGTCGTTTAACGCTTGTCTCCCCCTAGAGCACAACGAAAAGCAGTGTTCAGCGTGTAAACTCCTTAAACCTAAAACCCTTAAGGAGCGCCGGTTGAAGCGGTGGGCTGCGTACGGAATGTCACGCGTGGAGCCTCCCTCCCCTGCCGCGACACCAGCCGAAAGTGACGGGGGTACATCGGATGACCAAACGTCCAACGCGGACGTTATAGACCTTGAGACGGACTATTCTAGGGCTGCCACGCCCGTCCCTGACCCTTCCAGGCTCGACTCCGGTCTTGCTACAGGGACCACACCCAGTGATAGGGGCGTACAATCGCATTGCACAAAGACCACAACCAAAGCGCCTTCCTCGAAGAAGGCGAAAGCGCCAACGGGTCCGCCGGAAACTTCAGCGGCGCCCTGGATCGGTCTGATCCGAAGCCTTCGCCGCATCCGCAGCAGCGCATGACTGGGCATAACAAACATAACAAGGGCGGTACTCCCCAAACTACACGCGCCGAAGTTTCAGAACAAGAAACTTCAATGGATCCCAAGGCCCGTACAGGCCCGAAAACTACGAGTAGGCCTCTACATGGGAAGCCATCCACTGGCCCTTCTGGAGCCGCGGAAGACATTTTCACTGCCGACACATCATCGGAGGCGTAGTCTCCCGAAGATTCGGTGACTATCCGTAAGAGCATCAATAGGATTGCTACGGATTGGGAAGACGATCTTGTAGACTCTTACGAAAAAAGCCAGTTACCCCTCTCAAGCACCCTGAGGAGATCCTCTCAACGCCTTAGGACGGAGAACACGGTTCCTACTCAGCTAGGTCCATTTGGGTCATCCAAGTGGACCACGGAGCAATTTGAGGGGTGTATGGATCTCCTGGAGCAGTTTTTCAGGGCTTCTGATCAACCTCTGCCGAAAAAAGCTCGGGTAGACCCTAACCCTCAAACACAAGATGTCCAACACTTAGATGTCCAACACCAAGTTGACTATCAAGAAGATGTCCAGATGGACACGTATAGAGACCTCTATACAGAAGAAGAGTCTTCTTCTTTTCTGGACAACTATGGGGAAGATCAAGGAGCAATGGACAACTAGGAGGACACCCAGCAGGACGATCACAACTCTGATATCGTTTGCCTCGAATCTCCCCCATCCACCCCGATTCGACAAGCTTCCCCGGAGGATGATCAAATGGCTTTCAACAACATGTTGAAAAAAGCAGCGGAATTTTTTTAAATTGCCACGCTTGAAGCTTTGACCGAACAAGATTTTGCGTAGGACATTATTAATGAAAAGCCTCCGGCAAGCCAGTCTATCCCTCTCTTGAGCTCTGTAAAGAGACGGCTGGCCCCTTCCTTACTCACACCTGCTCAGACTAGGGCTGTGAACCCAAGGGTCGAAAAACTTTTCCAACCCTCCCCCACCGACCCGTTTTATATCAAAGGACACGCAATCCCAGACTCGCTGGTGGTGACCAATACTCGCAAGAGAGCAGGGGTTCCCCTTGCCACGGGAGAGTCACCCCCGGACAAGGAGTCCAAAAGGTTGTATGCCTTAGGCAAACGGGTTATGTTGGTGGCGGCCTATACCGTCCGAATTTCCAATAACACGACGTTACTAGCAAGCTACGTCGACGCTCAATGGAACCTACTCCAGGAAGGCCTTCAAGAGGTTCAGGAAGCAACCAGAGCCAAGCTTCTCGCCATTGTCTCGGAAGGCAAACTTGCCAATCAGAATGTGGTAAAGAATACCCTGGACACCACAGAGACAGCAGGCAGGTCTCTTGCACAGGGTACTCTCCTAAAGAGGCACACTTGGCTGCGCACGTCGGGCTTCAGGCCTGAGACCCAGGCATCCATTAACAAACAACCCATCGAAGAGGCCAACCTCTTTGGGAAGAGGGGTCAGAAGCGCAGAAAGAATAAAGGCAGAGGCTCCAATTCCAGAGGAGCGTCAACTGCTTTTCTGAAATGACCACCGAGTCCAGGTCCCTTCCCATGTCTCCCCGGTCGGGGGGCGATTAACATCTTTCCTCAAGGCATGGGAGGGGATAACTTCAGACGAGTAGGTCTTAAAGACGTTCGCCCACGGTTACTGTGTGGAATTCGCCCGACCTCCACAGTTCAGACTGCTGAAACATCGACACCTTTCACCGTAACATCGACAGATCCTGATCCAAGAGGTGGAAGCGCTGCTGGGAAAGGATGCCATAGAAGCCGTCCCGATTCTTCAGGTAAACAAGGGTATCTATTCAGTGTACTTCCTTGTACCCAAGAAGGATTTCACCATGCGTCCTGTTCTAGACCTGCGCCCAACGAAGTTCATAAAGCCCCAGAAGTTTTGCATGGTAACACTGCAAGAGGTGATCCCATTGCTAAAACAGGGGGATTTCATGACATTAGATATGAAAGATGCATACTTTCATATTTCAATGCTTCCAGCGCACAGAAAATTCCTAAGGTTCGTGATTCAGGACAAACACTACCAGTTCAAGGTACTCCCCTTCGGCATTGCCTCTGCGCCAAGGGTGTTTACCAAGGTCCTGGCAGTGGCAGCGGCACACCTGCGCAGACTTTCAGTTCCAGTTTACCCTTACCTCGACGATTGGCTCATCACGGGGGACTCGTTCGAGGTTTGTTTTACAAACACCCAAAAAACAGTAGACATACTGTTCAGCCTGGGATTTTCTATCAACGAAAAGAAATCCACCTTAGTCCCCAGCCAAGTAAAACAGTTCCTAGGGGCTGTAATTCGTACGGAAGACGGTCTAGTCTTCCCTTCCAGCGAGAGGGTTCAGAACATGCTCTCTCAGGTTCCTCAGTATGTAGCCAGTCGAGAGGTGACGGTACGCAAAGTTATGCGTTTGCTAGGAATGATGGCGTCATGCATATACTTAGTTCCCCACGCGTGGCTGCGCATGCGTCCCATGCAAGAGTAGCTCAACAGCCAGTGGTGTAAGGCCAGCGGACAATGAGAAGATCTGTTAGTTGTCTCGCCAGCCCTCGTTCTCTCTCTGCAGTGGTGGTCGAGGGAGAACCTCTTGAAGGGGTAAACCTTCACCACCCCTGCAGTGGAAGCCACTCTCACTACAGACGCATCTCTCACGGGGTGGGGGCTCACCTGCTTCAACAGACAGCGCACGGAGTGTGGTCCCCTCAGGTAGCGTCCAACCATAGCAACCTACTGGAGCTACTAGCACTGTTCAAAGCATTGAAAGCATTTCAGGAGCAACTGCAGGGGAAGACCGTGCTGGTCTTAACCGACAGCACAACAGCAATGTATTACCTGAACAAACGGGGGCAGTCACTCTCCAGGGCTATCCAAGCTGTCCCAGAACATCTGTATATGGGCTCTCAAACACAAGATGTTCCTGATATGCCAACATGTTCCAGGGGAAATCAATCTTCTGGCAGACATACTCGGCAGAGATTTTCCTCTGCCAGAAGAGTACGAATGGCGACTGCACGAAGACATTGTATCCAACGTCTTTGCAGAATGGGGGTTTCTAGAGATCGACCTGTTCGCTACTCAGGAGAATGCCCAATGCCAAGACTATACCTCCAGGTACCCCCAGAACCGATCCAAAGGGAACGGTCTCTAGATAACTTGGTTGGGGAAATTTATCTACGCCCCCCCCCACCCCCCCCGACTCCCCTTCTGAACAAGATAGTACACAAGATGCACCAGGAACCAGTCACCATGATTCTGGTGGCTCCCATGTGGGCCTGCCAACCTTGGTTCGCGCACCTGATGGAAATGTCCTTCTCCCCACCAGTCAAGCTGCCCTGCCCGTACAGCATGTTGTCTCAGGGCAGGGGGGAGACTGCACCCATGCCCACAAACTCTGAACTTAGCAGCCTGGCTCCTGAGGTCATAGAGTTTGGACATCTGCAACTCCCTCAAAGATGCATGGACATACTGAGGGAGGCAAGAAAGCCTAACAAACGTTATTGCTATGCCAGCAAATGGAAACGTTTTGTCATCTGGTGCAGTTCCAAAGGCGTCAATCCCACCGATTGCTCGCCTTCACACATTGTGTTATATCTAACCCATCTGTTGGACTCTGGGTTAGTCTTCAATTCCTTAAAGGTTCACCTAGCGGCATTGTCAGCCTACACCACGTCACAGCAGAAGGTGTTGTGGTGGAAAATACCTGTGATTAAAGCCTTTTTGGAAGGGGTTAAAAGAATGTATCCCCCATCACTCACCCAGCCCCTGGGTGGGACCTAAATGTGTTTATAACTAGGCTCATGGGACCCCCTTATGAGCCTATGCATAAAGCTAGTCTAAAAGACCTGACCTACAAGACATCCTTTCTAGTAGCTATCACTTCTATCGGAAGAGTTATAGAACTACAGGCCCTCTCGGTTTTGGACTCCTTTGTTACAGTCCATAAAGATAAGGTAGTTCTGCACACACATCCCAGATTTGCGCCGAAATTTATTTCGAAGTTCCATGTGAACCAGTCAATCGAACTACCCACGTTCTTCCAGAGACCTACTAACATGGCCGAAAGAAGCCTTCACACACTAGATGTGTACAGGGTATCATGTTCTACATGGATAGAACTAAACCACTGAGGAAAACTAAACAATTCTTTGTTTCAGTGGGAGCTGGTAGAGAAGGGGACCCTGGCTCTAAATCAGCAATACAAGGTGGATTGTCAAATGCATCACACTATGTTACACTCTTACTAAGAGAGAACTGCCCTTCAAGCCTAGAGCACACTCTACTCGAGGCACTGGGGCTTCCATAGCATTCATTGCAAATGTTCCTCTTGAGTCCATTTGCAAAGCGGCAACCTGGAGTTCTGTACACACATTTACAAAACACTATTGCCTAGACACTCATTCTAGGTTTGATTCTCAGGTGGGACAAGCAGTATTAAGACATCTTTTCTCTATTGTTTCTTCTCACAACCCACCTCCAACTCCGGGTACTGCTCGCTAGTCTATGCACAGCATGTGATTCTAAGCAGATTAACAAGCATCAGAAGGCATGCATTACTTACCGTAAAAGCATTTCTGATGATTGTATCTGCTTAGATTCACATGCGCCCTCCCTGCCTCCCCGCTCGGGGTGGAAGGAACATAGACTTCTTACTACTTTCTCTCTTCATGTACTCACTCACTATAGCCTTGGGCTCCCTCATGGCAGAAAAAATACAATCGGAGGGACCTCGCCGCATGAGCTATTTTGGGGTACTACACACGTCACGATGGGGATAGTGTTTCAGACACGCCTATGCCGACGTCCCCTTTCGGTCCCCCGAAAGACAAGATGCAATACTCTGCGGTTACCACTGGATGTCGGACCATATGCACAGCATGTGAATCTAAGCAGATACAATCATCAGAAATGCTTTTACGGTAAGTAATGCATGTCATATACTGAAATATATGTGCTTGTTCATATGTAGCAGTAAACAAACAAGCAGTACTTAAGATTTACTTACAGTATGCTTAAAAAAGAAAACAGTGAAGGGATAAGGCACTACTCAAAGCTTTACCTTGTAGAATAATTGATGTACAGATTAGTATATTCTGTCCATTATGCTTCTTTTTTAAGAGTGAGTTGCAGGGATAGATCATTCAACCAGACATAAAAAATAAAATTCAATCATGCTTATAAAAACATAGGAAAACAGTAAAAACTTGAAATCTCCATGAACTCAAAGGAACATTGGCAGATTACATGTAAATGCTAGTCAATGGTAAGTTTAATGAGTTTTCGAATTCCATAAATGTCATTAGGGTTCCGTGACATCAACCCGATAATTGCTGTGCAGTTATAGAGAAAAGGTAAGCACTTTGTTCTTAGATGTTGGAGAAATTGAGAAGGCATGTATTCCACTGGGGAGTCTTTATGGTCAGACGAGAAGTCAAGCATACCCAGGATTGACAACAATGGGCCTTCTGAGCAATTATTGCAAAGTGGCCCACTGGCCCAGGATTTGGTTTCAGTCGGATTGATACTGAAGATGAATTGTAGAAATGGCTCATACTACCAGAAGACCAGTGCCAGAATCTGGGTCCGAGGATCTGGGAAATTGACCCAGGCTGAGGATTGCTGCAGAGATGGCAAAGGGAGCATGCAGGCAGAGGTCGCCGATGGTATCTGGATTGGGTGTGGCTAAGAATGGGTTACTTTGATTAATTTCAGAGTGGATGAAAGTATTGTTGCAATTTTTCTGACCCACATGTAAAGGATTCTTCGTGTGCTACCTCGTGGCATCGGTCGCCATATCGAATTTGGACTTGGGACTGGGTAGACCCTCAACATGTGAAACAAGAGACCATACCGTTGCATCTCTCAAGCTTTTATATTTCTGCCGTGAGGGCCGACTTCCACGGTTTGATCCCGGTGGCCATCGCTGGTTTCCACCTGCATCGTGTCCTGGAACTCCTCAGAGGTCGACAACGTGGTTGTTCTTTCTTCATTGTATTACTTTTCTGCTGACTAATGCCAGCATCAGTCTTGCCAACGCACTGACCACTGACTAACCGGACCCAAATCCAGATGCTGAAAATGACCTCTGCGCAAGTGACACCTAAATCCCCTCTTATGGAACCAAGACACCAAGCATTGGGGCCCAGCAAATTCAGGAGAGACTGAAGTGCTGAAGTGGTGAAGGAGTTAATCGGAGTACAGGCGGTGAGTTAACATACTTTTTTCCATACATACCCCCTTCATATGTTTTAGTAGGTGTACGGTCCTCACCCTACCTCTTCCTTGCTGGAACGTCATCAGTGCAAAGTTAGTCAAGGGTCATACCCTGAGCTTCCACTAAGATACTGGGTCTGGGAGAGGACCTCACAATAACGTTTACCATTAGAAGATAAGAAAAGGGAATAAAAAACATATTACAATACATATCATAAGAGGAAAAAACCTTTACAGTGACCACATTGCATCATGATAAAACGGTATGTTTTAGAAATTCTTTTAAAATACTTACTGCTTATTGGCTTTGCCTGCACATGTTTGACCTACTTTAACCACTGTTCGCCTTCTGCAAAAGGCTTTTATTGGGACATCTCATGCTATGGGCACTAGGCCACATCTCTTCTAGCAAGGGAAGTGCAGCACCGTATAATTATGAAGTTTAGAATTGTGTTTAAGTCTTTTCTTACGACCTATTACTTCTCAAATTGGTTTATTACGTTGCATGTCTTTTCTTCACTTACATTGCAACACTACAGTATTCTATTACTGATCTTACTGTTCTTAAAAATAAAATGTTGGTCCTCTATAGCCAGAGTACTCCAAAAGTGAATGTGCATATATTAGTAGTGCATGTTTAGTGATTTGCTTACCTGTGATTTTCACTGATTACAGTAGTTCATAAATGTATTAATATTCACGTGAAATCGTAAAACATTCTAAAATATTCCAATTTGACACAAATATGATCAAATATAATTCTCCAAGATTTTTTATGTATTTTTTTATTCAAGAGAGCTATCTGCATACTTAATACTATCATAGTATGAGAGAGGCAACTATTTCTTTAGTTTATCTTGTTTTCCACATGTAACAAGAATGTTGTCCTCTATTCGATCTAATAAAGTACTAAAAAGGTGCTGAAGTGTTAGATGTAAAAAAGGTTAAATGTCAACTAGAGGTGTCCTAGACTGATATTGATCATGGAACAAATTATCCTTTTAAAGTAGTTTTGATGATAGATCTAGTTATTCAATCACAAACTAATATTCATCTTCCTGAGGACAAAAAGCAAAGGGCATATATCAGTATATACAAAAACATATATTATACTGCAATGGTATCCAAACTTGATTTTTATACATCAATGTTCTTGTAACACCATTCCCAAAGGAATGTAACCAAATTTGTTCTGAAAAAATAGTAAATAAAAAACATCATTAAAACCTGACCATGCAAACTACTTCATTTCATCAGAAAGAGTTCCATATTTTAAATTTGAAAAAAGGAAGAACAGTGAATACCCTTGTCTCTTCCAATCTAAAGGCAGAGGTCAATTACTTCATACTCCAGGCCAATCAGAAAAATCACATCATACCCAATTTATCTGTGAAGACACGAACAACAAAAAAACTGGGATTAAAGCAATCCCTAGTTCAAATCTGTGGAATCCAGAATGACCGACAACGCAAAAGTCCAAAGAGCAAGTTTGACCCACCTCCATTAGTGGATGAAGGAAAAGTAAACGTCTCTCCCAACAACTCCAACAAGCAGTAGGGGACTGTATGAAATCCATGTATCCCTACTTGGCTGCCTCCAATAACGTGTCTGAAACGAGACCTGGTAGAAAAAGCAAGAAAAACTGCGTATAAAAACTAATCTAAGTACAAACTGTATTCAACTTACTTAATGAATGTTACGTGGTAGTAGCATAAATCTAAGCAACCCAATTAGTATGACAATAGTAAAGAAATGCACCGCATGTCTTGGAGGAACACTTGAAGTTGAACGACAGCGAGTGTTGCTACAAATATCAAAAAGGTCCCAATGTAATGTCCTGGGCTATAGATCGCCTGCAGAGATGACTACAGTGAAAGCGTAACTAATGCCATGCTTGCTCGATCTTGGAGCAAGAAACAAAACTCCTTGTGATAACAGAAATGCCTCGGAATTGAAAGCAAAAAAGACTCCAGAAAGGCACATGCTACTTACCCAATTCCTGTCCAAACGGCATGTGTAACAGTGGTTATACACGCATGCCAAAAGTTTAGAAAACGTCCCACAGTATCAAATATATACAATGTGAACAGGCAACCGTACATACTACCGACTCAATCGAAAGAGTCATAGTAATAAACAATGGACTAAAGTACTGCCTGTTGCCACCAATCTTACACTCAAGACTATGTGGAAAGGAACGTAATAATAATAAAAAACAGACTGAAAAAATACTGTATGTTGCCACCACTCTGGAACTGATATTACCAACCAACATAGAGAGCGCATTATCAAATTGAACATACGCTTGCTAAATGGGTATTTCAGTCACTGGAAATATATCCAAAGTAGGTAAATGTGCAATACATCTCCATAATATTGATTGCACATTATATGTAGGAATGAAGATTAACTTAAAAAGCAAATTGATCCATAAAAGAAATAGTACAATATGAAAGGAGTCCTAATGGAAAGCGGACTGGAGAATGCCGCCTGCTGCCATCACTCTTACATTGATATTGCAAAACAAAAGGAAGGGCGTATAATAGAATAGAACACACGCTCACAGAATAGGTATAACAATCCATGGAAAAGTATCCAAGCTAGGTAAATGTGCAATTCATCTCCTTCATATTAATTGTACATTGTCTATGAGAATGGAAATAGACTGGAAAGACCAATAAATCCATCAGAGAAATTGGGCATGATAGCAAGTATGAAGAAGACACAAGTACAAAATGAAACCTGAGACTATACTGGAATGAGATAAACGCGCATGTGAGAATTGACCACACCTATACAAAATAGTCTTTGTACACCTTCCCATCTTGACATTTGTATTTGTATTTGTATTTTATTGATTTATAAAGCGCCTTACACCAAAGCGCTGTACAAAGAACAACATGATACATAAAAACATGAATGATAAACTGTGGGAGCATAATAATATGAATCAATCAAACAACAAAATAATGGAAAGAGCAATTAACTGAAAGGGGAGGGGGGGGAGGGAGAAGGGACAGGTTGGGGGTGGAGTGAAGGAAGAGGAGGGCAAGAGGGGAAGGGAGGGAGGAAAAGGGGGTAGAAGAGGGGAGGGAGCGAGTCAGGGAAAGAGAGAAGGGGGAAGTAGAAGGGGGTAGGGGATTCAAGGAGGAGGATGGAGAAGAAGAGATTTCAGGGAAGTGCGGAATGAAGGGAAGGTGGGGGAAGAAGGCAAGAGGAAGGGAGTTCCAGTGTAAAGGAGCTAAGAGCTGGAAGGAGCGAAAACGGGAGGCGGGACAGGGAGGAGGAGGTGAAGTGAGAAGGAAATGGTCAGCTGATCGGAGGGAACGGGAGGGAGAGTAGGAGAGAAGGGAGGAGAGATAGGGGGGGGGGGGGCAAGGCCATGAAGAGATTTGAAGACAATACAGAGAAATTGAAATTTAAGTTGTGAGTGAAAAGGAAGCCAGCCAAGGTAGGAGAGAGAGGAAGAGATGGAATCACGGGAGGTAAGGAGACAAAGGGTGCGTACAGCAGAGTGGTAGATAGATTTAAGAGAGGCAAGGTGAGAATTGGGGAGTCCAAAGAGTAAGGAAGAGCAGTAGAAGAGGTGGGAGAAGATAAGGGAGGAGATTAAGAGTTTAGTAGCGTGGAAAGGGAGAGGGGCGGATTTTGCAAATATTGAAGAGGTGGAAGCGGCAGGAGCGAGAAGTGAGGCATATGTGTTGGGAGAAGGAAAGAGAGGAGTCGAAGAGAACGCCTAGGTTGCGAGCCTGAGAAGAGATAGGGAGATTGGAGGGAGGGAAGTGAATGAAAGGGGGAGGAGAGGGAGGGGGAAAAGAGTTAGAGGGAAAAAATAAGACTTCTGTTTTGTCGGTGTTAAGAGAGAGAAATCGGGAAGACATCCAGTTCTTGAAGGCCGTGAGGCAGGAAGAGAGCTGTAGGTGGTCAGTTGAGAAGGAGAGGAAGAGTTGAGTCGTCGGCATAGAAGTGGTGAGAGATGCCAAACGAGGAGATAACGGGGGCAATGAGGGAGATGTATAGAGAGAAGAGAAAAGGGCCAAGAACAGAGCCTTGGGGTACGCCATACTCAAGAGGGTAGTTAGGAGAGGACCGACCACCCCAGGAGAATGTAAAAGAGCGGGAGGAGAGGTAAGAGGATAACCAGTTGAGGACGGAGCTTTTGAAGCCAAAAGAGGAGAGCGTGTGAAGTAGGAGGGGGTGATCAACAGTGTCAAAGGCTGCAGAGAGAGCAAGGAGAATAAGGATAGAGGATTGTTTAGCATGACGGGCAGTAAGAAGGGAGTTCAGAATAGAGGTGAGAGCAGTTTCAGTGGAGTGTTTAGGACGAAAGCCTTATTGGGAGGGTGGTAGGATAGAGAAATTAGTGGTGAAGGATGAAAGTTGAGAGTATGCAAGGCATTCGAGAAGCTTGGAAAGGAGGAAGAGAGATAGGTCTAGAATTCGAGGTGAGGCATGGGTCAGCAGAAGGTTTCTAGTAGACATGATGGTGTTCCTAGGTTTTTTTATATAACCAAATCACTGAACAAAATGTAGCCATTCCTCCTGCTGATTGAGACCCATATGATAACTTTGGGTATGGTAGATCTGCCATTGTTCCCTCTGCGCCAATCTGATCGCTATATTATGGGAATGTATGCCCTTAATACGTTCCAAAACCCACCATCTGAGTTCATCAGAATTGCGATTGTATTCAAGGAAATGGGCTACCAAAGGAGATGTTAATTTCTATTCAGGATTTTTGATTTATGTTTGGTTATTCTCTGTTGAATAGGTCTAGATGTATTTCCTATAGAAGTGTTAGAACAGGGGACAGTTAAGATTTTCGCCAAGATCCTGGCAAACCGGCTGGCCCCCTCCCTTCCAGAGATCATCCACTCAGACCAAGCAGGCTTCATTCCGGGACGGGGCACACAAGACAATATACGCAGAACAATCAACATCATTGATTCAGCGAACAGATTGGGCTCAAGGCTAGCAGTCCTCTTCCTGGATGCGCATAAAGCATTGGATATGCTCGATTGGGGCTATGTAGAGAAAATCCTACAAAATTTTGGCTTCGGCCCAAACTTTGTAAAATGGGTCTTAGCCATCTACCAAAAACCTCTTATGAAAATACGCCTTAACAGGCCAAATCCAGCAGCATAAATATAACTAGAGGCACGAGGCAAGGATGCCCACTCTCCCGGCTTATTTTTGCTCTATCAATGGAGCCATTTGCGGACAGGGTCCGCCGAAACTCATCAATTCACGGCCTCACGATCAAAAAAGAATCCTTCAAAATCGCCCTATATGCGGACGATATGCTCCTCACATTAACCCGCCCAGCATAATCAATAATAGCCCTATGGCAAAATCTCGAAGAATTCCGAGCAGCCTCAGGGTTCACAATAAACATCTCAAATCAGTTGCACTGGGCATCAACATTCCAAGCAAGCTCAATCTCGAAGCGGAGTCCCGGATACCCTGGGCAAGAAGCAGCATCATCTACCTAGGAGTCCAAATACTCAACAAAAATGAGAAGCTGTACAAGACAAACTTTCCGGCACTCTTCAGGGACCTGAAAAACGATGTCAGCCGATGCAAAAAACAAGAAATCTCCTGGTTTGGCCACATTACGGCGATAAAAATGAACCCAACCCCACGGCTACTATACCACGCACAAGCCCTGCCGGTGACAATCCGGGAAAAAGCCCTACGAAAGCTGCAAGGAGAGATCTTGAACCTCGTCTGGGAAGACAAGAAGTCCGGCATCCCGAAACGCATCACGCTTCGAAGCTCCGCCCTAGGTGGCCTGGGGGTCCCAGATGTAGCAAGGTATTATCTCGCAGCCCAGCTAGCCCCGGCCTTCGCCGGGAAGCTACGCTCTGACCGCCCCCGATGGCTACAACTGGAGGAAGTTTGGAACGGAGCCCCGTTAGAAACCCTGCCCCATTTTAAAGATCCTAAAAGGACCCAAGACTTGGGCCCCCTACCAGCAATAAGGAACATGATCACTAGCTGGAAAAGGGCGGCCCGCTTGTGGAAATGTAGAGGCACAACGGGACCTCTCACCCCAATCTGGGACAACCCCGTCTTCTCCCCGGGAATCTCACCAAATCAGTTCGTGGAGTGGAGAGCGGGGGGCTTGGAGACTATGGCTGACTTTTTCGAGAATGGCCTCCACCTAAACTTCGAGGAGTGTAAAGCAAAATTCAAAATTCCGGAGACTGAAAGGTTTCGTTACACTCAACTGAGACATTGGCTGTCGAATCCCCAGGTCCGGAAACAGGGTAGTAGAGAGCTAACGGCATTAGAACTCACCCTTTCGGGGAATGAAGGCGAGCGTCCCCAGATAGCACGATCCTCCCCACAATGAGAGACAATAATGGACTCTCCCAGGATGGGAATAAGGCCAGGACAAAGTGTGGGTGAGCGTAAATGGGAGTTTATCAATCAGAATAGGGCATGCAAAGAACTCTGCCAACTCCGAGAGCGCTCTGTCTGACAATAGCAAAGACAGGCGTATATATTTACAAAAAACGTCATAAGAACCTACATGCTATAGGGGGCACAAGTTTGTGGGGATTGGGTGGCGACGACTAACTATAGGTGCTGCTGCGATGTGGTTTGCCGCGGCTGGAGGACGTCACTGGTTACTCTTGTGGGTTGGGCTGGGCCTGGCAGGTCAGCTGGGCTCATCCAGACGGTGTTGTTGTGACAACTGTGACCAGTGTCAGAGATTAATGTCTTTCCTGACTTTCTGCCCTAGGGCCACGCACACCGCAGTCATTCAACTTTGCAATATTATCTTCCCTGGTAAATCTTCTAATAGGATATTCTACAGGTTAATGCAACACAGGAGGAATGCCCCTAGAGTGGGGTCTGTTGGCGATTCATCAATACATGGTTACCATCGTCCTGTTGACCGGGTATCGTACGTCATGGGGTTGGGTCTCGGGGCATGGGACAGGCGGTCCGTGTTATGTCTTGTTAGAAGTCATTATGGATGTGTTCCTGCGATGTTTCCATGATATTGGGTGTCCTAATTTTACAGGGGCCATTAACCTAAGGTGAGCTGGTGGGTCGTGGAGCCTAAGAAAGTGCGCCTTTGGATCTGCGTTTTAAGGCCGGGGTTTACTCCTGGGTTGTAAATAATTCAGATGGCAGGCCGTGGCCTTGGGTGCTGCGGGGGAAATGTGAATGCTTGAAGCGGCTCCAGCCGAATTGGGGGAGGTGGAGCAGGGCAGAACAGGCCTCTGCTTTTTCGTCTGGCAGGCTTCACTGGGAGGAAGGGGGAATGGCCTTGCATGTACCCACAAAGGTATTTTCCTCGTGTGTTGCAGATTTTAGGTGGAAGAGACATAAACATTCATATAATATACAATACTCATCGAGTCTTTCCAAAGCTCACGTTTTTAACATTGCTAGTGCCATCCATATGGCCAATTCGAGCACATTATTTGTACACTAAGTTTTTAGCAACTACAACATTTTGTTATATGCCTATACATGCGCAGTGAGTGAGGTAGTAATAAGGTTGGTGGAGCACGCAGGAACAACACGCCAATGAGACTGGCAGCCGTGGCACATGGTGAGCTCGGTCCTACATATGGTGCCTTTTCATGCACCCCTTACATGAGCTCTCAATATATTTGCATTTGTCTTCCTTTGCACTCTAGCAGCATTAGTTCAGTTATGGCGCGGGACCGTGGGGTGTAGTCTTCTCAATGAAACCCATAACACAAAAAAAAACCCGGGACGCTTTTACTATTTGCGCATAGCTGCAGGGATGTGGGTACTTCATCCCTAATGTCATATGAGCACACATTCTGCCATGTTTATACATTTTACAGGTTTTTTAGTCAGAGAGGTTGTGGAGAGAACGCTTTCATCACAGGTGGTTTACTCATTAGTATTTGGGAACTTTGCTTTTGTCAGGGGACCATTTTACAGTTCTTTTCCACCCAGGCCCTGCTGGCCGGGTCATGCTGGGAACAGCGATACACTGGGGAAGGTGCAATGTTACAGTGTTGGTATCTAACACTAGCTCATGTCCGTCTTGTTCGTGGGAACGGGCTCTCAGCGGATCTGCCAGAGAGCAGTGGCCACAGGGATAATTGAAACTCTCCAAGGGTGGGGGCCTCGCTGCGGTGCACAGGGCTCAAACCGTCTTTATTAGACAAAATGGTTTCAAGGGCCTAGCTAAATTCAGCAGGTTTGGTCAATGTCTTCAGCCAGTGGCCCATCCACCACCTGGTCCCTGGTGGTAGGGGGGGGACCCCCTGACGAGCCATGGGCCTCACCGGGGAAGAGGATGCAGGGGAGGGGGTCTTTTGGACCAATCCTCCCCTACAGGAACCCCCCCCGATAGGGAAAATCTCAGCACTATATAAGATGCTAGACAGAACGGACCACACTAAAAAAGAACCATACATGCTGAAATGGGAAGAGGACATCGGTAAACCCATCGAACCAGACGAATGGCTTCACATCTGGTCCCGCGCACAAAAAAGCTCAATGTGTAACAAACAAAGCGCGTTTAAAGTATGCTACAGATGGTACCGAACCCCTGTAATCCTAAATAAGTCTAACCCAGCAATCCCCGTGCAGTGCTGGAGGGGGTGCTCAGACCGAGGAACCCTGTTCCACCTCCTCTGGACTTGCCCGAAAGCCACCCTATTCTGGAAGAATATTTTGGAACACGTCAATGCAGTCACTGGGTTAACTATCCCCTGGGACCAGGAATCGTGCTGCTGGGGGCGACAGGAGATGGCCAATTCCCCCTAACAGGCTGCCTGGCGGAACTCTGCTCCCATCTCCTTACACCCGCCAAAATTACCATCGCCAGACTCTGGAAAAACCCGGAAGGCCCATCCACGCAAATGTGGTGGGCCAAATGCTGGGATATAGTGGCAGCCGAGAAAGTTACAGCCATCAGACTAGGCAACAAGTCCAAATTCAAATGCATATGGGCCCCCTTCCTGGATTACGTGCAACAATTCCCCGGGGTGGCAATACAACCCCCAGCCCTGCGCTGGATGGAAACTCAGGACTGAAAAGAACAAAGCAGAAACTTTGCCCGCTCTGGCTCCTCCACACCCCTGAGCAGCCTAAAAAAACGCCCGGAACAGCCCCCACATCCCCCCCTATCCAGAACGGACAGCGCTGAAGAATCAGCCCCAAACCTCGCCAAAGAGTCTTCTCGAACTTTTGAAACTACGCCCTATCCGAAACATTTAGTCTTCTGTTCCTCTTGTGTACACAGCTCCTTGTCCCCCTCACCCTCACCCCCCCCCTCCTCAGTTGTAGTTAATAATTTTGTTTTTGTAGAAAACGCATGGTTAGCTAAATCTCGGGTACATCTAATGCTGTTTTCCTCTTAACGGCTCAGCAATACTGCAAAGTATGTAACATTCAAAGTGCCTGTATGACTTGTTGTGCCAAAAATAATAAAAAAAAGTTGGAAAAAAAAAGAACAGGGGACAGTTTATAGCATAGATGACATTTTTGGTATTATCACAACTTAGAATTAATCATGACTGAAGTGCATGATGTGGTCGATGTGAACCTGTCCACATGGCTGATTTTGAAAATCCATCTGAACAGTCGGAAAGCAACATAGGCTGGAATTCATTAATTTTGTAGACATTATCTGCTGGACTATTTAAGCAAAGATGGCATCTCACTGGGAAAGTGGGTGCTTCTAAATTTCCCTCTTAACTATATCCGGTCCCTACCTGCTTCCTTTCTTCTAAAGTACAGCTGCGTGTGTCTTTTTTTACAAGATGAGAATCTGTGGTAGAAATGTGCCCTTGGGCAAACAAATGACTTGCCTTGGGCAATGTCGTTTCTGGTAGACACATGACTTTGTTTGCCCTGCACAGATTCTTCATTGCCTTTATTTTGTTGCACGTGTGATGGGGAATGCTCCCTCGTTTATTCTCATGAAAGTTCCTTGCGCTGCGATCCCTGCACAAGATTGGACTGACCAGAGGACAGTGCTGATGCCAGAGCTGCACAGTCCATCTGGTGGCTAAGAAAAATGTTCTGGCCCTGATTGACGGAGCGTTTTCCAATGGGGTTTTGCCTTTATAAAAGGTTGTATACGAATTGTTTGAATGTCAATTGTTCGAATAACAATTGACCTTCTGCACAATTGACTGAATTTAAACGGTCAATTAGGATATATATGCGGGGGGAAACCCCCCGCAACCTCCCACCCAATCCAACCCCCCTCCCAATCCCCTTATATTATTATTACACCAACCCAACCCATAATATATATTAAAATGACCATACGGTCAATTGTGCATAAAGTCAATTAGGACCCCTATTATTCGAACAATTGTGTCATTCGAACAATTGTAAACAAACAATTCGGGTAATACCTTATAAAACACTTCGATGAATTAGGCCTTCTGTAGCTAATTGTGTCAGGAGGATATTTCTCAAGATGAGGAATAAAGGTGTCCTCAAAACCAACATTACATAGTTAAGTAATTTGTGTTTGTGAATTGTGTCTAACGTCTTGAAGTGGGAGAATGGAAGACCAGGCTCCCGCCCTTCCCCCCCTCGCGCTTGGCCTAGAGGATCACGGCCTAGACACCCGCCACGAGAGGAGTTTGCCTATCTACCAGACGACCAAATACCCTGGTACAGGAACATACGGATGTGCCCATCTACCTGTCCAGCAGCCCGCCCTGCCCATGCCGACACCTGCGGCACGGATCAACTCGACTAAACCTACACGTCGTTAGAGATGCTATGACGACCTAGCCAACGGTCCGCACACCTGTGCAAATATACACACCGGACACTCCCACACCAACCCACACGAAGAATATACTCAGTGCTATGACGTAGGCGACAGACATACTCACGGACGTGCATCTTTATTATTTTCCACATAGGCTCTCAAAATGCAGAAACGCAAGACGCATCATGAATTTATCTAAAAAGGCTTGCTCACGCTTCTTCTAAGATCCATGTACCATAATGAAGAATATAACGGGGACACGATACTGAGGATAAAGCAATATGATACCGTAACCTAAAGCGCTCTGCATCAAACGGTTCCACCTATGCACCAGGCCAAAGTAGGCCGCAAGCAAAAGCTTCCATGAACATTGAATGAGCAAGAACTGGGTTGCTGACCCTGCAAAATGAGCCCGGCGAAAGCACACCGCCAAGGGCAAGATGTTGCAATCTCGCACGCTGCAAGCCAACGCCAAGGTCGCCCCTGCAAGATAAAGCAGGCCCACAGTAGGAAAAACAATATTAATTATGTTGAATTTTGCCTCAAACACGGTCCCACCTCACGTGACAAAGCCAAACCTGACAAGATGCCAAGCCCAGGAGGAAGGAGACGCCTGAATCCCACGTTTCAAGCCACAGGCAGATACAATTAAAAGACTCATTGGACATCTGCAGCAGTGGGAGTAGTCGACATCCCAACATATGAATAAATCCTCACATTGTTTACACCTACCCAT
Organism: Ambystoma mexicanum; assembly: GCF_040938575.1. Classification (NCBI taxonomy): domain Eukaryota; kingdom Metazoa; phylum Chordata; class Amphibia; order Caudata; family Ambystomatidae; genus Ambystoma; species Ambystoma mexicanum. The sequence goes on along the minus strand of NC_090936.1, from coordinate 492,647,993 downwards.
ATTAAAACATTGTTGCAAATGACAGGTGCACCGCGAGCTGGGAACAGCGATAGTCCCAGACTGGGAGGCTCGCGAGCGGACCAATCAGAACATGGGGCTCTTATCACTGACGCCATTAACATTGACCAATCCTCAGAGGTCTTCATGTAACAATTTTCATGTATCAAATTGAAGGGACAGCCCAGGTATACCACCTGACTAACCCTCAGCCACTAACACCATTCTCTATATGTGCGCTATACTAACCCTACCACTCGAGTAACCAATCCAGAGTGGAAATAGGTTTTTTACTAAACTTTGTAAGATGACGCAAGTAGCGCGTCATACTAAGGTAAAAAGGGCCTGCGAGCCCCACGATTGTGTGTGTGTCAGGACGGACGCGTACGCTCCTTGACCCATCCCTGCCGTTTTGTCTAATAAACAGCAGAGTCACCTTGCTTCTTGCGTGTGTCTCATACTCTATCTCTTTTGGGATATACGGGAGGAGTTGGGGCCTCCCTGCCCGGAGGTCAGCGGACGGCCCGGCCGACCCCGGCAGAATTTCCCCCCCGACAGTCTGCTCTACTGAACGCACCTGCAGAACAATGTGGTTTTTAGAACACATACTCGGTTCACACCTAAAGTACTTTCTAAGTTTTATGTAAATCAATCAATAAAAAGAATTACCAGTATTCTTCCAGAATCCACAAAAGAGGTGAGGAAGAGGACTGCACACTCTCAATGTCCACAGAGCAGTAATGGCCTATCTAAACAAAACAAAAGCACTATAAAAGAAAAGTCAGCTCTTTGTGTCTTTTGCAGCAGGAGGAAAGGGGAGATCCAATCACTAAATTCAGCATTGGAATGGTGATAGTTTGTTGTATAAAACTGTTGCACATCGGCACACAAAACTCTTCCTTTCACTCCCAAAGTTCATGTTAGGCAAGATTGTTTGCAGTACCCTTTGGGTGCACTACACTAATCTTCCCCTCCTGGCAATAGGGACCCAACCTTTGGTAGAGGTCTGAACTACAAAGGTTGGTAGTGTGGCTGAGCAGCCAGGCTTATCTCAAGAGGGGTCAATGTGAGCAGTAATGTAGTGACAGAGTTTCACAGTAGCAGTTATGCAAATAAACACTTGAACTCAAGGTTTCTTGATAGAACATTCATTCATTTATTTCAGTCATTTGCATAAGGTTCTTCAGAAGGGAACAATATATATAACACTTAAAATACACTTCAAAACAGTCTGTTTCTCTAAGTCAGTTGATACCCATTGGGGATGGCACACCGATACTTCCTATACCCTCAGGTGACTTAAATATCTAGGACACTGTGGACATTGATTAATCACGGGTACATTTAGAGCAATACGGAGTTTGGTGTAAAAGATATAATAGAGGAATAAAACGAAGGTTAACAAATAATTCATAAACTGTTAAGTACTTTTGATACCTCCAATGCAGAGTATATTGACCCTTTCCTGGGGGAAAGGCCAAAGCACAAATTTAGAGGTAAAGAGGAGTCTCTCAGGGAGCCAGGACAGCCAATGTTAATAACACAATATCTGGGGGAGCTGAAGATATTCTTTGCAGGTAGGGAAAAAGTCTTGCACAAAGTTTTTAGAAATAAATAAAACACTTGAAGGGCCACAAGCTGGGAGGTTTGTGAGGGACAAAACCTTAGCAACTCTGCACGGTAACCAAGACAGGTCTCAACTGAGAGCAAGCAAGGCTACACAACACAAGGTTATTTCTCTTAGACTTTACAGTACCTCTGGTTAGAAGAAATGGTTCCAGCTGGCTTCTGTTCCTGTACAGCTCTGCAGATCCTGTTGTTCCTGAGCCTCAGTCATGGGTACAAGAGGAAGGACGCCCGGGGACTCTTGCTCTGCAATGGGAAGGTCAGCTGCAGCAATGGGCAAATTTCGATTCAGAGGTTCTTCTGTGTTTCAGCTCCTCGTGTCTGACAGCAAATAACACTGCGGTTCTCAGATACCACTTCAGACTTCCCTTCCTTCTGGGATCCATGACTCTGTTGAGGTGGCTCTTGATCTTCCTAACGCTCCGGTCGGACTTGAAAGCAACACACACAATCTGGTGTTCCTCTCCCTGGCACTTCGGTTCCAGCAATAGCAGCAACAGTAGCAGTGGAACTACAGCCAGCTCCGAGAGGATGTCCAGACGGGCTTACTTTGGAGTTGATTGGTCCACCAACTCAAAGGGAGAAGTTGTCCTTGCAGGGCTTCTCTAGTTGAGGCGAATTCGGAGCTGCAGTATGGCTTCACCGGGCAAACCAACGGTCCAGGAGTTGCAGCAGGTGTCTCTTCCAAGTTCTTCTTCGAATTCCTTCGTCCAGTGGTCGACTCTGCCTTCCAAGCCAAAAAGCAGAGACTTTTATGCAGGTTTCTCCCATTCATTCCAGCCTAGCTGTCAATCACACAGCAGGGTGGCTGTCCTTGTCGGACAGCCAGCCGGCCAATCACCTTTGGGTGCATTCCTGTAACCAAGGGGATTAAGCACAGGGAGTTTCAGGCACCTGCCTCACTTCCTGCCCCTACCTAACATACTGGAGCCAGAGGCGGGCTTCACTGGTGAATCCTGCCAAAGACAAAACGATCAAATGGACCAAACCTGGTTTGGCGCTGAGTGGAAGCGCCCCCAACTTAGCACGATCCTCCCCGCAATGGGAGACAATAATGGACACTCCCGCAGTGGGAATAAGGCCAAGACAGAGTGCGGGTGAGCCTAAGTGGGAGTTTATCAAAAGAATATGGCATGCAAAGAACTCTGCAACCTCCGAGAGCGCTCTGCCTGACAATCGCAAAGGCAGGCGTATTTCTAATACAAAAAACGTCATCAGAACCTACACACTATAGGGGGCACAAGTTAATTGGGATTGGGTGGCGTCGACTAACTATAGGTGTTACTGCAGCGTGGTTGGTCCGGGTGGGAGGACGTCACTGGTCAGCCTCGTGGGTTGGGTTGGGCCTGGCAGGCCGGCTTGAGGTCATCCGGGTGGTGTTGGTTCGCTGGGGCAGCCTGTGACAAAGATGAATACCTTCCCTGACTTGGGTGCCCTAGATCATGCACATTGCAGTTACTTAAAACCCCATATCTAACTCCTACAATGAATCTTTCAATCAATGAAATACAACACAGGAGGAATGCACCGTGTGAGGGGTCTGGTGGTCATCTATTGGATTTACCGGTGTTCTGACGTCTGGTATTTCAGGTCGAGGGGCTGGGCTCTGGGGGCTTGGGCCGGGTGGTACATGTTTTATTAGAGACTACTATGAAGGGGCTCTGTGTCTTGTCCCATTGTCGGGGGTAGTGTTTGTGCGGGGTCAGACTTCTTGGGGTGGTCTGGGGGATTATGGGATTTACGAGAGGGTGCTGGTAGATCAGTGGATTCAAACGTGAGTTTATTACCGTGCTGTAAATAACACAGGTGGCGGCCAGTGGCCTTGGATGTTGTGTTGGGGCCTCTGACTCTCTGAAGCGGTTCCAGCTTGGTCGGGGGAGGTGGGGGAGCACGGCACAGGCCTTAGCTTTTTCTCTATTTGGCAGGCTTCGTAGGGTGGGAGGGAGAATGGCCTTGCGTGTATTCGCAAAAGGTATTTTCCTCGTGTGTTGCTTAATTTTGAATACACAAACTTTTATATCATTTGTCTTCTTTAAACTACGGTGCCACACATATATACTTCAAGCTCACTAAACATTTCGTTAATATATTTGGTCTGAGTATCTTTCCGTTACCTAACATTACATTCACTACAGTGTTTTGATTATTTTATGTACATTAGACGTTACATGAGGTAGTTCTAGGTTATGGCTTACAGAGATTGATACTAGCCGCTACGGGTGACTAAGAAAACATATACGAGTTCAGGTTTCTACATAAAACTGAAAGAACACTTATACATATAAAGGTTATACGTTTCGTCGACATCTTTCTCTGTGCTTATAGCAGCATTAGTCCAGACCTGGGGTGACATCATATAAACGTTACATCTTTATGATTAATTCACAGTTTACAGAATCTGTTTAAAAAGAGGTAGTTCATTAATACCAATACTTGGATTATTTTCTACTTTCTTCAGATAGTGATACTACAGTTTCTTCCCCGTCGCCCCGGCCTCGCGGACCAGGTCATGCGGGGTGCAGTATTACATTGTGAACGACGAAATGTTAGTGTTAGCATCTCGGGTTAGCTCATACCCGGCTTTCTCATGGGAACGCGCTCGCAGCGGATCTACCATGGTGCTGCGGCGGCAGGGATGCTTGGAAAGCCCTCCAAAGGTGGGGGCCGTACTACAGTGTGCTGAACTCACGCCATCTTTGCTGGGCACGATGGCTCCTAGGCCTGTCTAAACTTTAGTGTGTGTGTGTGTATGTGATAGATACGTGGGGGCAATGTCATCGGCGGGCGAGCCCTCCTCCACCTGGGCCCGGGTGGCATGAGGGGACGCTCAGCGAGCCATGGTCCTCACCGGGGGAGGATAATGCAGGAGAGGGGGGCCTTCAAGGCCTGTCCTCCCCTACAGCGCACAGTGTAAATCTCAGGAAGGACCTTTCCAACAAGAAATGGTGAAAAAGACCAGGTCCATTTTGATGAAATGGGCACCCATGGGTGCTTTACTGTGGCTGCGAATGCACGCTGTGGTAAAAACACACAATGGTAGTAAAACGTAAACCACTGCCTTCAGTTTAATTGTAGAAAGGGTAACAAAAATGCTACATGAGAAACTAGACAAAAGGGATACTAATTAACCGCTCAGGCACCCTATGGTAAGCTAGTGTGTGCTGGGTCTGGAAAGTTACAAAATGTAAGTAGTCCATTTCACTTTAATGCTCTTGGAAAGAGTAGTTTGACCAAGAGAAGGTATTTAAACATTTGGGAAATCTAAGAGACTTGCCTGTGCCACTGCACTGAAGGTGCGGTGTGTCACAATGTAAAAGAGGATGCCTTTGGAGTTTGTCAGACTCCACAGTTAAAAGAAACAGAGTCTAAATCAAAATAAAGTGACATGAGAGAGTGAGAAAAGGGGCTCACTCTCTCCAGGTTAGAAATTAAAGGTCCTGAAGTCCAGCAAAAGAGCTGGGGGTCTCTAAGATAGAAGGTAATTGGCACATTTTTAAGAATTCTCCCTAACCGTTGACTCTACACGAAGTACGGGGGTGACTTCAGTTTTCATTGCAAACATCCCTTTCGATTTCGTTTGTAAAGCAGCAACATGAGGCTCAGTACAAACATTCACACAGCATTATTGTGTTAATACATAAGCTCAAGCAGACACAGGTGAGACACGCAATTGTAAACCATCACTTTTATTTTAACTGATCCTTCTACTTTCCCACCATCTTCAAGTATTGCTAGCTAATTTATGCAAAGTATGTCAATCTAAGCAGATTCCCTCACAAAATCAGCGACATTAGGCAAAATCCAAACCCCCAAGTACAATAGTTTTTCAGCACACCACTTGAATCCCAACCGGGTAATAAATTGTTTCACACAAGGGCACTAATGGTAAAACCTCTGATTTTGCCCAATTAATCTTGTATCCAGAGCACTGGTGAAAAGCTTTGAGAATGTCATAAGGACTGGCACTGATTCACTTGGGTTCTTGAGGACCAATAACAAGTCATCAGCGTATAACCACATTTTTTGTAGCATCCCCCAACAAGTTATGCCTTGTAAACCTACCTCATTTCTCAATGCTATAGCCAAAGGTTCAATTCTCAGTACGAATAACAAAGGAGAGAATGGGCAACCTTGTCTCGTGCCACGTTCTAATTCAAAGGGTGTTGACCTCTGACCATTAGTTTTGACATCAGCCGTAGGCCTGGTATACAGTAGTTTAATCCAAGAACAGAACTGAATTCTAAAACCCATCTTTTACAATACTTTAAACATAAATTGCCCGTCAACTCTATTGAATGCCTTTTCTGCATCAAGTGATAGGACAGCCGAGTCTTCAGACGACTCCGACGCCTTCGCGATAGTACTTAGCAGTGTCCGCATGTTACTGGACGTCATCCTACCTTTAACAAAACCAGATTGATTCTGATCTATCAGCCCCGGCAAAAGATTTTCCATTCGCAGAGCTAGAATCTTGGCCAGAATCTTATTGTCCACATTGATCAAACTAATTGGTCTATAGTTGGACGCCAGTGTCTCATCCCTGTTTTCCTTCAGAAAGACAGAGATAGTTGCATGTCTAGTAGAATCTGGAAGTATACCCCTAGCCTTGGAGGTCTTATACATATCCGTCAAGTGTCAACGCCGAATTAGGCAACCATTTATAGAATTCAACTGGCAATCCATCAGGCCCTGAAGACCTACCAACATTCAATTTTGATATTGCTAGCTTGACTTCATCCACCGAGATATCTTCCTCCAGTAAAGTAGCTTCCTCACCTGAAATTACTGGGACCTGAACCCCTTCCAGGAAGTCTCCATTATCTGCATCAATATGGGATTCATTCTTATATAAATCCACATAAAACTTTCGGATTTGAAAAGTTGCAGTTTGTTGCACCTTTCCCTTTGGGGGAAGGTGAATGCTTTAAAAATGGTGTCGACTCCTCGAGTGAATGTTGTTCTGAGTATGATCCCCTTAGATATTGAGAAGCATTTTTGGCGTGAGTTAGAAAGACTCATGCAGGACTTTTTGTGGGATAATAAACCTCCACGACTGAAGATTAGCAAATTGCAATTGCTTTTGTTTAAGTGTGGGCTGGGGGTCCCTAATTTCAAGGCATACCATCTGGCTTTTATGTCGCGGAATATATTTGATTTTCTCAAATCTGAACATGTGGATTGGATATGTGCTGAGTCTAGCCATATAGGCCCTTTGTCGCCTAGGGCCATTTTGACCAGTAAGCCACTTCGAGCAAGGGTGGAAGGCCTACTGACTAGGAGCTTACGGAACTCATGGGTGGACTTGTGTGAATGTTTGGGTTTCAACGCATTAAGAGATCCAAGTGCTTCAATTTGGCTGAACCCGAGCATTACACATGAAGGGAAAACTTTGTTCTGGCAGGATTGGTATCTAACTGGGGTGCATTGGATTAGTGATCTGTTCAATTTGTTTGAATTGGATGACGGCTAGGGAAATACGGTTGAAGTTTGAAATTCCTACTTTTTGTTTGACAGACTATCGGAAGATCAGGAAGGCGGTGGGGGAGGTGGATTTGGAAAAGAGAATCAACATAGACATGCTTGGTTGGGTGCCTGAAGTGAGTGGATGTGGCCTGGTTAGCTATGTTTATAGACTGGTTGTGTCGAACTATCTGTCTAATGATGCTTTGAGATTGGATTGGAATCGGAGAATTGGTGAGGATATTACAGAGGATGATTGGACACGTATTTGTGAGAATGTGAAATTGTGTTCTTCGAGTCTTGCTGATGGGTTTGTCAGATAAAGATTTTGAATAGAACATACTGGACACCTGAGAGAATGATGAAAAGAGGGATGAGTGACAGCCCTGAATGTTGGGCATGTTTACATGAGGTGGGCACCTTGGAGCATATGCTGTGGGAATGCTCGAGGGTGAGAGGCTTGTGGTTTGAGTTTGACCAGATCTGTGAATAGGTTTTGGAGGAGAAGGTTCATATGGATTTTAAGACGATAGTGTTGGGTAGTGAGGATTTGTTGGATGACCTGAATACTTCTCAGAAGAAATGGATCTTTCGAGGGGCAATGGTGGGGAAGAAATTAATTTTGAGACAATGGAAAGCATCTAACCCTATTACTATGAGGAATGGATTTCAGAGATGCACTCTTTAGCGGATATGGAGAAGGTGCTGTATTGGAGAGATAAGAAAAGTGCATTATTTAACAAGATTTGGGGTAAATTTCTTTTACTATATTAGACCAGTTTGATTGTTTTGTGACTCCTGGGTGAGGGGGATTTTCTGGTGTATATTGTTCTGTTGGCTTTGTTATAATTATCACATGTTATATTATGTACATACTGTTTCTCTGTTATGAAATTTTTGAAAATAAATTTAAAATAAATAAATCTAAGCAGATTCAGAATCCTCCAAAGCAAGCATTCGTTACCCAGTAATTGCGTTCTGTGGCTTGTATCTGCTGTCACATGCGCCTACCCAGCCTTCCCACATGGAAGCTGAACTGTCACTCTTGCTTTATCTATATGGTGCTGTACATCGCATCAGAAAATTAAACAATCTGAGGATGCCAACACTTGAGGCATTATGTTGGTTGGAAATGGGGAGGAGGAGATAGGGTGTGATTGAAAATACCCCAGGAAGGCCTTCTTTTATACTTGGTCAGTATTCAAATTGCCTCGCCAAGTGTCTTTCAACTTTATAACACTTCCGTGGCTGCCCCAACTCCTTTTGGCAGACTCACCGATTTAACGTATATCTGTAACAAAGAGCAGTTGCTGGGCCTGTTTCCCCGATTAAAGGCATCTCTCTTGGTACCTGTGTCGGTCTCCTGCACCTCTGTCAATGGAGCCTATGCCATTCTTGTCTGGTCCTGCAGCAGCTGACTTTCACCAGAGTCTTTCTCCTTCGGTATGCCACGCCTCCATCCGGGTGCCTGTGAGTGTTGTCCTCCTTGAATATGGCTCGCCTCTGTGACTGTCTCGGAGTTCATTTCCCACTCTGCGTGCTCCGTAGCTTTTCTGCTCCCTTCCTACTGACTGCGACCACCTCCTCCTCTCGTTCCACACTGTGCACGGCAAGACACACCATTTTTAAATCTCCTGCACAGCTGTGGATTCTTTACAACTAGCCTGTGTCTTGTTCCACACTGACGCCTCTACCCTGTTCCATGAGGGAGAGTGGGTTGGAGTATTATTGGGAATGGGGGAATACCATGTCTTACCCATGGGCTTTCTCCTCCCAATCCCTTGTGACCCTCCACTCGGGTGATCCTCCCTCATTTGTCCTTCCCCAGGGTCGGGATCCAAAAGCAATGGTCCTTTCCTGGCCACCTGAATGGAAGTTCCTGAGGGAGTAGGTGGGAGAATACCTTCAGGTTTCTTACAACCCCTCACATTTACTTCTACATTACTTGATTAAAGCCCTAATTTATTTGCATATTTGTTCACTTCTGTGTTGACTATTTCATTTGATTGCTTTGTGTGTGGTTCACTCTACTGTTAGACCACACCCATCTCTCCTGAATTTTGCCTTCTTGCACAGTCTACGTTACCCTGATATAGTTTTCTTAGGCTGTTAATTACCCTGTTCTCGGAGCCCTCAAATGGGCTCATTCTGAAAATCCATTTTAACCGTAGCCTTATGAAATACTAAGAGCTGCACCCAGAAAAACTGTTTCAGTAACAGGGGGTCTTCAATAGAATTCCCTTCAGTTACAAAAGAAAAATGGAAAAGCCATGGAAGACGGCAAAATGTTTTCAAGGTACCAAAGTTTGATATCAAGAACCATATTATAGTCATATTTGTATTTGACATTTGAATGATTGCCTTTTTAATAGAAACTCAGACCCACATGGAACTCTGAATTAATATCCGTTCTAGAAAATAAAGGCTGTTATTTGGGCAAGGAGAATAAGATTAGTATAAAATAGTAAATTACGTTCTTGGCATAGTTAGGGTGAATTTTCTCTCCAAATTATTAAAAGAATTTGCCTTTGCCGTTCCTATGTGAAAAATGTATTGCCACAGCCAGTAATACACTTCATGGGGTTCTGCACTTACTGCAGAGTTGGACTGTAGATGGTAGGTTTGTTTCACAGGAAGGCTGGCTTAGCTTTTCAAACTTTGGAGTTAAATACAATAACTAAATTACGTGGTTAATAACACCTGGAATTAAACGGCCAATTAATTTACCAAGAGACAATTACTTGTTCATTGTATTCTCCATAAATGTTCATTGTTATTTTTGAAAAGCAAAGATTGTCTTACAGTGCCACATATTGTGGTATTCCACAAGCCTATTATGTGACTGCTTTTTATTTTGGTGTTTGCAGAGTGAAAATGCAAGGTTGGCCCTCTGTGAGCACCCCCAATGGACTCCTGTGGTCGTGATCCTGGGACTCCTGCAGTGCAGTATTGCACCAATACTGAAATCTCAACTATTGAAGGCTCTTGCTGCGTTTGGAAAGTCACCAGAAATTGCTGCCTCCTTATGGCAGTCACTGGAATATACTCAGGTAGGTTCAGCAGAAGACCTCAGATTTTTATACTTTGCAATTGTCCATTTTATGTTTTACAGCAAGGAACCAAAAACCTATTTATGCACCAGTTAGCAGTCATTTAACTTAGGATTTGCACATTTGTCAGCGGTTTGAGGGAGATGGTGAATAGTCATCATTCATAGTTATGTTGTTTAGTAAAACCTAGCACTTTTAATTTGAGTGTATTCTGATGATAAAACAAAAATAAAGCGTTCTAAACTCTTTTTGATGTGCTAGATCATAAACGTTTCGTAGCACTTGGTAACAAAAGCATGTAGAATTAACTAATTTGCCTGTCCCAGTAGGTTGCAGGTTGCGTCGTGTGCTCTGATGAATTGCAGGATTCAGTCACTTCTCCCCAGCTGGGGGTGGGGGGAGCCTGTTCCTGTGATGCTAGGGAGGTGTACCCAATACGCGATACCCTCCCTAAGAGGCAAGTGTGACCTAATACTCGTCCCAGTGACCATCTTGTGTGGAGGAACAGTGGGAATCATTACTGGGTTACCCATACCCGTCCCAGTGAAGTAGTTTGGAAGGAGAGTGAGAATCGTTACAGTAGTAATTGTTCCTGTGCCAGTAAAAGGATTGGGGTTGGAAACGCACAAGAAAAGTGAGACTGATAATTGGAACATTATTGGTTACCTTAAACCATGAAGACATTGGACATTGAGTCAACAGTATCTCAAGCGTGTGTACTAAGAAAGGAATAAAAGAGAACCAAGAGTAACCAACAAAAGGACCACAAGAGAACAAAGTCTTAGGAAAGTGGAAAAACCCAATTGATGAACTATGATCTGATAAAATGAGTCTCCAGGAAGTTACTTTGATTATTTTATTAAAGTGAACTGTTGCAAAAACCAATATACAGGAGAAGGGAGTCATTCTCTTGTGCCTTACTTACAGTGATAGTTTCGATATAGCTTAGTTTTGGACTGTACAGATTTTTCCTTTGGTACTCTTACGATTGAAGAGCACCCTAGTTAATTTGGTTAGGCAGGGAACCATCATAGCTTATGGCAAGTCAGGCCTTTTCATCTTTTCTTTAAATAAATATTCAGTCAAAATGGAAGATACGAGTCTGAGTCCTCCTTCTGACCCACCACAATGCCTTTATAGCTGTATTTTCAGGTATTTTCTTCATTAGAGTTGCTTTGGTATGCAATCTTATTTATTTCCTAACATGTTATTTAAGATTGGACGTCACTTGATAGGATATGGCATTTGTAACGCGCCTATACACAAGTGTTTCAAGGCGCGATGAGGCAGGCGGAGGTGGGGGGGGGGAACAGGGGTAGAAAGACAACGATCCTACTAGGCCAGGTGTCATTCAGATCGCGCAAGGGTAGAGGGGAAAGGGAAAAGTGCAAGGGGACGGGGAGAGGGGAAAGTGCAGTGCATGGTTAGTAGAATACAAGATAAATAATAGGGCCAGCTGGTGGCAAGTGCAAGGTAAGTGCCGGGAGGAGGGGCTGTAGGATACAGAGACAGTCCCGTAGTGCAGGTAGGCAGTGCAGGGAAGACTGGCTGGGCCAAGGACCGAGGTCGGTGAGTGGCCCAGTTGCAGATTCAGTGCAGGTTTGCTGATTTTAGCAGTGGAGAGAGCAGAGAAAGCCGAGGAAAAGAGGAAGGTTTTGAGGTGCTTCCGGAACCGGAGATGGTTCTCCTCAAGTTTCAGGGAGGCAGGAAGGCTGTTCCAGAGGGAGGCCTCTGCTGCCGAGAGAGATCTATCCCCAACTTGTTGCTTGGAGAAGCGGCTGACCCTGAGGGAGTTGGAGGTGGATGAGCGAAGAGCTTAGGAAGAGAGAGTTCAAGGTATTTTGGCCCAAGGCCCCAGAAGGCCTTGTGGACAATGCAGAGGGTTTTGAACTTAATCCTCGCAGCCACTGGGAGCCAGTGATTTCAGTCCTGGAGAGAGACGGTCCCTGGGCTTGAGGCCGAGGGTTTCTTAAATACAGTAATTGTGTTTTGGGTGAAGAACTTTTGGATCAGTTGGTTATTGCCAGGAGATGTTGACCTTTGATGTATCCCAGATGTTTTTGCATTAAGCAAGTTAATCCAGGTTTTTTGTTTTCTTAGATGAGTACGGGCTATGTGTGGTTTTGTGTGAAAAACCTTTGGTCTAGGGTTAGGGGTCTTGAATTCACACACTGTTTTGGCAAGCCAATGCTGACTATTTAGGGGCAAAGTGATGTGGCAAAGTTATTTGCATTAGTTTATTTTAGCTGCTGTTAATGGTACTTTTATATTTTCATTTGGTCTGTTTGTATTTCTTTATTTTTTATTTTAAGCAAGCACAGATTGAGTCACAACCACTATCCTCCTTCCTTGATCCTGGATCACTCCTGCTTAAAAAAGCCCCATTTGTCGGGGCGCTGTTGAGCAGCCTAGGAAATGGCTGCCTAGATCTGGTGCACCGTGCACATCCAGCGTTAATCCGACATAATCGGCTGATATACTGATACTCTCCTGCCAATGCGGATAGTAGATATTCTACAGCATGTCCACTCCCAATTCTGGAGAAAACCGGTGCTTAGAACCCATGCTGCGACCGTCTGAATTGTTTGCTGTACGCGCGGCCTCACTAACGGCCTGGAAGGCTTGAGGCGTGTTATCTGGTGGACAACCGCCCGCTGCCGCAGCCGGACTTTCCCGGCAGACGCATAGCCCCTATATCCACTGTGCGTTGGGCATCCGCTACTACGCTCTACCATCTGGCGCTGCGGCTGCTTGGGCGCTTCTTCCTGGTACCCCTCCGCTGGTGGAGCTGTGTGCCAGTGGCTCGAACTGCCATATAATCGACGTGGGTGAGTTGCTGGATCTGGGAGCCCCCTGCGCATAACACCATCCTGGCACAGGCAGATTGCTTCTGGGCTGTTCACACCCCTCCCCCCCCCCCAGCCTTTGCTGGTGCCCCCCCGTGTCGCTTGACACTGTACTCAACGGCCCACGGACTGGATCGGCACAGCAGCTGAGTCCCGGCAGGCCATGTGAAGCACCTTTAGCCCCCGCCAGGTGCGGTCCTGAGGCCATCGCAGATGCGAATCGCGGGGGCGCAGCTGCCCTGAAAGCTGAAAGGTGGGTGCTGGTGGCTCGAACTTGGGCCTGTATCTGTTTAGCCTCGGGCAGCACTCCTTGCCCCCCCCCCCCAAATGCCCCAGCACTGTACTGCGGCACCCAGCTGGTACACTTGATTTGCTCCACCACCCACTACCACCCCTTAAAAGGCCCAGGGCTCACGGCCCCCTTACCACATACAACAAACTCCTATACCTGCAGTCTGGGCCCGCGCACTTGACCAGTGTTAGGGAGAATTCTCTGTTAAGGCTAATTTCCCAAACCCAGTGAGTCCCCCAGCAGCTTTGCTGGATTTTTGGGGTTTATTTTTTTCTCCTGCTAAGAGTGGGACTCTTTTTCTCCCACTCTTAGACATGATTTGAGATATCCTTTGACTTTGTAATGTGTTTTATGGGCTATAGGGTCTCTTACTCCATATGGTTTCATGTGGTTTTTGGTAAGTTGGTTACACAGCACCATAAGTGCAGTAACACAGGGGTGTCATAGTGACCCCCAAACACAGACTCCATACCCTGGGACTGACTACTGTCTCCTAGGGCATGTAAAGTCAACATTGACTTTACTGGTCTTAAATTGGGAACACAACCAGTACAAACCATCCTATTGTGGAAGTACTGGTAGGGGTAATTAGATTGCCCCTGGGTCTGTTTTTCGAGGAGGCACTGTGCAGTCACCCCTCGTCGAGTCTCTGGCTGGTGGCAGTGGTTACCACGCGAAATATTCCTTAAGAATATTTACCATGCGATTTTCCCATTCATTTTAAACTCACCACTTTTTGGCGCAATGTTAAAGATACCGCCGGGTTATTTATTTAATATTTATTCCCCGGTTGGGTCTTTTCGCCAGGACTCTGTTTTAAAATGGCGTTTGTGTTCGCCTCTGTGACTCCAACCCAAGTCGAGCCCTTTGTTCCACTTTTTCTTCTCCACAGAAGCCTCCAAAAGTGGTGCCACTCTGTCTGGGTCTACAGGATGTGTGGGAGGGGGAATAGGCACCCTGGACTGAATTGCCTCGGCAACTCAAGTTGCACTCTTGTGTGATTGGCCCAGTGGTGAGCCGCCCGGCTCACCACTTAGCATGTTTGAGTGACAGCTAGGACTGATGAATGGGGGTTTTCTGCATAAAAGCAGGGCCTTGGGGACGAACTTCAGACGTCGCCACAGAACCAAAGAATTCGAAGAGGGAGAAGCTGAGCCGACCTGCAACGACGACACCACCGGTGGAGCCCTGCTGAACCGACTCACCACTTCGTCCAACGACAGAGGAGATCTTCATCCCGAAGAGTCTTCTTCCTTTGACTGGTGAGGATAACCAGTTTGCCCGCCTTTTTGCCTTCCCGGATCATCTCGTGTCCGCCTTGCCTGTGCAACGGGGATACCACCTTTTACCACGACTGTGAATAAAAGGGTAGTACCTTGTACCCGGAGAACTCCGCGGCTGGTTTCTTCCCTGGCAGTGCAACGACCTTCAGCTTTCCTCCACGTCGCGATCTTCTCTTCCTCTGGACGACGCCGCTACTTGCACCCGCTGCCAGGAACAACTGCCCCCGCTGGAGGATTCTCTCCACTTTCAAGGTACTGTGTCCGCCTGGCCTCCTTCGCAACGTTCTGTGTGGGGTGTCTCTTAAATCTTCAACTTACCACTTGGGTTGGCCCTAGGCTGGCTAACTGAACTTTTTTGAGCTGAACTAATTCCTTTTTGAACTCCCTGCAAGACTTTTGAAGCCGTTTAAACTGTGTGATCTTGGGCGCATTGGTGTTCTACTCTCTCCATGAGAGAGAGCCTGGCCTCTGAACTTTTTTCTCACAAGTAGACTTTGACTTTCCTGCCTTGGTGGGTGCTTCTAAAGTATTGTGTTGTGTGCTTTTCTAATGTCTGCCTTTTCCCTCCCTTTTCTGATAACTTATTGGAGTGCCATATTTAGTTAAGCGCTCACCTCTGTCTGGAAATAAGTGGTGTTAACTAAGACTTGTCTAATAAGGAATAAGGGATGTATATATATTAATAGTGACTGTTTTTGAACTTGCTTACAATAATAGTGCTGGAGTGTTTCTAAGTGTGTCTTTTAATAAATAATTATATACTTTGATACCAAGGCTCTGGTCAGTGTTTGCTTGTGCTACTGTATTTTGGTACCTATCTTGTATACTCTGTATACTGTCTAACTCTTCTTGAGAGAAATCTGGCTGCTCAGCCACAACTACCAGGTAAATCTGGGTGGTACAGACTGCTACCAAATGGGTTTACTGCCAACACTTGTAGTCTTAAGCCTTTTGCAGTGGTCCCTAAGGGAACTGCTCAGGTTGCTGCCTAACAGCCGGTGTTGTCCTTGGGAGCCCTTAGATGTTACAAGCTGTGCAGGGTAGCTCCGCCCAGCTGGCTCTGAGACTTTGACGCCTGGACCCGCATGAACCTTTTATTTCCCATACCCCATCTGCGTGGTCATTTACCCACAGTGACACTACTTGCCTTGAGGTATACGTAAATGGCAGCGTATACGTGGGTGTTGTTCTGGCCATAGCCTCGCGTATCACCATTGACCTGCTTCATCCACACCACCATATGCTTATGTTGCGGATTACTGCCCAGGCTATGCCACTGTATCAATGCTCCCACCTTAACGCATTTCTTCAGGCCTGGGAGCTGCATAATCAACGAGCCACCTTTTGTCCGCTGCTGCTGTGACTCTGTCCCTCCACTCTGTTTTTCTCTTATCCCTTGCTGTTACCAATAAGTACTTTCCGGCCCCTACTTGATGGGCCGGAACAGTCACAACACCTGGACGTCAACCATTTGGGCTCTATCACACATCCAATTGCACTGAAATGTCTAACGGATCCCGGGGTGCCAGCAAAACGGGGGCCATGGATAAGTTTACCAAAGTGGCACCTAGCTCAGAGCCTGGCCATGCATCATCCAATCAGGAGGAACCTGCCTCGCCCGTTGCTCCAGCCCCTCACCTCGCAGCAATGATGGAATCTATGGCTAAAAACTTCACTTATTCCACGAAAAGTTGGACGATATAAACGCCAACATTGCATCACTTAAATCCCAAATAGACCGCACTGGAGCCAGAATCACTGAAGCAGCATCTAGAATTGGTGCTAATGAGGACGGGCCTACACACCCTCCAGGACAGAGTTTCCTCACTTACCCGCGACATGAAACTCGTCAAGACTAAGTGCGACGATTTAGTATCTAGATCATGCAGGAACAACATAAATATAATAGGTGTTCCAGAAAATGCTCTCAAGCGTCGCATGGAGCTAGCGGTTGAAGATCTGCTTAAAGAGCTGCTAGACAACACCGATCTGTCCCCCTTCTTCACTGTTGACTATCTCCCCGGCCCAAACCCAGGGACTTCCCCAGGCCTGTCATTGCTAAAATACTCAGCTACAGGGACCGAGATCTTATTCTCTGCTTATCATGTGAAAAGGGAGAGCAGCGCCTTGGCTCCCAAATAATCTGGATCTTCCCCGACTTCTCTGTGGCAGTACAGCAAGAGGGACGCCAGTTTCTCGGTGTGAAGAAGATGCTGCTGGAACGGAACATCTCCTGTACAATACTGTTCCCTGCATGGCTAAAGTTCACATTTAACGGAAACTCTACTTTTTCCCGATGTATCGTTGACGTTTATAGAGGCACAGATACCGCTTAACAATCCGGCTGTTGACCTTATGGATAATGATTGAGCCGAATCTTAACTGTCCTTGATCTTCCTAACGTTTTGGTAACTAGTATCCTTTAGCTATTGAATAGATAGCAGCATCTAATCTAGTAGCTCTCCACGACATCTGCGTGTGGTGCTCTGAGTTAGGGCACACCTTGCTGCCTGGGCTACTACGGGCATCTCCCAGCAAATTCTACACCAGTCATAATGTGACACTAAAGAAGGTGGGTGAGGCGCGCACTCCCGGTCCTGGTCAATTGAACCTGTTGCAAAAAATATAATAAGTAGCTGGGTCAAATCCCAAAATGGACAAATATTCACAGGGTTAGATCCCTTCTGCTGCAAATCAGGTACTCGGTAATAACAGGGTTAGGTCCCTTGCTGCAAATCAGGTACTCAGTAATAACAGGGTTAAATCCCTCAGCTGCAGTTCTGTGGTCTGTAGTTGTTCTCCTCCTAGCGCTTTCTTATCTCAAATAATCAGCTGAGGTTGCAACAGGTTCAATTGACCAGGACCGGGAGTGCGCGCCTCACCCACCTTCTTTTTTGTACTGAATGCTATGTGAGTCCCGGGCTCCAGAGGCAGCGCCACGGGGTGACTGTGCCCCACTTTGGAGAATCATAAAGATGGTTCTCTCCCCTCCCCCAAATTTGGGAAGGACTTGTGCTTTGGAGGGGTGTCGGTTGCTGGTCACCTGAACAGAAAAAAACGTTTTCACTACAGCTACCAGAATCCTTTGAGTCTAATTAGACACACCTGCTCAACAGCCTCCCTGATGATTATTTGAGATAAGAAAGCGCTAGGAGGAGAACAACTACAGACCACAGAACTGCAGCTGAGGGATTTAACCCTGTTATTACTGAGTACCTGATTTGCAGCAGAAGGGATCTAACCCTGTGAATATTTGTCCATTTTGGGATTTGACCCAGCTACTTATTATATTTTTTGCAACAGGTTCAATTGACCAGGACTGGGAGTGCGCGCCTCACCCGCCTTCTTTTTTGTACTGAATAATGTGACACTAGCTTATACTCCTACCCACTGATGCAATTTGTTTTCCTGTCCTAATCCAAATTTGTAGACCATATTTGCAGCTGCCCTAGTTCTGTTCCCTACTAACACGTGTCAGTGAGAAGATACTGTGTCCTAATGATTCACACTGCCAGCCCCATGTACCACTCCGGTACTTCACTACTCCCCTTTAGTTGGTTGCACTGCAACAGCGTACCCTACTAATTACTACTTCGGAAGACTTGTTAGGGGTAAGCCCCTGTTGGGCTAGTAGTGTGGTCGGTCCACGTTGGCATTGGCCCACTGACACCGGGTTTGGGGCGTTTGTTCCCACTTTTGGGAGGCGGGAGGGTAGGGACACCACCAGGTGCAATGGAGTGGTGAGGGAGGGGGGAGGTGTTTGGGGAGGTTTTGTTGAACATGGCAGAGGCAGACCGGCATTGCACGTCCTGTCGGGGCATCTTAATGGTAACAATTCGATCTGTAGATACACGCTGGGACATACTAGCTGGGATGTACCTTAACGATGAAATGCCCATAAATATAATGTCCTGGAATGTCCGTTGGCTGAGTAATTACACCATGTCCACAGACACGGCAGTAAGATGCTCATGCTGCAAGAAACACATTCTTGAGGTCGATTGGTGACGAGCATTGCACCATCTTGGGGGCCTAATAGATTTTATACGTCTTGCGCCACACAAGCCAGAGGCGTGCTAACATTGATTCATAAATCTATTAAATTCACCCTCCACAAGAGCTACATAGACCCTGAAGGCAGGTATATTGTCTTACACTGCACAATGGTGAGCAGGGAATACCTTCTTGTGAACACTTCGGACCCAATGTAGACCCCTCAGATTTCATTGATACCATCGCCTCCATACTGTTGGGATATGTGGGGATTCAGATCATCTGGGGGAGGTGACATGAACCTGATACTAGACGCCAGCCTGTACAGGACGGGAACTGTATCGAGAACCTTGTCACTCGCAGCACGCAGGACGCTTGGAGGGTTCCCCAACCTCAGCTACGTGAATATACTTATTACTCATCTGTTCACGATAGTTCCTCCCAAATTGATCTTTTCTTGGTGTGTAGTGACTTGATGGGAAGGATCGATAGGGCGCAGATAATCACCCGTACTCTGTCCCACCATGCCCCAATCACTCTATCGGTGGAATTGGGAATGCCTGTGCCTACTTTTAGCACATGGCGTTTCAAGTCCACTACCCTCCTGGACATCGTATTTAAGGCTAACATACTAGCAGATATTGAGACCTTTATTGAATGCAACTCCCTATGGGCTACTACTGCTGGTGTCCGTTGGGATGCTTTCAAAGTATATATCAGAGGGATGTCCATATCCAGGGAAGCGGGAGTACTAAAAACTATAAGAAATGACCTCAGCCGTTTTGAATCCAGACTGCGAGAGTTGGAGCAGGATTGTTCGACGGCAGCTGACCCCGCCAAACTCGCACAAATCAGCGAGGAACTTAAGACGCAGGCCACGAGAGAAGTTAGATACTTTAGTCGCCCACAAGCTGCACGGAAGTATGGGCAGGGTGAAAGACCCAGGAAAACACTAGCAAAACTAACAAGAGTGGAATGGGTCCAGGCCCAGATTGCTTCTGTCAAAGACGAACCGGGCGTTCCACGATGGTCAGACCAGCAGATATTGGTTATCTTTACTGAGTTCTACACAAACCTCTATGCCTTACCTCCGGAACATAGTGAACACCACGAGAGATCTCCTTTATCAGATCCCCACATGTATCTTTTCCTCGACCAGGGACCAATTGGATTCCCCGATCCTGTTGGATGAGATAGTCGGGGCTATCTCGGACCTCCCTAAGGGCAGGGCACTGGGTTCTGACGGACTCGCACCTGAATTCTACCAGGAACACGTTGCCATTCTTGCTCCCAAACTATTGGAGGTCTGGGATGAATCGCTCCTTTCTCGCTCCCTAAGCAAAGCAGTCATATTGGTATTGCTTAAACCCAACAAGCCTAGCGACAAATGTGGCTATTACAGGCCCCTCTCCCTCATGAACATAGACCCCCAAGATCTTCGCTAAGGTGATAGCAAACTGCATCCTCCCGATCATCACACACCTGGTTCACGAAGACCAGGGGGGCTTCGTACCTGGGAGATCCACTTCTCACAATATCTGGCGACTTTTCAATGTGATGGCTAGAATTGACAAGGATCCGTATGCCATTGCGGTCACACTCGATGCTCAAAAAGCATTCGATATGGTCTAGTGGAAATACTTGTGGCTGGTGCTAGAGACGATGGGCATTGGCCGCAATATGATTGGATAAATCAAATTGCTGTACACCACTCCAGTGGCAAGGGTCTGGGTCAATTCCCTAACATCTATGTTATTTGCACTCTTCAGAGGCACTCGACAGGGTTGCCCTTTTTCCCGATGATCTTTGCATTAGTGATAGAACCGATGGCAGACCATATTAGAGCGTGCCACTCCCACACGGGTATATGTTTGTTTTATTATTTATAATGCGCAAGCGTACCCGAGGGTATCAGGGCGCAGATTTTACAAGAATTTGCAAAGCTTGGTTACAGTAGTCATAAAATATACATAACAATGAGATACATAGATATTATATACATATGAACAAGTGGGTACACATGGTTAGTGTGTGCAGGTAGAACGAAAGGGACAGTCTGGCACTTAAGTATCTTTAACGGCCCACGTTTTCAGCCATGAAACTACCTTGGATCGGAAGTTCTGGTAGGGCAGGTGCACTCTGAGATTTGGCGGTAAGGAGTTCCACAGTTTGTCTGCTTTCACTGGGAAGCTGTTGCCCCCTATGGTGGCACGTTTGAAGTTAGGGACAGAAAGGCAGTCTTTATAAGCAGTTCTGGTAGGTCTCAGGAAGGACTGTCTGTGGAATCTAATGATCAGGTAGGTAGAGGCAGCGTTATTGAGGGATTTGTGAGTGAGTGATGCAGTTTTTAAGAGAATTTTGTCGGTAGATCAAATGGATGTTGAGGGTTTGGGTGTTAGTGAGTGGGACTTTGACTGAGAGTGTTTCGCATGATAGGACGTTGGTTGATGTTGCTAGTCTCATGGTAAGACTACATTTGTGGATAATAGCAACACCTCCTCCTCTGGAATTGGGACGATCTTTTTCTCAGGATAGAGTAATTATCTGGGACTGCCAACATAAGCATGGGACCTGCTGCTGGGTGTAGCCAGGACTCAGTAATGGCAAGGAGGTCAAGGTCTTCTTTGAGGATCAAGTCGGCAATTTCTGTAGCGTGAGCTACTAACGATCTGGCATTGATCAAGGCTCCCTTTATTTTGGGGCTGGCTGTGTTTTTAGCGGTAGTAGTGTGGCACTTGTCCTGTGTTGATGGGGAGCCAGTTGTACTGTTGACTGAATCCTGAGATGTGCGCTCTTCTGGAGATGCCCAAAGCCGCTCTGAGAGCGTTATTCTGAAGAGTTTGTAGTTTGCTAGTGGTAGCCTTGGCGGATCCCAGATAGAGGGCGGTACAATCGTCCAGGCGGGGCAGTATAAGGGCTCTAGCGAGGGTGAGGCAGCTAGTGTCAGACAGAAATGGTTTAGCTGTGCGGATTAATTTACACGTATATGCCGTGGTGGAAGCCAGGGAGCTCACCTGTCTTCTGAAGGAGAAATTAGAGTCCAGGTAAAAACCCAAAGTTTTGACCTCTCTTCCAACCTTGGTGTTACCATCGATCATGAAAGAGTTGTAGGCAGGGCCAAGTTTCTTTAAACTGGACGTAGTGCCTAGGATGATAAGTTCGGTTTTATCATTCAGGCATAGTCCATGTATGGCCATCCATGCCTGGATGATGATGTACACCCTATTTAGCAAGGCCAAATCCTTTCCATAATCTCCAGAAAGCGGAAGGAGGATCTGGGTATCATCTGCATAGTTTGTGTAGGTGATACCGAGATGAAATAAATCATTGAAAAGGGGCTTGGTAAATATGTTGTACAAAGTGGGGGAGACACAGGAGCCTTGTGGGACGCCACAAGTGATGGGTATAGGGTCTGCCGCTGCAGTAGGTGAGAAGACCCTCATGGTTCTGCCGTTAAGAAAAGAGGTAATCCAGGTGATGGCCTCATCAGAGAAGTGAGCTGATGTGCATAGGACAGAGTGATCGACCAGCTCGAAAGCTGCAGACAGATCAAGGAGGGAGGAGTAGGGCTACTTGGCCGTTGTCTGAGTGTATCGATCTGGGCTTTCAAGTCAATGAGAGCGGTTTCAGTCCCATGTTGAGGACGGAACCCTGATTGTCTGGAACCTAATAGATGGTGTTCTTCCAAGTACTTCTGTATTTGTACATAGGCAACCTTGTCCAGGATTTTTAGTAGGAAAGGACCGGTTGTTATGGGTCTGTAATTTGTGGGCATGGCTGGATCAAATGTGGGTTTTTTTAATAGTGGAAGTACCCAGGATTGTTTCAGATTGGTGGGGATGGAGCCTATGGCGAAGGAGGCATTAATCAATTTTGTGATGAAGGGGGAGAGGTCACGGCCGGCATCTTTGATGAGCTGTGCCGGGCACAGGTCTACCTGACAATTGGAGGTTTTCAGAGACAGGATGTTTTTTTTTACTTCAAGAATAGTGACTTTAGAGAAGTTGAAGCGAGTGAGATCTCTAAGCGTGGGCTTATCTGGTGTTTTTGAGGGGAGAGTGTCATTGAGGAAAGCTTGTTTTACAGGAGATTTTAATTTGGAGGGTCGCAATTTTGTTCACTTGGGCGCTTTGGATTTCTGAGCACCAGTTTTTGTATTTGGTACAGGTGTCTGGAGGTACTATGGGGGTTACTACCTCTTTGAGGATGGAGAATAGTTCCTTCATGTTTGATTTCGGTTGGGATATGCGAGAGTCAAAGGAGGTTCGTTTAGCCAGGTAGATTTTTTTTCTTTTTTTTTTGTAGAGTGCGGCTAGTTTGGAAAGTGAGTTTATTCGCGGCTGAGGGGGATTTTTTCCAAGTGGCCTCACAGTTCCTTTTTTGCTGCCTTAAGTTTTTAAGGAATGGCGTGTACCATTTGTTTAGGTGCGTATTCGGTTTACTTGGCCTCAGTTTGAGGGGGGCAATTAGGTCCAGCGAGGTGGCCATGATCTTATTATATTCTTCAACCAGGGTCTCTGGGTCCAGGTTGTCGGGGAGTGTGAGTGCGGGGAGTAGGTTCGGGATGAGTCTTTCAACTGTCATATTCTTCTTGTTTCTTGTGAGGGTAGGCGGGGCCCTGATGATAGGTGGGTTTGGAGGTCTGTCAGTAGAGAGCAAGAACGAAACCAGGTGGTTGTCGGTCCAGGCTAGTGGAGAGATATTTGTAATGTTCGCTAGACAGTTGTAATCAGTCACCCAGTCGAGTATTCTGCCTTTGGAGTGTGTAGGTGCCATACTTCTTTGAGCGAAACCTAGTTCCGAGAGAGTTTTGACTATAGTGCTGGCGGAATGGTCTTCTGGATCATTGTAGCCCATATTAAAGTCCCCCAGGGTGAGAACTTGGGTAGAGCTTGTAAGGGTCCTGGAGAGAATAGTATTAATATCTTCATTAAAGGTGCCAATGGGGCCTGGCGGGCGGTAGATCAAATGGATGTTGAGAGTTTGGGTGTTAGTTAGTGGCACTTTGAAAGAGTGTTTCGCATGATAGGACGTTGGTAGATGTTGCTAGTCTCATGGTAAGACTACATTTGTGGATAATAGCAACACCTCCTCCTCTGGAATTGGGGCGATCTTGTCTCAGGATAGAGTAATTATCTGGGACTGCCAACATAAGCATGGGACCTGCTGCTGGGTGTAGCCAGGTCTCAGTAATGGCAAGGAGGTCAAGGTCTTATTTGAGGATCAAGTCGGCAATTTATGTAGCGTGAGCTACTAACGATCTGGCGTTGATCAAGGCTCCCTTTATTTTGGGGCTGGCTCTGTTTTTAGCGGTAGTAGTGTGGCACTTGTCCTGTGTTGATTCAGGGGTAGCCTGAATGGGGGAGCTGAATGAAGGTCTAGGGTTATAGTTTTGGGGCAAGTTGGATTTTTTAGTATAAGAACTGGGTAACATTTTAGAGTTCTGTATGGTAGGCAGTGAGCGGGCGAGGGGCTCATACATTTTTTGCTGATTTGGTTCTGAGTCCTAAATTCCTATCGATAGTAGAACAAGGGAGACAGGTAAGTTGCAGTGGTTGAGGGTCATTTATATCGAAGTATGAGGACTTGGTATTAGGCATGGTTGAATATAGCGTGTTAGGTAGATGAGACATGCTAGGCCGTATTGCAGTGTTGAAGAGGATCAAGATGCAGGCAAGCAAGTTGGTGATTGATGGACACATGCTCAGTGGTAGTGGTGTTAAGAAAGATTTCTTAATTGTGGGTAATTTTCCTTCCATGTGGCAACCCCTAAACGTGTTGCTGTTGTTTTCACCAGGATCTAGACTTTGCCAGAGAAGTGCAGCCTTCTGCCGCACTCCCGTGGGCTTTCGCTCCATTCTTACGGGGAAACTGACATGCCCTTAAGACAGTCAGTACCGGGAAACGTTGTTTTCCGTAGTTCCTTTATCATGTTGCAGCTTTCGCGCAACATGGCACAAGAGGGCACTGTAAGCTAAGTTAATGCTCTCTTTGGGTCTCTAGTCTACTACAGGCCCTAGATACTCTCTTGGGATTGTTATCGAACGGTGCAAGTGAATCACTGACGGGACTCGTGGCAGCGATCGTTTCTTTGTGTTTTTGAGCTCCTTTTGGCATTTAAGCGCGTCTCTCGCGCTTAGCCCAAAATGGTGGCCTGGCTCCCAAAATGGCCAGACCACGAGGCTCGTTGTCCTGTCTGCTGACCGTCTTGCCTCCTTCACCTTCCCCGGGTCGGGCCGACCCGTTGCCTTCCTTATTTGGGCATGTACTTTCCCGCGAAACACAGATGCTTTCGTGGGCTTCTACAGGCCTTGTGTGTGCCTCCAGGATGTGGGCTGGGATGTCTGGTCCCAATACACATCCTGGGTGCCAGAGAGTCTAGGGTGGTGTGAATGCCTGGGACCTCTGTGATAGGTCCACGTATGGTGTGATTGTTTTGTGAGCAGATCTCCCATTGGGTCCCCTCCGTTTTGGCGCAAAGGGAACCGTGGATAAGAGGGGGCTGGAAACACCACCACCATGTCGATCTCTTGAGTTCTCACGAACCAAGGAATACAGGAGCCAAGTATCCTGCAACCACGAGGCTAAACCGAGGAATCGCGGGTGACCCGCTGAAGAACTGCTCCTCTGCACTGCTGTCGCTTTGTGAAACCCTTTCTACCTCTGATCGAACGAGAAGGCCTGTACTGGTGCTTCGACCCCTTGGAATAGTGGGATCAACTATTCTCGGCATCTTGACCATCTCCTGCACGTAAGCCTTCGGAAGTGTCTCTGGGCCATCCAGCAGACTGACCAGCCTACCCAGGAGTCTTGCTCTGTAACCGCCGTCAGGTTGTGTTGTATTACGAGTCCTTGTCACTATTACACGATTCGTACACTTGGCATTCCCAGGTCTGAAGTGAGTAGTGTACATTTGGCTAAAATACACACAGCCGCTCCGTTGCCCTGCTGTGGTAACAAACTGTGCGGGTTCACTGCGTTTGGGACATCCTCAACTCAACTTCTGCTGCTGCGGAATCTACATGACGCCGAGACGTCCCCTGCTCGTATCTGAACCTGCCAGCACTGAAACTGACGCGGAGAAGCCTGTATATGCTTGCATCGGGGACCGGTGAGTAGCATCGCTAGGAACTGGTCGCCCTGCAGGAGCCCATAGCTTCTCCCCGCTGTGTCTAACAGCACGCCTTTCTGTACTCGCGCTCTGCTTCTGCCCACAGTGGAGGCTGCGCTTGAGTCGCGGAGCTCTGTTCATCTTCATTTGTTCACCGAACTAAACTGTCTGATGCTCTTGAAGAGACTCCCCTTTTTGCCCGTTGGCACCAGCGTGTGCAGGTACTTTTGAGCACAAGGCTCCACTCTTCGTAGGGCTTGGACTTCCTTTTAGTTGGGTGCCTCTGAAGGCGGACTGGGTCTAATTATTATTCGCACTGCCTGTTTTCCTCCCCATCTAGGTGGTCTACACATTTCGTGCGTTTAACTCGTTAGACTCGTTTGTATTTGTATATATATAGTATTGGTTTGGTATGTGTTGGTTTACTTGAGTTTTATTGTGATTTCTCGCTACGGTCAATGTTACAAAGGCCTTGTAATAAATGTGCATATATTTTTGATATAACACCTGCTTTGAGTAATTTGTAAGTGTCCTTGCTTTGTGTGCTCATTGCGGGCTTTCAGTCACCCTCACCCATCTTGAGACCTAGTCTTGACCGCCGCGATCGCTACCCTGATTGGTCTGGCTTGTCCAGAGGTTACCCTGTTCCAAGAAACTATGCTGGCCTTCTGAACCTCTGCCCCTCCAGGACAGAGTTCAGAAATCCGTCTTAACAAGTGGCAAGAGTGTTGGGTGACCGGGGAGTTAGCTTGGTTAACACTGGTTAGACCGATGTATGTTAGTGTGACACCTTGGTTAGAATTGCACAATTAGGCTGAGATGCATTAAGGTAACAGCTAAGTAGAGCTAAACGAATTGGCTTAGAAGCATTGAGAAGCACCTCAATTTGAGATAAGACAATGTGGCTAAAATGAAATGGTAACACCTAGATTTGAGATGACGCAATATGGCTAGAGGCAATGAGTAGCACCTAGATTTGACATCAGGCAATGTGGCTAAAATGCGTGAGTAACACCTAGAATTGAGATAGAGCAATTTGTCTTGAATGCACATGAATAAGGCAATTTACTAGAATACTTTGATATGACATCTAAGTTTGAGATAACGTAACACAAATACAATAGTGCAGCGTCTTCATGTGATAAGGCACGTTGCGTGGAATCTTATGACATATGGCATAGAACTGATGAGTGGCTAGACAGCCAGGTGCTTAACATAATTTGACTGAGATGCAGTGCAGTGAGGCAGCCCAAAGGTTCAGGTGGCTCAGTGGGGCTAGGTGCTATGCGCAGTAGCAGTAGTTATGGGAGCTGTAGGGTATAAAAGGGGCATAAAAGTTACCTTAGCGGTTGTGCTTGGGACATGGAGTCAGGCAGACGGCAGAAGTGGCAAGAACAGGCGATGGCCTTATTCTCGTGGGCCTTGTTGGGAGTGGGCCGGCTATGCCTGCCGGCATCCAATCCCGTTGATGAAGGCGCGGCAGCCAATTGGGATAGGGTGGAGGCTGCAGGGTGCCTGACTATGCAGTGGAGGTTTCTCTAGGTTATATGACTGAAAGACACCCCCGAGATTATATCCCTATGCGCTGGTGTGTTCTCCAGCCTGGGGTCTGGCATGGATTCACATGCTCATGAATATTCCCCGTCGTCAGGCTGGGAATCCTCGGTAAAGAACAAATCAGTATCTGTTTCGTTTCTGATCTGTCTTTCTCAGTAGTAACCAATCACTGGTCTCTGGGTCATACTGCCCCCAGCCAATGACTGCCCTCTCCCTAAGCCCCACCTCTGGCAGCCATCTTCAGATTTTTACTGCACGCTCAAGTGTTGGGAGTCCTTGTGCTTGGCTCTCGAGCTTTTGCTGCGTTTTCGCACTTTTTCAAAGAAAATTTCTAATTTTTTGGTCAAATAGAGCCTCAAGCTCCACCGTCTCTACATCCGATTAACGGGGATCTGTGTCAGATTTTTCTACGCCCCTCAAGGGTGAAGATTTTGTCGAGTTATGCTTCTTGGAGGATTCCAGAAGTTTCTGCAGCCTACCCGAACATGGCCCAGGAGAAAGGAAGCTCGACGCCCGGAAAGCTGTTCAGGGTCTGCCCTGGATGCCAGCTAATGTGTTCAAGGAGGACGAGCATTCGAAATGTCTCTACTGCCTTCATGAGGACAAAACACACATGGAGAAGGACTGTGCGTTTTGCAGGAACATGCAGGAACGGACCATCGGGGACCGACACCTCCGTCTCTCCAACTGGCTGGAAGGAAGGAGTCCGTCAGGTGAGAAGAAGTCGTCCGAGCGGTCTTGTAAATCCTGTAAGGGCGCCCCGGCGACAGGGGCACAACAGAAGGCAAAGCACCACGAGTCCGCGGGCACCGGAAGCGCTGAACGGTTGGGCTCTTCGGCTGCCAGGCAGGGAGCACCTTCCCCGGCACCATCAACCACGAGCCAACGCTCTGGTTCGGGAAAGAGTAAATCCGAGAACCCGGGTAAGCAAGCCTCTGGAGAGGTCCCGGTCGATCTCGAAGGATTCAGCCCAGGGGGAGTGAGGCGGTGACCCTCCCCCCAAGGTGAAGGCCTCAAACGCGCCTAAGGCAGTGAAGGCCTTGATTCACCCGGCCAAGGCCTCCATCGATGGAGTTGCGGCGGCCCTGGCGCAGCCTGTGGAGGCTACACCAGTGGAGGCGACCTCGGGGCCCACAGTCTCCCTGCCTCCACAGAGGGAAGCCTCTTTCAGACCCATCGAAAAGACCACTGTGAAGACCCCGGCGGAAAAAGAGGGGGGGGTGGGGGGCGGTGGCCATTGTGGATACGGACACGGACATGACATCCGAGGAGTTGGCAGAAGAACTAGAGGGCCTCGACGGGGGCGTCGAGGAGGCCCGTGCCCACGGGAGGGATCCCGACGAGGGTGACGATGAAAGTGACGGCGACACTGGCGAGGGTCCTAGTCAGCCGTTGCTCCCGTAGCTTCCGGGCCGCAGGATAACTCGGCGGCCATTTTGTTGCCAATACAATCCTTATGTTCAGAGATGAGGACGAGATTGCCCTTACCGCCGACAGAGGACCCGGTACCAGGTCCGGCAGAGGAACCAGAGCCGGTCCCGGCGGGAAGCCCCCCGAACAAGAGAATACAGATCCACCCAGCCCCGCCTTCTCAGCCATCGCGGCCTGCTCGGCCTTTTCCCACGTCCCCCGTCCCTGGGGATGACATGGGAACAGACACGGCCATGACGGTTACCGACGACGACGGCGGTGACGACGGGACGGAGCTCCCATCACCAGACCGGGCCTCCCCGTCCGCTGAGATCGGATCTTTCCACGCAATGATCATCAGGGCATCCAAGCTTTTTCAGCTCTGCCCCGAGGAGAAGAAGAAAGGTTTCCTTTACCAACGGTGCGAGGCCAGGAGGAAGTCAGTCCTCGCTGTGCCTCTGCTGGATGACATCTGGGACGAGGGTCTCGCCCTTCTCAAGAACCCTTCTATGACGCCTGCCAAGAAGGATCGATATGAGAAGTAGTACCGGGTCCCCGACGCGGCCCCTCTGTGCCTTAGGGCACAACCTACCCCGGAGTCGGTCGTCTCAGCGGCGGCCCAGAAGAAAGCGGGTGGGCGTCGGTCTCAACGTCAACTTCCCCGCCGGACGGCGAAGGGAAGAAGCTGGACACAATGGGACAAGTTATCTCGTCGGCGGCAACAACGATTAAGGTGGCCAACGCCCTCGCGATCGTGGCCCGCTACAACAGGGAGTTATGGTTCAAGATCGCCCCCCTGTTGGACTTCCTACCGGATGACAAGAGGGCCGAGGCCCTGGAAATCTTGCAAGAAGGCGAAGTGGTGTCTGACCACGCCATTACGGTGGCAACGGACATTGCCGACACCGGTTTCTGCCAGCTAGGCAACAGCGTTTGCCGTTGATGACGAGGTTGGCTCAAGGCGACGGATTTCTGCCAGGATGTGCAAGCCAAGGTGCTGGACATGCCGTTCGACAGGAACAACCTATTTGGGAAAACAGTGGATGAGTCCCTCCAAGCCATCAAGGCGGACACAGACTGCTAGGGCCCTAGGCGTCCTCCGGCAACAGAGGCCGTCCTTTCGGAGCGCCGGAGGCAAGCAGAGTCCCTCCAAGGGATTCGGCAATGGCTCCTCTACGTACCGCCAAGCGGCCCGCTCCTCGTTGCAGGAAGCCTATAGAGGATGAGGCAAGTCGGGGGAACCCCGCCGTCGTCGCCAGGGCGGCAAGGCGTCCTCCAAGCAAGATTGAACCGACAGCGGGGTCGCGCCCCCACCGAAGCATCCCGGTGGGAGGCCGGCTGGTGAGGTTAGTCAGGTTGTAGGAGTCCATCTCCACCGACCATTGGGTGCTGGACGCCCTGGCCCAGGGGCACGCCCTCAAATTTCTAAAAAAGTACCCTCGCATTCCACCCGTGGTCGGGAAGGAAAATCACGTCCCTCAACTACTCTTGGAGGTGAGGGCGTTGCTCAGAAAAGGTGCCATTGAGCTTGTCCCGAAGAGGCTCCGGGGCTCTTGAGTATACTCGAGGTACTTCCTAGTAAAAAAGAAGACAGGAGGATGGCGCCCTATCTTGGACCTGCAAACAAATACATCAAGGCACTGAAATTCCGGATGGTCACCCTCCAGCACGTGCTGGGACAGTTGGAGGAGGGCGATTTCCTGTCGTCGTTGGATTTAGAGGATGCGTACTTCCACATCCCCATTCTGAAAGGTCACCGAAAGTTCCTCCCTCCTCGGGATGAAGTCCTCCTGCATATATCTTGTGCGCCTGTGCAGGCTTCTGATGCGCCCTCTGCAAGAGTTCCTAGACTCCCGCTGGATCCAAGCGGCGGGCAGCTTCGAGGACAGGATCCCGCTCAACGAGACCTTCCAACGAGCGATCCGGTGGTGGGGCACCCGCGCTCATCTGACTGCAGGCACAGACTTTCAGACCCCATCCCACCAGATAACGGTGATGACGGATGCCGCCATGGAAGGGTGGGGGGCGCACACCGGAGAACTACACGCGAGAGGCCTTTGGCTCCCGGAGGAGAAGACGCTCCACATCAACATCCTGGAGCTCTGTGCAGTGTTCTGGGCCCTCAGGTCCTTTCTCCCGTCCCTCAAGGGCAAGGTGGTGAGAATCTTCACCAACAACACCACCACAAAGTTCTACATCCGGAAGCAGGGAGGAACCAGATCCCCAGCCCTCTCCCAAGGAAGCCCAGGATCTGTGACATTGGGCCGTTGCCCAAGGGATGTTTCTGGTGCCCTTTCATCTGGCAGGAATAAAAAAAACACCATCGCCGACTCACTCAGCAGGGAGCTGCGCTCGTGCCACGAGTGGGAACTACGTCAGGATCAAGTGGATCGACTCTTCCGACGATGGGGAAGACCCCAGATTGACCTGTTTGCGACAGTGACGAACTCCAAGTGCCAGAGGTTCGCCATCGGGTTTCCCCAGCCAAGGCGCATGGGCGATGCTTTCTTGTTCCCCTGTGAAGGCCTGTTCCTCTATGCGTTCCCTCCGTTGCCGTTACTGCTCCGACTCGTCAACCAGCTCAAGAGGTCCCGGTGCAGGATGATCCTGGTCGCACTGGCGTGGCTGAGGCAGATCTGATTCCCGGACCTTCTGGACTTGTCAGCGTCCCCACCAGTCAAGCTGCCGGCGGACGCAGATCTTCTCTCCAGAGAAGGAGGCGCCATACTTCATCACGACCCGGAGTCGCTGAACTTTGCAGGCCTGGCTCCTGCAGCGCTAGAGTTTGGAGGGTACGATACCCCGGTTGACTGCAGAGAGGTCCTTGCAAAAGCCAGGTTGTCCTCAACTCTCAAGTGCTACGGACATAAGTGGAAGAGGTTCTCAGTCTGGTGCCGTGCACAGAAGATTAACCCTCTACGGATTACGGCCCCTCAAGTGCTGCCGTACCTAGTGTCGCTGGCCAAGGCTGGACTGGCTCACGCCTCCATCAAGATACATCTGGCTGCGATCTCCCGATACACCAGAACCACAAGACGGTCGTCCTTGTGGTCCCATCGCCTGGTGAAGGAATTTATGAAGGGACTGTTCCAATCGTTCCCGCCGGGGAAAGGCCCCTGCCCCGGCGTGGGAACTCACCGTGGTGCTGACCAGACTCATGGGGACGCCATTCGAGCCCCTGCATTCGGCGCTGCTGAAATTCCTGTCGTGGAAGACTGCGTTTCTTGTGGCCATCACCTCCGCACGGCGAGTGGGAGAGATCCAGGCCCTATCCTGCAAGCCTCCACACTTTATTTTTCACGACACAAGGGTGGTGCTGAGGACGCGCCCCTCGTTTAAGATCAAGGTGCCGTCGGACTTTCACCTCAATGAGCCCTTGGTGCTGCCTGTTTTCTTCCCGTCGCCTTTATCTCCGGCTGAGAAAACTTTGCACTTGCTGGATGTGGCTAGAGCGCTGAAGTTCTACGTGGACCGAACTAAGAGTTTTCGGAAAACATCACAACTGTTTGTGAACTTTGGGCCTGTGAACCAAGCGAAGGCTCTCTCGAAGGCTTCCATTTCCAGATGGCTCTCCGGCTGCATCATGCATTGTCATCGGTTGGCAAACCGACTGTTGCCCGGCCGTCCGAGAGCCCATTCGACCAGAGCGATCGCTGCTACTACGGCGTTCTTGTCTGGTGTGCCCCTGCTGGCCATCTGCAGGGCTGCTACGTGGAGGGCGATGCACACCTTCACGAGATTCTACTGCGTCGACCGGGATTCCAGGGAGGAGTCCAGAGTCGGCCAGGCAGTGCTGCGCAACCTGTTCGCTTAAGGTGAGCCTGGTGGGGAGGTAAGAGATGCTTAATGTTGAGTTTTATGTAATGCTTAATGTTGAACCTTGCCACCTCCCGTGGTTGTGCATGTGTACTGCTACGTATTCTTATATTCATGAGCATGTGAATCCATGCCAGACTCCATGCTGGAGAAGGAACAAGTTACTTACCTGTAACTGTTGTTCTCCAGCATGGGTCTGGCATGGATACACATGCAAACCCTCCCTCCTGCCCCTCTACGGCTCTTCACTTGGTCATACTGCCACTTTGCGTGCTACCAAATCTGAAGATGGCTGCCAGAGGCGGGGCTTAGGGAGAGGGCAGTCATTGGCTAGGGGCAGTATGACCCAGAGACCAGTGATTGGTTACTACTGAGAAAGAGATCAGAAACGAAACTGATACTGATTTTTTTCTTTACCGAGGATTCCTAGCCTGACGACGGGGAATATTCATGAGCATGTGAATCCATGCCAGACCCATGCTGGAGAACAGTAGTTACAGGTAAGTAACTTGTTCCTTATTATACATTGGGGACCTGCTACCCATCTTGAGCCCGTATTACGTGACATCCCACGTGTGGGTACCTTTTCGGGTTTTACAATCAACTACTCCAATTCCGAGATTCTTCCACTTACCAATAACACCCAACAACATGCCTCGGAGTATCCACTTTTCTGGTCCCCTGGCAGAATCAGGTATTTGGGAGTCCGGATGTCTCTGTCCAAGCCCACCTTTCTAGCAGACAACTACTTGGCTGTAACACAGCACAGCTGGCTGAGTCGAAAATGGCACTGTGGCGTCCTCTCCCATTATCATTTGCTGGGAAAAACTCCCTCGTTAAGATGGTTTTGGTCCCGAAGTTGCTATACATCTTTAGTAACGTACCCATCTGGCCTAAGAAAAAATACTTCACGAGACTACACAACTCATGTGCACAATTCCTATAGCATTCTGGTACTGTGCGTAAGAAATGGTCAGACATGACACTTTCGTATGAGAGGGGGATTCACAGCCCCTGACCTAACACTGTATTGGATAGCCTCACAGGCCCAATATCCCACTCATTGGTACCCTAGCTCTCTGACTCGACCGCATGTCAAGCTGAAAATTCTGGCAGTGGCTGAAATTAACATTATGACCCTTATACTACATCAGGATTATATGCCGGATTCCCCCTTGACCCAGTGGGAACCACCCTATTTGCCTGGGGCCTATTATTGAACAAGACTACGGAATCCTACCCCTATTACAAATGGCTCCCCGTATGGGGGTTCCCCAGGCTGGAACCTACACACGACTCAGCCTTGGCCCGACGCTGGGGGGCTCTGGGGAGACAAAACGGCATACACATCCATGATCTGCCCCCTCTATGAACACCAGATGTAGTCTCACAGGAAGGGGCAGAGAAAGTATATCAAGGGAGAGGACATTGATTCAACGAGAAGGGAGGGGATATTGAAGGAGCATGTGCCATGACTTGTGTATTCAATCTCTCTTGCAGATGCCAGCGAAGGAAGACATTTGAGAGCTGGAGTGCACTTGGGCCTATTGAGAAAGAGGGCTGGGATAACTACAGAGATGAAAGGTTGAAGTATTTGGGGAAGCACTACCCTGTGTAGTCATGCATTGTTCTTACTGGTGAGCTGTGTACCTCTTTGTGCTCCTGCGAGACCCTCAGCTCATCGTGATCATAACAGTGTGGCCCTGGAAGGAGTTGGGACTGTCTGATCCTCCTTCACATCATTGGTGCTTGAGAATCTGGGTCTGGGGCATGAGTGAAACCCACAGTGGTCCCTGATTGGACAACTGCTGGCTGTTTTCAATGGTGCAGATAGTTACCATGTGTGGGGTTGGCCTTGCTTACAGACTGAATTTTGAATACAAAGACTCCTACAGCCATTTCTTCAGGTCTGCGTTGGAGCCAAGAATCCCCTGTAGACAAACCACTGGCTCAAGATCCGAAGATGACCCTTAAAGAGGACAGTTATTACTCCCTGCATCTGGCCTGGTGAAGCCATTTTGGACTACCTGATCTGCGAAGGCCCTTTACGGTGCTTCAACCCCTGGACTAGTGGGATCAACCTCCAGTAACTAGTGGACTATCCAGTTCTCCTGTGGGCTACCTCGCTAGAACAGTCGCCGTTTCGCATTTGCACCCAGAACTTTGTCGGCAGCTTGTGGTACAAGTCACCTTACCACCGAATTTGTGTCCCAGCTTCAAGGGATCTTGTTCTGAATGGACTTCTCGAACCGTGACTGGAAAGAGGCCTTCCTTTGTCTGTTTGGTGGCTGCTTCTTGAACTCTTTCACCCATCCTGTGAAGTGTCCAAAAGAGGGCTCTATTGGTGAATCCTGCAACTCTCCATTGCCAAGGGGTGCACTTTGCTCCTGGACCCAACCAGATGAATCCTTGCACCCGCAGCTCCTGGGCTTCTCCCACTCCAACCAACGGTGGAAAATTCAACCTCCAGCGAACCCCCCCCAACCCCCTCCCCGGCTACCCCCCCTCCCCCAAATCCCCCTTACCGCCCCCAGTCGACCCATCCAGTCACCTGGGAAAATCAGAGTCAGGGAGGTAAGTAAACGCAAAGCATTTGTTCCCCCATCCTCCATAGGATAACATTGAGCACAATTCTCCTTATATCCTTCCGTTCCACTGCCTTTTGGTCATCGAACCCGAGTTGTAAAACCTGAAAGATAAGAACACAATTACTTACTTAGTAACTTTGTTTAATCTCTTTTGAACAATCACCAACACAAGTAACTTAACTGTTAAGGATCTATTCTGTGGAGATTCCTGCCTTCACCTGAATCTGGGAACTGACCTCACAGGTTTTGATGAGCTACCCGCATCTGCCATTTCCCTAGACGGGCCTTGGTGAATTGCAAAAGGGTGTAGTAAATCAGTGCCCTCGATAGTGCATGCTCTATTCTGTCGGAAGCGGCCGCTTGAGAACATTTTCCAGTGCAGGGCGGTGCAGCTTGATGGTCTAGCGTGAATTGCTGTGTGACTGAGGACGTTGAGAGGTCCTTTCCTCTATTCCCAACTCGAGAGGAGTCGGAAGGAAGGATTTAGTGGTTCAGCAAGTGTTTGGTCTGTCCCGCCCGCTCCCTCCCTGGGACCATCCTGTTTCTTACAGGTGACATGCAATAGCTAATATTGCGGTGGAGAGGTTACTAGCAAGCTGCTGCTGTAGTGGGTAAAGGTGAACGCTAAACAGCTGTGTAGAGTTGTGGAGAGCCGCAGTGAGTCGCGGTAATCCCAACAAAAAGCGCCTTAGCATTTTTGTGCACTTTCCCTGTAAGTAAATGGGCTCAAATTGGCTCAATTGTTTATATTTGCCTATAATGTAACACCGTATAATGCCAAATAGGTTGCATAGTTCAGACAGTTCAAGTCTGTCTGCTTTACTGTCTTTGTCTATGCTTACTGCTCAGTGCCCATTGCCCTACGTTTATTGTATCCTCCGCCCTCTCTCACTGCTAACAATTTGATAACAGCTTGATAACTGCTAAACGGCTACATCATTTTTTTCCGACCAGTGGATTTTTCTTCGGAGCGACTGCAGGTTTTACTGCTTTTGAGCTCCAACATTTGCCTCTCGTTTTTGGTTGAACATTGAAAAGTGGGAGCCACGTTTTTTTGTACAGCTGAAGATAAAATTGTTCAGTCTATAGATTTGACTAGACTAGACAGGAATTTTGTCATTCGGACTTGAGTGTGGGGACTATGGGCGAAAAGCCTTTGACCTACGTGTTGACTCTTGGACTTTTTGCTTTAAGTACGTTTACTTTTTTGTCTTTACGTATAACCTGGAGACCAATTGGTAGCACACGTATAAGATCATATTTCAGAGCATAATAATGTCAAAACCATATAATTTACAGAGTGCCTTACAGGACACAGGTACATCTGTCCTGATGACAACTCATCCCACAATCTCAAATGAAATGAGCAAACTGGCAGCGATGGGTACTTTTAAGCGCTACAAATCTCAGGGTGGCGTTTTGACCCCACCTCAAAGCATCTACCCATCAGATCTCCAGCGCCCCGCATGTCCAGGGCTTCCTGGTGCTTATCACCTGCAAGAACCGAAGTGGGAGTATCCACTCCCCAAACTCATAACTGCGACCAGCTTCTGGTTAATCTTGACTACACTTTAACCACAACTACACTAAGAAACACTATTGGGAGTATGTTCCATATAAGTTCAGTAGGAGTGGTAGAAGTGGATCATGGAACTTCTAACAAAGACGCAATAATCCTCCTTGAATCTGGGGTACAGCTGGAAAAGGCATCGAATAATCATGACTTGCTCGATGAAGAACTATTAGAATTGGAAAATCGAGCCCTAACTGAATCATTATATGAACTTAACACCTTATCAACAGCGTGGGAATATGATCCCCCATCCAAAACACTGCAAGTGAAGTCGCCACTGTGCGCACAACTTCCGGCAGCCTGAGCCAAGCCACAAGAAGTAAAGGAGTCAAATGAATTGGCTCCTCCAACAATAATGGCTCTCAATTTTGTTTTAAGCTCATTGGTAAAGGTATTTGAGAATGTGAAACTTGAAGTTCAGCAACAATCAGGTACCTTATTGGAAATAACCATAGAACTAGAAATGAGTGAAATTACCATGGTTGCCATAAAAACAGCTCTCAATGAATTTGTGACGGATATTCGGGGTGAACTGAGCACTGTGTCTCTGGCCCGATCTTCTAAATTGGACCAGTGGGATGGGGCCAAGGTAGAAATCCAATCCCTGTCTGAGAAAGTTGATAGTCTGTCCCTAACACCTCCTGAGGCCATTCCCTTGCCACCATATAATATAAATTTGGTTGATTATCTCAGTGATACTCCTCTCGCAGCCACCGTAATGGCAGAGTTTATCTGCTTAGCACAAGTGGCCGAGATGTATCCACAGGAGGAGAAATCTGAGGAGGTGGTGGTTACCAACGCTTCCTCTGCTCCAGACTCGGTGGTACAGTCCCGGGAAAAAGAAGTCAAATGGGAAAACTAAAAAGCAGAAGAAGAGGATAATCAAGGGTCATTCTGAACCGTCCCCCATAGAGGGAAATAAACATGTGAAAACAAAACTGAAGAATTGCACGTCAGATACCAATCGATTCATTAAAAAGCTAAAAGGGAAGCCCTCATTGGTGGTTGTTGCAGATATTTCCAAGGTAGCCTACCCTGGGAAGGGAACAAAGATTGAGAACTCTTCAAAATCTCTGAATTAATCTGATGAAGTATTATTGGAGGCGGGGCTGAAAGCAACAATGTCTGTTGCTATTCAAAGTGACCCCATTGTCCCTCTTAGGAAAATAGCTCCTATTTTTCTGAAAGCTGCAAAAAAAATGGAGTTGAAACCAACATTGGAACTTGCGCCAATTTTTTTAAAATCAAGCTCCAAATCTAGTCTCAAAAACCAAAATGCCCCAAACCTGGTTGACTCGGGGGCCCCTCGAAGTTAGTGGTACCTGAATTACTTCTGTCACTTGTAAATGATCTACAGTTGGGAGTAAACTCAGGCCATGTGCTCTTATTCCAACAGGGCCTTGGGGCCGCAACTAGCGGGCACCTGCAAGTAGGATCAAGTTGCAACACTTCAATTAAGACTGAGCCAAAGGATGGGGGTGAGGAGGCACAAGGCTCCCTTAGAACCTCCCAGGACTTGGAGCTTAAAGTCTACTTATCACTCACTCCATATGAGATTGGAAAACCACTGTTGAATCGTTAAGCAATTTTAATGGAAATGAAGTCTATCCCTCATCTCCAGTATTTTTCGTCTTCTGATATTGATCGAGTGGGTTTTCCTGACAATCGTAACACCAACACAGTTGAGCTCTTGTTAAAATCGAGACTGGGCCAAGAGGCCATTCTGGGAGCAAAAGAGGCTTGGGATCCGAGGGGCCTGTTGGTCACCAAATTATGTCCTGAGAGTAAAGACCTACACAGGTTAAAAATCCCTGAATCTGGGCTGGTTACTATGGTTTATATTGACTTTTTGCAAACACCATATTTTCGAAATGCAATTTTGTCGACACAAATTTGCTGGCCCTCGGCCCCCAATTCTTTTTATTGACCCTTTTTTTTAACTTTTTTTACTAATGAAACAAAAATAAACCATATAAAATTAATAAAAACATTTGAGACATTTTCTTTCTCCTTTTTGTTTTCGACAAAATGGCATTTTGAAAATGTTATTGACAATGTTTAACCGGATACTTGTTACCGCTCAATTTGGTTCAGGTGGAATTGCCCTCCCCTCAACAAATATGTGGACCTTGGTCCGAGAGATTATCTCACTTAAATTGGGCATGAACCAACCGAATTTCTAGTAGGCAAACAGCTAAATCTACGCTCTTGGAACCCGAGAGGCCATTCGTCCTTTGTCTCATATCCCAGTAGACTTTTGTCCCATCATATCTCAGATCTATTTCTCCTTCGGGAAAAATGGTCTACTTGTTTTCGTACATGATCTATCGGACTGTCTGGTTGAGTTTTCATCTGTTTTTTCCCTCCGATTAAATTATTATAGCGGTTGATTTGAATTCCCAGTGTATATCCACCAAAGATGAGATCTCGGGCAAAACCAAATTTAGTACAAAGAATGGTAAAATCTGGCGAAATTTCATGAGGGAATGGGGTCTCTGGATGCTTAATGATAATGTGGTGGGGGATCTCCCGAGCGCCCCGAACTGGCACAGGGGAGCTTCTTTCTCTACGTTAGACTACTTCTTTTTAACTAGGAACATTTTCGACAGATGTCTTAATTTGGCATTTGTGGAGGGAAATAGAGATGATCACAATATGTTAATAGATAGATACTCTCTTTCTCTCTCAACTGTATATGCATCTTCTGACAATTTTTGTGATCTTATTGTAAATTCCGCTGGTAATCGTTTGAGGAAATTTGAGAGAGGGGGCTCGACTTTGACTGATAACTTGGATAAAGTTGGATAGTTGTCAGCTTACACATTGCTGTGAACCGGCTAGAATCCTGACCTTTTTATGGGATCTGAGCCCGCAACTCGACTTAACAAATAAAATACTGGTTACACATAAACATTCATATGATCCCTGTATTCATGAACAAAAGAGGCTCAAACGACAATAGAGGGCTTTGCAAAAAAGGGGGGGGGCTTTGACAAGAGGCACCTAGAAGAACAGATCAGGTCCCTGAATAATAAATATAGGAATTGGATGCAGTCACATAGGCACTTATCATACAACAAGATGGCGAAAAGTTGATGAACACTCTATCTCTAAGAAATTCCAGCAGTTTCTGGTTCCTTGTGGGCTCTCTCAATAATCAATCGGTTGATTACCAGGAATCCTTACTACAAGGACAGGTATGGACTAGGATTTCTCTGAGGTTTATGGATTGTCAGATATTCTAGTACTGATAACTGAGGTGAAATGTCGGTGGTCGTTATCTTTTTCTTGTGAAATGATAGAAAATCTTATTTTAAAAAAATCAGCCTCAAGAGCTGATTAACTCTGTTAAAATTGAATCCGGCCCTTTGGGCAAAGGTGTTAAAATGTCTTTTTGACAACATCTTATTCTCCAAGGAAATTCCAGACTCCTCAATGTCGTCTGTAGTGATTCCCATCTATAAAAATGGGGACCGTCTAGCAGCCTCCAACTGTCGCCCCATATCGTTATTAGATGCGGATAGTAAAATCTTTGTTGGTATTATATTGGTCGAGATGGAAAGCTGGGCCAAATTGAAAGGTATTATACCCAAAAATCAAACTGGGTTTAGAAGGGGGCTCTCAACATCCCTTAATGGGTTGGTCGTAAGCTGCTTAAGTGCACAATCCCTCATTAAGGGAGGTTCCCCCCTCTATGGAGCCTGGATTGACCTTTCACAGGCGTGCCACACTATTAATACAAACTTCCTTTGAAAAAAGTTGAATGCCTGGGAGGTCCCGCCAAACCCCTCTATCCTGATCGAACTCCATCATGACTTGTCAGTGTGAGTTAGGTTATCTAGATCAGGAACTTTGTCCTGCCCAATTAAAATTAAGCAAAGAGTCCATCAGGGTTGCCTGATTGCCCCCCTTTTATTTATCCTCTTTATGTCCGACCTAGGTCTATGATTGCTGGATAAAGGTCTAATTACCCCAAAAATCGGAGATACTCGATTAAATTGGTTGGCATATGCCGATGATGTAGTGGTCTTTGACCACTCGCAAGTTGGGCTGCAACGTCTACTCTCAGCTCTGGCAGAATATGCAAAATGTAACGATCTAAAAATCAACCCAAATAAATCTAGGGTTCTGTTTTTTAAGCACCCAAGAAGGGTACTTAAATCTTACCTTTGGGACTTGGTATAACGCCCTATTGACATTGTATCAGAAATGACATACCTGGGGGCCGTTATTGGAGCTTTCACATCTATGGGCTGCCTTCTAGCAACCATTGACCTTAAGGTTCTTAGAATGGGATCACAGATGAAAATAATTCACCTTAAATATTGAAATTTTCCGTTCAACCCCTAGTGAGATTTTATATAGGTAAAGTTGTCCCGATTTATTTTGTTTGGCCTTAATTCTAATCCCCTATCCACTGATATAAAGTGGGACAGAATAGAGGCCAAACTCTGGAAAAGAACATTGAATTTGCCAAACTGTGTTCCAATAGAGTGTATTAGGTTTCAGCTTGGTCTGACTTCTCTCAGGGCTATGATGGAATGGTAATTGATATATATGTTGAGACAAATTTTAGATCCACCAAAGGGGTCACTATACGAAGATGTAGCACTTTTATTGCGAAAAGGAGAAAATGTGTTTCTTAAGAAGCTGACCCTAAAGTCTCAGGAATTCCTGTGTAATTCCGAATGTTCAATGGAACTCCTGATTCATAGCCCAATGAAAGTCAAAGTTTGTTTGTACCATATGGATTGGATTCGGACAATCGACATGAGGCTTGCAAAGATTTCTGCTTCACATTCACGATTAGATAAACCGAGGTCTTTTATGCCCCAATATCTAAGAAGGTCACCTGATCCAGTGATCAGAACAGACTTGCAAAGATTCAGACTAAATCTACTCCCTACTTTGGAAATTCTCTCAATAAGAAACAGAGCAGTTCCCTACTGCCAGTTGTGACAGATGCAACGAAAATATAGTTCAGTCGCTTCATCATTTATTATCAAAATGCTCAGGAACCTGGGCGTTAAGAGTGTAAGATTCCAGAAATGTGTTCATGATGTTAGGTGGCTGAATTGTGACATTTTCTGGGACAGGTTCTGGTCAGGCAATGAGACTCTCTTAACCTTTGAAGTGGTTGCTGTTGTAAGAGCACTTAAACTGAGGGGGTCATGGCATCAATTGGACAGCAGTGTAGCGATTTAGTTTTGATTAATCCTGAAATGTGTTATTTCGCGGGGATTGGGTCCTCCGACGTATTCCATATCTGACAGTAATCACCAAAGCTGTGCTGATTACTGTCATAGATATGGAATACGTCGTCGGACCATCCCATCGAAAGAACGTTACCAGGTAAGAGAGTAACTTGTTCTTCTCATGATTTGATCTTTGTATCTGTTTATGAATTAAGTTTTTTCTTTTTTTTTTTAAGTGTGCGGGGGGGTTCCTTTGATCCCTCCCATTCTTGTAATTGGTTGAGAATGTTGTGTATTTTATGGCATAAGTGTTAAGTCATTAATTTGCTTTTTGCTCTATTTTATGTATGACTACGACACTATAAATAAAAATAAAATAAAACCTTCTTGGGAGAAGCTTGTAACTTTTGGGCACAAGGCCCCACTCGTTTTAGGGATTGGACTACTGAAGCTAAGGAATATTCACTTGTGACTTGGTTCCATGTTTTGTACATCACTTTACTTACCACCTTTGTTGATTTAAGTCAATGAATGCATTTTTAGTACCTATGGTGACTGTATATATTTTTAATAGTGAGTGTTGTGCGATATTATCACATGCTTGTTTAATTTTTTGGTGTGTTAGAGGCTTACAATAAATACAATATTTGTATACATTACTGTCAAAATTAAATTGTGTGCTTCACTGAGTGGACTCATTGTGGATCCCTGGCCCCACTCATTCTCTCCTGAGAATAGCCTTGACTGCTCACCATTGCTGCTTTCATTTTTTGCTGAACCCAGAGTTCCTCTGTTCACTATAAATAGGGTGGCCACCAGGCCAGATTCTAGAATTGCATCTCAACAGTAAGGGAAAACGTGCTTAACACAGCAAGGTGGTCTTTCTGAGCCCTCACCAGAGAAAGTTTGGAAGGTTTCACTGCTAGTTTCCTTTCACATCCTAAGACGTGCATACCTGCTTTTTTGCCCACAAGAAATCATTGGGCCATTGAATAATATTGGAAACTGAGCATGCAGTCAGATAAGAGCTATTCTAAGGTTGATAAACTGAAAGGGCTGTGAATCTCTTCAATATTCATGTTGGACTTAGACATTAGAAAACTTGGTGACTCTGTTGGATCACCCTTTCTGTGATCTCCTGTTTGTAAAAAGTTGTTTGCTTTTGTTATTGTAGTTTTCTTCTTTGCACAACTTTTTCTATGCTACTAGCAGAAGTACCTGATTGCCGAACCGGTTTTATAGACCGACATCACGATGATCCTGTTGGTAGCTGTTCTGATTCGCTTATCGCTTGATGTGCTTTGCACCTTGAATTAAACTGCACTCTGAATGGGCGCGTGTGGCTTTCTGACATACTCCGGAGCAGAAGTTGGGGGGGTGGCGGGGGATGGAGGACGGGGGGGGTGGGAGGGGGAGGCGAGAGTTGGCGTGCTACTGCATACTGGGACATTCTCTGCTCTCTCTCCACCAGTCAGCTCACCCTGGCCTGGTGCAGTTCGTTTCAATGCATTGTGGTGCAAATATTTTGGAAACTGTGTACCCTAGGGCCTGGACCTCGAGTTTTGTTCCTTGTGTCGGGACCGGTCCTTCTACGACCACATTGATGTTTTGTCGATTTCAGGCAACCATCTCATGTGTGAAGTTGCTGAAATACGGGAAAAGGGATGGGGTGTTCAAATGTGATGTAGCCACTAATGTCTGAAGGGTCCGAAGGGTCCTAACGGGTAACTATGTAAAATGTGGTGCAGATTTGTGAAACTGTGTGGAATTGTATAAGCAACAATGCTTTGCCACATATCCCGCCACAAACAAACAGATTTTGACTTTTAGATCTAGAGATATATTTTGCCAAATGTATTGTGTGGATCTTCCCATGTTAAAAGTATTTAATGTATCTTTTAACCATCATCCTTCAAAAGATTATGCCTTAACTGCTCAGCAGTACTTCCACTTATTCTTTTGTCCCATTTAATTAAATAAAGGAGGTAGGTTTGTGTACTAAGAGTGACTGAATCCCATACATATGTTTCCTGTTCAACCTTATTTAAGGTATCTAACCGAAGCAGTGATATGTGAATTCTCTTGGTTTGTCCGCTTTTAAAGTTTTTTTTCACTAGGTTCTAATATCCTGGGGCAGCTTTGTAATTAAGCTTGCTTGTTTGCTTCCTGTAGTAACTCACGCCCCTATATTTAAACTTCTAATTGGTCCAGATAGCTGCTACAGAAACATGCTTTTCTAAACAACCAAGCTTACAAGCCATAGTAGGCTCTCTGTTTGGAAATTCTTACATAATGTGTGTAGTGCCGACTT
Source organism: Ambystoma mexicanum (assembly GCF_040938575.1). Lineage (NCBI taxonomy): Eukaryota > Metazoa > Chordata > Amphibia > Caudata > Ambystomatidae > Ambystoma > Ambystoma mexicanum. The sequence goes on along the minus strand of NC_090936.1, from coordinate 492,603,885 downwards.
TCACATGGAGTTGGTTTAGGGTACCTTCACAGTTCCGTTTTCCATGAACATCCCCCTTGAGGTTTACACTTTGTCAATTGTAATCATGCTTTCAATATCCTTTCCCTATACTGTTTGGCAGATCATGAGTTCAAACTGACAACCTTTTTATGATGCTTGCATTCGTTCGGATACCTGACTGATTATTATTGTTAATGTACCCTAACATCATTTTAAGAATGTGTACTTGATCTTAACACAATAAATGCTTCTTTATGTATGTAATTACATGTCTCTTCATAGATTTTGCAGACTGTTCGACTCCCTGGACAAAGACAAGCTGTTGGAATTGAGGTAAGAGGCATCAATATTTGCTCCGAAACGTCTAATTCATGAAATGAGATTCCTTATGGTTTTGAAGTAATGTGCAAGGCTTGTCTGATGAAATTTTATTTGCGATTGTATGCTTTCATACTACATTTTCAACCATTTATAGCAGTAAGGTATACACAAACTGTATCTGAGAAAAGCTTTAAACTCATACTTGGGTGCAAGGCATTGTTGGGGAGATTTGTCATTTTTATGTTTCAGCACCTCTTCTAGTGATACCCCAAGCACTTTTTGCTGGATTTCTGGACCTTTTTCATTCAATCCTGAATGAGTGGAGCCTTTTTCCACTCATGAATTCTTGTGGGTTCTGTCTTTTGGAACTCTATTCTTTGTATTCTACATGTACTATGGAGTCTGTCTGCTCCATAGCTCTTAAAGGCAACTGGGTTTTACCACTGCCGCACACAGCTCCTTATGGGCAGTGTTGTTGGGGATCCTTATGGTCCTCATTTAAGATTATTTTTCTATATCCCCAAGTAACTACAGTTCTTAAGGATAGAGAGATACTTTGTATCCCCCAAAACTCTATAGACTGAGAGATTGGCACACACCACCTTCAGTGGACTGCCAAAGGGATACCTATTATTCCTCTTCTCTCTACTCCTGTGACTTTTTAGTCACATAGACAATCTCCTAGTTATGGCTGTTGGCAGTGGACGTGTTCTATACCGAAAGCGGTGTACATCGCCTCAGTAGTGCACAATAGGGGTACGCAAGTACCAACTTGGGGCCTTCTTTCTTTTTTCACCATTATTATCGTGGTTGTCCTTTCTTATCCCTTCTTCTACCATTCTGTGTGTGTGTGTGTGTGTGTGTGTGTGTGTGTGTGTGTGTGTGTGTGTGTGTGTGTGTGTGTGTGTGTGTTTTTTTTCCCTTTGGCGGGAACCCTTGGGTATCCTCGCATAGCCTCCAGATTGTCCAAGCAGGCGGAAGTGGGGGAGGAGTTTTCCACCCCCTGTCCTTTGCCTGCCAGAGTGCCTGAATAGGACGAGCTCCCACAGGGGGTCTGGTCTGTCTGTCCTGATTGGATAGCTAAACGCCCCTTTCTGTAAAATGCTGAGCGAGACTACAGAGGAGTGTGTGCTGAAACTGTATAAAAGGTGAGGCTTCTGGAGTGAAAAACAAGTGGACCACTGGAAGCTGAAGTAACTGAAAAAGAAGACGACCAGAGACGCCTGCAGACCCTTTGCAACACTGTGAAGCGACCACTGCTGTCCTGACCCCGTTTTCTGTGCGACAGAAGAGGACAACTCCTTTTTGCCTGGTGGAAACAACCACTCCCAAAACTAACTTTGAATTGAGCCATCTCCCGAAGTCCTAGCAGCTTCCAGAGCTGCGGAACCACAATACTGGGAGACCTGTTGCCCTTTTCGAGTGCTTCTTTGTGGAAAGGCCGTATCCGTCCAAATCTTTGCTGATCAGAGATCCGTTCCAAATCGCCCAGACCCCCTCAACAGAGTATGCAACAGCAGAAAGTGAAGAAGATTGACCGGACGATTCGTGTCCTTTGTTGGTGCTGCAGTAAAGTTCCAAAACCGCAGAGTGAACCATGACATTGCTGAAAGTCTTACCCCAGATTCTCCCTCGAAACTGCTGCTGAGAGATCCCTTCCGTTGTCCTGCCTTCAGTCATCAGATCAAAGAATCCAGAGGTGGGGTCCAGAGCTACAACATCGCAGAGCATCCAGCACGAACATTTTCTTCTAAGCTTCTGTGTGGAAAAAGTTAGTGCTTACCTGATTCCATGTCGCTCCAGAACGTTGGGGGGCACCTAGAGGTGTCCAGGGTCACCCCCTCTTACCTCCAACTCAAGCCACTGCTTGTGTACCTCCATTGAGTCCTTTTACAGGTCTCCCTTGTTAGTTAACTTGCTGCTTCTAACACAATAGAGACTGGAAGAAATCCTCAGGAACTCTTTGTATTGTGCTGTGTGTCAAGAGTTTGAGCCCTCTCCGAACTGCCTTCAGCTAGGGTTGCGTTTTTGGACTTAAGACGTGCTGTATGAAGAAACCCTCTCTAGAACCTTGAACCAAGCTAATTTTACACCAACTAACCATTTTCCTTCCTTTAAGTAACTTTACTATATGTGTTTGCAGAATAAATGTATCACCGTTGTAAGGAACTCATGGTGGCAGCAGTAAAGACACACAAGTGATCACAGTTCAAGGATGTTTATTAAACTGTATGCTGGTTGGAGAAATGTCGAAACCTAAATCCAAGATGGGAGCCAACTTCGACCGTCAAATGAAAAAAAGGCACTCTTAGTGGCATTGTCAAATAAAAAGGGCCTATACTAACAAAACTATTGCCAAACCTTACAGCTAATACAAAAAGGGTGTGGGATAGTTTTCAAGAAAAGAAAGAAGTGTTCACAAATAATATGTCAGGATGTGGTTGCTTGGGTCTCCCTTCCCCACGTTTTGAGCAAAGGGTAAAGTGTGATCTTGGAGCACAGTGCACTCTCGAGCTTCCCCCAAACGAGACGACAGTTTCACTTGTAGCTATCAGGGCGGTCGATGGCCAAGTCTCGTTTCTCTTCAAAGTCTCTTGCCTTCGAGGGCCTGACGCATGAAAATAAAAGTTCCAAAATGAACGTTGGGTGATAGTTTCACTCCTGGACCCCCTCTTTTGGGCGCAGACCCTTCTCGAATCTCCACCGGGTTCCCTATGGCTCTCGATTGGTGTGTTAATGGTTCACCCTCGGGTCCACCTCTTCTGGGTGCTGACGATTGTTCCTCGTTTTGTTAGGTGATGGCTTTTTCTGCACCTGGATCTTTCCTATTGCGAGTATGGTTCCCCAAAACAGTTCCTATCAGTATCAGGGCCTTTGGTGGTTGTCTCTCCTGGTTCTGAGGGCCTGATAGGTTTACAAAAACAACTAACAAACAAAAAGTTCTGTTCTGCGTATTTCTCGGGTGATGGCTTCAACCCTGGGTCCCCCTCTTCCGGGTGCAGACCCCTCTTTGCTGTCAGCCCCCCTCCACCGGGTTCATTATGACTTTTCCAGCTTTCACCAATCTCAATGTATTTTTAAACCGTTGCAGTGGACATCCCTCTGGAATCAAATGCTCATGAATATTCCCTGTCAGGCCAAGAATCCTCAGTAAAAGAAATAACACTTTCACTTAAAAACGGTATTTCGGGGGGGTGAGGGGGCGTGGCCAAGAGCGCCGGCGAAGCAATATTCTCTTCTGATGGCCTCCGTGGGGGACCCAGTGCAGCGTAGCTTTTGATAACATGTTGGCGGTCCACTACTGCAGCACTACGCCTTGTCCGATGTAGGAAGGTCCCGTGCACCTCCGGACGAATTTCCAGCTCCTGGCAGACCCGGAATTCTTTAATTTGAGCGCGATGAGAGCAGCGCCGCACCTCTCCAAAATGGCGGGCGGAGCTGGGAGGCGGCCCTGGGACACGGTCTGCTCTCCTGCGGCTTCCCCCCTCTCCTTGAGGGCTTCAGTGGCAACGACTCACCTTCCTGGTGCCCCCTAAATCTCCCCCCCCCCCCTTCCGGGGGGCCCGACTATACCGCCATCCATGGCCTGCCCAGTGGGAAGAATGCCTGTGGGGATTGGTGCCGCCGCCCCTCCGCAGTCACGGCGAGTGGGTGCTGCGGGGCGGAGGGCGAGTGGGAAATACGCTGCTGCGGCCCGCGTCCTGGAGTGGGGCCTGACACTGGGGCCGTGGCGGAGGAGCTGCCCCCCTCTTGAACGCCCATAGCTGAGGGCGCGAAGTCGGGGCCAGGGAGGTCCCCGACCCCCAGCATTAACATAAGGGGGGGTGACATCCCCAAGTGATTACACGGCTGCAGCCACAATGCCACAAATCAGAACCACCACCAGCAGGAGGGCCCCCGACCACGCCAGCCGTATTCCACGGCTTGAAGGGCCCATTGCTGTAGCTGGAGCTGTCAGGGGGCCCAACAAGAGAGAGGCTCCCCTGCCCACTCATCAACCCTCCTCCCCACCATCTGCAGACTCACGTTCCAGGGCTCCCCTCTCCAAATGTACCAGGTTATCTCCCTTCTCACCCTGCAGAGGAGAAGAACCCTTCGACCATTAATCCTCTCCTGCAGGACTACCAGAACCGCTACCAATGGCTCTTCCCAACGGCACTGCAATTTTCTTATAAAGGCGCGCTACGGAGAATTAACCACCTAGAGGATGCAGAAACAATCCTACATCCTGGCTCACCTGAAAACTCTCAATCAGATGCCTGAAGGCGTGGAGGGAGAATCTGTACCCGCGCTGCCGAAGCCAAGAAGGGCCTCCTGGTCTAAAGTACATAAGAACAGGAGGGGGCGATGATCCGCTGAGACACTCCCAGTAAACTTACACCATGGCATTTGAAACTTAGTGAAGCCACACATGAAATATGAGAGGCTGCCCATAGCCCATGCCCACTTCCAGGGTACACTCCACCATGAAGTCCTTGGAAGGGAACACAGTCACCCTAGCCATGTTGGCGAGGGGGGAACTTTTGGCCCAGTTGGCCAGGGAGACAGCCAACCCCAAAATGTCGGCTCCCCGTACAGTTAGAGTTTTGGTCGCCCGTTGGAGACCGAAGCTACCTCTTGTGGTTAAAACCCAGCCCTCCTGTTGGAGACCTGGGCAAAAATCCCCAGAGCAGTGAGTAACTACAGCCTCTCCAAAATGATGATTGATTCATACTCGTCTAACCCCCCCGCCACCAACCGCCCCGCCCCCCCTCGAATCCAGCAGCGGCTGCGCTACCCGCCCAGATCATCACACCTTAAGATTTGTCTCCTTTAACGTCGGAGAACTGAACTCCCCTGCCCCCCTCCGCCCACCCCCCACAAGCGTAGATCTATCTTACAAAAGCTTGAGGATGAAGATGCTGCGGTGGTTCTGCTGCAGGAAACCCACCTATTACTGGTGGTTGTGGGTGCCTACGCTCACGACAATTCCCAAGGCAACTCTTTGCCTCAGGCGTCATCAAGAAAGTGGGGACAGTGGTTCTCTTTAGGAAGGGGCTAAACTCCCAAATTCTGGAACCAAAACTCTGCCCAGAGGGGCGATTTGTGGCGGTGAAATGCCTACTGCTGGGCCAGCAATTTCATCTCGGTGTACGCCCCAAACAGGGGTCAAGTTGCCTTCTATAAGGCTCTAGGTGCCACTTTGTCTCCCTTTATAGAGGGCCAAACGGTAATGGGGGGGTGACTTCAATGGAGTCCCAGATCCCATAAAGGACAAATCGCACCCACCCTCCCCCGGGGACTTCATGCTGGCTCTTGGACTGCTACGCCTATTTAGAACCCTAGAGGTGGTGGACTCATGGCGGGTGCTTGATCCCTCAGAGAAAGACTTTTCCTTTTATTCCTATATCCATACAACTTTCTCGAGAATCAATCTCCTTCTGACATCCCCGCAAGTACTCGCCTATGCCAATGAGGTGTCCATTGAATCGAGGATCTTATCCGACCACGCCCCGGTAACCCTGGAGATTCGCGTACATGAGCCAACCCCCACTGCTCGACACAAATGGACCCTATACGACCCGATAATTAACGAGATGCTGCTAAAAGACGCAATAGCAACGTCAATTAAGAATTTCTCAAAGAGAACCCTAGCGAAGACACCTTCCTAGCAAATACATGGGATGCTATGAAAGCACTAATCTGAGGAGAGTTGATAGTGCGAGGAGTGGCGTACCACAGGAGCAAGCGGCAAACTCGCCAGACCCTTGAGGAAGATCTCCGGAAAGCAGGAGACTCTCAAAGAAAAGGGCTGGTCCCCAAAGACACAACGAGCTATCCGTACTGGACGGAAAAAGATCAAAGCCCACTACGCCGAGCATACCGCACAAATACTGGCGAAAGCCAGCCAATTTTCTTATGATAAGAACAATAAAGCGAACAAACTACTGGTGGCTAAACTTGCCAAAATAAAAAGCAGCAATACAATCATTGGACTATGGGATCCGCAGGGCAGAATACAATACTCTGAACTGGAAAAACTACAGCTGGCAACGAATCACCTGGCACAAGTGATGGCCGCACCATCACGAGACCTGAAGGAGCAGACCAAATACTTGCAGAAAGCGGCCCTTCCCCGACAGAGTGACTCAGCCCGAGATATCCTTGCCTCGCAGATCTTAGGCGAGGAAGTGGAGGCGGCCATAAAATCCCTTAAAACCCGAGCCCCTGGCCCTGACGGATATTCCACCAGATTCTACAAGATTTTTAGGCCCCAACTGCTGACATCATTAGTCAAGCTCTTTAACTCCTTTAAGAACACAGGCGCAGTAACCCCCTCTATGCAAGAATCTATTACCGTCCTTCTACCCAAACCTTGGGGGGACCCGAGGAACCCGGCCTCCTACAGACCAATTGCCCTACTGAACATTGATGCCAACATTTATTCTAAGATCCTTGCGACGCGCCTTTCACACATACTGCCTGACATAATCCACCCTGACCAGACCGGGTTCATTAGGAAAAGGTCCATGGGTAATAATATCCGTAGAGCACTGGACTTGGTGGACCTGGCCACCCAGGACTCCCAAGGGCTAGCACTTCTGGCTCTCAACGCCACTAAAGCATTTGACAAGGTGGACTGGACCTTTATGAGGCTTACCCTGAAGGCCTTTGGGTTCGGGCGGAATTTCGAGTCATGGTCCTGGCGAACAAGTCACGAAAGACAAAGACCACCTGAGAATCAATGGCACCCTTTCCGATCACCCTGACCTGTGGGACTAGGCAAGGATGTCCGCTATTCCCACTCCTATTTGCACTGATTATGGAACCCTTCGCCCAAAGAATCGGGCTGCATAACCTTATCAAGGGTCTCAAAGTGGGCCCCTCGCAACATAAAATTGCCCTGCACGGAGACAACGTCTTGCTCACTATCTCTGAGCCCCGTACCTCACTGATACATGCCCTAGCCGAGATAGATAGCTACGGAAGGGTCACTGGCTTCTCCATAAATTTTAATAAGTCTGCTGCCCTGGGGATTGGCCTAACCTCAACAGAGCGGGAAGCCCTGATCCCGCTGTGTCCTATTCAGTGGAAGACTAAGACAATCTCCTGCCTGGGTATCCAAGTCCAGGGGAACCTGAGGAACATGTATCTCGTACATTTCCCCCCACTTTTTAAAGAACTGGAAGATGACCTGAAGCACTGGAAGTCCCAGGAAATATCACTAATGGGCCGCATCACCGCTTGCAAAATGAAACTCCTTCCCAGATTTCTATATGCCTGTTAATCTTTCCCGGTCCCAATCCCGAAGCCAGCCCTCCGCGACTTGCAGAGGAAAATGCTACGATTCCTCTGGAGGGGGAAAAAAGCCCAGGATCCCCCAAAAAACAATGCAAGGTAATGCTAGGCTAGGCAGTCTGGGGTCCCTGACCTGCAAGGATACCAGATGGCAGCACAATTGGCATGCATTCAATCATGGCAGGTATCCTCTGACTGACCCAGATGGATGGAGCTCGAACAGTCCTGCTCGTCTTTCTCCCTACGTTTTCTTCCACAAATCGTACCCCCAGTGCGGCAGAAATGGGAGAAACTTCTGCTATCCACTAGACACACTATAGGCTCTTGGGACAGAGCCCTGAAGCAGAAGGGGATCCCTAAAGGACTGAGCCCCTCATCCCTGGTGTTCCATAACCCGGCCTTCTCACCCGGGGCAAATCCCCATAACTTTAAGAACTGGATTTCAGGGGGTCTGGAGTCTCTGGGCCAGCTGTTTGTAGGGGGGGAGCCTCGCACCTTTGAACAATGCAAGGAAGCCTTCCGGCTCCAGGAAAGAGACAGGTTCTCCTACATTCAGCTCCGCCACTGGTGCTCCCACCCACAAACCCGCCAAGCAGCAACCTGCCCCCCTATGGCCCTGGAGCTGACCCTCACGGATCTCCCGGCTCGAAGTAAGATCTCCACTTCCAGGGAGACTTCCTTGCCTCCAAAACCTGATGCATGGCACAGTGGGAGGCAGACCTGGGCCACCCTATAGAAGATCAGACTTGGGTAGATATATGGACCTGCACCCACTCATCTGCCTGCGTTACTAACAGGGAAATGTGCCTACAAAATCCTGCTGCGCTGGTACTTGTCCCCCCCACCCCCCCTTAGGCTCCACCATATGAACCAGGCACTCGACCCGGCTTGCTGGAGACCATGCAGTCATCCGGGGTCCTTTTTCCACATGTGGTGGACTTGCCCAAAAGCCCAACAATTCTGAAAGCAATGCCTAGCCACCATTTGAAGGGATCACCCAAACAACGCTTCCACTAGAACCCAAACCTGTCCTTCTGGGCACCCCAGTTCCCGGGATCTACCCAAGGTCCAAAGCCAAAGCTAAGCTTCTGTCTCAATGCCGCCTGGCAGGAAGAATAACGATCGCCCGCTCATGGAAATCCAAGGAGGGCTCGCTCATGCCCCTTTGGTGGATAAAATATGGGACATAGTAATCGCAGAGAAGGTAACAGCAGCCAGGGCAGGGCTCCTCCACCTTTTACAGAATATTTGGGGCCCATTGTTTGATTATGACTTGAAATTTCCAGCTTTAACCTATCAACCCCAACAGGCCAGAAGCATCCTAGACAATGGGGGCACACTCCGGGGGGGGCCAGAAGGGGGGGTAGGAGAAATGAAGCAAGAGGGGAAGCCCTGGATTTATGAAACTTTGATCCGGGCAGGCAACCACAGAGGGGGTGTAAAGGGAAGGAAGAACTGAAATGTTGAGTAGATGCATAACCATATTTTTTTTGTACCACTCTGCCTTGGTTTGAAATAAAAATATTTTTTTAAAAACTGTACTTCGCCTCTAAACCAATCACTCTACTCTGGGTCGTACTGCCCTCAGCCAATGACTGCCATCTCCTTAAGCCCCTCCTCTGTCTGCCATCTTCAGATTTTTACCGCACGTTCAAGTGTTGGGAGTCCTCGTGTTTTGCTCTGTGAGCTATTCTACGTTTTTCGCTGTTAGGCAGAATTGCATGCAGTACCCTCTGGGACCACCACATACTATTAGGACTACAGGTGTAAGCAAAACCAACCTTTGATATAAGTCTGTACTACACAGGTTTTGATATCGAGCTGAGCAGCCTGGATTATCTCAAGAGGGAATGTGAGCAGTAAAAGGATGTTACACAGAGATCTTAAAATCAGTGGTTCAAGTAGACACTTGCACTCAAGGTTTCTTGGTAAAAGACTTATTAATTTATAACAGTCATTTAGAATACATTCACTAGAAGGAGGCAACTTAATGTCATACACACATAAGCTTCAATACCAAGCCAATACATTTCTGTGTAAATTGGGCTCCCCTGAAATAGGAGCAAAATGGCATTTCATTTACTTTAAATGGGAGTAAAAAAGGCACACGTTAATAAAATAGAACACAAATACTTTCTTAGGCAGTGCAAATAGTTTCAGTTCACTAGAGGACTTGATTCAGTTCAAAAGGCCTAGGCCAAAGTCAATGGGCTAGTGTCTTGGATAGGAAAGAGCAGTTCTTGTAGTGAAACAGTAAAGTCTTTGCCAAAGTTCTCAGCAGGCTGTACGAAAAAGAATCATATGTTGGGTCACAAGCTGATTAGGCCTGCAAGTTGGGAAAGTTTCACAAACTTTCACTGCAAGTGGTAAGTTCTCTCAATCGGGTTGGCACAAAAGATGCAGCTGAAGACGTTGGTTCCTGGCAATTCCTGCAGATCTCGCTGTTCCTGAGCCTCAGTTGTGGGGAAAAGAGGGAGGACGACGGCAGGGGGATGGGGGAGGGGGGGCTCCTGCACTTCACGGGAACTGGTCAAACAAGCTGGCAAAATGGATGATCTTCGGTTCGAGCAGCTGTCGTCAAGCATACAAGCTGGTGTCCTTCCGCCTGGTTAATCCTAAACAGCTCTGAGAATGGTGTCCAGGTGGCTTATGAGTTGATTGGTCCCACCAACTCAAAGGAAGTCGTCCTTGAAGGGGCTTCTCTGTCGAGATCAAATTGGCAATTCGGACCTGCAGCAGGGCTTCACTGGGCAAACCAACGGTCCAGGAGTTGCAGCAGCCCTCCTATTCAAGCTCTTCTTCGGTTCTTTCGTTCCAGTGGTCGACTCTGCTTTCCAGTCCAAGAGACTCGCCTTTTAAACAGTTATCCCTTTCATTCCAGCCTAGATGTCACTCGCCCAGCAGGGTGGCTGTCGTTGCCAGACAGTCACCCAACCAATCACGCCAGAGTGCATTTGGGTCTCCTAGGAGACTAAGCACAGGGAGTTTGGGGCACCTCCCTCACTTCCTGCCCACCCCAGACTCAGGCGCCAGAGGCGGGCTTCAGTCCTGAATCCCGCCAAAGGCATAGAAACAAAGGGACCAAACCTGCTTTGGCATGCAGAGACAAACACTAGAAGGATCTTTCCAAAAGAAATGGTGAAAAAGAAAGACCGGGACCTGTTTAAACAAAGGGGCTTAAGGCGCTATCTTGAAAAACATGGCTCCGGCGATTTCTAGCTACCGGTGTTCACTGTCGGGAAAAATCATGGTAGTTCATTGTGAAACCACTGCCACTAGCCATTTCGATAGGAAAGGGTAGCATTTGACTGCTACATGAGTTTCTAGGCACAGGGCATACTAGGTAACCCCTCCAGCACTCTATAGGAAGATAGTGTGTGCTGGGTCTAGGAATTTAAAAAGACTAGTAAAGTCAATTTTACTTACATTCTCTGGGAAACAGTAGTTTATCCCAGAGAAGGTATTTAAACCTTTTGGATGTCTAAAAGACATCCCTGTGTCACTGCACTGAGGGTGCTGTGTAACACACATGAAAAGATGATGCCCATGGAGTTATCTAAAACTCCATAATCAAAGAAAACAAGAGTAAAACACACATCAAAATACATGAGTGGGGAAAAAGGCTCTCACTCATTCCAGGTAAAAGAAAAATCAAGTCCTCAAAATATAGCAACGTTGCTGGGGGTCTCTAAGGTGAAGGGAATTGGCACATTTGTGAGAATTCTCCCGAACACTCGCTTTTTCAATTAAAAGTCCTATTTTTGTCAAACGGAGCCCGTGTGCGCTTTCTCTCCAGCGGCCAACAAGCGGGGATCCATTTGTCAGTTAATTTCAGCACCCCTCGAGTGCAAAAATCATCAAAGTTTCATCAAAGATTCCAGAAGGCCATCCGGCTTACTCCGCACTCCAGACCATGTCAGAAGAGAAGAAAGGGGGAAGCTCCCTTTTCAAGCTCTGCTCCAGCTGCTGACAGTGTAGAGGACAAACGACTTCAGTGCCTCTGTCTCCATCTGGACCACAGGGAATCGCATTGTGAAATCTGCCTGGGGTTCTCCAAGAAGGATCGTCACAGTAGACTAGCGGAGTGGCTCAGCGCCAACGCCTCAACCGCGTGCGCCAAGCAGGGGCATGCCTCACCCAAGACCGACTGGTCTGAGGTGTGGGCTTCTAATTCCTTTGAGGGCACCCCATCCGTGGGGGCCCAAGAGAAGGCCAAGCACTGCAAGTCAGTTTCCGTTGGGGTCACCGCGCAAGTGGCTCCTGTGATGGGCGGGGCGCTTTCATCTTCACCATCTGCCCCCATCTCCAGCCATCGATCCAGCTCCTCCTCAAAGAGGAAATCGGCTTACCCGGCAAAGGTACAAGAAAAGGCGACCGACCTGCCCCAGAAGGCCCAGGCGGTCCGGGTGAAGTCTTCAACAATCAAGTTGGTGATGGCTGCCCTCTCGATGGCCAAAGGAGTTGACAGTCAAGGAAGCCCTGGCAGTGTCCAGAGTATCCCTTCCACACCCCTGAGACGGAAGGCCTTGGCCAGGTCGATGGAGAAGACACCGGAAAAAAGGATGTCAGCGTTAAGCGCTTACCAGACAGTTTAGGATGCAAAAAAGGGGGAAGAGAAGAGGAGGCCTCAGGACAGGCCGTGCTACAGGACGAGGAAGACCAGGAGTCCATACACACGATCCAGGAGAACTTGAAGGGAAGAAAGACGACGATGCGGCATATTAGGCCTACCACTGCGACCCCGCAGAGAGATGAATCACTGGACATCCTTTCGACCCTATACACCTTTGTGTCGGAGATTCAGAAAAGGATGCCGAGGACACCGGCCCCAGTGGTCCCGGAGCAACCTCCGGTGAAAAGTACTACATGCCTTCTTCGCCTAGGGACCTGGACATGGCCACAGCGACTACGGACTGCACCACGGTGGGCGGTTCACTGCAGCCAAGGGCTTCTCCACCGGACGAGGTGGGGTTGTTCCATGCCATGGTTGCCAGATCGTTCTAACTCTTCAAACTGACGCCAGAAGAGACCAAGAAGGAAGGTTTCCTCTACCAACGACGCAAGGCCAAGAGGAAGACCATCATGGCTGTGCCCCTCCTGGATGATGTTTGGGGCGATCTTTGATGAGGAATCGGGCCACACCCCAGCCAAGAAGAATAGAAAAGTACTGGGTGCCAGAGTCCGCGCCCAAGTGCCTACAATCGCAGCCATCTCCGGACTCCATGGTTTTGGCGGCAGCAGAAAAGTCGTCTAACCCCTAGTCTTCATCCTCTGTCCCTCCAGATAGCTAGGGGAAGAAGTTAGATGCCATGGGAAGAAAAGTAATCTACTCTGCGGCATTGACAGTTATGGTGGCCAACGCACTTGCAGTCCTGGCCAGGTATGACTGGGAGTTGGCCTCGATTCTGGAGTTCCTTCCCAACGACAATCGGATCGAGGCGATCTCCATCCTCCAGGAAGGGGAGGTGGCATCAGACTGTTAAGCAAGATTGTATGCAGTACCAATAGGGTGCACTACAACAGCGCAGACCTCCTGGCAGTAGTAACCCAACTTTTGGAATAAGTCTGTACTACACAGCTTGGTAGTGTGGACGAGTAGCCAGGCTCATCTCAAGAGGGGTCAATGTGAGCTGTAGGGTAATTGAACAGAGGTTCACAGTGACCGGTATTTAAGCAAACACTTACACACAGGGTTTCTTGATAAACACTTGTTAATTTATTTACCAGTCAGTTAATATAAGCCTTCTTTAGAAGGGAGCACTGTAAAACAACACACAAGTATACTTCAGAATCAGTAAATACCCATTTTATTTAGGATGGCATAGAGCAGAGACCTACCTCACAGGTGACCTCAATTGTTAGGGTGCTGTTGACATTAATGTATTGCTGTTGGCATTTAGAATTACTTAAGAGCAAGTAAAAAGGGAAAAGATTATTAGAGCAATCAAGACACCACAAATATTTCTTAAGCAGGCAGATACTTTTAGGTCCCCCAATCATTCAGTTAAAACAGGTTAACCCAAAGTCAATAAACAAGAGTCTAGATGGGCTGAAGCACTTCTTTGGCGGTAAGTAGAAAAGTCTTTGCACAATGTTTCAGAAGTCTTTGAAGAAAAAGATGAATCAATGTAGAGCCACAAGCTGATTAGACTTGTGAGGGTAGAAGATGCACGCAACTCTGCAGCAAGAGGTAAATTCTCTTAGACTTTGTACAGTACCTTTAAAATGAAGAAAAGATGCAGCAGATGACTCCTGTTCCTGTGCAGCTCTGCAGATCTCACTGTTCTTGGGCCTCAGTTGTGGGAACAAGAGGGAGGATGTGGGGGGACCCCTGCAATGCACTGGGACGGTCAAAACACACAAACTTCACTTTCAGTGGCTGTTCAGTGTTTGATCATCTCGTGTCTACCACAAATAGCAACATTGCGGTTCCTGGCTGTCGAAATTGACTTTCCTTGCTTCTGGTGTCCCGCACTCTATTGAGGGAGCTCGGGCACGGTCAGTCCTGCTTCCTGGGAGTCCGGAGGATCTTCCTGGAGCTCTTGGCCAACTTAAAAGCAACGCACACAAACTGGCTCTACGGTTTCCAGGAGCAACTTTGTGGAAATTCAACCAGCTCCGAGATGGATGTCCAGGTGGCTTACTTTGGAGTTGATTGGTCCCACCAACTTAAGGGGAGAAGTCGTCCTTGCAGGGGCTTCTCTTTCGATGCGAACTTGGCGTTTCGGCACTGCAGCAGGGCTTTACTGGGCAAACCAACGGTCCAGGTGTTGCAGCAGGCGTCCTCTTCAAGTTGTTCTTCGGTTCCTTCATCCAGTGGTCGACTTTGCCTACCAAGCCAAAAGACTCGCCTTTTATACAGTTCTCTCCCTTTCATTCCAGCCTAGCTGTCACTCACCCAGCAGGGTGGATGTCCTTGCCGGACAGTCAGCCAGCCAATCCTCAGAGTGAATTTAGGTCTCCTATGAGACTAAGTACATGGAGTTTCGGGCGCCTCCCTCACTTCCTGCCTACCCGAGACACCCTGGAGCCAAAGGCGGGCTTAACTCAAGAATCCCGCCAAAGGCAAAGCGAACAAAGGGACCGAACCAAAGTGACCCACCCTGGTTTGGCACACTGAGTAAATCTCAGGAAGGACCTTTCCACAAAGAAATGGCAAAAAAAGACGACCGGGGCCATTTTGACAAAAATGTCACTCTTGGGTGCTTTATTGCAGCTGCAAACGCAGCCCGCGGTAAAGGCACACCACAGTAGTAAAAACAAAACCACTGCCACCAGCCATTCAGTGAGGAAAAGGTAACATGAAAATGTTACATGACAAGCTAGAAAAAGGGGATACTGGGTAACCCCTCCAGCACCCTATTGTAAGATAGTGTGGGCTGGGTCTAGAAAGTCAGAAATGGAAGTAAAGTCAATTTCACTTTTACTGCTCTGGGAAACAGTTTCTCAGAGAAGGTATTTCAACCTTGGGAAATCTAAGAGACTTCCCTGTGTCACTGCACTAAAGGTGCTGTATGACACAATGTAAAAGATGATGCCTATGGAGTTTGTCAGACTCCATAACTAAAAGAAACTGTACAAAAATCACATAAAAATATATATGAGAGTGGGGAAAAGGGTCTCACTCTCTCCAGGTTAATCCAGCAAAGTTGCTGGGGTTCTCTTAGGTAGAGGGAATTGGCACATTTCTGAGAATTCTCCCTAACACGGTCCATGCCTTCACAGTGGCCTTGGACACCGTTCACGGAGTTCTGGCAGATGGGGAACAGTGTCTGCCTCTGTGGCTGGCTGAAAGCCACCAACTTTCACCAAGAGGTCCAAATGAGGTTGCTGGACAGGTCCTTCGGGGCAACCTCTTTGGGAAGGCCATCAAGTCTTTTCAGGCCATTAAAACTGATACAGTAATGGCCCGTGCCCTGGGCCCTCTTCAGCAACACTTCTCTTCCTTTCGCGCCTCCGGCGGGAAGCCCGGCAGATCTTTGAAAGATTTTGGCGGAGGGTCCTCTTCGTACCGTCAACCCGCCTGGTCCATGACCTAGGTCTGCAGAGGCCGTTTGAAGGCTTTTGGTGAAGGTAGCCATTGTTGTCGCCCCCAAGGTGGCACATAGGGTCCCCACCCATGCACCCCAGTGGGAGGCCGGCTGGCGGGCATCGTCAGCGAGTGGAGGAAGATCTACACTGACTGCTGGATGCTCTCGCCCTCGGGAACACCCTAGAGTTCCGGCAGAAGTGTCCACAGATACCTCCGGTGGCCCGACAGGAGCAGCACATCCCTCAGTTCCTGCAGGAAGTACGGGCCATGATAAGAACAGGTGGGATAGAGCTGGTTCCAAACCGACTCCAGGGCTCCGAAGTCTACTCCAGATAATTCTTGGTAAAGAAGAAAACCGGGGGCTGGAGGCCCATTCTAGACCTGGCGTGTCTCAACAAATACCTCAAGTATGAAAAATTCAGGATGGTCACGTTGCAGAACATGCTCGGCCAACTGGAGGAAGGAGACTTCTTGACGTTGCTGGATCTGGAGGACGCGTACTTCCATGTCCCCATTCACAAGAAGCATCACAAGTTCCTGTGCTTTGTGGTACAGGGAAGACCCTACCAATTCAAGGCCCTCCCCTTTGGACTGAAGTCGGCGCCCAGGCTGTTGCTGGCGCCATTGGCGGCCCATCAATGTCTCCAAGGAATACACGTGTACCCGTACCTCGACGACTGGCTGAACCGGGCAAGGTCAAGGGAAACGGCCGTAGAGCACAGGTTGCAGATGCGACCCCTTCAGGAGTACCTGGACGCTCGCTGGTTCCAAGTGGGGCCCGCAAGTCATTCCTTCTGTACCTCAAGGGCAAAGTGGTGATGGTCTTCATGGACAAGACCACCACTATTTTCTACATGAGGAAGCAGGGAGGTACCCGATCCCCAGTACTCTACAGAGAGGCACAGGACTTGAGACACTGGGTTGTCGCCCCAGGATATCTTCCTTTCACCTGGCAGGAGTCAATGACACCATCGCCGCCTCCCTCAGCAGGTAGCTGCGCTCCTGCCACGAGTGGGAACTTCAACAGGATCATGTGGACCGCATCTTCCTCAATTGGGGCAGACCCCAGATTGATTTGTTTGCGACGGCGACGAACTCCAAATGCCAGAAATTCGCCAGCAGGTTCCACCACCCGAGGGCCATGCAGGACGCGTTCTCCTTCCCATGGGGACGGTCTGTTCCTATATGCGTTCCCTCTGCCTGTCCTAGATCTGGAGGGAGGTTTTCATTTCGGGAATGGATCTGGCTAGCCTCAGATCAGGTCTCTGATGATTAACGTACGGTACCAGATGATGAGCTGGCCAGGACCTTAAGATTCTCAATGAAGGACAACCTCCTTGCAGCACCTGAAAGTAACGATACACAGCAGGAGCAGCAGGTGAATGGACTTGGGGTGACCTTTACATCAGGTCCCATGCGATGCAGGCAAAACATAGGACTATGCCTTTGCAGTCCACTCTTTCCAACAGCGAAGAGCAGAAGCAGAGCCACGATCAACGTTGTCCCACAGTTAAATTGCCAAAGAATGAGTTAAAGAATAAGTATTGGTGAAGGCCAGCTCTCTTTCCAGTCAAAAAGAGGAGCCAGTGCTCAAGAAGAACAGAACATGGAGATGACAGATTTGAGGGTATGGCGGGGGGGCACCAGGACACTTTGTAGGTCTGTGAACTGACTTTTCCTGCCGTTTCAAGGGAGGGAATCACTAACCTGTTAATTTTGGTCAAATGAGAGGTAGAGCTTTGCATTGTGAAGTCTGGATGTTATGCAGAGTTTTGTGTTCTTGCTCCTCTCAATTGCCCTGGATTCTGGATCATTTGTTATTTGAAGAATGGCCTACGGTGGTGGTCCTGATATATATACAACTGCAGCTATCCCAGACCATCTATCATTCGACATGCAGCATTCAAAGGTTTTGGCTTCCATCCAATCTTAGATAGCCAGCAAGACTCCATTTGCGATTGGGAAGAAATGTGGATTATCGTTTCATGCAGCACCCTGACCCGCTTCAAAACAGTCCCCATTCATCCAGCTACCCTTTGTGAGCTCTGCTTAGACTCTTCGAAAGTTCATGGTCCTATGTAGACATTATTGTCTTCATAGTGCCAGGAAGACTGGCAAAAATGAGTGATCCAAGAAGACTGGAGGTAAACAATTAAGGGGCCATTTTGGCCAATACAAGGACAGAGGGCAACCTTGCAATTGGAAAGAAAGGTGCTCTGTAATGCACCATTAGAAAAAGTATCGATTGCCTTCCACCTCCATAAGTAGAATAGGGGACAGGTTCCCCCACTGCTAATGGCCCTAGGGAACATTAGTGTATCCCAAAAATGAGATCCGAGAAGTGAAGTTAAAAAAAACTCACTTGCCTGAAAACCAATCAGAAACACAGAATAGCCAGAAAATAAACTGAGGTTTATTCTAAAGTAAGGCTAGGAAAGTGGAAATTTAGAAACTCTTCCCTAAAGCGGTATCTGAGATGCTGGACAACACTGGAGCTACATAGGTGTAGCATTAAGGTGAAGTCTTTGAAATATGGGGAAGATGCTGCACATCTTCATTAGCACACTTAGAAACTAAAATGCAGATAGTGCTAGGCTCTAAATAAAACATTTCCACAGCCTGCCAGTGCAGTGTGCACAAAATACACACACAGAATGCAAAATCGATACATGTACGTCTCTTAGAGCCAGGATAGAGAGAGTTGTGTAGGGCAGAAATAATGAAAGAACCATACGAATGTATACATCATATTTCATTTCATAAGACCAACTGGATCCATTCGAGGCAAGCAGCAGCGCCACATGGAGCCAGTAAAACAAATTGTCAATTGGATGAGGAGCTAAATGCGTCCATTGAAGCCGGCCAACTCCCTATTTTTTGGGTCTGTGAGAAACCGGAGGGTATCTCACACCTACTCCCCTTGGATCCTCTTCTCAGATGGGCATGGAAAGGCCATCGTTCTTGGATCCTGACCCTGTTGGTGGAGATGCAAGGGGTGTTGGGCGGGGTGGGGTGGATTACCTTGGTTGAGGGTCCTTAGGGATTTGGGGAGAAGGATATCCGCATGTGACACATGGTATCCTCCCCTTTTTATAGGCTTTTGTAAACCCTCTCCCCTAATTTTTACCATTTATAGTTCTGTGACGAGCAAGAGGCGACTAAGAGTAGTGAACACTAATGTCCTTTCACCACACTGGTGCTGAGACGAAGAGGCATTCAGACTGCTGTGAGGACCAGGCATGTCCCAATAACTAAGGTCAGGCAAGTGAAACGAACTGTTCACACCTGCAGCTTGCTAAATGGTTGCAGGTGTATAAAAGAGTGAGAACCAGTTGGGCCGGAGAGCACAGTCATCCGAGGTCGAGCAGGCAGAATATGGGCCAGTGAAAAGGACTCCAGCAGCAGAGAAGCCAGAAAGACGCTGAGGCCATTGCAGGCCGCAAGAGGGTCTGGGGCTGCACACTGTCAGTTGCCTTGTGTTCCCCGTTGTGAGTGGGGAACACATAGATGCTGCAGACCGCTATAAGAGGAGCTGGAGAGGGTGAGCCTCGAATTGTGAATATGGCTCAATGGGTCGGATGACCAAATATGAACTATTGAATGAAAAACAAGTTGAAAAGCACTCAATAGGTTTTGAATTATGACCTAAAGAAAACGATGAGACTATTGCACAAATGAAACTGAAAGTTGAGTACATTTTGCGAATGTGAAGAATTAAAAGGAAAAGCATTTGCAAGCAAAGTGAAAAGAGCGAAAAGCAAAACATATTTGATAGTGTGAAAGCAAGGTGGTAACCAGGAGAAATACCACAAAGGAAATTGTGTGAGTCACATGTTGATAAAGGCAAGAAGCCATTAAAGTGAACCAGAAGTAGAAGTCGACGTATAATGCAGATAGGAAACCTGGGTTGTCAAGGAAGACTTATGAGAAAGAATGAACTGTTGTAAAGTGCCAAGGATTATCGGTTGCGTGACCTGTGATGGGTTGACTGTGTTGTCCGACAACTGCGCCTAGACTGAGGAACCCTTCCTTGGACTAAACCAAGAGAATTCAAGAGGCTGAAGCTGGTCGGTCTAAAGTTGTTTGTGATGGAAAGTAAAGGCAAACTAAACAAGTTGATGAGACTATGAATTTGAACGCCTAAAGAAATGTGAACTTGGGGAAGGGGACCCCGAGACCCTTTTATTGTAACTGTCTTGAACTTGGGGAAAGGAGCTAAAAGCAAGCCTGGAGCTGGAAGAAGCGCAGAACTTTAGTTTGAACACTTTTTGTTTGGTTGTTGATATCCCTACACATTGTTTAGCTTCAGTTGTGAGGGCAACTATAGGTTTTGGACGCAGACAGACTTTTAAGTTGAATTTATTGACTCAGACTATCCTTAGTTTATTTAGGTTGGGAAATCCCATTATAGTATAGGGCAAGTTAGGCATTACACCATCCTGACATTTAAGTTAATAAATTCTTTTATTTGTACTTTGATTCTGTTGTCTTTGTAATGCTTCATGATACCTTCACAAGTCCACCGTCCATACAGAGTCAAGCTCTTGTAATTCCAGTGGCTCTCGTTCACTTTTCCTCCTGTTTTTCCTGTCGTACCAGATAGTTATACCAGGGTCCAGTGCACCCATTTCTACACAGACCCTGAACAAAACCCACTTTTATGTAAAGTTTACTGCAAGAAGTGTTCCTAAAAATATCTAGGCATCTCCAGAGCAGACTTCTTTAGAGACTGCACCATGGAATGCCGTAAATGAAAGTAGCAAAAATTCATACAAAATGTAGTATGGCTTCCAAGCTTTCACAGATGAGGTTCTTGAAATGCATGGATAATTTAAAGGTGTGTCTGCTTTCTCTTTTTGTCTCAAGGTGGAACTGAACGAAATTGAGTCTCGTTGTGAAGAATACCCTCTGACCCGTGCCTTCTGCCGTCTCATCAGCAACCTGGTTGAGAGTTCTTTTCCTTGTAACCTGGGGGCAGGGCTCCGCCCCCCTGGCTTCGATCCCTATCTCCAGTTCTTGAGAGACTCTGTGTTTCTTCGCTTTCGTACTCGAGCATATAGGCGAGCAGCTGAGAAGGTAATTGCTTTTATTTTGGATTGCCTTTGTATTTATTTGAATTCATATAACACCTTTGCCAAAGCGCTGAACATACAATAGAACAAAATGGTACAAAATTATGCAGAAGCAAACACAATAAAAATCAATAGGTGAACATGGAACAGTTATTTGCTAGAAATAAGCGGAAGAAAACTGAAATTTAACGGGAGCAGAAGATGAGCCGGACAGCGAGAGGAGAATTCCAATACTCTGGAGCAAACCGTGATAATGGTAGGCTGCAGAGGGAAGTTTAGAAATAAATGGAAGATGCAAAGTTTGTTAGTGACCAGCACATGTATGAGAGTCGAGGGAGACCAGCGAGGAAAGTTAGGGAGGTGCAAGGCTATGAATACATGTTTCTGATGTTTGTTAATCTGCTTAGAATCACATGCTGTGCATAGTCGGACATCCAGTGGTCACTGCGGAGTATTGCATTTTGTTTTTCGTAGTCGAAAAGGGGACGTCGACAAGGCATGTCTGTAACACTATCCCTATAGTGACGTGCAGTGTACCCACAGCCCCTCACGCGTCGAGGTCCCTCAGATTGTTTTTTTCCACCCAGTTATTGGCCGCCTTTATGAGGAGCTCTTCGAGAGACATTGCGAAATAATTTCCTCGACCCTTGGTCGTTTATTATTATTAACTATCACATAGATCCCTCCCTCGACGTAGCTGCCAAGCTGTTCTCCGCCGAGCAAGATCTTCGACGGAGGGACGAGCGGAGGAGATCCTTCGGCGCTGCCAAACACTTGGCCTGGCCTCGCCGGCCTAACACAGTAGGGAGAGTGGGGTTGTTGGTCATTTCTTTGTTTCACTCTGAGAATGCCTTTCTCTTTCCCCTCCCTCTCTTTCGAGGTCGTAATCACATTTCAAGCCCTCAGCTATGGAGAGGACGCCCCTTAGGTTTTGCCTGCGTTGGAAGGGCAAGTTTACCTGGAAGGACGAGCATAAACGGTGTAACCGTTGCTTGCCCCTCGATCACAAAGAGGACGGCTGTGCGGCCTGTAAGTTACTTAAACCCAAAACTTTAAAGGACTGCAGGGTCAAAAGGTGGGCAGCCTATGCGATGCCTGTCTGACCCCTCGCCAGCTGCCGCCGCCGAATGTGATGACAGTGATTACACGGCCGCCGCAACGGAGGTTGTAGACCTCTCGAAGGAGCGTTCCCGCTCCTCGTCCGTCCCCGGCAAGCCCGGCTCACGCCCCGCTTATGGGGATGAACACCCCGGCGACAAGGACGAACACAGAAAAACACATAAGCACATACCCCCGGCATGCATTCGTCGAAGATGAAGGCAGCCATAGCGTCAACGGAGGCGTCGGGTCCACCGGCATCTTCTGCCGACCGTAAGGGTCGCAAGCCCTCTCCGTCACCACTTCCGCGACTGGGCTTTCTGTAAGTAAGTGCGCTAACCCCAAATCCTCAGACGACGCGCCTCGCAAGAGTGCGTACATTGCCAGTAAAGACTCGGCACTGCCTAGCGCGATGGCGAGCGATCCCTCGACGGAGAAGCTGATTGCCGAAAGCCTCGCGCGTATAGCTTCTAAAGACGGCCACAGACGGACGGCGTGTGACACGTCAAAAACCGCTCACAAGGCCAAAGAAACGCCGAGGACGCCGGAGGGTAGGCTGGGACAGCTCCCACCGTCGACAGAAGACCCTAGCCAGCGAGAAGGTTTCTCAGAAGGCGAAGGGACTCTATCTTCAACGCTATGGGACAGAACTAAGCAACTACAGGGAGAGGCAACTCCCTTTTCACTCCCAGACCGCTCTTGCCTACCTTACTGGACTGTAGAGAGGTTCCAGTCATGTATGGAAAAGCTAGACAGGTTCATGGCCATCCCAGAAAATAGGACACCCAAGAGGCTAAGGGAGGTACTCCAGGAGGGGCCATGGGCTAAATACCCAAAGCTCTTTAAACCCCTACAGGAAGACATGAACTCTTATGACCTCACTGAAGAGGACTCTCATTTCCAGGAAGAGGATGTTTGTGAATAATGAAGACCAACAAGAGGGAGAAGGTTTTCATGATGACACTTAACATAGGTGAGGAGGGCTACGAGGAGGACCCAGGTGAAGGTGGCTCACAGCCCTGGCAGTCGCCATCAGGGTCTACAGACCCCGACATTATAGACATTTCTTCTCCTCAGACCACACCGATCAGGAACCCATCTCCAGTAGACGATCAGCCCACCTTCAATGTGCTACTGAGGAAGGCAGCAGTGCATTTTGAAGTTGAAACTGGGGAGGTCACCCCAGATACTGATTTCGTGGAAAGGATTATTAAAGAAAAACCTCCCACTAGTCAAACTATTCCTATCCTCGCCTCGGTTAAGAGACGACTCACCCCATCGCTGTCCACCCCAGCGCTGGTAAGAGGGGTCAATCCAAGAATTGAGAAATTGTTCTCACCTTCTCAGTCAGACCCATTATATATCGGGGGTCACTCAGTCCCGGACTCCTTAGTGGTGACTAACACAAGGAAGAGGGCTGGGGTTCCACTGTCAACCAGCGAGGCCCCCCCCAGAAAAAGAAGGGAAAAAGCTTTATGCCTTGGGCAAAAGAATTTCCACCTCGGCAGCGTTTTCAATTAGGATTGCCAATAATAATACATTGTTGGCAAGCTATGCTGATGCTCAATGGGGAAAGCTTAAGCAGGACATTGAAGAAGCCCCCGAACCTCTAAGAACTCGCTTATTGGCTACAGTTGCAGAAGGAGCTCTGGTCAACCAGAGCATCATTAAGAACACTCTTGAAGCGGCAGAAACTGCTGGCCGTTCTTTGTTGCAGGGAATTCTGCAGAAGCGTCACGTCTGGCTTCGCAATTCCGGTTTCAAGGCAGAAACGCAGGCGTCACTCATTAATAAGCCAATAGAAGAGTCAAATCTCTTTGGAAGGGCAGTGGACGACGCACTGGAAAATGCGAAGAAAGAATTAGGCACCATAAAGACCTTAGACCAAATCTCAAAGCCTCCAAACTGGCGGGGATTTGGGAACAAGTGCTTTTTTCGTGGCCAACGCCAACAGCAGCAGCAGCAACAGCATTACACTGCGGGCAACTAGCCCTCTAATCAGGGTACCAGTAACCAGTATAACCAAAGAGGACAACGCCGTGGCAAGGGCAGAGGCCGGGGCTCCAGCCCCAGAGGCACCCTGGCAAGTAACACCAAATGACCCGAAGGTTCGGGTCCCCTCCCATGCGTCTCCAGTTGGGGGCCGGATAACATTGTTCCTATCAGCATGGGAGGGAATAACATCAGACCGGTGGGCATTGTCAGCCGTAGCCCACGGGTACTGTATAGAGTTCAATCGGTCCCCCAACTACAGACCTCCAAGGGGACAACGCCTGTCACCAGAACACCTCGTCATCCTAATGCAAGAAGTAGAACAGCTGCTACAGAAAGGAGCAATAGAGGTCGTGCCTCTATCTCAGGTAATGGAAGGTATTTATTTGTTGTACTTCCTTGTACCCAA
The DNA here is from genome assembly GCF_040938575.1 of Ambystoma mexicanum. Classification (NCBI taxonomy): domain Eukaryota; kingdom Metazoa; phylum Chordata; class Amphibia; order Caudata; family Ambystomatidae; genus Ambystoma; species Ambystoma mexicanum. Next base: position 492,579,683 of record NC_090936.1, on the reverse strand, counting down.
AAAGGACCTAACCATGCACTGTGTACTAGATCTGCGCCCAGTGAACAAATTTGTAAAACCACAAAAATTTCGTATGGTAACATTACAGGAGGTAATTCCCCTGCTATCTCAGGGGGACTACATGACAACACTAGACATGGAAGATGCATACGTTCATATTTTGATGTTGCCAGCACACAGAAAATACTTCAGGCTCATGATAGAGGGCAAACACTATCAGTTCAGAGTGCTACCCTTCGGCATCGCGTTTGCACCGAGGGTATTCACGAAGGTACTGGCAGTGGCAGCGGCCCACCTGCGCAGGTTGTCCATACCGGTATACCCTTACCTCGACGATTGGCTCATAACAGGGGAGTCCTACGAGGAATGCTTCTCAAACACCCAGAAGACAGTAGACCTTTTGTTCCAACTCGGCTTCTCCATCAACGAGAAGTCCAGTTTAGACCCCAGCCAAATCAAACAATTCCTAGGGGCTCTAATTCGAACAAAGAACGGCCTTGCCTTCCCCTCCAACGAGAGGGTCCAAAATAAACCATTCGCCACCCCCGCAGTGGAAGCCACTCTAACCACAGACGCATCTCTCACAGGATGGGGGGCTCACCTATCCCATCAGACTGCTCACGGAGTCTGGACTCCGAGCGTAGCTTCCAAGCACATAAACTTATTAGAGCTACTTGCTCCCAGACACACCTACAAGGGAAGACAGTGATGGTCCTCACGGACAGCACCACAGCCATGTACTACCTCAACAAGCAAGGGGGCACTCACTCTCCAGGACTGTCCAAGCTATCCCAGAACATCTGGAAGTGGGCTCTCAGACACAACATGTTCCTATTGTCACAACATGTACCAGGGGAACTCAATCTGCTAGTAGACGAACTCAGCAGAGACTTCCCTCTGCCCTCAGAGTACGAATGGCGGTTACACGAAGACACACAATGGGGCTTCCCAGAAATAGACCTGTTTGCAACTCTGGAGAACTCACAATGCCTAGATTACGCCTCCAGATACCCACAGAACCGCTCCAAGGGGAACGGTCTCTGGATACCATGGTCAGGGAAATTTGTTTACGCTCCCCCCCCCCCCCCCCCCCGACTCCTCTGCTGAACAAGATAGTGCATAAGATGCACCAGGAACCAGTCACCATGATACTGATAGCCCCGATGTGGGCCCGCCAACAATGGTTTGCGCATCTGATGGAGATGTCCCTTTCCCCACCAGTGTAACTGCTTTGTTCGTACAACTTGCTGTCACAGGACAAGGGCAAGACGCTACACCCATGCCCACAGAACATGAACTTAGCAGCCTGGCTCCTGAGGTCATAGAATTTGGCCATTTACAACTCCCTCAGAGATGCATGGACATTCTCAGAGAAGCTAGAAAACCCAACACTCGCCACTGCTATTCTAGCAAGTGGAAGAGATTTGTCATCTGGTGTAGAGGTAAGAGCATCAACCCAGTCCACTGCTCTCCCACACAAATTGTCCTTTACCTGACCCATTTAGTGGACTCGGGTCTAGTGTTCAATTCTATTAAAGTCCATCTAGCGGCACTTTGCATACACCACCTCTCAATTTAAGGTGTCATGGTGGAAAGTCCCAGTTATCAAAGCCTTCATGGAGGGGGTAAAGGGAATACACCCTCCGATAGCAAACCCAGCTCCCGGCTGGGACCTTAATGTGGTACTTACAAGGCTCATGGGCTCACCCTTTGAACCCATGCACAAGGCAACTCTTAAGGACCTCACTCTTAAGACTGCTTTCCTAATAGCTATCACCTCCATTAGGAGAGTATGTGCACTACAGGCTCTTTCTATTCTAGACCCCTTCGTAACAGTTCACAAAGATAAGGTGGTTCTACGCACACACCCAAGGTTTGCACCGAAATTCATATCGAAATTCCATGTCAACCAGTCAATAGAACTGCCAACATTCTTTCAAAACCCTTCCAATTTGGGAGAAAGGAGCCTGCATACACTCGATGTGTGCAGAGCTGTCCTGTTTTATATGGAAAGAACTATGCCACTGAGAAAGACTAATCAGTTCTTTGTCTCTGTGGCAGCAGGAAGAGAAGGAGATGTAGTCTCAAAGACCACTATATCTAGATGGATTGTTCAATGCATCACTCGGTTTCTCTCTTGCTAAGAGTGAACTACCCTTCAAGCCAAGAGCACACTCTATTCGAGGCACTGGGGCATCCATTGCAAACGTTCCCCTTGAGTCCATTTGCAAAGCGGCAACCTGGAGTTCTGTACACACCTTTACAAAACACTACTGTCTAGATGCTCACTCTAGATCTGATTCCCAGGTGGGACAAGCAGTATTAAGACCTCTTTTCTCTACTGTTCCTTCTCACAACCCACCTCCAGCTCCGGGTACTGCTCGCTAGTCTATGCACAGCATGTGATTCTAAGCAGATTAACAAACATCAGAAGACAATGCATGACTTACCGTAAAAGCATTTCTGATGGTTGTATCTGCTTAGATTCAGATGCGCCCACCCTTCCTCCCCGCTCGGATGGAAGGAACATAGACATCTTTCTACATCTCTCTCTCTTCTGTACCCACTCACGTATAGAAGGCTCCCTCAGGGCAGAAAAAATACAAACACAGGGACCTCGACGCTTGAGGGGTTGTGGGTACACTGCACGTCACTATAGGGATAGTGTTACAGACACGCCTTCTGGACGTCCCCTTTTCGACTACGAAAAACAAAATGCAATACTCTGCAGTGACCACTGGATGTCGGACTATGCACAGCATGTGAATCTAAGCAGATACAACCATCAGAAATGCTTTTACGGTAAGTAATGCATTGTCATATTCAATACAAAGAAAGTGAGAAAGGAGACGAGTGTCAAAAGGCAAAAGAGAAATATAAAGATGCGTTATTGGCAGAGTGGTCAAGGAGAACCGATGAATAGTTTATTTAAAGACAGAGGAGAGAGAGGAGTAAAATGCGTATCCTGGAAACCAATCAAAAGAACAGAGCAGTAGTCAAGACAGTAGAAAATCGGAAGCTTAATGATGTGAAAAAAAGGAACGCACATGCACAACTTATATTCTAGAGGTGAAAACGGCAGGTGCGGGCAGTATTAGATATGCGATTAGAAAAGGAGAGTTAGGTCAAAGATCACTCCAAGTTTGCAAGCTGAAGCAGAATAAGAAACAAGCGAGGGCAGGAACAGGGAGAAATATTGTGGTGGTAAGAAACAAGAGGCCTTCAGTTTTGGTGGGGTTAAAGTGGAGGAAATGTGAATGCATCCATGATTGGACAGCAGAAAGACAAGCCAAAACGTAATCTGTGAGTCATCTGCATAGGAAAGGGCAGAGAGATTAAAAGAAGATATGAGAGCAGAAAGAGGAATGGTTTATAGAGATAAAAGGAGCAGGCCAAGAAATGATCCTTGGGGTACACCATATTGACAAGCCCAAGAAACTGAGTATGTGCAATTAGAAAGATAAGAACTAAACCACTGGAGTACAGAACCAGATGGACCATGAGACGAGAGTAGGGGGGGTTGATCAACAGTATAATAAGCAGCAGATACAACTCAAGGCCAGTTTGCCATGAAGAGCTGAAAGTAGTTTGAAACATGGAGAAGCGCTGTATCAGATGAATGAGATGGGAGAAAGCCAGATTGTATTGGAGGGAGTAGAGCGTGAATGTTTAGTTAAGAAGATACTTTAGAGTAAGCCATGGGTTTGAGTAATTTGGAAAGAAAGGAAGAAGAGAGATGGGGTTGGAATTAGGTGGCTGTGAGGGGTCCAGAGATGCGTTTTTTTTTTTTTAAAAATTTTTTAGAATGCGGATACCAATTGCATGTTTAAAGCAGGAGGGTGCTTGAGCAGAAGATGGAGAAAGATTGAAAAGACAGGTTAAGTAAGGAATGAGGCTAGGGTAAATGCAAGAGATCAATGAAGAGGGAATAGGATCAAGAGGAGAAAGCAGTAGGATGTCTCAGGAAAGGAAGGAAGATGTTTCGAATGGATTGTGTCCTCCCACGTATTCCTTATTTTATGATATTTCCAAATCCAGCTTAAGCTGCCTCAGAATTTTTTCCAGCAGAGGTCACTGTGTATCGAGGTCTCTCGACTCCATGTCCCTCGGAGGCCTCCGCCTCGACGTCCTCTATGGTATAAAGTGCAAACAGCAACCTTTGATTTCAGTTCAGTTTTTCTGTGAAACCTATTGCTTCGGATACGGTGTGCTTCAGTTCCCTATCGAGCATCGTCGAGTAAAGTCTTAAAAATGGCATCATCGTCGGTGTCTTCGACTCTGAGATCAGGGTTTAAGAAGTGCCAGGATCGTGGGGCGAATTTGTCCCTTATGGACCCTCATTGGGTGTCCTGTGGTGCCTCGGTTCCTTTCATGCTACCTTCGTCTGTAAGGCCTTCCTATTGATGACGGCAAAAGCCCTGAAAGAGCGCAGAGGAAAATTAGCAGCAGGTAGGTCAAAATCCCTTTTGACGACCCCGTCGGAAAGACAGTCATCGGACGAGTTGAGAAATATTTCTCCTAGTCTTAAAAAGACAGAGAATCGAGATCACACAGTGGTTCTCACCACTCGCCATCTTTGCGATGTTCGAAGAAAAGGCACCATATGTGTCTGTGTTTGTTGAGTTCTTCCCCAGAAGGGGTAAAATGTCTGACGAAATTAGCCTCTCCAGCTGAGTGGGAGACGTTCAGAGTTAAAATGATGCATGTATTCGAGAATGAAGCATTGACCGCCTCGAAGACTTATAAAAGCTGTGCCCAGGTCGAAAAACTCAACAAGAAAAAAAGATAGAGGCAAGACCTGTGCATCCTCGTGCCTGGAAGGCAAGTAAAAATCTCCTCGAGAGCGTTCGAAGGATCCCTTGAGTCGAGACAAATCTTTCTTGAGGAAGAAGTCATCGATGCCATCAGCACCAAAAGACTCCTCGTGGGACCATGACGGGTCCTAAACGCCGAAAGCGTCGAAGAACTCGACTGTGTCAAAATATTTCCGTGCACCATCGATGCCATCAAGGATTACAGAAAGTGTTTACACCAATACCAAAAGGGGATTCTTTTTTTTTTTTGTCTTCAATTTATGAGGAAGCAGAACATTCTTCTGATTCACAACCTTTTTGTCTTCAGTATGTAACACCTGGGGTACCTGAACCCTTGATCTCAGAGGAATCAAGGTTAAAAAATGTACAGGAGTCCCTGCAAAATGCAAGCAGATTAGATACGTCCCCTTAAATACAGTTTGGGAGACCTGACCCAACTGATCATGCTTAAGGGTCTTAATGACAATGTCCAGAGTAGTGGAATATATGGGGTGGAAAATACCTGCACCAATAAATGAACAAGATAATTTTACTGACATCCTGTTCAGGACCCCAGGAACATCCTATTCTTCGTTTTCATGTGGTATTGCAAAAGAGTAAATACGAATTGGGAAAAGCCAGAATTAATTATGGCAGTGAATAAGAAACTGACATTCAAATGCAGGGCGTCCTGTAGTGACCCCAGTTACCTGACGAAGCATCCCACTCCTGAAAGTTTGGTTTTACAAGCTGGCACATCCACCGCAAAACAAAACGCATACCCGACTATTCCCCCAGTCTGAGATGATGAGCGTTACGACGCTTTGGCCAAGAATGTTTTCTCTGCAGGAAGTATGGCCCAAAGTCGGCGAATGTTATGTGCATGTTGGTCAGATTCACTCATACTATTTGGGAATGTGAAGCAATGGCGGCTGATCATATCCCCAAAGGGAAGGAAAGAGACTGATTATTAAATCTAGTCAAGGATGGGAAGGGCACTATGTGCGAATCCCTCCAGACAGGTCTCAACACTGCTGACAGTATCAGCAGGTCTATGGCGGCTAGTACAGTAATGCGCAGATTTGCCTGGTGAAGAAACTCCGGTTTTGTTCTAGATATGCAATCCAGACTGCTTAACATGCCCTTTGTTGGCACACATTTGGTTGGTAGCAAGGCTGACGAGAGCCTGGAGAAACTGCAGACCTCAAAGCAGCAGCAAAATCCCTTGGTGCTGCTATTTGACACAAAACCGCTCCACCGGCACACCTTGGATGGGTAGGTCATGGAAGGGGGAGAGGACTGTCCACTCAAAGAGGCCAGAAAAATATTTCCCCCGTGGTGGACGGGGCAGAGGTACTAGGATTGTCCAGGCAGTGGCTGCTTTACCATCAGCCACTGCTCCAGCAGCCACAAAACATCTCTGAGGTCTTAGTTCCCAAGACCCTAGTGGGGGGGGTCAGACTTTTCACTGCATCTGAAAGAATGGTGAGGCATTACTTCAGATGCATGGGCATTGGAAATAGTTGCCAAGGGTTACTGCCTTCCCTTTCTAAAAAGCCTCAGTCATCCACCGGTGAACAGCTCTTTCAAAGTTCCAGATCCACTCCTCATGCAAGAAATCTTGACCCTGCTAGAGAAAGATGCTATAGAACCAGTAACTAAAGTGGAGAGGATTAAGAGTTGGTACCCGCCATACTTCCTAAATCCAAAAAGGACAGAGGATTCAGACCCATTTTGGACTTTAGAGACTTAAACAAATTCCTCATGAAGAACAAGTTCAAAATGGTTACTGTTACTCAGATCCGTTTTGTAGGTTACACGGGCCACAAGTTGGGTATGTCAATTTCGAAACAAACTTTGTCAAGATGGATCATTTTAGGAATATCTGAAGGCTGCAAATTAGCACGAAAGGATCCCCTTGAGGGTCTTGGAGCTCATTCAACCAGGGGCATGGATACCGCCTCTGCATTACAGAGGGGTGTCCCAATTAAAGATATTAATTGGGACACCCCTTTCGACTGGATGTTCCTCTCACACATTCCTCATTGCCCCTCCCAGCCTGACCCGCAGTAGAATTTTCCATGTGATTGCAGTCTTCGCTCTTTCAGGAGGAGTAACTGTCGGGTGTAGGATATCCTATACATGCTTTGAAAACAGAACTGAAGCCACCGGTTGCAGCACATGCTTTATACCATCAATGACATCGAGACGAAGGCCTCCGAGGGACATTGAGTCGGCCGACATCGACATGCAGCACCCTCTACTGGAAACAATGTATGAAACAGCAGAAACTGGATATGGAAATATCATAAAATGAGGAATAAGTGGGAGGAACATCCAGTCGAAAGAACGTTACCATGGGTATGTAACTTGTTCATCTAAGTCAGTAAGGGGGAAAAAAAGAGGACAGTGAAGAGTGTGGGTGAAGCCTAAGTAAGGAAAGATGGGGAGTAAGTGCAGGATAATGAGGAGCAAAGAGACCTTAGAAGTAAAATAGGTTGCAAAATTCGTGGAAAAGAGGGGATAGTAGGGATGGGTAAGGGAGATGGTGTGATCAGATGTTATTGAGAAGTTGGAAGAGACTGCGATGGTAGCAAGAGAGGGTGAGAGTGGAGGAGTAAGGTTTTTTATCATTAAACAATAGAATGGCATAGGAAGAATGAAGAGAAGAGATTGCTGCAAGGTGAAAAGAAGGCTTAGACTTTGTCCAATGATGTTCAGCTTTCCAGTGAGAGGATATAAGATTAGGAAGAGAAGGTGGAGGGCCAGGGTTGAGGTTGTGCAGGTGTGTGAAAAGGGCTAGACTGAGCGAATGTGTTGAGGGTAATAAGACTAGTATGAAGAGAGCTAGCTGCTTGATGAGTGGACAAGTGACATGCTTTGAATAAGCTGTGCTCTAAATTGTTTCTTCATGTTTCTGTAGCTGAAAAATATTTAATAGATCTTGTGATAAGTCGGGCAAACCCCCCTTTGCTATATCTAAATTACTGATGCTTATGAATCTCCTTAGAATCACATGCTGTGCATAGAGACGGACATCTAGTGGTAATCGCAGAGTATTGCATTTTGTCTTTCGAGGATAGAAAGGGGTCCTCGACATGGGCATGCTTATAGCACTATCCCTAAAGTGACGTGTAGTTTACCCAAAATCCTTCACGTGTCGAGGTCTCTCGGAATGTTTTCTTTCCGCCCAGCTAGCTGGTTGGCTTATGCAGAGCTCGTAATTGCTAAATTTTCAGTTTCATTGTCCACGACCGTTGGTTGTTCAATATTCATCAACTCTTCATCGACGACTACTCCTGAACAAACGCCGAAGACAGCTGCAGATTTCGGTGGCTGGTGCTTTCGGTCGATGTTGTTGACCGTGTTGCTTTGGCCCTCCGGCCAGGCCTAAATGGTAGGGAGAGTGGGGCCCGGTGTTCTGTTTCTTTTGTAGAATGCATTTCCTTCTCCCCTCTCTTTTCCCTTCTTGTTACGCTATCGCTTCTAACGTGAACTATAACAGGACTTCTTTTAAATGTTGCCCTTCTTGCAACGGCAAATATCCTTGGAAAGACACACACACACTGGAGGTGCAATAAGTGTCTACCTCGAGATAACCATGAACAGTCCTGCAAGGCCTGCCGGCTTTTATGTCCAAAGATGATTAAAGCGGTGGGTGCCCTGCGCCATGCAGAAGGCCGAAGGTAGCTCCCACGTTGGCGCAGGCGTCTCGAGTGACGAGGATGTAAGCAACAGCCATGGCACTGATGCAGAGGCCATTGACCTCTTTGCAGAGCAGGCAAGTTCATTTAGAGAGGTCCATGTCTGACCCCGGCCGGCAGGGAGGCAACCGGTTCTGCTATGGGGAGACAACACCCCTGCGACACGGACACACACACACACACAACACCCCAAGCTGCCTCGACGGACTCGTCTGGAAGGCCAAAGACGCCAACACCGAAACTTTAAACGGAACCCACTGATTCCCCATGATCGGCCGCACTCCGTCTATATGGCATGCGTCCGGGCATACAAGTCAAAACGGCGTCCGCACCAAACATCATAAGAATGCAGAGACGCCTCATAAGTGCGCGTCGGTGTCAAAGGTTCTGGCGCCGCTGAAAACTGCGTCAAAGCCGTTAGGCCAGTCGAAATCACTTCCAGATATGCAAGAGTCTCGCGAACATCATCTCGGCTGCAAATAGGCCAAAGGACACGTCAAAAAACACGTTGAGACAGATGGCCGAGAAGAATATTCAGATGGGTCCCAGCCCCTATCTAAAATATTGGCAGACAAATCTCGACCGCCTAGAGACCCAAGTCCTCAAGAAGCGCCCTTTCCAGACCCCTCTGGTTCATCTCTATGGACCAGAGATAGGTGTGAGGGATACATGAACAAACTTTCCAAGTTTGTAGATTTTTCAGAAAGATGTAGCTCCCCAAAGAGACCAAGAAAAGAGGACTCTTAACCTACTGTGTCAAAAGTGTAGAGGACTTCCTGTTGGTTCCCTCATGATGAGGTGTTTGAATTAACTGAACCAGAGGATATCCATCGGGACCCCTATGATTAGGGAGAGAATCCCTTTGATGAGACAATAGACCAGTCTCCAGAATGGGGTGAACAACTGGTAGGCATGGCACCATGGCTTTCACCGTCCACTACCCCAGAGCCTGCCTATCTATCTCTCTATCTCTCTATCTCCTCAGAAATGTGCTAATTCCTCTCCATAGAGACCCCCAGCACTTTTGCTGGACTCTAGGACTTTTTAATTTTTAACCTGGAGAGAGTGGCCTTCCCCCCAGCCCCCCCTACCCAAATCCCCTCTCATGCATTTTACTGTGATTTAAACTCTCTTTGGTTTTTTGGAGTCTGACAAACTCCATAGGCACCATCTTTTTGCATTGTGACACATAGCATCTTCAGTGCAGTGGCACAGGGAAGTCTTTCAGAGTTCCCCAAAGTTTATGGATAAACTACTGTTTACAAGAGCAGTAAAGTGAAAATGACTTTACTTACAATTGTAACTTTCTAGACCCAGCACACACTATCTTACAATAGGGTGCTGGAGGGGTTACTTAGTATCCGCTTTGTCTACTTTCTCATGTAACATTTTTATGTTACCCTTTGTACAATTAATGGCCGGTGGCAGTGGTTTACTTTTAATTATCATTGGGAGTTTTTACCGCAGGCTGCGTTCGGGCCATTTTGTCAAAATGGCCCTGGTCGTCTTTTTTCACCATTTCTTGTTGGAAAGGTCCTTCTTGAGATTTACTCTGAGTGCCAAACCAGGTTTGGCTTCAGGGTGTCTGGCGGGGGCAGGAAGCGAGGGAGGTGCCTGAAACTCCCTGTGCTTAGTCTCCTAGGAGACAGGTACGTTCTTTTAGGTGATTGGCCGGCTGGCTGGCTGTCCGGCAAGGAAAGCTACTCTGCTGGGTGACTGACAGCTAGGCTGGAATGAATGGGAGAAAACTGCATAAAAGGCAAGGCTTTTTGGCTTTGGAAGGCAGAGTCGACCATTGGACGAAGGAATCCAAAGAACTTGAAGAAGACACCTGCTGCAACTCCTGGACCGTTGGTTTGGCCGGTGAAGCCCTGCTGCTGTGCTGAAACTCCAATTTTGTTTCGACCAGAGAAGCCCTGCAAGGACAACTTATCCCCTTGAGTTGGTGGGACCAGTCAACTCCAAAGTAAGCCACCTGGACATCGTCTTGGAGCTGGTTGAAATTCCACTGCAGTTGCTGCTGGAACCAAATAGCCAGGGAGAGGAACACCAGATTGTGTGTGTTGCTTTTAAGTTGTCCAAGAGCTCCAGGAAGATGCTCCGGACTCCCAGGAAGCAGTACTGACAGAGCCTGTGCCACCTCAACAGAGTGCTGGACCCCAGGTGCAAGGGAAGCCCATCTTGACAGCCAAGAGTCTGCGATGTTGCTATTTGCTTAGACCCGAAGAGCTGAAACTGCGAAGTGCCACTGAATAGAAGTTGGTCCTTTTCTGTTGCTGACCGTCCTGTTGCAGTGCAGGAGTCCTCCAGACGTCCTCCCTCTTGTCCCCACGACGGAGGCCCAGGAACGCCAGGAGCTGCACAGGAACAGAAGCCATCTGATGCACTTTTATTCAACCTAAATGTACTGTACAGTCTAAGAGAACTTAGGTCTTGTTGTGTAACTGCACTTGTTCTCTGTTGGTGAGACTTGTTGTGGTTACTCTGTATAGTTGCTGACAGCTTCTTTACTTCACAAGCCTAAACCGCCTGTGACCCTGCTTTGATTTCTTCTTTTCTACAAACACTGTGCAAGACTTTTACTTAGCTGCAAGAAGTGTTTCAGCTCACCGAGACTTATGCCCAATTGACTTTGGCCTGGCCTGGCTCCCTGGATGACTCTTCTTCCCTCTGACATTGTGTTTTGTCATCCTTCCAGGAAGGGGTTACCTAACGTTGCATGGGGGGTTACCAAAAGTACTTACCTGCTTCAGAATATTTGTGTGATCTCTTGTTTTGTTCTAATAACCTTTTTCTTTTACAAAATCTTAAATCTGATTCTAAATGTAAACAGTGGTATATTAATTTCCACAGTGTCCTAGTTATTAAAGTCACCTTCGAGTTTAGGAAGTGTGTGTGCCGTCCCAAAAGGGTACTTACTGATTTAGAAATATTAAGAGTGTGCATTTTGGAGTGTATTTGTGTGTTACTATTATATTGCCCCCTTATGAAGAAGGCTTACTTTAACTGACTGTTAAATAAGTTAATAATTGTTTGATCAAGAAACGTTGTGTGTAAGAGTTTATTTGAATATTTGCCACTGTGAATCTCTGTTACACCCCTACAGCTCACAATGACCCCCCCCCCCCCCTGATTTAAGTCTGGCTGCTCAACACACTACGAATCTGTGTACTACAAACTTATACCAAAGGTTGGGTTCCTATTGCTAGGAGGTCAGGGTTGTTGTAGTGCACCCAAGGGGTACTGCATACAATCTTGCCTAACATCTATTAAGGTAGATTTTTATATTTCATGTTACCATTTTCGGCGGCCATGCTCGACGCAACCTGTAGCATCTCGACAGTGAATTCGCGGCACTTAGGGGTTCTGGAGCATCGCCGATGGACATCAACTCTTCAGTCTTTGTCCTTCACAATCGAGAGGGTGGAGGGGATGGGGGGGGACGGTTAACACATTTTAGGAGTATGTCTACACACATTTTCCACATAACACATATCGTCTCACTGTCCTCCAGCTCTAGTCATGGGGAAGACTCATTTTAAATTGTGCCCTTCCTGTAACTGTTCATTTCCCTGGAAGGATACACACAATGTGTTTAACCAGTGTCTTCCAAGAGACCACCAGGAGGACAAATGTCAAGTGTGTAAGCTTCTCAACCCGTACATGCTTAAGGATCGGTGATGGAAGTACTTGGCGGAATACCCCAGCGTTTCAGAGGAATCCGAGGCAGAGCACTTCAGTCCTGGCTCCATTAGCAACACCATGGAGACATCTGATAGGGAAACAGAGTATTCCAGAGAGCCTCTCTCCAGCTCTGAATGGCAGACATTCCTCTCTGTTATAGAGGTTTACCCTTATGACAAAAGCAAATATATAAAGCACACGTGGGGGTTTTAGCACAGTGCTTAGTGCTTCAACACCAAGTAAGCAAAAGCAAACTGTTTCACACAAACAGAAACCCACTACACCGACTCCACATGTTATAACGCCCTTTTGAAAAGTGTCAAAACGTCCCGGGAACACGTCCCCTCAGCAAGCGGTTTCGGCGGCTACTAAAACCTCTGCGCCAAGTGGATCCAGCTCAACCACACACAAGCCGAGCAAAGCTAGTTCTGCATCGAAAATAGCCCCACAGACACCAAAGCAAACGCTGCATGCACTCAAACAAACTGTTTCGACAATTGTAGAGACACTGAGGTCAGGGTACACATAGGGCACCTCCCCTTTAGTGGATACACTAAAGAAAAAATACACCGGCCCAAGGAAGTCAGGAAGAAGGTTTTTCCAGTCCAGGAGACCCCAGGGGTGCTTGGACTATAGATAGGTTTGAGAATACACCAAACAAAAAGGCTTCTTTCATAGAATTTTTAGAAAAACACCATATTATAGGTAAATATGTAGTTCAGGTTCCATTGATGATGATCTTCTAAAGGTGGCTGCTGATTATTTTAAGATTGACATGTATGAGTCTGAGGAGGACACAGACTTTGATATTCTCTACGAAAAGAAACAGAAGGGCAGTATATCCCATCATTGTAATGAGTTAAAACAAGATTATTACTGTCACTTTCAATTACAGTCCTGAACCAGGTCTGGCAAGGCTTGTACAGGAAAGCGTTTTAAGACTGCGCCTACAAACACTTTTTGTCAAGCGTCCTCTAAAACCAGATTCTCTGGTGGTTTCGAATACCCACAAGAGGGCTTGGACTCGTTTAGCCACTACTGATGCTCTCCCAGATAAAGACAGAACATATACGCACTAGGGAAGAAAGTAGCTACGTCGGCTGCTTTCCAAATGTGCAATGAAAATAATTCTACTCTCATGGCCAGTTTGAATTGAACTCAATGGGACCATATAGAGGACCTAGTTAGCGAGCGGCGTCCATGAGCTTCTCAAGTCTAAAATACTGCAAAACATCTGAAGGCGAGCAAACAGCTAACACCATTATAATAAATGTGCTTGATGCTGTGGATATAGCTGGTAAGATAGTGGCAGCGGGTGCACTAGTAAAAAGACCTGTGGCTTAGTAATTCCGGTTTTAGACCAGAAACGCAGGCCACGTTTTTTAACATGACAGTGGAAGATAATGTCCTGTTTGGTAAGGCGGTAGATGTTGCTCTTGAAATTGCAAAGAAAGAACACAAGACACTTCAGACCCTGGGACAGATTGCAAATAAATCTGATCAACAAATTGGTAAATATGCCAACCGCCATACTTTTTGTGGTCCAGGCTACACAAGATCCCAGTCATGCTATACCGCAGGAGCAGGCTCCTGCTCGTGGTATAATAATCGTCGACAATTATCTGCATCAGAATAGTCTTTCCCAAGACAATTCAGAAGGGGGTGTGAAGAGTCGGGAATTAAACTCGGACACAAGTTTGCTATGTTTTTGGTTAAAGACTTTCATTGAAAATAAAAGGGTTAGGGAAAGGCCTCTCTGACCCTGGTCTAAAAGGAATTTCCTTACCTAAACAAAAACTAAGGCTCTGTCTGTGTCAGGATGTCAAAATCAAAACTGTCCTTGTGTCCAAGTTCTGTTTTGACCCTCGCACTATAAACTAAACTATAATGTGAAAAGGGATGGTATCTTTAACCTTTGATGCTCTTTTTTTAAAAAAAGTGTTCATAAAAGAAGAATAAAGAGTTCCAACAGAAAGGTTCTCCAAGGATTAAGCATCATTGTTCCAGAGGGTGATTCCCTTCCCCTGAATTTCTCTTTAACACAAAGGTTCCTTGTGTCTTTCTTGGCCCACAAGAATGCGGTCATACACAGAGCTGTTTATCTTTATAATTCTATGTCTTTTCGGTGTCTTTGTATCTTTTTCTGTCAGGATTTTACTCCTAGTCTTCCAATCGGCACAGTAATTATATTTCTTCTCAGGACTTCTTGTATTCACACTGTGATGAATCTGTGATGATTCCCCCCAGAAAACCTGGCCTGGACCCTTCTCATGTGGCCAGGGAAAGGACTCTTTCTGAGCCCGACCCTGGTGGTGGTGGTCTGCGGGAGGACCACATGAGGGGGGGGGGGGTAGCAGGTCAGGAGGAATAGGGGAAAACTCTGTGGCCAGCTTCCTTTGCGACCCCAATCTTCTAATGGCTTATTGCAAAACAGTAGAAGGTAGAAAAACAAATGTTTACATTAGGGACTTCAAGTCCTGTAATCCCCAAAGTTCTGGAACGGATAAGGGGGCTAAAGAGGAACAAGGCTACATAGTGCAGCTTGTTAGTGAGAATGACGCAGACCTGAGGGAGACTGGGAGGCTTAAAATACCCCCTCAGGTGCAGCCCATTAGTGAGCAGGGAGAGCAGTGTGAGCAGTGTAAGCCACAGAAGCAGAAACCAGAGGACGGAGAAGACGCCAGGACCTCTGTTGAGCAGAGAGCAGTAGCCAGTCGTGAGAGGGTCTTTGCCTCCAGAAGCCTTAATTCCAGAGGCCACACAGCAGCAGGAAGCTTGAGAGAGGGAAGCTTGGCCTCTGAAGACCTGTTTTGCAGAGGCTGCACAACAGGAAGCAAAAGTGTTGAAAGCTTTCTTCTCCAGGAGGCTGTCTCAGGAGACCGGCCAACAGCAGAGCGCCTCCGGAACAAGGGAAGCTCTGTGTACATGAGGCGTGGGCGGCAGAGGACCACAATTTGCAGAGTGCTGGGTTGCAAGGAGCCGCTGAAGTACCTGTGAGCAGCGAGGGAATCAGATGCACACGCATCAAAAGGGGACAATACTATTAAAACCGCAACCACAAACATTACCCAAACCAAAAGCAAAGCAATTTAAAACCAACAGATATTGCCACAGTCAGGCGGGGACTAATGAACGTTCCAAAGGTTGCAAAGCTTATAACCCATATTTGAAGTGCATAACAAAAGCTGGTATAAACCCACATTGCCAAAGCCAAGGAAGAAGCAGAATAAAGCCATATCTCTGTCAGTATTTGGTTAACAAAGCAGTGGGGAAACAAGAGTAGCAAGAAGGCTGCCCTTCTGGACAAGGTTGTTCAGAAGGAGAGGAGCATAACTTGCATAGATTTTGTAAAGTACAAAAGAGTACCAAAGAACACCAATGTGAATCTTGCCTTTACAGAAGAGATGCTTAAAACATGATATTGTTAAGTAATGAACATCGCCAAGCTCTTGTAAGCTGACCTTAACCACAAAGGCACTTGTTGTTTGTAAATGATTGTTCGGGCAGGGGAGTATACTAGAACAGCAAACTTTGAAATAGGCCTGGCATTTGAAGTTAATGAAGTGCTGTGAAGTGGGGCTGGTACATTTCCTGACAAACTTTCATTGCTGAAGCAAAACCTGTATATATAATCTGCTGCAGATGTGTTGTCTACCCTTAGAAATCATAGGGTGTTGCAAGAACATCCTGACAAAGACAATTTGTTACTACAGATGAGCTAAGGAAATATTTGTTGTTTACATGAAGATTACTTTCAATCTTACTATTACAAGATGAAGAAGAATAACTTTTTGTTGAACCACCGGAGTGTTGAAACTTTTAGTTGTCAAATTGAAGTAACCAAGAACTGTTTTGGAACCTAGTTAAAAAACAGGATTTCCTTATTTGGTTTTGGAACTGTGGAGCAGAATCCTGCTTGAATCTAGGGAAGGGGAATTACTGCAGATGATAAGGAGAGACTGTTGTCATATTGTGAACTTAAAGGTTATAATTTTGTTGCCTTTGAACTGCCATACTTGACCATATTGAGTTAGTATATGTATACGTGTGAGGGACAGATATCCTTTGTTGGAGAGTTTCCTTTAGTTTATTTTAGGCAGGGAAATCCTCTTCAGGGTAGGGGTACTGATGCGTGTATCTAACACTTTGATTTAATAAAATGGTATCTTTTGAAAAACCTTCACAAAGTTGTCCATCACATTTCTGACCCCTCACAACACCCTTGCAATTACCTGGTATGTGCTCTTGCTAGGGTTTCTTGTTCTCGTGCATTTGTAATTGCCTGGTATACTCTCCTGCCAGGACATCTGTGTTCACTCAGTATTTCTATCCACTTCCCCAGTTGTACATTGTAAGGAAGGCATGGTATCAAACAGTAAGACAGACACAAGTGACCGCAGTTCAAGGGTGTTTATTGAACTTCAATAGGGTTTGAAAAATGCCTATCTAATCCTAAATCTAAAGATGGGAGCAAGCTACGACCATCAAATAATAATTACACAGTCCTAGTCTAGTCTGTCAAAATAAAAGGGCCTATACTAAACAAACTATTGCCAATCCTTCTAAATACAAATAGTGTGGGGAACAATGTTATGCAAAAAGAAGTTTTCAAGAAATTATGTCAGGATGTTCAAGCCGTTGGCTTCCCTTACCCACGTTATCAGCATTGTGCAAGGCGGCACACTGGAGCTCAGCACAGTCTTTGGCTTCTCTAGCACGAGGATGCAGTTCAGATCTCAGTATTGGGGCCTTCTATGTCAAAATCTCTTTGCCATTCAAAGTCTCTTACTTCAGAGGGCCTGATGCGACAAACATTCAAAAGTTGCTTTCTCCTCATGATTCTCAACTCACCCCAGTGCCCCCTCTGCTGGGGTCAGATGCACTTTAACACAAAGCTTTCACTTGATCTCCCTGTCGGGCTCGGACCAAATCCATGCACTTTTCCCTTCATCGAAATCAAAAGACTTTTGACTGTGTGCTGGGTTTGACTTGCCCGTCGCAGGACCACTTCGATTCACATGTATTTGTTCTCTCTCAATTGATCTCCCTCCACTGGGCTTGGACCAACTTTATCTACTTTTATCACTTCTTAGCTGGCTATCTTACAGAGACCTTCGATTGAGCACCCAAGCAGTGCCGGACCACTCGGTCAAAGGTATTGTAGTTTGCTTTAAAGATAATTCGTTTAGTAGTTTAACTTAATTTGCGTCCCTTATCGCACGCATTTTAACAATGTTCATTCCAGTGTTCCCTATACACTGTTGCTGCTTGCAACCTTGGCTTCAACACAGATCAGTCTTGTATCGTTCTCTCCAACTCACTGGCTGTGTTGCTTTCACTGAAGCGGCTTTGTTCTTGGAGCCAGGAACAGTACCACAGTGGCTAGAGATTCTCCCCGCCTTGATTACTGACGCGGGAGGGCCCTCGGTAGCACCGACACACAATGCAGGATTCTTCAGCTTGGTTTTCCTGGTCTTGTGCTTTCTCTCTCTCTCGTGAAAGTAATGGTTCCTTGTCAAAATATCAAGGCAACTTTCCTCCTTGCAACCCCTTTCTGTTTTGCCGTTTTCTCCTTGTTAAACTGCCACCTTGGAACTGCTGTTTCCTCGCGTGCTTTGCCTTGCTCAGTGTGTGCTCTCATGCTCCACCTTTTATCTGTGTTGTGTGGGGGGAGGGGGAAGGAGGGTAGGGGAGCAGGGCAGGGGAGGGGGGGCAGGGGCAGGGGGAGGGCGAGGGCAATGGAAGTCGGGTGTGAGTGATTGTCACCAATTAACTGACCTCGCCTGACCTTAGCATTGGGTGATGTCAGGTACATGGTTCAGGGGTTAGTCTGTTTTCCCTTAGAGTGGGTTGTCAGTAAGAAAGTGTTGTAAAGCAGGTGGGGTGGTGGGGGAGTAGAGTTCCTCAATACCCTACCGGTAGGGGCGCTTTAATACCCAGAGTTTTCTAAGCGCGGACACAGGGATCGAACCTGTTCCATGTCGTCTTGTTTCCAAGGCGAGCACGTAGCCCCTGAGTTATCAACCTGAGACAAGGAGGGGGATACCGTGTCTCACCGCCTGGTGTCCCACTCCCTAAAGACCCCTCACTGAGGTGATCCTCCCACACTGGTACACCCCCAGGAACTGGATCCAAAAGCGATGGCCATTTCCTGGCCACCTAGATGACAGATCTCTGTGGACTGTTGGGTGAGACACCTTCTGGTTTCTCACAACAGTTACTTGGATAATATATCGTCTTGATATAATATTCGATGTCCAATTTGTATTTGCATTCCATGCATTCACATACTGGTAAGGGCCCTGATTGTAATTGACTTCCCCTTTTTGCAATTAGTCTCTTTGCTTTCTCTCTTCAGTTCTGTTTACTATTATTCGTATTTGTTGCGGTCTCTGATACACCCCGGTGTCCCCACTATCCCCGTGTTGACTTACCGACTCTTGTTGGCATTCTTAGGCTCATTCATGGTCAATCGGTACACCACCTGCTTTTCCCTTCATTCTTCTGTCTCCCGTGGCTTCTCTTCAGCATGCCCATTTTGCTTCAGGCTATGATATACAAGGTGCTGCAGTCTGCAAATGCCCAGGAGTCTGTCAGCTCCTGGCATTTCTGAAGCACGTCCTGTTCTTGCATTGACTCCTTTCTTTCTGGATTGTGAGCTGCCCTACTCCACCACACGTGTCTGTGCCTTTCAGAGAGGTGAAACGTTCACTCGCCAACAGCAGCCTCTAACCCTCTGTTTCCGTTCTTTAAATTTCCTGGGCACAGGTGTTTACTGTTAAACGGATTTGGAGCATCCAGAGACACAGAAATTGCTCTCCTGAACACCCGTGAAGAATTGCTTGAAAATCTTGACTCTAGTTCTCTCGCTGTTCTCCTTGACCTCTCTTCTGCCTTCGACACTGTTAACCACTCCATCCTCAAAAAGTGGCTCCATGATACACTTCGTATCTCAGGCCGGGCAATGGAGTGGTTGGCCTAATTCCTCACAGACCGCCCCTCCCGGGAGACCCTTTGCTCTTTCTCCCCCTCCACTTCTACATGTGGTGTCCCCCACGGCTCTATCCTCTCGCCTTTGTTTTTCAACATCTACCTTGCTCCTCTTGCTCACCTAATCTCCTCCTTCTCACCTCATTTCCAGTGTTATGCAGATGACTCCCAACTCTTCCTCAAACTCCCTTCTTCCTCTCTTCGCACCTCCTCTATCATCCCTGACTGCCTATGCACCATCCAGTCTTGGTGTTCCTCCAACGATCTGTCTCAATGGTAGCAATACTGAGATCCTTCCTATCGAGACACATGTCCCTTGCTTCCCCCTACACTCTGGACCCTTCTATGGGCTCTCCTCCCCCTTCTTCCTCTGAAGCTAAAAATTGTGTGGTCCTCTTTGACTTCTCTCTTTCCTACACTCCTCATATCGTGGACCTTGCCAAAAAGGCCCACTTTCAACTCCACCTCCTTAAAGGCTTTCTCCCTTTATTTACCCTCCCCCAGAAGCTCAATGTTTCTTGGGCTCTGGTCCTCTCCAGGCTGGACTACTGGAACAGCCTCTTCGAAGGGATTGTCCTCCGACGTATTCCACATCTATGACCGTTGTGTCCCACAGCTGTGCACTGCGCAATTTATGCTTGGCCTCAAACCCAGGGACCGTATCTCGCCAGCCCTAAAATCCCTCCACTGGCTTCCGATTGCTGCAAGAATCAAGTTCAAATCTCTCAGCATCATCCACAAGGCTGTCTGGGTCTTGGGGCCGTGCTATCTGCAACTCGCTCCCACTAAATACTCTCCTGCTCGTCAAACGCTTCTCCAAGCGGAGAGCGGGTTGCAGATCTCTCTTCTCAGCTGGCTCCCTCTCGAACCAGAACTCTTCAAGTTCTACAAGCTTATCAAGACTCTTCTCCTTCCCTCTCTCCCTTTCCGTGCCAACTCCCCTCAGTAGCTGAGATTAGCAGCCAGATATCATCTGAGTCCTACTGGTTTCTGGCCTTGTGCCCAATCACCACCAGCATCAGCCCCTCTTTGCAGTTGCCTTCCGGCCCTCACCAGCCTGTGGTGCAGTCCCAGGCCTGCACTTATTGGTTTGGCGGCTGGCATCCACACAGGCTGTCTCACCGCCTTGCACTTACCTATTGTCCCGCAATAGGCCCTTTGGCACTTCCCTACTTGGTGGGACCTGATTGCACTAACCCCCCATGCTCCTTTTTTTTCTTCTTCCTCCTCCTCTGCTCTTGTGCGTTCTGAATGTCACAAGGCCTAGTAGGACCATTATTGTCTTGTTCTATTTCATTGTCATTTACTGTATTGTCATGATTGTTCGCTTGTCGCCTTGTGGCGCTTTGAAACAACTATTCTAGTTGTATAAATGCCTTATAAATGACCAATAAATAAACTAGCGCGCTTGCTGGGCTTGTTGCTTCTTTCGCTCTGCACCACTCTTTCCCTCTTCCTCGTCCCAGTATTCGAGCGATTCTTTGAAAAGAAGTCCATTGTTGATGGTTGGTTTACAAATCTTGAATTACCACTTTCAACAGTTCTAAATGGTAAATCAGTTCTGGATGATGGAAAAATGGAACTGGAGAAGCCAGTCTTGTCATTTCTACTAGGTGGAATAAAGTTGGAAGTTTGGTCTCTGTGATTTGGAGAAAGGGTTACCCTATTCTTCCTAGCTCAAGGTGTAGCTGTATAAGAGTAGGCAATGATGGTATTGGATATGAGCATATTATTCTCAAGGGCAAATGGGGGATACCATGTCTCATCCAATGAAGCCATGACACCTCCCTGGTGGTTGTCTCCTCTCATGTGATCCTCCCTCATATAGCTACGCCCAGGGTCCGGATCGGGTAGCTGCTGCCGTCCCCTGGCCACATGGGAGGTTGTCACCCCTGGGAGATAAGCGAGGACTCCATCAGATTTATCACAGTGGTATAGCAGAGGTAGAGGCCAAACAACTAGATGTTAAGCTCATGCCTGAAAACAATGACTCCCTGCTTGCGGTGCCCTGCCATATCACCCCAGTAGGGTTCGCCTTCCACTGTTCACCCACGTGTATGAGGGGATCAAGTCAACAAGTGGGTGTTGTCAACTGAAAAGAATACTATTAGAACACCAATGTATTCTGCAGGCAGAGGTAGAAGAACCTCTACAGAAGAGCCATAGAACTTCTTCCACCATCAAAGATAGTTATTGTTTCTGTGTACTTCCTTGTTCCAAAGAAATACCAAACAAAACGCTCAGTACTGAGACCAGCAAGCACATATGTCAAACCTTAAAAGTGCAGGATGACAATATTGCAGAAAGCCATCCCTTTGCTCAAAAAGGAGACTACATGACAACACTGGATATGAAAGATGCATACTTTCATATTTCAATGCAGCCAGCACATTGAAAATAACAAAAGTAGGCTCAGTGCACTACCAATTTAGGGTACTTCCATTCAGAATCGTGTCAGCCACCCCTGAGTAGTCACAAAGGTTCTAGCAGTAGCAGCAGCACACTTATGCAGAAAGAGTGCCCGAGAGTACCTTTATCTGAACTACTGGCTAAAAACAGGGGAAACAACTCAAATGTGTCTGCAAAATATACACAAGTCAATACATCTTTTGCATCAACTATGCTTCTTGATCAGCGAAAAGTTGAGCTTGACTCCCAGTCGGGAAAAACAGTTCCTAAGGGCTATAATTCACACAGAAGACTCATTAGCCTTCCCCTCCAATGAGAGTATACAAAACATATTAAAGGAAATCGCCTTGTTATACTGTCAATTGACAGATGTCAGGAAAGTAATGCACCTCCTCGGCATCATGGCCTCATGCATATTTATTGTGCCACGTACAAGGCTCAGATGCGTTCTGAGCAAGAATAGTTAGCGAAGTAGTGGGCGCAGGCCCAAGCCAATTGGGACGATCTAGTAGGGATTTCGCAACCAGTGGTATTGGTGCTTCAGTGGTGGACAAAGGAGAACTGGTTAAAGACAAAACCCTTTGTCAGCCCGTCAACACACTTCAAAATGACAACAGATGCATCCCATTCAGGTTGGGAAGCCCATTGCCTCCACCATAACAGCGTATAGCAGGTGGACACGGACAGTAGCCAAGAATCCCATCAGTTTCTTAGAATGGCTCCAGCCTACAGAGCACTGCACGCTTTCCAACACTGCGCAACAGGGAAGAATGGACTAACTATAACAGACTTCACAACCGCCATGTTTTACACTAACAAACCAGGCCCGACACACACTGCAAATCTGTCCAGACTAGCTCAGAAAGTCTGGAAATAGACTATCTGAAGAGGAATTTTCCTCGTATTTCAACATGTTTCATGGGGAACACAACTGCATAGCAGCCACACTAAGAAGGATTAAAGATAAGCCCTCTGAACACAAATGGGTGCTACATTCAGATATTGTAGACTTCATTTTCTTATGTTGGGGTCATCCAGACGTAGATCCTTTTGCACCAGGAGAAAAAGCACAGTGCCTGAGTTATGCCTCCAGGTTCCTGCAGAAGGTATAAAAGGGAAATGCACTCTGGACAGTTGGTCAGGAATATTTGCATACGCTTTCCACCAACACCATTCTTGAACAAAAGAATCCACAAGATGCATCAGGAGCACTTAATGATGATCCCAGTCACTCCAATTTGGGCATGGCAGACTTGGTATTCACACCTTCTTAAAATGACCATTTGCCCACCAATCAAACTAATATGCTCTTACAACATGTTACAGAATCAAAAGTTAACCCTACAGCTGCATCGTCAGACATTCAAATTAGCAGCTTGGCTCTTGACATCATAGAGTTCGGCCATCTTAATTTACCCAACAGATGCATGGAAATATTGAAGGAGACACATAAACTAAACACTAGACACTGCTCCTTTAACAAATGGAAAAGATTTGTCATGGGGTGTAAGAATTCAAATGTCAACTCAATTGACTATTTAGCCTCGCAAATAGTGCAATATCTACTTTGCTTGTTCGGCTCTGGCCTGGTCTTTAATTCATTAATAGTCCATTTAGCTGCACTGTCAAGCATACACAACATCCCAAAGCAAGGTTTTTTGGTAGAAGATTCCAGTTGTTAAAGCCTTCATGGAGGGAGTTAAAAGGCTTTATCCTCCCATTGCAAATTCTATCACTGGGTGGGGTTTAAATGTCTTAAGTGCATGCGACCTCCCTTTGAACCTAAGCATAAAGCATATCTCAAGGATCTTACTTAAAAGGTCACTTTCCTTACAGCCATCACTTCTATTAGAAGAGTAAGTGAGCTTCAGACTGTCTATGACTGAACCTTTTGTCACAATACACAAAAAGTGGTCTTTAAAAGGCACCCACGTTTCTCACCAAATGTCTTTCCAGGTTCAATGTCAAACAATCTCTTGAATTACCAGCGTTCTTCCAGGACTCTTAAAACTCTGGAGAGAGGGTACTCTATACACTTGATGTTCAGAGGATGGTCTTGTATGATAAACGGATCAGTTCTTTGTTTCTATAGCAGCTGTGAGAGAAGGGGGGTCCTGTCTCCAAAACTACCATTGCTTGATGAATAGTAAGATGCATACAACAGTGCTATGCGTCATCCAAAAATGAGTTACCGTTTATGCCTAGAGCACACTCCACATTTAGTACAGGAGCTACATTAGCCTTCATTGCTAACGTACCTCTACAGGCTATCTGTTGAACAGTCAGAGTTCAGTGTACACTTTCACTCAACATTACTGTGTCGACACACAGGCAAGAAGTGACTTACAAGTGGGACAACAGTATTAATGCATTTATTTGCCTCTGTTCTTTCTACCTACCCACCACCGTCAGTTTGTACTGCTTGCTAGTCTATGCAAAGCATGTGATTCTAAGCAGATCTGCAAGCCCCGGAATACAAAAAATACATGCATGTGACAGTCTTTCTGATGCTTGTATCTGCTTCGATTCATATGCACCCACCCTCCTCCCCTCTTTCGGAGTAGAAGATAACATAGCATGTGTCTACATGCATTATTCAATATACACTACTTGCACCCTCAGGTCAGATCAAAACACACTGAGTACTTTGATGCATGAAGGATCACTTGTATGGTTTAAATCACAGTAGGGATAATATTACATACACGCTCTGTCGACGTTCCTTTTCAAAATCGAAAATAAGTCATGTTATACTCTGTAGCAACCACTAGATCTTTGACAATGCAAAGCATGTGAATCTAAGCAGATGCAAACTTCAGAAAGACAATTTCAGGTATGTAATGTTTTTCATATACAGTCACGATAGGTTCTAAGAATGCATTCAGTTAAATAAACAAAGGAGGTAAATAAAGTGATGCAGTAAAGATGAGCCACAAGTGATATTCCCTAGCTTCAGCAGTCCAATCCTTAAGAAGAATGGGACGTTGTGCCCAAACTTGTCAGTGCTTCTTCCCAGAACGATCTATAGCATCTAAGTTATTAATTTTGGTGATTATTCAAAAGAAGAGATCCAACAAAGTTACTAGATAAGTAAAATGTGTTCTTATCTTTCAGTTTGTACTACTCCGGTTAGATGACCAAAAGCCAGTGGATGTCAGAATCTGAGAAGTTTGATTCTCTTCTCACCTGTTTGATTTTGGTAGACTTCTTCTTAGCAGGAGTCTTCGCTTTCTTTTTTGTAGACCGGGACTCGTGGAGATATGGACGAGCCTCCCCTGACGCCACCCTGCTGGTAGGAACCAACCAGGCGATCACCGAGGGCAATTACCCAGACAGGAGAAGCGTCCGGGAAGTCCGCGCAGTCTTGATCCAGGGAAGGATATCCAGGAGAGGAAAATCCAGAAGTCCAGGAAGAAACAATATCAAGTGCAAACGGGAGACCCGCGCCGTCAGGAATGACTGAAAGTTCGAGTCCAGCAGTTCAAGAGAAAACTAGCAGTACAGGAGCGAGGAAGAAGCAAAGAGAGGAAGGCAAGGAGACAGCACGTAGAACAAGCAAAGGAGCAGAGGTAGCGGCGCAACCTAGGGGCGGCGCAACAGAAAGGCAAGGAAGGAAACGCAAGTAAGCGCTGAGCACGGCAAACCACACCGAGCGTTGAGACACGCCGAACACATGTTTCAAAGCTGCTTAAATGATGACGATGTCAACAAAGGCCGACTGCTAGAGCGTGCTTGTTTCTTCTATGCAGTGGCCATGATTGAAGTAGAAATGGACACTGCTAATCGCCGACGAATCCTCCAGGCTGAAAGGAATGGACGACCACGTTGAATCATGACACTGGAATGGAATGTTAGGATACAAAGGGACCGGTTCCCTATGCTATCCTATGGAAGATGTGGGGCGACAAATGCTTTGCATTTATTTACTCCCCTGACTCTGATATTTGCAGATGACTTGATCGGGTGGGGGTTGCTGGAGAATTGCTGTTGGTTCCAGTGAGAGGTGCCCAGGAGCTGCGGGTGCAAGGATTCTTAAGGTGAGGTCCAGATGGAAGATGCAACACCTTGCAATGAATAAATGCAAGATTCTCCAATGCAGGCCTCTTCAGGACGCTTCACAGGATGGGGGAAAGCGAGTTCCAGCAACAGCCACTGCACACAGATGACGGCAGGTGTCCTTCCAGTCACTGTTGAAGAAGCTTCTCCAGTACAGACTCCCTTGAGGCTTGGATTTGCAGGGAAGGCGACTTGTACCGCAAGGTGTCAACCACGAAAGTGCCAGGCGCAACCGCAGATCGGTGACTCTTCTGGCAAGGTAGCCCACGTGAGAGCTGGTCAGTCCACTGGGTGGTGCTGAGACACTTAAGAAGACTCAGGACAGCTGGATCCCAGAGAAGGCATTGAGACTGGTTGGTCCCACTAGTCCCAAGGCCTGAAGCACGGCTTGTTTTTTTAGTTTTTATTTTAGAGATCAAGTACCCAACAGGGTTCACCGGGCCAGACACAGGACTGGATGCCGGATCTTTTGGTGTCTTAGAATGTTCAATCAGCTGTGCATCTACAAGGGATTCTTGACTCAAACGCGGATTTGAAGAAATGGCTCCGGGAGTCCCCTTCTTATTCGAACTGCAACCTGGAAGCAAGCATAAATCCACCAATGTTAAGGATCTGCAACATTCAGCAGCCAGTAGTTGTCCAATGAAGGAAACTACTGGTTTCACGCGTGCCCCACACCTAGACATTCTGGCTCCACAGATGTGGAATGGGATTAGACCGTCCCACCCACTTCCTGGGTGTCACACTCACAAAGGCAGCGCTAGCCTGCGAAAGCAGCACGTTTGCCTGCCAAGTGCATGACCTTGTATGGGATTTCTTGACCTGGAAAGGCAACTACTGTATGTCCAAAGAACAAGCAAATATCTCGTGGTGGCCGTTTTAGGGCACTTTCCATGTTTAGTAGCCATTCACGGTAAATGCCACCAGCTTGTGCAAGTGTAAAAAACGAGGGTTATACAAAAGTATCACCATTGCATTGTAAGATGCTGTGTGCAATGTTTTAAAATCATATTTGATACCTGTTAATCCTCCTTAATGTCAACAATTCATGTTCATGAATCTGGAATGCATATTCTTCCTGGCAAGCTGTTGTCAAAGCTATCTTGTCAAAGGAAAGTAAACATTTTTCTGATGCTTGTTAGTCTGCTTAAAATCACATGCTGTGCATATGGTCTGACATCCAGTGGTAACCGCGGAGTATTGCATCCTATCTTTCGGGGACCGAAAGGGGATGCTGGCATAGGCATGTCTGTAACACTATCCCTATCGTGACTTGTAGTACCCAAAATCCCTGACGCGCAGAGGTCCCTCAGATTGTTTTTTCCACCCAGATAACTGGTCGCCCTATAGCGGAGCTCTTACTAGAGACATTGTTTATTTTACCAAATTGTCGGTTTATTCCCCGTTAAGTCACTTCGCCAATAAGAACATCTTCGACGAAGAATACGGGGGGGATCGTCTACGTCTGTGGATTTCGGTGCCTAAGATCTGGCCGCTGGATTTTTCCACATGGTCGGGCCCTCTGGCCGACCTATACATTAGGGAGAGTGTGGTCGGGGTGGCCATATTGTTTAGTATGTCTTTCCTCCTTTCCCTTCTTTTCGCTTTCGGTCTGGTCATCCGTCCCTTTTGCTATGGAAAGGACTCCTTTTCGATTCTGCCATAAGTGTAGGGTCAGATATCCTTGTAAGGATGAACACAGGACGTGTAACACCTGTCTCCCCCTAGAGCACGACGAGAAGCGGTGTGCGGCATGCAAACTCCTTCAGCCCAAGACCCTTAAGGTGCGCTGTGTAAAGCGGTGGGCCGCATACGGCATGTCATGCGTGGAGCCTCTGTCTCCCACTGCCACGCCAGCTGAAAGTGACAGGGGTACTTTGGATGACCAAACTTCCAACACGGATGTTATAGACCTTGAGGCGGACACTTCTAGGTCCGCCACGCCTGTCCCCAAACCTTCCAGGCTCGACTCTGGTCTTGCTACAGGGACTAAACCCGGCGACAGGGGCGTACAAGCGCATCGCACTAAGCACACAACCCCTACGCCAATTTCGACGCCTTCATCGAAGAAGGTGAAAGCGCCTACGGGGCCGCCGAAAACTTCGCCGGTTCCCTCGGATCATTCAGATCCAAAGCCTTCCCTGCATCCGCAGCAGCGTATTGCGACTGGGCAATCAAAACAAACCAAGGGCGCCACTCCTGAATCTACACGCGTCGAAGTTCGGGAGCCCGACACTTCGGCGATTTCCAAGGCCTCAGTAGGCCCGAAAACTACGGATAGGCCTCTACCCGGAAAACCGACCGCTAGGCCTCCTGGTGCCACGGACAGTATTTCTACTGCCGACAAATCATCGGAGCCTTTGTCTCACAACTATTCGGTGACTATCCAAAGTAGCATCGGAAAAATCGCAGCGGCGGTGGGCCTTATTCCGGTTCCGCCTAAAGTGATGGGCCAAGCCGCGGAAAAGATTTCGGTGGATTTGGGCCCCGATTCCGATGACACTTGCGTAGATAGCCAAGAGCCTCTCTCTGACACCCTGGGAGGTTCCTAACGACGCCACAGTGCAGATAATGTCGTTTTTCCTCGCGTAGGCCAGTTTGGGTCCTCTAAATGGACTACAGAAATGTTTCAGAGTTATATGGATCGGCTGGAGCAGATTATGGGTTCTTCTGATCATCCTCGCCCGAAAAGGGCTCAGGTAGATCCTAACCCCCCAATGCAAGAAATCCAGTCTCATGTTTTCCAAAAAGAAGATGTGGTCCATATGGACACATAGAGACATCTATAATGAAGATGAAGATTCTTTTCGAAGGGATTGTGTCCTCCTACGTATTCCTTATCTTTGATAATACGTTTCCAGCTTGCTGGCCTCGGAATTTTTTTCTGTAGAGGGCGCTGCGCGTCGACGTCCGCCGAGTCGATGTCCCTCGACGGCCACCGTATCGGCGCCGACGTCACCATGCCCATAAATAGACATGCGCTGCGTCCGTTGCTCAGTTCCGTTTTTCCGCGCTTCGTGGGGCCTCGGAACGTCGTTGCTCAGTTCAGTCAGGTTTATCTATTTCGACGAATATTCCTTATCGTTCTCGATGGCTTCTTCATCAGAACCGACGACGCCGCAATCCGGCTTCAAGAAATGTCGAGACTGCGGTAAAAAAATGTCAATAACGGATCCACACAGGGTCTGTTTATGGTGCTTGGGGTCCGAGCACCATTGTTCGGAGTGTGAGGACTGCATGTCCATGACGGCAAAAGCCCTGAAGGAGCGAAAGGGGCAGCTCGAGAGAGGTAAGTCAGCCAAATCCTCCTCGAAGGTTTCGTCGGCTGAGTCGAGGCATTAGTCTCCTCGCCGTCGAAAACACTCCCATTCTAGATCTCGAAGCAGCTCCCACCATTCATCGAGATCTAGACACTCAAAAAAGAGACGTCGAAGGTCCCATTCCTCGTCTTCGGTGTCCCCAGAAAGAGTTTCCTGTCCCACCAAACAGTTCTCAAGCTGAGTGGGAGGAATTCAGAAAGAAAATGTTAAGCGTCTTCGAGAACGCGGCTTCGACCCCCTCGAAGATAGCTGAGGGTGATACCCTGGGTGAAAAACCCAAAAAATCTAAACGCCGCGAGTCGCAGCACCCGGCGAAACATTCCCACCGAGAGTGCCATGAGCCATCGGGTAAGAAGGCACCGTCTTCGCCGTCGTCGAAGGTTCCTTCGACACACTGGTCGGCGCCATCGACGCCGTTGTCGAAGGGTTCCTCGATTCATCGGTCGATCGACTCGACGCCATCGTCGACGCCGATGAAAGAGGACCAAGGCTCCACAGCCAACGGTGTTTTCAAGGGCCTCCGGCACGACGCCGAGACCGTCGTCGATGCCCTCGAGTAGGATCCCGAGTTCTTCGAGACCCCTTCCAGTTTTTTCGGCGCCTTCGAAGCCGGTTACATCGGCGTCGACGACTTCGACATTTTCTTGTCCAATAACGACGAGTTTGGCTCCTTCGGCCCTAGAGGTGGGCTTTACTCCATTTCAGAGATCAGAATACCCTGGTCTTTCTTCAATTTATGAAGAAAGGGAAGACTCTGACCAGGAAATATTTGGTTTACAGGGATCCACACTGCCTGCTGCAGAGGATTTCACCTCTGAAGAAAGAAGGCTGAAGGAACTACAGGAGTCACTTCATGAGGCAAGTGGACTTGACACTTCCCCAGAAGTGGAATTTGTAAAGCCAGACCCAGGGGAACATGCCAAAACACCATATAGAACCCTGATGGCAAGAAAAATTGAGTTTATGGGTTGGTCTGCGCCTTAACCTGTTTTCCAACAGGATGATCTAATGGATATATTGGACAAAGGCCCACAGGAGGACCCGGTGGTCCCCTTCCATGCAGCCCTACAAAGAAAAATTGGATCCAATTGGGAAACTCCGGAAGTTATCCCAGCAGTCAATAAAAGATTGTCGACAAAGTATAGGGTAGCGGCTGCTGACCCTGAATACCTGTCAAAACACCCGACCCCAGAGAGCCTGGTGGTTCAAGCGGCAACTTCATCCAGCAGTAGGACTGCTTACCCTACTGTCCCACAGGATAGGGATGACAAGAGGTACGACTCTATGGCAAAGAAAGTCTTCTCTGCCTGTAGTATGGCATTGAAGTCCATCAACGCCACCTGTACGCTCGCCAGGTTCAGTCACACACTATGGGAGTGTGCTTCATCAGCGGCTGACTGCATACCCGATGGAGAGGAGAAGGAAGCCTTCCTTAACATCATTAAAGATGGCAAAGATGCCATGTGCGAATCACTTCAAACGGGCATCGATTACGCTGACAGTATCAGCAGGGCCATGGCGGCAAGTACAACAATCCGCAGGCATGCGTGGTTGTGAAAGTCGGGCTTTGCCCCTGATGTACAGGCCTGACTTTTGAATATGCCCTTTGATGGCTCGTCATTATTCGGGAAAAAGGCTGATGAGTCTGGAAAAGTTACAGACTTCTAAAGCAGCAGCAAAATCCTTAGGAGCTGCTATCCGCCAAACTCCTTTTCGCCCCTCAGGAACCTCTGGGAGAGGAAAGTCCTTTCGCTATTATTCCGCATTCGGAAAAGGCAGAGGACAGCCGGCTCAAAGAGGCCAAAGGAGATCCACCCGAGGTGGACAGGTCGAAGGTACTAAGACCGCAGCAAGTGCCTCTTTACCCACGGCATCTGCATCAGCTGCCCCCAAACCACTCTGAGGCTTTCACACACAAGACACCTGTAGGGGGCAGGTTAACTCACCATCTGACGGAATGGCAGGCTATAACGTCAGATGCTTGGGCGTTGGAGACAGTTGCCCAAGGTTACTGCCTACCCTTTCTACACATCCCTCAGTCATCCACCGGGGAACAGCTCCCTAAAAGTTCCAGATCCGCTCCTCTTGCAGGAAATTATGGACCTGCTAGAGAAAGGTGCCATAGAACCGGTACCTTTAGCGGACAGGAACAAGGGCTGGTACTCACCTCCCTTCCCCATTCCCCCCCCCCCCCTACTTTCTCATACCAAAGAAGGACGGAGGACTGAGACCCATCCTGGACTTACGAGAATTGAACAAGTTCCTCAGGAAGGACAAGTTCAAGATGGTAATTCTCTCTCAGATCCTTCAGGCCCTCCAGCTCCAGGACTGGCTGGTATCGCTGGACCTTCAGGATGCTTATTTCCATGTGCCAATCCATCTCAAGCACAGGAAATAACTAAGGTTCGCAATTGGCAACTCTCATTATCAATTTCGAGTTCTGCCATTTGGGCTGACCTCCGCCCCGAGGGTCTTCACCAAGCTGATGTCGGTAGTGGCGGCGAATCTAAGGAGGGAAGGGATCCACGTCTATCCCTACCTGGACGATTGGCTGATCGGGGCCGTATCTTCGGAACAGGCCCAGACCCAGCTAGATTATGTCTGCCTCTTCCTTCACAGACTGGGCTTCTCCCTCAATTTAAAGAAGTCACAGATGATACCATCTCAGAGACTCCAGTTCATTGGAGCGGTCCTGGACACTTCCCTGGGAAAAGCCTTGCCACCAGAGGTGAGAGCTCGAGATATTCTACAGATGGTCACCAAGTTTCAAAATGCCCAGCGTCTCCCAGCCTTCGACTTTTTGAGGTTGCTAGGCCTCATGGCATCATGCATCTTCCTTGTGCCAGAGGCTCGCTTGAGAATGAGATCTCTTCAGTGGGCACTGAGAAGTCAGTGGTCACAATTCTCAGGGAGAATGACAGACCTCCTCCGGATTCCGGACAAGGTAGCCCACGACCTTCAATGGTGAGCCTATCCAGAGAACATCTTGAAAGGAGAACTGTTTTGGCAACCATGGCCGGAGATAACAGTTTTCACAGACGCCTCGCTCACAGAGTGGTGAGCCCATGCCAACGACTTGACCATCAGCGGTCGTTGGTCTCCATCGGAGTCCAGACTACATATCAACCTATTAGAGCTGAGAGCGATCAGACTAGCGCAGAAAGCTTTCCTGCCATCAGTACAGGGGAGAAATGTCCTGATAATGACGGACAACACGGTGGCCATGCACTACCTCAACAAAAGAGGCGGCGTAGGATCACTGCCGCTGTGCAGAGAGGCAACGCAGCTCTGGTTTTGGGCAATTCGGAAAGGAATCTCTCTGTCAGCAGTCCAACTAGCCAGAGAAGAATTTGACAGTGGACGCTCTGAGCAGGCAGAGCACAGTCTCCCACGAGTGGGAGCTAGCTCAGGAAGTCCTTCAAGAGATCTTAGCCCTTTGGTGAACCCCTGAGGTGGATCTGTTCGCCACAGGCACCAACAGGAAGTGCGATCTGTTCTGTTCAAGGGAATTTCCCCCGAGGTGAGCTCTAGGAGATGCGTTCGTAGTGGACTGGGAGTTTCCACTCCTTTACGCATTCCCACCAGTCCCTGTTATTCCTCAAATGATCAGGAGGTTGAGAAGATTCCGGAAAACCATGATCCTAATTGCCCCGGATTGGGCCAGGAGAACGTGGTACCTGGACCTTCTAGATATGTCCATCTGTCCTCCAATTCGTCTTCCACTCAAAGAGAATCTTCTCTCGCAGAAGGGGAGGTCAGGTTCGCCATCCAGACACCAGAACCCTCAACCTTCACGCTTGGCTTCTGAAAGATTGAGGTACAAGGATTGGGATCTCCCTGATGACGTCATGGAGGTGTTACTTTCGGCCAGAAGACCGGCAACAAAGTCTTTATGCCGCTGCCGTTGGAACACGTTTTGCAGCTGGTGTAGGGAAGAGAATATCGACCCTTTTTCATGCGGTACACCAACAGTGTTATCGTTTCTACTCTACTTGGCAAACTCAGGCCTTCAAGTTGGCACTGTAAAAGGCTATCTCGCAGCGCTTTCTGTCTTCAAGCGCACTGCGGAGGAACCATCGTATTTCAAAATTCCTCTAGTGGTACAATTTCTCAAGGGTCTAACTAATGTTTACCCTCCAAAACCATTCCAGGTTCCATTATGGGACTTAAATTTAGTCTTAAACTTCTTAATGGGCACACCTTTCGAACCACTCCATTCTTGTTCGTTAAGATTCCTTACCCTTAAAACTGTTTTATTAATAGCACTTACATTTGCTAGAAGGGTGAGCGAATTACAAGCTCTTTCTTGTAAACCCCCACATACAATCTTCCACAAGGACAAAGTTGTCCTACAGGTGAAGCCTAATTTCCTCCCAAAGGTGGTTTCTGAATTCCATATTACTCAGAAAATTACCTTGCCTTCATTCTACCCTCCTCCCCATCTGGGGAAAGAGGAGGAAAAGCTACATAGGCTGGACCCTAGGTGAGCTCTCAGCTTTTACATCAGCAGAATGGCTAGGATCAGGCAAGCAGACCAACTGTTTGTAGGATACTCGGGTCACAAGTTGGGACTACCCATAACAAAACAAACCATCTCCAGGTGGATTATTTTGGCCATCCTGGAATGTTATAGACTAGCAGGGAAAGAGCCACCCCAAAATCTCAGGGCTCATTCAACCAGGGGTATCGCAGCCTCTTCGGCTCACCAGAGAGGGGTACCGGTCCGGGACATATGTGCGGCTGCCACATGGTCGTCCGCACATACATTCACAAAATTTTACAATCTGGATTGCTCCACTGCTCAAGAGACCAGATTTGGCAAGGCCGTATTACATTCGGTCCATCCCTAAAGGGATACATAACACTATCACTCCCTCCTCCAATTACATACCACTGCTATGGGAGTCTATCAAAGATAAGGAATATGTCAGAGGACACAATCCCTTCGAAGAACAAGTCACTTCTTACCTGGTAACGTTCTTTCGACGGGATATTCCTTATCGCCCCTCCCATCCATCCCCGCAGTAATACTTCCCTTGTGGTTGCAACTTTCGCTCTTTCAAGGTTACTAACTGATTCAGGCATGTCTTTTCTTATGCTACAAAACGTAACTGAGCAACGGACGCAGCGCGTGTCTATTTATGGGCATGGTGACGTCGGCGCTGATACGGTGGCCGTCGAGGGACATCGACTCGGCGGACGTCGACGCGCAGCGCCCTCTACAGAAAAAATTTCCGAGGCCAGCAAGCTGGAAACGTATTATCAAAGATAAGGAATACGTCGGAGGAACATCCCATCGAAAGAGCGTTACCAGGTAAGAAGTAACTTGTTCTTCTCGAAAATTATGAGGAAGATCAACAGGATACGACGGACAACTGGGAGGAAACCCAGCAGGAATGTCAAGACCCTTGGACACAACAAGATCAGAAAACTGATATTTTGTGCTTAGACTCTCCTCCATCCACCCCAGCTCGCCAGGCCTCCCCTGTGGATGACCAAATGGCTTTCAACTCCATGTTGAAAAAAGCACCTGAATACTTCAAAATTGCTACTCAAGAGGCAGTACCTGAGCAGGATTTCGTGGAGGGCATTATTAAGGAAAAACCTCCGGCGAGTCAATCCATCCACCTCCTTAACTCTGTTAAGAGACGGGTAGCTCCCTCGTTGGTCACACCTGCTCAGACACGAGCTGTGAACCTGAGAGTCGAAAAATTATTTCGGCTTTCTCCCTCTGTATATAAGGGCACGCCATCCCAGACTCACTAGTAGTGACTACCACTCGAAAGAGGGCAGGGGTACCCCTTGCCACGGGAGAATCACCACCGGACAAGCAGTCTAAAAGGTTGTATGCCCTGGGCAAACTTGTCACATCAGCAGCTGCATACACCATTTGGGTTGCTAATAATACTCCGCTATTAGCAAGCTGTGCTGATGCCCAATGGAACCTACTCCAAGAAGGCCTCCAGGAGGTTCCTGAACCCGCCAGGACAAAGCTTTTTGCCATTGTTGCAGAGGGAAGACTTGTTAACCAGAATGTGTTGAAGAACACCCTGGACACTGCAGAAACAGCAGGCAGGTCTCTTGCACAAGGGACTCTTCTGAAAAGACACGCATGGCTGCGTACATCGGGATTTAGACCTGAGACTCGAGCCTCCCTCATTAATAAACCCATTGAGGAGACTAACGTCTTCGGGAAAGCAGTGGATGAAGCGTTGGAGACAGCCGAGAAGGAGCATGAGACTATAAGGTCTCTGTACCAAATTACACAGAAACCCTCATCCCAGAGGGGTAATGACTTTCGGCGGTCCTTTCGAGGACAAGCCTGTGCTGGTCAAAACAGCTACGGCACGGGTAACTTCAACACAAATCAAACATCTAGAAGCCCCACTTAGTACCCCTCAAGAGGTCAGAAATGCGGCAAAGGTAGAGGCAGAGGCCCCAATCCCAGAGGAGCCACAGCATCTGGTCAGAAATGACCACCAAGTCCAGGTCCCCTCCCATGTCTCACCGGTCGGGGGGCGATTAACATCTTTCCTCAAGGCATGGGAGGGGATAACTTCCGACCAGTGGGTCTTAAAGACGGTTGCCCACGGTTATTGCGTGGAATTCGCCCCACCTCCACAGTTCAGACCACCGCGCTCACGGCGCCTTTCACCAGACCATCTTGGAGATCCTGGACCAAGAGGTGGAAGCACTGCTGGGAAAGGACGCCATAGAAGCCGTCCCCATTCTTCAGGTAAATAAAAGGTATTTATTCAGTGTACTTCCTTGTACCCAAAAAGGATCTCAACATGCATCCTGTTCTAGATCTGCACCCAGCGAACAAGTCTATAAAACTCCAGAAGTTTCGCATGATAACACCGCAGGAGGTTATCCCATTGCTGAAACAGGTGGACTTCATGGCAACATTGGAAATGAAAGATGCATACTTTCATATTTCAATGTTGCCAGCGCACAGAAAATACCTAAGGTTCATGATCCAGGACAAACGCTACCAATTCAAGGTACTCCCCTTCGGCATCGCCTCAGCGCCAAGGGTGTTTACCAAAGTCTTGGCAGTGACAGCAGCACTATCAGTCCCAGTTTACCCTTACCTCGACAACTGGCTCATTACGGGTGACTCGTTCGACACTTGTTTTTCGAACACCCAAAAAAACATAGATCTCCGCTTCAGCCTGGGTTTTTCAATCAACAAAAAGAAATCCAGCTTAGTCCCCAGCCAAGTAAAACAATTTCTGAGAGCGCTAATTCGGACGGAAGACAGTCTTGTCTTCCCCTCCAGCGAGAGGGTTCAGAACATGCTCTCTCAGGTTCCTCAATATGTAGCCAGTCGGGAGGTGACGGTACGCAAAGCCATGCGTTTGCTAGGGATGATGGAATCATGTATATACTTGGTTCCCCACGCACGGCTGCGCATGCGTCTCATGCAAGAGTGGCTCAACATCCAGTGGTGTCAGGCTAGCGGACAATGGGAAGATCTGGTAGTTGTCTCGCCAGCCCTCGTTCTCTCGCTGCAGTGGTGGTCAAGAGAAAACCTCTTGAAGGGGAAGACCTTCACCACCCCTGCAGTGGAAGCCACTCTCACTACATACGCATCTCTCGGGTTGGGGGCTCACCTGCTTCAGCAGACAGCACACGGAGTGTGGTCCCCTCAAGTAGCGTCCAACCATATGCACTTACTGGATCTATTAGCAGTGTTCAAAGCATTGAAAGCCTTTCAGATGCAACTGCAAGGGAAGACCGTGCTGATCCTAACCAACAGCACTACAGCAATGTATTGCCTGAACAAACGGGTGGGCACTCACTCTCCAGGGCTATCCAAGCTGCCCCAAAACATTTGGATACGGGCTCTCAAACACAAGATGTTTTTGTTGTCCCAACATGTTCCAGGGGAACTCCATCTTCTGGCAGACGTACTCAGCAGAGATTTTCCTCCGCCAGAAGAATATGAATGGCGACTGCACAAAGACATTGTGTCCAACGTCTTCGCAGAATGGGGTTTCCAGAGATCGACCTGTTCACTAATCGGGAGAACGCCCAATGCCAAGACTATGTCTCCAGGTACCCCCAGAACTGATCCAAGGGGAACGTTCTCTGGATAACTTGGTCGGGAAATTTGTCTACTCTTCCCCTTCTCAACAAGATAGTGCACAAGATGCGCCAGGAACCAGTTACCATGATACTGGTGGCCCCCATGTGGGCCGGCCAATCCTGGTTCGCGCACCTGATGGAAATGTCCCTCTCCCCACCAGTCAAGATGCCCTGCCTGTACAACATGTCTCAGGACGGGGGTCGGGACCCTACACACATGCCCACAAACTCTGAATTTAGCAGCCTGGCTCCTGAGATCATAGAGTTTGGACACCAGCAACTCCCTCAGAGATGCATGGGCATACTCAGGGAAGTGAGAAAACCTAATGCACGTTATTGCTATGCCAGCAAATGGAAACGTTTTGTCATCTGGTGCAATTCCAAGGGCGTCAATCCCATTGATTGCTCACCCTCACACATTGTGTTGTATCTAACCCACCTGTTTGACTCTGGGTTAGTCTTCAAATCCCTAAAGGTTCATCTGGCTGCTCTGTCAGCCTACACCACATCGCAGCAAAAGGTATCGTGGTGGAAGATACCTGTGATTAAAGCCTTCATGGAAGGGGTTAAGGGGATTTATCCTCCCATCTCTCACCCAGCCCCTGGGTGGGATCTGAATGTGGTTTTAACCAGGCTCATGGAAACTCCTTTTGAGCCTATGCATAATGCAAGTCTGAAAGACCGGACCTATGAGACAGCCTTCCTAGTGGCTATCACTTCTATCAGAAGGGTTAGCGAACTACAGGCTCTTTCTGTTTTAGACCCCTTTGTGACAGTCCAGAAAGATAAGGTACTTCTGCGCACACATCCCAGGTGTGTGCCTAAATTCATTTTGAAGTTCCATGTGAACCAGTCAATCGAACTACCCATTTTCTTCCAGAACCCTACTAACATGGCCAAAAGAAGCCTTCACACACTAGACGTGCGCAGGGCAGTCACGTTTTATCGGAAAAGAACTAAACCACTAAGGAAGAATAAACCATTCTTCCTTTCAGTGGCAGCTGGTAGAGAAGGGGCTCCTGTCTCTTAATACGCTATCTCAAGGTGGATTGTCAAATGCATCACTGTTACACTCTTGCTAAGAGAGAACTGCCCTTCAAGCCTAGAACACACTCTACTCGAGGCACTTGGGCATCCATAGCATTTGCAGAGAGGCAACCTGGAGTTCTGTACACAACTTTACAAAACACTATTGCCTAGACAGTCATTCTAGGTCTGATTCTCAGGTGGGACAAGCAGTACTAAGACATCTTTTCTCTACTGTTCCTTCTCACAACCCATCTCAACTCCGGGTACTGCTCGCTAGTCAATGCACAGCATGTGATTCTAAGCAGATTAACAAGCATCAGAAGACCTGCATTACTCACCGTAATGGCATTTCTGGTGATTGTATCTGCTTAGATTCAAATGCGCCCCCCTACCTCTCCGCTCGGGGTGGAAGGAACATAGACTTCTTACTACCTTCTCTCTTTATGTACTCACTCACTATAACCTTGGGCTCCCTCATGGCAGAAAAAATACAATCTGAGGGACCTCGGCGTGTGAGGGATTTTGGGTACTACACACGTCATGATAAGGATAGTGTTACAGACACGCCTATGCCGACGTCCCCTTTCGGTCCCCGAAAGACGAGATGCAATACTCCGCGGTTACCACTGATGTCAACCATATGCACAGCATGTGAATCTAAGCAAATACAATCATCAGAAATGCTATTACGGTGAGTAATGCATGTAATTCTTTTTAATGAAGTCCTCTGTTTTTCTTGTGATGCCTAATATTTAAGGTGGCTCTGATGATTCAGAAATAACATTAGTATCATCTCTTTAATTTACTGAAGTGCAAGGTCCCAGAGGACAGACTGTTATTGATACTGTGTCTTATACAGGAGGAAGACCTGCATTAAAACATCTTTGATTTAGGAAATCATTAATGCCATCACTCCTACTGGTGTTGGTTTGATTAATACATACGCTTGTAAAGGTGGAGTTTAATAAATACTTTCTTTGGTTCCTTACAGTGGAAGGTGGCTGAGGTTGTTCTGGAAGTCTTTCATAAACTGTTACAAGAGTATGAACCTCAACCTGAAGACTTTGTGGACCAGTTGGTGGAGATACAAGGTACATTGCAGCACTGCCCAGCAAACCTCTCCCCCACTCATTGTGTACTGTGGTAGATCAGAATCCAGGAGACTGACGAGGTTGCACTGTGACTGACTTTGTTACTAGCTGTTAAATGTATTTGCACCCTGGAAAGGCGTTCTGACGAATCAGAAACAGCCTTTCTCGGGCACGGTCCTGCCTTCACTGCTGGTGGTGCTGAAAAAAAAGTGAATAAAATGGCCGCTGCCGTTAAAATGGAAGAGGGGCTTGGTCACTTTTCGGATACGGCTGCCATTTTTTAACATGTTTTCAATGGCTGTCGTCAACCGAAAAGGGACCTAGTCTCTCTTTTTCTTTGACGGGAGACACCCTTGTGCAGAGCGCATCTCCCGTTAGATTAAAAAAAAAGAAAATGATCTGCACCCCGTGAAAGTTATTTCTGATTGTTAATCTGCTTAGAATCACATACTGTGCATATGGACCGACATCAAGTGGTAACCGCAGAGTATTGCATCTTGTCTTTCGAGAATCGAAAGGGGATGTTGACATGGGCATGCCTGTAACACTCTAACGTGACATGTAGTGTACCCAAGATCCCTGACGCATCGAGGTCCCTCAGATTGTTTTTTGTCCACCCACCATACTGGTTTCCTTGATGCGGAGCTCGTCCAAGAAATTGCCTATTGTCCCCTCAACCTTTGAATAGTTATAAAATAATCAGATCACCCTATCTGCCCCTTATTTTGATGGCTGTTCCAGCTCTCTGACGAAGACCTTCAGAACTTGGACGGACGGTGATCCAGTCGGCGCTGCCGACCACGTGGCTGGGCCTTCCGCCGGCCTACACAGTAGGGAGAGTGGGGTCGGGGTGGTCATTTCTATACAAACTGAGAATGCCTTTCCCTTCGTCACTCTACCCATCCTCGGCTATGGAGAGGACTCCATTTAGGTTTTGCCCCATTTGTAAGAGCAAATTTCCTTGGAAAGATGAGCACAGACCGTGTAACCGGTGCTTGCCCCTCGATCACAAAGAGGAAGGATGCGCGGCTTGAAAGCTCCTCCGTCCTAAGACATTAAAGGAGTGTAGAGTCAAACGGTGGGCGGCCTACGGTATGTCGAATGCCGAGTTTTCTCCCGCTGCCGCAGCCACCGAATGTGATGACGGCGAGAGTGACAATCAGACCTCCGAACCGGAGGTCGTTGACCTTTTGACGGAACGCTCGCGTTCCACATCGTCTATCCCCGGCCCCGCTAAGCACGGCTTAGGCACTGCTATGGGGAGGTCACACCCCGGCGAAAAAGACAAACATGTACACGGCAATAAACACACAACCCCAAGCCAATCTTCGGCCAAGTCGAAGAAGACTACAGCTCCAACGGGTACACCGGAAACTCCAGCGGCACCCGCCGACCGTCAGGATCGGCAGCCCTTGCCACATACGCGCCTAGCGAGAGGGCCATCTAAAACAAAGCGCGCTACCCCTAAAATTGCAGGTTCCGTCGAGACTCATCACAAGAAAGCGTCCAGCGACGATACGGTCTCCAGTTCCGCCGAAGACAGGGCCCTGGCACCGCCGAAAAAGGCAGCCGTTGAGGACAAGATCCCAGCTCTGCTGAAAGACTCCCTCGCAATCGCCAGCTGAAGCTACGCGCCTCCTCTCTACGGAGGATGTCGCGGACAGCCTAGCAAGGATTGTTTCCGCCGATTCACAGAGACGGCAGTCAAGGGATTCTTTGAGGCTTACGGAAAAGGCCAAGGATCCACCGAGATCCAGGGATAGCCTAAGGGGGAGTACCGGAACCCACCCATAAGTCGAAAGAGAGGCACAGGGATGTCTCACCTCTATCAGTCCCTCAAGAGGAGTTCTCTGAGGGCGAAGAAGGGTTATCTTCGACGTTGAGATATAAATCTAGACATTTTTTGACGGAAGAGCGTGTTCAGGACACCTTTCCACCTCTCGACCATTCTAGGTCTTCTGTTTGGACTAGAGAGAAATTTGAAAACTGCATGGAAAAGCTGGACAGGTTTGTTTCCCATTCAGAACAACCCACACCAAGGAGGCCAAGGGATGAGAGCCCTTTGGACCCTGTAGCAAAATTTCCAAGGCTTTTTGACCCCTCTTTAGAAGAGGATATTTACAACTATGACCTAACTGAAGAAGACATTCTTGCAGACACTCAGGATGAGGATCATTTCTCCAATCCTGAAGACATGCACAATCCCATTGAGGGCTGGGAGGAGAACCCGTATATGGGAGACCCTCAACCATGGCAGTCTCCAGAGCCACACGATCCGGTTGCCCTATCTTTGGACTCACCCCTCCCCAAACCACCCCCACTAGACAACCCGCGCCATAGGATGATCAATTGACGTTTAACATGTTGCGTAAAGCAGCTGAACACTTTAAGATTGCCACAGAGGAAGCAGTCCCTGAGCTGACTTTGTGGAGGACATCCTCAAGGAGAAGCCGCCGGCCAGCCTGGCTATTCCTCTCCTCAATTCAATTAAGAAATGTCTGGCTCCCTCCTTATCGACACCTGCTCTCACAAGAGGTGTTAACCAAAGAATAGAGAAACTCTTTCGTCCTTCTCCCTCTGACCCTCTGTTTATCAAAGGTCGCTCCACCCCAGACTCTCTGGTGGTGACTATCACCAGAAAAAGGGCAGGGGTCCCGTTGTCAACAGACGAGGCACCCCCTGATAAGGAAGGTAAAAGACTTTATGCCCTTGGGAAGAGAGTCACGACCGCAGCAGAGTTCGAACACATATTGCCAACGACACAATTTTATTGGCCAGTTACGTGGATGCACAATGGGCCTTACTACAAGAAGGCCTACAGGAGGTTCCCGAACCTCTACGAACCAGTCTCTTGACAACAGTCGCTGAGGGCAGGCAAGTGAACAAAGCATACTAAAGAACACTTTAGATTCTGCCGAGACAGCTGGTCGATCCCTAGCTCAGGGCACCCCCCTGAAGAGACATGCGTGGCTACGGAACTCTGGATTCAAGCCAGAGATGCAAGCTTTGCTTATAAATAAACCAGTGGAAGAATCCAACTTGTTTGGGAAGGCGGTCGACAAGGCCCTCGAGACCGCAAAAAAGGAGCATGACACCCTAAAAACTCTGGACCAAATTACACAGATACCCTCCACAAGACGAGGATCTGGGACCAGACGGCTTTTTCGTGGCTAACGCTTACCTCAACAACAATACTCCTCGGGAACCAATTGGAACTCTCCACAGGGACCCAGCGGATACACCACCCCGTATCCCCGAAGGGGTCAGTGTCGTGGAAAAGGAAGGGACCGGAACCCTATCCCCAGAGGTTCTCCGGCCTCAGGTTCAAAATGACCCAGGGATAACTACACACCAGTGTGCTAAAGACCATAGCCCACGGGTACTGTATACAGTTCAACAGGTCCCCAACATTCAGACCTCCACGAGCAAGACTGACACCAGACCATCTTCGCATACTTATTCAGGAAGTCGGGATTCTGCAAGAGAAAGGAGCCATAGAAATCGTACCTCTGTCACAGGTAAAATAAGGTATTTATTCAGTGTTCTTCCTTGTACCCAAAAAGGAGCTAACCATGCACCCTGTTTTAGATCTGCGCCCAGCGAACAATTTTGGAAAGCCACAAAAGTTCTGCATGGTCACTCTGCAGGAAGTAATTCCCCTGCTATCAAAGGGGGATTACATGGCAACATTGGAAATGAAAGATGCATTCTTTCATATTTCAATGTTGCCACCGCACAGAAAATACCTTCGATTTATGATACAAGACGAGCACTATAAGTTCAAGGTACTACCCTTCGGCATAGCATCTGCACCAGGGGTATTTACAAAGGTACTAACGGTGGCAGCAGCACATCTGCGCAGGCAATCCATCCCGGTCTATCCTTACCCCGACGACTGGGTCATAACAGGGGACTCTTACGAAACATGTGTATCAAATACCCAAAAGACGATACATCTTTCATTCAGTCTGGGATTCTCTATCAACGAGAAAAAATCCAGCCTAGACCCCAGTCAGGTGAAATAGTTCCTAGGGGCTCTAATTCGAACAAAGGACGGCCTCGTCTTCCCCTCCAATGAGAGGGTTCAAAACATGTTTCAAATCCCTCAGTATGTAGCCAGTCGAGAGGCGACGGTACACAAGGCCATACGACTGCTAGGAATGATGGCGTCATGTATCTACTTGGTTTTTCGCTTGCGCCCAATGCAAGAGTGGCTCAACAGCCAGTGGTGTCAGGCCAGCGGACAGTGGGACGATCTAGTGGTTGTCTCGCCGGGCCCTCGTTCTCTCGCTTGGGTGGTGACCGAGGGAGAACCTCTTGAAGGGAAAATCCTTCACCACCCCCGCAGTGGAAGCCACTCTAACTACAGTCGCGTCTCTCACAGGGTGGGGAGCTCACCTGCTTCAACAAACAGCGCACAGAGTTTGGTCGTCAGACATAGCATCCAATCACCTAAACCTGTTGAAACTGTTGGCAGGGTTCAAAGCACTAAAAGCTTTCCAAACGCAACTGCAGGGGAAGACGATCCTGATCCTCACAGAGAAGCACCACAGCCATGTACTATCTGAAAAAATAAGAGGGCACTCACTCTCCAGGGCTGTCCAAACTGTCCCAGAACATTTGGAAGTGGGCTCTCAAACGCAACATGTTCCTGTTATCACAACATGTTCCAGGGGAACTCAATCTTCTGGCAGATGTACTCAGAAGATACTTCCCATTGCCCATTGAGTACAAATGGTGATTAAACGTTTTCGCAGAATGGGGCTCCCCAGAGATGGATCTGTTTGCAACCTTGGAGAACGCTCAAAGCCAAGATTACGCCTCCAGGTACCCCCAGAACCGTTCCATGGGGAACGGACTCTGGATAACATGGTCAGGGAAATTTGTCTACGCTTGCCCCCCGCCTCCCTACTCCCCAACTCCCCTTCTCAAGAAGATAGTGCACAAGATGCACCAGGAACCAGTCACAATGATACTTGTGGCCCCCATGTGGGCCCGCCAACCCTGGTTCGCTCATCTGATGGAGATGTACCTATCTCCTCCAGTCAAGCTGCCTTGCCTGTACAACATGTTGTCGCAAGACAAAGGGGAGACGCTTCACCCGTGCCCGCAGACCTTGAACTTAGCGGCCTGGCACCTGTAGTCATAGAGTTTGGGCACCTGCAGCTCCCTCAGAGATGTATGGACATTCTCAGGGAGGCAAGAAAACCGAACACTAGATATTGCTTTTCCAGTAAATGGACACTGTTTGTCATCTGGTGCAACTCAAAGAGCATTAACCCGATTAACTTCTCTCCCACACACATTGTTTT
This sequence comes from Ambystoma mexicanum, assembly GCF_040938575.1. Classification (NCBI taxonomy): domain Eukaryota; kingdom Metazoa; phylum Chordata; class Amphibia; order Caudata; family Ambystomatidae; genus Ambystoma; species Ambystoma mexicanum. The sequence goes on along the minus strand of NC_090936.1, from coordinate 492,535,204 downwards.
GTACCTAACTCATCTACTTGACTCAGGCCTGGTCTTTAACTCCTTAAAGGTGCACTTAGCTGCGCTTTCAGCCTACACTACATCACAACAGTAAGTGTCATGGTGGAAGATACCAGTTATTAAAGCTTTCATGGAGGGACTGAAGAGAATTCACCCTCCCATTTCTAACCCGGATGGGACCTCACCATGGTGTTGACTAGGCTTATGGGGGCTCATTTCAAGCCCATGCACAAAGCAAATCCTAAAGACCTCACTTAGAAGACTGCTTTTTTGATAGCTGTTATCTCCATTAGGAGAGCAAGTGAACTACAAGCGCTCTAAATCTTAGATCTCTTTATAACAGTTCACAAAGACAAGGTGGTTCTGCACACTCACCCTAGGTTTGCGCCTAAATTAATTTCCAAGTTCCATGTGAACCAGTCGATAGAACTACCAACGTTCTTTCAAAATCCCTCAAGCCCTGGGAAACTAATCAGTTTTTCGTTTCAGTGGTGGCAGGAAGAGGAGGAGACGCTGTCTCCAAATCCACTATCTCTAGGTGGATTGTCAAAAGCATCACTCTCTGCTACAGTCTTGCTAAGAGAGAGCTGCCCTTCATGCCTAGAGCAAATTCCACTCGAGGCACTGGGGCGTCCATAGCATTCATTGCAAATGTTCCCCTTGTCCATTTGCAAAGCGGCAACCTGGAGTTCTGTACACACCTTTACGAAACACTATTGCCTAGACACTCATTCTAGGTCTGATTCCCAGGTGGGACGGGCAGTACGAAGACATCTTTTCACTACTGTTCCTTCTCACAACCCATCTCCAACTCCGGGTACTGCTCGCTAGTCAATGCACAGCATGTGAGTCTAAGCAGATTAACAAGCATCAGAAGACATGCATTACTTACCGTAAAAGCATTTCTGATGGTTGTATCTACTTAGATTCACATGCGCCCACCCTTCCTACCCTCTCGGATGGAAGAAACATAGACGTCTTACCACTGTTCTCTCTTTTCTATACTTGCTCACGATAGTCATAAGGCTCCCGCTCGGCAGAAAAAATACAATCAGAGGGATCTCAACGCATGAGGGATCTTGGGTACACGACACTACACGTCACGTTAGGGATAGTGTTAGACACGCCCATGTCAACGTCCCCTTTCGATTCTCAAAAGACAAGATGCAATACTCCGCGGTTACCACTGGATGTCGGACCATATGCACAGCATGTGAATCTAAGCAGATACCATAAAAGCATTTCTGATGGTTGGAAGTCCATAGCTTTAGTATCTTGGCCCTATTCTATAAAATAACTGTCCAAGGGTTCTTGTCAGGGAGGTTAACCTAGATTCTGTTCATACCATTTACAACAAAGCATTTAAATCAAACTGATACACACAGAACCCTCTGCTCTTGAATTGGACTGTTTTCTTACCCACAATCTGTTATGTTTCTCCTCCTAAGGCTCCCAGCCCTTGAGGCACTGTCAGTCCATTGGTCTGAATGATTTTTCAAATGCTCTCACTCCAGCACAGTTTGGTCAAGAGTCATGAATGTTTCATCTGGTTCTAATCCATCTGGTTTTAATCCTTTCCCCCCCCTTTGCTGTGAGTGTTCCAGGTATCATCTACCAGGAAGGTTTCGGGCATTCTCACCCTTGAAGCAGTTTTATGGCTGGTACCCTGTCTTGCGTTTCGGTTTCTCGCACCCTACAATAGGGTGTATTATCCCTCCCCTATCTTGGGGTTCTTCCTCTCTCACCCCTACCTTGGGGTTATGTGTTCTCTCACCCCGCCTTTCGGTTGTCATTCTCTCAACCTGCCTAGGAGTCTGGGTCACCTTCTTCTGGTTCCCCTGGACTACTGTGTACCTGTGCTTTCTTGGCAATGCTCTTCTGGAAAATTGGAGATTTCAGCCTCTGCTTCTCCGCTTCTGCAACAAATTTGTGCGGCTCTTTGTCGAGCATGTGTAGCTGGCTGGCTGTCTGCTTGACTCCTGGGCCTGCCTCTTGGCATGCTGATTGTTCAATGGTTTCGGGCATTTCATCTCAGCTGGGCCTTTCTGACTTCTGGTTTATCATGGGTCTCAACTTTCTGTGGCACAGCCGCCGTCGGTGTTAAAGATTTTCTTTTTGCAACTTCCCTTCATAGTCTTCTATGGAACCCATTCATTTTCTTTGTTTTAATATTGTCCTGACTTTTTGAAGGGAAGTAAAGTTTCCAGCTTCACTTCCCTTGCCTTTTGCCCATTTTATATGGGTGTACTGACTATTCTCCAGCATGGGGTCTGGCATGGATTCACATCCCTAAGCCCCTCCTCTGGCAGCCATCTTCAGATTTTGACTGCGCATTTCAGTGCTGGGAGTCCTCGGGTTTGCTCTCTGAGCTATTTGTATTTTTTTTTTGTGTTTTGGACAGAAAACACTTTTTTTGTTTCAATAAAGCCTGTATGCTCTTTGCTTCTCTTGCAGACAGGGGGGACCAGTTGTCGGCAAATGTATGCTCCCCTCACGGGCGAATATCATTGAAGATTCTAGAAGGCCATTGGTCCTACTTCGCGTCCTCTGACCATGACGGAGGAGGAGGAGGGAAGGTCCCTCTTCGGGCCCTGCGTGCTACGGAATGTGTTTGTGGAGGACAAGCACCTGCAATGCCTCTACTGCCTGCACCCGGACCACAAGGAAGTGGATTGCGAGATAAGCCTCAGGTTATCCAAGAAGACGACGGGCAGGCACAGTAGAAGGCGGCGTGGCTTAATGCCAAGGATCCTGACCCGTGCGCCTAGCGGGGTCATGCCTCAGCCAGTACCGGCCGGTCCAAGGAGCAGTCTTCTGTCCTTTTGAGGGTGCCTCATCCATGGGGGCGCAAGATAAGGCCAAGAGCCGCAAGTCTGAGTCCACTGGATTTGCTGCGAAAGCTGGTCCTAAGGTAATAGGGCGCAAACAACATCACCTTCCGCCCCCATTGCCAGCCGGCAATCAAGCTCCTCCTCAGAGGAAATCTACCCCGGCTAAACTAAGTGAGAAATCCAAGAAGTCGCGGACGGAGGAGAAGGCTGAACAGCGCAAGCAGGCTCAACCGGCACAGGCTAAGACCTCATTGACAGCATTGTTGACTGCTACCGCCACGAACGCTAAGGGGTCTGATCCTGCGAAGGTAGCACCCACAGCACAGAAGGTGTCCCTAGCCCCCCAGACGAGAGACCGTTGAGGAAGACGACAGCGACTAGGGCGCAGGGCCCAGTTTTCCTATTCGGCCTTCTCAGCTGAGGAACATTTCCTTGGATATTCTGTTGACCCGGCACACATTGGTGTCAGAGATCCAGATGAGGATGGCTCCGGCACCTGGGCTATCCCAGGTCCCCGATTAGCCATCGGCAAAGAAGAGGAAGCGTCATCTGATGCCCCCATTTCAGCCTCCACGTCGGGTCCCTTCTCCCCCAGCAGACCCAGACACGGGTACGGGAACTGATATGGCCACAGCAACAGACGAAATAGCAGCGGATGAATCTCCACATTTACATTCACCACATAGGGTGCCCCCACCAGATGAGTTGGCATTGTTCTACTCCATGATCTCCCGATCCTCCAAGCTTTTCCAGCTAGTGCCCGAGGAGACCAAGAAGGAGGGCCTCTTGTACCAGAGACACGAGGCCAAGAGGAAGACGTCATGGCGGTGTCCCTTCTGGACGACGTTCGGGAAGAGGGCCTGGCCCTCCCTTGCACAGTGCCAGCCAAAATGGATAGGCTGGAGAAGAAATTTCTGGTACCGGACTCCACACCTAAGTGCCTGAGGCCGCAGCCATTGCCGGATTCGGTGGTATCAGTGGCCGCGGGAAAACGGTTGGCCAACCCGTCCTCGTCTTCAGTCCCTCCGGACGGCAAGGTGAAGAGGATAGACGCCATGGGGTAGAAGGTGATTTACACTGCGGTGTCCACTAACAAGGCAGCCAACGCACTAGTGATCCTAGCCGGGTAAGACAGGGAGTTGTGGTACAAGCTGGGGCCTTCTCTGAAGTTCCTTCCGGACGATAAGAAGATGGAGGCAGGAAGGGGATGTAGAGTCTGATCACAGCATAACTGTGGCATTGGATGTGGCCAATGCGGGGTTCTGGCAAATGGGGAACAGTGTCTGCCTTCGTTGCCACGGCTGGATGAAGGCAAAGAATTTCCGCCAGGAGGTCCAAGTAAAGGAGGTGGACATGCCCTTCGATGGAGAGAACCTATTTGGGGAAGTCGTTGACGAGTCCCTCCAGGCCATCAAAGCAGATACAGAGACGGCCCATTCCCTGGGTACCCTCTAGCAGCAGCGTTCTTCTTTTCGCTCTTACAGGGCAAAGTTGAGCAGGTTTTCGAAAGTCTTTTCCTCATTGTACCATCAGCCTTCTAGATCCACAAGTCAGGAAGCATACAGAGGCTGTTCCCAGGCCTACGGTAGAGGAGGACAGCGTCGCTTGCAGGGCAGGACATCCGCACCGAAGCAAGCCTGAACCGACCGGGATGTCAGGCACCCACTCGTGCACCCCGGTGGGAGACTGGTTGACTAGATTCATCAGTAAATGGAGAAAGATCACCACCGACAGATGGGTGCTGGACGCTGTCTCCCAAGGGCACACCCTGGAATTTCAGCGCAGGTGTCCGCAGATCCCTATGTTTATCCATCGGGAGCATCACATCCCTCAGCTCCTGCAAGAGGTATGGGCCATGCTGCGAAAAGGGGAGATGGAGTGAGTTCCCCAGCAACTCTGGGGCTTTCTGGTAGAAAGATGGGGGGGGTGGAGGCCCATCTAAACCTACGGCATCTGAACAAATACCTAGCATCCCAAAAATTCAGGATGGTCACGTTGCAACACGTGCTTGGCCAACTAGAAAGAGGAGCCTTCTTGACATCAGACCTGGAGGATGCCTACTTCCACGTCCCCATTCACAAGGAACATCGAAAGGTCCTACTTTTTGTGGTGCAGGGACAGCACTACCAGTTCAAGGCCCAACCTTTCGGCCTGAAGTCGGCCCCCAGAGTGTTCACAAAATGCCTGGCACCAGTGGTGCCTTTATGTCTACAGGGCATATGCATATACCTGTACCTGGACAACTGTAGCTGGTTGTAGAGGGGGACAGAGGCAACCGTCTAGCTACTAACGGATGTGGGATTCCCCGTGAACTATCTAAAGTCCTGCTTACCGCCATCACAGAAACCGCTGTTCCTAGGCGCCAGACTCAATACAGTGTCTTGTCTGGCATCACCCTCGGAGGAGAGTAAAGCAGCAATTCTGGGGATGGTGCAATGGCTGTCATAGAAGAAGACTGGCACAGCATGGGCATCCAGTAGTTACTGGGCATGGTGTCATCATGTATCTACCTCATCCGGCTCTGCAGGTTGCAAATGCATGACCCCTTCAGGAATTTCTGGATGCCCGCTGGATGCAGGTGTGTCCGGAAGCTTCACGGACAAGTTATCTCTCAACGAGTTCCACCAGGCAAATGTATCTTGGGGCGTTCGCTCCAACATCACCCACAGACACAGGATTTCAGAGCCCGCCATACCAGGATCCGGTCACTAGAGACTCCTCTCTTAGAGTGATGGGCAGCACGCACCAGACATCTGCACGCCAGAGGTCTGTGGTTGCTGGAGGAGAAGGATCTTTATATTAACATCCTGGAGCTACGGGAAGTGTTCTGGGCCCTCAAGTCGTTCCTCCCATCTCTGAAAGGCAAGGTGGTGAAGATCTTCAGACAACACCAACACCATGTTTTACATAATAAAAACAAAGGGACACTCGATACTCAGCGCTCTCCAAGGAAGCACAGGACTTGTGGCGCTGGGCTGTTGGAGCAGGGATGTTCCTCGTCCCTATCCTCCTGGCAGGGAGTCAAGAACACCATTGCAGACTCCCTCAGCAGGGAACTGCGCTCCTGCCATGAATGGGAGCTTCGTCAGCATCAGGTGGACTGCCTGTGCGTCAATTGGGGTAGGCCCCAGAAAGATCTGTTTGCAACGGTGTCAAACTCCAAGTGCCAGATGTTTGCCAGCAGGTTCCACCAGCCTAGGAGCCTAGGGGATGCGTTCTCCTTCCCGTGGGAATGGCTGTTTCTGTACTCTTTTTTTTATTTATTTTTTTCCCCCGTTACCTACAAGTCATCAAAACACTCGGTGTCCATGATATGATAGGTTACGTTATTTATAATGCGCATAATATCCAGAAGTTTCTAAGCGTGGACCTGGGGATCGAACCTGTGTTGCTTCGTGTCGTCTTACTTCCAAGGCGAGCACGTTGCCACTGAGCTATCCTCCCGAGATAAGATGATACTCATCCCCTCGGTGTGGCTGGGGTAGATTTGGTATCCGGACCTTCTCAGCCTGTCAGCGTCGCTCCCGATCAAGCTGCCAGTTGTTCCATATGTCCTCACCAGAGAAGGTGGCGCTATCCATCATGAGCCAGGATCGCTGAACCTGAGGGCTTGGCTCCTGCAGCGATAGAGTTTGGAGGATATGCGTTGCCTACGGACTGCAGGGAGGTCCTCTAGAAGGCCAGGGCGCCGGTGACTTTGAAGTGCTATGGTCACACGTGGAAGCGTTTCGCTACGTGGTGCATGTTTCAGAAGATTACCCTCAGAGGGCCACGACCCTGCAGGTTCTTCCGTACTTGCTATCCTTGGCCAAGGCCGGACTTGCACACGCTTCTATCAAGGTACATCTTGCAGCTCTCCTGCTACACCAGGTCTCCAGGAAGATCTTCACTGTGGTCTCATCGACTCTTCAAGGAGTTTCTCAAAGGACTTTTTCGATCTTTCCAGCCGGTGAAGGCTCCTATCCCGGCGTGGGGACTCAACGTAGTTTTGACAAGGCTCATGGGGGGGGCCCCCTTCGAGCCTATGCATCAGGCCCCTCTCGTTTCTCTTGTGGAAAACTGCTTTCCTTGTGGCCATCACCTCTGCCAAGAGGGTAGGCGAGATCCAGGCCCTATCCTCCAAGCAACCATACCTGACTTTCCACAAATCGAGGGTGGTGCTGCATACGCAGCCCTCTTTCATGGTAAAGTTTCTGTCGGAATTCCACCTCAATTGGCCTTTGGTGTTAACCTGTTTTTTTTCTCCCCCAAAGCCTTTGTCATTAGATGAAAGGGCCTTGCACTCGCTGGACGTTGCTTGTGCCCTAAAGTTCTATGTGACACACACAAAACGTTTTCGGAAGACTTCACAACTGTTCATGAACTTTGATCCTGTGAACCATGGGAAGACCTTGTCCAAGGCTTCCTTTTCATGGTGCCTCTCCGGCTGCATCATCGGTTGGCGAACCGATCGCTGCCCGGCCGTCCGAGAGCCCACTACACCAGGACAATCGCTGTAACGACGACGTTACTGTCCGGTGTGCCCCTGGTCGACATCTGCAGGGCTGCTACGTGGAGGTCCATGCACACCTTCACGAATGTCTACTGCGTCAACATGGATTCCAGGGAGGAGTCTAGAGTTAGCCAAGCAGTGCTATACAACCTGTTCGCTTGAGGTGCTTCTGTTTCAGAGGTAAGAGTTAATTTGCCCCTCTGTTGAGCTTTGCCACCTTTGTCATTCATGAGCATGTGAATCCATGCCAGACCCCATGCTGGAGAAAGTTTAGGTTACTTACCTGTAACTATTGTTCTCCAGCATGGGTCTGGCATGGATTCACATGCAAACCCTCCCTTCGACCCGAGCTTACCCAATATGAAGATGGCTGCATGAGGAGGGGTTTAGGGAGAGGACTGTCATTGAATGGGGGTGGTATGACCCAGAGGACAGTGATTTGAGGATTCCCAGCCTGACTGAGAATATTCATGAGCTTGTGACTCCATGCCAGACCCATGCGGGAGAACAATAGTTGCAGCTAAGTAACTTAAACCTTATCAAAATATATTCTGTCTATGATGTAGTTGTGCAGTGAAGATATCTGGAGTTTTACAGGTAAGTAAATAACTTTTAAAAGTAGTATTTCAAATAGGTGACTTATGTGAGAAGTCAGGAAATAAAAATCTCACACAAGTTAGCCATATTTTTGGTTAAAGACTTATATTGAAAACAAAAGGGTTAGGAAGAGGCCTCTCTGACCCTGTTCTAGAGGAAATCTCTACCTAAACCAAAGAATCTGCCTGTGCCACGATGTCGGAACCAATACTGTTCTGTGTCCAAAGTTCTGTACGGACCCTCACCCTAAAACTAAACTCTAAGGTAAAACAGGAAAAGTATTTAACCTTGGGAGGTTTAGAAAAGTGTTCATTAAAGAAAAATGGCTCAAACGCAAAACTTATTTCAAGATGGAGGTCCTTGTCCCAGGGGGTGGTTCCCTTACCCCGGATTCCTCTTTACTCTTCGAAGATTCACACACAGTAGTTCTTGTGCCTTTCTAGGCTCACAACAATTGACGTACAATTTTGTTTAACTTTTCAATTATATTTTCAGAACACCTTGTAGTCTTTTCCTACTGGCTTCTACTTCTCTGCTCTTGGTTCACAAATCTCTTCTCTAGTCCTGATATTCCCTCTCAGGACTTCATCCAATACAGTTATTGTGGCTTTGTATACTCCCTTGCCAGGGTGTCTTGTCCTCGCACACCTGTGGTGACCTTGTATATTCTCCTGTGAGGGCTTCTTGTTTTCGCACTTGTGTGATTGCCTGGTATACTCGCCTGTCAAGGCTTATACTGTTCACACACTTGTAATTGCCTGGTGTATTCTCCTGTCAGGACTTCTTCTCACACAGGAATTCTTCCCTACCCCATAGTTGCATATACACTCAGTTTGTTAAACTGACTTCCAGATATATTCTCCGGTCTTGGTTTTCCCGATATGTGCATAACGTATATCTTTTACCGAAAAGGGGTTTGGTTTTAGCTTAACTCCCCTCTTCACAAAAAGTACATTTGTTCTTTCTCTCTCAGTGGTTTGTACCTTAATTAATTGTACTCTTCCCTGGGGTCCCCACTGCCTCAGGGTGGACTCACTGACTTTTGTTACTGTCTTTCATTTCCTCTCTGGTGAAGCGGAGATACGTCACTGTCTTCTTCCTGTTGGTAACCGGTTCTTCTTGGTTGTATTGTTTATTTATAAATCGCTTAGACAAAAGACGAGCGCTTCAAAGCGCTCCAAGACTGGAGGGGAACATGGGGAAATTTCAGAATGATAGACAATAATAAGCATACTAGGCCTGAAGACATTTCTTCTAATTCAAGTGCGTTAACCGGTAGTTGCGTGGCGCAGGGAGGGGGAACAAGCATAACGGATGACAATAATGCAAGTGCGTGACAATTAGTGAGGCTAGGATGGGAATGAGCAGGTTATTGTGCTTTTATAATGTCCCACTAACACAAGTATTTCAGGTGCACAATGTCATGGGGTTCAAGGGGAGACCAAGTAACAGACAGACAAACGTATTAGGTAAGGTGCATGCAGTTCCTGTAAGTGCCAGACAAGGAGTGCAAGTGATGGACAAAGGGAAGTTCCCTGGTCGAGGAGGACCGGGTTAAGTGCCAAGGGTTATCTCTTAGGGAAGTGCATAGTGCTGCAAGTAGTGCAGGAGCCTGGAGGCAAGTGCAGGGACTGCTGTGGGTGCCTGGGTCCTGTAAGGTTCTGAGGTGAGCCTAGGTTCCTTTGTCTCTTGCGCGTCACTTCACACATTTGTTTCTTTCCTGGGATCCGGAAGTAAAGCACTGCTCTGTCATGCAATCGCCCAGGAGTCTCTCACCGGCTCCTGGCTTTCCTGCAGTATGACCTTCCCGCGCAGCCTCTTCATTGGTAGACTGCCTGTCTCCACCACGCTGGTAATTGCCTTTCGGTTTTTTCATCTTCATGGAGAGATGCAGCTCTCTCCCGCCAGCAGCAGACCTCCGTTCCCTGCTTGTCGCCTTTTTCAACTTTCCGGGCACAGGTGTATGCGAGCAACCACTAGAGCGCTTGCTGGGCTTTTAGCTTCTCTCGCTCTGTACTGCTAGATTCCTTTTCCTCATCCCAGTATTTTGGTCTTTCTGGGAGATGAAGCCCAATTTTGAGAATTGATCTGGATAATTTAATAAACTCTTCCAATAGTCTTAATTTGGGATTTAATTCTAGATGATTAGCGGAATTGGAGAGAGTGATTGCCCTATTATTTGCGGGGAAAAGACTGGATGTATCACATTAGGCCATAAGGGTGTTAGATATGGGAGGGTGTTTTCAAGAGAAAATCGGGGCAACCATGTCTCACCGGATAAAGCCATGACATCTCCCCAGAGTTTGTCTCTCCCATGTGATCCTCCCTCATATAGCCTCCCCGTGGGTCAGGATCAGGTAATGGCTGCTGCCGTCCCCTGGCCACATGGCAGGAGGTCACTGCCTGGGAATCTGTGATGACTCCATCTGATTCATCCCACCTAACAGGGCTCAAAGTGTTCAAATAAAGACAATACCCTCATCCAAAATAGTTATTGCCCTTTCAGATGGAGCCCCATTTTGATTGGCTGAGCAGTTTCAAATCGTTTTCGGTGGCTTATTGCAAGACCCTGGGTCTGCCATCGAAACTCCAATCCAGAAAGGGTGAAAGAAGGCCTAGAATATATACGGGACCCTACAGAATAAGTCCAATCACCTAAAATGAGTCATTCGAATGCCAACTTTGAGATTTAGCGCAGAGCTCCGATGTCCAGGACAGTCCACTGGGCTGCTGAACCTGAAACCCAGAGGTATTTCAGTGGACTGCAAATACTGATTTGAGGGGATTGGGTCCTTCGACGTATTCCATATCTATGACCGGTAATCACGACCGCTGTGATGCTTCGGAATTTTTTTTCGATGAAGTCGATACGCTGTCCTCGAGAGCCGACGTCACCGGATGTTATAAGTAGCATGACCTCCGTAGCCTCGGTTCTGTTTTTTCCGCGAATGTGTTCGCTTCGGAGATCTCGGCGCACCTCAGTTCTTCTGAGTTGTTCTATCGGTTCTTCGAACCAGTTTTTTTTGTGAAGATTTCCATGATGTGTCTGTGTTCTTCTACCCCGCGGCCGGGTTTCAAGAAGTGTCGGGACTGCGGTTCCAAGATGTCGCTGATAGACCCGCACAAAGCCTGCCTCTGGTGCCTCGGTGAGGACCACGCCACGGACAATTGTGACAATTGCCAGGCGTTAATTTCAAAGGCCTTGAGGGAGCGTAAGAAGAAGCTTTCTGTTGGTAAGGTGTCCAAGCCCCGGAAGTCGAAATCCACTGGGCTTTCGACTGAAGATTCGAGGGGCGACTCTCCGCATCGTCGGCGCAAGTCCAGGAGGTCTCGGTCCCGGAGCGGGTCCCGCCATTCCTCTGCCTCTTCGAGGCACTCACACAAGCTCCGTCTTCGATCGCCTTCCTCGTCCAAGGACTCCGCCTGTCGGCGGGTCGCTTGTCCCACCAAGCATTCCACTCCTGCAGAATGGGATTCATTCTGTAAGGATATGATGGCGATTTTTCAGTTGCAGGGCTCCGTTCCGTCCGTGCTGTCAAGACGCCGGCAGGGAACGTGATATAGACGCTGTTCGCACGCCTTCCGGCTCGAGCGGTCGTCACGATCACCGGGAACCTTCGAGGTCCTGGTCGGACAAGGTGGATCGCTCTAGACATGCCCGCTCCAGGTCCCGGTCCTCAACGCTGTCGAGACCGTCTGAGCCTGTGAGGTCTTCGAAGAAGACGTCGACGCCTTGGGCGCCGAGATCGTCGACGGACTCTCTCGAGGCTCCGCCTCCGAGGAACCATCGACGTTGAGGCTGTCGAAGGACACGCTCGGGGCTCCGCCCTAGAGGCCTGTGTCGAAGCCATCGGCGCCACGCTTTACGTCAACGCCGATTCCGTCAACGCCTTTCGAGGAGGATTTTTCGGATGTGCCCCGGAGACCGGTGGAAACCCAGAGGAAGGATCTGGCCAAGTCCAAACACTTGCCCTCATCCAGGGATTTATTCCAGCCTCTTGACTATATTTCTGAGGTGGATGAAGGGTCTGATGATGGTATGGTTCCTGAGGAGGTTCCTGATGACCTATTATCTGGTCATAGCCAGTTAGAAGACCTGCGTCAGTCGTTGCACGACTCCAGTGGTCTGGACACCTCCCCGGAGGTTGAGTTTGGCAGGCCTGAGCCGGGTATGCATGCTGAATCCTCGTACCGGCGCCTCATGTCGAGGGTCATGGAGTACTTGGGGTGGTCTGCGCCACCAGGAGATTTTCTGCAGGATGACCTGACAGACATCTTGGACCAAGGTCTTCCAACTGACCCGGTACTGCCATTCCATATGGCCTTGCAAAGAAGGGTGGATGCAGCTTTGACTGCTTCGGAGAGTCTCCCGGCAGTGGGCAAGTCTTTGCCGAAAAAATACTGTCCTGCCAGTAGCGACCCCGGCTACTTGACTATGCACCCCACTCCAGAGAGTTTGGTGGTGCAGGCCGCTACGGCCCCGGCAAAACAGGCGTCGTACCCTACCATCCCTTGTGATGGGGACGACAAACGTTTTGATGGCTGGGCGAAGAAAGTGTTTTCTTCAGGGGGTATGGCTTTACAGGCAGCCAACTGTGTGTGCCTTAGCACGTTTCACTCATACTCGGTGGAATTCTCTCTTTGGCGGCTGAACATATTCCCGAAGGGGAGGAATGGGATGGCTTTCTTGCTTTTGTTCAGGATGGCAAGGATGCCATGTGTGAATCCGTTCAGTCGGGTCTGGACGTGGCAGATTGTGCCGGCCGGTCCATGGCGGTGAGCACCGTAATGCGCAGTTTTGCGTGGTTGCGGAAGTCGGGGTTTGCTCCTGATGTGCAAGCCCGGCTTCTCAACATGCCCTTTGATGGTGAACATCTTTTTGGGCGGACGCTCTGAGCAGGCAGAGCGCGATCTCTCACGAGTGGGAGCTGGCTCAGGAGATTCTCCTGGAGATCTTCGCCCTTTGGGGGACCCCACAAGTGGATCTCTTTGCCTCCAGTGTCAACCGGAAGTGCGAAAAGATCTGCTCGCTGGAATTTCTTCCAAGAGGAGCCTTAGGGGACGCCTTTGTGGTGGAGTGGTCGTTCCCACTGCTGTACGCGTTTCCTCCAGTCCCCGTCATCCTGCAAGTGCTGCAGAGGTTACGGAGGCTCGGTTCCCAGATGATCCTCATTGCTCCGGCATGGGCCCGGAGAACGTGGTACCCAGACCTTCTCGACTTGCCAGTCTGCCCTCCACGCCGTCTTCCCTACCGAGACGATCTGCTCTCACGGGAGGGGGTGGGGGGTCTGGTTCTCCATCCAGAAGTCAGACCCCTCAACCTTCAGGCTTGGCTTCTGAAAGGTTGAGGTATAAGGATTGGGACCTCCCTGAAGACGTGATGGAGGTGTTGCTTTCGGCCAGACGGTCTGCAACAAAGTCCCTGTACCGTTGGCGAAAGTACTGCGACTGGTGCAGGGTTAAGAATGTGGATCCTTTTTCATGTGACATTCCTATGGTTCTGTCTTTTTTGCTTTCGTTAGCCCACAAGGGCCTGCAAGTGGGTACCATTAAAGGTTAACTGGCGGCTCTGTCCATATTTAAGCGCTCGTCTGAGGAGTGTTCTTATTTCAAAATTCCTTTAATTTCTCAGTTTCTGAAAGGGCTCACTAATGTTTCCGTCGTCACCTTTCCAGGTGCAAGGTTGGGATTTGAACCTTGTTCTAAAATTGCTCCGTTTGAGCCTTTACATTCTTGTCCTTTGAGACTGTTAACCCTTAAAACTGTATTTTTAGTTGCGGTTACTTCCGCTCGCAGAGTGAGTGAGTTGCAGGCATTTTCTGTTAAGCCACCCTTCATGGTGTTTCATAAGGACAGAGTTGTCCTTGGGGTTCGTCCTTTCTTCCGAAAGTGGTATGGGAATTTCGTTTAAGCCAGAAGGTTATTCTTCCGGCATTTTATCCTCCTCCTCCTGGTAAGGAAGAGGAGAGGCTCCATAGGTTGGATCCTAGGAGAGCTTTAAGTTTCTACATTTCACACATGTCCCGGTGAAGCAGCCACATGGCCTTCGGTCCATACTTTTGTAAGACACTACTCCCTAGATTCTATCCATGGGCAGGATATGGCCTTTGGCAAGGCGGTCCTTTACTCTGCAATTTAATTGGGCATTCTAAATTTCTACATTCTAAATTCTTTTCCGGCCTCCATATGTTGGTACTGCTTTGGTAGTCTGTCATAGATATGGAATACGTCGAAGGACCCAATTCCCTTGAAGAACAAGTTACTTTCTTACCTGGTAACGTTCTTTCGATGGGATGGTCCAACGACGTATTCCATATCGCTCCCTACCTGCTCTGCTACAGAATTTCTTATGCAATTGCAGCTTACGTTTCTGCAAGTCTTTCAGTGGTCATACTGGCAGAAGATTGGACGTAGAGGCCGAAATTTTTTCAAAGCAGCACAGCTGTGGTGATTACCTGTCATAGATATGGAATAAGTCGTCCATCCCATCGAAAGAACGTTACCAGGTAAGAAAGTAACTTGGTCTTCTAGGTGCTGAAGTGTTAAAGTAGTACAGGCTTATAGTAGGCAGGGTGGAGTTCCTTGTGCAGCAGCAGCCAGAGATTTTGACATTCAAACCAGTTGAGGCAGTGTATGCGTCTGAAGACCACAGCTCCAGATCAACAGAACCGAAATGGTTGGTAGAGTTCAGAGACTCCAATGTTGAAGAAAGCTGTGTCACAGTTGCGTTTTTGTTTAATTTACAGAGTGGAGCTTTTGAACCTGGAGCTAGGCAAGTTGTGGTTCAAAGTGAGTTGGGCAGGGTTAGACACTAAAGACGTCTTATCCAGAGAGATGTAACCATTTTCCAAGATGTAATTGGAGGACTCCAGTCTCCTTAAAACGGGCTGTGTTGTGAAGAAGATAACCCAATATGACTCTTGCTAGGGTCAACAGTTGCAGTTCTGGACAAAAGCTGCAGGACAAGCCATTGGTGGTACCCACACCTGAGGAAGATCAAAGTGCCCTACTTGATGGGCCAAGTGATTGAGAAAGCCTAGCAACACCCATGCTATATGGTCATTCCCAGTCGCCACACGCCCACACAGGGCATCGAAATACAGTTGCCAGGTTACTGGAGTTTGAGGTAGAGCTGCTTTTTATTGGCACAAATGCTCCTTGTGTGTTAAATTGGACACACCAGGTATTCGCACAGCATAAACTTTCACTGCTACCAATCCGAATATGGACGCTGTGGCAAACCAGAAGTCGTCATACAACTACATCTTGACATATTGAGTGTTTTATTTAAATAATAATAAAACTGCCCATCTAGCCCTACTGCTACGAGGGTTATTCCCTACCTATCAAACTAAAACTAATGGCGCTCGTGAAATGTCCCAAATGAAATAGTCTATAGTACAAAACCTGTCTAGCTGGCCTTACCACTTAGAAAAAGTAACTAAAATAAGGAGTTCAGATTAATTGCCTCTATCCTTGGCGATTGCCGGCCCAATGGTTTGGATCACTCTTCAAACAAATAATTTAAAAGTACATCAAGTCCTGGATCTTTTCCAAAAGAATGTTTTTAACTGCTCTTGTATGTTAATGTCTCTTGTTTTTCTAGGGCTCTCTGAAGCCCTTTTGCCCTCTGGTCATCTTTCTTTAGTGAGGTCTCGGTGGGGCGTCTGCCCATATCGAACCATCGGGTTTTCTTGGCTCCCGTAATTCTGGTGGCTTCTCCTGCCTCTCATACACTGGTTTGCGCCTCTCAGCTGTGTTACTTCTTCGGGAGTGGCAGCTTCTCTTACTCTGCCTGGCAGTTGTTGCATGTCTCTTGTGGAGATCGTGGGTCCCACTTCTCCACTGCAGTCTTGTCTTGGCATCAGAGGCCCACCACTGCTTTTGTGTGGTCACGCCACCAGTCGAGATGGTCTCGCTACTGATTCTTTTGGTACTTAGGCCTCTTTGCCATTGAGGATGTCAGCCTTCCGCTGTCTCGCTAGCTATCGGCTCGCTCTCCACGCTGTCACAGGCTCCGCGGTCTAGCGTGGCTCTGCCTCTCCAGCACTTCCTCCCGCCAGAGCTTCTCCTCTGTGTAAGCTTCTTGCTCCCTGTTTAAAAGTTCCTTGTGTGTTTATGTACGTCATCAGAACCAAAAGGGGTGTGCCATTCCTCTTTGACTGTGGAGTTCAAGCGAGATCCAGCATAACCTGAAGCCAACGATATTCGGTAAATGGCACTATTCAAAACAGAAGTAAGTCTTTCTGATTGTAGGCAGATAACGTGTGCTGGACTCACTGGAATGGGAGACATAGTCCCCACGAGGGGAGTCGCTCCCAGTGAGGTCCCACTTGCCAGGGAGTGATTTGCTGAGAGGGCTCACCTCCCTACCCTCAAAGGGGGTGGCTCCCCTTCTGGGGAGAAGGGACTAATAGTCCATGTTCGTCACAGTGCACTGTCTGGGCGAGGTGACTCGCCCAGAGGAATAAGGGGCACTTGTGCGGTTGCCCCCACCTGGATTACCATAATGGCTGAACCAATGTAAAACACTAAGCACACCTGACGTTAGATGAGTATAGGTAATGATTTAGAGATATTGTAGTTTCACTCTTTGAATAATATTTTTAAAGGTTTGAAGGTGCGGGGGAGATGGTTCCAACACAGATGCCAAGGTTGAGACTAACACCACAATGGCTCCCAGGGGGGCACAGGTAGTAGTTTCCCCAATGAGACCTTTATCAGATCTAATGGGAAAAATGGTCCGGGCATCACAGAGACAAAGGAAAATTTGAGTGGGTGCAGCAAAGTGGGAATTCATTTTCTTTTTACCTAACAATAAGTATTTTTTCTTTCTTTACCAACATGAATGATATCTGAAATGCAACAGGTGCAAACTTAATTGTATAACTGTAAATATTTGCTCATTTCGTATCACAGGTGAAGAAAGAGTTGCCTACAAGCCTCCTGGTTTCACTTTAATGCATCATCTCCTTAACGAGTCGCCGATGTTGGAATTAATCCTCAGTTTAATGGAAGAGGGAGTCAATCAGTTGGATACATACGCCCCCTTTCCTGGTATGTATTTTCAAAATGTTCTAACCTACTTATTCTAGTATCCATTCCTGTTTCTCATGCTTCATAATTTTTCTTATTTTTGCTTTTTACCATATTGGTAGGTGCCAACTAACATTTATCTGTGTCTGGGTGAAAAGGGAACCCAGAAAGCCGTATAATTCTTATCGTGAGCATGTTACCAAAAAATGGACACGAGATTGAAGTTGTGGCTCCAACAGACATTTGTGTAACTTTTTAAAAAAAAACATCCAGAGCCATCATGGCTGGATGTTTTGTGCTGCGTGTTGGGTTTAATATTTTTGAATGTTAAGGTGAATCGTAAAAGACCTGTTTTCGACATGTAAGGGTCTCTTAAAACTTAGGAAGTATATCTGGAAGACTTGGGTTTGTCGGGCTAGAGCATTCCCTATGGCGCTCTCAAAGTAACAGTCAGCCCCCTCCACCATTGCGTAGCCCAGGAGTCCTTAACACCACAGTGTCCATGATGTGCCTCTAATCAATGCTAATACTCCTGTTTTCTTCATGAACTACTGCGGATAACCTAAAGCCTGTGGCCTTCTCGGTCTAACTCCGTCCCTAAGGAATTCTCCTGCTCCATTCAATGGCTAACTGAACAGATTATCTGCTCTCCTCTCGCTCCCTACCCCCTGCCCCTCTCTCCCAAACTCTCCCCCCCCCTCTCTCTATCTCCACAGCCCTCCCCACTTCGATCTTACTAGTCTCCCTCTATTACTCTAACTCGGCTCCTCCACTCGTCTCACTCCTCCATCTCTAGCTTAACCCTTCTTCTCCCTCTACCCTTTCCTCTCCCTCTGCTTAACTTGCCCTTCTTTTACCTCTCGCCCCCCTAGCCTTAACTCCCTCCCTGCTCTGTATCCTGATCTTTCCACACTCTCCTCCTGTCACCCCACTTCCTTCCTCCCTCTACTCTCATCACTACTACATTTTCACTCCCACCACCCTACTGGCCTCTCTCTCTCTCTCTGATACTGTTCACGCACTTCACAATACTACACTCAATTGGTACCACTCAGTTATTTGCACTCTCTCATCACTGCCACAATCTCTTCAGCACCCTACTCCAACATCTGCTCCCGACCGCCTGGTCTCATGGCCCACCATCTCCACTACTGACCTCACTGGAACACCTTACATCCATATCTGTCTTCCGCAGGGTTTTGTAGCCCAACGTACCCTGCTCTGTGCCTGCCGCTCGTTTCCATTGGTCTTTTTGCCCGCCTATTCAGGTGGACAGATCTCTTCCTGCATTTTCCCCAGTGGCCCGGGCCACTCTGTGAAGATTCTAAATAGTCTGGTTAGCCCCATCCCCTTGTCAGACACTGGTGCTCATCCCGATGTGCCCCTTGCAAACAGTTTGTGGATGCTGCATTTGCTTCCAAATCTGGAAAGGTTGTCGCTTTCTCCAATGCCGGCCCTTGATAAGGCAGAGTCTCTGCATCTTGCACTTGTAAGGTTTTGACCTGCTGTTCCCTGGTGGTTGATTCGGTCATGAGGCTCCAGCCCGGGTTTTCGTTGCTGCTGCTCAGGGCCTTCTGGGAGGAGTCCTGCAAAGCAAACAATTGAAAAAAAGACTACGAAACTAAAGAAAGATATCTCCCTCTTTAAGAAAGAACAGGTTTACCCATATTTGGCGGATGATTTTAATCCCCAAACGGCTTGGAAGAACAATGCCAGCTGGAACACAGGTGGACCAAATGTTAATTACCCTAACAAAAAAAGATGGCTGACTTTTTCAAACTCCTCGTCTAGTAATTCTGGTAATGATGATTCTAACAACCAATCTTTGAGTGACAAACCTTTTCGAGGAAGGGGCGGCCAAAGAGGCCACAGAAATGCCCACCAAGGGCGATTGACTTACAACATGCCCCCCCAGAATCCTTCGGGAGAGGGCATGATGCACCGCCACTTTCACACTCGCAACCGTGCCTACAGGTGGTGAATGAACAATCCAGTGTCTCAGAGCAGACACTGCCCATCTTAAATCTCTCCCCTCATATTCTTAAATCAGCAGAAATCTCCATCTTGGAACGTGGTTTATCATTTGTTCCCTCCCAGGACACTAGTGCGATGTCAATAAAAAATGAAATCAAAGGTTTCTTAAGAAAATTGAGACTACATTTCTATTTTCTGAAAAATGTGATACCCAGAGAACAAAAAATTTCGGGGTTGTCTAGACCATCCACGTTCACTCCCAATTCGAATGATTTGCCCTCGGAGGTGATCATTTTTTGAAAAATTGGTCCTGAAAGAAATTGAACAAGTGATTCGCTATACAAGAACACAATCAGGACCCAACTTGAAATTACAGGAGTTCCAGGCAATACAGACACTAGCTGGTGATCCTTCGATAGTGATTAAAGCTGCAGACAAGGGCGAGGGTATAGTGATCTGGGAAGCAATCAAATATGACCAAGAAGTCTTGCGACTTCCGTCTATCCAAGGCCACTATACTCGGATTGCCCATGACCCATTTAAACCTATCAAGGACAAGATTCTGGCACTCACAGAGGAAGGTAACCATGCAGGGTTTCTTTCGACAAAAGAATCTGAATACATTTTTTCAGAAGAGCGAACGCCCCTGTTCTACATTATGCCAAAAATACATAAAAATATTGAAAATCCTCCAGGTCGGCCCATAGTCTCCGGCTATGGTTCCTTACTTGAGCCTATATCCAAATACATTGATTTTTTCATAAAACCCTTGGCCATGGCTACTCCAACCTTTTTACTAGACTTGCGTGATGTAATTAACCTTTTCGAATTAAGACCATTTGATTCATCCACACAAATACTGGTCTCTCTAGATATTGAGGCATTATATACAAACATACCCCAAGACAGAGCAATTCTCAGTTTATGAACAATTCTAGACAGGAGACCACCCCTTCATATTGTGCCAACAGAATTCCTGTGTAAAGTAGCTCACTTGGTCTTGACCAATAGCTTCTTTAAATTCAAGGAAGAATTTTTCTACAAAGCAAAGGTACAGCCATGGGGGTGTACCTTTGCCCCAAATTTGGCCATCATTTTCATGTCTCTACTTGAGGAAGAAAAAATATTGCACACTTCCAACCCGTTTAGAGAAAAAATCAAGATATACCGTCGATATATCGACAATATATTCATAATCTGGGAGGGATCCCTGGAAACATTGCTGTCATTTGTGGAATGGCTCAACAAAGTAGACATCCATTTCACTTTTGAGTATTCCACCTCGAGAATTGCATTCCTGGATCTATCAATCTTTTCTGATGGAGGTGTCCTCCATACTAAATTACACAGAAAAGCCACCGAAAGAAATAGAACACTAAAATATGAGAGTCAACATCCGGTAAGATTCTGCGTAATTTACCATATGGCATGTTCTTGCGATTACGTCGCAATTGCACAGACATTAATAATTTTACAAAACATGCCCTGATCTTGGAACAAAGATTATTGGAACGTGGATACCCTAAAAGACTCCTAAAACAATCCAGAAAAAGAGCCCGATTTGCAAATGGAGAGGCCCTACTGTTACCTAAAGCCCAGCTACACAAAAAAGAACCAGGCCCCACTTTCATCCGTGGATGCACGGTGAGTAAAACTCCTGCCGGTGGCCTAAACTGCTTGCAGATTGTCCTGCATTTGAATTCTTGTTTCGCCCAGGCCCAAATCCCCTGTAGCCTCCTCGCTCCCTCCCCACTCCCGCTTCCTGGTTCCCCAGCCTCCCGCCTCCCGACCCGTCCTCCCACAGTGTCTGCCTGGGTCTATCGACCCGTGTAACGCACTAGGCCCCACTTTCATCCGTGGATGCACAGTGAGTAAAACTCCTGCTGGTGGCCTGAACTGCTTGCAGATTGTCCTGCATTTGAATGCTTGTTACCCTCAGGCCCAAATCCCCTGTAGCCTCCTCGCTCCCTCCCCACTCCCGCTTCCTGGTTCGCCCGCCTCCCGACCCGCCCTCCATGTCCTGATTGGCCCCTTGACCACCCTACTGAGGCCATTAACCACCAACCCAGGGCAGCCCTCTGCCCAGGCAGCCCCACCGCTAAGGACCCCACAGCAAAGGACGACTCCAACGAGACCGCTCCAGATCGTATCTGCAGGTATCCGCAGGAGGAGCAAGAAGCCAACAATAAGTAAGTGTGGCAATGGCAGGGACTGAAGCAACTACTTCACGCCATACTACCCTACCACTCATACGCCGAAAGCTAAACCGTTGTAATCTCTCCCATCTGTAGTTTAACTGCATATAGCAGTGCGCCTAACAGAGTTTCCCTAGATAGCCTCTCTGTGCACAGTTGAATCTAGAAGTGTGCCTAATAGCAGCCCTGGTTGAATTTATAATTGTGCCTAAATATCCCCTCTCTGCATAGGGTTGTTTCTGTCTCCTAATTGCATTGTATGATGTTTAGGTTGCACTTATAGGTCTCTCTCCCACTATACAGGTCTCTCAAATTTAGCAGGGGCTCCATCCCCAAACTGCACTGTGTGGTGTTTAGATTGCGCTGGTGAACGTCTCTCCTCACTGTGCAGGTCTCTCAAACCTAGCAGGAGCCTTGTCTCCGAACGGCACTGTATGATGCTTAGACTGCACTGATGGGACTCTCACCCACTATACAGAGCTCTCAAATAATCTAACTGCACTTAGTTCAGTACTCTACCAATCCCGGAAACCAACCACTACCTAACCCAACTAAATCCCATACCAGCAGACTGTTAACACCCTAACTCCCCCCAACCCCCCACCGACAGTGCACCCTTAGGAAATATACCCTACCCACTGACAGAAAACACTGAGCCAGAGAGCACCCCAGCGTATCCCGAAAAGGAAAACCGAGGTCACTGCGACCGTACAGCACAGCATAGAGGACCAACTACCATACCACGCCTGCAACTAGACTGGAAAATGGCCTGTACCAGAAAAGGACGCAGAGAAAGAGAACAAGATCGTGCAACAAGAGACGCGAACACACAACACTGACAAAACCTACAAGAAACCTCCCCATTGGAAGAAAACACGCCTGAAACAGCCACAACTGGAACAAAATCCACAAGGGAAAAATCCTTATACCTCACACCTTACCTCACAACAACCACAGTACACTGACACCCCAACACAGAAACTTTGAAACATGCAAAAAATGTCCTGATACACGCGGAAAAAAAGACGGGGGCACTCAACAAGAGAGTGGAAGGGCTCTGACCCCATTACCCCTTACATTACAAGAACAGAGGGGCAACATCGATTTGCACTACACCCCGCACAATACGGCGAAGTACCAACAACCAGCAACGCCACCTCCCACCCAACAATCGGACCCAATGAAGAAACCACCGCTGATCTTCAGCCGAGTAGCATCACAGCAGAAATACCAAGAGTAATCATCTGAAAAGTACAATCATCTGAACATCCTTGGCGATTTCAACATCTGGTTCGACGAAGAAACCACAAGTACACAAAAATCCTTAACCGCCCAACTAGCAGCCATGAACCTACAACAACTAGTCAAAGGAGCAACCCACTCAGCAGGGCACACACTTGACCAATCTTCGCCAACAAGGATCTCATCACCACGGCACCCGCAATTCAAATACTTTGGAGCGACCACCTCATTATTCGGTTCATAATCACAACGGCCGCGCCGACAAAAAAGCAACAAGAAAAGCAACCCATCATGATGAAAAGAAATTGGAGAACCATAAAAGAACTCCAACCTAACCGAGCTCCTAGAACTCAGCAAACCACAAGCATCAACCATGGAAGAAGCTGACCTAGACAAAAAAGTTGCCCTACTTCATACCTGGATCACAACAACCCTTGACGACATTGCCAAAGAAAAGCCCTTAACCCCATCATGCAAGAAAACTACAGCAAAATGGTTCACCCCACTACTCAAAGCCATGAAAAGAAAAAAACGAAAACTAGAATCTGAATGGAGGAACAACAACACCGCAAACAAATTGAAATTCCTACAACAGATCCACGCATATAAAAAGGAAATACAAAAAGCGAAGAGGAAACATTACGACAACCGACTCTTCATAGCACCAAACGCTCAAAAAGAACTATTCAAAATCATAAACGAAATAAAAAACCCACCGGCCTGTAACACGCCAATCCCATCGACGAAACTTTGCGAGGACCTCGGAGACCACTTCAAAAACAAAATAACCTCCATCCAACACACCATACAAAACAGACCAAGCATTCACAGCTCCAACCACACAAACGAGGAACACGCAAACAAGCTACAAAACTTCCCACAAATATCAGTTGACGCTTTCGTCAAACTGGTAAACCAAAGCAACAAATCAGGCTCTCCTGAAGACCCTTGCCCCCCGGACATATACAAAACAATCCTCAAAAAAGGAACCCCCATGGAATACCACAGGAACCTCCTCAACCTCTCAATCTCAACAGGTAAAGTACCGCAGGCCTTCAAATAGGCATACATCAAGCCGCTACTCAAAGTGGCACAGCGAGTAGAGCGCTCGCTTTGACATCAGTGCAGAGCCTGCGAACGCAGGTTCGAATCCCGGCAGCGCCAAACTCAGCGTTTCATCCTTCCGATGTCGATAAATGAGCACCACACACCGTGGGTAATAATAAGCAGCGCTCAGATACCTGAGGGTTCGTAGCGCTATATAAATGCCAAATTATTATTATTATTATTATTATTAAAGACACAACAGGAAACGTAGAGGACTTATCTAACTACAGATCCATCTCCAACATACCCAAACTGCTAGAAACGTACGTCTACCAAATAACCCAAGAATATATAGAAGAGCATTGCCTACTAGACCAGGCACAAGTTGGCTTCAGACCTATGAGAGGAACAGAATCGGCTCTCCTCTCAATATGGGACGACCTAAAAACAAACGCAGACTCGGACAACAGCACCGCTTTTATTCTCCTTGATCTGTCTGCCGCCTTCAACACTGTCAACCACGCCATCCTCATAAAGAGATTAGAAGGACTAGGGATAACAGACACTGCCCTACTATGGATCAAATCCTTCCTAACGAACAGAAACAATATGGATGAAATCTTCTAAATCCAAACCCAGAGTCTCCAAGTGCGGAGTACCACAAGGATCATCCTTCTCCCCGCTTCTATTCAACATCTACATGTACCTATTAATCAAACTCATCAAAAAACACGGCCTCACATGCTACAACTACGCCGACGATACTCAAAGAATCATCAACTTACGAGACACCCGAGAAGAAAATCCCACACTAGAGAATTGCATTTGTGACATATTCAACTGGATGAACCTCAACCATCTCGAAATCAACCCAGGCAAAACAGAGATAATGATTGTTTCAAAAAAGGGAGGAGACATCAACTACATCCCCTGGCCAAGAGAGCTCGGCACCACACCAGAACCATTATCAACTGTAAAAAACCTAGGAGTCCTGGTGGATAACAACCTCACTCTGGAGCCACAAGTAAACTCGGTAATCAAGAAATGTTTCTTCCTCCTGCGAGCAGCAAAAAGGATCCTACCGTTCTTGCCATTCGCCAACAAAACACTTACCATCATCACTCTGATCATGTCCCGAGTAGACTAGGCTAGTAGCCTATACCTGAGCATGCCCTAACGACTTGTAAAAAAAACTGCAACGCATACAAAATGCAGTAGCCAGACTCCTCCTCAAGCTACCCAGAAGAGAACACATCACACCCGCGCTAAAAATACTACACTGGCTACCACTGAAACAACATATAAAGTTCAAGGCCATGTGCATCACGCACAGAGCAATACACAAACAAGGCGCAGAATTCCTAAGCGACAAACTACGCCTATACCAACCGACAAGAACACCAAGATCAAGCACCGACATACGCCTGGAACCAAAACCCTACAACAGAAAAACACTTGGAGGATCGTCTCTCTCTCTCTCACCAGGCACCCAAAACCTGGAATGACCTACCTACGAATATACGGAATACAACAAACCACCTAGCATTCAGGAAACTCCTCAAATCATGGCTCTTCAAAATGTAATCACAACGGAGACGCACTAGACCCAGACATTAAAACAATGACGAAAATAACCCCAACCTCTCAAATTGGACAAACACTCAAACCAAAGAACCAACCATTCGACAGAGCATAAGACATCATGGAAAATAGCCACAAAGGAAGGCTGCAGAGACTGACCACATACCTAGACCCAGACGAAAGCCCCAAGTGACACTCCCACTCGTACGTACCGGACGAACATATCCAGACCGGTAGAAGCATCTAGATAGACGTTGGCCTGCGTCGCATCTGGATAGGATCGATCGAAGGATAACATGCCGCGCCTAGGAAAACCGTGAATGCTAAAATGTGGCACACTACAGTTGTGAACACCAGCCTGCGTGGCGCTCAGATGGAGTTGTGAATGTTGACATGCCCACATCTGGACGGGTCTCTAGACACTACCCTGCGCCGCATCTGGATGAGGGTGTGAGGGTTGGCATGACCACACCTGGACGGAGTCCTAAACATTGGCCTGTGCTGCGTCTAGATGAGAATGTGAGGGCCAACAGGTGCCACACTCAGACAGAACTATGAATGTTGGCATGGTAAAGGTCAGGTAACCCACTAACCAATATAAGCTCAAACTCTGCATACTTCTCTGACTCAAAAAACTCACACAACCATCTCTCGCACAACAAGCCACACGCACTACACAACACTGCAACAACACATAAGCCGGAACAGCACACGCGGACTGACTCCGATCCAATACCCATACCAAAGCTCAGCACCCGGTGTATACTGAGTTGAAGCTGCCAACAGAACACCACTCCTCTCACTATTCTACTCCCTTCTTCACCTTACTAACCCATCCCACCTTTATCGTTTACAGATCCGCCTGAGCGCCTCGGGACCAATTCCGTTGGTGACGGTGCGCAGTACAAATACCTTTAACATTTAACATGCGTGTCAACTTTCTGCCAACACAGCGAAGCCATAAAAGGCATCATACTAAAAAACTGGTGCATTTTAAATGCATCAGGAACTATGTTGCCCAAACCTCTCTTCACATTCAAAAAGAGTAAAAACTTAAAACAGAAAATCACACATGCCAGCAGAAGCAACTCCAAACCTGACATGATACAGGACCTTAATCAAAATCCGGTCTTCGGGCATTACCCATGTACCACTTGTGTGGCTTGTAAATTTTCTAAAAAAACGACCTCGTTCTTCATGCAACAAAAAAATTGGGATCACCGCACCCTCACGACTTGCAAAAGTAAAAACGTAATTTATGCAATTCGGTGCCCATGTCTAAAAATGTACATTGGAAAAAGGACACGGGAAGTAGTACCCGGATCAATGAGCACCGATCGAAAATAAAAACTCGTAACCTCAATGGTGATACATTATTTGGAGATGGGACACAAAGCAGATCAAATGGAATGGTTCTGTGTTGAAAAGGTCTTTGGTCATAATCCCACTCAAATCCTAAAAAATCTAGCCTACAAAGAACAACTATGGATCTTTAATTTAAAAACATTGACTCAGGGGTTGAATACTTTGGAACCCTGGCATTCAGGCACATAATACTCTCAACTGATCTGTCCCTTGTTGAACTTATGTTTCATCTCCATTTCTACATATGCATTGGGTCATTCGTCAGTACTAGATATGCTTCTCAACATGGTGACCTATTCCATCAGGCTGTGTTGTTGTTCAACAGGACGATCGGATCAAGATGTTGAACAAATGCTACTTCCAACAAATTTTTTAAAAAACTAATTACTTACAACATAAGCTTCTTGAGTGTTCCAGTCTGGTTTGTTGACAACATTAATGTTCAAATCACGCCGTGTAGTACCATTTTGTGGCTAATACGCAAGCCACGTGTATCAACGATCAAATGTCTTTTAGGTCCGTATATACTGAACAACATTATCGTTAAGTAATTCAACTCCATAGTTGAGTAACCTCGCAGCGTAGGTTTCGTGATTTGGCCTGAGTGTTTCTGTTGCCTTGGCAACATGACTCGCTTTGCCTTTGGGGCATGCCGCGTGTCGCCGTCTTTTGACAGACGTGTGGGTCACGTGCACCGGTGGTCGCGTATCTCCCCGGGGGGCCCAGAGTGCATGCCGAGCAATGTACATTGACTTGGTTTGGCTTTGTGCCTGGGCATTTTTGCAATGCAAGCCACTCGATTCAGTTCAAGCGCTTTTGTTGCCGTGGCAACGTGAGGGGCTTGCTTTGAAGCCACGTCGCCTAGTATTAACAGGTGACTTACGCACCTGTCACGTGTACTAACAATCACGTGTTTCCTAGGTTGATCGTCATCCTATCAACGTGGTACAGCACAACCACGTGATAGGATGTCAGGTGCTTTTAACATGCCAGAATGATGACGCAGTTTAGATGCGCATCTTTTGCTCTCCAGAACTGTCCGGAGATTACCCGAGTGTTCAGCTGGGCCTGTGGACTTCCGATCCCGCCGCGGCTACCCACCCCAACGGTTGCCACCCCAGGTAAGCAGCTTTGTATCCAGCTACTGAATACCTTAATGGTATCATGCCCCCATTATCAAGCGAGGCGTATGGGACATTCTAATGAGGCTCCTAACTTTGGACTAGACATCTCAGACATCGGCTAATTTCACTAGCTGTTAGACAATTGGGGCCCATGAAAATAATGAGGGGTAACGTCCCGACTCATAACCATGCCATTTAGGTTCGAGTCATCCGTGGAGCACAATTCTTGATCAGTTTCCTTTGTTGCTTTGTAGACGCTTAGACCTCTCCTGACAAACGGATATTGAAAAAAGACATCTGTGTGGGGCGTGAGTTCTCCAACCTGCACCATTCCAGCACCCGGACTCTCTCGGGTAATATAACAGTAGATGTGACCTTCGGGGTCGTTCTCTTTCCACAATCTTTTGTCTTGCACCCTTATGGGCCAATATGTCACTGGTTACCTTTTTTGGCCGGGGCCACTGATACAACTTTCTATAAAACCCTTACAGATTGGAGCCTAAAATTCAGCCATCAGCCACGCAGGATCCTTAACTGGAACATTGCCAATTTGTACGACAGTGTCTCCAGTTCCATAGACACAAAATACAACGGATTGACTCCTGTTGCGGTTGCTAAGTTTGGTTTGTAAGTTTTCTTCCAAAAAGTATTTTCTAGAGCTTTTCCCAACATCTTCATGTGGGCCTTGTTCTTTTGATCCTTTGGTGTGTATCTATCTTTCCATCACTTTTTGGTTCTACATCCATGACCTACACTGGCCTGGTCTAGGGACACTGATCTTCTATGGTAGCACTCCTTGCATGACGCCCATAGTTTAACCCAAATATATATATAGATTTGGGGGTTTTAGCAGGACAACAGCATAACATTCTATGTCTGCAACTGAGCTCTGCGAAGTCATGCACTTGCATTTCCTTTCCGCCTTTCTTCTCTTTTTTGATTTGACTCCTGTTTTATATAGGGAACTGATGGTTCCATATTTGTTTTGTTTGTAGACAACTACTTATAATCTCCTGATGAAGACGTAACAAAACCAATGTTAATACGTCGAAACCGGTAGAAAAACCTAGGATAAGGCCACCTGTGAAGATTTGCACAAAAACTTTTTGTACAATAATTAAATTGTGGATGAATTGTTATATTTGTTATGTTTTTATTGTGTACTTATTAATGTGTTGTATGAGTAGTCTGATGGATGTTGTGTGGATGAATGTATGAATGATTTAATAGGATGATTTTTATCAAATTATGATGTTTTTAAATATTCCTGCTATGTTAAATAACTGCTTGAGTGCAGATTAATTCGTGATTAAACTCAGAGTAAATGTATTAGGTACAATAAAACCCTTAATACGCCTTTGCAAATTGTTTCCTCTGGATTTTCTTTCTGGGATGAACTGCAAAGCAAACATGACACCTTGCCAGGACCTGGCTCAATATACCTAAGTTTAAACTAAAAACGGCAGGGGGAATCAAGCGTTCCAGTGTTAACAGCCAAATGCTGGAACTCCCTCCCTACAGACATTAGAGCTGAACCCTCTTTTTTGTCCTTTAGAGCCAAAGTGAAAGAAAGGCTCTTTGTAAGCAACCCAGCTCACCTAGTTCAGCTTACCGACCTCTGTCACTCCTGAATTTAGCCTATCCTGGCCACCCTCTGTTCATTTACCTCTCTGCTTCCTGTTCCACCCATGTTGGTCTCTTGGTAACCGTTTGCTTTGTTGTAGCCATTCTCACCACTGTATCCTGCAACTAG
This sequence comes from Ambystoma mexicanum, assembly GCF_040938575.1. Classification (NCBI taxonomy): domain Eukaryota; kingdom Metazoa; phylum Chordata; class Amphibia; order Caudata; family Ambystomatidae; genus Ambystoma; species Ambystoma mexicanum. Next base: position 492,505,967 of record NC_090936.1, on the reverse strand, counting down.
GACTGTCCTTTCATGCTACATTGAACACTGTGTAACCTGGTCTGTCTGTCACGTGACATGCCTATTGTCTTTCGCCATTACTTCACTGACCACTATGTAACCTGGTCATAATGCTGCACCTGTAACTGTAACAATTCTTCTATGTCAAGCGCCCAGATACCTCCGGGTTAGGTGCGTTCTACAAATAATAAACTAAACTAGACAGAGGCTGGTAGGCATTGCTGAAGAGGCAACAGAACCAAGGTTCTCATTCAATGGTGAACACTGCGGCCTACCTCAGGTTGAAGGGGGGGGGGGGGGGTGGTCCCTGCTCCCTTCTGACAGGGTCATGACTTTGACCCTGATCCGGTCACATTTGGCAAACAGTACCTTCAGCTTTCATTGGCTCACTTAGTGGTATAACAGTGTTTGAGCAGTCAAGGTCCACTCACGATGGAAGCTAAATCTGACTACAGGGTAGCATTGTATCACTTTGTTAAAAGGGTTAAGACACTATATTATGAAAATAAGATGTATATCTTGTAATTGCTAAACACATCACTTAGTGCAGGTTACAAGGAGGCAGTGTAATTCTGAAATTTGAAATGTATTTATTTGATATACATATAGCAACAAGCTTTGTATAACATAATGTACAAAACATTTTAAAATTAATTCGGCTTTACAGATTAACAGTTAAACGCAATTCTGATCATTGAAGACATTTAAAAATCTCTACAAGGTGCAGATAAAACCTGACAACGAAATATATTAAATTGATATCATTGCCTTGCATAAAATCCAACCATAAAAAAGGTATATCTGTCACCTTTACTGCATTATTATGTGCCTTAAAGTATTTCATAAGTAAAGAAATAAGACTTTCACATTCTGTAATCAGATGGGACACTGTTTCATCAGTAAAATTACCACATAGACGACAATGTGTGATGATGTACAGGTTTGTTCCTCCAGTTTTTTGGCAACAAAGCTACTGATGCATTAAACTTGAGTAATAAGTATGTACGAAAAGTGTTCAGACTAGGGTATGCAGTCATGTATTTCGGGATCAACATAAGAAACCATCTCTGCTTACAATAGTCTGTAGTAGATGTTAGGTTTTCGAGATGGAGCATATTATCTGTTATCTAAAAATGCAGATTAATTTATTTTTCTCTTTAGCCAATACTTTAGATCGCCGGAGAGAAATGTATTGCTACCATCGTACAGCCATTTCTTGTGTATTTGCTTCAAGACCCCAATTGTGCCTATCGGTATACTATCATCTAGGCTTAAAAAGGCAATCCTATATATGGGACGATGATGGTATCAGTGGGCACTGTGATTAAGCGTTGGTAAAATAATACACATTGGGTTATATACACATTCCAGATAGCTTTAACATTAAACTCAAGATAAAGCTATTCTACGCTTATGCATTGTGGGAGACGAAATAGCCTCCTCAAAAGTTTGGCTTCAAACATAATAGATTTTTTGTACTTTTGACCCCAAATTGCTACAGCGTAGGACAGCATTGTCAAGATCTTAGTTATATATAGACAAAACGGCCGATGCACAGTAACCATTATTTCGACCAATAAATGCACTAAGGGCATTTACTGAGATCTCAGATTTCTGTTTTCGATCAGCCCAGTGTAAGTCCCATGTAAGTTTGTCATCAACAATTAAGCCTAGATATTTATAGGATGTGACTTGCTCAAGTGGTTCACTGGATAATGCCCAATGTAGTCTCTTTGGCCTAGATTTCTGTGTAAATAACATGATTTTACTTTTGGTGGTATTAATCTGAAGGCCATTAGCATTCGCATTTATAACTAGGACATTCAACATTAATTGTAATCCAGCAGGCATGTAGTCCAGGAGTAGGCGGTCATCGGCATAAGCGAGCCAGCCCAGGGTCACATTCTTGATCTTTATAGGGTTGGCGTCATGAATGTTTAAAGATGCAAACATATCTGCCAAATATAATAATTTAGCCGCAATCATACACCCCTGTTTTACGCCACATTGGGTCGGCATTGATTTTGCTAGTTTGCCCAATGCATTGAGGCAGACGCAAACTGTGGTGTCAGCATGTAATATCATTAATATATGAAGCAAACCAGATGGAATCCCCATTCATCTAATTTACGCCACAACTGGTTCCTGCAAACCGTATCGAATGCGGCGGAAAAGTCGATGAATGCACAATATACATCTAGTTTATGCCGCGCCCTTGAGTGTTCGATCGCAGAACTTAAGATGAGGAGATTGAGAGGTGCTAGATTTCGCTCTAAATCCTATTTGATTTGGTGGAAGGGTCTTATTGGTATCGATCCATGCATTCAATGCTTGTAATAGGACTTTGGTGAATATTTTAGATGTAGAATCTAGCATAGCCAGCATTCATAAGTTCGATGGGACATCCCAAGCCCCCTTCTTATGAACAATCAAGATGCTACTCGATTTCCAAGATGGGGGTAGGATTCCATGTATTCCAATGTGGCAAAATAATGCATGTAAAGCAGCACCCCAGAGTGGTGCATCGCTTTTAATTACAAGGTTTGATATGCCATCTAGGGCCGCAGCACAAGAAGATTTCAAATTTTCAATGATGGCAATAATGTCGAGAATTGAAGCCTTGCATTCCCAAGGTGTGTCAGGGATCGGTAAGGGCGAAGCAACAGATTTACCACGGCCTTGAGTAGAAGCAATATGATTAGCCCATGTGTCCTCATCAATACAGTTTAATGTTAGGTCCCTTTTTCAGTTTTTTTGCAACCAATTGCCATATCGCATTGGCATTTCCCAGTAAGGATAGTCTGTAGATTTTTTTTGACAGATTTTTAGCTCTAGATCTTTTTTTATGGGTTTTTAGCCATTGTTTATAAGGGATTTTTAAGGTACTGGCACAGAAAGATTAACTCTCTCAAATTTAGTTTGGTATGAAAGTTGTTCTATAGTTGTACTTTGGATGTTAGCCATAGTTAACGAGACATTTTTAATCAATTGATCGTATGAATTGGGAGTAGATGAACTTGATCAAATGAAATCAGTTAATAGTCCCCGGGCCATAGTGCTGGCTTCTAAGATATTATGCTTTTTCTTTAGAATACGATTTTGTCCATCGTTTAGCAGGATCTGTCCGTTCATATCATATACTGGTAGAAGTGGTAGAAGTGTATTAACTTGCATTGTATCGAATGAGGAGACATAAGGGCAGATGATCACTTTCCTCTCGACAAACAACTCCCATGTCCTTAATGAATTGAATACCCGGGTGATTTAAAAAAAAAAATGTAATCAATGGTGACCGCAGATGAACCCTCAATTCTTGTAGGAGGCATTAGAGGGTCACTCTTAGTGCCATTCAGTTGTACTAAATTATAAGATTGTAAGAGTGTACGCCACTTATTGGCTTGGATATTAAATATAGGCTTAATGCCGTTGGCTTTTGATGGGTTAGGACCATTAGCAACTGGATGTATGGCATCTGACCTTTGCGTCTCAATAGCACAGCTATGTACCGATTCTATACGCCCGGTTTTTGATGGATTATTGGAATCTGCAATCGGGTACAAGACAATGTTTGTCAATTGAGATGCTCTAATATGAGACTCAAGACACCGTTTATTAGTAGGGATTTTCACAATTTGGGCAATATAGCCCAATTGAAGCAGATTCTCTTCAAAGCCTAGAACATAGTTAAGAGTGGCATCATTTTTAAAACACACATTCGATGTATAATGATTGCTCAACTCAATTTGGTCAACGAGATGAATATCATTTGTTGTTATTACTCGCAATGGAACTATTTTGTGAAATAACTTGAGTATTGCTGCTCTGTTTAATGGACCTTGAGGTTGGACAACAGACTTGAGTCAGTTGTAGAACTGCCGTTAGTTATTTTTTTTATCGTCGATACAGTTGGTATAGAGCAAAGAATGTCCTTCCTTGCTGGATGACTTGTTATCCATTCCTTCGGCAGTGTCATTTGCCATTCTTCAGAAACGCCAACGGCTGTAGGCTTTACTACCTTTTTAGTTCGAGCTTTCTTTACTTTCATAGTTTTAGGGACAGCTGAAGAGCCAATCGAGGAATTATCTGTTGGTACACTAGGCTGAGTTGGATTAGTTACAATTACAATAGGATCAATATGAGTGGAAACGCTAGAAGTTATTGGCGGCACAGGTTTAAAGGGGGGGCACCCTTGGGTTGCATTATATTTTTGCCTTCTTTTCGTTAATTGGTTCCCATACATAAAAGCATGAAAAACACGGTTTGTTTTACGAGACTTGCACTTAGGTGGATGCACACAAGGTACATCTAACCGAGTCTTTGCACAGGTCAGAGGTATAGAAGGAAGAGGTGCAACCGGCACAGGGATGGATTGTACTGGGAATTGTGTACCACATTTTGTCCTAAGACTCTAATGTATCAACAAAGATTGGATATCGACTTTAGATTTTAAAAGGGTAAATTTTGCCAATAAATTGGACACTTAAGTTTTCTAAGGCCTCAAGTTTGTCATCAGAGGTCATACTCTAACGTAGTTACTGTCTAATTCTGAAAAGTCTCTAGGGCTTTCTTTCTGTTCTTGGAATTTACTTGTTGCGGGTAACCACTAATTGAAAGGTCAACCTGACCTTTTGCATACAGACTGACTGTGTTCACACCCCAGAGGGAAACTGTGCTCTTAGAAGCATAACTTTGATTCAGTCCCATAGAATACTGATAGAAACAGACTGCCTTCTGATTGAATGAGGGGGATACAGAACCTGTTGCTGTGCCAGACTCAATAGTAAGTGTAGGATGTAATGTTATAGCTATGGCCCAGCGTTAGAGAAAATACTTTTCTTCAATATGATTCTGGTTCCTTTCTGAAGACAATCCCGGTGCTTGGAACCTTGTGTTTTTGGTAGTTGCGATTTTCGTCTCCTGATGGACACTGGTAATTTTGCAGCAAGATATGAGGCCAGTTGCGATTCATATGCTCTGGTGATGCAGTGGCATCTCTTTAGGTAAATAAGATCTTAATTCAAGGAGATGTGATGTGAAGCTACTGTTGATGTTGTTTTTCTGCCAAAGAAGAACAGGACTGTTAAGGTTTTGAGCACAGTGCAGCTTTTTGTTTTAAGTAGACTCTTTTCTAGTTCTGTTTGTTAGGATGTATTTTCAGAACTAGCCCTGAGGGAGGGTTCTGAGAAGCCACCATATTTTAGTGACCAGGGAAATAAACTTCGATCTAGTCAAACTCAATCAAGGTAGGTGGTAGAGCATTAAGGTTTAGAATTCAGGAGATACTGGGGTGGTGTAGTGGTACTATGCGACAAACGCAGAACACTAAAATAAATCAAATTAGAAGGTGTCACCTCGCAGAAGGAACCCAACTACTGGCACCAGAATAGGCTTACGTGTTTTATTTAATACAAGAAAAACAGAAGACTATTGCATGGAAATTGGTTCAGGATGGCTATAAAATAAAGATTCCTGGGAAACCTAATCCTTGAAATCGGGATGATATATGAAGGACCACCAAATTAATGGCATACTAAGGGTTTCAAAAAGGAAGCTCTAGTGATTTCTAAAACTCATTCTTTCTCCCTTTTCCAAGTGTCCCAAAAGTCTTCCCCTTCCTGGGGCTCTGCTTCTCCGTTACTTGATCGTCTCTTCCATGGGAAATGGGCTCTCCTCCTTTGTTAGACATTCCTTCTCCCGGGGATCAAAGTCTGTCTCTATCTCGCTCTATTCCTCTCCCTCTTCTGGGCTGACGGCACCGCACCCTAATTTGTGCACACCCCTCTTGTGGGGTTCTAGGCTGTCCTCTTCCTCCCTGCAGGCCACCCATCTTCCGGGCTCGTGGGGGTCACCTCTATCACTGCAACCCACCCTTCTTCTGGGTTTATGGGCCCACTTCTTCCTTTCCGTCGTACACACCTCTTCTTAGGTTTAATGTACTCCTCTCCCCTCACTGGAGTGCACCCCTCTTCTGCGGTTCATGGGGGTTTTATCCTCACTCACTGGAGCACACCCATCTTCTGGGCTCTAGGTGTGCCCATGCTCTAGTGCTTTCCAGCTTCCTCAGCAATCTCCTATCCCAGTCAGAGTTGCCATACAATACGATTTTTGTACTTAAAAAGTTGTCAAGGTTAGAACCATTATAGACTTCATTCATCCTCGGGACAGGAAAGATGATATATATTTTATTTGATAATGGTAAAATAATGGCACCAGTCATTTTTCGACAGTAACTTCGTCAATGGTTTTTTGCTGATTTCTTTCCCTAAAAAAATAACCCATCGTAAAACAAGGGGGATGCGGAAGGGTATCTAAGAGGTGTTGAGTTTGGGAAGAGTTAAATTAATAGGGTTTGGCCCCCAAAAAGAAAAGTTTTAATTGTCAATGTTTTTTCTCAGGGCAGGTGTAAATCAGCAAAAAAACATCAATAAATGACTGTCGAAAATACCAATCTGAGGCACAAGATACATGAATGACCATGGGTACTACTATATCCAATCGTCCTATATTCAAGTTCGAAGAGCGATAATGGTAATACTCTGCACCAACCACTAGATGTTGGCCTATGCAAAGCATATGAATCTAAGCAGATAAAAACATCAGAGAGACTGAAATTGAGATGTTTGTTATAGATACACACTTGGACAGTATTTTTGTTGTTTGTGTTAGGGACTTATTTTACATGACATACGTCGCATCTAGATAGAAATGTGATTGCTAGCATGTGCCTCACTCAGCATTCTTAACTTTAGCTCGCGTCGCATCTAGATAGAAATGTGATTCTTAACATGCACAACACTTAGAATTCTGAACTCTGGCTTCCGCCGCATCTAGATACAAATATAATGGTTAGAATGTGCCACACTCGTATGGAGTTCTTGACTTTAGTTTGCATCGCATCCAGATAGAAATGTGAAAGTCAGCATGTATCGCACCCAGATGGAATCCCACAATTGCAAGGACAGCAATGCCAACTAACCAACCAACAATTCCATCCCTCTGCATACACCTCTCAAACTCTAACCAAACACAATCACAAGCCTAAAATGCAGCAATCCGCACAAATTTCGCAACAACAAAACAAACCACACATAGACTTGCACAACAGCACACGACTACGGACCGTAAAACACTCCAAGCCTAGCCAATGGACCCACCGTGCTGATGCTGCAAACCGCACATCACTGCTCTCTTGCACTTTTCCAGCTTATTCCCACTATCCCACCCCTTCTCCTCCCCTTTTCAGAGATGCCAGAGCGCCAGGGGACCACTTCGGTGGTGATAGTGCGCGGTACAAATGTCCTTTAACATTAATATACCATACCTTCCTAAGAATGAAGCCGGGCTCCTTTGCTACAGTACCCATTCAGAGAGATTTGGTTTAATTTGGTGGACACCCTGTTCACCCACTCTGGATAGGTGTCCACACAGCCCTCACTAAAGGATAATGGAACCCCCTTGCTAATAATCAAGTGTTCCAATGGGAGAAGTAGCTGAATGAGATATATACTGTATGTGAAATGCATGGACATGAAGGATTGAATGATGTGCAGGACTTGGTGAATATAAAGAGCTATAGATTTCACTTGTTGTTATGAGAATCACTACTAACTTACTGAAATACTTGAAAATGCAGGTGATACTGTCACATGCAACTAGTGGCCTTTTTCTATCCTGTTTGAATCCACTACTCAAGTTCTAAGACTCTAATGCACATGCATTGCATTCTGTGCGAAAGGTAACAGTAGCCTGTGAGTAGGAGTCCTAACGCACAGAAACTCTTAGAAAATGGTGAGGCAATTATAAGCATGATGTGCTTCATCCCTGCATTGCTCATGGCCTCTTTTTATCACTTGTGTTTCATGCAGGAAAAACACACTTGGAGAAAGCAGTGGAGCACTGCTTTGCTTTGCTTAACCTAACGCTGCAGAAGGAGAATTTCTTCATGAACCTGCTCCGTGAGAGCCACCTCTCATTGATTGTCACCCCACTGGAACAGCTCCTCCAGGGTATCAACCCCTGCACTAAAAAGGCTGATCACGTGGTCAATATAGCCAGGTAGGTGCTCAGTACTTTTCTGTTTTATTGTTGGTTCTCCCTCCAAACCTTTTGATGAATACCGGTTTTTCGTTTCTATGTGGCTATTTGTCAGTTAATTATTTCACTTAATTCACTTAACTACTGCCGAATTCTTTTGCAACTTAAGTACTAAAAGCCAGACCTGGCTTTGTACAGGCCCTGTGGCATGGATCACACACTCAAAATTACCCAATATGTTTGTGTTTCGGTTCTAGTATGGTGCAGTAGGTTTGCTTTGCAATATTAAATGTTAGCTAAATTCTGAAATGTTCATCTAATCTATGTCTTGAGTATTGATGGTGCTAGGCTGCCCACCGTCCATGAGATATGTTACAGGGGAATCCTACAGAAATCCTCCCCTCAGTAAATGGGGGCAGTCCCACAGTGGATGCCAGTGACACATAATTACAAATATTAATAGTTACTGCAGTTCCTAATGTACTTAGTCCATAGTCCCCTTTCCTCCATACTGTATGGGCGTCCCTTGCGAGGGACGGGAGACAGAACCTTTTTTACCGGAAGAATCTTCTGCTTTAAATTTAGAGGTGCGGCCCTGGGAGCATGCGCTCGCCAGACTCCACCCACCAGCGCCAATCCTCAGTCCACATTGACGCGTCAACAATATTCAGCATTGCCTAATGACACCAGTATTAGGGGGGAGGATGGTGGAAAGGGGACTATGAACTAAGAGTAAGTTAGTCACTACGGTGAGTAACTGTTAATTACTCTTACGTCCCGTCCCCTTTCCTCCATACTGTATGGGCGATTACAACTGAATGTAGCCCCAGGGTGGAGAGGAGACCATCCTTAAGAAAACTGGTTTCTTAGAACCGCCTGTCTGAAAGCCACATCCAACCTCGAAGCGGCGTCCAAAACATAGTGCTTACAGAAAGCCGAAGGGGTGGCACAGGTAGCTGCTCTGCTGATGACCTGCCACGGCACATGCTGTTGGAACCTGACGGCAGTGGCCTTTGCTCCAACCGCCTGGGCATGTAAGTTAGCTGGCACTGGCTTGTGCTGCGCCTCATAGGCTTCCTTGATGGCAGCGAACATCCACCTTGCTATGGAGGCCTTGGAAGCATGATAACCGGACCTTGACCCCCTCAAAGTGACAAACAAGGCATCTGACTTGCGGAAGTCCTTTGTCCTGTCCAGGTAGTTTTTCAGAACGTGTCCGACATCCAGACAGTGCAAGACCTTCTGAGGCTCATCCTTGGGGTCGGCGAAGAAAGTGAGTAAGACTATCTCTTCGTTAAGATGGAAAGAGGTTGTCACCTTGGGTTGGAACGCAGGGTGCGTTCTCAGGACCACTGTGTCCTTGTAGAAGGTAGTGTAGGTCTCTGATACCACTAGAGCCTTGATCTCGCTCAATCTGCTAACAGAGGAGAGGCCCACGAGCAGAGTTGTCTTTATGGTGACCAGCCTGATGTCCGCGAAGCCATTGGCTCAAACAGTTTGTGCGCCAAGGTGCCCAACACCACATTGAGGTCCCACACCGGGTGTGGTTTCTTTATAGACGGCTAGAGCCTGTGGAGGCCCGTCAGATGTCGCTTCACCACTGGGTTGGAGGAGGAGAAGAGGACCTCCTCAGAGTTTCTGTAAGCCCCTATGGCTGCCAGATAGGTGCAGCATGTGTCCACCTGTACGCCAGAGTGGGCGAGGTGCACCGAGAAGGAGAGCACGTCGTCCAAGGTGCACTTAAGAGGGTTGATCCCTCTAGAGTCGGCCCAATGATGTAATCTAGACCACTGACTCTTATATTGGCTCCTATTAGCCCTGCTTCTAGCGCCCTGGTTAGCCTGAGATAGGCTCAAGTGTTTCAGCTTGACCTGCTCAGGAACCACACTGCGAGGGCTGGTTTGTGAGGCGTGGGGTGGAGTACCCTGCTCCCCCACACCCTGCTGGGCCAGGAGAGGAGCTGGGCCCAGCGGTAGGTGAATGGGTGGCCTGTCCGATAGGCTGAGTAGCTCGGAGAACCACGGTCTCGCCGGCCAACATGGAGCTATCAAAATTATGCTGAGGTGACAAGATTCCTTTATCTTGCAGATCACCCTGTGGATCAGGGGTGCGGCCGGCAAGTGGTATGCCGTCATGTTGTTCCACCGTATCTAGAATGCGTCGCCCAGCGAACCAGAGCCCTACCCCTGCCAGGAGGCGAACTGCTGGCATTTCCTGTTGTCCCGGGAGGCAAACAGATCCACTTGAAGATGCCCCCACCTGAGGAAGATCTCCTTCAGTACCAGGTAGTTCAATTGCCACTCGTAATTGTCCGCCCCTAGTATGCTGAGCCTGTTCGCCTCTAGGTTGGACTCCCCCGGGAGGTGGATGGCAGTGAGGTAGATGTTGTTCTCCAGTGCCCACTCCCACATTCTGACAGCTAGGTTACACAGTGGAGGGGATCTGGTACACCCGTGCTTGTTGACCTAGTACATGCAGGTGGAGATGGCCATTTGGATAAGAACTGTCTAGACCTCTATAAGAGGGAGAAAGGCCTTGTGAGCCAGCTATATGGCCTTCATTTCCAGCCAATTGATGTGGGACTCTTGCTCCTGCCGAGTCCAGACTCCATGGAAGCTTTGGCAGTCCAGAGTGGCTCTCCAGCCCTCTAGGGAGGAGTCTGTAGTAACAGCGACTTGCTGGGCCGGCTGCCGGAAGGGCCTGCCCTGCCGCAGGTTGCATTCTGCAGACCACCACATGAGGTCTGGGTGGAGAAAGGGGGGAATGTTGACTGGTTCTGCTTGGGAGCCCTTCTGATTCCATGAGGCTGCGAAGTGCAGCTGCAATCTCCTCATTTTGACTCTTGTGTGGGGTACGGCCAACAGGACTTTCACCATTATACCCAACAAGTGTTGGTACTATCAGGCCGAGGTCACTGCCCTTATGAGGAAGTAAGAAGTGGCTCTCTTGATGGCCGCAATCTTGTCCTCTGAGGGAAAGACTCCCTTGGAGCGTGTGTCCCAGATGAGGCTCAGGAAGGTCAGGCACTGCGTGGGTTGCAGCTGAGACTTCTTGAGATTGATAGTGAACCCCAGGTCATGGAGTGTATTCATCAGTGCGGAGGAGGTATGGTGAACCGCTTCCAGAGATCTGGCCCGGACAAGGTTTGGGTAGACATTGTCTACCCAACTGGGCCCTGATTCATTAACTTGGTAAATATCCTGGGAGCTGAGTTGAGACCTTGTATTGGAAATGGCAGCCCAAGATCCTGAACCGCAGTGAGGAATGATGCGGCTGCCAAATCGGGACGTGTAGATACATGTCCTTCAGATTCAGGGAGCACATCCAGTCTACCCTGTCCAGTGTTTCCGCAATGACTGCTGGTGTAACCATCTCGAATTTTTGCAGAGGAAGGGCGAGGTTGAGGGTGGAAAGGTCCAACACACTCTCAGACCACCCTGGTTCTTCTTCGGAATGGTGAAAATCTGGGAATAAAAGCACAGTCCTCTCTGGGAGGTTGGGACTTCTTCCACAGCCTGGCTCTGGACGAGCGTCCGGATCTCCGCCAGCAGCGTTGCTGTCCCAATCTGTAGGGGAGGAGGGGAGGCGGTACCCCGTGGAGACTACGGATAGGATCCAGGGATCCGAAAAGTTCTGGCATCAAAATTGCATGTGAAAGGCAAGCCTGCCCCCCACCGGATACACCTGGACCCGAAGGGCCGTGTCATACCTTCTTTCCCTCTGCGGCTCTTGCGGAGGAGGAGGACTGGGAAGAGCTCTTGCCACCCGCCTACCCTCCTTCTGTTGTTTCCTCCGGTGCTGACTCTGAGAACGATCAGGTTGCCTGGACCTACATTCTTGGAAGCATTGGAACCTGCCAAACGCCTGCCCCTTGTCAGAACGTTGTGACTGGGCGTACGCCTTGGCCTTTGTAAGCATAGATAAAGACTTTGCAGTTTGCAGGCTGTTCTTCTTTTTATCTAATTCCTCATCCGTGGTGGAGTGAAGTCACTACCCTCGAATGGAATGTCCAATATCCGTTCCTGAACGTCGGGGTTAAACTTAGTAGTCTGGAGGCAGGCAGTGCTTCTCATGTCCGTGGCGATGCAGAGGTATCGATGTGGGCCACGGTGGACTTCATGATTTCCTGCCCTATCAGCCTGGCTTCTCCTCGGCTGGCCTTGAAGCGCGATTGTCTCTGCGCCGGAAGTTCCGGGAGGAAGTCTGCAATTTCCCGCCAGAGTCTTTGGTTAACTGCTGCCAGCATGGCATCCGCGTTGGCTTGACGCAGATACAAGGAGGCGTTGGAGTACAGCTTTTTCCCGTACGCTTCCAAGATCATCTTCTCCTTGCCCAGCAGCGTTGGACTAGATGGCCGAGGACGACTGAGGCTTAGAGTGACACTGGAGCGATCACGGAAGAGTGTGGTTGAGGATGCGTCGAAAGCAAGAGTGTATCCCCCTCCATCTGCCTATACTTGGCGTTGAGGCGCCGATTGACAGGTTGGGCTGAGTGCGGCTTGAGCCACCCCTTATTGGCCAGGGCAACAACCTTATTCTGCATCGGGATCCCCATTTTGGTAGGAGGTCTTTGGGTGAGGACTTCTGCCAAGACCCCCTCCTCGGCTGCTCTCCCTCGGGCTGAGCCATTCTGCCAAACCTGCAAGGAGTTTGTGGAAGGCCGTGGTTGAAGATGGTGTCTCGAGGTAATCCTCTTCGTCTGTATCCACCCGAGTGCCTGGAGGGTCTGGGACTGGTGGTGGAGTACTGTGCGCCGTGGGCTGTGGTGTGGAGACTGGACCCGGTGCCTGCTGCGGAGGCTGGTGTGGAACTGCCTGTACTGTGGAAGGCAGGGGAGCCGGAATCGAAGCAGTCGGCGGCAGCGCAAGGGTGCACTGGGGCCTGTGGCACAGCAGCCATAGGCGGAATGCCTATGGGTGCCAGTGGAGTAACCTGTGGGAGCATGTCCCTGTTAGCATCCTGAAGGATGTCCCCCATCTGGGGAGTTTGCATCAGCCCTAGGAACCTTTTGAAGAGCCTGTTTTCGGAGGCTGAAGAAGTGGCAGGTGATATTGACGGAGTGGATGATGGCTGCTGGGGCCGGGGCGCACTCTGCCTTGGGTGCAAGGGAAACCTGCACTGCACGGCTAATGGATAAACTGTAAGCCACACACCTGGTTGACACCAGTCACACCTTGTGACTCGTTCCTCCAACCAATCTGCCAAAGGGGGGTATCGGGCGAGCATCCATTTTGTTGAGCTGCGTGCCACGTGCTGAACTCGTGGTGCCTGGCTCGCTGGACCCGGCCCCATCCAAGACGCTTGGTGTTAGAACATAAGGCCTATCCTGCACCTGAGGCCGAGACCTGGAAAGCGTATTGCCCTCGGCAGAACTACTAGTACTGCTGCGTGAAGGTGTCCCCTCAGTCATGATGCCGGTAGAAGGGCGTTGCCCCTCGGGAGAAACCCTGGTAAAAAAACTTGCGATCACTCAGCACTGACACCGGAATAATTCGGAGACCCCTCGGCCATGAGGCCGGTAGCTGGACTTGCCTTGGTACGTGTGCAGTGCTAGAACCTTAAAGTTTCTTCCTGGTCGGGCGCGTATTTGGGAAGGAGTCGCCTTTGCTGGGTGCGATGGTAAATAGAGGCCCTACCTTCGGCCTCTAGCGATGTTTGACGAAGTCCTTTAGGTCCTCCGGAGGTGACTTCTGGAAGAGCTCCCTCCACCTAAGTGCACGTGGATTCAGTGCATTGCAGACAGAACAACATTGCCAGCCTTGGTCAGGGCCAAGGCAGCTGAGTCAAAGGGCATGGGGGTCAGATGTAGGACAGAGCCCCTTGCAGGCTGGACACCTGCTGAAGCCCGCTGAAGTCGACATGCGCTGGCCAGGAGCGTGGTGTGGGAGGACCAAGTACCTAATTGAAAAGAAAAAGACAAAGGTAGAAGAATATCCGGGGAAGAGCGCATGGTATTACATGGCAAAAGCCAAACCCAGAAGCGCTGGTGAATTCCGCCCGTTCCCGTAGACGCAGAAAAGGGGACTGAAGTGGCGCTGGTGGGTGAAGTCAGGCGAGCGCATGCTCCCAGGGCCACGCCTCTACATTTAAAGGGGAAGAAGATTTTTCTGGTGAAAAATGTTCCGTCTCTCTCGTCCCTTGCGAGGGAAGCCTCTACAGTATGGAGGAAAGGAGATGTAAGAGTATCCTATGTACCTGGGTGATAATCGCAGTATCTGCACCTCCGGCATATGCGCTTACTTCAGGAAGCCCACTGCAAATCAAATGGTTAAGGCTGCCATGCATACATTAAGATTTACAGCAGTATCATTGATAAATGTCACAGCATAAAGAATGTAAATCCAAACTAAGAGGCAATTCTACAAAAAAAAGCATATATTGACACACAGGCACTAAGAAATAACAAGCAAGCAATAAAATAACATTTCTTTCAGGATTTCCTCTATGCCCGCTTTCACACTCTAATATATATTAAAAAGTGACAGATATAAGGCAAATGGCCCTGTGGGTAAGATTGATAAAGGCCCCTGGATAGGTGGAATCTGGGGACAATGCTTAGGGTGTGATGCGTTAATGGCCGTCACGAGTGGCGAACTTTAGGGTCCAAATGTTCATTTTTTTTATTTGCTTTTTTCTACTATTGGAGTGGTGTGTTCGGGGGTATGACTCTAGCTGGTTGGAAACAGGCCAGTGACCATACCAGGTTTTGCTGACACATTGATTTGGCCAGATCACTCAATTTGTTCAAGTGGGAAATAAATCCACTTTACCCTTCCTTCTGTTCATCCCTTCCCAAATCAAATGCTCTTGCATATCCTAACTACAATCTTCTGCTTTTCTCTTCTATCGACTCCCTCGTTTCCTCCATAAGCTCCCGCCCCACGCTGGTCACCTTTCATTCTCTATCCCCTTAAAAGAGAAGCAAGAATAGTGTGCAACATCTATATACCTCATTTCCCCCTCTCCTCTCCCCTATCTATTCCATCTGTTCCCCCTTCACTCCACCAGTCACCTGCCATTGCTCTCCCTATCACTATTCCAGTTTACAGCCGCTCCCATACACCCCACCATATCTTATTGGCCTAGCTAGGGAGAATTAATGATTCACCATGGCTACCCCAATCAGGACGTGGAGGAGCTTGGGGCCCTGGCATCCTATTGTGAAAGACCATCACCCTCTTTACACACACCCCCACCCACTTGAATACTGGAGCATTGAATTGTGAGTTTTTGTGGCTTTAAGGAATTATATTTTTGAAATTTTTCATTTTGTGCACCATTTTTATAGCACTTTTAAATTTGGTTTGAGGGTTTGACAGAGCGCTTGTATGTAGGGGAGAGAGCCACGGTGCAATAGCAATTGGAAATGTAACCAATAGCTTCAGGGAGACATAAACCTTTGGAAACAACATCTGCTATTTTGCATGGAAAATGTGAAGGGCCACTGATGCTGGAAATGCTTTGGACGGACAGGGCCTCCTCGTCCCACTACATACCTTTTGGTGTTTTTCTGTGTATTGTTCTGCCATAGGAATCCAGTCTGGACCTATGGCAATGCATCTCTTGATTTTTATTGTGGGTACACACGACCCATGGAATGCCCGTATGGTGCCCATGTGTGTTTTTGGACACCTATGTGTTACCCACAGAGCAGGGTATGGTATGGTGGCAGCCACATGCTGACTTTGCAGTACCCTACCCCCCGCCCCACCCCCTTTTTGGGACACCGAGGCCTGACTATTAATCAATGGATTCCGAAACAAAGGCAAAATGCCAACTGAAAGCCACATGGTTTCTCAAAGTCCTGAGCAACACTGGCTCTGTTTCACCTCCTCCCCATTCCCCAGATCGGATGTTGGGTGGAAGAACCATATATTGCTCTGGGACTGCCCCTGCTAGACTGGTAGGAGCCTTCCCAGAGACTGCTTGTTTTTTGTGTACTCCCCAGGAGTGGGACCTGAACGTATGGAAAGAGATGTTGAACCACATTCTATGTTGTGGTTGTCTGGTTTTGGTCATCATAATGCCTGTGGTCTGCCTGAGCCAGTCCTGTCTGAAACTGGAGTGAATGCAGTGTATGCCTGAAAAGGTGGGAGTTGCCCCAAATACACAGCCACATTCTTGAGTGCCTGGTTTTATGTGAATGGCCTGAATGCCTGATTGAGTACTGCATGATGAATGCACTAGTGTGTGATTGGGTTACTGAGCCTAGCTCAGCCTGAGTGATTGGGGGATATGTGTATAACAGAAGACCCCTCACTTAACTCTGTGTTAGAGGCTTGGAGTTTTTCTGGAGGCGTACCCTGAATCCAGCTGGAAAACTCTTCACAAGATCCAAATGCTTCTGTGCTGATTGTAGGACTGAACAAGAGAGGACCTGTACAGGCGACCTCTTCCTGCAGCTACAAAGGGGACATAGTGCAACTGCTGTTCTTCATCCAAAGTGTCCTGGAAGCCAGTCCCGAGTGCCTGCCGTCCTGCAGAGGTATCTTCATGGATACAGAAGAAGAGTAACCAGATATCTTGAACCCAAGAAGTCCACCAGCGCCGTGCAGGGTCTGGAGGCTCTGTGACCATTGAAAAGCCAGATTGTAGTGTATCACCCAGAAGATGGGGGTACCCTGGCATAGTATTTGTATTTATTTATTTTTATTGCGCAGCCTGCCCACGGGCATCAGGGCGCATGTTTGGAAAGGTAGTTACAGGAAAGTGTTACAGGGCAGTTGCAGATTACAGATTATATACAAGTATTGCAGATTATATATACAGAGTACATCAAATATATACATACATTTTACATGTGGAAGTCGGTCAGCTACAGTATCTACAAAGGTAAACGAGAGGGCGCAACGGGCAGCAAGAGTTAGACGGGTGTCCGGCACATCATCTTGCTCAAGGAGCCATTGTTTAGTTCTTTTTTTGAAGGATTGGAGGGATGGGACGTTCACAAGAGCATTAGGTAGGGAGTTCCAGAGCTTCGCCGCCAGGACTTGGAAGCTCGAGCCTCTAGCAGTCTGAAGCTTGAAACCGGGAACGATGAGTGTGTGCGCTTGTGTCGATCTTAAAGTTCTGGATACTGTGTGTTGTGTGAAGCGCGCTGACAGGTAGGCCGGTGCCGCATTGTTCTGAGCTTTGTGGTTTAAGACAAGTGTTTTGAGGGCAATGCGCCGTGAGATGGGAAGCCAGTGTATGTTACGTCTGGCGGCTGAGATGTGAGCGTGCCTAGGTATGTTAAGAGCGGCCCTGATGGCGTTATTCTGGGTTACCTGCAGTTTATCGATGTTTCTCTGGCGCGTTCCGCGGTAGAGGGCGTTGCAGTAATCAATTTTTGATAAGATAAGGGTTCTTGCGAGGATCAGGCAGTTGTCCATTGTTAAAAAGGGATGGCAAGCTGTGATTAATTTACAAGTATACGCGGATGCTGAGACTACTGAGTTGGTTTGTCGGTTGAGGGAGAGGGTGGAATCTAGGTAGATTCCGAGGGTTTTGGTGACCTTGATGATGTTGCCATCAATGTTGAAGGCCTCATATTTCTTGTCAAGTTTTGAAAGTTTGGACTGAGAACCTAGGATGAGTAACTCCGTTTTCTCATCGTTTAGGCAGAGCCCGTGGTGGGCCATCCAGGCCTGGATGACGGAATAGACTGCATTTAGTGCTTTGACGTCAGTTACATAATCACCTGTGATAGGGATGAGTATCTGGGTGTCCGCATAATTTGTGTAGGTGACATCCAGATGGTCAAGAATATCAAATAGTGGTTTCGTAAACACGTTATAGAGCGTAGGTGATACGCACAAGCCTTGTGGGACTCCGCATGGAATGTGAGCTGGGTCAGCGGCGGCAAGAGGCGAGAAGACCCTCATGGATCTCTTAGCAAGGAATGAGCTGATCCAGGAGGTAGCTGCGTCAGAAAAGTGGGCAGCAGTTTTGAGGTGCTCGCAGAGGATTTGGTGATCAACCAGATCGAAGGCTGCGGAAAGATCCAGTAAGAGTAGGAGCGCTTGTTTGCCCTTGTCCTTCAGATCTTCAATTTGAGTTTTTAGATCTATCAGGGCTGTTTCTGTGCCGTGTCTAGGACGGAAGCCAGATTGCCTGAGTCCTAATAAGTTGTTGGTGTCGAGATAGTCTTGAATTTGGAGATAAGCAGCACGGTCCAGGATTTTAAGGAGGTAAAGCACTGTGGTGATAGGCCTGTAGTTGGTAGGATTGCTAGGGTCTAAGTTAGGTTTTTTGATTAAGGGGATTACCCGAGCATCCTTGAGGTTGTTTGGTACTATGCCGGTTTTGAAGGAGGAGTTGATGAAGGAGGTGATGAAAGGAGCGAGGTCAGAAGCTGCTTCCTTTACAACTGTTGCTGGGCAGGCGTCACCTTGACAATTGGATGGTTTTAACTTCGTCATGATATTTTCCACATCCTTAATGTTAAGTGGTGAGAAGCTAAATGGTTTGAAGGAGTGTTTAGGGGAAGGTATGTTGTAGGATTGGGTATTGCCTACTAAGTCCAGGAGATGTTTTTTTTGGTGTTGATTTTAGCTTGGAGTGTGGTGATTTTGTTTAGTAGTGCTTTTTGTATGTTGGCGCACCAATTGGAGTCAGGGGTACATGTCTCAAGGGGGCGACAGGGGACTCTAATTCCTTAAGGATTTTAAAGAGTTCCTTCGTGTTGGATTGCGCTTGTATGATCCTGTTATTGTAAACTTCTCTTTTGGCCGCAAGTATAGCTTCCTTGTACGTAAGGGTGATGGCTAAGAGGTTAATTTTATTTACTGGCTTGGGTGAGCTTCTCCAGAGTGACTCCATTTTTCGTTTATCTTTGCGGAGTTCATGTAGGTGTGGGGTAAACCATGAATTAAGGTGGTTGCGCTGTTTTTCTTTGCGTTGTTTGATGGGGGCAATGGAATCAAGGGCTTTTAACATAGCTCGGTTGTATATATCCACAAGGACGGTAGGGTCATCGCAGGTGGAGGAAACCGAATTTAGAAGTGGGGAGGATAAGTGGGAGTAGTTTCTCAGTAGTGATATCCTTCTTGTTGCGAGTCAAGGTAGGTGGTGCTGTACATGGTTTGTCTGTGGGTGGACAAGAATTAATAGAGAATGTTATCATATGATGGTTGGACCAAGCAAAGTGACACTGAGATTATGTTTAATGCACAATTCATGTCTGAAACCCAGTCCAAAGTACGTCCCTTGATGTGAGTAGGTTCATTGACGTGTTGGGTAAGGCCAAAGTCGGATAGGACACTGGCTAAATCACAGGCTTTGGTGTCATTGGTATCTAGGTAACCTAATTTAAGGTCTCCAAGTATGATGATTTGGGATTTAGGCTTTGTGTTGGATGCTAAAATGGATGAGATATCCTCTATGAATGTGGAGGTGGGGCCAGGTGGCCTGGAGATGAGGTGCATTAAGACGGTGTGATTGGGTGAGGTTGGGATTTTAATTGAGAGTAGCCCAGCGGAGGGCAACTGTTGGGTGTTGACAGCTTTCAGATTGAGAGAACTCTTGAATATGAAAGCTAGTCCACCCCCCATTGGTTTGGTTAGTGTCCCCGTTACACCTAATGTTGGAGTAGCTGTCGGGGATGGCGAGGGTTAAGGCAGGTCCTGACGCCGCATGTAACCAGGTTTCAGTAATTGCCAAAAAGTCAAGGTTTTCAATCACAATGAAATCAGCGATATTTAGCGTGTGAGCAGGGACCGAGCGGGCGTTAATGAGCGCGCCTTTGAGTTTGGCTTGGTGGTTGGGGATGATGGCTGGGAGGGCCTCGGTTGTTGGTGAGGTAGCTAGTGTACAGGTATTGTTCAAGCCGTTAGTAGCATCATCCCTACTGTCTGTATTCAGGTGGTAGGACCAATGGTGACATCTAGTTGCTAATCTTTGGTTACGGACTGTGGTGACACAGGGTTTGCTCAGTCGGCTTGGGGATAAACAACTAAATGGGCATGACGGTGCGGTTTTCTCTGTGGTAGTGCTTCTTGACACCCAGAGCATTGCCAAGTTCCAACCAACTGAAGAAATCTTCAAGTGGCACTACAACCTTGACATCTACCCACTTTTGCCCAGCTGACGATGTCATGTGTCGCCGCCCCCAGAGTAGTGCCCGCTGGTGGATTTCCTGCCACGCCGCATTGAGGAATTAATCATGAAGGTCCAAACCTGGTGGTGTCCCACAGAGAAGTTAAGTGCTCGAGTCCAAGCCACCCGAAGCCACCTAGTCATCCGTGCTGCAGCTACAGCAGCGAAGACTCAAATGGCAGCAAACTGACAAAACCGACCCCTAATTCTGTCTCTGCACCGGTCGCCACCGAAGATCATCGGCGAAAACCAAAGGACTCATCCTCACCTCCCAAGCCATGTTGAGGTGCGCAGTGGGATATGCACAGCCGGCATAGCAACCCGACCAACGAGACCACTGCGACAGACCTTCACTGCTTTATTTCTGACACTGCTTGGTTTCCTTCTCCTGCTCTACAGCGACGACCCAGAAGGGGTCCATCTCCACACAGAGTTGCATTTTTACTCTCAGAAGTGTTTTAAAGTAATTTGCCTGCCTGTTTACATTTGTGGTTTTATGGTGCATTCTACTTGGCGCATTATTAACAAAGCAAAGAATAACTGTGGTACCACATAGAAAGCATGTCAATGTATACAGTTCTGAGTACAAAGTGAGTCTTATTTATGTGAATATATACATCTAAACCTAATCTGTTTAATAGATCTGTGTTAGCACGTAACCTAGTGTGTGGACGTTCAGTTGTGGGGGGCTTTGGTATTCACTGTATCCAAGAACCAGTCTGCATCTTTGTTAGGCAGAAACCTGTGCAGTTCCCTTAGGGACCACTGCAAAAGATTTAAGACTACAGGTGTTGGCAGTAAACCCACTTGGTAGCAGTCTGTACCACCCAGATTTACCTGGTACCTGTGGCTGAGCAGTCAAACCTCCATCAAGAAGAGTTAGGCAGTATGCAAAGTATACTCAATAGGCACTCAGATACAATAATACAAGCAAACACTGACCAGAGCTTTGGTATCAAAGTATATAATTATTTATTTAAAACACACAATTGAAACACTCCAGCACTCTTATTGTAAAATATCCTACACAGTTACTATTATGATATATACACCCCTTTTTCCCTATTAGAAAAATCACAGTAAAACACCACTTATTTTCATACAAAGGTGAGCGCTTAACTAGATTGCACTCTAATAAGTTCGTGAAAAAGGGAGGGAAAAGACAGAATATGAAGAGGTACACCACTCTACGATTCAAGAACACTGTTAGCAAGGCAGAGAGCGAAAAGTCACTGGTGAGCCAAAGTCCAAAGGCTGGGCCCCCTCTTAGAGAGAGCAGAGCACAAATGCGCCCAAGATCAGAGTTACACTAGGCTTAGAAAGTCTTGCAGAGGGTTCAGAAAAGAGTTTAGAGAGGCTTAGAAAAGTTTAGCCAGGGTGTCCCAGGTTAACCCAGGTTCAAAAGCCCGGGGCTAAATATACCCCATACAGTCGGTAGCAAGGGAAGCCAGGTGGGACACGGTACCTTAAGTGGGAAGGATCCTCCAGTGGTGGCAGTTGTTCCTGGTAGTGGGTGCAAGTTGCGTCGTCGTCCATGGGAAGAGAAGATCTCGACTTGGAGGAAAGATGAAGGTCGTTGCACTACCAGGGCAGAAACCAGCTGCAGAGTTTTCCGGTTAAAGGTGGTACCTTTGTCTCGCGGTCGTGGTAAAACATGGTATCCCGGTTGCTGGGGTGCTTGTCACGGGCTAGGCGGCCACGAGATGCGTCGGGAAAGCAAAAAGACGGTGAAACTGGTTATCCCCACCAGTTAAAGGAAGAAGACTCTCGGGCGGGCGATCTCCTCTGTCGTTGGGAAAAGTGGTGAGACGGTCCAGCAGGGCTCCACCGGTAGTGGTGTCGTGGCAGGTCGGCTCAGCTTCTCCCTCGTCGGATTCTTAGGTCCTGTGGCGACTTCTGATGTTCCAGTCCCCAAAGCCCAGCTTTTATGCAGCAAACCCCCATTCACTCAGCCTAGCTGTCACACAAATATGCTAAGTGGTGAGCCGGTCGGCTCACCACTTGGGCCATTCAGGACGGAGTGCGACTTGAGTTGCCTAGGCAACTCAGTCCAGGGTGCCTAAATTCCCCTTCACCCCTCCTAAGTACCCCAAACATGGTGGCACCACTGTGGAGGGCTTCTGTGGAGAAGCCCGCCAAAAAGTGGAACAAAGGGCTCGACTTGGGTTGGAGTCACAGAAGAGAACACAAATGCCATTTTAGAATCAAATTTTGGCAAAAAATACCAACCGGAGAATTTATATTAATTAAATAAACCGGCGGTATGTTCGAGGCTACCGTAAATAATTAAATAAAGATAGTAGCCTAAAACAATGGGAAATCCCATAGGAAAATATTCACGGTTGAATATAAAAAGTAGTATCCACTGCCACCAGCCAAAACTCGATCAGGGGGGACGGAGACTTGCCCCCTCGACTAACAGACCCCGGGGCAATTGAATTACCCCAGCCAGTACGTCCACAATATGATGGTTTGTACTGGTTCTGTTCAGAATTTAAGACTAGTAAAGTCAATGGTGACTTTACATGCCCTGGGAGACAGTAGTCAGTCCCAGGGTATGGAGTCTATCCTGGGGGGTCACTATGACACCCCTGTGTCACTGCACTGAGGGTGCTGTTTAACACACATCACAAAAACACATGAGGCCCTATGGAGTAAAAGACCCCATAGCCCATTAAACGCATATAGATTCAAAGAAACGCATTCAAATCAGCCCAAGAGTGAGGGTAAAAGAGTCTCATTCTTGGCAGGAGAAAAAAATAAACCCCAAAAATCCAGCAAAGCTCCTGGAGGACTCACTAGGTTAGGAAATTCAGCCTAAACAGAGAATTCTCCCTAACAATCTTCTCCCTTGAGTGTCAGCCATAGTTTGCTCGTCCATTGCTACCCTTTGAGAGCCTTGGCTGGCGTGCCTCTGTGCCTCTACCCCAACCATATAGTGGGTATTGCCACAGACACCATTACTAAGTCGCGAGTGTGGCAAACTGAATCACTTCTAGGGGAACTTTATGTTGGCTGGTAAACACAGTGAGATTAAATGATTTTCCACAGATCACACGCTTTGGTTAAGCGGTGAATCTGGCTTTTGAGCCACCTCTGAAATGTAGGTACTTGACCACTTCTCTTCTGAGCTCAAGTTGGTACAAATATGTCTTGATGTTTGGGTTTAAAAATATAAAATAATGCTCTATTTTCATGTAGATGACTTTAAAGTGTGCACATCACATGATAAACCATCAGGACAAAGTATACTGCATTGTAGAGTTATTTTGTTTGAATCCTTCTGTTTTAACTTTTGTGCAAAAGGGCCTCTCCGAAATTTGTATTGTTTCCGCCACCTAGTGGAAACTAAATAATTAAACGCAGACAAAAAATTCCCATTACTGTTTACTTTTTCACTATTGGGTGGAATAATGTTTGTGGGAACCATCAACAGTGGATTATTTAGGACTCTGCCTTCTTTTACCACGTGTGATAGTCTGGCGGGTTGCAGAGTAATACATTGGTTTTCCACCAGCATAAAAATACATGCTAGTGGAAAAAACTGCATTCGGCAGGTGGAGCTGGAGGAGCAGAAGAAAGAGTTATGTCTGCTCTCCAACATAATCTGCCAACTCATACAAAATCCTGCATAGTGTAATCATTTGTTTTTATTTTAAATATTTATAATACGCCCATGACGTACTTAACCGTATAGCCGCGCAAATGAATATTAGAGATCGACCAAAGCAGACTATGAGCTAAAACAGTTTCAAAAGCAAGAGTGGTCACCGTCTCATGACAATACTCTATTATCTGAACAGGAACGTTTTTAGTGCTCTACGGAATTGATAGTGTCTCCAGGGCCATAATCCCTCTTGGAATACTAGTATGCAGTTTTGGCCCAAAAACAGCAAATCTTCTATCACCCCTTAACACATAGACAGATGAAGGAATACTCAAGAGCAGCTGGTCTTTTGATCGTAAGCACTTTGAGGGTTGATTGCGGCTAATCCTATCCCTCAGGTTGGTTTCGATCCATTTAAACATTTAAAGATAAGGCATGCCACCTTAAATTTAATACGCTCTTCCACTACCAGTCAGTGTAGTGCTCAACGAGATGGGGATAGATGATCTTATTTACCCAGCCTGCAGACCAATCTAACGGCTGCCTTCTGGGCCTTTTGGAGTCTATGAAGTTGTTTAGCTGGGATACCCATCAGCAGGCTGTTAGAGTAATTCAGATGAGAATTCATTAAAGCCCCCACCACTGTTGCATGATCTTCATCTGGAATATTTGGCAAAACCTGCCGTAGGAATTTCAGAGAGTAGAAAATTGCCTGTACCTTAGCTCCTAATTGGCACCCGTTACCCAGATTGTTTTGTGAAATAGATCCCAGGTCTTTTACCCTTGAGGCAAAACCTAACTCTTTGCCCAAAAGATTGGGAACTGACCATTCTTTGAAGGCTGTGAGTAGATGTCAAGGTCCAGACAGGACAAGCTCTGTTGTGGACGCATTCAGTTGAAGCTGGTTAATAGACAGCTACTCACTAACTTCTTCGACCTTGCCACTACAATGCAGGATGCTCGCATGGGGAACCCTTGATAAACATCAGGCACATTGAATTCAAGAATTATTTGGGAATTCACATTTGGATCTCTACTCCGGATGGAGCCTTACGAACGGCTGGTTGATGCACGTAGCGACTGCTATTTCTTACACTGAGTAGACTCAATAAGGATGAGCGTACTCCTCGCATTCCAATCAAGCAAATTCACAGCTCAGTGAGATTTGTAATTTTTGCCTTGAAAAAGACCAAAATTGGTCGAAACACGTGTCGGCAAGGCAAATATTGTTTCAACTCACGGCAAACACTGTATTAATAACAGATTAAAATATGAAGGCAAATTATCTGATAAGGTGGTGTCGATTTTGTTGCTCAATGAGTTGGATGGGTTTATCCAAGATCATGACTCCTTCTCTCACTTTCAAACTGGGTTTCGCAAACACATGGGGACTGCCCTCAATGCGACAATGCTTTCACATGTGCTAGCAGCTTCCAAAAAAACATCTGCCGAACCAGTGTACATGGCCGCTTTGGATATGAGTTCCGCTTTTGATTGCGGAATACGTAACTTGCTGTGGTCAATCAGCAGGGTACCGCTACCGATGAAATGCATACATATACCCACTGGCGTAACAGGGGACCCGCAGCCCCCGCGGTGCAGGGGGCCCCGCTAGCACATGTCCTGGGTGGGGGCCAATCTTGGTGGGTTTGGGGGGGAAATAAAAAAATATATTTTTTCAAAATATATATTTTTTAATTTTTCTTTTTGAAATCTCTGCCTTCATACAGAAATTATTTCTGTAACAGAAATAATTTTTATTTTATTAAAATTGTGTTTGATGCAAGCACCTTTACAATAAATGAAAACACTTAATTTGATCACTTTAAAATATAAATGATACATAACTTTCCATACAATTCTTAAATCCACTGCTCTTTTAAACACTCAATAAAAAAGTGCATAAGACAAATAACTATCAGAATGCATAAACGAGCAAGCGAAAAATGTGCCAAATGAACCATCACTTAATCTTTTGAACACATGACCATTTAAATCACATAGAAAAACTTGTGGTCTAGACCAAGAAACGAATGCGCAAGGCAAGAAACAAATATATATGATGTACCAAGAACTTGTCACTCACGAATTTGACAGTCATAACAACCAGAAAACAAAACTGCTTTTGCATATATTTAGTGTCAGTTTGGAACAATTAATTGAGTTTTTGACAGATTTAACACGCTTGTTTGGTTAATGTTTAGACATAACATCACAGATTGTGACATATGTATACACTTGCCAACAATGGTTTT
Organism: Ambystoma mexicanum; assembly: GCF_040938575.1. NCBI lineage: Eukaryota > Metazoa > Chordata > Amphibia > Caudata > Ambystomatidae > Ambystoma > Ambystoma mexicanum. The sequence goes on along the minus strand of NC_090936.1, from coordinate 492,479,997 downwards.
TCCTTTTTTATTTTTATTTATTTATGGCTCAGCTAGTCTTGTTTGAATATGCAATAAAAGACGTGTTAGTGCAAGAAGCAGGGATTTGTTTTCCCCCCACATACAAGAAATCCACAATAATTCTATAGACAATGATGAGCTATTTGCCATAAACCGACCCAATGCACACAGACGTTGATTTTCAAAAAACTGACAATGTAGAGTTAGATGTTTTAAAGTTTCTGTGTCATTTGAAGTCTGACAAAAACGACATGATTGGTCAATTGCACTTGTTTGTGGATTTTTCCAATGCTTTATTCGTTCCTTGGCATTAAAAAGATTTAATCTGAATCTCATGAACAGTTGTCCGACATGATTACTAGGACAATGTTTGAGGTAGGATTATCATGGACTTTGTTTATGCCTAAATTTAGCATATTCCACAAGTTGAGAATAATTTGCTCTTGCTGATCAGAAATACGTACCCAATCTAGTTTAAAGAGTTTTTCCTTCACAATTCCTGGACATGAAAGCAGATCGTATTCTGCCACACCCAGCATGGCAAGTACAGACATCATTTGTAGTTTAAATCGTGCCATTGAAATAGGAGAATCCTTGGTCATCGTGTCAGCCAAGTCCTCGTAGACAGAATTTTACGGTGCTTCTAACATTCTGCCAAAATTGTTAAGTATGCGCCATTGAAGCCTCCTGGCTAGAGATAAAATACCTAGCTCATGAGTGATGCAAACATTAGGCAAACTTCTGGGGAGATGTTTTCCAGATTGATCATTGTATCTTGTTTAGATGATCGCCTATGTCCAATAGACAAAGATCGAATCCATAAAGGAGGATGGACTCTACTTTAAGTAGAAGTCTATCAAGGGAAACAGGGAAAATTTGCAAAACTTGTTAAAGATGATTCTCATTTGTGCTATTAGCGGGGCAGCTTTGATGGTTAAAAAATTGTACAAACTTGTCAAGGAATTTGTGATGGTTAAATTATAAACCAGATAGATTATACCTGTCTTGCATTGAATAGGTCTGCCCCCTAAGGTCCAGTTGTATTTTCAAATAAAAAAAAGAGGTGGATCCAACAGAAATGTGTGATTTCTCAGCATTGGTAGTCAAGTTGTGTTGGGTACAGAATCCAGCGAAAACGTCCCATTTTTTTCTGGAGACCAAACGGTGTCCGATCAAATAAGATCACATCATCCGCAAAGGCAAGGCAATTTAAGCCTAAATCACCTTACTTTGCCGAAAATGTGTCCTGATTGAGCCATAGAGCATCAACGTCCGCCAGATAGAGATTGAACAATACAGAAGCCAGCTTGCGACCTTGCTTAACTCCTATTTCCGTTGTAATTTGATCAGTTAATGAACCAGTCTGGTCAATTCTAATTCGATAATTTGTTTTATGATATAAGAGGGCGATGATAGCTATAAGATGTGGCGGGATGTTGTATCTTTGCATTTTGGCCCAGAGAATACTTCTGATGATGCTGTTGAATGCCGACGATAGATTTAAAAATGCCATATAAATAGGTCCATTTCTAGACTGGTGTTCCTATCTTCTGATAGCAGCATGTGATCTAAGATGGTTGCATTTAGTTGCGTGCCCATCGATTTCCTAAAACCAGTGTGTAAGCGTGAAAGAATTCTGTGTGTGGTAATGTAATGATTTAGATCTTGAACTACTAATGATGCAAAGATTTTAGCAGCCACATCTATTATTGCAATGGGTCTATAGTTGGAAAGCAAATCCATTGGCCCTTTTTTGTACAAAGGGATAATGATAGACGTTAACCATGAGTTGGAGATTACCCTAGTTTGAAATATGTCATAACGCCTTTTGAGAACTGGTGCCCAAAAGTGGGGAGCATCCTTCAAAACACGGGGTGAAAGGATATAAGGACCAGCCGCCCTGCAGTATTTAAGCCTGGTTAGGGCATAAAGAACGTCTTTTATTTCCCATGGACAAGAGGGTAACGTAAGTTTCAAATATTCCTGTGCAGTGAAATCACAAAAGCCGTGAGGAACATTATATTTGGCTTTATAGTATTGTGACCAAGTAGCACCCGAAATCGATGCGTGGAAAACGGATTTGGTATTGTCTGAAGGATTTCTGATCAATGCACAAATTTCTGTTGTGTTTTTTTTACAAATCAAGTTAATCATGTTTTGATTTCCCTTCAAATGCAACTCAAATTTTATTTTTTGTCATTTTTATACCTTAAGAGAATTGAATTTTTTGACGCTGAGTAATCCTAATCGGTGCAAATAGAGCTTTGAAGTGTTTCCTATTGCACGGTTTTTGTGATTTTTCAATGCTCTGATGGAATTATTAGAATGGTTTGCATGGATAGCCGGAATGTTAGATCTGTCCAAACGAGCTAGCTCCAACAGATGTTTGCGAATCATATGTAATTCCAGATGTCGATTTCTATGTTATTGGTACCCCCCTTGAATGGGTCTTTTGGTATCCATAGGTCGCGACTAACCAGGCTGTTCAGCTTCCTAGAAGTTGTTGGATGCAATCCGACAGATAGCAGATGCCTATCAATGACTGGTAGGGTAAGGATGGAATCAGCTACATATATGGAACAAGGAATGGATAATGTGTAATTTAGCAAAAGATCATCACTGGTCGCAAGGTGGACTAAAGTGAGTGGGCTTGGTTTCATGGTTAAGCCAGTCGATAGTACAAGATAGTCAATACAAGATCTATGCGTGCCCTTCTGCCAAGTGAAAAAGGGAGGTTTGTTGGTCTGAGAGGATTATTTGAATATCCCAGTCCTCAAGAAAGTGGACCCATGAAAGTTCTCTTACATGGGATTCGGAAAACTGTGAGTTCTCATTTGGGTGATTGGGAGGTATATTAAGAGACAAATTGAAATCACCACCAATGATGATTTCAAGATTAGGATTGGAAAGAAAAGCATCAATTAGTACTGCATTCAGATTAAAGATAATAGTTTCAATAGGGGTGGAAACTGGATTCCAATAAAGTGAAATAATCAAAATTGTCAGTGACGGACTTGAGGGACATTTCTATAGCTAGTAATTTTGGCAAGGAATAGATCACTTGTGAGGAGACTTGCAGTTTATTCTGAATCAGCACTGCAAGCCTGCCAAACGGTCTCCCCAGTCGTCCTCTTTCAGCAGGGTGGGAGTGCGCTGTGAAACCATCTGATACGATGTCTTTCAAGGCCATCGTTTCCTGTAGGATTATAATTGATGGATAGTCTGCCGCGCTTAAAGACTTAAACCATGCAAAATAATTGTTAAAACCACAGCAATTCCATGAACAAATTGAGATCTACATTTTATGAGCTGGAGACCTGGACATTAGTGTTTAACTTTTTGATCAAAGGTTCAAGCCATGCAAGTCCCTTTATTATGTTGGAGAATTAATCAAGTTGGTCCTTTAAGCCATTGTTGATTACCTAAACTTGATGGTCAGGAAAAGTTGCCTGCGTGGGCAATAAAGCCAAGGCTGGTTGGTACTCAGTGAAGGAAACAGTTTCTTCTACAGATTTAAAAATGAAAAGTTGATGGCCAAGTGCCACCAAGTCAGCATCATGATCCCATATTAATTTTGCTATTATATGCGTTTGAAATTTACATAGCATACAATTGTTCCTTGAGACAGGAAGTTTGATCCATTCAACATCCTATGAAATCAAAGTACAAAGAGATGGAATTAGATGGAAAAAGTTTCATTAGTGCTGAACGATTAAGACTAGCTGGCCCATTTGTAACAGGATTAGAGTATCAGCCCAGCAGCAGTTTCATGTCGGGTGAGACATCTTCAAACATAGTGACTGGAGCATCTGGTACACACTGAAGATGTGGGCCTGTTTCCCACAACCCCTTCATCAAAGCTTATCTATACTCACCTCTACCATCTGACTGCCACTCTAAATGTAACTTTTAAGTCCAACTTGGGTGTATTTTTGCATTCACTTGAAAGTTCAACTTCAGTGTATTTCTGCATTTAACTTTTGGCCATTGATTGTAACCTGCTAGCCCAGTCACTGTTCAATTTTCTGCTTTACTTGCTCCCTCTGCCTCTTCTCATTTCCACTCATGGCTCTTTCTGTTTCTCCCATCTATTCCAACTGCTTCTGTATCAACTACCCTTCCCTTCTCACTAAGTCTGGAAAAAAGAAATTTAAATAGGATATCTTGGCCTCCAACCCTGGACTCCCCATCGCTGATACCTATACCAGCGCCTCTTCCAGACAGACCCTCACCGACATCCTCTTTGTCGTTCCTTCGTCGGATCTATGGACCCCTCCTCTCCCCCCAGCCCCACCCCCATATGATCTGTGCTTTGTCCTGTCTCCTCCTCTCCCATTAATGGTGGCACTCGCATGGGATGTCCTCATGGCTTCTTTCAACGACTCCAGAGTCATCCTTAATGTCTACCTAATGGCACTGTCATGGTCCAAGGTCCTCGGGCCATTCTCCTCCTCTTCGATAGGTGTTTCCCTCGCCTCATCAACTTCCTCATCTCCAGCTGTCCCCCTCCTCTCACTCCCTGGCTACCTGACCCACTTTTTCCTCCTCCTCTGCCACTCTTCAGGCTACCTCCACAACTCCGCAGGGCGTACCTCTGATTTGTACCCCTCCCCGGAAGGTCTTTAAGGCCGGAAACCTTCATCTTGCCACTCAACTTTCGCTCTGCTGTCAAACACGCCTCTGACATCTGCCACCTCCTTGAAGAACTGGACCTTGATGTCCTCGGTCTTACGGAGACATGGTTCACGGCTAGCTCTGTCACAAGCTTTGACACTCTACTCCCTGAGGGCTACAAGATCCTCTCTGCACCCAGATCCACTCGACCTGGAGGGGGCGTAGCCCTGATCTTTCCTGAGTGGATTCCTGCCACTATCATTCCCATTCAGATTTACTCCTCTTTTGAATGCCTTGTCTGCAAGCTCTCACTCTCTCCTAGCCACTCTCTTACTGTTGCTACTCTCTACCAGCCCCCTGGGCAAATCACCTCTTTTCTCTCTGAGTGGGCCGACCTCTCTTCCTCCCTCCTGGCCTCAACCACTCAACTCCTCCTCCTTGGTGACCTCAACATTCACCTTGATTTTCACTGTCCCTCATCGCTGCTCTTTCGCAACCTCTGCGATACCCTCTCCCTCTCTATCCTCCCCTCTGGCCCGACGCACTCTGCAAGACACGCACTTGATGTCTTGATCGCCCCTGGCCTCCCCCTGTCTATTCCTCTAACAACTCCTCTCTTGGAGTGACCACTGCCTCCTCTCCTCCCATCTCTCACTCTCTTCTCCCCAAGCCAACCACACCCCAACACTTCCCCTTACCTTCTTGGACATCTGACCTATAAAGCGTGTGTCAGCTGAGGCTTTCGCTGCCACCTTCTCTCCCCCTCCTCCCCTGGCTGACTCACACCCCGCCACAACCCTGTCCCTTGTCTACTCTAGCATCTCTGATACTCTTGATGCTCTCCTGTCATGAGGATCCGCTTGAAGTCCAAAGCCAAGAGCAATTCCTGGTATGATTCCGACCTAGCCACACTTAAAAGTAAGTGTAGGGCGGCTGAGAGGAAATTGAGGTCTTCTTGCTCATCCTGTGACTAACTGGCCTGTCGTCTGCTCCAAAGGCAATACCGACTCTGCCCGCACTAAGAAAAGAGCCCACATTCAAGCCCGTGTCTCTGCGGCATCCAACAACTCGGCCAAACTCTTTAAAATCTGCAAGGAGCTTGCCAACCCTGCAGCAGTCTCCTCCCCTCCTCTTGCTTCCCAGGCACTCTGCAATGCCCTTGCCTCTCACTTTAACTCTAAAACCCAGGACATCCTGTCCACCCTCCCCTCCGCCTTTATTCCCTCTGTGCTTGGAGACCCCCTTTAAGCACCCCCCCACCATCCTTCTCTTCCTTTCCTATTTTCTCCCCTGATGAGGTCGCTAGACAAGTCTGATCTATGAAAGCCTTGTCAAAACAGGTTCATCCCTGTTCCTCCAAAACCATCAAGGACCACATTGACACCCTCTCTCTTGCCCTTGCTGATTTTTGCAACCACTTGTTTGCCTCAGGATCCTGCCCCTCCCCTCTGAAGCACTCCCTTGTGCATCCTCTTCTCAAGAAACCCACAGCTGATCCTTCCTGTCTGGCAAACTATCGTCCAATTTCCATTACCCCCTTTCTGGGCAAACTCCTGGAAAAGCTGGCCATCTCTCAGCTTAACCTTAATTCAGATTCTGTTGGTTGTCTCCATGACCACCAGTCAGGCTTCAGAGCGGCCAGAAGCTTGGAAACTGCTCTCCTCAATATCCGTGAAGATCTGCTCTCCAAACTTGATTCTAACATTCCCTCTGTCCTCATCCTTTTCGATCTCTCTTCTGCCTTCGACACAGTCAACCACACCATCCTGCTCAACCGTCTCCGTGATAATCTGGGTATCACTGATCAGGCTCTGGCCTGGTTGACCTCTTTCCTCTCTGATCGACCCTCCCAGGTCCAACTTGGGTCTTTCCTATCGATCTTCCTCTCCACCTGTGGGGTTCCCCAGGGGTCTAACCTCTCGCCCTGGCTTTTCAACCAATATCTGGCAACGCTCGCTCACTGCATTGCCATTTTCTGCTCAAATTTCCAGTGCTACGCTGATGACACTCAACTCATTTTCCGGCTGCCTTCGGCCACCTCCTCTCCCCCTCTCATCTCTGACTGCCTGATTGCCATTCAAAATTGGTGTGCCGCCAATGATCTTTGTGTGAATGCCAGCAAGACGGAGATCCTCCTCATCGGCACACCATCTCCATCCTTTTCCCTCACTCTGGTTGGCCTCCCTGCTACCCCCACCTGCGAGGCTAAGAACCTTGGTGTCATCTTTGACGGTGTCTGGTCAAAGGATCGAAAACCAAAGGATCGAATTTTTTTTTAATTGTATATTTTTTTGTTGTGTTTAGTGAAATAAAAGTGTGTTTTTACCACAAAAACAGTGGTTGGGGGGGCCACCAACCCCCCCCCCCCCCAAACATGTAAAAAAAAAAGGTCCTTTTGGTTTTCGGTCCTTTGGTTGTCGATCCTTTGACCTACAACCATCTTTGACTCCACACTTTCCTTCTCAGCCCAGATCTCTGATGTCTCTAAAAAGTCAAACTTCCGACTGCACCTCCTCAGAGGTATTCTGCCTTTCCTCTCCTTCCCCCAGAAGCTCATGGTATCCCAAGCTCTGGTTCTGTCTAGCTTGGACTATTGTTACAGCCTCTTTCTAAATCTACCTGCCTCTACTCTCCGCTCTCTACAACTTATCCAGAACAGGACTGCGAGACTTGTCCTCGGCCTCAAGCCCTGGGATCGTATCTCTCCAGCTTTGAAATATCTCCATTGGCTCCCAGTGGATGCAAGGGTTAAATTCAAAACCTCTGCATTGCCCACAAGGCTTTCTGGGGCCTGGGTCCAAAATACCTTCAGCTATCCCTCCGCAAATACCTCCCCTCTCGAGCTCTTCGCTCCTCTAACTCCTTCAGGGTCAGTCGTTTTTCAAAGAAACGAGCTGGGGGTAGATCTCTATCTTCGGCTGGGGCCTCCCTCTGGAACAGCCTCCCTGCCACTCTAAAACTTGAGGAGAACCATCTCAGGTTCCGGAAGCACCTCAAAACCTTCTTCTTTGCTTCTGCCTTCGCTCCCCTCCCCCCCCCCCCGCTGATCTGCTCTCTTGGCACTGTGCACCTGGCCACCCTCTGTCCCCTGGGCCCTGGGCCCAGGTACCTGCTCACCCTGCCATCTTCCTGCACTGCCTGCTGGCCACTCCTTGCACTGGGGACTGTATCTGTACCCATACAGCCCCCCCCCACGTTTTTTCTTCTTTTTCTGCACTTATTCAGACTTACCCAGTCTCCTGCCTTAAACACGGCACTTGCCACTTGCTGGCTGCACTACCACAGTTTGCCTCAATTTTCTATTTATTTTATTTATCTGCGCTCCTCGGCTTCTGCGCTTTCCACTCTCCCCCTTCCATGCACTTTTTCCCTTTCCCATGCCCTTGTACGTTCTCAATGTCACTGGGCCTAGTAAGATCGTTTTTATGTTGTGCTGTGTTCTCCCTTGTTCCCATCACTTGCCTAGTCGCGCTCTGAAACACTTGTGTATGAGCGTGATACAAATAAAATATCATATCATATGTCGGTCGTCGTGGACTGGCCTGTGGAGATGAGCGCCGGTTGACCATGCCCATTCAAGGAATAAGAGGCAAAAAGTACCTCTTTGGATGGCAATACTTTGACGTTTACTGTTTCATTAACCTTTGATACAGCTCCTATTGTGCCAGATGGATGGACATTATTTCTTTCAGTTACAGTCTCCTCTTTAGCAGGAGATTTGATGCTAGAAGTAGTTGGAAGACAAACCTGAAAAGAACCAGTGGTGGTCTTGTTTCCAGTTGCCTGAAAATAGTTGAGCATCTGCGTTTGAGTTAAAGGAGTATTTACAGCAAATGGTTTTAGACAATGAGTCCTTACTCTGAATCAAAGATGCATTGCTGTTGTTCGCCAAAGTATATCAGAAGAAGTGAGGACAGTAGTTGTATTTGAGCTCTCCTTGGATGTCAATGCTGTTTCATGATTCTTTAAGTCGAGATGCAGTTTACTTTCAAGATCAAGTTGATTAAGGTCAATAATGGCATCCTCATAAGCCAAATTGGCAAGTTTTTTAACTGCTGAGTTGTGACCTTTCATTTTTTTAAAGGCAAGTTCTTAGATTTGCAGTCTACAATACCTTCGGTATTTGCGTCGGTTTTGGCTCGAGCCAACGCTGTCCTTCTCCTTTTGACTGGTCTTAAGTATGATTTTTTTACTTTAGACGACATGAATTGTACGCTTTGTTGGTTGTCTTTCTGATCACTTATATCATCATTTGCCACGCTGGTTTCCTCAGACTTTAGCTCATCGGCATCTAGAATTGCCGTAAGTGCTGATGGACTATCTGGTGAGGGGGAGACTACCTCAGAGGGTAGCTTGATATCATGCGTCATGTAAACCTCATGGAGGGGATCACTAGGGACTAGATTGGCTTGTAGGAGAATATTTTCAATGACTTCAATTCTATTGTGTTGCAACTTTGCCACCATCTTATAATCAATAGGCGGCAAAGCCTCATCATTAGCGGGTCTGATCGATAGCTGTTTCAATACTTCTGCAAAAAGTTTTGGCTTCATCGCCAGGTGTTCTAATTCAATACATGTTTTTGATTCTTGTGTCCTAAAGTTTTTTAGAGGAGCAGCCTGCTCATGAGCTATGCCATGTGCATGATTGGAAATTTGATGAAATGAAGCTGCCTGAAGGTTTTCGCGTGCCAGCATGAAGCCCTTAATTCTACTCAATTTGATAAGAATATCAGAAGTAGATGGATTGAGAGAATTTATGGCTAGATGCGCGTGTTCGTGCCCCCTTTCCAACAGATTTAATTTACGAGAAAGGACAGGAACGTTTTGCAACTCATGTTCATTCAAGTCACTTAGCGAATCTTCCAGGGGATAAAATGTAAGATTAGAATGAGATGGATGAGAAGGAGCCCCCGTGGCATTTTGTGAGGTAGAACTGGTTATATCAACCGGGAATGCAAGGGAAGCGGCTCTAAAATTAGAGATGCAGCCTCAAGGGTTGGAGAGCTAGCATTGACTTGATTAAAAGTCTTGTCTTTGAGTGCCACCCTCCCCATTTGGACTGGGAACTGGCTGAATTGTTGTTGGGAGTTTGGTGAAAGTGAACCTGTTCACGCAGGCCTTGGGATTTTGAGGCAGGTTTTGTAGGGCCATTTGACAAGCTCACTCGCTTGTGTAGTTCCGCCATGATTGCTGGTGCAACTAGCGAAGTGTCTGCAGCTGGTAGAACGTTACAATCACACTCTGCACGAAGCAATGAGTTGTCAGTAATTGGAATATTATGAAAATTATGCGTGTGAGGGAACGCTTTTTGTATGCTGTTTATATGAGTTCACAGCATTGTAATGCTGTCTGGGCTAGGAGCTTTATGAACGGTCTCAGTAGCAGCCTCTAAATCTGATGAGTCCTGAGGTAGTTGAGATGTTTCCACTGTTAACAAAGCTTGTAGCACTGTGTGGACCATAGCGGCGGGGGTTGCTCGGGTTTTTACAGGTAAATTAGACATTTTCCATTTCTTAAAGTGCTTGTGGTCATAATGGGCTATGCTTTTGTCAGCTAGGATAGAGATAATAAGCAATGATTGACAACAGTAATTGAACTAACTGTGGCTTACGTTCCTTCCTTTATCATGTGACCGCTATGTGAAGGAGAAGAAAGATCCGTACTTACTCGAAGTGCCCACTAGATCAACAAGTCAACAGGGGTTATGATTCTAATGTGTAGGTTTAAACACTACAGATAATCTCCCACGCTGCCAACGCTGCACACCTGAACAGCCAAACAGCCTTGCACTTACGGGTACGCGTGGGAGTCAAAGTTGTAGGCAGAGCTGCAGGAGGTGGGCCTGAGCCAAGGGGTGGATCTAGATTACGGCAGAAGCGTGAGCAGAAAAAAAAAAGAAAAAAGTAGATGGCGTGAGCAAAAAGCAAGTAATGGGTAAAGCAAGTAACTGTGCTAGAGTCCACCAGTAATTACTTGAATGAGAGTCCAGTAAGAAGCAGGGTGACTGTTGTGGCAATGAGGTTTCTTCACCTTGCAGATGGTGAAGTAGACGCTTGTTGTCACAAGATCCCCAGCCAAAGAGCCTCGCACTTACAGGCCACTTACGGGGCACTTCTGGAAATAATTTCTTTATGAAGGCATAGTGACTACAAAAATAAACTTTCTTTTTTGAAGTCTGAGTGCTCCCCAGATCCCATGCCATGGAAGACCTCTGGCTGGCAGCCTCCATGTCATGGGGTGTGGGAGCCCTATGACTTCAAAAAGAAAGTGTATTTTTGAAGTCACTCTACCTTCATAAAGAAATTATTTCCGTTATGGTTCGGTCCTTAACAGAAATAATTTCTTTATGAAGTCAGAGTGTGAGAAAACATTTCTTTTTTAAGTAATAGGGCTCCCCTCAACTTCATGACGTGTGCGTGTGTGTGTATTGTGAAAGGGTGTACACTTAAATGTATGGATGGCTGGGTGTACGTGCATATATATGGTGAATGGTGTGTGCGCGCTTGTGTTCAAGGGCGGAACAAAACCTACATTTTGGGGGGCTGATCTTTCAAATGTTGGGAGAGGCGCTAACATCACGGGGGGGTGGGGGAGGGGCAAACTTATTTATGTGGGGGCATCTAACTTTACGCATTTTAATGAGACTATTCTACTGCAGCTTCAATGTTACAAGCAGTTAACTCTCTTTGAAGTGTGAAAGCACCCAATTATGAACTGCTGTGAGAATGAACAGTCTCCTGGTACCTTTCTACCATTCCACTCACTTCCCTGGCATGAAAGTACTAAACCCACATCACAATTTTAATTGCCTAAAAAAATGTAATTTGAATGCAGTTCCTAACAGTGAAATGCTTTACGTTAGTAATTGCTGGGCCATTGTTAACAGCGAAACCCAGGTTCCGTTTAACATCTATGTCCTGTTCTGTCCAGCAGCTGCTCTGAAGTTCAGCCAGGTTGAGTCAACATATCACATCATTTCTGGGGTTGAGTGTTGCAGCCCAGTCAACTCAATATTGTTAAGCACCTAGTTGTGTTTAATGGCTTAATTACTTATTGGTAATTGTCATTACGCCTAGCCCTATTCTTCCTCGTCCCTGTACTTGTATATGAGGCAGTACTTGTGTATGAGGCAGTATGCGTCATACACAAGTACTGGGATGAGGTAGAGGTACATGGAGGTAATGCCTGATTTAGCTACCTGTAGCTTCATTAATCCCACTCTTCCTCATCCCAGTATGTACCTATGAGACAAGGAGCCGCAAATGTAAGCTCTGGGACAAGGAAGAGGGACGTGAAGGTAATTCTGGGTCAAGGAGCTGATCTTGGCGTTTGGGGTAGTGTGTGGGAGGGAGGGGGGGATGTGTGGCGGCGGGATTGTGCGATAAATCATCATTGTCCATGTCCAGGCTAAGCAGGCATGATATGTGGTATTAGTGGCTAGAGAGGCATTTTGGTGCAGCCAGTCTAGTTATTCCTAAGTTTAATATTACATTTTTTTAACTGCGCATTTCTGATAAAGCAGTCCTAAGTGTATTTACCTGGATAGAGTGAAATTTGGCGGTTTCTTACTGCAGCATAGTATATTTTTTTGGGCTTCTGTGATCAAATGATATGATTTAAGTCTATTATAACACGCCTATACACAAGTGTTTCTAGGCGTGACAAGCAACGGAGGGAAGATAGAGGGAGGACAAGACAAATGATCTTACTAAACCTTGTCATTCAGATTGTGCAAGTGTGAGAACGAGAAATGCAAGGGGAAAGGGGGGGGGGAGTGCACGGAAGAAGGGATGGGAAAACAGGGCAGTAATGCTCTGAGTAAGTGCAGCCAGGGCAGTGCGGCTCTGGGTAGTGCAAGGAGAACAAGGGACTGTAGGGTTACAGTTACAGCCCCTAAGTGCGTTGTAGGCCGGAGGCAGTGCAACAGCGACTTAACAAGAAAGAGCCTGGACTCTGTAAAACTCTGTGGGCGGCCAAGCAAACAGTCGGTACAGCAGACAGGTGGGTCAGCAGGGGAGGGAGAGAGCGAAAGCAGAGGAGAAGAGGAAAGTTTTGAGCGGCTTCTGGAACATCAGGTGGTCCGTTCAAGTTTTAGAGGGTCAGGGAGGCCATTCCACAGGGAGGTATCTGCAGAGGAGAAAGATCTACCCCCCACTCCGCCTGGAGAAGCGCCTAGCCCTTAGAGAGTTGGAGGTTGCTGTGGGGAGGGCTTGAGAAAGATGGTGTTTGGAAGACAGCGTTGGATGTAGTATGGGCCCGACCCCAGAAAGCCTTGTGGACAATGCAAAGGGTCTTGAACTTGATTCTTGCAACTACCGGCAGCCAGTGGAGAGATTTCAGGGCCGGAGAGATATGATGCCTGGGCTTGCGGCCAAGGATAAGTCTTGCAGTCTTGTTTTGGATTAGTTGCAGAGGGCGGAGAGTAGAGGAAGGCAGCTTGAGAAAGAGGCTGTTGCAGTAGTCCAGCCTAGTGAGAAACAGGGCTCTGGAGACAGTGAGCTTCTGGGGTAAAGTGATAAAAAGAAGAGTCCCTTTGAGGAGGAGCAGCTGGTAGGTAGTGGGACTTCTTGGCGATGTTTGAAATGCGAGGAGAGAAAGAGAGAGTGGGTTGAAGATGACACAAGTGTTTCCTCACAGGAAGGCAAAGGAAGAGGGCCCAAGGTGGGCGGCCAGAGTGAGAGGGGTAAATCAGGGGTAGGGGTCCCAATGAGAAGGATCTCCATCTTAAAGGCATTAAGGCAGAGGTCGTTGGAGGCGCACCAATCCTGAATCACGGATAGACAGTCAGGAATGAGCAAGAGATGAGAGGAGCCTGAAGGAAAGCTAAGTGCCATCCGCATAACACAAAGTTAGAGGAGAAAGAAGAGATCAGGTGGGCCAAAGGGGCCAAGTAGAGATTGCAAAACCAGGGTGAGAGGATAGAGCCGTAGGGAATGCCACAGGTAGAGGGAGAGGTGGCAGAGAAAAAGGGACCAGGTTGGACCTGGGAGGGGCAGCCCAAGAGTAAAGAGGTCAGCACTCAGTCAGCACTCCATGGCCTGATCTGTGATGCCCTGGTTCTCACGTAGTCGACTGATGAGGATGGCGTGGTTGACTGTGTCAAAAGTAGAGGAAAGATCAAGGAGGATTAGGACAGAAGGAATGCTGGAATCCAGGTTAGAAAGCAAATCTTCACGGGTGCTCAGGAGAGCAGTTTACGTGCCTCTGGCAGCTCTGAAGCCAGAATGATGGTCATGGAGACAACCAACAGACTCAATGTGGAAAGTAAGCTTGGAGATGGCCAGCTTTTTTTCCAGGAGTTTGCCCAGGAAAGGGGTGATGGAGATTGGGCGTTAGTTTACCAGACAGTTATGATCAGCAGACGGCTTCTTGAGGAGTGGGTGCACAAGGGAGTGCTTAGGGGTAGAGGGGAACGTTCCATTGGTGAAAGAGTGATTACAGAAACCGGCCAAGGCTGCAGCGAGATTTTCAATATGGTCCTTGATGGTTCTGGAGGAGCAGGGAGCACCTGTTTGGACGACACTTTCATGGATCGGACTTGTCTATAAACCTTGTCGGGTGTAGTTGGAGAGAAAGAGGAGAAAGGAGGAGGAGAGGGAGAGGTAGAGGTAGAGGGGGCCAAAGGGGCGCCAAGAGAGGAAGGAGAGGAAGCGGAGATAGTGTACAAGACGTCCTGAGTTTTAGCTGAGAATTGAGAGGCCAGAGCCATACAGAGGGACTGGGAGGGAACAGGAGAGGTGGAGACCACAACAGGATTGACCAGTTTGTGCAGATTTTAAGAGTTTGGCCGTGCTGTTAGAGGCCACAGAGACCCGTGTTTTCATTGTGTGCTCTCTTCCTGATGAGTGTTTATTGCTTCGACAGGATTTTTTGTGCAACCAGTCTAGGTATGTCTAAATGTGGCCTGGCATGCTTTAATGTAATGTTATTGTTTTGGTGTTTCTTTGGACCATTTGTATTACAATTTCATGTATACTGATACACCCTGCTCTCCCTCCTAAGATGAGCGTGGCTACTCTGTCAGCGCTGCCATGTACTCGGGTGGTACAGCCTTATACTAAGAGTGGAGTCTTGTACTGCCTCGGTTGAATGGTTTTACTAAGCCCTTAGTTGGACTTCAGAAAAACAGTCCGTTATATAAGCCTTCTTCAGAAAGGGAGCAAAACATGTAACATTTAAATATACTTGAAAACACACTCTTAGTTTCTCTAAATCAGGTGACGCCCATTGGGGATGGCACACACACTTCCTACACCCTCAGTTGACTAAAATTGCTAGGGGACTGTGGACATTGATTCATCACTGGTACACTGAGAGCAATAATTGATTGCCCTTCTGAGGAGACCATGGTGAGTGCTGGCTGGCCTCTGACCCCCGTAACCATGCTTCCCGAATATGTTTCGGTTTGAAAACACCTCCATTGCACTGCATGCGCTTTCCCTGCTCTCCCCTACCCGCTTCCTCATCACGCCTGGATCCCACCCCCTGGGCCACCGTACCCGAGTCTTCCGCGGCGTCTCCTTCCAGGTTCCGGATCTCCTTTCTGCCTCCCACCACCTCTGATTGGCTGGCACACCTGGTCATAAATGACCCTCCCAGGGCAGCCCTCCGTCCAGCAGTTCCTGCGGCTAAGGGCCCCCAGGCAAAGGGCGGCTCCTACATCGGCGGCTCCAGAAAGTGTCTGCAGATGTCAGGGGAAGCCTGAGAAGCCAGCAGCTACCAGACACCAAAAAAAACCCACAAGTGTGGCATGGGTGGGGTGTAGAGCAATCGCTCTACACCAAAAAGCCCCCGCCACTCTGCCTTTCCATAACATAGACTTAGCCCGTGCATACTTGGAAAGGTTTGTGATCACCAGCCCGAACCTATACTGAAAATGTCGCCTTGCACTGCATCCTTACATATTAATCAATGTTAACAATTGTCACAGCTGGAGGAAAGTGCGAACATTAGCCTGCACCGTATTTAGATTGGATTGTGAATGTTAGCATCTGTCACACTTAAGCAGAGCTATGTAGGTCAGCATGTTAAATGTCATACAACCCACTAACCAATATAAACTCATTCTCTGCATACTTGGATCACTAAAAAACGAGCAAAACCATCTCTCACACAACAAGCTGCACACACTTCACCACATCGCAACACATAAGCTGCACCAACAGCACACGCGTACTGACACTGATCCGATACTTGCACCAAATCTCAGCACCCGGTGTCCACCGAGTTGAAGCTGCCAACAGTATACCACCCCTCTCACTATCCTACTCCCTCTTCACCTACTAACCCTTCCCACCTTCTCATTTACAGATCCGCCAGAGCGCCTGGGGACCAATTCCGTTCGTGACGGTGCGCTATATAAGTACCTATAACATACCTTTACATGTCTGCACTGGTCTACTTTGTGCAGCCAGTGGGACATGTTTTTAATAGCAAAGCATCAATGTTCCTGTGCACTGTTGGTGACTTGCATATATTGGATTGGCGTTACCCTACAAAACAATTGCAAACACTCTGGCTTTTTAGCCAATTTCTCTCAGAAAATGTGCTGTATATTGCATTAAAACACATATTTATATCTTTTCCTAGTACAGTGTGTGTCATACCCCTTCAGCAGTATGTTCATGTGTATTGTGCAAGCGTGATAATCTGGTCCGGCCCAGAGTGTAGCACGGCCCGTTATTTGTTGGAGGTGGGGGCCCCTCAGCATGGCTCGCAGAGGGGCCCCCACATTTTGTTACGCCACTGCACATACCGGGGTCAAGCAAGGTTGGAAACTTGTGTCCACGCTTTCCGATCTGTACCTATGTGACATGGATGAAATCTGGGAACATCAAATCATGTTTCCCATCAGGCTTGGTGATTTGCGTCTGCATTGGGTAGGCTTTGCAGATGATCTCATATTTTTCGATAAGACTCTGTATGGTTTGTAAAATAAATTGAATAATTTTTCTACTTTAGCTCGCCAACACAACTTACACGCAAACACAACCGAATCAAAAATGATAATGTTCTCAGGTGGGAAAAAGTGTATTTCTTACAGATGGACACTACATGGCTCACCTATCTCAGAGAACAGATGAATTATTATTATTTTTTTTTTTTTGTGTTTAATCAAAAGATTTTTACAAAATTTGAGGTTTCTGTCTTTTGTCTGCGGTTGTGAAAAAGAAAAGAAAAAGAGAACAGCTATCTAAAAATGTGCCTTTGTCGGCCAGTTTATGGCTTCCAAGATTTTGTAAGTGGCTATTTGCCATTGTGTTTTATCGCCTCCAATCAGACGAGACCAACATATTTCTTCGTCCTCTATGATGAAGTCTGTGAAGGTTGATTTTAAGTATCGGCTTCTTATATGTTGGTTGAGGCACATTTTAGGAGCAAATGGCGGATTGTTTCCTTTTCTTGTGTCGCACAAAATCGACAACAATTATTTTCCGACTGGCCTCTGATTGACAAGATCTCGTTTGTCTGCAGTAAGTTTAAACGGGCCCTCATCAGCATATCTCTCCCCTTCCTGGATGGGAACTTCTTTATATACTCCTGGAGTTCATTGAGTTTTTTTGTATTTGGAGGCAGGTGCAAGGTTAGTTTATTTTTTCCTGCTGTCTCCAGGGTGTTTATCCAGTCAAGTTCTTTGATTTTGGTGAAGGTTCTCTTTGGGTACTTTGTTAGTTGTTCTTCATCTGCCTGTACCTGTTCTAGCAAACTGATGTTTACTTCTTTCCATTTATTAAGGGATTTGCTTGTGTTCCTTTCTATTTCGAGGTTGATGAGAAAATATATTGACGGTGGCTCGGCCATCCGGCATTTCCTGAACAGCCTTAGAGACGATTGTGAGACTGAACTTCTAAGAGATGGTAAGCTGAGCTCTCGTCGAATTGAGGCTATTGGGGTCAAGTTTGGGAGTCTAAGTACTTTTCGCCAAAACTTTGCCTCAATTTTTGTCCAGATGGATGGTGGAAGGTTCATCATTGCGTCTCCTCCATATGTTAATGTCGGCATCACCTTTTTCTTGTAGTGTTCTAGCACTGGGATCAGCGAGAATCTCCCGAACTTTTTATCTATGGCCCTAGCTTGAGCTGCCAATTTATTGACTTTGGTCATCAGGGCCAATTGCATAGCTTTGTCTTGTGAAGAGGAGTCCAGGATTACTCCTCACTCGCTCGATCAATGATCCTTCCAGTTTTAGTTTGTTTTTCTGTTTTCCTGGTCGATTTTTCTAGTACTAGGAATTTTGTTTTCTTTGCATTTATTTCCAGTTTATTTTCTTGCATATACCCTTGGAGCTTTGTCAATTGGCGCTGCAGACCTATTGGTGTGTGATCCATTAGGACCAAATCGTCTGTGTAGAGCAATCGCGTTATCGGGGTTTTGCAGACTTTTGGAGGAAATGCTTGAATTTCTGGATCCTCATCTTGGATGTCGCCGATAAATGCCAGAAATAAGGCCGGGGCCAAAGGGCACCCCTGCTTCACTCTCCGCGCTGTTGGAATGGGTGATAAGAGACCGTTTTGGTCGAGTCGAATGCATATTAAAGTATCAGTGTACAGTGCCTTAATCGGGTTTAGTATAGAAGGTGGACAGTCCCAGGCTTCAAGTTTGGACCATAGGCAGACCCTGTCAATCCGGTCGAATGCTTGGGTCAGGTCGATGAACGCCACGAAAATTCTCGTTCCCCCTTCCAGTACTCTGTTTTTCAGCACGTTTAGCATTAGAATGTTAGCTGTCGTGCCCAGATTTTTTTTAAATCCAGTTTGGAGTGGGTCGTGGCAAGGCGATTCCTCCGCCCAGATTTTAAAGCGGTGTAGAAGCATTGAGCCAAACATTTTACCTATCACATCCAGGAGCGCAATGGGTCTATAATTTGTCGGGTCCTTTTTGTCTCGTTTCTTAAATATTGGTACCATTGTTGCTTGTTTCCATGAGGGTGGTATTGTTTTCAAGCTGCAGCATCTGCCAAAGATTTTACTTAGCAGACTGGCCCACTCATTTTGATTTGTTTTTAAATCAATGTTCGTAATCCCATCGGGTCCTGGGGCATGAGAGTTTTTAAGCCTCTGATCTTTAATCGTATTTCCTGTGGGTCATCTACGTTTACCCATGGCTCCGAAGACATTTCGCCCTGTAATTTTAAGTTGGTAGTTGGTGCCAGGTACATAGTAGTATAGTATTTTGTCCACGTAGTTTCTCCAATCTTGGTTATGATAGTATTTTCTTGCGTTTCATTAACCGCTCTCAAGATTTTCCAAAATTCTTTTATGTTTTTGCCGCTTACCGCTTTTAGGATATTTTCAGCGTCTTGTTGGTAGAGGGACAATCTATGACCTTTTACCCAAGCTTTGTAGAGTTTGGTTTCCACTTCCGCCGCTCTCACAGCCCCTGGAGATCCGGAAGATTTTGCTTTACGTTGTATTTTACGCAGTGCCCGGCGTTTCTCCACCAGTGTTAGGTCATACGCGTGTCTTGGGGGATTTCCACTGTTTGTTTTTATTTTACGGTTCTTCTTGAACTTCGTCAGAAGTGGCGTATAGTCAGTTTTATTTTTGCAAAAAATGGTTTGACATTGAGCTGAATCCTTTTTCTATTTCCACAATGGAATCTGTTGTAAGATGTAAGCGGTTTCCCTTCGTGTTGACTGTAACTTGGTGCTCAGCGTAATCATTTTGGGGCCTTGTTGACATCCAAGTTGTTGACAGGGGGTTGTGGTCACTTACTGTTACTCGTGTAATTTCAAAGTCTTTCGTTATTGCCAGTATTGGTTCGGTGACGAAGATGTAGTCTATGGTACCTGTCGATTCATTTCTTTCCCATGATGGTGGGCGATTTGAGTCTGGGAATGCTTCGTGCAAATTGTGAAGGTTTCTTGAATTCATCAATTTGACCCATAGATTGCCACGTTGTTTGCCTGTTGAGTTGTGTCCTTGGTCCGCCTCCCTTTCGTCCGAGCTTGTGCACGTAGCGTTCAAGTCTCCACAAATGAGGAAGTATTTTATCAGATGTTCAGATAGTGCCTCGTCTATGGCGTCCTCAATTTTTTCTATGTAGGTGGTAGGCTCTATGCTTGCTGGGTTCCAGTAGGTGTTTGCTACGATTAAGGTGACTTTCTCATAGGCATTTCTGTCGGTATTCCGTCGGGTCCATGACGCCTTGACCATCAGAATCAATTGGTTGCTGATCAATGTTTCTTCTAATTTGATCCTGGAGTCTTTTTTAGATGCAATCAGTAAACCCGATGAAGGTCTTCCTCGACGTCCTTGTTTGGCTGGTGCAAGGATGACTTTGAACCCCCTTATTGCAGGGGGTTCGGTCAGCCAGGTCTCTTGGAGGCATAATAGGTCATATGACCCCAGGTCCATGTCACTTGGAGACAGTAGGTGGGTGTGTCCTCTCGTGTTCCACGAGCACATTTTTAGTTCGCACTTTTGGGGGGTCGAGCGATGTCTATCTTGAAGAATGTGCTCGTCTCTCGCGGGTTGCTATATTTGCTTTTTTTCCCTCAAAGTTTTAGGCAACCAGGACCATATGCCTTTCATGGGTTCACATCTTTTTTGTGGGACTTTTTCTGTTGAGAGTTTGGCCGCTGTTTCTGGGATTGTCCTGGCATTGTTAAGTTTTTTTGTATCTTTGGTTTTTGTGGAACTTACATAATTTTTGTTTTCTTTGGGGGCTTGTTGGTTTTCCCTCAGTTTCTCTTCAGGTTCCAGGGCTCTTGCTCTTTCCTTGTATTTTGCAGGAGATTTCTTACGGCCGGTTGTTCCTATGGCGCTTTTTAGGTGTCTGCCTACTTGCTTTCTGCTGGGCGTATTGCTCCCTTTGTTTTCAGCCTCCCTTTTGTTATCTTCTTCGCTTGTGGCTGATTGCACTTTGACATCATAGCCCCTTTCGTCCAGCTCTTCACTACAATCGAGAATCAGGTTTTTCAACGTTGTTGATGATACGTAGAGTACCGTTTTTGCTTTTGCGTTTACATGGCTGGGCTCTACCACAAGCAGGTCTTCTGATTTTATTTGATTCAGCTTTTGAATGTGTTTAAAAAGTTTTAACACCGAATTTCGGTTCAAGGTTATTTCATCTGTTTTCTTTCACTTGTGTCAGCTTTATGCGCCATTTAGCTTTGTCCACTTTTCTCGGTTTTAAGTTGTATTTCTGTGTTCTGGATCTGTACCGAAAGATCGTTTCTCCTTTATCTTGTGATGGGCTGAGTCGCTTTTCAGCATTGGTTTTGTTGTGGGCGTTCCTGGATTGAGAATGAGGTCTGCCTGGTGATGTATTTCTGTACGGTTTTCTTTTATGTTTTTGTTCGTCCCATCTATCTTCTGATCTCCTTCTTGATTTACCACGTTCACCATCTTTCTGTTTGAAGGAGTTATGTCTTAGTTCTTTTTTCCGATTTCTTGGGGTCTGATTGTCTCTGGGTCTCGATTTCGTCCTTTTGTTTTCTTTTTTTGTTTCTTTCATCATCCTTTTTAGCTTTGTCTATCTGTTTCAATTGATCTAACGCCCTTGTTCTTTGTGTTTTTCACGTTTTCCCTAGAATTTTTTGCTGCTTTTTCTCCAGTTGCTGCTTCATGTCTCCCTGCAATTTCTGTATTTTCTTTTTCTTTGTGTGATTGTGAAGTTAAAGCTTCGCTGGGGCTATGTGCCTTTAGGCTCATAGAGTTTTCTGGCAGGTATTGGCTCAGGTTCATCAATTCTTCGTTTTCACTACGTTCAATTATTGATGGTGATAGGCTGGAGGTTCTTTTTTCTGATACTTCTAGGTTTTTTGTTTGCCTCGACTCTGGTTCTTTGGCTTTCATTAGTGATATTTCCTTTTGGTTTACTGGTCGTGTAAAAAATTGAAAAATACCTTCTGCAGTTTGGTTTCCAATAGTGGGTTGTCTAGGTGATGGTCTCTTTGTTGGTTGGCTCCCGGTCGGTATTAACTTCGCCTCTTTATTTGCACCCTCTGTTGATAAGTTATTTGTTGTGAGGTCTATTGTAGCTATAGTTTGAGTCCCCGTTGTTTTGCTCACCAGTCTTTGTTCTTTTTCTCCATACTGCTCTTTTTGTTGGGAAGACGAGCCCTCGTCGTTTGTTATAAATGTGCTTGATTGTCTGGCTTCCAAAGCCATGACATATGCTTCTAGGAAGATAACTTTGCTGTGGATCATCGCTTGGATGCTTGTATGATTTTTCAAGGAGTCAGCAATAGTTTCGTAAAACTTCATAAATGGTGCCAATGCAATGTTCACTGACATAATTGACAATAAGTCAATTTTATTTTTATTTGAGGAATCCGTCGGGCTGGTCAGTTGATGTGGAGAGATTCTTCTTATAGGTGATTCAGTTAACATTGTTGTCTGATTTGTCCAGCTGCCTCGAGATGGCTTTGTTGTTTCTGATGAGTCTCTTCCTTTTCGATTTTTGTCGATATGGGAACTTCGGTTGTCTTTTCCCCCCATATGCAAGTTTTGATTGATTTGGGGTCTCATAAGATTATCTTGATTTAGATCGTCTGTGCCTGCTGTGGATGGCCTTTCTATTGTCGTGCTCTCTCTTTGGGCTTTGGAGAGCCCTGGTTGATTGAGTTTTTCAGGCACCAGCGTTTTATTTGGGGTTTTGTGAGCTTTGTCTCTGTCTGTTCCTATGAAGTTGTCTACGTTCGGGGCTGTACCCTCAGGGGGTGAGGGTGTTGCAGGGTTTATCTTGCAGGAGCCTTCCTCATTTTCTGTTGTTAAGCCATTTGGACCTTCCGTATCAAGTGTAGTAAGGCTCTCCTCTTGAATGGTATGGGGGTTTCCTTTGCGCTGAGACATGACAGCCCCCATTTCTGACTCTTTGTCCGCATTTCTCTTGTGTTCCCCCTTCTCTGTGTCTTTTGTCGGCTCCGGATTTAACTGGCCTCTTGGTGGATTCATAGGTCTCTTTTGGGGTGGCATCGAGCTCGGTGATTCCCCCTCAGCCCTCTCTTTAACACTTTGCTGTCCTTGTGCCTTATTACTGCCTTCTGAGGCCAATCTTTTACTGTATGACAGGTTATCACTAACGTAGTGCTCAACTCTGCGTAGTTTTGCTACCGGTAAGCAATCATTTAAAGCTTCCAGTATTTCAAGATCTGTAAGTTCCCTCTGGGAGTACTCTTTTGTTGCTTTTTGCCTTATGTTTGCATAAAAATAATCCTTTATAGAATTTTTAAGTGCCCCTCCTTCTCCTCTGTGTGGCTCGTTTTCATTTATTTTGTCCATCAATTGTCCTGGTGTTTTTTGTTGCTGTTCGAGCTTCTGGGGCATTTTTTTCGTTCTGATACTGATCTTGTTTTTCGTTATTTTGCGGCTCTTGAGTTTCTTGAGGGGCAAAGAACTTGTTCTCTGTCTTTTCTTTTTATTAGGGTTGGATTGCCATTGTTCATTGATTTTTTCTGAGACCAGACTGGTCTCTGCACTTTGCTCCGCCTCTTTGTAAATGAGAGCCACCACTTTCGCTTCCGCTAGTGGATACGGCGGTGATGCCCTTGCAGTGTACAGCTCTCTATCGGGCTCCCCCTGCCCGTTCTCCTTAGGTGGGGGGCCCGCTGCCTCCTCTGGCTCTCCTGAGGCCGTTGCACCGTCCTCCTTTCCCCTCCCTCAGCAACATCCACGCCCGGCAGCCCTCCTCCGAGAGCTTCCGCTGTGGGGCGGGGGGCGCCCTGCGGCGCTCCGAGCCTGGCTCCCACTCCAAGGCTCGCTCTCCCGGCGGCTCCAACCTCCTCAGCCGTGCCCTACCTCTCCGTCAGCCCCTCCTCGCCGTCCCACGCGGGCCACGGTCCCCCTTCGAGGGCCGTCTCCGCGGGGTCCCGCTCAACCGCAGCGGCTCGGAGTGGCGACAGGGCATCTTTCCGGCAGGCAGAAGCCTTGGCTGTCCTGACTTCCAGGCTCTTTGCCCACAGCACGTCAGTCGCCCCTACAGGTAAGGATGGTCGTCGCTGGGGGCCGTGTTGGGCTGGTTTAAAAAATTCTAAGACCACTGGTGGCCGGTAGACTTTGCTTTTGGTGGGTTGCGCCTTTATGGTGGTCGCTTGCTCTTGCTGCATCGTCAGTTTTGGGGAGCCCATTTGAAGCAAACCCATGTTTGCCGCAAGATGTTCCTTGGAGGTTAATGTTTGTTGTTGTTTTTGAACCTGCTGTTTCTGGTTAGGTTTGGCGCTCCTCAGGCGTCTACCCTCTTCCTCCATTTCTTCCTCTCTCGGGGGGTCGTTCTGCTCTGGGTTAATATCAATTTCCCGCATTTCTCTGTTTGCCCTTGCAGCCCTGACAGTCATGACTGCAGGACTGCCACTCTCCGTCCACTCCGCGTCCGCTCCGCGGATGGAAGGGGTTTATGTAAGGGTCCTCCCCCACACCGAAAACAGTAGAAATGGGCAACAGACCTTCCAGACTCTCCTGCAGGACTGCCACTCTCCGTCCGCTCCGCGGATGGAAGGGGTTTATGTAAGGGTCCTCCCCCACACCGAAAACAGTAGAAATGGGCAACAGACCTTCCAGACTCTCCTGCAGGACTGCCACTCTCCATCCACTCCGCGTCCGCTCCGCGGATGGAAGGGGTTTATGTAAGGGTCCTCCCCCACACCGAAAACAGTAGAAATGGGCAACAGACCTTCCAGACTCTCCTGCAGGACTGCCACTCTCCGTCTACTCCATTTCGATTATAATATTCTGTGCCTAGATGCAGTTCATTCTGATGCTGCCTGGAACAGATGAATTATGTTATCTGGGTTACGACCTGTCTGTGTCGTCATTAGCAAGCTAGAAACCTACTTTAAAGCAAAAATCAAGACCTGTGCCCTCGCAATTAAAAATGATATACAGTAGGTACTGTAAGTTTTCCCTTATCACTGCCATCGAATTCTACACATCAACGGTAGAATCGATCCTTTTATACCGTCTAGACATGTGCCTGCTTGATATTGATACTATTCTGGGTTCATTACAAGGTTTAATATGGAAACGTACTCTTGGAATGGCTAATGTGTTATCGAGCGCCATTCTATGCACATATTGGGCATTTATTCCCTGTCTTCTCGATTCCACTGGAGACAATTGAACACCTATGCAAGAATGCTCAGGCCACCAAGAAATTCATTGTACGAAGATCGATCAAAGATGCTTCTTCATTCTAATCCACCTTCTATGGTATCTTTCGATATAAGAATGAAAGCGCTCTTGGGCAGCATGAATATTACTACTCACGATCCAATTGAACGCACTACATATGCCAAAAAAAATTATACAAACTTTATTGGTGTCTCACAGTGAACGCATTGGGAGGATACCGTACATATCGAGAATATGCCCGATTTACAAGAAAGAGGTTGCCGAGATTGCTGTATTTAGTATGCTTTCCCTGCGACAAAACATGTATATTGTACATGAGGTTCAAACTTAATCAGCTGCACACTAACGAGCGAATCAAACATTGGAATGTAGGCTCTAGCCCGAGTTCGGGAACCTGTCGATATTGTAAACACACACAACAGATGGACACTTTAAAGCATCTTGTGTTCTATTGTCAATTTTATGAACCAGCAAGAATTTCCACCAAGTGTGAACCCAATATTTGAAAGACCACTTTCTCCAGGGAACTGCTATGGTCCAGATGCATGTGGGGATCCAACAAATCTATTGTTCTACTTTGGGTTGCATGCTGAATGTAATGTGGAATTAACTAGCTTTGATGGGCAAATGTGAGTTGACTTCTCTTCTACAAACTTGACAGCTGTGTACTGTCAATTATCTGGCACGGTGAGGGTTAACTAGAATGGGGGGCAGGATCTTTTTGTTTTGTAATCTGTTGGTCACCCTTTGATAAATTCATCGCAATGGATACCCTAAATGATGCAATGTTAATCAAATATATGTTGTTATTTGGGTGAAACTTTACATTATTGATAACTTCCTGTGCTTTTTTAGTGTTCTTTATTGGTGTAATGTATACTTTGTAAATGTACAGACAGTGGTGCAAGGGAATGCATTTATCAATCTCATAGCGCAGACATTGCATTTTCAACATTCTGAATTCCTCTCCTTGTTGCACTAGAATGTATTGAATATGTATATAGTGGCGATTTTGCACTAACTGCACGTTACACGTTTTCACTATTTTAATTACTTTCTATGAAGAAAGTACATTTATATGCAAATATTGTATGCATTTTATGTTCATTTTCAACTCCGTATTTTTATTTAGACTTTATAATCACGTTTGTAAAGGTTTTGTTTAAACCAAGAACAAATAAAAAATATTACACAACACTCAATTATAAACATATGTACATTCACCTTATGTTATTAGAAATGCATTAAATGACTTATTCAACAAAAATGAGTTAATAATGATGCAATAGAATGGAACCAAGTCACAAGAAATGTACCCTAACTTTAGAAATCCCATCCCTAGGAAGAGTGGGGCCTTATGCCCAAGAGTCACAAAGCTTCTCAGAACAAGTGGGTCTGGTGTAGGAAGAGTTCTTGTGTTGGTGAAATGTTCCAGAAGATCTTAAAGTTACTGGTAAGTAAAATAATGTTATTATCTTTCGGGTACAGATTCTTTTAGAAGCGATGCTCAAAAAGCAACGGAACAGAATAACCAGTTTGTTCTAAGGGAAACGGGGGAGACAAATGCTTTGCGAATACTTACCCTCCTGACTCCAGTTTTCCCATATGACTAGACGGGTCGACGTGGGGGTCGCTGGAGTCAGGTTTTCCTGCTGTTGGTTCCATTGAGAGGTGCCCAGGAGTTGCGGGTGCAAGGATTCTTCTGGTCGGTTCCAGGAGCAGAGTGCAAGCTTTGGCGAGGAAGAAATGCAGAAGGCACCCAGGCAGACCTCCTAAGGGCACTTCACCAAACATGGCAAGGTGAGTTCGAGTGATGGCCGCCGCACACAGGCGACGCAGGCCTTCCCATACCAGGTAAAAATGTATCTGCTGCCACCAGCTTGTCTTTAGGCACCTATAATGTCGCAGAATTGGAAGTCACCGACCTTCTCAAAAAAATCAAACCCTCCACATGTAAAGGGGACATCTGCCCACCGACGATCATCAAAGAATGCGCAGACTCACTGATGCATATCATCACAGCATTCTGTAATGCCTCATTCTCATCAGGAATCGTACCACAATGCCTAAAAGAAGCCTGGGTTCGCCCACCCTCCGCTGCGTTTGATCTTGTTGACCATAACATCTTCACCTCCCACCTATTCAACGCAGCACACTTCTCCAGCATGGGGTCTGGCATGGATTCACATGCTCATGAATATTCCCCGTCGTCAGGCTGGGAATCCTCGGTAAAGAAAAAACCAGTATCAGTTTCGTTTCTGATCTGTCTTTCGTAGTAGTAACCAATCACTGGTCTCTGCGTCATACTGACCACAGCCAATGACTGCCCTCTACCTAAGCCCCGCCTCTGGCAGCCATCTTCAGATTTTTACCGCACGTTCATGTGTTGGGATCCTCGTGCTATTGCTCTCGAGCGTTAGTGCTATTTTTTCGCGCTTTTTACAAAAAACTTCGATTCTTTCGGTCAAAAGAGCCTCAAGCTCCACCGATTCTACATCCGATCAACGGGGACCCGTGTCGGATTCATCTGTGCCCCTCAAGGGTGAAGATTTCGTCGAGCTACACTTCGGAGGACTCCAAAAGCTTCTCAGGCCCGGTCTCGGAGATGGCCCAGGAGAAGGGAAGCTCGACGCCCGGAAAGCTGTTCAGGGTCTGCCCTGGATGCCAGCTGCAGAACGTCTTCAAGGAGGACGAACACTCTTTCTGCCTTTACTGCCTTCATGAGGACAAGACGCACGTGGAGAAGGACTGTGCGTTTTGCGGCAACATGTCGGAACGGACCATGAAGGACCGCCATCAACGTCTCGCCAACTGGCTGGAGGGTAAGAGCCCGTCTGGCGAGAAGAAGAAGAAATCCGAGCGGTCTTCTAAGACCTTTGAGGGCGCCCCGGCGACGGGGGCCCAACATAAGGCCAAGCACCGCGAGTCCGCTGGCACCGGGAGCGCCGAACGGTCGGGCTCTACGGGCGCCAGGCAGGGCGCACCCTCCCCGGCACCATCAACCACGAGCCAACGCTCTGGGTCGGGTAAGAGGAAGGCCGAGCACCCGGCGAAGCTCCTGGAGAGGCCCCGGTCGAGCTCTAAGGCAGAGGAGGAGCGTGGCAGTGCCCCCTCCCTCAAGGATAAGGCGGTGAGCGCACCTAAGGTGGTGAAGGCCTTGATCCATCCGACCAAGCCCTCTATCGAAACGGTCGCGGCGGCCCTGGCTCAGCCTGTGGTGGCTGCACCAGTGGTGGCGACCTCAGGGCCCAGAATCTCCCTGCCTCCTCGGAGGGAGTCTTCCTTTGTGCCCATCGATAGGACCCCCGTGAAACCCCCCCGTGGGGAAGAAGAAGGGGGGGCAGGGCGTCGTCGTAGAGTCGGCCTCAACCTCAGAAGAGGAGCTGATCGAGGTCTTAAGCCACGGCCTAGGCGTGGAAGAAGGCCAGCCCGTCGGAATGGACCCCGACGCAGGTGACGACGACGACATCGTCGAGGATACCGACGGGGCCCCTGCTCGCCCGTCGGATTCCCCTCTGCCAGCGCCGCAAGACAACTCGGCGGCCATTTTGTTGGCCATACAGTCCTTATGCTCCGAGATAAGGACGAGGCTACCGTTACCGACGGAGGAACCTCTCCCGTCGGGGGATCCAGAACCGGGACCTTCTGGTGTTCCCCCTACCAAGAAAAGAAGGATCTATCCACCACCTCCTTTTCAACCGTCGCGCCCCTTCCAGCCCTCCTCCCCGTCCACCCGAGGGGATGATACGGGGACTGACACGGCAGCGACGGGTACGGACGACGAGGCATACGACGAGGATTTTCCGTCGTCGCCTCCCACCAGGGCCTCTCCGCCCGACGAGATCGGATCTTTCCACTCCATGATCTCCAGGGCTTCCGAGCTTTTCCAACTCTGCCCTGAGGAGAAGAAAAAGGAAGGCTTCCTTTATCAGCGGCGCGAGGCCAAGAGGAAGACGGTCCTCGCAGTGCCTCTGTTGGACGACATTTGGGATGAGGGCCTTTCCCTCCTCAAGAACCCTTCCACGACGCCAGCTAGAAGAGACCGGTAAGAGAAAAAGTACCGGGTCCCGGACACGGCCCCCCTATGCCTCCGGGCGCAGCCTACCCCGGACTCCGTCGTCTCCGCGGCAGCCAGGAAGAAAGCGGGGGGGGGGTGCGGCCTCCACATCGACTTCCCCGCCGGACGGCGAGGGAAAGAAATTGGATACTATGGGGCGTAGAGTCATCTCGTCGGCAGCGACGACGATTAAAGCGGCCAACGCCTTGGCTATCGTGGCCCGCTACGACAGGGAGCTCTGGTACAAGATGGCTCCCCTGCTGGATTTTCTGCCGGACGACAAGAGGGCGGAGGCCCTTGAGATCCTGCAGGAAGGTGAGGTGGCCTCGGACCACGCCATCACCGTGGCGACGGACATCGCCGACACTGGGTTCCGCCAGCTGGGCAACGGCGTTTGCCTTCGACGTCGTGGATGGCTCAAAGCTACGGACTTCCGGCAGGACGTCCAGACCAGAGTCCTGGACATGCCCTTCGACGGGAACAACCTGTTTGGGAAGACAGTGGACGATTCCCTTCAGGCCATCAAGGCGGATACGGAGACGGCCCGGGCCCTTGGAGTCCTGCAACGACGGACGCCCTTTCGGAGCGGCGGAGGCAAGGGCGCCTCCAAAGGTTCCGGCGGCGGTTTCGCTTCCTACCGTCAAGCGGCCCGCTCGTCGTCGCAAGAGGCCTACAGAGGACGAGGCAAGTCTAGCGGACCCCGCCGTCGTCGCCAAGGAGGTCAGGGCGGCAAGGCCGCGTCCAAGCAGGATTGAACCGGCCGTGGGGTCGGGCCCCCACCGAAGCACCCCGGTGGGAGGCCGGCTGGCGGGCTTCGTCAGCGTGTGGGAGTCCATCTCCACCGACCGTTGGGTGCTGGACGCCCTGGCCCGGGGCCACGCGCTCGAGTTTCAAAGAAGGTGCCCGCGCGTCCCCCCCGTGGCCAGGAAAGAACTTCACGTCCCTCAACTTCTCCTGGAGGTAAAGGCGATGCTCAGAAAGGGCGCCATCGAACTCGTCCCAAAGAGGCTTCGGGGCTCCGGAGTCTACTCGAGATACTTCCTCGTGAAGAAGAAGACGGGAGGATGGCGCCCCATCCTAGACCTGCGACGTCTGAACAAGTTCATCAAGGCGCAGAAGTTCCGGATGGTCACCCTCCAGCACGTCCTGGGTCAGCTGGAGGAAGGAGACTTCCTATCGTCGTTGGATTTGGAGGATGCCTACTTCCACATCCCCATCCTAAAGGGGCACCGCAAATTCCTCAGATTCGTGGTCCAAGGGCGTCATTACCAGTTCAAAGCCCTTCCCTTCGGACTACGGTCGGCACCCAGGGTATTCACCAAGTGCCTGGCACCGGTGGCGGCGCAGCTGCGCCGCGAGGGGATTCACGTCTACCCCTACCTGGACGACTGGCTCATCCGCGCCAAGACGAGGGAGCTCGCCGTGGTCCACACGGCAAGGACCGTCCAACTCCTCACGGACCTGGGATTCTCCGTGAACTACGCCAAATCCCACCTGGTGCCCGCGCAAGTCGCACTGTTTCTGGGAGCGAGGCTCGACATAGTGTCCCTTCTGGCCTCCCCGTCGGAGGAGAGGACCAGGACCATCTTGGGCAAGGTGCAACGGATGTTGGTGGCCGACGCGGCCAAAGTGAGGTCCATCAAGTCCCTCCTCGGGATGATGTCTTCCTGCATCTACCTCATTCCCATGTGCAGGCTCCGGATGCGCCCGTTGCAAGAATTCCTGGATGCGCGCTGGATCCAGACGACGGGCAGCTTCGAGGAAAGGATCAAGCTCGACGAGAGTTTCCGACGAGCGATACGGTGGTGGGGCACCCGCGCGCATCTGACGGCGGGCATGGACTTGCAGACCCCAGCCCACCAGGAGACTGTGACCACGGATGCCTCCCTGGAAGGGTGGGGAGCGCACACCGAAAATCTGCACGCAAGGGGACTCTGGCTCCCGACGGAGAAGTCCCTACATATCAACGTCCTGGAGCTCCGTGCAGTGTTTTGGGCCCTCAGGTCCTTCCTCCGTCCCTCAAGGGCAAGGTGGTGAGGATCTTCACCGACAACACCACCACCATGTTTTACATCAGGAAACAGGGCGGAACCAGGTCCCCGGCGCTGTCCAAGGAGGCGCAAGACCTGTGGCATTGGGCCGTCGCCCAAGGGATTTTTCTGGTGCCGTTTCATCTGGCAGGGATAAAAAACACCATCGCCGACTCACTCAGCAGGGAGCTGCGCTCGTGCCACGAGTGGGAGCTACGGCAGGATCTGGTGGATCGCCTCTTCCGACGGTGGGGCACACCCCAGATCGACCTGTTCGCGACGGCGACGAACACCAAGTGCCGGAGGTTCGCCAGCAGGTTTCCCCAGACGAGGAGCATGGGCGATGCTTTCTCGTTCCCCTGGGAGGGCCTGTTCCTCTACGCGTTCCCTCCCTTGCCTCTGCTAATCCGGCTCATCAACCAGCTCAAGAGGTCACGGTGCAGGATGATCCTCATCGCACCTGCGTGGCCGAGGCAGATATGGTTCCCGGACCTTCTGGACTTGTCAGCGTCCCCGCCGATCAAGCTGCCGGCGGACGCGGATCTACTCTCCAGGGAAGGAGGCGCTATCCTCCACCACGACCCGAAGTCGCTGAACTTGCAGGCCTGGCTCCTGCAGCGCTAGAGTTTGGAGGATACGACATACCGGCCGATTGCAGAGAGGTTCTTGCAAAGGCCAGGGCGTCCTCGACTCTTAAATGCTACGGACACAAGTGGAAGAGGTTCTCTGTCTGGTGCCACGCACAGAAGATTAACCCTCTACGGATTACGGCTCCCCAAGTACTGCCGTACCTGCTGACGCTGGCCAAAGCTGGTCTGGCACACGCGTCCATCAAGATTCATCTTGCTGCGATCTCCCGATACACCAGAACCACGGGCCGGACGTCCTTGTGGTCTCATCGTCTGGTGAAAGAGTTCATGAAGGGACTGTTCAGATCGTTCCCGCCGGTGAAGGCTCCGGCCCCGGCGTGGGAGCTCAACGTGGTGCTGACCAAGCTCATGGGACCTCCGTTCGAGCCTCTGCACTCGGCCCGTTGAAGTTTCTATCGTGGAAAACAGCTTTTCTTGTGGCCATCACCTCCGCACGACGAGTGGGAGAGATCCAGGCCCTTTCCTGCAAGGCCCCGTACTTGACTTTCCACGACACGAGGGTAGTGCTCAGGACGCACCCCTCCTTCATGCCCAAGGTACCGTCGGACTTCCATCTCAACGAACCCTTGGTGTTACCTGTGTTTTTCCCGTCGCCTTCGTCGCTGGCTGAGAGGACTTTGCACTCGCTGGATGTAGCTAGAGCGCTGAAGTTCTACGTGGACCGCACGAAGGGTTTTCGGAAGACGTCACAACTCTTTGTGAACTTTGGACCTGTCAATCAGGGGAAGGCTCTCTCGAAGGCTTCCATCTCCAGATGGCTCTCCGGCTGTATCATGTGCTGTCACCGGTTGGCAAACCGACCGCTGCCTGGCCGTCCGAGAGCCCATTCCACCAGAGCGATCGCAGCTACCACGGCGTTCCTATCTGGTGTGCCCCTGCTGGACATATGCAGGGCTGCTACGTGGAGGTCGACGCACACCTTCACGAAATTCTACTGCGTCGACCGGGATTCCAGGGAGGAGTCCAGGGTCGGCCAAGCAGTGCTGCGCAACCTGTTCGCCTGAGGTGAGCCTGGTGAGGAGGTAAGATGCTTAATGTTGAGTTTATGTGATGCTTAATGTTGAGCCTTTGCCACCTCCCGTGGTTGTGCATGTGTGTACTGCTATGTATTCTTTATTCATGAGCATGTGAATCCATGCCAGACCCCATGCTGGAGAAGGAACAAGTTACTTACCTGTAACTGTTGTTCTCCAGCATGGGTCTGGCATGGATTCACATGCGAACCCTCCCGCCTACCCCTCTGCGGCTCTTCACTTGGTCATACTGCCACTTCACGTGCTTCCAAATCTGAAGATGGCTGCCAGAGGCGGGGCTTAGGTAGAGGGCAGTCATTGGCTGTGGTCAGTATGACGCAGAGACCAGTGATTGGTTACTACTACGAAAGACAGATCAGAAACGAAACTGATACTGGTTTTTTCTTTACCGAGGATTCCCAGCCTGACGACGGGGAATATTCATGAGCATGTGAATCCATGCCAGACCCATGCTGGAGAACAACAGTTACAGGTAAGTAACTTGTTCCTTCTCGCACAAGGCCACCACTTGGATAACTTCCTTCTTAGAAGGAAGGGCCATGAAAGTGTACTCAGACCAGGCCAACGCATCCCCTGCCACCATTAACTGTGGAGTCCCTCAGGGGTCATGCACTGCACCTACCTTGTATAACCTGTTCACCAAACCTCTCTTTGACATGTTGGACGCGCTCAGCATAGCTTACACAAACTATGCCGACGATATCCAAGTCCTCCTCCCTCTCAGCGGAGACTATGATCAAGACAAAGAAGCTCTCCTCCAGATATATGCCACCATCCAAACATGGATGGCTATTAATGGTCTCTGTTTAAACAGTGATAAAACAGAGATCATCGTCTTAGCCCCCAAGGAAATTCTATCCAAACCCGGCCCTGAATATTCACATATCACCATTGACAATACTAGCATACCTGTCTCCACATCTGTGAAGACCCTAGGAGTCTACTTAGACTCCACTCTCTCAATGACAAGACTGGTCAGCGCCATCTCCTCCGCCTCTCCGCTCACCACTAAACTCATCTATGCCATAAAACCCTTCCTAACCTCTCAAAATTGCCTCTCCATCGCCAGAGCCACGATAGGAGCTAGACTTGACTACTGCAACGCCTTATTAGCAGACACCTCAACTAAAAACCTAAACAGGCTCCAAATAGTGCAAAATATCGCGCTCTGCGCCAACCTTCACATCCCCAAATTTGTCCATGTTTCTTAGGCCAGACAAAATGCTTACTGGCTCCCAGTCAAGGAAAGAATTAACTTCAAAATCCTCACCCTCACAAATAAATGCATCAATCTCACTTCACCTTCCTACTTATCAGAAACCATATCCAAGAACTCCTCCGACTGTCCCAAAAGAAGCCACCATGCGAACCAACTCTGCATAACCACCATAAGAAGAGCCAAAGCCAGAAGCATTGGCTTCCCTCACATAGCACCTAAGCTCTGGAACGCCCTTCCCAACTCACTCAGAGCGGAACCCTCTCTGTACTCCTGCCACAAATCCCTCAAAACCACACTATTCACATAACTCTCTACTTCTGCCCTCACCTTAGCCACCGCACTTCCCACTTTAACCTGCACTGTAACACAACATGTCTGTAATATAATTTTTATGTAACCAGAATATGCTATTAAAATGCAAATATCCATGTAACTACCATGCCTTCCTCTGTAACAGTGTTATATCTTTAACAGTGCCACAATGCCCTTGGGCTGTTGTGCGCTTTAAAAATGCAAATAAATAAATATAAAAGTAACTACAATTCCCAAGTGCAGAAAGCTAGGGTGATACAACAATATCCCCATTGTACTGCATTGTAAGATGCTGTGTGTGTTAAAAAGTTACACAAATGTAAAAGATAAAAGGGAAACATAGTTTCGAGGGGGATTGGGTCCTCCGACGTATTCCATATCTATGACGGGTAATGTCCACAGCTGTGCTGCTTCGGAAAATCTTTGGCGTCTGTGTCGATGAAATTGATGCGCTGTCCCCGAGGACCTCCTCCGACGGCCGACGTCACCCGATGTGATAAGTAGGACGCACGACGCCCATAGCCTCAGTTCCATTTTTTCCGCGCACGTGTTCGCTTCGTGAATCTCGGTACGCCTCGACTCATTGGAATTTGCTGTTTTCAATTCTGGGTTTGTTGTGAAGACCTGTTCGTGGCAATGTCTTCTTCGTCTTCAACCCCGCGTCCGGGCTTCAAGAAATGCGGGTACTGTGGGTCCAAGATGTCAGTCACGGACTCGCATGACGCCTGCCTCGGGGAGGCCCACGATACAGACGACTGTGCCCACTGCTAGTCGCTCACGGCAAAAGCCTTGCGGGAACGCAAGAAGAAGCTGTCGGTAGGCCGGGTGTCTAAGCCCTGGAAGTCGAGGTCTGCGGGGCTTTCGACGGATGACTCGAGGGGCGACTCTGCATCCAGTGGGTCTCCTTCCAGGAGTCGGTCTCGCCACTCCTCCGCCTCTTCGAGGCATTCCCGGAAGCACCGGCATAGGTCGCCTTCCCCGTCCTCTTCCGAGGACTCCGGCCGTCGGCGGGTCGCTTATCCCTTCATGCAAGCGACACCGGAGGAATGGACTTCCTTTGGGAAGCAGATGCTAGCGATTCTTGAATCGCAGGGCACTGGTCCGTCTGCGCCTCCGAGTGGGGTCGGTTGGCACCGGTCGAGAGACACCGCTCGTACACCTTTGGGCTCTGGTGGTCGGCATGGGTCGCGGGAGAGGTCCCGCTCGGACAAGGGTAGCCGTTCTCACCATGTCCGTTTCAGGTCCCGGTCCTCGACGCGCTCGAGACCGCGTGATCCTGTGCCGTCTTCAAAGAAGACGTCGACGCCTGTGGCGCCGAGGTCGTCAACGATTTCTCACGAGGCTCCGCCTCCAATGGGGTCATCGGCGCCTAGGTCGTTGAGAGACACGCTCGGAGCTCCGGCTGGCGGTGCTGCAGCGGACGTCGCGCCGATTCGTTCGGCGCCCTCAACGCCTTTCGAGGCGGTGGTGTCGGAGGGGCCCCCGTGGCACTGGGTTTGCCCCTAGAAAGGTTCTGGCTAAGGTCAGGCACTGCTTTGGTCCCCAGAGGGTCTTCCTCTCCCCGCCTGGAGTACATTTCTGAGGGTGATGAAGGCTCTGATGGCGGCTTGGTTCCGGTAACGGTTCCCGATGAACTTCTCGGGCCATAGCCAGTTTGATGACCTGCGGCAGTCGCTGCATGATGCCAGTGGACTGGACACCTCTCCGGAGGTGGAGTCTTCATATCGGCGCCTTATGTCTCGGGTTACCGAGTACTTGGGTTGGTCAGCTCCCCCAGGGGAGTTCGTTCAGGATGATCTCACAGACATCCTTGATCTCGGTCCACCCACTGACCCGGTTTTGCCTTTTCATATGGCTCTGCAGAGAAGGGTGGCGGCGGCTTGGACTGCTCCGGAGAGTCTCCCGGCAGCGGGCAAGTCTTTATCGTGAAAATGCCTTCCAGCCAGTAGCGACCCCTGCTACTTGTCTAGGCACCCCACTCCGGAGAGTTTGGTGGTGCAGGCGGCTACGGCCCCGGCAAAGCAGGCGTCGTATCCTACCATTCCTCCGGATAGGGATGACAAATGTTTTGATGGCTGGGCAAAGAAAGTGTTTTCTTCAGGGGGTATGGCGCTTCAGGTGGTATGGCGCTTCAGGTGGCCAACTGCATATGTGCCTAGTCTCGTTTCACACACACTCTGTGGAACTGTGTTGCATTAGCGGCTGAACATGTTCCTGAAGGGGACGAACGGCATGGTTTCCTTGCTATGGTTCAGGATGGCAAGGATGCCATGTGTGAGGCCGTTCAGTCGGGTTTGGATTTGGCGGATTGTGTCAGCCGGTCCATGGCGGCGAGCACCGTAATGCGCAGGTTTGCGTGGTTGCGGAAGTCTGGGTTCGCTCCTGATGATCAGTCCCGGCTCCTCAACATGCCCTTTGACGGTGAACACCTTTTTGGCAGCAAGGCTGACGAGAGCCTTGAGAGGTTGCAGACCTCCAAAGCTGCAGCGAAGTCGTTGGGCGCTGCATTTCGCCAACCTCTGCCTTTTCGTCCTAGGGGACAGCAATGGAGGGGAGGTTCCTTTCGCTATTACTCGTCCTTCAGTAAAGCGAGGGGAGCTAGTAGTCAGAGGCCATCGTAAGAGTGCCAGAGGTGGAAATAAAGGTACTCGAGGTGCCCAGGCCGCTCGGGCACTTGCCTCTTTACCCTCGGGCAACGCCGCAGCCGCTACCGCTCAGTCATGAGGCCAGGTCCCATGGTTCGCCGGTTGGGGGAAGGCTGGCGCAGCATCTTGTAGAGTGGCAAGCCATTACTTCGGATGTGTGGGTTCTGGAGATCATAACCCATGGCTACTGTCTTCCTTTTCGGCAGAGGCCTCACGACAATCCACCAGGGAACCTCTCTTTGCAGAGTCCGGATCCGCTCCTTGCGCAGGAAATTCAAGCCCTGCTGGAGAAAGGCGCCATAGAACTGGTGCCTGTAGCGGAGAGGAACAAGGGATGGCATTCCCCTTATTTTTTGATAGCGAAGAAAGACGGGGGATTGAGACCCATCATGGACTTGCGCGGTTTGAACAAACTCCTCAGGAAGGACAAGTTCAAGATGGTTACTCTTTCTCAAGTCCTCCAGGCCCTTCAACTTCAGGACTGGTTGGTGTCTCTCGACCTCAAGGATGCTTACTTCCATGTGCCGATCCATCCCAAGCACAAGAAGTACCTGAGGTTCCCGGTTGGCGACTCGCACTTTCAGTTTCGGGTCCTGCCGTTCGGATTGACCTCCGCCCGAGGGTTTTCACCAAGCTCATGGTGGTGGTGGTGGCGGCAGCGCATCTCGGGAAAGGGGGATTCACGTCTACCCCTACCTGGACGATTGGTTGATCAGGGGGAGCTCTCCTGAGCAAGTCCTGGATCATCTGTCCGTCACCTGCCACTCCCTACACAGGCTGGGCTTCTCCCTTAATTTAAAGAAGTCCCATTTGACACCAACGCAGCGGCTCCAGTACATCGGAGCAGTGCTCGACACGTCCCTGGGGCAGTGTTTTCCTCCTCAGGTGAGGGCTCTTCACATTCAGCAGATGGTGCACAAGTTTCAGTTTGCCCAGAATCTCCCAGCGTCCGAGTTCTTGAGACTGCTCGGCCTCATGGCATCCTGCATTCTTCTGGTGCCAGAGGCTCGTCTGCGGAAGAGATCTTTTCAGTGGGCACTCAAGCTCAGTGGTCTGTCCTCCGGCAGGCTGTCGGACCCTGTTCAGGTGCCGCCCTCGGTGGCCCAGGACCTTCTGTGGTGGGCCGTCGAGGGCAACCTGATGAAGGGGGCCCCATTTTGGCTGCCCTGGCCGGAGGTGACGATCGTGACGGACGCATCCCTCACGGGATGGGGGAGCTCATGCCAACGAGTTGACAGCGGTCGTTGTTCTCCGTTGGAGTCCAGACTCCATATCAATCTGTTGGCGCTGTGGGCTGTCAGGCTAGCCCTGAAGGCTTTTCTGCCGACTGTGCGCGGAAAGAGTGTCCTGATTCTAACAGACAACACGGTGGCCATGCACTACCTCAACAAAAAGGGGGGGGGCAGGGTCACTTCCGTTGTGCAGGGAGGCGATGCAGCTCAAATTCTGGGCCATCCAGCTGGAAGTTTCGATCTTGGCTGTTCATCTGGCCGGAGACGACAACGAGACGGTGGACGCTCTGAGCAGGCAGAGCTCGATCTCTCACGAGTGGGAGCTGGCTCAGGAGATTCTCCTGGAGATCTTCACCCTTTGGGGGACCCTTCAAGTGGATCTCTTTGCTTCCAGTGTCAACCGGAAGTGCGAAAGGTTTTGCTCGCGGGAATTTCCTCCAAAAGGAGCCTTAGGAGACGCGTTCGTGGTGGAGTGGTCGTTCCCACTGCTGTACGCGTTTCCTCCAGTCCCCGTCATCCCGCAAGTGATGCGGAGGTTACGGAGGTTCGGTTCCCGGATGATCCTCATTGCTCCGGCGTGGGCCCCGAGGACATGTAACTGGACCTTCTCGACTTGTCCATCTGCCCTCCACATAGTCTTCCCTACCGAGACGATCTGCTCTCACGGGAGGGGGTCAGGTTCTCCATCCAGAGGTCAGATCCCTCAATCTTCACGCTTGGCTTCTGAAAGGTTGAGGTATAAGGATTGGGACCTCCCTGAAGACGTGATGCAGGTGTTGCTCTCGGCCAGGCGGCCAGCAACTAAGTCTCTGTACCGTTGCCGTTGGAGAAAGTTCTGCGACTGGTGCAGAGTTCAGAATGTGGATCCTTTTGAATGTGACATTCCCGTGGTTCTGTCTTTTTTGCTTTCTTTGGCCCACAGGGGCTTGCAAGTGGGGACCATTAAAGGTTACCTGGCGGCGCTGTCCATATTTAAGTGCTCGTCTGAAAAGAGTTCCTATTTTAAAATTCCTTTAATTTCGCAGTTTTTGAAAGTGCTCACTAATGTGTTCCCTCGTCATCTTTTCTGGTGCCCGGTTGGGATTTGAACCTTGTTCTTAGGTTTCTTATGAGTGCTACGTTTGAGCCTTTACATTCTTGCCCTTTGAGACTGTTAACTCTTAAAACTGTGTTTTTGGTTGCGGTTACTTCCGCTCGCAGAGTGAGTGAGTTACAGGCACTTTGAGTTAAGCCACCCTTCACTGTGTTTCACAAGGACAGGGTTGTCCTTGGAGTTCGTCCTTCTTTTCTTCCGAAGGTGGTTTCGGAATTTCATTTGAGCGAGCAGGTTGTTCTTCCGGCGTTCTATCCTCCACATCCTGGTAAGGAAGAGGAAAGGCTTCATAGGCTTGATCCTCGGAGAGTGTTGAGCTTTTATATTTCACGCATGTCCCGGGTCAGAGTGGACGATCAACGTTTCATTGGTTACGTTGGAAAGCGTTTGGGACAAGCTGTGATGAAACAGACTTTGTCTCGTTGGATTATTTTAGCTATCTGAGTGTTACCGCTTGGCGGGTAAGGACCCTCCGGCTTGCTTGCGGGCTCATTCTACCAGAGGAGTGGCTGCGTCTACTGCTCTGCAGAGGGAGTTCCTATTTGTCACATCTGTGATGCAGCCACCTGGGCTTCAGTACATACTTTTGTACGTCACTATTCTCTCGTTTCCATCAGAGGGCAAGATCTGACCTTTGGCAAGGCAGTTCTCTATTCCGCAATTTGATTGGGCATGCTAAATTTGTATTCTAAATTCTTTTCCACCTCCTTGCTTGGAACTGCTTTGGGAGTTTGTCATAGATATGGAATACGTCGGAGGACCCAATCCCGTCGAAGAACAAGTTACTATCTTACCTGGTAACGTTCTTTCGATGGGATGGTCCGACCACGTATTCCATATCGCTCCCTCCCTGCCTTCCCCGCTGCAGAATTTCTTTTGCGATTGCAGCTTGCGTTCCGCAAGGCCTTGTGTGTCTGACTGGCAGAAAACTGGTGGCACACGTTCTGGGAAAAAACTATAACTGAGGCTATGGGCGTCGTGCGTCCTACTTATCACATCGGGTGCCGTCAGAGGTGGTCCTCGGGGACGGCGCATCGACGTCAGCGACGCAGACGCCAAAGATTTTCCGAAGCAGCACAGCTGTGGACATTACCTGTCATAGATATGGAATACGTCGTCGGACCATCCCATCGAAAGAACGTTACCAGGTAAGAAAGTAACTTGTTCTTCCCTTTATTGATAGTCTAAAGGAATTGTCAGTTTACCCATGGCAAATGGGTAAAAGGCAGGGGAAGTGAAGCTGAAGGCTTTACTTCCCCTCAAAAAATTTCAGAGCAGGTTATAAAAACAAAGCAGAAAGATTGGGGGTCCATAGACACTATGGAGGATATGTTGCCAAAAGAGAAATCTTTACTAACACCCAGTTGCTTACCTCCCCCTCGCCCCCCTGTGCTCAGCTGCAGAGGGAAGGATTCACACATAGCCGAGGGAGAGAACCATTCAAACTCACCATTTTAGGATTTCTTTTTTTTGGTGAAGAACAGGCACACACAAAATGATGGTCCAAATAACCAATTGGAAGTCTTAACTCTTGTATTTTTCTTTACAAATGACGAAAAGCATCAACCTTTCTTCCAAGACTCAATCCCAAAAAGAAAAGGAGAACTCATTCAGAGTGGTGCACGCAAAGCAAGCTTTCAAAACGGAATAGTTATGGAGGATGAGGAATCTGTGGGAGAAGAATCCAAAGAAAGAATAAGTAATTTGCCCTTCAAGAGATTCGTATTCTCCCACACGTTCCTCATCATTATAGGCTCCCAAATCAGTACCAATTTTCTAGTGACAGGGTGGAAGCTTAAACTAAAAATCTCTGCAACAACGCTCTTCCCAACCTAGGCATCTCTACCCCAGCTCAAATCCGGCCTACAATGTTTGGAAAACATGTGGAGCGATGACTATGTTGCCTCTCCAACTAGCACTCCTGTCTTGGGTTCAGAGGAAACCACCACAACCACAGTAGAATGGACCAGATTCCTGGGGCCACCTCTTTCCCTGCCTTTTCATAATATTCAGCAAAGCACA
The DNA here is from genome assembly GCF_040938575.1 of Ambystoma mexicanum. NCBI lineage: Eukaryota > Metazoa > Chordata > Amphibia > Caudata > Ambystomatidae > Ambystoma > Ambystoma mexicanum. Next base: position 492,439,015 of record NC_090936.1, on the reverse strand, counting down.
AAATTATCCAATGTGCGACAGTCTATTTCATTACTGCTGCCAGTTCCTAGATTGTAAAAAAGCATTGAACAGCTGATAATCTCATCTAAAGGCAGCTGTCCTGGACACACAATAACTCTACGCCCTCTTAGGGTCGAGTCTATGGAACCTCTCTTCCTCCTTGGATGGATGAGGCAGAGGAAAGAATACTGGCAACCCACGCTCTGAAAAAAAGTAGACATCCGAAACCAAATTTTGGCCAGACTTTCATCGAAACCTTTCTTTGAAAAACTTATGGAAGCAACTCACATTTAAGCGATATTCGACCACAAACGGCGAACAAAACTCCACACACCACACGTCACTCGTGTCAAGATCTAAATAATCATTAGCTTAATGCCTGTGATGAGGAGTTCCTTTAGCTGTTGACATCATGGAATACCAGAGGCTTCGCACATTAGTTTCACGAAAAATGTCAGTTATCGGACCAAAATGTTATGCTCTGCTTTCAAGAAACTTGGCTTCATGAAACCCCTGTTTGTGACGGCTTCCTGAAACCTGCAGGGAAGAACTTGTTTGGACGTCCCTTCTCCGGGTTGATCACGATGATTAAAAACAACTGTAACTGGAAAGTAGTATCCACTATAAATCCAAATATGTTTGTGCAAGCAACCACCCTACAATCGAGTATTCCAGGCTCCTACAAACAACAACTGCTTCTAATTCTAAACCAAGAGCTTAAATGGCACCTCCCAGGCAATGGACGGAGGTGAACGTTGGACCAATGAACTAGTCTTGAGAGACTGTTCGATGTTGAACGGTTGTAGTACCAGAGGAGACATTCCACCGGCACCCACATGGCAGCGAGGAGACAGCACTAAAACCCTAGACTATGTCTTGGCTTCAAGAAACTTATTGAACAGAATCGCAAACCTTTCTGTAATAAGGACTACCAAAAGTGATCATAATGCTGTGTCCCTCTCCTGGTTGGGACTTGCAAATTTGCCCCAGGTATAATACACTTAAAACCTCAGCACAAACAATTGTGCAAACAGAGTGCCAATAAGTGCAATCCAGCTAAGTAAAATAACATCCACCTTTGTTCGTACGAATGGTGACACTGCACATGTCAACTCTAGCCCACTGTTGCAGCAATTCACAGTTGGAACGAAGATCTATAACGGAGATATCAATAAACAGAAACATCCCTTCAGCCTCGCAGTAAGTGAAGCAAGAAAGCTCTGCGGAACGACTTAAGGCTTTTGAAAAGATCCCAAACCGGCAATTATATTGCCATGATGAAAAATCGGCATCTCTGCTATCGAAATTGCCTACAGTCCTTTAATGTTGTTCGTGACCAAGAACAAGCTGAAATGATGCTACAACTTATCACACAATAAGACAGCAGACACATCTGGGAAATAAATACTGGCTCTCTAAAATTTGCCTACTCAATGTCAAATGGAGGGAATGGTGCAAAATGGGTTGAGCATTTCACCTCAGTATTAGACGACCAGAGATGTTCTTCTGTTCCTTCGCAAACTGTAACCACTGCGAGTTGGAATGTCGTTTAATCACAAGAGGACATCGAATGGGCTATTCAGAAATTAAAGAACTCGAGAGCAGCCGACCCAGACGGGATTTCATATGTGATGTTCAAATCCAATTGCTTTTGTGGGCAAGTTTCATTATGGCCCTCTTTGAAAGAATTGCTTCAAAGAAGGCCTTGCCTGAGTCTTCGAAGACTGCAGTTGTGGTGGCAATATTTAAGAAGGGCAGTCTGGACGATCCTTCCAACTATCGCCCGATTGCCCTTCTTGACACCATAGGAAAGGTCTTCGCATTGTTTCTCCAGAAACGCCTTACGAGCTGGGCTGAAGAGGCAGGAGTGGTGGATATACGCCAAACTGGGTTCACCAAAGGCGTCGGCGTGGAGTTAAACTTGCTCCTCTTGAACATAGCTAAACTGGATGCTATAAAGCAGCAAAAAAAGCTCTTTGTCGCCTTCATAGACTTGCGACAGGCTTTCGACTGTATAAACCGGCAATTATTGTGGTCCAAACTCCAAGCCTGGAGCTGCCCCAGTGAATTGCTGCAACCTCTAATAGCCCTACATACCAACACTTTAATTTGTGTGCGTCTAAACGCACAAGGTGATCTATCTGAGGAAATTCTGACAAAGAAAGGGGTGAAGCAGGTTGCCCACTTGCAGCATTACTGTTCAAACTGTTCATCTCTGATCTGTCAATCGCCCTGAATGAGCCAAGGATCTTCCCTCCAACAATAAACGGTCAGCAATTAAGTTGGGTCATTTATGCTGACGATATTGTGCTTTTGGTCACAACTCAAATTGGGCTTCAAAGAGTGCTTAGGGCTCTTCAAAGATATTGAGAGTCAAACAACCTATTAATTAACATCATGAAATCGAAGATGACGTTAGGTTCTAAAAATACCAAGCGAACCAAGAAATTTGTCTGGCGTTTGAACAACGAACCACTGGAGCTGACAAACAGCATATGCTATTTGGGAGTATTGTTTAACACTTCAGTTCGAGACGAGAGTGGGAGTGGATCCAAGATCTATCTGCTCGCATGTCGACGTTTGCCACACAAGGGGCCAAATTGCATGCCACTTATGGTAAATTCACTCTCAAACCAGTTTTTTAAAAAAAATAATTTTTGATTTTCCAACAAACATAACAATCCCCATGCCCCCCCCCCGGTGCTGCCCCGGGTTTTACGTTGCTCCCTGTGGCCTCATTGTGTCTCTCCAGGGTCATTGCAGATCTAAGACTCTTGGGCGTTGCGGGCGCCATCCGATGCTAAAATAGTCCCTGAGAAAGGTTAGAACTCTTCCCCCCCCTCCCCCCACTTGCCTGCAAAGTTCTGCATTGTTCATGGCGAATGTAGCCCATTCCATTGCCACCATCTCCCACACTTTGCGCAACCGGTCTCGGAACGTCATTTGTCTGAGCTTTTCCACCTCTGGGCTATAATTGTCATTCCATCTGTGGTAAGCATCACCCGTGGAGTATGCTTGCCCCTGATCCAAACACCTGTTCTTGCGCTTGACAAATTTCCTTCCAGAACGGGTCTATTTTTGGGCACCTCCACCAAATATGTTCCGTTGTGCCCTCCTGCCCACAGCCTCTCCAGCAGATTCCCATTGTCTCAGGATATATCCTGCGCAGGCGAGCTGGAGTATTATGCCACCCATAGAGTATTTTGTATCAGGCTTCCTGGGTTTGTGAAGTCTTGCAAGTTTGGGGAGTTTTCTCCAAAGTCACTCCCAGTCTCTCTTCTCTATATCCTTGCCCAATATATGTTCACATTTTCCCATATATGCCCACTGTGGCCTCATGGTAGCTTCATCTAGAATCGTGTACAGTTGTAAGATTAGTCCTTTCGAGCTGTCGTTGGTCATTAAGAATTTCTCAAAGGGGGTCAGTGATCTCGTGGCTGCCTCCTTATTCGTGGGTGTAGAAGCCAGTGGCGCAGTTGGGAATATCTCAGTCTCTCAACCTCCCCTAATGCGAAATCCCTTTTGCAGTCTACGAAGGTGCTAATTTCCCCCCCTATAAACCGGTCTCACATCCTCTGGCAACCCCCTTCACGTCAGTTCCTGAATGTCCCCTCTCCAGCCCAGGAGTAAACTCTTTATTATTGAATATAGGTGTGAAGGGGGACGGATAAGTTGTGTTTTACTTATGTTTGACCAGTCTGTCGCAGTTATCCACAACTAGTTTGGTGATGGAACTCTCATACATGTTTTGGTCGGTGTTGCTTAGGTAGCCACATGACCTCCCCCAAGTCATGCTTTGAGACGCCCTGTCGATTTTGACCGAGTGTTTTACTTCCCCCTCATGGAGCCATTCCCTAATTACCCTTAGCTGGTTGCCTCGTAGTACTGATGGAAGTTAGGTAGGGCTAGTCCCCCTTCTTTACTCAGAGCCATGAGTTGCTGCCTATTCACCCTTGCTCTTTTCCCCTCCCATATGAATTTGTTTGTTAAATCTTGGAGCTCCCTGAAGATGCTCGCTGGAACTACTTGGGGAATGGCTTGAAATAGATAGAGCATCCTCGGCAGAGTGACCATTTTTATTGTCGCCAGCCTCCCGAGCCAGGAAATCCAGAGATTCTGCCACTTATGGAGGTCCTTTTTAATACTTCTCATGAGGGGGATAGTTTGCTGCATACCACCCTTTAAGAGCCTGGGTAATCCTCACCCCCAGGTATGTAATCCCCCCCAGGTCGCCATGCGAATGGCGTTAACCTTTTTAGCTCTTCCCTATCCTCTTTCCTCAGGGTCAGGTCCATCAGCTCAGATTTGTTCATGTTTATGCGTAACCCCAACGCTTCCCCAAACTCCTCGAGTAATAATCTACTCTGCCTGCTTGACTCTGTGGGGTTGGTCAGGGCGAGCAATTAATACTACATGGAGGTCAAGCCAACGGAAAGGCCAAAAAATTCATTCAAAGGACATCATTCAACCATATATACAAGGAAAGAGGCTCCCCCAGCTGCCCAACAGATCATCACACATAGAACAAACAATTAATTTGTAATGTTATATTTATTTTATACAAATAGTCTAAAAGAGTATTAAATTGTCTAAAGCTCTAGTACAATATACAAACTTGTATCTTACAGTTGGCTAAAAAGGTGCATACTGTTAGTAATATTAATGTCAAATAGTGACTACTGCGAAAGGTCGCAAGTCAGTTGATCACATGAAACCTAAGAATTAATCTGGGCATGCCGTGGGTGGTGCCCGAAGCGAGTGAAGGGAATCACTCAAGTGGGGGGGACCCCCAGTCGCTCTGACCAGACTAATTATATAAACAATCAAATAAATGTCAAAAATGCAGTCAAAATAATATTGAGTCCAGAAAACCAAACAAAGAAGGTTTCATTTCAATAATCAAATCAGGAACACAAAAGACCAAACTATGAAAAGAAATTGTATTGAATTCCAAACAACAAAACAGTAAAGCGCACACACTAAAATCTAACTATGGGATGCTGTGCGTCGACTACTAAGGTGTCATGAAGAAGGAAAAAACAAATAATAAATGTGAATGACATGGCACCATTGGAAAATAGTAGTTTCGATGGAAATAACACATCTAGCAAAACATGCAGGTGATGTCCATCTTCGTCAGGACATAGCATTCCCTTGAATTTCATAGATTCTGGATTGTTCATCTGTGTTTTTGTCTGAACGTACCCAGGTGTAGTTAAAAAACTTTTTTGTCTTCTATATGTTTACACATTTTTAAAAGGTAAACACATTTTTCACCTAAAACAGGGTATGGAAAAGAAAAAAAGAAGAAGAAAGAAACACATCATGAATAGCAGTTACATACTGAATAAAAAGTAGATGATCTATAAGTGCAGCAAGCGGGACCTCTCCCATATCAATTGGTTTCAACAAGTCTTGTGACATTCAATGTAAAAAAGAGAAGGGGGAGAAAAGGTAATTACCATAATCTCAACCCTGTATGGGGGCTGATTCCACCTTTCGCAGTAGTCACTATTTGACATTAATATTACTAACAGTATGCACCTTTTTAGCCAACTGTAAGATACAAGTTTGTATATTGTACTAGAGCTTTAGACAATTTAATACTCTTTTAGACTATTTGTATAAAATAAATATAACATTACAAATTAATTGTTTGTTCTATGTGTGATGATCTGTTGGGCAGCTGGGGGAGCCTCTTTCCTTGTATATATGGTTGAATGATGTCCTTTGAATGAATTTTTTGGCCTCTCCGTTGGCTTGACCTCCTTGTAGTATTATTTGTTGCTTCCCTCCAGCCAGCGAAGTAGGGGAAACCCATCGTTTGTTTTGCTGTTGGTCAGGGCGAGCAGCATGTCGTCGGCAAAGGCCGACACTTTATGCTGTCTACCCCCAAATGGGATTCTCTGTATTTCTTACGACTCCCGGATAGCTTGTAGTAGTGGTTCTAAGTAGATTGCATAGAGTAGAGGCGATAGTGTACACCCCTGTTTTGTACCTCTTTGGAGTTGGAATGGTCTCGATGTTGTACCGTTCATGACCACCCTCACTCGGGAACCCTCATAGTTTGCCTTGACCATCTGTAAGTACGTGCCTCCAAGTCCCATCTTTTCCATAGCCTTAAAAAGGAACGACCACTCTACCCGGTCGACTGCTTTTTCAGTGTCTAGAGATAGTACGGCTGCCAGAGTGGGAGTTTTTTCCGCCTTTTCCACTACGTGTGCCACCCTCCTTATATTATCCGCTGTCTGCCTTCCTTTTACAAATCCTGCCTGGTCCTGATGTATCGGGTCCGGAAGAAGCCCCTCTAGCCTATTGGCTAGGATTCTTGTGTAAATCTTAGCGTCCACATTAATGAGCGCTATTGGCCTATAGGATGATCTTTCCAGGGGGTCCTTTTCCGTTTTCAGGATCAGGGAGATCTTTGTTTCTTTCATGGATGGGGCTATTTGCCCTCTATCTTTAAAGGAGTTAGAGGTAGGTCAGTTGTGGCACCAGCACCCCGGCAAAAGACTTGTAAAAAGATGCTGAGTACCCATCTGGGCCTGGGACTTTGCCTGCGGGCAGTTTCCTGATACCCCCCCCCCCTCACTTCATCCTCTGTTATCTCTTGGTGTAAACCAATCTGGGCATCCATCTATTTTGTGCAGGCCCATCTTATCCAGGAATTCCTCTTGGGCTTGGGCGTGGGGGTTTTGTGATGTGCTTGTCTCATAGAACTTAGCCATGGTTTCTTGAATGTCTTCTCTTCGTGTCACCCTTTCGCCTGAGTCTGTTTTTAAAGCCATACTTGTTTCTTGCCGCCTCTCCCCAGAGGAGACGCGCCAGTAGGGCGTCTTCCTTGTTTCCTTTAGCGTAAAATTTTTGTCTCACATATGTAGGGCCCCTTCTGCTTTTTTGGTTCGTAAGATCCCCAATTGGCCCACCGCCCTCTTGTATTCCCTCTGGTTGTGTCTGTTGGGAGTCTTGGTTACCTTGTTCCTTGCCCCCCTCGACCTCTGCCTCCAGCTGGGTCTCCAGGGCCAGCAGCTGTTTGTGTCTTTGTGCTTTGGCTGCCATCGTTTCCCCCCTCATTGTGGCTTTAAATGTGTCCCACCTTATGTCTTCTCCCGTGCCCCCCCCCTTTTATTATTGTCGAAGAACTCTCATCTTGCCCTCTATCTCCTCCCTTATTATGGGATCCCTCAACAAGTACTCAGGGTATTTCCATCCCCATATCCCCCTTCTCCTCTTTCCAGTTCCAGCTGCATTGATAGTTTTTTGTGGTCTGCTATTCCCATGGGGCCCACCTCTATCTCCTTGACTATTCCCACCAGGTTCGCTGAGACCCAGATGTAATCTATCCTGGACTGTGTCCCGTGGACTTCAGAGTGGAAGGTGTAACCCTCCGCGTTCCCTTTCAGTTCCCTCCAGACGTCCCTCAGGCCCATGCTCTCCATTCTCCCCCTCAGCCCTGTCGAGGCCACTGCCCGCCCGCGCTCCTTGCCCCCCCGATCTATCTTTGGCCCTATCCCAAGCAATGTTTAGGTCACCCATTATGGTTATCTGGCCCCTTGCGCACTCCTAGTTTTGCTAGGATGCCCCGCAGGAAGGGTTCCTGTCCTGAATTGGATGCGTAGATGACCCCTATCGTATATGTCGCGTCCACAATTGTGCCTCTCAGCATTATAAATCTGCCCTCATTGTCCCTGAGAGTCTCCTCCACCCTAAAGTTGACGGAATTCCTGATAGCCAGCGCCACCCCTCCCGATTTTGTGGGCCCCGATGCCTGGAACACCTGGTCGAACCCCCTTAGCTTAAGTCGGCTCTGTTCTTTACGGAGCAAATGTTTCTTGTAGCCCCAGAAAGTCTGGTTTTCCCCTTTTCGTGAATTGCTCGCGCTTTTTCCTTTTCAGCGGGTAGTTGAGACCCCTGACGTTATGAGTTACCCATTTGAATAGTGATTTGTCTCCTGCTCCTGCTGTGTGTATCCCCCCAACTCTTTCCCTCCATTCGTTCTCTCCGTTCCGAGTTCCCGGCTGCATTTGCAGTGTCTGTCCCGTGGGTAACACCTGAAGGATCCCTCCCTACCCTATACCCCTCCCCCCATCTCCCTCCCTATCCCCGAAGGCCTTGCAACTAGGCCTTCCCGTCTCCCTCCTCCTCTCCCCAGGCTTCCTAGCCCTTACCGATCCCATGATTTTGCTTGTCTCCCCTCGTCCCCTCCTTGAAAAAACATTTCTGTCCACCTCTTATAGTTGTCCACACTTCCGGCCAATCCCCTTCAGGCCCCACCATCCCTTCCGCTGTTGGTTCTGTTCCCTTTCCCTTCCCAGTGGGCCCCCGCAGCACTGGTCTCCTCCTTTTCCCCTCTCCCACGACTGACCATTCCAACGGCCTGGGTCTCGTCCCAGCTCCTGCTTCCGATGATTTGCCCAGCCACCCCCCCTGCTCCTGATCCAGCTCCTGATCCACTTCTAATTGTAGGATGTCCGCCCTTTCTTGCATCGTAGTTATCCGCTTCTGTGTGCCGGCTCACTCGAACAAGAGCCCAAACGGAAAGGTCCACTTGTTCTCTAAGTTTTGTGGTGATTGGGCTCCATTGCCTCGGTTTAAGTAGGGTGCTGCTGGCGAGATCTTGGTATAGTTCGATGCGTTGACTGTTATGATATTGGCTCTTTCTGTCTGGCCGCCCAGAGAACTGCTTCTTTTTGGGCATACCTTGTGAATGCAGCCAGCACATCTCACAGTCTGGCTTTCAGGCTCCTGTTGAGGTAGCCCACTCTGTGGACCCTGTCTAGCTCTATCTTGTCAGGTGACGGCTCCCCTAGCAGCTCCGCATAGATCCCTTGAACAGTCTCTTTCAGGTCTTTGTCCTGTACCGTTTCCGGCAGAAACTTCAGTCTAATGTTGATCCTTCGAGACCTGTTTTCCATGTCTTCCATTCTGATTTCTAGGTTTTCGTGTTGCCGTGTCTAGTCTATAAATTGCCTCGCAATTCTCCATCGTTACTCTGCACACCTCCTGTAGGCCCCTTTTTTGACGAGATCCGTTCTCTCTCCCAGCTGTCCAACTTCCTGCTTGATTTCTGCCATTGCCTGGTATATATCTGATCTCATCAATTGGAATTGATCCTGGAATGTTCTTCCCAGTGATGTTTGGAAGGTGAGCATCTCCCCATGTAGGTCTTGGCGCGAGATTTGTGCTGCCAGATCGGAGTTCTCGAGGTGCTCCTGTCCCATGATTCCTTCTTGTGTACCCCTACGCTCTTCGTTGGCGTCCTTATTTGCCCACATAGTTACGAGGGGGTCTGATGTATCAGCCTGCGGCAATCCGCTTTTATTTGTCCTGCTCTTGTTCTTGGCAGCCATGATTATGGGATTCTGTCGGGTGTGGATGACCAGTCGTTTCTGCTTTAGCCGCAAGGCCCTGGCTGGAGAGCCCCCCCAGACCCTGTAAGCGCTTCCCCTTGAGCTATCCCTCTGGTTATGGCCCAGAGACAGTGCTCTTGGTGGCTCCCGGCGTAGCCGCTGTAGTGTCTAATTGGGCTTCGTACTTGGAGTAGATGACTCTTAGCGGATCTGCACAGATATAAGTGCCAGTGTAAAGTCTATCTGCCTTTTTATGCTGTGCTCTGTTGGTTTCGGATGTGGGCAGTCAAAAGTTGGGAATGTGTAATGCCTTTTTCCCCAGCTTCGAAATTGTCGTTATTTGGAGATTGGTGCCGTGACTGCCGGATCGTGTAGTGGGAGCGGGGGCCACCGAACATGCAGGTGGTGCCACTCCAGACCCCCTCCGGGTCTCTGCTGAGCGGGGGCGGCCCACCTGGAGTGCTCCTGGGGGCTGGAATTACCAGGGCTCCGCACCCACCGCCGCTCTGATTTCCCTCCCAGTGGGACTCCGCGCCCTCTCACCTGGGATGTCCGCAGGCCGCCGCCTTCCTGGTGCTGGCAGAGAGCCCGCTACTGCGATGGGTGTTCTCCTCCTCCTCTCTCTGGGGGGCCCGCTGACCCTCGACGCAGCAGGCGCCCGTGTCCCCGCGCACCGAGTGTGTGGTGGTGGCGGCTGTGGGCCCGTTCAAGTTGGGCCCAGGTCTGGCGTATGCTTCTCCGGGCGCCGGGTCTCTGCGGGTCCCCGCGGCTGTACGTGGTCCATGCCTTCGTGTCCCCTCTCCACAGTCCGGTCCGGCGGCCCCTTCTGGTCCGGGATGAGATCAGGGGCCGCCTCACCATCCCCCTAAGGGACTCTGCGCCAGGGCCGGGCCACCTACCTTCCTTCTCTCCTCAGCGGGCGCTGTCCGTGTTGGTGCCGGGGGGCCCAGGCTCACGTGCTGGGTGCTGGGGCAACCGGGCGTTCAGCCGCATCTCAAGGCCAATCACGTATTGCAACTTCACACTTAGTCATGGATAAGATAGCAACAGCACAACTCCAGGAATACGTCGAAAAACACGAGATTCTACATCCACAACAATCAGGGTTTAGAGCTGTACATAGTACAGAGACAGCAATGCTAGACTTACAAACGAAAATGTTGGAAATCATGGACAAGGGCAAAACTGGCCTATTGGTGCTTCTAGATCTAAGTGCTGCCTTCGACTTGTTAGATCACCGGCTACTACAACAAGCACTTGCCAAAACTGCAGATTGCTCCAAGGAAGCAATAAGCTGGCTATCTTCCTTCCTTGAAAATAGAATCTCTCGAGTCCACTGGGGAGACAAATTCTCCTCCGAACACAACATCTTATGTGGGGTTCCACAAGGAGCTAGCTTGTCACCCCTGCTCTTTAACTTAAACATACGCTTCCTGTGTGAGTTATTAGAACAACTCAAGGTGTTTTTTTATCAACTACGCTGATGACACCCAGCTGGTCCTGGAACTGAGCGGGGACTATGCAAAAGATAGTATGACATTGAACACCCTCTACAAGAACATTGAAGAGTGGATGAACAATTAGATGTGTCTTAACAGCAATAAAACCGAGCTAATGGTCTTCGGATCCACTCAGGCGCACGCTAAACTCTCCGCCGACTATCGAGCATTTCAAATCAACGAATCCCTTATCGAAGTAGTGGGTAATGTCAAAACACTCGCTATGACCCTGGAAGCATCTCTTAATGCAGATGCTCAAGCCATGTATGTTAGTAAAAATTGTAATTACTACATTAGACTTCTTAAAGCAGTCCGACCTCTACTTGGTGAAGAGAATTGCGCCATTATTGCTAGAGCCACCATCTTTTTGCGTCTAGATTATGGAAATGCATTCCTTGCAGGTGCTAGCAAGCAAAGCATGCACAATTTCCAACTGATCCAAAATAATGCGATCAGTGTAATTAAACAAAAATCAAGGAAAGATCAGATCAGTGAAACCAGACGTGACCTCCACAGGTTGAAAATGGAGGACTGCGTACAATTCAAGTCCTTATGCCTAACACATAAGTGTTTATATGGCAAAGCACCCTCATATCTAAAGGCTAAACTCACACCCTACAATCCCACCAGGACATTAAGATCAGAAGCTAAGGGCTTGATAACAACACTGAAACATAAAAAAGAACTCGGACTGGGGAGAGCCTTCCCAAACCGTGCAGCAGCTAGCTGGAACAAACTACCGACCTGTTTCAGGCTGGAAACAAACCTCTACTCTTTTCGCAAAAAACTTAAAACTACGCTCTTTAAATAAGGCACTGGTAATATTCCTGACCACCGCTTGTCCCCAATCCCTCTGCAATTGTCACGTCCTGTCGCTTGTTTCGTCATTTTTCATCTGTCTTTGTCTCTACATATGCGCTCCGATGCTTGCGAGCGGTCGGTGCTATACAAATAAACAAATAAATCCCTGATCGCTCTCCCGGGACTTCCTCCCTCTTTTCGTTGGCAGGGGAAATGGGAACGGGGCCGTAGTCCTGCTTCGCGCCTGCCTCCTCCGCCAGGGACCGATGCCAGTCAGCCCGTAGTGTCCCGTTCCTCCCACGGGCCTCTAGTGTCGCCTGGGCTTTGTGCCTCAGTTTCTCGTCCTCTGCTGGTCGTGATTATGGCCACGGTTGTCCACCGGTGCGGAGACCGCCGAACTTTATTTTGAGCCACTCGCTAGCCTGCTAGGGGTGGTGGAACCGCTTAGTTCAGCTGGAGGGCTCCGGAGCGCTTTCGACGCACGTCTATCTGGTGTCGGCGGCCATCTTCCTCAAACCAGTTTTGATATTCTATCTTCAGAAAGTTGTTCCTGCGATTTCATTTGGCAGCGAAGCAGGTTGGAACATTTCTTACGACATTTGGTCCAAATTAGAAGGGAAATTCTGGCGCAAGTTGCTGAGACTACCATCAAACATCTCAATATCCGCTACGAGTTATGTATTGAGTCGCTATATGGCGCCTTCATGTGGAAAGCTATATCCGCTGTCCGAAAATCCGACTCACATCTGGTGCGAGACCCTATGAAATATTAAATGCAAAATCAAACCATCCAACGGCTGACCTGTTGAACATCTGGGAAGTAAAATTGCTACACATAATGAAAGAGGCTGGAGTATCATTGGACTCGTTATTGACAATACCACAAATCGCACACAAAAAAATGCGGCAACATAACTGGATCCTGAAAGATGAGGCTTGTAAAAAACTAGCATCAATGCTAGATTTTGGAATTGTAATGCATAAACTTGACGCAACTCCAAACTACCTAATCAAATTTCCTTCATGCTATCATCGTGATAACTTCCTAAGGCTACGTCTAAATCTATTCAAGACAAAAGAGATGCTAATGTTGAAGCGGGATCCGCTCACCCTTAATAATCTATCAACAGAATCTGTTAAACACCTAGTGATTGAATGTGCAGAGATTTCCTCCCAGCGGTCGTTGCATCTCACATTTCGCTCCACGAAATGATAATATGGAGGAGTGGTGAAGTTATTTGGTTGCAGTCACCAATACTCATATGACTTGTGCTGTAATCAATTTTATGGATGCCCCAATGTTAATTAATCATTAGCGATTGCATGATGTTTATCCTTGTGGATAGTAACGTAAAGTTGGTCTTTTTTTGTATTTAACTAATGTTACTTTTTTTTTAAAACTTAACTTTTTGGATTTTGCATACATCACATATAAGTTTGCACCAACTGGGTGCACATTCAATAATAACAACTTTGAACACCCTAACAAGGCCGCACACCACCTCTAAATTTCACCATGGTAAACTCTGATTCTTTTCATTATCTGTATCTATTAGTTTTTGCAGTTCACGGTCCCAAGACCCTCCGGTTTCAGGGGTTTCGAAGTCCGAGGACACAGCATTATTTAGCAGATATGCTATGTACGGCCCCCAGATGTCGGGGGGGCGTACATGTAATGGTAGAGTTCTTATGAATTCACTATCCATATCCTGACAGTATATAACGTCCCTTTTCCAGTCTTCAATCTTTGGTAGTGGGCCGTGGCCCCATGCCATGGCGATTCTCCTCCGTGCCAGTACCATGAGAAGAGCTGCCAGTTTTCGTGATGCGGGTTGTAGGTATTTGGTGAGTCAGAGAAGGGCTCCTAATGGAAGTGGGGCCACTTGTCCACCTATGATGTCAGCTGTTATTTGTATAACGGAGGTCCAGAATCGATGTATTCCAGGGCAGCTCCAGGATAAGTGGAGAAAGTCAGCATTAGCTGGTGCACATCTTTCGCATTGGGCCGACACCTCTGGGTTGTGTACGGGGGTGTAGTAGGTTTGATGTACAAAGTTGAAGTGAATTAGTTTATAACTGGTTTTTAGTGCGTCCTTCTGAGTTTGACGGAGAATATAGGTCCAGTCCTCCGCGGGTATCGTTTCTTGGATGGCTGTTTCCCATTTTTGCTGCACCTTAGGGTTAATTTTCCCGGTGTCGATTTAAAAGGGATTTGTATAGTAGTGACACTAGTCTCCCCTCCCCTTGTTAACTAATGTTACTTAATAAAAAAAATGAAAATTACAAGAAAGCACCTGAAGCTCACTTGCATGTTTTGAAGATGTGATGGCCATAAAGAAGACAGTCATCTGAGTTAGAAGTGGAATGCAAGAGGGTGCTAGAGAGCCGTCCAAGATGGCAGCTCACTAGAGTGCTCTGCACCGATCCCGAGAAAGATCCTGGCAAAATTGCTTCATACACCCCCAAATCCCCCTCCAACGGTCACAATATCGTGTCCCAAGACACAAGCGTCTGGCGGGTACCAGTTTCAACGCCATCCGCCAACATCCTGGTCAACGCGGCATCGGCGGGAGAAAGGCCGCAACAGCGCTGCACTACGGCAATGTGGTGATCGATCCTCAGGCAACATCCTCACCCAAGTGACCGCCCCCGGTCCCAACCAAAGTGTGCAGGCTGCGGAGCAAAGAGAACAGCACCCGGGCCCCCTGGAGGAGGTGCCTGCGGCGGGCCGGAGATCCGCGGCCCCGAGCATAGCGGAGGCGGCTGAGAACCCGCTCGGCCTACCTGCGACATTGGGCCTCCAGTCGGGGGTCAGGCTGGGCACTGCCGTTCGCCTCCGGCTCACGGGGCCCTCCAGACACAGCCGAAGCGGAGAGGCAAGGAGCCCAGACACACCGCCGGCGCCAGGTAGGAGAATCGCCTCCCTGACCTTGTTCACCCCGCTCCGGGTCTCTGGTCCGGCCTGCATGCTCCCGGGCGGCTGGCGGACGGGCCCAGCCCGGCCCCCTCCGACCCCGTGGGGGAGAGATTCGCTGGAGGCCGTGACGATCCACAAGCCTCCAACTCCTCAAAATCCCAACGGCCCCAGCCCCACCTATTATGGAGAATTCTGTTTAGGCTGAATTTCCTAACCTAGTGAGTCCCCCAGCGGCTTTGCTGGATTTTTGGGGTTTATTTTTTTCTCCTGCCAAGAGTGAGACTCTTTTACCCTCACTCCTGGGCATGATTTGAGTGTGTTTCTTTGATTCTAGATGAGTTTAATGGGCTATGGGGTCTTTTACTCCATAGGGCTTCATGTGTTTTTGTGATGTGTGTTACACAGCACCCTCAGTGCAGTAACACAGTGGTGTCATAGTGACCCCCCAGTATAGACTCCATACCCTGGGACTGACTGTCTCCCAGGGCATGTAAAGTCACCATTGAATTTACTAGTCTTGAATTCTGAACAGAACCAGTACAAACCATCATATTGTGGACGTACTGGCTGGGCCAATTCGATTGCCCCGGGGTCTGTTAGTCGAGGGGGCACGTCTCCATCCCCCCCTGATCGAGTTTTGGCTGGTGGCAGTGGATACTACTTTTTATATTCAACCGCAAATATTTCTCTATGGGATTTTCCCATTGTTCGAGGCGGCTATCTTTATTTATTTATTTAATTAAGATAGCCTCGAACATACCGCCGGTTTATTTATTTAATATTAATTCTCCGGTTGGTATTTTTTGCCAAAACTCTGTTCTAAAATGGCGTTTGTGTTCTCTTCTGTGACTCCAACCCAAGTCGAGCCCTTTGTTCCACTTTTTGGCGGGCTTCTCCACAGAAGTCCTCCAAAGTGGTGCCACTCTGTCTGGGGTACTTAGGAGGGGTGTAGGGGGATTTAGGCACCCTGGACTGAGTTGCCTGGGCAACTCAAGTCATACTCCGTCCTGATTGGCCCAAGTGGTGAGCCGGCCGGCTCACCACTTAGCATGTTTGAGTGACAGCTAGGCTGAGTGAATGGGGGTTTTCTGCATTAAAGCAGGGCTTTGGGGACTGGAACTTCATAAGTCGCCACAGGACCTAAGAATCCGACGAGGGAGAAGCTGAGCCGACCTGCCACGACACCACCGGTGGAGCCCTGCTGGACCGTCTCACCATTTTTCCCAACGACAGAGGAGATCTCCCGCCCGAGAGTCTTCTTCCTTTGACTGGTGGGGATAACCAGTTTCACCGTCTTTTCGCCTTCCTGACGCATCTCGTGGCCGCCTTGCCTGTGCCAAGCACCCCGACAACCGGAATACCACGTTTTACCACGGCCGCGAAATAAAGGGTAATACCTTTAACCGGAAAACTTCTCGACTGGTTTCTTCCCTGGCAGTGCAACGACTGTCATGATGCCTACCTCCAAGGAGCCAGGTCTGACCCAGCGACCCCAGAGGCAGGCATCATTTCCCCCAGGGGAGTGCCAGCGGGCCCAAGCTGGGGGCCCTTTGGACGCAGTCCTGGCGCCTTAGGCGCCAGGCTCATGTTGGACCTCTGTCCTGGCGCCTTAGGCGCCAGGCTCATAAAGCTAGACATGTGTGCAAGTGTTTTCATGTGCACTTACCTGATGCAGACCATGCTGCCACAGCCAGGCCCTCTTGAGGCCTGAATGGAACTACTTTACCTGTGGGACTACTTCCACCCGGGTGTGGTCGGGGAAGGATACATACCTGATCGGAGGAAGGATACACACTTGGGACTTCTTCCAAAGCTATTTAAACCACACCCGATCAGCAACTCAAGCTTCGCGTTGTTCTGCTCCTCGCAGCTGGACGCTCACCGTGTCAGCTCCTGCTTCTGGACTTCAGCCACGCCTGTCAGCATCCTGGGTCACCTGCAAAGGGAGACAAGATACCTTACCAGCTAAATCTGCACCACAGAGACATCACCGACGATCCTGAAAGGGGAGATATTTTTTTTTTAAAAGCATTTCGTTACGATCGCTGCAGCGCTGCATTTCACTCACCTTTCCTGGGTTCCTCCATCTTCAGCAGCGATCATCCGGATACACAGCCACTTCCCAGGGCCTAGAGAAAAAGACAAGAATAAGAGGTGAGAGAAGGAAGGGAATACGACTTACCTCATTTCATTTCGGGTCTTGCCGCTTCCAGGCATTTTCCGGAACCCCGGCCCCTATGGGGAAAAAAGACTAAGACATTGAATGAGCGTATGCAAAGTCAGTTCCCGAGCGCTCACCCAGAACTAACCTGCCATTTACTGGAACTGCACGTTTCACTTCGGGTCGGTGCCATATCTCCGGCATTCCGAACCCCGGCCCCTAAGAGGAAAAAAGACAAACATTAGCGCTTGCTGCAAAAAGACAATGAACATTATTATTAAGCTTTTGAACTTGCAACAGAACTTTTACAGAGCCTTACCTGAATAGTCAAACTTACCTGAACTCCCATCAATCCTCAATCCAGTGAAGTAACTGGGTTTCAACGCACCCCTGCATCAGAAGCAGGATGGAGAGCTCATCCTTCCTGACCCTAAAGTGAGACTTCACGGGGAATCGTGGAAGGGTATCGTGGAGGGTTGGAAGAGAGTGGGAGGCTTGATCATAACTCACTTAGTAGGTAATACTCCCTTTTCACGCACAGGGGAATATTCCTGCGAGCCGGAGGAGCCAGAGTAGAGGGCCGTTCCTGTCCATCTTCAGAGTCCTGCGCTTCACCATTGAAGAAGCATCAGCACTCGAAGCCAGACCTGCGCCTCCGTGGGAATCAGGTGAGCGTTACAACGACCTTCATCTTTCCTCCCAAGTCGAGATCTTCTCTTCCCCTGGACGACGAGACTTGCACCCGCTGCCAGGAACAACTGCCACCGCTGGAGGATCCTTCCCACTTAAGGTACCGTGTCCCGCCTGGCTTCCCTTGCCACCGACTGTACGGGGTAGATTTAGCCCCCGGCTTTCGAACCTGGGTTAGCCTGGGACACCCTGGCTGAACTTTTCTGAGCCACTCTAAACTCTTTTCGAACTCTCTGCAAGACTTTCTAAGCCTAGTGTAACTGTGTGATCTTGGGCATATTTGTGCTCTGCTCTCTCTAAGAGTGGGCCCAGCCTTTGGACTTTGGCTCACCAGTGACTTTTGCTCTTCTGCCTTGCTAATAGTGTTCCTAAATCTTAGAGTGGTGTATCTCTCCATATTCTGTCTTTTTCCCTCCCTTCTTCATGAACTTATTGGAGTGCCATCTATAGTTAAGCGCTCACCTCTGTATGAAAATAAGTGTTGTTAACTAAGACTTCTCTGATAAGGAATAAGGGTTGTATATATTATAATAGTAACTGTGTTTAGAGTGTTTTACAATAAGAGTGCTGGAGTGTTTCAAACAGTGTGTTTTTAAATAAATAATTATATACTTTGATACCAAAGCTCTGGTCAGTGTTTGCTTGTATTATTGTGTCTATTGTGTATACTTTGCATACTGCCTAACTCTTCTTGAGGGAAGTCTGACTGCTCAGCCACAGCTACCGGGTAAATCTGCGTGATACAGACTGCTACCAAGTGGGGTTACTGCTAACACCTGTAGTCCTAAATCTTTTGCAGTGTTCCCAAAGGGAACTGCATAGGTTTCTGCCTAACACCACCTCCAGCGAACGTTCCGCCAACATCGTAGATCGCTGTCAGACAACCCGTGCGGTGAGCAGGCGAGAGGCCCACGCGGCTATTCCAGCCAGGCCCCTTCGGCCCGTTTGAGGCAGAACATTAAAGCCCTTGGCGTGCTACGAACTCTCCAGCTCCCCAAACCCAAACTGCCCCGGGCCCCATCATCGCCAAGCGCTCCGCCAACAGTATCCTGATCACAGCCAAGCAAACAAAGGGCACAGCACAGAGCGAAGATTCACCGCTTGGGCCCGTACCACCGCCCAAACACCCTCAGCGGCCGGGGCACCCCCCGGCCTACCCGACAGAGGAACATCCTGCAATTCCCGCACATTCACAAAAGTAGCGGGGGTTGAAAAAGTGGACTCTAATATTGGCGACGACAAGCCCCACCAAGAGCTGCGATAACTCCACGAAGGCTCCAGCTACCAGCCTGGCAGCGGCAGCCACAAGGAAAGCTCCTGTTGTTCTGAGACCCGACAGCGGGGCTCAACAAACACTGCCCCACATAAATATCACTCAAGCCGCCCACTCAATCATCTGCCGGAATCAGAACGCATAAGACCAGTAGCACCCCCAGGACAGTCGAGTGTGCCCTCTACAACCCGAGGCGTAACTCCAAACAGCACACGCTCATCCGAGCTGAGAACCGCGCCGCTGCCCCTGGACCAACCCAGCAAAGTAAAGAAACCACACCAGCATGGGCAAAATGAACACATCGCAGCGAAAATTAATGTTCGAAACCGGGGCCATAGCCAAAACTCCCAAGCAGACGAATCGAGAAATAGCGCCAACACCAAGCATGAAACAGGAAACTGAATGAACACCCCCCCAATCTCTCGACATACGAGAAATACTGCTCGAACTCAAAACAGGCATAGGCAATCTAGATGCCAAAATCAACACCCTCTCATCCAAAGTGGACCAAATACAACACCACCTTGATAAACATGGCGAAAGGCTAGACACCGTAGAAAAGAGGGTCTTTGATCTTGAAGACAACGCCTCATCCCTGTCCTCCAAAGTGACATCACTAGAGCGCCAAGTAAAAGAAATCGCAGCCAAAAACGAAGACTTAGAAGGGCGCAGCCGCCGCAACAACATTAGGCTGGTAGGGATCAGAGAGCATCAAAATCCTGCGAAAATTGAAGACTTTGTGGAACTATGCAAAGAAATCTTCCGAGCAACCACCTTCTTGCCTCTATTCGTAGTTGAAATGGCTCACAGGATTCCAACCAATCACCCAATCCCGGGAACGGCACCTTGCCCTATCATCGCCAAACTGCTGAATTTCATAGACCGCAACCTAATACTCAGGCTAGCCAGGGACAAGGGTGACATTCAATACGATGGCGACAAAGTCCACATTTTCCCTGATTTCTCACCGGTGGTCCAAGCATCCCGCAGAGCCTTTGGTGGAGTTAAGCGCCGCCTCCGAGAGAAATAAATCCAATATTCAATGCTCTTTCCAGCCAAATTACACATCCTCCATGCTGAAAAAACACAATTCTTCACGTCACCAGAGGAAGCCAACACCTTTCTAGACAATATTGGATGCCGCCCATTACGTGAAATGCCTAGACCACGAAGGAGAGACAGGAACGGGAGCGATCCACCCTGAAAAAAACTCCACATCCAGCTCCACTTGGGGGATCGGAACATGAGCAAAAGTCTGTTATATACACCTCGGGATGGTTGTTCCTTGGAGGGCACCAGTGCCCCGAGCACAGCACTGTTCACTAAGTTATCTAGGGAAGGTTTATCTTCGGGCGGGTTGGGGGTTGCCCGACAGGGAGGGGAAAAGGGAAGATGGGACTCAAGTTGGGGGGAAGAGTTCCCAGAAGAAACAAGCCAGCAGTTTGAGACGTGCACTGACCAGGGCCAAAACCGGCCCCACCCGATCCCGACCGGGACCAACGACTCCCCTTCGAATATATGAATATCTTTTTCGGAACGACAAGCACTCAAGAAAAGCCGCTTTAAGCACCCAAAAACACCAAACAGAAACAAATCCGCAGAAACAACATAGCAACACTAAGCAAATTCAAACTAGTCACATGGAACATTAAAGGGGGTAACGAGCCTTCCAAAACAAGGAAGTTGTTGCACTACCTCCGTCATCATAACGTCAATGTGGCCCTTATCCAAGAGACGCACTTACGACCTAACTCAGAAAACCACTGGGCAAAAACATGGGGTTGCCACAGATACTACGCCTTGTTCTCATCATATGCAAGAGTTGCCGCCATACTTATTAATAAAACAACACATTTCAAGCTAATCCGGACCCAGAACGACTCAGAAGGCAGAACACTGCTCGTCCACGGAACTATAGACGGGGAAGAAATAATCATGATCAACTCCTATGGCCCCAATAACTTCGACTGGGTCCAGACCCACATTGAATCAAACAGGGAAGCCACAATAATATGGGGTGGCGATCTAAATACCCCACTCGATCCACGCATAGACAAAACACACAAGACAACCGCCCCATGCTCCAAGGCGAGTCTACAAATAACTGAAATATACAAAGCACATGATCTCATTGACTTTTGGAGAAGCAAACACCGTGACTCTCAGGAATTCATTTTTTACTCCTGGGTACACAAATCCAGCTCGAGACTCGATTACATCTTTGCGTCGGCTCATAGTAGACTTCAATGAGGTGAATGCCGAATTCTCCCCAGGTCCATCTCGGATCATTCAGCGGTCACCTTAGTGTGCACAACATCTCGAAGCGACTTCACCAGACCCCAATGGAGATTCAAGCACAGAGCCCTCCAAGATCAAATCTTTGCAGATGAACTGCGTACTGAACTGAGCACATTTCTAGAGATAAACCAAGGCACGGTAGCATCGCCGGGAACACTCTGGGAGACACTGAAATGTTTCATCAGAGAGGTGTGCCTAGCAAAAGAAAATGGAATCCTAAAGATGTTGAAGAAAGAATTAAACACATGCGAAGATCGCCTCAAAACACTTGAACAAGCAGTAACAGTCACAAATGCTCCCAGCTCGCCCGCTGCACTTAAGACAGAACTAGAAACATTCAGAACACTAGCAGAAAGAGAAGCCAAATTCCTAGCAAGTCACCACAAGTTCCACCAGTACGGCGAAGGTCAACGACCCGGTGCACTACTTGCATGACTGATCACCGCAGAACGAAAACCCACGACAGTCGAAGCAGTGCTGGACACATCGGGAACCCTTGTGTACTCTGAAGACGACATATTAGAAACATTCCGTAAATTTTACCAAAATCTATATAATTCCAATTATTCCAGGGATGCTACCGAAATAACACAATACCTAAACACAACAGAACTATATTGGACGAGTGCCGAGTTACGTGAGCCGTTGAACGCACCCATCACTACGGAAGAGATCCTAGAAGTCATCAAGGAATTACTGAGCACCAAAGCCCCAGGACCTGACGGCCTAACAGGTGAATTTTACAAATTCTTTGTGGACATCCTAGCCCCTCTCCTACTCCAGGTCTTTGAGGAAGCCATAGCAAAAAACCAGCTACCACCAACACTCTATATGGCGAATATCATTCTCCTACACAAAACAGGTAAACCCAAGGAAGATTGCGCCTCCTACAGGCCCATATCGTTAATAAACTTTGATAACAAAATCTTTGCAAAAATCCTGACTAGATTGTTGATTCCACTCATGCCCGTAATGGTGCTGGCAGACCAAGCTGGTTTCGTTCCAGGCAGAAAAACATCATTTGGCCTCAGAAGAATGTTCGGAGCAATGGAGGCCCTTAACCCAGAAAACCAAGCAGTAGCGGTGCTTCTCGACGCCGAGAAAGCATTCAACTCTGTGGAATGGCCCTTTCCATTTGCAATATTAGAACGAATGGGCCTCGGCAAACGATTTATCCAAATGATAGGCCTCCTCTACAAACACCCAACATCTAAAATTAAACTTGGAACAAAAGCTCCTCCGAAATCCTCCTACGCAGAGGGACCAGACGGGGCTGCCCACTGTCGGCATTGCTCTTCGCCCTGGTCATGGAACCCCTAGCGTCCGACCTAAGGCTTTATCACCTGCACAGAGGTCTCGCCTTCGGCCTGCACAAATTGGTGGTTTCACTATACGCCGACGACATAGCACTCTTCCTTCGCGACCCACGCGACAACCTGAACCCAGTGATGCGAGCAGTTCTCAAATTCGGCACCTTCTCAGGACTAAAAATCAATCATTCAAAATCGATCATTTTCCCTCTCGCAGAATCAACCAAAGAATTCCAGGATGACTTTGGCTTCCACTGGCAACACTCGAAGTTCCGATATCTAGGGATACTTCTGTCCAGATACAGCACTGACATCATGCAAGACAACTACGAGACGACACACCGACACTATCCAAGCTAAAGTGAACAGATGGAAAACGCTTCCCCTCACACTTTGGGGCAGAGTATCCCTAGCGAAAATGGTAATTCTCCCCAAACTACTCTTATCTCTTCACAAATATTCCTCTACTACTCACGCAAAAATTCTTCCAACGAATCAAGTCCATCCTTCGCGTCAGCACGAACCACAGTTTGCTCGGCAATCGCACCGCTTGAGTATACTCTGCGCACACTGCAGGCTTTTGGGAATACATAGACTTGGTTATGGAGACACCGTGTCAGAAACTAATTTGAGATTTAAGAAGCATCATACTTTGACTCACAGACTGTACATGATTGCAATGGCCAAATATCAATCGTTATGCATGAGAATAATGAATATGATTTAGTGAGAACCTTCAGCCACTAAAACCCCTGAGGAACTGCCACATAATAGGCGGGGAAACACGTGTCGGGACAAGGGACAAGGCTGGTTAACAATAACTTCAATATTATTTCTCTCAAGTTTGAAAGAGCCTTTGAATTCAAATTGAAGTGTTTTTCTTTCAACTTACAATAAATCAAGGCCGGGAAGGCTAATTCAAATTGAAGTGATTTTCTTTCAACTTACAATAAATCAAGGCCGGGAAGGCTAAGAAAACCAAATCAGTTATCGCATTCAAGAATTCTTTGTGTCTATTTGGACATACACAACAAGTAAACTTTGAAAATTTGTAATTTCCGTTTTGAGCGCAGGCTAGTATGAGGTCTAATTTGAAGTAGTATTAATTTTGCTCTCTGTGCAGTCAGATTTAGACCTATGCCTTGCTGCCTCTACACGCACATTAAGTTCAACTCTAAAGTAGCGCCGGAATCAGCTGAAGACTGTGTTCTGCTTGTTTTGCATCCTTCTCGACCTAGTCTGGGCGGGCAGGGTTGCCCGAGTAGCGCACAACATTATGGTCCTGACCATAACGCAAGGCGGACTGGCTTTACCCGATATAGAGGGCTACTACTGGCCAGCGCAAGCCCAGTTCCTGAGCCATTGGTATGCAACACACTTCATCCGGCCACACGTGCAAATCGAGAGAGCTCTAGCAATGCCCTATCTAGTTCGCGCAGTCATATTCAACGAACCACTGACACCTTCAACACCAATGAACACAACGGTCACGGCGCACACTTTATGGAAAAAAATTGCTAAAAGAAATGGAATCCAAACCAGATACTCTCCCCTCCTTCCGGTGAGAAGCATTCCAGGGATACCTATAAGATCAGAAAAAGTGTTCCAGCTATGGACAAAGAAATTGCAAATCCACTCGTTGGGCGACCTGTTTCCAAACGGCACGTTCCTGTCAATCCAAGAAGCCCACAACAAAGGAGGTGACAACGCTCTGGACGTCTTCATGTACTACCGAACCCGACATGCCATGCAAATCAACATTGCTACATTCCCACTCTAACCCCCGACATGGCCACTGCTCCACGGAGTGATACAGGCCCAAGGTGATGGCCGCCTGGTGTCGAATATCTATAAAGCCCTGTTAACTGAAAAGCTCACATGCTGCTCAAAAGCTCGAACAAGGTGGGAGAGAGCTCTGAACATTACAGTACTTGATGAAGACTGGTCATACATACTTCGACTCACAAAGAAAGTGGCAATAAACACAAGGTACAAACAAATTCACTTCAACTTTGTCCATCAGGTCTACCACACTCCAGCAAAACTGCACACCCAAAGGACGACAATATCCGCCTCCTACTCTCGCTGCGGGCACTTGGAAGCCGACTTTGTCCACCTGGCATGGTCCTGCCCCGAAATAGGAGCGTTCTGGACACCGGTCCTAGGGAACATTTCAGCAATAATCAGAGTGCAACTGGATCCCGACCCAACACTGACCATGTTGGGCTTAACCAACCAATTACCAGAATATACCAGAAAACTGGCAAACCTACTCCTTGTCCTGGCACGCAGACGAATAGCCTGCAACTGGGGCAGAGGACCACCACCAAAACTGAAGCAGTGGCTACAGGATGTCACATACTGTCAAGATGTCGAAATGAACTACATACAGACTCTGCCCCTCCACGCGCGTCCCCCAGATATCTGGGGCCTCTACATAACATACCTGTTAGATGCAGACAACGACACGATCTCAGTCTCCACCACCAATACAAAACCGACACGAACAACCGGAAACCTCAACAGCAGCCACGAGTGCCGAACAACGACAATTGAACTGATAAGAAACTGTGCTAAATATCAAGTGGGGACCGAGGGAGGGAGGGAGGAAGGGAGGGGGGGTAAGGGGTCACATTGACCGGTGCACGGTCTTGTAATGTCATATTATATCATTGTTGTAAAACCAATAAAGAAAGTTATAAAAAAAGAAGTGGAATGCAAAGGCTCAAATGAAGCTGCCATCAGGAAAAGTAAGAACCAGATTCAGATCTCAAGATAATACACAAAGGGCCTTGGAGGAAACTTATTTACAAGACTCTTCAAAAATTGGTCCATTGTTTAGATGGAGAAAATTGAACCTTGTACCTGGGATCTCTTAAACGAGAGCAGCCAAATAGCTTTTAACTGTGCCTAATGCACCCCAAGAGAAGCCCAGGATAAATGAACTTCATTATAGTGGACGTAGTGGATGATATGGGGTCTGCCTCCCGACCTCTACACAATGCTTCAAGGGTTTTTCACTTGCAAGCATATATAGACCTCGTGGAAGGCTTGCATGTAGCCAATAGCACCCGTAGCACCTTCTCAGTGAAGTCCCAGTCCTCATATCTCAGCTTCTCAAGAGGCATGCATGCAAATTGAGGGACCCCAGGTTCGGGTGGAGCATCAGACCTTCCGACTGGGACAAGAGATCTTGCCCCAGAGGAAGCAGTTGAGACGAGTGTTAGTAAAGATTTCTCTTCAGGCAACTTTTCCTCTCTATTCTATGGACCCCCAAAACTTTTAGCATTTGTTTTTGTATCTATCCTGACTTTTTACAGGGAAGTGAAGTCTTCAACTTCACTCCCCTAGCATTTGGCTCATTTTGTCAATGAGAAAATGATCAGTCCTTCAGACCATCTTTTATTTATTTTATTGGACATTTGTAAGGTGCCCATACAACGAGAGGTGTTTCAAGGTGCGTTGAGGTGTTTCAAGAGGTGTTTCAGTACTGAGAAACTGTTTGGCTTTTTACATTTTTTGGTACTTTTTAACAGTGAATACTGCATCTTACAATGCTTTGCAGTGGGGATACTTTTGTATCACCCTCGTTTTTTTACAATTGGAATGTTTGGTTACTTTTATATGTGCCTAAAGACAAGCTGGTGACAGCAGATAGATTTTTACAATGTTTGCATTATTTTTACTGTACACATTCACGTTTACTGCATGTGGCTACTAAATCTGGCTAGTTACCTTACAATGGCCGTGCCTTGAGATTTAAGGTCATGCACTTGCCCAGGAAAGCTGCTGCTTTAGCAGGTGTGTGTGTGTGTGTGTGTGTGTGTGTGTGTGTGTGTGTGTGTGTGTGTGTGTGTGTGTGTGTGTGTGTGTGTGTGTGTGTGTGTGTGTGTGAGAGAGAGAGAGAGACTGACTGACTGTCTGGTCCCACTCCACATCTGTGTTGCCAGAGTGTCTAGGTGTGGGGCTTGAGTGAAACTAATAGCTGTCCATAATTGGCCAGCTACTGTGTTGGGGAGAATTCTCAGAAATGTTCTAATTCCTCTCTACCTTAGAGACCCCCAGCTCTTTTGCTGGACTCTAGGACTTTAATTTTTGGCTGGAGAGAGTGAGACCCTTTTTCCCCACTCTCTCATGTATTTTAATGTGATTTTGAACTCTGTTTATTTTGGTTGTGGAGCCTTCAAACTCCATAGGCATCATCTTCTTATATTGTCACACAGCACCTTCAGTGCAGTGGCACATGGAAGCCTTTTAGCTTTCCCAAAGGTTTAAATGACTTCTCTTGGTGAAACTACTGTTTCCAAGAGCAGTGAAATTGACTTTACTTGCTTTGTAAACTTTCTAGACCCAGCACACACTATTTTACAATAGGGTGCTGGAGGGGTTACTTAGTATTCCCCTTGTCTAGCTTCTCGTGTAACATTTTTATGTTACCCTTTCCTCAATGAATGCCTGTGGCAGTGGTTTACTTTTAACTACCGTGGTGTGCATTTATTGCGGGGTATGTTTTTGTCAAAATGGCCCCGGTCTTCTTTTCTTTTTTCGCCACTTCTTTGTGGAAAGGTCCTTCTTGAGATGTACTATGCGCTCCAAACCAGGTTTGGTCCCTTTGTTTGTTTTGTCTTTGGCGGGATTCACGAGTGAAGCCTGCCTCTGGCTCCAGGGTTTCTGGCGGAGGCAGGAAGCGAGGGAGGTGCCCAAAACTCCCTGTGCTTAGTCTCCTAGGAGACAGGAAGGCACTCTTAGGTGATTGGCCGGCTGGCTGTCCGGCAAGGACAGCCACCCTGTGTGATTGACAGCTAGGCTGCAATGAATGGGAGAAACCTGCATAAAAGGTGAGGCTTTCTGGCTTGGAAGACAGTCAACCACAGGACGAAGGAATCCGAAGAACAACTTGAAGAGGACGTCTGCTGCAACTTCTGGACCGTTGGTTTGCCCGGTGAAGCCCTGCTGCTGTGCTGAAACTCCAATTTCGTTTTGACTAAAGAAGCACTGCAAGGACAACTTCTCCCCTTGAGTTGGTGGGACCAATAAACTCCAAAGTAAGCCACCTGGACATCCTCTTGGAGCTGGTTGAAATTCCACTGAAGTTGCTGCTGGAACCAAATAGCCAGGTAGAGGAACACCAGATTGTGTGCGTTGCTTTTAAGTTGTCCAAGAGCTCCCAGAAGATGCTCCGGACTCCCAGGAAGCAGTACTGACTGAACCTGTGCCACCTTAACAGAGTGCTGGGCCCCAGGTGCAAGCCAAGAGTCTGCAATGTTGCTATTTGCTTAGACGCGAGGAGCTGAAACTGCGAAGGGCCACTGAATAGAAGTTGGTCCTTTTCGGTCGCTGACCGTCCCGTTGCAGTGCAGGAGTCCTCCAGACGTCCTCCCTCTTGTCCCCACGACTGAGGCCCAGGAACACCAGGAGCTGCACAGGAACAGAAGCCATCTGATGCACTTTTCTTCAACATAAAGGTACTGTACACTCTAAGAGAACTGTTATTTTTGTGTAACTGCACTTGTTCTCTGTTGGTGAGACTTGTTGTGGTTATTTTGTAGAGTTGCTGACAGCTTCTTTACTTCACAAGCCTAAACAGCTTGTGGCCCTGCTTTCTTGTTGTCTTTTCTACCAAGACTTCTGAAACATTGTGCAAGACTTTTATTCACCTGCAAGAAGTGTTTCAGCTCACCTAGACTTTTTCCCCAGTTGACTTTGGTTTAGCCTGGCTCCCTGAATGACTCTTCTTCCCTCTGACATAGTGTTGTGCCTTGCTTCCAGGAAGGGGCTAACTAACTTGCATTGGGAGGGGGAGGTTTACCAAAAGTACTTACCTGCTAAAGAATAATTGTGTGATCTCTTGTTCTGTTCTGATAGTCTTTTTTCGTTGACAAACTCTTTAGCCAGATTTTAAATGCGAACAGTGGTATATTAATGTCCACATTGTCCTCCTAGTTACTAAAGTCACCTTAGGGTGTAGGAAGTGTCTATGTGCCATCCCAAAAGGGTACTTAATGATTTAGAAATAAAAAGTGAGTGTGTATTGTGGAGTGTATTTGTGTGTTACTATTATATTGCCCCCTTCTGAAGAAGGTTTACTCTGACTGTTAAATTAATAATTGTTTCATCAAGAAACCTTGTGTTTAAGAGTTTATTTGAATACTTGTCACTGTGAATCTCTGTGTAACTCCCCTACAGCTCATATTGACCCCTCTTGAGATAAACCTGGCTGCTCAACACGCTACCAACCTGTGTAGCACAGACGTATACCAAAGGTTGGGTTCCTATTGCCAGGAGGTCAGGGTTGTTGTAGTGCACCTAAAGGGTACTGCATATAATATTGCCTAACATACTGGCTGTTTGAAGAATTTGCTGTAGGTGTCCTCTTCTTGTCCAAAATCCAGCCTGGAAGCAAGTCCAAGCCCACCAGTGGTAAGGATCTGCACCATTAAGATGAGCATTGGAGCCAAGAATCCCTCGTAGACAAACAGCTGATTGACGATCTGAAGAAGACCCCTGAATCGCTTTGCCCCTGAATTCCCTGACGCCTGGCATCCCTTCGGCATCTTGGCCGGTGAAGCCTGGTTGGATTACCTGATCTGGGAACGCCTTGTTGGGTGCTTCAACCCCATGACTGGTGGGACTAACGAGCCTCAACGCCTTCTCGAGGCTCCAGCCTTCCTGAGCCTTGGAAAGTGTCCCTGTGCCACCTGCGGGACCGACAAGCTCTCTCATGGGCTACGTCGCCAGAAGTGTTGCTGTTCCTCATTCAGACATGGAACTTTGGTGGTAGCCAGCTTGTTGTACAAGCCAACCTCTGTGCAAATTTCAGCTTACACGCCTCAAGGGATCCTGTCCTAGAGAAGCTTCTTCAACCACGACTGGAAGGACGCCTGCAGTCGTCTGTGCGGTGAGTGGCTCTGGAACTCACTTTCCCCGGTCCTCTGAAGCCTTCTGAAGAGGCCTGCATCGTTTCATCATTCTTTTCTTCATCGCCGTGGGTTGCATCTAGACCCGACCGGAAGAATCATTGCACCTGCAACTCCTGGGCACCCCTCACTTGAGCAAACAGTGGGAAATCAAACCTCCAGTGACCTCCCCCCCAG
Organism: Ambystoma mexicanum; assembly: GCF_040938575.1. Classification (NCBI taxonomy): domain Eukaryota; kingdom Metazoa; phylum Chordata; class Amphibia; order Caudata; family Ambystomatidae; genus Ambystoma; species Ambystoma mexicanum. Next base: position 492,409,622 of record NC_090936.1, on the reverse strand, counting down.
TTGACCCATCGTCATCTGGGAAAATCGGAGTCAGCGGTGTAAGCCGGTAAGATAGCTCAGCGGGTTGAGCGCTTGCTGCTGCGATCTGAGCGTGATCTGCAGGTCGCAGATTCGAATCCCGGCAAGGCCAACTCAGCCTTTCATCCTTCTGAGGTCGATAAATGAGTATCAATTTCGGTTGGGTGATATTGTATGCAAATATGTGCTCTGTAAAGCGTTTTGGATTAAGGCGCTATATAAATAACACATCACTATCATTAAGTAAACGCAAAGCTTTTGTCTCCTCCTGTCCTCCATGGGGTACCCTTGGGATCCAGTCCCTTTGTAGCCTAACGTTTAATTCCACTGCCTTTTGGTCATTGAACCTGGGTAGTACCATCTGACAGATTACATATTTTACTTACCTAGTAACTTTGTTGCATATCTTCTTTTGAGCAATCGCCACCACAGGTAACTTATCTCCTGCAGATACATTCTGGGTTGAAGCATTGTGGGTCCTGAGAGTTTTGGGCTTAAGGCCTCCTTCCTCTTAGTGATTGGACTGCTGAAGTTAAGGAAAACCATTTGCGACTTGGTTGCATCTTTACTGCATTAATTTACTTACCTTTTGTAGTGTTCAGTCATTTTAATGCATTTTAAGAACCTATGGTGAATGTTTATATGTTCATTATTCAGTATTGTGCGATATTACCTGCCAATTTCATTATTTAGTGTCTTTTTTGAGGCCTAGAATACATAATGTATTTTTATACATTACTGTCTAAATTGAATTATTTGCTTCACTGGGAGGACACATTGTGGACCCCTGGCCCTTCTCTCTCTCTCTCTCTCTCTCTCTTTTCTCTCTTTTCTCTCTCTTTTCTCTCTCTTTTCTCTCTCTTTTCTCTCTTTTCTCTCTCTTTTCTCTCTCTTTTCTCTCTCTTTTCTCTCTCTTTTCTCTCTCTTTTCTCTCTCTTTTCTCTCTTTTCTCTCTTTTCTCTCTCTCTTTTCTCTCTTTTCTCTCTTTTCTCTCTTTTCTCTCTCTTCTCTCTTTTCTCTCTTTTCTCTCTTTTCTCTCTTTTCTCTCTCTTTTTTCTCTCTCTCTCTCTCTCTCTCTCTCTCTCTCTCTCTCTCTCTTCTCTCCCCCCCCCCCTGGTAATAGTATTGACTGCTCTCCACGTTTACCTTGATTGGGTTTGGCTAACCTCTCAGAGTTCTACGTTCACTATGTCTAGGGTGACCGCCTAAAACTTTTACACCGGGCCAGATTCCAGAAATCCATCTTAACAATTGAGGCTGTAAGGGTTTAGGAGTAAGACCCGGAGACAGTGGCATTATGGTGGTGGTTAAAGACTTGTATTGTTAAAATTAAAAAGCGGGTTGGGTATGCACTAACGAACAAAGGGGACTTCTCACTGGACGTTTCCAGGAAACAAAGGAGATGTGGTCCGGGGGGGAAGACATGGGGGTTTAGGGGCGGAGGGGAGACTCGGTTTTGAGCGAAGATGCAATATAACAGGATGAGCGGTTCCTTTGAGCGTTTAGCAATGTTTTTTCACTGCAGTGTTTATTTTCAGATTTATTTTTTCCTCGATCTGGCGAACTTTGAGCTAGTACATATTGAGTTACAAGTGCAACTCTAACATGAGATGCACATTTTAACCTTTTGCTCAATATTAATCCATTATGCATTAAGTGTTTTCTGAATGTATCCTAATGCTCCTTTATACAGATTCCCAAACAGTTTCTGGTAGGAATGTTTGCGTGACAGCAGTTGGCTTGGGGAATCAAAAGTACCGATTGAAAGCTGTTGGTGTTAAGATAACCAGGCTATTCTAGGTTGAAAGCAGGAGTCAAATAGCTCCCACCCCCTGGCAATTAGAAATTAATGGGTTCATTGAAACTTTATCTGTGATCCTTTTATCGTTTTGACTGGAAAAGCAACTGATTTAGAGGACCAGAGCAAGATTGCTATGGAAATAGAAATACTGCCTGGTGCAAAGGACAGACTAGTCGCTGTCTAGAGGAACTACCAGGAAATCTGTTAACCTTCCTTTAGAGAAGCACCCTGTGACACTATATTTGAGGAAATAAGCATTTTAAATGTTTGTGTATCGTACATGTGTATGGTACTTGTTCAGACCTGAGCAGTAAGATGCAGCCTAATACGCCCCAAAATATTTAGGAACACTGTATAGCTTTTCAAACTTATTTTAGCAAAATGTTATCTGGAACATAATATATTTATGGTGAGGGGGTTTCAGCTTTTAGAGCATGTATACAGGAGGAAGATTATTAAACACGGCAATGCCGTGGCTTCTCTATAGGAAAAGTTGAGGCTCTTATCAGTCAAGATCAGGCGCAAGGGCACAAGAAGCATGTATGGGATAGATTTCAAAGTTAGAGATATTTTCAGGTTTGCCTGCCTTTCGAGGCATTTGGTGAAAGGTTGGCTTGTAACTGATCAAAATCTGCATAATGCACAACGTGTCTCTCTCGCATTTAGTCATTGTGGCAGCTTTCACCTGACAAGCTGTAGCCCCAAAGAAACTCCCACCAATGTCTGGCGAGACAATGATCTGGCGAGACAATAGAGGTCAGTGATATTTAACTGATTCAGAGGATCATCCCTGAATTTGTACCTCTGTCCACAAAGTGTAAAAAAAAAAAAACATAGTAAAGTAGTCGGAAGCGGGTTTGTTGTGGCTATATCTTTGTTTGTCTTTGGTGGCCCTCTTATTTTACATGATTTGCAGCCCATTTCTCTGATCATAAGAAAGCATGGCAACATAAGAGTGAAAGGACAGGTCGTCTTGTTATGGTGAAGAGATGAATTGCTGGCAACTGTTTCCCCCATTACGTCACTCAGCTGAAAGCGGGGGTGCCTGAAGAAGTGCGACCAACAGTCAAAGACTTGAAGATATTGTTATTAAAGAACCCTCTTTACACTGGATCACCTCCTTCATCATGGGTAGAACAAACTGTTATCATTCACCTTTACAATTCCTGGTCTCGCCCACATTCACCTCCTACTTTCCAACATCTACATGACACCCCCTACTAAGCCTCATCAATTGATCTGGTATCTCTTAATACAACTAAGCAGATTACACAGAAATAATATAAACATTTGTGAACCACCCATCACCAAACAATCCAGACATTAAAAATTGCCTTGCACAGCTAGAGGCATGGATGAAAGCAAAGAGACTAAAACTCAACCCGAGAACAATAGAGCTGATGCTCTGCAATCCTACATGTTCTAACACCACACCTATCACTTGGCCTGATGAAGTGGGCCATTACTTGGTCCTGTCAACCACAGTAAGGAATCTTGGAACCACAATGGACAATACCCTTGCTCTTGTTCCACAGATCAGTCTTCGTCAGAAGCAGTTTCCTCTAACTGCCCATGGTATGCTGCATCTTACCTTATTTAACATTCGCATCTTACCTTATTTAACATTCACCCACATGGCTTTCGCCATAATTTCTTATACTATCAAACTAGACTATGTGAACAACCTCTTTCTCGGACTCAGGCTTCAAACGTTTGAGTTCAAAATGCAGCAGCAAGATTACTTATCAGAATGAAGCAATTTGAACACATCGCACCAGCATGAAGTATTCTCCACTGGCTACTGTGAAGGCATGATTCAGATACAGACAACATGTTCAGGTTTTCTCAACACAGTTTTATTTGACATAAAAGGCAGGGTGGATGAATGCCTAACTTTCTCTATACTAAGGTGGGATTTCCATACTTAAAGATGGTCTAGGTCAAGAAGTCCAAAGTAAAACTTTTGTCGGTATCCACAACCTATACTTGCCCTCACAACTAACTGCATACAATGTGTAGGGATGTCGGCAACAAAAAGGAATAGTGTTCAAAGGAAAGTTCAGAGCTTCTTCTAGATCTTTGGCTTGTAATCAGCTCCACTTTCCCAAGTTCAAAGTAGTTAATCAAATACAGGAGTTACCTTGCCCAAGAGTTCAAATCTTCCAGCTTTCAAAACAGCACTTGACATATATATCCCAACAAGGTCTTTGCATAACACAAGCTTCTTTATAGGTGTTTTCAACAGATTTTACATTCATGGACACCCAATCTAGGCGCAGTTGTCAGACCACCTGGTCCACCCATTACAGGTCCGGAAACCGATACCCTTCTTTGACTGCTTTTCCTTTTACACCAGTTCACTGCTTCTCCTCAGCAGTGAGGTTTCCCCTCAGTCACATGTGTCACACTCTCCTGACGCTTTATTGTGGCTCGTTTAACCACCTTGCACTTAATACACCTCCTAATGTTTCCTTGGCTCTTGCCAATGCTTGTTTCCTTATAATGTACAGTTCTTTGCACTTGCTTGGCTGTGACCATTGTTGGACTTCTCATATCCTGCATTCAACTTGTTGTGCTCTATTGGCTGTGCTAACAATTGTTTCAATTAATGCAGTTAATTTAAATGTAGTTCTCAACTTTCCTTTAAGTAAAATTCACAATCTTTCTTTCTGTTTTTTCAGAATGCCACAGTGTTTCCAACTTGCTTTCAGTTCGTTCGATATTCCAAATGCCTTGCTTTCATTTCTATCACCGTCTGCTAGCCCAGTGTTCTCCATTTCTGGTTTCACTCACATGGTCAGTCTTACGGCTCCTTGTGAGGTCTTTCACCGCCAATGGTTCCTGTTCCTACATGCGGTTGCTTGCGTCATCTCCCGGCGGTGGTCTTGTGGCTCGCGCACACCCAGCAATGCTTCCCTCGGTCCTACCATCCTCCATGACTTTCCACTGGCCTCCAACTTCTTGTTCCACCGCTTCCGGCTGCATGCACTCTGCACTGCTTCACAGGACTCCAGCGCTCTTCCTGTCATGCCACCACCTTGTGGAGGACTCCCTGCCACAGCTGACTGTGCTCCTGCAGCTGACATCATTTGTTTGGGGCTGCTAGCTTTTAAAGCTCCCGCCTCCATTTTCATTACAAAATGTACTAGACCGCTCACCGGCAAAGCGGTAGTCATGCTTTGCTCTTGTCCTCCTCCTCGTCCCAGTACTTGGTTGGGGCTGATAATAGTTTGCTTTCACAAATTGAGGCTGCATTGGTCTTGTCCTTTTCTTTGTCCCAGTACCATATTGATACAATTTGGGGAATTCTTTAGGGGAATCACAGGAAAAGGATGACAAAAGCTTATGAAGGCTTGAGGGATGGGAGGGTTTGTGGTGTAAGGGAAATATGGGATACCATGTCTCACCTAAGGACGTCATCTCCCCCCAGTTTCCTCCACCCAGGGGATCCTCCCTCACATATCCACCGACAGGGTTGGGATCCAAAAGCGATGGCCTTTCCCTGCCTTCCTCAGAAGAGGAAACCAGTAGAAAAGAAGTGAGGATGCCCTCGGGTTCCTCACGCTATCTATCAAAAAATGGTTCCTTTCAAAACCTACAGCATCACTAATTTTTCATACCATTGAAGGGTCTCTCTCTCCTTTAGAAGTAAGTTTCTACACTAAACTCCTTCCAAAATACTTGGATCTAGCAAAGTTGCCACATTTACTAGTCTACAACTTCAATATGAAAGGCCAAGGAGGATCCTCTTTTTCAGTTCTGGCGATGAAACTGTGGAACACCCTAACCAAACCTCTCAGCCTGAAAATGAACCACCTGACTTAAAGGAATCCACTCAGGATGTGGATTTTTTACCAACCTCTTAGAAATAAATTAAAGATAATAGCAACTGGCTATAAACTGTCCTCCAGAAACTCGGACTACAAGCAATTGCGAAACTCTTCACACTACAGTCTGTGGGAAATCAATTTGATTTGTGGATCCTCTGCTGCGTGACCTTGGTATGCACCTGAATCTCAGTGAAATCTACAATCAAGAGCCAGGAAGTGACAACATCCTAACTCCCCTTGCTCTCTATCCCCCTGTACCACTCCACTAACTCCTTGCTACTTGTATCCTTACACTTTGTTTTAGAATGACCATGTCTAGTGTTCTTAATAGACTCGGTCACTAGCTATCTTCTTTCAACAACCAATCTGTCAATATCTGCACTCCACAACCCGGGCACGGCCCATACAGCAAACCTGCCCAGTCTGTGCCAACCTCAAACATTGAGGTTTTCATATTGACATGCAGGTAACATGTACTTCCAACCTGCATCCATCAGAACCACAGGTTTCTACATCTGCCTTCTCGCTTACCGACTAACTCATTCTGCCCCTTTCTTACAGCGCCATGCACAGCGAGGGCAACCTTAATGGCAGAAGGGCATTCTATAAGGCCACTTTACATTATCAACCTCTGGGGGACCCCTCAAGTGGACCTCTTTGTCTTCTCTGATCTAGGGAATTTCCTTTGAAGGGCACAGGAGGATGTATTTGTAGACTGGAATTTGAGTTTCCTCTTTGCCTTTCCATCGTTACTAGCGCTCCACTTTTTTTCAAGCTGTTGCAGATGTATGGAGCCACCATAATTATGATTGCCCAGATTGTGCTCCTAGGATGTGCTACATGGAACTCATCAAAATGACCATCCCTCCTAATGCATGTGTGTGTGCGCACACACACACACACACACACACACACAGACACACACACAGACAAACACAAAGACACACTTCTCCACTTACCTATCCAAACCTTGGCATGCTCCCTTTCCATGCTTGGTTGCTGAGGTACAGGAAGTGGGTTATGTTGGATGACTCGCTTCTTTCTGCCAGGAGTTCCACTACAAGGTATATGTATGCTGTGTAGTAGATCAGGAGACGGACAAGGTGGTATTCTATCTGACATTTCCTTTATAATCACAAACCTACGCTGCCTCTGTCAGACTGTTGGCGCTATTCTACAATGGAACTATTAGAGGGTACTCGTCAGGATGGTAGTTGCAAAAAGGTCCTCTGTCCAGAAACCTATACTAACCGGCATAGGAGGGTGGCTTGTCTTTTTACACAGACTATCGGATCACCCAGCGAGATTAAAGACCAACTCTAGCTGAGCTTAAGGTATGTGTAAACACACCACTTTAGTGGACATCTGCCGCAGGCATGAGTATCCTTCAGTACACTTAAGAATATAGATATGATTACGACAATTTCAGTCTAGTTGGACACGCAGCGGCTTTCCCCCTTGCAGCAGACTTGCCTCCACACCGCCGCCATTAGAATGCAGTGACAACCTACGACAATTGTCGGTCTAGTTGATCACATATTGAGTCTCTTGCACTAGCGCTCTGTCGTGACCTCCCTCAGCACCCATCCACATGCCTGCCAGCCCACTAAATTCCTAATCCTGGCCAAATGCACACAAGCACTCTTTTATGTCATCCAGATTTGTATAACGCACATCCACCCAAGGCATTTTGGCATTAGGATACTCAGAACAGAACTGAAAGCAAAATGTAGTGACCTAAAATAGAACTGTTTTAATGACCACCTGAATTAAGTGCTTCTGGGTATGTCTGAGCAGAAGGGACAAGGTGTTCCACAATTTGCCAGCAGAGATCGAGAAGTCACGACCACAAACCGTAGATAAATGAAATCTAGGAATCGGAACCAGACATGCATTACTAGAGCAAAGAGTACGCCTCGGAAGGTGAACTGGTCTTGTAAATATTTAGCCCATTGGCGATAGTAGGCCCGATGGACTAAGCAGAGGAACTTTAACTAAATTCTCTTAGCAACTGGGACCTGTGAAACAATTAAAGTACAGGAGTGATGTGGGATTCATAGGCAGTTTAGTGGAAACCCGGGCAGCCAAATTTAGCAGTGGCTGCAACCAGCGAATAAAACCAATGGGCTTAGCTAAAAACAAGGCGGGTAAAAAAACGATGCAGCTCAAAGAAGCAACTATGAAAGGCTGTTGATGACTAAGCAAGAAAGGTAACACCTTGCAGAGAATCTTTGGGTGAAAATGGCCAGTTTTACAGACAGCACCAACTTGGGAGGCCATAGTGATGCCAGCAGGTGAACACCCAGATTCCTAACCACCTTCACCAGTATAGGAAGATCACCTACAATATGTGCCCAGAAAGGAGTCCATAGAGTGGGATTAGGAAGATAACCCCACAACCAGAACCTTAGTCTTGTCCCCATTAAGCTTGAGTCAGTTGCTGTTCATCCATACTCAGGGCCGCCAAGCAATCATACAGGCACTACACACCTCAGCTTGTTTAAGATCTAAGCGAACCACAATCTGAGTGTCTTCTGCATAGGAATAGCAACGGTAGCCGTAGGAATGGATGAGACAGACAAAAGGCTGTACAGGAAAGCCCCCGAGAAGAAGAGGAAGAGAAAGGGATTAGCCCATGTCAGTCAGGAAAGATGTAAACGATGACTGAACAGGCCCAGAGAGACCTGCTGATGCCAGGTGGGACAACAAGATGGAGTGATCAATCGTTTCAAAAGCGGCCAATCGGTCTAATAGTGTCAAGGATCCCACTCCACCCTGGTCAAACAGCCTGGCCAAGTCATCAACTACAGAGACCAAGACACTATGCCATGCCATGCCAGGACGAAAACCCAACTGAAAGGAGTCAAAGCCTGAAGGTTCAAGAAAAGAAGAAATGAGAGGAGATACCAAGGACTCTAAAGTTTTCATTAGGAAGAGAAGAAGAGAAATGGGATGGCAATTAGCCGAAATAGAGGGGTCCAGTGAAGGTTTCTTAAGACGGGGGATAAGTGGCCTGTTTTAGCTCAATGGCAATAAAGCCAGATGGACCAGACAAATTAACTGCCCGAGACATCCAGGAAACTGTTTGGATATACTTATAAATATTATGCCTGAGGGGTAGGATCTATGGGAGTAGCGGTTTTAAGTTGTCTCACAGCATTTAATACAATCTCTTGAGGTTGGGGGTCAGGGGGGAATATAGGGAAGTGAGACCATGTATGAGAAGCAACTGCCGCTCATTGATCTGAGCTGCATTAGCAACATTCTGGCTCGCCAAAAGAATGTTACTTTTATATTTAAGATTTTGGTGAAAAAAAATCAACGAGTTAGTGTTTGAGTATGCACCACTCTGGGATAAGATTGGGTAGTGGAAGAAAATGACTTAACCACTGCAACTAGTTCTTTAGACTGGTTCAGAGCAGTCTCAACCATGTTAGTGAAAAAGGCCTGTTTTGTGTCACGAATAGCTAGCTACATGATATTGTTTAGTAAGCCGACCAAAGTCCAACTTCTCCAGCACAATATCTGGCACGGATTGACATGCTCATGAATATTCCTAGTCAGGCTGGGAATCCTTACTAAAAGGAAAAAAAAGCAGTTTCGCTTTAGCCTGATGACTGCATTTTACTCTATAACCAATCACTGTCCTTTGGGTCATACTGCCCCCTTCCAATTAGTCATTTTCCTAAGCTCCACCCCTCGTGGCCATCTTTGGATTTTTACCACCTGTTTCAATGTTGCGAGTCCTCTCTTCTTGTTCTTAGAGCCTTTTTATATTTCGGGTTTTTTCAATACAGTATAGTATTTTATTTTTAAAAAATATTTTTTATAACACATTTTATTGTTTTTCTTTGCTGAAAACAAACGTCATTACATTAAACATACAAACCTAATACACAGGGTACAAACTTAATACATTGTTTGGGTACTGTTGCATGGTTCTATCTGATGCTCTGCATTGTTTGTACAAAACAACTATCTACATATTTGCTGACCATAGTGACGTCTACAGTGTTTCCCTAGCATTCCTCCCACCTCTGCCAGATCTTGTGCGTGTTCCCCGGGCATCCTCGAGCTGTATATAACCGGTGCTCCATTGCAATGCACGCATCCACATCCGACACCCATTTCTCAAATTGTGGGGCTACGTCTGAACACCACAGTTGTGCCACATTCCTTTTGGATATGCCAGGAGCAGTTGAAAACAATAGCTTCTCAAAACGCGACATCACGTCATCCCCCTACACCCATAGTAATATTGGCTTGGGATCCATAGGTATTACTCGTCCCATGACCCTCGAAAGTTTGCCACAACATTGCTGCCAGAAATGTTGAATTTGCGGGCATTCCCATAGAATATGGAAGAAGGTACCTTCCTCCTGATGGCATCTGAGGCAGATAGGGTCCGTAGTTTTGCCCCATTGATATAATGCCACTCTTGGGTAGTATACCCTGTGAAGTATTTTGAGCTGTACCAGTCTAATTCTTGCAGATATGGCAGATTCTCTAGGGTGTATTTGCGCTGTGGTCCAGTCCTCAGGTTGTAACGCCCCTATGTCTTTTTCCCATTTGGCTTTCAAGCTACCTAGCTCTGGTGTTGCGAAAGAGGATATTACATTGTACATTATGGAGGTTGTTTTCACATCTACCCGTCGAGGACAATGTTTCTTTCAATTGATGTACAATCTTGCCGGAGAGGTCCGGCAAATGCGCCCTTAGTGCGTGCGACAATTGCCTGTAATGATAATGCTCGGTTCATGGGAGATCAAATTTATCTACTAGGCTCTCAAAGGATATTATTGTGCTTTTGTGTATTACATCGACTATTTTCGCTATGCCAGCTGCCTCCCAGTTTGCCCATTTCGGGAGCGCATTGAGCTCAGTCATGTATCTGTTTTTCCACAGGGGCTGAACTGGGGTGATCTTTTTGTCCCAGCCTATGTGCCTGTGCGCTTCCACCCAAATCTGTGCCGTGTGAGTTACCATTGTGCAGGGAGGTGGATGTTTAATGGTTTGGTAGAGACTTTCCTGCGGGGAGCTTCACTTTCGTGCGTGTACCTCTGCATGTATGTGGGGGAGTTAAGTGTTTCCGTGCAGAATGTCATGTACAACCGCCATTTGGTTGGCCCAATAATGTTTGTAGGTGTGGGAGACCAATGGCACCTTCCCATATAGACCGTTGTAGGGTGCACAGAGCTATATTCGGGTGGCCCCCTCCCCATAGCAGTTTCCTAAGTAACTTGTCTATTTTACGGAATTCTATCGAGGGTATGTGTAATGGGGAATTCTGTAGAATGTATAGAAATCGCGGGAGGGTCAGCATCTTAAAGCGCGCCGCTTTCCCCAGAAGAGTATTCGTCATTCGCGAATCTAGTCACTATTGGATATACGTTTTTTGGCACATAGTCTCCTAGGTTCACCTTCATTTGTATGCCAAGGTAGCAGAATTGATTTTTTTCCACTTGGTATGGGCAGGTATCTGGAATAATGCCACTTATCCCTTTAATCAGGAATAGTATTGATTTGCCCAGTTCACTCTCAATCCACTGAACAACCCATATCTCTCCAGTATCTGCGTGACTACAGGGCAAGAGTCTGCTGGTCTACTTAGAGAAATCAGTAAGTCGTCGGCATATAGGGAAACTCTATGCTCCCAGTTGTGAGCCCAGCGGAAACCCGTCCAGGATTATGTGCTCCTCAACAGGATTGCCAGGGGTTCGATCACCAGTGCAAACAGCATTGCAGATAGGGGGCCGCCCTGTCTTGTCCCTTTGCCCAGTTTAATACTGCGTGATGTCCATCCGTTCACTCTGACCTCTGCCGTCGGGGAGTTGTATAGGAGCTGCACCCAGCCAATAAATTGCTCCCCGAAGCCCATTCTACGTATTGTTGCCCATAAAGCCTCCCAATAGACTGAGTCAAATGCCTTTTCCAAATCGATTGCCAGCAGTGCTAGCGATTCCTGCAGTGCTGGTGCTCTCAATGGCCATGTATAGTCTGCTAATATTCATGCGTCTGGATCTTTTCGGCATAAAGCCACATTGGTCTGGATGGACCAGAGATGTTATCACCCTTTGTAATCTGTTAGCTAGTATCTTCGAGAGGAGTTTGGCTTTGCCATTAATAAGAGAGATCGGCCTATAGGAACTACATCTATCTGGGGGTTTGCCCTCTTTGGGAATCACTATTATAGTGGCTTTTCTCAGGTCCGGTGGGAGACTTCCCAGTAGTTCTTTTGAGTGTAGGAACATACTCAACATGTGTGGGGTTAACTTGCTGCCACCTATTCTCTTCCAGGTATCTATTGTAAAACCATTTGGGCCCATGGTTTTCCCTGATTGTAGATGTGACAAAGCGGCTACCAGCTCTTCCTCCGTTATCTTTTCCCCTGAACATGCTTTCTGTGTATCATTCAGTGCTGGCAGATTGATCTCATCTAGGATTGTATTATCACTAGGGTCTGTGGGGGCGTGGTATAGCTTTTCATAGTAGTCTGCAAAGCATTCCGCAATTCCTTGATCGGTTGTGACCTGCCCTCTGCTTTCTGTCGTAATGTGCCTAACCTGCTGGTTTCCTTCATCTCTCCTTTCCAGCCATGCCAGCAGTTTGCCAGCTTTATCCCCCGTCTCATAGAGTCTTGCTCGCATCGCTCTATGTGCCTGTTTTGCGCAGTTTAGTGTTACGTTTTGTAGCTTCTTTTGTGCTAAAATCAGATTTCTATTGTCTTCAGGTAGGTTAGTATTGGTGTACAATGCTTCAGTTTGCTGCACTTGCTGTTCAGCGACCGCCATATCCCTTCCATGTGCCTTCTTGTGTGCCACAGTCCATCCAAGAATTTCACCTTTGAGGAATGCCTTATAGGCCTCCCAGAGCACAACAGTTTTATCTATTGAGCCTATATTAATCTCAAAGTATAAGGACGTGGTTGTTTGGATTTTCTCCACCAAGTCCGGGAAGCCCAGATAATAATTATTTAGCTGCCAGGTTGGTGGAGGACGGGGTCTTTCTGTTTCAAGAAGTAACAGCAGTGGGGAGTGATCAGAGATGCCCCGGGGAAGCAGAGTTGCCTCTGTTGCTTTATGTAGTTATGGAACAGAGTTGCTCTGTTGCTTTCCTTCTTCCGTCCAACCCGGAAACCCTCTCAACCGTGGCTCTCGCCTCAACTTCTCTCGATGCGGCGTCTCCTCCGATGTCTTGAGAGACTCTGGCTCAAATCTCCTTTGCTTTCCAACCAAACCTCATATTTCTCTTATCACTCTCTTTGACTCTTGCCTCTCCTCAGCAAAACACTCCTACTACTCCAACCTTCTCCAATCCCAAGTCTCCCACCCATGCCGCATATTCCAAACTCTCTCCCGTCTTCTCTCTCATCCTACCCCTGATCCCTCAATCTCTTCCACCCTTTCTCCCTCCGACTTTGCTAACTTCTTCTCTTCCAAGATCCTTGCCCTTCGGCAAAAAATTAATTGCTCCTCTCACTCCCCCCCCTTCCCCTTCTCCCTTCTCCCCCTCTACCTGCATGACTCACTTCTCCCCTGTCTCCCCTTCTGACATTTCCATCCTCCTCTCCAAAGCCCACCCCTCGTCTGCTCCAACTGACCATTTCCTCTCCCTCCTTACACCTAAGATCTACCCTCTTCTTATTCCCTACTTAACTTCCTTCTTCAACACCTGCCTTTCCTCAGCTATCTTCCCCTCTGCTTTCAAGCATGCCACTATCATTCCTTTTCTAAAGAAACCTTCTGCTGATCCCCTACTCACCTCCAACTTCCGTCCCATCTCATTTCTCCCATGCCTCTCTAAGCTTCTCGAGCGCCTTGCCTACTTGCAGCTCTCAACCTTTGTCACTAATTTCTCTCCTTCCTTCCTCTCAATCTGGCTTCCGTCCTAAACACTCTCCTGAAACTGCCCTCACTTACATCATTAACTCCCTCCTCTCCGCTCGACACTCTAAGCAATCCTCTGTCCTTATTCTTATAGACCTCTCTGCTGCCTTTGACACTGTCGATCACCCCCTTCTTCTCAACACTCTTTCTTCCTTTGGATTCAAAGGCTCTGTTCTTAACTGGCTTTCCTCTTACCTCTCCTCCTGCTCTTTTACTGTTTCCTGGGGAGGCCGCTCATCTCCTACCCAGCCTCTGGTATACGGAGTACCCCAAGGTTCGGTGCTTGGCCCTTTCCTTTTCTCTCTCTACACCTCCCTCTTTGCCCCTGTTATCTCCTCTTTTGGCATTTCTCAATATTTCTGTGCTGACCATACTCGGCTCTTCCTTTCCTTCTCTTCCTTCTCTACCGACCTCCACCTTAGACTCTCTTCCCGTCTTACTGCAATTAAAAACTGGATGTCTTCTCGCTTCCTTTTCCTTAACACTGATAAAACTGAAGTAGTTTTCTTCCCCTCCAACTCTCTTCCCCCCTCCCTCTCCTCCTCCTTTCATTCATTTTCCTCCTTCTAATCTCCCCATCTCTGACCACGTTTGCGACTTAGGCATTCACTTTGACTCCTCTCTTACCTTTTCCCATCATAACTCTCTCCTCTTGTGCCTGTCGCTTCCACCTCTTTAATATTTGCAAAGTCCACCCTTCCCTCACTTTCCACGCTGCTAAACTTTTAATCTCCCTTATCTTCTCTCACCTCTTCTACTGCTCCTCCTTACTCTTTGGACTTCCTACTTCTCATCTTGCCCCCCATAAATCTATCTACCACTCTGCCGTCCGTACCCTCTGTATCCTCACCTCCCGTGACACCATCTCTGCTTCCCTTTCCTCCCTTGGCTGGCTTCCCTTTCACTCCCAACTTAAATTTCATTTGCTCTGCCCAGTCTTTAAATCTCTCCACTGTCTTGCTCTCCCTTATCTCTCTCCCCCCTCTAGCTACACTCCCTCCCGCTCCCTTCGCTCTGCTGACCACTTCCTTCTCACTGTTCCTTCATCCCCTTGTGCCACATCCCGTTTCTGCTCCTTCCAACTCCTAGCCCCCCTGCACTGGAACTCCTTACCTCACTCCGCTCTATTTCTACCTTTTCCTCTTTCCACACATCCCTTAAATCTCTCCTCCATTCCCCGCCATGAAACCCCTCCCTCTTCTTGCCCCCCTCCCTCTTGCCTCATCACCTTGATCATCTCCCTCCCCTTTCCCTCCCCCATTCTTACTCTTTACCCCATCCGTTTCCCTCCTCTTCCTCCTCTTCCCCCCTCCCTCTCAGTTCTACTGCACCACTCTCCTCTTCCCTTCAGTTTAATTGCTCTTACTGTTTTGTTGTTCTGATTCACAATTGTAAATTGCTTCTACTGTTACTGTTATAATGTTAATTGTTTATGTATCCTGTTGTTAAAATGTGCAGCGCGTTGGAGTAAAGCGCTATATAAACTAAATAAATACAAATACAAATGAATGGATTATTTCTTCATGCCTGCAATTTACAATCTGGAAAGTGATGCATGTGCCCCAGAGTGAAAAGAGTATTCTCGCTCATTGGGATGAAGATCTCGCCACACATCTTTCAGCCCTAGTTACCCTGTGAAGGAAGCTAGTCTGGTGGGTATTGCAGGGTTTCTTCCTCTTATGTGCGTGCGTCCTACCTCAACGTTCATAACCGCATTGAAGTCCCTTCCTATTATCCAGGTGTCTGCTTCATTGTTTGCCAGTATGGGTGTGACATCCTCTATCAAGGCCGATATGCGCATGGGGTTGTCTTAGGAGGTGGGGTGGGGGGGAGAGTAAACCGCTAGGATACTAAAGGTCTGTCGCCACAATGTGCCGTGCAAATATACAAATCTCCCCCCTGTGTCTTGTATTACATTGGAGATCTCAAAGGGGATTCTCTTGTGAAGTATTATCAGTACACCCCTCGACCCCATGGAGAATCCTGCATGTAACGCTGTGCGTTAGTTCGTTCTCTTGAAAAGGTGGCATGTTGTGCCCGCTAGGTGAGTTTCTGTAAGGAGCGCTATGTCTGGGCTGTGATTGTTCAGGTATTGTGTCACCAGTCTCCTTTTAATACTGTTCCCTAGGCCATTTACATTCCATGTTAGGAGCCTTAATTGTTTAGTAGCAGATTTTGCCTGAGACTTTGTGTGACGTGTAAGCATCTAGCATGTTCCGCCCTCTGTATGAGGTGCTTTCTATTTCTCTAGTCCCAAGTACCCATTTCTGGTTTGTGTTTGGTGCAATGAATCGACCTGTGCTTTGATTAGCAACAAAAATCCCAACTCCCCCCTCCCTATACTCCATCCCCAACTGAAGCATCTGTAGCCCAGATAAACTACAACGTTAAACTAACAATTTAATACTTTACATACCAACCGATCTAACCTATCGGGCTTGATATATAGCAATCAAACAATAGTGTTACCGGTCTTATTCGTCAGGCAACAATAACGGGGGTTCATGCGGTCCAGGCCGCCAACTACTTAGTAGCAGGTTCTACAGCTTGTCAACAGATTGTTTGCTGTCATGATGTCTTTACTCGGTGCACAACGTATTGTGCCAATAACATCTTTTTCGCCTCAGTCATTGACCTTGTTCGGTGGTGCTTCCTGTTCCTGTTGTGGTCGCTCAGGAGGTTCTCTTTCCAGCCTTGGTTGGTTTCTGCCATTGTCATGCCTCCCATCTGGTCTCCAATCACCTTCCAGATGTCCTTCCGCCCTAACTCCATGCTTCTCTGGGATCTGTGAAGTGTATAGTTCCCTTATAGTACATTTTCAGTTGTGCAGGGAATAAGAGTCTGTATTTTATGTTGAGAGTCTGAAGGCGTTTCTGGAGTGGGTCAAAGGACTGCCATGCTTTCTGTACCTCTCTGGTAAAGTCAGGAATGAATGCAATTTTGGAGTCATTGTATGTTGTGACGCCTTTAGATCTGGCCATCTGAAGTATGGCATCTCGATCTCTGTAATTCAGGAGATTTGCAATTATCGTACGGGGGGGGGGGTTCCTCCAGGGATCTGTGCCAGATGGTATTCTGTGGGCTCTTTCAATTGAAAAGAATTTCGATAGTGTCTTGGGAGCAAGAGATCTGCTAGCCACTGTTCGAGGAACAGCTCCATGCTTGGGCCTTCTGACTTTTCAGGCAGTCCTAGGATCCGGATGTTGTTGCGCCTTGCCCTTCCTTCTGCTTCTTCCATCCGTTCTTCCAGTGCCTTGAGGCGGGCCAGTTCCCCTGTCATTTGGTGATTCACAGTCCTCAGGCCATCTTCCGTTTCCGAGATGTGACCCTCTGCTTCCCCCGTGCGGGTCATGGTGTAGCAGCGACACCTCTGTGCTTATTCCATCTATCTTCTTCTCCATAGAGGTTCTTGAGTTGGCGATTGCGTTCATGACATCCTTCAGGGAAATATTTTCTTCCATAACCAATGCGTCGCCAAATTTGGCCTGCTCATGTAGAGGAGCTTGGGCATGTCTATCTCTTTAGGTGTGCGGCTGTGACAATTCCTGTCACTATGCCACGCATTCCATTTCTTATTACAGGTGTGCAGTACAAACCGGTCCGGAGGCTCTTCTCTTGGTTCTGCTGCAGCCTCACCTGTGTCGTTTCATTCATTTTTTTTTTTTTTTAACTTCTTTTTATTGGTTTTACAACATAAAAGGAATGGGAGAGAACAGACAAAACAGAAACAAAAGTCACCCTCCCATTTTCCTTTCCCCCTTCCTCCACCCCCTCCCTCTCCCCAAAGGCTGCCGCAGTATGTTCGTGGTCCGTTGCCGCCTCGGGGCCGGCGCCGGCCGTTGTCAAGTTCGTAGCGGAGGGGCCGGTCTCCCGGTGGCCTCCCTCCTTTCCCTGGGAGTTTCCCTTGGTCTTGTCTTTGCATGTGTTTGCTGGTCTTTCCCAGTTGGATTTGCACTGTTCAGAGTCCGCGCTGGTCACGACCTCGTCTCTTTCTTCCCGTTAGTTCTCTTTCTCTGAATTATGTAGTGCCTCCTGACGTGGGCGGTTCAATTTCTTCGTTTCCTGAGTCGCCTGGATCGCTATTGTCAGTCGTATCATCCTCGCCTCCGCTGCCAAACAGGTCTTGCACCAGGGAGTTCCATGCTTGTAGTCTGGCTCCGCTGTCGCTCTCTCCCCTTTGTGTAGCTCTCGCCCAGACTGCCGTCTCTGCTATTGCCCATTTTTGTAGGTCGGCCCACCATCCTTCCTTCGAGGGGCCTTCGCTCTTGTTCCATGCCATCGCTATGCGGCGTTTCGCTAGTATTGTCATTAAATCCTTCATTTTTGCCACGTGTGTCATCTGCCGGTGCCCCCTTGGGAACAGGCCCAATAGGTATGTTGCTGGCGTTCTTGCTGGCATCCGTATGTCTGCTGTCAACGCCTTTTCTCTCACCGTGTTCCAGAAGTCTGCTATTTGCGGGCACGACCAGAACATGTGCACCATGTCGGCCTGTTCGTCTCCGCACCGCGGGCAGCTCCGGGTTTGTCCTTCTCCCATCTTCGACATTCTCTTGGGAGTCAGATATGCTCTATGTACTATGTATATCTGCAGTTGTCTGAACCTGGCGTTTCTGGACACCTTTTTTGTGTACATGAGGACTTTGTTCCATTCCTCGTCTTCGAAGGGTTGTTGCAGTTCCTCTTCCCACTTCATCCGTGCTGTTAGTGTCTTTTTGTTGGTGCGTCCCAGTATTCGCTCATAGAGTCTGGACACCGTATGACCTCCTTCGGATATATCGTACCATGCCTCTAGTTCCCCTTCGGTGTCCTCGGGCTCTGGCATAGTGCTCCACCTCTTCTTCATTGTCCGAACTAGGCTATTATGCAGGATGAATTGGCCCCTGTGTACATCTTGTTCGTCCATCAGGGTCTGGAATTCAACCCACTGTCCGTCACGCCACAGGTCCCCAATTTGGGCCACACCTTTGTCTTCCCATTGTACCCTGTACGTGGTCAGGCTGGCCACTCGGGTGTCCACCAGCCCCGCCAGTGGGATATGTCTTGAGCAGGGGTCTCGTATGCCCTGTGTCTTCCAGGCTCTTTTCCATAGTGTTCGGCCTAGTTGGGCTATTTTGGGTAGGTCTTTGGCTTGGGCGGCATTGACCCATAATAATTCTCTCAGGTAATACCTCCGGAGTGTTGGCCCAATAATTATTGCATCTATTGAGGTCTCCTCGCCCAGCCATCGCACCACAAATTGGAGTTGTGCTGCCAAATAGTAATATTCAAAATCTGGGAGTTTGATGCCCCCCCTCTCATAGCTTCTCTGTAGTGTGCTTAGTGCCACCCTGTTTCGCCCCCCTCCCCATAGGAAGGTTCTCGCCATAGTGTGTAGGCGCTTGAAGAAGGGCCTTGGTATGTTGTATGGGATGTTAGTGAAGTAATATAAGAGTCGGGGTAGGACTGTCATTTTTAGTAGTGCCGCCCGGCCTATCATGCCCAACGGTAGCGTCTGCCAGAATTTCATAGCCTTTTCAATTTTGTCTAAAGCTACTTGTGTGTTACCTGCGTGTGTTTCCATGGTGTCGTGATAGATGTCCACTCCCAGGTATTTGAAGGTGTTCGGGGCCCATGTGATGCCCAGAGGCGGTAATTGATCTGACGGCACTGCGCGTAGGCCTGCCAGGGGAAACAGCAGGGATTTTTCTCTGTTGACCACTATTCCAGATAACCTACCAAATGCGCGCAGCGCCTCTAGTAAGTCCTGCAGGTGGGTGCGTGGGTTCTGTATGTAAAGGAGTATATCGTCTGCGTATATGGATATCTGGTGTGTTTCCCCGTCTATCTCTATGCCCGTGTCTTTGTAATCCGTTCTTAGGAATACTGCGAACGGCTCCAGGGCCAGGATATATAACATTGGGGACAGGGGGCATCCCTGTTTTGTGCCTCGCTCTATGCCCCATTCCCTAGAAACTTGTCTACCCGTCTTGACTCTCGCTCTCGGGTCTTTGTATAATAGTTCTATCCATCTTGTAAACCCTTGTCCAATCCCATAGTGGGTGAGCGTTCCCAGGAGCCAGTCCCATCCCACCGAATCGAATGCTTTGATTGCATCCAGTGAGGCTACAGCACACTCCCCTCCCTCCTGGTTTGTCCTTTCTATAACATAGTGGAGTCTGCGCAGGTTCCAGGACGTGTTTCGTTCTGGCACGTACCCTGTCTGGTCCGTGTGGATCAGGGTGGGTATCACTCTTTTCAGGCGGTTGGCTAGTGCCGCCGTCAGGATCTTGGAGTCCTGGTTTATTAGGGAAATCGGTCTGTAGGAACCGCATTCAAGGGGGGGCTTATCTGGTTTAAGGATCGGGATTATTATAGATTCTGACATACTACTCGGGAGTCTTCCTTTCTCATATGCTTCTTCTAGTGTTTCTAGCAGTCTCGGGACTATGTCATTTTTATATTGTTTGTAAAATTCCCCCGGGAGCCCATCTGGCCCCGGAGATTTCCCTGTCGGGAGCTGGGCGATTACCTCCGTTAGTTCCTCTACAGTGAGAGGGGCGTCTAATATTTGGGCCTGCTCCTCCGTCAATTGTGGGAGTCTAATTTCCGCGAGGGCTTCCTTCAGGTCCCCCTCCTCTGCCTCCTGGACCCTGGAGTATAAGTCCTCGTAAAACTGCGAGAACACCTCGTTTATTCCCTCTTGGGATCTTATCACCTCTCCCTTTCTGTTCTGAATTTCATTAATTGGCTCCCGCTTAGTCTCCTGCTTGGTTAACCAGGCCAGGAGTCTGCTAGGCTTGTCCCCCTCAGCATGTAGTTTCTGTATATATTTCCCATAGTCTAGCCGTCCCAATCTTTCCCAGGTCTCCACGCACTGTTGTCGCAGGGTGGTGAGGTTCTCTTGTTCCGCCCCCTTCTCCCCCGCTTGTCTTTCAGCCTTCTCGATTCTCCTTTCTAACTCATCTAGTTGTGCTAGGGTTTCTCGTCTGAGACCTCCCATTTTCCCCATCGCCTCCCCTCTGACTACCACCTTGAAGGCCTCCCAGACCGTTCCTGTGCTTTCCACACTACCCTCGTTATCTTCAAAATAATCTTCTATTACGCTTTGGATGTGTTCCTGGAAGCCCGCGTCCAATAATGCCTCTGCCCTCAATCTCCATGTTGGTATAGGGGCTCTCCTGTGTGTGTGCGCCCATGTGATCGTCTGGGGGGCGTGGTCAGATAGGGTTCGCGCGTGTATGTGTGCCTCAGTGAATTCCCCCAGTGTCTCCTTGCCCGTAAACAGGTAGTCTATCCGTGTGAATGTCTTGTGTGGGGCACTATAATGCGTGTATCCCCTCTCTTCCCCATGTACCTTCCTCCAGATGTCCTCGAGCTCGAGCTGGTCTAGTATCTGTTGTAGTGCTCTCGCTGGCGGCGTCGCTCTCTTGTGCTTATTGTCCGACTTGTCCAGCCAGGGGTCCAGTGTGCAATTATGGTCGCCTGCCCAAATCATCGGTGCATTCCTGTACGGGGCCAGCCGGGGCGGGAGCGTCCTGAAGAAGGCTGTAGCGTCGTGGTTAGGGGCATAGGTGTTTACGAGGCATATCTCCCGATTTTCTAGCATCCCATGGACTACCAGGATTCTCCCTTCCGCGTCTTTCTCTTGGTTGATGAGCTGGAATGGGACGCCCGGGGCGACCCAGGTTATGACTCCTCTAGCGTAGTTGGAGTATGTTGCACTATACATCTGGCCTCCCCATTTTTTCTTTATTTTGGCCTGTTTTTCCGCCGTCAGGTGCGTCTCTTGCAACAGTGCAATGTGGGTCCTTGTTTTGTTCAACCAGGTATAAATCCTTAGCCTCTTGACATATGCGTTCATCCCCCTGACATTCCACGTGACAATTCTTAAGACATCTCGGTCCTTGTGGGGACTAGCGCTTGCGGCCTGTTCTTTCCCATGGGCTCGCTCAGTGTCTTATTCTCTCGGTGTATTCCTGCCGGGGATCTGTGTCCCCTCTTCTGGCTGTTGAGTTTTGAATCTCTGGGCTGTATGTCGATGGCCTGGTCGTTGGATCGAGGATTGGGCGTTTGAATCCTTTACAATCCTGTGTCACACTTGGTTCGGTAGGACCCTTCTGTCTGTGGATAAGTCGGCGGTCCATTGCAAATGCTGCCCAACGCTTAGTAAGATTGATAGTAGGCCTGGGTCCGAGATTTCGGCCACCGCAGGGGTGTTTCCGGGTCACTGCAGGCTCGGGCGACACAGTAGTATTTTGGTATATGTGTCGGTACTAATGTTACCTCTGATGATCGTTGTGGGGACAGTGTCACAGCCTTATGCGGTTCTGCTTTTCATCAGGCCTCCATGCATACACTGGCTTCAGGTCAAACTCTGCTTTGGCAGGCAACTGAGGCCGTGGTATCTGTTTCTTCCTTCCTATTTGCACCACGCCCGTCGACTGTGCGACCTTCGGTGCCTATGTTCTCTATGGCCAGTGAGATCGGTCGTGCTTCGGTGGGTTGGGCACGTGCATTGACTATGGTGCATGGATATGTCCTTGCTTCCCCCAGTACTGGTACAGAGCGGGTTCTGCCGCGCCCTGCACTTTTTTTTTTAATGTCCCAGGTGTAGTGACTCTAAGGTGTGGAAGGAGGTCTACACTTGCGCTCACAGCGTGGTCTGTTGGTGTGCTCACAGGGCGCCTCGCGTGTTGGATGATTGGGATGATTGGGAGCTCGGGGCCGGTGTGTTCTGGCGCGCTTCTATTTGTTCACCTCTCAGGTGCTGACTGTCTTGCAAGGAGGGGCTATTTCCTTTCCCTTCCGCATTCCGCTGCTGTTGATGGGCTTGGTTCCTGCTTTTGTCAGGCGTGTGTCTTGTCTGCGCCCTCCTTTTCCTCCAGCATAGACTGTTAAGTGCCTTTTCCACCAGCTGCGGGAGGGACTATAAACCAATTCCATCTGGCATGGACTCGCAGATTGCCACCCTTCATTTAGCTGGTCCTGTGTTCCATGTATGCTGCAGCTCGCGTAGTATACACTCTCAGCAGGTCATACTGCAGCTGTTAGGTTGTGGTGGCCATGTTGGTTAAATCTATGCGAGAGCGGGTCCACTTTCGTTATCGACTTGTCCTGCCTCCACCGTCCGGTTCACGGTGAGGAGCCTAAGCCCCTGTTGTAGCGCTGGTTGCAGATTGGATTAACTTCCGCTATTCGGGTCTCGGGCAGGCAGCGCCCTGCAGGCCCCAGATCGATGCAGCCTGTTTAGCACCGACAGCTCTCAAGGGTACATTAGAATGCTCTGTGGTGTGTGCGGCTGAGTGGCCCACAGTTCGCTCACGCACCTTCGTGTTGGCAGGAGGCTCTCTCCGGCACCTGCAGACTGGGTCGCGTCCAGTCCCTGCTGCACCGTGTGGGCCCCCCCCCGTTCTTCCACAGCCACAGGTCCAGGTCAGTGACGTGCAGCGCTCTGGTATTCACTGTGGCTTCTGCAGAGGGTTCGTTACGCCTTATGTGTCTTTCATTTCTCAGCCCTGGCGGCAATCTTGTGTTCAATCTTTGGCGTCGGCTGTTCCCACTTTCGGCAGCATGTAAGGCATGATCCTCTCTCCGGTTCAGGCTGATATTGCAGCGACCCGCTGTATGAGGGTTCCGCCGCCTGTATCTGCTGTTTCTCTCGCAGTGCGATGCCAATTTGCAGGATAAAAGACAGGATTTAGCTGGCGGCCCGGGAGGGATGAGGGAACAAGTCTAGATTGCTCGCCTGCAGGCCACACCCCCCAGGATAGTATTTTTGACTTATTTTGTTCCATCGTTCGTCAGTAGGTCGACTACCGTAGTTTTCGAGAAGACCATGCTTGGGCCTACTTCAAGCCTTCCACCATGTCTGGAGAGAAGAGGAGTCTCTTTAAGATATGCACGAAATGTGGATTGAGAAAGATATATGTCGAAGATCGACATCACAAGTGTTTGTATTGCCTGCATCCGGACTACGATGAGGAGGGATGTGAGATTTGCTGTGTTATTTTGCAGTAGATGAAAAAAGACAATTACAGCAGGTTGGCAGCGATGCTCAGGTTGGGGGAAGGCCTCTGACGCTGCATCCGGGCACGGTTTGGCCCCATGAGCGAACTTCCTCTGAGAAGAGGTTGCGGTTCTTTGAGGATGCCCTGTCCCCGGGGTCCAAATGAAGGCAAAGCTCCATGCTACGGATCCTGCTGGGTTCGCCGTGGCCACGGGTCCCAATTCGGGAAGGACACGATCACCGTTGCCATCTACATCCATGGTGAGCCTGCCAGTGAGGGGGGCTCCCTATTAGAGAAAGTCCTTGACCCCTTTGAAGCTTCGTCTACGGACAAGCCTGCAAATGAGGGCCTCGGGTGGCTCCTCTTGTTCCTAGTCGACTACACCATCAGCAACCAAGACAATGACTTTGTCGATGACCGCTTCAGCGTCGACCTAGTCGACGGTGATCCCATCGACGAAAGCTTTAACATTCACTGCATGGACAACCCTGTCGACGGCCGTCACAACTTCGTCCAAAGAGGTCCTGGTAATGAGGGTTGTCTAAACAATCATGACAACAGCAACCCCACAGGTTGCCTTGCCAACACGGCATACATCCTATGCAGCAGCGCTGCCAATGACATCTGACGCCCCTGTGAGGCTGGCTGTTACCATAGTCGCCCCTCTCCCGAAGGAATCGTATAAGAGCAAGGGAGCGACTAACGCACGTGGGCCTTGCCTGTCCCCCCCACGCACCCTCACCAGGCAGGGGAGTGTGTCCCCGACAAGGCCAAAGGATGCATCCAGTGGGCCTGTTCACATCCACACAAGTTCAGAGGACAAACACTTGCCCAAGGACTACTAATCGGACTATGAAGGGGGCCGTGAGACCATGTCCATAGAAGGGTCGCCACAGGATGAACCCAGATCGCCACCTAGCCCAAGGAGACGCATCAACCCGGAGTTGTTGCCGGCTGCACATTTATACCCCTCAGCCTGCACCCGGGGACATGTCGTTGGACATCCTTACGACACTTTACACGCTGGTATCAGAGATACAACAAAGACTGCTTGCTGCAACTGCGCCGGCTCCGTCCCACAAGGCTGTGGACCAAGAGCCTTTCCAGTCCAAAGCGTAGGTCAAAGACCTGGCTGACCTGAGGCGTTCCATCATCGGGCCTTGACCCCTGTAGGGGAAGAGCCCCCACACACAGGCACAGATATGCATAGGGGCACTACAGCAACTCAGACTGATGAGCCCAATGACTATGTACCGGCAGACAGAGGCACTATGTGTGCAGACAAGCCCAACAGGGCTTCACCACCAAATGAGGTCGGTTCCAGCCATACCATATCATCGCGGGCCTCTACCCTCTTCAATTTGGTGCCAGAGGAGTCGAAGGAAGGGTTCCTCTAACAACGACAAGAGTCCAGGTGGAAGACTGTTATGTTGATTCCTCTGTTGTATGATGTCTGGGAGGGGTGTTTGGCCTTGATGAAGACACGGAGTACCACGCCTCCCAAGCGATATAAGCTGGAGAAGAAGTACAAGGTTCCTGACTCGGCTCGCAGGTGCTTGAGGTCCCAGCCTTCTCTGGAGTGCGTGGTTTCTTCCGCCACCAGGAAGCACTCGGCGAACCCATCATCTTCAGCCATGGTGCCGCCTGATCAAGAGGGGAAGAAACTGTATGCAATGTGCAAGCGCATCATTTACACCGCAACCACCACCATCATGGCTGCAAATGCCCTGCCCGTTTTATCCTGCTACAACAGCGGGCTGTTGTGTAAGCTCTGACCTCTTTTGGATTTCCTGCCAGAGGATAAGAGGGTCTAGGCCCTGGCCCTGTTACAGGAGGTTGAAGTGGTCATCTGATCATGCCATCTTGGTAGCTGCGAACATTGCAGATAGCGGGTTCTGTCCGATGGGCAACGGTGTGTCCCTTTGACAACAGGGGTGGCTGAAGGCCACCAACTTCAGGGCGGATGTCCTGTCCAAGATGGTGGACATTCTTTTTGATGGGGACAACCTTTTTGGAAAGACCATATGCAAATCTCTCCAGGCGAGTAAGAAGGACGCAAAGACTGCCCACTCGCTGGGAACATTGCAACAACAGAATTTGTTGTCCTTTCAATCCTCTAACAGGAAGTCCAGCAGGTCCTCCAATGGGTGCAACACCCCTGATCGGCTGCCCTCCCACTCCACTGCTCAGGCGGCCGACGGAGGTTGTTTGCAGGCCAGGGCGCAGACATCCAAGCGAGCCTGAACTGGCCGTGGATCCGGGCTGCCACTTGCACACCTCTGTGGTAGGACGACTATTGAATTTTGTCAACATGTGGAAGACCATCACCACAGACAAATGGGTGCTGGATGTTCTTCGCAAGGGACACTCCTTGGAGTTCCAACACAGGTTCCTCAAATTCCCCCTGTGGCACCTCAAGAACTACACATGGCAGAGCTGCTTCAGGACTTTCAGGTCATGTTAGGAAAGGGGGCGATACAGCCCATCCCCGGTGCCTCCGGGGCTCCAGAGTGTACTGCAGATACTTGCTGGTTCGGAAGAATTCAGGAGGGTGGCGTGAAATCCCAAAAGTTTAGAATGGTCACATTGTAGCATGTTCTCGGACAGCTGGACGAAGGGGATTTCTTGGTGACGTTGGACCTGGAGGATGCCTACTTTCACATCCCCATTCACGCAAAATATTGGAAGTTCCTACTGTTCGTGGTCTAGGGGCAGCACTATCAGTTCAAGGACCTGTTCAACCTGAAGTCAGCGCAAAGAGTGTTCACAAAGTGTTTGTCTCCGGTGGCTGCGCATCTACGCCTCAAGGGGATCCACATCTACCCATATCTAGACGACTGGCTGATCCACTCCCGCTCTCACACGATGGCAGTCCAGCACAGCACAGCACAGCGACCATTCGCCTTCTGATGGATCTTGGATTCACCATCAGCTATCCGAAGTCCTGCGTGAAGCCATAGCATAACGCCATGCTCCTGGGCGCCTGCCTCAATACGGTCACATGCCTGGCTACCCCCTCAGAGGAGAGGGTGATGATCATCCTGGGTAAGGTGCAGCACCTGTCAACGGCACAGTGCGATGCATCGTTATTGTTGGGCATGATGACCTCCTACATTCACCTCGTCCCATTTTGCAGGGTCCAGATGAGGCCTCTTCAAGTGTTCCTGGATGCACGGTGGATGCAGATCACTGGCTCTTGGATGGACAAGGTCATTCTCAACCAGGAGTTTCGACAAGCTCTACGATTCTGGGGAGTACAACCACATCTCGCAAAAGGGGCCCCTTTCCAGATACCTCCACTCAAGGCCACGGTCACCACAGATGCCTCCCTGGAAGGGTTGGGGCCCACACAGGACCCATGCCAGGGATCTCTGGCTTCCTTAAGAGAAGGACCTCCACATGAACGTTCTGGTTCTCCTGGCAGTCTTCTGGGCCCTTAAGTTGTTCCTACCTCAGTTGGGGGGTAAGGTGGTGCACATTTTCACAGATATCACCCCCATGTTCTTCATCCAGAAGAGTGTGCTCTTTGGTGTTTTCCTGGGAGGCCCAAGACCTATGGCACTGGGCCATTCTTAAAGACCTGTTCCTTGTCCCTTTCACGTGGAAGGCATCAGAACACCATTGCAGACTTGCTATTCAGGGAGCTGTGGTCCTGCCACTAATAAGAGTTTCAGCAGGTGCAAGTAGCTCGTTTCTTCAGCAAGTGGGGAAACCCCAGATCGACCTCTTCGCAACTGCGGCCATCTTCAGGTGCTACAGTTTCGCTAGCATGTTCCCTCAACCGGGGAGCCTGGGGGATGCCTTCTCGTTCCCATGCGATGCGCTCTCCCTGTACGCCTTGCCTCCGATCCTGCTTTTCCTACATGTGATCAACAAACTCGGGCAACGTCCTTGCAGGATGATCCTCATCGCTTCAGCTTGGCCACGACAGATCTGGCACCCGGACCTGCTCTGTCTGTCATTGGCACTATCCATCCGGCTGCCTCCACTTTCTGGCCTTCTCGCCAGAGAGAGTGGATCGATACTGCATCACGACCCAGCGTTGCTGAGCCTCACGGCCTGCTCCTGCAACCCTAAAGTTTGGACATTATGCTCTTCCGCTGGAATGTGCTGTCTTGCTGCGGCAACAAATGGAAGCGATTCACGGTATGGTGCTGGTGTCATGACCTGTGTGCCAAACCTGATCATTATGGCGCAGGTGGAAAAGGATGCATGTGTACAGATTAGCAACTACATCCAAGATGGAGTCAAAGAGCTCTACCAGTGTAAATTCACTGCAACACTCTAGTGTTTCTCGAAATGGTTACCCATCCCTCAATCCATTGTCACATAACTTAAAACCCATAAAGCTAAGCGTGTCACTTCAAACTTCTGCATGTCCCTATTGCCTCCCGCTCTGTTTGTCTGCAGGTTTGATTACCTTCTTGTCATTTTGTTTCTGTGCTTTCCCATTACATTGGGCTATTTCTACCCCTATATTTTTCAGCCTCCTTAGACACCTTATTTCTTTTCGTTGCCTTACTGCAGTCTTTTCCGTCCCTCCGGGACTTAATTTCAGCAGTGCAGCTCTCTCCGCACGGCACAGCAATGGTTGTTATTGGTCAACACTTGCTCCCCGGCTGCCACTTTATAATCCCGGCTGTGCTGTGTCGCTTTGCTGCTGTTCATTTTCTCCACGTCAGGATATCCATTTTCTCGCTTATCTCTGCACCCTTTTGCAGACAATAATCATTGAAACCAGCAACATCTTTACGTGGCACAAACACACCGCCACAAACACTTGACTCCCAGTCCCTTAGCTGTTAAAGAGCTACATCAACCGCTAGTATTAGCCTTTTGGACTTCAAAGCTCTAAAACAACAGAGGAGCAGAAGAACCTACTTCTCGCTATTCGGTTTTATTCCCCAGAGGGTTTCCTAGAGATTCCTCGAGCTCCTGTTTTCTCACTCAGGGACTCAAGTTTTATTTTGGAGGCTTTTCACTACTTCTGTGAGCCTGAGCCATCTTTCAGGTCAGTACCATTGTTATATCTACTTAAATCGCTACTAGTCATCACAGCTGGACTAAGAAAATGACTCCTGCAGATCACATCGCCACAGCTCCTTCCATACCTGCTTTCACTGGCCAAGGCTGGTCTGGCTTACTCCTCCATCAAGGTGCACCTGCCAGCCATGCTCGTACATCCCATCCCCTTTCCTCCATCCTTGTGGGCGTCCCCCAACTTGGGAAGGTACCAGAACATTTGGCAGTGAAAATATGAGCTTCCCCTTTAAATCTAGTGTAGTGCGGCATCTGGTGTGGGAACGCCCTGCTGATGTACCGCCCTCTGGCGCCTCACCTCAGTCCCTTTTTCTGCACGGATGGTTACTTATTTAGCTTTCCGTTTACTCCCTGTTTTTTCAATTTTTATTTCACTTCGATGCCTCACCTCTCCCAGCACATGTTGACTGCAGGAGGCTTCATGAGATGTGCCTCATGTGACTGTGCGTTCCTGGCCTCGGACCCCCATGCTCTGTCTTGAGTGCTTGGGGCCCGACCACCGCTGGGACTGTTGCTTGGCCTGCAGCACTCTGTCACAGGACATTGGAGAAACGTTTGTCTTGGTTGGAGATCAACACTTCTCCTCTACCCCACCTCAAGGACTTTGCCTCCAGGACATCTCGTCAAGATAAGGTAGGCCCTCTGCTGAGCTCAACTCCACAGCGTGGCAACTCCTTCCCTAGGGTTCCCACGGATTGGGGTTCCTCGGATTCATGTTCTGGCAGGCCCAAGACCTCTATGGCTACCGGCTCCCAAGCTGAAGGGCCCGGGGGCCCCTACCAGGCTATCCTCGGAAGGACGATCAGGCTTGTCCACTTCTACCCCAGGGGGTAAAGCATCGTTGAGTGCTACCTTCAAGAGTCTGTCCTCTGCTAGATCTAGCACGGCTATGGGCACAGGTGCAGAGGGCTCCCAGCCTACCGGAGCTCGCTCCGAGGTCATGAATCAGGGCGCTACGACTACCAGCCGTCCGGCTGAGAGTAGAGCGTCTACCAGAGGGATCTCGGAGGTCGATGCTGCTGCTTCGGATGCAAAACCCAAGCTGTATCCTCTGAGGCCTCTCTTGGCTCAGGGCCTCTGCGCCCTCCTGCCCAAGGCGTGGTGCAATGCTTCAAAATGGAGCTGTGCGTGGGAGAGCTTGCAAGGCAGGCGGCCACCTTGGATCCGGCTCAGGGTCCGCCAGTGCTTACTGCCATCGAGTGGGCTTTACAGGATGATCCCAGCCCCATTGCCTCCGAAAGTGGCAATGGATCCTAAGGTGCAGGTTTCTGGTTCCCGCAGAGATACATCTACCCATCACAGCCGTACGGCCACACGCACCAGGCACCTCGGTGGGCCAGGCTTCTTTGGATCCGGCGACTTGTGACGACTGATGCTTAGAGCGATTCCTTCTCATGTGCTCACCTCAGTTGAGGGGGCTCCTGAAGGACATGATGGAGGTCATCCCGCATGTGATGCCTCCCGGCCCCCCTCTGGCTACACCTCCCGTTCCTCATTCGCTCCTGGTTCCGGTGCCAGTTCCTCTACCGGTTCTGGCCCCCACCACCTACTCCTGTCAGTTGGACCTGTCAGCGGCTCCAGACCTGGAGGGGACTCCGCTGGCACCTGTGTCCCAGGGCTCGGATTCTCCTCAGTCTGTAAAAAGGGGAGGGGAGGAGAGGGACGATGGGAACGATGACACCCAGGACGATGAACCCTCACCATCCATTAATCCCTTCCATGACCGCCTTCAGGACCTGGCAGAGTTCTTGGGGGTTCCTTTTCCGGAGGAAACCTGTCAGGAGTCGGGTGTGCTAGCAGAGGTCTTGGGGAAACGCACCACGATCCAGTCTGGCATCCCCCTCCAGATCGATGACCTGCAGGTAGCGCGTAAGGTCTTGGAGAAGCCCAGAGCCAACGCCCAGATGAACAAGAAGTTGGACAGCTGGTTTAGGCTGACAAACTGGGAACCAATCCTCTGTGCCACCCACCTGCAGCCTCATTCCTCTGTGGTGGCTGCTACCTTCTTGTATTCTAAACCATTGTCTTCATCGTCTTCCTTCACGGGAGCCACTTCCTCTCGAAGGAGGACAAAGTCCTTGAGTCCTTCGGGAAAGCGCAGTTACTCCATCTCAGTACTGCATCTGCAGCAAGCCAACACAGGCGCCCTCTTGGCTGTGGCTAACCAGAAGCTGTGGCAGGAGCTTGGGGAAATCTCTGCGGACCTCCCTTCTGACAGGCAAGCCTCCCTCAAGGCCGGTCTGACAGTTGCCTGGGACATTGAACAGGAACTCCTGGAGACTTTGGTCTCGCACATCGACACAGCCAGCAGAGGGCTGTGCCTTGTGGTCAGGATGAGAAGGATGGCGTGGATGCACACCACAAAGTTTTCATCTGATGTAGAGGAGCGGATCCTGGCTCTGCCCTTTGAGGGCGTGGACCTTTTTCATTCGTCAACCGACAAACTCACAAATAAAAATAAAAAAAACCTACACTCAAACCGCCAAGGCCTTGGCCATCCTGACAAAACCAGGGCAGAAGTCTTTCCCTCAATCCCAGGGTAGGTCCGAGTTAAAACCCTGCGTGCCGGCTTCAAGGGGTACCGAGACAGTGGTACCCAGAGGCCTGTTGTCACTGGGCGACAACCGGCGGAAGTAGCAGAGGATGTAGTGCAGGTTTTTCCATCCCCCTCCTCTGCCACTGCCTCTGATGCCAAGAAGCACTGACATCAAGGTCGGGGAACACAGCTCGCCTGTGGGGGGGCCATTTGGCTATGTTCCGGGACAACTGGAAGCGTCTTTTCAGCAACCTGTGGATCATCTCTGTAGTCTCCACAGGCTTCAGTCCTCCTCTTCCATCCTCTCCTCCTCTGTCAGATCGGCTCCCCAGCCCTATTACGGGAGGTCCTTTTGCTCTTGGAGATGCAGGTGATGGAACCGGTTCTTCTTGTAGACAGGGGCTTTTTTACTACTCCAGGATTTTTGCGGTTCCTCAAGAACAACCAGGCTGGCCTGAGGGTAGTCCTTGACCCGTCATTTCTAAATCTGTCCTTACTGCTGGAACGCTTCAAGATGATTACTCCCACGCACATAGCCAAGTCACGGTGTGCAGGGGACTGGATGTGTTCCTTGAACCTCAGGGATGCATACCTGCATGTACCCATATATCACCTGCATCAGAAGTTTCTGCAATTCACAATGATGTTGTACCACTTTCAGTACAAGATGCTGCCCTTGGCTTGAACGCAGCCCCTCGTGTCTTTGTGAAATTGATTAATGCAGTAGCGGGCCTTCTCCACTTGTAGGGCCATAATCTATAGCGTTACTTGGATGACTGGCAGGTGAGGGTGGTATCACCCGAAGGGATGGTGCACTCCTGCCAAATATCCTTTATCTGCTGTGGTTTTCCCTCAACCAAAGAAAGTCACAGTTGTGCCCCTCCCAGGAACTGGTCTTCCTTGGGGTGCATTGGAACACTACAGTTCAGTGGGTATTTCCCATGCCCCAGAGGCTTCTGTCCCTCCGCAAGGCGTTGAGGCACTTTCTGGCCAGTACGGCCACCTCCGCATGATGGTTCCAGCACATTCTGGGCCTGATGGTCTCCTGCGCGCTCACTGTACAGCATGACCGCCTCAAGTTGAGGCGCCTCAAACTCTACCTGGTGGCCAATTGGGATCAAGAGATGGGTTCTCAGTCAGATAGGATCCCTATACCGCCGCCCCTTCTGCCAGATCTTCTATGATGGACGGCAATGTTTCAGTGAGAGCTCCCTTAACCCGACTGGAGCCTACCCTGGTGGTGACAATGGACTCCTCTCTTTCAGGCTGGGGTGCTACTCTCGAGGGCTATGCGATTCATGGAGCATGGTCCAGAACGGAAGCTCTCCTACATGTCATTCTGCTCGAGCTCAGGGCAGTGGACCTGGCCCTCAATGCATTTTTGCCCATAATAAGGGACAAGTTGGTGTAGTCCGGACCAACAATTCTACCATGTTTTACCCGAAAAAGCAGGCTGTCACCCATCCCCCCCTTCCCCTCTCTGCATGGAGGTGTTTTCGATCTGGGATGGGCACTGATGGATGGGATTTGGATTTCAGCAGTCCACCTGTCGAGGGAAAGCAAATGAATAAGCAGTTAATTTGTCACTTGGGGTTCAATACCGAGGTGGAGATGCACAACAACTCCGTGTTGCCTCTGTTCTAGCGTTGGGGGTTTGCGGAACTGGACTTGTTTGCATCCCCCCTGAATGCCAAGTTCCCCCAGTTTTCCTCATGGGCAGGTTGGATTTCAGGGGTCACTGGGAGATGCCTTCCAGATCTGTTGGCACGGCTGCAAATGTTACTTGTTCCAGCCCACCCCTCTGCTCCAGCAGACCCTCCGCAAGTTCTGGTCTTCTGTGGGCTGCAGCCTCATCCTGGTTGCTCCCCACTGGCCTTAGATACCCTGCTTTTCGGATTTGCTGCAGTTGTGCTCCCAGGGTCCTGTCCATCTTCCAATCCCCAGCACGGGCTTCCTGACGCTGCAGAGTGGGGCAGTGGAGCATCTGGACCAAGCCACACTGGCCCAGGCGGCCTGATTCCTGATCAGCTGAGGCTTCAGCATGCCATATTTTCAGATAACTGGGACATCATTCAGCAGGCCCTTGACTCGGTCCCAGTATACAAGCACATGGACTAGGTTCTGCCATTGGGATCGTGACAAGGGTATGGACCCAGTCTTCTGGATGAGGTACTGGCATTTTCAGCACACCTGATACTTAACGCACATATTTGGCAGCCATAGCATGTATTTTCGGCAGCCAACCCAGTGGTTAAGGCCCACCTTAACGTGTTCTCTAGACTTTTTCCTCCGGTGCATAGGCCAAATCCAATCTGAGACCTTAATGTGCTTCCAGCAGCTTTGCAACGCAAACCTTTCCAGCTGATTGCCTCTGTGTACATCCGCGTGGTGAAGCTAAAAATTGTTTTATTAGTGGCTCTCACCTCTGCACGCAGGGTTAGTGAGCTGCAGGCTTTGTCTTCGTGTGAGCCCTTCACCAGTTTTCACAACGACCAGGTCATCTTGTGCACTCACCCAAACTTCTTGCCCAAGGTGGTCTCTCCGTTCAGGAATCAGGAGATCTGCCTGCCAGTGTTCTTACCAAACCCACAGTCTGAGGCAGAGAGGGACCTATGTTCCTTGGACCTCAAGAGGAGTGCTCAAGTTTTCTCTCTCTCGGATGAAATTGTTCAGAAATTCTGAGGCATTGCTTTTGTCTTTTGGGGGCTCCTCCCCCAGCTCTCAGGCTTCCAAGAGTTCCAAAGCCCGTTGGATGGTGCAGGCCATTTCAGAGGCGCACATGGCCATGGGCAAACTTGTTCCCGAGGGGATTCATGCCCATGCGGTCAGAGCTAAGGCCACAGCGGTCGCGTTTTAGAGACATGCTTCCAAGGATGTCATCAGCAAGGCGGCTGCTTAAGCCACTCCGTCACACTTCTTTAAGAACTATTCGCTGGACACCAGCTCCAGGCACGATGCAGAGTTTGATCAGGCGTTTCTGAAGATCCTTTTTGCATTATCCTAGATATGAGGCAGGTTGTCATAGATCCACCCTCTGTTCTTGTTCGGTGGAATCACCCTCAAGGATGGAGGTAAGGGGACGGATATGTAGGAGTAATTAAAGTTAGTCACTGCAGTGACTAGAATACTCAGTCCCCTTTGCGCCATACGTCCGTCCCCGCCTTCCTCCGCTAGTATGCCAATGACTTATAGGTAATATGAGTAGGCAGGTATCTTAGCGTCTGATGTGTTCAAAGGGGACTGAAGTGAGGTGCCAGAGGGCCGGGCCTAGGTGGGGCGTTCCCACGCCGAGGCTGCGCACCCACACGCTATACTAAATTTAAAGGGGAAGCTCATTGTTTTGCTGCCAAAGGTTTCGGTACCATCTCCATGTTGTGGGACGCCCACAAGGATGGAGGAAAGGGGACCCAATGATTGAGTACTCTAGTCACTACACTGAGTAACTTTAATTATCCAGCTATACACGAATGCCGGGCAAGCCCTTGCTGTGGTCACATAGGCTTATCAAGGAGTTCCTCAAAGGCCTCTTCAGGACTTTTGCACCAGTGAATGCTTGGGAGCTCAATGTTGTGCTGGCTAAGCTGATGAGGCCTCCTTTTGAACCTTTGCATCTGGCCCTGCTGATGTTCCTCTCAAGGAAGACTGGTTTCGTAGTAGCTATCACCTCGGCCAGGCGGGTCGTGGAGATTCAGGCAGTCTCCTGCAAGCAACCATATTTGTCTTTCCATGCTTCAAAGATTGTGCTACGGAACTACCCAACCTTTGTGCTGAAGGTTCCTTCTGAATTCCGTCTTCCCGAATCCTTCCTCGCCCGCTGTAAGGGGGTTGCATTTGCTGGACGTTGTTTGTGCCTTGAAGCTTCATGTGGCACGCACAAAGGATTTTCGCAAGACCCCACAATTGTTTGTCAATTTTGGACCTGTGAATCAGAGGAAAGACTTGTCTAAGGCTTCCATCTCCAGGTGGCTCTCTGGCTGCATCATGCACTGTCATCGTCTGGCCAGCAGACCCCTTCCAGGCCGGCCGAGTGCCAATTCCACCTGAGCCATCTCAGCAACGACAGCCTTTCTCTCTGGTGTGCCCGTGCTTGTAATCTGCAGGGCTGCTACGTGGAGGTACATGAACACCTTCATGAGCTTCTACTGCGTCAACTGTAATTCTAGGGAGGAGTCCTGGGTCGGCCAAGCGGTGCTACACAACCGGTTTGCTTGAGGTGAGTCTGTCCTAGGGGTAAGTGTATTGCTTTCTCTTGAGCCTTGCCACCTCACGTGGTTGTGTATATGTACTGCTGTTTAATCATATTCATGAGCATGTGTATCCATGACAGACCCATACTGGAGAACAGGAGCTACAGGTAAGTAACTTAGATGCCACTTGTGTATGGCTTGTCTCAATCCAAGGCATACTGCTTGAAGCACATCCGAGAATCATGGCTCTGAGGGCCTTCCGAGATAGGAAAGAGTGATCCACCGTTGGGACGCTATTGCATCTGTCATCCTTCATAGACGCCAACATATTGCGCTACACAGACCGCCAATTACGCGTCATAATAGATGTAGTGTGGGGTTTAAGCGATGGCACCGGGAAATGCATCAGAAAAGCCACTATGCCGTGATCAGACCATAGGACTTGCCTAACAGAGGAAACAATACATGAATCAGCTGAGAAAATAAGATCTAAAATATTCCCTAAAGCATGAGTTGGCTCATGAACACATTGATTTAAACCAAGATTCAACATTGGCTCAAAAAACTGAGCTACTACAGGGGCATGAGGGAGATTAAACCTAATATTCAAATCACTTAGCACTACTAGGTTAACTTGCAGCGATGCCACAAGAGCTAGTTGAAATGAGTTCAGAAAACCAGAATCTATGCCTGGAGGACAATAAACGACGAGGAAACTTATTGAAAAAGAAGCAGACAAGGCAAAACGTACTAAAAGAGCCCCCATTTTCAAGTTGTGGGACAGGGAAACGGTTGAAAATAAAACATGGTTTTTAAAAATTATTGCTACAGGACTGCGCATGCGCGAGCCGCGCATGAGGGACTAAAGAAACCAGCTCCCGGCAACCGTGGCCAACATCCTGCAAATAGAACCACCCTCCGGACTGGTTCCTATAAGTGACGGGACGTCTGTGCAGCGGTACCCCATGGGCACTACCGGCTGCAATCACGACAAAAACCGGGGCCTGCAAAGTGTAAAACGGACAGGCGGCCTCCGGCTGGGTGACGGCCGCCATTTTTGCCCTGGGCCAGACAACAGACAAGCTGCCCACACACAGCTCCGGAGCCCGCTGCGCCTGGAGGACGGACCCAGACTAAGGGGGAGAACCGGGAGTGCGGACTGCAGCTGGGGGCCTCTCCTCTCCCCCCCCGTCTCCCCCACACACCTGGCTGAAGGTGCTCCCTGGTGCCCACAAGACACCCAACAACCCGCGGGTGGGAAGGCGCGGGCCCCGAGGGCGGTGTGCCAGCTGCTCCAGGCCGGAGAACTCTTCCTCCCGATACCAGGGAGACGCCGGGGCAGGCGCGCACCCCCCCCGAACTCCCATGCATACATGGAACGGACCCCTCGGCCCAACTGAGGCCTCCCGCAGCACCGACTCTGCACCTTAATAGGTGTCGGGGTGGGGGGGGGGAAGGGGGAGGAAGACCTTGTGGACCCAGAGCAGAAGCAGTCTACACCCCAAGCAACCGGGACCGACACCTGTGCCTGGGAGGTGTAACGTGGTGCAGTGTCGGAAGCCATCCAGTCAGGCAGCACTGAAACTGGCGGCCCAAGATCCCCGCAGTGCCCTGATATGGACCAGGTGATAGGGTGGAACGTGCATCATCGGTTGGCGCTCGATTGTGAAGGTGGGGGTGCCCTGACACCGTACCACGGATACCGGCTGGAACTGCTCCCCCCCCGCCGGACCAAAGCATTGGCAGGTGAGCCTCCCCACAGCCTGGGACCCACTCCACGGCCCCTGGGAGATATAGTGCCATCAAGAGGATCCCCAGGACACCACACCACAGTAGGAGACGGAGGGTCCAAGCCCCATGGAGCAGAGACGGGCTGCTTACACGCCGAAAGCACCTCCCTGGGCAACAGTCAACACCTGCCCTCCCCTGGGGAGACGGTTTCTTTGCTACCCCCCTACCCCTCCCCCCAACGCCAGCACTGGGACCAGACCACTGGTAGGCCTGCAGAGGGTCACCTCATCAGCCACAAACTCGCCCCCCTGCTACCTGCAGCCAGCACAAGGAAGGGGCCCACGAGACACTCTTCCCCCCCCCCCCTCAACCCCCCCCCCCCCTCGACAACATGCTTGCGCGGCCGTCCTCCTGGACACCTTCCCAGCCCCTCTTGAACTAGGCACAGCTGGCAAACTAAGGGAGAGGGATCTATCCTCGTGCAACCAGGGGAAGCCTCATTGGCACCCCACCACCCACAGCAGAGGTTGGCATCATAGAGGCTGGACACAGGCAAAACTCTAGATGCCAAGCCTCACCAAGACACAAACGACTTATCTAGACCCTGCGCCTCATTTAGATCGCCTACTGGCGCCATGGGCAAGGATAAGGCCATAAAACAAACCTTACAAAGCAATATGGACCTCTTCACAGAAGGGGCCCCTCCTCGACCTGGGACACAAAAACCCTACAGGGGGAAGAACCCAGGGAAGATACTAAAGATCCTCCTATCTCACTAACCGACCGAATGAGACCGATTCGCGACTCGAGAACGTCTCTGAAACTCAAAATTGGAGGGCTATCTGCGGAAGTGTCGCTCCTCTGCCAAGACCTACACAACCTGTCGTCCAGAGTCGGGGAATCTTAACAAAGAATATCGGACACAGAAGACACAGTTCGCCAACTAGAGCAGCATCTGGCAGCCATCTCCAAGAAAGTTGACCAACTGGAATACCGCGCAGAGGACAGCGAAGGACGGATGCGACTTAACAATCATAGGATTCTCGGGATCCCAGAAAAGGAGGAGGGCCCCAGCGCCGAACTCTTCCTAGAAGACTCGCTGGCTCATATCTTTGCCCCCAAAAAAACGGTCTAAATTCTTCTCCATTGAGAGAGTATATAGAGTGCCCATTGGGCGACCCACCCCCGGAACCCCACCAAGAACGATTATTGCACGCCTTTTACATTTTTTAGAGCCTGAGACACTATTCTCCAGATGGCCCGAGCCTCGGGCTCAATCACATACACCGAATTCCGCATAGGGTTCTATCCAGACTACACCAAGGAGTTCTAAAAGGCCCGCCAATCTTTCGACTCCGTGACGAAGAAACTCCAATCCTTGTCAATCAAGTATGCTCTCTTCTTCCCTGCATTATGTAAAGTCCATCATGAGGGCATCGCCCACCTGTTCTACAACCCTAAAGAGGCGTGGGAATGGCTCGAAACACATCCTCAATGGCCCTGGTACTCGACACTTGCCTCCTACACTACCTGGACAGAAACCCAGGCCCAAACAGCTCACCCTCCTTAACCCCCTGCAGGCCCGGAAGCCGAAATGCCACAGCACCCCGATGAAAGCACCACCGAGAATGGATGAGGCCTCTACACCGCAATGACCGGACTGCAACACAACTCCACGGGAAGTCTAACTCCGTGGCAGCCGCTCTTCATGTGGTGAATCTACCACCCCAGTCCGGGTTACCCGGAAGAAGTTTTATAGTTTAAAGTTCAATCTTTGGGCGACAGGTGCTTCCAGTAGGGGGGAGTGGGGGGAGTACAGGGTGGGGGGTGGGGGGGGGAGTTCTACGGGTGTTGGCAACCAGAACCACAGAACAAGAAGGCAAGACATCCATCCCTCCCGGTGCAGGAAATACAAACGTTCCACCCTCTGGATCCGGGATGCCCACAATACCCAGTTTCAAGTCATACAGTTACATGGCAGTCTTCAGACAACCCCTTGCAAGAGATACACCTGGTTACTCTAGGCTTATACTACGTACCCACTGGCAGCGATGGACCCAGGTACGGGAGACACCAAACAAAGATCGAGAGATCACAGCACACGGACCGCGAGGCTACCGAGACAAGGGATCCTCTTTGATGCCTCAAAACAAGACCCACGCATCCAGGACAAACACCAATATACTGTCCCTATTGACCTGGAACGTCAACGGCCTAGGCTCCTGCGTGAAACGCAGACTGATGCTCCAATAGCTTAATCGATACTCACCAGATAAAGCCCTCCTCACGGAACCCGTAACGGCTTCTTCAGAAGGTCCAATTGCCCGCATACATACCAAGCTGGGTTCACAAAAGGTGCCATGGGCACGATGATGGAAAGTACAGACAGACCCCCGTGGCCGATTTGTAGTGCTACTCGCTGACATCTGGGGAGCACGATGGGGACTTATTGGCGGTCGATTTCTAGAAAGCATTTGACTGTCTGGTGGGAGGCCCTGTGGGAAATCATGGCCCGGATGAATTTTGGGCGAGACTTCATCTCCTGGGTTAGACTCCTATATGCATCCCTAGAGGTAACCGCAAGGGTGAACAGCAAGACTTGTAGACTGTTTTCACTGGGCCACGGAACCTGACAAGGCTGCCCCTTCTCTCCCCTCCTATTCTTGCTAGCTATCGAGCCACTAGCAATTAAACTCTGATTGGATAAAAGCTGGTCCAGATTCACCTGGCCAGGGGGAGGAGAAGATCGGCTCTCGCTATACTCAGATGACCTCCTCATATATCTTAGCAATCCTCTCACCTCGTGTCCGATTGTGTCCCACACCCTCAAAGAATACCAAAACTTTTCCAGTCTGAAGGTGAACAAGCAAAAAACCATCTACTTCCCGATCCAGGGAGGCGATTCCCAGAACTTGCTCTTGCCACGTCTTCATTCGAGAGTTCACATACCTAGGCATACACATTGGCCCGACCCTAGACAGATTCCTCCAGCTCAACCTACAACCTGTACTAGACAGATTTAGCAAGGACGTCTCCCCCTGGCAATCGCTCCCCCTATCATTAATGGGCAGTGCAGCTCTGTTTAAAATGATATGACACTCCCAAGGCTCCTATACGTGCTACAAAATGCTCCACTCCCCATCCCTCACGAAACCTTTGCACTCATAGACAGGAACTTACACACACTGCTTTGGGGAGGGAAACAACCCAGAATCGCTCTCACTACACTCCAATGATCTTTATGGGAGGGAGGCATTGGATTACCATGTAAGCGCACGTACTA
The DNA here is from genome assembly GCF_040938575.1 of Ambystoma mexicanum. NCBI lineage: Eukaryota > Metazoa > Chordata > Amphibia > Caudata > Ambystomatidae > Ambystoma > Ambystoma mexicanum. The sequence continues at coordinate 492,369,324 of NC_090936.1, read as the reverse complement.
TTTAGCAACACAGACAGGGGTGGTAAATGAATGGCTAGATGGCGAAGCCGCACTACCACATATCCCCATTGAAACAGAGGCTATGCACCCCATACCCACCCCTTCTGGCCCTATACGCCACCAACAATCGAATATCGAAAATACCAAGAATGTCACTCCATATCCGCCATGCCTGGAGGGAAGCACATAAACTTATGGGCTGGGGATCAAAACCAACAATAACCCAACCCATATGGTACAACACACACCTCCCAGAAATACAGAGAATGGGTTGTTTAAAGAGCTGGGAAAAGCGAGGGATAACCATACTGGCACACATGAGCCAAGACGGGCGCTTACTAGAGTTCGATACTCTGCACAACAAATTTGGTCTTACACCTATGGACTGGTTCCGCCATGCACAGCTGGCTCACGCCATACACACCCAGTTCCCAGACATATGCCTTTGACTCCCCTAGAGACCATCACTCTTCCGCAATGTATTTCCTCCAAAGTTAACTCCACGCTCTACCAAGCCCTTAACTGTTTCGGAACTAAAGAACTTTCTAAGCTGAAAGAGAGATGGGAAAGGGATCTGCGCGACCTGGAACCGGAGACTGGGTAGACGCATTGATGTTCCCCCAAGAGATAGGTATCGAAGCCAAACTCAGACTGATACAACTCAGAATACTTTACTGCTCCTATTACTCTCGCACAACCCTCGCCAGATGGGGAGGGACCAGAGATGAGACATGTCCCTGATGCAAACGGGAGACAGGCACCTTTTTCCCCATGATCTGGGGTTGCAAGGTGCACACACCTTCTGGGATGTATGCATTAATACGATTTCCAACATAGTAAGAGCACCAAATCCGAAAGACCCCAAAATGACACTCTTGGGCATCTGGGGGGAGGTCAACCTCACTAAACATGAAAAGTCGCTCCTAGCGGTGGTATTTGGAGCAGGGCAGCGGCTGATCGCTGCAAGCTGGGGCTCGGCAGACTCCATATGCTTGAACCGGATCAATTAACTAAGTAGGTGCGCAGCTATGGAACGCCGCATCTACAATGCGAGGGGCTGCCCCCGAAAATTTGAAAAGAATTGGGGGAAATGGCTAGACTTGTACTGAGATATCTCCCCCTACCCTGAGTTAATTTAGGAGCAGCCAGTTGCATAAAACAGTGTTTCCCGTCCTCAGTCCGGATGGGCTTAACTTTGGCACAACCTTGGAGCGACATGCTAGTTCCCACTGCACTGTTGGCGCATCTTCTCATTATAAAAGCACATGATAGTAACTTGGCCCATCCGATCAAGCTGTCAATGGGCAGTCAGGATAGACTGACCTCTGTCAGTGAATGCAGGTAACACAACAAAAGCAAAACAGTAACCAAGTGCCTCAGTTTGCTGAGGCGAGCCACCCTCAGCAAGAGACTCCTGGCAGATACAAGGAATAGAACAAATAAAGAAAAGTGTTTTAAATAACATAAAAGAGCAATACACTAAACATGAGTGCAAGTATGCCTCAGCCAGTCAAATGCCATGACCCGGCTAGTAGCCTGCCGCCTACAAGGAACGGAGAACGTGAATCAATGTAAAAATATAAGTAAAATCAAAACAAAAGAACCACAAACGTCTAAGCCTTTTCTTAGAATGTTCTCATACCTGGACTTCGGTACCCCAGGGCGTTCCTACCACAAAGCACTTTGAGGTCATACAAATGGCAAAAGGTGCTATATAAATCACTACTATTACTTCTCACACCCCGCCTTGGGGTCTGGTTGCTCTTGTACCCCCGCCTTGGGGTCTGGTTGCTCTTGTACCCCCGCCTTGGGGTCTGGTTGCTCTTGTACCCCCCGCCTTGGGGTCTGGTTGCTCTTGTACCCCCCGCCTTGGGGTCTGGTTGCTCTTGTACCCCCCGCCTTGGGGTCTGGTTGCTCTTGTACCCCCCGCCTTGGGGTCTGGTTGCTCTTGTACCCCCCGCCTTGGGGTCTGGTTGCTCTTGTACCCCCCGCCTTGGGGTCTGGTTGCTCTTGTACCCCCCGCCTTGGGGTCTGGTTGCTCTTGTACCCCCCGCCTTGGGGTCTGGTTGCTCTTGTACCCCCCGCCTTGGGGTCTGGTTGCTCTTGTACCCCCCGCCTTGGGGTCTGGTTGCTCTTGTACCCCCCGCCTTGGGGACTGGTTGCTCTTGTACCCCCCGCCTTGGGGACTGGTTGCTCTTGTACCCCCCGCCTTGGGGACTGGTTGCTCTCGTACCCCCCGCCTTGGGGACTGGTTACACTCTCCCCCCACCTTTGGTCTGGTTGCATTCTCCCCCGCCTTGGGGTCTGGTTGCTCTCTCGCCTCCCCTTACCCCCTTGGGGTCTGGTTGCTCCGGGCGGGGCTCCTTGTGAAACTCAAGGAGGTCAGCAAATTATTTTCCTCTTCTGCTGCTTCTTCAGCGTGCTTGGCTATGGGTAGAGTTTGCCTCCTTTCCCCATGGGCTTCCCGCAGGGTCCTGTGATGGCCCTGTCGGCACACCGGCTGTCGGGACTTGTGCTTTGTGCAGCTGCTCTCGGCCCAGGTGCTTGCTGCCTTTCTCTGGGCGGAGTGTACCTCATTTTCCCACAGGCTTCCTTTGGGCCTCTGGTACCGGTCTCTCGGCACACCGGTTGTCAGACGACTTGTGCTCTGTGCGGCACTTCTCCCGGCAGGCATGTGAGCATTTTTTTACCCCAGCCACAATCGCGGCTGGCGTACTATCTTTCTGCTGCCACAACTCCCAGAGGAGGATTCTGCGCATCTCCACCTCTGCAGCTGTGGCCACCCTCCTGTTCCATTCCTGACTGGCTCTTTATTGTACCCTTCGGTAGGGGGTGCGATTTCCCACTGTTCATTCACTCCCTATCAGGTCCCAGCGCCAAAATCATGCAGGAGCAGACGAATAGAACACCAGATCCCCCAAACCAGTTCACCCAACAGTAAATTATGACTATTGAGTTGACCAGACCGGTGGAGAAGTGGAGAAAATAACAAACGGTCAGGGTAGCTCTGGTTTTCTCAACTTCTAGACGCCTTGGATTTCAGGATACCTGCAAATAACATACACAATTAACATCAAATATGACTCTCTAACATTACTCAATATGTACCTTCCCAGAACCTCTGGTTACCTGACTGCCTCTGATAATATCTGAGCGGCACTTAAGTGTTTATCCTTGTAGAATTGCTGCTTCCGTCTACTGTTAAATTTTCAATTACTTCTACACTCCTTCTGTGTATGTTGCTGAACATATTCTGTTGTCTTTAACATTTGTGAATTGTATTGGATTCCACTTTTACTGAACACTGCTTTGTCTTCTATTACTAATTGTGCCAAATACCTCTTCTCAATTCACTCTCTTGCCTTTGCTTTGCCACATGCAGTTCAATTGCTGTACTTTTCTTTGCTTGCATTTACAAAGAGTCACTTTTGTACAGTTCTATATTCTTCCTTTGCGCTGTATCTCTGCATTACTTTTGTGCTATTAAGCCTTGAGATTGTATCTGTACACATGTATCTTTGTTTTCTATTTGGCCAAATGTTAGCCGTTCAAAAATTCTGAACGGCCTAAACGTTTGACCACATCCCCCATTCGGTGGCGGATGCTGCAGGGGTGACCCCCCACACCCTTGCTCACTATATTGTAGATTGTGGTGTCCCCTACAGCCGGTGGCGAGGTGCTGCAGAGACACAGCGATACGGTGACACACAGAGAAGTGTGCCGCCGCTAAGTAAGTAGGTGGGTGTGGTGGGGTTGGAAGCCTGTGGCTGAAATTCTCAGGGGAGAGCCTCGAATATTTCAGCTGCGGTCTTTCAAGTTGCAGACTTAAAACCCCAATCCTCCCTTTCTAGGCATATCCTGTCCTATAAGTGTGGGGCCACCCCCAGTGGGATCCCACTTCACCAAAGTGGTGTTAAGCTTGGAGGACTCGCCACCCTAGCCCCAAAGGGGGTTGCTCTGCCATGGGGAGAGAGGATGAATTCCCTGGATTCGTCACAGTTGCCAAAATGGTGGAAATTTGCGTAACTGGACCCTTTCTCCTTTTCTACTATTTTTGTTCTGGAGTACATGCTCTCCTTTGCCTTGCAGTGCTTGCAGATTGGCACAATAAAGGCAAATGTTTAGCTACCATTTTAATTTTCCAAAGGAAACCTGAGCTGGCCTCATATTACTCCCTTCCTGCTGTTAGCAAGTTTTGAAGGGTTTTTACGAACATGTTCTGGTGTGGAATTTAAATGTACTCATAACTTTTCCTATGGTAGCTCTTTTCAAATCATTTATTTTGTATGCGACTCTTGTCTCTAAAGGTGGTATTTCTGGTGGCTATCACCACGGCCAGGAATGTTAATGAGATCCAGGCTCTTTCCTCTGAGCCTTCCTCCCTGTTTCTTTTTGAAAAGGTCTTGTTTTGAGTTAGACCAAAAGTGGTTTCCAAAAGATCCACCTGCCTGTTTTTTCCCTTATCACCCATCAAAGGCAAAGGAGAGATTAAATTGGGTTTTCAGTTTGTGTTTTTCATACAAGAGTTTAGAAAAGATTTTGGTAATGTAGCACTGCTCCTCCTGCTCGACCTGTCGGCTGCCTTTGGTTTGGTGGACCACCAAATCCTGTGCCATCACCTGGCCGCGGCAGCTCACTTCTCCCCTGAAGCCAAATCCTGGATTTCCTCTTCCCTGTCTGACAGAAGTATGAGAGTCTTTTCAGCTATAGCCTTCGCCCCTCCTGGTCCTGTCACCTTCAGTGTCCCACAAGGATCATGTATCTCCCCCACTGTTTACTCTATCTTTATTAAGCCCATGTTTGATCTACTGGATGTCTCAGGGTCATCTTACACAAACTGTCGATGACACACAGATCCTCCTCCATCTCGGTGGAACCTACTCTTCTGACTTAATCGTCTTGCAGACAGTCTACCAAACTATACAAGCCTGGATGGCTTCTTCCTTTCTTTGCCTAAAGACAGAAATTCTTCTAGTCGGCATGCACAACTCAGTAATCTAGACTCGGCTTACAAGTCATTCCATATTGAGGGTAACACTATCCTAGTCTCCAACACTGCCATACCCTGAGCATGCAGCTAGACGCCACTCTGTCTCTAACAAGGCAGGCCAATGCCATTGCGTCCTCTGCGGCACATAACATTCCCGGTTATCACATCCAAAAACGGACACTTTCTACCTCTTATCGCTAAGATCGGAACAATCTTACTGGAGCTTCAGGAAACATCTTAAGACTCCTCTCTTTTCTCAGACTGCCGCCCTGGTTTAAGCGCACCATCGTTGGTTATGGATTGAAACTGCATTGCTTGGTTCTGTTTATGTTGTAACCAGTTGGATCAGGGCAGTGTCCAAGCAAATCCTGTCGAGATAGATTGTAATGTGTTTCAGAATGCTGCAAGCTGGCTGGGAATGTTGTGCCTGAATGTATTCGGCTAATGAATTCAAGACTTTCCAGATCAAAGACTCCCCCATCCAAGTCTAAGGAAAAGTAAAAACACTTGGGATATACCTGGAAGCATCATTGAGTGCAGATTTGCATGTTACCAACTTGAACAGAAACTGTCAGTACTACCTGTGACTTCTAAAACTTATCAGGCCTTACCTGAACAAAAATAACAGCGCAACCATTGCTAGGGCCACAATACTTGCTAGATTATACTAGCACGGTGCCAAACCATCCAAAATAATGCTGTAAGAATTGTTAGGAAGAAAGCCAGAAGGGAACATATTACAGCAGATACGAAAGCCCTTCACTGGCTAGCTCTTGAGGATAGGATCACCTTCAAAACCATGACCATGGTACATCGCTGCCTGTTTGGGCAAGCACCTGCCTACTTGAAGGAAAAGATCTGCCACTACACTCCGGGTCGCTCTTTAAGGTCAGAGGCATTGGGGCAGATTTCATGTCTTCCTCCCAAACGATTGAATGGGTTAGGCCAATCTTTTCCTGTAAAAGCAGCTCAGATTTGGAATGGATTACTGATGGATTTAAGACAAGAAAAGAACAACACAACCTTCAGGAAAGCACTGAAAACAAGCATCTTCAAATCATTTGACAAGTAGGAATTGAGGGAGCAAACCAATGTCCCGTTGAATGTGTTTGTATGTAAATTTGTGCGCCCTGATGCCTGTGAGCTTCGGCGCAATATTAATAAATTAAAATGTAATAAATACTCCCTGCACACTTTCTCAAAGCAATAGTGCTTGGACTCTTTTGGGACAAGATTCCTGTTTCAGCAGGATGGTGTTAAAACACTTCAGTGTACGTGATCTCTCGGTTTCTTTACTGATACTAGTCTACATAAGATGAGGAACCATTGGGAGAATGCAGTCCATTACAAACACACATTATTTACTTTGTTAATGTTCTTTCGAAGGGATTGTGTCCTCCGACGTATTCCTCATCTTAGATATATCCTTCCAGCTCTGCTGGCCTCGGAAAATTTTTTCTCCAGAGGGCGCTGCGCGTCGACGTCCCTCGAGTCGACCTTCGACAGCCGCCGTATCGACGCTCGACGTCATCCTGCCTATAAAGGCCGCGCGCAGCGTCCGTTGCTCAGTTCCGTTTTTCCGTGCTACTCGGTGCCTCGGAATACCGTTGCAGATAATCCTATTTACCTCGAGTTATTCGATCCGTACTCGAAGGCTTCCTCGTCGGAACAGACAACTCCTCGATCCGGCTTCAAAAAATGTCGAGATTGTGGGAAAAAGATGTCGTTGTCCGATCCTCACAGAAATTGTCTTTGGTGCTTGGGAGCCGAACACCATTGTTCAAAGTGCGAGGACTGTATGTCCATGACAGCTAAGGCCCTGAAGGAGCGTAGGGGGAAGCTGGAGAAAGGTAAGACTTTTAAAGCTTCTTCTTCGTCGACGAAGTCGAGACATTCGTCTCCTCGTCACCATTCGCGCTCCAGGTCTCGGAGTGGGTCTCATCACTCCTCGAGATCGAAGCACTCGAAGAGGAGACGTCGAAGATCCCCTTCTCCGTCTTCCTCTTCCTCTGTTTCGCCAAAAAGAATCCCTTGCCCCACGAAACATAGTTCCCGGGCTGAATGGGAGGAATTCAGAAAAAATATGATGAGCGTCTTCGAGAAAGCGGCCTCGACCCCCTCGAAGACTGCCGAGAGCGATGCTCTGGTCGAAAGACCCGAAGGTCAAAAACGCCGCGAGTCGCAGTACCCGGCAAAAGAAACCTCTCGAGCGCGTCTCGAACCCTCGAGTAGGACTATGACCTCCAAACCTTCCTCGAAGGTTCCGTCGACGCCGTCGACGAAGGTTCCGTCGAGGTCGATGTCTTCGACGCCGTTGTCGAAGGGACCTTCGACACACGGGTCTGTCGACTCGACGCCGGCCTCGACACCGGCGTCGACGCCGAGAAAAGTCACGGTGACCACACATCCAGTGACGATCCCCAGGCCCTCGACGTCGATATTGTCGAGTAGAATTCCAATTCTGTCGAGGTCCTCGAGGCCTCCACCTCTGTTTTCGACGCCGTGCTCGAAGCCTTAGACGTCGACGACATTGACGTTTTCGAGGCCAATAATGACAAGTTCGGCACCCTCTGCCTTGGAAATGGGATTTACTCCCTTTATGAGTTCAGAACAATTGAGAACTATATCCTCAATTTTAGAAGAGGGTGATTTGTCTGAACAAGACACATTTGAGTTACAGGGACCTGTAACCCCAGTTAGAGAGGAATTTTCCTCTGAAGAGCGCAGATTAAAGGATCTTCATGATTCTTTACATGAGGCAAGTGGGTTAGACACTTCCCCTGAGGTGGAGTTTGCTAAGCCAGACCCGGGGGAGCATGCTGAAACCCCCTACAGAGCCTTAATGGCCAGGATTACAGAGTTCATGGGGTGGTCTACACCTTCACAATCTTTCCAGCAAGATGACCTCACGGATATTCTTGACAAAGGCCCACAAGAGGATCCAGTGGTGCCCTTTCATAAAGCTCTTCAGAGAAAGATCATGACAAACTGGGAAACCCCAGATGTAATACCAGCAGTAAATAAAAAACTGTCTGCAAAGTACAGGGTATCTTCCACAGACCCAGAGTTCTTGTCTAAACATCCATCCCCAGAAAGTCTGGTGGTACAAGCAGCATCCTCTACCGATGTCAAGACGGCTTATCCTACAGTCCCACAGGACAGGGACGATAAAAAATATGATGCTATGGCGTTAAAGTCTGTTAATGCTACTTGCACCCTTGCTAGGTTCAGCCATACACTTTGGGAGTGTGCCTCTACAGCGGCTGACTGCATCCCGGAGGGAGAAGAAAGGGATGCGTTCCTGAATATTATACAGGACGGTAAAGACGCTATGTGCGAATCCCTCCAGACGGGCATTGATTCGGCTGACAGTATCAGCAGAGCAATGGCGGCAAGTACATCAACCAGGAGGTTCGCTTGGTTGAGAAAGTCGGGTTTTGCCCCAGATGTGCAAGCCAGGCTCTTGAACATGCCATTTGATGGCTCTTATTTGTTCGGGAAAAAGGCGGATGACAGTTTAGAAAAACTGCAAACTTCAAAAGCAACAGCAAAATCCCTAGGAGCTGCAATCCGTCAAACTCCTTTTCGTCCCACAGGAACCTCTGCGAGGGGCAAGTCCTTTCGCTTCTACTCCGCATTCGGAAGAGGTAGAGGACGACGGGCTCAAAGGGGTCAAAGAAGAACTACCCGAGGTGGACGGGGTAGATATTCTAAAGCCGCAGCAACAGCAGGTGCCTCTTTACCATCGGCATCTGCATCAGCCGCCCGTAACCACTATGAGGACTCCCCTCACAGGACACCTGTAGGAGGCAGGTTGACTCAACATCTGACGGTATGGCAGGCTATCACGTCAGATGCTTGGGCATTGGAAACAGTCGCCCAAGGTTCCTGCCTGCCTTTCCTACGTATACCTCAGAGTCATCCACCGGGGATCAGCTCTCAGAAAGCTCCAGATCCGCTCCTCTTGCAGGAAAGTTTGGACCTGCTAGAGAAAGGTGCCATAGAACCGGTACCTGTAGCGGAGAGGAACAAGGGCTGGTACTCCCCTTACTTTCTCATTCCGAAGAAAGACGGAGGACTGAGACCCATCTTGGACTTGCGAGAATTGAACAAATTCCTCAGGAAAGACAAATTCAAGATGGTCACTCTTTCTCAGATCCTCCAGGCCCTTCAGTTTCAGGACTGGTTGGTATCTCTGGACCTTCAGGACGCTTATTTCCATGTGCCTATGCATCTCAAACACAGGAAATACCTGAGGTTCGCAATTGGCAACTCTCACTATCAATTTCGAGTACTGCCATTTGGGCTGACCTCCGCCCGAGGGTCTTCACCAAGTTAATGTCGGTAGTGGCTGCAAGTCTAAGGAGGGAAGGGATTCACGTCTACCCCTACCTGGACGATTGGCTGATCAGGGCTGTTTCTCCGGAGCAAGCTCAGATCCAGCTAAATCACGTGTGCTACTCCCTTCACAAACTGGGCTTCTCCCTCAATTTAAAGAAGTCTCAAATGATACCATCGCAGAGACTCCAGTTCATAGGAGCGATCCTGGATACTTCCCTGGGAAAAGCCTCGCCACCAGAGGTGAGGGCTCAAGATATTCTACAGATGGTTACCAAGTTCCAACATGCCCAACGTCTCCCAGCCTTCGACTTTTTGAGGTTGCTAGGCCTTATGGCATCCTGCATTTTCCTTGTGCCAGAGGCTCGCCTGAGAATGAGATCCCTCCAGTGGGCACTGAGGACTCAGTGGTCACAATTCTCAGGGAGAATGACAGATCTTCTTCAGGTTCCCGGCAGGGTGGCCCGAGACCTTCAGTGGTGGGCCTGTCAGGAGAACATTCTGAAAGCAGAACAGTTTTGGCAACCCTGGCCGGAGATAACAGTAGTCACGGATGCCTCACTCACGGGGTGGGGAGCCCACACCAACGACTTGACCATCAGCGGTCGTTGGTCTCCATCGGAGTCCAGACTACACATCAACCTGTTAGAGCTGAGAGCCATCAGACTTGCGTTGAAGGCTTTCCTGCCAGCTGTACAAGGGAAGAACGTCCTGATAATGACGGACAACACGGTGGCCATGCATTACCTCAACAAAAGAGGAGGCGTAGGATCACTACCCCTGTGCAGAGAGGCGATGCAGCTCTGGTTTCGGGCAATCCAAGAAGGAATCTCTCTATCGGCAGTTCACCTAGCCGGAGAGAAGAACTTGACAGCGGACGCTCTGAGCAGGCAGAACACAGTCTCCCACGAGTGGGAGCTAGCTCAGGAAGTCCTTCAAGAGATCTTCGCCCTTTGGGGAACCCCTCAGGTATCTCTGTTCGCCACCAGCCTAAACGGGAAATGCGACCTGTTCTGCTCAAGGGAATTTCCTCCGAGAGGAGCTCTGGGAGACGCGTTCATAGTGGACTGGGAGTTTCCGCTTCTGTACGCGTTCCCACCGGTCCCTGTCATTCCTCCAAATGATCAGGAGGTTGAGAAGATTCAGGCGAACCATGATCCTAATTGCCCCCGATTGGGCCAGGAGAACGTGGTACCCGGACCTTGTAGACTTGTCCATCTGTCCTCCAATTCGACTTCCGCTCAGAGAGAACCTACTCTCACAGAAGGGAGGTCAGGTTCTCCATCCAGACATCAAAACCCTCAACCTTCACGCTTGGCTTCTGAACGGCTGAGGTACAAGGATTGGGACCTCCCTGATGATGTTATGGAGGTGTTGCTTTCGGCAAGGAGGCCAGCAACAAAGTCTTTATATCGCTGCAGTTGGAACAGATTTTGCAGCTGGTGTAGAGAACAGAATATCGACCCATTTTCATGTGGTACACCAATGGTTTTGTCCTTCCTACTATATTTGGCAAATTCAGGTCTTCAAGTTGGCACCATTAAGGGCTATCTCGCAGCGCTATCTATCTTTAAGCGTACTGCGGAGGAACCATCCTATTTCAAATTACCCTTGGTAATACAGTTTCTAAAGGGGTTAACCAATGTTTATCCCCCAAGACCATTCCAAGTTCCCCTATGGGATTTAAACTTAGTACTAACTTTCCTGATGGGTACACCTTTCGAACCTCTCCATTCTTGTTCGTTAAGATTCCTTACCCTTAAGACTGTTTTATTAATAGCACTTACATCTGCTAGAAGGGTGAGCGGATTACAAGCTCTTTCTTGTAAACCCCCTCATATAATCTTTCACAAAGACAAAGTTGTCCTGCAAGTGAAGCCTAATTTCCTCCCAAAGGTAGTTTCTGAATTCCATATCTCTCAGAAGATTACCCTACCATCTTTCTATCCTCCTCCTCACCCGGGGAAAGAGGAAGAGAGGTTACACAGACTAGACCCTAGGAGGGTTTTAAGTTTTTACATTAGTAGACTAGCCAGGATAAGACAGGCAGACCAGCTGTTTGTAGGTTACGCAGGTCACAAGCTGTGGTTACCAATAACTAAGCAGACCATTTCCAGATGGATCATTCTAGCCATTCTGGAATGTCATAAACTGGTAGGGAAAGAGCCACCTCAAAACCTTAGGGCTCATTCGACCAGAGGTATTGCAGCTTCATCGGCCCTCAAAAGAGGCGTGCCGATTAAAGACATATGTGCGGCCGCTACATGGTCGTCTGTCCATACCTTTACACGTTTTTACAATCTGGATTCCTCCTCTAGTCAAGAGACTAGGTTTGGAAGGGCTGTACTGCATTCTATTCATCAATAGAAGACACCGTGAAGTCAGTACTCCCTCCTCCGAATATAGAATACTGCTATGGGAGCCTATCTAAGATGAGGAATACGTCGGAGGACACAATCCCTTCGAAGAACAAGTTACTTCTTACCTTGTAACGTTCTTTCGACGGGATGTTCGTCCGACGTATTCCTCATCGACCCTCCCATCCATCCCCGCAGTTCTACTTCCCTTGTTGTTGCAGCTTACGCTCCTTCAGGGTGATTAGTCTAGTTCAGACAGTAATACTGTGGGCTACAAAATGGAACTGAGCAACGGACGCTGCGCGCGGCCTTTATAGGCAGGATGACGTCAAGCGTCGATACGGCGGCTGTCGAAGGACATCGACTCGAGGGACGTCGACGCGCAGCGCCCTCTGGAGAAAAAATTTTCCGAGGCCAGCAGAGCTGGAAGGATATATCTAAGATGAGGAATACGTCGGAGGAACATCCCGTCGAAAGAACGTTACAAGGTAAGAAGTAACTTGTTCTTCTGTTGAGGTCTTCTTTCACAGATTGCTCCTAGCCCTCACATCCTGCCCCACTTGATTGTGAACTTGTCCTTTCGGTTCTATGCTTCTTTGGCTGCTTGTGGGTGAGAGGGGTGGAACTGAGGTCATGGGGCGCAGTCTGCTCCATATACAGTGGCAGTGGTGTCACTTTCGGAGCTGTGGAGTTGATGGCGCCAACAGGTAGCCCCTGCTGGGGGAAATGTTTTCCCAAGACAGCTGATGCTGCAACTCAATTATTTGGGAATAGAATCCCCTAGAAAGAACATTACCAAAAGTATGTTATTTCTTCTACGGTACACACTTTGGGTGCCAGTCGCTGTAAACTTGTAACCCAATTGTTATATTCGGATAGAGTTATGATAGCACATTACTGTAGATCCCATCTGGTTCTGGGGATTGGGGAATGGTGGTTGCGGCTATTGAACATTATGGCAGTGGATACAATTGTAACTTCACTTTACAATGACACACCAAAATATTGTAAACTATGGTCTCCTTTTATTTCATAATCAAATTATTTCCTTCAGATTAATCACCAACTAAAATGGTATACACATGTTTTTATTCTTTTGATGGGGTAGGATTGAAGATAAATATTATAGCAGGTATAGATGGACCTGTTAAAGAATTTAAATAACAAATGTGATTATTTTTAAATGATCAAAACTCTCTGAGAGGGTCCTCTCTATATTATCATAGTTATATGGAATAGGTTCAGTTGACGTGGGTTAATAATTTAGCTTGTGTGATGCTATTTCATCCTAATTTCAAGACTTTTCTGGATATGCACCTTTAAAGATCTAATTTGTCTTTGAAGTTCGGTTTGATGTTCATGACACCAGTATATCATATATATGGATTATTTTTTATTTTTGTTTATAAACCTGTATTTTATTGTTTGTGCATTAAGTTCTTGTCTTTATAAAAAAAAATATTGATTGGAAAAAAAAACAATGTTTTCCCTTTAATGTTCCTCTTAAGATACCTCTACCATGGGACCAGCAACCCTAATCTGGCTTTTGAGAGTTCCAAGATTCTCTGCTACATCTCTTGCAATGTCAACATCCAGCTGAAGCTTGTGGGAGACTTTACACGGGATCAGGTATTCTTGCTAGTTTGTCTTGTTCTAGTTTTGCTGTTACCAGACCTTGCCACTCTGCTGTTGCTGCCTTCTGACAAGGAGAATCCTGGTCAAACTGCAGACCTTGTGCTGGTTAACTATAGATGCTGTTTGTGCTAGAGGTGTTCTGTGCATCCTCCAACATCAGGGTAATTGTCACCAAGGCTTTCGGGCTGTTCCAGCAAAGTCCGTCCAAGTGATCCATTTTTAAACAAATCTGATGTATAGAATGGAACAGTTAAATCGCTGTACTAGACTGTCAGTGTTATCCGATATCCACTCTGCTACTGAACTCTCAGTGCTGTAGGCAACAGTGAGAACAATTGTACCCAATGGCCCCAACTAAACTAGGGTAGTTGTCTTGCATGGAGTTTAAGGGGTCTTACAGATGGCCTCAAGAACATACCAACTCTCGAGCTAGTTTTAAGGGGTTTTGTTCTCTAAGATATTGAAAAGGAGCTGGCAAAGCGCCATCCCTCTCTCGTCTTTGACGGGTAGTCCCCACCCTATCCCTCAACCACTGCATGTTCAGTAGAAATCGGTAACCCATACTATCTAAGCACTGACTGGCTGGTCATGATGGGCTAAAGTCGTACGCCCTTTCCCTCCGCCTGGGAACAATCTAGGTGTAATCCTAATTGAGGTCCCACAATACAATTAGTACAAGCATAGGTGCATTACATTGTCGGTTCCCACTAGATCCTTCCTTTCAGGCCCTTGTATCCCTTGACTAATCTAACATTCTGCTTCCTTCCACTTACCTCTATTTGCTCATACCACTCTCCTTTTGTCTGTCTCTTAGGAAAGTTGTTCTTTTTGCTGCTTACCTCCCATAGACCTCTGAGACAACCTATCTTTTTGCTTTTGTTTGCTGGCTGACCTGACTTTTAGTAGCTCTCCTCTTTACTTGCCTTGCTATTTGCCCACTCTTATGGGGAAACTGATCAGTCTCAAAGATAATCCGTACTAGGAGACTATGTAGTGAGGAGCCAGGAATGAGTCTCGGACACAAGGGAGTCATGGTTTTGGTCAAAGACCTTTATTAATATAAAAGAGGGTGGGGAAATGCCTCTTGACTCTTAGAGGTGTGTCCCTACCTAAAACCAAAACTAAGTCTGTCAATGGCGGAATGACCAAAGCAAAACCACCCTGTGTCCAAAGTACTATTCTGAAACTCACATTCTAACAAAATTACCATACGGTGAAAAGGGTAATGTCTTTGGTTTGAGTGGTGTATAGATGTTCAAAAGAGTTCCGTGTTCCAGAGGGTGGTTCCCTTCCCCTGGATTTCTCTTCAGTCTGTTCCATATTCAAGTTTATCAGTTCCTTAGGTTTCTCTTGATCAACAATACAACTGGTATTCAAAACAACGTGGCTGTTAGTCTGCATTCTGTTAGGATACCTGATGTACTCCACTACCAATTTCTTTTCTATCCTCTTGAATATATTTCCACAGACTTTTTCTGGTCCTGATGTATATTTATCAGAACTTCCTTGAATACTGTACAATACACACTGCTCAACTTGATGTCCGGTATGCTTTCCTGCCAGGGCATTCTCTCATGAATATGCTTGCGACTTGCATCTACCTGGTGTACTCTCCTGCGAGGGCTTTGCTTATGTCAACATGCTTTCAACTTAAACTTGATTTACTTTGTGGTAGTTTTCTGATGTGCGCCAACTAATACATTCTTAATAAAGTAAAACCACATCGCATTTTCCAGTCAACAAAGTTGAAAAATATTTTATTTTTATTTTCTTTTTACAAATTACTTTCTCAAAAGTATACTATTGACATAGCTTTTCTTTAAAACCTGCATTTAGCTCCTCATAACTCAAAAGTATGATTTAGACATTTGTTTGTTTTCATAAATGTCTTATGTCTCTCCTCTTCTCCTCTTAACTCAAAAATGTTTGCCATTAAATGGTTTTTTAAAGTTCATATCTCCTCTCAACACGTGTTTCACCATGTGTTTGACATGGATCTTCAGGAGGGAATCCTTTCCTTGTTTCCATGCAGTTATTTATGTTCTATTGGTCAGGTTATATTCTTTATACTTTTATCTCCATTGCTGTTAATTGTCACAGCTGACTGAAATCCTTCTTTTTTGAGAGATGCAATTGCCTCCTTAGACGCTGATCCGCAATCTGCTTTCAACTTGCATCTACTTGGTGTATACTCCCCTGACAGAGCTTTTCCTATGTAGGCCCTGCAATCTTATCATAAGTGTTCTTGGCCTTTTAATCTGCCTGGTATACTCTCCTGCCAGGGCTTCTCTCATAAGTGTACTGCATACACTCACAAACTTCAATCTCTTAATCTTATTCTGCTTTGCCCCTTTAAGGTATATTCATTTGTTTGATCTCATATATATATTCCATTCGTGTTAGTTTTTGGCAGTGCTGCCTAAAGGCCCTGTTGTCACCTCTTCCCTCGGGTGGACATCCTAGTTCTTGCTGACATATGTGATTTCTCTCATGGCAAGCCAGCGATGGTCCCTCAGGGTTTCGTTTCTTCTCGCCTCTTCGGCTTCTCTGCTTCTGTCTCTCACGGCTTCCGTGCCCTTGCTTCGCGTCCCTCTGGGCTTCGGTGGCATGGAGGCTGTCTTTCAGTACCTGCGAACGCCCAGAAGCCTTACGTTCGCTTCTGGTGTTCTTGCAGCATACTCCCGCTTGCAGTCTGCTCCTTTATTCCTTCTTGGTGCTCTGGTTGGCTCCACGGACACTGCTCCAGCCGCACGGTTCCTCGGTCAGCACCGTGAGAAGCAGCGTTCTCCAGCCAGTCCCTTTGAGCGCTTGGATTTAAATCTTCCGTGATCATATTTGTTCCTGTAACAACTAGAGCACAGTGTGCGCTCCTGGCTTCCAGTAATCTTCATTACTCGGCTCATCTTTTTAGTCACAGTACCTTCGTCTTTAGCGCAATGGTAGTTTGTTTCTGATGTTTTGTTTGCTTAGTCTGAAAAGATGTTTTCAGTGATCTTAAAAGGCAAGTCAGTTTTGAGGAATTGTATGCAGAGTTCGAAAATCTGTTTAAAGAAATCTTGAAAGGTAAGTCTGATTTGAAGGACTTGTATACAGATACTTGTGAAAGTATTTCCAGTACCCTTACTAGGTCGGTGAGGGGAGGTATGACAATATGCCATTAAGGCATGGTGAATGGCAGGGGTATCATCAAAAGAAAAAGTGGGAGACCATGTCTCGTCTGATGATGTCAGGACACCCTTCCGAGGGCTGCCCTCCCCTCCCCCATGTAATCCTCCCTCATCTATCCAACCCCAGGGTCAGGATCAGGTAGGGGCTGCTGTGAACTGGCAACATGGGGAGAGGCCAACGCCGAGAAATGAGTGATGACACCATCGGATTGATCACATGGTCTTCCTTAGTGGATTTTTAAAGCTGCACACTTCACGTTTAAGTGAAGTGTGGTTAGGATATTTAGTATCCTAATAATCCGTCCTTTTGTAGCTTTGTAGTTGCAATTACAGTGTGTCCAGATTGGGCTGGTGGAAGTGTTTATTTTTCTACAGTGTTTTTAACTTTTTACTCATGCACTGTGGAATGTGATTGCATAATGCCATAAAGAATACCACATACTCATACACATCCCTTGGCTATTTTGTACTTTGGCCTTATTCCTCCGCTTTCATCTTTGAAATTTCCGTAAATGGAAAGTCCTTTCCCGGGAAAAGTTGCTGCTTTCCCAGGCAAAGTGGCAGTCTTTTTGAATTGCTGGATTGGTGGGCCGGCTGTTCTGTCTGGAATCCATGCACATACAAGCCAAAGTATGTCTGTTGCTGGGTATAATGTGTAGCCTGCGGCCATGATCAGACAGCCCCTGGCAGTTTGAATGGTGCTGATTCTTACCATAGCGACTCCAGTCCAAATAAAAGGACTACTCCTGCCGCCATTCTTCAGATAATCTTTGGAACCAAGACCCCTACAAAGAAGTACACCCCAGGGAAGACCGGAGGACGACTCTGGCAGCTGGCCAGCATTGACTCCAGCCAAGTCTTAGTGAAACCCTGCTCTGCTGTCCTGCTCTCAAGAATGCCTTTGTTGGTGCTTTGACCCATGGACTGGTGAGATCACACCCGTCACAACCTCTGCTCACAGATGTTTGCCTGCTGATCCTTCGGAAGTGTCCCTGGGCCACCCAGTGGACCGACAAGCTCTTTCCTGAGCTACCTCTCTGCAGCTGTTGCGAGTGCATCCATGGAACTTCGTGTATCTTCAGCATGTGTAACCAGATTGCTCTTGCAGTTTCAGCTTCCCGCACTAAAGAGAAGCTGTGCAGGGCCTGGTACTTGGTTCTTCATACGAAGATCGCCTGTCACCGCCTGACAGTGGTGACTCCTGCCGAATCCCATCTTCTTCGTGTCCTGAAGGTTGACACTTGCGTGGAGTTCTGCATCTTATCGTGGAAAGGATGCCTAGCTGTCCAGTCTTCAGAATCTTGTCAGATGAGCCTTAACCGATAGCATATACATCCTTCAGTGTTTAATCTCCCATCCTGTCTCGTCACCAACCGTCACTCCTGAAACCTTGGAATGACATGGGGTTCCCGGCAGCTACCTTTCTATAGCTATCCTTGGTGTAACCTATGCCAGCTCAATACAACTACACAGACCCAATTCAGAAGCCGAAAGTGAACTCTGCACTCGGGTGGACCACTCTTGACAGGACACAGCACAGAAGTCGGCCCATTGGATCTTGTAACCGTAAGAGAGGTAAGTTAGCATACCTATTCCGAAGCCCCGCATAGGGTGTCATGGGCGTAAAGTCCTCATCTATCTCTCTCTTCTCTGACTTAAGATCAATGGTGTTCTGGTCAAGGATCCCCCCATGTATGTTGGGGACTGGGCGAGAAACCTATCAGAACTTTGGAACATTTACCTGCAGCCTGTGGTTATTGGGGTAGCTATTGTCGCAATCCAGTACTAATCTCACCTGAACAGTATCTGGTGATTTGTGGGGACTAGGCCTCATTCTCACACTCCTGATAAGCCTTACTGCTCTGCTACACTACATTGTCACAGTTTGGCTACACTGCAGTGTCTTTCCTTCTCACAATAATAGGTTGGCCTCCCTGAATCCTCCCCATTTCTGATTTTGAATATCCATCTGAACACCCTCTCACACAGGGGTGTTGCTAGGTCTGGAAAAGATCTGGGGCTACACTAATGTTGGGACTGCTGGGACTCAGGGCTAGCTATCCTTTTGGTTGTAGTCCCTGAGCTTCTATCCGGGGCTACAACTGAAAGACCCGGGGCTATAGCCCCCCAGTCTCCCTCTAGCCAACACCTCTGCTTTCACACATCCCTCCGATGTTCTCTCTGCTCCTTCTCTCTACCACTAGTGTCTTCTCTCGACACTACTCTCCTCTTCACACTGCTACTACTATTCTCCCCTCTGCAATGTTACTGTTGATCTCCCGCTACACCACTACTCTCCCCTCTCCATTATTTATATTCTTCACTACACCCACATCTTCTCCCTCATTCACCCTCCTTTAACTCTCTCACATTACGCTCATTATCACTCTCAACTCCATTTATTCTCACTCGCACAACTTGCGTACACTCGCACACAAGTACCCCTTCCTCCCGCCAACCAATACCTCCCCTTGCACACGGTTTGGGAGTTTTACTGAAGTCCATCTATGGTAGGACTAGAGAAGACTCCCTCTTGGATGCACATGGCTCTAATTCTCAGGTTTGACCTGAACTACCCAAAAGGTATGGTAGCAATGGCTGAGCAGCCAGGTAAGTACAAAGACCTCAGGGCACGCCTATAGTCCAAAATACACTTATTCACAGTAGTTTTTATTAAAATATTGTTATTTATTCTAAACACTAAGGCAGCTAACACAGTATTAGAATTACAGTTAAGTAACCTGTTCACATGTATATACAGTAAGGCTGTTGTTAAGCATTACTCTGGTCAATGGTATACTCTTAGATGATATACAGTTAAGTAGTTCTAGTCGCATTCAAGTTTCGCAAACCATTTCTTATAACCAACATTTAAAGTAAGCAACTGCAAGTACTTTTAGGGAACCTATACTTTAGAAAGTTCAGCCTTATCTGGAAATGATTGTCTCAAAGTCAGTGAGGAGGGCTGCTTGGCAGAAGAACAAAGAAAGGCAGACACTGTAAAAGTTGCCTAAATAGCAGGTTTCTTCTATATTGCAGGTAGGTAAACTGTTGAGTTAAAAGGTGGTTCAGCGAGGTCTGGCCAGACCCCCTTGAGGATTGTAGACGAATGTCCTTAGGCCTGGGAGATCACAGTTGGGTTGTCCACCCACCTTGTGTTGCAGAAAGCTCAGGAGGAGTCTGATTAAACACAGCAAGCACCCAGGTGAGTACCTAAGAGTGGGACAGTACCTTTTCATGAAGTAAGAAGACTGTGCCACCGGTGGGTGCCCAGGCGACAGCAGCTCTTGTTAGGATTCTTGTTCTGGAGGATGAAGAAGGATGGCAGGACCAGACAGTCAGCTTCTTGCGATAGGACGCCCAGCAGACAATCTTCATGATACTGGCTCATTTGGCCTCGACACAGGTTTTAGTTCAGAGACAGTTGTCACACAGCAGGCTTTTCTCTATTTCTCAGTCCCTGACTTAGATGGGAGGTGTCTCAGAGTGGGTTAGAGTCACTGTAGGTCAAGCAGGATGCTCATGAAGTTCCAGCCAAAGCTGCGCTTCAGGAGACAATAACACAGCAAATTGGTTCAGGTCCCAGGGTATTGGGGAATTGCAGCCCAGGACGTTCTCGGCTCTTCAAGGGATGGCTCAAAATGCAGATGGTCTCAAGACTGGTTGTTCCCACAAGTCCAGGGAAGAAAGTTGTCCGGTCTGGATCTTCCCTGTCGATCAGAAGGAGGTTGGAGCAGCAGTCACTCAGCAGTCACTGGTGGTCGCTGAAGGTGACTACAGACGTCCTTCTTTTTCTTCTTTTTTCCTCCTCTCCCTCCTCTTCCTCTTCCTCTTCTTCCTCTTCTTCTTCCTCGTCCTCCTCGTCCTCGTCGTATTCCTCCTCAAATTCTTCCTCTTCTCCTTCCTCAGATTCTTCGTTCGGCTCCAGGACCCTCGGATTTATGCAGGAACCCAGACAATCCGCAGTCATGCCACATTTTAACTTTGGGTGGTGGCTGTCCCAACGGGACAGCCAGCCTCCCAGTCATAACTGTATTCAAGCAGACATATGGGAGAACCAAGACCTGCAGAGTTTGTGTATACTCACAGCTTCCTGTCTTCCCTGACACTGGCGCCCTCGTGCGGGCTGCCCTAAGGGAACCTGGCAAAGACCAAAGAGTGAGCGGGATCTCCCTCTGACCCAGAACAGTAGAGAAGGCCCAAGAAAAAGGACCAGTCATCAAGAGCTGGCAAAAAAAGCCCAGCACCATTTTAGTATGATCGTGACCCATGTGTCCCTTACCGCAGCTACGTCAGCAGCTTGCATGTACATTTCACTAAAATCTGTAGGAAATATCCACTGCCACCAGCCTCTCAGATAAACCTGTCACTGTAACTAGAAAGTTACAGGAGAAGTGGGGAAAAAGGGATACATTGTGTCCCTTCAGGACGCCACTTAATGTGGGGTGTGCCGATTCCACAAAATAATAGTA
The DNA here is from genome assembly GCF_040938575.1 of Ambystoma mexicanum. NCBI lineage: Eukaryota > Metazoa > Chordata > Amphibia > Caudata > Ambystomatidae > Ambystoma > Ambystoma mexicanum. Next base: position 492,348,365 of record NC_090936.1, on the reverse strand, counting down.
AGGTAGAATACAAAGTATCCCCACATCCATTCAAACAGTAGTTATCACACGGAAAATACAAAGGGCTGCTCAAAGTGCTCACAGCAACTCTGAACAGAAAGTGCTGTGTGCTGCAATAATACATTGCAGATGCCTTTAAAAGGTGAAGGAAAGCATTGCTCCAAAAAGATAAAACCAAAAGTGTTGAAAAAGTTTCCTAGAGATGGAGTAAAAGACTTTCTGGGTACGGGGTAAATGTTCCCACTCAAAAGGAGAACTGATAAATCCAAGATTCCAGCAAAATGTGCTTGGGGACTCGCAAGTAGGGAGAATATTGCACACAAATGAAATTCTATCCAACACACACTACTTCAGCAATCCTTCTCCACGCATCTCTGCACCATCCTGCCTTCACTCCCTTGACCTCACCCAAACAACCTTCCTGTTTTCATCCTCCCTTCCTCCTCCATTGGTTCTCTCCTTCAGCTGCTTGCCAGGTCCAACTGTTGACCTTCCTTTCCCCATGGGAGGTGTTGGAGCCAAGCATACACATGAAGGGGATGTGGGGTGTTGGGCCCCGCCACCTTCTGCTACCCTGGTCCGCATGCATTTGAAAATAGCAGCCTGCTGAAACGATCACCAGTGTCCCAGTTTCTTTTGGATCGATCAGAAGTGTCTGAAATGCCAGTTTGATATGGGGACCTCTCTGCAGTCCTGTCTAACGTAAGAATGCAGTTGCAATTTGTATTGCACTCTGTATCCGGGTTGCCATCTTGATGTGCAGACCACCCATCGGTTCTGCTGCAGGTGAGAAGAACTGTCATTGTTCATGTTCCGTAGAGGGCCAGGATTGTTGGTTTGCTGTGTGGCTGGCGTTTGATTCCTGCTGTTCCTTACGGTCTCTAGCTTGGTGGGTTGCTAGCTCTCTCGTCCTTTGAAATGCAATCTGGATGATTATTTAGTCCTAGGGGACACACAAAGAAAACTGGCCAGCATAATGCAGTACAGGTATGACTCAAGAAATGTTGGTACTTATTTCAGTCATGCAGGAACAGGTAGAAGGGACAGACTGGGGTTCACCCAACTCCCACACTGAACTCTGGTGCAGGACCGTCTCTGGTAAAGACCCTAGTAGGCCTCCCACCCCAAGTTAAAAGGGGGTCCCTGTCCCCTCTCAACATTGTCATATCCTTGACCCTGTTGCAGGGGCTAGATGGCTTACCTTTTTTGATGTCCTCCTGTTCATTCCAACTGCAGGAAAGTCCTTGCTTGCGACTACCTGGTGTGGTAGATCAGAATCTGGGGATGGACAAGAAGTCATTGTATTGTACTTTCCTTTATTCTCTATCACAAACCTATGCTGTCCCTGGGTCTAAAATTCTTAGCACTATTCTGCAAAATAACTGTTAAAGGAAGGACTTCTGTCGCTAGCACTACAAAAGAAAACATGGAAAACAAACAGATACATATAGGTCCTTGGCTGAATGGTGGATTGTTGCTTGCCATTACCCTGGTATATCTCTCTCTCTCTCTCAATGGGTCTCCTGACACTCGATGCACAGTCAGTATGTGGAATGTCTTTTCAAACGTTCTCTCTCCTGTGAGGGGTCAGAAATGCGAGGCGGACAACTTTTGGATGATTTTTCAACATACATCATTTCATTAAATCATAAATGTTATCAAACGCCTCACTATCCCTACTCCGATGAGGATTTCCCTGCCTATCAAAACTAAAGGAAAAACACTCTAACATATCTGGCCCTCACACTTAAACATCAAATACGTAAAGACATTTCGAGGGGATTGGGTCCTCCGACGTATTCCATATCTATGACATGTAATCACCACAGCTGTGCTGCTTCGGAAACGTTTTTCGGCGCCTGCGTCGATGACGTTGATGCGCCGTCGAGGACCTCCTCCGACGTCATCCGATGTGATAAGTAGGACATACGATGCCCGTAGCCTCAGTTCCGTTTTTTCCGCGAACGTGTTGCTTTGTGAATCTCGGTTAACGCCTCGACTCTTTGGAGTTCTGTTCTTCTCGGTTCTTCGAACCTGTTCGTTTTTGTGAAAATCCTTTGTGGGAAGATGTCTTCTACTTCGTCTTCGACCCCGCGTCCGGGCTTCAAGAAGTGCGGGGAGTGTGGGTCCAAGATGTCGGTGACGGACTCGCACAACGCCTGCCTCTGGTGCCTCGGGGAGGCCCACGACACGGATGACTATCGACTGCCAGTCGCTCACGTCCAAAGCCTTACGCGAACGTAAGAAGTTGTCTGTAGGTCGGGTGTCCAAGCCCCGGAAGTCGAGGTCTGCGGGGCTTTCGACGGATGAGTCGAGGGGTGACTCTCCGTGTCATCGTCGGAAGTCTCCTGGGCCTCCTTCTAGGAGTCGGTCTCGCCACTCCTCAGCCTCTTCGAGGCATTCTCGGAAGCGCCGACACCGGTCGTCTTCCAGGTCCGCTTCGGAGGACTCTGCCCGCACGTCGCTTACCCCACCAGCTGTGCGACGCCGGAGGAATGGGCTTCCTTCGGGAAGAAAATGCTTGCGATTCTTGAGTCGCAGGGTACTAAGCCGTCCGCGCCCCCGAGTGGGGTTGGTCGAGAGAAACCGCTCGCAAGAGTGGTCGGCACGAGTCACGGGAGAGGTCCCGTTCGGACAAGGAGACTCGTTCTCGACGTACCCGCTCCAGGTCCCGGTCCTCGACGCGTTTGAGACCGTTTGCACCTGTGAGGTCTTTGAGGAAGACATCGACGGCTGAGGCGTCGACAGGCTTTCTCGAGGCTCCGGCTCCGAGGAAGTCGTCGACGCTCAGGTCTTCGAAGGACACGCTCGGAGCTCCGGCTTCGAGATCTGTGTCGATGCCGCCGATGCTGGCGGTGCAGCATCTGACGTCGACGCCGATTTCCTCGGCGCCGATGCCTGTTCTCTCGACGCCGGCGCCGATTCGCTCGACGCCATCGACACCTTTTGTGTCGGAGGTACCCCGTGGCACGGAGGAACCCCCTAGGAAGGCTCTGGTTAAGAGCAAGCACTCTCGGGTGCCTTCTTTTCGCCACCTGGAATATATTTCAGTTGCGGATGAGGATTCTGATGGCCTGGTTCCTAGTCAGGTTCCAGATGATATTGTCTCGGTCCATAGTCAGTTTGACGATTTGAGGCAGTCACTGCATGCCAGTGGACTGGACACCTCTCCGGAGGTGGAGTTTTGTAGGCCTGAGCCTGGCTCTCATGCCGATTCCTCGTACCGGCATCTTATGGCTAGGGTTTCTGAGTACTTGGGATGGTCTGCTCCCCCAGGGGAGTTTGTGCAGGATGATCTAACGGACATCCTTGATGTTGGTCCCCCAACTGACCCGGTACTGCCGTTCCATATGGCTTTACAGAGAAGGGTGGCGGCGGCTTGGACTGCTCCGGAGAGTCTCCCGGCGGTGGGCAGATCCTTATCGCGAAAATACCGTCCAGCCAGTAGCGACCCCTGCTACTTGACCAGGCACCCCACTCCGGAGAGTTTGGTGGTGCAGGCGGCCACGGCCCCGGCAAAGCAGGCTTCGTACCCTACCATCCCTCCTGATGGGGACGACAAACGTTTTGATGGCTGGGCGAAGAAAGTGTTTTCTTCTGGTGGTATGGCGCTTCAGGCGGCCAACTCCATTTGTGCCTTGTCTCGTTTCACACGCACTTTGTGGAACTGTGTTGCGTTAGCGGCTGAACATGTTCCCGAAGGGGACGAACGGGATGGTTTCCTTGCTATGGTCCAGGATGCCATGTGTGAGTCCGTTCAGTCGGGTTTGGACTTAGCTGAATGTGTCAGTAGGTCCATGGCGGCGAGCACCGTGATACGCAGGTTTGCGTGGTTGCGGAAGTCGGGGTTTGCTCCTGATGTGCAGTCCCTGCTCCTCAACATGCCCTTTGACGGTGAACACCTTTTTGGCAGCAAGGCTGACAAGATTCTTGAGAGGTTGCAGACCTCAAATGCTGCAGCGAAGTCGTTGGGCGCTGCAGTTCGCCAACCTCCGCCTTTTCGTCCTAGGGGACAGCAGTGGAAGGGTGGTTCCTTTCGCTATTACTCGTCCTTCAGTAAAGCGAGAGGAGCCTGGCAGTCAGAGGCCAACGCAGGGGTACCAGAGGTGGACGATAGGGTACCCGTGGTGCCAAGGCCGCTCGGGCAGTTGCCTCTTTGCCCTCAGGTAACGCCGCAGCCGCTCCCACTCAGTCATGAGGCCATGTCCCATGGTTCGGCGGTTGGGGGAAGGCTGTCGCAGCATCTTGTAGAGTGGCAAGCCATTACTTCAGATGTGTTGGTTCTGGAGATCATAACCCACGGCTACTGTCTTCCCTTTCGGCACAGGCCTTTCGACAATCCACCGGGGAACCTCTTTTTGCAGAGTCCGGATCCGCTCCTTGCGCAGGAAATTCAAGCCCTGCTGGAGAAAGGCGCCATAGAACTGGTGCCTGTAGCGGAGAGGAACAAGGGATGGTATTCCCATTATTTTTTGATTTCAAAGAAAGACTGGGGATTGAGACCCATCAGGGACTTGTGCGGTTTGAACAAACTCCTCAGGAAGGACAAGTTCAAGATGGTTACTCTCTCAAGTCCTCCAGGCCCTTCAGCTTCAGGACTGGTTGGTGTCACTCGACCTCAAGGATGCTTACTTCCATGTGCCGATCCATCCCAAGCACAAGCAGTACCTGAGGTTCGCGGTTGGCGACTCGCACTTTCAGTTTCGGGTCCTGCCGTTCGGATTGACCTCCGCCCCGAGGGTTTTCACCAAGCTCATGGTGGTGGTGGCAGCGCATCTCAGGCAAGGGGGGGATTCACGTCTACCCCTACCTGGACGACTGGTTGATCAGGGGGAGCTCTCCCGAGCAAGTCCTGGATCATCTGTCCGTCACCTTCCACTCCCTTCACAGGCTGGGCTTCTCCCTCAATTTAAAGAAGTCCCATTTGACGCCAACATAGCGGCTCCAGTACATCGGAGCAGTGCTCAACACTTCCCTGGGGCAGTGTTTTCCTCCCCAGGTGAGAGCTCTTCACATTCAGCAGATGGTGCACATGTTTCAGCATGCACAGACGCTCCCAGCGTTCGAGTTCTTGAGGTTGCTCGGCCTCATGGCATCTTGCATTCTTCTGGTGCCAGAGGCTCGCCTGCGGATGAGATCTTTGCAGTGGGTACTCAAGACGCAATGGTCGCAGTCCTCCGGCAGGATGTCAGACCCAGTTCAAGTGCCGCTCTCGGTTGCCCGGGACCTTCTGTGGTGGGCCGTCGAAGGCAACTTGATGAAGGGGGCTCCGTTTTGGCTTCCCTGGCCGGAGGTGACGATCGTGACGGATGCATCCCTCACGGGATGGGGAGCTCATGCCAACGGGCTGACAGTCAGCCGTCGTTGGTCTCCGTCGGAGTCCAGACTCCATATCAATCTGTTGGAGCTGAGGGCCGTCAGGCTAGCCCTGAAGGCTTTTCTGCCGACTGTGCGAGGAAAGAGTGTCCTGATCCTGACGGACAACACAGTGGCCATGCACTACCTCAACAAAAAGGGGGGGGGCAGGGTCACTTCCTCTGTGCAGGGAGGCGATGCAGCTCGAGTTCTGGGCCATCCAGCAGGAAGTTTCATTCTCGGCAGTTCATCTGGCCGGAGACGAAAACGTGACGGCGGACGCTCTGAGCAGGCAGAGCGCGATCTCTCACGAGTGGGAGTTGGCTCAGGAGATTCTCCTGGAGATCTTCGCCCTTTGGGGGACCCCTCAAGTGGATCTCTTCGCCTCCAGTGTCATCCGAAAGTGCGAAAGGTTTTGCTCGCGGGAATTTCCTCCAAAAGGAGCCTTAGGAGACGCGTTCGTGGTGGAATGGTCGTTCCCGATGCTGTACGCGTTTCCTCCAGTCCCCGTCATCCCGCAAGTGCTGCGGAGGTCACGGAAGTTGGGTTCCCAGATGATCCTCATTGCCCCGGCATGGGCTCGGAGGACGTGGTACCCGGACCTTCTCGACTTGTCCATCTGCCCTCCACGTCGTCTTCCCTACCGAGATGATCTGCTCTCACGGGAGGGGTGTCAGGTTCTCCAACCAGAGGTCAGATCCCTCAACCTGCACGCTTGGCCTCTGAAAGGTTGAGGTATAAGGATTGGGACCTCCCTGAAGACGTGATGGAGGTGTTGCTTTCGGCCCGAAGGCCAGCAACAAAGTCTCTGTACCGTTGCCGTAAGTTCTGCGACTGGTGCAGAGTTCAGAATGTGGATCCTTTCGCATGTGACATCCCCATGGTTCTGTCCTTTTTACTTTCTTTGGCCCACATGGGCTTGCAAGCGGGTACCATTAAAGGTTACCCGGCGGCGCTGTCCATCTTTAAGCGCTTGTCTGAAGAATGTTCTTATTTAAAATCCCTTTAATTTCACAGTTTCTGAAAGGGCTCACTAATGTGTTCCCTCCGTCACCTTTCCTGGTGCCCGGTTGGGATTTGAATCTTGTTCTTAAGTTTCTTATGGGTGCTCCGTTTGAGCCTTTACATTCTTGCCCTTTGAGGCTGTTAACTCTGAAAACTGTGTTTTTAGTTGTGGTTACTTCCGCTCGCAGAGTGAGTGAGTTACAGGCACTTTCAGTTAAGCCACCCTTCACTGTATTTCACAAGGACAGGGTTGTCCTTCGTGTTCGTCCTTCTTTTCTTCCGAAGGTAGTGACGGAATTTCAGTTGGCCCAGAAGGTGGTTCTTCCGGCATTCTATCCTCCTCCGCATCCTGGTGAGGAAGAGGAGAGGCTCCATAGGCTTGATCCTAGGAGAGCTTTAAGCTTTTATGTTTCACGCATGTCCCGGGTCAGAGTGGACGATCAACTCTTTATTGGTTACGCTGGAAAGCGTTTGGGGCAAGCTGTGACGAAACAGACTTTGTCTCGCTGGATTATTTTGGCCATCTCGTAATGTTACCGCTTGGCGGGTAAGGACCCACCGGCTGGCTTGCGGGCCCATTCTACCAGGGGTATGGCTGCATCTACTGCCCTGTAGAGGGGTGTTGCTATTCGCAACATCTGTGATGCAGCCACCTGGGCTTCAGTACATACATTTGTATGTCACTATTCCCTCGATTCCTTCCGAGGACAGGATCTGGCCTTTGGCAAGGCGGTCTTTTGCTCTGCTATTTGATCGGCTATTCTAAATTTTGATTCTAAATTCTTTCCCTCCTCCTTGCTCTGGTACTGCTTTGGGAGTCTGTCATAGATATGGAATACGTCGGAGGACCCAATCCCCTCGAAGAACAAGTTACTTTCTTATCTGGTAACGTTCTTTCGATGTGATGGTCCGACGACGTATTCCATATCGCTCCCACCCTGCCTTCCCCGCTGCAGAATTTCTTTTGCGATTGCAGCTTACGTTCTGCAAGGCTTTGTGTCTGACTGGCAGTTGACTAAAGTCACACGTTCTGGGGGAAAAAATTACAACTGAGGCTACGGGCGTCGTGCGTCCTACTTAACACATCGGATGACGTTGGACGTGTTCCTCGACGACGGCGCATCGACGTCATCGACGCAGGACGCAGACGCCGAAAAAAGTTTCCGAAGCAGCACAGCTGTGGTGATTACATGTCATGGATATGGAATACGTCGTCGGACCATTCCATCGAAAGAACGTTACCAGGTCAGAAAGTAACTTGTTCTTCTGATGCTTAGAATCAAATGCTGTGCATATAGTCTGATATCTAGTGGAAATCGCGGAGTATTGCATCTTTCTTTCGAAGATCGAAAGTTAAGTGGACATGGGCGTGACTGTAACACTATCCCTAACGTGTAGTGTACCCAAAATGCCTCGCGCGTCGAGGTCCCACCAGATTGAGTTGTTACGCCAGCCTAGTCGGTCGCTTATGCGGAGCTCGTAAGACTTTAAATTGCTAAAGTTTATTTCCACGGCCTGCGGTCATCTAGTCTCTTAGACGACTGCCGTTGACAAAATCTACATCTGCCCGACGACTGTCGACCGTGTGGCCTCATTCCTCCGGCCAGACCCTTACAGTAGGGAGCGTGGGGCCCTGGGTTTTATTCCTCTCTGAGAATGTATTTCTTTCAACCCTCTCTTTCTCTTCTTGGTCTGGCTGCTGCTACCCTCTGCTATGGAGAGGACTCTCTTTAAATGTTCCCCATTGTGTAATGGCCAGTTTCCTTGAAAGGACACCCATTGCCAATGCAATCGTTGTCTTCCTCGTGACCACGAGCGCTCATGCAAGGCCTGTAAGCTCTGTGGACTGAAAACGTTGAAAGATAGGCAGACTTAATGGTGGGCGGCCTATGCTATGCTGGCCGAAGGTCTTTTTCCCCCTTCTCCTCGGACAAATCCTTTGGCAGCCATGGCTCCGATTTGGAAGCCATCGACTTCTGTGCAGAGCCTGTGTGCTCCCAGATGCCTGTCCCAGGCACTGATAGACAGGCCAACGGCACGGTTATGGGGAAATCAAATTGGCAACAAGGGCAGCCACACACCACGTGTACACAAGCACACAACTTCTAAGGCCTCTTCAACAGAGTTGTCGAAGAAGCGCTCAACACCCGCAGTACCGTCGAAAGTTTCAGCGCCATCTGCTGAACCTCGCAGTTTGACGCCCTCCAAGCAACCGCATTCGCGGCATGCGACTGGGCATTCTTCTGGAACTGGCGTTCCCTCTAAAAAAAATCCTCTGTCACGACCCATCATCCAAGGGTGCACAATCGCCGAAGGATCCTGAGAGTTGCTGACTGCGGCTTCAGGTGCGTTGAAACCCTCTATACAGTCACTGAAACTTGGCGAAAGCCTTTGAGATCATTTCGGCAGCCAAGGAGTACAGGGGCACCCCCTCTCGTCGAGAAGACTATTCTGAAGCCTCCAACCCCCTCGCTAAGGCCTTATTAGGAAAGTGACCCACTTTTGAGGAACCCTTTCCTCTTTCTGACCATTCAGCTTTTTCTCTGTGGACTAGGGAAAGGTTTGAGCAATACATGGACAAAATGTCCTAGTTCATTGACTTTTCAGACCAGTATATTATACCCAAGAGACCTAGGGAAGTGGACTCTTGCCCCATGCCCTCCAAATTGCAGACTCCCACCTCTGCACAGGGACGCCAAGAAGACATCTTGCAAGTCCCAGATGATTCAAACCAGGTGTCCTCGTATGAAGAGGTTAACCCTTTTGAGCAGGACCCAGCTGATCAGGAGCAAGATTGGGACCAGGCGGAGGATCAGGGTCCTTGGCTTACAACGACGCATACTGTCGACCCAGGCACTATCTGTCTGGATCCCCCTGGTATACCTCCACAAAGAGTCGTCACCTGTGGACGACCAGATGTTGTTTAATTCCATTTTTAAAAAGAGCAGCTGACCATTTTAAAATTGCAACGCACGAAACCGCTCCAGACTCCTCAAGGAGAAGACTCCAGCTAGCCAAGCTATCCCTTTACTGAATTCTATAAGGAAGCGTGTGGCCCCTTCTTTGCTGTCCACATCTCTCACACGGGTGTCAACCCCCGAGTGGAGAAATTATTTCGCTCCTCGCCCTCAGACCCCCTCTACATCAGGGGTCATGCCACACCCGACTCCTTAGACCTTACGACCACTCGGGAAAGGGCCAGGGGTACTTCTGTCAGCAGAATCCCCTCCGGACAAAGACTGCAAGAAGCTTTACCCCGTTGGGGCAAGCGGGTCACCGCCTCTGCGGCCTACTCCACAAGGATTGCAAATAACACCACGCTACTGGCAAGTTAGTGATTTCCAGTGGGGGGCCTAGTGCAGGATGGTCTTCAGGATGTTCGAGGGCCCATCTGATAACTCCTGCCGGCGGTCGCGGCTGAAGGCAGACAAGTAACGCAAAACATAGTAAAGAACACTCTGGACTCTGCTGACACCGCTGGATGCACCCTCACGCAGGGTACTCTGCTTAAAGACATGCCTGGTTAAAAAAACTCTGAGTTCAAACCCGAAACTCGGGCCCATCTAATTAATTAGCCATTGGAGGATTCAAATCTTTTCAGGAAAGTGGTTGACTACGCCGTAGAAACAAGGAAAGAACACGAGACCCTGAAATCACTTGGCCAGATCACAGCTAAGCCCTTTCATCAGCGTGGAGGCTCTACTGCTCAGGAAATAATTCCTGGTCCTCCGGTCAAGGATCCTCTGGTAACTTCCAATACCAGCAAAGAAGCTCTTGTCGGGGCATGTGTAGAGGCAGAAACTCCACTTCTACAGGCTCCCTGGCCTTCACCTCAAAGTGACTCGCTGGTTCAGGTCCCCTCCCATGCTCAGGGGTCGCTCGTCTTCATTCATCCACGCCTGGGAGGGGATCACATCAGATCAGTGGGTACTAAAGACTGTTGCCCAGTGGTATTGTATCTATTTTCTCTGACCACATCGCTACCACCCACTGAGAAGCAGACGCCTGTCGCTAGAACACCTACGCATCCTGCTGGAAGAAGTTCAGGTCCAGCTGGAAAAGGGCGCCATCGAAGACGTTCCCCTTCTCCAGGTAAACAAGTGTACTTATTCCGTGTACTTCCTTGTACCCAAAAAGGATCTCATCATGTTCTCTGTTTTAGACCTGCACCCTGCAAACAAGTATGTCAAACCTCCTAAGTTCAGGATGACAACACTTCAGGAGGTAATCCCACTGCTGCAACAGGGGGATTACATGGCCACATTGCACGTGAAAGATGCATACATTCATATTTCAATGTTGCCAGCACACAGAAAGTACCTCAGGTTCGTGATGGAGGCAGTGTTCCCTCTAAGCTGTGCGCATGTGCGCTTGCCCAGCTTCCTTTTGGGTGCCGCTCAGAAGATTTTTAGCAGCGCACACAGACAATTTTCACCCATTAAGAAAACATTTAATAAGGCACAAGTCACAGCAATTACTTGACATTTTCTTTCTCTTAAAATAAGCAACAAGTCTTGATATTCTGCTCATTTGCATTACACTACTATGCAAGAGAGACTGTAAACACCCCAAATCCCTAACAGCAAAATACACACATAAGAGGTTAAAAACGAATATGAAAAACTGGCTCCATGAACAGAAGTATCTAACCAAGCTATTCCTGTACACATTAACCTCATAATGTTCCCTCCCCACCCATGACTCCTAAGCTTGATTCTACCACATTTTTACCATATGACTAACTTCTGCCCCAGAACACATTAAGATGGTACCGGACAACCTTGATTCTTCCTCTCTTGGCTCTGCGAAAGATTAGCAGATGTGTCCCTGCATCCACTTGTTTTATGTTTGTTGTAATATGAATAATATGAATAACATTCACATGCCAGAATTTCTATTACTCATTGTGCATTACAAAAAGCATCAACCATACAATACACTCGAACTACCTGCTCTAATATCGGATACTGACTGTAGGTAAGCAGGCTACCTGGATGTATAACCTTATCCCATACTTCCTCTTCTTTGTACATATGTCACACAAGTGTTTTGAAGCGGCCCCCTTGCAAGTTAACACATTATAAAACTCACATGAATTTGCCCTGTAAGGATTTTGAGAAAACAAATGTGATGCTCATTGTCTCCTACTGTTGCATTACTAACATTACCCTATACATGGAGAACAACATTGCAATATAATTTACTTATGGGTATGGACTATGCCTGGGATGGCTCGTCCATATTATCAGGGCACTGGATATTCAGACAGGGGAATGCTTTTCACACAATCTGCCTCGTTTCCAAGTGTTCAGAGTTCCTTTGGGCATAGACCTTCACACATTCTATGGTAACTCGCTGCTATACAAAAACGGTTTCATGAAGCACTGTGTAATCCTACACAATGATATCTTGTATGCGTTGCAAAAGAATTGCGTACATGCAGAGTCATGACATTCTTAAAATGCGCATAATATGTTGAGGCATTAAATATGCCTTGCTTGCAAAGTATTGTGGCTCTGCAAATATCCCAGTGAGTGTTTACTGCTACAATCCCTCACTTTTTACAGTGCTCTATCAACTAGTATTGGAGGCTAGCGCCGGGGCCGGCGAAGGGTATGGGTGGAAGAGCGCAGGTCATCACTCCTTGCGGGTGATGAACAAAGCAGCACATTTCAAAAACCAACTCAGACGTTTCGGCAGTACACTGAAGGAAATGTGTTGCTTGTTTGCCAAAGGATAGGACATTTTAGTACCCGTCTAGACAAAAGCTCCTTCTTTTTCTTTCTATGATCGGTGGCTGAGGGCTTTTCAATATAACCATGTGCCCTATGTGTATCGTCTCTAGCATCCCCCTGCATCTTATTTAACTGATAACAAAGAATTACAGAAGAGGGATCCATAGTTATAGAAGAAGGCACTCAATCAGTTGTATCTCTGATGAATTGATGCTATTAACTTAAAAGGCATATATATGTGACTTTCTTCAGCAGGGCTCTATAATAAACCTCAGTAAGGCACTTATTTAATTTTATCTAGGCTGTGGTGTGGAAGGATGGGCAAAACTATAGACTTTATTATGTGCCTTGTCATTTAACTTCTTACGTAGGGGGTATAAGCAGGTCTCTAATCAGATTTTGCTCCCTACTTGGAATCAAACGATTTTTCAGGAAGTCAAAAAGTAATTCGCTTTGCCAATAGGTATACTGTCTGCTTAATAAAAGATGTTCTACCCCTTAGAATTTCAGTTGAGATCAGGCGAGTAAAAATGGATGGTGTATATGTCTCTTAGCTGTAAGGCTGGTTTTATCAATACCCACAGGACACGTAATGTGGATAGTAAGCAAGGGTACAGGAATTTTCTATCATATTCTGAGGTGCAGTTATTCTGATGCAATAATCATCCTTATACACATGATTAGAAGCATGTTCTCCTGGCCCTTGAATTACTTCATTAAATTGGCACTTGAACTCCTATCAGTATGTTTTTTGACACATTGCTTTTAATTGCCATTAATTCATTGGCAAATGTATTCTGTCAGAATTTCTTGACAGCCACATATATTTGTGTTTTGTAGTACATATTAGTGATTTTCCAGTGGCATAAAACATTTGCAAGGTACTGTGGCAGATGTTGAAGACTTGGACTGGTTGATGAGTTTTCTGTTTAATCACATATGACATTTCATTTTAGCCTTTGTGTTTGGCAAACGTGTTGTAAGGTTTGTCAAGAATTGCAGTGGCTGGGAAGAGGAAATTCCTTTCCAAACTCTCTTCTGCGACAGTAGCTCACTAAATAAGCATGGTCACAAAGTGGCTTACCTCATTAGTCAGTTGCGCACATGGAAAATAATGTGCGCACAACAGCAAACCAGTTGCGCACATAGAGAAAAATATTTAGAGGGAACATTGGATGGAGGACACCACTATCAGTTCAAGGTTCCACCCTTCAGCATTTCATCAGCCCCAAGGGTGTTCACAAAGGTGCTGGTGGTAGTAGCGGTTCGCCTGTGTAGGCAGTCCATTCCAGTCTATCCTTACCTCGACAACTGGCTCATAACGGGCGATTTGTACGGAACATGCAAGACAAATACCCAGAGGACAGTATCTCTCATCTTCAACCTAGGATTCTCTATCACCGAGAAAAAATCCAGTCTAACCCCCCGCCAAGTCAAACATTTCTGGGGGCTCTAATTCGGACAGTAGACGGGCTTGTCTTCCCGTCCAACGAGAGGGTCCAAAACATGCTGTTCCGGATCCCTCACTATGTAGCCAGTCACCAAGTGACCATACACAAAGCCATGCGACTGAGGGGATGATGGCTTCCTGCGTCTACCTAGTTCCTCACGCTCGCCTGCGCCCCATGCAAGAGTGGCTCTCGAGCCAATGGTGTCAGGCCAGCGGGATGATTTAGTGGTTGTCTTGGCAGCCCTTGTTCAGTCTCTGCAGTGGTGGTCAAGGGAAAATCTTATGCAGGGGAACACCTTCACCACCCCCACAGTAGAATCCACTCTCGCCACAGACGCATCTCTGACATCAACCTGTTGGAACTATTAGCAGTGTTCAATGCCCTAAAGGCTTTCCAAACACACCTCTGGGGTAGAACCGTTCTAGTCCTCACGGACAGTACTACAACCATGTACTACTTAAACGGGGGCACTCACTCCCTAGGGCTGTCCAAACTGTCCCAGAACATGTGGAAGTGGGCACTTAAACACACCATGTTCCTTGTTAACATGTTCCAGGGGAACTCATTTGTCTGGCAGATATACCCAGCAGAGACATCCCCCTACTCCCCGATTCCCCTGCTCAAAAGAATAGTGCACAAGATTCACCAAGAATCAATTATGATAATCCTCGTGGCCTCTATTTGGGCCCGCCAACCTTGGTTCTCCCATTTCATGGCAATGTCAGTCTCCACTCCCAGGAAGCTGCCGTGCCCGTACAATATGCTGTCTCGAGATCGGGGAGAGACGCTACGCCCATGCCCTCAAACTCTCAATTTAGCAGCCTGGCTCCTGAGGTCATAGAGTTTGGGCACCTTCAGCTCCCTCAGAGAGGCACGTAAACCTACCACCAGACATTACTACTCCAGCAAATGGAAGCGCCTTATTTGGTGTAATGTCAAGGGCGTCAATCCTATTGATAGCTCACCTAAAGATATTGTCCTTTACCTAACCTACCTGTTAGATTCAGGACTGGTTTTTGATTTTCTTCAAGTCCACTTAGCCATGCTTTCGGCCTACACCGCGTCCCAGAGCAAGTTTTCATGGTGGGAAATTCCTGTAATTAAAGCCTTCATGGAAGGGGTAAAAAGACTTAATTCCCCTATTTCCAATCCAGCTCCCAGGTGGGACCTTAATGTTATTCTTACCAGACTAATTGGACCTACCTTTGAATCCATGCACAAGGCTAGCCTTGAAGCACTCACCTTCAAGACCGCCTCTCTGGTGGCGATCACCTTTATAAGGAGAGTTGGTGAACTGCAGGACCTTTCAGTTCAGGACCCATTTGTCACTATTCACAAAGACAAGGTGGTCCTGCGAACACACACTCTCTTTGCGCCCAAATTTCATCTCGAAGTTCCATGTAAACCAGTCCATAGAACTACCCACCTTTTTCCAGAACCCCACTAACGTGGCGGAAAGAAGCCTCCACACTGGATGTAAGGAGAGCGGTTATCTCAAAAAGACAAAGCCACTAAGAAAAACAAACCAGTACTTTATCTCAGTGGCAGCTGGTAGAGAAGGGGACCCTGTCTCTAAATCAGCTATTTCTAAGTGGATCGTAACCTACATCACACTACATCACACTGTTTCTCTCTTGCCAAGCGAGAACTACCTTCACGCGTAGAGCGCACTCTACACTGGGCACAGGAGCTACCATAGAATTCATTGAAATGTTAATCTAGATTCTATTTGCAAAGCGGCAACCTGGAGTTCTGTACACACATTTACACAACACTACTGCCTGGATACCTGGATACACTGTTAGGCAAGATTGTATGCAGTACCCTTTGGATGCACTACAATAACCTTGGCCTGGCAATAGGGACCCAACCTTTGGTGCAAGTCTGAACTACACAGGTTGGTAGTGTGGCTGAGCAGCCAGGCCTATCTCAAGAGGGGTCAATGTGAGCAGTAAGGTTGTGACACAGCGTTTCACAGTAGCAGTTATTCAAATAAACACTTAAGCTCAAGGTTTCTTGATAAAACAATTATTAATTTATTTCAACATTAGTTGTATAAGCCTTCTTCAAAAGGGAGCAATCTATGTAACAAAATACACTTCAAAACACCCTCTGTTTCTCTAAATCAGATGACACCCATGTGGGCACACAGACACTTCCTACACCCTTGGGTGACTTAAATAGCTAGGACACTGTGGACATTGATTTATCACTGGTACATTTAGAGCAGTACTGAGTTTGGTGTAAAAGATAGAATAGAGGAATAAAACAAAGGTTAACAAATAATTCATAACAGGCAAGTACTTTTGATAGCTCCAAAGCAGAGTAAATTAACCATTTCCTGGGGGAAAAGCCAAAGCACAAAGTCCGAGGTAAAGAGGAGCCTCTCAGGGAGCCAGGACAGCCTATGTTAATTGCACAATGTCTAGGGGAGCTGAAGATCTTATTTGTAGGTAGGTAAAAAAGTCTTGCACAATGTTTTTAGAAATGTTTGTAGAAAAGTAGAACACTTTTAGGGCCACAAGCTGGGAGGCGTGTGAGGGGGCAAAGCTTTAGCAACTCTGCAAGGTAACCAAGCCAGGTCTCAACTGAGAGCAAGTAAGGCTACAAAACAAGAGGTAAGTTCTTTTAGACTTTACAGTACCTCTGGTTAGAAGAAATGGTTCCAGCTGGCTTCTGTTCCTGTGCAGCTCTCCAGATCCTGTTGTTCCTGACCCTCAGTCGTGGGGACAAGAGGGAGGACGTCTGGGGACTCCTGCCCTGCAATGGAAAGGTCAGCGGCAGCAATCTGCAAACTTCAATCCAGTGGTTCTTAGTGTTTCAGCTCCTTGCGTCTGACAGTAAATAGCAACACCTCAGTTCTCGGATACCAATTCAGACTTTGCTCGCATCTGGGGTCCAGTACTCTGTTGAGGTGACTCAGGCTTGGGCAGTCCTGCAACATGGAAGGCCGGAGGATCTGCCTAGTGCTTGGGTCCGATTTAAAAGCAACGCACACAATCTGGTGTTCCACTCCCTGGCTCTTCGGTTCCAACCAGCAGCTGCAGTGGAAATACAACCAGCTTTAAGAGGATGTCCAGACAGGCTTACTTTGGAGTTGATTGGTCCCACCAACTCAAAGGGAAAAGTCGTCCTTGCAGGGCTTCTCTAGTCTAGGTGAATTCGGAGCTTTAGCACAGCAGCATGGTTTCACCGGGCAATCCAACGGTCCAGGAGTTGCAGCATGCGTCTCTTCCAAGTTCTTCTTCAGATTCCTTCGTCCAGTGGTTGACTCTGCCTTCTAAGTCAAAAAGCCTTTCCTTTTTATGCAGGTTTCTCCCATTCATTCCAGCCTAGCTGTCAATCACACAGCAGGGTGGCTACCCTTTTGGGTGCATTCCTGTAACCAAGGGTATTCAGCACAGGGAGTTTTGGGCACCTCCCTCATTTCCTGCCCCTGCCAGACATACTGGAGCTAGTGGCTTCACTCGTGAATCCCGCCAAAGACAAAACGAACAAAGGGACCAAACCTCAAGAAGGACCTTCCCGAGAAGAAATGGCGAAAATAGACCAGGGCCATTTTGACAAAATGGGCACCCATGGGTGCCTTACCGTGGCTGCGAACGCAGCCCATGGTAAAAACACACAATCGTAGTAAAAAGTAAACCACTGCCACCAACCCTAAAAAGGGTAACACAAAAATGTTACATGAGAAACAAGAAAAAGGGGACACCAAGTAACCCCTCCAGCACCCTATGGTAAGATAGTGTGTGCAGGATCTAGAACGAAAATGTAAGTAGTCAATTTCACAGTAGTTTAACCAAGAGAAGGTATTTAAACCTTGGGAAATCTAAGTGACTTCCCTGTGGCACTACACTGAAGGAGCTGTGTGACACAATGTAATGTTGATGCCTGTGGAGTTTGTCAGACTCGAAAGTTTAAAAAAAACACAGAGAATAAATGGCATCAAAAATACATGAGAGATTAAAAAGTCCTAAAGTCCAGCAAAATTAACATATTTCTTAAAATTCTCCCTAACATACACACTCTAGGTCTGATTCTCAGGTGGTACAAGCGGTGCTAAGAAATCTCTTTGCTACTGTTCCTTCATACATTCCACCAACATCTCTGCGTACTGCTCGCTAGTCTAGGCACAGCATGTGATTCTAAGCAGATTCACAAGCATCAGAAGACATGTATTACTCAGCGTATTAACATTTCTGATTGTATCTGCTTAGGTTCACATGCGCCCACCCTTCCTCCCCTCGTGGAGTAGAAGGAATATAGGCTTCTTACACCATCTCTTTTCTGTACTCGCTCACGCACTCTAGAAGGCTCCCTCACGGAAGGAAAAATACAACCAGAGGGACCTCGACGCATGAGGGATTTTGGGTACACTACACATCACATTAGGGATAGTGTTAGTCACGCCCATGTCGACGTCCCTTTCGATCTTCGAAAGTAAGATGCAATACTCTGCGATTTCCACTAGATGTCGGACTATATGCACAGCATGTGAATCTAGCAGATAAAAACATCAGAAATGCTATTACGGTGAGTAATGCGTGTCATATGGCAATTCAAACTAACACCAAAATTATTCACTTTCTTTCTTGGCAACATGGGTGAACTACCCTTCCCCAGGTTTCAAGGAAATTGCAAATCCAAAGTTCAACAAAAAGAAACAAGGAAATCTATATGTGTAATATAGTCTTAGTTCAGTTCTTGGCTCCTTCAATGTTAAAGTAAAGTCTGTTAACCAAAGTTCCAACAACAGAAGGCTTCTCTTCTTGTTGAAATCAAGACTTTCCACTTTATCCCAAAATAGCATCAATGTCATTCACTGCCACAATGCTTTGCCAAAACCTCCAGTCGTCCAAGAAGAAATACAACAGCTCTTTGTTATATTAAAGTAAGTACAACTTATGCAAATGGTAATGAAGCACAGTTCTTGGTTAACACGTAAGTATGTCTTTCTTTACAAGATTAGGATTCACGGTAGGTATCTTTATCAGGATAGCTTCACAGCACTTCTACTTCTACTACAACAACTTTCAACTTTGAGCAAAGTCTACAAAGTTCGCCATGAGGGTCTACTCCTCTGCCCCATAAAAATGTAACTTCATTTGTACTACTGAAGTCTC
Organism: Ambystoma mexicanum; assembly: GCF_040938575.1. NCBI lineage: Eukaryota > Metazoa > Chordata > Amphibia > Caudata > Ambystomatidae > Ambystoma > Ambystoma mexicanum. The sequence goes on along the minus strand of NC_090936.1, from coordinate 492,329,696 downwards.
AGACCTGCTGACAACCAAGTATACCACCACAGCTTCAGCACTTAGTGACTCTAAACAGTTTTCAGTTATGACAAGGTTCACTTTAAGATACTTCCACACCTTCAAGTAGACAAGGCACTCTTCCTCTGAATATTCCTTCTCCAGAGGGGAGGACTCTTTGCCTCTCATCTTTCTGCAACAAGGAACAACTTAGAATTGCCTTTAAGACACTCTTCTCCATTCTTCCTACTGGTTTTCGTAATCTATGCTGTGTACCCACTTGAACATTTATAAGTAGCAAGTTTCCTTTCTCCAACTTTGCCTTTGTCCCACGGTCTATTGTTAGCCAGAATAATTACCCAGAGGCTTTGTTGCCACTCTCTTGACTTCAGGTAATGCTTGCACACTCTTAGGCAATGCTGATGTTCTATTTGGGCTCACAGCAACAATCGGACCGTTCTTTGGCTCTAGGAAAGGCTGGCTTCAGTCTTAATTGGGGTAATACCTTGTTTACTCTTGGCTTGGGCAATGCTTGCTCTTTCCAACTTGGAATAACAATGTTTAAACACTTGTTCTCTTTTGTTCTAAATTGTAAACTGCCTTAATAAAGATGCAGAGGTTCTCCAGCATGGGGTCTGGCATGGATTCACATGCTCATGAATATTCCCCGTCGTCAGGCTGGGAATCCTCGGTAAAGAAAAAATCAGTATCAGTTTCGTTTCTGATCTGTCTTTCTTAGTACTAACCAATCACTGATCTCTGAGTCATACTGCCCCCAGCCAATGACGGCCCTCTCCCTAAGCCCCGCCGCTGGCAGCCGTCCTCAGATTTTTACTGCACGTTCAAGTGTTGGGAGTCCTCGTGCTTAGCTCTCGAGTTTTTTGCTGCGTTTTCGCACTTTTTCAGGAGATTTTCTCATTTTTCGGTTTAATCGAGCCTCAAGCTCCACCGTTTCTACTTCGGAAACGGGTCCCGTTATCAGAATTCTTCTACGCCCCCTCAAGGGTGAAGTTTTCGTCGAGTTTACGCTTCTTGGAGGATTCCGGAAGATCTGCGGCCTACCTCAACGGACATGGCCCAGGACAAGGGAAGCTAGACGCCCGGATCCAAGCTGTTCAGGTGCTGCCCTGGATGCGGATTACAGAATGTTTTCAAGGAGGACGAGCATTTGCGATGTCTCTATTGCCTTCATGAGGACAAGACGCATGTGGAGAAGGACTGTGCGTTCTGCAAGAACCTTTCAGAACGGACCAAACAAGATCGTCGTTCCCGCCTCGCTGCCTGGTTGGAGAAGGGCACAGCAGGTGAGAAGGCGAAGAAAATGTCTGAGCGGGCTTCTAAGTCCTGTGAGGGCGCCCCGGCGACGGGGGGCCCAACAGAAGGCCAAGCACCGCGAGTCTGCGGACACTGGGAGCACCAAAAGGTCGGGCTCTTCGGCTGCCAGGCAGTACGCGACTTTCCTGGCACGTTCAACCACGAGCCAGCGCTCTGGTTCGGGGAAGAGGAAGTCCGAGAACCCGGGTAAGCTGCTGGAGCGGCCCCGGTCGATCTTGAAGGGACCCGAGGGGGAGCGAGGCACTGACCCTCCCCCCAAGGCGAAGGCCCAGGACGCACCTAAGGTGGTGAGGGCTTTGATCCAGCCGGCAAAGGCCTCTATCGAAGTGGTCGCTGCGACCCTGGCGAAGCCGGCTGAGACTACGCCAGTGGAAATGGGCTCTGGGCCCAGAGTATCCCTGCCACAGCGGAGGGAATCCTCTTTCCAGCCCATCGTTAAGACCCCCGTGAAGACCCCGGCAGAAAAAGAGGGGTGAGCGGTGGCCATTACAGACTCGGAATCAGCCTCTGAGGAGGATCTGATGGAAACCGGGAAGGGCCTCAACAAGAGGTTCATAGGCCTCAACGAGAAGTTCGAGAAGGTTCGATCCCAGTGGACGGTTCCTGCTGATGTGATCGAAGATAGCGACGAAGAGGGCCCAGTGGAGCAGCCATCCCGTCCGTCGCAGCCATTACCCGTGCCCCAGGATAGTTCGGCGGCAATTTTGTTGGCGATCCAGTCCTTATATACTGAGATAAGGACGAGGTTACCACGGACCCCGATGGAGGATCCAGAACCAGGCCCGTCGGGAAGCCCTCCGAATAAGCAGAGGAGAGTCCACCCCACTCCTCCCTTCGTGGCTGCGAGGCCTGTGGACCCCTCATCCCCCCCCTCGCCGGACCCTAGAGCGGATACGGCGACGGATACGGCGACGGATACGGCGATGGGGACGGACAACGGCGACTGATACGGGGACGGACAACGGCAGCGATGACACAACAGACATCCCGTCTTCACCCCGTCTCGGGCTTCTCCACCCGACGAAATTGGCTCCTTTCACGCCATGATAACCAGGGCATCCGAGCTCTTCCAGCTCTGCCCGGAGGAACCGAAAAAGGAAGGGTTTCTTTACCAACGACGAGAGGCCAAGAGGAGGACGGTCCTCACGGTGCCGTTGCTCGACGACATCTGGGACGAGTGGCTGGCTATCCTCAAGAACCCTTCCATTACACCCGCCAAGAGGGACAGGTACGAGAAAAAGTACCAAGTCCCCGATGCCGCCCCCTTGTGCCTCAGGGCCCAGCCCACGCTGGACTCTGCCGTCTCGGCAGCGGCCAAGAAGAAAGCAGCGGGTGTGGCAGCTTCAACTTCCACTTCCCCGCCGGACAGCGAGGGCAAGAAGTTGGACTCAATGGGACGACGAGTCATCTCGTCGGCGACGACGATTAAGGCGGCCAGTGCCTTAGCGATCGTGGCCCGCTACGACAGGGAGCTTTGTTTCAAGATAGCTCCCCTGCTAGACTTCCTACCGGACGACAAGAGGGCGGAGGCCCTACAAATTCTGCAGGAAGGAGAGGTGGCGTCGGATCACGCCATAACGGTGGCAACGGACATTGCCGATACCGGATTTCGCCAACTGGGCAACAGGGTTTGACTCAGACGACGAGAATGGCTCAAGGCGACGGACTTTCGCCAGGACGTCCAGACCAGAGTGATGGATATGCCGTTCGACGGCAACAACCTTTTTGGGAAGACGGTGGACGAGTCGCTCCAGGCCATCAAGACCGACTCGGAGACGGCCCGGGCCCTAGGGGTACTGCAACGACGACGGCCCTTTCGGAGCTCCGGAGGCAGACAGGGTGCCTCCAAGGGATCCAGCGGTGGCTCTTCTACATACCACCAGGCGGCCCACTCCTCGTCCCAGGAGGCCTACAGAGGTCTCGGCAAGCAAGGGGGATCCCGTAGTCCTAGTCAAGGAGGCTAAGGCAGCAAGGCCTCCCCCAAGCAAGACTGAACCGGCCGTGGCGTCGGGCCCCCACCGAAGCACCCTGGTGGGAGGCCGGCTGACGAAGTTCGTCAGCGTGTGGGAGTCCATCTCCACCGACAGTTGGGTGCTGGACACTCTGGCCAACGGGCACTCGCTGGAATTCCAAAAGAAGTGTCCTCGCATTCCTCCCGTGGCCAGGAGGGATGATCGCCTCCCTCAACTGCTGTTGGAGGTTAGGGCGATGCTCAAGATAGGTGCCATTGAGCTCGTCCTCAGGAGGCTCTGGGGCTCCGGAGTGTACTCAAGGTACTTCCTCGTCAGAAAGAAGACGGGCGGCTGGCGCCCCATCCTGGACCTGCGTCGGTTAAACAAGTACATCAAGGCGCAGAAATTCAGGATGGTCACCCTCCAGCACGTGCTGGGACAGCTGGAGGAGGGCGACTTCCTATCGTCGTCGGACCTGGAGGATGCTTTCTTCCACATCCCCATTCTAAAAGGACACAAAGTTTCTCAGGTTCGTGGTTCAGGGATGCCAATACCAATTCAGAGCCCTGCCGTTCGGATTAAAGTCGGCACCCAGGGTATTAAAGTGCCTGGCACCAGTGGCGGCGCAGCTGCGCCTGCAGGGGATCCATGTCTACCCCTACCTGGACGACTGGCTAATCCGGGCAAGGACAAGAGAACTCGCCATCGAACACACAGCGAGGACCGTCCGGCTGTTCATGGAACTGGGATTTGCCATCAACTACCCCAAATCCCACCTGGTTGCGTCGCAAGTAGCACTGTTTCTGGGAGCGAAGCTCGATACAGTGGGGCAATTTGCCTGCCCGTCGGAGGAGAGGATGCAGGCCATTTTGGGCAAGGTGCGGCGCCTGCTAGCCACGGACGTGGCCAGGGTGAGGTCCATCAAGTCCCTCCTCGGGATGTCCTCATGCATCTACCTTGTACCCCTTTGCAGACTTCGGGTGCGTCCGCTACAGGAGTTCCTCGACACCCGCTGGTTTCAGGCGACGGGCTGCTTCGATGACAGGATCCCTGTCGACGAGGAGTTCCGTCGGGCGATCCTATGGTGGGGTACCCTTGCGCACCTCACTACAGGCACGGACTTTCAGACCCTGGCGTTTCAGGAGACGGTGATGACGGACGCCTCTCTGGAGGGTTGAGGGGCCCACACCGGAGATCTCCACACAAGAGGCCTTTGGCTCCCGGAGGAGAGGTCCCTCCACATCAACATTCTGGAGCTTCGAGCAGTGTTCTGGGCGCTCAAGTCGTTCCTTCCGTCCCTCAAGGACAAAGTGGTGAGGATCTTCACCGACAACACCACCACGATGTTCTACATACAGAAGCAGGAAGGCACCAGATCCCCAGCCCTATCCAAGGAGGCCCAGGATCTGTGGCACTGGGCCGTCGCCCAGGGGATGTTTCTGGTTCCCTTCCACTTGGCAGGAATAAAAAACACCATCGCCGACTCACTCAGCAGGGAGCTGCGCTCGTGCCACAAGTGGGAACTACGTCAGGACCAGGTGGATCGGCTCTTTTGACGAGGGGGCAAACCCCGGATCAACCTTTTCGCGACAGCGACAAACTCAAAGTGCCAGAGGTGCGCCAGCAGGTTCTCGCAGCCGAGGAGCATGGGCGATGCTTTCTCGTTCCATTGGGACGACCTGTTTCTATACGCGTTCCCTCTGTTGCCGTTGCTGCTCCGTCTCATCAACCAGCTCAAGAAGTCCAGGTGTAGAATGATCCTCGTTGCACCGGCGTGGCTGAGGCAGATCTGGTTCCCGGACCTTCTGGACTTGTCAACGTCTCCACCAGTCAAGCTGCCGGCGGACGCGGATCTTCTCTCCAGAGAAGTAGGCGCCATTCTTCATCACGACCCGGAGTCGCTGAACTTGCAGGCCTGGCTCCTGCAGCACTAGAGTTTGGAGGGTACGATATCCCGGCTGACTGCAGAGAGGTTCTTGCAAAGGCCAGGGCGTCCTCAACTCTCAAGTGTTACGGTCATAAGTGGAAGAGGTTCTCTGTCTGGTGCCATGCACAGAAGATTAACCCTCTGCGGATTACGGCCCCTCATGTACTGCCGTACCTACTGTCGCTGGCCAAAGCTGGACTGGCTCACGCCTCCATCAAAATACATCTGGCTGCCATCTCCCGATATACCAGGACTACGGGACGGGCGTCCTTGTGGTCTCATCGCCTGGTGAAGGAATTTATGAAGGGACTATTCTGATCGTTCCTGCCGGTGAAGGCTCCTGCCCCGGCGTGGGAGCTTAATGTGGTGCTGACCAGGCTCATGGGGGGCCCCATTCGAGCCTATGCATTTGGCGCCTTTGGAGTTCCTGTCATGGAAGACACCGTTCCTCGTGGCCATCGCCTCCGCACGACTAGTGGGAGAGATCCAGGCCCTATCTTGCAAGCCTCCATACTTGACTTTTCACGACACAAGGGTGGTGCTGAGGATGCACGCAACCTTTGTGCCCAAGGTGCCGTTGGACTTCCACCTCAACGAGCCCTTGGTGTTACCAGTTTTCTTCCCGTCGCCTTCAACGCCGGCCGAGATGTCTTTGCACTCGCTGGATGTAGCTAGAGCGCTGAAGTTCTACGTGGACCGCACAAAGAGTTTTCGGAAGACGTCTCAGCTGTTTGTGAACTTTGGGTCTGCAAATCAAGGGAAGGCTCTCTCGACGACTTCCATTTCCAGATGGCTCTCTGGCTGCATCATGCACCGTCACCGGTTGGCAAACCAACCGCTGCCCGGCCGTCCGAGAGCCCATTCGACCAGAGCGATCGCTGCTACCACGGCGTTCCTGTCTGGTTTGCCCCTGCTGGACATCTGCAGGGCTGCTACGTGGAGGTTGACGCACACCTTCACGAGATTCTACTACGTCGATCGGGACTCCAGGTAGGAGTCCAGGGTCGGCCAAGCAGTGCTGCGCAACCTGTTCGCCTAAGGTGAGCCTGGTGAGGAGGTAAGAATTGCTTAATGTTGAGCCTTTGCCCCCTCCTGTGGTTGTGCATGTGTGTACTGCTATGTATTTTATTCATGAGTATGTGAATCCATGCCAGACCCCATGCTGGAGAAGGAACAAGTTACTTACCTGTAACTGTTGTTCTCCAGCATGGGTCTGGCATGGATTCACATGCGAACCCTCTCGCCTACCCCTCTGCGGCTCTTCACTTGGTCATACTGCCACTTTGCGTGCTACCGAATCTGAGGATGGCTGCCAGAGGCGGGGTTTAGGGAGACAGCAGTCATTGGCTGGGGGCAGTATGACCCAGAGATCAGTGATTGGTTACTACTAAGAAAGACAGATCAGAAACGAAACTGATACTGATTTTTTCTTTACCGAGGATACCCAGCCTGACGACGGGGAATATTCATGAGCATGTGAATCTGCATGCTGCACTACTTATACGGCTTCTGGCTTCACTTTAGACCCACAATCTTCCTCCCTGAAGGTGTCTCTGGTACGGCTATTCAGTTAAGGAGACTGTCTTGCTCCTGAGACTCTCAGCTCCACAACGTCTGACCCCGGCCTCCGACACGCTTCTTGCTAGGCAATCTCTGCAATTAGGCTCACATGGGGAACGACAGTCTAATATCACGCCTTCCGCTGTGCTGCCTCTGCACATCAGAGTTTGGATAACGGGACCCTCGCATGACAAAGAGGTGAAATGTGCTGCATCAGAGTTCTGGCGTCCCTTCTGTTCTAGAAAAGTGATCAATACACTAAGCACACCTTCTTCTGAATAAAGTAGTTTAGTTTTAGCCATACGAATTTGTTTGGCACTTTAGATTAGTGTTTTGTTAAGTACAGGTGCGGGGGAGAGGTGCTCGGCCTTGGTATCTAGGCCGGAGGGGAGAGACAAAAGAAAAAATGCTTTCCTATTTAGGAAAGCTTCGTCCCCTGCACACTATCTGTCCTCCCACATCTGCCTGGATTGCCAACACTGTGCCTTCTTCCTTCTGCTACTACTGCATACACTCCACGCACAGTTCCAGCTCCTTCCAATTGCCTGCACTTGATGGGGCCTTTTAAGCCTCTAAGCTTCCCTCACATGTGGGCTATCAGGCCTAATTGCCTGGCTACTACTGCAACATGCCCTTTCCCAGTACCTATAGGACTATGAGAATGTAGTTTTTGTTAACAAAATTAGATCTTTTTAACAACTGCTTGGATTTATGGTTACATTTACTTTCCGTAAAGGTATTCCGTGGTAAACCAGCAGAGTTCATTGTTAAAGAGGAAGACAATTTATTTAAGGTGACATTTTAAAGTACCCTTCTATTATACCTTTGGGGGGGAAGGAAGATTTTTATCCTCAAGTGCCTCGAATGGTCTTTCTGTTCTTAGATTTTGTTCAGGTTTTATGTCCCCTTTGCCTATAGCCACAGATTGTATACATTATATACTGACTTATACTGACAATATGTAATTGCATGCTTTGGCAACTTTAAAAGGTTCTCCCTTTTAAAGGGCAAAATACTGCGTCTCATCCCACAGGATCTCCCGACCACCCTGGGACCTGTCTCCTGACAGGTGATCCTCCTGCAAATACACCACCCCCCAGGTCAGGATCAGGAAGTGTCTGCATTTCCCTGGCCACCTCAGAGTAGAGTTTAGGCAGGGGTTTAATGAGGCATCCATAGGATTCATCACACTCCTCTGCACAGTTCAGTCAGAAATGTCTCTGGGTATATACTTTCTCACTGGGGAACATCTGGCATGTTGCTCCCCCTCTTTGTGATCGTCTTCTGGGAGATCTTTACCAGAAATGTCCCTGGCGTTCACACCCTTGAGGCAGTTGTTGATTTGTACCCTGCTTTGGATGGTAGTGTCTCTTGCTCATGCTTGGGGTTCATGCTTTTTCTCACATTGGAGTTTGATATCTGTCACCCTGCCTTGAGGTCTTGGCTTTCTCACTGCACCTGGGATTTTCACCCCTCACTCCGCTTTGGGGTATTCCTTCTCTCACCCCACCTTGGGCTCTTGATCATCTCACCTCACTTTGGGGGTTTGAACTCTGACACCACCTTTGGGGCCTGGTTTCTCCACTCCCCCTTGGGGGTCTGACTCCACTCAACCCCTTTGGGGTTTTGCTTCCTTCACCCCTTTTAGGGGTCTAGTTCCTCTCAACAACACCAACAAAACTAAACACTGAACAATTTGAGGAAATTACTGACCTAGTGAAATATTTTTCCTCGGCCATCAAAATCACATCAGACATTGCAACCGAAAAAAAACAAGATAATCAAATCTGAAGCAATAAAGAAATCATGGTTTAATGACAATGTCGTTGAAGCTAGAAAGACAAAAAGAGCATGTGAGGGAGAGTGGAGAAAACACCAGTCCTCTCTCACTAGGCAAATACAAGGAAGCAGCTCATGGCCTTCAAGAAAAGCATTGTTAATGCCAAATCGTAAAAACCACTATGCCTGGATTAATGGTTCAAAGTCCAATTTCTCTTCCTTATCTCAAGTTCATTGGACCCTTCATTGCCATCTTGTTGTTAACTTGCCTGCAAATTCTTCCTTTAAAAAATCTGATCAAGGCAAATGTAGCTGGAAAGAATTCACTGTTATAAAAAAAAAAAAAGCCAAAATAAGTGAGCTGCCTCCAAATGTCTTTCCTCAGTGATCTGACCCAAATATTTAGTTCTTAAATCTGTCAGGCCTTGGCAAAAAAGCATCATATGCCTCAAGGTTTACTCCTCTCCTTTATGGCAAAATCGGCAATCTTTCGAATCTGGCCGTACATTTTCTTGATATTTGCCATTGGATACAAATTAATTCTGAAGCGTAGAAACTGACTTCTGTACCAACTGTTTGGAAATTTTATCAGGTACTTTGGGAGTTTCTCAAATGCCTTATGTTCGTTCCGTAAAGCATTTGCTATTTTGCATTGATTTTTCTGATCAGTCTCGTAGTAATCCAGTCTTCTTGCCTGATCTTCCTTTTTCACTTTGCAGGGTTGTTAATTAGCTCTTCCTTTGGGGGCGCTGTTGCGCAGAAGACCAAGATGGCCGCTGCCTGAAAAGCTCTGGCAACGGCAGCATAAATCCTTCTAAAATATCCTGTCCCTCCTGTCCATGTTCCCTAGTAATAGCGGGGTTGCGACATCTAGCCCTCCGGGCACCAGCAGGCCGAGTGCAGCCGTGAGCCACCATCGGGGTAGACCGTGGCAGAGAAGAGCGGAGCTGCCGCGCCGGCGTGAAGTCGGTGGGGGAGGGGCCGCCTCCCAGACGGTGGAGTGGTGCGGAGAACGCAGCGGCTGGTGTGTACTGGCGTGCGGGGAAGGCTGCCTGACTGTGCCCCGGGGTGGCGGAGCGGTGTCCAGTTTCCGGATTAGAGGGCCGATGCGAACCGCGAGGTGGTCGCTGTGGTCGGACGGCCTTGAGAGGGCTTGTCCTGCTCGGCCGCCCCCTCTGGTGAGTCCAGGCTGCTTCAGGGTTAGGGTGGACAGCCATGAGGCCTGGCCTCGGACTGCGGCGGGTGGTGGTGTGTCCCTGCTCGCAGTGCGCGACTTGGAGCGAGTCTGGACTGCCTCTCCTTGTGCCGCCCCGGCCCCCCGTAGGCGGAGGACAGCGCTACGGTATTTGAGGTGCTGCAGGCGCGGCTGGCCCCCGGGAGCCATTGGATACTGTTGGACACTGAGGATAGTGTTCCTTGTCACCCCGGGGTGCATCCCTCCTGGTGGACAAAGTGGGGCTCAGATCAACTCTGGCCGTGGTGCGGCGGTACAAGGCTGCAGGGGGGCGGCCGAGAGGACAGCGCGCAAGATGGCCAGATAATTTGCAGTTGGAGAGCTGGGTGGACAATCGCTGAACGGACTGTGCCCGACTGGCGGACTCACTCCGGAGCGGGATAGTCTGCCAGCGGGCTGGCACCCATGCCCTCTGGATGCATTGATCCCAGTTTGGGGCGCCCTGTGATTAACGGGTGGAGCGGGACGGCTGGGTGAGCCTGTGCAGGAGATGCTGGACAGTGCTGGGCCTCCTGGGTCTGGGGTTACTGGTGGGGTAAACTGCCCCCTTGTGGAACAATGGACTCTTAGTGCTAATAATGTCCCTGCATAAACTTTGCTAAGAAGTGGAGAGTGGACTAAAGCACTGAACTGGCAAGGGGACTGGCCAGATACCAGTGGTTACACCGCAAGACTTGGTAGTGTGGAAGCGGCCTGATCAGTCCTTGTGTCGGTAGCATGGGCAACGGGAAGAAGCAGGCTAGGATGGACCAATTCGCCCGTGCGGATCAGGCCCAGACCCCTGCCGCCATTTCACAAACATCAGTGCCTGAAGAAGTAGATATGGCTGCCCTGAATCAAACTCTAGCACTAAAGGGTAGCACAGACACACTTGGGGTTAAAATTGACAACCTAACACGCAAAGTGAACATCTCAGCTGTGCAGATAGAGAAACTTTGCGGGTGTATAGAGGAAGCGGAGGAGAGGATCGGCACTACGGAAGATAGCATTGCAACCCTCCAGCGCAAGGTCTCCAGTCTGCAACAAGTGGTGAAAAAAATTGCAGCCAAAAATAAGGATTTGGAAGGGCGCTCGAGGAGGAATAACATTAGAATTAACATTAGAATTATCAGAGTCCCGGAATCCACAAATATAAGCAACGTGGAAAAATGTGTGGAGCATTTGTTGCTGGAGATACTCGCTAACCCCTCGCTGTCCAGTATGTAAATGGTGGAGCGCGCTCACTGCTCATTGGCGGGCAGACCGCCTCCGGCCGCCCACGAGCACCCCATCATAGCAAGAATTTTTTGCTACCGCGACAGAGATGCCATATTGCGAGCGGCTCGAGAGAAGGGGGAGCTGAGATTGGGAGGCTCTACCATACAGTTGTTCCCAGACTTTAGTCCAGCAGTCCAAGATCAAAGGAAGACTTTTCACACAGCCAAAAACATCCTAAGGCGTAATGGAATAAAATACTCCGTGATGTACCTGGCTGAGCTTCGCGTGCAGCACAATGGGTCAGAAGTATTCTTTGCTATACCGGATGCAGCGGAACAATTTACTAGAAATCTACCGGAGCTGGAGAGATCGCCACGGCACCCGCCTTGATTTGGAGCTCGCATCCTGCGACACGGGAACTGCAAATGCATTGGAAGAGCATTGGCCAACCTAAGTTTTAGGGGAGCAGTGTGTGATGATCACCAATACGAATTTCACATTTCGGCCTACTTCCAACATGGCCGTCGCTTCTGCACTTAGAAATAACCTACGGTGCAGTCTAGTTGTTCCTGATTCCAAGATGGCCGCCACCTCGGCACCTAACCCGATCATACTACACAGGATAGTGGTTCATTCCCAGGAAGCTTCGCAAGCCTCTCATCACTTCCTGTTTACTCTCTTATTGCCCGGCAATTCCAGGAGGAAGACGTGTTGCTACTCTCGTAGGAGCCAGCAGATGCTTCGTAAGTTTGTTTTGGTAGGACTGCGAAATATCCCTCCATTCATTTCTTGTACCTTATTCACAAATTCCTTTCTTACTTCATAGGAATCAGCTGGGTACCTTTCATGTTCATTCCCGAAGCCAAATCTGGGCAAACTACGTCAGTGCGTGAGTAAGCCCCGTGCTTTGAAAGCACAATTCGCGCTCCCCTCCAGGGAACCTCTAGTTAATTAACTGTCTATCTATTCTTCACGGCAACCTCGCGGTTGTCGGAGGCCCGCTATTTACAGAGAATCTTTCATTACAGCTAGATCTCTTCTCTGGAACATCTCGGGCAAACCATCTCATCCTTCCAGGCTGGCTCAAAAAGGCTTTAAAGTAAAAGGGTAGGCTTTTCCCTTGGCAAATGCTAATTCCCCCCATCTTAGAGTTGAGTCTAATTTTCTACTACTTATTCTCTCTGTCTCTTTCTGTTTCTTTAGTACAATTTTACCTTCTGCTAAACCCAAGGGAGATTCCTTATCATTCAGCATTCTTCATGCTCACGCATTGTAAGACCCAAGAGTCTTAGCTTAGGATTCTTTCTACTCCGGCAGGCTTACCAGGATTAACTTTATTTATTTTCTTATCTACTTGCTACAGTTAAGTTCTGAGGCCAAATCTTTAAACCAGCCCAAAGAATAAGTAGACCAGCCTCCCACGCCTGGTCAACTCAGGAAGACAACGTACACTAGCAGCTCATCCAAGGGTTTTATTCCCCACAAGGGTTTCCCTCAGAGCTTCTCGAAGGGCAAGCCTAGAGCCGGCCCATCGAGGGGAACTCGGGGGAATTCCTACTCTCTTCAAGGGACTAAACGGAGCTCTCAGGCACACCAGGCTACTTCCGACTCCAGTCTTTCATATCTCAAGCCCAGGTAAGTGGTCTTAGGTTTCTTCCCTGTGCATACTTGGGACAAATTGTAGTTTAATCATAACACAGTGGGTGGGAGGGAGGTATGATATATTTGGGTTGTTGCCGCACGGATCACTTGAGTTGCCCTTGGAGCCTCTGTTGCCGTAGACACTGCGGTGTAATTTAGGTTTAGGCGGGTTGGGGGGGAAAGGGGGTGCCAGTATGTTCTTGTTTCTGGAGTGGGTAGGATGAGGAAGGAGGGGGTTAACGTTTTGGTTTCATTGTTGTGTTGGTTTGGGTGGGCTGACTCCAACTTTATTTCCGAAATCTGCGGAGAACTCTAGGAATGCATTTCTTGAAGGGGGCAAAGTGTCTGTAATGTTCACCCATCCCGGGTGGGGTCATTGCGTGGTTATTGTGCGCTGGTGGGATGACCCAGACTTCTGTGAGGGATGATCGCATAACGGTCATATCATTGATGTCCTGGAACATCCGGGGGTTTACCAACCATAAGAAGACGCAGCTGATAGGCAACCATAGTATGAATCATGGGGTGAATATATTATGTTTACAAGAAACTCACCTTGCCAGGGGTGAACCCCCTCCTAACCTTGGCGGGTGGGGCTCTCATAGATTTGGCTCCTCCATCTCCTCTCATTCCAGAGTGGTAGCTACTTATATACATAGGTCGCTGCAATTTAAGATGCATGAGCAGGTGCGGGAGGTTCTTGCTATTGGCGGGTGAGGTGTTGGAAACTAGGCTTTTGATCATAAATGTATATGCACTGAATACGGATTCACCTGAATTCTTCCACGTGTGTGCCAGTCATCTCCATAAATACACGGAGTATGAAATAATCTGGGCTGGTGATTTTAATCTGGCCCTCACACTAGCTATGGACAGAGCTACAACGGCCCAATTCTCCGTTTCTCAGGTGGCCAAAGCATGGGGCAATATCTCACAGACGCATGACCTACATGATGTTTGGTGTACTCTGCATCCCTCTGTCAGGGAATATACATTATTCTCTGGGGTGCATGGAAGTTCGTCTAGAATAGATTACGTGATGTCCACTACTCCTATTCTTGGGGCGGTCACGGAAGCTATTTTTTTGTTCCCGGACTCTGTCCGACCACTCTCCGGTGATAGTCAGATTTGAGCCCACAACTCAATTGCCCAATGTGTTGCACTGGCGCTTTCGGGCTGCTGCCCTTGGTGACGGAGCGTTTAGGTCTGAAATAGGGGAGGATATAGATATGTACTTTCATGCTAATGTTGGCTCGGTCTTGGACCCGGGCATACTTTGGGAAGCCTTTAAGGCTTATATATGTGGGTGCTGCATCTCCAGAGAAGAGGGGGCGGGGGGGTTTAAGAGCCATTAGAAGGTCCATGAGGAAGTTGGAAGATGTTATCAGAAAGGGTGAAAGGCTGCAGAGTATTCAAGATGCACCTGAACTGCGTAAAGAATTATGGGCAAACGGGAAGAGATTGCGGGAGCCGGCATGTGATGAAGATAGATATTTGGAAGATCCAATACAGGCGGCAAAATATGGGTGAGGGATAGGCCTAGTAAGACATTGGCCTGGGCCACTCGCAGAGAAACGCCTGTCTGCTAATATAGCCAAAATCATAGATCGGAATGGGAACCGGGTACCGTATCTCAAGGGGATCAATTATGAATTCTGTTTCTTCTATGAGCAGTTATATACGTCCCGGCCCACACCTGGGCACAATGCTCTGCTGCACTATCTGGATGAGGTGGCATTGGGTTGGTTGGACCCTGAGCAGGGTGCTGCCCTTAATGATCTAAGTACAGTAGAGGAGGTCCGTATGGCTATAGAATCGCTCCCTAATGGGAAGGCACCTGGCCTAGATGGAATCACTGCTGAATTCTATAAGGCGTATGCAGACATTGTCATTCCCCATCTCCTTGCCATCTTTGAAGGCACCATGGCCAGCGGCACCTTCCCGGAATGTACAAGATCTGCATTAATAACTGTTGCTGAAATCTGGCATGGATCCCCTATGTCTCTTGTCTTTGGGGCCCCTTTATCTTATTAACACAGATAATAAGATATTGGCTAAGATCCTTGTAAATTGTATGCTTCCGCACTTGTCGGCCCTGGTACTTCCAGATCGGGCTGGGTTCATCCCTGTGCGCTCCACTCAGAACAATTTAAGGCGCCTATTCACCCTTATGCAAATTGTTAACCCTAGAATACCAATGGTAGTGGCGGCCTTGGACGCTGAAAAGGCGTTTCATTTGGTTGAGTGGCCCTTCCTTTTCGAGGTACTTCGCCAGTCTGGCCTCGGCCTGATGTACATCAAGTGGATCAAACTGCTATATAGGGCCCGAGCGCTGCAGTATACACAAACAGGCTTATCTGAGAGCAGATATACCCCACAGCGCAGAACAAGACAGGGATGCCCTTTTTCCCCAGCTTTGTTCGCTTTAGTGATTGAACCCCTTGTGTCATATACGAGAGCTGCATGTATACCGTGGAATTTATGCACGTACACATCTTTCCATCATATCATTATATGCTGATCTTCTTTATGTTAAACACTCACGCCAGAACATCCCCCCGCTGATGCAGGAGGTGACCAGGTTTGGGGAATTATCGGGGCTTAGGATCAATTGGGAAAAATCTGAGGTTCTTTCCCTAACCCAAGAGGTCCAAAGAGCTGATGTGGCCGATGATTTTCAATGGCGACCGGAGGGCATACGATACTTGGGGATCATGGTGTCCAATGTAAGGGATAAGCTGTATAATGATAACTATGTTGTGCCATTGGAGATCTTGGAGGTGAAGGTAGAGGCGTGGATATGATTGCCAATTTCGCAAGCTTCCCGTATGGCACTGACGAAAATGGTGATACTCCCTAAACTCTTGTGTGTATATATATATATGTATATATATATATTTCTGAGGCTTGTGGAATCTGCTTAGATCACATGCTGTGCATAGGCCGACATCTAGTGGAAGCTGCGGAGTATTACAGTTTGTTTTTCGAAAGTCGAAAATGGGCGATATGAAAGATGCTTATTTTCATATTTCCATGCTCCCAGCGCACAAAAAGTACTTGCGCTTCAAGGTGGACAGTCGCCACTACCAATTCAAGGTACTGCCCTTCGGGATAGCTTCAGCACCAAGGGTATTCACCAAGGTACTGGCGGTAGCGGCTGCACACCTACGCAGGGAAGCAATCCCGGTGTACCCTTATCTGGACGACTGGCTCATAACGGGGGAAACCCCAGGAATTTGCAGGTCAAACATTCAGAGGACTATCGACCTCCTCCACGAATTAGGCTTCTCCATCAACGAGAAAAAGTCAAGTCTGGTGCCAAGCACCTCAAAACAGTTTCTAGGAGCTATCCTAGATACTCAGAAAGGATTGACCTTCCCTTCGGAAGAGAGAATTCGGAATATACTTCTGCAAATTCCGCATTATCAGTCAGGTCAACAGATAACAGTACGCAAAGCTATGCGGTTACTGGGCATGATGGCGTCATGCATTTACCTGGTCCCCCACGCGCGTCTGCGCATGCGTCCCATGCAGGAATGGTTGGCGAAACAGTGGTCTCAGGCAAGTGGTCATTGGGACGATCTAGTGGTCGTTTCGCCAACACTCGTACAGAGCCTACACTGGTGGACAAGAGAGAATCTCGCAAAGGGGAAACCCTTTTACGATCCCGAAGTACAAGCCGTGTTGACTACAGATGCATGCCTGACTGGGTGGGGAGCTCACCATCTCCACCACACAGCTCAGGGTCTCTGGTCTCACTCAGTAGCCAAGAACCACATCAATCTGCTAGAGCTTCTGGCAGTATTCCGAGCGCTAAAGGCGTTCGAGCCCCATCTACTGAACTTGTCGGTGCAGATCAGGACGGACAGCACGACAGCCATGTTCTATCTGAACAAGCAAGGGGGGACTCGTTCGCCAAATCTGTCCAAGCTTGCCCAGAAAATATGGATATGGGCACTCAGACGGAACATCTTCCTGTCATCGCAACATGTTCCAGGGGAGCTCAATTCCCTAGCGGATGCTCTAAGCAGAAACTCCCTCCCAGAAGAACACGAATGGGTCCTTCACAGAGACGTAGTAGAAGATCTCTTCTCTCAGTGGGGTTTCCCCACTATAGACCTATTCGCCACAAGCGAAAACAAACAATGCCCAGGATTTGCATCCAGGTTCCCCCAGCCGGACTCCCAAGGGAATGCCCTGTGGATGAACTGGTCAGGGATGTTTGCGTACGCTTTTCCACCAACTCCTCTCATCAGGAAGGTGGTGTACAAGATGAACAAGGAATCTATGACGCTCATCCTAGTTGCTCCCATGTGGGCGAGACAACCATGGTTTCCACACCTACGCAGGATGGCGGTGTGCGAACCCATCAGACTCCCAGCCTGGTACAACCTACTGTCCCAGCAACAGGGTCAAACAGTGCATCAGGAACCCAACTCTATGAACCTAGCAGCATGGCTCCTGAAGTCATAGAGTTTGGACATCTCAAATTACCACAGAGGTGTATGGACATTCTAAAGGAGTCCAGGAAACCAAATACAAGGCACTGTTACTTTGATAAGTGGAAAAGATTCGTTATCTGGTGCCAGAATAAACAAATCAACCCGGTTGATTGCACTCCTTCCAACGTTGTGACATACATGCTCCACCTGCTGGATGCAGGGTTGGTTTTTAACTCGCTGAAAGTACACCTGGCAGCCCTCTCGGCTTACACCACATCCCATAACAAGGTCTCGTGGTGGAAAGTACCAGTGGTTAAAGCCTTCATGGAAGGAGTAAAGAGACTTCACCCTCCTATTTCGAACCCACCGCCAGGATGGGACCTCAACGTGGTGCTAGCTAAGCTCATGGGACCCCCATTCGAACCCATGCATAAAAGTAGTCTCAAACACCTGACTTATAAAACGGCCTTCTTAGTAGCCATTACCTCCATAAGAAGGGTCAGTGAAATTCAGGCTCTGTCAGTGCAGGATCCTTTCTTTACTATCCACAAGGACAAACTGGTTTTACGCACACACCCTAGATTCTCACCTAAATTCATATCCAAGTTCCATGTAAACCAGTCCATCGAGCTTCCGGCTTTCTTCCAGAACCCGCAAAGCTCGGCTGAGGTGAAACTACACACCCTAGATGTGCGTAGGGCGGTCCTATACTATGTAAATAAAACCAGACCGCTAAGGAAAACAGATCAACTGTTTGTCTCCGTAGCTACAGGCAGAGAGGGGGATCGCGTCTCTAAGGGCGCTATCTCGAAGTGGATTATCAACTGTATACAGCTGTGTTACTCTCTTTCTGACAAGACTCTGCCTTTTACGCCAAGGGCCCACTCTACTAGAGGCATTGGTGCCACTCTGGCTTTCATTGCAAATGTTCCCCTCGACACCATTTGCAAAGCGGCTACTTGGAGCTCTATTCACACTTTTACTCAGCATTACTGCATTGACACTCATTCCAAGACAGATACACAAGTGGGACAAGCGGTTCTAAGACACCTGTTTGCTCATGACCCTTCTCACATCCCACCTCCTTCTTCTGGTACTGCTCGCTAATCTATGCACAGCATGTGATCTAAGCAGATTCCACAAGCCTCAGAAGGGATACATTACTCACCGTAATCGTATTTCTGATGCTTGTATCTGCTTAGATTCACATGCGACCCACCCTTCCTCCCCTCCGAGAGAAGGCGCATGATTGCTTGTAGTCTTACCTTTTCTGTCTATCTGCTTGGATTATCTGTACTCACGCTACTCCTCATGTTTCCTCATGTCAGAAAAAATACAATCTGAGGATCCTACACGCGTGAGGGATCTTGGGTACAGTGGACGTCACACTAGGGATAGTATTACTGGCACGCCTGTGTCGACGCCCATTTTCGACTTTCGAAAAACAAACTGTAATACTCCGCAGCTTCCACTAGATGTCGGCCTATGCACAGCATGTGAATCTAAGCAGATACAAGCATCAGAAATACGATTACGGTGAGTAATGTATCCCATATATATATATAATGTCCCGGTGTGGCCCCCTGCTGGTTATTGGACTCGAGTTAGGAGGACACTTATGAGGCTGGTGTGGGCGGATAAGCAACCTAGGATAGCCTACGATACTCTCGCCCGGCTGTATGAGATGGGTGGTATGGAATACCCAGACGTATATTTATAGTATCTGGCTGCACAAGGTCAGTACATAGCTGGGTGGAACCCTCCTAGATCAGAATCCCTGCACACCTTATTAGCTAAGGCCCTTGCCCACCCGAATGCTCTAATGGGTCTGCTGTGGGGCGAGAGAGATTCTGTCCCGAGGGGTGAAATTCAGTAAGCTTGGGAGAAAAGGGAAGGCCGTACAGGAATTGGCTTGTAAGAATGCATGGGAGGTTGTATTGGGGGGAAAAAGTAAGCAGGGAGCAGTGGAAATCCGTCTGCTTGCAGACACGATATATTTCTTTAAATTCTCGATATAGACTGATTCATTATAAACACATTCACCAGGCATACTATTCCCCGCTTGCACTCAGCAAATTCTTTTCCGACCGGACATCTGCATGTAAAAGGTGTGGTGCAGACCGAGCGGACTTCTTTCATGTCTGCTGGAGTTGTCCCAATATCAGATCCTTTTGGGAAAGGATTGAAGAGGTCATGTCAGAAATGTTGCCATCGCCTCTAATTTACGCACCTGTACTTTGGCTCCTGGCTCTGATTGAGGAGGGTGCACGCACCGAAAAAATATTGTTGGGCACGGCCTCGGTGGTGGCCAGATATCAGGTGACCAGAAAATGGGCGGAGACGACCCCCCTACCTTTTCTAGATGTCAGAATCATGGACATTTGTGAGCAACAGGAATCTGTTTGCTTAAACACTTCCGAGCACCAGCCGTCTGTTCGATTATTGGACCCCATACAGACAATACCAAAGGGACAGGTTGCACGCCACGCAATCCCCTGGATCGTCCTTTGATACGTGGAAGAGGAACTTGTACTGTATTGTCCTGAGATCATGGTATGAGCAATCATTTTCTATTGTCCGACATGACCTTGGTTTATGGTTGAGAAATACGTTTAAGCTTAATGGTGGGCGTGTACTGGGATGGTAAGTTTGTGAGTCATATGTTGTGGAGTGGTGGGGTTGGGAGGTTTGGGGGTTATTTTACTGTTTGAGTGTTGGTTCCTGCTTTAAAATAATAAAGAAAGTTAAAAAAAAAACATTAGCTCTTCCTTTGTTCAGACTGCAGAGGGATTGGTCACAGTTGATTCTCCATTCCTCTAATGGATTGTCTTTCAACGTTCTTAAAGCTGCTTCCAAAATGAGAAATGGATTAGCCTGTTCGGGCAGCCAGCATTTGCTGTAAAGGGCCAAAGATTTCCACAGAGTTCTAGCTTGCATGGAAATCAAGCCCAGTTCGAAACAAAAGTGCTGTTTAAGTCAGATGCGGAAGCTTAAGTATCTTTCGGCAGAACATTCCCTCTAGTGTCTGCTATATTTTCAGAAGAGTAAATAGAAAACATTCTGCCCCATAAGTTAGAACAGAGGTATCTTTCGCTTTGTAGAAGGATATCAATGGCAATATCGAAAATTTGCCTTACCTTCTGTGGATTAGCCTTCCCTGTGCAATGAAGGTGGTTAACTTAGACTTCAGTGCTTTCTGACAAGGCATATCCATCTTGCTATTATTAATCAAAGCCCCTAGATATGTCACTTGGCGAGATTCTACCGATGGTTATTTAGATGCCATTTAAACTTATTGGTAGTTTTTAGGTTGCAAGATCCCAGTCTCATGATTGCTGTCTTGGTTGAATTCATCATCAGACCATTAGAGTTCATATACTGTTGAAGAGCATCCACGCTACGCTGTAAGCCGATCAGAGTTTGGTCAATTAAGACCAGATTTTCTGCATATAGGAGTCTCTTAACAGGATGTTCACCTATTTTCGGTGGAAAGGCTCTTACTGTGTCGAGTGCCTGCTTTATGTCAGAGATGAATAAACCAAGTAATATTAGTGCTAGAGGGCAGCCCTATTTAAGTCCTCCAAATGTCAATATAGGTCTTGTCAGGAGACCCTGGGTGCTTGGAGTCGAATATGCATACTAGTTCCTTCATACAAGGACTGTATAGCTTCAAGCAAATCTCCTGGGCAGTTCCATCTTCTCATGTTTGCCCAGAGCAATTGTTGCTCAACAGAGTCAAACGACTTGTGGAGATCTATAAATGGTACATAGGCTTTGGTCTTCCCTTTAAAAGCTTTTCCTTTCATGATGTTTATCAGGAAAAGATTTAAATCAGTTCAGACTCCTTTAACAAAGCCTGTTTGAAATGGGTCGTCTCTGTTTGTGAACTTCATCAATTTTTTAAGTTCTTTCAGCAGGAGACATGAAATAGCTTACCCATCGAATTCAGCAAAGCGATCGGATGATAATTGGCCGGATCCGCTCTGTTGCCTCGCTTGCATATGGCAACTATAATGGCGGATTTCCATGAATAATATGGATAATCTGTTAAAAAAATTAGAAAATCATTGGAATCCACTATTTGGGATCTTTCTTGATCATAAAGTTAGTGATCCCGCCTGGGCCAGGTGCTGTGGAGTTGCTAGCCTTTTTAATAATTAATTGTACATACTAAAGGTCTAATTGAAATGAACATCCAGGGGTGTCATGTCAGACGTAATGTCCTTTTGTTTAAATAATTGTTGGTAGGATTCTGTCCAGATTTCTTCTGTCATGGCATTTAGGGGGCAAGTTGGTTGCCTCCCCATCGCTCCATTTAGCATTTCCATCTTTTTTATCCAAAGCTGGTAACATGGATTCGGCTTCCTTCTGTAGCATTTCTGATTTATGCATGGCTATTCTGGTCTTCCATGACTATTTCCGTTTCTTAATCAAGGTTATTCTGTTGGCAACCGGCACTCAATTTATCTTTTTAATGTCTTTCTTTCGGTTTTTTCCGCCTTAAGTTTTCGATCAAACATATGCTGATGAGTTGTTTCAATCAGATCCGTTTTTCGTTTTGACTTTAAATTCAAGGAGAGTGGGATGTAGTTCACGTCTTCCTCCTACAACAACATTCTCAGAGACTCCTTAGAGAAGGACTTAATGTCCTGTTTCTTTATTCTCAACCTGTTCATACCTTGATTAAGTTCAAGGGGCATCAATCGTTGCTATTGTACAGGAGTATACCAACTCCTCCAGCAGAATTTTAATAATGAATGATCGCTGGCTGTTTTCTGAACAACTTAGTTTCCGACAGTAATGAAGAGGAAACAAATACATAGTACAAACAACTAGCTGTTTTGCCATTAGTACACGTTGTTTTGGAAGGACCATCAAAATGTAAAGGTTGCGGGCCTTCATTAGGATGAGCCAACTCAGGGCTCTAATGTCACTCCGCGAAGGGAGCCCTCTAGTGCCCAACAATGAGCCATTTTCATTTTTAATATAGGGGAAATTCAAATCCCCTCTGACCATTATTTAATGCGGTTTATATCACCATGTCCAGTTGTCTAATAGTATAGATACCTCCTTCAAAAAGCTCATCTTAGAGATGGCGATCCGATTCCAATAGAGATTGAGAATCAAAAAGCATCGGAATTCTGAGTCCTTGGTTTCTTTCAAACAAATAATTTGGATGAAGGGATTTGGGCTGTCACAAGATTCAACTGATAATCCACAGCCAAGTTTGATAAAGATGAGAAGGCCTGCCGCCGGGTGACCACGCTCCCCTCCATACACTGACGTGTAAAAAGTAATATAAACATCCAAACCTGGTGCATCTTCTTCTCATGTAATTGATTCTGCTTCCGGCCATTTACAATTGTGCGCTAAAGGTTACCTTTATTGCAAAAAGTAATCCTTAGCGGGCCAGTTTGTCGTCTTTCTTTAGCTTTTGATTCTGACTCAAGAAACTTGTCAGATCTACAGATTCATATGTTGTCAATGTTCTTATGAGCATGAGATGGTTCCCATCACTTAGCGGAAACAAACGCTTGAGGGTTACCCCTTGCATAGGTTGGAATTACGAGTCTTACTCTAAATTCATCTATCCAGCTGTCCATCTTTTAAAAAAATGTTTTATTGATTTTTCAAAAGATAAAAAAAAACTGAAGACACTATTATCATATACCACATTATACCATATCAGATAGTCTTAGCATGTCGTAAACACTACCTCCCTTCCCATCCACCCCCATTTCCTCTCACACCCTACCAGCTCCCACCCCCCTAGCTTGTCTGCATACCACTCGTACTACAACCACCCTGCGTTTTGTCTGGTGGACGCAACATAGACTCTCACTTGGGTCTATCAATTTCTGTCTCTTCAGTGGGCGCCTTAGCAAACAGGGTTTGTAATAAGCCTTCCCGTTCACTAATTCCTCCGGAGGCATCCTCCCAGTCTCGCTGCACCGTTCCTTTGTATGCCACGGTCTCCACCCATCCCCACCTGTACTGGTCCCTCCACCATTCCTCTATTCCAAGGCCTTTAACCGATTTCCATGCCAAAGCGATTCTGCGTTTCACCCGAATAAATGCCAAGTCCTTCAGCTTGGCAACATGTTTCCGGCCTTTGGGGCATGGAAAACATGCACCCAGGTAAAGCACATCCAGTTCTACTCCCTTTTCTGAAATCTATTTGCCACCACCAATAAAGTCTCACCACTGGGCATTTCCAACACATGTGTAGTATTCCAGCTTCCGTAGCATTACACTTTGGGCATCTCTGTTCGCTGCCCCCGTAAATCTAGAGCTACGTTGAGGTGTTATATACGCTCTGTGCGTCACCAGAAGTTGTATAAACTGTAACCTTGTGTTTCGCGACACCTTCTTTTGGTATCCCAGTACCCTCCCCCATTGTGCATCAGCGAAGGTGACTCCCAGATCCAATTCCCATTAACCCCTTATAGCCAGAGGGTAAGCCAGCCCATTAGACAGTAGGTGGTCATATATTCGCGGTATGGTATGCCCTCCCTCAGCTACGTCATACAGGATATCCACTATCAAATGTTTCTCCATTAGTTTGCTGTATGCTGGCCATCAGCGTGTTATCTCTCTCTTAATAGCACTGTGTAGCATGAATTGGCCTGTGTGTTTGCCGGGCTGCCTTGCCAACTCAAAGAAGGGTACAAAAACCGTGTACTGCAACAAATCCCCTATGGTGGCCAACCCACAGGGTTCCTAATATCTGGGTATACCCTTACTTGCCTGTGGCGTAGATGACATTACTGAGGTCAAGGGAGTCTGTACCGATATTGGGTCTGTCAGCCCCATCACTGCCAGGGCTCTGTCCCACAAATTTACACCCAGAGACACTAAGTGTGACCCTCGGGTCCCCAGAGGTTTCTCCATCCACAAAATCTGCTTTAAACAATACCGCAGCTCGGTAATTTGCAACATGTGTGGGTCAGGAGTGGGGTCTTCAGCGAGCCAATCCACCACAAATTGCATTTGCCCCGCTATGTAATATAATTCAGAGTGCGGGACTCTGATACTCCATTCTGCGTGCGGTCTGTATAGTGATGCCAACGCTATCCTACTACACCCATTCTGCCACAGGAAGCTTCTGCTGATACCCTCCAGTTTCTTAAAGAAGGACCTAGGTATGTAAAATGGAACGTTCTCGAAAAAATGCAATAGTCTAGGCAATACCACCATCTTCTGCATGGCTGCCCTCCCCATCATTGACAGTGACAATTTAGTCTAAAACTTCATGGAGTTCTTGATAGCCTCCAGTGCCTGTAATGTATTCTGTATATGCTCGTCCTCCGGATCGTGATACACCTTAACCCTCAAGTACTTAAACGTGCTCTCTTTCCACTGCAGGCCCAGCACTGGAAGCGCCCCTCGCTCTATCTTACAGTCCTGCCATCAGAAATCATGCTGATTTATCCATGCTTATGGTGTTAACTGACAGTTTCTCAAAAAAGGCCATAGCCTCTAGCAGCAACTCCAAATTATCCCCTGGATTCTGAATATATAATAAAGTATCATCTGCGTACAGGGATATCAAGTGTCTGACCTCTTCTATTTCAATACCGGCATCCCTTTATTCTGTCCTGAGATACTGAGTGATTTGCTCCATTACGGGGGACATACAGCAGTGGTGATAAGAAAAGGGGGAGCCCTGCCTTTTGCCTTTCCCAAGTTCCCATGCCCCCGAGAAACATCTTCCTGTTTTAACCCTAGCCATCGGTCTGGTGTACACCAGTTGGACCCACTTAATGTATGCCGGCCCAAATTCAAATATGCGCAATGCTGCGTAAAGCCAATCCCAGCTCACTGTATCCAATGTGGCTATGGCTCACAGGGTGCCCCAGGATGCTGTCCTGTCTATCACATGGTGTAGTCTCCTCAGGTTCCAGGCCATACTTCGTTGGTGCAGCCTGTCTGATCCGGCTGCACCAATTTGCGTATCACTCTTTTTATTCTAGTCGCAAGTATGGGCGTCAGTATTTTAATATCCTGGTTTAGCACTGAGGGAGGCCTATAGGAACCGCAATCCGTCGGGATTTTATGGGGTTTTAATAGGGGTATGATAATAGATTCCCTCTGGCTAAGTGGGAATAACCCTGCCCCATAAGAATCTTTGAAGGTGCTAAGCAAATGGGGGGCCAATTCTTGTGCATATTCTTTATAGAATTCACCAGGTAGTCCATCTGACCTCTTTCCTCCTGGGTCAATCCAGGGAGCTCGATCTCATTCAACACTTCCATAAGGTGGGTACCTGGGCCCCTCTCGGTATAATTGATGGTAAAATTCCTGGATCGCCTTATTAACCCCATTTTGAGTATAATATAGATTCTCCTGTCCCAAGTCCATCGAGTGTATGGGGCCGCTTTTCCCTTCATTCTTACATAGCCATGCTAACAGTCAGGCTTGTTTATGCCCCTCTCTATGTTGCTTCTCTATGTACTTGCCCAGTCTCTCCCAACAGTCCATCATGCATTTCGACTTCGGTTCCCTAGTTTCCTGGGTCGTATGACGCTAGGTTCGGGGTGTGGCACCGTCAATACCTTTAAAGGTACTGGAGACTTTCCAGGATAAAGAGGGCTGAATGTTTGTGCTTCGGGGGTGGGTAGAGCACAGATCATTTTGCATAATCAACACACATGGACCAAACCAAGAGACTGTGGCTTACTTTTGCACATTATATCCACTAATTAGTCCACACAGGGATGGTACATTGATACGCGGAGGTGACTTTAATTGTACCCTTAACCCTTTATTGGACAGGTCAGCTCATAAATTCATGCACCCGGCACCTTCGGCCAAAGCCTTACGCACACTATTTCAAGTTTTCAAGCTCTCAGACATATGGCAGACTCTGCACCCGCAGGCCTGGGGAAACTCGCATTATGCAGCTCCCCAGGACCTGCACACTAGGTTGCACTATATTTTTACAGAAGAAGACATCCTGGAGGAATTTGGGGAGGCAAAATATAAAGCACAAGTGTTATCAGTTCATGCCCCACTGGTGGTTACATGGTGGGTGAATCCCCCCTGCTCCCTCCAAGAGCACGTAGCCCGACGTGGAGATTGAGGAGTGAATCCCTGAAAGACAAAGTATTCCAGGAACAGTTAAAGGAAGGGGTACGAGAGTATTTTGCTTACAATAAAAGGGAGTGTGGAGTTAGCAGGCACATTATGGGAAGCCTTCAAGGTAGTGATCAGAGGGACTGCAATTGCCAAAGCAAACGGGGTCCAGTTTGCAATAGAAAATGATTTACGTAAGGTGGAAAACAAACTTAGAAACCATAAATGGTCATAGTGCTCTCCTAGGTGAGAGTGCTCGTGAGGTAGTTGCCCTGCAGCAGGAATGTTTAGGACACTTGGATAGATTGGGCAAACTGAGCTACAGGAAATATTTAGAACGGCAACGCACACAAGGAGATAAACCAGGACGCCTGCTAGCTTGGTTGTACAATAGTGAGACGGAGCGAAATATGATTCAAGCAATAAAGGCAAGGGATGGAGTGATTGGTGAGATGCAACAAGAACTAGACAAATGTTTCAATTAGTTTTATAAGCCGTTATATGAGGAGACATTGGGCACTCAGGAGTCAGAGATAAAAGAGGCTTTAGAGCTGATCGATCTCCCCCAAGCTAGATGCAGAGGAGACAAACAGGCTGGAGGCCCCCATAACTAAAGAAGAGTTGGAACACACTATTAGAGGGCTGCCATCAGGGAAAGCTCCAGGAGCTGACAGACTACCTAGCGAGTTCTATAAATATATGGCGGAAGTTACGCCTCCATTATTGGCAATGCTGAATGAATCCATAAACAAAGGTATTTTGCCGCTGTCACTCATAGTCCCATTGCTGAAACCTAACAAACCTGATACTGAATGTGGCTCCTATAGACACCTCTCACTGCTTAACCAAGACGGGAAGATACTGACGGCCCTGATGGCCAACAGGTTGAAACTAGTAATCCACAAACTCGTACATTCAGACCAGTCAGTTTATGTCCCTAACAGGAATATTGCTTGTAATTTTGAGAAGGTTGCACCACCTCATTGATCATACACAAGACAGTGCCCGGCTCCTTGCAGTCACATCGCTAGATACAATTAAAGCTTTCTATTCGGTCAGGTGGCCATGGCTACTAGCAGTGCTGTAAAGTTTTGGTATGGGCCCGACATATATTAAAATGGGTGAAGCTACAATACATTAACCCTGGGGCTAGAGTAAAGACTGGCAACACAATATCCGAACAATGGGAGTTGGGCAAAGGCATCAGACAGGGTTGCCCCTGGTCTCCTATGTCATTTATATTGGCCTTAGAACCGTTAGCTGTATATCTACTTAAAAAATGTCAGGAGGCGGGCATCAAAATACAGGGCGGTACACATCTGATCTCCCTATATACTGACAATATGCTCCTTTATCTGCAACAACTGGAGATTAATCTGCGAGACATATTGGATGTGTTTGAATGTTATGCAGACCTCTCGTGGATTACGTTCAACGCAAAGAAGTCAAGCTTATTCCCTCTAGCTGGGTTTAGGCGAAAGCAACATCGGGCGTTACCAGTGCTAAAGATTAAATGGGAGGAAGACACATTTAGATACCTAGGAGCTTATATCTTTCATAACCCTGAAGTAGAACAATAAGCAGAACATTGTGGAAGCGGTGGCTAAAATGTAGAATTCTATGAAGTTCTGGGCCAAGCTACCGTTATTGTTGATGGGGAGGGCACCCTCAAGACTGTTCTCGTGCAACCTCTTTTAAAATAAAATGATCCTATACCCAGACATCCTGGCCAACTAGCAGCCCATTACGAACCTCCCATTTATTGGCAAAATCTTGGAAAAAGTAGTCGCTACTCAACTACTCGACACAATCAATCAACCACCACTCCTAAATGACTATCAGTCAGCGTTCCATCCCAAGTGTAGCATTGATACGACCACCAATCCAGGTGGTGGACAATGCCCTTGAAATCATGGATATGGGCAACTCATGCCTCTTTGTCGATCTTGACCTCTCAGCTGCATTTAACACAGTCAACCACCCTAACCTCCTCTCCAACAGGATGGGAATCCCTGGCAGTGGCATGAATTGCTTTACTTCCTACCTCTTCGGCAGACACCAGGCAGTCCAGATGAACACATTGCATTCTAACTGACTCCCAGTCTCCTGCAGAATCCCCCAAGTCTCCATCCTCTCACAAATCCTTTTGAACCTTTACATGGAGCTTCTGGGTACTTTCCTCAAAGACCCCGAAATAGCCATCCACCAAGAGCCGGATGATACGTTGTACATGAGAATTAAAAGCCCACAGGACAGCAGTTGTCTCTGCGATTAGATAGCCATCATCCTGTCCTGGATGCCGGCTGTCTACCTCAAACGTAACCCAGCCAAGACTGAATTTGTCCTCATCGGGACCCCCACACCTGCTAAACATCACCTTGTCCAACAGTGACTCAATGATATGCGCCTAGAAGCATTTTCCACAACTCTCATTCAGCAAAATCCTAGGCTTTACAATTGATAGCATCCTGTCCTTCCAGAAACACATAGCCAAGAAGGCCAAACATCCTGGCTCCATATCTCCACCCTTTGCAAAATCAATTTATTTTTAAATGTTTTTATTGGCATTTATATAAGTACAACCATGCATTTATCAAATGTTTCACATCTTCGTTTGCTTGCAGCGTTATGGTAGTAACAAAAAAATATAACAAACTAAACAAAAACAAACTACTTCCTTCACTTGTCAGGCATTATGACTTTTTCAGTCTCTTGGTGTGCATGTATTGTGATCAGGGTCCCATCCTGGGCGTACACTTTCTTCCACTCAATAGCAGTGGCCAATCTGGTCAGGTTGTATACCGACTGTTGTTAAATCAGGGTCAAATATAGTACAGAACGTTTGATTTCCCTCAATGTGGTGTGTCATCTGATGGGTGGAACATGTCCCAGACCAGCGCCTTCTAGGCCGCACATCTATCACTCACATCTATCACTCACATCTGATCACAATCTACTTCCCCCTTCCATCCATACACTATTTTCTGCTTCTGGCCATCTTTCAAATTCCCTGTGCCTTTGTGTATATTGCTGGCCCCCTGCAGATTTCCAGGCCATAGCAATCAATTTTTTTTGGCCAGCATACATGCCATATACATGAATTTAACCACATGCTTATATTTGCTGACTCTGGGTTATGCCCCCAGCAAACATTCTTTCGGTGACCATTAGTATCTCGCTATTCCAGCCTTTCTACAGGCCTGTTCAACTCGTGCCCAGTATCTCCGCACTCGCACACACCTCTAAAACGTATGCATCAGATCCACGTCTCCTATCCCGCACCATGGGCATAGTGGCTGTGCATTTTTGTTGAACGCACCTACCCTGTGTGGTGTCATGTATGTGCGGTATAACACATTTAGCTGTATCAATCTGAAGCGAGAGTTTCTCGATACTTCCGTGGGGTTTACCAATATCCGTACCCATTCCTTCTCTGTTATGTCTGTACCCAAATCTTTTTCCCATAGCTCTTCCAGTGCCTCACTTTTGGGGTTGGGTTTATCAGTAAGCTATACAATCTAGACACCGGCCTCCATCCATTGTTTAAACTGTACATTAGGGTCAGCAAGGGGTTCGGTGATGGCTCTTCAGGCCATCCATCCCATTTTACTTTGGCCACCCCCCGAGTCCTTTGGTACCAGAGGAAATGCCAGCCAGGCATTTTTTCCTTCACTTGTAGTGATTCAAACTCCCTCAAGACCCCTTCCTTGTACAGATCACCACAGGTGTATATTCCCAACCTCTCCCATCATCTCACCATTGCCAGGTCTGTCCCATCTTTACAGACGTCAGCTGCAATCGTTGCCTCAGGTGAGTAGGGGTGCCCGAGTTTCAATAATTCCACAGCCCTTCCCCATATCTTCCTTCCCAATGTCACTACCATGGGGGTACTTCCCAAGCAACCCATTGACACCCACAGTATTTCTTTGTCTTACAGGGGCCACCAGTCGTATTAATGCAGTTCCAGATGTGGCCTCGTCCGCCAACCATTTGATTACATGGCTGAGTTGGGCCGCCAAGTAGTACTTTTCTAGATCTGGAAATTGCACCCCTCCTTCTCTGTAGGGTAAACAGTGTGGCAAGTGACATTTTATGGCAGGCCGCTGCCCACAGGAAATCGTGTAATAGCATTTCCATCAGTCAGAAAAAGAACGCCTTGACGCAACCGTATATGTTATTAAAGTAATATAGTAATCGCGGTAGGTTGATCATAATGATAGCCACCCTGCCCATTAGGGATAGCCGCAGCCTGGACCAAAATTTCATGGACTTCCTTAGGCCTTTCACCACTGCTACTGTTATTCTCATGCATCTGTTCCGGTGTGTGCCATATATTTACCCCCAGGTACTTGAATGATTCCATCTCCAACCGGAGGCCAACTTTTGGTAGTTCACTCGTGTCTTTCGCCCTCAAACCTGCTATTGGGAATATGCAAGATTTTGTTTTGCTGAAGCTAATCCCTGACACCTTATTAGTGTAGTTGTCTAATATATCCAGAACCACTGGGACATTTGGGTGTGGATTCCTCAGATAAAATAGCACATTGTCTACATAGAACTAGCTCAGATGTCCTGCACCCCCCACCCAAATGCCTGTGTCCCGGTATTGTTGTCGGAAATAGATTACTATCGGCTCTAACCCCAGCACATACAACATTGGGGACAATGAGCAACCCTGTTTGGTGCCTCTCTGTATGTTGCAAACCGATGACGCCACCTTCCCAGAGTTAACCCTTGCTACCGGCGCCGAGTTTAGTATGTGCACCCACTTGATGAATTGTTAGCCAAACCCAAATTCCCTCAATGTTTCCACAAGCCATTCCCAATATATTGAATCAAACGCTTTTATGGCGTCTACGGAGAGTATGGCATACTGCGCCTGGGAGTCTGCCGTCTGGCTAGGACATGTTGTAGTCTGTGCAGATTTAACGCAGTGCTACGACCCGGAACAAAACCATTCTGATCGCTGTGCATCAGTTCCCCTATGATCCTGCTCAGTCGCTTGGCTAGTATCGTGGTTAGGATCTTATCATAATTAACATTGCCAGTGGGCAGTATGAGTCGCACTCGTCAGTTGGCTTCCCTGGTTTGGATATTGGGATCACTAGGGTCTCCCTCATGGTCGCTGGCAACACCCCTTTCTTGTATGCCTCTCTGAACACCTCAAGTAGCACTGGGGTCAGTACTGACTCAAATGTCTTGTAGAACTCTGGGTGGAGTCAATCGCTCCCAGGTGTTTTGCTCGAAGCAAGCGATCTTACTGCTTCAGTTATGTCTTCAGCTGTTATGTCCTTCTCTAATGCCTCACGTTGTGTTGACCCCAGCTTGGGCAGGCCAATTTCTTCCAGTGTGCCCAGCATGTCGTCCTGAGGCACCCGGTGTTCATGGCAGTACAGGCGGGAATAAAAGTCCCGGAAGGTATCGTTGATCGGTTGTTGCGATTTGTGCACAGTGCCCGTTTCATCCATGAGTTCTGTGGTCAGGTATTTTTGGTGTTCCCTCATGCACAGCCACGCCAGAAGCCTGCCTGGTCTATCCCATTCCCTGTGTGCTCTAGTGGTTTTGACTGAGTAGTCGAACTTTGATAGCCTCCCCCAAGCATCCTGGCAGCTAACTCTCATTTATGCTAGTTTGAGTTCCTCCTTGCGAGTCCCTTGTGTGCGTGATTCCCTCAATTTACTATCATCCTCCCACCTTTCTAACTCCTGTCTCAGTGCTTTTCTGATGCCTCCAGCACTAGCGATAACCTCCACTCTCACCACCACTTTCATTGCCGCCTAGACCGTGCTTCACTGCTCAACGCTGCCCACATTCCTCTCTATGTATTCTTTTAACTTGCTCCATAGTTATTCTTTCAAAGCCTGGTCTGTTAAAGCATCTCTGGGCATGCGCCACAGTGGTATAGGGGGCCTGGGGCCCCTACACCCTTTGCAAAATCAAACCCTTGATCCGGCTGCAGGATATCTGGCCACTACTGCAGGCCCATGTGGCCTTGCACAGCGTGGAGGGTTGTTGGGGGGAGATGGGGTGTAAATGCCCTGCTGAAAGGACTCCCAGCTGCTCACTTGGATCCTCTCTAAGCTGTCCACCATGCCGCTGCACGTCTTACTATGGGTTGCTCAGAAATTTTACTTATCACCCCTGTCCAACACAAACTACATTGGCTTCCTCTCTAGACCAGGATACTGTTCAAGACTGCACATATCATCTACAAAGCAGTCATAAGTAGCACACCAGCGTTCCTGGAAGCTAAACTCCACATATGTGGTGAAACATGCTCCTTGAGCAGCAAATCGACTAACCGGCTTGAATCGCAACTAGTCTGCAAAGAGACAACTTGCAAACAATCATTCTCTCATCACCTACCCAACCCTATGGAACTCAATCCCAGTATAGACTTGTAATGCTCCCGCAATTCTCCAATTTCGCAATTTTCTCAAAATGTGGCTTTTTTAACCGCACCTAACCATGGACTAATCCCAATGAATGCACAGAGTAACAAGCAGTACTGCCCTATTGTTAAGTCTTAAGGATACCAATCGGGCGTCACACACTGGACCAGGACACTTGGTTTTAGCCTGGGATGTGGAGCTCAATAGGAATGCTTTTTTTAATTTCAGTAAATTCAAATTGAGCCGATACTCGACCCGTCGCACACCCCCTTTTACAAATACCCTGGGTCACAACAGACCATGAACCAGGCCGGTTGGTAAAAATACAAAATTTATTTATTTTTAAAGCTCACAAAAATCGCACACATTTTTTCATTGGGCAGCAATCACCAATGGGGTGATAATTACAATGGGAATGGAAGCAATGCACGTGGTTAACCTTCTACATGAACATATCCAAAGCACAGTGGCGTAGGAGCACTTTTTGAATTAGGATAGATAGCACCCAAGGTAAGGTTTCCCTTTGCAATGTTCCCTCAACCCAAAAATAATCGAATTCTGAGTGGATAGAAAGAAGCAGCAGGTAGTCAGGGATAAGAGACAGCAAACCGACCCGAGTGATGCAATTAAATAGTCCAGCTGATCTCATATATCTGTATATAGAAGAAGCAGAACTGCAAAAAATGTGGTGGTAATGGCAATTTCTAGCAGCCCAGGCCCACAACCCTACCTAATGCAGAACCATTATCTGATAGTTGAGATAGCACTAAACTACACTGTAACTGCCTTAACTTAAATACCCAGCATACTGGTCGCCTTATGCGGAGCTAGTCAGAGACATTGCCTATTGTTCCCTCGACCTTTGGTCGAATAGTTATATAAAATAATTCAGAGCACCCTACCCGTTCCTTATTTCGACAGCAGTTCCAGATCTCTACCGAAGACCTTCAGAACTTCAATGGACGGTGATCCAGTCGGCGCAGCCGACCACGTGGTCGGGCCTTCCTCCGGCCTTCACAGTAGGGAGAGTGGGGGTCAGGGTGGACATTTCTGTACAATCTGAGAATGCCTTTCCCTCCTCTTTCCCTTTTGGTCTTCGTCACTCTACCCATTCTCAGCTATGAAGAGGACTCCATTTAGGTTTCGCCCCATTTGTAAAGGCAAATTTCCCTGGAAAGATGAGCACAAACGGAGTAACCGTTGCTTTCCCCTCGATCACAACGAAGTAGGATGCGCGGCTTGTAAGCTCCTCCGTCTTAAGACATTAAAGGTGTGCAAAGGCAAGCAGTGGGCAGCCTATGGGATGTGGAAGGCATAGTTCTCTACGCCGCCGCCGCCACCGAATGTGATGACGGCGAGAGTGACGATCAGACCTACGCACCGGAGGTTTTTGACCTTTCGATGGAAAGATCTTGTTCTTCATCGTCTGTCCCCGGCCCCGCCAGCCACGGCTCAGGCACTGCTATCGGGAAGTCACACCCTGGCGACAAAGACGAACATTTACACAGCACTAAACACACAACCCCAAGTCAATCTTTGGCCAAGTCCAACAAGACTTCAGCGCCAACGGGTACACCGGAAGTTCTGGTGGCACCCGCCGACCGTCAAGATGGGCAGCCCTCCCCGCAGCCACATATGCACCTCGCGACCGGGGCCATCAAAAACAAAGGGCACCACCTCTAATAGCTCGGGTTCCGTCGAGACGCATCACAAGAAGGCATCCGGCGACTACAGGGTTCCGGTTCCGCAGAAGAAGGCGGTCACCGATGAAAAAGCCCCGGCACCGCCTAAGAAGGCAGCCGCTGAGGACAAGGCCCGGCACCACCAAGGAAGGCAGCCGGCAAAGACAAGTCCCCGGCTCTGCCGAAAGACTCCTTCACAATCGCAGGCTGAAGCTACGTGCCTCCCGTCTGCGGAGGACGTCGCTGACCACATAGCAAGGATTGTTTCCGACGATTCTCAGAAACAGCAGTCAAGGGATTCTTCGAGGCCTACGGAGAAGGCCAAGGATCCGTCGAGATCCAAGGGTAGCCTAAGAGGAGTACCGGAACCCTCCCATAAGCCGAAAGAGAGACACAAGGACATCCCACCTCTGTCGGTCCCCCAGGAGGAGTTTTCTGAGGGCGAAGAAGGGATGTCTTCGATGTTGAGAAAAAAATCTCGACATTTTATGACAGAGCGTTTTCAAGAACCTTTTCCACCTCTAGACCATTCTAGGTCTGTTTGGACTAGAGAAATTTGAAAACTGCATGGAAAGGCTGGACAGGTTTGTTTCCCGTTCAGAACAACCCACACCAAGAAGACCACGGGATGAGAGCCCTTTGGACCCCGTAGCAAAATTCCCAGGGCTCTTTTGACCCCTCTCTGGAAGAGGATATATACAACTATGACCTCACTGAAGACGACATTCCTGCAGACACTCAGGATGAGGATCAATTCCCCAATCCGGAGGACATTCATGATCCCATATAGGGCTTGGAGGAGAACCCGGATATGGGTGACCCTCAACCATGGCAGTCTCCAAATCCACAGGATCCAGATGCCCCATCTTTGGATTCCCCCAGACCACCCCTACTAGACAACCCTTGCCAGTGGATGATCAATTGACGTTTGTCATGTTGCGCAAAGCAGCTGAACACTTAAAGATTGCCACAGATGAAGCTGTCCCTGAAGCGGACTTCGTGGAGGACATCCTCAGTGAAGCCACCGGCCAGCCAGGCTATTCCTCTCCTCAATTCAATTAAAAAACACCTGGCTCCCTTCTTATCAACACCTGCTTTCACAAGAGGTGTTAACCCAAGAATAGGGCACGGCCGCAGCAGCGTTTTCAACATGTATTGCCAACACCACAACCTTATTGGCCAGCTACGCGGATGCTCAATGGGCCTTACTACAAGAAGGCCTACAGGAGGTTCCCGAACCACTACGAACTTGTCTCCTGACTACCGTCACTAAGGGCAGACAAGTAACTCAAAGCATACTTAAGAACACTTTGGATTCTGCTGAGACAGCCAGTCGTTTCCTGGCTCAGGGCACACTCCTGAAGAGACATGCGTGGCTACGGAACTCTGGATTCAAGCCAGAGACGCAAGTGTCACTTATAAATAACCCCGTGGAAGAATCAAACCTGTTTGGGAAAGCGGTCGACGAGGCCCTCGGGACCGCAAAAAAGGAGCACGACACCTTGAAAACACTACACCAAATTACACAAAGACCCTCTACAAGATGAGGATCTGGGTCTAGATGGCTTTTTCGTGGCCAACGCTTCTCTCAACAACGATACTCCTCGGGAAACAATTGGAACCCTCCACAGGGAACCAGCGGATACACAACCCTGTATCCCCAAAGTGGTCAGCGTCGCGGGAAAGGAACGGGCCGAAAATCTACCCCGAGAGGCTCCCCGGCCTCAGGTTCAAAATGACCCAAAGATTTGGGGCCCCTCCCATGCCTCCTTGGTCGGGGGCAGGCTAACATTGTTCCTTCAGGCATGGGAGGGGATAACTACAGACCAGTGGGTGCTATAGATCGTGGCCCACGGGTACTGTATAGAGTTCAACCGGTCCCCAACATTCAGATCTCCACGAGCAAGACGACTGACACCAGACCATCTTCGCATACTTCTTCAGGAAGTTGAGACACTACAAGAGAAAGGAGCCATAGAAATCATACCTCTGTCACAGGTAAAATAAGGTATTTATTCAGTGTACTTCCTTGTACCCAAAAAGGATCTAACCATGTGCCCTGTTTTAGATCTGTGCCCAGCGAACAAATTTGTAAAGCCACAAGTTTTGCATGGTCACTCTGCAGGAAGTAATTCCCCTGTTATCACAGGGGGATTACATGGCAATACTGGACATGAAATATGCATACTATCATATTTCAATGTTGCCAGCACACAGAAAATACCTCAAAGCATTATCAGTTCAAGGTACTACCCTTCAGCATAGCATCTGCACCAAGGGTATTTTCAAAGGTACTCGAGATGGCAGCAGCACATCTGCGCAGGAAATCCATCCCGGTCTAGACGACTGGCTCATAACAGGGGACTCTTATGAAACCTGTCTGTCAAATACCCAAAAGACGATAGATATTTGATTCAGTTTGGGATTCTCCATCAACTAGAAAAAATCCAGCCTAGACCCCAGTCATGTGAAGCAGTTCCTAGGGGCTCTAATTCGAACAAAGGAGGGCCTCGTCTTCCCCCCCGAGAAGGTCCAAAACATGTTTCAAATCCCTCAGTATGTAGCCAGTCGAGAGGTGATGGTACGCAAGGCTATGCGACTGCTACGAATGATGGCGTCATTTATCTACTTGGTTCCTCTTGCACGCTTGTGCCCAATGCAGGAGTGGCTCAACAGCTAGTGGTGTCAGGCCAGCGGACAGTTGGACGATCTAGTGGTTGGCTCGCCAGCCCTCATTCTCTCGCTGCAGTGGTAGTCAAGGGACAAACTCTTGAAGGGGAAATCCTTCACCACCCCGACAGTGGAAGCTACTCTAACCACAGACGCGTCTCTCACAGGGCGGGGAGCTCACCTGCTTCAACAAACGGCGGACATAGCATCCAACCACATAAACTTGTTGGAACTGTTGGCAGTGCTCAAAGCACTCAAAGCTTTCCAGACACAACTGCAGGGAAAGACGGTCCTGATCCGCACAGACAGCACCACAGCCATGTACTATCTGAACAAACGAGGGGGAACTCGCTCTCCAGGGCTGTGCAAACTGTCCCAGAACATTTGGAAGTGGGCTCTCAAACGCCCCATGTTCCTGTTATCACAATATGTTCCAGGTGAACTCAATCTTCTAGCAGACATATTCGGCAGAAATTTGCCGTTGCCCATGGAGTACGAATGGCGATTACACATAGACATCGTCTCCATCATTTTCGCAGAATGGGGCTTCCCGGAGATCGATTTGTTCGCAACCCTGGAGAACGCTCAATGCCAAGATTACGCCTCCAGGTGCCCCGAGAACGGTTCCAAGGGGAACGGACTCTGGATAACGTGGTCAGGGAAATTTGTTTACGCTAATATCCCCGCCCCCCCCTCCACCCCGACTCCGCTTCTCAACAAGATAGTGCACAAGATGCTCCAGGAACCAGTCGCGATGATACTGGTGGCCCCCATGTGGGCCCACCAACCCTGGTTCGCTCATCTGATGATGTCCCCATCTCCTCCAGTCAAACTGCCTTGCCCGTACAACATGTCGCAAGACAAAGGGGAGACACTACACCCATGCCCGCAGACATTGAACTTAGCGGCCTGGCTCCTGAGGTCATAGAGTTTGGGCACCTGCAGCTCCCTCAGAGATGTATGGACATTCTCAGGGAGGCAAGAAAACCAAACGCGCGATATTGCTATTCCAGTAAGTGGAAGCGGTTTGTAATCTGGTGCAACTCAGAGCTTTAACCCAATTAACTGCTCTCCCACACATCGTTTTTGTACCTAACACATTTACTTGACTCAGGCCTGGTCTTTTTTTTTTTTTTTTTTTTTTTTTTTTTTTTTTTTTAACTTGACTTTTATTAATTTTGGCATTGGATGTGAACATACAGGTGGAAATATATTATGCTTTAGGAGTTATTTCACGAAATTGTTCTAGTCCACCATAACAATATTTAACAACATTAACGTTCATTGTTCCAATAAGATGAAAATAAGAGCTCCGCCCACCCTCCCGGTTCTCGAGTCTTCTTCTTCCGAGGCATTGCTACTTTGATTCGTGGTAGGCTGCATGACCTTCATCTTCAATCATCTATATGTCATCGATCTCCAGTATAGTCTGTGACAGGCATGGGTTGTTGGCCATGGGTCATTCAGCGTTCCGTCATTGTTGGCCTGGGTTGGGTGCTAGTTTCTTTGCTGTGTTGGGTCATCCGTGGTTGAGCGCGCAATATATTGTGCAGTGAAGTCGCACCAGGCTTCCTCTTGTCGTGCGGCTTTGTCACGTAGTATTGCCGTTATCTTTTCCATTGTGTAAATGTTTGTGGCGCTCTGTATCCAGTCTTTTTTATCAGGTAGGTGTGAGGATTTCCATTTTATCACTAGGGCTGCTCTCGCCGCGAGTAACAGGGGGGATATTAGACCTTTTACCTTGATCAGTTTGTCATCTTCTTCCTCGAGGCCAAAAAGAATCAGGAGGGGTGATAGTTCCCTCTCTATGCCGCCAGATGCTTGATCCGTCCCAGGACTTCTTGCCAGTAGAAGCGGGCCTTGGGGCAGGTCCACCACATGTGCCAGTAGTCGGCATTCATACCACATTGTCGCCAGCATCCTGGGCTGGAGGTCTGGAACATTTTGGACAGCCTGTATGGATTGTACTGCCATCTGTGGAGCAATTTTATTGCATGTAATTTATACTGGGCTGCGATTGATAGTTTGGATCGCTTTTCACAAATTTTGTCCCAGGACTGTTGGTCAAACTCTCTGCCAAAGTCTCTTTCCCATCTTGCCTTGAGACGGATGTTTGGCGTGTCATCCTTAGTAATTAGAGCCTTGTACATTTGTGCTACGAGGACTTTGGAGGTGGCAGTCGTGTTTAAGATCGTCTCAAAGGGCGTTAGTTCTCTCTGTGTGGTGGCCTTCCATTCCCTTCTGGATATAACGCCTTTCAATCACAGGTACAGGAAGACTGGTATTGGGTGAATTTGGAGGGCTTTCCCTAGTTCCGTTATTGAGATGAATTTCCCTTTTCTCCACAGCTGACCGACTCTCTCGAGGCCGACATCGAACCACGATTGGTATCTAGCGTGTTCCGGAATTTCTTCTCTGACCCCGGGGGACCAGAGATGGCTTAGGGGTGAAGGCCACGTGGTGACTCCCAACATCGCTTTCCCCTTCTTCCATATGTTCCACATTGTGCCCAGTATCGGGTGATTGCGCAGTCTTCTCGTAAGTTTCGGTCTGGGGACCCAGAGCCATTCTGCCAGAGTTACGTTGGCTAAAATATTGTCCAGTTGGACCCATTGGAGGTCCTTCCTATCTCGCAGGTGTGTGGGATTAAAATTCTGAGCTGTGTGGCTTCATAATAGCGTTCTATGTCTGGTAAACCCACTCCTCCTAGGTCCTTTGGTAATATTAAAACATCATAGGGGATTCTTGATTCCTTCCCATTCCACAGAAATTCCAGTATGGCCTTTCTGACTTGTCTAAAGAAATGCTCTGGGATTGTGATGGGCAAGACTTGAAAGGGATAAAGGAACCGTGGGAGGGTCACCATTTTGATTGCGTTTAGGCGCCCCATCCAGGAGATTGTCAGCGGTTTCCATTTCTTAAGGTCAGCCTTGAGACCTTTGAGAAGTGGGGGGAAATTGGCTTTGTAAAGGTTGTCGAGGAGACATTGGGTTTGACACATGGAGCAGAATGTCGTCCGCATATAAAGCCAGCTTATATTCTTTGCCATTCACCCGAATCTCCTCCACTGCAGGATCTGCTTGCAGTATTACGGCGATTGGCTCCATGGACAGCGCGAAAAGTATTGCAGAGAGGGAGCAACCCTGTCTCGTACCCCTACTGAGGGGGTACCAATGGGAGAATTGGTCGTTCACTGCGACCGATGCTCTTGAGGATGTATAAATAGCTTTGATCCCTCGACGGGGCATGGGGCCTGGGCCCGTCTTCTTTAGCGTGGCCTCCAGGAAATGCCATTCTACTCTGTTGAACGCCTTCTCGGCATCAATTGAGAGTAGCGCTGGTTTGCTCAATGATGTTTGGGCCTTGTGGATTAAGTGCAGGGTTTTCCGGGTGGAGTCTGCGCCTTATCTGCCTAGGATGAAACCTACCTGGTCATTGTGGATTATTGATGGCATGTGTGACTCCAGCCTTGCAGTAAGGATTCTCGTATACATTTTGGCATCGATATTTAGAAGGGATATCGGACGGTAGGAGGCGCACAGCTTTGGGTCCTTACCCTCCTTTGGGATGACTGTTATCAGTGCTTCAGAGAAGGATTCGGGTGCCACACTGGATTGAAGGATGTTGATAAATAGGTCAACCATGAATGGGAGGAGAGCATCTTTAAAAGTCTTATAGAACCCCGCCGTGTACCCGTCGTTCCTGGGGGCTTTCCCTGTTGGAAGTCTTTTGATTGCTTCTTCAATTTCTTCCCCTGTGATGGGGCCTTCAAAGGTATGTGCTGTATCGGACGGGAGGGTAGGCAAGGGTATTTTGTCCATATACTCAATTATCGCTTCTGGGTGCGAAGCAGCGCAAGACGTGTATAGCTATTCATAGAAGTCGGCAAAGGCTTCCGGGACATTGGGGGGAAGTGGTTCGCAGGAATTCCCTTCTGTTTGGATCGTGGACACCCACCTCTCCTGACGTTGACTGCGAAGTCATAAGTCTAGTAAGGCGCCTGCTTTGTCCTCATGTTCATAGTGTTTCTGCTTCAGGCATTGAAGCTTGCGCGCAATGCTGCCCGCCTCCAGTTGTCGTAGTTCCTCTCTCTTGTCATTAGCCTCCTTAATCTTTTGTGGTCTATCTTGGTCGGCTGACTGTGCCATGAAGTCAAGCTGATTAATTTTGTTTCAGAGCCTATTTTCTATCAGTTGTCTTTCTTTTTTTTCGCTGCTCCCTCTTTAATAAGTAGCCCTCTCCAGGTCACCTTGCCAGCTTCCCAAATTGTGTTCATGGAGGTTTCGCCTCTGTTGTTAATCTCAAAGTATTGGGTGATATCTTGCTATAGTTGTACCTGGAAAATTGGGTCCTTCAAGAGAGTCTCGTTGCACCGCCATTTGGAGCATCTTCGAGGAAGGGCCATTTGATCAAGGGTAACCATGACCATATTGTGGTCTGACCATGAGACCGGGATTATAATGGCATCAGTCATTGCCGTGATGAGGTCCGCAGTTAGGTATATATAGTCTATTCTGGAAAAGGTTGTATGCGGTGCTGAGAAGAAAGTAAAGCCAGTACGGTTGGGATTGGTATGTCTCCACGCATCGGTGAGACTGTAGGCATCCATCATATCTGCGGATGGTGGGTGTCCGTCACCTGCTTGAGGGGGCGTAGAGGTGCGACCTGATTGCCTATCTTGTTCCAGATCCATCCACGTGTTCAGATCGCCCCCGAGTATTACCTCGCCTTCTGCTTCGCTCATGACTTTCGGGATTATCCTCTGCAGGAATCTGGTTTGTCCTCTATTGCCATATATTGACGCCAGGGTGATGACGGTGCCTTGTATCCTGCCCACTAGAACTAGTACTCTGCCACTGACGTCCCTCCATGACTTCAAGAGTTCAAATTGAATCATTTTGTTGACTAATATGCCAACTCCCGCTTTCTTCAGCGGGCCAGAGCCCCATTATTCAGCGCCTTACTTAGCATATAAGACCTTCCGCTCTTCTCCCTTGCTGTATCGGGTTTCTTGTAGAAAGTGTATGTCTAGTTTGGCCATCTTGAATTCTCTCGTTACTAGTGATCTCTTGGTGGGGGAGTTAAGTCCCTTAACATTCAGAGTGCCAATTTTAAGTGTGCCCTGCCTGTCGCTTGATTCGTTATGTCTGTGGGACATTAGTATATTCGTGGAGATCGGTCGCAACGTCATGCTGCCCATTGCAGGAAATTGCCATGCTGGAGACTTTACCTGAGGGTGTGCCATTCCCTCTCTCCCTCCCCCTGTAGGATATTGAACATCATACCCTTAGCCCTCTGTTCTCTCACGTTGCTCTTTGGTTCTTCGATGAGGGTCTGTGTCTGTTTGTGATGGCGTCCGAGTTGGACTGGATGTGAACTGGTCTACTGTCGGACCACCAGCAAGGGTCGTAACCGTACGGCCCCGTCAACTAATAACATCAACATATCATTTTTGAGCCGCCGCCCCCCTCTTTTATAAAATTCTGTAACAAACGAGAATATTACAAACAACAACTTTAACTGTGTGCTAGTATATGATATCATACATGCGGTTTCCGGAGTCTTCATTCCTCGGCAGTTCGCGTGGCATTTGATGGAATCAGTGATACAGGAGTGCTGTGATACGGGATGTGGTTAGGTCCACTGCAAGGACCTCGGAAGTAAAGATCGCTGGGATTTAGAGCTTGGGCATGCGTTGTCATTTGTTATTGTCTGGTGTCGTTGGGTTGTCTTTACTTGTTTCCTTCTCGGGCCCCGAAGTTCCCATCCTGGTCTGTCTTGTGCAGGGGTATCCTGAGTTCCCTCCCCCGAGGTTGATCCGAGGAGGTCGGCGATGCATTCTCGGATTTCTTCTTCAGAGCGGAGTAAAAACCTCCTGCTCCCATGTTCAAACACGAGGAAGAAGGGGTATCCCCATCTGTATCTCGTGCCCTGATCTTTTAGCCATCTTGTGAGGGGACCACAGAGGCGGCGTAAGGCCAGTGTCAGCGATGAAAGATCCTGGAAAATGGTGATCTGGGCCCCTCCAAGGGTAAGGGTGCCTCCGGACCTGGCTTTAGCAAGTATTTTTGTTCTGTCCTGATATCTGTGGAATCTGGCAAGGACCGATCTCGAGCCACCTGGGGGGCCGCCGGCTCTATGAATTCTTTCGGTCTTGAGTTTATCAATGTCTTAGTCCGCCGTCAGGATTTTGACAATATCGTGTATTGTTTGTTTTAGGTCTTCCTCTGTCTCCCCTTCTCTCTCAGGAATTCCGAAAAACCGCAAGTTATTCCTTCTCTCCCTGTTTTCCAAATCATCTATCTTGAGGCGAATCTCGTCGTCCTTCTATATTTCGTATTCTAAGCTCCATTTGAGCTTCTAGGGTGTCAATCGAGGCCTGGTTGTTCTCGACTCCCTCCAGTCTCTCCTCGATGTTGTCTACTCTGTCATCTTATCCATTTTACCGCCGAGGTTGGCACCCATGTTCCGAATTTCACTTAGGAGGGCGGCGATGTCTCCCTTGTTAGCAGCAGCACCCGTTTCGGAGGTTTCTAGTGACATTATTTGCCTAGGGTCGGGTGCCTGCGGCAGCGGAGTGTAGGCATATTTGACAAGCATACTTGGAATGTTCATGGGGCACTTGCATGCGAGGAGGCACACGCCCCGGGATCGGGGGCCCTATCCTCG
Source organism: Ambystoma mexicanum (assembly GCF_040938575.1). NCBI lineage: Eukaryota > Metazoa > Chordata > Amphibia > Caudata > Ambystomatidae > Ambystoma > Ambystoma mexicanum. The sequence continues at coordinate 492,286,162 of NC_090936.1, read as the reverse complement.
GTCCTGGTGTGTTGAGAGGCACGTAGGCAGTGTTGGCGGGCACCATGGTGATGACCCTCTGGGCGGGGGTTCTTCGGTGGGAGGAGGCACACGCCCTGTCTCCAGGGGCTCTACCCTTCGTTCCGGTCAATTCGCTTTGGTGGGTCCAATGTCGTGTCAGGGGGGTCTGAGTATTGATGCCGGCCCATAGTGGGGCTACTGGGGGAGTCTGTGCGGCGAGACCCCACGGAGAGGGTCTTGAATGCAGAGGAGGTGGAGGGGGGTGGACACCTCTAGGTATTCCGCTGCTCTCGGTTACTGGGCCACTTGTCCGTGTCCTGATCAGGCAGTGGGCTGAGGCCTCGCCAGAGGAGGGCACACACCCCAGGAATGGGAGGGCAACCCTCTGCTTAGCCTCACTGCACTTTCGAGATTGTTGCCATTTGATGAGAGGCCTTGGGTGGTGTAGTCCGGAGGGCGTAAGTGACGCTTTGGTGACTTTATGGCCCAATGGGGTTAGTGCTGTGAAGCACGAGGGCCTGCGTCGCAGTCAGTGTATGGCACCCCCCGCTTGGCTGTTCAAATCTGGGCCCTGGCTGGGGCACGTTCTGGGGAGGAGAAGTGGGCCCCAGTCGAGGCGAGGTGCCACGGAGCACCCCAAGGGGGATGGGCACTCACCTCCGCAGATTGGTTCTGCTAGTCGCGGTGCCGGTGTCCGGGGATGCGGACGCAGCTGCGGTCGATCGGCCCCCGAAGTACGTCAGGCTGTTGGGTGTCCGCGGCTTTCCCAGGAGTTACTGCGCGGTGCGGATCCTCTGCCGGGATAGCTGAGGGAGGAGTCAGGTGCCGCGGTCCGCGTGTGAACGCGGCCTCATTTCCAAGTGGTGTCCTCGTGGATGAGGGTGAGGCAGGTTCCGACGAACTTTTCGCCGCGACTGAAGGTCCGATTTTTGTCTGGATTTCGCTCGATAGGTGGGGGGGCGCTTCCAATGGCTCAAACTGCTGCTATTGGGCATGGGGGACGCAAAGGTGGGGGCTCAGGTCACTTTTGGTGCCCGTGGGTCGAGAGGCCTGGTCTTTAACTCTCTAAAAGCTCACTTAGCTACACTTTCAGCCTACACTACATCACAACAGGAAGAGTTGTGGTGGAAGATACCAGTTATTAAGGCTTTCATGGAAGGAGTGAAAAGAATTCACCCTCCCGTTTCTAACCCGGCTCTTGAATGGGACCTAAACGTGGTGGTGACTAGACTTATGGGGCCTCCCTTTGATCCCATGCACAGAGCGAGTCTTAAAGATCTCATCTGTATGACTGCTTTTTTTTAATAGCTATTTCCTCCATTAGGAGAGTAAGTGAACTGCAAGCGCTCGGTCCTATATCCCTTTGTAAAAGTTCACAAAGAGAAGTTGCTTCTATGAACTCACCCTAGGTTTGCGCCTAAATTAATTTCTATGTTCCATGTGAACCAATCTATAGAACTACCAACGTTCTTTCAAAACCCTTTAATCATGGGAGAAAAACATCCTGCACACACTTGATGTACGCAGAGCAGTCATGTTCTACATGGAAAGAACTCAACCACTGAGAAAGACTAATCAGTTTTTCGTTTCAGTGGCAGCAGGAAGAGGAGGAGATGCGGTCTCCAAATCCACTATCTCTAGGTGGATTGTCAAATGCATCACACTCGACTACACTCTTGCTAAGAGAGAATTGCCCTTCAAGCCTAGAGCACATTCTACTTGAGGCACTGGGGCCTCCATAGCATTCATTGCAAATGTTCCCCTTGTCCATTTGCAAAGCGGCAACCTGGAGTCCTGTCCACACCTTTACAAAACACTATTATCTAGACTCTCATTCTAGGTCTGACTCTCGGGTGGGACAAGCAGTACTAAGACATCTTTTCGCTACTGTTCTTCTCACAACCCACCTCCAACTCTGGGTTCTGCTCGCTAGTCTATGCACAGCATGTGATTGTGAGCAGATTAACAAGCATCAGAAGACATGCATTTCTTAGCGTAAGTGCATTTCTGATGATTGTATCTGCTTAGATTCACATGCGCACACCCTTCCTCCCCGTTCGGATGGAAGGAACATAGACTGCTTACTACTTTCTCTCTTTTCTGTACTCACTCAAGATAGTCATAAATCAGGCTCCCTCATGGCAGGAAATAAATAATCGGAGGGCCCTCGACGCGTGAGGGATCTTGGGTACACTGCACGTTACGTAGGGATAGTGTTACAGGCGCGTCCATGCCGACGTCCCCTTTTAATTCTCAAAAGATAAGATGTAATACTCTGCGGTTACCACTGGATGTTGGACCATATGCACAGCATGTGAATCTAAGCAGATAAATTCATCAGAAATGCTTTTACAGCAAGTAATGCATGTCATTCTGTGCCTGATCTGGTCGAGGAAGGCCCAGGCATTACAGGTGCAGATGTAACTTTCAGACAGGGGATTTTGTTTCGGTCGGTCGGTCGCAGTGCTTAGGATTTGCTTCCAGACACCTTCCAGTTGAACACCCAAATGAAGAAAAAGATAAAAATGTCTGTGGTGCAGGTGACCTCAGGACATGTCTAGGATGCAAAGACTTATTATAATGGGAGTCAGTGGTCAGGTGGCGACAGGCAAACTTTTAGGGACAAACAAAGTATCAGGTCTTCCCCGGCTTTAGTTTAAGACTGAAAATCCCGGCACAGCTGTCTTGTTATACAAGTTGAAGAGCCTCCAAGTTCCAAGGATGCACTCTTATCGGTAACAGCTGCAGCGAGATAGCCCAGGAGAGAGCTGGTCAGTTCACTGGTTGAACCAGGGATACTTCTGAAGGCTTAGAAGGAACGGATCCTCGAGCAGGGGTTCAAGACTCCTCACCAGTCAAAGCACCGAGACGGGTCGTTTTGAGATCAGGCAGAGGAGCAGGGCTTCACCAGGACTTCACTGGAGTTGGTGCAGGTCAGCTGCAGGGATCGTTCTCGGGTGTTCAGCAGGCTGCTCTAATGAAGATCTGTCGAATGTTGCGAGAACCCTTCTTTTACCCAAGATTTGGGCTGGGAGCTCACTTAAGTCAACCAATGGTAAGGATATTCACCATTAAAACTGGCAGTGGTTATCTGTTAAAATGGATTTCTAGAATCTGGCTTGGTGAATCGATTTTAGGACGCGTGGTAGGTCAGAAGGACACTGACTGGTCAGAAATAGCACTGGTATTTGTGTATTAAAGATTATGTATAGAACCCATCTCTCCATATTCTATACGGCGTCCTTTCCTAACGAAACTAGCTACGGTGCTCGTCGTATGTCTATAAATGAAACTGTCCATTGTCCGACTCTAATCTATCTGACCCTACCACTTTTTTAAGAACTCATGTCAGGAGAATGTCTCTTCGCCTGTGGTTTGTTGGCCTATCACTCATCTACTGTTCAATAGATGATCTTTAAGATAGTCTTTAGTGACCACTTTTATCAGTTCATACAGCTAATTAATTATTGTCTAGGACTTTTGTTTCTTCTTTTTCATTCCTCTATAAGGAGTGATCCTTTATCCAACAAGTATCCTTTCCTTCTGGACTATTTCTTATTTTCATTCATAGTTCATAGTCTTTGATTTCCCTTGGTTCTCTGTCTGCATATAGATCTACAATGTCCCGCTTGTTCTTACATTTCTTTTATAATTTGACCTTCTATTTGACTTGGGCGTTCTTGGTATGAGTTGGTACAAATGGTATGCAGTGATAAAATCGCAGCAAAAATGCTGTGGTTTGACCCATATCTGAGGACCTGACTGGTTGTGGGGGAGCAGGACGAGCCTGTAACAGATCACCCTTGGGGAGAAGGGACAAATTCCTGCGATTGGTCACAGAAGACACCCTAGTGTTATAGTGTGCAGGGGACCTCTGAGAGGTTAGCCAAAATCCAATCAAGGTAGCAATGACGAGCAGTCAAGGCTATTCTCGGGAGAATGCGAGTGGGTCAGGGGTCCACGACAAGTCCACACAGTGAAGCATACAATATTTCACTTTAGGAAAGAATGTACAAATATACTATATTTATAAGCAGGTAATAATATTGCACAACACTCAAACATATATATAGTCACCATAGTTTCTTAAAATGCATTCAATGATTTTAAATCCATAAAAGAATGTAAGTGATGCAGTAAGATGGAACTAAGTCACAAGCTAATCCCTGTGAAAAGTGGGGCCTTGTGCCCAAAAGTCACAATGCTTCTCCACAGAATGTATCTGATGCAGGTAGAGTACTTGTGGTGGTGAATGTTAAAGAGAAGAGATGCAACCAAGTTACTGGTAAGTTAAAAATTGGGTTCTCCTCTTTCAGGTTTTACTGCTCGGGTTTGACGACTAAAAAGCAATGGAATGGAAGGATACAAAGAGACATGTCCTATGGAGGGCAGAGGGGGGGACAATTGCTTTACGTTTACTTACCCCATGAATTCGATTTTCCCAGAGACTGGATGGGTTGACTGGGGGTGTGGGGGGGTCACTGGAGGTAGGTTGTCCCACTGTTTGTTCCGATGAGAGGTGCCTAGGAGCTGCAGGTACAGGGATTCTTCTAGTCGGGTCCAGGAGCAGAGTGCAACCTTTGGCGATGGACAAATGAAGAAAATACTAATGCAGACCATGTCCCAACACTTCACTGGATGGGGAAAGGCAAGTTCCAGTGTCGATCAATGTGCACAGATGACGACAAGCATCCTTCCTGTCGCAGTTGGAGACTTTCCAGAGAAGTATCCTTGAAGCAGGGAGGCTGACATTCGTCAGGAAGGCAACTTACACCACAAACTACTGTCAACCAGCGAAATGCGGAACAGCAACAGTTCTAGCGAGGTAGCCCACTGGAAAGCTGGTCAGTCCACAGTGTGGTCCAGGGACACTTCCCAAGTCTCAGGATGGCTGGATCCTCGAGAACATGTCGAGACTGGTTGGTTCCACCAGTCCAGGGGTTTGCACAGTGCCTTCACAGGTCAGGTGGTCCAACAAGACTTCACCAGGACAGACTCGGAAGGGATGCTGGCCCTCTTTAGGAGTCCTCTTCGGATCTTCAATCAGCTGTTCTTCTAAGAGGGATTCTTGGCTCCAACGCTGATCTGAAGAAATGGCTGCAGGGTTTCTCGTCTTAAGAAATCTGACCTAGAAGCAAGTTCGAGCCCACCAATGTTAAGGATCTGCACCATTCAAACAGCCAGTAGTTGTCCAATCAGGGCCGAATATTGGTTTCAATCATCTCCCACACCCAGACTCTCTGGCTCCAGGAATGTGGAATGGGACCAGACAGACACTCCTACTTCCTGAGCTAGACGCACACAAAGGCATCATTAGCCTGTGAAAGCAGCATTTTTTTCTGGGATAGTGCCTGACCTTATATGGGATGACCCTATATGGAATTTCCTGATCTGGCAAGGCAGGAAGAAGGCCAAACAACAATATGGGCAAAGAACAAGTGAAAATCTCAAGGGGTTGGCCATTTTAGGGCATGCTTAGAAGCAACAGGCAGTAAACATGAACGTGCACACTAGGAATTACACAAAAATGGCAAAAATATAATTGCTAGAGGTTTAACTGGGGTGCACCTCTGGTACTATTCCCTTCAAAATGAAGTCAATAAAATCACTTTCTTCAGGTGTCCTTCAGCAGTGTGTGACAGGGTTTTTCAACAGTGAGCCTGATGAAAAGTGAATTTATAATTGCTGCCACTATCTTGTCTTTATGCACACATAAAAGTAACCAGAAATCCCAAGTGTAAAAGACTAGGGTGGCACAGAAGTATCCCCATTGCTCTGTAAAATGCTGTGTGCTATGTTGAAAAGTTACCAAAGTGTAAAGGTCACAAGGGAACCATAGATCCCAGGGCTGATAGTCTGAGTGAGTGACCACTTTTCCTATAACAAATGAGCAAAATTCAGGGGCACTGAAGCTGAAGGCTTTACTTCCCGGCAAAAATTCATCACAGATGAATAAACAAAAGCAAAACGTTTGGGGGTCCATAGAACTATGGACGGAAAGTTGTCAAAAGAGAAATCCTTCGTAACCCTATCCAAACATGGAAAGCCACTGGCTGCAACAGCTGCCTAACAGCAGACATTCAGGCAACATGTGTACTGACTGCCCCAGCCCCACATCTAGGCTCGCACAAACCGCCCCTTAGCCCGCGAAAGCAGCAGCTTTCCCAGCAAAGTGCATTGCATAAATGGGCTTTCCTGACCCGGGAAGAAGCCAAAGAATAATATGACCAAAGGACAAGCGAAAACCTTTTGGCACAGTCATCTTAGGTTGTTGGCCCCCTTCAATAGCCATTTGCGGTAAATGGAAAAGTTTGCGAGTAACAATTATTAAACATAGTTGTAAAATACCCGGCTACCTCCAGCTCATCCTAGGTACATTGTAAAAGTAAGCAAAACGTCATGACAGAAAAAGTTATACAGTTACAAAGTATCCTAACTGTACTTGACATTTCTGCAATGTGTGCAATTGTGACTATACAAGAAATACACTAAGAGACATAGTATATCAGTACGGATAGTCATAGGCACTTTGCAGTTTCATCATAAGAATGAGCAAAAAGACGAGGGAATTAAAGCAGAAGGCTTTACTTGCCTCCAGAAGTACTTGCCTCCAAAAGTAAGGTCAGAGGTTCAAACAAATCAAAAAGAAGGGTATCCCATATCAGTCTTTGGGAGGAAAGCGGCAAAAAGAAAATCTTTCCCAACATCTGGCCACGCTTCCACTTAAATAGTAATGATGTAATGATCACGCAGAAAAAACACCCTATATGCCGCCAAGTAGGCTGATATATCTGAGCCCTAGGACTTAGGAACATTCTCCCAAATAGTAGTGCCCAGGATGCTTGTGGACTCACAAATACAGATTCATGTATAGAGCGCTTGGCATGCTACTTTAAGGAAATATTGCCAAGCTCACTTCTGTAGAACTGTAACTCCATCGTACTATCAGGAATATTGTGCCTAGCCCTGGTGATGTAGCTGTCTCAAGGTTTCTTGTCTATTCACTCCTAGGTTTTGCTTATCTTCTTAAGGTCATCAGCTCTCTGAGCCCAGCAGTGCAATTTACCCTGAACTCTGCTCAAATCTCCTGGTTTGTGCTCTCTGCCTAATCTATACCCTCTGCTCCTGGTCACTGTACTTTGCAATTGCCTTGATAGTTTTTTTTTTTTTTTTGGGCCTCTGGGATTGTTTGTTTGTCTCATGGCCTGATATTGGTGGTGTGCTACATCAGTGTGCCTGTGTACAATTTGTAAGCAGGCTGAAGTCCTGCTTTCTCATCATACTTTAACATCTTCTAACTGCAGCCCCCTAGTGCGGTCACTGAATCGCTTTCTCTGTTTCAAGATCTCAAGTTAATCCAAAGTTTGTCCAGGAAATTGGAAAAGTGCATCTCCCTTCAGCAGCATTCTAGTTCTCTGGGTCATTCTGGCAGGTTTCCGCAAGGGCCCCAGCTGGTTTGATATCTTGCAGTAATGACTGGTGAGCTGTATAACTTGTTGAATGCATTTAGGTGTTCTTGAGTCCACTGCAAGCATGTGGGCCCCTTTAGTGAGAGTTATTGCAATTGGTTATCTGCAGGGGTGAGACCCTGAAGCCTCCCTTCAAAAAGATGGAGTCACTTCTGTTGTCCTCATATACAGCTGTCTCCCTGGACTGGGAGTGGGGGCTAAGAGTTATGTTTTCTCCCTCACCCCACAACTGCCCTGCCCTGGAGAGCCCTGCCTCGGACCACTGTTGGAACCTCAGAGGGTCTGTAATGTGATTTTGTATGGGTGGTGCCCAGATACAGCTAAGGGGAGAGGGACAGGTTGACAACCAGCGGGTGGCACTTCCCTCCCGTCAGATCAACCAGAACACTTCTAAAATGGGATATGTTAATCTTCGTCTAGGGATTTCACTTTGTGGAACCCACATACATTCCTCTAGTGTTACCGGCTGTAGGATGGCACTGTCCATATGGACCCACTGCTGCTTTGTGCTGGAGTCGAGGTGGTCAACCATAATCTGCAGCTGGGCCGCCTTGTAATATGCTCCTACGTCCAGGAATCCCACTCCTACGTCATCTTTTCTTAACAAGAGTACCCTGTAAGTTATCCACGGTTTTGCTCCTGCCCAGTGAAATCTCAATAGGGCCTTCTGGATTGTGGCCAGGAAGTGGGCCAACACTATTGTGGGGAACGTTTGGAAGAGAAACATCAGCTTGGGGAGGACTGTCATCTTGATGCAGTTCAGCCGTGCCATCCAGGATAGACCAATCCTACCCCAACGCTGCAAGCCTTCCTTTATCTTTACCCACTGGGGGGGTATTTCCTCCCAAATAGGTTCTCGGGATCCCTTGTAATTCCTTTCCCCAGGTAGCGGAAGCCTTCCGGCTTTGTCTGGAATCCCCATTTACCGACCCAGTCTGTCTGCCTGTTTCCATTTCCCCATTAGGAATGATTTGGAGAGGTTGGCCTGGAATGCTGACAGCTCCCTGTATTCTTTCAGCCCCTTTAAAAGAGCAGGCACTGATGACTGCGGGCTAGTGAGGTAGAGCAATGCATCGTCTGCGAAGAGGCTTGCTTTATACTCTTTTCCACCTATGTGAACTGCGGCTATGTCTCCTGACGGTCTCAGGCTTAACACCATTGGCTCCATCACCAGGGCATACAGCAGTGGGGACAGGGGGCATCCCTGTCTTGTCCCCCTGTGTCGCCCTATAGTCCTGGACATGTTCCCGTTCACTGTTACTCTTGCCCTCGGGGGTATGGTATAAGGTCCTAATCCATCCCATCGATGCTCTCCCATTCCTACCTCCTCCAGCACCCCTTCCATGAACAACCAGTTCACCCGATCAAATGCCTTTTTGGCATCAAGCGAGAGGACCAGGGCCCGTTCTCTTTGCGTTATCGGGTCATATAGGATGTGTAGGTTCTTTCTTAAGTTATCGGATCATTGTCAATTTTGAATGAACCCTATCTGGTCTGGATCTATGAGGCAGGGGAGGTGTATCTCCAGAAGGGACGCCAAGATCCTTGTGAAGATTTTCGCATCCATGTTGAGAAACGATATGGGCCTGTATGAGGCGCGGTCCACCTTAACCTTGCCTTGCTTGGGTATCACCATTATGAGCTTCTCCGAGAAGGTGGGGGGCATGTCCTCTGCCCTCTTTATGGAGTTAAAGACCTTTGCCTGTGGCCCCGCTATGGTGTCTTGAAACTTCTTATAGAAGCCTGCGGTGTGGCCATCTTCCCCGGGTGCCTTGCCTGTTTTCAACTTACCTATTGTCCTCTTAACCTCTTCCCCTGTTATCTCCGCTTTGAGCATGTATTTCCCCTCTGTCATGAGGCAGGGGATGGGGAGCCTGCCCAAATATTCCTTGATCTCCCTTCCATGAGGTTTTACCGGTTGGGAGTACAATGCTTCATAGAAGTCTGCAAAGCAGTCTGGGATATGGTCCTCTGATCAGATTGTTGCCTCTTTCTTGTCCCTTAACCAGTGAACCCTTCTGCCCCCCCTACATTCCCTGTCTGCCAGCAGTGTTTCCCACCTGATTACCCCCTTCGTAGAACTTTTGTTTGGTATATCTCAGCTTTTTTGCCACTTCCCCTATCGGGAGCGAGTGTAATTCTTGCCTCTTGTCCCGCATTGTGCCCAGTAAACCATCTGTCTTTTCCCTGCCTTGTCAGGCTCGTCCTCATGTACCTCAACTGTTCCTATATCTTCCCCCTCGATCAATGCCCTTTCCCTCTTTTTTCGGGCCCCTTCCGCTCAGAGTAGGCCCCTCACTGTTGCTTTGGCCGCCTCCCAAACCGTCTTTGAGCTTGTCTCCCCTGTGTCATTTACTACGGAGTATTGGGTAATTTCCATCTGGAGGAAGTCCCTAAATACCAGGTCCTTAAGGAGGCCATTGTTACACCTCCAACATGGGCAACCCTTGCTCCCCTCTTCTAACCACCAATCTGTTGTGACCATCTCATGGTCCAACCATGTCACTGTTTCCACCTTCGGTGAAGACACTGTGGCCTTCTGTTCCTTAGGAACCAGTAGGAGGTTGATCCTGATATTTGTGGTGTGGGGGGTTAGTAGAAGTTGCACCCTTCCGCCTTGGGGAAACCAAGACCTCCATAGATCCACCCAGAAGTGGTCTTCCAGCAGTTGGGTGAATGCTTCATGTTCCTTTCCTTTTGCATTTTTCTTGTTTCCCCTTGCCGACCACCAATCCACTGCCGGGTCCTCTATCCGGTTGACTACCCCTCCCACCATTGGCGTGCCCTCCCCCATTCTTCTTGAATACCTTACGCATGAATGCCAGCTGATGCACATTAGGTGCATGTATGGAAGCTAGGGTGATCAAGCGCCCCTTGACCCGCCCTTTCACTGCCACCAACCTACCACCAAAGCCCCTCTTAACCTGCATCTCCCTTAGTTGCATGGTTTTTGATGGGACAATTCCCACCCCCTCTTTCTTGCTCGTCTTGTGTGAGGCCCAAACGGTCTGTCTGACCGAGGGACCTTCTCTCCCCGCACCCCCACCCCCGCCTGTAGTGTTTCCTGTAGGAATAGCACCGATATGTTGGCTTTGCGGAGCATGTTTGACGTGAGTGTTCTTTTGTTCAGTGAGTTCAATCCCTTTATATTTAACGTTGCCACTTTCTGGTTAACCATCTCCCCATTTTCGCTTTCTCTCTGTGTACCTACCCATGGTTTGACCTTTCCCTCGGTTTGGTTGTGTAGTTGTACTGCATACCCCCACCTCCTTATCTATCCATTCCCCTTAATCAAAGTGAGTTCTGCTCCTGTTTCTGATTCCTCTGTGTGTCCCCCTCCCCCTACGTTCCCCCTCTTGCCCGACCCCCCCCCTCTGCCTTTCCCCATTGAGGCGTACTGCCTCCCGTTGTCGTGTTTCTGGGCTTTATGGCCGGACCACCAAGGCGGTGGTCGCTGTACTATTCTCTTTTTCACCATATTTTTAAACTTTCCCATTTGCGTATCCTTACACCGTTGCCCAACCCCTTTGCCCCTTATTGCCTGCCTGGTGTGAGCCCCTTCTAGCAGTTCCCCCCTGACCCTAGTCACAGGTCTATGGTTTGCTGATGTCTCCCCCCGCCCCCTGTTGAACAGTAACATGGCCACGGCCAACAACTGTCTTCTCAACTATGTGTTGCCGCCCTCCCATCTTTTGCCTACACACTTCCTCCAGAAACACATCTTTCAACCATTAAACGCAGTCTTGCTTCCTGAGTTCTTGGGCCCCCTAGTCTGTACCATTGATGTCCAGGTTAGGCATATCCCTTCAGGTCGGCTCATGTCTGAGGGGTGGGGTGTTGAGCTTCTGAAATGTCCTGGCCCTTTTGGTTTTACACCTTCCGTGATCCATCTTTGGGCCTCTGAGTTCACGTCTTTTGGCTGGCTCAACCCCTCCTCCATCCCCCAGTTGGTCTTGAGTGTGTCCTATTAAATCTTCTGTGGCCCTCTTGATATCTTCCTTGTGCACCAACTGGTATCTCTCTCCCCCTATTTCAAATATGAGTGTGAAGGGGTATCCCCACCTGTATCGCACTACTTTTTCCTGGAGCCACTGTTAGGGGACCACATTTCTTGCGTCTCAGGAGGATTTGTGCTGGGAGATTCTGGAAGATAGAGTTCTCATAGTCAGTGACCCCCATTCTTCTTGCTTTGTCCAAGATATCAACCTTGTCTTGGTAATGGTGCAGTTTTGCAAGCACCGGTCGGGTCCCCTGGTACGCCCGCCTTATCTGTGGACCCGGTATATAGCCACTTGTTCGCCTTCTTTGGCCCCTCGGACCATCCCCATTATTTCTTGAATTTTTCTTTTTAAGACCAGCTGCAGAATCCCCCTCTTTTTCTTCCAGACCAAAAAAGCAGAGGTGGTTGCGTCTTTCGCGGTTCTCTATATCGTCCACTTTGAGCCCTAGGTCATGCTCCCTCCTTTCAATGTCCTGGAAGCAGACCTATATTTGCGATTCCAGCACTCCTGCTGATGCTTGATTTGCCTCCATGCCCTCCAGTCTTTCTTCCAGGGTGACTACCTTTGCGGATAGGTATGGCACTTTCGTCCCAATGTCTATGCACATGCTTCGGATTTCCTCCAGTATCACTTGACTGTCACTTTTTATGGTCCCCATTTCCGTGGCACATGGGTGGGATCCCCACTCTGCCTTTGTTGCTGCCATAACCCCTTCGTCTAGGTACTGGAACTTTTGAGAGGGCGATCTTCCAGCTCATTCACTTGGTGGGGGTCTAGTGGTGTTGGGTTTCTTCCGTGGTGTCCCCCCCATCCAGTCACGGTTGACGTTGTGTATGTCTCCCTGAGGGAGCGCTGTCCCTCTCCCACTGGCTCTTCCTTGTTGCCTTTGGCTTTTTCCTGGGGCACCTTTTCCTGGCCTCACTGCTAGGTTCTCGTGTAGTTCCGGGGCGCGCCCAGGTTCCCTCTGCGCTCCACTGCCGGGGACCGGTATGGCGCATAGGCTGCCTGCGTCCCCTCAGCCCACTTGGGAGTTAATGCCTGGCCCTCCACGTTCCTCTGCCGTGTTTTTCCTCTCAGCCCTCACTCTCTGTTGCGCCTTTCATCCTGGGTGGGGGGAGAATGATGTCTCCCTTTTGGTGTCTCGTTCCTCACAGGTGCGTGTGGAGGGCGCCTTTCTCCTGCTCCATCTCCCCGCCCTACTTTCTAGCTTTACTGTGGCCGGTCTGTTATGCGGCTGCTTGTTTCTGCCTCCCCGGGGGACTGCTGGGGCTCCAACTAATTAGCGCTGCCTCTCACCGACACTACAGCTCCTTCCAGCAGGGCACTCAATGCTGCAGCCGCGGGTCTCTATGCCGCCGTTTATCGATCACTCGGCCTTCTCCTCTCTGTACAGCAGGCCTCTGCTTAGGAAGCGGATCGAACGGTCCCCTCTGGGTGCTGGGCTCTCATCTGGCCGGGATGTTACACTGCTAAAACGCTGCCCGGTGGCCCCTCCGGCATGGGTTCCGGGGCTCGCCGTTTGCCTCCAAATTTTGGATTTGTAGGACAAAGACCAGAGCTGCCTGATCAGGCGTCCATCTTGCCTTCGCCCCCTGGTGGCCGTCTCATCAACAGTATTTTGATGGGCTCTCATACCTCATTCAGAGAAGTGACATGAACTTGTAGGGGAAGTCTGTGCATTTTTCCCTTGACTTCCTACAGATAGCGTGTTGCTCTGGCACAAAGAACCTGGTAGGCTGACATTCATGGTCTGCAATGTCCCTCCATGCCTTGAGACAGTCATGACCCTGGTTTCATCATTCCTGAAAGTAGTTCCTGGATGTGATCATGCCAGGCTGTAGTCTAATGGTTTCTTGCACTTTGATGGCACACATGACAAGACTGCATATAAAAGACATTCAGAGGCACCCGGCAGGTTCTTGAGGGCATTTACAGAATAATGTCAATCTACCATTCAGATCCCAAAGCAACCCTCTAAGCTCACTGTTTAGAATTTGGCTGATTAACATTATGAGGATTCGCAATTTATGACCTCTGCGGATGCACATAATCACATTCATATGTCAATGGTATTGACCCTGAAGACCTTTGTTGTCCCATCTGTTAAAGGCCAGAAAGTTGTGATCTACACAAACAAACCAACTGTGAAAGTTTATATAAACCAGGTAAAGGCACCCATTTATAGACCCAGTGCCAACTGGCTTTGGCATTTTGGATGTTGACTATCAATATATGTATGTCTCCGACAGTACCTCTTCTGGCTTTCAAGCATAATATGCAGATTGACTGGTGCTGCGTATTGCATGAGGTACCTTATGAGTGGACCCTTCGTATTGCATCATCTCCTCAAATTTCAGCAAGTTGCAGTCCCATCAGAAAGATGCACCCATAACAGAATACTGGGTACCCCCAGAATGCCTCGTGAATGTAGGCTGTTGTTATCCTGTAGTCCACTTTCTCACATGGTTGTTAAAATTCTTGTACTGGTTCCCTTCCCCATTTTGCACAACAAGGAATTTTGTTTCGGTGAGAACTCCTTGTAGGACGATACTGGTGGCTCAACCTTGGCCTTCATTATTTTAATTTTTTATTTGCAAGGATACATATGCACCCTTTTGTAGAACACCTGGAGAATCCACATATAGTGTTATGGCTCCTACTTATTGAGCACTCTTATGTTCAGCCATCCCATTTGGTAATCAAAATGTTAAATGAGCGAATATCATGCCTAGTTGTTTTGCAATTCCCAGGATTGAAACATTTCTATTTTGGTGAGAGTGAACCGTAAACGTAATGAGGATAGAGTAGTGTGTTTATGACATTTATGTGTTAGCTTTAGCCGTAGCTACTTAAAAAGATTACTTGAATATTAATAAAAGGACGTCTAAACACTACATAATGCTATTTAACATATTCATCCTGATCCAGTTCATTATTAGGTACAGGGTCAGACATTTAATTTAACTTACTTTGTTTTCCGATATTGTGAAGAGGTTGTAGGAGTTTTGCTGTTGGATGCGGCCGCACAATAGTGTTTATGGCGTAAGCGGTGCAGCTTGACAGCTTCAGTTGCAATTCAGACTTTGGTGCCGAGAGTGGACGTAGTGTACGTTAGTATGGTTCTTTCCTCCAGCATTCCAAGAGGAGAAGGCGCAGAGTCTGTTATTGAGGGAGAACGGGCCTGCAGAGCCTTCTGAGTACTTGGAGGGCAGTATTCAGAGAGCGAAACAGAAGCTGGATGGTGGGCCTGAACGAGTTCCCCACACAGCCTGGTGTCTTCCTTGAGTTACGCTCCCTTCCTGTTCTCTCTCGTTGAGGTTAAATAAGCTACCTGGTTACACAGTCACGGAGTAACTGTTTGTTTTGGCTGTGCTTTTTTTTTTTTTTTTTTTAGCTGCGTCAGTTATATTGTGGCATCTCTCTCCTACTTACTTTACAACGCAGTGCCTGCTGGGATATTTTTCTGCCCTTTGAGCTGTGCAGTACGGGGTTTATGTAGGCGCTCGGATGAAGTGCATCTCAGTCCTACAGTTTGGTGCTACAGGCTACCGGTGTGTACATTGTGGGTTAGGGCAACCTAAACACTGACATAACTAATGCCTACCAAGTGTATCAAGAAGAGCTATATCTTACGGGCCCCACAAAAAATGTGCAAAGATCCTTCTCATATGCATGGCGGCGCTGTCACACAAACTGGCGATGTATCTGATGTGTGTGAGGAAACGGTTATGGATCTTTCTAATAACAGATTGACTAGAGGTAAAATAGATATTTTCCTGTTCCACATGAAGGCTCTCGGATGCCTGCCAGTGAGCTGAAAAAGCATGAGGCGGCAAATGCCGGCGTGTCTAGTACCTCAGTGGAAGTGGACAATAAATTATTTGCTGAAACTATGCTATTCCTTGCAATCTGAAGTACATCGATTATCCAAGGAAAATGTTGTTACGGCAGGAAATTCCACTGTGGTGGAAGTGCATCTGCCACAATTAAATCAGACTCTCCACTCCTCCTTCAAAGACTGTCCTGTTTCCAACGATTGACAGGTCTGATTCAGGTGGTCACAACGGCGGAACAAGGACCAAGTAAAGGTCTATCAAACAAAAGCCAGCATGATGAGATTGGGGAAATAATTTTCTCTCTGGCTAGCAGCGGTAACATGTTGTACAATGAGGCTGTACATTTTGCTTTAAAAACATTGCTGAAACTGTGCAACTATTTACACATTGAAACTCAAAACTGCTAGAGAAATTGTGTGAAAACTTGTTTAGTCATCTGGCGGCAAGGGAGGAGTTGACTAAAAATACAGTCAAGGTGCGCAGGAGAACTGTGGACGAGGGTGTGCACAAAATTGTGGAATTGGAAGATCTTGTTATGACGAGTATCAACATTCTAGAGTCCACAACAGTGAGTCAGCCAAATAAACGTAGGTGAAATCAGGTGACCCTGAGGAGCCTGTGTATGACTCAATAGAAAATAGCATTGGAAACCAACAAAAAAAGCTGAGAAGTTGAAGAGTGCAAACAAGCCTGAGGGTCTGCCAGTAGTACTTGTAATGGTCTTCCCTGACGAGCAAGGCCAGGAAGCAATCCTTGCAAATTGCAAAAAAGCCCTGCGAAAAGGTTTCCTGGAGACTGAAACGAGCCACAAATAAAGGTGACAATTTAATAAATCAAGCTGACAAATCAAGACTGGGTAGAAGTGGCCCAATAGTGGTAACAGAGGAAGACACACCTATAGTTGGGTAAATGGAATCCAGGTCGGAAGAAGAAAGCCCGAGTTGTCCTTTCTGCACAGTTAACGCTGCCGGCTACTTCTTTTACAATAACTAGACTGTTTGAAGGAGATAGCCTGCCTGTAAATAGGGCATGTGTGCTACAATTGTCAAGTAATTTGCTTGTTTTGAGAGTTTCGAAAAGCTCAGACTTTAATTATATTGAACAATTTGAGGGTTATAACACAGCAGTGACTACTAGAGTACATTGTCCGGCATCAGAAGTCGTGGCTTTGATCTGTGACAATGCCTCATCTTTGCTGAAGTGGGCTATGACATTGATCAGACAGTAATCCCAAAGCAGAAAGTTAGTAATACTACAGAGAATGTTGAGCAGTTGTCCAAAGGCACTGTACGGGTTTCGCAGGGTGCGAAAAATGTCTTTATAGGCAAAGGGAAGCAGTTGACGACCAAGGCTATGATTACATTACATTGCAAATGGCTACTATCCTTTCTTCCTGCCCTAATCCCTAAATCATGATGACTGTATTATAAAATGGTGGAATACTATTATTGAGCTTTCCCTTTAAATTTAGTATAGCGCGGGGGCGCGGCTTCGGGCATGGGAACGCCCCCCTCTGCTGCCTCACCTCAGTCCCTTTTTCCACATGGATGTGTGGGACCTGGCAGCAGTTGCAGAGACATTTTAGCTTTCCGCTTGCTTCCTGTTTTTTGTTTTATCGATCTTACTTCGCTTCCCTTCAGTGCCTCGCCTCCATCGGCACATGTCGGCCGTAGGAGGATTAACAAGATGTGCCTCATGCGACCGCTCATTCCTGGCCTCTGACCCCCATGCACTGCCTTGAGTGTGTGGGCCCGCCTACCGCTGGGACGCATGTTTGGCTTGCAGCGCTCTCGGTCACAGGGCATTGAAGAATCTGTTGTCGCTGTGGAGGAAGATCTTCCACACTTCTCCTCCTCCCCACCTTAAGGACTTCGTATCCGGGACCTCTTGTCAAGACAAGGTAGGCCCTCTGTTCAACATGGCTCCACAGCAACTCCTTCTCCTGGGTTCCCACAGATCGGGGTTCATCAAATTCAGGTTCAGGCAAACCGAGGGACCTGGGGGCTCTTCCGGGTGCTTTGGGGACAGACCTGAGGTCGTCCTGGATACCGGCTCCCAAGCTGAAGGGCTCATGGGCCCTACCAGGCGGTCCTCGGAAGGGCGTTCAAGTTCGTCCTCTTCTTCTACCACAGGCAGTAAGGAATTGTCAGGTGCCACCTCCAAGAGTCTGTTCTCTGCACGATCCAGCATGGCTACAGGCACAGGTGCCAAGGGTGTCCAGCCTACCAGAGCTTGCTCCAAGGTCGCGAGTCAGAGCGTTGCGACTACCGATCATCCTGCTGAGGGCTCGGCCCCTACCAGAGTGATCTCTGAAGCCGATGCCTTTGCTTCAGGTGCAAGAACGAAGCTGTATACTCCCGTGTCTGTGGCCTCTCTTGGCTCAGGGCCTTTGCACCCTGCCACCCAGGGCGTGGTGCAAGGCTTCAAAATGACAGCGGCACGTGGTAGAGCCTGTGAGGCCGGTGGCCATCTTGGATCCAGCTCAGGGCCTGCCGGTGCTTTCGCCCATCGAATGGGCTTTGCAAGATGATCCCAGCCCCCTTCCCTCTGGAATCGGCACCGGATCCTATGGTGCAGGCTTCTGATCTCCTCACAGATACATCTACCCATCACAGCCTTAGGGCTACACGTACCAGTACCTCAGCATTTTGACCAGGAGCAGAGGCCCATTGTTTCGGAGGGCCAGGTACCTAGGCACCTGCGGCTTGCGAGGACCGCTTCTTTAAGATCTTCCTCATGCGTTCCCCTCAGATGAAGGGGATCCTGCACGGCATTGAGAAGGTCATCGTGCAGGTGGCGCTGCCCTTGCCCCCCTCCTCTGCGCACTCCTCCTGTTCATCCCGCGCTGCCGGTTCCAGTGCTTGTCTGGACCTGTCTGTGGCGCCCTACCTAGGGGGTGGGGGGACCCCGCTGGTACCTGTGTCCGAGCGCCTGGAATTCCCCTAAGTCTGTGAAAAAGTGTGGGGAGCGGGGGTGGAGGGCGATGACGCTGATGACACCCAGGGCAACGAAACCGTGACATCCGTTAAGGCCTTTCATGACCGAATTCAGGGCCTGGCGGAGTTCTTGGTGCTGCCCGAGGAAACTCCCAGGAGTCGGGTGTGCTAGCAGAGTTCATCGGGAAGCGTACCACGATCCGGTCTGGCGTCCCCCTCTAGAAGGATGTTCAGCAGGTGGCGCAAAAGGACTGGGAGAAGCCCAGGCCCAATGCCAAGAAGTTGGACAGCAGGTTTAGACTGACTGACGGGTAGCCAATCCTCCTTGCCTCCCACCAACTGCCGAAATCCTCAGTGGTGACTGTGGCCTCCTTGTATTATAAACCATAGTCTTCCTTCCTGGGAGCCACCTCCAGTTGCCTCCAAGGAAACAAAGTCCTTGAGTCTGGGAAACTGCTGTTATTCCATCTCAGGACTGCATCTGCAGCAAGCGAACGCAGACGCCCACTTGGCTGCGGCTAACCAGAAGCTGTGGTGGGAGCTTAGGGAATTTCTGCCCGACTTCCCTACGGACAAGCAAGCCTCCTTCAAGGCCGGTCTGGCCGATTCCTGGGCCTTTGTGCAGGACCTTATGGAGTCTTTGGTCTCCCACATCGACACACCCAGCAGAGGGCTGTGTCTAGGGGTCGAGATGAGAAGGACGTCATGGATGCACGCCTAAAGTTTTCTTCTTGGGTGCATCAGCGGATCTGTCCGACGTGGATCTTTTTCATTCGTCAACCGATGACGAGTTGATAAAGAAGAAAACCTCCACTGAAACCGCCAAGTCCTTGGCCATCCTGACAAAATCAGGTCAAAAATCCTTCCCTCAGTCCCAGGACTGAGTTCAAACCCTGCTCTTGCCCCGGCTTCAAGGGGTTCTGGGACCACGGAACAAGGAGTCCTGACGGGTCGCTCAACGACAACCGGAGGAGGCAGCAGAGGGCGTTGTGTGGGTTTTTCCACTCCCCGTCCTGTGCCCCTGCCTCCGACGGCAAGAAGCAGCGACTTCAAGGTCGGGGAACACAGCTCGCCTGTGTGGAGCCATTTGGCTCTGCTACTGGACACCTGAAAGCGTCTTTTCAGCAACCTGTGGATTCTATCCATAGTCTCCACGGGCTTCAATCTTCCTCTTCCTTTGCCTCTACCATCCTCTCCTCTTTGTCAGTTTGGGTCCCCGGCTCTTTTACTGGAGGTCCTTTACTCTTGGAACTGATTCCTCTTGTAGACCAGGGCTCCGGTTACTATTCCAGGATTTTTACAGTACCTAACAACCACCAGACTGGCCTGAGGGTTGTCCTGGACCTGTCATTTCTAAATCTGTCTTTACCGCGGGAATGCTTTAAGGTGATTACTCCCACGCACATGGCAGTCTCTGTGTGCAGGGGACTGGATGTGTTCCCTGGACCTCAAGGATGGGTACATGCATGTTCCCATCTACCAGCCGCATCTGAAGTTTCTGCAGTTCACGGTTATGTTGTACCACTTTCAGTACAGGGTGCTGCCCTTTGGCCTGAACTCAGCCCCTTGTGCCTTCACGAAGTTGATTAAGGCAGTGGCAGGCCTTCTTCGCTTGGAGGGCCGTCATCTGTAACCTTAGTTGGATGACTGGCTGGTGAGGGCGGGATCACTCGAAGGGGTGGTGCACTCCTGCCAAAGATTTGCAGATATCCTTCATCAGCTGGGGTTCTCCCTCAACCAGAGGAAGTCACAGTTGTGCCCATTTCAGGAACTGGTCTTCCTAGGGTTGAGTTGGAACACTATTGCTCAGCGGGTATTCCCTATGCCCGAGAGGCTTCTGTCCCTGCGCAAGGCGGTGGGACACTTTCTGGCCAAAACGACCACCTCGGCATGGCAGATCCAGCACATTCTGGGCCTTATGGCCTCATGCGTGCTCACGGTAGCCAATTGGGATCAGGAGGCCGGTACTCGGTCGGACAGGATCCCAATACCACTGCTCCTACTGCCCGAGCTTCCCTGGTGGCTGGTGGATGGCAATGTTTCAGTGGGAGCCCGCTTCAACTGACTGGAGCCTGCCCTGGTGCTGACGACTGACTCCTCCCTTTCAGGCTGGGGGGGCTACTCTTGAGGGCTATGTAATTCAAGGAGCATGGTCCAGGACGGAAGTCCTCCTGCATATAAATCTGCTCGAGTTCAGGACAGTAGGCCTGGCCCTCAAGGCGTTTTTGCCCCTCATCAGGGACCGGTCAGTTCTGGTCAGGATGGTCAATTCTACCATAATGTTTTAAATGAACAAACAGGGAGGCACCTGTTGCGCTCCCCCCACTACCTCCTCTGCATGGAGATGGTATCGATCTGGAAATGGGCCCTGACGGGAGGGGATTTGGATTTCAGCAGTTGACCTTCCAGGGGACAGCAATGCAGAAGCGGACCAGCTGAACTGCTTGGGGTTCGGTAGGGAGTCTCGGGTAGATGCCTTCCAGATCTTTTGGCACGGCCGCAGGTGTTGTGTTCCCACCCACCCCTCTGCTCCAACTGACCCTCTGCAAGTTCCGGGCTTCAGTAGGTTGCAGCCTCATCCTGGTTGCCCCCCCACTGTCCTTCCAGACCCTGGTTTTCAGATCTACTGCAGTTGTGCTCCTAGCGTCCCGTCCACATTCCGATCTCCAGCGGGGGATTCCTGACGCAGGCAGGCGGGCGGTGGAATATCCAGACCTGGCCAAGCTGTCCCTGGCAGACTGGTTCCTGACTAGCTGAGGCTTCAACATGCACCATTTTCGGATGACATCTGGGACATCATTCAGCAGACCAGGAGTCCCTCTACTCGGTCCCTGTATAAGAGCAAATGGACTAGGTTCTGCTATTGGGCTCGTGACCAGGGTCTTGCCCCCGTCGCCTGTCCTGGTTGAGGTACGGGTTTTGTCAGCACACCTGGCTCGTTCTGGAGTCCAGGTGGATACTTGCAGCATTGGGGCTTTCAAGAATTCCCCTGAAGCATGCGTTTTTGGCAGTGAACCCGGTGATTAAGGCCCACCTTGAAGGGTTGTCTAGCCTTTTTCGTCCGGTACATAGGCCGCACCCGGTCTGGGACCTCAATGTGTTTCTTGCAGCTTTACAACACAAGCCTTTCAAGCCGATGGTATTGCTGGACATCCGATTGGTGACACTAAATAAAGTTTTACTGGTGGCTTTCACCTCTGCACGCAGGGTTATTGAGCTGCGGGCGTTGTCTTCGTGCAAGCCCTTCACCACTTCCCACGACATGGTCATCTTGCGCACTCGCCCAAACTTGCTGCCTCAGAGGCAGTGAGGGCCCTGCATTCCTTGGACTTCCACAGGATCCTCAAGTTTTATCTCTCTCGGACGAAATCCTTCTGGATGTCAAGGCATTGTTTGTGACTTTTGGGGGCTCCTCCCCGGCTCTCAGGCTTCCAAGGCCTCCATTGCCCGTTGGATGGTTCAGGCTTTTTCGGAGGCGTATACGGCCATGGGGATACCTGTTGCTGAGGTTATCCATGCCCATGTGGTTTTAGCCAAGGCCACGGACTTCACATTTCAGAGACATGGTTCTTGGGATGTCATCAGCAAGGCTACTACTTGGGCCACGCCATCCACCTTCTGTAAGCACTACTTGCTGGAAACCAGCTCCATGCGTGATGCAGAGTTTGGTCAGGTGGTTCTGAAGAACCTTTTTGCTTTGTTCTAGATATGAAGCAGGTTATCACAGCTCCACTCTATGTTCTTGTTGGGTGGAATTCCCCACAAGGATGGAGGAAAGGGGACACGATGGATGAGTAATTAAAGTTACTCACTTTAGTGACTAGAGTACTCATAGTCCCCTTTCCTCCATGCATCCCACCCTTCTTCCCCTGCTAGTATGCCAAAGGCTAATATGTAATAAGCTTAGCCAGGTATCGAAGCATCTGATGTGTTCAATGGGGATTGAGGCAAGGTGCTGGAGAAGCTTAATTTTTCTCTGCCAAAGGTTACTGTACCGTCCCCATGTTGGGGGACGCCCACAAGGAGAGAGGAAAGGGGACTATGGACTGAGTACTCTAGTCACTAAAGTGAGTAACTTTAATTTGTTTGCTGGGGGGGGGGGGGTTTATGTTTTGCTTTGTCCAGTGGTTATAATTTGAGACAAGAAACGTGGCTTGTGGGAGGGGCAACCTTTAATGGATATTCACGTTTTGATAGACCGGCTGGACGTGGTTCGAAGGGCTTCCCTCTTGACGGACTGCTGATTCTATGAGCAAGTCGGTATAGGGCGATGGAAGTGGTGATCGAAGGCATTAACCCTAATGTTATTGCTGTGGAAATAGAGCTACTAAAAGGGTAAATGCCTTATCCAAGCCGCTTCTCAAACAACCATTTTTTAAAATCTAACCTCATAATATCCACAAATCCAGGATGAAGTATATTCGTAGGAGAGGATTTGATAGCAGGATTGTTTTTTCTCCTGCCAAGAGTGAGACTCTTTTACCCTCACTCTTGGACATGATTTGAGTGTGTTACTTTGAATCTAGATGTGTTTAATGGGCTATGGGGTCTTTTACTCCATAGGGCTTCATGTGTTTTTGTGATGTGTGTTACACAGCACCCTCAGTGCAGTAACACAGGGGTGTCATAGTGACCCCCCAGTATAGACTCTATACCCTGGGACTGACTACTGTCTCCCAGGGCATGTAAAGTCAACATTGACTTTACTAGTCTTAAATTCTGAACAGAACCAGTACACACCATCATATTGTGGACGTATTGGCTGGGGCAATTCAATTGCCCCAGGGTCTGTTAGTCGAGGGGGCACGTTTCCGTCCCCCCTGATCGAGTTTTGGCTTGTGGCAGTGGATACTACTTTTTATATTCAACCGCAAATATTTTCCTATGGGATTTCCCATTGTTTTAGGCTACTACCTTCATTTAATTATTTACAGTAGCCTCGAACATACCGCCAGTTTATTTAATTAATATTAATACTCCGGTTGGTATTTTTTGCCAAAACTTGATTCTAAAATGGTGTTTGTGTTCTCTTCTGTGACTCCAACCCAAGTCGAGCCCTTTGTTCCACTTTTTGGTGGGCTTCTCCACAGAGAATTTTTAAAGCTATGCACACTCATAACATCCAAACATGAAAGAACAAGCCCCCACCCTCGATCCACCTTCCCCTCCCCTCTTTGCACACCCTGGGGCAAGGTCGTCTCCTCTCTGATACGTCCAACGACCGGCCAAAGTCTGATTAACAAAAAGTCTAGTATCCTTAAGTTCTGTGAGCACCACTGGATCCTAAAATCACCCTGCAGGTACACCAGAACCAGCCCCCAATCTCGCCTGAAGGCCTTTTCTGCGCACTGGGCCCTATAATTGACCCACTCCATCGCAAGGAACTTCCAAACCTTCTGTAGCCAATCTGTGCCCGGCTGAGGTTTGCTTTGCTTCCGGTTCTGGGCCACCGTGGGCGAGGCAGCAATCAGCAGGACCATAAATGCCTTCCGTTCGTCTTTAGACGCTAGACCATCAGTGTCTTCCCCCAACCCCAGCATCCTCACCCTCTGCTCCATGCCCGTCTCAGAAATCGCCCCCATTTGCTTGCGGACTTCATTCCAAAAGGGCTGACCCACTGGGCTATCCCACCATGTGTGTGCCCACAATCCCCTATCCATACATGCCCGCCAGCAGCTTGATGAAGTGTTGGGTAACATTTTGTCTAATACCTCTGGTGTATGACACTGCAGCAGTACTCTGTACTCACAGCTGGATCGGGCGTGTCAGCTCTGGTATGTTGTGCCAAATACGGTCCCAGTGCTCTTATATCGCTGCCCAGAGTCGCTTCCCACCTGGCCATGCAGGGCCATCTAAACGGAGCCCGGTCTTCCAGCACTAGCCTATAGAGAGAGGAGACTAAGCTTTTGGATCCATTGTGTGTGGTTCGACATTTCTCAAAGGGAGTGAGTGGCCTAGTTGCCATGTTACGAAGCACCGGATTGGCCACTCAGTGCCGATCTTGAAAGTATTGATGCCTGTCCCTCTCACTTAGCCTGAGGTGCTGTTTACGTTCAAATATCATAATACCAGTGCCCTCCAACATGTCTCCCACTTTCAGACAACCCACCCTCTTGCACTGCTGAAACACCCAAGACTCCAGTCCCGGGATGAACTGTGGGTTCCCGAATGGCGGCGTAAAGGGAGACGGGATAGTTGAAAGAGCTCCATGCACCACCAGGAAGTTGGATACGTCCATCACTGTTGCCACAATCTGACTAATGTACATGTTTGGCAGCCTGCTAGCCCAGTCTAACCACAGGACACCTTGCAACGGTGTCGCTTGCACTGCCCTGCCCATCCATGCCCAGCATTTGGTCTCCTCTCCTGTCACCCATTCCTTGATAACCGTTAACTGGGCCGTCTCCTAGTACTTCCTAAAGTTGTATACTCCTAATCCCTGTGCACGCCTCGCCGCCATCAGGGTTCTGAGCACGATTCTGGGGTGCTATTGAGGGACCTGAAAAAAGAACCAGGAAGGGGGATGGGAAGGGCCTGGGAGTAATATAGCACCCTGGGCCTGGATCACCATCTTTACTGAAGCCATTCGATCCAGCCACAAAATATTCAGGCTGTTCCAGCTGGGTGCGTCACCCTTCACCTTACTTAGAAGAGCTGGGTAGTTTGCCCCATATAGTTGTTCCAACAAGCTTGTAATCGTGACTCCAAATACCTTATCTCCCCTTGGCCGATCGATATGGTAGTCTGCTGTAGATTCACTCCTTTTTGTTTCCTAATCAGTGGATTGGTTCAAAATATCAGATTTCTGAATGTTCACTATCAGCCTGCGCCACCCTGCCAAAACTCTCCGTCGCTACTGCCTCTAGGGAAGTCTCCAGCTCTCTAAGTGTTAACCAGCCACATAAGACATGTTATGCGTTTCCCCCAAACATGACTCCGCTTACCCCATTAGATGTCCTAATTCTGGAGAGAAAGTTTTCTAAGAAGAGGGCCTAAAGAAGCAGGGAGAGGAGACTGCCCTGCTTCGTGCCCCATTGATGGCAAGCCGTATCGAGGGTGAATGGTAATTGGCCTTTATTGCCTGCACCAAAGCCCATGCAAATGAGGGTACGAAAGAGGAATGACCACTCTATGCAGTCAAACACTTTTTCAGCATCCAATGTGACCACTACTGCTGGCATTTGCTTAAGCGCGATCTTTTCTATGAGGTGGCAGACCTGCCTGATGATGATATCAAAGTTTTGTCTCCCTGGTATAAAACCAGCCTGGTCAGTGGCTACTAATTTGGGAAGCAGCTGGGCCAGTCTCGGCTCGGGCCCAAGACTTTGGGTGTAACTTTTTGCATCAATGTTCATCAATGCTATGGGTCTGTAAGACTTGCAGCATGTTGGGTCCTTACCTGGCTTGGGAAATCACACCATTTTGGCTTCCTCCATCAACCTAGTGACCGTGTCTGCAGCTTTGAAGGTATTTAACAGATGCATTATCCTAGGTGCTAACTGCTGTCTGAATATTTTATAGAACCGGGCCGTATACCCATACTGACCTGGGTCTTTGTTGAGGGATAGTGACTGGATTGTCTCTTCCTCCTCTTCAAGCTGGATATCGCCCTCAAGGAAATCCCCCCGCACTCCTCTATGCTAGTGAGCTGAGGAAGTTGTATCAACTCTAAGAGTCCTGTCCCTGCTCGTTGGGAAGGTCTGAATAATACAGGTGCCCATAGAAAGCTGTAAAGGCCTCCACTGTCGCCCCATTCTCAGTCACCATTTCCCCGTGGCTACCTTTTTAAAATGGTCTGGGCCACCGCCTACCCATGAGCTGTCGGGCTAGCAGTTGATCAGCCTGTTTCGCACCCACATAGAAGTGCTGTTTTGCAGCCAGAAGGAACTTCTCTGCTTTACGTGTCGGGATCAGATCTAGCTGGCCCGGAGTATGCCGATGCTCCCTGCGCAATTCCCTGGACTGTTTCACCACCAGTGAATGTCTAATTATGCTTAGTCGGTCCTCCAGCTCTCTCTCCAACTGTCCCTGCCCAGTTTCCCACATGGCCTTTATCGCAATGAGCTCCACCCTCAACACTGCCTTGAAAGAATCCCATATTGTCATCTGGCTCACGTCCGGGGTGTCGTTATCACCAAAGTATTGATCTGTCTTTGTCCCAACTGTTAAGACTGGGTCCCCCAGAATGCCATTGGGAAGCCCCCCAACTCTAGATTTGCCTGCCGGCACCTGGGGAGCTTAGCGTTAATTTTAATGGGGTGTGATCAGAAATCAACATTGGCCCCTGATCCAAATTCACAGACCTCCTTAAGAGTCCGGGGGTCACCCAAATGTAGTCAATGCGTGACATTGTGCTATATACATGGGAATAATACATATACCCTTTTTAGGACCACCTTAGCAACTTCTAGGTGACCCGAAGAACAAGCCCCTCAAACTTATCGTTCAGCACCTTCGATGGAGCTGCGGCTCCCTTTGTCCGTCCCGAGCTTCTATCAACCTGTGGGACCCAAACTAGATTATGGTGTCCCGCTAAGATGATCTCCCCTTCTGCATACTTGCCTAATAACGTGACAACCCCCCTCAGAAAGACATATTGACCAACATGGGGGCATATATGGAAACCAGCATATACAACTGTCAAATCCAGCATATACAACTGTCAGATCCAGCGTCTGACAAACAGATGCATGCCTTCTCTATTTCTGCATGTGTGTAATATCTATGCGTTAAGAGTATCCTTGAATGCCACCAGCATCCTACTCCATTTCCCCTGCGTGCAAGCCTGGTAATTTCTCATAGTATGGTAGCCTCCCCACTGCTGATCCGTCTTTCTGATCTGTGTCTTCTGCAGCAATAACACATCTACTTTCTCCCTTTTTAGAAACTGTCCCAGCCTTTTCGGTTTTACAGGCATGCTCATTCCTCAGCTGTTAAGAGGCTAAACAACCTCGCCATGTGACTTGCTTACCGTGCCCCACCTGTCCACTGACCAGTTGCTCAAGAGCCCCTTTCCTCTTGGATGTGCATTCACCCTAACCCCCCTCCCCCCAACAACTCCCTCCCCACCTAACCCCCCCCCCCGCCCCGGCTGGGTGGAATCACTTATCCACAGGGACCAAGGGGAACTCCCCTCCCTCCCCCACCCCCCGAAAGTGACCCAGTTAGATATCTGAGCTATAATGCAGCACAGGGGAACATGTCTCTCCACCTGTCATGATGCCTACCTCCAAGGAGCCAGACCCGGTCCACCACCCCCAGAGGCAGACATCATGTTACTTGGGAAAGGCTCAGCAGCCCCAAATAGGGGCCCTTTGGACTCAGTCCTGGCGCCTTTGGCGCCAGGCTCATAAAGGGGAACTTGTGTGTAAGAAGGTGCTTGGTGAAAGACTTACCTGATGCAGACCATGCTGCAACATCCAGACCATCCAGAGGCCTGAATGGGACTACTTTATCTTCAGGACTACTTAACCACACGGGTGTGGTTGGAGGAAGTATACATACCTTTGGAGGAAGGATACATACCTGGAACTACTTTGAAGGCTATTTAAGCCACACCCAAGCAGCAATTAACGCTTCGCGTTGTTCTGCATTTAGCAGCTGGACGCTCACCGTGTCTGCTCCTGCATCCTGGCTTCAGCCACGCCTGTCACCATCCTGGAACACCTGCAAGGGGGAGAAAGGAAGAGAAAAGGAGAGAGAAGACATTTACCTGCTGAATCTGCATCCCGGAATCTTCTCCTCAACGAACCTGCAAAGAAAGACATTTATTTTAAAAGGCACGTCGCCCGCTGCAGCGCCGCATTCTACTCACATTTACCAGGCGCCGGCACGATCATCAGCGACCACCAGGATCCTCAGCCTTTTTTTTCGGTGCCTAAGGAAAAAAGACAAGAACAAAGGTGAGCTAGGGAAGAGAATAGAGAATCCTTAATTTCTACCATAATACTTACCTGCTGGGTTTTCCTTTTTCACATCGGGTCGGTGCCTCATCCCTGGCATTTCCGAACCCCGGCCCCTATGGGGAAAGAACACAAACATTAGTGAGCGAATGCATAGACACTATAATAACGCTCATTACAGACTTACCTGAGATTGCACATCTCACTTCGGGTCGGCGCCAATCCTCCGGCATTGCCGTACCCCGGCCCCTATGGGGAAAAAAGAGACTCACCTGAGCTTCCTTCTTCGGTGTCACGGCCAACCGCGGAATCTTTATTCGGCATCAGCAAAAGAAGCAAAAGACAATTATTATTAAAAGCTTGGACCGGCAATTGAACTTTAACTATATCTTACCGGATTTTCAAGCAATTCTGAACTCTCATCACACCACGCTCCAGTGAAGTAACTGGACCTCAACGCGCCCCTGCTACCGAAGCAGGATGGAGAGCTCATCCTTCCAGACCCTAAGGTGAGAATTTACGGGAAATCATGGAAGGGTCTCGTGGAGGGCAAGAAGGGGTGGTAGGTTTGAGCATTGTTCCTCCGATCGCTAATACTTCCTTTTCACGCACAGGAAGGTATTTCTGCGAGCCAGACAAGCCAAATTCGAAGGGCCGGTCCATTCCATATTTCGAGTCCTGCGTTTTACCATTGAAGAGGCAACAGCACTCCAAACCAGACCAGCGCCTCCGTGGGAGTCAGGTGAGCGTTATACCACCCTTGACCCAAGACAGACCCAAACCAACTCTCCCCCCACCCCTTCCACCTCGACAACTAGTCTCAACGAATTTCAACCTCTTTCAGCAGATCTTAGCTGCCCTTCTGACCTGGCAGAGGAACGCTGTCCCCTTCTACAACCCCTCTTATGTGTCCCGGAGATGGACATCCCTGGCCTGTACCTGGCCTTAGGCCAGATCACCATAGACGATGCCACCACTCTCCGCTCCCTCCATCAGTTCACTCCTTCACTCCTGTGATCCTTCCTCGGGATGAGTTCCCACTCCCAGCCCTGTCTGGTTTTCCCTGTTGGCTTCCTAGGCAGCTTCAAATTCAAACCCTCCTCCGCAAGCGGTAGCCTGCTTTTCCCTTCCTCCACCACAGTAATTCGATGTTGTTGGCTGTGCCATGTGAACAATAGACCGAATGGGAAAGTCCATTTGTATCTCACCCTCTTTTGCAATAGAAATGTGGTAACCGTCCCCATAGCTCTCCTCTACTGCAGCATGGATTGAGCCAGATTCTGGTAAAGAGATTTCCTTCCCATTTACTGTGAGGTGATGCGCGGCTGTAGCCACTCTCAAAATGTCCTCCTTTTGGCCATATGATTTCATGGTGACCAGCACATCCCGAGAACGTGCCCCGGGGTCAGATCATTTTGGTCCCACCCTATGTACCCGATCGATGCCGATCTGCTTGCTCGGGAGCAGTCCCCCGAAGCATTGCTGCATAGTGTCCTTAAGGTCCTTATCCACAATGTCTTCTGATAGGCCCTTTACCCTGATGTTTGACCTTAGTGACCTGTTTTCCAGGTCCTCACATTGGATTTTGAGGTTTTGCAAGAGAATAGCCAGGTGATCCAGGGCTTCATCTGTCTATTTTGCGTCGTCCGACAGGCCCTGCACAGTCCTCTCTTCGGTGTCCATTCGCTCTTCTAGCTTCCCAATTTCCGCTTTGTTCCTTGGTGGATAGCCTGATCTCTTGTTTCAGCGCAGCAATCTGGTCCTGGAAAGAGGAGGTTATTCTGTCCTGGAATTCTTTCAGGCCCCGGAGCAACTCTACATTACTAGCCGCCATGCCCACTGCACCCCCATGGGGTAATGGTGCCTCCGGGGAGCCTTGCTTCCCTTCTCCCCTGATCCCGCCATCTGCTGTCGCCGGCACCGTTGGATTCCCCCTTTGTGTGCCTTGGGGCCGGGGGGGGGGGGGGCAGAGTGCTGCTGAGGTGAGGTAGTCTGCTTCCCCATAGTTCCCTCCATCTTTAGGCGAGGCATCAGCCTGGCCCCGCCAGCTACGTATCCCTTTGGGGTGCCCAACTTGCCTGTGGGAAATCCTCCTCCTTCTCTGGCCCTCCACACACCTCTGGCTGGACCAGTTCTTGTCTCCAAATGTCCAGATCCAATCTGCCTCACTGCTATGCAACTGCCAGTGGTTATCCACCAGCCCCTTGCGCAGGGGTGCTGCTTCCACCACTTTCTCTCCCTCCAGGATATCAGCCAAGGCCCCAGCTCACTCCGATGGCCTCCGATGTTACTGTAGGGAAGGCCTGATATCACAAGTATGACACTGAAACAATGTATACTATTTGTAAAACCTTTATTGAAAATGTTGCGGTTGGAGATATTCCTATTCTGCCATATAATTAAGATGGGAGTAGTCTTGATCATCAAACGATAAACAAAACAGTACTAGTGGAGTCTGTCAAATCAAAATGGCCTATGCTAACATAAACCTAATGCCTGCCCTATCTCTTGTACAAAAAGTGAAAAAAGGAGAAATCTATGCAAAAGAAAAATCAGTGTTCAAAAGAATAAAGATAGTTGAACCAACTCTCCTCCTCACATTAAAGCTCACAGAGTAATGCTGTCCTTGTAGGCAGGATGACAACCTCTAGCTCGGTTTCTAACACTCTAAGCATTTTCAAACCGTGGATCGAAGTCCGCCTGGCCTTCTACGTTAAATTCTCATTCTTGATTCAAAATTGTATTGCAACGTAAAGTGTAAAAGGGTCGACATCTGCCGGGCTGAGACTTTACAGCACACAGTTCACGTAGGTCCCCCTCTGCCGGGCTCGGACCTCTCGCGTCACAATTCCACACAAACTTGCTGGGGCTCCCTTCCCCAAGATGATCGTACTTCGGGTCTCCCTCAGTCTACCTCGGACCCCTTTCGGATATCGAAGACTTTCCAATGTGCGTGGTTTTGACAGACCACCGCAAGGTTTCCCTATTTAACACCTGCTCGCTAAATAAAAATGCTATCAGTGTTCATGACTACATACAGGAAAATACCCTAGATGTCATGTGTGTTACTGAAACCTGGCTTGGAGAGTCAAGTGGCCCAAATTTAATTTTGGTAAAAATCACAAACGAGGAACAGGGTAGAAGTGGCTCTCCTGGCTGTCAGACACATCACTTGCCCCGGATGTGAAATCATCTTAAATTTCTTCCAAATGTTCATTTCTGCGTCAACTTCATTCTGGTATATCAGCCGCCAGTCAAGATGTCAGAGTTTAATGAAGACCTACTACATATCCTGGCACCTCCTAACAAACTTAATAGTGCCACTATACTGCTAGGTGACCTGACTAGATGGTTAGCCAAGTCTGAACACAAGGATGCTAAAGAATTGGCAAGGCATCTGAAAAATCAAAACTTTTAACTTCCATAACACATAACCCACATACGTAGGGGGAAACATCTTGGATTGGGTTACGATTAGGAATGTCACCATGAACATTACCAAGATTAGACCCTGTGCTTGGTCTGATCACTGCTTCGTAGTATGTCTTATGCACTACCCGAATAATCTTAGACCTACAACTTAACTAAAACAGTTACCAACAGAAACTTGAAAAAGATTGACCCAGACGACTTGCTTCAATGTCTAACATGGGTAATGGAAATTACCTTGGATTTAGACCGCCCCATAAACGTTACCAAACATATACAATAATCAATTAACCGACCTTCTGGATAGAGTTGCCCAGCTGAAAAGCAGGCTAGTCGGGGACAAAAATTGCCAGCAAGGATGGTTCTCAAACGACTTGGTAACACTAAACAGGAAAAAAAGGCAAGCAAAATGCCCATGGGGAAAACAATCAAACTGATGAAAACAAAACATTCTAGAAAACACTATAAACAATCTACGAAGACAGAATTCTAAAGGCAAAACGGACATGGGCAATACAGAAATAGAGAATGCTGAGAATGATTGCAAAAAGCTATTCGAAATCTATCGTAATTGGGGGGATAAACCATTACTTCAACCAAAGGCCCTTACACCGTCTAAGGAAGATTGCATCAAGGTGCAACAGGTGTTTGCCAAAGAGATCTCCTCAGCTAAAATGTCTAAGATACCGGAGAATGATACGGACCGCAACTCCCAGCCTGCCAAAAAAGAGGATATTGCGCACTCTTCGCTTCCAACCAACAAGCGCTGATATGTGCGCCTTCCTTAGAGCTATGCAACCAGCCTGCTGTTGGGGAGAAATTCTGCCCTCTAATCTCATTCTAAGTAACTGTGCCCTCCTTGGTTTGCTTTGTGAATTCTTCCTTTCACCCCAACTTGGTCCATATTCAATCAAACAGTTAGCAATCACACCCAAAGGATCCAAACAATCTACGCCCTATAACAAACTCAATATTTCTCTTGAAGGCTATGGATAAAGTGTCATCTGTCCAATTCCAGCAGCACTTGGAAAAATTGGATGTCCTACACCCTATGCAATCTGGTTTTCGCCCTCAGCCTGGTACAGAAAGTGCCCTATTGAACCTGCAGTCGGAATATGACTATTTGGAAAAGGCAAAGCTGGCATTCTAGTACTTTTCAGACTTGTCAGCCGCCTTTTGATTTGCTTGATCATGGCGCTTACTGGACCCTCGGATCACGACTGGGAAATGCTCTAAAGAAGCCATAGATTGGGATTCATTTCTTCCTGAGCAACATGGAATCACAAATAAGCTGGGGAGAAACTCTCTCCAATGCAGAGAAAATTCTTTCTGATGCTTGTGAATCTGCTTAGAATCACATGCTGTGCATATAGTCAGACATCTAGTAGTAATCGCAGAGTATTGCATCTTGTCTTTCGGGAATCGAAAGGGGACGTTGACATGGGCGTGCTTGTAACACTATCGGGCTCAGCGCGCTTTCCAAATAAAATAAGTACAAGATACAAATATCCCTAACGTGACATGTATTATACGCTTTTTACCTGAGCTATGGACAGGACTCCTTTTAAGTTTTGCCCGTCTTGCAACAGCAAATACCCATGGAATGACGCTCACCGAAAGTGTAACAAGTGTGATCAGGACGAGCGATCCTGCAGGTCTTGACAACTTTTGCATCCAAAGACGCTAAAGGATCGGCGGACGAAGCGGTGGGTGGCCTACGCCATGCAGCAGGCCGATAGTAATTCTTTCGGCGCAGGTGCCTCGAGTGACGAGGATTCAAGCAGCAGCCATGGCTCCGATGTGGAGGCCATTGACCTCTCTGCAGAACCAGCAGGTTCCGAGGTATCTGGCCCCAGCAGGCAGGCCACCATTTCTGCTATGGGGAGACAACATCCCAGTGACAGGGACACATCCGCACCACAAAAACAAAAGCACACAACCCCTAGAGGTTCCTCGGCAGATACTTTGAAGAAGCAACAGGCCTGTTGAAAGTTTCAACTGAACCCTCTGTTTCCCATGATCGGCCGCCCTCCCTGCAACGGTCAATACGGCATGCCTCTGGGCATTCTAGTCAGTAGGGCGTCGGCACCAAACATAAGAGCGCTAAAACGCCTCATAAGAGCGCATCAGCGCCGAAAACCTCGCCAAAGCCGCCTGGCTCTTCGAAATCATTACCAGACCCGCCAGAGATGCGCGAGAGTCTCGCAAACATCATTTTGGCGGCAATTAAGCCTAAGGACACGTCCAGACGTCAAGAGGAATATTCAGATGGGTCACAGCCCCCCTCTAAGGCTATGACTGACAAATCTCGACCCTCTAGGGACCTTTGTCCTCCAGAAGAGGCCTCAACTCCCACCCCCCCCACTCCACCTTCCCTCTCTACAGACCTGTCTGGTTCATCCATATGTACCAGAGTTAAGTTTGAAGGATATATGGACTAACTCTCTAAGTTTGATGACTTGACAGAAGTTTATCACCCCAAAAAGGCCAAGGGAGGAGGACTCCTGCCCTACTCTTTCTAAGAGATAAAAAACTTCCAGTGTATTTCTCCATGAAGGAGGCTATAGAGTTCTCAGAACCTGTGGAACTCTAGGATGATCCTTATGGTCAGGAGGAAAATCCTTTTGAGGAGACACCACACCAGTGCCCAGACTGGGGTCAGGAACAGCTGGCAGGGGAAGCACCATAGCTCTCCCCCACTACTACTCCAGATCCAGATGCCCTTTGTCTAGACCGTCCCTCCTCGCCGCCTCAGAGGCGAGCCTCAACCATTGACGACCAAATGGCCTTCAATGCAATACTAAAGAGGGCAGCAGAACACTTTTCTATCGTCGCACAAGAGGCCGTACAGGACACAGACTTTGTAGAAGACATTTTAAAGGAGAATCCACCCACAAGTCAAGCAATACCACTGCTTAGCTCGCAAAAAGCTCCTCGCACACTCATGGTTGTCCCAATCTCTCACGAAAGTGGTCAACCCTCGGGTAGAAAAGCTTTTTCACCCCTCCCCTTCAGACCCGCTGTACATCTGGGGCCATGCTAATCCAGACTCCCTTGTAGTCGCCACTACCAGAAAAAGGGCTGGAGTGCCGCTGTCCACATCAGAGGCACCACCAGATAAAGACTGTAAAAAGTTATACGCCCTCGTAAAGCGCATCACTACGTCGGCTGCATATTCCACCAGGATTGCCAACAATAGTTTATTGTTGGCAAGTTATAATGACGTTCATTGTAACTTAATTCAGGAGGGCCTACAAGAAGTCCCAGAACCGGCACAATCACGCCTACTGGTGGTCATATCGGAAGGGAGACAGATAAATCAAAATATCCTGAAAAACACCCTAGCTGCAGCTGAGACAGCGGGCTGGGCCCTGGCGCAGGGAACTCTTCTCAAGAGGCACGCCTGGCTCAAGAATTCAGGTTTTAAGCCCGAGACACAGGCCTCCCTTATAAATAAGCCAGTGGAGGAGACTAACTTTTTTTGGAAAGCAGTAGATGATGCTTTGGAAACAGCGAAAAAGGAACATGAGACTCTGAAGTCTCTGAATCAGATTACGGCAAGACCTTAGCAGCGAGGAGGTAACTCTCGCTGTTCGTTTCGGGGCAATCCTTCCAACGTTCCCCCACAACCAGTATAGGACAGGAAGTGCACCTTGGTCCTCTGGACAAAGCGCACCTGCCAGAGGACAATACCAGCAAAGGGGTCTGCATAGACGTAAAAGCAGGGGTAGGAATTCCACACCAAGAGGCTCCCCAGCCGCAACTCAAAAATGACTCGCCAGTCTGGGTCCCCTCCCATGCCTCCCTGGTCAGGGGACGAATAACATCTTTCCTTCATGCATGGGAGGGGGTCACCTCAGACCAGCAGGTGCTCAAGACTGTTGCCTGCGGTTACTGTATCGCGTTCAGCCCACGACCTCGATGCCGACCACCAACATCCAGACACCTACCACCAGAAAACCTGAAAATTCTGCTATAAGAGGTGGAGATCCTTCCAAGAAAAGGGCACGATAGAGGTCGAACCAAAGTTCAGAATAGTAACATTGCACGAAGTAATCCCACTACTAGTTTAGGGGGATTACATGGCAACATTGGACATGAAAGATGCATACTTTAATATTTCAAGGTTGCCAGCGCACAGTACCTAAGATTCATGATAGAGGACACGCACTATCAGTTCAAGGACCTCCCTTTCAGCATTGCCCCAGCCCCAAGGGTGTTTACGAAGGTTTTGGCGGTGGTAGTGGCTCACCTGCACACAGTCCATCCCAGTTTATCCTTACCTCGACGACTGGCTAATAACAGGGGATTCGTACGGAACATGCCTATCAAATACCCAGAAGATGGTAGATCTCCTTTTCAGTCTGGGCTTCTCGACCACTGAGAAGTCGTCCAGCCTAGACCCCAGCCAAGTGGAGCAATTTCTGGGGGCTCTAGTTCAGACCAAGGACGGCCTTGTCTTACCCTCCAACGAGAGGGTTCAAAACAGTCTGTTCCAGATCCCTCACTATGTAGCCAATCGCGAGGTGACCATACGTAAAGCCTTGCTACTGTTAAGGATGATAACCTCATTCATTTATCTAGTTCCACACGCACGTTTGTGCATGCGCCCCATTCAAGAGTGGCTCTCCAGCCAATGGTGTCAGGCCACTGGACAATGTGACGATTTAGTGGTTGTCTTGGGAGCACTCGTTCTCTCTGCAGTGGTGGTTGAGGGAAAACCTCTTGCTGGGGAAAACCTTCACCACCCCCGCAGTAGAAGCCACTCTCAACACAGACGCATCTCTCAAAGGGTGGGGGGCTCACTTCCATCACACGGCGCACAGCGTTTGGTCCCTAGCAGTAACATCCAACCACATAAACGGAAGCTACCTTGCCCATACAACATGCTATCACAAGACAGGGGGGAAACGCTCCATCCTTGTCCGCAAACTCTCAACTGAGGTCATAGAGTAAGGACACCCCCAGCTTCCTCAAAGATGCATGGACATACTTAGAGAAGCAAGAAAGCCTTACACCAGACATTGCAACTTCAATCAAATGGAAGTGCTTCATCATCTGGTGCAATTCCAAGAGCATCAATCCCATAGATTGCTCTCCGACACATATTGTTCTGTACCTGACTCACTTACTAGACTCTGGTCTGGTTTTGAATTCCCTGAAGGTCCACTTAGCTGCACTTTTAGCTTACACTACATCCCAGAAAAAGGTTGTGGTAGAAGATACCAGTAATCCTGGCTTTTATGGAAGGGTTTAAAAGACTTCCTCCCCCTATTTCTAACCCAGCTCACGGATTGGTACCTGAATGTGGTACTAACTAGACTAATGGGACCTTCCTCTGAACCTATGCATAAGGCTAGCCTTAAAGCACTCACTTATAAGATGGCCCTCCTGGTGGCTGTCATTTCAGTAAGAAGAGTTGGTGAACTACAGGCCCTTTCTGTTCAAGACCCATTTGTCACAATTCACAAAGATAAGGTGGTTTTGCACACTCACCCAAGGTTTGCACCTAAATTCATTTCAAAGTTCCATGTGAACCAAGCAATAGAACTTGCCCACCTTCTTCCAGAACCCCACTAATATAGCAGAAAGAATCCTCCACATACTTGATGTACGGAGGGCAGTAATATATTTTCTGGAAAAGACTAAACCACTAAGAAAAAGAAAAAACGTTTTTCGTTTCAGTGGCAGCTGGTAGAGAAGGGGACCCTTTCTCTAAATCGTCCATCGCAAAGTGGATTGTAAATTGCATCACACAGTGCTACTCTTCCCAAGAGAGATCTGCCCTTCAAGCCTAGAGCATAATCTACTGGAGCTTCCATAGCATTCATATCAAATGTTCCTCTAGAGTCCATTTGTAAAGCAGCAACCTGGAGTTCTGTACACACCTTTACAAAACACTACAGCCTATAGGTCTGATTCTCAGGTGGGACAAGTGGTAATAAGACATCTCTTTACTACTGTTCCTTCACACATCCCACCACAATCTTTGGGTACTGCTTGCTAGTCTATGCAGTGGATGTGATTTTAAGCAGATTCACAAGCATCAGAAGACATGCATTACTTACCGTAATAGCATTGCTGATTATATTATCTGCTTAGATTCACGTGCGCCCACCCTTCCTCCCCACTCGGAGTAGAGGGAACATAGACATTTTACTCCTTTCACTCTTTCTGTACTCGCAATAGTCATAAGGCTCCCTCACGGCAGAAAAAACACAACCAGAAGGACCTCGACGCGTAAGGGGTTTTGGGTGCACTACACGTCACGTTAGGGATAGTGTAACAAGCACACCCATGTCGACGTCCCCTTTCGATTCTCGAAAGACAAGATGCAGTACTCCACGATTACCACTAGATATTGGACTATATGCACAGCATGTGAATCTAAGCAGATACAATCAGAAATGCTATTATGGTAAGTAATGCATGTCATACGGAATCCCACAGGGAGCATGCCTATCACCAGCTCTTTTCAATCTCTACATGAAACCTTTCTGTGACTTCTTAACCAGCATTGGTGTGTATTTCGCTAATTATACTGATGACACCCAGCTCGTGATTGAGCTGTGTGGAGATCACAAGAGTGACTCGGCTAGGCTGAATTCCATCTGTGACTCAAAAAGAGTGGATGTGCAGGAACTGGATGTGTCTTTATCCCTCAAAAACGGAGCTCATGATCTTTGGTTCTTCGCAGGTGAGAGCAAAACTAAGCCCTTGATATAAATCTATGCTTCTGGATGGAAACTGCATTCTAGGGAAAGTTAAACATTGGGCGTTTACATTGAAGCCTCCCTCAGTTCCAAGGGGCACGTTGATGGAGTTGTCAGCAACTTGCACTATCATCTTGGAGTACTGAGACATGCCAAACCATCTCTATCACAAAAGAAATGTGAAGTCTTAATCCGAGCCATCATTATGCTCCGGCTGCACTACTGTAAGGCTCTCCTCTTAGGAGCAAATAAACAATACACTACCAAGCTCCAGATGATTCAAAATGAAGGAGTCTGGATTATTTTTGATATTCTTAAGAGGGAACACATTTCCGGGGCCAGAAGAAAATTACATTGGCTGCCAGTGTCAGCAAGATCACGTTTCAGGGCTCTCTCCATTGCACATCAATGCCTACATGGGAAAGCTCCCAGTTACCTTAAGGAACGCATATCACCCTACATACCCTCCAGGAATCTTCCATCAGGCACCCAAGGACAACTTGTTGTACAATGGGCAAAAATGGCCAAAGGATGACGTCCTCGCGCCTCAAGCTTGGAATACACTACCTCTGAAGCTGCGCCTTGAGGAATGCCACCTGGTGGTTAAGTAACGGTTATTCTGATGCCTGACCCACCCATTAGTCCGTGTCTGGTCCTTTAAACGCTTTGTCTGTGTGTTTGTGTTTGACTGCGCCCTGATGCCTGCAGGCCTTTGCACAATATTCGTTCCATTCACGTTTACTCTTTCTTAGTTCACTTTTGTTTTATAGTTTAAAGCAATGTACCTTTCACAGAGACTTTCGAATGGGGTACTTCCTTTTGCCGGACCGCTCAGGTGCTGTCATGATCACTGCTTCCAAGGAGCCAGGACCAGCCCAACGTCCTTGGAAGCAGGCCCCTAACCCTAATCCTAGGCACCAGCCGGTCCCCACTGGGACCTTTTGGACCTTGTCCTGGCGCCGGTGGCACCAGGCTCATCAAAACCATTGGTCCCGGCACTGGAAGCGCCGGGCTCATAATAGGTGTGAGGATGCTTGGGTGGACTTACCTGCAGCAGACCATGCTGCTTACTTACCAGCCACTTAGAAGCTATCTAAGAACAGGAACTACTTTCTTACCTGGGTGGGGCAGCCCCACTCCCTGGATACAGCAATGGAACTCTTCTGGAAATTGGAACTCTTTTCTTACCTAGGCGGGGCCATGGAAGAAGACGCCTCGTCACTCCAAGGCTATTTAAACCACACCCGATAGATGAAGCGTGCTTCGCGTTATTCTGCATCTGCAGCAGAATGCTCGCCGAGTCTGCTCCGGCTTTTCTTCTGATCCTGGACCTGCAAGAATCCTACTTACCATTTCAGTATCCAGACATCATCAGCACCTGCAAAGAACAGAAACAACAGGTTAGCAAGGCGAACTTTACACGCAGTACTTACTCACCTGATCCATCGGCTGCGGCCGCTTCGTCACGCCGCATCTCCACCTGCAAAGGCAAAAGCATTGCCATACTTACCGGCACGCTGTGGATTCCGGATTTCTTCGTTTTGCATCGCCGCCTGTAAAGACAAAGCATCGTTAACAACTTACTGGCATTCCGCGGACTCCGGCGCTGAAAACCAACATCTGAAAGGCAAAAGAAAAGACATTAAGCAGGTATTTACTTACGTCCATCCCGCTCGTCGCAATAAAACGCCTGCAAATACTCCGGCGTCTCTTTAACACGAACTAAGCTGCAAGGAAAGAGACAATTAGAGCGCTTGCCATACTTACAATCTTCCAGGCGCTTTACTTCATCTTCCATCTCAAGAGCCCTGCAATACATAAGGGAAAAACATTATATAGAGTCTGCATATAAACGTGCCACGCATTTAAAGACTATAAAGACAAAAGGTGTCCAGAAACTCACCGCTCGTGCAGACAACGATGGTAACCATCCTCTGAATTCAAGAGGCCTATGTTTCACCAGTGAAGGAACTGGCAACGGCACCCTGCACCAGACGCAGGTGGAGAGCCCAGCATTCACCTATATAAGGTGAGCATGTTGACCTGGGGGCTCTACGAAAAAGCTGGGAAGAGAGAGGGAGAGAGGGACATTCAACTACCCAGACCATTAACCCCCATATTCTTTCACCTGCAGAAACCTCACTCTTCGAGTCCGACACACAGTGCGAAGAGGTTCGACCCCAGAAGCCAATCGAGTCCTGCACATCACTTTTCGAGTCACAGACAGCTTCCTGCCAAGACCCGCGCCTCCGTGGGAATCAGGTGAGCGTTACAGGTGCTTAGTCTTGCTGATCTCACAGCTGCCTTTTACTTCAAAGTTCATTCACAGGTTTGCCTTTCTTCGCGTCTCATCCACACACGTGCAGCCTTCACTTGTTACTACTTCTTTCGCTTTGACAGACACCGGTCTCTCAGGTTGCTTGCCAACTCAACGGCTGGGTGCGCTTCTTTCTTGTTTTGCTATTTTCAATTCACGTGTCGGGGCTAGTACCACAGGCTTGGCCTCTGCCGTTCACCCGGGTGGTGTTCCGCTCACCTGGTATCCACGGGGACACCACCCAGCCAGCTGGTCGCTGACGCCCTTCCTGATGGTTCCCCTGTGGTCTCGGTGTTAAGGGAATTCTGCCTGGTTGCCGGAATCGGTGGGCTCTCCGTCCTGCTCTCTAGGCAGGGGCGCGTTGGCTTTTGTGGGCGATGGCGGTCCAGTTATTTCACTGACTGCGGCCCTTGTAGTGTCTTTCAGGTAGGTCTTATTGCAATTAATGGCGTCGTATTTCTTGCATGCCTGTCTGTTCAAAGGTCTTTTTATCTCCCCTAGTGGTGTGGAGTGTCCACTCTGAGAACAGGGTGTGCTGGTTCTCACCGGGAGATGATGGCGCGCTATAGCGCTATGATGTGGTAAGGATGCGCTTTGCGTAGCGCAGCGATGCCTTTTCCTCACTGACCTGTGTTTTTCCTTTTTCGTTGATTGCGGAGAGTACCCAGCGCAGATGGTGTTTCTGGAGCAGTGCCGGTAGAGAAGCAACCAGCCAGGTAAGTCTTTAAGCGCTTTTATGGTTGTAATGTCTCTAGTACCTCAGTTAATGTCTTTCTCCTTTTCTCAGGTCCCTCGATCCGGGCGGCGAACTCCTCCAACAGAGAAGCCCAGGATCAGAGATGGATGAAGATGCCAGGTAAGATTCTGCTGCTAACGATGTTTGTTTGTTTTTTCTGCAGGTCCGGAATTTGTCGGGTTCGCGAGAAGCTGGACACAGTGAGCGTCACGTTGCTAGAAGCAAAGTAACGCGAAGCGTGTGTTCTTGTTCGGGGGTGGTTTTAATAGCCACTGTAAAGTAGTCCAGGTAAAGTAGTCCCTAGGCCACCACAACCAAAGCACTAGACCGCATAGCTTGGTTCTAGGAACCCGGTGCTCTCGTGACTTGGTCCGTTGCTCTGCTCCAGTAGGTGTGCCTTTCGTCCTCTAAGTTCTACTCATACACATGTTCCGCCTTGCTCAGAGTGTCTTGAGGTGTTGCCTTTTATTCGTGTGTGGAGAGCTAACTGGTATCAGGTGTATGCATTTAGGGTAAAGTGCCTGACTTTGCCTGACTCGATTAACTCGACATGTCCATTACAATGTGAGAGAGTTAGTTTGGTTACTCTGTCAACCTCTTCATCGGCCCCGATGTTTGTGTAAAAAGGGGGAGGTGTTGGGACTTCAAAAATCCTAAAAAATAGGATGTGGTAGATGAACAAAAAAGGGGGGGGGGGGAATACCGCGTCTTGCCATCGGCTGTCTCACCTCCACTCCCTGAAGACCCCTCACCCAGGTGATCTTACCGCACTGGTCCACCCCCAGGAACTGGATCCAAAAGCGATGGCCATGTCCTGGCCCCCTGGATGACAAGTCCCTGAGGACTAGCAGGTGAGACACCCTTTGGTTCCTCACAGTACCTCCAAGTGGCCGGGGCGGACCCCCTCCAACCAACTGGAGGTTAGGCCCAACTCCCAATTGCCAGACAGTACCTCCAGCAAGCTTGATTTGGAGGCTCAATTCTATTCTTTCTTTTGTGTGTTCAGGCGACCACCGGGACCCGCCTCTCACCCTGGGCCAACTCTGCTTAGCAGGAGGGTGTCCCCTCACCTCCACTCACTGCGGGCACTCCCGCTGGCCTCTGCTGCCGTCGAGTCTGAGTGCCTC
Organism: Ambystoma mexicanum; assembly: GCF_040938575.1. Lineage (NCBI taxonomy): Eukaryota > Metazoa > Chordata > Amphibia > Caudata > Ambystomatidae > Ambystoma > Ambystoma mexicanum. Next base: position 492,243,696 of record NC_090936.1, on the reverse strand, counting down.
AAGTCCACGTAGGTGGGTCAGCCCGTCTCTTGACGTCTCAGTAAGGCCAAGCTGCTCCCCGAGTAGCCCTCATGGCTCCTGCTGCATCACTGCTCCACTTTTCGCACCCCAAGCTCCTTGAGGCATTGCACTATGCCGCTTACCCCGGGTCACTGCCCGGGTGGGGTCTGCTGTGGGTTGAAGCAGGTTTGTAATGCAAATTTGATGAAGCATGGAGGGAGAGCGCAGTCTCTGTCCTCGCCCGTCTGGTGGCCATCTTGAGTCTGAATGAGAACATTTTGAGCAGATTGGATGGCATCCGGATTGGAATTAAGAAATGGGGGGGAGCCTCATGTGGTCACTTAAAAAGAGCGCAGAGAAATGGGATTGGGGTATTGAACCCTGTCTACGTGAGTGCTCTTCAGTAAATAAATACATTTGTACAAATTTTCTTTCCATATCTTAAACACCAAAAATATATTTATCAGTTTCCTTCCCATATTGAGGCGTATATTCATGCTGATTATACTCAATAAACTGCCGATCTTGGCAAACAAGGGAGAATGGGTAGGAACCCCGAAAGAACAGCGCTTTTGTAGATTGTGTGGTGACCCGAGAAAGATGGAAACAATAAGACATGTACCTACTTCATGTCCTGCTATCTGGTACACGTACTCTATGTATTATGTAAAATACGTCAGTGACTTTTTTTGGGTGGTCAGGAAAGGTCCCTCCAAGATAGAGCGACTCATGTTGCACATGCCATATTTGTGACTGGGGGTGCAGCGAATTTGGCGCAATGTTGCAATTTTATATATGTATCCATTGTAGTTAAATGTGAATGAAATGTTAATTCAAGTGTTATCAAGTTGATACATAAGATAAATGCCAAAATTGCCAAATGGAATATAAACACGATCCAAATATGGTGTGCTAAGAAGTGACTAGAAGCTGGGTGACCAGGAGTTTCATAACGCGCATGCAAGGAAGGGGACTTGTCATGAAGAACCCACTGTAAAGAAGAGACTGTAGTTATTAAACATACATGTACACTGATGTATATACACAGGGAATTTATAAATCTGCATGTAGTGTGCTTTTTTTAATAAATGGATTAAACTCTGCAGTCAGGCGTTTGTGAGGGTGAAGTGACACTTTAGGCCAGAGTTCAGCACACCTATATTCCACCAACCACTGAACCGGGAGGCGTAAGCCGGCCCCTTTGTCCTAAGTCCACGTGAATAAGGCTCCTGTCCTGAGCTTGTCGGAGCCGGGAGGAACGTGAGCAACGTACTTGACTTCCCTACTCGCCTTAAAACACACTCCCCTTCCTCAAGCTTCTTGTGCCGTACTGGTCTTTGGCACTGGCACCGCAAGACTGACTACTACAGCTTGCTTTCATCGCTGGATCGCAACAGCTACTAAAACACCTGCGGGGCTCACCGCCCGCTATATCCAGTCTCTCCTGCTAACTCCAACTACAGTTTTCTGACTTGCACATGTTGTCCCCCTGCGCTTGCCAGCCCCAAGGACCCAATCTGCTCCACGGCCAATTCTGCACCTTCTGTCTACATGCCCCCCACCAGCTCCAAGGTACTTTATGCTGCAGATAACACTTCCACGTTAAAGGCTCTATGATCGCGTCTTTACTTGCCTGTTCTTCCAACTGTTGCGATCACGTACTCTGTCCTCACAGAAGCAGTGCTGTCTGCGCCGTAGTAGCTATACACAGCTGCACCTCTCGCTAGCAATGTTTCTTAACCTAGTACAGCCCATGATGGTAATTTCGACGCTTACATGCATAGTGTTTCTAGTGCCTACGGCTCCCTGTCCTACTTTATTTTTTTAAAACAATTTTTATTATTATAAACAAATCACACTCAAAACATTACAACCATTTAGGACGTTCATAATCACTGTTGAGATATTACATTATTCAGTGCTCTCCATCGTCCTCCCCCACCCTCCCCTAAAACTCGAGCCGTCAAATCTGTGCCATCCACTTGAGCATCCTCAGGTGTCTCAATTATAGTCCACTCTCCCTGGTACTCTGCTTTATGATTGACCTGGTGGGGGTTTGCCATTGAGGTCACAAGTTGTCTCCAGGCTATCAGGGGGCCTACCTCTTCCTCCCCTCCTCTAGTGACTGCTTCATACCAGACCGCAGTTTCTGCTTCAGCCCATTTTAAGAAGTCTGCCCACCACAACTCTACTCTGGGCCGGTGAGCCGCTTTCCAGCTCATTGCGATTCTGCGCTTAGCCAAGATATAATCCAGGTCTTTCATCTTGCTAATGTTTTAGATTACGTGGCCTAGGAAAACAGCCAAGCATACATGCCCAAGCAGACCTCACATCCCCTCAATCTCTCAGCACTCCTCGCCTCCCCTGTCTCGACCCACCACCTCTCTCCCGCAATCTCCGCCTTCCCCCATGGCCTCCCCTTTCCTGAAACCCCTCTCCCTTGATTTCTGATCAACTACAACTGAAACTCCCAACCGCCCACACCTCTCCCTCAAATCCCCCATCCCAAACCCGATCATCCTATCACACCCAACGCCCAGCCCCGCCCGAAATCTGCCCATCTTGCGGCCCGCCCACTATTCCCTTCTAGCATCACCCACCTTACCCCCCCCGTTTAACTTTCTCTGCCATCGCCCCATCCTGCTTCAGCTACGAGACCTACCTTACCTGCCGATGTGAACTGTATCCTATTTAACGCCCATTCCGTACCAAAAAACAGACATTGCATCTATGACCTCCTCGCCTCTGTCAAACCTGACCTAGTGTTCATCACTGAAACCTGGTTCTCCGATGACTTTGGCCCAATCGCTAGTGAAGCCTTTCCCCCTGACTACTCCCTCATTCCGCTGAACCGTCGGTCCAGAGGAGGTGGAGTAGCATTCGTATTCAAATCTCTCTTCCGCGCATCAATCATAGACAACCAACCCTCCATCCCATCCTGCAAATCTCTCCTCGGTAAACTTTCCCTCTCCCCATCTCGCCCGCACAGCTTCCTAATAATCTACAGGCCCCCTGGCTACGATAGACGATTCGCAAACAACCTTTGCGATTCCATCGCCACCCTCCAACTAAACCATCCAAACCTCACCCTCCTTGGTGACTTCAACATATGGCTTGACAACCCCACCAACCCTATGACACACTCCCTGGTCGACGGTTTAGATGCAATTAATCTCCAACCCCTCATAAACGGCCCGACCCACTACAAAGGACACACTCTAGATGCCATCTTTAGCTCCAGCACCCTGATTCATTTAAAGCCCCCCACCCCAATCTGGTCCGATCACTTCATGCTCTCGTTCACCATCCACTCACCCGACCCCCTTCCCGTACTCGCATCCGAACCTCCGAATTTACGCAAATGCTGGAAAAAACTAATGACCACCCCAGACCTAGCCGAGGCACTCCTCCATTCTCCACCACCCACCTACCGTCCCAATAACCAACTAACCCCTGAGGCCTTTGCCTCATGGCTCAACGCATCTCTTCTGCGACTCACCCCCCCGTGCAAACCATCAACCCGCCGTGGCCCTTTCCCCAGATGGTTCACCCCTGAGCTGAAGACCACTAAACGAATCTACAAATACCTAGAACGCAAATGGCAGAAAGAGAAAACCAACGAGAGCAGGACCGCCTTGGCCCGACACCTATATCAATACAAAGCTGAAATTTGGAAAACAAAAAAAGCCCACTACAACTCCCGAATCCTAAATTGTAAAAACCCAAGCAAAGAACTCCACAAAATCATCTCAGAATTCACCAATCCGGCTTGTAATACAACCGTCCCGACCCCCTCACAATCACTCTGCGACTCACTCTCCCTCCACTTTTACAACACGGCTATCGAAAGAACAAAAACTCTAAATACCAAACTAGCTCTACTACAGCCTCCGGGCAACCCTCTGCCCATACCGGCCAGCCCTTCGGCCACGACCTCTACGCAACCAACGTTTGAATCCTTTTGTCCAATATCACCAGAACAATTTCTCAAACTTCTATCTGCTCGCAAAACTTCCGGATCACCACTGGACCCTTGCCCAGACACAACCCTTAAAGAAATGTTTGCCTCCACCTGCGCAGGCGAACATGCAAGATCTATCATAAATTTCTCCCTCTCCTCCGGTACTTTCCCCGACGCATTCAAAATAGTGCACGTCAAACCTCTAATAAAAAAACCTTCGCTCGAGCCCAAAAACTACCGGCCAGTCGCAAACACCAAGTTCCTTGCCAAACTCATTGACCGAACCGCCTACTCTCAACTAAATGCCTTTGTTGAAACCAACAACCTTCTAGACCCCGCCCAATCAGGTTTCAGATCACGTCACAGAACTGAAACCACCCTAACCTCGATCTGGGATGACCTTAAAATGACGACAGACTCCACGGGATGCACCGCACTAATCCTCCTTGACCTACCCGCCGCCTTTGACACGATCAATCACGCAATCCTCCTAGACCGCCTCCACTCCCTAGGAATTCGTGGAACCGCCCTTAAATGGATAGCATCATTCCTCAAAGACAGGCACCAAATAACACTCTCAAGCTTTACCTCACAAGTCCGACCAGTCGACACGGGAGTCCCTCAAGGAGCATGTCTATCCACCCTCCTGTCCAACCTCTACCTGATCACCCTCCCACCAATAATTTGCTCGCACAATATCCTGTGTTATAACTAATTCTAAAACTCCTTAACTCGAAACCCAACTCCCGACCTGACCTGGCATCCTGCCTCCTTAACAGAACTCTGGATGACCCAAAGCCACCTCCTTTTAAACCCCTCCAAAACAGAAATCATGGTCTGCGGCAACTCCGACCTTTTTCCGCACCCACTACCCTGGCCACCCGCCATGGGCAACTCACTGACACCCTCCAACACAGTGAAAAATCTTGGATGCACCCTGGACTCCGACCTGACACTCTCGCGCCAAGTCAACAATGTCTCAAAATCCTGCCACTACCACCTCAAAAACCTTAGGCGCATCCTTCCATACCTCTCATTTCCCACCAGAGTCTCCGCGGTCCAATCAATCGTAATATCAAGACTCGACTATGGAAACCCCCTATACCTCGGAATCCATGCCTACCAACTAAACAAACTCCAAAGAGCACAAAACGCGGCAGCCAAAATGCTACTTGCGCTTGGTCCAAGAGACCACCTATCCCCTGCCCTTAAGACACTACACTGGCTTCCAGTAGCCCATAGGGTAGCTTTCAAAACCTTATGCCTCTCCCATCGAGCACTACATAAAACTGGACCTCGATATCTTCAAGACAAGCTAATACCTTACCACCCCACTCGCACCTCAAGATCAAGCTCAGCCGGCCTCCTAGTAATTGCTAAGACAAACTCGGTCAGGTTAGGCGGATCATCGTTCTCAGCCCTGGCCCCAACCCTATGGAACTCGCTCCCATCCCACATCCGCTTAACTGAAGATCTAACGGCCTTCCGCAAACTACTGAAAACCTGACTCTTCCCCTAAGACTAATCGGTCCAAAACTAGCTTCTGCACAATAACACCCTCCCAGCAATCGACCTGAAGCAAGAAACGTACAGCTAAATAAACTAGAATGTAAACTATAAAGACAAATGGTACTAAATGAACAATGTAATGATGAGAGCGGATGAGCGCGGAGAGCGGATGAGCGCGGAGAGCGTGTAGAGCGGATGAGTGGGGACAAACGTAGAGGATTAATGCGGTTGGCGGATGAGTGTGGAGGGCCGATGAGTACGGAGAGCAGATGACTGGAAAACGGATGAGTGTATGGAGCAGAAGAGTGTGTAGAGTGGATAAATGTGGTTGAGTGTAGAAGATTAATGCGGATGGCAGATGAGTGTGGAGGGCAAATGAGTGTGGAGAACGGTTGAATCTGGAGGGCGGATGAGTGTGGAGGGCAAATGAGGGCGGATGAGTGCGGAGAACGGATGCATTTGGAAAGTGGATGAGTGCAATGAGTAGATGAATGTGGAGAGCGGAGCGCGGATGAGCATGGAGAGAAAATGAGTGTGGAGGGCGGATGAGTGGATGAATACGAAGAGCGGATGAGTGGGGAGGGCGGATGAGTATGGAGTGCGGCTGAGCATGGACGAGTGTAGAGGACTAATGCGATTTACGGCTGAGTGTGAAGGGCCCAGGAATATGGAGGCCCGAGGAGTGCGGTGAGCGGATGAGTGCGGTGAGCGGATGAGTGCGGTGAGCGGATGAGTGCGGTGAACGGACGAGTGCGGATAGCGGACGAATTGCAGAATGGCATGACGCTCGTATTATGCCTTGGAATACATGGATCCTTTGAAAGAGCATACCTCATATCACACCCCACGCTTACTCTCTCCTTACACCACCACTCAACTAGAACACAGAGATACTATGACACCATTCGGTATAACTGTTCTCATATCAACATTTGCCGCTCACTCCCCATCACTCTAAGTAAACATTGCTGGTCTCGCACCCCCAGCCAGGCGTTCTCCTCAGACCTAACGCGGCCACTCTCGGTCTGGATAATTCCGGCCAGATCGAACACATACTCCTGATCTCTCAGCCACCACACCTACCGCTAGGAAGCAGCTACCACAGGAATTCTGCACCAGCTGCACACATACCGGATGCGCACACTCACCGTTGGACTCGCTCTACTCCCTCCACTGACCAGAACTTCGGTTCCCAAGGGCGTTCAACCTACCGGCGCCTTCAGACCATACCAATGGTATATAAGGCGCTATATAAGTGCAAAATAACATAACATAACATCAAGCACCACCCCTCGACTGGCCATTCTTGTAATCAGTTCCACCCAGAATATCTCCACCTCTGGGCAAGCCCAGAACATATGCAACATCCCAGCTTCTTCCTCGCCACACCTGGGGCATTTCTGTATGGCCGAGCCACCGAACCTGGCTATTCTGCTGGGGGTCAAGTAAGCTCTGTGAGTGACATATAGCTGGATCTGCTGGAGTCTTGCGTTCCAGGACACCTTCTTATGGTATCTTTGGGCTCTATCCCATTGTACCTCTGTCATGGAGTCACCCACTTCCCCCTCCCAGTCAAGCTTCAGTTGAAGCAGCTCCTTCCCTGCCTTCGCACTTCAGGAGCTCATATATCCAAGATATTTCGTGCCCGCCCTCCGAGACATCGTTCATCATTTCCAGGGTGGCATCGGGTTCTTCCGCAAGTACTGTTTCAGGCCACCTTTCCCTCACCAGTTTCATGATCCTGGTGTATGTGAGATATTGGCCCTTATGCACCGCTATTACCTCCAGCAACCTCTGAAATTCCACTGCCTCTGCCCCCTACCATAAGTCACCAAGGGTGGCCAAGCCCACCGGTTCCCAGTATCTGCGGACCCATTTAATTAGTTGAGTTTTCCCCACATAATGCCACCAACGGGACCTGCTGAGAGAGCGGGTCTGGGTCACCCACAGTTCTCCATGCCCTGCGCCAGACCTCCCAGCCCAGTACCAACAGTCTCCCCATCTTCGCCACTTTTGATTTATGCGACCACACTGTCTCTCTTAGGAAACACGGGGCAGAGTTACCCTGCAAAAGCGTGACCTCCGCAGATTCCTCTTCGGACAGCCACCTAGCTACATACAATAGCTGTCCCGCCAAGTAATATAATTCAAAATTCGGCAGGTTTATGCCTCCCTTATCACACGAGTTTTGTAGTTTCCACAGGGCCACCCTATTTCTAGAATTGTGCCATATGAAACCTCTGCAAAGGCTTTGAAGTCTGGCAAAGAATCGTCTGGGGATCAAGTACGGGACATTCACGAAAAAGTGTAATAGTCTGGGCAAGACCACCATTTTGAGCAACGCTGCACTTCCCATCACATCATGGTCAGGGGTAATCTGGATCAAAACACCATGCTATTTTTAATGCCTTCAACTGCTTTCTCCGTATTGTGTTTGTGCTCTATCTCTATCTTGTGGTATATGTTTATGCCTAGATATCTAAACGTCTCGGTCTGCCATGGTATCTGCAGAATGGGCAGGTCTCCTAGCGGAGAACTTTTGTACCTTCCCAGGGGGAACAAGCTGGACTTCCCGGGGTTTACCGATATGCCTGAGAGGGTGGCATAGCGATCCATCACCTCTAGCACATATTGCAGATTCTCCTCCGGGAAGCGTAGATAGAGAAGTATGTCATCTGCATACAATGATATTAAGTGTGTATTTCCTGCCGTACGAATCCCCACCTCTCCATATTGTTGCCTAAGGCAAATTGCCAACGGCTCTAGCGCAAGGATATAGAACATGGGCGACCAGGGGCATCCCTGTCTGGTTCCCCTACTGAGTTGCCATTTGTCCGAAATTATGGTGCCTGTTTTGACCCTAGCAATCGGGGAACTATACAACACAGATAATGGAGCCGCAGAGGGCGCGTCTCCGTCACCATCCGCTGCGACTCTGCGGTCAGTTTAGGACACTGTGTGCTGGCCGCCATTTTGGCAATCTTCCAGTCTCGGGAGCCCGGCTCCCTTCTTACGTTCGCGGTTCCCTCTGTATGCAGCCGATCAGCCTCACACTGCCGTCAGAATACGCCCTGGACATTCACGCGTCCATGGGTGTGCTGCCAGCATGTCTTTTCGCCCGCATTCTTCTTTTATATCCAGGATTGATGATGGATCAACAGGAGCTACCGGAGCACACGTCCCTTCACGTAGCCATCAAGCCACGCCCCCGCTCCCTGTCCTACTTGTTCAACGTATCAGTGCATAACCAATGAGCCTCACAGCTCCTAATTCGCCCATCCAATCCCATCACAGCTCTTACTGTGCTTCTTCATAGCTCCTGTTATGCAGTCTACCCCTACTCGCCCACCTAGTGCCGCTGCCGAGCACTCCGCTCTGCACCATGTTTGTCAATGTACAAAGTTCTCACTGCCATAGCTTAACTTTTGTGCGTGCCTTGTGCCGTCTCAAGCAGCCTGAACATCACTGCATCTCTGCCACTGTATAAAGCATTTACTGCTACAGCCTAACATCCTTTTTTGCCTACTGCCGTTCCCGAGCAGCTTGCTCATCACTGTATTTCTGCCATTATATAACCGCCTACTGCCATAGCCTAGCATTCTGCCCTACTGCATTACCACCATCGCATTTATTTGTACTTTGCTAGCCCCACACTTTCCATCATTGCCGCAGCTGAACATCTTGCCTCTAATGTAGTTTTCCATTGCATATCCACCAAGGGGCCTTCCCCACTTGCTTGCCTACTGCTATAGTGAACAGACTTCCTTCAATGTGTACACCCATTGCTCACCCACAGCACATGGAACCTCACAGAGCCTGCTCTCCACACCATCTCCTGTGTGAGAGGCCCACTTGCCTCTCCAATTCAAATGACATCCCACTACCCCCTTTCTACCTCCCCTTTCCTGCCTAATAAAAACTGCATCTAGCCTGCGTGTTTCTGCCACAACCAGCCTTTGACTACCTTGCTCGGAGACTATACATGCTAAGGTCTCGCACCAAACCCCCACAACACCAAATGTGCCCCAGGCCAATGGTTCTGTGGAACCTTAACTTGGGCATACGTTTACCATGCCGCCTTGCCTTTACGCGCTCGTACACCATCTACCTCATGACCGCCACCTCTCCAAAAGTCTCCACTAAACTACTCCCTTTGGGGCCCATGCCACTCCCTGACCACACTCATGCCAAATCCAAGGTCCTCTCATCCCTCTCCACGATTCTCTCAACCACTCCTTGCCCACCTGCAGTCCTCTACCCCCTTCCTACAACACCCATAGTCACCCCCTTTAAAAAATAGCACCCCTCTTTCCCCACTCAAATGCGCCCTCATTAACGTTGGGTCGGTTTCCACCCATTCAACTGAGATTCGCGACTTTCTCACCAATCTCAACCTTCTAGCTAGCAGCTGGTCCTGCTATTGCCTTTGCTCTCCCATCAGGCTACACCATTCACCAGCAAGACAGACCGCATATGAAAGGTGGTGGAGTATCTATTTTTATTTTTAAATGTCTTTATTGGCATTTGTGAATAAGCTTGTACAAGGGTAAGATTCTGGAAGCAGTTACATTCAAAATGCAATAACTGGCGTAAATGTGATATGCTGATCAGCTTATAACCAGCGACAAAACTATTAATAAAGAACAAACAAACTAAGGAAGAGAAGGAAAAGAAGAGAAAAGAAATAACAATAACATTAACAGTGACTGTCCCAACTCTCGGTGTGGTTTCTTAATCGATGTAGCCGAGTTCGGGGAGTGGGTCCGAAGGCGGGTATCAGCTTGCTCCCTCAGTACAGTTGCTGGGTGGAGCCCATGGGTGTGGTGGGCTAATCTGTAGTATCTGTTGCTTCCTAGGATGCAAGGGGGATGGGTTCAAGGAGGTTTGTAGCTCGTTGCAAAGACCATGTCTCTAAGGAGGGCTTTCCAGGCCTCTAGCACATTGCTCACATCGTCGCCACCGCATCTGTTTCCCTCCTCCCAGGCTATAGTCTCAGCCGTAGTCCATCTTTCCATTTCCCTGATCCAAAGATCATACCTGGGGCCCGCTGGGGCCTTCCAGGCCATGGCAATTGATCTCTTGACTATAAGGCAGGCCATATCCATAAGCTTCGTCAAGTGTTTGATTTTACCAAGTCTCGGGTAGGTGCCCAGTAGGCACTCCTTGGGTGTCCACTCGTAAGTTTCTAGGCCAGCATTCCTGCAGGTCCGTTCAGCGGCCTGCCAGAGTTTCTGAGATTTGGAACAGGTCCAAAACATGTGAATCATGTCCGCCAGGTCTGAGGAGCACCAGGGGCACCTTGAGTCCGCTTTGTTGTTGAACGTGGATATCCGGTGAGGAGTCATATACGTTCTGTAGAGTACGTTTAGTTGGATCAGTCTAAACCTGGCGTTTCTGGATACCTCCTTTGGATATATCAGGGCTCTCGCCCATTCGGCCTCTGTGATTTCAGTCCGGAGGTCTGCCTCCCATTTTACCTTCAGCCGGGCGCTCTTTGGGTTGGGTCGATTGTTCAGTTGAGTGTACAACCTAGACGTCGGTCTCCATCCGTCACCAACGTCATACATTTCTCTCAGGAGGGGGTGAGTTTCTGGTTCTTCAGGCCATGCGACCCAGTTCTTTCTGGCCACATGTCTCACTTTTTGGTACCAGAGGAAATGGCCCAGTGGCAGTCCATCTCTTTCTCGAAGCGACTCGAAGTCCCTGAAGAGGCCATCATGAAACATGTCCCCCCATGTGTAGAGACCATGATTCTCCCATCTCCTCATAGTTGCCAGGTCGGTGGAGGTTTTGCAAACATCCGTCATCATGGGGATGTCGGGTGTATAAGAGCGTTGCAGGCCCGCCACAGATCTCACCTTGCTCCATACCCGTCTTCCAACCTCTAGTATCGTGGGTGGGTTGGGGGGTCCAAGTCGGGAGTTCCAGAGTAGCTCCTTGAGATACAGCGGTGAAGAGGAGTGGGATAGAAGTTCTAGCTCAGCTGAAGGTTCGTCTGAGAGCCATTTTGCTAGGTGTGTCGACTGAGCCGCCAGAAAGTATCTCTGGAAGTCGGGAAGCTGAATGCCGCCCTCTGCGTAAGGGAGAGTGAGGGTATTCAGTGTGAGTCGGTGCCGGGCTCGACCCCAGAGGAAGTCCCCGATCAGAGAGTCTAGTGTCCTGAAGAAGAGTGGGGGAATGTAATACACCACGTTGGTGAAATAGTAGAGGAACCTGGGGAGGATTATCATTTTAGCTATCGCCGCCCTCCCCATCATGGAGAGCGGGAGCTTTGACCAGAACTGTATGGATCTCCGCACTCCGCCCATTGCGGCCTCCGTGTTGGCTTTGTGGGTGGATATTGGTGAATGTGTGATGTTGAGGCCTAGGTATCGAAAAGTGTCCACCTGCCAACGGATCCCGATCTCAGGAAGCTCCTCCTCAGGTTTATTTTTCAGTCTTGCTAGTGGGAACGCGCAAGACTTCTGCCTGCTAAATCTTATCCCCGAGTATCTTGCAAAGTTGTCCAGAACATCCAATACAATCGGGGCGTTCTCCAGGGGGTCGCGCAGGTATAGGAGGACGTCGTCGGCATATAACGAGATGATGTTGTCTGATCCTCCAATGCTAATGCCAGCGTCAAAGAACTGCTTCCTGAAGTATATTGCCACCGGCTCCAGGCCTAGAATGTACAGCATTGGAGACAGTGGGCATCCCTGTCTGGTACCCCTCTGGATGGGCCAGGCCCTCGATATCATGACACCCGTTTTAACTCTTGCCAATGGGTCGCTATACAGGACCTCTATCCAGTGGATGAAGTGTTCGCCAAGTCCGAACTCCCTCAGGGTTTCGATCAGCCACTCCCAGTAAATAGAGTCAAAGGCTTTTATGGCATCAAGTGAGAGTACTGCTAGATCTTCCTCGCTTTCGGACGTCTGTGAAATGATATGTTGGAGCCTCCTGAGGTTGGCGGAGGTGTTACGCCCCGGAACGAAGCCATTCTGGTCCTCGTGTACCAGGGAACCGATCACCCTCGAGAGCCTTTTGGCCAATATGGTTGTCAATATTTTTCCGTCGTAGTTTAGGAGCGCCAGTGGGCGATATGAGTCACATCTATCAGCTGGTTTGCCTGGTTTGAGCATCGGGACGATGAGGGTTTCTCTCATAGTGTTAGGGAGAGTGCCCAACTCAAATGCCTCCATATATACTGCGTGTAGTATAGGAGAGAAGATCTCCTCGTAGGCCTTGTAGAATTCTGGGATGAGGCCATCTGTGCCAGGAGCCTTGCCTGTGGAGAGGGATCTGATTGCATCTGTGATGTCCTCCACCGTAATAGGCTCCCCAAGTTTGTCCTGTTGTTCCTGGCTCAGCCTAGGCAATCCCACCTCAGCCAGCGTATCCTTTATATCTGCTATGGGGACCTTCGTCTCGTGAGTGTATAGGTCGTTGTAGAATTCCGTGAAGGTATCATTGATCTCTTGTCGTGTTCTGCAGGTCTTTTCATTCGTATCTTTGATCTCCTTGAGGGCCTGTCTCGGGTGCTCTTTCCTGCATAGCCATGCGAGTATTCTGCCCGGTTTGTCAGCTTCCCTGTGGGCCTTCGAGGTGCGCACAGAGAAGTCAAACTTCGAGAGTCTTTCCCATGCCTCCCTGCAATCCTCTCTGATCAGTTTCAGTTCAGCCTCCCTTTCGGTGGTTGGTGGGGCGCCACTTTCAAGTCGCTTTATTCTCTCCTCCACTACCTCCAGTTCTCTCCTCAGTTGTCGCCTGATCCCGCCCGCCTCGGCGATTATCTCCCCCCTTGTCACTACTTTCAGCGCCTCCCAAAGTGTGCTCCACTTCTCGACCGAACCCTTGTTCATCGCTAAGTATTCTTCCAGCTCTTCTCTTAGGGTTTCCTTGAATGCTGGGTCGGTCAAGGCATCTGATGGCATGCGCCACGTCGGAATGGGGGGGCGGGGGCCCTTGAGGGAGAGCTGCAACAACAAGGGGGAGTGATCCGATATTGTTCTGCCCATGTATTCTGCCAATTCCACTTGCGGGGTTAGTTCATTGTCGATGAAGAAGTAGTCCAGTCTCGTGTGGAGGCCATGGGGAGCCGAGTAGAATGAATATGATCTGTCCGAGGGGTGGAGGTCTCTCCAAATGTCCGTTAGGTGTAGGTCTGCCACCATCTTGGAGAGGGCCCCAGGAGAGGCGCTATGGGACATGCGTGGAGCTGTCGATCTGTCCAGTTCCGAGTTCATAATAGAGTTAAAGTCCCCCCCCCCATATGAACGTATACTCTCTGTAGTGCAGCAATTTAGCGCATAGGTCCTTGATATGTGAGGGTATATTGTGCTGGGGAAAATACGAGTTTACTATACACAGGGGAGTGTTCTCAAGCATGCCCCACACTATCACATACCTGCCCTCTTTATCCAGCTCCGTTCCCATTTGTTGAAATGGTGTATCCGGGCTCACCCATGTATAGACTCCTCTTGCGTACTTTGAGAAGGATGCGCCGCTGCCTTGGCCTCCCCAGTAGTTCTGGATTTTGTCTGTGGCCTCCAAGGTGAGATGTGTTTCTTGCAGGAGGGCCAATGATATTTTTTTCCTCTTTAGATAGGAAAAAATCCGGTTTCTTCTTATGTATGTTCCCATCCCTCTAACGTTCCATGTAATTAGCTTGAGTCTTGCTGCCATTGCATAAGTGGGTTCCTTGATGAGGGGTGTACCACCCCTTCTCCCAGTGTTGCATGAGCCGTATTGTAGGGTGGGTAATGAGCCGCTTGTGTGGGGTGGGTAGGCCCACCCAGGCCCAGCATAGTCAAAGAAGCTCTAGCCCTTAGAATAGTCAACTCCCCACTGGAAGGAAACGCGGATACCATCTCTTCCAAACTCTCAATTTCCCCTAACTGCACAGTTACCATGCATATTGTCTACTGCCCCCCATGCCAGGCCTCAGACTTTCAGGGCAACTTACTCCATCTCCTGGGGGATAACCTTAAAACCTCCACCAAAACCATTCTTCTTGGTGACTTAAACTTGGGCCTCAATGACCTTAAATACAAACTAGCCAAAGCACTTGTAAAGGAACTTAAGGACATGGGTTTTGAGCAAAGAATCTCCAGCCCCACCCATTGCAAAGGTTGCACCTTAGGCAGGGACTCTGACCACAACTGCTCCGTCACCATCAGTTCCAACACTCCATGCCCTTGCACTGTCCACCAACTCATTCAATTCACTATCCCGAGAGCCACTGCCACTAAAACCCACACCTTCGCACCACCAGCTTTGATTAGAAGTGCACGAAAACGCTCCAAATTGATGCCTTGCCCCACTAGAACTAAAAAAAAAAGCCAAAAAATCTATGCACGTTAACTCTTGGTACACAGCAGAACTTCAGGTGCTATGCACCCTCAAACGTAATGCTTTGACTCTGTGGGAAAGCAATCCCAATGATTCCTCTACGGATGAATACAAAAAGCTGTCTGCCCAATATAAAAAAAGCCATTATCCAAGCTAAGGCCAACGCTTTCAACACTAGAATAACAAATGGCAAGTCCCATTCCAAAGAAATGTTCGCTATCTTCAGATATATGATATGATAGGTTATTTATAATGTTCTTAATACCTAGAGGTTTCTAAGTGCGGACCCGGGATCGAACCTTTGGTGCTCCATGACGTCTTGCTACTAAGGCGAGCACGATGCCCCCGAGCTATCCTCCCATAGACTCACTCCTACCACTAGCCCAGACAACATAGTTAAAGATGAAGCATGGTGCTCAAGTATTCAAACTGCCTTGCTTAATGAAAATAGACCCTCTGCAGAACAACATTCAAGCTCACCACACGGCCCTACTCCAGCCCGACCCACCCCCTTCGCCCATCAAGAACATCACTCACCAAGACAAGAGCCTCTTCTCCTTCACAGAAGTCACTGAAACAGTAGTCCTTGGCCTCCTCAAACACCTAAAACCCTCCATCTGCAAAGGTGACATCTGTGCAGCCAATATGATTAAAGAATGTGCTGATTCCCTTGCACCTTTTCTGACAGCTTTCATTAATGCCTCATTCGCATCCGGCCTTGTCCCTCCCTGTCTCAAAGAAGCATGGGTACGCCCTCTCCTAAAATAAAACCCCAAAAAAACCTCTCTAGACCCTGCATCCCCGAACAATTACTGCCCTATTACCATGGTCCCGTTTCTCCTAAAAATCCTCGACAAAGCAGCTTACAGTCAAATCCATAGATTTGTTGTTTTCACACAAGAACTCCACCACAAGGTTTTAGTTTGATTTCATTTTTCAATTTATAGTTCATAAAGTGTATCAATTCTTCCAAAGGAGAGCGCTTTTATGATGACACAGGTTTCGGCTCCTGAGGACCCTTTCTCAAATCGGGGCATATATCTCATTCATGTGTCCAATAAATGTTAATTTGTTTATCCATACAGTCTTGAATCGTTAAAGTCCCCGGGTTAGAATCCCACCTTAAAAGTCTTGGTTTCAAATTCCACGCATCTGCTTCATTGTCAGGACATGATTTGAGAAAGGCTCTTGAGGAGCTGAAACACGTGTCATCAAAGGGCTCTCCCTTTGGGGAATTGACACTTTATGAACTATAAGTCAAAAATTTAAATCAAACTAAAACCTTGTGGCACAGTTATTGTGTGAAAACTATGCACAACCACAGAGGTGGGGCAGTGGTTCCTTCGATCTTTTTCACACACGTGACACTGGTAGACTGAATGAAATAGGTTGCTAGGCTGAAGAAGTTGAGCCGCCACAAATAACCCCTCTTATACAATAAAAAACAGCACTTCCTCAAGTCTAATCGCATCATCTGTAAGGTCACGGTACGGAATCTGCGCTATTTGACCTTAAAAACCAAATAACAAAAACCAAGGATGAAGGCAAACCAGCGTTTCTCCTCCTGGATTTATCTGCTGCATTCGATCTTGTGAATCACAAGACTCTCAGCAGTCACCTTACCAAATCGGCTCAATTCTCCCCAGATGTCACTACCTGGATCACCTCCTTTTTGGAAGGGAGAGCCATGAAGTTCTTCTCCAACCATGCGTGTGCAGCTCAAACTACCATCCACTGCGGAGCCCCCCAGGGCTCCTGCAGAGCACCGACCTTGTACAACTTATTTACTAAACCTCTCTTAGACAGTCTGGACATCCTCGCATAGCATAGAGAAACTATGCTGACGACGCTAAGGTCCTCATACCTTTCTCTGGCTCCTACGAACAAGACGCCAAGTCTCTCCACAAGATCTACGGCACCATTCAATAATGGATGGCAGCTAATGGGTTCTTTGTTTGTGGAGACACAACTGAGATTATTATAGTCAGCCCTAAAGAAATTCTCACCAAACTTAGTAAACAAATTCAGTGCCTTCATCATTGATAATACAATCATCACAGTCTTACCTTCAGTAAAGACCCCAGCGGTATACCTGGACGCCACGCTCTGTCACGCCAGGTGAGCGCGATCGCCTACTCCTCCTCATTCACAACTAAACTCATAAATGCAGTTAAACCTTACCTGTCCAAGCAGAACTGCCTTGCAATAGCCAGAGCTATCATCAGGGCCAAACAAGACTACTGTAATGTACTTCTAGCTGGCACGTCGTGAGCAGCCCACTGGCTCCCTGTCAAAGTACGTATTACCTTCAAGACGCTGGCCATAACTCATGAATGCTTGGCACCCACAGCCCCCCCTTTTTGTCTGAAAAACGGTCAGATCCACCTCCTCCAGACCTAAGAGAGCTTGTCACGCCAACAAGCTGTACATCCCCACAATAAAAAGGGTCAAAGCATGTGGCGCCAGCTTCTCTTACATTGTCCCCAAACAATGGAATGCCTTACCCAACACCCTCACGACAGAGACCTCACGCATGTCCTTCCGGGAAAACACTAAAAACTATGCTCTTCAACTAATCCCACTACCCTTTACATCAATCACCGGCCCTAGTACTGGCCCTGTTAGAACATCTGTACCTTTGAGTCTCTACTTGTTACACCATTGTCATTAACCGTTATCTTACTGCTAACAGGTTCACTGTAACCACATACCTCAGTTAGGCTGCCTTTTTCCTTTGTCTCTCCCCTGTTTCTCCTCTCCCCTCCTTCATGTAACTAAGCCTGCTTGTAACAGTGCCACAATGCCCTTGAGCTGCTTGTGCGCTATATAAATGTAAAAAATAAATACAAATAGGCTGACCGATATTCATGGGTTTTGATTGTTTGCTCAAGATGTGCCATGCGTGCTAAAATTATAGTCCTATTGATTAGAATGTTCCGGAGACGCCAGTAAAGTTGGGGTGAGTAAGATAGTTATCGCCAATTCAAAAGGAACCTGTTTATTCTCTGTCTTCTCATGTCATTTGAAGTCTTTGTGCAAGCCATGTGTTATTACGTTTAAGGTTAAAAGGTCTCATGCCAGCTGGGACTTGTAATTAATTATGTTTGCATGTGAATGTGTAACTGTGTGATGTCATGACCCATCACGGACAAATCCCAAGAAGGGGGCGTGCTATGAATATGACCCGAAGATGGTAGTTAAGAGACATGCAAATAATCAGAATGGGAGATTTGGAGAAGGATTGGACAAGACCTATGCAAAAAATACAATCGCCTGTGGGGGTTGGATTGTAATAAAATATATGCAAGTGTTTTAACTGTTGCAAAAATGTATATAATGTGTCAATGTCTGTGGTATGGAGAATCTGTTATTGGATAGCTTTTTGTGTCTTATGGTATTAGATACATGCACGCATACGATAGATGAATTGTATGTTATGATTAATTATGGCAGTTTTAATGGTTGTCATTTTGTTTTTATTATGTTTGATGGCATGTATAACATTGTATTATTACTGTTGAATTATTCATATTGTCTTAATATCGATGTGTGAAATGTTACATTTGTAACTGATACACCGAATACTAAAAATTAGATCTGTCGTTGGACTACAGAGTTTTCTTTATATGATGCATCATTGTATTATGTAATTCGTGGCTGGTTCTTTGATGCAATGAAATTCATAGTGGTTTATAAAGATGGTCAAAATTATATTAACAGATTTGTTGGTCTTAGTATTTGCCTGAAGTAGGTAAACTGAGCAAGGTTTCAGTCTGTAATGTGTTTTCTGCTTCTGTTGTGTGTTGCATGCAACGTTTGCTCTAACATTTTGGTATGGTTGTGTCTCAGATGGTCTGCACATCACTGGATCTCTAATGTGTTTCCTTTTTCTGATGCAGGCTGTAAGTGACAGACTGATGGCTGGCTTTGTGGAGTGCTTGGATTGTGAAGAAGCAGAAGAATTCACTAATGTGGAAGATGTTGGTATGTTTTGGCTTTGACCATGTAACCCACTTGTCCCTTAAAGACTTTGCAGGTGTTAGTTGGCAATTACATTTTTCTGGATATTCTCACGCTTTTTGTGTTAAACAGTACTCCATCTCTAGCATTGTAGTTCTGAATAAACATTTCTGCATAACTAGAGAAAAGATGGAGTAAGGTTCCTTCCTTGTCTCAGCACTAATGGAAAACATTTTAGGGATACAACTTTTGGTTAATGGTTTTGAAATGTGTTTTTTTTATTTGTATAGTTGAAGCCAACACATGTTTAACTATTAAGCACTTCATCAAGGATCATACTAAAACGAAATTACTAAATGATCACCTTATCATTTGTAATAAGTGTTGTGTGAATTAATGTTAGTTCTGGCTGGTCACTGTGCCTAATGATATGATAAGCACATAAAATATCATAACTTGCCCCATTAATTATGGGGCAAGTGAGTGGTGTAGAAAATGTCTTGTGAAAAAGGGAGAAATAAATGAGTGAAACAATATGTTTGTTAAAATAAACATGAATCTTTAAATTGTGTGGGAGTTAAGGGGGGGAGTTAGTTCAGGGTTTGTACCCATGACCCCCCCCTCGTGCTGTCAATCCTACCAACCTGCCCCCTCCTGTGTGGCAATGTCCAATAGGGGGACTTCACCTCCCTAATACCCCCATCACTGACCCGGCCAATCCCTTTCCCATTGCATGCAGTCCTTTTATCTCCCCCACCCTAAACACATACATGCACACCCGCTTACTCACTCCCCCTCCACATCCCTCACACAGACATCAAAATACAAACACCCATCTTCCCCTTCCCCCAAACATATCTCCCTCTCCCTCTCTTTTTTGCATCGTCCGTTCCTGCCTGACGCTGTGTGCAGCCAGGGGATCAATAGGTTGCTTTAGAAAGACTGAGCACATTTTTTTATTTTTGGTAAAGTAAAAAAGGGATTTTCACTTCATACGGTGAAAAAGGCACCAACATCACAGTGACTTATTATTTGTTAATGTAATTAAGAAAACGAAGCCTGAAAAACCACAAGGAAGACGCGCAACAGGTGGCATGAACCATCGCTGGGCCCGCGTTCAGAAAGCGGGCAGAGCTTGAAGTCCATTTTGTAACCTCATAATTGAGTAACCCAGACCCTAGGATAAAGTCAGGTATAGATTCGCCCAGGGAACCATGTGAGCTTGATAGTCAATAGAAGGGACCATACAGGAGGCAGTAAAAGTTAACAAATGGAATGGTGGATTGTGGGTTTTTCAGATGAGGTCAATTAGAGAGGAAGCGGACCAATAAACCAGGCAGATAAAGGACAATGGACCGTCAAGGAGATAGTGAGAGAGTCTTAAATGTGAGATACTGGTTTGTGAGAGAGTCATATTTTTATTTGCGAGTGCATGCAAGCTGAGTGGAGCTAAGTGAAAGAGTACGGAAATGAGTGCGTGAGGGTGCGGAAGTGTGGATAAGAGTGAAAGGGGGCTACATGTCAGTGGAAAGACAGGTGGATAGAGTAAAGAGTAGCAAGAGTAGTGGAAGGGAAATAGAGCAGCATATAGAGGGGAGGTAGAGTAGGAGGGGGAGACGATCAGAGGGCGAGAGGGACAAAAGAGTAGGAGTCTTGTGAACATCGAAGAGGCAGAAAGAATGAGAGCATGAGGGAGAAAAATTAGAGAGAGTTGGAGGTGAAGGGAGAGAAATAGGAGGTGGAGCAGGCAAAGAGAAGAAGAGAACATCAGGGACGTGGACACAAGGTCGTGACAGAGTGGAGACTGAGTGAAAGGGATCATTTGAGAAAGGCACCCCATCTAAATGTGAAACCCAAATACTCCCGGAGAGTTACAATAGGTTTCACCATGAAGAACCTAGAAGGGAGGGAGCGAAAGCTGAGGCCTTTAGGCCGACACTGCAGTTAGTATTCTAGATAGTAAGGTTGACCATGCTCTAGTTGTCAACCAAATAGATGCGGAAGCCTGAGCTAGGGAAGAAGGTAGTCACCCGGAGATGAGAGAAGGGCGATTGTCCCATTGCTCTGGCATACCAACTATAGCCATGCTCATTTCAGTTTTGTAAAATAAAAACCTGTGAATCATTGTATAGAGTGTTGGTATTCTTAACACCATCTGTGATAATAGCCAATTAGCCTTCAAACAGATTCTTGGTAAAGTAGTAACACAGGGTTCGGGTACTACCTGGACTGAGAAGAACGCCAAGACCAAATGTTTGTTCATTCATTTTATTGACAGGATTATTACAAGAATGAACAACTTAAAGGAAAATGGGAGGATCTTAAGCAAACAATAATGAGTATAATACTCTTCTATGTGGTTTTAGGTCCCTTCCTCCTTAGACACACTCCACTTGCCCATGTTTTCTGATGACTGTATCTAGTCCATTCCAACCTCAGAAGCCAATCCTCCTCTCTCAGGCCCTCCTTTGCTTCCTCTCTTTCTCTCCTCCCTCTCTCCTGTAACACCTGAGGATGTTTTCAGACAAGTTCGGTCTATGAAAGTGTCATCCAAGCAGGTGACACCCTGCTCCTCCAGAACCGTCAAGGACAATCTTGGTTCTCTTGCTCCAGCCTTGGCCGATTTCTGCAATCACTCTTTTGCCACTGGAGTCTTCCCATCTGCTCTCATGCACTCCTTGTGCACCCCCTACTAGAAAAGCCTTCTGCCGACCCCTCAATTCCAGAAAGCTATTGCCTGATCTCTATCGCTCCTTTCCTGGGCAAACTCCTGGAGAAGTTGGTTATCTCCCAGCTAACGCGCCACCCCAAAGCTGTTGGTTGTCTTCATGACCATCAGTCTGGCTTCAGAGCAGCCAGAGGCACCAAACTGCTTTACTGAACACCCATGAAGACTCTAGCTCTCCCTCTGTCCTCATTCTCCTCAACCCATCTTCTGCTTTTGACACGGTGAACCACAACATCCTGATCACTCGTCTCTGCGATACCTTGTGCATCACGGATCAGAGTCTGGTGTGGCCGTCCTCTCTCCTCTTGGACTGACCTTCCCAGGTTCAACTTGGGTCCTTCCTCGCCACCACCTCTCTCTCCATATGTGGTGTTCCACAGGGCTCTATCCTATACCCTGGCTTTTCAATGTCTAACTGGCCCTTTTGGCCCTCCTGATCGCTACCTTTTCCTATAACATTGTGTTATGCAGATGACACGCAGCTCTCTTTCAGGCTACCCTCACCACCTCCTTCTCGCTCATCCATGACTTTCCATATGCTATTCAGCATGGTACGCCTCTAGTGATCTCTGCCTTAATGCCAGTAAGTTTGAGACCCTTCTCATTGGGACCCCAGCTCCAGCTTCTCCCCCCCCCCCTCACTCTGGGCGGCCTTCCTGAGGCCCTCTGCCCTCACCCTCTTGTTAGGCAAAAAACCTTGGGGTCATCTTCGACTCCATTCTCTCCTTCTCTCCACACATCACAGAACTTGCCAGAAATGCCCATTTCCAGCTGTACCGCCTTAAAGGTATTCTGCATTTTCTCACCTACACCCAGAAGCTCTGTCTCCAGAGCCCTGGTTCTCTCTAGGCTGGACTACTGCAACAGCCTCTTTCTCAATCTGCCTACCTCTACTCTTCGCCCTCTACAACTCATCCAGAACAGGACCGCAAGACTTATCCTTGTCCTCAAGCTCAGGGACTGCATCTCTCTGGCCCTGAAATCTCTCCACTGGCTCCTGGTGGCTGCAAGGATCAAGTTCAAGACTCTCTTCATCGTGCACAATGCTTTCTGGTTCTGGGCCCTTGCGATCTTCGACTCTCTCTTCCTAAGTACCTTCCTACTAGAGCCCTCTGCTCGTCTACTTCTAATTCTCTGGAGGTGATTTGCTTCTCCAAGCATAAATTGGGGGGTGGATCTCTCTCCTCTGCAGGTGCGCCTCTCTGGAACTGCCTCACTGACTCTCTGCTTTGAGTCGGATCTCCTTAATTTCCAAAAGCTCCTCAAGACCTTTCTTTGTTCCTCTTCTTTCCCTCTTCCTCTCCTCTGCTAACCTTCCCTTGCTCCTGCACCGTTCTGTTGACTGGCTGCTTGGTGTTCCTCTGAGTCTTGCATGACACCAGGCAGCACCCCACTTCCCCCTGCCCTTCCTTTCCTGTCCTCCTGCACTGCCGCCTGGCCTCCCTTGCACTACCGGGTCGAGATTCCCAGTCTTCCTTGCACTTTACTCAGGGCCCTGCTGCTCTGGGTGCACTTCTACCCATACCCTCTCCCCTGCACTTCTTGTCTGCACACTTGCCCGATCTAAATGATACCAGGCCTAGTAATAGTGTTTGTCTTGTCCTCCCTTGTTCCCCCTCCCTTGCCTGGTTGCACCTTGAAACACATTTATAGGTGCATTATAAATAACATAACATTTCATTAATTCAATGTCCCAGTCGGTACGGGTTAAAGAGGATTGCTTCACCCCTTTTTGGTTTTGGAGTCTGTAGGGAAACCCTTCTTGGGCTGAACTAAATGCAGGCTTTCAGGCATCGCATTCCCCATGACTCACCCAGTGGTCACCCTCCCTCTCTTGCACACTCTTGTTCACTTGCTCCCTGGGTCTTCTCACCACATGAAGTTCTTATTGCCACTTTATCCTCCATGTCTGTTAGCCCCAATGACCACTGATCTCAGCAAGCACTGTTGGTTTAAGCCACCTGCTTTTACACACTACATCCTCTTGCAGATTGCCTTAATTAGTCTCTGACTTTCAAGAGAGTTCAAGGGGTTTTATTATCACAAGCAAACAGCGTAGGTAACATAGCCTGTTCTCATCCGCAGTTTCATAGGACTCAGGATTAAAACTGGCAGTTGGTTCAATAAAGGCACCTGCTGGTAAAAGGGTCTGTTGAAGTGGTGCTAGGGCCATCCCTCTCTTATCTCCTGTGGGATTCCCTCCCTAGCAAAAGATATGTGTAACCCCTACTAAGTTTCTAGTGCTCTTTAAACCCTACTGTCTGATAACTTTTGTGACTATAGGTTGCTCCCCGAGTGCAAGGCATCCGATGTTTTCAGATGCTTCCTTGCTAGCCCTATACTGTCAATGTTAGTTCTAATAGTGTGATTATGTGTGATGTTTGAACTCCTTCCCTCTGTCTCCTTACTAATCTCCTCCGTTCAACTGCATCCACCTTCTCTACTCCTGACGTCCCTCTCCTCTTTTTCTTCGGTTTCTCTTTCTCCTACCACTCTTCCCTCTATGCTCTACTACTTTTCTACCTTCTCAGCACTACTCATACTGTACCGCTGTACTACTTATTCTGTCCCTGCACTACCACTACGGTCACTGCTACTGAACTCCGCTCTCCGCATTTCCCTCTGCTGACTTCCACACTTCTAGTTCTTTTGATCTTACGCCTGTCCTACTACTACCACTCACTTCGCACTTCCACTGCTCTATTCTTTCCCAAACTCATGGGTGTGGTTCCCTACTCAACCTTCCACTCACTACTCCCACCCCCTGCTCACTTCTCTCCTACACGCCTCTCCTTGTACACCTCTCTCCTCTCTACTAGCCTCACACACTCGTAACACTTGCTCCCTCTTACTCTACTACTATTCCACTCCTCTTTCTATCTCTCACAACCTTCTATACACCCCCCACTTCCTACACTACTCTATACTACACATAACTGCTACCACCCTCTCTAAAAAAATACCTCACCTTTGTTAAGCTGTATCTCCAAAGCTCTGCTCCTCTGTCCCTCCTCCCCCTGGTCCCATATACCACCTTCAGCTCCCCCTGTGACCTCACCCATACAGCCCACTCTGCCTTTACAGCTGTCTGCTTTTATAGTATGGGGCTGGTGTTTCAGTGCCTTTTTCTCCTTCCCATTGGCTGCAGCACTCACCTGACATTCTGCACCAATCTGCAATATAAATGACTTCTCGTATCAATCCAGTGTTTGTCTTTTCCTCAGGACCCATGTGACAGGCTTTTTTCTCTTTTTTATGAAGTTTTGCAGACAATCTTTGGTGGGTTTCCCTGCTGGTTTTCTGGCGTGCCGTGAGTCTAAACGTTTGTTTTTCTTCTATTGGGATGAGTGGTTTGCTCCTCCGAGTCATGCTGGTTTCAGGGAAATAGTGCATCATCAGAGTGATAATCTTTCTGTGGAACAGTGCCTGGACTAGTGACTCTGAAACTGTTCCTCTCGTGCTAAATTCACAGTGTTCAGTAAACTAACAGTTATTCACGAAGATAGCGGGAACTTCATGAGAGGAGTCCTTTGCTATATCAGGTGAAGCTGCAACAGTATTGCTGCACTCACTACCAGCATTGAGTGCAGAGTAATTACCCCAAAGAGAACGCTGTTTTTTGTTAGTTTTTGGTTTGCTTAGAGAGAACTTTAGTCCGTCTCAATAGGGGAGGGGTGCGTCAGTATTGGCTTCCACGTTGTAACAAGCAGAAATGGTCGGAGCCAATGCTTTTGGAGCTGGCCTGCTCTACAGGGATAGTGTATTAAAGGAAATTGTCGACCCCCAAGAGTGGATTGTGGTGTGGCACTGTGATGGCACCCTGCCATCTTATGGAAACCTAGTTGGGGGTGGCTAGGGGATCCTCCAAATACTGCCCCAGGTCCAACATCCGCTGGCTTTGAATATCCACTGCCCCTGAGTGACAATCTTTCCTGTCCTCGAAACCTGGCAAGGGACTTCTTCACAGTAGTAATGTTAATTTTCGCAGTTATGCTTCATGTTAAAGATTTTCTTTTTGCACTTTTCCCTCCATAGATTCCTGCGGTACACCCATTCTTTTTGCTTGTTTTGAAACCTGTCCTGACGTTTGGAGACCAGTAAAGCCTACTTTCCTTGTCTGTTTTGCTCACTATTATGGGGAAACTGACTAGTCTCTAAGACTGTCAGTAATGAGAACATGTCTCTCTCTATGAAAAATCGTATGTTTAACATTACACACATCACCCTACAGTGAGGATACTTTATATTTATATCCTTAACTTTTTATATAATGCTTTTTTGTTTATTTCGAGAAATGTGCATAAAACAATCTAGTGGCAGCTGTGATCTTTACCATTTTTGTATGATTTTACTTGTGCACGTTGCACTTACAGCAAATGGCTACTAAATAATCCACAGAGGTCTGCCTTGCGCAAATTGCTCCAGTTTTTATGAGCCACAATCCCCGACAAAGTGTGATATTTGGTGGGGAAAAAACACAATGTTCACTTTGTCTGGGGTTCTGGGTAATAAATTCTGGCCCGCTTCGCACAAATCAGACCTCTGTGCTTTCCCACGGGTGTCCTCTTTTGGGAAATGCATGGGGTTCCCTGTTTCCCTTGCTGGCTTGGACACCCTAGGCCCAAATCTGTAGGTTGTCCACATGAACAAATTGTGCTGTGGCGAAAGGCTTGGGGTTACCAGCGGGTTACCTTTTTCCTTTTGCGCCCCCGGTAGGTGCACCCACACATGCGAGGTACCTTTTTCATCGGGACACCTGTGGGAACACAAGAAGGTATGACATCTGCTGTTGGCGACGTGTTTCGGTGAGTGGACACAGGGAAATGTCTCTGAAATTGGCCGGAAATGAAGACAATTCTCAGACATTTCGCTCTGGCCACCCACCGAAACACACCGCCAACAACACGTGGCCTACCTTCCCGTGTCCCCACACGGGAAACGGATGAAAACGGTACCTCACATGTGTGGGTGCACCTACCCGGGGCGCAAAAGGAAAAGGGTAACCGACTGGGAACCCCAAGCCATTCGCCACTGCCCATTTTGTTCATGTGGGCAACCTACAGATTTGGGCCTAGGGTGTCGCAGCCAGCAAGGGAAACAGGGAACCCCATGCATTTCCCAAAAGAGGACACCAGTGGGAATCCACAGAGGTCTGACTTACGCAAATCGGCCCAGAATGTAATACCCAGAACCACCAGCAAAGACCCACATGGGAGAAGGGTGCCCAAGGCCAGGGATATTACCGCCGACTTTGCTGGAGCCCTGGCTGCCCTGCGTTACAGCTTCTCCCCACCAAGGAGTCTCGGCAGTGTGCCAATACCTCCCCGAAGGGAAAAGCTGTAATGCAGCCCAGCCGCAACTCCAGGACAGTTGGAGGTGATCTGCCCAGACGGGCCATTCCCACCCACACCACCAACAATCCAGCCCCAGTCTCACCCACCCCACTGACAGTGGGCCCTAACCATAGAATAATAAAAAAACAGTACTCACATAACGTTGCAGCTGCTCGGGTAGAAAAAGCTGTAAACAAAACAAAGAACATGTGTGACCTACGGTCACACCAGCAAAATGTAGCCCTCCCCGGGGGCAGATAGGTGGGGGAGGTTGTCCTGCACTCCTCCCTGGGCTCAGGCGTCCGTTCCTAGGAGCAGATATCTGGTCCCAGGAAGGGCTGCATGACTTGGCACCCACTCCATTGCGGGTGGGGGGGAGGGGGGTCAACGCCCCATCCCATTAGAAAATTCCCTGACCCTTTGGGGTGCCCCACCGCCCCCCTAAAAAGCGTTCCACCATTTTCATTTTTTTACTTTGGTAACCCAACTCCCCTTGGTGCAGAGGGTCACATTGGTGTGCCAATCTGGCGCCGGGGTGCCCAAACCTTACTGCCCCACCCACTGGGGGGGCATGTCCCACCATTTTTTTTGGGCCCTCTCCCCCCTCACCCCAAATGGCTGGGGGACACACCTTATGCAGGCCTCCCTGGGCCTCCTCCAAACGGCTGCGTGAGGTACACCCCACCTCCATTTGGGGTGAGGGGGGAGAGGGCCAACCCGAAAGGTGGGGCAGGACCCCCAATAGATGGGGCAGTAGGGTTTGGGCACCCTGGGGGCAGATAGCCACACTAATGTGGCCATCTGCACCAAGCAAGGTTGGGTAAACAAAAAACAAAATGCAAATTCACAGGCTGCTTTTTAGGGGGGCTGAGGGCCACCCTAAATTGGCAGCGCATGATGTACCGCAACGGGGGGTGGCCCTCAACCCCCCCCCACCCCAAATGGAGGGCCCCACCTCATGCAACCCTCCCTGGGGGCAGATATCTGCTCCTAGGAAGGGGCATCTGACCCCAGGGAGGGTTGCATGAGGTGAGGCCCCCCCTATCTGCGCCCAGGGAGGGTTGCATGAGGTGGGGCCCTCCATTTGGGGTGGGGGGGGGGTTGAGGGCCACCCCCCGTTGCGGTACATCATGCGCTGCCAATTTAGGGTGGCCCTCAGCCCCCCCTAAAAAGCAGCCTGTGGTTTTGTATATTTTTTTTTGTTTACCCAACTTTGCTTGGTGCAGATGGGCCCATTAGTGTGGCTATCTGCCCCCAGGGTGCCCAAACCCTACTGCCCCATCTATTGGGGGTCCTGCCCCACCTTTTGGGGTGCCCCCCCACCCCACCCCCAATGGCTGGGGGACACACCTCATGCAGGCCTCCCTGGGCCTCCTCCAAACGGCTGCGTGAGGTACACCCCACCTCCATTTGGGGTGTGGGGGGAGAGGGCCACCCCAAAAGGTGGGGCAGGACCCCCAATAGATGGGGCAGTAGGGTTTGGGCACCCTGGGGGCAGATAGCCACTCTAATGTGGCCATCTGCACCAAGCAAAGTTGGGTAAACAAAAAATAATATACAAAACCACTGGCTGCTTTTTAGGGGGGCTGAGGGCCACCCTAAATTGGCAGCGCATGATGTACCGCAACGGGGGCCCTCAACCCCCCTCCACCCCAAATGGAGAGCCCCACCTCATGCAACCCTCCCTGGGAGCAGATATCTGCTCCTAGGAAGGGGCATCTGACCCCAGGGAGGGATGCATGAGGTGGGGCCCTCCATTTGTGGTGGGGGGGGGTTGAGGGCCACCCCCCGTTGCGGTACAACATGCGCTGCCAATTTAGGGTGGCCCTCAGCCCCCCCTAAAAAGCAGCCTGTGGTTTTGTATATATTTTTTTGGTTTCCCAACTTTGCTTGGTGCAGATGGGCCCATTGGTGTGGCTATCTGCCCCCAGGGTGCCCAAACCCTACTGCCCCATCTATTGGGGGTCCTGCCCCACCTTTTGGGGTGCCCCCCACCCCACCCCCAATGGTAACCCAACTCCCCTTGGTGCAGAGGGTCACATTGGTGTGCCAATCTGGCGCCGGGGTGCCCAAACCTTACTGCCCCACCCACTGGGGGGGCCTGTCCCACCATTTTTTTTGGGCCCTCTCCCCCCTCACCCCAAATGGCTGGGGGACACACCTTATGCAGGCCTCCCTGGGCCTCCTCCAAACGGCTGCGTGAGGTACGCCCCACCTCCATTTGGGGTGAGGGGGGAGAGGGCCCCCCCAAAAGGTGGGGCAGGACCCCCAATAGATGGGGCAGTAGGGTTTGGGCACCCTGGGGGCAGATAGCCACACTAATGTGGCCATCTGCACCAAGCCAAGTTGGGTAAACAAAAAAAAATATACAAAACCACAGGCTGCTTTTTAGGGGGGGGCTGAGGGCCACCCTAAATTGGCAGCGCATGATGTACCGCAACAGGGGGTGGCCCTCAACCCCCCCCCACCCCAAATGGAGGGCCCCACCTCATGCAACCCTCCCTGGGGGCAGATAGGGGGGGGGGCACCTCATGCATCCCTCCCTGGGGTCAGATGCCCCTTCCTAGGAACAGATAATCTGCCCCCAGGGAGGGTTACAAGGGGTGCCCCCTTTCTACTTCGGTTGGGGGGGCACCCCCCTCCATGGGGGGACACCCCCCCCCCCTTCATTCAGTAAAAAATCCATGGTGGCTAGTGGCCCCCACCCCTTCCCCCAACCCTGTTTCCCATCATTTCATTTTTATTTTTTATTTTACATTCCCTTGGGGCAGATGGTCAGCCATCTGCCCCAGGGTTCACATGCATGTGCCCCCATGCTTTGGGGTCGGGAGGGGGGAGAGGGCTGCTTACTTGAAGCAGCCCCCTTCCCCCCCACCTCACAAAGTGATCCATGGTGGTCTAGTGGGTTGCTGGTCACGGATCGAGCGCTCTGCGCCGATCCGTGACCAGCAATGCCTCATATGTGGTGTCCTTGGAAAGGGGAGAAAGTCCCCTTTCCAGGGACACCACTTTCTGCTCAATCCCTGGTGGCCTAGTGGGCCCCAGGACCCCAAACCCCCTCCTACCTCCCCCCATCCCTCGGATTATTATTATTTTTTCTTTTATATGTTTCCCTGGGGGCAGATGGTCAGCCATCTGCCCCCAGGGTTCATTTTCATGTGTCCCCATGCTTTGGGGGGCGGAGAGGGCTGCTTACCTGAAGCAGCCCCCCACCCCCCAACTCACAAACAGATCCATGGTGGTTCAGTGGGTTGCTGGTCACGGATCAGCGCTCTGCGCTGATCCGTGACCAGCAATGCGGCATATGAGTGGTGTCCCTGGAAAGGGGAGAAAGTCCCCTTTCCAGGGACACCACTTTTAGGTCAATCCCTGGTGGCCCAGTGGGCCCCAGGGCCCAAAACCCCCTCCCACGACATTTTTTTTTTTTCTTCCCCCACCCTTGGGGGCAGTGATCTGCCCCCAGGGGTCCCTGGCGCTGTGGCCACATGCTTTGGGGCCACGGGGGAAGGGGGCCGCTTACCTAGTAAGCAGCCCCCCCCTCCCCCACGCGTCACAAAAGGATCTTCGTTTGATCCGTGACGTTCGTGCCCGCGGATCGAGGCGCCCGATCCGCGGGCAGCAAAGCCACACAATGGGTATCGTTGGAAAGGGGAAGATCTCCCCTTTCCAACGATACCCGCCTCGATCTCCTGCTTGAAATACAGCCAGAGATAGAGGCGGAACAAGAAGGGCACTCACCTTCTCTCTCCAACGCAGCAGCCGAAAATGGCTGCTGCGGTGGAATTACTTTCCGTTTCACGCCGACGTGCGTCACGCACGTCGGCGTGAAACTGAAGGAAATCCAACCCCCGGGCAGTGAGGGGGGACCTCCCCCTCACATAGCCCGGGGGTTGGATTACAGTTTTGAGCGGCTCAAAACAAGGTGCCGAAAAGGACGAGCTATCTCTTCCTTGGCACTGCGTGTGCACTTCCAAGGACGAGATACCTCGTCCTTGGCACTTAAAGGGTTAATGTCTGTTGGTGGGCAGATTTAATGATCAGTGGTTTGTCTAGTATTGGGAAAACCCTTGGTGTAGGAATGTTGCACATCCTTACCATCGATGCGCTTGGGCTTACTCTCATCCTGAAACTTGGAAAAAGAAGGTCTCCTGCAACTGTTCTTCAGATCACTGTTGGAGCAAAGACTTCTACGAAGAAGCCTGTTGACAACCTGAGGCCGACCCCTGTAGTTGACCAACATTGACTCCAGTTATTGGCCTGGTGAAACCCTGCTCCTATGCATCCTCTAAAGACCCTCCTCATTGGTGCTTCGAACCTTGGATCAGTGGGAACAACCAGTCTCGAACCCTGCTTGTGGATTTGTTCCTTATGAGCCTTCAGAAGTGTCCCTGGACCAACCAGTGGAATGACCACCTTTCTCCTGGGCTAGCTTGCTGCAGCCATCATTGTTGTAAGCAGAGCTTTGGTACTTTGCAGCGCTTTGACGTATTCTAGTAGTCGCCTACTCCTGCATTCTTCTGCTGTCTCACTCAAAGGCAATCTTTGCTGGAACTGCTCTTGTGTTCACTGCTTCACGACCGCCTGTGACGTGTCCTGAGGTGGTCTTCTCTGCAGGAGTCTTCATCTTCCTTAGTTTTGTGGCGTCAACTGGATACTGACTGGAACTGATTTCTGTGTACCCTGACCAACCAAAACTATATCCTGGCGCTGAACGTGACCTCTGCCTCTGCAACCCCTGGGCCTTCCTCAGTGAACCAAGGGCAGAAGATTGTGCTCCTCAACAGATTCTGGAAGACTTGCAGTGATATCGGGAACAATCTGAAGCAGTGGGATAAATAAAGTGCTGTCCCAAACTCACTTTGACATCACCTCTGGTGGTGATACCTGGGTTAAGAATCCTTCGCTAGGCCTAATCTATTGTGGGGGTTTGATTGGAGTAATCACCTGAACTTTCCTAAATACTTATCTAACTTTTGAATCTTTCTAAAAGCACCACCACAGAACACTGCAACCTTTCTAAATAGACTTACTTGAATAAGCTATATTATTTTGGAACTTGTGACTTTTGGGGATAAGGTGCCATGCCAACTCAGGGTTGGACTTATTAGGGTTGAGGGAAGCTGCTACTGTGTTGGTTCTGAAGGACTATTTCAATTTGTCCTCGCATCTGACTACTTACCTGTATTGCAGAGATAATTGATTCATATGCAACTCTATTCTCCTAAAGGTGAATGTGTACCTACATTATATATGGTTTTGTGTGGCAGAACTTAACTGTGATTTTGATATGCTTAGTGTGTAACTAAAGGCCTAATAAAGAGCTGTACCTTTTTTAAATTACTGTCTTACTTGACTTATTGTTGTTGCTCTGTTTGGACTGATTGCAGCCCTAGAACTCTCTCGCACTTCCTGAGACTAAGCCTTGACTGCTCAGCTACCTTACTTTGATTGGGCTTTGGCTAACGTCTCAGTGCCTTCCCTGTTTACCACAAATAGGGTGGCCTCCCAAATTCCTCCCACCAGGGCTGATTTTGGATATCCAGCTTAACGCTGCATTATATTGCACGTGTTTGTTAATGTGTCTGTAATATAGCGTTGGCATGGAGTTGGTCTGTATACTGTCCTTGTTTTAGGGTTCAAGAGTAGTAATGCGTAGTACCATACAAATAAGGTAGGCTAAAATATTACTCCTGATGGGAAAGATAAGTTGGTTTATGAATCCCAAAGTATCAAGTGGTTTATGAAAAATAGCCTGGAAAGAGGGAAGCTATTCAGAATTCAGAGAGGTACAATTGGTGACAGAGTATTTATAGAGCAATAAATAACAAATACAAGAGTGCAGTGTGTCATCTGTAGGTTAGTGTGATGCAAGATATGTTTCCCAAAAATTCTTTCCTCATTATACATATTCAACTGCGGTTACCATCTAGAAGATGCATGCATCTAGCTAATCACTGTTTGAATTGAAGCTCTGTCTGCTTTTCTGAGATTCAGAAATCTGTTCAATTTCAATGACTCATACCTTGCCAAAATCATTGCTGTCCTGGTCTTTCTGACTATTTTGGGTCAAAGAATGTCTCTTGTTGCCGTTGAGAATTCTGCAATGATGCGCATTGATTATTACTCTGACTGGTCACATGATGGAATCATTACAGGGTTTGTTATATATTTTAGCAAGTCACATAAACCATCCACGTAGAAAAAGTGGTATGACTTTTGGTCTCATACTTTTTGGCATTTGTGAAATTGTCCTGTCTTTCGTTAAGTAAATGTGCAGGCACTACAGTTGCCGCATCAGTAGGATCCCATGGGTTTGGGTGTTCGCCACATAAAAATTGGTTTGCAATCTTAGAATTTCTTAGAGTTCGTGCTTTTTTCTAGATAATGCTAATTTCCGAGGCAGTATAGTTAGGTAAGTCTTTATACAGGAATAGGATGTACTCATACGTCCCGTTCCCTTTCCTCCATCCTTGTGGGGCATCCCCACACATTGGGACGGTACCGCAACCTTTGGCAGCGAAAACATTAGCTTCCCCTTTAAATTTAGAATAGCATGCACAGTGCAGCCTCGGGCGTGGGTATGCCCTGCCAAGGCCCCGCCCACCAGTACCTCACCTCAGTCCCTTTTTCCACACAGACCGTGTTGGAACTGGCAGCCAGTGCTGAGACTTTTTTAGCTTTCCGCTTGCTCCTAGTTTGTTTTTTTAATTCTTATTTCACTTCTCTTCGGTGCCTCGCCTCCCCCGGTGCATGTCGACCGCAGGATGCGCCATGAGAATTACCCGGGAGGGAACTCTGCCCACACCTCTGTCCCAGGTCCCGCTTTCCCCTCGGTCTTTAAAAAAAGGGGGGTGGGGCGGTTGACGATGAACCCTCAGCATCGGTTAAAGACTTTCATGACCGCCTTCAGGGCCTGGCAGAGTTCTTGGGGGTCCCTATTGCCGAGGAAACCCCCCAGGAGTTTGGTGTCCTAGCAGAGTTCTTGGGGAAACGCACCCTGCTCTGGTCTGGCATCCCCTTCCAGAAGGATGTCCTGCAGGTGGCGCATAAGGTCTGGGAGAAGCCCAGGGCCAGCGCCCAGCTAAACAAGTAGTTGGACAGCAGGCTTAGGCTGACAGACAGGGAGCCAATTCTCCTTGCCTCCACCCACAGCTTCATTCTTCTGTGGTGGCTGCCGCCTTCTTGTATTCTAAAACTTTCTTTGTCGTCTTCCTCCACAGGAGCCACCTCCAGTTGCTTCTCCAAAGAGGACAAAGTCCTTGAGTCCTTGTGAAAGAGCTGTTACTCCATCTCAGGACTGCATCTGCGACAAGCCAATGCAGATGCCCTCTTGGCTGCGGCTAACCACAAGCTGTGGCGGGAGCTCACGGAATTTCTGGCTGACCTCCCTTCGGAAAACCAAGCCTCCTTCAAGGCCATTCTTGCAGAAGCCCAGGCCATTGTGCAGGACCTCATGGAGTCTTCAGTCTCCCACATCGACACAGCCAGTAGAGGGCTGTACCTTGGGGTCGAGATGACGACGGTGTGGCTGCATGCCACAAATGTTTTCGTCTGATGTACAAGAGCGGATCATGGATCTGCCCTTAGAGCGTGTACCTTTTTTCATTCATCAACCGGTGATGAATTGACAAACAAGAAAACCTTGGCCATACTTAAAAAACCAGGTCAGAAGTCCTTCCCTCAATCCCAGGGCAGGTCAGATTTCAAACCCTGCGCGTTCTCCGACTTCACAGGGTTCTGAGACTGTGGTACACAGAGGCCTGACTGGTCGCCCAGTGACAACTGGAGGAAGCAGTAGAGGACGCTGTCTGTTTTTTTTTTTTTTTTCAGCTCCCCCTCCTCTGCCGCCAAGAAGCATTGCTGTCAAGGTCGGGAACACAGCTCGCCTGTGGGGGGGTGAGGCATTTGGCTCTGTTCCAGGACACCTGGAAGCGTCTCTTCAACAACCTGTGGATCCTCTCTGTAATATCCACGGGCTTCAGTTTTCCTCTTCCTATACCTCTTCCATCCTCTACTCCTCCTCTTCTTCAGATTGGGTCCCCGGCCCTTTTAAGCCAGGTCCTTTTGCACTTGGAGATGCAGGCGATGGAACCTGTTCCTCTTGTTGAGGGATGCTTTGGTTACTATTCCAGGATTTTTGCTGTACCAAAGAACAACCTGGTTGACCTGAGGGTAGTCGGGATCTCAAGGTCCCCCGTCCCCCCACTCCCCTCCTCTGCATGAGGCGCTTTGGATCTGGAAATGCGCCCTGACGAGGGGATTTGTATTTCGGCAGTCCACTTGCCGGGGGACAGCAATGCAGAAGCGGATCAGCAGAGTCGCTTGGGGTACAACACCTACGAGTGGGAGTTGCACAATGACTCCTTGTTGCCCCTGTTCTAGCGTTGGGGGTTCGCGGACCTGGAATGTTCGCATGCCCCATGAATGCGAAGTGCCCCCAGATTGCCTCATGGGCAGGTCAGGTTTAGGGGGGGGGGGCGTCACTGAGACGCCTTCCAGATCTGTTGGTATGGCTGCATGTGTTATGCGTTTCCACCCACCCCTCTGCTCCAGTGGGCCCTACACAAGTTCTGGGTTTACGGGGGTTGCAGCCTCATCCTGGTTGCCTGCAAGACCCTGGTTTTCAGATCTGCTGCAGTTGTGCTCCCAGGGTCCCGTCCATCTGCCTATCCCCAGCAGGGGGCGTCCTGACACAGCAGTGTCGGGCAGTGGAACATCTTGACGCTTCCAAACTGGCCCTGGCGGCCTGGCTCCTCCTCCGTGGAGGCTTCTGCATGCAAAATATTCAGATGACAAATGGAACATCATTCAGCAGGCCAGGAGGCCCTCGACTCTGTCCCAGTATAAGAGGAAATGGACTAGGTTCTGCCATTGGGCTCACGACAAGGGTGTGGACCCAGTCACCTATCCTCTGGATGTCGTACTGGCTTTTCAGCCAACCTGGCTCATTCTAGAGTTCAGGTGGATACTTGCTGCACCGATTTAGCAGCCATCAGGGCTTACAAGAATTCCCCTGAGCATGTGTTTTCGGGAACCAACCCAGTGGTTAAGGCCCACCTCAGGCGGTTGTCTATGGTTTTTCCTCCGGTGCATAGGCTGCATCTGGTGTGGGACCTCAGTGTCTTTCTAGCAGCTTTGCAACGCAAGCCTTTCGAGGCGATTGCCCGTGGAAGTCCAGTGCCCTCTGGATTAGTATGGCGACACCTCCACACCCCCCTGTTTTCCCCCCGCTAGATGGAAAAAATTGCTGTGGAAAGGCCCAATGGGCCAATCTCCTCTGCTCTCAACCTAAGGGAGGAGATGCGTCTCCTGTAGGATCCCGATCGCTGTCTTCATTGCTTTGTCTGTCCAGTACCACCGAACGCGTGTACAGGCCCTGTACATTCAGGGAAATTATCTTTGACTCGGCCATTTCTGAAGGGAAAAAGTTTGCGCTAATTGAACCTTTTAAGTGGGGCGCTCCAGTGTCTCCCTCGCCCAACCTGATGGTCCTCTCCCGTTTTCTTATTAAATCATGGAGCCCTCTTTCGACGCCTGCTACTGTTCCCTGTTGCCCATCTGGGATTCTGGATCGCTTAACTATACTTAGGAACTAGATCTCCTCCCTCCCTCCCTCAACCTCCCACCCCCGACCCTACCTCCCATCCCTCCCCCTGTGTTCCCCATGATCGTGATCCCGAAGAACTCTTGCCCCCCCCCCCCTCCCCCCCCCCTCCCCCCCCCCCCCCCCCCCCCTCTGATGAGCCGGGGTGTTGTATCATTGTGAGATACAGTGGCTCTGAGTGACCAGGAAGGTCCAAGACTCGGAGTGAGTTCCGAAATGTGGGCATGCCCGCTGCAGCTCAGGCAAGTCGTGGTCATGTGTTGGAGTTGATTGAGGCTTTACGCCGCTCGTTAGGGAAGCGGCGTGAATCAAGGCTATCGTCGCTGAGTTTCTAGTTGTGATTGGGTAGTTTGTGGACAGGACAATTTTAGTTCCTGCCTAGGCTTGCTTCTCTGTGCTGTGGACCATTCCCATGGGTTGACCCCTGTAGATTGAGAGCCTCGTGCCGGACCGATATCTACGCTGTTCTGATCCTCCTCCAGATTCAGCAAGGTGAGGCCCTCGTCGCAGGCGCTGATCCTCCTCGCTTTGCCCTCCCAGGTAAACATCAGGCCAAACAGATATGACCAGCTGTAAGATACCTGTCTCTCACGGAGGGCCTTCGTAACTGGTTCCATGAGTCCGTCTCTTGTGGAGGGTTGTGTCATGACTACGGGGTTTCCCCTCAAAAGAATTTCCAAAATTTCCTGGGTGGCCGCTTACAATTCCTGGTCCAAGGATAGGTAGGGTTGGGCTATTCTACCAGGGCTCTTCCTCATCAACCAATATGGCCGCCTGATGTTACAACCCCTAGATTGGGCAAGCGGTCTAGTTTTCTGTCACTCTGGAGTACTTAAGCCCCTCCCGTTTGTTCAACGGCGCTTCGCGTCTTCAGCTGTGTTCAGCGGACACTTACCGCGGTTCATCCCTCTGACAGGAATTCCTCTGTTCCCTTGTAATTCATAGATACCCCCCTCTGTAGTGCCACGGTCAATGTTTTCCCGTGCCATTCCGCAACTACTTTTCTGTGAGCTCTGTGTGGAGTTGGCGTTCGTCAGTGTGGAGTTGGCGGGAAACTCATTCCTTTTCGCGTTTCGTTTGTGAGGAGTTTTCGAGGCACCCATTCCTGTTCTGTCTCCTTTCCACAGCAAGTATCATTTACCTCATTAGCTGTCTCCACTGATTATTTGTTCTTAAATGGCGAGTGCTCTGCTTGCATTCGTTCTCCAAGGGCAAGTGTATGTTTAACCGCCAGTATTGTATTAGTATTACGGAGCTAGGGGTTTAGTGTGGAGATTTTGTTTCTAGGAACAGAGGTGTTCCGTTTTTTCTGTCACAGTTAGGTACACTAATTCTACACATTAAGGTGCCTTAATGGTTAAATGTTGTGCACGTTCAGTTTTAGACACATTAGGGTGTTTCTTGCAAGGAGTTCGTTAGCAATACTATTTCTGACTGGGAATTGTTAGGAATAGCATTTTTTGAGCTATTTCCAGGAGCTCCGGAGAATAACCTTACCTCTCCAGTCACAGTTCAGTGGTTGGAATAGGTTGATTTTTTTTTCCCACCTCACCATTGGGCATTTTATCTACACCCTACATTCCATAGAGGGCTGTCCTTCTTCCCTAGTTTAGGCCCTTCTTCAGAACTCGCACCCCTGCGCAGAAGCAGGATGGAGAGCTAACCAAATCACCAACTAAAGTAATTGAACAATACAGTTGCTGGAATTTTTGACCTATAATATTTTCCCCACATTAGGACGCATTCCAATTGTTCTCGTGTTGTAATTTGTTTTCTGTGGTATAGAAAGAGAGTCCAGTTGGGGTAGTGAACGATAGATAACTGCGCACCCTCAGAATATCACGTGGTGTCCCCGAGGAGTCTAAGGTAAGCGTAACAGGTTGTGAGCGCCAGATCTTGAAATAGGTGAATTGGGTGGCCGTTGATCGTCCGGTCTGTTGTGGTCCTGGCGGCTCGTAGAATGCTCTCTTTCATAACGTATGAGGTGAGGGCCACCAGCACGTCCCTGGGCCGTACGCAAGGGTCCGTCTTCTTGGGCCCCACGCAGTGTATTCTATCAAATCCGATTGATTCAGGCATGGTGTCGTGCACGATATTGCTCAATGTCTGTTGCAGTGTTTCCTTGAGTTCCCCATCCAGGACCGACTCGGGGAGGCCTTTGTCTCTAATATTCGATCGACGTGATCGATTTTTGAGGTCCTCGGCTTGAGGTTATTTGTGGCTGGCGCTATTTGATCTAGTAGTGATCTTGTCTGTTTAGTTTCTTCTGTGAGGTTAGAGAGGCCATTTTCTACTGTATCCACCCGTTCTCCCAGTTTGTTCACCTCCTTGTGGACCTCGTGCAAGAGGCGGTCAATTCTTCCTTAAGCTGTCCGATTTGGTTTTGGAATGCATTTGTCATTCTCATTTCCATACCCTTCAGGCAGGTCAACAGTTCCTCTTTCTGTATTCATTTTCTTCAATTACTGTGACTCAAGCAAACACTGACTGAAGGTTTTTGGTTGAAAACTAAAAGTACATTTATTTCTTGACCATCTGTTCGTATAACATTTCACTTCGATTAATTTAAAATCACATGTAAAATACACTATACAGAACCAATTCACTTTGCAACATGATTCAAGGTAAGTACCCTTGGTTTTGACAGACCGTTGTTGGGAAACAAAGATGTTACTGGGGGGACAGATGCGAACACTTTTTGACAGTAATGACAGTTCGGTCTTACTAAAGATACGCGTACCCGCGGGAAGAAATGTTACCGGAGTTAAAACACACTTAGCACATGAATCAACACAACAGAGTTGGGGATAAAAATCATAGGCAATACTTTTGTCAAGGCAGATAGAATCAGAGGACTCTTTCCTACAAGTGAATAAAAGTCAATAGGCCTGCGCCAGTGTCAAGTGGAAAAAGGTTCCTGTTGTCTAAGATTACACGGTTAGTACAGTTCACGATTCGCGATTGCCAGGAGTACTTGGATATTATCAAAAGAGGAAGCAAAAGTTATGAGAGGGAAGGAAGATAAGGACAAGCCTTTGGTGAGGAAACAGGGGTTCACCCCAGTTCCTCGAGGTTGGACACAGTACCTTATTCAAGTGAAGAAGAGCTGGTGCTACGGCAGTTGTTCCTGGTAGTTCCTGCAGACTCACGGGTCATGTGACTTCAGTCGTGGGGACAAGGAGGACGTCTGGAGTGATCTGCACTACCCAGGGATGAAGCCAGCAGCTGCAAAAGCAACGGTGAATGAAAGGTGCGCTCTTTTAAAAACCGGAGAGGCTCTTCAGATGGCTATCCGGACCACTACAGCGGTGTGCAGCGATTTCGACCAAGAAGAGGGTCCTCTGTCTGTGGAAGATGAGCTGGTTTATCCCACAAGGCTCAAGGGAAGAAGACTCCGGACTGGATCTTCTCTTGTCGAAGAAGGGTAGATAGCTCAGGACTGCAGCAGGGCTCCACCGGGACTCGGTAGTTGCAGCAGGCCTCTTCTTCTCCGCTTCTCTTCGGTTCCTTGCAGTTCCAATGGCGACTCTGATTTCTCCAGCATGGGGTCTGGCCTGGATTCACATGCTCATGAATATTCCCCGTCGTCAGGCCGGGAATCCTCGGTAAAGAAAAAATCAGTATCAGTTTCGTTTCTGATCTGTCTTTCGTAGTAGTAACCAATCACTGATCTCTGCGTCATACTGACCACTGCCAATGACTGCCCTCTACCTAAGCCCTGCCTCTGGCAGCCATCTTCAGATTTTTACCGCACGTTCAAGTGTTGGGAGTTTTAACGCTCACCTGGTTCCCACGGAGGCGCCGATCTGTTCTGGACTGCTATGACCTCTTCTAAGGTGATGCGCAGGACTCGGAAGACGGACTGGACCGGACCCCCAAACCTCGCCTGTCTGGCCCGTAGAAGAATCCTTCTGTAGATGGAAAAGGGGATTAACTGTCTGCTGGATAATGTGTCAGATTCCCCCTTCCCCCTCTCACACTCCTCGAACCCCCTCCGCGATTCCCCGTAGAGTCTCACCTTAGAGTCTGAAAGGACGAGCTCTCCATCCTGCTTCCGATGCAGGGGCGCGTTGATTTCCAGTTACTTCACTGGATCTCGGGTTTGGTGAGTATTCAACTCTGCTTGACTTTTCCGATATGAGGCTGTAAGTATTCAGTTGCAAAAGTTCAAGCCTTAATTGTCCGTTGTCCTTTTCTCTATTTCAGATGTAGGATGAAGAATCCGCGTAGAGGAATGGATTCGCCGAAGGAAACTCTGGTGAGTCTTTTTGATGGATGGTTCCCTTAGTGATCTTGATTTCACCCACTGATGTGTGTGTCTTTTTCCCCTTAGGGGCCGGGGTACGGCAGTGCCAAAGAAGCGGCACCGACCCGAGGTGTGGAAAGATTGTCCCAACAAAAATCAGGTAAGTCTTAAGGTGGAAGAATCAGGCCTTCCTCAATCTGTTCCTTCGCTCACCTTTGTTTTGTCTCTTTTTCTCCTTAGGCGCTGAATGGCGACGGATGGTGCCAATGGTGGCTGAAGAGCCCGAGGGCGCCTCGTGAAGGTGAGAGGAACGCGGCGCTGCAGCGAGCGATGCAATGCGCTTCTAAAAATGTCTTTTCTCAGGATCGTCGGAGTGATGGTTCCGGACTCCGGATGGAGGTAGGTAAAGTTCAATTATTCACCTTTCTCTCCTTTCTTTGCTTTTCAGGTGTTCCATGTTGCAGGCGGGCGTGGCTGGACCCAGGATGCAGGAGCAGACACGGTGAGCGTCCAGCTGCTAGATGCAGAACAATACGAAGCGTGAGCTGCTGTCTGGGTGTGGTTTAAATAGCCCCCAAAGTAGTTCCAGGTAAGTATTCCTCCTCTGCCACGCCCGAGTGGTAAAATAGTCCCATAGGTAAAATAGTCCCTTTCAGACCTCAAGGAGGTCTGGATCCGGCAGCATGGTCTGCATCAGTTAAGTCCATCCAAGCACTCCCATAATGAGCCTGGCGCCTGTGCTGCCAGGACTGATGCCTTCTATGAGCCAAAGGCGCCAGGACAATGTCCAAAGATCCCCTATAAGGGGTTGCTGGGTCCCTCCCTGGGGACATGTCTGCTTTCGGGGACGCTGGCCCTGAACTGGCTTCCCAGGAGTAGGCATCATGACAGCAGTCCTCGTGCTTAGCTCTCGAGCCTTTACTGGATGTTTCGCGCTTTTTCAGGTGAATTTTCACATTTTTTCGGTTAATCGAGCCTCAAGCTCCACCGATTCTACTCCCGTTAACGGCTACCCGTTACGGGATTTTCCTACGCCCCTCAAGGGTGAAGATTTCGTCGAATCAACTTCTTGGAGGATTCCAGAAGATTCGCAGCCTACTTCGAGATGGCCCAGGACGCGAGTTCGTCACCCGGACCCAAGCTGTTTCGCAGCTGCCCTGGATGCGGGCTGCAGAATGTGTTTAAGGAAGACGAACATTTGCTTGCGATGCCTCTACTGTCTTCATGGGGACAAGACTGATGTAGAGAAGGACTGCCAGTTCTGCAAGAACTTGTCAGAGCGGTCCATGAGGGACCATCGATCCCGTCTCGCCAGCTGGTTGGAGAAGGGCTCAACGGGTGAGAAGAAGAAGAAAGGGTCCGAGCGGGCTTCTAAGTCCTGTGCAGGCACCCCGGCGACGGGGGCCCAACACCAGGCCAAGCGCTGCGAGTCTGCTGGCTCCGGGAGCACCGAAAGGTCGGGCTCTTCGGTCGCCCAGGCAGGGCGCGCCTTCCCCGGCACCGTCAACCACGAGCCAGCG
Source organism: Ambystoma mexicanum (assembly GCF_040938575.1). Taxonomy (NCBI): domain Eukaryota; kingdom Metazoa; phylum Chordata; class Amphibia; order Caudata; family Ambystomatidae; genus Ambystoma; species Ambystoma mexicanum. The sequence continues at coordinate 492,201,505 of NC_090936.1, read as the reverse complement.
CTCCGGTTCGGGGAAGAGTAAGTCCGAGACCCCGGGTAAGCTTCGGGAGAAGCCCCGTCCGATCTCGGAAGAGGGGGAGCGAGGCGTCGCCCCTCCCCCTAAGGAGAATGCCCGGGACGCACCTAAGGTGTGAAGGCCCCTACCCAGCAGGCAAAGGCCTCTATCGAGGCGATCGCGGCGACTCTAGCCAAGCCGGCAGAGACTGCCTCCGGGACTAGAGTTTCCCTGCCGCCAAGGAGGGAATCCTCTTTTCAGCCCATCGTCATGGCCACCATGATGGAAGAAGCGAGGGGGGGCACAGTAGCCTCCTCGAGCTCGGAGTCAGCCTCGGAGGATGAACTGACCGAGGCCGTGAGGAACCTCGAAGTCCAATTCGAGAAAGTTTGATCCCGTAAGGAAGATCCTCGGGAGATAACCGAGGAAGACGACGATGGCGAGGAAGAGCAGCCTTCCCTTCCGGCGCAGCCGGAACCTAGGCCTCAGGATGGCTCGGCGGCCATTTTGTCTGCGATCCAGTCCTTATGCTCTGAGATAAGGACGAGATTTCCACGGCCCAGGCTGGAGGACCCGCAACCTGGCCCGTCGGGAAGTCCTCAGAACAAACGACGGAGGACCCAACCCTCTCCTCCACTCGCACCCGTGAGGCCTACAGTTCCCGCCTCATCCTCCCACGAGTCGGGAGATGACGGTGTGATGGGCTCGAAGACGGGTACTGAGGGCGACGACGGAACAGGTCTCCCGTCACACGGGCCTCGCCGCCCGACGAGATTGGCTCATTCCACGCCACGATCGCCAGGGCGTCCGAATTGTTCCAGCTCTGCCCGGAGGAGCAGAAAAAGGAAGGTTTCCTCTATCAGCGCCGGGAGGCCAAGATGAAGACTGTCATTGCGGTGCCTCTAATCGATGACATCTGGGAGGAGGGCCTGTCGGTTCTCAAGAACCCCTCCACGGCACCAGCCAAACGGGACCGGTACGAGAAGAAGTACCGGGTCCCCGAAACCACCCCCCTGTGCCTCAGGGCCCAGCCAACGACAGACTCGGTCGTCTCGGCGGCGACGAAGAAGAAAGCGGCGGGGTCAGGAGCCTTGACGTCGAATTCCCCGCCGGACGGCGAGGGAAAGAAGTTGGACGCCATGGGCCGGTGGGTCATTTCGTCGGTGGCGACGACGATCAAAGCGGCCAACGCCCTGGCGATCGTGGCCCGTTACGACAGGGAGCTCTGGTTTAAGCTGGCCCCCATATTGGACTTCCTACCGGACGACAAGAGGACCGAGGCCCTGGAAATACTTCAAGAAGGCGAGGTGGCGTCGGACCACGCCATAACAGTGGCAACCGATATTGCCGATACCGGGTTCCGCCAGCTGGGCAACAGTGTTTGCCTACGACGACGGGGTTGGCTCCGGGCGACCGACTTCCGTCAGGACGTCCAGACCAGGGTATTGGACATGCCGTTCGACGGCAGCAACTTGTTCGGGAAGGCGGTGGACGACTCCCTCCAAGCCATAAAAACGGACACGGAGACGGCCCACGCCCTAGGAGCCCTTCAGCAATGACGGCCCTTTCGGAGCTCCAGAGGCAGACAGGGTGCCTCCAAGGGATCCAGCGGTGGCTCGCCATCCTACCGCCAGGCGGCACGCTCCTCGTCTCAGGAGGCCTACAGGGGTCACGGCAAGCAGGGAGCGCTTCGCCGCCATCGGCAAGGTGGCCAGGCCGGCAAGGCCACCACCTCCAAGCAGGACTGAACCGGCCGTGGTCTCGGGCCCCCACCGAAGCACCCCGGTGGGAGGCCGGCTGACAAATTTCGTCGGCGTGTGGAAGTCCATCTCCACCGACCGTTGGGTGCTGGATACCCTGGCAAGAGGACACTATCGAATTCCTGAAGAAGTGCCCTCACGTTCCAACTGTTGTTGGAAGTACGGGCGATGCTCAGGAAAGGCGCCATCAAGCTTGTCCCGAAGAGGCTCCGGGGCTCCGGGGTGTACTCAAGGTACTTCCTCGTCAGGAAGAAGACTGGCGGCTGGCGCCCCAACCTGGACCTTCGTCGTTTGAACAAATACATCAGGTCACAAAAGTTCAGGATGGTCACCCTCCAGCACGTACTGGGACAGCTGGAGGAAAGCGACTTTCTATCGTCGTTGGACCTGGAGGATGCATACTTCCACGTTCCCATCCTCAAAAGTCACCGAAAGTTCCTCAGGTTCGTCGTCCAGGGACGCCACTACCAATTCAGAGCACTGCCGTTCGGATTGAAGTCGGCCCCCAGGGTCTTTACCAAGTGCCTAGCACCTGTGGCGGCGCGGCTGCGCCTGCAGGGGATTCACGTCTACCCCTACCTGGACGACTGGCTCCGCTCAAGGACGAGGGAACTCGCCGTCGAACACACTGCGAGGACCGTCCAGCTACTCACAGACCTGCGATTCGCCATAAACTACCCAAAGTCCCACCTGGTGCCGTCGCAGGTGGCCCTGTTTCTGGGAGCGAAGCTCGATACAGTGAGGCGCCTGGCGGCCCCGTCGGAAGAACGGACGAAGACCATTCTAGGCAAAGTGCAGCGCCTGCTAGCCACGGACGTGGCCAGGGTGAGGTCCATCAAGTCCCTCCTGGGGATGATGTCCTCTTGCATCTACCTGGTGCGCCTCTGCAGACTACGGATGCGCCCTCTTCAAGAATTTCTCGACGCCCGTTGGATGCAGGCGACGGGCACCTTCGAAGACAGGGTCCCCCTCAACGAGGTGTTCCGGCGGGCAATTCAGTGGTGGGGCGTTCGAGCGCACCTAACGGCGGGCAAGGACTTTCAGACGCCGGCGTACCAGGAGACGGTGACGACGGACGCCTCCCTGGAAGGTTGGGGCGCCCACACCGGAGATCTCCACGCAAGAGGCCTCTGGCTCCTGGAGGAGAGGCTCCTGCACATCAACGTCCTGGAACTCCGAGCCGTGTTCTGGGCTCTCAAATCGTTCCTCCCGTCGCTCAAGGGCAAGGTGGTGCGGATCTTCACGGACAACACAACGACAATGTTTTACATACAGAAGCAGGGTGGCACCAGATCCCCAGCCCTATCCAAGGAGGCACAGGATCTGTGGCACTGGGCGGTCGCCCAGGGGATGTTCCTGGTTCCCTTCCACCTGGCAGGAGAAAGAAACACCATCGCCGACTCGCTCAGCAGGGAGCAGCGCGCGTGTCACGAGTGGGAACTGCGCCAGGATCAGGTGGATCAACTCTTCCGACGATGGGGCAAACCCCAAATCGACCTGTTCGCAACAGCGACGAACTCGAAGTGCAAGAGGTTCGCCAGCAGGTTTCCCCAGCCGAGAAGCATGGGCGATGCGTTCTCGTTCCCCTGGGACGGCCTATACCTGTATGCGTTCCCTCCGTTGCCGTTGCTGCTTCGACTCATCAACCAGCTCAAGAGGTCCCGGTGCAGGATGATCCTCGTTGCACCGGCACGGCCGAGGCAGATCTGGTTCCCGGACCTTCTGAACTTGTGAACGTCCCCTCCCATCAAGCTGTTGGCGGACGCGGACCTTCTCTCCAGAGAAGGAGGCGCCATCTTCCACCAGGACCCGGCTTCGCTGAACCTGCAGGCTTGGCTCCTGCAGCGCTAGAGTTTGGAGGCTACGATATACCGGCCGATTGCAGAGAGGTTCTTGCAAAGGCCAGGGCGTCCTCGACTCTCAAATGCTACGGTCATAAGTGGAAGAGGTTCTCTATCTGGTGCCGAGCACAGAAGATCAACCCCCTACGGATTACGGCCCCTCAAGTGCTGCCGTACCTGCTATCGCTGGCAAAGGCTGGGCTAGCCCATGCCTCCATTAAGATTCATCTGGCGGCGATCTCCAGATATACCAGAACCACAGGACGGACGTCCCTGTGGTCCCATCGACTGGTAAAAGAGTTTATGAAAGGACTGTTCCGGTCGTTCCCGCCGGTGAAGGCCCCGGCGTGGGAACTTAACGTGGTGCTGACCAGGCTCATGGGGCCCCCATTCGAGCCGATGCACTCCGCACCGATGAAGTTTGTGTCGTGGAAGACTGCATTCCTGGTGGCCATTACCTCCGCACGACGAGTGGGAGAGATCCAGGCCCTATCCTGCAAAGCACCGCACTTTACTTTCCATGCCTCGAGGGTGGTGCTTAGGACGCACCCCTCCTTTATGCCCAAGTTGCCGTCGGACTTCCATCTTAACGAGCCCTTGGTGTTACCTGTTTTCTTCCCGTCTCCTTCGTCGCCGGCCGAGAGGACTTTGCACTCGCTGGATGTGGCTAGAGCGCCTAAGTTCTACGTGGACCGCATGAAGAGTTTCCGGAGGACATCATAGCTGTTCGTGAACTTTGGACCTGTGAATCAAGGGAAGGCTCTCTCGAAGTCTTCTATTTCCAGATGGCTCTCCGGCTGCATCATGCACTGCCACCGGTTGGCTAACCGACCGCTGCCAAGCCGTCCGAGAGCCCATTCGACCAGAGCGATCGCTGCTACTACGCATTCTTATCTGGTGTGCCCCTGCTGGACATCTGCAGGGCTGCTACGTGGAGGTCGACACACACCTTCACGAGATTCTACTGCGTCGATCGGGATTCCAGGGAGGAGTCCAGTGTCGGCCAAGGAGTGCTGCGCAACCTCTTCGCTTAAGGTGAGCCGGGTGAGGAGGTAAGAGATGCTTAATGTTGAGCCTTTTGCCACCCCCCATGATTGTGCATGTGTGTACTGCTATTTATTCTTATATTCATGAGCATGTGAATCCATGCCAGACCCCATGCTGGAGAAGGAACAAGTTACTTACCTGTAACTGTTGTTCTCCAGCATGGGTCTGGCATGGGTTCACATGCGAACCCTCCCGCCTACCCCTCTGCGGCTCTTCACTTGGTCATACTGCCACTTCATGAGCTACCAAATCTGAAGATGGCTGCCAGAGGCGGTGCTTAGGTAGAGGGCAGTCATTGGCTGTGGTCAGTATGACGCAGAGATCAGTGATTGGTTACTACTACGAAAGACAGATCAGAAACGAAACTGAGTGATTTTTCTTTACCGAGGATTCCTAGCCTGACGACCGGGAATATTCATGAGCATGTGAATCCATGCCAGACCCATGCTGGAGAACAACAGTTACAGGTAAGTAACTTGTTCCTTCCAGCCCAAGAGTCCTGCATTTTATGCGAAAATCCCCCATTCACAGCCTGGCTGTCAATCACACAGCAGGGGGATTGTCCAGCCCGGACAACCACCTCAGCCAATCATGACAAAAAGCGATTTGAGTTTCCAAGGATACCCTGTGCAGAAGGTGACTACACCCCTCCCTCACATTCAGCCGACCTAGACACCTAGTCGTCAAAAGGAGGGCTTCTTGAGAGAAGCCCGCCAAAAGACGGTGAACAAAGAAGGCAAGCCTGGTTTGCCGCGCAAAGTAAAACACAAGAAGGACTTTAAAAAAAAGAAATGGCGAATAAACCTGACTCGAGCCAAAAGAAAGAGCATTTGGTCAAGCGGGTTTATGTTCGAGGCTAATATGATAGCTTGGAACAGTACCACGTTTATATAGTATAATTGCTGTAGGAAAGTTAGGGTAGATACCACTGCCACCAGCGAAGTCTAAATGTTAAAAGAGCAGAACAAAGCTCAGAGAGGTACAGACGAAAAAAGGGATAGGAGTTTACCCTTTCCAGTACTCCATGTAAGATGGGGTGTACTGGGTCTGAAGTTTTAAATGACTATGTAAAGTAAATCACACCTTTACCTGTTTTCTGGGGGACAGTAGTCAGCCCCAGAAAAATGGAGTCGGTGGGAAGGCTCAAAGACAACCCGGTGTCACTGCACTGAAGGTGCTGTGTAACACACACAAAAGTGGGGCTCATGGAGTGGTGTCCTCCAGAGCCCACAATCGCACGAACAATAAAAATACACATGAAAAAACGCATGTAAGAGTGTGAAAAAGGCTCACACTCTTACCAAGTGGAACAAGTAAACTCCAGAAATCCAGCAAAGCTGCTGGGGGACTCACTAGGTGAGGGAAATTAGCCATAGAATGAGAATTCTCCCTAACACTCGGGTCGGGGCAGAATGTGATTCCGTTTGATAGAGCTGTGACTGCGGCGGTGCTTGATCTTGTGGCTGCTTTTGGTTCCAGCACCTGGCAAGTTGATTCTTGTGTTGTTTCCTAGGGGATCCCTTCTCTCTTGGGGGTGCACTTTTGGTTCTGGCGCTTGGCATCTGGGCTGTCCACTCGCCTTTCACACTCTGGCGACTCGTTTCGCAGGGGCTCTCGTAGCTGGATCCGCTGGTTTGTTCGCTGCCTGTGGATCGTATTTGAGTCCCGCCCACCGGGTGTGAGGTTTCCCACTTTTGCTTCTCCTTTGTTGCTTCGGGTCTAGATGCCTGGGTTCCAGGAGCTATACCGCCTGTGTTCGGTGGCTCCCGATGGGGAGGGGCCAATAGCCTTCGGTTTTGCGTCAGGGTCGGTATGAGTGACCGAGGCGCTAGAGTCTCGACAGTTCTGTTTTTGGCAGCCACAGGGGACTGATCACACAGGTGCACCAGGAGTTGTTCGGGGGCCAGCGCCCGCTTTTGTATTTGGCCCCTGTGAGACTCAGCCCGTATGAGTAGCCAAATGTTCTAAAGTGGCAACCTCTGTGCTCAGGGAAGCTCCCTGGGCCCAGCAAGCTGCTTGTGATTCAACCGGGGTTCGGCTCCCAGGGCCCCTGCAGGGCTAACCGCGGCACACTTCCCTGGATAGGGAAGCTTCCACAGATATTACTCACTCCCCCACACCTCCTTACCCTCTATTTGATGTGGGCGAGATTCCGGTGGGTCTGTCGACTTCGGCGTTGCTCCCTTGCACTGCGGAGGAGGAGCGTTCCACTCCTGGCGGGCTACCGACTGCTCTGATCTGGCAGGGGAGGACAGGCTCCCACACTCCCCTGGGTCCGCTTGACTCCCGACTTGGGTCGCCAGCCGCTCACTAGCTTCCAGGGCGGTTTACTGTTGCCCTTCACCGGGCGCACTCTGCCGGGGCGGGCCCAGCCATCGGCCCGTCCGCAGGTTCTCCGATGGTCAGGGCTGGCGGGGCTCACCTCCCAAAAAGGGCACTGTTGTCACTGGGCGCCCACCGCGTTCTCCTCTCGCCGGTGCAGCAGACCTCTGATGTTCGGGGCAGGCGAGGTATCACAGCCTCAGGGCTCCGTTCACTACAAGGAGACCTCAGCACTCTTTCCTGTTCGGCGCAACCACTCGCTGCAAGCCAAATGGTCAATCCCACGGACAGGATCACGGCATCCTCCGCTCCTCGATCACTTGCTTTAGGAAGGGTCGCTCCCGCTGCTTACTGGGTCCGGTTGCTGATCGGACCCGCCACCAAGGTCATAAATGCTCAGTTTGCCACAGTTCGCTGCATGAAGCCCTGCACTGGAGGGGGCCGGGCTCTCCTCCGCCACCCTCGATCTGGCTTCTGGAATTGGTCAGAACCTCGACTTCCCGGTCCACGGGGCCTCCCGACTTTCGCCCAACTTCACAGCGTCTGGCTTTTCCCTCGCAGGCTGCCGGGCCCTCTGGACTTTAGTGAGGGGGACTGCAGACAGCTCACCCTTGAGCAATTTTGGGGCTCAGTGTACAGATGTAAGGTCGCTTTGTAGGGTGCTTTTGACTCCTTTCTTTTGCCTGAGCGGAGCACTGAGGACGTGCATCCACTTCAGCTGGCGGCCATTTTGGATCTCCTGGTGCAACCCATTTTACAGGATTGGTATCCCAGTGAACCTTTTGGGTAGCCAGTGGGATGTATTATTATTTTTTTTTTTGTGAGCCCAAAATTATAGCCTCTATATTGGTTTGAACTGGTTTAGGCCAGTATAGGTCCCTGTACTAAGGCTGAGTGGCAGGCCTACTGATCAATCTGTATGGTTGGTCATGTGACTCCCCAGCCCCTTTTCGCACTGCTTTTGTGCAAGGGTTTTTAGGCTTTGCCCAGACCCTGTTGCACTCTCTTGGTTTCATGTTCTGTGATGAAAAGAAAGCAGGTCTGCTGACCTGCTGGAGGAGATTCTTGCTGTTTTTGCCATTGTTAACCCTTACCATACCATACTGGCTAAGTACAGTGGTTTGGGCATATCTGGTTTTTTTTGTTTGCCTCTACCGTCCAGTCCAGGTCCCCTGAAGTTTCCCTGCATCTGCTGGGTCAGGCCCGCAATGCCAGAATCGTTTTTGGGCAATTTTACTGCTGCAATCACCAACATCTTTAAATTGCTGTGGGTTGCTGCAGAAGTTCTGGAGGTGATTGAAGTCTCAACTAGCCAGGAGCTCTTTAGTTTGGGATGTCCGAGCGAGCCACCAGCCATTGTTTCCGTTCTGGGAATGTTTGCTGCCATTTTCTTCACCCTGCTGCTGGGAGCTGTCTTACGCGCCAGATTTCTCTCTCCTTGCTTCAAGCTAGAGCTCCTCTGAAGAGTCTTTCTTTCCTCGGTCCCCCATTGGTCCATGGTTAAAGTCCTAGAGAACCAAATCCTGCAAACAACACCTTTGCAAAAGCAGTCTACTCACCAGGTTGTTTCGCACTGCTGCACTCTTGTGGACTTCCCTGGGGTTGCCAGTCGTTGCAGAATCCCAACCTGTGGGGGTCAAGAAGGCGTACCTACCCTAAAGCATTGACCCTTTAGCATTCTCCCATTCAATCCAATGGAATTGTGAACCTACCCGGAAATCTCCTAAAACTGACTGTGGGGTACTTAACCTGCCCCCACAGGTGCTCCCTTTCATGGCAAGTGTGAAAGGGCGGGCGGGCGCCCCGCTCTCGAGCTGTTCATATTCTTTATCTGTGGATCCTGTAACTGCAGCTCGCTGCGACAGTCTGCGTCTACAGTTACGCGCATGCATAGGCTCGGCTTTATCGGATCTTGTTCGTGTTAGCGCGCCTTGATTGTGGCTGCGCGTGCGAGAGTGAGTGGTGTCTCACTTCGCAGTCGTGGGGAATAGTGACTCGTTACCAGGCATGGCTAATGTATGTGGGTGACGGGCTGATGCTCACTCAGTAAATTACCTTGGTTTGACTTCTATGTGGAAGGTAAGGAATATGAACAGCTCGAGAGCGGTTCACCCGCCCGCACTGAATAAATGCACACTTGCCATGAGAGGGAGCACCTTTCCAGCAGGCACTAGACCTGTAAATCATACTGAAATTTAAGTATCAAACACGCCATTTTGTGTAAACCTAACTGCACAACATTGGGCTTTTTACAAAACCTGGCGGTGCTGTCCATCTTTAAGCGCTCGTCTGAAGAGTGTTCTTACTTTTAAATCCCTTTAATTTCACAGTTTCTGAAAGGGCTCACTAATGTGTTCCCTCCGTCACCTTTCCTGGTGCCCGGTTGGGATTTTAACCTTGTTCTTAAGTTTCTTATGGGTGCTCCGTTTGAGCCTTTACATTCTTGCCCTTTGAGGCTGTTAACTCTGAAAACTGTGTTTTTAGTTGCGGTTACTTCCGCTCGCAGAGTGAGTGACTTACAGGCACTTTCAGTTAAGCCACCCTTCACTGTATTTCACAAGGACAGGGTTGTCCTTCGAGTTCGTCCTTCTTTTCTTCCGAAGGTAGTGACGGAATTTCATTTGGCCCAGAAGATTGTTCTTCCGGCATTCTATCCTCCTCCGCATCCTGGTAAGGAAGAGGAGAGGCTCCATAGGCTTGATCCTAGGAGAGCTTTAAGCTTTTATGTTTCACGCATGTCCCGGGTCAGAGTGGACGATCAACTCTTTATTGGTTATGCTGGAAAGCGTTTGGGGCAAGCTGTAACGAAACAGACTTTGTCTCGCTGGATTATTTTGGCCATCTCGGAGTGTTACCGCTTGGCGGGTAAGGGCCCACCGGCTGGCTTGCGGGCCCATTCTACCAGGGGTATGGCGGCATCTACTGCCCTGCAGAGGGGTGTTCCTATTCGCAACATCTGTGATGCATCCACCTGGGCTTCAGTACATACATTTGTACGTCACTATTCCCTCGATTCCATCCGAGGACAGGATCTGGCCTTTGGCAAGGCGGTCCTTTGCTCTGCTATTTGATTGGCAATTCTAAATTTTGATTCTAAATTCTTTCCCTCCTCCTTGTTCTGGTACTGCTTTGGGAGTCTGTCATAGATATGGAATACGTCGGAGGACCCAATCCCCTCGAACAAGTTACTTTCTTACCTGGTAACGTTCTTTCGATGGGATGGTCCGACGACGTATTACATATCGCTTCCTCCCTGCCTTCCCCGCTGCAGAATTTATTTTGCGATTGCAGCTTACGTTCCGCAAGGCTTTGTGTCTGACTGGCAGTTGACTTATGTCACACGTTCTGGGGGAAAAAAACTACAACTGAGGCTACGGGCGTCGTGCGTCCTACTTATCACATCGGATGACGTCAGAGGAGGTCCTCGACGACGGCGCATCGAAGTCATCGACGCAGACGCTGAAAAAAGTTTCCGAAGCAGCACAGCTATGGTGATTACATGTCATAGATATAGAATACGTCATCGGACCATCCCATCGAAAGAACGTTACCAGGTAAGAAAGTAACTTGTTCTTTTCGCTTGTTCTTTGGCCATAATGCGGTTTGGCATTCTTCCTGTCTTGCCTGGTCAGGAAATCCCAAATAAGGTCATGAACTTGCCTGGGAAGGCTGCAGTTTGTGTGTATGGCTCAGGAAGAGGGGGGGGCTGTCTGGTCCACTTTCTTAGAGCCAGAAGTCTAGGTGAGGGGCATCAGTGAAACCAATAGTTGTCCCTGATTGAACAACTACTGGCTGTTTGAATGTGCAGATCTGTACCATTGGTGGGTCAGGACTTGCTTCCAGACTGCTCCTGGACCGACCGGAAGAATCTTTACACCTGGATTCTTCTGGGCACCTCTCACTTGAACCAACTGCGGGAAACCAACCCCCAGTGACCCATCCAGTCGACTGGAAAAATCTGAGTCCAGGAGTAAGAACACAAATAATTTGTTTCCCCCTGTCCTCTGTAGGAAAATATTGAGATCAAGGCTCTTTGTATCCTTCTGTTCCACTGCTTTATTGTCATCGTACCTGAGCAGTGAAACCTGAAAGAATACATTTTCACCTATCAGTAACCTTCTTGCATCTCTTCTCTTGAACAATCACCACCACAAGTACTTTACCTGCATCAGATACATTCTGGGGAGGAGCAGTGTGACTTTTGGGCACAAAGCCCCACTCTTCATAGTGTTGTACTTCTGAAGCTAGGGCATAGTTCTTGTGAATTGGTTCCATCTTACTGCATCACTTAATTATCATTTAAAAAAATGATTTGTCATTGTTTTGTTTTATTACTTGTATTGCGCACCAGACCCGAGTATTAGGGCGCATTGCATAAGATCACTCTCAGCTTAGTTACACATAAGAAATACATTTACATTATGCAGTATAGTTACACATAGTCAGATTACATTTATATATATATATGTATATGCATATATGTATATATACAGGATATTTACATACATGAGATTCCAGCTATGGGCTAAAACCGGATATTAGGCTTTAGGCTAGGAACAGGCATGTGGAATCATAGGTCGTGAGGTAGAGGTCTGTAGACAATAGCAGGTCGTCAGTAGTCTGAACTGGGATGTATACAGGGTAATGGGCCAGTTTATAGAGATGTCATGCGTCAGACTATAAGTCCGCGTCTTTAAGCCACTTTATAAGGCACAGACGGAATTCTAGGTACGAATGCTCTACTCTCATTGAATGCATTTTAAGAACCTATGGTGACTTTGTTTATTGTTGAGTGTTTAATATTTCACCTGCTTGTTTGATCCTGTGTGTTTGAGGCCTAGAATAAATACTGTATTTTCTTTTAAACATTCCTGTCTAAATGGAATTATTGTGCTTCACTGTTTGGATTCATTGTGGACCCCCGACCCCAGTCCCCCTCTCCTGAAAAAAGCCTCGCCTGTTCTTCATTAATTAATTGCAAGGGTGCCGAAGAAGGCGACTGACACACAGTTGCCATGGTTGTTGGCGTAAACTTTTATTATTTCAGAAATAAAGAGGGACCTACTAAGAGGGATTTCCCTACCTCAACTAAAAGACTATGGATTTAGTCAGGATGTCCATGTAAATCAAGAGTCCACAGTTCTGTGACAAAAGCATACTTCTGTCCCTTACACTTATAACTAAACTAATGAAGGAATGGATCTTCTTCATGCTGTAGAATGGCTCCCTTCTACTGGACAACGGATCACAGCTCCAATTGTTAGATGGGATCTTTACCTGCAGGAATGACGCCCTTCCCCAGGTCTCGAACCCTTTCCGAGGCACAAAATAAAGTTCAAGGTTGAAATGCTAAAAAGCAGTAAAGCTCTCAGTTCAAAGTTAAAAGGTAAAGTTGCAATGCAAGCATCAACATTCCTTATTGCCCATAGTTGTTTCTTCACTATTGGTTTCCTTGAGAATGTGGCCCAGCTCCAGGTATCTTTCTCTGTGTTTTTGCCCACACAATGCCAGGAGGAATGACTCCCTCCCACTGGCCTTTCTTGGCCTTAGTTTCACAGTGCACAACACCAGGGGGGAATTACTCACTCCCCCGGACCTTTCTTGATGTCACCCTTGGGTTTCTCAGAAATACCCCCGTTATGGCCCACTTGGTTCTCTGCCTTGCCAAATGTTGCCCTAAGGAAGAGGGCTCAACTCATTCTGCTGCCCTCTGTCGTCATGGGTCCCTGATCCGTATTTCTCTGTTCTTTGGTTTTGGCAGACCTGGTCACTCTCCTGCTAGGTACTGCCACGAGGAAGATGACATCTATCTGGCCCTTGCTGGTTGGCTGTTTGGTCCCAGCCCCTTCTCTCTCTCTTCTTCCTACTTCTACCAGACTTGGTTAACTCGCCTGCCGAGTACTGTGACGAGGAAGATTTCCACACTCCTTATTCTGATAGTGTCTTATTCCCATGTGGTTTCCAGCCCCCACCGGTCCCTATGCAGTTCCCTTTACCTTTGTTTTCCTTCAGGTGCCAGGCTGGTTGTTCCTGGGGTCCTTATGTCCATATCTCGGTTGCGTGGGCATCTCCGCATTCGGGTTCCATCCCCTTGCACATCTGTTGACTTGCGCGTTGACCGAAGGCTTCTTTTTGAATTCGTGTCTCCAGTTCCCCGTTTGCCAATGTCACGCTTGGACACTGGTGGGAAAAGGAGATTGCTGGCTTTCCCAAACCAGGGAGCGGACTGCTTTGTTCCTCCCTGTTCGGCTCCGCGTCTCCTTCCACCTTTCCGAGCTTCACCGTTCTCCGATCTGGTTGGCTGCTTCCCCCTTTCTCGTAGTCCTTCCTTGCTTTTTATGATTGGACAAAAACAACTAGAACGTTTGTCCCAGTTCTCATTATGGCTCTGTATGGCTCCGAACCTCCTCCTCATCTCAGTATCTGTTAAGGGAGTCCTCACCAGGTAGTCCCTACTCTTCTTTGTTTGATGAATCCTGCAGAATCCTCACAGAAACCATGCCTAAAGTGTTCTCCATGTTGTAGAACAACTAGACAGCGTATGAAGGATCGGTTTTAGGTGGAGTGCAACAGAACGGCATGAAACACACCAGCATTTCCATAGGGACCAAGGGGCGCCTCTGACACATTACAAATTCCATTTGTTTGTCACATGCATGGTTTTCTGCAGTTTTCATGGCAATTCCTTCTACGTTGACATTTTGTTTGCTCCCCAGTGGTCTTTCCCTGAGCGCAGTCGGGAACCTCTTTATTAAGGTAGACATTTAACACCAAACTCCCCTCCGGTTCCCCCATGAAATGGTGTGCTATGGCTCAGACCTTGGGGAAGGTAATTTTAAAAAAGACTTGGCAACATTTTCTAGATGTGTTTATCCAGGAATGCAACTTGTGGGTAGGTGTGCATCAATTTCGTAGCCTTAGTAAAACCCTAAGCAAGGGTGGAAAAATGCTTACTTTGTAAGAATTTTGTCTCGGGAGTTGAAATATTTAGGTGATTGGAGCGATTTTTAGCTTCTGTTTCTAGCATAGAAAAACCTTGTTGGCTTGACGCCAACACCTACCAAGATCAACATTTGATTTCCCAGGCTAGGCTTGCCCCATGCAAATATACCTTTGTAACGTTTACTCTGCGTGTTTGGGAATGTGCATGAAGGAACATTAGCAAACAACTACAAAGCGTTTAAAGCCTAATTGGTTGTTCATAATTAACAAAAAGTTATAGCTTGCATCTCGTATGGAAGTCAGATTTGCAGCATGCCATTACTCATTCGCCATTCCCTAGTGGTACGTCCTGCTTACTGGGCAAGCCCTGACACCAAGTTCTTGATCATCCAATCTTTGCATCTCCTGGTCGAACGGTATTGCCACTTGTCTGGTGGGCCTGCAGCTAGCTGTCTATATAAGCCAACTTGTGCAATGCGCTAGTACTTGCAGATAGGAGCATATCCACTGGCCATTGAGGCCAATTGGGTGCAAGCTAAGGAAGAGTAACAAAGTACTGCTGATCAGACACTGTCGAAAAGCAGCTGGGTGCTAGATTCTAGAGACATGGGTACTAGAGCAGGGAAACCAGGGGGGAATTATTTTCCGAGGTAGGGGCCTTATGGCACTTTGAATTAACCGATGTTGACACTTGTATGAGCATAGACTTCATTATTTTTAGTTGGGTAAATTTAGGATTGATGGGCTTTATTAAAGTGGTCCGGATGGGAGTGGATAAAGGTGGGGAACTGACTCTTGTGTTTTGTTGGTCCCTTCCTCACATGCAGCAAAATGGTATATTTATTTCAGCAGTAATTGTGTTCTCATAGGATGTTAAATGAGAAAACTAAGTTGATGGCAGTGTTATGGTTTTACTTGTGGTTTATCAGTCATTTCATAAGGTCCTACAACCCAAAACGTATTAATTTCACTGAATCTAGATTTTCGACTGTTTCAGCCACTTGTTGCTTTACATATTATCCCAACAGAACTGAAATCTGAGAAGCAAATTAGACACGAGACCAGAATCCACATCCTGAACCTTCTCATCACGTCTCTGGAGTTGAACCCACCAAACCTGGCACTTTATCTTCTAGGATATGAACTCAAGAAACCAGTTAGCACTACCAACCTGCAGGATCCAGGTATGAGTTATGGAAACTGTTACAGGGTTTATGCTCTATTTTGTTTAATAACACTCTTGTTATCACCTGTCCTTTCACATAACTCCATACAAATGTACAGAATTCAAGGCCCTACACTCAGTTTCTACACTTTGCACTGCACTACAGATCACCAAGACAGGCAATGCAGATCCTCAACACCAAGGACAGCAAATCAGGTTATGGAACCTAATTAGCAGAACGAATGTAAGTCCCAGAGAAATACTAGTGCTGCTACTGCATTATTTAGACATTGTTGCATTTGAAGACCCCTTTTTTCTTTCATTTTTACTTTGGGCTATTAGGTGGTGCTGAAATCACTACCTTTTAGCCGAAACTATTGTCATTAAAATAAGAGCTTAAAATATGGGCTTTTAATGAGGGTCTGTAATGCTTTTCCAATGAAGATGTTATTTGAGGAGGGATACACAGTTGTTCGGGTTATTGAATCCACCCCCCATTGCCTCCCCCTAGCCACGCTAATCCCTATGGCTAAACACACCCATTCCTGCCCATCTGACATTTTTGAGCTCTTTGCGCTCTTCAATGGAGGCAGCCATCTTTGTTGACTGTCTCGAAGGAAGCATTTAGGAAACAAGCCAAAACCAGCGGCCATCTTTGAATGGGAAAGATACCATGGGTCTTCCAAATAAAATGATACTTTGTTTAAAATAACTAAATTAATTTGCATTTTGGGACTGGTATATGTAATTTACATTCTATTAAAGCCAGCTGAGCCTTTGAGACTGTGCCTTAACTTTTGCGGTTCACAAGTTTTAATGACATTTGAGGTTCCAGAGCATGCATTAATAAACTGTTTTGTCTATTTCTATGTTTATGAAACCAGTTTGATAAATGAACACTCAAAAATTGACAGTAACTTTGAACCCGGAATAAAACATTTCACGGAGTGGGGGTATTGGAACAAAGATCTAAATTGCCTATGTGAGTGACAAAGAAAGTAACAGAAAATGTACAACAACAAAATGGGGGTTAAGTGAAGGAGCAGAGGTATTGCAAATTCCCATGGGAGGCTGGGGGCGCACAGTCATTTGACATGACCACCCCTCATCCTTGAAGAGACTCTTGTGTATTAGCCTTCGGTCCTCCGTTGGTTGTTATAGTGGTGTGCATAGGTTGCTGGGATTTGTAGTCATCCTTTGGTCGTGTGGCTGATGATGGCCCTGTGGTAAACACTTAGACTTGGTTTCCCAATCGCCCCTTCTGTGGGAGGCAGAGCACTTGTGTCTGGCATGCAGAGCTAGAAGGTACTGTCTTGTATGTTGTGACAATCTAGTTTGTGATTTTTGGAGTAATCGGGAGACCCAGAGAAGAGCAATCGGAAACCAAGCTGCTTGGTGAATGCATGTTTAGAGGATGGGCGTGGGCCTAGTGGTACAAGAGAACACCTGACAATTGAATCATATACTATACAATACCTCCCAAAGACCAATTCTTTACTGCACCCACTCCCATCAACACTCCTTCACCATCATCAACAATCACCATTCAGGCTTCGATAACACCTGACCGTCTCCCCAAAGATCATGAACTATCTTCCAAAGATCCCCATGACCAGTCAACTGTTACTTACTCAAAGGCCTCTGCGACCTTCCCTTAAAGACAACTTGCTCAAAAACACCAAAGCCACTTCATTCGCTCCAATCTAGCGACCATCCCAATGCCCCTCCCCTCCAACTACCACACAAGCACCCATCTTAGTAGTGGTGGAGCAAGCTTTGGTGACAGAGGGGGCTAGGGGAATCGTTCAGCAATAGAAACAGGAACTTGTATTTCGTTCAATATTGAACTTCAATGTTTACAACTATGGCTTGGCATCCTTCTGGTGCACATACGGTTTGTAATAAGTGTATATGGAAATTAAGTATGCTGCAGTTTCTATTCCCTACACCTGTTAAAATATTGAACAACATTGAATAAGTGCTTCTTTTTTGCCCTGAAAATAGCCTTACCTTTGTTACTCTGCAGCCACTCAAACTTAAAACATTGTAAAACTAGAAACCGTATCCGTTTATCGACCAGTATTCAGTTGAGGCATATGCATGAGCATGAATTGCAAAGTTATGACTGAATACAATCAATCCTAAGTCTATTTTGAAAGTAAACCATATGCCTTTCTTTTAATAAAATTTATTTCATTACAAAGTAGAAAATATGACTCCACTTATTTGAACTTCACATGTTGATGCCTGTTAATTTCTCATTCTTTTACCTTTTTAAAACAGTGCTATACAGCTTTTCTGCAAGTATTAGAATGATTTTTGTCTGGGTTTGCTATAGCATGTGTTTGGGCAATGGAAAACATACAGCATTGCAAGATCCCTACTTCAAACTTTACCTTCAGTGGGGGGTAGGATATGTGAGCAATGAAAGTGATGCTTCCAAATCTACTCCGGCATTTTAAAAGTAAACATTACTGCACACCCTATGCTGCACAGGAGTCACCAATCACCATCTGTGTTCAAAAGAGCTTGAAGCTTGTCCTTTCTCTCACAGGCCATGAAATGCATGGTCCACTTCCGTTTGTGGCAGGATTCCGTTTTTCTCTAGCAGATGGTAGAAGTGGTGAGAAGGTTGGATGGAAAAGCAGGAGATAATCTTTCCATGTCATTTCATCGAGGGATTTATTTTTGTGCATTTTTTTTTTACCGCTGATTTTTTAAACCGAAATGTCATTGAATTTTCATTTTTTTATTTTGGGGGAGAGGGGGGTCCCCCAAACAGCACATCCCCTTTAATTTTATATGTTCCCAAACACACACACCCCATATATATATTTTTCTAACCACCCCACCCCCCCCAAAAAAATGCTGATGGTTTTTTTCGTTAAAAAATCTGCGGTAAAAAAACAGCGAAAAAACATCCCACGATGAAAGGACATCATACTGAGACAATGTAGCAAGTGTGTATTAACCGTGTGGATGGGGCAACATAACAGCAATGGCATTATTGCTCAAGACAGAATTGATTACTTGAAGTTGCAGGCACTTCCGTTTTGGTGAATTTTGTTGCATCTCTGCGGATTGTGCGAGTACCGTATGTTTGAGACGAATCAAGGAATGTAGGTGTTTGGTTATTTGCCTGCCCATTGACTGACCATGTGTTCTAGGTAACTAGGCATTTCACAGTCACTGTTATTAGATGCCCACAAAATCCCAAACTGCTGGCATTGACAATGCTTGTGTAAACCAGCATTTCATGTGGGTGCGTGTGTAAATGGGATCTGGTTTCATGCTTTGTCGTTAAAAGTTCTCTCCCGCTTCCCGTAGCGGTGGCCAGCGTGAGAAGTCCCAGGGGACTTGGTATGCTCCGCCAACAGGGGGAGTGAGCGTGTATCTGAGGTGTTTTGACCTTGATTCCTTTCAGGAGGACCCCGCAGTTCTGCAACTGGTGGGCAGGACGGTTTTTGATAAAAGGTGGTCCGTTCTGTCAAAGAGAGGAGTAGGTCCCAGGGAACAAGAGGGCAGCCACGCTCTCGGTTTGCCTGAAAAGTCATGTCCACTGAGACTCTCCTTGCTTCGGGCTGGCCTGTTTCTCTCCCCAACCCTGTGTCGAGTGTGTCTGCCCGGAGCCGAGGAAGTACGTTTGGGCGGTGCATTCCCTACTGCCGGCGTTGCTCTGCAAAGTCAGGGCTGGGGAGCTCTCAAGCTAATCCTTGTGTGCTGGCTTCGAGGTAGGAGGGATAAAGTGAGTGGAAGGAACGTACAATCTCGAACTGTAAGGTGGTATACTTTTCGCCTGTGTCGCACAGACGTGCTTGTTAAAGTTTACAATTTCTGTCAAAGTGAGGGGGAGAAACATGCATTGTGTCTTGCTTGGATTCACATGCTCATGAATATTCCCCGTCGTCAGGCTGGGAATCCTTGGTAAAAGAAAAGACAGGTTCAGTTTTGTTTCTGAACGGTCTTTCTCCTATAAATCAACCACTGAGCTCTGGGGCATACTGCCCCCAGCCAATGACTTCCTCCTACTTAAGCACCTCCTCTGGTAGCCATCTTCAGATTTTTACCACGCATTCAAGTTTTGGGAGTCGTCGCATTTCGCTCTTTGAGCTTTCCATGTTTTTTCTTGTTTTTTGATAAGAAAACTGTGTTTTCGGTTCAATAGATCCCTTGTGCTCCATCGCTTATCCTTCCGATTAACAGGGATCCGTTTTTCTGCATCTTTGATCACCCCTCAAGGGCAGAAATCGAGTGTTTCTTCTTGGAAGCTTCCAAAAGTCTTCAGGCCTAAACCGTGCCAGATCATTTCGGAGGAGTAGGACAGAACCTTCCTTTTCAAGCTGTTCACCAACTGCGGTTTACAGAATTATTTTTTGGATGACAAGCATTCCCAGTGCCTGTATTGTCTTCACCCAATGCATAAAGAAGTGAGCTCTGCCGTGGTTTCACCAAGCGCACAATGAAGGATCGACATGTCCGGTTGGCGGCGTGGCTCAAGACCAGGGCCTCTACCCCGGGTGATTCACAGGGGAATGCCTCTTCCGTATCCAGCCAACCTGAGCGTGCTTCTAAGTCCTTTGCGGACACTCCATCCGTGGGGGCCCAACACAAGGCCAAGCACTGCGAGTCCGCTTCCGTCGCGGTCACCGCGCAAGTGGGTTCCATGACGGTCAGGGCGCGTTCATCGTGTCAGTCTGCCTTGATCTCCAGCCACTGCTCCAGCTCTTCGTCCAAGAGAAAGTCAGCTACCCCGGGGAAGCTGCGGGAGATCCTGGAGAAGGCCAAGCAGAAGCAGAAGGAGAAGGCCAAACAGGACAAGGTGTCTGAGCTGCCCATGAAGAAGGCCAAGGACCTGCCCATGAAGGCCCAGGTGATCCAGGCCAAATCGTCGTCCTCTATCAAGTTGGTGGTGGCCTCCCTTTCAAAAGCAAAAAAGGGGCAGACCCAGTACAGGGTGCACCAGTGGCGGCCAGAGTGACTTTCTTCCAGGCGGGAGGCTTCGTCCAATCCACTAGAAAAGACTACAGAGAAGAGGATGCCAGATTTTAGCCCACGACCGACCCCCTCAGAACCCGAAGAGGGGGAGGAGACAACTCCAAGGAACGGACATTCTTACGTTCGACGAGGAGGATATACTTTCCGTCCACTCCATCCATGCTGGGGACGACGACTATGGGAACATGTGGGAGACGCCTGCTGGAGGCGGCGGCGTCGACACAGTCAATGGGGATGACAATATGGGTGCTGGACCCAGCGACCCTGCCCCCCCAAGTGCCTTCTAGGGACAGATTGCAGGATATCCTCTCGACCCTCCACACGCTGATTTCGGAGATTCAGAGGAGGTTGGTGACAGCACCACCACCGGGGCAACCACCGGTGAAAAAGAGGAGACGACATCCTACACCTCCATTCCAACTGTCGTTGCCCTCCCCCCTATGGGGACAGTGACAGACACGGCGACACCGGATTTGGACGACACAGGAATGGGAGATCCTGCATAACCGGCACCGAGAGCTTCTCCATGGTATGAAGTGGGGATCCTTCATGATCACCTGGGCATCAGAGCTTTTCCAGCTCACCCCGGAGGTCAAAAGGGAGGGCTTCCTGTACCAAGGCCGGAAGGCTAAGAGGTAGACTATCCTGACGGTACCGCTCCTGGACGTCATCTGGGATGAGGGGCTGGCTCTGCTGAGGAACCCCCTCCTCAGCCCCAGCGAAGAGAGACTAGCTTGAAAATAAGTACTGGGTGCCGGAATCTGCGCCCAAATGTCTGCGGTCTCATGTGTCGCCGGACTCTGTGGTCTCGGCTGCCACCAGGAAGAAGTAGAGTTTGTCGTCTTCATCTGCACCCCCGGACAAGAAGGGGAAGAAATTGAATTCCATGGGTAGAAAGGTAATCTACTCAGCGGCGACAACGGTCAAGGTTGCCAATGCCTTAGCGATCATGGCCAGATACAACAAGGAGCTTTGGTACAAAAGGGCTCCGCTCCTGGATTTCCTTCTCGATGACAACCGGGTCGAGACTTTGGAGATCCTCCAGGAAGGCGAGGTGGCGTCAGACCACGCCATCACAGTGGCCCTGGACATTGCGGACACTGGTTTCAACCAGAAGGGCAACAGGGTTTGCCTTCGCTGTCGTGGCTAGCTCAAGGCCAGCAAATTAAGGCTAGAGGTCCAGACGAGGGTCCTGGACATGCCGTTCGATGGAGACAACCTGTTCGGGAAGGCCATCAGCCGTTCTTCAACCCAGGAAGCCAACAGGGGTCGCTCCAAGGCCTTCAGAGGTGTTGTCGTCAAGGACCCCTAGGCAGTACACCGGCTTCCAAGTAAGATTGAACCGGCCAGGACGTCGGGCCCCCACCCATGCACCCAAAGGGGAGGCCGGCTGGCGCTCTTAGTCAGCGGGTGGGAGAACATCTCCACCCATCAATGGGTGCTGGACGCTCTCTCCCACGGACACACTTTGGAATTTCAACGGAAGTGGCCGCGAATACCACCAGTGGTCCGACAGGGACCCATCCCTCAGCTGCTGCTGGAGGTTTAGGCCATGTTAAGAAAAGGGCAGATGAGCTGTTTCCACGGCCGACTCTGGGGTTCCGGAGTTTACTCAAGATACTTTCTCGTAAGAAAGAAGACTGAGGACTGGCCCATTCTTGACCTACGACAACTCAATACATAAAGTCCAAGAAGTTCAGGAAGATCATGCTGTAGCACGTGCTTGGCCAGCTGGAGGAGGGTGACTGTCTGTCGTTGGATCTAGAGTACGTGTGCTTCCACGTCCCCATCCACGAAAAGCATCGCAAGTTCCTGCGCTTCGTCGTCCAAGGGAAGGATTACCAGTTCAAGGATCTTCCCTTTGGACTAAAGTCGGCGCCCACAGCCTTCACCAAGTGCCTTGCACCGGTGGCGGCCCATCTACAACTACAAGGGATTCATTTGTATCTTTACCTGGACAACTGGCTCATCAGGGCCAAGTTAAAGGACATTGCTGTCGATCACACGGCAAAGATGTCTGGCTGCTGTCGGACCTGGGGTTCTCTGTGAATTATGCAAAGTCCTGCTACACTCCATCGCAGGATGCACTGTTCCTGGCATCCAGGCTCAACACGGTGTCCTGCCGTACGTCTCCGTCGGAGGAGAGAGGATAGCAGCCTCTTGGGCAATGTGCAACGGCTGTTAACACTGAGGATCGCCACGGTGAGGACCATCAAGTCGCTGCTCGGCATGATGTCATGCATATACCTAATTCGGCTCTGCAGATTGAGGATGCGTCCACTCCAGGAGTTCCTCGCCGCCCGCTGGGTTCAGGTGTCCGGAGGCTTCCAGGACAGGATTGTGCTCGACAAGGAGTTCTGTCGGGAGATAAAGTGGTGGGGCGTGCGCTTGGACGTCGCCGGAGGCACAGACTTTCAGAGCCCCCCGTACGAGGAGATGCTCGCAATGGAAGGTTGGGGAATCCACACCGGACCTCTTCACGCCAGAGGCCTGTGGCTGCCGGAAGCGAAGACCCTGCACATCAGTGTACTGGAACTACGGGTGGTATTTTGGGTCCTCAGGTCATTTCTACCATCCCTCAAGGGCAAAGTGGTGAGGGTCTTCACAGACAATACCACCACAATGTTTTACATCCGGAAGCAAGGGGAGCACCAGGTCCCCAGCACTCTACAGGGAGGTGCAGGATTTTGTGGCACTGTGCCATCGCTCATTCCGTTTCACCTTGCAGGAGTAAAGAACACCATTTTCGACTCTCTGCAGAGAGCTGTGCTCTTGTCACAAGTGGGAGCTTCGGCAGGATCAAGTGGACAACCTTTTCCTCAAATGGTGCAGTTCCCAGATCGATCTGTTTGCGACGGCGACGAACAGCAAGTGCTGGACATTCGCCAGCAGGTTCCCGCAACCGGGGAGGATGGGGGACGCATTGTCCTTCACTTGGGAAGGCCTGTTTCTGTACGCGTTCCCGCCATTGCCGCTGCTACTTACAGCCATCAGTCCACTCGGCTGGTACCAGTGTAGTATGATCCTCGTTGCACCAGCGTGGCCGAAGCAGATCTGGTGGTTCCCGGACATTCTCAGCATGTCAGCGTCCCCTTCAATCAAACTTTCCTGATGGTGAAGACTCTGGTCCCGGCGTGGGAACTCAATGTGGTGCTGACCAGGCTCATGTGGGCCCCCATTCGAGCCTATGCATTCAGCTCCTCTCAAGATTCTGTCGTGGAAGACCGCTTTTCTCGTGGCCATCACCTCTGCAAGTAGAGTAGGTGAGATCCAGGCCCTGTCCTGCAAGCATCCTTACTTGACATTCGACGAGCAGAGGGTAGTGCTGCGGACGCACCCCTCCTTCATCCCCAAGATTTCGTCGGAATTTCATCTCAACGAGCCGTTGGCGTTACCTGTTTTTTTTTTTTTTTTTTTATGCCTTCTTCGCTGGCTGAGAGAACTTTGCATTCGCTGGATATGGATTGAGCGCTGAAGTTTTATGTGGCCCGCACAAAGAGTTTCTGGAAAACTTTTCAGGTTTTTGTGAACTTTGGTCCTATGAACCATGGGAAGGCCCTTTCCAAGGCTTCCATTTCCAGGTGGCTCTCCGGCTGCATCACTCACTGTCGCCAGTTGGCAAACCGACCGCTGCCTGGCCATCCGAGAGCCCATTCCACCAGAGCGATTGCAGCTACAACGGTGTTCCTGTCTGGTGTGCCCCTGCTGGACATTTGCAGGGTTGCTACGTAGAGGTCGATGCATACCTTTAGAAAATTCTACTGCATCGGCAGGGATTCCAGGGAGGAGTCCAGAGTCGGCCAAGCAGTGCTGCACAACCTGTTCGCTTGAAGGTCAGCCTGGTGAGGAGGTAAGAGATTGCTTCTGTTGTGCCTTGCCACCTCCTGTGGTTGTGCAGTTATGTACTGCTGTGTATTCTTTATTCATGAGCATGGATTCACAGGCGAACTATGCGCCTGCCCCTCTGCGGCTCTTCTCTTGGTCCTACTGCCACTTTACGTGCTACCAAATCTGAAGATGGCTGCCAGTGGAGGGGCTTGGGTAGAGAGCAGTCATTGGCTGGTTGTACTGTATGACCCAGAGCTCAGTGATTGGTTTATAGGAGAAAGACAGTTTAGAAACGAAACTGAAACAGTTTTTTCTTTTACCGAGGATTCCCAGCCTGACAAAGGGGAATATTCATGAGCATGTGAATCCATGCCAGACCCATGCTGGAGAACAGTTACAGGTAAGTAACTTGTTCCTTCTCGAACTGCAAGGCAGTATACTGTTCGCCTGTGTCGCACAGACGTGCTTGGTTAAGTGTACAAGTTCTGTCAAAGTGAGAAGAGGACTAACCTGACTGGGTGCCTTGGTCCCTCAATACGTGCTGAGGGAGACGTTAATTCAGTCTCACTGAACGAGGTTCCCACAGGGGTAGTCCAGGTTGAAGAGACCTATGGGATATGTTGTCTAATAAATAAAAAGGATTACAGGAGAAAAGAAGAAGAAACTAAACTAGACTAGAAGAAAACCCACAAGTAAGGGAACATGAGGGGAGCGGTCACAGACCTGTTCCCAAGTCCCTCCCCCACAGTATTTTCTCAGAGGCGGGCACGCATCGGATGTTTTGGTGGTATGACCACTGCGGTGTAGTGTTTACGTTCCCCCTTCAAAGGAAAGGTTGATCAAGTGTTCACGGAGGAAGGGAGTGAGATACAGAGCAAACCAAGTATCAATGTTTAATTATTTATTTGCCGAAGGTGAGCTGACTCACTCCCAGGTGACCCAATTTATGATATTCACTTATTTATTTACCACATGTGAACCGACTGGCTTACCAGTGGTCCAAGTGCTAATATTTAATTATTTATATAGCGGAGATGAATTGACTTGCTCCCTGGTGACCCATGCTATGGTATTCAACTATTTATTTACCAAATGTGAACTGACTCTCTAACTAATGACTGTTGATGTTATGATGTTACACCACAGTTTTAATTGCACCAGGTCTGTCTTATAAAGAAGGCTACCAAGCTGTTCAAATGAGAAGTCTGTGACTGTTCATTTAACCAGGGTGCACACTAATCAAAGTTAGCCTCTAGGGCTAACTTGCCCATAGAAGAGGGCCTTCACTCCCACAGAACCTACTGCTCACTCTGAGGACTGACCATGGTCGTCATAAGAGAGCCTACGCATCGCACCCTGGGTTGACGTTTTGCACATGTGTGCTGTAAGGTGTGTTGCTGCGCACCCCCCTTGTCAGATACCTTAGGGAGAAACACTGTACACTTGTTTTAAATGAGATGGCTCATCTTCACACATACTTGGCGGACAGCAGACTTCCAGCATTCTGAAAAAGCACAGTGTGTTTTGTGCTTTCGAGGGATAAGTAAGTGAACCTCAGACATTTTGCAACCTATATAGAACAAATTACCTCAAGTTTTATCAACTAAGCAAGAATGTGGGAGCCCCTCTACTGAGAATGAACATGGGTCAGATGCCCAGTTCTATAAAATATAGAACATAATTGGATGGAATTGTTGAACTCAGCATTGTTCCCTGTGTACTGAAGAGCGAATATATATATTTGTTTTGGTGTAGTGTAGATGTACTTCTTTAAGCAGGAAGAGTTTGGCATTGTTGAGGCAGAATGTAATGTTTGAGCTTATGGGTCACTAACCTTTTGGGTCTCTGTGAAGAGGATCCCAGCTTGGCATTTGGTTCCGGCAGTGCATTGGTCTTAAGTGCCAGAGAACCCCCTATGGTCCAGGATGGCAGCGCTAGATAAGGTATATGGGGTATCCACTGTGTCCTGCTCGCTTAGCAGGAGACTGCAACAAGAAAACTGCTCATCTTACAATCCCCCTGTTTACCGGACCAACCCACCCAAGTTGCCAAAGCTACTTTGACTGCTTGTGAACCGAAAACCTTTAGAGATTTTAGATTTATTTATTTACACGTTAAGCTAGTTTAGCCTTTTGTGACAACACTATAGAATGAAGTGCAAACCATATATGTTAAAATTCAAGATAAATAAAATCTAAAAACTGCACGGCACAATAAAATAAGATACAATAATATACTAGTTTCTTGAACATACACTGAAAGCCACAATGTTGTGCATTACATTTGAATAAAATACGGCAAAGGTCTCACCTAAAACAAGATGCTTCAATTTGCTAAGAATAAGCGCTACCATCTCCATTTAGAAGAATAAGCAGGTCCCAGGAAAGTGTGTGAGGGGCCAGTAATGTGAGACTCGCAACTGTTTAGTTTTCTCAGGATTTGAGTTTTTATATTTTACATAATTCTAAAATCATAAGTAAACCTACTTTGCCAGGGGATTCCCTACCTATTCTAGGATCTATGGGAAAACCTCCTTGCATTAACAAAACTAACCCTCACACTAAACAACATAAACATTGAAAGCAACATGAAAACAACAAAAATAAAAGGTTAACAAACATCTAGTTCTTGAATGACTTCCAGTGGTCCTGGGCAGATCCTGCCCTCCAAAAATGTTTCAAAGTCAATTTCCTCCAAGGAACAAAAGTCTTAACTAAAGTCTTGAAAAGGTCCAAAGAAACAAAGGTTCACACACACAAAAATCCACTGACACTTGTCTCTTTTTTGCTTGATGAAAATATTGTCCTTTTTCAGTTTCACAAAGAAATAACAGCACCAATGGGGTTTCCTGGATGTCTTCCTTCCAGGATAGAATAGGGAAGGTTGAAGTTAAAAGTACCCCTTCTGCTTGCATCAACTTCTCTACTTTTAACTGTCTTTTATACAAAGTTTGTAAGGGGGCTTCTACTTAGAAAACTGTGAGAGCATGCTCCCTTTCCCCACAGTTGGCGTCTGCTTCTGCTTCTTCCAATTCTGACAAGAATATAGACAACCACAGTTCTATTGCTAATACTTCAACTTCTGAATTAAACAGGTTTGATGCTACAACTGTAACTTCGACATTAGGCAACTTCAACAAGACTTCTTCGCCCTTTACAGATTGGCAAGGCGCTGTACTCCATTGTATGGCAAGAAACGGCAGCCTTTTTTTCTGTCTTGCAGTTACCACAAAATCTGCTTCTAGCTATCAGACCACTCCTCCTTTCAGATAGTTTCAGCCATGCAGACTTTAAAACAGCTCCTTTTGGCAAGTAGCCAGCTTCATATAGACGTTCCTCCAATAGACACCCCAACGCTGGTGTGCCACTCTTTCTGCTTTGGATGATCTTGTCACATTTAATTTGGAGGAATCTTGAGTAACCATAAAGTCAACAACTTAAGAACACTGGTGTATAGTTCTTGATTAAGAGTCACTTTTATAGAGTTCATTTTATGGGTTAGGGTATTACTTGTTCTTGCTTCTGCTTCAACAACTTCTACGCCTTTTGCTTCAGCCTTCAATACGTTGCAAGATGTGGACAACTTACTGAAAACAAAATTAAGAAATCTTGGCTCGCGCGCGGTCCCTTTCAACCTTGCTTGCAACACTTCGGCAAAGTCGTTTCTACTTCAATAAAGCTACCGGCAAAGTTCTCCATGTTAACAGGAGCCATGCGACTACCCAGTAAGGTATTCCTAATATATGGGAATCGAAAGGCTTTCACTACCTTCGAGCATTTTACATAAGTGCGTATTGTATTTCTCTTCTGAAAGGCTTCCCACTTCTAACTTCTACTCGCTTAGATGTATGTGCAATTATCATTAAAGCTGGTTACTGTTACCAGCAAGGTATTTCTGTTTTTCAGGAGTACAGAGCTTCCATTTCCGACTCCAATTACTGCTGCAGGCTGCTGCTTGCCGGCTTGGGTTCTTCTACTGCTACAGGCACTCTTGGGATCCACACCCCTCTGTTGCGGGAGAGTCTCATGCTCTCCAATTTCTCTCGGCTTGCTTCTGCACACGGGCCTTGGGAGAATGCACAAATTCAGCTCTGCATTCACAGCAATTTAGGCGCTTGGAAAGATTGCCTTTTGCTCCCAGTCCCTTCCAATGCTGCCGCATCTAAATAGGGTTTATGAGCACAGGACCAACTCTGCCTCTCAGGTGGGCGAATTGGTTTCAGTTACAGGCCTTTAGGACTAAGTGCCTGACCTTGTCAAGAGCCATTAGGCTTGCCTGTCTTGGACTCATGCTTACATCTTCAGCCGTCTCAGTCACAGTCCCTGAGGGATTCTGGGACTTGCAGTTTAGTTCTTGCGAACATTTGATTTCTCTAGTGTTAGGCAGAATCCTGTGCAGTTCCCTTAGGGAGCACTACAGAAGATTAAGACTACAGGTATGAGCAATAAATCCCCTTTGGTATCCGTCTGTACCACAAAGATTTAGTTGGTAGCTGTGGCTAAGCAGTCAGACTTATCTCAAGAGGGAGATGAGCAGTATTCAGGGTTTACACAATAAGACCATAATACTATGGTACAAGGAAACACTGACCAAAGCTTTGTATTAAAAAGAATACATATATTTATTTTACACACTTCTAAATTAACACATTAATCACAATTATTAAAGCAAGTTAAAATTAGTCAAGAAAGGTATACACAACTCCCTAGTTTAAATTGTAGACAAGTTTGTGCAAGAGTGAAAACTGAGCAAAATGGCACAGTGAAAACCAAACACAAATGGCACTCTAGTAATTTCTCACAAGTAAGGGAAAGCACAAGTTATGCAGGAATATATTCTTATTAACAAAAGAGGGGTTCTGGGGGTCCTGGGAGTCCCTCTGCCAGACATTAGTCCTGGTTGCGACAGACTTAGCCAGAGGCTTACCCAGAGTCTTTAGCTCACTATCTTTCACAGAGAAGATCTATTCCAAACATATCAGTCTTTGTCCTGCCCTGGGGCAGTCCAGCACCGAAATGCTAGGCAATTCTCCTCTGAACAAGAGTACCAACAGCATCCCCAGACACATGTTTCGGTCTGGTTGGACCTCATCAGTAGGGAGGAGCTGTGCCTCTCTAAGAATAGTGAGCAAGGGGTCCACGTCTGGATTCCCCTAGTAACTTTGGGTGAGACCAGGACACAGACTGACATGTTTGGGATATTTCTTCTCTGTGAAAGATAGTGAGCTAAAGACTTTGGGTAAGTCTCTCATAACCCACACTTATGTCTGGCAGAGAGACTCCCAGGACCCCCCTTGTCAATTTGGAATATATTCTTAGACACTTTACCAACACTTCCCATAAGTTTGTGAAAAAGTTTAGGCAAGGCACTACTTTAGCATGTATAATACTTAAATGAAAACTGAGCAAAATGGCACTTCACAGGTTTTAAAAGAGGGAAGAAGAAGGTGGTTACAAGAAGTGGGTGCACCAACACAGTTCTAGTTGAGAAGCAATCTAGAGAAGGTAGTTCTAACAAATTCAATCAGAGTCAATAGGCCTGTGCCAGAGTCAGTGGTACATGGCAAAGAGCCCAGGAGAAAAATGTTCTTGTAGCTGCAGTCAAGTCTTTGTTAAACGATTTGAAAAGGTGGATGCAGAAGGTGAAAGTCAATGTTAGAGGATAGGGGCGGCCAACCCAACAGGTAAGTAAAGGATTTAAAACACCTTTAGGACTACCACGTGGAAAGGAAGGCCTGGCGGAACAAAGTACCTTGAAATGTAGAAGAGGCTCCTGCGGTGGCGGTTGTTCCTGACAGTTCCTGCAGTTTGGGAGATCCAGCAGAGGAAGAGTGGCTCTCGTCGTGGAGGAAGGTTCGAGTTACTGCACTGCCCAGGGATGAAACCAGCCGCGGTGCTGCCCAATGAATAAAAGGTACGCTCCTTTAAATCGCAGTCCGGGTGGACTGGTGCCTGGCTATCCGATCTCCAAGTACAGGGTACTGGCAATTCGACCAAGGCAGGTCCAGGAAGGCGATTGGCAAACTGGTTGGCCCCACCAGCTCAAGGGAAGAAGGCTCTTGCAGATGAAGATCTTCTCTCGTCGTGTGGAGAAAAGTGGTGAGACACTGCAGCAGGGCTTCACCGGTGGTTCAGTTGTTGCAGATGTCTTTGGCTTCTCTCGTCTTCGGCTTCTTAGTTCCAGTGGCGACGTCTTGCTCTTCCAATCCTCAGGACCCTGCTTTCATGCAAAAAGATCCCCATTCATACAGCCTAGCTGTCACTCACACAGTGGAGTGGTCATCCTGGCGGGAGACCCTCCAGCCTATCAGGGCAGAGTGCGACATGGGTTGCTGAGGCAACCCTGTCCAGGGGTCCTACTCCCCCCTCCCACACAATGGATCCACCCTAGACTCAGTGGCGCCGAAAGGATGGCTCTTGGCAGAATCCCACAAAAAGGACGAACAAAGGATTCCCGACCTGGGTTAGGAGTTTAGAGAAAAACACGAGAAAGAATTTATATAAAAGTTCTGGCAAATGAAACCTACCGGAGTAAAGTTAATATAAAAATAAACGGGCGGTATGTTAGAGGCTGTCAGTAAATGTGGTAGCCTCGAACAATGGGAAAATCCCATAGGGAAATATTCACGGTCGAAATATTTTTTGTAGTAACCACTGCCACCAGCCAGAAACTTTTGAGAGTGGGACTGTACGGTACCCTCTCGAAAATGAACATAAGGGAAACACTATTAACCCTTGCCAGTACCTCCATAGTAAGATGGGTTGTACTAGTTTTGTTCATAAAGATTGACTAGTAAAGTCAATGGGGATTTTACATGCCCTGGGAGACAGTAGTCAGTCCCAGGGTATGGTGGCTATGTTTGGGGGTCGCTACGACACCCCTGTGTCACTGCACGGAGGGTGCTGTGTAACACGTGGATAGAGATGGTTCCTATGGAGGTGAGATAAACCCCATAGACATTAAACACAATAAATAGCATTGAACACACAGAGTGGGAAAAAGAGTCACACTCTTAGCAGGAGAAAAAAACAACCCTTCAAATCCAGCAAAGTTGCTGGGGGACTCTATAGGTAAGGGAAATTAGCCATAGGATGAGAATTCTCCCTAACATCTAGCTCTTTAAAAGGTTTTAAGATGGAATTTCTTCCCACGATATTAAGAGAGGAATTACAATATTCAGCCCTTTGAGAGACGGAAGGGTTGGAAAGATCACATGTTCACTCTTCCTGCTGGCATACCCTGATATTGTGGGGGATATCGGAACTTGGCGGAATAAAAGATTGGTTCTTTGAGTGCAACAGTATTTCTTGACATTAAAGGATCATATGGTGGACATGTAAAGAGGAAATGCTACAAATGTTCAACCTCCTCCTTGCATCATTTGCACTTTGCACTAAGTAACACTGTTCTATTTCTTCAGATTGTTCAGAGATCCGCAAACCTGACATTGGGTCCACATACTGTGGAGAGCCTGAATGCTATTATGAAGACCATAAATGTCTGTCCATGGTCTCCCAATGGCATGGGGAGAGGTTTCAGAGTCCCAGAGAGTTTTTTTGCATGGGCACACTTAACCATTTAACTCAGTGCTTCTGCACTTCTTATAGACTTTCTCACAAGGCAGACCCACACAATACACAAGAATACACTTGGAGCTGCTTAAGGGATGGAATGTTCAAGGTTAATGTGTCCTGCTTAATGGATGGAATGTTCAAGGTTAATGCATCTGAAGTGCTATGTCCATAATAAAAGCCTTTTGGTGTTAAATGGATGTTCTTGTTTACTTTTGTTCATGAGCCTAGCGCCAAAGGCGCCAGGACAGTGTCCACCCAGGTCTCATGTGCATTCGACCCCTGCATGCCTGTGCCCTGACTTCATGACCATGACACCTGGGCGGGAAAAGGGGCAAGAAGCTACTGAAGAGTGCCAAGGGACCAATTGTACTTGTCCCAGTGTAAGTAAATGTTGGAAAGCTAGTGAACTTTACCAACTGACCCCTCACACTCGTATAAGGCAAGTTTGGAAAGAGGAGAAAACGCGTAGAAGATAGTTATACCTGGTTAAAGCTAAAATAAAGTTGGTGAGAAAGAAAGGAGTGGAAAGGTGCCAATCGTCCCTGTATAACAGAAGAACTATTTGTGAAACTAAACGAACAGGCCAGGGGAGGACACTGGGCACAGCAGAAGTTGTAAAACAGAGACATTGTTAGACTTGGAGGAAAGGAAAGCCCAGAGTCTTTGGTCAAGGAACTGTACCAATAGTAGAAAAGGGGAAGCCCCAAAGTGACAAGAGGGCCCTTTGAAGAACTAAAGGAACTTATTCAGGATATCGCTCGAAGCCATCCCAAGAGACTTGTCCAGGCTATAGAAGCCTGTCCCGGAGAATGGAGTCATTTTCCTGGACTCCTTTCTTTCTTCTGACCCTTTTTGTATAGTGTAGGAACAGTATTAGGGTAGTTTTGGACGGAGGACAGAACATTACTTTAGATAATCTCACTGACTAAGAGCACCCTTGTTAGTTTCATGTTAGGTGGGCCAAACACCATACTGTTTGGGATAGATAGGCCTTCTTACATATTTAAATACATCTATTTGTGAAAATGGCACCAGTTACTCTGTCTTTTTCTGACCTACCATATATGGAGTCAGGAGTGGGATTGTGCCGAACTGACAAAAGTTGGGGTACCCTGAAATGTAGTAATCTTCTAGAGCATCAGCCCCTACCATATCTACTTGAGTCAATCGGTTTTGACCTCCATAGCAGGACTGAGGTCACCATTGAAGTAGGAGACACCAGTTAGCCCCCACATGACTCATTCTGTCACTTCCCCAAGGGACTTATGTAAGACTTGCTTCTAAGTCAGGCTTGGCATGGAAATACGGTCTTGATGTCATGGCCAGTGTCGTAGACCCTGATTATAGAGATGATGTAAAAATACTAATACATAGTCATGGGAAACAGGACTATCCTGTAAAAGTAGAAGACAAGACT
This sequence comes from Ambystoma mexicanum, assembly GCF_040938575.1. Taxonomy (NCBI): domain Eukaryota; kingdom Metazoa; phylum Chordata; class Amphibia; order Caudata; family Ambystomatidae; genus Ambystoma; species Ambystoma mexicanum. The sequence continues at coordinate 492,168,620 of NC_090936.1, read as the reverse complement.
GCCCATGGGATACTTGATAATGCTATCCTCCCCATTCCCAAAGAAGTCCCAGAACACAAGGTTACGGAAAGGGGTGACTTAGGTTTTGGAGAGGTAGATCATTCCACTCAGGAAGAACAAACCCCACAGGTGGAAGAGGCTGAGCTTATCCCAGACTTGGGTTTTGCTCAACATAAAGACCCAATCCTATCAGAGGTTTTCTCGAAAGTAATTCCCGAAACTGAGGGCAGGGCTCAATGCGGACCCTTCTTTTTCTTAAAAAGGGAACTTATATATAGAGGCGCTACCACCCCTGATGGCCTGTCAAGAACCCAGTTAGTAATACCTAGGAGCCACCGAAGGGTAGTCTTAGAACCAGCACACTCCTATTTGACCTTTGGTCATCAGGCTGTCACCCTAACTCAAGGTCATGTAGTCCCTAGGTTCTACTGGCTGGGAGTCCATGCCGAAGTGAAGAACTTGATCAATACTTGCTCTGTCTGTCAAAAAAACGGCTGCCCCAATGATTTCTCCAACCTCTCCCAATTATTGAGATACCTTTTCCCAGAATTGGAATGGACATTATTGTTCCACTTGAGCCTTCCAAGCTAGGGAAGAAATATATATTAGACATAGTTGGCTATGCAACCTGGTATCCAGAAGCCTCTGCGCTTAGAAACAATACCACACACCAGTTTTTGCATCTCATCCCCTTCTTATCTTGGGTGGGATTTCCCAAGGAGATCTTGACAGATCAGGGAAGTACTTCTATGTTTAAGAGCATGGCAGAGGTGAAGGAGATACTGCAAATAAGGACGCTCCGGAAATCAGTTTATCAACTCCAAACTGACGAGTTGGTAGAACGCTTCAACCGAACCTCAAAGAAAATCTTTTAAAAACTGGTTGAAGCTGATAGAAAGAACTGGGACACGATCATTCCATGGCTGCTTTTTGCATTAAGGAACTCTCCTCAGGCCTCCTTGGGATTTTTACCCTTTGAATTATTATATGGTTGGGAACTGAGAGGCATCTTGGAAATACTCTGAGAAACCTTGGAAGAGTTAGTTATACCCATCTCTCACACTGCTCAACGCCTCAAACAACGTATGGCAATAATCCGGGAGGTGGTAAGGAAACATCTAGAGCAGGCCCAGGAAAAGCAAAAGACCCAATACGATTCATGGCTTCTTCTATATAGTTCAGAAATGTATGATGTTGCTATCTACATCGGAGCAAAAGTAGTTATCCAATTAGTTCAGACCATATGGCATAATAGACCAGAAAGGCCCTTATAACTATGTGCTCACCCAACTAGACCGTTGATAGAAAACCCAAATCTATCATATTAATGTGTTAAACAAATGGCGGGTAGACCCCACAGAAAACACCTCTGTAACTGACACTGTTTTAACCAAAGAAGGTAAGACAAGAAGTCTCATCCCTTCAGAGTTAATCCCGAAAAACAAAGACGTTCAGGACATATTACATCAAATCCCAGATGTCTTTAGTGACAGGCCCGGAAGGTGTCAACACTGTATGCAGAACATCAGAACTCCCCCCAGTAAGGTGGTAAACCTGAAACCTTATTGGATCCCAGAAGCCTGAAAAGGAACAATCCTGCGTGAAGTGGAAAGCATATTGGAGACTTATGTAATCGAACCCTCGGAAAGCCAGTGGTCCTCACCAATAGTCCTTGTTGGAAAACCAGATCAGTCGTGGAGATTCTGTATTGACTTTCAAAAATGAAATTCCTTCCCCCAATTTCAGAGTTACCGTAGGTCTCGGTTAGAGGATTTAATTCACAAACTGGGATCAGCTAAATACATCTCCACAATTGATCTTACACAGGGTTATTGGCAGGTTCTGCTAAACCCTTTAGAGCGGGAAATGGCACCTGGCCCAGTCAGCCGTTAAGTACCTAGGATTTTTCGTAGTTAATGGTTTGGTGCAACCCCAGGTAGAGAAGGTAAGCTGTAAAAATTGACTCTGGCCCCAAAAACAAAAAGGGAACATGAAGTGACCAAAATTGGCGAGTTAGACCGGCGCAGCAGGGAGAAGGTTTCCTTGTTTTCTCATGAGCACTACCTGCATAATCACGCCAGCCGATTGAAGGGCCTAGGAACTGAGGTGAGAAAGCGCTGACCCCCCCAGGAGTGGCCATGGTAGGAGGTTGCGCTATTGCAACATCCTACGGCCCCTAAACTTCATGAGACCGAGGTACTAATTTACCCTGGGGCATTCTCGCCTCCCATCCAGGCGGTCATGCTGGTAGGGGGGCTTTGCAAGGATAATGGGGCCGGACAGACACATGGAGATTGCTGGTTCCCACTCGGCAGTCTCTTGGCGGAAGGGAGACTAGTCCTGATCAGAGTGGTGTGAGAAACCTGAAGGTGTCCCTCTAGCTAGTCCCTGCCCGGGGATCTGTCATCCAGGTGGCTAGGACTGTGGCATCGCTATTGGATTTAGTTCCTGGGGGTGGACTAGTGAGGGAGGATCATCTGGATGGGGGACCTCAGGGAGTGGGAGTGACACCGACCAGTAAAATGCGGTATCCCCCTTCCTTTGACGCCTTTTCCCCATCCACTCACATAGGACATTCAAAACCACTGCTCCCCCCCCCCTTTTCCGACACGAAAAATTGCGCACAACAAAAAGGACAACCGACTAACACCAGAGCAGTTTACCTGACCTGCCCCAATACAAGGGTCAGGCAATTGACCAGAATTGCCCACACCGGAAGGCCTTTTCCCTTCCCCACAGGGATAAAAGGTCAAGCCCGAGAGCACAGTATGAGCAGCATGGCAGACGGCACGACGAGAAGTTGACATCTTGCAAGTGTCTTGCAGTAGATGTCAACGGTACACAGGGCAAGCTTATGCCAATATGCAGGAGCGAGGGAAGCTCCTGCGCCCGTGGTACCAGCCTTGACTCCAATGAGGAGGAAAGCCAACCGGTTCATCACAGCCGGTGAGTCGGGGGGGAGGACCGATAACTGTGCTGTGTTAATTGAGAATCACAAAGTGGCAGGTTTGAAGCAAGTTCAATGAACTGTATAAACTGTTAAGGGGGGGACCATTTGCAGAGGGAAACGGGCACCACGTGGATGCTAACTCAAAAGACTGGTCGATCCCTATCTGAGCGAAACAGATACCAGAAGGCCATAGGAGAGCCACTGAAATAGGTCAAAGTGGTCATACTGAGGTTCAAGCGAAATCGCTGCACACTCAAGACTTTGGTCTAAGAACAGTTGATAAGCAAGGGAAGTGAATCCCAGCAATATTAAACTGTGTAAAAGAGATGGCAAGAGTGAACCCTACTGAGGGATGCCAGAGAAAAGGGGGGAGTCCCAAGAAACTGTGTATTGACCAAAGTGAATCTGGCCAAGGGATGTCTGCTGGAAATGTTTAAAAAGTCATTAAGATTTGTGAAGAAGGAAAAGCCATAGTGAAACTGACAGAGGGAGGCTAGGATTCAAGAGGGGTCAACTCCCTGAAGAGGGGGACCGATGGGTGGAGAATCTGCATACAGCATTCATTGTTCAATATACACCCTTCAACTGTGAACACTTTTGTCTGTTGTTGCCATCATGAGTTCCTTACAGTTGGGAGCAAATTAACGTCCCAAGAGCACAAGGCCTGGAGGCGACGGCACAGACCCTTTGAATAAGGTGGGAGAGCCTCACTGGCCCCAATAGCGCTACGTGCATAAACCATTACCTCAAGTGGCCAAGGCCCTGGGCTGTGAAATATGTCGAAGGGTCGCCTTAAATCGCAGAAAAAACATCACCATTACAGGGGACCCGCCAGGCGCCCTGCCTACCTATTGGGGACCAGGAGACTCCAGACTGACAAAGCAGGAACTATGGCAGGGTCGGGAGGACCGCACAGTGGCAATATCTGGAGAAGCTCTCATGGCAAGACCTACATAATGACTTGAGGTAATTGTAGTCCCCCCTGCCAAAGGCATTTTGGGAACAGTTCCTACTGATCTGCATAGATCTTAATGCAGCGTCTGTCAAGATGAAGCAAGAAATGGGCCAACTGGGTGAAAGAATTAACCTCCTTGAAAGGAGCCTACAAGAGGTAGAGACGGACTCTAGGGAACATAGTGAAGCAATAGAGGGGCTGAAAGCTGCCACGCACAACCTGGCATTGCAAATAAACGACTGGGTGAACAGGTCCCGACGGATCAACATGCGCATTAAAGGCCTGCCGGAGTACGTTTCAGATCAAGATCTTAAGTCAGAGGTCCAGATTTTATTTGCTGTCATCTTGGGGGTCAAAACACTGGAAGAGGTGGGTCTGGACCATGCCCACAGAACTGGCAGACTGGTGAGGGTCCCCAACAATAGATTGCTGCATTTACGTAATGCTCACTGAAGGAAGTAGTACTCCGTGCAGCGAGAGTTAAGGAGAAGTTAACTTACCGGCGTTCACAGATTCAACTGTACCAAGACCTGGCGTGGAGAACAGTGCTGAAAAGGAGGCTAATGGGCCCTCTTGTCCAAGACCTGTCCAAAAAGGAACATCCAATACAAATAGAAATTTCTCTTTGGGTTGGCGTTCGACTGTCGGGGTGTCGCAAAGACTCTTCACATCCGCCCATTAAGGCAGCACCCTACGACAGATTGATCTAGACCTTGACGAGCAGGAGAGTCTGGGTTAACCACCCGATGCCCACGTCAAACCTAGGCCCTGGCAATGGTTTATGATTGAGAATTGCAGAAGTAAGAGGCCCCTCTTGAAGAGACCGGTGGGAGACGTGTGACGCAAGCACTCCAAAGTGGCCTGGTCACCAATGTTACATAGAATAATGTTGATGTGGTCCGTTGGTAACAAGAAGGGGTGGTGGAGGTTGAGTGAATTGCCAATAGCTGGAGGGGTCCGGGAGGAGGCAAGTGCTTTTCCGTCTTGTATACCGGAAGGGAGGCTTGGCCCAAAGGGGTCCGGGGCTGTGGGACTCCGCAAGATATCTTTTTGTTGTTTGAGGTGAACAGTAATAGGTAGGTTCTTTTGGTTCGGTTTGTTAGGAATAGGGGGGTTACTTAACCCCTTTTTCTACTTACTCCTGTAACATTCTTTTGTTACCCTCACAACTTTAAATGGCTGGTGGCAGTGGTTTAATTTTCCTACCATTGTGTGTTTCTACCGCAGGCTGAATCCTCAGCTGCAGTAGTGCACCCATGGGTGCCCATTTTGTCAAAATGGCCCTGGTCTTCTTTTTTTGCCATTTCTTGCTTGTGAGGTCTTTCTTGGGTTTTACTCTGCACGCCAAACCAGGTTTAACCCTTTTGTTAGTTTTGCCATTGGCAGGTTTCCGTGCTGACACCCCGCCTCTAGCTTCAGTGTGTCTGGCAGGGCAGGAAGCGAGGGAGGTGCCTGAAACTCCCTGTCCTTAGTCTCCTTGGTTACCTGAATGCACCCAGTGGTGATTGGCTGGCCGTCCTTGCAGGACACGCCACCCTTCTGTGTGAGTGACAGCTAGGCTGTGCATGAATGGGAGAAATCTGCATAAAAGGCAAGGCTTCTGGAACCAAAGACAGTCGACCACTGGATGAAATATCTGATGAAGGAAACTGTAAGAGAAGCTTGCTGCACCCTCCTGGGCCGTTGAACTGCCTGTTGAAGCCTTGCTGCAGTGCTGAGGCTCCAATCTCCGAATCGACTAGAAAATCTCCACAACAGACTCATTCTTCCCATGGGTTGGTAGGACCAGCTAACGCCAAGACCAACTTTGCCAGAGGACCTTCCCCCAACTGGCTATACTTCTTTGCTGCTGCTGGAACCGAGTGCCAGGTGTCGAGAAATATGTAGTAGAGTGCATTGTCTTTAAATCGGCACCAGAGCTCCAGGAAGATCCTTAGGACCCTCCCAAAGCAGGACGACCTAAGCCAGAGTCACCTCACCTTAGTGCTGGACCCCGGAAGCAAGGGAAGCCCATTAAGTGCCCAAGATCCGCAGTGGTGCTATAACCGCGAAGTGCTGCTAATCTGAAGAGTCGTAGCCTCTGCCGATCTTCGAACTGCAGTGCAAGAGTCCTCCAGACGTCCTCCCTCTTGACCCCACGACTGAGGCACAGGTACCCACAGGTACCCACGACCTGCAAGACTGCAACCCGAACAGAAGCCAGCTGGATCCTTTTCCTCAAAGCTAAGGTACTGTGCTCACTAAGGGGTACTTGCCTCTTTCATCTGTAGCTTGCATTATCTCAGTTGAGACTTGCATTAGTTGCTTTTTGCAGAGTTGATCTCAGTCTTGCCTTTCACAAGCTTGACAGCTTGTGGCCCAACAGCGATTCCTTACAAACTCTCCAACTTTGTGCAAGACTTTGTGCCATGTAAAGAAGTGCCTCAGCTCGATAGACATTGTTCCAATTGACTTTGATTCCAACTGTCCCTCATAGGTGGTGCATAATTTTAACTTGTATTGCTGGGAAAGATAATCTAGACTTCATTGTGCAATTGAAAAGTGCTCACATGCTCTGAGAACATGTTAACCTTTTTCTTTTCCTAACCTTTTCCTTTTTCGCAACCTCCAAATTTATTGAGTACCACAAAGTGATATATGAATGCCTATGCTGCCTAGCAATTGAAGTCACCTCAGGGTTAGGAATTGTATTGTCTGCATCTTAAGAGTATCAACTTGCTTATCTTAAATCCGAGGAAGTGTATTTTTGTTGTTGCATATTGCCCTTTCTAAAGAAGGCTTATTTAAAACTGACCGTTAAATAAATAATTACTTTACTAGAAAACCTTGCGTGTAAGTGTTATTTGGATACTGGTAATTGTGAATCTCAGTGTTGTATCTCTACCGCTCACATTTACCTCTCTTGAGATAAGTCCGGCTGCTCAGTCACTCTACCAATGTGTGTAGTACAGACCTATACGAATAGGTGGGTTACCTATTACCATGAGGAAAAGGCTGGTGTAGTCTTCCACAGGGTTACTGCATCCAATCTTGCCTAACAGTGGTTCTGCAGGACCTTTGCTGGGTAGGGCAGGTTGGATATCGGTCTGTAGTTGCTTGGGTCTTTTCCCCTTTCTGATTACTTTTTTTATCAGCGGTTTGATGTATGTTGATTTGAAGGAGAATGGTACTATTCCTCTGATGAGTGATAGATTCATTAGGTCTCGTAAGTGTGTCGGCAGGGTTTTGTGGTTGAGGATTTCATTGAAGATGTCCGGGGACAGAGGTCCCTTGGGGATCCTGCAAGGTTGGGGTCTGTTATCAGTGTGGCAAATATTTCTTCTGTGATTGGTTCTAGGCAGGTGAGTTTTGCTCTAATCAGTGTTTCGCCTGGTGTCTGTGGTCCGGTGGTTCTATTTGCCCTTGCTTGGTTGATGGTCTCCTGGATTGTCTATTTTTGCTCTAACGTGGTTGGTGATGTCACAAAATGCTTGTGGCGGGTTGATGGAATTCTTGCAGAAAGGTTTTTTTAATATTTTTGATGATTTGGAGAGTTCTTTCTGTGGATTGTTTGCTGATTCTATTCTTTGGCGTATTAGAACTTTATTGCTTTGAGGACTGTTGATTTGTATAGTTGGAGTTGTCTTTGGTATTTTATTTGGTCTCGTTGGGTGTATTGTTCTCTCAATTTTTTCTTCACTTTGCAGTTTTTTTGTTTTGTTCCTTCAGTTCTTCTGTGAACCATTTGCCCTTTATTTTGGTCTTGCTTTCAATGTTTAGCTGGTGCTAATTGGTCTACAGCCTTGGTGATCCAATTGTTGAGTGTCTTCCGCTGTGTCTGTCTGTTTCGGTGGGTTATCTTTCAGTTGGGATGGTTGAGTCTAGAAGGTTTATTAGGGCTTCTAGGTCCAGGTTCTTCCGGTTTCTTTCCTTGCTGGTATGGAGTATGTCCTTGCCGGCCGGTAGGCTGGTTTGGGATGTGATATAGAACGCTGTTAGGTAGTGGTCGCTCTATACTATTTCTGTTGGTGGTGCGGATGTGCATAGTCCTTCCCTGCAGACAATTGCATCCAAGGTGTGTCCAGCATCGTGAGTGGATCCGTTTACCATTTGCTTGAAATGCAAAGTTTCCAGGAGTGCGCAGAGTGAGTTTGTTGTGGTGGGTTGATAGCATGGTGGCTTCATCCACTAGTTTTGTTGCAAAGTTGGGGTTGTAAGAAGGTCGTCTCTAGATCAGGAGGAATACTATGTTGGATTGGTCGTTGAGTTCTGTCTTGATGAGGAGGGATTCATAGTCTTCTGCGTTGGTTGTGATGATTTGAGATGCTCGGATGTGTTCTTTATGTGTAATTGCGATTCCGCCTCCTCTTTAGTTTCTCTGTTGGCATTTATTAATTCATAGTTCTCCGGTATTGCATTGTTCGCAATGGCTTTATAGTTGTCTGATAGCCAGGTTTCTTTGAGGAAAAGCATCTCTGTGCCTCATTCCCTTAGGAGGTCATGGATTTCTGTTGAGTGTTTTGCCATGGATCTAACTTTGAGGAGGCTGCAGTGTAGTTTTTGATTTTACTTTCAGGTTGTTGTTTGCTCTGCCCAATGTGGTGTTGGTTTGGTTTCCATTCTCCGGTTGAACCGGTTTGGCGGAGTGGTTCTTTGTTGGTCAGTCTCTTCGTCGGGTAGACCTATAAGCTTTATGGTGTGGTTGGTTTCGGTTCATTCTGGGTGTTGAATTGGATAGCTTTCGTCCGTTGTTCCATTCTTTGGTGATGTAGGCAGTGTAGTGTGTGTTGGATTGCAACATGTTCCTTATTCTGGTTGGGGTATTGTCCGTGCTGGTGACCCGGTTGGGATGGTTTGTCAGTTGCTTTGTTGTGTTTGGTGTCCTGGTGGGGTCTGTATTTGTGACGCTTGTTGGCTGTCGATTCGTTTTTGCTGTGCAATTTGTGTCTGCCACGTTGTCATATGTGTAGAGGTAACAATCCATGTAGTCCGTCTTCAGGTTGTTATCACATGTTTCAGTGTTTGCGTGCTCTCATCTTTCTCTTTGAGTTGTTTAGCTATTTTTCGAGTTTTTCCAGATATATTTGTTAGTTTTTTCTCAGATTGTTCCTCTTTTGATTGTTGATCGACTGCCGGCAGGTGGGGGGGGGGGAGATCCATTGTCGACATAGAGATCTGCCTCATCGCCAGAACTTTCTTTAAGTTGGACTCCCTGGAATGGGCCTACTTCGATGCCCGAAGAGAAGAGGAGTCTCTTCAAGATGTGAACTAATGAATGTCTGTCGAGGATCGGCATCTCAAATGCTTGTATTGCCTGCATCCAGACCACAATGAGGATGAATTTGAGATTTGCAGTGGTTTTTCGAGGAAGACGAAAAAGGACCATTACAGCAAGTTAGCAACGTAGCTCAAGTTGGGGAAGGCCTCTGACGCGGCCTCCGGGCAGTCATTCCCCATCCAGGACTGGCCTGTCCCATGAGCGTGTTCCCTCTGAGAAGAGGTTGAGGTCCTTTGTGGACACCCCTTCCCTGGGAGTTACAAAAGAAGGCTAAGCACCACTCTGCAGATCCCGCTGGGGTTGCTGCAGCTGCAGGACATCCTCCCCTACCAGAAACCCTTTGAGGCCGAAAGCGTAAGCCAAGGGACCCTCAGGCCCGAGAATTCAGCCGACGACACCGCTGCATCGGCCTTTAACCCCTGTGGTGGAGGAGCCAGCACGCACCACACTGGTACAGATACGGACACTACTGCGACTCAGACTAGTCTGACTATATCCCGGCAGACTGGGTGCCGACACACCTGCCAAAGCTTTGCCACTGGATGAAGTTGGTTCCTTTCATGACATGATCTCGAGGGTCTCCGCCCTCTTCAATTTGGTGCCGGAGGAGACGAAGTATGTGGGGTTTCTCTTTGAACGCCGGGAGTCCAGACACAAGACAGTCATGTCGATCCCTCTGCTGGATGATGTCTGGGAGGTAGGTTTGGCCCTGATGAAGACACCAACTACTGCCCCCCAAGACAGGCTGGGAGAAAGTACAGGGTCTTGGAATCTGCCCCCAGGTGCTTGAGATCACAGCCTTCTCCAGACTTCGTGGTGTCTGCCGCTGCCAGGAAGCGCTTGTCGATCTCATCATCTTCGGCCATGGTGCCTGCAGACCAGGAGGGGAAGAAGTTTGATGCTATGGGAAAGAGCATCATTTACATCACAGCCTCCTCCGTCAAGGCAGCTAATGCCCTGGCCATCTTCTACCGCTACGAAAGGGAGGTGTTGTATAATCTCATCACCGTTTTGCACTTCCAGGAAGGCCGAGGCCTTGCCCCTGTTCCAGGAAGGAGAGGTGGCCTTGGATTGCACCATCACGGTGGCTCTGGACAATACGGATTCCGGGTTATGCCAGATGGACATTGGGGTGTCCCACTGATGCTAAGGCTGGCTGAAGGCCACTTGAAGACAGCTGTCCAGTCCACGGTGGTGGACATGCCCTTTGAGACTGTGGACGAGTCTCTCCAGACTATTAAGACGGATACGGAGACTGCATGCTCACTGGCGACATTGCAGCAGAGGAGGTCTTCGTCCTTTTGATCCTCAAGGGCGAAGTCCGGGAAGTCAGAACAAATGTATGGGGAATAAAAACAGGAGAAAATGCTGAATATGGCATATAAAAAAAGAAAACTAATGGAAAAATTTCAATCAAAGGTAGTGGGGGTGCCCCCCACTCCTCTTGATGGACATTCCGGGCCTTGGGGATGGGGGGGGTTTCAGGGTTGTCCCCCGATTTCATAAAAAGGAAAGCAGGGGAGAAGTAAAGATAATAAATACAAATATTTAAAAAAGGAAAGGATCCTGCAGCGCCGGCTCCCTTGTATCTGCGTGAAGGGAACCAGCGGGGATTTCGGAGGCGGCAATACACTTCACTATGTGATGCCAGAAGGTAAGTAAGGGGTTACGGGGGAGCAGGTGGTTCGAAATGTCTGTGGGAGACAAAACCAGAAGTTATTTTTTTGAATTACTTTTGTTTTTTTCTCCCCTGGACATTTCGATTTCGATAATTTCTCAGTAATCCGAAGTCCGGCACATCCTTCAGGTGGTGTAACACCTGCTATCGTCGGCTCTCCCGTTCCACGGGCTCCTAGACCTACAGGACGTGTTCACAGGTCTACGGCAGCAGAGGACAGCGTCATCATCGCCCGCAAACCAGGACGCAGACGCCCAAGCAGACGTGAACCGACTTGAGGTATACATTTACCTTGTATAATTTTATTCTACGTATTAGTGTGAGGGTCAGAGATATTTTTGACAGTCATTTTTCTTTAGTTTTAGTTTGTTAGGTAGGGACCACTTTATTAGGTTAGGGAAAATTAGGCATTTACCAAAATCCCTTTTTATTTTAAATAAATTGCAAACTTTGAGAAAACTTTGTGTCCGTCTAGCATTTCAGACCCCTCACATGTGTCTCTGCCCTTCCAGGATGTCTCCTCATCAGAGGTTCGTCTCTGCTTAGGATTCCTTCTCCTCCATTCAATGTCCCTCGTCTTTTTATGTTCGTTGCCAATAATGAAAGGGGTGTGGTGTTCATCTTTGACTGTGACTTCAAGGGGAATGCAGCCTTACCGGAATCCAAAGAGATTGAAGTAATGTCATGGCTATTTGAATCCAAAACAGAAGTAACATCAGTCCTTTTCCCATATATGCAGACCGTATATTCTTGACAGGGATTTCCTCATAGGAATTGGGAGTCCTTGTACGTAGAAGGGTGTCGCGTCCAGTGATGTTCCGCTTTCCAGGCACCTAGGGAGTGTCTTGCTTAGTGGGCTCCTCTCCCTAGCATCAAAGGGGGTGGCTCCCCTCTGGGGAGAAGGCATGAATAGTCCAGATTTGTCACAGTTTATAGAATAGAGCATCACAAGATGGCCACCAATTATGTCCCAGCGCAACAAGTTGCTCTCAAAATAGGTCTTCCATCTATTCTCTTAATTAATAAATGATGATGCAACAAAATGGCATCAGGCACTCAAACGCATGGAATTTGGCGTCCCTTATACAGGATGTGCATCAATTAAAGAAGGTAAGAGGAGCTTGGATTACATGATTCAAGGATAACAATGTGGTTAAAGGGATTAAAGATGAGACCGAGAATAGTTCAGGGGTTTATATGTTTACTAAACAGACACCAACACTTCAAACCATAATAGAGCAAATGGAAGGGTGGAGAAAATTTACGTGGACATCCTATGTTAATGTAGCAATCCACAAGATTGAGGTTTGAAATAGCAAATCAATTCATATGCGATATAACAATTAGTGGCACCATTTTCTATGAGTTAATCTTTTATAACTTAAGTTGTATACCAAAATAATTCACATCCAGCACATAATTAAAGATGGATATGAAAGGTAAGGCAATTATTAGCATGTTCAATCACAGTAAAAAATCAGTTATAGTTTAAATATGCACTTAATATCACTTAAACATGTCAAGTAACAGGGTAGTAGATTCATGTTACATTTATCTGATCAGTGGTTGATAATGCACTACGGTACTCCTGCACCCTGTCCCTTTTCCTCCTTACTAATGGGATAGCCGTCCCACAGGGATGGGACCAGAGCCTTTTTTGCACTGCAACAAAAATGTTCCTTTTAAATTTATTGCAAGCAGGGCGTGCCTGCCCAGGCGGACTGCGCCCACATGCCTCCCTCGCCAGTCCTTTTTCCTGCTCAATGGGACTGGACGATTTGCACCTGCTGTGCTGAGAATTTTTATTGTCGCTACATACTGTTTTTTTCTTTTTGCTGCAAGAATGCCTACCTCAGTCATACCCCATTACATGCCTGTGGTGATCGGTTTATGTTCCTGTGTCTGTTGAAGCAGGAAGTTCCCTTGTTTGGGTGCCCATAGCCTCTGCCTGTTGTGATTGAGGCATTCCCACAAGTGAGGTTCCCCTCGCTCCCCTCCGTCAACCTCCATCTCCCTGCTGAGAGGTTCAAGATGATCTTGTCAGCTCAGAATCTTGGCTAGGTTCAGAGCAAAGATTGGTTTTGCGCAGTAGACCTAAAGGACGTGCCTACCTACAAGTACCGATATGGAAATATGGAAACCACGGTATCAGTGATTTTAGCAAAATCTTTTTAGTAGATGCATTTTTTACCAAAACAATTTCACTAAAAACACATCAATTTAAAATATATATATATATATATATATATATATATATATATATATATATATATATATATATATATATATATTTCTGATGTTTGTTAATCTGCTTAGAATCACATGCTGTGCATAGGTCCGACATCCAGTGGTCACTGCGGAGTATTGCATTTTGTTTTTCGTAGTCGAAAAGGGACGTCGACAAGGCGTGTCTGAAATACTATCCCTATAGTGACATGCGTTGTACCCACAATCCCTCACGCGTCGAGGTCCCTCAGATTGTTTTTTTCCGCCCAGCTACTGGTCGCCTTTACGCGGAGCTCCTCGAGAGACATTGCATAGTCCATCCCCTCGACCTTTGGTCGTTTTTTCCTGTTTAAATATATAACATATCGATCCCTCCCTCGACGCAGTTGTGAAGCTGTCTCCGCCGAGCAAGATCTTCGACGGAGGGGACGAGCGGAGGAGATCCTTCGGCGTTGCCGAACACGTGGCCTGGCCTCGCAGGCCAAATACAGTAGGGAGAGTGGGGTCATGGGACATCTCTGGTTCCTTTCTGAGAATGCCTTTCCTTTTCCCCTTCCTTTCCCTTGGGGTCGTTATCACGATTTATTGCCTCGGCTATGGAGAGGACAGCCTTTAGGTTTTGCCCACTTTGCAAGGGGAAGCATTCACGGTGTAACCGCTGCTTGCCCCTCGATCACAAAGAGGAGGGTTGCACGGCTTGTCGGCTTCTGAAGCCAAAGACTCTAAAAGACCGTAGGGTCAAGAGGTGGGCGGCCTACGCTATGTCGAAGGCCGATTCTTCACCCGCCGCTGATACCACCGACAGTGACGAGGAACGTGATAACACGACCTCCGCTACGGAAGTCGTACACCCCTCTAAAGAGCGCTCGCGCTATTCGTCGTCTGTCCCCGGGCCCGACGGGCTCGGCTCACGCCCTGCTTATGGGGATGAACGGCCCGGCGACACTGACGCACACGATACCACACATAAGCACACAACCCATAGCTCTTCTTCGTCAAAGACGAAGAAAGCATCAGCGCCCAAGGAGACGCAGGTTCCACCGGCGGCCTCCTTGGACCGTTCAGGTTCGAAGCCCCTCTCGCAGCCGCGACCAGCGACTGGGCTTTCGGCAAATAAGGGCGCCACCCCCAAACCATCGGCCGGCGCGCACCAGCAGAGAGCGCACGCCGCCGTAGAACGATCGACACCCGTAACGTCGAAACCACAGCCCTCCGCTGACAAACGAGTCGCAGAGAGCTTGTCGAGGATCGTTGTAGCCGACGCCCAGAAGCGTATGCCGAAAGACACGTCGAGCGCTACGCAGAGGTCGAAAGACACGCCGAAAAAGCCTGAAGAAAGACAGGGACTACCCCCTTCAGTCGGGGGGACCCCCAGCAAACCGGAAGGCTTTTTGGAAGGCGACGGGACACTTTCTTCGACGTTATGGGAGAGGTCGAGCCATTTTCAGCTAGATGACACTAATTTTCCCCCGCTAAACCGCTCAGGGGTACCCCATGAAACCATGGAAAGGCTCCATCTCTGCATGGAGAGAATGGAGAGGTTTATGAAGAGCCAGAACCCTCCCACTCCCAAGAGAACAAGAGAAGGGCCTCAGGAGGACCCCAGAGCCAAATATCCGAGACTAGTCAATCCCCAGCAGGACACAGCCTCAGACTTCCATAATGTGTATGACCTCACTGGTGAGGAACAATACTTAGAGGAGGAGGATGAATTTGTGGACGATGAAGAGGGACAGAACCAGGAGGAAGGTCTGGAAGACAGCCCAGACATGGTAGGAGAAGGAAATCCAGAAGAAGGACCTTCTCATCCCTGGCAATCCCCATCAGTATATTCGGACACTGATGTCCTGAACCTAAATCCTCCTGACAATTCACCTGTTAGAAACACGTCTCCCATTGACGATCAGCCCACATTCAATGCCCTGTTGTGCAGAGTAGCAGCACATTTCGAACTGGACACTGGGAGATCTCTCCGGAAATAGACTTTGTGGAAAGAGTAATTAAGGAGAAACCCCCAGTCAGCCAGACCATTCCCCTCCTCGCTTCAGTGAAGAGAAGAATCATCCCTTCGCTATCCACACCCGCACTAATCAGAGGAGTTAATCCAAGAATTGAAAAACTTTTCACTCCTTCACCCTCAGACCCGCTGTACATCAGGGAACATTCCATTCCGGATTCCCTTGTAGTAACTAATACAAGGAAGAGGGCAGGGGTGCCGCTGTCCACCAGCGAGGCACCACCTGACAAGGAGGGCAAGAGGTTATATGCCTTGGCAAAGAGAGTCACATCCTCGACTGCCTTTTCGGCAAGAATTGCGAACAACAATTCTTTGCTAGCTAGCTACGCGGACGCGCAGTGGGCTAAACTGTGCAAAGACGCTGAAGAAGCGCCGGAACCACTACGTACACGCCTGCTATCAACTATTGGTGAAGGAACCCAGGTCAACCAGAGTATTCTAAAAAACTCTCTGGATGCTGCTGAGACAGCGGGACGTTCCCTGGTTCAGGGAATACTCCTAAAACGCCATGTATGGCTGCACAACTCAGGGTTCAAACCGGAGACACAGGCGTCTTTAATAAATAAACCTGTTGAAGACTCAAACCTCTTCGGGAAAGCGGTGGATGAGGCTCTGGAGATGGCTAAAAAAGAGTTCGATACTATCAAAACTCTTGACCAGATCTCTAAGCCCACTACCAGACGCGGCTATGGCAACAAACGCTTTTTTCGTGGCCAACGCCAACAGCAGAATCAGCAGCAACAGTACCCTGCCACCATTTACCAGACCAATAGTGGGCAGTACAGCCAAAGAGGCCAGCGCCGGGGCAAAGGGAGAGATCGGGGGTCCACCCCAGAGGCTCCCAAGCCCCCAACAACACCAAGTGACGCCAAGATTCGCGTCCCCTCCCATGCAACACCGGTCGGGGGCCAGATACATCCTTTCTTCCAGCATGGGAGGGAATAACGTCAGACCGCTGGGTACTTTCCACCGTAGCCCACGGATACTGCATCGAATTCAACAGTCCCCCAACATACAGACCCCCGAGGGGACGACGCATGACATCGGAACACCTGGCCATCCTTCTCCAAGAAGTACAACTACTGCTGGAAAAAGGAGCCATAGAGGTCGTGCCTCTATCTCAGGTAACGGAAGGTATTTATTCAGTGTACTTCCTTGTACCCAAAAAGGATCTAACCATGCGCCCTGTATTAGATCTGCGCCCAGCGAACAAGTTTATCAAACCCCAGAAGTTTCGTATGGTGACCTTACAGGAAATGATCCCACTGCTATCACAGGGAGATTACAGGACAACATTGGATATGAAAGATGCATACTTTCATATTTTAATGTTGCCAGCACACAGAAGATACCTCAGGTTCATGATAGAGGGCAAACACTACCAGTTCAGAGTGCTACCCTTCGGCATAGCATCAGCACCAAGGGTATTCACGAAGGTACTGGCAGTGGCCCACCTGCGCAGGTTGCCCATCCCAGTTTACCCTTACCTCGACGACTGGCACATAACAGGGGATTCTTTCGAAACATGCTTCTCCAATACCCTAGACCTTTTGTTCCAGTTGGCCTTCTCCATCAACGGAAAGAAGTCCAGCCTAGACCGCAGCCAAGTCAAACAATTCCTAGGGGCTCTAATTCAAACAAAGGACGGCCTCGTCTTCCCTTCCAACGAGAGGGTCCAAAACATGCTGTTTCAGATCCCTCAATATGTGACCGGTCGAGAGGTGACGGTACGCAAAGCAATGCGCTTGCTAGGCATGATGGCGTTGTGTATTTATTTGGTACCTCACGCGCGCCTGCGCATGCGCCCTATGCAAGAGTGGCTCAACAGCCAGTGGTGTCAGGCCAGCGGACTATGGGACGATCTAGTGGTGGTCTTGCAGGCCTTGGTTCTCTCGCTACGGTGGTGGACAAATGAAAACCTGGAAAGAGGGAAACCTTTTGCCACACCCACGGCGGAAGCCACTCTGACCACAGATGCATCCCTCACAGGATGGGGGGCTCACCTATCCCATCAGACTGCTCACGGAGTGTGGACTCCGAACGTAGCATCCAAACACATAAATCTACTGGAGCTAGTAGCTGTGTTCAAGGCGCCAAAAGCCTTCCAGGAACACCTACAAGGCAAGACTGTGTTGGTCCTTACAGACAGCACCACAGCCATGTACTACATCAACAAGCAAGGGGGCACCCACTCTCCAGGACTGTCCAAACTGGCCCAAAATATATGGAAGTGGGTGTAACGCTCACCTGATTCTCGCAGAGGCGCCGGTCTTGACTGGGCGACTACCGTATCTTCAAAGGTGATGTGTAGCACCCGGTTGACTCTTTGGGCTGGACCTCTGTGCACTCTATGCCTGACGTGTAGAGTAAGATGTCTGCAGATAGAAAATAAGGGGTTAATGAACTGGGGTTATTGGGGTGTCCCTATCTCTTTCCTCTTCTCCTCTCCTGTAGACCCCCAAAGGTTAACGCTCTCACCTTAGGTAAGTGAATGCCGAGCTCTCCATCTGCCTCGGGGCAGGGTGCTGTAACCAGTTTCTTCACTGGATAGGTAGCGCAGGCCTCTTGACTTCAGAGGACTGCTGTCCGTCGTTTACTGCACGAACGGTAAGTTTCGAGTCATTCAAATGTCTGTAAAGTCTTTAGTAATGATGTCTCTTGTTTTGCAGGGTTCCGGCGATGGCGGATGACGGGCTGAAGTGAGTTGAAGATGGAGCCCGGGTGATGAATAGAAGCGCCTGGAAGCACGTAAGTAAGCGCTTGTTGCCTGCTTCACGATGCGTTCGAACTGTCTTTTTATTTTGCAGGTACGAGTTCGGAGCGGCTGCAGGGTGCCGGAATACCCACTGGATTAGATGTGGAAAGGAGTAATGGCACATGAGTATTAAAGTTCCCCAATGTCTTAAACGCACCTTGTTTTGTCTTTCAGATGCGGGATGCAGCGCCGAAGGCCTCCGGAGCGTGCGAAGAGTTGGTAAGCTTTTGTCTTTCAGATGCCGGAATGCAGTGTGAAGACCTCCGGAGCGCACAAAGAGTAGGTAAGCCTTTGCCTTTCAGATGCCGGAATGCTAACCTGTTCTTCCTTGTCTTTATAGGTGTTGCTGAAGACTGGATTCAGGATGGTAAGCCTTTGCCTTTCAGATGCCGGAATGCTAACCTGTTCTTTCTTGTCTTTATAGGTGTTGCTGAAGACTGGATTCAGGATGGTAAGCCTTTTTCCTTAGGCCCAGGACCGGATGCAGAAGACACGATGAGCGTTCTGCTGCAGAGGTTGCAGAATAACGCAAAGCAAGATTCATCCACCGGGTGTGGTTTAAATAGCCTCCTGTAGTGCTTCGGTGTCTCCTTCCACAGCCACGCCTAGGTAAGAAAAGAGTTCCTGCTTTCCAGAAGAGTTCCAGTGTTCTGAATCTAGGGAGTGGCTCCAGCCCCACCCAACAGGAAAAGTAGTTCCAAACAGAAGGGGATCAGAGGCTCAACTGGCAGGCAAGTAAGCAGCATGGTCTGCTGCAGGTAAGTCCACCCAAGCATTATGAGCCCGGCGCTTCCAGCGCTGGGACTGGGCATATTTATGAGCCTGGTGCCACTGGCGCCAGGACTGGGTCCAAAAGGTCCCAATTGGGACTGGTTGGCACTCGGAACCTGGGTTATGGCTCTGCTTCCAAGGGAGTTGGGAAAACCCTGACCTTTTGGAAGCAGAGATCATGACAGTGGGCTCTCAAACAAAACATGTTCCTACTGTCACAACATGTACCAGGGGAACTCAATCTGCTGGCAGACAAACTCAGCAGAGATTTCCCCCTGCCCGAAGAGTACGAATGGCGACTGCACGAAGACTTCGTCTTCACACAATGGGGATTCCCAGAAATAGACCTATTCGCAACCCTGGAGAACTCACAATGCCTAAGTTACGCCTCCAGGTACCCCCAGAACCAATCCAAGGGGAACGGTCTGTCGATGCAATGGTCAGGGAAATTTGTTTACGCTTTTCCCCCCCGACTCCCCTTCTCAACAAGGTGGTGCACAAGATGCACCAGGAACAAGTCACCATGATACTGGTGGCCCCAATGTGGGCCCGACAGCCATGGTTCGCTCACTTGATGGAGATGTCTCTATCTCCCCCAGTGAAACTCCCCTACCCGTACAACATGCTGTCACAAGACAAGGGCAGGACTCTGCATCCATGCCCCCAGAACATGAACTTAGCAGCTTGGCTCTTGAGATCATAGAATTCGGACATCTACAGCTCCCGCAGAGATGCATGGACATCCTCAGGGAAGCCAGAAAACCTAACACTCGCCACTGCTATTCTAGCAAGTGGAAGAGATTTGTCATCTGGTGCAGAGGAAAAAGCATCAACCCGATTGACTGCTCTCCCACACATATTGTTCTATACCTGACCCACTTATTGGATTCAGGTCTAGTGTTCAATTCCATTAAAGTCCACCTAGCGGCACTTTCTGCATACACCACTTCAGAACTCAAGGTGTCGTGGTGGAAGATCCCCGTTATAAAGTCCTTCATGGAGGGAGTAAAGAGAATACACCCCCCCGATAGCTGACCCAGCTCCCGGATGGGACCTTAACGTGGTACTTACCAGACTCATGGGCTCACCATTCGAACCCATGCACAAAGCATCTCTTAAAGACTTCAGTCTTAAGACTGCTTTTTTAATAGTTATCACCTCCATCAGGAGAGTAAGTGAACTACAGGCTCTTTCGAAGGGATTGTGTCCTCCGACGTATTCCTTATCTTAGATAGAAATCCTTCAGCTTTGCTGGCCTCGGAAAATTTTTTCGCCAGAGGGCGCTGCGCGTCGATGATCGCCGAGTCGATGACCCTCGACGGCCTCCGTGCCGACGTCGACGTCATCCTGCCTATAAAGGCCGCGCGCAGCGTCCGTTGCTCAGTTCCGTTTTTCCGCGCTTCGTTGTGCCTCGGAACACCGTTGCTCAGTTCTCGTCAAGATAACGTATATAATAACTACTATTTACCATCGATATCGATGGCATCCTCCTCCGACCCGACGACCCCTCGGTCCGGTTTCAAAAAGTGCCGAGACTGCGGGAAGAAAATGTCGTTGACGGACCCTCACAGGGTCTGTTTGTGGTGTCTGGGAATCACGCACCAGAGTTCGGAGTGTGAGGAATGCCTTTCCATGACGGCGAAAGCCTTGAAGGAGCGTAGGGGGAAGCTCGAGAGAGGTAGGTCAACTTTAACTTCCTCGAAAGCTTCTTCGGTAGAGTCGAGACGTTCGTCTCCTCACCATAAAAAACACTCTCGATCTAGATCACGAAGTGGCTCCCACCACTCGTCGACATCGAGACACTCGAAGAAGAGACGTAGGAGATCCCCTTCGTCATCTTCGTCGAGTTCTCCTGAGAGAGTTCATTGCCCCACAAAACGCAGCTCGCAAGCTGAGTGGGAGGAATTCAGGAAAAAGATGCTAAGCGTCTTCGAGAAAGCGGCCTCGTCCCCCTCGAAGACAGCTGAGGGTGATACCCCGGGTATAAAACCCAAAAAATCTAAACGCCGCGAGTCGCAGTACCCGGCGGAAAAGTCAACCCGAAAGCGCCTCGAGCCATCGGGAGATAAAGCATCATCGACGCCATCGTCGAAAACTCCTTCGAAACAGAGGTCGGCGCCATCGACGCCGTTGTCGAAGGATTCATCGGCGCATCAGTCGATCGAGTCGACGCCGACGTCGACGCCGATATCGACGCCGGTGAAGGAAAGAACCACGGCTACTCCACAGCCAACGGTTAGACAAAAGACCTCCGACTCGACGCCGAGAACGTCGACGTCGTTCTCGAGCAAGACTCCGATCCTTTCGAGTTCTTCGAGGCCTAGTACACATTTCTCGACGCTTTTCACGGCGCCTTCGAGTACTTTCACGTCGGTGTCGACGACATCGACGTTTTCAAGGCCTGTGATGATGGCTCCTTCTGCATTGGAAATGGGGTTTATACCATTCCAAAAACCAATGTATCCCCCTTTAACCTCGATTTTTGAGGAAAGGGAGGATTCAGACCAAGATATTGATTTACAGAGGACCACATCACCAGAGCCAGAGACTTTCGCCTCTGAGGAAGGAAGATTAAAAAATCTTCAGGATGCACTTCAGGAAGCTAGTGGCTTGGACACTTCTCCTGAAGCAGAATTTATCAAACCAGACCCAGGAGAACATGCGGAGACTCCATATAGAGCTCTGATGTCTAGAATCATAGAATTTATGGGTTGGTCTGCACCTTCTCCTGCCTTTCAGCAGGATGACCTCACTGACATACTGGACAAGGGCCCACAGGAGGATCCTGTGGTTCCATTTCACTCTGCTCTACAGAGAAGGATTTTGACAAACTGGGAAACGCCAGAAATTATCCCGGCAGTAAATAAAAAACTGTCAACAAAATACAGGGTGGCTAGTTCTGACCCTGAATATTTGTCAAAACACCCTACTCCTGAGAGCTTGGTTGTACAGGCTGCAACCTCATCAGGCAGCACATCTGCATACCCCACTGCTCCGCAGGATAGGGATGACAAAAAGTATGATGCCATGGCTAAGAAGGTTTTTTCTGCCTGTAGCATGGCGTTAAAGTCTATTAACGCGACCTGTACGCTCGCTAGGTTCAGCCACACCCTTTGGGAGTGCGCTTCATCAGCGGCTGACTGCCTCCAAGAAGGAGAGGAAAGGGACGCATTTTTAAACATCATCAGGGATGGTAAAGATGCGATGTGCGAGACCCTACAAACTGGCCTAGATTCTGCTGACAGTATCAGCAGGGCCATGGCGGCAAGTACCACAATCCGCAGGCATGCGTGGTTGAGGAAGTCTGGTTTTGCCTCTGACGTGCAGACCAGGCTTTTGAATATGCCCTTTGACGGTTCTACCCTCTTTGGAAAGAAGGCGGATGACAGTTTGGAGAAACTGCAAACGTCCAAGGCAGCAGCCAAGTCATTGGGAGCTGCTATCCGTCAGAATACCTTTCGTCCTTCGGGATCATCGTGGAGAGGACGGTCCTTTCGTTACTATTCCTCATATGGAAGGGGCAGGGGACGACCGGCTCAAAGAGGCCAAGGAAGATTTACCCGTGGTGGACGGGGTAGGGGAAAGAAAGCCGCACCCGCAGGAGCAGGAGCCACTTTACCTTCGGCAACTGCATCAGCCGCTTCAAAACCACTCTGAGGTCTCCCCTCACAGAACACCAGTAGGGGGCAGGTTAACTCACCATCTGACGGAATGGCAGGCTATTACGTCAGATGCTTGGGCTCTGGAGACAGTGGCCCAAGGTTACTGCCTGCCCTTCCTACATATCCCTCAGAGTCATCCACCGGGGAACAACCCTTTGAAGCTTCCAGATCCGCTCCTCTTGCAGGAGGTTTTAGACCTGCTAGAGAAAGGTGCCATAGAACTGGTACCTGTAGCGGAAAGGAACAAGGGTTGGTACTCCCCCTACTTCATAATACCGAAGAAGGACGGAGGACTGAGACCCATCTTAGACTTACGGGAATTGAACAAATTCCTCCGAAAGGACAAGTTCAAGATGGTGACTCTCTCTCAGATCCTTCAGGCCCTCCAGCTTCAGGACTGGTTGGTATCTCTAGACCTCCAGGACGCTTATTTCCATGTGCCGATCCATCCCAGGCACAGGAGATACCTGAGGTTCGCAATTGGCAGCTCTCATTATCAATTTCGAGTTCTGCCATTTGGGCTAACCTCCGCCCCGAGGGTCTTTACCAAGCTAATGTCGGTTGTGGCTGCAAGTCTAAGGAGGGAAGGGATTCATGTCTACCCTTACCTAGACGATTGGTTGATCAGAGCTGTATCTTCGGAACAGGCTCAGAGACAACTAGATTATGTTTGCCACTTCCTTCACAAGCTGGGCTTCTCCCTCAATTTAAAGAAGTCACAGATGATACCATCACAGAGACTCCAATTCATTGGAGCAGTCCTGGACACTTCCCTGGGAAAAGCCTTGCCACCAGAGGTGAGGGCTCGAGATATTCTGCAGATGGTCATCAGATTTCAGAATGCCCAATATCTCCCAGCCTACGACTTTCTGAGGTTGCTAGGCCTCATGGCATCCTGCATATTCCTCGTGCCGGAGGCTCGCCTGAGAATGAGATCCCTCCAGTGGGCACTGAGAACTCAGTGGTCACAGTTCTCAGGAAGGATGACAGATCTCCTTCGGATCCCGGTCAAAGTAGCCCGAGACCTTCAGTGGTGGGCCTGTCGGGAGAACATCCTGAAAGGAGAAATGTTTTGGCAACCATGGCCGGAGATAACAGTAGTCACGGATGCCTCACTCACGGGGTGGGGAGCTCACGCCAACGACTTGACCATCAGCGGTCGTTGGTCTCCATCGGAGTCCAGACTACATATCAACCTGTTGGAGCTGAGAGCCATCAGACTAGCGCTGAAGGCTTTTCTGCCGTCTGTACGGGGAAGAAACGTCCTAATAATGACGGACAATACAGTGGCCATGCACTACCTCAACAAAAGAGGAGGCGTAGGCTCACTACCACTGTGCAGAGAGGCGATGCAGCTCTGGTTTTGGGCAATTCAGGAAGGAATCTCTCTATCGGCAATTCACCTAGCCGGAGAGAAGAACTTGACAGCGGACGCTCTGAGCAGGCAGAGCACAGTCTCTCACGAGTGGGAGATAGCTCAGGAAGTCCTTCAAGAGATCTTCGCCCTTTGGGGAACCCCTCAAGTGGATCTGTTCGCCACCAGTATCAACAGGAAGTGCGACAGATTTTGCTCAAGGGAATTTCCCCCGAGAGGAGCTCTAGGAGATGCGTTCGTAGTGGACTGGGAGTTCCCACTTCTGTACGCGTTCCCTCCGGTCCCTGTCATTCCTCAAATGATCAGGAGGTTGAGAAGGTTTCGGAAGACCATGATCCTAATTGCCCCGGATTGGGCCAGGAGAACGTGGTACCCGGACCTTCTAGACATGTCCATCTGCCCTCCAATTCGACTGCCATACAGAGAGGATCTTCTCTCGCAGAAGGAAGGTCAGGTTCTCCATCCAGCCATCAAGACCCTCAACCTTCACGCTTGGTGTCTGAAAGGTTGAGGTACAAGGATTGGGACCTTCCGGATGATGTTATGGAGGTGTTGCTTTCGGCCAGAAGGCCGGCAACTAAAACTCTATACCGCTGCCGTTGGAACAAATTTTGCAGCTGGTGCAGAGAAAAGAATATTGAACCCTTTTCTTGTGGTACACCTATGGTGTTGTCATTCTTACTTTACCTGGCTAATTCAGGCCTACAGGTTGGCACAATTAAGGGCTATCTCGCAGCGCTATCAATCTTTAAGCGCACTGCAGAGGAGCCTTCATACTTCAAAATTCCATTGGTAATACAATACCTAAAAGGATTAACTAATGTTTATCCCCCGAAACCTTTTCAAGTTCCCTTATGGGATTTAAACCTAATTTTAAACTTCCTAAAGGGTGCCCCTTTTGAACCACTACACTCTTGTTCATTGAAGCTTCTCACCCTCAAAACTGTTTTGCTAATAGCATTGACATCTGCTAGAAGGGTTAGCGAGTTGCAAGCCTTATCGTGTAAACCTCCACATACAATCTTTTACAAGGACAAAGTTGTTCTTCAGGTGAAGCCTAACTTCCTCCCGAAGGTAGTCTCGGAGTTTCACATCACTCAGAAGATTATATTACCTTCTTTCTACCCTCCTCCTCATCCGGGGAAGGAGGAAGAGAGACTGCACAGGCTGGACCCTAAGCGAGCCTTGAGCTTCTATATCAGCAGATTGGCTAAGATCAGACAAGCAGACCAACTCTTTGTAGGTTATGCAGGACATAAGTTGGGCCTTCCAATAACAAAACAAACCATCTCCAGATGGATTATTTTAGCCATTCTGGAGTGCTACAAATTGGCAGGAAAGGAGCCTCCTCAAAATCTAAGGGCTCATTCTACCAGGGGTATCGCAACATCCTCAGCCCTTCAAAGAGGGGTGCCAATTCGAGATATATGTGCGGCTGCCACATGGTCGTCCGCACATACATTTACCAAATTCTATAGCCTGGATTCCTCCTCTAGTCAAGAAACTAGATTCGGCAAGGCTGTGTTACACTCTGTCCATTCTGGAAGGGTAACATAACTTTTATTACTCCCGCCTCCAGTCACAATACCACTGCTATGGGAGTCTATCTAAGATAAGGAATACGTCGGAGGACACAATCCCTTCGAAGAACTAGTTACTCTTACCTTGTAACGTTCTTTCGATGGGATGTTCCTCCGACGTATTCCTTATCGACCCTCCCATCCATCCCCGCAGTATGACTTCCTGTGGGTTTGCAGCCTATGCTCCTTCAAGGTGATTAGTCTAATCCAAAAACATTACTGGGGACTACAAAACGGAACTGAGCAACGGACGCTGCGCGCGGCCTTTATAGGCAGGATGACGTCGACGTCGGCACGGAGGCCGTCGAGGGTCATCGACTCGGCGATCATCGACGCGCAGCGCCCTCTGGCGAAAAAATTTTCCGAGGCCAGCAAAGCTGAAGGATTTCTATCTAAGATAAGGAATACGTCGGAGGAACATCCCATCGAAAGAACGTTACAAGGTAAGAGTAACTAGTTCTTCTGTTCTAGACCCCTTCGTTACAGTTCAGAGATAAGGTGGTTCTACGCACGCACCCAAGGTTTGCTCCGAAATTCATCTCAAAATTCCACGTAAACCAGTCTATAGAACTGCCAACGTTCTTTCAAAATCCTTCCAACTTGGGAGAAAAAACTCTGCACACACTAGATGTGCGCAGAGCGGTCATGTTCTACATGGAGAGAACCAGAGCACTGAGGAAGACTAATCAGTTCTTCGTCTCGGTGGCAGCAGGAAGAGAAGGGGATGCAGTTTCAAAGTCCACTATTTCTAGATGGATTGTTCAATGCATCACTCTCTGCTATACTCTTGCTAAGAGAGAACTGCCCTTTAAGCCAAGAGCACACTCTACTCGAGGCACGGGGGCGTCCATAGCATTCATTGCAAATGTTCCCCTTGAGTCCATCTGCAAAGCGGCTACCTGGAGTTCTGTGCACACCATTACAAAACACTACTGTCTAGATGCACACTCGAGATCTGACTCCCAGGTGGGACAGGCAGTATTAAGACATCTTTTCTCTACTGTTCCTTCTTATAACCCACCGCCAACTCCGGGTACTGCTCGCTAGTCTATGTACAGCATGTGATTCTAAGCAGATTAACAAACATCAGAAGACAATGCATTACTTACCGTAAAAGCATTTCTGATGGTTGTATCTGCTTAGATTCACATGCGCCCACCCTTCCTCCCCGCTCGGATGGAAGGAACATAGACTTCCTTTTATATCTCTCTTTTCTGTACTCACTCACGTCTAGAAGGCTCCCTCAGGGCAGAAAAATACAAACAGAGGGACCTCGACGCGTGAGGGATTGTGGGTACAACGCACGTCACTATAGGGATAGTATTTCAGACACGCCTTGTCGACGTCCCTTTTCGACTACGAAAAACAAAATGCAATACTCCGCAGTGACCACTGGATGTCGGACCTATGCACAGCATGTGAATCTAAGCAGATACAACCATCAGAAATGCTTTTAGGGTAAGTAATGCATTGTCATATATATCGATCGGTTAATGGGGTAAGTGGGTAAAATGGATATGGGGGGGTTAAAAACATGGGGGAAAGGGAGGCCTGGGGGGTGAGCCCCCGCAAATAAAATAAAAAAAATCAGTTTTTTCCGTAAAATTATTTCAGTAAAAAATGCCTCTGTAAAATCACATAGAACCAGAAACCACATCAGAAGTTCCTCAGGTTTTTGATTGACAGGCATAACTATCAATACCATTCCCTGCCATTGATTCAATGCAGCCAGAGAGTATTCACAAAGCTGATGAGCGCTGTGGCCAGCTTGCTATGGGTTGGGGGAATCCATGTGTACCCCTACCGGGACAACTTGCTGGTCTGGGCTTCGTCGAGCCGGGAAGCTTTACAGGTGACCATCATCATTCTGTTGAGTACTGTTAGGGAAGATTTATCTTTTGGCACCTTTCCCTCCATAGTTCCTGTGGACCCCCAATTGTTTTGCTTAACATGTTTTTGAAGGGAAGTGAATCCTTCAGCTTCACGCCCCTTACTTTTTGCTCATTTGTTATTGGAAAACTGAATTATCTTTCAGACTATCAGTACTGGGAAACAGTTTCTTTTTACATTTTTGTGACTTTTTAACATTGCACACAGCATCGTACAATGAGTGCAATTTGGATACTTTTGAATCCCCCTAGCTTTTTTACACTTGGGATTTTTGGTTACTTTTATATGTGCCTAAAGACTAGCAGGTGGCAGCATATATTTTATTTTTGTACCATTTTTGGGTTACTTATTGTGTGCACATTTGCATTTACTGCGTATGGCTTCTAAATGTGGCTAATGCCCTAAAATGGCAGTGCTATGAGATGTTTGCTTGTTCTTTGGCTATATTATTGTTGTGATTTCTTCCTGCCTTGCCAGTTTAGGAAATCCAATAAAAGGTCAGGCACTTGCCTGGGAAAGCTGCTGCTTTCGCAGGCTGCCTTTGTGTCTCTGTGGTCCAGGTTTTGGGTGGGATGGTTTGGTCCCACTCCACGTCCTAATGACAGTGAGTCAAGGTGTGGTGCATGAGTGAAACCCAACTGTTGTCCCTGATTGGACAACTACTGGCTGTTTGATTAGTGCAGATCCTTATCATTGCTGTGCTTTGACTAGCGAACCGCTGACAGAAGATACGAAGAAGACTCTTGAAGAGTCCTGGCAATTGGCATCTGTCCCGTTGAAGCCCTGTTGGACTACCTAATCCCCGAAGACCGAGAGTGTTGCTTCAGCCCTTAGACTAGTGGGGCCAACCAGTCTCTGAGCCTTCTTGATGATCTAAGATGTCCTGAAGCTCGGAAGTGTCACTGGACCTCCCAGTGAACTGGCCAGCTCTCATGGCTACCTCACTAGAAGCATTGGCCTTCTGCGTTTGTACACAGACATTTGGTCACTGGCTCATGGTACAAGCTGCCTTCTCTGCAAATTTCAGCCTCCTATCTTCAAGGGATCCTGTCCCAGAGAAGATTTGTCTGCCGCAAGTGTAAGGACGCCTGCTGTTCTTTTGCAGTGGCCGGCACTGGAACTCTCCTTCCCTCCGTCCTGTGAAGCATCCTGAAGAGACCTGCATCAGTGAATTTCACATTTCTTCATTGCTTGGTGTTGCATCTTGCATCTGACCGGAAGAATCCTTACACCCACAGCTCAGGGGGCACCTCTTAGCGAAAGCAACAGTAGGAAATCCAACCTCCAGTGACCCCCAGTCATCTGGGAAAATTGGAGTCGGGGTGCCGGGGGGGGGGGAAGAAGATGAGTAAATGCAAAGCATGTCCCTCCCCACCCCCTCAAGCCCCCCTGTCCTCCACAGCATAAGATTGAGAACCATTCTCTTTGTATCCGAACATTCAATTCTACTGGCTTTTGGTAGTCGCACCTTGACTACTCGTCACATTTACCTTGATTGGGGTTTGGCTAACCTCAGTCTTCCCTGTTCACTATATAACTAGGGGAGCCTTTTAAAGTCTGTCCACCAGGCCAGATTCTAGAAATCCATCTTAAAAAGTACCCTGTACAATCTGCGGGTTTCAGTCAAATTTGGCAAGTCCTTGCTTACTCCGGCCCAAAGCCTTATATTTCTGGGGTTTGTGTGGGATTCGAGACTGGCCAAGAATTTTCCCTGCGCATCTTGGATATTCATCCGATTGTCATGCAGTTTCATTCCAAGAAAGTGCTTATGGCATGGCGGTACCAGAGGCTATTGGGCCTACTAGCAGCTTGTCATCTGCGTTCTGCGCGCCAGATTGCAGATGAGGCACCTGCAGCTCTCCCTGAGCAGCTCATGGATGCAGGCCACAGTCTCATGGCAGGATCTATAGTGGTGGATGGACCAGCACAATCTTTTGCAGGGGGTTCCCTTCAAGGAGCTGCCAACCGATATTGTCATCAATGCAGACTTGTCCATGAGCTGGTGGAAAGCCGCATTGGGGAGGCCACTAAGTCAACAGACTGGTCCGAATAGAGAAAACGGAACACATAAATGCATTGGAACGACAAGCCATTTTCTATATACTGGGCCTGCTTATGCGCTGACGGCATTTTCCAAAACAAAATGTCGGGCGCAATGCAGCGCCACAACGAGGCTTAGCATCAGCCTGGTTGCCTAGCAACCAACAACAAATTGCCCTTGTTTCCGCCGGCCTCACGGAAGGCCACCTAAGGCCCCGTTTGCCCCTGTTCGCCGCTGGAGGCGGGGAGGGAAGCTACTGCATGATCTTCCCTCATCTATTCCCCACTCATCTTGCCCTTTGTGCATTTGACACTAACATGAACCTTTTATGGACCCGTAACTCTGCGACACACTGAAACATTTGAGGCGGATACCACTCGCAAGGACTACAAGGCAAAAATTACGGTACAATGTCACCTCATGTAATGCTTGCATGCTAACCTCATCCTATTTGTGTCCCACTCTACCGCTAAAGCCCATTACCTGTATTTGTTTTTTTTTTAAACTTCAATGAACATTTTTCGTCCAGTGTTGAACGACTCGGTCTGTTGCTCTTATGATAGCAGAATAAGCTATTTGATAATGCATTTCCTCTACTGCTAAAATAACCTATCCTGCCACTGTTCTCACACTCTGTTGGAACGGCCTATTCTGTTGTAGATTGCCCAATGCTAATAGCCTACCTTGTAAATTAGTGACATGTTGAAATAGCCTACCAATGCTGTAATAGCATACCGTGTTGCTTCTAGCTCCCCTACTTATTGTTGGACTAGTCTTTTCTGCTGTAGTTTGCCTAAAAGCTCCAATGTTGAAATAGCCTACCGTGTCGCTGCTAGCCTTCATAGATATTTCTGGAATAGCCTACATTTCACTGCTGCTGCCACTATGCACATTTGCTTCATCTTAATCATGGTCACGTATTGCATCGTGCAAGATAGTGTACCATGTCTTGGTAACCACTATGTAGCCTACAAAAATGTACTGTCTAAACCAGTCTGCCCCCGGCATCACCCTATCACGTGCCCTATACTATTCTTGCCTTCCACGACACCATTCCCTCTAGACAACAACCACTCTCTCATTACCGGCCCTAATGACTTCACTTATGTCACCAGAGTACACACCAAGCCATATAGAACAGTGAATGACTGGTTCCAGTCTAACACTGGTAACAACCTCTCTCATCCCATTTCAGGCATGACCAGGAACCACCGTCTAAGATCTCGCACATCATGGCACGCCATACCCAATCCTAATCTTAGCACGCCCATTTCCTCACCTTTTGCAACTAACTTGCAATTAGACACCCCGACCACCACCCCAGACACCATAGAGCGAAATAACAGAATAGGTACCAGACTTCCTATGAAGGTCAACGCACCTGCCAAAATCAATACTAAGACCAGTAGCAATCTGTGTATAACCTCCAACTGTCCCAATCATATGCGAAAAAACTCCCGCACCAATATGATGATTAACTTAACAACAACCCTAGTCACATCCAGACGGGTATCCAAAAACCTATAAAAGAGGCACTACTAAATGCCAGGTCCCTTGTTGCTCAAGCAATTGAAATTGAGGAAGTCACTCAGACCAACAACTTCGACATTCTAGCTGTGACAGAAATTTGGCTGCATGACGCAGCTGGTCCGTCCTTAACTCTAGCTATCACCGATAACTATTCTATTCTCAGAGCTGACAGACCTAACGCGCGAGTTGGAGGATGAGCCATCATCTTTAAATCTACCCTAGATATGAGATTGGCCACCTCTTCTCCTCTGACATCCTGTGAACTCCTCTGTCAAGCTCCAAACGTCCCCTAAAAATACTGTCACTATCCACCTAATATTAGCCTCCAGTGCCTCCCAGATCGTTCGAAGAAGATATTACGTCACTAATAGCTGAGAATACTAAACTCGGGGCGCAAAATATTATCCTAGGTGACTTCAATCTAGGCTACAACGATCCCAATGTCCTTCTAGCTACCTCCTTAGCCAATGCACTATCAGAACATGACTTCATACAAATAAGCACCCAACCCACTCGTGTGAAAGGTAGGACACTTTACTGGGTAGCAGACCTTAACTGTAACATCACCCTTGAAGACTCTTCACCACTCGTTTGGATCGATCATTACCTCCTATCCCTAGAAATTAATGTCAACAACCTAGTGCATAAGACATCCGCTACTGCACCTTCTTGTCTAACTAGAAACAAACGCAACATCACAGCCAAGGCTATAATACCTCTGGTAACCCCCATACTTAATGCCATACCTGCCACAAATCACCTGTTGGTTGACACTTATAATAACTCTATGACCAAAGCTACAGACACTATTTCCCCGCTCAAACGGCGAAAAGGCAAACCTAAAGCGCACTTGAACTCCTGGTTCACCCCTGTACTTAAAGTATTACGCACAGAAAAAAGAAAACCTGAGACACTTTGTAAATTAACCCACTCTATTGAAAACAAAACTAACCTAACCAATATCACTGCCACATGTAAAAGCGAGATACTCCGTACCAAAAAAGAAACGTTCAACATCAGAATAAACCAGGCAGGCTCCAGCACTAAAGAATTATTTAACATCTTAAAAGAACTGGAAAACGCTAATCCACCGGCACACACATGTACCAAGGACAAACCTTGGTGCACTAGCATTGAAAATGCCCTCTCCAACAAAATCATAGGGCTCCAAATCAAAATTGCTGGTAAACGTCTCCAACTTACTTCCGACAATCCTACCGGCCCAATCCCGCCCCCGTCTACATACTTCAACTCTGGATTCAAATTCAAAAATGTGTTCGTACCTGAGGTACAAAAAATTATAGCATCACTAAAACCTTTTAACTGTAAAGGTGACAGCAGCCCAGCTCAGATCCTAAAAGATGCAGCTAAAGACTTCTTTTATTACCAAACTAATAAATGCCTCTTTCGCTAGCAACTCCGTCCCAAGCAACCTGAAACAGTCCTGGGTTCTCCCATTACTCAAGCAACAAACATTAGATCAGTCTATACCCACAAACTATATACCAATCACCACCGTCCCCTTCTTACTGAAAATGTTACAGTTGCATACTTGCAAATTCAAGACTATCTTGGGAATAATCAACTACTAGGAACCAGTCAATCTGGGTTTAGACCCCTACACGGAACGAAAACGGCCCTTGTTGACCTCAAAAGCCAGATTGGTGAAATAAAAGACAAAGGTAGAGTTGCCATCCTACTGCTCTTAGACTTATTGGCTGCCTTTGACCTGGTTGACCATAAAACCTTATGCGACCACCTGTCCCTGGCAGCACACTTCTTCAACTCAGCAGTCACGTGGATCCAATCTTTTCTTGAGAACAGAACTGTACAGGTCTTCTCACCCACAGCTGCAGCTGATCTGATCCCCATCACCTGTGGTGTCCCACAACGCTCCTGCGTCTCACTCACTTTGTATAATATCTTTACAAATCCCTTATTTGACAAATTAGACCATCTGTGTGTCACCTACACTAACTATGCAGAGGACACCCAGATACTCCTAACATTGTCAGGCACCTACGACACTGATGTCTGTCGGATTAACGTAGTCTACACCATCATTCAGGCATGGATGGCCACACATGGCCTCTGCCTGAATGATAAGACTGAGTTGCTCCTAGTCGGCTCTCCCAATAACCTTTACAAACTTAGTCTCAACTACAAAAGCATCCTCATCGATTGGAACAACATAACCATTGCAAAAGATGTACAAATCCTGGGTTTCTACCTCGATGCCAACACCAATCTTACCAAACAGGTTAACCTGACTGGCTCAGCCACTGCCTACACAGGCAAACTAATCAGGCCTTGTCCCGAAACAGTTGCATTATACTGGCTAGAGCACTTATACAGTCCAAACTGGACTACTGCAATGGCCTTTACCTAGGTGCCAACAAATCCATAATGAACAAGTTCTAGGTTCTGCAAAATAATGCGCTTAGAGCTGCAGTTAATATACTTAGAAGAGAGCACATTTCAGCAACCAGAAAGCTCTACAAATGGCTCTATAAAAGAAAAAATTGATCTAAAAACCATCTGCCTCACCTTCAAAGCTTTGAACCACCAGGCCCCACCATATCTATCAGACAAATTCACTATGAAATTGTCGACCAGAAACACAAGATCTACTAACACATCCTGCCTGTTAGTGCCCAGCTGCAACCGTAAAAGAGCAGGCGGTACTAGTTTCCCGGTTCTAGCCGCCCAATTATGGAATACTCTTCGACAAGACATCAAAACCATTCAAACCTTTGAAAAATTCAGAAGTCACGTCATTGCATGGTTACTGAACAGCTAACCCTACTGATTTACTCCTGACGCCACCCTGTACTATGTTACTGTACTCTGCCTTTTATAACTGTATTATGTAACCATTGTATTATTGTATCATGTAACCGCATCCTTACCTAAAGCGCCCAGATACCTCTGGGTCAGGCGCGCTATATAAATAAAATAAACACGCTCCACCCAACACACGCCTGCTGTATGGTGCCTAGCCCCTCACGCTTAGCCACAAACGTTTGAGCGCCACGGCCCACTACTCTCATTTACCTCATCAAAGGGTTGACATACTACGTGCTTTACCACGTGCTCTTCCGGGTGTGACGGCAGCTGTTAGATTTACATGTGACCCACTTATCTTGCTGCGCAAGGCCACTTGATTTCTCTTTAATCTTTGTGCTTCATTGCCCATGTACTGTTGTCTCAAAGAACTGTCCTCACGATAATGGCCTACGCACAGAGTCTTTACCTAATATTATGTGATGGTTGTTCTATGTGACTGTTTCCTGCTCAAAGCTCGATGGTATGCTCTGTGATTTACCCTAGAGCAACGTCCCTCCCGTAGTGCTATGCCTAACCGTACCTCTTAGTATCACATTTTCATCTGTTTCCTTCCTTCAAAATGAGCCCGCCTCGTATTTCTGCACACAATATAGTATCCACGTACAGCGTTGATACCTAATGATGTGTGACTGTTAACCTATTCATCCCAGTTGCATAAACTTACCTAATGCTAGCAGAATAAAGCATAGTGTCTCCCAAACTATTTAGAATTGAGCCTCCGCCCTGGCTTGGATATTGCCCCTGTTTGCTACCCCCGACCAACGTCCACCCGTGACTGCTATTGCAGGCACAGGTCCCCCTTCCCCCGCCCACCTGAATAGTGCTCTACCTGACCTTATGCGATTGCCACTGGTGGCCACTACGTCAATCTTCACTATTTCAGAAACTTGCATTTCACTGATCATTGCCTATATTACTTTACTTACTGCTGTGCTACAGCGCCTTTGCTGCTATTACATTGCAATTTGATTCACGTGTGTCCCACGCCACAACCGGTACTTACTACCAGATTTTGTAACTTGCCTCTTGTGTGCTTACCTATGGTCCCAAGCCGCAATTTGCATGCAGTGCTTTTTGTAATCTGCCTTGGGTGTGCCCACTCATCGGCCCTTCCCACAATCGGTACTTCTTGCTAGTATTGTAACTTGCTTACGGGTGCCCACTCATGGTCCCATGCGGCAATTTGTATCTAGATGTTTAAATTAGAATTCATACTCAGTTGGGCTCTAACATTGTATACCTATGCTGTGATTCTGTACTTGGGCACTTACCTGTAGCACCGCCATACTTACGTGACTATTCTCTCTATGAACTGCTCTGTACTGCTTCAGCGCTGTTCTAGCACCGCAACACGCTTATGTCCGATGCATGGTTTTATTTTGATTAATGTGGCCCTATATTGATCCCACTTTTGCAGCTATGCACCAATCTAGCCCACTGTAATCATAGCATCCATGCCCATTGTCTCAGATTATCCCGCTATTGCCGAAAACAAACTCATATATCGCTCTAATCTTATGATCCAAAGCAAACCAGCCCACTGCATCAAATGTGAACTGGCCTTGTGTACTATATATATGAACTAGCCTAATGCATCGTATGTGAACCTGCCTTTTGCATTAGATATTAATTAGCCTAGTGCATCATATGTGAACTAGCCTTTTGCATTAGATATGAACTAGCCTATTGCATCATATGTGAATACCAAGCGAAAATCGCCTATGCGCAATCCGACATCCAAAAGGGCACAACATGTACATCTCACTCCTAACTCTAATAACAGTATTAGATGTCTTAGAGCTGCCCACTGGGCACTCTACCTTCTTACCTCGCAAGCAGGTACCACCCCCACTTAAATATGATCCCAACTAAAGACCTTGCATCGATGATCAGAGCCACTCCCTTCCTACACTCGTTAAGCCTCGACTTACCGAAGGCTTTAACCAGGCCCACCACATTCCTGCCCAAATTATGCCTTGACACCACAGACCACAATAAGCCCCCCCCTCACTCAACACCATTGTGGTTAACCTAACTACTAATGATCATGCCTCAGCCAACTCAACTCTCATCTTGGCCATACCCACTAAAGCCCAATGCCACATCGACAGAAACCATAGTCTCCGCTGTAGACTACCAACCCACAACTAGTCAAAATCAATTACAACAAACCTACTCCATCCACCAAAGAACTCTCTCTGATCAGGATCTCAACCACAAATAAATCGTCAGATATCCAAAATAAGATACTCAGCCTTCACTCCCAAGCCCATACCGCACCAATGGCCAGTCATCCCTGCCCCTCACGATCCGTAACAGCAGACTTGTCAACATTTTTGGGAAATCCTACGAAACGCCTTCTGTGCCACTGTCGACTAACAATTGTCCACCACTCTCCCAAACTCAAATCTACAATGAAGACTAGACCAGCCATTGTCGCACCTTCACCTCCTGCCCATAACAACATCCCTAATACCATACTAGGCGCCCTGATCAATGCCAGATCCCTAGTTGCCCATGCTGTTGATATCGCCAACCTCATCCTAGATGAGAATCTGGACTTCCTCGCCATAACCGAGACATGGTTACATGCAGCAGCCGGTCCATCCCTCCTTCTAGCAACCCCTAATCACTAGACGGTCCTTCGAACAGACAGACTCCACAAGAGGAGGTGGGGTGGCATTCATAGCCAAAACTACACTGGGTCTGACAATTGCTGCACACATCCCTACCATGTCATGTGAAATGGTGACAGTAAAACTCCCTCTTACAAATTCCAGAACGATAATGCATCTAATCTACAGACCTCACGGACCGCTAGGCTCCTTTGAGGAAGAAATTAAGGCACTCCTGTCCACCAACATGAAGCCCAACTCTCTAATCCTTATGCTAGGTGACCTTAATTTAGGCCTTAACGACTCCTCTGACACCCAGGCCACCTCCGTTGCCAACACACTAGTGGAATTCGGTCATACTCAGAGTTCTTCTCCCTACTCATAATAAAGGCTGAATCCTTGATTGGATAGTAGATATTAATTGCACTTCTACCATCACCTCCATCAAGCCTCAACCTTGGACAGGCAACTCTCTCCTCTTATTTGAACTTCAAGATCGCATCTTTCCCAACACTGTCCACCTCATTGCTCCCTCCATACCCACCAGGAAGAAAAAGAACATTACTGCAGACAAAATTCTACCCTTCCTCCAACCATTACTTTAACCCCTTCCCACCGCTTCCGACCCCTCAGACCTGGTGGACCTCTACAACGCAACCTTGACTAAAGCATGACAGAATTGCCCCCCAAAAAATGCGCAAAAGCAAACCCAAAGCACATCTTAACTCGTTGTATACACATGAACTGAAAGTCCTAAGAAACGAAAAAAGAAAATGTGAAACGTCCTGGAGAAATAACCCCTCACAAGTCAATAAAGACATCTTGTTTACGATTTCTACCAAAAACAAAGCAGACATTTTGTCTGCCAAACAAGAAACTTCAACATAATTGAAAATGCTAGTTCAAGCTCCAGAAAACTATTCACGATCTTAAGAGAGCTTGAATCTCCTATCCTCTCGACCGATAACTGCATTAAAGACAAGATCTGGTGCACCAAAATTCAAGAAGCCTTAACCAACAAAATCTCTGCTTCAAAAGAAAATCGAAGCTAAAAAACAGTTGCTGGCGCCTCAGCAGACCTTGACTAAAGCTACTCCTATCTTGCCCAACCTACCTCAACGATTCAAATTTACTCCAGTATCCACCCTAGAAGTAATGAAAATCATTGCCTCAGTGAAACCCTCAAATTGCCAAGGCGACTCTTGTCCAGCCTCGGTCATCCAAGACTCAGCTAAAGAACTGGCCCCTTTTTATAACTACCCTCATCAATGCCTCATTCCGCAGAGGCAAAGTCCCTCCTAACCTGAAGAACTCATCGGTACTCCCTTTACTAAAAGAAACGACACTCCACCCTAGCATCCCCACTAATTTCCGACCTATCACCACAGTACCTTCCCTTCTCAAAATCATTAACAAGGCAGCCTACAACCAAATCCAAACTTACCTCGAAAATCATAAGCTACTTGGATTTAGACAATCGGGATTCAGCCCCGACGCTGGACTGAAAGTGCCCTGATCGACCTAAAGATCCAAATCGATGACCTGAAGGAGAAAGGGGAATCCAGTCTCCTGCTTCTGCTGGATCTCTCAGCTGCCTTTGATCTGGTAGATCACAAGATCCGATGCAGTCACTTATCTACGGCGGCTCACTTTTCAACAGAAGCAACAGCCTGGATCCATTCATTCCTTAACCACTGTACGATGAGAGTATTCTCTGCCTCTGCTGCAGCTGATCGCATCCCCATCGCCTGCGGCGTTCCACAAGGTTCATGTGTTTCTCCTACCATGTACAATGTGTTCACCAAACCTCTGTTTGATGATCTGGACCATCTGGGTGTCACCTACCCCAACTATGCAGATGACACCCAGATCCCCCTGCCTCTGTCAGGAGACTAATACTGACCTAGCCCTTGTCAACAAAATCTACCTCATCATTCAGGCTTGTATGGCCACTCATGGACTCTGCCTGAATGAGAAGACTGAGCTACTTTTACTAGCCTCCCGACCAACGTGAAGAAATTGAGCAACCCATAACGCTCTTTCAACATACAGTAATGACATAATGGTGGCTAACTAGGTTAAGACACTGTTTTTACCTAGATTCCTCCTTTAGTCTGTGCAGACAGGTTAGTTATACTGCCTCATCCACCGCCTACATCTGCAAACTTATCCACTCTTGTATACTGTTTGTACCCTTGGACAGTTGTATGACCCTAGCGAGGGTGCTAGCTTTAACCAAAATTGATTACTGCAATGCCCTATACTTAGGAACCAATAAATCCATTACCAACAAACTCCAAATCCTGCATAACACCCTCAGAACTGCATTGCGTATCCCCAGACGGCAACACATATCCTCAACTAGATGGAGCAACAATTGGCTCCCTATCCAAGAAAGGATCCAACTTAAAACAGCCTCTCTTACCTATAAATGCCTCAACACCGCTGCCCCCAAATACCAGGCAGAATAATGTGTCGAACACAACCCGTCTCGGCCTACTAGGTCTACAAACTCTGGCCTCCTAATGGTGCCTAGATACAAAGGAAAAAGAGCGGGAGGTAGCAGCTTCCCAGCGTTGGCCGCCCAACTTTGGAACTCCCTCTCCCCGACACTACCCACTGAACAACCCCTCCACAAATTCAGAAAAGACACCAAACTCTGGCTGATCTCCAAAAATATACCAGCATAGACATTACCCCCTTCTAGACCCACTTGTATTTACTCTCCCTTGCATCAACTCTACCGCAGCATGCTGCAACGGTATGTAGATACCCCACCTCTAGCCTAAGTGTGGCCTTGTGCCATTACCACACGCCCTGTATATAATGTGACAATGGTGCTATGTCGGTTATGTGTATATTTTTGCCTTTGCCACTTATATAGCATGTACTATCTATACTGTAACCACAAACTTGCATATTCTTGTAATGCGCCCAGATACTTCAGGGTGGGGTGCACAATATAAATAATAAACAGTACAATACATTCTGCTCAGGGCAGTCCTCTCGTCGAAATTCTGAACAAGGTAGTTCATCTTCACAGCTTGCTGCAACATTCAAACCACAAGTGGTAGATCAATCCATTGGCGCTGCAACCCATATTCCAAAAGTGGGTTATTCCCGAGACAGATCTGTTTGCCACACTCTAACATGGCGTCTCTTTTACGCCTCTCGGTGCAGCGTGGGCTCATGGTGTTTGGGTCTAAACATCCCCTGGGGGTTCAAGTTCGTCTATGCCTTCCTGATGATTCTGCTGTTTCCCAGGGTATTAGCCAAACTGAAAGAAACTGCAGATTGCAACACCATACGAATAGTGTCACGCGGCCAGCCCTCTTTTGGTACTCGAAACTGGTGGGGCTAAACGGAATCTATCAGTTTCACTTTCCACAGTGACACAACCTCCTGGTCCAAGAACAGGGCACGATCCTTCATCCATGCCCTCAATTACTCAGCTTAGCAGTTTGGTTACTGAGAACTTGTCTCTAGGTCATTTAGGGCTGTACTCGGAAAGCATGAATGTCATTCAGGCGGCCAAGAAGCAGTCGGCACGATTGTAATACAAATGGATATGGTTTTGTCATGGGGCCTTGGGTAAAAAAAAAAAGACAACCCTATCACAAGTGGCTTAGATGACGTGCTGTCCTTTGTTTTGCACTTGGCATCTTGGTCGACTTCTTTCGCCCATATCTAGCAGCCATTGGTGCCTACCAGAACATGGGTGCGTCTACCTTTTCCACAGCAAAGCCAATGGTACAGAAACATCTGGAAGGCCTTCTTTGGTTGCACCTACCCATCAAGAGGCATCTCCCTGTGTGGGATCTGAATGTTTGGTATGTGCTCACTGGCAAGCTTTTCTAGCCTTTGGATGCCACAGATTTCACTTTACTCTCCCGGAAAGTGACCCTGTTAGTTGACCTTACTTCTGCCAGGAGAGTGAACGAGATACAGGCCATTTTCGGCTTCTAAACCTCAGTTTTTCACAAAGACAAGGTTGTGCTGCACGCTCACCTTGCCTTCCTGTCCAAAGTGGTTTCCTCCTTCCATATTAATGAGAAGGTTGTCCTACCAATGTTTTTTCTGGACCCACAGTCATCTGCAGACTCTATCCTTTACTCATTAGATGCCCATCGAGCACTCAAATGTTACTTACATAGGACCATGCTGTTCAGAATATCTGCTGCCCGCTGCCCTCTTGGTCACCTTTGGGGGATCCCAGCCAAAGCAGCCAAGCTTCGAAGACCCTGATCGCTTGGTGACTTTTATCTGCTATTAACTATTGTTTCTCCTCAGTAGCCGACTCCCCCTAAGGTAATGCACATGGTTACTGTGGTAGCATTTGAGGCACGTCCCA
This sequence comes from Ambystoma mexicanum, assembly GCF_040938575.1. Classification (NCBI taxonomy): domain Eukaryota; kingdom Metazoa; phylum Chordata; class Amphibia; order Caudata; family Ambystomatidae; genus Ambystoma; species Ambystoma mexicanum. The sequence continues at coordinate 492,128,120 of NC_090936.1, read as the reverse complement.
TGGGAAGTCATCGGCAGTGCTGCTATGTGGGCCACACCATCAATCTTTTCCAAGTACTATTGTCTAGATACCTTTACCAGGGCCGACGCCAGGTTTGGTGAGTAAGTCTTGCAGAACTTGTGCGCTTCTATTTAGACAGTCTCCACCCATGAGTTTTCATGCTACAAAATCTCCCATCAGAATGGAGGAAAGGGGGAGGGACATAGGAGTAGCGAACAGTTAACAGTTCCTTCATACAACCCTACCTCCATGCCCCGTGAAATCGGTTCAGTTAGTTCATTGTAGCCGAAAAGAGCGTGAAAAGGACAAGCTCGTGAGCTGTGTGTGCAGTCAGTGTGGGCGGACATGCCCTGCATGCATTAAATCAAAGGGAATGTTTTTGTTGCAGTGAAAAAAGGGCCCTGGCCTTGTTCCTGCTGGATGGATATCCCATTGGTATAGAGGAAAAGACTATGGACTATAATAGTCACTACGATGAGTAACTTTTCCTAATTCCATAAGATTAGTTGAAATTGTGTCAAATTTGCACACATGGAACAATATTGACAAAACACAATGTGCAATTACGGAAGGTGTTTACTCTTATAGGGAATAGCACATTGCTGTTCAATTGTGTTATCAGCTGTAGTAAACATAGGATTAATTTTTGTTTTAAGAATTTAATTGATAGATTTTGTTTGCTTTTTTAGGCATTTAAGAATGTATATGATTGATTGGGATTCAGTAAAAGCTCGTCATACCCCGATTGGTTTAGATCACTTTGTTAACATGACAAATGTATATGCCTTGAGGAAGAGCAATTAGCATGAAACACGTGTAGGCACAACCTTCTTTGTATAAACCTTTTGGGACTCGTTTTTATAAATGATTGGTATAAGTGTTCATTGCAAAAATGTATGTTAATTTGTCCTTATTTAGAAGTGATTGATACAAATGTTATGATTATGTCAAGTTACTCTATGAAAATCATTTAAAGATTAGTTCAAGAATGATCATTATGGAAAAAATAGTAAAGCATTATGAATCAAGCACAACTTGTATTTATATGTATATTCCATATCACAGGAGGCAGTATTGTATATACACAGATTCTTTAGCTATGTTCAGTGCTTCAGACTGGTTGGTCCCACTTGTTCAGAGGAGTAAGCCACCTGGTTTAGATCTTCCCAGTCTATTTGAAGACTGAGGTCCGAAACACAGTAGTTGGCGGTGTTCCTTTCGGCTTCAGATCCGTGGATCTGTCGTGGTTGCCAAGCTTAAATGGTCCTAGGTGCTCTCATTTTATCCAGATTTCAGTTTAGACACTGCCCCAGCCCACCTGTGGGGACCTGTAACATTTAAACAGGTGGATATTCTCTAGTAGGCGACAGCCTGCCAGATCATGTTCTGCACGGCAACAGTACATAGTCTGGGTAAATTCTAGATTGGGGCAAGACAGCCTTACAACCCAGGTTCAACCAGTACTCCTACACAGAGCAAATGACCAGCAGTCCGGAGTTGGATTGCCACAAATGTGCATGCCTTTCAATGGATCGCCTTTCTCCTGCGGATTCTTCATCCGATGGATATCCTCTTCCAGCTTTACTACTCGGAAAACTCTTCTTCAGGGGGCCGTAGTGGACCTCGACTCCGTTTGTCAATCCGCCTTGCTGGGGACTAGATTATCAGCTCTGGACATGATGTTGGGCGTTGCATCAATTCCACGTCACTACACCCCATACCTCAGTTCCTTTTTTTCATGCGCGCGACACACTGCTCTGAGGAACACTGTTGGTCCAAATCTTTTTTGACAGATTTTTGTCAAATTTGTTGTTTCACCACCACAAGATGTCCGCACCTTAGATTTCGGGTTTTAAATGATGTACCGACTGCCACACTAAGATGTTGGTGACCACCCCGCACGACCTATGCACTGAGGGGTGTGCGTCGTGCGCAAAGATGAACCTGAAATCAGTGCATGAATGGGCAGCGAAACGTGTTTTGGGCTGACTGCTGTCGAAAATCACCTACGTGGTCGACAGTTGCGTCCTCTGAGGCCGAGACCGAGGGGCCTACCCCAAAAAAGAACAAAGAAACAGCGTAAGACGAAGAAGCGGTCTCATTTGAGGAGCCACTCTTCCTCATAGTCGTCACACAAGAGAAAATGCACCACCGGCACCCACGAGATTCTGACTCTTCGTCGGAAAGAGGTAAAATTTCTGCTGGGCTGACCACTCTGCAAGAGTGGAATGAGTTTAAGAGTCAAATGCTGGTGATGTTAGAGAAACGCGCAGCTGCAGGTGTGCGTGTGCCCTCCGAGCAGTAGGCCTGGAAGGCAGCAGCAGCGCTTGGTACACCTGACCCCACGCAAGCCCTGTTGCCAACGCCATCTGGAAAGCCTTCGGGCTTGACGCCGAGAAAGACACTTAAACCCTCGATGCAGAGGCCTTTGCGCGAGCGGCAGGGTTTGTGTATCCCTAACACCGCCTCTGTGCCCAAGTCCCGTTCAAAACTGACAGTCACTATATCGACATCGAAGGATAAGCCCTTGGCAATGGTTCTTTTGTCCCTCTTTCCTGGACCGATTTCTTCGGCTCCATGGCATCTATCTTCAGCGCTGATGGTGGAGATCACCAAAGTGCCATCGATCCTTTGTATGCAGGGGTGGGGGGCGTCGACTATTTCAAGAAACGGCTCTTTTGGCATTTGCCTAAGGGATTCACAACGTCAGCGGGCTGGACACATCCCTTGATGTGGAAGTGCACAAGAACCAGCCTTACACCCACACCAGATGTTGGTCACATGTGGATAGCGTTGTAGACACTTTAGGGCTTAATGCTACGGGACTACCAATCCAAGGATATGAATTGACAGACATCCTGGACAAGGGCCTAGTTACTGAGAGGAATGTGCCACTGAACCCGGCGATCGCCGATCCAGTAGCCTCCTTGTGGCAGCATCCCCGCTCCATTCCTCCGGTCAGCTCCACTATGACTGGGAAGTACAGGACGGCAAGAGGAGACCCGTCATTTTTGCCTTCTCGTCCTTCACCGGAAGTTCTTGTTGTGCAGTCAGCCACAGTTTCCATCAGGTGACCTCATTTACCTCTAATCTTCCGGACAGGGAAAGTAAGAGTATTGATGCAATGGCGAAGAAGGTATTTACGTCTGGCAGCATGGCTTCAAAAGCCAATGACTTAGTCAGTGGGTTTGCCAAATATGCTTTCATTCTCTGGAAGGCAGTAGAGCAGGCAACCCAATAAATCCCTCTGGGGGAGCTATGAGACGGCTTCGTACACCTGGTGGAAGATGGGAAGGAGGTTGCCAGGCAGTTCTGCAATCGGGCCTGGACCAGGCTGACTGCATGGGCCGTTCAATGGGATTGGCTGTAATGTGGTGGATTTAGGCCTACCTACGGTCTTCAGGCTTTTCACCAAATGTTCAAACATAGTGCTGGACATGCTCTTCAAGGGCGAATTTCTTTTCGGCCTAAAGGACAACTCTCTAGATAAATTTAAGGAGTCAAAAATCGCTGCAAAATTGCTCGGCCTAGCTGCACAGCCGGCCAAGCCTGCCTTCAGTTTCTCTTCTAGGGGCAGGGCCTACATGCGTTATGTGCTTTACAGCTGGAAGGTGCTGCTCCGACAGGCAGGTGCAGAAGCGTTTCTCGTGCTCAGGAAGGCGCAGGGGGGTCTTCCAGTGGCCAGCAGGCAGCGGCAGCGGCTACTATGCCCTCTAAGCCGCTTTGATTTTTCTTTCCCACAACTTACCAGTTGGTGGGATTGCTGTCAGATCACTACCTCCATGCCTAGGCCCTAGAGCTCATGTGGTGGGGCTATTGTCTGCCCTTCATAAGGAGACCGCCGAACATACCACCACCTCCGCCAAGCCAACCGGTACAGGAGCTCCAGGAAGGGATGCAAGCCCTGTTGAAGGGTGCCATGGAAGAGGTACTTCCTGAGCAGAGAGATTTGGGCTGGTATTCCCCGTACTTCCTGGTACCCAAGAAGGGAGGAGGTCTCTGTCCCATTTTGAACCCTCAGGACCTTCATGAAGGTCCTGATGAGACAAAATTAAGATGGTGACGTTGAGAGAAATTCTCCACACTCTTGAATTGCAGGACTGGCTAGTGTCAATAGATCGGAAGGACGCTTATTTCCATGTGCCGATACATCGCAAGCACAGGAGGTTCCTGAGGTTCCTCATAGGGGACAAGCAGGTTTGGTTCAAAATACTTCCCTTTGGGCTGACCTCCACTCCCAGGGTCTTCACCAAGCTCATGGCAGTAGTTGCGGCTCAACTCAGGAGATCCAGTAACAACGTATTCCTATACCTGAACGACTGGCTGATCCGAGGGATGTCGGAAGAGCGGGTTTTGCCCACCTGGAGGACACCTGCTCTCTAGTCCACAGGCTGGGCACTCCCTGAACTTGAAGCCCCATGCGACGCTGGCCCAGACGCTCCTGGCCATCTGGGCAGTCCTAGACACCCGGGTGTGGTGCTCCCCTCCCACTCCCCCAAGGAGAGAGCCAGTAGCATTGTGCAGATGGTGAACCTGTTCCGGAACCACTCTACCTTAACAGCAGCTTCCTTCCTCCTCCTTTTAGGCCTCATAGCATTGTGAATTTTATTAGGGTGTGAGAAACCTGAGGACCTTCTCACATTTACTCCCCTTGGATCATCTATGCAGGTGGCCAGGCAAAGTCCATTGCTTTTGGAACCTGCCCGTCGGGGTGGACAAGCAAGGGAGGATCACCTGGATGGAGGGTCCTTGGGGCTTAGAAGTGAGATGCACCTAGATAAGACATGGTATTCCACACTTTCCTTTCAGGAAGGAACCCCTGCACCAGAGATGGTTATGGGATATTGTTTTCCATGTTCTCTTGAAGTGGACAGGAGATGTTATCACGCCGGACGGATTAGGAAGAAGAGAAGGTGGTTTGGGTGTGTGGTACTTTGAGACAAAACACAGTATCGCTTGTCCTTGTAATAACCAACCTAACCCTCCCCAACCTTTAGGGCTCATTGTAGAGAAGTTCTCCTTTATACCGCTTTTGGGTACATGACAGTAGTGAGATGAGGAAGAAGCCACAGAGTAATGAACACCACTTAATCTCATCACTTGGTACTGGGACGAAGATGATAGCTAAAGAGGCACACCAGTATACTGAACAGCCATGTCCTACCAATAGGTTCAGGCAAAGTCAGGCAATTGAAAACAAGTATGCCCACCTGCAACCTATGAAAGTCTCAGGAGAGCATAAAAGAAGTAGTCACTGAAAGGAAGGTGAGCAAGGTGGGAGAGCAACTGAGATGCCAGAATTACCCAGAACCAGTCGGTGGAGACCGAGACACTGAGTCCACAAAGATGAAACGTGGCAAGAGAGCCTTGATTCCAGGTAGCCGGAAAAGTCCAGAGAAGGGAACCGGAAGGTGTGCTGACCCCTTGTGAAGTGGTTCGGAGAAATGCTTGTTCCCCTGGGCTGAGAAGGGATCCCAGGTGTGCCTGAGGGGTTGATGGTGAGGCCCTGACCCAGCAGGCAAAAGATGCATCACTCGTTTCCAGCGGGAAGCCAAGAACACAGCCAGTGAGTTGCAACTAATAGGAAACCCGGTATGTGAAAGAAGCATGTGAATACAGTGTAACTGACTAAGCATGTAAACAATTACTCTGAACAAAGTTTATCGAATGAACAATTATGAACATAGAAGGCTAAGTGATACTAAGTAACAAAGTGGTTGTGTATCAAAAGATATGTTCTCGAAAGCTTCTGTTGAAAGAAAGAAAGCCTTTTTATAAGCAGGGGAGCCACGCGATAGGTGAAGTATGAGTAAAATCCCCAAGAAATACCGAACTGAATGAAAATAAGCAAACTGCTAATACTGAATACCGAACTAAATGAAAATAAGCAAATTACTAACACTGAATATTGAACTGAATGAAACACCAAGAAGCTGCATTTAAGAACAGACTAGTTTATTGAATATTGAACTACAAAAAGAGTACTCTTGTGTGTTGAATAATAAATGGCTGGAAGATAATTAGAGGTTCCTGATTGTGTGAACTGTAATGGGTGGACCATGCAGTCTTCTAACTAGACCAAGACCAGAGAACCCCTATATGCTAACAAGGAGACCTGCTATTGTACTGAGAGGAAAACTCATATTGATGTCTATGAGACTTGGGGAAGGGAAACCTGAGATCTGCTGTCCTGGAATGATATTGAACATGGGCAAGGGCATCCTGACTTTTATAAAGGTGTGGAAATGTACTACTTTAAGTCCAAGAGAAGTTAATTTGTAAATTGTGAGGAACTTGTTCACATTTGGGGAAAGGAAGATGAAGATTAAGCCCGAGGTGGAAATGGCTCAGAACTTTGTTTTTAGAACACTGTTTAGTTTATGGTTCAAATCCCTCTGCATTGTTTAGTCTTGGTTGTGAGGGCAAGCATAGGGTTCAGACACAGACCGACTTTTCAGTTCCACTCACTGACGCAGACTATCCTTCGTTTCTTTAGGTCGGGAAATCCCACCTTAGCATTGGGCAAGTTTTTAAAAAATATATCTTTATTGGATTTTCAACAAGTGGTGACAAACAAAGGATCATTGATTAGTCAATGCAATATGCATAATCCAAAAATCGGCATAATAATATAACATTCCCAACTTTCCCGCCCCACCCCCCTCCCTCCGAGACCTCGGGTACATCCACTTTATTCTTCTGGACCTCGTGTCGGGCCGGGACTGTCCGTACTGACCGAGGTGCTGTCTTGAGCCGCTGGGTGGAGCAATGGCACTGTTAACACCACCCAACGGAGTAGTTCATCACTGGAGTCCAGCCTCTGTGCCTGAATCGCTGTCTCCCAGGCCACGGCCTCAGCGCCTATCCATCTTTTGAGGTCACCCCACCAAAGGGCCTCGCTTGGGCCTCCGGCGCTTTTCCATCCCATGGCTATGCGTCTTTTCGCTGTGATGTATATCAAGTCTTTGAGTTTATTTAGGGACTTATTCTTACTGTTTGGCTTATAGCTTCCCAAAATACAGGCTGATGGTTTGTGAATTTCCACTTCAATCTCTGCGTTTGCTACCCTCTCCTTCACCTGGGCCCAGAACCTCTGGACCGTTGGGCAGCCCCAGAGCATGTGGGTCATTCCCGCCCTCGGCTCATTGCATTTGGGGCATGTTTGGGTTGTGGCTCCTTTGAACCTCGATATGGCGTCAGGTGTAAGGCAGGCCCTGTTGGTAATGTACAGTTGGATGAGTTGGAGACAGGCATTTCTAGAGATTTTTTTTTATGGTAGTGAGTTATTCTTTCCCATGATGTGTCCTCAAATTCAAGACCCAAGGCCCTATTCCCTCTCCCACCTCTCTTTGCATTTAAGTTCACTCTTGGTCGTGCCCTGCAGTAGGGCTTCGTATAGTCTGGAGGTTGCGTGGCCCCCCTCAGCAGTGTCCAACATCGACTCAATGATATTGTTCTCCATGACTTGGTCGGTGGCCTCCGGCCATCTGTCCTTCATGGCCTGTGTCACTGCTCTGTGGAGCAAAAACTGGCCTGCGGGCAGGCCTGTGGACTCGCTGAGGTCAGTGAATGTCATGAGCTCCTGTTCATAAGCGAGGTCTCCTAATACTGCCACCCCATAGGGTTCCCACTGGGTGCATGTTTCCGTGTGTCCCCATGAGAGTTTAGCCATGACTGCTGCAATGGGGATCTGCGGGGACTATGGGTCTGTCGCCCCCACTGATTTACAGGCCTGCTTCCAGAGCTGGGATCCAAGTCTAACCAGGTAGGGGTAATGTCTCAGAGCCCCCTTGTCAACCCATAGTGAGTCTCGGAGTAACAGTCGAGGCAGAGCTGGTTGGAGAAGTCGGGTGTCTGAGGTGGTTTCATCTGCCATCCATTGCGTCACATGCCTTAGTTGGCTAGCCAAGTAGTAAAGTTCGAAATTAGGGACCTTCAATCCCCCCTCTCATAGGGTCTATGGAGAATGTCCAGCGCTACCCTGTGCCTATCTCCCTGCCAAAGGTATCCCCTTCAGAGTTTGTTTATGTCTCTGAAAAAGGAGCGAGGGATGTTGAAGGGGACGTTGGAAAAGCAATGCAGTAAACGGGGGAGTGCCACCATTTTGAGGAGACCCGCCCGCCCCGTAACTGAGAGTGGGAGCTTACCCCAAAAATCCATGGACTTTGCAAGGGCATCTTTAGCCCTCACTGTGTTAAGAATGTGTTCGGTGCTAGGGTTTCGGTGTATGGTAACGCCCAAGTATCTAAACGATGTCACCTGCCATTGAAGGTCTAGAGGGGGCAGGGATCTGTGCTCTCTATACAATGCAGCAAGGGGATAGAGACAAGACTTGTCTTTGTTGATCTGAATGCCCATGTGTTTGTGGAAACCATCTAAAGTCTCGAAAATGTAGGGCAGGAGGTGCTCCGGGTTGTGCAGGTACAGCAGCATGTCGTCTGCATACATAGAGGCGAGGTGTGTCTCCCCATCAAGTTCAATGCCTCTGTCCTCCTGCCGGAGATATGCGGCTACAGGCTGCGCGGCAATAATATATAGCATAGGTCGACAGTGGGCAACCCTGCCGTGTGCCTCTGTAGAGGGGCCATTTCTCCGAGTATGTCTTATTGGTGCGCACTCTGGCAGTGGGATTGGTGTCGACCAATTGGGTCCACTTAAGGAAGGCGGGTCCGATACACATCCTAACCATGGTGGCATATAACCATTCCCATCTCACCGAATCGAAGGCCTTGGTGGAGTCTAGTGACACCACAGCATATTTCTGAGGCCCTCGCTCGGTGCTGTATATTATGTGGTGTAACCTGCGCATATTTTCGGTGATAGAGCGCCCTGGCACGTAGCCAGTTTGGTCATGGTGAATCAACAGGGGGATCGCTCTACGTAATCTATTAGCAAGGAGTGCAGTCAGTATTTTGTTATCTACATTTAACATAGATAGTCGTCTATATGACCCACAGTCCGTCCCATCTTTTCCAGGCTTCAGCAGGGGGATTATTATGGCTTCTCTCATGGAGTCAGGGAGGATACCGCGCTTAAGCCTCGTTGTATACCTGTGCTAGCAGTGGGCAAGGGTCTCCTCATATGATTTATAGAATTCCCCGGGTAGGCCATCCATGCCCGGCGCTTTCCCAGATGGTAAGGATCTAATTATTGCTTTCACCTCGTCGGGGGTGATTGGGTCGTCTAGGGCTTCAGCCATTTGTGAATCTATTTTGGGTAGCTCTGTTATCCAGGACGTCCTCTATCTCGGTGTCAGTGGGGGGCAGGGTCTTGAAGTGTAGGTCACGATAGAACTCGGAAAAGACAGAGTTAATCTCTGGCTGGGTGTGCGCTGTGGTGCCGTCAGGTCTGAGTATATGGCAAATGGGAGTCCTAGGGGTTTCCCTCTTGTAAAGCCAAGCTAAGAGTTTACCAGGTTTATCTCCCAGCATGTGCGTTCTTTCAGTGTGCTTAGCATAACTTGGTTTTCCCAAGGTTTCCCAGTGCGACAGGCAGGTTTGTCCAGTTTGGTAATTTCCTGTAGCTGTTCTGGAGTCGAATTTGTCCTACTCTCCAGCTCCCCCAACTCCCTTTCCGCGCCCACCAGGGAATTAGTGATGGACCTCTGGGCGCCCCCCCACCGCAGTTATCTCTTTCCTCATGACTACCTTATATGCCTCCCACGCGGTACCGACCCATTCAACACTGTCCAGGTTGTTTTGCCAGTATTCATCGGTACTGTCTTTTATGTGTTCACAAAAGGCTGCATCGAGCAGGGCTTCGGCCCTAAGTCTTCACGTGGGAATTGGGGATCTGGGCGGGTATACGTCCCAGGTGGCCAACATGGGGGAATGGTCTGACAACACCCTTGGCAAATACTGTGCGTCGCTTAACGTGCCTTGCTGCCCCAGACTGACTAGAATATAGTCCAGCCTAGTGTGGACATTGTGTGGCGGGGAGAAGTAGGAAAATTATCTTCGCTCAGGGCCCTGTTCCCTCCACAGACCACATAGTGACAGCTGGCTTATTAACCTAGACAATATTTTGGCTGGGGGCGATGGGTGGGAGTGTTTGGTATCAGACCTGTCTTTGAGGGGATCTAGAGTGAAATTATGGTCCCCCCCCCAAATCATAGTGCAATTTACATAAGGGCTCAGTCGCGAAAACAGGGAGTGGTGGCATCATGATTAGGAGCATAAGTACTAACCAGGCATAGTTCCTTCCTTTCCATGGTACCTTGCACAAGTGCCATCCTGCCCTCGTCTGTTTTGGTGCTCACCACTCTGAATGGGATGTTCGGGTCGATCCAAATCAGGACCCTTCTTGCATAAGAGGAGTAGGAGGATCCGATCAGGGTCCCTCGCCATGTCTTGGCTAGCGCCTTCAGTTTTTCTGTCATCAGGTGTGTCTCTTGAAGCATAGCAATTGCAACCTTGCATCGTCGCAAATATGCGTGTATCCGGCGTTGTTTCACAAAGCTGTTCATGCCTCTGACGTTCCACGTCATTACTTTTATTTTTTCAGCCATAGGGGCTGTGGTGTCCGTTGCTCCGCCTCGGCCTCGGTCGATGTCCTGTTAATGATGTATCTGTCGTGAAGTTATCCTGAGGTCTCTGTGTTTATAGTTCAAATTTCCCAACGTGCGTGCTAACTCTCTGTTTCTCCCTCCCATTTAATAAACTTCCCAAACATAGAATTGGTCCAGCGAGGTCCCGTTTCCGCTCCTTAGGAGCAGACATGGTCTTCGGGTGCCCTACGGGTGGGTAAACGTACCATGAAAAAGAAACTCCTGGGGGTTGGGGGAAACGCTTGCTTCGGCTTTCCGCATAGTAGGATCATATCAGCGTTTAATAGGCTAGGTCCTTCTGCTGATACGCAGTTGTATTAAGAAGAGTTCTCCTCCTGCAGTTTTTGGGAGGCGGTCCGATGCGGCTTCCGCTTTTTGTCTTCGATGTCGGGTAGTTGCTGTCTGTCCATCCAGTCCCTTGCCTGTTCCGGGGTGTCAAACAGGAGGGCCCTGTTGTTGTGTATCACCTTTAGCCTTGAGGGGTATAGACGCATGTATCGCAATCCTGCTGCGTTCAATCTGGCTTTCGTATGTATGAACTGAGCTCTGCTCATCTGTACTTGGAAGGTGTAATCGGGATAAATCGCAATCTTGGCAGAGTCCCTCTTGATCTGGCCACCTGATTGTGAATACGTCAAAATGACCTCTCGGTCCCTGTAATTCAGTACTTTCGCTATCGTAGGCCTAGGTGGACCGCCTGGTGGTGGTTTCTTTGCAAGTGACCTATGAGCCCTCTCTATGGAGAAGCCCTGCGACAGCTTTTCCACGCCAATCTCCTGCAGCAGGAGGTTCTCCACGTAGTTGGTGGGATCTGGGCCTTCAATGCCCTCCGGCAGGCCGAGAAGCCGGATGTTGTTGCAGCGAGCCCTCCCTTCTGCCTCCTCCGCTCTGTCCTCCAAGTTCTTGACTCTCTGCTGGAGGCCATCTACGTCGTATAGGAGTTGGGTTTTTGCTTCCGTATTTTCGCGTACCTGGGTCTCCAGCGCTTCGGTTCTGCCAGCCAGGGAGCGGACATCCTGACGTAGGAGGCCCAGATCTGTGGCCACGGCGTCGATTTTGTTCACCATTGTTGCTTGGAATGTCTTAATGGCCTCCAGTAGTTGGGTATTGCTGGGTTCGGCCACCGCTACAGTGGGGCCGGTTTCCGTCTCAACAGATGCCGGGTCTGAGGCCTCGGGTTGGGGAGTCCGTTGGCTGTGAAAGCATCTATGGTGGTCTGGCGCTGCTTGGACCTAGCCCCCTTCGGCGTCGATTTGTTCGAGCGCGACATTCCCCTGGTTCCGCCTATGTCTGTGGGCTTCGGGCGCTGAGGGCTATTTCGGCGATGTGCGCTTTCCTTTGTGGCCTCGGGTGAGGCTCGCGGCTTCGAGGTGCGGAGGCCTGTGTCGTGCCTATCTTCCACGGTCCCTCGGGTGTCTCGGTGGCCCTGCAACGCCGCCAATGCCCCGTTCAGCAGCTGTACCACCAAATCGCTCTTCCTCTTCCTCTCACGAGCGGTTGTGCAGGTTTGTAGTTTCGCGGTCCGTTGGACTGGCGCTGGGCTCCCCGGGCTCAGTGTGTGAGAGCCGCCATCTTGGCTCCTTTCCGAGCGGTTATCCGCAGGCGGCAAAAACAAGTTTTTTGGGCTTACACCCTCGTGTGTGGAGGATCCTGGAGCTTCACGCAGGCGTCCGCAACAATCCTGGTGCTTCGCAGGGTCTGTTTTAATGTTTTAGAGCTGTAGAAAACAGCTTATAAGTGGCACATCTAGCGAAGCTCGCGGAAGTCGCGTCCTCTCTACATGGCGGTTAGCCACCCCCCCCAGCATAGGGCAAGTTAGGCCTTACACCATCCTAACATTTGTTAGGCAGAATCCTGGCCAGTGCCCTTAGGGACCGCTACACAAGATTAAGACTACAGGTGGTAGTACAATTTCACCTTTGGTACAAGCCTGTACTAGTATGTTAAAGTGGTAGCAGTAGCGGCGCAGCCAGACTTGTCTGAAGAGCAAATGAGCAGTAGTAGAGATTACACAGAGGACTACAATTACTGTGACTCAACCAAACACTGACTCAAGGTTTCTGGTTAAAAAGTAAAAGTACATATTATTTTTTAGACCATCTGTTCACAAAACACTTCACTTCTATTAAATTAAAACCATACTTCAAATACACTACACACAACCAATTCCCCTTGTGCAGAACAATTCAAGATAAGTACCTTTGGATTTGACAGACCGGTGTCATGAAACAAAGACGTTACCGGGGGTTATCACTCGATCACTTTTTGACAGTAATGACAGTTCGGACTTACGAAAGAGAAACTTACCTGCAAATAGAAATGTTAACGCAGTCAAACACACTTGGCACATGAATTAACACAAGAGTTGGGGATAAAAATCATAGGCAATACTTTTGTTAAGGCAGATAGAATCAAGAGACACTTTCTAAAACGTAGTTACAAGTCAATGGGACAGGGGTCCTGTTGTCTAGGATCACAAGGTTAGAACAGTTCACGATTCGAGCTTTGCCAGGAGTACTTAGATATTGTCAAAAGTGAAGCAAAAGTTATATGAGGGAAGGAATATAAGGACAAGCCTTAGGGGAGGAGAAAAGGGATCACCCTAGTTCCTCAAAGTCGGACACAGTACCTTATTCATATGAAGAAGAGCTGGTGCCACGGCAGTTGTTCCTGGTAGTTACTGCAGAATCATGGTTCCTGAAGCTTCAGTCGTGGGGACAAGGACCACGTCGGGAGCAATCTGCACTACCCAGGGATGAAGCCAGCAGCAGCAAAAGCAACAGTGAATAAAAGGTGCGCTCTTTTAAAACGGGAGAGGCTCTTCAGATGGCTATCCGGACTACTACAGCTGTGTGCAGTGATTTCGACCAAGAAGAGGATCCTCTGCCTGTGGAAGGTGAGCTGGTTGATCCCACCAGGCTCAAGGGAAGAAGACTCCGGACTGGATATTCTCTTGTCGTTGAAGGGTAGATAGCTCCGGACTGCAGCATGGCTTCACCGGGATTCGGGAGTTGCAGCAGCCGTCGTCTTCTCCGCTTCTCTTCGGTTCTTTGCAGTTCCAGCGGCGACTCTGACTTCCAGCTCAAGAGTCCTGCCTTTTATCCAGCATGGGGTCTGGCATGGATTCACATGCTCATGAATATTCCCCGTCGTCAGGCTGGGAATCCTCGGTAAAGAAAAATCAGTATCTGTTTCGTTTCTGATCTCTTTCGTAGTAGTAACCAATCACTGATCTCTGTGTCATACTGACCACAGCCAATAACTGCCATCTCCCTAAGCCCCGCCTCTGGCAGCCATCTTCAGATTTTTACCGCACGTTCATGTGTTGGGATCCTTGTGCTATTTGCTCTCGAGCTATAGTGCGTTTTCATGCTTTTTTCATAGGAAAATTCTCTCTTTTTTCGGTCAAAAGAGCCTCAAGCTCCACCGTTTCTTTATCCGATCAACGGGGACCCGTGTCGGATTCCTCTACGCCCCTCAAGGATGAAGATTTCATCGAGCCACGCTTTTGGAGGACTCCAGAAGTTTCTCAGGCCCATCTCGGTCATGGCCCAGGAGAATGGAAGCTCGACGCCCGGAAAGCTGTTCAGGGTCTGCCCTGGATGCCAGCTTCAGAATGTCTTTAAGGAGGACGAACACTCCCTTTGCCTCTACTGCCTGCATGAGGACAAGATGCACGTGGAGAAGGACTGTGCGTTTTGCGGCAATATGTCGGAGCGGACCATGAAGGACCGCCATCTGCGTCTCGCCAACTGGCTGGAAGGTAAAAGCCCGTCAGGCGAGAAGAAGTCCGAGCGGTCTTCTAAGATCTTTGAGGGCGCCCCGGCGACGGGGGTCCAACAGAAGGCCAAGCACTGCGAGTCCGCTGGCACCGGGAGCGCCGAACGGTCGGGCTCTACAGCTGCCAGGCAGGGCGCATTCTCCCCGGCGCCATCAACTACGAGCCAACGCTCTGGCTCGGGTAAGAGGAAGGCTGAGCACCCGGCGAAGCTCTTGGAGAGACCCCGATCGAGCTCGAAGGCCCCATCGGAGGGGGAGCGAGGCGGTGACCCTCCCCCCAAGGAGAAGGCGGTGAGCGCACAGAAGGTGGTGAAAGCCTTGATCCACCCTGCCAAGGCCTCTATCGAGACAGTCGCGGCGGCCCTGGCTCAGCCTGTGGAGGCTACACCAGTGGAGGCGACTTCAGGGCTCAGAGTCTCCCTGCCACCGCGGAGGGAGTCCTCTTTCAAGCCCATCGACAGGACCCCCGTGAAACCTCCGACGGAGAAGAAAAAGGGGGGGCAGGAGGTCGTCGTGGATTCGGTCTCAACCTCTGAAGAGGAGCTGATTGAAGTCTTAAGCCACGGCATTGGCGTGGAAGAAGATCAGCCCGTCGGGAGGGATCCCGATGTAGGAGACGACGAGAACGTCGAGGGTGCCAACGAGGCCCCTGACCGCCCGTCGGAATCCCCTCAACCAGTGCTGCAAACAACTCGGCGGCCATTTTGTTGGCTATACAGTCCTTATGCTCGGAGATGAGGACGAGATTGCCGTTACCACCAACGGAGGAACCGCTCCCGATGGGGGGACCCGGAGCCAGGCCCTTCTGGGAGCCCTCCTCCTAAGAGAAGAAGGATTCATCCTCTAACTCCTTTTCAACCATCGCGCTCTGCTCAGCCCTCCTCCCCGTCCACGACCCGTGGGGATGATACGGGGACGGACACGGCCGCAACGGGTACAGACGACGAGGTTTATGACGAGGATCTTCCGTCATCACCTCCTCCCCGTGCCTCACCGCCCGACAAGATTGGATCGTTTCATGCCATGATCGCCAGGGCATCCAAGCTTTTCCAGCTCTGCCCGGAAGAGAAGAAGGAAGGTTTCCTTTATCAACGGCACGAGACCAAGAGGAAGACGGTCCTCGCTGTACCTCTACTGGACGATATCTGGGATGAGGGTCTCGCTCTCCTCAAGAACCCATCCACAACGCCTGCGAGAAGGGATCGGTACGAGAAGAAGTACCGGGTCCCGGACGTGGCCCCCTTGTGCCTTCGGGCACAGCCGACCCCGGACTCGGTCGTCTCCGCGGCGGCCAGGAAGAAAGCGGGGGGGCTTCGGCCTCTACGTCGACCTCCCCACCGGACGGCGAGGGAAAGAAATTGGACACAATGGGACGCAGTCATATCTCATCGGCAGCGATGACGATTAAGGCTGCAAACGCCTTGGCCATCGTAGCCCGCTACGACAGGTAGTTGTGGTACAAGATCGCCCCCCTGCTGGACTTCCTACCGAATGACAAGAGGGCAGAGGCCCTAGATATTACGATGGCGACGGACATCGCTGACACTGGTTTTCACCAGTTGGGCAATGGCGTGTGCCTTAGACGGCGTGGATGGCTCAAGGCAACAGACTTCCGGCAGGACGTGCAGACCAGAGTTTTGGACATGCCATTCGACGGGAGCAACCTGTTTGGGAAAACAGTGGATGATTCCCTACAAGCCATCAAGACGGACATGGAGACGGCCCGGGCTCCAGCAATGACAGCCGCCTTTTCGGAGCGCCGGAGGCAAGCAGGGTGCCTCCAAAGGTTTCGGCGGCGGATATTCCACCTACCGTCAAGCAGCCCGTTCGTCGTCACAGGAAGCCTACAGGGGCCGAGGCAAGTCGGGAGGACCCCGCCGTCGTCGCCAGGGAGGACAAGGCGGCAAAGCCTCGTCGAAGCAGGACTGAACCGGCCGTGGGGTCGGGCCCCCACCGAAGCATCCCGGTGGGAGGTCGGCTGGCGAACTTCGTCAGCGTGTGGGAGTCCATCTCCACCGACCGTTGGGTGCTGGACGCCCTGGCCCAGGGTCACGCGCTCGAGTTTGTAAAGAAGTGCCCGCGCGTACCCCCCCCCCCTGGCCAGGAAGGAACATCACGTCCCTCAACTTCTCTTGGAGGTAAAGGCGATGCTCATGAAAGGCGCCATCGAGCTCGTCCCAAAGAGGCTTCGGGGCTCCGGAGTTTACTCAAGATACTTCCTCGTGAAGTAGACAGGAGGATGGCGTCCCATCCTGGACCTACGACGACTGAACAAATTCATCAAGGCACAGAAGTTCCGGATGGTCACCCTCCAGCACGTCCTGGGTCAGGTGGAGGAGGGAGATCCAAGGGCGTCACTACCAGTTCAGAGCCCTTCCCTTCGGATTGAGGTCGGCACCCAGGGTGTTCACCAAGTGCCTCGCACCGGTGGCGGCGGGGCTGTGCCTGGAGGGGATCCACGTCTACCCCTACCTGGGCGACTGGCTCATCCGAGCAAAGACAAAGGAGCTTGCCACGGAGCACACGGCGAGGACCGTCCAACTACTCACGGACCTGGGATTCTCCATAAACTACGCCAAGTCCCACCTGGTGCCCGCAGAAGACGCACTGTTTCTGGGAGCGAAGCTCGACACAGTGGCGCTTCTGGCCTCTCCGTCAGAGGAAAGGACGAGGGCCATCTTTGGCAAGGTGCAGCGGATGCTGGTTGCGGACGCGGCCAGGGTGAGGTCCATCAAGTCCCTCCTCGGAATGATGTCGTCTTGTATTTATCTCATCCGCCTGTGCAGGCTTCGGATGCGCCCATTGCAGGAGTTCCTGGACGCTCGCTGGATCCAGACGACGGGCAGCTTCGAGGACAGGATCACACTCGACGAGAGCTTCCGACGAGCGATCCGGTGGTGGGGCACCCGCGCGCATCTGACGGCGGGCATGGACTTCCAGACCCCGGGCCACCAGAAGACAGTGACCACGGATGCCTCCCTGGAAGGGTGGGGAGCGCACACCGAAAATCTGCACGCGAGGGGCCTTTGGCTGCCGACTGAGAAGTCCCTCAATATCAACGTCCTGGAACTCCGTGCAGTGTTTTGGGCCCTCAGGTCCTTACTTCCGTCCCTCAAGGGCAAGGTGGTGAGGATCTTCACCGACAACACCACCACCATGTTCTACATCAGGAAGCAGGGCGGTACCAGCTCCCCAGCCCTGTCCAAGGAGGCGCAGGATCTGTGGCATTGGGCCGTCGCCCAAGGGATGTTTCTGGTGCCGTTTCATCTGGGAGGAATAAAAAACACCATTGCCGACTCGCTCAGCAGAGAGCTGCGCTCGTGCCACGAGTGGGAACTACGACAGGATCTAGTGGACCGCCTCTTCCGATGGTGGGGCACACCCCAGATCGATCTGTTCGCGGCGACGAACTCCAAGTGCCGGAGGTTCGCCAGCAGGTTTCCCCAGGCGAGGAGCATGGGCGATGCTTTCTCGTTCCCCTGGGAGGGCCTGTTCCTATATGCGTTCCCTCCATTGCAGCTGCTGATCCGGCTCATCAACCAGCTCAAGAGGTCACGGTGCAGGATGATCCTTGTCGCACCTGCGTGGCCGAGGCAGATATGGTTCCTGGACCTTCTGGACTTGTCAGCGTCCCCGTCAATCAAGCTGCCAGTGGACGCGGATCTTCTCTCCAGGGAAGGAGGCGCCATCCTCCATCACGACCCGAAGTCGCTGAACTTGCAGGCCTGGCTCCTGCAGCGTTAGAGTTTGGAGGTTACGACATACCGGCCGACTGCAGAGAGGTTCTTGCAAAGGCCAGGGCGTCCTCAACTCTTAAATGCTACGGACACAAATGGAAGAGGTTCTCTGTCTGGTGCCACGCACAGAAGATTAACCCTCTACGGATTACGGCTCCTCAAGTACTGCCGTACCTGCTGACGCTGGCCAAGGCTGGACTGGCGCACGCTTCCATCAAGATTCATCTTGCTGCGATCTCCCGATAAACCAGAACCACGGGACGGACTTCTTTGTGGTCTCATCGTCTGGTGAAAGAATTCATGAAGGGACTGTTCAGATTGTTCCCGCTGGTGAAGGCCCGGCCCCGGCGTGGGAGCTCAACGTGGTGCTGACCAAGCTAATGGGACCTCCGTTCGAGCCTCTGCACTCAGCTCCGTTGAAGTTCTTGTCGTGGAAAACAGCGTTTCTTGTGGCCATCACCTCAGCACGACGGGTGGGAGAGATCCAGGCCCTTTCCTGCAAGCCCCCGTACTTGAATTTCACGACACGAGGGTAGTGCTCAGGACGCACCCCTCCTTCATGCCCAAGGTGCCGTCGGACTTCCACCTCAACGAACCCTTGGTGTTGCCTGTTTTCTTCCCGTCGCCTTCATCGCCGGCTGAAAGGACTTTGCACTCGCTGGATGTGGCTAGAGCGCTGAAGTTCTCCGTGGACCGCACGAAGAGTTTTCGGAAGACGTCACAACTTTTTGTGAACTTTGGACCCGTCAATCAGGAGAAGGCTCTCTCGAAGGCTTCCATTTCCAGATGGCTCTCCGGTTGTATCATGTACTGTCATCGGTTGGCAAACCGACCGCTGCCTGGCCGTCCGAGAGCCCATTCCACCAGAGCGATCGCAGCTACCACGGCGTTCCTATCTGGTGTGCCCTTGCTGGACATCTGCAGGGCTGCTACGTGGAGGTCGACGCACACCTTCACGAAATTCTACTGCGTCAATCAGGATTCCAGGGAGGAGTCCAGGGTCGGCCAAGCAGTGCTGCGCAACCTGTTTGCCTAAGGTGATCCTGGTGAGGAGGTAAGAATTGCTTAATGTTGAGATTTGGATGTAATGCTTAATGTTGAGCCTTTGCCACCTCCCGTGGTTGTGCATGTTTGTACTGCTATGTATTCTTTTATTCATGAGCATGTGAATCCATGCCAGACCCCATGCTGGAGAAGGAACAAGTTACTTACCTGTAACTGTTGTTCTCCAGCATGGGTCTGGCATGGATTCACATGCGAACCCTCCCGCCTACCCCTCTGCGGCTCTTCACTTGGTCATACTGCCACTTCACGTGCTACCAAATCTGAATATGGTTGCCAGAGGCGGGGCTTAGGGAGATGGCAGTCATTGGCTGTGGTCAGTATGACGCAGAGATCAGTGATTTGTTACTACTACGAAAGACAGATCAGAAACAAAACTGATACTGATTTTTCTTTACCGAGGATTCCCAGCCTGACGACGGGGAATATTCATGAGCATGTGAATCCATGCCAGACCCATGCTGGAGAACAACAGTTACAGGTAAGTAACTTGTTCCTTATACCAAAATCCCCTATTCACACAGCCTGGCTGTCAATCACCAAGCAGGGGGGTTGTCCGGCCCGGACAACCACCTCAGCCAATCAAGACAAAGTGCCACTTGGGTCTCCAAGGATACCCTCTGCAGGGGCTGACTACACCCCCCCCCCCCCTCACATTCAGCCCACCTAGACACCCAGACGCCAAAGGAGGGCTTCTGGACTGAAGCCCGCCAAAGGTCGGTGAACAAAGGAGGCAAACCTGGTTTGCCACGCAAAGTAAAACACAAGGAATTTAACAAAAAGAAATGGCGATTAAAATCCAAACGGGGCGAAATAAAAAGTATTTGGCCAAGCGGGTTTAAGTTTGAGGCTAATCTAATAGCTTAAAACAGTACCACGTTTAGATAATATAATCGCGGTAGAAAAGTTAGTGTAGATACCACTTCCACCAGCCAAGTCTTAGTGTTAATAGAGCAAAATAAAGCTCACAGAGGCACAGGCAACAAGGGATGGGAACTAACCCTTTTCAATACTCCATGTAAGATGGGGTGTACTGGGTCTGTAGTTTTAAATGACTACATAAAGTAAATGGCAACTTTACCTGTTTCAGGGGGACTGTAGTCAGCCCCAGGAAAATTGAGTCAGAGGGAAGTCTCAAAGACAACCCTGTGTCACTGCACGGAAGGTGCTGTGTAATACACACAAAAGTGGGGCTCATGGAGTGGTGAGCCCAAGATCAAACAGTAGAAATACACATGGCAAAACACATGTAAGAGTGGGAAAAAGGGCTCACACTCTCACCAAGTGGAAAAAATAAAACCCCTGAAGTCCAGCAAAGCTGGGACTCACTAGGTGAGGGAAATTAGCCATAAATGAGAATTCTCCCTAACATTTTTTTAATAAAAGCCTTTTTTTAACACATTGAATCTGTTGTTTGTCTCCGTCCATGATGCCAACCTCACAAGTCCCAGAGGCCAGGCTGCGCATGAAATCTCTACAATGGCTCCTACAGGGTCAGTGGTCCCAGTACCCTCACGGATTACCTCAGGGTATCCAGGTCAGTGGTTGACTATCTTGGTTGGTGTGCCGACTGCAGCAATCTCATGGCAGGGGAACCCCTCTGGCCTATGTGGCCTCAGGTCCGAGTGGTCACGGGTGTCTCTTTGAAGGGTTGGGGCGCTCATTGTGAGGATTTGCAGGTGAACAGGCTTTGGTCGGAAAGCCAGGTCGCACATCAACAGGCTAGAGTTGTGAGCCATCAGGTTGGCCCTGAAGGCATTATCTCCATCTCTGAAGGGGAAGCATGTCCTGATCATGACAGACAATACGGTGGCCATGCACTACCTGAACAAGCAAGGTGACGTGCGCTCCCTCCCCCTCTGCAGAGAGGTGATAAAGCTATGGTTCTGGCTATTGGAGAATCTGATCTCGGGCTAGAAAGTTCATCTGGCGGGGACAGAGAACAGTTTGGTGGATGCTCTGAGAAGGCAGAGCAGTCTCACAGGAGTGGGAAGTGTGCCAGGAAGTCCTAGAGGAGGTCTTCTTTCGCTGGGGTACCCCATCAGTGCAACTGTTTGTCACAGAGTCCAACGGGAAGCGCCGACAGTTTTGCTTGAGGGAATTCTCAGCAAACTGCACGCTAGGGGATGCATTTCTGGAACTTCCCTCTCCGCTACGCCTGCCCTCCGATACTCATCATCCCCTGGGTTCTTAGGAGGATGAAGAGGTTTCGAGCAATCATGATCATGATTGCCCCGTATTGGGCATGGAGGACATGGTACTCAACATCTGGATCTGACCATCTACACACCTCTGTGGTTACTTCGTCGCCTGGATCTCCTAACCCAGTTGGAAGGTCGGATACTCCTCCCGAACCTGGAATCCCTCAACCTACATGTGTGGCTCTTGAGAGGATGAGGTATGATGACTTGGACTTCTGAGGAGGAGGTACTCGAGGTGTTGCTGGCTGCACACAGGCCGTCTACGAGATCTCTGTAATTGTGCAGGTGGTGAAGATGTGTGGCGTGGTGCAGGCAACGTGAGATTGACCTCATCTCTTTCCCCCACCACTACAGTGATAGAGTTCCTTCTGTCACTGGCCTCTGCAGGCTTTCAGGTTACCACAGTCAAAGTATATTTGACGGCCTTGTCTGTGTTCAAGAGGTACCCGGATCAAGGTTCATTTTTATTTTTACAATCGCGGTTAAGTAGGCAACTTTCTAACCTTCACTGGAAATGCCATTAAGATCAAACACTGTTAATCATAGTTTCCTCTTTTAAAATGTATAGATGCCTTATACAATTCAATAAAATAGATCTAGTAATATCTATGAATCTAAATTAGATGCTCTGAATCCATTGCAAATACTTGCTGGCTGCAATCCACTGTTTCTTGTTTTTTTAACACTTTCTTTATTGGCACACTTAGGTAAGACATGGCACAAATACAGGGAAATAACATTGTAGACACGAAGTTCGGAGCAGATGGCATTTACATTCAGGCGGTATCAGATACCGCTTGGAAGTACTAGGACACATCGTTGGGTGGAATATATTAATCTATGTCGAGCGGGTTGGGCACCTCAGGAATATAGATTATGTGGGCCCTGTGACAGCGGGTGTGTCAGGTGTTGGCCTTGTGCGCAGGCGATACGAATTGAGCAGA
Organism: Ambystoma mexicanum; assembly: GCF_040938575.1. Classification (NCBI taxonomy): domain Eukaryota; kingdom Metazoa; phylum Chordata; class Amphibia; order Caudata; family Ambystomatidae; genus Ambystoma; species Ambystoma mexicanum. The sequence goes on along the minus strand of NC_090936.1, from coordinate 492,105,850 downwards.
GTCCATATGTCAATGGGGCCGGATTGGGGTGATTGCATATGTGACCATTGGTCTTCCATGGCGTTCTCCCACACTACATACTTTCGCCAGTGGTCTTTGTTGTGGAAATGTGGGCTTGTCCATCGCAATAAGAAACTGCGTATAGCCAAAAGGAGACACAGTCGTACATATTTACACACGTTATTCAGAGGGGTAGAAGATTTAGAACAGGCACAGTGGTGGGGGCTCGGGGTGAACAGTTTTGCAGATCATTTCACACAATATTGCACATACATCATTCCAAAATGGCGTAAGTCTGGGACAATCCCATATCATATGAAAATACCTGGCGTTAGGGAACAGGCAGCGTGGGCATGCTCAGGTACATTCCTTGTAGAACACATGGAGTCGACATGGGGTGTAGTGATACTACACTTTTAGCTGTATCAATCTGAATCGGGAGTTATGACACTTTGTGCTCCCATATCAGACAAGAGGTCGTCACTCGGATCGAACAGGAGGTCCGCAGACAATTTGGTTCGAGCGTTGTAATGTGGTGCGACAGTGAGCCTGGATCAGGCGGTATAGCGATGACACATGCCTGCGGTTGTCGCCTGGAGTCACCACATATCCGATTAAGGAATCATTTTCGGGTATGACTATGAAGCAGTCCCACATTCTCTTACAAGCTTTGCATAGACCAGCATATTGCAGCCACTGCGAGGACTTGCCACGAGCAAGTCCAGGAACATCAGAGCCCTGGATGAAGTTACCCCCTGTATTAAATCCCTTTTGTTTCCAACCCCTACAGGAGCCGGGATCCGCCCATGGCAAAGAGGGAATGCAGTTCTAAAGGGGGAAGTCCTTGTGGAATGGAGCTGTAACGCCTTTCTCTTTCGAAATTCTGTGCTGTGACGCTAGCAGGGTCAAAGCTGCAATCGTCTGCAACCTCGGCTGGGTCCCCGGCCGAGAGTCTCTCGAGCTGTACATCGGGGTGGGGGGGTTCATCCATGAACCAGAAAACCGCAAACTGTGCCTTTGCAGCCAACCAGTATAACCTGAAATTAGGTGCAGCAAAACTTCCCCTATCAAATGGTTGTCAGCATTTCCCATTTCATCCACACTGCGCCACCGTGCCATCCAAATCTGCAGATTTCACCATCTAATTCTTAGAATAGCGCCCTCCCAGGCTACAGTGGGACGTTTAAAATCAAATACAGGAGTTTAGGGAGTATTGAAATTTTCAGAAGTGCTACTCTGCTGGCAATTTTGATGGGTCCAGCGTGCAAGTTGAGCTTGCAGTTGCGTCATATATGATGTGTAGTTGTGGTCATACAAAGTGAGGCGGTTACTTGCGACTGTCACCCCCAGATATCGAATGGTTTCTGGAGCCCATTGAAAACCCTGAAGAACTTGAGGTGGGTTAGTAGCATCAGTGAGTGGGAAAGGCTCTGATTTGGTGCAGTTTACTCAGATGCTAGAAGTCTCCCCAGAGTTCTAGATGAGTTGCATGATGGGCATCAAGTGCTTTTGCGGGTCGCAAAGGTAGAGTAGCGCGTCATCTGCATAAAGCGAGATTACTTTTGGGTCTTCCACCATTCTGACCCCATGGTGCCTGTGTCTAAAGCATGTCATATCTGCCAGATGTTTGATAATAGCAAATTTCAGGGGGGACAAGGGGCACCCTTGGCGAGTGCATCTGCCTATCGTGAACTGTGGAGAGAGCAGCCCATTTGCATTGACCCTGACCACTGGTGACACATAGAGGAGGGAGAGAGCATCCAGGAATCCGTGGCCAAAGCCGCATCCTGACAATACAGCATACATGAACTGCCAGGACACAGAATCAAATGCCTACTGGATATTTGGGGCAGCAGCCACAGCTTCGACCCCGGGATCTATTTGCGTTCGGATGTTAAATAGGCGTCCCAAGTTGAGTCATGTGGACCTGCCGAGTATCAATTCTGATTGATCCGAATGGATATGTGGCATGACTGGCACTAGGCGGGTAGCAAGTATTTTGGCAAAGACCTTCATGTCGGTATTAATTAGGGAGAGGGCGCGGTATGAACTGCAGGTTTTTCTGGTTTTAATAGGAGCATGGTGACCACCTCTAGCATGGTGGCTTGGAGTGATCGGGACTCAAGCGACTCCTGCCACATTGTAAAAGGTGGGGGGAAAGGGATCTCCTTGTAGCGTTTTATATAATTTAGCCGTAAGGCCGTCGGAGCCTGGTGCTTTCCCGGTGGGCAATTGGTCAATAGCTTGGGTAATATCGGCGAGGTCTAGCTGAGCTCTAATGTCCTGAGAAAGTTGGCTAAGCGGTAGTGTTAAGAAACAAGTTTATCTCCTCTATCGTGCGTGTGCCTTCTTTGGTTTAGAGGTCAGTATAACAGTTTGTGAATACCTCATTGATGGCAGTGGGTGTGTGTGCTAGGTTACCTGAAGCATCAGTCACAGCAGGGATGCATCCGCTGCCATTTTTGTGACGCGCCATGCAATCAAATAATTTCCCATGTCTGTCGCCCTCACCATATCTTCTAGCCCCCGTTGGGACGTCGAAGAACTTTACCTCGTCCGCTGCGCTTACTCTAAAGGTGTCAATGGCCTCTTTGATTTGTGTTAGCGTGGTCGAATGAGGAATCAGCAGTCAGGCCTCGTTCCAGGTCACTAAGTTTATCTTCACACTGCAGTATACTATGTCGGATTGTTTTGAGAACACTGAACTAAGAGGATAATGCTATTCCTATAATGTAGATTTTAAGTGTTTCCCATAGTGTACCGGGTGAAGACACAGAACCCACATTTTCCTTAAAGAATAATCATACGTGTTTATAGTGGATTCAAATACAGTATCCTGTAGTGCTAGAGATTTAAATCTCCAGATATTGCGTGGTCTAGAAAGTGATGGTAATGTCAGGGAGATGACTGGGGCGTGATCTGAGTAGGTGCGAGGCAGTATATGTTTCCATAACTTCCCCAAGGAGCGTCTCTGAAATGAGCCACAAGTCAATACGGGAGGAGGAATCGTGGACAGATGAATAGAAGGAGTAGGATTGTTCCTCTGCATCTAATATCATCCAAGCATCTACAAGTTTCAGGGACTGCATGCCCTCTTTGATAGTGATGGCTCCACGTGTAAGAAATTTGAGCGTGGGAGGACCTGTCCACCGTGGGTTTAGGATGGTGTTAAAGTCTCCGCCCCATAGTATAGGTACCGGTTGAGTTCACAAATTACATCTTTATAGAATTAGGGGTCATCCACATTGGGGCCATATACGTTCATTAGTACCAACTCCCTCCCAGAAAGAGAACCATACACTAGGATGTTCCTCCCCAGAGGGTCTGCTGCTTTTGCATATTTACACTGGAAGGGGCGTGTGCACCAGGGTCATGACACTTCTAGATTACAAGGAGTAAGTTGTGTAAAAGCAATGTGTACCCCAGTTTTTAGCCAACCCTTCACAGGTTGCAGGAAGGGCATGAGCCGCCTGCAGGAAAAGTATTTTAGTCTTGTGCCTGTCCACATAAAGGTGTATCTTACGATACTTGATTGGGTTGCTCAGGCCCCATACATTCCAACTAAGGAGGGTTAAATCTCCCATCTTGGTTCGAATTATGTAGTAGCATTGCCCACAATTCTTTGAGCCAACCTGCACAATGACTTTCGTGAAGTGCACATATCTTACTTGTCATTGTGGCATTAGGGTGTATTCTATCCATTGTTCAAGGGAGGATTCAGAACTGTGCTCCCAGACTAATGCAGACATTGTTACAGCGTGATTGTGATTCCAGATCATCTTTCTTTTTCTTCACATGAAGTACCCGCCTGGAGAGTGTAGCTAGTTCAGCCCTCCTGGTAGACATGTCATCTTCCACCGTGCCCACCCTCACCTCGGCCTTCGACAGGCATAGGTCAGTCTTGTCAATGTGTGCTTTGATAGAATCAAAGGTGCTGGTCATATCGTCTAGCTTACTGTGTACCTTAGCGAAACCCTCCTGCATGCACGCCATCATGCGCTGGGTCTCGGTGAGCTCCATCATGACAGGTTCCGTTCCGCCTTGGCGGACATCCCGTCGGAAGTTGAGGGCTTAGGCGCAGATGTGGTATAATGGCTTATTGAGCGTTGATTTTTGGACCCTGCTTTGGTCATTATGTGCAGTAGGACAGTTTTGAAGGGTAAAGGAGGGTGGTGCACTATGGGTAGTAGGCTTCGTGTTCAGTGATACTCCACTGTGCAATTTGTACCAAGTGATGTGGTAGGACAGTCGGGTGGGAGCCGGACAGGGCAAAAGGTAGTAGGTTAGTGGGCCAGTATGGGCAGACACCAGGCAATCTTAGATGTGGTCGCAGCCTGCGCAGGGTGGTCTGTCCAAGCCTGACTGTAGTCGGCGCCGGTCAGCAGGGGAGACAGTGTCCATGGATATCAGAAGGCCTTCTAGGGTTTGGTTGGCAGTGTGCACCTGATTAAAGTTAAGTTTGAGTTGGATGGTGGGAAATACAAGGTTGCTCAAATGTGGTCGCCGGGGTCCTTCAGGCTAGGATACTTGGAGTGTTAGCAGTCAACCGATCAAGTAGAAAGGAGTGTTCACAGGAAGACTTCATCTGCTACACCCGTAATACGGCTGCTCAATGACACGCCGCTTTGCGAAGGGGCCTGGGAAGATCAGGTTGTCTCAGCAGCAGGAGGAGCGTTATGAATATGGGAGCAGTTGTGCAGGTTGCATCCTATCGTGGGCACCACAGGAGAGGGACTGCTGCCGTGGCTCTTGCGTCTATCTCGCTCAAGCAGCGTGACAGGAGAGGACTTTCCCCTCAGGGCCTCACCTCCGATGTGCTTTGCAGTTGTCCCTCTTGCTGCTAGGTGTGCATTCCAGATTCAGCGGGATGGTCGTGCAGCGGCTCCTCGCCAAGCGTCACAGCAGTGGGGCACCGCACCTCATGCGGGGGTCCGCTGACAATCCGATCTCCGGATTGAATTCATTCCAGGTTCCTCGCCCGCACCTTAGCAGCTGACAGTCACCACAGGCAGCTGGGCGGTGCAAGTCTCTGATGTCCTCCTTCCCTGACTCAAAAAATTTGCCGGCCAGTCCTCGGGCAACCAGTGTCTTTGCGAGGTCGGGAGGGGGATCAGCAGGTAGTACAGCACATAAGGATTACTTCGGTAGTCATCAGAAGATACGAAAGCTGTTGGAAGAGCATAAATTAGTCGTCAGATGGCACAGGGTGCAGCTTTAGGAGAGAGCCGCCATCTTGGTCGCCGTACAACGGTGCCCCCCTCCACTGTTGCTTTGAACGGATGAATCAGAACGCCCTAGAAGACCATTCCGGCCTTGAATAACAACGTACACAAGCTACTTCATGGAATCATTCCAGTAAGCGTTTGTTTTACCAATAATATACAGTGTAAGACTGGCAGATGTAAGGATACTGACTTTGAGTCACATTTATTTGCATCCCTATAGGAAGAGAGAGAACCGAGAAATTGATTTTTTTTCCCATCCAATTTGATTCTTAATTGAATAGGTAAGTGTGAGAACCTACCAAGGCTAAATATTCACTAGAGATTATTAACCTTTTATAATGAGTAATTGATATACTCTCATAGCTACAGTGGACAGTTGTTTAAAAGAAGTTCATTTGTATTTTTGAACACAGGTGACCATATAATTGAAAAGGAGCTAATGACCATTTGGTCAAGCCCCTAAACCATATAAACAGTAGTTTTAATAGTTAGCAATTAATAATTCTTTCTATCTGTTCATAATGTTTTACTAAAGCATTTTTACACCCAGTATCTATCCACTTGATTCATAATACATTTTCTACTTGAGCTTAATAATGAGAAAATTGAATTTGTACACTCCTTCACATTTAGATAATATGGTCCCTTGTGTACATGATTTAATACACTTGGTCTTTATTTAATGATATTGTTATCTGAGTTTCCCCTTTCACAAGCCATAGACCTACCAGTCTTTTACCCACAACTGCTCCATGCTAGGGAGGAGGAGTTATTTTATCAGCTGGACCCCAAAAGGGCCTTGAGTTCCTATGTCGCTAGAATGACAGAATTCCGTAAATCTGATCAGCTATTTGTGGCCTACTCTCCAGCCCGGAAAAGTCTGCCTATAACAACGCAGACACTATCCTGGTGGATTATCTTGAGCATTGCGGATTGCTATCAGTCTGCAGGCAAGGAGCTGCACTCTGGCATCCGTGCACACTTGACCAGAGGGGTCTCTGCATCGATGGACCCACAGAGGGGGTGGTCCCAGTCGGGGATATTTGCTGTGCAGCAACGTGGTCATACGTTTACTAGATACTACAATCATGATGTTACCCGTGGGTCTGAGGCACATTTTGGCAGAACAGTGCTTCAAAACCTGGTATTGTAACTTTCTGCCTGCCTCCACAGTTTTACTCCTTGAGGAGTCTATCAGATGAGGAATCTGTGGGAGAAAGGCAATCCATTGGATGAGAAATTACTTACTGTAATGTTCTTTCTATGGATTCTTCTCCTGCAGATTCCTCATCTCCCCACCCATCCATCCCCGCTCAGAAAGCGTTGGCAGTTGATGCACGTCTACTTTGGTGAGTAGACACCTGGTGATGGTCCAAGGGAGGGTGACTGTTTTCTGTCTGGCAAGCATCATGGTCTCTCAACCATCCATGATTCTGCATACTGTGGAACCTTTTCCACAGAGTTTTTTTTCTTCCAGTTGGGAAGTTTGTTGTTGCTAACTTCTTATGGGCTGCTTAGCCTTTTTATCTCACTGTTTTCCTCTGCAGCGGTCGAGTTACGGGGTGTTGTGATGTGGTGTATACATACAATGCCCAACGTCCTGTCCGGAGCCGATGGTGTACCAAGCAAGTTGGATCGACGATCAACCGAGTTGAGGTCCACTAAGCCCAGTGTCGAAGAATGTTCCCAGCAGCATAGCTAGATGAGGATATTTATCACATGAGGAATCTTTGGAAGAAGAATCTGTAGAAAGAACATTACAGTGTGTAATTTATCCTTATCTGGCAATTTTTGACCTGAGAGGCGTAGGTATTAACCCAACAAAATAGATTGAAAAAAGAATTACATTTGTACCACAAGAAACGGCCATTTTGAATATATGGTATTCCAAAAGGTTTTATTCCCACTGGGAAAAAGATGAAAAATCTTTCACTGCCACCATTCTGTTCTGTACACATCACATAGGAACTGGGATGTTGCTTAAAGAAAAATAAGTGCTAGTGTCCACTCCACTGAAAGTGGTTTCTGCTGCAATGTAAAATAAAGGTTAAAAAATATATAACAAAGAGATACATTCCCTGCACTAGCAGCCTTCGGAAATGATCAGTGTACCCCCAAATGAAATGAGAGAAGCAGTTCAGAGAGGCACACCCGCCCTACTCACCTAAAAAATCAAAAGGATTCTGATGAAAAGTAGACCTGCTGGGGTACTCAGTTGAGGTCAATAGAGAAAAGTTGCAAAGTGTAAAAATTCATAACATAGTGCATTCAAAAGATCGCCATTACAGGTAAGTACCGGTTTTAGAAATGGAGCAATAAAACAGTGGGTTGACCCCTTTAGGGCCGGAAACAACAACCAAACATGCATTTTTCATTTTTAACATGGTCTGTGTCCCCCACCTCACTCCTTTTGAGAAACCTTTTCTTTTTTTAATATCTATTCCTCAGATCTAATATTTATATTGTTGTAGATGATTCCTTAATGCACAACATTTATGTGTGTGTGATATCTGTGACTTTTACCTGCCATATCCTTGCCTGATGGCAAAGCCAGAATGCGTTGTCACACTTACCGCTGAGATAGTTTGGTATAACTTGTTGGAAACCCTGTACACCAACCAAAGGTTGGTGTTCCATACCCGTTAGAAGAGAACTTCAGAAAAGCCTCTCAGTATTGAAAAATGAATGGTTAACAATTATAGTTGCATGTCTTTACACCTAAAGTATTTTTCATCGAAATTCTTTCACATAACTAAAAGTGTTTATCTACTGAAAATGTTATATCGAAAACCTGTGAACCGAATGTATTTTTTATTGGGGGTGGGAGTTCCCCGCAAATCTGTATACCAAATTCATTTTTTAAATTTGGGTGGTCTGCTCCCCCACTCCCCTGCAAGCCCCTGTTAACCATGGATAACCAAATTCATTTAAAAAAAAGTGTATTGGGGTCCCCACCGCAAACCCTTGTTTTCCGCCCTTAAAGACACCCCAAACATTCCCAAACAAATTTAACCCACCCAAAAATACATTATACCTTAACCATTTTGAATGTTACATTGTTATATTTAATAGCAATGTAACATTAAAAAAAGTTAACATTCGATATTAAAAAATTCAGTAAAAGATTTTTTCAATGAAAGTCTTTCACTAAACATTTGTAGGTGAAAAAGCTCTCATTGAAAATAATTTCGGTGAATAGTCTGTACACCGGCAACGATGTGACGAACGGGTATGTGGCCATATTAGATTGGCCTGTGTGAAAAGTATTCTGCTGATGGTCCCGCTTGAAGCACATTTTCCCTTCCTCTGAACTTGGGAACACTTTTCCAATTTCCTGAGGTAACAATTAGGAAAGTATATCTGGCTGTGCAGTGCCATGTAAATACAGGAAATGAAACTGCTGTTTCACTTCCTGTGGTATCATGTAGCTTCATTGTGGATACTTTGCTAATATAAGTATGCCATGATGTCAAAATGGTTGCAGCATACCCATTGAGATGTGTCTTAATGTCGAATAACTATTAGTTTGTGATAGAACTTGATTATCCACTTTTGCAAGAAAGACACGAGTACTGTTTTCTACATTAAGGTTGTTTTGAAGTAATTCTTTATCAGGGCATTCACAGCAATATTAGACTTTGCTTTTATCTTTGTCTTGACATGCTCATTTGGAAATAGTTTTCCTGACACTCTCTGTATTGTATTATCTGTTTTTAGTTCAACTTTGGCTCAAGAAGAAGAGATTGTGATCTCGAAACGCGTCAGCCGTTTACGTTAGACTTATTCTACAGGCACTTTTTGCTTAATGAAATTGTGAATTGATTACATTTTCATGTTTTCAATTGACATATATACAACCAGTGTTCTTTTTTGAATTATTATATCCTGTTTAATATTGTTATTTTGAATTAAGAAATTGTTAAACGTCTTGACGGGATTGTGATAGGGAGGGAATCGGGAGGGTTGCCATTTTTGGATTCTCTTCTTTTGTCTTAATTAGCATACCCATTGTTGCCTTCTCCTTTAATATTCATGGGGATTATGCAGTGCTAAAAAATGGTAGTCATAGAATCCGGGCAGCATGCAACTATTCTATGTTTGCCAGAAATGCTTACTGTAAACCTCTGTCCTTTGTGAACTCAGAAACGTGAAAAAGTTCCAGAGCTGTTGTGTTATAGTCTGTGGGCATAATGTCTTCAAGAAATTAAGTACCTTTTTTCTATAGACCTGTTCTGGGTCGATGTGATCTTTGTGTTTTCCCTCCTGTTAGGTGTTCTAGGATGTCCAAGGACCTGCCTCCATGCCATATTGGACATCCTCAAGAAAGGAACTGAAGGACGGACTGGACCCATAGCTGTACAAGAGTCTCCAAATCTTGCAGAGCTTTGTTTCCAGGTAGGTTTCTGCTTTTTGCAATATTTCACGATTTCTAGACTATACAATACATTTATATATACAGGGAGGAACAATGCTCCTTTGATCACAGAATAATGTACAATAGATAATAAATAAGATTTGACAGGAAGCACTGAGCTTCTTGCAATGGAGTGAGTTTGAGTGACATTCTGACCAGATTGTCGGGGGAAATAAATGGAACAGTCACGGGGGACAATACATGAGTGGGCATACGTAGATTATGTAACAACCAACATTAGAAATATTTAAGTGCAGGTAGGCTCTACAGCCAGTTGTGTTTAGGGATGTGAACATGATTGATGAAGTAGTAGAGTGGAGGCAGTAGAAAGTGAGGGACAGAGGCAGGGTCAAACCGAGCGAGAAATGTTAACTTGAAGGCAGATGGATATGTCGGTTAAGATGGTAACTCTTGGACGAGAAAGTGGGCTTTTAGTTTGGAAATAATGTACTTATATTTGTGTTTCTGGTTAAAAGACACATGGGTATGTTTTGGATACCTTTAAGCGTGATCCTTTCAGCAGAAATAGCGGAGACTGTATATTAGACTCAGCCATTAACATATATTTTATTTCTACTGCTTTTTCTTTGTATGTCTATTAGATAGTAACATATTTGAGCTTTATCCACTCCACAAGTATAGAAGGAATTTTTTCATGTGAAAGCATACCATTAAGAGACTCGAATGGCATCCTTAGAAATCTGCTGCTTTTAATTGATGTTAAGACCTACCGAAACACTGCTTAATTATGATTTTGTGCAATTTTATCTCCAACACAGCATATACAAAAGACTAAAACTACACATGTGCTGCACTTTTGCTTGCACATGTCAGAGGATTGTCAAATGACCTTACAACGGAGTGGTTTGAAATGTATCTCGTATAAATCAAACCCACTGACGCCATGTTTAAAATAAATGATGCTTTACTTCCCTTGCTTTGTTCTAATTGTTATGAGGAATCTGATTAGTACTTAAGACTATATCGCCCTTCATGAATTTCTTATATTTTTTAAAGTTGCACACATCACAATCTAAAGTGTGGCTAGTATACTTTGTATCTTTATAATATTTTCTTTTGTAACTTTGTGGTTATAAATGTGTCAAGAATGGGCTGGTCACTACGATTTCTTTTCTACTGTGTTTTTGACTTTTTACTCTTGTACTTTTGCATTTTACTGTATAATGCTATAAGTAGAACCATATAGTCTAAAATGGCCAATCAACAAGATTGCCTGTCGTTTAGCCATGTCCTTTGGCCTTACTGCCATCTCAGGCCCGGAATTGCCCTTTCCTGGGCAAAGCCTCTGCTTCCCCAGGGAAAGTGTAGATGTGTTTGTGTGTGTGTCCGGATGTGGGAGGCTGGGACTGTCTCGTCCATGGCCACATTTAGGTCATTGAGTGCCTGTTGTGCAAAATATTTGGGCAGTGGCTGTTCATGATTGGAAAGCCCCTGCCAGTTTGAATAGTGCAGATCCTTACCACTAGCGGACCCGGTGGCGACTGCAGTCTAAAGCTTGGATAAACAGGACTTGTGCAGCAATTCTTTCGAGCCATGACCGCTTCGGTTAAGTGCAGTTTGCTGAAGACCAGAGGACGACAGTTGCATGTGACTAGCATTGCCTCCAGCCATATCCCCGTGAAGGCCTGCACCTCTGTACTGATCACAAGAAGGCCCTCGTCTGTACCTCGACCCCTGGACCGGTGGGAACATCCAGTCTCGACTCCTGCTCAATTATCTGTGCCTGATGAGTCTTTTGATGTGTCCTTGGACCACCGAGTGGACTGACCAACTCTCTCCTGGACAACCTCGCTGCAGCTGTTGCTGTTCCAAGTGCATCTTTGGAGGATCGTCAACTTGCAACTTGTGCTACTAGAAGCCTGCTTCTGCATTTTCAGCCTTGCAGCCCTAACGGGAGCCATGAAGGTCCTGCTTCTTTGTTTGCTAACTGATTCAATTGTCACCGCTTGACCGTGGTGGCTCCCGTTGAGCTAGTCTTCTTTGCTCCCTGGCAGTCTGTTCTTTATTTCTTTCTGTGCTCAGAGAGGCTTTGCTCCACTTCACTGATGAGGCCCAAAAAGGCTGAAACACGTGTATGGGGTTGCTGTTGGTACTCTTGTTCAGAAGGGAATTGCCCTAGCATTTTGGTACTGGACTGCCCATGTGGGCGGGGCAAAGACTGATATGCAAATGGATATTTCCCATCTGTGAAAGGTACAGTGAGCAAAAAGCGATGGCTGCAAACTCTCAAAGTGGGGAAAAAAACCACAGAACAGGTTATCATGCCACGTTCTTTCTGGAGAGGGGCGCCTGCTACATTTTTTGTAATAATGTATTTGATAGTTGTGTGAATACTTAGTGACACATCTGAGGATGTCTTCCCTTCTCCTCTATGGGGAGACCGTGGCGTCCACAGTACTATAGTCCCCCTGGGGGTGGTGCACCGAAGGAGGGTCGCATGGAGAGGGAAGCCCCCTTTGGGATTGTGGAGGACTATTCTCCGGGAATGCTGTATTCCCCGCCTTAATGCATCCAACCCCTGGCAAGGATGGCACTCTATTAAGAGTGGCACAGGACACCCAGGAAGGGTTTGGGTGGCTGTGCCACAGTAAAGTGGACAGAGAAGTACACACACAGCTGAAAGCAAGGAGAACGAAGAGTAAGCAAGTGTAGTAAGGAAAAAGGTACAGAATGGATTCCCTCTTGGGGTGTATGCAGATATAGGAAGAGAGTATTCCACGAACCTTAGGAAAACTCTAACCTTCTGCACAGTTTGCTATAACAGAGGCCCACGCTGTTTGCTCATGGCTTGGAACAACAGCTATGGGTGTCTGTAACGTTGAAACTAGACAAGGGAAGGGGCAGAGGTTGTCTGACGGAAACCAACAAACAAGCTCTGTACAAGGGTATACAAACAGTACAAGAGAAGACACTAACAGATAAATCCAAGGGAAAGGAAGTCGAATAGCAAACTAGCAGAAGGAAATGAAGGGAAAGCCGTATAACAGGATTGGATAGGGAGAAAGAACTGAGGGTTGAAAACAAGGAAGAAAGCAAGGGAGCAGCAGTCAGGAAACAGGGGAACTGTCATAACAAAGTAAATAATGAATGTAAACTGAAGTGGATAGCAGAGGACGGTAGGGTACAAGGTAGAAAGCTCGGGAAAGCAGGGAAGCAATGGGCAAGTCCAAAAGGAGCAGGGCTGTAAGGAAGGAAGCCCCGAGGGAAAGGGCTTAGGGCAGCAGAGTGAAGCAGGCTGTACGGCAAGGAGCCCAGAAGGGCTGGGCAGCAAGGAGTGAGGCCAGAGGAGTAGGGCCGCTGACTGTAGAAGGCTGCAGGAGGATTGTAGAAGGCTGCTAGACTGGAAGCCCAGCGGACGAAGACTGTAGGTTGAAGGCAGTCGAGCGAGATCTGCTGTAAGGCAAAAGCCTGGGAGGCAGTGATGGAAGGTAGCAGCGGAGCGTGATCGGCTGCAAGGTAGGAGCCTGGATGACAAGGGCGGAAGGTAGCAGCGAAGCGTGATCGGCAGCAAGGCAGGAGCCTGGAAGGCAAGGATTGGAAGGTAGCAGCGGAGCGTGGTCGGCTGGAAGGCAAGGACGGAAGGTAGCAGCGGAGCGTGATCCGCTTCTATGCAGAGGAACTGCATACAAAGATACGTAGCTCGAAGCAAAAAGCTGCTGGAAGGACTCTAATGCAAGAGACTGAGCCCCTCCAGGCAGAAGCTTTTATACTGCCCAGCCCAGCACAGAGGCAGGCTAATTGGTCGCACCTGGCTAAGCACACCTGCAGACAATCGGCCACCTCCCTCTCTGTTCCTGAGCTGGTGGAAGCAGAGCAAATCCCTAGGGCTTCTGGGGATTGTAGTTCTGATGATCAATAGGAATAGCCAGGAATAGATGGTTATAGCCAAGTGCATTGTGGTAATTGAAGTTTGTTGGAAAAAATAGAAAAGTATCAAAGTCTCGAAAATGCAAAATAAGGTCCATATTGATCGCTGATGTATGCGCCCATGGCGCAGGCATGACAACCCCTTCTCAAATACCTATTTCCCCCCCCCCCCCCCACACCCCTCTAGGTAGAACAAATGTGCTCTGTTGCCAAGTCAGTCACTTTAATATGCTTGACAAACCTAGAATACAAGAGAATACTAAATATCTTGTATCTGACTTGAAAGTGAGTACTGTGAAGAAAAAGATCATTGAGAGTGCGAGGATCCAAGCAGAGTGAGCAGTCTAGCTTCTCATGAGATGTCAGGAGTTCAAAAGGAACAGCGCTGGTAGACAGAAGTAGAACACGCATCGGGCGGTGTTAGGCAGAAACCTGTGCAGTTCCCTCTGGGACCACTGCAAAAGATTTAAGACTACAGGTGTTTGGCAGTAAACCCACTTGGTAGCAGTCTGTACCACACAGATTCACTTGGTAGCTGTGGCTGAGCAGTCAGACTTCCCTCAAGAAGAGTTAGGCAGTATACAGAGTATTCACAATAGGTCAAGAGAACACAATAGAACAAGTAAACACTGACCAGGGCTTGGTGTAAAAGAGATATAATTATTTATTTAAAAACCACATCTAGAAAAACACACAGGCACCAATAGTAAGCAATTCAAAAACACGGCCACTAAAAGATATACACTCCCTTAGAAGAATATTACACAAGTCTTAAGTAAAGCCCCACTTATTTTCAGACAGCGGTGAGCGCTTAACGTATATGGCACTCTAATAATTCGTTTTAAAAGGGAGAGAAAACCAGAGTATAATGTGAAACAGATCCCAACACGTTCATAAGAACAAAACAAGAGAGGAAGGCAAGTAAAAACCGGGAAGTTAGAATTCAGTAGGCCGGATCCACTTTAAGAGGATCAGAACGAAATGTGTCCAAGGTCACACGGTTGAAGTGCACAAGAGTCTTGCAAAGGTTCAAAAAGAGTTGGACCAAAAGAAAGGGACCAGTTAGAGGGACAAGGCGGCCAGCCCAGTCCAGAAGGTTAAGGGGTTATTATTACCTTGTAGCAATCTTTAGAAAGGGAGGCCTGGCGGACACGGTACCTTAAAGTGGTGAGAATACTCCAGTGGGGGCAGTTGTTCCTGGCAGCGGATGCAAGTCGGTGCTTTGTCCGGGGGAAGAGAGGATCTCGTCGGGGAGGAAGACAGGAGTCTGTTGTGCTGCCAGAGAAGAAACCAGCCGCGGAGTTCTCAGGTAAAAGGAGCAGTCCTTTAATTCGCGGTCCAGTGTTAAGTGGCTATCCGGTTGCCGGGGTGCTTGGCACGGGCAATTCGACCACAAGACTTCCTGGGATGCGAAGAAGAGAAGGTAAAACTGGTCATGCCCACCAGTCAGGGGAAGAAGCCTCTCCAGCCGGAAGATCTTCTCCGTCATTGGGAAGTGGTGAGTCGGTTCCGCAGGGCTCCACCGGTGGTGTCGTCGTGGTAGGTCGGCTCAGCTTCTCCCTCATCGGATTCTCAGGTCCTGTGGCGACTTCTGAAGTTCCAATCCCCAAAGCCCTGCTTTTATGCAGCATACCCCCATTCACTCAGCCTAGCTGTCAATCAAACATGCTAAGTGGTGAGCCGGCTGGCTCACCACTTTGGCCAATCACACAAGAGTGCGACTTGAGTTACCAAGGTAACTCAGTCCAGGGTGCCTAAACCCCCTCCTACACCCCCTGTGGTACCCACACAGAGTGGCACCACTTTTGGAGGCTTCTGTGGAGAAGCCCGCCAAAAAGTGGAACAAAGGGCTCGACTTGGGTTGGAGTCACAGAAGAGAACACAAACGCCATTTTAGAATTGAGTTCTGGCAAAAAATACCAATCGGCAAATTAATATTAAATAAATAAACCAGTGGTATGTTCGAGGCTATGAGAATTAAATAATTAAAGTTGGTAGCCTCGAACAATGGAAAAATCCCATAGGGATATATTAGCGGTCGAATATAAAAAGTAGTATCCACTTCCACCAGCCAAAACTCGATCAGGGGGGACGGAGACGTGCCCCCTTGACTAACAGACCCCGGGGCAATCGAATTTCCCCAACCAGTACGTCCACAATATGATGGTTTGTACCGGTTTCCGCCAATAATTTGGGACTAGTAAAGCCAATGGTGACTTTACATGCCCTGGGAGACAGTAGTCAGTCCCAGGGTATGGAGTCTATGGTGGGGTGTCACTATGAAACCCCTATGTTACTGCACGGAGGGTGCTGTGTAACACACATAGTAAAAACACATGAGACCCTATGGAGTAACGGACCCCATAGCCCATAAAACACATTACCAGTCAAAGGAACACCATAAATCATGTCCAAGAGTGGGAGAAAGAGTCTCACTCTTGGCAGGAGAAAAAAACAAACTCCAGAAATCCAGCAAAGCTGCTGGGGGACTCACTAGGTTAGGAAATTCAGCCTAAAGAGAGAATTCTCCCTAAGTGGCGGGCAGAGAAAAGCCAAAGAAAAAGAAGCCACAAAGCGAGCAGAAGAACACATTCACCACGCAGCACCTCACTACCTCTCCCAGAGATTCATCAGACCAATCACAGAAAGACCCACTATAACCCCATACACCAACCTCCTCTTAGTGCCCAAGGTCTCTAGAGCGCATGCAGGGGGCTCAAGCTTTCCATTCATTGCTGCAACCTAATGGAATTCCCTGCCACACAACCTCTGGGGTATCTCCTCCCACCTAGGCGTCTGCAAGGAAATAAAAACACGGCTGTTTGCATCAATTCTCGGAACGCCTCCGAACACCTATCAATCAACCTACCACCTTGCAGGCCCTCTGCCTCTCATCCAAGAACGTACCATCTGCTTACTATCTCACTCATGTTCATTCGACCCATGCCAACATTGTTACGCCTCTTGTAACCAGTAAGCAATGCTGTAACATGCAAATAAGCTCTCTGTTGTAACAGCACCTCGATGCCCTTGGCTTGCTATTGCGCTTCATAAATAACAAATGCAGTCCAAGCTGGACGGACTATTCGGGCTGCTGCCGATGCGTACCTCAAGGCACCCCAGGCTCCGGTGAACCACCTGCGTGGCAGGAGGTGCAGCTGGGCAGAGGGAGATGCCTGCGGAACTGCTGCAATCCCTGTCATTCATCTGAAAGCTGCTGGAGCATCAGGGAACATCGCAGTGGCTGGAAGAATGCTTGTACCTACTGAGAAGCAGGAAACGGGTACGCAGCATTGGAGGTCTGGGGTAGCAACGGGGTGAATAGCCAGTGCCTATTTTGTGGCTGTTTTTGCCGGGTCCCAGTCCTGGCACTTGATTCGGGGGCAATGGCACTTATTGCGAGGCAGGGCTCAAGTCGGGGAACATGTGTGGACAACGTCCACCCACTTTTTGTTTTCAATTTTTTTTTTTTAAAGTGCTGCCTCCACCTGATAAAGACAGAGCGGTCACTGGGATTCGAAGCCAGTTCGAGTAGCTACAAGGCAAGAAACTTAGCATCGACACCACAAGAATAATTGAGCAAATGCTGTTGAAACATTAACTTTGACTTTGTACTGTTCAGGGCATGTTTTCTTACAGATCATGAGACACAAAAGTTGAACACCTTTTCCATTTACCAAGCAATGTGTTAAGAATTTTTTTTCGAAGGGATTGTGTCCTCCGACGTATTCCTTATCTTTGATAATTCGTCTCCAGCTTGCTGGCCTCGGAAAGTTTTTCTCAGTAGAGGGCACTGCGCGTCGACGTCCGCCGATGTCACCATGCCTATAAATAGCCACGCACGGCATCCGTTGCTTAGTTCCGTTTTTCCGCGCTTCGTGGGGCCTCGGAGTATCATTGCTCAGTTCAGTCAGATAAAGCCTCTTATATTTACTCGCTAAAACCAACTCGTGCTCGATGGCTTCTTCATCCGAACCGACGACTCTGTGGTCTGGTTTCAAAAAATGTTGATACTGCGGAAAGAAAATGTCAACAACGGTTCCTCACAGGATCTGCTTGTGGTGCTTGGGAGTCGAGCACCATTGTTCGGAGTGTGAGGACTGCATGTCCATGACGGCGAAAGCCTTGAAGGAGCGAAAGGGGAAGCTCGAGAGAGGTAAGTCAGTCAAAACCTCCTCGAAAGTTTCTTCGGCCGAGGCATTCGTCTCCTCGCCGTCGAAAGCATTCCCATTCTAGGTCTCGAAGTAGCTCCCACCACTCGTCGAGATCTAGACACTCAAAGAAGAGACGTCGAAGATCCCCTTCCTCGTCATCTTCTGTTTTCCCAGAAAGGGTCTCCTGCCCCACAAAACACAGCTCTCAGGCTGAGTGCGAGGAATTCAGGAAGAAAATGCTAAGCGTCTTCGAGAAAGCGGCCTCGACCCCCTCGAAGACAGCTGAGGGTGATACCCTCAAAAAATCGAAACGTCGCGAGTCGTTGCACCCGGCGAAAGAGTCCACCCGAGAGCGCCATGGGCCATCGGGTAAGAAGGCACCATCTTCGCCGTCGTCGAAGATCCCTTCGCATGGATCGGTGCCATCGACTCCATTGTCGAAGGGTTCTTCGATTCATCGGTCAATGGAATCGACGCCATTGCCGACATCGACGCTGATAAGAGAAAACCACAGCTACTTCACAGCCAAAGGTTATACCAAGAGCCTCCGGCACGACGCCGAGAACGCCGTCGATATCCTCGAGTAGGATCCCAATCCTCTCGAGTTCTTCGAGGCCTCTTCCAGTTTTCTCAACGCTTTTCTCGGCGCCTTTGAAGCCTGTCACATCGGCGTCGACGACATCAGCGTTTTCTCGCCCAATAATGACGAGTTTGGCTCCTTCTGCCTTAGAAATGGGTTTTACACCATTTCCGAGGTCAGAGTACCCCGGATTATCTTCAATCTATGAAGAAGGGGAGGATTCTGACCAGGAAAGACCCTTTTGGGTTGCAGAGGACCACACCACCTGTTTCAGAGGATTTTACCTCTGAGGAAAGAAGGTTGAAAGACCTACAAGAATCATTGCATGAGGCAAGTGGGCTGGACACTTCCCCAGAAGTGGAATTTGACAAACCAGACCCAGGGGAACATGCCGAAACACCCTATAGAACCCTGATGGCAAGGATTATTGAATTCATGGGTTGGTCTGCGCCTTCACCTGTTTTTCAACAGGCTGATCTTAGGCATACTCGAGAAAGGTCCACAGGAGGATCTTGTGGTCCCCTTCCATGCAGCCTTGCAAAGGAAAATTTCGTCAAATTGCGAAACTCCTGAGGTTATCCCTGCAGTCAATAAAAGATTGTCAGCCAAGTATAGGGTAGCTGCGGCTGACCCTGAATATTTATCAAAACACCTGACTCCAGAGAGCCTGGTGGTTCAAGCAGCAACTTCATCAAGCAGCAGATCCGCTTACCCTACTGTCCCACGGGATAGAGATGACAAAAGGTACGATTCTGTGGCAAAAAAGTCTTTTCTGTTTGTACGCTCGCCAGGTTCAGTCACGCACCGTGGGAGTGTGCTTTATCAGCGGCTGACTGCATACCGGAAGGAGAGGAAAAGGAAGCCTTCCTTAACATCATTAAAGATGGCAAAGATGCCATGTGCAAATCTCTTCAAACTGGCATCGATTCCGCTGACAGTATCAGCAGGGCCATGGCGGCAAGTACTACAATCCGCACGTATGCGTGGTTGCGAAAGTCTGGCTTTGATCCAGATGTACAGGCCAGACTTTTGAATATGCACTTTGACGGCTCTTCTTTATTCGATTAAAAAGGCTGATGACAGTCTGGAAAAGTTGCAAACATCTAAAGCAGCACCAAAATCTTTAGGAGCTGCAATCCGCCAAACTCCTTTTCGCCCCTCATGGAACCTCTGGGAGAGGAAAGTCCTTTCGTTATTATTCCGCATTCGGGAAAGGCAGAGGACAGCCGGCTCAAAGAGGCCAAAGAAGATCCACCTGAGGTGGACGGGTCAAAAGTACTAAAGCCGCAGCAGCATCAAGTGCCTCTTTACCCTCGGCATCTGCATCAGCCGCCCCCAAACCACTCTGAGGTCTTTCCACACAAAACACCTGTAGGGAGCAGGTTAACTCACCATCTGACGGAATGGCAGGCTATTACGTCAGATGCTTGGGCATTGGACACAGTTGCCCAGGGTTACTGCCTACCCTTTCTACACATCCCTCAGAGTCATCCACCGGGGCACAGCTCTCTAAAAGTTCCAGATCTGCTCCTCTTGCAGGACATTGTAGATCTGCTAGTGAAAGGTGCCATAGAACCAGTACCTGTAGCAGAGAGGAACAAGGGTTGGTAACCCCCCTACTTTCTCATACCAAAGAAGGACGGAGGACTTAGTCCCATCCTGGACTTAAGAGAATTGAACAAGTTCCTCAGGAAGGACAAGTTCAAGATGGTAAAACTCTCTCAGATCCTTCAGGCCCACCAGCATCTCAAACACACGAGATACCTGAAGTTCGCAATTGGCGGCTCTCATTATCAATTTCGAGTTCTGCCATTTGGGCTGACCTCCGCCCCGAGGGTCTTCACCAAGCTAATGTCGGTAGTTGCTGTGAGTATAAGGAGGGAAGGGATCCACGTCTACCCCTACCTGGACGATTGGCTGATCAGAGCTGTATCTTCGGAACAAGCTCATATCGAGCTAGATTATGTCTGCCACTTCCTTCACAAACTGGGCTTCTCCCTCAATTTAAAGAAGTCACAGATGATACCATCACAGAGACTCCAGTTCATTGGAGCGGTCCTGGACACTTCCCTGGGAAAAGCCTTGCCACCAGAGGTGAGGGCTCAAGATATTCTGAAGATGGTCACCAAGTTTCAAAATACCCAACGTCTCTCAGCCTTTGACTTTTTGAGGTTGCTAGGCCTCATGGCATCCTGCATCTTCCTTGTGCCAGAGGCTCGCCTGAGAATGAGATCTCTTCAGTGGGCACTGTGAACTCAGTGGT
Organism: Ambystoma mexicanum; assembly: GCF_040938575.1. NCBI lineage: Eukaryota > Metazoa > Chordata > Amphibia > Caudata > Ambystomatidae > Ambystoma > Ambystoma mexicanum. Next base: position 492,085,326 of record NC_090936.1, on the reverse strand, counting down.
CGCAATTCTCAGGGAGAATGACAGATCTCCAGATTCCGGACAAGGTAGCCCGCGACCTTCAATGGTGGGCCTATCCAGAGAACATCTTGAACGGAGAACTGTTTTGGCAACCATGGCCGGAGATAACAGTAGTCACAGACGCCTCACTCACGGGGTGAGGTAAACCCCCCCCCCAATACAATTTTCCATAAGGACAAAGTTGTCCTACAGGTGAAGCCTAATTTCCTCCCAAAGGTGGTTTCTGAATTTCACATCACTCATAAAATTACCTTACCTTCGTTCTACCCTCCTCCCCATCCGGGGAAAGAGGAAGAATGGCTACATAGGCTGGACCCAAGGCGAGCTTTAAGCTTTTATATCAGCAGACTGGCTAGGATTAGGCAAGCAGACCAACTATTTGTAGGATACTCTGGTCACAAGGTGGGACTACCCATAACAAAACAGACCATTTCCAGGTGGATCATTTTGGCGATTCTGGAATGTTACAACCTGGCAGGGAAAGAGCCACCCCAAAATCTTAGGGCTCATTCAACCAGGGATATTGCAGCCTCTTCGGTCCTCCAAAGAGGGGTACCGGTCCGAGGCATATGTGCGGCTGCCACATGGTCGTCCGCACATAAATTCACAAGCTTTTACAACCTGGATTCCTCCACTAGTCAAGAGACCAGATTTGGCAAAGCCGTACTACATTCGGTTCATTCCTAAAAGGCATACATGACATTATTACTCCCACCTCCAATTACATGCCACTGCTATGGGAGTCTAAGATAAGTAATACGTCGGAGGACACAATCCCTTCGAAGAACAAGTTACTTCTTACCTTGTAACTTTCTTTCGATGGGATGTTCCTCCGACGTATTCCTTATCGCCCCTCCCATCCATCCCCGCAGTAATACTTCCCTTGTGGTTGCAGCTTACGCTCCTTCAAGGTCAATAACCAATTCAGGCATGACTTATCTTATGCTACAAAACAGAACTGAGCAACGGATGCCGCGCGTGGCTATTTATGGGCATGGTGACGTCGTCGCCGATACGGTGGCTGTCGAGGGACATCGACTCGGCGGACGTCAACGCGCAGCGCCCTCTACTGAGAAAATATTTCCGAGGCCAGCAAGCTGGAGACGAATTATCAAAGATAAGGAATACGTCGGAGGAACATCCCATCGAAAGATCATTACAAGGTAAGAAGTAACTTGTTCTTCTCCTCGGAAAAGCTTATTTGTCCTTTGAACTTTCTTGACTTGGGAAAGCCATCCAACAATGGTGGCAGGGGTAGCATTTTGCCCGTTTGACACAAGCTAGGGCGATCCGAAACCTAACCAGAACCTTTTCTAGCCCCACTATTTCCAACTTTGAGAAAGGATTGACTCAACGCATTTTTCGTTACTAGCGGATTGTGTACACTAGAAGGAAGCGGGTCTAGCTTCCATTTAAGCGGCTGTGACTCTCACCAAACTAAAACCTTCAACCTGTCCGATATCCCAAAAGAACCAATGGAGTTGGCTCTCTCCAGTAGTGGGTGGCGTAGTAAGAGCCCTGACCCCACTATCCAATACCAAAGATTAGAAACCGATGATTTCCACTCTGGGAGCGGTAATAGGTTCGGACTTAACTTCACTTCTCGAACTTTCCAATTCATTTATCTGGTTTAGAGGAATGTTGAGGGAAATTGTTACGAACTACTAAGTCCCTATGTCTGCCAGATCCCTGGGAGTGAGAACATAATACTCTCCTTGGACCTTCAGGTCGATGTACTTCCCGATCTAGTCTCATATTTGAGCCTGAGACAGAAGAGGTGATAATCTTACCACTCTAAACTTGTGATCAAAACATCCAAGTAATAATCTTGAATTTGTTTGAGAACCCTATTAAAATTCAGAGGGGAGGACGAGTCGGGAATTTGAGTTATGAAGGCTCTCACAAGGTCCACAAACCAATTTAGAGGACCTTTTCCTTGACCCTAGGACCCAAGAAAGTCATTCAGAAGTGGAAACTGAGCCCCGCTTTAACTTGGAGTATGATCATGCCAAGGGCGTAGTCTCATGCGAAAATAGCAACCTTCCCAATTCTCTAGCCTCATGGGAAAGTTAATCGTCATTGAGTACGGAGCATGAACAGGTTGGGAATTCCATCTCCCACCTTGAAAACCCAGGAATACCCACACACATCGGTAGCAGTGACTTTGTGGTGACACATACTGATGAAAGTGCGAGAGTCGGGCCCCAACAAAGGTAGCATCCCTGGACAGATCCATGGATGACTCGGGTTGGGAACCTGTGAAGGTTGAAGAAAACCAACCCCTTAGCGTAAATTTTCCTCCCATCTTTCCACCCATTAACAGTGTCCATGAGGTTCAGGAAAACTTAGACACCCTCCAAGTCCCTTCTGATAAAGCCTCATCTACAACCAAGTTCCTATTGGAAGAGAAAGAGATACCATTCAACTTTTCTCTCCCACAAAAGACTAGCCAGATCCCTCGTGGGAGGCATTTGTATTCCCTTCAGGGTATTGCGTTTTAAAAGACCATTCTTAGAAAGAAGGGGACATACAGGAGAGTTATCGAGATCTCCAAACCTATCTTCCTGTTACACCAGAATAAAAGTGATATTCTTGTGGGGGGAAGGGCCATCCAACTAGGCATTTCTCATTGAATTCCTTACGCCCTAAAGTACAGCAGAGGAAGAAAATCCCAAGGAAATCCATGACCCAGAAAAATTAAACATCCAGTTGTCTCCCTGTTAAGTGCCCAGACATCTTCCATAGGTGTTGAGGTAGAAAAAAAGGGAATAAAGGGAACCCTCTAAAAGGTAAAGGAAACCAGATATAAAGGGAAGGACGCATAACTTTTTGCATATAACCATCACCGAGAATACCGAGTCCCCGCTACCATTCAGAACAAACAGGACTGGGCCCACCTAGATATGGTAAGAGGTGCACAATATGTCCTAAATACTACTTGTAGGATGGAAGGGAACCGGAAAGAAACAAGTTGGATTTGTACATGGACACACACGCAACTACTCTGTAGTCTGACTCCCTATTGCCATCTTGGGAAAGGAACCTTGGGTGACAATGGCCGTGATCTCCAGATTGACGGTTCAGTTGGTCATCGGGAGTGAAGTTTGCCAGTTTCATAAGTGGTTATCCTCGATCACCCAGATAGAAGTCAAGTTAAGTCCAGTAGGTTTAGATGGCTTAAGGACCCACACTAGGTAAGTGTTTGGAACCCATGTGGAGAGGACACTTGCTTGCCAGGAGAGTGAACCAAGCTATATTGCGAGTCTGTGGACCCACGCCCACATGAACCATGAAAGGCTATTAGTTTGGCAGGAGGGTGGACCAAGCTGTATTGCAAGTCTGGAATATGCACCTATGTGAGAGGTTGAAAGGGTCAAGGACCCTTGAATTGCTCAAAAGGAATCCTACAATTTTTGGAGACAAGGTAAGGAATTGTGAAACTAAGCAACATATCCCTGTGAATTGTCCAGTGACATTTGCCTTTAAGAGGAGTATCAAGAGCCCCAAAGGAAGGGGACAGGGAAGAATTCTAAGGGCAAAGTGCACGACCCTAGCGTGGGAATCTTATATTTATGAATATTTTTAATTACATCACTTTTGATTACCAGAGAGACTGGGAACGTTTCTGTTGATTGAAAACACAAAACACTTGTTACTTTAAGACAAGATCATCCTTGCACAATTGCTTTAGACTGTTAGTCTTGGGACAGAAGCAGGTTTTTCGACACAAGTGTGTTGGACTTTCTTTTTTTTGCATTTCCTGACAATTTCACTAGTTTTCTTTGTGTAGAGCCCCCCTTTTATCTTTAGGCATAGAGCATTTTTCCAACCCTTTCTTATTTTAATAAAAGTATTTACCCAAAAACATGTCAGAGCCTTACTTCTGCACCCTTACATTACCTGAAGGTTTCATTTCTTGCTGTGTATTTTAAAAGACCTACGAAATCATAGTATATTTATATGCTTCTTTGTATAACTGGAATTATTGGCGTGCTCTGTTTCTCATTGTATCCCTAGAACACTCTCAAAACCCTCCTGATTAGAAGCCTTGACCATCTGCTACCTACCTTGGTTAGGTTTGGCTAGACTTCAGTGTCTTTCCTATTAACAATTATCGGTTCGTCTCCCAAAATCCACCCTCAGGATTATTTCTGGAAATCAATTTTAAAATCTAATCTTGTCTGCCCTAGTCTATTGCGCAATTTCTCTCTCTCTCAGCACCTCTTGTGACTAACAGAACTGTAACATCCTGAAGACAGTTCACTTTGGTTTGCAAGAGGCTTCTCTGCACCACATGCCTCAACTTGTCTAATGTTGGATCCACTTCTTCCAATAAATTATTCTCACTGGTTTGCTTTCTCAGGGCCTCATGTGCCACATCAGGGAATGAAAGGACTGTAGATCCTTCTTTACAGTTCTCCTTGATCTTCGGTTTCAAGTTATGAAATTAAAACTCACACCATGCAACTCTTATCACCTTTCTCGGCGCCATCACTAATGTGGGGATCTAGGAAGCCAACTGAATTGACATGCAAAGGTTTCTCACGCTTAAGTTTAACAAAACGTCTTGCTTGGTAACAAATCCAAGTAGTCAGGCAGAGTCCTAGGAGATCAGGGGTGGGTGGGATGTCCACTTGACATCAAGAGATGTGCAAGTATTAGATTGTCCACAAAGTTATATACTAAGAATATACTATTCATTAAAATCATATATGAATTAAAGGCAAGCGCCTACAAACCAATAACTTCACACATACAGTCACTGTTTGGTAACACGAAGGTTGGTTACATTCCACTGTAGGCATTAAGACGTTGTGGCAAACCAGAAGGAGGGCGGAGGTCTCGGGGTTGTTTTATTTGTTAAGAAGGATTTCTAGAATCTGGCCAGATGGCCAGGTTTTAGGAAGCCACCCTAGTTATAGTGAACAGGGGAACTCTGATAGATTAGCCAAAACCAATCCAGGTACGCGTGGATTGTGGTCAAGGTTATTCTCTGGAGATTTTGAGTGGGGTCGGTGGTCCACAGTGAGTCCACACAGTGAAACACACAATTCAATTTGGACAAGTAAGTACAAAATACTATTTTGAAGGGATTGTGTCCTCCGACGTATTCTTTATCTTTGATATTTGTATCTCCAGCTTGCTGGCCTAGGAAATTTGTTTTCCCAGTAGAGGGCGCTGTGTGTCGACATCCGTCGATTAGGTGTTCCTCGACGGCCACCGTATCGACGCCGACGTCATCTTGCCTATATATGGCCACGCGCAGCGTCCGTTGCTCAGTTCCGTTTTTCCGTGCTTCGTGTGCTTCGGAATACCGTTGCTCAGTTCATCAGTCGATATATATTCATATTTCCTTGAGAAAACCGACTCGTAGTCGATGGCTTCCTCCTCCGACCCGACGACTCCTCGGTCCGGTTTCAAAAAATGCTGAGACTGTGGGAAGAAAATGTCGTTGACGGATCCTCACAGGATCTGTTTGTGGTGTCTGGGAATCGAACACCAGTGTTCGGAGTGTGAGGAATGCCTATCCATGACGGCGAAAGCCTTAAAGGAGCGTAAGGGGAAGCTCGAGAGAGGTAAGTCAATTTTAACTTCCTCGAAAGTTTCCACGGTAGAGTCAAGACATTCGTCTCCTCACTGTCGAAAGCATTCTCGGTCTAGGTCTCGAAGTGGCTCCCACCACTCGTCGAGGTCTAGACACTCGAAAAAAAGACGAAGAAGATCCCCTTTATCGTCGTCTTCTAGTTCCCCTGAAAGAGTAAATTGCCCCACTAAGCACAGCTCTCAGGCTGAGTGGGAGGAATTCAGAAAAAAGATGCTAAGCGTCTTCGAGAAAGCGGCCTCGTCCCCCTCGAAGTCAGCTGAGGGTGATACCCCGGGTGAAAAGCCCAAAAAATCTAAACGCCGCGAGTCGAAGCACCCGGCGAAAGAGTCGACCCGAAAGCGCCATGAGCCATCGGGAAGTAAAGCATCTTCGACGCCATCGTCGAAAGCCCCTTCGAAGCATAGATCGGCACCATCGACGCCGTTATCGAAGGGTTCTTCGACGCATCCGTCGATCGAGTCGACGCCGGCATCGACGCCGATAAAAGAAAGACCCACGGCTACTCCACAGCCAACGGTAACTTCGAGAGCCTCCGACACGACGTCGAGAACGTCGTCTATATCCTCGAGCAGGTTGTCCTTCGTTCTTCGAGGCCTCTTCCAGTTTTCTCGACGCCTTTGTTGGTGCCTTCGAGGATTTTTACATCGGCGTCGACGACATCGACCTTTTCAAGGCCACTGATGGCTCCCTCTGCCTTAGAGATGGGTTTTATACCATTTCACAGACCAGTGCATCCCCCCTTAACTTCAATTTTTGAAGAAAGGGAAGATTCTGATCAAGAAAGGCCTTGTGGGCTGCAGAGGACCACATTACCTGAACCAGAGACTTTTGCCTCTGAGGAAAGAATGTTGAAAGACCTTCAGGATGCATTACAGGAAGCAAGTGGCCTAGACACTTCCCCAGAAGTGGAATTTGTCAAACCAGACCCAGGGGAACATGCTGATACCCCTTATAGAACCCTAATGTCTAGAATTATGGAGTTCATGGGTTGGTCTGCGCCTTCACCTGTTTTTCAACAGGATGACCTCACAGATATTCTGGATAAAGGTCCACAGGAGGATCCTGTCGTTCCCTTTCATTCTGCTTTACAAAGAAAGATTTTGACTAACTGGGAAACTCCTGAAGTTGTACCTGCGGTTAACAAGAAGTTGTCAGCGAAATATAGGGTATCTGCTGCTGACTCTGAATACCTATCTAAGCACCCTACTCCAGAGAGTCTTGTGGTCCAGGCTGCAACTTCATCAGGCAGTACTTCTGCTTACCCTACTGCTCCTCAGGATAGGGATGATAAAAAATATGATGCCATGGCTAAGAAAGTCTTCTCAGCCTGTAGCATGGCTTTAAAATCTATTAATGCAACTTGTACGTTCGCTAGGTTCAGCCACACCCTTTGGGAGTGTGCTTCATCGGCGGCTGACTGCATCCTGGAAGGAGAAGGGACGCATTTTTAAATATCATCAGAGATGGTAAAGATGCAATGTGTGAGTCCCTTCAAACTGGCATCGATTCTGCTGACCGTATCAGCAGGGCCATGGCGGCAAGCACCACAATCCGCAGGCATGCGTGGTTGAGAAAGTCCGGCTTTGCTTCTGACGTACAGGCCAGACTTTTAAATATGCCCTTTGACGGTTCTTCCCTATTTGGTAAAAAGGCGGATGACAGTTTGGAAAAACTACAAACATCTAAAGCAGTAGCTACGTCACTAGGTGCTGCTATCCGACAAACTAATTTTCGTCCCTCAGGATCCTCTGGGAGAGGAAGGTCCTTTCGCCATTATTCCTCATATGGAAGAGGCAGAGGACGACCGACTCAAAGAGGCCAAGGAAAATTTACCCGTGCTGGACAGGGTAAAGGAAAGAAAGCCGCATCAGCAGGAGCCGCTTTACCTTCGGCAACTGCATCAGCCGCTCCCAAACCACTCTGAGGTCTCCCATCACAAGACACCTGTAGGGGCAGGTTAACTCACCATCTGACGGAATGGCAGGCTATTACGTCAGATGCTTGGGCATTGGAGACAGTTGCCCAAGGTTACTGGCTGCCTTTTCTACGCATCCCTCTGAGACATCCACCGGGGAACAGCCCTCTGAAAGTGCCGGATCTGCTCCTCTTGCAGGAAGTTGTAGACCTGGTAGAGAAAGGTGCCATAGAACCGGTACCTGTAGCGGACAGGAACAAGAGCTGGTACTCCCCCCCCCCCCCCCCCCCCCCTACTTTCTCATACCAAAGAAAGACAGAGGACTGAGACCCATCCTGGACTTGCGAGAATTGAACAAGTTCCTCAGGAAGGACAAGTTCAAGATGGTAACCCTCTCTCATATCCTTCAGGCCCTCCAGCTTCAGGACTGGTTGGTATCTCTGGACCTTCAGGATGCTTATTTCCATGTGCCTATCCATCCCAAGCACAGGAAGTACCTGAGGTTCGCAATTGGCAACTCTCATTATCAATTTCGAGTTCTGCCATTTGGGCTGACCTCCGCCCCGAGGGTCTTCACCAAGCTAATGTCGGTTGTGGGTGCAAGTCTAAGGAGGGAAGGGATTCACGTCTACCCCTACCTGGACGATTGGTTGATCAGAGCAGTTTCTTCGGAACAAGCTCGGATCTAACTAGATTATGTCTGCCACTCCCTTCACAGGCTGGGCTTCTCCCTCAATTTAAAGAAGTCACAGATGATACCATCACAGACTCCAATTCATTGGAGCAGTCCTGGACACGTCCCTGGGAAAAGCCTCGCCACTAGAGGTGAGGGCTTAAGATATTCTGCAGATGGTCACCAGATTTCAAAATGCCCAACGTCTCCCAGCCTACGATTTTTTGAGGTTCCTAGGCCTCATGGCATCCTGCATATTCCTTGTGCCAGAGGCCCGCCAGAGAATGAGATCCCTTCAGTGGGCACTGAGGACTCAGTGGTCACAATTCTCAGGGAGGATGACAGATCTCCTCCGGATTCCGGACAAGGTAGCCCACGACCTTATATGGTGGGCCTCTCCAGAGAACATCTTTCAAGGAGAACTGTTTTGGCAACCATGGCCGGAGATAACAATAGTCAGACGCCTCACTCACAGGGTGGGGAGCCCATGCCAACGACTTGACCATCAGCGGTCGTTGGTCTCCATCGGAGTCCAGACTACACATCAACCTGTTGGAGCTGAGAGCCATCAGACTGGCACTGAAGGTTTTTCTGCCGTCTGTACGGGGAAGAAACGTCCTGATAGTGACGGACAATACACTGGCCATGCACTACCTCAACAAAAGAGGAGGCGTAGGGTCACTGCCACTGTGCAGAGAGGCGATGCAGCTCCGGTTTTGGGCAATTCAGGAAGGAATCTCTCTATCGGCAATTCACCTAGCCAGAGAGAAGAACTTGACAGCGGACACTCTGAGCAGGCAGAACAGAGTCCCACGAATGGGAGATAGCTCAGGAAGTCCTTCAAGAGTTCTTCGCCCTTTGGGGAACCCCTCATGTGGATTTGTTCGCCACCAGTATCAACAGGAAGTGCGACAGATTTTGCTCAAGGGAATTTCCCCCGAGAGGAGCTCTAGGAGACGCGTTCGTAGTGGACTGGGAGTTTCCACTCCTTTACTTGTTCCCACCAGTCCCTGTTATTCCTCAAATGATCAGGAGGTTGAGAAGGTTTCGGAAGACCATGATCCTAATTGCCCCGGATTGGGCCAGGAGAACGTGGTACCCGGACCTTCTGGACATGTCCATCTGTCCTCCAATTCGTCTACCGTACAGAGAGTATCTTCTCTCGCAGAAGGGAGGTCAGGTTCTCCATCCAGCAATCAAGACCCTCAACTTTCACGCTTGGTATCTGAAAGGTTGAGATACAAGGATTGGGACCTTCCAGATGACGTCCTGGAGGTGTTGCTTTCAGCCAGAAGACCAGCAACTAAGACTCTATACCGCTGCCGTTGGAATACATTTTGCAGCTGGTGCAGAGAAAAGAATATCAAACCCTTTTCATGTGGTACACCTGCGGTGTTATCCTTCTTACTTTATTTGGCAAATTCAGGCCTTCAGATTGGCACTATTAAGGGCTATCTCGCAGCGCTATCGATCTTTAAGCGCACTGCAGAGGAGCCATCGTATTTCAAAATTCCATTGGTAATACAATACCTGAAAGGTCTAACTAATGTTTACCCTCCAAACCATTCCAAGTTCCCTTATGGGACTTAAATCTAGTTTTAAACTTCCTTAAAGGTGCTCCTTTTGAACCACTCCACTCTTGTTCATTGAAGTTTCTTACCCTCAAAACTGTTTTATTGGTAGCATTAACATCTGCTAGAAGGGTTAGCGAGATACAAGCCCTTTCTTGTAAACCTCCTCATACAACTTTTCACAAGGGCAAAGTAGTGCTACAGGTGAAGACTAACTTCCTCCCAAAGGTAGTTTCGGAATTCCACATTACTCAGAAGATTACTCTACCTTCATTCTATCCTCCTCCCCATCCGGGGAAAGAGGAAGAGAGACTACACAGGCTGGACCCTAAGCGAGCCTTGAGTTTTTACATCAGTAGACTTGCTAAAATTAGACAAGCAGACCAACTCTTTGTAGGTTACACAGGACATAAATTGGTATTACCAATAACCAAACAAACCATCTCCAGATGGATTATTTTAGCCATTCTGGAATGCTACAAATTGCCAGGGAAAGAGCCCCCCAAAATCTAAGGGCTCATTCCACCAGAAGTATTGCAACATCCTCAGCTCTTCAAAGCGGGGTACCAATTAGAGACATATGTGCGGCTGCCACATGGTCATCCGCACATACCTTTACCAAATTTTATAGCCTGGAAATTTTAGAGACTAGATTTGGCAAAGCTGTGTTACACGCTGTTCATTCTTAAAGGGTAATATGGCATCTCTTACTCCCGCCTCCAATCACATACCACTGCTATGGGAGTCTATCAAAGATGAGGAATACGTCGGAGGACACAATCCCTTCAAAGAAATAGTTATTTCTTAACTTGTAACGTTCTTTCGATGGGATGTTCCTCCGACGTATTCCTTATCGCCCCTCCCATCCATCCCCGCAGTAACATTTCCCTTGTGGTTGCAGCTTACGCTCCTTCAAGAGTAGTAACCATTCATACAATAACTACTTTACTCTACAAAACGGAACTGAGCAACGGACGCTGCGCGTGGCCATTTATAGGCATGATGACGGTGGCCGTCGACGCACAGCGCCCTCTACTGGGAAACATTTTTTCCGAGGCCAGCAAGCTGGAGATAAAAATATCAAAGATAAGGAATACGTCGGAGGAACATCCCATCGAAAGAACGTTACAAGGTAAGAAGTAACTTGTTCATTTATTCTATGCCCAAAAGCATGCACTATGAAATGAAATATCAGGTGATACTATCACACAATACTCCATTGTCAAACATTTATACAATCACCTTTATGTTCTTAGAAATGCATTCAATAAGTTAGACAAGAAAAATAAAGTAGGTAGTGAGGCAGTGACATGAAACCATTTCACAAGAATATGCCGTAACTTTATAAGTCCAATCCATATGATGTTATGGGGCCTTGTGTCCAAATGCCACAAAGCTGCTTCTTAGCAGAGGGGATTGATGTTGGAACAGTTCTTGTGGTGGCATAATGTTGCAGAAGATATTCAACAAAGTTACACGTAGGTAAAATTATATTCTTATCCTTTAGATACAAGCTCTTAGATTCAACAATCAAAAAGTATTAGAATGGAATGACCAAAGTTAATTCTTAGGTTTATTCTAAGGTGAACTGGGGGAAGTGAATACATTACAACTACTCATCCTCCTGACTCCAGTTTTCTCAGATGTCTAGGTGTTTTGGCTTGGAGTCACTGGAGGTAGGTTTTCCCTCCATTGGATCCAGGGAAAGTTGCCCAGGACCTGAGGGTCAACCATTCTTCTGGTCAGTTCCAGGAGCAGAGTGCAACCCTTTGCGCAGAAGAAATACAGAATACACCGATGCAGACCTCTTGAGGACAGGACACTTCACCAGACGGGGGAAGATGAGTTCCAGCAACGGCGACAGCAGGCGTCTTTCCACTCACATTGAAGACATTCCAGAGCAGGATCCCTTAAAGCTGGGATGCTGATATTAGTCAGGAATGCGCTTTATCCCACAAGCTGGTGAACAACAATGTGCCGGCGATGAATGCGGAACAGCAACGATACTACCAAGGTAGCCGAGTGGAGAGCTGGTCGGTCCACCAGTTGGTCCCCGGACACTTCAGAGTGCTCAGTATGGCTGGTTCCTTGGGAATGCGCCAAGGGTGGTCCCACCAGCCCAAGGGCTGAAGCACCGCTCAGGGCTTTCTCAGTAGTCCAGCAGGACTTCACTGGTCCGAACTCAGGAATGGATGCTGGGCCTCTTCAGGAGTCATCCATGCATCTTCAGTCGGCTGCTTGTCTGCGCAGTATACTTGGCTCCAACGCTGATCTGAACAAATAGCTGCAGGAATTCTCTTCTTATCCTAAATCCTGGCTGGAATCAAGTCCAAACCCACCAATTGTACAGATCTGCTCCATTCAAACCAGCCGTGGTAAGGGACCACTGTGGGTTTCACTCATGCCAAACACCTAGACTGTCAGGCACCAAGGATGTGGAAATGGACCAGACAGCCCCACCCCCTTCCTGGATGAAGTAGAAGCAAAGGCATCACTAGCCCTCGAAAGCAGCAGTTTTCCTGGGCAAGTTCATGACCTTATATGGTATTTTCTGACCTGAAAAGTGTAAGCGAGGCATGGTATCACAGGTATGACACTGACACAGGATTTGCAAGTTTCAATACCTTTATTCGTTTCTTGGGGTTTGGAAAAACTTACTTTGTCCTATAGCTATGATGGGAGTAGTGTCTTCCATCAACACAGTTCTAGTCAGTCTTAGTAAGATCAAAATGCCCTATACTAACAAAACATAATGCCTTCCCTGTCTCATACAAAACGTGTGTAAAGGGGAATGTGTATGCAAAGGAAAGTCCATGTTATAACATAAAAGATCAAGGTGGCTGAGTCAGTTCTCCTCCTCACGCTGGACAACATGGAGTAAGGCAACCCCCATAAACAGGATGACACACTCTGGCTCAGGTTATAAAAAAAAAGCCAGTTCAAAACGTGGGTCGAGGCCTGCTTAGTCTTCCACATTAAAGTCTCTTATTCCAGTTTTCCAAAAGTTATTTCACAGTTCAACAAAAGTTCACGTAGGTCTCCCTGAGTGGGGCTCAGACCTTGCAATAACAGCACTTGCAGGGATTCCCTGTCCCAAGCTTTATTCACATTCGTTAGGGGTTCCCTTTCTCCATCTAATTTCATATTCCAGGTCTCCCTCTGTCAGGATCGGACCTTCTTCTGATGTCAGACTTTTAAATGTGCAAGGCCTTTTCCATAGACCTCTGCAGGACCACTTTGACTTTCATTTTATCTCTCCCCTATGGTATTTGCCCCAGTGTCTCTTGGTCTTGGTAGTTCATAACACAATCAACAAAGTTCAAAGAGATCTTGCTCTTAAAGCAATCACCTTTTCATTTCCCCTTTCAAAAGGATTAATCTTGATCATTGCGCATTTCAGAGTTCATGCACTTGCCGCTTTATAACAAGATTTCATACATTTAGCAGAGATTTTCGAGTGGGCTACTCCCTTTCGCCGGACCATTCCGCTAGTCTGTATAGCTGGCTTCACCGTTATCTTTAACGTTAGTTTCTTTCACGTCTTATCAACATGCAGGGAACCTTCAATTGTGAGATACACTGATGTGGCTTCAATCTTTCCTTGACACAAACTGGCCTTTCCTGTCTTTTGATAGCTCACCGGGTGTGTGCATTCCTTTCTTGTCTCTACGGCTTTGATTCACGTGTCAAGGTTGATACTGCAGGTTTGGCCTCACCTCCCCAACTCTGTCTTTAACACGGGAGTGTTGCTGGCGTCCTTGACACGCAATGCAGGCTTCTTCTTGTCTGGGATCCTGCGTGGACATTCAGGGTTTCCCCACCCTTCGCTATGGTCCCTCGATGGATAGTCCTGCTTCCTGTGGGTTTGGCTTTGCTCCGAAAGACCTGCTCCTGCTACTTCTCGTGTCTCACCTTGCTCAGAGTGTCTCAATGTTCTGCTTTTTAGCTGTGGTGAGCTAATGGGCATCAGATTTATGTGATTACGGTCAAGTGCCCGACTTTGCCTGACCTGATTGACGGGACATGTCCAATGCGATATTTAAGTGTTAGCCTTTTTACTCTGTCGGCCTCTTCCTCGGCCCAGTGTTTGTGTAGAAAGGGGGGGTGGTGGGAGTTGGGATGTTGGAGAATTCCATAAAATAGGATGGGGTTTGGGCACGGGAAAGCAGGGGTGGGGGAAATACCACATCTCGCCATCGGCTGGCTCACCCCCACCCTTCTGCCCCTCCCCCCTTGAAGATCCCTCGCTCAGGGGATCCTCCTGCACTGGTCCACCACCAGGGTCTGGCTCCATAGGCGAGGGCTGTACTCTGGCCACCTGAGAGAGAGAGATGCCCGGGGACTAGCAAGTGAGACACCCTATGGTTTCTCACAGACAGAAGTTGTTTACAATTTGAAGACATTCTTACGTGGCTGCCTGAATAGTGAGCTTTATTTCAGTCATTTACTTTGCAATTACTTGATCATTGAATCAGAGGTAGAGTCTGGCCAACAGACTTAATGTGTTAGGAAGGGAAAGAAGATGTTTAACTAATTCCAGCCTGAAGAAGCACAAGGTATGTGCGGAACGCGTAGCGTTGTTTAACCCTGCTGGTTGAGTGTTGCTTTCCTGGTCTGTTAAGAACGGCTTTCATTTCTTACGCTACGAGTGCTCTGGCTTAAGTTAGTTTCTCTTGATGGCTTGCGAGGGGATTGCTTGCACTTGTAAGGGAAACTGTGTGTGTTATTGACAGTCTTGCCAACTCAGCCCTAGAGCACCAGCTATGTCATGAGGAATAGCGCTACCTGGCACTCCTCCATAAATACCAAAAAAGACCCATCAAAATCCAAAAGGTCTCTGTTAAGCGTCCTTTATTCAGCACATGAAAAACAAAATGCAATACTCCGCAGTGACCACTGGATGTCGGACCTATGCACAGCATGTGAATCTAAGCAGATACAACCATCAGAAATGCTTTAACGGTAAGTAATGCATTGTCATATATTAACTCTCTCACACTCTCTAGTGGAAAACCCTGTGTACATGGCCTAATATGCGTAAAGGAAAACATTTTCAGAGTGTAAATATGTGGTGTATTTTACTGTCATTTTTGTTAATAGAAAAAAGAATGTATAAAGGATCTTGCTCCTTTTACATGGATGAGTAGTAACCCCAAACAAAATACGTTGAAAGTTGAACATAGTACATATGGTCAATTGTTGTATCTGCGCCTCATTGTCTTAGATTCCACTTAAAGGTTTTGGACTCAAATCTAAGATGTCGGGGTAATAAAATTCACATGCAACATGATTTGCAGTAGACCCGAGTATTGTGATATATAGTAATTCACACCGACATATTAAAATTAATAATTGCATAATACATAAGAACATTGAAAAAAGTAATTTATTTTGTTAGAGAAATAGTGCTTAATCAAATGAATTTTTTTTTTTTTTTAATGTATACATTTTCTTAGTTTATGCAACTTGAAGAATGCTTTTGAAGTGGTATCCCTGTCATGGGCCTTTTCTGCAGCTGTTATCATTGTTGAAATACACATGTTGTTTGCCTGGAAGATGAACTTGAAGTCATATTGTTGCATGCGTAAGGCAACAACTCCATCTAGCTTTGATAACGGGCGAAGCGGGCAGGACGGCTTCAGACAAACCTACAGCTGGACATTTATTATATAGTATATTATTTGTGACTGTTGTAGTGCTAATTGTGGTTTTTATTTGATGGGTGTTGTCTAAGGCCTAAATAAGTAACTGTATTTGTTTACACTCTGCCTAACTTAAATTATTAAGAGTGTTCTTTGTGTGCATAACGGAAACCTTCACCAGATGTCACGCCTTCCTAAGTTTAAGCTTTGCTGTTTGATCACACTACCCAGATAGTTTGGCTAGACATTTGTGCCTTTTCCGGTTCATCAGAATAGGGCGTCCTTGCAGAATCTGTCCACAGGGCTGATTCTGAAAATCCATCTCAACACTTCCCATGGACAACGTTCTAAATTAATGTGTACTTTATCACAGTATCTAAAAAATGTTCTCATCTGCGACATTGTGTTGCATACTTGTTTAGCTTATTGTGGTGACCTTTAGAGACACTTTTCTGTTTTATTACCTTATTTTCAAATTTTAAAGTGCATCATTGTCATAGTAGATATTAGCCCTGCCTAACACTACAGGTTTGTCAACCTTAATGCTCACCTGTGGACTTCTGGAAAAGAGCCATCTTCCATAGCTCTCAACCATTTGTGTCGCAAAGGCGGGTGAAATCGCCCGATTTTGTTTTTGGCGGATGAGACGCCCATTGGAATGAATGGGCGTGCAGGAGGCTTGGCGGGTGAGTCAGCCCTTTACGAGGCAGGTGACACACGCCAAAAGCGTGAGGGTTGAGAGCTATGCCCTTCAATTCCTACAGATTTCTTGTGCAGAGTTGTTGTTGCATTGGTTACTAGAACACCTTTTAAAAATACTAATGTGGGAGCCAGATGGCACCACTGTGACTGTGTCAAAGCTTCTCGCGCGTAGAGAGAGGGATCACTCTGAAAGTCATGCCCCAACTCCTTTAAGTCACTGCTTGCACACTCTGGCACAAATTATTTTGGCAGCACTTACCCAGATGCTTAAGATCCAGATAGTCCCCCCCCCCCCCCCCCATCGCACCCCACAGTTTTTTATTCACTAATGCTGTTCCCTCCTTCTGTAGGGAGACACACAATTAATTAATCAATTATTCATTTATAATGTGCTTAATAACCAGAGACCAGTCTCTACGCGCGAGACTGGTATTCAAACCTGTGCTGCTCTGTGTTGTCTTGCTTCCAAGAGAAGCGCATTGCCGCTGAGCTATCTTCCCTCTCTCACATTTCAGTATACATGTATCTGCGTATAATGTATTCTTCAGTGTTTAAGAAAAATGTATACAAGCTCCCTTTTGTTGTTTGTCTAATTAGTTAACAAAATAATTTTTCAGATGATTTAAACTGTCATCACGTCCCAGACCATGATAGTCCATAATTCATCTGTGTTTAGAGTTGGAAAGGAACTCTAGTTCATGATAGGACTATTTTACATTCTATGAACTATTAAGAAAGCATATTACATTCTTGCTGTCAACAGGATTTGATGGGATGGGAATTAAACCAGATCTTTACTAGCCTATAATGGATTATGAATAAGGCTCCCGGTTTTATGGTGTTTATTTTTTCAATATTTCCGTTTATACTTATCCATATGTGTTGGTCATTTTATGTTTTTATCCACGTTTATATTTGCTCTGTAAAAGAAATGATTTGCAACTAGTGCTTTCCTGCATTAATTCAAATTACAAATGCTGTGCTTTGATGCCCGTAATGGGAAGCTCACAGAGCTAGGTTCTTGTAGATCAAGCCAAGATCCATTTTCAGCTTACACATACACATCTGCCCCTCATGCTGAGGATATCAACTTCTCTGTAGCACTTTAAACAATTTTAAAGGGAAATAAGTAACTTTGTTTAGCCTCTCTGTTGTGACACTTTGTCCAGCAAGGTATAATTGTAGAGCTAAACAAGGCACATGAAATCGTGCTCTTTTGTTTTTTACACATGAATACTGAAAGTAATTTGGAGTGCTTTCCACCCGTATTTGTTTACAAATCAGCAAACAAAAAACTGGGAGCCCTAATTATGAACTTCTTTCTAGCCACAAAGTAAAGCAAAATGTACTATTGTGCATTGTTTTGCAATTTTTAAAACATACTTTTAATTTTCCCTGGGCCTGGTGTAACAAACCTTTTATACAATGAACATTAATGTTAGTCCTCATCAGGGTCATTAGTAGCACCTTTGCCTTTAGGGTGCTTCATGGCCTGGGTTCATCAAAAAGCCCTGTTTCTCTTTGATAGTCTTCCCTCACAGCTCCACTAATTGGTGGGATATTTTGTTTAATTCTAATTGTTTACTGTTTTTCTTTTATTTTTTAAATATATTTTTATTTTATTTTTTAAGGTCAAACAAACACACTACAACTGTTTCAAAACTTAGAAAGCATCATATTCCAACACATTTTCAAACTCCCCCCTCCCCCTTTAAACTAGAGCCGGTCCTCACATATTGTTTACAGGAATATCATTGGGTGGCACACTACCTAGACAGCCATCAATCGGGTCCTCTGTTACGTTGTCACCCTGGTGGGGGTTTGCTAACGAGGCCAGCAATTGCCGCCAGGCCAGCAAGGGCCCTGCTGCTTCTTCGCCCCCCCCCCCCGGTGACCGCTTCAAACCAGACTAAGTATCAGCTTCTGCCCACCTCAAGAGGTCTGTCCACCATAACTCCACCCTAGGTCTGTGGGCCGCCTTCCAGCCCATGGCGATCCTACGTTTGGCCAAGACATAGGCCAGGTCCTTCATCTTGCTTATGTGTTTCAAATGCCGGGGTCTAGGGAATAGTCCAAGCATGCATGACCAGGCCGATTCCACATCCAGCACCACCCCCCCCCCGCCAGCCAGTCTCGTCTTGACCTCGTTCCAAAATCTATGCACCTCCGGGCAAGCCCAAAACATGTGTAGCAGTCCCGCGTTCACCTCCCCACACCTGGGGTATTGCTGCATAGCTGATCCCCCAAACTTTGCAATCTTCCCGGGGGTTAAATAAGCCCTGTGGGTAACATACAATTGAAGCTGTTGGAATCTCGCGTAACGGGACACTTTTTTATGGTACCTCTGGGCCCGTTCCCACTGCCCATCTTTCATGGGTCCTCCCACCAACTCATCTTGTCTCAACTGGAGCAACTCCTTCCCTGCCCTTGCTCGCAGGAGCTCATATATCCTCGATATTTCGTGCCCGCCCTCCGACACATCATACATGGTTTCTAGGGAGGCATCTGGATCCTCCGCGAGCACGGTCTCCGGCCATCTTTCTCTAGTCTTTTTCACCAGCCTAGTGTAGGTTATATATTGGCCACCATGTACTCCTGTCTCTTCCTGCAGCCGCTGAAAGTCCACCGCCTCCCCTTCCTGCCAAATGTCCCCGAGGGTGGCTAGACCTACCTGTTCCCAGTATCTGCGGACCGATTCTAGTAGTTGAGTGGCTCCCACACAGAGCCGCCAAAGGGGTCTGCTGGGAGTATGGTTCCGAGTCCCCCCCAATCTTCCATGTCCTGTGCCAGATCTCCTAGCCCAACCTCAGTAGCCGCCCCTTGCCCTCCAGTTTATCTCTGCCCAACCACACCACTTCCATCAGAAAGTATGGGGCTGTATCTTTGCGCAGGAGCCTGGCTTCCGCCGAATCTTCAGTCGAGAGCCACCTGGCCACGTACTGCAGCTGCCCCGCCAGGTAGTAGAGTTCGAAGTTAGGCAGGCCTATCCCCCCCCTGTCACACGGGTTCTGGAGCTTCCACAGAGCCACCCTATTCCTAAAGCTGCCCCACACGAAACCCCTACACAAGCTGTGAAGTTTCGCGAATAGGCTCCTTGGTATCAGAAACGGGACGTTTATAAAGAAGTGCAAGAGTCTAGGCAGGACCACCATCTTGAGCAAGGCCGCCCTCCCCATCATGGTCAGGGGCAATCTGGACCAGAATACCATACTGTTCTTAATCCCCTCTATTGCCTTTTCTGTGTTGTGCTTGTGTTCTGTCTCGATCTTGTGATAAATGTTTATTCCCAAATACCTAAATGTTGCGGGCTGCCATGGTATTGGCAGAACAGGCAGCCTCTGCACCGGGACATTCCTATCTACCCAAAGGGAACAGGCTGGACTTTCCAGGGTTCACCGATATACCGGAGAGGATGGCGTACCGTTCTATCACCTCTAGGACGTACTGTAGGTTTTCTTCTGGGTAGCGCAAATAAAGGAGCATATCATCCGCATATAATGATATCAGATGCTCTCCACTGGCCGTTTTTATGCCCACCTCCCCATATTGTTGAAGCAGGCATATTGCCAGCGGCTCCAATGCCAGTATATATAGCATAGGTGACCAGGGACATCCCTGTCTGGTCCCCCTGCTCAGTTGCCAAGAATCTGAGACCGTGGACCCTGTCTTGACCCTCGCCATAGGGGTGCTGTAAAACAACTGTACCCATCTGAGGTATCCGGGTCCCACTCCGTACCCCTTCAGGACCGCTTTCAGCCAGGGCCATCGTACCGAGTCGAAGGCCTTGACCGCGTCTAACGACACTGTAGCCAGCTCGCCCGTATCCTCCTCAGTTTGGTCTATGACATGGTGTAGCCTCCGGTGGTTATCGGTGATGTTCCTACCCGGAACATATCCCGTCTGATCTGGGTGTATCAGTTTCTTAATCACCCTCTTCAGTCTATTAGCCAGCACCGCTGTGAGTATTTTGCTTTCCTGGTTGAGCATGGACAACGGTCTGTAAGACCCTCGCTCCACGGCCACCTTGCCTGGTTTCAGGAGTGGGATGATTACAGCCTCACGGAGGGACAATGGGAGTTCACCCTTCTCATAGGCCTCGTTGAAAGTGGCAAGCAGTGGCTGGAGCAACTCTTGCTGGTATGTTTTGTAGAACTCGCTGGGCAGCCCATCCGAAACCGGCTCCTTACAAGTGGGCAAGTTCCGAATCACTACCTCCAGCTCATCCGAGGTGACGGGTGTGTCCAACTCGGAACGTTCCAGATCATCTAAGGTGGGCAGCTCAATGTCCCCCAATGTGTCTAGTATGTCTTGGCTCATATCCTCCCCCGTGTCCTCGTACAAGTGTCTGTAAAACTTAAGGAATTCCTCATTTACCCCTTTCTGGGTGTTGCATATGCTACCTCCTTCGCCCTGAATCTCACTAATCACCGAGCGGTGGGGTCTCACTCTTGTACAGCCAAGCCAGCAATCTGCCTGGCTTGTCGCCCCCTGCGTGTATCCTCTCCGTATATTTTGTGTGGCTGAGTCTACACAGTCTATACCAGAGTGCACTGCAGGACAACTGTAGCTCCTCTACTTTGGTTCTGTTATTATGAGCGGTGCTCACGCAACACGTGAGCTCCTCTAGCTCCCTTTCCGCCTCCCGGAGCTCCCTTTCGACCCCCCCTGTAGCCCCTTAACTTGGGAGATAGCTACCCCACGCACCACCACCTTAAACGCTTCCCACAATGTGCCCACAGAGCTTATGCTTCCCGTGTTTGTATCAAAATATTCTTCAATGGCGTCCCTCAGGCCCTCCCGAAACCCCTCATCCTGCAGAGCCTCGGTCCTAAGTCTCCATGTAGGGATCTGCGGTCGTGGGGGCTGGTGTCTCCAGTCCACCACCAAGGGCGAGTGGTCGGAAAGCACTCGGGCTTTGTGTTCTGCTCCTTCTATTTCTCTCACTATCCCGGCTGTTACAAACATGTATTCTAACCTTGTGTACAAATCATGTGGCGCTGTGTAGTGTGAGTACTGTCTGTCCGTGGGATGCAGCCTTCTCCACGCATCCTCTAGGCCTAGGTCTTTCAGTAGGGTACTCAGCGTTTTAGCCGCCGGTGCCGTTTTTCCTGCCCTGACCTTGGACCTATCCATACTGGGGTCTACGGTACAGTTAAAATCCCCCCCACACTACCGTACCCCCCGCCAGGGGGCCAAGTTTACCGTAGAGGGTCCTAAAGTAAGCCGCTGTATCGTTATTGGGGGCGTACAAATTTATGATGTGTACTTCTCTGTTTTCCAAGAGACCCGTTACCACCACCATTCTACCCTCCGGGTCCACCGTAGATTCAAGCACTCGAAACGGCACTTGGGGCGCCACCCACGTGACAACCCCTCTAGCATACGCTGAGTACGCCGCCCCCACAACGGTGCCCTTCCATTTCCTCCCGACCCCCTCCAGCCTTTTCCTAGTGAGGTGGGTCTCTTGCAGCAGGGCTATGTCTACGCGCATCCTCTTTAAATACATCATCACTTTGTTACGTTTAAGGTAGCTGTTGAGGCCCCTGTTGAGGCCCCGTACATTCCAGGTCACAATTCTGAGATTACCCGATGCCATCTAGTCGGTCTATCTCCGTCCCACCCCTCCCCATAATGTTCCCTGTTAACGAACCTTACCCCCCGTCACCCCCTCCCCACCAACCCCCAACACTAGCCCAGCTCCATCCCTGGATCTCAGGCCTACCCACGTCTGGACCCGTGTCATGACCAAGAACAAGGACCCCGTGGGGTGTCACCAATCTAACAGTGACCTAACTAAGTGTACTACTATCGGGTGCAGAGGTTGCTCCCCAGGAGCTCCCAGTCATCTATTTAGGAGAAGTGAATTCAACGGGACCCGCCGGCAGATGCCGTGACTTCCCCCACACAAGCACAATATCAAACTATATTCTAGTCCCAATGTCATAGCTATGGCCTCACGGGTGCCTCTGCAGCGTGCTACTTATCTCCATCCGCTTCTGTCTGGGCATCCGATTCCTGTGGTCGACCTTGCATATCCAGCCATTCCATCGCGTCGCTCGGCGTCTCAAAGAAGAGGGATCTGTTCTTATGAATCACCTTTAACTTAGCGGGGTAAAGCAACATGTAGCAGTGGCCTGCCTCTCTGAGCCTCCTCTTCACCGTTCCAAAGTTCATTCGACTCCGTTGTACAAGCAGCGTGTAATCCGGATACGCTGTTATATTTGCTGACCCCCTTTCTATCGTGCCCCCTTTCCGGAAAAATTCGAGAATCTTCTCGTGGTCACGATAGTTCAAGATCTTTGCAATCAACGGCCGCGGGGGGGCTCCTGGGGCCGGTCTCCTGGTCAGGGCCCTGTGCGCACTTTCGACCGCGAACCCCTGGGTCAGCTCTCCGCCTGTAATCTCCTGCAAAAGCATGGTTTCAACGAAATCCGTGGGGTTCGATCCTTCCATTCTCTCCGGTACCCCCACTATGCGAATGTTATTGCGCCTGGCGCACCCCTCTGCCTGCTCTGCTCTGTCCTCCAAATTGCCCACTCGTTGCACGAGGGCATGAAGTTCCTTGGCGTGTGTATTGCACGCCTCCACGGTCGGGGCCAGCTCCTTCTCCAGTTCCTCAGTGCGCTCCGCGATCGTTCGCACATCCTGGCGCAACAGGTTCACTTCTTCTCGGACAGCTCCCATCTTGAGGTTTAGGCCCTCTTGCAACTCTTTCATGGCCAGGCCCAGCTTCGTCTCCCAGGCCACCTTCAAGTCGGCAATTGCTGCCAGCACCTCCTGGATAGTACCCGGTGGGTCCGTCGCTGCCGCAGGGGTTTCTTTGCTATTGCCCCCTTCCGCGCCCGAGGGCGACATAGCATAGAGTCCATCGTAGGCTGTTTGACCCAGGTTCGCACCACCTTGGAAGACATCTTGTGGCGTCGATTGGGCCCCCGCGCCCAGCTGTATCCTCGCGGGGTTCGCTCGCCGGCCCCTTCACTGCGAGGTTTCGCTGAACCTGAATTCACTCTGCTAGCTCGCCACGACCCATGGCCTCTGCAGTGGGGGCTCGCCCTTATGTTCTTGCCTTCAGCCCGAGGTGCATGCGACCCGTCTGTCTGGTTGGGACCAACCTTGTCTTCCTCAGTTCGTCGGACCTTTTATGGCCCTTTGTCCACAGGCAGCCATCTTGGGTGCTCCCCTTCCTTTGCACGACCGCCACCTTCTTCGGGGTCTGGTTCTGTGAATATGCAGTCTCGCCGTTGGGGAGGGCACGCACCGTGTGCCCCCCCACTTTCATATGCCTTTAGATGCACGGTGGGCTCGAAAGTCCGCCAAAAACCATCACTTTTTTCCCGGATCAGGATCGGATCATCGGGAGCTCCTCCAAGGAACGCCCTCTCACGTAGCCATCAAGCCACGCCCCCCTAATTGTTTACTGTTTTGTGTACTCAAGGGGTATCCCTATTATGCACCTCCTTGTAAATCTTCCATATCTTCTATCCTATGCATCACCGCAATTTAGTACTAAATCAGTTATAGGTGACATTCTTGATATTGGCCGTTTTCCCATTGCACTGAGTAATCTCATTAATATTACTGAATCTTGAAGAAGCACTATTATTAGTTAAGGATTTTCAGTAATTTGTTTAAGCATCCTGTAATGCTTTTCTTATATAGCTAACCTCTTTGTCCTAACAAATGTGTTCTTCTGGTTGGCAGGTCATCTACCAGCTTTGTGACTTCTCGGACACGTCTGGACCCACCATGAGGTATCTAAGAACTAGCCAAGACTTCCTCTTTACCCAACTTCAGCATTTACCATTCTCTGTAAAAGGTAATTTACATACAGTAGGACATATGACTAGTGTTCTTTGCATACTTGAAACTGGGTTCTTGCTTTTGATGTATCAAAGTTGCCAGAGGCAGCAGATTAGCAGAATTTGTTGGATTCAGAATGTCTAATTGGACGGATTTATGTGATCACTGCGCCGCCCGTAGTGTCAACCATGAAAATGTTGACATCCATTACAGCTTAGTGATCGCAAAGATCACTCTGCCCCTCATCTCACTACCCGTGCCCCCCCCCCCAAATCCGTCTAAGCACGCATCTTCTCAGCGGTACTCTCAGAAATGCGCCAGCGACTCCCCTCTATCCCTGCAGCGTCAGTTCTCACCCACTGACGTGGGTCGGTGGTAGAGCCTCCAGATCCTTTATTTTTTTATTTTCATTTTTCAAAAACATTCTTTGCCCCAGCTCTGTCTATTGGAATTGGGGGACATCCCTGCAACCCCTGACCCCATTACCCCGACAAAGAGGATCGAGAGAGACACCTGCAACTCCTGTTCCCCTTAATCTGGGTAATGGGGGTCGGGATTTCATTACTGTTCAGAGGCTTAGTTTTAGTAGTGTGCGACATTTTAAAGTCGCAGTAATGGCACGATTCCTAATTGGGATCGGACTGCTCTAGAGGATGTGTGCTGGTATACGCTTTGTACATTTGCATGCAAAGAATTCTGTAGTAAATGTTGTTGGAAGCCCAGGCATTTTAACTGTGGGAAGATGCTGTCAAAACTTCTACAGTTTATTAAGGTTGGGATGGATTTGTTTAACAAGTATTCCTAGTAAAAGCAGAATCTATTTTGCTGAAGTGGAGTAATCTGGTAGTCGCTGCTACAGGTTTTACACTGAAGCAACTGAGCTTTGGTGATTAGGCTTATGAGGGGCCATGGTATGGTCCTTTAAAATTGTTAGTTAAATTCCATATGTTGAACTGAAAGGAGTAATTTCTTGACGGAGCAACAAAGCAAGATATTTTCATAAGATGTTACTTGGGGAGGAGGACAGGATGTAGACCAAGTTGGAACAAAACCCTCTCAACAGGTTACGTAACAGAGGAGTTGGGATTTACTTTTAGGAGGGGACGGGCTGGTAGCAAAGTGCTAGTAGTCCCATAGACACTCAAATTAAAATACAGCACTGTATAAATATGTATACAATTATTTAGTTTTGGATTAGGATTAAACAGCACTTTCAAATGAGTACTTTCAAATATACAAACAATGCAAGTATGTAGAAAGAACACAGTGATGAAAGACCTTGTTTCCAACTCAATCCAGCAAACACATAGTGGACTAGGAGGGTCTAGGCCACAGTGCAATAAAGGATGGAGGAAAAGGGTGAGAGCAATGTAGGAAAGCAGCTCAGAGGGCCAATGGACACAGACACACACAACTGGGCCTCAATATGGTCCAGTCCACCACTGGCAACAGAAAACAAGGTAGCCACCAGTGGTTACTGCAACACCATGGTTTACTGTGGCACAGGGTGATTTACAGTGATTTATGAAACTAATTCAATAATAAATTGCGTGCATCTTTTAAAACTAAAACTTGTCCATAAAACACCAGGCACTGTGTGGGACCAGGAGAAAATGCCTCGGTCCTGGTAAGTGCTTTTGTATGTCAGTTCAATGTGTTTAAAACTTTTCAAAGTTCTCCCATGGGAAACCGTTATCAGATGCCAATGATCTGCTGTATTATGGGGAATAAGCAGGTACGTTCTTTTTAACCTACAGTTGGAGCAGGAGAGGCAACAAGCCAGGAGAGCCTAACGGACACCCAAAGAAGGACTGACATCTTGACTGTATACTCAAAAAGGGTTGCAGGGGGCTCCAGCAGAAGGCCCTCTGACTGCGAAAAGAGGTCGGATCCTAGAAACGTGGGGAAAAAAGCAAAATATGTAGGAGTCCCCATTAAGGACTGGTTGCTTTCTCTGATGCACCTGTGGAGAAAAGTGAAATATTGGTTAATTTTTCCTCTAACCTTGGCAGACCTATGGCAGTTGGCTCCTTTGATTATTATGCAAGAATATTTGGAATCTCTTTAGACTTGTTTTAAGTGGCTTAAAAAAATTACCTGCATTGAGCCATTGTCCAGGGTCCCCTGTAAGCCCCTTGACATTTTAGGATACAAATTGGAATTTTAGAAAGGACCATTGATTTATTATCGGTTTTATGCAAAACATCACTGGTGTTCTCTATGTACTATTTCTTTTATTATTTATTTGAAGAACAGGGATGGCAATTTTGATCAGAAATTACTTAGAATAACACATGTACAGATGGCGGTGGTATTCCCTCAAAGGGTGCCCATAAAATAGCACAAAGATTAGAACAAGTGGGAGCCAGTTGGAGTTTGTAAAAAAATAAAAATAAAAATCATACAACAGGGACCAAATAACAGGCGACTTATAATGGTAACATTAACACAAGAGGGCGGGGAGGGCTTCAAACTAAAGAGGAATAATCTGTAAGCATACACAATTACATTATTAATGCATCACTGAAGGGGTTGGTTGGGTCAGGTCGGAAGGATGGCAGAGAGGGTATTGGGAGATTACTTCCTTGTTAAAGGAGGAAGTTTCATTTGAGCTTTGAAGAGATCCACAGTTTGTTTGCCTTTGTGATGGGCCTGGGGTTCATTGGATAGGGGTGAGTAGGCAGAAGGAGCAGAAGCGAGTTGAGGCACAGTGAGGTTGAATGCAGAGGAGGAGCGAAGGTAACGAGAGGGTGAGTAGGCAGAGATGCAATTAGAATGTTACTGGGCAGCAAGACAGTTCATATCTTTGTATACTAGGAGAAGAAATTTGAAAAGAGAAAGAGAGCCATTGTGTGTGGAGATCCCAACCAGCATGATGTTGGTAAGTGGAAGTGGTAAAGAATCTGGGTCGGTTGTTGAGTGCGGGTAGCAAAGTTGAGGACTTTGTCTAGAGGATGGAAGTAGTAGAGCGGAAGACCAAGGCCTACACACAAGCAGTAGTCCAGTTTTCTGAGCGCATGGTGGAGATTACAGTTTTCATATATGGACAAATATTTCAAATGTTGAAAAGCTATATATGGGCATCAGAGGGAGCTGTATTGATAAATTATTGAATTTGCAGGTTGCTTTTAAAGAAGATTCCAAGGTTGCAAGCCTTGGGACAAAAGAGCAAGATGGTCAGGCAGTAAGGAGATAGAAGCGGGGATAGTAGGGATAGCTGGGAGAAAGATGACTTCGTTTTTGCAAAACTCCACATGAGGCAGTGGATAGACATCCAGTGAGGAATTGCAGCAAGACAGTTGATAACTTGTTCCGAGATGGCTGGGGTGAATGACGGGAAGGAGAAAGATGTGAGCTCTGTCAGCAAATAGGTGATGGTGAAAACCAAAGGGCGAGATACGTTTTCTTAGGGAATAGGTATAGAGAGTGAAGAGCAGAAGTCCAATGACTGATCCTTGGTGAAAACCAACAGGGAGATCATTTGGGTCAGAGGTTTGTAAGTTCCACAAGATGTTATGATCGACCTTCCAAGTAGTAGGCTATCCAGGCTAGAGCAGATTTGCAAAACTCAAGGCCTTGAGAGTGAGAAGGAGGGGAGGGGTGGACGATTATTCTATTTTGAAAGCATCTGAGCTGTCCAAAAGGATGAGTATAGAAGAGATTTTTTTTTTTCATGGTGAGCATTAAAGGGAAAGTTGGAGACATGCATGAGTGCAGTCTTACTGTTTACTGTGAATGCTAGATTGAAGTGGATCTCAAAGATCTTTAACGTTAAAGTACTTGGTGATTCCTTTGAAGATCACTCGCTTAAGGACCTTCGAATAATGGGGAACGAAGAAAACTGGTCAATAGTTCATCGAGGTCAGCAGAAGATGTTTTCAATAGGGGTAGGAGAGTGGCAGATTAGAGAGAGAGAGAGAGAGATAAGGGCAGGTGGTTGACACCCCTCATTGACTGTTTGGAGAGCAAACGGGTCAATAGTGCAAGATGGGCTGGCTCTGCGAAGGATGGGTGCTAATTTTGTAGGAGAAATGGGGGAGAAATAGTCGAGAGTAGGATGGGTAGGGGAAGAGGTTTGAGTTTGAGTTTGAGTTTGAGTTTATTATTTATAGCGCGCGCCAGACCCGAGGGTAACCGGGCGCGTTGTTCAAGGATACTTTAAACTTTACAGGTTACATATGATTACAAATAGTGATTATACATAGTAGAAATTACATAATGCAGGCCAAGGTATATACATGTAACATAATATAAGCAGGAAATATGCAGTAGGGAGAAAGAGGATATATAATTATGTACATAGTCCATTACCATTGTTCTACAAACGTACTATCGGTCATTTTCTTTGATCCAATTGATACAGTTGGATCTGAAGAGAGCGTAGGATTGGGGGGGATCTCAGGCCGGGTGGGAGGGAGTTCCAAAGCTGGGCAGCTTTGACCGGGAAGCTGTTTCCTCCAGCCGTACTTAGTTTGAATGGGGGTATCATTAACTGGTTAGAGTATGCTTCTCTGGTGGGTCTAGTGGAGATTTTTCTGTTGAATCTAGCGGCTAGGTATTTAGGTGCTAGATAGTTGATGCTTTTGAAGGTTAGAGAAGCTGTCTTAAGTTTGATTTTGTCCGCTGTGGAGAGCCAATTAGATTGTCTTCTAGCTTCTGAGATATGCTCCCTTTTTGGAATTCCTAAGGCAGCCCTAAGGGCATTGTTTTGTAGTGTTTGAATCTTTTGCACCGTGTTTTTGTTGGCTCCTATATATAGAGCGTTACAATAGTCCAATTTCGACAGCACTAATGCTCGGGCAAGGGTTAGGCAGTTGGCAGTGGATAGGTATGGTTTTGCGGCTCTGATCAGCTTGCAGGTATATGCGGTGCTGGATGCCATTGCGCTCACCTGTTTGGTTAGGGAGAGGTGGGAATCAAGGTAGAACCCTAGTGTTTTTACCACTTTTGCCACCTTGATAGTGTTGCCGTCTATGACGAAGGATGAGTATTCTTCTTTTAGTCTTTTGATGTTTTGTGTGTTCCCCAGTATGATGAGTTCAGTTTTGTCATCATTCAGGCATAGCCCGTGGGTGGCCATCCATGCCTGAATGATGAGATAGATCTTGTTCACCAAGGCCAAATCTTGTTCATAATCCCCTGAGAGTGGTATGAGAATCTGAGTGTCATCCGCATAGTTAGTGTAGGTGACACCCAGATTATCTAGATCATCGAACAAGGGCTTCGTGAAGATATTGTACATAGTGGGGGAGACACAAGAACCTTGTGGGACTCCACATGTGATGGATACTGGGTCTGCAGCAGCAGAAGTAGAGAAGACTCTCATAGTTCTACCGGATAGGAAAGATTTGATCCATGCGATGGCATGCGAGGAGAAGTGGGCAGCTGTTTCTAGGTGGGTGCATAGCACATCATGATCCACTAGGTCGAAGGCTGCGGAGAGGTCCAGCAAGAGGAGTAAGGCCATCTTTCCGGAGTCTCTCAGCTCATCGACCTGAGTTTTAAGATCGATAAGTGCGGTTTCAGTTCCATGCTGAGGTCTAAAACCTGATTGTCTTGTGCCTAGAAGGTGGTGCAGCTCCAGGTGTTTTTGGATCTGCAGGTAGGCTACCCTGTCTAGGATTTTTAACAGGAACGGTACCGTTGTGATAGGCCTGTAGTTAGTCGGGATGGATGGGTCCAATGTTTGTTTTTTTAGAAGGGGGAGGACCCAAGATTGCTTGAGGTTATCTGGAATAGTGCCTGAAGTAAAGGAGGCATTAATAAGCTTAGAAATGAATGGTGAGAGGTCTCTGGCCATGTCTTTTATTAGTTGGGCTGGGCATAGGTCACCTCGGCAATTGGATGGCTTGAGTGAAAGTATTATCTTTTCGGTTTCAAGTATGGTTACTTTCGAGAAGTTAAATATATGGTTTAGTTTAGTGCTAGTTGGTGGTTTGCCTCTTAAGTTAGTTGAGGGTGGAATATTCTGTTTCTTTATCTCAATTTTTGTTTGGAGTGTGGCAATTTTGTCATTTAGTGCTTTTTGGATGTTCGAGCACCATATTTTATTTTTATCACAGTTATCCTGGACAGGAATAGGGTTTTCTAGTTCCTTTAGTATAAGGAATAGTTCCTTCGTACCAGATTTGGCCTGCAGTATTCTGTTGTTGAAGTTCTCTCTTTTTGCTTTCTTTATTTCATTTTTATAAATCTTGGAGGCATTGATGAGTGTAATTTTATTTGTCTCTGTTGGGACTAGTCGCCAAGCAGATTCACATTTACGTTTTTCAAGTCTTAGAGATTTGAGGTGAGGAGTAAACCAGGTGTTTAGGTGGGCTTTGGGCTTACTCTTTCTGAGTTTCAGTGGGGCAATAGTATCTAGAGCTGTAGCCATAGAAGAGTTGAATTCATTTACTAGTGATGAGGTGTCCGATGAGTCAGGTAGAGAGTTTAGTCTAGGGAGGATGAGTGGTAGCAGTTTTTCTGTAGTTATAAGTTTTTTGTTTCTGGTTGGCAGGGGGGGAGCCAGAACAATTTCAGTAGGTATGGTCAAGTTAACATTTAGGAGGAAGGTTATCAGTGCATGATCTGTCCAAATTTGTGGTTTGATGTCGACAATCGTAGTATTGCAGTTATAGTCAGCAACCCAGTCAAGTATACGGCCTTTTTCATGTGTGGGTTGTAGGATTTTTTGGGAGAAGCCTAGTTCTGAGATGATATTAGTGACATTAGTTGCTTGCAGGTCTTTAGGGTCGTTGTAGCCTAGGTTTAGGTCTCCCAGAAGGATAACTTGGGATGAAGTTTTTAGGTTGTTTGAGAGGATCTTGGAGATGTCCTCCTCGAACGTGCCAATAGGGCCAGGTGGTCTGTAGATAAGGTGGATATTAATAGAATGAGAGGGAGATGCGAGGAGTTTAGCAGTTAATGATTCGCAGGAGTTAGTCGTTGAACTTGATTCAATTTTTAGGGTGAGATTGTTTTTAGCAATAATGGCTAGGCCACCTCCTCGAGAGTTGACTCTATCTTCTCTAAGTATGGTGTAATTATGTGGTAGGGCAAGCATTATGGCAGGTCCTGCAGCTTGGTGCAGCCAAGTTTCTGTTATGGCGAGGATGTCATAGTCTCCTATTTGAATGAGATCAGCAATTTCGGTCGCGTGTGCTATTAGTGACCTGGCATTAATAAGGGCGCACTTCAGTTGGAGGTTCGACTTTGCTATGGCCTGGGTGGCATTGCTTTTCTTTTTAGGTAGGCTATTGTTAGCATTGGTCTGCTTATTTGGGCGGTTATTGCGATGGGGGTCAGTTTTTATAGGAGGAGTGTTTCGGAAGTTGGTGTTACTTCTGTTGCAAGAGGTGTTGAGTCTAGCTAGTGGTTCGTAAATTTTAGGTAATCTAGAGCGTAGTTTTGCGTTTCTACTTGCAGTGTCACAGGGGAGGTATGTTAGCAGTTGGTGGGTAATAAGTGAATGTGAAGGTTGATGGCTGGGCTCTAGTGGGGGAGTTAAGAGTCCTTCGTCCACGGGCGGTATGCCCTGTGGTGTAGGCCTCGGTTGCTGGTTTATTTTTGGCATTGTGGTCCAAAAGGCTGACAGGTAAATAAGAGTTAGTATCATTCTAACTTAGTTTTAGGCACGAACAGTTGGTTTGCGGGAGTCAGGTACCTCTAGGTTGGACAGCGCAATCCTATGTAGGCTAAGTGCAATCGGGGACAGGCTAAATGCAGTTATAGGCAAGCTAAATGCAATCAGGGACAGGCTAAATGCAATTATAGGCAGGCTAAATGCAGTTATAGGCAAGCTAAATGCAATCAGGGACAGGCTAAATGCAATCAGGGACAGGCTAAATGCAATCAGGGACAGGCTAAATGCAATCAGGGACAGGCTAAATGCAGTTATAGGCAAGCTAAATGCAATCAGGGACAGGCTAAATGCAATCAGGGACAGGTTAAATGCAATCAGGGACAGGCTAAATGCAGTTATAGGCAGGCTAAATGCAATCAGGGACAGGCTAAATGCAATCAGGGACAGGCTAAATGCAATCAGGGACAGGCTAAATGCAATCAGGGACAGGCTAAATGCAGTTATAGGCAAGCTAAATGCAGTTATAGGCAAGCTAAATGCAATCAGGGACAGGCTAAATGCAGTTATAGGCAGGCTAAATGCAATCAGGGACAGGCTAAATGCAATCAGGGACAGGCTAAATGCAGTTATAGGCAAGCTAAATGCAGTTATAGGCAAGCTAAATGCAATCAGGGACAGGCTAAATGCAGTTATAGGCAGGCTAAATGCAATCAGGGACAGGCTAAATGCAATCAGGGACAGGCTAAATGCAGTTATAGGCAAGCTAAATGCAGTTATAGGCAAGCTAAATGCAATCAGGGACAGGCTAAATGCAGTTATAGGCAGGCTAAATGCAATCAGGGACAGGCTAAATGCAATCAGGGACAGGCTAAATGCAGTTATAGGCAGGCTAAATGCAAGTCTGGGTGCAGGGTGGCTCTGGGCTAGGTGGGGAAGGAGGGAGGACTGAATGTCTCAAATTGTAGAGGGAAAATAGTGTGCAGACTTATTACAAGAAAGGGAGGAAGCAATGGATAATGGGTTGGGATGTGTGAGCAAAGCTTGGAGGGTAGGGGAATGTTTGCGGGGTGATTGTAAAGGGAGGTGATTGGGTTTGTGAAGTAGGAGAATTTGGCAGTGAAGAGGTGAGGATCGTAGTGATTTAATTTTTTTGTAGGATAGGGGTAGGCTGATAGTTTGATTTTCGCCAATGTCGTTGGTCACAACACATGTTTGTTTTGAGGGTCTGAATCTTGAAGGTGATCCAGGGCTGAGGATAGCCCTGAGAAGGTGTGGTTGTGCAAACGGAATAGTGTTGATCAAAGGTAGTCATAAGTGCATAGTGAAAGTTGGAAAAAGTGTTGTCAATGGAAAAGGCATGACTAGGGGAGAGAGACATCAGGATAAGAAACAAGACTCCTGCATGAATTTCCTCGTAGTCATTGAGGAGCGGAAAGGAGGAGTAGAGGATGAAGGGACCCACATCCTGTTAAATTGAGCAATGGAGTGATCAGATGGAGAGGGGTCAATAAAGAGGTCATAGGAGAGTGAAGTAGAGAGAAAAGACCAGGTTAAGTCTTCCCACCAGGCTAGTCATGGATGCAGGGGTCAGATAGTTGGGAATTATGTTCAAGTGAGGTGTCTGTGGAGGGCTTGGGAAGGTTAAAACTTCTCAGCATGACAATAGTGAAGTCAGTGGGCAGTTAATCAAGAAAAAGGTTCAGTCCAGCGAAGGAGCAGTTAAGAGGACCAGGGAGTCCATAGAGTGCCAGAAGAGTGCGAGTAGTAGGAGGGGAGGTATTTAATAGTGGCATATCAGAGGTGGCAGAGAGACTGACAGTTTCAGGGTCATATTGATAAGGAACTCCACACCGCCATCCTTTCCAACTGGTCTGCGAAAGTAGGAGAAGGTAACTGTGTTTGTGTGGAGAGCTACTAGTTTAGCAAAGTCATGAGGGGAGATGCAGGTTTCTGTGATGGCAGGAAGTGAAAACTGAGGGTCATAAGATTCAAGGTGGTTAGTGAATTAGGAAGAACTGTTGCCGAGGGATTGTGCATTCCAGAGACCAAGTGAGAGTGATAGGTGGTCGGGAAGAGGGGCATGTGTTGTGCGGTATGTGGGGGTATAGATGAGATCAATGATCCTGGATGCATGTGCGCGTTGTGTTTAAGGCGTTAGGGAGATGCAGTTGCGGATGACGGAGATGGGTATGGCAGAGATTGAGGCAGAAGTTAGGCTGAGTTGTGGCTGAAGTTTTTGAGAAAAGGTAAGAAGAAAAGTGAGTACAAAGAGCAATGTAGCGAAGTCAAGGTGCATGATGTAGTTACAAGGATGGGTGGGTTCAATTTCCACATTTTGAAATATGCTGTTTAGCGGGTCAGCTGCAGTTTGATGCTTGGCGACTAGTGGATGAGAGAACATTGGATACGAGGCTGTTGCTTCTGGGCAGTCCGACCATATGCACTCAAGGAAGTTTTATGAGTGGACTAACAATAAACTCGAGGACTTCCCATATCCCCTGCAGCTAGGGAAAATAAATGGCACAGAGATATTAAGCTGCTCAGTGTGCGGGATCCCTATTCGCCTAACCCATCGTTGGCATTCTCTGCACAGGCTTAGAAAGGGAATATCCAGAAGATCAGGAACTACTGGGAGCTGTAAAGGTTCGTACTATGGGGAAAAATGTTTTATGATCGAACATTAGACTTCTGGGGCATTATGGAGGAATATGGAGTAAAGTCTGGACAATACTCGACAAATATGGGATAGGCACAAGAGACAGGATTCAGATGTCAGTGTATGCCTAATGAACCAGAGGCGGACAAGACTCTGACCCTGTTGTATGACCTGACTGAATGGGGGCTTGAGGTCTCTAGAATGTATAAAATGATGCTAGGTGGCCTAGGTAAAGGGGACCTCCGGGTAAAGTTAAAATGGGAGAAGGATTTGGGAAGACAGAGGAGGTGGAATGGAGAAACGCATTGCTGTACGTTAGGAAGGTTTCAAGGAACGCTCAACATAGATTCACAGCAATTTATCCTTCATAGGAAGTATATGACGCCAATGCGGATCTCTAGATTCATGGCAACAGGGTCCTCTAGCTGCCATAGGGCCAACATTGATTTGATGCACATTTTCTGGTCATGTATTAAAGTGTGCAAATACTGGTTCGATGTAAGAACCAAATTGGAGATGATGGGAATATAGATAAGTTTGCATGGACACCAGAGGCATGCATAATTGGTATATATCAGACCTGCATATATGACATTGTCTTAACAAATGCTGTACTCGATCCACCAGCATGCAAACGATCACCACCTCACCTTGTTATTAGCTCATGGGAGGGGAGTCAAGGCAGCCTTGGAACCCTTCCTGGTGACCAGCAAGGTAAGGCACCCAGCGTTGATTTTTACTTCTGAATGCACGTAGTGCCTGCTGCTAACCCTGTGTCCCTCCAAAGCCCTCCGACTTGTATTGCTTGCCAAACCTGCTAACGTATCCCCTCTTTGCACCCCCTGCACGGCCTTGCTCATACGTTCCCAAACGCTGGGTATATCCCTCGTCAGCTACGTTCGCTACTTTCCCCATATCCCTCCCGCCAACCCCAACACGCTCTCCTCAGGGATTACAGCGGTGCCACTAATCTGTAATGCTAACCATCTCTGCCTTTACTAGCAGCCTGCGGTCAGCCTCTCCTCCCCCTCCATTACTCTGCTGTCCCAGGCACACAACCCCGAAACCCTTCCTCACTCCTTTCCTACTGCCTTTACTCTCTAAACCACCAAGTAACTGCACCCAGAGGTGAGACCATGACCACCCACCACCTGCTAATATTTTGCTTCTTCCAGTCATTGACCTTCCTATACACCTATCTACTTACTTCCTTCTGAACTTTAACTGCCCGATGGGTACGATTTTCATAGTAATGATAAATCTTCCTGACCTGTGTCAACCCCAGAACTTTTTGCTTTTACTGTTGAATTATTTTTCCTTATACCTCTGAGTAGGAACCTTTTCCCTCCCTCACAGAATCTTTTACTCTTTTTATGGGTGTCATTTTTAAGACCCTTTTAAACTTTCTCTGGCTAAACGTGAAAAATACAGTTCCCAAGGGTAGAAAGGATCTTTGGATCCCTTTAACATTTTATTAGGTGAGACCAGCACCCCCACCCTTTGTGGAGTGCTGGGGAGATACTGAGTATCCCCTTTCTCATTTTAAATGTAACATTTATGTTACAAGGACAAACTTAGCTTTAATGGCTGGTGGCGGTGAACCTTTTTATTAATTTGGTCCACCTTTGCCGCTTGCTGTTTGCACCCCATGGGTGTTCATTTTACCAAAATTGCCCCCTTGTTTTTTTTGCCATCTTAGTGTTCCTTGTCCTTTCTTGTTCATTCCCCCGACAACCAGGGTGAGAAATTCCTTTGTGTGATTTTTATCTTCGGTGGGAGAGTGTCTGTGAAGGCAGGAAGCGAGGGAGACGTCCAAAACTCTGCAGCCCTTTGTCTTCCTGAGTGTGAGATTCCATCTTAAACTGGGAGGCTGGCTGGCCTGAAAGGATTGCCAACACCCAAGTTTGAATGTTGCAAGGCTGTTTGATTGGTTGTGTTCCTGCATAAAAGTCTGATCCTGGAAGCTGAAGAGTTAGTCGACCACTGGAACCAAAACCAAAGAGGAAGATGAAGAAACCGCAGCAGAGATGATTTTCAGTGACCAGAGAGCCTGCTGTGTAACCGGAGCCTGCTGTAGCCCTTCCTTCCAATCGACCTGGGGACTCCGAAATCAATGACCCCGACCCAGAGCCTGGTGAGTCCCACAAGACTCAAGAAGACCTGCATTTTGAGCCATCCCACGCTGTGCTGCAACCTTGCGGGGCTGCAATACCCAATACCCTGGGACCTCAAGCCATTGTGGGGTGCGCAGTCTTCCGAATCTTGCTGAAACTTGGTGGGCATCCTGCTGGATCTCCAGAGGCAGGATTCTAGTCTGAAAAGACCCCTCACCAGACTGCTGGTCCTTGCAAACAAAGAGAATCTGACGGGCAATATTTTTTCGTCTTCTGTGCTCCTGAAAAAGGTGCCAAATCCACAGAGCCGCATCCAGCCATGAGAAAAACCTTGCCCTGAGCCTTCCCCGTGATCATTGCTCCAAAAGGCCTTCCAGTGTCCTGTCTTCTTGAAGGAATTCAATGACTGGCTTTTGGCTTCAGATCCTGAAGTCGTCCTGCTGTAAAATCTTCTACTGTGCTGAGGTACTGTGCTGGCTTGGGTATTTACTTACCTTAAGTCTATTGTGATTCCTGTGTAGTTTTGGGGTGCTTTCTGTGATTTGGAGTCTTCTCGTCCAGTGCACACAGGCCCCTGCTGGAATCCTCCAAGGGTGTCTTCTGTGAACTAACTCGACTAACTCTAAAGTAACATACTTGTTCTAACAGTCTTCCTTGGGACCTCTGACTTTTGCTACTAAAGAACCTATCCTGACCTGCCTGTTGGACACTAGACCCTAGTTACCCCCCCCCCCTTCTGCCACTGATAACACTCATGCTCCAAGAAAAAGGGAAAGACTTCTAAGGATTGGGCCTTTTGCCTAGAAAAGAGAATGAGTGTTTAAAAGTGACTTACTTACAAAAGAAGTTGGTTGGTAACTGTAACTCTGTGAGTGAACAGTTACACACATTATTACTTACCTTAGAAATGTTCTGCCATTCTGAAAGTATATGTAACGTCTTTCTTTCCTTAGAAACTGTTACGCCATTCTAACAAAAAGTAGATTTCAGGGTATATTACTCACCTGTGATTTGCTTGTGCCTCTTCCCAAAAGTAATGCTGTTGTTTAACTTCACTATTCTTGTTAGGATAAATGTACGAGTGTCCCCAACTGGGTATTGCTTCCCTTGACTTGCTGTTAGCCTGTTCAGAATAAGTCTGTCTTAGGTTTTACCTACCTAAAATAACATTGAATCCTTCATGAAGTGTAAAACTGGGCTTTCCTTTCCCTGGTCTATTGTAGACCGACACAAAAACAGTCTTAGGTTTATACCTGCTTTTAAGTTGCTTATAGCTCCTGTACAAAGTGTATAGGTTTTACTTACCTTGTGTATAAGTGTGTTATCCCAAAATAACTGAAAAGCAACTAAAAATGAATATTACACCACAAGGTCCAACTCACATAGAATAACTGTTATCCTGAATCAGTTATAGGTTTATACTGTTCCTAGAATCCCTTAACTCAGGTGGTACAACCTTATACCAAAAGTGGAGTCTTCTACTGCCTCAGTTGAATGGTTTTATTAATCCCTTAGTTGGACTTCATTGAAACTGCCCACCTAATCATCCTGCAGTTTTGTCAGCCTCTCGCTGCCCAATGCCCGTGCTAGCTTCCCATGCCACCATGCAAGCAGTCCACATCGTGCCAATGCTCACTCAAGCCCCCTCTGCACTCGCATATACTGACATTTTCATAACTGTGTACAAGCAACTACTGAAAACAGCTCTACTCCCTTCCCGCCCTCTCCTGGGCGTCCAAAGACCTCCCAAACTTTGTGCCAGAACTAGCAGAGGCAGGCTTCTCCTAACCAATTGTGGGCAATCTCAGACCCCTAAGACTCTTGTTCTGCACATTCCCCCCTCCACTCCCCTCTGACACCAGCATGACCCCTTCCCAAAGAGCCAGCCCAGCTCCCCTCAGGCTACTGATTAAGACACTGTTCTTAATTGCGCACTCATTAATGTCTGCTCCCTTGGAGCACACGCTATGGAAATCTATGATCTCATCCTAGATCATCGCCTCAACATGCTCGCAACAACCAACCGAATCTTGGCTCCACAGCGCTTCTTGCCCCCTGCTCTCATTCGCTCTGCCCCCTAACTACACCATATTGAGAGCAGACCATACAGCCTCCCTTAGGAGGAGGTGTAGCTCTTATTGATAGTGTTGCTCAATATCAAAGCACCCCTACTCCCCCTTAAGGGTTATGAAACACTGCTACTTAAACCTTCGCTTAACCCACAGACTACTTAAAACATCCGTCTTGTTTATCGACAGCCCAATTCCGCCAGCTCACCTGAATCCGATATCCCTCTCCTATTTACCCCATTAATCATACCTGGCACTCAGTGCATCATACTTGGTGACTTCAACCTTGGTTACAATGACAATGACCCATCTGATCATAAAGCAGCTTCCCCTGCACACTCCCTCCAGGGCATGAGCGTTGCACAATTGGTCTCCTCCCCTACACCCCTACGCACACTAAGGGAAATATTCTTGACTGGATCCTGACCACCAATTCCACCGTAAACATCTCATCAGTCTAGTGCGGATCATCACCTAATTGAATTCAATCTCTCTTATACCAAACCTGCCCTGACCCCTGTGCTCAACCACATTATGGTCAGACACACCAAGAATCTCACGCATGAGATCCTCAGGCCTACACTTCTTGATATTCTCACATCCGCACCCCCATCTACGAAGCGACCTGAAGGACTTGCTAACCTCTACCACCAGTGCTTCCATTGCACCTTAAACCAGCATGCACTCTTGAAATGCCCAAGCTGCCCATGCCTGCCAACATCTGT
Organism: Ambystoma mexicanum; assembly: GCF_040938575.1. Taxonomy (NCBI): domain Eukaryota; kingdom Metazoa; phylum Chordata; class Amphibia; order Caudata; family Ambystomatidae; genus Ambystoma; species Ambystoma mexicanum. The sequence goes on along the minus strand of NC_090936.1, from coordinate 492,046,272 downwards.
TTCTCGAAGGAGCGCTAGAACACTAGTTTAGAAAGCACCCCACACCTGTCTATCATTAACCTCTCCAATGATACTAAAACATATAAGAAAGCTGTCGTCGCGCACAAAGCATGCTCCTATGACACTAGAATCTCTAATGCGAGTTCTAATTCCATGGAGCTATTTGCCATTCTAAGAGAACTGGAAAACCCTGTCCCCTCCAACACCCACACTAATTTTGATAGTCTGGTGCACTACTATTCAAGAGGCACTCTCTAACAAGCTTGATCTAATGTGCAACAAAATCGAAAGAAAATACTCCAGTGGCCAAATCTCTATTGCTGCCTACGCTGGAAACCCTCGATCCTCACAACCCTGCCCCGCCCTCACTGTTTTCGTTCGCACATGTTACCCATACTACCGTCCTGACCATAACCCTGCTCACTGATTTCATGAATGCGTCCTTCATGACTAGTGTGGTACCTACTAGTATTAAAACGGCTTGGGTGAGCCCACTCCCTAAAGCCTTCATTGGATCCCTCCCTTCCCACAAACTACCGCCCTATCACCACTGTTAACGTTCTTGCTCAAAATCCTGAACCGCAATGCATACCTGAAAGTGCAACAATTCCTTGAACACCATCATCTCACAGTACAGAAACAGCACTACCTGACCTGAAAATGCAACTCGACATTATCCGCGACTCAGGCAGCCTAGTCATCATCCTTCTCATTGACCTCTCTGCAGCCTTTGATCTCATGGACCATAACACACTCTGCTCACACCTCCGCTCTCACTTTCAATTCTCAGCAAACGCTGTCAGTTGGGTCAAATCTTTCTTTAGGGAATGAACATCAATAAGCTTCATTGCAGCCGATCCCACCCCTGTTCCATTCGGTGTCCCCCAAAGGCTCCTGTGTCTCTTTCCACCTTATATAACACCTACACCAAACATCTGTTTGACATCCTGGATTCGCTTGTCATCATCTATATTAATTTTGCTGATGACATGCAAATCCGGTTCCATGTGTTAATATCCCTGCAAAAATATTGCGATACAAAAATATTGCCATATATTTGTGGCGATATTAAGCCCTGGACCCTGTGGGGGACAACCCCGCAATCCCCGCATTATTTTTAAATGTGCGGGGGACACCCCCGCAACCCCTGCTCCCACAAATTATTCCCCCAAAAATATCGACTATGGCGAGACAAACGACCATATGTACAGCGATATTTTTGGTGGGGATAATATGTAGGGATACTGCAAATCCTTGTCCCTTTCTCTGGCAATCACTACGAAGAGACTGTCACAATCAACAATGTGTAAAGCACTATCCAGAACTGGATGGCAAACAATAGCCTTTGCCTCAACGATGATATAACCGAGCTACTCATCGTAGGCTCCCCCCACCGCCTCAAACTACTTGACTCGGCTACTCCTCCTTCCCCATTGATGGTTCTGTCATCCAGTCCTCAAGCAGGTTAAAACCCCAGAGATCTACCTCGATTCAGAGTTTATCATGTCCAAGTACATCACCCTCGCCTCCTCTCCTAAAAACAGCCTTGCGCTCGCCAGAGCTTTGATAGACAGCAAACTGAATTATTGTGTTGTCCTCCTCAAGGGCACATCCGCTACCAACAGATCTGAACCTCTACAAAATAAAGCTGTACGTGCCATATTGGCTCTCCATCTATCTGATCATATTACAGCAGTACACAAGTTCACTGGCTACCCATCAAAGCCCGTATTGACGTTGACCCTATCCATTGTCCACCGCTGCATCTAAAAAGAAGTCCCCCTCATCTGAACAACTGCATTACCAAGAGACACCCAGCACATTCCCTCCGTTCATCCAATCCTTGGTTATACCTTGCTTCAAACATAGAGCATTTGGCATGAGCTTCATTGTCGCAGGCCCTACAGATTTTTCCTGTGTTGGTATTTTGTGGTTTTTGTATTGACCTCACTGGCTGCCCTGTCCTATATTGTACTGCTGTGTGTTTCGTTGCACTCTCCTTCCTCCAGGTTCTCATTTACCAGCTACTTTTTCTTTTTTTTTTTTTTTTAAAAACAATTTTTATTATTTTCCAATTTACAAACATCACAGCACGCCCGACAGTGAAAGTTATAATGTCCAAACACATACATCATCCTGTGTTTACCACTGCCATCCATTCCCCCATAACTCGAGCTTACTCCGTTGCATCATTGGTCCTAATCCTCCAGGGGTGTCTCTCCTTCCATGCTCCCAGAGGAGTCATGTTCGCTTGAACTGGCTCGAGTGGGCTTGGTTAATGTTGCCACTAGCTGCCTCCAGGCCATCAGCGTTCCCACTTAATCACCCTCCCCCCTATAAGTCGCTTCATACCATGCTGCTGTTTCCGCCTCGGCCCATTTCAGAAGGTCATACCACCACACCTCTATCCTGGGTCTCTGGCACACTTTCCACCCCATAGCTATTCTGCGTTTTGCCAGAACATAAGCCAAGTCCTTAAGTTTGCACATATGCTTCATTTTACGTGGTCTGGTAAATCCACCCATCATGCACGCCCACACTGATTCTACATCTAGCTTGATACCTTTCTCAGAGCAGCGCTCGGTAACCTCCCCCCAGAATGTCTGAATCTCTGGACATTCCCAAAACATGTGTATCATCCCTGCGTTAACTTCCCCACATTTGGGGCACGTTTGTGTTACTGTGCTCTTAAATCGTGCTATCTTTTGAGGGATCATGTACGCCCTGTGGGTTACGTATAGCTGAATCTGTTATAATCTCGCATTTCTGGACACCTTCTTGCGGTACCTCTGTGCTCTTTCCCATTGCCCGTCCTGCATGGGTTCTCCCGCTTCTTCCTCCCACTCCCGTCTCAACTGGGTCACCTCTTTTCCCACCCTGGACATTACCAGTTCATAAATCTGGGATACCTCATGCCCTACTTCCGAGATATCATACATAGTCTCTATGGCCGAGTCTGGTTGGTTTTCTAGTGCTATTTCTAACCATGTGGCTCTTATCTGCTTTACCAATCTGGTGTGGGTAGGATACTGCCCTAGGTGTATTCCAGTTTCTTCCACTAGTGTTGTAAATTCCAATGCTCTCCCATCCCGCCACACATCTCCCAGTGTTGCTATGCCCACTGGTTCCCAGTATCTACGTATCGTGTTTATTAGTTGTGCGTGCACTCCCTTCAGTGGCACTTGGGGGTTGGGAGGGGACACAGGGTCGGGTTCTCCATGACCTAGCATGCCTTGCGCCATGTCTTCCACCCCAACTCTAGCAGCCTTGATCACCCTTTTAGCTCTGATTTGGGCAGCCATATTAGTTCCTTCAGAAAGTAGACTGCGTATTCTGACCTCAACAGTCTGGACTCTGGTGTTGTGTCTTCAGCTAGCCATTTGGTCACATACTGTAACTGCCTGGCTAGATGGTATATCTCGAAGTTGGGCCTTTTTATGCCCTTTCTCTCATACACATTTTGTAACTTCCATAAGGCAATCCTATTTCTGGTATTGTGCCAGATGCCTCTACATAGGCTCTGTAGTTTACTGAAAAAGCATTTGGGCAACATATATGGGATATTCACAAAGAAGTGCAACAGCCTTGGCAATACAAGCATTTTCAACAGTGCCACCCTTCCCATCATTGCCAGGGGAAGTTTAGCCCAGAACTTCATGCTGTTTTCGATGTTAGCTACTGCTTTCTCTGTGTTGTGTTTATGCTCCTCTTCTACTTCATGGCAAATATCAATTCCTAAGTATCTAAACGTGCTAGTTTCCCAGGGTATTTGTGGTAACGGCAGGTTATCTTGCGCAATTCCTTTCTATCTCCCAAGGGGAAATATGCACGACTTCCCGGGGTTAACGGCGATGCCGGAGAATGACGTAAATTGTTCCATTACCTCAAGGATATATTGCAGGTTTTCTTCCGGGTACCTCGGGTACAGCAGCATGTCGTCTGCGTACAGTGATATTAGGTGCGGCCCCTCCCTGGTGTGGACCCCTATCACTTCATATTGTTGCCTCAAATGTATCGCTGGGGGGTTCCAGTGCGAGGATATACAGCATCAGTTACCATGGGCAGCCTTATCTGGTGCCCCTACTGAGCTGACAGTTCTCTGAGATAATCGCTCCAGTTTTGACTCTAGCAAGCGGCGAGCTGTACAACAGCTTCACCCACCTCATGTACCCAGGCCCCATTCCATATTCTTCAAGGCTGCCTTCAGCCATGGCCACCTTACTGAATCAAAGGCTTTCACCGGATCTAGTGAGACAGTTGCGACATCGCTTGCATCTCTTCCGTCTGTTCCATAACGTGATAGAGCCGACTATGGTTGTCGGCGATACTCCTACCTGGAACATATCCTGTCTGATAATGATGTATTAATTCGCTTATAACCTGTGTAAGTCTATTTGCCAGCACCGCCGTGAGTATTTTACGATCCTGGTTTAGCATGGACAGTGGTCTGTATGACCCACAATCTGTGCTAGGCTTATTTGGTTTAAGAAGCAGGATAATTATTGCCTCTCTCAGGGATTCTGGTAGTTTCCCCATCTCGAAGGCCTCGTTTAGCATTGCCAGCAGTGGGGGAGCACCTCCAACCTGTAGGTTTATAAAACTGGCTAGGGAGTCCATCCGTTCCCGGGGCTTTGCCAGTAGGTAATTGTCCGACTACCATTTCTAACTCCTCCAATGTAATGGGGGCGTCTAAGCTCTTTCTCTTCAGCGCTCAGTTTAGGTAACCCAGTGTCCCCTAATAACTCACTCATCTCATTCTGGTGCGCCCCTCCTGCATCTTCGTGCAAGTGTTGGTAAAATTTGAGGAATCCCTCATTTACGCTCGCTTGTGTATCCAATATTTAGCCGCTTTCTCCCCTTATCCCCCTTATCACGGATCTGAGCCTCTCCTGTTTATATAGCCATGCCAACAGCCTTCCCGGCTTACTCCCCCAGCGTGTTGCCTTTCTATGTATTTCTTGTAGTTTAAGTTGCATAGTCTCTCCCAGTGTCCCACACATTCCTGTTGCAATTGGCTCATAGCTTCGGCATCTTCTTGTGAGGTGTCCCCTTTGCTCATAGTTTCTTCTAGTTTCCTTTGTTTTCTGCAGTTCCTTTATTTTTTCCCCTTGGAGCCCTTTGGATTTTGATATTCCTGCCCCCCTCACCACTACCTTGAATGCCTCCCACACGGTGCTTTCCGACCTAGGCTCCCTGTGTTTTTTCAAAATATTCTATTATCTCCTCTCTCAGGTCCTCTTTGTACTTTGTGTCTTTCAGTGCTTCAGCCCTGAGCTGCCATGTTGGGATCTTGGCTCTGGGGGGGTTGATGTTGCCACGTTAAGATCAGGGGTGAATGGTCCGAAAAGACCCTTGCTTTGTATTCCGAATTCACTCTCTCTCCCGTGATTTCCGGGCTGACGAACATGTAGTCTAATCGTGTATACAGGTTTTGTGGGGCGGAATAATGAGAATAATGCCTATCATTTGGGTGGTATTGCCTCCATATATCTTCTAGCTGAAGATGGCCCAGTAGGGTTTTGGCTGCAGGGGTAGGCTTATCTAATTTCCGATCTGTCCACTCCGGGTTCTAGAATGCAATTGAAATCTCCTCCCTATATGACCGCGCCCCCTATGTACGGGCTGACTTGCCGTACAGGGTCTTAAGATAAGTCACTGTATCCTGATTTGTGGCATATATGTTGATGATGCACAACTCTCTATTTTCCAGCATTCCACGTATTGCCACCATTCTCCCATCAGGATCTACTGTGGACTGCAGTAACTGAAAGGGTACGTGTGGCGCAACCCAAGAGATTACTCCCCTGTCATATGCCGAGTATGTTGCTCCGATAGTGGTCCCCTTCCATTTTTTTCGCTATCGGCCTCTGTTTTTCTTTAGTGAGGTGGGTTTCTTGTAATAAGGCTATGTCTAATCTTTGCCTCCTCAGGTACAACATGATCTTGTTCCTCTTCAAATAGCTGTTGAGCCGCCTGACATTCCAAGTTACTATCCTGAGGTCCCCCATCTCTTATCCATATCCCTTCCCGCCTCTGTCCTCTCTTGTCCTATGTAGGATGCCCGGCTGCAGGCGCGCACATGGGTAAACTCATTTCCCAACAAATAACACTACTAATCCCACTGCTCCCTTCCCTCCCCCCACCATTCTAATCACCAATTGCCCAGCTCCATCCCTGGATCTCGGGCTACCCCCCATCTAGTCCCTTCATATGGCCCAGCTGTTTCTCGAGTCTCAGCAGGGTGATACTTTACCACCAATATCCAAAACTACCTGGGGGGTTGGTAGCGAGTCTCCTGGTATAGTGCCTCCTATAATACACTAACTACATGCTCAAACAACTATAATCCAGTCCCAATGTCAGCGCGTATGCCGTGCTTATCTCACATAAGGCCTTCTGTGCCACAGTTCAGTACATGCTCGTGTCCATGTTATTCCTCGTTCTTCTTCTGGTCATCCTCCCCCGTCGGGCAATTCCGTGTGTCCAGCCATGCAGTTACGTCCTCTGGTGTCTCGAAAAACAAGGCTTTATTCCTCAGGAGCACCTTCATTTTTGCCAGATACAGCAGCATGTACCTGTAGCCGGCTTCACTCATCCTCCTTTTTACTGCAACTTAGTTCAAGCGTTGTCTCTGCACCAGAAGTGTATAATCCGGGTATGCAGTAATAGTTGCTGATGCTCTGTTTGTTTATTGTTCCTCCTTTGTGAAAGTGCTCCAGAACCTTTTCCCTGTCATTGTAGTTTAGATCTTGGCAATGATGGACCTCGGTGGGGCTCCTGGCAGTGGCTTCCTTGACAAGGCTCTATGCGCCATCTCCACTGCAAACCCCTGGCTCAGCACTCTGCCTGTAATCTCCTGTAACAGCATGTTTTCCACATAATTCGTAGAATCGGTTCCCTCCTCTCCTTCCGGGAGCCCTATTATGCACGCTTTGTTTCTGCAGGCCCGTCCCTCTGCTTCTGCTCTGCTCTCTAGGTTGAGCACCTGTTGCTGCAATACATGGATATCTTTTATATTAGTGGTTCCTGTGGTCGTGTTACCCTTCACCTCCTTTTCCAGTATCCCTGTGCGCTCTGCTAGTGCCCTTACGTCTTGCCGTAGCAGGTTAACGTCCACACTCATTGCATACATTTTGGACTCAGCACTGTCCACAAATCCAATAGTGCCGTGCCCATCTTACTTTCAAGCGATATCATCAGTTCAGCAATAGCATCCAGTACCTGTTGGTTATGGGGTGCCATCTTCTCCGAAGCGCGAAAGCCCTGGCCTCCCCCGCCACCTGCTTCCGACATTTGTGATGTTCTGGCAAATTCCTCAATGGCAGATTGTTTCCTCTTGGTTTTGGGCGCTTTGGCTGCCATCCCTCTTCGTGTTAGGGGCCTCGTGACGGTTTACTCCAGAGCGTGGCATCCTCTGGGTTTGTGGATGCTCCCTACCAGTATGGGGGTGCGTCCGCCGCAACCTGAGCTATACTAGCGTGTCAGTGCGCTCGCGATGTCCTGTGGAACTGTGCTCCCACTCCTCTGGGGGGGACCACTGTCCTGCCGTGCCACTACACAGTCCAGTTCTTGGTGCAGGGGAGTGCCTCCTATGTTACTACTTGCCCTCTAATGGCAGTAAGCAGAGCTGCCCTTGCACCGCTTATTGCTGCCACTCGGTCTGCTGTATTGGAGGAACGTCCCTCATTCAACCAATGTCCGTTGGCTCTGCATTGCATTCCGCTTTCATTTCCCATATGCAGCGCCCTTCTCTGCAATGGCACCAGCGCAGCCCTCATCTTCACCTGTACAGGCAGCTCCCACCTATGTGTTTTGTTTCACGTTGGACTTCAATGCACCACACTGTGCATGCTCGTGTGTGTGTGTGTGTGTGTGTGTGTGTGGCCCGCACCATTCCGGCCACCTCACTCTCCAACCCAGCAGGCAGCCTCTCTGCTCCGTTCCACAGCGCACTGCGCACAGTGCTCTCACGTTGCTGAAGTAGCGCTGCTGTGTGCTTCTAGCTCGACCTGCGCTTGTGCGACCCGTGCCACCCAGGCCACCTCTCGCTCCAACCCAGCAGGCAGCCCCTCTCTGCTCCGTTCCGCAGCGCACTGCACCCGGTGCGCTCACATTGCCTTTGTCGCTAGCCTCCGTTTCCTTGGTGACCATCCATCTCACATTGTTCTCATTATGTGTTGTTTCTTAGGTCACCAGATGTGAATTAATTGCCTGTGTGCGAATGCGTGAGCGTAGTTTATTTCTAGTACATACAGTTAGAGTGGATTGCATCCTTTCATATATTCCTCATCTTCTTTGATATATTTGTGAGCATGTTCATGCGTGTGTGCTCCGGTGCCCATAGCAAGGGGTTTCCACGTCGCGCCCCCTCCTCAGCCGGGCCCTTGATCCGTGACGGGCTCCTGCGGCAGCTCTCCTCCTTGTCCCCCATTCATCGGGAGTGCCACTGCTACAGTCCACACTCCTCTGCTGCCGGCGCAGAGAGTTTACCTTGATGTCTGTGCCTCTGTGTGCCCCGGGCGCGTTGGATCCTAGCTGGTTCGGGCAAAGCTTTTCGTTTCATACCATGTTGCGGACGGGCCCTCTGAAGTCCGGGTCCGCCATTTTGTTTCCTTTGTTCTTGTTTATGCCACAGCCTCCAGACACGAATATCTTCGGGTCCCTTGGCATCCCGCACTTGCTGTTTTCAGGTTCCCTGCAGTTCACCTTCCGACACTCTCACCTTTGATGACAGGGTGTTCAGGCCGCATTAAGCATGTTTTTGCAAGGATCAATTACGGATCACCAGGAGCTACCCAGAAAGACATCCTACTCCATGGCTAGTTAGCCACACCACCTTTCCAGCTACTTTTTCCTTGTTGTTTTTGGTTTTGTCCTCTTAGCAAATTGTCCACTTAGCAAAATGTTCTACTATTGTCTGAGCTCTGGTTGTATTGGTCGATTGTCTACTATTATCTCGTCCATCTTTGTCTCGTCTGCTTGCACCCCTCTGTTCCCCCCACTCCACTTTCTTCTCCTCTCCCTACCTACTCTATGGTGCTCTCTGTTTCACCTATCTTTTCGAACTGCTTCTCATCGACTGTCCTGCTCTCCTCACTAAATCTGGTAGGAAGAAGTTTAAAAAGGATATCCAAACCAGGCTTCCTTATCGCTGACACATATATACTAATGCTTTCTCCAAGCAAACAACCCTCACCGACATCCTTTTTGTCATTCCCTTGCCAGACCTATGGGCTCTTCATATGGTCTCTGGGCTTTCTCCTTTCACTTGTTCTCCTATTAATGGTGGAAACCGGCGGGAGGCCCTCTTGGCCCCCTTCACTCCTCTGTCATTATTAATATGTACCTGAATGGTACCGTCTTGGTCCAAGACCCTCAGGCCAACCTTCTCCTCTTTCATAGATGCTTCCTGCTCCTCACAAATTTCCTTTATTCTCCTGCTGTCCCCTCTCTTGCTTTCCTCCCCCTACTGCCCCCTCCTGGGCTATCTTGCCCTCTCCTACTCCCTCTTCTTCCCCCCTGGCTTCTTCTACACCGCATCAGGGCGTACCTCTGATTTTCACCCCGCCCATGAAGTCTTTCAAAGACGGCAAACTTCTCCATATTGCCACTCTCAACTCTTGCTCACTTGCTCAGCTGTCAAACACTCCTCTGACATCTGCCTCGTGGAAGAACTCGACCTCGATCTCACCGAGACACAGTTCACGGCCAGCTCTGTCAGGAGCTTTGACACTCTCCTCCCTGATGGCTCTGTGCCCAGATCCAACTGTTCCGGAGGGGTTGTAGCCCTGATTTTCCCAGAGTGGATTCCTGCCTCTGTTCTTTCTACGCAGGCCTACTCCTCTTTCGACTGCCTCGTCTGCAGGCTCTCTCTCCCTCGTGACCATTACCTTACTTTGGCTGCCATCTATTGGCCACCTGGTCAGATCTCCTCCTTCCTGTCTGAGTGGGCGGACCTCTCTACCTCCCTCCCTGGTCTCGACAACTCAACTACTCCTTCTTGGAGACTTTAACATCCACTTGGATGCTTCCTGTCCTACCTCTGCACTCTTTTGCGACCTCTGTGACCTTCTCTCACTCTATCCTCCCCTTTGGCCCGACTCACTCTGCAGGGAACATTGTGGATGTTCTGATCTCTTCAGACCTTCCACTTTGTATCCCTCTCCCCACTTCTCTCTCTCTCCTGTAGTGATCACTTTCTCATTTCCTTCCATCTCACCCTCCCTACCCCTCAGGCCAAGCCAGCTCCAGCACTGCCACCTACCTTCTCGGTTATCTGACCTATGAACCTTGTCTGTTGAGGCTTTCGCCGCCACTTTCTCCCCCCAACCCAACTTCCCTCTTCGGCTGACTCCCACCCTGACACAGCCTTTTCCATGCTCCACTCTGCTATGTCTGATACTGCTTGAAGCCCAGAGCCAAGTGCAACTCCTGGTACAACTCAGACCTCATCACCCTTAAACGCAAGTGCACGGTGGCTGAAAGGAAATGGCATGCTTCCGGTGCATCCTCTGACAAACTGGCCTGCCGCCTGCTCCAAAGGCAATACCGGATCTTTGTCCGCACCAAGAAGAGAGCCCACATCCAAGCCTGTCTCTCTGCGGCATCCATCAACTCGGCCGAACACTATCAAATCTGCAAGGAGCTGGCCAATCCTGCTGCAGTCTCTACCTCCCCTGTCCCCTCCCAGGCCCTCTGCACGGCCCTGGCTTCTCATTTCATCTCAAACTCAGGACATCCTGTACACACTCTTCCTCTCCTCCTCCTCTCCCTACTCCCTGCTCTTCGTCTGGCACCTCTTTGGCCACCTCTCCTCCCTCCTTCTCTGCCTTTCCCCTGTTCCCCCAGACAAGGTTTCTAGACAAGCCAGAACTATGAAAGTCTTGTCAAAACAGTTTCTCCCTTATTTCTCCAAAACCATCAAGGACCACATTGAAAACCTGGCTCCTGCTCTGGCTGACTTCTGCAACCAATCCTTTGCCACCAGTCTCTTCCCTTCCCCCCCCCCCCCCCTTAAGTGCTCCCTTGCGCACCCTCTTCTTAAGAAACCCTCAGCTGACCCCTCCTGCCCGGGTAACTATCGCCCGATCTCCACTCCTTTCCTGGGCAAACTACTGGAAAAGCTGGCCATCTCCCAGCTTAATCTTCACACTGAATCTGTTGGTTGACTCCATGACCATCAGTCTGGCTTCCGAGAAGCCAGTAGCACGGAAACTGCTCTCTTGAACATCCGTGAAGATCTGATCTCCGACCTCGATTCCAATACCCTCTGTGTCCTCATCTTGATCTCTCTTCAGCAATTGACACGGTCAACCATGCCATCCTGCTCAATCGTCTCCGTGATAACCTGGGTATCCCCATCTGGCCCTGGCTTGGCTGACCAATTTCCTTTCTGATGGACCCTCCCAGGTCCAACCTGTGTCCTTCCTCTCTTCTACCTGTGGTGTTCCCCAGGGGTCTAACCTATTTCCCTGGCTGTTCAACCAATACCTGGCACTTTTTGCCCACTGCATTGCTGCTCTCTGCTCCAACTTGCAGTACTATGCGGATGACACTCAGCTCATTTTCAGGCTCCCTTCTGCCGCCTCCTCCTCCTTCTCTCATTTCTGACGGCCTGTCTGCTATCTGGAGTGGTGTGCCGCCAGTGATCTCTGCCTTAATGCCAGTAAGACTGAGATTCTCCTAATCGGCACACCTGCTCCCCCCTTTCCTGACACTCTGTGGCCGGCCTCTCTTGGCCCTCTTCCTGCTCCCACCTGTGAGGCTAAAAACCTTGTGGTCATCTTCAAATCCACACTCTCCTTCTCGCCTCACATCTATGACGTCTCTAAGAAGTCACTCTACCAACTGCACATCCTCAGAGTTATTCTTCCTTTCCTTTCCTCTCCTCTCCTTTCCCCCAGAAGCTCACTGTCTCCAGAGCTCTGGTTCTCTCTAGGCTGGACTACTACAACAGCCTCTTTCTAAATCTTCCTGCCTCTACTCTCCGCCCTCTGCAACTCATCCAAAACAGGACCGCAAGACTTGTCCTTGGCCTCAAGCGCATGGATTGTATCTCTCCAGGACTCAAATCTCTGCACTGGCTCCCAGTGGTTGCGAGGATTAAGTTAAAAACCCTCTGCATTGTCCACAAGGCCTTCTGGGGCCTCAATATCTTCAACTCTCTCTTCTTAAACATCTTCCTTCCCGAGCTCTTCACACATCCTCCACCAACTCCTTCGGGGTCAGTCGCTTCTCCAAGCAACGGGTTGGTAGTAGATCTTTCTTTGGCTGGGGCCTCTCTGAAACTTGAGGAGAACCATCTCTGGTTCTTGAAGCACCTCAAGACCTTCCTCTTTGCTTCTGCTTTCTCGCTTCCTCTCCCCTGCTGAATTCCTGGCTGAAACTGATACTGCACTGGTCACCTGGCTAACCTTTGATCTCGGGCCCAGGTGCCCTCCCCGCCAGTTGCACACCTGCGCTGCCCCCTTGGCAACCCTTGCACTCTGGGGCTGTTTCTGTATCCCTACAGGCACCTACCACTTGATGTCTGCACTTACCCATGAGCTTGCCACCAGCTGGCTGCTCCTTTATGTTATTTGTTTGTATTTATTCTACTGTTGATCCCATCTACTGCACTGCCCCTTCCCCTCACACTTTCCCCTCCCCCCTCCTCTGCACTTGTGCGATCTCAATGTCACCTGGCCTAGTAAGATCGTCTCAGTCTTCCCTCTGTTCCCCCTACCTTGCCTCGTCGCACCTTGAAACACTTATGTATAGGCGCATTATAAATATCATATCATATATTGTTGAGACAGAATTCCTATTTTGGGGATTCTAGGTACACACGTTTAGCCCCCTGAACAGTTGTCCATTTAAATTTGGTGATTTCAATCACATTTTTGGTTGTCCAAGGGAGTTCTACTGAATTTTCCTTACAATTTAAGCAATTCTTCATTCAATTAGAGTATATGCTCTTGGGATGCCCATAAGCATCCCAATCTCAGCGTTGCTTCTTAAGCACCCCATGTGTCATCTAGGGTGATTATATTACCCTTCCTAGATTTTATGGAATTGTCTGGTGGCAGTTGTTCTTTAGTTTTAGCTTCATCCGTGGTGCAAGTCATTTTACTGCATTGGTAGCCCAATGTACCTTTTTTGGTAGCCATTGGGTTAGCAATGTATTTTTTTTTTTTTAAGTCCTGTTCTGTACCCATTGTAGCTTGTGTGGGTTTTTGTTATAGGGAACCACTAGGCAGGCCTGGAATGGTCCACACTGCAGCCTCCTTACTGTTTTGTTCTGCTTTAGACAAGTATACGTCCCTGGTCTGTGCTTCTCACAATCCTGTTTGGGGTTGCCTGCGCTGAGTGGCAGTCCCAAGGGCCACCAGAATGGTCAGCTATCTGACGCCTTTATTCCGAGCACCACTTGTGATTGATGGAGCTAGCTTTGGCCTGGCGTTGTGAGTAGCACCATTTAAAGGGAAACCCTGCCACTCCTCTTGTATCTGGATTTCTGTTCCCCCAGACAAGGTTTCTAGACAAGCCAGAACTATGAAAGTCTTGTCAAAACAGTTTCTCCCTTATTTCTCCAAAACCATCAAGGACCACATTGAAAACCTGGCTCCTGCTCTGGCTGACTTCTGCAACCAATCCTTTGCCACCAGTCTCTTCCCTCCCCCCCCCTGGATTTTTGGAAGATTCAGGTTTACTTACCTGCAGGAGAAAATCCCCCCTCAGCCCCTCCCTCCTGCACACCCTCCAAATCCCCAGTCCCCCCCCTATCCCCCATTTGCTGCCATTTCAGCATTTTAGGCCCTCATCTGGCTATACTACTTTCTGCTGCTATTAGTCCATGACAGGCTTCCTGCATCGTCCTGCTGACTCAACTTGTTTTTTGAGTCTGGCCTTCCGTGCTGAGACAGTATTTAGGTTGGTTATCCACTGCTTATTAACCACAGGAATATCCTGCCTTGGTGCTGGTTGCTGCTCCCACCTGGAAGGGTAGTGGGACAGCCGTACCCCACCTCATCTCCATCAAGCAGATCTGTGTCGCGTGTATCTGAGATCCGTGTGCTGGGATATATTTCTGCTGGGTTGCTACATCATTTGGTTCATCAAGCTGTCGGAAACATCTTTGTTTCCTTAGTTTTCTTAGTCTTCCTCACAGTTACTTTAAGAACTGGCTTGTGGGGCCTCATTGCGGTAAGGCCATTCTTTGTCCATCAGGGTCTTTGATGGCCTAGAGTTCATGTTCCTGGGAACCGGATCCCTGTAAAACACACCTTAAAAGGAACCCTTTTCTTGCCCGGTTGTTTGATTCCTCCAGAGCCATCTTTTTTTAATCCAACTCTGAGTACTTCTCTCTGGGTCCTGGGATGGGCACTTGCTCTTGATACTTGTTCTTAATGGGCCTTCTCCGGGTTAAAGTATTTCCCTTTTGCTAACTTTGGGTGTTGTTTTGCTTGGCTGTATCCTCCCCTAGGGCTTCTGGTTCTTGAATCAGCTTCTTGATCTCTTCATAGGGACCTCCTCTGGTCATCACTGGGGCTGTTTTCCAACGGATCTGCTCCTGTGGGTTAGAATGGAGACTTTTCAATTTCCCCATGAACGGATGGCCTACTGACTGTCTTGTTTATTCCTTTGGAACTTTGAAACCAACTTGAACTCTCCTAAAGTGACTTTGGGGGGGACCTACATTTTTCCTGTACCCAGTAATAGTTCAGTGAATTCTTGGACAAGAATTGGATTGTTGGTAGTGAGCAGTGTTTTTTCTGTTTTTTAATGTTTTTATAAAGTCATGGTCTTTGCTTCCGTATATGCAAGTACTTATTTACACTTGTCGGTTTTTAATAAAACTTCAACTTTCTTTCCTTGGTGTGAATTGCAGTGGTGAATGTCTAAACTGCATCTGGAATTGTTGGAAACATCTGGCTATGTTTTATATTTTTTTCCACCGTCTAGCACTGTGTTTTAAAATACAATGCCCTAGAGGTCCAGATTTACGGATTGAAAGTATTGGCCGATCAGCGACTTACTTTACCTGTGGGAATCCTAAGCCTTGTCTGGGAATAGGTAAGGCATGACTCCTCGGGCAGCTACCTCAACCTCCAATTAGCTACAGAGATGCAAGGGATACCCATGGAGTTAAGACCTAAGGACAAAGAACCCCAAAGGGGGGGGGGGCATAGAAGCTAAGGGAAAGCATAGGATGTTCTGTACGGGTTAAGGCAGTGGGCAGGAAGGAAGAGTGAGAAGCAAACAGATCCAGTGGAGAGGAGGCTCCAGAGACAAGTGGACAGGAGTGGTCAAAATGAAGGAAACCATGGCATGGAGGAATAATGAACAGCAAAGGCGCAGTAAGAAGAGAAAACAAGGAACGCACTAGAGCATCTGGTTAAAATGATGTGTGTACCCAACCAGGATACCTGTTGGCAATCTTGCTATTCCGTAGGACCACACAGCCGCTATCTTGGTGAGGTTGGACATGCTCCAGGCCCCCACTATCTCGGTTTGGGCATACTATGCCTCGATCTGTGCCATATGGACCAGGTAGAGTTCCGCTTCCAGGATTTTAGGTTACAATATCTGGGTACCTTTTCTTCTCACTGCTTGTTTATATGTGTTGTGTGCCTACCACTAAGTAGTGGACCTACAAAATATTACAAGAGTGGCTTGGATCTTGTTGGACAATGTACTATGTTGTGAAGTCTCTAGCTATTTAACAATTAGAATGTAGAGTTCCCTTTTTCTACTTTTCTCCAGTCACTATATGTTGTGTGCCTATCCCATATTTAAGTTTAGTGTTGAGAGTCTTCAAAGAGGTTTACTCTTTTTATTATGCATCTTGTATTTTTATACGGTTTGTGCTTCTTGCAAGTACTTATTTGATCTGATGGCTTTATATGTGTAACATAATAAATGTATATTCTTTTCAGTATATCAGTATGGTGTATTTTCTTTTTCCCCCACAATGTTATCATTTTTAAAATTACAATAAAGGTAGCAATAGGTCAGGCCTTAACGGCGGACTGCGGGAAAATCAACGGCATGATTAGTAAGATAATTATTTCAGATAAAAAAAGAGGCAGATACTTGAGCTGAACAGGCCTTTAAGTATTTGTCAATGTACATGAACAGTACTAAAGAAAAGGCACCCATGCACTTTGAAACTTCGCTAGGTTGTTATTCAATATTTCAATCAATCTTTCCATTGCCCATTTCTCCCAAATTTTGATATGCCAAATTGCCTCAATAGGACCATCAGAGTTCTTCCAGCACTGAGCGAATGTGATTCTAGCGGCATTAGGGGCACCTACAAAAAAGATGGGAAACTATAAAAACGTATTTGGGGAAAAAAAAAATAAATGGGCAACTGCACAGGGAGATTCTTCTTCCTCGAACCTCCCAAAATTAGTAATATTGTTCTAGTGGTAGGTTAATATGGTTATTTCGAGGGGATTGGGTCCTCCGACGTATTCCATATCTATGACATGTAATCACCACAGCTGTGCTGATTACATGTCATAGATATGGAATACGTCGTCGGACCATCCCATCGAAAGGACGTTACCAGGTAAGAAAGTAACTTGTTCTTCGAAGGGATTGTGTCCTCCGACGTATTCCTTATCTTAGATAGAAATCCTTCAGCTTTGCTGGCCTCGGAAAATTTTTTCGCCAGAGGGCGCTGCGCGTCGATGATCGCCGAGTCGATGACCCTCGACGGCCTCCGTGCCGACGTCGACGTCATCCTGCCTATAAAGGCCGCGCGCAGCGTCCGTTGCTCAGTTCCGTTTTTCCGCGCTTCGTTGTGCCTCGGAACACCGTTGCTCAGTTCTCGTCAAGATAACGTATATAATAACTACTATTTACCTCGATATCGATGGCATCCTCCTCCGACCCGACGACCCCTCGGTCCGGTTTCAAAAAGTGCCGAGACTGCGGGAAGAAAATGTCGTTGACGGACCCTCACAGGGTCTGTTTGTGGTGTCTGGGAATCACGCACCAGAGTTCGGAGTGTGAGGAATGCCTTTCCATGACGGCGAAAGCCTTGAAGGAGCGTAGGGGGAAGCTCGAGAGAGGTAGGTCAACTTTAACTTCCTCGAAAGCTTCTTCGGTAGAGTCGAGACGTTCGTCTCCTCACCATAAAAAACACTCTCGATCTAGATCACGAAGTGGCTCCCACCACTCGTCGACATCGAGACACTCGAAGAAGAGACGTAGGAGATCCCCTTCGTCATCTTCGTCGAGTTCTCCTGAGAGAGTTCATTGCCCCACAAAACGCAGCTCGCAAGCTGAGTGGGAGGAATTCAGGAAAAAGATGCTAAGCGTCTTCGAGAAAGCGGCCTCGTCCCCCTCGAAGACAGCTGAGGGTGATACCCCGGGTAAAAAACCCAAAAAATCTAAACGCCGCGAGTCGCAGTACCCGGCGGAAAAGTCAACCCGAAAGCGCCTCGAGCCATCGGGAGATAAAGCATCATCGACGCCATCGTCGAAAACTCCTTCGAAACAGAGGTCGGCGCCATCGACGCCGTTGTCGAAGGATTCATCGGCGCATCAGTCGATCGAGTCGACGCCGACGTCGACGCCGATATCGACGCCGGTGAAGGAAAGAACCACGGCTACTCCACAGCCAACGGTTAGACAAAAGACCTCCGACTCGACGCCGAGAACGTCGACGTCGTTCTCGAGCAAGACTCCGATCCTTTCGAGTTCTTCGAGGCCTAGTACACATTTCTCGACGCTTTTCACGGCGCCTTCGAGTACTTTCACGTCGGTGTCGACGACATCGACGTTTTCAAGGCCTGTGATGATGGCTCCTTCTGCATTGGAAATGGGGTTTATACCATTCCAAAAACCAATGTATCCCCCTTTAACCTCGATTTTTGAGGAAAGGGAGGATTCAGACCAAGATATTGATTTACAGAGGACCACATCACCAGAGCCAGAGACTTTCGCCTCTGAGGAAGGAAGATTAAAAAATCTTCAGGATGCACTTCAGGAAGCTAGTGGCTTGGACACTTCTCCTGAAGCAGAATTTATCAAACCAGACCCAGGAGAACATGCGGAGACTCCATATAGAGCTCTGATGTCTAGAATCATAGAATTTATGGGTTGGTCTGCACCTTCTCCTGCCTTTCAGCAGGATGACCTCACTGACATACTGGACAAGGGCCCACAGGAGGATCCTGTGGTTCCATTTCACTCTGCTCTACAGAGAAGGATTTTGACAAACTGGGAAACGCCAGAAATTATCCCGGCAGTAAATAAAAAACTGTCAACAAAATACAGGGTGGCTAGTTCTGACCCTGAATATTTGTCAAAACACCCTACTCCTGAGAGCTTGGTTGTACAGGCTGCAACCTCATCAGGCAGCACATCCGCATACCCCACTGCTCCGCAGGATAGGGATGACAAAAAGTATGATGCCATGGCTAAGAAGGTTTTTTCTGCCTGTAGCATGGCGTTAAAGTCTATTAACGCGACCTGTACGCTCGCTAGGTTCAGCCACACCCTTTGGGAGTGCGCTTCATCAGCGGCTGACTGCCTCCAAGAAGGAGAGGAAAGGGACGCATTTTTAAACATCATCAGGGATGGTAAAGATGCGATGTGCGAGACCCTACAAACTGGCCTAGATTCTGCTGACAGTATCAGCAGGGCCATGGCGGCAAGTACCACAATCCGCAGGCATGCGTGGTTGAGGAAGTCTGGTTTTGCCTCTGACGTGCAGACCAGGCTTTTGAATATGCCCTTTGACGGTTCTACCCTCTTTGGAAAGAAGGCGGATGACAGTTTGGAGAAACTGCAAACGTCCAAGGCAGCAGCCAAGTCATTGGGAGCTGCTATCCGTCAGAATACCTTTCGTCCTTCGGGATCATCGTGGAGAGGACGGTCCTTTCGTTACTATTCCTCATATGGAAGGGGCAGGGGACGACCGGCTCAAAGAGGCCAAGGAAGATTTACCCGTGGTGGACGGGGTAGGGGAAAGAAAGCCGCACCCGCAGGAGCAGGAGCCACTTTACCTTCGGCAACTGCATCAGCCGCTTCAAAACCACTCTGAGGTCTCCCCTCACAGAACACCAGTAGGGGGCAGGTTAACTCACCATCTGACGGAATGGCAGGCTATTACGTCAGATGCTTGGGCTCTGGAGACAGTGGCCCAAGGTTACTGCCTGCCCTTCCTACATATCCCTCAGAGTCATCCACCGGGGAACAACCCTTTGAAGCTTCCAGATCCGCTCCTCTTGCAGGAGGTTTTAGACCTGCTAGAGAAAGGTGCCATAGAACTGGTACCTGTAGCGGAAAGGAACAAGGGTTGGTACTCCCCCTACTTCATAATACCGAAGAAGGACGGAGGACTGAGACCCATCTTAGACTTACGGGAATTGAACAAATTCCTCCGAAAGGACAAGTTCAAGATGGTGACTCTCTCTCAGATCCTTCAGGCCCTCCAGCTTCAGGACTGGTTGGTATCTCTAGACCTCCAGGACGCTTATTTCCATGTGCCGATCCATCCCAGGCACAGGAGATACCTGAGGTTTGCAATTGGCAGCTCTCATTATCAATTTCGAGTTCTGCCATTTGGGCTAACCTCCGCCCCGAGGGTCTTTACCAAGCTAATGTCGGTTGTGGCTGCAAGTCTAAGGAGGGAAGGGATTCATGTCTACCCTTACCTAGACGATTGGTTGATCAGAGCTGTATCTTCGGAACAGGCTCAGAGACAACTAGATTATGTTTGCCACTTCCTTCACAAGCTGGGCTTCTCCCTCAATTTAAAGAAGTCACAGATGATACCATCACAGAGACTCCAATTCATTGGAGCAGTCCTGGACACTTCCCTGGGAAAAGCCTTGCCACCAGAGGTGAGGGCTCGAGATATTCTGCAGATGGTCATCAGATTTCAGAATGCCCAATATCTCCCAGCCTACGACTTTCTGAGGTTGCTAGGCCTCATGGCATCCTGCATATTCCTCGTGCCGGAGGCTCGCCTGAGAATGAGATCCCTCCAGTGGGCACTGAGAACTCAGTGGTCACAGTTCTCAGGAAGGATGACAGATCTCCTTCGGATCCCGGTCAAAGTAGCCCGAGACCTTCAGTGGTGGGCCTGTCGGGAGAACATCCTGAAAGGAGAAATGTTTTGGCAACCATGGCCGGAGATAACAGTAGTCACGGATGCCTCACTCACGGGGTGGGGAGCTCACGCCAACGACTTGACCATCAGCGGTCGTTGGTCTCCATCGGAGTCCAGACTACATATCAACCTGTTGGAGCTGAGAGCCATCAGACTAGCGCTGAAGGCTTTTCTGCCGTCTGTACGGGGAAGAAACGTCCTAATAATGACGGACAATACAGTGGCCATGCACTACCTCAACAAAAGAGGAGGCGTAGGCTCACTACCACTGTGCAGAGAGGCGATGCAGCTCTGGTTTTGGGCAATTCAGGAAGGAATCTCTCTATCGGCAATTCACCTAGCCGGAGAGAAGAACTTGACAGCGGACGCTCTGAGCAGGCAGAGCACAGTCTCTCACGAGTGGGAGATAGCTCAGGAAGTCCTTCAAGAGATCTTCGCCCTTTGGGGAACCCCTCAAGTGGATCTGTTCGCCACCAGTATCAACAGGAAGTGCGACAGATTTTGCTCAAGGGAATTTCCCCCGAGAGGAGCTCTAGGAGATGCGTTCGTAGTGGACTGGGAGTTCCCACTTCTGTACGCGTTCCCTCCGGTCCCTGTCATTCCTCAAATGATCAGGAGGTTGAGAAGGTTTCGGAAGACCATGATCCTAATTGCCCCGGATTGGGCCAGGAGAACGTGGTACCCGGACCTTCTAGACATGTCCATCTGCCCTCCAATTCGACTGCCATACAGAGAGGATCTTCTCTCGCAGAAGGAAGGTCAGGTTCTCCATCCAGCCATCAAGACCCTCAACCTTCACGCTTGGTGTCTGAAAGGTTGAGGTACAAGGATTGGGACCTTCCGGATGATGTTATGGAGGTGTTGCTTTCGGCCAGAAGGCCGGCAACTAAAACTCTATACCGCTGCCGTTGGAACAAATTTTGCAGCTGGTGCAGAGAAAAGAATATTGAACCCTTTTCTTGTGGTACACCTATGGTGTTGTCATTCTTACTTTACCTGGCTAATTCAGGCCTACAGGTTGGCACAATTAAGGGCTATCTCGCAGCGCTATCAATCTTTAAGCGCACTGCAGAGGAGCCTTCATACTTCAAAATTCCATTGGTAATACAATACCTAAAAGGATTAACTAATGTTTATCCCCCGAAACCTTTTCAAGTTCCCTTATGGGATTTAAACCTAATTTTAAACTTCCTAAAGGGTGCCCCTTTTGAACCACTACACTCTTGTTCATTGAAGCTTCTCACCCTCAAAACTGTTTTGCTAATAGCATTGACATCTGCTAGAAGGGTTAGCGAGTTGCAAGCCTTATCGTGTAAACCTCCACATACAATCTTTTACAAGGACAAAGTTGTTCTTCAGGTGAAGCCTAACTTCCTCCCGAAGGTAGTCTCGGAGTTTCACATCACTCAGAAGATTATATTACCTTCTTTCTACCCTCCTCCTCATCCGGGGAAGGAGGAAGAGAGACTGCACAGGCTGGACCCTAAGCGAGCCTTGAGCTTCTATATCAGCAGATTGGCTAAGATCAGACAAGCAGACCAACTCTTTGTAGGTTATGCAGGACATAAGTTGGGCCTTCCAATAACAAAACAAACCATCTCCAGATGGATTATTTTAGCCATTCTGGAGTGCTACAAATTGGCAGGAAAGGAGCCTCCTCAAAATCTAAGGGCTCATTCTACCAGGGGTATCGCAACATCCTCAGCCCTTCAAAGAGGGGTGCCAATTCGAGATATATGTGCGGCTGCCACATGGTCGTCCGCACATACATTTACCAAATTCTATAGCCTGGATTCCTCCTCTAGTCAAGAAACTAGATTCGGCAAGGCTGTGTTACACTCTGTCCATTCTGGAAGGGTAACATAACTTTTATTACTCCCGCCTCCAGTCACAATACCACTGCTATGGGAGTCTATCTAAGATAAGGAATACGTCGGAGGACACAATCCCTTCGAAGAACTAGTTACTCTTACCTTGTAACGTTCTTTCGATGGGATGTTCCTCCGACGTATTCCTTATCGACCCTCCCATCCATCCCCGCAGTATGACTTCCTGTGGGTTTGCAGCCTATGCTCCTTCAAGGTGATTAGTCTAATCCAAAAACATTACTGGGGACTACAAAACGGAACTGAGCAACGGACGCTGCGCGCGGCCTTTATAGGCAGGATGACGTCGACGTCGGCACGGAGGCCGTCGAGGGTCATCGACTCGGCGATCATCGACGCGCAGCGCCCTCTGGCGAAAAAATTTTCCGAGGCCAGCAAAGCTGAAGGATTTCTATCTAAGATAAGGAATACGTCGGAGGAACATCCCATCGAAAGAACGTTACAAGGTAAGAGTAACTAGTTCTTCTCCTGCATGGGGTCTGGCATGGATTCACATGCTCATGAATATTCCCTGTCATCAGGCTGGGAATCCTCAGTAAAAGAAAAAACAGTTTCACTTTCACTTACAAACTGTATTTCTAATGGATTGTGTCCCCCCGCGTATTCCTTATCTTTGATAAATCCATTTCCAGCTTGCTGGCCTCGGAAATTTTTTCTCAGTAGCGGGCGCTGCGCGTAGCCGTCCCTCGAGTCGGTGTCCCTCAAAGGCCTCTGTATTGGCGTCGACATCATCATAGGTATAAATAGTCTTGCGCAGCGTCTGTTGCTTAGTCCCGTTTTTCCGCGCATCGTAAGCCTCTGAGATGCAACGCTTGGTTCTACTCATCGAAAAATCTTTGAAATCTTCTGAAAAATACTGTATCCTACGATAGCATCTTCATCCGAAACATCGACGCCACGGTCCGGCTTCAAGCAATGTCGAGATTGTGGTAAAAAGATGTCATTAACGGATCCTCACAGGATCTGTTTGTGGTGCCTGAGATCAGATCACCAGTGTTCGTAATGTGAGGACTGCATGTCGATGACGGCGAAAGCCTTGAAGGAGCATAGGGGGAAGCTAGAAAGGGGTAAGACAGTTAAATCTTCTACCTCTTCATTAGTCTCCTCACCACTAAAAGAAACCTTCCGAACGAGATCGCGAAGCGCTTCCCATCACTCTTCGAGATCGAGACACTCTAAGAAGAGACGTCATAGAACTCCATCTTCTTCATCCTCAAATTCCCCAGAAAGGGTCTCCTGTCCCACTGAAAACAGCTCTCCAGCTAAGTGGGAGGAATTTTGCAAGAAAATGCTTAGGGTCTTTGAGAATGCGGCCTTGACCCCCTCGGAGATGCCTAGAGGTGATACCCTGGGTGAAAGACCTGAAAAACAAAAACACAGTGAGTCGTGAAACCTGGCAAACAAAAACCTCGAGAGCGTCATTAACCCTCAAGTAAAGACAAAAAGTCATCGGGTAAAGCTGCGTCATCGACGACACCGTCGTCGAAGGTATCTTCGATGCGCACATCTGTGTCATCGCCATCGTCGACCCCAATTAGGGATACGTCCTCGAGGCCTCAAACCTCATCTATGCCATCGGCACTAGATGTGACGAAGGTCCCGCTCAAGGCGACGAGCGTAACGTCGACAATATCGATGACACAGAGTAGGATTCCGGTCCTCTCGAGTACATCGAGGACCTTTTCGAGTTTTTCGACGCCGTTTGCAGGTTTGTCGAGGCCTGTAACGTCTACATCAACAACAACTTTCCCCCAAGCAGTAGCCTCTAATTTGGCTCCTTCTGCTATGGAAATGGGTTTGACCCCTTACCCCTTATCCAAGATCTAATTATTTCAGAGCTTTATCCTCTATACATGAGGAAGGGGAGTACTCTGACAATGAGAGACCTTTTGGGTGACAAAGAACAACAGTACCCATTCCAGAGGAACTAATTTCTGAGGAGAATAGATTGAAAGATCTACAAGAATCTTTACAAGATGCCAGTGGCATAGATACCTCACCATAGGCAGAATTTGCTAGACCAGAACCTGGAGAAAATGCAGAAATGCCTTACAGAGCCCTTATGGCTAGAATTATGCAATGTATGGTGTGGACAACCCCTGCACCCTCTTTCTAGAGAGTGTCAAAGCTCCTGACATCTTAGATAAAGGGCTTCAAGAAGACCTATAGTCCCTTTTCTCGCTGCATTGCAGAGAAAAATAGCTGAAAATTGGGACACCCCTGAAGTTATCCCTACAGTAAATAAAAAAACTCTCTGCGAAGTACAGAGTATCCACCTCAGACCCTAACTATTTAAGTAAGCACCCAACTCCAGAGAGTTTAGTGCAGGCAGCAACATCGTCAAATAGTAAATCGGCATACCCCTCTATACCACAAGACAGAGACGACAAAAGATTTGATGCCATGTCTGGAAAAGTCTTTTCAGCATGCAGTATGGCACTTAAGTCTATCAACACCACTTGCGCGCTAGCTTGTAGCACACCCTTTGGGAGTGCGCTTCATCAGCGGCTGACTGTCTCCCAGAAGGGTAGGAACGAGACGCATTCTTGAACATCATCAAGGATGGGAAGGATGCAATGTGTGAGTCCCTGCAAATGGTTATCGACTCTGCTGACCGCATCAGCAGAGCCATGGCGGCGAGTACCACAATCCGCAGATTTGCGTGGTTGCGGAAGTCTGGTTTTGCAGGCTTCTGAATATGCCCTTTGACGGCACCTCTCTATTTGGCAAAAAAGCTGATGACAGCGTAGAAAAATTGCAAACATCAAAGGCAGCAGCAAAATCACTTGGGGCTGCAATCCGTCAAACTCCAGGTCACCCCACAGGTACGTCCTGGAGGGGGAAGCAGTTTCGTTTTTACTCCTCATTCGAAAAAAGGCAGAGGGCAGCCAGCTCAAAGGGCTAGAGACGATTCACCTGTGGTGGACGGGTCAAAAGTACTAAACCCGCATCAGCAGGTGCCACTTTACCCTCAGCATCTGTGTCAGACGCTTCTAAACCCCTCTGAGGTCTCCCCACACAAAACACCAGTAGGGGGCAGGTTAACTCAACATCTGACAGAATGGCAGGCTATTACGTCAGATGCTTGGGCATTGGAAACAGTTGCTCAAGGTTACTGTCTGCCTTTCCTACATACTCCTCCGTCATCCATCGGGGAACAACTGTTTGAAGCTTCCAGACCCGCTTCTTATGCAGGAGATTTTAGACCTGCTAGAGAAACGTGCCATAGAACTGGTACCTGTAGCGGAGAGGAACAAGGGTTGGTATTCGCCCTATTTTCTAATACCGAAGAAGGACGGAGGATTGAGACCCATCTTGGACTTGAGAGAATTAAACAAATTGCTCAGGAAAGACAAGTTCAAGATGGTAACCCTTTCTCAGATCCTTCAGGCCCTCCAGCTTCAGGACTGGTTGGTATCTCTGGACCTCCAGGATGCTTACTTTCATGTGCCAAAACATCACAAGCACAGGAAGTGCCTGAGGTTCGCCATTCACAACTCTCATTATCAATTTCGAGTTCTGCCATTTGGGCTGACCTCCGCCCTAGGGTCTTCACCAAGCTAATGGCGGGTGTGGCTGCAAGTCTAAGGAGGTAAGGGATTCATGTCTACCCCTACCTGGACGATTGGTTGATCAGAGCAGTGTCCCCGGAACAAGCTCTGATTCATCTAGATTGTTTGCCACTTCCTCCACAAGCTGGGCTTCTCTCTCAATTTAAAGAAGTCACAGATGATACCATCACAGAGATTCCAGTTCATTTGAGCAGTCCTGGACACATCCCTGGGAAAAGCCTCACCACCACAGGTGAGGGCTCAAGATATTCTACAGTTGGTCACCAGATTTTAAAATGCCAAACGTCTAGCAGCCTTCGACTTTTTGAGGTTGTTCGGCCCCATGTCATCCTGCATTTTCCTAGTGCCAGAGGCTCGCCTGAGGATGAGATCTCTCCAGTGGGCGCTAAGGACCCAGTGGTCACAATTCTCAGGGAGGGTGTCAGATCTCCTACTAATCCTAGTCAACACCACAATGGCCATGCACTACCTCAACAAAAGAGGAGGCGTAGTATCACTGCCACTGTGCAGAGAGGCAATGCAGCTCTGGTTTTGGGCATTTCAATAAGGAATCTCATCTATCGGCAGTTCACCTAGCCGGAGAGAAGAACTTGACGGCGGATGCTCTCAGCAGGCAGAACAGTCTTCCACAAGTGGGAACTAGCTCAGAAAGTCCTTCAAGAGATCTTCGCCCTTTGGGGAACGCCTCAGGTGGATATGTTCGCCACGAGTATCAACCGGAAGTGCAATCAGTATTGCTCAACGGAATTTCCCCCGAGAGGAGCACTAGGGGACGCGTTCGTAGTGGACTGGGAGTTTCCACTTCTGTATGAGTTTCCTCCAGTCCCCGTCATTCCTGAAATGATCAGGAGGTTAAGATGATTCCGGAAACACATGATCCTAATTGCCCCGGATTGGGCCAGGAGAACGTGGTACCCGAATCTTCTAGACCTGTCCATCTGTCCTCCGATTCGTATTCCTCAGAGAGGATCTTCTCTCGCAGAAGGGAGGTCAGGTACTCCATCCGGATATCAAGACTCTCAACCTTCACGCCTGGTTTCTGAAAGGCTGAGATACAAGCATTAGGATCTCCCGGATGACGTAATGGAGGTGTTGCTTTCAGCCAGAAATCCAGCAACAAAATATTTATACCGCTGCCGTTGGAACAAATTTTGCAGCTGATGTAGAGAAAGGAATATTGACCCTTTTTCATATAGTACAGCAATGGTGTTATCTTTTTTGCTGTATTTGGCAAATTCAGGTCTACAAGTTGGTACAATCCAATCAAGGGCTACCTCGAAGTGCTGTCAATCTTCAAGTGCACTGCAGAGGAGCCTTCATACTTCAAATTGCCCATAATGATTCAATTTCTGAAAGGGTTAACTCAAGGAGATGGAGTGCGAGATTCGCCTCAGTTTCTCCAATAAGACAAGGGACAGTCACAGTAGACTGGCGGCATGGCTCAATGCCAAGGTGGAAACGGGTCCCAAGGTGTATAGGGCGCGATCACCATCCACCTCCATTGCCAGGCGGCAATCGAGCTCCTCCTCGAAGAGGAAATCAGCCACCCTGGCTAAACTTTGTGAGAAATCCGAGAAGCAGCAGACGGTGAAGGCGGCCAAGCAGGCCCCTTCGTTTCGGCTCAGGCTAAGACCTCGTTGACGATGGAGTTCGCTACTGCTGCAGCGAAGGGTGCTGACCCTGCGAAGGTATCCCCCGTAGCTCAGGTGTCCCTACCCCCAAGGCACAACACCGCCGCAGTGACTTTGGCAAAGTCTTCTGGCACGCCAGAAGTGAGGAATCTGGTTTAAGACCCTCGGGGAGGAAAAAAAGAGGGGGCCAAAGTGGTCCTTTATCAGCCTTCTCAGGCCGTGGGCCAAGCCATGGAGGTCTCGTCCATGGGCAACAAAGACCAGGGGTCCTTATACATGTTCCAGGAGGAGGAGGACAACGCTGATGACGGTGCAGGGCCTAGTTCTCCTGTTCTGCCATCTCAAAGGACGTTTCCTTGGATATTCTGTCAACTCTATACACCTTGGTGTCAGAGATCCAGTTGAGGATGCCTCCGTCTCTGGTACTTATGTATCTCCAGGTCCAAGATCAGCCTCCAAAGAAGAGGAAGCACCCTCTGACGCTCTCGATCCAACCTCCGCCACCATGTCGAGTTCCTTCTCCCCAGCAGACCCAGACACGGGTACAGGGATGGATACGGCAACGAAGACCGAGGATGACGACGAAGATATCGTCGCAGCGGGTGGCAAATTCCTACATTTGGATGCTTCACATAGGGGGTGTCTGCCAGCCAGATGAAGTGGGATCGTTCCACTCAATGACCTCAAGAGCCTCTGAGCTATTCCAGCTAATGCCTGAGGAAATTGAGGAGGGCTGCTTATACCAGAGGCGCGATGCCAAGAGAAAGACGGTCATAGCGGTACCCCTTCTGGACAACGTTTGGGAAGAGTGCCTGGCCCTCCTGAAGAACGCTTGCACGGCTCCAGCCAAAAGGGATAGGCTGAAAGAGGTATCGGGTACCAGAATCCGTACCCAAGTGCCTGAGGTCGCAGCCATCGCTGGATTCGGGGGTATCGGCGGCTGCAAGGACAAGGTCGGTCAACCCAGCCTCGGCATCTTCTGTCCCTCCTGACAGAGAGGGGAAGAGGATCGACGCCACGGGAAGTAAGGTGTTTTACACCGCAGCGTCCACTATCAAGGTGTCCAACACACTGGCGATCCTAGCCAGCTACGACGTGGAGCTGTGACACAAGCTGGGGTCGATTTTGGAGTTTCTCCCGTAGATGAGAAGATGGAGGCAATCGCTCTCTTCCAGGGAGGGGGAGGTAGTGTCTGATCACGCCATCACAGTGACGTTGGACGTGGCCAACAAAGGGTTCTGGAAAATGGGGAACGGTGTCTGCCTTCGTCTCCAAGGCTGGATGAAGGCCACAAATTTCCATAAGGATGTCCAAGCGAAGGTACTGGACATGCTATATGACGGAGATAATCTATTTGGGAAGGTCGTCGATGAGTCTCACTGCCCGTTCCCTGGGCACCTTCCAGCAACACCGCTCTTCTTTTTCGCTCCTGCAAGGGAAGGTCGAGCAGGTCTGCCGTCCATATCCACGACTCAGGAATCCTACAGAGGCCGTTCCCTGGCCTATGGTAGCGGAGGACATCATTGCCGTCGCCCACAGGGCAGGACGCTGGTTCTGAAGAAAGCCTGAACCAACCAGGACATCGGTCCCCCACCCGTGCACCCTGGTGGGAGGCCGGCTCACAAAGTTTGCCAGCGAGTGGAGCAAGATCACCACCCACAGATGGGTGCTGGACGCTCTCTCGCCAAAGGGCATACCCTGGATTTTCAGCACAGGAGTATGCGGATCCCTCTGGTTGCCCGTCAGGAGCAGCACATTCCTCTGCTCCTGGAAGAGGTACGGGCTATGCTGTTGAAAGGGGCGATAGAGCTAGTTCCTCAGCGACTTGGGGGCTCCGGAGTCTATTCCATTTCTGGTCAGAAAGAAGACTAGGGGCTGGAGGCCCATTCTAGATCTACGACGTCTGAACAAATACCTCCAAGTCCCAAAAATTCAGGATGGTCACGTTGCAACACATGCTTGGCCAACTGTAAAGAGGAG
Source organism: Ambystoma mexicanum (assembly GCF_040938575.1). Lineage (NCBI taxonomy): Eukaryota > Metazoa > Chordata > Amphibia > Caudata > Ambystomatidae > Ambystoma > Ambystoma mexicanum. The sequence continues at coordinate 492,017,093 of NC_090936.1, read as the reverse complement.
GCTTCTTGATATTGCTGCATCTGGAGGACTCCTACTTCCACGTCCCCATTCACAGAAAACACCGGAAATGTCTACGCTTCTTGGTGCAGGGACAGCACTACCAGTTCAAGGCCCTACCTTTCAGCTGGAAGTTGGCCCCCAAAGTGATCATGAAGTGCCTGGCACCAGTAGCGGCCCATCTGCGCCTCATGGGCATACACGTATACCCATACCTGGACGACTGGCTGATTCGCGCCCGCTCGCAGGAGCTGGGCGAAGGACACATAGAGGCGACCATCCAGTTACTAACTGATCTGGGATTCTCTGTCAACTATCCAAAGTCCAGCTTGACGCCATCACAGAAAGCGCTGTTGCTAGGCGCCAGACTCAATACAGTGTCTTGCCTGGCGTCCCTCTCGGAGGAGAGGATAGCAGCCATTCTGGAGAAGGTGCAGCGGCTGTCGTCGACTAAGACAGCCACGGTGCAGGCCATCAAATCGTTGCTGGACATGATGTTGTCCTGCATCTACCTTGTCTGGCTCTGCAGGTTGCAGATGCAGCGCTTCCAGGAATTTCTGGACGCCTGCTGGATACAGGTGTCCAGAAGCATCACGTACAAGATTTCGCTCAACGATGAGTTCCGATAGGTGATAGTATGGTTTGGGGATCGTTAGCCCCAACATTGCCAAAGGCAGGGGATTCCAGAACCCGCCATACCAGTAATCGGTCACCACAGACTCCTCCCTAGAGGGGTTGGGAGCGTACACCGCACTACTACACGCTAGAGGCCTGCATTTGCCAGAGGAGAAGGATCTTCATATCAACATCCTTGAATTTAGGGCAGTGTTTTGGGCCCTCAAGTTGTTCCTCCCGTCTCTGAAAGGCAAGGTGATGAGGATCTTCACGGACAACACCACCACCCTGTTTTACATCCGGAAGCAGGGGGGGCACTCTATCCCCTGCGCTCTCCAGCAAGGCGCATGATTTGTGGCGATGGGCTGTCTCACTGGGGATGTTCCTCGTCTTTTCACCTGGCGGGAGTCAAGAACACCATCGCAGACTCCCTCAGCAGGGAACTGTGCTCTTGCCACGAGTGGGAGCTTCGTCAGGATCAGGTGGACTGCCTGTTCACTGAGTGGGGCAGGCCCCAGTCAGATCTGTTTATGACGGCGACAAACTCCACATGCAGGAAGTTAGCCAGCAGGTTCCACCAGCCGAGGAGCCTGGGGGACTCAATTCACCTTTCCGTGGGACGGTGTCATGTACTTGCAGAACAGAAGGTGAGAAGATACGAGGCTGCGCGTACGTCTGTTATGGCTTGACCGGTGTTTCAGCCTGACAACTTTGGGAACCCTTAATCTGAGGGTCTCCTCTAATAGAGGGTGACCTTTCTTATGTAACGCTGTTCTGTCCGTTTCAATCGTACAGACAAAACTGAGGTTCACACGAATGAGCAGATACCACCAGTTATACACCAGGCTGTGGAAAGAAATAACAGATGGCATTAGTGTATGTTCTGAACGAGGATATACAGAATGTGATACTAGGAGTAACCTGCATACACCTGGTCATTGCTTAGGAAAAGGAGTGGAATACGTCTGTTGGAATCGCCTGGCATCTAAGTCTGGAGAATGAAGGCAGGCGTGAAGGACAGAATGAGAGATATCAGAAATACTATTGGGTGTATCGGAAAAAATAACCTACTCTGGTTTGCACTAGGATACAAATGAAATGCCATTGGTAAGGGCTAGAAGTGAAAGGAAGGGTGGTTAGTGTGAGTTAGTATGGACCTGCCCCTGGGAGGAACGAGGGCACACTCATGACTAATGGATATACGCTTTGCGTGATAACTGCATAGCGTTCGTGGAAGTCCAGAGCAAAGCGTAATATCCAGTTGATCTCACTAACCAATCCAACACTGTTCAATCCCACGATGCAATAACATGCAGTAACTGGGTTCCAAGACAAATGCAGATTAGAGTTAAACCAATAGCAATCCGTAAAATCAAAACGTAGGTCAGACAACAAGCGAGCAATAAACAAGACAAAGGGTAATCCAGAAGGCAGTCTGTTGAAGCAGAAATGGGTCAGAGATTTCAGGGCGGAAGTTACAGTACCGTGGAGTAGGAATCTGAAGGTCGAGAACGAAGGCCAGGATCAGGAAACAAAGTCAAACAGGAAGCTGGAAGCTGCAAGGTAACCCTGAGAATACTAACTTCAATTAGAAGCAGCCGCATTTAGCATCAGTCCACTTTTAAGGAGCGCAGCGATACGAAACGCCTATCACTGCGTTTACCGTTTCCAGGACAACGGTAATGTAGGCAGGGTGGCCTCAGTCCAGCTAGACGATTGCGAAACTGGCAGAGCTGCCATGGCATCCGCCAGGAAAGGCCGAGGAAAACTTGGAGGGCCACCCTGCCTGCGTAGCGATGGAGGCACCCTGCAGTGCAGTTTGACACACAGACTGTTCCTGTACGCGTTCCCTCCATGCGTTCTACTGCTAAGAGTCATCAACACACTCCGTGTCTGTGCAGGATGATACACATCGCCCTGGCATGGGTGAGGCAGATTTGGTATCCGGATCTTCTCAGACTGTCACTGTTGCCCACAGGCAAGCTGCAAGTAGTTCTGGATCTTCTCATCAGAGAAGGAGGCGCAATCCTGCATCACTACCCAGGATCGCTGAACGTGAGGGCTTGGCTCCTGCAGCCCTAGAGTTTGGTAGATAGGAGTTGCCTGTGGACTGCAGAGAGGTCCTCGCCAAAGCCAGGACATCATCTACTTTGAAGTGCTATGGTCACAAGTGGAAGTGTTTCGCTTCGTGGTGCCGGTCGCAGAAGATTACCCCGCTGAGGGTCACAGCCCCGTGAATTCTTCCATACTTGCTTTCCTTGGCCAAGGCCGACTGGCACACATCTCGATCAAGGTGCATCTGGCGGCTATCTCCGGTTACACCAGGTCACCAGGAATATCTTCAATGTGGTCTCACTGACTCATGAAGGAGTTCCTGAAAGGACTTTTTCAATCTTTTCCGCCGGTGAAGGCCCCTGCCCCGGCGTGGGAACTCAACGTGGTTCTGGCAAGTCTCGTGGAGGCCCCCTTCGAGCATATGCATCAGGCCCCTCTCAACTTCCTCTTGTGGAAGACAGCTTTCCTGGTGGCTATCACCTCTGCCAGGAGTGTAGGTGAGATCCAGGCCCTATCCTGCAAGCAACTGTATCTGACTTTCCACGTTCGATGGTGGCCCTGCTGATGCACCCCTCTTTTATGCCAAAGGTTCAGTCAGAATTCCACCTCAACGAGCCTTTGGTGTTACCTGTTTCTTTCCCAAAGCTTTTATTACCAGTAGAAGGGGCCTTGCACTCGCTTGACGTTGCTTGCGCTCTGAAGTTCTACGTGACACGCAAAAATAGTTTTCTGAAAACTTCACAACTGTTTCTGAACTTTGGACCTGTGATCCATGGGAATGCCTTGTCCAAGGTTTCCATCTCAAGGTGGCTCTGCGGCTGTATCACGCACTGTCATCGCTTGGCGAACCGACCACTGCCCGACCGTCCGAGAGCCCTCTTCACCAGAGCAATCGCTGCAACGACGGCGTTCCTGTCTGGCGTCTCTCTGCTGGACATCTGCAGGGCTGCTACGTGGTGGTCCACGCACACCTTCACAAAGTATTACTGCGTCAACGGGGATTCCAGGGAGGAGTCTAGAGTCCGCCAAGCAGTGCGATGCAACCTGTTTGCTTGAGGTGAGTCTGTTCCAGAGATAAATGTTAATTGCTTCTGTTGAGCCTTGCCACCTCCTGTGGTTGAGTAATGTTGTACCGCCATGTATTCGTTATTCATGAGCATGTGAATCCATGCCAGACCCCATTCTGGAGAAGGAACAAGTTACTTACCTGTAACTATTGTTCTCCAGCATGGGTCTGGCATGGATTGACATGCGAACCCTCCAGCCGTCCCCTCAGCGGATCTTCTTGGTCATACTGCCACTTTGTGCTTACCAAATCTGAAGATGGCTGCCAGAGCAGGGGCTTGGGGAGAGGACTGTCATTGGATGGAGGCCGTATGACCCATAGGACAGTGATTGGTTTAAAGGAGTAATACAGTTTGAAAGTGAAAGTTTTTTCTTTTACCGAGGATTTCCAGCCTGACTGGGAATATTCATGAGCATTTTAATCCATGCCAGACCCATGCTTGAGAACAATATTTACAGGTAAGTAACTTGTTCCATCTTTGATCCTGTGGTGCCTTTGGGCATGTCAATGCATGTGACCACCATGCTGCAACTCCTCCAACAAAGTGGTGAAAAACCAGGTATTGAGCTCTGTATGTGTTTGGGATCAAAGACATTTCTTTGTGGCAGTGCATGTCAATGTCTTCCCTGCTCTCATCTGCATATTGGGCCATGTTTCCACAGGGATTTCTAGGCCCAAGCTGTCTTCTCATCTCTCCATTTAACATAGCTTTGAATGGATTGTGTCCTCCCACGTCTTCCTCATCTTAGATATATTTGTATCTTTAGTTTTGCTGCTTTGGAAATAAAATCCCCACCAGGGAGCGCTGTGCACGAGGTCGCGCGTTGATGTCATCTGCAGTATATAGTGCTTGAACCATTCCCATTTGCTTCAGTTACTTTTTTCCGGCCAAGCTTTTGCTTCGTGTGTACGAAAATGGCGCTTCAGTCTTTCGACCCTCATCAAATAAACTGCCTTTAAAAAGTGCCTGAAATGCGGGAAGAAAATGTCTATTACTGACCCCCATCGATTTTGCCTCTGGTGCTTGAGTCCGGACCATCGAGTTGACTAATGCGGTTCCTGTCAAGCCATCACCAACACAGCTCTCAAGGAAAGAGGTAAATTGGCGGTGGGGTAGGAATCCTCAAAGTACTCTTCGAGGAAAAAGAAAGACTCTGTTGAGTCTAGTGGAAAATACCGACGTAAATCAAAGAAATCTAGGTCGAGGAGTTTGTCTCGAAAATCTTTGTCTTCTTCTTCGAAGAAGGTAAAGAAGAGGCGTCACCAATCTCCCTCCTTCTTCATCGTCTTCCGATACTGGGGTTATCGAATGTCCATCAAAGCATGATTCCCCAAGGAAATGGAAGGCCTTCAGAGCCACAATGATGTGAATCTTTGAGAACGTTGCCCAGACCCCCTCCAAGAGATTGTGCGAAGACCATGCCCCAGCTCATTCGAAGCATGACAGAGGGAGGTGAGAGACTAGGCGCTCTAAATCCGGCAAAAAATCGACCAGGGTGTCATCGAGCGAAAACTCTGACACCTCATAAAAAGAGCAAAACAGGCATACCGGTACATAAACTGGGGGCAACACCAGACAAAATGGTGTCAAGTACCAAACCGCCATCGAAGACGGTGTCTAAGGTCTCCTCGACGCATCTGTCGAAGATTTACTCAACGCCAGTGTCGAGGACACCATCGACTGCTTTCTCAACGGCACTTAAATCCAACCGCCATCAACTCCTTTGTCGAGGTCAATGCTGATTTTGGCACCAATATCGACTCCTTTGGCGAAGCCAAAGTCTATACCTTCACAATCCACGGGTTACATTTTTCACCCTGTGCCTAGACAAGACTTTTTCAAGTCTATGGCTTATATTTCTCCTCCTGGGGTAAAATATGGGATGTTCCTGAGGAACTAATTGATCCTCACTCCAAAATGGCTGACCTCTATGAATGTCTGCAAACAGCTAGTGGTCTAGACACGTCTCCTGAATTGGAATTTGATAAACCTGACATTGCTGACCATGCAGATTCTGGATATAGGAATCTTATGAATAGGGTGGTGGAATTCATGGGGTAGAATAGAAATTCTCCCGTTTATGAGCAAGATGACATGACCGATCTTCTCATTGAAGGTCCTCAAAAGGATCCTGCCCATCCTTTTCACACTGCCCTTCAGAAGGTGCTTATGGCTGCATGGGAAACCCCAGATTCTGGACCAGCGGTAAATAAAAATAATATGCAGGAAAGTGCAGGCCCTCTTCTTCTGACCCTGAATACTTAAAAACCTATACCCGAGACCCAAGTATCCAGGCAGCCACATCAACTAAACAATCGGCATACCCTTCAATTCCCCCAGATGGGGACGATAAGAGAATTGATGCCTGGTCTTGCAAGATTTTCTCTTCGGTCAGCATGGCTTTAAAGTCAACAAATGTGACTTGCACCCTTGCAAGATTCACATACACCCTGAGGGATTGTATTACTGCAGCGGCTGAACACATTCCTGAGGGCGAAGAGAGAGGTGGTTTCCTCACGAATGTAAAAGATGGAAAGGAGGCTATGGGGGAATGCATTTAATCAGGACTGGACATTGCTGAAAGCATAAGCAGGTCCATGGCATCTAGCACAGTGCTGCACAGGTTTGCGTGGCTGAGAAAGTCAGGGCTTCGCACTGGACGTGCAGGCCAGACTACTCGATATGCCTTTTGACAGCTTGAGGTTGTTTGGCAGCAAGGCGGATGAAAGTTTGGAGAAGCTGCAGACCTCTAAGGCGGCGGCTTTCTCTCCTAGTGCCTCCATACGACAACCTCAACAACACTCCTACTCGGGCTCATCTTCCTGGAGGGGTCGTCCTGTTTGATTCTCCTGGAAGAGGAAGAGGAAGAGGGCAGGCTAGTCAAGAGGACAGCAAAGAAAATGTCCTCGTGCTGAAAGAGGAAAGCATGCTAGATCAGCCCCAGAAGCGGCAACTGTGCCCTCAGCCGCTGCTGCAGCCGCCGCAAAGCCACTCTGAGGCCTTGACCCACAAGACCCTGGTTGGAGGAAGGATCTCTCAGCATCTGAATGAATGGTGTGGCATTACTTCAGATGCTTGGGCACTGGAGACAATAGCTCAGGGTTACTGCCTTCCTTTTTTAACAAAGGACTTGTGACCAGTCACTGTGAGCTAACTCTGCCAAAATTCCAGACCTGCTCCTTGTGCAGGAGCTTTTAATCCTTCTAGAGAAAGGTGCAATAGAACATGTACCTGTAGCGGAGAGGAACAAGGGTTGCTACTCCCCTTACTTTCTCATCCCAAAGAAGGACGAAGGATTGAGACCCATCTTGGATTTAAGACACTTGAACAAGTTCCTCAGGAAGGACAAGTTCAAGATGGTAACCCTTTCTCAGATCCTCCAACTCCAGGACTGTTTTGTATCATTTGACCTTCAGGATGCTTACTTTCATGTGCCAATCCATCTCAAGCACAGGATGTACCTGAGGTTAGCGGTTCTCACTATCCGTTTAGAGTTCTGCCATTCAGGCTGACCTCCGCCCCAAGGGTTTTCACCAAGCTGATGGCTGTAGTGGCAGCGAGTCTCAGGAGAGGGGGGGGATTCATGTCTACCCTTACCTGAACGACTGGTTAGTCTGGCGAGTTCACCCCAACGGACCAAGGAACATCTGACCATAACCTGCCACTTCTTACACAGACTGGGCTTCTCCTTCAATTACAAGAAGTCACAAAGGATATCTTTCCAAAAGCTCCAGTTCATTGGAGCATTCCTGGATACTTCTCTGGGAAAGCCTCGCCTCCCGAGGTGAGAGCTCTACACGTTCTGCGGATGGTAACAAAGTTCCAAAATGCCCAGCATCTGCCGGCCTTCGATTTTCTGAGGTTGCTCGGCCCCATGGCAGCCTGCATTTTTCTGGTGCCAGAAGCCTGATTGAGAATGTGATCCCTTCAATGGGCCCTCAGAACTCAATGGTCTCAATCTTCAGGCATATGTCGGACCGCCTACAAGTTCCGTCCAGAGTGGCTCAAGATCTTCTATGGTGGACTTGCAAGGACAATATCCTCAAGGGGGAATCTTTTGGCAACCATGGCCGGAGATGACGGTAGAGACGGATGCCTCACTCATGGGGTTGGTTGCTCACACCAGCGATCTGACAATCGGCGGTCATTGGTCTCCATCGGAATCCAAGCTACACATCAACCTGTTGGAGCTAAGCGCAATCAGACTAGCGCTGAAGGCCTTTCTGCCCTCTGTACGGGGAAAGAATGTTCTGATGACGACGGACAACACAGTGGCCATGTACTACCTCAACAAGAGAGGGGGTGGGTGTAGGGTCATTACCACTGTGCATAGAGGCAATACAGCTCTGGTTTTGTGCAATACAAGAAGGAATCTCTCTATCAGCAGTTCACCTAGTCGGAGAGAAGAACACCGCGGCGGACACTCTGAGCAGGCAGTGCACAGTCTCCCACGAGTGGGGAAATAGCTCAGGAAGTCCTTCAAGAGTGCATCACCCTTTGGGGAACCCCTAAGGTGGATCTGTTCGCGACCAGTGTCAACCGGAAGTTGGATCAGTACTGTTCAAGGGAATTTCCTCCAAGAGGAGCTCTAGGGGATGCGTCGGTAGTAGACGGGGAATTTCCACTTCTGTACGCATTTCCTCCAGTCCCCGTGATTCCTCACATAATTGGGAGGTTGCGAAAGTGCAGGAAAACCATTATCCTAATTGCCCGGATTGGGCCAGGAGGACGTGGTACCCGTACCTTCTGGACATGTCCATCTGCCTCCAAAACGTCTTCCACAAAGAGAGGATCTCCTCCCGCAAGCGGAAGGTCGGGTTCTCCATCCAGAGGTCAAGACACTCAACCTTCACGCATAGTTTCTGAGAGGCTGAGATATAAGGATTGGGACCTCACAGATGACTTAATGGAGATTTTGCTTTTGGCCAGAAGGCCAGCAAAAAAAATCCTTGTACCGGTATCGTTGGAACAAGTTCAGTAACTGGTGCAAGGACAAGAATGTGGACCCATTCCTATGCAATACACATATGGCACTTTATTCCCTTTTACACTCTGCCAATCTGGGGCTTCAGGTTCGCACAATAAAAGAATACCTGGCAGCGCTGTCTATTTTTAAGCGCTCCTCCAGAAGAAGTGTCTTACTTCAAGATGACTTTGAATGTACAGTTCCGGAAGGGTCTTACTAATGTGTACCTTCCAGTCCCATTTCAGGTACCCGTGTGGGATTTAAATTTAGTTTTAAAGTTCGTTACATGCATTAGTTTTGAGCCCTTGAACTCTTGTCCGCTAAGGCTCCTTAGTTTGAAGACAATCCTTCTAGTGGCAATTACATCAGCCTGCAGATTGAGTGAGTTGCAGGCTCTCTTGTAAGCCTCTTCACACCATCTTTCATAAGGACAAGGCTATTGTTAGTCAAACCCTCATTTTTGTCTGACTTTTTTTGACTCATTTTTGTCTATACCTGTCGCAAAAAATCACTTTGCTTTCTTTTTATCCTCCTCCTTGTGCCAGTAAGGAGGAAGAAAGACTACACAGACTGGACCCCAAATGGCCTCTGTTTTTATATCGCTAGATTGGCAAAATTTCAGCGAAGTGACTAACTTCTTGTTGGATACACTGGACATAAATTGGGCCTAGCAGTAACGAAACTGACATTATACAGATGGATAATTTTGAGAATTATCAAATGCTACAGATTAGCTGGAAAAGATCCTCCAGATGGGCTAACGGCTCACTCAACTAGGGGCATTGCAACTTCGGCTCTCCAGAGGGGTGACCCGCTGCAAGATATTTTTGCAGCGGCCACCTGGTCGTTAATGCACACTTTTGTGAAACACTATTCTCTAGAATCCGCCTCATCGCAAGGAGGCCTACTTGCTAAGGCCGTTGTTCATACGGTCCGTGATTAGTATTATCTAGTACCCCCTCCTCCAAATTTATACAGCTTTGGGAGTCTAAGATGCGGAATACGTGGGAGGACACAATCCGTTTGAAGAACAAGTTACTTACCAACTGTAACATTCTTTCAATTTAATGTTCCTCCCACGTATTCCTCATCACCTGTCCCAGCCTACCCCGCCGTACAGTTTGTCAATTGCACTTCGATTTCCTTGAGATCTTGAGTTCTAAAGAACGCCTGGTCAACTACTCAGCTGGGTATATCGAAAAAACAGAACTGAAGCCAACGTGCGTGGTGGGAATTTCTTTTTCTGAAGCAGCAAAGCTGAAGATATGAATATATCTAAGATGAGGAATATGTGGGAGGAACATCCAATTGAAAGAATGTTACAGATGTTAAGTAACTTGTTCTTCCTGTCTATACAGGATTCATTAAAGAGGCAAGACAACTTTGTGATCTTGCCCTTGGGGATGTCCTCCTGAAGGAGTAACTCAATAGGTGTAGTCTGCCTAGTGCCTGCTGTGTGACTTGGTTGATGTGATAACCAGTTAATATATTTATAAAGTTCTTTTGAATGGATTGTGTCCTCCCACGTAGTCCTCTTTATTACTGAAGTCTGCTTGTAGTTTGCTTTGGAAAAATATTTCATAGTATCAGGCACCATGCAGCCTTGAGTTTTGGCCCTTGACTGCCTCTGTCCTGTCCTTGGCTGTGACGTGGAGGCTGGTATAAGTAACATGTACGGTGACCATTGCTTCAGTTCTGTTTTTACTCTGCATGCACTGCCGATGTTAGACAAATCTGGCGTTCAAAGAGAGCAAGGTGTACCTATATGTAAATCCTTGGCAGGTAGGAGGGGAAGGATAGGATTGTGATGAGGAATATGTGGGAGGAATATCCAGTCGAAATAACTTTTATTTATTTAGTGTGCATTTGTAAAGCGCTTATACAGCAAGTGAATTGTGTTTCAAAGCGCCCACAGGGCAACAGGGTGGGAACATGGCAATGAAAATATAACTGAGGAATGCTCCTTGGCTCGTCAGAAGCGGCTCATTCTTTGAGCGTTTGAGTTTTTTGTGTTTCGGTGCGGGTTGACGGCTTGGAGTATGTGTCAACGTGTGAGGTTCCTTCCTCTAATTGAGTTGAATTGCAGGGCGCAGAGCATAGCGGTGCAATGAGGAAATACGCCTGAAGAAGCAATAAGCAGTATGCTGTGAGGGGTTGAGCGAGACGTGAGGCTCATCCTCGCTGCCCGCACGGAAGGAACGGAACTAAAAGCTTTGTTTCAGTGCGGGACTGGTAAGCGGGTCTGGTCGCAATGAAAAAAACGAATGTGAGCTATTAAAGCTGCTTAAGCTACCAAAGCGATCAAGTGACCTAGTGACCAAGTCGGCAAGTGGGAGACTGTTGGGCGGACGTCCCCTTTGATCCCACTGCAATTCATTTAGACTTTATTTCACTTTACAGTTAGGGTTGCATAATCACACATGGCGGGAAGATTGCTGTAGGTGTGTTCACGCCACTCTCACCGAAGATTGGATGTTAGATATTGTATGGTCAAGTGATTGTAGAACGCAATAAAAGCTACGTGGGAAGGAGTCAGTGCTGTGTCTGGTGGCAGCATTATTCATTATTAAGACTTGTTTCTGAATGTTTGTTTCGATACTGGTCTCATATTGTATTGTTTAGGTATGCTACTTTGAGGACTTTGGGTTTCATCCTTTGACCCAATTAGCGTGCAGAGGACTTTCCTGCAAGGGTGCTCCTTTTTTTTTCTTTCTTTTTTTTGTTGTCCTTTTCAGCTTACCATAGAAGCGCAAGAGGTGTCTCTGTAGGCATATATCATACTTGTGACATTCATATTGACACTCATATTGCTGAGGAAACAGAAATCTTACAACCTTCGAAGTATGTCTTCAGCTGCTGTAAATCTGGCACCAGAATGGGAGGAACCATACAATCACGACCCAGCCTCCCCTTTAGTGGATCAATCCATATTTAAATCTCTCCCGATAGAAAAAGGCTACTTTGATGGCAAAGAGAGTATCTTTCCTAAGGATAGCCAACAGGAGTCTGGTTCCGGTCTAACTTTTCCCCCAATAGTGAATAGCAAAGATGTTGGAGTATCAACACCTAATGCCTTCCTGCTAAAGAACTGTCTGACATCCAGTACGGATTATACTCTTACAGCAACATCAATATAAAATACCATTTTAAATTACTTTCCAGTTGAAGGCAGGGCCAATCGCAAGGTCCCCCAATGGAGGAAGAGCAAATGAGGTTTGGAATCTTCTAATAGTGTACTATCTCAACCCCCTGAGTTGAGTACGTTCATGGTGCTTAGAATTTGGATCTGGTGGAAGAGGTGGGGGATAACACCAACATTCCTCCCAACTTTGATGCCTCCTTTGAGCTTAATGCAATTTCAGAGCTACTGTAGGTGTCAAGGGAAACGGATGCATCTCGGCATAGTAATTCATCAGATCAGTCTAATTCCAACCAGGATGAAACCAGGGTTGGGGAGTTGCCAGACCAGGCCCTATATTCTGCCTCGGTGATTGCACAAAATGCTGTCCTGAGTTCCTTGGTTAAGGTTTTCAAAAACGAAAAAACTGAAGTTCATCTGCATTCGAGTTTCCTGTTAGATATCAATAAAGATCTAGAATTAAATGAAATTTCCTTGGTGGCTTTGAACTCTGCTGTAAATGTCTTTGCTAAAAAAAACTCTGGTGGAAATTTGCAATCCAGGAACAAAACTGCACCAACTGGCCGTGCAGTGGGAAGCAGCGAAAATAGAAATTGCCTCTTGTGCAAAGCTTGCGGAAGCAACCTCTATCCATGGGAATCGGTGCAATTGCACTCAGATTCCTTTGTGTGAGCCTGGGACTATGGGCCAGGATGACAAGCCGTTATCTGCATCCACCATGGAAGAATGTATTAGACTGGCCCAATTGGTGGACTCGGAGGTTGCAGCTCAATGATCACGAGAGCTTCCAGATGTGAATTTGGATTGAGTACCTGACTCCCCTAATGACCAACATAAGAGAAATCCAAGGAAGAAGACGAATCGGAAGTCAAAAAAGAAAAAGAAATGGAGAGGCTAAGAACTCTATAGGTCGGCAAATGTGGACGATCCGACAGCGGCTAGCTGAGAAAATTCTAAGGGCAGCTCTAGGTCTAAGAAGTCCAACTCGACAGGGAGCACTAATCGCTTCATTCGTAATCTTCTTGGATCCCAGAGACCCAACTGTGGTATGAATAAGAAGAATGGGCCTATGGGCGATGCAATGGGATTTCAACAAAATAAAAATGGTGGAACTGTTCCAATCTCGATTAAGAGTAAAATCCAAGGCTGCTGCACAACTTCGCAAATGTCCCATATCTAATACCTAACCGGTTTTATTCCAAGATGCAAAGTATATGCAGGGGGTTCATGTGGCACAACTCCAGAAACAGGGTAGCCCTGTGGAAATTGCAGAACTCACATGATCGTGCAGGGATTAGATTGTCTAACTTTGAGGTGTACTACCTAGCCGGCCAACTTCAATATGTAGTAAGATGGCCATCCCTGGAAACCACACCGGAGCCCAGACTATTGAGGGCGGAATGCGCACCTTACTTCCTAAATGAGTGGCTGTGGGTGTATGACCCGCTCCCCCACCCCCCGAAGGGGAAAAGATTAGCGTTGCTGGTCCTGGGCAGGAAGATCTGGCATAGAGCCTGCATAATGATGGGCAGACCATTACCTTGCTCCCTGCAGGTCCTCCTGGTGACTCTGAAAGGTGTGGACGAACAATTAAGGAAGACTATCAGAGAACACTGGGAGTGACAACCATAGGAGACGTGTGGGGGGAGGAGGGAAGGATGGAGTTTGGAGTTTTAAGGGAAGGCACAGGTTTACATAGTAGTGGACAGTATATCACATACGCTAGGCTGATGAGACTAGTTGAGAAGACATGGCCAGAGATGGAATTAGCTCAGCAGCCAGATGCTGCTATAGAAACGCTTCAAGCTGTGGCAGTAGGAGGCCATGAAGTCTCCAGAATCTATGAAATTATGATGTCTAAGGTTGGGAAAGAGGTGGCTCAGATGAGGCGGGACTGGGAAGAGGAAAGTGGGGAGACCGTAAGTGATGGACTATGGATGAGGATGCAGAGGTACCACAAGAAAGTGTTGAGGAATGGCAGATTAAAGCAGATTCAACTACATATAACCAACAGGGCATACATGACCCCTAAGAAAATTGCTAAGTTTGCGAATGCAGCTACACAGTACTGCCCAAAATGCGGGGTGGAGAGTGCCGGGATGGTGTACATGTTCTGGGCTTGCCCTAAATAGCAAGATATTGGGGAGAAATAGCGGGACCGGCTGGCTAACAAAGGGGGGATTAAGCTAAAAGTGGACTCTTTGTGGGCATGTTTGGTGGGGGGCTTCCCTAGACCACTTAATCTTAAGCATGTCAGTAAGCTCACAGACTTGGCCTACATCTTAGCAAAGTGCAGGATAGCCATGGGCTGGAAGGCACAAAGGAGACTGAATGTAGAAGCTTGGTGGAGGGGCCTCCTGAAATGGGCAGATGCCGAAACAGCGGTCTGGAGGGAAGCAGTTTGTTGAGGGGGAGAGGAGGAGGTATGCTGATAGTCTGGCTACAATCGGTTGCTTCCCTGACTGGCTCAGAGCCTGGAGAACAGGAATCGGATGGCTCCCAGAATGGTGAAGGAGGGGCGACGGTTATAAACTAATAGACTGAGGTTGTAGATTGCGAGACTCTTGTGGGGGGGGGGGGATAGACAGAATTAGTGATTGTTTGGTTTATGCACCATGTTGGGGTGAGCTGTATGTTTGTTGTGGAAGCTAATACAATATTTTCAACTAAAAAAGAGTCAAATCCATGAGCCAAAAGCATTGAAAGTTACGGTGGGGAGCCGAACCAGTTAAATTAATCTTAGATTGCCCCCATTTTCTTGAAAGGGAAAAAAGCTGTAACCATCAAACCCCACTAAAGATTGCCCGATTTATTTAATTATTTATTCTTTTTTTCTATCAAAAACTAAAGAGGTCTGGAAAACTACTAGCAACCCAAATCTGTTGGGGGTCCTAAATCCTCCTGCACTGGGCCGTGAGTTACAATTGTGCAACTTGGATAGCTCATCGGCCCAGTCGACATCTAATCAGTTGGGGGTGAGTTCCATATATGAACTATGAAAAGATCAAAGTATTATACCAAGAAAAGAAGCTTCTACCAATAAAACTAACACAATTGCAAATTCGTCTCTCACTTCAGTAAAAGCGAAAGCATCATCGCAAGGTCTAACTTTATATTCATCACATACTACTCAGAATGACAGAAGTAATCCCCCTCTGAACCGTTCCGCACTCCTGGCTGAGATGAAAACCATTCCTACCTTAAAGTACATCTCTACGGTGGATATTCAGCAGGTTGGCTTCCCGTACTTACCCAATATAGACTCTGCAGAATTGCTATTGACATCCAGATTGGGGGATGAATCGACATTAGAGGCCAGTTCAGAATGTGATCAGAGGGGCTTGACCATAACGAAAGAGCCACGAGTCATGAAAGATCCAACTCTTAGTTCTATGCTTGCTCCATCCATCTCGACCTCATCGCAGGTGCAAGCCAAGAATCCGTCAACGTCTTCAACAGTATTAGATCTGCTCCCAGATGTAGTTGCTCAGAGCTTTCTGAAACTTGGGTTGGCGGCGAAGATCCTCTGACTACAGGGTCTGTAAGGCCTCTGTCATGGAATGCGAGAGGTTATAATTCCTTTTGTACTGAACCCATGAAATCTTGTGTGTTTGGATCTTTTGATTTAATATTTCTACAGGAATCCTGGGTGAGAACGGCTTTTGATATTGATGGTTTCTCCTCTTATCACCAGCTTGCTACCAGTGGGGCGTCCTGTTGATGGTATAAGTATTCTATGTAGAAATGCTATCTTCGATGACTCAGTCCTACTCTCTGAAGAGAATTCGGGCATTATGATGGGCAGAGCCGGGCTGAAGAGTGATATTTCACACTGGGATGGTTGATGGTCAGCGTCTACTGGAACCCTGCCGTGGTGCCTCTGATGTTTGTGCAGAATTTTGGGACCTGCTGATTATGGTTACAGCTCAGTACCCAATCTCCCATGATGATGACATTGTCATGGGAGATTTCAATTCATATTGCCTGGAAATTTCTCTTGGGAGCGTGGGTAGGGATAATAGAAAGATTCCGGATGGGTGTGTCTGGCGGCAATTCATGGAGGAATGGGTCCTTAGTGAAAGGGGCCCCTACGGGTCCCTTACGTCTATGGAAACAAGGTGAGTCACCACACACGATAGATACGCCAGACACAAGGTCGTATTCCCAAAGCTAGGGTTTATTGCAAAGCAAAGGTCTGTTGGCCAACTCGGTCTCACGCCCCGCGACGTGTATCTCTAGACCTCGAGGGACGCAAGAGAGTGAATTACGTACATCAGTTACATATATACAAAATGCATATCAAACAATCAGCTATGACATGTTTAACACTCCCCTTTATTGGGTTTCTTTGAACTTGGTATGATGATGGATACTTTCGACAACCATGAAACCTTCAAACATCTATTTTAGGAACAATTTGCAATTTGTGAGTGCGGAGGCCTCTTTCAGTTGTTGAACAGAACACATCGCTTCTGTTCCTGGAAGCGAGCAACATAAGGGGGGGAAGAGTTGCATTCCAGACCTTGCTATCTATGAGGTGCTATTCGTGTCCTGGGAGCCGACACGCTCTAAAGGGGCTCAGCAAAGGGGGGCCACAAGAAGAGCATAATTCAAGCCTTTAGCTGCTTTATTCTAACATATTCTACCATATAACGAGACTGGCTGGCAGCTGCAAAATGATTAAATGCCCTGCAGCTCTGTTTCAAGGCTACATTCGGGAGGGAGCCAGGCATTCTTCCTAGCGCTGCCTACGTTGTGTTTCAACAAACTTGTTATCCTCGCGCCCCTGCAGCCTTGCCCTTTTACGTGCAGACAATGTTTTACAGTCGAGCAGTGTAAGCAGAAAATGTACTGCGAATCAATAAGAACAGAAAGCAATGAGCAATGGTTAGAAAACAAAAAGGCGATTCTTGTTACATTAAAATGGGCGTTCATTGGCAAACTCGGAAACCTATATTCTGTCATATCATGCATGAGACGGTTGGCCCACGGCCATCAAAATACGTTTGCGGTCACAAAGTAGAGGTATCCATTTTTCTAGACTGACATTAGGGCCCTCAATAGTAATGTGAGTGGCGATATCCCTGCTGTGCCGACTTGGAGGCGGGGCTCTCTCCACTCGACGATTGATTGTTTTTGTCTCTTGATCCCTGTTTGAGAATTGTATGAACTTTAATATCGTAGAGGGTGGCCTGAGTGATCATGACCTTTTGAAGGCCATTTTTTGCACAGAAGCAACAGCCTCAATGGTATTCCGATAAATGAATCCTTAACTCATCAGGAAACAGACTAATAAGATAACGTGGTTGGTGACGAATTCTAAACGATAATTTGGATAACTATGTTAGAAATGTCTTGGACCAGGAACTGTACTTACATTGTGCTACTGATACTTTTGTTGACTTTTTGCAGAATCTTAACCCTCCGAGTTCCGTCTCCCCAAAGTGTACCCCTCTTCAGACATTACTTATACTTACAAATCCTGGAGATGAAGAGAGTGGAGAAAACTACAGATGCTCATAAAGAGAAAATGTAACAGTAATGAGATCCATTGTAGGAATCGGATCACAACTCCTATAGTAATTGTATGTGCTCTCATAGGGCCTTGAGACTTCAGAAAGAAGGGGAGGAAATGTTAAGGGCAGTATGCCTTAAGAATTCTCAGAATTTCTGGGCATTGCTTAACCTGATGGCTAAGCAATCACTGGATGCAATAATCCAAGAACAGGCCTGGGTCGATCATGTCGCTAAAGTATATGCTAGTTCAGAGAGCACAGGTTTAAGTCTTGATCCTGCAGTACCTTGGGCCCCTTAGCTCCTACTCCTCCTCGGAAATTGTAAATCTAATCAGTAAATCCTCAGCGTCTCAAGCTGCTGGTCCCAATGGCCTAACTAACGCCATTTTAAAGTGAAATGCCAGAGTTTGGTCGAGATTGCTGAAGGGCTTTTTCAAACACGTAGCTAAAACCAGAACCATCCCGGAATCGTGGAAAAGTTTGATCATTGTCCCGATTTACAAGCGAGGTGATCGCCTAGCTGCATCCAATTACTGTCCAATTTCTTTACTGGATGCTGACGTTAAAATATTTGCAGGCCTCGTGTTGAGAGACCTAGAAGGATGGGCTAAAGAAAATGGGATAATCGCCAAATTCCAAACAAGATTTTGGAAAAGCCTTTCTACTTCTCTTAACGGTCTGGTCTTGAGCAGTGTTAGAGCAGGTTGTTTTGTGAAGGATGGGAAACCGCTGTTTGGAGCATGGGTGGAATTAATCCAGGCATTTGATATCATCAACAGAGATCGACTCTGGGCCAAATTGAAAAGCTGGTGTTTGCCTGACAGCTTGCTGGCAATACTGGTCGAATTGCATCATAACTCTACTCTTCGGGTGAGACTCTCTTAATCTGGGGATCTATCCAAAGAAATCGAGATAAATCGAGGTGTGCTCCAGGGTTGTTTGGTTGCCCCCCTTTCCATTCAACTTGTTTTTGGATGATCTTTTCGATTGGTTACATAATTTGCTCTTGGCCAGCCCTAAATTGGGAACGACAAAGATATTGTGGCTAGCATATGCAGACGATACCACCATCCTGGACCATACGCAGATTGGCCTTCAGCGCCTTTTAAATGCTCTTTCTGATTATGCCAAATTTAACCACTTAAATCTAACATCGTGATCTTTAAAAGACCTGAGAAGAAGATAAAGTCCTTCAGATGGCAACTGGATAGCCAAGTAGTCCCAATCTCCAGTCAGATTACATATCTTGGTACTCAAATTAGTGTGTATCTTACTAAAGTGGCCCTCCTACATAACTTGGATATTAATATTCTGAATTTGGGGGCGCAGATGATTAAAATACATAATACATTCTGCAGGTTTTCCATCGCCCCCCCTAATGAAATATTATGTAGAAAAGCTAGTCCCCTCCTTATTCGGTTTGGAATGCAATTCCCAGGGTTTTGATATTGGATGGGGAAAAACTGGAATCCAAACTGTGGAAGAGTGCTTCATTTGCCAAACTTGGTCCCTATGGTGGCTATTCGTTATGAGTTGGGCCTGACATCCCTTTTTGTTTGGATAGAGTAGAGGTGGGTTTCTGCCTATAGACTTATCCCTTTATCCCTCTATCCGGATATGGCAGCCCAGCTCCAAAACAAACCTATTTCTTAAACTTGTTAAAGGAAAAATCTGAGATTGTAAGTAAAATGGATACAGATGTATCCACCCTGGTGCAGAATCCCTTAAATTCTACAGATAACATGAAAAAAGGAGACTGGATTAGAACCATCGACTGAATGAGGACTTTGAAGTTCTCCTCTTCCCCGTCGATGCTAGATAAACCCAGATGATTTCTGCTTACCTATCTGAGGAGGTCCCCAGATCCTAGTGTGAGGGCTGATTTCCTCAGACTTAGGCTGAATGTTCTTCCAACTCTGGAGACCCAGCACGTGAGGGACAGGGTATCTTATCCTACGGATACCTGCCAGGGGCGAGATTTGAATGTGAAGCACTCGATCCATCATATATGTATTGATTGATTGCCCGGGTACTTGGGCTTAAAGAGTTAGCAGACTGACTAGATTTGTACATAACAGCTTTTTATAATCATGCATGTTCTAGGAAAGACTAATTTCAGGTAATGAAGTATTTTTAACAGAAGTGGTTCATATCTTGCGAGCCTTAAAACTCTTAACATGTTACCACTGTAAAAAATGGAAAGTTAGAAGAATGAGTCTAAAGCCGGCCCACAATGTCAAAGAAATGCTCTGGGCACAGAGCCAGGTTATCTAAGTAGTTGGTATTCCGTATTAGTATTCGGAGTAGTCAGTGGGGTCCTTTTGGAAGTGCTAAATGTTAAATTATGATTTTGATGTATCAAAGCATTTTTCTTTTTTTTTGTATTATGTAATCTAATAATGCAAAGTTTTATTATATTTTATGATGTTGTATATATGTTGATGGATGTGTAAAAAGTCAAAATAGGTTTGGCTAATGCACAATAAATAAATAAAAAAATAATTTATCTGGTACTTGGGGTAAGTAATTTGTTCTTCGAATGGATTGTGTCCCCACACGTATTCCTCATCTTTGATACACTTATAAAGCAGTCAGTGAAATTTGGCCACCTGACCGAGTCTAGGCAATATTTACTGAAGGTGTGCAAAGATGATCAAGTAGCCGCTTTGCAGATATCCTTTAAAGTGCCGAAGAAGTAGCCACTCCTCGGTTGGAATGAGCCCTTAGCTCATCGGGCAAGTCCTTGCTGGCTAAACATTAGCTTTCTGAGATGCACAAGATTTTCCATTGTGAAATAGTCTGTTTCGTGACAGCTAACCCTAAGTTATGGGCTTTGTAGCCTATAAACAGTTGGTCATCCTGTCTGACCTTTGCCATTCTTGAAATGTAGAAACTTAAAGCACTTCTTGGGTCTAAAAGATGCAATCTTTCCTCCTTAGAGGGGTGAGGTGGTGGATAGAAGGTAGGTAACACTATATTTTGTGTTAGGTGGTATTCCGATACCACCTTAGGTAAGAATGATGGACACACTCTCAATACCAGCTTATCTTTAAACAAGGTAGTGAAAGGTGGTTTGGCGGAAAGAGCCTGCAGCTCACTCACCCTGTGGGCTCACGTTATTTCCGTCAAAAAGACAATTTTAAGAGTCAGCATTCTGAGAAGGCAAGATTGCACGGACTCGAAAAGCGTCCCCATTAGATGTCCTATGTCTTAATACCAGATTCAAATCCCAAACCCGTACAATAAAAGTGACCAGGCGAAAAAGATTGCTCAGTCCCTTCAAAAATTGGATTACAATAAGGACCTTAAATTAGGATCCTTGAAATTAGAAAGCGCTGCCAGGCATCCTTCAACTGGTGGAGACTTGGAGCCCAAGGTGGGCTAGATGCAGCAAAAAAGATAATACTGCAGAGGTATTACAAGTGAAAGGATCAAAATTCTTCTCCCTGCTACAGTTGCATAATTTGTTCCAATGGCAGCAGTACAGGGACTTCGTTGCTGGCCTTCTGACCGAGAGCAACACCTCCATCATGTCTTCCGGAAGGTTCCAATCTTTGCATTTTACCCTTTCTGAAACCAAGCGTGAAGATTGAAAGTACTGATTTCTGGATGAAGGAGACCTCCTTCTGCCCCCCTACCTTGGTACCATGTTCTGGCCCAATCCGGAGCGATCAGGATCGTTGATTACCCAAACTTCCTTAACCTCCTGATGACATGAGGAATGACTGGGACTGGCAGGAACACGTACAGAGGTTGACATTCCCAGTCCACCACGAACGTGTCACCTAGAGCTCCTCTTTGAGGACATTCACCAGTCCCTGCAGCAGAACAGGTCGCACTTCCTGATGACACTGGTTGCGAACAGATCCACTTGAGTGGTTCCCCAAAGGGCACAGATCTCTAGAAGGACTTCCTGAGCCAACTCCTACTCATGGGATATCGGGCTCTGCCTGGTCAGAGTGTGCACCGCTGTGTTTTCTTCTCTGGCCAGATGAACTGCCAGTAGAGCGATTCCTTCTCTTAGTTATGATATGGCATTTATAACACGCCTCTACACAAGTGTTTCAAGGCGCAATGAGGCAAGTGAGGGGAACATCGGGAGGACGGACAGCGATCCTACTAGGCCAGTTGTCATTCATATTGCACAAGTGCGTCGGAAGGGGGGGGGGGAGTAAAGTGCAGTACATGGCAAGATGAAAACGATAAGTAGCTGCCAGCATGTGGCAAGTGCATGAGTAAGTGCAGCCATCAGGTGTCAGGGCTGGGAGGGGGACTAAACGGATACAGAGACAGTCCGCAGGTGTGAAACACTGGCGAGGGGGAACTAGTCCCGAGATCAGATGGTGTCCAGGTAGCCAGTGCAGTTTCCGATTGCACTAGGAGGTCAGCAGAGGAGGGGAGGAGAAAAAGCAGAAGCAGAGAACGGTTTTGAGGAGATTCCGGAACCGGAGATGGTTCTCTTTGAGTTTAAGGGAGGCTGTTCCTGAGGGAGGCACCAGCCGAGGAAAGAGATCTACCACCAACTCGTTGCGTAAGCGACCTGACCCTGAGGGAGTTGGAGGTGGTTGACCGAAGTGCTCGAGAAGGGAGATATTTAGGAAGAGAGTTTAAGTTATGGAGGCCCCAGAATGCCTTGTGGATGATGCAGAGGGTTTTGAACTTAATCCTCGCAGCCACTGGGAGCCAGTGCAGAGATTGGAGTCCTGGAGAGATCCGATCCCTGGGCCTGAGGCCAATGACAAGTCTTGCAGTCCTGTTCTGGATAAGTTGCAGCAGTTGGAGAGTGGAAGCAGGCAGATCTACAAAGAGGATGTTGTAATAGTCCAGCCTAGAGAGAACCAGAGCTCTGGAAACAGTGAGCTTCTGGGGGAAGGGGAGGAAAGGAAGAATACTTCTAAGGAGGCACAGCTGGTAGTGTGTGTTAGGCCGAATCCTATGCAGTTCCCTTAGGGAGCACTACAGCAGATTAGGACTACAGGTATATGCAATAAATCCCCTTTGGTATCAGTCTGTACCACACAGATTTAGTTGCTAGCTGTGGCTGAGCAGCCAAACGTATCTCAAGAGAGAGATGAGCAGTATTCAGATTATCACAATAGGACCATAGCACTATGGGACAAGGAAACACTGACCAAAGCTTTGTATCAAATATATATATATATATATATATATTTTACACACTTAGTTTCACACACACATCACTATCATTAAAGCAAGTTCAAACAGTCACAAAGTATACACAACTCCCTATTTAAATTGTAAACAAGTTTGAGCAAGAGTGAAAACCGAGCAAAACGGCACAGTGTAAATCAAGCAGAAATGGCACTCTAACTATTTCTTCAGAGGGAGGGAAAGGTCACGTTATACAGGCTTGGACTCCTAAACACACCAGCAACACCTCCCAATTGAATTGTGAACAAGTTAGGCAAGGTAGTACTTTAGCATAAGCAATACTTAGGTAAAAACGAGCAAAATGGCACTTCAATATATAAAAGGGAAGTAAAAGGTGGTTATAAGAATTTAGGTGCACCAACACATTTTTTGATGAAAAGCAATCTAGAGAAGGCAGTTTTAACAGATTTAGCCAGAGTCAATGGGCCAGAGTCAGTGGTACAAGGCCAAGTGCCTAGGTTCAAACGGTTCTAGTAGCTGCAGTCAAGTCTTTGTTTAACGATTGAAAAGGCGGTTGCAGAAGGTAAAAAGACAATGTTGGATGATAGGGGCGGCCGGCCCAGAAGGTTAGTAAAGGATTTAAAACACCTTTAGCAGTACCCAGCGAAACGGGAGGCCTGGTGGAACAATGTACCTTAAAAGTGGAAGAGGCTCCTGCGGTGGTAGTGGTTCCTGCAGTTCGGGAGATCCAGCAGAGTAAGAGAGGCTCTCGTCGTGGATGAAGGTTCGAGTTACTGCACTGCCCAGGGATGACGCCAGCTGCGGTGCTGCCAAAACGGAATAAAAGGTACGCTCCTTTAAATCGCGGTCGTGGTGGACGGGTTCCTGGCTATCTGGTCTCCTAGTGCTTGGCACTGGCAATTCAACCAAGGCAGGTCCTGGAAGGCGATTGGCGAACTGGTTGGTCCCACCAGTTCAAGGGAAGAAGGCTCTTGCAGGTGAAGATATTCTCTTGTCTGGAAAAAAGTGCTGAGGATCTGCAGCAGGGCTTCACCGGTGGTTCAGTCATTGCAAATGTCTTTGGCTTCTCTCCTCTTCGGATTTCTAAGGGCCAGTGGCGACTTCTTTCTTCCAGTCCGCAGGTCCCTGCTTTTATGCAGAAAAAGCCCCATTCATACAGCCTAGCTGTCACTTGCACAGTGGGGTAGCTATCCTGGCGGGATAACCCCACAGCCTATTAGGGCAGAGTGCGACTTGGGTTGCTTCGGCAACCCTGTCCAGGGTGCCTATTCCACCCTCCCACACATCCTGTCTACCCCAGACTCACTGGTGCCTAAAGGAGGGCTTCTGTCCAGAAGCCCACCAAAAGGAGAAACAAAGGGCCGCGACCTCGACTTGGATTACAGAGAAAGACACGAGAAATAAATATTATTAAAGATCTGGCAATAAAACCCTACCGGAGTAAAGTTAATAATAAAATAATCCGGCGGTATGTTCAAGGCTGTCAGTAAAAGTGGTAGCCTCGAACAATGGGAAAATCCCATAGGAAAATATTTGCGGTCAAATATTTATGGTAGCAGCCACTGCCACCAACCAGAAACTTTGGAGAGGGGGACTGGACCGTACCCTCTCGAAAATGAACACCAGGGAAAAACTATTAACCCTTCCGAGTACCTCCATAGTAAGATGGTGTTTACTGGTTTTGGTCATAATTATTGACTAGTAAAGTCAATGGGGACTTCACATGCCCTGGGAGACAGTGGTCAGTCCCAGGGTATGGAGTATAGGTTTGGGGGTTACTGTGACACCCCTGTGTTAACACACATGTAAAAAGATGATGCCCATGGAGTGAGAAAAACTCCATAGCCCATAAGCACAAAAATAGCCTCAAACACATATCCCACATGTCTAAGATTGGGAAAAAAGTCTCACTCTTAGCAGGAGTAAAAAAAGAAACCCTTGAAATCCAGCAAAGCTGCTGGGGGGGACTCTATAGGTAAGGGAAATTAGCCTTAGAAGAGAATTCTCCCTAACAGTGCGACTTCTTAGAGACGTCAGAGATGTGAGGAGAGAAGGAGAGTGTGGAGTCGAAGATGACCCCAAGGTTCTTAGCCTTGTAGGTGGTAGCAGGAAGAGGGCCAAGAGAGGCTGGCCAGAGTGCTGCTGGGAAGGCGGGAGCTGGTGTTCCGATGAGGAGAAGATCAGTCTTACTGGCATTAAGGCAGCAGTCATTGGCGGGACACCACTCCTGGATAGCAGCAGAGCCTGAGATGAGAGAGGGAGGGAGAGGAGGCAGAGGGTAGCCTAAAAATGAGCTTTGTGTCATCAGCATAGCACTGAAAGTTGGGGCAGAGAGCGGCGATGTGGTGGGCGAGGAGTGCCAGGTATTGGTTGAACAGCCAGGGAGAGAGGTTAGACCCCTGGGGGACACCACAGGTACAGAAAAAGATAGCGGAGAGGAAGGACCCAAGTTGGACCTGGGAGGGTCGGTCAGAGAGGAAAGAAGTCAGCCAAGCCAGAGCCTGACCAGTGATACCCAGGTTATCATGGAGACAGTTGAGTAGGATGGCATGGTTGACTGTATCAAAGGCAGAAGAGAGATCAAGCAGGATTAAACGCAGGGGGTGTTAGTCAAGGTTGGAGAGCAGGTCTTCACGGATGTTCAGGAGAGCAGTGTCCGTGCTTCTGGCAGCTCTGAAGCCAGACTGATGGTCATGAAGACAACCAACAGATTTAGTGTGGCGATTAAGCTGGGAGATGGCCAGTTTCCCCAGGAGCCTGCCCAGGAAGGGAGTGATGGAGATTGGGTGATAGGTGGCTGGGCAGGAGGGGTCGGCAGAGGGTTTCTTAAGAAGAGGGTGCACAAGGCAGTGCTTCAGGGGGGATGCGAACACTCCAGTGGCAAAGGACTGATTGCAGAAATCAGCCAGGGCAAGAGCCAGCTAGTCGATGTGGTCCCTGATATTTTTGGAGGAACAGAGGTGAACCGGTTTCGACGAGACTTTCATAGATCAGACTTGTCTAGAAACCTTGTCTGCAGAGAAAAGGGGAAAGGCAGAGAAGGAGGGAGGGGAGGTGGCTACAGAAGGGCCAGAAGAAGAGCAGGGAGTAGGGGGAAGGAGGGGATAGGAGGAGAGTGAGGACAGGATGTCCTGAGTTTTAGAGATGAAGTTAGAAGCCTGTGCCGTGCAGAGGGTTTTGGAAGGGACGAGAGAGGTAGAGACTGCGGCAGGATTGGCCAATTCGTTGCACATTTTAAAGCGTTCAGCCGAGTTGTTAGGTGCCGCAGATACACGGGCTTGGATATGAGCTCTCTTCTTGGTGAGGGCAGAGAGCCGGTATTGCCTTTCGAACTGGCGGCAGGCCAGTTTGTCAGAGGATGTACATGAAGCATGCCATTTCCTCTCTGCCACCCTGCACTTGCGTTTTAGGGTGACAAGGTCTGAGTCATACCAGGAGTTACACGTGGCTTTTGCCTTCAGGCAGATTCTCATGACCGAGGCAAGGATATCAAGAGTATCAGATATAGCAGAGTGGAGGATGGAGAGGGCTGTGTCAGCCAAAGGTGGGTGGCTGTAATGGAGGTGGCTTGGCCTGAGGGGTAGAGAGGGTGAGATGGGAGGAAAGGAGAAAGGGATCACTCCAGGAGAGAGGAGTGGTCAGAGGGAGAGAAAGGGGAAGGTCTGAGGAGATCAGAACATCCAGCGTGTGCCCTGCAGTGTGTGTCGGGTCAGAGGGTAGAATAGTGAGTGTGAGACTCGCAGAGGACGCTGAAGAGTCCAGAGGGAGGACAGGTAGCATCCAGGTGGATGTTGAAGTCTCTAAGACCAAGAAGGAAGAGTTGAGTGGTTGAGGCCAGGAGTGAGGAGGAGAGGTCAGCTCACTCTGAGAGGAATGAGGAGATCTGACCAGGTGGCACATAGATAGCAGCCACCTTAAGGGAATGGCTAGGTAAGAGAGAGAGCACCTGCAGACAAGGCATTCAAAAGAGGAGTAGGCCTGCGTAGGAGTGACAGATGCAGGAATCCACTCTGGGAAGGTCTGGGCTCCCGCCCACCAGAGCGGTAGGACCTGGGTGCGGAGTGGATCTTGTAGCCGTCAGGTAGGAGTGTGTCAAAGCAGGTGACAGAGCTGGCTGTGAACTATGTTTCGGTGAGACTGAGGACTTTGAGGTCAAGTTCTTCCAGAAAGTGGCAGATATCAGAGGAGTGTTTGACAGCAGAAGCAGAGCTGCATTGCCTCTCTGCACAGAAGCAGTGACCCTACACCCTCTCTCTTGTTGAGGTAGTACATGGCCACTGTATTGTCCATCATAATTGGGAAATATTTCCCCCGCACGGAGGGCAAGAAGACCATCAGTGCACGTCGGATTGCCCTCAGCTCTAAAAGGTTGATGTGAAGTTTGGACTCTGACAGAGACCAGTGACTGCTGATTGAAAGTTCTTTCATGTGGGCTTCCCATCCCTTAAGGGAGGCGTCCCTCACAATTGTCATCTCCGCCCATGGTTGTCAAAAGGGTTCGGTCATATTCTCTCGGAAGGCCCACCACGGGAGATCCTTGGTGACCTCATTCGGGACCTAGAGTAAGTACGTCATTCTGCGGGATAATTGAGACCACTGGGATCTGATAGCCCACTGATGGGATCTCATTCTCACTGGCTTATGGCACCTGAAAAATGCTGGATGCCATGAGGCCGAGCAACCATAGAAAGTCAAAGTCCGGAATATGTTGGGCACTCTGAAATTTTTTGAGCATCCGTGAGAGATGTTCAGCCCTCAATTCAGGCGGCAAGGCTTTTCCCAGAGGATGAATCAAGGACTACTCCAATAAATTGAAGCTTCTGTGATGGTGTCAAGTGGAACTTCTTGCAGTTAAGGGAGAAGCCCAGCTTGTGGAGAAAGTGGCAAGTGCGACTGAGGTGACTCTGAGCCTGTTTCGGAGAACAAGCTCTGATCAACCAGTTGTCCAGGTATGGGTAGATGTAAATCCCCTCCCTCCTTAGACCTGCTGCCACCACCACCACCATAATATTGGTGAAGACCCTTGTGGCAGAGGGCAGCCCGAATGGCAGAACTCGAAACTGATGATAACCACCAACTGCAAACCTCAGGTACTTTCAGTGTTTCAGATGAATAGGCACATGAAAGCAAGCACCATGAAGGTCCAATGACACCAACCAATACTTTTTTCGAAGGGCCTGAAGGATTTACAAAAGAGTAACCATCTTTAACCTGTCATTCCTGAGGAACTTGTTCAAGCGTCTCAAGTCCAAGATGGGTTGCACTCTTCTGTCATTCTTGGGGATTGGGAAACTGATAGTGGCCTCTCTGGAGGAGGAGCAGGGCAACCTGAAGGTTTTGTAAAAAAGGGCAGGCAGTGGCCGTGGGCCACTCTCTGCAGCACCGAAGCATTTGAGGTTATGCCCCGCCAACTCGCCAGATGCTGAGACAGCCTGCCCCCACCACAGTCTTTTGTGGAAAGTAATCGAAGGGGTTGCAGCTGAGGGCAAGGCAGTTGAGGCTGAGAGGGAAGTGCTTCCTTCTCTACCCCTGGACCAATGCAGGATCCTCCTATGGGCCCCTCCGAGAGTATTTAGACCCTTCCTCTTAAACGGATGAATAAAAGTAAAATGGAATCCCTCTCCATGCATGTTTGGAGGCCTTCTCGAACCTTCCAAGATGGCTGCCACCGTGCTTCAGTGTATACCAGGCTCCCAGGCTGCCCTGGGCCTGCAGCACCATGTTTGGCTGATGGACAAGCTTGAAGCAGCCTACCACCTGCGCCGGCAGGCGAAGCCGCCCCCCTCAAAAGGCCAACACAAAGGCCTCTAGCAGCAGTCTCCGCTGGTCTTAGCCGTGTCGAGCAGCAAGTATAGCTTTGCGCTCATAAGGTATAGAACCCCTCCCAGCCCACATGATTCAATGGACTCAAGGACATGTGCCAAATATACTATAGAAATACTATGAACTATATGCTAAATGACAGTGGTATGACTATTGGAAAACGTTAGCCTATCTTGTCATCCATTGATCATACTGCCACCCCCCATCACTTTCACTCACTTCTGATTTTTGTGCTTCTAAGGGCTCACCTAATGCACAAGTATCAACCATTAAGACAAACCAGCCAATCACACCTATTCAAACTCAGGCTAGCATGTGCGGTTCTAATACTAGCACAAATACTATTCGTTTAGCTAACCGCATTGCTGCACTTCACGGTATGACTGCAAATAACACTGTAAATGTTGTCAATATGTGCGCATTTCCTGTCACGCATTGATCCCTCTGCCTCCACCCAGCACCTTCCTGCAACCAGCTACAGCCAGTGCACCGCAACCACGATTGCATTGACAACATTCTCCATGTTAGCCAGCATAGCCACACAAGTGCTGGCAAAAGCCAATGAATACAGCCCTAATGCTAGTCTCAACGTCACCAGCCTGGCAAAGAGTAACATCAGCAGCATTACAGACCAAAACCTACAAGCAAGCACTGCCCTCCCAACCCCCCCAACCACCTCCTCTCATTGCCCACTGTGCAGGTGTGTCCCTCGCCAAAAAACAGCTCTGCACAAGAAGACCTAAAGAATCAGCTTGACGAGATTAGGGAAGGAGAACACTCTTCCTGGCTCCTCCTCCTAGACCTATCTGCAGCATTCAACTTGGTTAACCACCAAATCTTCTGCCACCACCTCACCACTTACGCACATTTTTCCCCACATGCCACTGCCTGGATTGCTTCCTTCTTGGAAGGTAGGGTCACGAGGGTCTTCTCAGAGATTGCAAACGCCTTAACCTCTCCCACCACCTGTGGTGTACCTCAAGGGTCTTGCATCGCCCCAACCCTCTACAACATCTTTACAAGGCAACTTTTTAACATCCTTGACTCTCTCTGCATAGCTTACACCAACTATGCCCAGGACACTAAAATCTTTATCGCTCTCTCAGGCAATTACACAGATGACTCTGCCACCCTCAACATCTACTCTAATATACAGGTATGGATGGCAGATAACCATTTTTGTCTCAACAGCAACAAGACGGAAATCTTAATTGTCGTTTTACCAAATTCCCTGAAATGTCTTCATAATCAATACACTGCCCTCCAGAACGACAATTGCCTAATTCCCTTCTCAACCTCTGTAAAGATTCTGAGTTTACCTTAATGCCTCACTCACCATCTCCAGAAAAGTAAGCGCCATTGCCTCTTCAGCAGCATACGCCACCAAGGTCCTCAATGCAGCCAGACCCTTCCTCAGCAAAAAAGAACTGCCTTACATTTGCCCGTGCCATTGTTGGCTCTAAGATCAACTACTGTTCTCCAGCATGGGGTCTGGCATGGATTCACATGATCATGAATATTCCCCGTTGTCAGGCTGGGAATCCTCGGTAAAGAAAAAACCAGTATCAGTTTCGTTTCTGATCTGTCTTTCGTAGTAGTAACCAATCACTGATCTCTGTGTCATACTGACCACAGCCAATGACTGCCCTCTACCTAAGCCCCGCCTCTGGCAGCCATCTTCAGATTTTTACTGCACGTTCAAGTGTTGGGATCCTCGTGCTATTGCTCTCGAGCGTTAGTGCTATTTTTTCACGTTGTTTCTCAAAAACTTCGGTTTTTCGGTCAAAAAGAGCCTCAAGCTCCACCGTTTCTTCATCCGATCAACAGGGACCCGTGTCGGATTCGTCTACGCCCCTCAAGGGTGAAGATTTCGTTGAGCCACGCTTTTGGAGGACTCCAGAAGTTTCTCAGGCCCATCTCGGACATGGCCCAGGAGAAAGGAAGCTCGACGCCGGAAAGCTGTTCAGTGTCTGCCCTGGATGCCAGCTTCAGAATGTCTTTAAGGAGGACGAACACTCCTTTTGTCTTTACTGCCTACATGAGGACAAGATGCACGTGGAGAAGGACTGTGCGTTTTGCGGCAATATGTCAGAGCGAGAAAGAAGAAGAAGAAGAAGAAGAAGAAGAAGAAGACCACCTCGGGGCTCAGAGTCTCCCTGCCACCGCGGAGGGAGTCCTCTTTTATGCCCATCGACAGGACCCCCGTGAAACCTCCAACGGAAAAGAAAAAGGGGGGGCAGGAGGTCGTCATGGATTCGGCCTCTACCTCTGAGGAAGAGCTGATCAAGGTCTTAAGCCACGGCATTGGTATGGAAGAAGACCAGCCCGTCGGGAGGGATCCCAACGTAGGAGACGACAATAACATCTAGGGTGCCGACGGGGCCCCTGACCGCCCGTCGGACTCCCCTGAACCAGCGCCGCAAGACAACTCGGCGGCCATTTTGTTGGCTATACAGTCCTTATGCTCGGAGATGAGGACGAGGCTGCCGTTACCACCAGCGGAGGAACCGGAGCCAGGCCCTTCTGGGAGCCCTCCCCCTAAGAGAAGAAGGATTCATCCTCCACCTCCTTTTCAGCCATCGCGCCCTGTTCAGCCCTCCTCCCCGTCCACGACTCGTGGGGATGATACGGGGACTGACACAGCCGCAACGGGTACGGACGATGAGGTTTACGACGAGGATCTGCCGTCGTCACCTCCCACCCGGGCTTCCCTGCCCGACAAGATTGGATCGTTTCACTTCATGATCGCCAGGGCATCCGAGCTCTTCCAGCTCTGCCCGGAAGAGAAGAAGGAAGGTTTCCTTTATCAACGGCGCGAGGCCAAGAGGAAGACGGTCCTCTCCGTGCCTCTACTGGACGATATTTGGGATGAGGGCCTCGCCCTCCTCAAGAACCCATCCACGACACCGGCTAGAAGGGATCAGTACGAGAAGAAGTACCGGGTCCCGGACGCGGCCCCCTTGTGCCTCCGGGCACAGCCGACCCCGGACTCCGTCGTCTCTGCGGCGGCCAGGAAGAAAGCAGGGGGGGGGGGGGTGCGGCCTCTACGTCGACTTCCCCGCCAGACGGCGAGGGAAAGAAATTGGATACGATGGGACGCAGGGTCATCTCGTCTGCAGCGACGACGATTAAGGCGGTCAACGCCTTGGCTATCGTAGCTCGCTACGACAGGGAGCTGTGGTACAAACTGGCCCCCCTGCTGGACTTCCTACCGGACGACAAGAGGGCGGATGCCCTAGAGATCTTGCAGGAAGGAGAGGTGGCGTCGGACCACGCCATTACGATCGCGACGGACATCGCTGACACTGGATTTCGCCAGTTGGGCAACGGCGTGTGCCTTAGGCGGCGTGGATGGCTCAAGGCTACTGACTTCCGTCAAGACGTGCAGACCAGAGTCTTGGACATGCCATTCGATGGAAACAACCTGTTTGGGAAAGCAGTGGACGATTCCCTTCAAGCCATCAAAGCAGACACGGAGACGGCCCGGACTCTTGGGGTTCTCCAACAACGGCAGCCGCCCTTTCAGAGGGGCGGAGGCAAACAGGGTGCCTCCAAAGGTTCCGGCGGCGGATTTTCCACCTACCGTCAAGCGGCCCGTTCGTCGACGCAGGAAGCTTACAGGGGACAAGGCAAGTCAGGCGGACCCCGCCGTCGTCGCCAAGGAGGTCAAGGCGACAAAGCCTCGTCGAAGCAGGACTGAACCGGCCGTGGGGTCAGGCCCCCACCGAAGCACCCCGGATGGAGGCCGGCTGGCGAGCTTCGTCAGCGTGTGGGAGTCCATCTCCACCGACTGTTGGGTGCTGGACGCCCTAGCCCAGGGTCACGCGCTCGAGTTTCAAAAAAGGTGCCCGCGCGTCCCCCCTGTGGCCAGGAAAGAACATCACGTCCCTCAACTTCTCTTGGAGGTAAAGGCGATGCTCAGGAAGGGCGCCATCGAGCTCGTCCCAAAGAGGCTTCGGGGCTCCGGAGTTTACTCAAGATACTTCCTCGTGAAGAAGACAACGGGAGGATGGCGTCCCATCCTGGACCTACGACAACTGAACCAATTCATCAAGGCACAGAAGTTCCGGATGGTCACCCTCCAACACGTCCTGGGTCAGCTGAAGGAGGGCGATTTCCTGTCATCGTTGGATTTGGAGGATGCCTACTTCCATATTCCCATCCTAAAGGGACACCGAAAGTTTCTCAGGTTCGTGGTCCAAGGGCGTCACTATCAGTTCAGAGCCCTTCCCTTCGGACTAAGGTCGGCACCCAGGGTGTTCACCAAGTGCCTCGCACCGGTGGCAGTGCAGCTGCGCGGAGAGGGGATCCACGTCTACCCCCTACCTGGACGACTGGCTCATCCGAGCCAAGACGAGGGAGCTCGCCGTGGAGCACACGGACCTGGGATTCTCCATAAACTACGCCAAGTCCCACCTGGTGCCCGTGCAAGAAGCACTGTTTCTGGGAGCGAAGCTCGACACAGTGTCGCTTCTGGCCTCTCCATCGGAGGAAAGGACGAGGGCCATTCTGGGCAAGGTGCAGCGGATGCTGGTTGCGGACGCGGCCAGAGGATCACACTCGACGAGAGTTTCCGACGAGCGATCCGGTGGTGGGGCACCCGCGCACATCTGACGGCGGGCATGGACTTCCAGACCCCCGGCCACCAGGTGACAGTGACCACGGATGCCTCCCTGGAAGGGTGGGGAGCGCACACCGAAA
The DNA here is from genome assembly GCF_040938575.1 of Ambystoma mexicanum. Lineage (NCBI taxonomy): Eukaryota > Metazoa > Chordata > Amphibia > Caudata > Ambystomatidae > Ambystoma > Ambystoma mexicanum. The sequence continues at coordinate 491,984,081 of NC_090936.1, read as the reverse complement.
ATCTGCACGCTAGAGGCTTTTGGCTCCCGACGGAGAAGTCCCTCCATATCAACGTCCTGGAGCTCCGTGCAGTGTTTTGGGCCCTCAGGTCCTTCCTTCCGTCCTTCAAGGGCAAGGTGGTGAGGATCTTCACCGACAACACCACCACCATGTTCTACATCAGGAAACAGGGCGGAACCAGGTCCCCAGCCCTGTCCAGGTAGGTGCAGGATATGTGGCATTGGGCCATCACCCAAAGGATGTTTCTGGTGCCGTTTCATCTGGCAGGGATAAAAAAACACCATCGCTGACTCACTCAGCAGGGAGCTGCGCTCGTGCCACAAGTGGGAACTACGACAGGATCTAGTGGACCGCCTCTTCCGACGGTGGGGCACACCCCAGATCGATCTGTTCGCGACGGCGACGAACTCCAAGTGCCGGAGGTTCGCCAGCAGGTTTCCCCAGCCGAGGAGCATGGGTGATGCTTTCTCGTTCCCCTGGGAGGGCCTGTTTCTAAACGCGTTCCCTCCATTGCCATTGCTGATCCGGCTCATCAACCAGCTCAAGAGGTCACGGTGCAGGATGATCCTCGTCGCACCTGCGTGGCCGAGGCAGATATGGTTCCCGGACCTTCTGGACTTGTCAGCGTCCCCCTCAATCAAGCTGCCTGGTGGACGCGTATCTGCTATCCAGGGAAGGAGGCGCCATCCTCCATCACGACCCGAAGTCGCTGAGCTTGCAGGCCTGGCTCCTGCAGCGTTAGAGTTTGGAGGATACGACATACCGGCCAACTGCAGAGAGGTTCTTGCAAAGGCCAGGGCGTCCTCAACTCTTAAATGCTACGGACACAAATGGAAGAGGTTCTCTGTCTGGTGCCACGCACAGAAGATTAACCCTCTGCGGATTACGGCTCCCCAAGTACTGCCGTACCTACTGACGCTGGCCAAAGCTGGACTGGCGCACGCGTCCATCAAGATTCATCTTGCTGCGATCTCCCGATACACCAGAACCACAGGGCGGACATCTTTGTGGTCTCATCGTCTGGTGAAAGAGTTCATGAAGGACTGTTCTGATCGTTCCCACCAGTGAAGGCTCCCGCCCCGGCGTGGGAGCTCAACGTGGTGCTGACCAAGCTCATGGGACCTCCGTTCGAGCCTCTGCACTCAGCTCCGTTGAAGTTCTTGTCGTGGAAAACAGCGTTTCTTGTGGCCATCACCTCCGCACGACGGGTGGGAGAGATCCAGGCCCTTTCCTGCAAGGCCCCGTACTTGACTTTTCACGACACGAGGGTAGTGCTCAGGACTCACCCCTCCTTCATGCCCAAGGTGCCGTCGGACTTCCACCTCAACGAACCCTTGGTGTTGCCTGTTTTCTTCCCGTCGCCTTCGTCGCCGGCTGAAAGGACTTTGCACTCGCTGGATGTGGCTAGAGCGCTGAAGTTCTACGTGGACCGCACAAAGGGTTTTCGCAAGACGTCACAACTCTTTGTGAACTTTGGACCTGTCAATCAGGGGAAGGCTCTCTCGAAGGCTTCCATTTCCAGATGGCTCTCCGGCTGTATCATGTACTGTCATCGGTTGGCAAACCGACCCCTGCCTGGCCGTCCGAGAGCCCATTCCACCAGAGCGATCGCAGCTACCACGGCGTTCCTATCTGGTGTGCCCTTGCTGGACATCTGCAGGGCTGCTACGTGGAGGTCGACGCACACCTTCACGAAATTCTACTGCGTCGACCGGGATTCCAGGGAGGAGTCCAGGGTCGGCCAAGCAGCGCTGCGCAACCTGTTCGCCTAAGGTGAGCCTGGTGAGGAGGTAAGATTTGCTTAATGTTGAGTTTGATGTGATGCTTAATGTTGAGCCTTTGCCACCTCCCGTGGTTGTGCATGTGTGTACTGCTATGTATTCTTTATTCATGAGCATGTGAATCCATGCCAGACCCCATGCTGGAGAAGGAACAAGTTACTTACCTGTAATTGTTGTTCTCCAGCATGGGTCTGGCATGGATTCACATGCGAACCCTCCTGCCTACCCCTCTGCGGCTCTTCACTTGGTCATACTGCCACTTCACGTGCTACCAAATCTGAAGATGGTTGCCAGAGGCGGGGCTTAGGTAGAGGGCAGTCATTGGCTGTGGTCAGTTTGACGCAGAGATCAGTGATTGGTTACTACTACGAAAGACAGATCAGAAACGAAACTGATACTGGTTTTTTCTTTACCGAGTATTCCCAGCCTGACGACGGGGAATATTCATGAGCATGTGAATCCATGCCAGACCCATGCTGGAGAACAACAGTTACAGTTAAGTAACTTGTTCCTAATGTCTTATTCACAGGCACCTCCTCTGGAAATATCCAGAAACTACAAGTCCTACAAAACAATGCCTTGGGAGCAGCACTCCATATCCTGAAAAGAGAACACATCTCTAAAGCTAGACAAGAAGCACATTGGCTCACCATTCAGTAGTGCGTCACATTTAAAACACTTTCCATTACCCACCAGTGCCTCTCCAATACAGTCCACCCTTACCTCACCCCTTACCTTCTCCATTTCTACCCAATCAGGAGCCGGAAGGCAAATAGCCGGCCAATGCTTCAAAGGTCCACTTTCTAAGGAGCCTGTTGGTGACTGTCCGGGCTTGGAGAGCCATAGAAAACTCTAATCTAACTATGCTGCATCCCCCGGACTAATTCCTGGACTGCTCCCCTGTCTCTGGATCAAAGGCAGCCTACAATCTCTGCAGTAATGATGGTGAGTTTGGCTGTTCTACCATTTCTAACTCTCCTGAGGCATTGCCAGTGCTGTACTCTCAATTCATTATCTAAACTAACCTCATTCCTTTTTACTACATTTACTTCTTTCATATATGTACATCAGTGCTTCTGTTTCCCTGTGCACCATCTGTATTCAGTGTTAGCAGCATTTTAAAATAGTTTTGTTTTGGGGTGTGCTGCTTATTTCAATTTGGGTGCTTTTGTTTCCCTGTGCTTCATCTTATCCTCTCTCACGCAACCTCCTAAGCGTCCTAGTGAGTTAGCCAGAACTGTGCAGTACTCTCACTCGTTGACTTAAATCTGTGCCTTCCTATCGCTCTCTCTCTCCTATATTCTCTAACTGCTACACTTTATCCTATCCCCATCCCTCTCAAAGTGCAGCAATACAAAGCACACAAAAAATATCCTGAGTGCAAATCTGAGACTTCCTGTTGCAGACATCGGTCAGTGCTTCTTCTAGAGAGGTTTTCACTGATATCCTTTTCTCTGTCCCCTTCCCTGATCACTGGACTCCCCATCTCATCTCCACTCGCTCTCCCTCCTTACATTCATCTATTAATGGTGGAACCAAGTGGGAAGTCCTCTTGGCGGGCTTCGCATCCTCTCATTGCTGCGTTAATATCTATCACACCAGCACCATCCTGGTTTGGGGCCCACAACCCAACCTCCTACTCTTTGACCACATCCTGCCTTCTCTCATTAACTTCCTTCCCTCGTCTGAATCTCCCCCTTCTACTCCCTTTTTTCTTCCTCTGAATGGTGTACCATGCCCCTGTACCCCACCTCAGAAAACCTTCAAAAGCACTGATCACCTCGGCCTGGCGACTCTTAACGCCCTCTCAGCCAACAAACACTCCTCTGACACCTGTCTCCTTCTTGGAGATTTTGACATTCTCGCGCTTACTGAGACTTAGTTCAATGGCAGCTCAGTCACTGCCTTTGACGCCCTTCTCTCACTCATGGATTCAAGATCATCTCCAACCATCGACCTCACCGCACTGGCGGGGGGGCTGACTTAATGTTCCCTGAGTGGGTGCCTGCCTCCGTCTTACCTACCCAGACCTATTCCTCTTTTGAAAGCATGGTCTGCAGATTGGTCTCCTCTCCCACCTCCACCCTCACCATTGCTTCTATCTACCGTCCTCCAGGTGCCGTCTCCCTATTCCTCTCTAAATGGGCTGACTTCTGCCCTTCTTTCCTTGCTTCCACTTCTAACCTTCTCCTCCTGGGTGACTTCAACATTCAATTGGACTCTGCTGGCTCCTCGGCCACTCTATTCAATGATCTCTGCTTCTCGCTTTCCCTCTCCATTCTCCCTTCTGGGCCAATCTACACAGCTGTACACACTCTGGATGTCCTCATACACTCAGACCTCTACCCCCCTCCATTAGTCACCCCTCTATCCTTGTCCGACCACTCTCTCCTCTCACCTAGGTCCCATTGGCCCCCTTACCACCCCCCCAAAAAGTCACACCAACCTCGTTCACTGACACCTGCCTGATGAAACGAGTGACAGCAACTGCCTTTGCCTCCACCTACCCTACCCCCTCACGCTCCCACCTCGAACTCTACCTCTGACTCTGCCTTCAGCAACCTACACCTGTCCATCACCAACACCCTTGACATTCTTGCCTTCAGTCATGAGGCTTCGTCTGAAACCTGCCTCAGAGCGTAACACTAGGTACGACTCTGAACTTGCAGACCTGAAACGAAATTGCAGGGCAGCAGAATGGATGTGGCTAACCTCAGGCTCATCGGCTGACAAACTGACCTGCCGCCTGCTCCAAAGGCAATACAGACTCGCCATCCGTGCAAAGAAAAGCGCCCACATTCAGGCACGGGTCTCACTCGGCTGAAATTTTCAAAATCTGCAGGGAACTGGTCAACCTCTCTGCAGTCTCCTCCTCCTCTTTTACAGGCCCTCTGCAATGCATTGGCCTCACACTTTGCCACCAAAACACAGGACATGCTGACCTCCTTTTCTACACTTCCCCACATCACATTCCACACCACCCCCTTCCTCCTTTCCTTCTTTCTCACCCGTCGCTCCCGAGGAAGTTACCAGAGTTGTCTGCTCCATGAAGGTCTCTTCTAAATAGGTCTCCCCTTGCTCATCCAGGACCATCAAGGATAACATTGGCTCTCTTGACCCTGCTCTCACTGAGTTCTGCAATCACTTTTCCCACAGGATCTTTCTTCACTCCCCTAAAGCACTCCCTTGTGCGCCCACTCCTGAAAAATCCTTGCTCTGACCCCACCTGCCCTGCCAACTATCACCCTGTTTCCATCACCCCCTTCCCTGGAAAGCTTCTGAAGAAGCTGGCCTTGTCCCAACTTAACTCTCACACTGAACTTGTTGGTGGCCTACATGAACATCACTCTGGGTTCCAAGCATCCATAGGCACGGAAACTTCTCTTCTGAACACCTATGAAGAACTGCTCACCTCTCTTGACTCCAACTCCCCAGCTGTCCTTATCCTTCTTGATCTCTCCTCTGCATTTGACACAGTTAACCATTCCATCTTCATACAAAGGCTCCCCGATATACTTGGTATCCTGGAGCGGGCACTGGACTGGCTGTCCTCTTTCCTCACTATCCGCTCTTCCCAAGTCATCCTGGGCCCATTCTCCTCTCCTACTTCCATCTCTGCCTGTGGCATCCCCCAGGGTTCTATTCTGTTCCCCTGGCTCTTTAACATCTACCTTGCTCTCCTTGCACTCCTCATCTCCTCCAACTTTCAGTGTTACGCAGACGAGACACAGCTCTTCTTCAGACTCCCTCCTGACCCTCTTGCACCCTCCATCATCCCTGACTGCCTTTCTGCCATCCAGTCCTGGTGCGCGTCCAATGATCTCTGCTTCCATACCTGTAAAATTGAGATACTTCCCATTGGGACCCCTGCTCCCTCTTCCTTCCCTTCACTCTGGCCTTCCGGCTTGGGTTCTCCTACTGCTCCTTCAACTGAAGCCAGAAACCTTGGCATCGTCTTCGACTCCTCGCTCTCCTTCCTCCCTCACACTCAGGATATTTCCAAGAAGTCAAACTACCAGCACTTCCCTTTCAAAGGAATTCTACCTTTTCTCACTTTCCCGCAGAGTCTCAATGTGATCCAAGCCCTAGTTCTCTCTAGACTTGACTACTGTAATAGCCTTCGCCTGAATCTTCCTTCCTCCACTCTGTGACAACCCCCCCCCCCAGCTTATCCAGAATAGAGCAGCAAGTCTTATTCTTGGCCTTAATCCTAGGGACTGCATCTCACGGCTCTAAAAAGTCTTCACTGGCTCCCGGTTGCTGCACAGATTAAATTCAAATCCCTCTGCATCATCCACAACGCTGTGTGACCCTGGGGACCACACAATCTTCAACACTGTCTGACAAAATACTCTTCCACTAGACCTCTTCGCTCCTCTGGCACCAACTCTGTGTGTAAAGCATCTTGCTAAAAAGAGGTCAGGGGGTAGCTCACTTTCCTCTGCGGACTCCCTCCTTTTGGAATAACCTCCCCCTCTGCCTTGAGCAGGACCTTCTCAAATTCCTGAAGCTCCTTAAGACTTTCCTCTTTTCTTCCTCCTTCCCACCTTCTCTCCTCTGCTAGTCTTACAGTTGCTGAATCAGTGTATGCATCTTACGCATTTTCGGGGCCTTGACCTCCCTCACCAATTACTCCCAGCTCCTGTCTATCCACAGCACTTTGCATCTGCCCACCCTCTGCTTTGGAGACTCGCACTTAAACCTCTCGTGGCTCGTGCCGTGTAACATTCAACATTCCTAGCACTTTGTCCATGGCTCTCCCATGAGATTGGACCCCCCTACACCTATCCCTTCTTGCCTTCTGCACTTGCACGTTCTGATTTACTCACAAGGCATAGTGGTGTACCCTACCTCCCTTGCGGGCGCTTTGAAACAGTATATTCCTATTGTATAAGTGCCTAACGCGCAAATAATAAATACAGATATGGCCCAAAACGGTTACTTAGAAAGATTCATTGGAATACCAGTGGCTGTCATGTCAGTCACCCCAGAAACAAAAAGGGTTGTTTTTAAAACCATATTTGACCAGGTAGCCATAGGGCCTATAAGGGATGTCGTGTCAGAAAAAAGATAGTGGCAGGCGGACTTGAGTAGAATTCCCCTGTGCCACAAATTAGACTAAAAAAAATGGAAGCTAGCAAACTGTTTATAGGTCCCAGAAAGTAAGGGAGCCTGAACCCCAAAAAATGAAGTTCTGCCCCAGCAGTGACCATTTCAAGCAGGCTACCATGACACTGTGATGAGGACAAGGGTCTTGTACAGGATTCAGGGGGTTCCCAAAAGGAGGAATGGCTGCAGGAGTTTGGGCCAAGATGTCCCACGAAAGAGCAAGATGAGAGCTACTGTGTCGCCTCAGTTCTGTTCCAACCAGGCAGGTAGGTCCCTCTACCTCTGGTTCCATGGTTACCACAGGTCCACAAAGATGTTGGGGGTTCACCAGGAGGCTGCATGCATTGTCCAGCGATTCCTGCTGAAAGGAATACTAGGAAGGGCTAGAAGCTAGATTACACATCCTAGAGAAGAGGATTTCTCAGAGCTCATACTTGGAAGTCAACCTGCTAAGTTTGAACAGTCTAACCACAGTCTTACGAGTAGCTGACAGAAAGGCTTAAGCTAAGATCAAGTACAGTTAACAAACACAAAGTATTATTAAGCAATAGATCGTCGACAGATGAAAGCATAATCAATATACTCTTTAACAGCACAGATATATTGAGTGAAGAGACCACTACAATTGGGACACTTACCACTCTCTAAATGTATGGACAGTTATTCTGTTACAAGGTGTAAGTGGGGGAAAAAACGATTTTAGAGTAGATCAGCTTTCTAAAATTAGATGTACATCAGCATTTAGAAAATAACTTTAAGCAGTCCAACTGTATCCTAGGAACCAATCCGAGAGAGCTCAGGGTAAGTAACAAGTTGTGGAAATTTGCGGGGATTTTAAGATTAATTACCAAGGTTTTCCCATACTATTCAATGGGATGCTATTGAATAGTGACATGTGGTTGTATAGTGACAATTAGTAAGACAGTGCTCACAGGTTTTCTGTGAAGGGAAAGGGCAACTACGAATCCTAGGTTTCTAGGGGGCGGTCCTATATGGTATTTTTTTTTTATTTTTTTTTATTTGCATTTGGTTCAAAATACATAAAACATTTCATGTAGAACCTTTACAAAATTTAAAATCTTACAGATAATCATTAAATCAATCATTGCAACTACAAAAATAGCTCTAATTCATTCTCAATATGCTTACAAAAACTTGCCAACTCGTATATTAAGAATTTATGTAATCCCTGCATCATTCTGGACCACAAAACTTCAAGGCAGTCCTCAAATTCAATCTTCACGAATTTCATCAATTTAAGTGTCCTTATGTTCTTAAAATGAGGACAATACAGTATAAGGTGTTTCAATGTTTCATAGGATTCATTACATTCAACAAATCGACATCCCACACAATTATTTGATTTATTCATTTCCCAGTTCTTAGTTCTTTCTCTTGTGTGGTATAGGTTCAGTCTAAAGCGAATATATACCTTTCGGATATTTTCACAAGGAAATAACAAGACATGATCGTATCGTGGAATGCGCTGTTTAACATATAGACCATATTCTTTATATAGCCCATAGGTCTTAATTAAATCAATTGTTATACACCAATCCATTTCAAAGAGTTTTTTCTTAGCAAAACCAGGACGATATTGTATATCCTCAACAGTTATATTTACATTGTCTAAGATTTGTTGCATTTTCAATTGATAGTTAAAAAAAGATTTAGAAGTTTGAGAACCCAACATTTTGTTCAAGTCCATATACAGTGAATTTGTTGGAGGATAATGAATCTTAACGTAATTGGACAACTGTCTCCATTTCCAGCGAGTTGAGAGTGAAACCAGCCCCAATTCATGTCGAATAATGGCATTTGGAACCGACATTGGTAGAAACATTGCAGATTTCAAAAGAGAGCCCTGTAAACTATCAAGCGTGATTGTCATATCACATAGACAAATATCTAATGTATACAATATGACACTTTCAATTTTCAATGTAATAAAATCTATTAGCGGGATTAAAGAGAATTTGCAATATTTGATAAAGATCCTTTTCATTTGAGATAATAGTGGGCGAGTTTTATTTTTAATAATAGTAGACCAAGAGTTAATGGAATTGAGGGCTGATAAATAATACCCTAGATAGATGGCATTATTCACACAATGGATTTGTGTATGTAATATTTGCCATCTAACATTGCCTCTTTTTGATTTAACTCCAAAGGTCATAATGGCAGTTTTCGCTGAGTTGGGTGTCAAGTTATGTGCTTTTGCGAAAGTCTCAAATAATGAGAGTTTAGTTTGAAGCCCTACCGGGGTAGGGTCAAACAAAATAATATCGTCAGCAAATGCAATCCATTTCAACTGAATACTCCCCACTTTGACAGAAAACAAATTCCCATTTTCCCAGTTCTCACCCAGGTCAGATAGGTATAAGTTAATCAGGGTAGCCGCGAGGTTACAACCCTGTTTCAAACCAATTGTTGTGCATATAGGAGCAGTAGTGCCACCTTCTGGTGAAATTCTTATTCTGTAAGATGTATTCTTGTGCAACTTAATGATCCAATACATCAGCACAGTTGGAATCCCTATCTTCGTCATTTTCTTCCACAATAAATTGCGGATAACCGTGTCGAAAGCTGAGCTCCTATCGATCATTGCTATATAGACAGGATTAGAATTCTTTTCTTTTGCTCCAGCAATAACATGCGACATAATAAAAGCGTTTCGGGTTGTGCTCATGTTCTTCCTGAATCCGGTTTGGTATTTCGAGTACATGTCATTGACCCCAATTACTTTCTCTAATTCATATAAGAGAAGGATTGAAAAAATCTTAGCCTCAGTATCAATTAATGATATTGGACGATAATTCTCTGGGCGAGATGGAGCACCCTTTTTAAATATGGGTACTATATTAGCAGTTAGCCATGAAGGTGGAACCTCCCCGGACCTGATGATAGAGTCGAACTTATTATTTATAATGCCAGCCCACAACACTGGATCCGCCTTATAAAGACATGGAGGAAGACCATCAGGTCCTGCAGCTTTTGAATATGACAACATGGAAATTGCCCAAATAATATCACTGCAGTTCCACTTCAGCCTTGGGATATTAGAAATTTTCGAGAGAAACATCTGGGACAAAACAAAATTTGCAAGGCAGTTGATATTTAACCTTTATAAATGTTTGCCATGTCTGCTCGGGAATACAATTCGACGAGAACAGTGCCACATATTCATTATCAGCTTTCAAGGTACGCCAAATTACTTGTGTCATGAGCCAAAATGGCGCAAATTAATGTACAATTCACCTCGTTATATCTTGAAATACGAGCAGATCTCAAATTGTGTTTGTATGCTGATAAAATTCTATTCCTCCTTGCCTTGCTATCTTCGAAGCCCGAGTTGTTTTTCTTTAAATATCTCAACACCCTATTCTTATCCCTTTTTAATAGTTTACATGTGTGATCATGTGGATGTGTATGTTTCACCTTATTTTGTATTTTGGAAAACCGCTCAAGTGCTGTGGCAACTATATCGGAATAATGCGTGCACAGTGTATTTTCATAATTTCCCCCTGCTTGTCTAATCCTCTCAATCTCTGAAGATATTTGTTTAACAACAAAGTTACAGGTCCCTCGATTCCATCTGATGGAATGTAGAGGACGATCAGTTTCAACCACTGCCAAGGTTATATTTGGCATAAGCGAATGACATTTCAATTGAATAAAAGTAGAAAGTTGTGCATGATCTCCAATCTCAATCTGTCCTATTACTAGCGGTGCCGTATGCATGATAAGATTGTGGGATACATATATATAATCTATCGTTGACTACATCGTGCCTCTTGCCAATGTAATTCCAAGTTTCATATCATTTCTCACCATTAAATCCATATCCCACTCTGTGAGGAGTTCTCTAAATTTAACTCCTCTACTGCGAGAAAGAGTGGACGATTTAAGTTCATGGGTTTCAGTCAAATCTCTACAATCACAATTAAAGTCACCGCCTATAATGATTTCACAAGTGTGGTATCTACCAGATATATATAATAAGCATGCATCTAGTTCGTCCAACATCTCTTCAACTGAGGAGGCAGCTGGATTCCAGTATAGGGATATTATAATGAGTGAGGGGTATCTAAGTGAGGGTATAAGATGGATCCCCAATATACTGGCAGATTCCCAAACCAATTCCGCTTGAGCCTGCAAGGATATCTTAACTCCAACCATCAGACCCCCAGATGGACGCCCGAGCTGAGATCTCCTTGCAGGTGAAGAAAAAGTTAAGTAACCAGGAATCACGAATGGCTCCGTTTTCATCGTTTCTTGTACCATTATTATTGTTGTTTGGTATACATAGGTTAAAGCAGAGTGCCACTTCATTAAGTTTACATATCCACAAGAGTTCCAAGATATAATTTGCATACTCATATTGTTGAATGGCTATTTGGCAGGAATGGATGCTTTCAGACATAAAATTGCCGAAAGCATAGGTTCCAACCACGGTAGCCCTTTTGTATTGGCTACAAACTTCAATATTTCCAACATTCCTCCTTCCAAACCTGCTTCGGATTGCGTACAAGGCCTACCTGCTTCTTCGAACTTTTCAATACCCTTGCCCGGTGTTTCTAAGAATAGTATGGCCTCACAATCAAAAGTAAACCGCGTCAAACCCTCATTTTTTATTTCCTCACGATTAAACCAGATAAATTTCATTATGGCCTCAGAGCTAAGATAACAAATAGCCCTGTGATTGTTTGCACTTGCCAAAGAAATCCTTGTAATATCTTCAGATTTAATTATTCTCAATTGAGGTATTTTTGAGAATACGGAGAATGTATAGGATCAATTAATGCGATTATCCGCCAATGTCCTTTCATCCTCCTCAAATCCATATGGTATTCCTATACCCAGATTCCATCACCAATGCTAAGGCAGGGATACCTGCAAGAAAGGACTTTACACCCTATAAAAACAGGTGCTGACCGAAATGAAGTATATTTGTGTGCACTAGATGACATGACAATTTTGTCAAAAAACATGTTTTTGAAAACAAAATTAGGAAAATGAATCCAGGTTTCACATCTGAATGTTCTGTTTTTTTGTTTAAAATATATTCATATAAAAATCAATTCTGATTGAGTAGGACAATAGGTTTAGAACATGTTTGAATAAAAATGATTCAACAGAATTGACAAATATTGAACATATTTAAAGCCACAAAAATGTTTAGTCTAACTTGGACCTGGCTTTATGGTCTGTTTATGTTGAGATTTTGGTAAGTTTCTTTCCCACCTTTCTTAGTTGAACAAAACATGCAGCAAATATTAATAGGACTGAGTGCATAAAACTTTCTGTTTAATTCATAAAACTTGTCTATTTGAACTGATATTGGGATTAGCGCAAATCTGTGGACTGCCTACACTTGCCAACTACCGCAGCTTTGACTTTACACCTTATTATAGTCAATGGGTAGTAGGGGTCTGTAAAAAGGTTCTGCTGCCAGCCACCTTGAACCCAGAAGCCATAGACGCCAGGTAAATCAGGGCAATTTTTTGCTCAGGGGTCATAGTTGCAGAGGTATGTCCTTTTTGATCACTTGGTTTGATGGTTCTAGACTCCAATCACAACCCTGCAGCTCCTGGACCATCCGGCTGGACTAAGGCTTTCAAAGCCAAAAGGACCTCTGCTGCATCACTCAGAAACGTTAAAAGATCTTGACAATGCAGAAGGCTACGTAGTCTTTTTTAGTTTAGTTGTTCTTCCTTTAACACTGAGACAGACTATGAACCACTTGCACTTTCGGTGCTTGCTTAAAACTCTGCTTTTTTTGTTAATCCCAGTATAGTTAGCGTTACTATGAATATCCTCGCGCCAAAATTCCTTTGGGTGAACATGCACGTTATAAATTTAACTAACATAACGTAACCGTCTTTGTGTGACAGTGAGTGGTGTAGCCATAAGTAAATTAAAGTGCTCCCACCATCCTACTCCCCAAAATGCTTTGTGTGAAATCTCTGGGACAAAATGGGGTGCTATGGGAACACCTCTGCCCCAGGTAGCCATATGGGCTACTGGTGGCAGCTTGCCTAAAAGGAGCTGCAGCTACAAGGGAGTTGCTGTAGAAATCTTTCTGACAGCAAGGACTACTTATCAAAAAGCCAGCAAGCAGTTTAGCGGTCTGCTCAAATTGACAAAAATAAGCACATAAATGGACGTCTTTCTTAACAGCCCACATAGCTTGTCCAAGTCAGAGCTGCTATTATTTCTTTGGTGGGCCTGCACCCCACTTATCCTTTCCATGGCCATCCAAACCCATCTTAACTATAAGCCCTGTGCCTGCAACGTAGGAGTTACCTTCAACACTGATAACTCCTTTGTTGATTTTGATTCCGGCTGAAATCTTTATCAAAAAGGGGTGGGTGTGTCCTTCACTATTTATCTCTTTAATGGATTGCATTCTCCCGCAACTTCCTCATCTGATAGATATCTGATAGGTATCCTTCCAGCATCAGCTGCCTCAGAAACATCTACTGTCGACTCCTCTTGACTCTGCTACACCATTCCTCAACTATGAACGTGACTTTGGCAGTTCATATATTGCATCGCTGCACTCCCATATCTCCTTTCATTTTTTCCACGTGCTCACCATGCTATTTTCAGAACATTTCTCAACGCTGAGAACGATTTTCTTTTTGTCATTTGTCGCAGATATGTTGGGCCATAACGATTCGGGATTCAAACGCTGCCAAGACTGTGACGCGGAGATTTCAATTACGAGCCTATATGGTGTCTCTGGAAGTAACACAACATTGAGCAGTGCGGTTCCTGTCAGCAGGTGAACCCGAGTTCGGTCATGGAGCGGTCTGCGAAGTTAGCGCTCAGGCACTCTGTTGAAGTCTCTGACGCATTTGACCGTCGGGTCCTCTTACTCTAACACTCCCACGCCCGAGAAGGAGGGCAGACAAGGCAAGAAAGCGAAGAAGCGATCACACTTTCAAATCGGGTCGTCCCATTGGCCCTTCCATAAGAAGACGACGCCATCGTGCAGACACAACTCCGACTCTTCGGAGGAGTGGGCGAAGTCCTGCCTGGCAATGCATGCCCCGAGGGAAGAGTGGGGAGGCTTTTAAGGAGCAAATGCTTGAGCTCTTCGAAAAAGGATGCATCGGTTACAGCCCTAGCCTCGATACCGCAGATAGGCCAGGCACCAGTTATGCCAGGTGGTTCTGGCACCCAGGGTGACCGTGTCCGATCGTATGCTGTCCAGCAAGACCTTGATGTCTGCGAAGCTGATAGCCCCCAGAAGCATCTGTACCGAGAGGTCTTGTAACGATCATGTCCGCACCCGAGGTCGAGCGTTCTTTTGTCCCCAGAGTCGCGATCAGATTTCTTTGACTCCATGATGTTGATTTACTACAACAAAGGGAATTCTGTCCCTTTTGGCATGGAGCCAATGATTGTGGAAGTTGGGGGAGCCGATTAATTCATAAACCAGGTCGATTTGCTAGCCCTTGCCGAAGGTCTGCACGACGCAAGTGGGCTTGACACCTCCCCTGACCTTTACTTGCAGCAGGCATCCTCCTATGGGCACCTCAATGCCCAGTACAGAAGGACAGTTGAAAAGGGGATCCTGGCCTTGGGTCTAGGCACCCAGGTCAAGCTCCTCATGAAATACGAGCTAACGGACATCCTGGATAAGGGACCATAAACCGAGGGCATTACGGCAAAATTAGCGTGCGGGCAGCCTCTGTCGAAGTCTCTGGCACATTCGACCATCAGGTCCTCTGGCCCTGACACTGAAGGTCCCACGTCCGAGAAGGAGGGCAGATACAGCAAGAAAGTGAGGAAGCGATTGCACTCTCCAAGCAGTTCAGGCCATTCGCCCTTCCACAAGAAGACAAAGCCATAGTGTAGACACAAAACTGACTCTTCGAAGGACTGCGGTAAATCCTGCCTGGCGGTGGGTGCCCAGAGGGAAGAGTGGGAGGCTTTTAAGGAGCAAATGCTCGAACTCTTCGAAATGGCTACTTCTGGTATGGCTCCGGCCTCGATACCGCATATGATTCAGGCACCAGTTATGACAGTTGGTTCTGGCGTCAAGGTGACAGTGTCGGGTCCTATGCCCTAGAGCTATATCTTGGTGACTCCGATGCTGTTACCCCCAGAGGCATCTGTGCTGAGAGGTCTTGTAACGATCCTGTCTGCACCAGCGGTCGAGTGTTCTTTTGTCCCCGAGTCGCAATCAGAGTTCTTAGACTACGTGATGTCGATTTACTACAACAAAGGGGATTTGGTCCCTTTTGGCATGGAGCCAATGATTATGGAAGTTTGGGGAGACGATTATTTCATAGACCAGGCCGATTTGCTAGCCCTGGCTGAAGGTCTGCATGCCGCAAGTGGGCTTGACACCTCACCTGACCTTTACTTGCAGCAGGCATCCCTCTATGGGCTCCCCAATGCCCAGTACAGAAGGGCAGTTGAAAAGGGGATCCTGGCCTTGGGTCTAGGCATCCAGGTCCAGCCCCTCACGAAATACGACCTAACGGACATCCTGGATAAGGGACCACAAACAGAGGGCATTACCCTTTAATGTGGTCATTTTGGACCCCATTGGTACTTAGTGGCAAAAATCATGTTCCTCACCTTCTGTGGATGCCGAACTCATGAAAAAGTACAAACCGATCAGGGGAGACTTGTCTCACCCTACACCAGAGGGGTTGGTGGTCCAAGCCACCACAGTGAGCTCTAGCCCAGCCACATTCACCTCTAACGTTACCACTGATGCAGAGTCCAAGAAAACAGATGCCCTGGCCAAGAAGATCTTTGCATCAGGGAGCATGGCCCTGAAGGCAATTAATGCCTTCTCTGCCTTCGCAAAATACTCTCATGGGCTGTGGAGGATGAGTGCAGAAGCCACGATTCACCTCCCAGCTGGAGAGGTGTAGGATGGCCTTTCCGATTTAATTAATGATAGAAAGGAGGTGGCTTCTCAAGCGCTAGAAGCGGTCATGGACACTGCAGATTGTGTATGCCATGTCATGGGAATGTCCACAGTGCTGCAGAGGTCGGCTTACCTCCACAGTTTGGGGTTCTCACCTAAAGTCCAAGCCAAACTTTTGGACATGGCATTTGACGGTGAACACCTGTTCTGCCCAAAGACGAGTCTTTGGAAAAGTTTAAAGGCTCTAAATTTGCTGCTAAATCACTGGGTCTTGCTGTGCAACCTTTGGCTTCTCCTCTTGAAGCAGGGATTACAGGCTTATGTACCACTGGATGAAAGCCAGACAAGGGCAGAGGGATTTCACACATCCTGGACGAGGCAGAGGGGCCTCTAAGGGCAAGTAGTGGCAGCGGCACCAGCGCCTGCTAAAGCTTCTTTGAGTTCTCCTCACTCATTTCTTAGGTTGGATGGAGAATCTCTGAGCACTGCGAGAGGTCGAAGAAGAAAAACTCTGATGCCTGGGCGTTGCAGCTCGTCAGATGGGGATTCTAAAAAGACCTCTGGACATACCATCCCCTGGCCCCTCAACAACAACTGGAACAGGACGAACTGACAGCCCTGTTATTAAAGGGTGCAGTGTAAGAGGTGCCACCTGAGCAGAGAGGATTGGGCTGGTACTCTGGATACTTTCTCGTACCCAAGAAAGGAGGCGGAATCTGTCCCATCCTGGAACTCGGGGACTTGAATAAGTTCCTGAGGATGGACTTGTTCAGAATGGGGACAATGAAATAAATATTTCAGGCTCTAGAGCTCCAGGAATGGTTGGTGTCCCTGGATCTTCAGGATGCTTATTCCCACGTGCCCATCCATAGGAAGCACAGCCGGTTCCTGAGATTCGTCATCGGGGACACTCGCTATCAGTTAAAGGTGCTCTCCTTCGGCTTAAACTCCATGCCCAGGGTTTCCACCAAGCTGATGGCAGTGGTGGCGGACAACCTTGGTTGTATACATGCATTTCCCTACCTGGACGATTGGTTGATTCGAGGAAGGTCTTTGGAGCAGGTATTGATGCAGCTCGAAGAAACCTACTCCCTGCTTCTCAGTCTGGGTATCTTCCCAATTCCCACGCCACACCACCTTAGAAGCTCCAGTTCATCAGTGCAGTCCTGGATACACGGGCAGGGAAGGCTCTCACCCCCTCAGCCCCCCTCTTCCTGATGAGAGTCACCAGTGTCAGGCAGATGGTGAAGTTTTTCCAGGAAGACAACAGTCTGCCAGTGGCTTCCTTCCTCCGCCTCTTACATCCTGCATTTTTCTGGTACCAGAGGCCAGACTACGGATAAGACCCCTGTAATGGCTTTTGAGAGATCAGTGGGCCCAATACTTTGACACCTTGAAGGACATTTTCAGGGCGTCGAGGTTGGTGGCTAACAACCTCTCTTGGTGGGCGAGCAAAGAGCATGATGGTAGGATAAGCCTTTTGGCCACTGTGGCTCCAGTACCAATTGGTCACGTACCCATTCCTGAAGGGATGGGGCGTTCACTGCGGGTATCTGTAGGTGAGCATTCTTTGGCCCAGAGTGGAACGCCAGTTGCACATTAACAGACTGGAGTTGCGGGCGATCAATCTAGCCCTGATGGACTTTGCGCCTTCCCTCAGAGGGAAATCTGTCCTTATTCTGATGCGCAACCGTTGCCATGCACTACCTCAACAAGCAGGTAGGTGTGCGATCCCTGCCCTTTTGCAGGGAGGCATTGCATATGTGGTTCTGGTTGCTGGAGAACCAAATCTCTGCTTCCATCTGGCTGGAGCAGAGAATAGGCTGGCGGATGCTATGAGCAGGCAGAAAACGGTATTGCATTAGTGGAAGTATCCAGATGTTGTCTAGGAGATCTTCGCTCTGTGCAGTACCCCTACAGTGGATCTGTTTGCCACGAGGGCCATCGCAAAGTGCAGACGGTTCTGCTTGTCGGAATTCCCAGCGAGGGGCGCACTAAGAAATGAGTTTCTGGTGGAGTGGGTCTTTGCCCTCCATTTTGTGTTTCCACCAATAAGTCATTCTGTGGGTTCCCATGACGTTTCGAACCACCATGATTTTGATGTCCCCAGACTGGGCGAGGAGGACATGGTACTCTGAGCTCCTGGAATTGGCCTTCTGGCCACCTCTCTGGCTACTTCGGAGGGTGGACCTCCTATGGCCAATCAGGTCTGGTGCGCCATCCGAACCCAGAGTCCCTCAACCTACGTACGTGGCTCTTTAGAGGATGAGGTATGATTGGGACTTATCAGAAGAGGTACTTGAGGTGTTGCTGGCTGCATGCAGACCTACTAGATCATTGTTTCTGATGTTTGTTAATCTGCTTAGAATCACATGCTGTGCATAGGTCCGACATCCAGTGGTCACTGCGGAGTATTGCATTTTGTTTTTCGTAGTCGAAAAGGGACGTCGACAAGGCGTGTCTGAAATACTATCCCTATAGTGACGTGCGTTGTACCCACAATCCCTCACGCGTCGAGGTCCCTCAGATTGTTTTTTTTCTGCCCAGCTACTGGTCGCCTTTACGCGGAGCTCCTCGAGAGACATTGCAGATTCCATCTCCTAGTTGAACCCATGCATTCTTGCACTGTTAGGTTACTCACCCTTAAGACAGTTTTTACTTGGAGCGATCACCACTGCAAGGTGTGTGAGCAAACCTCATGCTCTTTCTTGCAGACTGCCCTGTCTATGGTTTATCAGAGAGAACACTTCTCTTAAAGTCTTCCCTAAATTTCTGCCAAATGTGGTTTCAGGGTCTCCCAGAGCATTGACTTGCTAGTGTTCCATCTTCCACCTCACCCCTCTAAGGCTGAGGAATGACGGCATAGGCTGTACCCGAAGAGGTCCCTCTGCTTTTAATTGGCCAGGACGGCAGATTTTAGGCGTGATGACCAAACTTTTGTGGCTTTCACTCTGTATAGGAAAGGTCTGGCAGTGACCAAGGAGACTATTTCCCGCTGGCTAGTGCTATCATAAAGTGGGAAAAGAACTGCCATCAGACATCCAAACACATTCCACTTGGGGCATGGTGACATCCTCCGCTTTACAAGTGGGTGTGCCAGTGGGAGATATGTGAGAGATAAGTCGCGCCACATGTTCACTAAGCATTATTGCTTGGATGTGGCACATGGTTTGGATGCTCAATTCGGCTGAGCAGTGTTGAAGTTTGCTTGTCTGAGGGCTTTTATCCCGCCTCCACACTCTGTGCTGCTTTGGGCATCTATCAGATGAGGAATTTGCGGGACACTGCAATCATTGAAGGAGAAATTACTTACTGGTAATGTTCTTTCTATGGATTATTTTCCTGCTGTTGGCTGATCGCCTTCCCATCCTGCTGTGATATGAAAGTGGTCTGTTGATGTTTCCGGTTGATCTCTGCTAGCGCAACAACAACTTTAGGTTGTGACTATTGGATGTTGGGCACGTTTCGGTGGGTATGAAGTCAATATATCTAAAACATTAGAGAGTGGTACATTTCAGAGTGGACCATAATACCAAAAAACACTGCAAACATTAAATAAAGGGTATTGGGTTAAAGGGGTTAAAATGGGTCGGGTTTGGGTGGTGTTATAAGAGTAATCAAACAGGGTTTCGGTGGGGGGGAACCCCCAAATGATAAAAGAATTGTTATTTTGTCTGTGATTAAATGTACTACTCTGTAATTGTAGTTGGTAAAATCACATAGAACCGTTTTGGTGCTGTTGGTTGTGTACTGTCAGCCTGTTGCTCTCAGTACGGTGACTAATACTCCCAAAAAACAAAAAAAATCATGTTTATTTTGTGGCTTTCATTGAGCCGAATACTTATGCATTCTTCCTCTGCAGCTGCTTAGCTTGAGGGAAGAAAGTTGGGGAACTGAGGTACGGGATGCAGTGACCCAATGTATTTACTGGCGACGTCGAGGGAGTGGTGCAGAAAAGCCAAGAGGAGTCGACGGTCGATGTCTAGTCCTTCTGCTCCCTCTTAACTTTTGAGGCAGCTGACACTGGAAGGATAGCAGATGAGGAATCTGCAGGAGAAGAATCCATAGAAAGAACATTACCGGTAAGTAATTTCTCCATCTTCGTTCTGACCACATTTCCCTCACCGCACTGCACCCCCGCTGGTTGCATGCAAAATGCTTAATTAACTACATGAGTCATGGCTTGTTCATGAAGTAGTCCATGGTCCCACTTTAGAACACTTCGTCAAAGTTTTCTCCCTCTACCAGCCAACAAATGTGTAACGTTGACCTCCAGAAACATTCTGGCCACCGCACATTTTGTTAGTTGAACTCCTCACGCCCTAGGCTCCCTTTACAATTGCTCCTACATTATCGCCACTTTGCCCCATTTTGACTGAAGTTCCCCAAATCCTTGAAGTTACTCCTGTTCTGATTATGATTAATGCATCACTTCTTTCCCCAGACTTTGAACTGTCCTCTTTTCAGTATACATACACTTTGAAGTGGCCTCTGTGTTCTGAGCATATAAAAAACAATTGCAATTATAAAATAAATTGTCTCTATATGTGCCCATTCTGGCAGTACCAGATCTGTAAAATGTGCCTTTGAGGATATTGTGGATGGAGAGCAGGAATCTAAAATGCTGCTCGATTCTAGTTGCCTATACATTACATATGACCTGTAAACAGATCAGTCTGTTTTCAAATGCCTTATTTTCCTGATCTACTGCTGTGTTGTATTACTATAGTCCATCTGCAGCGACCTTAATCTCTTATCTTCACAACAGGGAAATTAATCTTTTCTCCTCTGTGTGAATGGAAGCAGTTCCATTGTGCATTTCATAGCATTAATTATATGTATTATCCAGTAGTTGACTTTTTGGCATTCCTACAAACATGTCAGATTCATATTATATGCATTTCAGCAGATTCAGGAATTGTCTAATTTTGTTTCAGAGCATGAGATATCTACCTTGAACCAGATGTCCTGGCTTCTGAAGACTGCTTCAATAGAACTGCGTGTGACATCACTGAACCGGCAGCGCTCCCACACGCAAAGACTTCTACACCTGATTTTGGATGACATGCCTATGAGGCTATATTCTTGTAAGTCTGGTGCTTAGAAAAGAATAGTTAAACTAGCATGCAAAAGCAGTAATAAACACATCCATAGACATATCTACTGCACATTTCCACTTAGTTTACACCCATCTCTGAATGGCAAATATCTGTTGGTCTACTGGGGCAAGTGGTGTCTGGAATACCTTATGCAGAATGCCCCGGTTATGGCTTTAAAGGGTCGGCAGCCTGATTCTCTGGACTCAAAGGTTATGGTCATAGGTATCACATCATACGCATCACTGAGGTCTTTCAAAGTAGTTTTCTCAGGTTTCTTAGCTGGCTATGGTTAAAGGTGCCATTGCATAATTTTAGAGATATAAAGGCCTCCCCAAAATCCTTTCTCTAGCTCTGTATAGCCGTGAGTGGTCATGGCCCTGGTAGCCTCTGAGATCAACTGTTTTGTAGGCCCCACTGGAAATTAAGAGTAGAACAAAAAAAATAGACGTTTGAAGAACATCTATATTTCCTAGCTTTTGCAGGAAGTGCTCCCTCTAGATTCTTAGAACATGTTGGCAGATAGGATGTTCCTAAATATGATGGGCTGTTGTGCTACCGATTTCATGCTACCAGGAAAGATTTTCTTTTTGCAACTTTCCCTCCATAGTTTCCCATTGGAGCCCCATTGTTTTTGCCCTGTTTTTTATCCTTCCCTGACTGTTTGAAATCAAGTAAAGCCTTTAGTTTCACTTCCCTTGTCTTTTGATCACATGTTATGGGAAAACTGATCAGTCCTTCAGACTATTGGTACTGGGAAACTGTTTCCCTTTTGAGTTCTTGCATTATTAACATTGCACACAGGATCTTCTAATGCAATGGGTTTTCTTTGACATCGCCCTATCTGTTTACACAGAGAATGTTTGGTTACTTTTATGTGTGTCTAAAGACAAGCTGGTGGCAGCGCTTACATTTTAACCGTTTTTGCATTATTTTTTATGTGTACATTCGCGTTTATCACATATGTCTACTAACAGTTGCTAGTGCCCTAAAACGGCCATGCCATAATATTTTAGCTTTTCCTTTGGCCATATTGTAGTTTGGCTTTCTTCCTGCCCCCTCAGATCAGGAATGTCCTTATAAGATCATGCACTTGCCCGGGACGCTGCAGCCTTCGCAGGCTAGTGAGCATGTGGGTGGGTGTGAACTAGGAGGTGGATTGGGGGACAGTCTAGTCCCAGTACACATCTTTAGTGTCAGAAAATCTGCTTCTGGGGCATAAGTGAAACTGTGATTGGAGGACTGGCTGTTTGAATGGTGCAACTCCTTATTATTGGTGGGCTTTGCCTTTGCTTCCAGCTCAAATCCTGGATAAAAGGAGGAGCCCTGCAGATATTCTTGAGATCTACGTTGGAACCAAGAATCCCTCGAAGAGCAGCAGCCTGCTAAAGATCCAAAGACAACTCCTGAAGTGGCACAGCACCCCTTCTTGTGTCTGGCCTGATGAAGCCCTGCTCCTCTGCCTTATATGCTTCAGCCCCTGGACTATTGGGACCAACTAGTCTGGATGCCTTCTCGAGGGTCCAGCTCTTCAGAGCCATCAGAAGTGTCCGTAAACTGCCCGGTAGACTGGTCAACTCTCTCATAGGCTAACATGCCGGAACTGTTGCGGTTCTGAATTTCCCACCTTCAAGGGAACCTGTCCTGGAGCAGCTGCTGTGACCGCGACTGGAAGGATGCCTGCCGTTGCATTGAAATGGTTATTGTTGCTGGAACTCGCCTTCTCCCATTCAGTGAAGTGTCCTGAATTGTTGAATTCTGCATTCCTATACCGACGGGGTTACCAGCCGACCGGAGGAATCCTCAAACACGCAACTCCTGGCTCTCACTGAAACAAACGGTGGATGATCAAGCCCCCAGCAGCCCCCAGACTACCCACGAAGACATCTCCAGAAAATCTGTGTGAGGGGGCTAAGTAAGCATCATTGTGCCTGTGCCATCTCCCCAACCCTTCCATAGGATAGCATTGTGAACAAGTCCCCTTGTCTCGTAACTACATTCCACTCACCTTTGACCATCAAACCTGGGTCTGGTCTTCTACCCCTGGGTTAGCCTTGGGTCTGGAAGAAAGGAGAAGTCTTCACTTTACTTTGGTAAATTGTTATAGAATTTTGAAATAGTTAGAAACTAATCACCCCCACAAGCCGACTGCATAATTTCTAAAGAGAACTCATACTGGTGGGAAACACTGTATTGAACCGTGTGACTTTTGGGAACAAGGCCACATTCATCCTAGGGTTTGGACTTCTCAAGTTAGTGTTGCTCTGGTGATTTGGCACCATTCATTTACTGTATCTAACCTACTTACCTGCTTTGCTTGATTACTTGATGTGTATATATTTGTATTATAGAGTGTTGTGTGATAATGGTAAATGATAGATTTATTTTTCCATAGGCCTAAAATAAATAACAGTATTTTTTATAACTGACTGTCTAAATTGAATTATTGTGTGCCATACTGTGTGGACCCATTGAGGACCCCTTACCACACTCTCACTCGCCCGAGACTAAGCCTTGACCACTCTCCACACTAACTTGATTGAGTTTTGGCTAACCTCTTAGAGCTCCCTGTTCATCTTTACTAGCATGGCCTCGTAAATTTGTTGACCAGGCCAGATCCTACATATCCATCTTAACACATGCATAAAAAGGAAGAAAGTTCATGCATTCCTTGGTTATTCGTTGGATGTGTAAATCACCTAATCTGTTCAGGCTCACCCGGTATTATCACATATTACACATAACCACATAGGAGTGGCACACACTGCCCCTATCAAGAGGCCTGCACTTTTCTTTTTAGCCCAGCACTACGAATGCAAGGTTTGACTTTTCAAGTTACCTTTTCCACTTAAAATGTGTCCGTAATGCATTCAAAAATAGTGAAGACAAGCCCTCTTCAAATCATGTTACAATCATTTGATTCAATTGCAATGAGACAAGCACAGACATTGTTAAAAGTGCCATCATCATTTTCATTTACATGGAAGTTCTCGATCAAAAAGAGAAGCCCATAAGTGAATTCCAGGCATTGAACTTGGCTATTCATAGAAATAAAAACTGTTTTTTCTCATATGAACTTACTTTAATTTAGCCCATTTGCTTCACCTCCCCACAATTCCATGTTTAATTGGCATGATAGTGTAGCTGACCTCTCAGGTTGAGTGCTACACTTTGCAGATAGAGCTGATGTTTAAATGGGTTTTGGAGCGTCTTTTTAAGGTACTGAAATGAGGCTACTGACCACCTCAAGAGGGTATCTAGGGTTTAGAGCAAAAATCCATTCAACCTCAGATATCCTCCATTTCGAAACTAGTGCCAAAGACAAATGGGAATGACCAAATTACCGTGCAACATCTACATATTGCTTTCTAAGTAAAACATGCCTCTTGCGCCTTCCATATCAATCTCTAGTGCCGGTAATGGTTGTGCTCGAGCTCTGCTTATTGTGGCAACTTATCTCGGTTACTCTTATTTTCTTTGCATGTCAGTTCCTCTCTGCATTCACTTTCTGGAACATGTGCCCACAAAAGAAGGTCTCTGCTTTTTTAGACATTCTAGAAGTTACTTTTTCTGTATGTGCTTAAAGTTTCTTTAGCACGTTAAACATTATGCCATGTCCAAAAGGTGATTGGGAAAAAATGGAAAGGAACCACAGTGGGATCAGCATACTCTGCATACGCTAGAGGGGTAAGTACCTGGGTGGCACTGCATGTCCCTTTTCAGCTGCTACAATCAGCGGTGGAGCCAGATGGGAGGATGGTGACGATACGAGGACTAATAGAAAACAGGGAGGTGTGTATTATTAACATATACGCCCCGAACCAAGATACCGTGGCCTATTTTATGTCCCTATACAACAAAATAACCCCATACTTGGGGAGGGGGAGAGGAGGAGCGGTTATATGGGGAGGCGACTTTAACTGTACGCTAAATCCCAGAATGGACAGGTCAGATGGGAAATTGGACAAACCCACCCCGGCAGCCAGAACCTTGCAAACCCTGCTGAAAGACTAAGCTAGAAGACATGTGGAGGTTACACCACCCAGAGGATAGACATTACTCACACTACTCAGCCCCACATAATTTGAATACACTGCTAGATTACATATTTGCTTCCCCGGATATGATAGGAGAGATAGTACAGACAGAATATAGAGCGAGAATCCTCTCAGACCACGCACCACTGGTTTTAACATGGCAACATCAAGCCCCCAGAGCTAGAATCCCTATGTGGCGGCTGTGAGCCAAAGCATTAAAAGACACGGGGTTTAGAGAAGACTTGAGAAAGGAGATTGTTGAATATTTTGTAAACAATACTGGAAGCGTGAAATCGGTAGGCACCCTATGGTAGGCCTTTAAAGTGGTGGTAAGGGGAGCAGCGATAGCTGAATCCAAAGGACCGCAAGGGGGAATACTGCAAGAACTGCAGGAGGCAAAGGTGAAACTTGAGGCAGCCACGCGCAGTGGAGTTGACTCCTTAGATAAGGCTGATACCATAAACCATTTAAAGCAATCGTGCGAGACACACTGGGAAAAGTTATGCAATTTAAATTATAAGAAATACTTAGAGAGGCAACACGCTGGCGGAGACCAGCCGGGCGGCTGCTAGCATGGTTGTATGAAAGTGAAACACTGAGACCAACGATTAGAGCAATGCAAGGAGAGGGAGGACAGGCTCTTGATACCCAAGAAGGAGTGAATTAAGGTTTTTTCGAGTGTTATAGATTATTGTATTCTTATTATTATTGAGCTACAGACGAAGGGAATGATAGCGAGATAGAGGAAATACTAGAAGACATTGGCCTACCAAAATTGAGTGCTGAAGAAAGAGAGAACTTGGCCACCCCTGCCACACTAGAGGAATTATAAGCAGTGGTCAAGGAATTGGCCACTTGCTAAGCCCCGGGCTCGGATGGACTTCCTAGCGAGTTCTATAAAACATATAAGACAGAAGTGCTTCCCCCACAACTGGCCAGGTTAAATGAAGCTCTCGAAGTTGGAACGCTGCCAGAATCCCTAAGGGAAGCAATAATCATTCTGATTCTTAAACCTGGCAGGCCGAGCATGGAGCGCAGATCGTACAGACCGCTGTCCATGCTGAACCAGGATAGCAAAATATTTGCGGCTGTGCTGGCCGGGAGACTGAGACGTGTTATAAGAAGCAAACTTATACATCCTGATCAAACTGGATATGTCCCACATATAAATATATCAGACAATCTTAGGAGTCTTCACTGAGTCATAGAACAAACAGAAGGGGAAGCAAAGAGGACGCTATAGTCTCACTGGACGCGGTGAAGGCCTTCGATTCTGTGAAATGGCCATGGCTGATAGCCGCCTTGCGGTATTATGGTATAGGGTCTGATTATCTAAAATGGGTTAAACTGCTTTGTAGCTCACCACTAGCCAGGGTACAGATTGGAGCGGTTATCTCGGAGAAATGGCAATTTAGCAGAGGTACCAGACAGGGGTGCCCTTGGTCCCTGATGTTCTATATCCTTGCATTAGAGCCCCTAGCGATATACCTCAGACAACAGTACGAAGAGGTGGGGATCCGCACGAATGGAGGGCTGCATCTAATATCGTTATATGCGGATGATATGCGGTTGTATTTAAGATACCCGTAGGAAAACTTGCAATACATCCTAGAAGTGATGGAGCGATTTGCGTTGCTCTTGGGCATTAAAGTCAACCCTAAAAAAGTGTGCATATTTCCCCTGGGAAGATATAAAGGGATCCCCCCCCCAATACCACTAGTAGCACTGACTAAAGTGGACAGTAATATGCATGCACAGGGAATCGGTGGGCATTGCAACTACGGGAGACATATGGCAAGATGGGAAAATACTGGAGTTTGACGCATTGGCAGAGAACACAGGCCTACATCAAGGGCAGTACATCACATATAGTAGACTGGTGCGACGAGTCAAAGATTGTGGTCTGAAATAGTGCTGGAAGACCTGCCAGATGCAACCATTGAAACAATATGACATTACAGAGGGAGGGCATGCGGTCTCCCAAATTTATGAACTACTGATGAGCAGGGTGGGGAAAGAGGTAACACAGTTAAGACGAGAGTGGGAAGAGGAAGTGGGAGAATGTATGAATGACGGGCTGTGGGAGAGAGCTCAACGATATCATAAGACGGTGTCCAGAAATGCAAGGTTGCAACAAATCCAGCTATACGTAACTCATAGAGCATACATGATCCCCCAGAGGATAGCCCGATTTAAAAATGCAGGAATACAATCGTGCCCCAAAAGCGGAGAAGTAAATGCGGAAAATGACTCATATGTTCTGGGCATGCCTGGAAATTAGTAAATTCTGTAAAGAAGTAGCCCACCGCTTGACAAAAAACGGGGATCACGCTGGACGTGGATTTGGTGTGGGCATGTATATTGGGGGGGTTCCCTAGACCACACAAGCTAAAGCATATGAGCAAACTCAAGACCTGGCCTACATACTGGCCAAGCGTAGGATTGCTATGGGGTGGAAAGCACGTGGTAGGCCAAAGGTAGAGGTATGGTGGAATGACCTCAAGAAGTGGGCTGAAACCGAAAACGGTGGTATGGACCGAAGCAGCCAGTAGAGGGGGGGGGGAATAAGAGGCAGATACATTGATGGCTTGGAAGCACTTAGTGGCTACATTGGTCGGGTCCACCCTGGTATCTTTAAGCGAGGGCGATACCTC
Organism: Ambystoma mexicanum; assembly: GCF_040938575.1. Lineage (NCBI taxonomy): Eukaryota > Metazoa > Chordata > Amphibia > Caudata > Ambystomatidae > Ambystoma > Ambystoma mexicanum. The sequence goes on along the minus strand of NC_090936.1, from coordinate 491,956,511 downwards.
CCAGGGGACGGAAGAGGGAACATCCCAAGAGGATACAATGGTGCAAGGCGGAATGGAGTAGGCTTGAGTTAAGGGAGGGAGGGTAAAGGGTAGGTAGCAGCCATAGCGTAACGAGGAGCGTAATATTCAAATAATGTATGAAATGCACCGTTAAGTTTTGTTAATTATAAAAATGTTTTTAAAAAAACAAAACATTATGCCATGTCATTAAGCACCATCTTATCATAAGTATGCCAGACTAAATACCTGCCTTCCAATTTCATGTTGGTCCCTAAAGTGCCAATTTAAGTCAACTTGAGGGACGTTTTGCTTGTTTTGACACATTTCTTTTTAATTTCCCACAGCTGATGCTGAAGGTGGTGTTGAGGAAGAAAGTCGATCTGTGAGTGGGCTTGTTCATTTTGATACTGCCACAAAAGGTAAAACAATTAAGTTTTCTACCTTGTATGTTTTTTCTGTACAGTTCATCTACTTCTTTACTATATCCTTAATCATGAGCGATTCCTAACTTTCTACTTAATTTCCAAAAATGTATAACTTTAGAGAATTCATCTAGTCCTTGAGAAACGTAACCATACATGCTCTGGTGAGGAGGAGTTCATTTGGTACTGTGAGAAACCTGAACGTGTCTCGCTGACTAGTCCCTGGGGGTCTGTCATCCAGGTGGCCAGGACACGGCCATCACTATTGGATCCAGTTCCTGGGGGTGGACCATTGAGGGAGGATCACCTGGATGGGGGGTCCTCAGGGAGTGGAATTGGGACACCAACGGGTGAGACGCAGTATCCCCCTTCTTATAACACCTTTTTCCCATCCTACCACGTACGACACTCAGAAACACTATCCCCCCTTTTCCTACACTAACACTTTCGTATACCACAAAAGACAGCAGACTAACACTAGAGCCGTTTTCCTGACATGTCCCAACACAAGGGTCTGGCAAAGTCAGGCAATTGAGCAGAATCTCACACACCCGACGGCCCTACCCCTTCCCCACAGGGATTAGAGGTGGAACACGAGAGCACACTACGAGCAAGGCAGACTGCACGACGAGACAGCTATCCCAGTATGGCAAATCAAGAGAAGGAGAAAGGCAGCAAGAACCGAAAGGGCGAAAAGGAGAGAAGCGACCTTGCCCTTTCTGAACCAGACTCGCAAAGCCTCCCTGAAAGGAATCGTAAGTCCGCGAACAATGGCTAACCTGTGTTGCAGCAGATGGCAATGGTACACAGAGCCCTCCTACACTAATAACCGGGACAGGGAGAGACGCCTGCTACCATGGTGCCGTCCTTGACTCCAGAGACAAGACAGGCCAAGCATTCATCACAGCCAGTGAGTCGCTTGGAGAACCGATAAGAAACCGAACTGTGTTGAACGAAAGTTGCAAAGGGAAAATTAAAGAACTGTTAACACTTAAGGGGAAAACCAACGGCAGAGGGGACCAGCACCACATGGATGCTTAGTCGAGACACTGTGGTTAATTTCCCATTGTTGACACTACCGATACCAGAACGCCTTTGGAGCGCCGCAAGAAAGGGTGAAAGTGGTCATACACCACAAACCGACAAACCATTGGAAAACCAAGGGAAGTGAATCCCACATTGTAAGAAAGTAGAAGGCAGGGGTGGACTGGGAACTAAAAGAAGCCCTGGAAATAATTGTCAAAGTGGCCCCATATGACACATTTTCAGCAAGCCCAATGCTTTTCCTATGTGAACATTTGGAAATGCCACACAAGAGGCCCAGGGTGCAGAGGCCCACCGGGAAATCTCCAGAGTTCCCTATAGGCCAGTCCACCCATGGTAGAAGGAACTGAGCGGCTGGCAAACGTGAACCCACCGTAGGGATGCTGGTACAACAGGGCGAAGCATGATGCCCCAATGAACTGTGAATAAAAGCTGTGGTGAACCCGACAGAGGGAGGCTGCTATGCAAGAGGGATCTGAGCCCAGAATAGGGGGATCCAGGGGTAAAAAGCCAGCACATACATACATGCAGAAAGGAACTTTTTGATTTATTTTGAACCCATCAGATCCTCGAAGGCAAGAGACTTTTTATACTTAACCACCGAAGATCCTATCCTGATAACCTGGGAATGGAACTGTTTCTCGTGCTGGGAAAGCTTGATATAGTGTCCTGTGCTCAGGAGTCACGCCTTGTCCCGTGGTTAAAATGTGGGGAAGGAAGACCTCCGGCTACCACATTCTGACTTATCATTTGTGAACACTTCTTTCTTTCTTGTGAACAGTATCCACTCTCTTTTTGTATTTAGTTGTAAGATTTGGCAATAGTCTATTTTATTTTTTATTTTACTATAGGCCCTTTTATTTTGACAAGACACCACTAGGACTGCCTAATTATTATTTGATGGTTGTAGTTTGCCCTCATCTTAGATTTAGGTTTATATTAGTCATTTTCCCAACCTACCTATACAGTTTAATAAACACCCTTGAACTGTGATCACGTGTCTGTCTTTACTGTTGCCATCATGAGTTCCTTACACCATGCGTTATGCCAGCAATCGGGGTGGTGTTGGTTCGTTGCTGCTGTGCAGAGAACCAATGTGATTGTGGTTCTGGACTCTGAAGTGTTTCTCATACTACGGCCCATCTGTCCGGCAAGGAGAACACTCTAGTGGACGCATTGAGCAGGCTATCTTTAACCTCCCAGGAATAGAAGCTCTGCCAGAAAGTTCTGAAGGAGATGTTCTCCCTCTGGGGTACTCTCCAGGTGGACCTCTTTGCTTCCAGTGTAAACAGGAAGTGCATTTGGTTCTGCTCACAGAAATGTCCTTGTCCCGTAGCTCTGGGGGACACATTGACATTCGATTGGGACTTCAACCTGCTCTGTGTGTTCCTGCCAATCCCTGCCATTCTGTTACTTCTCAGGAGACTGTCTGTTCATGCCATAATGATCTTGATCCATCCGAACTGGTCCCTGAGAACGTGCTAACTGGAGCTTCTGGACATGGCCATCTGCCCTTCCTGGCGTCTTCCGCAGAGGATGGGCCTCTCCCATTCGGAGGGCAGGGTCCTGCACCTTAATGCTTGGCTGTTGAAAGGCTGAGGTATAGGGAGTGGGATTTTTCAGAGGACGTTCTGTATGTACTCCGGTCTGCTAGAAGAGCTGTCACCAAGTCAATTCATGCCTGCAGTTGGTGTAAGTTTTTGGCTTGGTGCAGGAGAGCGAGCTGGACCCTTATACTCCACTTCCTCTGTATTGGAATTGCTTTTGCCACTGGCCTGGATGGGCCTACAGATAAGGGCAGTCAAGGGATATTTCGCAGCAATTTTGGTCTTTAAGAGGACGTGGAGCAGGGCTCATTTTTCACGATCCTCAGTTATTCAATTCCTGAGGGGTCTTTCAACTGTGTTTCTCTCACACAAGTATGTTGCTCCTGGTGTGAGATTTAAATCTAGTGCTGACGTTTTTAATGGGTGCTCCGTTGGAGACTTTTCATTCGTGTTCTTTGACTCTTCACCCTTAAGGTGATTTTCCCGGTTGCCATCACTTCTGCTAGACTGGGAGTGAGCTCCAAGTTCTGTCTGTTTATCCTCCCTACTTACTTTTCTCCAGGGAGTAAGCAACATTGAGTTAAACCATCCCTCCCTCCTTCCTTCCAAAGGTGGTCTCTGATTTGCATCTCTCTCAAAATATCCATCTACCATGGTTGGCTGCCACCTTAACTCTGCAACACGGAGAGCCTGTTCTGGATATTTGCCAAGCACCTATGTGGGCTTCCTTGCACAAGTTTACTAAGCATTACTGCTTGCATTCTGTGTCTGCTCAGGCCGCTCGTTTTGGCAGAGCTGTCCTTCAGAGTTTTCTGGTTTAGGTGGTGTCCTTGCTACCCTCCCTTCTCCAGGTTGTTGTACTTGTTTTGTAGTGTATCATAGATGAGGAATCTGTGGGAGGAATGTCCATCAAAAAGAATATTGCTGAAACTAAGTCATCTGTTCTTTTATACTTGCATGCATTTGTATTTTATTGAATTTATATAGCCCTTTAATCCAAAGTGCTTTTTATGAGAACAAGTAACATACAGCAAGCATAAGATGACAATTGAACCACAACCTGAAAACGGTACAAAGAACAACTTACAATGTTGTAGAGGTGAGGAGGATGTAGGGGAGGGGCAGAGGTGTGCAAGGGAGAAGTAGATGTTAGAAGGGGTAAGAGCGGGGGAAAGAGGGAATGCAAGAATGTGAGAGGAAGAAGAGAGGAAAAAGTGAGACTAGAAGAGAGCAGGGGGAATAGAGGAAGGAGGTAGGTGGGATGGAGAGGGTAAGGAAGAGCAGGAGTATGAGGTGAGAGTAGAGGGGCAGGGAGGAGGAAAGGAAACGTGGGGTGTTGGGGAGGTGAGTGGAAGAGAAGATTTTAGGGAAGAGCGAAAGGAAGGGTAGGAGCGAGAAGAGCGGCTGTGAAGGGGGAGGCATGTCTAACTGGAAGTACTGGTGTTGCTCTATGTGGACTCATTGTCGCCCTAGGTCACTTTCACACCCTTCCTGAGACTAAGCCTTGCCGCTCTTCTACCATACTTTGATTGGGTTTGGCTATAGTCTGTCTTTTCCCTGATGACCATGATGTCCTCCCCTAAGAGCTGATTTTGGAAATCCATCTTAACATCAGTGTCTTTAAAAACTCATTTTTACAGAGGTTGACTCGCCCAACCATGGTCAAGGGCAGTGTTGCCCAGTGCGTGGTGTTGTCTGGCAACCTGGTCAAGACTGGGTCCAAATCGTTGTTCAGGAACAACCGCCTGTTCTTGTGTAACTTAACCCCTAGATTGAGAAATGGCCCTTTGGCGATATGCAGTGGACAACCCACAGGGATCGTCCTGCTCCTCCCAGAACCAACACTGACTTGTCCCAGTTAATCCCGAGTCCACTATGCACCCCAAACTCCCGTATTATTTCCATTGCCCTTTGGCCCGTCCTCTTCGGTTCCCCCAAAAAGATTAACAGGTCATCCGCATATCGGCAGACGAGTTCCACCCAGCTAAATAAAACACATTTGGACTGGGTCTGTCTTTATGATTTCTGCCAGTGGTTCAATTGCTATCAGGAATAACAATGAGGATAACGGGCACCCCTTTTGGAGAGAGAAACTCTGATGTATATCCGTTAACTCTAACCCTAGCACAGGGGAGTGAAAACAACAATTTAACTCACTCTGTAAAATTGTCCCCAAAGACGACCTTGGCCATTGCTGCCCCCAAGAACTCCCACCTGACAGAATCAAAATCCTTTTTGGAGTCGAGGGTCAAAATAGCATGTGTGCCCTCCAGCTCCTGTACCTTGGCCATTGTGTTTTGCACCCTTTTGATATTCATCCGTGTGGCCCTCCCAGGAATTAACCTGCATTGTTTCGACTTGATCACCCTACCTATCACTCAGATCAGCTTGTTGGCTAATATTTTCGTGAATGTTTTCATTGCCCCGTTCAACAGAGAAATTGGCCGATACAATGAACAGTGTAAGCCCGTCGGTGTGAAGGGCACCTCTGTTTGGTGCTGTCCCCGGGCTCCTGTACTGCTGCTGGTGTTTTTGGCTCTGCCCACCAACCATAAGCAAGAAGAAGAGGAGGGGATAAAACCCTTTGTGAGGCACCCTTGATGCGTAAGCCTTCCGGTGTAAAGGGTGCCGCTGTCTGGTGCTGTCCGTTGCAGGGAGATGGGGAGAAGTTCTGGAGCCCCTGCTGTTAGTCGCATGGACACTCCTTTTTGTGACTTTTGCTTCCTTTCACCACCAACGTGAGTACCTACGAGCTTGGGCTTTTGTGATTCCAGTGTCTGCTTTGCTCCGGTGTCTGCTCTGGATATGTACAGTGACCGATATCTTTACCAACTTTTTCATCGTTAGTAGGCCGATTTTGTCGACTATATCTGATAATACTTTGATTACATTGTGTTCGTTTTGCATATTCTCTGCTTCTTGTGTCTTAATTGAACTTTGGAACTTTTGGAATTCACATTATCGCTGCATTGATTTTCTAACGTACGAACAGCTGGTTGATGTGCATCCAAGCGACACGGCTATAAGACATGCGCGTCTCTCAAATAACATTTGCTCACCTGCTTTGAATGCTCAAGATTAGACTGAGGCCGTGGATACTACGGAGGGTGCAATATATTGATTAATCCGATTGAAAGGCTTGGCCTGAGATTGCTTAGGGCTAATTGCTAAGCGTCTCTTAGCCGTGAGTTCTGAAGGTGGAGCTGGGGGCGGGGGGAAGAGTTGTACTCTGGCAGCTCCTTCAGCTGTTGGGGCTGAAAAGGTTGATTTTGAGCTGTACAATGGTCACTGCGAACTAAGATTTCTGCTTCGACATTGCCTTGGAATTTGGTTTGAGTAGCTCCCAAAGCCAATAGGGCCTCAGTTACATTAATTGATTGTGATTCCACATTTTGTACTATTTGATACCTTTTTAACACTATTCTTAAATGCTCCAAAGGTTTTTTTGAATAACTTCTTTGGTAAGCTTTTCTAGGTGTTAAATTTTTTTTTTTTTAACTAAGCGCTTGTTTTTTACTTGCCATTATTTCAACACCCTAGTAACACTAGCTACGAATGCACATTTCTGCTTGGTTGTAACTTGCAAAATGTGCACACATTTGCAAAATTTGCACACTGCACTTCTACCCTCCAAAACAGCCAATTAGGGAATTGATTATTCCTGTATCTGTTTTACGCACATTTGTGTTTAGTTTCAACAAGAACAGAGCCTTTATTGCTCTATAAACCGTTCCTTATGCGTACACTAACTCCTGTTATTAGTTGACTCCCACTATGGAGAAGGATGGTTAAACGTAAGGCAAATTCCTCCATTTCCCCAGGGGCAGGATCACAAAGGGTGTTTCGAACCCAGACCGGAAGTTAATGTCTTAATTTCTGAAATGTAGGGTTTTCTGTTTGATTTGGATAGCGGGGGGTGGAAGTGCAGGCACACCAAAGGTCATTTCAAATTGTGCAGTCCAAGATAAAGACTGCAATTTCACAGGTATAATAGAACTGTGGGCTTGAAAATGGGGTAACCCCTGCAAAAGATAAACATAACCCACAAGTACCTAGTGGTTCGAGGAAACAAGCTAAAGAGGGCCCTTTAGCCACATTTTTTTGTTGCTAATTCTGGCAACAAGGAAGGGAGGGAAAGCTATTGTCTACCTGTTGGTTGCCCAAACCCATCCAGCCTCACGGGACACCATAAAAGTAGTATAATTGAAGTGTATCCCACTACTAGGTGGCAGTTTAGCCGAAAAAAACTCAAGGAAGCTTTGGGTGGACTTTCCGGTGCCACTAGTACTTAATCCAAGCCCAAATGAGGGCCGGACAGTTGCAGAACAAACCCTCCAATAATCTTAGCACAAGAGGCCAATGCACCTCATACTCCTCTAGTGCATGTATCCGCTTCATTTCAGGAGCATGATCATTTGAGTAGTACATTGCCGACAAAGAGTAAAGCAATACAGAGGAAGACAGCTCCACGGCTTATTACCCCCAGTGTAGAGTGCAAATGCGATTGCAAGATCATCCTTAGTGGTTTAATGCTGGAATTTACCAGTCTTGGAAACTTGGTGGCTAGTTTAACGAAAACTTTCATGGAACGGGGAAAGCAGCTCCAACTAATTCAGAAAGGACTCCCAACTGATTCATGTAAGTTGCAGATTGACCATAGTACATGCGCTGCCACGAAGGGTGATCGAGGAGCACCAGCTAAACGGAAGCAAATCGGAGAAGGTAGCCACGGGGAAAGAGGGGCTCCCCCGATAACCCCTCCTCCCAGTAGGCCAAACCAATAACTGATACTTTCAATGGGCATGCAGCGTCCTGTCTGCCCCCAACAAAGAACTATGATCTGAAGGCTCCAAACCAAATCCCTAGGGAAGGAACTCGTTTGAGACCCACATGGAGGTCTGCAAGAGCACTGCATGGTTATCCAATCTTTGTTTAATGTGCCCAAGCATAAATCACGGGCATATGAAAATGAAGACACCCTTATTAATAAGAGCATCCACTGGATCCGCCATGTAAGGGGTTCCACCTCTGTTATTAGAGAAGATAGTATCAGTGCTGGTCGAGTGACCATGGCGCCCCAGCAGTGTGATTACATCGAATTGGATCTGAGGGATCCCAGGCTGGTGGAGGGACTAGTAGCTTTAGAAGCTAGAACATATCCTCCCCAGGGTTCACCAATTTCCCTTGAAAAGGGAGAAGGTCTGGATGAGGTGAATTGACACCAGCCACCCACCCCCCTTGCAAACTGGGCAGGGCCCAGAGGAACGAAAGTGCTTTTCTGGAACGTGGCCGGGATTGCCAGACACCTGGTGGACCCTGACTGGCTGACCTTGGTATACCATCACAAGTTTAAATGCTTCCAGGAAATGTGGGCAGTGGCACCCATTGAGATCCAGGGCTTCAAGGCATTTAACATCCCAGCAAGTAAAGGTCACAGAGGCAGACTGTGGGGCTGCTGGGGATAGGGGGGGTTATTGACACTGGTGTCTACAGGGTTGGGAATTGTCAATGAGCGAGGAAAGCTCGGTAGACTTGCAATTGATTGTTGGTATCAACAGAGAAGGTATGACCGTACTCTTTAACATATACAATAGGCCATGCGGCACCAACGCATTAGGGACACTGACCTTATTGTAAGATCTAATGTCCAGCTGGGAACTTGGAGTGCAGGGTGCCCTCCACATTGTTGTTGGAGGAGACTTTAACCTCCAGTTTCAGCTCGTCCGAGAACTGGAAGGATTATAGGAGGAAGTGGATGCGGCCTGCGAAATTCCTCCCATTGAAGCCAGCTTCCCTGCTCGGGTAAACAAACATGTCCTGGAGTCAGCGCAGATTCTTTATGGCCCAAATCTGAGGGCCTGTAATGAAAGGCATATTGAAGACGGACCAAGGAAGGGTGCCTGAACGTTCATCCAGGATAGATTATGTCTTGGTGGCATTGAGTGATTGGGCTGAGGTGGAAAAGTTCTTGATTGCGTGGAAAGTGACCACAAACTACTAGTCATAAAACTAAGATGGCAGGTTAAACCTGGAACTGGAATTGTAACTGCGGTGCCAAAAGAGATAGCTGGAAACTACAGAAGGGTCGTCAAATGTGATAACATTCTGACCCAGGAACTAAAACATCTATTACTCAATTCTCCTCTCCATTGAACACCTATGCAATCTTAGCAGGGGGTTAAATGAGGTATTGGCTGAGTTTGACTGTCTGATGCGCGAACTCGGTCCATGGTTCACTAGCCCAGTAACACCTCTTAAACAGAGAAAGGGGCAGAAACCTGGATGGTTTGAGAACTCCTGCAGACAGGCCAAAAATGACCTTATGGCATATCTTGCAAGAAGTTGGAAGGTGAACAAGGAGATTCTGCAAGCTAAATGGGGTGCATATAAAAATGCAGTGAAAACTAGGAAAACAGAATCTCTGAAATCTGAAGGGGACGCCCTGAGAAGCTGCCACTGATGAGGACAGTAAGACCTTCTGGGCTCTCGTAGCAGATCGTAAATAGCTTAACGACAACAGGCTTCAATATATGATAACCGAAGTAGGATGGTTTTCTCACTTCTGTGGTTTATACCACGAGGAGACTTTCCAAGAAGCCTGTGACCTAGAGGGCCCGTTGGAGGCTGCTCAGTTGCCGATTGACTGTACCAGGCCACCCATTATTACCACGGTAGCAGTTAAAAAAGCCTTGGCAAATTGTAAAGGGAGGAAGGCACCTGGTCCCGATAAAATCCTGATTGACATCCTGAAGGACGAGCCCAAAATTTGGGCTCCAATCCTAGCAAGGTCATTCCAAGCAGTTGCTAGCTGTAATGGTATCCTGGAATCCTTGCGACAGGCAGAGATAATACCCATATATAAAAAAGGGAGAAGGCAGAATCCGGGCAAGGCCCATTTCAGTGCTTGATGCCATGCGAAAACTATTCACCAAGGTGGTGCTACAACATCTGCAGGAGTGGGTGACGAGCAATGAGCTGATCTCCCACCTTCAGGCCAGATTTCAACCAGGGCTAAGTGCAGTCGATCATTGCTTCTGTTTGTCTACTATAACCCCGAAATTCATTGTGTTGAAACACATGTGGGTCTATTCTGTTTTTATAGACCTTCGAACAGCCTTTGATAGTGTACCTAGGGCCCAGTTGTGGCAGGTCCTCTTGTGGCTGGGGTGCTGGCTAAATTATTTTCCCTGATCACCAAGCTTTATTCCAACAATACAGCGGTAGTGAGGTGAGGGCCGGGAGGGGAAACTACTGAGCAGTTCCAGGTCAATAAAGGTATACAGCAAGGATGTGTCCTTGCCCCACTTCTGTTTTGCTTCTACATCAATGAAATCATCTTGGACTTGGTGGCAGAATGTTCCAGAGGTGAGCTGGACCCTCTCAGGTTTGGAGCTGATGTCAATCCGGCACTGTGTTTGGCTGATGACGCAGTTCTGCTAGCCACCTCGTCTATGGAGATAAAAAAAACCCTGGAGTGTTACATTGATAGGTGTGCACAGCTGGGTCTGACGCTCAATAGGAACAAGACTAAGGTGCTAGTGTTTAGACTGAGAACCTAGCCTGTGACACTTTGCTTAGAGGTTGACGGCACTGTACTAGAAAAGGTCACCCAGTATGACTACTTAAGAGTGAGGTTTACAGATACAGGCTCATGGGCAGCTCGGACAAATAGGTCACAGTCCATCCTTGAAAGAAATGGTGGCAGCCTCAAAAAATGTTTGTTTCCCATGGAGAGGGACTGGTGTCGCCAGCAATAAATATCTACTCTAGACAGTACCTCTGTACTCTATGGAGCAGAGATTTGGGGTCACACCAAGTGCTTGAATCTAGAAGTAGGAGAGAACAAATTCCTGAAAAAGCTACTCAGACTGCCGTTTAGTTTTCCAAATGCCCAGCTCCACATGGAATGTGGTCTCAACCCTATTATACGTTAGTCGGTATGGAAACCTCTTTTTTATTGGTTTTGATTTTGGGGGTCTCCTGCGCTCACCAAATATAAAGCAGCATATAAAGATCTGATGAACTACCCTGGCAGATGCTCACTCCAATGGTCGGCTCATGTCAGGCAACATCTTAAACTGGCCGGCATGGTAGAACTAAGTCATAACCCAGACAATCTATGCGGTTGCCAAAAAGGAGACCTTAAGCAGTTTGTGAAATGCGAGACCCAAGAATGTCTTATTACCTCATGTCTGACCTGAAAGTAGGGTTGGCGTATCTCTCCTCGAAACCAGCTCTGGGTGGAGAAAGATATCTGGACCTGTTCTCACCTGCCCGTACCCTATTCCTAGGGTTCAGGACCGGTACCCTGTAGGTTGCGTCTTTCACAAGTGGATGGAGGCGTAGTAACTCGGAAACCTGCCCAAAATGTGGTCTGGAAACTGAATCGGTTTGTCATTTTTTGCTTTTCTGCGAGTCCTACCGAGATCCGAGGATGATCTATTTGATACATTTGTTCAAAAAAGCATGTGTGAAAACCACACATGAAGCAATTCATCTATGTAAATCTACGGGCGTGGTGAACAATGTATATTGTGCAGCCTAATGTAGCTATCGCACGTGGTTGCGTAGGATGCAGCCCCAAGCCAATTGATTAATCAATGTTTGTTTTTTAGTTTTTTGCAGGCCCTATAATGATATTGTATAAATTGTTTATTTTATATTGATGCTTTTAATGTACTGATATTTAACTGTTTCTATGTATTTTATGTTATGATGCATTTATATGTGTGTGCTAAAGTCCATTTTTTATGAATACAGCTTACTGACTGTTCTTTCGACTTCCCCTTCTTATGGAGGCCCACAATAGTGGCCACCCGTGGGTCCTCGGGGAGCTCTCCCTTGTCTCTACTTTCCCTAAACGTCTCTAGCATTGGTTCGGCTATATGCTCATTCAGCCTCTTCCAATAATCAAGTGGGAACCCATTTGGCCCTGGGGTCTTTCCAGATTGTAATTGTGTGATTGCTACTTGAACCTCCTCGATGGAGATTTCCTGGTCTAAGGCCTCCCTCTTTGTCTCAGTTAGTGAGATGGGGATACCTGCTCAAGGAATGCTTTGGTCTCCGCCACGTTCAGCCCCATTTGTTACCACTATCTGCTGTCCCTGTTTTGTCTCCCCACCATCAGGTGGTTCCTTATCTCTTATCCATCTTGATCCCTCCTCGCGTCTCTAGCCATGCCAACAACCTCCCAGCCTTGTTGTCCTTCTTGTGTACTCTTGCTTATACTCGCCCAGTGTGCCTGCTTGACTTTGTCCATCGCCACTTGTTTGAATTGAAGGGTAGCCTGTAGATACTCTCTACGTGATGGGACCATCTTCTCTTCCTGTTCCTTGATGACCCCTCTAATTCTGTTAATAACGCGCCTCTGTTATTTTGGTATTTCCCAAGCTACAGCATAGCCTGCCCCCTCGGGACTCTCGTAAGCCTCCTACAGGGTAACTTTGCTCTCCGTGGAGCCCTCATTCAGAGCAGAGAAATCTTCAATCTTGTCCTGTAAACCCCTTCAATATCTCCTTGTTACCTAGATAATATGCATTTAATCTCCAGTCCTCTTGCCTCCTAGGTTCCTTCCCAGTAATAGTGATGGTCAGACGGGCATGATCAGAGATTCCCCTTGCATGTATTCAGTGTCCAGACACCCTACCCGTCCCAGTGCAAGGTATGAAGAAATGATCTTTCTGATGTTTGTTAATCTGCTTGGCATCACATGCTGTGCATATAGTCCGACATCCAGTGGTAACCGCAGAGTATTGCATCTTGTCTTTCGAGAATCGAAATGGGACGTCAACATAGGCGTGCCTGTAACACTATCCCTACGTGTAGTATATCCAAGATCCCTCACATGTCGAGGTCCCTCAGATAGTTTTTTTCCGCCCTGCATACTGGTCGCCTTATGCGGTGCTAGTCAGACATTGCCTATTGTCCCTTCGGCCTTTGGTCGAATAGTTTATATATAAAATACTTAACATCACCCTATCCGTCCCTTATTTCGACTGCTATTCCAGATCTCCGCCGAAAACCTGAATCATCAGAACTTAGACGGACGGTGATCCAGTCGGTGCTGCCGACCACGTGGCCGTGCCTTCCGCCGGCCTACACAGTAGGGAGAGTGGGATCAGGGTGGACATTTCTGTAGAATCTGAGAATGCCTTTCCCTTTCCTTTCTCTTTCCCTTTTGGTCTTCGTCACTCTACCCATCCTCCGCTATGGAGAGGACTTCATTTAGGTTTTGCCCCATTTGCAAAGGCAAATTTCCTTGGAGAGATGAGCGTTGCTTGCCTCTCGATCCCAATGAAGTAGATTGCGTGGCTTGTAAGCTCCTCCGTCCTAAGACATTAAAGGAGCGCAAAGTCAAGAGGTGGGCGGCCTACAGGATGTCGAAGGCTGAGTTATCTCCTGCTGCTGCAGCCACCGAATGTGACTACGGCAATAGTGACGAACAGACCTCCGACCGGGAGTTTGTTGACCTTTCGACAGAGTGCTCCCGCTCCGTATCGTCTGTCCCCAGCCCCACCAGGCACGGCTCAGGCACTGCTATTGGGAATGTACACTGCGGCGACAAAGACTAACATTTACATAGCACTAAGCACACAACCCCAAGTCAGTCTTCGACCAAGTCGAAGAAGACCTCAGCGCCAACGGATACACCAGAATTTCTGACGGCACCCGCCGACAGTCCGGATCGGCAGCCCTCCCCGCAGCCGCATATGCGCCTTGCGACCAGGCCATCAAAGACAAAGGGCGCGATTTCTAATATCCCTGGTTCCGTCGAGTCACATCGCAAGAAGGAGTCCGGTGATGATAGGGTTCCGGCTCTGCCGAGAAGGCATCCGCCGAAGACAAGGCCCCGGCTCTGCCAAAAAAGGGTCCTTCACAATCGCAGGCCGAGGCTACGCGCCTCCCGTCTGCGGAGGACGTTGCCGACAGCATAGCGAGAATCATTTCCGCCGACTCTCATAAACGGCCATCAAGAGATCCACCAAGGCCTACGGAAAAGGCCAAGAATCTGTCTCGAAGGATGGCCTAAGAGGATTACCGGAACACTCCCCTAAGCCGAAACGGAGGCACAGGGACACCCCACCTCGGTCGGTCCCCCAGGAGTTGTTTTCGGACGGCGTGGAAGGGATTTCTTCGACGTTGAGACAAAAATCTCCAAGTTTTCCGGTGTTAGGGAGAATTCTCCAGAATGGGTAATTTCCCATACCTACTGAGTCCCTCAGCAGCTTTGCTGGATTTCTAGGATTTATTTTTTTCACCTGGTAAGTGTGTGAGCCTTTTTTCCCACTCTTGAATGTGTTTTGCTTTGTGTGTTTAACGTTTTTGTGTTCATAGACTGTGGAGCGTCACCTACTCCATAGGCATCATCTTTTTACTGTGTTACACAGCACCTTTAGTGCAGTGACACAGGGTTGTCTTTTTCAGACTTCCCACTTTAAACTCCATATTCTGGGACTGACTACGGTCTTTCAGAACATGTAAAGGTGCCATTGACTTTTAGTCTTTTTAAAACTCACAGGCCCAGTACAACCTGTCTTACATAGAGTACTGGAAAGGGTAAATAGTTATCCCTTTTTGTCTGTCTCTCATGGAACATTGTTTCGTTCCCCTCATTAAGATTTGGCTGGTGGCTGTGGTATCTACCATATTCTTCCTATCGCAGTTTATTTGAATAGCCTTGGTACTGTTTTAGGCTATCTTGGTAGCCTCGAACTTAAACCCGCTGGACCACATTTACTTTAATTTGGTTACAGCTGGGTTTATTCGCCATTTCTTTTTGTAAAGGTCTTTCTTGTGTTTTACTCTGAACGCCAAACCAGGTTTGGTTCCTTTGTTCACTGTCCTTTGGCGGGCACCTGCACCATCTTTCATGGTGGAAGATACCAGTTAATAAAGCTTTCATGGAGGGAGTGAAAAGAATTCGCCCTCCCATTTCTAACCCGGCTCCCGGATGGGTCCTAAACGTGGTGTTAACTAGACTTAGGGGGCCTCCCTTCGGGCCCATGAACCTATAAAGCTGCTTTTTAATAGCGATTACCTCTGTTAGGAGAGTAAGTGACCTAAAAGTGCTATCAGTCCTAGATCCCTTTGTAACAGTTCACAAAGCTAAGGTGGTTCTACGCACTCACCCTAGGTTTGCGCCTAAATTTATTTCTAAGTTCCATGTGAACCAATCAATAGAACTACCAACGTTCTTTCAAAACCCTTCAAGCATGGGAGAAGGAAGCCTGCACACCCTTGATATACGCAGAGTAGCCATGTTCTACATGGAAAGAACTCGAACACTGAGAAAGACTAATCCATTTTTCGTTTCAGTGGCGGCAGGAAGAGGAGATGCGGTCTCCAAATCCACTATCTCTAGGTGGATTGTCAAATGCATCACACTCTGCTACACTCTTGCTAAGAGAGAACTGGCCTTCAAGCCTAGAGCACATTCTACTCGAGGCACTGGGGCTTCCATAGCATTCATTGCAAATGTTCCCCTTGAGTCAATTTGCAAAACGGCAACCTGGAGTTCTGTACACACCTTTACAAAACACTATTGCCTAGACACACACTCTAGGTCTGATTCTCAGGTGGGACAGGCAGTACTAAGACATCTTTTCACTACTGTTCCTTCTCACAACCCACCTCCAACTCTGGATACTACTTGCTAGTCTATGCACAGCTTGTGATTCTAAGCAGATTAACAAACATCAGAAGACATGCATTACTTACCGTAAAAGCATTTCGAAGGGATTGTGTCCTCTGATGTATTCCACATCTATGACATGTAATGTCCACAGCTGTGCACTTCGGAAACTTTTCAGCAGAGGGCGTCTAGCGTCGATGGCATTGGGCTGACGTCCCTCGAGGGTCGACGTCACCGTATCTTATATATAAGACGCACGGCGCCCATTGCCTCAGTTCTGGTTTTTCCGACCGCGAACGTGTATAGCTTCGTGAAACTCGGCGCACCTCGTGTGTATCTTTTATGATGTCTGTTTCTTCGACCCCTCTGACTCCAAGGTCCGGATTCAAGACTTGCTGGTATTGCAAGTCCTAGATGTCGTTGACTGAGCCGCACCATATTTGTTTATGGTGCCTGGGAGAGTCGCACGACGACTGCTTGAAATTCCAGTCTCTAACCGCCAATTCCTTGCGTGAAAGGAAGGGGAAGCTCAAGATAGGTAGTTGGCCTCTAAGTCCCGTAAATCCGGATCGAAGTCTAGGGTTTCCACCGATGACTCGAGGGGCGACTCTCGAGGTTCTCGGTCTCGGAGTGCTTCCCGCGATTCCTCATCCTTGCGGCACTCTAGGAAGTGCCGGCATCGGTTGCCTTCCCCGTCGTCCTCGGAGGATGACGCTGTGCGTAAGGTAGCCTGTCCCATGAAGTCCTCGACTCCGGAGGAGTGGGCGGATTTTCTAGTCGCAAAGCATGGTTCCTGTCGCGCCTTCTCATGAAGCTGGCAGAGAACACACTCGAACCGTGGCCTGTGGAGGTCTCGAACCGTGGACAGCCTCGTGTGGATTCCGGCGTCGAAGCCCTCGGCTGTCTCGACGTCAATGTTCTCAATGCCCTCAGCTCTTTTTGGGCACAATGTGTCTGAGGAGGTGGTTATGCCTAGGGCAGGCTTCCTCTATGTCTGGGACGCCGGTATTGGGCCCCAGGCCTTCTTCTGTCACTTTGGCTAGGTTTTCCAGACCTTTGGCTGACATTTCTGGAGAGGAGGAAAGGTCGGATATTGAATACCCTGCTTCTCAGGAGGAGGCTCCAGGATTGTTGGATGACAGCCCCTTGGAGGAGTTGAGGCAGACCCTACATGATGCCAGTGGCCTGGACACTTCTCCGGAGGTTGAGTTTGGTGGGCCTGAGCCAGGGGCTCATGCAGACTCTTCCTACAGGCGGCTCCTGTCTAGGGTCTCCAATTACCTGGGGTGGTCCAGTCCTCCTGAGGATTTTATTCAGGATGACCTTACTGACCTCTTGGACCAAGGTCCCCCCTCTGACCCGGTATTCCCCTTTCATTTTACGTTGCAAAAAAGGGTGTCTTCGGCTTGGCAGGCCCAGGAATCTTTTAGCAACCCCAGCTATTTGTCTACTCACCCAACTCCTGAGAGTTTGGTTGTTCAGGTGGCTACGGCCACCTCGAGGCAGCAGGCATACCCTACCATCCCTCCGGATAGGGACAAGCGCTTCGACGGATGGGCTCGGAAGGTCATTTCTTCAGGGAGCATGGCACTGAAAGCTGTCAACTCCACATGTGCCTTGGCAAGATTTACACACACTCTATGGAACTGTGCTTCCTTAGCGGCTGAGCATATTCCCGAGGGGGAGGAAAGGATTGGCTTCCTAGCATTCGTGCGTGACGAAATGGATGCTATGTGTGAATCCCTTCAGTCGGGTTTGGACACGGCAGACTGTGTCAACTGGTCCATGACTGCGAGCACCGTCCTACGCAGGTTTGCGTGGTTGCGGAAGTTGGGGTTTGCTCCTGATGTGAAAGCCTGTCTTCTGAACATGCCCCTTGATTGTGTTCATTTATTTGGCAGCAAGGCTGACGAGAGCCTTGAGAGGTTGCAGACTTCCAAAGCTGCAGCAAAGTCTTTGAGCGCTGCAGTACGTCAACCTCCGCCTTTTCGTCCTAGGGGACAGCAATGGAAGGGAGGATCCTTTCGTTCCTACTCCTCTTTTGGTAGATCGAGAGGAGCTGCCAGTTAAAGGGGCCAACGTAAGGGTACCCGTGGTGGACGGGGAACTCGGGGTGCCAAAGCCGCTCGGGCAGTTGCCTCTTTGCCTTCAGGCACTGCCGCAGCCGCTCCAGCTCAGTCATGAGGCCATGTCCCACGGTTCGCCGGCTTGTGGCAGACTTGCGCAGCATCTTGGAGAATGGCATTCTATTACTTCGGATGCGTGGGTTCTGGATATCTTAGCCCACAGCTACTGCCTTCCCTTCCTTCAGCGTCCTTACGACAATCCACCGGGGAAGCTCTCTTTGAAGAGTCCGGATCCGCTCCTTGCGCAGGAAATCCTATCCCTGCTGGAGAAAGGTGCCATAGAACTGGTGCCTGTAGCGGAGAGGAACAAGGGATGGTATTCCCCTTATTTTTGTATCCCAAAGAAAGACGCGAGATTGAGACTCATTATGGACTTGCGTTTGTTGAACAAGCTTCTCAGGAAGGACAAGTTCAAGATGGTCACTCCAGGCCCTTAAACTTCAGGATTGGTTGCTGTTTCTGGACCTCAAGGATGCTACTTTGATATGCCGATTCATCCCAAGCACAGGAAGTACCTGAGGTTTGTGGCTGGCGACTTGCACTTTCAGTTTCGGGTCCTGCCATTCGGATTGACCTCTGCCCGAGGGTCTTCACCAAGCTGATGGTGGTTGTGGCAGCGTACCTCAGGAGAGGGGGGATTCACGTCTACCTCTACCTGGACAATTGGCTGATCAGGGCACGTTCGCCCGAGGAAGCCCTGGATCATCTCTCCATCACCTGCCATTCCCTTCACAAGCTGGGCTTCTCTTTTAATTTAAAGAAGTCGCATTTGACACCTTCCCAGCGGCTCCAATACATCGGAGCAGTGCTTGACACATGCCTTTGGCAGTGGTCCTCTTTCCCAGGTGAGGGCTCATCACATTCTGCAGATGGTGGACCAGTTTCAACGTGCCCAGAGTCTCCCAGCTTTCAAATTCTTAAGGTTGCCCGGCCTCATGGCATCCTGCATTCTTCTGGTGCCAGAGGCCAGACTGCGGATGAGATTCCTGCAGTGGGCTCTCAAGATGCAGTGGTCGCAGTTCTCCGGCAAGATGTTGGATCCCGTTCAGATTCCGCTCTTGTTCGCCTAGGATCTTTTACGGTGGGCTGACAAAGGAAATCTAATGAAGGGGGCACCGTTTTGGCAACTATGGCCAGAGGTGACGATCGTGACGGATGCCTCCCTCACAGGATGGGGCCCTCATGCCAACGAGTTGACAGCCAGCTGCCGTTAGTCTCCGTCGGAGTCCAGACTCCACATCAATCTGTTTGAGCTGAGAGCCATCAGGCTGGCCCTGAAGGCTTTTCTGCTGTCTGTGCAGGGGAAGACTGTCCTGATTATGACGGACAACACAGTGGCCAAGCATTACCTCAAGAAAAAGGGAGGTGGCAGGGTCACTCCCGTTGTGCAGGGAGGCGATGCAGCTCTGGTTCTGGGCCATCCAACAGGAAATCTCGATCTCGGCAGTTCATCTGGCCGGAGATGAAAACACAGCAGTGGACGCGCTGAGCAGGCAGAGCACGGTCTCTCACGAGTCGGAGTTGCCTCAGGAAGTCCTTTTGGAGATCTTCGCCCTTTGGGTAACCCCTCAGGTAGATCTCTTTGCCACCAGTGTCAACCGGAAGTGCAAGAGATTCTGCTTGCAAGAATTTCCCCCGAGAGGAGCCTTAGGGGACGCGTTCGTAGTGGAGTGGTCATTCCCACTGCTCTATGCATTTCCTCCAGCCCCGTCAATCCTCAGATGTTGCGGAGGTTCGGTTCCCGAATGATCCTCATTGCTCCGGATTGGGCCAGGAGAGCGTGGTACCCGGACCTTCTCGATATGTCCATCTGCCCTCCACGCCGTCTTCGCTACCGAGACGATCTGCTCTCGCGTGAGAGGGGTCAGGTTCTCCATCCAGAGGTCAGGTCGCTCAAACCTCATGCTTGATATCTGAAAGGTTCAGATACAAGGATTGGGACCTCCCGGATGACGTGATGGAAGTGTTGCTTTCGGCCATGCAGCCTGCAACAAAATCCCTGTAAAGTTGCCACTGGCGGAAGTTCTGCGACTGGTTCAGGGGACAGAATATGGATCCTTTCCAATGTTCCATTCCTATGGTGTTGTCTTTTCTGATTTCATTTAGCCCACAAGGGCCTTCAAGTGGGTACCACTAAGGGTTACCTGGCAGCGCTGTCCATATTTAAGCTCTCGTCTGAAGACTGTTAAGATTCTTAACACTTTGAGATTCCTTTGATTTCACAGTTTCTGATAGGACTGCCTAATGTGTTTCCACTGTCCCCTTTCTAGGTGCCGCGTTGGGGTTTGAATTTGGTTTTAAAGTTTCTGATGGGAGCTCCATTTGAGCCTTTACACACTTGTCCGCTGAGATTGTTGTCTTTTAAAACTGTGCTTTAGTTGTGGTTACTTCCGCACGCTGAGTGAGTGAATTGCAGCCACTTTCTGCCAAGCCACCCTTTACTGTTTTCCCTAAGGACAGGGTTGTCCTGCGAGTGCGACCTTCTTTTCTTCGAAGGTTGTGTCTGAATTTCATTTGAGCCAGAAGCTGTTTCTTCCGGCATTTTATCTTCCTCCGCATCCTCGTAAGGAAGAGGAGAGGCTCCATAGGTTGTATCCTAGGAGAGCTTTGAGCTTTTATCTTTCACGGATGTCCCGGGTCAGAGTGGACGATCAGCTCTTTGTTGGTTATGCTGGACACTGCTTGGGTCAGGCTGTTTCCAAACAGACCTTGTCCAGATGAATTATCCTAACTATCACGGAGTGCTACCGTTTGGCGGGGAAGGGCCCTCCGGTAGGCTTACTGGGTCACTCCACTAGGGGTGTGGCTGCCTCCACTGCTCTACAAATGGGTGTTCCTATTCAGAATATTTGTGAAGCAGCCACATGGGCTTATGTCCATACTTTTGTTTAACACTATTCCCTGGATTCCGTCCATGGGCAGGATTTGGCCTTTGGTAAGGCGGTCCTCTATTCGGCCTTTTGATTGGGTACTGTAAATTCACATTCTAAATTCTTTCCCTCCTCCATAGTCTGGTACTGCTTTGGGAGTCTGTCATAGATGTGGAATACGTCGGAGGACACAATCCCTTCGAAGAACAAGTTACTTACCAAACTGGTAACTTTCTTTCGATGGGATGTTCTTCTGACGTATTCCACATCGCCCTCCCAGCCTGCCCCTCTGGAGAATTTCCTCTGTGATTGCAGCTTTGTTTCCGCAAGGCTGTAGGCAGTTATACTGGCAGGAGACTGGTGCCACACGTTCTGGGGGGAAAAAACTAAACTGAGGCAGCGGGCCCCGTGCGTCTTATATATAACATCCGGTGTGGGAGGCCCTCGAGGGACATCGGCCCGACGCCATCGCGCAAGACGCCCTCTGCTGAAAAGTTTCTTAAGTACACAGCTGTGGACATTACATGTCATAGATGTGGAATATGTCGGAGGAACATCCCATCGAAAGAACGTTACTAGTTTGGTAAGTAACTTGTTCTTCTGATGATTGCATCTGCTTAGATTCACATGCGCCCACCCTTCCTACCTGCTCGGATGGAAGGAACATAGACGTCTTACTACTTTCTCTCTTTTTTGTACTCACGATAGTCATAAGGCTCCCTTGCGGCAGAAAAAATACAATGAGACGGACCTCAACGCGTGAGGGATCTTGAGTACACTACACGTCACGTAGGGATAGTGTTACAGGCACGCCCATGTCGACGTCCCCTTTCAATTCTTGAAAGACAAGATGCAATACTCTGCGGTTAGCACTGGATGTCGGACTATATGCACAGCATGTGATGCCAAGCAGATTAACAAACATCAGAAAGACCATTTCTTCATACCTTGCACTGGGACGGGTAGGGTGTCTGGACACTGAATACATGCAAGGGGAATCTCTGATCATGCCCGTATGACCATCACTATTACTGGGAAGCCGACAGGCTTCGTCCTGCATTACACAGTCGTTTGTACACTCTGCCCGTGCATCCGAAAGCGCTGACTATTCAGGTCCTCTCCAGCTGACGGTCTTCTGGACTGCAGCCGGTTCTTGGAACCACACAGCAGTGCCGTTCCTGTTGGCACTCTCCCATTTGTGGGGTCGGATTTGCCTTTCACCATCCCATGGCCTCAGCGCGCTATCTATATTTCTATGTTGCCTGAATCCATTGAAGCTGCGCCTCTCTTGGTACCCCTTCCCACGGGAGGTCCCCGGCACCCCCGTGCAAATTGGATCTGTTCTTCAACAGATTCCCAGAACTCACCAGCCCTGATGAAGGCGGAATATTAAAACTGGTCCTCAGCCTTTAAGGGACCGACCTCCGCCGAAACGCAAGAACGTGAGGGGAGTGTTGGGATCATCTCACCCACCCACACATCTTTTCAAATCCATTGGAATAGATTCCCCCACTGCGTTGGCAAAACCTTGGAAACAGACGATATACTTGAACAATAGTATCAGGATTTTTCTGTTTTGATTTTACCCTTCCAGACCTTTATACTGGGAACATTAAGGACACACTCCTTGACTAGAGCAGCACAACGAAAGGTTGTTTGTCTTGGAATTCTCCCCGAGACCTTGGCAGGACAGACAGACGTACCCAGGTCCTACCACTTTGCTGCCAACATTAACCGCATTTCCGGTTATACTTTTTCAGCCTATCACTATTTTACTTCTTTTCTTTTCTGCATATCTGTCGCTCTTTGGACACCACCGCTTTGACTTAAATGCATCTTTTTCTGTGATGAAATAACAGACTAAGTTTAGATGTGTGTCACTCCGCACCAATTTGTTTTATATGTTTGGAGACTCATATGTTTTTATTGTTGTTTTTTCACTGTTCTTTCCTTGTTGATTCATCACTTGTTGAATGCTTTACATACATTAAAAAACGCTTGTTATGTGAAAATTGCCTCCCTTTTGTATCTTACATATTGTGTCAAGAGGATTTATTTTCTCAAAATAATTGACTGTAGCATTCACTGCTTAAACATTGAGCTACCTAGGGGAGCCCCGGGAATCAAATGACCCCCGTTTCAGCTCTTAACCTTTGGCACAGCGACACTTCCCTTTTCCATGATTTACAGCATGTGAATCTAAGCAGATACAAACACCAGAAATGCTTTTACGATAAGTAATGCATGTCATACGGGAGAATGTCACGTGTGCCCCAGAGGAGAAAGAAAAACCTGTTTCCGTTGCATGTATGTCCCACCAAACGTTCCCTAAGCTAGTCGCCTCCGTGAACGTTGCCATGAAGGTACTGGTCGTATGCCGTGGAGCTCTGACCCCCTGTGCTGACCTGTCCTTCTCTTTGCACATAACGTCATTGAAATCCACACCCACTATTGTGATCTCTGCCCCATATTGTGTCAAGACGCCCTGACTCTCGGCCACGAAGTCTCTTTTTGGTGGAGAGGGTGCGTATACACCCAAGACTGTCTCACCTTATTGCAAAGCTCCCACGACAATCATTGCAACCCGTCCCCCCGGATCTCTCTTGACTATTTTCACCTCAAAGGGAATTGTACGTTTGATCATGATGTCCACCACCCTGGAACCCCTATAGTCCCCTGCATGTTAAACTTTTTGATATTGTCCCTGGCCTAGAAACCTGCAAGAGGCGCCCACCAAATGGGTTTCTTGCAGTAGGGCTATATCTATTTTGTCTGCTCAGATATTTCCGAACTAGTCACCATTTGATCTGGTCATTCGGGCGCCATTTACATTCCAAGTGAGACATTTAAGCTCTTTTGTTTTCACCCCCGCCCCCTATTGGCCACAAGAGATGCGGTTTGCACATCCTACAGTGCCCTTTGGCTCGCCAGTAAACACAACTTCCACAGCCCCAGAAGGTCATGCCCAAACAAGCACTCCGCCAAGCAAACAAACATTTGCATAACAAACCCCCCTATCTCCCCCAACTCTCCTTTAATCCCCCCCAACCTAACTTCAAGCATCTATCGACCCATATCAAACAAAACCCCGCCATCTGTGTTCAGAAGGTGTGTACCAGGCTCAAAATAGCAGGGTCTCTTCTCTGGTCGCCATGCTCTGACTCAGCGTGGCACAAGTCGTGGGGAAGATTGTGGCATACTTGATCCCCTTCCTCCAGAGCTGCCTTCTCACTGCGTCAAAGAACTGCCTGGCTTTCTGGATGACTTGGGTAAAGTCGGGCAAAACTGCAACCCTTGCTCCATCCACCTCCATTACCCTTTTCTTGCGGGCCAGTTCCAGGATAAGGTCCTGATCTGTATATTTTAGGAGCCTTGCTATTACTTGCCTGGGGGCTTTCTGGCGTCGGAGCCCTGTCCAGGACTCTGAGCCCTTTCTATGGAAATAAAGGTTTGACAGTCTGTGCAGGCTAGCCCACCCATTGACCCACCCTTCCAAATACAGCTCCATGGATGAGCCGTCACTGTTCACCGGGAGACCGTTGATCCGTATGTTTATCTTTGTGCCCTCCGTTCCGCATCATCCATCCGGTTCTCCAGTTGCCTTGTTTTCTGAGTCAGGGCCTGAACTTCCTTCTGCAGAGGGGTTCTGATGTCCTCTAGGTCTGAAATTATCTTCTCTGCCCCCCCCCTATTCTTCCTGACCTCATCTGTATATCATGCCTTAATAGACCCACGTCCCCACCAACTGTGTCTCTTTCGCTCAATGATCGATGTTGCCTCCCTGATAGCAGCCAGTATATCTTGTATCCTTAGGCCCCCCTTCTGGTGCATTCACCATCTCCTCTGGGGCTTTATTCGGGTTTGCCGTTCTATGGTGGCAGGAGCCACTGATTGCAAAAGCATTAATTCTGGGCCGTGTACCCATTTTCTTTCCTCCTGCTTCTCCTAGTCTTTCTTCATATCTTGTGTGGAAAATGGGCCTGTGTCCCCTCTGCACCCCCCATTCTACCCAACACCCCACCCCCTTCTGTACCAACTATTCTCCTTTTAGGGATTCCTCCAGCTGGGTCTGGGCAGACCCACTAGTGTGAGTTGCCAGTGAAGGGGGGGGACTTGAGGGGGTGGCCTCTGATCCACTCTCACTTTCGGGGGGCACCAAGGCCTCGGCTTTACTTGGCCAATGTTCCACAAGGAAGACTTCAAATACCCCTAGTCATCTCCACTGACACCTACTTCACGGAATGTACAATGTCGTTGAAACAGTGTGTGATGTTCCAGTCGATGCCTCAAGTAACAGTGTTGTGTATGCCTTCGCCTCGGGGCTACCAGCACACGGCTTCATCCCTCTCTACTGCGAGCCGACCATGTCATGCCGTTGCCCTGTCACCTCCGGTGCTTTAGGCCCTCCCCGGGACGGTTAGTGGCAGGCCCTTGCTCTTCCACCCTGCGGCGCGATGGCCGCCTCCCTGGTCTTCTTGTTGCTCCACTGGTAGTTTAGTGCTCAGCTGCTTCAGGGAGAGCTGCAGGTGGAACCGGGACAGAAATTCTGGCTTTTTTCTACTCCCCCCTGCGTCCCACTGTGCGATACTCCGCTGCTCTCCCAACCGTCTGTCACACCAGGTCAATGGTGGCCATTTAGGGTTGTCCTCTAGGGTGGGCTCCTGCTATATGTACACAATTTCTCGTCTGGTTTGGACTCCACCACAGGCAAGCCCACTCTCAATGGCTTTGGCGAATACTCCACTGACCTCTCCCAGTTTCAGGGAAGCCAGAGGCACATCGAGACAGCCGATATCGCACACAATTCAGCTTTATTGGAGCGACCCGGGCATGCAGACGACTTGCGCCATTGCCACACCAGCGTCCCCCTCTGAATTAATATTAATAACTATTAGATTCATGATGCAAGTAAGACCAGTGAAACAACATAGCATCATACCACATTTATCCACAGCACTCAAAAGCAGATTTAACACATCAATTCCATTGACAACGGTCATCAGCATGTTTTCTCTTACTTTAGAATGTATCTGTTATCAGCCACAGATCCGAAAGCCGGGTGTTCAGATAAGGGGATTTGGCTTTTATAACTTGTTACATTGTGATTTTCACTTACTCTCCAAGTTCACTTGTTTTCGTGGCACATTTCTTTGAAAATGCCAATAAAGAACTTTGGAGGAAGAATTTCAATTCATTTACAAATTGCAATGATTAACCCAGGCCAGCAATAATGCTGTATAATTATTGGTAAAGCTGAAGACCATATTGTGGCTGCGGGATGGCGGTCTGGATGATTTTGATGTCTCTTATCTAGCATCAAGTTCAGAATATATTGTCAATTTGGGAATCTCTATTTACTAAAGGTAAGTTACTTTTTTCTTTTGTCTTAATCCTCCCACCATGAATAATAAAATGATACATTGTCTGGCTGGTTGTGTAAGGTAAGCAGACTTAGCTGTGGTGTTCTGTTTTTAGACGCGCAAGTCTTGTCACAAATGCAAGATATTTCTAGGTCTGAGTGACGATATGGCAACAAGGTATGTAGTACATTAAATGTATGCATGTTGTGTTATTTTTGTATTCTTGATCCTTTTCACAGTACGAAGAAAAATACTGAGCATTCTGGACTCGATTAATTTCAGTCAGGAGATCCCCGAAGCCATGCCACTGGAGTTCTTTGACCGCTCTCAAATAGAACAGGTTATTGGCAACTGTGAGCACAAGAATCGCCGTGGCCAGACGGTCTGTAATGTCAAGGTGAGACCAAATTTTGTGAGATCTGTGTGATTAACGCAATTTCAAATGAGGAAGGAAACCTATGCGTGTCTCTTACTCGCTGCACCAATTCATCCACTGCTAGCTTCAGTCTTGTGTTAAGTTTTCTTCCTGTGATACTGTGCCAGAGTCCTGTTTATATTATTTTTTATTGATATAGCTGATTACTCAACTTTTCAATTTATTCAAAATTGTTAAAATACACAATAAAATTGCGGAAAAATAAAATAAAATCCTGATTAGATTTTTTATCTTTCAAAATCATTACATTACATAATAACTTAATTCACTGCTTTTGCCACCACTTTTCGACAGAGAACAGACGATCTCGACCACCAATTAAGCATATCTATTTTGTTATACTTGCCACATATTTATCAGTATTATGAAAACTTATTGAACTGAGTTCTATTAAATTAAGTTATTCTAAAATGATATCTAGGTTCTGTAAACAGTTAATTCTTGCAATTCAGATATTCTAGTCGGTCTATCTAAATCTAGATCTAAAGCGTCAAGCGGCTATGTATATACTCATGTTTTGTGTGGTCAATATCTTTGACCATCTATGTTCAGCTAGTACATAGGACATTTCAACCATATGTTTTGCAAAATGTAAATTTCTCAATTCACACAAAGCTCTACATTCTGTTACAAGATGTTCAAGCGTCTCTTTGACAGATGAAATATTACAGTATCGACAATAGTTATCCTCTTGGCGAAGCTGTTTCCGTTGTGCTAGAATGTCCCGCGTGGGCCATAAATTGAGGCGTAGAATTGCCGAGCGTATATTTGGGTTAGGTGCCTTGCATAAGTATGTCTCTGTTGCACCAGTTTTTTTGTCCAGAAACGCTTGCGAATTAAAATGTTTGAAAGTAAGACAGGTTGCACGTGTAGATATCCAATCTTGCATAAAGATTCTCTTTTTCGCTTGATCAGGGTTGTTAATCAAAGACTCTAATGCTACTTCAGCTGTCGCCATTATTACCATGACATGATTTGTCTATTCTTGTATAAAACGATGCGGAGAGTGAAACATGTAGTCTGCTATAATCGTCAGTAGGGTGTTATTTTTGGCATATGTTGAACATTTACAGAAAAGAGCACATAATTGCCAGTGATACTTGGCATGTAATGACATGAGACCCAACTCATATCTTAACCAAGGCCCTGGGGTGCATGGTGGAACCCTCAGTATTTGTCGCCAATACTTTGCCTCTAATTTGTCAAAAAAGGAATTTTCAATGAAAGTACCTATTTCGAGACCATATAATAAAGTGGTGACTTTCTGTCGCCAATATTGAATTGCTGGAGAGATGGAAAATTTACCAAATTTATACGATATCAGCCTGGTTTGTGATATGGCTGGGGTCACTTTGTTTACAACAATTAGCTTCTGTTTATTAGCAGTGGGAACATCAGCAAAAGCTAAGCCCAGATATGTGTAATTATGTACAATTTCGAAATTGACATTTTTGATTTTCCAGATCATTCTATTTCGGCTGGAAATTTTGGGAGCATACTGAACTATTTGTGACTTATTCAAATTTATTGTAAGCTCGTTATCAAAATATTGTGTTAAGGCTGTCAGAAGTTTTTGAAGCCCACTAGGGGTTTTTAATAGGAGTACGAGATTGTCAGCGTACCAAAGGGCTTGCATAACCACATTCTTCAATTTTGGTGAGTCCGACTCTACCTCCTTAAAGATCTTTTTTTATATTTTGAATAAAAAAATTGAATAAAGCAGACACAAGTATGCAACCTTGTTCTAGACCTCTCGCCATTCTGATGGATGCAGACAGCAGCCCCAAGATTGGGAGTCGTACTCGTACTGACGTTCTGGAGTGTAAGATGTAGATGATGTCAGTTAGGGACGAGGGACATTTAGCTTCAATAAGCTTCTGAATTAGTTTGACTCTTGAGACGGAGTCAAAAGCTGCCTGTAGATCGATAAATGCAAAGTACATGGGTGTTTTACTGTAATGAGCCTGTTTTTTCAAAGCATTTATTGTAAAAAGATTGATGGCTGTCTCCATGCCTGGAACAAATCCCGTTTGATTGGGATCTCGCTGTTGCTCTTCAATCGTCCAGCAGTTGAAGTCTCTCAGTACTAGACGGCAGAATATTTTACCAGGTGTGCCCAGGAGAGCTATGGGTCGATGGTTGGAAGGTGCCCCGCGATCACCTTTTTTGAAGATGGGGACTATGAGAGAAGTACACCATGATGCAGGTATCGATCTTGTACGTAAAGTATGTTGAAAAATGTTATTCAAAATTATGGCCCAAGATCTTGGATGTCCTTTCATCATGTAATTTGTTAATTCATCTGGACCTGCAGCTCGAGATGACGATGATTTAGTTATTCATTCTTCAATGATGTCAATGGAGCATTTTAGGTTCCATGAGGACTTAGATTGCATGGTATATTGGTATTGGTCGAATTTTGTGTCTTGGTATAACTTAGTAAAATGGTTTATCCATTGTATATCTGAGACACCATTTAATTGTGTGTCGACTTGTTTTTGGCCTGTCGATTCATTGAGTAGAGACCAGATCTGCATTGTATTTTTGGTAGTGATTAATGACGTAACATTTTCGCTGTCCGTTTGAAACATGGTGCTTTTATAACCACGTATCAAGAGTGGTTCTAAAAGCTCTTCTATGGTTCGTCTTGGCTTGTTGCAAATGGCTGTCATAAACATGATTTTGCTTTTTTGAATGAAAAGCATGTAAATTATGAACGTCCTTGAACATCACCAAACGTCAAGATAAGATTCAAAACCAGGAAGTGATATTTGAGATTGTACGGTCTCTTCTAATAGCTTTAGTTTATCCTGGTTCCATCTGAATCGAGTTCTGGCATTATTGATTAGCAAATTTGGCGTCATCCAATGTTGCTGTTGGGCAGATGTGGTATCATTTCAAGGCCAAGTCAGCAGCAGGATGTTATGATCGCTCGTCGATTGTTTAAAGATCTCGAATTTAGAAACTTGCATAAATAGATCTTCAGACAAAAATAAATAATCAATGGTGCTTTCCGAAGCATCTCTTTGCCAGGTCGGTTTAGGTAGCCATTCGCAATATGTAGATTCCAGTCTTTCATAAAATGTTGCCCTTTTATAATGTTGCCCTTTTATGGTTTCTTGGAAATTGCCGTAGGAATTTGAAGTCATATTGTGCAAGTTAGTCACCAACAATGATAGTGGCCATAATATTAGGTGCTTTAACTATCATTTCCAGAAGGCTGGATAGGTCTTTATAGATAATATTATCAGCAATTGCGGCTAGATTTCTGTATAGATTGATTAGGGCAATATCTATGTTGCCTCTTGATATTTTAACCAGCTGCATGGTTATTTGGCGACGCCCATTTGTGTAGTATGAGACCTGTATTAATTTTAACCGCAACTAGTAGGCCTGCCATCAGTCCGTCCCTTTGTTGATGCGATTGCTAATATGTGGGCTACAGCATGGTTATCCCATATCAGAGTTCTCATCGTCCAGGTTTACTGGAGGGCCACAATTTCAAAATCATTTATTCCATTATGCTCTTCGGTTTGTAAGTGCCTATGCCCTCTGTAATTCCAAGACGCCAATGAAACGTTATGTTTCATTGTTTCCGGTAATGGTTATGCCTTGGGAGAAGATTTACAAAAAGGGCATTGACACTCTGGTTGTGGTTGTCTGGCTTGTTGCACTTGATTTTTTGATGATTTTGATCGTTGTTGATGTTGGGCCAGAAAGAAGCCCATTTCAAAGAGAGCCATTTTTGCTTGCCATAAAGTGTTTAATACTAGGCCAGATTTAATCCAAAAATGCACGATTGAGAGATTGCTATCACACAGAAATTCCACTTGGTCGATATCTGACGATGCATTATCTTCCAGTTCATGTAGTTCACTGAAGATGTTTAAGACGCTGGATCTGAACAGATCATATTTCGCGTATGGGGCATTGCAACACTTGAGTATAAGTGTGTGATAGTTTTGGAAGTTATTCTTTTTCGTTTCCATCTCTAGTTGCCTTACATTTCTGTTCTCTATTGATTGCTCTGGTTTGCGGAATTCCTTGCCTTGCAGATCCACGTTTCCTTGTTCGAGCTGGTAAATTGTACTGCTTGTTGATTATTTTGAATCACGGCTTGTATCAAATTCGCTCTTGACGAATGAATAACATTGTGTGTTTGTAAAGGATTTTCCTGGATTGTCTTCTTCATGGAATCTACTGTATTACAGTTGTTTAGACGTAAGGAGAGGTATTCTTCGACTGCAGCTTTAATTTGGTCCGTGCATTCTTTTATGTAGGTCTGGTCTGCTGCTTCTTGTGATGATACTTTTCGCAGAGTTGCGGCATTCGAGTTTGTACTTCTGATTAGCCGGTGCAGCAAGTGAGGCGGACCGATCTTCCACCACTCCTTCTGAAAGAGCCACCAGGGCATTCAACGGTGAGTGGGCAGGCAGAGTACTCGTTGGAGATTGCACAGCTAGATTTGCAATTGATAACTCTCTTGGGGCTCCATGGAGTTGGACTGTTGTAGATGCAAATGGTGCTATAGCTGCAGTGGGTACACTTAAAAATGCTGTGGCTTGTGTTGAGTCTATCGTTGGGAGGCGGGTTTTCGCTTTTCCTAATCGTCTTGACTTGACAATGGGTTGACGTGGTTTGGATATTAGCTGTCTTGGATGGTTCGTTTGATGAGATTGTTTACTAAAGACATTGTACCTTTCCACAATAGTAGGTGAAAGAGGATTAGATGGTAACTTGTCAACACTGATCCACGATGAATTTGGGTCATTGTAAACTATGTCAGCACTTTCCACAGGTCATATTTGGGGGAATGTTGGTAACGCTGTTATGAATTCACCCCGTTCGGAGGGTATTGCCTGGGGAAGTTCATTTTGTCCATTTCCATTTGGGTCTTTGTTCGAAGTGTAAGAACTCATCACGTTAGGATGTAATCCTATCCAATTGACAATTCTTTCAATTTGCTTTGCTTGTTGGTTTAATTTCAGTTCAAGTGATTCGAACATCTTATGGAGGCTTTTAATCGTCGTGTTCACTGCTGTTAAAGTAATTTCTAACAAGCTATTGGTGGTTGTTACAGCCGATTGTTCAGTCGTTGTAAGACGACGCCGTGGGGTTGGGTGAATGAATGAGGCTGCAAGCGAAACACTGGAATCCATTGAACAAGGAGTGTGATAGTCAGGTGATATTGACACGGAAGATGAATTTAGATTTGTGATGCTTGCATGTATTGAAACGTTTGAAAAAACGTCATCGTTTTCCACCGCTTCTGCCACGAATGATAATTGTGCCATCTGTTTTTGGTTGTTACAAGGAGATTTTACTGTTTGTAAAATAGTAGTCTCTGAAATGGTTTGATCTTTGCTTTGTTGTTATGGTCTATTTTCTGGGTTAAGGGTGACTGTATCTTCACCCCGCCGAAAACAGGAACGGTCATCTGTTCATTACCCTTTGGCAAAGCACAAAAGGTACGTATATCCTGATTGAAGTGTTGTACTCTTGCCACAGGTGTAAGTGTTATGGATTTGCGAGTAGCAACTCGTTTTACCCTCCCTCTGGATTTAGGGGGATTAACCGTCGGGGTCAAAGGGAGTTCTGGTAAGTCGGGCATATTGGATTTGAGCGTATAAGTACGCATAAGCTGCAGTCAAAATTCCAATTACCCACTATACACATGAAAACTTAGTTTTTACTTGTCTTGTTACTCGCTATTAATTAAGACAAATACAAAGGGTAACATGCACTAGATCTAGAGTTATTGATAGCGTTATTGATATCTCCTGCGATACAGCATACAGGAGAATGAATGGAAATGACTCGAACTATGATTCTACGCCGCAGCTCTGCGGCTAAGTGGCCAAGCGGTACTTGTAGGTACTTGCTACGGTGCGCGCGCTGTGCACGCGCCTTGCTGTTTTTATACACGCCTTGAAATGGGCATACACGTAGTTAAAAGCAGTGCCTTTTTTAAATATCAGTATTCTTAGATCTGGTCTTGCCAAAGGTCAGAGGGTTGAGTGTTTACGTACACTCTGCTCATATGTGTGTTTAATCTTGAGTTGTCGTTTTTTTTCTTCTGGCTTTACAGGCCCACAATCCAATCAATTCTTGATATCTTGCATTCTCACATAGGCCTGATTTTCAGTGATCCGGCAACTGCCTTGCCAGTTGTTACGATTCCTCTATGCCCCCATGTCCAAGGTGAGAGATGTCTACCACAACTTGGTATAATGTTTACCCTCAAGTCCACCTCACTGGTAAACATGTCGCAGCAGTCAGGGCAGCTCTCTTGAGAAGGAGGGGGGGGAAGCATGGTATTGAACTATACAGTAACCACTTTATAATGTACTTTTTAAAAGTTTTATAGTAAAGATGTCATAACATTTAATGAGCGCATTTCCACACACTATATTATTCAAAATAGCTCTACACTACCTTTACCTGGTGCATCACACGCTGGTCTAGGGGTATTCTCTTATTACCCCTTTGTGCTTTCTCTCATTCTATGCCTCAGTCTATGCTGTTTGTGGGCGTGAATCACATTGTCAGGCGCGCTGTGCCTGTTGACTAGAGCCGCCCCAGCTGTTGCCCACAACTACAAGATTTAAGAAAAAACAGATCTCTCGGGATGTTTTCTTTTTTTATTAAAAAAGCAATTTTTAAAAGGAAAGTATTTAATTGTTTCAATATTGCAAATGGTTTCTTTGTAAAATGTTCATTTCTCATGATTACTTTCAATGTATGTTGTTGTTCAAATAAGATCATTACACTTGTCTTAATGAGCAAAGCACATTATGGAAACCTACAATAACCATGTAAAAATGCTTTTTCTGATAGGTTACCTTTCCATGATGGGCAGTCTGGTATATTTCTTCTGTACTCATTCCAAAAACGTGTTTGTTGCAATTTGTTCCCTTCAACTTTTTCAATGTGGTTTTGTGGCTGCTTTGTATAAAATTAGAGTATATTTTGGGTACTCATTCGGCCAGCCCAAGGATTTGGATGGGAGGATAAAAGGCCTGTGATATCCACCACTCCATTAGGGGCTCTGAGGCAGTCTTGCTTCTTGCCTTTAGAAAACTTTCAAAGAGGAGGGCATTGCTCTTAATAAGATCATGCTGAATCTCCAATATGCAAACATCCTTGGAGAATTATTACAGGGCCTGTGGTAGCGGCCGTGTAGTTATGGTTAAGTTGCTCAACCCATAGGAAGAGCACTTTATGGGCGCCTTATAACTTTGACCCCGCCTGGACGAATCTTTACCAAACTTTGCAACAAAAGTATATGGCCCCATCAGATTGATTCTGCGAACTTCGGTGGGGTTTTGTCAACGGGGCCAAAGTGATAGGGCGGACCCGAAATGTCTGTTTTTTTCATAGACGCAATGGGAAAAATGTTTTGCTCACGTCTACAGCCCAAACCGCCAGATGGATTTTCCCCAAATTTGCGGCAGGAGTGGCAGCTTGGTCCCGAAAGCGTGCTTTTGTAAATTTGGTGTAAATCCGTCAAGTAGTTTTCTTTAAAACGGGCCAAAAGTAGGTTAAAAAAAAGGGTGATATCTGTGTTCGGTCTGTGGAATCACTTTCCTGTTCGCTCCCCGGATGGGCCTTCGATTGGTCCAGGGGCCAACGTGAGGTCCGCAGACATCGAACGCGCCTGCTGATTGGATGGTGAAAAGCGTGAGGTGTCATATTTTCTGAAACGCCCGCCTTGTTGGATCCGCAGACATCCGCTACTGACCGCTGAACACATTTTGCTTCATTTGATGTTGGAAAGAGGGGCTGGGAAAGGGCTGGGGAGTGGAAAAAAGATGATATGGGCTCTTTGAGTAGGTGTAAGAGCGTACGGGTGGCGCAGTATTCCGTGGAATCCAGGGTAGTCCATGGGCAGATTCTTGACGGACAGCTTGAGACATACATTTGGGGTTATTTGGTGACTGAAAGAGGGCTTGGGCGGACAGCTTGGGTTATTTTATGACTGAAAGAGGACTTGGGCGGACAGCTTGAGACACACATTTGGGGTTATTTTGTGACTGCAAGAGAGCTTGGTCAGGGGAGTGGAATCTAGATGATATAAGGATATTTTCATAGGTGAAAAATAGGGCTGGTGGTCCATTTCGATATCTGCAGACGTCATTTGAATTGAGAGGTTCAGGGCGATTTGTGGTGGTTGTGGCCAGTGGCTAGATTCTTGGGGGCATGGCCGCAGAACTGCCCACGGGTGTCAACCAACAGCTCAGCGGCAACGTGCGCGTCTTGGAAACAAGACGACACGAAGCAACACAAGTTCGATCCCTGGGTCTGTGCTTAAAAACCTCTGGGTATTAAGCGCTTTATAAATACGCAACTACGAGACATATTGCTGTAACAGTGCCTCGATGCCCCTGGGTTGTGTGAGTGCTTTAAAAATGCAAATAAATAAATAAAAATAAATACGGCCATGCACCCAAGAATCTAGCCACTGGCCACAACCATTATAATAGGTCTACAGAAATTGAATCTGGCCACTGGATCCAACCATTTCAACAATATGTGTATAGTAATTAGAGGCATTGTACTGGCAGTATACAGTATTTGCAACATGGTAAGGTAATATAATTGA
Source organism: Ambystoma mexicanum (assembly GCF_040938575.1). NCBI lineage: Eukaryota > Metazoa > Chordata > Amphibia > Caudata > Ambystomatidae > Ambystoma > Ambystoma mexicanum. The sequence continues at coordinate 491,921,473 of NC_090936.1, read as the reverse complement.
AGTACAAATAGTAATTATGATTGCTGTACCAACAGGTTGAGTTTGTTGTGCATGGTGCTGAAGGAGAAATATTTGCTTCTTTCTTTGTGAAAAAAACACAGAATAATATGTTAGGCAGGACAGTCTACAATGCCACACATTCGTGTACTTGTTAGACCCTCATAATTAGTACATTCCAAGAACTATGTTTGAAACAACAGGATTGTGTGTTCTGCACATGCTGTTTTTGTTTGCATAAACATTGGGGGGAAAACATCCCTACAAGATTAAAAAACCCTACTACTTTTATGTGACTTTAACTTTCACAGTATGTTTGTTTGAAGTGTGCAGTACTTAAGGGAAAATTTAAAGTGCAGAAATAAGTGTATTTGTGGTTACAAGCAGTGTTGCACTAGGAAGAATCGTAATGGTGTATTAGCAATGAATTGTAATGAAGGATATTTTTGAAGTACTTGGATACTAGTTGGTGTATTCTAACTGTTGATAGTTTTGTAGTTCTGAAGGGTATTTTTTGAAGCAGTTGGATACCTGTTGGCGTATTGTTACTATGTTGGTATTGAAAAGTGGCTGTGCAGTATTATGGATGCAGTTATATACCAGTTGGCGTATTCTAACTGTTGATAGTGCTGCAGGTCATTGACTAAACTTTGTAGACCCTCATAATCAAGTACATTCTAAGTACTATGTTTGAAACAACATTACTGTGTGTTCTGCACAGTTTGTGGTTCTTTTTGAATAATCATTGGGTCATTGGGAAAAAAATGTATACAGAATTAAAAATAAAATACTACATTTATGTGAGTTTACCTTTCAGAGTATGTTTATTTGAAGTGTGCATTACTTAAGGGAATGGTTAAATTGCACTAACTACTGATAGTGTCACAGGTCAGTGACTAAATTTAGGTTTAAGGAATATTAAGTAGGCATTTGTTCGATTTGCTAGTAATCTGTTTCACAGTAACTGAAGTGTTGTTGCATTCAAACCAACCACATCTTTTTTTAATGTATGCAGTATAGTGACCTGTAGTGGTTGTGGCACCAGTGTGGTAGATTATGCCTACTGTTGTGAAGGTTTTCTTGTCAAGAGATAATTGCCCGTGTGTGAAGCTAGTAAGCTTGCAGTTGTTTTTGGTATCATCTGCATTGTACCTTAAAAGCATTAGTATCAGATATTGGCTATGTGAGTTTATGTGCAAGGTGGAATGATTGTCTGAATAGCAAAACGTGCATAATATGGCATGTTTTGCATTTTGCACTAGCTGATTGAATGGATTCACAATTTGGTTTAGATACATACACAAATAGTTCATTAGGGATGTGCTCTTGTGAAACATGGTTGCTGAGAGTACATGTATATTTCCAAGTCTATGAAATCTTCCAGATTTCATTTATAGGTATATTTTTGGTTTCCAGTACTTGCAGTAAGTACACTACAAGTTCATGTGGAGATGGGCACCAGGGGGCGCATGGCGAGCAGTACCTAGCTGCGCCAGCTCCTGAGCCCGGGACCATAAAGGGAGACTGAACCCCTCCCCTTTTGTCCCCCCCCCCCCCCCACGGCCTGCAAGCAATATCCCCCAAGGGAGAGACAAGCCTGGGGCACCCCGCTCCAAAGCTAGAGAGAATCTGATGTCGGGTGGCAAAGTTAGCCCTTTCGACACCAGGAGAGGGAGGAGGAGTCAGAGGTGCTGCTCACTGCGGGGGGAGGGGTGGAACAGACCACGTAAGGCCTGCACAGGTCCTGCAGGAGAGGGCTTGGCACCGATTAAGGGCCCTCAGTGCAGCAGGCGGGCTATGAGGTGGTGCCCCCTCACCCCTGGAGAGCAAAGTGAAAAAAGGCCTGGGGGCCAGACCATCTGAGAGCTGCAGACAGCGGAGGTCCAGCTGGGCCTGTGCGGAGTGTGCCGAGTCCAGTGAGGGAGCATTGGGACTCTAGCTTCCCTGAAGGGCATTTCTTCAGGGCCCCAGGTTGGAGTGCAGAGGCAACCTGGTAATGAGAGGGGTAGCCCCAAAGTCTGAGAGCACTACTACAGGACGGGGAAGAAAATGCAGGAAGGAGAGGAGGACCCTGTATCAACTAAGAGATATTGCCTCCTTGATGAGGAGATCCGAGGAATGAGGGCAGATATTGGAGGCAAAGTGGACAAAATCAATGTCCGGATTGACGCAATGGACGAGAGTTTACAAGCAATGGAAAATAATCAGTCCTCTCTTGAACCTTTGGAAACACAGATAGACATGAGGATGGCGGAACTTTAAAGGCGAGAGGAGGAGATCACACTTAAAATGGATGACTTCGAGAATCAAGAAAGGAGGAACAACTTGTGTTTTTCTTTTTTTTTTTTCTTTAGGGTTCTGGAGAAGGAGGGGGAGACGGAAAGAGATTTCAACAGAGTGGTTCATGAAACATCGAAAGTGCTCTTTGGAGGTGATGCAATCAACAAGTCCAAATATGACCGGGTACACCGAGCGGGTGGAGCAGCCAGAGGCCCGAGATCTGTGCTGACTCGGTTCAATAACTACCCAGACAAGCAGAAGATATTGGAGAAGGTGAGGGGGGTGGGCGCAGTGACACTGGGCAGCATTAAAGAGGCAATTTTTCAAGACCTTTCTTCACTAACGTTCTCAAAGAGGCGTCTCACGAAATGGCTGAATTAGAAGGGGGTAAGGTACCGTGGGGTTGCCCCTTCTCATCTACTTCGAGGTGGAGGGATACAACTATAAACTGGTTACGGAGGAGGACATACAGAGGGTCACAAGGGAACTGATGGGGGAGGCAGAGTCCACATCAGAGGGAGGATCAAAGGGCCCAGAGGAGGAAATGGCTCATACAAGGACCAAAGAGACGAAAGGTGCCAGGCTCGAGGAAATACAGGAAGCTTAACACCTTGCCAACGGGGGACACTTTACCTGTGGCCTGTGCATCTCCCCGGGGATAGGGAGTAGGGGACCACTGTTCTGTAGGGGACCTTCCCCTCTTTTCGTTCTCTCTGGAGGCAGGCAGTTGGGGTCTGAAGGTCTGTTAAAGGGCATGGGATTGTCCCTCAAAGCTTGTTGAGGGGAACGGTTATCGGATTGGATGTTGGAACGAAGTGTTCCTGCCGCATTGGTCTGGTTGGGAGTGTTGGGGGGCGGGGGGGAGCAGGGATTTTGAAATGTTGGAAGGTTGACATGTTATGATACGAAGGGGGGAGGGGAGCTCTCAGTTCTGATAGGTGTTGAAATGGCTGGCCCAAGGCTCCGGTCCTGTTGGTGGTCTGGAATTCATCCAGTGATGGTAACTGGCAGGAACCGGGCAACGCAAGGGAGGTGTGAGGGGGAGGAGGCGGTTGGAAAGGGGTATTGCTAGGGAATGGGGAGCGCTAGACGGGGTAAGATTATTGCGTGTTGTCACAAGCCACACTAAGACTACTTGGAGTCTGAGGAGGTCTGTCCAAAGGGATGTGCTGAGGTTTGGGAGATGGTGGACCTAAACAGTAGGGAGGGGAATGATTGTTTGCGGATCTGCACATTGAATGTTAAGGGGCTTAGCTCACCGACCAAGAAGTCCCTAGTGGCAAGAACATTTTGGAGAGCTGGGATGGATGTTGTTTCTCCAGGAGACCCAGTTTTCCAAGGTTAAAGGAGAATTGTCTGTGGTGTGGTCGGGCAGGAACACTGGAGTTCTGAGGACTCAAGAAAGGGGGTTAGGGGGTCGGTATTCTGCTACATAGGAGATTAAAACATTGTGGTAGTGTAAGTGTGGATGTGCTCAGAGGGGGGAGGGACTGTTCTACTTTCGGGTCTCATACAGGGATGAGTTTCACATTTGTGGCACTGTATGCACCTAATCATGGTCGGCTACGCTTTCTCAAGCCCATGCTAACAAGAAAGAGGTGATGGGACATCTGGTGTTGGGCCGGGGGTTCAACATGTGGGCAAATGTGCAGTGGGTTAGGAGAACCATGAGAACAACTGCAAGGGGGCACACATTGGGAGGGGGGGTGTGGATTACAGGCTTGTTTTGACTCACATGGTCAATGGGACGCTTGGCACTTTTTCCACCCGCAGGAAAAGGGATTTATATTTTACTCTGTGCCCCATGGGACGTATACTAGGATAGATTACTTGCATGTGCCAAGAGAGCTTCTTGGTTGGCATCGGGTTCTGACATACACCCAATTGCATGGTCCGACCACGACATGGTATCCCTGGACTTGCCCTGGCTTGGGCTGAGCCATGGGAGAGCAATATGGAGGTGCAATGAGTCCCTGTTGAAGGACACAGTCTTTATGGAGGAGCTTGAAGAGGCGATGGAATATTTCCTCTTGAATGATACGGGAGAGGTGGATCAGGGTACGTTTGGGATGCGGGCAAGATGACATGGAGGGGTCTTCTGATTAGGAAGGGAGCACGTAACAAGATGGAGTGGGCCTTGTTATAAAATAGGTTGCGTGCAGAGATAAGAACCTTTGGAGGAAAGAATACAACCCACGGAAGAATGGGTGGGGGAGTGCTTAGAGGAAGGAAGAGAGGCAAGAGGGAGGATCTCTGTCTCTTTGAAGAAGGAAAGGTAATTCGTAAGCTCTAGTTTCTAAAGCAAAAGTATTATGAAAAAGGGGACAAGGTGGTTGCAAGGCCAATGGGCGGAAAGATGGATAGCGCGTTTGCAGGGGTCGGAGGACACCCTAGTGACATTACTTTGGGGGGGGGGAATAGTTTCACCGACCTTTATGAGGATCTATATAAGGGGAGGGACCAATAGTCAGGGGACGGAGTTGCACCCTATTTGTGAGGCATGACCCTTCCGGCACTGACCCAGGAAGAGGCAAGATCGATGGACGACCCCATCACGGGGGAGGAAATCATGCAGGCCATATGGAAATTACACTTGGGTAAGGCACCAGGGGAAGACTGGTACACTGCAGGCTTTTACAAGACATTTGCAGGGACCCTGGTCCCACATCAGGTCAGATTGTTCAACATACTGAAAACCGGACAGGCCCTGCGATCCTTCATACAGGCACTCATCTCAGTTATACCCAAAGCGTGTAGGGATCCCCGGCTCTCTAGCTTGTATCACCCGATCTCTCTCCTCAACTTGGATACAAAACTGTTCACGCATGTACTGGCAACCAGACTGGACACCTACATCCTGAGGTTGGTACATGCCGACCAGGTGAGTTTCATTAGGGGCTGACAAGGAGCGGACTTGATGCGTAAAACCCTCCATCTGATCGAAGGGCCCGAGGCGGGGGATGGAACCCCACGCTCCTATCAGTTGATGCAGAAAAAGCCTTTGACAGAGTGGACTGGCTTCCTAATGGTGGTTCTTCTCAAGTTTGGAGTAGGGAAAAAGTTCGTGCAGGGAACCATGGCACTGTATTCCGAACGAATGGCCTGTCTGGCTGCAAATGGGAATTACTCTCAATGGTTTGGGCTGGGTCGTGGCACCAGACAGGGTAGTCCCCTCTCGCCGCTTCTTTTTGCGCTGTCCTTGAAAACCCCGGCCCAGAGGCTGCGGAACGACCCCCGGGTTGTCATGATTCCTGCCCCTCATGTCCCCAGCCCTCCAAGATGTCAGGCTGGAGCCAGGCCACAATCCCCTACATGGCCCTCAAGGGCCTCTCCATCCCTCCAAAGACCCACTTGGAGTCAGACTTGGCACTTGTGGCACCAGACTCACTCACTCTCATAGGATAACATTGGGGATTGGACTTGTAGTGCATTGATGGGGACAAAATGGATGCCCCCACATATTTCGGTTCCCAGAACTGCATGTGCGGTATAGTCTTTTGGGTGTGGTGCAGCCCAGATACACCTGGGATATCCAGAGACTATTTAAGCCACACCCAGGCTGAGGAAACATGCTTTGCATTTTCTGCACCTGCAGCGTGACACTCACCGTGTTCGGATCGGTCTCCAGTAGGCCTGCATCTTTCTTCTGCGCTCAGCTCCTACAAGAACACCGTTAGGAACAGCCTTACCTTGCAGCGCTTCTGTCCATCATTCATCGCTCCTTCTGTTCTGCGGGCATCTGTGGCAGTGTCATTCCCATCGCGGCACGCCGCTTCCTAAGGAAAAGGGGAAAAGAACAGAAAAAAGGCATTAGTAAGCATTCTGCAAATCTTCGCTTATTTTTAAAGACTGTACGAGCTTCAAACGCTTACCTGAATCCCAGCCGCTCTGGGGGAACTCTGTCTCCGGAACTTCTCATCCATCTGCAAGAGGGAAAAGACACTCCAGGTTAGCGTAGAAACATCTAGAGGCGCCGCATACCGCGCTTGCCCAATACATTTGTTCTTCATAACCGGCATCCACGCTGAAAACATGGCGGCACCTAAAAGACACAGAAAAAGAACTAATTTCAATGCAAATATGAAAGGGGTGCATCTCGCATCGCGCTCACTCACCTTCAGCGCTACTCATCTCAGCAGCACGCCGCCATCCCCGGACGCCGGCCATCATCTAAGGAAGGAAAGGAACAAAGTTGGCGAACTGTTCAAAAGACTCATTATACTTACCTGTCGGACTCTTGCCAGTGAAGTAACTAGGCAGCAAGGAGCCTGCATCAATCAACGTGCCCCTGCGCTGAAAGCAGGACGGAGAACACACTATCCAAGAAAACAAGGTGAGCTGTGGATCAAAGGGAAGGGTTGGACCCCAGGGAAGAAGGGGTTCAAGCACACAGAGACAAAAGGTTGTTAAACTCTACCAATCATGTGTTTCAGGCCCAGTCTCCAGTCGAATAGCCTCCAAGGAAGGGTTTGAGGTCGTAAGAGGTCAGAACAGGCTGAGTAACGTCTCTGTGGATACCAGGTGAGCGTTACACAGGTGGAGGGAATTATTGTGGGTGGGATAGAGTATAAACTGGGTTTATATGCCGACGAGATATTGTTGCATCTTAGAAACCCGGTGTCCTCAGTTCCAGCAGCGTGGAAATAGTGGAGCAATGTGGGGTCTTTGCGGGCTTCGCAGGCTTTAAAATTAACAAAGGGAAATCCATCCTCTTCCCTCTGGACCCAGAAGGGGAAGACATTAGGTGGAATCTAATCGCAGTGAAGATTGGGGAGGATAAACTGCGGTACCTAGGAATAAATGTCACAAGGAGGATGGGGGAGCTATACGAGGTGAACTCCCCCTGATCCCCACCATCCCCCTGTGAAGGCTATTCAATGACCTGGAGAGGTGAGGTAAACTGACGATCTTATGGCTGGGACGTTAAAACACTGTAAAGATTAACTTCCTCCCCAGAATGCTTTACTTATTTCAAATACTTCCAATACAAATTCCAGACTCATTCTTTGTGGAGGTCAAAGGACACCACCAGCGGTTCCTGTGTCAGGGGAAAAAAGCTAGGGTGGCATATGAGATATTGATACTCCTGAAGGCTAGAGGGGGTGGCCTTCCCAGACATATACGTATACTACAAAGGGGGGTGGGCTTTCCAGACATATACCGATACTACAAAGTGACGCAACTTAGGGTTCTAATTCTGCATCTGAGGGAATGGGGTGACTCCCAATGGGTGGACCTTTGACCATTTCCATCTTAGTCCAGGGATGCTGGGGGAGTGGATCTGGGTACCAAGAGATCGAATCCCGAGAAGGATCAGGGAGCATCCTATTGTGGGGGTTATTTGGAAAATTTGGAGAAAGGGCCCAGAGATGAGGGGTGTGGCCACGTGGACCTCCCTGATGAGCCACTTGTGGGTTTTGGGGGTGAGGGATCTGATCCCAAATCTGGACAGGTTTCAAACATGGTTCGAGGCGGGGTTAACAAGGATTGGCCAGCTGTGGAGGAATGGCCGCTTCATCTTGTGATAGACTTGGAGGGGGGGGGGGGGAGCTCAGGGAATAGGGAGACTCGCGGTGTTCTCATACCTACAATTGAAAGGGGTGATCACGGCTGAGCCCTGGAAACATCTGATACAGAGGGAACTCGCCCCCCCTACAGAAGGTCCTAGATTCGAAAAGGGAAATGAGAGGCTTCATTTCATCCTTATATATGGCACCAATGTTCCCTCTAATTATTTTTCTCTGTGCTGAACTGGTTTGCTGCTGTGCGCACATTATTTTCCATGTGTGCAACTGCCTAATGAGTTAAGCCATTTTGTAAGCAGGCGTATTTAGTGAACTACTGCCGCAGAAGAGAGTTTCGAAAGTCATTTCCGCTTCCGAGCCACTGCAATTCTCAACACATCTTACAACACTTTTTCCAAACACATAGGCTAGAATAGAATATGTCATATGTGATTAAACAGAAAACTCATCATCCAGCCCAAGACTTCAGCATCTGCCACAGTACCTTGCAAATGTTTTATGCCACTGGAAAATCATCGTGTACTACAAAACACAAATATCTGTTTTCATAAACTGATGTGGCTGTCAAGAAATTCAGACAGAATACAATAAGTGCCGATGGATTAATGGCAATTAAAAGCAATTTGTCAAAAAACATGCTAATAGGAGTTCAAGTGCCACTTTAATTGAGTAATTCAAGGGCCAGGTGAACATGCTCCTAATAATGTGTGTAAGGATAATTGCATCAGAATAACTGCACCTCAGAATATGCTGATCAAATATTCCTGTGCCTCTGCTTACTATCCACATTATGTTATCCTTTGGGTAGTGATGACACCAGCCTTACAGCTAAGATACAGATACACCATCCATTTTTACTCCCTAAAAAATGAAAATGTGCCCAACAAAAAGGAAAAACAATGAACATTTTGTTGCTTGAACCCACAAAGCTCCACTGATATTCTTTCAAAATAGTGACCATTAGAGCAGTGGCATAGGAAGGAACTCTAATAACATTAATGCCGGATCTCAACAGGAATTTTAAGGGGAAGAACATCTTTTAATAAGCAGAAAGTATCCCTCTTGGCAAAGCTAACCATTTTTGCACACCCTGAAAAATAATTTGACTCCAAGTAGGGAGCAAAATCTGTTTAGAGCCCTGCTCTATATACGCCTGACATAGGAAGTTAAATGACAGGGCACATAATACAGTCTATAGTTTTCCCACCCTTCCACACCACATCCTAGATATGTTTAAATAAGAGCCTTACTGAGGTTTATTATGGATCCCTGCTGAAGAAAATCACAAATATATATGGCTTTTAAGTTACTATCATCAAGTCACCATGGATAAATCTGATTGAGTACCTATCTCTGTAACTATGAATTCCTCTTCTGTAATTCTTTGTTATCAGTTAAAGGGATGCTGGAGACGATACACACAACACACGGTTACATTGAAAAGCACTCAGCAGCTGAGCATAGAAAGAAAAAGAAGGTGCTGTTGTCGAAGACGGGTACTAGAATTTCAGATCCTTTAGAAAACAAGCAACACATTTCCTTCAGTGTGCTGCTGAAACGTCTGACTTGGTTTTTGAAATGTGCTGCTTTGTTCATCAATCACAAGGAGTAATTACCTGTGCTCTTTCACCCATACCCTTCTGTGCTAGCCTCTAATACTAGTTGATAGAGCACTGTGAATAGTGACGGATTGTAGCTGTAAACACTGACTGGGATATTTGCAAACCCACAATACTTTGCAAGCAAGGCATATTTAGTGCCTCAACATATTATGTGCATTTTAAGAATGTCATGACTCTGCATGCACGCATTTCTTTTGAAGTGCATACAACACTGTTTGCAGCATACCCCACCCTTCTATAATTGTGTAAGAGTATACAGTGCTCAGTGAAACAGTTGTTGTGTAGCAGCGAGCTACCATATAATGTGTGAAGGTCTGTGCCCAAAGCAACTCTGAACACTTGGAAACGAGGCAGGTTGTATGAAAAGCATTCTCCTGTCTGAATATCCAGTGCCCTGATACTATGGACGAGTAATCCAAGGCATAGTCCATACCCATTATCCCCTTTAGTCAAAGTAAATGATACTGCAATGTTGCCCTCCACTTATAGGATAATGATATCAATGCTAAAGTAGGATAGACTGAGCATCACATTTGTCTTCTCAAAATCCTTACAGGGCGAATTAATATTTGAGTTTTATAATGCGTTAACTTGCGGGGGGGGGTGCTTCAAAGCACTTGCGTGACATATGTACAAAGAAGAGGAAGTAGGGGACAAGGTTACACATCCAGGTAGCCTGCTTACTTGCAGTCAGTATCCGATATTTCAGCTGGCAGTTCGATTGTATCATGTGGGTGACGTTTTTGGTAAGGCACAATGAGTAACAGAAATACTGGCACGTGAATGTTATTCATATTATTCATATTACAACAAGCATAAAACAAGTGGATGTAGGTACACGTCTGCTAACCTTTCGCAGAGCCAAGAGAGGAAGAGTCAAGGTTGTCCTGTACTATCTCAATGTGTTCTGGGGCAGAAGTTAGAGTCATAAGGTAAAAGTGTGGTAGAATCCAGTTTAGGAGTCATAGGTGAGGAGGGAACATTATTTGGTTAATGTGTGCAGGCATATCTTGGTTAGATTCTTCCGTTCATGGAGCCAGTTTTTCATATTCGGTTTTAACCTCTTAGCTGTGTATTATGCTGTTAGGGATTTTAGGTGTTTACAGTCATCCTTGCATAGTAGTTTAATGCAAATTATCAGAATATCAAGACTAGTTGCTTATTTTAAGAGAAAGCAAATTTCAATTAATTGCTGTGGCTCGTTCCTTATTAAATATTTTTGAATAGATGAGAATTGTCTGTGTGCGCTGCTAAAAATCTTTTGAGCGGCACCCAGAAAGAAGCTGGGCAAGCGCACATGCGCACAGCTTAGAGGGAACACTGAACATGGCACCGTTCCGCCCATGCCTTCTGGCAAAGCCTGCAAGTAACATTCTCGGCCAGATACTAGAGCACCTCTGGGCCCAGGTAAACGGCGTGATAAACACTGGGAGACTTCGTGGCCCCATTCATACAAGTCCTCGAAAGATCACCCGAGAAGGGCCCAGTCAAGATCTGTTTTTCCTGTAAAACCAGCGAAACCCTTAAAGGCATCGGTGCCATGTTCGTCGGGTGCACCTGTTGGGTCTTCAACTGTCGGGCCCTCGATGCCATTAACATCATTGTCTACGTCAGAGCCATCGACAACGTCGGAGCCATCAGCGCCTATTTTGCCATTGAAAAATGGACCCTCCAAAGTAGGCTACTGCTAAGTCTTTGAGGCCTGTGGCTGATAAGAGGTTCACTCCTCTCCTGAAGAAGGATTTCTTTAGGTCCCTCACTGACATTTATGAGGAGGAACAACAATCTGAGGATGAAGTTGTCCCTTTTAGTCTTCAGTATGGGACCCCTAATGCTCCTGATTTCAGAGCAGAGTTGGATAGAGGTTCTTTGTCAAACCTAGCGCAATGTCAGTGATGTTGACACTCCCCTTGAGCTGGAGTTCAGCAAGCCGGACCCAGGGGAGCATGCTGACTCCTCATATCGAAGACTTGTGTCTAGAGTTGTGGAGTATCTGGGCTGGTCCAGGCCTCCTGTCCACTTTGAGCAATATGACCTTATGGATATTTTGGTTCAGGGTCTGTCTACCAACCCTGTGTTGCCATTTCATAAGGCCCTACAGAAAAGGGTGGCTGCAAATTGGGACGCCCCGGAGGCTACTCCGGCAGTGAACAAGTCTCTGATGAAGAAATACCGCCCATCCAGTAGCGACCCCAGCTACTTGTCCACTCACCCCACTCCAGAGAGTTTGGTGGTACAGGCAGCTATGCTTACCTCGAAGCAGGCGCTGTACCCTACAATCCCTGCTGAAGGGGACGATAAGCGTATGGATGGATGGATGGGCACGCAAGGTGTTTTCTGCTGGGAGTACGACGTTAAAATCGGCCAACTCTACTTGTGCCTTAGCAACATTTTCACAAACTCTATGGAATTGCATTACTTTAGCAGCTGAGCATATTCCCGAAGGGGAAGAAAGGGATAGTTTTCTGGCTATTGTTCAGGATGGCAAGGATTCCATGTGGGAATCCCTTCAGTCTGGGTTGACTACTGCGGATAGTGTGAGCACCGTGATGTGCAGGTTTGCGTGGTTGCGGAAGTCGGGTTTTGCACCTGATGTGCAGGCTTGTCTTCTCAGCATCCCCTTTGATGGGTCTCAACTGTTTGGCAGCAAGGCTGACGAGAGCCTTGAGAATTTGCAGACCTCGAAGGCAGCTGACAAGTCTTTGGGCGCTGCTGTTAGGCTACCTCAGCCTTTTAGTCCCAGGGGACAAAAGTGGATGGGTGTATCTTTTTGTTTCTACTCCTCATTTGGGAGGGTGTTAGGCAGAAACCTGTGCAGTTCCCTTAGGGAACACTCCAAAAGATTTAAGACTACAGGTGTTGGCAGTAAACCCACTTGATAGCAGTCTGTACCACCCATATTTACCTGGTAGCTGTGGCTGAGCAGTCGGACTTCTCTCAAGAAGAATTAGGCAGTATGCAAAGTATACACAATAGGCACTCAGGCACAATAATACAAGCAAACACTGACCAGAGCTTTGGTATCAAAGTATATAATTATTTATTTAAAAACACACTGTTTGAAACACTCCAGCACTCTTATTGTAAAATATTCTAAACAGTTACTATTGTAATATATATACACCCCTTTTTCCTTATCAGATAAGTCACAGTAAAACACCACTTATTTTCATACAGAGGTGAGCGCTTAACTAGATGGCCCTCCAATAAGTTTGTGAGAAAGGGAGGGAAAAAGACAGAATATGGAAAGGTACACCACTCTAAGGTTCAGGAACACTATTAGCAAGGCAGAAGAGCAAAAGTCACTGGTGAGCCAAAGTCCAAAGGCTGGGCCCACTATTAGAGAGAGCAGAGCACAAATGCGCCCAAGATCACACAGTTACACTAGGCTTTGAAAGTCTTGCAGAGGGTTCAAAAAGAGTTTAGAAGGCTTAGGAAAGTTTAGCCAGGGTGTCCCAGGCTAACCCAGGTTCGAAAGCCGGGGGCTAAATCTACCCCGTACAGTCGGTGGCAAGGGAAGCCTGGCGGGACACGGTACCTTAAGTGGGAAGGATCCTCCAGCGGCGGCAGTTGTTCCTGGCAGTGGGTGCAAGTCGCGTCGACGTCCAAGGGAAGAGAAAATCTCGACTTGGAGGAAAGATGAAGGTTGTTGCACTACCAGGGAAGAAACCAGCCGCAGAGTTTTCCGGTTAAAGGTGGTACCTTTGTTCGCGGTCGTGGTAAAACATGGTATCCCGGTTGCCGTGGTGCTTGGCACAGGCAAGGCGTCCACGAGGTACGTCGGGAAGGCGAAAAGACGTGAAACTGGTTATCCCCACCAGTCAAAGGAAGAAGACTCTCGGGCGGGAGATCTCCTCTGTCGTTGGGAAAAGTGGTGACACGGTCCAGCAGGGTTCCACCGGTGGTGGTGTCGTGGACGCTGCCGGCACATCACGAACTAGATGCAGCAGTTGCTGCAGTCTAGTCTTTTCGGTTGGCTGCTGATGCTCAGCTTCTGGACTTTGTTACGGTAGACGACCTTGGCTTGGCACATCGCAGCACTGTGGGAAGCTAGCTTGCATGCTGCGGACGCTTGTTCCCTCGTTGTCTCTACCTTGTTTCCTTCCTTCTTCCGTTCCTTCTTCCCTTGTTTTTCCTGCTCCCCTCTTCTTCCTTCAGGCTCTAGGTTTCCTCTTTTTTTTCTTCTACCCGTCCCCTGGTGCAGAATTCCTCAATCGGATTTCCAGTCCTGGATAGAGACCCAGCCAGTAGTATGGGAATCTCTGTCTAGCTATTTCTGGCTCCTGCAAGTACTATCTGGGGGAGGTTTCTTTCCCCATTCCTGGGACTTTCCCTCACTGAAGAAGATTCCCCAGGCGTCACCCTGTGCTCTGATTTGTTATCTTGATCCGAGGGCATGGTGGCTACTGACAGGGGTCCGCCTTACCTCTTCACATCTTGCCGGACCCAGAGAAGCAAGGTAAGACCGGTAAATAAGATAAGATAAGGTAAGGTAAATAGACATGGCCCAAATCAAAATTGACAGAGGGAAGATTTAAAAAGATGCATTAGTATCTTAAAGGCTACCAGATAGTTGTGTTGGACTGCTAAAGCTGTAAAAGTGGCCACCAGCTTACTCCAAAGCACACTTTCAGAGTGATCGAATAATCCTGCGGCCAAAGTGCGGTTATTAAAAAGTGCTCCTACTGTGAAAGCCATAGTACCTTAAGGGTAGGAGGACTCGGTACAAATCCCCTGACCATGAAAAGAAAGTTGAAAAATCAAGTAAGCAAAACTTTTAGGGGACAAAGTGAGGGTTGTTACAAAAGTTGGTCGTTTTTGACACTTTCTCTCCATAAACATCAATAGGACACCCTACTATTTGCCATGGTTTTTAACTTTTCCTAACCTTTGAGGCAAATAGTTTGCTTGGGGCACTGATCAGTTCTTTTGGCTATCGGTGCAGCAGACGTCTGTTTTCCTTAGTAGTTATATTTTAATTTTTCCTGCACATATCACCTTCTCTGAAGTGCGGTAAGGAAACTTTGTGTGCCTGTAATTTTGTTTTTAGTTACTTTGTGGTTACTTGTATGTTGTATCCAGGATGGACTGGTGGCAGCATATAATGCCAGTATTTTTTGTTAATCGTCTTGTGCTCTTTTGCATTTTACTGCTTACGGCCAAATAGAGTACCATAAAGTGTACTCTAAAATGGCTGTGCCATGAGATTTCCACCTGTCTTTTGGCCATCTTGTCTTTTGACCTTTTTTCCTGCACTGGAATGGAGGGATTTTCCCTTAATGAGGAGCTCTTTCCGATAGAAAAATCCAGCTTTCGCAGACGAAATGTCAGTCTGTGTGTGGGGCTGTATGTCTGGGGCCAGGTCTGTCTGGACCTAGTATACATCCCTGCCAGATGTCTGTTGCTGGCAGGTACAGTGGCCAGAGCTGGAAGCACTCGCAACAGTCCCACAATCATCTTGTGGGCTAGCCAGACGTCATCCTGGGGGTACTTCACTGCAACAGTCGCTGTCTGAGTTGAACCTTGGAACTGTTTATCTCCAATTCCTAGAACAAGAAGCCTTTCCCTGAAGTTGCAGCTCTACACCACAAATGGGGACCTTGCAGGACCGGTTTCTTTGCTCCTGCCAAGAGTTGTCCTCAACCATTTTTAGTCAAGTGGACATCGCTGCATGCATCATGTCCTGGGATGGGAGTCCCCTGAAGTCGTTATTTGAGAGGTGGCCCTGAAGTCTGTGTCCAGAATTTGGTACATCGTAAATCAGAACTGCAAACTTGTGTGAGAAACCTGAAGGTGTCTCCCTAGCTCGTCCCTGGGGATCTGTCATCCAGATGGCCAGGACCCGGCCATTGCTATTGGAACCAGTTCCTGGTGTGGACCAGTGAGGGAGGATCAGCTGGATGGGGGGGGGTTCTTGGGGAGTGGGACACCGACGGGTGAGATGCGGTATCCCCCTTCTTCCAATACCTTTTCCCCATGCTACTACGTAGGACATTCATAAATACTGCCCCCCCACACTTTTCTGATACTAAACACTTTCGCACCTGAAAATGGTCTCTCCCCAGAGTTAAAATAAAACAATAGAATAAATGGACACACCCCACTAGGGAGTGAGACTAGGAGAGATTGCAAGTGAGTAAAAGGTGTTCTTTATATAAAGATAAAGAGGGACACGCAGAGGACTCTGCTACTCCGAGAGCGCTCTGCCAAGCAATACATTTTGAAAAGGTTACAGCGTCATAAATGACATTTTCCATATAGTCCACAGGTTACATTTGGATTGGTGAGGGATTAGGTCCCAGTATGGAATTATAGGGGCAGGCTCCACGAGATTGGCTGGCAGCATGGCGGGGTGGTAGGCTTCACGTGGGTCAGCTGGGCTGGTCCGTGCGAGGTGAAAGTCAGTTCGGGTCTGGGAGAGGCGACTGTTACTGTCTAATCTACATGCTATCACAGGACATGGAGTAAATAACCCATAAACTATACTTTTGGAATTGAGAGGCCTATAAATTGTACACACTTATTTTACATCATCCCACCTCAGATCATTGGCGAGGTGAAGGGTGTGGGGCTATTGCCCTCCAAGTGACTTACTGGGGGTGAGATTTAACAGTTGTCGGGTCTGGTACTTCAGAGCGGTGGGGATGGATTGATGTGTTGGTTTGGGGCATGATATATGACATGAGATTAAGTTAGAGTGGGGGAACTCTGGGGTGGTCAGCAAGGAAGGGTCACCCTTCTGTTACTTCAAAGGAAGGCAGGAGGGACACAAGGTTAAACAGGCAGTAACTTTCCAACAGTGAGGGTGAGAGGTGCAGGAGTGGGTTTGTGGAGACAGACGGGGCCACAAGTCATGATTAGGCCCGGTCACACGCAGGGCACAGATCTCAGAGGAAGAAGAGAGGTACAGTGTCAGCTTGCAACAATTTGCGGCTAAGCTTCCATGAGAACAGGTCAGCCACAGCACAGAGGGAGGAGGAGGGGGTTACTGGGCTGCCCGTGCGTGGCACTGAACAGGGGAGAGATGCAGGCTTGCCGCTGAGGGTTTAAATGTGGCCTAGTTGAAGATGGAGTTGTGGTTAATACAAAATGGAGTCTCTGGGGTCCTGGAGAGACATTGGATATGTGTCATTCAGTGGCTACCTTGCACCCATTATTGGGCCTTGGCTAAGGGTACGTTGGCAACCATTGAATGAGCATAATGTACACTTCATCTGGAATGTAGGGGGGTGCAAACGACCCTTCCTCCCTTACACACCACACGAAAGACAACGGACTAACACCAGAGCCGTTACCTGACATGTCCCAATTCAAGGGTCAGGCATTTGACCAGAATCACACACCTGACGGTCCTTTCCCTTCCCCATAGGGATAAAAGGTGGAGCAAAAGAGCACAGAATGAGCAAGGCAGACCGCACAATGTGAGAGCTAACTCAGCACGGCAGTTCAAGTGTAGGAGAAAAACCGCGCATACCAAGGGGGTAACAAGGAGAGAAGCGACCTTGCCCTTTCCGACGAAGGCCTGTGAACCCTCCGCGGAAGGAATTGTAAGACCGCGAACAATAGCCAGCATGTGTTGCAGCAGTCGTCAGCGGTACACGGAGCGTGCTTAAGCTGATAGGCATGACCAAGGGAGGTGCCTGCTACCGTGGTACCGGCCTTGACTCTGGAAAATCTAAAAAGCCATGCGGTTCATCACAGTCGATGAGTCAAGGGGAGAGCCGATATTAAAAACAAACTCTGGTGAATGAAAGTTGCAAAGTGGCTAAAGAAGGGAAGTTCAAAGAACATTTAAGATTAAGGGAAAACCAGCTGCAAGAGGGGGGTCCAGCAACACGTGGGTGCCCACTCGAGAGACTGGGAAGTCCCTGCTCTTCTGGAACTATCAATATCTGAAGGACTTGGTAACGCTGTAGAGGAACGGTTAAAGTGGTCATACAGGGGTCTTGCAAAATCCTCTGTACATTCGAAAGACTTTGACTGACAGAGAATTACGAAAGCCATGATTGTTGAAGTGGGCAAAAGTGAACCTGGCAGAGGGATGCTTTCAAAAAGGGGCGAAGCCTGAAGTTCCTGAGAACAGTATGTTGACAGAAGTGAACCTGGCAGAGGGATGTCCATGAGAACTGTTTAAAAAGACATTAAGATTCATGAATTAAGGAAAAGCCATAGTGAACCCTGCAGAGGGAGGCTGGCATCCGAGAGGGGTCTGAGCCCAGAAGAGGGGGATCCCCGGAGTGAAGACCGATCACCCGAATAAGGAGAAGAACCTTTTGATTGAACTTTTTTGTTTCGATACTTTGCACCTGACAGGCCCTCGAAAGCAAGAGAACATAGCTATCCGAGGTCCTGGTATCATTAATGGAATCTCTAGGGCTCTGAGCCCGGAAGAGGGGGATCCAGGGGTGACCCCATCAGCCTAAAGTGCCTTAAGAAAGGAACTGTTTTTTTTTTTATTAGGTTGAATATACGATTTATGGAGGGGTCTGTGCCCGGAAGAGGGGAACCCAAGGGTGAACCCATCACCCAAGGTATATGTGGAACAGAACTTTGTGTTTGTTGGAAACACCAGGCCTTGGAAGGAAAGAGACTTTTGTTGAAAGAGCTTTAATCATCCAAGAACCTGATAGCTGATACAGAACTGTCGACTCGTGCTGTGAAAGCTTGAGTGGGTGCTGTGTTCGGGAGATCCACTTTGTCCTGTGCTCTAAACGTCTGGAAGGAAGACCCCTGGCAATCACGTCCTGACTTATTATTTGTGAACACTTCTCTCTTTTGAAAAACCTATCCCACACTTTCTATATTTAGTTGTAAGTATTTGGCAATAATATTATTTTTTTTTTGTAGTATAGGTCCTTTTATTTGACACGATGCCACTAGGACTGCCTTATTTTTCATTTGATGGTCGAAGTTTGCTCCCATCTTAGACTTAGGTTAGACGTTTTTCCACCCTGCATTTATTGTTCGATAGGCACCCTTGAACTGTGATCACTTGGTTCTCTCTTTACTGTTGCCACCATGAGTTTCTAACACTAGCCTGACCCAAGAACCCGACACCTGAAGTGACCTCTTCACCGCGACCCCTGGGTTTCCTCCAAAGGAACCAAGTCACAAATCCAGAAGACCCATCGATTTCGGTCTCTAATGAGTACAGGGGGTGACTAAACATACCTGTTTTGACCCCTATTGTCTCCATAGAGGTCTATGGGCGTAAACCCCGAGCCCCATCGCTCCATTTCCTAGCCCTGAATGGTGGTGGGCTGGCTTGCTATCCTCCAATGGGTCTCCCTTTTGGTGGTTGGACTCGGAGATGGTCTTTTACAGGCTTGTTCTTTTTATTGAACTTTGAAACACTTGCAAATTCTTGTTGGCTCAAGCCAACACTTGTGCAGCTTCCTAAAAGAGACTCCTAACCTTCAGAAAATGAATGTATTGGGACCTGTGTGAAAGTAGGGCACTAGGACAACTTATTTTCTAGCTACGGAAGGACTTGTTAAGGTTAGAATTCTGGTTCTAAAGGTTTGTATGCTGTCTGCTAACTTCTTTCTTCTTAACATATTAGTTCTCAGTCTTGATTAATTACCTGGTTCTTTTTCATTATTCACTTAATTTACTCTGCTATCATGAAAGGAGTTACCATTTGTTTTAACGTGAAGTGTTGGTGCTCTTCGCAGAGCACACCAAGGTGATTGTGTGCATGTTTGTAGTCATGTTTTAGAGCGTTACGTGTGGTTTTTAATTGATAGTTGTCTAAGGCCCAAATAAATGACACTGTTTTATATGTACATTTTGCCTAACTTGTATTAAGAGTGTTCTGTGTCTGCTTAGCTGAATCCTTCACCACTCTGACATCCCTAAATATAACCCTTGCTGTTCAGTCACACTACTCAGGCCACGCTTGGCTTGACTGTAGTATTTGTCCCTCTACATGAAAATAGGGTGGCACCTCAGAATATGAAAATCATGCTCAACAAGGGTTGAAGCAGAAAAAGGAGAAATCTTTACTAACCAGTGTCAACCTGTCACCTACTCTGACTTTCTGACCCAAAAGCCTGCAGTGTTTTTACCTCTGTGCAGAAAATGACAGCCAGATCAGTGGACAGTCTTGAAAGTTCAGGTAATCAGAGAGGCCAACAAGTCTGTATTACAGTTTTGATACAACTTGTTAAAGACTATTCACAAAGAACACTGGTACATGGGAAAGGTATATTTGATGTCATGCAGACAATGGGGAGGTAACCTGGTATTCAAGTAAGGTAATGTTGTAGAACTAGAATCTGTGTTTGGAAAGTAATCTACATAATGGCCTCGCTATGCTGGGAAGTCCGCCTTATTTTTCTCTCCTTTTTTTTTCTTTTCGTAAATGATCTTTATTTGCATTTCAAAACCATGCATCACAACCTTCAAAAACAAAAATGTAGATCCATTTGCCACACCTGATTTCTAGAATCTGGCCACCCTAATTATAACTCTGATAGGTTAGCCAACACCCAATCAAGATAGCATTGGAGAGCAGTACAGGCTTATTCTTAGGAGTTTGGCTGGAGGTCGGGGGCCTTCAATGATAATGGTATGGTACCCAATAATTCAATTTATCGCTGGTGAAACTTTATAGAAAGGTTAACTTCATTGTGCAGGCGCAGAGCGCGGTGCAGGACTGAGTGAAATTGCATGCAGTTGAGAGCAGAGGGGACTGAGGAGTAATGGCAAGGTTTGCCTGCTTTGGCCCCTCTATCGTCACTAGAGATCTGCAAAAATACCATCCCCCTATGATTTACTATGTCTGCAATCCCCTACAAAGAGTGGCTCAAAGTGCCATTGAGAGGCAGTTAGGGGGTTGGAGGGGAGAGTGTTTATCCTCACCTTCTGTCGGGCTTGTGTACGAAGGAGCCTAACCCAGCTTGAATCTTGCCACAGTAGTGCTTTGGAGTAGGAGTGAGGTAAGCGGCAAGGGTGTTCTTGACATTCCTGTAGCAAACTGTGGCTTCCGTGTTGTTGATTAGTAGCCTTGCTAGTGACTTGTCAAGTTTGGCTTCGAGTAACTGAGTTTTTGAAAATCAGGGGGAAAGGAAAAGGCTATAACCTGAAGAGTAAGGTGATTACCCCACTCGCCAAAGAAGGACTTGCGCTTACTAGAAGAAGAGGGAAATGCTTGCTCAAAGGGGACTGCTACACAAGCAAAAGTTGCATCCTTCTTTCTTAAAAAAATCAACAAAATGTATAGTCCAGCATTGCAGACAGCACCTGCACGAGAGAGCATGGAGGGCACAACAATTGGTGCTCGAGCAAGTTCTGTGCAACCAGCTCCATCTACAAACCTTTTAAATTCATCCAACACCTCTTTAAAGTTTGTAAGTGGAAATTCAAGAATTAGATGTATCATCTAATAATCCAAGTGTCACTCTGTGTCTGATTCACACCCTCCATAATTCACTGGAGGAAAGTATGGAGGTAGTAAGAATGGGCGAACGAAACGGGAGGAGTAGAGCAAAGGACATGGTACTCTGTCCCCTTTAGTGGGGACAATAAATTCAACCCGATTCACTGGTTTGGGGGGGGGGGGGCTGTTTGTTAGTAGCTTTAAACCTAGTGCTCAAATCCCTCATCAGACTCCATGACCCAACTATCTCACAGAGAAACTCATTTCCAGCTGACAGCATGCCGCCAGGACACGTACAGACTTGAAATCCGCTGCTGCAAAAAGGAAAGGACCTGAAAACAAGCTTTCTCTACCTATGCCCTAAGACTATGGAACCTCCTCACTGTCAGCATCAGACTCACCCCCACAATTCAGAAAACAACTGAAGACACACCTCTTCAAGGAATCTCTCCTCACCACCTAGGCCATCATGTCACCCCTCGCTCCACCTGACTAACTAGATGCTGCCCGCAACTCTCCTCCTGGTACAGCCGTACCCCTCCTCTGTTTCACATCCCCGCTGTATATCTGTTCTGTTGTTACCTCTGAAAAGCTCGGTTATTCATCTGTACTGTTGTCCACCTCTGTAAAGCTCTCTGTTATGTATCTGTATTGTTGTATGCCTCTGTAAAGCGTTCCGTTGCTTCTCAAGGCTAGGTCTGTGCTCAATAAATACCATATTATTATTATTATTATTAGTCTTGTGGTAAGATCACCCTCAGCGCTGCTGTTGGAAATTTAAATTTGCTTGCATTGCAGCTTTAGAGCGAGTTGAAGTGAAGCACTGGGAATTCCAAGACGGGAGAGGACAGATTACTCTGCAGTTGCTCTCAATCTCTGGTGATAAGCTCATTGGACATATCCAGAAGTTCCAAAAAGTTCCAAAAAAAGAGGGAAGATATATAAGGCATGTACACATTCTGCTGCAATAAAAACGAAGAACATGAATGTTTTTTCCTTTGGAGTCGTTCAGGCTCCAGAAATGTCTTTACTCCATATTAAAACATTTGCAGTTAATAAACCGGCACTGTCAATCGGCTGTTGAATTGATGCAGCTGCACAGGATACAGTCGTTATAGTGGACACTCAGCCTGAACCTTCAGCTGGTGACCCAGTGAGGTTAATTCAGGGTGAAGGTGACAACGGGCCAAAAGTTAAGCCATGTTTGAAGTTAAAAGGCCCACAGAAGAAAAAGAAAGTCTGAACCCTAAAGATATAAAGGTCTTATTTAGTATGGACGCTGTAATTGCAGAATAAGAATCATTAGGAGAAAGTTTTGACCCTACGGTACCACATTTATTGATGGGCCAGAACAAAGTGGGCCAACCTGACTCGAATACTGAAGCCCCTGTAGATCTTGCACCAAGCAGTGCCCTTGCAGTAGTTATCAGATGGAGCCAGAAGAGGAGGAGCCAAGAAAAAGGGAAGTAGATCCCAGTCCCATTAATGTGGTACTGAGACCATGGATAGTATTAGAATGTGCAGTCCTTTTACATTGACTTTTACAATGACCTTGGAAGCAATTTGGCAAGAAGACCGCAATATTGCATTAAACAGATCTGGGGTACTTGACATTTTCAGGCGTATTCCCTTTTTGTCTGTAACTCTCCACGGCAGATCTAAAATATATTGATTTTCATGAGATTGGTAGTATTAATAAATGCACTATGCACTTTTACTCATTGTTGGGTTGAAATCTAGTCTACTCTGCTTATGAAGGCCTACTGTGAAGAGGTTATGATAGTTATTAGCCAATTGAAGTTTCAGGAATGGGCTTTAGTAACTATGAAAAGTGCTTCAATGACTCAGTTAAGAATTATTCTGAGTCGATTTGTGCAAATATCAGTTGCAGAGTTGACCTAGAAGGCCAGAGGCAGGGTTTTGCTCCCACCTCAAATTCGGCATCTAAAGAGCATTGGTCATGGCTCCCTGGAACATTATCTAACAAAGTAGAAATGCGCTGAGGTTGTTGTGGGGCATCCTTGATCATTGTTAAGGTGGAACAATCGTGGCCATGTTTTATTTATATTTTACTATGATGGAACATTTTTAAAAGTATGACATTGTATTCCTAAAAGAGACCAGGCTTTAAGAATCACCAATAATGATTATCCCTGCTATAGTGCAGGGAGTCTGGATTCTGTTAAAGACACGGAGGCGAGCATTATGCTTAATCTTTATTTCTACTCTTATAGCAGATTTAAATCTTCATATTTGTTTAATAAGATATAAGCAAAAAGAGGGGTGGTTTGGGCACAACTCTGGGTCCCAGCTACAATGTGCTCTACAGTTCAAAGCTCATAGTCTCCTAACGCGCTAGAACACCCAAGGGAAAAGTGGTCCATCTGAAACAGATGGTGGTTGAGGAAGTGAATAAAATATTCAGAGCAAATATTATCGAACCCTCTTCAAGCCCATGGTCCTCCCCTATAGTATTGGTCACCAAACGTGACCATTCCTGGAGGTTTTGCATAGACTTCCACCAACTTAATACCATTTCTGATGTTGATGCCTATCCCATGCCACGCATCAGTGACCGGATTGATGAACTTGGAAACCCAACTTTTATCAATCCTAGACTTAACTAAAGGGTACTGGCAGGTCCCAGTGTATGGACCTGATAAGGATAAGACGGCTTTCGAGGGGATTGGGTCCTCCGACGTATTCCATATCTATGACAGTAATCACCACAGCTGTGCTGCTTCGGAAACTTTTTCGGCGTCTGCGTCCTGCGTCGATGACGTCGATGCGCCGCCGTCGAGGACCTCCTCCGACGTCCGACGTCATCCGATGTGATAAGTAGGACGCACGACGCCAGTAGCCTCAGTTCCGTTTTTTCCGCGAACGTGTTGCTTCGTGTTTCTCGGTTCTAGCCTCGACTCTTTGGAGTTCTGTTCTTTCTGGTCAGCGATGTCTTCCACTTCGTCTTCAACCCCGCGTCCGGGCTTCAAGAAGTGCGGGGTGTGTGGGTCCAAGATGTCGGTGACTGACTCGCACGACGCCTGCCTCTGGTGCCTCGGGGAGGCCCACGACACGGATGACTGTGTCGACTGCCTGTCGCTCACTTCCAAGGCCTTACGCGAACGTAAGAAGAAATTGTCGGTAGGTCGGGTGTCCAAGCCCCGGAAGTCGAAGTCGGCGGGGCTTTCGACGGATGATTCGAGGGGTGACTCTCCGCGTCATCGTCGGAGGTCTCGTCCGTCTTCTTCTAGGAGTCGGTCTCGCCACTCCTCTGCCTCTTCGAGGCGTTCTCGGAAGCGCCGTCACCGGTCGCCTTCCAGGTCCTCTTCCGAGGACTCTGCCCGGCACGTCGGTTATCCCACCAGCCGTGCGACGCCGGAGGAATGGGCTTCCTTCGGGAAGAAAATGTTGGCGATTCTTGAGTCGCAGGGTACTCAACCGTCCGCGCCCCCGAGTGGGGTCGGCCGTGTGAGGTCGAGAGACGCCGCTCGCAAGAGTGGTCGGCACGAGTCACGGGAGAGGTCCCGTTCGGTCAAGGAGGCTCGTTCTCGCCGTACCCGTTCCAGGTCCCGGTCCTCGACGCGATCGAGACCGTGTGCACCTGTGATGTCTTCGAGGAAGACATCGACGTCTGAGGCGTCGAGGGCGTCGACAGGCTTTCTCGAAGCTCCGGCTCCGAGGAAGTCGTCGAAGCCGTCGACGTTCAGGTCGTCGAGGGACACGCTCGGGGCTCCGGCTTCGAGGGCTGTGTCGACGCCGCCGATATTGGAGGCGCTGCATCTGACGTCGACGCCGATTTCCTCGACGTCGACGCCGATCCTCTCGGCGCCGTTGCCGGTTTTCTCGACGGCGGCGCCGATTCGCTCGACGCCATCGACGCCTTTCGTGTCGGAGGTGCCCCGTGTCTCGGGTGTACCCCCTAGGAAGGCTCTGGCTAAGAGCAGGCACTCTCAGGTGCCTTTCCACCACTTGGATTATATTTCGGAGGCGGATGAGGATTCGGTTGGCCTGGTTCCTGATCAGGTGCCGGATGACATTGTCTCGGGCCATAGTCAATTTGACGATTTGAGGCAGTCGCTGCATGATGCTAGTGGTCTGGACACCTCTCCGGAGGTGGAATTTGGTCGGCCTGAGCCTGGCTCCCATGCCGATTCCTCATACCGGCGCCTTATGGCTAGGGTGTCTGAGTATCTGGGTTGGTCTGCTCCCCCAGGGGAGTTTGTGCAGGATGATCTGACGGACATCCTTGATGTTGGTCCCCCATCTGACCCGGTTCTGCCATTCCATATGGCTTTACAGCGTAGGGTGGCGGCGGCTTGGACTGCTCCGGAGAGTCTCCCGGCAGTGGGCAGATCCTTGTCGCGGAAATACCGTCCAGCCAGTGGCGACCCCTGCTACTTGACCAGGCACCCCACTCCGGAAAGTTTGGTGGTGCAGGCGGCCACGGCCCCGGCAAAGCAGGCGTCGTACCCTACCATCCCTCCTGATAGGGACGACAAACGTTTTGATGGCTGGGCGAAGAAAGTGTTTTCTTCTGGTGGTATGGCGCTTCAGGCGGCCAACTCCATTTGTGCCTTGTCACGTTTCACGCACACTCTGTGGAACTGTGTTGCGTTAGCGGCTGAACATATTCCCGAAGGGGACGAACGGGTTGGTTTCCTTGCTTTGGTCCAGGATGGTAAGGATGCCATGTGTGAGTCCGTTCAGTCGGGTTTGGACTTAGCTGAATGCGTCAGTAGGTCCATGGCGGCGAGCACCGTGATACGCAGGTTTGCGTGGTTGCGGAAGTCGGGGTTTGCTCCTGATGTGCAGTCCCGGCTCCTCAACATGCCCTTTGATGGTGAACATCTTTTTGGCAGCAAGGCTGACGAGAGCCTTGAGAGGTTGCAGACCTCAAAGGCTGCAGCGAAGTCGTTGGGCGCTGCAGTTCGCCAACCTCCGCCTTTTCGTCCTAGGGGACAGCAGTGGAGGGGTGGCTCCTTTCGCTATTACTCGTCCTTTGGTAGAGCGAGAGGAGCTGGCAGTCAAAGGGGCCAACGCAGGGGTACCAGAGGTGGACGACAGGGTACCCGTGGTGCCAAGGCCGCTCGGGCAGTTGCCTCTTTGCCCTCAGGTAACGCCGCAGCCGCTCCTACTCAGTCATGAGGCCTTGTCCCATGGTTCGCCGGTTGGGGGAAGGCTGGCGCAGCATCTTGTAGAGTGGCGTGCCATTACTTCGGATGTGTGGGTTCTGGAGATCATAACCCACGGCTACTGTCTTCCCTTTCGGCACAGGCCTCGCGACAATCCACCGGGGAACCTCTCTTTGAAGTGTCCGGATCCGCTCCTTGCGCAGGAAATTCAAGCCCTGCTGGAGAAAGGCGCCATAGAACTGGTGCCTGTAGCGGAGAGGAACAAGGGATGGTATTCCCCTTATTTTTTGATTTCCAAGAAAGACGGGGGATTGAGACCCATCATGGACTTGCGCGGTTTGAACAAACTCCTCAGGAAGGACAAGTTCAAGATGGTTACTCTCTCTCAAGTCCTCCAGGCCCTTCAGCTTCAGGACTGGTTGGTGTCACTCGACCTCAAGGATGCTTACTTCCATGTGCCGATCCATCCCAAGCACAAGAAGTACCTGAGGTTCGCGGTTGGCGACTCGCACTTTCAGTTTCGGGTCCTGCCGTTCGGTTTGACCTCCGCCCCGAGGGTTTTCACCAAGCTCATGGTGGTGGTGGCAGCGCATCTCAGGCAAGGGGGGATTCACGTCTACCCCTACCTGGACGATTGGTTGATCAGGGGGAGCTCTCCCGAGCAGGTCCTGGATCATCTGTCCGTCGCCTGCCACTCCCTTCACAGGCTGGGCTTCTCCCTCAATTTAAAGAAGTCCCATTTGACGCCAACGCAGAGGCTCCAGTACATCGGAGCAGTGCTCGACACTTCCCTGGGGCAGTGTTTTCCTCCCCAGGTGAGGGCTCTTCACATTCAGCAGATGGTGCGCAAGTTTCAGCATGCCCAGACGCTCCCAGCGTTCGAGTTCTTGAGGTTGCTCGGCCTCATGGCATCCTGCATTCTTCTGGTGCCAGAGGCTCGCCTGCGGATGAGATCTTTGCAGTGGGCACTCAAGATGCAATGGTCGCAGTCCTCCGGCAGGATGTCGGACCCGATTCAGGTGCCGCCCTCGGTCGCCCGGGACCTTCTGTGGTGGGCCGTCGAAGGCAACTTGATGAAGGGGGCTCCGTTTTGGCTTCCCTGGCCGGAGGTGACGATCGTGTCGGATGCATCCCTCACGGGATGGGGAGCTCATGCCAACGAGCTGACAGTCAGCGGTCGTTGGTCTCCGTCGGAGTCCAGACTCCATATCAATCTGTTGGAGCTGAGGGCCGTCAGGCTAGCCCTGAAGGCTTTTCTGCCGACTGTGCGAGGGAAGAATGTCCTGATCCTGACGGACAACACAGTGGCCATGCACTACCTCAACAAAAAGGGGGGGGCAGGGTCACTTCCTCTGTGCAGGGAGGCGATGCAGCTCGAGTTCTGGGCCATCCAGCAGGAAGTTTCGATCTCGGCAGTTCATCTGGCCGGAGTCGAGAACGTGACGGCGGACGCTCTGAGCAGGCAGAGCACGATATCTCACGAGTGGGAGTTGGCTCAGGAGATTCTCCTGGAGATCTTCGCCCTTTGGGGGACCCCTCAAGTGGATCTCTTTGCCTCCAGTGTCAACCGGAAGTGCGAAAGGTTTTGCTCGCGGGAATTTCCTCCAAAAGGAGCCTTAGGAGACGCGTTCGTGGTGGAGTGGTCGTTCCCGCTGCTGTACGCGTTTCCTCCGGTCCCCGTCATCCCGCAAGTGCTGCGGAGGTTACGGAAGTTCGGTTCCCGGATGATCCTCATTGCTCCGGCGTGGGCTCGGAGGACGTGGTACCCGGACCTTCTCGACTTGTCCATCTGCCCTCCACGTCGTCTTCCCTACCGAGACGATCTGCTCTCACGGGAGGGGGGTCAGGTTCTCCATCCAGAGGTCGGATCCCTCAACCTTCACGCTTGGCTTCTGAAAGGTTGAGGTATAAGGATTGGGACCTCCCTGAAGACGTGATGGAGGTGTTGCTTTCGGCCCGAAGGCCCGCAACTAAGTCTCTGTACCGTTGCCGTTGGCGTAAGTTCTGCGACTGGTGCAGAGTTCAGAATGTGGATCCTTTTGCATGTGACATCCCCATGGTTCTGTCCTTTTTGCTTTCTTTGGCCCACAGGGGCTTGCAAGTGGGTACCGTTAAGGGTTACCTGGCGGCGCTGTCCATCTTTAAGCGCTCATCTGAAGAATGTTCTTACTTTAAAATCCCTTTAATTTCACAGTTTCTGAAAGGGCTCACTAATGTGTTCCCTCCGTCGCCTTTCCTGGTGCCCGGTTGGGATTTGAACCTTGTTCTTAGGTTTCTTATGGGTGCTCCGTTTGAGCCGTTACATTCTTGCCCTTTGAGGCTGTTGACTTTGAAAACTGTGTTTTTAGTTGCGGTTACTTCCGCTCGCAGAGTGAGTGAGTTACAGGCACTTTCTGTTAAGCCACCCTTCACTGTTTTTCACAAGGACAGGGTTGTCCTTCGAGTTCGTCCTTCTTTTCTTCCGAAGGTAGTGACGGAATTTCATTTGGCCCAGAAGATTGTTCTTCCGGCATTCTATCCTCCTCCGCATCCTGGTAAGGATGAGGAGAGGCTCCATAGGCTTGATCCTAGGAGAGCTTTGAGCTTTTATGTTTCTCGCATGTCCCGGGTCAGAGTGGACGATCAACTCTTTATTGGTTACGCTGGTAAGCGTTTGGGGCAAGCTGTGACGAAACAGACTTTGTCCCGCTGGATTATTTTAGCCATCTCGGAGTGTTACCGCTTGGCGGGCAAGGACCCTCCGGCTGGCTTGCGGGCCCATTCTACCAGGGGCTTGGCTGCATCTACTGCCCTGCAGAGGGGTGTTCCTATTCGCAACATCTGTGATGCTGCCACCTGGGCTTCAGTGCATACATTTGTGCGGCATTATTCCCTCGATTCCATCAGAGGGCAGGATCTGGCCTTTGGCAAGGCGGTCCTTTGCTCTGCTATTTGATTGGCTATTCTAAATTTTGTTTCTAAATTCTTTCCCTCCTCCTTGATTTGGTACTGCTTTGGGAGTCTGTCATAGATATGGAATACGTCGGAGGACCCAATCCCCTCGAAGAACAAGTTACTTTCTTACCTGGTAACGTTCTTTCGATGGGATGGTCCGACGACGTATTCCATATCGCTCCCGCCCTGCCTTCCCCGCTGCAGAATTTCTGTTGCGTTTGCAGCTTACGTTCCGCAAGGCTTTGTGTCGGACTGACAGTTGACTATTGTCACACGTTCTGGGGGAAAAAACTACAACTGAGGCTACTGGCGTCGTGCGTCCTACTTATCACATCGGATGACGTCGGACGTCGGAGGAGGTCCTCGACGGCGGCGCATCGACGTCATCGACGCAGGACGCAGACGCCGAAAAAGTTTCCGAAGCAGCACAGCTGTGGTGATTACTGTCATAGATATGGAATACGTCGTCGGACCATCCCATCGAAAGAACGTTACCAGGTAAGAAAGTAACTTGTTCTTCTCAACGCCCCGGACTGTTCCAGTTCAAAGTCCTGCCTTTTGGCTTACACGGGGCTCCAGCCACTTTCCAACGACTTATGGACAAAATATTATAGCCCTACTCTGATTTCTGTGGAGCTTATATTGACAATATCGTCACATATATTGTAAAACTTGGGAAGACCATCTTTTCCATCTCTTTACTATTGTGAGAGCCCTGAGAGAAGCTGGCCTAACTGCCAATCCATCCAAATGCAGACTGGCCGAATCAGCCGTGAAATAACCTCAGCTTCTGTCATGAACCGCCGATTACGTCCATTCTGGACTTCGTGGTCCATGATCCATCGTGGTCTGAACTCTGTGTTCCTTCCAACATGGCCATCAGTTTCGAAACGCTGCTTACCAGCCCTTGCGCGTTACGGTCAACTTCCTACTAAACAGCCACGCCCGCAGCTCTGCGCGTCTAAACTCTACTGCTTGGAGTAGTTGGACGTGTGTTGCCGGAGTCTGCTCGGTGCTCTCTTCCGAGTCCTTGTTCACATCTTCCTATTTGTATTTCCCGTTCGTTCCCTTTCCTTACCTTACCAATTTCTGCGCTTCATTCCTGGATCCTTTCTGTGCTCGGTCCTACAACGCTTCTGTACCTCCGAGCCCGGACACCGTTTCCTTCCTGGTTCCCAGTCCTGGATGTTGAACGCTACCCAGCGAAGGACACTCGTAAACCTCACGCTGGAATCCAAAGACCCACGCACGAGCCTGTATAATTCCCGGACAGTGCGAAAGAAGGAAGCCACTTCCAAGAAGGCCGCAAGTAAAGAGAAATAGGTGAGAAGGGGAGAGACTTGTGACAGCTTCTTTGTAGGGAATGGTAGTGTCCAACCTCAACACGAGAAAGTGAATGCCATCCTAGATACCCCTACGCCTAAAACTAAGAGATCTGACAGCATTCTTAGGGTTAATCAGTTATTACCGTAGGTTTTTGCCGAACCCCATAAAATGCATTGGACTGACGAGGACGATATGTTACAACAACCTAAAACGGAGACTGTGCCAGAACCCAATCCTTAAGGTAGATTTCTCAAAGGAAATTGTATTACAGAAAGACGCCTATCTTGCAGGGGATTTAGGAGCAGTCTTGTCACTTATTTACAAGTCACAAACTTTTCCCATGTGAAAATAATTACTCTGTGCTGGAATTAGAGGCCCTTGCCATCAAGTGGGCCATTACCCTACTTGGATACTACCGTCTGGGAAGAAAATTCACTTTTGTCACGGATCATTCTCCACTAGTTTAGATTTGCCAGCGGAAAAATTCTAACTCTTGAGTCATGCAATGGCTCTTAGACCTGCAACTGTACTTTTTCTCTGTGGAGCACTGAAAAGGCAAAGCCCAAGGGAACATGGATTTCCTCTCTCGGTTCCCTTGTGAAACGGATGCGGCTACATCGCATAGGGCAAGGGTATATGAGAAACCTGAAGGTGTCTCACCCTCTAGTCCCGGGGATCTGTCATCCGTGTGGCCAAGACACAGCCATCGCTTTTGGATCCAGTTCCTGGGGTGGACCAATGCGGTAGGATCACCTGGATAAGGGGTCTTCGGGGAGTGGAAGTGGGACACCGGATGGCGAGACGCGGTATCCCCTTCCCTGTTAAACCTTTTCCCCACCCTACCAAGTAGGATACTTAGGAAATCGACCCCTCACCCCCTTTCCCGACCCAAACACTTTCTCACAGACAGCTCACCGTGAGAGAAAACAGACTAACAGCCGAGCCGTAAACCTGACATGTCCCAACACAAAGGTCAGGCAGAGTCGGGCAATTACCAATCATTACACACACCTTACTTCATCACACTCCCCACACAGATAAAAGGCACAGCACGAAAGCACACTGTGAGCAAGGCAAAGCACACGAGGAAGCAGCAGTTCCAAGATGGCAGTTTAATGCGAGGCGAAAGACGGCAAGACCAGAGAGGGTTGCAACTAGAGAAGTGCCCTTGACCTTTTCGGAGAAAGACTGTTACTTTCATGAGTCTTCGAGAATAAGAAACAGAAGATCCGGAATTAAAGCTAAAGAAACCTGCATTGTGTCAGAGGTAGCCAGGGCTCTCCTGCGTTGATGGCCAAGGCGGAGAGGAGCATTTGCTGCTGTGGCACTGTCCTTTGCTCCTACCACAAAGCAGCGCCAGTAAAATCAGTAGAGGTGGTGTTTCGGGGAGACCGATACCAGCCGGTCTGTGTTAGAGCCAAGGTTGCAAGCAGCAACATTGTATGGAGAAATCTGAATAGAACTGTGTGTGTAGCGTATGTGACAAGCAACGCAAAAATAATTAAACAGCAGATGAGTGACTGCACTTTTGAAGCCAAGATAGATACCGCAAGCCAAGTGGTCTGACGCCACGTGGGTGCTCATTCGAAGGTCTCTGTCAGGTATCCCACTAAGAAGTGGAAAAAGGTAAAACGGAATTGTGAAATCGAAGTGGTCCTGCAACGGGTCAAGCTAAACCCTGTGCACATTCGAAAGTCTTCGATTGTTCATACTAACTGAAATTGGTCCGAACCCGGCTGAGGGAGACTAATTGTGTAAGAGGAAGTATCTGAGCACAGATGAGGGGGAGCTGGGATGAACCGTGAGTCACCCGAGAAAGAACATTCTTTGAACATTGGAAACCCTGATAGCTGAGTCATTTTGTTGAAGGAACTGCTGTTGGTTCTTTTTATACTTCGGAAGATATCAGGCCCTCGGAAACAAGGAAGCAAAAAAACACTGAAGGCCTTGATACTGATAGGAACTGTTTTGAAGAGTTTGAGCCCGAACAAGGGAGATTCAGGGGTGAAGCCATCACCCAACACCATTGAGAGAAGGAGCTGTTATTTTGAGATGCGATTTGTGAAGGGTCAGCGCCCGGAAGAGCGGGACCTAGGGGTGCATCCATCCCCTAAAGAGAAAATGTGAAAAAGGAATTTTGTGTTTGCTTTGTTAGTGGAATACATCAGGCCCTCGAAGGCAAGAGACTTTAGTGGAAACAAGACTTTGCCATTGAGGCTCCTGATAAGCTGAATCAGAACTGTTGACTCGTGGGGTGGGAAGACCCAAGCTACTGAATTCTGACATTTTATTTGAGAACACTTCTTTCTTTTCTTGAAAGCTATCCCACACCCCTTTTTTATTAGTTGTAAGGTTTGGCAATAGGTTTCTTAGTTTAGGCCCTTTTATTTGACACAACGCCACTAGGACAGCCTTATTTTTTATTTGATTGTCGACGCTTGCTCCCATCTCAGATTTAGGTTTAGATTCTGCGTTTTTCCATACTGCATGCAGAATTCATTGTTCAATAAACACCCTTGAACTCTGGTCACTTGTGTCTGCCTTACTTCTTGCCACCATGAGTTCCTTACAACCCTCGGCATCATCCACAAGGCTTTTTGGGAGCTGGGAACTGGGACCATGCTATCTCCAACTCTCCCTCCCCAAATACTCCCCTGCTCGAGCACTCCGATCCTCTAATTCCAACTCTGATTGCCAAACGCTTCCGCAAGCAGAGAGTGGGGGGCAGGTCTCTCTCTTCGGCTGGTGCCTCCCTTTGGAAAAGCCTCCCTGCCCCCCTGACACTTGAGCCGTACCTCCTTAAGTTCCGGAAACTCCTCTAAAGTCTGATTTTCTCTACCTCTTTCCCTTCCTTGTTAACCACCCCACTACCGCTGAAACCGATTTCCTGTTCCTCATGAATCTCACAGGATACCAGGCCCTAGACCCAGTCGATACCAGCACTGCCCCCCTCAACCCCCCCAACATTGCGCTGCCAGCTGTGGTGCCCTGCTTGGCGGCAGTACTTCCCACCCTCGGGACTCACTCGCCCTAAAACTTAGCTGGAGGCTGCCTCCTTGGCCCCCCTTGGCATTTCCCTCCCGGCCCCCATCAGCACTTGTCCATTCCTTAAAACCCATACCTATCTCATGCACTTTTGTATATTTACTGTTTTGCCAATGTTATTCATTCCCCTTGTTCTCTCCCCACTTAGCCTTGCGGCTCCTGGAAACACAATTCGAGGGGTTTGTGTCCTCCGACGTATTACACATCTATGACCGTAATCACCACAGCTGTGCTGCTTCAGAAAATATTTTCTGCATCGATGACATCGATACGCTGTCCCTGTAGGGCCTCCGTCGAGCGCCGACGGCACCGGATGTTATATGTAGGACGCACAACGCCCCAGTTCTGTTTCCGTGTTCGCTTCAGAATCTCGGCGTGCCTCGATTCTTCTCCTGTTGAATCGGTTCTTCGTACTTGATTATTTGTGAAATATGTCTTTGTCTTCTACACCGAGGTCAGGCTTCAGAAGGTGCCGGGACTGCGGTTCCAAGATGTCGCTTACAGACCCGCACAACGTCTGCTTGTGTTGCCTCAGCTGGGACCACGCCACGGATGACTGTGACGATTGCCAGTCTTTGACGTCGAAGGCCTTGCAGGAGCACAAGAAGCAGCTATCTGTAGGTAGGGTTTCCAAACCCTGAAAGTCGAAATTCGCTGGGCTTCGACTGACGATTAGAGGTGCGATTCTCCGTGTCGGCGTAAGTCCAGGGGGTCTCGGTCCCGGAGTGGTTCCCGACATTCCTCTGCCTCTTCTAG
Organism: Ambystoma mexicanum; assembly: GCF_040938575.1. Taxonomy (NCBI): domain Eukaryota; kingdom Metazoa; phylum Chordata; class Amphibia; order Caudata; family Ambystomatidae; genus Ambystoma; species Ambystoma mexicanum. The sequence goes on along the minus strand of NC_090936.1, from coordinate 491,887,476 downwards.
GCACTCGCGGAAGAGCCATCACAGGTTGCCTTCCCCGTCCTCGTCCGAGGACTCTGCCAGACGGCGGGGAGTTTGTCCTACCAAGCAATCCTCTCCTGCGAAATGGGACGTATTTCGTAAGGAAATGATGGCGATTTTCGAATCGCAGGGCTCTGTTCTTTCCGCGCCTTAGAGAGAAGCCAGCAAGGAATGCGCTAGGGCCACCACTCGCACGCCTCCGTCTTGGGCGTTCGGCGCGATCATCGGGAGTCGTTGAGGTCCCGATCGGACAAGGTAGATCACTCTAGCCATGCCCGATCCAGGTCCCGGTCTTCGACGCCCTCGAGACCGTCGGAGCCTGTGAGGTCCTCTAAGAAGATGTCAACGGCATCGGTGCCATGTCCGTCGAGGGACTCTCTCGAGGCTCTGCCTCCGAGGAAGTCGACAGCATCGGCGCCGAGGCAGTCAAAGGACATGCTCGGGGCACCGCCCTCGAGGCCTGTGTCGAAGCCATTGGCGTTGCGCTCGACGTAGACGCCTATTCCGTCAAAGCCCTCGGCGCCTTTTGTGGAGGCTTTACCGGAGGTACCCCGTGCATCGGTGGAAACTCCGAGGAAGGCCCTGAAGAAGACAGTGAGGTCTGTATTTGAAGCTTTTTCTGTGCCTTCATCCAGGGATTTATTCCAGCCTCTGGATTACATGTCTGAGGTGGATGAAGGGTCTGATGAAGGTTTGGTTACTGATGAGGTTCCTGACAAACTCTTGTCTGGTCATAGCCAGTTGGAAGACCTGCGTCAGTCTTTGTATGATGCCAGTGGTCTGGACACGTCTCCGGAGGTTGAGTTCGGTAGGCCTGAGCCTGGAACACACGCGGAGTCTTCATACCGGCATCTCATGTCGAGGGTGACGGAGTACTTGGGGAGGTCTGCGCCACCAGTGGATTTTCTGCAGGATGACCTGACAGATATCCTTGACCAAGGTCCACCCACTGACCCGGTGCTGCCATTTCATATGGCTTTACAGAGAAGGGTTGCGGCAGTTTGGACTGCTCCGGAGAGTCTCCAGGCAGTGAGCAAGTCGTTGCCGAAAAAATACCGTCCAGCCAGTAGCGACGCCTGCTACTCGATGACGCACCCCACTCCGGAGAGTTTGGTGGTGCAGGCGGCTACGACCCTGGCAAAGCAGGCATCGTACCCTACCATCCCTCCTTATAGGGACGATAAACGTTTTGATGGCTGGCCGAAGAAAGTGTTTTCTTCAGGGGGTATGGCTTTACAGGCAGCCAACTCCATGTGTTCCTTAGCACGTTTCACTCACACCCTGTGGAATTGTCTCTTTGGCGGCTGAACATATTCCCAAAGGGGAGGAACGGGATGGTTTTCTTGCCCTCGTTCAGGGTGGCAAGGATGCCATGTGTGAATCCGTTCAGTCGGGTCTGGACATGGCAGACTGTCAGCCGGTTCATAGCGGCGAGCAACGTGATGCGCAGATTTGCAAGGTTGCGGAAGTCGGGGTTTGCTCCTGACGTACAAGCCCAGCTTCTCAACATGCCCTTTTTTATGGTGTACATCTTTTTGGCAGCAAGGTTGACGAGAGCCTTGACAGGTTGCAGACCTCCAAAGCTGCAGCAAAGTCCGTCAACCTCTGCCTTTTTGTCGTAGGGGACAGCAATGGAGGGGAGGTTCCTTTTGATACTACTCGTCTTTTGGTAGATAGAGGGGAGCGGCCAGTCAAAGGGGCCAATTTAGGAGTACCAGAGGTCGAAAACAAGGTACTCGAGGTGCCAAAGCCGCTCTGGCAGTTGCCTCTTTGCCCTCAGACACTGCCGCAGCTGCTTCCGCTCAGTCATGAGGCCATGTCCCATGGTTCGCCGGTTGGGGGAAGGCTGGTGCAGCATCTTGTAGAATGGCGTGCCAATACTTCAGATGTGTGGGTTCTGGAGATCATAGCCCACGGGAACTGTCTTCCTTTCCGGCAGAGGACTCACGACAATCTACCAGGGAATCTCTCTTTGAAGAGTCCGGATCCGCTCCTTGCGCAGGAAATCGAATCCCTGCTGGAGAAAGGCGCCATAGAACTGGTGCCTGTAGCAGAGAGGAACAAGGGATGGTATTCCCCATATTTTCTGATCCCAAAAAAAGACTGGGGATTGAGACACATCATGGACTTGCGTGGTTTGAACAAGCTCCTCAGGAAGGACAAGTTCAAGATGGTTACTCTTTCTCAAGTCCTCCAGGCCCTTCAACTTCAGGACTGGTTGGTGTCTCTCGACCTCAAGGACGCTTACTTTCATGTGCCTATTCATCCCAAGCACAAGAAGTACCTAAGGTTCGCGGTTGGCGACTTGCATTTTCAGTTCTGGGTCCTGCCGTTAGGATTGACCTCCGCCCGAGGGTGTTCACCAAGCTCATGGTGGTGGTGGCAGTGTATCTCAGGAAAGGGGGGATTCACGTCTACCCCTACCTGGACGATTGGTTGGTCAGGGCATGCTCTGCCGAGCAAGTCCTGGATCATCTGTCAGTCACCTGCCACTCCCTTCACAAGCCTGGCTTCTCTCTCAACATAAACAAGTCCCACTTGACACCTACCCAGTGGCTCCAGTACATCGGAGCAGTGCTCGACACCTCTCTGGGGCAGTGTTCGCCTCCCCAGCTGAGGGCTCATCACATTCTGCAAATGGTGGACAAGTTTCAACGTGCCCAGAGTCTCCCGGCGTTCGATATCTTGAGGTTGCTCGGCCTCATGGCATCCTGCATTCTTCTGGTGCCAGAGGGCCAGGCTGCGGATGAGATCTTTGCAGTGGTCGCAGGCTTCCGGCAGGATGTCGGATCCAGTTCAGGTGCCGCCCTCGGTCGCCCAGGATCTTCTGTGGTGGGCCGTCGAGGGCAATCTGATGAAAGGGGCTCCATTTTGGCTACCCTGGCCGGAGGTGACGATCGTGACGGACGCATTCCTCACGGGATGGGGAGCTCATGCCAACGAGTTGACAGTCAGTGGTCGTTGGTCTCCGTCAGAGTCCAGACTCCATGTCAATTTGTTGGAGCTGAGGGCCGTCAGGCTAGCCCTGAAGGCTTTTCTGCCGGCTGTGCGGGGAAAGAATGTCCTGATTCTGACAGACAATACAGTGGCCATGCACTACCTCAACAAAAAGGGGGGCGGCAGGGTCTCTCTCTGTGCAGAGAGGCGATGAAGCTCTAGTTCTGGGCCATCCAGCAGGAAACTTCGATCTCGGCAGTTCATTTGGCCGGAGACGAAAACATGGCGGCAGACGCTCTGAGCAGGCAGAGCACGGTCTCTCACGAGTGGGAGCTGGCTCAGGAGATTCTCCTGGAGATCTTCGCCCTTTGGGGGACCCCACAAGTTGATCTCTCCGCCACCAGTGTCAACCGGAAATGCGAAAGTCTGCTTGTGGGAATTTCCTCCAAGAGGAGCTTTAGGGGACGCGTTTGTAGTGGAGTGGTCCTTCCCACTACTGTAAGAGTTTCCTCCAGCCCACATCATTCTGCAAGTGCTCCGGAGGTTCGGTTCCCAAATGATCCTCATTGCTCGGGCATGGGCCAGGAGAACATGGTACCCGGACCTTCTAAACATGTCCATCTGCCCTCCACGCCGTCTTCCCTACCGAGATTATCTGCTCTCACGGGAGGGGTGGGGTCAGGTTCTCCATCCAGAGGTCAAGTCCTTCAACCTTGGCTTCTGAAAGGTTGAGGTATAAGGACTGGGACCTCCCTGAAGACGTGATGGAGGTGTTGCTTTCGGCCAGAAGGCCCGCAACAAAGTCCCTGTACCGTTGCCGTTGGAGAAAGTTCTGCGACTGGTGCACAGTTAAGGATGTGGTTCCTTTTTCAAGGGCCTGCAAGTGGGTACCATTAAGCTTACCTGGTGGCGCTGTCCATATTTAAGTGCTCGTCTAAGAAGTGTTCTTATTTTAAGATTCCTTTGATTTCTCAGTTTTTGAAAGGGCTCACTAATGTGTTCCCACCATCACCTTTCCAGGTGCCGGTTGGGATTTGAACCTGGTTCTAAAATTCCTAATGGGAGCTCCGTTTGAGCCTTTACATTCTTGTCCTTTGAGACTGTTGACCTTTAAAACTGTCTTTTAGTTGTGGTTACTTCCGCTCGCAGAGTGAGCAAGTTGCAGCCACTAGCTGCCAAGACAGGGTCGTCCTTGGGGTTCTTCCTTCTTTTCTTCCGAAGGTTGTGTTGGAATTTCATTTAACCGAAAAACACTCAGGGAGGAAATTAATTTTTTACTTCATAATTTTACCTGAAGTGTTATTTTAAAAATGTTTTAACACACATGAACACTTTGTGGAATCCACTTTTTCAGCGTGGAGACTGTTTTTTGTTCAGGTACCATTTAATGTGAGGCCTCAGAACATTTCTTATGATGGAGCCCTCATGGCATATGTGGGCTTCTCTCCTTAGGAATGGGGTGTGCGGATCTTCTGCCCATTTAGAAGTAGGACTGGAAGTTTGTGTCTCAGAGGAGCTTGGGGCCACATTTCGAAGAGTAACTGTTTCATAGGTCATGGGACCTTTTTTCTTTTATTGACCTGTGTGAGAAGTGTGTGGTCCCCAAGTCATGGATCACTTGGTGGTTGTTAAAAAGGATTTGGTTGAAACCCTTCTGTTGTTATTTTCTCCCTTCTGGTGGTCTTTTTTTTTTTGGTTGAATCTGGCTTATTTCAAGATTGTTGTCCAGTATTACCTTTTTGGTATATTTTGCTTTTTATATTACCACTCCAATTAGATTCTGGTTTGGAAGTCCATAACACAATGTTTTTTTGGGGGGAAGAGAAGACTTCTTCCACAATAGGATGTTGTATGATCTTGTTTACGGGGTATCCCAGGTTGGTTTCTTGGGATATCCTTGATTAAAAAGAGGTTGACCGGTTTCGATGATTGTGATTCATCATCTTCAGGACCGTAATTTATGCCTGCCTCGATGAGATCAAGAATTGGGAGGGGTCTGGGAAGCTCTAAATTCTCAATGGCATAATCTCTCGGGGAAAGCTTGGGTGTATGCACTTGAGGCTGTATGTCTGTACTACGAGCAATCCAGCATGCCTAACACCCTCAGCCTTGTTGGACAGGTAAGATCCTTATTATAGGCTCTGTCATGAACCAAGAATAACTCCCATTTCCCAAAGAATGCACGGATACAGTGTTGCATAATCTGCCATACCTTTTTTATTATCAGCAGTGACCATATTTCTGTCCACCAAACTCTATTGTAGGGGTACTATATGTTTTCCAACTAAGTGTGATTGTGGCTCTAGCTACCAGACGCATAAGTCTCAGAATGTGCACCTTTTAAGTGCTGTAGGACTATATTTTACCCCCAAAGGACAACTACAAGTTAACAATGTGGTCCAGTGGCAGAGATTCCTTGATTATGCGATTTAGTGTAGCCAGAACTTAGGTGTCATCAGACAGAATTAGTCACTGTGGAATCGCTGGAAGCTGGGTTCTCCTCATCTTCTGCGCATATGCCTCAACAAAGGTGGGCGCTGACAAACACGTAACACCCTCGCCAAGATGGCAGATGGACACCGTATACGTCAATGTCATTCAAGATGGCGCCGCTCTCGGACAGTCAATCTTCCTAACAATCGCGAGTACTGTGGTCTTCTGGTCACAATGCTCAGGTGAGCATATTCCTTTGCAGACGCTTCCAGACAAAATTTCTGTTCAGTTCCTTCCTGGTCCCTCCCTGTCCCCCTTGTTCTCCCTTGTTCATCCATCCCGGTTTGCTTCTGTTCATTCCTGGTTCCTGTATAATCTTGTGCTTTGACTTCTGGTTTACACGTATTTGGAGTGACTTCCTGGCTTCTCTTCAGTATCATTCGTACTTGGACTCATTGGCTTCTCTTTGATATTATCTGTGTTGGATTCCTGGATTCTCTTCTCTACCTAGAACCCACCCCTATGTTTTTTTTCCCTTGGCTGTAGCCATGATGCCTGTGACCCTTCGTGTTGTACCTCGCGTTGGGCAAGATGTGTGGCACAGGATACTATAATATCATCACCACACTACATCATCGTTCCAGGTACACGAAGTGTGCATGCTAACACTATGACCAATATTGTTTAAGCTAGGGCCATTTCCACTTGATGTGCATGTAATTTCCCCTCCTACCACACCCCCACTAACAAAGCCCGCCCCCTCTGTCTTGGGTTATATGTATATGCTTCAATCTATCTGGAGTTAGGTAGTCTCTTGCCAGAAATGTAAAGCTCTGGTCCGCATACTGCACACTTTGGAACCTACGCAGCCCATTCCAAATCTTCTTCCCGTTCTCATATGGTAGTTCCTCCCCTAACTCTTTGTACCAGGCCTGAAAATATGTGGGTTTGGTTTGTTGGTTTAGCGCCTAAGCATGTGTACAGGCTGGATACTGGGTTCCCAAAATCACTGGGGGTGAATACGAGTTTCTCGAACTTAGTCAGTTGCTTAGTGGCTGCGGCTTTTTTATGTGGTTGCATTACCCAGTGCCTAAACTGGCAATATTGGAAATGTTCCATCTCTGAAACTCCATAGGTCGTCCTGCAAGAGTCGAAGGATCAAATTTGTCTCCCTCAAATAGATGGTGTAAGTTCTTGCATCCCCTGCTCTCCATCTAGAGAAGGTCACTCCATTGTGGGCTGGCTGGAACTCTTGATTGAAATGTATAGAAGTAACTGAGGACGGAAAGGTTGAGATGCCTAATATGCAGACCGTCACATCCCATACCCAAATGGTATGTTTTTATGGTCTGGAGCGATGATAATTTAAAATATAATGTATTTATAAGAATCACAGGGAAAGAAATGCATTTTTGGCACAAAAACGCTTACATAATTTATCATTGAGCAGAGTACATGTGTCCTTTACAATTGGGTGAGAGAATGTGACTTGAAGACCAGATGTTGCAGGGGAAGGTGGAAACATAACCCAGGGATGAGGACAGGACAGAATGAGACAGGAACTGGATGGTGAAGAAAGTTCTGCATTAAAGATGGAGGAGTGACGGAAAAAGTGATGTAGGGTTGTCCATGAAAGGTAGGGGGAGCAGAAAACGGATGATGCAGAAGTGTACAGTACTAGGAAAAGGGTTCTTCAGAAAGGAGAGCTTTGAGATTTGATTCAAATAATGGTAAATTTGAGGTAGTACGGAGAGGAAGAGTATTCCAGAGTTGGGGTAGAGAGCAAGCGGAAACCAGTGGGAGCACAGGGGGCTAGAGTACTGGCAATGGGGTTAGCTGAGGATGATCTTAACGAGTGAGGGAGAAGAAAAGTGAGTGAGATGAGCAGATAGGAAAGGTGAGGAGAATCCTTTGATAGTTTTGAAGATAAGCATCTGTTTATACTTGGCTCTTTGTTTCATAGATAGCCAGCCAATCTGACGACAGCCAGAGGAGGTAGAGGTAAAATGAGAAATATTGGAAATTGTGCAGTCCGCGAAGTTGAGGACTTTGTCCAGAGGTGAAAAAGCAATGTTGGGAAGGCCATAGAGGAGACTGGCACAGAGTCAGATCCAGAAATCGACCAAGGAGGTGATTAGCTATTTAGCAGTATTGAAAGGAAAATGGCAGATTTTACTGATATTGAGGAGGTTGAGTCTGACTGTAGTGGCAGATTTGGCGATGAAGGGCAAAAGGTTGTGTGATGGATCAAAGATGACACCAAGGTTACAAGCAGAAACAGAGTAAGGAAGGTAGTCAGGAGAGGAAGAGAAAGCCAGTTTGGTTGCGAAGTAGGGAGCTTCAGTCTTAGTGGACTTGAGCATGAGCCACACTTAGAATCCAGAACACTAGCCTGCGCTGTATCTAGATGGGACAGTGAATGTTAGCATGTGCCGCCCTTGGAATTCAGAGCACTAGCCTGCACCGTATCTGGATGGGATTGTGGGTGTTAGCATGTGCCACACCTAGATGTAATCTTGAACATTAGACGGCGTTGCACCTAGATAGGTTTAAAATGTCAGCAGGTGCCACACTTAGATAGAATTGTGATTGTTGGAATTTGCCCAATTAACCAATCCACTAACGATTTCACCCCTCTGCATATACCTCTCAAACTCTAACCAAACACAACCACAAACCTATAACGCAACAATCCAACACACTTCACTACACTGCAACAACAAAACAAACCACACATAAACTCGCACAACAGCACACTAGGACTACCGACCAGAAAACACCCCAAGCCCAGCCAACGGAATTCCGGGTTGAGGCCGCCAACAGCACATCACGGCTCTCTTGCACTTTTCCAGCTTACTCCCACTAACTCGCCCCCCCTCCCTTTCTCAGAGTCACCAGGAGACCACTCTGTTGGTGATAGTGCGCAGTACAAATATCCTTTAACATTAACATGAACGAATGAGACACCATTCAATATTTGATGGTGGAGTGACAGTTTAACATTTTTGACAACAGCTTGTTGGATAAGGCATGAAAGGAGAAGGTGATCTGAGTGTCATTGGCTACGAATTGATGGTAGAAGGCATAAGAGGAGATCAGGGCACCAAGAGCTGAAGTATAGAGAGTGAAGAGAAGTGGACCAAGGATAGACCCATGGGAACTCCAGCAGTAAGGTGGGTGAGTAGAGAAGTATGGCTGTTCCAGGACATCTGAAAGTGTCTGGGGGCAAGGTATGAAGCAAACCAAGCGAGGGCTTCATCTCTGATGCCAAGGAGAGATAATGTAGCGAGAAGGTCAGAGTGGTGGAAGTATTGACGGCAGCAAGAGGGGTCTAGAGGAATAAGAATAGATGAAAGGTTTTCATGTCAAGCAGAAGAGATGAAGTTGCTGATATTGAGGAGAGCTGTCTAGTTAGAATGCAGAGGAAGGAAGCCAGATAGAAGATGGCCCTGAAGGTTGTGAGTATCAAGGAACTCACTCAGTGAGTCGATTGAGTACTATTTGCTCTAGGATTTTGGAATAGTGTGGTAGAAGAGAGACGATGTGAAATTTTGCAGGACAGTTAAGAGCTAGACCAGTTTTCTTAAGGAGAGGGATGACCATAGCAAGCATGATGGAAAAGTGGCATTGTGAAGAGTTGTTGAAGAGGGAAGCTATGTGCGTCACAATGTGTGGTGTCAGTGGTTGCACAGGAAGGGTTCGACTTGAGGAGTCGGGCAATGATCTCATCAGGATTGATAAGGGCAAAGGAAGACTAAGTGGGAGATGAGTAGGAGTGGTGGAGAAAAGTGAGCAAGAGGAAGGTATAGAAGGTAATTAGCGAGGGTATTGTGATTGGTAGACATTTTAGATACAAAGAGAGAACAAGATCATTTGCAGAAGAATATAGGAGATGAAGGTGGGTTAAGGAGGTGAGAGAATTTAGTTGAGAGATTTTTGGAGGCGCCTGGGTTGGGAGGATTGAGACAAAATGGGAGCGAGAGAGAAATCACGTTTGGCTTAGTCAAGAGTATCGCATTCCTGGAGAAAGCACTTGTTTCCATGCTGAATTTGGACCCGAAGCAGCCTTTGGAAATTGAGAGGGCACACAGGTCGCTTGGTCAGAAGCCCGCCCTGGGCCAGAGACCTAGACATTTTATTGTAAAGTTTCTGAGATACCAAACAAGAGAGCTCATTCTGAGAAAATCCCGTGAAAATGGTGATCTTGCCTGGGGAGGATACAAAATAATAATTTTTGCTGATTTGAGTAAAGACATTATGGAGAAAAGGAGATGCCTCCAAGTAGCTAAGGAGAAAGCAAGAAGCAAACATCTTAAATACTATATGATCTACCCTGCAATACTCCGTATTGTGGTTGAAGGCAGAGTACATTCATTTATGGATTGCAGGCAAGCTGAAGCCTTTTTAACTGACCTGGATGTGGAACCTATAGAAGCAAGTACTGCACTTACTTCTCAAAAATCTACGCAACAACAGAAAAAGGAAAGGGATAAATAATAGTACTGAATTGCGCTTGTTTGTTTTATTTATTGTTGTGTGGTATTTATTTTTATTTTTACTTATACTGTAATATTTCTCTCAGAAATCTATGGGTTTTTTTTAATGTCAAACCGTTAGTTTAAAATGGTTTCTTTTTCTCAAGCACTGTTGTAAATTCGGCAGGGCCATGGGAATCTGTTAGAAGATGGTACCTTCTGTGTTTACTTGTTAGCGTGCCGTACATGATGCGGTGCATGGCGTACTACACATTGCTTATGGAGGCCTGGCGAGTGGATTGCGAGGAAGGGTCGGTCTTCAGCAATTGCAAGTAATGTAATTGGCCGTGACGGTGATGGACAAAGGGATGTGAACTTGGATGATCTCTAGGATACATGCTCAAGCGGATTTTTTTCCTGTGATGAGCGGCTCTGACGGAAACAGTGATTTTCGATGTCTGGGAAAAAGGTATGACTGAGTCTCTCAATTGATATGTATATGGAGCTGTTTACCGGTCCTTGGGGGCTGTTCATATTGCACAGCGCCATCGCCTCACTTGTGCTGACACTGAGTTTTTACTTACTCATTTGTATCTCACGGAACCTTCCCATGGGTGTTGGCGCTCTTGTTCTTCATCTTGGTGAATGTTTTCTATCCCAAGCTTGTTTGTGATCAGCAATTTGAGACATGTATGAGGTCTTGTACATCTTTACGCACGGCCCGTTACATGATGTATGGTAATGTTAGGAACAACCAGCTCCTACCAGTCCTCCAACTATGCGCCATACCCGTCTGTGTGGCTCTTTCAAAATGGGCAATAACTTTCAAGTAGGGGGTAAATAGTGAAATGGTGTGGTGCTGCCACCTGCAATGCAACGTTGATGTGTTTGTCAGCAGCATGAGCAGTGCATTTCACAAAGAAGGCACACCATTTCTTTCACCGTCATTTGTGGCTCGTTCATCATCAGTGCCCCAGGCTTGAGATTTGATTTGTCGGGGCTTTTCAATTCATAAAGATGCTTCCTAATAATCCGAGAAACACAGGAGGTTACTGTGACATTTATACAACCTGCACATTCTATGACTTCCTTTTCTCTCTCTCTTGCAATATGAGGGTAAATGTATTATTAGATCTTGTGGGATTTTGGTATAATTTTTGAAAAATGCTCATTAGAATGACATGTGATACAAGTGAACATTTACCTTGGTGTTAGTAGATTGGTGGAGAAGTATATGTTTTTGCTTACTACTTGACATGTGATGCTTTTATTTTGATAATGTATTCCGGGGCGCCTTTTCTCTGGGTCTTGTGTGTCACTGTTTGTGCACTAGTTTCGGGAGCACCCTTGTAGTAATACATATTGTGGTTGCTGGGGTTAGTGCAAGTGGTCTATGGCACTGCTGTTATGGCTAAGTGGTTTGGTGGTGTGTTTTTACTTTTCCCATGTGATCTAGCAATCTTGTGCTGATGTGTGTACTGTGATAAGGTTGTCTATGTGCTTTTGTGTAGGGCTAATGTGGAGTACTACTCTCTTTCCCTTTCTCTTCTATTCAATTGTTTGCGCAATGTAGTCACTGTGCCACTAAGCACGGACGAGACATCGTTTTATATATATTTTGATTTGGTCATAGGTCGCTTGTTTTGAGTGCCTGCTGATGGTTAAATGTTTGTTTGCAGTGGTGAGTTTGTCTGAGACTATATACATAGTAGCGCAAGCATTTTTGGAGTGATGGGTCTTTTGGGGTTTTGTTGAGGCTTTCTCAGGTTCCTGTTTGGGGGGGAATATTACTTGTTGTTCACGACTTGTACTTGTTGCACTGTCTAGATGGATAGTTTATACCTTTTAAATTTGGGCACAGCTTTCTGGAGGGTGGTCATGAATAGGTCTAGTTTTGTATATATTGTAACTCATAGTGTTCCCAATCGCTGTTGGGCTCTTTTTTGTTCAATTTACTTGTATCTTTGTGTCTTTTGTTTTGCTTGTCTGTTTAGCAAGGTGTGTGTTGTTTTTTGCTCTGACTCGATTATCCATTGTCAATTGCTTATTGTTCATCATTTTGATGTAATGCATTTTATTGAGGTCATGTGAATGGTGATTCTGCTGATTTTTGCTTTAGAGGGAACTAAAGTATGGGCTTATTGACTATAGGTACTTGGAATGTTAAAGGTATGAGGTGTCCTTCTAAAAGGAAAAAAATTCTATCCAGATTATGGAGGAAAAAGATTGATGTGGTTCTATTTCAAGAGACACACCTTGAGGATGGCACTGAGAACCTCCTTACTAATTCTAGATATACGAAGGTGTGGTTGAATGGTTATTCTACTAATTCACAAGGAGTTGGAATTTTGGTTAGAAGGGGGTTGGGTGTAAGTGTTGATAAGATAGTTATGGACGATGCAGGTCGGGTCATTTTAGTTGATTTGAAATTTGAAGATAGACTGTTTACAATCGGCTCAGTTTATGGCCCATGTGCAGTGGGGGTCTCTTTTTTGATACTGTAACTAAACTTCTGGCTGACATGAGGGGAGAAGTAATCATTTTAGGTGGGGATTTTAATTGTGTTATGGACTTCAAATTGGATAGATCTTCGGCGTGCTCCTTTACTGGCCACAGATCTAGTAGAGAATTTTGTGATTTTGTGGATACCTTTGATTTGATTGACTCTTGGAGAGTCTTGCATCCGAAGACAGTAGAGTATTCATTTTACTCTCCGGTTCATGATTCCTTTTCAAGGATTGACTATTTACTTATATCAGATCATATGGCTGAGACGATAATCGAAGCTAGAATGTGTGAGCGGCATCTTTCGGATCATTCTCTAGTTTTGGTTAGATTGTGTCTTGCTCCGCACTCTCCGGATTCTGCTAGGTGGAGACTAAAACCATTTGTTCTGAAAGAGGAAAAAGCATTACAATCGCTTTCTGGTTTTGTGTCAGACTATTTTGCTGTAAATAAGGGCTTGGCTGATAGTTTAATGGTTTGGGATGCGTTTAAGGCCTCAGCTAGGTGTGAATTGATTACTTGGACATCTAGAGTGAGGAAGGAAGGGGAGGCAAAAATTAGAGATCTTGAGCTGGATCTGGGTAAATCACAATCGGCTTATGCTCGTACTGGATCAATGAGGGATCGTTTAAAGATGGAAAGGTTGTATGAGCAGTTGCGTCTGGAGTCTGAGATTCAAGCAGACCGTCGGACTTTTTATTCTAAACAACGCTTCTGGGAGAGAGGGGATTCTGGGGGTAAATTGCTTGCAAATAGGTTGAAGTGTTTTTGCGAGAGGTCTTTTGTCCAGAAAATAAAAGATGAGTCTGGTAGGATTATTGTGAAAAGGAAGGATATTGGTGAGTGTTTTCGCAATTATTATGAATTGTTATACTCTGAAGAACATGCGCTGTTAGAAAGTGATCTGGTGGAGTTCTTTGATAAGATTGAAGTTCCTTGTCTGTCTGATGAGGCCAGAGAATTTCTGGATGCTCCTATTTTAGTGGAAGAGGTGATATAGGCCATTATTAAAATGAAGTCTGGTAAGTCACCTGGCCCAGATGGACTGCCGTCTGAGTTTTACCAATCTTTTGCTGAGCAGCTAGCTCCAGAATTATGTGAACTCTATAATCGGTTTCTTATGGAGGGTGTTTTATGCCCTTCAATGAGGGAGGCAGTGATTACGGTAATCCCCAAGGAGGGGAAAGATGCATCGAATTATTGTAATTATCGCCCCATTTCACTTTTGAATGTGGATGCAAAATTATTTACGAAAATTTTGACTTCCAGGTTGGATAAATATATGGGTTTGTAAATTGGTAGGTCTCAAGTGGGTTTTATGAAGCAACGCCATGGATATGATAATATTAGGACTCTCTTGGATATTTTGAATTTGTCATCCTCAGGAATTGATGATTTGATTTTCATATTTCTTGACGCTGAGAAGGCATTTGATAATGTGGCTTGGGCGTTTTTAAATTTTACTTTGGTTAAGATGGGTTTTGGTCCCCTATTTATAAATGCTGTTGGGGCATTACAGTCGGGTATTAGTGCAAAGGTCTGGGTGAATGGGGTACTTTCATCTTCTTTTAGATTATTTAAAGGCACATGTCAAGGATGTCCACTATCACCTTACCTTTTTAATTTGGCTCTTGAGCCATTTTTGTCATATATTCGGCAGTCGGATTGCCTATCCGGTTTTATAGTTGTTGAAGTTAAGGGTTTGGCGTATGCTGATGATATAGTTATTGTTCTTAGTAATCCTGTAGAGGGGGGAAACATCTTGAAGAATATGATTTCTGAGTTTGGTGGGCTCTCAGGTTATAAAGTTAATTGGGAGAAGACGGTTGTGTTTCCAGCCCGAGACGCTCAGGTGTGTAGACGATTATTAGATTGGAATTGTAAATGGGAAAACTGTAGGGTGAAATATTTAGGTGTCTTTTTGTCTAGAGATGTGAAAGGTATGGCGGAGTTCAATATAGGTAAAGTTCTGGAAAGCATTAGGACTATGCTCCGTAGGTGGAGTAGACTCTCTTTATCCATCTGGGCAAAGGTTAATGCTATTAAAATGGTGCTCCTACCTAAGGTTCTGTACATTATTCAATCGCTACCTTTAAGGTTTACGAAAAAAGTTTTGGGCCGTGTGGATCGGGTCTTTCAGGAGTTTCTATGGGGAGTTTCAAGGAAACCAAGGATACCCAGGTATTTAATGGTTAGGAGTGTACATGAGGGGAGTTTTGGTTATCCTAACATTGAAAATTACTACAAAAGTCTTTTGATTAAAATATGTATATCGTATTTCTCGTTGAATGAATCGGACATTCCAGTTTGGGCTCAGAAGAGTTTAAGATGAGACCCTTCTGAATTGAATCACTGTACTCTCTTGGAAAGTTACCTAAATCGGTCAGTACATGGCAGGCTGTCCATGCTTCCAAAGATGCAGTCACATCATTGATTGTAAGTGGAGGGCAGGGACTTCATTTCTATGGGGAGGCCTCCATTTGGCAGAATCCGGGGTTGCAGATCAATAATAAGATGCTATGCTGGAGGAGTTGGATGAAAAAAGGTTTATTACTTATTAGAGACATATGGGATGATGACGGTATGATATCTTTTGAGTCTCTGAAGCGGAAGTTTATGCTACATAATAGGGAAATGGGGAGATATAGATTGTTGAGAGAGTTGATTTCTGAGAGAGTATTAATGCTTACTGACCCTTTGTTACAAAGACCAGAAAGGTGTAGTTTTATTGTAGTTGCGCCTCGTGCAGTGTCTAGTTATTTGAGGTTGTTCCCGGTAGAAGAGAAATTTAGATCTTCATGGAATGCTCTTCGACTTATGTGGTGTGCTGAACTGGGTGGAGATATTTCTATGCAGGATTGGGGGGTTCTATGGAAGGCTCCAGTTAGATCTACAGCTACAGCTGATCTGCCTGCCGCGCCCGCCAGCCCCTCCTCTCCTGCTTTAAAGGGAGAGGAGGCAGACCGGCAGGCGAAGCCGCAGTCTGGCGAAGGCCGTTGGGAAAGGCCGACGCCGCTCTCTGCAGCTCCGCTGCGAGGGCCTCACACCAGGAACCCCCCCAGGATCCACAGCTGCAGCCCCCACCCCGCCGCCATTACGATGCACGCGGCCCGGCCCGCGGTGCACATGGAGGAGCAGAGCCCCTCCCACACAGCGCGACTCGGCACAGCTGATCCAGGCACAGCTGATCTGCCTGCCGCGCCCGCCAGCCCCTCCTCTCCTTCTTTAAAGGGAGAGGAGGCAGACCGGCAGGCGAAGCCGCAGTCTGGCGAAGGCCGTTGGGAAAGGCCGACGCCGCTCTCTGCAGCTCTCCGCTGCTCGACGGCGCGCAAGGCGCCATTATGCTGTCCCACACAAGGTAAGGCCACTTGCCTTAATATCCGCATGTCCCACTCATCATGGGGGAAGGCCCCTCCTACTACTTTGCGCACAGTGCCGTGCAGCTTCAGAAACGCACGACTCCGGTCGCGCACCCGCCCCACCATCACCTACACCCCGAATTTAGTAGACCGTAACCTAAAGGTAGGTCTCAGATGTCTGCCACCGTCACGCAGGCATAACTCTAACTCGACTTACCCGGATGACACTCTTGTGCCCCACAGGCCTGCCTGCGCCACGGCACCATTGTACACTGAAGCCACTGCACCTCTTCCCCGCCCAATCTCATCAGACGCCCAAATCAAACTCCCCATTACTAACACTGTCGCGGAACTATCATCTACGCCCAGGCCAAGTGATGCCTACAAGCCCAATGTGGCTACTATTGTCTCCGCTGCACTTACACCTCATGTGGACTTTGTACCGCCAGTTATGCCTAGTGATGCCCCCATGCCAAATGTTGATATTGTTGCCACTGTTGATACTACTGCCCTTATGCCTAATGATGTTTCTGCATTGCCTGTTATGCCTAGTGATGCCCCCTTGCCAAATGTTGATATTGTTGACACTGTTGATACTACTGCCCTTATGCCTAATGATGTTTCTGCATTGCCTGTTATGCCTAGTGATGCCCCCTTGCCAAATGTTGATATTGTTGATACTGTTGATATTACTGCCCTTATTATGCCCAATGTTGTCTCTGCATTACCTGTTATGCCTAGTGCCGACACCAAGACCAATCCCAAAAACATACTACCCCCTATCCCTGACCCACCCACTACCCCCCCCAGACCACCCACTTCTATCACACCTCCTCCGGTCCACACCCTCAGTTGCGCCCTGCTCAACGCTCGCTCCGTACCTGCCCACGCCCTCGACATCAACGACCTGATCATTAAGGACAATCTTGACCTCCTATTCCTCACAGAAACTTGGCTCAATGAAAGTTCAGGCCCGGCACTATCTCTGGCTATTCCGTCGGGGTACTCCATATTCAGGAAGGACCGCACCTTTCAAAGAGGTGGTGGCGTGGCCCTCATCGCCAGGGAAACCTTTGCTATTAGGGAAATGGCAGGGCAACTTGACCACAATAGTGACTACCTCCCACTCAAAATTAATGTTTCTCCTAACTGCACCATAACTGTGCACATTGTCTACAGACCTCCGGGTCCTTGCACTGACTTCCATGACACCCTCATCTTCGCACTGTCTAACAACATCAAAAAGACTTCACAGGTCATACTCCTGGGCGACTTCAACTTGGGGCTCAATGACCCTAAGGACCCCCTTGCCAAAACCCTCAAGAACGCCCTATCCACCCTGGGCTTTGCGCAATCTGTCTCTGACTCCACCCACATCAAGGGGCGCACCCTCGACTGGATCAGTCAACATAGCTGCTTGCTACTTGTCACGGAAAACACGCCCGTCCCATGGTCTGACCACCACTACATCCAATTCAACCTTCGCACCAAAAAAGAGACCAACTCACCTCCCGCCCCCTGCCCAGCTACTCTCGCCAGGAGCTCCCGCCAGCTCACAGCCGAGAATCTAGCACCCTACCTCCGCAACCCCGCCTTGCAGGCCCCATTCTCCAACAACCCAGAAACCCTAGCCAACACTTTCAAAGAAGTCATCACCCAAGCAGTTGACGCCGTTGCGCCACTGACGCTCAAAAAAGCTAAGAAAACCAAATACGCTAATTCATGGTTCTCCAAAGAACTCCTTGAACAACGGACGCAAAAGAGGACTGCCCTCTCCATTTGGAAAGCTAACCCTTCAGAAACCACCAAAAATGCGTTCAAAGCCATCTCTAAATCCTACAAAACTAACATCACCCTAGCTAAAGCTGCCTCCTTCAACGCTAGGATCTACGACGCCAAATCTGGGTCAAAGGAAATTTTCACCATATTCAGGGAACTGGAAAAACCATCCTCTCCTCCTCCTGCTCTCATCAAAGATGACAACTGGTGCAATAGCATTCAATCCGCAATGCTAGACAAGCTTAACACTCTTCAAACTAAAATTCGTGGCCACCAAAAAGCCCTTTCCCGCCTCATAGCTAACCTACATAGTCAACCCACCACACCGTCCACCACTAATCCTTCTCCATCTTTTGACTTCAAAGATATTACTGAGCACGGGGTCATCACCCTGCTCAAGTCCATCAAACCCTCCAACTGTAAGGGAGATGCCTGTCCAGCTAGTCTCATTAAAGACTCAGCACAGATCCTAGCTCCTTTCCTTACAGCATTCATTAATTCATCCTTCCAGTCTGGCCACGTTCCAACCGGACTCAAGGAGGCCTGGGTACGCCCACTCCTCAAAAAACCCTCGCTGGACCCAACGATCCCGGGGAATTATCGACCTATCACCACTGTACCCTTCCTGCTGAAAATCTTGGACAAAGCAGCTTACCTGCAAGTCCAAAAGTTCCTTGAAGAAAACCGTCTCCTTGGCCTGCGGCAATCTGGCTTCCGCCCACGACACGGCACCGAAACGGCTCTTTTGGACCTAAAGAACCAAATGGACGATCTAAGAGACGCAGGGAAACCTGCTCTCCTTCTGCTCCTGGATCTATCCGCCGCCTTTGACCTGGTGGACCACAACACCTTGTGTCACCATCTAGCTACCCAAGCTAACTTTTCCCCCAAAGCTTGTGAATGGATTTCCTCCTTCCTCCAAGAAAGGGCCATGAAAGTCTTCTCCGACTCAGCCTGTGCCACCCCTAGCCACATCACCTGCGGTGTGCCTCAGGGCTCATGTATCGCGCCCACGCTCTACAACCTCTTCACGAGGCCACTGTTCAGCATCCTTGACTCCCTGGGCATCTCGTATACCAACTATGCGGATGACACCCAGGTCCTCATCCCACTCACAGGCGACTACCTGGCGGATACTAAAACTCTCACCACCATCTACTCCACTATCCAATCATGGATGGCAGACAACTGGCTATGCCTCAATAGTGAAAAAACCGAACTCCTCCTCATAGGAGCACCTTCCAAGCTGGGGAACCTCGGTGTACAATACTCTTCCTTCACTATTGACAACATTCCCATCAAGGTCTCCAATCATGTGAAGACACTCGGAGTCTACCTAGACTCCGACTTGTCAATGGATAGACAGGTCAATGCCATTGCCTCCTCCTCAGCCTATTACTCGAAAGTCCTCAACGCTGCCAGACCTTTCTTGTCACGCCAGAATTGCCTCACCATTGCCAGGGCAATAATTGGATCTAGGCTGGACTACTGTAATGCCCTACTCGTTGGGACCTCCAATAAGAACCTGGCCAAACTTCAGCTAGTTCAAAATAATGCACTTAGGGCTGCCACAGGCACCGCGAGAAAAGACCACATCTCAGAAGTCAGAAGACAGGCACACTGGCTTCCGGTGAAAGAGAGGATTATTTTCAAAACACTTGCCCTCACCCACAAATGCCTCCATGAACTTGCTCCACCCTACCTGACCCAAAGAATCACCAAGCACTCTGCCACCAGACCATTAAGAACGTGCTATTCCAACACGATTGTCACGCCCAAATCACGCAAGGTGCGCGCCGGTGGTGCCAGCTTTCCCACGCGGGCCGCCACCCACTGGAACGCACTGCCACCTCACATCAGAATGATTGAATCCCACCAAGCCTTCCGCAAAGCTGTTAAAACCAAGCTCTTTGTATGAAAAGTACCTGACTGCATTCTGTCACTGTATTATGATTATCATTCTTCACTTGTAACTAAGCTTGTAATTGTGTATCCATAAGACCTCTCGTCTCATGCATATCTGCTGAATTAAGAATCCAACACTTACTTGTAACAGCGCCTCGATGCCCATGGGCTGCAAGTGCGCTATACAAATGTGAATAAATAAATAAATAAGGATGAAAATTGATCTAAATTTACGATATATTCAACAGAGGATTTTGGGGCGTCTGTTTTGGACTCCAGTTAAAATGCACAGATTTGGCTTAAGGGAGGATAGTATGTGTTGGAGTTGTTCTACGGAGGAAGGCACTTTGCTTCACATGTTATGGAATTGTTCGAGGGTTAAAGGTTTTTAGAGTGAGGTTTTGGATAGAGTTGATTTGGTCGGGAACATCTCTTTTCCAAGGACACCATCATCAGTTCTTTTGAAATCACCAGTGGGCACTCGTCACTTTAGCTATGCGACTCTGTGTTGGGCTAATAAGGTGTTTTTGGTGGCAACTTGTTAAATTTTACGCCTCTGGAAGACGAGAAAGAAACCAAGTATTGATGAATGGTTATCGCAGGTGCAGTTGCTGTCAAGATTTGAGAGGATTAAGTATTATGCTTTACATAAAGAAGAATTTTATAAGGAACAGTGGGAGGCTTTTAATGAACTCTATGTGTGAATTAAGTGCTGATGGGCGATGGTTTTTGTATGAGTGGTTAATTTACTATTGTGTTCTTTTTATTGTTTGTCTTGTGTTGTATGGTTGTGTGTTTGTGTTTTTTTTTCTCTCTTGTTTTCCTCTGATTTTTTGCTAGTTATCATTTCAAATTAGGTTTGTTGCGATTAGTAGAGATAATTGATAGGTTTTTCTTATTTATTCTGTACTATTTGTATCAACTTGTATAATGCTTTTTTCGTTTTATTTGTAGTTTTCTTGTTATCATAATTGTTGTTTTGGAATGATATGTATTTCTTTTGATAAATCTTTAAATAAAGTTGTCAAAAAAAAAAGAGTAAAGGAATAGTTTTGAAGAACATTGAGATAGAGTTGGTGGTCTTGACCGTTGCCAAGTGCAAAACCTTTTCTGCATCGTTGTTTTCAGGGTGCGTATGAGAGGCGTTATCTAGGGCCGTGGAGGGTAGGATTTAGGAGTGAGTGTAATAAGTTGGTAGTGAGACTAAAAGGGAGCATAAAGAGCAGTTTTGAAGTTAGTGAGTGCTTCTTCAGTGGATTGGAAATTGAGTTCATCGTAGGCAGAGAGTGGTGTAGGTCAGAGAGGTAGTTGGGGAGTTTAGAGGAGGGAAACTTGCACTTACTAATAGTTATAGATGGAGAGAGTGGGGAAAAACCAGGAGTGAAGATTGAGGCAAAGACGATGGAGTGATCTGAGGGTGAAGGTGCAGTGGAGATATTGGAGGCAGAGAGTTGAGAGGAGATGAGAATATGGTCAAGGGAGTTGCCATTTGAATGGGTGGGCAGAGAGTGAACAGAAGAGTGAGTGGTTAATTAGAAGAGAGTTAGTCAGTAGACGGAGCAGCATAGAGAGAGGGGAGGTTGAGGTCACCAATGACATTGAGGTGATGATCGTGACAGGGACAGTCAATTGTTGGGAGAGGTGGTCGAAGACTGGAACTACTGGACCAGGTCACCAGTAGACAGAGATAATATGTATGCACCATGCATATGATTTTGGAGATAATGTATTGGAATAATGGAGAATTAGCAGGTAATGGGAGAATAGGCGAAATAGGCAGTTTGAAGTATGAAAATAGTCCTACCTCACCACCCCTGCCAGTGGAGCGGAGAGTGTGAGTGAAGGTGTAGGCAGAATCATGAAGGGCAGCACGAGTTGCAGAGTCAGAGGGATAGTTCCAGGTTTCAGTAAGGATAATGAGGTCAAGAGAAGGAGAATGAGGAACGAGTGTGAGGTAAAGGAGGTTTTATTGCAAACAGACTGTACATTCCAAAGAGCAATTGAAAGAGTGAGATCTAGAAGCATAGTGACTTTGAGTCTGAGAAATAGAGGCGTGCTGGGGGTATATGCGAGGAGAGGATGTGTAATGGAAGGTAGGGTTGGAATCGTTTTTGTGAATAGAAAGAGTTGTGAAACGAGAAGAGAGGGGAAGAGGTGATAGGGATGGGAACAGTTGGGATGGTTCATTCATACTCAGTGGTCTACCCCCTTTTGGGAGCCAGGGCATGTATCTGAGGTCTACCTGCCACTTCCTCCTCCAGGTCTCTCATCCCTGAGTTGAGCACAGGTTAACAGTCATTTAAGGTTTGTAATTCAGCTGCCTGATGGTACCTTTTAAGATTAGTGCATGTTTCTCCTCCAGAATCGGACTATAGAGAGTTGATCTGGCAATCCTGGCCCTACCGTTTTGCCAGATGAAAGCCATAATGTCTTGCTGCAGTGTTTCGAGAGCATGCAGAGGAATGGCTACTGGGGTGCCTGAAAATTGTATAGCAGGTGCGGTAGAAAGTTAATTTTGACTGAAGCTATTATGCCCAGCCAGGAGGTCGCCCTCAACCCCCATGAACGTAGGTCCCCCTTGATCTCTGAGAACAGCCCCGGGTAGTTTGCTGAGTAAAGGTCCCCACTGTGCAGTGAGTCGAATGCCCATGTTTTTCAGAGAGCCTTGGCCCAGCGAAAGTGAGCTGCCTCCCTCATGTGCCCGAGTGGGCCAGCTCAACATTTGTAATAAGTGCCTCACTCGTGTTGAGGTTTACGTTATACCCTGAGACCCCTCAGAATGCTTCCAGAAGTCCCAACAGTAATGAGACCGGGGATTCGGCATCTATTAGTGTTTGAATGATGCTATCTGCAAACAGGTGATTTTATGCTGCTAGGGGCTTGACCGCATGGTGAATTGCAATGGCGAGAGTGGGTGCCCCTGCCTGATCCTCATAGTCGGACTGATTCCTGATGATGATACCCATTTGCGGCTACTTTCACCACTGGTGTGGAGTAAAAGGAGAATACCCCCTGACAAAAGTCCCCTCTAAATTGAATCTGCTCAGAGTTTCTTTAAGGAAGGGCCATTCCAAGCAGTCAAATGCCTTTTTGTCGTCTAACTTCACCTGCACACAAATGTATTTTACATGCTGTAACCAAGCTTTGAATATCCTTATGCCTTGCGTCTGAATACCCTCGGGTCTGGAGCACATTACAAATAATAAACTAAACTAACTCCAGAAGCAAAGCGGGGATATGAGTTTTATGTGCTACATCGGTGAGACCTATGATCTTACTGACATTGTCAGCCCCCTGCCTCCCTCTCACAAAGCCTGCTTGATTCCCTTCCACCAGGAGTGTCAGTACCTTATCTAGCCTGTTTGCCAGTATTGTGGGGTATATTTTGATAACCGCATTTAGCACCACTACAAGGTGAAAAGAGCTGCAAAAGTTGGGGTCCTTCCACTCCTTAGGAATCACTGATATTTTGGCCTCTCCAATAGTGTAAGAGGAGACCCCGCTGCGAAAACATCACATTGAACAGGCCGTAGAGCAGAGTCACTATTTTGCCCACCTGTTGCCTAAAAAAAAGATGCTGTAAAGTTATTCAGCCCTGCTGCCTTCCCACTTTTCAAGCAGGAGATTGTCCCGGGAATCTCTTCCTTTGTGATATCCTGGTTAAACTGATCTCTCGGCTCATTCACGGGGCGCGAGATTGGGCACCTTTCGAGAAACCTTGCTATGTGGGTTGGGGTGTTAAGTGGTGTAGAGTGCCCTGTAATAGCTCCCTCAGAATTTGAAACTTAGAATACATTAGTTCCCTGCTGTCTCTTCTGATCCCAATGATCTTCTCCGCCCTACTCTTTTGTCTAGCTTTCCATGCTAGGATTCTTTGTACATTATTGCACTCCTCTAAATATTTTTGTTGTGTTCGGAGTAAGGCAAATTCAGCCCTAGATGATACCATGGCGTTAATCTGCCTCTTAGCATTTTGTAGGGCTCGACAGGCTCTCCTGGAGCCCGTATTCCATTACTCCCTCTCTTTTGTCTTCATATCCTGTGTAAGCAAATTGGCCGGCTCCCTTCTTACCTTATTAACTGCTGACCCTTTAGAGATTATAAATCCTTGCAGGTAAGACTTAAATAAGTCCCATCTAGTTGTCTCTGGAACCTGGCCCTCTGGATTATTGATAGCAAACATTACAGACTACTTCTTTTATCTCCTTACTTACCACCAGGTCTCTATGCAAAGATTGGTCAATCTTCCATTGTCTGAGTTTAGTGCTACTGGATGTGCCACAGAGTCTCATCAGCACCGGGACATGGTCTGAGAAGTTGACGGTCCATATCTCCACTTCCACGACCCGGGGGAATAACTCCCTTCCTGCCCAGAAATCAATTCTGGAATACCTGCAGTGGGAATGCAAAAAGAATGTATAATCTTTAGCATTTTTATGTTCTTGTCACCAAGAACATAAAAAGTCATTTGCAGTTGTTTGCGCAGGTCCTCTGATGCCCAGATGGCCCCCCAATATTGGCCCTTGGAAATATCCCAGTTGGCGTCCGTTCATAGGTTAATGTCCCCCCTAATATTGTGTCCCTTTGTGAATGGCAGTAACTCCTCCAGTGCAGCTCACAGGAAATCGTTTTGAGTCACCTGCATCTCTCCCAGTGATCCAGAGATGAATATGTACCGCTCCTCCCTGTTGACCTCAGTGTTTACTATGTATAGGTGGGCTCTTCACCTTATTAATATGCCCACCTCTCTCTTCGGAATACAAGAGGAACAAAACTGCTGGAATGGAGGTTAGTGCAGAGCCTCTGAGTCCATTTGTCCACAGATGTGTTTCTTGTAAGAAAGCTAGATCTATCTGCTGCTTTATCTCTTGAAGTAGGATGGTTCACTTCCTCAGGGAGTTTAAACCCCCTTACATTTGTAAGTTACACACCTCAGCTGCATGTCATAGGTAATCTAGCACTGCATGAATACAGCATTCAACATCAGAACTCGCCCTAACCCCTAATGTTCCCCATTCTCCATTAGTGCCATGTTCCCCATTGTTTCATATTGGTTCCAGCGGAAATCAAAGCAGACAATGCTGTAGTATTTTTCCTGAACTTGTAACATCTAGACACAAACACTGAAACAAGTAGCTACCCTCTTCAGGTTTTTTAATGTGGTCATGAGCATTTCCCATCTGAACCAGGGTAAATTCCCCAGTATGGATTTACACGCCTATTTGCGCCCTGGACGACACCAATGCTCCCCCTCCACCCTGCCCCATCCTCTTTCCCATAGAACTCCACACACATGCCCCAGCCACCGGGAAGTGTTTAGGACATATAGAAGTGTCTGGGACATGATCATTTCATGGGTCCCTGTGGATCGTTACATGCCCAACTCCCCCCAGGCACCACCTTACAACTCCTATCATTCTCCTCCTCCTCTCTGGCCGGTCCCAGAGAGATGCCCACACCATTGGCCACCTCTTCTGGGGCTGTGCACCTCCACTGTTTATTCTCCCACAAAAAGAGTAGGCCAAAAGAAAAGGTCCACGTGTACTTGATGTGCTCTTGTTGTTTCATTGTTATGGGGCGGAAGGCCTGTCTCTTTTGGAGGGTTAAAGCCATGGGGCCTTGGTAGATGAGGAGTTTCTGATGGTTGTAGGAAATCTCACCTTTCGCCATCAAAATCTTCTCCTTGACAGTCTAAGCATGGCATTTCATTAGTATGTCTCTTGGGTGTGCTCGTGGGTCCCTACACAGGGGTCGGTCTCTATGGACCTGGTCAAGTGAGATGCTGTTGGCTGTGACTTTTGGGAAATTATCTTCGAAGAACCTCAGGACCCAGGACTTCAGGTCTGAGCCCTCCACACTTTCCTCCAGTCCCCTAATTCGCAGGTTCTCTCGCCTGTGCCTATTTTCCAGGTGCTCGATAGCAGACAACAGATCGTTCATTCCCTGCCTCTCTCTAGCCGATTCCCCTTGTAGGTGAATGATTTTCTCCCGAAGGGAGTGTATAGCCTCTTCGGCGTCACCTACTCTCATGCAGATTTGTTTAATGTCTTTGTATAGTTCAAAAAACGATTTCCTGATCCCCCTCTGTGGCCTCTGTGATCTCACATTTCACAGATTGGGCGAGTTCTTCCTTCAGGGCCACCATACATTCTAGTAGATCTGTTTTCGTCGGGGGCTGTCTCCTCCCCTGGCGTTTTTGGAGACTCTAGCCAACATTAAGACTCCCGCAATACTGCCCCTGCCTCCTTCACACCATGAGGTTGGTTCGGTTACAAGAGGGATATGATTGAAGCACCCTTGCCTCTGACCTTCCACGGTGACATGTAGTGTCAAAGCTCTCACTCTGCATCGATTGCTCTTCTCCAGCCTGTGAGATGGGACTTGGTCCTAACATTTGTCCAAACACTTTCGTGGAAACAACCCTTTACTGTTTTCTTTAAGGACAAAGCAACACGAAGGGGGCGTACATCGTTCCTCCCCAAGGATGTGTTGCAATTCCATTTAGATCCAAAAGATAAATTTGCCAGCCGTCTACCCTCTTCCATCCAAGAAAGAGTAGAGGTTCAATAGTTTCCATATTGCAAAAACCAACCACATCAGGACAGATGACCTAACTGTCCATGGGCTAAGCTGGTCCAAAACTGGGAAAGTCAGTGTCCAAACAAACTGTGTTGAGATGGATAGTCTTAGCCATCTCTGAATGCTGCAGTATTACAGACTAAAATAATGTTCCAGAGGGATTAAGGGCCCACTCTACCAGAGGAGTAGCAGCTTCATTTGGGCTCCAAAGAGAAGTACCAACTCTGGACATATGTCAGGCAGCGACATGGTCGTCACATACATTTACTAAGCGTTGCTGCCTGGACACGTTATCAAGCCAGGATGCCTGGTTTGGCAGAACAGTCTTAATGAATGCTTAAAGATAAAGATAGCAATGGGAGTCACTTTAACCCCCTTCCCCCCCTCCTCAGAAGAGGTTACTGCAGCCGGAGTCAATCTAAGATGAGGAATGCTTGTGAGGACACAATCCATTAGGAGAACAAATTAGTTATCCCTCGTAATGTTCTTTCTGATGGATGTTCCTCCCACATATTTCTCTTCCCATCCGTCCCCGCAATAAGAGCTCCTCAAGTAATTGGATCTCTTTTTATGTTTTCCTGACCATCATAATAATAGCAATATAGGAGTACAAACAATTTTCCCCAACGTGGCTGAGCACTGGGAAAAAACAAGTAAACCGAGGTTAGGGGCACAGTTCAGGCTATTTATACCAACATCAATGTCCCATGTGCTACAGATTTTGAGAGGTGTCTAGGATCCTCGAAGCTGCAGATAGCCCTCTGGTGGCAAGAATGTTCCAAGGGAGGCCACCTGGGGGCACAGGCAAGATGGCTGCCTGAGCGCAGTGCTCCATCCCCAGCCTTGGAGAAGTCGTGGAGATATTGAGCTCAGCAGCACCCGAGCCCCTGCAGAAATGCCTTTCTGATAAGGGGAAGCCCAGAAGAGTTAACAGAGGCTGACAAAATTCTGTTAATTGGGAAGCCTCCATACTGGAACGGCCCCACCCGGCACGAGTCACCCTAACAACGTGGAGGCGAAGCAGAGTTCTGGAAACAGGTATGAAGCGGGAGCCCAGATCCTAGCTTCACACGGACCGGATCCCCGATCCTGCCTGGGAGAAGGAGAGGAGAGTGGCCGAGGCAGGTAGGGGGAGAAGGCCCGGTACATCGCGGACCGTCAGACTAGATGCAGTGGGCGCGCATAGCCAGAGGAAAGATGATCCTGGCTCCGGCCATAGGAAGAGGAAATGGCTTCATATAGCAGGCCCGGGAATTGACTGACGTGGGACCGTCGGGCCCCCCCCAGAGGGGCCCCTATCACGTGGAGAACCAGGGAGGAGGTCCCAGCCTGCCTATATACAGTGGCGGGTTGGCTACAAGGATTCGGTGGACCCTGAGCTGACCGATCTTGCGGTCCCGGTGTGAACGGCTGGGAGATGCCTTCATCGGACACCAGAGAAACATGAGGAGGGACACGCTGGATGTGTCTGGTTCCAGGAGGGGACACCCACGTGTGCTGCCACCACGCCAGGGCCGTTGGAAATGAAGACTCCTGCAGACAGGCTGCTGCGGTGCTCCACGGTAGTCAGGAAGACCATTTTGGCACCCAGGCACAGCGCTGACTGAGGCACGCCAATCTCCTAGGGTGTAAAGGCAGCTGCAGGGAGGATAAGGACTGCAGTCAGAGGACGGTGAGTGGTGCCCCCCTCCTCCCCCCCGGTATCTCTGGGTCCGGGGGGCAGTGTAGGACGGAGAGGCCCCAACTGCAGGGAGGAAGCAGCCAAGGCGTGTCGTGAGCCCCCAGGCTCGGGGTCTGTCCCTTCTGCTGTGCACCGGGCCTTCCTAGAGGTCTCAATTCAAGGCGGCTCCCAGGTGCGCACCACTGTCGCCCCCCTGCTTGGTAAGCGATAAGGACCAGTTGGGTAACTGGCTGGAGACTTCAGCGCAACAACTCATCTCAGAGGGCCTCCTCAAGGAGGCTGCTGGTAATGACGAATCTGCATTCACTCGTGGCTTCACTGCAAAGGACAATTGTAGGAGCCGCAGAGCAAGGAACAAGCCCCACCGCTGTGTTTTGCTGCAACCAAATGAGGACTTGTGTCCCAGGATTTTTGAAGCCTCCAGTAGTCCTCTAGTCCTGGCACCATCTTTTGTTCAGCACAATCTGAATATTAAATTGACCAGGACGTCACTTGAGGTTTCAAAGGGAACCTTTGTGTGACATCTCTAAGAAGTCACACTACCAGCTGCACCTCCTCAGAGGTATTCTTCCTTTCCTCTCCTTCCCCCAGAAGCTCACCGTCTCCAGAGCTCTGGGTCTCTCTGGGCTGGACTATTGCAACAGCCTCTTTCTAAATCTTCTTTGCCTCTCCTCTCCGCCCTCTGCAACTCATCCAGAACAGGACTGCAGGACTTGTTCTTGGCCTCAAGCCCGGGGATCCTATCTCTCCAGTACTGAAATCTCTGCACTGGCTCCCAGCTGCTGCCAGGAGTAAGTTCAAAACCCTCTGCATTGTCCACAAGGCATTCTCCCCTTCACTCATCCCATGCACTTGCATGATCTGAATGACACTTGGCCTAGTAGGATTGTTGTATATCCTCCCTTCGTTCCCCCTCCCTTGCCTCGTCGCGCCTTGAAACACTTGTTTATAGGCACGTTATAAATGCCATATCATCATCTATCACCTTGGGGGAGAACTCTTCTCACCAGATACCTGACAACTAGAAAAGCTTGCGGAGCCAACCGCCAAAACAAAGCCCTGCTACACCTTCAAAACTGCCTGTGTCCCCCAGTGAGCAAGAACTCTAGACTTCATTGTAAGGGGAACTGGTGTCCGCATGGCTGAAGTTAGTCTATGGAAAGGATATTCCTCCTGCATCTCTCAACAGTGGAGGTCCCCCAATTGACCCCCCCAGGGTACCATATCTGAGCTGCTGGGACATCACCGCCTCTGCGCAATGGGGACCACCCCACCCCACCCCAGACCAGACTGATGCACAGCCTCGGAGGAATAAAGGGAGCCGGTGAGCTTGAGTTCTCCTGGGCAGACTGACACCAGAGGGGATCCCACAAACTGGGGTAGCCACAGTGGGAGCCAACCCCGCAGACTTCTCCCCACTACCCCCCTGGGGTACTAGAGAGGACGACCTGGAGCCCCTACGAGTTGGAAGGAGGCTTTGGCACGGTTTCAGTACCAAGGTGAAGACGTTATGGCAGAGGCAGGAGATGGGGGTCTCGCCCCGGCTCCAGCTGAACTGGATTCTATCAAGAGCGACATACAGACTATCCTGGAGGAGATCAGTGGGATGAGGACTTATATGGGGGCGAAACTGGCAGACCGCTCAGCGAAGGTGGTAACCCTTGAGGACAGGATGGATGGGGTTGAAGCCAACGAAGCATCCGTCTGTCTCTTAGAGATGCAAATGGAGGCACGCTTCATGGAAATGGAGAGTCGCGATGAGGAGCTATGCCTCAAGGTGGACGACCTTGAGAACTGGGAGGGACGGAACAATCTTGGGTTCTTTGGGTTGCGGCAGGTGGAGGGTTAGTCACCAGCGGGCCTGGAACAAAAGATACAAGAAACATTAAGACTGGTCCTAGGCGCCACAGAGGATGAAACAGTAGTTATAGACAAGGTGCACTGAGCCGGAAAGGAAACCTGTGGTCCACGCTCAGTCTTGGCACGCATGCATCACTCTTCTAGCTTAGAAGGGTGTGGCACAGCAAAGGTAAGGTTCCTCGAAAGAGCAAAGCGTATGAAGGAGTTTGACTATGGTGACTCGAGGGTGGCGATAGTTCAAGACATATCGGCCCATACGCTACTGAGGCGAAAGAAGTGCAGGGCTTTCACTAGATGGCTGCAAAAGAAGTGGGTGAGGTACCGTTGGGGCTACCCCTTTTATCCTTGTTTGACTGGGAAGGAGAGCAATACCATCTTGTAGCAGAGGAGGAGATGCAGCGGGTTACGGAGGACTTGGTGTGCCGTCGAGAGGTGTCCACTTTGGAGCGCAGTGGTCAGGGACTGGACCCTAATCGGGGACTGTAAGGCCCAGAATCGGCACGAGGAAAGCGCAGGGTTAAGGGAGTCCGGAAGTATCAGAAACTCAACACCCCGACCGACGTGGAATAACAACACTTGAAAGAGGAGGATAATCCTCCCACACTAGATCACCGGGTTGCCTGGGGGCCACCTGGGTAACCCCATGGAGGTCTCCCTGAAGTGGAATAGGTTGAGGGGGAGGTAATTTACGGCCACAGGAAATGCGGTTTGCAATGCCTGTCACCGGAAATGAGGTTATGAAGACTGAGCACTTACTTACTGGAGCGGGGCACCTGGGAGTTGGGTGAGTTGATTTCTAGATTTTTTGGTTCACTTCAGAGCTGGGTGGAGACACCCCTCCCCCGGATGTTTTGGGGATAAGGAGGAGTCATTAGGGCTGCCTAATAGGATGTGTTCGACAAGCATGCCCAGCATGATGGGGACGTGAGATTTAATGCCTCAGACGGGGTCAGGGGAGGGTGGGAAGAGGGGCGGGGGAGAGGTAAGGAAGGGAAACGAATTCAAGGTTTTGCACCTCACAGGATACACTAGGGATAACCAGCGAGGGGTGAGGACAGAGTATGGTTGAGGTGGTGGTAAGTACGTTGAACATGAAGGGACTGAACTCCCCAAACAAGCGGTCCCTGACCAGCAATATGTTCCGCAAACAGAAACTGGCGGCCCTCTTTCTACAAGAGACCCACTACCGACAAGGGGCGGAATTGCTGAAAAAAGGTAAAGAAATTGGTAGTAACTTCCATGCCTCACCTAAGAATTCCAAGATAGAAGGGGTGAGCATATTGCTCGGCAGATCTATTCGACTGACGGGGATCGAGGTCAAGAGGGGGCTTGGGGGACGATTTTTAGGCATAAAAGGAATGCATGAGGGAACGCGGATCACCCTTGCTACCCTATATGCACCTAATGTGGGGCAGGCGTGGGGCTCCTACGTCAGTTATTCAGGATGATGGATAGATGGCTGGGCGGACGCCTCAGTGCTTTTGGGGGAGACTTCATCCTAGTGGCAGACCCCAAGTTGGACTGGTGGTTAGAGAAAGGGACAGTTATTAAAGGTGCGACCAAAGACAACTAGGCCCTGCGGGATATCCTCCCAAGACCATTTCTGGGTAGATGTCTGATGAAACCACTGGCAGGGTCCAGGGGGCTACAAGTTCTTTTCCCCTCCACATCAGACTTATACGAAAATTGACCTTCTCCTGGTTCTGAGAGAAAGGGAAGATGAGGTTGGGGCGCTCGGGGTGGAGGTGATTACATGGTCAGACCGCGAGTTAGTGGTGGCAAACTGGAGGCTCCCTGAGCCCCCCCCCCCCCCCAGGGTTTTAGGTGGTGATGCAGCAACACCTTGCCGAGGGATCGTGTGTTTAAGGAGATTCTGGGTGGGGGGGGGGGGCATACAGGCCTACTTTGAAGTTAACGACAATGGGGAGACAGGGATGGCGACGGTGTGGGATGCGGCCAAGGCCACCTTTAGGGGTTTGCTTATCGCGGAGGGATCTTGTAGGAAGCAGGGGTGGGGAGGGCTAATTGAGGGCAAGTTTCGAGAGGCATTGTAAACGCTGCGATCCCAGCTGACCCAAAGGGACGCAGACAGAGACAGGCTTTTGGGTGAAATGAGGGTTAAGAGGCATGAACTCCACACACTCTTGAGTGAGGAAGTTGTAAAGATGAGATTCACCCGACAGAGGCATTATGAAAGGGGAGTCAGGGTGGGGAACCTCCTGGCGAATAGGGAAAGGTGTTACAGGGCGGAAATGAGGATAGAGTGAGTCTGAGACACGGGGGGGGCGGGTAGTGAGGGAGGGGAAGGACATTGCAACTTGCTTCGCAGATTTTTATAGGGACCTGTATGCTGGACCGGCGGAGTAGGCTGTGGAGGATGTCCGGCAGTACCTGGCTGGGCGGAATTTCCCCAGGCTCACCGACGTGGAAAGCGAGGCACTGGAGGAGGAGATAAATCGAGAAGACGTGGTAGGGGCCGTTCAAAGATTTAAGACAAGGAAGGCCCCGGGAGACGATGACTTTACGGCAGACTTTTCCAGGCAATACCAAGCCCCACTGGCGGCACCTCTGGTCAAACTCTTTAATTCTGTAGTGGGGGAGATACAATACCACCAAAGTTCCTCTAAGCCTTAATAGCAGTTATCCCGAAACCAGGGAAGGACCAGGCCAATTGTGCCTCATACAGGCTGATCTCCCTCCTTAACGTGGATGCCAAGATTTTGACACAATTCTGGAGACATGTTTCAAGTCCCACCTTCCCCGACTGATTCACCCAGACCAGGTAGGCTTTGTGGTACACAGGCAGGGGCGAATAACATGCGAAAGACGCTTCACATCCTCAACGCGCTAACGGTAAAAGAGGATGGGGCACACTTGTTGGCCCTGGACACTGAGAAGGCGTTCGACTGGGTGAGCTGGGATTTCATGGCGTAGGTCTTCAGGACTCTAGGGATGGGCCCCAGATGAATGGGCTGGATGTCAGCCCTATAAACAGCATTGACTGCTAGGGTGCTGGTCAATGGGATAGAATCACAGACTTTCCCACTACATTGACGCACACACCAGGGATGTCCTCTCTCCCCGCAGATATACACATTGGTAATGGAGCCGTGGGCTGCGTCGATCAGGGATAAGGCAGAGATAAGGGGCGGGTGTCACAATGGGGGGTGGGGGAGTTGACTGTAAGATAAATCTTTTCGCAGATGACACCCTGCTCTACATTACTAGACCGTCCCACTTGGTCCCCTCCTTTGTTGGAAAGCTTGGAGCGTTACGGGAGGCTTTCAGGATTCAAAATCAATTTGGGAAAGTCAGTGGCATATGTGGTGGGGTCCAGGTGACACTGCGCTTTGAGGATCTGTTTCCTAGAAATGTTCTCCCCCTCTGGTCTGCCACAAAACGAGACATGGAGAGGTGGGCTGGCTTAGGGATGTCTTGGATGGCGCGTTTAAACTGCCTAAAGATGATGGTTCTCCCCAAATGTGTGTTATTTCAGATGTTGCCTATAAAAATACCTGATTTGTTTCTCTCTGAGGTGAAAGTGGCGATGTTGCAGTTTCTCTGGGTGGGGGCTAAACACAGGGTCGCCCACAGGACATTGATTCTGCCAAAGAAGGAAGGGGGGGGGGGGAGTGAGATTCCCTAACCTAGTGCCGTAATATAATGCAACCCAGCCCTGAGTCCTAGTGGATCACTTCGACTCACTTTCCTGGAAACAGTGGGTGGCAATGGATTATGCAGTATTAGTTACATTATACAAATGGTTGTGGGTCCCTAGAGCCTGTATTCCGAAGAGCGTGCTACATCACCCGATCTTGAGGTCCTGTGGTCCATATGGAGGGGGTCGAGGGAGGGGACAACAGTTGGCTTACCACGTGGCCCTCACATTTTGAGTTGCATCTGGGATCGGGGAGCCACTGGCATTCCAGCCATGGTATGCGGCTGGGTTAAGTAGGGCGGGACAAATGTGGGAGGGGGGCACCTATATCTCTTTGAACAAACAAGAGGACGCTCTGGGACTTTGTAAATTGTTACCCTTTCGTTTCCTGCAATTGAAAGGGCTTCTGTCTGAGAGCCAATGGGGAGAAAACCTAAGGAGGGAACTGACTAGCTTCAAAGCATTTTTGATCACACAGAGGGGATCCAGAGGGCTGGTAGCGGGAATGTAGAGGAGAATCCTCCTGGCGATATTTAAGCGAAAACACCCCTCTTCCCCCACCTCCTTCTCTCAGTAATAAAGACCACCCTTTAGGAACATTAGTGTGCAGTAAATGTTGCACACAATGTTTCAATTTTTTATCCTTGTTTTTGGTAATCATTTTTAACTTAATTTGAGGTCACTAAACAGGATAATTAAAAGTAACCATATCTCTCCTGTTGGACCTCCATCACTTTGGGACACAGTGTGAAGTGCCTTAAGTGTTTTTAGCCTTACCATCTAGTGTTTTGTTCTTTGCTCCAAATAGTCTGGGCAAGCCTCTTTTCTGTCCCCTAACCCTAGATAACCGGCACACTACCGCAACCTAGGGTTTAGTTACCACAGGAGGGCGCAGTTATTATGGTTGGTTGACAACATAGGTTGTATTAATTGACAAAATTGTTTGATCATTAAAATTGTACACCTTGGTGTGGTTTTCCTGGTAGCCATCACTACTGCGAGACTGGTGGGCAGCTCCAGAAACCTCCCTATTTGGGTTTTTATCAAAGAGAAGGTGATGTTAAGCGTGAGACCGTCCTTCCTACAGGAGGTTCCATTTATCTCAAAAGAAAAATCTTCCTGTTTCCTTTGCTGTGCCACACCCTTCTAAGCTAGAAGAGCGATTCCATCGGCTGGTCCTGGTACGGCCCCCCCGCCACTATGTTGCTTGTACGACGGACAACGGACAAAAGCTTTTTCTGGGATATGCTGGTGCTCTTTGATGAATCCAATGGAGTCATCACAGATTCCCCGACAGTAACCTTTAAGTACTGGTACGAAGAGGAGGAAGATAACAATGCAGAGCAGAAGGAGCCTCAAGCTCAGTGAGCATTTCAGTTGTTTTCAATGGGGGGGGGCGTGTCAAGAATCCATGCCGTGAGGACATGCCTGGCGTGAGCTCGCGCTTTGATCCTTACAGCAGCGAGTTATATATTCCCGTTTCATGAAGTTTCATCCTTAAAGGGTGCGTCAGGGAATCGCTGACTTTGGGTCCCCCTTTGAAGGCTGCCTGGAGTCCCTTGAGGAATTGGAGTGAGCGGCCTGCCCGCGTCCGATGGAATCAAGATGGTGGCTTCTAAATGCGAGGGCTGAAGGAGGAGCGTATGCCTGCGAGCGGCTGGGGAAACCTCAGCCTGCATTGGAGCTGTAATTAGCTGTGCACGCTGGTGGTGAGATCTGCTGGCCTGCGCTGGAGACCCTGAGAAGGTAGGGGCCCAGCACTGTTACTGACGGTGGAGAAGAGAGGAGGCAGGCAGGGGAAGCTTCGGAATTGCTGCGAATAGTTCCGTGCAGTGGTGATAAATCGCCCTGATCATTTTCACTTCCCCACAACATTAGTCCATGAAGAGCTTATAATTTCCAGGGCAAACACAAGGCTGCTGCTAAAGTATTCTCACATTCAGGCAGCCAATGGTTTGGGAGCACACACTAGATCCCCACCCACAGAGGTGTTGATGCCATAAGGCAAGGGTGGTTGATACATGCAGTGACCAAGAACATTACGTGTGTGTGATGCAGCTCAGGAACATGGTTGAAAGGCTGCAGTAAGCAGGATGATGCAGAGAAGTAGCTACAGTGTGTGGTTGGTGCAGTACGAACACCCATACAACCAAGGAATTTATGGCAGCAATTGTCACAGGGACCAAGGCCATAGGGTCCCTGCTAATATGGTTCGTAACGCACAGAACTATGCATTAAACGCCCTCCTCCTTCAGCAGTAATAAATCACTGCACTGGACAACAGATGACAGAGTGCCTCAGCACTCTACCAAAGCAGCATAGCACCGACTGGAGCAGAGCTCGACATTATAGAGAATCAGTCCCCTCTTTGCTCAGCACTCGTGATAGTGGGGGCGCTGCCAGGCTCACTATCATAGCTTTAGATCTGCAGAGGAGGCCAGCACAGGATCTGATGCAGAGGACACCTGTTGTTAACTTTAGATGCCCTTAGAACTGTATGAGGGTGGGCACTATGTGGTGTGGTAGATCATGAATAACAAAGGGGTGGTGGCTAGCAGAAGTGGGCAGTGCGCTATACCTTGCCCATGAGTGTTTTACTGGACTGGTGTATGCCCTGTGCAGATTTGCTACTAGGTTCATGACACTGCCCCTATGCTTCAACCTACAACTGGATTTAATGTGTTTGTAGACGATTTGTAAGTAAGTAACCTGGTGGTGTCACCCTCCTGGGACTCGTTGAGTCTATTCTATACCCCCGACTCACCTACTGTCTTGTTTGGGAGAGAAGAGGATGCGCGGCTGCAGTGTCTTATGCCTGCAACACTTACTCAGCAGCTGCCAACAGAGAATGCTTCTAGGCATACAATATCCCCTCTAGTCAACGACTGTATACCATGCTGCACACTCCTGGTTTGCCGGCCACTAAATAAAAAGATGTTAATAAAGGCACAATAATGGGGTATTTTGCGTCCAAGGGGAAGCAAAGCGACTTGATACCAATGAGGGAGATAAAACAGTCTGGCATACCACTAGCTCAGAAGGAGTCCCACAAACACAAGATCCTGACAGCAATTGCTCACGAACCTCCCTGGCGGGTAACATCGAAGAAGTGAAGATAGACGTGCACCTCTTAAGACAGGATGTCTGATCACTGGCGCAGAGAGTAACAGCTTGGGAATTGCTGCTGAACGAGACCATGACGACCACTACTGACTTAGAGTCCAGAGTGAGAGCCCTGGAAGCGAAGAATGCTGCCCTGGAGCTGCCTGCTGAGGACGGGGAAGAGAGGTTGCAAAGAAATAACATACGCGTTATGGGCCTAACTGAGGGAGTTAAGGGCCCTGACCCCACCACCTACATCGAAAACCTATTGTTGCATGAAGTCGGCCCAGGAAGATTAGCTGAGGGCTTCACAATTGCAAGGGTGCATCGCTCGATGCAGAAAAGTCCACCGCTGGGAGCCAACACAAGACTGATTATTGCTAGGGTCCTTAACTTTAGAGGCAGGGAGGTGATCCTGCAGTTTTCCAGAGAAGGAGACACTATACTGCTCGATGATAGCTATATATCTGGATTCTACGCCACTAGTCCAAACGAGGAGAAACCGGTTTGTTCCTACAAAGGAGACACTCCGCACGCTAGACCTTAAGTACATGCTAGTTTACCCTGCTAAACTGAAAGTGCTTTACATGGGAAAGGCAATCTTCTTTTGAGACTCCAGAGGCTGCTAACTCATGGATGGACCATAACTGCATGACGGACAGAGCTTTGGACGACGGATCGGACAGAAGAAGGAAAAGCTCCTGAACTTCGGGGGACATAAATCATGAAAAATTCTGCAAGATGCAAGTTTTACTTGCAATATCACTGCTGAATGGGGAGACTCCTGGTAGCGGAGGTGCAACGCTGTTATTCATGGTGTGGAACTTCAGACTCCCCCAGAGTATTTGCAATAGTTGCTAACCCGCTTGCTGGTTCCCTTTGCCCAATACCCCAATGTTGAAGGATAGTCTTGCGGGAACGGGTATGCCCAAACAGCTTGACGCTGTTGAGCTTTGTTTTGACCTCATGATTTGGGGGAGCTACTTTTTACTGTTTAGACATGGTTGGTTGTTACTGTTAGGCTTGGATGCTGGTATGTGGGATGCTGGGAGGTGGCTGGGGGCTGGCCTGGAGATGACAAGAGGGAGGGCTGTGTGTATTTTTTTAACTTGGGGTACCTAGGGGTTGGGAGATGGCTATTGGTGGGAGGCTATGGCAGACATATAGACCTGGGTGTCTGTTGCAGATGGCAGGTGGGGTCGCGTACTACTTGGATGGCATTGATTAGAATATTGACCTGGAATGTCAGGGGGATGGTTTCCTACCTATGCAGGAATCGGGTGCGGTCCAACTTA
The DNA here is from genome assembly GCF_040938575.1 of Ambystoma mexicanum. Taxonomy (NCBI): domain Eukaryota; kingdom Metazoa; phylum Chordata; class Amphibia; order Caudata; family Ambystomatidae; genus Ambystoma; species Ambystoma mexicanum. The sequence continues at coordinate 491,849,890 of NC_090936.1, read as the reverse complement.
CGTAGAAAATAAAATATCTATAGCTTTACTTCAGGAGACACACCTGCTTCCTGCAGAACTGGAGAAAGTTGTGGCCAGATAGGGAGGGACTGTATATGGTTCCACGCACCCACAGTTCCCTGGAGTAGTGTTGGTATTTATAGATACTGCTGTCCCTTTTCGGCTCCTTGATGTGGATGCAGACACAGAGGGCAAATGTGTTATAGTGCATGGCTATGTGGAACAACAAGAGGTAAATATAGTTAACACATATTACCCTAATCATGCGGTACCAGCTTACCTTCACCCCTTGGACAATAAACTGGCTCGACTGAGGGATGCTTTGTTTCTCTGCGGTGGGGGACTTTAACTGCACTAGGCATCCTGTTTTCGATAGGTCAGACTCTACCCGGAATACGTTATTGCCAGCCTCGGTGACCCTTAATGCTATATTAACTGACCTCTCGCTGGCAGATCTTTGGAGGGAACTAAACGCTGGTAGACAGGGCTACTCATACTACTCGGCCCAGCATAAACTTTGCACCAGAATCGATTACATGTTGTTGGGGCCAAGCCTTTTGGCTAAATTCTCCAGTGCAGAATATATGGGGCGTTCCGTCCGCCTAAACGAGCGATCACACTGATACACGATGAATGCAGTGGTGCTTGGCGGTCCTAGTCTTTAGCACATTCTATAGCGGGCAGTGCAAGCACTAGACACTAGATGGCCCAGTGGAGCTGCTCTCCGCACGCTCCCAGATGAAGCTGCTGCGATTGAGCTGCCTCTAACGCAGTAAGAGATAAGTGTGGGTGAGTGCGTTCCTGTCAACTGGGAAGACAGAATACGTCCCCCCCGCCCCAAAGTCGCACCAACCTCATTCATCAAAACCTGCCCAATGAAACATGTGACTGTCTGCCTTTGCCTCTACCTTCACCTCCTCTTATGCCCCCAGTTCTGACTCTGACTCTGCCCACAGCAACTTCCATCTTAACATCCCCAACACTCTTGACATTCTTGCCCCAGTCATGAGGATCCGTCTGAAACCTGCCTCAAAGCATAATACTTGGTACAACACCGAACTTGCAGCCCTGAAACGAAAGTGTAGGGCAGCAGAACAGAAGTGGCAAACCTCCGGCTCATCCTCTGACAAACTGGCCAACCGCCTTCTCCAAAGACAATACAGATTTGCCATCTGTGCAAAGAAAAGAGCCCACATTCAGGTACGAGTCTCTGGCGCATCCAATAACACGGCTGAACTTTTCAAAATCTGCAGGGAACTAGCCAACCCATCTGCAGTCGTCGCTGCCTCCTCCTCCTCTTCTCCCTCCCAGGCCCTCTGCCATGCAGAGGCCTCTTTGCCACCAAAACTCAGGACATTCTGACCACCCTTTCGACACTCCCTCACAACCCAGCCCCCCCCTTCTCCTTTTCCTGCTGCTCTCCCCTCACTTCTGAAGAAGTTACCAGAGTTGTCCAACGAGACCACTCAGGTCAACCAACGAAATCCGACTGGAACAAAAACCTTACATCAAGAAAAAACTCGGAGGCACCGCCTTCTACCACTTAGCCGTGAAAACCTGGAACAACATCCCAAAAGTAATTAGGAACACCAAAGATCACCTTAAATTCAGGAAACTACTAAAAACCTGGCTCTTCAACACCAAAGACTAAAACCGAAACAACAATAAGACAAATGACCTAACAGGAAAGGACATTGACAAGCCCCTACAACCGACAGAAATACTCTGAGCACCAGTAGGGCTAACGCTGGACACAGGGGTCCACCTGCGAGACCCAGGGAGACGGAGGCATCAACCCCAGCCAATCCTTCCCATCCCCCACAGCCCGTACAGCTACAACTAGGTACCACAGGGTTGTGGAACGGGCGAGAGACCACCAATCACCACACAATCGGAAGTATGGACACTAGCAGGTGCGCTGGTCATGTGGGCGGGGGTGAGGAGCATGCAAAGTTATTGAGTGCAAGATGCAAAGGGTGACGCACCGTGAATCAATGAAGTCCATAAAGTCAAATCCATCCTTGGCCACAAGACGGTGATGGTGAAACCAGAATGCATCAGGACAGACTCCTGCAGAAGTAGGCTGGAGGGGTTGCAGCCGGAGCAGGGTAGAATAATCAAGCAAAACAGACACCATGCTATTGTACACACAGCCAGTGGCCAGGGTGAGAACAGGGAGCTAGGTGTTGGAGTCATGGGACATTCAGAGATGCCCAATGTCGCCCATGCTCTACATACTAGCATTCGATCCATTGTGATATTTGTGTCAGTAATTCTCTATAGCTGGCATTGAAGTGGGGGGATGTAGGCATCTAGTTTCATTGTGAGCAGACGATGTAAACCGGAGCACAAGCTGCCCATCATCCTGGAGGTTCTAGACAACTCTGCTAAGCTGACTGGGATCTCCTTTAGCAGGTGGCAGGACTGTGACGATGTGACAATCGAGATCTACCAGATCTGGGACTGCAGTGGGAAGTGCACACATTGAAGTATTTGGGTATACATATTGCGCACACCCCAGAAAGCATGCATACTACGAACACAGTTAAGGCGGTGGATGGGATGAGACGATCTGACATTTTTGGGGTAGACTGCCACTGTCACTTAAGGGCCGGGTAGCTTTGTTTAACATTATAGTACTGCCACTCCTACTCTATTCCTTTGTGATTGTACACTGCTGTGTTGCAGCAGTTTTTTTCCGACATTTGTACATGGTTCTCCGGGGATTACTTTGGGGTTATGGCAGACAGAAAATTGCCTTGAACACCCTGTGTATGGCATATAAGGACGGCGTGTGCTTCTACCACGGCTGGAGCTCTATTACCTTGCTGTGTAACTTCAGTACATGGCTGGCTGGCTTTCTGATGAGCCTACGATGGCCAGTTTCTATGATACTTGAAGTTAGTAACAGTTGCAAAGCAAAAGTGGATGGATGGGCCGGGAGAACCAGAGACTACCATGCTGCTGACACTGCTGTATGAGTTAGGAGGGCTGGCGGCTGGTGTCCCGGTTGTCTGGGTGCTTATTGAGTGCGATTAGTATGAGGAACGAGAAATTGAAAGCGCAGTGGGTAAGCATTTAAGTATTTAAGCATTTATTTAAGTAAGTATTTGACCTTGAAGCTGGATGACACACAGTGGGACACAATGCATTATGTTTTGTCAGGTCTCCCGCAATGCAAGGTTTTGTCTACTCCAGCTCAAGTTACTTCACAGAAAGTACCTGACACCCACTCGAGTGGACAGATTAAATTCCATGGTGCTGCCTATTTGCCCATTGTGTGGCGCTGATGGCGCGGACATTATGCAGACGTTTTGGCAGTGTGTGCAGGTGCGTGATTTCTGGCGCCAGATAGAGCTTAAGTGTGTTAAGGCTGGGGTCACCCGATATCAGTGGGATCCGGTAGAATGCTTGCTGGGTGCTTAATCTAGGCTGGACCAATATAGACCTGTCATTACATTTATAGACCTACCTTGTGTTTTAGCTAAAGCACTATATGCAATGTCCTGGAAGCAAAAGAGGGGACCGCGATACAGTTTATGGTGTAGTGACTTCAGGTTTTGAAGTGCAGCAGAGACCACTGTTTGGCATAGAGCCCTGAGAGATGTTAGACTGGTCCCCACTGAGAATGTTGAGGCGTGGAGTGCGCTCATCCTTGGAATATTCAGCCCATCAGATGATGATCCCCCGGACCCCCTGGGTATTATTTGTTTTGGATATATGACCTACTGGGCTCTAACTAAAGAGTGACATTTGCATTGGGACATGGGCTTCAAACGATTGAGTTGCGTCTACTCTTTTGATGGCCTCCCGAGAGAGGGTGCACTATGGACCCTGCCTTATAACCAGATGGAAGATAATATGGGATGATTTAGTTTCTTTTCCGTTTCCATTTCTGTTCACTGTTGGGGAGAATTCTCTGTTTAGGCTGAATTTCCTAACCTAGTGAGTCCCACAGCAGCTTTGCGGGATTTCTGGAGTTTGTTTTTTTCTCCTGCCAAGAGTGAGACTCTTTTTCTCCCACTCTTGGACATGATTTGTGGTGTTCCTTTGACTGTTAATGTGTTTTATGGGCTATGGGGTCTTTTACCCCATAGGGTCTCATGTGTTTTTACTATGTGTTTTACACGGCACCCTTCGTGCAGTGACACAGGGGTGTCATAGTGACACCCCACCCTAGACTCCATACCCTGGGACTGACTACTGTCTCCCAGGGCATGTAAAGTCACCATTGGCTTTACTAGTCCCAAATTATGAACAGAAACCAGTACAAACCATCATATTGTGGACATACTGGTCGGGGCAATTCGATTGCCCCGGGGTCTGTTAGTCGAGGGGGCATGTCTCCGTCCCCACGATCGAGTTTTGGCTGGTGGCAGTGGATACTACTTTTTATATTCGACCGCAAATATATCTCCATGGGATTTTCCCATTGTTCGAGGCTACCAACTTTAATTATTTAATTCTCATAGCCGGTTTATTTATTTAATATTAATTCGCCGGTTGGTATTTTTTGCCAGGACTCGATTCTAAAATGGCGTTTGTGTTCTCTTCTGTGACTCCAACCCAAGTCGAGCCCTTTGTTCCACTTTTTGGCGGGTTTCTCCACAGAAGCCTCCAAAAGTGGTGCCACTCTGTCTGGGTACCACAGGGGGTGTGGGAGGGGTTTAGGCACCCTGGACTAAGTTACCTTGCTAACTCAAGTCGCACTCTTGTGTGATTGGCCCAAGTGGTGAGCCGGCCGGCTCACCACTTAGCATGTTTGATTGATAGCTAGGCTGAGTTAATGGGGGTGTGCTGCATAAAAGCAGGGCTTTGGAGACTGGAACTTCAGAAGTCGCCACAGGACCTGAGAATCCGACGAGGGAGAAGCTGAGCCGACCTGCTACGACGACACCACCGGTGGAGCCCTGCGGAACCGACTCACTACTTCCCGACGACAGAGAAGATCTCCCGGCTGGTGAGTCTTCTTCCCCTGACTGGTGGCCACAACCAGTCTACCTTCTTTTTCTCGCATCCCAGGACGTCTTGTGGTCGAATTGCCCGTGCCAAGCACCCCGGCAACCGGACAGCCACTTACCACTGGACCGCGAATAAAAAGGACCGCTCCTTTTAACTGAGAACTCCGTGGCTGGTTTCTTCCCTGGCAGTGCAACGGACTCCTGTCTTCCTCCCCGACGAGATCCTCTCTTCCCCCAGACGAAGCACCGACTTGCAGCCGCTGCCAGGAACAACTGCCCCCGCTGGAGTATTCTCACCACTTTAAGGTACTGTGTCCGCCAGGCCTCCCTTTCTAAAGATTGCTACAAGGTAGTAATAATCCCTTAACCTTCTGGACTGGGCTGGCCGCCTTGACCATCTAACTGGTCCCTTTCTTTTGGTCCAATTCTTTCTGAACCTTTTCGAGACTTTTGTGCATTTTTCAACCGTGTGACCTTGGACACATTTCATTCTGATCCTCTTAAAGTGGATCCGGCTTTCTGAACTCTAACTTCACGGTTTGACTCTGCCTTCCTCTCTTGCGGTGTTCTTTTGAAAGTGTTGGGATCTGTTTCAATTTATGCTCTGCCTTTCTCTCCCTTTTAAAACCGAATTATTAGAGTGCCGTCTGCGTTAAGCGCTCACCGCTGTCTGAAAATAAGTGGGTCTTTACTTAAGACTTGTCTAATATTCTAATATTCTTTAAAGGGAGTGTATATCTTTCAGTGACCGTGTTTTGAACTGCTTAATATTAGTGCCTGTGTGTTTTATTAGATGTGGTTTTAAATGAATAATTATATCTCTTTTACACCAAGCTCTGGTCAGTGTTTGCTTGTTCTACTGTGTTCTTTTGACCTATTGTGAATACTCTCTATACTGCCTAACTCTTCTTGAGGCAAGTCTGACTGCTTAGCCACAGCTACCAAGTGAATCTGTGTGGTACAGACTGCTACCAAGTGGGTTTACTGCCAAACACCTGTAGTCTTAAATCTTTTGCAGTGGTCCCAGAGGGAACTGCACAGGTTTCTGCCTAACACCTTTGTTGCCTTTAATGCTGATTGCTATTGTATATACTTTGATGGTGATGAAACAGTATTTGTGGATTTGTACAATGAGACTGCATATCACTAATAAATAGATTTCAAAATAAACTAGTTCTTAAGATACACCTGTTTACAGGACATATAAATATCGGAAACAAACTGCAAGACGCTGCTGCTGTTTAGGTAAGTCGTCGCACCTCTCAGCAAGGCTTGTGTAACTAGGAAGCATGAACCGGTGTGGCAGAGACATGGGGCTTGCCAACAGGGAAGCGGAGGAATGCCAGGAACCAAGCTAAGATTCCTGGGCGTTCGGCAACCGGAGAAAGCAGCGTTTCAACTATTGGGACCTGAAGCCAGACAGGCATGCCGAAATGATGCCGCAAGAGAAACCGGAACGAGATGAAAGCAGTCCAGAGTGGTGCCAAAGCCTTGCGGCAGGAGCGAGAACGGCACGAAGACGCCACACAGAGCCAGTGAGTCAGCCCAGTCAAGGTGCTGACCACAGGCGTTTCGGTGACCACAACAAATACAAATGGTGAACATTAAAGTTGCAGAAACAGAGACTTTAAAGAGGGGAATTGCAAATCAAGGAGGCATATTGGAAATGGAGACCACAGCCATATACAAGTGCATGGGATGCAAATATGGAGGGAACGCAGAGTGAATATTGAACCAACCAAGATGTACAATACTAGAGGAGGTACATGCAATCGTGGAAGTACAAGAGAAACTGATACCTGGGAATATAAGAATTTCTGGCTGGAGAGTATACCAGACAATCACAAGTGCATAAGAAGTCCTGGCAGGGGAGTATTCCAGGCAGCTGCAAATCTACAGGAAACCCCAAGGTTGCTTAGCAAAGAGGAACTTTTGAAAGGAAAAACTACAAGGCTAAGTAGCTTTGTGACTAACAGGATTGTTGTGTGCCAAGAAAGACTCAAAGAACTGTTAGACCAAGAATCATTGGTGCTAAGGATTAATACAGGGGAAGGGAAGTAACGTCTGGGGCCAAAGCTTGGTGCATTTTTGTGTTCAAGAGTTCATTTTCATGAGACAAGATCCAGGAGAAGGGAATCCCCCTGGAACTAATACCTTGTTTTCACTTTAGAGAACTTAGTATTAAAGGATCATTGACATTGAGGAGGAATCACCCTCTGGAATCAAGGTTCTTTTATCTTGGAAAACATTTATGTTGGAGCTGTTCTTTTTCCTTTATGAAGAAATTTTGCAATCAACAGTTTCCCTTTTCACCTTATAGTTTTGATTTGTAGTGTGAGGTCAGGATGGAACGTTTGGACACGAGGACAGTTTTGATTTTGACATCCTGACAGACCGACCTTTAGCTTTGGTTTTAGGCAGGGAAATTCCTTTTAGACCAGGGTCAGAGAGGCCTTTTCCCAAACCTTCTTGTGTTTATAAAAGTATTTAACCAAAAACATGACTACTTTGTGTCTGACTTTCATTTCTGACTCCTTTGACCGTGCTGACAGGGTTGTGACCCCGTCAAGGTGGACAATTGCATTTCAGATTATGATCTGTCTGGTAAGGATGTACCTGAGGCATTTGGTGTTCATTCGACCAGAAAGCTGTCACCTCTGTTATGCAAGGCCGTTGCTGTCTTGTGCATTTGATATGCCGCAACATGGGATTCCTTGTACACATTTGTCAAGCCTTACTGCTTGGACTACTGTCAGGGCAGGATGCTTACTTTGGCAGAGCTGTCTGTTAAGATGGATTTCTAAAGTCCACCCTGGGTGGGGGAAGAGACTCTAAAAGGCCACCCTAGGTATGTTGAACAGTGAAGAGACAGAGGTTAGCCAAAACCCAATAAAAAGGTAGTGTGGGTGAGTCCATGCTTAGTCTCAGGACACGTGTGAGAGTGGTCTAGTTCTACAGAGAGTTCACACAGGGCAATACTCATTAATTCAAGTTAGACAGTTAATATACACAAATATAGTGATTTCTTAGCCCTTTGAGAACACACTAGAATAGGAATTTCCAGGAAAGTATTGCAACCAAGAACCATGTATCATATATATGTACATTCACTTTAAGAGATAATTTCACTTACTAATAGTCCTCGGACAAGTAATAAAATGCAAGAAAAATAGGCAGGTCAACCCGAACCCATTTCCCTCTTTCTTAAGAAGTCCAGCCCTAAGATGTATGGTGCCTAGTGCCCAAAAGCCACAGGCTTCTGTTACAGGAGGGGATTTCAAGAAAGACGCAGTTGGCTGTGGTGGTGATTCAAAAGAGTTCAGGAAGCACCAAAGTACTTTGAGTGAAATAATTATTTTCCCAAAATCATGCAACTACTGCTCTCTATCCTAAGCACAAAGTTAGCCCTACGGTAGATTCCTTGACCCAGGTTCGACGACCAAAGGTCAGCCCAAAGTGAGTCGGGGCACAAGGGGCTTTGCACTCAATGTTAACCTGTGGAGGATGGGGGGGAGGGGCAGGAACAGCTATACCCCCTGACTCAGACTCTTTCAGGTGACACTGTGGGTCAACTGGAATTTGCTGGGGGCACGATCTGCTGTCCTTTGGGTGAGAGAGGCCCATGGGTCGCGGGTGCAAGGGTTACTTCTGGCTTTAGGACACTTTCCAGGTGGCGGTCAGGAACGATGAAAAATTGAACTTTGCAGGACAGACCCCCTTGGGACACCTCACAAAATGGATGCAGACAGGTTCCTGTGACAGTCACTGCGATCAGACAGCAACAGGCGATCCTTCAGTTACTAACACTAAAGTGGCTCCAGCGCCAACTCCCTTGAAGTTAGGATTCTGATATAGCGGGAGCAACAGCGAATTATGGCACAAGCTGAGGACCCACAAAGTTCCAAGGCTTAATTCTGAATGGCGATGGCTGCAGTGAAGTAGCCGAGGAGGGAGCTGGTCAGTCCACTGGGCAGTCCAGGGACACTTCCAAAGGCTCTGCAGGCACAGATCCTCGAGCAGGGGTCCAGACTAGTTGGTACCACTAGTCCAAGCCCCCAAGGACCAACAAGGATCTTCTGAGATCAGACCGAGGAGCAGGGCTTCACTGGGCCAATCACTGGAGTTGATGCCTGTTGGCTACAGGAGTCGTCCTCGTGTCATCAGTGGGCTGCTTTTCACCATAGGAATCTTTGCTCCAACAAGGATCTGAATAATGGGTGCAGTAGTCCTCTTTTTATCCAGGTTTGGGGCTCGAAGCAAGTCCAAGCCCATCAATGGTAAGGATCTGCCACATTCAGACAGCCAGGGGTTGTCCAATCAAGGACAACTACAGGTTTCTACATCTGCCGGGCACCATAGTTTATGGCACCAGTAGATGTGGACTGGGACCCGACAGTTCCACTGGCTCATACACACAAATGGTCACTAGCCCGTGAAAGCAGCAGCTTTCCTGGGCATGTGCAAGACCAGATATGGGATTTCCTGACCTGAGAGGCCAATATGTCCAAAGAAAAAGCGATGAGCAATCTGTAGGATGAAGTAATCCATTGGAAGAACTTTCCTCTCTATGATATTCTTTCTCATGGATTTTCCTCATCCTCCCAACTGCCCCTTTGGCAGATAGCATGTTCACCTAATCTGTTCTGCTATCCATCAGTGTCTGAGTGCTAGTCAAAAAGGCAGAACTGTGGTAATGGGGAACGATGTCTCCATATATACTGGGCCCTACTTCTTGTCCAGCATGGAGCAGCGCTGTCCCCCATGGTGGCAAAAACATTTCCGAAGGACAGCTGTGCTGAAGATATAATATCTTAGATGAGGAATTTGCGGAAGAACATCAATCAAAAAGAACATGTAATTTGTTATTTAGGATGAACCAGTGATTTGAAAGATTTCACTAAACTAAATTACTTCAGTTCACTCTGTGCTATAGAAATTATTGGTGTTATAGTACCTGTAAAGACTGGAGGGGGTATCTGTACACCTGCCCTCTATATGGCAGAGTAGATGCACAGAGCACCCCACCCAAGGTTCTCTATTTGGTAGCTTGGACGAGCAACCAAGGCTTAAGCTCTCATAAGGTGATGCAGTCTGGTTCTTAAATACAGTGAGAGTCCCTGAGTCCTCACAAAGGAATGGCCACACACTGTTGCCATTCCTTTGTATGTAAATATAACCTGTTTCTTTATATAAATAAGGTTCAATATATATACACAATCAATAACACACTTTGTGCTTTGGCAAATCTCATTTGGTAAATATGTGCAATGTCTGTGTTTCCACAGTTCACTTTGGACTCCTTTAAAATGCACCAACTGCTGACAGTTTTAATGGCATATAAATCAAACAGTGTTATCAGCAGAAGACATAGCAAGGAAGACAAGTTAGGTTAAACAATGCCAGAATGGTTCTCTTGCTACAAAGACACAGTTGTGTGTGAGGCTCTCCCCACCTGGGTAACCTGTAAATAAAGTGCATCAACAAGGCCAGTCCATATAGGTTTAAAATAGTCTTGTTTCCTGCTAATATTTTCTACTACCCCAACGTACCCGAGTTTAGCAGAGTTTCTTCGACGGTTTGTTGATGGATCCCTTTTGGGTGACCTCCCTTTAAAGCAGGAGCCCAGGGCGTCGAGATTCCTCGAAGAAAATGTGAACACTGTCATCGGGACAGCAGCTTCAGCCTTTGCAGTGCTCATCGACGATCGATCGGGGACGTCCTGCGAGGCGTGCGGTGCACCTCAATGACAAGTTTGTGTCCGCTAAGCAGATTCGATGGAGAACGTAGGCCCAGCGTCGAGTGTCGGCTGGCTTTTCGGATCTTCGTTGACCTGTGCCTTTGTGGGCTTTAGGTTGCGGGAAACCCACCGGAAGATTCTCCTCTGTTCGTCGACAACCTCTACTTTCTCCGGCGGGTCAAAGGGGTTGACGATGATGGCAAGGTAGTCCTTTGTTTCAAATGTCTTAGGCAAAGGCGTAGCGTTATGGCTCCATTCGCCGGCAGCACAGCGTCAAGCTGTCCCTGCTTTTGGGCAACACGACTCGACGGGCTTCCAGCGGGTATGACAATCTTCCGAACCCTGGTTGACTGCAGTGGACTTTGATGGCCTCGCTGTCCGGAGGCTTTACGCCGGTCGACAGCCTTTCGGGACTGCCCCCCACCCAATACCATATATGGTTCTTGCACCCAACAGCCAGTCAGGGTAAGGGACATAGTCGGGGCTTCCCAGGACTTTGGTAAAACAAATTAACAGGCAATTGAAACCAAGAGGCCACAGGGTCCATCTTGCCTTCTGTCAGGAATCAACTGATTTCAGTGGAATGGCCTGATGATCTCAAAATGGAGGCTCCTCAGAGCACCTGTCAAATTCAGCATGGAACTTGCCACCAGCCCATACCCTGCTCTGTGGGCCACACACAGGTGCCCCAAAACATACACTAGGGGTACAGGTTTGTACCCCCACCCATGTGTGTCATAAGGGTATCCCAAGGGTCTCTGTTCACCACAACCAAAAAGAGGGAGAGTTGCACTGCCAGGAGTCCCACATGGACTCCTGTGCAGAAAACCACACAGAACACATATGAGAAGAGTACAGGACAAGACATGGAGTCCCTGTCCCTCCAATGCATTTGCAGCATCACAGTACCCACTTGTGATTACATTGTTGCTTTCTGTTCTCTAACCACCGTAAACTGGGACGTATTTATTTTTGACTTTATTTAGTGTCTGTTGAACTTTTGGGCTTGTTGTATATTTTTTTTTAAATCTTTTCTCCTTCCTTTTATGACTTCTGTAGGCTAATTTGTCGAATCTGAACTATTCCTCCCTTCTCTTCAGAGAGAAGCCAACCCCTTTAAAGGCCAGGGAAGTGAGCCCGCTCAGCAAGACCCTCCATAGGGGTCTGGACATGTGGGACCTCAGTGGGAGTGACTCCCCTCTTGAGGACAAAGACTCCCATTCCGGTGCATACTATCCACCTACATGGCAATCGGAAAGACTGTTGTTAACCCTGTTTTCTATTCACTGAAGAGTGACATATCTTCAATCTCTTTGGCTTCATGTAATGCTGGACTCTGCCGGAACCCCACAGTTAGAGGAAAGACACACTCCTTTTGTGTGCGATAACATATATAAAACCACAAAAAACTTAAATGGAGGAGAGAGAATCCTATGCAGAGGTGAGTCTCTGACGGGAAGACGTCCTGGAGGGGCGGAGCCAAGCTAGGCCGTAGAGCATGTAGTAGTGTGTAGAGGGAACAAATCACTCACAAAATGCCAGAAGGCTGCGTTATAGCTGTCGAAGAAGCCAAGATCGAGAAGGAGATATGGACGGTAAAGCAACCGTCTCACCTGGTGGTGTGACGACATGGAAGCTCTGGTGTTCCTGTGGCCCGTTAACTGATGCAGAGACTAGACTGCAGCAGAGACTTGATCGCTGAGATCTGCACGAGAAGTACATTAGCTGCCGAGCTGAAGGGAGGTGAAAAGATATTAATGTTTGATGCTGGAGAAGCCATAAGGGTTACGGGAGCCAGATAAACCCGAACAGACAGGCGCCCTACCAAAACCGAGATGAAGCAAGCCTATTCGAGGGCTTAGGAGAGCCCTGAGAAAGAGAAAGACATTGATGTTCGAGGATAGAGAAACCACAAGGTTTACGGGAGCCAAGAAAACCCAAATGGGCAGACAGCCCATTGAGGCTACGATAAGGTGAGCCAGTTGGAGAGCTAGCAAACTTTTTTAAAACATTTATTTTTTTATTTGTATGTAGTTTTTTTGTGAAAACCTTTACAAATTCATATCAAATTCACAATGCGATACAATAAGAAACATTAAAAAAGCAATGCAAGGGGGCGCTGTTGCGCTCATAGAAAATGGCTGCTTAGGCGAGGGCTCGGCACTGGGAGGCGCGCTCCTTTTAGATTCCTGCCGCGGTGCGTCGCTGAATCTGGCCCCAACTTCGGGCGCCGACTCCTGGGAACCCTGGCAAGGTCCTGCCCGAGCCTCGTGTAATAACTTGGCCCGTTGCGGAGCTACAGCCCACGGAAAACGTGCCCGGGAAGCTGCGCTGCTCCGACCCACTTCCCCCTTCCAGTGAGGTCTCCCCGTGAGCCTGAGGATCCGGGGCCTGCAGTGGAGGGGGGACTGTTCCCGAGCTGTGTCGGCCTCCTCCCCTCATCGTCTGCTTTGTCCTGCGGGTGGTAGCTGGCCTCCGAACATACACCTACGCCGGCATATGCATCGGGGCTCGGTGACCCGGCCCGAATTGCGAGCGGACTGATCCGCTGCCCCTCCTGGGTGGCGTGCTGTAGTTCGGACATCGCTCCGGAACTGGACCAATTGCGGCTTGAGCTTGCGGCTCATCCACGAGGCACATCTGCCTCCCGACGGGCACAGTGAGTCCGCGAGACCTTTGGGGGCCCCATTTGAGAACGGCCGGCTTCTCCCGCCCCCCTCCACTCTCCTGCAGACAGCCAGCTACTATTACTACTATCCTGGGATCCTCGATGTGTCTAGGGGGCACGGGGCCCGGGATGTGGGCCTTAATATTGAATGCGCTGTGTGAGGGAGCGCGGACACTTCACCACAGCCCCCCAACGAACATTGGGCGCCTCTACACTCAGGACCCACCCTGACCGGGCCCTGCACTCCGGATTCCGTGCGGATCCTTACCAGGAGCACACCATTGCTTGGGAGGCAGCCGCGTGGAGATCCCTGCCGCTGGCCCAACGGGGCTGCAGAGTTGGCGCCCTGTATGCATAGCCCAAACACCTGATTTACCTGACCCTGGTGCGGCTGCCTCCCTGTTGATAATCTCAGGACACTCTGCCTGGCCCTCAGCGCTCTACAACACCCGTACCGAGACGCTCAAACGCCTAGGAACCCTGGGATATTACCTGCTCCTTCCCTGCTGCGGTCCATGGACCTACTAATCACGATCTCCACCCAGGTCTGCTGAGGCTGGGCTGCGGTGGGTGCTCGGGGCCCGGCACCCTCTAGCTGGGCCTTCTCATTCCCCCCATCTCAGGCGCACCTCGCAACCACGGGCGGCTGCCGAAGCAAGACATCGAAACCCATTGAGATGCCCGGCTTGCCTCTGACCCACAGGGAGGCTACAGGTGCACCCTGCTGGCGCCCCTAGTACTCACCTCTCAACTGACGCACAGGGCACTGTCTGCCCACTCTCTGCCTCCTACTGGGACACCACTCTGCGCTGCTCCTGGACATTATAAGCCTCCCTCCCGCCCCATTCAGGAGCCCCTGGTTCAACATCACAGCGACTCACACGCTCTTCTGGCTACTCAAAACCTGGCTTTTTAATCGTCCTACTCAAAACCTGGATTTTCAATCGTCAAGCAAGAACTTTAACAGCAGCCCTTCCCAGAGCATCAACTTGCCAAATACCTACTACATCTATTCAGCCACCGGCTTGGATCACCCACCCTACTCCTGGTGGGGGATCTCACTCGGAGGCCCGTGGCCCCTCCGCCCTGCGGCGGACCGAACTTCTATCACAGCCAATTGCTGTGACACACCCTGGGTGCCGGCCCGACTCCTCTGCTCTCCACCTGTGGTCCTTCTCTCTCCTGTACTGCATCGGGCCCCCCCCCCCCCTCTTTGATCCCAAGCCGGTGGGGTTGTCCTCTTCCGACACCATGACCAATGGAGCGGGGGAAAAAGCAGTGCTCAATCAACATGTTTGCAAAAACTCTGTCGAGGTCACCCGAGGGGGTACCGGAACAGGGGCCGACTAACCTGACGCCCTCTGACCCGACCTACTCCCAGAGAATGATGGAATAAAACCACAAGGGCTTCACCACACTTCACGCGAAGCTCGCTGATATGAACGGTACCATATCCTCCAAGGCCCATATCGAGAGGACCGATGGCCGGGTAGCGGAGATGGAGACGAGGGTGAGCGCTACCAAAGACGATCTGGGCTCTCTTCGCGTGGAGGTCTCCGCGCTCTCCAACCGTGTCCTCGAGGTCGAGAAGAATGAGGACCTTGAATGCTGTTTGAGATGGAGTAATCTTTGCATTATTGGAGTTCCTGAAGACGGTATTAATGAGCTGATCGAGGATTACGTTGAGCGCACACTGCTGACACTCCTAGTCTTTCCGAAACTTCCCCTCAGTTCACTATAGAGAGGGCCCACCGTGTTAAGTCTAAACCGGGCGCACCTCCACCATCATAGCCAGGGTTCTGAATATCTGTGATCGTGATGCCCTCCTCAGGTTGGCAAGAGCCAAGGCCAACCTGCTGTTAGGAGGCGCCAGGATTCATCTATACACCGATTTCTCAGTGACTGTTCAACGGGAGCGTAAGACCTTCTTGGCGGTAAAGAAGAGACTGAGAGACCTGGGAGTTAAATACTCCATGCTATACCCCGCCAAGGTAAGAATTGAACACTCCAACCATGTGTTTTTCTTCACAATCCCAGAGGAGGCCTCCAGGTTCATTGACGAGCCCTTCCCTGGTTAAACCCCCCTCTGCAGCACCTATTCACTATTGTTAAATCGCTGTACTAAGGGGCTGCTAAATCCAGTTACCTTCCTGTTCCAGCAGCCTTGGAGACTACTCCTCCCAACCACAAACAAATTGTTTCACTATTGTGCGACCGTGCCGCGCCCATCCATACAAAGTCCTATCCAAGTTACGGACAACGTCATCGTTAGGCACCATGCTTATCCTTAAATTGCCCCCCGGTTCGGAGCATCGCCACCAAGCCAGTTCACAGCCCCCCCGGCGTTGATGCCATTGGTTTGGATTTGGTTATTTGGGTATGGGGTTATCATTCCTCTGTTTGGGGGAGGGATAAGAGAGGGGGTGGGTGGTGTTGGGTGTTATGTTATAAAAAGTTTGGCGGCCGCAGAGGGGGTAGAGCATGACGCAGTATTTGACCGATGGTATTGCAGTGCTGGCCGCTTAGTGCATTGGCCACGGGGGTCACTATTCCGACAAGTTCTGATTTCCAACGAAAACCTCTGCATTGTTGACCGAGGATAACCTAACTTTTATGAGTTGGAATGTGCGGGGACTGGGCAATTACAAGAAAATGAGACAATTGCAGCTTCAGGCTGAACGTCATGGGGTCAAAATCCTCTTTTTGCAAGAAACGCACGCCTGTACTGAACACTGTGAAAGGTTTGCTAGGATGTGGGGCCCTCAAAGATACTTTACTAAGTACTCTACCCAAAGCCGTGGGGTTATGACCCTAATCCATAGGAGCCTTAAGTTTGATCCCATATCTTCACAAATTGACCCCCAGGGCAGATGTGTGTTAGTCCATGGTACCTTGCAGAATAAGGAGGTGGTTCTACTAAATATCTATGACCCCAACATCGATGATCCAGAGTTTTACCTGCACCTCACGTCCCTCCTAGACAGATTCCCTCTAATACCAATCCTCTGGGGAGGGGACTTTAATACGATATTCGATGTGGACCTGGATAGATCTGGCTCCAGACCCTGCCAACTCTCAAAAGCAGCATACACTACATTGTCTCGCTTCCCCGACTTGCACTAGTAGAAGCATGGAGGATTCTCTATCTCGACTCCCGCTCTTACTCATTCTATTCTTCGGTACATGATTCCTATTCCCGAATCGATAGATGGCTAGTGTCAGACATACTGATAAGGAATGTGGCTCGTCTAACGATCCTTCCCTGAACCCTTTCTTTCCATTCACCAGTGACTATTACCATTTGCTGGGGCCCAGACCGAGATCGGATTAGGCACTGGAGAATGAAACCTCGCTCTCTCCTCGACCCTTGCTTCAGCTCCGAAATGGAGACGGCCATTGAGGAGTTCTTTGAAATAAACACTGACTTGGTGTCTTCGCAGGCCATCCTCTGGGAATCTTTTAAAGCTTATATCGGGGGCATTGCCCTATCCAAGGAAAATGGTATCCTGAGAACAATACGAAGGGATATCGCCGAAAGTGAGGCCCCGCTGTCCACCCTGGAAGCCCAGTGCTCGCTACATCAAACTCCTGAAACCCTAGCATCCATAGGAGCGGACTTCGTCGGGTTCCACTCTCTTGCGGACCATGAGCTGAAGTTCTTGGATAACCCTGGCCTCGCTAGGAGATACAGTGAGGGTGAACGTCCAGGCCGCCTTCTGGCTAGGCTTCTCCGTCGCAAACTTGGTGCCCCACACATTCCTGGAGTGGAGAGACCCGACGGCTCCCTAGCCACTTCACCGCAAGATATCAACGCTGAATTCCTGTCCTTTTACTAATCCCTATATGCTAACGCAGACAGTGTCCTGACACCAGAGATTGACTCCTACCTAGATATCCTTCCCCTCTCGATCCTCTCCCCGAAACCATCAACTCTCTCTCTCGAGAGAGTCCATTCACCCCCGAGGAATTTTCCGACGCCATAGACTCACTCACATCAGGGAAATCCCCAGGCTCAGATGGCATCCTCATTGAATTCTACAAACGTTACAAATCGCTCCTACTTCCCCGCCTAATGGCCCTCTGGGAGGAATCGGTGGAGGCAGGCAGATTTCCCCCTTCTCTCCGTGAAGCCACAATAACTGTCTTACTTAAACCTGGCAATCCCCCTACCCAATGCAGCTCGTACCGTCCACTCTCGCTTATTAATGCCGACGTCAAAATCTACGCCAAACTATTTGCTCTACGCCTGGTCCCCTATATGCAGCACATTATTCACCCTGACCAAGCAGGTTTTATCCCTGGACGCTCTACCTCCCTGAACCTAAGGCGACTCTTCAACGTTATGAGTAGGATCAACCCAAATGTTCACGCAGTAGCCGCCCCACTCGATATGCAAAAAGCATTCGACTCGGTATCGTGGAAGTACCTCTGGCGGGTTCTTAAAAAATGCAAATTCGGCCTCGGTTTTCTCTCTTGGGTTAGACTGTTATACTCCGACACAGTTGCCAGAGTCCGCACTGAGGACCGTTACTCTCCTCTCTTCCGAATTGCTAGAGGGACGAGGCAGGGCTGCCCCTTCTCTCCCCTGGTCTTTGCCATACCGATGTAACCGTTTGCGGACATGATGCGCCAATCCCATGCCCCATGCACACAGGGGCTTGCAAACCGCTAGCCAGTCGGATGTAGTGTCCCTTTATGCTGATGATGCTCTTCTCTTCATCTGCTCCCCAGCTACTAATTTACCTCTGATTCTGGAAGATGTTGTCCAATTTGGGCGCATCTCCAGACTCAATGTGAACTGCTCTAAATCCACTTTATTCCCGCTCACAGAATGCACACGTCCTCCCCCTGACGCTCTAGGTTTCGCATGGGCTCAGTCAAAGTTCACTGATCTCGGCATAAAAGTAGCTTGCCAGTTTGAATTGGTCTTTGAAGAAAATTATCAAAAATACCTTACGAGGGGGGGGGGCGCTGTTGCGCCGAAACAAGATGGCCGCCTGAGTGTGAAGCTCCGGACGACGAGGGCACATCTTTGCAGATTTAACCGCTAAAATACAGCTGTGCCAACTATCACTGCTATGGCCACGGTATAAGCTGACAGTCCACCGACATCCTGACTCTGGGACTCGGAGACCTTCTGTGGGCTCTGCTATTGCTGTGTGAGACGCGGCGTCGCGGACGCCCGACTCTCCCCGAGGCGGAGCTCCGAGGGCTGCTGATTCGTGCTGCTACTCGGCGCCCCGGCGTGTGCGGCCTCTGTGGGGGAGGGGCGCCGAGGCCCTGGAGGCGCGCGGAGCATCCCTGCTACCAATCTGCCAGACCAGCGGGCGGACTGGGATTTCCCTGCGTCGGTACATGCTGGTGGTTGGTGCCCTGGGGCTTTTGGCTCCTTTCGCTCTGGACTGCACAACACCACGCGGCTGACCTGCTCATCTGCCCGCGTCCCACTCCAGGAGCGTTCCTGCACACTCTCTTGGCAAGGTAAGGGGCCCCGGTGACTGACGGTGGGCGGACCCCCCCTTTAGTTTGCTGGGCTCCCGCGGCCGCTGCCTTGCTCTGGACACCGCTGAGGAAAACTGCGGGGGATTGCTGGGCCCATCACTTGCGGTGCCCTGGGGGGGCCTGTGTCTGGGGCGTCCCGCGGGTCCTGGACTCTGTGGCGCCACCCTGTTTCATATCGTTCGGGCCCCGATGGTTGCGCTGCACCCCTACTAGAGACTACTTCCACCGAGCTGAGAGTTCTCCCCCCCCCCCACCCCTCCCAACTAGCCACCAGCCTCGGCCCACATTGACACTGGTGCCTCACCGGCGGGTCCGCCCTGTGAACCTGGGTCAACACCGCACTTCATACCTCCGTGCGAGCTCTGGGGTTGAGAAGAACCCGGCCCTGAATTTTAAGGCCTGCCTTGTACAGTACCGGTCCCGAGGTGCGGCGATGCCGGTAGCCGAACTCCCACGTGTGCTTCACGGCTGTGAACTCAACCTACTTCAGCATGTGCATAGTGAGCTAAAAATATACTTTGGAGAGTAATTCTCATTGCAAACGGGACACGGATCCACTGGCCACATACCCACCGTCCCGAACACTCCGGATCTACGGCTGCTACTGGGCACTACGCTACTTTGCTCATCCACTTTCCTCCAGGACCCCAGGCCTTTGTCCTGCTTAAATCATGACTAAAGGAGCCGGTTCAGGGAAAAAGCAAAGTTCGTTGAACATGTTTGCTAAAACGCCGTCCAAGCTGCCCCCCGATGATACTGAGGAGCCCCTGTCCATCTCGGCCCCATCGACCTCAGACGACTCAAAGAAGAAGCTGGAGTACATCCGTGATGGCTTCACTACGCTACATACTAAACTAGACAATATGAATGGGTCCATCTCCTCCATAAAAGCCCATATCGAAAAGACAGATGGGCGTGTGGTGGAAGTTGAAACTCGACTGGGGGCTGCCGAAGATGTACTGGGCTCTCTACGGGCTGAGGTCTCCACGCTCACCGACCGTGTCGGCAGTCGAGAAGAAAAATGATGACCTCGAATCCCGTTCGAGACGTAATAATCTGCGTATAGTTGGAATACCGGAGGGCAATATTACAGAACCGATGGAAGATTACTTGGAACGGATTCTCATGACAATCTTGGACTCTCCTAAACTTTCCCCACAGTTCGCCATTGAGAGAGCAGACCGGGCCTTGACCGCGAAACCTAGACCAGGCGCCCCCCCTCGGCCCATTATAGCCAGGATCTTGAACTTCCGGGACCGTGATGCCCTCCTACGGGCAGCCAGGATCAAAGGTGAACTTATACTTGGAGCGGCCAAAATCCACCTCTACCCAGATTACTCGGTGGTGGTGCAACGAGAACGTCAAACATTTGTAGCTGTGAAGAGAAGACTCCGAGATCTAGGAGTCAAGTACTCCATGCTGTTCCCTGCAAAATTGCGTATCGAACAATCCAACAAAACCTTTTTTCTCACGATCCCAGAGGAAGCCTCTAAATTCCTGGATGAGCACTTCCCTGGCTAATCCCTTGTCATCGCCAGTCCAGTCTAGAATGTTGCCTGTTAAATTGGGCTGGGTCGGCAATAGACCGGATTTAGTCTTCTTCATGATGGCTCGATGCTTGCATAAAGGCATTGAATGGTTATCTGTTGTTATTGTTGTATTGATCCTCTCAACCATGGCCCCTTTGGGCTGTTTCATCTCTCTGTTTGTCAGTTATTGACGTCCTATTGGTGCTTTAGACTTTAAATTCACGCAGGCTTCCTGACGGGATACCAAGGCCGGGAAGGCTCATGATTATAAACTGTCATGTCTAGCGCTTATGGTAGTGCATTAACATGTTATGATAGCCCCCCTTTTTTTTGGTAATACCATGATCGCTTTGCATATGGTCTCTAAACTGTATGCACTAGAGACTCCAGCTGTACGCACACTTTGCTTACCCTCTACAGTCTGTTGCGCCACTGCTCGGTCAGCTAACAGCCCCCCAGGCCCTGATGCCGAGAAGTTTGTTATTGTTGTGGGGGGGGGGGGAGGGGGTTTGGGATTCATTCCTCAGGTTTGGGGAGGGATGTGGGTGGGAACCGGGGGGAGGGGAAGTTATGTTAAAAAAAAGTCTTGACGGCCACCAGAGAAATCACACATGACACACTACCGCAACACAGAGGTATAGATGGAGTAGAACGTTGGTCCAAGCCACATTGGACTGGACCAACCCTAATACGCAGAACAAAACCCAAGCATACCTTCCATAGTAATGGCGAATAGTAACTTAACCTTTATGAACTGGAATATTAGGGGACTGGGCAACTACAAAAAGATGAGGCAAATACAACTCTACGCTGAGGGCCATGGTACACAAATCCTTTGTCTACAAGAAACACACGCCTGTGCTAAACAGTGCGAGAGGTTTGCCAAGCAGTGGGGATCCCAGAAGTATTACACAACTTATTCTACCCAGAGCAGAGGAACCCTCATTTTAATTCATAGAAACCTGAAGTTCAGCTGTTCCCAATCACATGTTGACCCCCTCGGAAGATATATACTCATTATTGGTACATTGCAGAATCGAGATGTAGCTATCCTTAATATATACGGTCCTAATATTGACGACCCTGAATTCTTTCTTCACCTAGCATCGCTCCTTGTGAGTTACCCTCAGATCCCGATTATGTGGGGCGGGGGACTTCAACACGATTCTGGATGTCACCTTAGATAGATCAGACTCCAGACCTCGCCAGCTTTCAAGGGCAGCTTACACAATCCTCACAACCCTCCCCCGGCTGGCAGTGGTGGACGCCTGGCGACTAGTGTATCCTGACTCCCGCACGTATACCTACTATTCCTCGGTCCATGACTCTCATTCTAGGATAGATAGATGGCTGTTGTCGGATATACTAATTAGGTGCCTGACCCATCTGGCAATTCTTCCCAGAACTCTGTCTGACCACTCCCCGGTGGTTATCTCCCTGAACTGGGGACATGACCTTGAAAGATCAAGGTAATGGAGAATGAGACCCCATGCCCTCCTTGACCACACCTTTGCCTCCGAGCTTGAGTCGTCCATTGAGGAGTTTTTCGAAGTCAACACAGATTCAATCCCCCTTCGAGCTACCCTCTGGGAATCTTTCAAGGCCTATATCAGGGGTATTGCCTTATCCAAAGGGAGTGGTATCCTAAAAAGCATCCGGGAGGATATCGCTGACAGCGAGTCGACCCTTGCTAGCTTGGAGTCCCAATACGCGCACGATCACTCCCCTGACGTACTGGCATCATTGGGTCGTGAACTGGATAGATTCTGTAATCTTGCTGAGCGCGAAGTTAAATTCCTTGATAACCCTCAGGCAGTTAGGCGCTACGGGGAGGGTGAGCGGCCAGGCCCTGTGCTTGCCAGGTTAATTCGCCATGAGTTTGGAGCACCCAACATCCCAGCAATAGAGAGATCTGACGGTACACTAACCACTTTGCCCCAAGACATCAACACAGAGTTCCTTACATTCTATACTTCCCTTTATTCGAAGGTTGATGGGCCCCATGTTTCAGAAATTGACTGCTACCTTGAGGAACTCCCTCTCACGGCCCTGTCCTTTGACGCCACTGCTTCCCTAGACAGACCCTTCACGGCAGAGGAACTGACTGAAGCCATTGAATCACTCGCTGCAGGGAAGGCCCCCGGACCGGATGGTCTTCCTATGGACTTCTATAAGCGTTATAAATCTGCCCTGGTCCTGCAGCTGCTAGCTTTGTGGGAGGAGGCTTGCGAAACGGCACACTTCCCCCTTCACTCTGCAAGGCCATGATAACAGTCCTTCTTAAACCTGGTAAACCTCCTACCCAGTGTGGTTCATACCGCCCCCTCTCGTTAATAAATTGTGATGTAAAAATATTTGCTAAACTATTGGCAAACTGCCTGGCTGTATTCATGCCTGATATCATACACCCTGATCAAGCAGGATTTGTGCCGGGTAGGTCCACGTCCCTAAACCTTAGACGACTTTTTAACGTGATCAGTAGAATTAATCCCCAAACACAGGCGGTAGCAGTCACGCTGGACATGCAGAAGGCATTTGACTCAGTGTCTTGGGAGTATCTGTGGCGAGTCATGGAAAAATGTAAGTTTGGCCCCAATTTTCGGTCCTGGGTCAGACTACTATACACCAACCCAGTGGCAAGAGTCGGTACTGAAGATAGGTGCTCCACCCTTTTTCAGATAGCCAGAGGGACGCGACAGGGGTGTCCCTTCTCCCCGTTGATCTTCGCAATAGCAATTGAACCCTTCGCAGACATGATGCGCCAATCACACTCTCATAGAGGCCTACGTTCAGCGGGACAGGCAGACATTGTCTCCCTGTACGCAGACGATGCCTTGCTCTACATCCGCTCTCCCGAAACAAACCTCGCTTCAATTCTCAATGACGTTACCCGTTTTGGGCATATATCTGGTCTTAAAGTTAACTGCTCTAAATCGTCCATATTCCCACTCACAGACAACACACAACCACCCTCTGACCTGTTGGGCCTTACCTGGTCCCAATCCACCTTCACCTACCTGGGAGTATCTGTCTCCCGTCATGCTGAGAAACTGCGCGCTGATAACTATCAGAATTACCTAGCTGTTTTGACCACCAAAACCGCAAGTTGGGCCCGACTCCCTATCTCCCTAGCTGGTAGAATAGGAATACTAAAAATGGTCGTGCTGCCCCAACTCCTATACCGCTTCACAAACATTCCACTATGGCCGGGAGATGGATTCTTTAAGATGCTGCGCAGCATTACTAACACCTTTCTTTGGCACTCAGGAGCGGTCCGACTCAAACTGAATACGCTCACTGCTTCCAAGGAACTGGGCGGTTTCGGTGCCCCTGACTTTTTCAGATACTGGGTAGTTGCTCAGTCCCAATTTGCCTCCTATTGGTTTAGCACAACAAATCCCCCTCCTCATGTCCGTCTTGAAAAACTGAAGGTTAGCGAGCGTACGATTGGTTCCCTCATTCTCAAGCCAGCCCCACCAGACCCCGATTCCTCAGACCCTGTGATAAGTACGTCACTTGCTCTTACCAAAATGTGGACAATGGTTGCAACCCCTAATCCGTTTCATGGTGACCTCCCACTTTGGAATTTCCTCCCTGATGTCCCTTACATCCCCCAATCCGTTGTTGTCCGTTGGACGGTGGCAGGTTTGTTGACTCTTCGGGATGTCTTTGTGCGGGGCAATTTCCTGGAGTGGTCGGATCTCCCCCTTGCCCTCAAGCGTAGACCATCAGCATGGCTACAGTACTCCTCGCTTCGGAAAGGTCCTAAAAGCTAAATTCCCCGAATTTCCTACAGTTCCACCAGATGATCCCTTAATAGCTGAACTCTGTATGTCCGATTCCTTCAGAGGGAAAGTATCTAGACTCTATAATCTACTACAGATCAGGGCCGCCCCCTCATTTGTTAAACTTAGAATGAAATGGGAGGAAGATCTTGGAGTTGAGATTGATGACGAGCGCTGGGCCCGTATGTGCGCGCGAACCCAAGAAGTATCATACAACTCCAGGTTCAAACTACTGCAATTCAAGATGCTACACAGGTATCACCACACACCGACTAGACTGCATCGTATGTTTCATGAGACCTCTCCTAACTGTCCCAGATGCGGCGCTGACCAGGCTAATTAAATACATATGATTTGGCACTGCCCGCACCTAACACAATACTGGCAGGATATATGCTCCACTATATCAGACATTTTAGACTGCACCATAGACCCCTCTCCAATGCGCTGCCTTTTTCATGACCTTCCCGGTTTGCAACGAGATTCTAGGAAATTGGCAGGTCTTTGTATGATGTTGGCAGTCTGCTGTATAGTACTGTGCTGGCTTCGCCCCAATGCGCCCACTTATGTGAAGTGGCTCCGGGCAGTCACCTGGGCACATGACACTGAGGAGGCCTGGGGGGCAACACAACACCCACATTCAAGACCAAGGGACATATGGCGCAGATTTCGTGATTACATGTCTGCCCTGGCCTCAGACTCAGAAGCCTCATCTCCACCCCACTCCTCTCAGTGACCCTCTATAGGGTATATACCCTCCTCACTCTGGTTGCAACTCTTCCCTTATTATTTGTTCTTGTGCTCTGTTTGGTTTATGATGCATTGTACAGTGAAGCCTCTGTGTTGTTGATCACAAACTGATTTCACGGTGTGCTTTTACTAACTGTGTTTCGAGGGGATTGGGTCCTCCGACGTATTCCATATCTATGACATGTAATCACCACAGCTGGCTGCTTCGGAAACTTTTTTCGGCGTCTGCGTCCTGCGTCGATGACGTCGATGCGCCGTCGTCGAGGACCTCGTCCGACGTCATCCGATGTGATAAGTAGGACGCACGACGCCCGTAGCCTCAGTTCCGTTTTTTTCCGCAAACGTGTTGCTTCGTGTTTCTCGGTTTAAATGCCTCGACTCTTTGTAGTTCTGTTCTTCTCGGTTCTTCGAACCTGTTCGTTTTGTGAAAATCCTTCAGAAGATGTCTTCTACTTCGTCTTCGACCCCGCATCCGGGTTTCAAGAAGTGCGGGGGGTGTGGGTCCAAGATGTCGGTGACGGACTCGCACGACGCCTGCCTCTGGTGCCTCGGGGAGGCCCACGACACGGATGACTGTATCGACTGCCAGTCGCTCACGTCCAAAGCCTTACGCGAACGTAAGAAGAAGTTGTCGGTAGGTCGGGGCTCCAAGCCCCGGAAGTCGAAGTCTGCGGGGCTTTCGACGGATGATTCGAGGGGTTACTCTCCGTGTCATCGTCGGAAGTCTCGTGGGTCTCCTTCTAGGAGTCGGTCTCGCCACTCCTCAGCCTCTTCAAGGCATTCTCGGAAGTGCCGACACCGGTCGTCTTCCAGGTCCTCTTCGGAGGACTCTGCCCGGCACGTCGCTTACCCCTCCAGCCGTGCGACGCCGGAGGAATGGGCTTCCTTCGGGAAGAAGATGCTGGCGATTCTTGAGTCGCAGGGTACTCAGCCGTCCGCGCCCCCGAGTGGGGTCGGTCGTGTGAGGTCGAGAGACACCGCTCGCAAGAGTGGTCGGCACGAGTCACGGGAGAGGTCCCGTTCGGACAAGGGGACTCGTTCTCGACGTACCCGTTCCAGGTCCCGGTCCTCGACGCGTTCGAGACCGTGTGCACCTGTGACGTCTTCGAAGAAGGCATCGACGTCTGGGGCGTCGACAGGCTTTCTCGAGGCTCTGGCTCCGAGGAAGTCGTTGATGCTCAGGTCGTCGAGGGACACGCTCGGGGCTCCGGCCTCGAGGGCTGTGTCGACGCCGCCGATTCTGGAGGCGCTGCATCTGACGTCGACGCCGATTTCCTCGATGCCGATCCTCTCGGCGCCGATGCCGGTTCTCTCGACGCTGGCGCCGATTCGCTCAACGCCATCGACGCCTTTCGTGTCGGAGGTACCCTGTGGCACGGGTGGACCCCCTAGGAAGGCTCTGGTTAAGAGCAAGCACTCTAGGGTGCCTTCTTTTCG
This sequence comes from Ambystoma mexicanum, assembly GCF_040938575.1. Classification (NCBI taxonomy): domain Eukaryota; kingdom Metazoa; phylum Chordata; class Amphibia; order Caudata; family Ambystomatidae; genus Ambystoma; species Ambystoma mexicanum. Next base: position 491,823,521 of record NC_090936.1, on the reverse strand, counting down.
CCACCTGGACTATATTTCAGAGGCGGATGAGGATTCTGATGGCCTGGTTCCTAGTCAGGCTCCGGATGAAATTGTCTCGGGCCATAGTCAGTTTGACGAGTTGAGACAATCACTGCATGATGCCAGTGGACTGGACACCTCTCCGGAGGTGGAGTTTTGTAGGCCTGAGCCTGGCTCTCATGCTGATTCCTCGTACCGGCGCCTTATGGCTAGGGTTTCTGAGTACTTGGGATGGTCTGCTCCCCCAGGGGAGTTTGTGCAGGATGATCTGACGGACATCCTTGATGTTGGTCCCCCAACTGACCCGGTTCTGCCGTTCCATATGGCTTTACAGAGAAGGGTGGCGGCGGCTTGGACTGCTCCGGAGAGTCTCCCGGCGGTGGGCAGATCCTTGTCGTGAAAATACCGTCCAGCCAGTGGCAACCCCTGCTACTTGACAAGGCACCCCACTCCGGAGAGTTTGTTGGTGCAGGCGGCCACGGCCCCCGCGAAGCAGGCGTCGTACCCTACCATCCCTCCTGATAGGGACGACAAACATTTTGATGGCTGGGCGAAGAAAGTGTTTTCTTCTGGTGGTATGGCGCTTCAGGCGGCCAACTCCATTTGTGCCTTGTCGCGTTTCACGCACACTCTGTGGAACTGTGTTGCGTTAGCGGCTGAACATATTCCCGAAGGGGACGAACGGGATGGTTTCCTTGCTATGGTCCAGGATGGTAAGGATGCCATGTGTGAGTCCGTTCAGTCGGGTTTGGACTTAGCTGAATGCGTCAGTAGGTCCATGGCGGCGAGCACCGTGATACGCAGGTTTGCGTGGTTGCGGAAGTCGGGGTTTGCTCCGGATGTGCAGTCCCGGCTCCTCAACATGCCCTTTGACGGTGAGCACCTTTTTGGCAGCAAGGCTGACGAGAGCCTTGAGAGGTTGCAGACCTCGAAAGCTGCAGCGAGGTCGTTGGGCGCTGCAGTTCGCCAACCTCTGCCTTTTCGTCCTAGGGCACAGCAGTGGAGGGGTGGTTCCTTTCGCTATTACTCGTCCTTCAGTAAAGCGAGAGGAGCTGGCAGTCAAAGAGGCCAACGCAGGAGTACCAGAGGTGGACGACAGGGTACCCGTGGTGCCAAGGCCGCTCGGGCAGTTGCCTCTTTGCCCTCAGGTAACGCCGCAGCCGCTCCCACTCAGTCATGAGGCCATGTCCCATAGTTCGCCGGTTGGGGGAAGGCTGGCGCAGCATCTTGTAGAGTGGCAAGCCATTACTTCAGATGTGTGGGTGCTGGAGATCATAACCCACGGCTACTGTCTTCTCTTTCGGCACAGGCCTCACGACAATCCACCGGGGAACCTCTCTTTGCGGTGTCCGGATCCGCTCCTTGCGCAGGAAATTCAAGCCCTGCTGGAGAAAGGCGCCATAGAACTGGTGCCTGTAGCGGAGAGGAACAAGGGATGGTATTCCCCTTATTTTTTGATTTCCAAGAAAGACGGGGGATTGAGACCCATCATGGACTTGCGCGGTTTGAACAAACTCCTCAGGAAGGACAAGTTCAAGATGGTTACTCTCTCTCAAGTCCTCCAGGCCCTTCAGCTTCAGGACTGGTTGGTGTCACTCGACCTCAAGGATGCTTACTTCCATGTGCCGATCCATCCCAAGCACAAGAAGTACCTGAGGTTCGCGGTTGGCGACTCGCACTTTCAGTTTCGGGTCCTGCCGTTCGGATTGACCTCCGCCCCGAGGGTTTTCACCAAGCTCATGGTGGTGGCGGCAGCGCATCTCAGGCAAGGGGGATTCACGTCTACCCCTACCTGGACGATTGGTTGATCAGGGGGAGCTCTCCCGAGCAAGTCCTGGATCATCTATCGGTCACCTGTCGCTCCCTTAACAGGCTGGGCTTCTCCCTCAATTTAAAGAAGTCCCATTTGACGCCAACACAGCGGCTCCAGTAAATCGGAGCAGTGCTCGACACTTCCCTGGGGCAGTGTTTTCCTCCCCAGGTGAGGGCTCTTCACATTCAGCAGATGGTGCACAAGTTTCAGCATGCCCAGACGCTCCCAGCGTTCGAGTTCTTGAGGTTGCTCGGCCTCATGGCATCCTGCGTTCTTCTGGTGCCAGAGGCTCGCCTGCGGATGAGATCTTTGCAGTGGGCACTCAAGACGCAATGGTCGCAGTCCTCCGGCAGGATGTCGGACTCGATTCAGGTGCCGTCCTCGGTCGCCCGGGACCTTCTGTGGTGGGCCGTCGAAGGCAACTTGATGAAGGGGGCTCCATTTTGGCTTCCCTGGCCGGAGGTGACGATCGTAACGGATGCATCCCTCACGGGATGGGGAGCTCATGCCAACGGGCTGACAGTCAGCGGTCGTTGGTCTCCGTCGGAGTCCAGACTCCATATCAATCTGTTGGAGCTGAGGGCCGTCAGGCTAGCCCTGAAGGCTTTTCTGCCGTCTGTGAAAGGGAAGAATGTCCTGATCCTGACGGACAACACAGTGGCCATGCACTACCTCAACAAAAAGGGGGGGCAGGGTCACTTCCTCTGTGCAGGGAGGCGATGCAGCTCGAGTTCTGGGCCATCCAGCAGGAAGTTTCGATCTCGGCAGTTCATCTGGCCGGAGCCGAAAACGTGACGGCGGACGCTCTGAGCAGGCAGAGCGCGATCTCTCACGAGTGGGAGTTGGCTCAGGAGATTCTCCTGGAGATCTTCGCCCTTTGGGGGACCCCTCAAGTGGATCTCTTCGCCTCCAGTGTCAACCGGAAGTGCAAAAGGTTTTGCTCGCGGGAATTTCCTCCAAAAGGAGCCTTAGGAGACGCGTTCGTGGTGGAGTGGCCATTCCCGCTGCTGTACGCGTTTCCTCCAGTCCCCGTCATCCCGCAAGTGCTGCGGAGGTTACGGAAGTTCGGTTCCCGGATGATCCTCATTGCTCCGGCGTGGGCTCGGAGGACGTGGTACCCGGACCTTCTCGACTTGTCCATCTGCCCTCCACGTCGTCTTCCCTACCGAGACGATCTGCTCTCACGGGAGGGGGGTCAGGTTCTCCATCCAGAGGTCAGATCCCTCAACCTTCACGCTTGGCTTCTGAGAGGTTGAGGTATAAGGATTGGGTCCTCCCTGAAGACGTGATGGAGGTGTTGCTTTCGGCCCGAAGGCCAGCAACAAAGTCTCTGTACCGTTGCCGTTGGCGTAAGTTCTGCGACTGGTGCAGAGTTCAGAATGTGGATCCTTTTGCATGTGACATCCCCATGGTTCTGTCCTTTTTACTTTCTTTGGCCCACAGGGGCTTGCAAGTGGGTACCATTAAAGGTTACCTGGCGGCGCTGTCCATATTTAAGCGCTCGTCTGAAGAGTGTTCTTACTTTAAAATCCCTTTAATTTCACAGTTTCTGAAAGGGCTCACTAATGTGTTCCCTCCGTCACCTTTCCTGGTGCCTGGTTGGGATTTAAACCTTGTTCTTAGGTTTCTTATGGGTGCTCCGTTTGAGCCTTTACATTCTTGCCCTTTGAGGCTGTTAACTCTGAAAACTGTGTTTTTAGTTGCGGTTACTTCCGCTCGCAGAGTGAGTGAGTTACAGGCACTTTCAGTTAAGCCTCCCTTCACTGTATTTCACAAGGACAGGGTTGTCCTTCGTGTTCGTCCTCCTTTTCTTCCGAAGGTAGTGTCGGAATTTCATTTGGCCCAGAAGGTTGTTCTTCCGGCATTCTATCCTCCTCCGCATCCTGGTAAGGAAGAGGAGAGGCTCCATAGGCTTGATCCTAGGAGAGCTTTAAGCTTTTATGTTTCACGCATGTCCCGGGTCAGAGTGGACGATCAACTCTTTATTGGTTACGCTGGGAACCATTTGGGGCAAGCTGTGACGAAACAGACTTTGTCTCGCTGGATTATTTTAGCCATCTCGGAGTGTTACCGTTTGGCGGGTAAGGACCCACCGGCTGGCTTGCGGGCCCATTCTACCAGGGGTGTGGCTGCATCTACTGCACTGCAGAGGGGTGTTCCTATTCGCAACATCTGTGATGCAGCCACCTGGGCTTCAGTACATACATTTGTACATCACTATTCCCTCGATTCCATCCGAGGGCAGGATCTGGCCTTTGGCAAGGTGGTCCTTTGCTCTGCTATTTGATTGGCTATTCTAAATTTTGATTCTAAATTCTTTCCCTCCTCCTTGCTCTGGTACTGCTTTGGGAGTCTGTCATAGATATGGAATATGTCGGAGGACCCAATCCCCTCGAAGAACAAGTTACTTTCTTACCTGGTAACGTTCTTTCGATGGGATGGTCCGACGACGTATTCCATATCGCTCCCGCCCTGCCTTCCCCGCTGCAGAATTTCTTTTGCGATTGCAGCTTACGTTCCGCAACGCTTTGTGTCTGACTGGCAGTTGACTTATGTCACACGTTCTGGGGGAAAAAACTACAACTGAGGCTACGGGCGTCGTGCGTCCTACTTATCACATCGGATGACGTCGGACGTCGGAGGAGGTCCTCGACGACGGCGCATCGACGTCACCGACGCAGGACGCAGACGCCGAAAAAAGATTCCGAAGCAGCACAGCTGTGGTGATTACATGTCATAGATATGGAATACGTCGTCGGACCATCCCATCGAAAGAACGTTACCAGGTAAGAAAGTAACTTGTTCTTCTCTGTGTGTTGTCGAGCTGAATAAATAAAGTTTTAAAAAAATACCTTACGAACCTTGCAGTTAAGACACTAAGCTGGAATAAATTCCCAATTTCCCTTGCAGGCAGGATAGGGATACTAAAGATGATGGTGAACCTATACAGAAGCTGAGGTAATACTAACATCCCCCACTGGCCAGGTGAAGGGTTCTTTCAAACGTTAAGCGATTAACACTTTCTTGTGGCACTTGGGCGCGGTTCGCCTTAAACCAGGACCTTGGCCACCCCAATGGAGGGTGGTGTCTTCGGTGCTCCTGATTTCTTCAGATACTGGCTGGTAGTGTATGTCCAATTCACCTCGTATTGGTTCAACACATCGGACCCCCCTCCCCATGTCGGGCTCAAAAGATTGACGGTCAGCGACCGTGATATCTGCTCCCTAGTTATCAAGCCCATGCCGACAGTCCTGGACTCACTTGACTCGGTAGTTTGCACGTCCTTGGCCCTATCTAAGACATGGAAATTACTAAACACTGCCCACCCCTTTCATGGTAGCTTCCCACTTTGGAACTTCCTCCCGGAGGTCCCGCATGTACCTTCGCTCATAGTGCGCCGATGGGCTGAGGCAGGATATGAGTTGCTTCGGGACATCTTCGAACAGGGCAACTTCATAGAAAGGCCAGACCTCCCATTGTCCCTGAGACGGAAGCCATCCGTATGGCTCCAGTACTCATCCCTCTGGAAAAACTTTAAACGCAAATACCACACTTTTCCAGCGATACCTCCGGATGACCCAGTATTCGCAGAGCTAGCCTCCTCCACGAGGGGTAAAGTATTCAGACTCTATACCCTGGTTCAAGCTAGGTCTACCCCTGCATTCACTAAACAGAGACACACATGGGCGGACGACCTTGGGACGGAGATGACCGAACGATGGGCCCATATGTGTGCACGCATTCACGGGGTATCCTTCAATTCCCGTTTCAAGCTGATTCAGTTTACAGTGCTCCACAGATATCGCTACACCCCGAACAGACTTAATCATATGTCTAATGACCTCTCCCCAAGATGTCCCAGGTGTGGCTGTGATAACACTGACTATATTCACATGATCTGGTCTTGCCCCGTCTCACCCCGTTTTGGAGTTCAATATGCTGCACCATGTCAACTATTCTTGAACATCCTATCACTCCATCCCCAATGAGACGTCTCTTCCACGACTTTCCCGAACTTCGCCGGCACTCCAAAAAAATGGCCGGCCTCTGCATGCTACTCGCAGTACGTTCCATTTTACTTTGCTGGCTTCAGCCCACACCACCTACTCATGCGCAGTGGCTCATGCCGGTCACATGGACTTCAGATACTGAAGAATCCTGGGCTGTGCTACAGCCAATTTATTCTAAACCCAGAGACATTTGGTCTAAGTTTCGGTCCTTTATGTCCTCCATGAATACTGCTTCAGACACTGCATCTCCAGGTCCTTCCCCCCATCCTCCCCGTCCTCCACCCTGAACTGCTGTCTCTCTAGCCTCGCACCCACTCTGTATGTGTTCCCCTTGTGTACAATTGAGTTGCAAATTCGCTCAGTGTGCCTGTACTACCTGCACTGTATCTGATTTGTACCTGCCTTGTATGTTGCTCGCCTGTTTTTGTGCTGCCAAGCTAAATAAATACTTTTTTTTTAAAACAGAAAAAAGCAATGCAAAAGGAGAACGATTTATAGTTAACAAAACAATGCCAAATTTTGCATATATACAAAGTGAATCAAAAGGAAAAACATTTTGGTTAAAAAAATAATACATTCAGGTACAGTTAATCTAACTGAAATCATTAATTTACTCCAAACATCGTATCAAGATTTAAGAGTCACAATACATTCAACCTTGTCGGAATCTTTTTTTTTTTTTTTTTACAGAAGTGGAAATCAAAAAATGTTACTTCTTATTTACAAAGGGGATCACCCTTTGAATTACTGCAAAAACAAAAAACATCTTTAATTTGTTGCAAGATTTAGTGCAGTTAATGATTCTTCAAATTTATACAATAGTTTGGTTAAAACCAAAAGCAGTCGGGTGCTATCTCCCCTTAAGCATTTTCTCAAAAGGATTGTCTCACTAAAGAAGTAGGCTCTGGGTAATACGTGCCCAACAATTTGAATCTGTCGTGTTCAAAATAAGAACAATATAGTACTAAATGTGTTAGTTTCTAGCTGTTCCTTGGGTAGACAGAAACGACATGTCTGTTGAAATTAAATTAGGTAAATTATGCCAGTGATGTGAACGCGAATTGGTTCAATTTAAACCGTATATAGGTTCTTCTTGCCTTTTCACAGGGAAGCTTCAGTATGTCGGATGATCGTACTACTGTTTTTCTAGGGAATGATGCCCATTATATAATAGGTTTTGTACGTGTTGTTAGATTCAATAGTGTTTATCCAATCTATTTCATAGAGTTTTTGTTTAACACTAGATAAGCCTTGGATGAGGCCTTCAACAGTAGCATTAATTTCCACAAGAATTTGTTTTTTTGGATTCGTACACAACAAATGACAATGGATTACCATCTATCAGGAGCCCGTTAAGATCTTGCCAGAGGGAATTACGGGTGGGGGGGGGATCAAGTATTTTAGCATAGCTGGATAGTTTACGCCAATCAAATCTCGAAGCGACAGATGAGAGCCCCAATTCATGCCGTATAATTGAGTTGGGTACAGCGAACACCAAGCCGAGAGTTGGTTTCCAAATTTGTCCTTGGATACGATTCAAGACAAAGTCTAAGTTCAAAAGACATGTGTCCAAGCCAAATAATAGGATCGGCTCCAACACCAATAAATAAAAAAGGATTATCAGCATCAAAGAAAATTTGCAATGTTTTTTAAACATAATTCTCATTTGTGATGGCAAAGGGCGAACTTTAATTTTTAATTCAGCGGACCATGATTTGATTGAGTTAGTCAGAAACAGAATATCCCAAATAGCATAAAGAATTCACGCATTGGAGTGTGCATCCCCATATATTCCATTGATATTATTTGATCCTCTTTTTATTTGTAAATATGATAATCTTGGACTTCATTGAGTTAGCATGTAAATGTTGGCGTACTTTGAAAATAAGTTCAGCTTGGTCTGGAGACCATAGGGGGTCCTATCAAAGAGGATGTCATTAGCAAAACGCATCCAGTGTAAGTGTAATCTGTCTAATCTCGCTGCATACATTGACGGGTCGATCCAGAGATATCGATGTTGCATATATAAATATTGAACAACGTGGAGGCGAGATTACACCCCTGCTTCACCCCTATTGCAGTCGAAATTGGTGGAGTAAGTGCACCATCTTGATTAATTTGTATTTGAAAAGTGGTATTCATGTGAAGGATTGCTACAAGCTGCACAAGCTGGCGGGGAAAACCTAGCTTCAACGTCTTTTCCCCATAATAATTCTCTGATGACACAATCATGCAGAAGATAAGTTTAGAGCTGACATATAGATGGGTCCTGAGATTGTCAATTTAGATTTTGCCAGTACATGGGCTACAATGATGGCATCAAGTGAGGTCCCCATTGCTTTGCGAAAGCCCACTTGATATTTCGAGTAACTGTCATGCTCATAAATGAAACTTTCGAGGTGTTTGAGAAGATAAATAGCAAAAACCTTGGCTGCAGCATCCATCTGGGCTATAGGGCGATAATTAGAGGGATCATGCAGGTCACCCTTCTTGTAAACTGGAATAATTATGGCATTTCGCAATGAAGAGTGTATACTGTTTGATCGAAGAATATGGTCAAATTTACTGCTAAGAGTTGCCCAAAATTGGGGGTCTGATTTTAAGATACAGGAGGGAATTCCGTCAGGACCTGCCGCTTTTGAAGTTTTTAGCTGCCCAAGAACCCATAGAATGTCCTCCAATGAGAATGAAATATCCTTGTCAGTTGGTAGCAATACCTCAGATTCACATAATTGAAATTGCGGTGGTAGGAGAAATTTAGCAGTGATGTAAGTTTGCCAACGTATTAGAAAAAATTAGATTGCAATGATCGAGCTACAAGTTACCTCTTAGGACAGCCCATATACAGCTGATGTCTTATTTACCTAACAAGGTCATCATTCTGTGATTATCTGAGAGATTAATTTGATGTTTAATTATTTTTATTTGATTTCTATAAGTTTGACAAATTCGATGTTTGTGTTCTTTATATATTGAATAACTTAATTTTCAGTTGAGTAGTAGTCTCAGGCTGCGATTCTTGGCGCTTTTAAGCTGTGCAATTGCAACATTGTTTGGATGCAAATAGGTCTTAGTTTGATTTTTTCACTCTAGTTATAAGTTTGTTTAGATGGAATTTCATTACAGAACTGTTCCAGCTCTCTTTGATATGCGTTCATTTGCAGTAGATTAAGATCATAGACGCGCCAAGAATCCCTATTCACAAAATAAGTAAGTTCTCTGCATAACCAAGGATGCCAATGTACTGAAGTCTGCAATCGATCTGTCTGAACCAAGGCCAAAGCTGAGGAGGTGGCAGGTAATTGAGTTTTTAAGTTAACCCATAGCTAGATGGGCGCATGATCACTAATGGTTGTTTCCAAAATAGTTACTGAGTCGACCATCCCAAGCACATTTAGCGAAACAAAGAAGTAATCCATGTATGAAGATACCAATCCCCTTTTCCAAGTGCCTACGTGGCCTCCACTCTGAAAGTTCCAGGTTCCAGTCATCTAAATAATTAACCCAGAGATTCCCTCTCCGCAATGAAGTTGAACGAGAGCTAAGAGCGGACAGCGGGAGATTAGATGTGGTTGAGTTAAGACAAATGGAATTAAAATGTCCACTCAATATGATGAAGTTATCAGAATTGTGGAGATAGGTGTCTTCCAAGACTGCGTCCAATCGGGTTAGAAAATTGTTGAGGGTTCTTTTGACAGGATTCCAGTCAATACATTTAATTAGGAAAGTAATTGCGGGGTTGTTGGACTGTGAATACTCAATTACCATTATATCATCAATACCTGAGGTCAGTTTAGATTGGGCATTGACTTTGTTTTTTACTAGATCCGCCAATCCGCCCGATGGTCTGCCAGCTACCCCCTGAACAGAGGGTTGGCAGTAAGTGGTAAAGCCATCTGCAACTAAGGGCTTGCTATTCATAGTTTCTTGTAAAATGGGTATTATAGGTGTCATCACTGGAAAGTGAACTGAGCCATAATTTTAGATTTGCAAAGCAACAGCAATTCCATGATGCAGTTTTAATTGGTACGTGGCTACGCTTGCTTGTTGGCTTTAGACCGTTCAGACAAGGTTGTTAGCATTGGTGCAAGCCAGGTCATATATTTGTAGCTTTTCCAACCAGTGAGGACAACTGGGCTATTATGTCAGCATTAGCGTGGGAACCATCCTGCTTAGGACAAGGATTTTCACGATGTGTTACCATTTCAGGAGGTTTCACATGTAAGAATGAATTTGCTTCTTCTATAGATTGAAATAAGCGAAGGGATAGTCCTCGCAAGCTAAAGTCTGCTCTGTGGTCCCACAAAAGTTTGGTGATATTATGCGAGTGTGGGCCACATATCATGCGTTAGTTGTTATGATTCGACAATCTAATCCACTGAATGTCCACCGAATGCAGGGTTCGAAATTGAGGACAAAATCTGAATGTATTAAATAAAAATGAGTGATTTACTCTTTGAGCGCCATTTTTTTCTGGATCACTGGTCCAACCTAAAATGTTTAAAGTATCCGTGGTGACCTCAGTTCCACAGATGGCATTATCAGGTTGGACGAACGGAACGGCTACAACAGATTTTGCAGGGTTTGCTTCAAGTTGTTTAGCTACCGGCAGAAACGGCAAAGATTTGCCAACTTCAGCAGTATTGCAAATGGCAGCACCTTGGTGAATCCGAGAGTGAGATAATCACTAATACAGAGTCCTCGCCTGGAATAGCCCTAGAATTTACCCGAGGGCCTTCCTTTATGCTTTCATGAGTGGGAGGTTGGCTGAATGTCTTCGATTGGGTCAAATTAGTCAACATTGCAAAATTCGTGGTTCCTGATTTAACAGCCCTAATTTGTTTTTTGCAAATAGGATAGGATTGCGATAGTTGATATTGTTTTGAGTTTGCAAGTAAAGTAAGTTTAGGGGACTTATTGACAAGTGTAATACAATTAGGCACTGAAGGTGGTAGCGACCCTTGCATTTCAGAGGAGATTAAGTGAGAAGGGCGGGATAATGTTTTAGTATGAGTCCAAGACTCATCCTTTTGTTTATCCTTAGAGTCATGCTTTCCTACATTCAGTAGTGTCTTTGACTCTTCATTCAGTTGGTTTGTCTATTTTTTTGTCGGCCTTAGAGATGTTACATACGTTTTTTGTATTAGTGTTGTGTCCTTGCTCTTTACTTGATTGTTTTTTTTTGTTTTCCTGTATGCTTTGCTTTTTTTGGTTACTTTTTTTAGTTTAATAGCTCTGGCATGGGCACGCTTGAGCTTGCGTGAATATAAGGTCTCAGTTGTGTCAAGAGACTCATATATAATGGGCTCATTTAAAACAAGAGCATTGACTTTATAATTTTGTTGCTGCTCAATGATCTCAATGAGTGGTTTTGGTTACTTAGAAAAGTGAAGAGAAGTACAAAAGTCCAGCAAAGAATCGTGAGCTACAGTAATTACTTGCAACACGTCAGGAGAAGGTTTTGCCGTGTAGTTAAACAGAGGTGCTTCTTCATGCGCAAATAGCGGACACGAGGCAAAATTAACCGAGCATCCAGCCAAACAGCCTCAACACTTCAGACACACTTCTGGTGCACGCCACCAAACGTTATGGAGCCCAGGAAACATATAACTTAACAAACAGAAGAAGAGGGCGTGGCTGACATCCAGTGCTCCAGATAAGAGTTTGAGGTGGGATTATTTTAATCACTATTTTTAAACTTTGAGCGTAAATGTGATTTTAAGAGAGTAAAAATGACTTTTCTCCTTTGCAAGAGAGTAAAATGTATGTGACATCCAGCGGACGTGTACAAAAACTGTATGGAAATCATTACTATGCAGCAGCTTTCTGCATTGTCGTAGAATGCACCTTTCATTATTTCTCGAAGGTCTAGCCATTTGATCTCTCCTCTATAGTATATATTTAAATGTTGAAATCGCATCAAACATTTAATGAAAGTCCTCATTTTCTGGAGCTAATATTACCTAATGGTATGCCAATGTTATGATACAACAGTGGAGAGAGGCAAGGACTCCATGCTAAATTATCTAATCTAATGGTCAAATGTTTATTTATATAGCGCTTTTGGCGAAGCACTGTACATAGAAAATATTTATCACAATTATCACCAAACCAGTTGGTACTCCTTTATTGACCTCCAAAGGATGAAAGGCTGCGTTGGCCTTGCCGGGATTCGAACCGGCAACCTACAGATTGCAGCAACAAGGGCTCAACCGACTGAGCTATCTTATTGGCTAACATCCTTCAGAGGTCAGTTAACTGAGTATCGACTGAGGTATAATAATCACAGTACCTAGATGTTGGATGAACCATTCATGAAGCACTACATAAAGTTAAATACCGATCTGAATTATTACAGTGACAGGTTTTGCTGAGTTTCTATTTCAATTACCAATGTAACTTTCATTTGTTTATTTTTGAACAGCGCTTGCACTTCCTGGAGAGTCAGGTTTTGGATGTTTTAATTGTAGTCTTGAAGATTTGAGAGGCTAGAACACCTGTAATAGGTGTAATGACAATCACTCACCCTTGAGCAAAGAAAGACTATGCTGCCACTGACCATTTATAGTAATGTACCCAATTGACTGCAAGGTTGAATGGATGTAAACTAGACTGTGCATAGTCCTCATTTTACACACTGTTTTTATAATCCGAGTGTAAATTAAATTACAAGTGTAAAAATGCCTCTGCATGATTATGCACCCAGCACCGGAACTCTGAAAATTACAATTGTGCAATATTGGTTTGCTTTCACTGGGGGGAAAGAAGCCTAATTTGTTACTAAATATTAATTCTCAATTGCAACTTAGTTTTCCATCTTATTAATTATATATATATATACATTTTATTGTTATAATTGTATTTGTGTGTGTTCAAAAGAGAACTTTACAAAAGAAAGTTGAAATGTTGAAAATCGCAGTAACTACACAGGGTGGGACCCTCGGCCTGTTAGCATAATCATGGTGTGTTCTAGAATTTTTGTAGTTGCTAGAGCCAGGATGTTCGGTCTCCTCCGATCAGTCTTGGCCACCATATTTCTTCATCCCACCCATGATCATCCACGATTAGATGTTTGAGATAGGCCCATCTCAAGTCTGAAGTTTTCGGGCATGACAAAAGCAGATGTCTGATTGATTCGGTCTCAGACTCGCACAAGTGACAAGCACTTGAGTCTGAAAGACGTCTGATGTTACGGATATCGTTGGTCTCAAGCAGGTTCAGCCTGATCCTTAGAAGAGACTTTTGCGCCCCCCTGCTCGGGAATTTTTGGAGGTACTTCAACGGCTCATTGAGTTTGCAGAACGATGGGGGCAGGTGAAGGAGTTTGTTGTTAGTTGCTGACTCTTGTGTTTGGATCCAGTCTAAGTCTTTCAGTTTCTTGTAAACTCTAGTCGAATTTGCGCTGAGATCGGCTTCCGAGCACGTAACTGGTTCAAGTAAAGCCCTGTTTGTTTCTTTCCAAGATGTTAACATTTTCACCTTGCCGGAATGAAGTCGTTTATTTAGCAATCCGTAAATTTGTTCGCTGTCATCCATGATACATTTTCTGTATAACCTGAGGGCATTGATGTTTACAGATGCCTTTAATGACACTAGACTCAGCTCACGACAAATTGCAGCAATGGATGTGGATTTTGGGAGAGAAAGAACCGCCTTCCAAAACATGCTTTCTAGTTTCTGCCAGATTTTGGTTGAGATCGATGGCATGGCTTTAGCACCGTAGGTGATAGAGGGGACGACTTTTTTCCTGTATAATTCTATCACAGGGACGCATGAGAATTTTCCAAATTTTGTGTCAATTGCCTTTCCTTGAGAGGCCAACTTCTTGATTTTGTTTTGGAGGGTTGCCTGCATGGAAGTCTCGCGTTTCGAGCTGTCTAACGAAACGCCCAAGTATTTGTATTCGTTGACCCTGTCTAGGCACCATTTAAAGTTGAATGTGCTTTTTTTCTGTCCGGCTTCCAATATCATGATTTGAGTTTTCCCTTTATTTATTTTTAAGTTGTTTTCCGCGGTATAGGTGAGTAGATTAGATAACTGTCTCTGGAGGCTGATCTGAGTCTGATCCAGTAAGATGAGATCGTCTGCATAAAGCAGGTGGTTTATTTCGAAGGTCGCGACTCACAGGCCTTGGTCCACCCTCCGGAGGCCACCGGGTCCCGGAGCTGTGAGGGTGGAATCCGTGGTTGCAGGAGCGCAGGCAGAAGGCGAGAAGACACTGACGCCGGCAGCGGAGAGGCAGGTACGTCGAGTGGAACTTCCTCGATTTCTGCTGAGCTTTTTCGCCTCAAGCTATTGGGGATGTTTGCGCCTTTACAGGCAGAATGTTCATTGGCAGCCCCCCTTCGGCGGGCATGGACTGTTGAAGCTGTTGGCACCGACGGGTGCAGATTTTGCGCACCGCGGTGTTGCTGAGTTTTTGCAGCAATACGCGGGCACGCACTTCTGAGCAAGCGGCCCACCTCAGCTTCCAAGAGGTCATGCTCAGAGTCCAAGATAGGTGCGATTTCCAACATTGGCGCCATTGCAGCCATGCACAGACTGCCAAAGACTGCACACTCGCAGCCACACTAAAATTCTAGGAAAATATATATGCACAGTGCTTCTGTCTGCTCCATGAGCATCAACCCAGAAGCTGAATGGAAAGAAACCATCCCTTTTATCAAAGTGTGCAGTTTCTTTTTTGAAAGGCTTCAAAGAAATGCATTATGTTCCAGAGGTGGCTTGCAATTACATCCATGTAGATAAAAATCAAAAGAAGCCTTCTGGTTTGTCAAGTAACCTGACCTTTGCACTACTCCACCTATTCTGTGTGTAAATGTACACAGGAAAATAATAAAACGGTCGTATTTACAAGATTTTCATGCGTAAAAAGGCCAGGTACGCACCTTATCTGGATGCCTGGTGACAGCCATGGAGTGAGTTGCCTCTTGTAGCGGCTCCTGCCTGATCCGACGTAATCTGCCCAAAAGGAGCGGTTTGCTGAGGTTATACAGCTCAGCATTATAAACATCTGGAACTGAATGCCCCAGGAGTGCGCAGAGGAGGTAGCGGAGCAAATGCCACTGCCGAACGCCAGCAACACAACCTGGGAGCCCTAACAAGTGCTGATGATTCCAAGCTGGCGACCATGACTGAACCAGGTCGTTAGCCGTGACCACACTGCTCAGTGACCACTGCAGGGTTCCGGAGTGTACACTGAGAGGCTGCGGGCGAGAGTGGAGGCTGCCCTTGGACTGTGAAAGTGCTTGGTGCACAAGGCGGTGAGTGGCCATGTCCTGTGCAGGCCCACGGCAGCTGACAAGATCGGGCTGCGAGCCATGGCCGCTGTCGCCCACCCGGCACAGCGGAAAGTCTCCTGCGGCCCCCCATGAACACTGTGTGCCACAGCGCTGCGAGGTGGGGGGGAAGAGGGATATCACCGTCCCTCTTGCGCGCCCTACGCCTGTGAGTATGTCCTGGTATGGTGTCAATGTGGCTGAGAACACCAGAGGAGCTGCGCATTGAGAGAGACAGGCTACTATGCATTGGCAACCTATTCTAACGCGTTGACGCTCCCGTAGCAAAGGCAAACTGGCCTCCGTTAAGGATGGCATCCTTGTGTATGGGAGACACAGCGTGTAGCTGCTGCTTTAGAAGTGTAATAATAGGATTGAGGCTATAGGGATATAAACATTAGGGGCTGCCTCTGTGCTGAGGTGACAGCCTGATCTACTGGACATTGGCTCACCAGATATGGCACCTGCAAAACAAGAATCAAGTGATAGCCTGCAGACCCACTGTGAAAATTCAAGTTGATAATTTTTCTTTGCAATCCCCGTTAGTGTTTCAGCTGACTGAATGAATCCTTAAGCTCCCAAGTTGAAGGCAAATCAAACACTGGACAACTACGCCAGGAACCCACAACAGTCTCCTGTAGGGGAGATGGCGCCGCCACGGGCAAAGGAAGGAGATGTCCAAGAGATGCATGATGAAGTGATGCAGGCCATAGCAAATTTAAAGGCCACACTTGGCACCCAAATTGAGGCAGTCAAAGAAGATGTAGGTCTGCAGCGTCAGGATGTCAGGAAACTGGCGGGCGCACCACAAGCTTGGAAAGTCAAACGAAAGAAAATTCTAAAGAGCTTCGCAAAACGCACCCCAATGTGCATATTCTACAGCAGGTCAGTCTACTAGAAAAATGGGTGGAGGATACGGAAAGGCAGAGCACGTAGACCTAGTGTCTGCTTACTAGGTCTGCCGGAGGGAGAGGAAGGAGAAGACCCCACAACATACGTGGAAAATGTTTCTACAGGAAATTGGGCCTGGAAATCTTTCGCAAGGTTTCACGATAGAAAGGGCACACAGAGCCCTCATCAGGCGCCCACCCCCAGGTGCCCACCGGACATATAATCGTGAAGGTCTTGAACTATAAGGCTAGAGAAAATATCCTTTCATACTCCAGACAAGGGGGAACACTGCACAGATCTTAAACAGAATTTGCGGTTTACCCTGACTACACCTTCCAGGTGCAGAACAGAGCACAATTCTCAGAAGTGAAAGCGAGGCTGAGTACGGCCGGCCTAAAATGTATGCTGATCTATCCCGCCCGCCTAAAGGTCCTGTTTGAAAATCAAGCCCTGTTTTTTTTTTAACTTCCGTAGGAAGTACAGGCTTGGATGGATAAGGAAAGACTAACTATGCCCTTGTGGCAAAGGCAAAGAACCCTGATTTAAGCACAAGAGAACCACTGAATTGTCGGACAAAAAAGGATAGGCTGGGAGTTACTGTTTGTTGCACCTGGTCTACTTAATTGATCATGGATCAGATGCCAGTGGCACACCCCAGGACAAGCGGGTCGCTACCTTGGAGGATTACTACACTCGAACCTGGTCCTTTCTCTTTTCCTCCTTTCTTCATATAGGGCGGCCGGTTTAGCCCCATTGACTGGATAACAAATCCATGTGTCGAGCACAAGCTCAGGATGACTGCTACCATGCCCCTGAGTTCTCTTTTTTCACGGGCGCTTGTTTTTGAGCCCCTCTGCTGCGCAGAAACCTCTGGTCTAGACTCTGGAGATGGACGCGAGAAGCAGACGTGCCTGAGCATGACCAATAAAGCTGGGCAATTGTTTTCAGTTTGTGGGGCTGGGGAAGTTAGGGGAGGGTGTGTTTTGCTTTTAGGGGTTTGAAAAATTATGTGAAAAGGAATAGAGTGTACACATACCTGAAACAATGCAAAATAGACATTGCCTTGCTGCAAGAAACAAATTTGACAGCTGAAAAACAATCACTGTTGGCCCTTAAATGGTGCAGATGGGTGATCGGCTCCCCATATGCCGCATACGCCTGAGGGGTCTTGATATGGATAGTGCCTACACTACCATTTAATGTCACTCAAATCAAAACTGATAATGAAGGAAGAATGGTGTTATTACAGGGGCTCCTGGAACAAGTGGACTCATGCCTGATTAATACCTACACTCCCAATCATAACGCTGACACATTCTTCCAATCATTATACTCAAGACTCAGCCCCTACAGAAATATAACATTATATGGGGTGGTGACTTTAATTGTACGCTGAACCTAATATTAGACAGATCAGACAGCAGACTACACAAACCAAACCCGCCGGCTAGGTCCCTGCAGACACTACTGACTTCATTCGATTTGATAGACATATGGAGGACACTTCACCCAGACTCCAGGCACTACTCTCACTTTTCTCTGCCCCACATTCCATCCATACCAGGCTCCATTCTTTTTTTGTTGGCCAGGAACAGGCGGGCTACTTCACAATGGCTGAATATAAGAGCAGAGTTCTATCAGATCACACCTCCCTTTTACTGTTTTGGCAGTGTCTACCCCTTAGAACTCCAATAACCACGTGGAAGCTCAGAAGCGAATCCCTGAAGGATGTCTCTTTCCGGGACAACATCAGAGATGGTATTAAAAAGGACTTCATTAAAAATACATGTTGTGTACGTAGTGCCGGGACCCTATTGGAAGCGCTGAAGGTTGTGATGAGGACTGCAGCCATAGCCAAATCTGGCAGTGTTCAGGCAAGGTTAAGCAGGGAGCTTACTGCAGCAGAGACTGGCTGAGAGAAGTGCAGCAGACATAAGCGAGTCGAAACGATGTAGAGGCAGAGGAAACAACTCTACGTCAGGAATGTTTGAGATTCTGGGAGAGATTTTGCATGCAGAATTATTCCAAATACATTGAAAGGCAGCACAGAGAGGGGGACAAAACGGGCAGACTGCTGGCGTGGCTATATGAAGACGACTGGCGGAATCCAATTCATTTACTAAACACGCGACGGGGCAAACCGTCCTACCCAGGAGGGAATTAATGAGACCTTTCCAAGACTTTTACCATTCCTTCTACCAGGAAAGGTCTCAAGTTTCGCAGGCACATATAGAAGTGCTAGCTGACATTGATCTCCCTAGAATAGGACAGGTCGAGATAGACTGGAGGCACCCATTACACTAGAAGAACTACACAACACGATTAGATCTTTGCTGACCAGGTAAAACCCCGGGCACAAATGGTTTGCCAGTGGAATTCTATAAAGCATTTGCAGAGGAATTTGCTCCCCCTCTCCTTAATGCATTGATGGACTCTTAAGATGCTCTGATCCTCCCTCTCAGCTTAAGAGAATCAATCATTATACCCTCTTCAAGCCACACAAACTCCCAGAGCAGTGTGGCTCATACAGGCCCCTATCCATGCTCAACCAAGACATTAAGATTCTAACGGCTACCCTGGGAATAGGCTCAAGAGGGTGATCCACACATTGATGCACCCAGAACAAACTGGGTATGTGCCAGCGAGAACCATGGCATGGACTTTGTGGAGATTGTACTGTGTCCTGGGAGACCACCTGTGTGTTGGCCACGCTAGATGCAGTGAAAGTGTTTGATTCTGTTAGATGGGAGTGGCTCTACGCTACGCTGCACAGGTTCGGTTTTGGGCAGGCATATATAAGATGGATACAGCTGATATATACCCAACTAGTCGCTAGGGTCAAGACAGGTAGATATATCTCGGATTCTTGGCAGCTGGAAAAGAGCACTAGACGGATGCCTGCTATCCCCACTGCTTTACATCCTGGCCATGGAGCCTATAGCGCAGTACTTGAGGATAGAGTATGCTACAGCAGGTATAGTCATTGCGGGTGTGAACCATCTGATTTCAATGTACGCAGACGACACGTTATTATATATCCAGAACCCTGAATACAGTATGGAGCCGTAGCATTATTTGCAAGGCTATCGGGGATCACGATCAGCATAGATAAATCGTCCCTGTTAGCCTGGCTGTCCAGTATGCAGCATGATGACCTGCCAATCCTGACACTACAGTGGAGTGCAACCTCATTTAGATACCTTGGAGTCAACATACACCAGGACATGGTGTTGGAACACGCTAACTACACATTGAACGCTCTAGAAGGTATTAGGAACTCTATTAAGTTATGGAGCAAGCCACCTCTTTCGCTCATGGGTAGAGCAGCTCTACTGAAAATGGTAGCCTTCCCCAGGCTGCTACATTGTTTGGTAAATGTCCCATACTATAACCCCTCCAAATCATTTTTAAAGACCCTAGATGCTATATGCAGCGGGTTTCAGTAGCCGAACGGCAGGAGCAGGATTGCGCTATTCACCCTACAAAGACCTTCTGAATAGGGCAGGATCAGCTTTGAGTTGTATTACCTTGCTGCGCAGTTTCAATTTGTTGTAGACTGGTTGGCTGACGACCCTAAACCAGACACTCAAATGCTCCAACCTACTGTACCTGGTTTCTATCTGAAGGTACTGTTCTGGAATAGCAGACCCCGAGGCTGCCAAGGATCACACCTAGTATCTCTAGGGGTACAGCTTTGGGACAGGGCGCTCGCATTGATTGGGTGAAAGGATCCCTTCTCAGTACAGTTCCCCTTGGTCTCGATAGTATCAACTGCCAGACAGGTGCGCTTGGGAATACGCTCCTATTGGGAACCTAACTGGGTTGCCACAGTGGGAGACCTTCTACACAATGCCTCCTCTATACCCTTTCAGGAATTAGCAGAGCATGCAGGCTTATATCGGGCCAATACTTACTATATGGCAGGGTCAAGAGGGAGATCATCTGCAGGTGGCCTACATACAGTGAAATAATAGAAAAACACGCAATAGTAGACACTATGTACAACATCTCAGAGGGCGGACACACCATAATCCAGGATTTGATATCTTTCTGACACAATGGAAAAACATACAGGGTTACCATACTAGGGTGTTCCGGAACCCTAGGCTGCAACGGATACATTTGTTTATAGCACATAGAGCATATATGATACCCTTGAGAGTTTCCAAGTTTCCTGGTGCGACGTATCAACATTGCCCTAGGTGCAGCACCACAGATGCCGCTATACTACATATGTTCTGGGCTTGCCCCACTACTAGGAAATACTGGGAGGAGGTGGCAGATGGGATGACTAAAGGAGGGTTGAAAATGGATCCACACTCCCCAGGCACTTGTTGCTGGGTCGCTCTACATACCCTAAACTCACAAAGTATGTGCAAAAGATGAAAGACCTGGCATACATATTGGCCAAGTGCAGAATCACCATGGCATGCAAATCCCTTAAGGGCCATAACATAGAAAGCGAGTGGAGGGATCTTTAAAAATGGGCAACAGCTGAGGCGGCTGCTTGGAGAAGGGCTGCACATATCTGCCTAACTGACACAAGCAAGGACATCCAAGCATGGGAGGCCCTGGTGCACGCTGTTTGCACCAATGAACACAGAACTCGACCAAGAGGACACAACCTAACAAACTTCTTGGCCAACTCATGATTAGTGTGGTCACTTAACGTGAACTAGGAACCAGTACTTTAGGCAACAAGGGGGGGGAGGGTAAGAGGGAGGAAGGGGACGGATGGATGAGAGGGTGAGTTAGGGAACGTTAAAAGGCGGTCACATTGTGTTTTTTGTGTTAATGTGTTGCGCTATACCATTCAATATTTATAATGAAAAAATAATAAAAACATGTTTAAAATAAAAAGAAACTGGTGAGGGCGAGAACCAATGAAGTTCCAGTCTTTAAGTACAAAACAAGGACAGTATCAAGCAGCAAGTCGGAAATGGTGGATTTGTATTAAGAAAACTTTTTCTTCCTGTAAAGCGGGAACTGTATGAAATTAAGATTTGACATACAGAACCTGCTGAGAGGTTGTGAAATGTGTTACAACGCATTGATGAACATTTACATCTCTTGAAGCCAAGGACACATGCTTTTGATCTGGCCTTATTTTTTGTTATATTTTCTTAAGTGGTAGGGACTAGTTACCTAATAGGATTTGGACTAAGGACTACATATTTTGGACTTTGATGAGCACCCTTACTTTTCAGTTTGTTAGGCAGGGAACTCCACTCATAGCAGTAGGATTAGATGGGCATATTCTTTTTATTTAAATAAAATGTCCTACAGCTGACACACCTTAGTCCGAGTCCTCCTCCTGGTTGGCCACACTGAGTAGTCTCATCTGTTAGGTTACCCTTACATATTATATGTCCTAGAGTGGTTTTGAGCCAATGCCATCTCTGAACTGTTTACTTATATACTACTGCATTTTGTTGTAAGTTTCGAAGTGCTTATTTTCCTGTGTTTTGAATAATAATACAATACAAAATATCTATATAGTTTTATCATATATTATGTGTGGTGTATTTTATTGCGTAAGTCTGGGATTCAGTGTACTTTGGTTCCAGCCTATCCCTTCTGAAAAATTAAGCCTGGCTGCTCTGCTACATTACCCATTGAGAGAGTTTGGTGTAACTTGATGGACACCATGTTCTTCGATTTAGGATAGGTGTCCTCAAACGCCTCACCAGAGGTCTATGGAATACCCTCCCTATAAAATGTTATGCCTTAATGCTTCTACGTAATTGTGACTTTACTAATCACTGCATGTTTGAGTGTATCCAAGTGGTCAGTGTCAAGTCCCCCTCAAACAAATTAGAAGTCCAAAGTGCTTTATTAAGGTCAATGTAATCACATCGCTGCCAGGTTATCCCTTCAGACATCCAACCATGCCTGCTGTCTCCTGTCTGTTTGGTCATTGTTAGATCTTGACTGAAATGTATATTCAATGGATTGACTTTCTTCTGCAGATTCCTCATCAGATAAATATCCTCATCCAGCCCTGCTGCTCGGAAAACGTTTTCGAACAGGGGTGTAGTGGACCTTTACTCGCCCGTCGATCATTGATCCGTCTTGCTCGCCTCTCGATTGTTCTCTCCGGACATGACGTTGGGCGTCATGTATATATAGTGCGTCACTACGCCCCATACCTCAGTTCATTTTTTCCGCACACTCGGCATGCTGCTCTGTGAGTAACATAGCAAGTTCTTTCAACTCCACTCGAAAATTTCTTCGTCAATTTTGAATTTTTTCATCCCACGACAATGTCCGCTCCTCGAATTCCAGGGTTCAAATGCTGCACTGACTGAGACTCCAATGTCTGTGGCCGACCCACACAACATCCGTGTGTCTAGCCTCAGCAATGGTCACGACACAGAGAGATGCATATTGGAGTACCTGCTACCAGTGAAAGTGCGCTTTGGGAATTGAGCGTTTGTGAAGGCTGTTTTCAACACTGTGAGCCCAGCAGCATTGCGAGCAGGAGCTCTTGCTGCTCTCTGCTTCTTAGAGGAGGCGGGGCTCATCACGTGCACGTGACGTATCACGTGACCTCATCTGAACATAAATTGCTGGCCAAACCGCCCGAGGGGCGGCGAATACCTGCTACCAGTGAAAGTGCAGGTAAAATTCGGCTCCATTTTAAAGAGCACGGCAGACTGTTGGGGCCTTGACCCCTTTGATCCCGTCAGGCACTTACATTTGATACCATTCTACTTAAGGCAATTGTGAAACTACCATGTCAATGAGATACAATTTGAGAAGTGGACCATTGGTAGAACCACATACTGTCCAGGAGGGGGAGATCTCGTTATGTCACAATGCTCCATTACAGCATGATGATGTCAGTCATGATTTGCAAACAAGAATTCCCGCTGGTCAGACTGGGCTGTACAAATTCATAATCCTGTTACAACATATCATAATGGAAGAGAGGACTCAGGAAATACAGTTTCCTCCTTGGTATCTACGCTCAAACGAGGAAAGGGACTATACACTCACAACCACAAACATCAAGGGGACTAGAGACCAATATTTTAAGTCAAGAGGTCATAGGAACCTTCTCAATGGCGGAGAGGGGTTACAAACCCCCTTGCTTCACAAAGGCAAATCTGTAGAAGGGATGGGAAATGCCACCCTCCAAATTGAAAACCTAGACCTTTCAGAAGGCAGCAATTTGTCTGCCATTTTACGACATAACATTCTAGATTCTGGCTCTCTTCTGAATGCAACAGAAAATACGAGAAGAGAATCAAGGGATCATTCGGCTTTGAGCCCTCCACCAAACGCACACGATCAGCCCCCCATGAGAAGACCACCAGCAGAGGAACTCATGGCTAGCGAGATAACTTTAACAGCTTTGATCTTTGTTCTAAATTCCTTGGTGGGGGTATTTGAGGCAACAAAGGGAGACATCCAAGTACATACTGGAATACTGTTGGAACTATTTAAAGATTTTGACTTTTTGAAGCCTCAATAGTGGGACTTACCAACGCCATAAACAGTGCAATTCTACCATCGATAACATCACTGGCAGGAGATCTAGCTTCACAAAAATCAGAGATCGCAGATATCAAGTCTATGCTTCAGAATATAAGTTTGGAAAGAAAAGAAACCAATTTAATGTTACAAAACTTCATTCAGACTCTGGTAAACATCAAGGGTAGCAGCCATCATTGGGTGATCCCTCCAAAGATCGATCCCCCTCCACATGGGATGATACTGCACTATCCTCATCAGTGATGGAAGAGTTTTGCCGTTTAGCACAGCTGGCAGAGGCTAACATACAAGACGAGGTGATCTGCATAGAAGAAGACCCTTCAAAGAAACAAAGCATGGTTGAGGAGGAAGGGAGCCCTGCAGAGGAAAGTGCAGGTCAACCATCTCAAAGGAGGAGGATGGTGAGAAAAAAAGAAACAAAAAAATGCAAGACACAAATCTCAACAGAAATCTAGACAAGAAAAGAAATCCAAAAACATGAAGGCAAAAAAATAAAATAATGCTGATACAAACAAGTTCATTAATAACTTGGGCAACGCATCAAAAAACCCAAATAAAGAGAAGGAGGATAAAGGAGAGAAACTTCTCTCAGAAATGGAGATGGAGACGTGTGAAGTGCAGGAGCCGGGAAAGAACAAGAAGCTAACCGCCAAATCAAGATCCGATACCCAAAACGTCTCTAATAAAACAGTAGGAATACAAACAGAGCCAACAGACAGCAAAAATCTGGAGAACGCAACAGGCCCAGTGGTGGGCATCCTTCCGCCATTGATTGCGGGGAAATCAATAAAGTGGGCTCCAATCTTTCTCCCCAGAGCCAAACGGGCCTCAACAAAACTGCCCCACTTTGGAACTCCTGCTTTAAAAATAGTTCCAATATTTCTCCAAGGACAGAAAAAAACAACGCAACCAGTAGAAGCCCTGGCTAAAAACTAGTGAGAGCCTACCACCAACTCGGGATCAAGAAGAGCTGTTAACATCGCTCTTAGTGGTAGAAGACTCAACACAGAATACTCCGTCAGAACAAGTAAATCACAGAGTCACTGGATCCAGAAAGGAGGGGGAGCAAAACAAAAGTACAGAAAGAGATGCATCACCCGGTAAAACAAATCCTTTTGCAGCCCCGCGGCTTTGTCTTATAGGACACAGCCAAAATGAATGGTAAATACTTAAATACAGTGTCACTCTTGATGCTCTTTATAAAAAATACCAGATTTATACCTCTTCATCAAATGATATTGAGTATGTTATATTCCCAGAGCGACAGGCGACCCATTTAGTGGAAGTCGGGTTTACATCCAAAATAGGGGCAAAGGCAATCTTGGATGCAGCAGGCCCTTTACAAATACAAGGGATAACCATACATGAAGATATGCCCTCAGACATCAGGGTTGGGGAAGAAGGGCAGGAGGAAACAAAGGAAGGAGGCAAAATAAACACCTAAGTAAAGGAAATGTCAGCTGTAGCACATGGTAAAATCGAGGGGGACAAACAGACAATGTGGGCGCTCCTCCCGGAGATTATAACACAGGTCTGTCAGAAACTGGGCGTGGGTGAGACACGTCTTTAGTTGGGAGAGTATTAGGGTGGCAAGTTGGAACACGCGTGGCTCTAGCTCCTTTAGCAACCTAAATATGAGATCAGAGGTATTTGGCAAGAATGACCTAATTCGCCTACAGGAGACATGGTTAGTTAACGCACCAGAGCTAGAGGGCTTTATAATAACTACACAAGCCGCAACAACAGTGGGGAAAGGAAGGCCAAAGGGTGGGCTGCTACTTGCTTGTAATGCCACTCGCTGTAATGAGGTGACAATCTCAAACGAACAAGAGGGGATCTTGGCAGTAAAATGTGTGGTTGCCACATCTAAAGGGTCGAAACAAATAGTAGCAGTAAACTTATACTGGAATCTGGCATCTTTAAAGCTTGACATATTTCTGGATGCTTTGTCTAGTGTGCTGACTGAAATAAAATTGTCCCACCCTAACGCACATGTTTTGGTGGCAGGGGACCTAAATTCCCAATGTGTTGAAAGTAGGAAAGGAGCACGGAAACACAAAGCCATCTCCTCAAATGGAAACATTTGGGGATCTTTCTTTAAAGATTGGGACCTAAAAATGGGGAATGGATCTCTGGAAGGAGACATTCCTCCTGCAAACACATGGTCCCGGGGAGCATCAGAATCCACTTTGGACTACATGTTCATGTCTCCTAGTATGTTCGACCAATGTGAAACTATGAATATAAAAGAAGGAGGCACAAGTGACCACAAACGACTAGAAATGTCAGTTAAATGGCAAAATGTAAGGGTTGTAAAGAGGTTGACAGAGCACATCACAGTAAATAACCAAAACAATTGTTTGGTTAGATATAACGGGGACGGAGAGAAACTGAATAAAGCCCTGGAAAAATACAAACATGATTTAAGCAATACAAAACTGAAAGATATGTGCAACCCTTATGATTTCCATGACTTTTTGTGGTCAGTTGAGGCCCCCAGTCTTGTGGTGGGTCAAATGAGGAAAACCTATAGACACGCATTTGACAAACACATATGGGAGCAGAAACACGAGATGCGGCGGTTGATAAGTGCCATTAGAAGGGAGGAAGCTGTTAAATCTATCAGAGACCAAAATAAAGTCCATTAAAAATAAATACAAACAATGGTCAAGACAACACCGAATGTCCCGGGCCCAGAAAGATGGGGAACCCATGCACAAGGCCGTCCTAAATAAGAACTCACTGAACTTTTGGTCTTTAATAAACCAACAATCTACAGACCAAGTTGGAGCCTTGTCAAACATGGTTACTGAAACAGAGTGGATGGAACTCCTGTCAAAAAAGTATGCACAAGTGAAGGGGGAACCTCCTTTTCTCGTCTCTGGCGGCCATTGGTACTTGGATACAATGGAAGAGGATATCTACGCCTTAATAATGAAATCTTCGGCCTCTAGGGCGGCAGGCCCCAGTGGTTTAACATACCAAGTCCTGAAGGGAAACCCTAAAAGGTGGGCCCGCCTTCTAAAAACATTGTTCCCAGGGATACTGAGGCTCAAAAAGATCCCGTCATCGTGGTAGTCGGGAATCATTGTCCCAATATTTAAAAAGGGGGATCGAAGAGACCCTTTAAATTACAGACCAATCACTCTCCTCGATGTGGAAAGCAAATTGTTCACCAGCCTAGTACTAAGAGACTTGGAATCTTGGGCAGAGTCAAACAACATCCTCCCAAAACAACAGACAGGCTTTCGAAAGGGACATTCCACCTCACTTAATGGCATAGTACATTCCACCCTCTGTAACAGCAAGGTGGGTGGGGGCAAGCGTCACGACTATAAGGTGCTTCATAGATCTATCAAGTGCCTTTGATCTGGTGAATCAGGATAGACTATGGTCCAAATTAATAGTTAGAGGCGCTCCGACCCACCTCATTGATATACTGGTCTCCCTCCATGAAGAAAACGCGGTTCAAGTAAAACTCAATTTAGATGGATTTTTATCAACACACATCCCAGTGAAGAGGTGGGGTGAGACAGGGGTGCATGGTTGCTCCCTTCTTGTTTAACTTCTATTTAGTTGACTTCGGACAGGAAGTGGAGACCGCAGCACTGGGCAGTGCCAAGTTAGGCACAGATGCAATAAAGTGGCTCATGTATGCGGACGACATCGTCCTACTGGAAAAGACACCAGTGGGCCTTCAGAGGCAATTAAACGCCTTGGACCAATACATGAAAGACAACGACCTAAAGGTTAACCCAGATAAATCCAAAATTGTGATTTCTGGAAAGAAAGGTGGCAGAGAAGGCAAATATTGCTGGACAGTGGGGGGCAAACGAATACCTGCGATAGAGGAGGTTGTCTATTTGGGCTACACTCTGTATGCCACATCAAGAGCTTGTACACTATGGGCAGAGATGCGGCAAAAGTGCACCCAATTGACGGCCCAATTACAAAAAATAATCAAGCAATGCTGTAGGTTTTCCCTCGTACCTGCCATCCGTTTCTATCGAGCAAAGATCATTCCTGTCCTCCTATATGGCTTAGAGGCAAAACCACTGGCGTGGACGATGGATTGGCAGGCATTAGAAGCCAAGATCTGGAAAAAAGCTTTGTCTCCCAAACAGCTTACCAATGGCCAGCCTGCGGTTTGAGTTGGGCTTCTCCTCACTCGGGGTGCAGGCTGACTGGAAACTTATATCTCTTTTCAACTTGATAAGTAATCCTATGCGTAATACGCTATATGAAGATCTAAATGTCTTTTGAATCGTGTCTCGGTGGGGGTACTGTACGACCTAAAGAGAGTATCCCTAGAAATCCTCGCCAGATGCAACAGCGACATAGATACTCTAACCACAAACCCCATGAATATAAAGAGGGAGCTACTATTAACAGACTGGATAAAGACAATCGACCACACACGATCCTCAACAGTGGCACCCTCTCTTTCCCCAACGGACAAGAGACTTGGTTCCTTAGCCAATTATCTGACGAAATTCCCGGATGCTAAATGGAGGCAAACTTTCTAAGACTCCGTTTTGGGTTTGATCGGCACTGGAGCAGTCCTTGCTTGATGGGACTAGGGGGAAAGGAGCAATCATCTATGCTCCAAATGTCGGGACCCAAAAGACCAGTCATTGGAGCATATATTAAGATTCTGTGAAGGTACATGGGAGGTGCGAAAGAAACATCTGGAACGTTTTGTTTGCTCAAGTGATTGGCTGTCATCTGAAGATTTCTGAGTGAGAATGACTTCAGGTCATGAAACGGCATGGACTATAAACGTGGTCAGAGTTCTACAACAGCTAGGTTTCACTGGAAATTAAGTTTCCTTTTTTTTTTTTGAAGCAGTGAAATTAAGTAATTTGGAGAAACATGTTTTTCTTTTAATGAGGTGTAAATTTGTAAATTCTTTTTTTATTTGAAAGTTTTCTTTTGTCTTTGTGAAAAAAAAGTGTGTTGGTTTATACCACAATAAAATAAATTGAGAGTGGGCAGCCAAGCTCGCATTAGGCCAACTGCAATTCAAATCTCTGGCGTGTTCGGTCTTCAGACCCGAAACCGAGGGGCCTACCCCATAGAAGGAGAGTAGATGTTTGCGCAAGACTAAGAGGCGATCTCACTCGTAGAGCCACTCTTTTGTCGTCTTCTCCCAAGAAGAAGAGGCGTCGCCAGCACCAACACGACTCCGACTCTTCGTCTGAACGGGGTAAGTTGTCTGCGGGGCCAACAACTTGACAGGAGTGGGAGGGCTTGCAATGTTTGAAAAGGCAGCTGTAGGTTAGAGTGTGCCCCTGAAACAGCAGGTTCCGGTGGCTTCAGTGGCACTGGGTGACCCCAACCTGTAAAAAGCACAGATACTGATGCCATCGGCGTCAGGAAAGCCTTAAGACTTGTGCTGAAGAAGGTGATTAAGCCCTCAATGTGGGGACCTTCCTGTGAGCCCCAGGTCCCGATCCACCTTGACGCGCCCTCAGCGCCCAAGGTTCGCCCGACACTGACAGCCACCCCTTCGACGCTGAAAGTCAAGTTCTCGACGTTGACCATCGGCAATCGATAATTCATCCCGCTCTCCCGGTATGATTCTTTTTCAGCTTCATGAGGCAAATCTTTTGCACCGATATTGGGGACGATCAGGGTGACATTGACCCTATATATTCAGGGTATGGTGCTGTAGATTACATTGATGACCCAGCAGTTTTCTGCCTTAGCAGAGGAGCTGCATGATGCCATTGGGCTGGATACATCTCGGATGTTGAGTTGCAGCAGGCTGAACAATACACCCATGCCAAATTCAGATCATTGGTGGACAGAGTGATCGACACTCTGGGGCTGACTGCTTCCGCAGTTCCAGTCCAACGCTATGAGCTGACTGATATATTCTGTACCACAGAGAGAAACATGCCACTGAACATGGTTATAGCCAACCCAGGCGCCTCCTTGTGGCAACGGCCCTGCTTTATCTCCCCAGTCAACTCCAACTTGACCAGCAAGTACAGGCTGGCAAGAGGGGATCCGGATCCATACTTTTTGTCCTCTTACCCTTACCCGTAGGGGCTAGTGGTTCAGGCGGCCACAGTATCCACCAGGGCAGCTTCCGCTACTCAAATCTGCCTCCTGCCAGGGAGGGCAGAAAAGGGGATGCAGTTGCTAAGAAAATCTTCACTTGCAAGAGTATGGCCTCGAAAGCTGGTAACATCTTGTGCATGTTTGCTAAGTATTCTTTGACCTTTGGAAGGCAGTTGAACATGCAGCCCAGTAGATCCCTGAAGGTGAGATACAAGATGTATTCATGCAACCGGTGGATGATGGGAAGGTGGTGGCCAGGGGACGTGGCAGACTTCATTGGCCGGTCTATGGAGTCAATTATGGTACTTCGGAGACAGACTGACCTGCGCTCCTCAGGGTTTTCCCCTAATGTCCAGAATAGGTTGCTGGATATGCCCTTTGAGGAATAACACTTTGGTTCAAAGGCTGATGACTGGTGAAGTGAAAGGAGTCAAAGCTTCCTGCAAAATCGCTCGGCCTAGCTACACAGCCGGCCGAGACTGCCTTTAGCTTTGCCTCTAGGGGCAAGGGCTGCAGGCGTTGCGTCCCTTATGACAGGGAGGCGTAGCTCCCGCAAGTCAAGCAAGGGCAGAAGTCTTTTTCGGTTCCAGAAGGGGCAGTGGGGCTCACACAGGGCAGCAGGGGCAGCTACGTCCTCTAATCCACTTTGATTTTCCCTTCCTGCAACTCACCGGTTGGAGGACGGCTGCCCGAGGATTGGTCCCAATGGTATGAGATTACCTCTTGACATCTGGGCCCTGGAGCTCATGTGTTGAGTTTGTCTGCCCTTATTAAGAAAACCTCAGAGCAGACCCCAATCACCTCCATTCCAACCGGAACAAGAGCTCCAGGAAGAACTGAGAACCCTGTTGTTGAAGGGTGCCGTGGAAGAAGTACCACCCTAGCAGAGAGTCAGGCAGGTATTCCCGGTATTTCCTGGTCCCCAAGAAGGGAGGAAGTCTCTGTCCCATACTGGACCTCAGGCCCTTGAACAAGTTCCTGAGGAACGACAAATTTGGGATGTAACGTTGAGAGAGAGAGATTCCAAGCTCTTGAGTTTCAGGACTTGCTGGTGTCCATAGACCTTAAGGATGATTACTTCCATGTGCTGATGCATCAGAAGCACAGGAAATTCCTGAGGTTCCTCATAGGAAACCAGCACTATCAGTTCAAGGTGCTTCCCTTTGGGTTGACCTCTGCTCCAAGGGTCTTCACCAAGTTCATGGTGGTAGTCGCTGCTCGCCTCAGAAGATCCTAGGTCCACGTATTCCTGTACTTGAACGACTGGCTGATCCAAGGGAATTTGCTGGAGCAAGTCTTGTCCCACCTAGAGGACACCTGCACACTGCTCCACAGGCTGGGCTTCATCCTGAAGTTGCAGAAGTCCCATGTGATGCCAGTCCAGAGGCTCCAGTTCATAGGGGCAGACCTAGACACTCAGGCAGGGAAGGCTTTTCCAACCAAGGAGAGAGCAACCCGCATTGTGCAGATGGTGCCTTTGTTCCAGAACCAAACCACCTTAGCAGCGGCTTTCTTCCTCTGCCACTTAGGTCTCATGGCCTCCTGTATTTATCTAGTGCCAGAGGCCAGGCTGCGAATTATATCTTTACAAGGGCTCCTGCGAGGTCAGTGGTCCCAGTACCTCGGGAGCCCTCAAGGACGTCCTCTGGGTATCCAGGTCCGTGGCTAGTGACCTTTCCTGGTGGGCAGCTTTTCGTCAGCAATGGAATCCAGTTGGCACATCAACAGGCTGGAGTTGCGAGCCATCAGGCTAGCCCTGAAGGCGTAAGCCCCCGTCTCTGAAGGTGAAGCATGTCCTGGTCCTGACGGACGATACGGTGGCCATGCACTACCTGAACAAGCAAGGTGGTGTGTGCTCCCTCCCCCTTTGCAGGGAGGCGATGCTGCTGTGGTTCTGGCTGTTGGAGAACCAGATCTCGGTAGTTCATCTGGTGGGGACAGGGAACAGTTTGGCAGATTAT
The DNA here is from genome assembly GCF_040938575.1 of Ambystoma mexicanum. Taxonomy (NCBI): domain Eukaryota; kingdom Metazoa; phylum Chordata; class Amphibia; order Caudata; family Ambystomatidae; genus Ambystoma; species Ambystoma mexicanum. The sequence continues at coordinate 491,792,005 of NC_090936.1, read as the reverse complement.
CTGAACAAGCAGAGCACGGTCTCACAGGAGTGCGGAAGTGTGCCAGGAAGTCCTAGAGGAGGTCTACTCTCTTTGGGGTTCCCAGCAGTGGATCTGTTTGCCACCGAGTCAAGCAGGAAGTGCAGATAGCTTTGCTCGAGGGAATTCCCAGCGAACAGTGTACTAGGGGATGCGTTTCTGGTGTATTGGACATTCCCTCTCCACTACGGCTTCCCTCCGATCCCATCAGTCCTTAGGTTCTCAGGAGGTTGAGGAGGTTTCTTGATCGCCCAAGATTGGGCGAGGAGGACAAGGTATTCTGGCCTTCTGGATCTGACCATCTACCCACCTCTCTGGTTGCCTCGTTGCCCAGATCTAACCCAGTCGGAAGGTCGAGTGCTCCACCCGGAATCCCTCAACCTATATGTGAGGCTCTTGAGAGAATGAGATATGATGACTGGTACCTCTCTGAGAAGGTGCTCAAGATGTTGCTGGCTGCACAGAGACCATCTGCAAGATCTCTATGTAATAATACGTTTCTGTCTGTTCCTTTTGTTGTCCATGATTGTAATTTGAATCTGGTTCTCACTTTCCTGATGGTAGCCCCCTGCTTACATTGAAAACAGCCTTTTTGATTGCCATTACTTCCACCAGGCGGGTCAGCGAGTTGCAGGCCCTTTGCTGTAAAACCCAATTTTACCTTTTTTCCTCTGTGAAAAGGTGTTGCTTAAGGTGAGGCCAGGGTTCCTTCCAAAGGTGGTGTCAGAATTGTATCTTTTGCAGGCTACAGATCTGCCTGTGTTCTGCCCACCTCCACAGGTGGACTGTTTCCCGGTGGGCCTCTGCACCCGGGCCTCTTTTGTGTGGTATTTCCCAATTTTCCCCATAGTAAAAGGGTTGGGCTTGCTGAAAATGTGTAATAAGGGGCCACTTTGAACACTATTTCCTGGGCCTCTTTTGGTTCCCAGTCCACCCCCTCCAAGGAGGAGGAGCATTTCCACCGGTTGGACCCCAAAAGGGCCTAGAGTTTCTATGTGGCAAGGACGGCGGAATATAGAAAAACAGACTAGTTATTTGTAGCCTACACCTTGGCCGGAAAATGTCTAGCTGTGACCAAGCAGAAGCTTTCACGATGGATAATTTTAGTTATTGCAGAATGCTACCAATCCACAGGCAAGGAACTGCCGCCTGACATCAGAATCGGGGGGGTCTCTGCATCTACAGCTCTGCATAGGGTGGTCCCAGTTAGGGACATCTGCTGGGCAGCAAACTGGGCCTCCATCCATACCTATACGAGGCACTATATCCTAGACGTTGCCCGTGAGGACATACATTTTGGTACGGCCGCTTTACAAAACCTTTTACAGTGAGCTTTATGCCCTCCTCCATTGTTTTCACTGCTTTCAGAGTCCATCTGATGAGGAATATGCAGGAGAAAGTCAATCCATTGAAGGAGAAATTACTCGCTGTGATGTTCTTTCTATGAATTCTTCTCCCGCAGATTTCTCATCACCCCTCCCTGCTCAGAAAGCGTTGGCAGTTGGTGCGTGCCTGTCTCAAGAGAGAGAGCACTTAGTGATGGTCCTGGAATGATTGCTTCCTGTCTAGCAAGCCGTATGTCTTTCTTCCTCGCTGTTTTTCAAAAAGAGAATATCATAGTGTAAAGTTTTTCTACTGTTCTGCGTATCCCTACGTGATCTGTTGTTTTTAACCCTCTATTGGCTATTTGGCCTTCTTCTTTCGCTATTTTCCTCTGCAGCGGTCGAGCTCGGCTGAAGGGGTGGGGGGAGAGGCTGGAACTGAGGTATGGGGCGTAGTGACGCAATATATATATATATATATGTGCAACGTCACGTCAGGAGTGGACGATCAAGTACCAAGCAAGATGGATCGACGGCCGAATTGAGGTCCTCTATGCCCCCTGTCGAAAACCTTTTCCGTGCAGCAGAGCTGGATGAAGATGGCTATCTGAGGAATCTGCGGGAGAAGAATCCATAGAAAGAACACTAAGGGGAGTAATTTCTTCTTTTCAGGAAAAGGAGCTCACACCATGTGTGAAAGGGCCTAAGTGGGTCTGAGGGGAGATGTATCTTTTGTGCTCAGTTGCAACCATAACTTAACCTTTTTGGAAGACAGAACAGAAAATACTCATGATTACCTTCATTCTTACATGCCCACCATTCACCACAACTTAGAGTTGCTGTATGAATCACTGGAGTCTGGGAAGGATGTCAGTACCTGTATGGATTGTTGTTTTGCTGGTCTTCTGATCCTCTTATTAAAATGAACCTCTCTTTTCTCCCCCTCCCCCCCTTTCAGCTTCTTCACAAGGTTTTAGTGGCGGAGGTGAATGCCCTTCAAGGGATGGCAGCCATCGGGCAGAGGCCCTTACTAATGGAGGTGAGTCTTGCAAAATGAGGTATCTTCTTAGCATTACTCTACATACATCCTTGATCCATTAACCATTTTATGTTCATTGTTTATACTACGCCCATGAAATAAAGAGGCACAAAGTATGGGAGAAGAGAAGAGCTTTATTTGAGGCCCCCAGGTAGCTGCAGTGGAAGCATCAACTGGCGAGGCACTCTCAAATGGAATCTACATGCACAAGGTTCTAAGGAGACCTGTGCATGTACTACCATAACATCTCCCCCACGTGAGGCAAAAGAAAAAGGAAAAACAGGTGGGGGAAAAGCGGGAAAGTGAAAGGGAAAAAAAAGGGTGTAAAGTGGGAGAGGCAGAGGGAAGATGGGTAAACTGGGGTACATTAGTAATAAACATAGTCATTGTTGAAGTTTTGGATGATTTTGCGGTTCCTTCTGGACATTCTTCCAGTGGGGACTCCTTGATGCATGGAGTGAGGTCTGTCATTGTCCACATGTTCACAGAGGGATTCTCTTGGTGAATGTGAGGTGTGTTGTGATGGTTTGTCAGGACTGTTGTCCTTAGATATGCTGGTCTCTTGGATGTCTTTTGTTACTTTTATGAGATAATCTCCAGACCATCTCTTTCCATCATCGAGGATGACAGACTTCCCATGACAACTCACAACTCTCTGTGGAGGTCTGAAGATGGATTCACCCTTGAGAGTTTTCTTCGGTTCTTTGACACGTACCCAATCTCCTTCACGAACCATCATCTCTTTTACTCCATGTCTGGAGTCGTATTGTCTTTTGTATTTTGCTTGTTTTTCTCTTATTGTCTTTTGAAGTAGATCCATGTTCACCCTTGCTTCTCCCGTGTATAAGAACATCCACGCCAGTCTAAATCGGTTAGTTGCAACCCTACCTCGCATGAGGGTGAAGGGCTCTATGTTCGTGGTGGTGTGTGGGGTAGTTCTATACGCATGCAAAGCTTCTTTGAGGGTTTTTCTCCACGGGAGGTTGTTGGCCGTGGCCAGTTGGACTACGCTCTTCACGAGCCTGTTCATGCGTTCCACAAGTCCGTTGGAAATTGGATGGTACAAAGATGTTATGTGGCTGATGGACCTTTTCTTGAGGAAATCAGCAAATTCCATAGATATGAACTGAGACCCGTTGTCCGAAACCAATTCCTTGGGGTCTCCCTCCCTGCTGAAGATCTCTGTCAGGAAATCTATGACTTTCTTTGAGGTCACATTGTCCTCAGCTATTCCCCATTCTGTCCATTTAAAGGTGTAATCGACAAGTACTATGATATATACTTTGACTGTTTTGAGGTTCTCGAATGGACCCATGATGTCGATTGCCAGTTTAGACCACACATGTTTGGGAGGTTCAATAGGCTGTAAGGGGGTCTTTCTTAAGATCTTGGACTTGTCACTCATGGCACACGTGGAGCAATTTTTGACCAGTTCTTCTGCTTCTTTCCACATTCCTGGCCACCAATAGTTGTTTCTCAACTTGTTTTTCGTCAAGCTTCTTCCTAGGTGACCTTCGTGTGCCAGTTGGAGTACTTTTTTTCTGAGTTGGGTGGGTGGGATTACTCGATCGCCTCTGAAGATATGCTCATCGTCCATGGATAATTCTTCCTTGAAGGGAATGAAGGTTGTTAAAGCCTCTCCCGTTTCCACCCAGTCATTAGCTACCGCTTTCCTGATTTCTCGCTATTCCGGATCAGTATTGGCATTAATTTTCCATTCATCTCTCGAGATGGCAGGGTTTACGACAGCTATGATGTCCTCATCTGGAGATGCAATCTCAGTGTCGATGTTGGTCGATAATCTGGAAAGACAATCTGCTATTTGGTTTTGTGGACCAGGAGTATAGCATAGTTGGAGGTTGTATTGCATGATGTCGAGGAACCAACGTCTTATTCTCGGTGATATAAGGTGAGGAGTTTTGGACTGAAGGACATTTACTAGAGGTTTATGGTCTGTTTTCAGTATGACGGGTAAGCCCCAAATTAGGTTCCTGAAATGCTGAAGAATCCACCTCAGACCCAGAGCTTCTCTCTCAATGGTGGAATAGTTTAGTTCGGCTCCCCTCAGTGCTCTCGATGCGAATGCGATCGTCACGATGTCCTTATCTTGTTGCTGTTCTAGGACACCACCCAGTCCGGTTTTACTTGCATCTACGGATATGATGGTTATAGCTTTACAATCGAACATTCCTAAGGCTGGGGCTTGGTTAATTTGAAATTTGATTTCTTCGAATTCGTTCTTGCATTCAGTGGACCATATGAATTTGGTTGCCTTCTTCAAGATGTTTCTCATGTTTTTGGTCTTATCAGCATAGTTGCTTATAAACTTGGAGTAGTATTCTGTCATCCCGAGGAAACTCCTTAATTGGTCTTTATTTTGAGGCTCGGCGATATTCATTATGGTGTCCATGAGTTTCCTCTTGGGGCTGATGCCGTTGGCGTCAATGGAAAGGCCCAGGTATGAAACTCGGTCGCACTTTATGTTGCCGTTCTCTAATTTGAGTGTGAGCCCACTTTTTTGTATGACCTGTAGGACACCCACAAGTTTTGCATTGTGCTCTTCTTCTGTACTGGCTGATATGAGGATATCATCTTGGAAGCAGTGTATGCCATCAAGTCCTCCAAATAGTTGTGACATGAGTCTCTGAAAGACTGCTGCGGCTGAAGCGAGTCCGAATGGCATTCTGTTAAACATGAATGCACCGAGAGGTGTGACAAAAGATGTTAGGTTCTTTGAGCTCTCTTCCAAAGCAATCTGGTGATAGGCTGAGGAGAGGTCCAGAGTTGTAAAGTATTTTGCAGGTTTCATGGTCGATAGGAGTTCAGATATATTGGGAAGTGGGTGTCTGTCAACCCATATGTTTTTGTTTAGGTCTCTCAAGTCGACGCACATTCTTATGGAATCGTCCGTTTTTTTTACTAAGACAATTGGGGCAAGCCATTCTGAACTTTCGATGGGCTGTATGATATTTTCATCGCAGAGGCGCTTAAGTTCTTTCTTCAACGCCTCTTTTGTTCCAAAGGGAATACTGCGGACTCGGTGGGCCACTGGGACAGCACCTCTTTTGAGGATTATTCTGTGTTGGAAACCTTTTAGGAGTCCAATCTTGTCGCAGAACACCTTGGGGAATTGTTTTGCTAGATTAGATTTGATGTCCATATCATTATTGAGCACACTCAGCACGGGGATTTCTTCTCCAGGGTGTATTCTTACTCGAAGAGCGGCTTGTTCTTCCCATCCCACAACGGAGGAGCCATCTTTGACTACAAAGAGTTTGCAATATGTTTCTCTGTCATGGAACTTGAGGTTCACCCACACATATCCCATTATCTCGATGGGCGTTTTTCCATAACCGGTAGCTCTTACACAAGTGCTTCGCAGGTCATGTATCTTGCCAGAGAGTACACTCAAAAAGGTCTTGAGATCCACGATGGTGTAGGGGGAGCCAGTGTCTACCATTACAGGTAATGATATGCCGTTGATTTGCATTTTGACCCAGGGACCGTTGCTCTGTTGTTGGGATGTTACAGTGAGTATTTGTACCTTTTGTTGCATTGGACTGATAGATAACATGTCATTGTGCTCTTGGTTGCTTTCGATTACTCTCACAGAGGACGGTCTGATGAAAGGTCTCCTGGTGAGATTGCAATATCTGGTTGTCTTTCCCCGTGTGTTCTTGCAGACTTTGGCAAAGTGTCCAATCTGGCTGCACTTATAACACTCCACAGCGATGGCGGGGCATTCTTTGTCAGGATTTGCATGCTTGTACCATCCGCACCTCTGGCAGCGCGTTGGATTCTGGGAGTTGTATGGCCTCGCTCTGCTTGAGCCAAATTTCGAACCCCTTGATGGCGGAGCCTTTCTTACTGCTGCTACTAGAGGCTCGTAAGGCTCAGACTCAGGGCTGACACATTTGATTTCCACACTGGTCGTGTGGTCACGTCTTTCCCTCATGCATCGATCTCCCAATTCCATGCTCCTTGCTATCTCCGTGGCTTGGTCCAGGGTGGGATTTTTGGTTTGCCACAATTTTTGTTGGATGCGTGGATCAGCCACATTCAGCACCAATTGGTCTCTCAAATACTCATCACAGACACCTGTGAAACTGCAGGTTGACATAAGCGCCCTGAGGGACGCTATGTATGAATCAATAGACTCGCCTTTGAGCTGCTTTCTGGAAAAGAACCTGTATCTTTCCAGTACTACGTTGGTCTTGTTGCCAAAATGACTGGTGAGTTTGGCCAATGCTATGTCAAACTTGCGGTTGCCATCTCCTCCTATGTTGCTGGGTTCGGGAAGGGTCCTGAAAAGTCTCAGTGCTTCTGCCCCTATACAGTTCAAGAGGGTCGCCTCCTTGAGGTCATCATTGAATTTGCTGCCCCCAATGGCTCTGAGGTAGACGTGGAATCCATCGATCCATTGTTCCCATGGGCAGGTTGGGCTCCCAGGGCATGGAAGAAACTTGGTGGGAGGCGGAACGCCCTGCATGGTGGTGTGCCTGATTCTAGGTTGTAAGTGGTGAGGAATGGCGTTGAGTGGCACCAGTTTCTGTAGTGTAGGCAGAGGTTTTCAGTACTGTTGGCAGTTAGCAAGGAGGCGCTGAGATACAGTCTTTATAGAATTGCTTGCATGGCAGGGTGGGACCTGATTCAGAGAATGCCCAGGTGTATCTGTACTGCAGAGTCTTTAGGCTTCAGTGTATGGATGGTCCTTAGTACAGATTGTGACCTCACAATGGGCTGGGAGCACAGGTTGGCTGGTTCAGGGAAGACCTGATGGAATGTTCAGTTGTGATGTCACAATGGATCAAGATGGTGAGTGTTTAGTCCCGGAAAGTCAGAGTAGCCATTGAGAGAATGAAGACTGCTAATGCTGTGTGTGTGTTGCTGGGCAACAGCTAGCAGCTTTTGAAAATGATGCAGGGTTCTGCTCAGGGCAGCAGTGAGGGTTTTACACAAAAAAAATGCCAATGAAAGGAAAGCGTACGTTTCATTTTGTCTGTTTTACACATAAAATGCCAAATGAAAGGAAAGTGTAAGTTTCACTTCGTCCTCCCCCCTCCTCTGACCTGATAGATGGACACCTCCTGCTGTCTGAAGCACTTTTGGAGTAGGGCAGGAGTGCAATGTGCGCCGCTCTAAACTCCCAGCGGGGAGGAGCGGCACCCTTTACAGTGGAGAACTGAAAGGTGATGTCGAGGCCTCTCTTGGCTGTTCCTCTTGGCTGTCCACAGCTGACAGGCAGGCCGCTGCAGGCGCTGGCAGCAGAAGTCGGTGGCAGCGAAAAAAAGGGGGGGGCTGCGCCCAATCAGGTGACCTAATACGCTCCCGGGGGCCTCGGGGTACAGTGCCTCGTCGCCATATGAAATAAAGAGGCACAAATTATGGGAGAAGAGAAGAGATTTATTTGAGGCCCCCAGGTAGCTGCAGTGGAAGCATCAACTGGCGAGGCACTCTCAAATGGAATCTACATGCACAAGGTTCTAAGGAGAACTGTGCATGTATTACCATAACAGCCCATCACCACGCTAATGGTTTTACGGCACCTGACCTTGTCCAAGGAGTGGAGCATTGTGACCTGCCAGGTTGTCATGGAGCTTGGTCTGTGGCTATAGAAGACACACGTTTTGAGGGTGGGGAGGAAGCAGCAGAAAATGTGATTATCAAGTGTACAAACAACTTAGTGGAGGAAACGCAACACATAAGGTGGGAACATGGTTGTGTTAGGTGGGATGCATGTTGCATAACTGTGATTAGTTACTGGTAAGCATGAGTGAACGTTTAAGGAATGTACATTTCACTTTACAAGGACTACTTAAATGTGATGGCAGTTTCTAGACCAGACGGGCCCTAGTAATGTGGAAGCTTTAACCAGCTTAATGTGCGGGACGCACTCCCTGTAACAGAGAGAACTGGGTTTGCCAAGCCAGCTGACAGAAGTTTCATCACCAAGAATTGGACGTGTATAGATAAATGTGTGGGGGGGGAAAACAAGAGGGGAAGTGAGTGGAAGGGATAAACCATGAACTTGAGCCTATTACTAATAAGTTCTTAAGCTGTGAGCAGGATATAGTTCACTATAACTTTAAGGTGGCTGATCTCTATAGAGTAGGATTGTGATATCCTGATACTGCAGGAGTGCATTGAATTACCAGAGTTTATTTAGCTCCTGAGGTTTATGAAATCCTAGTCTTGTATTCCAGATATTTCCAAGGTCACTTTCTGTGTTAGGCAAATCTGATCTTTTAGATGCGTCTCCAGCAGAGCCCATGGCATGATAACCATATGCCATATTCAATACGTGTGTAAAGAACAATCATGTAAAAAGCATGGAGCAATGGCAACTCCTAACATAGATTTTGTATGGAAAATGTTCATTGCAATTCAACATCCTGTTGTGTTTAAAGTGCTACCCTCAGATAGAAAGTCAATTATTGGTACCTTACAGGTAGTAAACAAGTAATGTTTTACTGTACATCTTGCTAGGTATTCTATCAATTTAAGCTTGGATATTCTGGACCCATCTATCTATGACCAATCCTTTATCTTGGGAGGGACTACAGTTGATTGCCTACTGATTTGGTGAGAGTGGGCCCCTTTAGGTGTAAGAGTTTGCATTGTTGCTTCAAAGACAACGTGTCACAGTGACACGATGGTCGCTGTGGCAACGTTGGCTTCATGGACGCTCTATTCTGCCATCATGCTAGACCAGCGTTTCCTTCGCTGGTCTAGTCTTTTTCAAAATGGGCACTTCGAAATCTGCTTTGTTTTATTCAGCGGATTCAAGCATTGCTTTGAGTTGCAACACTGCCTTCCTAGCTCTAGGGTAAGATGGTAGTTTCTCCCTCTTATTCTTGCCTCCTGAACTCCATTCATTCTTCCCTTTCTGGGAATCCTCTCTTTTGCTTCCTCTTTTGCACTTTATGCTCACCTTGCCTTACAGTTCTTCCTGCTTATCACAAACTCTTATTACCTATTCCATTCATTCCATTTCAACTCCCGAGACAATTCTTTTGTGAAACATCTTCCAGGGGGTTTTGTGCCACACCGGCTTTTTCCCCTTCCGGGTGTGTTACCTCGAACCGTCCAGTTGTCCTGACCTGTCACCTCAGGCAAACGCTGTGGCGGAGACAGACCCTACCTCTTCGGCCTACACCTTGGACGGACGTTGAAGAAAACTAAGAAGATAACTAAAGATTGCTAATCTTTAAACAAGTCCAGTACTACAGGTGAGACAAGGTTCCTTTCAGACTGTTGGGGTCCCCAAATGACATCCTTAACATGCAATTGGAGCTGTGGATACTTATTGTAAAAGTTTTTACTTTTGAAACGTCCTTTTATTTACTTCAGTGTAGTCCCTCAGCAAATCTGCTTTCTGTCTGGGTACTTAATGATTTCTGCAGGGCGTTGGGCTCTTTTGCTTCACTCACCTGCTTCTAATTTGTATGTGTTGCACTGGTCAGTCCCTACGACAACCATTCGAGGGACTGTCTCTCCCTTTGTTTTTCACCATTATTTTTACAGTGTGGCACAAGTTTTCTTAAATGGTGTCCCTTTAATTGTTTAACATTCTAGTTACTTGTGTGATATGTACTGAACAGACTGTTGGCAATCACAAGTTTATCTTTTCTGCAGCGCACAGCTGTGTGCCTTTCTTTTTTACGGCGATAATACCCTTTTGGGTAACATTTACTCAATGGCTGCTGCTCGTGGTACAAGCCCTGTTGTGCCATCTTCTCTGTCAATCTTCCTTCCTTCTCAGATGAGAAATGTCCCGGTCGGAGCATGCACTTTTACAGTAGACTAGCTCTGGACTCTGTCAGTGACCCCAATCCACACTTAAGCTAGAGTATATTCTGTTGCTGGCAGAATTTGAGGTGTTAGGCTGTGCCTGACTGGAAAGCCACCACTTGCTTCAGTGTTGCCGCTTCCCTTCCCTTGGTCAGCTGGATCAGTGCTCAGCCTGAATTTTAGATGACTTGGAGCCATTCAAGATATATGACCGCAAAGTCCAGTATTTGAAGGCAAAGAATGGCCAGAGACCCACCAGTGGAGTGCTGCGCTGCCACCAGCATTGGCCATGCCTACCACCCTGATTCATACATCTTCAAATTGACAGGGAAGACAGTATCATCTGAGCTGATGATACCAACCAGTCTGAAGCCCTTCTTTGCATCTTTTGCTGTCTCATGGTCAAAGTCGTTGCTGGGTGTGCATTTTGTCTGCACCTAACAGCAACTGGGCTGTAGCTGTGCACAGACCCCTTCCTGCCTCAAAGCTTAGCTGGCATCCTCTGAGCTCTTCTGGGACATTGCCAACCTGCTGCTGGTGACTCTCACTGAGATAAAGGGCCTTGTGGAAACTGTAATCGGACTGGGTGCTCCAAAAGGCTTGCTGTCCCTCTCCTGGGTCTCACCAGTGTCCACTCCACCTACAGCTCCTGAGTGATCCTATAGTGTTGTTGGGACCAAAATCAAACTGTCTATCCTGGGATGTCTGATTGAACCTGACGTAATCATTGCTGGAAGCAGAGGTTGAATCTCCCACTGTTGTTTCTGGTGAGGAGTGCCCTGGAGCAGCGGGTGCAAGGATTCTTCTGGTCAGGTCCAGATGCAAGATGGCAACCCCTGTCGATGAAGAAATGCAAAATTCACTGATGCAGGCCTCTTCCGGGCACTTCACTGGACTGGGGAAGGCGAGTGCCAGTGACGCTCACCTCACACATGCAACAGCAAGTGTCCTTGCTGTTGAAGAAGCTAGGACAGGATCCCTTGATGTTGGGACGCTGCAGGGAAGGCGACTTGTTCCCCCAAGCTAGCGACTACCAAAATTCCAGTTGCAACCGAGGAACGGTGATGTTTCTGGAGAAGTAGCCCATGAGAGAGCTGTTAAATCAGCTGGGTGTTCAAATGGCACTTCCGAAGGCTCAGGATCCTCAAACGTTGAGATCAGTTGGTCCTGTGCAATAGCACCTGGAGTGTTCCAAGTGCTGAATGGGATTACCATAATAAATGATCTCCGGCCCAAGTAACCGGGCAGACTCAAGGAATATGGCAAACTACTACTTTTTTGCCAGTTCAATAAAGTAGGGAAACCTGGTGAACAAACAGAATGGAGTTCACACACTCTGAATGCATTTCGGTTACATAAAAGGCTTTATACCTTGACATACGTCAGCTATGATGTCATCCTACGTGGCTAACACTTAAAACCTACTGGGTGGACAGATTAAGGGAAATTTATACATACAGTTTGTATGAATGTTGGTATCATCATTGGATGCCTTTTATCTGGTAAGCACGCCTTGAACTACCTCTATTTAAAATCTTGATAATATAACGGCTGCAGCGGATAGGCTTCTGCAACAATGGATATTCCACCATTATATAGGCACTCGTGATTGATTGGCATGCTTCTAACCTTGAACATTCGGCTTGTTAGCAGCACGTAAGCAACGAAACCCAGGTTCTGGGGGACAACATCAGACAACTGCCTTCTTGGCTAAATGACCCACCATTTCATCAGTCAGGCCCTAAGCCAAGGCTTTTTATTCCAAGTTGACCTTGTTGAACGTTCTCTTCCTCTGAACTTTAAAGGATGTGAAGGTATATTGCCATCTTCGTCTGGAGCCTTATGAATAGGCCTGGTCTTCCGGTCCTGGATCACGTGTGAGGGGACACTGATTTTGTCCATTATGCTCTTATTTTTTGTGTTACTTGATTATATTCTGTTGGGCGCTATTACTCTCCTCAACCTCTGGAGACTTGGTTGCTCCATCTTGCATGCACTTTTCATGTCATGTCTTTAATCTAAGAGTAATATGTCCTGCATACATGGCTTATCCTCTTCGACTCCTTTCATGCCTTGAAGTTGCTTCTTACTATGTCATCCTTGACTCTGGCCCAAATAAATACCCTTAGTTCGAGGGGATTGTGTCCTCCAACGTATTCCACATCTATGACGGGTAATGACCACAGCTGTGCTGCTTCGGAATTTTTTTCGGCATAGGCGTCCTGCGTCACTGGATGTTATATATAGGACGCACAGCGCCCGTAGCCTCAGTTCCATGTTTTCCACAAACGTGTTTGCTTCGGAATCTCGGCGCGCTCAATTCTTTTCTTCGAAAGCGATGTCTTCTACCCCAAAGTCGGGCTTTAAAAAATGTTGGGACTGCGGTTCTAAAATGGCCATCACAGACCTGCACGGCATCTGCCTCTGGGTGCCTTGGCGAAAGCCACGCCACCGACGACTGAGATGACTGTCAGTCCCTGACACTGAAGGCCTTGCGGGAACAAGAAATAATTAAATGTAGGTAGGGTGACTAAGCCCCATAAATCAAAATCCGCTGGGCTTTCGACCGACGACTCAGGGGGGGTGGGCGACTCTCCACGTTGGCGAAAGTCCAGGGAGTCTCGGAGTGGTTCGCGCCATTCCTCTGCCTCTTTAAGGCATTCTCGGAAGCGCCGTCAATGGTCGCCTTTCTCGTCAGAGGACTCGGACCAGAAGGCGTTGACTTGTCCCACCAAGTCTTCGTCGCCGGCCGAATGGGATGCATTCCGCCAGCAGATGATGGTGTGTTTCGAATCGCAAGGCACTGTTCCGTCTGCACCTTTGAAAGAAGCCGGCAAGGAACGGGCTCGGTCCACCACTCGTACGCCTTCAGGCTCGGGCGGTCGGTGCGATTATCGGGATCCGTCGAGGTCCTGATCGGACAAGGAAGATCGCTGTAGATGTGCCAGATCCAGGTCCCAGTTCTTGATGTCATCGAGACCATCGGAACCTGTGAAGCCTTGGAGGAAGGTGTCGACGCCATCGGCGCCGTGTCCGTCGAGGGACTCTCTCGGGGCTCCGGCCTCGAAGAAGTTGTCGAGGCCATCAGCGCCTCAGTCGACGTCGTCGCAGGTTCCCTCGCCTCCTTCGACGCCGTTTGCGGAGGATTTGCCAAAGGTGCCCCGGAAGGCTGTGGAAACTCTGAGAAAGGCTCTCAGTAAGTCTGTGAGGCCTGTTTTTGAGCCCTTCTCTGTTCCTCCACCCAGATTGGATTTGTTCCAACATTTGAATTATATTTTGGAGGTGGAAGAAGGGTCTGATGAGGAGATGGTTGTGCCTCCTGATGTCCCTGATGCCCTTATGTCTGGTTACAGCCAGATGGAAGAACTCTGTCAGTCCTTGCATGATGCCAGTGGTCTTGACACCTCTCTGTAGGTGGAGTTTGGCAGGCCTGAGCCTGGGACGCATGCCGAATCCTCCTAAGGGCGTCTCATGTCCAGGGTGACTGAATTCTTAGGGTGGTCTGTTCCACCAGTTGATTTTGATCAGGGTGATCTGACGGATATCCTGGACCAAGGTCCACCCACTGACCCAATGTTGCCATGTCACATGGCTTTGCAGAGAAGGGTGGCGGCGGCTTGGACTGCTCCGGAGAGTCTCCCGGCAGTTAATAAGTTGCTTCCGAATAAATACCACCCACCCAGGAGTGACCCCTGCTACTTGTCGACGCACCCTACTCCGGAGAGTTTGGTGGTGCAGGCGGCTACGGCCCCAGCGAACCAGGCTGCCATCCTGATAGGGACGATAAGCGCTTGATGGTTGGGCGAATAAGGTATTTTCAGCTGAGGTATGGCTTTAAAGGCAGCTAACGCCGTTTGTGCCTTGGCGAGATTCACTCACACTCTATGGAATTGTGCTTCTTTGGCGGCTGAGCATATTCCCGAAGGGGAGGAACGGGATGGTTTTCTAGCCCTTGTGCAAGACAGCAAGGATGCCAAATGTGAATCCATTCAGTCAGGGCTGGACATGGCAGACTGTGTCAAGTGACACAGCGAGTAGAGCGCTTGCTTTGACATCCGTGCAGAGCCTGCTAACGCAGGTTCGAATCCCGGCAGGGCCAAACTCAGCCTTTCATCCTTCTGAGGTCGATAAATAAGCACCACAAAACCGTGGGATACCTGAGGGTTTGTAGCGCTATATAAATGCCAAATTATTATTAGTATTATTATGGTTGCGAGCCTAGTGATACGCATGTTTGCGTGCTTGCGGAAGTCAGTGTTTGCTCATGATGTGCAATCCCAGCTTCTCAACATGCTCTTTGATGGTGTCCATCTGTTTGGCAGCAAGGCTGACGAGAGCCTTGAGAGGTTGCAGACCTCCAAAGCTGCAGCGAAGTCTTTGAGCGCTGCAGTCCGTCAACCTCTGCCTTTTCGTCCTAGGGGACAGCAATGGAGGGGAGGTTCCTTTCGGTGGTACTATACCTTTGGTAGATCGAGAGGAGCTGCCAGTCAAAGAGGCCAATGTAGGAGTACCAGAGGTGGAAAGCAAGGTGCTTGAGGTGCCAAAGCCGCTCGGGCAGTTGCCTCTTTGCCCTCGGGCACTTTCGCATCTGCTCAGTCAGGAAGCCATGTCCCATGGTTCGCTGGTTGGGGGCAGACTTGCGCAGCATCTTGGAGAATGGCGAGCCATTACTTCAGATGTGTGGGTTCTGGAGATCATAGCCCACGGCTACTGTCTTTACTTCCGGCAGAGGCCTCACAACAATCCACCGGGGGAGCTCTCTTTGAAGCGTCCGGATCCGCTCCTTGCGCAGGAAATCCCATCACTGCTGGAGAAAGGTGCCATAGAACTGGTGCCTGTAGCGGAGAGGAACAAGGGATGGTATTCCCCTTATTTTTTGATTTTGAAAAAAGACTGGGGATTGAGACCCATCATGGACTTGCGTGGTTTGAACAAGCTCCTCAGGAAGGACAAGTTCAAGATGGTTACTCTCTCTCTCTCAAGTCCTCCAGGCACTTCAGGACTGGTTGGTGTGTCCCGATCTCAAGGACGTTTAATTTCATGTGCCGATTCATCCCAAGCACAAGAAGTTCATGAGGTTCGCGGTTGGCGCTCGCACTTTCAGTTTCGGGTGCTGCCGTTCGGATTGACCTCCGCCCTGAGGGTTTTCACCAAGCCCATGGTGGTGGTGGCAGCGTATTTCAGGAAAGAGGGGATTCACGTCTACCCCTATCTGGACGATTGGTTGATCAGAGTGCGCTCTCCCGAGCAAGCCCTAGATCTGTCCGTCACCCGCCACTCCCTTCACAAGCTGGGCTTCTCCCTCAATTTAAAGAAGTCCCATTTGACACCTACCCAGCGGCTCCAATACATCGGAGCAGTGCTCGACACATCCCTGGGGCAGTTTTCGCCTCGCCAGGTGAGGGCTCATCACATTCTGCAGATGGACAAATTGCAACGGGCCCAGAGTCTCCCGGCGTTCGAGTTCTTGAGGTTGCTCGGCCTCATGGTATCCTGCATTTTCCTGTTGCCAGAGGCCAGGTTGCGGATGAGATCTCTGCAGTGAGCTCTCAAGATGCAGTGGTCGCAGTTCTCCGGCAGGATGTCGGATCCCGTTCTGATTCCGCCCTCCGTTGCACTGGATCTTCTGTGGTGGGCCGTCGAAGGCAATCTGATGAAGGGAGCTCCATTTTGGCAACCTTGCCCGGAGGTGACGATCGTGACGGACGCATCCCTCACGGGTTGGGGAGCTCATGCCAACGAGTTGACAGCCGTCGGTCTCCATTGGAGTCTAGACTCCACATCAATCTATTAGAGCTACGGGCTGTCAGGCTAGCCCTGAAGGCTTCTCTGCCGTCTGTGTGGGTGAAGAATGTCCTGATCATGACGGGCAATACGGTGGCCATGCACTACCTCAACAAAAAAGGGGGGGGCAGGGTCACTCTCGTTGTTCAGAGAGGCAATGCTGCTCTTGTTCTGGGCCATCCAGCAGGAAATTTCGATCTCGGCAGTTCATCTGGCCGGAGATGAGAACGCGGCGGCGGACGCTCTGGGCAGGAAGAGCACGGTCTCTCACGAGTGGGAGCTGGCTCAGGAAGTTATGTTGGAGATCTTCGCCCTTTGGGGAACCCCACAAGTGGATCTCTTCGCCATCAGTGTCAACCAAAAGTGCGAAAAAATTCTGCTCGCGGGAATTTCCTACAAGAGCAGCCTTAGGGGATGCGTTTGTAGTGGAGTGGTCCTTCCCACTGCTGTACGCGTTTCCTCCAGTCCCCGTCATTCCGCAAGTGTTGCGGAGGTTACGGAGGTTCGGTTCCCGGATGATCCTCATTGCTCCGGCATGGGCCAGGAGAGCTTGGTACCCGGACCTTCTAGAAATGTCCATCTGCCCTCCACGCCGTCTTCCCTACCGAGACAATCTGCTCTCACGGGTGGGGGGGTCGGGTTCTCCATCCAGAGGTCAAGTCCCTCAGCCTTCATGCTTGGTATCTGAAAGGTTGAGGTGTAAGCATTGGGACCTCCCTGAAGACGTGATGGAGGTGTTGCTTTCGGCCAGAAGGCCCGCAAAGAAATTCCTGTACCGTTGCCGTTGGAGAAAGTTCTGCGACTGGTTCAGGGTACAGAATGTGGATCCTTTCCAATGTTCCATTCCTTTGGTTTTGTCTTTTTTGCTTTCTTTAGCCCACAAGGGCCTACAAGTGGGTACCATTAAGGATTACCTAGCGGCGCTGTCTATATTTAAGCGCTCGTCTGAGGAATGTTCTTATTTTAAGATTCCTTTGATTTCACAGTTTCTAAAAGTGCGAACTAATGCGTTTCCACCATCGCCTTTCCAGGTGCCGGGATGGGATTTGAATTTGGTTTTAAAGTTCCTGATGGGAGCTCCGTTTGAGCCCTTACATTCTTGTCCGTTGTGACTGTTATCCTTTAAAACTGTATTTTTAGTTGTGGTTACTTCCGCATGCAGAGTGAGTGAGTTGCAGGCACTTTCCACCAATCCACCCTTCACTGTGTTCCATAAGGACAGGGTTGTCGGTCTTCTTTTCTTCCGAAGGTTGTGTCGGAAATCACTTTGAGCCAGACGGTAATTCTTCCGGCGTTTTATCCTCCTCCACATCCTGGTAAGGAAGAGCTGAGGCTCCATAGGTTGGATCCTAGGAGAGCTTTGAGTTTCTATCTCTTACGGATGTACCGGGTCAGAGTGGACGAACAGCTCTTTGTTGGTTATGCTGGAAGGCGTTTAGGTCAGGCTGTTTCTAAGCAGACCTTGTCCAGATGGATCATTTTGATGATCTCTTAGTGTTACCGTTTGGTGGGAAAGGACCCTCCAGTAGGCTTACAGGCTCACTCTACGAGGGGTGTGCTGCCTTCACGGATCTACAGAGGACCGTTCCTATTTGCAATATTTGCGAAGCAGCCACATGGGTCTCCGTCCATACTTTTGTGAGACACTATTCGTTGGACTCCATCCATGGGCAGGATTTGGCCTTTGGTAAGGCAGTCCTCTATTCAGCAATTTCATTGGGCATTCTAAAATTCTAAATTTGTAAATTCTTTTCCCACCTCCATACGTTGGTACTGCTTTGGGAGTCTGTCATAGATGTGGAATACGTCGGAGGACACAATCCCCTCGAAGAACAAGTTACTTTTTTTTTTTAAACCTTTTTTTTATTAAACAGCTTGGCGGCAAAACACGGCCTAACAAGCCACAAGGCAAGCACAAGGTAGGTACAGTTAAAACAGTACAGGCATACAGTCAGTTCTTCTAGTATGAAGATTTTCCATCAAGAACGCATACAGTGCGAATGCAGTGTAAGGGAACCCTTAGCTCAGGATAGACAACCTGCATGAGTGGGTGTATTAGTTGGGGAAGTTGTATCCGGTGTTGCATTCAAATCTGACATATAGGAGCGGAACTTGAGCCAAACATTCCTAGGCCTCGAGTGTGCTGGTTCTAGGCAGGACCACGTTTCCTCAGTTTCTGAGGCCCATGTGAGAGCCCTGAGCCATTGCGCATGTGTGGGAGGTGCGGGGCGAAGCCAACAGAGCAGAATGGCTCGTACCGCAAGGAGCATGCAAAGGCCGGCCAGTTTCTTGGAATTTCGGGGTAGCCCGGGAAAGTCATGGAATAGGCACTTCATTGGGGAGGAGTCGATAGGTTGATCAAGTATAGCAGATACGGTTGTGAACACCATCCCCCAAAATTGGAAGAGGCGGGGACAGGCCCAGATCATGTGCATATAGTCTGCGCCATCCTGTCCACCCCTGGGGCATCTTGGGGAGTGATCACTAAGCATACGATGCAACCTGCTCGGGGTATAATGAAACCTATGTAACACCTTTAGTTGAATCAATTTGAAGCGGGAATTGAAAGACACCTGGTGTATACCGGCACAGATGTGAGCCCAGCATTCGTCCGTCACCTCCACCCCAAGGTCTTCCTCCCACGCCCGCCTTAGCCCGGCGAATTTCAGAGTGGATCTGGCTTGTATCATTGTGTATAGCCTAGATATTTTCCCTCTGGTAGGTGTGGGGGAAGTCAGTTCTTCAATAGTGGGATTGTCTGGTGGCATTGCTGAAAACATGGGGTAGTTTCGTTTAAGGGTTTTACGTATAGATGAATACTGAAGCCATGCACTCGGGCCACCCCTCAAGGGCAGCGGCAGGTCGGGTCACTCAACAAAGCTACCCTGCTCAAATACGTCACGGAGCAACTTGTGTCCCGCCTCAGCCCATCTGCGCACAGTCGATGGCGGTACTCATGGGATCCCGGGGAGAAAGTTCCACAGTGGGAGATTGCCATGAAATGGATGAGGAGTATCCAGCAATTTCCACGTTTTCGTTAGCGCCAGAGAAGTGCAAGCCACTGGATTCAGAGTATCCAGTGCCGAAGGAATGGGTTGTATCACTAGGGAGCGGGTGTCTCGGTCGCTGACCGCCAGTTTTTCGAGTCTAACATGTGGAGGAGGGTCTGCTGTGTTAAACCAGTAGGATGTGTATTGGATTTGAGAAACCAACCAGTATTTAAGAAAATCAGGGGCCCCAAAGCCGCCATCGGGGTAGATAAGGTACCGAGCTTGAGCCTGACCGCACCCGAATGCCACAAAAAAGGGTTAATAATGCGTGTCAATGCTTGGAAGAAACCCTCGCCCGGCCACAGGGGGACGTTGGTGAACCTGTATAGTAATTGGGGCAATACTATCATTTTCAATAGCCCTATTCTACCTGCCAGGGAGATCAGCAATTTGCTCCATGCCAGAGTCTTAGCCGCCAGGTGCGCAAGGTAGTTTTGATAGTTCTCCTCGGGGGTCGACTCAAACTGACGTGTTATTTCAATCCCCAGATAAGTGAACTTCGATTGCGGCCACGTGAACCCCATAGTGTCGGTGGGGGGGTGGGAAACGGTGCATTCTGTGAGCCGAAAAAAGCGTAGATTTTGCGAAGTTCACCTTGAGGCCTGAGATGTGCCCAAAGTGGATAACCTCTTTCAATATCGGGGGTAAATTAGTGGAGGGGGACCGCACGAGGAGGAGTGCATCATCAGCATAAAGGGATATAATATCGGCTTGACCCGCCGAGCGAAGCCCTCTATGTGAGTGGAGTTGTCGAAGCATGTCGGCGAAAGCTTCTATCGCAATAGCAAAAATCAGGGGAGAGAACGGACAGCTCTGTCTTGTTCCCCTAGCAATATTAAAGAATGGGGAGCATCTGTCCTCCGTGCGGACACTGCCCACAGGGCCTGTGAAGAGTACCTTGACCCAGGAGTGAAAAACCGGCCCGAATTTGCATTGTTCGAGCACCCGCCAGAGGTATCTCCAAGAGACTGAATCGAACGCTTTCTGCATGTCGAGGGTTGCGGCAACCGCCTGCACATTGGGGTTAATCCTGCTAATTATATTAAAGAGCCGTCTCAGGTTCAGAGCGGTGGAACGACCTGGAATGAATCCCTCCTGGTCCGGGTGTATAATAGATGGCATTCAGGGGGCAAGTCTGGTCGCTAACATTTTGGCAACTATTTTGGTATCACAGTTTATGAGGGAAAGTGGGCGATATGAGCCGCACTGGGTGGCAGGTTTGCCAGGTTTGAGCAATACTGTAATTGTGGCTTCGCTAAGTGATTGGGGGGGCGGGGGGGGAGTATGCCTGCCTCCACCGATTCCTCCCAGAGAGCTATTAAATGAGGAAGTAGGAGAGTCTTATAGCATTTATAGAATTCAACCGAGATGCCATCGGAGCCGGGAGCCTTCCCCGAGGAGAGAGTCTCTATGGCCTCTGAAAACTCCTCCGGGGTGAGTGGAGAATCGAGGGAACCAGCGGTCTCAGGAGAGAGGACCGTTAGGGGGAGAGCAGCAAGATAGGAGTCCGCCTCCGTGGCCTCGTCCGAATTGGAGTATAGGGCTTCGTAAAAAGCGAAGAACTCCGAATTGATGGCCTGTGATGTGATAGCTAAGGAGCCATCCGGTCTAACAATCCCAGGTATATGTGGAGCACCCAGCTCATGACGGATGAGTCTAGCAAGGAAGCGGCCGGGGCACTCGCCCTCTCCGTATCTCCTCGCAGGCCGGGACTATCTAGGAATTTTTGTTCTCGTTCCGCCAAAGAACGAAAAAAATGTCCAGTTCCACTCCTATAGCTGCAAGGGTCGCAGGGGTTGAAGACGGCAAACACTGGGCCTCCAGGGTAGATAGCTTGGTTTCGCTAACAGCGATATCCCTTCAAATTGTTCTAAGTATGCCTCTCTCTTTGGATAGTGCTATGCCCCTAATATATGCCTTGAAGGCCTCCCACAGGGTAGCCTGCGAAGACACCGAGTCCTTATTTATTTAAAAAAACTCCTCAATGGCTACCTCGAGCTCCGATCTGAACAGAGGGTCAAGGAGAGAATGAGGTTTCATCCTCCAACGTCTGGTACGGTCACAGTCCATCCCTCAGCCCATGGTGATGGTCACCAGGGAGTGGTCAAATAGGGTCCTAGGGAGGATCGTTAATTGTACCACATTTTTAATCAGTACATCAGAGACTACCCACCTATCAATTCGGGAATAGGAATCATGGAATGAAGAGTAAAAGGAATAGACACGGGAATCAGGGTAGAGTAGTCTCCATGCGTCCACAACCGCGAGGCGGGGAAGGGACGGCAGTGTAGCATAGGCTGCCCTGGTGAGTTGGCGGGGTCTGGACCCAGATCTGTCAAGGTCTATATCAAAAATGGTGTTGAAGTCCCCACCCCAGAGGATAGGAACCAAAGGGAACCCATCCAGAAGGGATGCGAGGTGTGTGAAAAACTCTGGGTCTTCTATGTTGGGGCCATAGATGTTCAGTAAGATCACCTCCCTATTCTGGAGTGTAGGATGGAGTAGAACATATCTACCCTGGGGGTCTTTTTGTGAAGAAATAAGTGTACATTTAAGACTCTTATGAATAATAGTCATAACCCCACGACTTTGAGTAGAGAAGTTGGTGAAGTATCTCTGGGGGCCCCAGGTTCTGGCAAATCTCATACAATGTTCAGAACGCACATGCGTCTCCTGTAAGAAAGGGATCTTGGATCCATTCCGTTCCGCTTGCAGCTGTATCTGTCATTTTTTTAAAAAATTGCCCAGCCCCCTCATATTCCAGCTCATGAAAGTTAGATTTTTCTCCGTCAAAGGAGCGGTAGCGTTCATATTGCCAGGATGATAATGTCAAGTGGGCCGATGTAGCAGCCCTGTAGCCCCTTTAACACTGCATTACCCTGCGGTCCGCCCTCGCTGCCAGCGCCAAACTTTTTTATAACAAAACACCCATCACAACCCACCCCCACCCACATCCCTCCCCCAACTAGAAGAATGACAAGCCTGAAACCCCTTAACCAAATCCAAACCAGTGGCATCAACGCCTGGGGGCCTGTGGGCCGGACTGATGACGCCGCTCCGGGCCTGTGGCAGATCCAGTGAGAACATGGTGCCCACAATGAAGCTTCAAACGTAACTTGACAAAGATTTTTGGCACAGTTTAACTTGGCACAGTCATGCAGAGTAATCCAACTAACATTTGTTGAGGAGTACAGGTGTGGTATATTCTTGCTGTCGGGGGAAAGCCGGTGTCGGCGCCTCCCCAACGGGTAAGCTGAGTAGCTGTAGAGGAATAGCTAGGGAGGAAGGTCAGCCTGGGAAATGTTCGTGATAAACCTGGAGGCCTCATCCGGAATCGTGAAGAATGACACTTGATTGTTGTGCTCGACTCGCAGCTTAGCGGGGTATAACATGGACTATTTGACTAAGCCTTCTTTTTACAGCCAAGAAAGTCTTGCGCTCCCGCTGAACAGCCACCGAGAAGTCAGGGTATAGGTGTATCCTTGCTCCGTCCAGCAGATTTTCACCTTTGAGTCTTGTGGCTCTGAGGAGGGCATTACGGTCTCAAAGTTCAGGACACGAGCTATAAGGGGTCGTGGAGGTGCACCCGGCTTGGGTTCAGGCGTCAGGGCCGGTGTGCCCGCTCTATAGCAAACTGCGGAGAGAGCTCCGGTGAATCTAGAAGCGACAGTAATGTGTGTTCCACAAAGTCTTCCATCGGCTCTCCGATGCCACTCTCGGGGACCCCAATGATACAGAGGTTGTTACGCCTCGAGCGAGATTCCAAGTCCTCATTTCTCTTCTCCACCTCTAGGACGCGGTTGGACAGAGCCGTGACCTCCGAACGCAACGCCCCCAGGCTGTCTTCAGCAGAGCTCACCCTGACTTCAACCTCCAACACTCAACTGTCAGTCCTCTCAATGTGAGCCTTGATAGAGGAGATAGTGCCATTCATGTCGTCTAACTTCAAGTGGAGCATGGTAAAACCCTCACGGATAAAGTCCATCATGTTCTGAGATTCTGAGGTAGCAAGGGATGAAGTAGTGGCAGGGGTCTGCTCGGAGACCTCCTCAGCAGAACTGACCAGCAGAACTGACCAGCAGAACTGACCGGAGTCTTCGGGAACATGTTCATGGAGCTCTGTTTTTTTCCCAGTCCCTTTAGTCATTGTGACGGTGATGCGACGCAGGAGAGATGAGGGAGAGCCGATGGCACCCCTCGCCGCCACGGACAGGATCAACGAGGCGCAGCCCCCAGGGGATCCAGGCAGGTGGCATCGATGGCAAAGGTTGGCAGGATACAAACCAAGCAGCGCTGGGGAACCCGAAGTCAGGCTCCCTGAAAGGAGGAGGAGCGGGGCCAGGGCAGAGCTTCGAGTGTCAGAGTAACCGGCACGGGGCAGCGGGGCCGGATGATGTGGACTATAGGGGATCTCAGCCAGTGTAAGGGGCACCAGCCAGGGTAACCAGCAGGCAGTGGCCAGACCACCAGGGGCCTGGACCCCTCCAGGTGCAGACAAGAATCAGGTGCGGTCTGCGCCGTGCTGAGAGGGTGCAGGAGGATGTCGGTGCGATGACTCTGTAGGGGGTTGCAGGGAGCACCCTGTGTGGTGGATGAGCTGAGCCGGGGCAGGAGCCGGGCCACAGCAAGTCACTCGGCGGGAGCAAGCTAGTCTCAGGGTGTCCTCTATTGGGTGCGGGCAGTTGGTGACCCCCACGGAGCAGCGCAGCAAATTGTCCTTATCTCTGCTTCGAGACGGCCAGGGGTTAGCAGCCCTCAGTGGGGGTGTTAGAGGATCCCCATCCCCCACGTACCTTATGGCCAAGGGTCTGGCAACCCAGTCCATGTCGCCAGGGGAGCGCGGCACCCGGCGTCAGTTGGTGTGCCACAGCTCTACCCCAGGCGCTGAAGTCTCGTTGACGGGGGAGGGGTGGCAGCGAGGGGGACAGCAGGATGAAGGCCGATGTAGGAGTCGATGAGGCCCTGAGTAGGAGCCGCCCAGCACGGGTGCCGGTCCAGGACACAAGGGTCACAGCGGTTCCAGTTCTAATATCGGCGTTGTACGGCCTAAGCAACCGCGTGGTTCGCTCCCGGTCGTCGCCGCAGGTGTTCCACCGCTCCACGGGCCTCCACAGGGGTGGCGAGGTGTCTCGGTTCCGGGGGCCTGGACTGTCTGAATCTCCTTGAGTGCCGGATTTCGGCACGCAGATGCGCGGACGATGGGGGATGGTCGCGGCAGGTCCCGATCACAGGGTTCCCGGCGCCGTTTTCATTCGGCATTTGGACCAGATGGTCCCTTCTCCAGTAGCTCGCGAATCGCAGCAGCCTGGTACAATTTGTAGATCGTAGAGGCACAAGATCAGGATCGAGTGATCTGCCTGTCACAAGCTCACGTTTCAGGCGGCCATCTTGTTCGGCGCACAACAGCGCCCCCAAGAACAAGTTACTTACCTTATCTGGTAACGTTCTTTCAATGGGATGTTCCTCTGACGTATTCCAGATCGAACCCTCCCAGCCTGCCCCTCTACAGAATTTCTTATGCGATTACAGCTTAAGTTTCCGCAAGGCTTTCTGCAGTCATACTGGCAGGAGATTGGTGCCACACGTTCTGGGGCAAAAAACTACAACTGAGGCTATGGGTGCTCCGAGTCCTATATATAACATCCAGTGACGTCGACCCACGACAGAGGCCCTCGAGGGACAACGTATCGACATCGACACAGGACGCCTACGGCGAAAACATTTCCGAAGCAGCAGATCTGTGGTCATTACCTGTCATGGATGTGGAATACGTCGGAGGAACATCCCATCGAAAGAACGTTACCAGATAAGGTAAGTAACTTGTTCTTCTTGTAACAATGTGTATTCTATAGTGCCTATCAGCTCTGCAGCCTTGGGTTTCTCCTTGAAGCCTCTTGCTTACTATCAAAAGATGCAGACGTCCATTTTCTCAACATGGTTGCTTTACTCGTGTTCCATTTCCTACTTCAGCAAGCTTATATATATCTCATCTACCTTGCGTTTCTGCATATATACATCTACTACATCTCTCGCCAGTCACTTATCTTAGTGTATATGGTTTTCTTCATATATGCATGTGTTTACTTTGTCACTTGAGTCACATCTTCATTCTTTAGATATTCATATGTTGGTTTCAGTGCATCCTTGTATCCGCTCTTCTTCATGATATGATAGGATAGGTTATTTTATAACAGGCTTAATACCCAGAGGTTTCTAAGCACGCACCCGGGGATCGAACCTGTGTTGCTCCGTGGCGTCTTGCTTCCAAGACAAGGCACATTGCTGCAGTGCTATCCTCCAGATGTCACTTCACACCTGTCGGACTTAACTTATAGTTCCTCGACATCCAGTGGTGTCTGCAGGCTTATGTCTACTGCATCAGTCTGGGGGCTTATGTCTACCGCATCAGTTTGAGGGTATATTTAACATGGTTGTCTGAGTGCATAACGTCTCACATATCTTCGATGTGGTATTGGAATGATGCCAGGCGTCCTACAGTGTTTTCTTGCTGTTTTTCCAGGATGACGGAGGTGAGGTGGTGGGCTCTATAAATGACATGTACATCTGCCTCTCTACATTCTCCCCCACCCCTCTCTGGTAAAGTCCCCGACCACCTCCTCAATCTTCTAAACTTATTCTTCACACTGTGGTTTCTTCAGGATCCATATGTCGCCCCCCCTTCAGGTCACCTGCATTCTTTGTGTTGAACTAAACTCCAAATCAAATGGCACCACTCCCCAGTTGGGGAACCGAACACCCAACATCCCACATAGTTCCGATAATCCTGGGATAATATAACCTTGTTCCCGGGGGTGCTATAGGGCATTCTTCCAGGTGCTCACGGGTGGTGGTCTCAGTCTGTGTGTACTCATCAGTTACAGCATTCACATCGATCATTATCTTTATTGCACTCTTTATTGCACAGCTTGGTTTGCGGTCGTCTTGCATTGTCCTATGATTATTTTCAGGAGACGGAATTCTAGCAATATTAAACTAGAATCGCTATCTTTATCTTGAATGCATTCACCAGCCAGGTTGGAATCCATGAAAACCGGTATGAAAACCAATCTTCATCGTCTTCAATTTCATCTACTACGGGGACCATTTTCGTGTGCAGGGTCGATTATTTTTATTTATTGAGCATTTGTTTGGCGCCTATACATCAAAAAGTGTTTCCAGGCGCCAAAAGACAAGAGGGGGGGAATAGGGGAGAAAATAACAGTAACGGTCCTACTAGGCCTTATGATATTCGGATTGTGCAAGTGCAATAACAGGAAGAGGGAGAAGTGCAAGTGGGATGGGGACAAGGAGCTGGGCAAGTGCAAGGGAGCCCCAATAGGGCAAGTGCTCAGGCAAGGGGCTAGGGGTCAACTAATGCGAAGGAGGCGAGATGGACCAGACTCAGTAGGATAGTCAGGGAAGGGTCCCCGAGGGCAATTGCTGGTAAGGAGGGAGACTGGCAAGAGGGCCTCCCCCAGTAAAGCTCACGAGAGGGATACAGGCCATCCGACATAAAGGCAGGTGGAACTAGCAGGGGGTTTGTGAGAGAGGACGACAACAAGAAAAGGAAGGTCTTGAGAAGCACCCAGAATTTAAGGAGATCTGGCTCAAGACTGAGAGTGCCAGGAAGGCTGTTCCGGGGGGAGACTTCTGCCGAGGAAAGAGATCTACCCCCACCCCACTCTCTTCTTAGAGAAGCATCTGATTTGCAGAGTGTAAGAACTAGAAAACCGAGGAATTCTACCATGAATAGAGAGTTGATGTAGTGTGGTCCCGGGCCCTGCAAGCCGTGTGGATGATTCAGGGGGTCTTGAATTTGATCCTTGCAGCCACAGGGAGCTAGTGGAGAGATTTTAGGGCTGGAGAGATACAGTCCCTGGGCTTGAGGCCAAGGATAAGCCTCACGGTCCTAGTCTGGATTAGTTGAAGAGGGCTAAGGGAGGAAAGAGGCAGATTAAAGTAGAGGCTGTTGCAGTAGTCCAGTCTAGAATGAACCAGAGCTCTAGAGACATTGAGTTAATGTGGGAAGGCAAGGAAAGGGAGAATGCCCCTGAGGAGCTGAAGCTGAAAAAGATATTTCTTGACAAGGTTAGCGATGTGAGGTGAGAAGGAGATAGAGGAATTAAAGATGACACCCAGGTTATTTTCCTCACAAGAGGGCGAGAGGAGGGGGGCCTAAGGAGGGCTGACAGAGAATAGGGGGTGAAGGAGAGGGCAGGAGTCTCAGTGAGAAGGATCGCAGTCTTACTGGCATTAAGGAAGAGATCGTTAGAAGCACATCATGACTGAATGGCAGTCAGTCGGGAATGAGAGCGGAAGGAGAGGAGGAAGAAGAGGGAAGCTTAAAGGAGAACTGAGTGTCGTCAGCATAGCATTGAAAATGAGGACAGAAGGTGGGGGATCAGGTGGGCGTGAGAGGCAAGGTAAATGTTGAAGAGCCACAGCGAGAGGATAGAGCCCTGAGGGACGCTGCAGGTGGAGAGTGAGACAGAGAAGAGGAACGGGCCCAGTTGAACTTGAGAGGAACTAATCGAGAGGAAAGAGGTCAACTAATCCAGTGCCCGTTCAGTGATGCCTAAGGTTTCACAAAGCCGATTTATGAGGATGGAATGATTGACCGTGTCGAAGGCAGAGGATATATTGAAGAGGATGAGAACATAGGGAAAGTTGGAATCGAGGATTGATAGCAGGTTCTCACTGGTGTGCAGGAGAGCAGTTTCCATGCCTCTAGCTGCTCTGAAGCCAGACTGGTGGTCGTGAAGACCACTAACCGATTCAGTGTGATGAATTAGTTGGGAGATGACCAGCTTCTCCAAGATTTGCTCAAGAAAGGGATAGTGGAGATAAGGCGGTAGTTGGCCCAGCAGAAGCGTCCGCTGACAGGTATTTTAGGAGGTGTGCACAAGGGAGTGCTTGAGGGATGATGGAAAGGAGCCAGTGGCAAAGGAAGGTTACAGAACTCTGCCAAGGAGGGAGCGAGAGACAAAATGTTGTCCTTTCTATTTCTAGAAGAGCAGCAGAGCATCTGTTTGGATGAGACTTTCATAGAGCAGACTTGGTGACCTCATCCGGCGCCATAGGTGTGAAGGAGGAGCGGAAGGAGAGAGTGGCCAAGGGAGGCTTGGTATAGGGGGATCTTGGGAGAGGGGCAGAAGATCAAGAGGACAGGATGTCTAGAGTTTTGGTAGTGATGTCGGTGGCCAGGGCCGTGCAGAGATCCTGGGAGGGAAGAAGAGAAGTAGAGATAGAAGTAGGATTGGCAAGTTCCTTGTAGATAAGTTATTGCTTCTGTCCGTATTCCATTTTCTCCTTCATTGGCACGTATGTATTTACAGCAAGAATGCCTGATCTTTGCGCACGCACCTTTCCATTGCTGAATTAAGTCTAGGACATAACTGTTTTGGAGGGTCATGAGTCTGATGGCCCTCAATTCTTCTTTAATTGCATTAAATCGTTTTATCATGTTAATTGTTTGTAGCAGCTCCCACCCTGTGATTTGTAACCGCTTGGCGTTTGCTGCAGCTTGAATTCCTCGCATGGATATGGCTGTGAATATCACTGCCGTCCTACTGAACAATTTATGCTCATCTGGAATATTGTAATAAGCTTCTATTGATTTTGCCAAAAAGTAGTTCTCTCTCTTCTGCTGAGTGAGGTTGAGCGACCTCTTGTTCCTTTGATGTGCATCCATTTTCAAAAAATTGGTTATGTGGAGATCACTTTGGGGGATCATCAACGCAGGAACATGTATTAACACCATAGAACGTATTCCTCTCAAATTTATACGTATCTTCATATAAGCTCTGGATCCACAAGCCCGATAGTGGTCCTTCAGCACAGCAGTTCCTCCTTTCATTCCTGGCACATCAATTATGTATTTGCATCCTTTATTTTCTCCAACTTTGGTCTGACCACTGTTTCTGAAACAGTGTTGCATTCTTCATTGGCAATATGGATACAGGTCCTGCTTCATCTTCACCCCGATGTTAATAACTTTGTATACTTGGCCCATTCCTTTAAGGCATTCATCATTCTCCAATTTTACTAACTTCATTGATGCTGTCATTCCTTCTTCCCATCCTGTACTGGTGGCTACTTGTCCATATACCAATAGCTGAGGTCTCGACCAGCATACTGGCAGTCCTGGTGTTTCCCATGTATCTGCAGAATCCACTCTCTTCCGTTGAACTATCTTCATCTCTCCTCTATTCAGACCACTCAACGAGCACAGGATCATTTTGCTCTTACAACTTGGGTCTTTTATCATCTTTTGTGTTTTTATATATGCATCTTCATATGGAGATGTTCTTTTTGACATCCATCGTAGGGTTGCCCACTTCCCTTCAAATTGTCCTCTTGTCATGCATTCTGCTACATGGCTGAGAGACTTTGCATCGTGTGCTAAGGTGGGATTTCCCTGCCTAAAGAAACTAAGATAGTCTGTGTCTGTGAGTTCAACTGAAAAGTCAGTCTGTGTCCAAAACCTATCCTTGCCCTCACAACTAAGACAAAACAGTATGGAGTGATGTCAACCATAAACTAAACTGTCTTCCAAAAACAAAATTCTGAGCTATTTCCAGCTAGGGCTTAATCTTGAGCTTCCTTTCTATAAATGTCAACACGTTCATCACAATGTTCAAATTACCTTCTCTTGGACATAAAGTAGTAAAGTTCCACACCTTTCTAAATGTCGAGATGTCCTTCCCCAAGTTCATTGTAATTCCAGGGCAGTGGGTCTCCGGGTTCCCTTCCCCAAGTTCAATATCAAAAAGATGGCACAAAAGAAGTATCTTGAAGCCTGGTCTTTAAACTGGCTTTCAGCAATTCTTCACAGCTCCCGGTTCCCTTCCCCAAGTTTCATAGGCATCAATATTAGTTTTCCTCTCAACACAATAGCAGCAGGTTTCCTTATTTTGCATATAGGGCTTTCTCTGGTCTTGCTGTAGTTGTTACACCGTACGGTCCACCCATTACATGTCACGCAACAAGGAACCTTGAATTTGCTTTCAGCAGTTTATTATTCAACATACAAAAGTTCTCTTTGTGTAGTTCGATATTCAATAAACAAGTTGTTTCTTAAAGGCAGCTTCTTGCCGTTTCATTCGGTTCAATACTCGGTGTTAGCAATTTGCTTCTTTTTAGTTTGGTATTTCTTGGAGCTTTTGCTCATAGTTTGCCTTTCGCGTGGCTATCCGGCTTATAAAAAGGCTTTCTTTCTTTCCACAGATATCTTTTGATGCGCAACCCCTTTGTTACTTAGTAACATTTAGCCTTCGATTTTCATAATTGTTCATTTGCTTAACGTTGTTCAGAGATTAATGACGTGTATTTGTTCACATGTATTTAGTCAGTTACATTGTATCGCGCCTTTCACATGCCAGGTTTCCTATTAGTAACTCACTGGTTGTGTTCTTTGCTTCCCGCTGGAAATTAGCGAAGTGTCTTTTCCCTGCTGGGTCGGGCCTCACCATCTGCCCCTCAGACATTCCTGGGCTCCCTTCTCGGGCCAGGTGAACAAGCATGTCTCTAAACCAAAAAGGGTCAGCATGCCTTCCAGCTCCCTTCTCTGGACTTCTCCGGCTCTCTGGAGACACGGCTCCCTCGCCACGTTGCTTCTTTGTGCACTCTCGAGTCTCGTTCTCCACTGGGTCCTGGGTAACTCTGGTGTTTCAGCTGCTCTCCCATCTCGCTCGCTCGCCTTCCTTCCAGTGATTAATCCTTGTATGCTCTCCTGAGACTTTCATAGGTTGCAGGTGGGCATACTTGATTTCAGTTGCCTGACTTTGCCTGAACCTATTAGTGGGACATGGCTGTTCAGTATACTGGTGTGCCTCTTTAGTCATCTTCATTGTCCCAGTACCAAAGTGGTGAGAGTAAGTGGTGTTCATTACTCTCAGTGGGTTCTTCCTTGTCTGAGTACTGTTATGTACCCCAAGAGGGGAATACAGGGGAACTACTCTACAATGACCCCTAAAGGTCGGGGGAGGGGTTATGCTGGTTATCACAAGGACAAGGGGAATACTATGTTTTGTCCCAAAGTACCCCATCTCCAATCTTTCTCCTCCTCTTCCTAACATGTCTGGGATGATGATATATCCTGTCCTTCTCAGGAACAAGAGAACATGGTGAAAAATATCCCATAACCACCTCTGGTATAGGGGTTCCTTCCTGACAGTGTGGATTACTGCATCTTACCTAAGGGCGCCCCACTTCATTCCCCAAGGACCCTCGATTCAGGTGGTCCTCCCTCGCTTGTCCACCCCCAGGGGCAGGATCCAAAGCGGTGGCCTTTCCCTGTCCACCTGTATAGAGGATCCAAGGGGAGTAAATGTGAGAACGTCCTCAGGTGTCTCATACTTGCTATAAATGTTCTGGCTGTGCTCATTGCATAAGGGATGACAGAATATACATAGCAGCTCTCATCTGACGTTCCTCTCTCCACCTTACTCGTGTGTTGGTGCCATAAGTTATTTTTCAGATGGGCTGACTCCTCAAGATATGTGTTTATATCCTGGTAATCGTCTCCAACATCTCTCTTAAGACTGTCATTTCTTTGGGAAATATCAGGGAAAATGTCACTCTTGCTTTTATTAGGGATAGAAACGGATGTCTCATTGTTGGATAATCAATCTGTATTGCAAAACATAATTTGATGAAATGCTATGAGAATATGGAAGTAAAGACTACACATTGAATTGATTATTTGTATCGCGCTCATACACCAGTGTTTCAGAGCGCTACAAGGCAAGGGAGGGGAACAAGGAAGAACAAAACAATCTTACTAGGCCCAGTGACATTGAGAACACGCAAGTGCATGGAAGAGGGCAAGTGCATGGGGGGGAGATGTGGAAATGCTGAACGAAGCAATACAAACAAATAATAAATACAAAATACAAACCAGCAGTGGTAGTGCAGCCAGCAAGTGGCAAGTGCTAGGTTTAATGCAACTGACAGGGTGTGTCTGATAAGTGCAGAAAAGGGGGGGTGTAGGGTTATAGATATAGATACCAGTGCAAGGGATTGCCAGGAGGCTGTGCGGGTGGTGGCAGGGTGAGCAGGTACCTGGGCCTGAAAGTCAGAGGGTAACTAGGTGCACAATGCTGAGACAGAACAGATCAACAGGGGAAAGGAACAGCGAAGGCAGAAGCAAAGAGGAAGGTCTTGAGGTGCTTCTGGAACCGGAGATGGTTTTCCCCAAGTTTCAGAGTGGCAGGGAGACTGTTCCAGAGGAAGGCCCCAGCCAAAGACCGAGATCTACCACCAGCTTGTTTCTTTGAAAAACGACTGACCCTGAGGGAGTTAGAGGTGGAAGAGTGAAGAGCTCAGGAAGGAAGTTATTTACTGAGGGACAGCTGAAGGTAATTTGTCCCCAGGCCCCAGAAAGCCTTGTGGACAATGCAAAGGGTCTTGACTTTAATCCTTGCAGCCAGTGGAGAAATTTCAGGACCTGAGGTGAAGGACAAGTCTCACAGTCCTATTCTGGATAAGTTTCAAAGGCAGAGAGTAGAAGCAGGTAGATTTAGAAGGAGGCTGTTGCAATAGTCCAACCTAGAGAGAACCATGGCTCGAGAGACACGAGCTTCTGGGCGAAAGAGAGGAAAAGCATAGTACCTCTGAGGAATTGCAGTAGGAAGTTCGACTTTTTAGAGAATTCAGAGATGTGGGCAGAGAAGGAAAGCGTGGAGACAAAGATGACCCAGAAGTTCTTAGCCTCGCAGGTAGTGGTAGGAGGAGGGCCAACGGAGGCCGGCCAGAGAGTGACAGGAAAGGAGGGTGAAGGTGTGCAGATGAGGAGGATCTCCGCCTTGCTGGCGTTCATGCAGAGATCGTTGGCAGCACACCAATCCTGAATGGCAGATAGGCAATCGGAGATGAGAGAAGGCGAAGAGGTGGTTGAGGGAAGCCTGAAAATGAATTGAGTGTCATCAGCATTGCACTAAAAATTGGATCAGAAAATGGCAGTGCGTGGGCGAGAGTTACCAGGTATTGGTTGAAAAGCCAGGATGAGTGGTTATACCCCTGGGGAACACCGCAGGTAGAAAGGGAGATAGATGAAATGAAGGACCCAAGTTGGACCTGGGAGGGTCGATCAAAGAGGAACGAGGTCAGCTAGGCCAGAGCCTGATAGGTTATAGCCCTTTTGTCTCAGAGACGGTTGAGCAGGATAGTATGGTTTGACCTTGTTTGTACTTCTTCCTGCCAGACTTGGTGAGAAGGGAAGGATAGTCGATGGAGAAGCAGTTGGAAAAGATAAGAGAAACGGGAAACGCCGTGGGAGTGGTAGTGAGAAAATGAGGGAAAAGCAGGGGGTTGTGGGTGGGGGAAGGCTGGTAAGATTGGAACAAATAACGGTGAAGTCTCTGAGCCAGCAAGTTACAGAGAAGCAACAATTACAAGCAAAGTGCAGAGCAAGTTAGCAGAATATCGCAAGATTTGACTTTTAAACTAAAAAGCAAAAACCGCAGGATTTGACTTTTAAACCAAAAAAGCAAAAACAGCAAGATGTGAATTTACAAATGGAGTCAGATGCTAGCAAAGGGTCTAAAAACACAATGCAATTCAGAATGTAAACATGGGGGAAAAACAAGCAGAGAAGGGGCAGTGAAAGTCAAAAGGAGGTAGGAGGGAACTAACCCATAGCTAAGGAGATGAGAATGTCAAGGTAGTCTGGATCTCTTAGAAGAGTGAGGTGGCAACATCATCGTAATTTAGGCTCTAGGGTGCAGAAAGGACCCCAGGTGACATTCTGGTAGCAGACAGGGAGCAGACTGGGGCCTTAGATGTGGGCCTTTGGTGAGGGGGCCGTCCCCAGTTGGTCCAAATCAAGAACCCAGTGGCCAATCAGACGACACAGGAATGCTACAACGGCAAACTGGCCAACAAAGAAAGGCCAGCGTCCATCATTGAGTGCCTGGAGGTGGCCAGCAATGTGGAAGCAATGCACATATGCTGCATGAAGAGGGCACAAGAAGGGAATGCCCAGCAGCACAAAGTTGAGCGCAGTGATCATAATTTTGCAGGCAAAATAAAATGCAATTCACTTTTTTTTTTTTTGGTCATCTTCTTTTTCTTTCAGCGTTTGCCAGAATGGTCAATAGGCACTGCAAAAAAGCTTTAAGTGGCCTTCCTACCTCTGGAAGGGGTTGCAAGCAAAGCCTCTGGGCGTGCTACACAGATAAGTAGGTGGGGGATGATGATCCTTGCACTCAGGCGCAGGCAAACCATAGGTACAAGAAATATTACAAAATTGATGTGACGAACTGCATTTTGTGCATTCAGCAACCTTCTCGCTAGCAATGTGTCTCTTACAAAATGGAAGATTCCTTTCTCTTTTGTCAACATTTATTTCTTGTTACTCTTTATAATAATCACACCTTTTTTTATAACAGAAATTGTAACAATATTGCAATGTTGATCCTGCGAAGGATGGGAGCTGTTTTAGGATTTCCAAAAAAGGTGACAATATCAACGTTTCATCTCACTAGAGCCAGATAGGATCGAAGTATACATGTAAAAATAGCATACAGAAATGTGTGCTACATTATAGGCACCATAAAGTGTTGTGGTCTCTTCTTTTTTTCAAAACATTGTCTCTTTTAACCTAACAGGAATAATTCTGTGAGCACTGAAAAGTGTGTTTGTTTCTATTTGAATTTGGGAATGATCAACAGTTAAAATGGTTTTTATTTCATCTGTTCTTGTTGGCTCTTGGTAGCCGTTCTGGTCTTCATACGCAGAACTTTTTCTCTTGCTTCACTGTCACCGGTTGCCGGAGGGGGTAGGTGTCGCTCCTTTTTGTAAGCTTTAAGTTATTCAGGTGCAGCCAGGCTTGTCTTCCTTGGAGCTTTACGACTGTAGGAGTGACCTCCTCTGCCAGGTACGGTCCATCGAAGCAGGGCTTATTCCAAGTGCAGACAACATTTTTAATAAGCACTTGATCTCTAGGATACCAACTAGGTGGCTTCAAAAGTTCTGTAGGGTTGATCGTTTGGCTATCTTCAATCTTCTTCGACCCTTCCCTCTGATTTTTGATCTGTTGGGAAATAAAAGAAACACTAGCAGTCATATTTATCAAATAATCATGCATCTCATCCCCTAATGTTTTTGCTACCTTATGGGCACCAGTTTTTATTTGAGTGGGAGGATCAAGGGGTACTGTAATGCAGCGTCCACTCATCAACTCATGAGGAGTCAGATGGTGATCTGAGCCAGGCTGGCTTCTCAATGCAAATAAGGCAAGGGGTAGGCAATATAGCCCTCCCTTTTTCAAAGTTATCTTTATCTTTGCTATTCTTTCAGTCTGTTTAAACACTGGCAAACACCATTTGCCTGTGGGTGATAAACAGATGAAAACATATGTTTTATACCTAAAAGAAGTTATCTGTTCGAACATCTCATTTACACAATGCGGCCCATTATCAGATCATAGGGCTTCACATACAAACTTGGCAGCACATGTGGCATTGGGCTGCATGCATGGACCTGCCCCAATCCATCGGGAAAAGGGACATACTACCACTAACTTATATCTATAGCCATTGTATGATGCTGAAAGGGACCATTGGTACGGGTTATTGCCTATCTCACTGTTCGCAAGGTGTGCCCTGCTGTGAATTTATGACAGACAATACAGTTCACAAATTGCATCATGTTCTTACTAATTTGGCAAAAACCAGTTTTCTGTGATCATGACAGCAAGACTCTCTCTGGTAATATGCACAGGATAGTGAAACTGATCCAGTGCAACTTTCAATAATGCTAGAGGCATAACTGGCTTTCCAGTACTATCTTGTCTCCATATAGCCTCAGTGGGGGATAAAGAACACCCCTTCTTTTTCTTCTTGTGGGGCTCAACCCTGAAGTTCAATTAACTATACAATGGATAGCATACTAAAGCCTTCTTTCATCATCATGCTGAAATTTGCATTACATTTTCTACTACAAAATCAGAAATTTTTAAAATATGCTGATCTTTTTTGCTTCAACATCTGCGGCTTAGTTTCCGCAAGAAATCATGTCTGCCCTCTTAGTATGGACTGTGCACTTCACCATGGCAATAGTCACTGGGAGCTTTTGTACCTTAATACATCTATCCAATAGTGACACATGAGGCACTGTTGTGCCGTCTCCACAGAGGAAGCCCCTTCTCTTCTAGCATGACTATCCTGCGTGTACAGTAGTCAAATAGGTGGAGTCAGAGTACACTGTCAATTTCTCATCCTCATATCACTCGTGTAGCGATAAGCGCCACTAATACTACAGCTTGCGCTAAACAATGTGAAGGCAGTCTTGCACTTTCTTGCACTTCAAATTCATCATTATGTTTTAACCTCACTCCTGCAAATCCTGTATGTCTTTCTCCTGTTTGATTAATTTTCAAAGAACCATCAATGTATAGAACTTACCCCCCTAGAGCATTTTCTCTAACATGGGGAATATCGTCATAAAAGTCAATATACGTTGTGCAATCATTTACATAGTCCTCCTCCGCTACTGGTTCTGCTATGAATGTTGCTGGATTCACTACTCTTCATCTAACAATTGTAATCGCTGTGTTAGAAATAATCACCTCATATCCCAACGCTTTTTGTGTAGTCAACATGCTTTTAGGTTTTTCCAAAATAGCCAATAAAGAATGCTCGGCGAATGTCATTGATCACCCCATTGTAACACCTGTGGCCTTCTAAATTGAGAAAGTAGCAGCAGCTAAAGCTTGTTCACAGGGTAATGCCCTCTCATTACTGGGTCTAAAATACCACTGTAATAAGCTAAGGGTTTGTTTATATCCTGATGTCTTCTACGTAAGAACTGCTGTCATCACCACTCTATTTGAATGTGAGAATAAATAAAGGTTTTCTTTATAGTCTGGACTCCCTAACACAGGGGCTATACAAATCGCCCTTTTTAACTCTTCAAATCCTTCTGTCATCTCATCTGTGCATATTATCTCGCCTTTACTTGTCTGCGCGCGCTTCTTGGAGTCCTTTTAAAAGTGGTCTAATATATGTACTGTAATCAAAAACCCAGGCCCTACAATAATTGCATAGGCCTAGACATTGCTGCATTTCCCTGACTATCTCAGGTCTTAGTTTTCATGATTGCTTCTGCTCTTTCAGGCATCACCTTGCCCTCTTTGTATCCTTTTCCTGCTAGTATTGTCATTAACCAAACTGAATTTTCTCTGCATCTTTGCCCTGTCTCAAGGTGCACTAATATGTCATCTACATACTGAATTATTGTGCTCTGAAGTTGTATGTTAACTAGGTCCATCTGAAGGACTCTATTACAGATGGATGGGGACTCGCAATATCCCTGTTGTAATCTTGTATGTTTCCATTGCTGGTTTCTATACGAACGTGAGGTCAAGTTTTGAGCCCTCTTGAAGGGGAATTGAAAAGAAGGCTTTCTATAAATCTATTACTGTAAAATATTTGGCTTTAGCTGGAATGTTAAATAATATCGTAGCTGGATACAGAAACTCTGTTTCGACAATATTGTTTAGGGGGTATAGATCCTGAACAAATCTTCACCCCCCCCCCCCCCGTTGATTTCTTCAGTGGGTACACAGCTGTCTTAAATGGGGATTCCGATGATATCAATATCCCCTGCTGTATTATTAAGCGTAAATGGTTTCAAATATACCTTCATCTGCTTCTCTGGACATGAGGTACTCTTTTGGTCGTGGTAAAATGTCTCCTTGCTTAAGCTTTATTTTAACTGCCCCTGCTCCGCTCAATAGCCCCAGGTCATATGGAACTTTGGTCCATAAAATACTTGATATCTTCTCTAGACCTGTCAGAAAATAATTGTGGATTCTTTTTCAACAGTGCCATTCTCTATGGTATTTCCCTATTCTCAATTTTCATCCAATAAGTAAGGATTATGAAAAATACAAATTCATCGTCTGAATTCTAATCTCTGAACAACTCCTTGTCTCTCAAGTCTGTTAGTCTATAGCCTTCTTCAAGCGTGATTACTGTTCACCATGCTCTTCCTTCGTCATCTGTCCAATTAATAATCGCCCTTTCCTCTCTTACTATTGCTGCCTCTAGTTTTATGGGAATAACCCATCCTTCCTCATCATCCATAGGTTCTTCTGGTTTAAGCTAAAATTTGTCAGGTATCCTCAGTCATTTAACTATCAATCCAGGAAGCCATGTCAACAAAATATTTACTCCGTACAAAAATACTTCTGGGACTAAAGGAACTCCTCGCAATGCCATTTGGGCCTGTAAATGCTAATATACATTCGAATGGATTGTGCCCTCCAACGCATTCCACATCTTTGACATGTAATGTCCACAGTGTGCACTTCAGAAACTATTTCGGCAGAGGGCGTCCTGCTTCGATGGCGTCTGGTCCATGTCCCTCAAGAGCCTCCGTCGAGGACGACGTCACAGGATTTACATTCATGTAATGTATCCCTGGAGTGCAACATATTATCCCCTTGTCAGAAAAGATATCGGCCTATTACGTTTTGTCATTAAGTCACGTCCTAATATATTTACTGTTGTCTTCCGGGAATACAATAGTGGCATAGACACGTCATGTTCTCCTTTTTTAATTGGTAATTCATCAATTAAAGGAACCAGACTCGTAGCCCTAGAGACGCCCTGCGCATTCATGGCGATCCCAGACATTTGATACTTTCCCTCTTGAACACACAAACGAGTCGCTCCCTATTATATGGGTAACGAAAATGTTGTGCCTCCCATTGTTACCCTGACCCTCGGTTCCTTTTGGGCGTCTGGTGTCACGGATAGTACTGAACACATCTGGTCACTCTGTGGGCTTTCCTATTGTGGATATAAATTCATCCCTGTACCCATAAAAGGATTCCCTCCCACTAATGTCACAATCCCTATTCTGGGTGTAGGTGTTTGTGGGGCTACCGTATTCGTCTTCCATTGTGGCATTGTCGCCTGCTGCATCGGATTGTACTGCTGTCTGTACTTGTGTTTGCATAGGCGCTTGCTGTGGTTTGCCCTTGTGGAGACTGTGTTTGCAGCGGAATCTGCTGCGTTTGCGATGCACCCATCGGATACAGCGTGTGATCTTGTGCACAATACTCTGGTCCTTCTATATTATATGGTGGAACGTAGCCCGCCCCCCCTCTTGGAGTCTGCCAATTCTACGACATGCCACCTCTACTTCTACACATGCAGGCAATATGTCCCATCCTCCCACAATTCCAGCACTGTTGTGGCTGTCCTCCATTAAATCCTCCTCCCCCTTGGGGATTTTTTAATCCGCTCCTCGTCCTCTAGGTCTATTGCCTCTAACACGTGGACACAAATTGTAACCGCCCTGATGTGTGGGGTACCCTTCATTGATTGACTGTGTAGGCAGTAACTCTTGTGTAACCACTCCTTCGCTGCTCGTCAGTACTGCTGCTCCTATGGCAAATGTCGACACCTTTTTCTGAACTAACTGCTTCTTTAAGCTTCCTATTCTCAGCTTTTTTCTTATTCTTCTCTTGTAACAATTGACAATGTTGTATGATGGTAAACTGTATTTCTGGCCATGGCTTCGCTTCCATACCTACCTGTTTTATCATCTGCCTTTGCACTGGGTCAGGCAGTCCTTGACATAAAATGATAAAATATTGCCAAAGTCTTATCCCACAGTTCTCTAGTCTCAAGACGCCAATGTTCTTCAATCTCCTGAATTAAAGCAACAGGATCTTCGTTCTCACCCATTTTTCATGTCATAATCGCGCTCATATATGACATATTAGGATATTGTACTCTAAGTGCTTTCCATATGTCTGCTCTGCAATTATCAAATGACGCTTTGTCAAGCGTCGTGTTTTGTGCTGCCACACTCGCATATCCCGCTTTTCTCCAAATGTCTGCTCTCCCCTAGAATAGCTGCTAGTAGGCCTTTTATGTCAGCCACTGCTAATGTCATTCCCGCTGCCATTCTTTGTAACTCATAAATCCATGTTCTTGCTCCTGCAGTCAAACTAGGTAATTGACATTTTAAATGTTCTTTATCTGAGGTCACAGTATATATATTGTGGCGGTCCTCTCCCTTTCTCAAATAACGGGAATTGTGTAAATCCTGTTCTACAAACGTATCCACCCATGCTTCTAGTCTTCCAGGTGGGGCTAGTTTTGCCTGCTCGTCTTCGTCCTGGCAATTACCTTAATCTACTTACATAAGGCAGGGACATGTCCCCTATGCTATGCAATCATCCTTCTGGTCGTTCGAGATAGGATATAGGTTCTGATGTTTTTCCTTCTGGCTCTCCCAAGTTTGACCACTTTATCCCTTTTTCTGTGTTTGGGTCTATCGAAGAGCTAAATGCGCCCTCTCCACGTGCGCTTTTTCTTTTTTCCCTTTCATTGTCTGACATCATTATACCCCAATTGGTATGGCTGTTATCCCTTTTATTCGCCATCAAGATCTAATCTACTTAAGGACAGCATTCTATGCTTGTCTATCATTACGACATCAGATCTACTTATTTCTCTCAGTGGAGATCCTTCGATGTTCCCTCTGGTCTCGTGACCATCTTATTCTCTCATCTGCCTGTATAATTCCCCAATCCTTTTCCCTATGCCTTCTGCCTCATGCTCATCAGCCCATGTCGGTACTCTATGTATCTCGTGCAGCTCCGTAGGAGCCACTTGTGACCATCTCTCTTCCTTCCATCGTTCTCGTTCTTCAACTGGTATTTGACATCTATTAACAATGTAATCTATCTCGTCCTCCCTTCATTCTCTACTCCACATTTACTTTTGTTCTTCCTCTTCCTGTCTTCTGATCTCCCTCTTCTCGCCTTCTCTGCAACCTTCTGTCTTTCAATCTTTGTGCTTCTATTTCCTCATGTTTCTTCTCCCCATCTTTTCTCTTTTCTGTTCTTCATACCTTTTTTTCTTCCTTTCACTTCCCTTTTCCTTCTCACCTTTGTATGCCCTTTCTCGTTTTTCTTTGTTCACTTCTTTCTTTAACATTGATACTTTCCATCTAATTTAATAAAACTGTCCTCCCATCCACTCATTCTCTACAATCGTTTATCCGATGGCTCTATCCTTTTCTCCTTTGTCTCTTGGTCGCTTCTTCAATCTCTTTTAATCTGCCCCTTCTTTCACTGCGCTTTTCATGTTCCTTACATATAGATATATATTTGCGTTCTTTAATCTTGATTTCTTCTGTACTGTCTTCACTACTATAAGCAGCGGGTGCATATGTCGGATTACTATACCCCGCTGCTCCTTTGAACTCCTTTAGAGGATAAAATCCCTGTTTGTCATCAGTCGTGCTATTATTTGCAGGAGGAGAAAAAGGACCTGAGGGCTTTGTGCTCTCCCCCTCCTGCTGATAAGCATCCACTCCGTCTTGAGCGTGGCTTCTTTCTCACTCGATACATTTTCCATAGCTCTAAAATAGCTAACCTTTTTGTAACTTTTTCCCTGAGTATGCAGCATGCAAGTATATTGTCCTGGGTTGCAATACTTTCCTTGATAACAAACCTCCTTGGGGCCAAGGCATGAACATTTTCTCAGCTGTGCCTTTTACCCATTCAGCATGATAGTTCTTAATCTTGGGTGTGTACCTCGTTAATGTTTTGCACATATGTAAAAGGGGAGTGTCCCCCATAATGACACGTTAACAGATCTTTTATTCTGCTACTACTTTAATCAATTAGTATTATATAAACTTTTTTTTTTCGTCTTTTCACAATACTTCATATACCACAACAAACGATTGGAGCAAGCACCATTCCTCAAAGAATATTCTTCAAAGACCTTTTCAAGCACACACAACAATATTCCCTTTGTTACAGTTCTATTGATTCTCATTATCCTGTTGTTTTAATATTGACATTCTAAGAATCTTATTTTGCTATATTATTTTCGTAGCTGTTTCCCTCCTATTGTTGACGTCAATCGCTTGTTTTTAGTGTTTGATAATCAGCCAAATTATTACTATCGGTCTATGGTTCCAATCTACAACCTATATTATCACAACTAATAAAATAGCACATGTTTTTTAAACAAATCAATTTCTTAAACTATTTTCATAACCCCAAACAAATGTGCACAACTATTTCTACAATAGTCTTTTATTTTTACCTGCCTAGCAAAAAGTATCTCATGTCCATTTTACTCAATTTTGGAGTGTAAAACACATCCTTCATCGGTCTTGCCCTAGGAATATCTTATCTTAATACCCCGTTCCAGAGTGTGATGTGGTTTCTTCTCTCTTCTTTCTTCTTTAGAATAGGTATCGAGGTATCTCTTCTTAAATCAATCCCGTTAAGTTTCCCCACTATATATATATATATATATATATTTCTGAGGCTTGTGGAATCTGCTTAGATCACATGCTGTGCATAGGCCGACATCTAGTGGAAGCTGCAGAGTATTAGTTTGTTTTTCGAAACTCGAAAATGGGCGTCGACACAGGGCATGCTAGTAATACTATCTCTAGTGTGACGTCCACTGTACCCAAGATCCTTCACGCGTCTAGGATCCTCAGATTGTTTTTTTCTGCCATACTGGTCGGAAGCATTTTGCGGAGTCCCCTGGCCTTAGCCATACTTTTGCTAAAAATGTAAAAGATTAATCTATTGACACCCCACCCCACCCCAATGTCGAACTTCGACACTCGACGCCGGCTGGAGAAGAAATCGACCGTCGGCTGCTGCACGACGGATTTGGGCCTCGGAAGGCCGCTGGCCTCGGCCCTGCAAGTAGGGAGAGTGGGGGGTGGTACATACTCTACACTCTTGGTATATAGGTACACCTTATACATTTCCTACACTTAACTGCCTGCTGTCTCAAGATGCGTATGGAGGGTACCCCTTTTCAATTCTGCCCCAAGTGCAATCGCAAATACCCTTGGGTTGACAGGCACGCCACGTGCAATCTCTGCTTGCCGAGGGACTACCCCGAAGCGAACTGCAGAGCGTGTAGTAGGTTTAAACCTAAGACACTTAAGGACCGTTCGAGGAAGTGTTGGGCCCACCACGCCAGGCAGGCGGCCATGGCAGCGGAGGGCGCCTTCAACGATGGCAATGACGCCGTACTTTCGGACGGCGAGGGCATTACAGCGTCGAAAGACAGCCGAGTGCAGGTCCCCGACCTCGGAAGGTCATCCGGCACGTCGGCTATGGGGAAGACCCCCGGCAACACAAGCGCTTCACATACTACACACACTAAACACACTAAGTCCAACCGAGACTCGACGACGTCGAGTTTTCGGAAAGAGGCACAAGCAGAACGGTCCGATTCGGTGTCCTCTGGGCGCTCTCGATCAAGATCGCCGCATGACTCCAGGCAATCATCCGCTCTTGCCAAGAGTGCCTCGATCCCTAGGCTAACAGTTCGATCGTCGGAAGACGAAGACGACTTCCACCCCCAGGCCGCGCTCCAGGAGTCGGAGCCTGCAGTTAAAACCAGCGAGGCCCCACGCTCGAAGGACAGGGACACCCCCCCCCCCCCCGATCCTCGATGCCAGGCGTCGAAAAACTCCGGAGCCACTAAAGGACAGGGAAAACATTTTTCCACGCACGGGGAGGGGGAAAAA
This sequence comes from Ambystoma mexicanum, assembly GCF_040938575.1. Classification (NCBI taxonomy): domain Eukaryota; kingdom Metazoa; phylum Chordata; class Amphibia; order Caudata; family Ambystomatidae; genus Ambystoma; species Ambystoma mexicanum. The sequence goes on along the minus strand of NC_090936.1, from coordinate 491,748,464 downwards.
CAGCAGAAGAAACTACCTGTACATTCTTCCACACCTGTGAAACACTCCACTCCCCCTAAACAGACAGACAAAACCAGGTCTGCTGATAGGTCTACAACCAGCAAAGCTCCTCAAGATAAATCCCATTTACTTGCTGAGAGGGTCATTCCCAGTTCCAAAAAATGGTCCAGTGAAGACATAGATAGGGTCATGTCAAGAATGTCTTCTTTGGCTGATTTTTATGATAAAAATCCAGAACATTTCCTCTTGTATGATCCACATGGGGCCACACCCTCAGGCTCTACTGATCCTATCCCCCCGAGTAAAAAGCCCCGGTTTGAAACTCCGATGAGGTCAGAACCCTTCTAGGTACAGCCGTACGCATGACCATACTCACGGTATCAAGGAGAGGATTCCTTTGGTGAGGAGCAAGAATTTGGTGTGATAGAAGAGCAAACCGGGACGGGCTACTATGGGGATGATGAGGACCAGGAAGAAGAAGAGGAGGACCCTGAAACATACAGAGTAGATTCCCCGGTAGAGAACGAAGCCCCGGTTACCGACTCCCCGGTCGATAACCAACCCCTCCTAAATGAGGTTCTCGCTCGCGCAGCAGAACATTTCCACATTGACACCCACGGTGTCCAGGAGGAAAGGGACTTCGCAGAAGAGTTAGTGGGAGAAAGGAGGCCTGTTGCCCAGACCATCCCTATCCTTAAGTCCATTCAGCGGAGAATAGATCCGTCCCTGGTGAACCCGAACCTCACCAGAGCAGTCAATCCCAGGGTTGAAAAACTTTTCAGGGCGGCCCAGTCTGACCCTCTCTATATAAGAGGACATCTGAAGCCAGACTCCCTAGTTGTCACCAACACTCGTATGAGGGCTGGAACACCCTTGTCATCGTCCGAAGCTCCTCCCAACAAGGAGAGCAAAAAAACTATACAGTTTCGGCAGAAAAGTAGCCTCAACGTCCGCCTATCAAGCAAGGATTGCTAACTCCACCACCCTGTTGGCCAGCTACAACTGCCATCAGTGGGAAGAAGTCGCGGCACTCATAGCCTCTGCTCCTGAACCTTTAAAGGGCCAGTTAGCTCGGGTTTCCGCAGAGGGTAGAGCCGTGTCCGGTTGCATTTTGAAAGATACCTTCGACGCTGCGGACAACGCAGGCAGAATGATAGCGGAGGGCACTGTTATCAAAAGACATGCGTGGTTACGGCAGTCTGGTTTTAAGGCAGAAACCCAGGCATCATTGTTGGACAAACCGGTAGAAACCGATCTGTTGTTTGGTAAGGCGGTCGAAGACGCACTGAAAAATGCCAAGGACGAATACAAAACACTCAAGTCCCTTGGTCAGTTAACCAATAAACCCCCTAACCAGAGAGGGAATAGTAATTTTCGTCGCCCACGCGGTAAAAATTCCCAGAGAGGATCTAACTATTCCCAGGGGCAGGGTACACAGTGGAACAACAACCAACAGTCTACCCAGGGTTACGGCAGGGGTAATAGGAGAGGTTGTGGTAAAGGCAGAGAGACAGCCCCAGCAAAGGAGGCGACACGCCTCCACCAAAGCAGTGACGCTCAGTTCAGGGTCCCTTCTCACGCAACCCCAGTAGGGGGACGGATTTCCAACTTCACCCAGGCTTGGGAAGGGATCACATCAGACAGATGGGTGCTGTCAACAGTATCCACAGGATATTGTATAGAGCTACTGCAGCGTCCCCGGAACCATCCTCCACGACAAAGAGTACACTCCTTAGAACATCAGAAGATTCTCCTCGAGGAGATCGCCATTCTGCTAGAAAAGGATGCGATAGAACTCGTCCCTGGACACCAGGTAAACAACGGTATTTATTCAACTTACTTCCTTGTGCCAAAGAAAGATTTGACAATGCACCCAGTATTGGACTTACGGCCTGCCAACAAGTATGTCAAGCCCCAAAAATTTTGTATGACCACGCTACAAGAGGTAATCCCCCTCCTAAAAAAGGGGGATTACATGGCAACCTTGGATATGAAAGATGCTTATTTTCATATTTCCATGTTCCCAGCGCACAGAAAGTACTTGCGCTTCAAGGTGGACAGTCGACACTACCAATTCAAGGTACTGCCCTTCGGGATAGCTTCAGCACCAAGGGTATTCACCAAGGTACTGGCGGTGGCAGCTGCACACCTACCAGGGAGACAATCCCAGTGTACCCTTATCTGGACGACTGGCTCATAACGGGGGAAACCCCAGGAATTTGCAGGACAAACATTCAAAGGACTATCGACCTCCTACACGAGATAGGCTTCTCAATCAACGAGAAAAAGTCAAGCCTGGTGCCAAGCACCTCAAAAAAATTCCTAGGAGCAATCCTAGATACCCAAGAGGGGTTGACCTTTCCTTCAGAAGAAAGAATTCAGAATATTCTACTGCAAATTCCGCATTCTCAGTCCGGTCAACAAATAACGGTACGCAAAGCAATGCGTTTACTGGGCATGATGGCATCATGTATTTACCTGGTCCGCCACGCGCGCCTGCGCATGCGTCCCATGCAGGAATGGTTGGCGAAACAGTGGTCTCAGGCAAGTGGTCAGTGGGACGATCTAGTGGTCGTTTTGCCAACACTGGTACAAAGCCTTCACTGGTGGACAAGAGAGAATCTCGCACAGGGGAAACCCTTTTACGATCCCGAAGTACAGGCAGTAGTCACTACAGATGCATGTCTGACGGGGTGGGGAGCTCACCATCTCCACCACACAGCTCAGGGTCTCTGGTCTCACTCAGTGGCCAAGAACCACATCAACCTGCTAGAGCTTCTGGCAGTATTCAGAGCGCTTCAGGCGTTCGAGCCCCACCTACTAAACCTGTCAGTGCAAATCCGGACGGACAGGACAACAGCCATGTTCTACCTGAACAAGCAAGGAGGGACTTGCTCGCCAAATCTTTCCAGGCTTGCCCAGAAAATCTGGATATGGGCACTCAGACGGAACATCTTCCTGTCATCACAACATGTTCCAGGGGAGCTCAATTCCCTAGCGGATGCTCTGAGCAGAGACTCCCTCCCAGAGGAACACGAATGGGTTCTACACAGAGAGGTCGTAGAAGATATCTTCTCTCAGTGGGGTTTCCCCACTATAGACTTATGCGCCACAAGCGAAAACAGACAATGCCCAGGATTTGCATCCAGGTTCCCCCAACCAGACTCCCAGGGGAAAGCCCTGTGGATGAACTGGTCAGGGATGTTTGCGTACGCTTTTCCACCAACTCCTCATCAGGAAAGTGGTGAACAAGATGAACAGGGAATCGATGACGCTCGTCCTAGTTGCTCCCATGTGGGCAAGACAACCGTGGTTCCCACACCTACGCAGGATGGCGGTGTGCGAGCCCATCAAACTTCCAGCCTGGTACAACCTACTGTCCCAGCACCAAGGTCAAACAGTGCACCAGCAACCCAACTCAATTAACCTGGCAGCATGGCTCCTGAGGTCATAGAGTTTGGACATCTCAATTTGCCACAGAGGTGTATGGACATCCTAAAGGAATCTAGGAAACCAAACACAAGGCTCTGTTACTTTGACAAGTGGAAGAGGTTCGTTATCTGGTGCCAGAGTAGACAAATCAGCCCGGTTGATTGCACTCCTTCCACAATCGTTACATACATGCTCCACCTGCTAGATGCAGGATTGGTTTTTAACTCACTGAAAGTACACCTGGCAGCCCTGTCGGCTTACACCACTTCCCATAGCAAGGTTTTGTGGTGGAAAGTACCAGTAGTTAAAGCCTTCATGGAAGGAGTAAAGAGACTTCACCCTCCTATTTCAAACCCACCATCAGGGTGGGACCTTAATGTGGTGCTAGCCAAGCTCATGGGCCCCCCTTTCGAACCCATGCATAAAAGCAGTCTCAAACACCTGACTTATAAAACGGCCTTCTTAGTAGCTATTACTTCTATAAGAAGGGTCAGTGAAATTCAGGCTCTCAGTGCAGGATCCCTTCTTTACTGTCCATAGAGACAAACTGGTTTTACGCACACACCCTAGGTTCTCACCTAAATTTATATCAAAATTCCATGTAAACCAGTCCATCGAGCTTCCGGCTTTCTTCCAGGACCCGCAAAGCTCGGCTGAGGTGAAACTACACAACCTAGATGTGCGTAGGGCGGTCCAATACTACGTAAATAAAACCAGACCGCTACGAAAAACAGATCAACTGTTTGTCTCCACTCTACAGGCAGAGAGGGGGATCGCGTCTCTAAAGGTGCCATCTCGAAGTGGATTATTAACTGTATCCAGCTGTGTTACTCACTCTCTGAAAGAACTCTGCCTTTCACGCCAAGAGCCCACTCTACTAAAGGCATTGGGCCACTCTGGCTTTCATTGCAAATGTACCCCTTGACACCATTTGCAAAGCAGCTACTTGGAGCTCTATTCACACTTTTACTCAGCATTACTGCATTGACACCCATTCCAAGGCAGATATACAAGTGGGACAAGCGGTTCTAAGACATTTATTTGCTCATGACCCTTCTCACATCCCACCTCCTTCTTCAGGTACTGCTCGCTAATCTATGCACAGCATGTGATCTAAGCATATTCCACAAGCCTCAGAAGGGATACATTACTCACCGTAATCGTATTTCTGATGCTTGTATCTGCTTAGATTCACATGCAACCCACCCTTCCTCCTCTCTGAGAGAAGGCACATGATTGCTTGTAGTCTTACCTTTTCTGTCTATCTGCTTGTATTATCTGTACTCGCGCTACTCCTCATGCTGCCTCATGTCAGAAAAAATACAATTTGAGGATCCTAGACGCGTGAGTGATCTTGGGTACAGTGGACGTCACACTAGGGCTAGTATTACTGGCAAGCCCTGTGTCGACGGCAATTTTCGAGTTTCGAAAAACGAACTGTAATACTTCGCAGCTTCCACTAGATGTCGGCCTATGTGGAATCTGCTGCGATCACATGCTGCGCATAGGCCGACATCTAGTGGAAGCTGCAGAGTTTTGCAGTTGTTTTAAAAACTCAAAAAGGGACGTCGACAGGGCGCGCCAGTAATACTAGCCCTAGTGTAACGTCCACTATACCCATGATCCCTCATGCGTCGAGGTCCCTCAGATTGTTTTTTTGCGCCATTCTGGATGGACGCTTCGAGCAGAGTTTCTCTTTTGGCTGATAGCCATTTACGTTTACCTAGTTACCGATAGTTCCTTTTTTCTATCGACATACAGATGCTGGTGAAGCACAAGAAAAACGACAGTCGAAAGACTTCAGCGACGGATACGTTTTGGCCTTGGAAGGCCGCTATGGGCTTCGGCCCAAGCATTAGGGAGAGAGGGGGGGATGTCATTATAGAATGCATATGCCCCTTTTCATGCACTACATTCACCTAGCTGCCACATCTTTTCGTTATGGACAAGACCCCCTTTAAATTCTGCTCCAAATGCAATAAGAAATTTCCCTGGGTAGATAAACACCTAGTCTGCAACTTGTGTGTCCCGAGAGACCACGTTGAGGGTTCTGGTCGGGCGTGTAGGCTCTTCAAGCCCAAGACTTTGAAGGACCTATCTACGAAACGCTGAACCCACTATGCCAGGCAACTCGAGGCCATGGAAGTAGACGGTGTTGTCCGTGATGGCAGCAACACCGCAGTTTCTGATGGTGAAGGCGATGGGGTGGCTTCGGCTGCCCAAGCCCAGGCCCCTGACCCTGTAAGACAAGCCGGAGGCCTTGTTATGCGGACAACACCCAGTGGTGGAAGCGCTAACACTTCAGCCACCACAAAGCACACAACCCGAAGCCGAGACTCGACACATGTGTCGAGCGGACGGCAACGCACTACGTTCAGGGAAATGTCTGTAGAAACTCTGTTCTCTGGGCACTCTGACAGATCCTGACCGTCGAAGGACGGTCCAGACGTTGCACGAAAAACTCCCACTGAGGGCCCATCGTCCGCACATGAGGCTCCGGTTCAGACCGCACCCGAAATTCGCTGTTCTACGTCAATTTAGGGAGAAAGAGCCCAAGAAAAAATCCTGAAAGACCCCTCGTAGGGTAAAAAAAACCCTCATGGGGAGCAAACCCCGCATATGAAGAGATCTCAGGAGGCTAGGGCCACCCCTCATAAAGAAAAATCTCAAGAGGCTACGCCTAAAGAACCTGTATTGCTTCCTCCAACAGATGAAGATTTAGGTCTCCCCTCCCAACCATTGGTCATCCCTAGCTCGGCACAATGGTCGGCTGAGGATATAGACAGGGTCATGAGGAGGATGTTCGAATGGATTGTGTCTTCCCATGTTTTTCTCATCTTAAGATAATCGTATCCCAGCTTCAGCTGCTTCGGAAACATTTTTCACCAGAGGGCGCTGTGTTGGAGACCGCAGAGTTGAAGTCCCTCGAGGGCTGCCGTCGTGCATCGATGTCATCCGCTGTATAAATGGCTTGAGCAGCGCCCGTTACCTGCTTACGAACGACGCATCTAGAATTTCTTCAACAATGTCTTAGTCTTCAACTCACTCCACACCCAAGACAGGATTAAAAAAAATTCTGAAGTGTGGCAGGAAGATGTCTATAAACGACCCCCATCGGAATTGCCTCTGGTGCCTCAGCCCAGACCATCGGGTTGATGAGTGCGGGTCCTGTCAGGCCATGTCAAATAAGGCTTTTAGGGAACGCAGAGGTAAGCTGGCGGTGGGGGCGAAAAAATAAGTCTTCGAAAAGACAAAAGGATTCGGATGAATCCGGTAGAAAATCTCGTCACGAGTCGAGGAGGTCAAGTTCGGAAAGTCGCTCGAGGAAGTCTTCCTCGTCTTCGACGAAAAAGTCACAAAAGCGACGTCCAGTCTGCTTCCTGCTCGTCCTCTTCTGAGAGGAGAGTTACTTACCCTTCTGAAGCGCTCACCTGGTATCCACTGGGCCGTTACTCAGCCTGTTCTGACCTCTTACGACCTCGAACCCTTCCCTGGAGTCTACTCGACCGGAGACTGGGCCTGAAACACAGGATTGGTAGAGTTTAACTCCCTATAGTCTGTGTGCTTGAACCCCTTCTTCCCCGGGGTCCAACCCTTCCCTTTGATCCTCTCAGGTTTGACATGTTGATCAAGTACAGTGTCTACACAGCTAGCCCCACTAGCCCACTCCTCACCTGGAGAATCTGTTGGAGACACAGTAGATTTGTCTGTAGAACTTTCCTTCTTCTTTTCTCTCCAGGTGGTTTCGATCTTGTTTTTGGGTTTGAAGATAGGACGGGCTCGCCTAGAGTCCACTTTGCCAAAGAGGCTATGTGCCCGGCAGCGGGGACTCCAGGGAGCCCACCCCAAACCAAGGAAAAACAGATTAAAAAACCCTGGTAGATCTTGATATGGATGGTAGTTGATGTAGTCCGTAGAGGAATCCAGTAAGAGTGAAGGCAAGAGTAGTATTGCCTACAAGTACTAGAATGCACTGGTTGTTGTTGTAGTTGGCGATTGCCTGTTGTCCGGGTAGAGGTCCAGTTGGCGTGCGGATAACACGCGGATATAGTGGTACACAAGGGAAGAACTGTGTGTCGGGAACACACCACTCCAACGGTAGACGCCGCTCACAGAAAACAATGAAAGCTGGGGAACCGCCCAGCGCGGGAGAGAGTACAGCAGTAGCAGGAAGGGCGGAGAGAGATGCAAACAGGTTACGCGACAGACGCCGCAAAAGCGGAGAGGAAAGCAGTCCAGAACGGAAGGAGGCAAGGAGCCGTTAGAGTGGGACGCAACCCACTAACAAACAACCAACAAGGTAGTCAGAAACCGGGAAGGGGACACAAGAGGGAGCACAAGCAAACTTACTCGCAGGAACAAAGTAAGGAAGTTGCAACGCACAGGTGCTTCTCATCTGCTGGTCTTTAAGGCGGCTAATACTGGTAGACTAGAACGCGCTGTGCGTTGCATGGAACAATTCAGTCCTCCTTCCATATCGACCATCTCCTCCATACTTTCCATGGGGGATATGTGACAGATCCCCTTGTTTTCTTGGAAAGTGTGCTCTCGCTCCTGCTTTCAGTGCAGGGGCGCGTTGATTGATGCAGGCTCATTGCTGCGTAGTTACTTCACTGGCAAGAGTCCGACAGGTAAGTATAATGAGTCTTTTGAACAGTTCTCTAACTTCATTCTTTTCCTTCCTTAGATGATGGCCGGTTTCTGGGGATGGCGACGTGCTGCTGACATGAGTAGCGCTGAAGGTGAGTGAGAGCGCGATGCAACCCTTTAGTATTTGTGTTGAACTGAGTTCTTTTTCTGTGTCTTTTAGGTGCCGCAACGTTTTCAGCGTGGATGCCGGTTATAAAGAAGAAATGCGGTGAGTAAGTGCGGTATGCGTCCCCTCTAGATGTTTCCACGCTAACCTGGAGTGTCTCTTCCCTCTTGCAGATGGATGAGAAGTTCCGGAGACAGAGTTCCCCCAGAGCGGCTGGGATTCAAGTAAGCGTTTGAAGCTCGTACAGTCTTTAAAAATAAGCGAAGATTTGCTGAATGCTTACTAATGCCTTTTTTCTGTTCTTTTCCCTTTTCCTTAGGAAGCGACGTGCCGGGATGGAAATGACACCGCCGAAGATGCCCGCAGAACAGAAGAAGCAATGAATGATGGGCAGAAGCGCTGCAAGGTAAGGCTGTTCCTAACGGTGTTCTTGTTCTTGCAGGAGTTTTGCGCAGAAGAAAGATGCAGGCCTACTGGAGACCGATCCGAACACGGTGAGATGTCACGCTGCAGGTGCAGAAAACACAAAGCATGTTTCTCAGCCTGGTGTGGCTTAAATAGTCTCTGGGTATCCCAGGTGTCTCTGGGCTGAACCACACCCAAAAGACTAGACTGCGCATGCAGTTCTGGGAACCAAAATATGTGGGGCCATCCATTTTGTCCCCATCAATGCACTACAAGTCCAATCCCCAATGTTATCCTATGGGAGTGAGTGAGTCTGGTGCCACAAGCGCTAAGTCTGACTCCAAGTGGGTCTTTGGAGGGATGGAGAGGCCCTTGAGGGCCATGTAGGTGATCGTGGCCTGGCTCCAGCCTGACATCTTGGAGGTCTGGGGAAATGAGGGGCAGGAATCATGACACCTTCAAAGCACAATTCTCCAGAAAAATAGGAGGCCTTCAGGGCTTCGATGCTGAAAATATTCAAGAAAGCGGCCCAGACCCCCTCGAAGTTGCTGCGTGGTGATCATGCCTCTACACACTCTAAAAGTGACAGAGGAAAATCAAGATCCAAACACGCAAGGGTTGAAAGAGTAGAGAGTGTCTTCAAGGGAAAGTTCCCTGACACCTTGCACTAAGTATAAGCCTCCGGTGCATAAATCTGGGCTAACGGAATCAGCATCAATGTCGAAACCAAACCTCAACTCGACACCGTTGATGACCATAGCGTTGAGACCATTGACAAAAATGACGTTGACACCATTAGCTATATCAAAGCCTCCTTCGACAGCGTTGAAACCAGCATCTAGCCTATCGACGCCTTCAACGTCTTTATCAACGCCTTCTTTGATTCCAAAACCCAAGTCGACGCCATTATCCATACCCAGGCAAATTCCACCTTCTTTGCCTGAAAAAGCTTTCCACCCACAACCAAGACAGGATTTTTTTAGATCAAATTTAGGCAAATTTTGGAGGGGGGTTTTAAACCTACCACAGTGTACGCCAATCGCACTAATTCGGCATGAAATTGTTATCACTATTTGTCAGGTTGCAGTGGCGCCAGTGTGCTTTCTTTAGAAAATGCATGCTAGCAGAGAAATCTGACAACTTGTTATTGGTGCTTGCAGGATATATTTTAAAAGCAAAGCAGCCATTTGCAGCAAAGTGGTGCGATTCTGTGTTTGCCACTTTGCTAGCGGCGGATATAACTTTGCAAACCCTTTTGGAAAATCCGGACAGAGCAACAAAAAGAAAGTTATCTATATGATTGGATCCAAACTCGAGAAACATGCTCCGTGTACAAAGTGTTTAGAGTTAATACATTTGCAAGGAAAAAGTTTGGAGAATGTGAACAATATTTGCTCCGATATCTGAACCCAGTTTTCCGTTCTGCTATATTACGCTTCCGATTCAATCTGTGGAATACAGGAGAAGTATTGGTTAAGCGAAAGGTTCTTGATAAATCACTAGATTTTTGTCGACTATGTAGAAACAAACAAAAAAGAATCATTGTGGCATTTGATCATGGTTTGTCCGGGGGCAAGAAAGTACGAGAATTATTCTTATTCAAACATTGTCAATATCAAACCCTTGATCTGAGGGAAAAATGGGATGTGTTGTTCTTTTCAACAAATCAGATGTCCGTGTATATTGCGATCAACAGATTCTTTGTCGCAATTTTTGTCAGATTAGGCTGAAATAATGTGTTTATTCTGGTAATAAGCATGAATAGGATTGATGAGTAATAGATGAAGTTTGGATCACTCAATCTCTGGTGATTCTAAAAATCTTTTTTTTTGTGCTTTGTAATTTTAAATTGTTATAAGTCAAATTTTATTGTATTAGTAGATTGTTTTTTTTACTGTGTTGTAAAGTTGATCAATTCAGCAAAATCAACAAAAAAAAATGAAAAAAAAGAAACTGGTACCAAAATATAGACGAGCCTTGTCAGATCCAGAATATTTATCCAAACATCCTTCTCCTGAAAGTATAGTGGTGCAAGCTGCAACCTCCACTAGGCAATCAGCTTATCCATTAATACCACCAGACAGGGACGATAAACAAGTTGATGCTTGGGCCCGGAAAGCTTTTACTTGAGGCAGCATGGCCCTAAAATCGACTAATGGCACTTGTACATTAGCAAGATTTACCTATACCCTGTGGGACTGCATGTCATCAGCGGCTGAACGCATCCCGGAAGGTAAAGAACGGGATGGTTTCCTGGCTATAGTGAAGGATGGTAAAGAGGCTATGGCGGAATGCCTTTAGTCAGGATTGGACACTGCGGATAGTATAAGCAGGTCCATGGCATCTAGCACAGTCTTGCGCAGATTCGCATGGCTAAGGAAATCTGGCTTTGCACCTGATGTGCAGTCTAGATGACTGAATATGCCTTTTGACGGCTTGAGGTTGTTTGGCAGCAAGGCGGACGAGACCTTGGAGAAGCTGCAGACCTTGAAAGTGGCAGCGAAATCACTCAGCGCTGCTATAAATCAACCTCAGCAACACTCTTACGCAGGCTCAACTTCCTGGAAGAGTCACCCTTTACGCTTCTATTCCTCTTTTGGAAAAGGGAGAGGGCAGGCCAGTCAGAGAGGCCAACAGAGAAAACCCTTTCTTGGTGGAAAAGGGAGAGGTGCTAGATCAGCCACAGCAGCGGCTACTACCTCCTCAGCCACTGCTGCAGCCGCTGCAAAGCCATGTTGAGGTCTTAACCCACAAAACCCTGGTGGGAGGCAGGATCACTCGGTATCTGAACGAATGGCGGGGCATTACGTCCGCTACCTGGGCACTAGAGATAGTGACCCCATGGTTACTGTTTTCCTTTTCTTCAAAGATCTCAATCATTCACTGGGAGCCAACTCTGTAAAGACTCCAGACCCACTCCTTGTGCAGGAGATTTTAACCCTGCTAGAGAAAGGTGCAATAGAACATGTACCTGTAGCGGAGAGCAACAAGGGCTGGTACTCCCCTTATTTTCTCATCCCCAAAAAGGACAGAGGATTGAGACCCATCTTGTACTTAAGAAACTTGAACAAATTTCGCAGGAAGGACAAGTTCAAGATGGTGACCCTTTCTCAGATCATTCAGCCTCTTCAACTTCAGGACTGGCTGGTTTCATTGGACCTTCAGGATGCTTACTTTCATGTGCCAATCCATCTCAAACACAGAGTACCTGAGGTTCGCTATTGGTGGTTCTCATTATCAGTTTTGGGTTCTACCATTTGGGCTAATCTCCGCCGGACGGTTTTCACCAAACTGATGGCGGTGGTGGCAGCGAGTATCAGAAGAAGGGGGATTCACGTCTACCCTTATCTGGACGATTGGGTAATCAGGGCGAGTTCATCCGAACGAGCCCAGGAACATCTGGCCTTGACCTGCCACTCCTTACACAGTCTGGGCTTCTCCCTCAATTACAAGAACTCACAAATTATTTGTAGCCAAAAACTCCAATTCATCAAAGTGATCATGGACACTTCCTCGGGGAAAGCCTTGCCTCCCGAGGAGAGAGCTCACCGCATTCTGCAGATAATGACATTTCAAAATGACCAACATCTACCAGCATTCAACTTTCTAAGGTTGCTAGGCCTCATGGCATCCTGCATTTTTCTGGTGCCAGAGGCCAGATTGAGGATGAGATCTCTTCAGTGGGCCCTCAGGACTCAATGGTCCCACTTTTCAGGGGAGATGTCAGACCTTCTAACAGTCCCGACCAAAGTGGCTCAAGATCTCCTATGGTGGGCTTGCAAGGAGAATATCCTCAAGGGGGAGCCTTTTTGGCAACCATGGCCAGAGATAACTGTAGTGACGGATGCCTCACTCTTGGGGTGGGGAACCCACACCAACGATTGACAATCAGCGGTCGTTGGTCTCCATCGGAGTCCAAACTACACATCAACCTTTTGGAGCTTAGAGCTAGCGCTGAAGGCTTTTCTGCCCTCTGTACAAGGTAAGAATGTTCTGATAATGACGGACAACACATTGGCCATGTACTACCTCAACAAAAGAGGAGCCGTGGGAGCACTTCCACTTTGCAGAGAGGCAATGCAGCTCTGGTTCTGGGCAATGCAAGAATGAATCTATCGGCAGTTCACCTCGCCGGAGAGCTAAACACGGCAGCAGACGCTCTGAGCAGGCAGAGCACAGTATACCACGAATGGGAGCTAGCTCAGGAAGTCCTTCAAGAGATCTTCGCCCTTTGGGGGAACCCCTCAAGTGGATCTGTTCGTGATCGGGGCCAACCGGAAGTGCGAACTGTATTGCTCAAGGGAAATTCCCACAAGAGGAGCTCTAGGGGACGCGTTCGTAGTGGACTGGATATTTCCACCCCTTTACGCGTTTCCTCCAGTCCCTGTGATTCCTCATGTAATCAGGAAGTTGAGAAAGTTCAGGAAAACCATGATTCTAATTGCCCCGGATTGGGCCAGGAGGACGTGGTACCCGGACCTTCTGGGCATGTCCATCTGCCCTCCAATACGTCTTCCACAAAGAGAGAAACTTCTCTCGCAAGAGGAAGGTCGGGTTCTCCATCCAGAGGTCAAGACACTCAGCCTTCACGCATGGTTTCTGAGAGGCTAAGATATAAGGATTGGGACATCCCGGGTGACGTAATAGAGATTTTGCTTTCGGCCAGAAGGCCAGCAACAAAATCCCTGTATCGGTGTCGTTGGAACAAGTTCAGTAACTGGTGCAGGGATAAGAATATAATACTCCAACAGTACTTTCTTTCCTCTTACACTTAGCCAATTTGGGGCTCCAAGTTGGAACAATAAAAGGTTACTTGGCTGCGCTATCTATCTTTAAGCGCTCGTCGGAAGAGGTGTCTTATTTTAAAATGCCTTTAGTCATTCAATTCTTGAAAGGGTTGACAATTGTATACCCTCAAACGCCTTTTCAGGTGCCCATCTGGGATTTAAATCTAGTCTTAAAATTTCTCATGTGTGCTCCTTTCGAGCCTTTACATTCTTGTCCATTAAGACTGCTTACTCTTAAAACAATTCTGTTAGTGGCTATAACTTCAGCCCGCAGGGTAAGTGAGTTACAGGGATTGTCTTGTAAGCCTCCTCACACTATTTTCCATAGGGACAAGGTTATTTTTAAAGTCAAGCCATCATTCTTGCCTAAAATAGTGTCTGATTTTCATCTATCACAAAAGATTGTCCTACCTCCTTTTATCCTCCAACTCACGCTAGTACGGAAGAGGAAAGATTACATAGCCTGGACCCAAAAAGGGCTCTCAGTTTCTATGATTCCAGATTGGCAAATCTTCGATAATGTAACCATATACTGGGCACAAATTGGGCCTTGCCGTATCTAAACAAACTCTATCCAGATGGATAATTCGATCAATTTCTGAATGCTATAAACTAGCTGGGAAAGAGCCTCCAGATAGATTAAGGGCTCATTCAACCAGAGGCATGGCAACTTCCACGGCCCTTCAGAGGGGTGTCCCGGTGCAGGATATTTGTTCTGCGGCCACCTGGTTGTCAATGCACACCCTTGTAAAACATTACTGCTTGGACTATACTTCATACCAAGGGGGACTATTTGCAAAAGCTGTCATTCATTCAGTCCATAATTAAAATTCCTAGTACTCCCACCTGCAAAATGACCACTGCTATGGGAGTCTATCATAAGATGAGGAATACGTGGGAGGACACAATCCATTCGAAGAAAGTTACTTACCAACTGTAACGTTTTTTCGATTGGATGTTCCTCCCACGTATTCCTCATCGACCCTCCCATCCTACCCCTCTGTACAGTTTACGCCAGTTGCACTCTGACTTCTTTAAGAGCCTGAAGTATTAAAGCCTGATCAGCTGATGCGACCATGAACACCGTAAAAACAGATCTGAGGTAACGGGCGCTGCTCGAGCCATTTATACAGCGGAAGACGTTGACGCCCGACGGCGTCCTCGGGGGATTTCGACTCTGCGGTCTCGAACACAGCGCCCTCTGGTGAACATTTTTTCTGAAGCAGCTGAAGCTGGGATAAGTTTATCATAAAATGAGGAATACGTCGTCGGAACATCCAATCGAAAGAACGTTACAGTTGGTAAGTAACTTGTTCTTCTGGCTTGGTTGGCTGTTGGGTGGTGCGTGACCCTCTCCCACTCTGCATGTTTTGCAATGTCCTCCTCAGTTTCCCCAATTCTTTGGGGCTTCTTGCCACTGTTCTCCAGCATGTGGTCTGGCATGGGTTTACACGCTCATGAATATTCCCCGTCATCAGGCTGGGAACCCTCGGTTAAGAAAAATCAGTTTCAGGTTCATTTCTGAACTGTCTTTCTCCTAACAACCAATCACTGAGCTCTGGGTCATACTGTCCCCAGCCAATGACTGCCCTCTACCTAGGCCCCTCCTCTGGCAGCCATCTTCAGTTTTTTACCGCACGTTCAAGTGTTGGGAGTCCTCGTGTTTAGCTCTCGATCTTTTACTGCGCTTTTCGCTTTTTGGTACTTTTACTCTATTTTATGGTCAATCAAGCCTTGTGCTCCATCGAGCACCCTTCCGATTAATTGGGACCCATTTTTCTGATTCTTCAGCACCCCTCAAGGATGAATTTCATCGAGTTTCGTCTTGGAGGCTTCCAGAAAATTCTTCAGGCCTACGCCGCATGGACCATGTCGGAGGAGGAGGAGGATTCAACTCCCCTGTTCAAACTTTGCTCTGACTGCGGCTTGCGGAATGTCTTCTCGGATGACAAGCAATCCAGTGCCTTTACTGCCTGTATCCGATGCACAAGGAGGAAGAAGGTGTGTTTTGCCAGGAGATGACAGCTCACACGATGAAGGATCGGCATTGGCAGCTGAAGGAGTTGTGGGCTACATTGACCCACTGAACAGAATTTCTCCATAATCAAGCTGTGCTTCAGCAGAAACAGCAAAATGGCTGCGCTGGCTCCAGTGAGCACCATTGCACCAAAAATGTCTGCACTGTTTTGCCTAGCGCCATTGCGCAAGATGGAACAGGAAGCACCCCGAGAAAGGCTACTAGGGAGTGTTCTTGTTTGTCTTAAAGAAATGGAGTGAAAAAGCAGCGCTGCTTTGATGCAAGCCCAAAATTCCCATTGAAAAAATGAATGTCACCTCTAAAATGATGCTGCTCTGATGCTATTTTTCCCTGTTTTCACCAAACTGCTTTTATCAAAAAGACCCCGTCACGCCCAGCCATATTCATATTGTGCTCCATCAGAAAAGAGCCTTATTCCTGAATGACAGGCTGTGCCAGTCAAACCTGAGAAAATCAACAAAAAGCTTTCCTTCAGCTACACAGGAAACGCTTAAATTGTGCTACAAAATGTCAAAAATCACCGCTTGAAAAGAAAATCCAGAGCTTTCTGTGCACTTATCAATTTCATGGAGACCTTTGCTTGGTACAGACTGTTGTGGAAAACAAGCTGGCGACAGCTACAAAACCATATTGGAAAGGCAGATGCAAAAACCGAATTTGAAAGGAATATGCCCGCTTTCACCACATGTCAAAATGGGCCTTTGTAAACTAAAGAAGAAAATGCCTGTTGGAAGGTACTATGTTGAACAAAAACTTCTCCCTGCCTACCAATGTGAAAGGGAATTGTGCTGTGAAGATATATGTATGAGATGGTTCTATTCAGCAGATTTTTTTCCAATTCTGAGCCAAAAATAAATAAAAATTAAATCAAACTACAGTGGCTGCATGGGGGGGCATGTCCGCCCAAAAACAGGTTTCTTCTGGGAGGATAACAGAAACAAAAGGCCTCTCACAGTAGATACTGGCACACAAGTGATAATTGCTACTTGGGCCAGACTTTGGTCTGGGCTGAGCCCTCTGATGATGGAACTTCTGGGACACGGAAGTGTGAGATGAAAAGTCCCACCTACCTGTGACTTCTAGAGGACGCTTCAAAGAACATCTCCGTGACAACCCTGGGGTGAGGGGTTAGCCTTTGAAAGGCATGCCCATATATCGAGAACAATATTGACATTTGCCTCCAAGGGCTATGTTATTAATAAAAAGGTATCTAGCAGTTTTAGTGTGATTTTGTGGACTTTAATTTAAGACATTGTAGCTTCCCTTGACACCTTGAGAATATAAATGTCAGAGAATTGGGTATTAGAAGGAATGTATCCACGATGCCACTGCAAATTTTAATGCTTACGTGCCTAATGATGATCCACACCCATGGATAAAGTTATATAATTTTAAGTAATATAATTCTCACTGAAAAGCGTGAAAAACTGATAGAAGGGCGAAACAATGTCTCACAGATGGCTGAGTTGGACTGGAATGGTCTGCATAAAATATGTAACCTGTTTATGTAATTTGCTAAGAGACTTCAACTGTATAAATGTACCATTTGTGGCAAAATTGGATTTTAGCTAAAATAACTGTGGGAGGTTTTGAACATTATAAAACGTGAATCATAAATCTGCCATCCTGCCCTTGAAATCCAACCAGCTGAGAGCGAGGCGGGGACTAGCACCTCTGATCAATCCAGTGGTTTAAAGGCATGTTTAGTTAAGCCTGCCCAGCCATATACTTCTATGATGTCACTATGCATTATAAATAAGAGTCCTGAAATCAGACCGGCTTGCGGCCCCCTAACAGCATGCCCGCTTCAATCCTGCCATCCAGCTCTCCATAACGTCCGGTGTCCAGACCTTGCCCAGCTGTCTTTTGCCAGGAGTCCGCTACCTGGTGACCTGAGCCCTGGAGACCAGAACCTGTTGACTGTCTAAAAATACCAAAAACTCAAAAGTGGACGGTGAGTATAATCCCCACCCCACAGAAACACATAGCTTACCTTGCCTTTTTCCTTATCCCACTCTCTAAGCAGTCATATGTATATTGTTGAACCTGTTAGAATTATCTGTGTACCTGTCCTTGACTTTCTAAAGTGCTAGCACCATCTCTTTATTCATTTTGTCCTGTGTGAAACCTAAGCCCTTAGTCATATTTTGAGTGATCAGACTAGTTTCCGCTTAGGGTTGGACGTTGGGGTGATACGGTTGAAGTCGCAAATTAACCTTGGATCTTAATGTGTCCCTTTTTGGCGGTATAGTCTGAATAGTCTAGTTTAAAGTAAACCTGTTCTTGTCTCAACTGATTTTCTTTCCTATTTCACAGCTTCATTTTACTCAAATCGACCCTTTTTCTATCTTGCATTTCTCATCCAGATTTTTAGCTAGCTATCTCCTTTCACTTTTGTCTTGTCCCTGTGATATATTTTTTCACCATCACAAACCGCACTCCAAATCAGAGTATTTCACCCGTTTTTATTAAAAACCGTTTGGGTAATTTAAAGCGGGAATTGAAAAAATTGCAAGTTTTCCAACGTGTCATTTGGCTGCAGCATGCTCTAAACTTTACACTCATTTTCGAATAGTATGCCTTTTGATGATCCATTGCATTGTGATTTCCAGTGATATAACATATGTGCTATTGTGATAAAACATATGTATTTTATAATTGAACCACACCTTAATTCATTATTTGTAAAATTTGAGTGTTATTTTAGGCCTTTCCTAAGGGTTTAAGGTCTCGTATTTTGTGAGGGAATGTCGGATTTTGATTCTGTTTTCTGCCTCTTATCCCTGACTACCTGCTGCTTCTTTCTATCCACTCAGAATTCAACTTTTTTGTGAGTTGAGGGAACATTTCAGGGGAAAACCTTAACTTGGGTGCTGTCTATCCTTATCCAAAAAGTGCTCCTATTCACGTGTGCTTTGTATATGTTCTAGGAGAAGGTTAACCAAGTGCATTGCTTCAATATTCATTGTAAATATCACCCCATTGGTCATTGCTGCCCCATATTAAAAATGTTATGATTTCTTTTGAATTTTAAAAATAAATAAATATTGTATTTTCACCAACCGGCCTGGTTCATGGTCCATTGTGACCCAGGGTATTTGAAAAAGGGGGTTTGATACGAGTTGTGTACCATCTCAAATTGAATTCGCATAAAATAAAGAGAAAGGCATATCAATTGACCGCTACATCCTAAGCTGAGACAAAGGTGTGTCACCTGATTGAAATCCTTAACAAATTGGCTAAAGGCCAAGGCCCCTGCTCTGGGTGGGTCCCAAGAGCATGCCTCTCCCGGTTCCAGGAAAGTTGAGCAGGCTTTTAAGAATTTTGAGGGCGCCCCTCCCGTGTGGGTCCAACAGAAGGCTAAGCACCGCAAGTCCACTGCCATCAGGTGCACCGTTGTGGCGGGCTCCTCAGCAGCCAGTGCGTGTCCGACATCACCAGTCAACGCTCAGGATCTTCGTCCAAGAGGAAATTGGACCATCGGGGCAGAACTCAAGGAGAAGCCCAAGACCGACCTGCCGGAGATGGCCAAGGGGGGGGCTTGGCTCTGACCCTCTCCCTAAGGGGCAGGCCAAGCTGGACAAGGCATCCGGGACAACCAAGGCCAAGCAGGACAAGGGACCGGTCCTGACTGTGAAGGCCCAGGTACACCCGACGAAGGCCCAGCCTTCCATCGAGGGGGTGGTGGCGTCCCTCGCGATGGCCGTCGAGGTGGATCTGCAGGGCGCACTGCCAAAGGCTAGAGTATCCCTTCCTCCCAGGAGGGAGGCTACATTCAAGCCATAGAGAAGACCTCGGAGAAGATGATGTCGGTCATCTCCCTGAGACCGTCCCCTCTGGTCTCGAAGAAGAGGGGGATGGGGCGATGTGGTCCTTCAGGGCATGGACTTCTCCTCAGAGGAGGAGATTGTCTACCTTCAAACCATCCAGGAGGAACAGAACGTCTGGAGCAGGCCCTACAACGAGGGTGCCGATGAACCCATTGGCCTGAGGAATTCCAGGCTGAGAAAAATTGATTGGCTGACCTAGCTTCCATAATAAATGAGGCAAGTGGTGTAGATGCCTCAACTGAGGTAGAGTTTCCTCACAGAGAACAAAGGCACCCTAGTGTGGCATATAGAAGGATGATGGAAAAAGGGGCCGATGCCATGGCTGGGGTCCTCCAGAAAAGGAAATGGAAGAATGTGATTTTACAGACGTGGACACAAATACATGAATGTTTAGCCTGTTCTCGCTCTCCACAATGCCATTAGAAATCCTCCTAGAGCTGTGGAAAACACCCTGCTCAGGTCCAGCCCTCCATAAGGGTTTTATTAGAAAAAAACAAACCAGCTTTCTCCAAACCACAGTTACTCAACTCATTCATCACATGACAGGCTGGTATTGCAAGCAGCTAATGCTGTCACTAAGGCAAGCACCTACCCTTCTTCACCCCCAGACAGGGACAATAAAAGGTAGAATGCTCTCACCAAAAAAACTTTGCCTCAGGCAGCATGGCACTTAAGGCATAAAATGCCTCTTGTGCACTTGCCAAGACACACACACACACACACTATGGTCTGTTTTGGCTGAGGCAGCAGAGCACATTCTTTAAGGGGAAATGAGGGAAGGGTTCTTTTAACATTGTTGGAGCTGGAAAGCAAGCTCCGTGTCAAGCCCTACAGTCGGGACCCATCACAGCTGACTGTGTTGGAAGGTCTAGGGTGGCACGTTCTGTCCGTGTCAGCTCACCAATGGAACTCACTACCCAGAACTAAACTCTTACTGGGCCTTCCACAAGGCTCTAGAAACGTGGCTCTGCCTAAATCTCTCTGTGTTGAAATTCTTTGATATGTATGATCATGTATACATTTTAGCAACTCGCCCTGTAAATTGCCTCATTCAAGTCTGTATCATGTAACTGGTTTCAACAGCACCCTGGTGCATCAGGGTTTGGGCGCTTTACAAATATAAAAATAAATAAATGAGAAGATTAGTCAGGCTAAGAAAATAAATTGAAGTTGATATGCTTTTTGATGAGTCACAGCTGTTGGGGCCCAGTGTGGACGATGGCCTGCAGAAGCTATTGGCCTCTAAAGCAACAGCAAAGTCCCTACGAGCCCCATTAAGACATCTTACTCAGAATTCCTTGGAAGGGCAAACCCTTTTGGTACTAAAAGTATGACCAAAAAGGAATACAAGCCATCAGCTGCCAAGGCCAGAGGCATTTCGACTTTAGAGAGGTAGAAGAGGTGAGACACAGACAACTTCCGCGTCTGTCCCCTCTAGTGCGGCCCCACCTGAAAACCTCTTTGGGGGCTTGCGCAACTCACCGGTAGGGGGGCGTTTATCAAACAATTTTCTAGAATGCCGAAATACTACTATGGACGCATGGGCATGGCATGTGATTACTCTCGGATACATTACGTAATTCTGCTCACTGCTCCCCCATCCCACCCCCCATTCCGAGCCTATTACGCCACATCTTCGATCCGAGTACCATCATCTTGGGGCACCCTTCCATTTCTGTCTTGGACAGCCACACCATCTCTTTCAGGTAAAACGGGGCACAGTCATGCCAAACAACCTGGATTCTGAGGTCATTTCATCCGAAAGCCACTCTTGGACCGGACGCACTTGAACAAGTTTCTCAGAAAGGACAAGTTCAAGATGTGAACACTCACGCAAATCCTCCAAGCCCTAGGAATTCAGGATTGTTTGATGTCACTCGACCTACAGGCAGCATACTTTCATGTGCCGATTCATTCAAAGCACTGAAAGTACACAAGGTTTGTCACAGGCAACACTCGCTATGAATTTCGAGTTCTGCCTTTTGGGCTTGCATATGCCCCAAGGATTTTCACCAAGATGTTGGTGGTAGTGACAGCCAGTCTCGGTAAAGGAGGGATTCAAGTCTTTCCCTACCTGGATGATTGATTAATTAGGGTGGTCTCTCCGGATCAAGTCCTGGATCACCTTGATCACACGTGCTGCCTCCTTCACAGACAAGGCTTCTCCCTCACAGACTAGGCTTCTCCCTCAATTTAAATGTCTCAGCTGACAACTTCTCAAATGCTTCAATTAATCGGAGCGGTCCTGGATTCTCCCTCGGGCAAGGCTTTTCCTCCTGAAAAGAGGGCTCTAAACATACAGCAGATGGTCACCAGATTCCAAAACACCAAACACCCTACAGCCCAAGACTTCCTATGGATGCTCGGCTAAATAGCATATTGCATCTTCCTGGTGCCAGAGGCTCGATTGAGAATGAGATCGCTCCAATGGGCATTCAGGTCTCAATGGTTCAGTTCTGTAGCAGTATGACAGACATGATTTAAGTCCCAAGCAGAATCACACGGGAGCTCCTGTGGTGGATTTGCAGAGAGAATGTGATGGCTGGAGAACCGTTTAGGTAACCATGGCCATTGGCAACCATAGTAATGGATGAGTCTCTAAAAGGATGGGGCACCCACCTGAAATAGTTGACGTTGAGCGGGTTGTGGCCCCTGGCTGAGGTGAAACTTAACTTAAACTTGTTGGAGCTGAGGCCGATCGGACTGGCGCTGTTGGCCTTTTTGCCCTCGATACAAGGGGAAAATCGTCCTGATCATGACTGACAACACAGTGGCCATGCATCAGCAAGAGAGGTAGGTGGTCTAGGATCTCTCCCCCTGTGCAGCGAGGCAATGCATCTCTGGTTCTGGGTGTTCATGAGCAAAATCTCCCCATCAGCAATACACCTTGCTGGTAAGGAGAACACAACGGTTGAAACCCTGAGCAGACAGGGCTCGGTCTCCCACAAGTGGAAGCTGTGACAGGAAGTTTTTCTGGAGAACCTCGCTCTCTGGGGATCCCCCAGGTGGATCTGTTTGCATCCAGTGTGAGCAGGAAATACAAACCTTTCTGCTCATGGGGAATTTCCCCTAAAAGGAGCACTGGGGGATGTTTTTGTGGTGGCCTGGAAATTGGAGCTCCTGAATACGTTCCACTGATTCACCTAATTCCCTAAGCGATCATGAGATTGAAGAGATAGGGAGCAAGCATGATCTTGATTTCCCCAGACTGGGTCAGGAGGATGTGGTGCCCGAACCATCTGGATATGGCCATCTACCGTCCCCAGTCTTGTTCAGAGGCCAGACCTTCTTTCTCAGGATAGAGAGCTGATTCTTCACCCGAGCATACATGTGCTCAATCTGCATGCTTGGTTTCTGAAAGGCTAAGGTACAATGTTTGGTACCTTCGGGAAGACGTGATCGAGGTGTTGCTTTCGGCCAGGAGGCCAGCAACACAAGCTTTGTACCGCTGCCACTTCTGCAGAGCACAGGATGTGGATCCTTTTCTGTGTGATATCTCAAAGGTGTTTTGCTTTCTTCATTTGGCAAGACATGGTCTTCACATTGCCACCATCAAGGGCTATTTATCGGCACTCTATTTTTAAGCACGTGCCCGAGCAAGGATCGTATTTCTCGATTCCTTTGGTGGTCCAATTTTTTAAAAGGCCTGGCAAACACTTTTCCTCCACTCTCCTTCGTGGAGCCGGCATGGGACTTGACCCATGTGTTGACCTTCCTTATGAATTCTCCTTTTGAACCAATGCATTCATGTCCTCTGAGACTGCTTTGTTGGAAATCGTCCTTGTTCGCTATATTCTCAGCTCTGGAGAGTGAGCAAATTGAAGGCCCTGAAGGTAAGCCACTTTTTGCGATTGGAGTTGCACAAACACTCCTCCAGTTTAGATTGCACAAAATGCCCTTGTCTGTCAGTTGTTTGGTGAACCTGCCTCAACCTCCAACATTCAGCATTCCTAATGAGTTGGGATTGACATGTGTCAGATTTAGCAGTTCCAACTCTCCTATTTTGGAATGCTGTATGGAGTATGAAGGCTGGCCTTACTAAATTGATTTTTTAATATTTTTTTGAAAACCCTGTATATGACGAAACGTGCATGGCTCAGGCATGTTAAATATAAATTACAATCACTGGGTCTGGGCTCTTGGCATGCGAATCCTGATAGTATGCCTACTGAGTCTGAGGTTTATCAAAACTGCTGCTTTTTGTCGGTTTTGGCAGAACATTGTAAGACGGAGTTAGAAAAACATGGTGAGGTCCTCTTTACCACTGGCTCCAGCTCATGATTGGACAGTGTACCTCAGAATGGTTACTAACAGGTGACTGTGTTCTATTAAACAGGACAAAAATAAGTATTCTACCAATAAAATCCATAAGTACGAATTGGGGTAATATAGACCATCCCGAAAGGACGCATTTGTGAGGAGATTGTACGTTTGACCCACTTTTTACTTTTATATCCAATTTCCAAAGCCCTGAGAGAAACTTTTATATCTGCTGTTATTCGCCTGTAGTTGTCCATGATTTGCACTGGTGACCTATTTTACAGTTACATGGTCTATTACGATGAAAAGGAACTCCCCAAGGGCTTATGTAAGGAATAATGTTAGTGATTTCCTTTGTTTATTTATCGTTATGCTTTTTTTCTTTTTACAATTCTTACTTTTGAGGAGGGTCGGGACATTTGAATTGTAGGCTGAAAGTTTAATCTTCTAAAATGAGTAGCCTTAAAATTTAAGGCTGGACTGTCAAGATTTTTAAGCACTTGTAAATTCTTATTGCTTTCCTGGCCATAGGACTATATCGTCTGTATATGTTTCATTTGTGTTTGTGCTGTTTTATGTGATTAATTGTTTTAATAACTCGCAACATTTTGATGTGTTTTTTCTAAATCTGAACAAAGTCAACTAACCACTTGACTTTTGGAATTTTTACAAAACATGTATTTTGCTGATGAGTTTGCAAATAATATGTTTGTCACTCTAGGAAATCAACACAATTCTGCAATATGTTGTTGAAAGAAACAATTTACGGCAGTGTCTTTATGCTAAGAGACATGCACTTGAATCGTGGCGTCAGTTGGTGGAGGTTATACTGACTGCCTGCCCCCAGGACCTCATGCAAGCTGAGGACCGACAGTTGATAATTCGAGATCTTCTGTTGGATGTTCACGACAAGGTAAGAAATATTGCTGTTAGGATAGATTTCCCTTTTAGGCAACTTTCCCACCATATTCTATGGACTCCCAAACTGTTTGCTTTTGTTTTTTGACCTATCCTCTCTTTTTACAGAGAAGCGAAGCCTTCAGCGTCAATTCCCTGGCCTGTTTCCTCATTTGTCATGGGAAACTGATCTGTCCTTCAGACTATCAGTACTGGGAAACGGTTTCCCTTTTGTCTTTATACCCGTTTGGTTACGTTTTATACAGTGCACGCAACATACTACAATCCAGTGTGCATACTTTTGTAACACCCAAATCTTTTAGACTGGGGAATTTTGGTTATTTTGGTTATTTTTATATGTGCCTAAAGACAAGCTGGTGGCAGCAGTAAAATTTTTACAATTTTTGCAGTACTTCACATTTACCATGTCTGGATACTAAACGTCGCTAGTACCCTAAAATGGCCATGTTGCAAATTTGTTGCTCGTTCTTGGGCCATATTGTTTCTTGGCCCTTTTCCTGCTTGCTCAGGTCAGAAAATCCTTAATATGGTCATGCATTTGCCCGGGAAAGCTGCTGTTTTCGCATTCTAGTACATGCTGTTTGTGTGTGGACCCAGGAGGCTAGTGGGATTGGCTGCTCCCATTCCACATATGTGGTGCCAGAAAGTCTGGTGTGCATGCATGAGTGAAAACTGCCTGTGGTACATGATTGGACCACTGCTGGCTGAGCGAGTTGTGCAGATCATTACCATTGGTGGGCTGGGATTTGCCACCAGCCAGTACTTTTCGGATAAAATGACTCCTGGAGCCAAATATCCTGTGAAACCATGCAGCCCACTGTGGACGACTCCTGTAGAGGCTTGACGACTTTTCCTGCAATTGCCCCGGTGAAGCACTGCTGGACTACCTGGCGTTCAGCCTTTGGACTGGTGGGACCAACCAGTCTGGACGCCTTCAAGATCCAGCCGTCAGGAGCCTTTGGAATCCTCCCAGGACCCAACCAGTTGACCGACAAGCTCTGTTTTGGGCTACCTTGCCAGATGCATCGCTGTTCTGTGTTTTCGTCTGGAACGTCATTGGTCACCAGCTCATGCTACAAGTCACCTTCCTGGCAAGTTTCAGATTGCCAGCGTCAAGGGATGCTGTCCTACAAGGTCTTCTTTGACCACGACTGGAGGGATGCCTGCTGTCACTCATGTGCAGTGACTGTCACCGGAGCCAGCTTCCGTCCGTCTCGGTGGTGTTTCCTGAAGGGGCCTGCATCAATGCCTACTGCATTTCTTCATCGGACAGGCTTGCACTCGGCTCCTGGGCACGGCCGGAATCCTCCCTGCCCCCGCAGCTCCTGGGCTTCCTCTACTGGTTCCAACGGCAGGAAAACCTACCTTCAGTGACTCCCAGTCGATCTGTCTAGTTATTTGGGAAAATCGGAGTCGGGTGGTGAGTACTTGCAATGCTTCCAACCGCCCCTGTCTCCCTTATAATAAACTTTGGAATAAACGTTGGTTTATTCCATTCCACTGCGTCTTTTAAAAGTTTGTTCTAACAGCTGTTCTAAAGGATCTGAAAATAGTTTTACTTACTTGTAACATTGTTCAGAAGTCCTCTGGAACATTTTTCATCACCACAAGAACCTTTCCTAACTTTGTCCCCTCTCCTGAGAAGAAGCTTCTGTGAAATTTTGGGCATAAGGCCCTATTCAACATAGTGATTGGACTTATAATGTTAGGGTATTACTCTCGTGAACTGGTTTTCGTTACTGCATCATTACTTACTTCCTTTGACGGGTTTAAGTGAATTGTATGCATTTCTACAAACTTACAGTCGCTGTATATATATTTAATAACTGGTAATATCACTTGCTTGGTTCATTTTCCTAGTGTGTTTTGGGCCCCTAATAGAGTATTGTTGGACTTGCCTGTCTAAGCAGAATTGTTGTGTGCTACACTGTATGGACTCATTGTGGACCGCTGACAACGCTCACTCTTGAGACTAAGCCTTAATCACTCTCCGAGCTTACCTTGATTGGGTTTATTAACGTCCGAGTTCCCCTGTTCCCTAGGGCAGCCTCCTGAAATGTTTCCACCAGACCAGATTTTAGAAATCTATTTTAACGATTGCATTTTAATTTAAAGAGCAGACTTCTAATTTACATTTGTAGTAGCCTGCAGAAAAGCGGACATCTTGCCGCAGTTCAATTATCATAGCGTATTAAACATTGCTTTTGTAGTTGATCAGGCTTTGTCACCAGGTTTTGTCACCTATTGAAACCAGTGTGCCTTCACAGCAACTTGAATAATTTCAGTATAAAGTAGCCAGTGCTTCTGACAAGATCCCATACAGTGTGTTTTGGTGCTTCTTGGTGTTTGTCTTGCATTTTTCAGAGGTTTGTGCTGGGTTTTTAATTTGCTTGTCCCATCTCTTTTCCATTCTACATTACACCAGCCTGTACTTATCCCTGCACTCTTCGCTCCTGCTGTGCAACAGCTTTCACAGCCTTGGGATCAAAGATGTTTCTCAACTTTAGTTTCAAAGCATAAAATATATTACTTGATCCAAAGCACAGAGGGGTTGGTGTATGTTTTCAAGTTGCAACTCAACATGGATGTATCCCAGCATAAACGGTGTGAGGTCCAAGGATAAGAAAACTAAGTGTGAAGTAAGCTTGACTCTTGGACTGAGGAGCAGAGTCCTTTTTTATAGACACGCTTGCCTCATTACGGGTTTGATGGCAGATCCGACGAAATACCATCAAAATAGTTTACCGTTACTACCACTCTGCCCTGTGGGCTTACCCTGGGAATACAAGTGGTGGTGGGGCGCTGTAATTGCCCATTTCTTGGGCCTCCATTGGTATTTTGGCAGATTTATGGCAAGAAGTAATTCTGCCGCAGCAAATCTGTCGATTTTTGGCAGGAAAGTAGACGATTCGCCTCCAGCTGCTTGCTGGAGGTGAATCCTCCACTTTTCTTCCAATCTTGGAATTCCCATGGTGCGGTAAAATTGGTTGTAATTCTGTTAGTATTTTATAAAGTGGCAGTAACGGAATTACCACCACTTTTTTACGGCAACCCCAAATTCGTAATGAGGTCTTAAGAGTCTTGGGTAACACCACCTCATTGTCAGGATTGACACACTCTGACAGTTCATATGCATTCAATCCTCCCACAGATTCTTTATCTATTATATTCTATCTCCAGCGCCAGCTGTCTTTGGAAACTTTTCCTCCACACAACTATTACCCTACACAGAGGCACGGAGGACATGATGCCGCAGCCAGTATATCTAGAGAGTCGCAGCGCTCGAACTCAATTTTTTTTTCTGCTTACACAATACACTTCACAAAAGCCACTTAGCTTCTCCAGCATGGGGTCTGGCATGGATTCACATGCTCATGAATATTCCCCGTCGTCAGGCTGGGAATCCTCGGTAAAGAAAAAACCAGTATCAGTTTCGTTTCTGATCTGTCTTTCGTAGTAATAACCAATCTCTGGTCTCTGCGTCATACTGACCACAGCCAATGACTGCCCTCTACCTAAGCACCGCCTCTGGCAGCCATCTTCATTTTTACCGCACGTTCATGTGTTGGGATCCTCGTGCTATTGCTCTCGAGCGTTAGTGCTATTTTTTGCGCTTTTTCACAAAAAACTTCGATTCTTTCGGTCAAAAGAGCCTCAAGCTCCACCGATCCTACATCCGATCAACGGGGACCTGTGTCGGATTCGTCTGTGCCCCTCAAGGGTGAAGATTTCGTCGAGCTACACTTCGGAGGACTCCAGAAGCTTCTCAGGCCCGGTCTCGGAGATGGCCCAGGGGAAGGGAAGCTCGACGCCCGGAAAGCTGTTCAGGGTCTGCCCTGGATGCCAGCTGCAGAACGTCTTTAAGGAGGACGAACACTCTTTCTGCCTTTACTGCCTTCATGAGGACAAAACGCACGTGGAGAAGGACTGTGCGTTTTGCGGCAACATGTCGGAACGGACCATGAAGGACCGTCATCAACGTCTCGCCAACTGGCTGGAGGGTAAGAGCCCGTCTGGCGAGAAGAAGAAGAAATCCGAGCGGTCTTCTAAGACCTTTGAGGGCGCCCCGGCGACGGGGGCCCAACATAAGGCCAAGCACCGCGAGTCCGCTGGCACCGGGAGCGCCGAACGGTCGGGCTCTACGGGCGCCAGGCAGGGCGCACCCTCCCCGGCACCATCAACCACGAGCCAACGCTCTGGGTCGGGTAAGAGGAAGGCCGAGCACCCGGCGAAGCTCCTGGAGAGGCCCCGGTCGAGCTCTAAGGCAGAGGAGGAGCGTGGCAGTGCCCCCTCCCTCAAGGATAAGGCGGTGAGCGCACCTAAGGTGGTGAAGGCCTTGATCCATCCGACCAAGCCCTCTATCGAAACGGTCGCGGCGGCCCTGGCTCAGCCTGTGGAGGCTGCACCAGTGGTGGCGACCTCAGGGCCCAGAATCTCCCTGCCTCCTCGGAGGGAGTCTTCTTTTGTGCCCATCGATAGGACCCCCGTGAAACCCTCCGTGGGGAAGAAGGGGGGGCAGGGCGTCGTCGTAGATTCGGCCTCAACCTCAGAAGAGGAGCTGATCGAGGTCTTAAGCCACGGCCTAGGCGTGGAACAAGGCCAGCCCGTCGGAATGGACCCCGACGCAGGTGACGACGACATCGTCGAGGATACCGACGGGGCCCCTGCTCGCCCGTCGGATTCCCCTCTGCCAGCGCCGCAAGACAACTCGGCGGCCATTTTGTTGGCCATACAGTCCTTATGCACCGAGATAAGGACGAGGCTACCGTTACCGACGGAGGAACCTCTCCCGTCGGGGGATCCAGAACCGGGACCTTCTGGTGTTCCCCCTACCAAGAAAAGAAGGATCCATCCACCACCTCCCTTTCAACCGTCGCGCCCCGTCCAGCCCTCCTCCCCGTCCACCCGAGGGGATGATACGGGGACTGACACGGCAGCGACGGGTACGGACGACGAGGATTTTCCGTCGTCGCCTCCCACCAGGGCTTCTCCGCCCGACGAGATCGGATCTTTCCACTCCATGATCTCCAGGGCTTCCGAGCTTTTCCAACTCTGCCCTGAGGAGAAGAAAAAGGAAGGCTTCCTTTATCAGCGGCGCGAGGCCAAGAGGAAGACGGTCCTCGCAGTGCCTCTGTTGGACGACATTTGGGATGAGGGCCTTTCCCTCCTCAAGAACCCTTCCACGACGCCAGCTAGAAGAGACCGGTACGAGAAAAAGTACCGGGTCCCGGACACGGCCCCCCTATGCCTCCGGGCGCAGCCTACCCCGGACTCCGTCGTCTCCGCGGCAGCCAGGAAGAAAGCGGGGGGGGGTGCGGCCTCCACATCGACTTCCCCGCCGGACGGCGAGGGAAAGAAATTGGATGCTATGGGACGTAGAGTCATCTCGTCGGCAGCGACGACGATTAAAGCGGCCAACGCCTTGGCTATCGTGGCCCGCTACGACAGGGAGCTCTGGTACAAGATAGCTCCCCTGCTGGATTTTCTGCCGGACGACAAGAGGGCGGAGGCCCTTGAGATCCTGCAGGAAGGTGAAGTGGCTTCGGACCACGCCATCACCGTGGCGACGGACATCGCCGACACTGGGTTCCGCCAGCTGGGCAACGGCGTTTGCCTTCGACGTCGTGGATGGCTCAAAGCTACGGACTTTCGGCAGGACGTCCAGACCAGAGTCCTGGACATGCCCTTCGACGGGAACAACCTGTTTGGGAAGACAGTGGACGATTCCCTTCAGGCCATCAAGGCGGATACTGAGACGGCCCAGGCCCTTGGAGTCCTGCAGCAACGACGGACGCCCTTTCGGAGCGGCGGAGGCAAGGGGCGCCTCCAAAGGTTCCGGCGGCGGTTTCGCTTCCTACCGTCAAGCGGCCCGCTCGTCGTCGCAAGAGGCCTACAGAGGACGAGGCAAGTCTAGCGGACCCCGCCGTCGTCGCCAAGGATGTCAAGGCGGCAAGGCCGCGTCCAAGCAGGATTGAACCGGCCGTGGGGTCGGACCCCCACCGAAGCACCCCGGTGGGAGGCCGGCTGGCGGGCTTCGTCAGCGTGTGGGAGTCCATCTCCACCGACCGTTGGGTGCTGGACGCCCTGGCCCGGGGCCACGCGCTCGAGTTTCAAAGAAGGTGCCCGCACGTCCCCCCCGTGGCCAGGAAAGAACTTCACGTCCCTCAACTTCTCCTGGAGGTAAAGGCGATGCTCAGAAAGGGCGCCATCGAACTCGTCCCAAAGAGGCTTCGGGGCTCCGGAGTCTACTCGCGTTACTTCCTCGTGAAGAAGAAGACGGGAGGATGGCGCCCCATCCTAGACCTGCGACGGCTGAACAAGTTCATCAAGGCGCAGAAGTTCCGGATGGTCACCCTCCAGCACGTCCTGGATCAACTGGAGGAAGGAGACTTCCTATCGTCGTTGGATTTGGAGGATGCCTACTTCCACATTCCCATCCTAAAGGGGCACCGAAAATTCCTCAGGTTCGTGGTCCAAGGGCGTCATTACCAGTTCAAAGCCCTTCCCTTCGGACTACGGTCGGCACCCAGGGTATTCACCAAGTGCCTCGCACCGGTGGCGGCGCAGCTGCGCCGCGAGGGGATTCACGTCTACCCCTACCTGGACGACTGGCTCATCCGCGCCAAGACAAGGGAGCTCGCCGTGGTCCACACGGCAAGGACCGTCCAACTCCTCACGGACCTGGGATTCTCCGTGAACTACGCCAAATCCCACCTGGTGCCCGCGCAAGTCGCACTGTTTCTGGGGGCGAGGCTCGACACAGTGTCCCTTCTGGCCTCCCCGTCGGAGGAGAGGACCAGGACCATCTTGGGCAAGGTGCAACGGATGTTGGTGGCCGACGCGGCCAAAGTGAGGTCCATCAAGTCCCTCCTCGGGATGATGTCTTCCTGCATCTACCTCATTCCCATGTGCAGGCTCCGGATGCGCCCGTTGCAAGAATTCCTGGATGCGCGCTGGATCCAGACGACGGGCAGCTTCGAGGAAAGGATCAAGCTCGACGAGAGTTTCCGACGAGCGATACGGTGGTGGGGCACCCGCGCGCATCTGACGGCGGGCATGAACTTCCAGACCCCAGCCCACCAGGAGACTGTGACCACGGATGCCTCCCTGGAAGGGTGGGGAGCGCACACCGAAAATCTGCACGCAAGGGGACTCTGGCTCCCGACGGAGAAGTCCCTGCATATCAACGTCCTGGAGCTCCGTGCAGTGTTTTGGGCCCTCAGGTCCTTCCTTCCGTCCCTCAAGGGCAAGGTGGTGAGGATCTTCACCGACAACACCACCACCATGTTTTACATCAGGAAACAGGGCGGAACCAGGTCCCCAGCGCTGTCCAAGGAGGCGCAGGACCTGTGGCATTGGGCCGTCGCCCAAGGGATTTTTCTGGTGCCGTTTCATCTGGCAGGGATAAAAAACACCATCGCCGACTCACTCAGCAGGGAGCTGCGCTCGTGCCACGAGTGGAAACTACGGCAGGATCTGGTGGATCGCCTCTTCCGACAGTGGGGCACACCCCAGATCGACCTGTTCGCGACGGCGACGAACACCAAGTGCCGGAGGTTCGCCAGCAGGTTTCCCCAGACGAGGAGCATGGGCGATGCTTTCTCGTTCCCCTGGGAGGGCCTGTTCCTCTACGCGTTCCCTCCCTTGCCTCTGCTAATCCGGCTCGTCAACCAGCTCAAGAGGTCACGGTGCAGGATGATCCTCGTCGCACCTGCGTGGCCGCGGCAGATATGGTTCCCGGACCTTCTGGACTTGTCAGCGTCCCCGCCGATCAAGCTGCCGGCGGACGCGGATCTACTCTCCAGGGAAGGAGGCGCCATCCTCCACCACGACCCGGAGTCGCTGAACTTGCAGGCCTGGCTCCTGCAGCGCTAGAGTTTGCAATCGGCCGGTATGTCGTATCCTCCAGAGAGGTTCTTGCAAAGGCCAGGGCGTCCTCGACTCTTAAATGCTACGGACACAAATGGAAGAGGTTCTCTGTCTGGTGCCACGCACAGAAGATTAACCCTCTACGGATTACGGCTCCCCAAGTACTGCCGTACCTGCTGACGCTGGCCAAAGCTGGTCTGGCACACGCGTCCATCAAGATTCATCTTGCTGCGATCTCCCGATACACCAGAACCACGGGGCGGACGTCCTTGTGGTCTCATCGTCTGGTGAAAGAGTTCATGAAGGGACTGTTCAGATCGTTCCCGCCGGTGAAGGCTCCGGCCCCGGCGTGGGAGCTCAACGTGGTGCTGACCAAGCTCATGGGACCTC
The DNA here is from genome assembly GCF_040938575.1 of Ambystoma mexicanum. Taxonomy (NCBI): domain Eukaryota; kingdom Metazoa; phylum Chordata; class Amphibia; order Caudata; family Ambystomatidae; genus Ambystoma; species Ambystoma mexicanum. The sequence goes on along the minus strand of NC_090936.1, from coordinate 491,715,779 downwards.
CGTTCGAGCCTCTGCACTCGGCCCCGTTGAAGTTTCTATCGTGGAAAACAGCTTTTCTTGTGGCCATCACCTCCGCACGACGAGTGGGAGAGATCCAGGCCCTTTCCTGCAAGGCCCCGTACTTGACTTTCCACGACACGAGGGTAGTGCTCAGGACGCACCCCTCCTTCATGCCCAAGGTACCGTCGGACTTCCATCTCAACGAACCCTTGGTGTTACCTGTGTTCTTCCCGTCGCCTTCGTCGCCGGCTGAGAGGACTTTGCACTCGCTGGATGTAGCTAGAGCGCTGAAGTTCTACGTGGACCGCACGAAGGGTTTTCGGAAGACGTCACAACTCTTTGTGAACTTTGGACCTGTCAATCAGGGGAAGGCTATCTCGAAGGCTTCCATCTCCAGATGGCTCTCCGGCTGTATCATGTGCTGTCACCGGTTGGCAAACCGACCGCTGCCTGGCCGTCCGAGAGCCCATTCCACCAGAGCGATCGCAGCTACCACGGCGTTCCTATCTGGTGTGCCCCTGCTGGACATATGCAGGGCTGCTACGTGGAGGTCGACGCACACCTTCACAAAATTCTACTGCGTCGACCGGGATTCCAGGGAGGAGTCCAGGGTCGGCCAAGCAGTGCTGCGCAACCTGTTCGCCTGAGGTGAGCCTGGTGAGGAGGTAAGATGCTTAATGTTGAGTTGATGTGATGCTTAATGTTGAGCCTTTGCCACCTCCCGTGGTTGTGCATGTGTGTACTGCTATGTATTCTTTATTCATGAGCATGTGAATCCATGCCAGACCCCATGCTGGAGAAGGAACAAGTTACTTACCTGTAACTGTTGTTCTCCAGCATGGGTCTGGCATGGATTCACATGCGAACCCTCCCGCCTACCCCTCTGCGGCTCTTCACTTGGTCATACTGCCACTTCACGTGCTTCCAAATCTGAAGATGGCTGCCAGAGGCGGTGCTTAGGTAGAGGGCAGTCATTGGCTGTGGTCAGTATGACGCAGAGACCAGTGATTGGTTATTACTACGAAAGACAGATCAGAAACGAAACTGATACTGGTTTTTTCTTTACCGAGGATTCCCAGCCTGACAACGGGGAATATTCATGAGCATGTGAATCCATGCCAGACCCATGCTGGAGAACAACAGTTACAGGTAAGTAACTTGTTCCTTGCGCTATATTTTTCCTAACTGCATCATGTGTAACCCTTCGTAGGCTTCAGGCATTACGCTATGTGCAATCTGTGGAGGGCAAATGTCCATGTTGGATCTCCACAGGACATGCTTTTACTTATTTGGGGAAGACCATGCACACACGTTTTCGGATCCTGCCAGCCAGTACATTCAAAGGAACACAGAAATGTGGATCCTTCCAGTCAATACATTGAAAGGCCCTCTGAGTATGCTGCCAAGCTCTTCACTTTCTACCACATAGGTGATAGGAAGGCCCTTTAAAAGTCTCCCTAACAGGTTGCTAAGAGGTCTTTGTTCAAGGAGCCACTGGTACAACAAGCAGTTGCACCATAGGAAGAGACACCCCTCTCACTGACTTCTAGGCATCATTCTTACTCCAGGGACACCACACAGGACTTACCAGTTACAGAGGTACCTTTTTCCATTAAACCCTATTTTCCTGAGGAATGGGACAGATTCAGGCAGCAGATTCTTGACATTTTTCCCATGGATTGAAGCTCTGCTGGCATCCTGAGGCCCCACTGCACTTTCTGAAGCTGACAGAGGCGTCTCTGTGAACCACAACTGCTTGCCTGTAAATTTGGCTCTGGCCCCACCGGTGGAGGTGGACTCTACTCCGTTCTGGTGCTGCTCACTTTGACCGCGGTTCTGTTAATGCCGTTGTTTACTCAGATTACGTTCTTCTTTCAGTGGACAGCATATATCGAAGAAATCTTTGACGAAGAAGGGAATGCTGTCCCCTTTCCATCGAGACAGGACTTCCCTGAAGAGTTTTATGGTGAGGAGGCAGGTCTAGCAGGCCTAGCTTCAGACTTTTATGGCGCCACCAGCTTGGACAAATGCCCAAAGCTAGATATCTTCAGTGTCATGGCCGGGTAGGCCTCAGGTGATTGTGCAGGTGGTGGAGATGTTGGGACTTTCTGACCCCACTAGAACTAAGGTCCAGTATGTCCCGGTGGATGTCTTTGAAGAGGGTCATCCGTTGGAGACATGATTACCTTTTTTGCTGCCCTCATGTTATCAGCCTGGGAGAAACCAGCCTCCTCCATTCTTATGGATCGGGACCTTGCAAAAAATAATTGTTGGCTCCCTTGATTTTACACCACCACTGTGGTAGTAATATTCACGAGACGAAGAGGAGACTGATCTTCTCTTGTTCTGTCTTGAACCCCATGAACTGGGGTCTCCTGAATACAGGGTGACCTTTTTCTCTAGACACCCCCTATCTGATTGACTCTACAGACAGAACAACAATTAGAGCAAAAGAGCTGTTCTACCATCTGGTATAAGCCAAGCTGTAAAGAAGAAAGGACAGATTTAGTACTAGGAAATTATGGTAAAATGTTAACCTAGTAAAGGTAGTATGACTAACTTGATAACAAGAATGCTTAATCCTTTAGCCTATTGATTAAGTAAAACTGCTCTGTCTACACTCTCTGATGGAAATGGAAGATGGAATTCAGACAATAGAAGAGGGAAGAAAGTCCAGCCAGTAGAAGAATATCCAGGGAAACGAAGAGGATAAAACAAGAAAAAGGAAGGTTGGTAAGGACCTACACTGAACAGCACCAGGACGCTCTAACGACTCTTGAGAAACACCAGAACACTGCACAGCCTCTTTCTGGAATGGATCCTCAAGTTCTGTTTGACAGGAATCCAAGTAACAAAAGAAAATAAAGGTAATGTCTGTTTAAATCCAAGGCCAACAATAATCCAGTAAAACGGACTGAGGTCAGTTCCAAGTTGGCTGGAAATAGAATGCTACGTGGTATACAGTGTTTGCCGCAGGATGCAAGGAAGGAAAGATCCGTTTACCGCGGAACGGCGAGGTGAAGAAGTTTTGTTTGCCACGGGACGGCAAGGTGTGGAAGTTGTTTGCTGCGCGACGATTGGTCCGTTTGCCATGGGAGGGCAAGAAAGGAAACTGAGCAAGGAAAATTCAATTGCAGAACCAGCAGTCATGCGAAGAACAAGAAAATACAGCTGATCAGAAGGAACGAACAGCATGAAGGCAAAGGCGTCAACTTCAATTAGTACTGCCGATACCCGGAAGCGTTACTCATTTATGGAATCCGGAAGTACCTCAGGCTGGTGTCGGCTCCTCGTGTCCAGTAACCATGGCAACCAGAGTTTACCCGATGCAAGGGAGCAGCTGCAGATAGTTTCTGTCCAGTACGTTGCCATAGGCGCAACGCAACCGCCACCTGTGCCACTATGATAAGGGAAGCCGTCTGCCATGCAAGCTGTCTTTCGCATGGCGGACTGCGACACTTTGATCCAGGTTTCATCATCACTTATCCATCACCAGAGAGCTTAGTGGTGAAAGCACCGACAGCTTGATTTAAGTTCACATCCTTCTCTTCTTGGCCCTTGACAGGAAAAGCAAGAAGCTGGATGCTATCTTGTGGATCTGTCCAGGGAATTGTTCTACAAAGTGATTCACTACTTCATCTGCTTCTTCACGGCTTATAGTCTCCCATCTTCCCGTTCCGGATGAATACTTGTTCCTGTTACCTTCTCCTGGGGAACTCTTCACTGGTTTTGCCAGGGCTCATGGGTCCACTCTCTTATTGAACGTCTTCTTTCAGGCTACTTCTGCGGCCTACTTCTCTTGACTGCCAATTGCTGCTGGTTGTCTCTGTGTAGTTGTCTGACCCCTCAGTCCACCCATGACGGGTCACGCCACCACCACATTTTCTTGCACTCTCCACACATTCACCTACGTGACTCAGCTGTAGGCTCCGTAGCCGGTCTCAGCACTGTTGTCGGACCCGATGGTCTACGCATTGTAGGTCGCGCCACCACCTTTTCCACTCTCCAGGTATATTGTGCCGGTTCCCAACCGACTCGTATGATGCTTCTCGGGCATCCCGTTGCTTGTCTCTTCAACTTTGGAGACGTGCCTTTCTGCAGTCTCCTAAAGACCAAGTTCCTCTTGCTCACTGGGTTCTCCTTCTGGTTGTACAACCGCTCTCAGCATACCAGAACTGCACAGGCCACTGCTGGACGGGTCAGAAGTCTGCAAAGAACAACCTCTTCCTCCAACTTAACTCTCCCAAGGATTTCCGCTTGGGACTTCCCCAGCCCTGCGTTACAGGTTCCCGAGCTGAGCTGGTGAGCCTAGTGTCTCTCTGCACGGTTCTCCTGGCTTTGTGTCTCCAGCTCCCAGGTTAGAACCCTTCGAACGGTTGCGTCCACACGCTGTGCTCTCTTCTCTTTCTGCTTCACACTTTCGTCTCTTGTCAGTCCAGTCTTTATTATATATATATAGCTTGGACCTACCCTGCTTAACGTAGTTTTGATTGATAGATGCTCTGAAAGCCCTATTAATACTTCCTTGTACTGGGTTTGTGTTCTTCTTCTTCGTCTCAGTCTTTTCTACATTCATTATCATAGTTGTTTTGTTACTGCTCTTTTTTCCAGTACATTCTGGTCCATGTTTCGAAGCACTGTTAACAAAAAGGCTAGAATTAGTTAACTGCTCTAGCTCAGGCTGCCTAACAACATTATGAACAACAGACTTAGGAGAGAGGATCTGGCAACAGTATACACTGGCAGTTTTGGAAGAGCTCTTCATCTATCTTATAAACTTTGGTTGTCTCAAGTGTGAAAGAGCAATTGTGGTCCATCATGGAACGAGAATTCTTACCCCAGAAGGATCAGGCATTGTGGAAATATACCAAAATGTCTCCTCCAGAATTCCGGCTGGCGAAAAATCTGACCTTTTTTTCCGACCCTTCCTTGCACCACACATATATGTGTGGGGGGGGTATGGGATATAATACAAATATAGGGGCCATGCAAGGGGGATCTCCCCCGCATATGTATGTGGTGTAAAGGGGGTTGAAGGAAAAAACTCCTTTTCCGCCATCAGACTTCTGGGGGTCTCACTAATCGCATAGACCCGTCGTTACTGCCGTTGAGGTCCCCAGGAGGGGAGTTCCTCTCCATCTGGTTCTCCCGCTTGTTAGTACCCCTAGGGGGACTATAGGTTAGCAGCCTCACCAGCCTAGCCTCATACGAAGGGGCTCACCTCTGGGGAGAAGTGATGGGAGTAGGCAAATCTTCACACCCTCCATTGCCCACCATGGTGGACATTGGGCGTCTCTGGCAAGCAACAGCAGCATTGTCCTGCCCACGTTCAAGGTCTGGGAGCTCCTCTACCGAGAACCAACACGGCCAAATAACCATTTTTATGGGAAAATGTCCACTTGGGAGGGTCTAGCACCCTGTTTTAGCACACTGTACCTTTGACAGAGGAGACATATATCCATTTTCATATCAGTCTGGTCCCACCCACAAGGGCAGTCCAGCACCAAAATGCAAGGCAATTCTCCTCTGAACGAGAGTACCAACAGCAACCCCCAGACACGTGTTTCAGCCTAGTTGGTCCTCTTCAGAGGAGAATTGCCTCGCATTTTGGTGTTGGACTGCCCTTGTGGGCGGGACCAGACTGATATGCAAATTAAAATGTCTCCTCTGTGAAGGTTTCAGTGAGCTAAAACGTTGTTGTAGACCCTTCTGAGGGGAAGAAATTCCCTAGGGCAGGGTATTTGGCTCATGTTCGTTCGCAGTAGAGGGGCTCCCACACCCTTGGTGAATTTGTCCTGCCCACTAGTTTAGTGGTTGTGAAGCACAGAGAGGGAGTTCCGATGCCTCCACTATCCCCATAGCTGTCCCTGTCACAAGGCTGCTTTGATTTGACTTAATCCATGTGTGGTGCCAGTGGGCGAGAGGCTGTTCCCATTTGTCTAAGAATGGTATTTCACCACCACATACGCTTGGGCTCTACACTGTTGTAACTCCGGGTTACTGCCTCCCATTTCTACAATACCCACCCAAGCACCCTTTTTTCTCTTCTCCTGCTCCTCCCCCAGTGGAGGAGGTCCTTCGGCTTTTGAGAAATGGTACCATTGAGCTGGTGCCTTGTTTGGAACGAAGGTGGCATTGCTATTCTCTTTAGTTTTTAGTTCTCGGAGAAAGATGGTGGGCCTGCACCTCATCATGGATCAAAGGCTCCTGAACTCAGACCTGGGAAAGGACAAGCTCAAAATGGTTAGCTTGGCCCAGATCCTCCAGGCCCTCGAACTGCAAAATGTTTGGTGTCGCTGGACCTCCAGGACACTACTTCCATGTGCCGATCCATCCCAAGCACAGGTGGTATCTGCAGTTTGTGGTTGGTGAAGTCCATTGCCAGTTCTGAATTTTGCCGTTGCGCTTTCCTCGGCACCCAGGGTCTTCAACAAACTGTTAGCGGTGGCTGTGGCTCAGGAAGGAGAGAATTCATTTCTTCCCCTACTTGGATGATTTTTTGATTTGAGCCTGCAAAGTGGTGTCAGAACCTTTGTACTGCACATGCATCCTATTGCACAGTTTGGGATTCTCTTTGAACATCAAGAAGACCCATGTTACACTGCCTCAGTTCCTCCTCTTCAGCAGAGTCGTCATTGACGACCGCCTGGGCACTGCCTTCCCTTCTAAAGGTCCGCTTGCAACCATCCTTCATATAGCGTATATCTTCTATACCCAGAGACTTGGCCTGGTGGCCTGGCCTCTGTGTTTCTGCATCTTCTGGGCTTCCTACCTCCTCCATCCCTGTGGTGCCCGGACATCATGTCAGACCATTTAAATGTCTCGGACAGAGCGTTTCAAGATCCTCTGTGGTGGACCTTGAAAACCAACTTGATGAGCAGGGCGTTACTTCTGAAAATCTGGCCCCAATTGACTGTAGTGTTTGATGCATCCCTGAAGAGCTGGGTCACTTCCTTGCTAGACCTTACTGTGAGTTGGCTCTGCTAGCAGACGTGGGCAGAGAAATGCATCAATTTTCTGGAGTTGCAGTCAAGAAGGCTATCCCTCATTGCCTTCCTGCCCTCAGTGCAAGCAAAACTCTACTTGCCATGACGAGCATCATGGTGGCCATGCACTTAATCAGGTAACACGGTGGCGTGGTTCTCTGGAGAATTGTGTCTCTGACAGCGGCCCATCTGATAGTGCATGCTTTGAGCAGACATACTTTGGCCTCCCACGACTGGAAGCTATGCCAGGAAGTTCTGGAAATCTTAATCTTTTGATGGACTTCTCAGGTTGACCTTATTGCTTCCAATTTTAACAGGAATAGCAAGTTGTTTCACTTCAGTGTTTCCTCAGCAGGGAGCTTTGGGGGGGTATGCATTGATGGTCAAATTGAACTTTGTCTACTATGATTTTCCCATCAATGCTTTCAGGAGACACTGGCAGTTTGGTCCATGTTGATTCTGATAATTTTAGACAGGGTCCGAGGACGTACTACCTGGAGCTTCAGGACATATCCATCTGAACTTCAGCAGACTTAAACTTTCATGCTTGGCTGCTGGCAGGCTGCGGTATAAGGATTGAGACTTGATGGATGATGTCCTGGATGTAGTCCATTCCACTCTGAGGCTGACCACCATGTCCATGTATGCCTGCAAGTGGCTTACGTTTCAGCTTGATGTCTGGAGGGGGTTCTGGAACTTTTCATCTGTCATACTTTCTCTGTACTGGATTTCATGCGTTCCTTGGCCCAGTCGGGCTTGCAGATTGTACCTATGAAATGGGTACTTGACCAACATTTCAATCTTTAAAACAACCCAGAACAAGACTTTCTCCACGGGAACCACTGTTAAGCAGTTTTTGCAGGTGCTGTGCAAACAGTTTACCCACTGTAAGAAGCCAGGAAAAAGAAGCAGATGCAGAGGACTCATGTTTTTGTTTGTAGACTTTTATTAAATAATAAAGGGGTTGGAAAATGCCTCACTATCCCTACTCTAGGAGGTATTTCCTTACCTCAACCAAAACTTGAGGGTATGTCCTGCGTCAAGATGCCCAAAGCAAAAATGTACTGTCTTAAATCCTGTCCTAGCACTTGCATTCTAAAGGTAACTCTAAGGTGTAAAGGATATTGTCTTTGGCCTTGAAAGTGCACAAAAATATTCAAAACCCAACGAAAGTCTCAAATGGTTAATATTCACAGTTCCAGGGAACAACTCCTTTACCTAGGTTTCTCTCCACCAAAACAAAAGTTCAAAAAGAATAATCAACTTCTTTGTAGACCAAGAGGATAGCTTCCTCCTCTTGGTGTGGCAATCCACGCCTAGGGAAATGACTCTCTTCCCCAGGTTTCTTTTCCTCTTCAATATAATTCACAACCCTAAGGGCATGTGTCTTCCTGGGTATTTTCTTATTGTAGGAAAGGCATGTTATCACAAGTATTGACCCTGAACTGACATAATGGATACAATTTGTAAAACCTTTATTGAAAATGTTGGAGAAACTCCTATTTTGCCCTATAACTAAGATGGGAGTAGTCTCGACTACAAAACGATAAACAGTCCTAGTGAAGTCTGTGAAATCAAAATGGCCTATGCTAACAAAACCTAATGCCTGCCCTAACTCTTGTACAAAAGTGTAAAAAGGAGAAATGTAGGCAAAAGAAAAAATCAGTGTTCAAAAGATAATATGTCTGAACCAGCTCTCCTCCCCACGTTGGGCCTCACGGGGTAAGGCGATCCTTGTAAGGAAGGAAAGGCTTGGTATCATCAATGAAGACTGACAAAAATGCGACACAGTTCAATTGTGTTTATTGACTTTTAAAGGGTTGGTTAAATGCCTATCTAAACCTTAATCTAAGGATGGGAGCAAGCTACAACCATCAAATAATAAAACAGTCCTGGTCGAGTCTTTCAGAATAAAAGGGCCATTGCTTATAAACCTATTGGCAATCCTTACTTCTAAATACCAAATGGTGTGGGATAGTAGTGTATACAAAGCGGAAATGTGTTCAAGAAACAATATGTCAGAACAGTTGAGCAGTTAGCCTCCCTTCCCCACAAGGCAGCACGCTCGAGCCTCGTGCACATTCTGGCTTCCTCAGCACCAGAACACAGTTCAATGGTTCAGCTGGTCTCACACCACTCTGGCAAAGTGTTTAAGTCCATTGCCCATTGATTACTATGGGTAATCCTCACGACCCCCATCTGCCTCTTCTTCGTCTCAGTAGTTGGACTTCTAGAACTGAAGTAGGGATTGTGGGATTTGTTGGTTTTCCTGGAGATCATGGAAAACTAACGTAGGTTTTTGTCAGGATGAAGGTGGTAAATGTATTGTGATGGGTAAATGGATTTTCTATTGTTTTAAATTTCCTGGTCATGTTTTCCTTTTCCTTACAGAAAGGGACTGAGGTATGATGGGACTCTGCTGACAATATCCCATGAGAACTGAGGGGATATCGGGTAGGAGTGTATCAGAACGGGAGGAATACCATGTCGCGACGCAATGGTGTGTCTCCCATAGTCCCAAGGACCCCTGCCCAGGTGATCCGCCCTCGCTCGTCTGGCTGGAATCCAAAAGCGATGGCCCTTCCCTAGACAGCTGAACAAAGGATCCCCAGGAATACCCTGGGAGAAACGCCTCTGGTTTCTCACAGCCGATGAGACACTCTGGCTCGGTTACCAACACAGTTCAAAACCGTGGATCGAGGCTCGCCTGGCCTTCCAGGTTAAAGTCTCTTTCTCTGACTTCAGAATACATGTTTGAACCAAAATGTTCCCACAGGACCCCTCTGCCGGGATCAGACCTTTCACCAGACAATTCGCATAGGTCCCCTTCTGCCGGGCTCAGACCTCTCACGATAAGGTTCACCACAAAGTTGCAAGGGGGGGGGGCCTCCCTTCCCCAAGCTTAATATACTTCAGATCTCTCTCTATCGGGATCGGACCCCTTTTGAATATGCATGGTTTTCTTAGACCACCGCAGGACAACTTCAACTCAACCTTCACTATTTTACTTTCACTCTTGCCATTTATTCGCCTTTTAGCTTCAACCTATGTACCTTTCATGGAGACTTTCGAATAGGCTACTTCCTTTCACCGGACCACTCTGTTACTTAGTATCGCTGATCTTGCAGCTATATTTTACTTTAAAGTTCATTCACAGGTCTGTCATTCTTCGTGTCACATCCACAAGAGTGCAGCCTTCCCTTTTGATATGATGTTGCTACTTCATTCACTTTAACACACACCTTGTGGAACTTTGGTTTGCTTTTCTGCACCTTTTTGGAACTGTTTTGAAATGCAAAGCTAGGCTGTAGGTTGGCAGCTAAGAGTGTGGTGAATTCTGCCAAATCCTCACAGAATCCCTGCCTAAAGTCTTCTCCCAGGTGGCCAGTTGAAGGCAGACTCTTCCTGATTGTAACCCTGGGGGTGGTATCAGCTAGGTGGATCACCTGGAGAAGGGCCCCAGAGGAACAGGAGGATTCAGTTAGGAGGGATGACGCTGTGTTTGTCTTCTTCAGAGAGGGAGATTTCTGCAATACTTGCCAGAATAAGATTCCCCTTAATGCAGTTACACATGTTTAGTGAAAGCTCATGTGTGCAACAAGAGAACAATCTATGTGGAAATCAGAACTTTAATATTCAGACTTCTTATGAACATAACTCTCCCTTAAATCGGAACCAATCTTGATCCCTTTAAAACCCTTTTTTAGAGATCTATTAACTACCCAGAGCAAATTCAATAAAACGAATATTAGTATTCATGAAGGAAATCGGGACAATGGGGACTTCAAGTCCCACAATGCCTGAAGTACTGGGACGAGGTAGAGGGACTCAGAGGCTCTAAACTGCAAGAGGTTGTCCAGTGATTCTAATGGCCCACATCTGAGCAGGACATTTGAATATACAAGGCCCAGTCCGGTGCAGGCCATTAGAACAGCAAGGAGGAGTTTCAGAAGTCAGCAGCAGCTGCAGTTGAGGAAGAAGTGAATGCTGCTTTTGTTAATGCGGATGTCGGTCATGAGAGTGTCTCCACAGCTGAGGGCCTTGAATGCAGAGGTTGCGCAGCAGGACGCGGCATTGTAACAAGGTTTCCGCTAGGAAAGCAAGGCTCTCCTAATTGCACACTGTGTCCCAGTGGATGATGAGCACCAGAGTGCGTTGAGAGTGAGGGAAGCTCCTTTCCTGGTGGGCTCAGCCCGCAGGCACTCAGAAGCAGACTGCTGTGTGAAAGGCAGCAGAAGAAGCAGAAAGAAGCGTGGCGGCGGATAGAGCGGATGCTTTTGCTGACACCAGTGAGTTTACCATTGAGGGGTAAACTTGGTACGCTCTGTGATCGACCGATGGCCACTGAAAGCAATTTTGAATGCCACACAAATGTAACAAAGTTAAACTGGCATAAGCATAGCTTGTTAAGTACATGAGAAAGGAAAGGTTACAATCATTGCAATCTAAGCCAATACTACTACCAAGACAAGACGGGCCATCATATAAACTGCTAATTATAAACCCCATTGCCAAAGTAAAGAAGGGGCAATACTGAAGCCAGTCAATTGCAACCACCATTGCCAAATGTTCAACAGCACGGAGACCATATTGGCTAAACAACAACAGAGTTTTATTACAGAGGGTTTGTAACCATTGTTGTTGGAGTGAGGAAGAGTTAATAGTTGAACCAAATATAAACAAGCATTGCCAAAGAAGGGCAAGGGTGTTAGAAACCTTGTCAGCAGTTACCTGATGTAAAGGTGTGAAAACAAGAGTGTCGGGAGGGACGCCCTCCTGATAGAGAATATAAAGGAGGAGAGAAGTATAACCTGCGTTGCATGTGGCAGCTACAACAACGGAATAAACAGCACGAATGTGTCTCATGTCTTCCCAGAAGAAGTTCTGAATTTTGATGTTCTTGAAAGTTAGTCTGTTTCCGAAATGGTTTAAGATTACACCACATAGTACTTGTAGAAGTGTTAGGCATTTTTCTGTGTGTTCCAGGGCAGGTACCTTTCAGTGGTGGTCCTGGTAGATTAGTGGACCAGGAAGAAGTCATTGAAGTACTATATTGTCATGGAAAGTTGTGAAGAAATGGTGAGATCACTAAAGTGTTTTATGAATTGTTGTAGTTATCCTGACAAACCTTTGCTGCTGTTACAGAAGAGTTATAAAAGTATTTTATTTCTCAAATTATATGAACTGTTGTGGAATCATCCTGACAAAACTTTGCTGTTAATGCAGCAGAATTTTTAAAACATTGGGTTTCTCAAGATGAAGAAGTTGTCTGGAACTTAAGTGAGGAGATACAGACGGTCATCTAATTGAACTGTTGGTTAAAGTCCAAGTCAAAGACTTTTGGAACAGAAAACTTTGTAATCCAAACTTGGCTATAAGAGGTACTTACTATTTGAACTTTTAAGTGAGAATCCTGCTTTGAATCTGGGGAATGAGAACCAGCCCAGGTTACAAGGATCTACAGTTAATAGGTCTATAGTGAACTCAGCTGTTACCTCTGTTACATTTGAATTATAAGTTTGATGTATGTATAAGTATGAGGGACAGATGCCTTTCGTTGGAGTCTTTTCCCTTAGTTTATTTTATAGGTAGGGAAAATCTTCGTTAGGTTAGGGAGAGTGAGGCATTTATCAAACCTTGTTGAGTAATAAAAATGGCTTCTTATGAAATTCCTTTTCCAAGTTATCCACCTCACATTTCTGACCCCTTGAGAAACATTTTCCCTTTTCACGTTATACTGAGTTTTTAGCTTGTGAGGGATAGATTAGGATTTGGACACAGGACGGAGAACTTTACTTTGGACATTCTGACACACTGTTTCATTAGTTAGTTTTGTTGAGGCAGGGAAGCCCCTCTGAGATGTAGGGCTAGATAGGATTGCCAATCAGCATGTCACCTCTGTCCATCTCTTACTCCTAGATCCTCACACTACCTTCACCTCAATCTCTTCATCCTTTAACTGGGGTTGTGTATTCAGGAAATACTTGTGCACCTTCACAGATGTGACACTTTTTTCACAACCATTAGAGGAGCCTGGAGATGTTTCACCCCTCCAAGTGGAGGCAGGGAGTCCAACAAAAGCCAATCCCAAACTTCTGATGTCCCCTCTGCAACAGCAGCCTCTAAACTGCTTTCAGCTAATCTCTGCACAATCCACACCGGTGGGGCGAGAATTTGGGAAATCATAAGCGAGTGGACACATGTGCATTGGAACTGCGTCCTGATGGTACTGCCTATCACTTCTTGGGAAGCCTGTAGACCAGCCCCCTGCCTCTGAGAACTCAGCTTCGACCCTTCTCTACTGGGTGAAGTTTGGACCCTTATTCTAAATGCTGCTACCGAATTGGTTCCCTAAAAGGAGTTGGGAAAGGCTGGTATACTTCCATTTTTCTCATCCACAAAAAGGACAGTGATGATCACCCCTCAAGCGTCTCAACAAATCTCTGAGAAAAGGCAGGTTCAAGTTGGTGACGTTCAAGATTGGATGGTGTCACAAGATCTTCAGGACACTTAATTCTAATGGATCGTGCCCTCCCACGGATTCCTCATCTTTGATTTACTGATATCCTGCTTGCAGCTTCTGAAACTTTTCAATAGCAGATGGCGCTGTGCATCATCGAGTTGAGGTCCCTCAGTGGCTTCCATCCGTGCACTCAGACGTGACCTCGATATTGGTAGAAATGGCATGCACAGCACCCGTTGCCTCCGTTGCGATTTTCTGCATGCGCAGCACGTTTCGAACAGTTCAATCGCCTCCACGAGTTTCTTACTGCGTGTTACCTGTCTTCAAGAATGTCAATTCCGAACATATGTTTCAAGAGGTGCGATGACTGTGATTTGAAAATGTCAATCACAGATCCACACAGAATTTGCCTCTGGAGTCTTGGTACAGAGCAAAGGGTCAACAATTGCGGGTTGGGTCAATCCATGACCAGCAAAGCCTTGAGAGAGGAAGGCAAAACTCGTCTTGGGCTGATCGGCTTCTAAATCCCCCCTACGTCTACTCCTTCCAAAAGGTAATCTGTGTAGTCTTTGGGGTGTTTCTCTGCAAAGACCTAAAAAGGCGCTCCAAACTCTCAAAGCGCTTGAGATCTGGGACGGACTCTCCCTGCTCTTGGTCATAGTCATCTCAACGAAAATCAAAGAAGAGAAGTCATCTCTCCATCTTCTGTATCCTCAACGACAAGGTCATTTTTCCTGACATCTGCTTCCAAAGCATGGTGTGAAGAGTTTAGAATTAAAAAGATGGAGGTGGTTCTGAAGGCGGCTGCTACCGGCCCCTTGAGAAAGCCGGAGATAACTTCTGGCCCCATTGCACCCCAGAAGGCCGTCAGGGATTCGTCAAAGGCTACCTGTTGCATGCCCAAGGGCCCTGGTCATGAGCTGGAGGATCTTCGAGAGTCATCGACATAGTCTTAGTCTCGAGAAAAGTCGAAGCGTCTTGCTCCTTTTCACTACTCATTGAAGGTTTCGAGGCCATCGACATCTTCCACCGACCCATCAACTGCCTTTGTCGAAGGCAGACTTTTTCAAATCTATGGGGTCAATATTTGATTCATAGGATTACACTGATTATCCTTTTGGCTATGCTTATGGCATCCAAATGTGCTAGAGGAGCTTATTTATGATGAAGCCAGACTGGAAGATCTGACAACATGTTTAATGGAGACTAGTGGACTTGACGCTAACCCTGAAGTGGAGTTTACACCACCAGACCCTTTTGCTCACTGTAGTGGGGATTATAGATTGGTTATGCTCTGTAATTAGCTCGCTGTCTTACTATATCCTCCACCTGCCGTTTTTGTGTGCATCTGCTCGCCTTATTGTATGATTGCTACGGCAGCCCAACAAAGAAATATTCACTTCACAATGGCCGCCCGGCCCGTTCTGCTGTGCCTCTGCAACTTCCTCGAGGCGGCTTGAATCTCAGTCGTCATTGATTTACTGCCCTACAAAATACAACCAATAGGAAGCCGGCAGGCGGACGCCAGCCCCCTAACAAAGGCCCACACTCAAGTCTCAGGTTTGACAGGTTGATCAAGTACAGTGTCTACACAACTAGCCCACTCCTCACCTGATGAATCTGATGGAGATGCAGTAGATCTGTCTGTAGAACTTTCCTTCTTTTCTCTCCAGGTGGTTCTTGTGGACTTGGTTTCGATCTTGTTCTTGGATTTGAAGATAGGACGGGCTCGCCTAGAGTCCACTTTGCCAAAGAGGCTATGTGCCCGGCAGTGGGGACTCAAGGGAGCCCACCCCAAACCAGGGAAAAACCGGATGAAAAAACCCTGGTAGAGCTGGATATGGATGGTAGTTAATGCAGTCCGTATAGAAATCCAGTAAGAGTGAAGGGAAGAGTAGTATTGCCTACAAGTACCAGAATGCACTGGTTGTTGTCGTAGTAGGCGATTGCCTGTTGTCTGGGTAGAGTTCCAGCTGGCGTACGGATAACACGCGGATATAGTGGTACACAAGGAAAGGACTGTGAGTCGGGATCACACTGCTCCAACGGTAGACAAAGCTCACAGAAAACAATGAAAGCTGGGGAACCGCCCAGCGCGGGAGAGGGTACAGCAGTCGCAGGAAGGGCTGAGAGAGATGCAAACGGGTTACGGCGACAGATGCCGCACAAGCGGAGCGGAAAGTAGTCCAGAAGGGAAGGAGGCAAGGAGCCATTCGAGTGGGAAGCAACCCACTAACAAACGACCAATAAGGTAGGCAGAACCCGGAAGGGAACACAAGAGGAAGCGTAAACAAACTTACTCGCTGGAACACTGTAAGGAAGTTGCAACGCTGGTGGTCATTAAGGCGGCTAATAGTGGAAGACTAGAACGCGCTGTGCGTTGCATGGAATAATTCAGTCCTCCTTCCATATCGACCATCTCCTCCATACTTTACATGGGCGATATGTGACATCAAGGCCCTGTTTGCGCCTGTTTGCGTTGGGCTGCGGAGCCAGAGTCACGGAACGCTGTAGCCCAGGTAAGTGCCTCCCCTGTTAATAATTAGCTGGCTCGCTACATTTGCATATGTCTACTGACTCTGCGCCTCGTATCTAATCCCTGCCTACGGCCCATGAACTACCTTAAAGCCGGCAGCAACCTTACTGATGCTCGCAAGCCCTACGGCAACTCCTGAGTTCTGCCTCTAACCCGCGGCGCTGAACTGTGCAAAAGTCCATCGCCAAAATCTCCGGAGGTCAATCATATTATTGCCACTCTAACGATTGAGTGCTTTACGTGTGCCCCATAGACGCATGCCCTGCTTCTACTTGCAAGCACCATACATAACATCCGGTTCCTGTAGTTCTATCAATAGAATATTGCAGTCAGCTCTCATGTGTAAATCTTACTGTGCTGCTTGCAATCAATGGTGGTGTATTCCACTTTTCAGCATATTATATAGTATTCTGCATTTAGCCTATGGTGTTTTCAGCACTTCTTTGCTTATCTCGGTATGCTATATCCAGCCTATGAGCACTTCACGGTATATTCTATTGTGCTGTTTAATGACCCAGAACTATAACTTAGGCCCTTTATCTTACTTTCACATGGCCACCTTACTGTAGCACCAACTAAGTTCCTACCCCCACTATAGCCCTACTTACCGTACCTTGAACTCCGCGCTAGACAACAATGCCCATTGTCCCACCAGCCATGCTGAATGGATCCTTCGCTTCCCCACCCACGCCACTGACTCCATGCCCACTCAGCTTGAGGAATGAGAGACTGGGTTCTCGTTTCCTCTGTAATAAGAGGACAATCAGGCCCTATGTGCTACCGGCCTCCAACAATCCGTTCAGTACCCAGCCTACAGCCCAACCCACTGTGTCTTTGGAATCTAACAAAAAACCCTACCCACCTGTGACCACAATTCCATTACTTGGAGCTCCAGAGAGAGACATTCCAGCCATCAAAGGCGCTCTTATCGATGCATGTTACGTGCTAGCCCTCGCCCTTGACATAGCTGGTCTATTTCCATCCACCAACTAGACTTCCTTGCCATTACAGAAACTTGGCTATTCCCTGCGGCAGGACCAACCCTGTCCCTAGCTATCCCAGATAGCTTTATGACCATCCGAGCAGATAGAGGTACTGGCCAAGGTGGAGGAGTGGCTTTCATAGCCAAAGTGCACCTGGGCCTTAGAGAATTTTGCAGAGCTTGTTTCAGCTTAACTTCTGATGGTTAAACTCCCTCTCTCATCCACCCGTACCCTTTTACTTCATCTTCTTTACCAGCCCTCTGGCTCTATTTCCTCCTTCAAGGAAGACCCTACCTTCCTCCTGACCCAAAACACTAATAATGGCTCTCAAATCCTATTGCTGTAAGATTTCAGCCTAGGTCTTCATGACCCTAACACACACAACTTGGCTTCAAACACTGCATTAATGAGCCTACACACAAGGGCACAACATTGGATTGACTGGCAGACTTAAACTGTACTACCACAATCCTTACTAATGCGCCCTGTGCCTGGGCAGAACATCATTGCATTACCTTTACTATACAGGAGAGCACCCAAAGCAATATCAGCACTGCCATCGCTCCACAAACCCTATCTAGTAATCATCATAACATAACTTTAGACAATCTATTACCTCTACTTCAGCCTATTGCTGACCTACCTAAAAACCTAGATATGGACCTGTCCTCTCTGGTTGACCTGTACAACTGTGCTCTAGAACAAGCCTTAAATAAAATTGCCCCCCTTAAACTAAGAAAGGCTAAACCTTCAGCCCATTTAAATAAATGGTTCACAGATAACCTAAAAACCCTTCGCAATTCCAAAAGATCATCTGAAGCCATTCGGAGAAACACTATCAATCCCTAACAAGGAAAAGTTCACCTCCTCCGCCAATACTTCTAAAGCAGCCATTCTCAATACCAAAAAAGAGATCTACAATGTCAGAATTCAAAATGCAAAATCTGGCATGAAAGAGCTCTTCACCATACTAAGGGAATTGGAGTCCCCGGCATCGCCCACAGAAAACTGCACCAAAGATGCAGCCTAGTGCGTCAATATCCAGAAGGCCTTATCTGACAAAATAGCCCGATTACAGACCAAAATAGAGACTGAAAAGAACAGCCTAGTCTCTAGCTCATATTCTCATAAATTGCCTGATCCTCAATCTCCTCTGTTGCCACCCTTTTTACTTCTCAGTCACCTCTAAAGAAGTGGAAAACATCATCACTGAACTAAAACCGTCAAAATGCAAGGTAGATACTTGCCCTGCTTCAGTGATTAATGAAGGAGGAAAACATCTAGCTCTGTTCATCGCTGCCTTGATTAGCTCCTCCTTCCAAAGCTGCTCAGTCCCAACAACCTTAAAGAGGCATGGGTTATGCCTCTCCTCAAAAAACCAAATTTTGATCCAAACATACCCACCAACTATAGGCCCATAACAACGTCCTCTTTATCCTAAAAAAGTTAGATAAAGCGGCCTATCTACGAATTCAAAAAAATCTGGAGGACAACAACCTTCTAGGCCTGCGGCAATCAGGTTTCAGACCTAGGCACGGCACTGAAACCACCCTTTTGGACGTGAAAATCCAAATGGATGAAGCCAAAGACAAAGGTAATCTGGCCATCCTTCTTCGGACCTCTCAGCAGCGTTTGATCTTGTTGACATCAGATCTTGACCATACATTTGACCGCAGCTGCAGCATTCTCTCCGAGTGCCGCTGGTTGGATCCAATACTTTCTCTCATACAGAACAACAAGGTTCTTCGCACCTACAGAGTCTGCTGTTCAAGTACCCATGTATTGTGGAGTTCCACAGAGTTCCTATGTGTCTCCCACACTTTACAACATTTTCACAAAGCTCCTCTTTGATCGTCTTCATAGCCTGGATGTCACCTACATGAATTATGCAGATGACACTGAGGTCCTCATTACGCTCACTGGCTGCCATGACAAAGACTCCAAAATGTTAAATATTTACCTCGAAATCCAGTCGTGGATGGCTGCCCACAGTCTTTTTCTAAACGATGATAAAACGGAGCTCTTATCATCGGCTCTCAAGTTCGCCTAAATTACAAGACCTTCAACATTGATGGGAACATCATTGAAGTTGCCAATGAGGTCAAAACATTAGACGTTTACTTGTATTCCATGCTTTCCCTCAGAAAAAAGTTAATTCTACAGCCTCAAATTCAGCATACACAAACAAACTGATTAAAGGCATGGTCTAGTAAACATTTTTATTGTCCCTATGGGTGGGCCATGTTTTTTTAAGCCCAAGTGGCTCGATTTTAGAAAACTTTCCTATGGACCTTACCCGAGTTTTCGTCCATTAAACGCACGCGAAAACAGGCGCCAGGGAGCCGCCATTTTGTGATAATCCTATCACTTGCCGCATCGCCCTGGCTGACCTGCTTTTACGGCACTAAATCAATTACCCCGCCCCTGAGCCTGACATTATCAAAACATTCATATTCCCCGCCTCTCTCCGTGACGTTATTGTGCTGCGTAGGCAAACGCGTCCAGTCGTCTTCTACGCGACTTCACACAGACCATCTCACAACACAGCGCGCCACAATTCGGAATATGAAACTGTTCTTTAAAATCAAACAGCAACACGGTACATTTGGTAAAGTACATTTATTTGACATTAGATGTTTAGAGAATATTCAGCAATTGCCATATGAACTCCGAAAGCCATTTATTTTCTTTTATCTGTATCCGCAATAGTACACAGGGTGTTGCTTTTCGTGAAAAGAAGCACTTTGGAAGCACGGTAAATCGCAAGGCTGTTCCATCAACTAGGCACTAGTCCATTGTAAAGGTTGATATGTTGCTTCTAGCCACTAGTACAGCCTAAGGGCATGTGGGCCCTTGGCGATCGTTCCATAAAATTGTCAGTGTGCTCCAGTTGTTCACACGAAGCTGCAGGTGTCTCACAAAGAAACCGTCTGCTGGTGTCTCAAACCGACGGCAGTAGCAGAAGGGGAACAAATACCTGTTATGAAAACAATCTTCATTAATATTACTCATTTTATTTATTACAGCCGATCAGAAACTATTTGCTTGTAAGGATAGTTCAATGGATTATGTTCGGCTCTAAAATCAATGCGAAAAGTAACGAAATAAATCGAAGCCAACACACAATGATAAACGACAGTTAGTCTACATACGTGAGGAATGATATGATATGGCATTTGTAACGCGCCTATACTCAAGTGTTTCAAGGCACGACGAGGCAGGTGGGGAACAAGGGCAGACAGACAACGATCCTAGTAGGCCAGGTGTCTTTCTGATCTCGCATGGGGAAGGGGGGTAAAAGTGCTGTACATGGTTAGTCGAATACAAGATAAATAATAGGGCCAGCTGGTGGCAAGTGCAAGGTAAATGCCGGGAGAAGGGGCTGAAGGATACAGAGACAGTCCCGTAGTGCAGGTAGGCAGTGCAGGGAAAAGTGGCTGGGCCAGGGACCGAGATCGGTGAGACCAGTGGACCTGCATGCCCATGTGCCCACTACGAACACGTTTTCCTTGCTTTTCCTAGCTCTTCATTCATTCATTTATTCATGCATCCATTCATTAAATCTTCATTCCGGTATAAAAGCGTGTAAAGATTTACTCACATTATATTTGAAATTTCCATTGTGTCTCTTCGTAATGCATTCTGTAAAACGGACCGTGCTCTTGACAACGATTTTTCGTATACTGAACTAAAATGAAACTCGGTCTAGTTTCTGAATTTTCTGCCTTATCGTCTCTTACGTTACTGCGCACCCCCTTCAAATGTACTTCTTTCGGCATGGTCCCTGTCTCAAGGTAAAAAAACAATAGACCCTTATACTTCCAGTGTGACTTGTGGGCCTCTTCTGGGCGCGAGCTGAAAATCAAAGCCGCTGTCCTTCGCATTCTTTATTTGCAACATCACGTAGTAAAGGCATCTGTGAGAACTTGAAGTTTAGAATCCCTCTATGCAGTGCGCCTCAATGTGCAAATGCGAACTGGCTTCTCTCCCGAATGCCACGGCCCGCTTGGCGCGTTCTAAGTCCCCCAATTTTGTCCTCGTTGCCTGCGAGCTTTGCAGCCCAAATGGAGACATTTAATTTTTGGCGGAAGGTCAGGGAAAGTATAAAGTACCACAGGAGTTGAGTTAAAAGTGAGATTTATTGTTTGTTTGTTTTATTATTTGCAATACGCAAGCCTCCCCTCCTTAACAGTGCACAACAGTGCGCAGCATTTACATTTACATGAGATGAGACATGAGAAAAATATATACATACACATATATGAGGTGACTATAGAGAATTCAAAGATGACACCCAGCTTGTTCGCCACCCATGATGAAGGTAGGGGTTAGGGTTACAGGTACACTGTACAATAACATTTATTTCCAAAAAGACAATCGTATTGCAATTATTTAAACCGGGGTTTGTACTTCACAACCAGCTGTGCTTCGGGTGGGCATGGCACAGTCGCAATGTTCGGTGGCAATGGATCACTGCACTCCACAGAAACGTCCAAAATTCCATATCTGTGCTTCTCTAACACAGGAACAATAAGGCCTTTCACAAAGTCGAACTGCATTTCATCATAGACTGGTTTGATCACCCATTGCTTACTTCGTTTTGAAAACGCCTTAGTGCAGCGAGGCATCCTTACTTTACCCCTAGTCCTAGATTGTTCACGTCCTACATTGCTGTTATGGGCCAAGACCGCTCGTAGAGTGCGATGTTTCATGCCCCGAAAGCTGAAATGCAAGCGCTTTGGCCTGTACTTTAGGCACATATTGTGGAACACCTCCAAATCTCCTGTGTGACGGTATTCTGTCAGTCCTCTCAAATCTCTTGATAGAGTTTTGTCGAAAACAATCTTCTTAATGGCTTTGTGTGTCGGTGAAGATGTATTCAACCACTTCTTCTTCCGTGCCTCCTCTGGGGACAAAGGGCCATGTTCACATTGGTGGAAATGTTGATTTTCTGTCCAGCGGTGAACATTGGTACAGTGGTGCATCGGTGACCGCCATTTTTCAAGTAGTATTTCCACTGACCCTTCACAAGTTTTTGAGCTCCACCAAAGATGGTTGGTGATAGAATGGGACCACTGCAAAATACTTTGAAAACCTTTTTTTTTTCCTGCAGCCGAGATTTTCTTACTGATTGATTTAGCAAGATGCCATACGTCAAATTGATGATTAATATGTGGGAACTGCTCTCTCATTGTCTTGGCAATTGAAACGTGTCTGTCCGTGGCAATGAGGTCGATGTGCATTCCCCTTGATTGTAGATATTCCACTGATTTTATAAATCCTAGTTTCTCCATGACCACTGACGATGTACATTGTGTTACCTGCACGACCACCGAACTCACAATTTTCTTACTATCCATGACCTGAAAGTGGTAGGTGCAGTACTTGGCAGAAAATCCAGGGCTGTCGCACTGTCCATCGCTGGCTAGCCTGAATCGTTTGCCTTCGAATGTACTTGCTAGAGACAATTGTTCAATTTTCCAAGCATCACTAATGGCCGGAAACAGATAATCACGTTGGTATATGTAGTACAGCGATTTAGAAATGAAATGGAGTCCCACAAACTGAAAGAAAGCCTCTAAATTTCTAAAACTGGAGCCACTAAAAAGTGATGCAGCTGCACACAGATTGCCTGCTGGCATTTTCCCCAGCATCGTTTGTGCAGACCATGAGAACCTATGATTTAATCTGCAGGTGGCATTTATTTTGACGTTATTGCCTTTTATTTGACGAGTCATATTAATCAATGGCTTCCCACATACATTCCCTCTAATGGAATGCACCCATTTCAGCATACTTATAATTTCCATCAAACAACTGTCGAATACAATGTATTTGCTCTCTTTCATTAGACTGTCTTCCTGCGTCAACGTTGTTTCGGCCTGTGACGTTGTGGAGATTTCAACACATTGGAAAGTAATATCGCTGAAATCAAGTTCTGATGCGTCTACGGATGCTGCGGCTGGTTCATTCTGTCATTTCGACATCTATTACTTCAATGATGGGAGAACACAACAATGTCGACAGGTTTTTGGGTGGCAAATTTTTGGCGGGTGTAGATTGTGTGAATTGATCTGCAACTACTTCAGAGCTATCTTCAATACATTCAATAACATCTTCTTGTGTTGGTGCGGTCGCACTGTAGCAATGGTCCAATGCAACTTTTCTGTATTCTCCAAACACAGTTAATTCATGTTCTGGCCATTGGACATGAGCATCTCGAGCCTGAACACGCCTCCCCTCAATTAATAGTTCCTCCATAGTGTACATGGTCTGGCAAGCAACATCTCTCATTCGCTTCACTGTCTGTGTATGTATAGTTCTGACACCCACGGGTAACTGGAGGAGAGATTGGAAAAGGGATGTCCAGTTTAAACACAAGATAAAGTGTAGTCCAATTGACTGGAAAAAAACATAAAATAGTCCCCAGCACAAAATTTTTTTTTAAAATTATGAACTGTTTGTAACTAACCTTTTTTTGTTTTTTTTCTTTGCAACTTTTTTGACTCGACCTTCAACATCTGCACGCTGTAGCTCCGATTCGTTTCCGCATGTCCTCCCTTCCTCTTGCGCTGCAACGACTATATTTTCTGTATCCGCATAGACAGCACGGAATGAGGCTCCATCGTCTCCCTGAAACATAGTACTTTCATTACTATGTATCAAAATATTGTTAGCATAAAACACACGTGAGGACGAACACACAGGTACATCTCAATAGCCAAACAATATTTAAACAATGTGTGCAGCAATCAAACGACAAGTATTCGACCAGTGATGATCTATTTCGATGGAGCTGTCAGTATCCATACCTCTGGCTCTGCATGGACTGACATGAATGGTTGTATTGGAGAGGAGGCATCAGCATCTCCCTGAAACACAGTACTTGCATTAGTATGGTTTTGAATATTGGAAACATAACACACACTTGGGGTCGACGGCACAGGTACATATAAAGAGATAACCACAAATGATGCATTGTCTAAAAGAATCAAGGAAAATCTAAGTATGATCACATTTCATCGACTTATTTCTCCGATTTATTTACATCTGCATCATCTAAATGGGATGTTGTGATTGTAGTGGAAGCTCCGTTGTCTCCCTGAAACACAGCACTTGCGTTAATAGGGAAGAAAGTATAGCAAATGGAATCACGTTATATGATCACGCATGATGGTGCTGTCAGTATCCATACCTCGTGCTGCTGAAGAATATCTATGGATGTTGCAAATGTAGTGCGCACTTCCGAAAGCTGTTGCGCCGATTCGTATACGCATGGTCCCGCTTCCACTTCACCTGGAATTACTTGAATGTCAGGCTCTGCATCAAGTGCAGGGGTTGACGCTCCATCAACTGCCTGAAACATAGTACTTGCATTAGTGAGGATTACAATAGTGAAAACATAACACACACCTGGGGTCGATAGCACAGGTATATATCAACGGCTAACCACAAATGAAACATTGTGTAGAACAATCAAACAACAAGAACTCCAGCTCTGACGATGACGCTCGATGGAGCTGTCAGTATCCATATCTCCTGCTGGTGAAGAACATCTAGAAATGTTGTAGATGTGGCGGACGCTTCAGCATCTCCCTGAAAGACAGTACTTGCATTAGTATGGATAACACTAATTATAACTGAAAACAAACACCAGTGGACGATAACTAAGGTGTATATCAATTGGAAAGCACTAACCAAACATTCGGTAAAATAATTACACAATAGAATAAAACTATTACTTGACATGCATAAAACAAGTCTGTAGCGGATTAGCCTATTAAGATTACCTGATACGCGCTAGAAGTGGTTGATAACTGCGACCACGTCAAGGATGTAGAATGTTCTTGCTTCAGATTCAAGGGAAAGTCGAGAAGTTGTAAAGGTAAATTAATGATTGATAATGAAATGCCAATATTAAAAATAGCCATGTAAGGCGACAGAATACTTGAAAAATGCTCAATACAGCACAGTTCCCTGTTCCCATATATATACAATGCGTTTGTGGGTTATGAAATCGAAAAATAATATATTGTTAATAGTATATTGTTAAATGTCATTATTCTAAAAACTATACACTCATATCAATATCGAAATTATTACAAGGGATAGAACACCTACAATATCAATTAATCCATTCGGCTACCTACACACTACTGCAAGGCCTAACGCTAAATCCGGACACTTGACTCACCGGTGGCGGAATGTGGACGAATAGAGTGGGAATAGCGTTTTCGAGCAATTTCCGTGTCGTTCGCCGTTTATTCTTCTTTGTTACCCAAGATGTTGTGTACATGTCCAAGGAAAAGTGCCGGCTGCAGATGCGGTATCGATCACCCCTCTTGTCCTGTAAGACTTGTTGGACTCTACTTTCCAGCTCATCCAGTGGATATCCGCAGTGTGTGACCCATTCTCTTATTCGATCAACAGTTTTCGGGAATACATGCATTGTAGTGCCTTCAGATTTCGCATGGGTCTTCGAAGGGCAACCGCTAAACGAACAGGCAGGCATTGTTGATAAATCTGAAAAGTAAATATCGACATTATCATACAATCTTCAAGAATAAAGATTTGATACAAAAGTAAATGAATCATACAATGATCAATGCAAGGTTTGTTTTGGTCGCAGGAACTATACCAGTTCATTATGTGCGGCTTAGTATTTGCATAAATTGCAGAAATGTATAAATGATGTGACTAAAATCTGAACATGTGACTCGTCCCTTGGATGTTCTGTCTTGCACGAGAAGGAAACATGCTTACAGTATAGACTGGACCCCCGAAGGATGCAATTCGATGGCAATAGACACAGATGAAAATAAATAGATCTATTGATAGCATAGCAATGGAAACTCAAGTCAATAGCAATGAGACCAATGAACATAGCACTATTGTGTACTCTAATCGCAAATGGATGTAAATTTAAAAATCTGCGAAATATGACTAGGATACATGGCCTTACCTTGACCAACAAACAGTTGGATTCAGCAAGCAGAGCAGTATGTTGCAGGAGAATAGGTGGGTGGCCACAGGTAGCACACTGATGGGTTTGCTCTAAGCGGTCACAGAAGTTCACAGATAGCACGACGACGAGCAGATTAGCGTAGATCTCAGTGGTTGCCAGGTAGCACGTTCAGGAGTTGACTTGCAAAGCACAAAGATGTTCTCATGAGACATATCAAGTGGTTTATAAAGTATTAGAAACAGGGGTGTGTTTGTGAATGAATGACGTATGTATGTCGTGGTATTAGGGGGGCGGGCTGCTTCAAGGGGGAGGCCTGGCTGGAGACACGGGGTCTGAGGAGGCCATGTGACCGATGGCCCCTTGGCATGGGATACCTTTTGAAGTGAACATGCAGTTTGGCACCTTGGCCTTTCGCGCCCCTGACAGCTCGCATCCCCGGGTGCGAACCGCCTTTGATTGAGGGGGTGGGATGGATGGGCCTGGGGCGTGCAGATAAGGCACAGGAAGACTGCTGAATGGAGACACACTTATGTGGATTGCAGGGGGGCGGCCTGCTTCAAGGGGAGGCCTGGCTGGAGACACGGGGTCTGAGGAGGCCATGTGACCGATGGCCCCTTGGCATGGGATACCTTTTGAAGTGAACATGCAGTTTGGCACCTTGGCCTTTCGCGCCCCTGACAGCCCCCCATGCCAGCGCTCATCGACTGCGCGAACCGCCTTTGATAGTATATCGTTGCTTATCAAAAACAAATGCCACATACCGGAGATTCTTGTGAGCACAGACCCACACTTCAACCACTGTATTATAGTGGTCAAGACCCTAAGGCCTGTATAATCCAATGGTAATTGTTAGTATAGATAGATGTGTGACTTTTATAGAGACATAACCTACTGAAAGACTTTGAACAAGTGTTATTTAGTGCATGCATTATCGAGAATGTTATGTTAGCTTAGATCAGTGGTCTTCAAACTTTTTTGGCCAGGGCCCCCCTGAGCAAAATTTGGGCAGGTCGGGACCCCCCAGAAATGCCAAATGGACAGTATATATTGCGCGCCGTCACCTGCTCCCATCAAAGTCGCTGGGCTCCCTCATCCCACTACTACCCAGTCGCTGGTCTCTCCCCACCCCATCACACACCCAGGGCTCTCCCCACTCTGCTCCCATCACTATCCCATGGTTCCCGCCCATTGTGCTCCCACCATAGTCCCTCGGTTCCCCCATCCCGTTCCCAACACAGTCTGAGGGCCAGTGGCGGCTGGTGAATCTTTTTTAAGTGGAGGGGCATTAAGGGGAGGTTCGGGGGGGTTTCCCCCTGTGAATTTTTTTTTAAATAATAGGTTAAAATGTTGCGTTGTAGAGCATACTTTTAACAAAAAATGGGTAAATAGCCAAACAGTTTGCAATTGTTGCTGGGAGTCCAGGGGGCAGGCATTGATATTTTATTTCTATCGCGCTCGTACACAAGTGTTTCAGAGCGTGACAAGGCAAGGGAGGGGAACAGAGGAGAATAAAACGGCGATCTTACTAGGCCCAGTGACATTGAGAACGCGCAAGTGTGAGGGTAAAAGTGCATGGAAGGGGGGAGAAGTGGAAAGTGCGAAGCAGAGGAGAAACAGATAAATAACAATAAATAAATAATAAAGGCAACAAACAGTGGTAGTGCAGCCAGCAATTTGCAAGTGCTACGTTTAAGGCAGCAGACAGGGTAGGTCTGATAAGTGCAGAAAGAAAGATGGTTCTCCTCAAGTTTTAGAGTGGCAGGGCGCTGTTCCAGAGGGAGGCCCCAGCCGAAGACAGAGATCTACCCCCAGCTCGTTTCTTTGATAAACGACTGACCCTGAGGGAGTTGGAGGTAGAGGAGTGAAGAGCTCGAGAGGGGAGGTATTTGCGGAGGAATAGCTGAAGGTATTTTGGACCGAGGCCCCAGAAAGCCTTGTGGACAAGGCAGAGGGTTTTGAATGATAGATGTCCGGTAAAAAGATACCATCCCTGTCCCCTGGGCCCCACTGGTCCTAACACAATGAACATGATTATGTGTATTTCAAGGCGCTGCACATTCATACAGCAATCACTCTATCATTCACATGAGCATCCATCACCATACACTCACTCATAACGCATCCATACACATGTTTAAATAAAAACAATGAACATAAACGTACCTTCTGCATTGGCCTGTGTGTGGGTGCTGCTCCAGCTGCTCTGTCCGTATGTGCGAGGAGGCGCAGGAGCTCCCCCTCGGACATACAGACATGCAGTGCCCCAGCCAGCATTTCCAATGAGCTATGCAATGCTGGCGAAGCAAAACGCCCCAGCACTTGCATGGCTCAGTGAGCATGTGCGGCTGGGGAACTAAACTGAACTGTCAAAGGGAAACAGTGTTTCCCTTTGACAGTTCAGCCAGCCCAGGAGCACTCCATTAGCTGGATGAAGCATCTGAGGGAGTGCTCACTGTTTCACTGGGCTGGCTCCTTAGCTCCTCCATAATGGGTGAGGGGCCACTATGCAGTTAGTAATGTTGCTGAATATATCACAATTTACTTACATTTTAACACAAAGCACCCCTTTGGGTACTATTGAAACAGTGGGCTTCAAAACTACTCTGGCGGTAGCTGTGCCGGTAAAACCGGCACGGCTGCCACTGGAGTTGCATCCGGGTCTGGCACCCGCGAATGGGCAATTACTAGGTCATGCCGAGTTAGGCGGACATGATAATTGCCCTTTCGAAGGTGCCGGTAGATCCCCATTCCCATTTGAGCCCCATATGGCTCAAATGGGAAGGGGGAGCTCGGATGCACCGGCACCGTTAATAACGGTGCCGGTGCATCCGACGAGCTGAGGTCAGACCTGGCGGGGGCTGTCAAGCACCCACGAGCACAACTCTTACTATGGCGGAACGGTAGCAACGGTGCCGGTAGCTTACCAGCACCGTTGTTACTGGTCCGCCATAGTAGTAATGAGGCCCAGTCTGTGACTAAAGGAATGAATATCCATTTACAACTGTGGGCCACTTTTTCATTGTTGCCTGAGACAGTTTCATGCTTCAGCCCGCCCATGTGGGCCACCCCTGCCCATTTCTTCCAATCTAAAAAAAAAAAAAAAAAAATCTTTTTTCATGCTGAGCTCTCAGGGCCCCCCTGGGATGCACCCGCGGACCCCTAGGGGGTCGCGACCCACAGTTTGAATACCACTGGCTTAGATAGATAGTGACCACCCTGCTTCACAGCGACCAGACCTTCACCCATTCGGAGCACAGATGTCTGACGTCCATCCTTGAATGGAGACACACTTGATTCATTTAAAAAATCGAAACAACCGTTGTTAAAATATGTGTTGTTTTATTTTGTATCTTATTTTCATGACACAAAAATACGAGACTTTAAAGATTATACAGGTCAGGTTGCAGCACAGCGAGAGAAAATCCCCTGTACTGACCGCTGTCACTCGGGAACGTTTCTCTAATGTCACTAACGGCACAGGCGGGTATCACTCTTCGAACGCGGTGTCCAAGCCTCCCGTGGAGCCACCATTTAAAGGAACGATAGGCCACCAGCCTGTACCACCTGTGAAAAGGAATGAAACAAACTGTTTTTAAATGGCCAAGATAAGTTTAATAAACATTTGTTGTCAATGACAATTCTTGGAACTAATGGCATTCTGCACGGACAAATGGTATCTAGACAATGCACACTATTGAACGACTAACATGCGTTACAATGATATGTAGATGTAATTTTGGATATAGTAGAAGAACATGAAATAGGAGTGGAATGACAAGCAGAGTATACTTACTCGTTACTCAGATTACGAGGACGAACAGTTGCGCAAAGTTCGTGCATAAGCACCATCATTATTCTCAACACGGCCCGTGTGAGGCAGGCTACCCTGAAGTCTGGCAGCTTGGTGATGCATTGCGGTCGTGGCTCGCCTTCCGAAATGTAGGCCAGGCATCCCGAGTTTTCTCGGCAGCAGCAGTTCTCCTCCTCGGTTGGCATTAGCACGTACTGATTGCATGTGCACCAGGTGGAGACGCCGTCCATGCGACTAGGCCCAGGCTCTTCATCTGTTGATCCGTCCTGCCAACTGCCGTCCGAATCCCCATCGTTTTCGCGTGCTTCCCTTTCCAGTAGTTCCTCCTCGGTATACTCGGGCTCGTACATGTAGGGCATTATTGTAGCCCTTGTGTGGTAAACAAAGTAAAATAATTTACCGAGATGGTACAGGTGTTCACACGGGCTACAAGCGGCGAAGGTAGCTGACCAGAGCACAGAAACGAGTCACAAAATACTCTAAGTAACACAGAGAGAGGAATGGAATCGAAAATCTGCTGCTGTGTGTTGTGAAACGGTCTGTTTATACTTATTGAGGAAAGAGGCGTCCTGCCATTTCCATGGCGACACGTCATTAGCTGAAGCGCAGCGAATGTTGACACGAGACGTGCTTTGGCGTTGGGAAATGGGCGGTACGAGTCTGCTGATGACAGGCTCAGGGGCGGGGGAATTGATTTAGCGCCGCAGAAGCAGGTCAGCCAGGGCGATGCGGCAAGTGATAGGATTATCACAAAATGGCGGCTCCCTGGTGCCTGTTTAATGGACAAAAACTCAGGTAAGGTCCATAGGAAGGTTTTCTAAAATCGAGCCACTTAGGCTTAAAAAAACATGGCCGACCGGTAGGGACAATAAACATTTTTACTAGACCATGCCTTTAATGCCTGCAAACCCTTTTTATCTACTAATAGCTGCCTCATGCTAACCAGGGCATTTATTTTATCTAAAATGGACTATTGCAATACCTTATTCCTAGGCTCTTCTGAACGTAATCTGAATAGATTACAAGTTCTCTAGAACAATGCCCTCAGATCGGCCTTAAATATCCCACGCTGTATCCACATTTCTGCCATTAGACGGGACACACACTGGATCCCAGTGCATGACAGAATCATATTGCTCACACTAGTTATCACATGCCTGTCAAACTCGGCCCCTAAGTACCTTGCTGTCAAATTCACTAGGCACCTACCCTCGAGACTCACAAGATCCCCCTACTTACACTGCCAAATTGAAAACTGCAGGTGGGTCCAGCTTCCCTGTGCTAGCTGCAAAGTGTTGGAACTCCCTTGCCACAGTCATCAGAGCCAAACCTTCTTTTTTGACCTTTAGATCTAAAGTGAAAGTTTGGCTTTTTGCACAGCAACATTAAACTCTTCCCTTACCGTATCCAATACCTACCTTCGCCACCCACTCTCCCTTGCTGAGATGGTTTTACTTTTAATTACAGGGCCTATTTCAGGCTAATGCTTCTGGCCCCTAGCCTGTATCTGGTTTTGAATATGGCTTAGACTTGTCGACCACTTTGTAACTTTGTTGACCAACTTGCATCCTTGTCGACCACTTTGTAACTGTCAATTGCTTTTCAGCTGCCCTAGCCTTCTGTACTTTTTTTCCCTGATGTTGGCACGCTGATCAACTTGTAACCTATGTCTTCAAACCACTTGTCATTTTCTTCTATGTACATGTACCTGTAACAATTACCTATCCTCAAGCACCCAGATACCTCAGTGTTGGGTGCGCTCTATAAATAAACTAAACTATGAATAAAGTTACAGAGTGCTTGGGGTGGGGTTGGCCTGCTAGGGACATAGGGCAGGATGATCGAATTGACAGCCTCGACAAGGAACTAAACCCCCCCCACCCCCCCTGCACCTCAAGGAGCCTGTTTTACCTTTTCATTCAGCCCTAAAGAATAGTATTTTGAGAACTGGCAAAAAACAGATACCATACCCGCCGTGTGCAAGGATCTGGACAGAAAACAACCATCTTCAATTGACCCGGAATTCTTCTCCGGGCACCCTACACCTGAAAGCTTGATAGTACAGGCCTCTACACCTAAAGGAGCGGCCTACCCTACAATTCCACCTAACCGGGACAACAAGAAGCTTGACGTCTTTGATAAGAGGGTGTTTTCTGCCGGTAGAATGGCTCTGAAAGCCTTAAATGCTCCTTCTGCCTTAGCAAGATACTCGCACTTTATGGGGTGTTTTGGCAGAAGCAGAGGGACATATCCCTGAAGAGGAAATGAGAGAAGGCTTTCTCAACATAATTCAGGACTGAAAAGAAGCCATGTGCGAATCCTTACAACCTGGATTGGACACAGCTATCTGTGTTGAACGATCTATGGCTGCCAGCACAGTAGCTAGAAGATTTGCGTGGCTGCGTAAATCGTGTTTTTCTCTGGATGTGAAGTCTAGCTTACTAGACATGCCTTTTGATGGGCTGCAAAGTCTCTTGGTGCAGCTATTTGCCAACCCCAATAAACTCAGTTAACTTCTCAAAGTTGGAGGGTTCCTTCCTTTGGTTTTTATTCTTCCGTTGGGAGGACTAGAAGACAAAGTGCCCAGAGAGGTCAGAGAAGATTTCCACATAAAGCAAGAGGGCATGGTGTTAGGACTGCCCAGGCAATGCCTGCACCATTCCCACTACATTACCATTTGCAGCTACAGCACCAACACCACTTTAAATCCTTGTCACACAAGACCCTGGTGGGAGGCAGACTGACTCAGCATTGCGAAGAATGGTTAAACATTACTTTGGATGCTTGGGCGCTGCAGGGTTACAGACGTCCTTTCTTGAAAAGGCCTCCAGATTGCCCCCTGAGGAAACAATCTCTTGGAGAACCAGACCCCTCCTTCTGCAGGAGATTCTCTCCCTGCTAGAGAAAGGTGCTATAGAAAGGGTACCTGTGGTATAGCACTACCAAGGTTGATACTCCACCTACTTTCTGGTTCTCCAGAAAGAAGGCGGACTGTGACCCATCTTGGACCCGAGGTGCTTAAACAAGTTCCTCAGGGAGGACCAATTCAAGATGGTCACTATTTCGCAGATACTCCAGGCGCTTCAGCTCCAGATTTGGATGGTGTCACTCGATCTTCAGGATGCTTATTCTTGTGTGCCTATTGTAAGGAACACATGGTGGCAACAGTAAAGACAGACACAAGTGATCATAGTTCAAGGGAGGTTATTAAAAAATAAAGGTTGGCTGGAAAAATGCCCAATTTAAACCTAAATCTAAGATGGGAGGAAGCTACGATCCTCAAATAATAAGGCAGTCCTAGTGGCGTCTTGTCAAATAAAAGGGCTTATGCTAAAAGAAAACTGTTGCCAAACCTTCCAACTAAATACAAAGAGTGTGGGATAGTGTTCACAAGAAAAAAAGAATTATTCACAAATGATAAGTCAGGATGTGGTAGCTGGGGTCTCCCTTCACCACGTTTTGAGGACAGGACAAGGCGAGACTCCTGAGCACCGCACACTCTTTAGCTTGCCCAGCATGAGACTACAGTTCCGTTCTCAAGTTATCAGTTATCAGGATCTTCGGTGGCTAAGTCTCTTGTCTACAAAAGTCTCTTGCCTCCGAGGATCTGATGGGTTCAAAATAATAAAGCAAAAAGATCCTTTCTGCATTTACGTTGGGTGATGGCTTCTCACCCCTGGATCCCTCTCTGCCGGGCTCAGATCCCTCTTGAATAGCAGCCACCCTCTGTCGGGTTCACCACAGCTTTTATTCACAAGAATTCTCCTATCTCGTTACGTTGGTTAATGGTTTCACATCTGTGTCCCCCTCTTCCGGGCTCAGACCCCTCTCGAATGTCCACCTCACTCTGTCGGGTTCACTATGGCTTTTATTCGCAATGTTTATTGGGGCATCATGCTTTGCCCCTGTTTTACTGGCATCCCTCCACCGGGTTCACGTTTGCCAGCCTCTCAGTTTCTTCGACTATCTTACTATGCGCGATTAACTTCCCTTGGTTTTCCGGTCAGACTTTCGACTGTTCAGGGGATTTTGCTAGACCCGTGCATGACCGCTTTGACCTTTTCTTGTGACTTTCCCAAGGGCTTCTGGTATCCGTAGTTACAATAATGGGGCAATCAAACAGTCTCTCTTGAATGAGCACCTTTCATGGTTTTCAGTGTAGGTGGACTCTATGTACCATTGACATCTGCTGCAACACACGTTCGCTATTCTTCGCGGTCTTACGATTCCTTTCTGGGAGGCTTCGCAGGTCTGGGTCGGAAAGGGCAAGGTCGCTTCTCTCCTTTCGGTTCTCGCCGCCTTTCTCCCCCTCTTGAATTGCCGTACTGGGGTAGCTGTCTCGTTGTGCGGTTTGCCTTGCTCATATTGTGCTCTCATGCTCCACCTTTTATCCCTGTGGGGAAGGGCCGCCAGGTGTGTGAGATTCTGGTCAATTGCCTGACCCTTGTGTTGGGACATGTCGGGTAAACGGCTCTGGTGTTAGTCCGTTGTCTTTCGTGGTATGCAAAAGTGTTTGTGTCACAAAAAGGGGGGTAGTGTTTTGGAGTGTCCTATGTGGTAGGAATGCGAAAAGGTGTTAGAAGAAGGGGAATACTGCGTCTTACCAGTGACCCCGTGATGGAGAGGATCATAAGGAAAGTCATGAAGATAATGCTTGATGGACATCCTGTCGCTCCTAATCCTACACCCTCTGAGGGGAAAGCCTCAACACAAAACATTATGAGTATGGGAATCTCAAGGGATAACAAGCCAGTGGAATTTAAAAATATGCAAGGATATGGACAGGCCCACAATCAAATCTTCGAGGGTCCAGAAAATCTGAGTGGGCGATTGCGAGGATAGATCACGTTTTAGTGCCCAAACTGACCCACAACTCGCTAATTATACAACGGATACAAACTGTGATTTTGGGGGGGAACTATTACTGCGACCCCTAGTATTCTGCAATATTTATTCCACTATGGAGGTCCTCCTTCCTTGAACTGCTGGAGAGTTTTGGCTCTATTGAATTCTATTCCGAGCCTCAAGCGAATTACATCTGGCGACATAAAATTGGTCGATTTTGTGCACCCTAAACGCTATGATTTTGTACGAATAGCCTTTCACTCACGTTTAACTTGTGAGGCCGATACGGCTATGATATTCAGAGTGCTAGCAAGGGTGCAGTAGATCTGTAATCCGTAAACAACCAGATAAATTAAGGGAAAGTGATCTAAATAATTCCAATGAAAAAGGTGCCCTGAATGAACCTAGCCTGAGGTGCCTGGCACTCTCATTGCGCAACTCCATCACCTGCCTTTAGGGATTAAAACCTAACAGTTAACACATCTGGTAAATTGACCCTGACGTGTTGGAATTCTAGGGGGTCATTGGTTTTTAAAGAACTCATTGGAATTATGCTCTGAATTGATGCTGAGCTCCATAATCTGTCTACAAGAGACATGGTTAACAGCACCACAGATCCTGGATGGTTATATAGTTCATTGGGTATTGGCCACAAAGGGACCTCGAGGTAGACCCTCTGAGGGGGTGGGGGGATCTTCTGACTGCAATAAGAGTGGACCTTGGGCCTATTGTTAGAAAGGTTTTACGAATTTCAAATTGGTGTTTAGCAGTATTAATACAGCTGAATTGTGATCATTTTGCAGGCAAATGTAATATTTTGGTTGTAAATGTTTACTGGAGAATCGCGTCTGATTTGAAGGAATCTCTGGTGTTGCTGGTCGCATTCTGGAGGTCTTAGAGGAAACACATCCCAAACTTTTCACGATTGTGATGGGTGATTTTAATGTTGAAATCCCAAGGCAAGATTGTGACGAAGTGGATGATGGAGGGCTGATTCTCATAGGTACAAATATGAAAATGACACAGGGCCTACTTTGGGGTGATTTCTTCGACAATTTTGGGTATCTACAATGCTAGAAATTTGGTAAGTAATACCTCTGATCACACTACAATGTTTAGGGGGGAAACCTCAAGTATATTAGATGGTTTTCCTTTCTAAACCATTGATGGATCTTGCAACTGCCTACAGATTAACTAAAACTACCTGTAGTGACCAAAAGATACTGAAGATGGACTTTGAAGGAGAATGGGGAGCGGTAAAATGCGGATTATGCCCTCTTGTATTTCGGGTCAATTCACCTAAGACAAGAATCGTTTGGTATAGGGATAATGTGTGTAGAACAAATGCAATTTTTTGCTCTGATTTTAATGCATCTAATCTAGCACCAACACTTTCTGCCACTATGCACAAAATATCATTAATTATACAGCGACTCCATTGGTGACAAACCGAAGAAGCATAAAGCATGTACACACTTACGATGCGATAGTGAGAAACTACAAGAATTGTAGATCCAGGGAAATACGGCTAATTAGCAAAATGAAATTACCACTTACTGGGAAAGTACTGCTAAAAAAAATGGTAAAAACCAAATGGAAGAATAAAATTAAGATGTATCATGCAAAATTCTACCAGAAGGATGGAGAAAACATGCTAGTCGCCCTTAAGGAGAATACCTCTAGGACATTCTGGGCATTGGTGAAGAAGGGGGTCATCCACTAATTTTGCATAGCAGTCTGTGGCTGTTTCATAAAATCAGTGGGAGGGGCAATTTTGGAACCTTATAGGCCCCAGTGAAGATCAAGAATCCGCTTCTGACGAGTATATTAGATACGAGGTGGTACCTTGATATATTATAAGATGACATCAAAGCACTGATTCAGAAGGCATAGCCATTGTGGGCTGCCGGCCCGAATGGCTTTGCTAATGTCATCTTTAAACCAAATAGTGACCTTTGGTCTAAAATCCTTTTTTTTGCTATTTAAAGACATAGTAAGGACCTGGAAGCTTCCATTATCTTGGCATATCTCTTACCAGGTTCCTATCTACAAGAGAGGCGATCGGTCATGATATATGTGATAGGGACTCAGGGATTGAACCGGTGTTGCTCCGTGTCATCTTGCTTGCAAGGCGAGCACATTGCCACTGAGCTATCCTCTCTGGACATGTCTTAAAAACTATAGACCGATCGCGTTACTTGATGCAGATTCAATAGATATTTTCTGCTTTGGTCCTGAAACATATCCCATCATGGGTGGATACTAATGATATTCTATTCAGGTTCCAATTTGGATTCAGAAAGAATGTGGGAACAGATGTGGGAGGTTTGTTTATGAATGTCTTACAGGAAAAAGCCTGGAGAGCACACAGTGTCCCGATATATGTTGCTTCAATTGACTTGACAATGACATTCAATATGGTGGACAGAAGCCTGCTTTGGAAAAAATGAAGTGGACTCGTTATGCCATCTACACTGCTATCAATACTGTTCCATCTGCATGAAGAGTCTAAATTGCAGGTGCGTTTAGACAATTCTGGAACCCCATCAATACCCATTAATACCCTTAATGGACTTCGACAAGGATGCGTTTTTGCGCCTACGATTTTCACTTTGTATGTCTGACGCTAGTGCAGTCATAGAAGCCACTGCTTTTGCTCCCCCTATAGTAGAGGGAGTAAAAATCTGTTTGACTGCCTACGTGGATGACTTTATTTGACCAAACTCTGAAGCCTGAAAAAACTATTGAGAATGTTTAGAGATGAATTGTCTTTTGATAAACGCCAAGAAAACAGTAATTCTACGATTGTACTCAAAATCATATATTCACAAAAATACATGGTATTTGAACCATGTTTAATTAGTGGGTAGTTCATACTTTCGCTATTTAGGCTATCCCATTTATGGGGGCAAACATAAAGCACACTACAGGCAGTATTTAGAAGGTAAGGTTAGTCTTTTAAAGTGATGAGAGGGTTAATGGAAAACAGAGAGGTGAGCATTATCAACACGTATACCCCAAACCAAGATGCTACCGTCTGCTTCAGAACCCTCTATAGTAAGATCAGTCCATACATTAGAGGGGCAGTCATATGGGGTGGGGACTTCAATTGTACGTTAGATCCCAAGGTCGATAGATCAGACGAGAAGATGGAGAAGCCCACCTCAGTAGTTAGAGCCCTGGGGACCCTATTGAGCAATTTCTTTCTAGTGGACGTATGGAGGATGCACCACCCACGGGATAGACAATACTCTCATTATGCAGCCCCACAAAACTTGCACACGCGACTAACTATATATTTGCGGCACCAGAGTTGGTGGGGGAACTGACGCAGTCGGATTACAAAGCAAGGGTCCCCTTGGACCACTCACCACTGATTGTAGCATGGCAGTATTTGCCCCCAGCGCACAGACCCCTACATGAAGACTCTGGGCCGAAGCTCTGAAGGACACAGTGTTCAGGGATGACCTAAAGAAAGGAATAGTGGAATACTTTGAACACAACACTGGGAGCGTGGAATCGGCTGGCATATTATGGGAAGCGTTTAAGGTGGTGGTGAGGGGGGGGTGGCAATATCTAAATCCAAAGGCCTACAAGGCGGGATAACACGAGAGGCACACGAAGCAGAAAAGAAGTTGGAGACGATGATGCGCAAGTGTGGGCATTCCCCGGGGGAGGAGGAAACTGTACGACAACTCCAACAGGATTGCAAAGGGTACTGAGAGAGATTATGCAATCTGAATTATAAAAAATACGTTGAAAGGCAACATGCAGAGGGAGATAAGCCGGGCAGGTTGTTAGCATGGTTATACAAGAGCGAGTCACCCAGACAAGCAATCAGAGCAGTAAAAGGGATAGATGGACAAATACTAGACACCCAGTAAGGAGTAAACGGAGGCTTTTTTGAGTTTACCAGCGACTATATATGCATGTTGATGAAGGATAAGAGATTGATATGGTAGAAACACTGAAGGACATAGGCCTCCCCAAGCTAGAGGCTGCAGAGAGGGAGAACTTAGAAGCCCGAATTACGTTGGAAGAATTGGAAGCAGTGATCAAGCTCTTATCTACTAGTAAAGCTCCAGGGACAGATCGGCTCCCTAGTGAGTTCTATAAAACATACAGGGTAGAGTTGACCCCCCTCCCTCTTGCTAGCAATGTTAAACGAAGTGTTAGAGGTGGGGACGCTCCCAGAGTCTCTGAGGGAGGCAATTATCATCCCGCTCCTTAAACCCAATAAACCAGACATGGACTGCGGGTCATACAGGCCGCTATCCATGCTTAATCAGGAAAGAAAGATTCTTATGGCAGTGCTGGCAAATAGGCTGAGACTGGTCATCAATAAACTTATACATCCTGACCAGAGCAGGTATGTTCCACGTAGGAACATATCCGACAATCTCCGAAGGCTTCATCATGTGATAGAACAGACAGAAAGGGACCCCCAAGAATTAGCAATAATTTCCTCAAATGCAGTAAAGGCCTTCGACTCTGTCAGGTGGTCCTGGCTGATGGCGGCTTAGAAGGAATATGGCGTTGGGCCCACTTACACAAGGTGGGTCCAATTACTGTACAGTAAGCCGCAAGCTCGAGTTAGGACGGGGTCCACCATCTCCGACTGGTGGCAGCTTAGCAGAGGCACAAGACAAGGATGCCTGTTGTTGGGCAGAAACCTGTGCAGTTCCCTCTGGGACCACTGCAAAAGATTTAAGACTACAGGTGGTTGGGAGTAAACCCAATTGGTAGCAGTCTGTACCACCCAGATTTACCTGGTAGCTGTGGCTGAGCAGTCAGACTTCTCTCAAGAAGTTAGGTAGTATACAGAGTATTCACAATAGGACAAGTAAACCCTGACCGGAGCTTGGGGTAAAAGAGATATAATTATTTATTTAAAAACACATCTAGTTAAACACACTGGCACTAATATTAAGCAGTTCAAAAACACGGTCACTAAAAGATATACACTCCCTTCAACGATTATTAGATAAGTCTTAAGTAAAGCAACACTTATTTTCAGACAGCGGTGAGCGCTTAACGAAGAGGGCACTCTAATCAATCGGTTTAAAAGGCAGAGAAAGGCAGAGCAAAGATAGAAACAGATCCCAACACTTTCGGAAGAACACAGTAGGAGAAGAAGGCAGATTAAAACCGTAAAGTCAAAGGCAAAAAGGCCAGACCCACTTTAAGAGGCTCCGGACGAAATGTGTCCAAGGTCACATGGTTGAAAGTGCCCAAAAGTCTCGCAAAAGTTTCAGAAAGAGTTGGACCAAAAAGAAAGGGACCAGTTAGATGGTCAAGGCGGCCAGCCCAGTCCAGAAGGTTAAGGGGTTATTGTTACCTTGTAGGAATCTTTAGAAAGGGAGGCCTGGCGGACACGGTACCTCAAAATGGTGAGTACGCTCCAGCGGGGGCACTTGTTCCTGGCAGCGGGTGCAAGTCGGTGCTTTGTCCGGGGGAAGAGAGGATCTCGTCGTGGAGGAAAACAGGAGTCTGTTGCACTGCCAGGGAAGAAACCAACCGCAGAGTTCTCAATTAAAAGGAGCGGTCCTTTTATTCGCGGTCCAGTGGTAAGTGGCTATCCGGTTGCCGGGGTGCTTGGCACGGGCAATTCGACCACGAGACGTACTGGGATGCGAGCAAAGAAGGTAAACTGGTTGTGCCCACCAGTCAAGGGAAGAAGACTCTCCAGCCGGGAGATCTCATCTGTCGGTGGTGGTGGTGGTGGTGTTGTCGTAGCATGTCGACTCAGCTTCTCCCTCGTCTGATTTTCAGGTCCTGTGGCGACTTCGGAAGTTCCAGTCCGAAAAGCCCTGCTTTTATGCAAGAAACCCCCATTCATTCAGCCTAGCTGTCAATCAAACATGCTAAGTGGTGAGCGGGGTGGCTCACCACTTGGGCCAATCACGAAAGAGTGAGACCTGACTTGGCAAGGCAACTTAGTCCAAGGTGCCTAAACCCCCCTCCCACACCCAATATGATGGTACCCAGACAGAGTGGCACCACTTTGGAGGGCTTCGTGTAGAAGCCCGCCAAAAGTGGAACAAAGGGCTTGACCTTCGGTTTGGAGTTACATAGGCGATCACAAACGCCATTTTAAAACTGAGTTCTGGCAGAAAATACCAACCGGTGAATTAATATTAAATAAACCGGCGGTATGTTAGAGGCTATGTAAAAAATAGTATTAGCCTCGAACAATGGGAAAATCCCATAGAGATATATTCGAGGTTGAATATAAAAAGTAGTATCCACTGCCACCAGCCAAAACTCGACGAGGGGGGACGGGACAGTGCCCCCTCGAACAACAGACACAAGGGCAATCGAATTGCCCATATCAGTATGTCCACAATATGATGGTTTGTACTGGTTCTGTTAGTAATTTGGGACTAGTAAAGCCAATGGTGACTTTACATGCCCTGGGAGACAGTAGTCAGTCCCAGGGTATGGAGTCTATGGTGGGGGGGTCACTATGACACCCCGGTGTTACTGCACGGAGGGTGCTGTGTAACACACCTAGAAAAAACATATGAGACCCTATGGAGTAAAAGACCCCAGAGCCCATGAAACACATTAACATTCAAAGGAACACCATAAATCATGTCCAAGAGTGGGAGAAAAAGAGTCTCACTCTTGGCAGGAGAAAAAAAAACTCCAGAAATCCAGCAAAGCTGCTGGGGGACTCACTAGGTTAGGAAATTCAGCCTAAACAGAGAATTCTCCTCAACACCCGTGGTCCACGATGCTGTTTATTTTAGTGCTGGAACCCCAGGCGATATACCTGAGGCAACAATATGGAGAGGTGGTAATCGGCACGAAGGGAGGGCAGCATCTTATATCAATGTATGCTGATATGTTGTTGTATTTGAGATATCCTGAAGAGAATTTACAATACATTCTGGAAGTAATGGGACGATACGCGGTGCTGTCCGGCACAACGGTGAACCCCAGAAAATCATGTATATTTCACCTAGGCAGCTATAAAGGGATTCCGTGAGAAAAACTGCCTGTGTTAAAAATGCAATGGCGGACCGGAACGTTTATATACCTGGGGATTGATGTGTATCACAGCGCTGAGGTCGAACACAAACTAAATGCAGAAAAGGAGCTGAGGAACATTGAAAGCTGTATGAGGTTCTGGACCAAGCTCCCGTTGACCATGATGGGGAGGGTGGCACTGTTAAAGGTGGTGGTGTTGCCCAGGCTGTTGCACTACTTTGCGCATATCCCATACTTGATACCCAAGCGACTATTTGTTAAAATCTAGAGCATTATGCAGGGGGTTCATATGGCATAATACTAGGAACAGAATAGCGCTATGGAAACTGCAAAATTCGTATGACCAAGGGGGCATCAAATTACCCAACTTTGAGATTTACTACCTGGCCAGCCAACTGCAGTATGTGGCGAGGTGGTTATCGGAAGACTCCACACCAGAATCCAGGTTGTTGAGCGCTGAATGTGACCCATTCTTCTTGAAAGAATGGATATAGTTGCCACAACCACGGCAAGACAAAGGGACGATATTGTTAGCCCTGGGATGGAGGATATGGTGATGAGCCTTCCGAGTTATAAATAGCCCGTTCCAGTGTTCCCCACAGATGCCACTAGTGGCGCTGAGGGAAGTGGATGATCAGCTGAGGCAGATAGTCGGCAGCATTGGTAGCCGATCGGTATAGCAACGCTAGGGGATGTGTGACAGGATGGTAAAGCAGTGGGGTTCGACACATTGGTCGAAGACATTGGCCTACATCGAGGACAGTATATCGCCTATACTAGGTTGGCGCGCAAGATAAAAGGCACTTGGCCAGAAACCGTGCTTGAAAGTCAACCCGACGCGGCTATTGAAACAATCTATGATGTGTCAGACGGAGGCCACAATGTCTCCCGAATTTATGAACTATTGACGTCTAGGGTGGGGAAAGAGATGAGCTGAGAAATGACTGGGAAGAGGAAGCCGGAGAACCCATGAGTGATGGGCTGTGGGGGAGGGTGCAGGGATACCATAAAAAAGTGTCTAGGAACGCGAGGCTGCAACAAATCCAGTTATATGTTACCCACAGAGCGTATATGACCCCTCAGAAGATTGCAAGGTTTAAGAATGCAGGAACACAAACATGTCCTAAATGTGGGGAGGAGAATGCAGGACTGGTACATATGATCTGGGCATGCCCAGAAATAAGGAGATTCTGGGGGGATGTGGCTCACCTTGAGGCTGAAAAGGGGATCCATCTGGAGGTAGAATCTCTGTGGGCATGTATGGTGGGGGGGTTTCCCAGGCCACGTAAATTGAGGCATGTGAGCAAACTCAAAGACCTGGCTTACATACTTGCTAAACGCAGAATTGCAATGGGTTGGAAAGCGGGACCTTCAGAAATGGGCAGAAGCGGAAACGGTGGTGTGGGGTGCAGCAGTTCATAGAGGAGGAGGAGGGGAGGAGGCAGAGACATTGGTGGCTTGGCGGCATCTAATAGCCACACTGTCTGGGTCTGCCCAGACTGGCATAGAAGACAACGCTTCGGAAGATGCAGTGTCCTCAGATAAAGAGGTGGAGGGAGGTGATGTGGGATAGGTTTGTGGTAGGGGAGAGAGGCAATGAGGAAACGACGGACACATCGGGACAGTAAACATGTGACTTGGAATGTACAATTGGTGTTCGCTGTTTGGTTGTATATGGTTGGTTGTTTGAAATAAAATAAAAATAAATTTTAAAAAATGTAGTCTTTTAAAGGTGAAGTTGAAGAAAATTGGCGTAAAATACAGGAACTTCTCCTTTTTACCAACCCTCCGTTGTTATAAAACTAAGACAGTATCTCAGTTATGTTATGGTCTTGAGTTATTTCCTCTCTGGGCCATTGAAGAACTCTCTAAGTATGAAGCATGTCTGTTAAGATCACTATTCTGAATTAGGTTTAACCTCTATAGGAAACAGTCAAGTGGCAAAGGGTTTCCCAGTTTAGGAAACAAATTACTGCTCCAAAGGGTTCTTTATATGATCTCCTGGGAAGTGGATATCGTAGTGATACAACAGATTCGGGGTATCTCAGAAATCTTAAAATTGAAACTTTGGAATATCTGGAAAAGATTGGAGCGTCTCTCAGTCTCCTTATGTTCAACCCGGTTAAGGTAAAAAAAGATGTCCGAGTGGATGGACTGGAATACTACGGTTAGGGAAGTTCTGGAAACCCGATTATACAAAGAGATGGTTTCACAAAGTAAATGCGGGGGGACCTTGGAGCCGTATTTGACCCTGTTTCCTAATAAGCGTATACGACAGGAGTTTATGCGTTTTAGATTTAATGTGCTTTTGACACGAGAGATCACTGAAATTCGGGAAAGAGTGAAACAGCCATTTACACTGTGTAGGTTCTTGCCATTGGTGGAATAATCGAAACCTTGGAACATCTACTTATTGATTGTACTGCACTCAGAAAAGAACGTATAGAATATTTTGGGAACTGGTACCAAACATGGACTATGTAAATTTGGATAGTCTATGGTGCCAAATGCTACATGGTAAAAGGACCTCCTTGCATTTAGCTGTAGTTGGTTTTTTTAAATAAGGTGTGTCAACTATCATGCATTGGAGATAAAGGATGAAACAGCTGATGGCCCTTCAGTGACGGGACCTTGAGAGTAGCACGCAGAATGATGGAATATGATCAGTAATTAGTTCTGGTTTTCAGTCCTTATTATTAGTATGTTTCATCAGAATTACAACAAATATGAAATTGCTGTATATAATGAATTCTCTTATGATGGTTGGGTTTTTAACTCTGATTAATAATTTTAATGATTTTCCTTTAGGTTTTGTACAAATCTTATAAGAGTTATTTGATATTTGTTATTTGACGATTTATATTCTGATTACTTTAACT
The DNA here is from genome assembly GCF_040938575.1 of Ambystoma mexicanum. NCBI lineage: Eukaryota > Metazoa > Chordata > Amphibia > Caudata > Ambystomatidae > Ambystoma > Ambystoma mexicanum. Next base: position 491,671,318 of record NC_090936.1, on the reverse strand, counting down.
GGTGAATTTGTTATCTGGTGATTTATATTCTGAATGTTCTTTTTTTTCTTCTTTTCTTTGTTCTGAAAAATGTTTGTTTTTAAAAATGTTTTTTCTCTTTGTATTCTCCCTATTGTAAAGGTTATATTATAACCAAATGCAAATAAAGAAATTAAAAGGAATGCGGAAAGGTGTTAGAAGAAGGGGAATACTGCGTCTCACCAGTCAGTGTCCCACTTCCACTCCCCGGGGACCCCCCATCCAGGTGATCGTCCCTCACTAGTCCACCCCCAGGAACTGGATCCAATAGTGATGGCCGTGTCCTGGCCACCTGGATGACAGATCCCCCGGGGACTAGTCAGGGAGACACCTTCAGGTTTCTCACACTTTACATCCCAGGCACAGTAGGCACCCGAGGTTCGCCATTGGTAGTTCTCACTTTCAGTTTCGGGTTCTGCCTTTTGGGCTCACATTCGCCCTGAGGGTCTTCACCAAGGTGATGGTGGTGGTGGCAACAAAGCTGAGGGGTTCAGATCTTTCCCTATCTAGATGACTGATCAGAGCTCGTTCTCCCGAACACGCTTTGGAACATCTCGGCAGCACCTGCCACACTCTCCACAAACTGGGCTTCTCCCTCAACTTCAAGAAGTCTCAGGTGACATCTTCCCAAAAATTGCAATTCATTGGAGCAGCCCTGGACTCTTGCTCAGTGAAGGCTTCGCCACCAGAGTTAAGGACTCAACATATCTTGCAGACTGTGATGAAATTTCAGAACACCCAACATCTACCGGCCTTCAATTTTGTCAGGATGCTTGGTCTCATGGCATCCTGCATTGTTCTGGTGCCAGAGGCCCGCCTAAGGATGAGGTCACTGCAGTGAGCCCTCAGATCCCAATGGTTGCATTTCTCTGGTAGGATGATGGACCTTCTTCAGGTTCCGAGCAAGGTCTCGCAGGATCTCCTGTGGTGGTCTGCAAGGGGAATGTGATGATAGGGGAACCTTTTTGACAATCATGGCCGTAGGTAACAGTAGTCATGGATTCTTCCCTCACAGGATGAGTAGCCCACAGGAACTATCTCGCAATCAGCGGTTGTTGGTCTCCATCGGAATCCAGACTGCACATAAACCTTTTAGAACTGAGGGCAATCAGACTGGCACTGATTACCTTTTTACCATCCATACAGGGGAAGAACGCACTGATATTGACAGACCACACAGTGGCCATGCATTACATCAACAAGAGAGGATGTGTAGGGTCACTACCACTGTGTAGAGAGGCAATGCAGCTCTGGTTTTGGGCTCCTCATCATGACATTTTTCCATTCGCTTTTCATCTAGCCATAGAAGAGAACATGACGGCGGATGCTCTGAGCAGGCAGAGCACGATCTCCCACGAGTGGGAGTTAGCTGAGGAAATCCTTCTGGAGATCTTCACCCTTTGGGGAACCCCTCAAATGGATCTGTTTGCATCCATTATCAACGGCAAATGTGACCTGTTCTCCTCCAGGGAATTTCCTCAGAGAGCAGCTCTGGGGGATGTGTTTGTGGTGGACTGGGAATGCACTCCTACACATGTTCCCACCAGTCCCTGTAATTCCTGTTATCAGGAGGTTGGGTAAGTTTGGAAAGTCCACGATCCTGATTGCTCGGCATTGGGCTAGGAGGACGTGGTACCCGGAACTTCTGCACCTGTCCATCTGCCCTTCAGAAAATCTTCCTCAGAGAGCAGACCTGCTCTTCCAAGAGGGAGGCAGTCTTCGCCATCGAGAAATCAGTACTCTGAACTTCATGCATGGTTTCTGAGAGGTTAAGATGCAAAGATTGAGACGTTATGGAGGTTTTTTTTTTCGACAAGGAGGCCAGCAACTAACGCTTTATACTGCTGCAGTTGGAAAAAGTTTTGCAGCTGGTGTAGCGCTAAAGATATTGATCCTATTATTTGTGACACTTGCACTGTTTTGTCTATTCTGTTGAATGTGGCCCACCAGGGGCTTCAGGTGTCTACTGCTAAAGGTTACTTGGCTGCGCTGTCTATATTTTAGCGCACTCCAGAACATGGCTCTTATTTTAAGGTTCCCATTGTTGTTCAGTTCCTCAAGGGACATCAGAATACCTTCCCTCCCGTTCCATTCATAGTTCCGGCTTGGGATCTTAACTTGGTTTTACATTTTTTGATGGGATCCACTCGTTTCTTGTCTACTCAGGTTACTGACTCTAAACAATGTTTCGAGGGGATTGGGTCCTCCGACGTATTATATATCTATGACAGATTATGTCCACAGCTGTGCTGCTTCGGAAACTTTTCGCCATCTGCGTCCTGCTTTGATGCGCCGTCCCCGAGGACCTCCTCCGACGGCCGACGTCACCCGATGTAATAAGTAGGGCGCAAGACGCCCGTAGCCTCAGTTCTGTTTTTTCTGCGAACGTGTTCGCTTCGTGAATCTCAGTACGCCTCAACTCTTTGGAGTTTGTTGTATTCTTCTCGGTTCTTTGAATCTGTTCGGTTTTTGTGAAAACCTGTTCGTGACGATGTCGTACCTTGTCTTCAACCCCGCGTCCGGGCTTTAAGAAATGCGGGGACTATGGGTCCAAGATGTCGGTAACGGACTCGCACGATGCCTGCCTCTGGTGCCTCGGGGAGGCCCACAACACGGACGACTGTGTCGACTGCCAGTCGCTCACGGCCAAGGCCTTCCGGGAGTGCAAGAAGTTGTTGTCAGTTGGTAGGGTGTCTAAGCCCAGGAAGTCGAGGTCTGCGGGGCTTTCGATGGATGATTCGAGAGGCGACTCTCCGTGTCATCGTCGGAGGTCCAGTGGGTCTCCTTCCAGGAGTCGGTCTAGCCACTCCTCTGCCTCTTCGAGGCATTCCTGGAAGCGCCGGCATCAGTCGCCTTCCCTGTCCTCTTCCGAGGACTCCACCCGTCGGCGACACCGGAGGAATGGGCTTCCTTCGGGAAGAAGATGTTGGCGATTCTTGAATCGCAGGGCACCGGTCTGTCCGCGCCTCCGAGTGGGGTCGGTCGTGATCGGTCTAGAGACACTGCTCGCACGCCTTCGGGCTAGGGTGGTCGGCACAGTTCGTGAGAGAGGTCCCGCTCCGACAAGGGTAACCGTTCTCACCATGCCCGTTCCAGGTCCCGGTCCTCGACGAGCTCGAGACCGCGTGATCATGTGCCGTCTTCGAGGAAGACGTCGAAGCCTGTGGCGCCGAGGTCGTCTACGACCTCTCTCGAGGCTCTGCTTTCGAGGGGGTCGTCGACGCTGTCGGCACATAGGTCGTCGAAGGACACGCTCGGAGCCTTGGCTTCGAGGCCTGTGTCGACGCCGCCCGTGCTGGCGGTGCTGCGGCTGACGTCGACGCCAATTCGATCGACGCCTTTCGAGGCGGTGGTGTCGGAGGGGCCCCGTGGCAAGGGGGTAGGCCCTAGAAAGGCTCTGGCTAAGGTCAGGCATAGCTTTGGTCCCCAGGTGTCTTCCTCTCACCGTCTGGAGTATATTTCAGAGGGTGATGAGGGCTCTGATGAAGGCTTGGTTCCGGTTACGGTCCCTGATGAGTTTCTCTCGTGCCATAGCCAATTTGATGACCTGAGGCAGTCACTGCATGATGCCAGTGGACTGGACAACTCTCCGGAGGTGGAGTTTTGTAGGCCGGAGCCTGGCATTCATGCCGATTCTTCGTACCAGCGCCTTATGAGTACTTGGGATGGTGGGCTCCCCCAGGGGAGTTGGTTCAGGATGATCTCATGGATATCCTTGATCTTGGCACCACTGACCCGGTACTGGCGTTTCATATGGCTCTGCAGAGAAGGGTGACGGCGGCTTGGACTGCTCCGGAGAGTCTCCCGGCAGTGGGCAAGTCTTTGTCGCGAATATACCGTCCAACCCCTGCTACTTGTCCAGGCACCCCACTCCGGAGAGTTTGGTGGTGCAGGCGGTTACGGCCCCGGCAAAGCAGGCGTCGTATCCTACCATCCCTCCGGATAGGGACGACAAATGTTTTGATGGCTGGGTGAAGAAAGTGTTTTCTTCTGGGGGTATGGTGCTTCAGGCGGCCAACTCCGTATGTGCCTTGTCTCGTTTAACACACTCTGTGGAACTGTGTTGCGTTAGCAGCTGAACATATTCCCGAAGGGGACAAATGGGATGGTTTCCTTGCTATGGTTCAGGATGGCAAGGATGCCATGTTTGAGGCCGTTCAGTCGGGTTTGGACATTGCAGATTTTATCAGCCGGTCCATGGCAGCGATCACCATAATTCGCAGGTTTGCGTGGTTGCGGAAGTCGGGGTTCGCTCCTGATGTGCAGTCCCGGCTCCTCAACATGCCCTTTGACGGTGAACATCTCTTTGGCAGCAAGTCTGACGAGAGCCTTGAGAGGTTGCAGACCTCCAAAGCTACAGTGAAGTCGTTGGGCGCTGCAGTTCGATAACCTCCGCCTTTTCGTCCTAGGGGACAACAATGGAGGGGTGGTTCCTTTCGCTATTACTCGTCCTTCCGTAAAGCGAGAGGAGCTGTCAGTCAAAGTGGCCACTGTATGAGTGCCAGAGGTGGAAAACAGGGTACTAGAGGTGCCAAGGCCGCTCGGGCAGTTGCCTCTTTGCCCTCAGGCAACGCCGCAGCCGCTACCACTCAGTCATGAGGCCAAGCCCCATGTTTCGCCGGTCGGGGGAAGGCTGGCGCAGCATCTTGTAGAGTGGCATGCCATTACTTCAGATGTATGGGTTCTGGAGATCATAACCCACGGCTACTGTCTTCCCTTTCGGCAGAGGCCTCGCGACAATCCACCTGGGAACCTCTTTGAAGAGTCCGGATGAGCTCCTTGCGCAGGAAATTCAAGCCCTGCTGGAGAAAGGCGCCATAGAACTGGTGCCTGTAGCGGAGAAGAACGAGGCATGGTATTTCCCTTATTTTTTGATTTCGAAGAAAGACTGGGGATTGAGACCCATCATGGACTTGCGCCGTTTGAACAAACTCCTCAGGAAGGACAAGTTCAAGATGGTTACTCTCTCTCAAGTGCTCCAGGCCCTTCAACTTCAGGACTGGTTGGTGTCTCTCGACCTCAAGGACGCTTACTTCCATGTGCCGATCCATCCCAAGCATAAGAAGTACCTGAGGTTCGCGGTTGGCGACTCGCACTTTCAGTTTCGGGTCCTGCCGTTCAGATTGACCTCCGCCCCAAGGGTTTTCACCAAGCTCATGGTGGTGGTGGCGGTGCATCTCAGGAAAGGGGGGATTCACGTCCACCCCTACCTGGACGATTGGTTGATCAGGGGGAGCTCTCCCGAGCAAGTCCTGGATCATCTGTCCGTCACCTGCCACTCCGTTTACAGGCTTGGCTTCTCCCTCAATTTAAAGAAGTCCCCTTTGACGCCAACACAGCGGCTCCAGTACATCGGAGCAGTGCTCGACACATCCCTGGGGCTGTGTTTTCCTCCCCAGGTGAGGGCTCTTCACATTCAGCAGATGGTGCACAAGTTTCAACTTGCCCAGATGCTCCCGGCGTTCGAGTTCTTGAGGTTGCTTGGCCTCATAGCATCCTACATTCTTCTGGTGCCAGAGGCTAGTCTGCAGATGAGATCTTTGCAGTGGGCACTCAAGATGCAGTGGTCGCAATCTTCCGGCAGGATGTCGGACCCTGTTCAGGTGCTGCCCTCGGTCGCCCAGGACCTTCTGTGGTGGGCCGTCAAAGGCAATCTGATGAAGGGGGGCCCTGTATTGGCTTCCCTGGCCGGAGGTAACGATCATGACAGACGCATCCCTCACGGGATGGGGAGCTCATGTCAACGAATTGACAGTCAGCGGTCGTTGGTCTCTGTCGGAGTCCAGACTCCATATCAATCTGTTGGAGCTGAGGGCCGTCAGGCTAGCCCTGAAGGCTTTTCTGCTGACTGTGCGAGGAAAGAGTGTCCTGATCCTAACGGACAACACGGTGGCCATGCACTACCTCAACAAAAAGGGGGGCAGGGTCACTTCCTCTGTGCAGGGAGGCGATGCAGCTAGAGTTCTGGGCCATCCAGCAGGAAGTTTCGATATCGGCTGTTCATCTGGCCGGGGACGACAATGAGATGGCGGACGCTCTGAGCAGGCAGAGCACGAACTCTCCCGAGTGGGAGCTGGCTCAGGAGATTCTCCTGGAGATCTTTGCCCTCAAGTGGATCTCTTCGCCTCCAGTGTCAACCGGAAGTGCGAAAGGTTTTGCTCGCAGGAATTTCCTCCAAAAGGAGCCTTAGGAGATGCGTTTGTGGTGGAGTGGTCGTTCCCACTGCTGTATGCGTTTCCTCCAGTCCCCGTCATCCCGCAAGTACTGCAGAGGTTACGGAGGTTCGGTTCCCAGATGATCTTCATTGCTCCTGCATGGACTCGGAGGACGTGGTACCCGGACCTTCTCGACTTGTCCATCTGCCCTCTGTGTCGTCTTCCCTACCGAGACGATCTGCTCCCACGGGAGGGGAGTCAGGTTCTCCATCCAGAGGTCAGATCCCTCAACCTTCACGCTTGGCTTCTGAAAGGTTGAGGTATAAGGATTGGGACCTCCCTGAAGACGTGTTGGAGGTGTTGCTCTCGGCCAGGCGGCCTGCAACAAAGTCTCTGTACCGTTGACGTAAGTTCTGCGACTGGTGCTGCGTTACGAATGTGGATCCCTTTGAGTGTGACATTCCCATGGTTCTCTTTTTTGCTTTCCTTGGCCCACAGGGGCTTGCAAGTGGGTACCATTAAAGGTTACCTGGCGGCGCTGTATATATTTAAGCGCTCGTCTGAAGAATGTTCCTATTTTAAGATTCCTTTTAATTTCTCAGTTTTTGAAAGGGCTCACTAATGTGTTCCCTACGTCACCTTTTCTGGTGCCCGGTTGGGATTTGAACCTTGTTCTTAAGTTTCACATGGGTGCTCTGTTTGAGCCTTTGCATTCGTGCCCTTTGAGACTGTTAACTCTTAAAACTGTGTTTTTGGTTGCGGTTACTTCCGCTCGCAGAGTAAGTGAGTTACAGGCACTTTCAGTTAAGCCACCCTTCACTGTGTTTCATAAGGACAGGGTTGTCCTTAGAGTTCGTCCTTCCATTCTTCCGAAGGTGGTTTCGGAATTTCATTTGAGCCAGAAGGTGGTTCTTCCGGCGTTCTATCCTCCTCCACATCCTGGTAAGGAAGAGGAGAGGCTGAATAGGCTTGATCCTAGGAGAGCGTTGAGCTTTTATATTTCGCGCATGTCCGGAGTCAGAGTGGACGATCAACTTTTCATTGGTTACGCTAGAAAGCGTATGGGACAAACTGTGACGAAACAGACTTTGTCGCGTTGGATTATTTTAGGTATCTCTGAGTGTTACCGCTTGTCGGGTAAGGACCCTCCGGCTGGCTTGCGGGCCCATTCTACCAGGGGACTGGCTGCATCTACTGCCCTGCAGAGGGGTGTTCCTATTCGTCACATCTGTGATGCAGCCACCTGGGCTTCGGTACATAAGTTTGTAAATCACTACTCCCTCGATTCCATCCGAGGGCCCGATCTGGCCTTTGGCAAGGCAGTCCTTTATTCTGCAATTTGATTTGGCATGCTAAATTTGTATTCTAAATTCATTCCCACCTCCTTGCTTGGTACTGCTTTGGGAGTCTGTCATAGATATGTAATACGTCGGAGGACTCAATCCCCTCGAAGAACAAGTTACTCTCTTACCTGGTAACATTCTTTCGATGGGATGGACCGACGACGTATTCCATATCACTCCTTCCCTACCTTCCCCGCTGCAGAATTTCTTATGCGATTGCAGCTTGCGTTCCGCAAGGCCTTGTGTGTCTGACTGGCAGAAAACTGGTGTGTCACGTTCTGGAGAAAAAACTACAACTAAGGCTACGGGCGTCGTGCGTCCTACTTATCATATCAGAGTGACGTCGGCCGTCGGAGGAGGTCCTCAGGGACGGCTCATCGACGCAGGACGCAGACGGCGAACATTTTCTGAAGCAGCACAGCTGTGGACATTATCTGTCATCGATATGGAATACGTCGTCGGACCATCCCATCGAAAGAACGATGCCAGGTAAGAGAGTAACTTGTTCTTCTAGTAGCCATCCCCTCTGCTCGTAGGGTGAGTGAGCACCAGGCTTTGTCATGCAAGCCTCCCTTCACCGTTTTCTACAAGGAAAAGATTGTTCAAAGGTTAGGCCCTTCCTTTCTCCCTAAGGTGGTGTCAAAGTTTCACTTATTTCAGAAAATAGTTTTACTGGCTTTTTACCCAGCTTCTCATCCTTCGAAAGGTGAAGAGCGTTTACACAGATCGTAGAAGGGTGTTAAGCTTTTACGTTAGCAGATTAGCCAACGTCAGACAAGACCACAAACTTTTTGTTGGTTATACAGGACATAAATTCGGACAAGCTTTGACTAAGCAGACTTTGTCATGTTGGATCATTTTGTGTATTACAGAATGCTATTCCTTGGATGGTAAGGATGTTCCAGATAATATAAGAGCACATTCTAACAGGGGATTGACAACTACTTCAGAACTGCAGAGTGGTGTACCAGTGCAGGATATTTGCAATGCCGCAACCAGGTCTTCGTTGCACATTTTCTCAGAACATTAGTGCCTAGATTCCTTGTCGGGTCAGGATACCACATTTGGCAAGGCTGTTCTTCATAGCACTAATCAATGCCAAAATACTGTAGTCACCCCTCAATTCACAGACTGCTATGGGAGCCTGTCAAAGATGAGGAATCCATGAGGAATCCATGGGACGACATGATACATTAGAAGAACAAATTGCTTACCCTCTGATGGATGTTCCTCCCACAGATTCCTCATATGATAGGATTATAACGCACCTGTACACAAGTTTTTCTAGGGGCGACATGACAAGACAGGGAGGACAAGACAAATCATCTTACTAGGCCTTGTGTCATTCAGATAGTGTGAGAACGAGAAGTGCAAGGGGAAAGGGGGAGAATGCAAGGGCGAGGGGAGAGGAAAACAGGGCAGAAATGCTCTGAGTAAGTGCAGCGCGGCTCTGTGTAGTGCAAGGAGAACAAGGGACTGTAGGGTTATAGTTACAGCCCCTAAGTGCATGGTCGGGCCAGAAGCAGTACAAGGGTGACTGTTCAAGAAAGAGCCTGGTACCCAGTGAGACTCTGAGGGTAGCCAAGCAACTAGTCAGTACAGAACACAAGGTAGTTTATCGGAAGGGAGAGAGAGAGAGAGAAAGCAGAGAACAGGAAAGTTTTGAGCTGCTTCCGGGACGTCAGGTGGTCCGGCTCAAGTTTGAGAGAGGCAGGGAGGCCATTCCAGAGGGAAGCACCTGCAGAGGAGAGAGATCTACCCCCCCCCCCCCACTCTCTGCCTGGAGAAGCGTCTATCCTTTGGAGAGTTGGAGGTAACTGAGTGTAGGGCTCGAGAATTAATGTTTTGGAAGAGAGCATTGCATGTAGTGTGGGCCCCGGCCCAACAAAGCCTTGTGGTTGTGATTGTTTCTAATTTCCATCCCATTTCTTTATTACCTTATCTTTCTAAACTATTAGAATGGCTTGTCTACTCTCAGATCTCCACGTTTGTTTCTAATTCCTCTATTCGTTCTCAATTCCAGTCTGGCGGTTGTCCTTTGCACTCCACAGAAAATGTTCTTTTTTGTGTTGAATTCTATTCTTTCTTCACTATATTGTGAACCTTAATCTTTTCTTATTCTTCTAGATCTATTGGCTGCTCTTAACACTATTGATCACTCTTTACTTTTGGCTTCACTGCCATCTTTCGGTCTTACGGGGGTCTGTTCTGTCTTTGTTTCACTCTTATCTATCCAGTAGAACATTCTCAGTTTCTTGCACTGGCAAGTCTTCTAAATCTTTCCCGCTGGCCCATGGTGTGCCCCAAGGGTCCGTTTTTTGCCGGTTTTATTCTTTCTTTATACCACTTATCTTGCTGCTATTATTTCCTCTTTTTATGCTGACGACACCCAACTGTTTCTTCATTTTCCTCTTTTTCTCCTGAAATTCATCATACTCTTTCTGCTTGTTTAGTTGCGATCAAATCTTGGATGTCATCCACCATCTTACTCTCAATGCTGGGAAGACTGAAGTATTGTTTTTTCCTGCGAATACCCTCCCCGCCCTTCCCCTTCTTTTATTTTCTTTCCCCCTTCCATGCTCTCAATTTCATCCACAGCCCGAAATCTTGGCCTTCGTTTTGACACTAATCTTTCCTTTTCTTATCACATTCCATTAACATCCCGTTCCTGTCGTTTCCATTTTCTCAACATTTCTTACTTTTCAAGCATCTAAACTTGTAATTTCTTCTTTAATGTTCTCTACACTTTTCTACTGCCGTTTTTGGGCTCCGCCGTTCTGGTCTTGCTCCTCTTAAATCTGTATTCATTTCTTTTATCCGTCTTTTGTGTCTTCTCTTGTATCGGGATTCTATTTCTTCTTCGCTTGCAACTCCAATGGCTACCCTTTTATTCCCCAAAATAAATGTAATTTTATGTCTTGTTTTCAAATCCCTCTATACTCTTGCTCGCAGTTCTTTTACTGCTTTGATATCTTTCTATATTCCTTTTTTGCGCCCTTTGCTCTTCTCAGTTTTGCATTGGTAGCCCCTCGTTCTCAGTGTGCTCAATCTCGCGTTTGTTCCTTTGAGCTCCTTGCCCCTCTTCACTGGAATGATCTGTATTCTCTGTTCCATTTCTGTCTGTTCCCTATTCGTGGTTCTCTGAAGTCTCATTTACTCCAACATCCCTGAGTGTTTGTTTTCTGAATTTTATTGTTTATTCATTTTTATTGTACCGTTTCTTATTCTCTGTACAGCGCTTTGGTTTAAGGCACTTAATAAAATAGAAATGCAAAGGGTTTTGAACTTGATCCTTGCAGCCTATAGGAGCCATATCGAGAGATTTCAGGGCTGGAGAGATATGGTCCCTGGGCTTGAGGCCAAGGATAATTCTTGCAGTCTTCTTCTGGACTAGTTGCAGAGTGCAGATAGTAGAGGAAGGCAGATTGCGAAAGACGCCGTTGCAGTAGTCCATCCTAGAGGGAACCAGGGCTCTGGAGATGGTGAGCTTCTTGGGGAAAGTGAGAAAGGGAAGAGTCCATTTAAGGAGGTGCAGCTCGTAGTGAGACATCTTGGCGACATCCGAGAGGTGATGATAGAAAGAGATAGTGGAGTCGAAGATGACACCAAGATTTTTTCCCTCGCAGGAAGGCAAATGAAGAGGGCCCAAGGCAGGCAGCCAGAGTGAGTGAGCGAGGGAAAGCAGGGGCAGGGGTCCCAATGAGAAGGATCTCTGTCTTACTGGCATTGACGCAGAGATCATTGGAGGCGCACCAATCCTGAATTGTGGATAGAAAGTCAGGCATGAGCGAGAGGGGAGCCTGAAGGAAAGCTGAGCATCATCCGCATAACACTGAACGTTATCGGAGAAGGTAGAGATCAGGTGGGCCAAAGGGGCCAAGTAGAGGTTGAAAAACCTGGGTGAGATGATAGATGCCTGGGGAACACCGCCGGTAGAGATAGAGGTGGCAGAGAGAAAGTGACCAAGTTGGACCTGAAAGGGGGCGGTCCAAGAGGAAGGTGGTCAGCCACTCCAGGGCCTGATCCGTGATGCCCAGGTTCTCAGAGTCGATTGATCAGGATGGCATGGTTGACCATGTCGAAAGCAGAGGAAATATCAAGGAGAATGAGGACAGAAGGACTGCTGGAATCAAGATTTACGAGCAGATCTTCACCGGTGTTCAGGAGAGCAGTTTCCGTGCCCCTGGCAGTTCTGAAGCCAGACTGATGGTCATGGAGACAACCAACAGATTTGGTGTGGAGAGTAAGCTGGGATATGCCCAGTTTTTTCCAAGAGTTTGCCCAGGAAAGGGGTGATGGAGATTGGGCAATAGTTTGACGGGACAGGTAGGATCGGCAGACTGCTTCTTGAGGGAGGGGGTGCACAAGAGAGTCCTTTAGGGGATAGGGAACGTTCCAGTGGCCAAAGAGTGATTACAGAAATCGGGCAAAGCTGGAGCGAGGGTGTCAATAATATAAGATATGTCATTTATAACGCGCCTGTACACAAGTGTTTCTAGGCACGACAATACAAGGAGGGGGAAACAAAGGGAGGACAAAATAACGATCTTACTATGCCTTGTGTCATTCAGATTGTGCAAGTGAAAAGGGAAGGAGAGAAGTGCTAGGGGGGAGGGGAAGGGGAAAGTGCAGTTAACCCAAGTGCAGCCAGTGGGTAGCTCATAAGTGCAGAGAGAAGGGACTGTATGGTTGCAGATACAGACCCTTAAGTGCTGGGGAGCCCAGGGGCAGTGGAAGGGCAATATGGTCCTTGATGGTTCTGGAGGAGCAGGGGAGCACCTGTTTGGACGACACTTTCATAAATCGGACTTGTCTAGAATCCTTGTCAGGTGTTATCACAGAGAAAGAGGAGACAGGAGGAGGAGAGGGAGAGATGGCCAAAGGGGGCGCCGAGAGAGGAAGAGGAGATAAAGTACAGGATGTCCTGACTTTTAGCAGAGAAGTGAGAGGCCAGAGCCGTACAGAGGGCCTTGGAGGCATTGCAACAGGATTGGCCACTTCCTTGCAGATTTTAAAGAGTTTGGCCATGTTGTTAGAGGCCGCAGAGATGCAGGCTTGAATGTGTGCTCTCTTCTTGGACAGTATGGGTGTATGGAGTGTGATTCGTATGAGAGGGTAAAATGGAGGTTTTTTTAATGAAAGCATAGTGTTTTTTAACCATAATGTACTGTATAGCGCAAAGCACTTTATTAATTCTATTGTGGTGTATTGCTGCAGCGACTTTCCCGTTTGTTTTATCTTTGAAAAAACGAATTAAATAAATGATATCCTTGTATATCAATAAATTGGTATTTTCTTCAGATTTATTGAGTGAAGTGAAAATTATTTTTATGTAAGGCATGACCCTCACTCTTCTGAAACGACTCAGTAGCATTATTGTTCAAGCAAGGCTAGTAACCTGCAGAGGGGTTGCCTAACTGGGTCGTTACATTTCCCTCTAGTCGCTATTTTGTTTTATAAACTCTTCTTGGACAGGACAGAGAGTCTGTATTACCTTTGGAGCAGGCAGCAGCTTAGTTTGTCAAATGATGCGCCTGAAGCCCTCCACTTCCTCTCAGCCACCCTGCACTTGCGTTTCAGGACAGCGAGGTCGGAATCATACCAAGAGTTGCACTTGGAGATAGGCTTCAGCCGGATTCTCATGTCAGGGGCAAGGATGTCCATGGTGTTAGAAATAGAAAGATGCAGATTAGAAAGGGTTGCCAGGGTGTGAATCAGCTGCAGGAGTAGGAGGAGCAGAAAAAGTAGAGGCAAAGGTATCCACTGACACACGCTTCATGGGCCGAATGACTGAGAAGGTAGGTCGCAGTGCTTTGGGGGGTGGGGGGGGGACTTTGCTTGAGGGATAGATAGTTTCAGATGAGGAGAGTAGAAGGTGGTCAGTACCAAGAGAGAGAAGTGGTTAGAGGGGGATGTCTGTAGTGCTGAGAACATCCAGTGTATGTTGCCAGAGCGTGGTCGGCCAGAGGGCAGAATAGAAAGAGGGAGAGTGTCGCAGAGGTTGCAGAAAAGCCCAGCGGAGGGATTAGAAGCATCCAGGTGAATGTTGAGATCTCAGAGAAGAAGTTGAGAAGTAGAGGCAAGGAGAGAGAGGAGAGGTCGGCCCATTCAAAGAGGAAGATGAGGGTGCCAGTTAGGTGGCGGAAGGAGTTGAAGGAGAAGGGAGGAATTTGATAAGATGCGGGACACACCTATCAAAAAGGAGGAGATGGGGCTGAGGGCCCTGAACCAAGACGATGCTGTTCAGATAGACGTTAATGATGGTGTTGGAGTGGAAAGGGGCCAACAGGACCTCCCACCTAGTGCCACTGTTGATGGGGAAAGGAGGAGAAAGGAGAGGGAACAGAGATCATATGAAGGGTCCATAGGTTTGGTTGGGGAACAACAAAACGGATGTAGTGAGTCTGTCTGGAGGAAGCACTGATGTAGGTATCGGCGATAGGGAAGCCAGGCTTGGCAACCAGGATGTCCCTCTTGAACTTCTTCCAGACTTGGTGAGAGGGATAGGATAGGATAGGAGATAGAGTAGCAGTTAGAGAAGATGGGAGAAACAGAGAGCACCATAGAGGTTGCGAAGGGGGAAGGTGAGAGGAGAAGGGCGCAAGAGAAGAGAGACACACAGCCCAGCGCCACACAACGCAGAGGTGGGGCGGACAGGGTCAGAACCAAAGGGGGAGACTATGGGGAAAACGCACAAGGAGGAACCAGCAACTAACAACGGTACCCCCAATGCGGGGTGTGGGAACATCACCCTCCCTGTCTACCCCTCTGATTATAGGTGAATTTTTTGGGTTTTACACCTTCCCCTCTTTCAATGCCCAAGGGTTTCTTACTATACCCAAAGCGTCTGTACAAGAAGAGGGGAGAAACTTGAACTGAGGCAACAGGCATGGTGCATGCTATTTATACCAATGTCGGCATTGCGTCCGTGTGCGCGGATGGAAGCTGCCGAGGGACTTCGACTCGACTCACGGCACCCTCTGCTGTTAGTTTCCAAAGCTGCATGCATGATGAGGAATCCTTGGGAGGAACACCCATCAGAAAGAACATTACCAGGGGTAATTCATTTGTTTTTTTCATGTGCCTATTTATCCAAGGCACAGGAAGTGCATCAGGTGTGCGATTGGCGATACCCCTTAGCAGTTATACACACGGCCTTTCAGTCAGACCTCTGCCTGAAGGTCTCAAACAACTTGATGTTGATGGCGACAGCCCTTTCCAGGAAGAAAACGTTTCTGGTGTTTCCTTACCTGGATTATTGGCTCATCCGGTGCGTTCTTCAGAGCAAGTGGTGTCACATCTGCAACACACATGCCACCTCCTCAATCCCTGGTGTTAGGAAAGATTTTCTTTATGTACCTTTCCCTCTATACGTTCCTATGGGACCCCTGTTATTTTTGCTTGTTTTGAACCCTGTCATGACTTTTGCTGGCCAGTAATGGTGTTCAGTTTTATTTCCCTTGCCTGTTTTGGATTCTTATGGGGAAATGGACTAGTCCCTAAATCCATCAGTGCTGAGAGACTGGCTTTCTTTATGAATTCTTGCATTTTTACAGTTTGATTACTTTGACAATGTGCCTAAGACAAGCTGTTGGCAGCTGTGCGGTTTTTCAGATATTCTTCTCTTGCACTTTTGCATTTACATTGAATGACTACTATAGGTGGGTAGCACCCTAAAGTAGCCAGGCCACAAGGTTTTATTGCTTCTATTTTTGAAACATTGTTGTTTGGCTGCCTTCCTAGGTCAGAGAATGCTTTACCTGGAAGTCTCTTTCCCAAGGGAAGCTGCTGCTTTTGCGTGATGAGAGGCTTTGTGTGTGTGTGTGAGGCAGAGGAAGGTTCTGAGCGTGTCAAGTGCAAATCTACAATCTCTGTTACTGGAAATTCTGTCTCTGGATAGATGTTCTGACCAGTGGTTGACCAGCATTAGAAGCCCCTGGGCTGTTTGAATGTTGCAGAGCCTTAACATTGTTGGGACTTGGGCTTGCTCCCAGCCTGAATCTTGGATAAACGGAGGGCTCCTGCAACTGTTCAGCAGATCAACGTTTGAGCCAAGACTTGTATATCGAAGAACAGCCCACTGTCGACCCTGCAGCTGACCAGCCTCTACTCTAGTGATTGGCCCAGTGAAGCCATCCTCTGTCTGATCTCAGAACACCCTTGTTGGTGCTTCAACCCCTGGACTGGTGGGAACAACCCGTCTTGACCCCGGCTCAATGATCTGTGTCTAAGGAAGTGTCCCTGAACCAAGCAGTGGACTGACCAGTTCTCTACTGTGCTACCTTGTAGCCGTCGCAGTTCCCAGCAGAGCCTTGGAACTTTCAAATCCTCAGCTTATACCACAAATTGCCTGTCTCCGCAATTTCAGCCTTGCCATTCGAAGAGAAGCTGTGCTGGGGCTGCTTCTGTATTCGCTGCTGTACAATCACCTGTCGCCACCTGAATTGTGGGGACCTTCATTGGTGGTTCTTTGTGTCTGTGACATGTCTCGTTGCCAACTCTCCCACAGCAGATTGTCCTTTGGCTTTGTTTGGGTCTTCAACAGGACGCTGTGTAAAACAGATTCCTGTGCTCCGGGACCAACCAAAATGAAATCCCAAGAAACAAAGTATTATTCTGTCTAGACAGCCCTTGCGGTGGGAATAAGAACAGACCCAGGAAGCTATTACAAAGTCTGGAACCTACACAAGTGAAATCCGGAACATCCTGAGCCAGGGGTTAAGTCAGCATGTCTGTTACTTTCTCCCTTTGCCTCCCATAGGGTGCCATTTGGCGTAAAGTCCTGACCCTAACTAACTCTGACCTAACCTTTGGTGGTCGAACCTGGGCTAAGGACACTCTCCTACGCCTACTTTAATGAATAGGATTGAGTTGAATCCTTTTTGGAACTTTGCTATATACTTCTCTAACTTTGAAATGTTCTAAAAGCACCACCACAGCCCACTGCGTCATTTCTTAATAACCTTACCTAAGTAGCTATACATTAGAACTTGTGAATTTTGGGCGCATGGCCCCAACATTTTAGCGTTGTACTTATTCAAATTGAGTGGAGCTGTTCTTGTATTGGTTTTGCTGACTTTCCTTGCATTTAATTACTTAATTGTACTGCACTGGTAATTCATTTGCAATTATATTCTCCTAATGGTGAATGTGTAAATATGTGATATATGGGTTTTGTGTGACAATACCTACATGTAATTTTTATATGCTTAGTGCAGAACTAAAGAATGAATAAATAACTGTGTTTTATACACTTACTGTCTAATCTTAATTATTGGTGGTGGTCTGTGTGGACTATATCATGCTCACACTTTTCCTGAGACTAAGCCTTGACTGCTCACCTACCTTACCTTGATTGGGCTTTGATTAAACTGTTACTTCCCTGTTTACCACAAATAAGGGTGCCTGTCCAAACCAGGGATGATTTTGGAAATCCAACGCTTCACCCTGAAATTTAAGAAGTCTGAAGGGACTCCAGTCAGTCCGCTGTATTCTAACAGTCATAGTTTCTCACTCGGGGAAAGGTTTCCCTCCTTGATAAGGTCTACAAAAAATGTTCAGATGGTTAACAAGTTCCAGAACTACGATATTCTGCCAGCTTCAGCCTTTCTTCACCTTCTTACACTGATGGTATCCTGTAATTCTCGTTTGTCGGGTAGGGACTAAGTCAGGGGACTTAGGTTGATGTCCTTGAAATGATTCAGTTCCTTCCTTCTACAGATATCTCATTTATGATGTTCAGACTCCAGCTGCCTTCAGAAACGTTTTGCCACCAGGGTGTCAGGAGTGGACTGGGAACCAAAAGAGGCTCAGGAAATAATTTTCAAAGTAGCCCCATTTTACAAATGTTCAGCAAGCCCAAACCTTTTCCTATGGGAAAATGTACAAATACCACACAAGAGGCCCAGGGTGCAGAGGCCTACCGGGAAATCTCCAGAGTTCCCTATGGACTAGTCCACCCCTGCAGGGGGTGCAGGGTGTCTCCATGCCTGTCAACCCCTATACATCCCACGCTGGACGTGGCATAGGGGCTAGTATATATAGAGCCACTGTGCCCCATGACCTCAGTTATTTTTTTCGTACACACCGAATACTTTGGGAAACCTGCTAAAAATAGCTCGGAGTACTGCGCCATGCCTGATCCCGCTAAAATCGTGGACCTCTACGCTCCTGCGGATTGGGTGGAACCAATATCTGTCTCCTGCGCCCACAGAATCAGTTTATAAGGTTTTAGGTCTTTAGAACGCTGGAGAAATATCGCTTTAATTAAATAACGATTACATTTCAATGCTAAAAGGAGGATTAAGCTTTTATAGGCCTTTTCACCAACCAAATGTTGACATTTATCGACATCACACCTCCGATTTCTGCGTTTCCTTTCCTTATCGAAGGTATTGCAAGATATGGTTTCTTTGTCATGCAGTGCCATCTACTGGACATTTTTGGCATACCAAGACAGAGTAACATTACGTGTTCTATCATATATGTTTAATTTTTTTCAACTGAATTTTTACGTGGAACAACCCCGAATCACTGTTCCTGCACCTTCTTCCAACCACCCTCCCGCACCCAACCACTTAACTGCATACTAAAGTTATTTCCTTAAACAACCTTCCACAGACCTTTTTCCCTAAAGAAATTCAATAAAATAGATACATTTTGTTCATTGTTTTTGACTTCGGTGTTTTATATTCCGATAACATGACTGAATAGCAAGCTTATAATGCTTGGGAAAAGGAAGCTGACCTGCAGGATTCCGGGTCGTGCCATTCATGCACCAAAAGGTCTATGGGAGCTTGCTGCATAACTGAAGGGACTGCTTCAAAGTGTCTCAGTTTGGACCAGGAGAGCAGACCAATCCCTGATCCGGAATGTTGAGATGGATTTCTAGAATCTTGCCTGGTGGACAGATTTTTGGAGGCCACCCTAGTTATTGTGAACAGGGAACTCTGAGAGGTTTTCCAATACCCAATCAAGGTGTACGTGGATGATCAGTCTTGGCTTATTCTCAGGAGTGTGTCAGTGGGGTCAGGGGCTCCCAATGAGTCCACACAGTATAGCACACACTAATTCAATTTAGACAGTCATGCATAAAAATAATGATTTACTATAGGTCTTCTGAACACACTGAAAAATGAATCTAACAGGTAGTATTTTTGCACAACACTCTGATACAAATATATACAGCCACGATAGGTTCAAACATACATCAAATAACTTGGCAAAAGCAGGTATATATATTAGATGCATTCAATGATGGAACCAGATCACAAGATAGTAACCTAACTTAAGAAGCCTAAACCCTAAAATGAATGGGGCCTTGTGCCCAACAGTGACAGGAGCCACAATGTTTATCACCAGAATGGTGTCTTTGCTGGTTGGTTTCAATAGGCTTGTGTTGGTGATAGTTTAAAAGTTTTTCAACTGTTTTACTCATGGTAAGCACATTTTTCTTGTATTCCAGAACCAAGGCTAACGTAGTGAATGCAATAAGGAGAGAAAGGGACTTGCTCCCAGTGTTTTCCTATGGAGGACAGAGGGGGGACATATGCACTGCGTTTACTCCCCCACCCTGACTCTGATTTTCCCAGATGTCGCCATAGGTCGTCTGGGTGTTGTTGGGGGCTCGTTCTTCTGCCGTTGGTTCCGGTAAGAGGTGTCCAGGAGTTGTGGGTTTGAGGATTCTTCCAGTCAGGTGCAGCTGCAAGATGCAACCTCTGTCGATGAAGAAATGTAACAAACACTGATGCAGACCTCCTCCGGACATTTCAAAGATTGGAGAAAGGCAAGTACCAGCGATGGTTTCCTTCCAGTCGTGGTGACAGAAGATGCTCCAGGGCAGGATTCCTTGATGCTGATATTCAGGGAGAATGCGAGTTGTGGCACAACCTGGCGAGCACCAAAGTTTGGGATTGAACGCAGAATGGCGACGCTTCTGACCAGGTAGCACGTGAGAGAGCTGGTCAGTCCACTGGGCATTCCAGGGGCACTTCCAAAGGCTCAGAATGGCAGGGTTCTTGAGAAAGCGTTGAGACTGGTCCTACTAGTGCAAGGGCTGAAGTACCACTCAAGGCCTTAAGAGATCAGACAGAGGAGCAGAGCTTCACTGTGCTGGCTAGTGGAAGGAGTGCTGGGCCCTTTCAGGGGTTTTCTACAGATATTCATCTGGCTGCTCTTCTTCAAGGGATTCTTAGCTCCAATGATGATCTGAAGAAATGGCTCCAGAGGTCCTCTTCTTATCCAAAATCCGAGCTGGGAGCAAGTCCACCGTTGGTAAATATCTGCACCATTCAAACAGCCGGTAGTTGTCCAATCAGGGACAACTACAAGTGTCACATTTGCCCCACACCTAGACTTCCTGGCACCATGGATGTGGAGTGGGACTAAATAGTCCCACCCCCTTCCTGGGTGACACACACACAACCACACACACACACACCTGCAAGAGTAGCAGCTTTCCTGGGCAAGTACATGACCATTTAAGGAATTTCCATAACGTGGCAAAGCAGGAAGAAGGCCAAAATAAATTATGACAAAAGAAGCAAGCGAAAAGTCGTGGCACAGCCATATTAAGGCACAAGCCATGTTCAGTAGCCATATGCAGTAAATGCAAATGTGCACTCTAAAAATAACGCTAACATTGAAAAAATGTATCTGCTGCCACCAGCTTGTCTATAGGTACATATAAAAGTTACCAAAAATCCCATGTGTAAAACGCTAGGGTGATACAAAGGTATCCCCCACTGCACTGTAAGGTGCTGTGTGCAATGTGTGTCCCTTTTTAAATCTTATTCTTTTCAGTACAAGAATTAAAAAGGGAAAAAAAGTTTACCGGTACTGATAGTTGGAAGGACTGATCAGTTTCCCCATAACCATGTGCAAAAAGGCAAGGCAAATGAAGTGAAGCTGAAGGCTTTACTTCCCTTCAAAAAGTCTGATCAGATTTAAAAACAAAGCAAAAAGGATGGGGGTCAATAGGAAGTAGGTATGGAAAGTTGCGAAAAGAGAAATCTTTCCTAACACGGAAAGAGAAGAAGAAGCCCTGCAAAAGGTCCCACCCGGCAATCGGTTCTTTGACACACCATTCTTTTTCGAAAAGAGGTGGCCCCAATCAAGGGGCTCCTCGAGGGATTCAGCCCCACAGAACCCATTCCTCGGCCCGAATCAAGGGGCTCCTCGAGGGATTCAGCCCCACAGAAACTGTTCCCCATCCAATCCTCTGCTCCGGACGATTGGGAAGCATTTCAGTTAAAGAAGTTCAGCATCGTTAAGGCCCTGTCACCGTCATTGGGGCCTAACGCACTTGGAGGACCTGGCAGGGACCTCTTGCGAGACATCACCCAACCTTCCGTGGGCTTGGACCACCGCGTACTGCCCCAACTTCGTTTGTTGAGCTCCCGTCACTGGCTCCCATTGCATCAGCGTCCCTGGAGCACCTAAGGAATGTGCCCTGCTTCCAATGAGCGAATTTGTGTTGTAGATGTCTGAAGTCTGTGGCAAGAAGGGTGATTCCATCCCATTTGGGTTGGAGCACAATGCTCAATAGAGGTGAGCGATTTCCTGGAGGAATTCTACAGTAGCGGAGAGTATCTGTTGGACCTGACCACCAACTTGCCAGATGCCAGCAACCTTGCCACTTCCCTGGAGCTGGACATCCTTCCGACGCTGACTCCTGGGAAGCCTCACGCTTACTTCCAGAACATGATGATTGCCAAAATGATGGACACACTGGACTTGTCGACACCCACCAGAGCAAATGTTCAGTTACAGATGACTGACGTTCTCCATGAGGGCCCTCAAAGATAGGCCTTGCTGCCTTCAATGCAGGTGGGTGCCTGGTGGAATCCATCCCCAGTCCATGTGGTGGACTGATACTTGGCTAAGAAACACCACCCAGCACCTTCAGGTCTCGCTTTTTTACACTGATGCCTCCCCGGAGAGCTTAAAGGTCTAGGCTGCAACAGCCTGTCTTCGATACCCTCCCCCACTGGCCCTCTAACAGGGAGAGTAAGGCTGGACGCTTGGGTTCGCAAAGCGTTCCCCTCAGGCTGCCTTGCCTTTCAGGTGGTTAACAAATCTTGGCCAAATTGTGGCCTCTTGACTGCTGAGAATCATCCGGTGGATGACATGAGAGAGCGCGAGCGCTTCAACCCTTTAGTACAGGATGGCAAAGAGGTGCCTTGACAAATCCTGTCAGGCTCTGACACGGCTGACTATGTGGTGTATACCATAGCCACTGGAACAGTCCTTAGGAGGCACTCCCAGATGAGGGCCTCGGGTTTCATTCCAGGTGTTAATGGGAAGATCCTGAACATGTCTTTATAGTGCACAATTTCTTCACAGCCAAGGCTGATTGACTGCACCCTTTACAGAGAATCATCTAAAGCCACAGCGAAATCCTTCAGCTTGGCTGTCTCAGCCCTCCGCTCCTATCTACATAGAAAGGGGTTTTGACCCTTTTCCAGCTATGCCCACCACGGCAAGGGATTTGCTCCCTAGGGCAAGCAACAGCTATGCCATCCCCTCCGCCGGGAATGAGAGTGTGGGGGGTCTCTGACAGGATGCAGTGCACTCTGCAGCTCCCAATACGAAGCTCCTGTGAAGAGGACTTCCTAGAGAGTAGAGCAATGAAAGTCTTCTCGGACATTGCCAATGCCACTCCCACGACAATCCACTGCGGGGTCCCTCAAGGATCCTGCACTGCACCCACACTTTATGACTTGTTGACTAAACCTCTTTTTGACAAACTCGACTCATACGGTATCACATACACAAACTACGCGAATGACACACTACTTCTACCCCTCTCAGGCTCATACCACGAAGACGCAAAGGCACTCCATTCGATTTACTCCATCATCCAGGCCTGGATGGCAGTTAATGGCCTCTGCCTCAATGGAGACAAGACTGAAATCATGTTATTGGGTCAACAGAGCACCCTAGACAAACTGGACAGACTGTACACTAACTTCTCCATTGACAACTCCGTCATCCCTGTCTCCACAGCTGTAAAGACACTGGGGGTATACATAGACTCCTCTCTATCTATGACCAGCGCAATCACCTCCTCATCAGCGCATACCACTAAACTCATAAATGCCATCAAGCCATACCTCTCCAAACCCAACTGCCTCTCCATAGCCAGAGCAACCATTGGAGCCAAGCTGGACTACTGCAATGCCCTTCTAGCGGGCACATCAGCAAAAAACCCGAACAGACTCCAAGTCACGCAGAACAATACTCTCCGGGCCGCTCTTAGCATCCCAAGAAGAGAGCATATCTCCCATGCCAGACACTCAGCCCAATGGCTCCCGGTCAAAGAGCGGATCACACTCAAAATCCTCACCCTCGCTCACAAATGCCTCTCTCACTGCCCCGTCCTATCTATCAGAGACCATATCCAAACCCTCCTCCTCCCGTCCCACAAGGACGCAATACACCAACTTACTCTGCATCCCATGCATCAAAAAAGCCAAAGCCGGTGGCCTAAGCTTCCCCTACATTGCCGCCAAGACCTGGAACGCTCTTCCTGCAGACATTAGAGCGGAAAACTCGCTACCGATTTTTTGCAGGAAACTGAAGACCTCTTTCCTTGCACAATAATAAGTGACTTTCGCAAATCCATGTAAATATACTGCATTGCAATTTGTACAAATATCATATTTGCCACTGTAAATAATGTACCCTATGTCAATATTGTATTATATGCAACCAGGATATGTCTGTAACAAGCGCCACGATGCCCCCGGGCTGACGTGCGCTCTACAAATCTGAATAAAATAAAGGACTTCAAAAATTGTACACCAGTGGGGGAAAGTGGGGATCTTCCTGTTTAGTGAGGAGTGGCATTTTTTCACAACTGACAGGAGGGCCTATTAGGTCATGACTCGGGGTTATTGCCTCCCCCTTCTTCAATGCCCTCCAGACCATTTTTCTACAAACCCCTTTTTGCTTCTGTTCCCTCTGCTGTTGGAAGAGGGTTGTCAGCTTTTTTTTTTTCATAAAACATTTTTTGTTCGTTTTCTCAGCAGTACATGAAAAGAGTACAATAACCATAACTGACATTACTTGACATTGCAGCACAGACAGACATTGAATAATGTGCAAGCCTATCAATCACTGCAGTACTCAACATTGCCATCCATCCCAAAAACCTCCCCTACCCATTACCCCCCTCCTCCCATTTGCCCCATATCTTCCCAAACTTTGCAGGACATCCCCTGACATTGTATACTCTTCTTTCTAAGGCCATGCACATGTCCATTTCTGCCATCCAGTTAGCCACTCGGGGGCGATCCGGAGATCCCCAGAGCGAGACGATGACTCTTAATCAGTCCCAAGGCCACCACCAGGAATGTTTTCTCATCTTTTGTAAGCCCCACCTCCCCCCATACCCAAGAAGCATACATTTAGGGTCAAAGGCAACCGCCACTTTCAGTAGATTACACAGCCTGCGGATGCATTTCCCCCACATTAGTTGAGCCAATGAATATTCCCACAAGGTATAATAGAATGAGCCTCCGTACATCCCACACGGTAGGCAACATTCACTGTCAACCCACCCATATAACTGGGTACGTGAGTAATAAACTCGATGTACAATATTCTACTGTCTAAGGCAGAGTCTGGCTGATATGCCCATTTCCATGGGAGACATCAGCACTTCCACCCATTCTTCGGGTTCTTCGGGTTCTATGGGGCCTATGTGTTTTTCCCATCTATCCTTGTGGCCGTATAGTTACAGAGTGCCAAAAGCCGATATTACTTGATACATCGTTGACGTGACCTTTGACTCCGTTTGTGCTGCTAGTAGGTTAGCCTCCAACAGGAAGCACTGCGGGATCTAGCTCAGAACTGGGAATTGGGTACCAACCGGGTTTGTCAGCTTCTTTTGAAGAGCGGTGCCACACTCTGAATGCAGCAGAGACTGGTACTCTCTTTATTTTCTGGTTCAGAAGAAAGATAGGGGCCTGTGTCCCTTCCTGGATCTGTGGATTTTGAGCTTTGTGTCTGAGATTAATTGCGGGGTTTTATCACTACCAATTCAAGGTACTTCTGTTCGGTCTTTCTTTAACCCCTAAGGTCTTCACTAAGATGCTGCCAGTGGTTTGTCTCAGGAGGGAAAGCATCCATGCCTTCCGCCTACCTGAATGAATGGCTCTGTTCCACACGTGCTGCCTGTTGTACTCTGGGCTTCCCCCTGAACTTCAGGCAGTCACCCCTCACTTTTGATTTATCTGTGCGGTCCTGCACACGCTTGGGCAGGACTTTCCCTCCCCATAATCGAGTGGCAGACATCTTCAAGCTGGTTCTTGTCATTCAGTCCCAAGAGCTAACTACAGCATAGACATTCTTGTGCAAAGTGGGTCTTGTGGCTTCCTGCATTCTGGTGGTGCCACAAGTCAGCTGTGCCTGAGGTCGCTTCAGTGTCCTCTTCGATGCCGGGGACAACTGTTGGATCTTTGAGACACTCCAAGACAGTGTCTCAAGACTATTGTATGTTGCCCTGTGACACAATCTACAGAGGGGGCCATTGTTTTAGCAACCCCATCCCCAACTGCTGCTGATTACAAATGTGTCCTCTAAAGGTTGGGGCCCCTCACCTGTTCGATCTGACAGTGAGCAGTCTGGCCCCCATGGAAAACTCAAGAGCACATCAGTTTGCTGGAATTGAGGGCCTTCAGTCTGGCACTGGATATCTTCCTCCCCTCAAGGCACTGGGTAAGTTTGTGCTGGTCCTGACGGACAACACAGTAGCTATGCATTACCTATCCAAACGGGGTGGTGGTGTCATTTGCCTTTGTGCAGAGAAGCAAGGCAACTGGTTCTAGGATCTGGAGGATAGCGTGTCTCTGATGGCGACCCACCTAACCGGGACAGAGAACGTCATAACGGAAACTTTGAGCAAACCGACTTCGGCCTTGCACGTGTGGGAGCTCTGCCACTAAGTTCTGGAGGAAATAATCACTGTGGGAATCCTTAGATAGACCTCTTTGCATCCATTGTGTACAGAAAGTGAGTAGTTCTGCTCAAAGGAATTTCCTTGGCAAGGGGTTTTGGGGGTTACATTGACGGTCAAGTAGGATTTTGGTCTTCTCTTTGCATTCCACCCTATCCCGGTCATTCTGCTAGCTCTCGGGAGACTGCAGCTTCTCTGGTCCATGTTTATTTTGATCACTTCGGACTGGGCCCAGAGGACGTGGTACCCAGAGACTCTGGACATGTACATCTGCCTTCCCCTGTGCCTCTCGTTGAGAGGGGACCATCTCTCCTAGTCAGAGCGGCTGGTTCTCTATCGAACCTCAGCAGTCTGAACCTTTATGCTTGGGTACTGAGAAGTTGAGATACAAAGAGTTGAACAAGGCCTTGCATGTGTACTCCTTTCAGCTTGGAACCAGCTACTGAATCCATGTATGCCTGTATGTGTGTACAGTCTTGGTGTCAGGAGAGGGTTTTGGACTCTTTCACTGACCCTCCTTCTGTTGAGGATTTTCTGCCTTCTTTGGCCCGAACAGGTCTGTAATTTGGCACTGTGAAAGGGGTACCTAGCCTCCATTTGGGTCTTTGAAAGGACCTCTGTGCAAGTTTCTTTCTTCTCAGTCACCACTGTCAAGTTTTATCCAGTTAGTGGGTAATTAGTTTCTCCTATGGCAGTTTGTTAATCCAGTGTGGGACTTAAATTTAGAGTCAGGTTTGAGCCCCTGCATTCATGTTGATTAAGGTTGCTCATTGTTAAGGTGGTTTTCTTTGTAGCTATCATTACAGCTATATGCATGAGAGATCTCCAGGCATTATCTGTTAAACATCCCGACTTGGTATTTTCTAAGGAGCACGTAACTTTGACAGTGAGGCGTCATACCTCCTTATGTCTCGAACTTCATCTCTCTCAGAAGATCCATCTTCCCATTTTGTTTGCTCTTCTGTACCCTTCAAAGACAGTAGGGCGAATCAATCAGCTGAGCCCAGTGGGGACCCTCAGCTGCTATGTCTCTTGGATGAGGGATGTCAGGAAAGATGGCCAATTTTTTGAGGGTTACGCTAGTGCCTGTGTTGTCAGGACTGTGGCCAAACTGACCATGTCAAGATGGATGATCCTCTGCACCTCCGAAAGCTACTCTGTGGCTCAGGGCCTATTCAATCAGTGGCCTGGCTGCCACCTGTGTCCTGCAGATGTTGGTCTCTGTCTTGAATATTTGCCTAGCAGCCTTGTGGGCCTTTCTTCACATATTTACTAAGCATTGTTTGGATTCCTGGTCAGGGCAGGGGGCTTGCTTCAGTAGAGCCGTCCCTTAGAGGTGGCTGGTCTACGTGGTGTCCTTTTTCTCTGCACTCTCCTACAGATCTGCATACTACTATGGGAGTCTCTTATAGATGTGAAATAGGTGAGAGGAAGTAATCCATTAGAACAACAAATTGCTTACCTCTCTGTAATTATCTTTCTTATGGAACTTCCTCCAACTGATTCCTCATCACCCTCCTAACTTGCTGCTCTAGGGGATAGCTGATGCATCTTATTTGTTCTGCAGTTCTTTAGCGGCTGTGTACAGAGGGAAAAGGCGGAACTGAGGTCATGTGGCAAGGCAACTCTGTATATTTTTTCCTGACTGAAATGTTCTTTACACGCCATCTGTGAGGACAAGGGCGCCTGCAACGCTGCTCCCTTGAGGGGGGTTTTGCTTTTGGGTCTGTATGACTCATTTAGCCAGGTTTCATTACACATCCTCTACATGCACAATGGCTCCTGGAGCATAGGCTCTCCCGACGCAGTATTGACGTTGGCAAGCATGTTTCCAATTTTGCTGTCTTTTGTGTGTTATTTCCACCCACATTCATCAACCTACACAGAGATTTGCACTTTTTCTCTATGAAAAGGATTCACTTATTGAATGGGGTTTTATTTTTGTTCTGGTTTTATGGGTTTGAGTGGATTTTGGGAAACTTATTTCCTGGAGTAGTTCTTTTGATGCTTGGGAAGCTTTGCGGAATTGGGTTGTATTGCAAACTGTGGTTTTTGTTGTTCAGATAACCTGTTGGCAGTGCACTTACATGGCACAGGTCCTCAGATTCTCTTTCTTGGTCTCACTAATACTTTCTTATTCACTGAAGTGTAGACATGCCTGCCGATGGGCATGACTTGACACCTGTCTTCATAAGCAATACACATACTTCGGACATTTGCCTTTGGCAGCCTATTCATCTGCACCTTTTAAAAGACACAGCTTATCCAGTAGTAGGACCGTGGTCAACCATACTCAAAATATACTTAGGATAGCCTGAACACATCTCAAGTATATATATATATATATATATATATATATATATATATATTTCTGATGTTTGTTAATCTGCTTAGAATCACATGCTGTGCGTAGTCCGACATCCAGTGGTCACTGCAGAGTATTGCATTTTGTTTTTCTTAGTCGAAAATCGGACGTCTACAAGGCGTGTCTGTAACACTATCCCTATAGTGACGTGCAGTGTACCCACAACCCCTCACGCATCGAGGTCCCTCAGAGTGTTTTTTTTCCACCCAGTTATTGATCGCCTTTATGCGGAGCTCCTCGAAAGACATTGCGAAATCATTTCCTCGACCCTTGGTCGTTTATTATTATTATTATTAACTATCACATAGATTCCTCCTTCGACGTAGCTGCCA
This sequence comes from Ambystoma mexicanum, assembly GCF_040938575.1. NCBI lineage: Eukaryota > Metazoa > Chordata > Amphibia > Caudata > Ambystomatidae > Ambystoma > Ambystoma mexicanum. The sequence continues at coordinate 491,643,146 of NC_090936.1, read as the reverse complement.
AGCTGTTCTCCGCCGAGCAAGATCTTCGACGGAGGGACGAGCGGAGGAGATCCTTCGGCTCTGCCGAACACGTGGCCGGGCCTCGCCAGCCTAACACAGTAGGGAGAGTGGGGTATTTGGTCATTTCTTTGTTAACACTCTGAGAATGCCTTTCTCTTTCCCCTCCCTCTCTTTCGAGGTCGTAATCACATTTCATGCCCTCAGCTATGGAGAGGACATCCTTTAGGTTTGGCCCGCGTTGCAAGGGCAAGTTTACCTGGAAGGACAAGCACAAACGGTGTAACCGTTGCTTGCCCCTCGATCACAAAGAGGACGGCTGTGCGGCCTGTAAGTTACTTAAACCCAAAACTTTAAAGAACCGCAGTGTCAAAAGGTGGGCAGCCTATGCGATGTCTAGGTCTGACTCCTCGCCAGCTGCCGCCGCCGAATGTGACGAGGACAGTGATTACACGGCCTCCGCAACGGAGGTTGTAGACCTCTCGAAGGAGCGTTCCCGCTCCTTGTCCGTCCCCGGCCAGCCCGGCTCACCCCCCGCTTATGGGGATGAACACCCCGGCGACAAGGACGAACACAGGAAAACACATAAGCACATACCCCACGGCACGCATTCGTCGAAGACGAAGGCAGCCATAGCGTCAACGGAGGCGTAGGGTCCACCGGCGTCTTCCGCCGACCGTAAGGGTTGCAAGCCTTCCCCGCCTCTGCCTCCACGACCGGCGACTGGGTTGTCTGTAAATAAGGGCGCTAACCACAAATCCTCATGCGATGCGCCTCGCAAGAGTACGTACGTTGCCAGTAAAGAGTCAGCATTGTCTAGCGCGACGGCGGCCGATCCCTCGACAGAGAAGCTGATCGCCGAAAGCCTTGCGCATATAGCTTCTAAAGACGGCCAGAGACGGACGACGGGTGACACGTCGAAAACCGCTCACAAGGCCAAAGAAACACTGAAGACGCCGGAGGGTAGGCTGGGACAGCTCCCAACGTCGACAGAAGACCCTATCCAGCGAGAGGGTTTCTCAGAAGGCGAAGGGACTCTATCTTGGTCGCTATGGGACAGAACTAAGCAACTACAGGTAGAGGGAACTCCCTTTTTACTCCCAGACCGCTCTTGCCTACCTTACCGGACTGTAGAGAGGTTCCAGTCATGTATGGACAAGCTAGACAGGTTCATGGCCGTCCCAGAAAATAGGACACCCAAGAGGCCAAGGGAGGTACTCCAGGAGGGGCCATGGGCTAAATACCCGAAGCTCTTTAACCCCCTACAGGAAGACATGAACTCTTACGACCTCACTGAAGAGGACTCTCACTTCCAGGAAGAGGATGAGTTTGTGAATAATGAAAACCAACAAGAGGGAGAAGGTTTTCATGATGACACTAACATAGGTGAGGAGGGCTATGAGGAGGACCCAAGGGAAGGTGGCTTACAGCCCTGGCAGTCGCCATCAGGGTCTACAGACCCCGACATTATAGACATTTCTTCTCCTCAGACCACACCGGTCAGGAACCCATCTCCAGTAGACGATCAGCCCACCTTCAATGCGCTACTGAGGAAGGCAGCAGCGCATTTTGAAGTTGAAACTGGGGGGGTCACCCCAGATACTGATTTCGTCGAAAGGATTATTAAAGAAAAACCTCCCACTAGTCAAACTATTCCTATCCTCGCCTCGGTTAAGAGACAACTCACCCCATTGCTGTCCACCCCCGCGCTGGTAAGAGGGGTCAATCCAAGAATCGAGAAATGGTTCTCACCATCTCAGTCAGACCCATTATATATCAGGGGTCACTGAGTCCCGGACTCCTTAGTGGTGACTAACACAAGGAAGAGGGCTGGGGTTCCGCTGTCAACCAGCGAGACACCCCCAGATAAAGAAGGGAAAAAGCTTTATTCCTTGGGCAAAAGAATTTCCGCATGGTAGCGTTTTCAATTAGGATTGCCAATAATAATACATTGTTGGCAAGCTATGCTGATGCTCAATGGGGAAAGCTTAAGCAGGACATCGAAGAAGCCCCTGAACCTCTAAGAACTCGCTTATTGGCTACAGTTACAGAAGGAGCTCTGGTCAACCAGAGCATCATTAAGAACAGTCTTGATGCTGCAGAAACTGCTGGCCGTTCTTTGTTGCAGGGAATTCTGCTGAAGCGTCACGTCTGGCTTCGCAATTCCGGTTTCAAGGCAGAAACGTAGGCGTCCCTCATTAATAAGCCAATAGAAGAGTCAAATCTCTTTGGAAGGGCAGTGGACGATGCACTGGAAAATGCGAAGAAAGAATTTGACACCATAAAGATCTTAGACCAAATCTCAAAGCCTCCAAACAGGCGGGGATTTGGGAACAAGCGCTTTTTTCATGGCCAACGCCAACCGCAGCAGCAGCAACAGCATTACACTGCGGGCAACTAGCCCTCTAATCAGGGTACCAGTAACCAGTATAACCAAAGAGGACAACGCAGTGGCAAGGGCAGAGGCCGAGGCTCCAGCCCCAGAGGCACCCCGGCAAGTAACACCAAATGACCCGAAGGTTTGGGTCCCCTCCCATGCGTCTCCAGTTGGGGGCCGGATAACATTGTTCCATTCAGCATGGGAGGGAATAACATCAGTCCGGGGGGTATTGTCAACCGTAGCCCGCGGGTACTGTATAGAGTTCAATCGGTCCCCCACCTTCAGACCTCCAAGGGGACGATGCCTGTCACCAGAACACCTCGTCATCCTCCTGCAAGAAGTAGAACAGCTGCTACAGAAAGGAGCAATAGAGGTCGTGCCCCTATCTCAGGTAATGGAAGGTATTTATTCAGTGTACTTCCTTGTACCCAAAAAGGACCTAACCATGCGCCCTGTACTAGATCTGCACCCAGCGAACAAATGTGTAAAACCACAAAAATGTTGTATGGTAACATTACAGGAGGGATTCCCCTGCTATCTCAGGGTGGACTACATGACAACACTAGACATGAAAGATGCATACTTTCATATTTTGATGTTGCCAGCGCACAGAAAATACCTCAGGTTCATGATAGACGGCAAACACTACCAGTTCAGAGTGCTACCCTTCGGCATAGCGTCTGCACCGAGGGTATTCACAAAGGTACTGGCAGTGGCAGCGGCCCACCTGCGCAGGTTGTCCATACCGGTATACCCTTACCTCGACGATTGGCTCATAACAGGGGAGTCCTATGAGACATGCTTCTCAAACACCCAGAAGACAGTAGACCTTTTTGTTCCAACTGGGTTTCTCCATCAAAAAGAAGAAGTCTAGCTTATACCCCAGCCAAATCAAACAATTCCTAGGGGCTCTAATTCGAACAAAGGACGGCCTCGTCTTCCCCTCCAACGAGAGGGTCCAAAATATGCTGTTTCAGATCCCTCAATATGTGGCCGGTCGAGAGGGGATTGTACGCAAAGCAATGCGCTTGTTAGGAATGATGGCATCATGTATATATTTGGTACCTCACGCACAACTGTGCCCAATGCAAGAGTGGCTCAAGAGCCAGTGGTGTCAGGCCAGCGGACAATGGGACGATCTAGTGGTGGTCTCGCAGGCCTTGGTTCTCTCGCTACGGTGGTGGTCGAAGGAAAACCTGGTAATGGGGAAACCATTTGCCACCCCCGCAGTGGAAGCCACTCTAACCACAGACACATCCCTCACAGGATGGGGGACTCACCTATCCCATCAGACAAAATTTGTGATATCTATGTCCGCTCCGCGGTCACACTTCCCTGTTTGCTCCGTAGAGAACATTGCAATTGGCTATTCCGTGTAGTGCTGCCCGCGACCATGTTGCGCTTTCACCGATTGGTTGTGGCACAGCGTGAAGTGCGTCATTATCTTTCGATACGTCCGCCATGTTTACTTCTTTTTCTGTTGAACGTGAACATCGGCGCTAACATACCTAAACGAAGAAGGCACCAATGCACTTATAACACTTATGGAACACTGCTTCGAAAGGTGAGCGTTAATGACACGTGGTAGTAGAAAGTCAAACATTGAAGTATTCTTGTTAGCACTTTTATACGGTACAGTGGGACTTGCTACTCATTGTACGAAATGAATTTACTGCGCCCATTTTACAATCCATAAACATTACTGCGGTCAGACTGGCGGGAATCTGAGTTAGCTACCTGCTCTATTTCGTACACACAGCCCTTCTGCACCTGTACGCCAGTAGCGGTTCTCATAAATAGACGCTGATATGTTGTTGCAAAATGAGAATGTATTTGCATTCGGAGTGAAGGCCACTGCATTTTCTCTTTTCCACACGAGCTCAGTACGGCCGCATATTTGTCGCCACCCATAAGGGTCCCTTGTTTTTTAACCTTGAGGTACAGTTAAAGAGTGGAAGAATGTAGGGAGTAACAGTTTGAAAAACATATCGTTTGATAAGGTTATGCTTCAAAAACTTTTGCACCGACCATGAAAAATTAGTTCCCGAACAGGCAGTCTTCCACATACACTGGTGTCTGACTACAGCGAACGCAATGGAGGCGCTCCACATCATGTAAGTGTATTTTTGCCGCCTATATTCCGAATTGACGTTATGTTTTAGTTTGTAAAAAAAAAAAATATTTTCCCTAATGTTTTACAAGCTTTATGTGCCGTTGATATTTTTTTTCCTATTATGGACATTGCACATTGTCGCCGTTTGTAGGGTGCCACTACATTTCCCAAAATTAAAATAATATTTAATAAGAAAGGTATGTTAGAATTTTTTTTGTGCACAGGTTGTGCAGTGATACACGTTTTATTTCCCCTTCCACCGCGCAGCTACTTCCAAAGAAAAATTGTATTATTAATAAAGACGTTCCAGCTTTCTGTGCCGTTTGATTTATTTTTCCAATTATGGACATTGCATTTCAAAGGTAACTTTCTGACTGTCAGTAAATACTAAATACTCCTACCTGGCCTAGATATGACAGTGAACAAAAACGAAGGAGCTACACATGTGATGTCATCAATGTGATGTCATCTTTCTTGTCCTGGGTGTTGGTGTTAGCAGTGCACAGTGGTGCAGGCAGTTATGGTTGCTTAGCTTACCATAATGTGGGAATGTGCAGTATTTTTTGGTTTCACTATGAAGTATAACATCCCTTTAACAAAGTTTTTTTCCTGAATGTATGTGTATATGTATATATATATGTATATGTATGTATATAATATATATAGCAGGCAACGAAAACAAATAGGCTAAAAATGTGATGTTGTCAGTGATGTCATCAGTAACCTTTCAGAGGACAGCTTTCATGTTCTGGGTGTTAGTGTTAGCAGTGCACAGTGGTGATTGCAAGTAAGGGGGCTCAGCCTGCCATAATTGGGGAATTTCAGGGGTTTTTCGTTTTTAATTTGAACCACAATGGGGAGGGTGAACCTTTTTTTTTTTTGTGTGAAGTGCACAGGTTTTTTCGTAGGGCAACCTAACTATAACGTCCCCTCAACAAAGTTTTTTTTTGTTTTGTGTATATATATATATATATGTGTGTGTATATATATATATATATATATATATATATATATATATATGTGTGTGTGTATATATATATATATATATATATATGTATATATATATATATATATATATATATGTATATGTGTGTGTGTGCATATATATATGTCATGGCCACAGTAGTGGCCATGTAGTTATGGTTAAGTTGCTGTTTCCATAGGAAGAGCACTTTTTGGGCGGTTTGTAACTTTGCTCCCCCTGGACGAATCCTCACCAAACTTTGCAAAAAAAGTATATGGCCCACTCTGAATTCTTTTGCAAAGTGTGGTGAGGTTTGGTCCAGGGGAGGGGTCCCAACATTTTTTTTCCCCATAGACTGAATGGGAAAAAAACTTTGCCTGCGCCTACAGCTCAAACCGCTGGATGGATTTTCACCAAATTTGGACCAGGAGCAGCGGCTTGCTCCCGAAAACGTGCTTTTGGTGAAAATCCGTCGAGTAGTTATTTTTTTAAATGACCAAAAAGTAGGTCAGAAAAAATTAGTGATATCTGTGTTCGCTTCGCAGACACACTTCCCTGTTCGCTCCGCGGACAGGACAGGGATTGGACAAGCGGCTTGCGTGATGTCCGCGGACATCTGACATGCTTTTCTATTGGCTGCCGTGAAGCGTGCAGTGCGTCTATTTTCGGAGACGCCCGCCATCTTTGTTTATCGCATGAGAGGCTTTGTCAATCGGAGCGGGATCTGCTGCCTGCACAGTGTAGACGTGGGCTGCCTGGCTCTGCATCGGCCACGAGTGTACCTGTAGGTAGTAATGTTTCTTTCAAGGCGGTGAGGCGCAGGCCCTCGTGTCTCTCTCCCCTTCCCTCCACCCCCCGCGCATGGCCCGTGTCTCCCCTGTTTCCCCCCACGCCCCGCTCATGCCCCATGTCTCCCTTGTGTTACCACCCACCCCCTGCTGATGCCCCGTGTTACTCCCCCAACCCCCGCTCATGCGCCGTGTCTTCCCTGTTCCCCCATCCCCTGCTCATGCCCTGTCTCCCTCTTTCCCCCACCGCTCATGCCTGTGTCCTTCTCTTGTTCCCACCACCCCCCGCTCATGCCCCGTGTGTGCCCTGTTCCCCCGCTCATGCCCCGTCTCCCCGGTTACCCCCCACCCCCCACTCATGCCCCGTGTCTCCCTTGTGTTACCCCCCGCTCATGCCCCATGTCTCCCTTGGGTTATCCCCCACCCCTCGCTCATGCCCATGTGTCTCCCCTGTTCCCCCCACCCCCCGCTCTTGCCCTGTTGTGTTCTCTTTATACACCCCGCCTTCCCTTTCCATGGTGGCCATCTTGGTGAAAGATTTTCCTTCCTACACCGGGATGCCGCAGGCGTCCCGGTGTAGGAAGGAAAATCTTTTTTTTTTTTTTTTACCACCCAGGGTTCCCACTTTGAGGACCTAAGATGCTAGTGGTCTTCATCTATTGAAAGGGATGTTATGGTGATGTTGCACTAATAAAAACCTATGAAATTCAATTAAACAACTTTGTTAAAGGGACGTTATGGTTAAGTTGCGCTACTAAAAACCTTTGAAATTCAGTGCAAAAACTTTGTTAAAGGGAAGTTATGGTTCCAAGTAAAACCGAAAAACCCTTGAAATTCGCCAGTTATGGTAAGCTAAGCAACCATAACTTGCGCCACCACCGTGCACTGCTAAGACTAACACCCACAACATCAAAGATGACATCACAAATGTCATTGATTCAGTTTTTTCACTGAATTTCATAGGTCTTTAGTAGCGCAACTTAACCAGAACGTCCCTTTAACAACGTTTTTTCATTGAATATAATGTATTTTGACTTGGGTGTATTTCTGCATCTAACTTTAGCCATTGATTGTGACCTGCTAGCCCAGTGACTGTCCAGTACTGCTTTACTTGCTTACTCCTCACTCTGCCTCTTTTCTTTTCCACTCGTGGTGCTTTCTGTTTCTCCCATCTATTCCAACTGCTTCTCTATCAACTACCCTTCCCTTCTCACTAAGTCTGGAAAAAAGAAATTTAAAAAGGATATCTTGGCCAACATCCCTGGACTCCCTATCGCTGATACCTATACCAGCGCCTCTTCCAGAATGACCCTCACCGACATCCTCTTTGTTGTTCCTTCGTCGGATCTATGGACCCGCCATTTTATCTCTGTGCTTTGTCCTGTCTCCTCCTCTCCCATTAATGGTGGGACTCGCTGGGATACTGACTCTGTCCGCGCTAAGAAGAGAGCCCACATTCAAACCCGTGTCTCTGCGGCATCCAACAACTCGGCCGAACTCTTTAAAATCTGCAAGGAGCTTGCAACCCTGCAGCAGTCTCCTCCCCTCCTCTTGCCTCCCAGGCTCTGCAATGTCCTTGCCTCACACTTTATCTCTAAAACCCAGGACATCCTGTCCACCCTCGCCTCCCTTCCCCTTCCTATTCCCTCTGTCTGTGCTTTCATATTTTCTCCCCTGATGAGGTCGCTAGACAAGTCCGATCTATGAAAGCCTTGTCAAACAGGTTCATCCCTGTTCCTCCAAAATCAATCGCCCAATTTCCATTACCCCCTTTCTTGCCAAACTACTGGAAAAGCTGGCCATCTCTCAGCTTAACCTTCATTCAGATTCTGTTGGTTGTCTCCATGACAATCAGTCTGGCTTCAGAGCGGCTAGAAGCACAGAAACTGCTCTCCTCAATATCCATGAAGATCTGCTCTCACACCTTGATTCTAACATTGCCTCTGTCCTCATCCTTGTTGATCTCTCTACTGCCTTCGATACGGTCAACCACACCATCCTGCTCAACCGTCTCTGTGATAAACTGGGTATCACTGAACAGGCTCTGGCCTGGCTGACCTCTTTCCTCTCTGATCGACCCTCCCAGGTCCAACTGGGGTCTTTTCTATCATCTATCTTCCTCTCCACCTGTGGTGGTCCCCAGGGGTCTAACCTCTCACCCTGGCTTTTCAACCAATACCTGGCAACTCTCGCTCACTGCATTACCATTTTCTGCTCAGATTTCCAGTGCTACACTGATGACACTCAACTCATTTTCCGGCTGCCCTCGGCCACCTCCTCTCCCTCTCTCATCTCTGACTGCCTAACTGCCATTCAAGATTGGTGTGCCGCCAATGATCTTTGTCTGAATGCCAGCAAGATGGAGATCCTCCTCATCGGCACACCATCTCCATCCTTTTTCCCTCACTCTCTGGACGGCCTCCCTTGGCCCTCCTCCTACCCCTACCTGCGAGGCTAAGAACCTTGGAGTCATCTTTGACTCCACACTTTCCTTCTCAGCCCATATCTCTGTGGTCTCTAAAAAGTCAAACTTCCTACTGCACCTCCTCAGAGGTATTTTTCCTTTCTTCTCCTTCCCTCAGAAGCTCACTGTCTCCCAAGCTCTAGTTCTCTCTAGGTTGGATTATTGAAACAGCCTCTTTCTAAATCTACCTGCCTCTAATCTCCGCCCTCTACAACTTATCCAGAACAGGACTGCAAGACTTGTCCTTGGCCTCAAGCCCTGGGATCGTATCTCTCCAGCTCTGAAATCCTTCCATTGGCTTCCAGTGGATGCAAGGATTAAATTGAAAACCCTCTGCATTGTCCACAAGGCTTTCTGGGGCCTGTGTCCAAAATACCTTCGGTTATCCCTCCGCAAATACCTCCCCTCTCGAGCTCTTCGCTCCTCTAACTCCCTCCGGGTCAATCGTTTTTCAAAGAAACAAGCTGGGGGTAGATCGGAGTCGGTGAAGAGTCGAAGGAGCGGATGGTGCGGAGAGCTGTTCCCTAAGCAGTCTGTTTACACTGCCTTTCACAATTGTGGGCGTACCTGCGTGCCTACAAAGACTCGATTCCCCCGCAGAGCGGGCGCGGAGTTGGTGAAGAGTCGAAGGAGTCCAAGGAAGTTCGAGGGAGCTCGAGGGGGCTGTACGATCCTGTGCGGCAATGAGAGACGTTTTTCCCATTAAAGCACGTGCACAGCAGAGACTGGAAGCGGCGCTGATAGAAAAACGAGCAATTCCAGCGACCCTTAACTGTTATGATCCTGTCAGCACAGACTCTGCCACCAGCAACGAGCCGGTCCCTCCATCAGCCATTACAGCACTCCCGGACGATCCCCAAGTAAGTGACTGTTTGGTGAGAGTTACTGGGAGCTGTATGAACGATTGTATAGTGGTTAACCGCGACGAAAATGACACTAACAAGCACACTGCACTGGCATACTCCCATGAGCACTATCCGGCGGCTATTAATGATGTGACCACGGGCTGCGTACCGGCTAGGGAGGACCTCATAGGGGGGAGTAGGAGTAATGTGGGTGCTATTGTGGCAATGGTCGACCTTAGCATTAGCAATGCTACAACAACATTGGATACTTGTCAGGTGTTGACGGAGAGCAACACATCTGATGCACACAATCTTCATGCGACAGTGAGTGACACGATCCAAACGATCACAGCGTCTGGAAATCTGGGCCGGTCCCGAAGTGTGGCGAGCTGCCACGGCAGTAATTGTTTCCAAAACCAACACTCACGTCCAGTGGAGAGCTACCTCACGGCCGCTTTTTGAGTGCGGTGTCCTCAATAGGCTCCGTAGGTGAATCCACACTTAAAGAGTTTCACTGTGCTTCCAATTGTGGCTCGAATTGTGAAGACGAAGATGTGGTCTTTACACGCCCAGACGACGATGTGGTAAGACAGCGAGGAATTCCAGCAGATGACCTCTGGACCCCAATGACAAGGGAGCACAAATCTCTCTCGACCAATGCCTTTGTAGTTGGCATGGACCGAAGAAATTCACTTGAGGTTGTGAACAAACTGCTGGCCTATCTAACACGCATTGATAAACAAAGAACGATGAAAGGCAACACAGGAACAACGATGGACGACCAGCTAACCACAGACCCGCCTACGAGGTTGCCTTACGAAGAAAGGTCGTCTTCGCCCAACTCTGTGCAACAGAAAATTCATAGAGTCCGCTGCCTCGTTAAACGGAGAAGAATGGACGAAAGTATTTCAGCCAGCTTCAGATGCTCACAAAATAAAAAAGGCGAAAAGTTCTTATCACAACTCATTATTGAATGCAACCTACCCAACGGAAGCTCTGCAAATAGAACAAAGTGGGAGCGCAATACTTTTGACAGTAAGCGAGGACGATTTAGAGCAAGTGTCATCCGATTCCTCTCTTATGGAGCGACCATTTCCGAAGATTAGACGCTGTGTCATTTGCAAAAAAAGAAGTGCGCGCTGTGGAGAGCCTGAGCAGGCGGCACTAGGAAATGCACAAAATTCACAAGACCTAAAGGCCTTGATAATGTCATCAATGTGTATGTCCATTGCCTTGTTTCTCAAAATGTACGAGCAACTTAATGACAATATGAAAGATTTGGTTTTGGGAGTTCATACGTTGACGAACAATGTGTGTAAGATTGAACAAGAGTCTACCGACCGCAAGGCGGCTTTGCAAGAGATGAACAAGAAGATGGATGCAACGTTTGCAGCCTTGTTAGACAATGTAAGAAACGCCAACATTGACAAAAAACTGTTGCCGGAGGTCGCAAAAGAAGCCTTGAATATCTTTCAAAAAGATACAACATCGAATGGATTGTCACCTGTTGATAAGTGCCAGAGGCGCAATCCTGCAACAGTACTGGACCCTGGTGTTTCTTGTTCTAGACTAGAAAATAGCTATCTATCTAACAACCTGGCATGCGTAGCAGCATTGCCTGAGACAAATGTGGAACTTATGAAAAGTACAATTGGCGTACAGGTCTCAGCAGTAGTTCATCTGGAACCGGTATAGTCTGTTGACTCAACTGATATTGATGAGCATAGTTTGCCCGTCACTATCCCATCTAGGGATCCTTGTTCCGCCATAGTAAATGGGTTTGAGAAAGTTGTAAAAGAGGCCCAAGACGTTGCCAATTTAGCCTTACAAAACCCACAAATGCCTTCGACATCTGCAAGCTGCGTACATCAGGAGGCGGTGCCTGAGGAACCACCTAAAGCGATGGCGGATGCAGCCAAGAAGTCGGCTGTCATATATGATATCTTTAAGATACCAACTGATGCACATAAAACAAACAAAAGTGACGAACATGCACTAAGTGGCCCCGGTAAGAAAACTAAAAATTTACCAGCAAGAAAAGCAAAGAGAGGAGCCAATAATTCACGAAAATGTCTACGTAACATTAAAACCGTGAATGTTACGGTTAATGGACTGCTATCAAAAAGTAAACCTTTGGAAAGAAAGCAGACGGTGAAAGCTTCCAAGGAGACGGCAACGGACTTGGAAGCCTCGTACACGTGCATTAGTGACATCTCCGACGCGCTGATGAATGTATCGATTTACGAGGATGCAGAGCCGCATAGCAAGGCCATAAATCCACCGACCGCTCAAGTGCTTTGTCTGCCGGCACCGGCTATATCGGCGCATGAGGTACCATCAGGGAACTCATTGGAGCATGGTATAACTAAGAAGGTAGTCCCTGGCCTGACACACATACCTAAAGTGGTGTCAGCAGTAGAAACTGTCCTAGACCTAGAAGTAAGGCTGATGCAAGCCTTCCTACCGCCTATGCCACAGCGAGACCAACAATTGGCAAATACCTTGGTTCCAGACAATGCCATGAAGCCACTCACTCCTGTAGTGTGCCCAACAAATGAAGGGCTAAAGGAAGTAGACGATAAAAGAAATCCAACGAGATTATGGCAATTGTTTCAACCTTCGCGTCCTCGTTCCCCTGGAAAAGCAGACCAGACCTTACATTTTCTAACCTTGGCTGATAAAGGCAAACTGGTGGAAGCAAAGTACAACAAGCTATGTGTAGCGCAAGGATCCGTTGCTGCCAAACTCAAACTGGACGGCAAGGGCTTGCTGTCCGGGAACGATGAGGCAGTGTTGCCCTGTTTGACGGGACCTTCATGAGCCGACAAATTGGACGGCAAATCGGCTGACTTTACATTGCAGCCTAAAGATCATCATCATCATAGATAAAAATCAGCTAAAAGAAGTAACTGCATGGGTGAGAAGGAGAAAACCTTACGGAGCAAATGCCAGCAAGGTCTACGCCGCCTTCTACTTGAGCGTATCGTATCCTCGGATGCCTTAATTCTAAACCGCCACAACGTAATTTGGCTGTGCCACTTGATTCCAAGTTTAGGAGCAATTGCTTCCGAGGATCTCAAGATTGTAGAATTCTTTAATGAAAAGAAAAACGATGCTGTAATTCTACATCTTCAGTCGAAACTGATAGCTGACGCCCTAATTGATGCTGGTCCTGTACTGATGTAATTGGGGTTTGATATAACTAGAGTGGACCAAAGTGTGCGGCTGCCATCAATAAAAAGAGATAACAGCACTATAACAGAGTCTGAGAGTAATCCAGGTTGATCTCAAGAGCAGGAATCAAGAACAACTGATGCAATGATAAAGGCTCCAATAATGGCTTTACCTTTGACTGTGGACTCTGGACTGTGCGGCGTTGCCACACAAGGATGATCTGATAAGGATTACAATCAATGGAGCCCGGAGTCCAGCAATGCCAACGGCTCGACAGCATCTAACTCTACCCATAGTGTGTCCCATTGGTCTTGGCTTGCGGCCACCCTAAAAAAGGTGTCAAACACCTAACGCCAGGAAGTGGAGCCCGGAAGTATTTGCACAGTGGCTTCGTGGAATACCAGAGGCTTTAGCCACTTGTTTAAAACCTCATGAGCAAAGAATCTGGATCTTATTTGCATACAAGAAACATGGCTAAGTGAAAGTCCGCTACTTGAAGGATTTGAAATTGCATTTAACCCAGCGATATGTCAGTCAAAGGGAAGACTGATGGCTGGCCTATTGACGGCAGTTAGAAAGGCCTCAGGGTTTAGGATAATTGAATCATAGAACGTGTTGCCCTATATCCAGATAACTACAATAAGTGTCACACAGTCTGTGAATCTCAAGAGTGTCCACTTATACATCATTGTCTATTGGAATCACCAGGCAAAAGATGCAAAGGCATTTGCAGATACAGTGACAACAGTGATTGATGAGCTACTTGAAAAGACGCAGCCGCTGGACCTGATTCTATGTGGGGACTTTAACATTATATGTCTAAATGAGAAAAATCACTTGGTACCAAAAGCGACCCAATGGTGCACAGAAATGGAGTCTCGCAGAATGTTTATGCTGAATGGTAACACTGTAGGCGACATGCCAGCTCAGCCCACATGGAGAAGGTTGAAGCAAAACTCAGTGCTTGACTATATATTTGTCAGCGATAGCATCCAAAAAAGAGTGCTGCACCTAGACGTTCTCAAAATGACTCTTAGCGACCACAAAATGGTGCAGCTCACCCTTGAAAAACAGAATAAACAGGTTTGTTCAGTCTGGCCACACTCTGGAAGTACTGGGTCTAGCAGGATCAGTTTAAACCTTCTTGTTACCGAAGTAGAGGAGATAACAGCTAACTTTATGGAAAATACAGAGGGCCTCGAATATCAACACATGTTGCTTAATTTTGAAGAACATAAACACAACCTAAATGAAGTCGAATTACGACCAAAATACAAATTCTATGTGACAGTTCTGCAACGAAAACGACTGATGAGACAAGAAATAAGGAAGATTAAGGGGCCTGTGAACAAAAATACAAAACAGAGGATAAGGAAACGAACAAAATTACAGGAACTGGCTCAAGTCCCATGCAGCAATCATGTTGCAAAATGACGCTGAGAATATGCTATCTAAAATGGAGGGAAAAAATATCAGCATACTTCTGGAAACTGATGAGCAGCAACTTAGCGCCTCAACATGCTCTTCAGGCCATTGAGGTGACTGAAAATGTATGGGCAGAGTATTACTCAACCCTATTTAGCAAAGGAGTACCATCGACAGCATGTGATCCACCGACTGCAAATGAATGGGACCTGGAATTTGAGAGAACAGACATCCTACTCGCAATTTAAAATGTGCGAGAATCTAGAGCTCCAGGTCCGGATGGCCTAACAAACCATACAATTAAGCGTAATCCGGACTTATGGGCAGATTTTTGTGTTACCTTATTCAATCGATTGTTTTGAGTCCCGCAACCCCTAGTTCTTGGAAAAGTGCCGTTGTGGTGCCAATATTCAAGAAGGGGGATCGAACGAACCCAAAAAATTACAGACCCATAGTACTTCTTGATGTCTTGGGGAAAATATATGCAACACTGCTCCAACGGAAACTCTTGAAGTGGGCTAAAAACTTCAACCACATTGACCCTAGACAAGCTGGGTTTGTAAGGGGGGGGGTTTGCTGTGGCCTAAATCTACTTATACTGAATATCCTAAAGATGGAAACAATCAGACTAAACACAAAGCTGTACCTGGCAATGATAGACGTTTCGCAGGCATTTGACAGTATAAACAGAGAGTTGTTGTGGAAAAAACTAGCCAAGTGGGACTGCCCCAAGAGCTTAGTGAGTGCAATTTGTGAATTGCACACGGAAACCTCCATTAAGATACGTCTAGATATGACAGGTACACTGTCTGCTAAAATAAATACACACAAAGGCGTAAAAAAGGGGTGCCCTCTGGCAGCAACAATATTTAACCTATTTATATCAGATATACAAGAAGTTTATTCTGGTGCAAACAGGTTTCCTCCAAAAATACATGGCGTGCCTATTGACTACCTGGTATATGCCGATGAACTTGTGCTGATAGATCAGACCCCATTAGGGCTCCAACGCAAAATGACTCTTACAGACTCATACATAACGTCAAATGGTCTGTCTCTCAATAACCAAAAATGCGAAATTCTGATCTTAGAAAAGCTACAAGGCTCTAGTGGAAGGGGCAAGAAATGATCCTGGCACATTGCCAAAAACAAAATTCAGCTTGTAAAACACTCGAGAAATCTGGGCATGAGAATTAGTGCAAGTCGAAACGACGGACCATGGGTAGAAGCAGTCAAAAATAAGTGTCATCAGCTAGCATCCCAAGCCTCATTGATCAATAACAGATATGGGAAAATTTCATTAAAACAATCATTATGTTCTACCAACAGAAAGTGGTACCTATTCTGATCTACGGAGGGGAAAATGCCTCTTCTGGTCTCGAGTGCTGAAACTACCAAAGGGTACATCAACTGTTTGCATACGGTATGAACTAGGGCTGATTTCGATGCACGCTAGAGTTGCATGGAATCTACTAAGTTTATATCGCAAAACAATGTTGAAGGACCCGGTACCGCAATTTGGCATTTTACACACGCCTGACCTGGGAAACGCGAATACCATTCTAGCGAAATGGAATCGCCTGTCTCAAGACTTATTGGAAGAATATATCACATCACTCCTACTGTTATTGGAAAATCCAGAGGCGGCTAAGAAGCAGCTCTGGAGACTGGACTGGATTAAAACCTGCGACCGAAGAGTAAGCTTGTCAACAATGCTTGAAGTACCGGGCGAGGCTAAAGCATACGAACAATGCTCTAATTAGACCGTATAGGAACATGGTCCAAACAAATTAATTTCAACTTTAACTGCCGATTCTGCAACAAGGCCAAAGAAACTTTGAAACATCTGATCATGTCTTGTCCGACTCTGGAGCAACAAAGGGGCCTTAGCTTTGCCACTGTGATTAATGCACATTGTATAAAGAGCACTGAAGAGTGGTGGAAAGTTCTCTTTGAAGGACTTAACAGAACAGCACTGTTTGCTCTAATAAACTTTTTACAAGTTCTAAAAACCCAGCTGGAAGAACAAGAAAAAAACTTACAAGGGACAGAATCAAGTACTGTATGAGATGAAAGGAAGGCTGCTTTTCTCTTGTTTTAAAGATGTTAAGTCACAAGGAGGGCAGGAGGGAGGAAAGGGATATTCGTAATGAAGTGATAGGTGTGCAGTTATGTCTCTTCGTTTTTTTAAAGGTTGAATAAACCAATAAAAAAACAAAACAAAAAAAAAATCTCTGTTCGGCTGGGGCCTCCCTCTGGAACAGCCTCCCTGCCACTCTAAAACTTGAGGAGAACCATCTCTGGTTCCGGAAGCACCTTAAAACCTTCCTCTTTCTTTCTGCCTTTGCTGCCCTTCTGCCCTGCTGATCTGCTCTTTCTTGGCATTGTGCACCAGGCCTCCCTCTGTCCCCTGTGCCCGGGTACCTGCTAACCCTGCCACCTTCCTGCACTGCCTCCTGGCCACCCCTTGCACTGAGGACTGTATCTGTACCCATACAGCACCCCCCCTTTTTTCTTCTTTTTCTGCACTTATTCAGACTTACCAAGTCTGCTGCCTTAAACACAGCACTTGCCACTTGCTGGCTGCACTACCACAGTTTGCCTCAATTTTCTATTTATTTTTATTTATTTTATTTATTTGCGCTTCTCGGCTCCGCACTTTCCACTCTCTCCCTTCCATGCTCTTTTTCCCTTTTCCCTTTCCCATGCACTTGTGCGTTCTTAATGTCACTGGGCCTAGTAAGATAGTTTTTATGTTGTGCTGTGTTCTCCCTTGTTCCCCTCCCTTGCCTAGTCGCGCTCTATAACACTTGTGTACGAGCGCGATACAAATAAAATATATCATATCAATCATATATATATATATATATATATATGTATGTGTGTGTGTGTGTGTGTGTTTATGTATATATATATATATATTTTTTTGTTTGTTTTTGGAGGCTTGTGGATCTTCTTAGAATCACATGCTGTGCATAGATTGCCTCAAGTGTGCAGAGTCAACTGTGCATTTATTTACTTGTGCAGCTAACTCGCTGCTAAGGCATTTACTGTGTTCTGTTTTGCTTGAGTTGCATAATTGAACTGTATTTTGGGCTGCATGCAAGTTTAGTACTCGCTTTTGAAGCCTGATTTTTACATTCCTCTTCCCTCTCCTGTCATGATTCCTGCCCCTCATGTCCCCAGCCCTCCAAGATGTCAGGCTGGAGCCAGGCCACGATTACCTACATGGCCTTCAAGGGCCTCTCCATCCCTCCAAAGACCCACTTGGAGTCAGATTTGGCGCTTGTGGCACCAGACTCACTCCCTCCCATAGGATAACATTGGGGATTGGACTTGTAGTGCACTGATGGGGACAAGATGGGTGCCCCACATATTTTGGTTCCCAGAACTGCATGTGCAGTCTAGTCTTTTGGGTGTGGTTCAGCCCAGAGACTATTTAAGCCACGCCCAGGCTGAGAAACATGCTTTGTGTTTTCTGCACCTGCAGTGTGACATTCACCGTGTTCGGAACGGTCTGCAGTAGGCCTGTATCTTTCTTCTGCGCTCAGCTCCTGCAAGAACACCGTTAGGAACAGCCTTACCTTGCGGCACTTCTGCCCATCATTCATTGCTCCTTCTGTTCTGCGGGCATCTTCGGCGTTGTCATTCCCATCCCGGCATGCCGCTGTCTAAGGAAAAGGGAAAAGAACAGAAAAAAGGCATTAGTAAGCATTCTGCAAATCTTCGCTTGTTTTTAAATACTGTACGAGCTTCAAACGCTTACCTGAATCCCAGCCGCTCTGGGGGAACTCTGTCTCCGGAACTTCTCATCCATCTGCAAGAGGGAAAAGACACTCCAGGCTAGCGTGGCAACATCTAGAGGCGCTGCATACCGCGCTTACTGACAGCATTTGTTCTTCATAACCGGCATCCACGCTGAAAATATTGCGGCACCTAAAAGACACAGGAAAAGAACCGAGTTCAAAACAAATATGAAAGGAGTGCACCTCGCATTGCGCACTCACTCACCTTCAGCGCTACTCATCTCAGCAGCACGCCGCCATCCCTGGACGCCGGTCATCATCTAAGGAAGGAAAGGAACAAAGTTAGAGAACTGTTCAAAAGACTCATTATACTTACCTGTCAGACTCTTGCCAGTAAAGTAACTAGGCATCAACGAGCCCGCATCAATCACCGCGCCCCTGCGCTGAAAGCAGAACGGAGAGCACACCATCCATAAAAACAAGGCCCAGTCTCCAGTTGAATAGCTTCCAGGGAAGGGGACGAGGTCGTAAGAGGTCAGAACAGGCTGAGTGACGTCCCCGTAGATACCAGGTGAGCGTTACATCTCCCTCTTCCGGACTGGGCCCTGTTCCCTCCCTCCTGGTTGATCTGGCACATTGCTGCTGTTTGTTTGAGGTAAGCGTGTGCCTGCTAGTGTTAGTCTATAATCATTTATGCAAATAGAATGAAGAGCCAACAGTCACAAGTCCAATATTGACAAAAGTGTATTTGTTTCAAGCGGACCCACGTTCAACTATGTCTGCGGACAGCCATAGAGAAATTGAGCCATTACATTGTGTTTCAAAAATCCTTATATATAGTTTCTGGTTTGCTTAGGTTGTCAAATTCCAGACAGTTTGAATTGGCTGCAACATATACATTTTTCTGAGAATTACGTAAATCACGCTTGCACAGTTTTGCTGTTATCAGAATTACAAGGTTCAGGCCGATCTCTGCACAAGGACACTCCCGGTATCTAATCTGTTTGCTTTCACTGAAAGTTCCTGTTCATCTGTGGCTCCGTAGTTTGTTTAAATTCTTCCTTCCTGGAATGTACACAGTTTGTCAGTTCTAGGTTAGTTATTGGTACACATATTTGTAGTTTCGTGCCATTAGTTGTGGGAGATGGGAAGGCATGTGTTCTCTTGTCTTAGCCGTGCCGGACTGTTCAAAGGTTGAGCCTGCACAAAACACTGAGCTAATAAAAACATGTATTCAAAAGTGCTCAGCAGTTTTCAGGCTGCGAATATTCAAGCTGGCAAATGGGAGCACCACACCATGGGGCCTAATGCACTAAAATTGAGTCGGAGAGTGAGCAAATAATGTGAGAGCTTGGACAAATATAAAATGAATGCCGTTTCACAAACCCTACTTTTAGCCTAAGCTAACACATTTAGGTCAAACATTATCATAATCATATATATCAATAGCCATAAATTGTTTGATCTCCATATCCTGCATAATCAGTGTATTAGTTACATTAACAGGAGGACACGTTTCAGGTTGTAGTTTTTCCAGAGCCCTAGGACAGCCGTTACACAGCATGGAACTTAAAACTGGTAGACATTGTATGCAGCAGCAACAAAATAAAACCACCCCAACCAATATTGCAAGAGCAGAGAATATTTTCCAGCCGTAGGCTGTAAACCGATTCAAAGCCCAGGTCTCAATGTCCCAGCTACCCTCATCAACATGAATTTCGGGTTCCAGTGTCTGTAACCTTTTGGTAGCCTGAAACACAGTAGGGAAGGAGTTGGGTAGGTATACGCAGCATGCTGACACAACCATTTTGCAAACTCCTACACGCTCAGCTAGCATTGTGTCTAACACTATCATATTTTGAAAAGCAACCAATCTAATAGCCCTCTGTTCTAACGTTATATTGAACAATATATCAGTGGTCTCATTAATTGTTTTCTCCAATACTCGGGCCAACTTTCAGATATCTCGAGATTTTATCATTGCTTTTGCCAGATCCCCTAATATTTGGAGAGGTGCGTCATCATCGATCCCACTCCTAGGGTGATATTTTAATATTTCTGCAGTTGTAGTCGAGTAAAACCCTGTCAACAGTATCCCTAAGTAACATGTTCCCTTCCAATCTCTAACCATGGATACACTTGTTTCCCACAGAGAAAGTAAATGGATCCCCCAATATATAGGGGCTTTGTCTTATTCACCAAAACCGCAGTGTGCATACAGTTGTCGTATGTGCCGAGAACCATTTTTACTTAAACAAAATGGTACAATGTCAGGATTATTGTTGATGGTGTAAGTTGGGGCAGTTGCTTACCTATTTCCTACTGGTGACATTAGAAATTATATCATTGATTGGTATGGCCTAGAGGTTCTTTTTGTAAGTTTGGTACGGGCAGTCTTGGTAGTGCTCTTATTAGTAAAGACAGAGCATCCCATAGGCAGTAATACCTGTTGATCAAATGCATTGATATTGGTCCCATCAAAGTTACAAGTGATGCTATCATTCCATTTACCAAAATACAGAGCCCTAAAGGAAGAATAGCAAGCATTTGATAATGGGAGAGGATATATGTACCAACCTAAACCCTTGTCACCATGCTTGGGAAGGTGAGAACATACCCAACAATTGGTCCTCTTTAGGATCACATGAGTAGCATTTGTTATTCTTATGAGGGTGTTATTGAGATACCCCTCTTTGTGCTTAAGATCACGGGGGGCAAAGTGTATGGGAGTGCACATGAAACGGAGACAGGGTAGTCGAGCTGACCATAGGCAACAGTGAGCTAAGGGGGTGAGAGCTTTCCAAAAACTATAGATATCAATATGAGCACAATACATGCTACAATAGTTATAATTACACACGTGTCCCTAGTTGACCATAATCCTTTAGACCTGGTCTCTCCAGTGGAAATACACTCGATGTCCTCATTCCTGCATGCCCCAAGCAGAGGGCATAGTCTTTCAGTGTCTGTTAAGCCTCACTGAAACAGGCTCTATAAGTTCATCCGTGGGTGGCACCTGGCCACGTGGCCCATCATGCTTGTAATCTTCCTTTCCCTGCCCTCCTCTACCTCTGGGCGTCTTTGGGGGGGTATGGGTGGAATATAGTTGGTTTCTTGTGAGTGCAGTAGTTTACCACACTTTCCTACTTTACAAAATGTCAGTCCCTAGCTATTTCTGTGTTTGAAGGTTATATCTGGACACTCCAGGCACAGAGTGATCCGTGAACAGGGGGTTGGAGAGATCAGTATCCGGAAGAGGAGGTGAACAATCGGGCTGCTTAAACCCAGGATCAATGCATTTGCCGTCACTGAAAGGTACGTACTTGTGTTCTGGCCTACTAAAATCCTAGAGAAAGTGGTCTGTGGTCAATTTCAGCCCTTTGTAGATAGTAAGGATCTCCTGGATGAATGCCAGTCAGGGTTTCGACCCAATCATGGAACTGAGACTGCCCTATTGGCGGTACAGGATGATTTAATGGAAGCTGCAGATAGGGGAGGATCCACAATATTGTTGATGCTGGACCTATCTGCGGCTTTCGATACGATTGACCATAAGATTATTCTCCAACGTATTGGAAAAATCGGGAGAGCCTTCGAAAGTAGTGGTGGACCACTTTGGTTCCTTCTTGAAGGATAGGACACAGCGGGTGACAGGAGGCTTCCTTTCAGACCTATTATAGTTAAGATGTGGAGTTCCACAGTGCTCAGAACTCTCACCATTGATTTTTAATCTATATATTCGCCCATTATTTGATATATTGAGGAAGCATGGACTAAGATTCCACTCCTACGCGGATGATACCCAGATTTAAGTGGAGACGGAGAATATAGCCGAGGCATTTGAAAAGATTTATCAGTGCATGCAAGAGATTAAAAGATGGATGGCATGTAACCAGTTACAGCTTAACGCAGCTAAAGCTGAGGTAATACTATTTGGACCAGGGAGCAAGATGAGGGGTGAAAAACAAAATATAACCCTGCGTATCCTGGATGAAGACATTCAGTTTTCAAGGAAAGTAAGGAACCTTGGATGTATATGGCAGGAAAACCTGGGCAGTGAAGCCCAGGTAGGGGCTAAAGTGAAGGCGTTGTACCACTCATTGCGTATGTTTAGGAATGTGCAACCGAAGATCACCCAGTGGTCGTAGCGGCGTTGACCAATCCTCATCTCGACTACTTCAATAGCCTAATGGCAGGGATCCCAGCAAAACAGATGAGACTCCAGATGGCCCAGAATGCGGCAGTCAGGATAATTGCTCACCTTGGGAAAAGAGACCATGTCTCGGCTCCCCGTAGATCTCTTTATTGGCTCATGTTGGAGGATCAGGTTAAGTTTAAGGTGGTGTGCCTCATGTATAAATGTTTTTATGACCGTGCACCAAAATACCTGAGTGCCAGGATCCATCGCGATCAACCAACCAGAGAGCTGCGATCTGGAGATGAATTGTTGATGGATATACCCTGATCTAAACAGATCTCGAAGGGTACTGGGAGGTTTTCGGTGTTTGGCTTGAAGCTATCGAATCAGATATCAACTGCCATTCGGTTATGTCCATCGCTAGAAGGCTTCAGAAAGGCACTAAAAACCTTATTTAAGTGAGCCAAGTGACATGGGCCACAGCAGCTTTCTCTCAGTCAAAGGTTAAATCATAGTTAACACCTGCGCCGGAATGCAGTTTAGTCTGCTTGGTGCGCATAAGAAATACTCCAAATCAGAATCTCCTACTGTTAGAGAGAATTCTCTTATAAGGCTAATTTCCCAAGCCTAGTGAGCCCCCCAGCAGCTTTGCTGGATTTTTGGGGTTTGTTTTTTTTCTCCTGCTAAGAGTGAGACTCTTTTTCTCCCACTCTTGGGCATGATTTGAGGTAGGTCTTTGACTTTGTATGTGCTTATGTTTTTTCTAGGTGTGTTACACAGCACCCTCCGTGCAGTAACACCGAGGTGTCATAGTGACCCCCAAACATAGACTCCATACCCTGGGACTGACTGACTCCCAGGGCATGTAAACTCAACATTGACTTTACTAGTCCTAAATTGTGAACAGAACCAGTACAAACCATCATATTGTGGAAGTACTGGAAGGGGTTAATTATACTGCCCCAGGGTCTGTTTTCAAGGGGACACTGTCCAGTCCCTGCTTGTCGAGTTTCTGGCTGGTGGCAGTGGTTACAATGCAAAATATTCCACCGGAATGTTCTCTATGGAATTTTCCTATTGATTTTAAACGTACCACTTTTTGGTGCAATGTTAAAGATACTGCCGGTTTATTTATTTAATATTAAATTAACGGTTGGGTCTTTTTGCCAGAACTCTTTTCTAAAATGGCGTTTGTGTCCGTCTCTGTAACTCTAACCAAGGTCGAGTCCTTTGTTCCACTTTTTGGCGGGCTTCTCCACAGAAGCCCTCCAAATAGTGCCACTCTGTCTGGGTTCCACATGATGTGTGGGGAGGGGAATTGGCACCTTGGACTGCGTTGCCTTAGCAACCCAAGTCGCACTCTATTCTGATTGGCCAAGTGATGAGCTGCCCGGCTCACCACTTAGCATGTTTGAGTGACAGCTAGGCTGCTGAATGGGGTTTTTTCTGCATAAAAGCAGGCCTTTGGGACTGGAACTTCAGAAGTCGCCACAGGACCGAAGAATTCAAAGAGGGAAGAAGCTGAGCCGTCTGCAACGTCGACACCACCGGTGAAGCCCTGTTGCAACAAACTCGCCACTTTGCCAACGACAAGAGAAGATCTTCTGCTGGACAAGTCTTCTTCCTCTGAGCTGGTGGGACCAACCAGTTCGCCCCTTTCGCCTTCCAAAGACATCTCTTGGTCGAATCGCCCGTGCCAAGCACCCCGGCGGCCGGATAGCCAAGCTTCACCACTTTGCCGGCGAATAAAAGGAACGCGCCTTTTACCGACGAACTCTGCGGCTGGTTTCATCCCTGTGCAGTGCATCGACTCCATGTTTCCTCCTCGATGAGATCCTCTCTTCCCCTGGTCGAAACACCAAACTGCAACCACTGGCAGGAACAACTGCCACCGCTGGAGCTTCCTCTCTTTAAGGTACTGTGTCCTGCCTGGCCTCCCTTTCTTCGGTTTGCTCAAGGTGACCCTTAAATCCTTGGCTTTCCAACTGGGTTGGCCCCAGACCTTCTAATTTTACCTTCTTGAGTCGCCCTACTTTTAGTGCATTTTAAACCGTGTGATCCTGGGCACATTTCGCTTTTCTCCATTTAAAGTGGGCCTGGCCTATGAACTTTGGCTCTACAGTGTATACTGCCTTTATTCCCTTGCTGAGAACGCCTAAAAATGTTGGGACCTGTTTTATTTCTATGCTCTGCCTTTTTCTCTCCCTTTAACTTAACTATTGGAGAGCCATCTAGGTTACGCGCTCACATCTGTTTTAACAAATCGTGGTGTTTTAACTCTGACTTGTCTAATAGTTATCAAGGGAGGTGTGTATACTTTACCTGACTGTGTTTTAACTTGCTTTTTATTTAGAGTGCTAGTATATTGCCTAAAGTGTGTTTTAAATAAATAATTATATACTTTTTATACAAAGCTCTGGTCGGTGTTTGTTTGCTCTACTTTGTTTTTAGCCCTATTGTGTATACTCTATATACTGCCCTACTCTTCTTCAGAGAAGTCTGACTGCTCAGCCACAGCTACCAGGTAAATCTGGGTGATGCAGACTGCTACCAATTGGGTTTACTTCTTACTCCTGTAGTCTTAATCTTTTTGCAGTGGTCCCCAAGGGAACTGCACAGGATTCGGCTTAACACCTACCCCCTCCTTTACCGACTTGTCGTAGGGCAAAGGCAGGGGCACTCATTTTAGATGTGCTACATGGATCCAGTCCTCCTTCCGTCCACTCGAACAGCTGTCTGAGTGGCCAGTAGCCACAGATAGGGTCCTTTCCATTGAGCTGCAAGACTGGATTTTCGTTCGAAATCTTTGACCAAAACCTAGTCCCCAGGTTGAATGCAGTGACCAGGGCCCACGTATCTATCTGGCAGTGCTGCACGAACCTGTTGGGGAATCAAATGCAAATTTTGAGTCAACTGGTCACAATAATCAACCAATAATGGGTATTCGTTGTCAGTTTCTTAGGTCTGGGTGCATTCCATATATTAGCAGGTCATAGGTAGAAAGGCTTGTTTTTGTTTGAGCTGTGGTTCTCATGGACAATAGAGCTAGTGGTAAGGCATCTGGCCATTTCAGTTTGCTGTGTGCACACACCTTCGCTAGCTTGTTCTTAAGCATGCCATTGTGGCGTTCAATCAAACCGGAACTCTGAGGATGCCGACAGGAGTGAAATTGCTTCTTAATCTGTAACCCTTCACACACCTGCAGTATTATGGTGGCAATAAAATGAGGTCCATTGTTGGACCATATTACGCTAGGTAACCCAAATCTAGGGAAGTACTTGTTTTTCACTTGTTTATCGGATTTTGACCCCCTGTCGTTCCTCTGAGGTATCGACAGTAGAAACTGTATTTTGTCCATTGTATAGAGCCATGTGCAAGAGAACCAATTTGCTTTTGTTTTATTGTGCAAACTGTGGTTGCTTGTCTTTCGTAATTAATGATGTTCAGTACTATACCTAAACCATGAAGAAAGTATATACCTAAAAACTATATAAAAGTAAGTTTTTGGGAAATTTAGGTGTGTTTTTTTGCACTCCAATGTGCGAATGGTTGAATGAACAGAAAGGGGTGAAGCGCTCCATTGTTTTTCTCGACCCTTTCATTTGTGTTTTATAAACTGAGCCTTCCTGGGCAGAATAGGGTTGATCCTCCAGGACCCCTTCTTTAGACCCATCCGGGGATGGCAAGGGTGTGTCTCTCAAATCATCCCCCCTTTTATGTCCTGTTATAGAGGCAATCCTGATTTGTGTCATTAGTACTGTCCTTGTTTAGAGGAGGTAAAAGCTTGGCTGGATTCCAAGAACTGCATCTCTAAATTTTTTATGTGGGGTGCTAATAGAATGAGCTTGTATTTCGTGAGCCAGGGAGATATGAGATTCAGAGTTTGCGTTCTATTCAGTAGTACATCTACTTAGTGAGGCACCAGCACGGTTAAGGAGTGACCCAGAACCATGACTTCACTTTGTTTTACTGAGGCAGCAGCCGCAGCATTGAGACATTTTGGCAAAGCGCATGTAACAGGGTCTAACGTGGAGGAAAAATAGCCGCATGGCCTGTTCTTTCCTCCATGTTCCTGTCTCATAACAGCCAAAGCACAACCATCTTTTTCGTGCACGAATAACACAAATTCCTTGGCATAATTTGGTGTGCCGAACATAGAGCAGTTTTGAGCAGATCAAAAGCGCCCTTGCAAACTGTATCCAGGTTAGAGGTAAAGCCTACATCATTTCTTGTCAGTGCTAACAAAAGCTTAATTAAAAGGGAAACATTTGGAATCCATTACCTGCAATAGGATGCCATCCTGATAAAAGCACAAATCTCTTTCCGAGTATTTGGTACCGCCATGTGAGAGATGTTTTGTATCCTTGCACGTGTTAGGCGCCTTCCCTTCTCCGATATAGGTGACCTGTTGACAATACTGACATTTCTTTAAAGATGCCTTATGACCGTTGATAGCTAAATGTTTCAGTAACAAAATGGTACCCTCTTTACAAGTGCGCTCTGAATCTGCAGCGATAAGCAAGTCATCAATGGTATTGTATTAGCGTGCAAGAGGAAGTTCATTCAAGTGTATCTAATTGTTCCTTGAGGGCCCTACGGTCAATGCTAGGGTTTTCTGTGTACCCCTGAGGTATTCGGGTGAAAGTAAAGGAACGTCCCCCCAAGGGGAAAAGCAAAGCAATATCTGCTATCCGGGTGTATAGGTATGCTAAAAAATGCATTTTTCAAGTCAATGACTGAAAAATGCATAGCCGTTGCAGGGATCATGGTTAGAATGGTAGTGATGTCAGGAACAATGAGAAACTGGGGTGAAACAATCTTAATAGCTCTCAGATCAATAACAAAACGGTAAGGTAATGCATTGTCACCTTTCTTATAAACAGGCAAATTCAGGCTATTACACGTGCTACCAGAAATTACTTCTATTACTCCTTGGTGTACGAGATCAGAGGCAATACTTATGAGTGCCTGCTCACCATCAACTGAGACTTCATATTGGGGAATGCGCTGCAATGTGACACCAGTTTTTAAAACTATGCATACAGGTTCAACATCTAGAATTCCAACATTGTCATTAATTGCCCACAGATGTGTAGGCACCTGGTGCAGTTCAATGGTTAAAGGTAAAGCCACGAATTGTGAGGTGGAATTCAGCTGGGGAGAGATGGTCAAGTATACTCCATCCGGAGAGCAGTACATTACTGCATGTCATTTTTTCAATAAGTTCAGCCCCAGCAAAATTTCACCACAATTGGTTGTTAATACAAAGGGACACGAGTCGGTGAAAGGCCCTAAAGAAATCGGCACAAGTTGGGAGACCGGGCTTAACACTGGGATACCAGAGAACCTTACTGATACATTTCCTTCATTTCCTTTCCCTGACAGGGGAATATCTGGTACCTTTAAGTGGTCAATAGAGCATTTTTGAGCTTCTGTGTGCGCCCTATCGCCAACTTTCATTTTCACGTAGGGTCCTTTCTGTTCTACAGGGATACGGGTGGGTTCCAGATCCTGCTTCGGCCTGTCCTAGTGAAATAGAACGTCTGATTTATAATCCTCAGAAAAGTAAGTGTGGGTAGTGTTGTTTGCAACCCTAGTATTCTGTTGCCCTTCTTTATTTCTTGCATTACTGTCATATTGCTGGTTCTCGGAGAACCTATTTCTGTTTGGCTCTTCATGCCATTGCTACGTGCTCTCGACCTTCTACTAGACGTCCCATTTGCTTTCTGCTGGAGGATCGAACACTGTGCCCTCCGGTGGCCTTCTTGCTTACAGTAGGTGCACTGGTTCACATTCAGAGTTCCCACCTGTGGGGTAAACTGTCCTCTAGGTTAGGCATTCCCTCCTCTTAAACCATTTGCAATTTGCTGCATGAGCACCCTAGTTTTTAAATCAACGTTTTCCTTTTCAATCTTTTCCTTCTCACTGTTCACTCTATTCTCATAATACTGGGCCATATGTAGGATTTTGGATTGTGCTTTAGTCTGCCATGCACTTTCAGAGGCAGTGATTTGAGACTGAATGTCGGGCAATAGTCCACGTACAAATGTATCAACAAACAATCTTTTCCCTGGTTCAGTACTCCATCCTGGCCACTGAAATCAGAAAACACTTGCTTGAACTTATTAAAGTATTATGTGCCCCCCCTCTGTCTTTGCTTGCATGCAGGTGGTCAACTTATCCCAAATAATCCTTTTCTCTGGCACAAAGTCTTAAGTTTGTTCACAATTAGGTAATGTCAGTATGCATTGTGGAGGCTTCTCTCCGGCCTTTCTTGTTCTGTCTGCCAGCTCAAGGGCAGCCCATGCATCGCCACATATAGTTGCATCATCTATGGTTCTGACCTATTTCCATAAGTCTGCCTGTAATATGACAGGAAATAACATGTCTATGTCCCCTAAAGTGAGGAGTTCAAAACAGACTCAGTTTCTTTATAGAATCCTGTGGGATTCTTTCTGATGTCAAGGATGGGCTGTTTAAGAGTGTTAACTTCCTGCCTCGAGAAGGGGACATGTACAAATTGCGACATATAATGCGCCGGGATAATCGTTGCAGGTTCATTGCCATTGGCTGGTTCCTCTTTCTGGGGGGACAAGAGTACGGGGCACTTCTCTCATGGCGAATTTGCGCAGTGGGATTTTCTAACCTATTATTAAGGAGCAAAGCTAGGTGGAGGGACAGTGAAGTCGACAGGGTGTCATCAGTAAACGTGTTTTTGTATATTGTCATAATATCGGCTGCACAGCACACATTTTTCTTAAGGCATTCGTCTTGCAAATATTCAGCCATCACTTACAACACTTTTTTCTGAATGGATGGGGAATATTGAGTGAAAGTGTTGTGGATCATCATAGGGGCGATAGAGGCATCTGAAATCCATCTATGAGCATTTGTAGTGATGATACGCATCTCTTCAGTGGGGAGGGTACTCTTCTGGACATATAATGTATCTAATGTAGGGTGAGATCTAACTAGGTATAAGTGATTCAATTCATTCTTCAAAAAGAATAAGTTGGACACGTGCCGTTGTGCTCCTTCCAATGAAGTGAGGGTGCAAACTGAATAGGTCAGTCGCTGTATTTTAGTGGATACCGCAGTATCAGTGAGTTTCATCCATAGGTGGGCAAGTAAGCCCCCCATGTGCTCTAATAAATGTCTCTGCTCATCTTCAGAAAAGTCGGGCAAAGAGTTGAGAGTAGCTGCTTCATCCCCTTCTAACATATGTTCTTCCAATTTCATTTCTAAGTTTCCCTTCACTCTCTTTGTTAGTGTGCTAGGAAGCCCTGGCCTCTGGGTGCTGAGGGAGTGTGTATTTTGCATAGGAGGGGTATTGGAAGTGTCAGGAGAGCTCAGGGTTGATGTTTTGGGCAATTCCAATGCGGAAGGGGTTACGGGCCAAGGGCGTGTGTCGGGAACTGGGGGTTGTGGCTGCATTGGTGCAGGCGTTGGCGGAACATAGGGAGGGGGTGATGGTGCTGAGGGAGGTGCTCGCCTTTCATTCCACAATTTGTCTATTAACTCATCAGATGTGTGCAAATCTTATAATGGGTATATTTTCTGTACTTCTAATTGGAAACCCCATGTCCTGTTTTTGCTGGTCATGTGCTAAAGCTTTTTTTGCTTGGGTTATGTGTCTGTGCGCACATTTCGCCCTACTTTTGAGGTGCTGGGTGGCTTCTTTGCGCCAGTCCCGAACTGCATCAATAGCGGTATGTCTAGCCTTTTTCTGCAACAGTACTGACTCTTAAGTGTTGTATTCTAGCAAGTTCAAAAGATCCAAGGGACGGCCACTGAAGGTCTGCTTCATGTCTGGTGTCTGGTCTAGCGGTGCCAAATACTATTAAATACTTTTGCTCCTAACCTGTACTTAATGTACATGTCAAATGGTGGGGAGCCTTCTGACGGTGCCGGCTGACCATATTCTAAACCATGGGTGCACAACATACGGCCCGCCATGCTCTTTTGTCCGGCCCGCGAGGCACAAAGACTTTCCTAATGGAGGGCGGCCCGCGGCCACCCTCCATTAGGAAAGTCTTTGTTGTCTTCCGGGCCGGACAAAACACTGGCCCTCATTGGCTCAGCACACACGCACCACGTCGCTCCTACGTGCCACGTAATGCGAGTGTGCTGCACCAATGGAGGGCCAGTACTACGGCTGGCGTGGTCCATAAGGCTTGATGCCGGAAGGCATTTCAGCCTTGGACCACGCCAGCCGTAGTACGATTCCAGCGTTCCAGCTTACCTGCCTTCCAGCACGTCTCCGGTAAGTGCTCTGTTTATGTTTGTGTGTCGGGTTTGTTTTGCTTTATGTTTGTGTGTGTATGTTGGATGTGTATGAATGTTTGTATTTGAATGTATTTTGTGTGTATGTAGTAATGCGGGGGTGGGGGGGTGTGTCGGATGTGTTTGAATGTTTGTATTTGAAATATTTTGTGTGTATGTTGAGATGCGGGGGTGGGGGGTGTGTCGGATGTGTATGAATGTTTGTATTTGAATGTATTTTGTGTGCATGTTGAGATGCGGAGGTGGGGGGGTGTGTCGGATGTGTATGAATGTTTGTATTTGAATGTATTTTGTGTGTATGTTGAGATGCGGGGGTGGGGGAGTGTCGGATGTGTATGAATGTTTGTGTTTGAATGTATTTTGTGTGTGTGCTGAGTTGGGGGATGGGGGTTCGGGTCTGTATGGGTGCTTGTTTGAGAGTGTGCTGATTTGGGGGGGTGGGGGTTCGGGTCTTTATGGGTGCATGTTTGTGTGTGTGTGCTGAGTTGGGCGTTTGGGTCTGTATGGGTGCATGCTGGAGAGTGTGTGCTGAGTTGGGGGGTGGGGGGTTTGGAGTTGGGGGAGTGGGGGGGTTCGGGTCTTTATGGGTGCATGTTTGTGTGTGTGCTGAGTTGGGGGGTGAGGGGTTCAGGTCTGTATGGGTGCTTGTTTGAGAGTGCTGATTTGGGGGGGTGGGGGGTTCAGGTCTGTATGGGTGCATGTTTGTGTGTGCTGAGTTGGGGGGTGGGGGTTTTGGGCTCTGTATTGGTGCTGGTTTGTGTGTGCTGATTTGGGGGGTGGGGATTTGGTTGGGGGTGAGGGGGCCATGGGGTGGGGGTTTGGTTGGGGGTGAGGAGGCCATGGTGCATAGTGTTTGGTTGGGGGTGAGGGGGCCATGGGGCATAGTGTTTGGTTGGGGGTGAGGGACATGGAGCATAGTGTTTGGTTGGGGGTGAGGGGGCCAGAGGGCAGTGTTTGGTTTGGGTGTAAGGGGACATGGGGCATAGTGTTTGGTTGGGGGTGAGTGACATGGGGCATAGTGTTTGGTTGGGGGTGAGGGGGACATGGGGCATAGTGTTTGGTTGGGGGTGAGGGGGACATGGGGCATAGTGTTTGGTTGGGTGTAAGGGGGCCATGGGGCATAGTGTTGGGTAGGGGGTGAGGGACATGGGGCATAGTGTTTGGTTGGATGTAAGGGGACATGGGGCATAGTGTTTGGTTGGGGGTGAGGGGGACATGGAGCATAGTGTTTGGTTGGGGGTGAGGGGGACATGGGGCATAGTGTTTGGTTGAGTGTAAGGGGGCCATGGGGCATAGTGTTTGGTTGGGGGTGAGGGACATGGGGCATAGTGTTTGGTTGGGGGTGAGGGGGCCATGGGGCATAGTGTTTGGTTGGGGGTGAGGGACATGGGGCATAGTGTTTGGTTGGGGTGAGGGGGCCATGGGGCATAGTGTTTGGTTGGGGGTAAGGGGGCCCTGGGGCACAGTGTTGCACTTCAAGAGTGAACCCAATAATAAAGCTAAAACAGGCACAGTTAGGAAATCTTCATCTTTGGCTTTTTGAGGAAACCTGACTCAACAAAGGCCATACTCCTCTTGGGCATCCCAAAGAGCAAACTGTAGCAGTCCAAAATAACGGCATGTCCAATCTAGGGTCAATAAAATATATATAAGTTAATTAAACAGGTGAGATACAATAACTAAATAGAAATAAATTATAACAATGGAAAATGTGTAGTACAAAATGTAAGTTTGAAATGCAAATAAAAATTGTTACCCCTCAAAAACATTCTTTTTCCATGTGTTTAGTACAAATTGGGGTTTTAAAAAGCCTCCTGCCACGCCCCGCCTACCGCCCAGCCCACATTTACTTTTCGGCCCACTATAGCCCTCATGTAAGGTACTTTCGGCCCTCTGCCAAAATCAGTTGTGCACGCCTGTTCTAAACCATTTGGCTGTTTTCTATTGCAACAAAGTGCTGCCTAACAGCTGCTCATCTTGCTAAAACCAGGCATTTTACTTTACTTCAAAAACGATTTTTACCTGGCAAAATATTTTGAAAAATATTTTTATATCCAAACAGTTTGAAACAAATTCACCTGATTCAAAAATCAATCCCCTTTCAAACGAACCCCGCTCATGGCCTTCCAAGAAAGCAAAAACTCAGTTGCAGCTTACGGTTCAGGGCTCTCGCCGTGATTACCTCTGGGTGAAGAGAACGGTGTGGACAGATGAGTAGCAGAATGCGAGAAACTGACTCCAAATCAGCAGGGGCCCTTGGTGCTCCTTGGTCCAACATCCATTTACTCCATCCTCGAAAATTGATGGATCATCTTTCGGAAAGAGCTGAACTTTTCGGGCGCCAATTGTTAGTCTATAATCTTTTCTGCAAATAGAATGAAGAGCCAACAGTCACAAGTCCAATATTGACAAAAGTTGATTCGCTTCAAGTGGACCCAGGTTCAACTATGTCTGCGGACAGCCATAGAGAAATTGAGCAATTACATTGTGGATCGCAAATCCTTGCATGCAGTTTCTGGTTTACTTAGGTTGTCAAATTAGACAGTTTGAGTTGGCTGCAACATATACATTTTTGGAGAATTACCTACATTGCTTATCTACGTCACGTTTGCATAGAATTACTGTTAGCAGAATTACAAGGTTCAGGCCGATTCCAGCACAAAGAGACACTGCCTGTATCTAACCTATGTTTGCTTTGACTAAAAGTCGCTGTGCATCTGCGGCTCCGTAGTTTGTTTAAATTCTTCCTTCCTGGAATGTACGCAGTATGTCAGTTCTATGTTAATGATTGGTACATATATTTTTAGTTTCATGCCATTAGTTGTGGGAGATGGGAAGGCATGTGTTATCTCCTGTTTTAGCCGTGCCTGGCTGTTCAAGGCTGTTCAAAGGTTGAGCCTGCACAAAACACTGAGCTAATAACTTCTTTCTAAAACATGTATTCAGAAGAGCTCAGCAGTTTTCAGGCTGCAAATATTCAAGCTGACAAATGGAAGCACCACAACATGGGGCCTAATGTTGTGGTGTCTGAGAGTGAGGAAATAATGTGAGAGCTTAGACTAATATAAAATATAAAATGGATCCCGTTTCACACTAGGGCACTGGAATCTTTTGCCAGCTTATGGGGGTTCATTTTACTGAAGCGCTCTATGCGCAGTGTATTCCCCTTTCCAGACCCGGCCCTGGTCCCTCCTCCCTCCCCTGATTGGCTAATCCCCACTCTTAACACACCCATCCCAGGACAACCCTCTGCCCGTGCAGCCCTAGCGGCTAAGGGCCCCAAGGCAAAGGGCTACTCCTACAGCAGCGGCTCCAGACAGTGTCTGCAGGTGTCAGCAGGGAAGGACAGTGGCCAGCCATCAACCAGCAGCGACCATCAAGGTAGGTGTGGCCTGGGTGGGGAGTAGAGCAATCACTGTACATTGAAGCCCTGCCACTCTACCTACCCTCAGAAGATAGCACACCAGGCTGTTAATACTAACCAGCTTCACAACTAGTGACAATTGTGATTATTACCCGAGTCACAACTAGAGAGAACTGTGAATATTAGCCTGCATCACATTAAAATAGAGCTGTGAATATTGGCCTGGATCGCACTCAGAGAGAATTGTTAATGTTGCCTTGAATCACATCTAGAGAGTGAAACATTGAGATAGAACTGTGAATATTAGCCTGCCCCACATTGAGAAAGAGGGGTGAATATTAGCCTGCGGCACATTGAGATAGAACTGTGAAACATGGACCTCTCTCCAGTTTTTAAAGGTGTCTCAAATCTAGGTGTCATAATTACTGCCTGCCTTTCTGTGAAGCCTCTTTTTCTCACCTCACCCCCAAAAACCTGGAACGAGCTACCAAAGAACATACGTAACACGAGATCACCTCCTATTCAAAAAAACTCCTCAAATCTTTGCTCTTCACGCCATAACTAGAAATAATGCCTATGGGGGAAACCTACACAGCTGAAACAATGCTGAGAGGAAACCGATCCCCTCTTACCCCCCCCCCCCCCCCCCAACTTCCTAAACTATTGGCCATTAACAGAAGTAAGGGAAGAACAGTCTACAGCATATCAACTTAACAACGGAAAAAGATAAAAGAGCTAGAATCATACCAAAGAACGATCACAGAGGGATTGGGATGGAAGGGTAAGGATGATATGTCAATAACACCTTGGCCTGCAAAGTAAACACAGGCAGCAATGATCCACCGACAGGAAATGGATAGGAAGGGAGCGGGTGATTGTAAAAGTACAGCACCAATACCACAGTGGGGGACAATGCACGCCCCAACCTGATACACAAAGGTCGAAATTAACACAGCTAGGAACTTGCCACCCCATCGCTCCCAACAATTAGACAGACAGAAAAGAAAAAAAGAATATGCCTACCCCATAGGACAACCGGATACATAGAACAAGAACTATAAGGACTAAGGGACCTATAACCCACTAACCCAAAGCTCAGATTTCTGCACAAAAATCCACACACCACATTCTCACATAGCAACCCGCACAGACTGCACCACACCCCAACAACAAACACATAAGTCGCACCAACAGCATACGAGGACAGAACACAACCTTTCTCACTTTCCTACTCCCTTTTCACCCGACTAGCCCCACCCCGCCTTCTTGTTTGCATATCCGTTTGAGCACCTCGGACCAATTCCGTTGGTGACGGTGCACGGTACAAATACCTTTAACATAACATTTCTGATCCATCTTAGTTCAGCAGCGCTGAACGGGAACTACAGTTACCAGCTGCCCCAATACCTTACATTTTGGGCTACTAGGTGCGCCGGCGCACCTGGGACTAGCCAGTCTTTGCCGGTCAGTGACATGCAGCCGTTCACTCTTGGCCTCACAGGCAACCTCCCTGCTTTTGTCCCTCTACTCCACCTGTAATCAGTGGTCAATATAGGTTTTCCCCTAAATATCCCTTTTTGTTGGCTCTCCTGCGAGTTAATTGCCTTGCCCTTATCATTAAACTCAAATTAACAAAACTTGATGCACAGAATAATCTCCAGGTGCCAAGTGCAAACACGCATGTACTCTCTATACTATTCCTGCGGTTTTTCAGTCTCAGGACGCTCTAGGCTCTGCAGTAACCAAGCCCCCGCCACTTTCTCCTTTCAGCGTGTGCAGATGGCATAGACAGGGGTCCTCTGTCTGTCATGTCCATCAAACCGAAACAGGAAGTTCTACTTCCCAGCACTGCAGTAGGAGGAATACCATCTCCACCTTCTTCTAAGCCGCCGGAAACAACTGAGGGACCTAGATCTTCCCTCGCCGGCACAAGGATACGTTTAGAAATGGCGCTCCTTAACACCCGATATCTTAACAGCCATACGAGAGATATTCATGACCTTGTTGTCCATAATGGTCTTGATATCCTATGTTTTACGGAGACTTGGATTTCCGATACCAGCGGGCCAATGATGGACCATGCTGTTCCCACAGGTTTTACTATGTTTTGGCAAAATCGAGTTTCGGGCCACAGAGGTGGCATAACAATCATTGTGAAATCTGATTTCTAACTTTTCTCTTCCCCTTGTTCTTGTCTAGGATGTGAGATCCTCTTAGTTAAAATGACACCATCCCCCCATAGTTGTATCAATTTTGTGCTGATCTACAGGCCACCCTCTTCTATGCCAGACTTTAATGAAGAAATCACGCTGCTTCTCAGTGGCCTCTCCAGCCCTAACTCTGCGACACTGTTTTTGTGAGATCTCAACTGCTGGTGCAGCAATAAGCTGGACAAAGAAGCCATCGACTTGTAGCATGCTTTAAATAACATCAATTAACATGTCTGCAATAATGAACCTACCACCAGTAAAAACGATATTCTTGATTGGGTGGTCTCCAGAAATCTTGGAGTAAAAAATCAATCAGATCAATCCATGTATTTGATCTGACCACTTTATTATAGATTTTCAAATTCAGCCTATGGCTTTGACCCCCAAATTCCAGAACCCTTCAAAATGAGTTATCAGCCGTAACTTTAAGTAAGTGCTACCCCAAGATATTAATGACTGTTTAGTTTCAATTATGGCCAGTACATCTAACGCGGACTCTGCAGACAGCCTGGCGTCTGCCTTTTCGAACAACTTTACTAAAATGCTTGACTAATTCGCTCCTCTATAACCTAAGTTCGTGCTGGATAACATAGGGCACCCCAAATGGTTTACGCCCAAGTTCACTGCCCTAAAAAAGCATCAGTGCAAACATGAATCCTGCTGGCGCAAACATCAATCAGAGGAAAATCGATCCAGCTGGAAGGAGGTTGAGAAGATATACAAACTTAAAATTGCTGATGCCAAAAAGAACTACTTCAATTCTCTAATCTGCCAATTCTCTAATTGCACGGGAGAACTCTTTAAGATTATGAAATCCTTAGAGAAACCAAAGGCCCTTAAAACTACCTTCCTGCCCACCAATCGGGACTATGCAGTCGTTCAGGCTGCTTTTGAGGCTAAAAGCATTAATGCAAGGGACCAAATCAAGAAAACCTTGAGTTATGCAAAAATATCTGTTAACCCCCAGATCGTTGATGCTCGATTGTCCGAATATCCATCTTTTTCTTTCTCACCAATCTCCATATCGGACATGAAAGAACTGTTTCGGTCACTGCGCCCCACCTCATGTGCAGAAAACATTCTCCCCCTAAACTAATTTTAGAGCATAGTGATCGGTTTGTCCCTTTTATGACTAAATTTGTTAATGCATCTTTTAAAGACTGTCGGTTCCAATTTCTATCAAGGCTGTTTTTATCACTCTCCCCTTCTTAAGAAGCCTAATCTGGATCCTAAGGACCCGGGCAATCTAAGGCCCATTTTACACTGCATTTCTTTCTTAAAATCTTGGATAAATTGGCCACGTCTCAATTCCAAAGTTACATCAAGGCAAATGGTATCCTGCACGGCAGACAATCCGGTTTTTGACCCTCTCATAGTACAGAGACAGCCCTGGTTGACGATTATGTTGAAGATTATGGACGAGGGCAGGGCTGGGCTGTTGGTCCTGTTGGACCTGTCGGCGGCTTTTGATTTAGTGGACCACGATCGCCTCTTGCATTCCTTACGTCACCTTGGACATTGCTCTAAAGAGGCCACCGATTGGTTCCACTCTTTCCTAACCAATCGAGAATCCAGGATCCAGTGGGGCCCTGCATTTTCTCCATCAGCACTGTCCCTTTGCGTGGTTCCACAGGGAGCATGCCTTTCACCAGTTTTGTTCAATCTATATGTCCGGTTCCTCTCTTCTCTCCTTGACAAGTTGGGTAGACTGTTCACAAATTACACTATGATTGTCAGAACAGTGAACCTTAACAGGGTAAAGCGCCTGGTGACCGAAGAGGAGCTGTTGAACCCGTAGTGCAGTAGTTTATTCTTCCCACCAATGTAACACTCAGTTGTGCATAAAAACAGTCTGAGCGTTCAATTGGTTGAAAGATGTTTGAAGAAGAAACAGGAGACTTTGGAACTCTTGATGACTGCAACTTCCTTCCAGATGCTTGGCAACTGCACAGGACACACTGGAAGCTCACTGAGTGTCAGTAGGATAATGTGCATAACATGTCCAACAAGAAAACGACAGCAGATTGGAACTAATCAGCCTCTGGAATGATACAAGAACTTACATAAGACAAAGATAAAGAAAAGAGCCAATAACTGGAAAATGAACACTAGGTGAAAATTCTTACTTGTATATCCTTAAGAAGGGAATCCAAAGGAAGAGTCCGAGAAGAACACAGTCTCACAGATGCTGAAGGTTTCTTGAGTCCGATGCAAACCCTATTCCCGCCGGCACGCGTACGCCTAGAAAGTTCAGCGAGTTCCCAAAAGTGCTATAGGCAGTCTCTAGTCCAGCACTCGTTTCCTATTCCCGCCGGCACGCGTACGCCTAGGGTGAAAGATCCTTCTTCTGAGAGACGTAAGTAAACAATCCAAACAATGAGCGTTCCGGGTCAAAACCAGGTAAGCAGACAAAGTGAAGCAGGAGACGTGAATCGAAGTCAAAAGGAAGTGCGGGTCATAGCAGCAGTTCGTAGTAGAAGTACCGTGGGCAAGACAAGAGCAAATACAATAGACAGGCAAGAGGTCGAGAAGGAGCAAGATCCAGGATAACAAAGCGCTAC
This sequence comes from Ambystoma mexicanum, assembly GCF_040938575.1. NCBI lineage: Eukaryota > Metazoa > Chordata > Amphibia > Caudata > Ambystomatidae > Ambystoma > Ambystoma mexicanum. Next base: position 491,604,694 of record NC_090936.1, on the reverse strand, counting down.
TGTTGTGTTCCGAGGAAAACGATCAGAAGCACCGAAGCAGCAAACGGGGCGGACTTAAATTTGTGTGACCACAACGCGGAAGTCACGTGACCGGGAAACCAGAGCAACACGTCGCCATGGCAACCCCCAATGCCTTTGAAACAAGCCTTTAAAGGAAGGGAAGCGATTGATGTTGTTCCTAGCTATTTTGACTCCCGAAAGTCTGTCGGGTAAGCGGGAACGTGCACTAGGAATCGGTGTTCTGACAATGATTTCCAATTAGTTCTGGAAATCAGTGCCGATCACACCCATGATTCTTCCATTTTAGCTAAGGTCTACGACCAAATCGAGGCATGGATGTTAAACAATTGGCACTGTTTGAACGGCAGCAAAACTGAACTCCTAGTTTTTGGTTCTACACAGGCACTGGTTAAACTGAGTGTAGCCTATACTAAATTTCAAATGGGGAACAGTGTTCTCAAAGTACAAAACAAGGTTAAAACCCTTGGATTTCAGTTGGAGGCGTCTGTGAATGTGGATGCCGTTTGAGCCGAAATTGTAGCTATTATCTTCGGCTACTTAGAAGCATCCGTCCCTTCATCACGGAAAATAACATTGCTATCGTGGTCGGAGCAACCAATCTGTCGAGGCTTGATTATTGCAATTCGCTATTGATTGGAGCCTCTTCCTCTAACCTAAAACAAAATGCCAACTACTACAAAATGACGCTGTGCGCGTTAAAAAGATATCAAGAAGTGTCAATATCTCCAACCACTGGAGGGATCTTTACTGGTTCCCGATACAGAAGCGCATACATTTCAAAGCATGCACTTTGATTCATCAGTGCTTCTTTGGAAAGGTGCCTCTGTACTTGAAGCCCTGGATCACCTGCTATATGGCAAGTAGAGCGTTTCACTCCTCAAACCAACTGCAGGTGTTCTGCCCTAGCTTCAAACGCTCCAGAGGATTGGGCAGATCCTTTCCAGTAAGAGCTGCCAAGCTAAGGTACTGCCTCCGCCCTCGGACTAGAGATGGACCTGAAGTCATTTCAGAAGGCTTTGAAACTAATTTCCTTGGATAATGTATTCCGATTCCTGTCTTGAAACCTTCCTCCCAGTTCCTATTTTCTGGCTTCTACCACCTCGGGCCTTATTGTACCGTTTCTTCATGTTTGTTCTTGAATGTGTAAATGTTGTGCCTTTAATGCCTGCGTGCTTCGGCGCAGTATACAAATAAATAAATAGGCTGACATCTAGTGCTAGGTGCAGAGTAATACATTCTGTTTTTGAGTTTGAAATGGGACGTCGACTGGCCGTGCTTGTAATACTATCCCTGTGTGACGTGTATTGTACCCATGATCCTTCACGCGTCGAGGTCCCTCAGTTTTTTTTCCATCATCGTGGTCGGTTGCATATGCAGAGCTCGTACCTTTGACACTCGAGATAGATTGCAGTTTTAAAAAGAATTAATAATCAGTATCGTTCTCTTTTGACGGTCTTCTCGATTAACTTTTCTCCAACGACCAGCGACTGTCTGAAGCTTTGACGAGCGTCACCTTCTCGCCGGCTGGCTGCAGCCTTCACCATGCTTCAGCCTTTGCCGTAGAGAGAGCAGGTGGTTCTTCCATATTTACAATGCTTTTATAGAATGCCTCTTTCCTTTTTCTTTTCTACTGAAATTGGTCTAGCTGACGCTAAATTTATACCAAAGCATGCCCTTTAAATTCAGTCATTCCTGCAATAAAAAATAACCATGGAAAGATACACACACAGTGTGTAGCAATTGCCTTCTTCGTGATCGAACGGCGCTGCAAATTTTGCAGGCTTTTTAAGCCTAAACCGCTTGAAGACAGGCGCACCAAGCAGTGGGCAGCCTACACCAAGCTGGCCGAATCCCATTTCCCCCCCCCCCCCCCCCCCCGACACTGTTGATTCGGATGAGGAAGAGCTCGGCAGCTACGGCTCAGTTTCGGAAGCTGAAGACTTACTAGAGGAGTCCGTTGATTCCTGCGCCTCTGTCCCCTCCCCCACTAGGCGACCCGAAAGCTCTGCTATGGTGAAGTCCATAGTGAAAAAGGCACACGCATGCACTCACAAAAGAACACAACCCCAAGCCAACCTATGACTGTGTTAGGGAGAATTCTCAGAAATGTGCTAATTCCTCTCTACCGTCGAGACCCCCAGCAACTTTGTTGGATTTTGAGGACTTGGATTTTTAACCTGGAGAGAGTGAGACCCTTTTTTTCCCCACTCTCTTGTGTATTTTAATGTGATTTGAACACTGTTTCTCTTTTGGTCGTGGAGTCTGACAAACTCCATAGGCATCATCTTTTACATTGTCACACCACAGCACCTACAGTGCAATGGCACAGGGAAGTCTTTCAGATTTTTCCAAGGTTTACATAACTTCTCTTGGATAAACTACTGTTTCCAAGAGCAGTGAAGTGAAATTGACTTTACTTACACTTTTAACTTCCTACACCCAGCACACACTGTCTTATAATAGGGTGCTGTCGGGGTTACTTAGTATCCCCTTTGTCTAGCTTCTCATGTAACAATTTAATGTTACCCTTTCCTCGATGAATGACTGGTGGCAATGGTTTACTTTTAACTAACGTGGTGTGCATTTCCGGTGGGCTGCAGTAAAGCACCCAAGGGTGACATTTTTGTCAAAATGGCCCCAGTCTTCTTTTTTCGCCATTTCTTTGTGGAAAGGTCCTTCTTGAGATTTACTCTGCGCACCAAACCAGGTTTGGTCCCTTTATTCATTTTGTCTTTGGTGGGATTCACAAGTGAATCCCGCCTCGGGCTCCAGCGTGTCTGGCATGGGCAGGAAGCAAGGGGGGGCCCGAAACTCCCTCTGCCTAGTCTCCTAGGAGACAGAAATGCACTCCCAGGTAATTGGCGGCTGGCTGTCCGGCAAGGACAGCTACCCTGCTGGGTGACTGACAGCTAGGCTGGAATGAATGGGAGAAACCTGCATAAAGGGCGAGGCTTTTTGGCTTGGAAGGCAGAGTCGACAACTGGACGAAGGAATCTGAAGAAGAACTTGGAAGAGACGCCTGCTGCAACTCCTGGACCGTTGGTTTGCCCGGTGAAGCCCTGCTGCTGTGCTGAAGATCCGAATTCGCCTCGACTACAGAAGCCCTGCAAGGACGACTTCTCCTCTCGAGTTGGTGGGACTAATCAAATCCAAAGTAAGACACCTGGACATCCTCTCAGAGCTGGTTGAAATTCCACTGCAGTTGCTGCTGGAACCGAATAGCCAGGGAGAGGAACACCAGATCATGTGTGTTGCTTTTAATTTGGCCAAGAGCTCCAGGAAGATCCTCCGGACTCCCAGGAAGCAGGACTGACCGAGCCTGAGCCACCTCAACAGAGTGCTGGACCCCAGATGCAAGGAAAGGCCATCTCGACAGCCAAGAGTCTGCAGTGTTGCTGTTTGTTTAGACGCGAGGAGCTGAATCCACAAAGTACCACTGAATAGAAGTTGGTCCTTTTCTGTCGCCGACCGTCCCACTGCAGTGCAGGAGTCCTCCAGACGGTCCTCCCTCTTGTCCCCATGACTGAGGGCCAGGAACACAGGCTCTGCAGAGCTGCACAGGAACAGAAGCCAGCCAAAGCCCTTTTCTTCTAACCAAAGGTACTGTAAAGTCTAATAGAACTTACCTCTTGTTGTGTAACCTCATTTGTTCTCAGTTGAGACTTGTCTTGGTTGCTTCAGTAGAGTTGCGATCAGCTTCTTTACCTCACAAGTCTAATCAGCTTTTGGCCTTGCTTTGATTTCTTCTTTTCTACAAAGACTTCTAAAACATTGTGCAAGATTTTTAACCTACCTGCAAGAATTGCTTCAGCTCACTTAGACTTTTGCCCAATTGACTTTGGCCTGGCCTGGCTCCCTGAATGATTCTTCCTCCCTCTGACATTGTGTTGGTCTTTCTTCCAGAAAGGGGTTAACACTTACCTGCTTCAGCTTCAAAATATTTGTGAGTTCCCTTGTTTTATTCTAATCTTTTTCTTTGACATACTCTTAAGTCTGGTTCTAAAAGCAAACAGTGGTATATTAATGTTCACAGTGTCCTAGTTACTAAAGTCACCTGAGGGTGTGGAATGAGTATGTGCCATCCCAAAAGGGTACTTAATGATTTAGAAATATTAAGAGTGTGTATTTGTGTGTTTCTATTATATTGCCCCCTTCTGAAGAAGGCTTTCTCAAACTGACTGTTAAATACATTAATAATTGTTTAATCAAGAAACCTTGTGTGTAAGAGTTTATTTGAAACTTGTCCCTGTAAATCTCTGTGTAACTCCCCTACAGCTCACATTGACCCCTCTTGAGATAAGCCTGGCTGCTCAACACGCTGCCAACCTGTGTAGTACAGACTTATACCAAAGGTTGATGTACACACATAGAATGTAGGGAGTAATAGAGTAGGCATGCGCTAGTCTCCCAACGTTAATGTCTCCGTCCAATGCAGCAGCAATGACATGCAAGGCCCCCCTGAAGGCCAAATCCTCAAAAGTGATATTGAATGTAGTATGCTGTTATGCAGCGCAAGGACTCCGAAACTTGTCTCTTAAATATTCCCAATCAAAATTAAAATAATTGTTTTCAGAAATTATTCTTGATTCCAACGAATGCAATTTATTGCATCAGCCGACACGTGTTTCGACCCATCGGTCTTTTTCAAGGCAAATAGCTTACTGTGTCCCAAGCCCTTGCTATGCGAATGTATCTTTTATTCCTGATTGTTTCTAATGACAAACGCCTGTCCTGAATGGAAGACTTAAAGGGATCTCTCCTGAGGATGTGTCTTTCAAAACGTAGTAGTCTTTATATATGCAAGGTAAGTGGATATCCTTTATGCCTTGATATTCACTAAATTGTGTGTGGAGTTTCTAGGTTCTGGACTCCGTTCATTAACAGATCTATGGCCAATACGTGCCATACAGTATGAAATGTTCCGCTGATCTTTTAATTATAGGTATAGAAACCTGTGTCACCAACAGTCCTTCGGGATGGATCCGATCCACATCTGGATGGGTCGAAACATGTGTTGGCTGATGCAATGAATTGGATTAGTTGGAATCAAGAATAATTTCTGAAAATAATTATTTGAATTTTGATTGAGAATATTTTAAGACTAATTTCAGAGTCTTTGCGCGGCATAACGGCATACTACATTCATTATCACTTATACCAAAGGTTGGGTTCCTGTTGCCAGGAGGTCAGGATTGTTGTAGTGTACCCAAAGGGTACTGCATACAATCTTGCCTAATAGACAGGATCGTGCAAAGGGGCTTCCACAGCAATTGAACTTCTGTCTAAAGTTTTGTTGAAAGTGAACAAACTGTTGTGTTCGAAGCCTGCTGCGCTCTTGCATTTGCGCTTGCTGCATTGTTCCAAATCCAAAGAGAAACTAATTACCGGTCATAAACGCCCATTGATCGCCAAAACATGTTTCCAAGCACAACTAGCTACCACCAGCACCTATACAGCTGTCACTTCATCAGTAACCTCTTCTACTTATACTATGGATACTGACACTTAGTCCAAATCCCTGCATGATAAAATATATGTAGATCCAGAATAAATTGTTTCCCCTTCCTGATGTGCCAAGAACGGGTACATGGACAAAGTCAAAATTTAGAAAAACTATGAAGGGGTAAAGATCAGAATGTTTGGCAAGGGGTTGCTGATCAGGGTTTGGCCAGCTACTCCCACTCATGATACCCTAGATGAGCCAGACGATTTTGGTGATGAAGACTGTCCTCTAGAGCAGCCCAGAGACTCGTTTCCCATTGACTATCAAATCCTTTTCAATAATCTGCTTAAAAGAGCAGCAGAACGTTTTCAGATCCAGACTCAGTAAACAATTTCTGATCCTGACTTTGTAGAAGACATCTTAAAGGAGAAAAAGGCAGTTAGCAAGTCTATTCCCCTTTTGAACTTTATTAAGAAGAGGATTGCACCTTCCCTTCTCACACCATCCCTCACACAGGCAGTGAACCCACGAGTAGAGAAAATGTTACAAGCCTGCACAAACTGGGCCTGTTTATATTCAGGGTCATGCAATACCTGTCTCGCTGATAGTCACTACCGCTAGGAAGTGTGCTGGAGTTCCACGATCTAACACTGAGGCGCCTCCAGACAAAGGACGCAAAAAGCTTTATGCGTTAGGCAAAAGGGTCACAGCTTCAGTTGCATTGCCAATACCAATTCTCTGTTGGCATGCTACAGCGATGTCCAGTGGGGTTTGCTCCAAAATAACTTAACTTGACGGACGTCCCTGAGCCAACCAAGTCTCAACTACTGAACGTCATTAATGAGGGTAGACATCTTACCCATAATATTTTGAAAAATACTCTGGACTCTGCCGAAACAGCAGGCCAAGTCCTTGCACAGGGTACAATATTAACAAGGCTTTCTTGGCTGCACAATTGTGGTTTCAAATTGAGGAATCAGTCTTGTTTTGGCAAGGCTCTGGATGTGGCTTTAGAGATGGCAAAGAAGGAACACGACACACTTAAGACCCTAAGCCAAATTTCTAACAAGCTGTATGTCCAACGCAGAGTTTTCAACACCTGCCGTTCCTTTAGTTCTCAAGCCTACTTCAGACCCACACATACAGGGTTCTGTTCAAGTTCCTCTTCTTGGTACACACTATAGGGTACACAATTTAGTTACCAGGCCTCACAACACCAAGGTTTCAGGCAAGGCAAGGGTAGAGGTAAGAGTGCAGCCTTTAGAGGCTCCCCTACCCCTGCCAGTAAATTACTTTCTCATCAAGGTTCCCTTCCATGTATTTCCAGGAGGTCGGATTTCATAATTCACCCACACATGGGAGTAAATAACCCCAGACCAATGGGTGATGACTGTCGCTGATACTCAATATAATTTCTGTTAAAACCTCGTAACCATCCGCTGACAAAAAGGATGTCGCAAGAACATTAGCTCATCCTGCAAGCGGATGTGGAGACATTACTTCAGAAAGGACCCACAGACCCCTTTCTACAGGTAAACCAGGGTATTTATTCAGTGTACTTCCTTGGATTTAAGGATGCACTCTGTATTAGATCTGCGCCCTGAAACAAGTATGTTAAGCCACAAAAATGGAGGATGACTACACTGCAGAAGGTAATCCATCTTCTCAAACAGGGGGATTACATGGCAACATTGGACACACAAGATGCATCCTTTCATATTTCAATGTTGCCAGCGCACAGTAGGTTCCTAAGGTTCACTCATCGGTTCAAAGTACTTCCATTCAGCATAGCCTCAGCGCCAAAAGTGTTTACCAAGGTTCTATCAGTGGTGGCGGCTGTGAGAAACCTGAGGGTATTCTCCCAAGGAGACCCTGGGAATCTCTTATTCAGTTGGCCAGGAAAGAACTGTCCCTCTCAGATCCCAATCTGAGGGGTAGACGAACAAGGGTGGATCTCCTGGGTAGGGAACCCAGGGTTATGCTCGGTGGGGGGGGGGGGACCCTAGGTGAGACATTGTATTATACCGGGGAAGAAGGAAAGGGCAACAAGATCCCTAAGCCCTTTGTAGGTTGCACTACATCTGTCTCCTTTCTTCCCATTGCCCAGATCCAACTACGTCTCCATATATAACAAATCCCCTAGGATCCCAAACCTTGTTACATCCAGAAACAATCTCTCCCAAAATTCCTTTTTTCCTGTGTCTTACCCGAATATTTCCAGAGACTGGTGAGAGGCGTCTGAGCCCGGAAGAGGGGGGATCCAGGGGTGAAGAATCGTCACCCAGGAGCAGTCAGACTTTTGTATATGGTTTTTGAAAATTTGAGGCCCTTGGAAGCAAGAGATCTAACCGCCGAAGGGCCTGTCATCGCTAGGAACATTTTGTGGGTCTTACCCCGGAAGAGGGGCATCCAGGGGTCAAAAGTAATCACCCAACGTCCATAGGAAAAGGAACTTTTTATTTGTTACTTTTGAATACATCCGGTATGCAGTAGGCAGAGACTTTTAAGAGAAAAGAGACTTGACCACCGACGGTCCTGATACTTGAGAACGGAACAGTTGTCTTGTGCTGGGAAAGCTCGAGTGTGTGCTGTGCTCAGGAGTCCCACCTTGTCCCGTTCTCAAAACTTGGTGATGGGAGACCCCCGGCTACCACATCCTGACTTATTATTTGTGAACACTTCTTTCTTTCTTGTGAACCCTTTCCTACACTTTTTAGTTAGGACTGTCAATATTTTTTTTTTTTTTTTTTAGTGTAGGCCCTTTTATTTGACACAACGCCACTAGGACTGCCTTATTTTTCATTTCATGGTCGTAGCTTGCTCCCATTTTAGCATTAGGTTTAGATCAGGCGTTTTTCCAACTTCCATATCCAGTTTAATAAAAACTCTTGAACTGTGATCACTTGTGTCTGTCTTTGTTGCCACCATGAGTTCCTTACACGGCCCACCTTCGCAGAACGTCCATTCCAGTGTATCCTTGTCTAGACTGGCTAATTACAGAAGTCACTCCCCAAGCTTGTCTCCAGAGTAACCAAGATACAATCAACCTACTTTTCCCATTAGGCTTTTCAATCAACATGACAGTCAAGTCTTGTTCGCAGCCAAGTAAAGCAATTCCTTGGAGCATTAATTCAGACAAAGGACGGTCTAGTCTCCACCTCCAAGATGGTCCAAAATATGCTTTTCCAAATTCCACAATACATAGCCAAATGTCAGATAATCGTGCGCAAGGTAATGCGCCTGCTCGGAAGGATGGCTTCCTGCATCTACCTAGTTCCTTGCGCCTGATGCAAGAGTGGCTTGCACGACAATGGTCTCAGGCAAGTGGTCAGTGGGACGTTCTAGTGGTTGTCTTGCAGTCTCTAGTTCTGTCTCTGTGGTGGTGGTCAAGGGAAAACCTTCTGAAAGGGAAATCATTCACCACACCGGCGATAGAGGCCACTCTTGCCACAAATGCTGCCCTGTCAAGGTGGGGAGCACATTATCTCCATAATCCAGCACACAGCGTGTGGACTCGAACACTAGCAAGCAAGCACATCAACCTGTTAGACCTTCTAGCAGTGTTCAAAGCCTTTCAGGTCCTGCTACAAGGGAAGGCAAGAAAAGTGAATAGTAGGAGGAAGGAGAATTTAGAAGAGAAGGGGAAGATAAAGAAAACAAAAGGAAGGGTACTAGAGGGAGGGGGAGAGAGACGGGTGAGAGGGGGAAGGATGTCAGGGAGGGGAATGAAGGAGTGATTTTAATGAGGAGCGGAAGGAGGAATAGGTGAGGGAGGAGCATATAGAAAAAGATAGGGAGTCCCAGTGTAGGGGGTCAAGGAGCTCAAAAGAGCAGAAACGAGAGGGGGCACAAGAGGGTTGTGGGACCGAGAGTAAGAAGAGGTCAGCAGAACGAAGAGAGCGAGAGGGGGTGTAGAATGAGAAAAGAGAGGAGAGGTAAGGAGGAGGAAGGTCATGAAGAGATTTAAAGACAAGACAAAGGAAGTTAAATTTAAGCTGGGCGTGGAAAGGAAGCCAACCTAAGTGAGAAAGGGAGTTATAAATGGAGTCCTGAGGGGAGAGAAGACAGAGGGTACGGATGTCAGAGTGGTAAAGGGATTTGAGAGGCCCAAGATGGGAAGCGGAGAGACCTAAGAAGAGAGAAGAACAATAGAAGAGGCGAGAAAAAATGAGGGAGGATATTAAAAGTTTAGTAGCATGAAAGGTGAAAGAGGGACAGATTTTACAGATGTTAGAGATGGTAGCGACATGCCTGAGAGGTGAGGGAGATATGATGAGTAAAGGAGTGGGAAGAGTCAAAGTAAATGCCAAGATTACGAGCATGGTTGGAAATAGGGTGATTAGAAGGAAGAAATAGAAGCAGAATGCGCAATGCCGAGGCTTCGCCTCTAGGTATTCAGACAAAATCCAAGGGAAAGGCCCTCAGCATGAATTGGTCAGAGAGATTTGCTTACGCCACCCCCGCCTCTGACTCCTCTCCTCAACAGGCTAGTGCACAAGATGCACCAGGAACAAGTCAAACCTATCCTAAGAGATCCAATGTGGGCACGGAAGACATGTTTCTTACATCTAATGAAACTGTCTTTGTCCTCCAGTCAAACTTCCATGCCCATTCAGCATGCTGTCCCAGAATCGGGGATCAAAACTGCACCCATGTCCCCCAACACTAAACTTGGCAGCTTGGCTCCTGAATTCATAGAGTTTGGGCATTTAAAACTGCCTCAAAGATGTATGGATAGTCTCAGAGGCACGCATGCCTAATACCAGACACTGCTATTTCAATAAATGGAAATGCGTTGTCATTTGGTGTAAATCATGCAGCATCAATCCTATTAACTGTACACCATCTCACATTGTTCTATACTTACTTTACCTTTTGGATTCAGGGCTAGTCTTAATTCACTGAGTGTGCATCTAGCTGCTCGCTCTGCTTACACCACCTCTCAAGTAGAAAGTTTCTTGGTGGAAAGTCCCTGTCATTAAGCTCTTTATGGAAGGTGTCAAAAGATTACACCCTACAATTTCAAATCTAACTCCCGGGTGGGACTTGAATGTAGTCCTTATTAAGCATATGGGCCCTCCTTTTGAACCAATGGATAAAGCCAGTCTTGCGTGTCTCACGTATAAGACTGCCTTTCTCATGGCCATTACATCTATTGGAATGGTGAGTGAACTGCAGGTGCTCTCAATTCAATAACCATTTCTCAGCATTCACAAGGACAAAGCGGTTTTGCGCACACATCCACGCTTCTCTCCTAAATTCATCTCCAAGTTCCATGTCAATCAGTCTATAGAACTTCTGGCTTTCTTCCAAAACCCTGCAAATTCAACATAGTTTAGCTTCCATACATTAAATGTTAGACGAGCTGTAATGTATTAAATAATTGAAGCTAAACCACTACGGAAATAGACCAGTTCTTTGTTTCCATCGCCACTGGAAGAGAAGGGGATCCTGTCTCAAAGTTGGCTCTTTCAAAGAAATCTTTACATTTTATGCCCAGAGCACAGACTATTCGAGGCACATATGCTACTTTAACTTTCATTGCAAATGTACATTTAGGTCCCATTTGCAAAGCAGCTACCTGGAGTTTTATTCACACTTTTACACAGCATTACTGCTTAGATATTTGTATGTTATTTATTTATTGGTTATTTGCAATGCGCACTGTACAGAGAAATTGTGTTCAAGGCGGGTGTGGGGGAGGGATAATAATGAGGGAAAAACAGACAAAAACACAAACGTTCTTCGAAGGTCTTGATACATTCAGAACATCCAAGTGCTAACACGAGAGTTGAGGAAAAAAACGGGGGGAGAACGGGACGTGCAGGAAGGGATGGAAAAATAACAAAAAGCGTTCCTACGGTGATTTGGATGGAAGGACTTGAACAAGAAAGGGGGTGAGAGGGAGGGAGGGAGGGAAGTGCAGGGGGGGGAAGAGGAGAGAGGTATAATACATGCAAAACAAGTTAATTAAGTGGAAGTATTTGGTAGGTCAAGTGCAAAATTGAAAAGCCACTCCATATGATGAAGTGGGAGCCGGGGGGGGGGGTCTACATCACAATGCAGGTAAATGGTAGAAGTCGCGGTTGCAGGTAGGTAAATGCAGAACACATCATGGTTTCAAAAGTCAATCAGTGGTTGCTGGTGGGTGGGTGCAAAAATACAGCAAGGGCTGAAGAAGTCAATCCAGGGGAGCAGGTAGACAAGAACGAAAAAAACACAGCACAAGGAAGAAGACATCAATCTGGAGGGAGCAGGAGGATAAGAAGAAGAAAGAGCCCAGGTTGCGAATGATAAACTAGCATGCAGGAATGCAAAAAGACAAAGCACAAGATGCAACAGGTCAGAGAAGTGAGTGTAGCTAAATTTAAAGTGGAAAACATTCTAAGAGTGATTCACAGGTGGGTCAAGCAGTGTTAGCATCTTTTTGTTGCTGTACCTTCGGACATCCACCACCATTTCCTGGTACTACTCGCTGGTCTATGTACAGCATGTAATTCTAAGCAGATCCACAAACATCAGAAGGCATACATTACTTATCGTAATCTTATTTCTGATGCTTGTATCTGCTTAAATTCACCTGCACTCCCCACCCCCTTCCGCTCCTCTTGGAGTTAAAGGTACTGTGAGGAACCTGGAATGAGACCACGGACACAAAGGACTGGTGATTGAAATAAACTTTTATTAGATAATAAGGGGGTTGGAAAAGGCTTAACTGTCCCTCATTTAAGATGTATTTCCCTACCTCAATCAAAAACTAAGGGACTGTCCTGTGTCAAGATGTTCAAAGCAGAAAAATGTCCTGTGCCTGAACTCCTATCCCAGTCCTATCATTCTAAAATTAACTTTAAGGTGTTATGAGTATTGTCTTTGGCTTGAAAAGTGCTCAAATGTTAAGTTCAACAAAAAAGGTGTAAATCCAACAAAGGTTCCAAATGGATAATGTTCACTGTCCAGGTTTCTCTCCACCAAAACAAAAGTTCAAAGTACCAAGTTCTTTGTAGCCCAAGACAATAACCCCCTCCCCTTGGTGTTGCAAATCACTCTAAGGGAAATTGCTCCCTTCCCCAGGTCTTTTCCACATTTGGTTCAATTCAAAATCCTAAGGTCATGAATCTTCCTAGGGATTTTTGGACTTGCAAAACACCTAGCATACTCTCCTGCCAGGTTCTCATGTATTTCCTTGATAATAATTTTGGTGAGGGTATCAGACTCTCAAAACACTTGATATACTCTCCGGCTAGGCTCTCTCCTATGTTCATTCAATTTCAAGGTCTGAGGGCATATGCCTTTCTCCAAGTTCCTCTTATCACTGGTGTATTTGTATCCCCCTCCCAACCCCCCCAACTACAGGGTCTATGGAACTCAGTGATGTAGGCCATAGAGATTTTGCCTCCTCTTCCAGTTAGGGTCCAGGATTGCCTTTTTCAACTCCCATCCTGGGCCCGACTTTCCACTGTGGGCTCACTGGCTTTAGGACGGCTCTGTTGACTTCTTCGAACCCGCTCAGGTCCTTCTCTGCTACCGCGCTCTCTCTCCAGCTCGGGCGGTGCATTATTGTGCTTGGTTGCAATCTACGTGTAACTCCGAGTTCCCTTGCCAGTGCAAATCTTTGCCTCACGTCCCGCTTCAGCATCTCGCTTGTCTCATCTCTGCCTCCCCCTTACTCTGTGCCACTTCTCTGCCTCACTCATTGCCTGCTGGATTCTCTCGTGTCTCCTCACTCGCGTTGCATGTCCACCTGACAGCTTGGCTTCCCCGGCAGTCAATAGCCAGTCTGATCTCCTTGCATTTCTCCACGGCTCCATCTTTCAATTCCCACGTTACTAAAGAGAGCCGTTGGAGTGAATCGGATTTCTCCAACAGCTATACCGCTCATTCGGTCTAGTTGAGCAATCTTCATTCCTCGCGTCAGTCTTTGTTACTTATGTAACTATGTGAAGTTTAAATGTTCTATGACTAAGTGTTGGGGAAAATTGAGGGTTATTGCCACAATATGTCACGAGGGCCTGATGTACTGAAGGGCTGTCTCTAAACGGCAATGGAGGATACCAGGTCTCACCCAATGATGTCGCTCCAACCCCTGCGGGCTGCCTCCCCCATGTCAGCCACCCACAGAGTCAGGATCAGGTTGCAGTTGCCATCCCCTGGCCACATGAGAGGCTACCTCCGGGAAAGGAGTGATGACATCAGATTCATCACAGTACATAGACGTCTTACACCTTTATCTTCTGTACTCGAGCATCACTTCATGCTCCCTCTTGTCATAAACAAAACAATCGTAGGGACATCGACGTGTGAAGGATCATGGGTACAATACACGTCACACAGGGATAGTATTGCAAGCGCGTCTTTCCCGTCATGTTTTACACCATTTTATGGTCCATGCATACTAAGCAGACTGAGGTCCTGCTGTCCCTGAGTGGAACTTAACTCTGACAAGGTTTACATGCTTTGAGACTACTACGGTGATGAGCTAATGCAGTTAAAAAAATCCTACTCCTACCAATGGCCCAACCTCCTATCCGGCATTGGGCAGGTAGAGGTGCTGAACGGAGGCATGTTGCGCACCAGGTTGGTAAAAAAAAGTTTCTGAGGAAAATTGCCGCTGGAGATCTTATGTGAGGAATCCATGAGCCAGAACATCATCAGAAATAACAACACTGAGAGTTAAGTAATTGGTTCTTTACAGCAGCATGATGGACCTGTTTTGCGTGTCTACTCAAGTTGCTCTGGATCTTTCAGGGTGTGCCCAGAGGGACAACATGAAGACAGTGGAACCCTTTTGACAAGGTTCAGAGTGAGCAGGAATTGGTCCTTGGCAGAGACCAAGTCACTTATCAACCTGCTTGAAATACGGGCAATCTACCTTGTACTGAGATTTCTTCCATAAACCCATGCGGAAAGTGTTCTGATCCTGAGAGGCAATAGAGTAGTAGAGTTGTAGCCCAACTGGGCCTGGGAGAGCAACATTTTACTGTTGACAGTCCATCTGGCCTCGAAGGAGAATGTAGTGGTGCATACTCTGAGATGACAGGGAGGCATAGTCTCCTACAGGCGGAAGTTGTGCCAGCCAGTTAGTATGGAGATCTTCAACCCTTGGGGAACCCCTCAAGTGGATCTGTTTGAAGTGCAAGCAGTCCTGCTGCAGGGAATTTCCCCCTGAGGGCACTGTAGAATGGGTTATGTTTTTTATAACACACTTAATACCGAAGAGGTTTCTAATCGCGGACCGGGATTCGAGCCCGAGTTGCTCTGTATCTTCTTGCTTCCAAGAGAAGGCTTTGCTATTGAGCTATACTACCTGTGCTGAGGAGACTGGGACCTAGCGGAGATAGGAGACTGGGACTTCAATCTTCTCTATGTATTCCCAGCAAGTTCCCATGATCCTGCAGGTACTTAGGAGGTTGCAGGTATTCAGGATCGCAATGATCCCGATTGTCCTGGATGGGGCTTGGCTAATCTGGTATTCCAATCTCCTTGGCATGGCCATCTGTCCTCTTTGGCTCCCAAAGAGAGGGGTTCTTCTCTACCAGTCGGGAAAACAAGTCCAACACCGAATTCTCAGAACTCTCAACCTTTGTGCCTGTCTGTTGAGAGGCTGAGAGAAAGGGATTGGGACTTACTGAAAGAAGTCATGGTGTTTCTCCTCTCCAGACTGACACCAGCTACAAAGGTCATCTACAATTGCCAGTGGAAGAAATTCTGTGCTTGCTGCAAAGAGAAGGCTCTCGACCCTCTTTCTACAACCTTTTCCCTGTTGGTTTCTGCTTTCTCGTGCCAGACTACTGCGCCAATTTGAAGTCCCTAACGGCTACCTAGCTAGAATTCCTGTTTTTAAAAGGAAGTCAGAGCAAAGTTCCGGCCTTGGCATTTCCACTGTGTTAAGATAGATTTCTAGAATCTGGCCGGGTGGACAGATTTTCAGAGGCCATCCTGTTTATTGCCAACAGGGGAGCCCTCAGCAGTTAGCAAAAACCCAATCAATGTAGCAATAAAGGCTATTCTCACGAGAGTGAGAGTGGGGTTAGGGGCCCAGAACGAGTCCACACAGTGAAGCACGCAATAATTAAATTTACACACAAGTATAAAAATACAGTATTTATTCTAGGCCTTAAATGCACACACACAATGAAACAAGTGGATGATATCACCCAACACTCAATAATAAACATATGTCCAGTCACCGTAGGTTCTTAAAATGCATTCAGTTACTTAAATCAACAAAGGAGGGGAAGTAAAGTGATGCAGTAAAGATGGAGCAAAAACGAGAGGCGATGTCTGGAAGGTTTAGAATGAATCTTAACCACTGGCATTGCTCTGGGAAACCCTCCAGACCATCGTTCTTCGTCTGCCAAGCCATTACAGAAGGGTAAAGACCATATGCAAATCAGACTTGGCCCCACCCCAAAAGGGGCAGTCCAGCCTGACCTGCTAGATCATATCCCTTCTGCAAGAGACCACAAGCATCCCCAAACATGTTTTGGCCTTTTTGGGCCTCATCAGTGAAGAGTAGCTTGGATCTCTAGGCCCAGCAGGCACGGGACCCAGGTCTGGGCATACCCGTCCCATTCGGGGTGACAAAGCAAAAACAAAGAGGTGATGACTGGAAGGTTTAGAATGAATCTTATGCAAAACAGAAAGGTGATGGCTGGAAGGTTTTGAATTAATCATAACCACGGGCCAAGCTCTGGGCAACCCTCCAGACCATCGTTTTTCAGCCTGCCAAGCCATTACAGAAGGGGAAAAACCATATGCAAATCAGGCTTGGTCCTACCCCAAAAGGGGCAGTCCAGCCCGAACTGCTAGGTCACATCCCTTCTGCACGAGACCACAAGCATCCCCAGACATGTTTCAGCCTTGTTGGGCGTCATCAGTGAGGAGTAGCTTGGGTCTCTAGGCCCGGCAGACTCGGGACCCACGTCTGGGCATACCCGTCCCACTCGGGGTGACTTTTGCAAAACAGAAAGGTGATGGCTGGAAGGTTTTGAATTAATCATAACCACGGGCCAAGCTCTGGGCAACC
The DNA here is from genome assembly GCF_040938575.1 of Ambystoma mexicanum. Classification (NCBI taxonomy): domain Eukaryota; kingdom Metazoa; phylum Chordata; class Amphibia; order Caudata; family Ambystomatidae; genus Ambystoma; species Ambystoma mexicanum. The sequence goes on along the minus strand of NC_090936.1, from coordinate 491,588,204 downwards.
CTCCAGACCATCGTTTTTCAGCCTGCCAAGCCATTACAGAAGGGGAAAAACCATATGCAAATCAGGCTTGGTCCTACCCCAAAAGGGGCAGTCCAGCCCGAACTGCTAGGTCACATCCCTTCTGCACGAGACCACAAGCATCCCCAGACATGTTTCAGCCTTGTTGGGCGTCATCAGTGAGGAGTTCCCTTCTGTAATGGCTTGGCAGGCGAAGAACGGTGGTCTGGAGGGTTGCCCAGAGCATTGCCAGTGGTTAAGATTAAGTCTAAACCTTCCAGCCATCACCTCTTTGTTTTTGCTTAGAATGAATCTTAACCACTGGCAAAGATGGAACCAAGTCACAAGTGATATTCTCTAGCTTCAGCAGTCTAATCCTTAAAAAGAGAGGGGCCTTGTGCCCAAAAGTCACAATGCTTCTCGCCAGAATGCATCTGTAGTAGGTAAGTTACTTGTGTTGGTGATTGTTCAAAGAAGAGATGCAACAAAGTTACTTGGTAAGTAAAATGGGTTCTTATCTTTCAGGTTCTTATCTACTCTGGTGTGACAACCATGAAGCAGTGGAATGCAAGGATACCAAGAGACATGTTCTCATTGTTATCCTATAGAGGACAGGGGGAGACAAATGCTTTGTGTTTATTTACCCCCCTGACTCTGATTTTTCTCAGGTAACTAGATGGGTCGACTGGAGGGCGCTGGGGATTGGATTTCCCACTTTTGGTTTCAGTGAGAGGTGCCCAGGACGTGCAGGTGCAAAGATTCCTCCGGTTGGGTCCAGGAGCAGAGTGCAACATTTGGTGATGCAGAAATGCAAAATGCACCAATGCAGCCTCTTTAGGACACATCACAAGACTGGGTAAGGCAAGTTCCAGCGACAACCACCACACACAGACAATGGCAGATGTCCTTCCACTCAGTTACAAAAGTCCTTTCAGGAGAGGATCACGTGAGGCTGGGAGGGTGAAATTGGGCTGGAAGGCGACTTATAAGACAAGCTGGTGACCACTAAAGTTCTGGCTCCAAACACGGAACAGTGACGGTTCTAGCAAGGTAGCCCACCGGAGAGCTGGACAGTCGACTGGGTGGTCCAGGGACACTTCCAAAGGCTCAGGATGGCTGCAACCTTGAGAAGTCGTTGAGACTTGTTGATCTCACCAGTCCAGGAGTTGAAACACTGCACAGGCCTTCGCAGGTCAGCTAGTCCTGCAGTGCTTCCCCTGGCCAGACACAGAAAAGGATGCTATACCTCTTTAGGAGGAGTCTTCAAATCTTTAGTCAGCTGTTATTCTACAAGGGATTCTTGCCTTCAACGCTGATCAGAGGAAATGGGTGCAGGAGTTCTCAGAATCCAGCCTGAAAGACAGTCCAAGCCCACCAATGGTAAGGATCTGCACCATGTAAACATCCAGTAGTTGTCCAATCAAGGACAACTATTGGTTTCACTCATGCCCCATAGCTAGACTGTCTGGCTCCAGGAATGTGGAATGGGACTAGACAGTCCCCTCGTCCTGTGCCAAACGCACAACAGCATCACTAGTCGGTGAAAGCTGCAGCTTTCCTGGGTAAGTACCTGCCTTAATATGGGATTTCCTGGAAAGGCAGGAAGAAGGCCAAACAACAATATGGCCGAAGAACAAGCAAGAATCTTGTGGCGTTGCCATCTTAGGGCACTAGCCATGTTTAGTAGCCATATGCAGTAAACGCGAATGTGCACACCAGAAATAACACAAAAATGGTACAAATAGAATTGCTGCCACCAGGTTGTCTTTAGGCGCATATAAAAGTAACCAAAAATCACACAAGTATAAAAGGCTAGGGTGATAAAAAAAGTATCCCCTTTGCACTGCATTGTAAGGTGCTGTGCGCAAAGTTAAAAAGTAAGACAAAAAGGTAAACCTAGTTTCCCAACTCCATAGTCTGATGGACTAATTGGTTTCCCCGTAACAAAATGCGCAGATGGCAGGAGAAGTGATACTGAAGGCTTTAATTCTCCTAAAATAGTAAGAACAGGTTAAAAAACAAAGCTAAGAGATTGGGGGTCCATAGAAACTATGGAGGTAAAGTTCCTAACTAACTGATTCAGATTTGGAGGGGCCTAGTGAATGTTTCCCATGCGATCATTTATGGTCCCATCCATGGGATTTGAATTGAGAGCCCCCACATTCTTTCTAATTCAGGTTTTTCACCCTTGTCACAAGTTGTAACAATTAAATTGCATGCTGTTTATTTAAGGTGTCAGGATGTTTGGGGTTTGATACAGTGTTCGCTGCACAAGTAAACTGTAGGTTCTTCTTTCCCTGTTTAGTCCCCAAGCTGCTTTCACCTCCTACACAGCACTGTCTCTGTCTCCTAGGCCAGGGTATCTACCCTTTAATTCTCTTCCACCTATAAAGGTGCACAAGTACAAGTCTGACACAGACATGACATATTTTTTGGCAAAAACTTTTATTAAAAGTAAAAGAAAAGGAAATCCTATCGGACCCTATTTCTAAGAGGGGTTTCCCTGTCTCAACAAAAAGACTAAGGATTCTGTCAGGGTGCCCGAAAACTTAAAATGCCCATCGTCATGTGTCCTAACCTATTTCCGTCCCTTACATGCTAAATTAACTAAGGAGAAACTGTGTTGTCTTGATTTAGGAGGCTTCTCTCGTTCTGGATTCCAACTTAAATTTCCAATTCTTAATGTTCAATTCTTGTCAAGAAAACACAGTTCCTAAGTATCAGAGGGCCCTTCCCCTCTTCTTCCTCCACTTCACAAATGTCTTATCAAGTCTGTTCACTGTTGTGCTAGACTTGACTGTGTTTCTTCTTCTCTCCGCCGGAAGTTGTACTTTGCAAAAGAAACCACCAAAAAAGCAAAGTTCACAAGTGCAGCATTAAGCCTGGTTTACTATCCTGTCAGACTTGACTGTAGCTCTTACCGTCTTCTTTTCCCCAGAAGTTGTATTTCACAAAAAAAACTTCTTTAAACTGCAATGGGCCCTTGACCCTTCTGTACTGTACTTGCAGGATCTCCCTGTCTCCATGTGGGTCCCAGACCCTGAGGCACTGTACTTGTGGGCTTCCCCAGTTTCATATGGGTCTCAAACTCCTCTCTCAGGTTTGTTGCATGTCCTGTTCAGGACTGGTTCACTAACCTGCCAGGCACTGTTTCTCAGATGTTCACTTTGTAGATTTCCCCAAGTAGTAGTACGAAGAAGATGGGATTCTTCCCCTCTTTCTTATTTTTAGGGCCTCTGCCTATTCTTTCTCTTGTCAGACCCTCTGCCATTTCCTTTCATGCCTTCCCCTTGGTCAGAGCCTTCGTCTTCACTCTCTCTGTCTGTTCCTCATCAAAGGCCTTTGCTTCCTCTTCCCTTTTCTCGACTTGGGCAGTGGATAGGTCTCTCTTCACCTGAATGATGTCATCCTCTGCTTCAATGCCCTTCCCTTTCTGTATTTCTGGTCTCTGGCTTTTGGTCGCCTCCAGTCGCAAGATTTTACAATCAGCTTCTCTTTTCCAGGAGTTAAAATTCACCACTGCACTCCACGTCTTATAATCTCCCCAGCAATCGTCCCCTCATTTCTGGGTCTTGCGATCTGTTTTCACTCCCATGTTTTACAGCCATCCCTAGAGTCTTCCCTCTCTGGTTCTAACCTTCTGCCTGTTCTTTTCAGATCTTACTGTCTGCCCAGCAGTATTTCTTTCCTCTCCAGGTCTTGCAATCTGCCTTTCCAGTCCAGGTCTTACAGCCAGTCCAGCAATCATTCTCTCTGCTCCAGCAATCTTCTTTCTCTTAAACACTACAATTCAGCTTCTCTTTTCTACAAAACTCCCTCCCACTCTTGTCATGGAGTCTGGCCCTTAAATAGTGTTTGGCCTGATTAACTTCCCGCTGATTGGCAGGAGCGGTCACATGCTTGCCCTGCCTTCGCCCTCAGCATCCTTAATCACATACACACAGTTTGGGGACAAATTCAGTTTTTCCAAACACGGCCAACCTCTTCCAGGCCTTCTCCCCAACCTCATAACCGAGCATGGGAGGCCAGGTGGGACTGGTGAGATTTATCGATCACGCAGTTATAATGGGCATCCCGAGTCTGCAGCAACAGTCTCTGCATATCCGGTTAGTAGTCAGCGATGAATTTGGTTTCCAGACTATAGTCATTTCAAATTCCAAGGTAGTAAGTTCCTCGTTCCTATTCTTTTCCCTTGCCGCGAGGATTGAAATCACCTCCCCACGCAATAGTTTTGTAACCCTCCCACAATACTTGGGGGTCATCCACCGAGCAGTCTTTCAGCTCAAAATATTCTGCAGTCTTATCCGTATGTCCCTCTACGACCTCCGGGAAACCCAAATAGTGTGAATAAAGACGCCAATTGGCCTTGGTAGTTAAGTACAACCGACCATTACTGGATACAACAATAGCTGGAATTATCCGAAATGCATCTAGGGGGATATTTGTATGCCTTAGACATGAGTAAAACCAGTAGACGGCATAAGGAAGTAATCAATTTGGGATAGTGACCAGTGCATCCTAGAATGAAATGAGTAGCCTTGTTTCTGAGGGTAATATGTACGCCATACATCCACTAAACTCAAGGCTCTCACAAAGTCATGGAGTCTGGTCGGGGAACGAGTACTAGATGTCGAGAGAGTTTAGCGGTCTAAAGCTCGATGCGTTACATTATTGAAGTCCCCACCCACAAGTAAGCATTGTATTTAACCAGCAGCTCCTGCAGTTCTATGATATAATATGGCATTTATAACGTGCCTATGCACAAGTGTTTTAAGGCTCGTCAGCAAGTCGGTATGTAGCGGCGGCAGAGAATAAACATCAACCAATCCCACCAGTTCCCCCTGGAAAAAAAAAAAACACATTATATACCTGCCTCTGTTGTCGCAAACTGTAATAGGATCAGCACCCGCCAGTAGACCCTCTAGTGAAGCCGGCATGGAATCCCCCTCATAGTCCGATTTATGAAAGAATTTAGTCATTACCAGTAGGATGCGTCTCTTGAAGAAAAGCAATGGGGTGGGGGCTTGTGCTGATTAAGGAATTGCAGCACTATACCTCTTTTAACCTTATCACACAGGCCATTGACTTTCAACGACATGCAATACAAACATGTCTTACCCATTGTATTCATGAGGGATTCTCAACATGTGTACAGTACCCAGCAATAGGCACAAGGAGGCATATAGTAAGCCACATGATCAGAGTATAACCTAGGCACTGGTTGATAAACAAAACCCAGCAAATGCCCTCTCCCCATGCAACGCAGGAACCTGTTATATCTGTTGCCCAAACATTCAACCTGGTGTAAAGTTGAGGCAAGAGCAAGACAGCCAGAAACACTCTCCAGCTCGCAGCGGCTCCACCCTAATAAACTACCATTCCTGTGTAAAGTGAGGCCCAATTAGGATCTAGGAAGCCACAGAGGAAATGGGGGGGGGGGGGGGCGGCTAGAGGTAGGGGTGGGGTAGGCGTGGCCTGAGTCAGCCTTCCCACCACAACCCAGCGCCATCCAATACATTCACCCCCGAATTCACATAGATACCTGAAGTCCCACTTGGTTGAAAACACCCCCAGTCCTTGAAGTTTAGGACCTTGGTGACAATTACTCTGGGTGGAGCCCCCAGGGGCTGGTGCATAGCTGGAACCCAATGTGCCCTCTAAACCGAGAAGAAGTTGAACAGCCTGGTGGGTCATACCAACTCTTTAAACCAGGATTCCAAACAGAGTTCAGCAGAAGGTCCATCAGCTCTCTCACTATTCGGACGTTGCTGCGCTTCGAAATGCTGCTCAGCATCCGCCATTCTTTCTTCCAGAATCTTGGTGCGACGTAGGGATTCCACCAGCTGATTCTCGACCATAGAAAGAGTATCCTCTATGTTGGAAACACTGGTCTCCACCCCGCCCACCCAGGCAGATATTTTATAAAAATCCTGCCGAAGAAGACTCACATTGATGCAGAGGGTATCCACTTTTCCTTTCCATAGATTACCTCGAGTCAGCAAAAGCTTGCATTCCATCTTGCTTGGAGGGGAATCGTGAGTCGATGGGGCTATGGGAGGAGGGGCTCTGTATTTACATTGAGCCATACCTGAGGGTTCCCATGCGGTATCAGTAGTACAGCGGCGCTCGCCTCCATTTTGCTCTGGTAGCTAGATTTCCAAGGCTTGTCCTTGGTCATGATGGCAACAGGCGACCGGCTAAAGAGCAATGCAAACCAAAGGAAAATATGGCCCAGATTCTAGGAGAATTCAAGGAAAAGGTGAAAGGTTCCATACCAGTGGGCCTTCCAATGCAGGTAGATTAGGGCCACGAGACCATACGCCATGCCGCAGCAATAATGGTCCCCTGTCAACTAGTAACTCTAGTTGGCGGCCTCTCAATATAGTGCAGACCCAATGTACTCCAGAAGTGGAGCAGCCACAGATATAAGATCACGTAAAGCGTTCAATCCCCCACACTGGTTAGCAGGCTGGGAGGTTGTCAGAGGAGGGTGAGGTGGGCCGGTCAGCATCACACACACACACCCATGGAGCTGGTCGGCATCCCGCCACCATCCTGCAGTGTTTGCAATTGTATGGCAATCTCTCCTCTGTCCCAGAGCACCACTGTGCCTCACCTTCCACCCCAAGCCAGTCCAGAGCACTGGGTGTCGAGGGGCCACAGTAAGGGTCCAACCAGAACATGACCCACAGCCCCCCAAGGACCGGCAGCCTCACTGTCCCCGGCACAGGAATTGCACCCAACCCAGCTTCCTGCCAGCAATGCCTCACATGTAACACCAGTGTTCATCGGTGCGCAGTCCAGGGCTGCTGTCAAATCAACGGCCGAGTGCCAGAAGCCCCGTCAATTAAGCAGACCACCTGCAGGAGATCTTATCCATTTTGCGTCAAGATTGCGGGGCAAGATGTTTATACTTCAGGATTAAAGTTCGATCGCTGCAGAGCTGACATAAAGGCAGCTACACTCTAGCACGCGCCCTCAACCTACAACTTTACTTAACACATTTCATTCCTGTGGTAGAATCTTTAAATTAATTGTAAGCATTTGTGACGTGCTGATATGGGGACATGGTACTGCTCCTAAAGGAGTTCAGGGTTCTCCACTAATGCATCCTCTTTGAGTGTAGTTTAATTGACTGGCCCAAGTTGAATGGAATTTATTCCTGTAGCTACTGTCGAAGAGACAGTTTTTTTGATAAATGATCGAAAATCTTTTTCATACTGTTAAAAATTGTATGCAAGGTTTCCCTTTTTTGACTTGGGGTGTCAAGAGTTTTGTGAAAGTGTGTGCAAAGAGTGATGTGTGCTAAGAGTGTCACAGGGATTTTGGTGAGTAATATTTAATTTCTCTTTTTACCATTCGTCTACACGTCCGTTAATTCATGCCTGAGCATTAGTCTAGAGTGCAGTTTGTGATTGTTTGGTTTGAATCTGCCTCATGACGCAAATGTGGCTCATGTTTTCGTCAATAGAGAATTACTCGGCCTCTGTTCATTTACTTTAGATTTTGTGAAGCTTTATATTTGAATCAATAATGTTGTGGACATTTATTATGTTCCATTTGTATTCTAAACAATGTTACCCATATTAACAGTGGGATTTAAAAAAAAGAAAAATGATAATTTCTCTCCTTCCTCTCCCCAGATTCTGGATGATGATGCTGCTCAAGAGCTGATGCCTGTGGTGGCAGGAGCTGTTTTCACACTCACTGCTTATCTCAGCCAAACTGTGCGCACCGAGCAGAAGCAGCCTGTGGTGGCACTTGGACATTCGCAGTATATATCGATGTTGGATGGTTCTTTCACTGCACCACGCAGTTCTGAGAAGATTTCTGTTGGATTTTCCTCCATTGGCGACTCATCTTTGCACATCATTCTTCGGAAATTGCTTGAGTTCATCTTGAAAACAGGTACATTTATTGAACTGGTTCCGATCTAACTCAGTCCTCTCGCATGTTGGCAACTACACTTGATAGATCACACACAAGTCCATTGGTTCAGAGGGCACTCCATTGGTTCATTGGGTACTATGCTTTTCTTACTGTGCATCGTCTAAGGAATCCTCCAAACCTATTTTCATATGCTGTTCTTAACTACGTAAGCAAACAGACCATTTTTAAACATTCCATGGTTCACCTAGTAGTAGCTGTCATTGAGTGATTAAGGCTAGCTACTAAGACGAATGAGGGATAGACCAGAATAAAATTTAAGACAGTATCACTTTGAATAATATGAAAATGAACTTTGTAGCTTGTGTGACGGGGTGAATGCCACAAATAACCACTCCGACTCGAATAGCAAGTCCAAGGGTGTTTATTCCAGGATTTACAGACCAGTTGGATGCTGAATTTGGATGTTCTCTGGGGTACTCGAGGCTTGGGATTTTTGGCGCTAGGGCTGTCCTCCTCTGGCTTAACTTCCCTTGCCGTTCCTCCTCCCTAGCCCAGGCGTCCTTATCAGGGATGTTGGTATAATGGAGCGCCAAAAGACTCCAGATCAAGCAGAAAAGAAAGGCTGGGAAATCCTGCGCCCGATAACGGAAATAGTCAAGGTAAATGGCAAAGTTCTGCTTTATTAACAGTCCTTATAAAGCAGGGACAGCAACGAGCACACAAGTCTCCAGAGCTCTCTGGCTATCCAATGCAAAACATCAGGTTTCAACCACAAAATAGATCATAAACAATGTCGCATCACAACCTTGGTTGCAAAAACCTACTGGTGGAGGGATTGGTTAGGGGGAATTTTCTATATATTGTGATGAATCCTACAATTCATCACCAAGTCCCAGCCTAAAGTCTCCTCCCATGTGGCCAGGGGGGAAGGCAGCCACTACCTGATCCTAACCTTGGGGGTGGTATCGCGGGGGGGGGGGAGGGAGTTCTATGTCATTTCATTGCAGGATGTTTTTTCCAGGGTTTTTTACTGCAGATTGCTTTACGAAAAAACTCATTGAATATTTTTATTTTTATTTTTGGGGGTGTTCCCTCCCAACCCCCCATATCATTTAATTTTTTATATATTCCCGAACACCCACACCCAATTTATATATTATTGTAAACCCCTTCCCCCCCGCCCCCCAAAAAAAGTTGTTTTGCAGCAAAAAATATGCAGTAAAAAAAACCCTGCGGAAAAAAAATCCCGCTGTGAAAGGACGTTGTACTATCAGGGGGAAGGATCACATGGGAGGAGATAACAGGGGGAAGGTGGGACTCAGGAGAAACGCAGTATTCATCTTCTGAGGATGACGATGAAATTATTCCTAGATACATAATGGCATGCTAGCGGTGTAAGAGTTCCTCCCATATAAATACTCAAAGAACCTGTCCTGAGAAGGCTTCTAAAAAGAATAAGATTGGTGCCTCAAGGGTTCAGAAATTAAAAATGAGAACCTTGAATTGTCCTAATTCTGTTTTAATTAGAAGTCCTCAATCTAATGTGGAATTACAAACTGTTTACACAACCTCCTCTTACTCTAAAAACTCTGTTCATAAAGCAGTCTGAATTAACTGAAAGTAACATAGAACAAACTGTCACACAATCCTCTATGGACTTCAGTTCCCATAATGCTAGAAGTACTAGGATGAGGAAGAATGATTTGGAGGCAATGAGGACTCAGAATGTTGAATTTTCATAGGTGCAGTCTAGTTGCTGCCGACCAAGGCACTGGAGTGGGATATTTAAATCCCAAAATGAGGGACAGCTGTGGAAATAAGGTGAAGCAGAGGAAGAAGGCCAAAGCGTTACTGAAGGTTGTACAGGAAGCATAGCTGAGGGAGCCTAAGCTATTCGAGGAGCAGGAGCAGCCATGGCGAGAAGCACGCCAGTAGAAGTCACCACGAAGTGTGAAAACAAACTGAATTGCAGATTATGTGCAGCGGGAAGCAGCATGCTAAGGCGAAGCCCACCTGGAGAGGAGACTTGCTCCCAGCGCAGCATACAGCAGGTCGGTGAAGCCGCGGATGATCAACAAAGCTGTCGACGCTCCAGCATACCAAAATGCAGCTTATCGGAGGTTCGCAGAAGCGAGAGAGAGCTGGCTGAATGTGAAGTCTGACGGTGAGAAGGAGCTGCTGCAGAGAACCAGTGAGTTGTTTGAATGTGAATGCTGCCCCCTGGGACGCTACATAGCAGAAAGTTGTTACACAGTAACCATTTTGAATATTGAACAATTAATGAATCAAAGCAGAAACCTTTTTATGAGTATTGAATACATAAAGAAATCGAGCAACAGTGGCAAAGCGAAAGTTCCATAATAAGAGACTAACAGTGGGGGATGTTAGATTTCAATAGAACTACCAGTGTGGAAAGCCTCTAACCAGTATTACCAACAGCCAAGAGGCTATGAGGAAAACATACTTAGTCTACCACTGGGCTAAGCTCATAACCAGCATTACCACCAGCCAAGAAGTTGTGAGAGAACCTTAATGAAGCAACCAAGGCATAAATCCCCTTTTAAGAGAGATACTTATGGGACAGCTTGGATCTCATATTGTCAACAGTAAAGAGACTGTGAAACCATACAGAGCCGACAAGGGCGCAACTCTTCTTTTTTGGGATGTCAACTGTAGGAAGCTTGTAACCCAAACTGCTATCAGTCGAGAGTCTGTTTAGAAGCTATTGAAAGACACTTTGAGAATATTTCTTCTATATTTTGTTCTCAGTTTGGGGAAATATGGAATACAAGTTGTCAAGAGACTATAAGAAAAGGCAGTTATTAGGCAAACCTCCTTCCAAGAGAGATTAGCGTGGAGAATTCTGGGATCAATATTGCCATCAAGTTTGAAAGTAGTTGTAGAAGTTTTCATCCTGGCAGGCAAGTATACCAAGGAAGGTCTTGTAGTGGTTGGTCTTGGCAGGAGAATGGACCAGGAAAGAAGATGGTTTGATAAAATAATTTGTGCCAAAAAGGTGTGTTGAAATAACCTTTCTCGAATCGGGAAAACCCATTTTCTTATCATTTGTTTGACAAACAGTGGCATCCCTTAGACAAGTTTATTTTCTATCCTGATTAAAGTGTTTTATTTCAAAAAGAGCTATTAAGAAAGATTGAAGTGCTATCTTGACAAGAAGTAGTCTCTTTAAAAAAGAAGGTACATGATAACAGAACAGTTACATTGTTTTGAACTAGTGTTTGTGGAAAAAAAAGACAATTCTCTTTTCAAGAGAGAAATTGTGTAAAACATTGAGTTGTTTTGAATTATCATCCAAACATTTTAGAAGATACATTTGTTGTATCCTGGAGTAAGACACAGTGGTTGAAAAATACTTTTTCCGTTACCTTGAATAGAACTTTGTTGAATCAAAAGTAGACCCACTGTATTCTTGAATTGATCCAGGGGAAGGGGAAGGGAGTTCAACCCTGGTTGTAAGGAGTATTTTCAAGAACTTTTTAAGTTTTAATTAAGAAATTGTTTTGTTGAATTAAATTAGCCATACTTTCCTTGTATAATTTTGTTGTGTGTATTAGTGTGAGGGTCAGAGCTGTTTTGGACACTGTCATTTTTCTTTAGTTTTTGTTTGCTAGGCAGCGACCTCCCTTTTAGGATAGGGAAAGAGGCGTTTATCAAACCCTTTTTGTTTGAATAAATGGCAAACCTTGACAAAAAGTTACCTTTGTGTCCGTCTCTCATTTCTGACCCCTCACAATATGTAATGTTAAGGGGTTTGTTTTCTCATTGTACATAGCAATCTGATGGCTTCACCTAAGGCCATCCCTAATTGATAAAGGTAAAAAAAACATTGCGGTACCGTTATTAGCATCTTCCCCCTTCCCATTGAGCCCTATAGGGGCTGGACCTCAAGGATGCATACCTGCATTTACCCATATATCGGCCACATCAGATGTTTCTGCGGTTCATGATTATGTTGGAACACTACCAGCACAAAGTGCTGCCCTTCAGCCTGAACTCGGCCCTCGTATCTTCACAAATTTGATGAATGCAGTGGCGAGCCTTCTTCTCTTGGAGGGTCATCACCTGTACCCTTCTCTGGATGACTGGTTTGTGAGGGCTGGGCTCCCCGAAGTGGTGGTGCACCCCTGCCAGAGATTGGCAGATACCATTCATCAGCTGTAGTTTTTCCCTCAACCGGAAGAAATCGGTTATGCCCATCTCAAGATGCAGTGCCTCATTACGGCCATGGCGCTCCCGTAATGAAGGGTGCTGGTACGGGACCAGTAGCCTTCATTAAGTGACACCCTATTAAGAGGTTCCCTTGCGGGACCCGGTAAGCGTCCTTAGCGGTTCCCGCGAGGGGACCAGGGAGCTAATAACGGGCGCCTATGGGGCCTGGAATGGGAATGGGCATGGGTTTTTCCAATGAGGGCTTACCGGGTCCTCCATGGTTGGAATAGCCCGGTAAATCCTCATTGAAGGAACCCGGTACTGGAACCCGGTATGGAGGCAGCCATGCCCTTTTTAAGGGCATGGCTGCCGCCATACGCATAATGAGGCCCCTAGTCTTCCTTGGGGTGTGTTGGAACACTACCATTCATTGGGTGTTCCGCACGCCCGAGAGGCTGATGTCCCTCCGCAAGGTGGCGGGGCACTTTCTGACCAACACGACCACCTCGGCATGGTGGTTCCAGGACATTCTGGGCCTGTTGGCCTCCTGCGTGCTGACTGTACAGCACTCTGGTCTCAAGATGAGGTACCTCCAGCTCCACCTTGTGGCCAATTAGGATCAGGAAACAGTGTCTCAGTCAGACAAGATCCCAATTCCACCGCTCCTTTTGCCCGTTCTAAGCTGGTGGCTGATTAATGGCAGTGTTTCAGTAGGAGCCCTCTTCACTCGACCGAGCCTTCCCTGGTGGTGACGACTGACTCCTCTCTTTCGGGCTCGAGGGTTACTGTGGAGGGCTATGCGATTCATGGAGCATGGTCCAAGACGGAAGCCCTCCTACATATCAATCTTCTCTAGCTCCGGGCAGTGGGCCTGGCCCTCAAGGCTTTTTTGCCTCTAATCTGGGATAAGTCTGTGCTGGTCAGGCTGGAAGATTCTAATACAATGTTTTACCTGAACGTGCAGGGTGCCCCCCCCCCCCCCATGCATGGAGGCCGTTTTGATCTGGGGATGGGCCCTTATGGAGAGAATTTGGATTTCGGCAGTCCGCCTGCCAGGGGACAGCAATGTAGAAGCGGACCAGCTGAGTCGCTTGATGTTCAAAACCTACGAGTGGGAATTGTACAGCGACTCCTTGTTGCCCCTGTTCCAGCGTTGGGGATTCGTGGACCTGGATTTGGTCACATTGTTATTGAGAATTCTCTGTATAGGCTAATGTCCCAAACCTAGTGAGTCCCCCAGCAGCTTTGCTGGATTTTTGGGGTTTATTTTTTTCTCCTGCTAAGAGTGAGGCTCTTTTTCTCCCACTCTCAGGCATGATTTGAGAATGTCCTTTGACTTTGTAATGTGTTTTATGGGCTATGGGGTCTTTTATTCCATAGGGCTTCATGTGTTTTTGGGATGTGCGTTACACAGCACCCTCAGTGCAGTAACACAGGGGTGTTATAGGAACCACCAAACATAGACTCCATACCCTGGGACTGACTACTGTCTCCCAGGGCATGTAAAGTCACCATTGACTTTACTAGTCTTAAATTGTGAACAGAACCAGTACAAACCATCATATTGTGGAAGTACTGGTAGGGGTAGATTGTCCCTGGGTCTGTTTTTCGAGGAGGCACTGTGCAGTCCCCCCTCGTCGAGTTTCTGGCTGGTGGCAGTGGTTACCACGCGAAATATTCCACCAGAATATTTCCTATGGGATTTTCCCCATTCATTTTAAACGCACCACTTTTTTGGTGCAATGTTAAAGATACCGCCGGGTTATTTATTTAATATTTATTCCCCGGTTGGGTCTTTTTGCCAGGACTCGGTTTTAAAATGGCGTTTGTGTTTTCACCTCTAACTCCAACCCAAGTCGAGCCCTTTATTCCACCTGGATGATTGGCTCATTCATTCCTGCACCCCATCGTCGTTGTTGGAACATCTGTACTGCACATAGAGCCTATTGCACAGTTTGGGCTTCCCCCTGATTTCAAGAAGTCACATGTTTCAGTGTTCCAGTCCCTCTGCTTAATTGGAGCAGTCTTGGACATCCACCTTGGCCAGTCCTCCCCTCACGAATATCTGGTTATGGCCAATCCTTCAGATGGTGCATGTCTTCCAGGCCCAGAGACTGGTCCTGGCCTCTGCGCTTCTGCTTCTTTTGGGCTTCATGGCCTCCGGCGCCCTTGTGGCACCAGAGACCTGGTTTTGCATGAGGTTGCTTCAGTGGCTTCTTCATTGACGGTGGTCACAGTTCCAGGGCAACAAGCCATACTTTTAACAGGTCTCAGACAGGCTGTCTCATGATCTTATGTGTTGGACTCTGCAAAAGAACTTGTTTCGGCACCCCTGGCCTCAATTGACTGCAGTCACAGATGCTTCCCTAAATGGTTTGGGTACTCTTATGCTAGATCTTATGGTGAGCAGACTCTGGTTACCGACAAAGGCACAGGAACATATCATTTTGCTGCAGCTATGGGAGGTCAGGCTGGTCCTGATTGCCTTCCTCCCCTCAGTGTGAGGCACCACTGTGCTGTGTGAGGGGTCGGTAATGCGAGGTGTAGTAATATGCCATTTTTTAAAGAAATTATATAAAGAAAATACCGTGTTTGCCCTACTATACAGAGGAATTCACTCCCTAGTCTAAAGGCTAAGGGAACATTCTCTAGCAGGGGAAAACTGGTCTTCACACTAAACAACAAATATACAAAAGAAATTCTATATCAACACAATATAATAAACTATATCTGAATGGCCTTCTCTGGTCCTGTGTGACATGCCTTCCCCAGGATTCAAAGTTGACTCTAAATGTTCAACAAAAGAAAAGAAAGGTTTTGAACCAGCTCTTGAAAGTTCCAAGTCAAAACAAATGTTCATCAAACAATAATCCACTGGTAACAATTCTTTGTTCCTGGCTGAAAAGATCCCCTTCCAAATTCCAGAAAAGATATAGCACCAATGGTAATCCTGGTTATGATGGTAAATTGTCTCTTCTTCATGATAAATATCCACAATTTAAAAGACAGCGTAATATTCCTAAAAGTCAATAATATACAGTCCTTTAGTACTTTTTCAGTTGCAACTTTACATTTGCTATATTTGCCAGGATGCTTTCTCTGGGCTGCTGCTTCTCTTATCAACAACCCCACTTCTACAGTTGGTACTGTGAGAACAGTCACCTTTGCCCCACAGTACGTTACGGCTTCAACTCAATTCAATGCGACATCTGCTGACAACTTAATATACCACCAGAGTTTAAGTACTACTACCACTACTCGGTACTGTTAAATTATTAGGTAGACTTCGACCAGAACTTCCACCTCTTCAGATAGGCAAGGCACTCTTCCTTTAAATGACTTCTTTAAAAGGGGCAGCCTCTTTGCCTCTTCCATCTGTCTTACTACCACAAGAACAACCTACTGCAACGGATTGCTTTTCTCCCGCAGATTCCTCAACTGATGGATATGCCCTCCAGCTTCGCTGCTTCCGAATTATTTTCGATAGGTGGCCGTTTATCATCGATCCGTCTTGCTTGCCGTCTGATCGTCTTCTCCGGACTTGACGTCGAGCATCGAATAAGTAGCGCGTCACTACACCCAGACCTCAGTTCCTTTTTTCCGTGTAGTAGCAACCTGCTTTAGGAACAGAGTTTTGACTCCTCAACGTTTTCGGCAGAAAACGTGTACTTTTTTTAGTAATTCCTTGACAGGAGATGTTGGTCGCACTTGTGTCTGGTTTCAAGCAGTGTTCCGATTGTGGCACCAAGATGTCCCTTACCAACACACACGAGTTGTGTCTCGGGTGCCACGGCATGGGTCACAGGACTGACAGGTGTCCGTCGTGCACCAAGATGCAACCGAAATCCCTCCGCGACCAAGCTGCCAAACTCGCTCTGCGTCAACCGCCCTCAAAATCTCTGGCACGGCACAGTCAACGGTTCGGTCTTCGGAAGCCGAAACCGAGTGGCATACCGCTGAGAAACAGCAGCAGAAGAAGAAAAGGTGTCACTGGAGGAGCCACTCTTCCTCTTCCCGAAAAAAGAAAAGGCGCCACTGCCCTTGTCGGGATTCCGAGTCGTCAACCGAAAAAGGTGAGCCATCAGCTGGGCCTACCATCCACCAGGAGTGGGAGGATTTCAAATCCTCGATGCGTGAATGTTCAAGCAGCATGCTGCAGTCGGCACAGCTCCCACAAGCAGCATGCCTCTGAGCCAAGAGCGGCACTCAGTGTACCCGACCCCTCTAGTGCCCCGGTACCAACTATGTCGGCACCAATTGATCTTTCACAGTCGAAAGAAATACTGTGGAAGCCAGATTACTCCGCTGCGTCCAAGGATGTCGACACTACTGCATCACGATCGACACGGACACCCACCATCACGGTGCCGAAAGACAAACCCTCGTCATCGACGGTTAGCGACAAAATCTTCACAATACAACTCCGGTCCAAATTTTTAAAGACCCTGACTGGTATCTTCAGTGATCACAATGCTGATGACCAAGATGTCTACCCAATGTTATTGGGTTCAGGTGGGGTTGACTATTTTGATGACCAGAATAGGCTTCTACAACTAGCTCAAGGCCTGCAAGACGCCAGTGGTCTGGACACTTCGCCTGACCTAGAGTTTCTGCAGTCCCAGCGCTATCTTCATAATATATCTAAATACAGGGCTCTGGTAGAATGGGTTATTGACACCCTGGGAGTGCACACAACAGTTATGACCTTACTGACATCCTAGTGGAAGGTCTTGCCACTGAACGTCATATGCCTCTGAACCCGGCCATTGCCGATCATTTGACAGCTCTATGGCAAACCCCATGTTCCATTCCTCCCTTCAGCTCCACCATTTCCGGGCACTACAGGCTGGCTAGAGGAGACCCCTCATACCTCTCCTCTCACCCTTCCCCGGAGGGACTTGTTATGTAAGCTGCTACGGTCTCTTCAAGACCTGCATCATCTAGATGCCCCCAGACAGAGACGCAAAAAAAGTAGATGGCTTGGCAAAGAAGGCATTCATTTCGGGTAGCATGGCCCTTAAATCTACCAATGTGGCAAGCAGTTTTGCCAAATACTCCTTCGGTCTATGGACGGGGGTGGAAAATGCTGCCCAGTATGTGCAGGAAGGAGAGATGCGCGAGGGCTTCCTACAGCTAGTGGAGGATGGGAAGGAAGTGGCCAAGCAGTCACTGCGTACGGGCCTGGACATCGCCGAATGTATGGGCTGCTTATGGCAGAAGAGTGCAGCTCCCACCGGCCAGGCAAGGGCAGAAGCGTTTCTTGCACTCCGGATGTGGCACAGAGTGGCTTATAGATGTCAACAGGCAGCGGCAGGGGTGGCCCAGCCTCCAACGCCGCTTTGATTTCCCCTCTCACAGTGCACCAGTTGGAGCGTGGTTGACCGCATTTGCTCCAGTGGCAGGAATTACTTCAGATGCCTGAGCTTTACAGCTCATTCAATGGGATTAGTGTCTCCCTTTTCTAAGAAAACCGCTGAACAGACCACCCCCACCTCCAATCCAACTGGGACAGCAGCTCCAAGAAGAACTGAGAGCCCTATTGCTGAAGGGTGCCGTGGAAGAGGTACCTCCTGAGCAGAGCGGATCGGGTTGGTATTCCCTGGTGCCCAAGAAAGGAATAGGTCACCGTCCCATTTTGGACCTCAGGGCCTTGAACACGTAATTGAGGAAAGACAAATTCAGGATGGTGACGTTGAGAGAGATTCTCCACGCTTTCAAACTTCAGGACTGGCTGGTGTCCGTAGACATACAGGACACCAATTTCCATGTGCCAATCCGTTCCTAAGGTTCACCATAGGAGATATGCACTATCAGTTCAAGGTGCTTCCCTTTTGACTTACCTCCTCCCCAAGGGTCTTCCCCAAGCTCATGGCAGTAGTTGCGGCTCACATAAGGAGATCTTGAGGCCACATATTTCCATATCTGGACTGGCTGATCTGAGGGAAGTCTGTAGTGCAGGTCTGGTCCCACCTGCTCGCTACTTCACAGGCTGGGCTTCTCCCTAAACTTGAAGTCCCACATTACACCAGTCCAATGGCTCCAGTTCATCGGAGCAGTCCTAGATACGTGGATGGGGAATAGCCGCCTCCAATCCCCCAAACCCACCCAAGGTGAGAGCGGTCATCTTGACACAGATGGTGGATTTATTCTGGGACAGTGCCACTCATCCAGCGGCTTCCTTCCTCCGCCTTCTAGGCCTCCTGGCTTCCAGCATTTTTCTTGTGCCAGAGGCCAGATTGCGCATGAGATCCCTGCAATGGTTACTGAGGGATCAGTGGTCTTGTTACCTCTGCACTCTTTTGGATCTCCTCAGATTGTCTGCGTCAGTGGTCACCGACCTGTCCTGGTGGGCAGACAGCAATAGTCTTTTGGCGGGGAATGCGAAAAAGGTAGCAGGCGCCCCTCTCTAGAAAGAACATGGCATGATAACCTGTTCTGTTGTTTTTACCCACTGTGAGAGTCTGCAGCCATCGCTTTCTGCTCACTGTACTTTTCACAAAGGAGGGATATCCATTTGCAGATCAGTCTTTGTCCCGCCCACAAGGGCAGTCCAGCACCAAAATGCCTGGCAAACCTCCTTTAAACAAGAGTGCCAACACCAACCCCAGAGACGTGTTTCGGCCTAGTCAGGCCTCATCAGTGTGGTGAAGCTGTGCCTCTCTGCGCACAGTGAGCAAGGGGTCCACTTCTGGTTTCCCTCAGGTAATTTAGGGTGACCAACCCTAAGTTCCTTGCAAAAATACAAGAAAGGTAGCTGGCGGGGGGAACCCTTCTCGCCTCAGACCGAAGTGGTCACATATGCCTCCTTGAAGGGTTGGGGATTTGCAGGTGAGCAGCCTCTGGTCACTTAACAGAAACCAGGTGGCACATCAACAGGCTGGAGCTATGTGCTTTCAGGCTATCCCTGAAAGCATTAGCCCTGTCTCTGCAGGAAAAGCATATCCTCATTCTGACAGGCACATGGTGGCGATGCAGTACCTCAACAAGCAAGATGGTGTGCACTCCCGCACCCTCTGCACAGAGGCAATGATGCTCTGGTTCTCTTTGCTGGAGAACAGGGTCTCGGCAGTTCATCTGGCCGGCACAGATGACAACTTGGCGGATGCTCTGAGCTGGCAGAGCAGGGTCTCACACGAGTGGGAAGTATGCCAGGAAGTCCTAGAGGAGGTCTTCACTCTCGGGGTACCCCAGCAGTGGATCTGTTCGCAACGGAGTACAACAAGAAATGCAAACTGTTCTGCTTGAGGGAATTCCCAGCGAACGGTGCACTGGGGACGCATTTCTGGTAGATTGGACCTGCCCTCTACTTTACACGGTCCCTCCGATTCCCGTCATTCCATGGGTTCTCCAGAACTGCAAGAGGTTTCCAGCGACCATGATCTTGATCACGCCGGATTGGGTGAGGAGAACATGGTACTCTGACCGCTTGGATCTGTCCATCTGTCCAAATCACTGGTTGCCTTGCGCCCGGATCTCATAACCTAGTCGGAAGGCTCGTAACTCCATCCGACCGAGGATTCACTCAACCTACATGCGTGGCTCTTGATAGGATGAGATATGATGACTGGGACCTCTCTGAGGAAGTACTTGAGGTGTTGCTGGCTGCATGCAGACCATCTATTAGATCTTTGTACTCATGCAGATGGATAAGATTTGAGGAGCGGTGCAGGGAATGCGAAATTGACCCCATCTCTTGCCCCGCCACTACAGTGTCTGTCACTGGCCTCTGTAGGCCTTCAGATCACCACAGTCAAAGGATATTTGGCGGCCTTCTCTGTGTTCAAGAGATCCCCGGATCAAGGTTAGTTTTTTATGATCCCAGTAATGGCACAATTCCTGAAAGGCCTTGTAAATAAGTTTCCGCCAACGCCCTTGGGATCTTAATCTGGTTCCTACATTTCTGATGGTGGTTCCTTTTGAGCATATGCACTCTTGTCCTTTACGGCTTCTCTCATTGAAAACAGCCTTCCTGGTTGCTATTACATACACAAGGCGGGTGAGTGAACTAGAGGCCTTATGCTGTAAACCACCCTTCCTGCGCTTTTTTGGGGAAAAAGTTTTGCTCAGGGTAAGGCCTAACTTCCTCTGCAAGGTCGTTTCAGAATTTCACTTGTCAGTCCATCGATCTTCCGGTCTCCTATCCTCCTTCTCACCCTTCTAAACAGGAGGAACGGTTACATTGACCCTAAGAAGGCATGGAGTTACTATATCGGCAGGACAGCTGATTTCAGGAGAGCTGACAAGCTCTTTGTGGCTTTTTCCTTAGCCGTAAGGGCATGCCCATAACGAAGCAGACTTTATCCTGTTGGATAATTCTCTGCATAGATGAATGTTACCAGGCCGCTGGGAACGAATTACCAGCAGGCATCAGGGCCCATTCCACAAGGGGGGGGTCTCCGCATCCACTGCATTGCAAAGGGGGGGTCCCTGTCCTGGAGAGTTGTCTTGCTGCAACATGGTAATCTTTGCATTTCTTTGCAAAGCACTATAGCCTGGATGTGGCACCGACTTCTGATGCGCGTTTTGGTAGGGCAGTGCTGCAAAATCTTTTAGTATGACTTTCTGCCCGCCTCCTTCATTACTCCTTTGGGAGTCTATCAGATGAGGAATCTGCGGGAGAAAAGTTATCCATTGAAGGAGAAATTACCTTACCGTAATTTTCTTTCTATGGATATTTCTCCTGCAGATTCCTCATCTCCCCTCCCATCCGTCCCCGCTCAGAAAATCGCTGATTGGTGCGCATCTTTCTATTTTAAGAAACGTTAACTTGATGATGGTCCTCTGTGTCCGTTTTTCTGTTTTCATGCCACAGTTTTAAAACAAACACTACTTGGTGTTCTTTTGCAATGGTTCCTCCTTCAGAGGCCTATAATTATTATTTTTTTTTTTTAAAGGTCTCATTTTTGGCAAGACTGGTTTCACTATGAAAAGGGGGGGGGCTCTTGGCTTTGGTAATGCTTGTTCCTCTCTTCAATAGTTTAGTCTCTTTACTTCATTGAAATGGAAAGAATGTCACGTCTGAATATAGTATAGGATTCAGTCTTCCAAGTCAAAACCCAGCTAGGCGCATACAACCTCTTTCAAGTAGATTTTTAAGTTTAAAGTTAAATAAAGAATTGTATTCCTGTGTAACTGTAAAGGGTGAGATTCTGACCTCCTTTGGGAATTACAATTAGACCCACGCGACCTCCTTTTTATGTAGTTTTCACTCTTGTGTTTTGTAACTTTCATATATACAACAATCAGCAGCGAAAGCGCATACGCAGAGAGCAGACGCATAATAAAATAAGAGTGCTTTATTCGCATTACTAAAAAGAAAGATAAGTATTGCAGAGCTCAGGCGAATCATATTTTACTCATATGTGTGAGCGTCACTGATTCCGCCCCCAGGCCTGCCTGGCCACTCCCTATATTTACCCATGGTACAGCACACCAGCGCACGCACCACGGAAGCACCCGCAAGCACTGTTGACTGGCCCGAGACGCTGAGTGCATTTCCTCGTATGCCGCGATAAGATACGAGCAGGAGGAAGTCTTTAGAAGCAACACGAACGTTGTCTGAAGGTGAATGCACGTGAACAATGCCCTCTGGTGGAGGCTATTGGCTTTGTTCCCCCTGTGGACTTGATACTTTCATGGATGCCTGTAACTTGATATATGCCTGTCACCAAACTATCACACTCGCATGTTACTTTTTTTCTTTTTGCCTCAACATTGAGCGTCACTGATTCCGCCCCCAAGCCTGCCTGGCCACTCCCTATATTTACCCATGGACCAGCGCGCGCACCACGGAAGCACCCGCAAGCACTGTTAACTGTTCACTGTGAACAGTGTGCAGGGCGCTATATTGACCACCTCTTTCCTCTGCTTATTTGCTCAAGCGAGGCGCCAATAGAGCGCACTCGCAGAGACATAAGTTGCGATGCTGGTGCCATGTTCGGTAAGATCTTCTAGACAGATTTACCGCGATTTCTATCGCTCTTTTCTTCTTTAGGCTGTTGTAATTTCACAACCTTTAAGAAAGGGTTTTTGTAATACTCCCTGATTACTCCATCTTTCCTGTGTAGATCTCTCTAGTTACTTACTCGTGACAGATATGAAAGGTAAGAAAGGGAAAGCTGGGAACATGATGAAAGATCCCCGTGCCGACTTTTTCACTGCAGTTTCGACACGACGAGCAAGCCTAGCGCGCGCAGCGGCACTCCCGCTCCCTCCACCATGCGTGGAGGAGGAGGAACTGATGCTGTGTGCTCAGGAATGTTCAAATCAGTTAAAACTAAATGAGGACCCAGAATCTAATGGTATGCAATCGAATAAATGTTCACAATCCCTTTATGCCGAAGATCTGGCAATTCATACCCAGAAAGAAACCTTGAAAGCCCTCTGGAACAATATAGCGGTAACCCAGCGGGAAGCCGACTTGGCTAATCACTCATTTGAAGACATACCCTTCTATCTTTAAGGTTACTGACTCAGATACTTTTCAACAGGAAGAGGATCAGGTTTTAGCAAATAAGGGGAACAACGCGATTGTTGAAGGGATTGCTACTGATAACTCAAACAACACTGATCTGTGCACTTTGATGGGAATCTTTAATAGGCTAATCCTGGGTGAATTAAGAAAGCATACTGATTTACTGACGCAAATAAATACATTTGTACATCAGATTCCAATGAAACTCGATGACATATTGTCAAAAAAAGTTAGTAAGACTCCTACTGTAACAAACAATGAAGGAACTGATAATCCTATACCACAGGCTACTGACACAAGTAGCGTCAAGAAATCGGCAAAAGTCCCCTCTGCAGAGCCAATCATGATAGAAGACTCGCTGATGGAGGTTGACACACTTAAACCTGAATTAAATGGGAAAAACAAGTTGGGAATCACAATGGGAAATTAAACTCCTACTCTCCCTACAATGACAGTACCAAAAGTAAATATAACTAAAAAAGAAAAAAAAAAACAACAGGCGCAACTTAGAAACCAAAATCAAAAGAAAAATCTTTGCAAAACGTCTCGGAAGTACTTAAGAGACGTGATTTTTAAAAGCATGATTGACGAGGACTGTCATGTTTTGGTTGGTAATTATGACACAAATAAAGAGACGGCCTACTCTTTAGCAAAGGAAACATCAGGATCACAAGACGGTTCCGAATTGGCAAAATCTCCAATGCAAGAAGGTTATATTGAAGCTAAAAAATCGATTTCTGATACCATAAAAAATAAATTGGAAATAGTGGATATTGCCTCAACGTTGTCCTCTTTAAAAACTGGTCTAGTTGATATTTTTCAGATCTTTAAAGCGAATGCTGCAGGTATATGTAATGAAAGAAAAGGAAAAACTGCTGAAACAATCGATAAAGAACCTAATCCCAATAATTTAGGAGATGATGCTAATCTTAAAACTGGTAGGGTAAAACCATCTGTTAACCCTGCTTCCACTTTGAATACAAAAGTAGATCGATCAATCCCGAACATCCCCCGGGACGATACCCTGCCCTCGGTAAGGAATGGTAGTAAAAACAACTTCAACACTAGCCATTTGATCCATGAGCAATGTAGCAAAGCATCTGCAACCATATCAGACAAATGTATAGGCGAGGCTGATTTGATTAAAGCTCAGATCGATGACCTGATGGCCACTGCCGAACAAGGTTCTGGTACTGTGTGGTATAAGGAAGAATGTGTGAAGCAGGGGAATGTTATGGGTTTTGAGTCTGAACTCCTGGTCAAACAAGATGAAATCGCTTCTATTGTTAAACAAATATTACAAGATCAACTTAATAACAGGAAACATTCTAATTATGGACAAGAAGTATCCAATGAGGCGGTAAGGCAAATCCAAAAGGTGTATGAAAATGTAGAACTGGTGAATGACAGACAGGACTTAAAGAAACCAGCATTGAGCGAGTTACCCAGTCTAATTCTGACTACGCTATTTACTGAAGGCACACAAATCTCGCTGAACTGCCCTTATATTCTCTCGTTATTTGCCACGATTCCTTCGTTATCACTTGTTTCATCTCAAGACATTACTCTGGTAGATTTCTTCCATAAGCATAGGTTGGAATACGTGCGCTTAGTAATCCCCTCACCTCTTGTTAGAGATGTCCTGCTGAAAGAAGCTGAAAATCTGCAGTGTAAAGGCTTTGACATCTACCCATATACACAAACTGATCCAAAAAAAGACACAAATGGGATATCTATGAAACTGCAAGTTGATGATAGTAATGATTCCATCAAAGCTGATGACAGGGAAGGGTTTGGCACCGATAAACAAGAATGGAGAGGGCTTACATTAGCGCTTAAGGATGCTATTTCGTCCCTCCAGGCGTTGGCCAAACCACTTTAGCCCTATCAGTAAAACCCTTGTTGCCTCTTGGAATTCTAGAGGCCATGCGCATCTGACAAGTAATATTGAAGTTACAGATATCTTGTCATCTTTTGACTTGATTTTTTTGCAAGAAACATGGGCCATAACTGCCCGTAGTTGGGAAGGATATGATATATGGCAACTACCTGCTACCAAAGGCCCCAAAGGGAGGCCCATGGGTGGCTTGCTAGCGGCATGCAAACATACTTTGGAACCAAAAAACATTGAGATATGGTCAAACTTGAAATACTTCTTGGCAATCACATGTACCTTGCGTCAGGTCCAGTCTTGAGTCTTCCTGCAGAAGTGATGCTGGTCCACCAGACCCCCCAAGTCTGCCTGCCAAACAGTCTTTCAACAGATAACTACCTAGCTGGCAAACCCAAGGGGAAAGGAGGAGAAAACAACAAAAGACAGATCTTCACTGGCTGGCACTGGAGTTCTCTGGAGCTGGATAAACGCCTCAGGCCTCAGTGTCTGTGAAATCTAAGAAACAAATATATATATGTATATATTAATAATCAATCCTCTCTAGCTGATATTACTATAATTCTACCACTCTCCTTGTTGTACCTGTAGCCTATGCTCTGTTGCCGATAGGCTTATTCAGTTTGTAGTTGAAGAATTGAATTCTGTAATAAATGTCTCTGTCTTCTTTTACTGTGGAATATTTTCTTTAGGAAATGTCTTGGTTTAGTATTTAGCTCACTTATGTGAATTCAACCTTTATTTACACAAAATAATATTTTACTTAAAAATAAACTTGTAAATGAATACTAATCCTAGTATGTATTGATTCAGAAAGAAGTCTGTTGTATAAATCGAGTTTGCACAACTCGAAATAATCATCCGATGCCAAAATATGTTGACTCCAAAAAGATCGATTCCGATGATACAAGTTCCGAGAACCGTTTGCTTCCCGAAAGGATTCAGACATCACGACGCTTCACTTACACAATAGTCCTGAAGAAACGATCGCTTCTTGAAGCAACGTCACAACGCTTCACGTATGCAATGCTATTGTCCTGCGAATACGATCGCTTCCTGGAAAAACGTCACGACGCATGCACACGCGTACGACGTCGTAGGGTTCCTTTTTCTAACTTCTTAGACGCGCAATGCGCAGTACTGAAAACAAAAAAACGCTTGCGCTTGAAACTGCTAGCGAGCGTATATTAAATTCGAAACTAACTAACACGAGAATCTCAGTAGATTACGCGCGCCTTGTTAGTAATTATTACATGCGCAAAAATAAACTCTGATTCAAAAATTATGTGCAACAATGGAAATTCAAAAATTAGCTCAGAACTACTTCTTCAATCAAAAATAAATAAAGGTTAACATTAGATTTCACTCAGTCTTTTTCTTTCCTAAAGTTAAATTTGAATTGAAAATCCTTGACGATAGACTTTGAAGATTAAATAAACTTAGCTTGCTTCATCTGTACAATTCTTCACAGCTTCTTGGATTTGCTTCAATTGAACTTTGAATCAAATGTAATGGAAATTCTAAAATCTTCTTAAAGGGTTACTAAGAACTAAGTACACTTTAAAATAAATCACTGGAGCTAAGGAAACTGCAACCTGCCACTAAGGCTACTAAAATGAAAGGCAGTTTAGAACTCTGAGCAACATTCCAAATGACCTCAAACTATTTACACCAATCATTGCTGCAGAAAAGACTCTACATCTTGCTTTGGGGAAGAAAGTGATTTCTGAATTTAACATTAAGGAATATTTACACGTTCAGTTTCTAATTCAAACATAACCCAAACATCACACTTCCAATGAAAACTACATCCAAAAGGTTTTTTGTGCTAAATGATGATTTCTTAATTAACTGTGTGAGTAAAAGAAAGCTATGAATTTACCTGGGAATTGCAACTGTATGTCTTTTAAGGTTGTGAACCTTAGAAACTCTAGAAATATACCATGGAATCCTGACACCTTGAAACTCGGACGCAACATTATTGATATATGTATTATAAATATATACTGGAACCCCCTAAAACGCACTGAACTGCAGCTGACGAAAGAATTAGCTGAAGTAATGGCAAAAATTGATGATTGGAGGATGTTAAAAATCAACGTGCTTGTTACGATGGCTGGTGACCTTAATGCAGACTGCGACATAGACGCTACTGACATTGACTCTCTGATGTGTGGCTTGAATGCTGCTACAAAATTACATAGAGCTCCAACTGGTAATTCAAAGTTGAGAGGTCCAATTTGGATGAACTTTCTTGAAGTTATGGGGCTGGTGAAGTTAACAAATTATGTCCACACATGGAATGCTAGAGGTAGTAGCTCTATATTAGACTACGTCTTTGTGTTTCATGGTTTGGATAAATACATATCCGACCTGACGGTTAAAGAAATGTCAACCAGCGATCATAACATCCTGTCAATTTATATAACACATGCCAACGACACAGAACAAAATGCAACCTATAAACCAGGCCCGATTGCAAATCTGACTGGTACGCGGATACGTTGGTCTTACTCCAACACAAAAAAATTTACATCGCTGCTCCGAAAAAATCATACGAATGTCACATGAAGAAAGTCGATTTTATCTTGCTTCATCCTTTCACGAACTACATTAATGAAATTGTTACTCAGAGATGTTGTGAGAAGAAAATTGCAAAACAACCCCGCAACCATGCCCATGCTTTCAATATAGACATCTTAAATCGCAAAAAACAGTTGAGACGAGTTATTTGTGGTGCTGTCAATACAACAAGTATAGGTGCGGAAAGAGATAAGAAACTAAAAGGTCTGAAACAGCAATATAAAAATTGGATAATTTCACATAGAATAGCAAGAGATCAAATGGATGGCGAAAAAATGCTTACTGCCATCAAAGGTAAAGATATCTCAAACTGCTGGCTGATGATTAATGGGACTCAGCTAACCCAAAAAAGAGATACTGCTGTCTCTGATCAGCTAACGAAGTTGGAACCACCATTTTGCCAAGATGTATCATGGCGAATAGGACAACGATACGCCTCTTCTGGTAAAAAAATTCCAAATGGAACCTGAACATCTCCCCTAACAATATTACTAGAATTATTGTTAAATCCAAAAAATCGGCGGCACCAGGACCCAATAACTTATCCAATCAAACTTTAAAAATGGATGCTCAGTTATGGGGGAATATCTTACATGTGTTGTTTAAAGACCTCCTCACAACGAAGCTTATACCGTATTCTTGGAGACTGGCTATCTTGATCCCAATATATAAGCACGGTCCTAGAACTTCACCTGAAAGTTATAGGCCAATCGCTATTTCTGATCCAGACTACAAGATCTTTACCTCTATTATTCCTGAAGAACTTGAAGTCTGGATTGCTAACAATGATATAATAAATGCTAAACAAATAGGTTTTAGAAAAAATGTTGGAACGGACTGTGGAGGGCTAATTTTGAAAAGTTTGCAATCAACAACATTGAAGAAGCCAGGCTATGTGATATTTGTGGCCTCAATGGATCTTTCAAAAGCTTTTGATCTTGTTGATAGACCGACTCTATGGTCTATTTTAAGAGATCTATCGATTCCTAGACATCTACTTGAGATGATCATTGATTTATACTCAGACACAAAGATCAAAGTCAGACTTAACTGAGCAGGCAGACTGTCCTCTGAAATACCTATCCCTAATGGCTTAAAACAAGGTTGCAAGTTAGACGCCATTTTCTTTAATCTATGTTTCTAAAGCTGATTAAGCCATCTCGGGTAAGGGCTTAGTACCATCTAAATTGGGAGAAACCGCAATCAAATGGGTTGCTTATGCAGACAACTTCTTACTGCTTGATCGTACAAAAATTGGTTTGCAAAAATTGATAAATGAATTTGTCGTCTTTTTATTACTGGTCTACACTTAAAAATCAATGCAGCTTAACAATTATTTTAAGAATGGGTAAGCCAAAGAAAAACCAAACTTCGCTTACTTGGTATTGCGAAGGTAAACGTTTCAAAAGGCAAACCGCTCTGAAATATTTAGGTTATCACTTTGCAGCTAATAGTGCGACGATAATGATTAAAAGGCAGCTCGAAGTGAAAGCTGAAATCATATGGCAACAGATGGTGAAAATTGATGCCAAGTATGGCAGATTTACAGCGATACCTTTGAAACGCTTTTACACTATTTTCGGAATCCCCAAACTCGTATATGGTTTAGAATTTTATGAACTCGAGAGTACGGATTTTATGAAAAAATTAGAAAAGGATATGTGGAAAGGTGTCCTGTTTTTTATCCCTAAATGTATACCAATCCAAGCCATTAGATACGAATTTGGGCTACAATCCCTTGAATCGATCATCTTATGGAGTAAAATGATGCTGTGGAGGAAATGTTTGATAAATAACCTCTCATCTCTTTACACGATTGCAGCTAAAGACCAATCCAACTTTTATTGCTCGCACTTAAAAATGGTAACTGAAAAAACTTTGTCGAATGCAGGGATTACGGTGGAAATGCTGGTAAAGAAACCTTTGAAAGTGAAATTTATACTTCAATGTAATGACTGGCAAGTGACTTTAGATAGTGTCCAACAATCCAAAATAGTTAACCAGATACACTCGTTCTGGAAATTCCACCCTGTTCAGGAAAACTATCTGGAGAAATACCCTTCTCGGAACTTTAGAAATTCATTCATGAGGTTCCGCTTTGATACCTTAAAAACAAATAACATCCTAAAAAGATGGAATCTCCATAATGCTGAATGGGGGTGGTGTAGACACTGTAAGAAAGAAGGTACCGAAGAAACCTTGAAACATATATTATTGCTATGTCCAGCGCTTTTAAAGCAAAGAATTCTATACTTTGAGCAATTTGTAACACACTTGTATGCTGTTGACACGGAAATGTTATGGCATCAAATTAGGCATAATACTTCTACAGTCATAAAATTGAGAATAATGGCATTCTTAAAAATGTTTTGTTACTTATCCTGAATGACTTATATGAATGCTTTGTGCAACTTGTAACATACTTGTATGCTGTTGACACGGTAATGATATGGCACCAATTTAAGCTTAATACCTCTACAGCCGTAAAATAGGGAATTATGGTAATCTTGAAAAATTCTGTGATTTATTCTGAATGATTAATATGATCTTTTCCCTTTTTTTGGCTGATTGGATCGATAAGAAACCATGCTTTGCACCTTTATATTGAAAATTTAGGAATTTTATTGTTGCTTAGATTAGGCTCGAATGAATTGCGATCGAACCTGATCTTCTTAATCATGGTATCCTTTTTGATGTATTATCGTATATGGTTTTATACGATTTGCTACTTTTATACTGTTCTTAATGTTTTTTTCTATGAATTGTGATTGATGAAAATTCTATGAAATGTTATATTTATGAACTATTTTGTAAAGGTTTAAACAAACCACAAACAAATAAATATATACAACGTTAAGTATTCAGTAATGGTTTAAGGAGCCTTCCCTTTTTTTAATTAGGTACACGCGACCACTCCTTCATACAGGAACAGTCTTTAGATAGTTACACAATGGGTTTCACGCGAGTATTGATCTTCAACATTATACGTGGGTGCTACAATTCCATTGTTACTACGACTTCAGATGAAACAAACCGCTTTCACTCGCATTAAGCAATACGCAGGTTACTTAGGAACTGGCTACAGTTACTGGCAAGGCTCGCGCAGTGTATTTGAACGCTGTGCTTCACTCACCTACTTCACGAACACTGGCTTTGCGGGTTGCTCTGCTTTCCTGACTTCCTCTACCTCTTCTACTGCTTCTGGCGCTCTGGGGACCTTCTCCAGCACGGGTGTCTCTGATTCGGCCACTTAATATGGGAGTTCCTTTTCCTCCTGAGACCCTTGGCTTACCTTCTGCTTCTGGCCTTAGTCTCCTGCACTTCCATGGCTCTATAATCACTGCAATCGGGCTCACGTGTGGAATACTCGGCCTCCTGCACGTCTTCTGCTGCATAGTCTCTGCACTTCAGGTTTTTGGGTGAACAGGACTCTCTCAAAACGTGTAGGTGAAATCTGCTGTCTCAACGTTCCGGCGTCCCTTCTGTGTTCCCGCTTCCTCATGATTTGCCAGCCTTGTACTTCTCTACTACTGCTACTACAGTCAGCCTTCCAGCTCCTTCTACTCCTTCTTTGTTCCTGGGGCCTTTTATGACTCAGTTTCATCGATGGGCTTCTGGTGTGGGCCATTAGCCTTAATTGCCTGACTACGGCAATGGCTACCAGGCTTAATTGCCTGACTGTTACGTCTACATGCCTCTTTAGCCCTCTTTCTCCTCTCCGTACCTCTTGGATTCTGGGACCTGTAGTTTCTTCCACTAAAGTTAGGGTTTTCAGCTTCTACATTATTTATAAGCGTAGATTTAATTCCCTTAAGGTTTTAACCAAGGGACCATGAGTATTAGAATTCATAGAGGAAGATGATTTAGTAAACATAACATTTCCATAATCCTTTAGACTATACCCTCGGGAGTGAGAAAGGTGTTTAGTCTAGGATACTAAAAAGAATCATTATTTCGGTATAGTTTGTTTTGATGTTATAACCCTGGGGTTTACAACCTTAGATTTAATGAGGTTGAGGGACATTACAATCATTTATTTAATTTATTGTTTATTTGTAGGGTGTGCTTATACAGCAGATAAATTGTGTTTCAAAGCGCCCACAGAGCAGCAGGGAGGGAACATGGGAATGAAAAATAGATGCAACAATGGAAGATAGAGGCGGACCTTCTTGGCCTTGTGAGCATTCAGAATGTGCAAGTTCAGAGCGAGAGAAAGAAGGGAGGAGTGGTTGGGGGATAAGTGCACGGTATGCCAGGAGGGAAGTGCAAGGGTAGTGCCAGGCGGGAACTGTAGGGACAGAGCAGCTGTAAGTGCCTAGGTGAGTGGTCAGCTGCTTATAGGTAAAATAAGTGAAGGTGCTGGGAGCGGGCAGAGCCTAAAGGCGATCGGGTATGTGAGGCCAGGCCTCAGGCTGACACGTAAGGGCCCTGGACACCAATCACAGCAACAGTGGGCTCTTGGCAAAGGAGGAAGGAAGTGAAGGAGTAAGTGAAAAGGAAAGTCTTGAGGAGATTTCGGAATTTGAGGAGATCCAGCTCAAGACGAAGACGAAGGGGGAGGCTGTTCCATAGGAGGGAGCCTGGCGAGGAAAGATATCAGCCACCTGGTTGCTGTGTAGTTAAGTGCTTAACACACAGAGTTGGTGCCGGCGGAACGTAGAGAGCTGGAATGAACATATTTAGTAAGAGCAAGTTGAAGATAGCATGGTCCCCGGCCCCAGACAGCCTTATGGATGATGCAGTGGGATTTGAACTTTATCCTTGCAGCATCCAGGAGCCAGGGGAGCGTTTTTAGGGCTGGAGAGAGATGTGGTCCCCAGGCTGGAGGCCAAGGATAAGTCTTGCAACCCCATTCTGGATTAGCTGGAGGGGTTGTAGAGTTGAGGGGTCGGAACCCTGGGTTACACCGCAGATGGAGATACAAGTGGGGGAGGAGAAAGAGTCGAGAATAACCTGGGACGGATGGTCATTGAGGAAAGCGGTCAGCCAGTCCAGTGCCCGCATCAAGTTACCAAGGTGTTGTGAAGCCGTTTTATGAGGATGGAGTTGTTGACCGTATCAAATACAGAGGAAAGATCAAGTAGAATGAGAACAGCGGGGGAGTTGGAATGAAGAGATGCAAGCAGTTAATCACAAGTACCTCAACCCAAGGGGCTATGCCCTAATACCAGACAGATGTCTGAGAGGGTGCCTGTACGCAGCACTACCGGCACCACAGCCGAGGACACTCCGCCTACCAGGTCTGTCCTGAGGTGCAGGGTAAGCCTCAACTTCTACCGCCAAGAGTCGTGGAGGAGGCTCGGCCCAGCGCGGCAAGCATCACGACACAGGCACGTGGCACGCGGCCTGACAAAATGGTGCCTCTCCCGACACATTCCACCTTTGGGACCAGGTAGGGGAACGAGTTTCCAGGTGGGACTGGTCATCGTCTGCCACGTGGCCCATGGCATATCCTTCAGCGTCGCAGGGCAGATACACCCTCGCCTAAAGCAAGACAGTGTGTGCCCAGGTCTCAGCAACCTCAGGGCCCCGTGCCCATACCCGCTCCTCCAAGCATTCCGCCGGCCTATGAAAACAGGTTTTTTAAAAGAAATTCCTGACTCTCGTGAGGTCTCCGCAGATGGGCATCATCCTCAAGAATGAGATCAGGGACATGCTCCCTCCGGTACTGCCGCTAGCACCCACAGAAAACCCGCCTCTGGGTCCAGCACTTCCGGGACCAATGAAGCCCCAACTGCCTGCACCAGTCTCCATGACACCGGCTCTCATACCTCCGCCAGTCACAGAAGACCCATATCCGCTGCCACAGGAGCCTCTGGCGTCTGTCAGTACGCTACAGCCACCTGTGCCCAGCACCACTCCAGTTGCAGTGGACCAACAGGACACGTTGGTGGACACAGATGAGGTGGAGGTCTCCGACACGCTCTCATCGGCCAAGGCCTTTCATGAATTGTTTACAGACTTGGCTGAGTATTTGGGACTCCGTCAAAACCTGAGGTTGAACAACCAGAGGCGGGGTTACTGGCTGAAGTCCTCACCCTACTCCCCACGGCTAGAACAGGGATTCCAATGCAAGAGGACGTGGTGGCGCTGTTGGGGAGAATTCTCAGAAATGTGCTCATTCCTCTCTACCTTAGAGTCCCCCAGCAACTTTGCTGGATTTTGAGGACTTGAATTTTTAACTTGGAGAGAGCAAGACCCTTTTTTTCCCCACTCTCTCATATATTTTAATGTGATTTTGAACTCTGTGTTTCTTTTGGTTGTGGAGTCTGACAAACTCCATAGGCATAATCTTTTTACATTGTGTCACCCACCACCTTCAGTGCAGTGGCACAGGGATGTCTTTCAGATTTCCCCAAGGTTTAAACACCTTCTCTTGGATAAACTATTGTTTCCAAAAACAGTGAAGTGAAATTTACTTTAATTACACTTGTAACTTTCTAGACCCAGCACACACTACCTTACAATAGGGTGCTGGAGGGATTAGTTAGTGTCCCCTTTGTCTAGCTTCTCCTGTAACAATTTTATGTTACCCTTTCCTCACTGAATGGCTGGTGGCAGTGATTTACTTTTAACTAACGTGGTGTGCATTTACCACGGGCTGCGTTCGCAGCTGCAGTAAAGCACCCAAGGGTGCCATTTTTTTCAAAATGGCCCCTATCTTTTTTTTGCCATTTCTTTGTGAAAAAGTCCTTGAGATTTACTCTACGCGCCAAACCAGGTTTGGTCCCTTTATTAGTTTTGTCTTTGGTGGGATTCACAAATGAAGCCCGCCTCTGGCTCCAGGGTATCTGGCGGGGTCAGGAAGCGAGGGTGGTGCCCGAAACACCCTGTGCTTACTCTCCTAGGAGACAGGAATGCACTCTTAGGTGATTGGCCGGCTGAGGTGACCACTGGACGAAAGAATCCGAAGAAGAACTTGAAGAGGACGCCTGCTGCACCTCCTGGACAGTTGGTTTGCCCGGTGAAGCCCTGCTGCTGTGCTGAAACTCCAAAGTCATATCGACTGAGAAGCCCCTCCAAGGACGACTTTTCCTCTTGAATTGGTGGGACCAATGAACTCCAAAGTAAGCCACCTGGACATCCTCTCAGAGCTGATTGAAATTCCACTGCAGTTGCTGCTGGAACCGAATAGACAGGGAGAGGAGCGTCAGATAGTGTGCGTTGCTTTTAAGCTGGCCAAGAGCACCAGGAAAATCCTCCGGACTCCCAGGAAGCAGGACTGACCGAGCCTGCGCCACCTCAACAGAGTGCTGGACCCCAGATGCAAGGAAAGTCCATCTCGACAGCCAGGATCCACGGTGTTGCTGCTATTTACGGTAGGCGCGAGGAGCTGAAACACAGAAGTGCCACTTGTTTGAAGATTACTGGTTGTGGTCGGTGACCTTCCCATTGCAGTGCAGGAGTCCCCAGACGTCCTCCCTCTTGTCCCCATGACTGAGGCCCAGGAACAACAGGATCTGCAGAGCTGAACAGGAACTGAAGTCATCTGCTGCACTTTCTCTTCAACCTAAAGGTACTGTACAGTCTAAGAGAACTTACCTCTTGTTGTGTAACTGAACTTGTTCTCTGTTGGTGAGACCTGTTGTGGTTACTCTGTAGAGTTGCTGATTGCTTCGTTACTTCAAAAGTCTAAACAGCTTGTGGCCCTGCTTTGAATTCTTCTTTTCTACAAAGACGTGCTTCAGCTAACCTAGATTGACTTTGGTATAGCCTGGCTCCCTGAATGACTCTTCTGCCCTCTGACATTATGTTTTCTCCTCCTTCCAGGAAAGGGTTAACTAACTTTGCATTGGGGGTTACCAAAAGTACTTACCTGCTTCAGAATATTTGTGTGATCTCTTGTTCTTGTTCTGTTCTAATAACCTTTTTCTTTGCCAAACTCTTGAGTCTGATTCTAAATGCAAATAGTGGTATGTTAATGTCCACAGTGTCCTAGTTACTAAAGTCACACGAGGGTGTAGTAAGTGTCTGTGTGCCATCCCAAAAGGGTACTTACTGATTTAGAAATATTAAGAGTGTGTATTTTGTAGTTTATTTGTGTGTTACTTTTATATTTCCCCGTTCTGAAGAAGGTTTACTCTGACTGTTAAATTAATAAATGTTTAATCAAGAAACATTGTGTGTAAGAGTTTATTTGAATACTTGTCACTGTGAACCACTGTGTAACTCCCCTACAGCTCACATTGATCCCTCTTGAGATGAGCCTGGCTGCTCAACACGCTACCAACCGGTGTAGTACAGACTTATACCAAAGGTTGGGTTCCTATTGCCAGGAGGTCAGGGTTGTTGTAGTGCCTCCAAAGGATACTGCATACAATCTTGCCTAACAGGCGCTTGCCAAAAAAGGATGGCTCAAACCACACTCTGCACAGCCTACTAACAGGCGCCTTGACGCTAAGATTAGGCAGCTGGAGGGCAACCCCCTCTTGGTGTCGATGCACCCCCAGCCTCACTCCTCTGTGATTGCCACGGCTTTGCTCTATTCCAAGCCATAATCATCATCGGCTACATCAGCCTCTGCACTCCTGGGTAAGAAGATGATGATCTTGGAAGATATGAAAAGAAAATCTATTCCAACGCTTCCCTCCATCTGCACCAGTCCAATGCTGACACCATGCTGGCTGCTATCAATCAAAGGCTCGGGCGAGAGATCGCCGATTTCCTTCCTGAGCTCCCTGTGCCGAGCCAGGCGCGCTTCAATGCTGGGCTGGCTGAAGAAAATAATAGTGGCGCAGGACATTATTCAGTCCACGGTGGCTCACATTGACACCTCAGGCCATGCCATATGTATCGCTACCAACATGAGAAGGACAGCCTGGCTATGAGCAACCAAGTTCAACCATGATGTCCAGGAGCGTATACTGGACCTCCCTTTCGAGGGTGGCGATCTGTTCCATTCTACCACGGATGAGGAACTCGATAAGGATTTGGCAGTCTGCAAACTATTTTTATCGATCCTCACAAAGTCCACCCCCAAGGCATATAACCATAAGCACTGTAACCAATTCCTTAAGCATAAGCGCCTAGATGCCTATGGGGTTGGTACGCTATATAAATAAATATAGCCAGACACACCTGTGCTCAGACAAAGATCGGTCTTTCGGCAGCTTCAGGGGCTTCCAGAAGAGACGGTCCAGACAACCGGACAGATCCCTGAGCCACCACAGGTGCAAGCAGCACAAGGCGACTCACAAGGGCTTTTTCCAGTCCCCCTCATCAGCCTCAGAGGGCAAAAAGGCATGACAGCCATCTGGATCCACGACTCTCCGTTGAGTGTCAGGCTTGCCTTTCACTCTCAATGCTGGCCGACAAGGTTCTCGGACACATGGATCCTCGCAGTAGTATCCATGGGGTCTGGCTCCCTATCCCTCCTTCTCCTCTCTCCTCCCCTCTGCTTCCATAGAATGGGCCAGCGACTCTGTTGGCGGAAATTTGCTTGCTTTTAGAGTGTCAGGCGGTGGAGGAAGTGCCAGCCTCCCAGCGGGGTCTGGGCTTCTATTCACAGAATTTCGCCATACACAAGAAGAACCGGGCTGGCCTGAGAGTTTTGTTGAACCTTTCCCTCCCTCGTCGAAAGTTAAAGATGGTTACACCACCGCTTATAGCTGAAGCATTGTGCGAGGGAGATTGGATGTGCTGCCTGGATCTGAAGGATGCCTAACTACACGTCCAGATCTGGCAGCCCCATCGGTCCTTTTTGAGGTTCTGGATCATGGTTTGCTTTGTTTGTTTATTTTATTTATATAGTGTTCCAGACCTGGGGGTAAGAGGGCGCTTAAGGAAAGGTTACAAGGCAAAATAAAAGTTACAATGATACATTTGTAAAGTTATGTACAGTATATACAGTCAGAGGTAATTGGAACATACAGTTTCGACCTTTATGCATGTATAATATATATACAGTTAGACATGGGCTAAAGCTAGGGTTGGTTTTTGTTCAGTAACCATCCAATGGCAAGTTTCCTGAATGGTTGGAAGGGTTTGGTCAGTTTGATGTTCAGGGGCAGGGTGTTCCAAAGTTGAGCGGCGAGGACCATGAAGCTTGAGCCGCCGGCTCTTTTAGAGGTGAATCTGGGCACTGTAAGGCATAGCGTGTTGGAGGATCTGGTAACCCTGGTGGCTGGCTTGATGGTGAATTTGCTAGTGAGGTAGGGAGGTGCTAGGTGGTTAAGGGCTTTGTAGGTAAGGCAAAGGGTTTTTTTTTTGAAAATCAATTTTATTAAGTTTCCTTGGTGCATAACGAGGTTACATTCTTGCATTGCATTTATTAATGTGAGTTAACATAAAGAGAAAACCAGACGAAACACACCCCATGCCCCCCCCCCTCCCTCTCCCTCCCCCCACCCCCCTTCAGTTCGCGCTTACATAGCCTTGATAAACACTTGCACAACGGGCTCTCTTAATGATGGAGGCGTCAATACAATATGCGTGTGGCACGCCAAAGTCATATGGGCCAAACGAGTTCAGTTCTCAGCCGGGTCCTTGGCCCATGGTCCCACATCCGTGGGGAGGAGGGGAATCCCTCAGCTCAGTCTTCAGGACCTAGACCACTCGGCCGTACTTATCAAAGAAGGGGAGCCAAATTTCCTCGATACTGGACTTAGACTCATCGAGCAGGTGTGTGAGGAACTCCATGTCGTAGATGGCCCTTACTTTGGTCACCCAGGTTTTTTCCCCTGGCATTCTCGGGTGTTTCCATTTCTGCGCTAGACAGCATCTAGCTGCTACCAGCATCACCTGGAGCATGTGATCATGAGTGTTACCCCGGTCCTCTTCGTTACTAATCCCGAAGAGGAAGAGCCACGGGCAGGATACTCGTTCTATCCCATCTACCCCTTTGATCCAGGTCCGCACCTTGTCCCAGTATTTCTGGACCACTGGGCATCCCCACCACATGTGGATATAGTCACCTCTCTCTGTCCTACATTTCCAACAGTGTGGGTCATATCCTGGACGCATTTTGGCTATTCTTTGCGGGGGGTAGTGCCATCTATGTAATATCTTGAGGGCCTGATGGCGATATTGGAGGGAGGATGTGGATCGATTGGCCCGTCTACACATCTCTGTCCATCTCTCGTCATCAATTTCCTCGCCCAGGTCCCTACCCCATTGTATGCGTGCTGGTGGCGGGTCTCGGGGGATGGAGAACAGAAAGAGCTTGTATAGGCGGGAGATTATCCCCTTGGAGCCCCTTGCGGTCAGAAGGAGTTTTTCAAAGTCTGTGAGTTCCCTCCTGAGGGTATCACCCCAAGATGGTTCCGTGAGGGCACCCTTAAGCTGAAGATATCGGAACGGGGAAAGCGTGCCTATTCCCAGGGCTTCCTCAAGGTCCTTCAAGGGGAGGAAGGAGCCCCCCACCCACAACTGGCCGGTCCTACTAAGGCCCGCCTCGAACCATGTCTGGTAGGCTGCTGGTTCCGCTATTTTGGCCAGGAAAGGAGGGGCCCAGATGCAGCTCAAGGGGGAGGGCCATGTCGTGAGCCATCTATAGTAACCTCCCTCTCTCCACAGGGACCACAGTACTCTTAGAATCGGGTGGTTCAAGACTGATCTGGGGATCGTTCTCCTTGGGACCCAGAGCCATTCCTCTAGTGTGACGGGCGCCAGGGGCCTATTGTCCATGGCTACCCACTGTTTTTTCGGTCCCGGTGAGAAGTGATCGACCAGGATCCTCAACTGGGAAGCCCTATAATACGTCTCGAGATCAGGGTAGCCCACCCCTCCATCTTCCTTGGTCCTAGTCAGAACCTCGTATGAAATCCTGTGTTTTTTGCCCTGCCAGAGGAATCTAAGGAGGATGCGTTTTGTCTCGTCAAAAAAGGCCTTGGGGACTTGGACCGGGAGCATTTGAAAGAGAAACAGAAATTTTGGGAGGATAACCATTTTTATAAGGTTAAGGCGTGCCATCCATGAGAGACCCGTTCCCGCCCACCTTTCTATGTCTCTCCTGATTGCTGACCAGAGGGGGGGGAAGTTGGCCCCATACAGGTCCTCAAGGTTACGTGTGATTTGGACTCCCAAGTAACGGAACCCCTCATCGCTCCGCTTGAAGGGGAGACCCTCCACAAAGGTCACCTCCGTGTCTGGCAGGTTCCCACCCATGAATGCGACCGATTTGTCCAAATTAACCTTATACCCCGATAGTTCTCCATATCTTGCGAGGCCCTGCAGAACCCGAGGGATTGTTTGGGACGGTCTGGTGACATAGAGCAGGGCGTCATCCGCAAAGAGGCAGATCTTGCAGTGCATATCCCCCATCTGTACACCACTGATGTCCGCATCATTGCGGATCGAGATTGCCCACGGTTCCATCACCAATGCGTAGATTAACGGAGACAGGGGGCATCCCTGCCTCGTGCCACGTTCAAGGGGGAATTCCCTAGACTCAATCCCGTTAGCCACCACTCTGGCCGAGGGGGAGGAGTAGAGCGCGGATATCCATCCCAACCACCTTGGACCCATCCCCACTGACAAGAGAACCTCCCTCATGAAAGCCCAGCTGACCCTGTCAAAGGCCTTCTCCGCGTCAAGAGCCAGTAGGAGAGCGCCTTCATTCCTGGCCTCGGTCGTGGCCAATACATGGAGGGTCTTCCTTAAATTATCGGAACCCTGTCTATTGAGGACGAATCCCGCCTGATCAGGATGTATCAGGCGTGGGAGGGAGTTTTCCAATCTGGAGGCCAGGATCCTAGCAAAGATCTTGGCATCTAAGTTGAGAAGTGAAATGGGTCTGTAAGACCCACAAGCTGCCCGGTCTTTACCAGGTTTAGGTATGACGGTGATGAGGGCCTGTAGGAAAGTCGGGGGGATCGTGTCGTTGCCTCTAATTTGGTTGAACAATTTGGTCAGGGGCTTCACTAAGGTGGACTGGGTCTGTTTATAGAAATCCGCTGTGTAGCCGTCAAGGCCAGGAGCCTTTCCGGCCTTCAGTCTCTTGATGGCACCCTCCACCTCCTCTTCTGAAATTTCCCCCTCGAGGGCCTCCAAGTCCTGGTCGGTCAGTTTGGGGAGGGGGTGTTCTGCCAGGTAGGAGGCAATGTCCTCCCGAGATTCGCCCGCTTGCCTAGAATAGAGTTTGCTGTAGTACTCAGCAAAGCATTCCGTCACTTCATGCCGGTTCCCATGAACCCTGCCCTCTTCGTCGGTCAACCGGGTAATCCCTCTCTCCACTCTACACCCCCTCGACCTCTGAGCCAGCAGAGTGCCTACCCTGTCGCCCTGTTCGTAGTATCTCTGTTTGGTATATCGCATCCTCTTAACCACCTCCCCTATGAGAACCGTATGGAGCTCCTGTCTTTTGCCCTGCATCTCGTCCAATAGTGCCCTCCGGTCCACTCCCGGGACTCCCAGTCTGGCCCGCAAGATCTGCAGCTCCCCTCGGAGTCTGCTCTCGATCAGGCCCCTCTCTCTTTTACGCCTCGAGCCCTCCGCTATGAGGAGGCCTCTGAAGGTGGCCTTCCCCGCTTCCCATACCATGGACATGTCCGTCTCCCCCGTGTCATTTGTCTCGAAGTAGGCCAGCATTTCCTGCTTCATGAACTCACGGAATACTGGATCCCTAAGGAGCGTGTCGTTGCACCGCCATCGAGCCGATCTCGGGGCGATGGGCAGGGACCAGTTAGCTATAAGTAGTTCATGGTCCGACCACGTTATGGTCTCGACTTTTGGTTGGGTCATCGCCCCATCTCCCTCCTCTGAGGCCAACAGAAGGTCGATTCTGGTGTAGGTGCAGTGCGGGGGAGAAAAGAATGTGTAACCACCCTGGGCCGGGTACGCCTTGCGCCAAACATCTACCCAGTAGTGATCCTTCAAGAGGTTCTGCAAGGCCAGGTTATCCCTCGTGATCCCCTTGGGTACCCCACCTCTGGCGGACCACCAGTCCAGTTGGGGGTCGGCTATGAGATTAAAATCACCCCCGAGAATCATGGCCCCCTCGGCCCATTCATCCATGACACCAAAGATCCGTGTGAGGAACTCCACCTGGCCCGTGTTGGGCGCGTATACGGTGGCGAGAGTAACTCGCTGCCCCTCGCAAAGCCCCTTGACACCCAGAAATCGACCCCCAAACCCCCTCTTGGTTTCCACCCCCGTTAGTTGGAGAGCCCTTCCCAGGAGAATGCCCACCCCCTCCTTCTTCGAGGTCGGGTGTGAAGCCCAATAGTTGCTACCGATGTCTTTCCCCTTGATTCTGGATTCCCTCCCGCGCTTATAATGTGTTTCCTGTAGAAATAGGACCGTCAGGTGTTGTTTTCGGAACATGTTGCCCGTGAGGGATCTTTTATTTTGAGAGTTTAGACCCTTGACATTTAACGTACCCACCTTCCCTTCAATCGTTGTCATCATACCGTGTGCGTATTCTGAACCCCTCGTGGTGATTGAATTTTAGTGCCCCTTGCCAAGCGTATTCTTGCGGTCTGAACTGAATTTCCCCCTGAGTCCCCCAAACTACCCCGTTATCCCCCCCATCCCCTCCCCCCTTGCAACTGACCCCCCTCCCCGTGTCTTCCCTCCCCCCTCCCCACCCTTGTACCTTGAGGCGTCCGTCCACTCTCCCCAACATGTGTTGGGGCCGGTCAACGAACCACCAAGGACTCCAACCCCAGCCCCGGGGTTTTCGTGTGTCTGGAGAGTCCCAGATCGCAAGTCCGATTCAGGTCGGCCCCTGCAGGCCTTCGGTGCACTTAACCGAGACAAAAACCAGAGACCCCGCCCGGGCCCTCAACCCACAACCAGAAACCCAAACGCGGGGCAACACAAATAAACAGTTAACTTTTTAACATAATGGTCTGCCGACCCAAGGTCCGGTGGGCCAAACGCGACACCGCCGCGGTGTCCGTTCAAGGCAGTTCGTGGGCCCGGGGCCTCCTGCGTCCGTACCCTGAATCGTCTCTCACCTCATGATTTTCTCTCCTTCCAATCGAACGTCATTTTCATGAGTCAGTGTGATTTTCCGGGTTCATCGACGGGTGTCTGGTTTTCCGAAACTTTCGGGCCCCCTTGACCTTAGATTTCCCACTGTGATTTCCTGGGCCGTCGGGACCCCTAGGGGGGTCCCGTGGTCCTCCCTCCTGGGCGCCCGAATGGCCCGCCTGGTCGTTCACCAGATCGTCCGTGGCTCTTCGTATGTCCTCCTCCGACACCAGGTGGTGTTTCTCACCTAGCCACTCAAACTCCAAATAGAAGGGGTGACCCCACCGATATCGGACTCCTTTTCCCTGCAACCATCTTGTGAGTGTGCCGCATTTCCTCCTCATTGACAGGGTTAGGGCCGAGAGGTCTTGGAAGATGGATACCTTTGAATCACCGTACTGTATGGTGCCAAGATGTCTCGCCTTTTCCAGGATTCTGATCTTGTCCCTGTAGTAGTGCAGCCGAACCAGAACCGAGCGTGGGCCTCTGCCTCCCCCCCCCGCTCGGTGCACCCTGTCGAAGTTGGTCGCCCCCACGTCTTCCGTTCCCAGGGCGATCCTCACGATATCGTGCACTTTGCCTTCAAGTCCTTGTACGGATTCGCCCTCAGATTCCATCAGGCCAAAGATTCGAAGGTTGTTCCTCCTCTCCCTATTTTCCATGTCGTCAACCTTGAACCGAAGCTCTTCCTCGCGCCTTTCCATGTCTCGGAGTCTCATGTCCATTTGGGTTTCGAGGAGTGTCGCCGAAAGTTGGTTATTCTCGACGCCCTCCACGCGGTCTTCTAGGGTGGCGACCTTGGTGGTGAGGTCGGCCAGTTTGGCCCCCATGTCTGTCCTCATACCTCGTATCTCCTCCAGAATCGTTTGGATGTTGTTCTGGATAGCCCCCAGATCCGGGGGTGGGACGGTGGGGCTACCGGCGGCCATGGTCCTTTCTTTGGGAACAAACTGATATTTCAGCAAGTTCTCTCTCCAGTTCATGAGGGGTTCGTGTCGGCCAGTTTACGACGGACGCCGCCTTTCTCCGGGTCAGGCCGGGCCTCGGGCACCAGAGGCGCCGGGCGTGCGTTCCCTGTGTGGGTGGACGGTTTTCTTCAAGTCGGAGGATGCCCAGGGGAGGAAGCGCCGCGGGCTCACCCTCTCGGGCCTATTCGTGGGCGGCGCGGCTCGTGCTGTCTCCTGCGCCACTCCGCGCCAGGTCGTGGGGGAGGGGCAGCCGATATCGCCTTGGTCCGTGTAACTCCGCACAGGAGCGTCGGATCGGAACCAAAGTTGGACCCAGGTGGGGGCCACAGGCTTCCACGTCTTTTGGGGGGGGTCGCGTAGTATATGGGACCCTCGTTTCGCCGATAAATCGTGATTCACCCGGGGCTGGGTGCGGAGCTCGACGTTCAGGCGTCCATCCTGCCCGCGCCCCCTGGTGGCCTCCAGGCAAAGGGTTTTTTAAGTACATTTTTTGTTGAATGGAGAGCCATTTGCATGAAATTCTAGTGGCCGAGATGTGCTCACGTCTAGAAATGTTTAGTGCGGCTTGTAGCGCATTATTTTGGAGAACCTGGAGTTTATTGAGGATAGATTGATTGGCGCCTAGGTAGAGGCTGTTGCAATAGTCTAACTTGGAATTTATGAGCGCCCTAGCCAGCATGAGGCAGCTGCTGGTGGATAAAAAGGGTCTGCAGGCTCTAATTAGTTTCCCGGTGTAGACGGTGGCTGAAGCGGTAGTGTTTACTTGTTTAGTGAGGTTGGTATTGGCGTCAAGATAAAAGCCAAGGGTTTTCACATTTTTATTGATGGGTATAGTGTTGCCATCAATAATGATGTTGTAGTCTGGGCTAAGTTTATGTAGGTTATTAGGTGATCCGACAAGGAGAAGTTCAGTCTTCTCATCATTCAAGCATAGGACATGTGTAGCCATCCATGCCTGAATAATGGAGAAGATTTCGTTAATCCTAGTGACGTCAGTACTGTAGTTACCAGAGATGGTGAGGAGTATCTGGGTGTCATCTGCGTAGTTGGTGTAGGTGACACCCAGATGGTCCAGTTTGTCAAAGAGAGGCTTTGTAAAGATGTTATATAAGGTGGGGGAAACACAGGATCCTTGTGGGACGCCACAAGTGATTGGGATAGGGTCTGCTGCTGCCATGGATGAGAAAACCCTCATGGTTCTGTTGGCCGAAAAGGATTGTATCCACATGACAGCAGAGAAGGAGAAATGGGCAGCGGAAAAGAGGTGGTTACAGAGTATTTCATGGTCGACCAGGTCGAAGGCTGCTGGGAGGTCTAAGAGGAGAAGTATG
Source organism: Ambystoma mexicanum (assembly GCF_040938575.1). Classification (NCBI taxonomy): domain Eukaryota; kingdom Metazoa; phylum Chordata; class Amphibia; order Caudata; family Ambystomatidae; genus Ambystoma; species Ambystoma mexicanum. The sequence goes on along the minus strand of NC_090936.1, from coordinate 491,543,987 downwards.
GCAGCCTTGCCTTTGTCTTAAATGTCATCAATCTGACTTTTAAGGTCAACAAGGGCGGTTTCTGTTTCATGTTGAGGTCGAAAGCCGGATTGACGCAGTTCTAACTGTTGGTTGGTCTCTAATCCTGAATTTGCAAGTAGGCAACTCTGTCGAGCATTTTTAGCAAGAATGGAACTGTAGTGATAGGCCTGTAATTAGTGGGAATAGCTGGGTCTAACAATTGTCTTTTAGAAGAGGGAGAATCCATGATTGTTTCAGGTTATTGGGTACTGAGCTGGTGGAGAAGGATAGGTTTATTAGCTTAGATATGAACGGGGATAGGTCTCTTGCCGCATCTTTGATGATCTTGGCGGGGCAGCTGTCCCCTTTGCAATTAGACGGTTTGAGTGTAGTTATCATTTTTTTGGACTTCGACTATGGTTACCTTTTTGAATGTGAAGCCCGTGGTGGTATTAGTGGCGGTAGGAATGCTCAGGGTAGAGGGGTTACTGTTGGAGAGTTGAAGACACTTGTCCTTTTTTTAGGGAGAATTCTCTGTTTAGGCTGAATTTCCTAACCTAGTGAGTCCCCCAGCAGCTTTGCTGGATTCCTGGAGTTTGTTTTTTTTCATCCTGCCAAGAGTGAGACTCTTTTCTCCCACTCTTGGACATGAATGTGGTTGATTCCTTTGAATGTCAATGTGTTCTATGGGCTATGGGGTCTTTTACTCCATAGGGCCTCATGTGTTTTGCTATGTGTGTTACACCGCACCCTTCCGTGCCGTAACACTGGGGTGTCCTAGAGGATCCCCACCATAGACTCCATACCCTGGGACTGACTACTGGCTTTACTAGACCTAAATTTACTAACAGAACTAGTACAAACCATCCTATTGTGGATGTACTGGTAGGGGTAATTCGATTATCCCTGGGTCTGTTGTTCGAGGGGGCACTGTCCTGTCCCCCCTCGTCGAGTTTTGGCTGGTGGCAGTGGAAACTACTTTTTATATTCGACCCTGAATATATTTCTATGGGATTCTTCCCATTGTTGGAGGCTAATACTTTTTCACGTTGGTCTCTAACATACCGCTGGTTTATTTATCTTAAATAAATTCACTGGGTGGTATTTTCTGCCAGAACTCGGTTTTTAAAATGGCGTCTGTGTTCACCTCTGTAACTCCGAACCAAAGGTTGAGCCCTTTGTTCCACTTTTGGCGGGCTTCTACACAGAAGCCCTCCAGAGTGGTGCCATTCTGTCTGGGTACCACAGGGGGTGTAGGAGGGGGTTTAGGCACCCTGGACTGAGTTGCCTTGCCAACTCAAGGCGCACTCTGGTATGATTGGCCCAAGTGGTGAGCCACCCCGCTCACCACTTAGCGTGTTTTATTGACAGCTAGGCTGAATGAATGGGGGTTTTCTGCATAAAAGCAGGGCTTTTGGGACTGGATCTTCAGAAGTCGCCACAGGACCTAAGAATCAGACAAGGGTAAAGCTGAGCCGACCTGCGACGACGACACCTCCGGTGGAGCCCTGCTGAACCGACTCACCACTTCCCAACGACGGAGGAGATTTCCCTGCTGGAGAGTCTTCTTCCCCTGACTGGTGGGAACAACCAGTCCCTTGCTTTTTCTTCGCTTCCAGAGCGTAGTGCTCGAATTGCCCGTGCTGAGCACCCCGGCAACCGGATAGCCACTAACCACTGTACCGCAACCAAAAGGTGGTGCCTTGTGACGGAGCACTCCGCGGCTGGTCTCTTCCCTGGTGGTGCAACGATCTTCAACTTTTCCTCGACGACGAGATCCTCTCATCTTCTGGCAAAGCCCCGACTTGCATCCACCACCAGGAACGACTGCCCCCGCCGGAGCTGTCTCTTCACTTTCAAGGTACCGTGTCCGCCTGGCTTCCCTTGTGATGGTTAGCGTGAGGTGTCTTAAATCCTTACCCTTCCATTGGGTCGCCTCCAGACCTTCTTAACTTTTTGTTCTAAACCAGTCCAACCTTTCTGTGACAATTTGCTACAAAGACTCGAAGTGCATTTCCACTGTGATACTTTTTGGGACATACCGCCTTGCCTCTCTCCGAGTGGGCCTGGCCTCTGAACTTTGTGATCTACAGTAGACCCTGCCTTACTTGCCTTGCATTTGCTTCGTAAAAGTGTTGGTACCGAGTTGGTTTCATACCCTGCCTTTTCTCTCCCGTTCTAACGAATATTAGAGTGCCATCTAGGTTAAAGCATTCACCTCTGTCTGCACATAAGTGGTGCCGTTGAAGCTAGAGTTGTCGAAATATTGTTAGGGGATTGATATACTTATAGTAATTGTGAATGAAGTTGTTTGCCGTATTAGTGCCAGTGTGTTTTTCATAGATGTGTTTTTAAATAAATAATTAATTATCTTTACACCTAAGCTCTGTTCCGTGTCTGCTTGTTCTACTGTGTAAATTGCCCTATCTTGTATACGCCACATACTGCCTAACTCATCTTGAGAGAAGTCTGACTGCTCAGCCAAAGCTACCAAGTGAATCTGTGTGGTACAGACTGCTACCAAGTGGGTTTACTGCCAAACACCTGTAGCCTTAAATCTTTTGCAGTGGTCCCAGAGGGAACTGCACAGGTTTCTGCCTAACACGGGGTATGCTGTGATGGTCGCTGAAGCCCTTGGAATGGTTCTGCCTTTTTTAGAAAGTACTCCAGTATTTTCTCTCGATCTCTGTAGCTCAAGATCTTGGCTATGATCGGTCGGGGCGGGGCTTGTGACGGCGGCTTCCTTGCCTGGGCCCTGTGTGCCCTTTTCACTGCGAATCCCTGGGATAGCGTTCTTGCCCCTATTTCTTGTATTATCATGTTCTCAATGTACTCCGTGCGGTTGGGGTTTTCTTCCCCTTCTGGGAGCCCTACAATTCAAATGACGATCCTTCTCGCCTTCCTTCTGCTTCTTCAGATCGGTTTTCCAGGTTCTCCACTTTCTGGTGTAAGATATATATCTCTTTGCTGTTCTCCCTACTAATATCCACGGTGGCCTTCATCTCATTCTCAGTGTGCCAGTTCGTTCAGCTATGGTTCTAACATCCTGCCGCAGGAGGTTGATGTCGATACTGACCACGTCTATCTTGGCCTCCAGGGAAATTTTCAGTTCTTCGAGTTTGGATTCCCATGCAGTGTTCACAGCGGCGATAGCTTCTAGGATCTGCTAATCATCTCTTGGAGGCTCGCTTTTGCCTGGCGTGATTTGTCCCGACTGGCTTGTACCTTCCCCAACTTGATTAGGCATGGCGGAAATATCCAGCGAGGATTGTTTCATTTTTGTTTTGGTCACCTTGGACGTCATTGTGTTTGCGATCCATGTCGGTAACCTTACCTCTCTGACCCGTGGGTTTGGGTTTTCTTCTGCGAATAGCTGCTTAGGCGTCCTAGCAGAATGCACCCCGGCTCGGCCTGTGGCCACTCTGGTTTGTCTTGGTATGTGCTTGGTTCACCTTTATGGCTGGGATACTTCTGTCCTCAACGTCTGTGTGCATCTGTGTTACTATCATAGTCCGGGCATCAGCGGTACCCTTTCGTGATTTCTAGGTGCTCAGGTTTATTCGGTCGGCTCAGGTTGTGCAGCTTCCCTGGTTTCGTTCACCCGCTGATCTCGTCCTTTCAGCTATGCAACATGATCATCCTTGACTGGCTGACTCGGCTGGATGCCAGCATTACCTCCGGTCTGGTTTGCAGCCAGCAACTTCGTGTGCTGCTCATGCACACTCGGTGTCTGCACTTCCCGTTGTTTTGTGTGTGCTTGTGGGCGGTAGTCTGCATTGAGGTCTTATGTATACCTATGTGCTTCCCCCTCTTTGGGTACCGTTTCCAGTAGTTTGGCTTTAGTTGATTCTATCTCAGTCTGTCTGTGCGTCCACCGTGAGGAGCCCTTGCTTGTGTCATAAAGCGCAGGTCCCCTACCCGCTGGAACCAGCCTTGGTGGGGGTCGTGGGGAGGATTTGCCATTCTGTGTGTAATTTGCCTTACTGCTGGCCTTCTGTGTCTCCACGTGGCCTCTTTGACTTTATATTCAGGGGCTCCTCCGCTGTATGCAGTCTTCCCACCTCTTACTGCGCGTGTATGGCGAGCGTGTGTGTGGGTGACCTTGTTCACTTTGCTCTCTCTGTCGTAGCTCCGCACAGATCGAGCTTTATGCCCTGCGAACTGGTTGTTGCTTATAAAAGTATTAGTATTATGGCTCCATTGTTCCATCAGGCCGTACCGCTGATGAATGTCTCTTCGTTCCGTTTTCAGCTGGGGCATGCTGCAGCTCTTATCCTCCTCCAGGTTGCGGGGTCCAGCCTTGTGCCGGTCCACCCGCAGACAGTGTAGCTGGCCTGCCTGTTCCGATTCTGCCACAATCAACTTCGCCTCAGGCCACCCAACCCTCAGAGAGTCTTGCCTTTACGGTGCCCTCATGCTGGATCAGCACTGTACCTCGGGCATGGTGGGCTCCTTCGATTCCCAGCGTTGGTCTCACCCAGTTACATACTCCTGTGTAGTCTCTTTGGCGAGCTCCAAAGTTCAGCTGCCCCTCATCCGTTCTCAGCCAGCCAGGGTCCCATTCACCTTCCCATGGCTGGCGTCTCGCTCCAACAGCATGTAATGTCCCAGTTCCTCTCAATGGATGGCACACTGTCTTTGGTGTGAGGGGATCTTCCAGCTCCGCGGCATGCATCTCGTCCGGTCTTCCAAGTTCACAGGCTGATACTGTCAATGATCAGTATCAACTCCTGTCGAGTATCCAGCTCTTGGCAATGCGGTCTTGTGTTGCTACAGCCGGGCTTTGTGCCTTGCCTCCGCGCTCACTCATGCCACAGTGTATCCATTCGTGCCCCCTCCACCTGCATTATTCGCTCCGCTTCTTTAGTATTACTTCCAGCCGGGGACACACGCTGTCCACCCCGGTCCTCTGGTCACGGGTCCCACGGCTTGCCGCTCTTCATGCATGCGTTCAGAGGGCTACGTGGGCATTAAGCTACCATTGTCACTGCCTCTGTTATCCGTTGTTGGTGCAGGGTGTCATCATCAGCTGATAATGCTTACAGGAGCTGCTGCCCGCTTCTTATCCAGCGTTACTTGTGCCGTGGCATCGAGGCAGGACTTCCGTCTTCGGTTCCTTTGTTCTACTCCTCTGCCATTTTTTGTCTCGTTCTATCCGGCCACCTCGGTCTTTGTTCCGCCGCAGTTCTCGGAATCCTTATGGCTTGATAACCCCAAACTTGCTGTAGACATTCACTACAGGTTCATGAGCATTCCCATATATTTTTTCTTTTGTCGACGTCTTAGTGCGCACTTTCAATGCGGATCATCATAGGATCGATCGGAGCTCCTCCGAAGACACGTCTTCTCACATGGCCCTTTAGCCATGCCCCATGGTTGTGTAATGTTGTACTCCTGTGTATTCTTTATTTATGAGCATGTGAATCCATGCCAGACCCCATGCTGGAGAAGGATCAAGTTACTTACATGTAACTATTGTTCTGCAGCATGGGTCTGGCATGGATTCACAATCAAACCCTTCGTCCTTCCCCTCTAAGGCTCTTCTTGGTCATACTGCCACTTGGTCATACATGCTTTCCAAATCTGAAGATGGCTGCCAGGTGAGGGCTTAGTGAGAGGGCTGTTATTGGCTGGGGATAGGACCCAGAGGACAGTGATTGGTTTATGGGAGAAATAAAGTTTTGTAAGTTAAAGTGGAACTGTTTTCCTTTTACAGAGGATTCCCAGCCTGATGGGGAATATTAATGAGCATGTGAAGCCATGCCAGACCCATGCAATAGTTACAGGTAATCAACTTTTTCCCTTGTCCCACTATCCAGGACACTAGAATATAGGTGTGTTTTCATTGACTGCTGCACTATGAAATCTAGGCCTTTGTCCCACTATCCAGGAAACTCAATCCTAGGGGTGTTTTAGACATTGCTGGGCTGAAAACTAAGGCCTTGGCCTTCTTCTCCTCCTCCTCCTCCTCCTCCCTCTTCCCTCCTCCCTATGCAGGAAATCGAAACATCAGGACACTGCTACACCACCTGAGCGAAACCTCAGGTATCCCCTCGCTATCGAGATCGCTAGACATCCCCATAGAGAAAACCCAGGCGCATAGCAGAGAGCCATCCCCAATATAGGAAAGACCCTATCCTTGTTTGCCATACCCTATACTCTGATTCCAAGATAGTCCAGTCATAGGATAAGGGCACCCGAGTCACCCTCCACCAGCATCCACTCCGGCCCTCATGCCCAACCTGTACCTTTCAGATATCAGCCCAAAAGACAGCCCCAAATCACTCCCACATTCCATAACTACAAGTCACAAAACACTAAGAAGACTAAAACATGTACAATCCCAAAACTCTGGAAGATGTTGCATGTGGGCTACAGCCACTGCGACTGAAACATAACGCACACTTCTAAAATAACATACTCCAAAGGACCGCAATATGCCACGACACGGAACCGGATGACGCGAAAGGAAAACAGGAGAAAGTATAAACCAAATGGACCCACACCACGCCACCTCGCTATTAGACAGAGTCATGACTCTGAAACACACGCCCACAAACACAGCCGGAAGCAGAACAAAGTCTGCAAGAAGAGAAAAATCTCTAAACCGAACACTGTATCTTGCGACAGACCACCCACTAGAACAGCTCACTACCACTGATCGTGCTAGTCGCGTCAGAATCATCCCAGGAAAAGAACAAACACCCAGAAGGAACAAGAACATATTCGACACCCCCACTCCATTGATCACTAAAATTCCGGTGCACCTGCATAAACTATAACAAAATATAGAAGAGGATCCGGAACAAATCAGAAGCCCAATATGTGACTAGCAGACCTACTCAATGACGAAACAGATCCCACTGAACAACCCTCACACTGCAAAAGCAAAACCAACCAACAGAACAATCATGAGACGAAGCCAACAATAACTAAACCGTGGCACTAAAATTCACTGGACCTAATCAACGCAAGATCAATGTCCAAACATGCTACAGAGATCTACAGCCTACTCTGCGATGGTGGTATTGACATCCTATTTGTCACAGAAACATGGTTAGATGACAATTCAAATCTCCCTCCACAGCTGCCTACCCTACAACTACAAATGCTCACAAGTAAACAAAAAAGGAAAAGAGGAGGACTTGGGGTAGCCTTAAAGGAACACCTGAAAATAGAAACTGAAAACCCGCTGAACTTCAGAAACTGTGAATCTCTCGTCTATCAGTTGGCAGTAAACCCCAAAACAAACCTCACATTCATACTAGTGTACAGACTACCGACCTACGTTGCCACCTTCGTTGACCCCTTCATAGAAGCCATCACAAACCTAGCCATCAAACATGAACACCTGATAATTCTCTGGGATTTCAAGATATGGTTTGAAGAAGAGAACCCAAACTCATAAAAATCGCTAATCAAGCAACTCGAAACAATGAAACTACGCCAGATGGTCAAAGGAGCAACACACAGCGGGATACACGCTTCACACAATCTTCGCCAACAAAAACCTAATCACCACTGCGCCACCAATACAGATACTCTGGAGCAACCACCTCATTCCTTTTGTGATCAAACTGCCAACTAAAGCACTCAAACAGTCAAAAACTTTGCCCAATCATGAAAAGAAACTGGAAGACCATCAAAGGTAGAAACGTAACAGAACTGGAACTCGAAAAACCATCAACTGATAGCCTACACGGAACCAACCTAGACGAAATAACAGACCCGATTCAGAAATGGATCATCAAAATAATCAACAACATCTCGCCAGAAAAACCTTTCAGCATATCCCGAAAGAGAGCGACGGCAAGATGGTTTATGTCCCTCCTCCGTGAAATAAATAAAAAAAAAAGCTTGAAATAGAATGGAGGAAAAATGATGACCAGGTAAAAAATCGGCAATGCCAACGACAGATCTGCTCATACAGTAAGAAAATGCGCGAAGCCAAAAAGAGATACTATGACAACAGAATTACCAAAGCCGCCAACACTCAAAAAGAACTATTTAACATAAGAAATGGAATGAGGAATCCACCTGGATGCAACACTACACTGTTAACTTCAAAAAAACTATGCAATGGCCTCACAGACCACTTGAAAGATAAAATCTGCGATATACATCCGATCATACAAAGCAGACTAATCAAACAAAACACACAACCTACCCTGCTGACCCAGGAACCACAGAACAAACTCCAAAGCTTCACCCAAATATCAGTAGCAACATTTGTCAGGCTGGAAAGACACAGCAATAAAGCAGGCCCCCCTATGAATCTCTGCCCACCAGACATGTACAAATCAATCCTTGCACAGAGCACACTGCTGGAATGCTACAGAAACCTCTTCAACCAGTCACTCAACTGGGAAAGTGCCGCGATGATTGAAATCAGTGTATATCAAACCAATCCTCAAGGACACTGCAGGTGACGTGGAGGACCTCCAATTACAGGCTGATATTAAACATTCCCTACCCGGCAAAACTGCTAGAAATCTACGTCTACAAACACAGGACCATGTAGAAAAACACTACCTATTGGGCCCGGCACAAGTCGGCTTCAGACCTACAAAAGGGACATAGACGACTGTTCTCTCTTTCTGGGATGACCTAAAGACCAATGCGAACTGACACGTCATCAGCATTGATACTACTCAACCTCTCTGCAGCCTTCGACACAGACCACCATTACATCCTCCTCAAGAGACTGCAAGAAATCTGGATCACTGACAATGCAGTGCTCTGGATTAAATCATTTCTAACTGATAGAACAGAAACAGTTCAGACAAAACCATTGAAATCTGCTCCACGGGACACCAACTGTGGAGTACCACAAGGATCCTCCCTATCCCCACTCCTCTTCAACATCTACCTGACGCCACTAATCAACCTCGTCAAAAGGCACGGCCTCACATGCTACAACTACGCAGACGACACAAACAATCTACAAAATCAAAGATGCACAAGAGGAGAACACAACGCTGATAGACTGTCTAAAAGAACTCTGAGTGGATGAACACAAACAGCCTCAAACCCAACCCAGGCAAGACAGAAATCATGATTATATCCAAAAACCAGGAAAATAACCATTACATCCCATGGCCTCCAGCACTAGGAACAGTGCCCACACCATCTAAAATAGTCAAAAACTAAGGAATCTAAATGGACAACAAGCTAACAGTAGAACCACAAGTATATGCAATTATCAAGAAATGTATCTTCCTCCTACACACAATCAAAAGGATCCTACCGTTCCTCTCATTTACCCACCAAACAGTTACCATCCTCTTCCTCATCATGTCTAGAATAGACTACGCAAACAGCCTATACCTGGGAATGCCAGAATACACCTTGAAGGAGCTGCAACGTATCCTGAATGCAGCACCCAGACTTCTCCTTAAACTATCATGAAGGGACTGCATCACTCCAGTGTTGAAGATGCTACACTGACTGCCAATCCAACAACGACTCATGTTCAAAACAATGTGCATAACGCACAGAGCAATCCACGGCCAAGGAGCAGAGTTCATAAAGAAGAAAATCGCCACTTACCAACCAACAGTAACACTTAGGTCCAGCAACGATATCCACCTGGAACCAAAACCATACACAAGAAATAAACTTGGTAGATCTTCATGCTCCTGCCTGGCAGCAAAAAACTGTAACTCCCTTCCACCCCCCAAAAGAAATACGCAACATGAAATGAAAACTGCTTAAAACATGGCTCTTCTCTTCACTACCAGGCGGAAACAAATGAGAAACACTGGCACCTCTCAAATATAGATCAAGCCGCAACAAAGCACATACAAAAGGACGAAAACTGGGGTGGGAGGGAGTCCAGGGTACACCAACTCCCATGTAGAACCCTAACTGAGGCATCTTTGATGAGACGGGAGCGCCCCAGACTGCACCATGAACAAAGAGTACTATAGCCAAAGAGGGAGCAATGACCTAACTTTCGCCCTCTTGAGCCCACGAGTCCCCCTAATCGCAGAGGGAAGGGATCCTGCTCTTGGAACCCAGGGAGGTGATGGCAGGCACTGCCCAGGACAACCTAAGAGCCGACTTCATAGACTATATCCGGTGGGGGGACATCACCACTAACTAGCCCCACAGTCCTGCAGACAAACAACTACTCTGCACACAACTTGGATAATGACTCAGCACTAAATGCCTTAATACGCAACATGCGCAGGGACGCCCAACACAGCTGGCCGAGGCAAGAAGCTGCAATGGAGCGACCCACTAACCCAGCCACTAATATCTCAAGTCTCTACATATACCTCTAAAATGCTAAATAAACACAACCACTTCTACCGCACAGTCATCCGCACGCACTTCACTACACTGCAACAACTACTACCGACTGAGAAATCGCACCTATGCTCAGTGAACGGTGCTTACCGAAGTGAAGCTGTCAACAACACATCACAACTCTCTCTCAGCCTTTTCCCCGCTGTGCCCTACTAACTCACCCTATCACCTTGCCTTCCAGATCCACCAGAGCACCAGTGGACCACTACGGTAATGTTAGTGCGCGGTATAAATGTCCCTTATGGTAACATCACAGCCTTGCGCCTACACTCATCAGGCGTCTCAGCGGTTTGATCAGGAGCAGAGGCCCAGCGCCTCTGAGGGTCGGGACCCAGCGGCTTGCAAGGACCACTTCTTCGAGCGCTTCCTCTTCCTTATGCGTTCCCCTCAGATAAAGGGGCTCCTGAAGGACATTGTCAAGGAGGTCATGCATCCTGCAGGTGGCACTGCCCCTGCCCCCTCCTCTGGGTGGTACTCCTGTTCCTCCACCGCTGGTCCATCCACTGGTTCAGATCCTTCTGGTTGTTCTGATCCCTCCACCTCCTCCTGTACCCCCAACGCTTCCCTCTCAACAGCCATTGGACCTATCTGCAGCGCCAGACCTAGGGGGGACCCTGATGGCACCTGTGTCCCAGGGCCCGGAGTCCCCTCGGTTTGTGAAAAGGGGGGGGGTGAGGACGATGGCGCCCAGGGTGATGAAGCCTTGGCATCTGTTTAGGCCGTTCGTGACCGCCTTCAGGGCCTGGCGGAGTCCTTGGGGGGGGGGGGTCCCCTCTGCATGAGGAAACCCCTCTAGGATTTGGGTGTGCTGGCAGAGGTCATGAGGAAGTTCACCACGATCCGGTCTGGCGTCCCTCTCCAAAAGGTGGCGCCAAAGGTCTGGGAGAAGCCCAGGGCCAACGCACAGATGAACAAGAAGTTGGACAGAAGGTTTAGGCAGACGGACGGGGAGACTATCCTCCTTGCCTCCAACCCGGAACTGCATTCCTCAGTGGTGGCTGCGGCCTCCTTGTATTCTAAACCATCGTCTTTGTCGTCTACCTACACGGCAGCCACCTGCAGTTGCCTCTCCAAGGAGGACAAAGTCCTCAAGTCTTTGTGAGAGCGATGTTATTCCATTTCAGGACTGCATCTGCGGCAAGCCAACGCGGACGCCGTCTTGGCTGCGACTAACCAGAAGCTGTGGCAGGAGTTGAGGGAATTTCTGGCCCGTTCTCCCTTCGGACAAGCAAGCCTCCTTCAGGGCTGGTCTGGCTGATGTCCAGGCCATTTCGCAGGACCTCATGAAGGCTTCGGTCTCCTACATCGACAGCCAGCAGAGGGCTGTGCCTTGGGGTCGAGATGAGAAGGACGGCGTGGATGCACGCTAATCATTTTCCATCTGACTTGCTGGAGAGGATCCTGTATCTGCACTTCGAGGGCGTCAACCTTTTTCATTTGTCAACCGATGCCAAAACCTTGTCGGTAATCCTTCCATCAGTCCCAGGGCAGAACCGTGTACAAGTCCCACACTTTGTCTGGCTTCAAGGGGTTCCGGGACCTCGGTACACAGAGGGCCTCACAGGTTACCCAGTGACAACAGGAAGTAGCAGCAGATGGCCTAGAACATTTTTTCCGCTCCCCCTCCTCTGCCCCCCACACCCACTTCAGATGTCAAGAAGCAGTGACATCAAGGTCTGGGAACACAGCTCGCCTGTGGGGGCCGTTTGGCTCAGTTCCAGGGCATTTGGAATCGTAATTTCAGCAACCTGTGGATCCTACCCATAGTCTCCATGGGCTCCAGTCTTCTTCTTCCTTGCTTCTACCAGCCTCTCCTCCTCTTCGTCAGATCGGGATCCCAACTCTTTTACAGGAGGTCCTTTCGCTCTTGCAGATGCAGGCGATAGAACCGGTTCCTCATGAAAACAGGGGCTTTGATTATTTATTTTATTTTATTTATTTATTTGTATAGCACCGACCGCCCACAGGCATCGGGACGCTCACATAAAGACATGGACAAGACTCAGAGCCTGTAAAAGTGCAACAGGATAGATACAACGATACTGATGAGCTAATTCAAGTAGGTCTAGACAGAGGGTTAGTTACAAAGCTTGGTTTGAACTTTTTACGGAATGCCATAAGATTTGGCTCCAATCTAATGTGCTTCGGCAATTTGTTCCAATTGGCTGCTGCTCGGTTGGGGAAAGCTCTACCCATTCCAAGTTCCTTCTTATGTTTCTGGGGAGTCATAAGTCAGTTTGCTCCTGATCTTAATGACCTGGGGGGATGGTAGAAGGTAAGTTTGGACTTCAAATAGGCTGGGGCCTTGCCATATAAGCACTTGTGAGTCAGACACATGGACTGGAATTGAATCCGATCCTCTATTCTCAGCCAGTGAGGATCACATCTAGCTTCACTGATGTATTCAATTCTTGCTTTCTTTTTTACCATTCTGATCGCATTATTTTGGACCAACTGGAGTTTTTGGATGCTTTGCTTACTAGCTCCTGCCAGGAGGGCATTACCGTAGTCTAAACGCGACATGATGGTAGCTCTTGCTATTGTGGCGCAGATTTTCTCGCTCAGTAGAGGTCTGGTAGCTTTAAGAAGCCTAATGTAATAGTTGCAGTTTTTGCTAATATGCATAGCCTGAGCATCTGAGTTGAGGGAGGCTTAACTCCCTCAACTCAGATGCTCAAGCTATGAGGGAGGTTTAACTTTGTCTGCCACTGGAATTTGGGTTTCTTTTATTTGAAAGGTCTGATAGTTAGCAGAGAGTTTGGCGCGAGCCTGGGTGGAGCCAAAAACCATTAATTCGGTCTTATTGCCGTTCAGGCACATCCAGTTATTGTCCATCCAATCTTCGATGTTTTCGTATAATGTGTTTAGTGTCATACTATCTTTAGTATGATCCCCATTCAGTTCTAGAACCAGCTGAGTGTCGTCAGCATAATTGGTAAAGAATATATGGAGTTTTTGTAGTAGCTCAGATAGGAAACTGATGTATAGGTTAAAGAGCAAAGGGGACAGACTGACTCCCTGTGGTACCCCACAAAAGATGTTAAACTCAGATGAGAATTTGTCACCCCAGTGTACTCTGGATATTCTGTTTTCCAGGAATGATGATAACCAACTTATAGACTCTTTTGAGCAGTTAGCAATCTTCTCGAGTGCTTGCTGTAGGAGCTGGTGCTCTAGCAGGTCAAAGGCAGCGCTAAGATCTAACAATACCAGAAGGCCAGCCTTGCCCTTGTCCATAATTTCCAGCATTCTGGACTGTAAATCCAGCATAGCAGTCTTGGTGCTGTGAGCTGTTCTAAAGCCAGATTGTTGAGGGTGTAAGATCTCATGGCTTTCCACATAGTCCTGGAGTTGGGCTGTTGCTATTTTATCCAGTTTTTTTAGAGTAAAATTACAATTAGTAATAGGTCTTAGATTGTTGGGGTCCCAAGGGTCTAGAGTAGGTTTTTTTACTAGCAGTGTGATGGTCACCTTTTTTTATGTTGCTAGGCACTACTTGGTCCCGAAAAGAAGTGTTAACAATTTTAGTGAAGAGTGGGGCAAAGATTTCGGGATGTTGTAGGATGATCTTGGGAGGGAGAATGTCTTCGGCGCATGAAGATGGTTTCATGGAAGCTAAGGTTTTTAACATGGCTTCTTGAGAGATAGGTTGAAATTGAAACTTCTTCTTTCCAATTATCAATGGTTGGTTACCATTGTAGGATTTTTGTGGTGCCCAAGAACAACCAGGCTGGCCTGAGGGTTGTCCTGAATCTGTCATTTTGAAATCTCTTTAGCAATGGAACGCTTAAAGATGATTACTCCCGCGCACATAGCCGTGTCTGTGTGTGCAGCGGACTTGATGTGTTCCCTGGACCTCAAGGATGCATACCTGCATGTTTCCATCTACCAGCAGCATCGAAGTTTCTGCGGTTCACAATTGTGGTACCACTTCCAGTACAGGGTGTTGCCCTTTGACCTGAACTTGGCCCCTCGTGTCTTCATGAAGTTGATGAACGCAGTGGCAGGCCTTCTCTGCTTGGAGGACCATCATCTGTACCCTTACTTGGACGATTGGCTGGTGAGGGCTGGCTCACCTGAAGGGGTGGTGCACTCCTGCCAAAGAATGGTGGATATCCTTCATCAGTTGGGGTTCTCCCACAACCAGGGTAAGTCACAGTTGTGCCCATCTCAGAACTGGTCTTCCTAGTGGCGCATTGGAACGCTACAGTTAATCAGTTGTTACCTATGCCCTAGAGGCTTCTGTCCCTCTGAAAGTCGGTTGTGCACTTCATGGCCAACACGACCACCTCTGCATGGTGGTTCCAGGACATTCTGGGCCTGATGGCCTCCTGCATGCTCACTGTACAGCACCCTCACCTCAAGATGAGACCCCTCCAGCTCCACCTGGCGGCCAATTGGGATTAGTAGACAGGGTCTCAGTTGGACAGGATCCCAATACTACTGCTCCTACTGCCCGATCTTTGCTGGTGGCTGATGGATGGCAATGTTTCAGTGGGAGCCCCCTTCACCGGACCAGAGCCTACCCTGGTGGTGACGATGGACTCTTCCTTTTCGGGATGGTGGGGCTACTCTGGAGAGCTATGCGATTCATGGAGCATGGACCAGGAAGGAAGCCCTCCTGCACATAAATCTGCTCGAGCTCAGGGCAATGGCCCTGGCCCTCGTGGCATTTCCACCCCTCATCAGGGACAGGTCGGTTCTGGTCAGGAAGGACAATTCTACCACCATGTTTTACCTGTACAAGCAGGGCGGCAACTGTTCCCCTACACCCACCCCCTCCTTTGCATGGAGGCGGTAGAATGGGCTCTGACGGAGGGGGATTTATTTCGATTTCAGCAGACCACCTCCTTGGGGACAGCAATGTTGAAGTGGGCCAGTTGAGCCGCTTGGGGTTCAACACCTAAGAGTGGGAGTTTCACACTGACTCCTTGTTGCCCCTGTTCCAGTGTTGGACATTTGCGGACCTGGATTTGTTTGCATCCCCTCTGAATTCCAAGTGCCCCCAGTTTGATTCATCATGGACAGGACAGGGGTCTCTGGGAGACGCCTTCCCGATCTGTTGGCAGGGCCACAGCTGTTATGCGTTCCCGCCCAACCCTCTGCTTCAACAGACCCTACGCAAGTTCCAGGCTTTGGTGGGTTGCATCATCATCCTTGTTGCCCAGCAATGGCCTTCGAGACCCTGGGTTTTGTATCTGCTGCAGTTTTGTTACCAGGGTTCCTTCCACCTTCCGATCTCCAGCAGGGTATTCTTGATGCAGTCTGCTGCTCTCCCTGATTCTATGCCACACTAAAATGTATAGTCTTGTACCTTCTACCACTTCCCTTTATCCATACATACTACAAAGTGCTTATTTCGAGGGGATTGTGTCCTCAGACGCATTACACATCTACAACAGTAATCAGCACAGCTGTGCTGCTTTCGGAAAAGGTTCTGCGTCGATGACGTCGATACGCTGTCCATCGAGGGCCTCCGTCGAGCGCCGACATCACCGGATGTTGTGTAGGATGCACGACGCCCGTAGCCTCAGTTCCGTTTTTTCCACCAAAGTGTTCGCTTTGGAATCTCGGCGCGCCTCGGTTCTTCTCCTGTTGAATTGGTTCTTCGTACCTTGTTAATTGTGAAATAGGTCTTAGTCTTCTTCTACCCCGAGGTCGGGCTTCAAGAAGTGCCGGGACTGCGGTTACAAGATGTCGCTTACGGACCCGCACGACATCTGCTTGTGGTGCCTCGGCGAGAGCCACGCAACCGATGCCTGCGTTGAATGGCAGTCCTTGACGTCGAAGGCCTTGCGGGAGCGGAAGAAGTAGTTGTCTGTAGGTAGGGTTTCCAAACCCCATAAGCTGAAATCCGCTGGGCTTTCGACCGACTCCACGTCAGCGTAAGTCCAGGGGGTCTCGGAGTGGTTCCCGCCATTCCTGTCTCTTCTAGGCATTCGCGCAAGCGCCGTCACCGGTCACCTTCCTCGTCCGAGTACTCCGCCAGACGGCGGGTCGCTTGTCCCAACAAGCATTAATCTCCGGCGGAATGGGATGCTTTTCGCCAGGAGATGATGGCGATTTTTGAATCGCAGGGCACCGTTCTGTCTGCTCCTTCGAGAGAAGCAGGCAAGGAACGCGCTAAAGCCACCGCTTGCACGCCTTCGGGCTCAGGCGGTCGGCGCGATCATCGGGAGCCACCGAGGTCCCAATCGGATCGCAATAGCCGTGCCTGGTCCAGGTCCCAGTCCTCGACGCCCTTGAGCCTGTTGGAGCCTGTGAGGCCTTCTAAGAAGGCATCAACGCCATGTCCGTCGAGGGACTCTCTCGAGGTTCCGGCTCTGAGGAAGCCGTCAACGGCATCGGCGCCAAGGCCATCGAATGACACGCTCGGGACTCTGGTTTCGAAGCCGTTGTCGAAGTTGTTTGCGGCTCGCTCGACGTAGACGCCGATTCCATCAATGCCTTTTGAAGAGGCTTTACCGGAGGTGCCCCGAGGCCGGTGGAAACTCTGAGGAAGGCCCTTAGTAAATCAGTGAGGCCTGTGTTTGAGCCTTTTTCTGTACCCTCATCCAGGGATTTATTCCAGCCTTTGGATTACATCTCGGAGGTGGATGAAGGGTCAGATGTGGAGAGGTTTGTTCCTGCTGAGGTTCCTGATGACCTGTTATCGGGTCATAGCCAGATGGAAGACCTGTGTCAATACTTACATGATGTGGTCTGGACACCGCTCTGGAGGTTGAGTTTGGCAGGCCTGAGCCTGGTACACATGCCGAGTCGTCGTACAGGTTTCTCATGACGAGGGTGACGGAGTTCTTGGGGTGGTCTGCTCCACCTGTGGATTTTCTGCAGGATGACCTGACAGATATTTTGGACCAAGGTCCACCCACTGACCCGGTGCTGCCATTTCATATGGCCTTACAAAGAAGGGTGGCGACAGCTTGGACTGCTCCGAAGAGTCTCCCGGCAGTGAATAAGTCGCTACCAAAAAAATACCGTCCAGCCAGTGGTAACCCGTGCTACTTGTCTACGCACCCCACTCCGGAGAGTTTGGTGGTGCAGGCGGCTACGGCCCCAGCAAAGCAGGCTGCCTTCCCTACTATCCCTCCGGATAGGGACGACAAGTGCTTTAACGGTTGGGCGAAGAAAGTGTTTTCATCTGGGGGTATGGCTTTAAAGGCAGCCAACTCTGTTTGTGCATTGGCAAGATTCACTCACACTCTGTGGAACTGTGTATCTTTGGCGGCTGAACATATTCCCGAAGGGGAGGAATGGGATGGTTTTCTTGCACTCGTTCAGGATGGCAAGAATGCCATGTGTGAATCCGTTCAGTCGGGTCTGGACGTGGCAGACTGTGTCAGCCGGTCCATGGCGGCGAGCACCGTGTTGCGCAGGTTTGCGTGGTTGCGGAAGTCGGGATTTGCTCCTGATGTACAGTCCTGGCTTCTCATCATGCCCTTTGATGGTGTCCATCTTTTTGGCAGCAAGGCTGACGAGAGCCTTGAGACGTTGCAGACCTCCAAAGCTGCGGCAAAGTCGTTGAGCGCTGCAGTACATCAACCTCCAGCTTTTCGTCCTAGGGGACAGCAATGGAGGGGAGGTTCCTTTCGGTACCACTCTTCCTTTTGTAGATCGAGGGGGATGGAGGGGGGCCTGCCAGTCAAAGGGGCCAACGTAGGGGTACCAGAGGTGGAAACCAAGGTACTCGAGGTGCCAAAGCCGTGCGAGCAGTTGCCTCCTTGCCCTCAGGCACTGCCGCTTCCGCTCAGTCATGATGCCATGTCCCATGGTTCGCCGGTTGGGGGAAGGCTGGCGCAGCATCCTGTAGAATGGCGTGCCATTACTTCAGATGTGTGTGTTCTGGAGATCCTAGCCCATGGCTACTGTCTTCCTTTCCGGCAGAGGCCTCACGACATTCCACCGGGGAAGCTCTCTTTGAAGAGTCCGGATCCGCTCTTTGCGCAGGAATTCAAATCCCTGCTGGAGAAAGGCGCAATTGAACTGGTGCCTGTAGCGGAGAGGAACAAGGGATGGTATTCCCCATATTTTTTTATCCCGAAAAAAGACTGGGGATTGAGACCCATCATGGCCTTGCATGGTTTGAACAAGCTCCTCAGGAAGGACAAGTTCAAGTTGGTTACTCTCTCAAGTCCTCCAGGCTCTGCAACTTCAGACTGGTTGGTGTCTCTCGACCTCAAGGATGCTTACTTTCATGTGCCAATTCATCCCAAGCACAGGAAGTACCTGAGGTTCGCGGTTGACGACTCACATTTTCAGTTTCGGGTCCTGCCGTTCGGATTGACCTATGCCCGAGGGTCTTCATCAAGCTAATTGTGGTGGTGACAGCGTATCTCAGGAAAGGGGGGATTCACGTTTACCCCTACCTGGATGATGGGTTGATCAGGGCGTGCTCTCCCGAGCAAGTCCTGGATCATCTGTCAGTCACCTGCCACTCCCTTCACAGGCTGGGCTTCTCCCTCAACTTAAAGAAGTCCCACTTGCCAAACGCATTCCTCACAGGATGGGGAGCTCATGCCAACGAGTTGACAGTCAGCGGTCGTTGGTCTCCGTCGGAATCCAGACTCCATATCAATTTGTTGGAGCTGAGGGCCTTTAGGCTAGCCCTGAAAGCTTTTCTTCCATCTGTGCGGGGGAAGAATGTCCTGATTCTGACGGACAATACAGTGGCCATGCACTACCTCAACAAAAAGTGGGGGGGCAGAGAGGCGATGCAGCTCTGGTTCTGGGCCATCCAGCAGGAAATTTCGATCTCAGCAGTTCATCTGGCCGGAGACGAAAACGAGGCGGTGGACGCTCTGAGCAGGCAGAGCATGGTCTCTCACGAGTGGGAGCTGTCTCAGGAAGTTCTTTTGGAGCTCTTCACCCTTTGGGGGACCCCACAAGTGGATCTCTTTGCCACCAGTATCAACCGGAAGTGCGAAAGATTCTGCTTGTGGTAATTTCCTCCAAGAGGAGCCTTAGGGGACGTGTTCGTAGTGGAGTGGTCCTTCCCACTGCTGTACACATTTCCTCCAGTCCCCGTCATTACGCAAGTGCTGCGTAGGTTACAGAGGTTCGGTTCCCAAATGATCTTCATTGCTCCGGCATGGGCAGGAGAGCGTGGTACCCGGACCTTCTCGACTTGTCCATCTGCCCTCCACGCAGTCTTCCCTACTGAGACGATCTGCTCTCACAGGAGTGAGGTCGGGTTCTCCATCCAGAGGTCAAGTCTCTCAACCTTCATGCTTGGTTTTTGAAAGGTTAAGGTACAAGGATTGGGACCTCCCTGAAGACGTGATGGAGGTGTTGCTCTCGGCCAGATGGCCAGCAACAAAATCCCTGTGCCGTTGGAGAAAGTTCTGCGACTGGTGCAGGGTACAGAATGTGGATCCTTTTCAGTGTTCAATTCCTGTGGTTCTGTCTTTTTTTCTTTCTTTAGCCCACAAGGGCCTGCAAGTGGGTACCATTAAGGGTTACCTGGCGGCGCTGTCCATATTTAAGCGCTCGTCTGAGGAGTGTTCTTATTTTAAGATTCCTTTTGATTTCTCAGTTTCTGAAAGGGCTAACTAATGTGTTTCCTCTGTCACCTTTCCAGGTTCCCGGTTGGGATTTGAACTTAGTTCTAAAGTTCCTGATGGGAGCTCTGTTTGAGCCCTTACATTCTTGTCCATTGAGACTGTTGTCCTTTAAGACTGTATGTTTAGTTGTGGTTACTTCCGCTCGCAGAGGGAGTGAGTTGCAGGCACTATCCGCCAAGCCACCTTTCACGGTGTTCCATAAGGACAGGGTTGTCCTTAGGGTTTGTCCTTCTTTTCTTCCGAAGGTTGTGTCGGAATTTCATTTGAGCCAGAAGGTAGTTCTTACGGCGTTCTAGCCTCCTCCGCATCCTGGTAAGGAAGAGGAGAGGCTCATAGGTTGGATCCGAGGAGAGCTTTAAGTTTCTACATCGCATGTATGTCCCGGGTCAGAGTGGACGATGAGCTATTTGTAGGATACGCTGGAAGGTGTTTGGGTCAAGCTGTTTCTAAGCAGACCTTGTCCCGTTGGATCATCTTGACAATCTCTGAATGCTATCGTCTGGTGGGTAAGGACCCTCTGGTGGGCTTACAGGCTCATTCTACTAGGGGTGTGGCTGCCTCCACTGCTCTGCCGAGGGGTTTTCCCATTCTTAATATTAGTGAAGCAGCCACATGGGCCTCTGTCCATACTTTTGTAAAACACTACTCCCTGGATTCTATCCATGGGCAAGGTTTGGCCTTTGGTAAGGCGGTCCTCTATTCTGAAATTTGATTGGGCATTCTAAAATTCTAAATTCTTTTCCCACCTCCATACATTGGTACTGCTTTGGGAGTCTGTCATAGATGTGGAATACGTCGGATGACACTATCCCCTCGAAGAACAAGTTACTGGTAATGTTCTTTCGATGGGATGTTCCTCCGACGTATTCCACATCGCACCCTCCCAGCCTGCCCCTCTACAGAATTTATTATGTGATTGCATCTTACGTTTCTGTAGTCATACTGGCAGAAGATTGGTGCCACATGTTCTGTGAAAAAACTACAACTGAGGCTACGGGCGTCGTGCGTCCTACATATAACATCCGGTGATGTCTGTGCTCGATGGAGGCCCTCGAGGGACAGCGTATCAACGTTATCGACACAGAAAAAAAATTCCGATGCAGCACAGCTGTGGTGATTACTGTCATAGATGTGGAATACGTTGGAGGAACATCCCATCGAAAGAAAGTTACCAGGTCAGAAAGTAACTTGTTCTTCAGAGATGTGCGCTGCTGTTCCTTCAAACAATGGCTCTCTGCTACATGCTGTGGTGCTCCTCCTGGCTTCCTTCTACGGCAAATTTCCTCTTGTTAGGAACGATTTCTCTTTTGGTAACTTTCCCTCCATGGTTTATATGGACCCCCCCAATCTTTTCGCTTTTCAAATATATTCACAAATAAATTATATATCATATGTTATTTATATATCAATGTGTAGAAAGCATGAAAAAATCATGAATGACGACAAAAGAATTATTTCAAAATTATTTAATTCAACGTGATAGAGAGCAATCCATATAGATTCCCAATGTAGTGCCAATGCATTCTGGACATAAGTCAGTCATCGGGGCCAAATCTGTATGCACTCTCATTCATAAATAAACGTAAACCACACTTTTAAATTAAAATTAGGTGAGCACCTTCCTTGATGAGATGTACCTGTACCCCTCAGAATGTATATCTTCATGTGAGTCCTGGACACAGCACAGCTAGCCAAAGGACCGAGTCCCAACCGGAATTCTTGGCAAAAGGTCCTTTGTTTGAAGACTTGTATCCGAAATGTATTAGCACTACATTTGTAATCTGTTTGCCTCGCTTTATACTATCACATTGAATCCATTCATTTTGAAATAATTGTTTGGTTGTCATACACTTTTTTTGGTGTGCTTTCTATACATTGATATGTAAATGACTTATGATGTATAATGTCTTTGTGAATATATTTTAACAGTCTGATTAGACCTAGTGGTTGAGTTTGCAGCACTTGGGGTGGTCCCTACAGTGGTTTTGTGCATTGGTGTCAGGCGTTCTTGGACCAGGGGTGTGTTCTCTGCAGTATTTCATACCTTTCCATATTGCATTTTTTCCCCTTTTTATTCCGTACCTTACATTTAATAAGGAATACACATTTTCTTGAGTGGTGCCCACCCCCTCTCCCCATTTTGAGCAGATATATTTTTACCATTTTGCGTTTTTTGGTGTGCACATTCGCTTTTACCGCATATGGCTACTAAATGTGGTTCATGGCCTAAAATAGCTGTGGCACGAGATATTTGCTTTTTCTTTAGCTGTATTGCATTTGAGACTTTGTCTTGCCTTGCCAGATCAGGAAATCCCATAGAAGGTCCTGTCCTTGCCCAGGAAAGTAAGTGTGTTGCCTGTACGTACTCACCCCTGATCTCACTCTCCTGAGAATAGCCTTCACTGCTCTCCATGTTTTCCATGCTTGGGTTTTGGCTAACATGTTCACTATAACTAGGGTGGCCCCCTAAATCTGTCTACCAGGCCAATTTTTGTAAATCCATCTGAGCACCTCTGCACCGAATTTCCTTGCTTTATGCCCCAGTGGTGGGCTACAGATCCCTTTTGCTGTGTTTTTGTTTGTGTAATCATTTTGCCAAATTTGTTTCACTTCATAGGCAGCTTTATATTGGTGGGAGGGATGTTTTCGGACTGCGGATGGTAACAAACTCAAGGGCAAAGCTTCGAACTGCAGACGGAAAGGCAAGCACTGTGAGGGGAAAGGACTGAAAGTCAGAGACACACATCCACACTCCTCTTCAGTACTCTTGATAGGATGGCTCCCAATGAGGGAACGTGCAGCGTTGTCATTACACAGTGCTGAAGAAATGGGAGGGAGTGATGAAGAGGGTGGATAATTATAATGGGGGTATAGGGAGGGGTCCCCCATTTTTGTACCCTGGAAATGTTTACATGATTTGTAGATTTGATCGGCTGTTCATTTGAGTGTTATACAAGTCACTGTGAATATTTTACGTCGTAATTGAATGTGGGAAAAATGACATACTAGTAAACGTCAGAGATTTGGTTTTGATAATGCATTAATGACGTTGGATAATCTGATTATCTGGCTTCTGTACTACTGCCTTTGAGACTGCATAGAAAAGTCATGTAAGCCTTGCCCGTCTGTTAGGGTGTACCGTGCCATAGCAGCCATACCCTGTGGTCTTTCTATTGCCCACTCCAATGAGGGAATCATCAGAAAAAACTTAAGGTTAGTTTTTAAATTTGATTCTCTACAAAACTGCCTATTCCATGACCCTAGTTTTCATGGAATCAAATGTTTTTATTGGATGGTGTCACTCTTTAAGAGTAAGCTTGAGACTGCTGTTTGGGTTTTGTGATGTAATGCGTGAACGTGTGGGATAAAGCATGATGTTGTGTTGTATAGTTCTTGTAGATTACGTTATAGAATTTGTTAGTGCTGGATACTGTTAGGAAAGATTTTCTTGTTGCACCTTTTCCTCCATATATTTCTTTTGCAACTCATTTGTTTTTGCTGGTTTTGAACCCTGTCCTCGCTTGCTGGAGGTCAGTAATGACTTCTGCTTAACTTCTGTTGCCTGTTTTATTCCTTCCTATGAGGAAACTGACTAGTTCCTGATACTGACTAGACCCTTATAATGTCACTACTGAGAAACTCTCTCTATGAATTCTTGTATTTTTACAATTGCACATTTCACCTGTTAGGCAGAAACCTGTGCAGTTCCCTTAGGGACCACTGCAAAAAGTTTAAGACTACAGGTGTTAGCAGTAAACCCAATTGGTAGCAGTCTGCACCACCCAGATTTA
Organism: Ambystoma mexicanum; assembly: GCF_040938575.1. NCBI lineage: Eukaryota > Metazoa > Chordata > Amphibia > Caudata > Ambystomatidae > Ambystoma > Ambystoma mexicanum. The sequence goes on along the minus strand of NC_090936.1, from coordinate 491,520,325 downwards.
CCTGGTAGCTGTGGCTGAGCAGTCAGACTTCACTCAAGAAGAGTTAGGCAGTATATAGAGTATGCACAATAGGGCTAAAATACAGTAGCACAAGCAAACACTGACCAGAGCTTTGGTATAAAAGTATATAATTATTTATTTAAAAACACACTTGTAAAAATACACAGGCACTAATATGTCAAGCAAGTTCAAACAGTCACTAGAAATATATACACCTCCCTAATTAATTATTTGACAAGTCTAGGTTAAGACACCACTTAGTTAGCAAAACACAGGGGAGCGTGTAACCATAGATGGCACTCCAATAATTTGTTAAAAAAGGGAGAGAAAAGGCATAATAGGAAAATCACACAGTACCAACACTTTTAAGAAACCACAGCAAGTCGAGAAAGACAGGGTCAACTATAGAGCAAAAAGTTCATAGGCCAGGCCCACTCTTGGAGAGAGCAAGGCGGAATGTGCCCAAGATCACACAGTGGAAATGCACTAAAAGTCTTTGCAGGAAAGTCAAAAAGAGGTTGGATCAAGTTAGAAAGGTAATGTTAACAGGTCCGAGGTCACCCCAGGATAGAGAGTCAAGGATTTACGGGACACCTTGGACAGTCTGTTGCAAGGGAGACCAGACGGGACACAGTACCTGAAATGGTGAGAAAGCTCCAGCGGGGGAAGTTGTTCCTGGCAGCGGGTCAAATCGGGGCTTCGTCCAGGGGAAGAGAAGATCTCGACGTGGAGGAAAGCTGGAGGTCGTTGCACTGCCAGGGAAGAAACCAGCCGCGGAATTTCCCGGTTAAAAGGTACTACCCTTTTATTTGCGGTAGTGGTGAAGCGTGGCTATCCGGCCGCCGGGGTGCTTGGCACGGGCGATTCAACCACGAGACGATCCAGGAGGCGAAAAAAGGCGAACTGGTTGGTCCCACCAGCTCAAAGGGAAGAAGACTCTCCTGGAAGAAGATCTTCTCTGTCGTTGGGAAAGTGGTGGGTTTCAGCAGCAGGGCTCCACCGGTGGTGTCGTCGTTGTAGATGGCTCAGCTTCTCCCCTCTTCGGATTCTTTAGGTCCTGTGGCGACTTCTGAAGTTCCAGTCCCCAAAGCCCTGCTTTTATGCAGAAAAACCCCCATTCATCAGCCTAGCTGTCAATCAACATGCTAAGTGGTGAGCTGGGCGGCTCACCACTGGGCCAATCACACAAGAGTGCGACTTGGGTTGCCAAGGCAACTCAGTCCAGGGTGCCTATCCCCCCCCCCCCTCCCACACATCCTGTAGACCCAGACAGTGGCACCACTTTTGGAGGCTTCTGTGCAGAAGCCCGACAAAAGTGGAACAAAGGGCTCAACTTGGGTTAGGGTTTCAGAGGCAAACACAAACGCCATTTTGAAACTGAGTCCTGGCAAAAAGACCCAACCGGGGAATAAATATTAAATAAATAACCCTGCGGTATCTTTAACATTGCACCAAAAAGTGGTGCGTTTAAAATGAATGGGAAAATCCCATAGGAAATATTCCGGGGGAATATTTTGCGTGGTATCCACTGCCACCAGCCAGAAACTCGACAAGGGGGGGACTGGACAGTGCCCTCTTGGAAAACAGACCCAGGGGCAATCGAATTACCCCTACCAGTACTTCCACAATATGATGCTTTGTACTGGTTCTGTTCACAATTTAAGACTAGTAAAGCCAATGGTGACTTTACATGACCTGGGAGACAGTAGTCAGTCCCATGGTATGGAGTCTATGTTTGGGGGTCACTATGACACCCCTGTGTTACTGCACAGAGGGTGCTGTGTAACACACTTACCAAAAACACATAAAGCCCTATGGAGTAAAAGACCCTATAGCCCGTAAAACACATTAGTCAAAGGACATTCTCAAATCATGCCTAAGAGTGGGAGAGAAAGAGCCTCACTCTTAGCAGGAGAAAAAAAATAAACCCCAAAATCCATCAAAGTTGTTGGGGGACTCACTTGGTTTGGGAAATTAGCCTTTACAGAGAATTCTTCCTAACATCACCTAACAGTGCTGTTAGGATACTTTTTATCCTTATAACTTTTTATATTGCAGCTTTTTGGTTACTTTGGCAACGTGTCCAATATAAGTGTGTGGCAGGTGTGATTTTTCCAGTTTTTATGTGATTTTTTCTTATGCATTTTTGCATCTACCACAAATGGGTAATAAAGGTGGATAGCACCTTCAGATGGCTGTGCTATAAGATTTTTCGCTTGTTCTTTGGAAATAGTGTTCTTTGGCCTTCTTCCTGCCTTCTCAGGTCAAGAAATACCTTATATGGAAATCCCTTTTGTGGGGACAGCTGTGGCATTCGCAGGCTAAAGGGCTTTGTGTGAGTCAGAGGGGGCTGGTACTGTGTAGTTGCAATCCACAAATTCTTGCTCCTGAAAGTCTGTCACTTGGCATATGTGGTGACCAGTGGTTGTCCAGGATTGGACAAAACCCCTGGCTGTTTGAATGTTGCAGGTCCTTACCACTCGTGGGCTTGCTCCCAGCCTGATTCTTGGATAAAAGGAGGTCTTTTGCAACTGTTCATTAGTTCATCGTTGGAACCAAGACTTGTATGAAGAAGGGCAGCCGGCTGATCAGCGTTGACCGTGATTGGCCCAATGAAGCCTTGCTCTTCTGCCTGATCTCAAGAAGACCCTTGTTCGTGCTTCAACCCCAGGACCGGTGGGAACAACCAGTCTCAACCCCAGCTCGATGATCCGTACCTGCTGAGCCTTCAGGGGTGTTCCTGGGCCAACCGGTGGACTGACCAGCTCTCTCCTGGACTACCCCGCTACAGCTGTCACCTGTCCGAACAGAGCCTTTGAACTTTTCAGATCTCCACTTTGTGGCACAAATCGCCTGCTGCTGCATTTTCAGGCGTCTTACTCCAAGGGAAGTTGTGCTGGGGTTGGTTCTGTGTTCACAGCTGTATGATCTCCTGCCGCTGCTGCACCATGGTAACCTTCATTGGATCTTGTGATCTTCATGTCCTTGGTTTCCTGAGGCTGTCTCTCCACTAGAGGTTTCCCTTTTGTCCTCTTTTGCGTCATCACCTGGAAGCTGTCCAGAACATGTTCCTGTACACTGTGACAGACTGAAACTAAAACCCCATGAAACAAAGTACCTCTGCTGTTTAGACGACCCTCGTGGTGTTAACAAGAACCAAAGTTAAAGCCTAAAATGAAGTCTGGAACCTACACAAGTGGAATCTAGTACATCCCGAGCTGGATGGTGGAGGTTAGTGTACATACCCGTTGCTTTCTCCCCCTGTCTCCCATCAGGTATTTGGGCGTAAAGTTCTTACCCTAGCCCACTCTGACTTGACCTTTGGTGGTGGAACCTTCGTTAAGGATCCTTTCCTAGGCATACTCAAAGGATTGAGTTGTGTACCTTCCTAAACTTTAATAAATACTCTAACTTTCAAAACTTTCTAAAAGCACCACTACAGCCCAATGCATCTTATCTGAATAACCTTACCTGAAGAAGCTGTACTTTGGAACTTTTGATTTTTGAGCACAGGCCACATACCATCTCAAGGTTGGACCTATTAAGATTGAGGGAAGATGTTCTTGTGCTTTGCTTGCCTATTTTTCCTTGCATCTGACTAGTCGCCTGTATTGCACTGGTAATTAATTCATATGTAATTCCATTCTCCTAATGGTCAACGTGTGTATGTTACATGTGTTTTTTTGGTGTGACAATGTTCCCTTGTGCTTTTTATATGCTTTGTGTGTAACTGAAGGCCTTATAAATAATTTTATTTGTATATGCTTACTGTTAAGTTTGAATAATTGGTGTTGCTCTGTGTGGAGTCATTGTAGGCCTAGCCTACTCTCATACCTTTCCCAAGACTAAACCTTGACTGCTCAGTTACCTTAACATGATTGGGTTTTGGCTAACCTCGCTGTCTTCCCTGTCTTCCATAAGTAGAGTGGGCCAAATCCTTCCCATCTGGGTTGATTTTGGAAATCCATCTCAACAGATATAACACTTATTTCTCTTGGTCGACATGTTTTTGTAATTTCTATAATTGTATCATTTTATATGAAAAAAATGAATATAGACTTATACATCAAATTGGCACAGATGAAAAAGGCAAAGAAGTACTAAATAAACTGGATTAGGTCTTACAGATATAATTTATATCAGTGTGATGGAGAAAACATTTTGAAAGTTCTCACTAAAAAGGTGGACACTATTTTTTGGGACCCCATACATATAGATTGGAAGTGTGCCAGGTAGGGAATACAATTAAGCTGATATTGGAAGACACGTGGGTAAATCATTTTAGTGAGGTTTATATGGAGAGTGGGGTGGTTCTACAGTCACTAAAGAAATCTTGGGGACAGATGGGCATGTACGTTTTGAGAGAGAGGGCATGGTATGAGCTCTAAATAAAGCAAGCACATCTGAAGAAGCCGGCCTGAATCAGTTCTCAAATCACGATTTGATTTCTATTATTGGGCGACTAGCTTAAATTATTTATTAAAACAAATACATGACCAGCAGGCATTGCATAAGTGCTAGAAAACAGCTCATGTTCCTAAATTTAAGATGGGCAGCCGATTAGAACCCGGAAACTATACACCCATACGCATCTTAGGTGTTGATGGGAAAGTTTTTGCTGCCCTAGTGTTAGGAAATATTTCCATGTATGTGTCATTTTTCCCTCCAGTTGTGAACCCCCCAACTTTTAGCTTTTGTCTGACCATCCTAGCCTGACATTTGCCAGTGGAGAGCGCTGCCTTCTGCTGCACTTCGCTGGGTTTTTGCTAACTTTATTATGGGGAAACTGACATTCCCTTAAAGACTGTCATTACTGGGAGACTTTGTTTCCCTTAGACTTTCACTTTGTTGCTAGTTTTTTGCAACATGTTAAGAGTGCACAAAGTACCTTACAGTACAGTGCTCTGGGGTCTTCCTTTCATTTCTTAAGGCCCTAGACACCCTAAAAGGATTTTTTTTGGTAGAAGTACAAATCTGCCATGGACAGAGCTGGTGGCAGCTGTTATTTTTCATATATTTTTAACCCTTTCTTGTGGTCTGTATCGCGTTTACCGCATTTGGCCCTGGACAGTGGCTTGGCCCCAAAATGGCCATTCCACGAGGTCTGTCCTTTGGCCATCTTGTCCCTTTGCCTTCCCCAGATCAAGCAGACCCGGGTAAACCCTTCTTTGGTCTTGCAGATCACTGCACAAACTGAAGCTTTCGCTGGCTTCTGAATGCCTTGTGTGTGTGCCTCCAGGATGTGGGCTGGACTGTCTAGTTCCAACACTCATCATGGGTGCCAGAGAGTCTGGTGTTCTGGGAATGACTAGGATCACTGTGGTGCGCGATTGGTTCACGTCTGTGTATGTGAGCCGATCTCACATTCGGTCCTCTTCGGGCGATTCTGGATACAAGAAGGCTCCAAACACCCATACCAGGTCGATCTCGAGTTCAAAACGAACCTAAGAAAAGGATCCAAGCATCCTGAAACCACAAAGCGGAATCAATGAACCGCTGGTGACCCGCTGGAAGGTTTGGTACCCTGAGCCCGCTGTTGTCCCGTTGGACCCTCGTGTTTCGGATCCAATTTAGAAGGCCTGCAAAGGCGTGTCGACTCATTTGAATAGTGGGACCAACTATTCACAGCAACTCCATCTTAACCTGAAAGCAAGCCTTCTTGGAAGTGTTCCTGGGCCAACCAGTGAACTGACCAGTTTGCATGGGACCTTTGCCATGGAACCGCCGCCATCTCGAGTTGACACTTGACTTTAATGATTGTAAGCGCTGGGTATAAGGTAATCTCCGGCCGAGTTTCCTACATCGAGACGCCGTAGGTCTGGAATTAGGAGAGTACACCTGAACCTTAGTGCATGCGGTCACGGTGTTGCCCAGCCGTGGTGACGGACGAACTTCGAGGGTGTGCTGCTGCTGTGCCTCGAGACATGCTGCAGTGAAATTGAGTTGATCCCTTCACCACGACAGGAGAAATCGTCACTGTCCCGCCACAGAATCATCCCTGAAACTCAGCCGCTGAAAGCCGCAGAGCTGCTCAATTGCAGCATTTGAAGCCGCAACCGAAGTGGACTCGACTGCCTTAGTTTGGTCCGGAGTGTGCCTTGGGTCGGTGAGTACTTGGCCCCTGGTGCATCCATCAATTATTACGTACGAGTGTACCCTGAGGGCCACTTACCTTTATCGAGGTAGCCTGTGCTGCTGTTCTATTTGCATGTGTCTGCACTGAAAGTACTTTTGAGCGCAAGGCTCCACTCTTCTTAGGGATTGGACTGCCTCATAATTAGGGTTTGATAAGTGAAGGACTGCCTAAAGTATATTCACACTGTATGCTCCCTTTCTTTACAGGTTGTGGACCCTTACTGTGTGCCATTCCTTTAGGCCATTGGTATCTGTATCTATGTTCTATTAGTGTTGTGTTGGTTTAAGTATTACTGCTGATCCTTGCTTGTGTTTGATTTAAAAGGCATTTTAATAAATGTATATGTATTTTTTATATGCACCAGACTGAGAGTAAATTGTAGTATCCTTGAATGTGTGTGCTCATTGTGGGCTTTCGATCATCCTCACCCCTCCTGAGACCTAGTCTTGACTGCTGCCTATGCTACCTTGATTGGTTTGGCTTGTCCAGAAGGTTATGCTGTTCCAAGAAACTAGGCTGGCCTTCTGAACCTCTGCCCACCAGGGCAGAGTTCAGAAATCCATCTTAACACCTAGTATTAAAGGACTTGGGGAGTTGGGCAAATAGGCTAGTCAAAAATCAGACTGGTTTCCGGGTTGCTGTAGGCGCAAACTTAAATGTATTTTTAATTCACTACATATAGGAAAATAGTTTTGGGGAGAGGGGGTTTGGCAAAAGAAAAAATGTATGTTGCCTCTATCGACTTATCTGCTGCATTCGATATGGTTGATCAAAACCTATTTTGGGCTAAATTAGCAACTTGGGGAATCCCAGCTGGTTTGTTATATATAATTATCACTTTACATTGTCGTTCGAATATCCCGGTATGCCAGGATTATAGTGGCTTCTTATCGAAAAAAAAAAATCTACAGGTAGTGGCCTAAGGCAGGGTTGAATTTTAGCGCCCTGCCTCTTTAACCTCTATTTCTCAGACATTGGTGAGTGTTTAGAGGCAGCCGCCTTCATCTCCCCTAAAATGAGAGACCTTGGTATTGCCTGGCTCACCTTTGCGCATTTATTTTATTCTCATGGATAGGACACCAGAGGCTTCTGAATGCTTTCAATAAGTATGCGATGGGAAAACAATTAAAAACAAATACAAGAAAGACAAAAGTCTTTGTAATTAGATGCTCAGGTAAACTGCCCAAGAACTCGTACTCATGCTATCTAAATAATTGTAAATTGGTGGCAAAAGATTTGTTGGTCTTTTTTGGTTTTCCCATTAGTACCATTTCCAATAAATTACACGTCTAGGAGTATTTACCAAAATAAGATGGACATGTATACTGGCCAGATGTGTAAAATAAATACAAAATTTGGGAAGTTTTCGCTGGAGCCCCTCATTAAATATTTTGAGCAAAAGGTAATCCCCAGGGTGATTTACATAGTGGAGTTGTTGCAACATCATGTTTTAGAATATGTTGAAAAAATTCAAGCCACGTTATGGCGATGTGCCTTCAAACTTCCAAATTGTGTCCCAGCAGTTATCATCCGCTTTGACTTGGGAACTAGATCCATGTTGACTGTCGCCAAATGGAGATTGCTAGGTATTTATCAGAAAATACTAGTGTACCTGTGGACAGTTGTTTTATGTAGATTTAAATGAATTATCTTTGAAGAGAGGCAAAAATGCACTTCTGAACCTCGTGAATCAATGTGAAATAATTTTAGCCTAATTGAATGTATCGAAGGAAATAACTATTGATACCCCCTGCTTCATTAAATAGGTAATCTATGAAAGCAACTGGATTGATACGATAGAAAAAATACATAGATATCCACTGTTTGCACAATTGAGTAATAAACATGAGAAGCAGAGATTCTTGGCCCCTTATTTTAAAAAAATCACCTTTTAAATTCTTATCCTCTTCTGTAATGAGATTTCGTTTTGAATTAATTTTAACTAGGGACATTTTAGTTATAAGAAAGGCTTTGCCCAGCAACTCAGTACATTGTCACTATTGTCTGGATGTGGGCAAAAGTGAGACACAAACACTTAATCCTATAATTCCCAGAGTTGAATTATCTTCACATAGCATATTTCAGTACATTTCTGTATAGAATTGACTCTGTTGATGGTCATTACTTTTGGAATTGGCTATTGAATGGTTCCTGTATTTCGCTGTCTATAACCTTAGTTTATTTATACAACTAAAGTTGCTGTAATCGAGGCATTGGATTGAGAGTTGAATTTTAAAGTTGAATTGCCATTACCCCACCTTTCTCACCCACACAAGAAGAATGTGATGCAACTCAGACTGCCTTCTTTAATAAAATCTCCAAAGCCAGGGATTCTATTTCAAACTCCCTGATTAATAAAAAGACTTGAGTTACCATGCCAATGGAGACACCAACCCTATTCACTAAAACTTTCATGTTTGCAGAAATCACTGTCAGTGACATGACTAAGGCACTCGCTTCAATGAAACCCACCACCTGCGCGGAGAACATTCTCCCACCTAAAATAATTGCGGACAACATCGACATCTTCGCACCGATGCTAACTAAAATCATCAATGCATCCTTTAGAGACCAGAAAGTACCTAACGACAGCGAAAGAGTCGCAGTGACACCGTTGGTCAAGAAACCCAACCTCGACCAAAGAGATCCCAATAATCTGAGACCCATTACTAACTGTAACTTTATACTAAAAATCATGGACAGGATTGCCACTAGACAACTCCAGGTGCATGTGGAATCAACAAACTCCCTCCACCCTCAACAATTAGGTTTTCGCCCTACTCATAGCACGGAGACGGCCATGCTTGACGTAAAGACCAAGATGCTCAGCATTGTAGACCAGGGAAAGACCGCTCTCCTCATCCTTCTTGATCTAAGCGCAGCGTTCGAATTGCTGGATCATAATTTACTCCAGACTGCTCTGAAGAAAACAGCCAACTGTTTGGATGAAGCCATCGGCTGGATAATGTCATTCTTAAAAAATAGGATATCCAGGGTTCACTGGGGTGGCAAGTTCTCCCTAGAAAAGGAAAGTATGTGGAGTCCCCCAAGGCGCTAGCATGTCACCATTACTATTTAACCTCTACCTGAGATACCTATTCCTTGTCCTTGATCATATTAACACATTTTTTACCAACTATGCCGATGACACGCAGCTGGTGTTTGAGCTTAGTGGAGATTATCAGAAAGACAGTGACCAGCTCACCATGATATACAACAACGTGTAACATTGGATGGATTCCAATTGGATGTGTCTTAACGGAGAAAAAAAACAGAGCTCATGATATTTGGCTCTCCTCCTGCCAGAGCTAACCTACCCACCTCTTATAAATCATTCCAAATCAAAGATACACACATACAGGTTCTGAGTAAGGTCAAAACCCTGGGCATGATGCTAGAAGCATCCTTGGGGGACAATGCGCAGGCACAATACATACAAAAAAAAAACCTGTCCCTACCTCCTCAGATTACTAAAATCCATCTGGTCATACATATCAGAGGACAACAGTGCCACCATTGCTAGAGCCATCATAATGTCTCGCCTTCACTATGGCAACACCTTGGTCTTGGGTGCCTCCAAAATGTGTGTACACAGTTACAAAGTTGTTCAGAACAATGCGGTAAGGATCGTTAAGCATTAAACCAGATCACAACACATCAGTGACTCCAGAAGGTAGCTACACTGGCTGAAAATCGAGGACAGGGTACACTTCAAGGCCTTAACAACTGTGCATAGATGCATCTATGGAAAAGCCCCGGCCTACTTAAAATGCAGGGTTCAATCATATGTACCCGGCAGAACATTAAGGTCATCCGACCTTGGCAAAATCGTAGTAGCACCACACAAACTCAAATGCGGCCTAGGCAGATCCGTCCCAATAATGGCAGCCGCCCTTTGGAACACTCCCCAACCACATTAGAATGGAAACCAACTATTTGCGATTCCGCAAACAGGTGAAAACCCTTATCTTCAAATAAATCCCCACTGGAAGCTCCTACCTAGTCCCTGCGTGAATATTCTCGGTCAGTCCTGTTCTGTATAGTCACTGTCCATTGTAGCATGTTCTTGTTTCTGCGCCCCGAGGCTTGTGAGCTACCGGCGCAATATAAATATTAAATAAAAAATAAAGGGTGATGTATTATGTCTTGCTATTCATTGTATGAATTGTCTTATGAAGTCATGTGACAAACAAGTTTTGTTTTTCTTTTGCAACCTGTGATTTAAACAAGATTGATCAATATTGTTTTTTTCCCTTTTTGTAAATGTTGCTGTACATTAACCAATACAATAATAATAATACCCCAAAAAAATAAATTTTCTGTTCAGGTGGTGGTTTCCAGCGAGTGAGAGCACACCTGTATGGAGCTCTACTCTATTACCTCCAGATTGCTCAAAAACCTGATGAGCCAGACACCCTTGAAGCAGGTATTGTCATATGTTTTTATTTCATATACCCAACAATAGTTGTGAATCTCCTGCTAACATATGTAGTGCTCTTCAAACGGGTTCTGTTTGTGATCAACATTTGCTCTAAAAGTTCCCTTCAGATTGTTTTCAACGTCTTGAAGATTCATGGCGTTTGCACAGTAATCTCAAGTGTGTGTATATATTCGGCCCCATCTTTTCCTGAAAGAAGTTTCTGAGCCGTCATGAATCTGGCCGAGTCCTCCTTCCAGACATTTTCCTGCATGAGCATTTTCTTGCTGCATTTCAGAAGCACCCACTCGCTTTCATGGTGGTTTTGCATTCTCTCATCCTCCCAGATATGAACACCTACATTCCTAGTCTCCCCTTTCTGATAACTGTAACATCCATGCCCACTCACTGGTATGCATGTGTCATGAATGGCTTCAATAATTCCCAGACTCCGAAAGATTGTTCAAGGGTTTTTATTTTCAAAAATGTCTTGAAAGGCTTCTCTGTCTCGACTTCCCACTTCACTTACCCAGGCTTCCCTAACCCCATGTTTGCCAACTAGCGATAGTTATCCCCTTCTTTTAAATAACGAGCTACAGTTGAGGGTGTATACGCAAAAAGCCACATCAACCTCCCTCTGGGGTTCTTTTAAGGGGTTCCTAAATGTATCTAAATGTGTATCTATTCATTGTACATTGTTTTTCCTTTTTAGGTACACTCCCCACATTTTTACAATAGAAAATCATCTGTCTGATGCTTGTTAATCTGCTTAGAATCACATGCTGTGCATATGGTCCGACATCAAGTGGTAACCGCAGAGTATTTAATCTTTTCTTTCGGGGACCGAAAGGGGACATCGGCATAGGCGTGTCTGTAAAACTATACCTATCGTGACGTGTTGTGTACCCAAAATCCCTCACGCGATGAAGTCCCTCAGATTGTTTTTTTTCCGCCAACAGAACTGGTCGCCCTATAGCAGAGCTCTTACATAAGAGACATTGTTTATCTTAAACTGACTTGTCAGTTATTCCCCCTTTAAGTCACTTCGGCAGGAACAACTTCAACGGACACTGTGGGGAATTTGTCTACGACAGTGGATTTCGGCACCTAAGATCCAGCGGCTGAAGCATCCACCTGGCCGGACCCTCTGGCCGGCCTTAACAGGGAGAGTGGGGTCGGGGTGGCCATATCTTCATTATGTCTTTCCCCCTCTTTACCCTCTCGGTCTGGTCGTCTATGTTTACACCTTTCGCTATGGAAAGGACTCCTTTTAGGTTCTGCCCTAAGTGTAGGGTCAGATAACCGTGGAAGGACGAGCACAGGACGTTCAACTCCTGTCTCCCCTTAGATCATGACTAGAAGCGGTGTGCGGCTTGTAAACTCCTTCGGCCTAAGACCATTAAGGAGCGCCACATACAGTGTGTCGCGGGCGGAACCCTCTTCCCCCACCGCCACACACACCAAAAGTGAAGGGGGCACCTCCGATGACCAAACATCTGTTGCGGTTGTGATAGACCTCGAGACGGACACTTCTAGGTCTGCCACGCCCCTCCCCGACCCTTCAAGACCTGACACTAATCTTGTTTCAGGGACAACACCCAGCGACCGGGGCGTACAAAGAACGCATTACACTAAACACACAACCCCTCCACCTATTTCGCAGGGTATGTCAAAAAAGGTGAAAGCGCCAGCAGCGGCGTCAAAAATTTCGGTGGATTCCTCCGATCGTTAGATCAACAGCCTTCCCCTCATCCACAGTAGCATTTTGCGACTGAGCATTCCAAGACAAACAAGGGTGCTACCCCTAAATCAGGTTTACACGTCGAATTGTGGAAATTCGATGCTCGGACGGTCCTGAAAGGCCCGGTAGGCCCAAAATCTACGACTAGGCCTCAAGGCGAAAAACCTACCGCTAGGCGGTAAATCCTACCGATAGACCTTCGGACCCACTAACTCACGCCAATTCGGCAGTGATTGAACACAGTATCGCAAGAATTACTTCGGCGGTTGGGCTGATGCCTATTCCATCAAAAAAAGGTGGGGCTGGCCGCGGACAAATCTATAGATATGCTATGGTGCCCCGATTCTCACGAGACCTACAAGGACAGTCAGGAGCCTCTTTCCAACACCCTGAGTGACACATTTTGGCGTCAAGGGGCGGAAGACGACATTTTTCCACCCGTAGGCTCTTCTAGTTCTAAGTGGACAAGGGAGAAATTTGAAGGGTGCATGGATCGTCTTGAAAAAATTATCAATTTCGAGGGGATTGGGTCCTCCGACGTATTCCATATCTATGACATGTAATCACCACAGCTGTGCTGCTTCGGAAACTTTTCCGGCGTCTGCGTCGATGACGTTGATGCGCCGACGTCTAGGACCTCCTCCGACGTCATCCGATGTGATAAGTAGGACGCACGACGCCCGTAGCCTCAGTTCCGTTTTTTCCGCGAACGTGTTGCTTCGTGTTTCTCGGTTCTAAGCCTCGACTCTTTGGAGTTCTGTTCTTTCTGGTTCTTCGAACCTGTTCGTTTGTGAATTTCCTTCGGCGATGTCTTCCACTTCGTCTTCAACCCCGCGTCCGGGCTTTAAGAAGTGCGGGGAGTGTGGGTCCAAGATGTCGGTGACTGACTCGCACGACGCCTGCCTCTGGTGCCTCGGGGAGGCCCACGACACGGATGACTGTATCGACTGCCAGTCGCTCACGTCCAAGGCCTTACGCGAGCGTAAGAAGAAATTGTCGGTAGGTCGGGTGTCCAAGCCCCGGAAATCGAAGTCGGCGGGGCTTTCGACGGATGATTCGAGGGGTGACTCTCCGCGTCTTCGTCGGAAGTCTCGTCGGTCTTCTTCTAGGAGTTGGTCTCGCCACTCCTCAGCCTCTTCGAGGCATTCTCGGAAGCGCCGACACCGGTCGCCTTCCAGGTCCTCTTCAGAGGACTCTGCCCGGCATGTCGGTTACCCCACCAGCCGTGCGACGCCGGAGGAATGGGCTTCCTTCGGGAAGAAGATGTTGGCGATTCTTGAGTCACAGGGTACGCAACCGTCCGCGCCCCCGAGTGGGGTCGGCCGTGAGAGGTCGAGAGCCACCGCTCGCAAGAGTGGTCGGCACGAGTCACGGGAGAGGTCCCGTTCGGACAAGGAGGCTCGTTTTCGCTGTACCCGTTCCAGGTCCCGGTCCTCGACGCGATCGAGACCGTGTGCACCTGTGATGTCTTCGAGGAAGACATCGACGTCTGAGGCGTCGAGGGCGTCGACAGGCTTTCTCGAGGCTCCGGCTCCGAGGAAGTCGTCGAAGCCGTCGACGGTCAGGTCGTCGAGGGACACGCTCGGGGCTCCGGCTTCGAGGGCTGTGTCGACGCCGCCGATACTGGAGGCGCTGCATCTGACGTCGACGCCGATTTCGTCGACGCCGATCCTCTCGGCGCCGTTGCCGGTTTTCTCGACGGCGGCGCCGATCCTCTCGGCGCCGTTGCCGGTTTTCTCGACAGCGGCGCCGATTCGCTCGACGCCATCGACGCCTTTCGTGTCGGAGGTGCCCCGTGTCTCGGGTGTACCCCCTAGGAAGGCTCTGGCTAAGAGCAGGCACTCTCGGGTGCCTTCTTTTCGCCACCTGGAATATATTTCAGAGGCGGATGAGGATTCTGATGGCCTGGTTCCTCGTCAGGTGCCAGATGACATTGTCTCGGGCCATAGTCAGTTTGACGATTTGAGGCAGTCTCTGCATGATGCCAGTGGACTGGACACCTCTCCGGAGGTGGAATTTTGTAGGCCTGAGCCTGGCTCCCATGCCGATTCCTCGTACCGGCGCCTTATGGCTAGGGTTTCTGAGTATCTGGGATGGTCTGCTCCCCCAGTGGAGTTTGTGCAGGATGACCTGACGGACATCCTGGATGTTGGTCCCCCAACTGACCCGGTACTGCCGTTCCATATGGCTTTACAGAGAAGGGTGGCGGTGGCTTGGACTGCTCCGGAGAGTCTCCCGGCGGTGGGCAAGTCCTTGTCGCGTAAATACCGTCCAGCCAGTAGCGACCCCTGCTACTTGACCAGGCACCCCACTCCAGAAAGTTTGGTGGTGCAGGCGGCCACGGCAAAGCAGGCGTCGTACCCTACCATCCCTCCTGATAGGGACGACGAGCGTTTTGATGGCTGGGCGAAGAAAGTGTTTTCTTCTGGTGGTATGGCGCTTCAGGCGGCCAACTCCATTTGTGCCTTGTCACGTTTCACGCACACTCTGTGGAACTGTGTTGCGTTAGCGGCTGAACATATTCCCGAAGGGGATGAACGGGATGGTTTCCTTGCTATGGTCCAGGATGGTAAGGATGCCATGTGTGAGTCCGTTCAGTCGGGTCTGGACTTGGCTGAATGCGTCAGTAGGTCCATGGCGGCGAGCACCGTGATACGCAGGTTTGCGTGGTTGCGGAAGTCGGGGTTTGCTCCTGATGTGCAGTCCCGGCTCGTCAACATGCCCTTTGACGGTGAACACCTTTTTGGCAGCAAGGCTGACGAGAGCCTTGAGAGGTTGCAGACCTCAAAAGCTGCAGCGAAGTCGTTGGGCGCTGCAGTTCGCCAACCTCCGCCTTTTCGTCCTAGGGGACAGCAGTGGAGGGGTGGTTCCTTTCGCTTTTACTCGTCCTTCAGTAAAGCGAGAGGGGCTGGCAGTCAAAGAGGCCAGCGCAGGGGTACCAGAGGTGGACGACAGGGTACCCGTGGTGCCAAGGCCGCTCGGGCAGTTGCCTCTTTGCCCTCAGGTAACGCCGCAGCCGCTCCTACTCAGTCATGAGGCCATGTCCCATGGTTCGCCGGTTGGGGGAAGGCTGACGCAGCATCTTGTAGAGTGGCAAGCCATTACTTCAGATGTGTGGGTTCTGGAGATCATAGCCCACGGCTACTGTCTTCCCTTTCGGCACAGGCCTCGCGACAATCCATCGGGGAACCTCTTTGAAGTGTCCGGATCCGCTCCTTGCGCAGGAAATTCAAGCCCTGCTGGAGAAAGGCGCTATAGAACTGGTGCCTGTAGCGGAGAGGAACAAGGGTTGGTATTCCCCTTATTTTTTGATTTCCAAGAAAGACGGGGGATTGAGACCCATCATGGACTTGCGCGGTTTGAACAAACTCCTCAGGAAGGACAAGTTCAAGATGGTTACTCTCTCTCAAGTCCTCCAGGCCCTTCAGCTTCAGGACTGGTTGGTGTCACTCGACCTCAAGGATGCTTACTTCCATGTGCCGATCCATCCCAAGCACAAGAAGTACCTGAGGTTCGCGGTTGGCGACTCGCACTTTCAGTTTCGGGTCCTGCCGTTCGGATTGACCTCCGCCCCGAGGGTTTTCACCAAGCTCATGGTGGTGGTGGCAGCGCATCTCAGGCAAGGGGGGATTCACGTCTACCCCTACCTGGACGATTGGTTGATCAGGGGGAGCTCTCCCGGGCAAGTCCTGGATCATCTGTCCGTCACCTGCCACTCCCTTCACAGGCTGGGCTTCTCCCTCAATTTAAAGAAGTCCCATTTGACGCCAACGCAGAGGCTCCAGTACATCGGAGCAGTGCTCGACACTTCCCTGGGGCAGTGTTTTCCTCCCCAGGTGAGGGCTCTTCACATTCAGCAGATGGTGCGCAAGTTTCAGCATGCCCAGACGCTCCCAGCATTCGAGTTCTTGAGGTTGCTCGGCCTCATGGCATCCTGCATTCTTCTGGTGCCAGAGGCTCGCCTGCGAATGAGATCTTTGCAGTGGGCACTCAAGATGCAATGGTCACAGTCCTCCGGCAGGATGTCGGACCCGATTCAGGTGCCGCCCTCGGTCGCCCGGGACCTTCTGTGGTGGGCCGTCGAAGGCAACTTGATGAAGGGGGCTCCATTTTGGCTTCCCTGGCCGGAGGTGACGATCGTGACGGATGCATCCCTCACGGGATGGGGAGCTCATGCCAACGGGCTGACAGTCAGCGGTCGTTGGTCTCCGTCGGAGTCCAGACTCCATATCAATCTGTTGGAGCTGAGGGCCGTCAGGCTAGCCCTGAAGGCTTTTCTGCCGACTGTGCGAGGAAAGAATGTCCTGATCCTGACGGACAACACAGTGGCCATGCACTACCTCAACAAAAAGGGGGGGGGGCAGGGTCACTTCCTCTGTGCAGGGAGGCGATGCAGCTCGAGTTCTGGGCCATCCAGCAGGAAGTTTCGATCTCGGCAGTTCATCTGGCCGGAGTCGAAAACGTGACGGCGGACGCTCTGAGCAGGCAGAGCACGATCTCTCATGAGTGGGAGTTGGCTCAGGAGATTCTCCTGGAGATCTCCGCCCTTTGGGGGACCCCTCAAGTGGATCTCTTCGCCTCCAGTGTCAACCGGAAGTGCGAAAGGTTTTGCTCGCGGGAATTTCCTCCAAAAGGAGCCTTAGGAGACGCGTTCGTGGTGGAGTGGTCGTTCCCGCTGCTGTACGCGTTTCCTCCAGTCCCCGTCATCCCGCAAGTGCTGCGGAGGTTACGGAAGTTCGGTTCCCGGATGATCCTCATTGCTCCGGCGTGGGCTCGGAGGACGTGGTACCCGGCCCTTCTCGACTTGTCCATCTGCCCTCCACGTCGTCTTCCCTACCGAGACGATCTGCTCTCACGGGAGGGGGGTCTGGTTCTCCATCCAGAGGTCAGATCCCTCAACCTTCACGCTTGGCTTCTGAAAGGTTGAGGTATAGGGATTGGGACCTCCCTGAAGACGTGTTGGAGGTGTTGCTTTCGGCCCGAAGGCCAGCAACTAAGTCTCTGTACCGTTGCCGTTGGCGTAAGTTCTGCGACTGGTGCAGAGTTCGGAATGTGGATCCTTTTGCATGTGACATCCCCATGGTTCTGTCCTTTTTGCTTTTTTTGGCCCACAGGGGCTTGCAAGTGGGTACCATTAAAGGTTACCTGGCGGCGCTGTCCATCTTTAAGCGCTCGTCTGATGAGTGTTCTTACTTTAAGATCCCTTTAATTTCACAGTTTCTCAAAGGGCTCACTAATGTGTTCCCTCCGTCACCTTTCCTGGTGCCCGGTTGGGATTTAAACCTTGTTCTTAGGTTTCTTATGGGTGCTCCGTTTGAGCCTTTGCATTCTTGCCCTTTGAGGCTGTTAACTCTGAAAACTGTGTTTTTAGTTGCGGTTACTTCCGCTCGCAGAGTGAGTGAGTTACAGGCACTTTCAGTTAAGCCGCCCTTCACTGTTTTCCACAAGGACAGGGTTGTCCTTCGAGTTCGTCGTCCTTTTCTTCCGAAGGTTGTGACGGAATTTCATTTGGCCCAGAAGGTTGTTCTTCCGGCATTCTATCCTCCTCCGCATCCTGGTAAGGAAGAGGAGAGGCTCCATAGGCTTGATCCTAGGAGAGCTTTAAGCTTTTATGTTTCCCGCATGTCCCGGGTCAGAGTGGACGATCGACTCTTTATTGGTTACGCTGGTAAGCGTTTGGGGCAAGCTGTGACGAAACAGACTTTGTCCCGCTGGATTATTTTGGCCATCTCGGAGTGTTACCGCTTGGCGGGTAAGGACCCACCGGCTGGCTTGCGGGCCCATTCTACCAGGGGTGTGGCTGCATCTACTGCGCTGCAGAGGGGTGTTCCTATTCGCAACATCTGTGATGCAGCCACCTGGGCTTCAGTACATACATTTGTACGGCATTATTCCCTCGATTCCATCAGAGGGCAGGACCTGGCCTTTGGCAAGGCGGTCCTTTGCTCTGCTATTTGATTGGCTATTGTAAATTTGTTTCTAAATTCTTTCCCTCCTCCTTGTTTTGGTACTGCTTTGGGAGTCTGTCATAGATATGGAATACGTCGGAGGACCCAATCCCCTCGAAGAACAAGTTACTTTCTTACCTGGTAACGTTCTTTCGATGGGATGGTCCGACGACGTATTCCATATCGCTCCCGCCCTGCCTTCCCCGCTGCAGAATTTCTTTTGCGATTGCAGCTTGCGTTCCGCAAGGCTTTGTGTCTGACTGGCAGTTGACTTATGTCACACGTTCTGGGGGAAAAAACTACAAATGAGGCTACGGGCGTCGTGCGTCCTATTTATCACATCGGATGACGTCGGACGTCGGAGGAGGTCCTAGACGTCGGCGCATCGACGTCATCGACGCAGGACGCAGACGCCGGAAAAGTTTCCGAAGCAGCACAGCTGTGGTGATTACATGTCATAGATATGGAATACATCGTCGGACCATCCCATCGAAAGAACGTTACCAGGTAAGAAAGTAACTTGTTCTTTTCTGAACATCCTTCCCCGAAAAGATCTCGTGGAGAACCTAATCTTAGATTGGCTTCACTTTTCCAAGAATATCAGTCCTCGGTCCCCGTCCATCATGAAGACATCATCCAGATGGATACTTATCAAGACATTTACAGTGAAGATGAAGAGCCTTCCTTCCTGCAGGGATACAATGAGGACCAGGCGGATGCCACAGACAATTGGGAAGAAACCCAGCAAGCGGGGACGGACCCATGGACGCTCCCCCAACAAGATCAGGACGCTGATGTTCTGTGCCTGGATTCTCCTCCGTCCGCCCCGGCTCTCCAGGCCTCGCCTGTAGACGACCAAATGGCCTTCAATGGCATGTTAAGGAAGGCAGCAGATTACTTCCAAATCACTACTCAAGAGGCGGTACCTGAGCAGGACTTTGTAGAAGACATTCTCAAGGAGAAACCCCCTTCTAGCCAGGCCATTCCCCTCCTTCATTCTGTTAAAAGAAGATTGGCCCCCTCCCTGGTATCGCCAGCTCAGACCCAGGCAGTGAACCAGAGTAGAAAAGTCCTTTCGGCCAGCTCCTTCGGACCCTTAATACATTAAAGGGCATGCCACCCCCGACTCCCTGGTAGTGATTACCACCCGGAAACGGGCAGGAGTACCCCTTGCTACAGGGGAGGCGCCTCTGGATAAAGAATAAGAGGGTGTATGCCTTAGGTACGCGGGTGACCTCGGCTGCTGCATATACCGCACGCATAGCGAATAACACTACGCTGCTGGCGAGTTATGCAGACGCTCAATGGAACCTAGTACAGGAAGGTCTCCAGGAGGTCCCAGAACCCGTCAGGTCCAGGATTCTCATCATTGTGACCGAAGGGAGGCAAGTAAACCAGAATGTAATAAAGAACACTTTGGACACTGCTGAGACAGCAGGCCGATCTCTGGCCCGTAACTCAGGTTTCAAGTCTGAGACACAGGCCGCTCTCATCAACAAAACCGTTGAAGAAAGTAACCTCTTCGGAAAGGCGGTCGATGAGGCCCTGGAAAGGCCAAAAAGGAGCATGAGAGTCTTAAGTCCCTGCAACAGATTACTCAAAAACCTTCTTCCCAAAGGGGAAACAATTCTGGTCGATCATTTCGAGGGCAGTCCTGTGCAAGTCAGAACAACTGTAGCACGGGAAATTTTTATGCTGGACAAACATCAGGAAGTCCCGCATACTACACACCAAGGGATCAGCGACGGGCAAAGCCAGAGGTAGAGGCCTCAATCCTAGAAGCGCCAGAGCCTCTGGTCAGAAATTACCATCAGATCTAGGTCACCTCCCATGTCACCCCGGTTGGGGGGCGCTTAACATCTTTCCTCACGCACGGCATGGGAGGGGATAACTTCAGACCAGTTGGTCATAACGACGGTCGCCCATGGGTACTGCTTGGAAATTGCCCGACCTCCACAATTCAGACCACGGCGCCTCTCACCGGACCATCTGGAGATCCTGAATCGGGAGGTGGAAGAGCTGCTGGGAAAGGACGCCATAGAAGCCGTCCATATTCTTCAGGTAAACAAGGGTATTTATTAGGTCTACTTCCTTCTACCCCAAAAGGACCCCTCCATGCGCCCTGTTCTAGACCTGCGCCCAACGAACAAGTTAACAAAACCTCAGAAATTTTGCATGGTAACGCTACAGGAGGTGATCCCACTGTTGAAACAGGGGGACTACATGGCAACATTGGACATGAAAGATGCATACTTTCATATTTCAATGTTGCCAGTGCAGAGGAAATATCTAAGGTTCATGATAGAGGACAGGCATTACCAATTCAAGGTGCTCCCCTTCGGCATCGCCTCGGTGCCAAGGGTGTTTACAAAAGTCCTGGCAGTAGTAGCAGCAGCACACCTGCGCAGACTATCCGTCCCGGTGTACCCTTACCTCGACGACTGGCTCATAACAGGGGACTCGTACGCCACATGTTTTTTGAACACCCAAAAGACCCATAGACCTTCAGTCAAGTAAAACAATTTCTGGGAGCTCTAATAAGGACGAAAGACAGCCTAGTCTTCCCCTCCAACGAGAGCGTTCAGAACATGCTTTTTCAGATCCCTCAATATGTAGCCAGTCGGGAGGTGACAGTGTGCAAAGCCATGCACTTGCTTGGAATGATAGCATCCTACATATACTTGGTTCCCCATGTGCGGCTGCACATGCGTCCCATGCAAAAGTGGCTCAACAGCCATTGATGTCAGGCCAGCGGACAATGGGAAGATCTTGTAGTTGTCTCGCCAGCCCTCGTTCTCTCTCTGCAGCAGTGGTCAAGGGAAAACCTTCACCACCCTTGCAGTGTTTGCCACTCTCACGACAGACGCATCTCTCACCGGGTGGGGGGGGCTCACCTGCTTCAGCAGACAGCGCATGGAGTGTGGTCCCCACAAGTAGTGTCCAACCATTCTTAACTTTAGCTTCCGTCACATCTAGATAGGATTATGAATGTTAGCATGTGCCACACTTAAATGAAACTGTGAATGATTACAAGTGCCACACTTGGATAGAATCGTTATCACTGGGCTGCCTCACATCTAGACAGAATATTGAAGATTAGCAAGGGCCACACTCGAATGGAATAGTGAAAGATAGCAAGCATCACACCTAGACACAATTTCAAGGACAGCAATAACAACTAACCAATCCACTAACAATTTCATCCCTCTGCATATACCTCTCAAACTCTAAACAGACACAACCATGAACCTACAACACAGCAATCTGCACAAACTTCACTACAGTGAAACAACAAAACAAACCACACATAGACTTGCACAACAGCACATGATGAATACTGGCCGTAAAACACCCCACGCCCAGCCAACGGACCCACCGGGCTGAGGCTGCCAACAGCACATCACGGCACTCTTGCACTTTTGCAGCCCACTAACTCACCCCCCCCCTTCTCCCTTTTTCAGAGCCGCCAGAGTGCCAGGGGACCATTTCGGTGGTGATAGTGCGCGGTACAAATATCCTTTAACATTAACATATACATTTACTGGAGCTATTCGCAGTGTTCAAGGCATGAAAGGCCTTTCAGATGCACCTACAAGGGAAAACAGTGCTGATTCTAACAGACGGCACTAGAGCCATGTATTACCTGAACAAACAGGGGGGCACTCGCTCTCCAGGGCTATCCAAGCTGTCCCAAAACATTTGGATATGGGCTCTCAAAAACAGGATGTTTCTGTTGTCCCAACATGTTCCAGGGCAACTGACAGAAGGGCTCAGAAGAGACTTCCCTCTGTCCATAGAATACGAATGGTGTCTGCACGAAGACTGTCAAACGTCTTCTCAGAATGCGGCTACCCAGAGATCGACCTGTTCGCAACTAAGGGGAACGCCCAATGCCAAGACTACGCTTCCAGGTACCCCCAGAACCGCTCCAAGGGGAACGGTCTCTGGATAACAATGGTCGGGGAAATGTGTCTACGCTTCCCCCCCCCACCCCACCCCGACTCCGCTTCTCAACAAGATAGTGCACAAGATGCACCAGGAACCAGTTACCATGATACTGGTGGCCCCCATGTGGGCCTGCCAACCCTGGTTCTCATCTAATGGAAATGTCCCTCTCCCTACCAGTGAAACTACCCTGCCTGTACAACATGTTGTCTCAGGACATGGGGAGGCCCTACACCCATGCCCACAAACTCTAAACTTAGCAGCCTGGCTGCTGAGGTCAGAGTTTGGACACCTACAGCTCCCTCAGAGGTACATGGACATACTCAGGGAAGCTAGAAAACCTAACAACCGTTATTGCTGTGCCAGCGAATGGAAACGTTTTGTCATCTGGTGTAATACCAAGGGCGTCAATCCCATCGATTGCTCACCCACACACATTGTGTTGTACTTAACCCATTTGTTGGACACAGAGTTGGTCTTCAATTCACTAAAGGTTCATCTGGCTGCTCTTTCAGCCTGCACCACATCACAACAAAAGGTGTTGTGGTGGAAGTTACCAGTGATTAAGGCCTTTATGGAAGGGGTTAAGAGGATTTATCCTCCCATTTCTCACCCAGCTCCTGGATGGGATCTAAATGTGGTTTTAACCAGGCTCATTGGATCTCCCTTTGAGCCATTGCATAAAGCGAGTCTAAAAGACCTTACTTATAAGAAGGCCTTCCTAGTGTCTATCACTTCTATCAGAAGGGTTAGCGAACTACAGGCCCTTTCTGTTCTAGACCCCCTTGTGACAGTCCACAGGGATAAGGTCGTTTTGCACACTCATACCAGATAAGCGCCTAAATTCATCTCGCAGTTCCATGTGAACCAATCGATTCAACTACCTACCTTTTTCCAGAATCCCACTAGCATGGTGTTAGGGAGAATTCTGTTTAGTCTGAATTTCCTAACCTAGTGAGTCCCCCAGCAGCTTTGCTGGATTTTTGGGGTTTATTTTTTTTCTCCTGCCAAGAGTGAGACTCTTTTACCCTCACTCTTGAGCATGATTTGAGTGTGTTTCTTTGAATCTAGATGTGTTTAATGGGCTATGGGGTCTTTTACTCCATAGGGCTTCATGTGTTTTTGTGATGTGTGTTACACAGCACCCTCAGTGCAGTGACACAGGGGTGTCATGGTGACCCCCCCGGTATAGACTCCATACCCTGGGACTGACTACTGTCTCCCAGGGCATGTAAAGTCACCATTGACTTTACTAGTCTTAAATTCTGAACAGAACCAGTACAAACCATCATATTGTGGACGTACTGGCTGGGGCAATTCAATTGCCCCGGGGTCTGTTAGTCGAGGGGGCACGTCTCCGTCCCCCCTGATCGAGTTTTGGCTGGTGGCAGTGGATACTACTTTTTATATTCAACCGCAAATATTTTCCTATGGGATTTCCCATTGCTTTAGGCTACTATCTTTATTTAATTATTTACGGTAGCCTCGAACATACCACCGGTTTATTTAATATTAATTCTCTGGTTGGTATTTTTTGCCAAAACTTGATTCTAAAATGGCGTTTGTGTTCTCTTCTATGACTCCAACCCAAGTCGAGCCCTTTGTTCCACTTTTTGGCGGGCTTCTCCACAGAAGCCCTCCAAAGTGGTGCCACTGTGTCTGGGGTACTTAGGAGGGGTGGAGGGGAATTTAGGCACCCTGGACTGAGTTGCCTAGGCAACGCAAGTCTCCCTCCGTCCTGATTGGCCCAAGTGGTGAGCCGGCCGGCTCACCACTTAGCATGTTTGAGTGACAGCTAGGCTGAGTGAATGGGGGTTTGCTGCATAAAAGCAGGGCTTTGGGGACTGGAACTTCAGAAGTCGCGACAGGACCTAAGAATCCGACGAGGTAGAAGCTGAGCCGACCTGCCATGACACTACCACCGGTGGAGCCCTGCTGGACTGCCTCACCATTTTTCCCAACGACAGAGGAGATCTCCTGCCGGAGAGTCTTCTTCCTTTAACTGGTGGGGATAACCAGTTCCACCGTCTTTTCGCCTTCCCGACGTATCTCGTGGCTGCCTTGCCCGTGCCAAGCACCCCGGCAACCGGGATACCACGTTTTACCACGACCGCAAAACCAAGGTACCACCTTTTAACCGGAGAACTCCGCGGCTGGTTTCTGCCCTGGTAGTGCAACAACTTTCATCTTTCCTCCAAGTCGAGATCTTCTCTTCCCCTGGACGACGACGCAACTTGCACCCACTACCAGGAACAACTGCCACCGCTGGAGGATCCTTCCCACTTAAGGTACCGTGTCCCGCCTGGCTTCCCTTGCTACCGACTGTACGGGGTAGATTTAGCCTCCGGCTTTCGAACCTGGGTTAGCCTGGGACACCTTGGCTAAACTTTTCTAAGCCTCTCTAAACGCTTTGCTGAACCCTCTGCAAGACTTTCTAAGCCTAGTGTAACTGTGATCTTGGGTGCATTTGTGCTCTGCTCCCTCTAAGAGAGGGCCCAGCCTTTGGACTTTGGCTCACCAGTGACTTTTTGCTATCTGCCTTGCTAACAGTGTTCTGGAATCGTAGAGTGGTGTACCTCTTCTTATTCTGTCTTTTTCCCTCCCTTTTTCACAAACTTATTAGAGTGCAATCTAGTTAAGCGCTCACCTCTGTATGAAAATAAGTGGTGTTTTACTGTGATTTTCTAATAGGGAAAAAGGGGGGTATATATCATAATAGTAACTGTGTTTAGAATATTTTACAATAAGAGTGCTGGAGTGTTTCAACTGTGTGTTTTTAAATAAATAATTATATACTTGATACCAAAGCTCTGGTCAGTGTTTGCTTGTATTATTGTATCTGAGTGCCTATTGAGTATACTTTGCATACTGCCTAACTCTTCTTGGGGGAAGTCTGACTGCTCAGCCACAGCTGCCAGGTAAATCTGGGTGGTACAGACTGCTACCAGGTGGGTATACGGCCAACACCTGTAGTCTTAAATCTTTTGCAGTGGCCCCTAAGGGAACTGCACAGGTTTCTGCCTAACACATGGCCGAAATAAGCCTACACAACCTAGATGTGCGCAGGTTAGTCATGTTCCACCTGGAAAGAACAAAACCACCGAGGAAAACAAACCAGTTTTTCGTTTCAGTGGCAGCTATAGAGAGGGGGATCCTGTCTCTAAATCCGCTATCTCAAGGTGGATTGTCAAATACATCACACTGTTTCTCTCTTGCTAAGAGAGAACTGCCCTTCAAGCCTAGAGCACATTCTACTCGGGGTGCTGGGGCGTCCATAGCATTCATTGCAAATGTTCCCCTAGAGTCCATTTGCAAAGCGGAAACCTGGAGTTCTATACACACCTTTACAAAACACTATTGCCTAGACACTCATTCTAGGTCTGATTCTCAGGTGGGACAAGCAGTACTAAGACATCTTTTCTGTACTGTTCCTTCTCACAACCCACCTCCAACTCCGGGTACTGCTAGCTAGTCTATGCACAGCATGTGAGTCTAAGCAGATTAACAAGCATCAGAAGACATGCATTACTTACCTTAATAGCATTTCTAATGATTGTATCTGCTTAGATTCACATGCGCCCTCCCTACCTCCCCGCTCGGGGTGGAAGGAACATAGATGTCTTAATACTTTCTCTCTTCATGCACTCACTCACAATAGCCTTGGGCTCCCTCATAGCAGAATAAATATATCGGAGGGACCTCAGCGCGTGAGGGATTTTGAGTAAACTACACGTCACGATAAGGATAGTGTTACAGACATGCCTATACCGACGTCCCCTTTCGGTCCCCGAAAGACGAGATGCAATACTCTGCGGTTATCACTGGATGTCGGACCCTATGCACAGCATGTGAATCTAAGCAAATACAATCATCATAAATGCGATTACAGTAAGTAATGCATGTCTTACTCTTGTGCCAGTTACAAATACACTGGTCCGTTCTCATAGTCATTTACTCCTTCTCTCTCCCATTTCACTAGTCCTCCTACCACATCCTCTACTCTGTTGCCCCTCTCCCCTCCCCCACCTTCTCTCAAACCATCTGATCTTCCTCCTCTCCGGTCACTTTTATGTCCTTACTCTCTTTGCCTCTCAACAACTGTCATATTTACGACAGCGGCCTCACCCAGGGTGTCTCTGCCTCCTAGACCCCCATCGTCGGTCCTGAACACGATCCCGTCGACTGATGCACCTATTCCTACTCCGCAGGCTCCTGTCGTAGCCTCCTTCCTCAGAGACTCTGGTCAGGTGAGAGACTTGCCTCCAGCTATGGACATTCTGCCCAGGCCTACAAAGACTGTTCCTCTGGCTTATTTGGGATCCCAGGAGATCACCACATATCTACACCAGTTCGAAGGAAGATCTGCCTGAAGATTTTTACTCGGACCAGGAAAGAGGGACAATGACCCCTCCCTCATGAGGGATCACTGACCCATGATCTTGAGCAGCCATTTAGCCCTCCAGGGGGCTTGAGGCTGGCTCCTTCTCCGCCTGCACCACATGCACGTGCTCCTGCACCAAGGCACATGTCCCTGGACATTTTAACCACCTTGCATACACTGGTGGTTCTGTATGAGGAAATGTTTTCCTGATAATGACAGACAACACAGTGGCCATGTAGTACTTCAACAAGAGAGGTGGTGTAGAGTCACTACCACTGTGCAGATAGGCAATGCAGCTCTAGTTTTGGGCAATACAAGAAGGAATCTCTCTGTCTGCACTTCACCTAGCCGTAGAGCAGAACGCGGCGGCGGACGCTCTGAGCAGGCAGAGCACAGTCTACCACGAGTGGGAACTAGCTCAGGAAGTCCTTCCAGAGATCTTCACCTTTTGGGGAACCCCTCAAGTGGATCTGTTTGTGACCAGTACTGCTTTAGGGGATGCGTTTGTAGTGGACTGGGAATTTCCACTCATGTACGTGTTTTCTCCAGTCCCTGTGATTCCTCATGTAATCGGGAGGTTGAGCAAGTTCAGGAATCCCATGATTGTAATTGCTGTGGTTCCCTTGCAAGAGGGAGGTCGGGTTCTCCAGATCGGGAAATGCCAGATGTCGACTAGCTCGCCAGGGCTTCACCCCCGGGCGAGATTGGCTCCTTCCACTCCACCTTGAAGGCGTCCACAATCTGGTTCCATAAGAGAAGTAGGCTGGCTTTCTTTTTCAACTGTGAGTCTGCAAAGAAGACCATGCTGTTGGACGACATTTGGGAAGATGGATTGGCAGTCATGAAGGCTCCAAATACCACACCAGCGAAGTGTGAAAGGCTGGAGAAGTAATACCGGATTTGGCCTTCATGTTTCTCTGGTCGCAGCCTTCTCCAGACTCAGTGGTGTCGGCTGACGCGGGATAAAGGTCACCAACCCCTCATCCATCATCCATGTTGCCTCCTGACCAGGAATGCAAGAAGCTCAATACGCTGGCAAGCGTATCATTAGCACAGCAGCCATCGCCATCCTGTCAAGGGACAATAGGGAGCTGTGGTAAAAGCTGGTGCCCATCCTGGACTTCCTCCCCGGATTACAAGAAGGCGGAAGCCTTGGCCCTTTTCCAGGAAGGAGAAGTGGCTTCAGACCACGCCATCACTGTCACGCTTGATATAGCGGACTCAGGGTTCTGCCAGATTGGGAATGGTGTGGCTTTCTGATGCTAAGGTTGGCTGTAGCCCATGGTTTTCTGCACAATCATGCAGACCAAGGTCATTGACATTCCGTTTGATGGGGACAACCCGTTTGGGGAAGGCGGTGGATGACACTCTCCAGACCATCAAGACCAACACATAGGCGTTGCACTCTCTGGGGACCCTGCAGCAGAGAAGGTAGTACTTTCGTTCTGCAAAGGGACGAGTCTCCAGATCCTCCAAAGGGTGAACTACTCTCTATTGTCAGCCCTCCTGCTCCACCACCCAGAATGCCTACTGGGGTCGCTCCCAGGCCTATGTCAGTGGCACCCAGCATAATTGTTGTCCACCATCCAGGACACAGACGCCCAAGCAGACCTGAACTGACCAAGGACCTGTGCTTCACCCCATTTGGAGGCCGACTATCAAACTTTGCCTGTGGACCTCTTTTGCCACTGATTGACTGATGGGTGCTGGACTTTCTTCAGCAGGCGCATGCTTTCGAATTTCAATTCAGGTGCCCCCACATTCCTCCTGTCGCATGTCATGAATTCACATGGCCCAACTGCTCCAGAAGGTTTGGGCCATGTTAAGAAAACGGGCAATAGAACTGGTCCCAAAGAACCTCCGGAGTGTACTCCAGATACTTTCTGGTAAGGAAGAAGTCAGGATGGTGGCGACCGATCCTAGATTAGCAATGCCTAAACAAGTACCTAAAACCTGCAAATATCAGGATAGTCACTTTGAAGCATGTGCTTGACCAGCTGGTGGAACAGGATTTTCTGGCACCTCTCAATCTGGAGGACGCCTACTTCCACATCCCCACTCATCGCAAACACTGGAAGGTCCTGCGTTTTTGTCATCCAGCGGCGGCATTACCAATTCAAGGCCATTCCCTTCAGCCTGAAATCAGCTCCAAGGGTATTCATCAAATGTTTGGCACCGGTAGCAGCGCATCTACACTGCAAGGGAATCCACGTCTACCCTTACTTGGATGATTGGCTCCTCTGGTCCCACTCCCACGCACTGGCAACCCAGCACATGGCAGAGACCATACCCTTTCTGACTTCGCTCGGATTATGCCATCTCAGAACGCACTGTTCCTGGGCGCCTGGCTCAACACGATCTCGTGTCTGCCGACTCGTCTTGGAGGGGAGCGTGAAAGCCATCCTGGGGAAGGTTCTGCAGCTGTCAACAGCATCCATCACAACGGTATGGTCCATTTAATTCCTGTTGGGCCTGATGGCCTCCTGTATCCATCTGTTCCCTTTTGCAGGCTCCAAATGGGGCCAGTCCAGGGATTTCTAGACACCAGATGGCAGCAGACAACAGGCACATGGACAGACAAAATG
This sequence comes from Ambystoma mexicanum, assembly GCF_040938575.1. Classification (NCBI taxonomy): domain Eukaryota; kingdom Metazoa; phylum Chordata; class Amphibia; order Caudata; family Ambystomatidae; genus Ambystoma; species Ambystoma mexicanum. The sequence continues at coordinate 491,491,172 of NC_090936.1, read as the reverse complement.
GTGGTCAGTTCGGCCACACCTCACTCATGGAGCCCCCTTCCAGTTCCCTCTGTATCAGGCTACAGTCACTACAGACGCTTCTCTGGAGGGTTCGGGGGCACACAGGACATTCTCACGCCAGACACCTCTGGCTCCCAGAGAAGGACGACTTACACATAAATGTCCTGGAACTGCTGGCAGTCTTCTGGGCCTTCAAGTCGTTCCAGCCTCAGCTACAGGGGAAGATAGTGCAGATCTTAACGGATGACGCCATCACCATGTTTTACATCGGGAAACCGGGTGGGACGTGCTCCCCCACACACTCCCTGGAAGCCCCAGTCCCTGTGGCGCCGAGCCATTCTTCAAGACAATGTTCCTTGTCCCCTTTCACCTGGCAGGCATCAAGAACACCATTGCCGTCCTGTCACGAGTTGGAGCTCCAGCAAGTGCAGGTGTCCCGTCTCTTAAGCGAGTGGGGTCTTCCTTAGATCAACCTCGATGGCTGCCAACTCCAAGTGCCGGAAACTTGCCAGCAGATATCAGCCAAGGAGTGTAGGGGGATGTCTTCTCATTCACCTGGGAGGGGCTCTTCCTGTATGCCTTGCCCCGATTCCTGTACTGTTGGCCGTAACCAACACATTCAGACCTTGCCACTGCAGGATGATCCTCTTTGCGCCGCTGTGGCCCAGGCTGATCTGGTACTCGGACCTTATCCATCTGTCTGTGGTTCCAGCCATCCAGCTGCCTCCACTTCCTGACCCCTACAGAGAAGTATCATTCCTGCACCATGACATAGCCTCATGGCCTGGTTCCTGCAGCCCTAGAAATTGGCTACTATTCCCTGTCGATTGAGTACTAAAAGATTCTGGCTAAGGCCATGGCTCTTGCTACAGGCACAAATGGAAGCGATTTACAGTGTGGTGCAGGGCACGGAATATCATGCTGCTGCGCGCAACTGCTCCGCAGCTCCTCCTGTATCTGCTCTCGCTGGCTAAAGCTTGCCTTGATCATGCCTCCATCAAGGTTCTTCTGGCTGCCGTATCCTGGTACACACAGGCTCCAAGCAAGCTCTCCTTGTGGTTGCACATACTCGTTAAGGAGTTCCTCAAGGGCCTCTGCAGGACTTTACTGCCAGTGAGGCTCCTGCCCCGGCTTGGGAACTGAATGTAGTCATGTCTAAGCTCATGGGGCCTTCCTTTGAACCAATGCATTGTGCCCATTTGAAGTTTTTATCGTGGAAGACTGCTTTCCTGGTGGTGATCGGCTCGGCCAAGCAGGTCGGGGAAATTCAGGCCCTCTCCTGTAAGCAGCCGTATTTGTCATTCCACGCTTCTAAAGTAGTGCTGTGAAGTCATCCCACCTTGATGCCAATGTTTCGATCAGACTTTCATCTCAACTAATCTTTGGTTCTGCCAGTTTTCTTCAATTGCCCTTATACGCCTTCTTAAATGGTGTTGCATTCGCTGGACATTGCTCGTGCTCTCAAGTTCTACGTGGCACGCACTGAAGACTTTCGGGAAACCCTTCATTTTTTTCGCAATTTTCGACTTGTGGGGCACAGGAAGGCCCTGTATAAAGCTTCATATCTAGTTGGCTCTCTGGCTGTATCATGAATTCTCATCGTCTGGGCAACAGTTTGCTTCTTGGCCGGCCGAGAGCTCGCTCCACTAGAGCCATCAAAGCAACAACAGCGTTTTTCTCTGGTGTCCCCCTGCTCGACATCTGCAGGGCTGCTACGTGGCGGTCTACCCACACCTTCATGAAATTCGACTGTGTTGACAGGGATTTCAGGGACGAGTCTCGGGTCGGCCAATCGATGCTATGCAATCTGTTTGTTTGAAGTGAGTCTGTTCCAGGGGTAAGTCTATTGCTCCTGTGAGCCTTGCCACCTCCTGTGGTTGTGTGTATGTACTGCTGTATAATCATAATCATGAGCATGTGAATCCATGCAAGACCCCATGCTGGAGAAGGAACAAGTTACTTACCTGCAACTTCTCTAGCATGGGTCTTGCGTGGATTCACATGCAACCCATCCCTCCTACCTGACTCTTCTTGGTTCATACTGCGACTTTAAGTGCGCTACCAAATCTGAAGATGGCCACGATGGGTGAGGCTTGGGAGAACGAGTGTCATTGGCTCGGTGCAGTATGACCCAAAGGACACTGATGGGCTATAGAGGAGACAAGTAGTTTAAAGCTAAAGGATTCTCAGTCCGACGATTGGGAATAATCATGAGCATGTGAATCCTTGGAAGTAACTTGTCTCTCTCTGTCTCTGTCTCTCTCTGTCTCACTCTCTCACTCATATAAACTTGATGGTGTTCTCCTACCTACTCCCCCGGGATACTCTAATCAGATGGCCAGGGAAGGGCCATTGCTTTTGGATCCCGACCCTGGGGTGTGGACAAGCGATGGAGGATCACCTGATTAGAAGGTCACGGGGGTTTAGGAGGAGAACATCCAAGTTCGAGACATGGTATTCCCCTTTTCCCATTCTACCTCAAAACTCTTTCCCACAAGTTTCATGGGATATTTCCAAACCCATACTATCACCCCCTCCCCATTTCCAACAAATATTGGGACGAGGAAGAGGCGACTGGGAGTAGTGAAGATTTCCCATATGTATACCATGGGGAACATAAGGGAAACCGGCTACAGAAAGAACTGTCCCATTGATAGTCAGGCAGAGTTAGGCATTTAACAATTATCACTCACATCTGGCTTCACTTGACTGCTTTTCTAACTATACAAGGTGTGGTTCTACACAGATTTTGGAGTGAGCTGGTATGTTGTTTGGACCAGTGAAGCCACAGAGCAGAGAGCAGCAGGATCTACGACCAAGAGGAGAACGGTGTGCCAAGACGCTGGCCCGGTGTTTGAGCGGCTGCAGCGTGGCTAGGGAGCTGTGACTCCAAAGAGCCGGAACGAGGAATGCTGCCGGCTGCTATTGGCTGTCAGTACATTGCTCGTTCCCTTGGGACCTGTGCCGGCCCCATTGGGGTTTGAGAGGCAGGTGGTGAGACTCTTGTGGTGAGCTGCACAGAGTGGAAAGAGGAAAGAAATGTAAAGAAACCATTGAAGCAAAATAGTCTGAAAGAGGAATGAAAAAGATAAAGAGAAAGTAAGAGGAAGCCAGAAAAGCAGAAAGTGCAAAGGGCGCGAAGTGAAAAGAACTTTAAATAAAGAGGGTGCAAGCGACTCGAAGCGAGAGACGGTTGCAGGCGACCGGTATAGTGGAAAGAAAGTGCAAGTGTGCACCGAAAAGGTGCCAGTGGGCACGAGAAAAGGTAAAGAGTGCAAATATGCACGAAAAGGTTAAAGAAGGTGCCAGTGGGCACAAGAAGGTGCAGGAGAAGGAAAGAAAGGACCCCCTCGTTCGCTCTCTCCCCCTCTTGTGCCCCCTTTCTCTCTCCCTTCCTCTCTCTCTCTCTCCTTTCACACCCCACTCCTCACACTACACTCCATACAGCTGCTACCACGCTCTCACACATGTAATACCTCACCTGCACTCTGCTCCAACTCTTGATCCCTCTGCTCAACCGTCCATCCTCTGCCTGTTCTCTCAGTCCTCCCCTACAACCTACACTCTGTTGCTCTCCTTTTATATTGTTACATTGTTCTCCTGTTTCCATCAATCTCTCTGACGCCCTTCAACTTTCATTAGTCCCCATAACCTGACTGTGTGCCAAATGTTGGCTATTATTTTCACAAGGGCTGGGTTACACAGGTGCAAAACTTTAAAACCCACTTTTTTCCATGCCCCCTTGAAGTCTTCATTTGCAGGCGAGCAGCCAGGTGCTCGGCCTTCTCATTTTGTGTGTTTTTGTTCATTTGCTGGTGAGGTCTGCTTCCAATTTAGTTTGGGAATGATTAAAGCAATAGAATGGATACAGAATGACTAACAAATGTGAAAGGTAAATGTGTTACAGCTTTATCAGAAGTCCAGAAGAACTAATGACTGATCCAGAACAAATGATGAATCCAGAGCTAATGAAAAAACTAGCTAGATTGGATCTGTACATTTGACAGCAGAGGCAGCTATAAACCTTTTCAAGGTTCAGCCTTAGAAAATAATAAATGTGGGACTATTGCGCCTTACGTTGATAGATATCCAGATAATCGATTTCTTAGGACTTGTATAAGACTCCGATTTAATTAAATTCACACACGGCAAAGGTTGTATTGCAGGAAATGACTGAAGAAGATATTTGTAGGTATTGTAATTCGGATACGAACACTTTAAAACAGTTATTTTTTCAATGTGCAGCCTTACAATCTGTACGGCAGCTAATTTTTATTCGATTTGTATCTGATGTGAATTGGCTGAATAAGGAGGAATTTTGGTCAATGATTTTTAGTGGGGCTAATACAGCGTTGTTGATTGCAACTGTGAATTATTTGGCTTGTCTTTGGCTTTTGTTTACCTTGTGGATCCTTTTTGTGTTTTTATGGATTTATGTATTAGATGAATCTCGTATAGGTATATTTGTATAAGGTTTGAAATAAACTAACAGTAATCCAAGTTTTTTTTTAAAGGCGCACAAAATTCTCTCCGGTTCTCCTGCAGTCCCTTCAAACTTGCAGTTCATTTTCTGTTGCCCCACCATTCTGCTGGGGTTGGCAGGTCACATCTCTGTTTATGGTATGATATTTTATTAATATTGTGCTCGAACACAAGTGTTTCAGAGCACGACAAGGCAAGGGAGGGTAACATGGGAGAACAAAACAACGATCTTACTAGGCACAGTGACATTAAGAATGCGCAAGTGCATGGGAAAGGGATAGGGGGAAAGTGAAAGGAAGGGGAGAGAGGTGGAAAGTGAGGAGCAGAGGAGAAACAGATAAATAATATTAAATAAATAAAATTAATATATAATAAAGGAAATACATGGTGGTAGTGCAGCAAGCAAGTGCTGTGTTTAAGGCAGCACACAGGGTATGTCTGATGAGTGAAGAAAGAAAAGAAATGGGGTGGGGAGTTGTATGGGTACAGTTATAGATCCCAGTGCAAGGGGTGGCCCGGAAGGCAGTGCAGGAGAGTGGCAGGTTGTGCAGGTACCTGGTCCTGGAGGACAGAGGGTGGCCAGGTGCACGATACCGAGAGAGAAACAGATCAGCAAGGGGTGAGGGGGGGCGAAGGCAGAAGCAAAGAGGAAGGCCTTGAGGAACCGGAGCAGGTTCTCCACAAGTTTCAGAGTGGCAGGGACACTGTTCCAAAGGGAGGCCCAGCTGAAGACAGAGATCTACCCCCAGCTTATTTCTTTGAAAAACAACTGACCCTGAGGGAGTTAGAGGAAGGGGATCTCGAGAGGGAAGGTATTTACGGAGAGATAGTTGAAGGTATTTTGGACCCAGGCCCCAAAAAGCCTTGTGGACAATGCAGAGGGTTTTGAATTTAATTCTTGCATCCACTGGGAGCCAACAAAGGGTTTTCAGAGCTGGAGAGATAAGATCCCAGGGCCGAGGCCGAGGACAAGTCTTGCAGTTCTGTTCTGGATTATTTGTAAAGGGCAGTGAGCAGAGGCAGGAGATTTAGAAAGAGGCTGTTGCAATAGTCCAACCCGGAGAGAACCAGAGCTTGGGAGACAATGAGCTTTCGGGGGAAGGAGAGGAAAGGCACAGTACCTCTGAGGTGGTGCAGTAGGAAGTTTGACTTTTTAGAGACCTAGGAGATGTGGGCGGAGAAGGAAAGTGTGGAGTCAAAGATGACCCTGAGGTTCTTGGCCTCGCAGGTAGGGGTAGGAGGAGGACCAAGGGAGGCCGGCCAGAGAGTGAGTGGACAGGGTGGTGAAGGTGTACCAATGAGAAGGATCTCAGTCTTGTTGGCATTTAGACAAAGATCATTGGTGGCACACCAATCTTGAATGACAGTTAGGAAATCGGAGATGAGAGAGGGAGAGGAGGTGGCCGAGGGCAGCCTGAAAAGGAGTTGTCATCAGCGTAGCACTGGAAATTTGAGCAGAAAAGGGCAATGCAGTGGCCGAGAGTTGCCAGGTATTGGTTGAAAAGCTAGGGCGAGAGGTTAGACCCCTGGGGTACACCACAGGTAGAGAGGGAGGTAGATGATGGGAAGGCTCCAAGTTGGACCAGGGAGGGTCGATCAGAGAGGAAAGAGGTCAGCCAGGCCAGAGCCTGATCGGTGATAACCAGCTTATCACGGAGACGGTTGAGCAGGGTGATATGGTTAACTGTGTCGAAGGCAGAAGAGAGATTGAGAAGGATGAGGACAGAGGGAATGTTAGAGTCAAGGTTGGAGAGCAGATCCTCACGGATGTTTAGGAGACAAAATAAATCCCAGTCAGTTCCATTTCTGTTCTCGATTCCATTCTCCGGGGATTCGTGGTTGTGCCCACATGCATTCCTTGAGTTGATGTCCTGAAGAAGACAAAAGAAAGCTCTGGGATGAGGGTGGTACCCACATTAAAATTGAAGGCATGTGAGTGCGTTTCAGGAACTGGGGCCCCCCATCTCCCACTCTCTCTTCTGGTTTCCTTCCCCAAACATAGGCTTCCTGTCTCACCCTCACTGCCTCCTGTTGGGGTCATGCCCCTGACCCTGTCATAAACACTACAGCTTCTCCTACCTACCCTGTATATCCAGTATGTGACATCTAATCCTTGCACAAGTAAGATCTGTGTCTGCTTCTCTGTATTGTTCTGTGATTTCTTATACCTTTTATATATGCTCTACACTTTCTAGCTCAGAAGACAATGTGGGAGCGTTTGACAGCTCCAGAAGATGCGTTTAGTAGACTTCAGCGGGAGAACCTTGCCATAATTGAGAGCTATGGTGCTGCCCTCATGGGGGTGATATGTAGAGATGCCTGTGATGGACATGAAATTGGAAGGGTAAATTAAACACTTTTTGTTTGGGGGATGAGCGCTTTATTTTTTAAGTAGATTTACCCTATGTACCATGGACTCCGCTTGTGAACATTTGTTATTGTAGATTGCACTGTTTCTCCTCAACATTGCTTTGGCCCGGTTTTCCTTAATTCGGGTCCTTTTTTTGTACTAATTTGACTTGCGTATCTTTCTCCACCCCCTTTATCTCACACACCCACCATTACCCATCAAACCCCCTACACCTCCACCGTTATCCTCTATACCCATGCAAGATTTGGGGTGTTTATTATGCATTTGTTGCTTTATTATACTGGAAGGGAATTTTTCCCTCTATTTTCCAGAATACAGGGCTATAGACACTCATACAGCAGTTTTGCCCAGCAGTGGTATCTGTTGTCCATTGTTGTTCTTCTCTGTTGGATTGTCTTCATTTGTATCCATCCCAATGTAGCATTCTCAGTGCTTAATATTCCTACCCACCAATGTTCATGCATGCTATATTCCCATACACACCTCTAATTGGATTGCCTGTTTTCTTGCAGATGCTAGCGTTGGCATTGCTGGATCGGATTGTTTCTGTGGATAAGCAGCAACAGTGGTGGTTGTACCTCTCCAACAGTGGCTACCTGAAAGTGCTTGTAGATAGCCTTGCACAAGATGACCTGAGTCTGCAGAGTCTACTTACACCTCAGCCCCCCCTGCTAAAAGCACTTTACATCTATGAATCAAAAATGGTAAGAGTTGGTAGAGCAAGTCTAAGGGTTTTGAAAACATACTGAAAAAATTATACTTCTAGTTTGCCAAATGTTTTTAGTCTTTTTTTTTTTCGCTGTGCAACTTGTAAAACTTGGAAGCCTTTCTGGTGAATCTCGCAATTGTGCCCTGCCTGATACATGTGCAAATAAATGTATAATGGTTCATACTACCTATTTGTGGGACACCTCCAACTGTGTCTGCTTTGCTTAGGATAAGGACACAAAAGATTGGACTCACAAAACGGACATGCACATATGACCATCCGCTACCTTACTAGTAGTCCCCTGAACCATTCAGGGGAGTTTATCACAGTCCATGTTCCCAATGTGCTCAGAAATGCACTTTTATCAGCCTCCTGTGGGATGCTTGGTAAATATTGAGCCTTCCGGTCTCAGCAGTAGTCGGATAACAATAGTACTAGTACTATTGGTACCGGTATTGGTGGCTTAAGCCTTCCTTCCGTTTGAGGAATGACCGACAGACCCACAGCTTGACTACAGGGTTTCCCACAAGATTTCCCTGGCCTGCCTAGTGGTAGATGAAGCAGAGTAGTGAAGGTCAACTCACAGGAGGCCAGCAGGGTATTTAAGATGCAGTTTAACACATTCAGTAATGGACTGTTCAGAGATTTTACAAAATTAATATTTTCTCTTCTTTGAAGGTAAATAATGTTCCCCAGTTGATAGGTAAGTAAACCTTTATGGGAGTTGTGAAGGCATCATGAAGCAAGACCCAGACAACAGATTCAAAGTTCAAACTAAAATGGTTTATTAAATCAAATGTCAGGATGGTTGAAGGCCTAACTTTTCCAGCATGGGGTCTGGTATGGATTCACATGCTCTTGAAAATTCCCCATCGTCAGGCCGGGAATCCTCAGTTAAAGAAAAACAGTTTCACTTTCACTTACAATCTGTCTGCTCTAAACCAATCGCTGAACTCTGGGTCATACTGCCCCTAGCCAGTGACTGCCCTCTCCCTAAGCCCCTCCTCTGGCCACCACGTGATCAGATTTTTACTGCACGTTCAGGTGTTGGGAGTCCTTGTGTTTTGCTCCGTGATCTTTTTTACTTTTTTGCGCTTTTTTGATAAAAAGTTTCTATTTTTGTCAAAAAGAGCCTGTATGCTCTTTTGCTCCTTTGACGGGCAAGCAGGCATCCGTTTGTTGGTGTCTTTCAACGCCCCTCAAGGGCAAGAATCGTCGAGAGTTTCATTGAAAATTCCAGAAGGCTGTCGTGCCTACACTGCACGCCGGACCATGTCGGAGGTGAAGGAGAGGGGTTCCCTCTTCAAGCTCTGCTCCTGCTGCGGAGTGAGGAATGTGTTTGTGGAGGACAAACACTCCCAGTGTGCCTCCGTCTATCCGGACCAAAGGGAAGCGGATTGCCAAATCTGCCTTGGATTCTCCAAGCGCACAGTCAAGGATTGTCAAAGTAGGATGGCGGTATGGCTCAAAACCAAGGCCTCTACCCCGTTTGGCAAGCAGGGGCATGCCTCACCCAGGACCGGCTGGTCAAAGGAGCAGGCTTCTAAGTCCGTTGAGTGCACTCCATCCGTGGGGGCCCAAGACAAGGCCAAGCACCGCAAGTCTGTTTACGTCAGTGTCGCCGTGCAAGCGGGTCCTGCGACAAGCAAGGCGCGCTCATCTTCTTTGCCTCCATCTCCAGTCATCGCCCCAGCACCTTCTCAAAGAGGAAATCGGCTAACCCAGCGAAGCTGCAGGAGACGTCGGAGAAGACCAAGGCGCAGGGAACGGTGTACAACCTGCCCCTGACGGCCCAGGCGAAGTCTTCCTCGTTGGTCCAGCTGGTGGCGGTCGCCCTTTCGAAGGCGAAAGGGGCTGACCCAGTCCAGGGAACCCTGGCAGCACCCAGAGTGGCCCTACCCCCGAGGCGTGAGGCCTCGGACAAGCTGGTGGAGAAAACGCCAGAGAAGAGGATGCCACCCCTAAGCCTGATACCGACTCCTCTGGATGCAAAAAGGGGGTGTGGGTGGGAGTGGAGGCCTCAACCGTGCTGCATGGCACAGTTGGTTCTTCCTCAGACGAGGAGGACCTGGTGTCAGTTTACACAATCCCAGAGCATGTGGTCAACAACGACTGTGGAATTGCAGATGGCGGAAACGCAGAAGGGGGCCGAAGACGTGGGCGCCGGGCCCAGCAAGCCTACCCACACCTCCCCACCACCTCTCAGGGACGTATTGCTGGATATCCTTTGAACTCTCCACACCCTGGTATCCGAGATCCAGTAGGGATGCCAACGTCACCTCCGGCCCCAGTGGCAGCAGGCCCACCGTCAGCGAAGAAGAGAAAACCGCACTCTACGCCACCTCATCAACCACCACACATACCCCCTCCCTCCCCTAGGGATACGGGGATGGACACAGCAACTATGGACACTGACAGCAGCGTTTCTCCGCCACCGAGGGCTTCTCCCCTGGACCAAGTGGGGGTCGTTCCATGCCATGGTCGCCCGCATGTCTGAGCTCTTCCAGCTGACACCAGAAGAGACCAAGAATGAAGGGTTCCTTTATCAATGACGTGAGGCCAAGAGCAAGATCATTCTGGCGGTGCCTCTCCTGGACGACCTTTGGGATGAGGGCATGGCGCTGATGAGAAACCCAGCCTCAGCCCTGGCAAAGAATGATAGGCTGGAGAAGAAGTACCAGGTGCCGGAGACTGCACCACAGTGCCTACGGTTGGAGCCCTCCCCAGACTTGGTGGTCTCAGCGGCTGTGAGAAAGAAGCCTTCTTATCCCTCTCTTCAGCCTCTGTTCCCCTGGACAGCGAGGAGAAGTTGGACGCCATGGGTAGGAAAGCGATATGCTCAGTGGTGACGACAGTCAAGGCAGCGAATGTGCTTGCGATCCTGCTCAGATACGACAGGGCGCTGTGGTATAAGATGGCCCTGCTGTTGGAATTTCTGCCCGAAGACAAACGGGTTGAGGCGCTTGAGATCCTCCAGGAGGGCAAGGTGGCATCGGACCATGCCATCACTGTGGCCCTAGACATTGCAGACACAGGGTTCGGACAGGCCACCAAAGAGGTCCAGATGAGGGTGCTGGACATGCCCTTCAACGGCACAACCTCTTTGGGAAAGCCGTAGACAAATCATTGCAGGCCATTAAGACGGACACAGAGACGGCCGTGCCCTGGGTACTCTTCAGCAGCATTGTCCATCCTTTCGTGCCTCCGTTGGAAAATCTGGCAGATCGTCCAAGGATTTCAGCGGAGGGTCATCTTCGTACCGTCAACCCTCCGATCTACGACCCAAAAGGCCAACAGGGGCTGTTACAAGGCTGTTGGTGGAGGTGACTGATGTCTTTGTTGCTCCCAAGGCGATACGCAGGGCCTGAAGCAAGAATGAACCAGCCAGGATTTCGGGCTCTCATCCATGCACCCTGTTGGGAGGCCGGCTGGAGGACTCAGTCAGCGAGTGGGAAAAGATCTCCACCGACTGCTGGGTGCTGGACGCTGTCGTCCACGGACACCTTCTAGAGTTTCAGCAGAACTGTCAGCGGATAACGCTAGTGGCCCGGCAAGAGCAGCACATCCCTCAGCTCCAGGTACGAGCCATGCTAAGAAAAGGGGCGATAGAGCAGGTTCCAAAGCAACTCAAGGACTCTGGGGTCTACTCCAGATGTTTCTTGGTAAAGAAAACGACCCGGGTCTGTTCTTCATTCTAGACCTGCGGTGTCTCAACAAACACCTCCGGTCCCAAAAGTTCAGGATGGGCACGTTGCAACATGTGCTTGGCGAACTGGAGGAAGGAGACTTCTTGACGTTGCTTGATCTGGAGGTTGCCGACTTCCACGTCCCCATTCACAAGAAGCATCAGAAGTTCCTACGCTTAGTAGTTCAAGGAAGGCATTACCAATTCAAGGCCCTTCCCTTCGGACTGTATTCGGTGCCCAGGGTGTTCACATAGTGCCTGGCACCAGTGGTGGCCCATCTGTGCCTACAAGGGATACATGTCTTACCCGTACCTCGACGACTGGCTCATCCGAGCCAAGTCACAGGACATAGTCGTTGAATACACAGGGAGGACCGTCCAGCTGCTGAAGGATCTGGGATTCTCTGTGAACAATCCAAAGTCCTGCTTGATTGCATTGCATAATGCGCTGTTCCTGGAGGGCCAGGCTCAACAGTCTCCTTCCTGGAGGCCCACAAGGAAGAGGGGATAGCAGCCATGCTGGGCAGGGTGCAACAGCTGTTGGCACTGAAGATCGCCACGGTGCAGACCATCAAGTCGCTGCTCTGCATGATGTCATTGTGCATTTACCTGATACAACTCTTCAGGTTGCGGATGAGACGCTTTCAGGAATTCCTGGACGCCCGGTGCATCCAGGTGTCTGGAAGCTCTGCAGACAAGATTGTTCTCGACGAGTTACGTCGAGCGATAAGGTGGTGGGACTTTGCTCCAACATCGCCGGGAGCACAGACTTCCAGAGCCCCCCGTACCAGGAGACGGTCACCGCGGACGCTTCCCTGGAGGGCTCGAGAGCCCACACCTTACTTCTCCATGCCAAAGGCCTATGGCTACCAGAGGAGAGGGATCTCCACATCAATGTCCTAGAGCTGTGGGCAGTGTTCTGGACCCGTAAGTCTTTCCTTCCGTCCCTCAAGTCTTTCCTTCCGTCCCTCAAGGGCAAGGTGGTGAGGGTCTTCATAGACAATACCACCATGATGGTCTACATCAGGAAGCAGTGGGGCACCAGCTCCCCGGCGCTCTCCAGAGGAGCAGGCGGAGGATTTGTGGCACTGGGCCGTCACCCATGAGATGTTCCTCATTCCTTTTCACCTGGCGGGAGTCAAGAACACCATCACCGACTCCCTCAGCAGGGAGCTGTGCTCACAGTTGGGAACTTTGACAGGATCAAGTGGACAGCCTCTTCCTGAGATGGGGCAGACCCCAGATCGATTTGTTTGCGACGCCGATGAATTCCAAATGAGATATTCGCCAGCAGGTTCCACCAGCCAGGGACCATGGGGGGACGCATATTCCTTCCTCTGGCAAGGCCTGTTCCTGTACGTGTTTCCTATCCAGCTACGAGCCATCAATCAACTCAAATGGTGCTGATGCAAGATGATCCTCGTCGCCCCGGCATGGCCGAGGAAGATTTGGTACCTGGATCTTCTCAGCCAGTCCAAGTCACCCCCGACCAAGCTGCCAGTGTTCGCGGATCTGCTCGCCAGAGAAAGAGCCGAAATCCTACATCACAACCCAGAATCGCTGAACCTGAAGGCTTGGCTCCTGCAGCCTTAGAGTTAGGAGGGTGTGAGTTGCCGGTAGACTGCAGGGAGGTCCTGCCAGGGCCAAAGCGTCGATTCTGAAGTGCTACGGGCACAAATGAGAAACGTTTCGCGTCCTGGTGCCGGGCACAGAAGATCAGCCCTCTGAGGGACACGGCCCCACAGATTCTTCCGTACTCGTCCTTGGCCAAGGCAGGGGCTAGCGCACGGCTCCATCAAGGTGCATCTGGCGGCTATCTCCCACTACACCAGGTCTCCAGGACGGCCTTCTCTTTGGTCCCACTGTCTTATCAAGGGGTTCCTCAAAGGGCTATTTCGATCTTTGCCGCCGCTGAAGGCACCTGCCCCGGCGTGGGAACTCAGCCTGGTACTGACGATGCTCATGGGGGGAGGAGGGGCCTTCAAGCTTATGCATCAGGTCCCTCAAGTTCCTATCGTGAAAAACAGCTTTCCTCATGGCCATCACCTCTGCCAGGAGAGTAGGTGAGATCCAGGCCCTATACTGCAAAAAGCCTTATCTGACTTTTCATGACACAAGGGTGGTGCTGCAGATGCACCCCTCATTTTCATGCTGAAGGAGTTCTGTTGAAATTTCACCTCAATGAGCCTTTGGTGGTGCCTGTGTTGTTTCCGAAACCTTTGTCGCCGGCTGAATGCACTTGGCACTCGCTGGATGTGGCTCTTGCTCTGAAGTTCTATGTGGCACACACAAAGTTTCCGGAAGACGTCTCAACTTTTCGTGTGTAGGGATGTCCATAATAAAAGAAATGGTTATCAATACAAGGTTTTGAGCTTCTTCTAGCTCCTTACTTCCTTTTCAGGTCCCCTTCCCCAAGTTCCACAAAAGTCTTGTGATTACCTTTCTCAAGTTCAAAACAGCACCACAAACCCTTGGGGTTCCCTTGCCCAAGTTTAGAGCAATATAGTTCCAAATGAAAGGGTCTTGAGGGCTCTGTCCTCAAGACAGCATTAAAGTTCATCAAGTCTCGGGGTCCCTTCTCCAAGACTTCAGCTTGTCAATTTATGCTTTGGGCTTAATTACAAGTCCGGCGGTAACCCTGCCGGTGCTGCCGGCGGGTTACTGCCGGACTTGCAATATTTACTGGTGCCTGACTTCACAAAAACTCTGGAAAGTCAGGCGCCAGTAAATTGTTAATCCCTATCCCCATTCCCATTGAGCCCCATAGGACCGTTAATAAAGGTGCTGGTGCTTCCGTGAAAGTCTGCGGGAGGGTGCCATTCTGCTTGCCAGGTCTCTCCCTGGCGGGTGGGACGGCACCCGCCTGCAAATTCCTACTGGCACCGTTGTTACCGGACAGGCACACTCGTAATAAGGCCCTTAGTCTTTTAATCTTCAGTACAACTCCAGATTAATTTGACACTCCTGGATTAAATCAACAGTTCACTTAAATACCTCCTTCTTGGTTTACTTCAAAATGGAGGGTTTCCTAGTCTAGGCGCAGTTGTCAGACCACACGGTCCACTCATTACAGGTTGTGCAACCAGGAACTCTAGGCTCTTCAGCCCACACAGGTTCTTCTGCATTTGCCCCTGTGTAAAGATTCACACTCACTTAGCTTCTCCTTGTCGGCCTCTTGGCTTTATGCGCAGGTGCACACTCACTTGGCTTCTACTGGTTAGGCTCTTGGCTTTTCCACAATGTGCCACATATCCTTTGCCAGTCTTTGGCCTTGCCGCACTGTATTCATGCATAGAGTTCACGGCATGGTGGTTTCATTTCTTCCCCGCCTTTGCTTTCATGCTCTTTCACAAACTTCCACACTTGTTTTCTTATTTCATATATTGTTTTCAAATTGGCGCTTTCACAGTTATCTTTCATCAGACCATAGCTTTGCCCATAAAGGTTTCATTCAGTTCAGTATTCAATAGTTGCTTAACATCTAATTCTCAAGTGTTAATTACTTGCGTGGCTTTAAATTGTATTTCCAAAAGGTGATAGTCAGGACTTTGAATTCATTCAGTATTCAAAAGTGTTATATTATTCAGGACTATGTCTAATTACTTTCACATCACTCGGCATTCACAGATTCATTTTTCCAGTTTATTCGGTATTCTCAGAAATGTGTCGGTATTAGCGGGATGCCCCAGACAGAGTACACCCTGGTTTGCACTCACCGGTTGAATGTTAACGCTCTCTACTGCTTCGCCGGTTCTCTGTTTGATCCTCAAGCTTTGCCTCTCTTGCGGCTGCCACCAAGAGCTTCCCTCGCTGTCCTGCTTGCCTCAGCGGGTGTGGGCTTCGGGCAGACCACAGCTTCCTGCTGTAGTTATAGGCAACCAGAGCTCAGCTGGACAGTTATACCCTCTGGTGGCCCGCACTCGGCCTGGGTGTCTCTCTCCTTTGCTGTACTCGTGCAACTCCCAATTCTGGTTTCTCCCACATGCTTCTCTTCACCCTGTTCCCTGCTCTCCGCCATGGTGTGCAGCCCCACCTTTTATACTGCCTAGAAGTGTTAGAGGTCCACAGATGGGGGTCAGTAGGTTTAATTGCCCGACGTCTATGCAGCCTATACATGCCGGACTTCCCCAATGGTACTCTTTCCTAGTCTTCTTCATCTCAGTAATGGAGTGTTAAAAATATCTACTGGTTTTCACTACTCCTAGTCGCCACTTCCTTGTCCCAGTACTGTAGTAGGTTGAATGAGAAAAATTGAGCAGAGCTAGTTCACAGTAGCCCATAAAGACTGGGAAAGGCTGAGGTTGGTTCTCACAAGGTAAAGCGGAAAGCCATGTCTAGCCTATTGGTACCCTTTACCCAATCCCCAAGAACCCTCCACTCAGGTGATCCCCCCCCCTCGCTTCTTCCCCCACCCCCCAAGGGTCAGGATCCAAAAGTGATGGCCTTTCCCTGGCCACCTGACAAGAAAGAGGTTCCAGGGGAAGTAGGATTGAGGATACCCTCAGGAATCTGAGTATTTTTAGTGCTCGTAGGTTGTGGCCCTATGATTTTAGGGTGACTATCAGTGGCCAAAGTCCAGCAGTCATCAAATGTGGGTGCCTTTTGATCGGAATCCACTCCACCGGCAGACACTCTTTCACAGCAGTCAATGAGCTAGAGTAGCTTCTGATTGCCCGAGTGGTTTACAGTACTGATAGTATGGCAAGCCCCAATATTCAACAGAGGCCCAATGTATAAGATGGGGCTCATTCGTGTAGTCGGTGCTCGGGTAAGGCTATCGCCTGCAGTATCCAAGTGCAAGTTACCAGTTCACAAGCGGTAGAACTGGTCTGGTAAAACAACTGTTCTAGTGGCAACAGGTAAACAAGACGATGGACAACTCACTGGAGGAGGTGCTGGACTGCAGGCGAGACAAACTGTTCCAGTTAAGGTATGATGCAGTGATGATGTTTTAGTATTTTTTCTCTACAGAAAGATGCAGTCAATGACCAGCAGTCATGGTTTAGGTTTAAAGTGGACTCCAACTGATAACAATATTGTGCTTTATTGTTCCTCTATGCTGTAACGATAGGCTTGGGGTTCTATCGATTATCCATGCTCAGTTGTTTTTTGTGCTCCCCCCCCCTCTTCATGGCTGATTTCGCGCAAGGATCAGCAGCAAAGCTGGCAACAATCCTTTAGATTTTCAACCCTGCCTGCTGATTTTGAGGAAGGAAAAACTGATCTAGTTCCTTATGATTTTGGAAGTCCAGTCCACAGGCATTGAGTGCCTTTCTATCAGACTTTCTTTTGGGTAAAATGCAGCAGGATGGCTTCTTCTCAGTTGTGTTCAGTTCTTAGCTCAGGCATACTCCTCTTATACTCAGGTGGTGCATACTTTAAAACATTTGAGGGCCACCAAATCGCTGGTGGTTACCACATTACATTTTTCCTGGTCTACTTTGCAAGCTTTCATTCAATATGGGGATTTTATTCTGGAACTCCAGACATCATTCAGGTATCCAGCCAGATCTGTTCTTGGCTACATGGCCTTCATCCTTCCACTCGGGCAGAAGCCATGTCCCAGTGGCTTTAACCATTCTTTTTAAACAGAGAGAAGGTTCATTCATGGAGCTCCCATGGGATTTCTAAAATGGAAAACCTTGGTAAATCTGGCAAGGTAGTTGTACTAGCAACTAATTGAGCACTGGCTATCTCTTCAAACTTGCTTTGCACAGGCAACAGAGTGCCTGTTGTCGGGACACTCTAAACCTGAGAGGCCAAGAATCTTTCACAGGGGACATCCAATCCCTGGCCCCGATAGGGCCATCGGTGTGGACATATCTGAAAAGGTTTGGGAAACCAGTCAGGAAAAAGTTGAAAGTTCAGTACTTCCAACCAGAAGTATAGTTAAGGACATTTGCCGTCACAATTAATGCTATGAATAGTGGTGGTTGTAGTAGTACCAGAGTAGTAATATTAGACTGAAATTGGTACATTGCTAATACCTGTAAAAGCAGTAATACTACTGTTAGACAGAATCTCCCATTGCTACGTTCAGGGTACATAATTGCGTTCCTAAACAAACAAGAAAACATTGAGCTTTCCCTGCCCACATAAAGGTTGCTCTGGCCAAGGAAGTCCATCTTCTGATTGGCTGAATGAGGTACTGGTCCTGAAGCTGTGTTGTCCTAAGTGGTAAGTATAGGACAAATTGAAACCGGTTTGGCCAATATCAAAGCTAGATCTTTTTCGGTATGACTCTGATGTCTTTTTGACTCATATTTTGGTATCATCATCAGTTTCTGACCACTGACAGCAGTTTCTTGCAAGGAGGACAATTCAACAGTGGTGGTTCCAGGTGTTGAGTGCCCTGTTTGATGTAAACGATGTAGGAAGACTTCTGTGGAGTCTGTGGTGACGCTGCTTTGATGGAGAGGAGCTGGTGTATGGTGCTACTGTCTGGTTACTAGAGGATGCAGCTTTGGGACCAAAGAATGCAGATGGTGTCCAGTGGAGGCAGTTCCAGACAGAAGATGGACCCTTGGAATCCCAGTGTTACATTTGGCATTCCGTATGTTGTAGCTTAGTTCTTTGCCTTGAGTAGCCACCAAAAGCCTCATGCTCTGTTGGTTACTACTGATTTTGGTGTCCAGTGCGGTCACCCTTTTGTGACTGGTTTGTCCAGGCAGTATTTTATCATTATGGGCCCCCTGGTTAATGCAGGGTTTTAACACATTGCTTCCTCCCAAAGATTCCTCATATAAGAAATGTATTGTCCTGTGTCAGAGGGCTTTGGAAATGTTTTCAGCCACCAATAGCGCTCTCCAGCTTTGCTTCGAATCCTTTGTGTCATTGGTGTGCATGACTCTGGGTATGACTTTAGTGGAGCAACGTATGGAACCAGATATGCCCCATAACGTCATTTACATTTTTAGGCATGTTGCTTTGGGAATATGACTACTAATACTTATCTGTTAATTGGCCATGTGTTCCCTCATCCGGAGGCCTCAAGCCTGCACTGATTGTGCGAGGCAAATGTCTGTGACTGGCCTCCATGAGTGGTCTTCGGTGCCTACAGGCCAAACATGGCAAGACCGGCTGTGGCTCTTGCCAGTTGATGGATCTTCACTATACCCCATGAGGACAGGAAGAGAACACTTAGTCTCCTGCTTTAAAGCTTTTGCTCCTGAAGATAGCTTGGGTTGCAGAGAGGAAACTTGAGGATTCCGGTTCATATCGAAATGACTGGAAGGATAAGAAGAATACAAAAAATGCCATGAGGTCCCGCTCTCGCAGTGACTCTTCCAAGGATCCCTCTTCTTCCTTGCACTGGAAACTGCATAGTCACTCCTTCAGTGACGATGATAATTCATCTGAGGAATCGCAACCTTCTAAGAAACTGGCACATTTCCTCCTCCTCCCACCACCACCTCTTCGGAGTAGTGAGCAGACTTCAAGTGGCAAATGCTTGAGATTTTTGGTAAGGCGCCAGAAGCAGTGGCAGGCCCACTGCACATTCTGAGGCTGACTGGGGCACATCTTAAGACAATAAACCCATGCTTATTTGCTTGACTCTGGTCCCAGTTATATTGATGCCTCCTCTGCAGCACTGCATGGCTCCCATTACTTTGGTGCAGAGCTCCCCATCCTTGGAAGCGGGTGCCTTACTGGGATCAGGGTTCCATTTTTTCAATAAAATATGTCAAACCTCTTTGACAATGACCATGGGTTGAAACCTATCGACTCTAGAAAAGTTGAGAACTTCTCTGTGTAGTTTTACAGACAAGATGGAATCCTTACTGCTTTGGCTCCTGACTTGTGTGACTCCAGTAAATATGACACACTGTGCTAGACTTCACACAGGCTTTGACCTGAGGAAGGCCCAACACCTCTTCAAAAGACCATATGTAAAGCCATGGTGACAATGGCACTTAATGCTTTGTCTGTGCTGAAAAAACAAAATATGATCTGACAGCATCCCGGACAAGGGTCCTCAATGGAAGCATTTGTTCCCTTCGGTGCTACTACCATGGAGCCTATCAAGGGGAGATGGTTAAACGTTTCTCAGCACCAGCTGTGGACACAGATTCGCAAAAATAAGCATTGCCATGCTCCCATTGTCCAGGCTTTCTGAGATCCTTATGATCCAAGATTACTAAATTCCTGTCCTTACCCCCGGGCTTTGAAAAAAAGAAGCTTGATGCCCTCCTACATAGTCTTCCCATCTGGGCCTTATGGGCTGTCAACACAACCTTTCCTTTGACTACATACTTATGTACTCTTTGAACTGCTATGTCTGCGCCTGCTGAATGTCTTCCTTTGCCTGAGATGAAGGTGGGCTTTGCTAAATTGGTTTCAGGTTGCAATGAAGCAGCTTGCTAAATCCTCTAATTATACGTGAACATGACTGATTGTGTGGAACTGGTCCGTGGGCTGAGGGATTTGGGCGTAACATCTTGTTTGATTGTAAAGCTGACTAGTCACTGAAGAAATTCAATGTTTCTAAAGCCACAACATTTCTCGGCTCAGCTGCTTAGCAATATTCTGCTCTCTCTTCCCAGGGTTGACCCTTTCTTTTCCTTTTTCTTTTAGGTTATACAGTTATAAAATAACTTTTAAGATTTTTCATTTTATCTAACACACAGAACAGAAAAAGACTAAAATTACATTACATTTTGCCTCTCCTTAAAAAAAAAAAGAGAAAACCCATCCGTACTCTCATATATGCTCAGGCAAGGCAAAAATAAGGGGAGAAAATAAATCCTTCTAAAACAATCAATATAACACTACAAAAGTTGTTAAAATTGTATCAAACAGTAATTACATCATCCCTTAGCTTTGTACCCACCCCACAATTTATACCAAGAAATACATAAGGATTGATGTAATTTTATGACTTAAGTACACAGTCAACAATGGTATGCTCGATCTGTAGTAATTCTAAAAACCTGATTACAGGTAATACATTTAAGGTGGTCCTTCATGCTAGGCAATAAGTCCAGACCATTTATTTTTTTCAATGGATTGCTTTTCTCCCGCAGATTCCTCATCTGGTAGATATTCCCTCCAGTTTCGCTGCTTCGGAAAATTTTCGACAGGGGGAGTAGTGGACCTTTTGAGACATGTTCTTAGAATACCCAGTTTCGTGCCAGTAGTGGTAATAAAATTAGCTTGGACTAAATTCATTAGAATGTGTGGCTCAGTGGAAGTTTCTTTCCCTCTTTTATAAGATTTTAGTACTGGTGAATAACTCCCTTTTTAGTGATTTAAAGAATATTTTAGATGGGGATGCTTTTGTCTCTGAATTTTCCAGCCAATGTTCAACCCTGCTGAGTGAAGTGGATTCTCTGCGAGCTTGATTGGGCAACCACCAAGGACGAAATGAACGCTTATGAATCCTTGGAAAATATCGCCTTTGACTATAAAAAACCTGGGGTCCTGGCCCCATAACTGGCAATTTATCCGGACAAGAGTGTCGGGCAAAGTTTTCTAAGGTTCAAGTGGAATCTGGCGTTAACAAAGGAGGTTCAGGTGTGATACGGTCTTCTGCTTCAAGAACAAGCTGACTCTAGACTTTGTATGGAGACAGGTCAGCTAGAATCACTATATCATATTTTTACCTCCTGCCCAGCAATTCATGTTAAGAGAATAACTCAGCTTAAAATATTTAGTAAATTCACAAGATATGCGTGAGAAGGAGAAATTACCTTACTGTAATGTTCTTTCTATGGATTCTTCTCCCGCAGATTCCTCATCTGATAGATATTCCCTCCAGCTTTGCTGCATTGGAAAACTTTCGACGGGGGTACCTCGACCCGGCCGTCGACCATCGATCCGTCTTGCTCGGCGTCTGTTGGCTCCGGACAGGACGTCGGGCGCCGTATAAGTAGCGCGTCACTATGCCCCGACCTCAGTTAATTTTTTCCACGCACTAACACAATGCTTTAGGAACATGGAGCTAGTCTCTTTGACGTTTTGGTCAGAAAACGTTCGCTTTTTTCAAAATTCCTCGGTCACACAAGTGTCCGGTTTCAAATGGTGTACAGATTGTGGCACCAAGATGTCCTTAACCGACCCATGATTCAGCCGAAATCACTTCACGACTGAGCTGCTAAGCTCGCTATGGGTCGACGGCCCTCAAAATCTCTGATTAGGTCAACGGTTCGGTCCTCGGAGGCCGAAACAGAGGGGCATATCCCCAAAAAAACACAGGTGGAAGAAGAAAGGTCTCAAGGAGCCACTCTTTCTCGTCTTCATCCCAAAGAAAGAAAAGGCGCCATCATCGGGACTCTGAATCGTCAACGGAAACAGGTAATCCGCATGTGGGGTCTACTACCCACCAGGAGCGGGAGGATTTTAAGTCCTCAATGCTTAAAAATGTACAAGCAGCATGCTGAAGTCGGCGCGATTCCCACACGCATGCAGCATGCTTCGGAGCCAAGAGTGGCACTTGCTACACCTGACCCCTCTAGTGCCCTGGTACCGACTATATCGGCGCTGATTAACCTTTCGAAGATCTATGGAAGCCTGATTATACTCGTGTGTCCATGATGTCGACGCAAGAAGGGGCAGAGGGGCTTCTAGAGGCCAACAGGCAGCGTCGGCCAACAGGCAACATCAGCGGTGACCCTGCCTCCAAAGCCTCTTGGATTCCCCTCACAGCGCACTGGTTGGACGATGGTTAACGGAGCACTTGCTCCATTGGTAGGGAATTACTTCAGATGCCTGGGTTTACAGCTCATTCAACAGGGTTATTGTCTGCCGTTTCTGAGAAAGCCACCAGACAGACCTCCCCCCACATCCAATCCAACCGGGACAGGAGCTCCAGGAAGAAGCTCTGGGAGCCCTATTGCTGAAGGGTGCCGTGGAAGAAATAACTCCCAAACAGAGGATGGGGTTGGTATTACCGGTATTTCCTGGTGCCCAAGAAGGGAGGAAGTCTCTGTCCCATTCTGGATCTCCGGGCCTTGAACAAGTTCTTGAGTAAAGACAAATTCAGGATGGTGACAGGATGGTGACATTGAGAGAAATTCTCCACGCTCTCGAATTTCAAGACTGGCTGGTATCCATAGATCTACAGGATGCATATTTCCATGTGCTACATCGAAAGCATAGTAAGTTCCTAAGGTTAACCATAGGAGACGTGCACTTCCAGTTCAAGGTGCTTCCCTTTGGTCTTACCTCGGCCCCATGGGTCTTCACCAAGCTCATGGCGGTAGTCCTGGCCCACCTCAGGAGATCCGGAGTCCACGTATTCCCATACCTGGGCGACTGGTTGATCCGAGGAAAGTCCGTAGAGCAGGTCCTGTCCCATCTCCAGGACACCAGTTCACTACTGCGCAGGCTGGGCATCTCCCTAAACTTAAAGATGTCCTAGATGACACCAGTCCAGCGGCTCCAATTCATCCGAGCAGTCCTAAATACCCGGGTGGGGAAAGCCTTCCCTCCCAAGGAGAGAGTACTCGGCTTGACACACATGGTGCAATTATTCTGCAACAATGTCACTCTATCAGCGGCTTCCTTCCTCCGCCCCCTAGGCCTCATGGCCTCCTGCATTTTTCTGGTGCCAGAGGCCTAGCTGCGCATGAGATCCCTGCAATGGTTACTGAGAGATCCGTGGTCTCACTACTTCGGAACTCCTTTGTATCTCCTCAAAGTGTCCACTTCAGTGGTCAACGACCTGTCCTGGTGGGCGGAGCGCAGCAGACATTTCGCAGGGGAACCCTTCTGGCCTCCTTGGCCTCAGGCCCGAGTCATAACGGATGCGTCCTTGAAGGGTTGGGGTGCTCACTGCAAGGATCTGCAGGTGAGCGGCCTCTGGTCAGCAACAGAAGCCAGGTGGCACATCAATAGGCTAGAATTACGTGCTATCGGGCTATCCCTGAAGGCATTTGTCCCATCTCTGCAGGGGAAACACGTCTTTGTTCTGACGGACAACATGGTGGCGATGCACTACCTCAACAAGCAAGGTGGAGTGCACTCCCGGCACCTCTGCACGGAGGCGATGATGCATTGGTTCTGGTTGCTGGAGAACAAGATCTCCGTCTCGGTAGTCCATCTGGCCGGTGCAGAGAACAACTTGACGGATGCTCTGAGCAGGTGGGAAGTGTACCAGGAAGTCCTAGAGGAGGTCTTCTCTCACAGTGGATCTGTTCGCAGCAGAATCCAACAGGAAATGCAAACTATTCTGTTCAAGGGAATTCCCAGCGAACGGTGCTTTGGGGGATGTGTTTCTGGTGGATTGGACCTTCGCTCTCCTATACACGTTCCCTCTGATTCCTGTCATTCCATGGGTTCTCTGGAGATTGAAGAGGTTTCGAGCACCATGATCTTGATCGCTCTGGACTGGGCGAGGAGAACGTGGTACTCCAACCTCTTTGATCTGTCCACCTCACCCGTTGCCTCGGTGACCGAATCTCCTAACCCAGTTGGAAGGCTGGATACTCAACCCAACCCCGGAATCCCTCAACCTACATGCATGGCTCTTGAGAGGATGATATATGATGACTGGGACCTCTCTGAGGAAGTACTTGAGGTGTTGCTGGCTGCATGCAGACCATCTACAAGATTTTTAATCGCATGCAGAAGAAGATTTGAGGCGTGGTGCAGGGAACGCAAGATTGACCCCATCTCTTGCTCCACCACTGCGGAGATGGAGTTTCTGCTATCACTTGTCTCTACAGGCCTTCATTTTACCACAATCAAAGGATATTTGGCAGCCTTGTCTGTGTTTAAAAGATCTCCAGATCAAGTTTCATTATTCACGATCACAGTAATGGCACAAATCTTGAAAGGACTTGTAAATACGTTTCCGCCAACTCCTTTTGTTGTCCCAAATTGGGATCTTAATCTGGTCCTTGCATTTCTGATGGCAGCTCCTTTTTGAGCCTATGCACTCTTGCTCATTGCGGCTTCTCTCATTACAAACAGCCCTCTTGGTGGCTATCACATCCACTAGGCGGATGAGTGAACTACAGCCTTATGCTGTAGGCCACCCTTCTTACGCTTTTTCCGGGAAAAAGTTTCACTCGGGTTAAGGCCTGGTTTCCTTCCCAAGGTCGAGTCAGAATTTAATGTGTCATAATTCATCAACCTTCCGGTCTTCTATCCTCCACCTCACCCTTCTAAACAGGAGTAATGATTCCATCGGCTTGGCCCTAAGAGGGTACTTTGTTGCCAGAACAGCTGATTTTAGGAGAGCTGACGAGCTCTTCGTGGCCTTTTACTTGGCCCGTAAGAGCTTGCCCATAACAAAACAGACTTTATCCCGTTAGATAATCCTCTGCATAGAGGAATGTTACCAGACCGCTGGAAAAGAATTACCCGCAAGCATCGGGGCCCATTCCACAAGGGGGGGGGGGGTCTTCGCATCCACCACATTGCAGAGGGGAGTCCCTGTCTGGGAGATTTGTCGCGCTGTGACATGGTCGTCTTTGCATACCTTCGCAAAGCACTATATCCTGGATGTGGCTCGAACTTCCAATGCGTGTTTTGGCAGGGCAGTTCTGCAGAATCTTAGTTTGACTTTCTGCCCCCCTCCTTCATTACTGCTTTGGGAGTCTATCAGATGAGGAATCTGCGGGAGAAAAGCAATCCATAGAAGGAGAAATGATCTTATTGTAATGTTCTTTCTATGCATTGTTCTCCCGCAGATTCCTCATCTCGCCTCCCATCCGTCCCCGCTGAGAGTCATTGGTTGATGCGCATCTTTCTATTTCAAATAACGATGACTTAGAGATGGTCCTGTGTCTCGTTTTTCTGTATTCCTGCCACATCCTTAAATCTACTTTTCTGACATTACTACTAGTGTTTCTTTTTCAATTGTTCCTCCTTCAGAGGTCTGTAATTACAATTTTTTAAGAAAGGGCTCATCAGCCCGTCTGTTCTGTTTCCTGTGCAGTGTGTAGTGCTCTTGGAAAAAAAGGGGGAACTGAGGTCTGGGTGTAATGATGCGCTACTTATATGACGCCTGACGTCCCGTACGGAACTGACGACCAGACACTGAGCAAGACGGATCGATGATAGACGGCTGGGTCGAGGTCCACTAACGCCCCCTGTCGAAAATTTTACGGAGCAGCAAAGCTGGGGGGAAATGTCCATCAGATGAGGAATTTGCAGAAGAATCCATAGAAAGAACATTACAGTAAGGTAATTTCTCCTTCTCACTCTTCACGTGAATTTCTTGATGTTTTAAGCCGAGTTATTCTCTTACCATGGATTGCTCGGTAGAAGGTAAAGAAATGTTTTAGTGATTCTAGCTGACCTCTCTCCATACAAAGTCTACAGACAGCTTTTTCTTGAAGCAGAAGACCGTATCGCACCTGAACCTCCTTTGTTAACACCAGATTCCACTTGAACCTTAAACTCTGCCTGACTCTTTTGTCTGGATAAATTGCCAGATATGGGGTCAGGACCCCAGGTTTTTTTATAGTCAAAGGTGAGATTTTACAAGGATTCATAGGTCTTCATTTCGTCCTTGCTGGTTGCCCAATCAAGCTCACAGAGAACCCACTCCACTCGCCTCAGATGCTCAACTAAGTCATCAAGCATTACCCCTATTTTCTCAAACAGGGTGGAACATTGGCTGGAAAATTCAGAGACAAAAGTATCCCCATTCACATCAAAAATATTCTTTAAATCACTGAAAAGGGAGTTGTTCACCAGTACTAAAAACTTATAAAAGAGGGAAAAACTTCCACTGAGCCATACATTCTCGCGAATTTAGTCCAAGCTCATATCTTATTGCCACTACCGGTACGGAACTGGGTATTCTAAGAATGCATCTCAAAATCATTCCCTCCAAATAGGGCAATAGATCTAGGATTCAAATCGCGTGGATCTTTATTCCATATAAAATTGAGGGACTTATTTCTCCTCATAAAATGTAAGAATGGGGATCACAGAGAACTT
Source organism: Ambystoma mexicanum (assembly GCF_040938575.1). Classification (NCBI taxonomy): domain Eukaryota; kingdom Metazoa; phylum Chordata; class Amphibia; order Caudata; family Ambystomatidae; genus Ambystoma; species Ambystoma mexicanum. Next base: position 491,465,033 of record NC_090936.1, on the reverse strand, counting down.
TACAAACCTAGCATCCACCCTGCTCAATTGGTTGGAGAGTGTATTCACACGCATTTTAAGCCAATCTTTAATGTGTGACTTGTGCACTTTTGATGTAATTAGGAATCCGAGATAAACAAAGCTATCTACGCTTTCTAATCGTTGGGCATCCACTCGTAAAAGTAGCAATTTTCGTTTTTTTAGTGCGCTGCATGGCCATTGTTTTAAAAGGATTTGCTGTGAGAGAGTGGGTATGTGGATGCTCGGTGAAGGTTGTGAGCAGGTGGTGCAGGCCAGTCTTTGTGCAATCGAACAGGAGAAAGTCATCTGCATAAGCCAGACATATTAGTCTAAGCTTATGAATTTTTGGCATGGTGAATGCAGCAGCTTCAAGACAATCTCTTATGTCCGATAAATGGAGATTAAACAGGCAGGGATCTAAGATGCATCCTTGTCCGACAACCCTAAATGTAAGCACAGCATGCAACCGATATCCTCCCTAATTCAATCTAATCTGAACATTTGAACTCTCATGCAACCCTATTACCTGTACAATAAACCTTGGCGGATACCCCATTTTCCAAATTTCGCCCACAGTAGCCCTCTATGTACTGCATTGAAAGCGGCAGATAGATCAATGGTAGCCACAAACACTGACTCATATTTACCAGACCATACCTGACTCCAGATAGATTTAACTGTAAACCCATTGAGTGAAGTGCCCAAGAATTTCCTAAAGCCAGTCTGCCACTTTTGGATTTTTCCCAGACCATTCATTGAGCGAAGTGCCCAAGAATTTCCTAAAGCCAGCCAGCCTGCCACTTTTGGATTTTTCCCAGACCATTTTGCCAACTCTCCATATGGTCCAGCAGTAAGGCCGGAAATACCTTATTGTCAGCGTCGAGTATGACTATTGGCCAATCATTTTTCAGGTAAGAACAAGGGCCTTTCTTAAATATAGGCACAATATATGCCGTGGACCATGATTGCGGGAAACAGTGAGAATCAGCCACCTGCTTAAACAGTATAGCCAAAGTAGCAGGCCACACAGTCGGATTACCCTTAAACAGAAAATTCGATAGTTGGTTTGGGCACACGGATCGAGAAGTACTGGTCTTTATAGTCAATTCTTCAAGGTGCTCTTGCTCCACCCTCAATTTCCATCCATCCTCGCTCAGTGAATCAGAGGCACATTCAAACCTTCCCCGCTCTAAGGGCAAAGCAAATAGTTCCTGGAAGTGGGTTACCCAACCCTCCTCGGAAACTGTATTAATCTGTAGAGATGCTTATGGGTTTTCTGAATCATTAAGCAATCTCCAGGAAACATGCATGTTTTTATTTCTCAGCTCCTGAAGCATGTATTCTGCATCACGCTGAGTTATAATAGCATGATTGCCCTATAGCCAATTCCTACGGTGTTGCTTCAATTTTTTGATGTTATAACACAATTCCTGTTGCGTACATCCAATGTGTTTCTTTAGGCTTTTTATCTGAACTCTCAAGTCTCTTTTTCTCCCAGCCACCTCGGCATCATAAACATGTGGGTGCTTCTTTACTGCACCGCGATTAACCCCTTTTGCCAAAACTGCACTTGCTTCCTTAAGATCTTCCAGAAACTTACTATACCCAGACACAAACAAAGTCTCATATAACCAATCGTGAGACACAAGGTTAAGATAATTTGCAAGTGTCTCATTGACGCGCACCCCTGTACCCGGGTTCCAGAAGACCCTATTCTCAGCCTGTTTCACCCTTAGCCCCACACACATACACTCTTGGGCCCCTACATTCATTTTAATATTGAAACTGGTTGAAAGGGTGCAGTGATCACTGTAATATGTTATAGCAATGTCGAGACATTTGCATTTTTCCAACAGAGTATTCCCTACAAAGATATAGTCCAAAGTGGAAGAGGTTTCACCATTAAACCAAGTATCATTACTCGGAATGTCTCCAGGTATGGAACCATTTAACATATACAAGCCAAGACCACATAGATTTTTCCACCATTTATAGGCTTTCAATTGTTTCCCCACTTGTAAAACAGAGTTTCCCTTCTGAATCTGGTATGGGGCAGGTAACATTCAAATCCCTCAAAGGTGATTTGACCCCCTGCAAAGGAATCATACCACTTGTTTACACTTGATGTAAGATGGACCAAGACCCCTTCCGAATCAACTCCGTCATGCCAATAAGCATTCAATATTAAAAGGTCTTGGATTAATGATGAGGATAACCTCACGATTCGCCAGGATACCAGAGCATATGTTCCATGAGTTAATGATCAAAATGCCCCTACTCAATTTCATCAGGGTTAATAAGCCTCCGTAAGGACGACCCCTTTCCCCTTGTTGAGCTTACTGAAAGCGAACTGCAAATCCACTTCTGAAGGGAGATGATTTCATACGTTTTCAAATGGAGACAAACATTCACATTGATTACCAGGTGTTGGTCCTCTGGTGTTCCAGGAGACAAACTTAATCAATCTATCCCTTCTCTTTATATTGTAAGAATTGATCAGTCCTGCCCTCAGACGCCCTGTACAGCCCCTTCTGCTCTTTTCCTCTTTTTCCCCATATAGCAGGGGCCAGGCACCTCTTGAAAAACAGAGCCAGTGTTGCTTCCAACTTTAAGTTGCACTTTTTTTCCATTCTTCTTTCGTGGGGTCAGTGTGGGCTGTCCCTATACATAACGCATTGGCATCCCCCCACATATGATACATCAGCAATATAGGTTGTGTGACAGGGTTGCTGTACTGTCTTTCTTTCCTCCTTCAACCAGACCACCACTCCTCTCATACATCCTGTCCCCTTTTCTCCATTCTTGTGTGCGTCTCGCAACATGGGGACGGTACCAGAAATTTTGGCAGCGAAAAATTGAGCTTCCCCTTTAAATTTAGTATAGTGTGCAGCCTCTTGCGTGGGAACGCCCTGCCGCGACCCTGCCCTATGACTACTCACCTCAGTCCCTTTCTCCGTACGGACGGTGTTGAACCTGGCAGCCAGCGCAGTGACTTTATTTTTTTCTCTAAGCTTTCCACATGCTCCTAGTTTGTTTTTCAATTTTTATTTCACTTCACTTCCCTTTGGTGCCTAACCTCCTGGCACATGTCGGCTGGAGGAGGATTCACAAAATGTGTCTCTTATGACCGCTCATTCCCGGCCTCGGACTCCCATGCACTCTGTCTTGAGTGTTTAGGTCCGACCACCGCTGGGACTCATGAGTAGCCTGCACAGGGCATTGAAGAATCGTTCGGCGAGGTGGAGGGAGATCTTTCATACTTCTCCTCCACCCCACCTTAAGGTCTTCGGATCCGGGACCGCTCGTCAAGACAAGGTAGGTCCTCTGTTCAGCACAGCTCCACAGTGTGGAGACTCCTTCCCCGGGGTTCCCACAGATCAGGGTTCCTTGCATTCAGGTTCTGGCAGGCCAGAGGCCTCTAAGGCTACCCGCTCCCAAGCTGAGGGGCTTGGGGGCCCCCTACCAGGCTATCCTCGGACGGATGATCCGGCTTGTCCTCTTCTTCCACCCCAGCGGTAAGAGATTGTCGAGTGCCACTTCCAAAAGTCGTTCCTCGGCTAGATCCAGCACAGCTACCTACACAGGTGCTGAGGCCTCCCAGAGCTTGCTCCGAGGCTGTCACCCAACTACCGACCGTCCGGCTGAGGGCTCAGCGTCTACGAGAGGGTTCTTTGAGGTCGACACCTCTGCTTCGGGTGCAAGACCCAAGTTGTATCCTCCTCTCAAGCGCATGGTGCAAGCTTTCAAAATTGCTGAGCGGCACCTGGTGGAGCCTGCCCGGCAGGCAGCCATCTTGGATCTGGCTCAGAGTCCACCAGTGCTTTCACCCATTGAGTGGGCTTTGCATGATTCCAGACCCCCTTCCCTCTAAAAGCAACAGCGGATCCTACGGTGCAGGTTTCTGGTCCCCTCAGGGGTATATCTTTCTATCAGACTTGAAGCTGCGCGTGCCAGGCACCCGAGTGCTTTGACCAGGAGAGGAGGCCCCGCGCCTCTGAGGGCAGGGCCCCTAGGGACACGGCAGCTAGTGAGGACAGCTTCTTCGACCGCTTCCTCTTGCATTCCCCTCAAATGAAGGGGCTCCTGAAGGACATTGTGAAAAGGTAATTCCCCAGGCGACGCCACCTCACCCCTCCCCCTTCTGTTCCACCAGCATTGGTCGTTCTGCCGGTTGAGACCCTACCGAACATTCCGACCCCTCCACCTCCTCCTGTACCACCAAGCCTCCCTCGCAACAGCCGTTGGATTTGGGGGGGGGTACCCTCCAGCACCTTTGTCCTAGGGCCTGGATTCCCCTCAGCCTTTGATAAAGGGGGTTGCGGGGACGATTGGGATGACAATGACATCCATGACGAGCCCTCTGCATCAGTTAAGGCCTTTCATAACAGACTTCAGGGCCTGGCGGAGTTCTTGGGAGGGGGCGGGAGGGGTTAGTGTTGGGTCTGGCATTGCCCTTTAGAGGGATGTGTTGCAGGTGGCGCGGAAAGTTGGGAAAAGCCCAGGGCCAACACCCAGATGAACAAGAAGTTGGACAGCAGGTTTAGGCTGACAGACGGGGAGCCAATCACCCTTGCCTCCCACCCGCAGCCCCACTCCTCCATGGTGGCCTCACTATATTCTAAATCATCGTCTTTGTTGTCTTCCTCCATGGGAGCCACCTCCAGTTGCCTCTTCAAGGCGGACAAAGTCCTGGAGTCCTTGGGAAAGTACTGTTAATCCATCTCAAGACTGCATCTGCGGCTAACCAGAAGTTCTAGCGGGAGCTGGGGGAATTTCTGCCCGATCTGAAGTCGGATAAGCAAGCCTTCTTCAAGGCCGGTCTGGCAAATGCCCGAGCCATTGCACAGGACCTCATGGCATCTTCGGTCTCCCACATCGACACAGCCACCCGAGGGCTTGCCTTGGGGTTGCGATGAGAAGGACGCATGGATACATGCCATAAAGTTTTCATCTGATGTGCAGTAGCAGATCCTAGATCTGCCCTTCAAGGGCGTGGACCTTTACCATTTGTACTCTGATGAGAAATGGACAAAAAAGAAAATATCCACTGAAGCAACCAAGTACATCCTGACAAAGCCAGGTCAGAAATCCTTCCCTCAATCCCAGAGTATGACAGGGTTCAGATAAAGCGATATGCAAAGGCCCGACAGGTCGCCCAGCGACAACAGAAGGAAGCCGCAGAGGACGTTGCATGGGTTCTTCCGCTCCCCCTCCTTTGCCCCTGTTAGGCAGAAACCTGTGCAGTTCCCTCTGGGACCACTGCAAAAGATTTAAGACTACAGGTGTTTGGCAGTAAACCCACTTGGTAGCAGTCTGTACCACACAGATTCACTTGGTAGCTGTGGCTGAGCAGTCAGACTTCCCTCAAGAAGAGTTAGGCAGTATAAAGAGTATTCACAATAGGTCAAGAGAACACAGTAGAACAAGTAAACACTGACCCGGGCTTGGTGTAAAAGAGATATAATTATTTATTTAAAACCACATCTAGAAAAACGCACAGGCACTAATAGTAAGCAATTCAAAAACACGGTCACTAAAAGATATACACTCCCTTAAAAGAATATTAGACAAGTCTCAAGTAAAGCCCCACTTATTTTCAGACAGCGGTGAGCGCTTAACGTAGATGGCACTCTAATAACGCGTTTTAAAAAGGGAGAGAAAACAGAGAATAAATTGAAACAGATCCCAACACTTTTTCACGAACACACAAGAGAGGAAGGCAAAGTAAAACCGTGAAGTTAGAGTTCAATCGGCCGGAATCCACTTTAAGAGGATCAAACGAGATGTGTCCAAGGTCACACGGTTGCAGTGCACAAAAGTCTTGTAACGGTTCAAAAAGGAGTTGGACCACAAAAAAGGACCAGTTAGAGGGTCAAGGCGGCCAGCCCAGTCCAGAAGGTTAAGGGGTTATTATTACCTTGTAGCAATCTTTAGAAAGGGAGGCCTGGCGGACACGGTACCTTAAAGTGGTGAGAACACTCCAGCGGGGGCAGTTGTTCCTGGCAGCGGATGCAAGTCGGTGCTTCTTCCGGGGGAAGAGAGGATCTCGTCGTGGAGGAAGACAGGAGTCCGTTGCACTGCCAGGGAAGAAACTAGCCGTGGAGTTTCTCAGGTACAAGGAGCGGTCTGTTGATTCGCGGTTCAGCGGTGAGTGGCTATCCGGCCGCCGGGGTGCTTGGCACGGGCAGTTCGACCACAAACCGGTCTGGGGTGCGAAGAAAGAAGGTAAACTGGTTGTGCCTACCAGTCAGGGGAAGAAGCCTCTCCAGCTGGGAGATCTTCTCTGTTGTCGGGAAGTGGTGAGTCGGTTCCGCAGGGCTCCACCGGTGGTGTCGCCATGGTAGGTTGGCTCAGCTTCTCCCTCGTCGGATTCTCAAGTCCTGTGGCGACTTCTGAAGTTCCAGTCCCCAAAGCCCTGCTTTTATGCAGCATACCCCCATTCACTCAGCCTAGCTGTCAATCAAACATGCTAAGTGGTGAGCCGGCCGGCTCACCACTTGGGCCAATCACACAAGAGTGCGACTTGAGTTACCAAGGTAACTCAGTCCAGGGTGCCTAAACCCCCTCCTACACCCCCTGTGGTACCCAGACAGAGTGGCACCACTTTTGGAGGCTTCTGTGGAGAAGCCCGCCAAAAAGTGTAACAAAGGGCTCGACTTGGGTTGGAGTCACAGAAGAGAACACAAACGCCATTTTAGAATCGAGTTCTGGCAAAAATACCAAACAGTGAATTAATAATTAAATAAACCGGCGGTATGTTCAAGGCTATGAGAATTAAATAATTAAAGTTGGTAGCCTCAAATAATGGAAAAAATCCCATAGGGAAATATTCGCGGTCGAATATAAAAATTAGTTTCCACTGCCACCAGCCAAAACTCGATCAGAGGGGACGGAGACGTGCCCCCTCGACTAACAGACCCCGGGGCAATCAAATTTCCCCGACCAGTACGTCCACAATATGATGGTTTGTACTGGTTTCTGTTAATAACTTGGGACTAGTAAAGCCAATGGTGACTTTACATGCCCTGGGAGACAGTAGTCAGTCCCATGGTATGGAGTCTATGGTGGGGGGTCACTATGACACCCCTGTGTTACTGCACGGAGGGTGCTGTGTAACACACATAGTCAAAACACATGAGACCCTATGGAGTAAACGACCCCATAGCCCATAAAACACATTAACAGTCAAAGGAACACCATAAACATGTCCAAGAGTGAGAGAAAAAGAGTCTCACTCTTGGCAGGAGAAAAAAACAAACTCCAGAAATCCAGCAAAGCTGCTGGGGGACTCATTAGGTTAGGAAATTCATCCTAAAGAGAGAATTCTCCCTAACAGCCCCTAGCTCTGATGCCAAGAAGCAGTGACAACAGTGTCAGGAACACAGCTCGCCTGTGGGGGGCTGTCTCAATTTTTAGAGGGTAACTGGGACATCATTCAGCAGGCCCTCGACTCGGTCCAAGTATAAGAGCAAATGGACTAGGTTCTGCCATTGGTCACGCGACAAGGGGCTGGACCCTAACTCCTGTCAGTTGGACTACGTATTGGCCTTTTCGGGACACCTGGCTCGCTCTCGAGTGCAGGTGGATACTTGCTGCACGTATTTGTCAACCATCGAGGCTTACAAGAATTCCCCTGAGCATGTGTTTTCGCCAGCTAACCGGATGGTTAAGGCTCACCTTAAGGAGTTGTCGAGAATGTTTCCTCAAGTGCATAGGCCGCATCCGGTCTGGGACCTCAATGTGGTCTGGTGGCTTTGTATTGCAAGCCTTTCGAGCCTATGGCGTGTGTGGACATCCGTTTGGTGACACTAAAGACATTTTTATTGGTGGCTTGCACCTCTGTGCGCAGGGTTAGTGAGCTGCAGCCATTGTCCTTGTGCGAGCCAGTCAACACATTTCACGACGACAAGGTAATCTTGTGCACTCGCACACATTTCTTGCCCAAGTCGGTCTCCCCAATCCATTTGAATCAAGAGACCTGCCTGCCGGTGTAATTCCCGAACCCACAGTCGGAAGCAGAAAGGAGCCTGCATTCCTTGGACTTTAGGAGGGTCGTCGAGTTGTATCTATCCCGGAAGAAATCCTTCAGGAAGTCCCATCCATTGTTTGTGACAATGGCAGCTAGTCTCAGGGTTCCAAGCCGTTAGCTTCAGTTCCGTTATTCCAATAGCTTTCGCTTCGTATCAAGAAAACGGCACCTCAGTTCTACCAACTGTCTTCTTTGTCGAATCCTTCTACGCCTAAAACTGGCATCAAAACAATTCAGAAATGCGTGAAGAAAATGTCAATTACCGATCCCCATTGAAATTGCATATGGTGCTTAGGTCCTGACCATTCAGTGGACGAGTGCAGTTCCTGTCAGGCAATGACCAACAAAGCCCTCAAGGAAAATAGAGGTAAACTAGCGGTGGGGGAGGAATCCTCGAAGTCTTCTTCGAGAAGAAAGAAAGACTCGGCTAAGTCGAGTGACAAACGTCACAAATCAAAGAAATCAAGGTTGAGGAGTCGGTCTAGGAAATTGTCTATTTCTTCTTCAAAAAATTCAAAGAAAAGGCGACACTGATCTCCCTCTTCCTCGAAGTCTTCAGAAGCGGAGGTTATCAGCTGCCCTTCTAAATATGATTCCCCTAAAAAGTGGGAGGCCTTCAGAGCCTCAATGATGCGGCCCACACCCCCTCAAATCTAGTGAAGACCATGCCCCTGCTCATACTAAACGTGACAGAGGAAGATCAAAGACAAAAAGAGTAAAATCTGGCGAGAAATCGGCAAGGGTGTCATAGAGGGAATCCTCCCCGAGGCCTCAAAAAAACACCTACCAGTGCATAAACCGGAGGCAATACTCAACAAAATGGCGCTGAAAACCCAAACGCCATTAAAGTCTATATCAAAGGCTTCCTCAACGCCTCCATCGAAGGTGACAGGGTTGAAGGGGTCGACAGCCCACTCAAACACTTTCATCGAGTACTCCCTCGACGGTGTCGAAGGCTCCTTCGACGTGTGTTGACAGCTCCTTCGACGGTGTCGAAGGCTGTGTCGATAACATCAACACCATTGATGCCTTTTTCGAGGGCATTGATAATTCCAATATCCAAATCGACCCCTTTATCGAAGCCAAGGTCCATGCCACCAGAGAAGAGGTTTCATCCAGAAACTAGACAGGATTTTTTCAAATCCATGTCTTCCGTTTATGAGGAGAAATCCTCTGAGGAGGATGTTTCACCTGCTAGTGTTAATTTTGGAACAAGAGAAGTTCCTGAGTTAATTTATCCTCGTTCTGAAATGACTGACCAATATGAGTGTCTGCAGACAGCAAGTGGTCTGTAAACATCTCCTGAGGTAGATTTTGAAAGACCTGACCCTGCTGACCATGCAGACTCAGGATACAGGACAGGAGACTGATGAATAGAGTTACAGAATTTATGGGATGGAATATTTACCAACAGGATGACATGATGGACATCCTTTCTGGAGACCCTCAACAGGATCCCATACTTCCTTTTCACATAGCGCTGCAAAGGAAGGTGATGGCTTCATGGGAAACACTGAAGTCTGCTCCTGCAGTGAATACAACATTCACAAGTAAATACAGGCCCTCTTCTTCGGACCATGAATATTTAATAAAGCATCCATCACCTGAAAGTTTAGTGGTCCAGGCGGCCACATCTACTAGGAATTCTGCATACCCTACAATTCCCCCAGATGGGGATGACAAAAAAGTTGATGCATGGTCTTGTAAGATTTTTTCTTCGGGAAGCATGGAATTAAAATCAACAAATGTGACTTGCACCCTTGCAAGATTCACATACACCCTCTGGGATTGTATGACAGTGGCAGCTGAACATATTCCTGATGGCGAGGAGCGTGAAGGGTTCCTTGCGATTGTAAGAGGTGGAAAGGAGGCTATGGGGGAATGCCTTCAATCAGGTCTGGACACTGCTGACAGCATCGGTATGTCCATGGCATCTAGCGCAGTGCTACGCAGATTTGTGCAGCTGAGAAAGTCAAAGTTTGCACCGGATGTGCAAGCCAGACTTCTCAATATGCCATTTGACAGCTTAAGGTTGTTCGGCAGCAAGGCGGATGAACATTTGGAGAAGCTGCAGACCTCTAAGGCAGCAGCTAAGTCTCTTAGTGCCTCCAATACGACAACCTCAACAACACCCCTACACAGGCTCATCTTCCTGGAGGGGTTATCTTTTTCATTTTTATAACTCATTTGGAAAAGGAAGAGGACAGGCCATTCAAGGAGGACAGAGAAAATTTTCTTAGGGGGTGAGGAAAAAGTGCTAGATCAGCCCCAGCAGCGGCATCTGTCCCCTTAGCCGCTGCTGCAAAACCACTCTGAGGTTTTGAACCACAAGACCCCGGTGGGAGGCAGGATCTCTCAGCATCTGAACGAATGGCGGGGCATTACTTCAGATGCTTGGGCACTAGAAACAGTGGCCCTGGGTTACTGCCTTCCTTTTCAGAAGAAACCTCAGGATCACCCTCCAGGATACAACTCTGTCAAAATTCCAGATCCGCTTCTGTTGCAGGAAATCTTAACCCTGCTAGAGAAAGGTGCAATACAACATGTCCCTGTAGTGAAGAGGAACAAGGGTTGGTATTCCCCATACTTCCTAATTCCAAAAAAGGACGGAGGATTGAGACCCATCTTGGACTTAAGAAACTTGAACAAGTTCCTCAGGAAGGACAAGTTCAAGATGCTAACCCTTTCTCAGATCCTTCAGGCTCTCCAACTCCAAGACTGGTTGGTATCATTGGACCTTCAGGATGCTTACTTTCATGTGCCAATCCATATCAAGCAAAGAAAGTACCTAAGGTTCGCTATTGGCAATTCTCATTTTCAGTTCAGAGTTCTGCCATTCGGGCTGACCTCCGCCCCAAGGGTTTTCACCAAGCTGATGGCTGTGGTGGCAGCTAGTCTCAGGAGAGTGGGGATTCATGTCTACTCTTACCTGGACGATTGGTTGATCAGGGCAAGTTCACACGAACAAGCCCAGGAACATTTGACCATGGCCTGCCACTTCTTGCACAGACTGGGCTTCTCCCTCAATTACAAGAAGTCACAAATGATTCCACTCCAAAAGCTCCAATTCATCAGAGCAGTCCTGGATACTTCCTCGGGCAAAGCCTCGCGTCCAGAGGAGAGAGTTTACCACATTCTGCAAATAGTAACAAAGTTTCAGAATGCCCAACATCTGCCGGCCTTTTATTTTCTGAGGTTGCTCAGCCTCATGGCATCCTGCATTTTTCTGGTGCCAGAGGCCATATTGAGAATGAGATCCTTTCAGTGGGCCCTCAGATCTCAATGGTCCCAATTTTCGGGAAATATGTCAGATCTTCTGCAAGTCCCGACCAGCGTGACTCAAGATCTTCTATGGTGGACTTGCAAAGAAAATATCCTCCAGGGAGAATCTTTTTGGCAACCATGGCCGGAGAGAACGGTAGTGACGGACGCCTCACTCATGGGGTGGGGAGCTCACACCAACGATCTGACAATCCGCTGTCATTGGTCTCCATCGAAGTCCAAACTGCACATGAACCTTTTGGAGCTGAGGGCAGTCGGACTAACGCTGAAGGCCTTTCTGACCTCTGTACAGGGAAAGAATGTCCTGATAATGACGGACAACACAGTGCCATGTACTACCTCAACAAGAGAGGAGGAGTAGGGCAACTACTACTGTGCAGAGCGGCATTGCAGCTCTGGGCAATGCAAGAAGGAATCTCTCTGTTGGCAGTTCACCTAGCCGGAGAGCAGAACACAGCGGCGGATGCTCTGACCAGGCAGAGCACTTTGTCCTACGAGTGGGAAATAGCGCAGGAAGTCCTTCAAGAAATCTTCACCCTTTGGGGAACCCCTCAAGTAGATCTGTTCGTGACCAGTGTCAACAGGAAGTGCGATCGGTACTGCTCAAGGGAATTTCCTCCGAGAGAAGCTCTAGGGGACACGTTCGTAGTGGACTGGGAATTTCCACTCCTGTACACGTTTCCTCCAGTCCCCGTGATTCCTTATGTAATCAGGAGGTTAAGAAAGTTCAGGAAAACCATGAGCCTAATTGCCCCGGATTGGGCCCGGAGAACGTGGTACCCGGACCTTCTGGACATGTCGATCTGCCCGCCAATATGTGTTCCACAAAGAGAGGATCTTCTCTCGCAATAGGAAGGTTGGGTTTGCTATCCATAGGTCAAAACGCTCAGCCTTCACGCATGGTTTCTGAGAGGCTAGGATCTAAGGATTGGGACCTTCCAGACGAAGTAATGGAGATTTTGGTTTCGGCCAGAAAGCCAGCAACTAAATCCTTGTACCGGTGTCGTTGGAACAAGTTCAGTAAATGGTGCAGGGATAAGAATGTGGATCCATTCCAATGTAATATCCCTACAGTACCATCTTTCCTTTTACACTTGGCCAATTTGGGGCTCCAAGTTGGCACAATTAAGGGATACTTGACGGCGCCATCTATTTTTAAGCGCTCCTCAGAAGTGTCTTATTTCAAAATGCCCATAATTGTGCATTTCCTCAAGGGACTACCTAAAGTGTACCCTCCAATACCCTTTTAGGTACCTGTGTGGGATTTAAATTTAGTTTTAAAGTTTCTCAGATGTATTCCATTTGAACCCTTACATTCTTGCCCACTAAGGCACCTTACTTTAAAAACAATACTTACAACGGATTGTGTCCTCCAACGTACTCCACATCTTAGACATGTAATGTCCACAGCTGTGCACTTCGGAAACTTTTTCGGAAGAGGGCGTCCTGTGTCGGGTTGATGTCCTTCGAAGGCCTCCGTCGAGGGCGACATCTTTGGATGTTATAAATAGGATGCACGACGCCCGTAGCCTCAGATCTGTTTTTTCTGCAAACGTGTTTGCTTCGGAGACTCAGCGCGCCTTGTGTATTCCTCGTGAATGTCTTCTCCTTCGACCCCTCCGACTGTGCGGTCTGGCTTTAAGACTTGCCGGGACTGCAAGTCTAAGATGTCGATTACAGACATCCATCACATTTGTTTGTGGTGCCTGGGCGAGAGTCATGACACCGACGACGGTTCCAAATGCCAGTTGCTGACTGCTAAGGTCTTACAGGAGAGTAAGGGGCAGTTCCAGGTAGGTAGGGGTTCTAAACCCAGTGAGTCTCGTAAACCTTCAAAGGGAATGTCCACCAACGATTCGTGGGGCGACTCTGTGCGTCGGAAGGAGTCCCGGGTATCTTGGTCCCGGAGTGGTTCCTGCCATTCGCCCGCCTCGTTTCGGCATTCCAGGAAGGGCTGTCACCGGTTGCCTTTCCCGTCATCCTCGGAGGATGGTGCCACGAGGAAAGTGGCTTGTTCTGCTAAGTCCTCGACTCCGGAGGAATGGCCAGCCTTCAGGGAGCAGATGCTGGCAATTTTCCAATCCCAGGGCATAGTTCCGTCTGTGCCTTGGAAAGAAGTCGGCAGGGAACGGTCTCGTTCCATGGCTCGTGAGCTTTCGGGCTAGAGTCCTTGGCGCAATTGTCATCGGGAATCTTCGAGGTCCTGGCCGGACAAGGTTCAGGATGGTCGCAAGAGACGTGATTCCATGTCTCGGTCTTCATCCGCAGCGAGACCGCAGAAAGCTGGTAATGGCTTGAGATCGGCGTCTACTCTGTCGGTGCTGTCTGTCGGATACGGATGTCGAAGCTTTGCCTTCACACCAGCCCTCGGCGTCAACGCCGAAGACATCGGCACCCTTGACACCTTCAGGATTTTGCCGATGGAGGTCCCTGCTACTGTAGATCCTCCAAGGAAGGCTCCTTCCACGTCAGTGAGGCCTGTTAAGGATTTCAGACCCTTTCAGTTTTTCCTCCCTCTGGATGACATCTATGAGGATGAGGAGTGGTCAGATTTAGAGTTTGACCCATTTGAGCCTGATGTGGCTCCTGTCTTTTACAGCAATCTCTTCTTGATGCCAGTGGCTTGGACACTTCTTCTGAGGTGGAATTTGGCAGGCCTGAGTCTGGGGCTCATGCTGAGTCGTCCTACAGGAGATTGATGGCTAGGGTTACTGAGTATCTTGGTGGTCTAGTCCTCCAGAAGCTTTTGTTCAGGATGACCTAATGGATATTTTGCATCAAGGTCCGTCCTCTGACCCGGTGTTACCTTTTCATTTGACATTGCAGAAAAGGGTGGCAACTGCTTGGCAGTCACCGGAATCTCTTCCGGCAGTTATCAAATCGTTAACTAAAAAATACCGCCCTTTCGGTAGCAACCCCAGCTACCTTTCATCTCACCCCACGCCCGAGAATTTGGTGGTTCAGTCGGCTACGGCCACCTCAAGCCAGGCGGCGTACCCTACCATACCTCCTGATAGGGACAACAAACGCTTCGACGGTTGGGCACGCAAGGTGTTTTCTGCGGGGAGTATGGCACTGAAGTCCGCCAACTCCACTTGTGCCTTAGCAAGATTTTCACACACACTCTGAAATTGTGTTTCTCTTGTGGCTGAGCATATTCCCGAAGGGGAAGACAGGGATGGGTTCATTGCTCTTGTGCAGGATGGCAAGGACGCTGTGTGTGAATCCCTTCAGTCGGGTTTGGGCACAGCAGACAGCGTTAGCCGGTCCATGGCTGCGAGCACCGTTATACTCAGGTTTGCGTGGTTGCGGAAGTCGTGTTTTGCTCCGGATGTGCAAGCCCGTATTTTGAACATGCCGTTTGATGGCGCGCATTTGTTTGGCAGCAAGGCTGACAAGAGCCTTGAGAGGTTGCAGACATCAAAAGCTGCAGAAAAATCTTTGCGCGCAGCTGTGCGTCAACCTCTGCCTTTTCGTCCTAGGGGACAGCAGTGAAGGGGAGGTTCTTTTCGTTACTGCTCCTCCTTTAATAGCATGAGAGGAGCCGCCAGTCAAAAAGGTCAGGGAAATGGGGGTGCCAAAGCCACTCAGGCAGCTGCCTCTTTGCCTTCAAGCGCCCCTGCAGCCGCTCCAAAGCAATCATGAGACCATGTTCCATTGTTCGCTGGTTAGGGGCAGACTGTCTCAGCATCTCAAAGAATGGCGAGCTATTACTTCGGATGCATGGGTTCTGGATACAATAGCCCATAGCTACTGCTTTCCCTTCCTAAAGCAGCCTCATGACAATCCACCAGGGAATCTCTCTTTGAAGTTTCTGAATCCACTCCTTGTGCAAGAAATCCTAACTCTGCTGGAGAAAGGCGCTATAGAACTGGTGCCTGTAGCGGAGAGGAACAAAGGATGGTATTGCCTATATTTTTTTATTCCAAAGCAAGACGGGGGATTGAGACCCATCTTGGACTTGCGTTGGTTGAACAAATGTCTCAGGATGGCAAGTTCAAGATGGTCACTCTTTCTCAGGTTCTCCAGGGCCTTCGACTTCAGGATTGGTTGGTGTCTCTGGAGACCTACGGGATGCTTACTTTCATGTGTCGTTTCATCCAAAGCACAGAAAGTACCTGAGGTTTGCGGCTGGCGACTAGCACTTTCAGTTTCGGGTCATGCCATTCTTATTGACCTCCGCCCGAGGGTCTTCACCAAGCTAATGGTGGTGGTGGCGGCAGCATATCTCAGGCGAGGGGGGGGGGGGGTCACGTCTACCCCTACCTGGACGACTGGTTGAACCGTGCGCGTTCTCCCGAGCAAGCGATGGATCATCTGTCTCACCTGCCGCTCCCTCCACAAGCTGGGCTTCTCCCTCAATATCAAGAAGTCACACCTGACACCTTCCCAACAACTCCAATACATCGGGCTGTGTTGGACACGTCCTTGGAAGTGCTTGCCTCCCAAGGTGTGAGGGCTCATCACATTGTGCAGATGGTGGACAAGTTTCAACATGCCCAGCGTCTCCCAGCTTTTGAATTCTTAAGGTTGCTCGACCTCATAGCTTCCTGCATTTTTCTGGTGCCAGAGGCCTGACTGAGGACGAGATCCTTGCAATGGGTCCTCATGATGCAGTGGTCACAGTTTTCAGGCAAGATGTCGGATCCTGTGCAGATTCCACTCTCCGTCTCACAGGCTGGCCCTGAAGGCTTTTCTGCCGTCTGTGTGGGGGATGTGTGTCCTGATTATGACAGACAATGCAGTGGCCATGCATTACCTCAACAAAAAGTTGGGGGGTAGGGCACTCCCGTTGTGCAGAGAGGCGATACAGCTCTGGTTCTGGGCAATCCAGCAGGAAATATCACTCATCGGTTCATCTGGCCGGAGAGGAAAATGCAGAAGCGGAAGCTCTGAGCAGGCAGAGCACAGTCTCTCACGAGTGAGAGTTGGCTCAGGAAGTCCTTCTGGAGATCTTTGCCCTTTGTGGAACCCCACAAGTGGATCTCTTCGTGACTAGTGCCCACCGGAAGTGCGAGAGATTCTGTCAAGGGAATTTCCTCTGAGAGGAGCCTTAGGAGACGCCTTTGTCATGGATTGGTCATTCACACTTCTGTACGTGTTTCCTCCGGTCCCAGTCATTCCTGAAGTGTTGAGGAGGTTTGGATCCCACATGATCCTCGTTGCTCCAGATTGGGCCACGAGAGCGTGGTACCAGGACCTTCTAGAAATGTCCATCTGCTCTCCACACCGTCTTCCCTACCGAGAGGATCTGCTCTCACGCGAGGGGGGGTTTGGGGGGGGGTTCTCCATCGAGAGGTCAAAACTCTCAACCTTCACCCTTGGTATCTGAATGGTTGAGGTATAAGGATTGGGACCTCCCGGATGACGTGATGGAGGTTTTGCTTTTAAAAAAAATCTCTGTACCGTGCCGTTAGTTTTGCCACTGGTGCCGAGGACAAAATGTTGATCATTTTCAGTGTTCCATTCCCATGGTTCGTTCTTTCTTGCTTTCCTTGGCCCACAGGGGTCTTCAAGTAGGTACCCCTAAGGTTGCCTGGCGGTGCTGTCTATCTTCAAGCGCTTGTCTGAAGAATGTTCTTATTTTAAGATTCCTTTGATTTCCCAATTTCTTAAAGGGCTCACTAATGTGTTCCTGCCGTCCCCGTTCCAGGTGCCGGTTTGGGATCTGAATTTGGTCTTGAAATTCCTGATGGGTGCTCCATTTGAACCTTTGCACTCTTGTCCTTTGAGACTGTTGCCTTTCAAGACGGTGTTCTTGGTTGCGGTTACTTCCACTCGCTGAGTGAATTGCAGGCACTTTCATATAATCCGCCCTTCACTGTGTTCCACAAGGATAGGGTTGTATTGAAGGTACGTCCTTCCTTTCTACCTAAGGTAGTATCTGAATTTCATTTAAGCCAGAGTATCTGAATTTCATTTAAGCCAGGAAGTGGTTCTTCCGTCTTTCTATCCTCCTCCTCATACTGGTAAGGAAGGGGGGATCGACTTCATCGGTTGGACCCTAGGAGAGCTCTGAGCTTTTATCTTTCTAGGATGTCCAAGGTCAGAGTGGACGATCGACTCTTTGTGCTTTGTTCTGGACACCGATTGGGCGAGGCTGTTACCAAACAGACTTTGTCCAGGTGGATTATCCTCACCATTACTGAATTTTACCGATTGGCGGGCAAGGACCCTCCTGAAGGGTTGCAAGCTCATTCCACTAGGGGCGTGGCTACTTCCACAGCCCTGAAGCGGGGAGTTTCTATTTGGAATATTTGTGACGCAGCCACATGGGCTTCTATCCACACCTTTGTCAAACATTACTCCCTGGTCACGCTCCATGGGTAAGATATGGCCTTTGGTAAGGTGGTCCTTTATTCTGCCATCTGATTGGGTGTTTTAAATTATTTTCCCTCCATTTTTCTGGCACTGCTTTGGGAGTCTGTGAAAGATGTGGAATACGTTGGAGGACACAATCAATTCAAAGAACAAGTTACTTACCAACTGGTAATGTTCTTTCGACTGGATGTTCCTCCAACGTATTCCACATCGCCATCCCAGCCTGCCCCTCTAGTGAATTTTCTATGCTATTACAGTTTACGTTCCCGCAAGGCTATGTGCAGTCAAGCAGGCAAGACATATGCATGTCACACGTTATGGAGGAAAAAGCATAAACTGAAGCTACGGCGCTGTGCATCCTATTTATAACATCCGGTGACGTCGCCCTCGACGGAGGCCTTCGAGGGACATCGACCCAATGCCATTGACCCAGGGTGCCCTCTGCTGAAAAAATTTCCGAAGTACACAGCTGTGGACATTACATGTCAAATATGTGGAATATGTTGGATAAACATCCAGTCGAAAGAACGTTACCAGTTGGTAAGTAACTTGTTCTTCTACTGGCAATTACATCAGCTCGCAGGGTGAGTGAGTTGCAGGCACTTTCTAGTAAGCCTCCTCACACCATCTTTCATAAGGATAAAGTTATTCCTAGGGTTAAACCCTCCTTTCTACCAAAAATTGTCTCCGACTTTCATCTGTCACAAAAAATAACACTACCTTCTTTTTATCCTCCTCTTCATGCAAGTAAGGAGGAAGAAAGGTTACACAGATTGGACCCAAAGAGGGCTCTTAGTTTCTATATATCAACAATGTGACCAACTGTTTGTGGGATATACTGGACACAAATTGGGTTGAGCGGTAACAAGGCAAACATTGTCCAGATGGATAACTTTGGCAATCACTGAATGTTATAGGTTAGCTGGAAAAGATCCTCCATATGGGCTAAGAGCTCATTCAGCCAGGGGCATGGCAACTTCAACAGCTCTTCAGAGGGGTGCCCCAGTGCAAGATATTTGTGCAGTAGCCACCTGGTCATCTATGCATACTTTTGTGAAGCATTACTCTCTAGATTCTACATCATCACCAGGGAATTTCTTTGCAAAAGCTGTAATTCATACAGTCAATAATTAAGGTTTCTGGTACTCCCTCCTCTAAATTCATACTGCTTTGGTAGCCTATCTAAGATGAGGTATGCGTGGGAGGACACAATCCATTCGAAGAACAAGTTACTTACCAACTGTAACGTTCTTTCCACTGGATGTTCCTCCCATGGATTCATCGACCCTCCCAACCTACTCTGCAGTACGTTTTACGTGTCTTTACACTCCATGTTCCTTGAGGGCTTACGGTCTAAGAGGTATGCCTTATCTACTCACTTTTTAAAAATATACGAAAAAACAGAACTGAAGCCAACGGGTGCGGCTGGAGCTTTTTATACTACGGATGACGTCGACGTTCGACGGCTGCCTCCGAGGGACATAGGCGCCGTGGCCTCGAGCACAGCACCCTCTGGTGGAAAATTCCGAAGCAGCAAAGCTGAAGATATTGAATATCTAAGATGAGGAATACGTGGGAGGGACATCCAGTCGAAAGAACGTTACAGTTGGTAAGTAACTTGTTCATCTGCTCAAGGACAAATCAAGATTGTCACTCTAGCCCAGATTCTTCAAGCCCTCAAACTTATACTTAATGGTTTCAAGTGTCTTTAGGATGCCTACTTACATGTGCATATCCATCCAAAGCCCCCGCAGTACCAGAGGCTCTTGGTTGGGAACACCCGCTGCCAATTTGTGGTCTTAACCTTTTGCCTTTCCTCTGTCCTAGGGTCTTTAAGCTGCTGGCTGTGGTGGGTGCTAGTCTCATTAGAGACTGGAGTCATGTGTTTTCCCTACCTATGACTAGTGGCCCATTCATGATCTATCCTTGTGGCAGGTGTCTGTTCACCATTACCACATTTGGCAATGGCTTTCCCGCATGGGTGTCTCCCTTAATTTCAAAAGGGCACTGATCATGCCCCCTCAATCGCTCATTCTTATCAGGGAAGGTCTGGGCACACGCCTTGTGTTAGTTAAGTATTCTCCTTTTGCATTTTTCATCATGGATTTCAGTGAAACCCTGGCATATTTGCCTATGCCTTGGACCCCTGTCTGTCTTTTGAGCTAAGGAACGACTTTTCTAATAGATTCCTTCCACCCACAGACTCCTCATCTAAGATATCTATCCCCCAGTGCAGCTGCTCTTTGGAAACGTTTCCGCTACTACATGCACTTGCTGGATCTGATTTTGGGTGCAGTATCAATGTAGGCGCTGCACCCAGTGACTTCAGTTTCTTTTTTCCAGGCACTTTGCACGCATCAGGAACATTGCTTTGTTTCTATGTTTTTCATAGTTTTGCACCATGCCAAAACCAGCAAAGATCGTGGATTTCAAGCGTTGTGCTGACTGTGAACTTTGGATATCTGTTTCGGACCCCAGATTATGTCTATACTGTCTATTGGAGGAACACAACACACAGGACTGTTGAGTCGTGTCAGTCAATGCACCCTAAGGTGTTTTGGGAGCGAGCTGCGAAGCTGTTAACCTTTTCCCATTAGGAAGGGATATCAGACTGACCCATTCGAGATTGCAGTAATAAAGACCATTCCACAGTAAAAAAAAAGGAAGAAAAAAAAAAACCATGGAGAAAAGCCACAAGAGATCTCTCTCCCCTAGCAGTTCCTCTAGACACCACTCTTCTTCTAAGAAGATGAGCCACCACTCCAGGGACTCCACAGGGGACACAGTGCCACACGTACAGTTTCCAACCGAATCCTCCACCATGGAGGAACGGGGGGGGAGGGGGCATTTAGGCTAAAGATGCTTAACATCTTTGCCAACGCCCCAGTGGCAACGGCTTTGTCCTGCGTGCCATCGGGGCCCATTGCGTACGGGCAAGATGGCAGGGACGCAACAATGGGCCACGACACAACAGACCATGACCCATGCCTTTGGGCTTGGCCACGGTTCCTCCTCGCGTGAAGACCTATTACTCTACCAAACCGCAGTGTCATGAACCATCGGACACGCCCCTTCTGGGCCTCCTGGTCCTTGATACGTCGGGGTTTACACTCTGTTGTACTTCCAACATGGCCGTAAGCACAGAACGCTGCTTACCAGCCTTCACGTCCGATGCAGCACGTTCTATAAATTAGCCACACCCCCACGCGTCTCAACGCTACTGTTAAGTGTGGCTTGACGTGTGCTACGTAGTTTGCTTTTGCGGAACTCTGTTGTTTCCTGGTTCCCGGATCCTCCGCTATCCTCTACTATCCTTTCTCCTTCTTATTCAGCCTTCTTCCTGGATTCCGTGCACCCGCCTCCGAGTGCACCTTCTCCTTATCGTGGACTTCCTGGAGTTTCCTATTGATCCCGGACATCAAAGCTTAACGAACACTGGAAGCCCAAGACGGCTGAGCGGGCTTGTACAAGACCTGTACCGTACGGATGAAAACTCCTCCTAAATAGCACATCAAGCAGCGAAAACAGATGAGAAAGGGGGAAATCTGTGATGCGCAGAGTCTTCTGAAATCAGTCACTCAGAGCCAGCTCCCACTTCGGCAACATGAACTTGCTCCAAGGCTCTGTGGGAATATACTTTGCTTCATATGGGAGCATTTCTGTCAAAGATGGGGGATTCTTTTATGAGGAGGGTGATCCCATTCTTTTTGGGCTAGAACCTTTATGCCCTATGGAATTCTGGGATTTCCCTGAGGAGTTTTTTGGTGAAGATGGAGATCTGATGCACCTGGTCTGCCATTTACAAGAGGTAAGTGGGCTGGGTACATCTCCAGAGTTGGACATGTTACCTACTCCAACTCCAGGGGAACCACAATTTTCTTCCAACGCCTGATGTCAAAGGTTGTAGAGACCTTGTGTTTGTAAGCCCAGTCTGGACCAAACGTTCAGTTTTAGCTGACTGATATTCGGGGCAAAAGCCCTCAAAGTGAGAGCTCTTGCTGCGCTTTAACCTGGCTGCAGAGGCCCCAATGTTGGAGATCTGTGAGAACCCAGCTTCTGTTCCAACTGCCAACCAGGACATAGCAAAGAACCGCAGGCCAGCACCCTGGGATCATACGCATTTCAAATGGGTTCCATCCTCTCATGCATTCTTCGTCTAAATCTATTTCCACGTGCAGCTGTTCTTCAGAAAGCTTTTCGCCACCTGGGTGCGCAGCATGGTTCCTCGTCTGCTCCACTTGAGTCCTCTAAGCACAGCGTTCCGGGCTTGACGTTGTGATCAGTATATATTGGGGCGATGCACCCTGTAACTTTAGTAACTTTTTTCTGAGCACTCTGCTCGCTTCAGGCCCACCGTTTCGTTTGGAACAAGTTTTGTCATTTTCGCATGATGCTGAATCCCACCATGGTCTCAGGGCGACTGCAGGCACCAAATGTTGGTTTCTGACCCATTCAGTATTTATTTATATTGTCTCGGTCAAGGTCCCAACAGGCAGGCTTGTGGGTCATGCCATTCGATGCACCCTAAGGTGCTGCTGGAGCATGCTGCAAAACTCTTTAACCTTTTTTCCCCAAGGAAAGGTATCCCTGACATGCGATGATATTAAGAAGTACAAACATCACAAAGGTTCCGGCGGTTCCTCCAGACATCATTCTCATTCGTTGACCCAAGAAGAGATGTAACCGCTCAAGGGTCCCTTTTTAAGAAAGGACACCACAGGTACATTTCCTGGTCATACTATTGGTTCTCAGGCGACTAGGGAAGGCCGGGTCCAATGTAATCTTGATTGCTCTGAACTGAGTCCAATGGATTTGGTACCCCAAGCTTCTGAAGATAATGATCTTTCTCCCCTGGTGTTTACCAACGAGGGTGGATCTGCTGTCTATGGTGGGTCAGAAGATGGACACAGAATCTGGTCTGCCATTTCAGTATAGTTATATTAAATGAAAATGCAAAAACTCCTAACTTTCCCTCTACGGAGGGCATTGCCTACATAGCCTAACTAGCTAAGGTGATCGTCGGTGATGGTCTAAAATCAATATCAGGCCTCTGTCCAAAATCTACCCTACTCTGACGCTACCACTATTAGTAGAGCAACATAAAGAACAGGAGAATTACTCCATTCTCCTGTGAGGTGGCTTTCCACCATGTTCGGTTCAGTGTTGGATCTTTAAGTAGTTCTTAGTAATTACTTTTATCAAATCACACAGATCTGACACTGGATCTTTACAAGTTTCACGTATCCTTCCTCTTTCACTATTCCTTTTCTCGTTTACACATTTCTATTATCTTATTTCCTGGTTCCTTATTCTCTTCTTTCAGACTTAAAGGCTTAATTGTACTCAATGTCCAGCCTTTTGTTTGACTCACTTGAATTGGCATACTCCAGTAAAGTGTCTCACTCTATTTACTTATTGCTGATACACTGTTATGACTGGGATGAGTATGAGTGTTCAAATAATGATAATCGTTCTCTTCATCTGTTCCTAATCTTTGATCTTGACTGGGACGAGTATGAGCATTCCAGTTGTGATTCTCATTCTCCTTGTTTACTTGTGACACTTTATCTTTACTGGGAATAGTATGAGCGTTCTAGTAAGGTTTGTCTATTTGAGCTAAAACATTTGACCTAATCACATTTGATCAAATTAATTTGACCTGTTTTTCTGTCTAAAATGTGGGGGTCAGGGGGAGACCCTCCCACCCCGCCTCAACCTAATCCATACCCTTACCCACCCATATATAATTAAATTTGACTAAAAAAAGGTAAAAGAAATTTGATCATATGTTTTAGGTCAATTACACTAATATCTTCCAGTAATGCTTCTTATGCTCGTCACACACACTCCATATGGTATCTTGACTGGGACGAGGAAGAGCATCCCAATAATAACTCTGTTTCTTCACATACACTTCCGATATCTTATACGGACTGGGACGAGTATGAATGTTCCAATTGTTATCTTCCATCCCCCTCCCGGATCTCCAGTTTTCCCTGTTACCTGAGCTTTTCGGGGATAACATTACTGGGTGCTACAACCTAGCGGGACCCTGCTGGTTAGCTGTCAGGTCGTCTCTTTGGTTTTTCTGCAGTTTCTCGTGTGGGCTCTTTGCCACTTCTTCACACAGTTCGTTTTGCTCTCTCTGGATGAAAGTGGTGTTGGCTTAGTTAATGTACCGACTAGTCCACAAGGTCTTGTTAGTGGTCATGCCACCACTTGTTCCTCTTTCCAGGTAAGGACGATTCATGTCCCTCTCAATACTTTGCTTCTCTTCTCCTCTTCGTTGCCAGGCTTTCACTGCTGTACCTGGGCTTTCGGTCTGCACCAGATGCTGCACACCCTTCTTCCTTCCGTTTCTCGTTGCGGGCTGATTTGAAACCACAGGAGATCTCTGTGTAAGTCACCGCCGCCTCCTCTTGTTACGCTACAGTGGCACTTCCCCAGCGTAGCATTGAAGTCCTTACTTTATTTTTGACTCATGATTATTACTCTTCCATTGTTTTTCTTTGTCTTTTTGATTCAAGTTTTCCATCACATGCACCATTATAGTTGTTGGATGACCATAACAAATTCTGAGTGATTCTTTTTCCCTTTCTTCACAAGATGTTGAGGAAGGAGCTTTAGTGGGATGTGGTTTTGGTAGTTCTTCCCCACAACGGGAGTCATTGTCCCGACAGGGGCGGAGGTGAGTCTCTCATAGTGAGGTCCTGCTTGCCTCCACCTCTAAGGAGGATGTTGTGTGGCAGGCTCACCTCCCTAGTTTTGCAGGGAAAAGCTCCCCCCTGGGGAGAAGTGGGAGATGCGACGAATTGTGGGATTCTGTCAGTCAGGTGATTGGGTCACCCACCTAACCTTGCGCAGTCTCAACCATCATGCTTGACTGCTGAGAGGCTGAGGTACAAGTAGTTAAATTGTCCATTTCCAGGATGTGCTCCTTTCAGCCAGAATGATAGGCCACAAAGTCCATGTTATCCCGGCAGGTGACGTAGGTAGGTTTTTACTTGGTGGTGTTGAAGGGGTCAGGATCCTTTTTCTTGTCAAGCCTCTTTGGGATCAGGATTTTCTTCTCTCCTTTGCCGGCTGGCCGGACTTCAAGAATGACATTTAAAAGTAGGGTACCTGGCTGCTTTTTTGGCCTTTAAGAGGACCCGCTCGAGAAGGCCCTTTCGTTTCCATTCCCACCAGAATGCAGTACTTGCAGAAATTGACTAATACGTTTCCACCATGCTAGCTGGTTGTTCTTGCATAGGATGTTAACCGCATTTTAGTTTTGGTGAGTGAGCTTTGGGAACTTTCATTCAAACTTTCTTACCTCATCTTCTCCAAGGAGAAAGTGGCATTGATGGTGAGTGAGGCCTCACTTGTGGCCCTTCTAAAATGGGTGAGCGGTTTCATGGTTTGTATCCCAAGAGTGCTCTCAACTATTGGGTCTATCTGAGAAAGGACATCCGGAAAGATGACCAGCCATTTGTTGCTTTTGCTGGCGGTCAGGCTTGCTGAGTGTTTACTAAGCAGATTCTTTCTAGTTGCATCCTTCTTTACATTTCTGAGTGCTATGATCTGAACAGAAAGGTTGTGCCTGAAGATCTCTGGTGATATTCCAGAAGAGGCCTCGTGGCTACTTTTACCTTGCCAAAGGCACGTCTGTGTTGTGTTCATCTGTCAGGCGGCCATGGTAGGTTTCTCTGCACGTGTTGCTAAGCACTACTGCTTGGATTTAAAACCAGTTAAAATGCTTTCTTTTACCATACAGTGCTCCAGAGCTTCCTAGTTTAGTCATTGGTTACCAGCTTGCTTTCCTCCTTAAGGTTCCTGTACTGCACTGTTTCTTTTGTCTAAGATGAGGAATGTGTGGGCAGAAGGAATTGTTAAGAAATCTGTTGGGAAAATATTTTCTCTTTTTAGCTTTCCCATCTTGTTAAATGTGACCCCAAGCATATTTGCATTCTGTGATATCCTGGACTGATTTTTGGGAGTGAGGTCTATTCCACTTCACTCCCTACCGTAACTTTTCTTTTGGTGGCACTGTTCAGACCTTAAGGTTACCAATGCAGGATGACCCTGTCCCCCATTTGTCTATGG
Organism: Ambystoma mexicanum; assembly: GCF_040938575.1. Taxonomy (NCBI): domain Eukaryota; kingdom Metazoa; phylum Chordata; class Amphibia; order Caudata; family Ambystomatidae; genus Ambystoma; species Ambystoma mexicanum. The sequence continues at coordinate 491,439,316 of NC_090936.1, read as the reverse complement.
TAAAACACTACTACATTTCACAAGGCTAGTAGTGCAAGGGAACTGTTTCTACCCATTTATTTTACCCTTTGGACATTTCTTATAGGCAGTCGAGCCCAGATGGGCTGTTGGCAGTGGTATATTGTTATTTGTACAGTTTTTGTGTGCACTCCTGTGCACAGTTTCTTTTTAACTGCTGTGACGAATTACAGGAATTTGTCCCTTCTCCCCAAGGGGAGGGGGGGGGGGGAAGTCCGTCACTCCCTCCACCCATATGGCTAGGTAGGGGAGCCTGCTTCACAGCACCTCCCCCCAGGGGTCGGGTCAAGTGGAACCTTACCGGGAGGGACTGCCTTTGTGGGGACAAGACAAGGACTCCTGTTCCTGTGAGGAGCCCCCTAAAGGATATCCTGAAATAACCTTCTTGCAAATTTCATACAGTGACTTGTATGAAGGGAGAACAACCATTTGTTACTGTCAACTAGAAATGGTGCAGGTTACTTAAAATGGTTAGCTCCATTTGACTGGTACAAAGAGGATGGAGCAGGAGGAGACGCTGCAACAAGCAGAGAGAGAGCGGGACATGAGCATCAGCCAGAGAAAACCCCACAGCAATGTAGTACCTGAGAGGGGAGGAGACTGAGACCGGGACAACTCATAAGTTTGGAAATTGCTTACATTCCAAAAACATCTAAATCACTACACAGTTAAAACCTCATAACATCCTGGTATCGGAAGTGCTGGATGTCTGTCGAGCAGGAGAGTACAGGAAGTTGAAGGAGGCAGAGAAGCCGTGCAGGTGAAGAACAGAACAAACTCTGAACGAAGAGAGGCTATGGTGACATTATCCCAGAGAAATACCAGGTAACCGGAAAAACGGGAGACCCGTGAAGCAGCCATGAGGTAGTAATGGGACTACTCCTACGTCAAGTTAAGGAATATATAACCTGGAAAGGAGGAGAATGGAGTGGTATTGTGAGAGAAACCTGGAAGCCTTAAAAATTGAGTGACACAAAAACTACAGGAGAAACGCCTGCAGAGAAATATTATGAATTAAGCCAAGGAGAAGAGAATCACAAGAAAGAGTTGTAAAGGCTGGTTATCATTAGCCTGAGAAAAGGATAAAAATACTGCTTTATAGAAAAAGGGAAGAGAGGCGCAATATGCCCACGGACACCATTGAGACGGAGCAGGATACAAGTAAAAGGTCAAAGAAACCTGGTTTTGCGAAGAAACAAAAGTATGATAAAACCCTGAAAGAGTCGCCAACTGATTAAAGATGTCACAATAGACTATTTAAAGATCACCTGTTTTTATTTTTTTTATTTTATTTGTGTGTACCAAAAACTGTTTGGTTTTTACAACAAAAAAAAAGATGCACTCTTGAAAGTGGTGTTTATTTGGACTCTCTTGTCTTGTTTACCCAGTTTCCTTCAATGCTTCCTTTTCTATTTGCGCTAAAGCGATTTGTAGAATTTTTACTCTAGCAATTACCCAGGAGGTTTTTTGTCCACTTATCAGGCGTGGCCACCAGGACTCTTCCTCGCGGTCAGAGAATGTCTCTAGGACAGAAGATAGGTAATTTTTCCTGATTCTTTTGTAGCACAGAGCATGACGTCAGTAAATGGTGAACTGATTCGACTTCCTCTGCACTTTTGCACAACCTGCAGGTGTTAGTATTTGCTATGCCTCTGATAGGCAAGATTTCATTGGTCGGTAATAAGTTTAATCTTGCTCTTCGAAAGAATTGTCTTAACGGTCTGCTGGGGAATCTTTTGTAGATTCCCGCTAGCTCGTATATTTTTCTTGGCAGTAGTGCCAGGTGGGTTAAGAGTTTAGTCTTTTCCGCCAACTCCAAGGTGCCTATCCAGTCTTGTTCCTCTAGTTTTTTTTTTATTCTGAGAGGATTCTGCATTAGATCCTCCTGTGTGCAGGCAATTGACTTCAGTTGGTCTTTTTATTGGCAGCCCATAGTGATAGCAATTTTGGATCCACCGGTCTTGATTTCTGTGTTTATCGCTTGATACAAGGGCGATGACTCTGGAGCTAGATGTTCCTGTATAGAGACATGCTGCTGTTTTCCGCTGTTGCTTTTAGGGAGATGAGTCCCAACTCTCTTCTTATTGCCAGAAGTGAGGTTGATTTGGGGAGAGACAACACAGACCTCCAAAAGAAGCCTTTGATCCTTAGCCAGATCTCCTCCAGTAACATTGGCGTTGCCTCTGCGCCGTAGATCAAACACATGACCACCTTTGCTTTGTAGTACTTGAGTAGGGGGGTTCAAAGAAAAGCGACCAAATTTGTTGTACAGCATGCGAGCTTGTGTTGTCAATGATCTCGCTTTGGTCCAGCTGAAGCTTTGCATGCTTGTTTCTAAGCGAGTGTTGTCCAACATGACCCCCAGATATTTAAATTCAGAGACTACTTCCATTTTGAAGTTTTCTAGTTGCCAAGATGTAAAGTTTGCCCGTTTGTTCTTTCTCTCCAGAATCATTATCTTGTTTTTTTATTTTGTTAATTTGCAGCATATTGGTTTCTATGTAGTCTGATAGGTTGGTTAGTTGACGCTGCAGGCCTATCAGTGTTTCGTCAACCAGGGTGATATCATCGACGTAGAGCATTCTTGGGACCGGGGTCCCCCCAATTTTCAGTGGAAATACTTTCACAGCGTTGTTGAGTTTTTATAGTCACCGATGAAAGCTGTGAACAGCGCCGGGTCCAAGGGACCGCCTTGCTTCACCCCTCTGGTTATGGGGATTTCGTCCGATAATGTACCATTTCTGTTCAGCTTCAAACGCATTGATGTTGCAGAGTAGAGGGCTTTAATCGGCTCCAAGATCATCTTTGGGCAGTTTCTAGCCAAGAGTTTTGCCCATAGTAGTGATCTACCCTGTCAAACGCTTGGGTGAGGTCTATGAATGCTAGGTTCATCTTCATAGTCTCCTCTTGAGTTTTGCTTTTGAGGATGCTCAGGATCAAAATGTTTACAATAGTCCCGGAATTTTTTTGAAATCAAGCTTGAAATGGGTCATTTAGGGGTGCAGCTTTGACCCAACCTTGAAAGTCCCGTAGTAAAAGCGTGCCGAACACTTTTCCAATAGTGTCAAGAAGGGCGATTGGTCTGTACTTTTGAAGGTTTGCCCTATCGCCCTTTTTGAAAATTGGGACCACCACCGACGTAGTCCATGACCGTGGTAATGATTTTTTGGCGGTGCATTTTTTGAATACCATGCTGATAAATGTTGACCACTCTTCTGGAAAGCTCATGAGGTCAATATTGATCACTCCGGCAGGACCCGGGCCCACAAAGCTTTTAATTTGCAAATGATTGTTTGAATGTCCTCTTTGTTTGCTAGATCAATCCACAGAGCATTGCTCTCAGTAGTGTCTGTGGGCCCTGCCTCGGATAAATCTCTGAAGAGGGCCATGAAGTGCTCTATCCAGCTAGCTTCACTCACACAATTTGACTGTGATGGTTCAGTGTGAGCGCCCGATGACTTAATCATAGTCCAGAATTCAGAGGTGTTTTTGTCCCCCATTTTCTTCAGCATTTCTTCAGTCTCTTTGATGTAGAGCGATCCAATGGTTTCTTAGCCATGCTTTGTAGGACTTGACTTCTTTGTTCAGCTCCCTTTGGGTCGAATCTGAGTTCATGATTTTTGCCTTCCTTCTTAGGCGTGTCAAGACGACTCTTTTCGCCACCAGGTGTTTGTCATAGTGATGTACACTTGGGTCCTTCAAAGCAAGTTTTTCTCTTTGTCTTGTACGGGCTCAGAAGAGGTTGGTAGTCAGGTTCTATCTCGGCGAGCGAATTGTTGCCAGCCAGTTGCCTGTGATACATGAGGGTTAGCTCTTTTACTCTCGACACTGTTAGTTTTAGACGGGTCCCTTGGCTCTTGCACTCGGTTCTTGTTTCGACCCTCAGGGCACCTAGACTCAGTGTCACCCAAGTTGCTTTCAGCAAGTTGTGATCGCTTTCCACGGTCTTGATGACTTCAAGAGAGGTCGCCAAATTGAGCATATTTTCTGACGCAAATATGTATTCGATTGTCGCTCTTGAAGTTTCTCTCTCCCACGTTGGCCAGCGATTTGGGTTATCTCCGAAGATAGAGAACACCTAGCGTTCAGGTCTCCACAAATTATGATGTGAGTAACTTCTGTTTCTACGTAGAGAGAATCGACTGCTTTTTCAATGCTTTTTAGGAAGCATTCGTCCGTAATGGATTGGGGGTTCCAATAGACGCTGATGATTGCAACCGGTAGCTCTTTTTCCGATTGCTTTTGAGGTCTAACATGGTCCAAGTTGTCAAAACTCCCAGATGGTATAGGGAAAATGACCGTGTCCTTTGAATGCTGATACCTCTTCCTGAGCGAACCGCCAATAGTATTCCGGCCGAAGGGCGGCCCATGGCACTCTTTTTTTTACGCTGACGAAATTACTATGCTGAAGCCATCGAGATGTGGTGTTTCTGATGGCCACGTTTCTTGGAAGGCCAAGATGTCGAAATCACTCAGATTGACACCACCCTTTTTCATCAAATGCTGGTATCCCTGCGTATTCAATGAGCCCATGTGTAGTATAGTAGCTGACTGAGTAGGATCTTCTAACATCCCCGACGGTTGTACGTTTTTGCCGTCAGTAGCGAATTGCTATTTTTTGTTTTGAGCCGACAATGATTTTGGCAACCAGGCCCAAAGTTGCTTAATTGGCGAGAGTAGCGTTTTTTTTCCAGCAGGCTTGGTGGTTTGACTGAGGTGGTGCCTGAGTAGTCTCGGTGTTTTGTTTTAGGCGAGTCAACTGTTGAATAAGAGCCCCCGTTCTGAGGGCTATGGTTTGTTGACAGCGACGTCTGAGGCGCCCTCGATGACGGCTTTCTTGCCGTCCTATCCCCCTTTGGATCGATCTTCATTGAGGGGGTTGAGATTCTGTTGTGCAATTGCCTGGACTCTGTCGGCTTAATCATGTCGAGGCATTCTGTTGGTGGTGTACAGATCTTCCGTTTTGGACTTGTGGTGACTATTATTAGCTGTTTGCTCCTGTCTATGTACCCGGGCGGACAATGCGTGGCTGGCTTTTGCCAGTATTGACAGATGGAAACCACATAGTGTCAACTCCTCTAGAGCTTTTTTGATTGAAGGCGGCAGATCTTATGTGGATATAGGCTTTCGCGATCGTCCCTCTGTGGTATGGTTCAACGCTTGCATAGTCCTCTGATTTTAGGCTTTTCAAAGTGGTGATTTTGCTAAAGATGTAACTCACTGTTCTTCTGTTGAGCACAATGTCCGCGTTATTTCGCGGCGATTGTTCTAATTTCAAGGTCAACGTATCCGAACTTTGCTCTGATCTGTCATATCTGGGTCGCCTGTCTCAATCAGTTGACCTGACAGTCCTCTGGTGTCGTTCTTTCAGGCCGCCCCCTGATCGACCGGAGTTGCTGGTTCATGAAGGCTCTTGGTTGAAATGCTTCTCTGATGCCATGTCCTTTTGCTTATCGTGCTTTTTATGTACTTTTTTTTTCGCCTCGGTAGCAGCCGCTAGGCGATCCCGCTGGTGAGGCTCGCTGCAGCTTTCCTTCCTTCGCTGATTTCTCATGCTGTTTGAAGAGTCGTCCTGAGGTTTTCTTTGTCTCTCTAAGCTGTGTGTTTTTTTTTTATTGTTGCTTTTCATTCCGGGACCTTTGTGTTTCTTTGTTGGCTGTATTTTCCCTCGGTGACCTGTCTTGTGCTTCTTCAAAGTCAGCATTTAGATGCTGCTAAATATTCATGGAGATCATATCAGCGAGAAATTCATCTGCCGTTCTTGGTGATTTCATGGCAGGTTTTTGAGACTGATTTTCCATTGTGCACCCTTTTGGATCGGTCCTGGCTTGCAGACTTGTTTTCCTTGTTGCCAATTTATAGTTTTTTTTTTTGGCGTTTTTTCCAGGCTGGTTTTCGCCGAATGCTGTGTTTGAGTACCTGTTGAATCGTGTAATTTTAAAAGCGCTTGCTTTTTCGGAATCAAAAGTTCTTGGGCCCTTTTGATCCTTTTCGAGTAGGCTTGTGCCACTTTTCGACGTGTCTTTACTTTGGCTCCGAGTAAGATCCCTTTTCTGGGCATTTGCCTTAGTGGTGCCTTTTGTTGGGGAACTTTCTTTGAAGAAGAAAACCTCCGGCAGTGTGGTGCTTCCTCCCGGATTATTGCCATGTTGGGAGTTTAATATGGTGAAATGTTCCCAATTCGGGCCCTTCTTTGATGCCGACTTGTGCTTTTCCTGCTCAGTTTGAGTGCTTTGGGATATGAATGACCTCGTTTTTGATTTACCTTTTTCGTTGCCTGGATCTGTGGTGCATCTTTTGGTCCCCCGAGTCACTCTTGGTGGGCCTGGTGCAGTTAATGTCTTTGAGGGAGTGTGTCTTTTTTTCCATCGCCGAGATGTAACCTAAGTATATTAGTTTGGTGTGCATCATCGCCGACATCGTTGAATGGTCTTTCAAGTTGTCATTTATGGCCTCATATAGCTTGCAAAAGGGGGCCAGCGCGATGGTGATGGCAGACATGATCGTGGTCATGTCGAGTTTTTGTGTCGGTGTGTCCTTTTGTGTTAGAGGCCAATGGTTTCCGAGGCTCTGACGCCTCTGTGATGTGTTCAGGAATGAGTCCTGGTTGGCTCCCCGTGGAGGTGACTGATAATTGCTAACATTTTGGGTGCTCCTGCGAGATGGTATTGAGGTTTCGCCAAGGTCTGTTGCCCTCACGTGAGACGGGGGCTGATGTTATCTTTAGGCTTTTCCTTGATTGCTTCTAGGATCTCTGCATCAGAGAGTTTGTGAAGGTGGTTGTGATTTCTCGTCCCCTGTTTTTTGAAGAAGTCTTTCAGGGAACTGCCTTGCGCTATTTTTGCAAGTGTCTTTTTATGTATTATTGTTTGTATTTTTCTTTGAAATTTCACACGCCGGTGGGCTGAATTCTTTTTGCCAAGCGCCGGCTGGTAAGTGCACAATGTTTCTGGCAGCTGGTGTTCACTTTGCTGTTGCTCTTTTGTGTTGCCTTTAGCATTGCCAGTCTACGCTTATTGGGCGCCTGTTTTTTCCTTCAGCAAATGAGACTGATCAGCTTCCGGGATTGTGGCATAATTCTTTGCAACTGCTGATGATCCGCCGGCGCCGCCTTCTGCCTGTAACAGATCCTGTTCTATCTGTGAGTCTGCTGTGCAGACGCACCGTTTCTCTGAACTTTGGTGCCGGCTTCTGTCATGGAGGCCCCGCCGCCTGGGGAGGAGCCATCGACGAGTGCTGAGCTTGCATCTCGGCGTGGAGGGAGAGACCTTCTTGGTCCTGGGAGCCGCGGAAAGGGGAGCAGGTAAGTGGCGAGTTGCCTGGATTGTGTGCAATTTCCTTTGAGTTCCCTAGTAGTTGGACAAGACTCCCGTCATTTGGATTTTCTGCTGTTGAATTTTGCGCAGACAAAGAGACTAGGGCGGAGACCTGGTCCTGGTCCCTTGTTGAGCTATACACCTCCTTAGTCCTCAAGGCGACGACCGGTAGTTTGGCTGGGACTAGCCTCACCTCCAGCAGCCCTCCGGCCCCCGGTGTGATGACTGCACCAACAGCCTGGCTCGGCCGACTGTCGTTTGTGAAGGGGCTGTGCGCCGCGTGTTGTTGATCTTTTAACTGCATTACTACTTCGCCATCGGGCTTCTGCTTAGTACTCGCCTTTGGCGCCATATGCGTATGAGTGTTTGGTGGCGGCAGTAGAGGTGCGGCAATTACTTTGACTTTCTCTTTTATGCGCAACTGGCTATTCACAAAACTTTGGCGGTGCCGACTGCAGGCGGCTTCTGTGTGGAGTTTGTCTCACTGGCAAATCCTTACTTCCTGGTTGAGCCTTGGAGCTCCGGAGGCACCTTTTTTCACCATCGCCTTCCAATTGCTGATCAGCGGAGGGGATAGTCGTGGGAGGAGGCATGACAGTTCTTCTTCCTGCAGGCCCGCAGGCCTGACAAGGACTGCAAAGACTGCTGCTCCTACCTGTGCGACTAGCTCCGTGGCCGCTCCGCGGCCTGAGGCAATACTTATGGGTCCTCCCACAAGCAAAAGTGAAGCTAGTAGACGGACTGAGGGTTCGCTGGGCACTGGATCACCTATTAAGAATCAAGAAGAAGTTGTTTGCATGAAGCGAAGCCCAGATGAAGGAAGTCCTTCTCCTGTCTTTAGTTGTTAGAATAGTGGACTGTTCAGTTAGGGTACGTTTGGATTGTAGACCGATTCTTTGGACATTCACAGAGGACTGACGAGCACCTTAGTTTATTAGGTAGGGAACACCCCATAGCCCTAGGAAAAAAATGGGGTCTTATACTTATTCTTTAATAAGCACAGCTTTGAAATATCCTCTAAGAGTCTGCGTCATCCTTCTGACCCGCCACACTGCATAGTAGCATGTTGGGTACTACAGTGCTCAATATTTCTGGCCATGTTGTGTGAAGCCCTGTTTTTGTTCTCAGTCATGTCGGTCTTACTCCCAGGCAAGTGTAGGATGTGGCCATATATGGGCATCCTCTTTGCAGGCTCGGGAAAGGGAAGTAGCCTTTTTGTATCAGTGTAACTTGTTGACTGGGGGGCGCTGCACCTTCATTGGCTACCCATGATTTGACAGCTGCTCAGAATTTGGAATGAAGTACCCTCCTCTGCATCCCCCCCAGATAGGTTGGAGGTGGGCTGGTTCCCCACTCTACTCCTAGACATGGATTTTGCATATTAAGAAAGGACCTGGTGCCCTTAACGTAAGATGAAGAGGCCGAACAGGAATGCCGGTGGGTAAGAGGGAAGGCTGCCGATCAGTCCATTATGGGCCAAGTCATCCATCGCAACGTGAAACTCTGCCCCTCTATCAACAGGGGATAATTTCCCCTGTGCCCTCCTTTCCTCCCTTGAACTGGTGGATCAAACTCATTCCAAGTCTTGCATCGATCGCTGAGGTTGTCATCCTTGAGATGCGAGTAGTCGATGACATCCTTGCTGTGAGCCTGGGACATCACTGTTCTATTGATGCCTCCTTCTATCAAGAAGGGGAAGCCCTTGTGGAGCCTGCGTCTCTTGTCCTGCTGCCTGCAGATCCTGCCTGCATCCACGTCAACTGCTCCTCATGCTGGAGATGTTCCTGGTCGTCTTCCAACATTGTAGGAGTTGTTGCACAAGTCTTCCTTCAACTTCAGCCAAGTTTAGCCTAGTGGTGATCAATTTCGTTAGGGTGCTAACTGAGAACACAATAATTGAATCTCACAGACCAGCTGTTCTAGTTGTCAGCTGAAGTTCACTCTACTCCTGCAGCCCCTCCACCTCCAACACCAGAACCAACAGTGAGAGCACTTGTCCAGAATGCGGCTAAATCTGCTACCAACAAGGGAGGTGCAACTACAATCTGGACAATTGCCAGATCTTGCCCGTGCCTGTCGGTTCTGTAAAGACCAAGTTGAACCAGAATCTTTCAATCATCTCCTAATATTATGCAAAGCCTTAACATCCACTAGAGAAAAGTATGCCACCATGCTGCTGCCTGAAAAATCGTCACTTTCTCCCGAAGACTGTTGGGAAATATTGATGCGTGGATCTCATAAAAGACTTATATTCAGAGTTGTCCAATTTCGGTTTGAAATTATGTCACTGACACCATAATAGATTTTTATCAGACTGGTTCTGGGAAAGTTCGATTTTGGCTTCTTATATTTGCGACATTATTACAGACGCTGGAGTTTGGATTCCTTTTTTTCCTGACATTTTGTAAGGATTTTTTTTTAAACTGAAACTGATTTTTTTTTTCTCTTGTTTCTCTTTGATGAATGATGAAAAGTTTGTTAAACAAAAACGAAATCCTTTAATAAAAAATAAAAATAGATAAAACAAGTTGTCCATATACTGCCCCTTGTACTATTAACTTCTCCAAGCCCCATTGCTTCGTAGGGGAAAACTGTGAATAACTTTACAAAGGAGCTAAAACCTCTGTTCTTAGGATAGGTCTTGGACTTCCTAAGATTAGTCTTGTGCTCATTTTGCCTCATAACAGTGAGGCCTATGAAATATGGACTTACATTCCCTCGACCCTGACTATAGGTTATATTGTTATGCGTTTCTATTGAAGCTTTGAGTCTTCTGAAGAATACAGTTAGTCCTAATTGGGTTAGTATCTGGCTTAAGTTGTATGTGTTGCTAAATTGGTATTTTTAAACTTCGCTGTATGGGCAATCTATTTCTTGATACGTATGTGTTTATTTATTTTTAATTATTGAGCATTTGTTGGGCGACTACAACGGAATTGGTTCCAGGTGCCACAAGGGTAAGTGGGGAGGGAACAAGGGGAATGAATAACATTGGCAAAACAGGAAATATACAGTCGAGGTCATACTAGGCCTTGTGCCATTCGAACGTGGAAGTGGAGTGAAGAGAAGTGCAAGAGGTAGGGTTGGCTGGGAGGAGGGGTGGCTAGGAATGATCAAGTGCTGGTAGGGGCCCTGGAGGGAAGTGCGAAGGGGGAGGCCTTGGGCTAAGTGCTAGGGTAGGCGAATCCCAAAGGTGGGATACACAGCCATCAAGGAGGGAGCAATGCAGTGGAGGGGCGGTGCTGGTGTCGACTGGGCAGATGGCCTGGTATCCTGTAAGATTCATGAGGATCAGACCACTGGTTTCAGCGGCAGTGGGATGATTAGCAAGGAAGGGAAAGAGGTGGAGAAAACATTTTTTTGGAGAAGTTTCCGGAACTTAAGGAGCTCCAGCTCAAGTCAGAGAGGGCCAGGGAGGCTGTTGCAAAGCACCAGCCGAAGAGAGGGACCTGCGCCCCACTCTCTGCTTGGAGAAGCGTTTGACAGTTAGAGTTGGAATTAGAGGAGCAGAGGGCTCTAGCAGAGGAGTATTTAGGGAGAGAAAGTTGGAGATAGCATGGTCCCAGACCCCGGAAAGCCTTGCAGATGATGCAGGAGGTCTTGAATTTGATCCTCAAGGCCACAGGGAGATATTTTAGGGCTGGAATGATACGGTCCCTGGGCTTGAGGACAAGGATAAATCGTGCAGCTCTATTTTAGCTCAAGGAGGCGTAGGGAGGAGAGGGGAAGATTGAGGAAGAGGCTGTTGCAATACTCCAGCCTAGAGAGGACCAGAGCTCTAGAGACATTGGGCCTCATTATGAGACCGGCGTTAGCCGTGCCGGTAAAACCAGCATGGCTGCCGCCAGTATAATTTTTCTTTCCGGCACCCGCTCATGGGCAATTACCAGGTCATTCGGCCCGGCAGACCCGGTAGTTGCCCATTCGTGGGCCCCAGAATAAAATGCTCCCCATTGCCAATTAGCCCAATAGGGCTCAATGGGAATGAGGAGGTCGGATGCACCGGCACCATTCATGAATGGTGCCGGTGCATCCGACATGCTCTGCTCGCGGGTGCTGGTACGCCCACCAGGCAGGAGGCACCAGCGAGCAGAGTTTGCTGGTGCGGTTACAATGGTACCGGCAAGCTTAACGGTACCGTTGTTACCGGACCGGCAAATTTATAATAAAGCCCATTGAGCTTCTGTGGAGGAAAGGGAGAATGCTTATGAGCTGTTGAAGCTGGAAGTGTGCCTTCTTGGCAAGGTCCGAGATGTGAGGGGTGAAGAAAAGAGCAGACTCGAAGACCCTGAGGTTTTTGGCCTCTCAGGATGGTGAGGGTGAAGGGCCCAAGGAGGGCGGCTAGAGGGTAGGAGGAAAACAGGATGTAGGTGTCACAATGAGAAGGATCTCCCGTTTTACTGGCATTGAGATTGTTAGCAGCACATCATTCCTGGATGGACAATCGGGAATGAGAGAAGTGGATGGGGAGGTTGTAGAGGGAAATTTTAAGGCAATTTTAAGGAAAGCTGTGTGTCACCCGAACAGCACTGGAAATGAGGCAAGAAGGATGAGATTAGGTGAGCGCGATAGACATTGAAGAGCCACGGCGATAGGATAGGGCCCTTAATTGCACTTGTCTGTTAATTGCACTTTACACCAAACCCTTGATTTCCTCATTTTAAGGCTTACTGCTCAGCCTCATTCCCAAGTGAGAGTTAAGGTAGACTTTTGTGGTAAATCTTTGCAGGTCTACCTATAGAGCCTTCTCAGAAGCCTACATCAGAAGCAGTACTGAAAAACCTTTTTACAACTGTCAAGGCAGCACATAAAAAAAGACTTGCATTCTGCATTGACGCTTTGGTGTAAAAGCCTTGCTGGCCATAAGTACGTCAAAGAAAAAAGCCATCTGAAATATGACCCAGCTCACCCAGTTTACAAAAAGGGACCTACTACCATGCAAGTTATCTAAAGTATAAATTATAAATCACTTAATTTGATGTGAATGCTTAGATCTTTGGCAAGGGTCGAAAGGAAGTGAATTAAACTCAAAAACATGTACTTTTTTCATTAGGTTGTAGATCATTGCACGTATTGAAGCTTTGATGGTAGATGACCGTCTGAAAAAGATGTCTGCTTTTCTGTTCTTCTCTTAAGGCATTCCTGACCAGAGTTGCAAAGAACCAGCAGGCGGCCCTGGAGCTGTTGAGGTCTGGAGTGATTGTAAGGCTGGCCCAGTGCCACGTCTATGACATGCGCCCAGAGACAGATCCCCAGGGGTAAGTTTGGCTGTCTTATGTGGAGCACCTAAGTTGAATGCTGTCCCTCCAACAAATAATCTAGAAATTAACTATCGTGTTGAACAGCTCTGAGCTTCTGCATACCTAGCTGATTGGAGCATTCACTCTCATGGATATGATTCCAAAGTGTTTGTGTATTCGGCACCATACGTCTTTGTCCGTTCCTCTACATTTTCCCTTCATAATGGCAAGTTTTATCTGTCATGCTAATTATGCCTTCCCTGTGATGTTGTTAGGACTTTAGAAGACAATTGTCTGTTGCCCAGCTTCTGAAGTCATAGTACCCATTTACCTTCTCTTGTTCAGTAATTATTTACATTTTGCTTGCAGACACCATACCTTTTTTTTCTGAGATAATAACGGGGTTTGATTTAGAAGGGAAGTTCTGACATTCATATATACTACCTAACGCATATTAGTGTCAATACTTTGATTTGTCGTCTCAATAATATATTGGCCACAGACCATTGGTAGTAATTATATGCAATATTTACACTGCTTGCAGTGATTGATGGACTGACTTTTGTCCATGTAGTAAATCTGTCCGATAAACTTCCGAAAAGGTCTTTCCCAAATGGACATCTCGCTATTTCTCCCCTGATTTTGGTGCTCTTGGCAACACTAGCTGTGTTGAATTTTAAAAAGGCTTGCTCTTATCTACTGTGGTAATTTCCCCCTTAATAAGTCATGACAACTTTATTAGGGTGGTAAACTTGAAGAAAAGAGTCTCTGAATAGAAAGCCTCCCTTTTTGGCGGAACTAATTTGTGGGTGTTTCTGCTGCCTCATTTTATGTGTCTCCTAAAGACTTTACTTTTTCCAGTTGGCTTTCTTAGTGCTTTTACCTTGTTTTTGGGTTCTGAGCAATGGTCACTTAAGTCACCTTACCACTTCAAGCATGTTCTAGGTCTGTGGTAGCCTATTTTGATCCTAGGAAGTGGTGACTTTAAGCAACCCATTTTGGCCTTAATGTGAGTATATCACTCTATGCTTGTGTTTGCACTGTGGAGTACTGTTGCTAATGTCTTGCAGCCACAGCAACACCCCCTGATCCAGGGGCTTGAGTAAGGATGACTTTTCCTTCAACATCACTGCCTCCTGGAAACCCAAATAGACTGGTGCGGGGGAGTAGAGTAAAAGGCGGGGCTGCTCAACAGGATGGAGGGAGCACTTCTTTCTGACTGGAAAGAAACCAAAGAAGGGATGTAACTGATACACAGAAACACTGCAACCCTTTTCCTCTTGGGAACCTGAATGTCTACCTGAAAATTAAAACGGGAGGATGGCAAATCTACTATAGTAGTTCAGTAGTTAACCCAGCTCGTTTGAATTGATACTGAGACAGGAGACCCCTAAATCGGGCAGCACGAGCACTGGAATATCAGCGGCCCCTGGAGGCACCCACAGAGCTGGAGGCCATGTCCCACCCTGTCCTGGGTGGGTTGGCCCTGTCAAGCTTCAGAAAGAAACAATTTATTTCTGAAGTCAGAGCGCATGCACTCCAACTTCAAAAAGAAATTGTCCCAAGGGATGGCCATGCATCGGCTCCACTGCACATGGCAAGAAACACTCCCTGGTTCCTGTTGGCATGGTGGAGGTTGGAGCACCAGAAACAGAGGCCTTCTCCCTGGAGAGGAGTCCCTCTGGGAAGACTGATTCGGGAAACAGCTGGTAAGAAAAAAAATCCTTTTTCTAAGTGTGTGCATGCAAGAGTGTTGCATGTTTTGTCATGATGCATTTCCTGTGAACGAAGCACCTTTGTCCTGGTAAGACCGCTTTGGCTTGATTTTTGCTGGTTCCCATTATTCCCTGGCCTCTTGTGCCACTTGCTCCCAGTTACGCCTCCCACTGCCTGCCTAGGTCACTCTCTATTGGCCAGCATCTGTGTAACGTGATCAGAACACCTCCATATCAGAATGTGTTCCAGGGCAGCCTTGCCCGGGCAGCCAGCGAAGGGCAGCTCCTATCCCCTGTTGACCCTGTTTGTCCGTGTGAGCCCAAGCCAGGAGTTAAAATCTGTCAACAACATCAAGATAAGCTCCACTCATTGATCTGCATAGCCAACTTTGTAGTTCTGCATTTAGCCTCCCCTTCGACATGTTGTGGTCAGCTGCCCTGTGAACATACACTTCATACTATATTCCTGTACATTCCTGAGCACAGCCACTAGGTCCGTCTCCCACCTTGTTTAATGTAGTAGAAGCCTCTGCTGAATCAAACTCACTTACACTGTGAGCTGGACCCATTTGCAACTGAGTAAGCCCTACATTGCTCTGAGCTAATTTATCATCTAGCAGTTTAATCTAGCCCCCCCTTCCAGTGTGCAGCTTTTGCATTATAAAGCTTAATTTTGTTGAGGATGCCCCCATTTCACATTTACCCAATGTTTGTAATATAACCATTGTTCCTCTCCCAGCAGAATATTCGAGTCTAGCCCTGTATTTCATATAGCTGAATATTTGAGTATGGCCTTTATTGCATTTAGCCGATTATTTGAGTTTAGCCATGTTTTGCATTTAGCTGAATATTTAAATCTAGCCCTGTATTGCATTTGGCTGAAGATCAGAGTATAAACCTGTATAATTTGCATTGAGGTTGTGTTGCATCTAGCTGAATAGTTGAGTATAGCCAACATTTAGCTGAGTATTCAAGTCTAGCCCTGCTCTGCATCTAGCTGAATATTGAACACAGTACTATAAATACTCATATTTCTAACTGCACTCTAAACTATAGCCTAAGTGTCAGTGAGACTCTTGAGTTTAACCACTTTCTCAATCTTAGTCGCTAACTTTTGAGTTAGCCACTGTGTCTAATTTTGATGAGAGCTATGAGTTAGCCAGTGTTTTCAAATCCAACAGGACAACCAAATTAGCCACTGCCATTATTTTTATTTGAACTGACTCAGCAGTTCCTTTTTATAATGCCAACTAACTGCCAAACCAGAGGGGCACTCTGGCACACCAGAACACCGACAGACCGCCCTACCTACTTTGCTCTCATCACACACCCTGCCCACTGGGGGAATGCTCCCCTCCACACCATCCCCCTCCATTCCTCTCCAGACCCTCCTCTCCCTGCACCTTCCCATCCCTAAGTGTTGCCCGAGCATTGCTTGCCACAACACCTCCTCCTCGGCAGCTGCCCTCTCACACACACCACAGGCACCCAAGAATCCTCTCAAACACAGAATCCGCAATACCCATGACATTGCATCGCTGCACGTCTCTCCCAATCTGCCCCCTTCAGCCCTACCCACACCCCTCACCCACACACCATTCCATAATCCCCATTGTTCCCAATCCAGTGAAGTCCCTCAACAAATCCACCAACTCCTTCAGCAGGAACACACCCCAACCACTTCAACACTCCCAGGGAAATCTAAAACCCAGCATCATCCCAATCCTTCCATCCCCTTCTGGCTCCATCTCCACTCTCCTAGCCCCTCTTTCATGTATCCCATTCATCCTGCACCCTCACAAGCACCCCCACCCTCATCAGGGGCAACACTTGCAACCCCCTCACACACACTCCCTTCTCGCCCCCCCACCACACCTGACATTCCCCCAAAGTACCACACATCACAAACACACTTTTCACAGACACTAAGAACAGACTAACAACACATAACCTGACACAACAGCACATGGGAGTTCGCACAGACCCGTTAACTGCGCTTAAGCTCAGCGAACGGTGCAAACCACTTCGGTGGTGACAGGGCGCGGTACAAATACCTTTAACATTGACACTGGACCATCTGCCTTTTGAAATAAGGTTGTGGTAACGCCAGACGTGGCCAACTCCCTGCTCTCCTCCCTCCCCGACCATCAATGAGTCAAAGAAGGATTACCTTCATTGGATTGCCTTTCTCCTGCAGATTCCACATCAGATGGATATCCATTGTGGTGGCAGCTTCTCTGAAAACTTTTCAACGTGGGTGTGGTGCACCTAGACAGTTGTCTGTCGTTCGGTATAGACTTGAGGCACCAGTAGTCGGCTTCAGACATGACATTGGTCGTCGTACATATACTGTGTCACTACGCCCCTAAACCTCAGTTCCTTTTTTCTGCAAGCTCAGCACTCTGTTTGAGGAACACTGCTAATCCATAGCTTTTTCATTCGACGTTTTCGTCGTTATTGTTCACGAGTTTGAGCCATGTCTGTGCCCAAGGTATCCGGGTTTCAATGGCTTTAGGGACTGCAGCTCCAAAATGTTCTTAATGGACCCTCATGACATCTGCGTGTGGTTCCTCAGCGCCGGTCGCGACACAGAGGGCTGTGGTTCGTGCAGAAAAATTAACCCAAAATCTCTCAGGGAATGGGTGTTCAAACTTGCAGTGGGTCAACCTTCAAAATCTCTGGTGCGGTTGACCGTTCGATCACCAGAAACTGAGACGAAGGGGCCGATCCTGAGAAGGAAGATGGACACAGAAAAAAAGAACAAGAAGAGATCACAGTCCTGTAGTCACTCATCTTCTTCCTCCTCCCACAAGAAGAAACAACACCATCGACACAGGTCCGATTCTGCGGACGACCCCTGGTAAGTCGTCAGGCTGACATTCAGGGCTCAGTGGGAGGCTTTCAAGGAACAAATGGTAAAGATGTTTATTTATTGTACATGTGTTACGTGCTTGTAAAACAAGTACATTGTGTTTCAAAGCGCCCACTTGACAACCGGGAGGGAACATGGGAGATGAAAAAAATGTAACCATGAAAAATAGAGGTGGACCTACTAGGCCTTGTGAGCATTCAAAATGTGCAGAGTTGTGAGGCGAGTTGGAGTAGTCTGCAGTAGTCCGCGGGATCCGCAGTGAGCGGAGGAGCAATGTAGCCGCATATGAAGCCTACACGGTCTTTGACCCAACCTGAGTGGAAGTTGGCGAGAAAGGAGCGGATTGAAGACTTTGTCACTGACGCGGATCAGTGCCGCCGCCGTCTCAGAAGCACCAAAAACACACCAAACATACTAAACCACAAGCCCCCCCTCAGCGAAGATTCGAATCATGTCGACCTCGCTGAGAACCGAGGGCAGCCAATTCACGTCAACCATGCTCATAAGGAAGCACAAGAACTGCAAGACCTAAGTCGGGAGACTAGCTGCTCACCTCTCTGCGAACCGAGCAGCGTCCCGCCTACCGCCGGTGAGGCGAGTGAGGTACCGGTGGGGGCGGTCGAGGGGCGGCCTCTGCCGGGGCCCTGTGCGGGCATGCTGCAGCGAGGTGGAGCGTGACGGCTGGTCCCCACTGCCAGCGATCGCGCTTCCCGAGCCACTGCTGGAACCTGAGCGCTCGCCTGAGTTGAGGGCGGAGCCAAGGAAGCAAAGCGCATCGAGTGGCGCAGAGCCGGCGATTGAAGCTGGAACGGAAACTGAAGGTGCGGGTGGCTTTAAAGCACTTCACGAGACTGTTGATTTAACCAACATAAATCCAGAACGGGAACCCGCAATTAAAAATAAATGCACTATTGTCATGGTGCACTCGGAACCCAGCGTTCCCCAACACACAGCGTCCTTCAACAAAGACAAGAACCAACAAGATCTAACAAAATCCAAATGGTGAAATAAGACAGAGACACTGAGCCTAGCATATCTATACGAGATAGTGAGGATAGCGAGGAGGAAGAAGAAAGCGACTCGGAAGGAGGCAACGAGGAAGAAAACTCAGAGACAGACTTGGAGGCAAGTCAGTCCTCTGTGAAAGCGAAAAAACAGAAAAATGACAACAAAATCACGCTACCACGAAGAAATCAAATCACCAATGCCAATACCAAAATGAATAGGAAAAAACAAGAGAGTAGTGACCCAAAAATAATAAAGGGTAAAACAATAGCAAATAAGCACCAAAAAACACACAAAAGAAGTGCAGCACAGTCTAAATGGCTGCCGAACCTATTGATGTCTGGTACCTTAAAAGCATTTTTCACCAAAAACGGAAACTAGATACAGACACGGAATTATCGGACGCAGAGATACTTGAAGCTGTCCAAGAAACCCTCCCAGTAAATAAATATCGCAAAACCGATCCAGGAACGGGGTCATGAACTTAATCTATCCCCAAAAGAAATACACCCTCCTCACCCCCCACCGATTTCACCCAAAAAAACAACAAATGCGAACCAAGCTCAAAGTGGGAACATCTCTCTGGCTACTAACCCGAAGACGAGACAGGACATGGACCAACAATGTCCCCGGACAGGATCAACCAAGAATGCAAAGCAACAGCCTGAGTGGCCGCTACAGGAGGAGGGAATCTCAAAGCTATCCGATGTGGTGAAAAAACAAACAGACCAGACCGTGAGTGACAAAATTCCTCCGGCAAATCAGGTGGACCGAAGCAAGGAATCTCAAGCGAGCAAACATCGCCACGCTTGGACTGAAGCCCATGTCAGCATGGGGCAGAAATTACACACTCCCATTAAAAAGGCGGATCAGAACCCCATGAATCAACCGGGACAAGTTAGCAAGGGATTGTCAGCACTGATCATGCCAGAGCATGAACAAGTAGGAAACTGGTCAGTTGTCAACTCGACGTTCGAACCACCACGAACACCTAGGAGACCGGCGACCACTCAACCGTCCCCTAAGAACAGACGATTAAGCAAAATCTCCATAACGACCCAAAAAGACTCACCAAATAAAAAAACAGACATGTTAACAATCATGTCAGCTATTATGATCGCTCTATCTCTATTTTCTAAACTCTTCGAGGCAATAAAAGATGGGGTTCAAGACAATACCTCGGTTCTTACCAACTTGACCATGAAAATGACCTACATAGAAGGCTACATAACTGCCTTAGAGGAAAGAAACAGCAACCATCACAAAGGCTGGGAAAAAAATGGAAGACCTGGGAAAGCTGATATGGTCCCTGCAAGCAGAAAAGGGAAAACAAACCATAAATGCTAAAATTAAACCGAGCAGGGGCCAGGATAGCGAAGGCAAAAGGAAAGATCGGCGAAAAATCAAGATTGAGTCCTTCACCATCATTAGCAACGGGAGTGCCAAATCAACCATCTATAAGAAAACCGGTGGTCCTAAAACTAGCAAGCCAAGAGCCCGCTACCACGACGACACGAAAACACAGCGCTACCAACCAAGAAAACAAAACCAAAAAAACACACGCCAAGAAGAAGAACCCTCTAAAGACTCTGGGCAGAACAAAAAAGTGGTAGATACTAGCAGATCGCCGAGATCAGCAGATGAATTCATGAAAGACTCTGATCTGATGAACCTCTCTCAACATTAGGAAAACAACCCCAACGAACTGGACCAGGAAATGTTCGTTATGGAAGCCGAAAGAAAAATACTTAAATCAAGCTTAACACAAGACGCCGAACACAGAATAAAAGAAATTGGCAAAAGCCCAGGCCCAAAGAAACATGCCTATGCCAACGGGACCCAAGAGAAAAACTCTTTCAATCACCTAAATAAGAAACGACAGACTAGTGAGTTCCACAACAAGGAAGACTCTTAAAGATCAAGAAGCCACGCAACCCCAGATCGTAAAAGAGGCGAAAAATGCAAATGGGCATCAAAGCAAATGTCTGAAAGCAGAAGAAGAGGAACGCATATTCAAAGTAGAACAATAAAAAAAAATGGAATGCTATATGATCCTGAACAGAAAAACAATCCTAAAAATAACGAACAAAATAGATGCACTGAAAGGAATCAAAACAGAAGACATCAAACTAGTCGAACTATGTCACAGAGGGAATATAGCAAAAGCCTACCTCCACGTCAAGGCTGTCGGAATTCAACAAATCAGCTCTAAGGCATTCAGAGAAATGGAGCAGCTTGGCTTCATATTGACGGAAATAAGACTCAAGGAAATAAGAGAGGACAAAGTGTTGCAACCAAAAGGTATGGAAGACCACAAATATCGCTACACATCAAAAACGGAAGGGCTCTATCGAGACCACCGAATAGGGAAAGGGCAGGGAGAAAAGGGCATCTACTTCGCAAACCATAACTCCGCACGAGAAAATCAATGCTATCGACATAGGCGGACCAGCTATGAGGACGAAAGAAAGAAGTTAAAGAAAGAGCATGAAAGACATTAGAACGGACAACGTTCACGTACAACACGTTCCAAATCGGAGGACTACTATACTCAATCCCCATTTAGGCCCTCGAAAATATAACGCAGGCACACAACCGACATAATTTGAGACGGAAAGACAACCAAGACAAGAGATACGACTAAATCACAAGGCCCGTGGTCGTGGCTCAAATCAGCCCGGAATCCGAAAACAGAAAAATAGCAACGACAACTGATCTCGGAACCCACCCCCAAAGGAATCGCAAAACCAACGTACGTCATATCTGCCGAAAGGTACACCTTGGGATCGTGAAATACGAGAGGTCACTCACATCTGACTACTTTAGGAGATGTCGATCTGGGCCTATACGATATCCTATGTCTACAAGAATCATGGTTGGCGGACAAGCTGGCATTAGATGGATTCATGATGGAAATATCTCCAGCAGCACAGAGCCTCCTCGGTCGACGTCTTCGAGACTGTTGACAACCATTAAAATGGGTCCAGGCCTAACCTAACCGAGAAAGTTGAAGGAATCGTGCAAGATGCTGGTCACACTGACAACATGGACCCACCAAGCCTCAGCTCTAGAGCCGGAATACGCCACTCAACTGGCGATAATAAACACATACTGGAATCCACAACGTACTACAATAAAAGCCTTTTGCATGAAAATGGGAGAAACAATAGACTGGATCTACACGGAACACAAGAAGACCGACATCAGCGTGTGGAGATCTGAACGCCAACTGCAACATACACCACGACGATAAGGATTGCGTAATACAAGGAGCTACAGCCGAATGAGGAAAGGCCTGGATGTCTCATCAAATCAAGAAACCTGCACAACATCGCGTCTCTGTTCCCTGAACAAAACATCACCCCGGCCTAGGAACGTCTGAATGCAAACGCCACTTTAGACTATATCTTTGCAAGCCAAGGCCTCCTACCAAGTATTCTTGCCTTCAAAGTCCAAAGAACTACTCGCAGTGATCACAACCTTCTTATCTACTCACAGCAAGGAAAGCACCCCGCCAAACAGAGCTACAAGTTCAACGTGGAGGCAAACAACCAGCAATCTCAGCTACTCCTGACCGAAGCAGACGTTTTGAAGATAACTGCTAAATATGAGCTGCCTGGTGATAAAGACAGATCGCACCATGTTATCGAGCGACCAAACTACTTACCTCTGCTACTACCATATAGAATACCAGCAGAAGGTCAGAAAAACAAGGTGGCTCGACCTAAACACGTTTACGACAAATTGGTGGTCGAAAAAAAGAAAAGTAGTGCGAAAACTCAGGAGAACAGCAAAAACGAACACTAAAGAAGCATGGGAAAAATGGGAAATTGAAACAAAAGCATATAACAACTGGCTAAAACATCAGACTGCTCCTTTGCCAACAAGAGACTGAACAAATGTTGAGAAAACTTAGCACAAAGAAATCGGGTGACTTTTGGTCATTAATTAAAACGATGACCACGACCTCCACCAACGAGATCTCAAACGCTGTATCAGAACAAAAATGGTCAAAGTACTTAGCGGCTCAATTTGACCTCCCTCAGTCCAGCGTACTCCGTGCAGAAGGAGCCACTACTACGACATGGGTCGACGTCTCAAATGTAGAGGATATTGAAAATGCTATCGGCAAACTCAAAACATCGAGAGCCCCCGGCCCGGACGGACTAACCGTTCTCGACCTGAAACAGTCGCCGAAAGAGTGGTCAGTGGTAATTAGTAAAATCTTTACCTACTGTGTAGAAACTAAAATGATTCCAGAAACCTGGTTGAACGCCATAATCATCCCAGTGTACAAAAAAGGAAGCAGAGAAGATCCGGAGAGCTATAGACCTATAGCTATCCTGGACATCATCGGCAAAATCTTTGCAACACGACTGCTGGATCATTTCAGAAGTTGGGCCAAAAACGCTCCATGCATGGACACCTTTCAAACAGGTTTTCAGAGAAATGGAAGCACTGCCATAAACATCCTGCTGATAAACATCTTGAAAGCAAAAGTCAAAGAAGGACCTCCGAGAGTGTACCTTGCATTCGTGGAACTATCCAAAGCTTTTGACAAAATAGATCGGGAAAAACTGTGGTCCAAATTGAATGACTGGAAATGCCTAACTTCGATCTTGGACCCAATAAAAGCTCTCCACGCCGAAACCAAGGTTCGGGTAAAATTAAACAAACAAGGAACACTGTCGGAGGAGATACCAGTTAAGCATGGAGTTAAACAAGGGTGCCCCTTAGCTCAGGCCCTCTTCATTGTCTTTCTTGGAGATTACCAACACGACGAATCAAAAATAAGGGCGTTCCCACCAAAAATAGGGAAAGCTACTATATCACAACTTCTCTATGCAGACGACGCCATCATAATAGACCAAACTCAAATTGGTCTACAACGCAAACTAACCAATTTGGCGAGATACACTGATGATAACCTGGAAATTAATAAAAACAAAAATTCTGGTCTTAGACAAAACAACAAAGTCATCGGCTAGACAGCCGAAGTGGTTCCTTAACAAAACAGAAATTGAAGTTGTGAATCATTTCAAATACCTAGGAGTGATTATTGAAGGGTCAGCTTGAGAAAAGAAGGCGATGCAAGATCAGCTATGGGACAAGGTAAAACGATTAACATCCCCAAACAAGATCGGTGGACAATAAATTCAGCAAATTTTCGCGTTCACCTTCCATTAACTTCTACAAGGCGAAGGTCGTCCCGTCACTTACCCATGGCATGGAAGCAAAACTAAACATGCCACGCGCGATATGGCACAAGCTAGAAGTACACGTTTGGAAAGCAGTGCTGGGCCTACCAAAGTCTACATCGATGCCTGCAATTAGACGCGAATTAGGTCTGGTTTCTTTGGCATCATCGGTAGAGCTAAGCACGATGCGATTTTACTGAAAAATTCTAATGGCGGATACCCTCCCAATCTATAACATCATCTCCGAACAACTCGTGAGCGGAACATGCAAGGCACTTAACAATTAGACTGCAAGGCAAAAAGAAATTCTGAGCCAAATAGCTTGTTCAGAAGAAGATCTGAAAGACAACCCAGAAAGAGTGAAACGCAAAATGGAATATATGGACTGGATCATCACAATAGACAAAGCAAGCGCAAATAAACTACTGGCTCATCTCTCACTTACATTCAACAAAGTCACAGAATTACTGCACGAAATTCCTGAACAAACGAATGCGTGACATGTTCATGAATGCGAGACTCAACTTGTTGATCACGCACGAAATCCTGGCGATCCGATCCCCTTCGACGGACAATGGTTGCCGCCTATGCAAAAATAGAGACCAAACTGAAACACTTAGTGGTGTTGTGCCCAAAGACACAACTAAACAGAGACGTCCATCTCCAGTCTCTCTTGCAAGGAGCGGTAACGGTTGATGAAGATTCGGTGTGGAACAGGTGAATTTCAGGAGAGACCACTAGATGGACACTGGCTACTGTCAAACTGATAGAATTAGCCTTCAAGATGATCAACCAATCGACGACAGAGGTGGCTGTAAACCAAGATGGCCCTGAGGGGGAAGGCACAACACTTTGATGGCCACTATATGCTCAACTAACAGTGATCAATAAATGCCAGTCGAAGAGTGAGATTAGTCTGTCGGTAAAAGTTAACTCCATCCTGGTCCTTCCTTCCTGTGGGGGAAACCGCAACCCTGAGACTTCAAGATGCTCAGAGTCAAATCCACAAAGAACATAAGACATATTTAGACTCGATGATTCTTGTAAAAATGAAAAGATTTTTTTTTTTTTTTTTTTGCTTAAAATTCAAGTAGTAATAAAAAAGAAATTGCAAATGCAGAGAAAGAGAAGGGATGAGAGGTTGGGGGATAAGTGCCATGTGTATCTGGAGGGAAGTGCTAGAGAGTGAGCAGCTGTAAGTGCTTAGGTGAGTGCTCTGCTGCCTATGAATAATTGAGTGCAGTCATGTGGTGGCCGAGCCCAGGGATGCCAAGGCAAGTGCTGGGAGCAGGCGGGCTGAAGGCGATTTGGTGTGGGAGGCCAGGGGCCAAGCAGACACATGAGGACCCTGGTCAACAATCTCAGCAACAGTGGGGTTTAGCAGAGGGATAAAGGGAAAGAGGAGGTGAAAAGGAAAGTCTTGCGGAGCTTTCGGAATGTGAGGAGATCCTGCTCAAGACGAAGGGGAAGGTAGTTCCATAGGAGGGAGCCAGCCGAGGAAAGAGATCGGCCATCAGCTCGCTGTTAAGTGAAACGCTTGACACAGAGTTGGTTGCTGGAGGAACGTAAAAATCTGGAGGGAGATTATTTATTGGTAGCGTGGTTCCCCGGCCCCAGACAGCCTTATGGATGATGCAGAGTGATTTTAATTTGATCCTTGCAGCAACCAGGTGTCAGTGGAGATTATTTTCGGATGTAGATATGCAGTCCATGGGCTTGAAGCCAAGGATAAGTCTTGCAGCCCTATCCTGTATTAGCTGGAGGGGTCTTGGAGATGATGCGGTTAGATTAAGGTAAAGGCTATTGCAGTAGTCCAGCTTAGAGAGAACCAGAGCTCTAGAGACATTGAGCTTCTGGGGGAAAGTGGGGAACGGAAGAATTCCTTTGAGGAGGTGTAGTCGAGTGGGCTTTCTTGGTGAGGTATTGAATGTGAGGAAGGGAGGGAGGGGGGGAAACGGGGACGGACGGACGGAGGGAGGGAGGAAGGAAAGAGGAGTCGAAGATGACTCCCAGTTTCCTGGCTTTAGATGAAGAAGGGGGAGAACACATAGAAGATGGCCAGAGTGGGGGGTGAAAGAGGGAGCAGGAGTCCGAATACGAAGGATGTCAGTCTTGCTGGCATTGAGGTACAGATCATTGGAAGTGCACCAGGTGTGGATGGCAGATAGGCAGTCAGGAATGATGAAGGAAGTAAAGAAAGGGTCAGAGGGAAGTTTGAAGAAGAGTTGTGTCATCTGCGTAACACTGGAAGTTAGGGTAGAAGGTGGAGAAGGTGTGCAAGCGGGGCAAGATGGGTGTTTAAAGAGCCAGGGAGAGAGGATCCCTCACTAAACCCTGCCTAAAGTCTCCTCCCAGAGGTCCAGGGGAGGGCAGACACGGCCTGATCCCAACCCTGGGGGTGGTCTACTGTGGGAGGATTACCTGGGTGGAGATGGGGTCCAGGGTAGTGAGGGGATTCTGTGGGATAAGACAGTATTCTTTCTCTGATAGGGATTCTCTTACCACTTTGCCAGAAGAGGTTATTGCTTATTGTCATTTTAATATCTCTGAACCGCCTTGTAAAACTGAGATGGTAATGCCTAAGGTTGTAACCGCACAACATATTCCAGAAGAACAAATCTTGTTTATCCCTACAAACAAATGCCCTCCTCAATACCAAAGGTACACTACAAGGAATGGCGGAAATGTTGCCTTCTCTACACCTTCATCTAATAATGTTAAAGCCTTTAGCCCCTCTGTTAAACATATTAAGGTAATCAAATCTACCCTTAACACTGTACTAGAAGTGGAAAAACCTAGTTTCATTAAAATGAACTGCATGTCCCAGAATCCCATAGGGAATGAGACGAAAAAGAGGGCTGTAGAGGCATCTGGAAGTGAAGGACAGGCAAGTAGGTCTAACAGCCTTTGCCTGGGTCTGGCAATTAACAGTAAGGGCTGTACCTGAATTCAATTTCCCCACCTGAGACGTATAAAAGACTGTAGCAGGAGGGGGAAGAAAGAAGGAGCTGAAAGGCTGGCAGTAGTAGCAGAAGAGCACAAGGCTGGCAGTTCATGAGGAAGTGTGATCACTTAAGGGTCGCCGGGACAGGAGGAAAGCAGATTTCACCTGAAAGTTCTGAGAGGCCTGTGTTGTCAAACCCTGCCTTGCTGTCGCTGCACTGAGAGAGACGTGCTGAGATTGAAGGTCTTCCCAGGTATGCCTAGTGGCTGTGATTGCAGAGCCGTGATCAGGCTGCAATCCGAGACCTGTGTAAAGAAGCAAGCTGAGGTGCAGAGGAGTGAAGGAGACTCCCTGTTAATGCCAGATCTGAGACACCCTTGCTGCAGAGGGGTGAGGGTTGCAAGTGTGCCTAAAGTAGTAGAAGAAGAAGTCAGGAAGTGGAAGCAGCCCGCAAACGCAGTGTTCCTGGAGCCCGGTGAGTGAAGTTCCATGTTCAGGTTCACTCAAGAAACCTTGCTGGTAACTGTTACCAACTCTTAATTAGCTCGCGCAAGAGTGGGATCGAGTAGACACTGTTCTTGTGAAGAGTCCTGCTGACAATGGAAATGTCACGCTTACTTCTAGTAAAAGTCAGAGTGCTTGCAAATAAGAAAAGCTTTTTATTTTCCCATTTTTCAAATGTTTTATGTTACCAGAGTTGTTGCGTTTCTCCAATTAAAAGGGGAACGCTTTTCAAATCACTTGGAAACTCTAATGCTGACTGTCACAAATTGTTACAAGAACTTATTGCATCAAAGAGAATTTATTTGCTTTTGAACAATTGTAGTTCCCGCCAGGAGTCGGAGAAATATCTGTTTTAATAAAGGGGAACACAATTACTTACGGTTCTTTAAGGTTAAAGATCTTCCTTAAAGAGTGGTCGCGTATACTTAAATCTGTTTCTCTTTTGAAGATTTAACCTTGTAACATCAAAAACCAAGTATTCTGTAAACATAGAAGTTAATCAACTGCAAAAAACAAGCATTACCCAAGCCAAGAGGCGAACCCTTTCTATAATGAAACCAGCCTTGTTGAAACCTATCCACCTGAAGTCTGAGGTTTAGTGTCCTCAGATACCAGTGTGACATTGTTATTCCAAGCTGGAAGTGTGGAAATACAGCTTAAGGGTAGCTACTAGAACAAAGAAGATGTGAATGAAGCTGGGGAAGGGAGCTGGGTGCTTGTAAAACGATTAAGTCAATAATCTGTAATGTTGAGACTGTTGAAGGTGAGAGAAAGGCAGTCAGGAAGCAGAGGCAGGTTATACTGGTGGCTATAAAACAGACAGAAGAAGCAAAGAGGCTGCCCTTTTCTTATAACACAGGAAAGAGTGACTTGCCTACCTGTGGAGGTTGAAGAGTCCTGTCTTTAAAATGCCTCACAATCATAAAATACAAAGTTGAAGCAGATATACTATAACTGTGGTTGTGTATGATGCTGTCGTTGGGTGTTAAATTAAAGGAGGTTGAAATGGCGGCATAATGTGGAACAAAAGAGTCTGAAACAGTAGTAGAAGGGTGGTTGTCAAGAGTATAGCAACACCCTAAGAAGATTCATCCTGACAATTATACCAAAGACACTGCAGTGGTCATAAATACTTTGAAAGTTGTTGAAGGAAGAAATTGTTCAGTAATTCTTTGAACTGTGGCAAAACAATCTTGGAATGACAGTGTGCACTATTACCATTGGTTCTGTTTTCTTGGCTGGTTTCGGAAGGGGAATTTTTCAACAAAAAGCTGAAGAACTGTTACCCGTAGTGGATTTGTATTTTGATGAACTTTTGTTTCATTTGGACCTTACAAGAATTGGTTCAAGTCTCAAATTTTATTTTTGAACTTTTGGGGAAATTGATTTGAATAATCCTGGGGAAGGGATTTACCCAGGACAGGTGAAGGTCATCCAAATTACTGGTTGTTGGTTATTCACTCATTTATGTTATGATTTACTTTAAATGTTTTTGTTGTTTATTTCAAGGCCATTTGTGTTTATGCTAGGAGTACTACCCTTAGCTCTTAGCCTAGGTAGGGAACTCCCTGATAGAGTAGACTTTGCAAGGATTCATTTGCACTTTTTATCATTAATAAAATGTTTAATTCTGATAAAAATACAAGAAGTTGTCTGTCTGGTATTAATGACCCCTTACATGTTCCATAAGGCAGCTCTTGGCACGGGTGAGCCCTCGATGCTGCAGGCCCCAGTGGCGCCAGCGGCGCCCAGTAACGCCGGCCCCAGTGTCCATCATTACGGTCAAAGCCTCTTGTGGGTTCGCTAGGCACTATTTGGTCTGTGGACGGCTGTTGGTGAGACTTCCCAGTATATTCCCAAAGGGGAGGTGCGTGAAGGCTTCCATAGGTTGATAGACGATGACGGCAAGGAGGTAGCCTGGCAGTCTTTGCAGACGGGCCTGGACATCATAGAATGCTTCGCCAAATCCGTGAGGTTAGCCACTGTGTTAAGAACGCGAGCATACCTGCACACATCTGGATTCTCCCCAATTGTTCAAAATAAGCTCCTGGACATTCGACGGTGAAAATCACTATGCCGGCGACTCTTTGGAGAAATTCAAGCTAACAGCAAAGTCCAGCTGTTCAACTGCCGGCCAGCTTGTCTTTAGCTTCGCCTCAAGGGGTAGAGGTTATCAATGCTATTTCCCTTATGGCAGGAAGGCTCAGCTCTCGCAACCCAGGCAGAGCAGAGGTATTTCATGCACTCTGGAAGAGGCTGAGGGGCCTCTACAGGCCAGAATACAGCGACAGCAGTGGCAAGGGGGGGGGGGCTCTGCCTTCTAGATGCTCTGGGCATATCGTATACCAACTATGCCGATGATGCACAAATCCTTATTCCGTTCTCAGGGATTTATGACCAAGAGTCCAGATACATTAACAGTATATATGACACAATCCAAGCTTGGATGGCCAGACATCTGCTCTGTTTCAATGACGAGATGGAAATCCTGAAAGTGGCCCCTGCTCACGTCTTGCTAAACTCGACCCAGCCTTCTGCACGTTCAACATAGAAGCCTGTTTCATCCCTCTCTCTACCGCTGTCTCCAAGTTCCGCGATTCAAACTCTCCACTATAGGAGGACATAGCTTCCCAGTCAAGGCTGCGCAGCTGTGGAACTCCCTCCCCTATGGCATAAGAGAACCTCAGCCCTTCGCTAACTTCAGACAGAACCTGACCAGGTGGCTGAGAGCTAATGACATCTAACTACTCCAACCTGCATGACTTCTTAGATGCACCTCCCCTGACACAACTGTATATCATAACTATACGACTATCCAGGATACAGGCACCTGTTACCTCATTGCTCCTTGACCCTGATCCTGCCTTGTACATACCTGCTTATTGTAACTTGATGATGTCTGTACTTTCCTACTTATCATGTATATGTATTTGACCCATTTGGCGTCTACCTGGACTCCAGCCTCTGCATGACCTGCCAAGTCAACACAATCGCCTCCTCAACAGCCCACACCACTAAACTACTGAACGCAACCAAGCACCTCCTCCCTCTGCCTGACTATTGCCAAAGCAGTAATTGGTTCCCGATTGAACTACTGCAATTCGCTCCTTGCCGGCACATCAGAACGCAATCTCAACAAGCTCCAATCCATCCAGAACAATGCCATCCATCCCACACTGAGCTTAACAAAACGCGACCATTTCTCAGCCCACAGAAAAGATGCACACTGGTAACCTGTCATAGAGAGAGGATTAACTTTAAAATCTTCTCCATAACCTCCAATACCTCTCCTACCTCTCAGGCTTTCCAAGAAAAAATCCTCCAGACCTACAAGATCGCCTTACTGCCACAGACTGACCACCACATGCTTCAAATGCAGAAGAGCTGGGAGATCCAACTTACAAGTCACATCTGCCTGCTTGTGGGACAACCTGCACCCTCACCTGCGTGCCAAGCCGCAGTACTGGCCTTTCAGAAAACAATTGAAAACATGCCTGTTCCACTGACTTTGATCCTTGGGTCATGATCCCTCTGCTCCACGTTCCTTGAATTTAATACAACTGTGGTACCTACTGTAACAGTCCAACCCTTTTGTTGCACTCCTCCCCATCCCCCCCTCAGACCAACCCCTCACTCTCCCTAAGTATCAGCACCTAGATGTCTACTTGTTATGAGTGCTCTATAAATGTAAAAATAAATAAATGACCACTCCTGTACTGGTAGGTCCGAGGACTAACCAGTGAACCCAAAATAACATTGCAAGCGAGGACCCTAGGGCAGTCACCGGCAGCACACCACATAAGGTGGGGGGTTCTGCCATAGGAAAACATGGAAGCCAAAACAAAGAGAAGAAGTCTTCCCACACTGAAACCTTAGAAGAAAGGGTCAGTGTCACCAGAACAAAAGTAAATGCAGGAGGTGAGAGATAAAATAGTTTGAGAGATATTTCTAAATCAGTGGTTGTAGGACATGGTGCCTTCCTGGAAAGATCAATTAAAGATGTTATTTGATTGTTTTATTGATGGGCATTTAAGTGATAGGTACAGTATTTCTGGTGTGTTTGTACATTTTAAGTTTTCAAAATGACCTTCCCTTTTCCAGTGTGCATAGACATTACTCTTATTACTCCTAGTCCATATTTCTCTTTCTCCATACTGATGGGGTGTCCACCCCCTGGAGCCATCCTATAATTATGGAGCAGGGACCTAGGCTCGGAGTATGTAAATAATACAGTGAATATCTTGCTGTTTTGTCACTCTTATTACCAACTTTAGCATAGGTATTCAAACTGTGGGGGGCAACCCCAGAGGGGGCCACAGCCACATCCCTGGGGGTCCATGAGGGCCCAGCATGAAATGTAAAAAAAATAAAATTAGATTGGAGGAAATGGGAAGGGGCGGCTGACATGGTTGGGCTGAAGCTTGGATCTGTCTCAGGCACCAATGAAAAAATGGCCTGCAGTTGTAAATGGATATTCATTCCTTTAGTCACAGACTGTTTGAATAGTACCCAAGAGGTTGCTTTGTGTTAAAATGTAAGCAAATTGTGATATTTAAAGAACATTTATTCAGCAACAATGGTCAGAATTAATAACTGCATAGTGAAGTAACTCCTCAAACTGGCCCACATTGGCCAAAAAGGTGGCCCATTTTGACTGGCCCATACTAGCATTTTGCATTTCTGGTACAGGCATTGCCTTATTGCCCTATTGTCCAGTCCGAGCCTGGTGGCTCATCCATAATGGTGAGGGGGCGCCCACCCAGTGGCCCCCTCACCCGTTATGGAGGAGCTAAGGAGCCAGTTCAGTGAAACAATGAGCACACCCTCTGATGCTTTTTCCAGTTGAGGGAGTGCTCCTTGGCTGGCTGAACTGTCAAATGTAAACACGGTTTCCCTTTGACAGTTCAGTTCCCCAGCCGCACATGCTCACTGAGCCATGCAAGGCTGGGGGAGTTTTGCTTTGCCAGCCTTGCATAGCCCATTGGAAATACTGGAAGGGGCACTGCATGTCTGTATGTGTGAGGGGGGGGAGTTCCTGTGCCTCCTCGCACATATAGATAGAGCAGCCTGGATCAGGGTGTTGCAGCACACACATGCAGGCCCCTGATGAAAGTACGTTTATGTTCATTTATTTTTTATTTAAACATGTGTATCGATGCATGGATAGTTGTTATGAGTGAGTGTATGGTGATGGATGCTTGTGTCAATTCTAGAGTGATTGCTCTATGACTGTGTGTGCATTAGTTTGTTTTGGTCCATTGAGCTGATTTTGGCAAGTGGTGGATAGAGGGGGAAGGAGGGTTGTACAACTAAGGCATTTTAAAAATATAACCAGTGTTAAGCAAGACTGTATGCAGTACCCTTTGGGTGCACTACAACCCTGACCTCCTGGCAATAGAAACTCAACCTTTGGTATAGGTCTGTACTACACAGGTTGGTAGCGTGTTGAGCAGTCAGACTCATCTCAGGAGGGGTCAATGTGAGCTGTTGGGGGGTTACACAGAGGTTCACAGTGACAAGTTTCACATAAACTCTTACACACAAGGTTTCTTGTTTAAACAATTATTAATTTAACAGCCAGTTAGTGTAAGCCTTCTTCAGAAGGGGCAATATAGTAGTAACACACCAATACACTCCAAAATACACTCTTATATTTCCAAATCAGTAAGTACCCCTTTGGGATGGCCCACAGACACTACCTACACCCTCAGGTGACTTCAATGTTTAGGGTGCTAGGGACATTAATATATCACTGTTGCATTTATAAATGTCTACAGATGATTGTCAACAAAATATCCCCTATTCACCTTCCAAAATCAGCTCTCCTTCTGAGGCGCTCTGGAGCCCAGGGGCAGGGATGGTATTTTGTTACTGGACATCTATCATAGATGTCCAGTCAATAATACCATGCTTTCCCCCTTGTCACTCCAGCGCCTTGCATACACACATAATCATGTTGATTGTGATAGGCCCAGTGGGGCACAGGTGACGGGGATGGTATCTTTTTACATCAATCATAGATGTCCAGTAAAAAATGTCATGCCTGCCCCCTTTGGCCCCAGCCCCAATTGCAAACTGTTTGGCTATTTATTTTAGCCCATTATTTTAAAAGAATTCACGGGAGGAACCACCCCAGCAAAACCGCCACCCACCCCACCGCCCGGAACCCCCACCGAGACCCACTTGATTGGTTTGGGCTCCCTCGCTGCGTCCGGTGTCGCTATGGCATTTTTTGGGGAAATATGTATGCTCCACATTTTTCACTGAAGTGGCCAAGGCCAAAAAAGTTTGAAGACCACTGAACTATAGGGATTTGCTCTTAATAAGTGGAGGTCTAAAAATGTGCTTTTTTCCAATGAAAATAACTGTTAAAAATGTGTGCGTCCTGTATTGTGAATGCAAGTCCTTGCTTGCAGATTAATCAGTTTTTCCTACTGTGCACCAAATTTATATTCCTATCAGTGGTCGGTGTCTTTAACAGTGGGTATTATGGTACAAGTGGAATATTGTTTTTATACAGCAATCTGTGTTTTGTCCGTGAAATGCCTTTGGTTTTGCTAATGTTTATTTTCATCTTTTAATCAGAGTGTTCGGAATGCGAGAAACACCAGTCTTCATTCCAGCCCCGGTTGAGCGCTATCGTCAGATTCTTTTACCTGCACTTCAGCTTTGCCAGGTCATTCTGACATCCAGCACGGCACAGCATCAGCAGGCTGCAGGCCAGGTGGGAAAAGCTCTGTAATGCACCCTGACCGATCGCTCCCGAATGCAACTGGTTCTATGTTCATTCATCCCTGACATTTTTTTCCCCAAATTCTTTGCTGACGTTTTGTTAGCTGAAAAAACTTAGCAGATTTCATTTTTTTAATATGGGTGGGTTACCCCCACAACACCCCTTAACTTTTATATGTTCTCTATCCTCCCACCACCCTTCCCCCATATATGCGGTTAGCCCCCCGCACCAACCCCTTATATGCCCTCACCACCCACCCCCCTCGACCTCCCATATTTTTCAATGTTTTTTTCAGCCTAACATTTTCGGCAAAAAAAACTCAGCGAAAAAAAAAAAAAACAGGCGATGAATGAACATTGTACCATGCAACTGAAGGGCAATAGTTTGATAGGCATAGTAACTGTCTGTATTTGCACAATATAATAGCTTGTCTGCATTAAAAGTAATAACTGCACTGGTTTAGCGATACCATTGATTACGTTCTACAAAGGTAGGCCAGTACAAAGTGGTTGTAATGGGAGGTATTTGTATGTCCTCTGACCACTTTTAATGATCTGGTGTGGTTGCGTATGTGTGATGGACAGAATGTAAATGTGAACACTGGTCTCTGGCATGATTTCCGCAGATGATATGTTAAGTAGGAATTAAATCTACCCGTAGCGAGTCCATTGCAATCTTTTCCTCTAGTCACTGCTGAGTATCAAGTTTTTCTTAAACATTAGCGTTGAACACATTTTCTAACTAGTGTCTTAACAAGCAGGTTACACCACATCATTCTACGTTGATCATATTGTAATCGTGCAACTACAAATTGTTTACTTTACATGTTTCATGTTAAACAGGTGTTGCAGTTCCTCATTGTCCATTCAGATACAATCCAAGCAATTCTGCGTTGTCAAGAGGTGAGCGCCGGTTCTTTGAGGGAGCTTGCATTACTAACAGGCATCATCAGCAAGGCAGCACTTCCAGGTAAGACGGTGAAGACCTTAGCACAATTGGGGAATGATTCATCTGCATCTTAAAACAAATGAATGGGTTGTGAAGCACTGCACCATGACATAGAAAGCATATCACACTTCTTGCTAAAATACAATTCACTATGGAGTAATAATAATAAATCAGAATTACGTCCAACAAACGTCCGGATGCAGCAGAATCTGCTATTGTTGCCCTCAGCTCAACCTTCCATTGATGCTACTCAGTAAGCCTGCAGTTCTACACAATAGGGCATATGTGGTCTTAGCTTTGCCTCAATGCATATGTGGTCTTCAGTAAACTAGCGGTGCAGACCAGTTTAAAGAAGTATTGCTTAATGTTACATACTGCTGATTGTTGAAATGGATTTCCAAAGTCAACCCTTAAGAGACAGAGGACTAGCCAGACCTAATTAAAGTAAGGTAGCAGAGTGGAAAGGCTTAGTCTCCGGAGGCCCTTGAAGAATGTTCTAGGGCCACAATGAGTGCACACAGAACATCAATAATTCCAGTTAGACAGGTGCGTGCAAACCTATACAAAGATATACATGGCCTTTAAAATATACACTAACAAGTAAAACCTCTACTTTCATATTGTCACGCATACTGTAAAAACAGATTTATACATTCACTATTTTGAGAAGAAAGCAGATACTTCAATAACCAGTGAAACACAGATAAGTACTTATATGCATGAAATTTAATAAAGACACTTGGAATAACCAGGAGAGAATAGTTGGTGTAGAGCTATATAGAGAATAGCTCCCCTAACACATCATGAGTCCAAACCCAAGATAGCTTGGGGCCTTGTCCTCTAAAGTCTCAAATTCTACAGTTGTACTTCACAGGTAGCTTTATTAAGTGATTCGGAAGATGTCCGTGGTTATGATCACAAAGTCAAAAGGTTAAGTAAAGTTCAGGTTAGTAAATCTACTTAAACTCAGTCACAAGGCTAGGCCTAGGAAAGGATCCTCGACTAGGCCTCCACCAACTAAAATCTGGAAAGAGTTGTATAGGGACGGGGCTTATGCCCTTGTAATGCTATGAAGAAGAGGGTGAGACAGAAACAGGAATGTTAACTCCCTGGCTCTGATTTCTCCAGCGACCACTGCTGAGGTTCTCGAATCCGTTGGGGACATAGTCCTCTGGACTTGCTCCGGTCAAGGAATTCCCATGGGTTGTGGGTGCAGAGGTTCCTTTCTGGGGCAGGATTTAATTTTGGTCGGTTGTAGTGTTAAGGAATCTGTTCCAGACACTTTCCAGCTGAACACCCAAATGAAGAAAAGCTTAATACTTCTGCGCTGCAGATTACCTCAGGGCACCTATAGGATGCAAAGACTGATTATTTATTATTTGTTTATTGTGAATCTGGTTGAAACCAGTCAACCTTACACAAATCATTTAAGAAAACAATGCTGTAAAAAGCAACAAAAACAATACAAATTCTACTCCCACAACAACATTAAAATACAGATAATTCCTTATTATCATATAGCGAGCAAAACACACAAAAACTTTCCGGAATTCATGAACAGATGTATATTCCCAGATGACATATGTGCAAATATGCTAGACTTAATTGTGCAAATACCCAACTGTGCAACAAAAGGGTTCAAACTCTTATTCTGCCCCCTCTGCCCTTCCAGCCTTTTACCTCTTATTACAGATCCCCTACATACGTTAACATAGAAGTGCTAATGTTTGCATAGAGCAAGAAAATAAAAGTACAAATACCTGCTCCCACAGTTCCTTACCCATCTTCCCACTTGTAAAAATACGCAGTGCAAACTAGACTGAAGACTGATTACATCGGGAGCTACTACAGTCAGGCTGCAACAGGCGATCTTTCAGAGCTGAACCAACTTGCAGGTCTAGCACATCTTGTGTTGATGCAAGAAGCCTGAAAATGCAGCAGCAGGCATGTTGTACAAGTTGAAGATCCTTCAAGTTCCAAGGAGGCACTCGTAAACGATGATGGCTGTATTGAGGTAGCCCAGGAGAGAGCTGGTCAGTCCGCTGTGTAGTCCAAGGACACTTGCAAAGGCTCAGAATCCGTGGATCCTCAAGCAGGGGTCGAGACTGGTTTTTCCCACCGGTCCAGGGGTCAGATCACCGATGAGGGCCTTCTTGAGATCAGGAAAGAGGAGCAGGGCTTCACCGGAGTGGGCCTCTGTCGATGCTGGCCAGCAGCAATTGTCGTCCACCGATATGCTGCTGATTGCTTAACTGCACAATCCTGGATAGAAGAGGGACTCCTGCAGCCATTAAACCGATCATCTTGGGAGCCAAGATGCCTACGAGGGGGAAGCAGCCGCTTAAGACATGGATCTCATCATTGGAAGATAGCCAGCAGCGCTTTCTTCACTTGCCTGGCTAAGCTCTGCCTCTCTGCAGATCTCCTGAAGACCTTCATCGGTGCTCCGACACCTGGACCGGTGGAAACAGCCATTCCCGACCTCTGCTCGAAAATTCAGCCATTGTAAGCGCTCGGAAGAGTCTTCGGACCCGTTTCACAGAGCCTGACTTGATGAGTTTGTGCCTGGATCTGCCTCGACCAGACACATCGCCGAAGTAAGTGGGCCCAACAGATGTAGCAAGACCTTAAGTGGTTCCTGGAAGAATTGGGAGAACGGTGGTAAGTTATACCACTTATTCCTGCCCCCTCTCTCTATAGAGTTACAGGGGTGTAAATTCCTGGCCCTATCTCCACTTTGCCTGATTAAGATCTGTGGCAATCTGGTCAAGGTTGCCCCCTGGGCCTTCCCTAGCATGGTGGGATTGGGAGAGATTTTCATCTGAACACTTAACGGCCACCACTGGCATTGTGCAATCCAAAAGTAAAATTACCTGAGCAGTGAAACGTGTGTAACTGGTGACTGTTGGGCACTAGGTCACACGTCATCTCAGGACTGGACTTACTAAAGGTCAGTGATCTAATCCTAGGATTGGTCAAGTGTTTTATCAAATTGTTCTGCTTGATTACTTAGCTGTTTACTGGTTTTGAATCTGTTGTTTTTCTAACCGTTAACATACAGTTATTGAAAGCATTGCTTATTTTTAAGCAAACTCTATCTCATAGTTAAAGTGTAAGGGTTGTATACAGAACCGCCCCAATAGTCGATATAGATATGTATTTGATATTTAAGTATGTGTCTCATTGTAGCACTAGACCACTCCCACACCCCTCTTGAACCGAAGCCGCATTACTCTGCTACCCTACCCTGACTTGGTTTGGCTATTGTAAGGAACTCATGGTGGCAACAAGTAAGACCGACACAAGTGATCACAGTTCAAGGGTGTTTATTGAACAATGAATGCTGTATGCAGGTTGGAAAAATGCCTATTCTAAACCTAAATCTTAGATGGGAGCAAGCGTCGACCACCAAAAGAAAAGAATAAGGCAGTCCGAGTGGCATCCTGACAAATGAAAGGGCCTATACTAAGAAACCTAATGCCAAACCTTAATACTAAAGACGGGTGTGGGATAGTTCTCAAGAAAAGAAAGAAGTATTCTCAAATAATATGTCCGGGTGCAGTAGCCTGGGTCTCCCTTCCCCACGTTTTGAGCACGGGCTAAGGTGGGATTGTGGAGCTTCCCAGCACAAGATAAGAGTTAGCTTTCAGCTATCAGGGCCTTTGATGGCCAAGTCTTGTTTCACTTGAAAGTCTCTTGCCTTCGAGGTCCTGTCGTCTTCAAAATAATAACACAAAAGTTCCTTCAATAAATGAGTTTGTTTCTTGCATTCACTTGGGTAAGGATTCTCCACCTTTGGGTCCCCCTCTTCCGGGCTCTGACCCTTCTCGAATCCTAGCCTCCCTCGGTCGGGTTCACTATGGCTTTTCCTTCTTCATAAATCTTAATGTCTTTTTTAAACAGTTCCAGCAGACATCCCTCGGCCGCGTTCACTTTTGTCAACACGCTTGGTTCTTGGGACTTTAGACTCTGCCCCTCTTCTCTGACATTCCCCGTTTGGGTTCACTCTTGCCGTCCCTTTTGTACAGTTCAGTATCGCTGGGATTCACTTCCCTTGCTTTTCAACTGTTTTTAAATTAGTCTTTCGATTTTACAGGGATTTTGCTTGACCCTCAGTATGGCCACTTTGACCTTTTTCAGTGGGTCTCTTATGGCCTTCTGGTATCTGTTTCGCTCAGATGGGGATCGACAAAAGTCTTTTGAGTTGGCACCCAGGTGGTGCCCGTTTCCCTCTGCACCTGGTCTCCCCTTAACAGTTCATATGGTTATTTCACAGTTCATTGAACTTGGTTCAAACTTGCCGCTTTGCGATTCTCAATTAACACAGCCGTTTCTGATTGGTTCTCCCCTCGACTCAGCGACTGTGATGAACCGCTTGGCTTTCGTCCTCATTGGAGTCGAGGCCGGTACCACGGCGCAGGAGCTTCCCTCGCTGCTACTTATCATTGTAGGCTTGCCCTGGGTACCGTTGGCATCTGCTGCAAGACACTTGTGCTAATGTTAGTGGTCTTAGGCTCTCTTCCGCAAAGGTTCTGGGGGCCTGGGCCAAAAAGGGCAAGTTCACTTCTCTCCTTGCCACCCTCTCGATTCCTGCCGCCTTTCTCCTTCTATTGAACTGCTGCGCCTGATTAGCCGCCTTGTTGTGCTGTCTGCTGTGCTCGTACTGTGCTCTTGGGCTCCACCTTCTATCCCTGTGGGGAAGGGAAAGGGCCGTCGGGGGTGTGTGTGTGAGAGATTCTGGTCAAATGCCTGACTTTGCCTGATCCTTGTATTGTGACATGTCAGGTAAACGGCTCTTGTGTTAGTCCGTTGTCTTTTGTGTTGTGCGAAAGTGTTCATGTCGGAAAGGGGGTTGGGGGGGCAGTGGTTTTGTATGTCCTACGTGAGAGGACGGGGAAAAGGTGTCAAAGGAAGGGGGATACCGCATCTCACCCGTCGGTGTCCCACTCCCTGCAGACCCCATACTCAGGTGATCCTCCCTCACTGGTCCACCCCCAGGAACTGGATCCAATAGCGATGGCCATGTCCTGGCCACCTGGATCACAGATCCCCGGGGACTAGCTAGGTAGACACCTTCAGGTTTCTCGCACAATGCTCCAGTGTCTTTCCTGTTCATCATAATAGGTAGTTCTCTCCGAATGCACCCCCAGGGTGGATTCTGAAAATCCATCCTAACAAACACTGTTAAGAGGTTGCTCTCCAGAAGTGACTCTTTGCGCCTCGTCCTTTTTAAGACCTAAGAAAAATAGAAAGTACTCGTATTGAGATGAGATTGAGTAAAATCTCATCAGACTTGTCAAAAAGGTTAAATGTCGCACAGCATATTAGGCTGCAGAAAAGGAGGCTTTCTGACAGAAACTCTGAACTAGACCCTTGAGGGTGCCGATTACGACAGAGCCTGACTTGTCAGAGCTAGCTACCAACCTCTGAGACACCAGTAGGGTTGATAATTCTCATAATATAGACATTATGGCTATTTCTCCATACGAATAACCCAAATGTGGCCTTCTGACTCGCAGTAGAGAAAAAGGGTTCAGGTGTTGGGACTTGGCTCTTCTTCGTCCAGGCCTGTCCAAGAGCATGCTCTGACTACCATCTTAGATAATGGCCCCCAAAAAGAAACTGTGTTGCACTTTAATCTTGCGCCAGCTGACCCACTTTTTGAGCCATGGCAACATCCCTGCTTTGCATCCCCAGTGAATCAGGATCTAGCAAAGACCTATAGACCAGCCTCTTCTGATCATCTGTTTGTCGAAGCCCTCCTCTCCAGAGAGCTTGGTTGTGCATGCTGCCACAGCAGGAATTAAGTTGCTTACCTTCCCCTCGCTCCACCCAGACTGCAAGAGCAGGAGGCTTGACGCCTTCAGGAATAATATTTTGGGGCGGCAAGTGTGCATCTCTAAAATCCATCAATACATCCAGTGCCCTGTCGGAAGACACCCTTGTTCTCTTGAAGGTGGTGTGGGAGGCAGCAGATTACTTGCTTGAGGGTGAGATGAGAGATGCATATAATTCACTTTGTGTGTGGCATTGAAGCTGCATGCCAGGACATTCAGACAGGGCTGGACACTGCAGGCTGCCTGGCCTATGCCATGGGGACAAAGACCATTGCTGGAAGGCACTTGTGGATGATGCTAGTGAAGATATTTTTTATGCACCTTTCTCTCCATAGATTCCTTTGGGGCCTGTAGTCTTTTGCTCATTTTTCTAACCCTGTCCTGACTTTTTGGAGGTCAGTGAAGCCTTCTGCTTTACTTCCCTCGCCTGTGTGGCTCATTCTTATTGGGAAACTGACTAGTCCCTGTCAGTACTGAATTTGTGTCTCTTTAGGAATTTTTGTATTTTTACAATTGCACACAACACCTTACAGTAACATTTTACTGATTGACTTTTTGGTTCTCCAGCATGGTGTCTGGCATGGATTCACATGCTCATGTATATTCCCCATTGCCAGGCTGTGAATCCGCTGTAAAAAAAAAAAAACAGTTTTGCTTTTAGCCTGAAAACTGCATTTCTCCTCTAAACCAGTCACTGTCCTGTGGGTCATACTAAGCTGGTTCCTCCCTAAGCTCCACCACTGGTGGCCATCTTCAGATTTTTACTGCACGTTTCAGTGTTGGTAGTCCTCTTATCTTTCTCTTTGAGTTTTTTGCTATTTTGAGTTTTTTTGGATAAAGTTGAAGGTTTTTTTCTCTGATTTTGTCCATCGTCGACCATCGATCGACTACCGGCAGTAGGAATCCTTTGTCGGCGA
Organism: Ambystoma mexicanum; assembly: GCF_040938575.1. Lineage (NCBI taxonomy): Eukaryota > Metazoa > Chordata > Amphibia > Caudata > Ambystomatidae > Ambystoma > Ambystoma mexicanum. The sequence continues at coordinate 491,398,069 of NC_090936.1, read as the reverse complement.
AGATCCACTTTCATTGCAGATCTTCTCTTAGAGTTTTCAGTAAGGCCCAGGCTTGGGCCTACTTTGCACTTTGAAAATGTTGGAGAAGAGGAGTCTTTTGCTAGCTATGTGCGTAGTGCTGACTACAGAACATCTACGTTGTGCATCAGCACCTCAAGTGCTTATATTGACTGCATCCAGGCCACATTGAGGAGGGATGCAAGATTTACCATGGATTTCCGACAAAGATGAAGGACCGTTACTGCAGGTTAGCGGCAATGCTGAAGTTGGGGATGGCCTCTGACTCAGTCTCTGGGCACAGTCATGCCTTGTCCCAGGACCTGCCGGCCCCATGATTGTGCGCCTTCTGAGAAGAGGTCTAGGTCCTTTGAGGATGCCCCTTCCCAGGGGATCCGAAAGAAGGCTAAGCACCACACTACGGATCTTGCAAGGGTCACTGCAGCTGCGGAACCCAGTTTGGGAAGAACTCGTTCTCCAGCATGGGGTCTGGCATGGATTCACATGCTCATGAATATTCCCTGTCGTCTGTCCGGAAATCCTCGTGAAAGTGAAACTGTTTTTTCTTTTACCAACTGTGTTTCTCCTCTAAACCAGTCACTGCCCTCTGGACCATAATGCCCCCAGTCAATGAGAGTCATCTCCCTAAGCCCCTCCCCTAGGAGCCATCTTCAGATTTGTACTGCACGCTTCAGTGTTTAGGAGTCCTCGAGGTTTGCTCTGTGAGCAACTTCTACGTTTTTTTTTTTTTTAACAGAAAAAAGGTTCTATTTTTATTTTGCAGGGCCTGTGTGCTCTTATCTCCAACTGCCAACAGCGGGGAGCAATTGTCGGTTAATTTCAATGCTTCTCAAGGGTGAAGTTCGTTCTAGCACACATGAGAAGAGGATGCCATCTCTGAGCCTGGTTTCGACCCCTCATGGTGCGATAAAGTGTGTTGGGGGCATGGAAGTCTCGGACCAGTCCCAGGCCATGGAAGTTTTGTCCACAGATGAGGACCTGGAGTCCCTACACAGGGTCCACGAGGATGTGGAGGACAACGACGGCAGCGTAGGGTGTTGGGATCATGGCAGCCCAGCCGAGGGATGCATCTCTGGACATCCTATCGACCCTACACCCTTTAGTGTCGGAAATTCGGAAGAGGATGCTGCAGCTCCCGGTTCCTACGGCCCCGATCATCCTCTGGCTAAGAGGAGGCGGCGTCATCTGATGCCCCCGATTCAGCCTCCACATCTGCATCGGTGGACGCAGACACGGGGACGGATACGGCCATGGCGATGACAGACGATGACGATATCGTCACGGGGGGGCAGATCTCCGCAGCCGAGGGCATCCCCACCGGTTGAGGTGGGGGTCTTTCCATTCCATGGTCGCTAAAGCTTCAGAGCTTTTACAGCTCACGCCTGAGGAGACCAAAAGGAAGACCATCAGGCCGGTACCCCTTCTGGACAATGTGTGAGAGGAGGGCCTGGCCCTCTTGAAGAACTCTTGCCCGGCCAAACAGAGAAGTAGTACCGAGGTGCGGGACTCTGCACCCAGGTGCTTACGGTCGCAACCATTGCCAGACTGAGTGGTTTTGGTGGCCCAGGGAAATGGACAGCGAACCCTTCCTCTTCCTCAGTCCCTCCGGACAGCGACGGGAAGAAGGTGGGTGGACGCCATGTGAAGGAAGGTTATTTACACTGCAGCATCCACCATCAAGGCGGCCAACTCGCTGGCGATCCTGTCCAGGTACGACGCAGAGCTGTGGTACAAGCTGGGCCTGATTCTGGAGTTTCTCCCTGATGACAAGAGGGTGGAGGCGATCGTCCTCTTCGAGGAGGGAGAGGTGGCTTCAGATCATGCCATCACGGTGACTCTGGATATCGCCAAAACAGGCTTCTGGTAGATGGGGAACAGCGGCCCCTTCTGCATCTACGGGGATACACGTGAACCTGTACCTCGATGACTGTCCCATCCAAGCCAGTTTGCAAGAGTTAGCCGTCGGACGTACGGAGACGACCGTCCAGCTGCTGACTGAACTGGTATTCCCCATCAGTTATGCAAATTCCTGCTTGACATATCGCTGAACGCGCTGAGCCAGACTCCGTACTGTCTCCTGTCTAGCATCGCCCTCCTGGGAAAGGTGCAACGGCTGTTGTCACTGAAGACTGCCACAGTGCGGACCATCAAGTCGCTGCTCGGCAGGATGTCATCTTGAATCTACCTTATCCTGCTCTGCAGGTTTCGGGTGCAAGCTCTTCAGGAGTTCCTGGATGCTCACTGGATAGAGTTGTCCAGAAACTTCACGGACAAGATCCCACTCGACGAGGAGATCCGTTGGGTATTGAATCATTCACTCCAATGTTTCCCGGGGCACACAGGGTTTTAAAGGCCCCCTTTAACAGGAAACGGTCACAACGGACACTTCCTTGGAAGGCTGAGCCCACACTGGACGTCTGCACGCCCAGAGGCCTGTGGCTGACAGAGGAGAAGAATCTTCACATCAATATCCTGGAGCTACAGGCAGTGTTCTGGGCCTTCAAGTCATTCCTTCCTTTTCTGAAGGGCAAGGTGGTGAGGATCTTCAAGGACAACACCACTACAATGTCCTACATCAGGAAGCGGGGGGCACTTGATCCCCAGCGCTCTCCAAAGAGGCGCAGGACTTGTAGCACTGGGCCATCGGACAAGTGATGTTCCTCATCCCCTTTCACCTGGCAGGAACGCCATTGCCGACTCCCTCAGGGAGTTGCGCTCCTGCCACCAGTGGGAACATCGGCAGGACCAGGTGGACCACATCTTAATCAAGTGAGGCAGGCCCCAGATCGATCTGTTTGCAACGGCGGCAAACTCCAAATGCCAGAAGTTTGCCAGCAGATTCCACCAACTGCGGAGCATGTGGCACACGTTCTATCCGTGGGAAGGCCTGTTTCTGTACCCGTTCCCGTTGTTGTCTCCCCTGCTACGAGTCATCAACACACTCAAACCGTGCAGAATGATACTCATCGCCCCGGAATGGCCGAGGCAAATTTGGTACCCGGACCTTCTCAGCCTGTCAGCGCCGCCTCCGCTCAAACTGCGAGTAGTCCCGGATCTTCTCACCAGAGAAGAGGCGCAATCTTCCATCACGACCCAAGATCGCTGAACCTGAGGGCTTGGCTCCTGCAGCCCTAGAGTTTGGAGGATTAGAGTTGCCAGCGGACTGCACGGAGGTCCTTGCAAAGGCCAGAGTGTCGTCAACTTTGAAGTGCTACGGTCACTAGTGGAAGTGTTTTTGCTATGTGGTGCCGGTAGCAGAGGATCACCCCTCGGAGGGTCACGGCCCTGCAGATTCTTCCGTACTTGTTATCCTTGGCCAAGGCCAGACTGGCACAAGTCTCTTGTCAAGGTGCATCTGGCTGCTATCTGCCGCTACACCAGGTCCCCAGGAAGATCTTCTCTTTGGTCGCATCGTCTTGTCAAGGAGTTACTCAAAGGACTGTTTTGATCTTTCCCGCTGGTGAAGGCTCCTGCCCCAACATGGGAGCTCACCATGGTGCTGACGAGGCTCATGGGGGTCCCCTTCGAGCCTATGCATCAGGCCTCTCAAGTTCCTCTCGTGGAAAACGCCTTTCCTTGTGGCCATCACCTCTGCTAGGAGGGTGGGTGAAATCCAGGCCCTATCCTGCAAACAGCCATGAGTCGAGGGTGGTGCTGCGGACGCACCCCTCTTTCATGCCGATGGTTCAGTCGGAATTCCACCTCAACAAGCCTTTTGTGTTATCCGTTATTTTCCTAAAGCCTTCGTCACTGGCTGAAAGGGCCTTGCACTCGCTGGACGTTGCTCATGCCCTGAAGTTCTACGTGACACGCACAGAAAGTTTTCGTAAGACTTCTCAACTGTTTGTGAACTTGGTCCTGTGAACCATAGGAAGGCCTTGTCCAAGTCTTCCATCTCGAGGTGGCTCTCTGACTGCATCATGCACTGTAATCGATTGGTGAACCGACCGCTGCCTGGCCTTCTGAGAGCCCACTTCACCACAGTGATCACTGCGATGACGGTGTTCCTCTCTGGTGTGCACTTGCTGGACATCTGCAGGGCTGCTATGTGACGGTCCATGTTCACCTTTACAAGGTTCTACTGCGTTGACAGGCATTACAGAGAGGAGTCCAGATTCCGCCAAGCAGTGCTACTCCACCTGTTTGCTTGAGGTGAGTCTGTTCCAGAGGTAAGGGTAATTGCTTCTGTTGAGCATTGCCACTCCCTGTGGTTGTGTAATGTTGTACTGCTATATATTCGTTATTAATGAGCATGTGAATCCATGCCAGACCCCATGCTCGAGAAGGAACAAGTTTCTTACCTGTAACTATTGTTCTCCAGGATGTATTCACATGTGAACCCTCCCTCCTACTCCTCTGTGGCTCTTCTTGGTCATACTGCCACTTTACGTGCTTACCAAATCTGAAAATCACTGCCAGGAGAGGGGCTAAGGGAGAAGACTGTCATTGGCTGGGGGCAGTATTACCCAGACGCCAGTGATTGGTTTAGAGGAGAAGTACAGTTTGTAAGTGAAAGTGAAACCGTTTTTTCTTTTACCGATTATTCCCTGCCTGACGAAGGGGAATATTAATGAGCATGTGCCAGACCCATGCTGGAGAACAATAGTTACAGGTAAGTAACTTGTTCTTCCCCGTCTCCATCTCTGTCCACTGTGAACTTGCCGGGGGAGAGGTGGGATACTTTCCGTGAGAAAGTCCCGGACCCCTTGCGAAGCACAGATCTTCCAAGGACAAGCCTGCGAAGGAGAGGCCCAGGACCTCGTCGACGACCGCTTCATCATCCAAGACGACATCTTGGTCGACGACGGCTTCGTCCTCCAAGACATTACTTTGTTGACGACTGCCCCGTCAACCACCACTGTATCGTTGACCACCACAACCCTCTCTCATCTGCGTCCATCTTGTTAACGGCCCCGTCCACAACTATTGTTACTTCTGAGACCGGAGAGCCCGTTACTACTGTGGGTATCCAGTAATATTTCCCCATATAAATGATCGCCATACATAATGTTGCGGGAAAAATTGCGACATTAGATATGATGGCCATATATATGGGGTCATGGGAATCGGGGGTGTGGGGGGGTGTCTCCTGCGCCCCCTGCAAAGAAAAAAGGTTTTGGGGGCTGTGGGTGTGTCCCCTGCATGTTCAATGTAATAATGTCCCTGTAAAAAACAGCCATATTTTGGTGACTTTTTTGCCAGGCGACATTTTTGCAGGGACATTATTAGATGGAGCCCTACTGTGTTGTCTACGGTGAAGACAGCAATCTCATGATTGACTCTGCCTCCCCGGCCTCCTGATGCAGTCACTTATCCACCCACGACTACGGAGGATACACCAGTCTGGGAGCAGGTGCCCATCTTCACCTCCTTCCTGAAGGATGCAGGGAGATTGAGGGAGATGCTTCCTCCCTGGCAGGTGAGGATGTCCCCGGTAGAGTTGATGGGTTCTCTGAGAAGATCCCCACGTATATTTACCAACTCTGACGATGACCACTTGCCCAAAGATTACTATTCGGCCCCATATTCCTGGAGGGGTCTCCACAAGGGGAGCCTGATCTTCCTTTTGAACCACGAGGTGGTTTGGTCCGGACCATTGCCTGTTTCTCCTTTCACACCTCAATGTCACTGGACATTCCGATGACCCTCCGCACCTTGGTGTCAGAAATACAACATAGGCGACCAGCAGCCCCACAGCCCTCACAGGCCTCCGGCTAGGAAGAGGCTAGTTCTCAAGACCAAGGCACCTACCTAGCCCTGCCAGGCTGCCACGACTGCCAAGAACGCTGCATCCGGCACCACCCCAGAGGTCTGTGACTCCGGTTCGGGAGTTGCTACCACACACCGACACAGGCACTGACACAGACACTACTGCGACGCATACTGATGAGTATGATGACTATGTACCGGCTGATGGGGAGCCTCTGGGCACAGATGAGCCCTCCAGGGCGTTGCCACCAGATGAGAATATCCCTTTTCATGCCTTGATTTCGAGCGCCTGTGTTCTCTTCAACTTGGTGCCAGAGAAGGAAGAAGGGTACCTTTTTCAACGCTGAGAGTCCTCACGGAAGACATTCATGTGGGTCCCTTTGCTGGACGATGTCTTGGAGGAAGGGTTGGCTATGATGAAGACCTCTAGTACCACTCCCTCTGAGGGACATGCTGTAAAAGAAGTACAGTGTCCTGGAGTCAGCCCTCCGATGCTTGAGATTGCAGCCTTCTCCAGACTCTGTGGTGTCTGCAGCTGCCAGGAAGTGCTCCTCTAACCCATCGTCCTCGTCCATGGTGCCTCCGGACTAGAAGGGGAATAAGCTTGATGCAGTGGGGCAGCGCATCATTTCTCCAGCATGGGGTCTGGCATGGATTCACATGCTCATGAATATTCCCAGTCGTCGGGCCGGGAATCCTTGGTAAAAGAAAAAACTGTTTCACTTTCACTTACAAACTGTCTTTCTCCTATAAACCAATCCCTGAGCTCTGGGTCATACTGCCCCCAACTAATGACTGTCCTCTAACCTAAGCCCCTCCTTTGGCAGTCATCTTCAGATTTTTACTTTACATTCAAGTGTTGGGAGACCTAGTGTTTTGTTCTGAGAGCTTTTCTATGTTTTCACGCTTTTTCGTTAAAAAGTTCCGATTTTTGTCAAATAGAGCCTGCGTGCTCTTTCATTTCTTCGACCGGCAAGCAGGGATGCGTTTGTCAGCATCTTTCAATGCCCTTCAAGGGCAAGAATCGTCGAAAATTTCATCGAAGATTCCAGTAGGCCATCGGGCCTATGCTGCACCCTGGACCATGTTGGAGGAAAGGAAGTATGGAGGTTCCCTCTTCAAGCACTGTTCCAGCTGCGGATCGAGGAATGTGTTTGTGGAGGACTAACACTCCCACTGCATCGGTCTCCATCCATATCAGAAGGAAGCGGATTGTGAGATTTGCCTTGATTTCTTCAAGCACACCGCCAAGGATTGTCACAGTACGTTGGTGGCATGTCTCAACGCCAAGGCCTCTACCCTGAGTGGCAAACGGGGGCATGCCTCGCCCAGAACCGGCCAGTCCGAGGAGCAGGCTTCTAAGTCCTTTGAGGGTGCTCCATCTGTGGGGGCCCAAGACAAGGCCAAGCACCGCAAGTCCATTTCTGTCGGGGTCGACGTGCAAACGGGTCCCACGATGAGCAGGTCGCACGCATCTTCACCGTCTGCCTCCATCTTAAGTCATCGCTCCAGCTCCACCTCAAAGTGGAAGTCTGCTAACCCGGGGAAACTGCGGGAGAAGCCGGAGAAGACCAAGGCGCAGGGTAAGGTGTCCAAACTGCCCTTGAAGGCCCAGGTGGTCCAGGCGAAGTCATCCTCTACGATCGAGTTGGTGGTGGCTGCCCTCTCGAAGGCGAAAGGGGCTGACCCGGTCCAAGGAACCCCAATGGCGCCCAGAGTGGTCCTCCCTCCCAGGCAGGTGGCTTTGGCCAAACCAGTGGAGAAAATGCCAGAGAAGAGGATGCCATCCCTGAGCCCGAGACTGACCCCTCAGGATCCAAAAAAGGGGGTGCGGAGGCCTCTACCATGCTCCAACGCACTCATATTTCTTCTCCAGACAAAGAGGACATGGTGTCCGTTCACACGGTCCCAGAGGATGTGGGGAACAAGGAAACGCTGAGGAGAACAATGACCACGGCGGGAATGCCGATGACGAGGTGGGCGCTGGGCCCAGCAAGCCTACCCCCGACACCGCCCAGGGACGTATCGCTGGACATCCTTTCAACTCTCCACAGGCTGGTGTCGGAGATCCAGAAGAGGATGTCAAGGGCACCCTCGAGGCTGGCCCCTGTGGCACCAGGCCCCCTGCCGGCGAAGACGAGAAAACTGCACCCTACGCCACCTCCTCAACCGCCGCTTATGCCCTCCCCCATAGGTATATGTGGACAGACACTGACAACAATGGCATTGTTTTCCCCACCACCAAGGGCTTCTCCCCCAGATGCAGTAGGATCATTCCACGCCATGGTTGCCCACATGTCTGAGCTCTTCCAGCTGACGCCAGAAGAGACCAAAAAGGAAGGTTTCCTTTATCAATGCCGTGAGGACAAGAGGAAGACCATTCTGGCGGTGCCTCTCCTGGACGACGTTTGGGATGAAGGCCTGGCGCAAATTAGGAGATGGTCCTGCTTTCATCTGCTAGAGGCTAGTCCAGCAGATCCTCCAAGGAGTTCACCTCCTAACGGCCGCCCTCCAGCTCCTCCACCCAGGAGGCCTACAGAGGCTGTTCACAAGCCTACAGCAGTGGAGGACAGCATTGTCGTCGACCCGCAGGTCAGGACGAAGTCGCCCAAGCACACCTCAACTGGCCGTGGACACGGGCCCCCATTTTCGCACCCCAGTGGGCGGTCGGTCAACAAGTGGAAAACAATCACCACAAACAAATGGATACTGGACGTTCTTCATTGGGGGTACACCCTGGAATTCCAAACACAGGTGTCCTCACATTCCTCCTGTGGCACATCAGGAACTACACATGGCCCAACTGCTGCAGGATGTTCAGGCCATGTTAAGGGGCGATGGAGCCTGCCTCTCTGCACCACCAGTGCTCCAAAGTGTACTCCAGATACTTTCTGGTACGGATAAAGTCAGGAAGGTGGCAGCCAATCATAGATTTAAGACACCAACAATTCCTTGAAGTTCAGGATGGTCAAGTTGCAGCACGTGCTCGGCCAGCCAGAGGAAGGGGAGTTCCTGGCGACCCTCTACCTGGAAGATGTTTACTTTCACTGCCTATTCATTCAAAACATTGAATGTTCATATGGTTTGTGGTCCAGGGTCGACACAATCAGTTCAAGGCCCAGCCTTTCAGCCTGATGTCAGCGCCAAGGGTGTTTGTGAAGTGGTTGGCTCCGGTGGCAGTGCATCTACTCCTCAAGGGGATCCACTTCTAACCTTATCTGGATGAATGGCTCATCTGCTCTCACGCGCTGGCATTCCAGCACACCAGAGACCATTTGCCTTCTAATGGATCTTGGATTCTCCATCAATAATCTGAAGTCCTGTGTGGAGCCGTCGCAAAATTCTCTATTCCTGTGTGCCCATCTCAACATGGTTGCATGCCTGGCTACCCCTTCGGAGGAGAAGGTGATGGCCACCGTGGGGAAGGTGCAGCACCTGTCGTCGGCACAAAACACAATAGTGCAAACCTCATCGCGTTTTTTGCAGGTTCCAGATGAGATCTCTTCAAGAGTTTCTGGATGCACGGTGGCTGCAGATTACAGGCACTTGGCTAGACAAGCTTGTACTCAGCCAGGCGTTACGACAAGCTCTGCGATGGTGGGGAGTGCACCCACATCTCGCGCAAGGAGTTCCTTTTTAGATACCTCCTATTCCAGCCTCGGTCACCATGTATACTTCCCTAGAAAGGGAGATTGGGGGGACCACACCAGTAGTCCCATGCCAGGGGTCTCTGGCTCCCGGAAGAGAAGGACCTCCACATCAACATCCTAGAACTCCGGGCATTCTCCTGAACCGTCAAGCCAATCCTACCTCAGCTGTGGGGGAAGGTTATATGAATCTTCACGGACAACACCACTGCCATGTTCTACATCCGGAAGCAGGGCGGGACTCCCTCTCTCGTGCTGTCCCTGAAGGCACAGATCCCGTGGTACTGGGCCATTCTTCAGGACATGTTCCTCGTCTCCTTTCAGCTGGCGGGTATCAAGAACACCATTGTAGACTCGCTCAGCAGGGAGATGCAGTCCTGCCACAAATGGGGCTTCAGCAGGTGCAGGTATCTCGTCTCTTCAACAAGTGGAAACAACCTTAGATCATCCTCTAAGCGACGGCACTCAACTCCAAGTGCCAGATATTCGCAGGCAGGTTCCATCACCCTAGGAGCCTGTGGGATGCTTTTTCATTCCCGTGGGAGGGGCCTTCTTTCCAATCGCGCTGCTGCTACGTGTGATAAACACACTCGGGCGTCATTGCAGGCTAATGCTCCTCGTTCCAGCGTGGCCCCAGCAGATCTGGTTCCCGGACCTGCTCTGTCTCTTTGGCTCTGTCCATCCGGCTGCCTCCACTTCCCGACGTTCCAACCTCAGAGAAGACCGAACAATACTGCACCATGACCTAGCGTCCCTGAGCCTCGCAGCCTGGCTCTTGCAGCTGAAGAGTTTGAGCATTACGTTCTGCCGCTGGAATGCAAGAAGATCCTGGTCAAGGCCAGCGCTTCCTCTGCAATGTCCTGCTGCAGCCACACATTGAAATGCTTCACAGTGTGGTGCAGGACTCAGAAGATTAGGTCTATGCACATCACAGCCCTGCAGCTCCTTCCGTACCTGTTTTTGCTGGCCGAGGCTGGGCTGGCTCACGCCTCCATCAAGGTGCACCTTAGACAATTTCCTGGTACACCCGGACGCCGGGCAAGCCCTCACTGTGGTCACACAGATGCGTCAAGGAGTTCCTTATGGGCTTCTTCAGGACTTTTCTGCCGGTAAAGGCGCCTGCTCCGGCTTAGGAGCTCAATATTGTACTGTTTTCCTAGCGGCCATCAGCTTCGCCAAGCGGGTCGGGTAGATTCAGGCATTCTCGTGCAAGCAACCATATTTATCATTCTATGCTACAACGGTGGTGCTATAGACCCATCCCTCCTTCATGACCAAGATTCCTATTGAATTCCATCTAAACCAGCTGGGACAGGGTCAAAACCGGTTAGTGGGTGCGCTTAGGTCAGAAGTCGGAAGAAAAGGGTAGTTCCTCAAGTCCAAACCAGAGACCGCTGCAGATTCGGGCACTAATTAGGCTATCCCCTGCCTAAGACTTTAAAGCATGAAACATAATTTGTGCCAGTATCACATGCGCTTGACCTAGTTAGTAGATAACAAATTCTTATCACATACGATAAGTATGAGATATTAACTGATTCAATTTAATTTAAACGCATGTTTCGACCTATCCAGTCTTTCTCAAGGCAAATGGTTTCTCTAAATATGCAAACAATGTGGGAATGTATAATGAATTGAATACAGTCAATGCGCATTCAAAAATAGTTAAGTCTTATGATAAAGACAAATTATGCAAGATTCAGTTGTCATCCAACATTCCAAAGAAACTAAAACAAGAAGTACATTGGATGGTAGAACATATTTTTTTTGTCTGTTTTTGAATGTGCATTGACTGTATTCAATTCATTCATGTAAACCAGAAGGAGTTTGCTGCTACCAAGTAGTTGACATAAAAAGTGGCTATATTATTAGGAGCCTAATTGGTTCAACCAATAATTTAAATAAAACTAATGATCAAATAATTCGCATTTGGTGCCAGAAGAAAACACTCAGATAGCCAAACAAGTGTTTCTAGTAAGAAAGAGTCATATTTTTCCTTTTTGTAAACATTTTGTTCCATGGGCGCAAAACTTTAACCAAGTTAACATAGGAAATAGTAACGAGAACCGACGCTGCAGGGGGCAAACAGTTGTGGCAAAAGGTGAAGTCTGTTTGCCACTGGTTACAAATGGACCAAATAAGAAGGTGAAGTGTGCCCCCTTGTCAAAATCACGTTTCGGCGGCCATATTGTTGAAATTCATGATGGCCACCTTCATCACGGCGAAGATTGTGGACCCTAGAAGGCAATAAAAATGTTGGTCTGCTTGTGTTTTCTGTCATCTGAAGCGAACAGCTAAATCGAGGCAGAGTAATCTATTTGTGAATTTATTTAAAGGCAAGGAAGAATGCTCGCAGTGGAAGAGAGCTAAGCTTACCACAGGAGCGTGGAGTCCCCTTTTCCTCACTAGTAGGTCCAGCACCACCGAGGCTGCCTTAGCTGTCGTCCTCCGGTGTATCGATATTCAAATATATATATTTATTTCTGAGGCTTGTGGAATCTGCTTAAATCGCATGCTGTGCATAGGCCGACATCTAGTGGAAGTTGCTGAGTATTAGTTAGTTTTTCGAAACTCGAAAATGGGCGTCGACACAGGGCGTGCCAGTAATACCATTCCTAGTGTGACGTCCACTGTACCCATGATCCCTCATGCGTCTAGGACCCTCAGATTGTTTTTTTCCGCCATACTGGTCGGAAGCATCCCGCGGAGTTCCCTGGCCTTAGCCATAATTTTGCAAAATATCATATTTCCCCATTTTCTCCATCCCAACGTCGAGTCACCGAAGTTCGACACTCGATGCCGGCCCGGAGAAGAAAACAACCGTCGAGAGCTGCACAACGGACTTTGGGCCTAGGAAGGCCTCTGGCCTCGGCCCCTGCAAGTATGATATGATATGGCATTTGTAACGCACCTAAGTGTTTCAAGGCGTGACGAGGCAGGGAGGGGGGGATCAAGGGAAGACAGACAACGATCCTACTAGGCCAGGTGCCATTCAGATCGCGCAAGTGCATGGGTGGAGGGAAGGGAAAAGTGCAAGGTGAAAGGGAGGGGGGGAAGTGCAGTACACGGTAGTGGAACAACATATAAATAAAAGGGCCAGACTGGTGGCAAGTGCAAGATAAGTGCAGACAAGTGCTGGTAAAGGGGGGCTGTAGGGATACAGAGACAGTCCCGCAGTGCAGGGGTTGCCAGGGAGGAAGTGCAAGTGGAGAGCGGCCCAGTTGCAGGTTGAGTGCAGTTACAGTCAAGAATTTAGCAGGGGAGAGGAGGGGAGAAGGCAAAAGCAAAGAGGAAGGTTTTGAGGTGCTTCCGGAACCGGAGATGGTTCTCCTCAAGTAGGGAGAGTGGTACATACTCAACACTATATATATATATATATTCCTACACACACACTAGCCCGCTGCCACAGGGTGCGTATGGAGGGTACCCCTTTCCAATTTTGCCCCAAGTGCAACAGCAAGTACCCTTGGGTTGACAGATACGCCACCTGTAACCTCTGCTTGCCGAGGGACCACCCTGAGGCGAACTGCAGAGCGTGTAGTCGGTTTAAACCGCAGACTCAAAAGGACCATTCGATCAAACGTTGGGCCCACCACACCAGGCATCGAGAGGCCATGGAAGCGGAGGGCGCCTTCAGTGATGGCAGCGACACTGTCCTATTGGACGGTGAGGGCAACGTGGTGTCGAGAGACCTCGGAAGGTTGTCCGATAGGGCAGCTATGGGGAACACCCCCGCCGACACAAGCACTACCCACAGCACTTCCACTGAGCACTCGAAGTCCAACCTAAACTCGATGCGGTTCTCGGAGAGAGGCACGCAGAGAACGGTCCACCGAATCGGTGTCCTCTGGGCGTTCTCGATCAAGATCGCCGCATGACACCAGGCAACCATCCACTGTTGTCAAGGGTGCCTCGCTCACTAAAGTAACAGAGGTTCGATCGTCAGGAGACGAAGATGACCACCATCCTCAGGCCGCACTCCAGGAGTCGGCGTCAGCAGACCGCGTGACGGCTGTTCCCGTGTCCCGACCACCACTCTCTAAGGAAAGGGACACAACCCCCGAATCTCGACACCAGATGTCGAAGAGCTCCGAAAAGGTGAAAACACCGGGGTAGCATTCTTCCACTCACGGGGAAGGGGGAAACAGCAGAAAAAGCATTCCCAGCCTTCATCTGCACCACAGACACATAAGGACAAGTCACAGTCTTCTGTAAAATTATCCAAGACCCCTACACAAGGCCATAGGTCCAGTCAGGATATAGCAGGGAAACACTCTCAGGAAAGGATAATCCCCTGCTCTAAAGAATGGTCAAGTGAGGATATAGACAGTTATGTCTAGAATGTCATCCCTAGCAGACTTCTATTTCAAAAATCCACAGCACTTCCTCACCTATACACCTGACGGGGCTACTCCCTCAGGGTCTAAAGACCCGCATACCCCTGGTAAAAAAACCTCGAGTTGAGGCGCCAACGCACAGTAGGTCTTCTGACCCTTTCCACGTTCAGCCATACTCTCAATATGATGAGGATCCATCAGTTAACGAGGATCCAGAATTGGCCACGTTGGACGTCCAAACTGGAATGGATTACTATGGGGATGACGAGGGCCAAGAGGAGGACGAAGATGACCCAGAAGTATACAGAGTATACTTCTACGTCCCGGCCCCTTTCCTCCATACTTATGGGACATCTCTCCGTCCTGTGGGGCGGGACCAGAGCACTTTGTAAAAAAGCATCCACATTTTTTTCAAAAATGTGTCCCTCCTATCTTTCCTGCGCGGGGCCCGGCACGCGGCCGTAGCTCCGCCCTGCGCATCGCCCATCAGTCCTTTTCTCCGCACGATCGGGGCCGGACGCACTTGCATCCTCGGAAGACTTTCTTCCCTGTTTTCCTCTCTGGCTCTCCCTAGAGTTCGTTTACTAGTCTGTCTATGGGCCTCATTACACGGATGCCGGTGGACCAAGGTGCTATTAGCACCTTGGTCCATGCGGGTAAAATACTGGCACCGCCTTGGTGGAAAGGGGAATTACCGCCCTATTCCAAGGTTGGCGGAGCGGTAATTCCCCTTTTCCCATTCCCATTTTTGCCCCGTGGGGCTCTATGGGAATGGAGAAGGCGCTAATTACGGTGCCGCAAATTGCGGTACCGTAATTAGCTCCCTGGTCCCTTTGCGGGTTGGTTTTTAACACCTGCAAAAAGCAGGCGTTAAATTCACCAACCCGCAAAGGGACCTCGTAGTAAGGCGGTAAGGGTTTACCGGTACCGGTAAAATACCAGTACCGGTAAACCCTTACCGCCTACTGTGTAATGAGGCCCTATGTCTTTTAAGCTAGATTTTCCAGACTGTTCATCGTGTCACCGTCGCTTCGCGAGGTCGGATACCCATCCTCTTTGTTTAAAGTGTTTGGGTCTGGAACATCGTTGGGACTCCTGTTTTTACTGTGACTCCCTTTCGGTCCGTGTTAGGCAGAAACTTGTGCAGTTCCCTCTGGGACCACTGCAAAAGATTTAAGACTACAGGTGTTTGGCAGTAAACCCACTTGGTAGCAGTCTGTACCACACAGATTCACTTGGTAGCTGTGGCTGAGCAGTCAGACTTCCCTCAAGAGTTAGGCAGTATACAGAGTATTCACAATAGGTCAAGAGAACGCAATAGAACAAGTAAACACTGACCAGGGCTTGGTGTAAAAGAGATATAATTATTTATTTAAAACCACATCTAGAAAAACACACAGGCACTAATAGTAAGCAATTCAAAAACACAGTCACTAAAAGATATACACTCCCTTAAAAGAATATTAGACAAGTCTTAAGTACAGCCCCACTTATTTTCAGACAGCGGTGAGCGCTTAACGTAGATGGCACTCTAATAGTGCGTTTTAAAAGGGAGAGAAAAGCAGAGAACAAATTGAAACAGATCCCAACACTTTTTCACGAACACAACAAGAGAGGAAGGCAAAGTAACACACGTGAATTCAGAGTCAGTAGGCTGGATCCGCTTTAAGGGGATCGAAACGAAATGTGTCCAAGGTCACATGGTTGCAGTGCACAAAAGTCTTGTAATGGTTCAAAAAGGAGTTGGACCAAAGAAAGGGACCAGTTAGAGGGTCAAGGCGGTCAGCCCAGTCCAGAAGGTTAAGGAGTTATTATTACCTTGTTGCAATCTTTAGAAAGGGAGGCCTGGCGGACACGGTACCTTAAAGTGTTGAGAACGCTCCAGCGGGGGCAGTTGTTCCTGGCAGCGGGTGCAAGTTGGTGCTTCGTCCGGGGGAAGAGTAGATCTCGTCGTGGAGGAAGACAGGAGTCCGTTGCACTGCCAGGGAAGAGACCAGCCGCAGAGTTTCTCAGGTACAAGGAGCGGTCTGTTGATTCGCGGTTCAGTGGTGAGTGGCTATCCGGCCGCCGGGGTGCTTGGCACGGGCAGTTCGACCACAAACCGGTCTAGGGTGCGAAGAAAAGAAGGTAAACTGGTTGTGCCCACCAGTCAGGGGAAGAAGCCTCTCCAGCCGGGAGATCTTCTCTGTCGTCGGGAAGTGGTGAGTCGGTTCTACAGGGCTCCACCGGTGGTGTCGTTGTGGTAGGTCGGCTCAGCTTCTCCCTCGTCAGATTCTCAGGTCCTGTGGCGACTTCTGAAGTTTCAGTCCCCAAAGCCCTGCTTTTATGCAGCAAACACCCATTCACTCAGCCTAGCTGTCACTCAAACATGCTAAGTGGTGAGCCGGCCGGCTCACCACTTGGGCCAATCACACAAGAGTGCGACTTGAGTTGCCAAGGTAACTCAGTCCAGGGTGCCTAAACCCCCTCCCACACCACCTGTGGTACCCAGACAGAGTGGCATCACTTTTGGAGGCTTCTGTGGAGAAGCCCGCCAAAAAGTGGAACAAAGGGCTCGACTTGGGTTGGAGTCACAGAAGGGAGAACACAAACACCATTTTGGAATCGAGTCCTGGCAAAAAATACCAACTGGCGAATTAATATTAATTAAATTAACCAGCGGTATGTTCGAGGCTATGAGAATTAAATAATTAAAGTTGGTAGCCTCGAACAATGGGAAAATCTCATAGGAAAATATTTGCGGTCGAATATAAAAAGTAGTTTCCACTGCCACCAGCCAAAACTCGATCAGGGGGGGACGAGACGTGCCCCCTCGAATAACAGACCCCGGGGCAATCGAATTGCCCCGACCAGTGCGTCCACAATATGATGGTTTGTACTGGTTTCTGTTAATAATTTGGGACTAGTAAAGCCAATGGTGACTTTACATGCCCTGGGAGACAGTAGTCAGTCCCAGGGTATGGAGTCTATGGTGGGGTGTCACTATGACACCCCTGTGTTACTGCACGGAGGGTGCTGTATAACACACATAGTAAAACACATGATACCCTATGGAGTAAAGGACCCCATAACCCATAAAACACATAAGCAGTCAAAGGAACACCATAAATCATGTCCAAGAGTGGGAGAAAAAGAGTCTCACTCTTGGCAGGAGGAAAAAACAAACCCCAGAAATCCAGCAAAGCTGCTGGGGGACTCACTAGGTTAGGAAATTCAGCCTAAAGAGAGAATTCTCCCTAACAGTCCGGGCACTTCAATATCGGTTGGAGCGGTGGGAGGAGGTGTTCGGACAAACTCCTCCTTCTCATTTTCAGGCGTTCATCGACGAGAAGAAAAAACGCCCGGTAAGTTCTTTACTTTTCAGAGCACCCCGGCCGGGGGATACCTTTCCGGGTTCCTCTCGGGCCGGGAGGGGCGTTGATCGCTCTGTTTCTGGGGTTCGCCCTGAGGTGCCTTTCAGGCCTAATAATTCTACCAGAGTTTTCTCCGAGGGTCTCCGTAAGGGGCCTGTGTTCACCGGAGTACGCTCCGAGGCCCCTCCTGTGGGGGCTGTTTGTGGACCCAGTTGTACTGAGTCGTGGGGTACCGGACCTTGCTCTGAGGCCACTGTTTCGGCTTCCCTCAAAAACAAAACCGGGGTGCGCCCCGAGGTCTTGGCTGGGCTTGAGGTTACCGAACGGATGTTTGAGGCATGTGCCGATAAGGCTTCTACCGGGCCTACGTCCGAGGTCCCTCGTACAGAGGCTAAGGCTACCAACAGTTCTGAGGGGCCGGGCAAGGCCCTGTCGGTGAAAGCGGTTGCTCACCGTTCCCGCTCTTGTGGTGACACCAGATCTGTTGAGGGGGCAAAGAAGAAAGTGTCTTGTTTTACCGGCAATGCCGAGGCCCTCCCTTCGAAGGCTCAGTTGGCGGTTGGTATGTCGCAGAAACATTCCAGGCCTCATAGTACCGGCTCTGGTGAGGTTCCTTACGTTAAGGCTAAAATTAAGACCTCTGACCCATCGACGGGGACCCCTGCCTCACTTTCTCACGTGCCGCAGTTCCCCTCAGATGAGGACAAAATGGCGGCCGTTCCCGCCACGACCACGGCAGCCATTTTAGGTACTTCGGTCCTTTGGGTGAACCTAAGGTCCCTTATGCGCATCCTTACCGGCCGGTTTATGATTGGAACGCCCAGATGCCTCTTCCGCACAATGTTTCGTTGCCCGCGGGTGCGGCTCCCTTGATTTATGTGGATACGTCGGCGGAAGGGCCGGTGTGGCACCCTTCCCCGTTACGTCCCTGGATTTGTCCACCTCATGAGAGGCCTCCTCAGGTTCCGAAACAATCTCCTGAGGATGCCTTTTTCGGTAAATTTCAAGCGCTTATGCGCACCGACCCCATGAGGGAATATTTCAGAGGGCTTTTCAAGGAGAGATATGTTCACCTGCGCCTCCGGCTCCACCCGTTCTGCCGGTTGTCCTGCCAACGCCTCCCTTGCCCGTGGTGCCTTCCCCTGCACTTCTGCCCTTGCCACCATTGTCCCCAGTGGACAAGGCAGTGCCTGACACGGCTCAGCAGGATCCTGACCTGTCAGATGACCCTCAAGGCGATCAGGACAACGAGGACCTTCCCAGCTCTATCAGAGCTTTCCATGACCGGGTGCCCGGACATGAGTTTCTTTGATCTTCTGGTGCCCGAGGCACCCGCTCTGCAGGAGGGCGTGCTTTCTGGGGCGTTCACCTTTTCTCCTTTGGAGCATACCAGCCTGTTCTTGCAGAAGGACGTTCTGGCCGAGGTCCGAAGAGTTTGGGAAAAGCCACACTCGTGACTTTTTGTCAATAAAAAGATTGACGCGAGGTACAGGCTGCATTCTTCGGAAGAAGTGGCCTTGTCTTGTCCGCCTCCCTCCTCCACATTGGTGGCTGCAGCTACGTTGCAATCCAGGCCTGCAGCATCCTCCTCCGCAACGGCTACTCAGGTCTTGGGAAAGGAGGACAAGCTCCTGGACTCCCTAGGGAGGAAAATCTTTGCCAATTCGGCCTTACAGCTCAGGCAGGCCAATGCAGAATTGAATTTGGCGGGAGCTAACATGCGGATGTGGAGAGGTCTGGAGTTTGAGGAGCACATTCCGGTCGAGAAGTTGGAAGATTTCAGAGGAAGCCTTTCCGATGCCAAGGTCTTGGCCCAGGATCTCCTGGAGGCTGCGGCTCATCACGTAGACACCTCGGCTCGGGGCCTGATGCTTGGGGTTGATACCTCGCGGCAAGCGTGGCTGCATGCCACTAAGTTTTCGAAGGAAGTGCAAGACAAGGTTCTGGACCTTCCATTCGATGATAAGGAGCTTTTTCACTCTTCTACTGATGTAGAGCTCACCAAAACCAAAGATAGCACTCAGACGGCTAAATCATTGTCTGTTCTGGTTAAAGCTCCTTTCAAGTCTCAAAGACCGTTATCGCAAAGTCGACCTTCCTCTGGTTTTAGGGGCTTCCTCGCCCGCAAATCTTGCAGAGTGGATACTCCTGCGGGGAATAACCGCCGTAGACAACAGCGTACGCGGTTTTTCTCCCGCTCCTCAGCCTCCTCATCAGGATCAGGTGGCACCGCCACCGATAAGCCTGCCAAATGAGGGTTTTCTGCGCTCGCACGAGACCCCGGTGGGAGGACGCATTGCGTCTCATTGGGAGGCATGGCAGACCATCACACAAGACAGATGGGTCTTGTCAGTCGCTCGAGCGGGCTTCCGCTTACCTTTACCCCCTACCCCACCCCTCAAACCTCCTTTTCAACTGTCTGGCTCACCCTCCCTCAAGGCCGAGGTTCAGAAACTTCTGCACCTCAGAGCTGTGGAACCCGTTCCCCTTGGGGAGCGAGGGGAGGGTTTTTACTCCCGGCTGTTTACGGTGCCCAAACCTAACCAGACTGGCCTGTGCACCATCCTAGACCTTTCCCAGTTCAATCTTTTCCTACCCCAAGAGAAATTCAAGATGTTCGCGCCCGGCCAGATTCGCTCCTCTTGGCAGATGGGTGATTGGCTCAGCGTGGAGGATCTTCAGGATGCGTACATGTATATCCTGATTTGGAAATCACACAGGAGATACCTCTGCTTCTCTTTGGGAGGGGAGCACTTCCAGTTTCGGGTGCTTCCTTTTGGCCTCAGTTTGGCGCTGCGTGTCTTCACAAAGATGATGTCGGTGATTGCGGCCTATCTTCGTCTCCAGGGTATCCATGTGTATCCCTATTTGGGCAACTGCCTCCTACGCACCCCTTGTCCGTTGGCAGCAGCGGGCAACCTCCAGTCTCTCCTTCAGCTCCTGTTCCATCTTGGGCTGTCGTTGAACTGGTGGAAATCCTCCATGACGATCTCACGGGACCTGACTTTCCTGGGTTTTCGTTGGAACACTATCGACTGCCGAGTGTATCTGACCGGGGACAGAATGGCGGATCTGTTGGCCACGTGTCAGATGTTTGCGCAGTCGGAGAGCATGTCAGCCTGGTGGTTCCAGAGGCTTCTGGGCCTCATGGCCTCGTGTGTACTGGCTCTTCCTCTTGCTCGTCTCAAAATGAGACGGACCCAGATGGCTCTTCGGAGTTCCTGGCGTCAGGCTGTGGACCCGGATTCCAAGCGGATAATGATTCCGGATTCCATGAGAGTGGACCTGGACTGGTGGTAGTCTCTCAGCAACCTGTCAGTGGGCGCGGGGTTTCAGGACCCAGCCCCCACGGTGACGATCACGACGGACTCCTCCCTTTTGGGGTGGGGTGCGACGTTAGATCTTCTTCAGGTCTCGGACTACTGGTCGCCTCAGGACAAGCTCCTGCACATAAATCATTTGGAGCTTCTGGCGATCTTTCTGGCGCTCAAGGCATTCAGACCGCTCATTATCAAGAAGGTGGTCTGCATAAGAACGGACAATGTGGTATCAATGTATTACATAAACAAGCAAGGGGGAACAAAGTCTCCCCCTCTCGTGGACTTGTCCATCCGGATTTGGGAGTGGGCCGTGCTTCATGGGGTCTGGCTGCTTGCAGTGCACATCCCAGGCCAGCTGAATGTCACTGCGGATGCCCTCAGCCGGCGGACAGTGGTCAGCTACGAGTGGGAGTTGAAGGCGGAGATCCTCTCATGGATTTTCTCGCGTTGGGGCACACCGGAGGTGGACCTCTTCGCCACGGTGGTAAACAAGAAGCTTCTTTAGTAC
The DNA here is from genome assembly GCF_040938575.1 of Ambystoma mexicanum. NCBI lineage: Eukaryota > Metazoa > Chordata > Amphibia > Caudata > Ambystomatidae > Ambystoma > Ambystoma mexicanum. Next base: position 491,377,177 of record NC_090936.1, on the reverse strand, counting down.
TCCTCCAGAGGGGGGCTGGGAGCCTCCTCTCTTGGGGACGCTCTCGAGATTCCATGGCACAACATGAGAGCTTACGCCTTCCCGCCTCTTCCCCTAGTTCGAGCAATTTGGAAGTTGAAGAGCTCTGTCAACTGTTCTCTTCTACTGATAGCTCTGTGGTGGCCGGCCAGGTTTTGGTTTTCAGAACTTCAACACCTGTCGGTGTGTCCGCCGATCAGGTTACTAGTAACTCCCGATCTTCTTCACCAAGGGGAACAACAGATGTGGCACCCCTGCCCACAATCGCTCAACTTGGCGGCATGGTGCCTGAGTTCAAGTCTCTAGAGCGTTTGGGCTTGTCTACGGATAACATGCGCATTATCCAGGCAGCCAGGAAACCCTCGACCAGATCCCAATACAAGAGTAAATGGCTCAGGTTCTGTCATTGGTGTTTGGAGAAAGAATTGGACCCGAAGGTGGCAACGATTCACACGGTGCTGTCCTTTGTATCCTCCCTAGCAGAGTCAGGGGTTCATGTTCTGTCTTGCAGGACTTATCTCTCAGCGGTTTCCACTTACCTCTTTACAGACCAGTGTTCTTATTCTTTAACCTGGTGGTGAAGAGACATTTTGCTGGCTTGACACGCATCTACCCTCCGGTTCGTAGTCCCCACCTGCCTTGGGACCTAAATGTAGTACTGACGGCGCTGTGCCATAAACCCTTTGAGCCAATGGCTACGGTTGACCTCAAGTACGTGTCCTGGAAAGTGTCCTTTCTGGTCGCCATTACGTCAGCGAGGAGAGTGAGTGAGTGAGTGAGCTCCAGGCATTGTCGGTGGAGCATCCTTTCTTGCTTTTTCACAGGGACAAGGTAGTCCTTCGGACAAACCCAGCTTTCCTACCAAAGGTAGTGACCAAATTCCATCTGAATCAGTCGATTTTCCCTTCCAGTCTTTTTTCCGAACCCTGCCTCGGAGGCAGAAAGGGTTCTACACTGCCTGGATGTCCGACGAGCTCTTAAGTTCGACCTGGACAGGACTTCCGAGCTTCGTAGTTCTTCCCAACTTTTTGTGACCTTCGGTAACCCTCAGTCTAGGCCGGCGTCTAAGGCATCCATTTCCAGATGTATTGCTGCCTGTATCACGGAATCTTTCACCGTCCAAAAGCTGAAATCTCCTAAAGGTATCCATGCACACCTGGTGCGGGGCAAGGCAGCCGCGGTTGCTTTTCAGAAGCATGTTCCCTGGGAGTCCATCGCTAAAGCGGCTACTTGGGCCTCCCCATCTGCTTTCTGTAAGCATTACTACCTCAATATGAGCTCTAGAGCTGACGCTCAGTTTGGCCATGCTTTGCTGAAGAACCTGTTTCAGTAAAGAGTATTTCCTTCCACCCAGACTTCCTGTAAGGAGTGCTTGGGAATCTCCCATAAGTATGGAGGAAAGGGGACGGGACGTAGGAGTATTACCAGGTTACTCACCGTAGTGACCACCTTACTCCTAGTTCATAGTCCCCTTTCCTCCATACGCCCGCCCGCCGTCCCCTGTAATAAGGTTCCTCTGTTATTGCTAATGGGTCTTTGACCCTGCGATAGTAAAGGACTGATGGGCGATGCGCGGGCCGGAGCCAAGGTGGGCGGGGTTGCGGACGCGTGCCGGGCCCCGCGCAGGAAAGAGAGGAGGGACACATTTTTGAAAAAAATGTGGATGCTTTTTACAAAGTGCTGCGGTCCCGTCCCACAGGACAGAGAGATGTCCCATAAGTATGGAGGAAAGGGGACTATGGACTAGGAGTAAGGTGGTCACTAGGGTGAGTAACCTGGTAAGACTACCCAATAGACAAAGAACCTCCGGTTACCGACTCTCCTGTTGACAACCAACCTCTCTTAAATGAGCTTTTATCTAGAGCGGCTGAACACTTACGCATAGATACGCAGGGAGCACAGGAGGAGAGGGACTTTGCCGAGGAACTAGTGGGAGAAAAGAGACCTGTTGCCCAGGCCATCCCTATTCTCAAGTCAATACAAAGGAGAATAGACTCTTCCCTTCTCAATCCCAACCTCACCAGGGCAGTAAACCCCAGGATTGAAAAACTGTTCAGGGCAGCCCAATCAGACCCACTATACAGAAGGGGGCAACTGAAGCCGGACTCCCTGGTAGTGACTAATACCCGGAAGAGGGCGGGAACACCCCTATATCATCGTCTGAAGCTCCCCCCGACAAGGAGAGCAAGAAGATCTATGGGTTGGGAAGGAAGGTAGCCTCCACTTCCGCCTACCAGGCAAGGATTGCCAACTACATCACCCTGCTGGTGAGTTACAACTGCCATCAGTGGGAAGACGTTGCAGCGCTCATTGACTCAGCCCTGGAACCTTTAAAAAGCCAGTTGGCACAGGTTGCGTCAGAGGGAAGAGCCGTGTCCTGTTGCATCCTTAAGGCAACCTTTGAGGCCGCGGATAACACCGGCAGACTGATAGCAGAGAGCACTGTTCTCAAGAGACATGCTTGGTTAAGACAATCTGGGTTTAAACCCGAAACACAAGCATCCTTAATAGACAAACCGTTGGAGCCCGATCTACTGTTTGGTAAGGCGGTAGAGGACACCTTAAAAAATGCAAAAGATGAATACGAGACTCTCAAATCCCTGGGCCAGTTAACCAACAACCCCCCTAATCAAAGAAGGAATGGCAATTTTCGTCACCCACGTGGCCAAAACTCACAAAGAGGCTCCAACTATCCCCAGGGGCAGGGTACACCAGGGATTAACAACAACCAGCACTCTACCCAAGGATATGCCAGGGCTAACAAGAGGGGACGTGGTAAGGGTAGAGGCAGCCCCAATAGAGGCGGCGGCACGCCTCCCGCAAAACAGTGACATTCCGTTCAGGGTCCCTTCTCACGCATCCCCAGTAGGGAGACGCATTTCCACTTCACCCAAGCTTGGGAAGTGATCACATCACATCAGACAGATGGGTGCTGTCCGCAGGATACTGCATAGAACTCTTAGAGCATCCCCGAAACCACCCTACACGTCAAAAAGTACATTCATTAGACCACCAGAAGATCCTCCTCGAAGAGATCGCCAATCTTCTAGCACAGGACGCGATAGAACTCGTCCCGGGACACCAGGTAAACAAGGGTATTTATTCAACTTGCTTCCTTGTGCCAAAAAAAGATTTGACAATGCGCCCAGTATTGGGGTTATGGCCTGCAAACAAGTATGTCAAGCCCCAACAGTTTTGCATGACTACTCTCCAAGAGGTAATCCCCCTCCTAAAAAAGGGGATTACATGGCAACATTGGACATGAAAGATGCCTATTTTCCTATTTACATGTTCCCAGCGCACAGAAGATTCTTGCGCTTCAAGGTGGACAGTCAGTACTACCAGTTCAAGGTACTGCCCTTCGGTATAGCCTCGGCTCCAAGGGTATTCACCAAGTTACTGGCGGTGGCGGCGGAACACCTACGCAGGGAGGCAATACCAGTGTACCCTTACCTGGACGACTGGCTCATCACGGGGGAGACCCCAGTAATTTTCAGATCAAATATTCAAAGAACTACCCACCTCCTCTTCTAATTGGGTTTCTTCATAAACGAGAAAAAGTCAATTCTGGTGCCAAGCACCTCCAAGTGGCCAAGAATCATATCAATCTGTTGAACCTGTCAGTGCAGATACTGACAGACAGCACAACAGCTATGTTTTACCTAAACAAACAGGGAGGAACTCGTTCTCCAAATCTGTCCAAGCTTGCCCAGAAATTTTGGATATGGGCACTCAAACGGAACATCTACCCGTCATCTCAACATGTTCCAGGGGAGCTCAGTTCTCTGGCGGACGCTTTAAGCAGAGATCCCCTCCCGGAAGACCACGAATGGTGTCTACACAGAGAAATCGTAGAAGATCTCTTCTCTCAGTGGGGTTTCCCCACTATCGACCTATTCGCCACAGGCAAAAACAGACAGTGCCCAGGATTCTCCAACCAGACTTCCAGGGGAACGCCCTGTGGATGAACTGGTCAGGGATGTTTGCGTATGCTTTTCCACCAACCCCTCATCAGGAAGGTGGTCAACAAGATGCACAGGTAATCGATGACACTCGTCCTAGTTGCTCCCATGTGGGCGAGGCAACCGTGGGTCCCACACTTGCGCAGACTAGCGGTGTGCGAACCCATCAAACTCACGTGCTGGTACAACCTACTGTCCCAGCACCAAGGTCAGACAGTGCATCCTCAACCCAACTCAATGAACCTTGCAGCATGGCTCCTGAGGTCATAGAGTTTGGACATCTCAATTTACCTCGAGAGATGTATGGACATCCTAAAAGAATCTAGGAAGCCAAACACGAGGTATTGCTACTTTGACAAATGGAAAAGATTTGTTATCTGGTGCCAGAATAAGCAAATCAACCCAGTTGATTGCATTCCTTCCACTATAGTCACCTACATGCTCCACCTGCTGGACGCAGGGTTGGTATTTAATTCACTGAAGGTACACCTGGCACCTCTGTCGGCATACACCACCTCACATAACAAGGCATCGTGGTGGAAAGTACCAGTGGTTAAAGCCTTCATGGAAGGAGTAAAGAGACTTCACCCTCCAATTTCTAACCCACCACCAGGATGGGACCTTAATGTGGTGCTTGCTAAACTCATGGGCCCTCCCTTCGAGCCCATGCATAAAAGCAGTCTCAAACACCTGACGTATAAAACTGCCTTCTTGGTAGCCATTACGTCTATAAGAAGGGTCAGTGAAATTCAGACTGTCAGTGCAGGATCCTTTCTTTACTGTCCCTAAAGATAAACTGGTTTTACGAACACACTCTAGGTTCTCACCTAAGTTTATTTCTAAATTCCACGTGAACCAGTCCATCGAGCTTCCGGCTTTCTTCCAAGACCCACAAAGCTCGGCTGAGGTGAAACTACACACCCTAGATGTGCATAGGGCAGTCCTATACTATGTAATCAAAACCAGACCGCTAAGGAAAACAGACCAACTGTTTGTCTCCGTAGCTACAGGCAGAGAGACAGATTGTGTCTCTAAAGGTGCCATCTCTTAAGTGGATTATAAACTGTATCCAGCTGTGTTACTCCCTTTCTGAAAAAAGTCTGCCTTTCACGCCAAGAGCCCACTCTACAAGAGGCATTGGGGCCACTCTGGCTTTTATTGCAAATGTACCCCTTGACACCATTTGCAAAGCAGCTACCTGGAGCTCTGTTCACACTTTTACTCAGCACTACTGCATTGACACCCATTCCAAGACAGATACTCAAGTGGGACAAGCGGTTCTAAGACATTTATTTGCTCATGACCCTTCTCACATTCCACCTCCTCTTCTAACACTGCTCGCTAATCTATGCACAGCGTGTGATCTAAGCAGATTCCACAAGCCTCAGAAGGGATACATTACTCACCGTAATCGTTTTTCGGATGCTTGTATCTGCTTAGATTCACATGCAACCCGCCCTTACTCCCCTCTGAGAGAAGGCGCATGGATGCTTGTAGTCTTATCTTTCTATCTGCTTGGATAATCTGTACTCGCGCTACTCCTCATGCTACCTCATGTCAGAATAAATACAATCTGAGGGTCCTAGATGTGTGAGGGATCATGGGTACAGTGGACGTTACACTAGGGATAGTATTACTGGCATGCCCTGTGTCGACGACCATTTTTGAGTTTCGAAAAAAACAAACTTTAATACTCCGCTGCTTCCACTGGATGTCGGCCTATGCACAGCATGTGAATCTAAGCAGATACAAGCATCAGAAATACGATTATGGTGGGTAATGTATCATATATAGCCAACAGATTGGAATGAATATATATATATATATATATATATATATATATATATATATATATTCATTCCAATCTGTTGGCTGCGTCAGCAGGAGAATGATGAAGGGCCCTGTGCAGAAGGCAAACAGTAGGTGGACACGGGTGTAATGCTCACCTGACTCCCACGGAGGCGCTGGCCTGGTTCGCGCTGTTATGACCTCGTTTAAGGTGATGCGCAGGGGTCGGAAGACGGACTGGACCGGGCCCCAAATCTGGCTTGTCTGACTCGCAGAAGTATCCTTCTGTAGGTGAAAATAGGGGGTTACCTGTCTGCGGGGTAATGCAATCGGCCTCCCACTTACCCTTCTCACCCTCCTCAAAACCCTTCTGTGCTTCTCCGTAGCGTCACACCTTAGGGTCTGGAGGGACGAGCTCTCCATCCTGCTTCTGATGCAGGGGCGCGTTGGTATCCAGTTACTTCATTGGATTTTTGGATTGGTGGTTTCTGATGCGGGGCGCTTTGGTATCCAGTTACTTCACTGGATTTTCGGATTGGTGAGAACCAAACTTGCTTGTCTTCCAGGTAAGTTTTTGATAAGTGGTTCCCCTTGTGTCCATGCATTAATGTTCTAATGCTAGTGTCTTTTTCCCCATAGGGGCCGGGGTACGGAATGCCGGGGAACAGGCACCGACCCGAGATGAGAGGTGAAATCCTTGTGGAAATCAGGTAAGTCTTTAATGAGCGTCTTGGTAATGTCTTTTCATTCGCTCATTAACGCTGATGTCTTTTTCCCCTTAGGGACTGGGGTCCGAAAATGCCTGGATGCGGCGCGGACCCGAAATGAAAAGGGAATGACCCAACAGGTAAGTCTTGACATGGAGTTTTAGCTTCGCTTTTCCCTTCTTTCTCTCACCTTTGTTCTTGTCTTTTTCTCCCTAGGCGCTGGGGCGCGACTGCGGATCCGGATGGTCGCTGCAGAACATGGAAGCGCCCTGTAAGGTGAGTAGAATGAGGCGATGCAGCGATCGATGCGGTGTGCTTTTAAAAATAAATGTCTTCCTTTTCAGGATCGTCGGCGAAATGTCTCTGGGATGCAGATTTAGCAGGTAAAGCCTTTTCCTCCTTCTGTTCTCTTGTTCCCTTCCTTTGCAGGTGATTCAGGATGCTGGCAGGCGTGGATGCAGGAGCAGACACGGTGAGCGTCCAGCTGCTAGATGCAGAACAACGCGAAGCACGTGTGTCCAAAGGGCCCCCATAAGGGGTTGCTGGGACCTTCCCCGGGGACTTGATGTCCGCTTTCGGGGACGCAGGGCCTGAGCCGGCTCCCCGGGAGCGGGCATCGTGACAACGGGTAAGTAGTGTGAGTGGCTGGCCAATCTATTTACAGGGAAGACTAGTAGTGTCAGGGGAGAGAAGGAAAGATGGGAAAGTGAGGAAGGAGCAGGCTCACCGAGTTCGGTCTCACAGTTGGTCTAGTGATGAATCCAACTGGTGGATGATAGTTATGCAGGGAATTATAAGATGCCTCTGGAGTTGGCTAAGGTATCAAGTGACATCAACCGTAGACCTGCTGGAGGCGTGGCCCCGTGGGTAACTTCTCGGGCACCGGGCCGGTATTATACGAGTAGTGTTGGATTGTCACAGGGAAATAGCTGGAGAGAGTAAGAAAAGAGACGGAAGGAAGAAGGCATTCGATTGGAATCAAATGTAATGATCTGTGTATACAAAAAAATGTTTTGAGTATGTACTAGAAATACCATGCATATTACCTTGTGGAGACGCTCTTCAGTGCGAGGGCTGCGTCTGAATCTGCATACTGCGAAAGCTGTGGTCATCGCTGAAGAACAGCCAGAATAGTAGGGCGTGCACCGCATTATCACAGATGACTAGCTAGCGAAACAGAGAAAGGGAAGGAAACGGACATACCGTTGGATTTGCGTGTAAAAGTCTGCATCTGGAGTTACATATCTGCACTGAAAATGCTGTGCAAGTTAACTTGTTTTGATGCTGTTCAATAAACTTATAATGCGAACACTGGCGTGCTCTGTGAGAAAATGGAGAAGGCGCCGCTCCTCTCGACATGGTCACGAAAAAGGCATTGGCATGGTGACTGGGGATATGGTGTGGGCGTTGCTAATGGGGAGATTCCCATGCATCAGTGCCTATGGTGTGTACGGGGAATAGTCAATCACGTGTTGGCTCTGATATACTGTATGGGGGTGTGTGCAGGAGCGCCAATCAGGAGTGTGTTCTTGGGTTAGTGCAAGTGTTCATGTGCCATGGAACCAGCCCTGCTTCACCAGCATGTACAAACAAGTACAACCTTTGCTTGCAAGTGAATTGTGAGTGTTAACACCAAATAGATGAAAGCAAAAGGGCGCCCTGACCCAAAAAATTGAAGGGCATAGTGCTCAGATTAAGAAGCAAACGTCCCAAATGGACTGAATGCCTCGACCGTGTGCTAGTCAAAGTGATGGTACAGCAGCACGTCACAGACTGTTTTGCCAACTGCTGTGTTGTTGGATATAGGCTGTAAAATGAGTCTTTTCTTGTGTATACCCAAGACATCTGATACCAAGTATGGTCATCGTTATGATGTACTCTGTAAGCAGGCAAGCTGAAACACAGCTCCGGCTTGTAGTGGTAATTTACTGTTGAGGGAGCAGAACTGTACAAGCCGGGTATGAAGATCAGACTAAAGATCTCAGCTGATGGAAAATTAAGTGTGTGGCACAAACTGCTCATTAAGGCCATGATCAAATGTATCCATCCTATGTATCCATCTGCATTCAAGGTCCAATAAACGGCCTTGTATGTTTGAACCAGTCCGTACCGTTTCTAAGACCCACCATTTCAGGTCATTGGGGGTATGGTGATTCTCTATGTAATGCTTTACAAAGGGGGAAAGATAGGTTTTTGCACTGGATTCCTGACCGATGTTTCGATATCTGGCTGCCGACATTGCGCATTGTTTGCCCAATGTAGCGTAGTCTGCAGACACATTCCACGCAATAAACAACTTGATTCGTTTTACAGTTAGAGAGATCTTTCAATGTCCAAGTCATTTCTTCAATGGGGAACTTTTGAATTTTTCTAGTGAATTGGCCTACCAAGCATGAGCCACAGGGATAGTGCCCTGTTGTGGTCCGGAGGTACCAAAGGCATGTCTGTGGGGCCTCTTTTGCAAATGATGAGTGGACTAGATGTTCCTTCAGATTGCACTGTCTTTTGAAGGCAAAACGTGGTTCTAGTTGATCCGGTATGCTCAGTCTGACTATTGGCCAATACTTCTGAATTATTTTTTTAATATTGAAAGTGTGCGGGCCGTTGGTGATCACACATGTGATTCGATCCATTTTGTCTTGTGGATGTGATTCTTTTGGGGCGAGTAAAGACTCACGGCCAGTAAACCTCACCTGTTTTTTGGACTGTGATACCAGCTTCTTCGGGTATCCTCTTTTGCACAATCTCTCACTGAGGGATGCTGCATTACGATAGAAATCATTCAGAGAGGTACAATTTCTTTGTATTCTTAGAAACTGTCCATAGGGCAGGGTCTCTTTGATGTGATTGGGATGATTACTAGTAAAATGTAAGTGTATTCCGCTCTGTGGGTTTAAGGAATAAATTGCAAGTCAGTTTTCCCTCTTAGTGGCTAATTCTGAGATCCAGTAAATGTATGGTGGAATTGTTGTAGTCCATAGTATATTGAATATCACTGCTACATGTGTTCAGCCAGGTGAGAAAAGCTATGAGCGAGTCTTTGGGTCCTTACCATATAAATATGACATCATCAATGTATCGTCGCCACTGTCTGATGTTGTGTAGCCAAGGATTTAGGTGACTTGAAATTAACTTTTTTTCAAAAGTTGCCATAAATAGGATGGCTAAACTCTGGGCAAAAGTGGCACCCGTAGCAGTTCCTTTGATCTGCAAATAAAATTGGCTGTTGAACATGAAGTCATTTTTACATAGGGCCAGAGTCATCAATTCAATGCTGAATGATGGTGGAACCCGTGATTGTGAATTAGTCTCGATCAAGTGCTCATAAGCACAATCAATGGCAGCAGGCTGGGGAATGCTAGTGTAAAGGGACCTGATATCCATAGTCACTAGGTACTGGGTGGTAGGGTTGAAGTCAAGGTTTTCGAAAATGTTTATGCTGTGCGTAGTGTCCCTGGTGTAAGATTCTGTTGTGGTGCTAATGGGCTTTAGGGAATAGTCTACAAATGTACACAGGGGTTCCAGTAAGGACCCACAGCCAGTTTTCAATTCATTATACATTCCCACATTGTTTGCATACTTGGAGAAACCATGAAGCAGTTAATATCTCATATTTATTGACTTATTGTATGTAATGGGAGTTTATCTACTAACTAGGTCAAGCTCATGTGATACCGGCACAAATTGTTTTATTCTTCCCGAACCCTTCTGCACCTGCTGAAAGGGCATTGCATTCACTGGACGTTGCTAGTGCCTTGAAGTTTTATATGGCATGCACAAAGGATTTTCAGGAGATGCCTCAACTCTTTGTAATCTTTGGACCTGTTAATCAGGGGAAGGCTCTATCAAACGCTTTCATATGTAAATGGCTCTCCGGGCTGCCTCATGCTCTGTCACTGGCCAACAGACCTGTTCCAGGCTGTCCGAGAGCCGCTCCACCAGAGCCATTGCAGCAACAATGGCATTCTCTCTGGTGTGCCCCTGCTTGACATCTGCAGGACTGCTACGTGGAGGTCTACACACACCTTCACAAGATTCTACTGCGTAGACATGGGTTCTAAGGAGGAGTCCCGGGTCGGCCAAGTGGTGCTACACAACCTGGTTACTTGAGGTGAGTCTGTTCCAGGGGTAAGTGTATTGCTTCTGTTGAGCCTTGCTACCGCCCATGGTTATGTGTATGTACAGCTGTGTAATCGTATTCATGGGCATGTGAATCCATGCCAGACGCCATGCTGCAGAATGAACACCTGTAACTCCTGTTCTCCAGCATGGATCTTGTATGGATTCCCATGTGAGCCCTCCCTCCTTCCCTTCTGCGGCTCTTCTTGGTTCATACTGCCACTTTACGTGCACAACCAAATCTGAAGATGGCCACCAGGAGTGAAGCTTAGGGAGACTGTCATTGGATGGAAGCAGTATGACCCAGAGGACAGTGATTGGCTCAAAGGAGAAATGCAGTTTTCAGGCTAAAGCAAAACTGGTTTTCTTGTTTACCTAGGATTCCCAGCCTCATGACGGGGAATATTCGTGAGCATGTGAATTCATTCCATACCCATGCTTGAGAACAGGAGTTAAAGGTAAGTAACGTGTTCCTTACCTTGACAGTATCCCGAAGATAAGCATGTGGCAGCTATGTGAATTTCTTGTGCACTTTTGCCTTTACTGTGAATGGCTATTAAAGGCGGCTAGCACCCTAAAATGGCCATACCACAGGATTTTCATTTGATCCTTGGCCATCTTGTCCTTTGGCCGTCTTCCTGCCTTCTCTGGTCAGGAAATACCTTGTATGGTGACCCCTTTCCCGGTGGCAAATGGCCTTTGTGTGTATGAGCCAGAGGAGGGGGCTTGGACTGTCTGGTCCCATTCCACAAACTCTGGCGTCCAAAAGTCTGTTTCTGGCGGATGTGATGATCAGTGGACAACCCTGGGCTGCAGTGACATCTTCAAGCAACAGCAAATGAGGCTCGTGCACCGGACTCCCATCCTGGGAGGGGGACCCCTGCCACATGTCCTTCACTTGGAGTAGAGACTCATGAGGGAGCTGGGAGGCATGTGTTGTGGGCTAAGAACCCTCTCCCATCCTTAAAGGTGTTCCCAGTCTTTAAGACTGTGAGCCCAGCATCCCCAGCTAGCAGGGTGACAAACTAATAAGATTTTTGGCAATGTGTGTGCAACCTGCGAGGACAGAGCACTCAGAGGCACAACAACTGCACCCTATAAGTGTCCCTCAAACGTCTTTCTGTAAAGTTGACTACCCTTTGCCAAGATGCCCAATTCATTTCAACCTCACTTCTAAGCTGCCCTGCCCCCACCGTCCTGTCTCCCAATTATTAAAGGGTAAATCTTTCTGAAATTGCAAATCGTTCAAATTCCACCCCGATCGCTCTGCGGGCCAGTATGTGTTGGTGGGGGAGAGGCAGGGGGGGGGTGGGGAGAGAGACACAATATGCACTCCAGGAATCATGCAGAGTCCTCAACGTTCTAAGCCTTCTGTTTTCTGAATATGCAAGGAGAGACTCCGGGGTCGTACAGGGTGGAGGGGTGCATAAGCAGGTATTTCCAGGATGGGGAAAATAGCAGAGATGGACAGCCCAGCTAGACAATCGAGAAGGAGTTGCTGGAGTTTTTACAACGCCACCAATACCCAACCTCATTGGAAAGAGTTTGGCACCATTAAGTGGCGGTCAGGCTCGGACTGGCCTATAGGACAATAGGCCTATGGCCGAACCAAAAGCACAAAATGCTTGGGTGGGCCTGTTTATTTGGTCAATGTGGGACACATTTTTGGCCAGTTTGTGCCAATTTGATTTGATTCACTCTGCGGCTAGTAGTTTTGACCTGTTACTGAATAAATATTATTTAAAATGCTCAAATTGCTTCACACTTTATCAAAACACTTCCCATTGGTTACTATTCAAACCGTGTCACAAAAGTAATGGATAGCCATTTACAACTGTGGACCACTTTTTCATTGCCAGAGACCATTTTATGGCCCAGTCCGACCCTGGTACCTTTCTACGGACCTGTTTATCCTCTGGGGGCGATGGCAATCGCACAAAGCACCAGTAAGGAGTCTGGATTCCAATCTAAAGCCCTTGCCCACTACACCTGATGTGTTTGCAAACCAAGGCACACGGTATAGAATGTATGAATGAGAACTCACAGCTGGCTACTTATTTTCCTCCTGCCACGGCCCACAGTGTCCCTGGCCATAAGGCACTGGGCCTCTGTCAGCCATTGAAAATTGTGGCAATCTACTAGTTTATTAATTACTATTTTGAGCGCAGCAAACACTTTTTTAAAATTCATCCATAAAGCACACCTGCTCCCGTTAGTGTCAGTTAAAGTAAGGCCAAGGCGAGCGAGAAGCTCTCTGAGGCGCTGCTTAACCTGGGTGTGTCTCTTGTAACACTTGATGTGTGGCGAAAGATGTATTTGCCAGCTCTAAGGAAGAGCATCTTCTTTAACGGCTCTGAGGTCAATACAAATTTGGGGGGGGGTATAAAGAAAACATTTTGACACTGCTAGTCTCCCTGAAAAGAAAGCAACATCTGCATCCCGAGAAAACTGTACGTGCAAAGTGACTTGTGCAGTCAACAAAATCAATGGGTGAATTACAGGCAAAACCTGACCTAAATTGTGCTTTTACAGTTTGCTTGGATACTTTTTTCTGAATTGGGCCTTGATCGTATAGGCAGTTGTAAACAGGCATTTTTAATGCAGTCGCCACCTCTGCCTAATATTTGGTGTGCGCAGTGCCTCAGCTTGTGATATTATATTATTCCAATCTGGATACACCCAGCTTCACATGCCCTTCAATACCAGTGACCAAGCCATTGACTCTCTCCCTGCGTTGGCTGTCTGCCCAGGTAGAGAAGGGGACCAGTCGATTTGGACTTCAATTCATCTGCAGCTGACTAGACATGTTCTTGTTGCCGCACAAAGCACATGCAATCAGCCCAGCTTGCTGCAGCTGAAAGAGCCTGCGGTTCAGTTTGCAATGTCATACCTGCACCGGGCAAGTCGGGGATTGGAGCTGTGCACCACCATGCCTTCTAGGTTCAGGCAAGTCCTTTGGAATTTACCTGAACGTTGATGAGTGAAGCTGAGAAGAAACTTATGCAAGTGTAACCTCATCACAATTCCACAGCACTGAAAAGGCTTGCAAAAAGAGGAAGATATTTAATCTGGTAGCTTCCTCACCCCATTCAAAATCCATCACTTCTCGGAATGCGGCCTGCGCAATAATCATGTGCGACCCAAAACAGACGGTATTTGACGGAGAGCCCCAACAGTACTAGTATTTCTTAAGACCGGCGATTCACAGGTTCATACTGCAGGATTAGAGAGAAGAGGGGTTTTAATTCAAGATTTGGGTAATAATTGTTGGTTTACCCAAACAAGAAACTGCTGTCGAATGTCTCAATCCACTGCCATGGCATGTGCTTAACTGTTGCTATTCATACTGGAGCAGTTGGTGACTCCGATGGAATTGTAGTTGCCCTTGGAAACTGTTGATGCTTGCTCTGGAACCACTGCTCATCATTCTTGACACTAGGGTGTTTTTCTTTCCAAATCTGCATATTGCTTCCTTTACGTTCATGAGCGTTTGCCCCTTCCTGAATCTGTGTGCTGTTCACCATCGCTGAGCCTGTGCAACACCTGACTCTGAGATGTGTAATGTTTATATTTTATTAACTAGATAATCCATTTAAAGCTTAGAAGAGTATCTGTTGAATTTGACTCGAGCTATGTAGTCCCTTCAATTTTACATTAGGGGGGGCATCGGTTTTGGGGGGGCAACAAGGATTTTGAGGGGGGTGGGAGTAGGACATGGATTTCCAAGTGAGGCCCCGAGGCTATCTGTGCCCCGGACCTCAAACGGTTAAGATGGCACTGCTGGGCGGTTTGAATGTAGCAGATCCTTACCATTGGTGGGCTTGGGGTTGCTCCAAGTTAAAAGCTTGGATAAAAGGAGGGTTTCTGCAGCTAGTTGACAGATTGTCGTTGGAATGAAGACTTCTACGAAGAAGAGCAACCCGCTGACGACCCCTGCAGCTGATCAGCATCGACTCCAATGATTGTCCCGGGGAAGTCCTGCTCCTCTCTCTGGATATTTTCTACATTTGAGGGTCTTCTTCTAAAAGCTGAATGAAACCGTCTGGTGAGGACCGCACCAAACACCCAACCCAAAAAGTGACCTCTGCCCCGTGACCCTAGCAAATTCTGGAAGACCTGCAGCATCACCTGGATGAATCGGAGTCAAGTTGGCAAGTTGGTGGTGTAAGTGAACATTGCTGTTTCTGTCCCCCCCCGCCCCTCTTGTCCATAAGGTAACATTGGGTGTAAAGCCCTTGCCCCTAAAGTCCCTCTAGCCTCTCCTCTGGTCGTCGAACTTGGGCTAAGAATCCTTTCCTAGGCCTTACCTTCATAATGGGATAGCGTGGGGTACTTGCCCGATTTGAAGCAAATACCTACTTTACTTTAAAGAACTTTCAAAGCGTTATCACAGCCCACTGCATCAGTTTTGAAATATCTTACCTGAAGAAACCATAGTTTGGCACTTGTGACTTTTGCACACAAGGCACCATACATCTTAGGGCTGGACTGCATAAGATAGAGGGAACTGGGTTTGTGCTAATTCTAATTATTCTATCTATTTTGCCTGCACCTGATTACTCACCTTTTGAACATTGGTACATAATGCCTATGCTATTGTATTTCTAAGGGTGGATGTATATATTTGTTATATATAGTTTTTGATTCCATTACTTGCCTGTGATTTGTATGTGCTTAGTGTGTTCTTAATGGCCTAATAAATAATTGTATTTTTATATACTTACTAGCTTCAATTATTGGTAATGTTCTGTATGGACTAATTTTAGCCCCAGACAACTCCCATACTTTTCCTACGATGAAGTCCCTTCATCACTCGTCCACCTACCTTGATTAGGTTTTGGCTAACCTCTGTGTCTTCCCTGTTTCCCATAAATAGGGCAGCCTCCTAAAATTATCATCCCGTGCACTGATTTTAGAAATCCATTTTAACAGATGACATCTGGTTTCACTCCTGATGTTCAGGCCAAGCAATGCCTTTCAATGGGGTGCAACTATTCTGATTGAAAGCAGATGATTCTTTTAAAGTGCAAGGCATCAAAAGCTGTGCAAAATCCTTAGGGCTGGCAGTGCAGCAGGCTCTGTTGTCTACCTTTCCCTCAACCTCTTTGTCATTTAGCATGGGAGATGCATTCAGGCAACATTTGTCCTTTGTCCACATAGTTCAAACAAATTTAACAGCCATGAAATGTGCCGTGAGACAGTTTACCCATCCAGGTAGAGAAAGGGTAACTCAAAGCAGCCAGTCCCAAAGTTCTTTTGTGCCCTCTGTAATGGTGGCCTCGGTACACTCCATGGTAGAGGGAGAGAATTTTGGAATTCATAAGCGAGTGGCACATTACTGCTTCAGATGCAAGGGCACTACATTCCAATCAGGAAGCCCAAAGACCACCTCCTGCTTTGGAGGATACCCTGCCTAGAACCGTCTGTACTGCAGCAAGACCACACCCTCTTTCTGAAAGCAACTATATACTCAGGTCCCTTGAAGGAGGTGAGAAATGGATGGTATTCTCTGTTAAGCCAGAATTCCTATTTTGGTGATTGTAAGGCCACTTTTTGAGGCCCCTCAAGCTTTCTTTCCCTCTTTTTTTTGGTTCCTATATCTTTTTGGTGGCCAGAGGGACTTCTCTTGAAGTATCCCTGCCATTAGTCCCTTTATACCATACACAAGGTATATGGTATTGGGTGCGCAGTACCACGGGTGCCTCTTGGCGTCCCCATGGGATTTTATCACACTACACAGGTTTTAGGGAGTAGGTTGGTGGCAGCTATACTTTTAATTTTGGCTTCACCAGAGGTGAAAACCATTTTATTGCATTGGTAGCCCAATAAACCATTTTGGAAGCCATTAAGTGACCAGGGCTTTTATTATTTTTATCCTGCTCTTTGTGTTTTAGGGCTTCCTTTATTCTAGGTGACCACAAGGTGGCCTCAAATTAGGCCAGTATAGGTCCCTGGACTATCCCTCTCCTGTCCTTCGGGGTTGGCTAAGGTTGTGTGGTAGTTTTATTTACCTTAAGGGGCCCCTGAGGGACCCTCATGTATCGAAACGAGGCACAATCACCACACACAAACTGATATGTCAGACACAAAGTTGTATTCCCAAAATCTAGGGTTTATTGCAAAGCAAATAGTCTGTTGGCCAACTGGTCCCACGCCCCGTGACGTGTGTCTACCAGACCTCGGGGGACGCAAGAGAGCGAAATTCGTACAACAGTTACATATATACAAAACAAGCATCTAGTAATCAGTAGTGTCACAACTTATACCGCCCCTATTGTATTTCCTTTGAACTAGGCATGATCATTGACAATGGTGACGAGTATGACACCTTCAAACATTCATTTAGTAACAGTTTGCAATTTTGTAAGCCCAAAGACATAAGTCTTTGTTTTAAAGAACACAATACTTCTGTTTCTGCAAGCAAGCTCTGCGTAGGGAAAGACACATTCCAGGCCTTGCTATCTCTTAGTTTCTATTCGTGTGCTGGGGGTCAACTTGCTCTCCAGGGCTCTACCGGGCTCAGGAAAAGGGGGGCCGCAAAGAAGAGCATAATTCAAGTCATTTAATGTTCGCTCCTAGTATTTCTACTGTGCTACCGAGACTAGCTGGCACCTGCTGTACTGATTAGAATGCCTTGCTGCTCACTCTCCAAGGATATGTGAGGGAGGAGACGGGGCATTTCTGTCTGGGTTACTGCGTTGTGTTTCAACATGCCTCTCGCGGCCTTGCATTATGCACCAATGAAGCAGAATAATGTTTCAGCAAAGCAGTTTTATATGAAGCAAAAGGCAACATTCGAGAAAACATAAAGAAAACAAAATGGCCGCACCGTGGTTAAGCTTTTGCTATACCTTTTTAATACTAAACACATGGGGCGGTTCGTCTTCGGCCAACAAAGTATATTGCCTTACGATCGAGGGGGTATCTACTCTTTGTGGGCTGACATATCAACCAATATGGTAGGCCATGAAACCCTCAGCGGAAGTCCCCTTTAATGATTGGCTGACTGGTCTTGTACCACCCCCTTTGTGCAAGGGTATTTTGATTGTGTGATTTCCTGTTCTCCAACGAAGGAGATTTTTGCAGCGATAACTGCCGTTTTGCATTTTTTTAAAACTTACCCGTCTATACTACCCAAGTGCAGTGGTTTGTGTTTTATGCCTTTGGAGGTCCAGTCCGGGCCCCTGTGAAATCACAGCACTCCTGCAACATCTTCTGGGTCGATCCTGCTGTGCTGTGACCGTTTGACCTCTGCCACCTACCGTTTACTGACAGAATATTTTCACTGGCTATGGGTTGCTGCATAAGGCCAGATGGTGGTTTAAGCATCAACTACCTGCTGAAGGGTGCAACCAGCTGTTGTCTCGTTCTTGGGACCACATGCTGCCATGCTGTTGGGAGCAGTTTCCTTGGGTGCCACCTTTTTATTAAAGGCTTCCTCAATGGATTTTTCACTCTTGGCTTTAAGGTAGATGTTCTTGAAGAGCCTTTGCTTCTTTCCTGGGGCCTTCATTGGTCCAGGGTTCAAGTCCTAGGGAGCCGAAACCTGCAAACCCTTGGGAAAGGACCGTTTACTCACCTGGTTGTTTGTGCTGCCAGAGTCATTTTTGCTGAAACTACAGAAGTGAGTGCATACCTTTGGGTAATGTGGTAGGGGGCAATTATTGGTGATATTCACCTCTAGGGGTCCAACTGGGCTGGGGTAGAGATTCCTTGGAGGCGGGTCTATACTGTGATTCCAATAGACTTCTATGGGGGGGGGGGGTGATCCTCCTGTTCTGCTGCTTCTTCCTCTGTGGCCTGGGTCTATCTTCTGACCTCTGGAACACTTATTTGGGGATCTCTTGTGGCCTTCCCTGGGGTTTCCGATCGCAGACTGGGTACCTGTGGGGTCAAACAGACTTCACTCCACTAAACTGGATGTCTATTTAACTTTCTACCATTCATTTCAATAGAACTGTAAACTTACTTTGAAAGCTCCTAAAATTGGCTCTGGGCTACTTATCTGCCCGTGGACATTGTTCCTGGTTCCCTAGTGGTTCAGTGAGCTCTGGACAAAGTTTGGTATTTCGAATACTGACCTGTGATATTGTTTTAATTATTTTTTATTATTGATTTTCCAAATCTTCCTATGCATTTCTTCTATCAGACTTTACGTGTAACATTCTGACTATTTCTAAGAACTATTTTTCTCTTGACATGTGTGAATCAGTTAAGTGTTGCTAAAATGTTTTACTAAGGTTAACATTTATTTCATTCTCTCGCAACCTATAATATATTACTATGTGCCTGTGCATTAGCACTTGTTTAATGCCTCTAGGGAGTTCACATGAATATGGAGTACTGGTTTAGGCCTTTGGGATTTATTACATGTTTGTTTTTCTGTTAGTACAATTGTGATTCCATTATTTTCCCATATCTTACCTATAAGTCTAGGGCCTTCCACATATACCTTGGTTGATGGGTGCATTTAACACACTGTACTTAATTGTACAGACCAATAGAGGACTTAGCGGTTTGTTTGTATGGTCCACCCTTGTTTTAAATTGGGTGCTCTTCTCTCTATTGCTTCCCAGGCCTTATCCCCAACCCCCTAACCCAGGCATCCGTAATGGGTTTTAATTCTGTTGATCAGTCCCACCTGTCTGGTTGCTTCTGCCTGGAACTAATGGTGCGTTCTCTGAGCCAATGGCTACTGGTCTCCCTTGGGGTCTTTTAGATCCCCCTAACCTAGCCTGCTTAGTACTCTAAGGATGTTAAGGGATTGTGCCTCCTTCCAACTTTGTGTGCCGGTCTCAAAGGGCAAGCAGGACTCTGCCACCTCCAAACAGACTGTATTACAGTGATTCATACTGTCATACGCTGCATCACGCTGATGTTACATGCGTGGAATTTCTCGGTGGTTCTGTGTCAACAAATCCATTCAGGCCGTTGTCAGAGCGTAATGTGAGGTGGAAAGCCAAATTTGATACCCCTTTCAACTTTAAAGTAACCAACATTGAGCCTGGAGCATTAAGATACACCGGCAGGGTCCTGAATGGAGCTTTACGGGACTGGCCTGATGGGAGCGAGGCCAGCTAGTGCAGACGGCGGTGCCGTGATGACCCTGAAAACTTTCCACAGGGAAAGCATGTGTGGAAGCCGGACTTGCGTGCATCTGCAAACAATCCACCATGGCAGCGCCCAGCATATGTCAGGTGCAACTGTTGCCATGCCGGCAAGTGGACGGGAGACTGCCTTGTTCGCTGTCCCCAGCGCCACCTACGATACGGACACCGGGACATACAGCATCTTGCAAGTACAGCTGTACGCCCAGGGCTTGGGTGTGCACAGTGCGTGGCACACACTAATCTTGCAGTGCTATAAATGAGCAGGTACAGAAAATACCCAAAGGCTTTATAGCCCATTCCAACAGATGAGTTGCAGTCACCTCATCATTGCAGTGGAGGGATTCCAGCATTAGACAAATGTCATGTGGCTACATGGTCTTCCTTACATACTTCCGTCCTTTCATGAAGCATTGCTGCCTGGACTGTATGGCCTAACATGATGCTTGTTTTGGTTGAGAATGTTTTGGTGTGATGGATTTGGTGTGACTCTTCGCTACACTGGAATCACTGACTGCTATGTAAATGTATATAAGATGAGATATTTGTGGGAGGACACCATCTTTTAGAAGAAATATTTATTTACTGCTTGTAATATTCTTTCTGCTGGATTCCTCATAGCCCTCCCATCCTACCCCACACAATGTTTCTTTTAATTGTGTTCCCTTAGGGGGCAAAAAGATGGCACTGATGTCTTTGGACATAGTTTGCTGATATATAGCCTGGACGTTATCACTTATAGAGCCAAGACATGGTCTGCCGAACAGTATCAGTGCTGAAGCACACCTCACCCCTGCTGGCGAAAAATGTCCAGTATCAGGCGTCACTGCCTAATATGTATCTAAGACCAGGAATCCGTTGTAGGAGCATCTATCAGAAAGAATATCTAGAGTTATTTGTTAACCAAGTCACGCCCTTAGGCTGTACGTAGTGTGGCCGAACACAGTGAATTCCTGGCCTGGTATGCTTAAGATAGAGTAATTAAATATGTTCTATACTGTTCATGACTGTTAGATGGTTTTTCCAAAACATAGGCAATAGAACTATAAGTATGGCTCCCTTTTTTCCATTTTAACTGATTTTTACGCATAAATAAAACACAGAAATCACTCTTACCTTTCAATATTTATTTGTAAAAAAATAAAAAAGGGAAATGTTGGTCTCTTGCTTAGGTCTTCAGCCCCTAAATCATGCCTTGCAGGCCAATGGCTGTTGAAAGTAGCACAACAGAGTGGCTTTAACAATTAATGTATTTCCCTTTCAAGCAGTTTAAATAGGTGTATAGATGTTTCTCTTGTCAGCATCAAAGCACTACATTTTTTTCATTTTATCATGTGTGGAAAACACTAAATGTGGCCTTTTTTATAGAGGGAAAAAATGAAAAATGGGCATAAATACAGATGGACATGTTGAAATAAAAATACCATAAAACCATGAGCCTTAATTATAAGGCATTCAGTACCATGTACTGTTTCTTCAGAAGTCCAGCCCTAGCATATGCAAAGTCTCTGGTGGAGGCTTTAGGCATCCCACAAAGCTTCCTGAAAGTTGAGGCAAGTAGCCCACTCAGATAGTGTAGGTAAAGTATTGAAGATAGTTCAGAGCAACACGCGAAAAAGGGACTTAGTCTTAAGTCAGGTTGTGGTGATGGAAGAAGCAGCTATAACCCCTGCAGATGAAAAGGGTGGGCTACAAAAGTACTGACCCAGACACTACTACCCTGGGCCAGCCCCGGATAGCACTAAGGTAAGCAGGACTTTACGCCCAATCGGAAGGTATGTGGTTCAAGAGATTAGTGATCTTAGGCCCTCAAACTCCAAGAAAGTTTGAAATGGTCCCAGGCGACAGCAATTCACTGGGGACAACGTGCCTCACTGTCATGGTGGTCTTGTAGGGTCGTAGCGTTGCACATTCAAGGGCAATTAATTACCACTTGTCTTTAGATTTCTCTTGAGACAACAGGTGGTTAGGTGCACCCCCAGATTCAGTCCCACGTCGAAGGAGAGGCTCTCACGGATTCACGTCTTAAATTGACCCAGGCAGGGTCAGGAGGCACTTGCTAACTCAGCAGCAGGACTTGGGGCTTTCAGCACAGTTGTACCTTGGTAAAGTGCAACACAGTGGATTTCCAGCATTTGCAAGCAGATGACTGGAGGATGCTCATGATGAGTTCCAGCTGTTAGGCCAGAAGAAAGTCCTTGTAATGAAGAACAGCTGGATCCAGACCTTGCAGAAATAAATGCACATATGACCGAAATAAGCAATGGACCTCCATCACTACAGGTGACTGGTTGGTCCCACCAGTCAAAGGGAGTAAAACACCTGGCAGAAGTCTCTATCAAACAGAAAGTCAAAGTTTGTGATGCAGTGGTATTGGCTGAGCCAGTGGCAATGTCTGCAATAGTCCTCCGGTGTCTCTTGCTTGTAGTCCTCTTCAGGTTTTCTAAGCTCCCGTGGTGGACTTGGTTTCTGGGTCCAGCTCATCTCTTTGTATCCAGAATGTGGGTTTGGAGTGACCCCAGCCCTCCAATAAACACACTTGCAACATTCCAAATTGCAGGTGGCTGTCTGATAATGGACAGCCAACAACCCAGAAGGTACAACCAAGCTACTGCAGGAATGTGGATTAAGGGTAGACAGTACCAGTTCTTGCCAGTTCACACACAGGAGAATGTTTGTGTACTTTCTAGAAGAAGCCCACCAGGATGCATGAAGAAAATAAACCCTCCCTCACCTGGAAAGGTAGGACTTCCAACAAAGGGCAGGCCATCTTGTACAAGACTTAAGACACAGAGAGACCCTTTTGAGTATATGGTCCCCTTAAGTGCATTATCACTGTCTGTTCAAAGGATGCATGTGGAATATGAAATATGTTATTGGGACCAAGAAAAGAGGACACAGTGTCCCCACAGCACTCCTTCTATGATGGCTTGTGCTGCAAAGGGAAAAACACATGTCATAAAAAGTAGATGAACACTCCTTCATGGGTAGACAGATGGGCTACCCAGTGCACAGAAATATTGAAAAAGGGACCCTATGGGCTCCCCTGGCAGCACACCACATAAGGTGGAGATGGGGGCTGCTGCAAAGGAAAACCATGGATTCCAAAACAAAGGGAGAGTTCTTCCTTCACTGGAACCTTAAGAAGAATGTCCACTTTCCCCAATACAAAGTGAACGCAGGAGGTTTGTGAGCTAAAAATGTCTCTCACCTTCAAAATTGATGACAAATTCCTGATGGGTCCAGCCGTAGTGCTCAGAGGCTGAGAACAGAGCGGGTAAGATTTGCGAACAACAAATCTCCCTAACAATGACAAACTTACAAATTTTGATGACCAGTTAAAACTGATATTGGTGCTACCGTGGCTTATCTTGCACGGCTCTGAAATTTACTTGAAGGCTCAGAAGATCACATTGAATGGGTCTTTTGCCAATTACACTGCTTGAACTGTATAACTATACTACTGTAACACTGGATAAGACCAGATCACTGCAGCTCCAGTTTCAAGAAAAATCTCAAACACAAGAATCTAGACATCTGATATGCTTACCAGCAATGCCGAAACAGCAGTAAAACCTCTATCCCAAACTCCCTCGTTCACACTTCCAATAGGAGTTATTGATATTGATCTACAATGTTAAGATGGATCTCCATAATCGGCTTTGGTGCGAAGATTTTGAGAGTCCACCATATTTATGCTCAACGGTGAAGACACTGGGAGGTTAGCCAGAATCCAATCAAGGTAAGGTAGCCGGGCAGTCAAGACTTAGTCTCAGGAAACCTGCGAGAGTTGTCTAGGGCTACAGTGAGTCCACACAGAGCAACACTAATAATTCAAGTTACACAGTAAGTATTGTTACGCTCACCTGGCTCCCACAGAGGTGTCGATCTGAACTGGACAGCTGCGGTCTCCACCAATGTGACGCGTAGGGCCGAGATGACGGACTGGACTGGCCCACCTAGCTTCGTTTGCTTGGCCCGTAGGAATATTCTTCTGCAAATGGAGAAAGGGAATTAACCACCTGTAGAGTTGAGTGTAAATTCCCCCACCCCCGCTGTTCTCCCCACGGATCACCTTTAATGTCCCCTCTTATAGTCTCACCTGGTGGTTTGAAAAGATGAGCTCTCCTTCCTGCATTGAGCGCAGGGGCGCGTTGATAACCAGTTGCTTCACTGGCTCGAAGGAATTGGTGAGTTCCAGAACAATATTGACTCCGAAAAGTATGTAGTTCGTAAGAGTTCAAATGCCTGACTTTCACTCTTGTCCGATTCCTTGCAGATTGCAGCTTGATCCTAGTGAAGAGTTCCTCGTGGCAACCGGTAAAATCTTCTGGTAAGGATTTGTATTTCCAACACAGTTCGATAAATGTCAATATGTAACCTGTTGCTTTCTCCCTTATTCAGGCACTGAGAGAAAGTATGAAGTCTCGGGGAATAATACCTCCGGCGGTAAAATCAGGTAAGTCTAATGTGGTGAGGAGGGTTCCCCTTGATAGTCCCTTTATTTCACGGTGCTGTCCTTCTGTTTCCCCTTAGGGTCCGGGTTCGGCGAAGTTGCAGTGGAAGCTGCGCTGACCCGTGAAGAGTAATAGTACCCCTGGTGGTAAAATCGGGTAAGTTTATGTGGGGGTTACTAATATTCCTCTGTGTATTCCCTTGGCTCACCTTGCTGTTCTTGTCTACTCCTTAGGTGCCGGAATGCAGCGGGAACATGCAGGAGGATGCGGTGGAATGTGAAGATGCTGCAAAGGCCGGTGAGTTCAGCGCGGCGCTGCAGCAGGCGAGGCGACGCGCATAAAATAACTTTTCTTCCAGCTCGAAGGCGCGATGGATCGGGAATTCAGGTAAGAATCAAAGGTATTGCTCTTGTGCTAACCTTTTCTCCTTCTTTCTCCCTTTTTCTAGGAGCTCCAAACTAGAGGCGGGCGTGGCAGAAGACTGGATGCAGACTTGCAGGCACGGTGAGCGTTACGCTGCTGGATGCAAAATAACACGAAGCGTGTGCTGCTCTTCGGGCGTGGTTTAAATAGCAACCAAAGTAGTCCCAGGTAAGTATTCCTCCCCAGCCCCGCCCGAGTAAAAAATAGTCCTTAGGTAAAATAGTCCCTTCCAAGCCTCATTTGGCTTGGAGATCTTGCAGCATGGTCTGCATCAGGTAAGCTTGCAGCATGGTCTGCATCAGGTAAGTTCTACTCTGAGCCTGGCGCCTATGGCACCAGGACTGACTCTCCATATGAGTCTGGCGCCATAGGCGCCAGGACCGCACCTGAACAGCCCCTAGCAGAGGTTTTTGGGCTTGCCCAAAATAACTTGATGCCTGCTTCCGGGGTTGCTGGACCTGGTCTGGGTCCCCGGGGGTAGGCATCATGACAAGTATATCAAAATACAATTATTTATTAGGCCTTTAGTTACACACTAAGCATATAAAGTCACATGTAAGTGTTACACAAAACAAAATGCAACACATATTCACATTCACCAATAGGAGAATAGAGTTGCATATGAATTAGTTACCAGTATTAAAGTTACCAGTATTAAAAAAGTGAATAGTGTGATGAATCGGATGGAGTCGTCACCGTTTTCCCGGTGGTGACTTCCTCCCATGTGGCCAGGGAACGACAGCCGCTACCTGGTCCTGACCCTGGGGGCGGCTATATGAGGATGGATCACATGGGTCTGGGGGGGGGCGGGATACAACTTCTGGGGAAATACCATGGCTTCATCGGATGAGAAATGGTATCCCCCTATTCCCATGCAGGATGGATCTCCCAATTGTAACAATCTAATGGCCTATTGTGATTTTCCCCTGCTTCCTCAAATGAGAGTGCTGAATCTCTCATTCCAATCTACGGACCATCTTGCAAACACTGACTTGCCTTCAAAACCTATTAGAAACATTCCTCCAATGTTTTTGTGCAAGCCAGCTAAAAAGGTGCTGTTCCAAGAAACACCTTAACACTGCTACGAGGAAGAGGAGTGGAGGAATGCAGAGCAGGAGAAGCCCCAAGCACAGTCAATGCTCTAGTTGCTGGGAGCAAGCACCAGTGCCTGGGACACTTAAAACGGGACCGCCAAAAACCATGGTAGACTGCTGGTGGGAGCGGGCTGCTCCTCTCTGTGCGACCGACTGGTTTAGAAAAAGACTGGTGTAGCCAACCGGCTCAGGTGCTGAGAAGAGGAAAGCTACATAAAGAAGACTCCACACAGCGGGAATGCCAGAAGCCAGTGCAGGGCTCCTGGACATTCACCGGTAGAAGAAAGCAGCAAGGCACTTACCAGACTCCTGTGCAAAGCAGAGAAGCTGAGCTGAAACCGCAGGAAGTAGTGACGCAGAAAGCCGACCAGCGTGAGGAAGAAATCACCCGAAGACTGATATCAGCAGGCTGCAAGAAAGACTAGGAACGCCACGAAGAGCAGGTGAGTCTAAGCTGGGATGAAGGGAACACTGGGGCGTATTGGCGAGCATGCCCATGGGAGTAATTGAGTTAAACCGAACAGAGAAAGAAAGTTTATTAAGTCTAAAAGAGAGAAAGTGAAAGTACATCTGCTAAAGAAGGGAACCTTTGACGTTTGCCCATATGCACAAAATATAGATATAAGAAACAAGTCAGTATATAATGGACAAAGTGAACTAGCCAATAAGGCTAATGTGAATTTTCAAGAGTGGAAATGCAGACAAAAGCACCCAAATGAAAAGCCCTGGCAGGGAGAGTATACCAGGCAATTACAAGTATATTAATATAAGAAACTCTGGCAGGAAAACACACTAGGCAATTAATAGTGGATGATTGTGTGAATACAAGAGGCCATGCAGAAAGATACCAGGCAGTCCCAAGAAAGATATCAAAGCTAAAGAAATCCTGAAAAGAAATACCTGGACCAGAATTGTGTTAACTAAAAATAAAGAGGTCCTGAAGAGAAATATCAGGACTAGGAAAAGGACTTTGTTAATCCAAAGATAAGAGGTTAGAGAAACCCTGCCAGGAGAGAACACCAGGTATTCTGATAAAACAAAGGCCACTGTGCATGATTTTTGGTATTGATCAAGCGAAAAGACAAGAACTGTTATTTTTAAGAAAACGTGAAGAAGGATCCAAGGGAATTGAGACACCCTCTAGAGTAAGGAGTAATATCCTTGTGAGACTTTTTGTTAGTTATTTATTGTGTTGCCCATTTCAACATTTCTAAAACACTGAAGGCCAAAGATGTTATCCTTTTCACTTAGAAATTCATTTTCTTAGACTGTAAGGGTCAGAATAGTACTTTGGACACAGGTTGGTTTTGTTTTTGACATTCTAACACTGACAGACCTTTAGTTTTGAGTTTAGGTACGAAAAAGGCTCTAGTGCAGGGACAGTGAGGCATTTTCCCAACTCCTTTTATTTATCAATAAGTCTTTGGCCAAAACCATGCCTAACTTGTGTCAGAGTTTTATTCCTGACTCCTCACAGTAGTCGGATGCAAGGAAAATAGTTCAACATAGTACGAATAAGCACAAGTATAGCTTCCCTCAATCTTATCAAGTGAATCCCTAAAATGGTATGGTGCCTTGTGCCCAAAATTCACAAGTTCCAATATATAGCCTATTCAGGTAAGGTATTCAGAAATACTGCATGTTGGCTGTGGTGGTGCTTTGGAAAGTTTTTAAATGTTAAGTATTTACCCAAATTCAGGTAAGTACCCCACTCGATCCTATTCACCATGTAAGA
This sequence comes from Ambystoma mexicanum, assembly GCF_040938575.1. Taxonomy (NCBI): domain Eukaryota; kingdom Metazoa; phylum Chordata; class Amphibia; order Caudata; family Ambystomatidae; genus Ambystoma; species Ambystoma mexicanum. The sequence goes on along the minus strand of NC_090936.1, from coordinate 491,349,767 downwards.
CTTACTAAAGGATCCTTATCCCAGATTCAACAACCAGAGGCTGGGTCAGAAGGAGCTGGGTTCAAGGACTTTACACCCCATGTTACCCTATGGAAGACAGGGGGGGACAGAAACAGGTAGGTTAATTTACCTCCTGACTCTGATTCTTCTAGATACTGCTGAAGGTCTTCCAGAATCTGTCAGAGACATACTCTTCTGTGCTTGGTTCTGGTGAGGAAGGCCCAGGGATTGTGGGTGATGAGGTCACTTTCCGGGTCGGATGTCAGTCGCTTTGCACAACAAACGGTTCCTTTCAGCTTCTAGAAAAAGACTGAAAATGAAGAAAGATGAAGACCTCTGCTGTGCAGACCCCCTCAGTGGACACTTCTACAGTATTGAAGGAGTGTTCCAACGAAGATGACCCTGTGTCATGAAGCAACCCCAGCGCAGATTCCCTTGAAGTGATGCGGCTAGGAGCAGGTGACTTGTAGCATAAGCTGAAGATCTGCAAAGTTTCAAGGTTGTACTCGGAACAGCGACTGCTGCAGTGAGGTAGCCCAGGAGAGAATCCTCAAGCAGCGGTCAAGACTGGTTGTTCCCACCGGTTCCAGGGTTGATGCACCAACAAGGGTCTTCTGAGATCAAGCAGAGGAGCAGAGCTTCAGTGTGCCAAGCACTGGAGTCATTGCTGGTCAATTGCAGGGGTCGTCAGCGGGCTGCTTATCTTCACAGAAGTCTTTGCTCTAACAGTGATATGAAGAACAGTTGCAGGAAGTCCTCCTTTTATCAAAGATTCAGGCTGGAAGCAAGCCCACCAATGGTAAGGACCTTCTCCATTCAAACAGCCAGGTATAGTCGAATCCTAGAGAACCATTGGTTGTCACATCTGACCAGCAACAAACATTTGGGAGCCACAGTTTGTGGACTGGGAGTAGAGGGTACAAGCCCCTCCTTTGGCTCACATATACAAAGCCCTTAGCCTGCGAAATCAGCAGCTTTCCCAGGCAAAGGGATTTCCAAATAAGGCATTTCCTGGCCTGAGAAGGCAGGAAGAAGGCCAAAGAACAATATGACCAAAGAACAAGTGGAAAATCTTGTTGCACGGAAATCATAGCCACCTTTTGTAGCCATTCGAAGTAAATGCAAATGTGTATGAGTAAAATCACATAAAAATGGTAAAAATCGTGCAGCTGCCACCAGCTTGTTTTAGGCACATTGTCAAAGTAACCAAAAAGCCATTATATAAAAGGTTATAAGGATACAAAGCATCCTAACTGCACTTTACTGAAAGTTGATTTGTGCAATTGTAAAAATACAAGAATTCATAGAGAGACACAAGGGTTCATTTAAAGTGTGGGAGTCTGGAAATAAAGTGCTGGTAATTCCGTTTACCAGCACCTTTTCCGTACCGCACTAATGTTTCAGCTGAAAATGTCAAATAAAAAAAAAACTGAATGCGCATTTAATGCTCATTTAGCATATCCAATTCCCCCATAATGTCAAACAAAGGGTTGCAGGGGTGTCCCCGCTTCCGGACATTGAAAGCGAGGGACAATAAAGTAAAACAAAAAAAGAAGAAAGGACCCTGCTGCACCAGCCCTGATCCATGTTTGTGACACTGCAAGGCTAAAGGGGAGTCAGCGGCACACAAAGAAATGCGCTGCTGAAAAGGTAAGTAGGGGGGAGTGGTAAGGGGATGCAGGAGAAAGTGATCTACGTGGTCACGGCACGATTTTCGAATTCAACATTTTCGGATTTGGAATTTCACGCTGCAGCGTAATCACGTGGATCACTGCACTACTACGAGACATATTGTCGGTAACACAGATGCCGGGAACACCGAACACTGGGCTACCATTGCCGCAGGATCACAGCCACGGAACAGGCCTGAACCGGCTGTGGATTCGGGCCCCCACTTGTGCAACCCAGTGGGAGGCTGGCTGGCGAGGTTTGTCAGCTCATGAAGACCATCACCAACGACAGATGGGTGCTGGATGCTCTTGGACAGGGGTAGACCTTGGTGTTCCAACGCAGGTGTCTTCGTATTCCCCCTGCGGCTTGACAGGAACAACACGTGGCACAACTGCTGCAGGAGGTCCATGGCATGTTAAAAAAGGGGGCTGTAGAGCTTGTCCCCCTGCACCCAGGGCTCCGGAGTGTACTCAAGATACTTTCTTATCCGAAAGAAGACGAGAGAGGAGGCTGATCCTGGACCTGAGCCGCCTCAACTAGTACTTGAAGTCACAGAAGTTCAGGATGGTCACATTGCAGCACATGGTCGCCAGTGGAGGAAGGCGACTTCCTGCCATCGCTGGATCTGGAAGACTCATACTTCCACGTCCCCATCCACTGGAAGCACCCCAATTTCATGTGGTTCATGGTCCAGGGACGAGACTTATCAGTTCAAGGTGCTCCCCTTTGGCCTGAAATCGGCCGTACGGGTCTTTACAACGTGCTTGGCTCTGGTGGCGGCGCATCTTCAACTCAAGGGCATCCACGTCTACCCTTACCTGGACGATTGGCGCGTATGATCCCGCTACCACACACTGGCGAGCCAACACAGTACAAGGACTGTGCGTCTACTGATGGATCTGGGATATTCCATAAATTATCCAAAGTCCTGCTTGGAGCCAATCGCAGAACGCCCTGTTTCTGGTGCCCTGACTCAACATATTAACTTGTCTGGTCTCTTCCTCGGAAGAGAGGGTGATAGCCATCTTGGGGAAGGTACAGTGCCTGTCGTCTGTGTGGTCGGCTACACTGAGAGCCATCAAGTTGCTGCTGGGCATGATGTCCTCCCGCATCAACCTCGTCTGCCTTTGCAGACTCCAGATGAAGTCACTCAAGGAGTTTCTGGATGCAAGACAAGACTTAGCATCCTGGACGGACAAGATCGCCCTGAACGAGGAGTTCTGACAGGCGATACAGTGGTGGGGCGTGCGCCCTCACCTCATGCAAGGGACTCTATTTCAAGTCTCTCCGTACCAGAAGACGGTCACCACGGATGCTTCTCTGGAAGGTTGGGGAGCCCACACCAACGTCCTGGAGCTTAGGGCAGTCTTCTGGTCCACTCAAGTCCTTCTTGACGTCACTGAAAGGCAATGTGGTGAGGATCTTCACAGACAACCCCACCATGTTCTGCATCCGGAAGCAGGGTGGGGACACGCTCTCTGGCTCTCCTAAGGAGGCCCAGGATCTGTGGCACTGGGCCATCTGTAAGGACATGTTTCTTGTCCCTTTTCACCTGACGGGCACCAAGAACACCATCGTAGACTCGCTCAGCAGAGAGCTATGTTCTATCCACAAGTGGGAGCTTCTATTGCATGAATGTGGTCCACCCCCGGATCGACCTCTTCACGATGGCGACAAACTCCTAGTGTCACAGGTTCACCAGCAGGATCCTGCAGCTGAGGAGCATGGGGGATGCTTTCTCATTCTTGTGGGAGGAACTTTTCCTACACCCTTTTCCTCTGTTTCCACTCCTGCTTTGAGTGATCAATACACTGACACTGTGTCACTGCAGGATGACACTCGTCGCTCCGGCGTGGCTGTGACAAAATCTAGTATCCAGACCTGCTCCGTCTGTCGGTGGCCCCATCCACCAGGCTGCCTCTGCTTACCGATCTTCTCACCAGAGGAGGAGGGGCAATACTGCACCACGACCTGGCGTCTGGGAAACTCAGGGCCCGGTTCCTGCAGCCCTAGAATGTGCACACTATTCTTTGCCATCGGAATGTAAGGACATCCTGGCCAAGGCCAGAGCCTCTTCAACGTTAACGTGCTACGTCCATAAGTGGAAGTGCTTCTTCGTGTGATGCTGGGCTCAGAAGATTACTCCTCTGCGTGTCACAGCCCTGCTGCTCTCACCATACCTGCTTTACTTGGCCAAGGCTGGACTGGCTCACGCTTCTATTAAGGTACACCTGGATGCCATATCCTGTTACACCCGTACGCTGGGTAAACATTGTCTGTGGTCTCAGACTCGTCCAAGAATTCCTCAAGGGCCTCTTCAGGACTTTTCCATCTTTGAAGGCTTCAGCCCCAGCTTGGGAACTCAATGTGGTCTTCACAAAGCTCATGGAGGGCCCCCGTTGAACCGATGCATCAAGCCCCTCTGAAGTTCCTCTCGTGGAAGACAGCATTTCTCTTGGCAATCACTTCGGCCTGACTGGTTGGGGAGTTCCAGGCACTGTCTTGCAGACTGCCGTACTTATCCTTCCACGCTACAAGGGTGGTACTGCGTACACACCCCACTTTTATGCCGAAGGTGTCATCGGAGTACCGCCTCAACAAGCCCTTGGTGTTGCCTGTCTTCTTCCCAAATCCGTCATCGCCAGCAGAGAGGGTGTTGCATTTGCTGGATGTTGCTTGTGGCTTGAAGATTTATGTGCACGCACAAAGTTTTCGGAAGACTTCGCAGTTGTTAATCAATTGTGGGCCTGTGAATCACAGAAAGGTCATGTCGAAGGCTTCCATCTCCCGTGGCTTGCCGGCTGCATCATGCACTGTCATTGTCTGACTAACAGACCTCTTCCAGGCCAGCTGACCAGTGCCATCACAGCAACAGCAGCATTTCTCGCTGGTGTGCCCCTGCTTGACATCTGCAGGGCTGCTTCGTGGCGGTCCATGCACACCTTCATGAGGTTCTACCTCGTCGACAGGGATTCCAGGGAGGAGTCCCAGGTCGGCCAAGTGGTGCTACACAACCTGTTTACTTGAAGTGAATCTGTTCCAGGGGTGAAGGTTACTTCTGTTGAGCCTTTGCACCTCTCGTGGTTGTGTATTTGTACTGCTGTGTAATCTTTATTTATGAGCATGTGAATCCATGCCAGACCCCATGCTGGAGGTTTGTTACTTACCTGTAACCCTTGTTCCCCAGCATGGGTCTGGCATGAATTCGCATGCAAACCCTCCCTCCTTCGCCTCTGAGGCTCTTCTTGGTTCTTTCTGCCACTTTACGTACTTACCAAATCTGAAGATAGCCACTAGGAGTGGAGCTTAGGGAGAGGACTGTCATTGGATGGGGGCAGTATGACCCATAGGACACTGAATACTCTTTTCAAGCTAAAGCAAAACTGTTTTTTCTTTTACCGAGGATTCCCAGCCTGACCACAGGGAATATTCATGAACATGTGAATCTGTGCCAGACCCATGCTGGAGAACAAGAGTTACAGATAAGTAACTTAAACCTTCTCGTGGGCTGACAAGATTCTGCACTCTGTGGCAAAGATCATCCAATCACTTATGACAATCTTTAGGTGTTCGGGGGACAGGGCCCACAGCCAACACTTTCTATGGCATCTTCTCCCATATTGCCGACTTTCTCCGCTGGCTTATTTGCCTGTGGCAAAAAGTTCTTCGGCATTTACCACATTTGCGTGTGTTAGGACAGTTAATTCTGTCTCTGAAAAGCTCAGCTTCCTCTGACAGACCTCTGGGGCACGTGCTTTGGATGCTCCTAACATGATGCCAGTGTTTCAGTGAGTGGATTACTACATGAAGTGGGCTATTTTATATGGCCAGTATTTTTCAAAATGGGTAGTGGGGAGCTTACAGTTCCTGCGAGGATGCGGTTTCTGGTCCCAGTGTTTCCATTGCTGGTATTACTGTCATTGGTTGCACGGTTAACGGTGTTTGTATTGTTTGCAAAGCGGATTTGGTGTTAACGGCAGATTTTTTTACAGAAACCCCAGCAAAAGTAAGAAATGCTGGTACTTCCTTCATGCCAGTTGCACTGGTTCCAGCAAGGTGGTTTGCACGCTCCGGCAGGGTTAGAATGTGCCAGTGATTCCGTTGTTGCGGTTGCCGGAAACAGTACTACCGAAATGATGGTATCACCAACACTTTTACACTGACCTCATAATGAGGCCCATAGTCTTAGTACTGACAGTCTTAGGGGCTAGTGAGTTAGCCCATAAGAATGAGCAAAACTGGCAAGGGAAGTAAAGCAGAAGTCTTTACGGACCTCCAAAAAGTGCGAACATGGTTCAAAATTTGCAAAATGAAATGGGGTCCCATAGAAATCTATGGTGGGAAAGGTGCAAAAAGACAATCTTTCCTAAACTCCTGATTCCCTCAGATTGAAGCAGGAGGCGGTGGTACCCTGAACCTTCTGGTCATGGGCAAGTGCCCTCTGTTGTGTCTTCCTCAGAGAGTGGACTTGCTCTCACAAACGTGAGACTTGATTCTCCATCTGAGCATCAGCACCCTCAATCTTAAATACTGGCTTCTGAGGGGTTGAGATATAGAGACTGCGACCTTCTAGAAAACGTCATGGAGTTGTTGCTTTCGACCAGACGGCAGGTGACCAAAGGTCTATACCATTGGAAAATAATATACAGCTGGTGTAGAGCCAAGGAAATGGATCCTTACCTGAGCAATACACTTGTGGTTATGTCCTTTCTATTACACCTTCCCCAACAGGGACTACAGGTGACCACTGTAAAGGGATACTTGGCTGCACTTTTAATTTTTAAGTGAACTCCTGAACAAGGATCATATTTTACTATGTTAAATTTGAAACCATTCCATAAAGGTCTTAAAAATACTTTCCCCCTGTTCCTTTCATTGCGCTGGCCTCGGATCTAAATCTCGTCTTGACTTGCCTGATAGGAATTCCTTTTGTTTGCATTCTTGCCTTCTCAGGCACTGCAAAACTCATTTCGGGTGTTTCGTCTAAATTCAAGTTGATGCTCAGTTTCCTCCAACTTCCTTCCTAAACTGGTTTTAGTTTCATCTGTCCTAAAAAATTACCTGCCATTGTTTTACTTTCCTCCTCTTACTCTCCTCATCCATTCAAAGAGGAAGAAAGGTTATACAGACTAGAACCAAAAAGGGATGTTAAGCTTTTACATCTCAGTACAATAGAATTTGGAATGGAGGACCAGCTTTTCGTTAGATACACTGGTCCTAGCTTAACCAAAGTGGTGACAAAACAGATACGATTGCGATGGATATTATTTTGTGCATCTAAATGGTACTCCATTGCAGGGAAGGAGATACCTGAGAGGTTTGGAGCACACTCATCTAGAGATATGGCCACTACTTCGGCACTTCAAAGAGTAGTGGAAATCTGCCAGCCCGAAAGATGGTCCTCGAGACTTAATTTTCACAAGGCATTACTGCATACATATTCTTTTGGGTGAGAACGCCCATTTTGGCAGGGAGGTTTTACAAGCCTTCTTGTGTTGACCTTCACCTTGGGGTTCATTCTTTCCTCCTTCTACATGACCATACTGCTAGGTGTGTATCATAAAATGAGGAATCTGTGGGAGGGGACAATCCATTAGTTACTCATTTCAAATTATTTACCTTGAAAATGTTCTTTCTGATTGTTCCTCCCACAGATTCTTTATCACCCTCCCTTCCTGCCCCTCTGATAAAGAGCTCACTCTATCAAAATATTTTTATGTTAACAAATTCCCTAATGCGGCTAAGCATGGGGAAAAATGGCAGAACTGATGGGGCGTAGTACAAGCTACTAGTGCTGATATCACATTCGGCCTTGGGAAAGGAGCGAGACGATGGTCCTAGATGCCAGTGTTGCACAAAGCTGTCAAACGCTTCAGAGGTCTGCTAAAGCAGGAAGAATACATCCAAGATAAGGAATCTGTTGGAGGAACACCCACCAGGGTTAAGTAATTTGTTCTTCTCCAAGTACTACACATTCCTCTCTGGTTTTTGATCCTTCTTTCTCCACCCCTGATCTTACCCATCCAGTCTCATTGAAGGCCGACTTTATTTATTTGCATTTTTAAAGTGCTTAGACAGCCCAGGGGCATCTAGGCGCTGTTGCAGGAATATGTCTTAGTTGTGTATTTATAACACGCCTAATACCCGGAGGTTTCTAAGCGCAGACCCGGGGATCGAACCTATGTTGCTTTGTGTCGTCTTGTTGCCAAAGCAAACACGTTGTCGCTGAGCTATCCTCCCGAGATTTTCTGTCTTTTTATAACCCTCCCCTTCCACCGTAGAGGTTCTCTCTGCTCCCTCTCCCAATCTGTAGCTAAACCAATCCCAACTCCTTCCATCATGGACATTCTCCAGCATCCCCTCCGTCTCATTTTCCCTCCTGTCAAGAAGTCTGTCTTTGATTGCTTTCTATTAGATTCCTGGATCAAGCAAGCTGCTATAAAAATTGATTTTCGGGAGTTTTCGCTTGTGTCTCGTATTGCTGTATGTTTCCCTGCTGGATCGAGTTCCACTGCTGCTCTGCTATTCCCCTGTAGATATTCCAGGCACCCTCTGATGAATGTTGTTTCTCATTCAGATCCTGAATGGGAAAGTTTAGTCAATTTCCGTTTGATGAAACAGCTCATTGTCCATTCAACCTATGTTCATTATGGTACTTTTAGTCAGTTGTTTTGTATTTTGAGCTGCTTTCTGGGATCCAGGATCTATCAGAGATTTCTGAGGTCTGGTTCATGCTGGTTGTTGTGGTCTGTCGGCCTTGTGTTGGTACTTCAGGCTGCTCTGAACTCAATGCCTTTGGGAAATGACCTGAAAGATTAAAGAGCGATGCCAGGGACAGGGGCACCATTACACATACACTACTCCACACATGCCGCAGACAGCAGTCTCCCTCACACCCTCTCTGGGGTCCTTGGCCTCCCTTGACATGATCATGGGTCATGTCAAGGTAGACCCATGACTCTGCCACATGTAACAATTATTCCGTACGTAAGCTTTGTCTTCAGCTACTAGTATAACATTTCTTTGTGTGTTTTTTTTTATTCTTCCACTTTGAGAACTTATTTATACATGGAGGTTATTTTATAAATGGGGTTTGTTCTGCATGACCCCTTAGATAACAAGTTTGCATTCAATGTTTACTAGTTACACACATATATTCCGACAATTTATGTAGCATTAGTATTTTACATTTCCGCTGCACTAAGTGTGTGGAATTGAAAGCAAATTAACAGCTACACTATATTAAATTTTAATAGATTTAAATAGGTCTAACGTGGTTTGGAGGCTGAGTTTTCTAAATGTTGACTGCCGCTTCAACCGAGTGGGGGATCTTTTCTCTTTGTGGTTGGTAACAGAAATAGGGAGGGTTTTTTTTTTTTTTTTGTGTGTGCCTCTTCACTAACTATAATTGCATTTCCATCTTTTTAAACGTTGTACAGGTGATTGAATAGGCGGTTGGATTATATTGTAAGCATTTGAAAGGACGTGTTCTACAATATTGAGTTGCCTTTGTGTGCTGTTTTGTGCTGTTTTTGTTCTTCAACTGTTTTGTCTCATTTGCATTTCTCCAAAGTTAGCTCTCATTTAATTTTCGTTCTCACTGTTTATTGCAGGGTATATTTATTAATTTGTTTGGTCTCTATAGCCAAATTGTTGCTGTGTTGTGTACATGAAGGGGTCTTTCTGTGTGTGTTGAGAGCTACCGATGTTTTTGTGTGTTTTGCAGGATATTTTTCATTTCGTATTTGTTCCTTGTATCCTACTGTGTATGGACAGTAGCTCCAATGCTGTTCTTTTTTCCTAATTTATTTCATTTTGCAATACATTTTTCATTTCGTTTTATTCCTCTGACCCCGTTAGGCATGACTGTGATGCTGGAAATGCATTGGAGGGATAGGGCCTCCATGTCCTTGTCCTGTAGTCCTTTTTCATTTGTGTTCTGTATTGTTTTCTGCCCAGGAGTCCATTTGGGACTCCTGGCAGTGCAGCACTTCATATTTTTGGTTTGGTGTACAGACCCATGGGATACCCTTATGGCACCCATGGGTAGGGGTGCAACCCTGTGCCCCTAGTGTATGTTTTTGGGCACCTGTGTGTGGCCCACAGAGCAGGGTATGTGCTGGTGGCAGCTCTGTGCTGAATTTGACAGGTGCTCAGAGTATCCTCCATTTTGGGATACCCAGGCCCTGCCATTGGAATTAGTTGATTCCTGATGGGAAACAAGATGGCCCCTGTGGCCTCTTGCTTTCTATTGCTTCTTACCTTGTTTTCCCAAAGACCTGGGAAGCCCTGACTCTGTCCCTTCCCCCTGTCTGGCTGTTGGTTGGAAGTTCCATATATGGTGGTGGTGTGAAGTCCAAGCCAGACTGGCTGGCGCCTTCTCAGTGACTGTATGTTGTGGGTACACCCTGTGGGTGGGACCGGGATGAATGGAGTGTGTGACCAATATACATTTCTTGTTGTGGATGTCTAGTTTCTAGTATGAAATACAATGACTGAGACAGCCCTGCCTGAAACTGGTATGAATCCAGTGTGTAGTGTTGAATGGCTGGGTACCTGTCAAATACACATTCCTTGTTGTGAGTGTCTGAGAGGGAGGAGAATGGCCTGAATGCACTGTATGCCTGATTGGCTGACTGACTGCTGACTGCCCTTCTGAGTGATTGGTTGCCCGAGTGTGACCCAGCAGAATGAATGGGAGATCAACTAGTATATCTGGGGACCTCTCAGTGCTAGAATTCGTTCAGAAGCTGAAGTTGAAACTGACACTTGATCTCGATAGCAGAGCCTGAAGAAGGTTATCTGCTGTCTCCCTTCGCCGAAATCGAAAGCCGTCGAGACTGATCCAATAGAGGACCTGGTTAGGCGCCCTCTTCCTGTGCTCCGAGGGACCATCGAGCACTGCTAACCTTCACCGAAGCTCCCTGGAAGTCAGACCCTCGACAGGCTGCCGACCGGAGACGGAGACCACTGAGGCGAATGAAGATAAGCACTGGACATTCCGTCCACCGCCGTCGACCAGGGTTCACAGGTTTGCTATAACCGCTGGAGGCCCGTCAAAGCCGTGTTGCCCAGAAGAGGGGCCGCTTGACGCCGTGCCATCCACGACCGGAGCTGAGCGCCCCATTGATTAAGACTTTCCATTCAAGGACGCGCTCGTCCTCACCGCCGCCCACCTTATCCCGCCGGAGAAGGCCAGGCCATCGATGTGCCGAGGAGCATCCGCCGGTGGGTTTCCCGCCACCCAAAGATCGTACTGCTGGGCCACAGTTCTTCACAAATTCTTTGCGGTCCTGAACTATCGACATCGAGGTGCCCCGCACACCTCTTCCTTGCAGGACGTCTTTGCTCTGTCGTCGAGCACTGCTGGAACTGAAGCTGCCGCCTTGACGCCGAGTTCACTTTCCTCGAGGGATCTCGATGATCTGTGGCTCCTGCTTTAAAGGGAGCCACTCAAGAAGGATCCGTCGACGACTCGTCGTCAAACTCTGCTATTCCAGGTACATTGAGGTGTTAGAAACATTATACAAGGAAACAAGACTTATTGAACAATATATGAACTGGGCTTGTAGTGTGTCTTTATTTTACAGGTTGCCCAGGTGGGGGGAATCTCCACACAGAACTGTCTAGTGGTAGGGGCCAGTATTCTGCCAATTGTTCTGACCAACTGCTTTTCCTACTATATCTACTGTTGGTTACCTTTATTAAGTGATTTGTGTGAGATTCAACCAGAGTACAGTTGATGCACTTCAATGAAATCTGATAATAATTGTGGTACCACTTAGAACTGTGTATATTTGCCATTGTAGATTAACAAAGCACAAAGTGAGTTATTGTGTATATAACCTTGAACATTAATTATATAAAGATTGTGTTTTAACTAATACAGTGTGTGGACATTCCTTGGTGGGTGCTTGGGGACTACACTGTACTTAAGAACCAGCCTGCATCACCTCCTGAGAAGCTAGGCCTTGATTGCTCGACTACGTTTACCAGTAATAGAGAATCTTGGCTGGGGTCCTCTGTGCCTCTCCTCCGCCATATAGAGAACAGAAGTACAGACACCCCCCTCCAGTCTTTACAATGACTAAATTGTTATTTGTTTGTATTCAGGGCTGCAGAAGTTTGAGTGTTTTTTGGGAATATGTTTGGGTATTTTTCATTTAATTTGTTCCACCGCACATGTTTAAAAATATCACTAGATTTCTTTGGCTTTAAAAAGTGAAGTATGGTTGATGGAATTTCATAAATGTTTGCAATGTGCACTACTCCAGCCCAAGCCTGGATGTGTGCCAAAAATTGATGCTGACAATTTTGAGACATTATGGGCTTAATAGTGCACTTTCAAGCCTCTGAGGAGAGTCCCAGGAACACTACAGTTTTTTTTCAGCAATGTTTTAAGACATAAATGTGTTGATAAAACTTAACCAAATTTTGCATAAGTGATTATGTCGGAAAGGGCCGTGGCTTGCAGCCATGGAGTAGGTCTCCTTCCACGACTGCTACTGCCTGATCCTCCAAGATCTGTGTAAACAGCAAGCTTCCACAGCAAGAATACAGCTGACAGTTTGCGGGAACGTGGGAGAACTAGACTGGGCTGCCCTACTGGATGGAGGCGAGCATAGCCAGCAACAGCGCTGAGAATCTGAGCATGAAAGAGGGACCGCTGCATGCTCCGGTAATTCAGGTGGTGGCCGCGAGGTGAAGGAGGTGGTGGAAGAGTGTTGGAGGCTTGGAGGTCGAGAGGAGCCAGAAGCATCCCAGCGGACCAACAGCGAGGCAGCTGATGACTCGATTGCAGTGGTGGACCGTAGAGGAGCACACATCGGAGAGGACGGACGCCGGGGAGCCAGCACACCCAAACCGAAGTAGTCACTGGAGGAGGGGTGTTATTGGACTCCCTCCAGCATTTCGAGCGCAGCAACAAACTCGAGGCAAGTGCGGAGCTAAGCCTCCTAGTCGCCCAGCACCCTGTGTGTGGAGTACAAGTAGCAAAGCCATGCACCGGCTGACCTGGAAGACGCAGTGGTGAGGACACGCTGAAAGGGATAGCTCTCGGGGCTGACAATGGAGACGTGGTGTTCCACATCTCTCAAATAAGCAATCTGCATAGCTGGCCTGACTGAGGGAACCTGGGGCGAGTGGTTAATTGGAGGAGTAGCCCTTTCTACCCCTGGGCAACAAGAGGTTGAGTCATTACCATGACAATAGATTTGCGGCCAGCCAGTATTCAAGGCGTGATGCCAGAGGAAAGTTCCCAGCATAAAGCTGTGGGGAGTGGGGGGGGGGAATATGACAGCGAGCAGCCGGACACCACTGGGGCGCACGAGGCAGCACTTGCATCTGGAGGGCTATTCCGACTTTAACTCCTTGTTACACACTCAATGAGCCCAGGTTAGTGATTAGCCACGGCTAACCCATATCCAATTACGTCATATGTCCTCATGTGGGGGCAGGGAACAATTGCAGCCAATTACCAGTGAATTAAGCAGGCCAAATGCCTCCCAAATTGTCTAAAACAAAACCAACCCACTCTCGATAGCTTTGCCAAGTCTAAGCAACAGGTTCCCAGGTGTGACATGGAGCTAGCCCAGGAGTGGGTGCGAAACCATGGAGCTGCATAACCAAGTGATGCTGGCAATGGCAGACTTGAAGGCCTCACTGGAAATGCAGATTGGAGTAGTGCGAATAGATGTTAGGTTGCTGCGCCAGGATGTATGAAACCTGGCTGAACATACTGCTACTCTGGTGACTCAAACGAAGGAGAATACAGGAGGGCTCCGCGAGATGCATGCGGAGGTCCATGTCTTGCAGCAGACGGTCAGCATACTGGAAAACAGAGTGGAAGAAGCGGAAGGAAGGGCCAGGAGGAATAATATTTGCATAGTTGGCCTGCTGGAGGGGGAAGAGGTCATGGTCCCCTACCTCATAGATTGAGAACATGCTACTTCAGGAAATTGGGCCTGGAAACCTCACACAGGGCTTCTCAATTGAGAGGGCACACAGAGCATTGATCAGACGCCCCCCGCCTCAAGGTGCGCACCCGAGACCGATCATAGCTAAGGTCCTGAACTATAAGACAGGGAGAAAATACTGACCTTCTCCAGGCAAGGTGGCAAACTGAAAAGAGCTTCGGCAGATCTGGCGGTCTGCCCTGATTACACTTTCCAAGTGCAAAAGTACTGGGCACAATTTACAGCAGCCAAATCTAGGCTTCGGGCCGCTTGACTGAAATATATGTTGATCCACCTTGCACGCCTCAAAATGATAAATAAAAGCAAGACTTTGTTCTTTGACCTCCCTGAGGAAGCGCAGGCATGGATGGACAGGTAGAAGATATATCCTGGCTGAGACGACGGCGAAGGAAGGCATAAAGAAGGCTCTACACAACTGATGGCCAGGAACATCTAGGGAACTCCAGACGGTAGTAGTAGCAAGACGCAGGGCTTCGGCGGATCTGCAGTTGGGCATATACCTCATGTTAAACATTTTGTTAGGAGAATAGTTTGCCCGGTAACAGGTCTTGGATGCTTGCTTACTGTTTTCTCATTTGTACAAGGCGGGGCTCTCCATTCATCAGCATTTTTACCATGAACATGGAGACCGTACCTGTGGCTGCTGCCATCACACCCTGCAAGTCACTTGTTTTTGTGCTCAGCCGCTGTGCACTAGCCTCAGGTAAGTCTGCTTGGGGCAAATGCGAGAATCGGACATGCCTGAGCAAGGACAAACCTGCTGGGCAGTTGTTCATAGTTGGGGATGGGCTTGCCTACACGTATGTTGAAGTGGTTTCGTAGCATTACTTTTTTACGGGATTATCTCACGGGGAGAAAGCAGCCCCAGGCACACTCTGGGCGGACCGGTCCATTTGAAGGGGATAAAAGCTAATGGCATGAACGCTAAATGTCCGTACTTGGAATGTGAGGGGCCTGAACGCATACATGAAAAGAAATGGGGTTTATTCGTACCTCAAGAGATGCAAAGTGGACATGGCATGTTGCAGGAAACACACTTTACAGCTGAAAAATTGGCATTGCTGGCAAATAAATGGAGTGGGCGGGTGTTTGGTTCCACCTACTCTGTGTATGATAGGGGAGTCCTGATATGGATAGCACCCTCAGTACCCTTTAAGGTCACCCACGTTAAAACAGACAATGAGGGCCGAATGGTGTTGTTGGTACAGGGCCTCCTCGAACAGGCAGACACGTGTTTGGTTAAGACATATGCCCCTAACTATGGGGCAGCTATGTTCTTTCAATCCCTGTACCCCGGTTGGGCCCTTACAAGGATAGTAACATGATATTGGGAGGTTACTTTAACTGTATGCTAAACCTGCTACGGGACACATAAGACACCAAATGCACTAAACCAGTTACACCGGCCAAGGTACTACAGAAGCTCCTAGACTCCTTCGCCATGGAGGATGCCTGGAGGGCTCTCCACCTAGACACTAGACACTGCTCAAAATACTCGGCACCACATGCAGTGCATACGAGAATAGATTATTTCTATGAAGGGCGTGAACTAGCGCACCTCATTACGCACGCCCAGTACCAAGGTAGAGTCTAATCAGAAAGTAAATCCTGTTGAGGAACCTTTCTCCAAAGGACACTTATCAAAATGGACCTCAGCGCCCTTAGATCTATTGCAGAGATATTTCGTGTCGCATGAGTTGCGCAACAGCAGAGAAAATGTGGTTCCTCCACTCCGCTTTATAAATCAAAGAAGAAAAACGTTGTTGCACTCTTTCATGCGCCACTTAAACAAAGAAAACTCCACTCAATTGGAATATAGAGATTCATTTCTGTATTGGTGCGGGTAAGTGCCCTTTGTGATGACACGTGTTTCAACGGACCACGCTGTCTTTTTCAAATCAGGGCTAATTAATAAAAAAATTATACAATACAAATAAAAATAAAAAAAGTCCAAAAAAAACCCATTCAATGTGTCAAGTGTAGCACAGACGGAGAGGGTGGGAAATGGGAATGATTAATTGGGATGAACAGTGTGTAAGCATCAAAACAGAAATTGATTCATTGTGTAATGCCATTCAATAAACAAATTGGAGACGAAAACGGGATAGGAATGGAAAAGGGTTTGGTTGGAGAGCAAAAAAACAAATAAAATGCCATGACTTCATTTGTCTCTGAAAACATGAATATGCAAATAGAATATAAAATTGTTTTTGAAATAAATGAATCTTACCCAATATTATAAGTTGCTTAATTTGGAACGTTGCTTTTCAGCTTAACAAAAAGATTCACGGGATCAATCCCAGCCTGCCAAACAATATTCGGGTTATTAGATTCTGCATTGGCACATCTGTTAGCTTATGGCGGTCTAGTTAGTGTTTTAAGAGGTATGATTACATTCATAGAGAGTGTAATTGATTAAATAAATCATGTTTATCTTTTAATATGATCAAGTATCTCCGTTCAATTATGCCCTTACAAGGATAGTAACATGATATTGGGAGGTGACTTTAACTGTATGCTAAACGTGCTACAGGACAGATCAGACACCAAATGCACTAAACCAGTTACGCCGGCCAAGGCACTAGAGAAGCTCCTAGACTCCTTTGCCATGGAGGATGCCTGGAGGGCTCTCCACCTAGACACTGCTCACAATACTCGGCACCACATGCAGTGCATGCAAGAATAGATTATTTCTTCGTAGGGCGGGAACTAGCGCAGCTCATTAAACACGCCCAGTACCAATGTAGAGTCTAATCAGATCACGCACCACTCAGCCTACAGTGGCAATATGTGCCCCCCCCAAAGTACTGGTACCTACATGGCAGCTTTAAGGCGAGTCGCTGAAAGACCCTCCATTTCGAGATTGCATTAAAGACAGCATCACCGAGAATGTTTTACGTAACACAGGCAGTGTACCTAGCGCAGGAACCTTCTGGGAAGCGCTGAAGGTGGTGGTGGTCGGAGGAGCAGCCATTGCAGGGTCAAGAAGTGTTCGAGCAAACATCAATAGGGAGTTGCCCACGGCAGAGGAAATGGTGCGAAAACTGGAGCAGTCTTGGGGGCAATTTACCGGGTACAGAAGCAGAGATTATGGAACTAAAACAAATGTATGGAATGCTGGGCAAACATAGCTTCGTTAAATATACTGAGAGGCAACACTTGGAAAGGTATAAGCCTGGCCAATTGTTGGCATGGCTATATAAAAATGAGGAGAAACTGGGCACCATACACTCAAAATATATATATATATTTCTGAGGCTTGTGGAATCTGCTTAGATCACATGCTGTGCATAGGCCGACATCTAGTGGAAGCTGCGGAGTATTACAGTTTGTTTTTCGAAAGTCGAAAATGGGCGTCGACACAGGGCGTGCCAGTAATACTATCCCTAGTGTGACGTCCACTGTACCCATGATCCCTCACGCGTCTAGGATCCCCAGATTGTTTTTTTCCGCCATTCTGGTCGGAAGCACTTCATCGGAGTTCCCTGGCTTTGCCATATTTTCACTAAAAATAATTCTAATTTGCCCCGTTTTGTCAACCTTCGTCGATCAACATCTCGACGCCGAACCGGGGAGGAGATCAACGTCGAATACCGACGGATTGGGCCTTGAGGCTTCTGCCTCGGCTCGGGCCTGGGCCGCTGGCCTCGGCCCCACAAGTAGGGAGAGTGGGGGGTGGTACACTTCCACACTCGGCTATATAGATATATATATATATATAGACACCTTATTACCTACACACACTTGCCCGCTGCCCACAGGCGCGTATCGAGGGTACGCCCTTTCAGTTTTGCCCCAAGTGTAATAAAAAATACCCTTGGGTAGATAAGCACGCTACGTGCAATCTTTGCCTACCCAGAGACCACCCCGAGGCGGGTTGCAGGGCCTGTAGTAGGTTTAAGCCCAAAACTCTCAAGGACCGCTCCACCAAGCGTTGGGCCCACCACGCCAAGCTAGCAGCTATGGAGGCGGAGGGTACCTTCAGCGACGGCAGCGACGCCAAACTTTCGGACGGCGAGGGCACCAAGGCGTCGAAAGACAGCCGAACGCACGTCCCCGGCCTCGGAAGGTCGTCCGTCCCGGCGACTATGGGGAAGTCCCCCGGCGACAAAAGCGTTACACATACACACGCTAAACACAAAAAATCCACCCGAGATTCGACGTCGTCGAAACCTCGGAAAGAGGCACAGAAGGAGCGGTCCGAAAGGACGTCCTCTGGGCGGTCCCGGTCGAGGTCGCCGCACGACGTCAGGCAAGCCTCCACACTTGCACATAGTGCCTCGACCATTAACATCACGGAAGATCAATCGTCCGGAGACGAACACGACTTCCATCCCCAGCCTGCACCCCAAGAAAAGGGTACATCACTTGGGAGTAAAGAGGGCCCAGTTTCGAAGGCTACTTCGAAAGACAGGGATTCCACCTCCGATCCTCGACGCCAGGCGTCGAAAGATAAGGGAAAGGGTAAACACACTTCCACCCACGGGGAAGGGGGTAAACAGCAAAGGAAACAACCCACAACAAAAGAACTGACTTCCCCGTCCAAGTCTTCTCAGGGCCAGTCCATAGAAAGTCCCAGCAAGGTCACCCCAAGCTCCAAACTCTGGTCATGCGAGGACATTGACAGAGTAATGTCAAGGATGTCTTCCTTGGCGAATTTCTTCGAAAGACACCCTGAACAACTCCTAGCTTTAAACCCTCAGGAAGATTCTCCCTCAGGGTCAAGGGACCCTATCCCTCCAAATAAAAGACCCCGGGTCGAGACACCATTAAGGCCTTTAGACCCCATCGAGGTCCAGCCCTATTCTTACCTCTTCCCTACAGACCAAGGAAACTCTTCCCTTATAGAGGGTCAGGAAATTGACATGCCAGAAGATCTCGCAGGATCAGATTATTACGGGGAAGACGAAGACGAGGATGAGCCAGAAAATAGCCCAGATATTTTCCGAATGGACTCACCAGTCGAAAGGGAAGCCCCAGTGTCTGATTCCCCAATAGATAATCAGCCCCTCCTGAATGAACTGCTCTTTCGGGCAGCTAACCACTTCCACATAGACACACAAGGTGTCCAGGAAGAAAGGGACTTTGCGGAAGAACTAATAGGGGAAAGGAAGCCAGTAGCCCAGACCATTCCCATCCTGAAATCTATTCAACGCAGAATAGCACCATCCCTTGTCAACCCAAACCTGACAAGACCTGTGAACCCGAGGGTGGAGAAGCTGTTTAAAGCAGCCCAGTCGGACCCCCTATATATTAGAGGTCAACTTAAGCCAGACTCTCTAGTAGTAACCAACACCCGCAAAAGAGCTGGTACACCATTATCTTCCTCTGAGGCTCCCCCCGACAAAGAAAGTAAAAAACTTCATGGTTTTGGCAGAAAAGTAGCTTCCACGGCAGCCTACCAAGCCAGAATCGCGAATTCCACCACACTGTTGGCTAGCTACAACTGTCATCAGTGGGAAGAAGTGGCAGCACTAATAGATTCTGCTCCCGAACCCCTTAAGAGCCAGCTAGCTCGCATTTGTGCAGAAGGAAGAAACGTCTCAGGCTGCACTTTAAAAGCAACTCTGGACGCCGCAGACAATGCGGGTAGACTTATAGCAGAGGGGACTGTCATCAAAAGACATGCTTGGTTGAGGCAGTCGGGATTCAAAGCAGAAACACAAGCTGCACTCTTAGACAAACCAGTGGAAAGTGATCTCCTGTTTGGGAAGGCAGTCGAGGACGCTCTAAAAAACGCTAAGGAAGAATTCGACACCCTCAAATCCCTTGGCCAGTTAACTACCAAACCACCTAACCAAAGAGGGAACGGCAATTTTCGTCGCCCCCGCGGCCAAAATTCCAATAGAGGAAATAGCTACTCCCACACCCAGGGTACACAGTGGAACACCAACTCACAACAGTCTACCCAGGGGTATGGTAGGGCTAGTAGAAGAGGACGTGGTAGAGGCAGAGGCAGCCCCAGTAGAGGAGGAGGCACGCCTCCACCAAAGCAGTGACGCTCAGTTCAGGGTCCCTTCCCATGCAACCCCAGTAGGGGGACGAATATCCAGCTTCACCCAGGCATGGGAAGGGATAACATCCGACAGATGGGTGCTGTCAACGGTATCCAATGGGTACTGTATAGAACTACTGCAACGTCCCCTAAACCATCCTCCAAGACAAAAAGTCCACTCTTTACAACATCAGAAGATCCTCCTCGAGGAGATCGCCATTCTGCTAGAAAAGGACGCGATAGAACTCGTCCCGGGACACCAGGTAAACAAGGGTATCTATTCAACTTACTTCCTTGTGCCAAAGAAAGATTTAACAATGCGCCCAGTTTTGGACTTACGGCCTGCCAACAAGTATGTCAAGCCCCAAAAATTCTGTATGACCACGCTACAAGAGGTAATCCCACTCCTAAAAAAGGGGGATTACATGGCAACCTTGGATATGAAAGATGCCTATTTTCATATTTCCATGCTCCCGGCGCACAGAAAATACTTGCGCTTCAAGGTGGACAGTCGCCACTACCAATTCAAGGTACTGCCCTTCGGGATAGCTTCAGCACCAAGGGTATTCACCAAGGTACTGGCGGTGGCAGCTGCACACCTACGCAGGGAGGCAATCCCAGTGTACCCTTATCTGGACAACTGGCTCATAACGGGGGAAACCCCAGGAATCTGCAGGTCAAACATTCAGAGGACTATCGACCTCCTCCACGAATTAGGCTTCTCCATCAACGAGAAAAAGTCAAGTCTGGTGCCAAGCACCTCAAAACAGTTTCTAGGAGCTATCCTAGATACTCAGAAAGGATTGACCTTCCCTTCGGAAGAAAGAATTCGGAATATACTTCTGCAAATTCCGCATTATCAGTCAGGTCAACAGATAACAGTACGCAAAGCTATGCGGTTATTGGGCATGATGGCGTCATGCATTTACCTGGTCCAACACGCGCGTCTGCGCATGCGTCCCATGCAGGAATGGTTAGCGAAACAGTGGTCTCAGGCAAGTGGTCAGTGGGACGATCTAGTGGTCGTTTCGCCAACACTCGTACAGAACCTACACTGGTGGACAAGAGAGAATCTCGCAAAGGGGAAACCCTTTTACGATCCCGAAGTACAAGCAGTGGTGACTACAGATGCATGCCTGACGGGGTGGGGAGCTCACCATCTCCACCACACAGCTCAGGGTCTCTGGTCTCACTCAGTAGCCAAGAACCACATCAATCTGCTAGAGCTTCTGGCAGTATTCCGAGCGCTGCAGGCGTTCGAGCCCCATCTACTGAACTTGTCGGTGCAGATCAGGACGGACAGCACGACAGCCATGTTCTATCTGAAAAAACAAGGAGGGACTCGTTCGCCAAATCTGTCCAAGCTTGCCCAGAAAATATGGATATGGGCACTCAGACGGAACATCTTCCTATCATCGCAACATGTTCCAGGGGAGCTCAATTCCCTAGCGGATGGTCTAAGCAGAGACTCCCTCCCAGAAGAACACGAATGGGTCCTTCACAGAGACGTAGTAGAAGATCTCTTCTCTCAGTGGGGTTTCCCCACTATAGACCTATTCGCCACAAGCGAAAACAAACAATGCCCAGGATTTGCATCCAGGTTCCCCCAACCGGACTCCCAGGGGAATGCCCTGTGGATGAACTGGTCAGGGATGTTTGCGTACGCTTTTCCACCAACTCCTCATCAGGAAGGTGGTGTACAAGATGAACAAGGAATCGATGACGCTCATCCTAGTTGCTCCCATGTGGGCGAGACAACCATGGTTTCCACACCTACGCAGGATGGCGGTGTGCGAGCCCATCAGACTCCCAGCCTGGTACAACCTTCTGTCCCAGCAACAAGGTCAAACAGTGCATCAGGAACCCAACTCTATGAACCTAGCAGCATGGCTCCTGAAGTCATAGAGTTTGGACATCTCAAATTACCACAGAGGTGTATGGACATTCTAAAAGAGTCCAGGAAACCAAATACAAGGCACTGTTACTTTGACAAGTGGAAAAGATTCGTTATCTGGTGCCAGAATAAACAAATCAACCCAGTTGATTGCACTCCTTCCAACGTTGTAACATACATGCTCCACCTGCTGGATGCAGGGTTGGGTTTTAACTCTCTGAAAGTACACCTGGCAGCCCTCTCGGCTTACACCACATCCCATAACAAGGTCTCGTGGTGGAAAGTACCAGTGGTTAAAGCCTTCATGGAAGGAGTAAAGAGACTTCACCCTCCTATTTCGAACCCACCGCCAGGATGGGACCTCAACGTGGTGCTATCCAAGCTCATGGGACCCCCCTTCGAACCCATGCATAAAAGTAGTCTCAAACACCTGACTTATAAAACGGCCTTCTTAGTAGCCATTACCTCCATAAGAAGGGTCAGTGAAATTCAGGCTCTGTCAGTGCAAGATCCTTTCTTTACTATCCACAAGGACAAACTGGTTTTACGCACACACCCTAGGTTCTCACCAAAATTCATATCCAAGTTCCACGTAAACCAGTCCATCGAGCTTCCGGCTTTCTTCCAAAACCCACAAAGCTCGGCTGAGGTGAAACTACACACCCTAGATGTGCGTAGGGCGGTCCTATACTATGTAAATAAAACCAGACCGCTAAGGAAAACAGATCAACTGTTTGTCTCCGTAGCTACAGGCAGAGAGGGGGATCGCGTCTCTAAGGGCGCTATCTCGAAGTGGATTATCAACTGTATAAAGCTGTGTTACTCTCTTTCTGAAAAGACTCTGCCTTTTACGCCAAGGGCCCACTCTACTAGAGGCATTGGGGCCACTCTGGCTTTCATTGCAAATGTTCCCCTCGACACCATTTGCAAAGCAGCTACTTGGAGCTCTATTCACACTTTTACTCAGCATTACTGCATTGACACTCATTCCAAGACAGATACACAAGTGGGACAAGCGGTTCTAAGACACCTGTTTGCTCATGACCCTTCTCACATCCCACCTCCTTCTTCTGGTACTGCTCGCTAATCTATGCACAGCATGTGATCTAAGCAGATTCCACAAGCCTCAGAAGGGATACATTACTCACCGTAATCGTATTTCTGATGCTTGTATCTGCTTAGATTCACATGCGACCCACCCTTCCTCCCCTCCGAGAGAAGGCGCATGGTTGCTTGTAGTCTTACCTTTCTGTCTATCTGCTTGGACTATCTGTACTCGCGCTACTCCTCATGCTACCTCATGTCAGGAAAAACACAATCTGGGGATCCTAGACGCGTGAGGGATCATGGGTACAGTGGACGTCACACTAGGGATAGTATTACTGGCACGCCCTTTGTCGACGCCCATTTTCGACTTTCGAAAAACAAACTGTAATACTCCGCAGCTTCCACTAGATGTCGGCCTATGCACAGCATGTGAATCTAAGCAGATACAAGCATCAGAAATACGATTACGGTGAGTAATGTATCCCATATATATATATATATATATATGTGTGTAGATAAAGGACTGGAAACCAATCCGGGTTACATCGGCACTCCGGCTATGATGAAAGCGAAAGGCTGGATGTCTTCAATAAATCCAAACACAGGCTTATGTACCGTGCAGTCAAATTGTCCTTTATTATTTAAAATACATGGACAAAGGAGGCAGCAACGGTCTTAGGTGCAAGAAAGGAACGACGCGTTTCACCCTACTCGGGCTTCGTCTGGTATGTGACTGTAACGCTCACCTGGTTCCCACGGAGGCGCGGCGTCGAAGGCGCAGAACTCTGAAGATGGACAGGAAGGGCCCCTCTATTCTGGCTTCCCTGGCTCGTTGGATTACCCTCCTTAGGGTTTGGAAGGATGAGCTCTCCATCCTGCTTCTGATGCAGGGGCGCGTTGAAACCCAGTTACTTCACTGGATTGAGGATTGATGGGAGTTCAGGTAAGCTTGACTGTTCAGGTAAGGCGCTGTAAAAGTTCTGCTCATAAGTTCAAGCTTAATAATAATGTTCGTTGTCTAATTGCAGCAAGCGCTAATGCTTATGTCTTTTTCCCCATAGGGGCCGGGGTCCGGAGATGCCAGGAAGCGGCAGGACCCGAAATGCAGTGGGAATAATCCAACAGGTAAGACTTAAAAGGAAACTGAGCTTTCCTTATTCCTTTTCTCCCTCTCACCTTTGTTCTTGTCTTTTTTCCTCTAGGCGCCGGGGCGTAGCTGAATCCGGAAGATCGCTGCTGAAGATGGAAGCGCCTTGCAAAGGTGAGTAAAATGCAGCGCTGCAGCGATCGAAACGAAATGCCTTTAAAATGATGTCTTCCTTTTCAGGGCTGTTGGAGAAATGACTCCGGGATGCAGATTTAGCAGGTAAGGGCTTTTCTTCCCCTATTCTCTTCCTTTCTCCCCTTGCAGGTGTTCCAGGGTGCTGGCAGGCGTGGCTGAA
The DNA here is from genome assembly GCF_040938575.1 of Ambystoma mexicanum. NCBI lineage: Eukaryota > Metazoa > Chordata > Amphibia > Caudata > Ambystomatidae > Ambystoma > Ambystoma mexicanum. Next base: position 491,325,743 of record NC_090936.1, on the reverse strand, counting down.
GTCAGGATCCAGGAGCTGACACGGTGAGCGTCCAGCTGCTAGGTGCAGAACAACGCGAAGCATGTGTGGCTGTTCGGGTGGGGTTGAAATAGCCTTGGAAGAAGTTCCTGGTATGTATCCTTCCACCAATCAGGTATGTATCCTTCCCCGACCACACCCGGGTGGTGAAGTAGTCCTACAGGTTAAGTAGTCCCATTCAGGCCTCAAGAAGGCCTGGATGAAGCAGCAAGGTCTGCATCAGGTAAGTGTGCACCCAAGCACTTAAACACATATCCTCTTCTATGAGCCTGGCGCCAGGACTGAGTCCAAAGGGCCCCGACTTGGGCCGGCTGAGACTTCCCTGGGGAAAATGATGTCGGTCTCTGGGGTTGCTGGGCCCGGCCTGGCTCCTTAGAGGTAGGCATCATGACAGTGACATAGAGAGAGGACTGTAGTATTATAGAGACAAGTGTATGAGTCCTTTTTCAATGTTTTGCACTAAAGTAAGGTGACAAGTGGTAGACAAGAATGCAGCCATGTTGGAACCTGCAATGCAACACATCTCAGTGCATTTATGAGAGACAGTGTTTTTGTAAACAGTGTAGCGGTTCGAAACATGTTTGTTTGATCAAATCATATATCCCATATGGGTAGGGGGTGGACAGAAACCCTGAAATTACTGATATTGAATCATGTAATTTCATCTTAGTGTTTGCCAATGTCAATGAAATTAGGTAAAACGATCGTACACCGTCTTCTATTGTACTGGGTTTGTTTAGTTCAGCCCAAGTGGGCCGACACAGTGTCTCAGCATGAACTGAAGTGTGCTGTCAAAATTTTTTTTACAAAGTACATGTTGCAGTCATCAAAATTGAGATATGCAGATGTTTCATAAGTAATAAAGTGCTACGTGCTATGTAAACATTGAAGGACTATTGATTGACAAAGTGCTAAGTGCTATCAATAAAGTGCATAGTATAAAGTGCATATTGCAAAATCGCAAGTGGTTGGAAATTAGATCTAGAGGCGGTACGTAACCTTTACGGGTGCCTCTAAGATGTATTCCATCCTGCTGTGATCTCTATATATCATAAATATCAAAAATATTAATATTAAAACACATAAATTGATCTCATACAGCGCAGATGGGCGCCCAGATGCTGTGACTTGAGGCTGTATATGACCCTTGCGGCTGCCTCATATATCGGTCGATTCCACTATACATAACTATACTGAGAAAAGACATACGGTCCATGATATATATTATGAATATTCATAATAAAACATATAGGTTGGTCTAATATATACACATAGGCAGTATTTTACCCTTGCGGGCGCCTATATATTGTGACTATGCCAACCTGTATATTTAGCAATGTGGTAAAAAGTAATTAATGCAGATGCAAGAATAAATGTTGCCTTCTCAAATTGTTGTATGAACATATTTTGAAAAAAGTTAAGGTGCTTGATGTTATATGTTAAAGTTATACCTTAAAATTCGAGTACAAACAATTTAAAATATAAAAAAATCCACAATGTATAATTATATCATTTGATTAAAAAATGGAACCTACAACTAAAGATTAAGGTGCATAGTGCTGGATGTCACATTCATGTGTCGGTGTTTTATGCCTAAAAATTTTTTATAGTGGATATGGGGCATGATATTTTTAACATTCAAATTATTGCCTTCTCCCATACTTCAATCCCATCGGTTACATTTAAAACAATCCTGCGGTTGATGCACGTTGTTTTGAGGAGACTTGCAATACAATTGACAACTAAATGATAAATGCACTTTACATATTGATAAAAACAGCACTTGGTAAAGCGAACGATAAAACATCCTCTCCCTGGACTAAGTTACTAATTTAAAATGATTGGTGATATAAAGGAACACACAATCAAAATGAAAAGGGCTTGCAGGGAAAACCGTGTAGGGATGCATAGGCGTCCAAATTAGCCTCAGTTTCCTAAAAACCTTATTTCATTGTGCATATCCACCAAATAGACAAAATATACAAAAAATGCAGATAATCTATACATAATTTTCAAAAAATGCAGAAAGTTTGGAATGGTTGGGAAGGGCTCAGGTCTATCAATGATTAAGATTTGGAGTCTTTAAATGTTTAGGATCCCAAAAATGCATATAGTTCTTCGTCACGATTGTGAACTCCTGGATACTTGGTATTAAAATCTACTATATATCTAGATTCCATTTGTCTGAGTATTTGCAGTCTGTCCCCTCCTCTTGGGTGAATTTTAGCTGAGTCAATAATGAAATACTTAAAAGAACTGATGTCATTTTGATGTACTTCTTTGAAATGTTTAGCAAGTGGGTAAGACATATCATGATTTTTGATTGCACGAAGATGTTACAATATTCTTAGCCTGGCGTCTAGTTTAGTGCTACCTACATACCATAAATTGCAGGAACAAATAATCACCTAGGTGGCAAATTGTGTAAAACATCTCAGATCTTGTTTGATTTTAACTTCTTTCTTTGTCCGAGGATGTAAGAACATTTTCATGTTTATTCCATGGCGACATGCTTTACATTTAGCACAGGTAAAAAACCCCGATATTTCGGTAGGTAGCCAGGTGTTAGTACTTTGTTTGGGCGATCGGAACATACTAGGTGATAGTTTACTTTGTATAGTGTGGACTAATGTCCTGGTCTCGTTTCAAGAGATGCCAGTGTTTCTTTAAGATTTGTTTAGTTTCCTTTGCTCCAGAATTGAAAGTGGTAATGAATCTGAGCTTGTATAGACCCCTCTCTATGCTGAACCAAGATGGCAAGGTGCTTACTTGCATACTGGCAAATAGGTTGAAAAAAGTGATACACGACCTGGTGCAGTCAGATCAAACGGGTTATGTACCGGGCCGCAGTATGACCTGGAATTTGAGACGATTGCACCATGTAATAGACAGCACAGCACAGCATCATGGGACACACTGTACACTACAGCCACACTAGACTTGATTAAAGCGTTTGATTCAGTAAGATGGGATTTGCTTTATGCAACTCTGCATAGGTTTGGTTTTGGGCAGACATACATCAAGTGGGTTCAGCTAGTGAAACCAGACCGATGGCAGGGTCAAAACCGGAAGAAATATCTCGGACGCTTGGTAATTGGAGAAAGGGACGAGACTTGGTTGCCCATTATCGCCACTGCTTTACGTCCTAGCCATGGAACCTAGCGCCAAGTATGTAAGGACAGAATCTAATGAAGCAGGCATTGAAATAGACGGGACTAGACATCCAATATCCCTGTATGTAGATGATACGCTGTTATATATTCAAAACCCTGAAGATAATCTGGAGTTGTTGCTAGAAGCTATGGCTCTCTTTGCAGAACTGTCGGGGATTACAATTGGCATGGAAAATTCAGCATTTTTCCCTTAGCGGGATTGCGTAAAACAGAACTAAGGGCGTTGCCTGTTCTCGCCTTGCAATGGAAAATGCCTACATTTAGATATTTGGGGGTTAATGTTTAACATGACCCAGCAGAGGAACACATACATCGCCCTCCAGGCCCAACAGGAGACTTCCAAGCCTACCTCATCCACCTCCTAACTGACAACCTCAAAAAACACTCGAAAGCCACTCTCCTTGGGGACGTCAACCTAGACCTCCTGGACAGGAAAGACCCAGCAGCCAAATCCCTTGACTCAGCCCTCAAAAACACTAGGCTACAAGAACACCATCTTTAGCCCAACTCACACCCAGGGCAGAACACTTGACTGGATCGCTCAGCACAACAGCCCACTCATCACTGGAAACACTCCCACCCCATGGTCTGACCACCATATCATCACCTTTTAGCATCCTCACCACCAGCTCCTCAACTACGCCACCCCAACCCCTACCACCCTGTTTCGCAAGAAGCTCCCGTCGGCTCACTAAGGAAAGGCTACTGCCCTTCCTCCAAGGCCCAGCCTTCTGACCGCCTTTCTCCTCAGACCCAGAAACTCTCGCATCAACCTATGATGTTGCCATCAAAGCACCTATCAATTCCATTGCCCTGCTTAAACCTCTTAAATCCAAACCCACCACCCACTCTAACTCCTGTTTCACCCCAGACTTGCTCACACCCCGGAATGAAAAAAAGGCAGCTCTTACACAGTGGCAAACATCCCACACTGACAAAGATAAGTTGATCTTTAAAGCCCGCTCTACGGTTTACAAAAAAGCAATCACCCAAGAAAAAGCCAAATCTTTTGAATCCAGAATCTCGGAAGCCCACTCTAGCACAAAAGAAATCTTCGCCATTTTCAGGGAACTAGAGACTCCCACGCCCACCCCCCCCCCCCCCCCCCCCCCGAAACTTCGCCAAAGACAAAGCCTGGTGCGATGAAATTCAAACAGCCTTGTAAACCAAACTGAGCCGCCTCCAAAGCAAAATATTAGCTACTAAACAAGCCCTGCCTAATACGCATATCCCTGTCCCACCATCAACCTCGGACCCCCCTCAACCCTTCTCCTTCAAACCCATACAGGAAAAAGACATCATTAATATAATGAGGAATATCAAACCCTCTAACTGTAAAGGTGATGCCTGCCCAGCCACTCATCAAGGACTGCACAGAAGCGCTTGCTCCTTTCCTGACAGCCTTTGTCAATGCCTCCTTTGCAACAGGGAAAGTCCCCGCCTCCCTTAAGGAAGCATGGGTCCTCCCCCGCTTAAAAAAACAATTCTCGATCCCACCTCCCCCAACAACTATAGACCCATCACCACTGTCCCTTTCCTCCTCAAAATACTGGACAAAGCAGCCTACCTACAGGTTCAGCACTTCTTCAAAGAGAACAAACTCCTGGGACTCCGCCAATCTGGCTTCCGCCCCAGACATGGGACGGAAACCGCCCTACTTGATCTGAAAAACCAGATGGACGATGCTAGAGACATGGGCAAACCAGCACTTCTCCTACTTCTTGACTTATCTGCGGCGTTCGATCTCGTTGATAATGACATCCTATGCCATCACCTCTCCTCCACTGCCAAGTTCTCCCCTGACGCCACAGCATGGATGACCTCCTTCCTACAAGACAGAACCATGCAAGTATTCTCTGACTTAGCTTCTGCCTCACCCACCATCATACTATGTGGTGTGCCCCAAGGCTCATGCCTCTCCCCCACCCTCTACAACATCTTCACACGACCCCTCTTCCTCATCCTCGACGCTATGGGTATCTCTTACACTAACTACGCGGACGATACCCAGATCCTCCTCACCCTCACCGGCAACTATGACACTGACTCTTTGACCCTTAACAATCTCTACAACACCATCCAAGCCTGGATGGCAGACAATGGACTATGCCTCAACTCTGACAAGACTGAACTCCTACTGGTAGGTTCCCCTGACACGCTAAAAAATTTTGACTCCCAATTTAGTCACTTCACCATCAACACCATCAAAATACCTGTCTCAGACTCAGTCAAAACTCTTGGAGTCTGTTTGGACTCCAACCTATCCATGGACAGACAAGTCAACGCAATTGCCTCCTCAGCTGCATATCAGGCTAAACTTATCTACGCAGTCAGGCCTTTTCTCTCCAAAGAGAACTGCACAAACATAGCCAGAGCCATCACCGGCTCCAGGCTAGACTATTGCAATGTACTATTTCTAGGAACATCAAAAAAAACCTGGAAAGGCTACAAGTCTCCGTGCAGCCCAAGGCATTGCTAAAAGAGACCACATCTTGGAGGCCAGAAAACTGGCCCACTGGCTCCCAATAAAAGAGAGAATCGTGTTCAAAGCGCTGACACACAAGTGCATCCATCTCACTGCTCCCGACTACCTCTCACAAAGAATCTACCCCGTCGCCTCTAAAAGACCAACCAGATCACCCTATACCAGTGGTATTCAAACTGTGGGTCGCGACCCCCTAGGGGTCCGCGGGTGCATCCCAGGGGGGCCCTGAGAGCTCAGCATGAAAAAAGATTTTTTTTTTTTTTTTTTTTTTTTTTTTTAGATTGGAAGAAATGGGCAGGGGTGGCCCACATGGGCGGGCTGAAGCATGAAACTGTCTCAGGCAACAATGAAAAAGTGGCCCACAGTTGTAAATGGATATTCATTCCTTTAGTCACAGACTGGGCCTCATTACTACTATGGCGGACCAGTAACAACGGTGCTGGTAAGCTACCGGCACCGTTGCTACCGTTCCGCCATAGTAAGAGTTGTGCTCGTGGGTGCTTGACAGCCCCCACCAGGTCTGACCTCAGCTCGTCGGATGCACCAGCACCGTTATTAACGGTGCCGGTGCATCCGAGCTCCCCCTTCCCATTTGAGCCATATGGGGCTCAAATGGGAATGGGGATCTACCGGCACCTTCGAAAGGGCAATTATCATGTCCGCCTAACTCGGCATGACCTAGTAATTGCCCATTCGCGGGTGCCAGACCCGGATGCAACTCCAGTGGCAGCCGTGCCGGTTTTACCGGCACAGCTACCGCCAGAGTAGTTATGAAGCCCACTGTTTCAATAGTACCCAAAGGGGTGCTTTGTGTTAAAATGTAAGTAAATTGTGATATATTCAGCAACAATGGTCAACATTACTAACTGCATAGTGGCCCCTCACCCATTATGGAGGAGCTAAGGAGCCAGCCCAGTGAAACAGTGAGCACTCCCTCAGCTGCTTTATCCAGCTAATGGAGTGCTCCTGGGCTGGCTGAACTGTCAAAGGGAAACACTGTTTCCCTTTGACAGTTCAGTTTAGTTCCCCAGCCGCACATGCTCACTGAGCCATGCAAGTGCTGGGGCGTTTTGCTTCGCCAGCATTGCATAGCTCATTGGAAATGCTGGCTGGGGCACTGCATGTCTGTATGTCTGAGGGGGAGCTCCTGCGCCTCCTCGCACATACGGACAGAGCAGCTGGAGCAGCGCCCACACACAGGCCAATGCAGAAGGTACGTTTATCTTCATTGTTTTTATTTAAACATGTGTATGGATGCGTTATGAGTGAGTGTATGGTGATGGATGCTCATGTGAATGATAGAGTGATTGCTGTATGAATGTGCAGCGCCTTGCATATACACATAATCATGTTCATTGTGTTAGGACCAGTGGGGCCCAGGGGACAGGGATGGTATCTTTTTACCGGACATCTATCATTCAAAACCCTCTGCCTTGTCCACAAGGCTTTCTGGGGCCTCGGTCCAAAATACCTTCAGCTATTCCTCCGCAAATACCTCCCCTCTCGAGCTCTTCACTCCTCTACCTCCAACTCCCTCAGGGTCAGTCGTTTATCAAAGAAACGAGCTGGGGGTAGATCTCCGTCTTCGGCTGGGGCCTCCCTCTGGAACAGCGCCCTGCCACTCTAAAACTTGAGGAGAACCATCTTTCTTTCTGCACTTATCAGACCTACCCTGTCTGCTGTCTTAAACGTAGCACTTGCAAATTGCTGGCTGCACTACCACTGTTTGTTGCCTTTATTATTTATTTATTGTTATTTATCTGTTTCTCCTCTGCTTCGCACTTTCCACTTCTCCCCCCTTCCATGCACTTTTCCCCTCACACTTGCGCATTCTCAATGTCACTGGGCCTAGTAAGATCGCTGTTTTATTCTCCTCTGTTCCCCTCCCTTGCCTTGTCACGCTCTGAAACACTTGTGTACGAGCGCGATAGAAATAAAATATCAATGCCTGCCCCCTGGACTCCCAGCAACAATTGCAAACTGTTTGGCTATTTACCCATTTTTTGTTAAAAGTATGCTCTACAATGCAACATTTTAACCTATTATTTAAAAAAAAATTCACAGGGGGAAACCCCCCCGAACCTCCCCTTAATGCCCCTCCACTTAAAAAAGATTCACCAGCCGCCACTGGCCCTCAGACTGTGTTGGGAACGGGATGGGGGAACCGAGGGAATCTGGTGGGAGCACAATGGGCGGGAACCATGGGATAGTGATGGGAGCAGAGTGGGGAGAGCCCTGGATGTGTGATGGGGTGGGGAGAGACCAGCGACTGGGTAGGAGTGGGATGAGGGAGCCCAGCGACTTTGATGGGAGCAGGTGACGGCGCGCAATATATACTGTCCATTTGGCATTTCTGGAGGGTCCCGACCTGCCCAAATTTTGCTCAGGGGGGCCCTGGCCAAAAAAGTTTGAAGACCACTGCCCTATACCAACATGCTCTGTGTGCCACTAGTAAAAAGAGCTAGAGCGGGCGGATCCAGCTTCCCATATCTCGCACCTACTCACTGGAATGCATTACCTCCCACCATCCGAAGTGAGGCCTCCCTCCTCGCTTTCCGTAAAGCAATGAAAACCATCCTCTTCTCATAAGGTCCTTCGTAGCGTCATGAATACCAACCATAGGACCCACTGCTTAATCTGTATTGACCAATCAAATAAGCTGTAATGATACCTATGTCTGTGTTTGTATGCAATGTGCCATTTACTGCTACCACATCTGTACATCTGTAACTAAGCTCATGCAAGTAACAGCGCCTCAATGCCCTTGGGCTGCTTGTTCGCTATATAAATATGAATAAAAAAAATAATACTCTGAGGGCCCTCGAGGGCGTTTAGTGTTCTATGAAGGTCTAGGATAGACTGCCTCTTTCGTTGATGGGAAGGGCGGCCCCGCTGAAAATGGTGGTGCTTCCTATACTGCTACATTTCTTCGTAAATGTCCCGTTCTATATACCGAGACCTTGCTTTAAAACTCTAGATAGCATTTGTAGAGGATTCCTGTGGCAAAATGGGCGGAACAGGATAGCACTATCGTCGCTACAAAGCCTGTACGCAGAGGGTGGCATTAGGGTGCCACAGTTTGATTTATGTTACATAGCAAGGCAGATGCAATGTGTAGTAGATTGGCTGGCGGATGACCTTACCCCAGACACATTGATGCTGCAACCCATCGGGACACGTTGTTACTTGAAGGAACTAGTGTGGCTCAGGAGGCCTTGAGGTGGCCGATGGTCGCACCTCGTGTCCCTGGGGGTGAAAATGTGACATAGGGCGTTGGCAGCAATGGGGCTCACAGACCCAATCACAGTGCAGATTCCTTTGGTTTCGGTGGTTGCATCTTCAGCACAGAATATAGTGGGAATACGCATGCAAGATATGACTTTCATACCCTTCTTAGAGCTGGCAGGACACACAGGCATGCAGACAGGCCAATATTTGCTACATACCACAATCAAGAGAGATTATGGGTAGATGACCCACATGATTTAACCACTCAGTAGTGGATGTCCTATATGACATGGCTGAAGGGGGGCACACAAAATCACGGGTATACGATCTGTTATTGTCTAACGGGCGTCCCTCCACCCTAGCGGTAAGGGGCAAATTGGAGGATGATTTGGGGGTTTTATTCACAGATGCACAATGGGCGCAGGCAATGGGATACCATAAGAGGGTGTCACGAAATGCAAGACTGCATCTTATACAAGACGTGCCCCAGGTGTAAGGAAAGACTGCATCTTATACAAGACGTGCCCCAGGTGTAAGGAAACGGAAGCTGTGATGTTGCATATGTTTTTGGCATGCGCAGTGGTGGGCTATGCTGGCAGGGGGTGGCGAGTAGACTATACAAAAGGGGGTTAAACTGGATGGGCTTCCCCAGGCGCCGCCTGCCTGCTGGTCCGCTTCCCACAGCCTAAGGGCATAAGGGCTTAAAATATGTTAATAAAATGAAAGATTTGGTGTGTTGGTGCGCATACTAGCCAAACACAGAATAGCTATGGCATGGAAATCCCCCATAGGCCCTGGGGTGGTGGACCGGTGGCGGGACCTGAAACGGTGGGTGATAACGGAAACTGGGGCATGGAGGAGGGCAGTAGGTGGCAGCCATGGGGAGGATAGAGGGGCATTGAGGAATGGGAGGTCTTAGTGCAAACCCTGTTTGCTGAGGAAGTTGCAGAGTTAATGGGAACGGATCAGCCCTAATAGGTGTGCGAGGTGTTTTGAATCACGCAAGATCTGCAAGTTAATCCTACTAGTGTGCATTAGGCAAGGTTGAGTGGAGGTAAGGGGAGGAGAAGTTGATGAAGGGATTACGATATGTTATTATGTGATGGTTATTGACCCTGCTTGGACAGTGTTGTGTGTTGTTGATACTCCTGTACCAGTCAAAACTAATAAAACACATTTTATTTTTTTTATAAAGTGATTTTGCCAGATCAGTGGCCTAACAAATTAGGTGCACTTTCATGGATGGGAACAAGCATTACAAAGGAAATCCTTTTTTGCATTTTCCTGTGTAAAGTTCAATGTAACTGTAACTATCTGGGTACACTCACCCTTGGAGTCACACCCCATGGTTCATTCAGACATCAGGCAGCCTCTCAATCAATGGAGACTAGACTCACTTCTGTTTACTTGGCCAAGCACCCAGGGATGAGGATTAATTTCTCTGGCAGACTTTTTTTCCCAGTTAGAAGCAGTTCCCTTTCAGCCTGACTGCCTTTGTGAGTTGTAATTCAGAGCTCACAAAAACAAATGGCGGGACAAGTTTGTTCTCGCCTTGAGAAACACTCAAAGCTCAACAAAGTCATTTGCCATGTTACTGGATTTTGAAAAACACGAGAAAGTTATTTTTCTGCTGTTAAGGCGCATATGGCTACCTTCAGAGTTAAATGGATACACTATGAAGTGGCCTCTTGACAAGCAAAGAACTGCCAGCCTGTTAATAACGCGCACTAGTTGGGTGGGAAAACTCATACCAGGAAACATTATCAGGCACTTTTATATCTCCCTTACCCTGGTTTCCTCAAGGGCTAACAAGGCAGTACATGAAAATGGCATTGGTCCTCTGTGAGATTTTAGATAACGCCTACTGTGGTATAAATAGGTCAGGACACAACAAAAGCCAGTTAGGGGCCCACTTGGTGAGAAATCTAAACTTTCTGACAGGGGATTTTCTGGATTCTGCCCTTCTTTGAGAAATGTTTCCATATATTCATATACCGGTAAGTCGGTGTTTGGGAGAATTCTCTCTTTAGGCTGAATTTCCTAACCTAGTGAGTCCCCCAGCAGCTTTGCTGGATTTCTGGAGTTTGTTTTTTCCTCCTGCCAAGAGTGAGACTCTTTTTCTCCCACTCTTGGACATGATTTATGGCGTTCCTTTGACTGGTAATGTGTTTTATGGGCTATGGGGTCCTTTACTCCATAGGGTCTCATGTGTTTTTACTATGTGCGTTACACAGCACTCTCCGTGCAGTAACACAGGGGTGTCATAGTAACACCCCACCATAGACTCCATACCCTGGGACTGACTACTGTCTCCCAGGGCATGTTAAGTCACCATTGGCTTTACTAGTTCCAAATTATTAACAGAAACCAGTACAAGCCATCATATTGTGGACGTACTGGTCAGAGCAATTCGATTGCCCAGGGGTCTGTTAGTCGAGGGGGCACGTCTCCGTCCCCCCTGATCGAGTTTTGGCTGGTGGCAGTGGAAACTACTTGTTATATTCGACCGCAAATATTTTCCTATGGGATTTTCCCATTGTTCGAGGCTACCAACTTTAATTATTTAATTCACATAGCCTCGAACATAGCGCCGGTTTATTTAATTAATATTAATTCGCTGGTTGGTATTTTTTACTAGGACTCGATTCTAAAATGGCGTTTGTGTTCTCTTCTGTGACTCCAACCCAAGTCGAGCCCTTTGTTCCACTTTTTTGGCGGGCTTCTCCACAGAAGCCTCCAAAAGTGGTGCCACTCTGTCTGGGTACCACAGGGGATGTAGGAGGGGGTTTAGGCACCCTGGACTGAGTTACCTTGGTAACTCAAGTCGCACTCTTGTGTGATTGGCCCAAGTGGTGAGCCGGCCGGCTCAGCACTTAGCATGTTTGATTGACAGCTAGGCTGAGTAAATGGGGGTATGCTGCATAAAAGCAGGGCTTTGGGGACTGGAACTTCAGAAGTCGCCACAGGACCTGAGAATCCGACGAGGGAGAAGCTGAGCCGACCTACCACGACAACACCACCCGTGGAGCCCTGCGGAACCGACTCACCACTTCCCGACGACAGAGAAGATCTCCCGGCTGGAGAGGCTTCTTCCCCTGACTGGTGGGCACAACCAGTTTCACCTTCTTTCTTCGCACCCCAGACCGGTTTGTGGTCCAACTGCCCGAGCCAAGCACCCCGGCGGCCGGATAGCCACTCACCACCGAACCACGAATCAACGGACCGCTCCTTGTACCTGAGAAACTCTGCGGCTGGTTTCTTCCCTGGCAGTGCAACGGACTCCTGTCTTCCTCCACAACGAGATCCTCTCTTCCCCCAGACCAAGCATCGACTTTCATCCGCTGCCAGGAACAACTGCCCCCGCTGGAGTGTTCTCACCACTTTAAGGTACCGTGTCCACCAGGCCTCCCTTTCTAAAGATTGCAACAAGGTAATAATAACCCCTTAACCTTCTGGACTGGGCTGGCCGCCTTGACCCTCTAACTGGTCCCTTTCTTTGGTCCAACTCCTTTTTGAACCATTACAAGACTTTAGTGTACTGCAGCCGTGTGACCTTGGACATATTTCGTTTCGATCCTCTTAAAGCGGATCCGGCCTACTGACTCTGAATTCACGGTTTTACTTTGCCTTCCTCTCTTGTTATGTTCTTGTAAAAGTGTTGTGATCTGTTTAAATTTGTTCTCTGCTTTTCTCTCCCTTTTTAAAAAACAAACTATTAGAGTGCCATCTATGTTAAGCGCTCACCGGTGTCTGAAAATAAGTGGGGCTTTACTTAAGACTTGTCTAATATTCTTTTAAGGGAGTGTATATCTTTTAGTGACCGTGTTTTTGAATTGCTTACTATTAGTGCCTGTGTGTGTTTCTAGATGTGGTTTTAAATAAATAATTATATCTCTTTTTCACCAAGCCCTGGTCAGTGTTTACTTGTTCTATTGTGTTCTCTTGACCTATTGTGAATACTCTGTATACTGCCTAACTCTTCTTGAGGGATGTCTGACAGCTCAGCCATAGCTGCCCAGTGAATCTGTGTGGTACAGACTGCTACCAAGTGGGTTTACTGCCAAACACCTGTAGTCTTAAATCTTTTGCAGTGGTCCCAGAGGGAACTGCACAGGTTTCTGCCTAACAGTCGAAATGCGGTGTCCCTAAAATTGCCTGAAGAACCTATTGTTCGAGGGGATTGGGTCCTCCGACGTATTCCATATCTATGACATGTAATCACCACAGCTGTGCTGCTTCGGAAACTTGTTTCTGCGTCCTGTGTCGATGATGTCGATGCACCATTGTCGAGGACCTCGTCCGACGTCATCCGATGTGATAAGTAGGACGCACGACGCCCGTAGCCTCAGTTCCGTTTTTTCCGCGAACGTGTTGCTTCGTGATTCTCGGTTCACGCCTCGACTCTTTAGAGTTCTGTTCTTCTCGGTTCTTCGAACCTGTTAGTTTTGTGAAAATCCTTTGTGTGAAGATGTCTTCTACTTAGTCTTCGACCCCGCGTCCGGGTTTAAAGAAGTGCGGGGAGTGTGGGTCCAAGATGTCGGTGACGGACTCGCACGACGCCTGCCTCTGTTGCCTCGGGGAGGCCCACGACACGGATGACTGTATCGACTGCCAGTCGCTCACGTCCAAAGCCTTACGCGAACGTAAGAAGAAGTTGTCGATAGGTCGGGTGCCCAAGCCCTGGAAGTCGAAGTCTGCGGGGCTTTCGACGGATGATTCGAGGGGTGACTCTCCGCGTCATCGTCAGAAGTCTCGTGGGTCTCCTTCTAGGAGTCGGTCTCGCCACTCCTCAGCCTCTTCGAGGCATTCTCGGAAGCGTCGACACCGGTCGTCTTCCAGGTCCTCTTCGGAGGACTCTGCCCGGCACGTTGCTTACCCCACTAGCCGTGCGACGCCGGAGGAATGGGCTTCCTTCGGGAAGAAAATGCTGGCGATTCTTGAGTCGCAGGGTACTAAGCCGTCCGCGCCCCCGAGTGGGGTCGGTCATGAGAGGTCGAGAGACACCGCTCGCAAGAGTGGTCAGCACGAGTCACGGGAGAGGTCCCGTTCGGACAAGGGGACTCGTTCTTGACGTACCCGTTCCAGGTCCCGGTCCTCGACGCATTCGAGACCGTGTGCACCTGTGAGGTCTTCGAGGAAGACATCGACGTCTGAGGCGTCGAGGGCGTCGACAGGCTTTCTCGAGGCTCTGGCTCCGAGGAAGTTGTCGAAGCCGTCGACGCTTAGGTCGTCGAGGGACACGCTCGGGCTCTCGACGCCGGCGCCGATTCGCTCGACGCCATCTACGCCTTTCGTGTCTGAGGTACCCCGTGGCAGGGGAGTACCCCCTAGGAAGGCTCTGGTTAAGAGCAAGCACTCTCGGGTGCCTTCTTTTCGCCACCTGGACTATATTTCAGAGGCGGATGAGGATTCTGATGGCCTGGTTCCTAGTGAGGTTCCAGATGAAATTGTCTCGGGCCATGGTCAGTTTGACGATTTGAGACAGTCACTGCATGATGCCAGTGGACTGGACACCTCTCCGGAGGTGGAGTTTTGTAGGCCTGAGCCTGGCTCTCATGCCGATTCCTCGTACCGGCGCCTTATGGCTAGGGTTTCTGAGTACTTGGGATGGTCTGCTCCCCCAGGGGAGTTTGTGCAGGATGATCTGACGGACATCCTTGATGTTGGTCCCCCAACTGATCCGGTACTGCCGTTCCATATGGCTTTACAGAGAAGGGTGGCGGCGGCTTGGACTGCTCCGGAGAGTCTCCCGGCGGTAGGCAGATCCTTGTCGCGGAAATACCGTCCAGCCAGTAGCGACCCCTGCTACTTGACCAGGCACCCCACTCCGGTGAGTTTGGTGGTGCAGGCGGCCACGGCCCCGGCAAAGCAGGCGAAGTACCCTACCATCCCTCCTGATAGGGACGACAAACGTTTTGATGGCTGAGCGAAGAAAGTGTTTTCTTCTGGTGGTATGGTGCTTCAGGCGGCCAACTCCATTTGTGCCTTGTCTCGTTTCACACACACTCTGTGGGACTGTGTTGCGTTAGCGGCTGAACATATTCCCGAAGGGGACGAACAGGATGGTTTCCTTGCTATGGTCCAGGATGGTAAGGATGCCATGTGTGAGTCCGTTCAGTCGGGTTTGGACTTGGCTGAATGCGTCAGTAGGTCCATGGCGGCGAGCACCGTGATACGCAGGTTTGCGTGGTTGCGGAAGTCGGGGTTTGCTCCTGATGTGCAGTCTCGGCTCCTCAACATGCCCTTTGTCGGTGAACACCTTTTTGGCAGCAAGGCTGACGAGAGCCTTGAGAGGTTGCAGACCTCGAAAGCTGCAGCGAAGTCGTTGGGCGCTGCAGTTCGCCAACCTCCGCCTTTTCCTCCTAGCAGTGGAGGGGTGGTTCCTTTCGCTTTTACTCGTCCTTCAGTAAAGCGAGAGGAGCTGGCAGTCAAAGAGGCCAACGCAGAGGTACCAGAGGTGGACGACAGGGTACCCGTGGTGCCAAGGCCGCTCGGGCAGTTGCCTCTTTGCCCTCAGGTAACGCCGCGGCCGCTCCCACTCAGTCATGAGGCCATGTCTCATGGTTTGCCGGTTGGGGGAAAGCTGGCGCAGCATCTTGTAGAGTGGCATGCCATTACTTCAGATGTGTGGGTTCTGGAGATCATAACCCACGGCTACTGTCTTCCCTTTTTCGGCACAGGCCTCGCGACAATCCACTGGGGAACCTCTCTTTGCAGAGTCCGGATCCGCTCCTTGCGCAGGAAATTCAAGCCCTGCTGGAGAAAGGCGCCATAGAACTGGTGCCTGTAGCGGAGAGGAACAAGGGATGGTATTCCCCTTATTTTTTGATTTCGACGAAAGATGGGGGATTGAGACCCATCATGGACTTGCGCGGTTTGAACAAACTCCTCAGGAAGGACAAGTTCAAGTTGGTTACTCTCTCTCAAGTCCTCCAGGCCCTTCAGCTTCAGGACTGGTTGGTGTCACTCGACCTCAAGGATGCTTACTTCCATGTGCCGATCCATCCCAAGCACAAGAAGTACCTGAGGTTCGCGGTTGGCGCTCGCACTTTCAGTTTCGGGTCCTGCCGTTCGGATTGACCTCCGCCCGAGGGTTTTCACCAAGCTCATGGTGGTGGTGGCAGCGCATCTCAGGCAAGGGGGGGATTCACGTCTACCCCTACCTGGACGATTGGTTGATCAGGGGGAGCTCTCCCGAGCAAGTCCTGGATCATCTGTCCGTCACCTGCCACTCCCTTCACAGGCTGGGCTTCTCTCTCAATTTAAAGAAGTCCCATTTGACGCCAACACAGCGGCTCCAGTACATCGGAGCGGTGCTCGACACTTCCCTGGGGCAGTGTTTTCCTCCCAGGTGAGGGCTCATCACATTGAGCAGATGGTGCACAAGTTTCAGCTTGCCCAGACGCTCCCAGCGTTCGAGTTCTTGAGGTGGCTCGGCCTCATGGCATCCTGCATTCTTCTGGTGCCAGAGGCTCGCCTGCGGATGAGATCTTTGCAGTGGGCACTCAAGACGCAATGGTCGCAGTCCTCCGGCAGGATGTCGGACCCGGTTCAGATGCCGCCCTCGGTCGCCTGGGACCTTCTGTGGTGGGCCGTCGAAGGCAACTTGATGAAGGGGGCTCCATTTTGGCTTCCCTGGCCGGAGGTGACGATCGTGACGGATGCATCCCTCACGGGTTGGGGAGCTCATGCCAACAGGCTGACAGTCAGCGGTCGTTGGTCTCAGTCGGAGTCCAGACTCCATATCAATCTGTTGGAGCTGAGGGCCGTCAGGCTAGCCCTGAAGGCTTTTCTGCCGACTGTGCGAGGAAAGAGTGTCCTGATCCTGACGGACAACACAGTGGCCATGCACTACCTCAACAAAAGGGGTGGGGGGGAAGGGTCACTTCCTCTGTGCAGGGAGGCGATGCAGCTCGAGTTCTGGGCCATCCAGCAGGAAGTTTCGATCTCGGCAGTTCATCTGGCCGGAGACGAAAACGTGACGGACGCTCTGAACAGGCAGAGCACGATCTCTCACGAGTGGGAGTTGGCTCAGGAGATTCTCCTGGAGATCTTCGCCCTTTGGGGGACCCCTCAAGTGGATCTCTTCGCCTCCAGTGTCAACCGGAAGTGCGAAAGGTTTTGCTCGCGGGAATTTCCTCCAAAAGGAGCCTTAGGAGACGCGTTCGTGGTGGAGTGGTCGTTCCCGCTGCTGTACGCGTTTCCTCCAGTCCCCGTCATCCCGCAAGTGCTGCTGAGGTTACGGAAGTTCGGTTCCCGGATGATCCTCATTGCTCCGGCGTGGGCTCGGAGGACGTGGTACCCGGACCTTCTCGACTTGTCCATCTGCCCTCCGCGTCGTCTTCCCTACCGAGACGATCTGCTCTCACGGGAGGGGGGTCAGGTTCTCCATCCAGAGGTCAGATCCCTCAACCTTCACGCTTGGCTTCTGAAAGGTTGAGGTATAAGGATTGGGACCTCCCTGAAGACATGATGGAGGTGTTGCTTTCGGCCCGAAGGCCAGCAACAAAGTCTCTGTACCGTTGCCGTTGGTGTAAGTTCTGCGACTGGTGCCGAGTTCAGAATGTGGAACCTTTTGCATGTGACATCCCCATGGTTCTGTCCTTTTTACTTTCTTTGGCCCACAGGGGCTTGCAAGTGGGTACCATTAAAGGTTACCTGGCGGCGCTGTCCATCTTTAAGCGCTCGTCTGAAGAGTGTTCTTACTTTAAAATCCCTTTAATTTCACAGTTTCTGAAAGGGCTCAGTAATGTGTTCCCTCCGTCACCTTTCCTGGTGCCCGGTTGGGATTTAAACCTTGTTCTTAAGTTTCTTATGGGTGCTCCGTTTGAGCCTTTACATTCTTGCCCTTTGAGGCTGTTAACTCTGAAAACTGTGTTTTTAGTTGCGGTTACTTCCGCTCGCAGAGTGAGTGAGTTACAGGCACTTTCAGTTAAGCCACCCTTCACTGTATTTCACAAGGACAGGGTTGTCCTTCGTGTTCGTCCTTCTTTTCTTCCGAAGGTAGTGACAGAATTTCATTTGGCCCAGAAGGTTGTTCTTCCCATTCTATCCTCCTCAGCATCCTGGTAAGGAAGAGGAGAGGCTCCATAGGCTTGATCCTAGGAGAGCTTTAAGCTTTTATGTTTCACGCATGTCCCGGGTCAGAGTGGACGATCAACTCTTTATTGGTTACGCTGGAAAGCGTTTAGGGCAAGCTGTGACGAAACAGACTTTGTCTCGCTGGATTATTTTGGCCATCTCGGAGTGCTACCACTTGGCGGGTAAGGACCCACCGGCTGGCTTGCGGGCCCATTCTACCAGGGGTATGGCTGCATCTACTGCCCTGCAGAGGGGTGTTCCTATTCGCAACATCTGTGATGCAGCCACCTGGGCTTCAGTACATACATTTGTACATCACTATTCCCTCGATTCCATCCGAGCACAGGATCTGGCCTTTGGCAAGATGGTCCTTTGCTCTATTTGATTGGCTATTCTAAATTTTGATTCTAAATTCTTTCCCTCCTCCTTGCTCTGGTACTGCTTTGGGAGTCATTGATATGGAATACGTCGGAGGACCCAATCCCCTCGAAGAACAAGTTACTTTCTTACCTGGTAACGTTCTTTCGATGGGATGGTCCGACGACGTATTCCATATCGCTCCCGCCCTGCCTTCCCCGCTGCAGAATTTCTTTGCGATTGCAGCTTACGTTCCGCAAGGCTTTGTGTCTGACTGGCAGTTGGCTAGTGTCACACGTTCTGGGGGAAAAAACTACAACTGAGGCTACGGGCGTCGTGCGTCCTTCTCATCACATCAGATGACGTCGGACGTCGGAGGAGGTCCTCGATGACGGTGCATCGACGCAGGACGCAGACGCCGAAAAAAGTTTCCGAAGCAGCACAGCTGTGGTGATTACATGTCATAGATATGGAATACGTCGTCGGACCATCCCATCGAAAGAACGTTACCAGGTAAGAAAGTAACTTGTTCTTTGGTGGAGGAGCCGCAGTTGGAAATGCCAGGTTTTGACACACATGCTCCAGAGCCTAATTCATATTTGTTAGAGAATACCAGCCATTCATCAGTGTTGAGATGGATTTTCAGAATCAACCCTGCATGCAGTTTGTGTGAGTCCTTTCTAGTATAGTAAATACTATAAATGAACTAAAGTCTAGCCAAACTCTGTCAAGGTAGGTAACTGAGCAGTAATTGTGACAGGGCCAGGGACATAACCCTGTCAAGAGTGGATGCAGGCTCCTCTAAGCTTCAATTAAAAGGCCTACTATAGTGTTTCCTAGAGCCAGTCCTGCCCATAGGTGGGTTTTGGGAGTTGGGAGGGCCCTAACATCTGTATCTTGTGCATTGTTGAATAGGTAGGTACTATATTGCGCACAATGCTCCACCAGTCTTCGCTCTTTATTCTTCTTTGACCACACGTACCAGGATGCTTAGTGAAGAAACCCTGAACTGGCAACTCACCCTCACCACTACACCTGCTACCGACTTGCACTCGCCCCACAAGCTGCAAACATACATTCAATGGGTTGCATTCTCCCACCAATTCCTTATCTTGATAGATTTTCAAACATCAGCTGCTCAAATTAATTTTTTTGACAGCGGCTTAGACTACCTCGTGCTGTACACCTGCGTCATTCCTTGATCGGACGTGGCGCATCCGGCATCCTTTAAAAGGATGCACTACTCCCCATACCTCCAGTCCCTTTTTCCCTGCGCTCAGCACGCTATTCGGAACACACTCGTTTTTGATTCTTGAATTCGATACTACGTCGGTATGTCGGGGCCTATGCCTTCTGGATTTGAACGCTGCAAGGACTGCAACTGCAAAATGTCCCTCACGGATCCACACACTACCCGTGTGTGGTGTCCTTGGTGTCTGGCATGACCCGGAGCAATGTGGTTCTTGTCTGGCAATCAACCCGAAGGCGGTGAAGGAACGCTCTGCAAAACTGGTGCTCGGCAGACAAACCTCTAAATCCCCGGGGGCGAAATTGCTTTCAAGGTCATTGGAGCACGATATCAAGGAGCCTGCGCAAGAGAATCATTGCGAGGGATATCATCATAAGAAATCTAAAAAGCGTTCGTATTCCTGTAGCAAATCTCACCACTCCTCATTGTCGTTGCACAAGACAAAGCACAGACAGGATGCTGACTCGTCGGACAAAATGGTTAAGTCGTACCCTGCAAAGGGTGCGTGTGATGCTGGTAATGCATCGGAGGGACAGGGCCTCCGTATCCTTGTCCTTTACTGCCTTTTTATCGTGTGTTCTGTCATATTTTCCATGCAGGAGTTCATGTGGGACTCCTGGCGGTGCAGCGCTCTCTTTTGGTTTGGTGCACAGACCCGTGGGATACCCGTACGGCACCCATGGGTGGGGGTACAACCCTGTGCCGCTAGTGTATGTTTTTGGGCACCCGGCGGCGGCCCGCAGAGCAGGGTATGGGCTTTCTATTACCTATTACCTTGTTTTCCCAAAGTCCTGGGAAGCCCTGACTTTGTCCCTTCCCCCTGACTAGCTGTTGGGTGGAAGTTCCATATATGGTGTTGTTGTGAAGTCCAGCCCAGACTGACTGGAGCCTTCCCAGTGACTGTATGTTGTGGGTACGCCCTGTGGGTGGGACCTGGGTGAATGGAGTGTGTGACCAATATGCATTTCTTGTTGTGGCTGTCTGATTTCTGGTATGAGAGACAAAGACTGAGACAGCCCTGCCCGAAACTGGCCTGAATGCAGTATGTAGTGTTGAATGGCTGGGTACTCGTCCCAATCCACATTCCTTGTTGTGAGTGTCTGAGAGGGAGGAGGATGGCCTGAATGCACTGTGTGCCCGATTGGCTGACTGAGTACATGAATGCCCTTCTGTATGATTGGCTGCTGACAGTGATCTAGCAGTGTGGATGAGAGACAAGATAGTATATCTGGGGTCCTCTCACCACTGGAAATTGTTCAGAAGCTGTGTCTACACTTGAAGAGTAACTGGAACTGCTGATCCTCGACGCCCAGCTGGAAGAAGACGACTTGTTGTTGCATTTGCTTCGACCTGATCTGAAAGCTGCCGAACTAGTCAAGGACTGATCCGAGAGAGGACCTGGTAAGGCGCCCTCTTTCCGTGCTCCGAGGGACCATCGAACACCGCTAAACTTCACCGAAGCTCCCTGGAAGTCAGACCCTCGAAAGGCTGCCGACCCGAGACGGGACCACTAAGGAGAATGAAGCAAAGCACACAGACTTCGCCGCTGTCGAAGTCTATTGCCGTCGACCCGGGTTCGCAGGTTTGTGTAACCGCTGGAGGCCTACCGAAGTTGTGTTGCCCAGCCGTGGGGACCACTTGACGCCGTGCCGCTGACGACCGGAGCCACCCACTCCTTTGCCTAAGAAAATTTTGAATCCAAGGACTCCCTTGTCCGCAACGCCGACCGCTTTGTCCCGCCGGAGAAAGTTGAGGACGACCAACGCGCCGAGGAGAATCTTCCCGCCACCTGAAGGCCACAAAGACTTCGACGACTCGACGCCCTTGTTGGGCCACAGTTCTTCTGAAACTCTTTGTGGTCCTGAACAATCCGTCGCCGAGGTGCCCCGCACACCTCATCCTCGCAGGACGTCGCTGACGAGCACCCCCTGGATCAACATCGGAGTCTCGGCACCCTTGAACTTCTCATTGCCACTGTCGACCACAAGTTCACCATCTTAGACGTTTCTCGACGATCCGTGGCTCCTGCTTTAAAGGGAGTCACTCAAGAAGGATCCTTCGACGCGTCTTCAAAGAACCCTACTCCACCAGGTACATTGGGGTGGTAAAACCTTAATAGGAGGAAATAAGGCTATTGAACAATATATGGACTGGGCATGTTATATATCTTTATTTTACAGGTTGCCCAGGTGGGGGGGGGAGCCCCACACAGAACTGTGTCTATCGGTATAGGCCAGCATTCTGCCTATTTCAACCATCTTACGTTCCTTCCTATCTCTATTGCTGGTGTCCTAGTTATTGATCTGTGTGACATTTTAACCGTACAGTTGATTTACTTTAATGAGATTCAATAACATTGGTGGTACCACTTTAGCATTGTATATGTTTATCATTCTTGATTTCCGAGTACAAAGTGCGTTATTGTGATTGTGTACATACCTTTGAATATTAATTATATAAAGACTCTGTTTTCTGTAATACAGTGTGTGGACATTCCTTTGTGGGGGTTCGGAGACTACACTGTACTTAAGAACCAGCCTGCATCACCTTCGAGAAGCTAGGCCTTGATTGCTCGTCCATTGCTACCATAATAGAGAATCTTGGCTGGGGTCTTCTGTGCCTCTCCTCTACCATATAGAGAGCGGAAGTACAGACACCCCCCTCCAGTCTTTACAGTGCGTCTAGGGAGGATTGGGAGGATTTTAAAACCCAAATGCTCTAGGTTTCTGATAAGGCCTTGGCTGGTACGGCTTCTGCCTTGATGCCACATGTTGTTACGGCTCCAACTGCACCTGGTCCATCAGGCACGAAGGCAGCCAAGGTGGGTCAAAGCATGCGAGTGAGACCTCTTAGGAGAAATTTCCCTCTGTGCCGAGGCAGTCAGCTGCCCCCTCAGGCCAAAAAGCCCCTCGACCGTAGCCCCCTGCAAAATCAAAGTTTTATGCTGGACACTCGATCTGTGTACTTCAACTTGATGCTGTCAATTTTTTATGAGGACTGTGACTGTTCTACCATTTGAGTTCAAGCCGATGGGGGTGGGGGTGCAGGCTTGGATCCGTTGCTGGATTTTATGGCAGACTAAGCTGAGTTGCTTCAACTGGTGGAGGGCCTCCATGATGCCAGTGGTCTGGACACATCGCTGAATGTGGAATTCCAGGTGATGAACCGTAAGTGCACCCGAACACGCAATACCGTAAGGTGGTCATGAAGGTCGTCGTTACCTTGGGTTTCAGTGCACCGTCAAAGCCAGTGTCCCAGTACGACCTCACAGACAACCTTGACCGTGGCACGCTAACCAAATGTGCTTTGCCGTTTAATGTGGTTATAGCAGACCCAGTCTTTGTCTTGTGTTAGCGTTCATACTTGACACAGACAGTCGACACAGAGCTTAAGTAGATGTATAAGGTGTTGAGAGGCAACCTTCTGTTTTTGAAGTCTCACCCCACCGACAGGACGTTGAAAAAAGTTGACGCTTTGGCTAAAATGGTCTTTGCCTAGGGGAGCAAGGCTCATAAAGCTGTAAATGCGTCTTGTGCATTTCTCCAAATTTTCCCATATCCTTTGGAGAACAATTTCAGAAGCAGCTGATCACCTCCCAGTGGGAGAAGTCAAGGCTAGTTTCTTGGATATAGTGGCTGATGGCAAGGAAATGGCCTGTCAAGCACTCAAGCAGGGTTGGATGCTGCTGACTGTATGGGTCATGCTATGGGTACTTCGACAGTTGGGGTATTTGAGGGGCTCTGGGTTTTCACCGAACGTTCACGCAAAATTGCTCGACCTTGCCTTCAATGGCGAACATCTTTTTGTCCCCAAAGCCGACGAGAACCTAGAAAAGTTTAAGGACTCAAAGCTCATGGCTAAGTCACTGGGTTTGGCAGTGTAGCAACAGTCCCCACAGCAGAATGTTGTCTGTGTCCAGAGGACGGGGTTACAGTAGGTACTCCACCTTTCCCAGAAGGGTGCAAGTGTCCCAAGCCAAACAAGGGAAACACAGGTTTCTGTGGCCAGGTAGAGGAGGGTCGACTGCTGATGTAGCATAGGCATCAATGGTGCCTCAGAAACCTTTTGAGGTCTCATATTTGACCAGTTGTAGGGTCTCCGGATTCTTATACAAATGGAAGCAAATTACCACTGACGCCTGGGTCCTTCAGCAGGTTGACTGGCGATACTGCGTCAACGCTTTTGAAGAGACCACCGGACAGACCTCCACCTACCTCCCGCCAGCCGGAACGGGAGCTACTGAATAAGTTGCAGGCCCTTCTCTTGAAGGGAATAGTAGAGGCAATTCCAGCCGAGAAAGTAGGCGTGGGTTGGTATTCCTGATACATTCTGGTTCCAAGAAAGGTGGAGGCCTCCGTCCCATCCTGGATCTTAGGGATTTTAACAAATTCCTGAGGATGGGCAAATTCAGGATGGCTATGTTGAGGGAAATTCTCCAGGCTCTGCAGTTCCAAGACTGCCTGGTGTCAATGGACCTTCAGGGCACCTATTTTCATGTGCCCATCCTCAAGAAGCACAGGCGGTTTCGAAGGTTCATCAACAGGGTGGTGCATTACCAATTCAAAGTGCTCCCTTTTGGCTTAACCTTCACCCCCAAGGTCTTTACAAAGCTTATGTCAGTAGTAGCGACCCACCTCAGGAGAGCTGGCGTCTTTGTGTTTCCATACTTGAACGATTTGCTGATCCAAACACGATTGCCAGAACAGGTTTCGAGGCATCTCAAGGACACCTATTCACTTCTATATGACTTGGGTTTCTCCCTGAACTTAAAGAAATCTAAAACTTTACCAGCACAAAAGCTCCAGTTCATCGGGCAGTCTTGGAAACCCGAGAAGGGACGGCTTTTCCTCCAGAAGAGGGTGTCACCATGTTGGTGCTCATGATCAGTCTTTTCCAGAACTACAGCAGTCTTGAGGCATCTGCTTTCTTGCACTTGCAGGCCCTCATGACATCCTGTATTTTCCTGTTGCCACAGGATGAGATACCTTCAGTGGCTTCTCAGGAGCCAGAGGTCGCAATATTTCAGCCAGATGTCTAATGTACTCCAGAGTCGATGTTGGTGGGGAACGACCTGACCTGGTGGAGCGACAGGTCAAAATTGTTGGTGAGGGAACCTTTCTGGGCTCCACAGCCGGAGTAGTACGTAGTCACGGTTGCCTCGTTGAAGGTATGGGGCACTCACTGCGGCGCTCACCAGATCTTCATCCATTGGTCGCAGGAGGAAAAAGGTTACCACATCAATCTCCTGGAATTGCGAGCAGTCAGACTGGCCGTGACTGCTTTTGCACCTGCTCTGCAGGTGTTAACGGACAACACAGTGACCATGCGCTACTTCATCAATAAGGGACGTGTGAGATCACTACCATGTCCAGGGAGGTCATGCAGCTATGGTTCTGATTGATCAAGAACAACATGTTAGCCTCTTCAGTGCATCTGGTAATGGTGGAGAATGGGTTGACAGATGCTCTGAGCAGCCAGAGCTCGGTCTCCCATGAGAAGGAGCTATGCCTGTAGGTCACTTTGGAGCTCTTCGCCTGGTGATACACCCGATGGTGGATCGGTTTGCAACGGTGGGAACACGAAGTGCAAGCAGTTCTGGTTGAGCGAATTTCCCCCCAGGGGGGCATTGGAGGGTGCATTTTTAGCAGAGTGGGTCTTCAACCTCCATTATGCGTTTCCGCTGATGGTCATCACTTGAGTTTTCGGGAGGTTGCATAGATTCAGGGTTCTCCTGATCACCCCGGAGAGGGTGAGGACGACGTGGTGCCTACATCTCCTGGAACTGGCAGCATGCCCACCTCTCTGGCATCCTCGGAGGCCAGACCTCTTGTCACAGTCGGGAGGCAATGTCCTTGATGCAAAACCGTACCTTCTCAACCTGCATACTTGGATCTTGGGAAGCTGAGGTACGGAGACTTGGACTTTGAAAAAGAGGTATTGGAGGTGCTGTTGGTTGCCTGTACACCATCCATAAGGACCCTGTACGCGTGGAGATGGAGGAAGTTTGTGACATTGTGAAAGGAGTGGACCCCATTTAGTGCCCCACCTCCTTAGTGACTAGTTTTTGTTGGCCTTTACCAAATTGGACCTGCAAGTGGGCACAGTGAAGGTATATCTGGGGGCTCTGTCCCTTTTTAAAAGGAAGCCCGAACAAGGTTCCTTTTTTACCAACCCTGTGGTGGTCCACTTTTTGAATGGCCTTGTTAATTCTTTTCCTCCTTGGCCTTTTGTAGTACCAGATTGGTATCTGAACTTTGGTTCTCACCTTTCTGATTTCGGCTTTGTTTGAGCCTTTACATTCAGGTCCCCTTGCACTCGACACATTGAAGATTGCTTTTTTGGTGTCAATAACGCCCGCTAGATGAGTCGGTGAATTGCAGGCTCTCTAGTAATGCCCCCTTCCTGAAGTTCTTGAAGGAGAAAATCTCCTTGAAAGAACGCCTGAAGTTTTTGCTAAAGGTGATTTCTGAATTTCTTCCGGGCCAGAGCATTCACCTTCCAGCTTTTTACCCTCCACCCCATCCTTCAAAGGGCGAGCAGAGGCTCCACAGATTGGATCCCAGGAGGGTGCTGAGTTTTTACCTGGCCAGAATGGGCTCTTTCAGAAAGGATGACCAATTGTTTGTTGCTTTTTCACAATCCAGTTTGGGGCAAGCAGTTACTAAGCAAACTGTCTTGTGCTGGATAGTGCCAAGCATTTCTGAATGCTACCAGACCACGGGTGAGGAGGTTCCAGCAGGGCTTTGGGCCCACTCTACCAGAGGTGTTGCAGCCTTCTCGGCTCTTCAGAGTGGAGTGCTGTTGCAGCAACATGCTCTTCTCTACATACACACGTTTTGCCAAGCATTACAGCTTGGACTTGGCCCATGGGCCAGACGCACTTTGGTAGGGTGGTCCTCCAGAGCTTTTTGGTGTGACTTCAAACCCTCCTCCAGCATGGCTACTGCTTTGGGAGCCTATCAAGATGAGGAATCTGTGGGAAAATGCAATCCATTGAAGGAGAAATTAATTGCCAGTTTTTTTTGTTCTATGGATTCTTCTCCCGAGGATTTCTCATTGCCATCCCAGCCTACCCCACTTGGTGGTCCTTAGACTGAATCGCATTCTGTGGTCATGTTTCTGTATGCAATTACATGAGGAGCACAGTGCCACGTTTTGCACAGCCGCAGTTGGCTGGCTAGACTGCCATACCTCTTCTGGTTTTATCTCCAAGGTTGAGATATGGAAGAACAAGGTAAGCAAATAGTGGTTTGCTGCTGTTGTTTGTTTCTATGCCTTTCCCCATTATTGCATGTTTCCTCTCGCAGACTGAGCAGGGGGGAAAACAGTGAGGAACTGAGGTATGGGGGCGTAGTGCATCCTTTTATACAACGCCCAACGTCACATCTGATTGAGGAATTGCGTGGCCGTATACGAGGGGAGAGTCGACGATATCAAGCAGCACTATACCCTCCCCAACCCCCCCGTCCAAATATTTTCTAAGCAGCTGACGCTGGATAGCTATCAATCAAGATGAGGTGTCTGGGAGATAAGAATCCATATACGGAACATTACTGGTAAGTCATTTCTCCTTATTTTTCTCTTTAATTGCATCTATGCACCACCCCCCCCCCCCCTCTGTCTCTCGCTCTTGCTCATTCACCTTTCACATGCCCCTCCTCATTACATTACACTACACTCAACTGGTACCACTCTCCCTCATACACAATACCTTACCTGCACACTCTCAAAATACTGCCAGTCTTCTCACCACTCCAGTGCCCACCCTCCACCTAGACTGTCGATCCAGCATTGCTCCACCTGATCTCACTCTATTACCTTTCAAACTTCTCCAAGACAGCTGAGCTTTTCTGGCCCTGCCTACCCTCTCCCAGATTCCTCCCGCTCCCATTAGTGTTGATGGTCACATGATGCCCTTGACCAATCTCTAGCTAAGGAGGTGTTAAGAGCAGGTTCAAATTGTGACTCAGGCCAGGTGGTTAATAAGAGGATGAGGTAACATCACTAGGTGAAGTAGGAACAAAAGAGGTGGTAAGAAGATCAGGTAGTGATGGGGGGGCGCTGAGGAGAAGGTGGAAAGCAACCTTGTAGATAATATAGGATAGTTGGGAGGAGCGGGCATTGGGAGGAGGAGTGAGATCAAGACAAGGAGGCTATCTTGAGAGGTGAGGCAAGTAGAGCCTGGAGGAAGCTCAGGCAATGCAGAATCCCAGGAAACACCTTTCAGCGCTCCCTGTCCGCTACTACCACTGACCTGTCTGCATGCAATACACAGTGAGTCTTGGAATACAGGACCCTGTAAAGACTGCTTCGAGATCACCATCTGAAAAAATATTTGAGTCACCCTAATGCCTGCACCGCCCAGAGGGAAGAGGGGTGATGAAATCCCTCTACGCTTGTGAAGACTGTGACAGAGCATCTAGAGGCCAGAAAGGCCTGAAAATCTATAAATGCGGGAAAGGACATTATGGGAAATGGGGAGAGAAAAGGGCGGAGCTACATCAAGGAGTGCAACTGTCCTGACCATATTTCGTATGCCCCTTCTTGTAGCAAACGCCAAATAACAGATATTGATTTCTTACACGTGGTCATGTTGTGTTTCTTGGTCCCCGGCTACCTAGTAACACCTGCCTTAAAAGGCCACCCCAGTGCTTCCTATTACTGCTGTAAACATGCCTGCCTCTTTGTGCTTTACCTAAAGGGGGTACCTTATCTTGGATCCTGGAGCACAGAACCTGAGTTCAGAGCAGGTGCTTAGGTAGACATAATTCCGACACTTAGTGACCTCTACATCTACAATTCCAAGCCTTTTTTGTAGCCTTCCCTTTGGCCACTAATCCTCATCGTGTCACTGTTCTTTATCGTATGTGTTTGTATGCGCACATGTGCATTTGTTGAACCAGGGCCTGGACCACATCTGTTTAGTTCCCCAAGACCCCCTGCAGGTTGATTGCTGCCTCCTTGCTCACCTACCTTTAAATCTTAATTGTACATTTGTTTCTGTTAGTGGGGTTTTTCTGAAGCCCTCTGGTGAGGTGTTCACGGAGACCAAACATGTGGTGTGTGCTCACAGCATGGCCATCAAACTCTCCAAATAGTAAAGAGAATCAACAGTATTGCTTCGATCCTATAAGGGGAGAGGCCCGGCTTCAAGCTAGGGTTGGTCTCAGAAAGGAACTCGTCAAAATAATCCAAACAATAAATACTGAACATTCTTTTGTTTGTTTATGTGCACAATACACCTGAGTCCTGGGGAACGTGACTCAGGCTGAGGATTACTGTTCAGAAGTCCCAGTGCAAGTTCAGTGCAGTAAGTCTCCAACCTTCTCCAAAAGCATGCGTCGTCCTCCTGCCTCTGCCAGGCTTGAGTATCTGGTTTATATAGGGATCTCCATATCCCCTTGGGTGGTACGTCCAATAAAGGTCTGCACCTGTGAATGATTAGATGAGGAGGGCTTTGATAGGTTTTGGTCCTTGTCTTTTAGTGTGCCAAAGCGAAGCTGTGGTGGAGGATGGGGGAGGCCTGCGTTTATATGGACCCAGACAGCTGTTTTTCAAGCCTCCTGTATATGTTCTGGGTTGAGGGCTGTCATTAAGTTTTGGTCAGTTCAGGTTACCTGGGAAGTGGAAGGGGTGTGTGTTGCCCTTTTCATACCCTTGTATGCTTTGTACGGATAAGTTTGTGGGCGTGTGGACTTTCTCTGAGGGTTTGCAAACTCCACGTGTGTCAGTCGACCCAGCAGTCCTACTTACCCCATGGGATGCTCCAAAAATGTGGGCAGGGGACACTGGAATCATGGGGCCCCGGTTGGGCACATCTCCATACGGTTTAGCGCCAGTGATGAGTTGTTCTGCATGGGCCCTGTAACATTGTGTCCACATTGAGGAGGAGGTATAGTTGTCCCAGTGTTGCCAAGCATGCCAGACAGTGAGAGAATGCTCAGAGGATCCTTCCCATTCCACTTCTGGGCCCATCAGCCAATGCCTCGGAAGGTGGGCACCGGCCCCCAAGACCTCTCGCCCACAGATCCAGGCGAGCGACTTCATCACACTGCCTAAGATTTAAGCAAGACTGCTCTGCCATGTTTACCATTGTGGGAGTTTAGTCTAATTTGATGCAATGTTCCTTAACACCTTACCAGATGACTTATGGAAAAACTCTAACAATTAACATAGGTGGAGAAGGGTTGCCTTCTGCCCATCAAATAATGCAGAGATTAAGAGACTGTGAGTGGTATGGTGGTTCCTAGTCCCTGGCCCCAGTGAGATGCACTGGCATGAAAGCCAAATATGTTAATTGTAATGCTTAAAATGTCATTAAATATTTAATGTGTGCTGCTAAGTATGGATTAGTTCATTGTAGGGGAAAAATATATACGTTTTGCAGACTTGTCTGTGGCACTGTAACCAAATGGACGCCTACCCAGCTCACATGACGGAAAAGATAGATGATTAGAGCAAAACTCACTTATGGCGTCCTTCTGCAGAATTCGGCAGATCTGTCAGGGAAACTGACTGTAAAACACATCCTAGAGACTGTGGCTCACCCACAAGGTCATCAATACTTCTCTGCACAAATGACCTATGCACAAGGCCTAAGTGCCAGAAATCTAAAGCAGTACGCTGCTAAGACAGAACCTTGGGCTGTAGAGCAGACCTGTGGGTTGGTTTGTGGCCTGCCACCTTCAATATGATTGCTGGTACCCTGTAAGGGTGTTTGGTGTACCAGCCAATGGCTCGCTAGCTCGCTGGGGTGCAAAGGAGCCTTTCCGTTTGACACATTGCCTGCAGAGAAGAGATGGAGAGAGAGCACGGCTCATCAAGTATCGGGGACAAGGGAGAAGAGGAGAAGCATCCAGTCCCCCCTGCGTTTAACATCTGTGCATGGCACTGCACGCGCAAGAGGGACAGCATCCAAAGAACTGAGAACAGAGGAGAAACAGCTTTGCGGGTGCCCGCTCCATGAACCAGTGCCCTCAACACATGATGGAGCCTTATCGTGGCAAAGGCTAGTCTATCACTGAGGCAGAGCAATGCGTTTAGGTTTTGTAAGCCAGCCGCTCCTTTTATGTATTTCTATGTGCACACGTAGGCAATTTGTGGGCTAGATGCAGTCTGCAGCTGCACAGACAGTTGAAAGTAAAGTTGAGACAGTTTCCCGCCAAACAACCGTTTTGTTTCCCGCCAAACAACCGTTTTGTTTCCCGCTCCATTGTGCTATTTAACTATATTGCATTCACAACATCCAGACTTTCTTTGGGGGATAGATGTGGAGAAATGAATAGGTGTTTGTTTCTCTATCAGAGATTGGATTGTTACTAGATCATATATCATTTACTGATCACTAAGTTTGCTTGTTTGTTTCACTATTATATTATTGTCTGGGATGTACATCTTATTCATTAAGTCCTAAGGGATGAAGTTGTGCTTTGACCAGTTAAGAAAAATATAATTGAAAAAAGTTGCAAAGTGGGACTTCAGGAGAAGAACTTCTATTCATAGAATTGCCTGTTTCATGAAAGAATATCCTACATTCTGCTGGGGTTTGAAATTATACCTGTTCACTAATATTTAAGGCAGGCTGGTGGCGTAATGGTCCCAACGCACACACCATCCATACCTCTAACCACATCACCCAGTAGATATTGCATTAAATGCCTGGAAGTGATTAAAACATGATTCCATTGTTTCCCCTCCATGCACAGATTGCTGTTCATCCTGCCTTAAAGACACTGTTTGTGCCCACATTGGAAACGTAATGATCGGAGAGTGAACATGTGAATTTTTCCTCAGTTATTAATGCTGTAAAAACCGATGTTTGTGATTTACTTTTAAGGTGTGTTAAGTGAACTGGACATCAATATAAATGAGGGGTCAATGGTGGAACTCCAGGGGCACATTGGAAGATTTCAGGTAACACATTTTAATTTGAAATGTTTTCTTTCATAAACAGATGCTGAGATGGGTAGTCATCTGGCTGCTTTGCAGAACTACCCAGTGCAGAATTCCTTGGTTATGCACACTTAAGTGTTAGCCCATTGCAGTGTTATGAATTCCCTAGTTCTTCTAAAATGAGGAGTGAGCAGTTGTTGGGCAATGTGTTGAGGCATTTAATGGGAACATGTTTTGAAGGAAATAGGTGTGATATATGTGTAGGTATTGAAAGCAGAGAGGATCCCTTTGTAATAGCCCTGAATTAAAGAACCAGTTACCAAAAACTATATCCATCTCAAATTAAGAAAAGTAATGAAAGTAATTGTTCTTGCTCGTGTTAAATTAAGTCACATTCTAATGGATACCTTCATCCCACAGATTCCTCATCTCTCGTATTGTTCTTCCAGTGCCAGCGGTCTTTGGAAATGTTCAGACACCTGGGGGCACAGCGTGACTCCGGGTGTGATGTTGGGCCAGCATATTTTAGCACACTCAGTAGGCTTTTAGATTGACACCTAGCTTTTGCTATTTCTCTGTCTCATCCCTAATTCCTCAAGGTCTTTGTGTTCAAGCCTTGCTTAGACTATGGGAGGCAATAGTCGGTTTTAATCCCCATGGGTTATGTGTCTACTGCCTTGTGGATTGAGTCTCCTGCTATCAATGTTATGAAAGGCCCTCCAGGAGCATACCACCACAAGGTTGGAACAAGGACACTATTAGGAAAGATTTTAATTTCTAATGGATTGTGTCCTCCTGTGTATTCCTCATCTTTCATATACTGATATCCTGCTTGCAGCTTCGGAAACTTTTTGACAGCAGAGGGCACCGTGTGTCGTTGAGGTCGCTTTTGCGGCTTCCAACCACGCCCGCTGCCATGACCTCGACAGCTTGCGTTTTTTCGAGTACGTCTACTCCTAAAACAGGGTTTAATATTTGGCGGACTGTCACTCGAAGTTGTCGATCACAGATCCACACAGGATATGCCTCTGGTGTCTTGGGTTGGATCCCAAGGTTGACGATTGCGTCTCGTGCCAATGCATGACCATCAAGACCTTGAAGGAGAGGAAGACAAAACTCACCATAGCTCGGGCAGTGTCCAAATCTCCTCCGTCCACTCCCTCGAAGAGGAGATCGTCCGATGAAAAACGTCTGAGGGACAAATCAACTCCTAGATAGCAGCGCTCCAGGTCCAGGAACGATTTGTGGCACTAATCACCACCCTCTTCAGGACAACAATTGAAGAAGCGCCATTGTCGTCATTTTAATCAGACTTCTTACCCGACGGGAAAAAGGAATGTTTTGTGAGTAAATCTGCCTCTAGAGCAGATTGAGAGGAGTTCTGTTAGCAAATAATGAAAGTGTTCCCGAAGGCAGCCTTTCTCGGTCCTTCAAAAGAACCAAAGAAAGCTTCTGATCCCATTGCGGCTCTCAAGGCTGACAGGGTCTAAGACTACTTCCCCTGCTCCTAAGAGCGGGGGTAATGTGTTGAAGAAGCATCCACTAGTGGCGCAAACAGTGTTGTCGACACAGGAAATGCCGAAACCACTGCCTCTTTCTTCCACTCAGTCGAAGGTTTCAGCATCGAGGCCTTTGACGACGAAGCCAACAATGTCATCCTCAAACCCATCGAAGGGTTTTAAGCCTTTGTCTAAAAAGGGCTTTCATTCTATGGAGTCAATTTTTGAAGAGGATGACAATCCTTTCTTTGGCCTAAAGTATGGCACACCTAATGTACCGGAGGAACTTAACTCGGAGGACTCCAGGTTGCAAGATTTAGCTGGCTGTTTAAAAGATGCTAGTGATCGAGACACCTCACCAGAGGTAGAGTTTGCCACTTCAGACTCAGCTGGCCATCCTAGTGGATCTTACAGGTTTGTCATCAGTAAAGTGACAGAATATTTGAGTTGGGGTCGTCCTGCCAAGGACGTAGAGCAAGATGATCTGACAGATATCCGGGACAAGGGTCCTCCCAAAGAGCCTGTTTTGCTGCTCCACTCAGCTTTCAGGAACAACATCCTGGCAAACTGGCAGAAACCAGACAATACACCAGCTGTCAGTAAGGATCTGGTTAGAAAATATAGACCATTGTCTATTGATCCAGAATTCCTCTCTAAACATTCTACTCCAGAGAGTTCAGTAGTGGAAGCAGCTACATCAACTACAAAGGCAGCTGCCTACTCTACAATCCCTCCTGACAGGTGTTAGGAAAGATTTCCCTTGGGTGCAATATTCCCTTCATTTGTGAAAGCCCACCCCACTGCCTGCGCCCCTACCCCAAACCTTTTGCTTTGGTTTGTCTTACCTAACCTGACTTTTTCCAGTGGAGCACAGCCTTCAGCTACACTCCTCTGGGCTTGTGCTAATTTGTTATGGGGAAACTGACATGTCCTTCAGGTTGTCAGTCTTTGGCTATGTTGCCATTTCTTGTTGACTTGTTATCCATGTGCCTAGTACCTTACAGTGCCACACATAGCAGTCCTTTTTGTTTGTTGGCCTAGCCACCCTCTAAGGATTTTTTGGTGTTTGTACCAGTATGCCTAGGATGAACTGGTGGCAGCAGTTTACTTTTAAAGTATTTTTACTTTGTTTTTATGGACCATACCGCATTTGGTCCAAGACCGTGGACAGTGCTGAAAATGGCTGTGCCATGAAGTCTTTTGTTCTGTCCTTTGGCCATTTTGTCCCTTTGCCTTCCCCAGGTTGAGCGACCCGGGTATTCCTTATTTGGGCATGCAGCCTCCCACAAAAACCACACTGTTCGTGGGGTCCTGCATGTCATGTGTGGTAGTGCCCAGGAAGAGAGTTGGGGCTATCTGGTTCCAGTCCACACTACTGGTGCCAGTATGCAGTATGTCTGGTAGGCCTGAATGACTGGAACCACTGTGGGCCACGATTGGCCCATGCATGGCGTGCATGCAAGAGAGATCTTCCATTGGATATCTGAGATTTGGGTGCAAAACAAATCTTGGATAAGAGAAGGAGCTCTGCATCTAGTCCAGAACGATCACCTGAAGTTCACACCGAACTACAGCAGGAGCCAAGTATCCTGAACAAAAGGGCAGACTTGTGGAACTACCGGAGACGTGCTGGAAGGTTTGCCACCCTGGCCCCGTTGTCTAATCCCTTCTTTTGCATTGTACCAAGAATGCCTGCAAGGGCG
The DNA here is from genome assembly GCF_040938575.1 of Ambystoma mexicanum. Taxonomy (NCBI): domain Eukaryota; kingdom Metazoa; phylum Chordata; class Amphibia; order Caudata; family Ambystomatidae; genus Ambystoma; species Ambystoma mexicanum. Next base: position 491,291,058 of record NC_090936.1, on the reverse strand, counting down.
CTTCGACCCTCAGGAGTAGTGGGACCAACCACTCTTGGCACCTCCTGCTTACCCTCGCAAAGAGCTTCTTCAGAAGTGTTCCTGGGCCATCCAGTGAACTGACCAGCTCAAACCCGGGGTACGGCATAGGAGCGCCGCCGTCCAGAGTTGAGACTCGAGACTTTGGGCATTGCTCACTTGTGTTCTTGGGCCCTTTCCGACCAAAACTCGTCCTAGCTCCTGTGGCTCGTGATTTATTAGTGTGCCATTCCGCTAGCATTTGCGGTCCCTTTTTCGCCCTGCTGTGGTGACTCACTGTAGGTGCCTGCAGACCTGCCCCACCGTGTCCTGAGACATACTGCACCAGAACTATCCTTCTCCTTTCTTCAAGAGCTGAGAAAAGGCTACTGTCGCGCCATGGACGATCGTCCCATCCCGCAGCCGCTGAGAGCAGGAGTGTCCTGTAACTGCAGGGTGAAACCTACTAGCGAAGTGGACTAGACTGGCAAAGTTTGGTCTGGACTGGCAAAGTTTGGTCCGGACTGTGTCGAGGGTCGGTGAGTACTTTCATCACTTACTGGTGGCCCCGTGGCACATCCATCTGTTTTTACTAACGAGAATCCCTTAAAAGATACTCGCCTTGGCTGGACTAGCCTGCGCTCCCCAGCTAATCCCGAACTCCAAAAGTCGCTCTATCTGCAAAGGTAGACCCTCCTCAAGGAATAGGGCTTTCTTAGGGCTGGACTGCAAAAGATAGGGATTGACTTAACTGCCCAATGCGATATATGTGTTGCACTTACCCCTTTCTGTTGCAGGTTGTGGTTATTTTCTCCCCTTTCATCAGCATTCGGCTAACCGCATTTTGTAAATATGTTACATAGTAAAACAGTTACCACACACGCTTTTTAACTATTACTGTGGTTTAATCGTGTTTTGTTATAAAGGCCTATAATAAATGTATTTTGATATACATCTGTCTAAGAGTAATCCGTGTAGTTTTACTGTGTGTGCTTCTGTTCACTCTCAACCCTCCTGAGACTTGGTCTTGACCGACCGCCTGCTAAGCTACCGTAGATTGGTCTGGTTTGTCCAGAAGGTTCCCCTGTTCCATTAAACTACTGTGGCCTCCTAAACGTCTGCCCACCAGGTCAGAGTTTAGAAATCCATCTCAACAATAGGGATGACAAATGTTTGATTTCCTGTGTAAGCGAGTTTTCTCAGCTTGAAGCATGGCGTTGAAAGCCATTACAGCCTTTTGTGCATTGGCAAAGTACACCTTCACTTTGTGGGGTGCCATAGCCCAAACTGCTGAGAATATCCACAGAGGGGGAATGAGAGAGGGATTCCTAAATATTATCCAGGATGGCAAGGATGCAGTGTGTGTATTCTTACAATCAGGTTTAGATTCATCTGATTTTGTGGGCAGTTCTATGGCGGCTAGCACAGTCAGCACAGTCGCAAGAAGGTTTGCATGGCTGCGTAAGTCGTAATTTGCCCCAGATGTACCATCTCGGCACTGTGATGAATTGAGGGATTCAGTCACTTTCCCCAAGAGCGGGCCCTTCCGGTGAGGCTAGGGAGGTGAGCCCGCTATGCAATAATCCCCTTAGGTGTGTTGGTAAACGGGATCTCCCTCTTGGGGATGAGGACTCCCTTTCCCATGAGGAACTCCCTTTATATTATTCCCCACAGTCTAACATTGAACTATTGAGTAACGAATATCCAGACTCCTCTTACATATACTACTCTAACGTTATACCAGAAGATAAACCTGGTACTGTGACAAGCAAGAACATAGGAGGAGTAAGGAGTGCTCGTCTATTAAACACTTAGGCAAAGAAACTGACGAGGGGGTATGATGAATTACACAAAGGAAGGACTTTCCTGATGTGCTGGGGAAGCCCCAGCAATGTGTCATAAAAAGAGGTGGTCTCAGAGAACCAGGAAGTGAAGCCCAGTAGTTTCGAACTGGCCGGATCGAGAAGGCTAGGAAATCAAGGGAGACCACTACTTCATGCGCTTGAAAGCAGCTTCGGAGAAGTGATATCGGTACACCGCCCGACCAACCAAGCAGACAGAGTTGGTAAAAGTCCCTGGAGAGATGTCCAATGGGGGGTGAAGGAGAGCCCTTCTGTCGGCATGGCAGAGAAACTGCACACCAAGAACAAACCCGAGGTGGTCTGTACCTGGAAGAGGCCCGCAACCCGAGAACCGAAGGAAGGAGGTGGTGGCGTAGAAGGTAAAGCAGGCTAATCCCTGTTTTTCGCTAATACCGTTGAGACACAGTGAATAGTGTCGGAAGCAGCAAGAAAGAGAAACTAGAGAACCATCCTTACCGAATACGGAAAAAAAGAAAAACACTGATCCAGTGAAGCAGATCCCTGACATTACAGGTAAAGGGGAGAGTAGGAGACCTGGGGAGTGAGGCGTAGAGACACACTCAGCAATCCTGTATACTCGTCCCAGTGAGGTGCAAAGATATAAGAGTAAAAATCACTCAGAACTCCTACCTACTCGACCCAGTGAATTTCCAAGGCATAAGAGTGAAGATCCCTCAGGGACCCTGTATACTCATCCCAGTGAGTGGCAAAGACATGAGTAGAGTGAAAATCACTCAAAAATCCTACATAATTGTCCCATTGAATTTCAAAGTCATAAGAAGAGTACCAAAAATGTGTGAGTCATACAGGAGCGCTTCATAGTTGTCATAGTGAAGACCAGTATAGAATAAGCAAAATTCAAACAGATACTCTATCTGCATTTTTTTAGTGTAAAAAGAAAGAGTCTGAAGAGTACAGATAAAAAGTCTACAAGGGCCGGGAAGATCCCTTGAAGTAACTGAAAGGGCAATTAAGAGGAATTGTCCGCCGGAGACTATTTGAAGCTACCTTATTAAAAGGAACTGTGCTGAAAAGCATCCCAGGAGAAGGGAGTCATTCTCCTGGTCTTTTGTTGTTTTTGTCTTAGTTGTAGGGCTAGAGTAGCTTAGCTATTTGGACAGAGGACTGACCATTTACTTTGGACTTCATGACTTATGACTAGCACCCTAGTTTAGTTACGCTGGGTAAGAAAATCCTTAGCATAAGGAAAGTTAGGCATTTTCATTATTATTTAAATAAAATCCTTGTGAACATGGCACATAATTGTCTACTCCTTCTGACCTACCACAGCTCTTGAACATGCCGTTTGATGGGCCCATCTTTTTGGCACTAAGGCTGTCAAGAGTCTTGAGAAATTGCAAGCCTCCAAGGTGGCTGCTTCATCTTTAGGACCAGCAATCCACCAACCTCAGCAAAGCCAGATAACCTCTCACAGTTGGATATGTTGTTCCTTTCACTTTTATTTATCAGTCTTTAGGACCAGAGGACAGATTGCCCAGAGGGGTCCAAGGAGACTTCCTCATAGAGCACAGGGTTGTGGAGGTAGAACTGCCCAAACAGCTACTGCCTCTTTGCCGTCTGCCACAGCCACTGCCCCAAAAACACTGAGTACTTTACTCATAAGTCTCCAGTGGGGGGCAGGTCAACACAGCATTTCGAAGAATGCCTGAGCATTTCTTTGGATGTTTGGTTGCTGCAGACAGTGGCCCAGGGTTACTGCCTTCCATTCTTGAAAAGGCTTTCAGATTGTCCCTGAGCATACAATCTGTTCAGGAACCAGATCTGCTCCTTCTGCAGGAGATTCTTTCCCTGCTGCAGAAAGGTGCCCTGGAAAGAGTACCTGTAGCGGAGTAATACCAAGGTTGGTACTCCACTTCTCCAGCATGGGGTCTGGCATGGATTCACATGCTCATGAATATTCCCCGTCGTCAGGCTGGGAATCCTCGGTAAAGAAAAAACCAGTATCAGTTTCGTTTCTGATCTGTCTTTCGTAGCAATAACCAATCACTGGTCTCTGCGTCATACTGACCACAGCCAATGACTGCCCTCTACCTAAGCACCGCCTCTGGCAGCCATCTTCAGATTTTTACCGCACGTTCATGTGTTGGGATCCTCGTGCTATTGCTCTCGAGCGTTAGTGCTATTTTTTCGCGCTTTTTTCACAAAAACTTCGATTCTTCGGTCAAAGAGCCTCAAGCTCCACCGATACTACATCCGATCTACGGGGACCCGTGTCGGATTCATCTGTGCCCCTCAAGGGTGAAGATTTCGTCGAGCTACGCTTCGGAGGACTCCAGAAGCTTCTCAGGCCCGGTCTCGGAGATGGCCCAGGAGAAGGGAAGCTCGACGCCCGGAAAGCTGTTCAGGGTCTGCCCTGGATGCCAGCTGCAGAACGTCTTTAAGGAGGACGAACACTCTTTCTGCCTTTACTGCCTTCATGAGGACAAAACGCACGTGGAGAAGGACTGTGCGTTTTGCGGCGACATGTCGGAACGGACCATGAAGGACCGTCATCAACGTCTCGCCAACTGGCTGCAGGGTAAGAGCCCGTCTGGCGAGAAGAAGAAGAAATCCGAGCGGTCTTCTAAGACCTTTGAGGGCGCCCCGGCGACGGGGGCCCAACATAAGGCCAAGCACCGCGAGTCCGCTGGCACCGGGAGCGCCGAACGGTCGGGCTCTACGGGCGCCAGGCAGGGCGCACCCTCCCCGGCACCATCAACCACGAGCCAACGCTCTGGGTCGGGTAAGAGGAAGGCCGAGCACCCGGCGAAGCTCCTGGAGAGGCCCCGGTCGAGCTCGAAGGCAGAGGAGGAGCGTGGCAGTGCCCCCTCCCTCAAGGACAAGGCGGTGAGCGCACCTAGGGTGGTGAAGGCCTTGATCCATCCGACCAAGCCCTCTATCGAAACGGTCGCGGCGGCCCTGGCCCAGCCTGTGGAGGCTACTCCAGTGGTGGCGACCTCAGGGCCCAGAATCTCCCTGCCTCCTCGGAGGGAGTCTTCTTTTATGCCCATCGATAGGACCCCCGTGAAAACCTCCGTGGAGAAGAAGGGGGGGCAGGGCGTCGTCGTAGATTCGGCCTCAACCTCAGAAGAAGAGCTGGTCGAGGTCTTAAGCCACGGCCTAGGCGTGGAACAAGACCAGCCCGTCGGAATGGGTGCCGACGCAGGCGACGACGACGACATCGTCGAGGATGCCGACGGGGCCCCTGCTCGCCCGTCGGATTCCCCTCTGCCAGCGCCGCGAGACAACTCGGCGGCCATTTTGTTGGCCATACAGTCCTTATGCACTGAGATAAGGACGAGGCTACCGTTACCGACGGAGGAACCTCTCCCGTCGGGGGATCCAGAACCGGGACCTTCTGGTGTTCCCCCTGCCAAGAAAAGAAGGATCCATCCTCCACCTCCTTTTCAACCGTCGCGCCCCGTCCAGCCCTCCTCCCCGTCCACCCGAGGGGATGATACGGGGACTGACACGGCAGCGACGGGTACGGACGACGAGGCATACGACGAGGATTTTCCGTCGTCGCCCCCCACCAGGGCTTCTCCGCCCGACGAGATCGGATCTTTCCATTCCATGATCTCCAGGGCTTCCGAGCTTTTTCAACTCTGCCCCGAGGAGAAGAAAAAGGAAGGCTTCCTTTATCAGCGGCGCGAGGCCAAGAGGAAGACGGTCCTCGCAGTGCCTCTGTTGGACGACATTTGGGATGAGGGCCTTTCCCTCCTCAAGAACCCTTCCACGACGCCAGCTAGAAGAGACCAGTACGAGAAGAAGTACCGGGTCCCGGACACGGCCCCCCTATGCCTCCGGGCGCAGCCTACCCCGGACTCCGTCGTCTCCGCGGCGGCCAGGAAGAAAGCGGGGGGGGGTGCGGCCTCCACATCGACTTCCCCGCCGGACGGCGAGGGAAAGAAATTGGATGCTATGGGACGTAGAGTCATCTCGTCGGCAGCGACGACGATTAAAGCGGCCAACGCCTTGGCTATCGTGGCCCGCTACGACAGGGAGCTCTGGTACAAGATGGCTCCCCTGCTGGATTTTCTGCCGGACGACAAGAGGGCTGAGGCCCTTGAGATCCTCCAGGAAGGTGAAGTGGCTTCGGACCACGCCATCACCGTGGCGACGGACATCGCCGACGCGGGGTTCCGCCAGCTAGGCAACGGCGTTTGCCTTCGACGTCGTGGATGGCTCAAAGCTACGGATTTTCGGCAGGACGTCCAGACCAGAGTCCTGGACATGCCCTTCGGTGGGGAGCGCACACCGAAAATCTGCACGCGAGGGGACTCTGGCTCCCGACGGAGAAGTCCCTGCATATCAACGTCCTGGAGCTCCGTGCAGTGTTTTGGGCCCTCAGGTCCTTCCTTCCGTCCCTGAAGGGCAAGGTGGTGAGGATCTTCACCGACAACACCACCACCATGTTTTACATCAGGAAACAGGGCGGAACCAGGTCCCCAGCGCTGTCCAAGGAGGCGCAGGACCTGTGGCATTGGGCCGTCGCCCAAGGGATTTTTCTGGTGCCGTTTCATCTGGCAGGGATAAAAAACACCATCGCCGACTCACTCAGCAGGGAGCTGCGCTCGTGCCACGAGTGGGAACTACGGCAGGATCTAGTGGATCGCCTCTTCCGACGGTGGGGCACACCCCAGATCGACCTGTTCGCGACGGCGACGAACACCAAGTGCCGGAGGTTCGCCAGCAGGTTTCCCCAGACGAGGAGCATGGGCGATGCTTTCTCGTTCCCCTGGGAGGGCCTGTTCCTCTACGCGTTCCCTCCCTTGCCTCTGCTAATCCGGCTCGTCAACCAGCTCAAGAGGTCACGGTGCAGGATGATCCTCGTCGCACCTGCGTGGCCGAGGCAGATATGGTTCCCGGACCTTCTGGACTTGTCAGCGTCCCCGCCGATCAAGCTGCCGGCGGACGCAGACCTACTCTCCAGGGAAGGAGGCGCCATCCTCCACCACGACCCGAAGTCGCTGAACTTGCAGGCCTGGCTCCTGCAGCGCTAGAGTTTGGAGGATACTACATACCGGCCGATTGCAGAGAGGTTCTTGCAAAGGCCAGGGCGTCCTCGACTCTTAAATGCTACGGACACAAATGGAAGAGGTTCTCTGTCTGGTGCCACGCACAGAAGATTAACCCTCTACGGATTACGGCTCCCCAAGTACTGCCGTACCTGCTGACGCTGGCCAAAGCTGGACTGGCACACGCGTCCATCAAGATTCATCTTGCTGCGATCTCCCGATACACCAGAACCACGGGGCGGACGTCCTTGTGGTCTCATCGTCTGGTGAAAGAGTTCATGAAGGGACTATTCAGATCGTTCCCGCCGGTGAAGGCTCCGGCCCCGGCGTGGGAGCTCAACGTGGTGCTGACCAAGCTCATGGGACCTCCGTTCGAGCCTCTGCACTCGGCCCCGTTGAAGTTTCTATCGTGGAAGACAGCCTTTCTCGTGGCCATCACCTCCGCACGACGAGTGGGTGAGATCCAGGCCCTTTCCTGCAAGGCCCCGTACTTGACTTTCCACGACACGAGGGTAGTGCTCAGGACGCACCCCTCCTTCATGCCCAAGGTACCGTCGGACTTCCATCTCAACGAACCCTTGGTGTTACCTGTGTTCTTCCCGTCGCCTTCGTCGCCGGCTGAGAGGACTTTGCACTCGCTGGATGTAGCTAGAGCGCTGAAGTTCTACGTGGATCGCACGAAGGGTTTTCGGAAGACGTCACAACTCTTTGTGAACTTTGGACCTGTCAATCAGGGGAAGGCTCTCTCGAAGGCTTCCATCTCCAGATGGCTCTCCGGCTGTATCATGTACTGTCACCGGTTGGCAAACCGACCGCTGCCTGGCCGTCCGAGAGCCCATTCCACCAGAGCGATCGCAGCTACCACGGCGTTCCTATCTGGTGTGCCCCTGCTGGACATATGCAGGGCTGCTACGTGGAGGTCGACGCACACCTTCACGAAATTCTACTGCGTCGACCGGGATTCCAGGGAGGAGTCCAGGGTCGGCCAAGCAGTGCTGCGCAACCTGTTCGCCTGAGGTGAGCCTGGTGAGGAGGTAAGATGCTTAATGTTGAGTTGATGTGATGCTTAATGTTGAGCCTTTGCCACCTCCCGTGGTTGTGCATGTGTGTACTGCTATGTATTCTTTATTCATGAGCATGTGAATCCATGCCAGACCCCATGCTGGAGAAGGAACAAGTTACTTACCTGTAACTGTTGTTCTCCAGCATGGGTCTGGCATGGATTCACATGCGAACCCTCCCGCCTACCCCTCTGCGGCTCTTCACTTGGTCATACTGCCACTTCACGTGCTTCCAAATCTGAAGATGGCTGCCAGAGGCGGTGCTTAGGTAGAGGGCAGTCATTGGCTGTGGTCAGTATGACGCAGAGACCAGTGATTGGTTATTGCTACGAAAGACAGATCAGAAACGAAACTGATACTGGTTTTTTCTTTACCGAGGATTCCCAGCCTGACGACGGGGAATATTCATGAGCATGTGAATCCATGCCAGACCCATGCTGGAGAACAACAGTTACAGGTAAGTAACTTGTTCCTTACTTTCTGGTTCCCAAGAAAGACTGAGGACTGCGACCCTGAACCTGAGACACTTGAACAAGTACCTCAGGAAGACTGATTCAAGATGGTCACTCGTTCGCAGATTCTCCAGGTGCTTCAGCTCCAGGATTTGGATGGTATCACTCAATCTTCGGGAAGCTTACTTTCATGTGCCTATACATCCCAAGTACAGTACCTGAGGTTTGCCATTTCCAGTTCTCACTTTCAGTTTCATGTTCTGCCTTTCGGGCTAACCTCTGCCCAGAGGGTCTTCACCAAATAGATGGAGGCAGCAAATCTAAGAGAGTGGGGGATTCACATCTTTCCCTACCTAGACGACTGGCTGATCAGGGCTCGTTTTCCCAAACAGGCTGTGGATCATCTCAACAACACGTGCCGATCGCTCCACAAACTGTGCTTCTCCCTCAACTTCAAGAAGTCCAAGGTGATATCTTCCCAAAAACTAATTTGTTGGAGCAGTCCTCAACTCTTCCTCAGGGAAGGTTTCGCCACCCGAGTTGAGGGATCAACATATTTCAACATATTTCACAGATGTTGCAAACATTTCAAATTGCCAAACATCTACTGGCCTTTGATATTCTGAGGTTGCTCGATCTCATGGCATCTTGCATTTTCCTGTTGCCAGAGGCCCGCCCGAGAATGAGGTCTCTCCAGTGAGCCTTCAGATCCCAATGGTAACAGTTCCCTGGCAGGATGACTGACCTTCTGCAGGTCCCGAGCAAGATCGCACATGATCTCCTCCTGCAGTGGACCTGTAAGAAGAATGTGGTGTTAGCTGAACCTTTTTTGCAAACTTTGCCAGAGAGAACGGTTGTCACAGGAAGGGGATCCCATATGGACGATCTATCTATCTGCAGTCACTGGTCTCCATCAGAATCCAAACTACACATAAACATTTTAGAGCTGAGGGAAATTAGACTAGCGCTGATGGCCTTTTTACTTTCTGTACAAGGGAAGAACATCCTGATATTGACAGCCAACACAGTGCCTATGCATTAACTCAACAAAAGAGATGGTGGTGGGTCACTACCACTGTGCAGAGAGGCAATACAGCTCTGCTTTTTGGTACTTACAGAAGGAATTTGTGCCGGCTGTTCACCTAGACGGAGAAGAGAACACAACGGTGGACTGTCTGAGCAGGCAGAGCACATTCTCCCACCAGTGGCAGTTAACTCGGGAAGTCCTTCTAGAGATCTTGCCCTTTGGGGAGCCCCTCAAGTAGACTTGTTTATGCCCAATACTAACAGGACGTGTCACCTGTTTTACTCCAGGAAATTTCCTCAGAGAGGAGCTCTGGGGGAAACATCTGTGGTGGACTGGGATTTTCCTCTCCTGTACACATCCCCTCAAGGCCCTGTCATTTCGAGGGGATTGGGTCCTCCGACGTATTCCATTTTTTAAATTTTTTTAAAAAAAGTATTTTATTGGGTTTTTGCAGTAAAAACAAAACAATACAAACATACGAACTAAAACAAGAACAAAGAAAACCAACAACAGTTTTCGTATGATACTGCATGTGGCATTCGGGATGGTGCATTAGAACAAAGTTCTGGTATCTCAGGAAGTGAGAGGGAACAGTTTCAGGGAACATCGTCTCTATGTTGGTGCAAGGAATCCGTTGCTACAAAACGCTGTGGATTGTCAAGGAGGCTTGTGGTCTGCGTTGAAGCGCATGTCGCTCAGGAGGGCCTTCCAGGGGTCCAGGGTGCCGCTTGCCACGTCTCCACTGGATATGGTTCCGTCCTGCCAGGCCCTGGTTTCGGCAGTAGTCCATCTCGCCATTTCCTTCAACCATCGTTCATGTCTGGGGCCTGCTGGAGTCTTCCAGGCCATCGCTATGGTCCTTTTAACTAATATACATGAGATGTCCATCAATTTTACAACATGTTTGAGTTTGCTTGGTCTGGGGTAAGTCCCTAATAGGCATTCTCCGGGTGTCCAGTCGTATCTTCCCATTCCGGCGTCTGTTGGACCAGAGTGTCATCACCTTAGTGTTGGTCCAGAACATGTGGATCATGTCCGCTTTGTCATTCCCACACCATGGGCACACCGGGGAGACCTTTTCGTTGAAGGAAGCGACCCTATGGGGGGTCATATATGTCTGATAAAGGATGTTCAGCTGGATCTGACCAAATCTGGAGTTTCTCGACACTTTCTTGGGGTATATTAATGCTCTTTCCCATTCCTTATCAGTAAGTGAGGTTTCAAGATCTGCTTCCCATCTCGCCTTCATCGCCTCTCCTTTGGGATTAGGTTTGCCGTTAAGCTTGTTGTAGAGCCTGGAGATTGCTCTCCATCCATCTGAAAGGTTGTGCATTTCCTGTAGCAATGGGTCCGGGGTGGGTTCCTCTGGCCAACTGTTCCATTGCTTCTTGGCGGTCTGTTTGAGCCGGTGGTACCAGAGAAACTGACCCTTAGATAGTCCTTCATTGGCCTGTAGCGACTCTAAGTCCCTAAATTCCCTTTCTTAAAACAGGTCTCCCCACGTGTATATGCCAGCTTCTTCCCACCTCCTTGCTGTGGGTAGTTCTGCCTCCGTTTTGCACAAACCCACCAATATAGGATTATCTGGAGAGTACGGATATTTCACCTGCCTTATGTAGCAGCTCCTGGCCCATATCTGCCTGCCAAGCTCAACGACCAGAGGGGTTTCCGAAGATTGCCGGAAAGGGTGCCATAGGGTTTCCTTGGGAATTATGTTGCTAGGAGACTGCCTCAGTAGCCCCGCTTCGGCCGAAGGTTCGTCTGATAGCTACTTTGTTATGTGACTGAGCTGGGCAGCTAGATAGTACATCTGGAGATCTGGAAGTTTTATTCCTCCCTCTTTATGTGGCAGAGATAACGTGGCCAATGTTAGTTTGTGCCTATGGGGACCCCACAAAAAGTCCTAGATGATTGCCTCTAGTTTCTTGAAGAAGGGCGGCCGAACGTGGTGGCAAATGTTCACAAAGAAATACAGGAACCGGGGGAGAATTATCATCTTGCCAATCGCTGCTCTTCCTACCATTGCCAGTGGGAGTTTGGACCAGAATTTTATAGATCGGCGAAGGCCGGTGATTGCAACTTCAGTGTTGTGCTCGTGAGTGAGCTGCGGAGTGTGGCTCACATTGATTCCTAAGTATCGGAACTTGTCGAGTTGCCACTTTATCCCTATAGGTGGGAGGTCCTTCGCTGCCATGCCTCGCAGTCCGGCCAGGGGAAATGCGGAGGATTTGTGTCTGCTAAACTGTATCCCAGAGTATTTCGCATAGTTATCAAGTACCCCCAGTACTGTTGGTGCATTGGCCTCGGGATTCTTCAAGTATAGAAGGACATCGTCCGCATATAATGATATTATATTATAGACATTGCCAACCTTGATGCCAGCGTCGAAGAACTGTTGCCGAAAGTATATGGCAATTGGCTCCAGGCCTAGTATATACAGCATGGGCGAGAGTGGGCACCCCTGTCTCGTGCCCCTCTGTATTTCCCAGGATTCTGATACTATTCTGCTTGTTTTAACTCTAGCCCTTGGAGAATTGTAGAGTACCTTGATCCATCTAATGAAGCCCGTTCCAAAACCAAAACTCCTCAAAACCTCCACCAGCCACTCCCAGTAGATGGAGTCGAAGGCCTTAATAGCATCAAGCGACAATACCGCTAGGTCTTCCTCACTCTCGTAGGTTTCAGCCATGATGTGTTGAAGCCTTCTCAGGTTAGCTGTGATATTGCGACCTGGGACGAATCCGTTCTGGTCTTCGTGAATTATGGACCCCACCACTCTAGCAAGTCTGCTGGCCAGTATGGAGGTGAGAATCTTGCTGTCGTAATTTAGCATGGCCAAGGGTCGATAGGAGTCACAATCAGTGGGTGATTTGTGCGGCTTGAGCATGGGGATGATTATAGTCTCTTTCATGGTGTTGGGCAAGACCCCATTTCCGTAGGCCTCCTGATAAACTTTATGCAGGATTGGGGTGAGAATAGATTTGTATGTTTTATAAAACTCAGGCGGAAGGCCGTCGCTTCCGGGGGCCTTGTTTGTGGCGGGCGACCTGATGGCCCCTCTCATATCTTCGGCAGTGATCTCCAACTCCAGTTCGTCTCTTTGCTCACTGGATATTTGGGGGAGGCCTATCTCCTCTAGGGTGTCTTTTAATTCTGCGGTAGGTATCTGGTCTTCATGGGCGTGCAATTTGGAATAGAATTTAGCAAACGTTTCCTTGATCCCCAATTGCGTCTTGTGGGATACTCCTGCTTCGTCCTTTATCTCCGTTGGGAGATGTTTGGGCTATTTTCGCTTGCACGGCCAGGCCAGCAATATACCCGGTTTGTCTGACTCTTTGTAGGATCTAGTGGTGCATGTTGCAAAGTCGAAATTTCTCCAATCTGTCCCAAGATGACTGACACTTTTCGCGGGCTTCTTTCAGCTTCCTTTCGATCTCTGGGGAGATGTCAGAGGTAGACTCCAGACGTGTGATCTCTGATTCTTGAGCCTCAAGTGTCAACTTTAATTGTCTGCGGGTGCCGCCAGCTCTCGATATGATCTCTCCTCTGGTCACCACCTTCATGGCTTCCCACAATGTGCTCCAGGTGGACACAGAGCCCTTGTTGATTTCGATGTATTCCTCTAATCTCTCAGCGAGGTCCTCTCTGAACTCAGGGTCATCTAGTGCCGCGGTGGGCATCCTCCACATGGGGATGGAGGGTTTGGGTCCCTTTAGTTGCCATTGCATGATCAGCGGAGAGTGGTCGGAGATAGATCTCCCCAAGTACTCTCTGGCTGTTGCCAACGGGACCTGTTCCTTGTCGATGAACAAGTAATCAATTCTTGTGTGGATGCTATGTGTGGCTGAATAATGTGAGTAGATCCTGTCAGCTGGGTGATGTACCCTCCAGATATCCACCAGGTTGAGTTGGTCAAGTGTTTCCGTCAGGGTGCGAGTTGCGGGGTTGCTTGGTTGCGGAGGAGGTATTGATCTGTCCATAGTTGTCCATGACGCAATTGAAATCTCCACCCCATATGAAGGTTCGACCTCGGTGGTGTGCCAGCTTTGCGCTCATTGCACTGAGGTGTGACGGTATTCCATGCTGTGGAAAGTATGAGTTAGCCAGGCAAATCGGGGTCTGTTCTATGGTGCCCCGCAGTGCTACGTATCTTCCTTCCTTGTCGAATTCACACCCCTGTAACTGGAAGGGCCTGTTCGGGTTTACCCATATTAGCACACCTCTCGCATATTTGGAATATGGGGACCCTCTCACAGTCCCTTCCCATCTGTCTGCTAGTTTGGACATGGCGTCCTCCGTAAGATGGGTCTCCTTTAACAGTGCGATCGAGACTTTCTTCCTCCTGAGGTAAGATTGTATGCAATTCCTTCTGAGGTACGAGCCCATTCCCCTCACGTTCCACGTCATCACGGTGAGTTGTGATGCCTTTGGATCAGTATTCCGAATTTGGCATGTGGTTCCATCCCTTGGGCTTGGTGCAACGTCAATCCGCGGTTAGCGGGCTGCAGGCGGGAAACTACTGGTTCACAAACTCTTGGGTCATATCCTGCATCCATCTCGTATTTCTTCAGCATTAGTGAAACAAAGCCTGTGTAACTATCGGAACTAATAGCATAACTCAAACTAGTGCGCCCAGCGACTACAACTCTGTCGCGGTGCTCAGGCGCTCTCGAGCCGTCTAAATCCATCTGGGAATCAGGCGCGAGTTGGGTCGGGCGGTAAACTGGCCCGATTGGGTTTTTCGCTGGGGGTAGGGCTGGTGCCAGGCGGCGGGACCGAACGAGGGCCGTTACCATATGGCAAACTGTTGATTGGATTACCTTCTAGGGTCCGGCTGTTTGCTTTTCCTGTGCTCTTTATGGCTACGTGTCGGTGGTATGAAAGGTGTTAAGGGTTTAGTCTTCCTTCCGTGGGGCGTCCTTGCCATCAGCAAGGTTGTTATCTTCTAGCCACATGTTGGCTGCCTCTGGGTTGTCAAGGAATATCGCTCGCCCATTATGAATGACTCTTAGGTGCGACGGGTAGAGCAACCTGTATTTGAGGTTCAAATGACAAAGCCTTGCTTTTATCGGGACGAATGAATTCCTCTCTCTGCACTTTCTGAGTGTAGTCTGGGTATATGGTGATCTTAGAGTCCCCCCGTTCAATAGGACCTTCTTCCCTGGAATGTCTTAAAATAGTTTCTCTATCTTGAAAGTTCAGTATCTTAGCTATTATTGGTTGTGGATGCGAGCCGGGGGGAGGGCGTTTCTGGAGGGACCTGTGGGCCCTTTCGACCGCGAATCCCTGTGTCAGCTTTCCGGCCCCAATCTTCTGTAGCAGCAAGGTTTCGACGTAGGATGTGGTGTTCGAACCTTCGCTTCTCTCTGGGATTCCCAGGATCCTGATGTTGCCCCGTCTAGCCCGGCCTTCGGCCTCCTCCGCCCTCTCTTCTAGGAAAGCAACTTTCCTCTTCAAGTCTGAGACTTCGGGCTGTAGGTCTGCGGTGGCCCCGGACGTTTCCTCTGTTGAATTTTCAATGGTCGTCACCCTCTCAGCTAAGTTGCGAGCGTCCTGGCGAAGGAATTGTATGTCTATTTTAAACTCATCGATCTTGGAGTCTATGTGGATTATCAATGAGGCAATGGCGTCCAATATTTGAGAGTGGTTATCGGTGGCTTCCCCCTCATTTGGCCAGGTGATTTCGGAGGGGCTTGTTCTGGCTTGGGTGGGGTCTTTGCCTTGGTGGAAACAAAGGAGTCCATGGTGGCAGCTTTAGCTTTATTCTTGGCGGCCATATTGGGATAGCAGTAGCAGTTGCCCTGGGGCTCAGGAACTAGGTTGCCGTTGGGGGTGAAGGTTGAGGCCACTTGCTTATGTGGGGCCTGAAATGAGGATCCCGGGGTAACTGTGCCCAAAGAGTTTGTTGCCAATAGTTGGGATTGATCAGGAGTGCTACTCACTAGTGTTGTGTGGTCCCCTAGGCCCCAGCCAGGCGCCGATATTTTGCCCCTCGGCTTCGGGCTTACTGGTAATGGAGCCCTTGTGGCTCAGCAGTAGATTGTGTCTGGGGGGTGGGATTTGTCGCCCCTTGTTGTAAGGGTCCAATTAGGTACCCAAGTTAGTCAAGCCAAGGAGGCAAATGCAGGAGGGCGGCGGTAACAGGGGTCCCACTCGTGGGTGTTCTGTGGTCACACACACCTTACCTTTTAGGCTTCTGTCATTGGAGCATTCGTGGCGCCTCTGCCTTCTCGTCCAGGCTCCGGACCGTTGGATGAACCAGAGGCTTGAAGTGTCTCTGCAACTGCTCTTCCTTTCTCCCTGCTTCCAAAAGGGTGGCTGCGCAGCAATCCGGTGTGGCTCCTAGGAGCCAGAGGGTGGTAGTATCGCCATGTCTGCTCCCGTGCACCCCCGTCCGCGGGATACACGCCGTGTAGCAGTCGAGTGGGGCTCCGGAGACTGTGTTCTCGCTCAGCGGGCCACCCGCGGATGCGGCGGCGCCCGCGTGTTGTGTTCAGTGCCGGCGCGTAGGACCAGCCGGAGCGGTCCTCGCACAGTGAAGGGGGAGTGGGGCGGGAGCTCGCAAGTCTGGTGCCGACTCCAGTCGAGTGTCGCAAGGGGGGGCCACTCCCCTATGCGATGCCTCTTCCCCGCTCCTCTCCGCTGCCGAATCCCCAAAGCATGCTGGTGGAGGTACTCCGCACGGGGGCTCCGCTATGCTGCGCAACGTGCCATCTTGGATGCGAGCGTGCCGGGGGAGGGAGTGCTTTCTGGGGCCGCTGCTACCATCCAGGGGGGTCCGATAACCCGAACCCTCAAGCAAGTCTTGACAGGAAACGCTTATCCCACCACTGCGTTCTTTTCCGCGGGCTGGTGCTTCACTTATGCCGGTGAAAAAGGATCAGGAAACGGTGTCTCGGCCGGAGCTCGGCAGATCAGCCTCTGCACGCCATCGACTGCAGGCCATGCCCCCCCGGCGTATTCCATATCTACGACAGTAATCACCACAGCTCTGTTGCTTCGGAAAATGTCCTGCGTCGCTGACGTCAATACACTGTCCTCGAGGGCCTCCGTCGAGCCGACATCACCGGATGTTAAAAGTAGGACGCACGATGCCCGTAGCCTCAGTTCCGTTTTTTCCGTGAACGTGTTCGCTTCAGAGATCTTGGCGTCTTGGCGCACCTCGGTTATTCTAAGTTCTGTTCTCTCGGTTCTTCGAACCTGTTAGTTGTGAAGATTTCCATGATGTCTTCGTCGTCTTCCACCCCGCGGCCAGGTTTTGAGAAGTGTCGGGACTGCCGGTCCAAGATTTCGTTAACGTACTCGCACGACGCCTGCCTCTGGTGCCTCGGTGAGGACCAAGACACGCATCACTGTGTAGACTGTCAGTCGCTTACATCGAAGGCCTTGCGGGAGCGTAAGAAAAAGCTTTCTGTAGGTAAGGTGACCAAGCCCCAGCAGTCGAGGTCCACTGGGCTTTCGACTGACGATTCGAGGGGCGACTCTCCGAATCGTCAGCGTAAGTCCGGGGGGGGTCTCGATCCAGGAGTCGGTCCCGCCATTCCTCTGCCTCTTCGAGGCACTCACGGAAGCCCAGTCACCGGTCGCCTTCCTCGTCCGAATACTCTGCCCGTCGGCGGGTTGTTTGTCCCAACAAGCGTTCCACTCCTACGGAATGGGATTCTTTTCGGCAGGAGATGATGGCAATTTTTCAGTTGCAGGGCTCCGTTCCGTCCGTGCCATCGAAAGACGCCGGCCGTGATCGTGCTAGAGACACCACTCGCACACCTTCGGGCTCGAGCAGTCGTCTCGATCACTGGGCACCTTCGAGGTCCCGGTCGGACAAGGATGGTCGCTCTAGACATGCCTGTTCCAGGTCTCGGTCCTCGACGCCCTCGAGACCGTCGGAGCCTGTGAGGTCTTCGAAGAAGCCATCGACGCCTTCGGCGCTGAGGTTGTCGAGGGAATCTCTCGAGGCTCCGCCTCGGAGGAAGTCGTCGATGCCATCGGCGCCCAGGCTGTCTGACACGCTCGGGGCTCTGCCCTCGGACTGTGTCGAAGCCGTCAGCACCACGCTCGACGCTGATTCCATCGACACCCTCAACGCCTTTCGAGGCTACTTTGTCGGAGGTACCCTGTGGCATGGTGGAACCCCCTAGAAAGGCTCTGGCCAAGGCTAAAAATGTCTTTGTCCCTTTTTCTGTGCCCTCATTCCAGCCTCTGGTTTATATTTCTGAGGTGGATGAAGGATCTGAGGGAGGTATGGTTCCTGATGAGGTACCTGGCGAGATTTTGTCTGGTCATAGCCAGATTGAAGACATGCGTCAGTCGTTGGACGACGCAAGTGGTCTAGACACCTCTCCGGAGGTTGAGTTCTGTAGGCCTGAGTCTGGCACCCATGCCGAGTCCCCGTACTGGCGGCTTATGTCGAGGGTAACGGAATACTTGGTGTGGTCTGCGCCACCAGTGGATTTCCTGCAGGATGTCCTGAGGGATATCCTCGACCAAGGTCCACCAACTGACCCGGTGCTGCCATTCCATATGGCCTTGCAAAGAAGGGTGGCAGCGGCTTGGACTGCTCTGGAGAGTCTCCCGGCAGTGAGCAAGTCTTTGCCACGAAAATACTGCCCAGCCAGTAGCGATCCCTGCTACTTGACCATTCACCCCACTCCGGAGAGTTTGGTGGTGCAGACGGCTATGGCCCCGGCAAAGCAGGCGTCGTACCCTACCATCCCTCCTGATAAGGACGACAAGCGTTTTGATGGCTGGGCGAAGAAAGTGTTTTCTTCAGGGGGTATGACTTTACAGGCAGCCAACTCGGTGTGTGCCTTGTCACTTTTCACACACACTCTGTGGAACTGTATTTCGTTAGCGGCTGAACGTATTCCCGAAGGGGAGGAATGGGATGGTTTTCTTGCTATTGTGCAGGATGTCAAGGATTCCATGTGTGAGTCCGTTCACTTGGGTCTGGACATGGCAGATTGTGTCAGCCGGTCCATGGCGGCGAGCCCTGTAATACGCAGGTTTGCGTGCTTGCGGAAGTCGGGGTTTGCTCCTGATGTGCAAGCGCGGCTCCTCAAAATGCCCTTTGATGGTGAACATCTTTTTGGTAGCAAGGCTGACGAGAGCCTTGAGAGGTTGCAGACCTCCAAAGCTGCAGCAAAGTCGTTGAGTGCTGCAGTTCGCCAACCTCTTCCTTTTTGTTTTATGGGACAGCAATGGAGGGGAGGTTCCTTTCGATATTTCTCATCCTTTGGTAAATCGAGAGGAGCTGCAAGTCAAAGGGGCCACCGTAGGAGTACCAGAGGTGGAAAACAGGATACTCGAGGTGCCAAAGCATCTCGGGCAGTTTCTTCTTTGCCCTCAGGCACTGCCGCAGCCGCTTCAGCTCAGTCATGAGGCCATGTCCCATGGTTCGCCGGTTGGGGGAAGGCTGGCGCAGCATCTTGTAGAGTGGCATGCCATTACTTCCGATGTATGAGTTCTGGAGATCATAGCCCACGGCTACTGTCTTCCTTTCCGGCAGAGGCCTCACAACAATCCACCAGGGAATCTCTCCTTGAAGAGACCGGATCCGCTCCTTGCGCAGGAAATACAATCCCTGCTGGAGAAAGGCGCCATAGAACTGGTGCCTGTAGCGGAGATGAACAAGGGATGGTATTCCCCTTATTTTTTGATTTCGAAGAAAGACGGGCGATTGAGACCCATCGTGGAATTGCGCGGTTTGAACAAGCGCCTCAGGAATGACAAGTTCATGATGGTTACTCTTTCTCAAGTCCTCCAGGCCCTTCAGGACAGGTTGGTGTTTCTCGACCTCAAGGACGCTTACTTTCATGTGCCGATCCATCCCAAGCACAAGAAGTACCTGAGGTTTGCGGTTGGCGACTCGCACTTTCAGTTTCGGGTCCTGCCGTTCGGATTGACCTCTGCCCCAATGGTCTTCACCAAGTTCATGGTGGTGGTGGCAGCATATCTCAGGAAAGGGGGGATTCACGTCTACCCCTACCTGGACGATTGTTTGATCAGGGCACGCTCTCCCGAGCAAGTCCTGGATCATCTGTCCGTCACCTGCCACTCCCTTCACAAGCTGGGCTTCTCCCTCAACTTAAAGAAGTCCCACTTGACGCCAACTCAGCGGCTCCACTACATCGGAGCAGTGCTCGACACATCCCTGGGGCAGTGTGTCCCTCCCCAGGTGAGGGCTCATCACATTCAGCAGATGGTGCACAAGTTTCAACATGCCCAGAGTCTCCCAGCGTTCGAGTTATTGAGGTTGCTCGGCCTCATGGCATCCTGCATTCTTCTGGTGCCAGAGGCCAGGTTGCGGATGAGATCTCTGCAATGGGCTCTCAAGATGCAGTGGTCACAGTCCTCCGGCAGGATGTCGGACCCTGTTCAGGTGCCGCCCTCGGTCGCCCAGGACCTTCTGTGGTGGGCCGTCGAAGGCAATCTGATGAGGGGGGGTCCATTTTGGCTGCCCTGGCCGGATTTGACGATCGTGACGGACGTATCCCTCATGGGATGGGGAGCTCATGCCAACGAGTTGACAGTCGGCGGTCGTTGGTCCAGACTCTATATCAATCGGTCACTTCCTCTGTGCAGGGAGACGATGCAGCTCTGGTTCAGGGCCATCCAGCAGGAAATTTCGATCTCGGCAGTTCATCTGGCCAGAGACGAAAACGAGACGGACGCTCTGAGCAGGCAGAGCGCGTTCTCTCACGAGTGGGAGTTGGCTCAGGAGATTCTCTTGGAGATCTTTGCCCTTTGGGAGACCCCTCAAGTGGATCTCTTCGCCTCCAGTGTCAACCGGAAGTGCAAAAGGTTCTGCTCGCGGGAATTCCCTCCAAGAGGAGCCTTAGGAGACGCGTTTGTGGTGGAGTGGTCCTTCCCACTGCTGTACGCGTTTCCCCCAGTCCCCGTCATCCCGCAAGTGCTGCGGAGGTTCGGTTCCCGGATGATCCTCATTGCTCCGGTATGGGCCCCGGAGAACGTGGTACCCAGACCTTCACGACTTCATCTGCCCTCCACGTCGTCTTCCCTACCGAGATGATCTGCTCTCATGGGAGGGGGGGGGTCAGGTTCTCCATCCAGAGGTCAGATCCCTCAACCTTCACGCTTGGCTTCTGAAAGGTTGAGGTATAAGGATTGGGACCTCGCTGAAGATGTGATGGAGATGTTGCTATTGGCCAGACAGCCTGCAACCAAGTCCCTGTACCGTTGCCGTCAGAGAAAGTTCTGCGACTGGTGCAGGGTTAAGAATGTGGATCCTTTTTCATGTGACATTCCTGTGGTTCTGTCTTTTTTGCTTTCATTAGCCCACATGGGCCTACAAGTGGGTACCATTAAAGTTTACCTGGCGGCGCTGTCCATATTTAAGCGCTCGTCTGAGGAGTGTTCTTATTTCAAAATTCCTTTAATTTCTCAGTTTCTCAAAGGGCTCACTAATGTGTTTCCGCCGTCACATTTCCAGGTGCCTGGTTCGGATTTGAACCTTGTTCTAAAATTCCTAATGGGTGCTCCATTTGAGCCTTTACCTTCTTGTCCTTTGAGGCTGTTAACCCTTAAAACTGTATTTTTAGTTGCAGTCACTTCCGCTCGCAGAGTGAGTGAGTTGCAGACACTTTCAGTTAATCCACCCTTCACTGTGTTTCATAAGGACAGGGTTGTCT
This sequence comes from Ambystoma mexicanum, assembly GCF_040938575.1. Lineage (NCBI taxonomy): Eukaryota > Metazoa > Chordata > Amphibia > Caudata > Ambystomatidae > Ambystoma > Ambystoma mexicanum. The sequence continues at coordinate 491,269,993 of NC_090936.1, read as the reverse complement.
TTAGAATTCGTCCTTCCTTTCTTCCGAAAGTGTTGTCGGAATTTCATTTAAGGCAGAAGGTCATTCTTCTGGCATTTTATCCTCCTCCACATCCTGATAATGAAGAGGAGAGGCTCCATAGGTTGGATCCTAGGAGAGCTTTAAGTTTCTACATTTCCCGTATGTCCCAGGTCAGAGTGGATGATCAGCTCTTTATAGGTTATGCTGGAAGGTGTTTGGGACCAGCTGTTACTAGGCAGACTTTGTCTGGATGGATTATCTTGGCAATTTCTGAATGTTACCGCTTGGTGGGTAAGGACCCTTCGTTTGGCTTACGGGCCCATTCTACTCGGGGTATGGCTGCCTCTACTGCCGTGCAGAAGGGTGTTCCTATTCAGAACATCTGTGAAGCAGCCACCTGGGCTTCGGTCCATACTTTTGTACGACACTACTCCTTAGATTCTATCCATGGGCAGGATCTGGCCTTTGGCAAGGCGGTCCTTTACTCTGCAATTTGATTGGGCATTCTAAATTTCTATATACTACATTCTTTTTCCCTCCTCCATACGTTGGTACTGCTTTGGGAGTCTGTCATTCTCCTTCTAGGGCTAATTTCCCTCACCTAGTGAGTCCCCCAGCAGTTTTGCTGAATTTCTGGAGTTTATTTTTTCCACCTGGTAAGAGTGTACATCCTTTTTCCACTCTTACATGTGTTTTGGGGTATGTGTTCTTACTCATTGTGTGATCTTGGGCACTGGAGCACACCACTCCAGGTGCCCCTGTTCTTCTACGGGTTACACAGCACCTTTAGAGTAGTAACCCAGGGTTGTCTTTAAGACTTTCCTCTGACTCCATTTCACTGGGGCCGACTACTGTCCCCCAGTTGCCATTTACTTTAGATAGTCATTTTTACCACAGACCCAGTACACCCCATCTTACATGGAGTACTGGAAAGGGCTAATCTGTACCACTTTTCGGTCTGTACCTCCCTCAGCATTGTTTTGCTCTTTTAACATTTAGACTTGGCTGTTGGCAGTGGTATCTACCCTAACTTTTCTACCGCGATTATATTAGATAAACGTGGTACTGTTCTTGGCTATTATATTAGCCTCAAACATAAACCCGCTTGACCAAATCGTCTTTCTTTTGGCTCCGGTTGGGTTTATTCGCCATTTCTTTTTGTTAAAGTCCTTCTTGTGTTTTACTTTGCGTGGCAAACTAGGTTCGCCTTCGCGTGCTTCTGCAGAAAGACCCTCCTCTTGGCGCCTGGGTGTCTAGGTAGACTGAATGTGGGGAAGAGGTGTAGTCACCCCCTGCACAGGGTATCCTAGGAAACCCAAGTCGCACTTTGCCATGATTGGCTGAGGTGGTTGTCCCGGCTGGACAACCCCCCCTGCTGCGTGATTGACAGCCAGCCTGTGTGAATGGGGGTTTTGCGCATAAAAGGCAGGTCTCTTGGGATAGAAGTCAGTCGCCTCTGGAACTACAAGGAACCGAGGAGAAGCGGAGAGAACGACGGCTGCTGCAACTACCCTGTCCCGGTGAAGCCCTGCTGCAGTCCTGAGCTATCTTCCCTTCAACGACTAAGCGGAGATCCAGTCCGGAGTCTTCTTCCCTTGTGCCTGGTGGGGATAGATCTCTGCCGTGGTCGAAATCGCTGCGCACTGCTGTAGTGGTCCGGATAGCCACCTGCTGAGCCTCTCCTGTTTTTAAGTTGCACTCCTTTTCGTTGCTACCGGCTTCATCCCTGCGTGGTGCAGACCCCCTTCAGACGTCCTCCTTCACAACGAAGCTCCAGGAATCGTGGGTCTGCGGTAAACCAACAGGAACAACTGCCAGGGCACCAGCTGCTTTGTTGGAATAAGGTACTGTCCTACTCGAGGAAACTGGGTGAATCCCTTTTCTTCATCTTCAAGGCTCGTCCTTGGCTCCCCTCTTCCTTCTAACTTTTGCTTCCGAACATTTGACAATATCCAAGTACTTTTGGTTGCACTGAATCGTGAACTGTCTAACGGTGTGATCTTCGGCACAGGTCTCCGGTGTCACCTAAACCTGGCTCCAACCCTTTGACTTTTGAACTCCTGTTACTGAGTGTTTCTCGATACTGCCTGCCTAGCCTAAATGTTGCCTGTGTTTATAACTGATGGTGTAAAAATAAATGTACTTATATTTTTTACCTGAATCCTTGAGTCAGTGTTTGCTTGAGTCAAAGTAATTGTGGTCCCTTTGTGTAATCTCTGCTACTGCTCATATACTCTTGAGTTAAGCCTGGCTGCTCTGCTACCACTATAACTTAGTAGTACAGGCTTGTACCAAAGGTAAACTTGTATTGCCACCTGTAGTCTTAATTGTGTGTAGTGGTCCCTAAGGGCACTACACAGGATTCTGCCTAACAGTCATATCTGGAATATGTCGGAGGACCCAATACCCTCGAAGAACAAGTTACTCTCTTACCTGGTAACGTTCTTTCGATGGGATGGTCCGACCACGTATTCCTTATCGCTCCCTCCCTACCTACCCCGCTACAGAATTTCCTGTGCGGTTGCAGCTTACGTTTCCGCAAGGCTTTCTGTGGTCATACTGGCAGTGGTCTGGTGCCACACGTTCTGGGGAAAAAACTACAACTGAGGCTACGGGCGTCATGCGGCCTACTTATAACATCTGGTGACATCGGCTCGACGGAGGCCCTCGAGGACAGCGTATCGACGTCATCGACGCAGATGCCAAAGATTTTCTGAAGCAGCACAGCTGTGGTGATTACTGTCATAGATATGGAATACGTCGTCGGACCATCCCATCGAAAGAACGTTACCAGGTAAGAGAGTAACTTGTTCTTCTCATGTCATCAGGAGGTGAAGGAAGTTCGGGAAAGCCATGATTCTGATTGCTCCGGATTGGGCCAGGAGGACGTGTTACCCGGAACCTCTAGACATGTCCATCTGCCCTCCAATTCGCACTTCCTCAGAGAGCAGACCTGCTTTCGCAAGAGGGGGCCGTCTTCTCCATCTGGATGTCAAGACTCTAATCCTTCACGCTTGGTTTCTGTCAGGATTCCATGGTACATTTCTAGAGTTTCAAGGGTTCATAACCTTAAACGACATACCATTACAATTCCAAGGTAAATTAAATAGACTTACACGTTTATATTACTTAAGAATTCATCATTAGCATCAGAAAACCTTTTGAATGTAGATTACTTAGAGGTGTGATGTTTGGGTTATGTTTGGATTGACAATTGAACTAGTATAAATATTCCTTAATGTACATTCAGGAATCACTTGAATACCCAAAGCAAGATGGAGAGTTTTTTCTGCAGCACAGATTGGTTTAAATAGTTATGAGGTAATTTGGAATGTTGCTCCGAGTTTCCAACTGCCTTTCATTTTAGTATCCTTTGAGACAGGTCGCAGTTTAGTTAGCTCTAGCAAAGAATATATTTAAGTATATTTAATTATAGTTTTTCAAGAAGATTTTAGAATATCCAATTACTACTAATTCTAAGCTGAAGTGAAGTTTATCCAAGAAGCTGAAGAAGTCATACAGATGAAGCAAGCTAAGTTTATTAATTCTACAAAGTCTAATGTCAAGGATTTTCAGTTCGAATTACTTTGAAAAAGACTGTGTGGAAATCAAATGCTAATATTTATTGTTTTTTGAGGAAAATAAGATTCAGTGTTACTATTTTGAACTTTTATTGTAACGCTTCCATTCTGCTTCTGAAAGTGTATTTCTCTGAACAACTGCGCGTTTAATATTTACTAACCAGGCGCGCGTAACTCTTCGTGTTTACTCGCATGTTTGTTTTTTCTCGCTCGTAGTTCTTTCGGGAGCGTTACTTTTTCGGTTTGAGTATTACGCTACGCGCGGCTCTGAGTTTAGAAGAAGGAACCTTACGAACGTCTTAAGCGCGTGTAAGCGTCGTGACGTCGTTTCAGGAAGTGCTCGTTTGCAGGACTATAATATTGAGCATGATAAGCGTCATGACATTTTTTTTTTTTAGTTTCAAAGGCATCGTTTCTAAGGACAATTTAGTAGAGAAGCGTCGTGTCGGCTGACATTCGTTTTTCAGGAAATAAACGGCTAGTGGAACTCTTTACAGCAATGCCGATCTTTTAAGGAGGTTACATTTTTTTGACATCGTAATTTATTGCAAGTTCATAAAGACTCTAATTCAAGTAACACTTTCCATATGCAATAAATACGAGAATAAGTATTTTAAGAAGTTCATTTATGAAAAATATTATCACAGTAGAAGAAGGAAACATTGAGTTCTGATTTCCAGACTTCAGCTCAGCTACTACTGAATAAGCCTATCAGCAATAAAGCATAGGATAGGCTACAGGTACTACAAGGAGAGTGGTAACATTTTAGTAAACTTAGCTAGAATGGATTGATTATTAATATACACATATATATTTGTCTCCTAGATCTCACAGACACTGAGGTGTATTTCCAGCACCAGAGAACTACAGCGCCAGCCAGTGAAGATCTGTCTGTTGTTATTTTCTCCTCTATTCCCCTTTCCCCTTGGGTTTGCCAGCTTGGTAGTTTTATCAGTTGAAGGACTGTTGGGCAGGCAGACTTAGGGGCTCTGGTGGGCCCAGCATCACTCCTGCAGGAAGATTCAAGTTTGGACCTGACAGTTTCTGAAAGGTTGAGATACAAAGACTGGGATCTCCCAGAAAACATTATGGAGGCGTTTTTGGCTTTGGCTAGAAGGTTAGCAACAAATGCTTGATACCGCTGCCGTTGGAACATGTTTTGCTTCTGGTGTAGAGCCAAAGATATTGATCCTTTCACTTATGAAAGGGTAGCCACTGGGTGCTGACGAGCCTGCCATAGCTTTGCCACCGGATGAGGTTGCTTACTTTAACTCCATGCCCTGCGCTCTCTTCAATTTGGTACCGGAGGAGACTAAGAAAAAGTGTTTTTCTCTTCCAGAGCCGGTGAGTCCAGACTGAAGGCTGTCAAGTCGATTCCTCCACTGGATGAGGAGGGTTTGGCCTGGATGAAGATACCAAGTACCGCACCCCCAAAGAGAGACAGTCTGGAGAAGAAGCATAGGGTTCTGAACTCGCCGCCCAGGTGCTTGAGGTCACAGTCTTCTGCGGACTCTGTGGTGTCTGCTGCCACCAGGAAGTGCTTGTCGAACCCTTCATCTGCGACCATGGTGCCTCTTAACCAGGCTGGAAAGAAGCTTGAAGGCAGTTGGGAAGTGCATCATTTACACTGCAGCCTCCACTATCAAGGCCGCTAATGCCCTGGTCATCTTAGTCCACTACGACGGAGAGCTATGGTTTAAGCTCAGGCCCATTTTGGACTTTCTGCCGCAAGACAAAAAGGTTGAGGCCTCGGATCACGGTGGCTCTGGACATAGTGGATACTGGGTTCCGCCAGATGGGCCACAGGATGTCCCTACGACGTCAAGGCTGGCTGAAGGCCACTAACTTCAGGGAGGACGTCCAATCCAAGGTGGTGGACATGCCCTTTGATGGGGACAATATATTTGGCAAGAATGTGGAGGAGTCCTCCAGACACTGAAGACTGATACGGAGATGCCATGCTCGTTGGGGACATTGGAGCATCCTCAAGGGGGAAGCCCGCAGATCCTCCAAGGCGCATAACACCCCCCATCATCAACCCTCTGGTTCCACAGCCCTGGAAGCCTACACAGGCCGCTCACCGGCCTATGGTAGTGAAGGTCAGCATCGTCATTGCCCGCAGGCCAGGATGCAGACGCCCAAGCAGGACTGAAATTGCTGTGGATCTGGGCCCCCACTGTCGAACCCCAGTGGGAGGCCGACACCCTCTTTCCAGCTTTCGAGTTGCTTGCACCTTGTCTTTGCTTTGCACACTTTTTTGGGTCGCTATGCCCTATTTCCTGCTTTTGGGCCGCTCGCATCCTCTCTTTGCTTTCTGCTCCCTTTAAATGCACTCTTTCTGTCTTTCTCTGTCTTCGCTCCACCAGCACACTGTTTCTCTGGTTTTCCGCACTTTCTTTCTGCTTTCCGATTAACATGCTGCTTGCATCTGTCATCACTTTTGCTCCCGCTCCAGCACACGTCCCAGGGAAACGAACACTGGCCTGGACACAGTCGGCAGCTTGCAGCATTCCTCACTCAGGGTACCTGGAGACACGGCTCCCTCATCACGCTGCAACCCCTCTGACACACTGGTTCAGTGTCTTGGCGTCACGCTCTCCTCGGGAACTTCTAGGCTTCTCTTGCTGCAGCCTCTGGCTTCTACGTTCCAACCTGCAACCCCAGCTCGCTCATCTCCTTTGACAGAACCACACCTTTTTATACCCTGAGTAAAGTGCCGTCAGGCATGCATGGTTAAGGTGGAAATGCCTGACCTTGCCTGGCTCTTAGTGGGACAGCTTAGTGGTGAAATGTAATAAGCCTCTTCCTGCTTTCCAATGTTGTTCCTATGGGTAATCTTTATTACTCTCGGTCACCTCTTTCTTGTCCCAGTACTTGTTGGAAATGGGGAGGGAGAGATGGGATGAGATTGAAAATACTGTCTGTAGGTCAAATAAACATAGGGTGGTGGAAAGGACAAAAGGGAATCCCCTGGCCTTGATCTTCTGTGAATGGGGTGATTCTCACTTTTTAAAGTCAGTTTCAGCCCCAGGTTTTTTGTTATGAAGGTTCTAGTTTTGATAGCACACCCTATGATTTTAAATTGGAGGAGTTGAGTAGGTTTTAAGGTCAAGGCTAGACCTTTGTTTCTTCTGACCTACCTTATTCTCAGCCTTTGTTCTGGGGCGATAGCCTCACCTCCCTCTTAGATCCGCAACATTGTGACTACTATATACCATGAAGGCTTCAGGGACTTCTGGCTCTTCACCTCTTGTCCTTTTGGGATACCGCGTCTCCCCTGGGTTTTTCCCATGGCCACAACCTTGGACTCCCCTACCCAGGTGATTCTCCCTTGCTTGTCCAGCCCCAAGGTTGGGATCCAAAAGCGATGCCCCCCCCCTGGCCACCTGAATAGAGGATTCTCTGGGTCTTCATGGGGGAATGCCTCCAGGTTTCTCGCAATAAACAGTGGTCCAATTTGCATAGCTTTGCCTGTTGTCATTGTTAGAGGGAGCTGTTGCCTTAGGCTATGTAGTGGTCATTCTGTGTTAATGAAAACCTGTATTGTGGCCCGTGTACATGAATTTTCTCACTAGTCAAACATAATTCCTGATGTAAAATGGTTTTCAGTGGCAGCGTACATATTACTAGGTTTCAAATGTTAGGAATTCCTGTCACTGTGTTCTGTGTAGGCATATGGGGTCCTGATCAGGACTACCTTGATGTCTTTTTGATGTCTTGGGTTCCACTTGTGTTCCTTTCTCTTAAACGCGATGTACCCAGCAACAGGTAGTGGGCAACATAGCCAGTTTAGGAGTGGGTTGGGTCTTGGGTCTTAGTTGTCCATTACGTTTTTTTATACATACACTGTTTAGTATGTGTTATGTTATGACATAAGATCTTTTAGAAATAAATGTGTGGTTTATTAAAAGTGTATATTTTTCAGAAATGCCTTGCCGGTAACTTTTTTTCGCACTTGCACATGTAGAAGTTGTTTGCAGTAGAGGGAAGTCTTTCTAATAAGGGAACTGTAACGCACGCTTTTGTTGACAAGCTGAAGCACCTGTGTGTAGTGAAAGCATATCTTTTCCCCATTATTAAAATTAATTGTTGCTTAGCGGTCGTGTGGCTCCTATTAACGAGGAGAATGCTGCCAGTTAAGTTATTGAAGCAGAACTGACTTTCCCAAAATGTTACAAGCGTAGTTTAAAGAGGCTGCGCATGCAGCAGTGTTCACCGACACCTTGGAGGCTTAAAGCTGACCGAAAGTTGGGTACGTGCATCCTTTGAAGTGGCAATTCAAGACTGAAACGAATTTGCGCGTGCCTAGTTTAATTTCCATTAAGAAAACCAAATCTTGTAACATATCAAACACTAGTAGTGGAAGTCGTAGCAGTGGCAGAATCTGAACAAAAGAACAACCATTACCCAAGCCCATGGAGCGAACTTTGTTAAAATGAATCCTGCTCATTTAAGAATTATACACCATTATTCTGGAGTTGTTGAAGTTGTTACTTGCGAGTCCTCCAACATTAAGGTGACAAGGATACCCAAAGTTACAACAGTGACACAGCAGCTTTGGGGTAACCATTGGAGAAAAGGTGCATATGAAGCTGGGGAAGGGAGTGCAATGCTTGTTAAAAAAAAAAAAGTTGTTTTAAATATGCTTAGCTGAGACTGTTTGAATGGAGGACAAATAGTCTGGAAGCTAGAGGCTGATTTTGTTGTAGCTGCAAGACCGGCGGAAAGGCAAAAAGGCTGCCCTTTCTTACATACAAGAGAGAAGAGTGCGTTGCCAACCTGTAGACGTTGAAGACTTCTTGTTGAAGTTACAGTAGAAGCAGTACATTTCCTAACATTGGAATTTGTAGTAGTAGCAGCAGTATAGAACTGTGCTCATCAACCTTTCTTGTCAGAACTGTATCAATTTAAAGTAGTAGAAACAGAAGTCTACTGTGGGGCAAGGGAGCCTGCTCGCACAGCACGAATAGTAGAAAGGGGTTGCTGAAGAGAATGCAAACCTTAAGCAGAAGCATCCTGATAAACTGTACAAAAGATGCAGCAGAAGTTGAAAGCAGATAGTTGATATAAACATAAGTGGTACTTTGGTCTTCAACTTTACTCCTTTCTTTCCTGGAAGTAAGTCATCCAGGAATCCCCATTGGTGCAGTTATTTTCTTTGTGGAACTAGGTAGGAGAATATTTTCATCAAGCAAAGAAGGAACTGTTACCAGTGGTTAACTTGTATATGAAAGATATGCTGTGTTAAAGTAAAGAACAGAGTTCAGTCTTGCTTTTGGAATCACAATTAGGCACACACAACCACTCTTTGATTTAGTTTTTACAAGTCACAGGTTTCAACAGTTGTCTAATAAAAGTTTGTTTTTCAATAATGGTCTTTACAACTTTCACTCTTTCAAATTAGTGACTCGCGACCACTCCTTCAGACATTAAGGCTTTTCAGGGTTGAATAATGGGTTTAAAAGCATTTGCTTTTCATGCGAGTAAAAGGACTTTCATTATATGCGAGTGCTAGGTTTCCATTGTTCCGGTATTGCAGCTTCAGCGATCAACTTCTACTTGCTTTAAACCATACGTGAATAGGGAACTAGATGCTGTTGCCAGCAATGCTTGCGCAAGGTATTAGAACTCTATGCCTCACTCTTGCTCGGCGGATCACACTGCTTCCACAACTTCTGGCTTCTTAGGGACCCACACCCTTCCTCTGTGAAGTTGTCTCCAGTCCGGCCACACGTTCATGCTGCCCGGTCGCTCCTGAGACCCACGGCTTGACACCTGCACCTCACCTCGTTCTCCAGCATGTTTGCTTCTTTACAACCACAGAAATCAGGTTTACATGGTGAAAGACAGCTCTCCTGCACACCTTCTGCTGCACAGCCTCTGCACTTGAGAGTTTGGGGAATAGGACACTCTCAGAACAAGCGGGTGAAATCTGCCGTCTCCATGTTCTGGCGTCCCTCGTGTTCTCCCACTTCTGCTTGGTTTGCCAGCCTTGTGCCTTCTTCCTTCTGCCACAGCTTGCATTCCAGTTACAGCTCCTTCCAATTCCCTGCACCCGAGGCAGCCTTTTATGCCGCCAAGGTTTTTTCAGCTGTGGGCTGTTAGGCTTAATTGTCTGACTTCTGCTACAGCATGCTTCTTCAGCCCTCTTCCTCCTCCCTGTACTCATGGGATTATGGGACTTGTAGTCCCCTTCAGCAAAGTTGTTTCTTTTAACAATTTTAAGGGTAGTTTTATTTTGCTTAAAATCATTAAAAGAGGGACTGTATGAATTGGTTGTTACAGAGGAAGACCTTTGAATTAAGGCACTTATTCTAGATCTTTTTACATTATACCTTTGGGAGTAAGGAGGGTGTTTTATCCTGGGTTAACTTGAAAGATCTTTCTGTTAATAAGGCTTGCTTGGATTTAACAGAACTTGTACCCCGGGGTCACATATACTATATGTGAGCCGGGAACATTATAATTGCAATATGCCATTACCTTTTCTGGCATGCAGAAAGGCACTTTCTTTCAGTGGACAAATACTTTTGCGTTCTTTGTCAATGATCTAGAAGAGGTAGGTAGGGCCAGTTAGAAAAGGGAGAGGTGAAGATGTAAAGTGTTTGTTGATCCAAATTGTGTTGTGTATTGTATTGTGTGCTTGTGTGTGATGAGTTGACTTGTTACATCCCGCTCCCCTCCTAAGAGAGAACCAGACTGCTCTTCCAGGTTATCGGAGTGTGTTTTGGGTTAGCTTGGTGGACACCCTGTGCATACACTACTGTATTAATCAACTGGACTTCACACCTCAGGGAGTGTGGAAAAACCTCCTTAACACTTTCTAAACTGAGTGCTGAATCGATAGTCCGAGACGTAGATGGCTTCTTGGATGAAAGCAAGACAAGGATGCTTCGTTAGGAAGGTTATTTACATGTTTGATGTCATTTTTGTTGTGGTAAAGGCTCATGTTTTATCCTGAGTGTGGAGCACACACCAGTGCTTTTTTGTTGGACTGTCCCTTAAAGGGGTTTTTCTGATGCCTACGGTAATGCTTTTCTCGTCAGCAGGACTTCCATTTCATTTGGAAGTAACCATAAATCTAGTAAATTATGACTTGTCCCTGCCCCAGACTAACCTATCTGTACTCTACTTTCCTTCACAGCGTCAGTGCTTGGGACTGCTGAGCCGATTTGGTGGCTCAGACCGTCTACACCAGTTTAAAGTGCAGGATGAGAGCCCCCAAGCTGACCGAGTGAGCCAGAAGGACGAGATTGAGCTGGCTATGCAACAGGTGAAGAAGGGGGGGCGGCTGTGAGGGTTGCTGGGAGGCTGGATGATCATTCTGCATTTGTTGGGGAACAAACTGTCTGAGTTTGCGATGTGCCTGGGATCTTGCTTGTATGATCAGGAAATATACTGCAAGCTGGACTCCCACGTTTCTGAAGAAAATCTTTTAATTTCATGATCTGCTGTTACGTTTGTAGATCTGTTCCAATGTAATGGAGTACTGCCAGGCACTTATGCTACAGAGTGCTTCAACCTCTCAGCACTCCATCTGTCTTTTTACTCCCAGCTTGTCGGAGAGCTCCACCAGAGATGGGTCCCGACAAGGTAAGGAAAAACATCATTTGACCATTTCCATCATAGCATTTATGGTGTCATTAGCTGCGAGTTGAATGCGGCATGTCATTGAATCCAAAGTACTAGACTTTGTCTTATGATATGATAAGTCATTTTTAATAGTCTTGAACAGTCTTTGCCAACTTATTTTTCCCCTCCAGGAGTTCCAGTGTACGTGCTCACTGAAGATGCAACCTGCTCTGTTATGCTCTGTGGGAGTCCCCAGGACTGGACTCAATTGTGCCCTGTAGTCTTTCCCCCAAGCAAGTCGCCTTTCTCTGCTGTTTGTGCCTGCCATTGGCTTACAGAGTCTTGTGTGTGTTTTTTCTTAATGGCTAGACAGTGCTGCAGCCATTGGACCTTTTGTTCAGGGAACAAATGCTTGTTACCCGCAGCTCAGATCTGTGGTGTTTGACCGAAGTCAATAATTTGCGGCGGAATTGACCGTAGATGATTTTGCAGCACATCTATTTGACCTTCGGGCAAACCACCCAAATCCTTGTCCCATCAGCAGCCCTATACCATTCCCCCCACCCCTACTTGCCTTTTTCATCAGCGCTCCTGCTATACCCCTGCAGCGTCGGTTCCGTCCCTCCAACGCGGGTCAGAGCTGACGCCGCAGGGACCCCTTTTCTTTTTTTCCCCCTTTTTTTTTTGAGTCCCCTCCTCCCCCACTACCAATGTCCTGGAAGCGGGGGACACCCCTGCAACCACCAAAGCCCATTATACCGAACATGGGGCGCAGGGGGCACCCCTGCAACCCTGCTCCTCATGTTTGGTATAATGGGCTTCGACTTGTTACTAGTGGCCGAATTCGGCCAAATTGTCCATATGGACAAAATTATTGGAGCAAATTGGGTAGTACCCTTGAGTAGGGTGAAGGAGGGCTCTTCTGTTGTATCTGTCCTGAGCTGTGCAACTAAAGGTGAAGTGCTGCTGCTTTCTGCTTTAGCTACCAGAGGGCGCTTAACTAGCCCTCCTTTCACCTGTTCAAGTTAGACTTGCTGGATTACTCGCCTCCAGGACTCTGCTTGTACCCTAAAAAGCTCACCTGCCGAGGCCCTGCACATCTCATCCTGTGGCTTGACCACTGGCCATCTACACCTCTGGCTGTGGGTAGTGTATGCAACCAACACCTGCTAAAAGAAACAGACTTCACCTTCTGGCACTCTGGGGAATTGATTTTGCATTTCTACAACTGCTGGAGCAATGCGTGCATCACTTGGCCACTCGGACTGCATCTTTGCCTATTGAGCTAGCTGTACCATACTCCAGCATCAAGTTTGTCTCTCTAGTCCAGCAATGGCATGCAGAGCTCTTGGGTCACCCTCCCTGCCTGTGCAATGGTCTTCGCAAGGTACCATGCATCCCTTTCGTTGAACTGTGACTTGTATTGTCCCTTGAAGGTTAATCTCTCCTTTTCTATATAACAGTAGGATTCTGCTTTGGCTCGTTGCTTAGCATTCATCGCAAGGCCGTTTCTAATAGTCAGTTGTGTGGACTCTGTAAACATTGACCGCTCTACTTTCCTAAAACAGCATAGCTTCCCTGTTGGGTTTGTACGGTTGCATAAAATTGGGCTCAATTGGGACTAGAAGTGAATCCTTGAATGGCTTCTGTGAACAAATCTGCACTGAACTCTAAAATGTATCTTGCTTTTTCCACACTGCATTTTCATCCCTACAAATGTCTATATAAAATATATAGTTTTAATCTATTATGTAGCCCTTTCCTTGATGTGTATGCTATTGTGCTTTACAATTTACCTTTTTACCATCCTACTGGTCTCCTGAGAATGTAAGCCTAGAATGCTTGCTCATGTTTATCCCTAGGGAGAGCAAGTAACTGAAGGAGAAGCCTTGTAGTATAGGTGCCGAGTTGTGGGTTGTTCTTTCTTTGACCTAAACATAGGTCTTGGGAAAAATCTGCCTAACCCAAGTACAATACAAAGAAGGGCAGCCACTGAAGCAAGAAAAGTCTGGTTTAGGTTTCTTCCAGAAGGGCAAGTCAGTTTAGAAATCTCAATTACCAATTCATACTGTTGGTGAAAAATTGTAACTGTCTTTTCTCAAAGAATAATTATAACAGTTTCAGTTCAGTACACAAAAGTGCAGTCTATCCAAGGGTTATTTATAGGGCAACTGAACTGGCAACTGAGGGCTATCGAGCATAGCCAGAAAAAGAGGTCAAACTTAAAGTTTAAACAGAAGCCTATTAATTATGTGCCTAAACGACATCGGATGTTAAATTTCCCAGGCCTCAAAGCATTAGATAACTTAAAGGACTGTCCATTCGCTCGCAGATGTTTGTAAGAAGTGATGACTAGGACATTTAGTCTCAGATTGAAGGAGGCAGGTGGAAAAAATATAATTAAAATGTGTTGTTGAAATGATCTGGTGATTTGTCCATACAGGGCTTTATGTACTAGAAACATTGCTTTAAAATGTACTCTGGCATGCACCGGAAGCCAGTGCAATTCTCTCGGTGCATGGGTAATATGGGCTCAAAGAGGGCTATTTCTGGCGTCTCTATTCTGCTGCATTCAGAACATGCTTGGGACCCTTGAAAGTTTTGTCACCAGTCGAGAAACAGGACATTCCAATTATTCATTTTTTTGTGCCCACTAACACAAGCAGTGCTGCAGTTGTCCTGAAATTAAAAGGCTCTACTTTGGTGAAGCAGCTTCAAGTAGTAATTAGATGATTTATCTACCGCTCATGCTTGTTGATGCATAGTTTATGTAGAGTTAACAGCAACTCCTGTGTTCCTAATCTAGCAAAATATTAGAATGTATGAGGTTGGGATGGACATTTGATTATAGGGGGATTCCATTTTGGCTAAATAGAACTTGGTGACTAGCCATAAGATTTCAATCTTAAACAGATTAACACTAAACGAACTGTCTACATACAACTCCTAATTTTGTCAAATGGCTTTTATTTTGTCGATTTTCCTCTGGGGACCCCTTCCTTAGGAACAAATATGGTATGTGTATCATCCATGTAGTTGTGGAATAGGGCTCCCTCTGCAAGCAGCAGATAGTATGTTTTTTTTAACGTATATGTTAAACAAAAGTGGGGGTGAACAGGATCCTTGTGGTAGTTCACAATCGATGCTGGTGGTGGTGGAGAAACGCAAGAGTCAATCTTCACCCATACCGTTGAGTATAGAGAAACGAATTCCAATTCCACTCACATATTGCAAATGTGGAAGTTGCTTAAAATATTGTTTGTGAACGAAGATAAAATAATCTTAGACCCTCAAGGATGTGATCCAGCATTGAGCCAAATGCTGTTAAATATTCAACTGTCTGTAATCGGAGTTTAGAACATTTTTATTTATTTTTTGGGAACTTTTTTCATGTTAAGAAGAGGGTGGCTCTAAAAGGTGCTTCCACTGGTGACCATATTTGCTACATTTTGCACCACAAGAGGGCACAATTCATTTTTTCAATGCCAACATTATGTACCAATACTTTCTCATACAATCTTACATGTTTTTTGTATCGACAATTGTTCCCTCTTGACAATGTGGTTTTAAGTTGTTCCATTTGAGACTCCTCTACATTATCTCTAGAATGTAGTCTTTACTTTTTGCCTCATGTACGGTTTCGTGTATTTTCATTATTCGCTTTCTTTACATGAATCATTTAACTCCTCTGCCAAAATGTTGTTTCCAGATGGGCATTACATGTGTTCATAGACTCACAATAGAGTTGTGACATAAGCCTAATACAGTGGGAGAAATGAGTGCCTGTTGTGTTGCTGATAATTTGCTTCCACTGCTCATTCCTGTCTTCCTTCTAGTGAGAAGTTGCAGAATGGGAAAGGTTACATATCCTAAAGACCTCTGCTGTTTGGTGCATAGAACCAAATTCCCCAGTGTGTTAACCCTTCATACTAGGATTGAGGGCTGCTTTGGGGGTCCAGGAATAAAACAATGTTCATTCTGTTTGTGCACGTCATACATTGAGTATTTATTTACACACACATGATGTGGGTACATATATGCATGTTTATTTGTTCTAGTATGCGACTTCTCACAAAGTGATGAACGGGGTGGCCAGAATGGATGAAGCAAGAATGTGGAATGATCAAAAGGGGCAGATGATCTCAATAGTGAAACGGCACCCATTGAGGATAAATGACTCTCACACTGGCTCAATCGGTTTAAGATGGCGTTGGCCTGTTGAAAGGAAATTAAAATTAACATTTGGAGATTAGTTTTGAAATCTCGAGTATTAGAATATATAAGGATTGTACACTAGCAAGTAGTCTGGGGAAAGAGAGGGTAAGGTATGAAACAACCTTCAGTGTGGGGAATTATTGCTAAACTGATGCTGCATTGGTATTTTCTTCTAGACTCTCAAGCAACCATGGTGCCATCCTGGAGGCTACCTAGTCTGGGCATTGTCGTCTATCTTCTAAAGCAAAGTACCAGCGACTTCCTGAGTTTCTATGACAGCCACCGCCAAAGTGTCAGCAAGTTACAGAATGTGGAGCAGCTTCCGCCAGATGAGATCAAAGAGGTATACATAGAAAGGGACCTGACCATTGGTTGTAAGGTATTTCATTAAATTGAAAGTAAGACTGTGAAGGCGAGATCTAAAGGTGCAAACTGGTTTGTAGTGCAAGGATAAGGTACATATGCCATTATAAGTAAGGAAAGCAAAATCATACCATGAAATACATATAGTCCGTAAAACTCATGTCTAATAGGTGGAAGTTAAGCTTTCTTATTAGTTTTATTGTTTTTATCACTTGTTTTCTATGTGCTCTTTCTTGGATTTGTTTTTGTATTTTGTTTGTATTTATTTATGTTTTATAAAGCGCCTTAAGCCAAGGCGCTGTACCGAGAGCAGGGAACAGTACAATAAAATGAGTAGGCAAAGAATACAGAAAAACAATCAATCAAGCATGTCGCAGGAGGTGAGACTTCAGTGACCTACGAAATATTGAATAGACAGAAATGGAACAAAGGGAGTAAGGAGGAGCTGGAAGCGTGAAAGTACGAACACGAGATTGAACACAAGGGGGGTGAAGTGCCACCAAGAGAAATTGAGAAGAGAAGCAGAGAGAATGAGAAGAGGTATAGAAAGATACTTTCAGGGTTCCACACTACACAGTCAGGGTTTAACGGTCCCAAAGTAAACCCTCAGGGTTCCACACTACTATTCACGTCTAAAACATTATTCCTGGAGGTTTAAGAGTGGTGGGCTGTTTAAGGTTTGGACTTGGAACTGAGGGTGAGTCTAGTTCCGGGTGGTGATGACTTGGGAATGTCTTAAGTATGCAAGATTCTTCGTTTTCTTTCAGGAAGTCTTTGTCTCCCCAGGGCAAGATGGAGGCTCTGTTCAGCAGCATTGATTGGTTGAGGCTGGAGGTGAGGTAGTTTGGTATTCTTTTCAGAATTCTAAACTGCCTTTCATTCTAGTAACCAACAGAGCAGGTCACTGTTTTACTCCCAGCACCCCAAGTTACTAAACCCTCCATAGTATAAATAGTAATATGAAAAGATGTACCAGAGAATATCTTTGTAACTACAATCCACAGAAGTTTCAACTAAGAAGAGAGATTCTAGACTGCTGACACAGATGAAGAAAGCGAAGTGCACTACAACCTTTTAAAGTTAAACGTTGTTTTCAGAAGCATAAGAAATGAAATTGTAAAACAATTTTGATGAACTCTTTTCAAGAATTGTACTTAAAAAGAAACTATCATTTGAAGACAAGGAAGTTCAAGCGTGTTCAAGGTAAAACTAGTGTTGCACGCATTGAGATGGAACGTCTTGTTACAGTAATTTTGACTCGCGTTGTAATAGTACTAAGGCGAGCAGTCAATTGTCGCTGTGTTATTACTAACATTATTAGTTGCAGAAATAGATTAACAGTTTAAACGTACTAAGTTTACTTTTCGTTTGTGTGAACGCGACAAGAGGTTCGTCAGGCGTTCGAGGAAAGGACCTTCAGATGTCGGCTTACGTGCCGCGTATTTTGTTCCGTGGCGTTATTTGAATCGAGAAGCTTCTAACAGCTGTTTACGCGGATTGCCGGCGGCTGCGTTTTTTCAAATGCAGACAACAAAAGCTGAGAAAGGACGTATGGTTCATTTGAAGTAAGCTAACATGTTTTTGACAGCGCGGGCTCACGCAATGTTTGGAAATCCATGGCCAATGAGAAAAGCAGGTCTTATAGTGCAGCTCGTGCATGTATATGATAAACAAAGGAAACATTTGTTCAAAACAGCATGGACACGCGCATTTTCAGGAAATTATAGCAAACAATAGAATATCATTTTAGAAGTACAGAGGCAAGAGACTAAAGACTCTAACAGAAAAGTCTAAGAATATAAAAGTCACAAGTTGTATTCAAACAAGAGACAGTAGCAGAAACCGTACCAAAAAAACACTGCAGCAGCATTCAACCATACAAGAGCCTATCAGCACAGAAAGCATAGGCAGCAGGTATTGAAGGGAAGTGGTGTGTTGGAATAGGAAACCTGAAGCCTATTTGAAAGTTAGATGGTAGTGCAGCAAGTAACATGTTTGTGATTCATTTCTAGGTCTTTTACAGTACAGTCCAGTCCAAGGAAGAAAGCAGGAGACAAGGGCACTAGAAGAAATCTGCGTTTGTTTTTTTATCCACTTCCCCTTGGGTTTGCCAGCTTAATAGTTCTATCAAAAAGGATTGATAGGCTGGCAGGCTTAGGGCGTCTGGTGGTCTACCGTCACTCCTGCAAGAATTCTCAAGCTAGACCTGACAGATACTAGAACAGAGAGAGAGAGTTGGGAGCAAGACCATAGAGGCATTTAAAGACAAGGAAGAGAACATTAAATTTGAGTATGAAAAGATAACCAGCCAAGATTGGCAAGAGAAGAAGAGCTAGAATCTCTGGAAAGGAAGTATGCAAAGAAGATGAATAGAGAGTTAAAGACCGATTTAAGAGAGCAAGATGGGAAATGGGAAGCCCAAAAAGAACAGAGGAACAATAAGAGCTGGGAAAAGATCAAAGAGGAAATCAACAGTTTAGAGGCTTGAAAGATGAGAAATGGACAAGCTTTACAAATATTGCGTTGGTGAAAGCGGCAAGCACGTAAAGTTGGCGAAATGTGATGAGAGATGGAAAGACTTCAGTCAAAATAAAGTCCAAGAATTCGTGCCGTGGATGAGATTGAGAGCTGGAAGAAGAAAAGGAGAGAAAATGTTGAGTGTCATCAGCATAAAAGTGGTGTGACAAACCAAAGGACGAAATAACAGCAGCAAGGGGGTGGGGGGAGTGTAAAGAGAAAACTGAAAGGGGCCGAAGACAGACCTTTGCTGAACGCCATGGGCAAGCAAGAAAGATTTAGAGGATTTGCCAGCCCAAGAAACAGAACGTTCTTTGAGATTGAAACCAAGAAAGAACTGAGCCTGCAAAACCAAAAGCAGAATGAGAGGCCAGTAGAAGAGAGTGGTCGACGGCGTCGAACGCAGCAGATAGGTCCAAAAGGATAAGAAGAGATGAGTGTTTGGAATACCATGCAGAAAGGAGTTAATCCAAAGCAGAAAGAAGAGCAGTTTCTGTGGAGTGAAGAAGAAATAATCCAGACTGGAATTGTGGAAGAATAGCAGAGTTAGAGACAAAGATTGAGACGTGAGCAAACCAACCGTTCCAGTAATTTAGAAAGATAGGTTAGCAGGGAAATAGGTCGAAAATTTGAAAAAATGTGTGAGTCAGCGGTGGGTTTCTTTAAAATTGGGATAATGGAACCGTGTTTAAAAGATTTAGGGGAAAATAGAGGTTGAGAGGCAGATATTCAAGAAGGAAGTAAGGTAAGACACTGATGAAGGGTACTCTTGAAGAATGAGTGCAGAAGGCATTGGGTCAGTAGGAGAGGCAGTAGGGGGTGGGCTTTGGCCAGTAGAAAATAGGTGTCCGCGTTACAGAAAGGTTAAAAACAAGAAATGGATGTAGAGTAAACCGAGGTAAAAGAAGTCGTGACTTCAGATGAAATGGAACCTGCAAAGAAAAGCTACCTTACTGAAGAAGAATTGGGCAAAGTCAGGGGCCGGCAAAGTAGAATTAGCAGAGTAATCAAGGGTAGGAGGAGACAGAAGCCAAGAAAGAATTTGAAAAAGTCGCCTAGGATGGGCAGACTGTGTGTGTAGGAGATCAGAAAAGTGGGGACGTTTACCAGAGAATAAACAATCGTTATAGAGCGTGATAGGAAAAGTACGAGGAATGATCTGCCATAGATTTGGTCTTAAGCCAGTGTCTTTAAAGACGACGAAGGAAACGGCTCATGGAACAGAGATGAGGGCAAAGCCATGGTTGAGTAGGTTTGTGAGTGGGATGGAAAGGCGTTAAGGGGTAAAGCGAGTCAAGAGAGGAAGAAAGAGGCGAGGAGATGAAAGAAGCGGCCTTGTCAGGTGTTAGGAACGAGAAAGAGGAATGTGGAGGAAGGACGGAGGTACAAGTGGAGGTAAAGAGTGAGGAGTTAGTTACATTAATCACACTGATAAAATGATGGCGTGGGACAGAAAACAGGAGTGCGAGGAAACTTGAGTAAACAGTCACACACAAAGAAGATAGTGGTCAGAGAGATAGACTGGAAGAGAGGACACAGGGGAAGCCAAAAAGGACAAAGTAAGGATAAGATCAAGACCGGAACTGGAAGTATGGGATTGAGAAGTAGAGAAAATGAGTCAAGAGTTGAGAGAAGAGGAGTGGCGACAAAAGGTGAAAATTGAAATCACCCCACAGAATCAAAGGGGTGGAGGTAGGAAGAATATAGCAAAGAAGATGATCAATATCATCACAATAAGACCCAACAGGTCCAGGAGGTCGGTAGATAAGAAAAGAAATAGGATTGGTTTTTGAAAAGATATTCTGAGAGAATTCAAACGAAGACTAAGTAGGGAGAATCAAAGACGAATAAATTAGTGAAAAAGAAGATTGATAGAGGATACCAATACCCCCTCCACAAGCACACAAGCAATGGGACGACCAGTTCTTCTCAACCTCACTCTTCTTATTTTGCGAAGAAAAGGAGTTGTCGCTTAAGGGGCTTCCTGGAGAGGGCCCCCACTGCTCCCGTTTCCAACCCAATCCACCACTCCGGAGGAATGAGAGGTGTTAAGTCTGAAGCTGTTGAACATCTTCACCAAGGCCCCAGCGCCGATGACTTTGGTCTCTGTGCTGATGGCTCCTTCATTTGTGAGGGTAGTGCCGACAGGTCCCAACCTGCTTGTTCTAGCCGCCCGGGAACCTGTAGGGACCCACTACAGTGTGTCCCTGGACCTGGCTCCCAGGGACAATGGCCCGTCGCAGCGCCGATCATCTATGCCTTTGGGAGTCAAACGACCTGCCACATCACTCCCTGGCCCCGAGGAAGTTTCTCAGCGATGACAAGGCCGGGATTCCTAAGGAGTATGTTCTGCTCCCCACAGGGGCCTTTCTGTCAAAGATAATGAATATTTTCGATGAAGAAGGGGATCCTATCGCTTTTGGGAGTCATAGGGAGGTCAGAGACTTCCATGAAGATCTCTTCGGAGAAGGAGGATGACTGTTAGAACTGGCCTATGTGACGATTCATGGGATCATGTCGCTTCTCCCCAGGGGGAGACCTTCCCTCTGAGGCTAAGGATGTGAGGCGCTACTCAGTCCCCCTAAGAGTTGTGGAAAGCGGAACCTCACAAAGAGAGACTCCCCTCATGGGGTTAAGGACTCGAGTTCTGTGAAGGAACTTTCTGGCTCCTTTTCCTTTGGGAGCAAGCCCATATCAGAAATTCCTTACGGCAAGGCTTATTACGTCTCTGAAGAAGAAACGGAGACCTGCAGAGTAATAACACTGCCTCGATATGGTACTGAAAAGAGTTGGCCTCAAGGAGGTTTGGAGATTACATCAACAACAACAAAGGATGACTTGGACTTAATACTGGGGAGGATCCAGCACCAGGAAATAGATTGAGAATGGACTAGGAAGAATAAAGAGCAGCCGGCGTGAAGCCAGCCCAGCCAGCGAAGTTTGAACCTGGGAACTTGAAGCTGCAAGAACGCTGATCCTGGTGGCAGGGACGTCGAGGAACGGTCAGCGGAACACAACGTTGGAAGCTCCTGACCAACCGAAGAGACAGAGAAAGACCATTGGTGGTATGACCTCGAGGAGGTGGACCGTGTGGTCTTGCAAGAGCCACAAGGACGAAGCGGGAAGCGTAGTGAAGAAAGCAGGAGACACCAAAGCTACTCTAGCCAGCCTAGCACCCCAGGAAGAACCTCCGATGCAGTCCTGACATTCTACAGCTACCGCGAACAGCAGGAGACCCGTTAGGGGCTTGGGGCAGCTCCAGAACCCAGAGAAGCTGAGGAGTAATCTACCTCATCACAGTATTGATACCCAGAGAATCAAAAGTCAAGAGAAACTCAGGAGTAATTTAGTAGTAGTGATAGTAGTAGTTTAGTAGTGATATATCAGGATTCAAGAATCAGGAGTGCATCGGGAGGAATCTATCTCGTCACAGTGATAATGCAAATAGGATTAAAGAGGAGATTAGACAACAAGAACTATCTGGAGGTAATCTTCAGAAAATCACAAAACAGGCAAGAATTACTAGAACTATAAAGCAAGCTTTCAAAAGCCCTTGGGAAGAAGTAAAGAGACTTTTGAGGGCTATTTACTAAAGAATATTCCAAGACAGCCCTCAAGGTTGTGAACTGTGTGGGTCAGTAGAAGAGTCATTCTCCTGACCACGCTTTTTTTTGTTGAATCAGAACTAAAGCAAAGGATTGCTGGAAAAGAGTCAGTTCACTAGGAGAAGGGGATAATTCTCCTAGTATTATATGCAATTGGATGCTGAACTTATTTTGTAGACTAGTGTTAGGGTAAGAGAAGGGTTTGGACAGAGGATGGATACTTTTCATTTGAGTAAACATCCTGACGAGGAGCACGCAAGTTATTGCATTAGGCAGGGACAATCCTTTATAGACGGGGAGAGTTAGGTTCTTAGCTTCAACTCTTAATAAAGCTTTGGTGAAACATGCCACCCTTTTGTCCTCCTCATTACTCCACCTCTCCACACCTCCTACTCGCAGGAGGCTAGCAGTTTGGACACCACCCAGGAGTTGGAGCTCCTACTGGCGCCGACTCCAGGATTCCACTGGTAGCTTTGCGGCATCTAATTGACATGGTGGTTGACACTTTGAACTTGTCTGCCCCATCCCGGCCTAAGGTACAGTTTGAGATGACCGACACACTGGGCTAGGATTTGAAAAAGGAAACTCTCCTTCCGTTCAGCGATAAAAGCCCTAGTGTTGGAAGCTTGGGAAAACCAGCTTCAGTCCTTGCTGTCGACATGTACCTTGCAAAGAACCGCTGCTTAACGACATCTGACCCTGCTTACTTGTCCGCCCACCCATCCTTCCCTGGAGAGCTTGGTAGTGCAGGCGACAATGGCTTCCTCATTAGGTCCACCTTCCTTTCTCTGCCCCCGACAGGAATAGTAGGAGGATAGACACTTGGAGAAAGAAAATCTTTGCTTAATAGGAATCTCGCTTTACGGGTGGTTAATGCCTCCTGCTCCAGGGCTATGTACTCTTTTGGCCTATGCTCTGTGATCGCATGGGTGGTAGAATACGTACCGGTGGGGGAAGTGAGAGAGTTTTGACTCTTATTCAGGATGGCAAGGAGGCGTCCCGACAGATGTTGCAGTTCAGGCCCAGACATGGCGGACTGTGTAACCTGGGCAATGACCACAAGCATGGTCATACCAACCTCTAGGTTGGCCTAAGACTTGGCGTCCAAGCTCCTGGATATGCCCTTCAATGGGCATAACCTCTTCTGAGATGAGGCTGACTACTCCCTTCAGATGTTCCAAAATCTTCCAGGTCTACAGCCAAGTCTCTAGGCCTGGAGGTGCAACAATCTCTGGCACTTGTGTGTGGGTTTCCTCCCTCCTGTCAGTATGCCCCCTGTGGCGAAGGTCTGGCTGGCAGAAGTGGCTCCGATTCCTCAGATGGAGGGGCAGGGGAACCCCCAGGGGTGGATTTCGAGTTAACTGTGCCCTCTGCTGCCCTGGCCACAACCACATTGTGAAAGCAATTTCCTCCAGCAATCTTCTGTTGGAGGGAGGACCTCTGTTCGGTGTGGAATGGTTTTGCGCCACATTGGACGCCTGGGCATTGCGGATTGTCCAACAGGGATATCGCCTCACATTTATTTCACGCCCTCCGGTACAAACTCCCACTAGCCCCACCTTGTCTTCGGAACCCCACCTTTTGGTGGAGGTCTGTCAGTTTCTTAGAAAAAGTGCATTAGAACACGTTCTGTGCTCAGAACGAGGCCGGGGCAACTATCCGGTCGACTTTCTCGTTCTGAAGGTGGACCGGTGTTGAGATGGATTTCTAGAATCTAGCCTGATGGACACGTTTTAGGAGGCCGCCCTAGTTATAGTGAACAGGGGATCTCTGAGAGGTTCGCCAAACCCCATTCAAGGTAAGCATGGAAAGTGGTCAAGGCTTAGTCTGAGGCGAAAGTGAGTGGAAACAGGGATCAGTACCCCTAGTGAAGCACACAATAATTTAATTTAAACAGGTAAGTAAAAAATACTATACACACACTAGAAATGAATACAATCAGGTAGTAATATCACACAATACTCCATCATCAAACATATAAAGTCACTTTTAGGTTTTTAGGAATGCATACACTAACTTGGACAACTAAAAGAAGGTAGGTGGTGATGCAATAGAATGAATCCAGTTCACAGGAATTATGCCTTATCTTTATAAGTACAGTCTCTATGATGTATGCAGCCTTGAGCCCAAAAGTCACAAAGCTGCTTCTTATGAGAGGGGAGAGATGTGGGAAGAGTTCTTGTAGTGGTGAAAATGTTCCAAAAGATATTCAACAAGTTACAGGCATGTAAAATATTATTCCTGTCTTTCTGATACACACTTTTATATCCAACGGTCAAAAAGCGATGGAATGGAATAACCAATGTTTATTCTAAGGTTTAATCTAAGGAGAACAGGGGGAGATGAATGTTGCAATTACTCCCCCCTTACTCCCTCTGATTTTCCCAGGTGAATAGGTTTGTAGGCTGGAGGTAGGTTTGCCCGCCGATCCAGGAGAAGGTGCACAAGAGCTGCGAGTGGAAGTGGAGCAGAGTACAACCCTTTGCGAAGAAGAAATGCAGAAGGCACCGATGTAGACCTCTTTAGGACACTTCACCAGACAAGGGGAAGCGAGTTCCAGTGGCGACTGCCGCACACAGGTGACAGCAGGTGTGTTTGCAGTCGCGGTTCAAGACCTTCCAGCGCAGGATCCCTTGATGCTTGAAACCTGAAATTCGGCAGGAAGGCGACTTATCCCACAAGCTGTCAACCACCAAATTCCAGCGACAACTGCAGAATGGCGATGATTCTACTGAGGGAGGCCACTGGGAGAGCTTGTCCGTTCACTGGGTGGGCCAGGGACACTTACGAAGGCTCAGGACAACTGAATCCTCAAATGTGTCAAGACTGCTTGGTCCCACCATTGCAAGGGTTGAGGTACTGCAGAGGGCCTTTGCAGATCAGATTGTCCAGCGGAGCTTCACAGGGTCAAACGCAGGGAGGGATGTCAGGCCTTTTCAGGAGTCGTCAGTGGATCTCCAGTTGGCTGCTCTTCTACACGGGCTGTTTGGCTCCAACATTGATCTGAAGAAATGGCTGCAGGAGTAGTCATCTTATCCTAAAACTTGGATGGAAGCAAGTCCAAGCTCACCAATGGTAAGCACCTGCAGCATTCTAATAGCCAACAGTGCTCCAATCATGGACCACTGTGGATTTCACTCATGCCACACACCCAGTCTCTGGCACCACAGATGTGGAGTGGGACCAGACAGTCCCACCTACTTCCTGGGCCACAGACCCCCAAAGGTATCACAAGCCCAAGAAAGCCGCAGCTTTCCCAGGCAAGTGCATTACTTTCTGCATTACTGCATTACGATCTGAATGACACCATTCCTAGTAGGATCGTTGTCTGTCTTCCCTCTGTTCCCCTGCCCTTGCCTCGTTGCTCCTTGAAACACTTGTGTATAGGTGTGTTATAAATGCCATGTCATATCATATGGGATCTCCTGACCTGAGAATGCAGGAAGAAGGCCAAACAATATGGCCAAAGGACAAGCGTAACATATGGTGGCATGGCCATTTTAGGGCACTAGCTACGTTTTAGTAGCCAGATGCGGTAAATGTGAATGTGCACACTAACAATAAAGCAAAAATGGTTTTAAAAAAGTATGTGCTTTCACCAGCTTGTCTTTAGGCACATAAGAACGTAACCAAAAATCTCACGTGTAAAAGCCTCGGGACATACAAATGTATCCCCACTGCACTACCTTGTGAGATGCTCTGTGCACTGTTAAAAAGTTTTACAAAAATGTAAAAAGACAAAAGGGAAGTCTAGTTTCCCAGTACTGATGGTCTGAAGGACTGATCAGTTTCCTCATAACAAAATGAGCCAAGTTACAGCAAAAGGTGAAGGCTTCACTTACCTGTAAAAAGTCAGGATGGTTTAAAAAAAACAAAAGCAAAACATTTGGGGGTCCATAGAATATCTTTCATAATAACCAGGGGCTTCCCATCCCATTTTGGTTCTTAGGCTGTTGAATTTGAATCCAAGATGGTAATGCTAGCCCAGATATTCCCAGCCCTCGATCTACAGGACTGGTTGGTGTCCTTGGATCTTCAGGAACTTATTTCCACCTGCTGATCTATCAAAGACACAGGAAATACCAATTTAAGGTCCCGCCATTCAGTCTCTTTGGCACTCAGCGTCTTCACCAAGCTGCTGGCAATGGTTGTGGCTGGATTCAAGAGGGGAGTGTTCTCCTACCTGGATGACTGGCTTGTCCAAACTCGCTCTCCAGACCAAGTGTTGGCACATCTGTAATGCATTTTCAGCCTGTTGCTTAGTTTGGTCTTCTCCCTGAACTTCACATAGTCTTAGGCTGAGTAGTGTGGGTTCACTTTGCTTCTCTTACCAGATCCCTACCTAAGTAATAAATCACAGACAACTTATGTGTATGGAAAAGTTGTACGAGGTAGGCATTTTATTTTCATACAGAAAATACAACACAACAAAATAATTACACTGCCATATGCTTTTGGGCACATTGTGTAGGGTCCCCAAGTTGACCAAGGCTCCTCCTGAGTCCTTGTTATCCCTGGGCCTTCGTTCCTGGGCACATGCCGCCTACGACGTGTCTTGGACCGTGTACCGAAAGAGTACTCGGTGTTCTTACTTCTGCCCGCTCCTTCTTTTTTGGACCGTGTACCGAGAGAGTACTCAACGTTCTTACTTCTGCCCGCTCCTTCTTTTTTGGACCGTGTACCGAGAGAGTACTCGGCGTACCGGCTCCTGCCTGCACCCCTCTTCTTCCGTTGTTATTGTAGGGTGGGTTGGGTGGCAAACGTTTTTCCTTCCCCTTCTCCAGGCACTAAGAAGCTATCCGAGAGAGCTGAGCTGTTACCTGGTTTGTGCCGCCTCTCCTTTTCCAGGCTTACTTATACCCCCCCGGCCTTTTGTTCCTTCCTGGGGGCGGCCGGGTTACCCCCCTGACCTCTTGCTGTTACATTTCGCACCTTCCCAGGTGCTGTTTCCTCCCCTTCCTGGGCTTTTGTTTCTTGTGGCGCTGTTCGGACACCCCTCCCTACGCTTTTGCGCCGTTTTTTTCCCCACTCCGCGCCTAAACTCCCAGACCCTCTATCGTCCCGCATTTCATGCGGCCCTGGGCCTGGGTCAGTCTCATTCCCTCCGGTTCACTTGCTTAGGCAGGGATTTCCTGCCCAAGGACTGAGTGGCCAACATCTGTCCACTGGTTCAAGTCCTTCAACCTTAGGAACAAGTCCCAGCCTCCGCTTTTCTGTGATTTGTTAGGTCTCATGGCTTCATACATTCTCGTAGTGCTGGAGGCCCGTCCATGCATGGGATTGCTTCAGTGGCTGCTCCGTTGCCAGTGGTACCAGTTCCAGGGAACCATGTCAATTATATTGCAAGTTTCGGACAGTGTGTCTCAGGATTTGATGCGTGGTCCCTACAAGACAACCTGCTGAAAGGAACATTTCTTCCGCAACCTTGGTATCAACTGATATTCGTCAATGATACATCTTTGAAAGGTTGGGGTGCTCACCTACAGGACCCGGCGGTGAGTGGTCTGTGGTCTCCCTCAGAGTCTCGGAAGCACATCAGTTTGCTGGAATTTAGGGTGATTAGGCTGAACCTGTTTTCCTTCTTTGCCTTCGTGAAGGGCAAAATCATGTTGATCCTGACAGACAACACTGTGGCGATGCACAACATTAACCAGGTAGGTAGTGTAGGGTCATTGCCTCTGTGCAAAGCTAGGTAGTGAGGGTCCTTGCCTCTGTGCAGACAAGTAACAAAACACTAGTTCTGGGCTCTGGAGAATGACCTATCTCTGATGGCAGCTCATTTGGCCGGCACAGAGAATGTCTTGGCGTATGCCTTGAGCAGACTTCTGGCAGAGATTATCTTCCATTGGTGCTCTCCTCATGTGGACCTATAGGCTTCCATTGTGAACAGAAAGCATGAGTTATTCTGCTCCAGAGAATTTCCTCTGCAGGTGGGCTTAGGGAAATGCCTGATAGCCGAATGGATGTTCGATCTCCTTTATGCATTCCAGCCTCTCGCCATAAAACAATAGAGAAGGTTGTGGAAACACTGAGTTTATCCACCCCAACCTGACCTAAAGCTCATTTTGAGATAACTATTATTCGGGATGAGAGCCCTCCCCTAACAGAGGCTTACTGCCTTTCAACCAGTTGATGGCCTAGTGTTGGAGGCTTGGGAGAAGCCATCCTCATTCAGACCCAGGATTTCTTTAATCCCAATGCTCTCCTGAGAGCTTGGTGGTTCAGGCTGTAATAGCCAACCTCAAAATCGCCTCCTTCCTCTCTTTGCCACAAGACGGGGAGAGCAAGAGGCTAGATGTATGGTCTGCTAGGCAGTGCTCTCACCAAATTTCCTTTTAAACAATGGTGTCTGAGGCTGCTGGATATCTCCCAGAG
Organism: Ambystoma mexicanum; assembly: GCF_040938575.1. Classification (NCBI taxonomy): domain Eukaryota; kingdom Metazoa; phylum Chordata; class Amphibia; order Caudata; family Ambystomatidae; genus Ambystoma; species Ambystoma mexicanum. The sequence goes on along the minus strand of NC_090936.1, from coordinate 491,241,765 downwards.
GAAGAGATAAGAGAGGGCTCCAGCACCTTTTTAAAGGATGCCAGAGAGGTGTCCCATCCGATTTGCCATCTGGCCTTCATAGGCTCACTGTGTGGTAGGATCAATGGCCATGGGTGCAGTAGTCCGAAAGCACTCGTGGATAAGACCCTTGGGATCGGCTGCAGACATCAAGGTGAAACTCTGTGAATGACACCTTGCAAAAGTTCTAGTCGTTCAAGGCCACAGCCAAGTCATTGGGCTTACCTATGGAATTGCCCTGAGCGCCCACTGCTAGGAGAAGGGAATTTCAGCCCTTCCATTCCTAGACCCACTGTTGCTGTCGACAGGCGCCCTCAGAGAAGCAACAGCTATGCCATTATCACATCCCCCACCGTGCCCTCTTTCTGAGTAGAGGTTGTGGAGCCTAGAGTGGAGGCATTGCGAGCGCAGTGGTGCCCACTGCCACAGCATGAAACAAGTGAAGAGGACTTCATACATTGTACCCCTATGCTGGTAATAGTATGCATGCTCAGTGAAGAGTGGCTTTGACCCATGTCTAGTGCTTTTGCCTTACAGGTCATGAGTCAGTGTTATTGCCTCTTTTCAGTGCCCTCCAGCTCCTTCCCCTAACAGCACCTGTCTGCCCCTGGATCCTCTCCTATTGGAGGAGGTCTGTCCGCTTCTGGAGAAGGGCACCATGTAGATGGTGCACCTCTCTGAACGAGGCACAGGCTGGTATTCTCTATTTCAAAGGATTGCTATCCTCCCGCAGATTGCTCATCTTGATAGATATTCATCATCCAGCTTTTCTCCTCAGAAACTTTTCACTAGAGGGCCTAGTGGACTTCGAATCAGCTGTCAATCCGTCTTGTCCGGCTCTCGATCGTCGGCTCCAGAAGTGACATCAGGCGGTGGGTATATATATCACGTTACTACGCCCCATGCTTCAGATCCTTTTTTCCACGTGCTTGCATGCTGCATCGGGAACACGACTCGTGTTTACTCAGTTTTTTTGGTATGAATTCTATGTTTTCCTTTGAAAACCTTGACGCAATGTCGTCTGTGTTTCGGGCTTCAAGCGATGCCGCGATTGCGAGGCCAAAATGTCTCTGACCGACCCCCATGACGTCTGTCTGTGGTGTCTATTAGTCACAACATGGAGGCCTGTGCATTGTACGCGAAGATGCAGCCGAAATCCCTATGTTAGGGGGCCGGGAAGCTGCCCTTGGGCCGACCGTGCACCAAATATTCCGTGCCTGAGACTGAGGAGCCCACGCCAGACAAGAGGAAGGTACAACATCGCAAGAAGACCAAGAACAGTCCTATTCCAGGAGCCATTATGTCGTCTTCCTCAAGGAAGAAGCAGCAGCAGCAGCACCACCACCATCGACGCAAGTCCAGCTTGTCGTCGGTACGAGGTAAGCCCTCGATGGGTCCGACCACTCGGGAAGAGTGGGAAAGTTTTAAACTTCTATGCTCGAAATGTTTAAAAGGCAAGCTACTGTAGGTGCGGCTCTGGCCCCTGACCAGCAAGCTTTGGTGGCAAAAGTGATACTCACCGCTCCCGACCCCAAGCCGGCCACTCCGTCAACGTCAAACTCCTTCGGGCGTTGGGCCTGCTAGACAGAAATCGCCAGAAGGCCGCAAGACTGAGGCCCATGGCATTCATCAGTCGTTTGAGCGTACCTGGGTGCAGAGAGAACCATTGGCATCAAGAGCCACTTTGGCTTTGAAGCCTTTTCCGTCGGCGATCAAGCCCTCCACACCAACAGTCGGCGATGGTTCGCTTGTGCTGTTACCGAGATCAGGGTTCTTCGACACGATGCACTCCAACTTCGGCGTTGATGACCCTGAAGATTGGGTCGACCCCATTTACACGGGAGCCGGTGGTGTCGATATTTTTCTGATGACCAAGCTAATTTATTGGCCCTGGCACAAGGTTTACAGGACGCTAGTGGCCTGGTTATTTCTCCAGACCTGAAATTACAACATAAACAGCCCTATAAACATGCTAAAGTCAAGTTTAGAGCTCTGGTTGACAGGGTTGTTGACACGCTTGGGTTGAAGGAGTCTACCACATCTCTCCCAGGGTATGAGCTCACTGATCTATTGGATGAGGCTCCCACAGTTGAGCATAACATGTCATTTAACCCAGCCATTGCGGACCCTTTATCCTCCTTATGGCAGCACCCTTGTACTATTCCCCCTGTAAATGCCAATTTTACGGTGAAGTATAGGCCGGCAAGAGGAGATCCTTCTTTTCTTGCCACACACCCTTCTCTGGAAGGGCTGGATTTACAGGCTGCCACTATTTCCACCAGACCATCCACTTCCAATCTGCGTACAGGGAGGGGAAGAAAACGGATGCATTAGCCAGGAAGGTGTTCACCGCTGGCAGCATGGCGCTCAAAGCCACACACATTGCCTGTGGATTCGCAAAGTATTCCTTCGGCTTATGGAAAGCTGTGGAACATTCTGCTGAATATGTCCCTGAGGGTGCCATGCGGGAGAGATTTTTACAGCTGGTGGAGGAGGTAGCCAAGCAGTAATTGCAAACAGCCCTGGACGTAGCGGACTGCGTTGGCTGATCAATGGGTTCAGCAGTGGTAATGAGATGGCAGGCCTACCTGAAAACCTCTGGCTTCTCACCGAATGTTCAGAACAGGTTGCTGGACATGCCTTTTGACGGAGACATGCTTTTCGGTCAGAAAGCTGATGAATCCTTGGAAAAGATTAAGGAATCCAAGTTGGCTGCTAATACACTGGGCCTAGCGGTGCAGCCGGCCAAGCCTGCCGTTAGTTTGCCTCCTGAAGCAGGGGCTATAGGTGTTGCGTACCCTATGGCAGGAAGGCACAGCTTCCGCAAGCCAGGCAGGGGCAGAGGCGCTTCTCACGCCCCGGAAGGGGCACAGAGGCCTCTAGAGGCCAACAAGCAGCAACAGCGGGCGGGACGCCCACGCCCTCTAAGCCGCTTTGATTTCCTCTCCCATGATGCACCGGTTGGCAGGGAAATGGCATCCGTGACAGGAGATAAACTCTGATGCCTGGGCCCTGCAGTTGACTCGGTGGGGTTATTGTTTGCCCTTTCTAAGGAGACCACCGGACCAACCTCCACCTCCCCCAGTCTAACCGAGACAGGAGCTCCAGGAAGAACTGAGAGCCCTATTGTTGAAGGATGCAATGCAAGAGGTACCTCCCGAAAAAAAATATCAGGCTGGTATTCCTGGTATTTCCTAGTACACAAGAAGGGAGGAGGTTTCAGTCCCATTCTGAACCTCGGGGGCCCGAAACAAGTTTCTGAGGAAAGACTAATTTAGTATGGTGATGTTTTTCCACGCTCTCGAGTTTCAGCACTGGCTGGTGTCAGTAGACCTTACAGGACGCTTATTTCCATGTGCCAGTACACCAAAAGCACAGGAAGTTCCTAAGGTTCCTCATAGGGGACAAGCACTATCAATGTGCTGCCCTTTGGGTTGACCTCCGCTCCAAGGGTCTTCACCAAGCTCATGGCAGTAATCACGGCTCATCTCGGGGGATCCAGGGTCCACGTATTCCTGTATCTGGACGACGGGCTGTTCCGGGGGAAGTCAGAAGGGCAAGTTTCGTCTCACTTGGAGGACACCTGCCTACTACGGAACAGGCTGGGCTTCTCCCCCAACTTGAAGTCTCATTTGACATCAGTTCAACTGAGTAGTCCTAGACACTTGGGTAGGGAAGGCTTTTTCTGCCGAAGAAAGAATAAGCAATATAGCCCAGATGGTGCATTTGTTTCAGAACCACACCACCTTACCAGCGTCTTTTTTCCTCTGCCTTATGGCCTCCTGTATTTTTCTAGTGCAGTCGTCAGGCTGCGCATGACCACCCTTCAGTGGTTACTGAGGGATCAGTGATCTCAATTTCTGTGAGTGCTCACGTATCACCCCTGTGTCTAGCCAGGTACTCTGCGGAATCAGCTGGTAGAGCATGCACAGCAATCTCATGGTAGGGGAACCCTTCTGGCCTCCTTGGCCTCAGGCCCGAGTGGTCACGGATGCGTCTCTGAAGGGTTGGGGGCGCTCACTGCGAGGACTTGCATCTGAGCGGCCTATGGTCTCCATCAGAAGGGTTGGGGGCGCATCAACAGGCTGGATTTGCGGGCCATCAGGTTAGCCCTGAAGGCCTTTGCCCCGTCTCTCAGAGGGGATCATGTCCTCGTCCTGACGGACAGCACAGTGGCCATGGACTACCTCAACAAGCAGGGTGGTGTGCACTCCTGCCCCATCTGCACAGAGGCAATACAGCTATGATTCTGGTTACGGGAGAACCAAATCTCAGTCTCAGCAGTTAATATGTCTGGGAAGGAGAACACCATGGCGTATGTTTTGAGCAGACAGAGCATGGTCTTGCACGAGTAGGAAGTCAGCCAGGAAGTCCTAGAGGAGGTGTACGCTCTCTGGGGTACCCAGCAGTGGATCTGTTTGGCATACCCAACCACGTAACACGATCACTAAAAATGAGACTTCGCCATAGACAAGCTAAATTATTCAAACCTTTAGCTAGAACTCTTCCCACAACAAATGACAGGAAGGCCACCCTTCCCAGTGAAACATCCAACAACAGTACTAAAAGACCATATAGCCCACTGAAGGCACATGTGACAAGAACCCACCCTACTTCGAAGATCACACCTTCAGGAACTTCCGCTTCCCCAATACCTACTAGCTCTCACCTCAAGGGAGCACTAATAAACGCCAGATCGATGGGAGCACATGCAACTGAGATAGCCGATCTTATCCAGAACAACAACCCTGATTTCCTGGCCATCACCGAATCTTGGTTGCACAATGCGGCAGGCCCTGCCCTCATGCTAGCTATCCCTAACAGTTACACTATCCTAAGATCTGACAGAAATGAATCACGTGGAGGTGGCATAGCTCTCATTGCCAAATCCAACCTCTCCATTAGATTAGCTCCACCCTCTGACATTCAATCCTGTAAAAGCCTCACAGCTAAATTGCTCATTAACAAATCTCAGACTCTCACTAGCCACCTAATATACCGACCTCCAGACTATATGGGAAATTTTGCAGAGGACTTATCAAATATCCTGTCGAATAACTTAAAAAATTCCTCCCAAGTCATTTTACTAGCGGATTTTAACCTAGGCTTCAACGATCCTAAAGACCTTCATGCACCAGCGTTGCCAACATTCTGACCGAACTTGGCCTTACCCAAAGAGTACTCTACCCCACACATAACAAAGGTGTAGAATACTAGATTGGGTGGCAGAATATAATTGCAACATCTCCAGCTTATCGATCGCTCCCCAAATTTGGAAAGACCACTACCTTTTGGCATTCTCTCTAGCAACTAAAAGAATGATCTCCACTGATACTCAAATGGTTCTGCCCATTCCAACAAGAAACGAAAAGAACATCACCCCTAACAACCTACTCGCCTTGATTCTCCCTAAACTTAACTCCCTTCCAGACACACTGACCCCGGAAGCCTTGGTGAGTGAGTATAATAAAATGTCTACTTGACTTAACCTAATTGCACCTTAACTCGTGGTACACACCACATTTAAAAACATTACACATAAAAAAGACAATGCAAGGTTTCCTGGAGATTACGACCTTCTGATGAAAATAAAACTAATCTAAGGAACATAACTGCTCTGTACAAAACTGAAATACTACTGGCCAAACGTGCCACTTATAATTCCAGAATATCTCAAGCTAATTCTAGTACAGAAAAACTCTTCGTCATTTTAAAGAATTAGAAACTCCCACCCCAGTAACAGACAATTGTGTAAAAGATAAATCTTGGTATTCTAATATACAGCAAGAATTGGCCAATAAAGTCACAACTTTAAAAGCCAAAATTGGTAAGAAAAAAGCGTCACTTACTACTACACCCTCCCACAAGAGTTCCCTGTTACCTTCAATAAATACTGCATGCCAGCCTCGATTCAAGTTTGCTAAAGTCTCTATCATTGAGACACAAAAATGTATTCTATAGCTAAAACCTTGGAACTGTAAGGGAGACCAATGCCCTGCCCAATTAATAAAGGACACAGCCAGGGACTTGGCTCCCTTTATCACTAAACTTATTAATGCTTCATTTTCCACAGGCACTATACCAAGCAACTGCAAAAAGTCTTGGGTGCTACCCCTACTTAAAACACAGTGCTTGACCCTGCCATATCTACCAATTACCGCCCAATTACCACAGTGCCATTTCTGTTGAAAATCATAGATAAAATGGCCTACCTACAAATTCAGAATTGCTTGGAATGTCACCACTTGTTAGGAGCTCGACAGTCTGGTTTTCGGCCTCAGCACAGAACTGAAACAGCTTTAATTGATTTAAAGGCCGAAATTGATGAGCTCAGGGTCTTGGGAAAATCAGCCCAACTCCTCTTGGACTTATCAGCTGCATTCGACCTTGTGGACCACAAGGTCCTTTGCAGCCACCTGGACTTGGCTGCTAATTTCTCTGACAAAGCTATAGTATGGATCCAATCCTTCCTCAATAATAGGACTATGAGAGTCTTCTCCCCCACAGCAGCTGCAGACCACATCCCCATCACCTGCGGAGTGCTCAGGGATCATGTGTGTCTCCTACGTTATACAACATATTAACAAAGCCCCTTTTCGATGATCTGGACCATCTTGCTGTGACCTACTCTAACTATGCAGATGACACCCAGATTCTCCTACCACTTACTGGTGATTATGACAAGGATTTGGCCTTGGTGAACAATGTGTATCTCATCATCAAGGCATGGATGGCCACTCATGGACTATGCCTGAATGATAAGACGGAGATTATTATCTTGGGCACCTCTTCCACCCTTAAATAACTGGGACTTAGATACTCCTCCTTTAACATAGACAATAACCTCATCACTGCCGCCAAAGAGGTAAAAACTTTGGGTGTCTACCTGGACTCGACTCTTACCTTTAATAAGCAGGTTAATGCGATGGCTTCCGTACCGCATATACCTGTACATTAATTAGAGCAGGTAAACCTTTCCTATCGAATAATAGTTGCATCACCCAGGCCAGAGCGCTCATTTTGTCACAGCTGGATTATTGTAATGGACTTTACATTGGAGCTAACAAGGCAACCATTAAGAGAATCCAGCTTCTCCAGAATAATGCTCTGAGAGCAGCACTTGGAATCTCGAGGAGAGATCCTATATCTGAAACTAGAAAATTAAACAACGCGGTCTCAACTCAGGAAAAAATCCAGTTAAAAGTTGCACCACTTGTATTCAAATGTCTAAATGATGCCGCACCTTGCTATCTCTCATATTTCCCAAACCATTCCTATTGGATACACCAGATCATCCAGCACCAACAGCCTTGTAGTTCCTAGATTCAAACTCTCTAGAGTCGGGGGATGTAGCTTTCAGGTCAAAGCGGCTCTTCTCTGTAACTCACTACCCCTTCCTCTGCGAGTGAATCATCAATCATACTCTAAATTCCGTCAGAACTTTAACGTGGCTCAAAGACTCAGATAAGTAATGCATGACTGACCTTTTTCATACTTGCCTGTCTGGACTACTGTGTATATATGTATATGATCTGTTTCTATTATGCAACTATGGTGTATATTGTATGTGATTATGATACTGTGTGATTATGATACTGTGTGATTATCTTTTGCAATCTGCCTTGATACCTACGGGTCTGGAGCGCAATACAAGTGATAAACAAGAGAGTCCAATGGGAAGTGCGAACAGTTTTGCTTGAGGGAATTCCCAGCAAACGGCACACTGGGGGACGAGTTTCTGGTGGATTGCACCTTCCCTGTCCACTATGCCTTCACTCAGATTCCTGTCATTCCAGGAGTTTGAAGAGATTTCGAGCGACTATGATCTTGATCGCCCCAGACTGGGCAAGGAGAACGTGGTACTCCGATCTCTTGGATCTGACCATCTGTCCGCCTCACCGTCCGGATCTCCTGACCCAGTCGGAGGGCTGAATGTTCCACCCACCCCCAAATTCCCTCATCCTACGTGCGTGGCTCTTGAGAGAATGAGGTATGATGACTGGGACCTCTCAGAGGAGGTACTTGAGGTGCTGCTGGCTGCATGCAGACCTTCTATAAGATCTCTGTACGCGTGCAGGTGGAGAAGATTTGAGGTGTGGTGCAGGGAATGTGAAATTGACCCCATCTCTTGCTCCACCACCACATTGATGGAGTTCCTTCTGTCACTGGCCTCGTCAAGCCTTCAGGTTAACACAAAGGGTATTTGGTGGCCATGTGTGTTAAAGAGGTCCCCAGACCAAGGTTCCTTCTTTACCGGTCATGGCCCAATTCCTGACGGGCTACTCAATAAGTTTCCGCCAACCCCCTTTGTTGTCCCAGATAGGGATTTTAATCTGGTTTTCTTTTTGGGTAAAAAATATTTGATTGATTTTATAGAACAAACAAAAAATACAAATACAAATACAATTTACTTATCTAAGGACCTTCATACATCATAATCCTTTCCCATGGGTTATCATCATGTACATAATCATATAGGCAATTTGCGTAGATGTCGCACATTATCACCCCTTTAGGTGTTTATTCACCCCTCCCCCCTTTCCCACTTTCCCCATATTTCTCGGCTTTTGCTGGGCAGCCTCTTGCCGTGTACACGCTATGTTCCGTGGCTGCATTCATGTCCATATCGGCAGTCCATTGGTCCAGGGTCGGGCATTCTGGGACACCCCATTCTTGGCCGATAGTGTTTTATCAGGCCAGCGGCTGTAGATAGGAACAGTCCCTCCCACCTGTTAGTGGCACCCTCATCAGGTATATCCAGCAGCAGTGTTTTAGGGTCAAGTGATATGGAGCGGGTAAGGACTTCAGTTAGTCTATTGCAGCATTTGCTCCAAAAGGTTTCAATTTGGTGCCATTCCCACAGGATATGTATAAAGGTGACTCTTCCTCTTGGCATCTTAAACAGTTTGGGTTTAAGCCAGCCATGCAATGCTGTTCTCGTATAGTAGACACGATACAGTATTTTAAGTTGAATCAGCCGAAGCCCAGAGGAAATTGCAATTTTGCTCGGGTGCATTAGCGCCTCTATCCAATCCTATGGTTCTATAGCTCCCACGTCGGTTTCCCATTTCCTTTTGAGATTAGACAGCTCTGGGGTAGTGAAGGCTGTCATAGCATTATACAGAATAGAAATAAGCTTAGTGGGGATAGATACCGTGAGCATGTTACGCTCTGAGTGTGTACATTCTAGCACAGTCGTGTTTGCTGAAATATGTTTCCTCAGGGCGTGAGTGAGCTGCGTGTAATGGTAGTGCTCAGGTGTCTGGGATTTGGAACCTCTGTTGCAGGGTTTCAAACGCGGCGATGCCCCACTCGGCGAGAATGTGAACTACCGTAGTGATCCCTGCGTCTGTCCACTTGGGCCATGCTCTAAGTTTGCTCGCCTCGGCAAGGTTAGTATTGTGCCATAATGGTTGTACCGTGGTCACCTTGTGTCCGCATTCGATGAAAATATGTGCTTGTTTCCAAACTGTGGTAGTATGTGCAACCATCGTTTGCGGCGGTGGCCTGGTGAGAGGTTGGTAGAGCAAATGGATTGGTTGAGTGTCATGAAGATTGGTCAGTTCAGCTCCGATATGTGGTAATTCTCAGTCTCCATGGAGTAGGTCGTTAACCACTGCTAACTGGCCTGCCCAGTAATAGGTTTGGAGATGTGGTACTCCAATGCCCCCTCCCAAACTGATCTCTGCAGTGTAGTGAGTGCGATTTGAGATTGCCCTCCCCCATATCAGTTCTTTAAGGAGGCTTTCGACCCGGTCAAATTCTTGATCAGGAATTCTAAGCAGGGTGTTTTGCAACATATACAGATATCGCGGTAGAGCCATCATTTTGAAAAGTGCAGCCCTCCCCATCAGTGTTAGGGGGAGGAGTTTCCAGTGCCAGACATCGGTGGCAAATCGGTCTGTGATCGGTTGCAGATTATGGGTCACATATTTCGAGAGGTCCCCGGAGACCCAGATCCCTAAGTAACGAAAGCCGTTCTTCTCTATTTTGTATGGGCAGTTTTGGGGAACAGCTTGCGTCCCACCCTTCACCGGAAAAAAGACCGACTTCCCCCAGTTGACTTTCAGTCCACTGAAGTCAGTGAAGCGTGTCAGCATCTGTGTGACTATTGGGCAGGTTCGGGTTGGGTCACTCAAGTATATTAGGAGATCGGCATATAGGGATACTCTGTCTTCATTACCTTCCGGCCATTTAAATCCTGACCAGTTGTTGCTTTGGCGGAGCCAGAGAGCAAGCGACTCAATTGCTAGCACAAATAGGAGGGTGGGGATAGAGGACATCCCTGCCATGTGCCCTCCCCAAGCTGGAAGGAATTAGGTCACCCGTTCACCCTCACTTCAGCTTGTGGATCCGTGTATAGCAACTGTACGCAGCCCAGAAAGGCTTTGCTGAACCCCATGCGTCTCATGGTCTCCCAGAGGCTATCCCATTTTACTGAATCAAACGGCTTCTCGAAGTCGACTGCTAGCAACGCGAGTGGCTTATCTTTGATAGGGGCACGTTCCAACGGTAGGTGGAGTCGCTGTATATTCATTTGTGTCGATTTATGCCGCATTGGTCAGGATGAACCAGTGAGGAGATGACCCATTGCAGTCTATTGGCAAGAGGTTTAGCGAGAATATTGGCCTCTAAATTGATCAATGATATGGGCCTATGTGAGGCGCATTGCTCGGAGGTTTGCCCGGTTTAGGGATGCCCACGATCGTAGCCCTACACAGATCGGGTGGGAGGGTGCCCTCCTCCCTAGACCAGAGGAACATCTTATGAAGGGGGGGTTTGCAATTTTCTCGCTGCCCAGTTTTTTTCAGGTTTCGATTGGGAATCCTTTAGGACCCCGGAGTCTTACCTGATTGCAACTGTGCAATGGCCTCAGTGATTTAGGAATCTAAGTCCATCCTCTCCTGCTCGGACAGGCATGGCAGAGTGACGCCATCTAGGAAGGAGAGATTTGTCTGGGAGTTCGGGCCACGGTAAAGGGTGGTGTAGAAGCGAGCCGGTCGCCAGATAAGCGTACGCAAAGCAATGCCATTACTAGGCATGATGGCGTTGTGCATTTACCTGGTTCCACACGCACATCTACGCATGTGCCCCATGCAGGAGTGGTTGGCGAAACAATGGTCTCAGGCAAGCTGTCAGTGGGACGATCTAGTGTTTGTTTCGCCAACACTTGTACAAAACAAAGGAGAGCCTGTTAAAGGGAAAACCATTCCACGACCCGGAAAGCGCAAGCAATCACTCTCTGGGTTGGGGGCACACTATCTTCACCACACAGCACATGGTCTGTGGACTCACTTCACTGCACAGAACCACATCAACCTCCTGGAACGCCTAGAAGTATTCAAAGCACTTCAAGCATTCAAAACGCAGCTGACGAGCCAGTAGGTTCAAATCCTAACAGACAGCACCACTGCAATGTTCTATTTCAACAAGCAGGGGGGGGTGGGGGCACACTCTCCAAATCTGTCCAAGCTGGCACAGAAAATATGGAGATGGGCACTCAGACGGGGGATGTTCCTATCCTCCCAACACGTTCGAGGGGTACTCGACACTCTAGCAGACTCTCTGAGCAGAGATCCCCTACCAGAGGAACATGAGTGGCAACTAAACTCAAGTGTCGTAGACCACATCTTCTCACAGTGGAGTTACCCCACGCTAGACTTTTTCGCTACAAGAGAAAATAAGCAATGCCCAGACTTTGCGTCCAGGTTCCTCCAACCAGACTCCAAGGGGGAACGCCCTATGGATGAGCTGGTAAGGGAAATTTGCTTATGCTTTAACCCCCCCCCCCCCCGTACTTCCCCTCCGACTCCTTTAATGAGCAGGGTAGTGAACAAGATTCACAGAGAACAGATGACGCTCATCCTAGTTGCTCCCATGTGGGCAAGGCAGCCATGGTATCCACATATGCGTAAACTGGCGATGTGCGATTCCCATCAAACTCCTGTGCCTGAACAATCTATTCACCCAACACAGGGGCATAACGTGCGCCCTCAACCACATTCAATGAACTTGGCAGCATGAGGCCTGAGGACATAGAGTTCGGACATCTTAATCTACCACAACAGTGTATGGATATCCTCAAGGAGGCAGATAAACCAAAAACCAGACACTCTTATTTCAAAAGGTAGAGGAGAATCGTTATTTGGTGCCGGTCTAAAGAAACCCCATAGAATGTACTACTTCCCACATTCTAAATTATATGCTCCACTTGCTAGACTCAAGGTTAATATTCAACTCTATAAAGGTCCACCTGGTGGCTTTATCAGCTTACACCACCTCCCAGAATAAAGTATTGTGGTGAAAAGTGCCGGTCATCATAGCATTCATGGAGCGAGTAAAGAGACTCCACCCTCCAATTTCAAACCCACCACCAAGCTGGGATCTCAATGTAGTACTCGCAAAGCTCATGGGGGGCCCCCATTTGAGCCTATATATAAGTCAAGTCTTAAACACCTGACATACAAAACTGCCTTCTGAGTGGCTATTACTTCCATAAGAAGAGTTGGCGAATTGCAAGCATGGTCAGTGCAGGACCCTTTCTTTGTCATAGACAAAGATGAATTGGTTTTACGTACACATCCTAGGTTATCTCCTAAGTTCATTTCCAAATTCCACGGGAACCAATACATTGAGCTGCCGGCCTTCTTCCAGAATCCAGATAGCTCAGCTGAGGTAAAACTCCACTAGATGTAAGGAGGGCGGTCCTTTATTAAGTAAACCAGACTGGACTGCTTAGGAAAACATCCAACTGTTTGTCTCCGTAGAACCAGGCAGAGAAGGAAACTGCATTTCCAAAAATGCCAGATGGATAGTCCAATGCATACAACTGTGCTATTCATTATCAAACAAGACACTGCCTTTCACACCAAGAGCTCACTCAACAAGGAGCACAGGAGCTACTCTGGCATTTATCGCAAATGTCCCTTAGACAGAATTTGCATAGCAGCTACATGGCGCTCAGTACACACTTTCGCTCTGCACTACTGCATTGACACTGATTCCAAAGCAGATACACAGGTGGGACAAGCGTTCTAAAAAATCTATTTGCCGCTGAACCTTCTCGCAATCCACCACTTTCTCCTAACACTGCTGTCTAATCTGTGCATAGAATGTGATCTAAGAAGATTTCACAAGCCTCAGAAGGGATACATTACTCACCGTAATCGTATTTCTGATGCTTATATCTACTTAGATTCACATGCGCCCATCCTACCTCCCCTGAGAGAAGGTACATAGATGATATGAGCTTCTCTGATATTTATCTGCTTGGATACACCAGTACTCACACTACACTTCATGCTACCTCATGCCAGAAACAAAACAATCTGAAGGACCTTGACGTGTGAAGGACCATGGGTACAGTGGGCATCACACTAGGGATAGTATTACTGGCACACCCTGTTGACATCCCTTTTCGAGTTTCAAATACAACAACTGTAATACTCTGCAGCTTCCACTGGATGTCGGCTTATGCATAGCATGTGAATCTAAGCAGATACAAGCATCAGAAATAAGATTACGGTGAGTAATGTATCCCATATAAGTATATATGGCTAAGGGTAATACATGTGGGGAGGTATGGGGAGCTGTGGGGAGGCACCACTCCAACTCTGTGCATATCTATAATGTGAAATACATTTCATAAAGAAAATTCAGCATTTTTGTAAGAATTATTCTTCCGGCATAATCACATAGATCAATATTGATTTAGACGCAGTGTATAAAATCTCTATCCTCTCCCTTCTTCCTGCTCAAGCTGTGTCAATCGGAGATGCCAGTCGGTGTGGATAAGATCTCAACAACTCAGAAGTACATACTGGCAAGACAGCGCTTGGTGAAACAGATCAACAATCGTGCAAAGCTGCTCTCACTCTGCTCCTGTATCCTTTGAGCCTTGTCCGAGTTAATGGGTTTGAAAGCATCTTACTAACGCAAGTATGGTCCAGAGGACTGTGTGGGTTCAGAAATTCCTTTTGGGGGTCCTTCTGACTAGACTAATTTTGCTAGTCCCTAGTCCTTTTGCTGGCTTTTTGGTGTCCTAATGTCTTTAATCCAAAGCAACGCTGGAGATGGTAACTCATGTTCAAAATCTGCTGCCTTGGTAGCTGTTAAGTCAGAAATCAATTTTTAGGTCTGCTTTTGCTAATTTTAGCAGTCGCCTAGACTATTTGCTGATCTGACACGTTTTTGCTAAAAGGAATACTTTTTCTACAGTTTCCTTGGAAGCTGCATCTTCATTTTGATGTGCTGCCAAACGGAGTATATATGGTTACAAGTGTAGAGGTATTTGAAATTGCCTGCTTTTGTTTCTGATCAAGTCCCCCCACCCACATTCTTTTTCTGTATTAGGCTGGTTGCAGTTGTGCATCTTATTTTTGGATCAACAACTGCCATATAGCCAAACTCCTGAGTCCTCAACTGCCATATAGTCCAACTCCATCTTGACATTTGAAGATCTATCTGCACCACTGCTTCCTAGGCCTACCTCACAGCAGCCTTCCCCTAATCACGTGACCCTCACTGCCCTCCCCAATATTGTTATTGGTCCTCCATCAGGTCTCTTCACTCTGGTTGCATTATCTTCTGTGTGCCTCCAACCCCAGCTGTGCCAATCCTCCTTTTGTTGTTAGAAATTCTGCATCCATCCTTCTCCGGGTTTCTTGAAGTGGAACCTAGGATCTAAACTGCTCTGGTTGGGGACCTCTGGCCACTCGGCTGAAAGGTTTCTGTCATCTATGAACCATAACTGCTGGAGACCGCTTAGGTTTTTCCTGTTAAACCCTGTGGAGACACTCTCTAGAACTCTTTAAACTGTCTTAAAGGGACACTAACATGTATTTACATTTTAAACTACCATTGTCCCTCTGTTCCCCTTGCATTCTTTGACTTTTCAGTGCCATCTCTGTATTTAAAACTTTTAGAGTACTCCTGTTGTTTTCTGTGGTTTTTATTTTTTATCTTGGAGTTAATGTCAATAGTGCTTCACAGAAATGTGTGTACCTTCGACAACTCACTATACTTGCAGACAAAAGGCACTGCCATGGGTGCAGCATTTGCCCCTAATCTGGCAATCCTGTTTATGGCCAAATTCAAAAAGGACTTTGTATTTTCAAACCTCAACATGTGACAACCACAGATTAGTCACTGGTACCGGTACATAGATGATGTGATCTTCATGGGGGCCGGTACCACCCCTCAATTGACAGCATTCTGGATCTGGTTGAACACATGCAACACCGATATCCAGTTTACTATTGACCACAGTGGTTCCGAGATCAAATTCCTGGATCTATATATTCGACGAAAGATGGCAAACTAATTTGTGGCCTATACCATAAACCCACGTCCAGGAATACTCTACTATACTATGCCAGTAATCACCCGGCACACACCAAAGACAACTTACCCTATGGACAATACCTCCGAATACGTAGGAACTGTACTGTCCCTGAATATTTTAATAGACATGCTGAGAGCCTATCCACCAGATTACGTGCAAGAGGATACCCCAAAAAACAGCTGGAACAGGCTAGGAAAAGAGCACGCAACAGTAACAGAGATAACAGAGATAACCTCCTCCAAGTAGAACGGGATACCACTGACACTAAAGAAGACCGTCTCACCTGTGTTCTTACCTTCGGTACTCACACTTCACAAATAAAGAAAATAATCAATAAACACTGGCATATAGCACGCCTGAATCTGCCGGGCGAACCAACCCCTAGATTCGCCTACAAACGGGCTAGAAACATCAAAGAATACTTGGTGCACTCCCAATTTCAACCAAGTAGAAATCCCACACGGACACTAAGACCACTACAAGGTCATCATCCATGTGGCAACTGCGTGGCCTGCCTATTTACCAAAAAGATGAGCAGTTTTCAAATCAGACAACGGAAATGGACATTTGGGGACCTCACGAACTGCAAGAGTCAAAACGTGATTTATTGTATTGAATGCCCCTGCGGACTCCGATACATTGGTCAAACCACAAGAGCAGTCAACAGCAGGATCTTTGAACACAAGTCCAAAATGAGATGCAAAAATTTGACAGCGCCTCTAGTGAAACATTTCATAGCAGCCAACCACACACCGAATAACATCCTCTGGTGGGTTGTTGAAAAAATCAAGGGAAGTCCTGACACCCAATAAAGTCTCCTCAGAAAAGATTCATCGGCTGGATTCCTACCATCATGGTTTGAATGAAATTTTCCAACCGGTAGTATAATATCACCTTCTGATACAGACACCACAACTGGGGAACAGGCGCTACCTTCAAGTCACATCACTTGCGCCACTGCAAAATATGCCCACTCTGTGAGTGTTTACCCTTCAGACCATGCACCACTATAAGGAGCATCTTGCCCCTTCAACTAAAAAATGACACCTTGCTTTGTTTTTGACCTAACGCTGCTCCTGAGTCCAGTCACTTGACTCGCAACCCCTTGTCACCTAACATGCAACCTACAAACTATTCACTCTGCAAGCTCACTAATCGACTGGCCAGATTAGCCCCAACATAGCTTGGGTTCCCTGACCTCATGTCCTGTTAATGCACGCATTCGTGTTTTCTTCCAATTATTAATTTTCCTAAAACCAGCGCCTCAGCTAGACTTGAATAAAGACCAATAACCCTATGTACCCCACATTGGTCTCCTCAACAAACAGGGACACGTACCTTTCCCCTTAATTCCCTACCAACCTCAGTACTACAACCCGTTGTGACACTCAACAGCATTTGGAATCTCCTGAGAAGGGTGAACCACAGCGAATGCTGACACCTTGGTAGCTGTCGACTTTCCCGACGCACCCTGTGCACAGAGCCTCTCTCTTCCCCCTCAGGTACACTGAGTCACCTACACGTGTGATCGCCATGGCAACAAGTGTCAACACCAATTTCCTACTTTGGCGCATGCGCGATCACTATGGTTACGGGCATATTGCTAACACAGACGCTGAGCGCGCACACCCTCCATTCCAGGCTGCACGAACGAGACGCACGCTACCCGTTCCATTTTGCACCAGCCCCTGCCGACTCATGCAGCAGTGAACATGCTTACTAAGAGGTAAGCCCCTCACGGCGAATTCCGCCAAGCTCGCACACAAGTAATTTCTCCCACCCTCTAGTCACTCCATACCGGCCTAACAGCCCGCTCTCCCCCTCTCCTCGGCATGCTGCTCTCCGTGGCCGTCTCTCTACAGCAGATGAGACAAAATGCTGGGCATATACCTGAATGAGCACCACAACGATATGGCTTCCTTCCGTTTGGTTACTATATTAGGGCACTTGATTAGATTTCACCCGTTCAGTGCAAACTTCATGCACGCATTGGATATTCTGCAAACCCGGCTTTTTCATTTAAAATATGTCCACCAATGAAACTCTGACCCCAGATTAAAAACCACATTTACAGCCAGTCAGCCGCTGTATCATGCCACCAAACTGACCTTAACAAGGTCTTGGCATTCTGCCTTTGCTCTCTCCACAGGAGCCATCCGCAAGTCAGTACCGGTCCATAACCTGTACCTGATGCCGACAGGATTGGAACATTATAAAAGCAATGACACTGCACTAAAATCAGGTACAACAGTTGTGTTTCCAATGCTACTTTCAGAAACATGAACAAATGGATGTACAGCTCCAATTTACTAACACTAATATATGAGACACTGGCACCTTTCTTATACAGCCCCACTTTTTCTATACTTTTAGAGACACCCAGATGGGATTTTGAATGCTAATCTTCACATCTCCTGGTTGCCTACGTGATTGGTCCTGTTGCCTGGCAATCACCCCTGCGGGACCTGAACCCGAACACTTGGGATTTGAAGCACCGGCAGGTAAGCCTCCCGACCGGTGCTCAGAGTATAAATGATTACACTAGTGCCCTAATTACTGTGGGCACCCGCAGTACAACCCCACTCACTCGATACCTATATTTTCCCTACAGGGTCCCTGAATAGGAGCCCTGATGAAGGCGGACCTGTTTCAATAGACTACCGCCGAAACGTGAAGAATACAGGGAACCAAACTGAACACAAATACCCCTTTCTTTTGGAACATTTTTGATCCAACTAACAACCCTCACGTTGGCAAGGAAACGATATCATGTACCTAATGACCCTGCTGCATTAACTGCTCTGTATAAACTACTGGAGGAGGGACAACTAAAAGCTCCTACATGGGACCTTTGATGCAATGCATCTATTGAACTATTATCATGCATCTGACCTCTCTGTATCCCATCCTTCAACACATGTCTTTTTAGTGATTTAATTTACTAACATTGTTTTTACTCTTTGTTTCTGTTTTTGCTATATGCATGTCTCACGATATAAATTTCTGTATTTTTGAACTTTTAACTATTTGTACCATGTTGATGTACTTATTTTCTTTATGCCCTTGGCTGAGACCATAACCATGTTGATTTTCTGTTATGCTTTTTGCTAAAAAATTACACGATTTATACTTTTTTGAAATCAGGAATTGACTTTTTTGTTTTCCTTTCTACTGTTTGCTAACAACTACAACAATTACTCTAACATTTGTTTTTGAAACATACAGTAATCTCACTAAGCGAGTGGAAATTTATAAACAGTCGATGATTTAGTCCTAGGATTTCCAGAATTTGAAAACCTAACCTTCTTTATGAATAAACTAAAGTTAGGGGACAGATTCAAAGAATTAAATATCTGTTCACCCAAAACGTTTTTGTTTTGAAACAGTTTCGGTAAGGGTACATTCTCTCGTTTATATATTTATTTTAATAAGGTACAACTTTTCACTCTTGAAAATAGTTACAATTATACCAACCTGTATAATCCTTTTCCTTCTGATTTGAAAGGCTATCTGGGTCTGTATGAGATCCTGTACTGTCCCTTTAGGTAATAATTTGATATGTTCATATACCTGGCTTTGTATAGGTACTTGTGTTTGGAAATCACTGCTCTTCACTCCTACAAGTCATCAATTGCTCTGCTGACTTTAGAAGTGTTGTGTAGATCCCCTTTACTTTTTTTAATATTAATTTTACCTAAACCTAATACTTATATATAAATGTACATAAGGCTTACGTACTCTTACGTCCCGTCCCATTTCCTACATACTTATGGAGTGTCCATCCTATAGGACGGGACCAGTACACTTCTGGCACAGCACAAAATTAATTTCCCTTTAAAAAATGTTTGTTTCTCGGCAGGCAGAGAGGCGTGGGCATGACTTGCCCCACTGACTTGGCCCACTGGCAACATCAGTCAGTCCTTTTTTCCTCATCGACGGGACTGGACACCGACTATAGCATGCATTCTTTTTTTTTTACTGCGCAACAGTTTCCCTATGCCATTTGTTTGCCTTTTTTAATTGTTTACTTCGTCCCCTGTAGATTCAGTTGGTCTTTTATGATGGGCAATAAAAGTTTTACAGCCTGCGCTTCATGCAACAGGTATATTGCGGCAGCGGATTCCCAAGCGTGCTGCCTTGATTGTTTAGGCCCCAACGGTGAAGATTGTTACGATGGAGGGAAAGTATTCTATGAGTATCCTCCCAGTGAAATAAAGGAGTTTGTTTCTTTACATCAGTCGAGACACTGGGTAAATCGGGCATCCCGTGAAAGCGGGAGGTACGTAAGTCCTGTACCTGTTAGCCACAGCATTACTGTAGAGCGCTCCGAAGCCAAGTTGGCGTCTACCGATGTCAGGAGCACTGAGGTCCCTTTGGGGACTTTCACTGGAGCATTCTTTGTTGCCTTGTTGCTCCTACACCTGCAAGCACAGAGGACCTTCCATGGTCTAGTACCGGATCATGGAGACCAGGGGTGATGCCTCAGCATCTAAAATATACCGGGCTTGCAGAAGCATGGGGGTCATTGACCTACCGGAGCAAGCTCCAAAGATTTTCTTTACCCAAAATCTACTGGGACTTGCCCAGAGGTTCTGCCAGGATATCAGAAGAGAGCTCTACATTGAGCAAGACTCCCTGCGTCTGTATCCTGCCTTCAGGTACAGGTTCCAAAACAAGTACAACCTGTGAAAGAATGTCACTTCCTTCCAAGGAGGGCATGTCATTACATAGTCAGCAACTGACCTCCCTTAAAATGGCTTCCATGGACCATGCCAGAGATATGGATTGCTCAATCATGGTTTCCCGATCAGCGGAAGAAATTTCAGAAATGTCCTCACCAGTCTCTCGACCTCCAGTTTCCTCAAAATCTTCTCATATCCCTCTTCCTCTGGCTGTTAGCAGGGAGTATTTTGTAAAAGTAGATTGGTCTTCAATGTCAATCTCCTACACCATACCATCCTCGTCCCTCAGATT
Source organism: Ambystoma mexicanum (assembly GCF_040938575.1). NCBI lineage: Eukaryota > Metazoa > Chordata > Amphibia > Caudata > Ambystomatidae > Ambystoma > Ambystoma mexicanum. The sequence goes on along the minus strand of NC_090936.1, from coordinate 491,221,430 downwards.
CGGGGCACCTCCTCAATTCCAGCAACCAACTTGGTACCCTAGACCACCCTCATCTTGGTCTCAATCTGCCTCATTTTAGACTCCCTGAGCTGCAGCACCTTAAACATCCTCGAAGATTGATTTTTTTGAAAGATTTCAAATCATGCACTCTGAACTAATGAAGGGTTATTTCAAAAACTTGATAAGGGAAGGAATCCCTCGAACTAGATCAACCCCTCAGCCCCTGGCAGCTCCAGTCCAACATACTCCACCCCCTTCCCCAGTCCCTCCAATTGCTATGCCTCCAGGTAATGCAGCTTCAGATCCGTTGCAACCTACACCCTTGCAGGATGTGCATCAGAGTTCAGTAATAGCATTACACAAATAGGCACATGTGAGGAAGAATCCTCATTATCATCCAATGCTTTTCATAATAGGATAAGGGTTCAAGTCTTTTTAGGTTTCCCTGTGCCAGAAAGGTCTGATTCAGAACCTAGAGTTCTTTGAGGTGTACTGTCAATAACTGTCTGACAGATCCGGATTTCGTTTACAAAAGGATGCATTGGCCGAGGCCCAGTCAGTCTGAAAAAGTGCCGTCTGTCTGAAAAATTGCAGACTTTGAGAAATATTTACCTCAAGAGAGGGTAGCAGCTTTTAAATCCAGAGCAGCTGACTAAGCTTATTGCAAAAGACCTTAGAGAGTCAGCTGCTCACTACATTGAAACAGCCGCTATAGTATTAGATATCGGCATCGATCTAAGATGGTCAGCTTGGACGAGAGCTACTTGTTAGCTAGAATTTCATTTTTGTGCAGAATTCTTGGGGCCCCACTTGCGAGTCCCCCAGCGCTTTTTGCTGGACTCTTGGATTTTTGACCAGTTATCCTGAGTGCGTGGGAACCTTTTTCCACACCATCAGTCTTTTAATTTATCTTTGGGAACCTTTTTCAACCCTTTTGGTTGTATCTTTTTGGAGTAATGCATTCCTCCAATTTTAAAGGCATCTGCAATTTATTATTGCAGCACACATCACTTTCTGTGCAGTGTTTCTTTGAGCAGCTTCCTTGTGATCACTACAGTTTCCAAGGACAGGGGGATACTTTTTCTCCTACCTTACTGTTATTTTGTGGAATCAGCACACCACACCTTTTGTGTGGTGCTTAGGGGACACAAAATATCCTTTTTTCCACTTCTTCTGTAACTTTCTAGTTACAGTAACTAGTCAATCTATGTGGCTGGTGGCAGTGGATATTTTCTACCGATTTTCCTGTGAAACGTACACGCAGACTGCTGTCGCAGCTGCAGTAAGGGACACATGGGTCACCATTGATATAAAATGGTGCCTGTCTTATTTTTTTGCCACTTTATGATGCCTTGTCCTTTCTTGAACCTTCTGCTGTCCTGGAAGGTGGGAGGTCCTGCTAACCTTTCTTTGCTGGGCTCCCATTGGGAAGCCTGCCCGAGGGCACCAGCGTGTCTGGGACGACAGGAATCTGGGAGTACACCAAAACTCTGCAGGTTTTTGTCCTCCAGTATGTCTGTCTGAATCCAGTTCTGACTGTCCCTTTGGGACAGCCACCACGCAAAGTTTGAATATGGCATATCTACTGATTTGCTGGGTTCCTAAATAAAGGCAATGGTCCTGGAGAATCCATGATAGTCGAGCCATGGAACGAAGAATCCAAGAAAGGAGTACATCTGCAGCCACCTCCAGTGACTGCCAAAGCCGACTGAGTAACCACTTGTGCTCCAACCTCTTCTTCTAGTTGACGGGGAAGATCCAGACCGGACGACTTCGTCCCTTGGATTGGTGGGCCTTAGCAGTCTCGAGGCCATCTGCATTTTAAGCCATCCCTCGAAGTGCTACAACCGTCCTGTGCTGTAATTCCCCAATACCTTGGGCCCTGGACCAATTTGCTGTGCATGATATGATATATGATATTTTATTTATATCGCGCTCATACACGTTTCATGGTCTCCTGAAGCACGGTTTTGGCTCGAACTTCATGGACATCCTGCTGGCCCTACAGTGACTCTTTCCCACTCGGAGACGTCTCCCCTTCCAAGTCGGGCATTAAGAAAAGGAGAGAAGTCTGCCATGTGACAACCGTCACTGAACCAAAGCCTGTCTCGAGTCCCAACGAGCCAATATCATTAACATAGTCTGCTGGGCATTCCATAGCAAGAAGCTAACTGCCTGCTCACTTGCAAAGTTCCTTCTTCAGCCTCCAGGCCAAGAATACGAACCGGAGCTGCTGTCGCCTCACCTGGGCAAACCGCCAGTGACCGTCTTCTTTCTTCAAGAAAAGGTACCGTCCCGCTCCTAGGTACTCACCTGAGTGCTTGCTATGTTGAATTGGACTCCTCCTGAGTTTTCTAAGAAACATTGGGGTGGACAACCCAACTGTGTTCACCCAAGCATAAGGACACTGATCTTGTGGTCTACAATCCTCTAGGTGGTCTGCCTGACCTCCCCGAACCACCTTTAACTAAACTTCGTATCTACCTGCAACATAGAAGAAACCTGCTATTTTGACAACATCTGCCTTTCTTTGTTCACCCGCCCTTGTACCCTGTTGTCCCAGTGCCCTCACTGACTTTGAGACTCTTCTCATTCCCAGATGGGGTTGGACTTTCTAAAGTATAGGCTGCCTAAAAGTACTTACCAATATCTGTGTTGCTTACTATAATATAAGAAATAATTTGCTGAACTTGAATGATACTCTAACTACTTGCATGTATATCATCTAAGAGTTTACTATTTAACTGAGTAATGCTCAACAAAGGTCTGACTGTATATACATGTGAATAGGTTTACTACTGTCTCAGCAGGAGGGGTAGATGTTCCACCCCTCATCGATCTTGCTCAACTTAGCTGCCTGTTACCTGAGCAGTTAGTATTTGCTGGGTTTGGCCTGTCAGATGATAATATGGCTATTATGCAAGCTGCAAGGAATCAGTCAAGGAGGTCCTGATATAAAATCAAATGGACTTGTTTCTGCTTTTGGATGTTGGAGCATTCTCTGACTCCTCCTTATCCTTCTCTGGACAACATACTCTATTTTTTGTCTTACTTAGCATCGACAGGAGTTAACCTTTAATCGTGTACATATTTATCGGCTATTGGAGCTTATATTAATGCTCCAGACCTTACAATATCTATATCTAATCCTATTATCAAAAGTCACTTTTATGGTCTACTTAGGCTATAACGTCCAGTGCCCAAGCCCTATGTAGTCTGGGATCTTAATTTAGTATTGTCAGCAATAAGCCATTAGCATTTGAACCCAAATAAACTGCTGTCATCAAACTAGTGTCATGGAAGACAAACTTTTTGGTAGCCATAAATTCGGCTAGAAGTATTCGCGAAAATCAGGTGTTGCCTTCATCAGAGGCTTGCATGGAATTTCATAAAGACAAAGTTGTTCTTAGTACACATCCTATGTTCTTACCCAAGGTGGTGTCTGTTTTTCCGTTGAACCAAGAAGCAGTTCTCCCCACATTCTTTTTCTCCTCCCAGACTGAGGGTGAGTGTCCTTAATTTTCTTGATATTTCGAGAGCCCTTAAATTCTATCTAGGCCACTCCAAGGAATATAGAAAATCAGACGGCTTGGTCGTATACTTTGGTGTTCAACAGGCTGGCCTTCAAGCTTCCAAAGACACCATAGCTCAGTGGATCGTCTCTTATATTGTGGAGGCATACAAACTTCAGAAAAGAATAGTACCGAAGGGGTACAGGCTCATGAAGTTCAAGCTAAGGCAAAGGCAGTAGTATTCCAAAGAAACATCCCATGGGAAGTTATTCGTAAAGCATCAACTTGGTCTTCCCCTTCTGCAAACATTTCAGTATGGCTACTGCAGCCAGATCGGATGCTAGATTTGGTCAGACAGTTCTGCAGAACCTTTGGATTTGAAATAATTTTTCAGCCACCCAGACAGATTAATGCTTTGTAATCTCCCATAAGTATGTAGGGATGAGGGGACGGCACGTAAGAGTAAGAAAAAGTTGCTCACTGTAGTGACTTCTGTACTCTTAGTTCATAGTCCTCTTTTCTCCATGCGCCCCGCCCGCCATCCCCCTATACAAATATTAAGTCAGGTTTCCCGTCTTGTGGATCCAAGGACTGACACTGTTTCCGGTAGGTGGAGTCGCCAGGGCTGGCCACGTCCTTACCTCTCTGCCTCCTGATCAACACAAAACATTTTAAAAGGGAATTTCATTTTGTGCAATACCAAATGTGTCCCATAGGACGGACACCCCATAAGTATGGAGGAAAGGGAACTAGGGAATAAATGTACAGAAGTCACTACGGTGAGTAACATTTTCTTAGTTTACTTCTACTAAATAGTACATTTTTCAGTAAGTATACTGTGTTGATAATGTATTGTGTGCTTGTTAGTTGATTAACTTTAACTTATGACTACCCTCTTAAGAGAGAACATCCAGCTGCTCTGTCATTTTACCAAGATGCGAGTCAGGTGTAACCTGGTGGAAAACCCTGCCTGGCAGCAGAGGTTGTTTTTTCAAAACCCTCACAAGAGAAAAAATATGCATTTATTTATTCATTTATAAAGCTTGCTAAACCTGTAGGCATCAAGACGGTGTTTGCCCAAGTTACAACAGCATAAATATATGATAGGTGGGAGGAGTCAGACATGGGAGACGGACACATAGGTGAAGTTTTATCACAAGGCACCATTTATTAAATAATAAAAGGGGTGATAAACGACTATCCCTCCCTAGCCTAACCAGAAATTCCCTACTACATTTCAAACTAATACTAAAAGGAAAGTAACCTAGTGTCCAAAATGTCTGTCCCATACAAGCATACAACAAAATCATACAAACAAAAGAAAAAAAGAACTCTTGTGATCAGGGTTGAATCCCCTTTCCCTCGATCAGTTCAGAATGTGTTAATTCAAGTTCAGTTTCAAGTGGAATATACAGTTCTTTGTATCCAACGCGTCCTTCACTTGGCAAGATAACTTCCTTATGTCCACAATGTTAATAGTTGTTACAGTTTACACTTGTCAAATCAAAGTCTCTTTCCTCATATATCAACTTGAAAAGTCAATGACAAACAAATTCCTTTCTCAGGAGACCAATCAGTTTCTACTATGTTACATTTCTTCTTCAGAAACAACACCTTAATTGGGATAGACCATTCAGCGTTTTTTCTTTAGTCGGGATCGGTATGAAGCAGTTTGTCAAAACAAAGTGGTGGAATTGCAATTCTTTTCCACCTTCTACTTCAACCACAGGTACAGTACTTCGGCTTCTTTTCTTCCTGGTCCACTCACCTGCCAGGACTAACCACTAATTGTCCCGTTCCTGCTGTACTCGCCTGCCAGGATAAAACTCCTCCTCCTACTACTCGTACTGTGTGGTAAGGCTTGTTCACAACTTTCCACATTTAACTCCTTAATTGGGAAAGTTAAACCAACAACATTTTCTGGAGTAGGTCTTTTGACTTGGATTACAATTGGCTTACAACTGAGAACGATAATGCTCATATTGATTGGTTTGCCCTTGACAATGCAGGTTGCAATTCTCTCCCCCTTGATCCTTTTTTGCAAGGAGGGCTCTTCCCTTGCTGTCTGACTTCTTTCCACACAACTCGCTGGATGGTGACAATATGCTTTACAACTTGTAAGTTTGCTGCATTCAATTTGCCCTGCTATCTCTGGACTTGGCAGTGCAGGAAACAAGGCCCATTATTTGGATAATTCTCTTTGGTAGAATTGTATCCATTTTGTTTTGTATCTGCCCTTCTTGGGTTAGGCAATGTAGGTTACAATCTGCACCTTCTTTGTCTTGTGCAATGCGGGTTACAAGGGTTTCTTATTGGGCCTTTTCTCTCCCATAATTCGTTTTCACTTTGTCTATGAATTGTGCCTTTTCATGGTGGACAATGCAGGTTATAATCTGCTTCTGTTCGCCCTCTCTTTTTCAACATTACATTTAGTTTGCTTGAATTCAATTGTTCGATATTCAAAATTAGTTTTTGTTTTAAGCGGTCGGTCTCAGAGCGTCACTTTGTTACCTCGATTAGGCCAACTCACTGGTTGCTGCTGGCATCTTCTCTGGACTCGATTTCTCTGCTGCACTGCTCGTCGTGTTGTTCCACGAGGCTGATCTTCCCGCAAGCCGCACCGTCCGTCAGTGGAGCTCTCCCAGCTCCACACATGCTCCAGTGCAGGTCGCTCACTGGAGCAAGACACAGGACGCGGAGAACACTTCTCTCCCTCAAGGCTGCCGGTCTCCGCACCGCTTTTTCTGCTGCCCGTCCTCTGTATCTCTTGGCACCACGGCTTCAGCCACAGTTTCTTCTTGGTGTCCCGATAACGATAAAGCAGCGTCTCCGACTTCTGCTTTACACTGCTTCGGATGATCCCGCTGCACCTGCTGCCTCTGCACAACCCGCACCTGAAGGTCTTTTAAACATTTAAAGGTCCCACTTGGGTGTGGGTTATTACAACCACTAGACCGCATACTATGGTTTGGTAACCCTGTACCTCTCTTCCATGTCCCATTACTAAAAGCATTATGGGACTGGAAGTCCATAATGTTCTTAGTTGAATCAGCATGAAAGTCTTCAATTTGACAATAAGCCGTTAATACTGAGGAGTCTTTAGGACAATTATTCAGAGGGTACTCCCAGTCTTCCTGACCAGAGTCCCCTCCCATAGGGTCCTCCCGCAGAACACCACTGCCAGGGTCAAGATCAGGTAGCATCTGCCTTTTCCTGGCCACATGAGAAAGGTCCCAGGCCAGGTTCTTTGTGATGATCGCCTCTGATTCAGAACATAAGCTAGTACATTAAGAAGGAGCAGTTTCAATAGGATAAGTATAGCAGTAAGACGGTTGGTAACAGTTTCATTGAGAATGAAGAGCTGCCGGGGTCAAGTCCTTGAAATATGCCCTTAGCACAAACACTACAGGTTGGTCTTCTCAAACCCTAACCATAGGACTTTACAGAATACCTTCTTAACAGTGGCCAATAATGATATCATAGCAGAGGTACTTTAAAAGGAGCCTATTAAATTGCAGGATATGTTTTTCCACTTAGTGTGTGTGTCTGACTGGTTGCAGCTCTTTACTCTTTAGAGGCTGCCACTGCAGCCATGTTTACTGTGATAGTAGCCTTGCGCACTCTGAGGCGGAGCAGAATTTATGGTGTAATTTAAGACCTGTGACCAGTCCTTGGTTGATGTTGTCCTTCTTTGTCATGTTTCACTGGGACAATGAGCATCTTTAGATGTTTGCCTATATAAACTCTGGCTGCAAGCTTATGAACGCTGTTAGGCAGAAACCTGTGCAGTTCCCTTGGGGACCACTGCAAAAGATTTAAGACTACAGGTATAGCAGTAAACCCACTTGGTAGCAGTCTGCACCACCCAGATTTACCTGGTAGCTGTGGCTGAGCAGTCAGACCTCCCTCAAGAAGAGTTAGGCAGTATGCAAAGTATACACAATATGTACCTAGGCACAATAGCACAAGCAAACACTGACCAGAGCTTGGTTTCAAAAGTATATAGTTATTTATTTATCAAACACACATAAGTTGAAATCACTCTAGCAAGATATAGTAAAAAAACACTTCAAACACAGTTATAATGAAAGCAGTTTCAACCCTTACTCCTATCTAGACAACTCTAGGTTAACACCACATAATTAAAACAGAGGTGAGCGCTTAACGTTAGATGACACTCTAGTAGGTTCAAGAAAGGGATAAAAAGAAACAGAAATGGGTTAAACACACCACTCTAAGGTCCAGAACACTTGCAATAGGCTCAAAGAAGCACAAAGTCACAGGTGAGCAAAAGTCACTAGGCAGGGCCCACTCTTAGAGTAGCCGGAGCGAAAATGTGCCCAAGATCACACTGTTATTAGGGATTCAAAGTCTTGCAAAGAGTTAGAAAGAGTTTAGAGTGGCTTAGAAAGTTTAGCCAGGGTGTTCCAGGCACTCCCAGGTTCGAAAGCCGGGGGCTAAATCTACCCCGTACAGTCGGTGGCAAGGGAAGCCAGGCGGAACACGGTACCTTAAGCGGAAAGGATCCTCCAGCGGTGGCAGTTGTTCCAGGCAGTGGCAGCAAGGCTCGACGTCGGTCAGGGGAGAAGAAGTTCTCGCTGAAGAGCAGAAGAAGAAGGTCGTTGCACTGCCCGGGAAGAAACCAGCCGCGGAGTCCTCCGGTTAAAGGGTTGTACCGACTTTCGTGGTTGGGGTAAAAGTGGTGGGGTTCCGGTTGCCGGGGTGCTTGGCACTGGCAAGGCGGCCACGAGATACCTCGAGAAGCGGAAAGAAGGTGAAAACTGGTTGTCCCCACCAGTCAAGGGAAGGAGCCACTCCGTTAAGAGTTCTCCTCGGTCGTTGGAAAAAGTGGTGAGACGGTTCAGCAGGGCTCCACCGGGTGGTGTCGTCGAAGCAGGTCGGCTCAGCTCTTCCCTCGTCGGATTCTTGGTCCTGTGGCGACTTCTGAAGTTCCAGTCCCCAAAGCCCTGCTTTTATGCAGCAAACCCCCATTCACCCAGCCTAGCTGTCACTCAAACATGCTAAGTGGTGAGCCGGCCGGCTCACCACTTGGGCCAATCAGGACGGAGTGCGACTTGAGTTACCAAGGTAACTCAGTCCAGGGTGCCTAAATCCCCCTCCACCCCTCCTAAGTACCCCAGACAGAGTGGCACCACTTTGGAGGGCTTCTGTGGAGAAGCCCGCCAAAAGTGGAACAAAGGGCTCCACTTTGGGTCAGAGTTACAGAGGCGAACGCCAACGCCATTTTTGAATCAAGTTTTGGCAAAAAGTCCCAACCGGAGTTATAATAATAAATATATAAACCGGCGGTATGTTTAAGGCTACCGTAAATAAATAATTAAATGTGTTAGCCTAAAACAATGGGAAATCCCATAGGGAAATATTCGCGGTCGAATATAAAAAGTAGTTTCCACTGCCACCAGCCAAAACTCGATCAGGGGGGACGGAGACGTGCCCCCTCGACTAACAGACCCTGGGGCAATCGAATTGCCCCAGCCAGTACGTCCACAATATGATGGTTTGTACTGGTTCTGTTCAGGATTCAAGACTAGCAAAGTCTTTGGTGACTTTACATGCCCTGGGAGACAGTAGTCAGTCCCAGGGTATGGAGTCTATGTTGGAGAGTCCCTAGGACACCCCTGGGTCACGGCACAGAGGGTGCTGTGTAACCCACATCACAAAAATACATGAGGCCCTATGGAGTAAAAGACCCCATAGCCCATTCAACACAAGGTTTAACCAAGAAAACACACTTCAACATGTCCAAGAGTGAGGGTAAAAGAGTCTCACTCTTGGCAGGAGAAAAAAAGAAACCCCAGAAATCTAGCAAAGCTGCTGGGGGACTCACTAGGTAGGGAAATTCAGCCTAAACAGAGAATTCTCCCTAACAAACGCTTCTTTGACTGATTGGACTCAACTAATTGGGAGTTCATGAAATGCTTAAAAAGGTGCATGTGATCTGATTGGAGGGCTAATGTCACTCTCGGCTGCATGTGTGTTGAGATGAGTGAAGAAACTTCCCATACTTTCATAGGAATGGACCAGGGCAGTACTCAATGTGCTTACCAGGAGGTGGAAGGAGTGGGATCCTCTGGGAACTGAAGGAACATGGCACTTGTATTGATTTTCAAATCTCTATTTGATGTATTAACAATAATCTGACAGCCTGAAGCTGTTGGGCCTTAACAAGTTAACCTGTGTTACAGTACTGTGCCAGGCTTGCAGATTGAGGGAGGAATGGAATGCAGAGCTGAGGTATTGACATTGAACTCCCAGCTGGAAGCTGCTCAGTTTCATGAACTTTAACCTACTTACCTTGCATCACTGGGGTTGGCAGACTACAGAGGTCTGTGAAACATTGAGCGTAAAAAGAGCAAATACTGAGAAACCCAGATAAATGCTTTAGCTTCTCCACTGAAGCCAGAAAGCGTGCCGCCAGTTGAAGCCGCAAACTTTGCAGTGTTTAAGGTCACAGAGTACACTGGAGTACCACACTAGCACATCCACTCATAGTTATGAGTTCAAAATGGCACTAGCACCATTACTCACATAAAGACTGCACATATGACCAACCAATGTGCAGAGGGAAGTAAAAGTAAATTTGAAGTTCAAACAAAGCCCAAAAAGAGCTAGCCAACCAGGGCACACAAAACAAACAAGACGGGGGGAGGAGAGAACCATGGGCGGCGTGGCGGCCAAAAAAAGGACTTGGACCAAAGGATATACTTTCCAAGTAACTTTATTCTTTATTCACCTTAAATAAAAAATGGCTCACTAACCCTATAGCTAAAGGGGGGGGGGGGGTGCGCTTTCTATCAAACTAAACTAAGGTGCTTATCAATAGTCGAAAGAAAAATAGTCCTCCTTCCAAACCTTTCCACTGAACTGGCCATATCACTTAGACAAAAAATATAATAAAATTAGGTGGTGTGCCCTGCACATTGTGTTGGATACTTTATTATTTCAATGGGGTTCCAAAAATCTCTCCTGGCGCTGGATTCGTCAGTTTAACAGTTCTCCTTATTTTACAGTTCTAGGCTGTTAATCAAAGTTCCTCGGGTTTCCAAAGTTCAACAACAACAAAAAAGTCTTGCGCTCCTGAAAAAACAAAAATGACCAAAGCTAGATGGAGGGATATTTCCCGGATCCCTCTCTCCCGCTTTATTTGCTCTCTCACCACTGGGTTGGTGTTTTCCCTATTCCCCTCATACCTGTCCTAAGATTCGCTTATGGGTCCTGGTGAAACCTTTCGGTTTCTCTGTCCCAATGTGTCTGTTATATCTCTATCCCTTCTGACCTCAGGTGGGGTACCTCCATGTGACCCCCTCCCAACGTCTTGGCACTTTACTTTGTGCATTTATCCCTTTGGCTTTGTTGGGTTCCTCTGGACCAATATTTCCAATGTTCTCTATCTGGAATATGGACAGCCCCTCTTTCTGTCTGATTCTCTTAGTTCTTATGGCCACTTTGACTTGTTGGGAGGATTGTACTCTTTGGGTTTCTCAGGTCTCCACAACCCTGTTCTGTCTCTTATACTTCTCGGTACTCATGCACCCCACCCTGTTTCCTCCATCCTTGTGGGCGTCCCCCAAATGGGGATGGTACCAGAACCTTTGGCAGCAAGCAATTGAGATTCCCTCCCCTTTAAATTTAGTCAAACGCACAGGGGCACAGCCTCAGGCTTGGGAACACTCTGCTGCCTCAACTCAGTCCCTTTTTCTGCACGGTCGGTGTCGGACCTGGCAGCCAGCATAGAGACTTTTGGATGTTTCCACTTGCTCCGCATCTGTTTTTCAATTCTTATTTCACTTCGGCACCTCACGTCCCCGGCGCATGTCGGCCACAGGAGGATTCACAAGATGTGGCTCTAGCGACCGCTCGTTCCTGGCCTTGGACCCTCATGCACTCGGACACAGGGCATTGAAGAATCCTTTGTCGCATTGGAGGAAGATCTTTCCACACTTCTCCTCCACCCCATCTTAAGGATTTTGTCCCTGGGACCTCTCGTCAAGACAATGTAGGCCCTTTATTTAGCACGGCTCCACACCGTGGAGACCCCTTCGTTGTGGTTCCCATGAATCGGGGTTCTTCGCATTCAGGTTCTGGCAGGGCTGAGGCCTTGCAGGTGTAACGCTCGCCTGGTATCCACAGGGACGTCACCCAGCCTGTTCGGACCTCTTACGACCTCGAACCCTTCCCTGGAGTCTACTCGACTGGAGACTGGGCCTTATTTTCTTGGAAAGTGTGCTCTCTGTCCTACTTTCAGCGCAGGGGCTCGTTGCTGCCTAGTTACTTCACTGGCAAGAGTCCGACAGGTAAGTATAATGAGTCTTTTGAACAGTTCTCTAACTTCGCTCCTTTACTTCCTTAGATGATGGCCGGCGTCCGGGGATGAGGACGTGCTGCTGAGATGAGTAGCGCTGAAGGTGAGTGAGAGCGCGATGCAACCCTTTCGTATTTGTATTGAACTGATTTCTTTTTCTGTGTCTTTTAGATGCTGTGACGTTTTCAGCGTGGATGCCGGTTATGAAGAAGAAATGCGGTGAGTAAGCGTGGTATGCGGCGCCTCTAGATGTTTCCACGCTAACATGGAGTGTCTTTTCCCTCTTGTAGATGGATAAGAAGTTCCGGAGACAGAGTTCCCCCAGAGCGGCTGGGATTCAGGTAAGCGTTTGAAGCTCGTACAGTCTTTAAAAAAATAAGCGAAGATTTGCTGAATGCTTACTAATGCCTTTTTTCTGTTCTTTCCCTTTTCCATAGGAAGCGGCGTGCCGGGATGGGAATGACACCGCCGAAGATGCCCGCAGAACAGAAGGAGCGATGAGCGCCGCAAGTTAAGGCTGTTCGTAACGGTGTGCTTGTTCTTGCAGGAGCTGAGCGCAGAAGAAAGATGCAGGCCTACTGGAGACAGATTCCGAACACGGTGAGTGTCACGCTGCAGGTGCAGAAAACACAAAGCATGTTTCTCAGCCTGGGCGTGGCTTAAATAGCCTCTGGGTATCCCAGGTGTCTGGGATGAACCACACCCAAAAGACTAGACCGCACATGCAGTTCTGGGAACCGAAATGTGTGGGGACATCCATCTTGTCCCCATCAATGCACTACAAATCCAATCCCCAATGTTATCCTATGGGAGTGAGTGAGTCTGGTGCCACAAGCGCCAGGTCTGACTCCAAGTGGGTCTTTGGAGGGATGGAGAGGCCCTTGAGGGCCATGTAGGTGATCTTGGCCTGGCTCCAGCCTGACTTCTTGGAGGGCTGGGGACATGAGGGGCAGGAATCATGACACCAGGCTAACGCACCCCAGGGTGATGGGCTCAGAGGCCCTAGCAGGCAGCCCTCAGAAGGTTGATTGGGCTTGTCCTCTTCTTCTCCCCAGGTGGTAAGGAACCACTTTCAAGATTTGTTCCTTGGCTAGATCAGCACATATACCGGCACAGGTGCTGAGGGCTCCAAGTCTACTGTAGCTCTCTCTGAGGCTGTTACTTAGGGCCTTTTGACTACCAGCTGTCCGGCTGAGGGCTCAGGGCCTACCAGAGGAATCTCTGAGGTTGACGCCACTACTTCGGATGCAAGACCCAAGCTGTCGCCTCCTGTGTCTGAGGCCTCTCCTGGCTGAGAGACTGTGCGCCCTCCCTCCCAGGGCGTAGCGCAAGGGTTTCAAAATGGCAGAGCGGCACGTGGCGGAGCCTGCCAGGCAGGCAGCCATCTTGGATCCGCTTCAGGGCCTGCCAATGCTTTCGCCCATCGAGTGGGCTGTAGAGGAGGATCTCATGCCCCTTCCCTCTGGAAGCATCGGCGGATCCTAAGGTTCAGGTTTTTGGTCTCCGGGGTACATCTACCCATCACAGAGGGTTCAGTGTCTTAAAATCGCGGCAAAAATGGCCGTTAATACAAAATATCGTGGCAAAAATGCTGTGGTTTTGCCGCCACAATCATTTAAAGGATGCGGGGGACACCCACGCAACCCAGGACCTATTATACTATTTAAGGGGAGCGGTACACCTTTACCAGGCCAAACCACAGCATTTTTGCCACGATTTTTTTTAACATCTTTTTTATTAAGTTTCAAAATGTAACATAGAACATCTTCAGTAACTTCCATCCTTAACACCCTCCCCTCAACCCCCACCCTTTTATTCCCCTAGGTTCAAGACATTTCGTCATTGCGATCACTCGCATGCAAAGAACACAGCATACACATAACATTAAAACATTTAGAATGCGGATATTATGGGGGCACCATTGGAGCATAAAGTCACTTTGGAGGTATTGAATAACTGGTCCCCAGTCCAAATGAAAGTTCTCAGTGGCCCCCTGGAGTTTACATGTCATCCATTCCATAATTACAAAATGCCATACCTTTTGCAGTCATTGGAGTTGTGTCGGGGGGTTCTGCTTTTTCCACTTTTAAGCTATGACCAGCCAGGCTGCCACAACAAGAATCATGATGACCTTCCGTTGGCACTTGGAGTACACTTTCTGAGCGGGGTCCCATATGCCGGCCAACCACACATAGTCCCCCAGCCGGTCCGATCCCTGAACCATTTTCCCTGCTTGGGCCTTGATTTCATTCCAGAAGGGGACGACGTTCGGGCAGGTTCTCCATATATGACCCCAATCACTTTCCTGTTGACATCCACGCCAGCATACGCAGTCAGTGTCGGGAAACATGTCTTTTAGTCTTTTCAGTGAAATATGCCATTGCAGCAGAACTTTTTGCCACATTTCACTCAGGTGGATGGATCTCGTCAAGGTGATGATATTTCGCCATGTACCTTCCCAATGGGGAGGAGGAATTTCCCTCCCATGCGTCCTCTACCATCTCCTCATGTATAGCCATCTAATGTCCTCTCCTTGTGAGTTCAGATGACCATAGAGCTTAGATACCAAACCCCGCGTGCCTGGGTCCGTAATCATGTGGGTCTCGAACTGCGTGAGATCTCTTGTTCCTGCTTCAACATTGGTCGGGGTGATTAGCCAATGGCAGAGTTGAGTATAACGGGATTTCTCCGTCTTCCCCACACCCAGTGCTTGCACACAGTCTTCGAATGATCTGAGCCCCTTGCCTTTATACATATTGCCAATCCTAATGCAGTTTGCTTGTTTCCAGGAGGTAAAAGCTTTTGGATCCATCCCTGGTGGAAAGTCAGGGTTGTTGAAGAGTGGTGTAAATGGGGAGGGATGTGTCGTCAAATTTCCTCTCTTTATCGCTGAGTCCCAAGCATCAAGAGGAGTACGTAGTAGCTTGCTTATGCGTGTGTTTGCGTGTCTGTTTTTTGTGGGACCACAGGAGGTTCGATAGGGGCACCCAGCCACGGCCATATCGTGATATGCCCACTTGGTCTGTGGGGTGTCTGCCACCCATTCCCTGATGACGCGCAGTTGGGCCGCTTCATATTACCTCCTGAAGTGTGGGTAAGCTAGTCCCCCCCCATCTTAGGTGCTGCCGTCATTGTGGCCATTGCTATCCTCTGTCTCCTACGCTGCCACGCGTATGCAGATGTTATCTTGTTCAGGGAATGAAAAGAAATCCTAGGGATCCTAATCGGGAGGGCTTGAAAGTAGTATAATACTTTAAGGAGAATCAACATCTTTACTGCCGACATGCGCCCCCACCAAGAAGTAGATAAAGGCGTCCATCTCATCAGCAATTTCTGGAGGTGGGCGAGTAGTTCTGGGTAATTTGCCGAATAGAGGTGGCTCACTTTCGACGTGAGTTTAATTCTGAGATAGGTGATCTTTCCTCGCGCCAGCTTCACTCCCTGCTCTTGTGCTATACGAGAGATGGTATCGGGATCCGCAGAAAAGTTCAGGACTTCAGATTTCCTTTTGTTTATTTTAAGGCCCGAAATTGCTC
This sequence comes from Ambystoma mexicanum, assembly GCF_040938575.1. NCBI lineage: Eukaryota > Metazoa > Chordata > Amphibia > Caudata > Ambystomatidae > Ambystoma > Ambystoma mexicanum. The sequence continues at coordinate 491,206,059 of NC_090936.1, read as the reverse complement.
CAAATGCTTCTAGCTCTTTCATCAGAGTTAGGAGGGTTCCAACCGGGTCCGTCAGAGCCAGGAGCATATCGTCGGCAAATGCCACTGTTTTATGTTCCACCCCGCCCATCTGGACTCCTCGGATTGAGTGATGCCGACGAATCATTGCTAGGAGAGGCTCGAGAAACAATGCATAAAGTAGGGGGGAGAGTGGGCATCCCTGTTTTGTGCCCCTCGTCTGCGCGACCGCTTTGGATAAGTAGTCGTTGACTGCGATTCTCAGGGAGGGGTTTTTGTAGTTCGATGTTATCATCCCCCGGTAGGAATCCCCGAAGCCCATATGCTGCATTGTTCGAAAGAGCTGCGACCATTCTACGGGTAGAACGCTTTTTCCACGTCGAAAGCTACCAATATAGCCTCCATATCCGTGCGTTCGGCCTTCTCTATTATGTGACACACTCTTCTGGTGTTGTCCGCCGATTGTCTTGTGGGAACAAATCCCGACTGGTCCGCATCCACCAACAGGGACATGTGTGGTGTTAGCCTATTCGCCAAAACTTTGGAGAAGAGCTTTGCATCTAAGTTTATTAATGCAATTGGTCTATAAGAGCTTGGGAGGGCAGGATCCTTTCCCGGCTTCACAGAAAGCACTAGCTTTGCCTCATTCATTGATGGTGTAATGGTGCCCCTAGATTTAAAGGTGTTGAATAATCTTGTGAGTTTGGGCACCAGAACATGTCGAAATTGCTTGTAGAAGATTTCGGTATATACATCCGGGCCTGGTGCTTTGTTCTTGGGGAGTTGCTTAATACCTTGCAACACTTCCTCATGCGAAATATCTTTCTCCAGAGCTTCCCGGATTTCCTCCGATAATCGTGGGAGGGGTGCTCTCTCTAGGTATAGTTCCTGATCCTCCTCTTTTGGTGTGCCTGTGGTATACAAGTTCTGGAAATAGGATCTCATTATCTCACCCATTTCTTCGTTTGTCATTTTCCGGATACCCGAGGAATCCACCAGAGCCAGTATGGACCTCTCCTTGGTCTTCTCTCAAAGCTGCCGGGCGAGCAGGGCCTCTGCTTTGTTGGCAAGGATATAGTATTTCTGCTTAGTTTTCATGAGCGCACGGCCCACCTTTCGGGTATGCAGAAGTTCCAACTGGCCCTGAATGTGCTGCATGGCCCGCTTTTTGGCCCTGCTGGGGTGAGCCGCAACTTTTCTCTGCACGTCCCTCAACTGAGCCTCCAGGTCCCTCTCCCATTGCGACAGTTGTTTATCCCTCTTAGATTTCATTGCTATCAATTCTCCCCTTAGAACCGCCTTAAAGGCATCCCACACAATATCCTGTCTGGTCTCCCCCGTGTCATTGTCGGTGAAGAAGGTATCAATCTTTTCCTTAACTTCCTCTGTCAGCACTGGATCCTACAAAAGTTCCGAAGGAAATCGCCACGCCCACACTCTACCCTCCCCAGTTTTGAACGTCATGGACACCGTTATTGGGGCGTGGTCGGAGAGAACAATGGGGCCCGTCTCCACTTCCCTTATTGCCCCCAGAAGGGTCGGGGAGACCCATATGTAGTCTATTCGTGATAGGGAGTTGTGGACATGGGAGCAGTGCGTAAATCCCTGCTTGTCTCTGTATTTACCCCGCCAGACGTCGGACAGGGAGAGGGTGTCAAATGTCCTCTTGAGCGCTTCTGAAGGGGCCTTTGATCCCTCATTGGATTTGCCTGACCTTTCCTGGGTCGGATTCCAGGCCATATTTAGATCACCTCCTAATATAATTTCTCCTGTCGCAAACTGTTCAAGGGATCGCAGCATGTCCTTAAGGAACGCTTCTTGACCCACGTTGGGGGCATAGACCGATGCCAGGGTGATCCGCTTTGTCGCTACCGTAATGTTTACAAAAAACATATCTCCTTTCCTTGTCTGCCCTGTGGTCCTGTATCTGTGCTTTTAGAGTGTCCATTACGGCCCCCATGACTCCTGCCCATTTCCCCTCCGCATTTGACTGGAAGACGTGTCCTTCACCCTTAATCTTCAGACGGGTTTGATCACTTTTCTTGATATGCGTTTCCTGGTACAGTAAAATGTTTGCTTTTTGCTTCCATGCTTGTCTATCCAGCTTGGCCCTTTTCGTGGGGGTATTCATACCTCTTACATTCTGTGAGAGGACTGTAATCGCAATCTTATGAGTTATGTTCATTAAGTGGTTGGCAAGTTGTTTTGCCGTATCCGCCTCGTATGTCATGTGCACTTTGTGTCCTGTCGTGTGATCGCCTTCTATTCTCTGATCTGTGAACCTTTCCCATTTCCCACCCTCCCGATAACACCCTTGAGGTCAGGGCCGGGTTGCTACGTGCCCTGGAACGAAATGTCCTACGCTCCCGTCTCGAGGCTATCCTCTTCAACCTTGCGTGGGGAGTCCTAAACCCCACTGGATATTCCATAGGATTCCTTCCGTTGCCTCTCCATGGCCTTCTATTTGTCTATCGAGTGCATCGATCGCTTTTCTCCTCTCCAGGCGGTATTGTATCAATAGCTCTAAGTTTAGTTTGTGTTCGGGGTGCTCTTAGCCCACCCCCGGGTTTACTTGGGCTTCCTCATTCTACCCTTCTTGTGTGCCATCTCCCATTTTTCCTTTTGGTGTGGCCCTTTAAGCTTCCTCTGGGACCCCTGGCGCGTCCCATCATCTTCGTGTGTTATGCCCATTAGCGTTGCTCCTTCGTCACAGGATGTGAATCTGTGCTGGACTCTTTTCCCAAGTAAACAGGAGACCAAACGGGAAAGGCCATCTATATTTCACCTTGGCCGCAATCAGGTGGCGGACTACCGGGCCCATCAGTCGTCTTTTGAGCAGGGTGGATTGGGCTAGATCTTGGTAAAGCTGTACTTCCTGGCCGTTCACTCCTGTCTGGGGAGACTGCCTGGCCCTCTGCAGTATTTGCTCCTTCTGAGTATAGGATGTTACGGCTACCAGGACATCCCTGGGACTAGTTCCCGGTTCCGACCCTCTTTTAGGCCCCACTCTGTGGATACAGTCATCCCAATCTCTGGGTCCGTCTCTTCAGCCAGAATCTCTACAAACAATTGTGTAACTGTGGGCTTCAGGTCTACCTCCCCAACCGTTTCCAGTAAGTTTTTAATTCTAATATTGGATCTCCTCGACCTATTTTCAAGATCCTCGCACTGCTGTTCAAGATACATTGTGGTTTGGGCCATTCTGTCCATTGTCTCCTCGGATTTCTGAAAGTCATCCACTACTTGTTGGAGTGTGCGTTCAACTGCGTCCGTTCTGTCCCCCAATTTAGTAACATCTTGGTGGACTTCATGGATTGATTGCATCAGTGCCCCTCGCAGAAGTTTAAATTGCTCTTGAACGGAGCTGAGCAATTGTGTTTGTAATTCTTTAAAACAGACTTGCATTTCTTCTTTACTCATTGCACTGTCCTCCATCTTTCCCTGTATGGCGGTGGGGCCCAGCGGCGGAAAGTCTTCCGATGTGGTGGTGCTGTCGTGCCGTGTCCTCCAAAACTGCTTTAGATTCCTGTTTTGGCTTCTCTGCGGGGAGGATCGTTTGGAGGATTTGACCCGCGTGCTAGACATTTATACTCCTGTGAAGCCCAATGGCAGTGTAGTGTGGGGGTTCCAGGAAATGCGTTCAGACAGTCCCTGCGGGGCGCACGCTACGGTCCAGAGGAGGATTCAGCCCGCCAGGAGTCTTCTTTCCCGTGTCTGCTAACTCTACTGCTTTTATTGAATATCAGAAATGCTCCTTGGTGGTGATGGGAGCAGGCACCAACTTATTGCTGCTGGACTGGGGCACCCCGTTCGCACGGGCGCCAGGTCGAGCGTCTCTGTCATGATGCCTGCCCCTGGACATCAGGATCAAGTCCATCTGCCCAGGAAACAGGCATCCAAGCACCCACTGGGATTCCCACAATCCCAGTTAGGAGCTATATGGGTGCGGTCCTGGCGCCATAGGTGCCAGGTTCATATTGTTAAACTTACGTCATGCAGACCATGCTGCAAGGAACTTAAGCATAGGCCAACGTGAGGCCTGGAAGTGATTACTTTTCTTTAGGGACTATTTTTTGCTTGGCTGTGGTTTTGGGACTTCTTACCTGGGACCAATGTTCCCTCTAAATATTTTTCTCTATGTGCGCAACTGGTTTGCTGTTGTGCGCACATTATTTTCCATGTGCGCAACTGACTAATGAGGTAAGCCACTTTGTGACCATGCTTATTTAGTGAGCTACTGTCGCAGAAGAGAGTTTGGAAAGGAATTTCCTCTTCCCAGCCACTGCAATTCTTGACAAACCTTACAACACGTTTGCCAAACACAAAGGCTAAAATGAAATGTCATATGTGATTAAACAGAAAACTCATCAACCAGTCCAAGTCTTCAACATCTGCCACAGTACCTTGCAAATGTTTTATGCCACTGGAAAATCACTAATATGTACTACAAAACACAAATATATGTGGCTGTCAAGAAATTCTGACAGAATACATTTGCCAATGAATTAATGGCAATTAAAAGCAATGTGTCAAAAAACATACTGATAGGAGTTCAAGTGCCAATTTAATGAAGTAATTCAAGGGCCAGGAGAACATGCTTCTAATCATGTGTATAAGGATGATTATTGCATCAGAATAACTGCACCTCAGAATATGATAGAAAATTCCTGTACCCTTGCTTACTATCCACATTACGTGTCCTGTGGGTATTGATAAAACCAGCCTTACAGCTAAGAGACATATACACCATCCATTTTTACTCGCCTGATCTCAACTGAAATTCTAAGGGGTAGAACATCTTTTATTAAGCAGACAGTATACCTATTGGCAAAGCGAATTACTTTTTGACTTCCTGAAAAATCGTTTGATTCCAAGTAGGGAGCAAAATCTGATTAGAGACCTGCTTATACCCCCTACGTAAGAAGTTAAATGACAAGGCACATAATAAAGTCTATAGTTTTGCCCATCCTTCCACACCACAGCCTAGATAAAATTAAATAAGTGCCTTACTGAGGTTTATTATATAGCCCTGCTGAAGAAAGTCACATATATATGCCTTTTAAGTTAATAGCATCAATTCATCAGAGATACAACTGATTGAGTGCCTTCTTCTATAACTATGGATCCCTCTTCTGTAATTCTTTGTTATCAGTTAAATAAGATGCAGGGGGATGCTAGAGACGATACACATAGGGCACATGGTTATATTGAAAAGCCCTCAGCCACCGATCATAGAAAGAAAAAGGAGCTTTTGTCTAGACGGGTACTAAAATGTCCTATCCTTTGGCAAACAAGCAACACATTTCCTTCAGTGTACTGCCGAAACGTCTGAGTTGGTTTTTGAAATGTGCTGCTTTGTTCATCACCCGCAAGGAGTGATGACCTGCGCTCTTCCACCCATACCCTTCGCCGGCCCCGGCGCTAGCCTCCAATACTAGTTGATAGAGCACTGTAAAAAGTGAGGGATTGTAGCAGTAAACACTCACTGGGATATTTGCAGACCCACAATACTTTGCAAGCAAGGCATATTTAATGCCTCAACATATTATGCGCATTTTAAGAATGTCATGACTCTGCATGTACGCAATTCTTTTGCAACGCATACAAGATATCATTGTGTAGGATTACACAGTGCTTCATGAAACCGTTTTTGTATAGCAGCGAGTTACCATAGAATGTGTGAAGGTCTATGCCCAAAGGAACTCTGAACACTTGGAAACGAGGCAGATTGTGTGAAAAGCATTCCCCTGTCTGAATATCCAGTGCCCTGATAATATGGACGAGCCATCCCAGGCATAGTCCATACCCATAAGTAAATTATATTGCAATGTTGTTCTCCATGTATAGGGTAATGTTAGTAATGCAACAGTAGGAGACAATGAGCATCACATTTGTTTTCTCAAAATCCTTACAGGGCAAATTCATGTGAGTTTTATAATGTGTTAACTTGCAAGGGGGCCGCTTCAAAACACTTGTGTGACATATGTACAAAGAAGAGGAAGTATGGGATAAGGTTATACATCCAGGTAGCCTGCTTACCTACAGTCAGTATCCGATATTAGAGCAGGTAGTTCGAGTGTATTGTATGGTTGATGCTTTTTGTAATGCACAATGAGTAATAGAAATTCTGGCATGTGAATGTTATTCATATTATTCATATTACAACAAACATAAAACAAGTGGATGTAGGGACACATCTGCTAATCTTTCGCAGAGCCAAGAGAGGAAGAATCAAGGTTGTCCGGTACCATCTTAATGTGTTCTGGGGCAGAAGTTAGTCATATGGTAAAAATGTGGTAGAATCAAGCTTAGGAGTCATGGGTGGGGAGGGAACATTATGAGGTTAATGTGTACAGGAATAGCTTGGTTAGATACTTCTGTTCATGGAGCCAGTTTTTCATATTCGTTTTTAACCTCTTATGTGTGTATTTTGCTGTTAGGGATTTGGGGTGTTTACAGTCTCTCTTGCATAGTAGTGTAATGCAAATGAGCAGAATATCAAGACTTGTTGCTTATTTTAAGAGAAAGAAAATGTCAAGTAATTGCTGTGACTTGTGCCTTATTAAATGTTTTCTTAATGGGTGAAAATTGTCTGTGTGCGCTGCTAAAAATCTTCTGAGCGGCACCCAAAAGGAAGCTGGGCAAGCGCACATGCGCACAGCTTAGAGGGAACACTGCCTGGGACTACTTTGAAGGCTATTTAAATCACGCCCGATGAACAGCACACGCTTCGCGTTATTCTGCCTTCTGCAGCGTAACGCTCACTGTGCCTGCAAGCCGAGCATCCTGTCTTCAGCCACGTCCGCCTCGACTCCGCACCAGATCCTAGCAAGAAGGGAAAGAAGAAGGAAAAGTTAGAACAAGGACATTACCTTTTGATCATCAGCAGTTCTCAGAGCTGCCGCACCATCGAATAGAGAAAAAGACTTAAAATTCAAACGCGTTGCATCGCCAGCTGCAGTGCCGCGCCATACTCACCAGTCTTCACAGCATCTCCACGACCCGGCGCAGCCTCCATCGCCTTGTCGCCGAAATCCTGGCATCTGAAAAGACAAAACAATAACAAGGTGAGCCAATTGCCAAGAAGGACAATCTTCTTTCACCGCAAGATACTTGAGTTCATCGCCAGAGGCATTCTTCTTCTGCACACCATTGCTTCTTACGCCGCACCTTTAGGGAGACAGAAGGTAGTCGGTTAAATACATTTGGACCATTATTTTTCGCCGGACAGTTTGGGAAATACAGACTCTTGCCAAGTGCTTCCAATGAGGTGATCATCCCTCGGCTCAAGCTGCAAGAAAAAAGGGAGAAAAGAGGGGCAAGAGTGAATAACAGACATTTTGAACTCTAAAGAACTATATGCTACTTACCTCGGAGTCATCAGTTGTCTGGAACTCGCCCACCTCCTTCAGACCAGTGAAGTAACTAGTTTTCTACGCGCCCCAGCCTTCCACACAGGATGGAGAGCTCATCTTTTCAAACTATAAGGTGAGACCAGTGAAAGGGAATACAGGAGGTGTTCAGTGGGGAACAATTGAGTGCGTGTATCCTCTCGCCCACGGGTGGCTAATTCCCTTTTTCCTACCTTTAGGAGATTATTCTTACGGGTCAAGCAGACGAAACTAGGAGGGCCAGTCCAGTCAGCCATCACCGCACTACGAGTCACGCTGGTGGAGTCCGTAGCAGTCCAGTTCCGTTCGACGCCCCTGTTGGGTCCAGGTGAGCGCAACAGTCTCTCTCCTCGTGGCTCCCCACACCCCCAGAGACCGGCGTCCGTAAACTCGGCGGGAAGGGGGGGGGAATGCCGCGACTGCTTCCCACTGGGCGGTGTGCCAAGCACCGTCCGACAAGTCCTTTTTAGGGGCCTTTCGCCCACTGCTGTCTGGGCGGCTCCCCTCCGATCCACCACCGGCAGGGCCTCGCAGCTCCACGTCCTCCCGGGGATGCCGGCGCACCAACAGCTCCACCCATACCCCCGCGAGTCCTCGGCGAAGGTGGGGAGCAAACCGGCCAGCAGTCGACCCGGTCCTACACTGCGCCTCCTCAGCGGGGGCAGCCCCCACCCGCGGGCCACCCCTCTCACACCCGGGTGGGGGACCGCTCCAGGTGCAGGAGACTCCAATCCCACGGCCCGGGCCAACACCACCGAAAGGGAGGGGGGCCGCCCGCAGTCTGATCTTTGGCCGCCGCTGCAAGGGGGACCGCAGCCTCTCCCGCTGTCAGGGTATGGCGCAGTTCAACCAGTCCGGCGGCGGTCCTCCTGTTCTTTCGTGAGAAGAGGGGGGACAGTGCATTTGTCACCCCGCTGCCATGATTTCACCCGGGGGTGCACTGGATCCGCTTCGTTGATGGGCTTATTGTCACGGCCCGGAGCAGAGAGACGGTCAGACGCGTCCTCCGTCGATGGCCGCCATTTTGGAATTCGCCGCTATTTTTTTTACTGGCAACATTTTTGCCGCAATTTTATTACCCGATACCTCACAGACTTAGCTAAGCGCACCTTGCACTTTAACCAGCAGCGGTGGCCCAGTGTCTTGGAGGGCAGGCCCCGTACATACCCAGCTGCTAGTGAGGACTGCTTCTTTGAACGCTTCCGCTTCCTCATGCTTTCTCCTCAGATTGATTTATTTATTTGTCATTTATATAGCGCACAAAGCCCACAGGCATCTAAGCGCAGAATGAAGGGGGCTCCGTAAGGACATTGTGAAGGTCATCCCTTAGGCAGGACCACCCCAACCACCTCCGTGGGTATGCCTGCCGTCCCCTGGCACATATGGTGCCAGTCCCTCCACTGGTTCAGGCACTACCGGTCGTTCTGACCCCTTCACCTCCTCCTGTGCCACCGCCTCCCCCTCAACTGCCGTTGGACTTGTTTGCTGTTCCGGACTTGTGTGAGAAAAGGGTGGGGGCGTTGACGATGATGACGCCTATGATGATGAGCCCTCGACATCCGTTAAAGCCTTTCATGACCGCCTACAGGGTCTGGCGGGGTTGTTCCTGAGGATGTCCCCTAGGAGTCGGGGGTGCTCGCAGAGGTCTTGGGGAAGCGCACAACAATCCGGTCTGGCATTCCCCTTCAGAGTGATGTGCTGGAGGTGGTGCAGAAGGTCTGGGTGAAGCCCAGGTCCAACGCCCAGATGAACCAGAAGTTGGAAAGCAGGTTTAGGCTGACGGATGGGGAGCCAATTCTCCTTGCCTTCCAGCTGCAGCCTCATTTCTCTGTGGTGGCCACAGCCTTGTTATACTCTAAACCATTATCTTCGTCTTCCTCCACGAGAGCCACCTCCAATTGTCTCTTGGCCATCCTGACAAAACCAGATCGGAAATCCTTCCCTTAATCCCAGGGTAAGGCCGAGTTCAAACCCCAAACTTTCTCTGGTTTCAAGGGGCTCAGAGATTGCGGTACTCGGAGGCCTGACCGGTCACCCAGCGAAAGCAGAAGGAAGCGGCAAAAGACGTTGCACTGGTTTTTTCGTGTCCCTCCACTTCCCCTGCCTCCTGACGTCAAGAAGCAGTGACGTCGGAGTCGGGGAACGCAGCTCGCTAGTGGGGGCCCATTTGGCTCTGTTCCAGGACACCTTGAAGAGTATTTTCAGCAAGCCGTGACTCCTATATGTAGTCTCCACAGGTTTCAGTCTTCCTCTTACTTTGCCTCCAACATCCTCTCCTCCTCTTTGTCAGATTGGATCCCTTTTACGGGAGATCCTGTCTCTTCGAGATGCAGACGATAGAACCGGTTCTTCTTGCAGACAGAGGCTTTGGTTACTATTGCAGGATTTTTGCGGCACCCAATAACAACCAGGCTGGCTTAAGGGGTGTTCCTGTACCTGTCATTTCTGAACCTGTCTTTACCGCTGGAGCGCTTCGAGATTATTACTCCCACACACATAGCCGAGTGTCTTGTGTGCAGGGGACTGAATGTGTTCCCTGGACCTCAAGGATGCGTACCTGCATGTACCCATATATCAGCCTGCCCTTCGGCCTGAACTCAGCCCCTTGTGTCTTCATGAAATAGATTAATGCAGTGGCGAGCCTTCTCACCTTGGAGGGCCATCACCTGTAACCTTATCTCGACTGGTTGGTGAGGGCGGGGTCACCCAAAGCGGTGGTGCACTCCTGCCAGAGAGTGGCAGATACCCTTCATCAGATGGGGTTTTCCCTGCACCTGAGGAAATCAGTCATGCCCGTTTCAGGATCTTGTCTTCCTAGGGGCCTGTTGGAGCACCAACGTTCAGCAGATGTTCCCTGTTGCCCAAGAGGCTGATGTCCCTCTGCAAGGCGGTGGGACACATTCTGGTCAACTCGACCACCTCGGCATGGTGTTTCCAGCACATCCTGGGCCTGATGGGCTCCTGCGTGCTTACTGTACAGCACGCCCATCTCAAGATGACACACCTCCAGTTCCACCTGGCGGCCAACTGGAATCAGGAGACGGGGTCTCAGTCGGACTGGATCCCAATTACACTGCCCCTTTTGATATATGATATGATCGTTTATTTATATAGCGCCTTTACACAATGTGTTTCAATGCGCTTCACAACCAGGGAGGGAACAAGGGAAAATACAAAACATTCTTACAGGCCATGAACAACAAGAATGTGAAAATAACTATCATACTTGACCTAACGACATTTCAGGTTGTGCAAGTGCAAAGACACAAATAGGAGGGGAATGGGAAACAGACAGGCGACTACCGTACTAGGCTTGACAACATTTCAGATAGTGCTGGAGGAAGAAGGAGGGAATAACAAGTAAGGAGAGGGGTGGAGTTACTATCATACTAGGTCCAGGAACCATTCAGGTAGAGTAAGTGCATAGAAAAGTAAGAGGGGGGGGAGACAGAGACAAGGGGGAAGGGAGAGGAGAGGAGGGAAGGACCGAGAATAAATACTGAAAGGAGCAGAGAAGCAGAGGGGGGCGAAAACAGTTGCAGAGGTCACTGAGGCACATAATGGGCACAGCATGATTCAGGGCCAACCAGAGAGGGATATCCAAGGAAGATCCAGCATGTGAGTTGAGAGGGTGAAGCCCCAAGAGTCGGTGTCCAAAAAATCAATCCAAGCATTGGCAAAGTCAGTGATGGTGAACCTTTCGTGAATCAAGACAACTCCAGCAATGAAAAGGAGGGGGGGGGCACTCAGCAACGTCATGGGGGAAACAGAGGGGAGTGCACACATGTATATCACAGGGGCAAGAGGGGGTGGAGGCACACATACACATCACGGGGGCCGGAGGGGTGGTGGGGGGCATACATACACATCACGGAGGGCAAGAGGGGGCAGCGTGGTGGTGTACTGGAGCATACAGGGGCAGACGGGGCCTTTGTTGTGGGCCTTAGGTGATGGTGCCGGCTCCCGCCTCCCGGTTGCTCCTATTGGCTTAAACGCCAGATGCAACCGATGGGAGGGGGAGCAAGCTAGGCAGGGTGGAAACGAAGCGCCATGTTGGAAAACCCTCTCAAAGGGGCAAAGGCTGCAAAAACATAGAAGGGCACACAATGCCCAAACCGGAGGGATTCTCAACGTGCAGCACCAAAGATGGTCATTTTTAAATAGCATTTACATTTTTTTCAATGGTGATGCCGCAACATTGTGTTCCTCAGATTGGAATCCAGCTTACCCCAGGTACAGCTGAACTCTGTAGTAGAGCAGGGTGAGGCAGCAGGAAGCCTCCATAGACGACCTCGTAGGCCAGTAGGGCGAAGAAGGAATTTGCCCAATCTTCGCTGGTGGCTGATGGATCGCAATGTTTCAGTCTGGATCCCCCTTCACCTGACCGCAGCCTTCGTTGGTGGCGACAACAGACTCCTCTCTTTCGGGCTGAGGGGCTACTGTGGAGGGCTATGCGATTCATGTAGCATGTTGCAGGACAAAAGCCCTCCTACATATCAATCTGCTCGAGCTCTGGCAGTGGGCCTGGCCCTCAAGGTGTTTTTGCCCCTAATCGTGGACAAGTTGGTTCTGGTCATCCTTATGGAGAGGATTTGGATTTCAGCAGTCCATCTGCGAGGGGACAGCAATGTAAAGTGGACCAGCTGAGTCGCTTGGGGTTCAACGCCTATGAGTGGTAGTTGCACGACGACTCCATTGCCCCTGTTCCAGCGTTGGGGGTTTGCAGCCCTGGATTTGTTTACATCCTCTCAGAATGCCAACTGCTCCAAGTTTGCATCATGGGCAGGTCGGGGTTGAGGGTCGCTGGGAGACGGCTTCCAATCTGTTGGCACGGCCGCAGGTGTTACGTGTTCCCGCCCACCCCTCTGCTCCAACCGACTCTCTGCAAGTTCTGGGTTTCAGGGGGTTGCAGCCTCATCTTGATTGCCCGCCACTGGCACTCGAGACCCTGGTTTTTGGATCTGCTGCAGTTGTGCTCCAAGAGTTCCATCCATCTTCCTATCCGCAGCAGGCGCTTCCTGACTTAGCAGGGTGGGGCAGTGGATCATCTGGACTCTGCCAAACTGGCACTTGCGGCCTGGTATCTGATCAGCTGAAGCTTCAGCATGCTCAATTTTCAGATGACAAATGGGACATCATTCAGCAGTCCAGGAGGCCCTCGACTCGGTCCCAGTATAAGAACAAATGGACTAGGTTCTGCCATTGGGCGCGCGACTAGGGGCTGGACCATGTCTCCAGTCCTCTGGATGACGTACTGGCCTTTTGGCGAACCTGGCTCATTCTGAAGTCCAGGTGGATACTGGCTGCATGCATTTGGCGCCCATCGTCGTTTACTAGAATTCCCCTGAGCTTGATTTTTCAGCGGCCAACCCGGTGGTTAAGGCCCACCTTAAGGGGCTGTCTAGAATTTTTTCTCCAATGCATAGACGTCATCAGGTCTGGGACCTCAATGTTGCGGCTTTGCAACGCAAGCCTTTCGAGCCTATGGCTTCTGTGGACATCCGCTTGGTGACGCTAAAGACTGTTTTATTGGTGGCTCTCACCTCTGCGCGCAGGGTTAGTGAGCTGCAGGTGTCATCCTCGTGCAAGCCATTCACCACGTTTCACAACGATAAGGTCATCTTGCTTATTCACCCACATTTCTTGCCCACGGTGGTCTCTCTATTTCATTTGAATCAAGAAATCTGCCTTCCAGTGTTCTTCCCGAACCCGCAGTCGGAGGCAGGGAGGGTCCTGCATTCCTTAATCCTCAAGAGGGTCCTCAAGTGTTATCTATCTCAGACAAAATCCTTCAGAAGTCTGAGGCTTTGTTTGTGACTTTCGGGGGTTCATAGAAGGTTTTGGAAACAAACCACAGACTCAGTCTGGAAAGGGCCCACACCAGTTGAGGAGGAAGACTGTGGGGAAGCAGATGGGCATTCATCCGCTCCCTGGATGCACAGGAAATCTGCTATCTGGAAACTGGTAAAGCAGGCTTCCATCGCCCGGTGGATGGTTCAGGCCTTTTCAGAGGCATACAGAGCCATGGGCAAACTTGATCCTGAGGGGATTCATGCGCATGCATTCAGATTGAAGACCACGGCTGTCACGTTTCAGAGACGTGCTTCTTGGGATGTCATCAGTAAGGCGGCTACTTGGGCGCCTCGTTTGGCCCTTTGTAAGCACTACTCCCTAGACACCAGCTCCAGGTGTGATGCAGAGTTTGGTCAGGTGCGTCTGAAGAACCTTTTTGCTTCGTCTTAGATATGAGGCAGATTATCACAGCTCCACCCTGTTTCTTGTTTGGTGGAACCACCCACAAGAATGGGTTAAAGTTACTCACAGTATTGACTAGAGTACTCGTAGTCCATAGTCCCTTTTCCTCCATACATCCCACCCACCTTCCCCCACTAGTATGCCAAGAGCTAATGGGTATAAGGGTAGCCAGGTATCTAAGCGCCCGATGTGTTCAGAGGGGACTGAGGTGAGGTGCCGGAGGCCGAGGCCTCTGCCGGGCGTCGCCACGCCGAGGCTGCACGCTATACTAAATTTAAAGGGGAAGCACAATTCTTCGCTACCAAAGGTTCCGGTACAGGATGGTGGAAAGGGGACTATGGACTAGGAGTACTCTAGTCACTACAGTGAGTAACTTTAATATATTGGGTCATGTCTTTCTCGTCTTGGTACTTTCCACTCTCTGTTTAGATGATGGGAGCCTCCATGCTCCTCTTGTTTCTGTTCTTCACTTGGTTTATTGGGCCCTTCTGATTCCCTTGGGTTCCTTTGTCCCACTATTTCACTTAGCTCTCTGAGGTATCGGTAACCCCTCTCTTCTACCTGTGGCTCTCTCAGCCCTTGTGGGAGTTTGTGACCCTTCTGGAGGTTTATCCACTGTGTGTTTCTCTGGCTCCTGTAAGCCTACTCTCGCTCATTGTGTCTTTCTGGGCCTCTGTGACCCTGATACGGGGTTACGACAATCTTTCCTTCTTCCCCACTCGCTGTTTACTCTATCTGCTTCCCCTCGACCTGGGTAACCCACGTACCTTTTGCACTATAGAGTTCACTACAGTGAGGGTGTTTCTCTTGGGCAGCTCCAACGCTTCTCCCCGCCTGCCAGTCTTCTGGACTGGTTAGGAGTTTTTTTTGGACTCTGCTTGGTGTGGTGTTCGTTAAGGGAGTTTTCCTAAAGTCTTACTGGCAGTAAGACTTTAGTAAACTCTCCCAGTGGTTTGTAGATCCCAACTCTTAGTATCAGTCTGTACTAGCTCAGGACCTTGGTAGTGTGGCAGAGCAGTCAGGCTTATCTTAAGAGGAAGGTGTGAACTGTAGGTAAGTACACTGAATCTTCGCTAGACAGGTACAGCAAAGAAGCACTGCCACATATATATAAAAGTTGTATATTAATTTATTTACACCGCAATCACTTTAAATACTTCAGACTTTTACAGTAGAACACTTGGAAATACTAGATAATACACTTCAAAGGGCACTTTCACTTTTGTGTTTGTTTGCGTTTGCATTTGTAGCAGCGTTAGAAAGGGGAAAAGCAATGTTATCGTATATTGTTTGTTTACTCATGCGGTTTTCAACAGGTCATACGGTAATGCATTTACTCTGCAAACACTTATAAAAAAAAGTCACTTAAAGGGAGGAAAATAAGTGGTAAGTGCAGCATGAGCTTAGTTCAAGGTTCTAGAGAAGGATTCTTCGCCTGGCATGTCTTGTAAATCCAGAAATGCAACCCTAGCT
The DNA here is from genome assembly GCF_040938575.1 of Ambystoma mexicanum. Taxonomy (NCBI): domain Eukaryota; kingdom Metazoa; phylum Chordata; class Amphibia; order Caudata; family Ambystomatidae; genus Ambystoma; species Ambystoma mexicanum. The sequence continues at coordinate 491,190,943 of NC_090936.1, read as the reverse complement.
AAAGGCAGTTCGGATAGTGCTTGAAGTCTTGACACACAGCGAATTATGAAGAGTTCCTGCGGATTTCTTCCAGTGTCTAAAGTTATTGAAGCAGCAAGTTAGCAACTGGACTGGACACCTCTATGTGCACTCCAACGCTCTGGAGCAACTTCTTGGAATCACATAGGCAATACCTTTTTCCCCACAGTACCTTTGGTTTGAAGAAAGTTTGTTTTGGCTTCTCTGTGATGTGGCAGCTGTGGACCCGACCCCTGGATTCCTTGGTCTGACAGTATTTCTCAGTAGCAGTCTCGAGGGAGGACCTGTAGCACGACTTTCAGCAACTTCTTGGTTCACTCTGTGCGTTTGGCGCCTTTTCAGCAGCACCAACAAAAGACATGGGTCACCCGGTCAAGCTTCCTCGCTTCCAGCAGTCCCACACTCTGGTTAGGGGGTCTAGGCAAGTTGGATCAGATCTGTGGAGTGTCCTTGCAGGTTCAGCAAAGAATTTGACAGATGCGGCCTTGCCACGACAGTGCACTCGAAATGGGCAGCAGGTTTCCCGGTATTGGGGTTCCGCAGCTCTGGAAGCTCCTAGGACCTCGGGAGATGGCTTGTTTCAAAGTTCGTCTTGGGAATGTTGTTCCCACCAGCTAAAGGGAAGGAGTCGTCGTCTGTCGCATAGAAAACAGGGTCAGGACAGCAGTGGTTGCTTTACAGTCTTGCAAAAGATCTGCAGGCGTCTCTGGTCGTCGTCTTATTCGGTTGCTTCTGTTTCAGGAAGCCTCACCTTTTATACAGTTCCAGCACACACTCCTCTGCAATCTCTCTCAGCATTTTACAGAAAGGGATGTTTGGCTGTCCAATCAGGACAACTAGACCCCCTGTGAGAGCTGGGCCCATTCAGGCACACTGGCATACAAAGGACAGGGGGGTGGATAACTCCTCCTACTTCCTGCCTGCCCAGACAGTGTGGAGCCTAGGCAGGGATACCAAGTGGTTCCCGCCAAACACCCACCTCCCCCTCCGAGAATGACAGAAGAAGGGCTAAAAAGAACAACCACTCTAGTAATGGTGAAAAAAGATGGGAAGCCCCAAGTTGGTACTTGGGTGCCCTTATTGTGCACTACCGAGACTATGGACATAGTGTCCATGCTGGAAAACAGGAGTTACAGGTAAGTAACTTGTTCCTTTCTCAGCATCGCCACAGTATATAACTGATATCTGAGTCATTGACAAGTCGATTGCCTAGAAGTGCTCTTGAAGGAGTTGAAAGATACGACGACGCTGAGAATCCTGCTTTAGGTCCTGGATTACTGATCCCCTTGAAGTCAAAGCTCTGCTCCTTTCCAACCAGAGGAAACTTGTCTCAGGCTCTCCGTGCATAATCATATTGTGCACTACAGCATTTGTGCGCGCCTCTGTATTTTCTGCACCATGTCCATCAATGACACAGAAGTGTGTGCTGCTATTGGAGACTGGACAGTGTTTTTTCTGCTGTCATCAGTTGCTGTTCCATCGCTGGATTAGTCCAGCAGGACACTGCAATAATTCGTCATCCACGGGAAATACCCTTGTCCTCTGCTGCAGCCCATTGTCCTGGCCACAGTATCGGCTGAACTCTCCCAAAAAGTCAGTTTTGTGTTAAATTTCATACTGTTTTTCAGTCCTTGTCCCTGAGATCGTAACTTTGACCTGTGGAAAGCTCTTCTATGCACCCTCAAATTCCAGCAACTCGTTTGTTAGGAAGATTTTTCCACAGCACTCGGGTGTGAAGTGACCTATCCTTAATGGGTGGACAGCATGTACACTAAGTTGGACTAAAACTCTCTCAATGGGTAATGTAGCCGAGCGGCCACGCTACACTCTTGGGAAGGGATAGGCTGGTATCAAAGTAAAACTATTGCCATACACAATAAAATGCATCAAACATAAAATATTGATAGGAGACCACATCTATACAAATCACACTGGAACGACGAAGAGTGAGAACTACCCAGGAGGAGTGCTTTTAACAACTGACACAAAGATTGTGCAAAGCGGAAAAAGTCCAATACAGCACCAACATGTGCAGTACAGTCAGAGTCAAAGCAAAACATAAAAAGGGAAGGAGGATTGTGCACTAAAGAAGATCCTCCCTGGAGGAACTGAGAGCTGGCTGGAGGCTTGCTGCAGAGAAAAGATAATGCTGATGGAGCCTCGCTGAACACACGCATTGTTCCGATGTCCTGGCTGGAGAATCGGCGATCCGGAAGCCAGACCATGCAGCCAGAGCTGGATATGCTAACCGAGATAGTCCTGACCTGAAAACATGGCGAGGAGACGCAGAGACTGCAGGAAGGTGCGTGGAAACCCACAGGTGAGAAAGGCAGTCCTGCGAAGCCGCCCGAGCAAGCCAGTAACGCCACAAAAGGTACCTGGATTACCATAGTGGGTGGTAGTAATTACAGAGAACAAAGGAGGCAGTTGCAGAGAGTTGAAGAACCCCATTTTCCTCGTACCAGTACCTGGGGAAATGTATACAAAACAGACATGAGAAACAGTGTCTGGCAGGTTAGTGAACCAGGCCTTAGCAGGATGTGCAACAAACTTGAGAGAGGGGTATGAGACCCATATGAAACAGAGAAAGCCCCACAAGTACAGTGCATCAGGGTCTGTTGCCCACAGAACAGTACAGAACAGTCAAGGACCCATTACAGCTTACAGAAGCACACTAACAATGCTGTTGTCCTCATTGTTTTATGTTTTCGTCTCGTGTACTATTTTTTTGGCATATTGCCACTTCTTTTACCTGAAACTTTCTAAAAATAAACGTTTCAGATTTTCACTTTCTTTTTTAAACTCATCTATTTTCAGACGATCTTCCTGATTTAATGTTTTTAATCTTGCCCTTGGTTTTACCTCTGTTGGATATTTCTGTATACTTTATTTCTCCAGCATTGGATCTTTCATAGATTCACATGCTTGAATATTCCCTGTCGTAAGACTGGGAATCTTCGGTAATTTAAAAATAAATCTATACATTTTTCCCATAGGAAAAGGCAATGAGGACTGCCGATTATCTCGAATACGACATTCACTTATGTAGCCCCTCCACCTCACTTTGGTCCTTTATGACCCCAGCCAATGATGTGGCAGGGCTTAAGCTTCACCCCAGGCAGCCATCTTCAGATTCTTCACTGCAGTCTAGTGACTAGGGAATCCTCCACAGCTCTCCTGAGCTTTGTCTTACTATATAGTTTTTTCTAGTCTTTTTTTCAAGTAAATATTTCACTAACAGAGAGAGTTTCTTCTGCTCTACACATACTGTGTTTTGCAGTACTGAAAACGTTTCTCTTAATCTTTAATTCGTCGAGGGAAGATCCTACAACTGGCACCTCATGGCACACGAGTTTCAGGCTATAAAGGCCCTTCCTAATGAAAAATTTCTCTTTCCAGAGACTGCCTCAGGCGCTCCATTATGTTTGTCTTCATGAGAGACCCCATTCAGGAGTGCTTATCTGTTTTTACCTATGACATTCAAGCATGTCACTTTCGTCAGACCTTCCTCAGAAGACCCTACAGGACAGGCACAGGGGACTCCTTCTCTGGCGAGTGAGTGCCATTCATCGGATGCAGAGCTTCTGTCACTCCCACGGGACCCCTGATAAGCATGCTTCCAAGAGAAGAGCTTTTTCAGTGGAAAGGGGGACAGCACTGCCTACTTAAGAAGCAGCCACAAAAGGAGCTAATGACGCCTCTGAAACATCCACAACATGAAAGAACTTCGTTTTGCTGAAATAACATCAAAATTCATAGGTGAGACCTCCTCTTCTAGAACTATTACCAAGGTACTGTCCACAGACTATCGTCCACGGGCATATCACCGTCCATGGCCCTGTCGTCAATGGCTAATCGGCGTCGATAAGTGTCTCATCCAAGAGGGACCTATCAAGGAAACACGACCGGTCTTCGGCTACGGCTAACCCAAAGTCCTTGTCGACGGAAGGGAGGAGTCCTCGTCAATGGGTGGATCCCCTGTTACGGCAGTCATCGTCGATGGAAGGATCCCTGTCCACGGCTAATCCATCCCTGTCGACAGGAGAATCCACAGCTAACTGAAGTCCTCGTCGGCGGGAGCCCTCGTCGACGGTTGGTAAATAATCAACGGGAAAGGCATAGTTGACGGGGGTGGGGGGGGAGAACACTGTCTAAGAGCCGTTTGTCCGCGACTCCATGAAACAGTCAGAAACGCACGCTGTCAGTGGCACGGGTCTCATTTTCGAATGCTAACCTGTCCCCTGTCTTGGAAATGGGTAAGCTTCCTAACATAGTTCTGCAAGACAAAAGTTCTGACCGAAAAAAAAAACACAACACAGTCTGTACCCAAGGAGCACAACCCTCTAAAAGCATCATGAATACCAACTGGTGTGGGACTACACAAGACTTATATCTTGGTATTAGGTAACCCATCTTTTAATAAAGGCCTGTACTACACAAGTTGGTAGTGTGACTGAGCAGCCAGGCTGATCTTAAGAGGGGTAATGTGAGCTGTAGAATGAAACCAGTAAATACAAGTATCCAATTAAACACTTACACACTTAGTTATATAATACATTTTATTTTTATACACAAGGATATTTAAAGCATTCTTTAAAAAGTAGTAATTAGCTCAATCATTAATTTCAAGGTAGATTTCTATTCAAAAAGTGAACAATAAAGCAGGTGAGTAATACATTCATATGTTACACATGTTCCAGCACCCAGAGGTGACGTCATTTGAGGTCAGTATAGCATTTATAAATTATCATCTTTACAATATTGTGTTATTTAAGGAAGGAAAGGTTATGGTTAGATCAGAACAGACTGATAGGTTATAAGAATAGTTAGATGCAGGCAGTCTATTATCCCAGCATTAAAGTGTTCAACATTTGAAACCTGTAAGGGAACAAGCACTGCCAAATCCAATAGGTTCCGAAGGAGGCCTTTAGGGAGCCAGGATAGCCAAAGTTAATGGACAAAGTCAAAGTTATGATGCTCTTCTTCTTAGAAATATGTTCTTAAATAGTCAGTGTTCAAAAGAGAAATCACAGCAACTCAAGAGGTGTCACCCTTGGAAAGCACAAGCTGTAAGGCCGGTGCAGGTAAGTTGAGGTCAACTTGGTGTAGGGTTAAATTGCACCCCCAAACATAGGAAGCACCCCAAATGGCAAAAGGATAAAGCACCCCAACCCCCACAGTACCTTTTTGTAATGAAGAATTAGTTCCAGCTGGTTGCCTTCACGATGCAATGCAGTAGACCCTTGTTCCTGGTACTTGGTCGTGGTGACGAAAGGGAGGACTTATGGTGGGCTCCTGCGGCAGCACTCGAGAGAGGGACTCAGCAGCAATGGATTTCTGTTGATTCAGCGTCTTTGTGGTTTTGGTGCCTTTTTCTCGGCGCCAACAAAGAACAAAAAGCTCTGAGTTAGGATTTCCTTGATCCCTCGGTCCTGTACTCTGGTGAGGTGACTCTGCACACATATTTCTTGCTTCTGTAGGGTCCTCTGGATGCCCACGATGATCTCGCCGGATTCGGACTTCAGAAGACAATGCACTCACAAGTGGTTGAGGTACCCTGGGAATTGGGCTTCTGCAGCCTTGGCAAGTCGCAGCAAGTTTGGGGTTGCACCAAAATAGTTTGTCTCCAGGCTAGTTGGTCCCACCAGCCTAAGGGAGGAAGTCGTTTTTTACGGGTCTTCCCTGTTGATTCGAAAATGGGGTTAGCACAGCTGCAGGGCTTTACTGGGCACTTCACTGTCCAGGCTGGTGCTGGTGGTGTCTTCTGTCGTCTTCTGCTTTGGATGTTCCCCTCCAGTGGTCGACTCTGCTCTTTGTCTAAAAAAACTTGCTTTTTATGCAAGCGCTCTTTTATTCACGGCCCTAGGCTTTTAATCATACAGTAGGGTAGCTATCCTCCAGGACAGGCAGCCGACCAATTGGAAATGGTTTTCCTCAAGCACACCTAGAGACAAAGGACGGGGAAGTTTCGAGACCCTCTCTCACTTTCCAGATACACTGGAGCATGGACGGGCTTCTGGGCTAAAGCCCACCAAAGGCAATTCACACTAAGGGCTCAAACCTGATCAAACAGAGTAAAAGCCCAGAAGAAACTAACAAGAAATGTCGAAAAAAGAAGATGGGGTCTTTTGAGAAAATGGTCTCCCTTGGGTGCAGCACTGCAGCTGAGGTATCAGTCTGCGGATATATGTCACTAGGTAGTAAAAAAGAAACCACTGCCAGCAGCCGTTCAAGTAAGTTAGTGTAACAAAATGTTACATGAGGAATGGGCTAAAGGAATTACTCAACAAGGTAGACCCTGTTTTCCTCACTGACGAAAGGGAAGATGGAGATCTGGAAGAGGTTGAACTTGAAGATGACAGTGGTGAGGAGGCAGCCCAAGAGGCTTCTGAAGAACCAGAGAAGAGTGAAAAGGAAAAGACTTAAAAGCAGCCAATTGATTCAGATGAGGAGAAAGCACACCGGAGAATGAAGCGAAAAAGGAGGAAGGAGCGCAAAAAGGAAAAGAGGAGATCCAAGAAGAAAGCAGAAATCGTAACACAAGGCATCGGTTTGGGAGAGGGTGAAAGGGATTAAAAATGCTTTGTTTTGGTTTGCTTTGGTGGAGCTTACTCTTCTATTGACCGATCGTGTTGTGGAAGATTAGAATAGGTGTCTGTGCAAAGACAGCAGATTAAAGCCATCCTTAATTTATGAGGTGAACCATTTACTTTGTGTCCCGGCTCCTGCGAGGTGAGTGTCCCCCTTCTCGCACTGTGCACTCCCTGCTCCCCCTTTTTATTTCGGCTGCTTGCATCCTACTTCTGCCTTTCTTTTTTCTACAGCCTCTGCCGTACCTGGCTCCCATATGTGACCTCTCCCCTGCCCTTTTCCATCTTTTTTTCTGTTTTCTTTCTGCTGTTTGCATCCTTTGTCTACCTTTCCTTTTTCTACATCCTCTGCCGTACCGGACTCTCATATGCGACCTCTCCCCTGCCCTTTACCCTTTTCTTTCTGTTCATTTCAGCTGTTTGCATCCTTTGTTTTCCATTCCTTTTTCTAGGCCTCTGCCGTACCTGGCTCCCATTTGCGACCTCTACCTTGCTCTTTCCCGCCCAGACTCGCTTCCCTTACCCCTGATAGGGCTTTACTTCAGAGGAAGGCAAAACCACCTTCTGGGACCAGGACTGCTCCACTCCATCTTGCGTCCTGGCCTCTGCGAGGAGAGTGTCCCCCTTCCTGCACTGTACACGCCATGCTTCCCCTTTTTTCTGCTGTTTGCATCCTTCTTCTGCCTTTCCTCCATCTGTTGTGGCTTTCTGCCTTTCATTGTTTCTCACTTTCTCCAGCATGGGGTCTGGCATGGATTCACATGCTCATGAATATTCCCCGTCGTCAGACTGGGAATCCTCGGTAAAGAAAAAATCAGTTTGTTTCATTTCTGAACTGTCTTTCTCCTAACTAATCAGTGGTCTCTGGGTCATACTGCCCCCAGCCAATGACTGCCCTCTACCTAAGCCCCTCCTTTGGCAGCCATCTTCAGATTTTTACCACACGTTCAAGTGTTGGGAGTCCTTGTGCTATGGCTCTCGAGCTTTTACTGCGTTTGCGATTTTTCTTAGAGGTTGCTCTAATTTTTTCGGTCAATCGAGCCTCAAGCTCCATCGATCCATCATCCGACTAACGGGGATCAATTTTTCTGGACTTTCTACGCCCCTCAAGGGCGATTTTTCGTCGAGTTCACTTCTTGGAGGATTCCAAAAGATTCTTGGAGGCCTACGCCGCGTGGACATGGCTGAAGATAGAGGAGACTCAACGCCTCTGTTCAGGATTCGCCTAGGATGCAGCCTATGGAACATTTTCCTGGACGATGGGCATTCCCTTTGCCTCTACTGCCTGCATACCGACCAGACGCATGTGGAGGAGACCTGTGCGTTTTGCAAGGATATGGTGCCCCACACCATGAAGGACTGTCGCGAGCGGCTCAACAAGTGGCTCCAGTCGGGTGAGCCCCTGTCGCCCAGTCGCAAGAAGAAATCCAAGCTGTCTTCTAAGACCTTTTGAGGGCGCTTCGGCGACGGGGCCCCAACAGAAGGCAAAGCACCGCAAGAAAGCGAACACCAGGAGCGCCGTTGGGAGGTGGGGCTCCTCGGCGGCCAGGGCCGGCGCAGCATCTCCGGCACCTTCGACCACGAGCCAACGGTCCGGCTCGGCAAAGAGTAAGTCGGAGCACCCGGGTATGCTTCTGGAGAAGTCCCAGTCGGATCCGACAGAGAAGGCCAAAGGGGAGCGTGGTGTTGGCACTCCCCCCACGGTGAAGGCCCCCGGCAGGACCAAGGTCGTGAAGGCCCAAGTTCACCCGGCAAAAAATTGGTGGCATCCCTGGCGAAGGTCATTGATGTGGGTTCACAGGAACCGGCTTCCAGAGCGAGAGTTTCCCTGCCGGCCAGGAGGGAATCATCTTTTCTGCCCGTAAAGAAGATGCTGGTGAAGACGATGCCGGTCATCTCCCGAGACGTCTCCCCTGATCGAGAAGAAGGGGTGGGGGCACAGTAGTACAGCAAGGCACAGACATCTCCTGGAGGAGCTTTCTGTGCTTAAGACCATCGTGGAGGAAAGGTCAGTCGAGTCCAGGTCCTATGGGATGGACCCCGACGAGGCAGATGTGGAGAGTGGCGAAGAGACAGATGAGGAAGAGCAGGGCATTCAGGATCTGGAGGACACTACGCCACTGCTGCCGTCCTTTCCACTGCAGCCACCGCAGCAGCCCCTGTTGCCTCCGGCGGACATTTTGGTGGACATCCTTCAGGCTTCGCACACACTGTGCTCAGAGATTCGGACAACGATGCCCCTGTCGCCAGCGGGAGACCCCGCGACCCCTGGACTGTCGGGAGAACCCCCGCACAAGAAGAGTTCACCATAGTTCACCCTCCTCCTCCTTACCACCTAACTCCCCTCCGAGGGACAAGACGGAACCGGATACGACGATGACGGCACGGGTACGGATGACGACGGCAGAGTGGATCTCCCGTCCCCGCCACCTAGATCCTCACCACCCAACTAGATTGGCTCGTTTCATGCCATGATCTCAATGACCTCGGAGTTGTTCCAACTGGATCCCGAGGACAAGGAGGGCTTCCTGTGCCAGCGCAGGGAAGCCAAGAGGAAGACTGTGCTGTCTATCCCGCTGTTGGACGACATTTGGGACGAGGGGCTGTCCCTCATGAAGAACCCCTCCTCGGCACCGGCGAAGAGGGACTGGTACGAGTAAAAGTATAGGGTGCCGGACTCTGCACCCAAGTGCTTGAGATCACAGCCTTCACCAGATTCCGTGGTCTCGGCGGCGGCTAGGAAGAAGTTTGCGGGTTTGTCTGCGTCGACGTCCTCTGCCCCCACCCCACCGGACAGCAAGGGAAAGAAGCTGGACTCCATGGGACGAATCATCTCGTCAGCAGCGACGACCATCAAGGCGGCCCACGCCCTCGCCATTGTGGCTCGTTAAGTCAGGGAGCTCTGGTTCAAGATCGCTCCCCTCCTGGACTTCTTGCCTGACGACAAGAGAGCAGAAGCGCTGGAGATTCTGCAGGAAGGCGAGGTGGCAGCGGACCATGCCATCACGGTGGCCACGGACATTGCTGACATGGGGTTCCGCCAGATGGGCAACATGTTTGCCTTCGTCGGTGGGGTTGGTTGAAGGCCACTAACCTCTGCCTGGATGTGCAATTGAGGGTGTTGGACATGCACTTCGACGGGGATAACTTGTTTGGCAAGACTGTGGACGAGTGTCTTCAGGCCATCAAGGCGGATACCAAGACGGCGCACGCTTTGGGCACGCTTCAGCAGTGGCGTCCGTCCTTTCGGACCTCCGGAGGAAAGTCCCAGAGTTCCTCGAAAGGCTTTGGTGGCTTTGCGTCCTCCTACCGTCAACCGTCCTGCGCTTTGACCCAGGAGGCCTACAGGGGCCACAGCAAGCCCAGAGGTGGTCGCCAAGGTCCCCAAGGTGGCTCCTCCATGGCGAAGCAGGACTGAACCAGCAGGGACATCGGGCCCCCACCCGTGCACCCCGGTGGGAGGCCAGCTGGCGAACTTCGTCGCTGCGTGGAAGACCATCTCCACCAACCATTGGGTGCTGGACGCGCTGGCCCAGGGAAACACTCTGAAATTTCAATGGAAGTGTCCGCGTGTACCACGGTGGCCAGATAGGAAAACCATGTCCCCCAGCTTCTGCTGGAGGTGCGGGCCAATCTGAGGAAGGGCGCGCGATAGAACTCATCCCAAAGTGGCTCTGGAGTGTACTCTCGGTACTGCCTCGTCAAGAAGACGACGACGGCCGGTTGGTGGCCCATCTTGGCCCTGCGCCGCTTGAACAAGTGCATAAGATCCCAGAAGTTCTGGATGGTCACCCTTCAGCACGTGCTAGGGCATCTGGAAGAAGGGGATTTCCTGTCGTCGTTGGACCTGGAGGATGCCTACTTTCACATCCCCATCCACAAAGGACACCACAAGTTCCTGCGCTTCGAGGTTCAAGGGCAGCACTATCAGTTCAAGGCCCTCCTCTTCGCACTAAAGTCAGTGCCAAGGGTCTTCACCAAGTGCCTGGCGCCAGTGGCGGCGCAACTGCGTCTGCGAGGGATCCATGTTTACCCCTACCTGGACGACTGGTTCATCAGAGCGAAATCGAGGGACATCGCCGTCGCTCACACGGCTTAAACCATCCAGCTGCTGACAGAGCTGGGGTTCTCTGTGAGCTATGCAAAGTCTTGCTTGGTGCCATCACAAGACACACTGTTTCTGGGGTCTCGACTCAACGCCGTGCCTGCCGTCTGTCAGAGGAGAGGATAGCAGCCATCCTGGGCAAGGTGCAACGGTTGTTGACCCTGACGATCGCATGGGTAAGGTCCATAAAATCGCTTCCCGGCATGATGTTTTCATGCATGTACCTCGTTAGACTGTGCAGGCTACGGATGTAGCCACTGCAAGCGTACCTCGATGCCCCTTGGATCCAGGTATCGGGAAGCTTCGATGACAAGATCCTTCTCAACAAGATGTTCCGTTGAGCGATACAGTGGTGGGTTGTCCGAGTGCATCTGTTGGCGGGCACGGACTTCCAGACCCCACCTCATCAGGAGACTGTCATGATGGACGCCTCCCTGGAAGGATGGGGCGTGCACATCGGAGGTCTCCACGCAAGAGGCCTGTGGCTGCCAGAGGAGAAGTCATTACATATCAACATTCTGGAGCTACGGGCAATGTTTTGGTCCCAAGTCCTTTCTTCCGTCCCTCAAGGGCAAAGTGGCACGAGTCTTCACGGGCAACACCACCACTATGTTCTACATCCGGAACAGGGGGGCACCAGATCCCCAGCACTCTCCAGAGAGGCTTGGGACCTATGGCACTGGGACGTGCCCAGGGGATATTCCTCGTCCCGTTCAACCTGGCGGGAGTGAAGAACATCATCACCGACTCCCTCAGCAGGGAGCTGCGCTCGTGCCATGAGTGGGTGCTTCGACAGGATCAAGTAGATCTTCTGTTCCGACGATGGGGCAATCCCCACATCAATCTGTTTGCGACGGCGACGAACACCAAGTGCCGGAGGTTCGCCAGCAGGTTTCCCCAGCCAGGGAGCATGGGGAATGTGTTCTCTTTACCCTGGGACGGCCCGTTTCTCTGTGTTCCCTCTGTTGCCATTGCTTCTGCGCCTCATCAATCAACTCAAACGGTTCTGATGCAGGATAATCCTCGTCGCACCGGCGTGGCCGACAAATATGGTACCCGGACCTTCTGGACTTGGCAGCGTCCCCTCCAATCATGCTTCCGGCAGACGCAGATCTGCTCGCCAGGGAAGGAGGCATGATTCTGCACCCTGACCCAGGGTAGCTGAACTTGCAGGCCTGGCTCCTGCAGCACTAGAGTTTGGAGGATACAAGATCCCGGCGGACTGCAAGGAGGTACTTGCCAAGGCCAGGGTGTCTACACTGAAGTGCTACGGACATGTATGGAAGAGGTTCACTGTCTGGTGCCGTGCACAGAAGATAAACCCTCTATGGATTTCGGCCCCTCAGGTGCTGCCGCACTTGCTGGCGCCGGCCAAGGCGGGGCTGGCGCACGCTTCCATCAAGATTCATCTGGCGGCTATCTCTCACTACACCAGAACTCTGGGGCGGTCGTCGCTGTGGTCGCACCGCCTGGTCAAGGAGTTCATGAAAGAACTTTTCTGCTCGCTCCCGCCAGTGAAGGCTCCAGCCCTGGTGTGGGAGCTTAATGTGGTGCTGACTAGGCTCATGGGTCCTCCGTTGGAGCCTATGCATCCAGCGCCGCTGAAATTCCTATCGCAGAAGACAGCGTTTCTTGTGGCCATCACCGCCGCACGAGTGGGAGAGATCCGGACCCTCTGCTGTAAACCTCTGTACTTAACATTTCACAAAACGAGGGTAGTGCTGCGGACGCACCCCTCCTTCATGCCCAAGGTGCCGTCTGACTTCCATCTCAACAAGCCCTTGGTGTTACCTGTTTTCTTCCCGTCGCCTTCGTCGCCGGCTGAGAGGACTTGGCACTCGCTGGATGTGGCTAGAGCGCTGAAGTTCTTCTACATGGACCGCACAAAGAATTTTCGGAAGACATCACAGCTGTTTGTGAACTTTGGCCCTGTGAACCAAGGAAAGGCCCTCTCCAAGGCTTCCATTTCCAGATGGCTCTCCGGCTGCATCACCCATTAACATCGGTTGGCAAATCGACTGTTGCCTGGCCGTTCGAGAGTTCATTCGACCAGAGCGATCGCCGCAACTACGGCGTTTCTGTCTGGTGTGCATCTGCTGGACATCTGCAGGGCTGCTACGTGGAGGTTGACACTCACCTTCTCCAGATTCTACTGCGTCAACTGGGATTCTTGGGAGGAATCCAGAGTTGGCCAAGCAGGGCTGCGCAACCTGTTCACTTGAAGGTGAGCCTGGTGAGGAAGGAGGCAAGAGATGCTTAATGTTGGGATGTTGAAATGCTTAATGTTGAGCCTTACCATCTCCAGCGGTTGTGCATGTGTGTACTGCTATGTATTCTTTATTCATGAGCATGTGAATCCATGCCAGACCCCATGCTGGAGAAGGAACAAGTTACTTACCTGTAACTGTTGTTCTCCAGCATGGGTCTGGCATGGATTCACATGCGAACCCTCCCGCCTAGCCCTCTGTGGCTCTTCTCTTGGTCCTACTGCCACTTTGCGTGCTCCCAAATCTGAAGATGGCTGCCAGAGGAGGGGCTTAGTTAGAGGGCAGTCATTGGCTGGGGGCAATATGACCCAGAGACCAGTGATTGGTTGTTAGGAGAAAGACCGTTCAGAAATGAAACTGATTTTTTCCTTTACCGAGGATTCCCAGCCTGACAACGGGGAATATTAATGAGCATGTGAATCCATGCCAGACCCATGCTGGAGAACAGTTACAGGTAAGTAACTTGTTCCTTCCCCCGGGTTTTCTCTCTCCAATCCTCAGTGACCCCCTCCTCCATCTTGTCTCCATCTTTGTTTCCTCTCTTTTCACTCTCTACAATATTTTCCCCTGCATTTTCGCTCTGCTTCTTCAACTCGTCTCAAGCTCCTCCCTGCTCTCACCTCCCTCCTCCCCGTTAGGCCAGTTTTAACTGCCATATGCCCTTATGAAGGCAGTGACACATACTGCGACCCCCACCATTCGGATTGGTTAAATTGTAACTCTGCCCTCGCACGCTTGCAAATCAGCCAGTTTGCTGGTTCTTCCTTTCCCTGCCCATCCTTCCCCTGCCACTGCTCTGTGATTGGCCAGGGAAAGCCATTTCTGACCTCCACTCAGGACAGCCTTGCCCGGGCACCTCTGGGCTAGGGGCCCCTAGTCAAAGGGCAGCTCCTACAGAAGCAGCTCCAGATTGTGTCAGCCGGTGTCAGCAGGGGAAGCAGGAAGCAGGAAGCAGGCAGCAGTCAACCAGCAGCGACAAAGAAGTTGTGGTGGAGACAGGGGGCACAGCAATCACTGCACCCCACTTAACTGTTCCACCTCTCTCCTACCTTATGTTCCCCACCACCCATTAGCTTGAAGCCTGCATGATGTACCACTCTGTTTTTAGCAACTGTTAACCCCATATATATCCACTAAACTGTATTGCCTAGCCATCTCTCACATCTAGATGAACTGTACCCTAACTGTGCTAGCCACCCCAGAAAGAACTGTGAGCATTAGCTTGCGCCACATTTAGATAGAATTGTGAATATTAGCTTGCACCACATTTAGATAGAATTGTGAATATTAGCCCGTGCCACATTTAGATCGAAATGTGGAGATATTCACGCGCCACATCTTGAAAAGATTTTGAAATTAGCATGCATCACATCTAGGTAGCCATGCCACTAAACAACCCACTACAAATCTCACCCTTCTGCATACACCTCTCAAACTTTAACCAAACTCAACCACACCTCTAAAGCACACCAAACCGCACAAACTTCACTATACTGCAACAACAAAACAAATCACACATAGCCTTGCACAACAGAACACCACGGCTACCAACCAAAAACCACACCTAAGCTCACCGAACAGTGTTAACCGAACTAAAGCGGCCAACAGTACATAACTGCTCTCTTTCACTTGTTCCGCTCGGTCCTACTAACTCACCCCCTTTCCTTTTCAGATCCGCCAGGGGACCACTCCGGTGGTAATAGCGCGCGGTACAAATGTCCTTTAACATTAACATCAGAACGGTAAATCGGTGGTTAAGCTGACCAAAAAAAAAACATGCACAGTTTCCTTCTGGGAACTGAAGTGGACACCCACATTCTGAGAGTGACTCCATCCTCTGGATGAACAGCGATCCCCCAGCTAGTCAACGGTTTTCTTAAAGGGACCTGCAACATGGTGCATCACTACAAATCCCTAGTGGGCATAATGTCATCATGTATACTACTACTTCAGATTGCAGGTTGAGAATGAGGCCGATCCAGGAAGAACTATATCGTCAATGGATCGTCAAACCCACCCCCCCGTACTTTTCCCCTTCCCCCCTCCCCTGCACTTGCGCTATCTCAATGTCACCTGGCCTAGTAGGATCGTTATCTCTGTCTTCCCTCTGTTTCCCCTCCCTTGCCTCGTTGCGCCTTGAAACACTTGTGTATAGGCGTGTTGTAAATGCCATATATCATATCATATCTAAGCATCGGGTTTGTGGGAGGAGTTTGTGCACCTGCCACTTCTTTTCCACCAGAGTGGCAGAGGGAGCAGAACCTAGAATAAGGCATGCCATTCCAGTCCCCCACTCCATGCTTCTTCTCCAAACAGATGCATCCCTGTCAGGATGGGGAGCCCATCTCGGAAGCTTACAAAGGGCGCATGGTCCGCACAAAAATCAAACCTTTGCTTCAATGTCCTCTACCTCAGAGCCTTTTCTTGGGTTTCTTGTGCCATTTCATAGATCTATAGTGGTACCACCATTCATCATGTATGGGCAGATCTTACAGTTGCCACATTTAAAATTGCCTTTAATGGCCAGTAACTCCTAAATGTCTGTCAGTTTTGTGGGTTTTCTTTCCGATTTCATGTAGCTTGGACTCATTTGATTTTGAATGGTTCTTGCTATTCGATAGGTTATGCACAGATGCAGATCCAAAAAAATCATGAATCTGACTATCGAATTGCAGAATATTCCAGTGTTTGTTTAGGATTTTCTTGATGGTAGAAGTGTTTGAGCTATAGGTTATAGGTTATTATAAGGCTGATTTTTTTTTTTTTTTTTTTTTATTTATTTTTTTTTTTTTTTTAAGATGTCTGTGGTTTTAGCTCCCCGACTTCTCAAAAGGTCTGTTCTGTCCTTGGCTTGTGCTCTCCTATCTGCTTTCTGAAGGATTCGATCTTGATATCCTCTTACTTTGAATTTGAGCAATTTATCCAATTTATGTTGTTCAAATTTTATTGGATCACTGCAATTTCTTTTGATCCTTAGAATTTCACCATAAGGAATGTTGTGAATGATGTGTAGAGGGTGATTGCTACAGGCATGAAGTGTACTGTTGCCAGCTGTTTGTTTTTGATAGTGAGGTTTGTGCAGTGTTGCTTTCAATATAAAGTTCCAAATCCAGAAAACCAATTTTAGTGGTACTGTGTGTCATTGTTAATTTGATATTGTGGGTGTTTTGATTCAGATAGTTGACATAGTCCAAAAGTGGTTCCTGATCCCCGTCCCATATGATTAAAATGTCATCAATTAATCGTCCCCAAAAGACGATATGGTTGTCCTTTGTGAATGTAGCATGTCTCCACGCATGTTCGATCTCATAGTTGCCCATGAAGAGGTTGGCTTACAATGGGGCATATTTTGCCCCCATCGGTGGCCCTTGTAGTTGTTCGTAAAGGTTGCTATTGAAGCAAAAGATGTTATTAGTCGAGGTGAATTCTAGCATTTGATTTTGCTCATAATAGGACACAGATCTTGATTTAAAAAAAAAAGAACTTGCAGTTTCTAATCCTTTTGAATGTTCAATGGTTGTATAAAATGATGTCACATCTAGCTTTACATATCTATAGCTGTCAAACCATGTTATTGAATATAATTGCTGGATCACATGGGTTGTGTCTTTAATGTAGGATCCTAGGTTTGATGCCAGTGGTTGTAGATGTACATCAGTGTATGTTGATATTTTTCTGTCAATGATCCAATCCCATTAATAATAGGTTAACACAGTGGAAAGTGGGAAAGATCTTTGTGGATCTTAGGGATGAAGTAAATTGTTGCCATTACTGGAAAATGGATGTTCATGAATTTGAATTAATCTTCATTCAGAAGACCTTGATCACACCAAACTTTACTCATTGAAGGCCATTCCTTTACAAGAGCTGGGATAGGGTTCATGGTTATTTTTTTTGTAACAGTTTCTTTCATTAAGCTGGTGGTGTGCTTCTTTAATATCATGTTTATTCATGATTGCAATTTGTCCATCCTTGTCCGCTGCTTTCACAATGTAGTTGGGATTTTTGTTCCAAACTATTTAATTCATTTCTTTCTTTTGATGTGAAATCGTCGTGTACCTCTGATTGTTTTTTTACTTAAATATACTTGTCTTAGATCCTCGGTCACCGCTCTGTTGAAGAGATCTACTGAATTTTCCTCTGGTAAGGTTGGGACAAAAGTTGAGAGAGGTTTGAAGTTTGTTTCCTTTGTTAGATATCCTGGTATATTTTGTTCATAGGTAAAACTTTGTAAAGTGTATTCCTCTTCCAGATTGTCAAGATTTAGTAGATTGATTGATGGTTGCTTCTGATAGATCCACAGTAGGGAGATCCTGTTGTTGTCACTCTAACTCCCACCAGGAAGGACCCAGACAAGGAAGGCCCAACAAAGAAGCCACTGGTGAGGTGACCCATGAAGAGAAGACTTCAGTGACACGAGCACTGCATAGTCCAGCAAGGGTCACAAGTCAGCCCATGCAGCAGGAGGGTACAGCCAGCCAGCAAGGAAACAGTCCCACAATGGAGGCAATGGCTGTAGGGCAACTCAAGTTGTGCCACAAAGGCGCTGAGGTGGAGCAGCAGCAAGCCACTCTGATTTCTAGGCCAGGAACCTCCCCAACCACCCCCAACCCCCTCACCTCCAACCTCTGGTCGCTGGTGCCAGAAGATGTTATCAGGGATCCAGCACTGCAGGTGAGGAAGAGTCCACCCAGGATAGCCATTTCAACCAGCTAGGAAGACAGCAAGAAGCGATGGGAAAGCCTTGGCTGGGATTCCACCAGCAAGAAGAAGCTAGTTCCACAGAAAAAAGGAGCTGGTGCATGTCCAATAAGGCCACACCTTGTATCCTAAGCAGCAGCCCATCTTCACAGCAGGAATGCACACGTTCTCCCAATGATAACACCTTCATCGGAGGTTGACATAAACCACCCCTTCAATCACATTCTGGGTAGCACACTAACGTTTTGGAGGCCAGCCTATCGGGTTGGCCCAGAAAAACCCTAAGCACATAGGTATTTGCACACAAGATGTGGTAAAGGGGATGTCTAGGGACTTTAGAGGACATTGTACTGGTGTAACCCTAAACTGAGAGCGCCTTTGTGGGCTCAGGATGAGCCAACATCTGCAAAATGACGATTTTCAAAATAAGCCCTGTGGACAGATTCTGGGAGGACACCCTATTCTGATGAATAGGGACATCCACGAATGTCTAGCCAAATGCTATCTAGCTAGTATGACTGAACAGCAAGCCTTAGACTTAGGAGGGCACGAGAGTGGCGAAGGGTTCAGTTAAATAGGCACAGAGCACTTTTAATATGAGTTAGGCAGAATGTATAAAATACATTTAGTCCCTGGACAACTTATCAATTAAAAAACACAAGTAAGTAATGCACTAAAATAATCACTACTAATATATACACATTCACCTTGCTGTGATCTGATAAGTGCATTAACACTTCACTTTTAAACACAATAAGAAATGCTTTTCAGTGTATTGTATTGAAGCAAGTGAATAAAGAAATAGAACCAGGTAAGTAATTAAGACTTTGCTAATTTCTTCCTTCTCAACCTGTTAGTTTTCAAATACCATCTGAAACCTTAGAAAAGCCTTCTCTGGCTAGAAAAGAAAGAGCATGGTGCAATGAGTCACAGGTCCCTAAAGAGTTTTTTTCGGGAGTCAAAGGGTCTCTTTTAGGAAGGTTGAACAAGTTTGGCTTGAGCCAGTAATAGTTTCAAGTTCAGTAAAAACAAGGAAAAAAAACCTTCTCCCAATCCAACCACCTTAGGGGAGACCATGTGCAGGATACCAGGCCAGAACCCAACCATTCAAAGCTAGGAAAGTGAGAAAAGGCACTAGAACTGGAGCCTGGAACATCACCTTCTGGTTGTGTGAACCATGTCTGTTAAACGCTATGGAGGCCCTTTCAGGGAAGAAAGCCATTGTACTTGTAAAACAAAAAACAAAGAACGCAAACACTGCAAACTATAAAATGCAGGTCTTCTGTAGTTCTATTATGAAGGACAGAGCTATGTATCTAGCCATTTTGTGCACAAGAAAAGTGCTTTCAGCTAAACATCCAATTGTTGGCATAATTACTAGTGCCCTCTGATGGACAGACAGTAGGCGTAGAGTGCTTGAAAATAGGGAAGGCACACAGGGTTTGTAACAGAGTAGGCTCAGCCCCTGGCCATTGCTGTTCGGACGACAGAGCTGGCAGGAAGATGGAGGCAGACACTGATGGCTGGAAGGAGACGGAGAGCAGCAAAGCTTTCCTGATGGGAGGGGTGATCACACTCCTAAATTCCTTTTCACATGGTGCATTAGTCTTTTTCCAGCTCTCCTCTACTCCATACCTTCTACAGTTAGTGAGTACAAGAATGCTCTTTTTCCCCTGGATTTAATATTACATTGAGAAAGGTATTAAGGTACTAATTATTGATTGAGGCAAATTATGCCTCTATGGGATTGCCTATCCTGATTTGGTGTGGCAGGTGCTAGATTGCCTAGCATGATTTGTGAGGTTGCCTGTCATGAGCTGCTAAGGTGATTTTGATTTCTTGGAGAAGGTTGATCAGTCGTGATTTGAGGTAGAGGCAAATGACAATCGGTCAGCTTTTCCATTAATGGTTTATTGGATTCTAAGTGTTTTCATGTACAGTGATGATGATAATGATGTTTCTTTATTACATATTTCTCATAATTAAAAAAAATATTTATTATTATGAGTGTAAGACACATTCATTGGGTGTTCATTACTGAGTGATAGATGACATTGAACATGAATGTTAAGTGTGGGGCATCGATTTGAACTACTGTGTATTGATGGGTTCTACAGGGTACATGTCTTTAAATGCACACCAAGGGTTATTGGATGGTGTGAGCAGTGGACTATCAGTCTAAATGTATGTGACATTCGTAAACCACTCCTGTGTTGGCAAGTGAAAGCACCTTTTGTGAATTCTAAAATCTAAGGTCCTGGAAGGGCATGTGTTGAACCCTGAGGAAACAAAGGCACACTTCTGTTTGATTTGGGGTTGTTTTCCCGCGGTAGAAATGTTCGAAGGAGAAACGACGAAGATTATTTGATCAAAATAATCTTCAGTCTTTTCTCCCCTGAACATTCCCGATGTGCCCAAACCCCTATCCTCAACCCTCCCCCCCCCACCCTCTTACTTACCTTCAATTACATCGCGCCGTGTCCCTGCAACACTGTTCCCTTTCACTTCCGAATGATCGGGAACCGGCGCTGCAGGGTCCTTTTTCTTTTTTCAAATGTATTTATTTTTTTGTCTGGTCTGCTGCAGGGGTGTCCCCCGCAGCCCCTGCTCACTACACTTTATCGTATAGCCTTTTATTTTGGACTGCGGACAGCTGCAGGGACACCACCGCAACCCACACTCACAGTATAGTAACCAAGGGTTGGGGGGTGCACCCCCGCAGCCCTAAACCGAATCCAAATTACATACCCAACCAAACTTCAACCTCTTATAAGGTCGAACATTTGTGGTACCTTCCTTTAGACTTTTGGTTGGTTAGGTCATTTCGATTAGGTCATTTTGGCCATAAACCTTCTGTTTTGTTATAGTAAATTAGGGAAAGAATTTGAAGAATAACAGGCTTATTTTGATGTGATATATCATAAAAGTAATAACATCAACATTACATCTTCAATATATTCAAACTGAATTAAATATGATAGACCTATACCCTTCAAATACCATAGAGATAAAAACAATTTGATCAAAAAATGTTATATAAAAGCTGGTCATGTCTCGCTGTAAAATCACTATTTATGCAATCTAAACCACTGAAAATAGGAAACAATACATTCAAAATCACACTTCATGGCAAAGAATGGAAGTTAAAGTGCAATTGTGCTCACGGCTGCTATCACATGGCCCCAAAGGGTCGGATCTCATTGAGACTCTTTATCGGAAGAAGAAAAATGTATGTATGAGTTTCAACGAGCGCACGTGCATAAATATAGCTTTCACGCCCCGGCTGGGGGGGCAGACATGGGGTTTAACGGTCCTCCAGCCCGGGCTTTGGTAGGCCCAAGCAAAGCGAGTTCCTCAGCTCGGGCTGCAGTCCGTTAAACCCCCAATGCCCGAGCCTCACCCTATTCCCCCAGCCGGGTCGTGAAAGCTATTCACACACTGCGATTTCCTGGGGTGCTGTTAGTTTCCTTTTTTATACCTGTCTGGGAGATTAGCTCAGCGCGAGCTCATCTCACGTGGGAGAAAAAAACATTTTAAAAAATGTCAGCCGCCGTTCAAATCGAAAAGGAGACTAGATCCCTTTGCGGATGACGGTGGCCATGTCCCTTTTCTATTTTAATGGCAGCAGGCAGAAAGGAGGGGCATAGGAGACCAGAGCGCAAAGCTCCAATCCCTCAGCGAAGTTGGGGTGGGGGTAAGGGAAATAGGGTTTTTACTAATGTTTTCGGTAACAGGGAGAGCCTCCCTGTTGCCTCCCCACGTTAGAAAAAAAAAGAAAAAGGAAAAAAACGCCTTGGGTGGCTGGAACAGCGGGCAGGGATTGTGTATTCTCGCCCACTGTTCCAGCCACTGATTGGCTGAGCGCCCTTCCCCAGGTGCGACTACTGCTTTCAGCCTTGAAGCATAATCTCATGTTATGACTCGATCGATGTTATTCCATAGTCAGTTTTCCCAGCCTCCTATACAAGCCCATGTTAAATACTTTATGGTAGAGTAGATGGCAGACACATCTGTAGGGCAACAGCATAACGGCATTGCTTCTGGGGTGGTTCTAGCCTGCGTTTTTGTCAAAAAGGGCCTTAATAATCTTTTCCCAAGATCAAAATATACAGGACAAATTACAGGAAAATGTACAGCGGACTCAGGTGAGAGCCCACATGCTGGGCATGCAGCCAAGACAGTAGAGTTCCACTTGTACAGAAACCAGCAAGCAGCAGGGTACCAATCCTTAGCTTCAAGTATATAGAGCCCTAGCAAATTTCGGCTTTACACAGTCCAAATACAATTCGTATTCAAAAGAAGACTTCAAGCCCTAGTAGCATAACAAGGTAGCAGATTGACTGTTAATCGATAAGGCATGCCTCTCATGCTTAACTTTAAGCGCTTCCTTGATGGAAGCCTTACCATTACTATTTATACCTTCGGGCAATTCCATAACTTCTTGAACCCAAGATCGAATAATTCAGGTTTAATATGTATAAGCCACAGCATTGTTTTCCCTCTTGTCTAGTGATATCAAGTCACTTAGTGCCTCTCTGTAATTAATCTGGTGCGTAGAGGTCCATATTTTCACCCTGTAATAAAGTGGACTAGCCTTGCAGTATGTTTCCACCCATGCCATACCAGTCTCCATAAAAACTGGGAGTTTCAGTGTGCTCAGAGGTAAACCCAATACATTTATTTAATATTTATTTTCAATAATCAACAAATTATGGCATTTCTTGTGTCCCAAAGGTTCGGCACTGAATGTCGCGGCCTGTCTGGCTGGTGCCCTATCAGTTTGAAGTGACACCCAAACCACTCCATTCCCAGGCTCACTGCTTAATCGTGTCAGAGTCCCGCTATACCTACTTAAGGTAACCCCAGATTTGGCTATTTGCCCTTCCCATTTACAGTTCGCTGGGACCCTTGGGCCCAAATTATCATACCCCCCACATGTTCTATTAGCCCATTCTTCTGCTCCAAATGTATGGATTTCCTCATCTTCCATCTATTGCCATGGAAAATAAGCGCTTTTGTTTTTGAGGTGTTGACAGATAATCTGTTCTCACAAAAGTCAGAAATGACTTTTAGCTGCTTCTTGAGGCTCATTGGTGTTAATGAAAGGAGGACAACATTGTCAGCAAACATCAAGACTGGTATTTTGCTGTTTTCCAATGTGGGGAAATCCATCTGATAGATTGAGTTTCTCTATAGGGAATATTGGCTCATAATTGTGGGGTTAGGTCCCTTGCACCTTTCTTGTATGCAGGGACTATTTCAGCCTGAAGCCATGACGGTGAAACCAAAGTATGGTCAAGAGCTGTATTGAATAATTTTGCCAAATATGAAATCCAGTCATCAGGCTCTCTAGCATAAAAATCGATCGGAATGTTGTCTGGTCCTGTGGCTTTGCCCAGTTTCTGGTCCCTAAGTACAATACCTACTTCCATACTAGTGGCAAGTGCTTCTGCCTGGGGCCCACCCTACACAGCGCTCTTCCCTCTTGCCCTGACTCGGCATACAATCTGGTTTTGTGATATATATCTTGGAAATAAGCGACCCACGTAGGCTCAGACATACATCCCTGTAAGACACTACTATTATTGGGGTTACCTGCTCCCATTATGGCCCAGAATTCACGGGAATCCCTGCTATCAATAGTGGGTAATAGAGAACACCAAACATTGTACGCCCAGTCCTCTTTCTTATTTGTCAAGTGAGAACGATAGTTCCTTCATGTCTTGCGTAATGCAGACCTTGCCCTCCTCGTGCATCATTTTGGCACGCCTTATCAACAAGGTCTTAACCTCCCGGCAGTCTCCATCATACCAGGGTGCCCTCCCCTGTGCATGTTGTGAGATCGCCTTGCTTGATTTGGTGGAAAAAAGCAGAAGGATATTACTCAGCCTCTCATGGAGGGCTCTTAATCTGTGATTTCGAAAAAAGTCTTCAAGTTCTACTAGAATAGACTTATAGGCATTTAAAATGACTTGATCTAGATTTAGACGTGGCCACTTGATGGCCCTAGAGCCTTTGGGCCGGCTGGGAGACCAGCCTAGCAGTGCACCATCAGCCTCCAGGACCAATGGACGGTGGTCGCTTTCTATCCTGAATGCGATCAAAAACCCGCTTAGCCACACCCGCCGGGCTATCGCCAGGGAATCTGCCATTAGATGCTCTTAGGCTACACCCCATAATGACACTTGCAACCTGTTCTGCACACTTATGTTGCCTCTTGTGTTTGCATGCATTAAGTTCAGAAACACCCCAAACGGAATCCTCGTCTTCCAGAATCCCTGCCATGATATCCAAGGTCTCGTAATGTACAATAAAATCACCTGTTATCACTATCTTGATAGGGCTTTGTACCTTGCCCTCCATGCAGAGAGACTATCATGTAGCAAGGTGAACATTCCAATGTTAGTTCCATTTGAAGTACACCTTCAATCGATTAGTTGTCCGCCAGCTGGAAGCTAACCGAGTCCCAACCTTCCCCCTCCACCCCGGGCAACATGTGCAAGAAATGATATTGTTACGAACAATGGAACAACCTATTTTCACATGCAACCAGTGTATGACTTTATTTATGAGACCGTCCCGGGTTTCATCTCTTGACTCTGCGGGTTTGGGTACATTTACCAGATAGCTGTTGTTATCAATGTTTGATGCTAGCAAAGGTACCCCCAGGCCTCTTTCCAATTTGCCCAATGGCTGCCATAGATCTTCCTGGGTGACTTCTAGCCTCATATGCCTTTATAACTTGTACCATATTGCCTGTGCCACCATTCACATCTGCATTATCATTCTTTTCAGCACTCGCCATGGCTGACATATTTCCTCCCCCTTACTTGTGGTGGAACAAAACCATTCGCTCCCTCAGTAGATAGCTTAGGTACAACAGATGCCATCATATCTCTATGATGTGTTTTGATAACATCCACGTTCCGTTTTAGGAGCTCAATATTGACTATCAATGTCTCGAGTAGGCCAGTCTAGCACTGGCAGTCCCCGCAAGTCCTAACCCAGGGCTCTCCGTGTGGAACCCCCTCCCCTAAAGTTAGGTGGTTTGTCTCACTGCTGGAAGTCCGAGAAAGGCTTATAGCTTGCTTCCTGCTCAGCAAGTCGGTGAAATCTGTTCTGTGTCACAACCTCTGGGGGATAGGACACACCATCTTGGCAATCTACTTGTCTTATTGGGCTCAGTCCTGCTCCCTCTGGTTTGTCCGCCCCATCTATTTGCCTCCCTTTCCCAAGAGCAGCTGGTTTGGGGGCATTGAATCCCACTGGAATATTGTAAGATGTACCGCCTTGTTGTACAGAGGAATTTCCATACTTCTAATAAGTCTGAAAGGGGGACTTTTAATCTGCTCACGTTTGCTAGCGCCAATTTCGGCATATCGTCGATAGAAGCCTTATGGTGGGTGGTCTTCTTTCCAGGTTTATTATATTGAGCCACTTCCACACCTCAAGCAGAGGCGGCAATTTTACCTTCACTGTCATCCTCTGTTACACAGTTGGACAATTCACGCCCCTTACCCCCCCCACCCTTTTTCCCTTTAAGTGCATCAGAGACTCTGACCTTCTGTGAATCGATATCATAAAGTAGTCTTACAATTTCACTAAGCATTGTAATTGTCTCATGGTGAAATGCGGTATCCCCTTCCCTGTAACACCTTTTCCCCATCCTACCAGGTAGAATACTTAGGAACTCAACCTCCACCACCCCCACCTTTCCCGACACTGACACTTTCTCATGGACAGCTCACTGTGAGCGAAAACGGACTAACACTAGAGCTGTATAACTGACATGTCTCAGTACAATCGTAAGGCAATTACTGATCATTACACACACCTCACTTCCTTCACACTTCCCCACACGGATAAAAGGCGGAGCACGAAAGCACACTCTGAGCGTTGCAAAACACACAAGGAAGCAGCAGTTGCAAGATGGCAGTTTAATATGAGCAGAAGGCCGCTGAGACCAGAGAGGGTTGCAAGGAGGGACGTGCCCTTGACCTTTTCAGACTGTTACTTTCGTGAACCTTGGAAAATAAGAAACCTAAGACCGGGGAGGCTGAAGAAACTGGCATTGTGTGTCGGAGGTACCTGGGGGTCTCCCGCGTCGATTACCAAGGCGGGGAGGAATGGTTGCAACCGTGGTTCTGTTCTTGGCTCCTAAAACAAAACTGCGCTAGTAAAGACAGTACAGCCGGTGAGTCGGAGAGTCTGATACCAAACTAGCCTGTGTTTGAACCAAGGTTGCAAGCAGCAACATTATATGAAGAAGTCTAAAGCGAACAGTGTGTGAAAAGTATATAACGAGCAACGCAAACATAATTGAAAACCAGAGTAGTGACTGAACTGTGGCGGACAAGAAAGATACTTTTGTGCTGGGCCCCCCTGAGCAACATTTGGGCAGGCCGGGCCCCCCAAAAATGCCAAATGGACAGTACGTGTACAAATGCCTATGAATTATTGCGCGCTGTCACTGCACCCTAGTCCCTGGGCTCCCCTTCCTGCTCCCATCACAGTCGCTGGGCTCCCTCATCCCACTCCCTACCCAGTCCCTGGCCTCTCCCCAGCCCATCACAGACCCTGGGCTCTCCCCACCCTGCTGCCACCACTATCCCAGTGCTCCTGCCCATCCTGCTCCCACCACAGACCCTGGGCTCCCCCAACCCGTTCCCAACACAGTCTGAGGGCCAGTGGAAGCTGGTGAATTTTTTAAGTAGAGGGGCATAAATATTTCCCACAAAAATGCCATAGCGACCGAGTGCAGTGAGGGAGCCTGAAACAATCAAGAAGGGTTTTCCCCCGTGATTTCTTTAAAAATAATGGGTTAAAATGCTGCCTTTTAGAGCGTTAAAAGCCAAACAGTTTGCAGTTGGCACTAGGGGTCAAGAGGGAAAGCTTGGTATTTTTGACTGATCATCTAGGATAGATATCCAGTAACAAAAATACCATACCTGTCCCATGGGCTCCACAGCGCCTCAGAAGGAGAGCTTGGCAGGTGGGTAGGGGGATTGTGCAACAAAGGCATTTTTAAAATGCTTTTGTTGTACAATCCTCTCCCCTCCACCCCCCCCCCTCCACTGAATCCCCCACTCGCCAGCATCAGCTCAACGGACAAAAACAAACACACACTCACACAGCAATCACTATCATTCATGCAAGCCTCCATCACATACACTCACTCATAACACAAGTATACACGCATCCATACACATTTAAATAAAAAATAAATGAACATAAACGTACCTTCTGTAGGGCCCTGCGAGTGGGTGCTGAAATGCTCTAGGTTGCTCTGTCCATAAGTGCGAGGAGGCGCAGGAGCTCCCCCTCACATACAGACACGCACTGCCCCAGCCAGCATTTCCAACGAGCTATGCCAGGCTGGCGAAGCAAAACCCCCCCAGCCTTGCATGGTTCAGTGAGCATGTGCGGCTGGGGGATCTGAACTGTGAAAGGGAAACAGTGTTTCCCTTTGACAGTTCAGCCAGCCCAGGAGCACTCCCTCAGCTGGAAAAGGCAGCTGAGGGAGTGCCCAGTGTTTCACTGGGCTGGCTCCTCGGCTCCACTATAATGGGTGAGGGGGCCACTGGGTGGATGCCCCCTCACCCATTATGTATGAGCCACCCGGCTCGGACTGGCTTATAGGGAAATGCCCATACTAAAAATGCAAAATGCTAGTGTAGGCCAGTGAACATGGGCCACTTTTCTGGCCAATGTGGGCCAGTTTGATGAGTTACTTCACTATGCAGCTAGTTGTTCTGACCATTGTTGCTGAACAAATATTCTTTAATATCACAATTTGCTTACATTTTAACAGAAAACACCCCCTTGGGTACTATTCAGTCTGTGACTAAAGGAATGAATAACCATTTTCAACTACATGAATATCCATTTGCAACTGTGGGCCACTGTTCATTGGTGTCTGGGACAGTTGTACTGTCCAGTCTGACCATGTGAGAGACCCCAGGCCATTTCCTCTAATCTAAGAAAAAAAATAAATATATATATATTTTTTCTTTTACACATTGCATGCCGGGACTCTCGCGCCTCCCCCCTGGGATGCGGCCGTGACCCCTATGGGGGCACGCCCCACAGTTTGAAGACCGCTGCTGTAGACAGAGCAGTCCAGTGCCACGTGGGTGCTCATTCGAAGGTCTCTGTTAGGTATCCACTGGTTGGCAATTGTGCAAGAGGAAAGATCGAAGTGATCCTGCAACAGGTGAAGGTAAACCCTGTGCACATTCGAAAGTCTTTGATAGTTTAAAACAAACTGAAATTGGTCCGAGCCCGGCTGAGGGAGACTAATTGTATAAGAGGAGGGATCTGAGCCTGGCTGAGAAAGATCCAGGGTGAACGGGGAGTCGCCTGAGAGAGCATATTCTCTGAATATTGAAAAAGGGTATCTGAGCCCTGAAGAGTGGGATCCAGAGTAACGATTGTGATATAAAAGGATTCTGAGCCCTTCAGTGGGGGACCCAGGGCGAATCAAATGAAATGAGTACTTATAAGAGGAAAGGAACTTTGTGTTTTGTTTTGGTATATCATGCCCTCTGAATCAAGAGACTTTGAAATAAAGAGACTTGGCCACAGAAGGCCCTGATGCTGGTAATGGGACAGTATCATCATGCAGAAGAAGCCAGAGTGTATGCTTTGCTTGAGTGAACCTCCTTGTCCCATACTGAAAACGTGAGGAAGGGAAGCCAACGACCTAAACATCCTGACATATCATTTTGTGAACACTTCTTTCCTTTTCATGGACACTACTCCACACTATTTGTATTTAGCGGTAAGGTTTTGCAATAGTTTTTTTTTAGTATAGGTCATCTTTATTTTGAAACGACACGACTAGGGCTGCTTTATTATTATTTGATGGTCGTAGCTTTTTCCCATCTGTAGATTTAGGATTAGATAGGCGTTAATCACCTCCTTGTTGAAGTTCAATAAACACCGTTGAACTGTGGTCACTTGTCTGTCTTACTATTGATACCATTCCTTCCTTACACAGATCAATGCAATACAAAAGAAAAATTAAGATCTAAAAGCAAAAAATGTGACCAGCACATATTAAAATCTGAAATGTTCTTTTAATGCCAGGACCAAGTTCCCCAGTGTGCCTATGTTATTATTTGTTCACAGGCACCCAAGCGATGAGGGAACTAGTCCTAAGTGGGTGGACTCTGCCACGCTACAATAAAATACAAATGTAAAATGTCAATCAGTCAATCAATGAATCCACAAGCTGGGTAAAACGGGTAGGCGGGCACGCAAAAGGCACTGAAACTGGCTGGAGCAAATGATGGAAAGGAAAGCAGCAGAATTGAGCCCAAACATGCTTAATTCCACGCACCAGCGGGATCTCTAAATACAGTAAAGCCAAGCTTAATGAAATGCTACAATGGGCTTGGAGGTCCGCAACACAAATCATACGTGCCAACAATACGTTATGCGCACCTCCCCCATGCACCTGTCAAAAGTTATTGAACCTCCTGACTGGAGATGATCCATGCAAGTGCAGCCAAGACTCCAGCTAAGTTGAAAAGGCGAATGATGTTGGATTTTGGATGGTGAGCCGGAGAGCAAGAAAAGTTGCTTGGAGTAGCGTGCTGCTACACCCGCCGGGCTAATGCCTGCATCGTCAACATCGCACCCCTTAGTCAGCAGGGGGGCGTGGCCAAGCCCAAGCAGCAGGAACAATGGTTTAAGGGCTCCTGCCCAGTACTCCTCTGCAGTGCCAACACCGTGCCCCTTGCGGCTCGCGGGAAGAACAGTATTGAAACACTTGAAACACTTGTGTATAGGCGCGTTACAAATGCCATATCATATCATATATCATATTGTGAACTATTTGCGTTGGCCATACTTTGGAACTTTGTAATTAGCTTATGGTAGCCAGGAAGCAACGGACCCAAGATTAGGTTTGAAGAATTTCTATTGGCTAACCCTTTGGGGTTTTCTTTATTAGACGTTGGGTGCCCCTGGAGGGGCGAATACTTGTTGAGATGATGTTTGGACATTTGTTTGACCACGGGGGGATTATTGGGAGCACTAAGGAGGGTCTCCATTTAGTTAAGCCTGTCCTGACAGTTTCATTTACCCCTCATTAGGTTTTGAGTTTACCCCTGTTGCAATAGGTGTTACCCAACCCTTTTCTTATTGAAATATCCGACAATAAATATACTGTTTGAACCACACTATGAGTCTGTATGTTGTATCATAGCCTCAATTTCCTCCACATTCTACGAATGCTGTAAAAGTGGCTAACCCCGGGTAGAGTTAAAACGAAATTACAGCAATTCTCTACAATGTTGACAAGGGAGACCTTTCATTGGTTGTGATGCTGGACCTCTTTGCAACCTTTGATGCCATGGACCATGACATTCTGATTTCCCAGTTATTTGAATTAGCGATGTTGGAGCCTGCCATTGTATTGTGTGTTTTCTGCCCTTTCTATCTGGCAGAACCAAGCAGATAAAACACAGCCCTTTTTATTCTAATTCAGCTGCTGTTAGTTGTGGGATTTTGGGTGCTTCAGTTTATCCATCCTACAACTTACACTTCATTGTAATCTGCCAGCTTTGGTATTAGACGAGGTGGTGTAAAGGAGTAATTTGAGTTATGTATGATACATAGTCAATTTGTGCAGCTTTTCAGTTTTTAATATTTGTTTTTCCCATGTTTCCGTCTGCTCTTTTTCTTGTCCCCAACCATGATCATGGTATGCATTTACAATTTTCATGTCTGCAAATGTCATTGGTAACATAGACTGGCTCAATTTATTTGATATTAATATTGTTTATTCATCATTAATATTGTTTATTTATCAGCCTTGAGAAAGACCCTGTGTCGAAACACGTGTTGGCTGAATTTTTCTCAAAAGTGTACTCCATTAAAGCAAGAATTTTGCCAAAAGACAATAAGATGAATGGACCAATTACTTATCAGGTCGAGCACGACCAGCTAATACTAATGTGTTACAGTCTGTTTATACTTTTGAGGTTGGGAGTAGAGTCTCAGGGCCTCATTACACGGAAGGCGGTAAGGGTTAACGGTCACCGGTAATGCTACCGGTGACCATTAAGCCTAACCGCCTTACTACGAGTTCCCTTTGTGGGACCCGACTTTAACGGCTGGTTTTACCAGCCGTTAAAGTAGGGTGCCGCAAAGGGACCTTGATGCTAATTACGGTACCGCAATTTGCGGTACCGTAATTAGCGCCTTCCCCATTCCCATTATGCCCTATGGGGGCAAAAATGGGAATGGGGAATTACCGTCCCGCTCACCTTGGAGTATGGCGGTAATTCCGCCATCCACTAAGGCGGACACGTTAAAATACCGGCAGCAACCATGGCGCTAATAGCGCCATGGTTACCGCCTACTGTGTAATGAGGCCCTCAATGTTTTAGTTGTGCTACACACCTGACACTTGCTTTCTAGGTCTAGAGCGCACTGCGAGTCAGTCATACTATTTTCTTAGTTTCTCTAATGCCTTATAGCTTGTCATTCAGGAGTACCAATTGGATTGGTTGTAGTCTGTTCAGAATACTAGTGTTTGCCTCATTTATGGGCTCCACAAGTCTCACTCTGTCTGCACCTTTCATCAAGCCCTTCACTGGTGGGGTTTTTTCAGGGGGTCCGGTTTAAAATCCTCGGCTTAGTTTTCAAGTTTATATGCATGTTAGCCCCTCTGTATTTGGTTTATTAACATCTGCCCTTATGAGCCAGTACAGTTACTATGGTCACGGAATTACAGGCTACTAACCATTCCCAAGACCAGGCGACACTGGAGATTTGCTGGAGCTGGGCCATGGCTTTGGAATACCTTGCCTGCTGATATTCGTAGCCTTACCTCCCTTGTAGCGTTCTGGAAAGTTCTGAAAACTTTCTTCATCTGCTGATTTTGTTTTTTTGTGGCTATCTTTAGCTGCTGCGCTGAGACCTTAAGTACTGCTTACTCGTAAGATCTTCAACTAAATGCAGTTCATTCTTCTTGGTTCGCACTGTATAAATCAAAACAAACGTATACCCTTTTAAACAAATGTTTACTTTTCTATCATCACAGAAAATGTTGCACACCTGTAAATATCGTTTAGATTATCTTCTTGTGTGCAGGATGGGTATTTTTGCTCTTTTAATGCTCTTATTTAGTATGCTACATGGACCTTCCTTCCTTTCTTGTGTGTGGTGCATGTAGCCAGACCTTGCTTCCAATCTGCCCCCTACCCCGAGAGTGAAGCCTGGACTGCTTTGCCAGCAACCACAGGGAAAGTCAAGACTAACTTAACTAAAGCTCTGTATAACACTACAGGTTGCTCCCCCCTAAGCCTTTGCTAGAGGGTTTGTGAAAGAGAGACGGTGAATCACAGTTAACTAAATATGGCAATACTTTGGTACTATAAAGCTTTCCATACTTTGATAGAATTATGACAAGTTGGAGATGTACCGCAATGGAATTGCTGAGAGCTGTTATTGGAAGTTAGTATTCTAAAGTTTTGGAATAACTAACAGGTACCATTACTACTGAGTAGTAGAAGACGCAATGGGTAATTTAGAAATAAAATGCAATGTGGAGTTCTAGATAACCACGATAACTTTCAAAATGATCAGGTGCAACACCTTTAAGATTGTATAAGTGGTTTTAACTGGGCAGTGGGGTAATGTAATCAAAATAGGAGGTTTATGCAACTGTATAGACTAAACTTGTGTAGTTGCTTAGACTTCTGGTGATGTTTGACACATGGCTTCCACTATTTTGTAGAACTAAACAAGATGGGTAAGTGATGGGATTATGAATTACTTTGCTCTTTAAACAGGTATGTGTTCTATCTTTTTTACCTAGTTGTACTTAGTCCATATAATGTGGGAAACCTATGGATATTGGTCAGTGTGAGTCTCAACTTACATTAGATCAAATAATTGTATTTTAACAGTGATAACACAAGTTCCTGAATATGGGTTAAAAACCTGAAAAGCGTGTAAAGCATTAATGACCTAGAAGTGCGAGACCCGACGGGAAAATTCATAGTTATTGCCTTATATTCCTATCTTTCTTGTTCAATCGCCAAACAAACCTGGTTCCCCATATTTTCCATACTGCTGGACAATGGGGTTCTGTGTATTAATTCGGAGTATGTGGTGAGGCCTAGACCATTCTAGACAATTTTAGCTTCTATACTCATGTTGTACAAGTTGTCACTTAAGACCACTTGCTTGAATTCCTCACCAAAATGCATAGTTAAAATCTACTATTAATTATTTTGGTTCTTTCGGCATGTGTTGAAATCTGACCAAGGCCGCAGTGATGTTTTTCTCCTTTACACATAATGTCTGCAGATATCATAGAAACATGTCTTTTCATCTTCTGGCGCCATCTGGAGTATTTCTTGCTGCACTGCACTCCCAGCGATGGCCAGGGTTCCCTGCTTTCCTCTTCGACTTCATTCAGAGGCCAACGACAAGGTAATTTATTTAAAACCAATGTAACTCATTAGGAGATGGGCTAAAAGTTCAAACTCTCTTGTGTGGAACATGCTGGTATTTTAACATTCCCAATTGTGCTCTAACAAGTTTTTGGCATGGTGGCAGAGCTGGTATTATAGTGGGAGAAGACCTTGGCAGAACTGTGGCCTCGCACTGAGCCATTGAGTTATGTATGATATTTGTTATTGTAAATAAACATTGCTGCACTTGGTACACATGCCCTTTCTAGAGGACTTTGAGTGTGATATTGTACACAGGTTTACAAAACGATGTTCAGTGGATTGCTTTTCTCCCCGCAGATTCCTCATCTGATATCCTCACCCAGCACTGCTGTCCAGAACCTATTTCAACGGGGGTGTAGTGGACCTCGACTCGGCCCTCAATCTGTCTTACTCAGTGCTTGATCGTTTGCTCCCGACGTGACATCTGGTGTTGTATATATGTACCACAGCACTATGCCCATACCGCAGTTCTGCATGCTTGCAGACTGCTTCTGAAACATGGCATTGAGTCTTTGACTCTGAGTTTCTGACTAAATTGTCACATTTTCTCATAAAACCTCAACCACGATGTCCACTCACTGGATTTCAGGCTTTAAAAGGTGCACAGATTGCCAGTCCAAAATGTCAGGGACCGACCCGCACAGCATTAGTCTAGGTGCGGATCACGACACGCAGGGCTGTGCATCATGCTCCAAAATTCCATTTGTGAGCGGCCGCCAAATTCCATCTCGGCCGGTCCTCAGAGGCCGAGACGGAAGGGCCCACCCCCAAAAAGGAGAAGGAAAAACAATGGCGAAAAACTAAGAAGCTGTCGCAATCGAGCCATTCTTCCTCGTCTTTGCATAAGAAGTAGCGACGCCACCACCATCGACAAGAGTCCAGCTCGTCGCCGGAAAAAGGTAAACCTTCGGCTGGGTCGACCAAAGGGATGCTTGAAATGTTTAGGATTAGGGCTGCTGCAGCCGCCCACCCCCCCCCCCCCCCACTGCCGAACAGTCCTTGGCGGTAATAGCAGTGCTCTGTACTACAGACCCCACGCTTGCTAATCCGTCGACGCCATCAGCGACGGGGAAGCCTTCGGACTTGATGCTGAAAAGGGCACATAAACCATTGATGGCTGGTCCTTCTCTGGAGCGTTGAGAGGCTGACATCCCCGTATTACCCAAGCCTCGACCTGCGGCCATTCCATCGACATCGAAAGAAAAACCCTTGGCACCGACTATCGGCAACAGATCTTTTGCTTCACTTCGCTCTCCAGGTCGGGATTCTTCTAATACATGGCATCAATTTTCGACATCGACCAGGGCGATGACCAAGGGGACATTGATCCCATGTATACAGGGTCAGAAGATGTCTATTTTTTTTTTTCTACGACCAAGCTGACCTGTTTGCATTATCCCAAGGGTTACACGACGCCAGCAGTCTGGACACATCTCCAGATGTCGAATTTCAACAGGGTCAGCCTTATACGCACACCTAGCTAAATTTAGGACCTTAGTGGAAAGGGTAGTAGACACCCTAGGTTTGAAATCCTCTTCAGCACCTGTTCAGGGCTATGAGCTGATAGTCATCTTGGATGAGGGTCCTGTCACTTAATCAGAAATTTCAGACCCCGTAGCCTTCTTGTGGCAACATCCCAGTTCCATTCCCCCGGTCAACTCAAATCTTCTGGGGAAGTACAGGCTTCTCACCCTTCTCCAGAAGAGCTTGTTGTGCAGGCAGCCACAATTGCCACCAGACCTGTGGCTTCCACTTCAAATCTGCCTCCGTACAGAGAGGGTAAAAGTTGGATGCAATGGCCAAGAAGGTCTTTACTTCTGGCAGCATGGCATTAAAAGCCACCAATGTGGCCTGTGGATTTGTGAAATACTCCTTTGATCTATGGAAGGCAGTGGAGCAGGCAACACAGTACATCCTGAAGGCTAGTGGAAGATAGGAAGGAGGTAGGCAAGCAGTCGTTGCAGATGGGCCTGGACGTGGCCGACTGCGTTGGCCGTTCGATGGGGTTGGCGGTAGTGTTAAAAAAGGCAAACTTATCTGAAAAGCACCTCAAAACCTTTCTCTTTGCTTCTGCTTTTTCTCCCCCTCTCCCTTGCTGACTTCCTGGCTGACACTGAATTTGCACTGGTTACCTGGTCACCCTCTGATCTCGGGCCCAGGTCCTCTTCCCCTGCCAGTCGCCCTCCTGCACTGCCCTCCAGGCAAAACCCAGCACTTGGAGACTGTTTCTGTATCCCTACAGTCCCACTACCAGCACTTGACACCTGGTGTCGGCACTTATCCTTATCCTTGTACTTGCTACCTGCTGGCCGTACTTTTACTTACTGTTTAATTTTGGGTTTTTTCTTACCCCATGTACTGCACTGTCCTCACCCCTTTCTCCCTCGCACTTCTCCTCCTTCCCATGCACTTGCGCGATCTGAATGACACCTGGCCTAGTAGGATCGTTGTCTGTCCTCCCTCTGTTCCCCCTTCCTTGCCTCGTCACGCCTTGAAACACTTGTGTATAGGTGCGTTTCTTTTCGGGCAGAAGGCTGATGACTTTCTGGAAAAGTTCAAAAAGTTTAAAATGGCCACAAAATCACTGGGACTAGTTGCGCCGCCGGCCAAACCTGCCTTCAGCTTTGCCTCTAGGGGCAAAGGCTACAGGCGCTATCTGTCTTAGAGCAGGAAAGCGCAGCTCCCACAGGCCATGCATGGGCAGAGGCATTTCTTGTGTTCCAGAAGGGGCAGAGGGGCCTCTAGAGGCCAGCAAGCAGCGGTGGGGGTGGCACCGCCCTCTAAGCCGCCTTGATTTCTCCTCCCACAATTTACCAGTTGGTGGACCGTTGGCAGAGCATTGGCCCCAGTGGCAGGAGATTACCTCCGATACATGGGCCCTGCAGCTCGTTCGGTGGGGTTATTGTCTGCCCTTCTTAAGAAAACCACCGCACAGACCCCGACCGCCTTCAATCCAACCGGGACATGGGCTTCAGGAAGAACTGTGAGCCCTGTTGTCGAAGTGTGCCGTGGAACAGGTACCCCAATCAGAGAGGGTCGGGTTGGTATTCTGTGTTTTTTGGTGCCCGAGAAAGGAGGAGGTCTCCGTCCCATTCTGGATATCAGGGCCTTGAACAAGTTTCTGAGGAAAGACAAATTCAGGATGGTGAGGTTGAGAGAAATTCTCCACTCTCTCGAACCTCAGGAGTGGTTGGTGTCAATGGACCGTCAGGATGCTTATTTCCATGTGCTGATACATCGAAAGCACATGAAGTTCCTGAGCCTCCTCATAGGGAACGACCGCCATCAGTTGAGTGTTTCCCTTTGGGTTGACCTCCGTGCCAAGGGTCTTCACCAAGTTCATGGTGGTAGTCGTGGCTCACCTCAGGAAATACGGGGTCTATGTATTTCCACACCTGGATGACTGCTGATCTGAGAGAAGTCGGTGGGGCAGATCTGGTCTCATCTGGAGGACACCTGTCTGCTACTGCACAGGTTGGGCGTCTCCCTGAATTTGAAGAAGTCTCATGTGATGCTGGTCCAAAGGCTCCAGTTCATTGGAGCAGTCCTAGACACTTCGGTGGGGAAGGCCTTCCATCCCATTGGGGAAGGCCTTCTATCCTGAAGAGAGAGTGGACAGCATAGCACAGGTGGTACACTTGTTCCGGAATCACACCACCTTACGAGCAGCTTCCTTCCCCCGCCTCTAAGGTCCCATGGCCTCCTGTAGTTTTCTAGTGCCAGAGGCTGGGCTGCGCATGAGGCCCCTACAATGGCTCCTAAAAAGTCAGTGGTCATAGCACCTCAGAGTGCTCACAGATCCTCTCAAGGTATCCAGCCAATTGGTTCAAGACCTCAGCTCGTGGACTGACCGCAGCAATCTTATGGTGGGGAAAATCTTCTGGCCCCCTTGGCCTCAAGCCCGAGTGGCCACAGATGCATCTCTGAAGGGTTGGGGTGCTCGCTGCAAGGATTTGCAGGTGAGTGGCCTTTGGTCAGTGACTGAAGCCAGGTGGCACATCAACAGGCTAGAGTTGCAAGACATCAGGCTAGCCCTGACGGATTTTGCCCCATCTGTCAGGGGGAAGCATGTCCTGATTCTGATGGGCAACACAGTGACCTGCACTACCTAAACAAGCAAGGTGGCGTGTGCTCCCTCCCCCTCTGCAGAGAGCCGACACAGCTGTGGTTCTGGTTGCTGGAGAACCATATCTCAGTGTCAGCAGTTCATCTGGAGGGAACAGGGCTTGGTTGATGCTCTGAGCAGGCAGAGCACGGTCTCACATGAGTGGGGAAGTGTGCCCGGAAGTCCTGAAGGAGGTCTTCTCTCGTTGGGTTACCCCGGCAGTGGATCTGTTTGCCCCAAAATCCAACAGGAAGTGCAGGCAGTTTTGCTCGAGGGAATTCCCAGCTAACGGTGCACAGGGGGACACTATCCTGGTGGATTGGACCTTCCCTCTCTACTACGCCTTCCCCCGATTCCCATCATTCCTTGAGGTCTCGAGAGGTTGAAGAGGTTTTGAGTGACCATGATCTTAATTTTCCGGACTGGGTGAGCAGAACGTGGTACTCCAAACTCTTGGATCTGTCCATCTCACTGGTTGCCTCGGCACACAGATCTCCTGACCCAGTTGGAAGGTTGGGGGCTCCACCCGACCCCGGAGTCCCTCAACCTACATGCGTGGTCGTTATGAGGGTGAGGTATGATGCCTGGGACCTCTCAGAGGAGGTGCTTGAGGTGTTGCTGGCTGCATGCAAACCGTCTACAAGATCTCTGTATGCATGCAGGTGGAGAAGATTTGAGGCGTGGTGCAGGGAACGCGAGATGTACTCCATCTCTTGTCCCACCACTACAGTGATGGAGTTCCTTCTGTCAATGGCTTTAACAGGCCTTCAGTTTACCACAGTCAAAGGATATTTGGTGGCATTGTCTCTGTTCAAAAGATCTCCGGATCTAGGTTCCTTCTTCACGATTCCTTAAGTGCCTTGTGAAAAAGTTTCTGCTAACTCCCCTTTTTGTCCAAGATTGGGATCTTAATATGGGTCTGACATTCTTGATGGCTGCTCAGTTTGAGCCCAGGTTCCTTGATACAGTTTTCTTTGAAAACAGCCTTTTTGGTTGTGATCACATCAGCGAGGAGGGTTAGTGAGTTGGAAGCCTTGTGTTGCAAGTCCCCGTTCCTGTGTTTTCTTTGGGAAAAGGTTTCCCTTAAAGCCAGACCTGGCTTTCTCCCAAAAGTGGTTTCTGAGTTCCACCTTACTCGGTCCATAAATTTACCGGTCTTCTACCCTCCATCACACCCACCTGAGGATGAGCTGTTCCACTGTTTATATTCCAAAAGAGCCTTGAGCTTTTATGTCACTGGAACCTCTAAGTTCTGAATATCTGCCCAGCTGTTTGTGGCACAGTCTTATTCCCGCAAGGGTCTGGCTGTAACTAAGCAGACTCTGGCTCGTTGGATTATTGTTTGCATTGCAGAAAGTTACCTGTCTGCAGGCAGGAGGCTTCCTCCCGGCATCAGGGCACACTCGACAAGAGGGCTTCTACAGCCTTGCAGAGAGGAGTTCCCATTAGAGACATCTGTTATGCAGCCACATGGTCGTCCGTGCGCACGTTTATCAGGCACTATTGTCTGGATGTTGCAGCAGGGTCTGATGCATGCTTTGGTAGAGCAGTTTTGCAAAATCTGCTACTGTAGAACTTTCTGCCCACCTCTGTTGTCCTAACTGCGTGGGGACTCTATCAGAAGATGAATCTGCGAGAGAAAAGCAATCCATTGAAGGAAAAATTACTTAACGTAATGTTCTTTCTATGGATTCTACGCCCGCAGATTCCTCACTGCAGCTCCACCCATGCTCAGAAATTTCTTGCAGCTTAGCGCATCTTTCTAAGCGAAAGGACGCCTGGTGATGGCTCTGAGGTGACCGCTTCTATCTGGCTAGTCGCTTCTTTAAAAAAAAACTTTACATTTTCTATTTCTGCAGGGTCTCCATGTTGAGATGTTCCCATTGTTAAGTTTCTTACAGGCTGGTTAGCCTTGGCTCCCATTGTTTTCCTCTGCATCGTTCAAGTACAAAGGAAAAATTGAGGAACTGAGGTATGGTGCGTAGTGACGTATATATACAATGCCTGACATCAGGTCCAGAGCCGACGATCGAGCACTGAGCAAGACGGATAGACGGCTGAGTCAAGATCCAATACGCCCCCTGTCAAAAAAAGTTTCTGAGCAGCAAAGCTGGATGAGGAGAATTTCAGATGAGGAATCTGCGGGAGAAGAATCCATAGAAAGAACATTACAGTAATTAATTTCTCCTTTGTATTGATAGGTCCGTGTAAGGTAATAGAAATCAACGTCTACATGCATATTATGCTCTGCAGGTTTTTTTAAATGTAAAATGTAAAGAACTTTGGGGGAAGAAAATACTACTAACCGTTTCAGTCATATGTGTTGAATGATAAAGGAGAGCTGTGTAAAGAACGCCAATTAGCTGTAAGAGACATGGTTTGTTGGGGGAATTTTGTTACAAATGCATGGTTTGCCATCTGGTCCTCTTATTTGAAGAGATTCTGCCTTTATATTGCTGGTTTAGGTTCATGAGTTTGCATTAGGGTGTTTTTTATATAATTAGTAGGTTTTACGATCTGTTACAGCAGATTACTTGAAGCTAATTTCTATAATTCAAGGGTGTTTATTGTACAAATAGAAAGCTGGTGATGAGATTTAACAGAGGTTACTTGGTAGTAATTCAGTAAAACATAAACAAGTCCGGCTTCTCTTCCTTAGACCCTGCCTTCCTGGCAGTTATGAAATCATTCAGGCTTTGTGGTTTTAAGTGACCTACACTAGTTGCCTACTTGGGTTTCATAGATATCACTACTTCGAGGGGATTGGGTCCTCCGACGTATTCCATATCTATGACATGTAATCACCACAGCTGTGCTGCTTCGGAAACTTTTTTCTGCGTCCTGCGTCAATGACGTCGATGCGCCGTCGTCGAGGACCTCCTCCGACGTCATCCGATGTGATAAGCACGACACCCGTAGCCTCAGTTCCGTTTTTTCCGCGAACGTGTTGCTTCGTGATTCTCGGTTCACGCCTCGACTCTTTGGAGTTCTGTTCTTCTCGGTTCTTCGAACCTGTTCGTTTTGTGACATTCCTTCGTGTGAAGATGTCTTCTACTTCGTCTTCGACCCCGCGTCCGGGTTTCAAGAAGTGCGGGGAGTGTGGGTCCAAGATGTCGGTGACGGACTCGCACGACGCCTGCCTCTGGTGCCTCGGGGAGGCCCACGACACGGATAACTGTATCGACTGCCAGTCGCTCACATCCAAATCCTTACGCGAACGTAAGAAGAAGTTGTCGGTAGGTCCAAACCCCGGAAGTCGAAATCTGCGGGGCTTTCGACGGATGATTCGAGGGGTGACTCTCCGCGTCATCGTTGGAAGTCTCGTGGGTCTCCTTCTAGGAGTCCGTCTCGCCACTCCTCAGCCTCTTCGAGGCATTCTCGGAAGCGCCGACACCGGTCATCTTCCAGGTCCTCTTCGGAGGACTCTGCCCGGCACGTCGCTTACCCCACCAGCCGTGCGACGCCGGAGGAATGGGCTTCCTTCGGGAAGAAAATGCTGGCGATTCTTGAGTCGCAGGGTACTAAGCCGTCCGCGCCCCCTGAGTGGGTTCGGTCGTGAGAGGTCGAGAGACACCGCTCGCAAGAGTGGTCGGCACGAGTCACGGGAGAGGTCCTTTTCGGACAAGGAGACTCGTTCTCGACGTACCCGTTCCAGGTCCCGGTCCTCGACGCGTTCGAGACCGTGTGCACCTGTGAGGTCTTCGAGGAAGACATCGACGTCTGAGGCGTCGAGGGCGTCGACAGGCTTTCTCGAGGCTCTGGCTCTGAGGAAGCCGTCGACGCTCAGGTCGTCGAGGGACACGCTCGGGGCTCCGGCCTCGAGGGCTGTGTCGACGCCGCTGATGCTGGAGGCGTTGCATCTGACGTCGACGCCGATTTCCTCGACGCCGATCCTCGCGGTGCCGATGCCGGTTCTCTCGACGCTGGTGCCGATTCGCTCGATGCCTTTCGTCTCGGAGGTACCCCGTGGCACGGGTGAACCCCCTAGGAAGGCTCTGGTTAAGAGCAAGCACTCTCGGGTGCCTTCTTTTCGCCACCTGGACTATATTTCAGAGGCGGATGAGGATTCTGATGGCCTGGTTCCTAGTCAGGTTCCAGATGAAATTGTCTCGGGCCATAGTCAGTTTGACGATTTGAGACAGTCACTGCATGATGCCAGTGGACTGGACACCTCTCTGGAGGTGGAGTTTTGTAGGCCTGAGCCTGGCTCTGATGCCGATTCCTCGTATCGGCGCCTTATGGCTAGGGTTTCTGAGTACCTGGGATGGTCTGCTCCCCCAGGGGAGTTTGTGCAGGATGATCTGACGGACATCCTTGATGTTGGTCCCCCAATTGATCCGGTACTGCCGTTCCATATGGCTTTACAGAGAAGGGTGGCAGCGGCTTGGACTGCTCCGGAGAGTCTCCCGGCGGTGGGCAGATCCTTGTCGTGAAAATACCGTCCAGCCAGTAGCGACCCCTGCTACTTGACCAGGCACCCCACTCCGGAGAGTTTGGTGGTGCAGGCGGCCCCGGCAAAGCAGGCGTCGTACCCTACCATCCCTCCTGATAGGGACGACAAACGTTTTGATGGCTGGGCGAAGAAAGTGTTTTCTTCTGGTGGTATGGCGCTTCAGGCGGCCAACTCCATTTGTGCCTTGTCTCGTTTCACACACACTCTGTGGAACTGTGTTGCGTTAGCTGCTGAACATATTCCCGAAGGGGACGAACGGGATGGTTTCCTTGCTATGGTCCAGGATGGTAAGGATGCCATGTGTGAGTCCGTTCAGTCGGGTTTGGACTTAGCTGAATGCGTCAGTAGGTCCATGGCGGCGAGCACCGTGATACGCAGGTTTGCGTGGTTGCAGAAGTCGGGGTTTGCTCCTGATATGCAGTCCCGGCTCCTTAACATACCCTTTGACGGTGAACACCTTTTTGGCAGCAAGGCTGACGAGAGCCTTGAGAGGTTGCAGACCTCGAAAGCTGCAGCGAAGTCATTGGGCGCTGCAGTTCGCCAACCTCCGCCTTTTCGTCCTAGGGGACAGCAGTGGAGGGGTGGTTCCTTTCGCTATTACTCGTCCTTCAGTAAAGCGAGAGGAGCTGGCAGTCAAAGAGGCCAACGCAGGGATACCAGAGGTGGACGACAGGGTACCCGTGGTGCCAAGGCCACTCGGGCAGTTGCCTCTTTGCCCTCAGGTAACGCCACGGCCGCTCCCACTCAGTCATGAGGCCATGTCCCATGGTTCGCCGGTTGGGGGAAGGCTGGTGCAGCATTTTGTAGAGTGGCAAGCCATTACTTCAGAGGTGTGGGTTCTGGAGATCATAACCCACGGCTACTGTCTTCCCTTTCGGCACAGGCCTCGCAACAATCCACCGGGGAACCTCTCTTTGCAGAGTCCGGATCCGCTCCTTGCGCAGGAAATTCAAGCCCTGCTGGAGAAAGGCGCCATAGAACTGGTGCCTGTAGCGGAGAGGAACAAGGGATGGTATTCCCCTTATTTTTTGATTTCGAAGAAAGACGGGGGATTGAGACCCATCATGGACTTGCGCGGTTTGAACAAACTCCTCAGGAAGGACAAGTTCAAGATGGTTACTCTCTCTCAAGTCCTCCAGGCCCTTCAGGACTGGTTGGTGTCACTCGACCTCAAGGATGCTTACTTCCATGTGCCGATCCATCCCAAGCACAAGAAGTACCTGAGGTTCGCGGTTGGCGACTCACACTTTCAGTTTCGGGTCCTGCCGTTCGGATTGACCTCCGCCCCGAGGGTGTTCACCAAGCTCATGGTGGTGGTGGCAGCGCATCTCAGGCAAGGGGGGATTCACGTCTACCCTTACCTGGACGATTGGTTGATCAGGGGGAGCTCTCCCGAGCAAGTCCGGGATCATCTGTCCGTCACCTGCCACTCCCTTCACAGGCTGGGCTTCTCTCTCAATTTAAAGAAGTCCCATTTGACACCAACACAGCGGCTCCAGTACATCAGAGCAGTGCTCGACACTTCCCTGGGGCAGTGTTTTCCTCCCCAGGTGAGGGCTCTTCACATTCAGCAGATGGTGCACAAGTTTCAGCATGCCCAGACGCTCCCAGCGTTCGAGTTCTTGAGGTTGCTCGGCCTCATGGCATCCTGCATTCTTCTGGTGCCAGAGGCTCGCCTGCGGATGAGATCTTTGCAGTGGGTACTCAAGACGCAATGGTCGCAGTCCTCCGGCAGGATGTCGGACCCGGTTCAGGTGCCGCCCTCGGTCGCCCGGGATCTTCTGTGGTGGGCCGTCGAAGGCAACTTGATGAAGGGGGCTCCATTTTGGCTTCCCTGGCCGGAGGTGACGATTGTGACGGATGCATCCCTCACGGGATGGGGAGCTCATGCCAACGGGCTGACAGTCAGCGGTCGTTGGTCTCCGTCGGAGTCCAGACTCCATATCAATCTGTTGGAGCTGAGGGCCGTCAGGCTAGCCCTGAAGGCTTTTCTGCCGACTGTGCGAGGAAAGAGAGTCCTGATCCTGACGGACAACACAGTGGCCATGCACTACCTCAACAAAAAGGGGGGGCAGGGTCACTTCCTCTGTGCAGGGAGGCGATGCAGCTCGAGTTCTGGGCCATCCAGCAGGAAGTTTCGATCTCGGCAGTTCATCTGGCCGGAGACGAAAACGTGACGGCGGACGCTCTGAGCAGGCAGAGCACGATCTCTCACGAGTGGGAGTTGGCTCAGGAGATTCTCCTGGAGATCTTTGCCCTTTGGGGGACCCCTCAAGTGGATCTCTTTGCCTCCAGTGTCAACCGGAAGTGCGAAAGGTTTTGCTCGTGGGAATTTCCTCCAAAAGGAGCCTTAGGAGACGCGTTCGTGGTGGAGTGGTCATTCCCGCTGCTGTACGCGTTTACTCCAGTCCCCGTCATCCCGCAAGTGCTGCGGAGGTTACGGAAGTTCGGTTCCCAGATGATCCTCATTGCTCCGGCGTGGGCTCGGAGGACGTGGTACCCGGACCTTCTCGACTTGTCCATCTGCCCTCCACGTCGTCTTCCCTACCGAGACGATCTGCTCTCACGGGAGGGGGGTCAGG
The DNA here is from genome assembly GCF_040938575.1 of Ambystoma mexicanum. Lineage (NCBI taxonomy): Eukaryota > Metazoa > Chordata > Amphibia > Caudata > Ambystomatidae > Ambystoma > Ambystoma mexicanum. Next base: position 491,146,649 of record NC_090936.1, on the reverse strand, counting down.
TTCTCCATCCAGAGGTCAGATCCCTCAACCTTCACGCTTGGCTTCTGAAAGGTTGAGGTATAAGGATTGGGACCTCCCTGAGGACGTGATGGAGGTGTTGCTTTCGGTCCGAAGGCCAGCAACAAAGTCTCTGTACCGTTGCCGTTGGCGTAAGTTCTGCGACTGGTGCCAAGTTCAGAATGTGGATCCTTTTGCATGTGACATCCCCATGGTTCTGTCCTTTTTACTTTCTTTGGCCCACAGGGGCTTGCAAGTGGGTACCATTAAAGGTTACCTGGCGGCGCTGTCCATCTTTAAGCGCTCATCTGAAGAGTGTTCTTACTTTAAAATCCCTTTAATTTCACAGTTTCTGAAAGGGCTCACTAATGTGTTCCCTCCGTCACCTTTCCTGGTGCCCGGTTGGGATTTAAACCTTGTTCTTAAGTTTCTTATGGGTGCTCCGTTTGAGCCTTTACATTCTTGCCCTTTGAGGCTGTTAACTCTGAAAACTGTGTTTTTAGTTGCGGTTACTTCCGCTCGCAGAGTGAGTGAGTTACAGGCACTTTCAGTTAAGCCACCCTTCACTGTATTTCACAAGGACAGGGTTGTCCTTAGAGTTCGTCCTTCTTTTCTTCCGAAGGTAGTGACGGAATTTCATTTGGCCCAGAAGGTTGTTCTTCCGGCATTCTATCCTCCTCCGCATCCTGGTAAGGAAGAGGAGAGGCTCCATAGGCTTGATCCTAGAAGAGCTTTAAGCTTTTATGTTTCACGCATGTCCCGGGTCAGAGTGGACAATCAACTCTTTATTGGTTACGCTGGAAAGCGTTTAGGACAAGCTGTGACGAAACAGACTTTGTCTCGCTGGATTATTTTGGCCATCTCGGAGTGCTACCGCTTGGCGGGTAAGGACCCACCGGCTGGCTTGCGGGCCCATTCTACCAGGGGTATGGCTGCATCTACTGCCCTGCAGAGGGGTGTTCCTATTCGCAACATCTGTGATGCAGCCACCTGGGCTTCAGTACATACATTTGTACGTCACTATTCCCTCGATTCCATCCGAGCACAGGATCTGGCCTTTGGCAAGGCGGTCCTTTGCTCTGCTATTTGATTGGCTATTCTAAATTTTGATTCTAAATTCTTTCCCTCCTCCTTGCTCTGGTACTGCTTTGGGAGTCTGTCATAGATATGGAATACGTGGGAGGACCCAATCCCCTCGAAGAACAAGTTACTTTCTTACCTGGTAACATTCTTTCGATGGGATGGTCCGACGACGTATTCCATATCGCTCCCGCCCTGCCTTCCCCGCTGCAGAATTTCTTTGCGATTGCAGGTTACGTTCCGCAAGGCTTTGTGTCTGACTGGCAGTTGACTAGTGTCACACGTTCTGGGGGAAAAAACTACAACTGAGGCTACGGGCGTCGTGCGTCCTACTTATCACATCGGATGACGTCGGAGGAGGTCCTCGACGACGGCTCATCGACGCAGGACGCAGACAGTGAAAAGTTTCCGAAGCAGCACAGCTGTGGTGATTACATGTCATAGATATGGAATACGTCGTCGGACCACCCCATCGAAAGAACGTTACCAGGTAAGAAAGTAACTTGTTCTTCTCTGGCAAAACCAGCACCTCCCGTAGTGTCTTGAGTTGTCTGAAAGTTGGGCAAGCTTCAAACCCTTAGATTTCTGCAAGATCGCTGGGGTCTTAGGGTTGTTGGGCTTAGCGCCTGTAGGGCTGTCGGCACCATCCTTGGTACTATGCATCAACCAGAATAGAAGTCTCTCCAGGACCCTGGGTCTTGAACAGCCATGTCTTCTGTTAACTCTCCACTTGGCACCCTCCTCCTCCTCTCCATTACTTCCTCTTTCCTTCTTCTCTTGCGTCAATGTTTTGCCATGCTCTGATCTGCTCTTCCTCCACTACATATTTACTTCTCTTGCTCTTCCCTATTTAAGTTGCACTTTTCTTCTTCTCCTATTCCCTATTCTCTTAGCCTTCTCCTCTCCACCTCATTACTTTCTTTCAGCTCCTGCTTTTCTGCTACTTTCTCCCCCTCCAGTTTCCTCATTTCCTTATTCTTTAACTGTTGCACCTCCTTCTGCCTCTTTCCTGCTCTAGTTTTTTCCCTGCATCCTCAATTTACCTTTTCACTCCTCCCTCAATCTGTGATGTCTTCCCTCCTCCTTTCTGATCTCGCCTCTTCCCATCTAGTCTTTTCCTCCATTTTATTCTACTCCTCTGCACGTATTCCTCTTTCCTGCGCTGCCTCGCCCTTTCCTTCACCTCATGCTTCCAACCTCTGTCTCCCACACATCACTGGGTTACGCTTGCTTCTTAAAACTGTTGCAGTATTACTTGGCGTGTGTTCCCAGTTGTTTGGACAACACCACCTGTGCATATGTTGGGAGAAAGTGCTCCGAGTAGCTTGCTCACCAGGGAACTTCAAACACCCCAGCTGCTGTTTGGCATGCGTCCCGTGTGCAGCTCTGCAGTCACTGTCTACACACGCCACCATCTTGGGTCTGCATTCCTTTCTGTGGGGAGCGCAAAGGCTCTGCAGGTTCTGAAGTTCCTAGTTTTTTGTGATAGCAATGGAAATCCCTTCTGTACCTATCATTTGTGATTAGTGGCTGCTGCTCCTTCGAAGCCAGTTCTTCATAAGAGTCCCTACCTCTGCAGACACCAACCGGAGCAGGTCCGCAGCCCTTCTGGACTCGGTGGCCTCAGTCCCGAGTGGTCACAGATGTGTCTCTGAAGGGTTGGGGCGCTCACTGCGAGGACTTGCAGCTGAGCAGCCTTTGGTCAGCGATGGAAGCCAGGTGGAACATCAACAAGCTGGAGTTGTGAGCCATCAGGTTCGCCCTTAAGGCTTTCGCCCCATCTCTCAAGAGGATGCATGTCATGATTCTGATGGCAACACAGTGGCCATGCACTACCTAAACAAGCGGTGTGGTGTTCACTCTCTCCCCCTCTGCAAAGAGGCAATGTAGCTGTGGAAGATTCTGGTGGTAAACGGCGGGTGATGCTGGTGAAATGGCCCACAAACAGTTCTGGCATGGAGGGCTCAACCCAGAAGATGTGGGGAGACGGTTGCATACGTAAGGGGGCCTGGTCTGGACCGCCAGAGGCAAGAAAACCAAACAGGGATATGCCCAAACCACTGTTTGTAGCCAGTATGGGCAAGTAGAGGTTACACTTGTAAAAACTGCGGGAATCGTGGCAAAAACCTCCTTTAGCAGGTAAGCACACCTGCTTCCTCTTTGTTGCAGAACATGAAACCAAGAGAGTGAGACAGGAGCAGAGCAGAACCTAAGTACTCTTGCACAAAGGGGCTGGCCCAGCGCCAGCTAGCCAATCCCTAAAAGGGGCTGAGAGTCAGATGGCAAACCATACTGGTTGATCAGGAGGACTGTCACTCAGCCTTAGTCACCCCCACTGGAAGTGAGAGGGATAATCCAAGGATCTTCAAAGGCCTAAACCAGTTAGGCCCATTATAGAGGCTGTCAATGTGGGCTCACAAAGAGCCCACTTCAGAATGGCCACTTTAACAGAAACTTGTGGTCACCTACAAAAAGGAAAGCCCTGAAATACAAAATGACAGAGCAGTATTTTTATTAAAAAGTACATTGGGCTTCCAATGCCAGATTAAATTAAAGAATAGCTGCCACCCACCTACTACTTAAAACCCAGTGTAGGGTGATAAAATCACGCTACGGCAAAAATGGGGAGCCTGAGGGGCATCCCTATTCCTGTGTACTTTAGGGGCGGCCCAATACAATATACCTTTGTATAAGGTAAAAAAGGTACTTAATGGTAGGGGATTACAAAGGTCCCACTGGCTTCCGGAAAGGGATCAAGGAGCCAAAAAAGACAGGGAAAAAAGCATACAGTTGAGGGGCCCCAAAAAGAGACCCTAGAATCTCCAAAATTGGAATTTTAGCTTAAAAGCTGGCATGGCTGATTCTCTCCTAAGGGATAACCCATAGCAGTAACCGGTCACCGGAGGGCTGGGTTTGCTTATTCCGGAAGGCTGACACCTAGGTCAAAGGTGCTGCCCCACATTTCTCTTTAATCTCATGAACCTAGAACAGCTATAGCACCTGGAGCGATCCAAGGGAATGGTTCTTAATGTTCACAGTGAATTGTACTCCTAATTAAGTGTAGCCGACCTGTACATTTGTAAAACATACATGACAGTGTTGCAGTTGATGAATTTAAACATTATACTTTGTACATTTGTGATGGTAAATATTTGGCAGCCATTTATTGTGAAAGGACAGAATTTTGAAGTTGTGAAAAATTGTGTTAAAACAATATTGGTTAGAGCTGGTTACGATGTCGAGGTTTAGTCTTATAGAGGAGATGGTGTTAAAAACTGGAATACACCATGTTCCTGATGGTACAAGCTAGTTTAAAAGAGGAGGGCGAGTCAGAAATGATGGGCGTTAGGTCTTACTCAATGTGTAAGGTATGCCAATGTTAGTTAAATTATTTGAATATTTCATGGTTTAATATCAAAAGGAATCTGAACAATGTGGGCCCCTTTGTACAGTATCATAGGGTGTGATCATAGTGCGTTGTTTTGGGAAGTCTGACCTGGTTATTTGTCGGAAAAGTGTTACTGCAGAGAGATTTCCCTCGATTTATCGCCTCTTTTATAAGTGAAATCCAAAGTAGCAGATGTTTGGCTTCACTGAGGCTGTTACATGTTTCGCAAAAGGGTGGCTGTTATGGAATGTCTCTGCTTGTGATTTTTTCTTATTGCAGTAGACTATGAAGATATGATATGGCATTTGTAACGTGCCTGTACACAATTGGTTCAAGGCGCGACAAGGAAAGAGAGGGAGAACAAATGGAGGACAGACAACGATCCTACTAGGCCAGGTGTCATTCAGATCGTGCAAGTGCGTGGGAGGGGGCATGGATAGTGCAGTACATGGTAAGATGATAACAAGTAAAGTAACGGCCATCCTGTGGCAAGTGCATGGGTAAGTGCGGACATCAGGTGTCAAGGGCTGTTGGGGGACTGTGGGGGATACAGAAACAGTCCCCAAGCGTGGGGGTAGCCTGGTGGGCAGTGCAGGTGTGTGACGCTGGCAGGGGGAGGACCTGGGCCCGAGATCGGAGGTGTCCAGGTAGCCAGTACAGTTCGGTTACAGCCAGGAGGTCAGAGGAGAGGAGGAGAAAAAGCAGAAGCAAAGAGAAAGGTTTTGAGGTGCTTCTGGAACCGGAGATGGTTCTCAAGTTTAAGGGAGGCAGGGAGGTTGTTCCAGAGGGAGGCACCAGCCGAAGAAAGAGATCTACCACCAACCCGTTGCTTGGAGAAGCGACTGACCCTGAGGGAGTTGGAGGCGGATGAGCGAAGAGCTCGAGAAGGAAAATATTTAGGAAGAGAGAGTTGAAGGTATTGAGGCCCCAGAAGGCTTTGTGAACGATGCAGAGGGTTTTGAACGTAATCCTCGCAGCCTCTGGGAGCCAGTGCAGTGATTTTAGTCCTGGAGAGATACGATCCGTGGGCTTGAGGCCAAGGACAAGTCTCGCAATCCTGTTCTGAATAAGTTGCAAAGGGTGGAGAGTGGAAGCAGGCAGATTTAGAAAGAGGCTGTTGCAATAGTCCATCCTAGAGAGAACCAGAGCTCTGGAGACAGTGAGCTTCTGAGGCAAGGAGAGGAAAAGAAGAATACCTCCAAGGAGGTGTATTTGATAGTGTGACTTCTTAGAGACGTCAGAGATGTGAGGAGAGAAGGAGAGTGTGGAGTCGAAGACGACACCGAGGTTTTTTGTCTTGCAGGTGGGAGCAGGAAGAGGGCCAAGAGAGGCCGGCCAGAGAGCTACAGGGAAGGAGGGAGCGGGTGTGCCGATGAGGAGAATCTCAGTCTTACTGGCATTAAGGCAGAGGTCATTGGCGGCACACCACTCCTGGATAGCAAACAGTCAGAGATGAGGGAAGGAGAGGAGGAGGCAGAGGGTAGCCTGAAAATGAGCTGGGTATCATCCGCATAGCACTGAAAGTTGGGGCAGAGAGCGGCGACGCAGTGGGCAAGGAGTGCCAGGTATTGGTTGAACAGCCAGGGAGAGAGGTTAGACCCCTGGGGGACACCACAGGTACAGAAAAAGATAGCGGAGAGGAAGGACCCAAGTTGGACCTGGGAGGGTCGGTCAGAGAGAAGTCAGCCACGCCAGAGCCTGACCAGTGATACCCAGGTTATCACAGAGATGGTTGAGCAGAATGCATGGTTGACCGCGTCAAAGGCAGAAGAGAGATCAAGCAAGATGACACAAGGGGTGTTCGAGTCAAGGTTGGAGAGCAGGTCTTCACGGATGTTCAGGAGAGCAGTTTCCATGCTTCTGGCAGCTCTGAAGCCAGACTGATGGTCATGAAGACAACCAACAGATTCAGTGTGGAGGTTAAGCTGGGAGATGGCCAGTTTCTCCAGGAGCTTACGTAGGAACGGGGTGATGGAGATTGGGCGATAGTTGGCTGGGCAGGAGGGGTCGGCAGAGGGTTTTTTAAGAAGAGGGTCCACAAGGAAGTGTCTCAGGGGGGACGGGAAGACTCCAGTGGCGAAGGAGTGATTGCAGAAATTAGCCAGGGAGTCGATGTGGTCCTTGATAGTTTTGGAGGAACAGGGGTGAACCTGTTTCGATGAGACTTTCATAGATCGGACTTGTCTGGAAACCTCGTCAGCAGAGAACGGGAAAGGCAGAGAAGGAGGGAGGAGAGGTGGCTGCAGAAGGGCCAAAAGAAGAGCAAGGGAGTAGGGGGAGGGAGGGGATAAGAGGAGATTGAGGACAGGATGTCCTGAGTTTTAGAGATGAAGTGAGAAGCCAGTGCCATGCAGAGGGCCTGGGAAGGGACAGGAGAGGTAGAGACTGCGGCAGGATTGGCCAGTTCCTTGCAGATTTTAAAGAGTGCAGCCAAGTTGTTAAATGCTGCAGAGACACTGGCATGGATATGAGCTCTCTTCTTGGTTGGGACAGAGAGCAGGTATTGCTTTTGGAGCAGGCGGCAGGCCAGTTTGTCAGAAGATGTACATGAAGCACGCCATTTCCTTTCGACCACCCTGCACTTACGTTTTAGTGTGACGAGGTCTGAGTCGTAACCAGGAGTTGCACTTGGCTTTGGGCTTCAGGTGGATTCTCATGACATGGGCAAGGATATCAAGAGTATCAGATATGGCAGAGTGGTGCGTGGAGAGGGCTGTGTCGGGGTGAGAGTCAGCCAAAGGTGGAGGGGGGAATGAGAAGGTGGCGGCTAAAGCCTCAGCTGAAACACGCTTCATGGGTCGGATGACCGAGAAGGTGGGTGGCAGTGATGGAAATGGCTTGGCCTGAGGGGTAAGGAAGGTGAGGTGGGGGGAGAGGAGAAAGTGATCAGTCCAGGAGAGAGGAGTGGAGGGAGGGACAGAGAGGGGAAGGTCTGAGGAGATCAGAACATCCAGAGTGTGCCCTACAGAGTGAGTCAGGCCAGAGGGGAGAATAGTGAGTGAGAGAGAGTTGCAGAGGTCGCGAAAGAGTCCATAGGGAGGACAGGAGACATCCAGGTGGATGTTGAAGTCTCCAAGAAGGAGGAGTAGAGTGGTTGAAGCCAGGAGTGAGGAGGAGAGGTCCGCCCACTCAGAGAGGAAGGAGGCGATCTGACCGGGTGGCCGATAGATAGTAGCCACAGTAAGGGAATGGCTAGGGAAAAGAGAGGGAGCCTGCAGGTGAGGCATTCAAAAGAGGAATAGGCCTGCCTAGGAGTGACATAGGCAGGAATCCACTAGGGAAGATCAGGGCAACACCTCCACCAGGGCGGTTGGTGCTGGGCGCAGAGCGGATCTTGTAGCCATCAGGTAGGAGCGTATCAAAGCTAGTGACAGAGCTGGCCGTGAACCATGTCTCGGTGAGTCCGAGGACATCGAGGTCAAGTTCTTCCAGAAGGCGGCAGATATCAGAGGAGCGTTTGACATCAGAGCAAGAGTTTAGAGTGGAAATATGGAGAAGTCCATTTAGTTCTGTAGGACAACTGACATGTAGATGCATCAACATATGTAGCATTTTCTGCAATATGGAAATTAAATGTTGATTGTATAGTGCATTTACTTTGTGCAAAATCATTAATGCGGTGATGCAAGCCTACTCTTATTAAATACGTTTGTTTAGTTTAACAGCATAATCGAACAGAAAGTGCTGTGGAAAATAAGGAAGGCCATATCAAGCTAACATACATCTTAAGAGCTTTTTTTATTATTCTAGCCTTTCAATCCTCCTTTTTGACTATTTTACAGTAAATGTTGTATTATGGGTGACGCATATGATTTTGAAGATCTAGGTTTGTCACTTTTTCCATGTAAAACACACTGAGATAGCCTCATTTCAGGGCCAACACATACGTCATTGCAACTCTTAATGAATACTGTTCGTTAATGAATGAATCAAGGCTTTATTGTTAATATGACAGAAATCAGGAGGGCTTACAACTTGAATCTGATAGTCTGTGATAGTCGGAGCCGGCCACTTCAGCTGAACGATTATTTTCTGTGGACCTTGTAAGTTATGGTTACTTGCTCTGTGGGCCACTTGGCCCAGCTTTTCCCACTTTAAAGCGCATATTTCACTCTTGTATGCATGCATACATGTATGTACGTACATATGTAGGCGATTTCTATGCATGAACCTAGCCAGAAAACAGAACAATAAAGTCAGTGAAACATGAGAGGTGAGCGGTTAGGGATTGCCTTGTCGGTCCAGGATCCTCATTTGTCAGCAAAGCGTTCCTAGAAGAGAAGGGCATTGGAGTCTTTCATTAATGACCGGATGAAGGGACCTAGCCTGATGTGAGCTGGAAGGTTGTTCCAGAGCATGGGACTGTATCCGTAGAAAGTTTGTTTTCTGCTCTTTTCCTTGCACTTATTAGCTTCCAGTCTAGCGATACCTTGGCTCAAGGTGTTGCTTTGACCTCCTGAGATGGTGATCCTTTCAGTTAGTTATGATGGTGTCTTGAACATTAGACCTCTGTCTTAAGTGATTCGAGTTTGTAGGGGTAACCGGTGTAGTTTCTTGAGAATGAGACAAATTTGGTTGTACTTCTTCAGTCCAGCCAAGAGGCATGCTGGACAGCTTTCAGAGGAATCATAGTAGTGGTTGGGACATCTTCCAGGAGTGTGTTGCCCCCATATAGGTGGAAAGCACCATGGTCTGGACAGTGGACCTAAAGTCTGAGGCAGGGATGACTGATTTGCTTTGTCGCAGGAGTGAGAGATGGTACCATGCTGTTTGTGTCTTCTTGGCAATGTGTGCTTTGAAGGAGAGGTCAAAATGGCTACATCGAGGGACTTTGCACGGAGGGTCAATTGAGGCAGAAGTCATTAAGATCCTTCGATGTCAGTCAGTTTGCAATTTACGGGTGTCACAAACGCACCCAAGGAGGATGAATTCTGCTTTGGTGGATTTGAGTTTCAGGTATGCACATGACATCCAGGTTTAAATTGTGGCATGGTAGTGTTCAATCGGTGAATGTAATTGAGGCAATTGACCTTCAGGTACAGTGTGTTTATGAGCATACTGGTGTATTTTGATGTTTAATTTGACCCAGAGTGGCCTCAATGGCGCCATATAGAGATTGAAGAGAATAGGAGAGAATGGAGACTTGTGATGAATCTGACGATTTCACTCCTTGAGATGACCTCCCCCTATGTGGCCAGGAGACGACAGCCTCTACCTCATTCTGACCTTGACGGCAGCTAAATGAGGGAGGACCATCTGTGGGAGTTGACTCTCGGTGGACAAGATATCATTGTTGGAGAAAACTACATGCTTCCAGGGATATTTCCTCTGACCCCATGCCTTAATGGCATATTGTTACACATTCCCCGCCAACTAAATGATCTATTTGATTAATCCGCAAACTCCCATTAGGGAGCAAATCTTGACAATTAGGACAAGGAAGAGGCAGAGAGTATTGAGTATCACTTCCAAGGAAGCTCAATATAAACGCCCTTCAAGTCATTTAGAAAGCAACTCCATAAGCACTGATGTGAGGAATAAATAAAGGAGTAATGAGGATCATGAAAACCAGATGACCAACGCAGTGGTCTAGTTGTTGGCAAATGAGTAAGCACGCCGGGAATTTCAAATACGGCCCAGCTGCAGCTGATGGTAAGGAGAGCAGAGCTGCGACGCAGGACTGCCTTGCAACCCCTTGGACTGCTGAGCACTACGCTGAAGGCAAGCAGGCCATGGCAGACGAACTGGCGGTGAATCTGAGAAGTGAACGGAGAAACCAGGGTGTGGGTGGACTGCTGATGAAAGAGAGAGTGAGCAGCATGAACCACGCACCGTGAAAGCCGACACAGCAAGAGCGCAGCGATTGACTGGGCACACGCAAAGCTAGTACGTCAAAGCTGGGGAGAGCGGAGAAACGCAGGAGATGACCATAACCCATGGGAATGAAAAAGGGTTACCGGCGAGTATATCGCGCTTTGCAGAAGCAACAGAAACAACCAGTGAACCTAAAACGAACAAGTAGGTTACCGGGTGCCCAAATAAAGTAAATCACTTCTTGAGACCGCAGCACAAGGGAAACAGCGCTATTACTAATGATGTGAGAATATTAGCAAAGCAAGTTATCCGTGGGTTATTGAACCTCAACCTGAAAGAAGGAATAACTTGTATGGTAAAGTCCTGGCTAACAGGTATACCGGGTGAATTTAAGTTTACAAAGTGTGATTGTGCAACACAGTCATGGCAGGAAAGTATATTGATTGAAGTGAAGTATTTGTGTAACAAAGTCCTTGCGGGCAAGTATACTAGGTGAAGATTGATGTTTATATGATAAAGTCCTGGTAGGAAAGTGTGCCAGACAAAGTGAAAGTTAGGCCTTTAAATAAGACCCGAGTATCCCAGGTGTAGACCAAATACCTATTGCAAGGAACTTTAAGGAAGGCCATATCCTTGAATTAATGAACTATTATGAAATTGTGCAGAGAGAAAGTGAGTGCTTAAGAAGTGACATATCCTTGGGATTTGCAACGTGTAAAAAAGGAAGAGAAAGCTTGGGGAAGGTAGCTAAAGCCCCAAGAGAAGTAAATACACCAAGAGAGGAGAGGTAATCCTCTTGGAACCTGAATATTCTTTTGTGTTGGTGAAACATGTTGTAAGGAGTCTGGAGAAGTAAGTTGATCCCTGGAACTGTGAACATTGTTAATTTGAAACCTTTTTGTTGGTTTGAAACTTTTGTGTTGAACTTAACATTTGAACATTTTGAAAATTGAAGACCTTTACACATTAGAGTTAATTTACAGTGTGAGGGCCAGAATAGGATTACGGACACATGACAAACCTTTTGTTTTGACATCTTGACACTGGACAGATTCATTACTTTGGTTGAGTTGGGGAAATTCCTCCTAGATTAAGTTTGTAACCACAAACATGTCTCCTCTGTGCCCACGTCTCATTCCTGGCTCCTCAGACTCCACAGGTCACTGGATATGGTTGGGATCTGCAGGTGCCCATCTGGAAAAGCGATTACCTGCTTGTGGGATAGAAGTCAAACCATCCAATGACTGGCATCATATCCCATGTGGGAGGACAGGGTATTTTGAGTAGTGCTATGTGGACCACTGTGTCGAGTGCGGCAGAGACCAACATGCAGGGGTCGCACCCTGTCCCTGATGAGTGCCTTGTTGATTACCTTCATAGTGGTGCTCCTATTGCCGCATCTTGGTCTGAAGGGAGCCTGGTATTCTTGAGGTAGGTCATGTAGGATTATCTTTTTGTGTAGGTGAAGCATGACAGTCTCTTCGATCTTGCCAATGAAGGATAGATGGGAGATGAGGAAGTACTTTGCTAGGTCCTTGGTGTTGAATGTGTGGCCCTTTTGTAGGGGTAGTATCTGGCCAATTTTTGAAGTGTCTGAGGTATTGATAGTTTGGATAGTAGGGACAGCCTTTCCTGTGATATCCTTCAGGATGGAGGCTGGGATGATGTCATCATCCCTGTAGGAGATGGCTTTGAGTGAAACAAGAATGTTTGCAAGTTCTTACAGTTTTAGGCTATTGAGGTCGGGCGATCTTGGCACATGACTTGGTGGTATGGTAGGGGTGTCTGTGGTGGGTGGGACGTTGTCAATGTGATGATAATTCTTGTTTATTGTGTTTCTTCAGAACATGTTGATTCCATTGCATGTCCCCTTTAGATTTGGGTACTGCTGGTGTAGGTACTGATGTGGTCTTTGACGACTTTGGAGAGGGCACTACCCTTGTTGGAGGCTTATGCTATAGATGCTGTGTAGTAAATTGCTTTGGCTGTGGTGACTTAAGGTCCTGCGGGCTGAGCAGAGGCTGTTAAGGTTTGCAAGGTTTTACTGTAGTTTGGTTTTTCTCCAGATCCTTTCTTATTGTTTGATCATTATATTTTTTCTTCCTTTTAAGACACCTTCAGTATGGACCCTAATTTGAGAAGTTTGGCAATTAATCGTGTGAGCCAGCAGGACCTGGAGCAGGTGAGTGATTAAATAGAATGTCAAACTTAAATTAAACAGCAATGTATTTGAAAGATGAACATGTGTATTAAATTGCAATACATTTTGCAGCAATTACCAAATTGGTCTGTTGAGGCTACCCCTCTCTCTCACCACCAGTCTACCCCAAAGCTCCTACAGTGTTTCTCCTCTGTGAAGACAGCACTTAATTCTTAGTCCTTTACTTTAAGGTCTTAAATCCACAAAATGTGACAGTTACCACATTCTAGATTGGGACGTTAAACTAAATGTTGATAACTAAGCCACCAAAGTCAAATACCACTTGAGCACCTCCCTATAAAAGATGGAGTGGTTCTTGGTTCTCACAAGATCGGGTTGTGAAAACTCTAGTTTAAGAAGACCTGCCTTTCTGCAGAACTGAAGGTGCTTTCATCCTCCCTTTGTTGTCCAATGTTTTAGAGGAAGTAGCAGTCCTACATCTTTAGAACATGGTTCACCTGTATTTTTGTCCAGTTTCGATCTACATTGCTGTGCGAGCCGCCATTCCAATATGGCGGCCGAATTCCGAGCACTGGAGGGTTGGTGCTGATCTCTAATTGGCTGGTCTCGCACACTTAACAGCCAATGTGCTTGCCGGCAGGCTTGGCCGGCCCTCCTGCAAAAGCCCGATCCTAAGGCTTTGTCTACTCCCTGTCCACTACCAGGACACAAAAGGGCGAGGCACCACACTTCTAGGATGTAAACATGACCTTGCCTGCCTGATTGACTTATGTATCTGTGTGATGCAGCTGCCCTGCAACATGGGGTAGGCTCCATGCTAATGCCTGCCTAATTGACCTTTGTATCAGCGTGATGCTGCCGCCCTGCAACATGGGGTAGGTTCCATGCTTATGTCTGCCTAAATGACCTTTGTATCTGCATGATGTTGAACCCCATGTGTCAGGAAAGAGTCAGGAAACATACTTTGGAGGGCATCTAAAAGGATGGCCAGGTGGCCTTCAGGGAGAAATTGGCCCGACTGAGGGCTGCTGTCAAACTAAATTCAGTATGGCTGACAGTCACCTTCTAACATTGGCAAGCGATGCAAAAGGTGGTGTGATAAGTAACACAGGGCACCTGAGCAAATGGTATCTCACCTGGATTTTATCTAATCATCCGACATGCTCGCACCATTCACACAGCTGGCACCAATCACACATTTACTCATCCCTTCTCCCTCTCTTTTAGGGTACATAAGGGAAGCAGAGCAGCAGTTGGGGTGGATGTTAGAAGTCAGATTGTGTGGATATATGGGCAGCGATAGAGGTGCAGTGGAGAAGGAGAGATGAGATCTGGAGGGAATGAGAAGAATAAGAGATGTGGAGAGAAGAGGAGGAGGAGGAGGAGAATTTGAGGAGCCAGGAATCCAAAGACAGAGCACTCATGGTGTTTGCCATAAATGTTTGGGCACTGGACTGGCTTACCTCCTTCCTGACTGACCGTTCCTCCAAAATCGTTCTGGGCCCTTTCTCCTCCCCTACTTCCTCCTCCACCTGTGGCGTCCCTCAGGGCTCCATTCTTTCACCCTGGCTCTTTAACATACACCTTTCTCTGCTGGCGTACCTCATTGCCTCATTCTCCCCCCAACTTCCAGTGCTACGCTGACACACAACTCTTCAAATGTCCTACTGATGCCCTTGGACCTTCTTTCATCCCTGACTGCCTCTCTGCCATCCAGGCCTGGTGCACTGCTAACGTCCTCTGCCTGAATGCCAGCGAAACAGAGATTCTCCTTATCGGGTACCCTGCACCCTACTTCTTCCCCTCACTCTAGCCTTCCTTCATGGGCTCTCTCCCTGCCCCCTCCTCTGAAGCCAGGAATCTGAGTCATCTTCGACTCCTCCCTTTCCTTCATCCCTCATATTCAGGACATAGTCAAGAAGTCCCACTTCCACAGTCAAGAAGTCCCACTTCCACCTTTTCCTTCTCAAAGGAAACTCTACCCTTCCTCACCTTCCCCCAAAGACTCAATTTTACCCGTGCTCTGGTTCTCTCCAGGCTAGACTATTGCAACATGCTCCTCCTACTTAATCTTCTTTCATCCACCCTGCGACCCCTCCAGCTAACCCAGAATAGGGCAGTGAGACTTATCCTTGCCCTCAACCCGAGGGACAGCATGTCTCTGAATCCCTACAAAGCCTTCACTGGCTCCTGGTCTCAGCACAGATTACATTCAAATCCCTCTATCATCCACAAAGCTATCCGGAGCTGGGGACCACTCGATCTTCAATGCTTCTTGACCAAATACTCTCCTCCTAGACTCCTGCGTTCCTCTGGCACCAACTCCCTGCGTGTGAAGCGGTTTACTACACAGAGAGCTGGTGGTCGATTCCTTTACTCAGCGGCTCCCTTCTGTGGAATAACATCCCTCCCCGTGTGCGTCTTGAGCAGGACCTCCTCAAGTTCCGAAAAAGTCTCAAGACCTCTTTCTTCTCCTCCTCTATTCCCTGCTAATCATACAGTAGTGTGACTGATGTGCAGGGCCCTTATGTATCCTTGGAGCCCTAACACCCCACATCTCTCATCCCAGCTTCTGCCTATTTACTGCACTTGCTTAGGCTCACCCTCTGCACGGAAGGTTGTACTTATGCTTTCCCTTCTTAGCACTTAACCCAGAGCACTTCTCGATGAGCACCACAGCACCTATCCCTTACCCCCCTCCCCTCTGCACTTGCACGTTCTGAACACTCGCAAGGCATAGTTGGTTAGTCGCCCCTCCATTTTATTCTAAAGATGTTGTTGTACAATTCATTCAGTTACTTATCTTTGTTGTAATTCATTGTCTACCTTCCTCTGTCCCCACCCGGTTGCCCTATGGGCGCTCTGAAACAGTTTTGCTAATTGTATATGCACCTAACAAGTGACCAATAAAATACATTTGGAAGAATAACAAGAAATACTGTATTTGCGTTAGTTTCTTTAATACTATGCATAAACTGTCCTTGGCATAACCTTGGTATAGGTTTTTCCATTTATATTGGCAAGAGTTTGGGAGAAATACTAAGGAACTTATATTATGGTTCAGGTGCCACCATAACATCTGACAAAAGTCAAACAGCAATAATCTGAAGCATTGCCTTTGCAAGCAGAGTAACTCAATTGTTTCACCTACAACCAAATGCTTTGAGGAGAGCTTAGGCAGTGGAAGCATTCACTTGAAATCTCAATGACTGTCATCTAGCAACTAAAGTACTTGTTTTGGCACTTAAGGGATACCTTTGGTATCCATGAATTTGTACCGCTCACAGAACTACTCAAAAGTCAAAATCACATGGTGAAGTTTGCAAGTCAATTTAGGAGAACAGATGGTTTCTCTCTTCCATTTTTCAACATACCAATTAGTCCTTAGGCTGTGAAATGCAAAGTGTGTGGGTACCCCGGGCCTTTAACATGGGCATAGTTAAATATTTGGGCCACAAAACGTTTTTCTTTTTTTTTTCAGTGCCATGTTTTGGCCATGTGCGTCTGTTTCCTAGAATGAATGATGAAGCGGCTGCAGAATACAGTGTTTCTCCCGCATGGGGTTTGGCATGGATTCACATGCTCATGAATATTCCCCGTCGTTAGGCTGGGACTCCATGGTAAAAGAAAAACACTTTCAAACTGTCTTTCTCCTTTAAACCAGTAACTGAGCTCTGGGGCATACCGCCCACAGCCAATGACTGCCCTCTCCCCAAGCCCCTCCTCTGGCAGCCATCTACAGATTTTTACAGCACGTTCAATTGTTGGGAGTCGTCGTGTTTTGTTCTGTGAGCTTTTCTACCTGTTTGCGCTTTTTTCAATAACGTTTTATTTTTGGTTGTGGGCCCATGTGCTCTTTCGCTCCTTTGACTGGCAAGCAGGCGTCCGTTTGTCAACGCCTTAAACGCCCTTCAAGGGCAAGAATCGTTGAAGTTTCATTGAAGATTCCAGAAGGCCTTTTGTGCCAACACCGCACGCCGGCCCATGTCAGAGGAGAAGGAGGGAGGTTCCCTCTTCAAGCTCTGCTCCAGCTGCGGATTGAGAAAGACAAACTCATCGAGTGCCTCTACTGTCTCCATCCGGGCCACAGGGAAGCGGATTGTGAAATCGGCCTTGGTTTTCTAAGCGAACCGTCGAGGATTGTCGCCATAGCATTTCGGTGCTGGACTGCCCATGTGGGCGGGACAAAGACTGATATGCAAATGGTTATTTCCCATCTGTGAAAGGTACATTGAGCAAAACGCGTGTGCTGCAAACTCTCATCTCAGAACAGGTTATCATCCCATGTTCTTTCTGGAGAGGAGCGCCTGCTACCTTTTTTTGAAATATTTGCAGGGAACTTAGGGTTGGTCACTCTGAGTTACCTGGGGGCAACCATACGTGGACTCCCTACTCACTGTGCTCATACAGGCACAGCTTCACCTCACTGATGAGGCCCAACAAGGCTGAAACATGTGTATGGGGTTGCTGTTGGTACTCTTATTCAGAGAGGAATTGCCATAGCATTTTGGTGCTGGACTGCCTATGTGGGCAGGACAAAGATTGATATGCAAATGGATATTTCCCATCTGTGAAAGGTACAGTGAGCAAAAAGCGTGTGCTGCAAACTCTCATCTCAGAAAAGGTTATCATGCCATGTTCTTTCTGGAGAGGAGCGCCTGCTTTTTTTGAAAGATCTTCACAGTAGGTTGGCAGCGTGGCTCAACGCCAAGGCCTCCACCCTGTGCGGCAAGCAGGGGCATGCCTCACCCAGGACTGCCCGATCCAAGGAGCAGGTTACTAAGTCCTTTGAGGGCGCTCCATCCATGGGGGCCCAAGAAAAGGCCAAGCAACGCAAGTCAATTTCAGCTGGGGTCACTGCGCAGTCGGGTCCCGAGATGGGCAGGACGTTCTCCTCTTCACCGCCCAACTCCATCTCCAGTCATCGCTCCAGCTTTTCCTCAGAGGAAGTCGGCTAACCCAGCGAAGCTGCGAGTGAAGCCGGAGAAGAACAAGGTGCAGGGAAAGGTGTCCAGCCTACCCCTGAAGGGCCCAGGCGGCCCAGGCAAAGTCATCCTCGACGATCGAGCTGGTGGCGGCCGGCCTCTCAAAGGCAAAAGGGGCTTACCCAGACCAGGAGGCCCCCTGGTGGTGCCTAGGGTATCCCTCCCCCCGCGTTGGGAGGCCTCAGCAAAGCTGGTAGAGAAGATGTCGGGGAAGAGGATGCCATCAATAAGCAGAGATCAAACCCTCAGGATGCAAAAAAAAAGGGGGGGCCTCAGCTGTGCTCCACGGCATGGATATTTCCTTCTCAGATGAGGAGGACCTGGTGTCCGTTCACACGGTCTTGGCAGACGTGGGCAACAAGGATGCCTGTAACACTGAGGGGGACGACAGCGGAAATGCCAATGACGACGAGGGTGCTGGGCCCAGCAAACCTACTCCCCTAACACCTCTAAGGGATGCATCGCTGAACATCCTCTCGACCCTCAACACCCTGGTGTCGGAGATCCAGAAGAGAATCCAACAGCACCTCCGACTCCTGCCCCAGCGACACTGGCCCAGCCCCCGGCAAAGAAGAGGCGACGGCATCCTGCACCGCTGCATCAACTTCCACACATGCCCTCCCCCCTAGGGATATGGGGATGGACATGTCGACTACGGACACAGACAACGACAGCAGCGTTTCTCCGCCACCAAGGGCTTTTCCCAGGATGAAGTGGGGTTGTTCTATGCCATGGTAGCCAGAGCGTCTGAGATCTTCCAGCTGACGCCAGAAGTTCCTTTACCAACCTTGTGAAGCCAAAAGAAAGACCATTTTATCAGTGCCTCTCCTGGACAACGTTTAGGACGAGGACCTGGCATTGATGAGAAACCTGGCCTCGGCCCCAGCGAAGAGGAATAGGCTGGAGAAAAAGTACTGGGTGCTGGAGTCTGCACCCAAGTTCCTACATTCGCAGCCTTCTCCGGACTCGGTGGTCTCGGCGGCAGCAAGAAAGAAGTCATCTAATCCCTTGTCTTCCTCCTCCGTCCCTCCAGACAGCGAGGGGAAGAAATTAGATGCCATAGTTAATTGGGTAGGAAAGTGATCTACTTGGCGCCGACGACAGTCAAGGCGGCTAACGCGCTTGCAATCCTGGCCACATACGACAGGGAGCTTTGGTATAAGATGGCCCCGCTGATGGAGTTTCTGCCTGATGACAAACAGGTCGAGGCGCTGGCGTTCCTCCAGGAGGGCGAGGTGACCATGCCATCACTGTGGCAGTGGATATCGTGGACACGAGGTTCCACCAGATGGGGAACAGTGTCTGCCTCAGTCGTCGTGGCTGATTGAAAGCCACCAACTTCCATCAGGAGGTCCAGATGAGGGTGCTGGACATGCCTTTTGACGGGGACAACTTCTTTGAGAAGGCCGTCGATGAATCGTTGCAGGCCATTAAGACCGACACGGAGATGGCTTGTGCCCTGGGCACGCTTCAGCAACATGGTCCTTCCTTTCGTACCTCAGGAAGAAAATCCGGCAGGTCTTCGAAGGGTTTCGGCAGGGGGTCCTCTTTTTACGGCCAGCCCTCCCGATCCACGACCCAGGAGGCCTACAGGGGCCGCTCCAAGGCATTCGGAGGAGGTGGCCGACGTCGTCGCTCCCAAGACCGGGGGTTGGAGGCCCATTCTAGACCTGCGGCGCCTCAATAAATGCCTCAAGTCCCAGAAATTCAGGATGGTCACACTGCAGCACGTGCTCAGCCAACTGGAGGAAGGAGACTTCCTGACATCGCTGAATCTGGAGGACGCTAATTTCCATGTCCCCATTCGCGAAAAACATTGAAAGTTCCTGCGCTTCATAGTGCAGGGAAAGCACCATCAGTTCAAGGCCCTTCCCTTCAGACTGAAGTCAGTGCCCAGGGTGTTTATGAAGTGCTTGGCACCAGTGGCGGCCCACCTGCGTCTACAGGGGATACACATGTACCTCTCCGCTCATCCGGGCCAGGTTAAGGGAACTGCCTGTCGAAAACAATGAGAGGTCCGTCCGGCTGCTGACAGATCTGGGGTTCTCCGTCAACTATCCAAAGTCCTGCTTGTTACAATTGCAGAACGTGCTGTTCCTGGTGGCCAGACTCAACAGTGTCCTGCCTGGGAGCTCCCTCGGACGAGTGGATGGCGGCCCTGTTAATCGAGGTGCAATGGCTTTTGACACTGAAGACTGCCACGGTGCGGACCATGAATTCTCTACTTGGCATGATGATGTTGTGCATTTAACTGATCTGGCTCTGCAGGTTGCTCATCCGACCCCTTCAGGAATTCCTGGATGCTCGGTGGATCCAGGTATCCGTAAGCTTTGCAGACAAGATTACTCTCGCCGAGGAGTTCTGTTGTGCAAAAAGGTGGTGGGGCGTGTGCCCCAGCATATCCAGGGGCCCGGATTTCCAGAGCCCCCCCTACCAGGAGACGGTCACCACGGACGCTTCCCTGGAGGGCTGGGGAGCCCACACCGGACATCTCCACGCCAGAGGCCTGTGGCTGCCAGAGGAGAGAGATCTCCACATCAATGTCCTGGAGCTGCAGGCAGTGTTCTGGGCCCTCAGGTCGTTCCTCCCATCCCTCAAGGGCAAGGTGGTTAGGCTCTTCACGGACAATACCACCACAGTGTTCTACATCAGGAAGCGGGGGGGGGAACCAGGTCCCCAGTGCTCTTCAGAGAGGTGCAGGAATTGTGGCACTAGGCCGTTGCCCAGGAAATGTTCCTCATTCCTTTCCACCTGGTGGGGGTAAAGAACACCATCGCAGACTCCCTCTGCAGGGTGCTGCGCTCTTGCCATGAGTAGGAGCTTCGACAGGATCAAGTGAACAGCCTCTTCCTCAAATGGGGCAGACCCCAGATCAATCTGTTTGCGACGGCAACAAATTCCAAATGCCAGAAATTCACCTGCAGGTTCCACCAGTCTAGGAGCATGGGGGGGGACGTGTTTTCCTTCCTGTGGGAAGGCCTGTTCCTGTATGCGTTCCCCCTGTTGTCTCTCCTGCTGAGAGTCATGAATCAACTCACAGTGCCGATCCTGGATGATCCTCGTCACCCCGGCGTGGCCGAGGCAGATTTGGTACCTGGACCTTCTCAGCATGTCGACGTCGCCTCCAGTCAAGCTGCCAGTGGTCGCGCATCTGCTCACCAGAGAAGGAGGCGTAATCCTGCATCATGACCCAGGATCACAGAACCTCAAGGCTTGGCTCCTGCAGCCTTAGAGTTCGGAGGGTATGAGTTGCCGGTGGACTGCAAGGAGGTCCTTGCCAGGGCCAGGGTGTTGTCGACTCTTAATTGCTACGGGCACAAGTGGAAGCATTTCGCTACATGGTGCCGGTCTCAGAAGATCAACCCTCCGAGGGTCACGGCCCTGCAAATTCTTTTCCGTACTTGTCCTTGGCCAAGGCGGGGCTGGCGCACGCCTCTATCAAGGTGCATCTGGCAGCTATCTCCCGCTACACCAGGTCTCCAGGCCGGTCTTCTCTTTAGTCCCACTGCCTCGTCAAAGAGTTCCTCAAAGGATTGTTTTGTTTGTTCCTGCGGGTGAGGGCGCCTGTCCCAGCATGGGAACTCAACGTGGTACTTACGAGGCTCATGGGGGGGTGGGGGCTTCAAGCCTATGCATTAGGCCGCTCTCAAGTTCCTCTTGTGAAAAGGACTTTCCACATAACCATTAACTTTGCCAGGAGGGTAGGTGAGATCGAGGCCCTATCCTACAAACAGCCTTGTCTGACTTTTCATGACACGGTGGTGGTGCTGCGGACACACCCCCTCCTTCATGCCAAGGGTGTTGACTGTGTTCTTTCCGAAAGCTTCGTCGCCGACTGAGAGGGCTTTGCACTCGCTGGTGTGGCTCGTGCTCTGATGTTCTATGAGGCAGGAACGAGGAGTTCCAGATGACGGCTCAACTATTCGTGAACTTTAGTCCTGTGAACCATGGGAAGACCTTGTCCAAGGCTTCCATCTCCAGGTGGCTCTCTGGCTGTATCGCACACGGTCATCGGTTGGCAAACAGACCGCTGCCCGCCCGTCAGAGAGCCCATTCCACAAGAACGATCCCAGCGACAGTGGCGTTCCTGTCTGGTGTGCCTCTGCTGGACATCTGCAGGACTGCTATGTGGAGGTCCACGCACACCTTCACAAGATTCTACTGAGTTAACAGGAATTCCAGGGAGGCGTCCAGAGTCGGCCAAGCAGTACTACGCAACGTGTTCGCTTGAAGGTGAGCCTGTTCCAAAGTTAAGAGTAATTGCTTCTGTTGAGCCTTGCCACCTCCCGTGGTTGTGTAATGTTGTACTGCTATGTATTCTTTATTCATGAGCATGTGAATCGATTGCCAGACACAATGCTGGAGAAGGAACAAGTTACTTACCTGTAACTATTGTTCTCCAGCATGGGTCTGGCATGGGTTCACATGCGAACCCTCCCTCCGTCCCCTCTACGGCTCTTCTTGGTCATTGTGCCACTTTACTGCTTACCATATCTCAAGATGGCTGCCAAAGGAGGGGTTTGGGGAGTGGGCAGTCATTGGCTGGGGGCAGTATGACCCAGAGCTCAGTGATTGGTTTAAAGGAGACAGACAGTTTGTAAGTGAAAGTGAATGTTTTTTTCTTTACAGAGGATTCCTGGCCTGACAGGGAATATTTGTGAACATGTGAATCCATGCCAAACCCATGCTGGAGAACAATAGTTACAGGTAAGTAACTTGTTCCTTATTGGTTATGTCTCAGAAAGTGCAGAACCAACTTCTGATGGTTGGATGATGTGCTATCCCCTCTGAGGCAGCAATAAACTTATTATTGAACTTCACATTATTTCTTACAAATCATTAGATCATATCACTCCATATTATGAGGCTCCTGAAGTCTCAGGTCTACCCCATGGGTTCTGATGTGTGGTATGAAATGTATCTGGGACTGGAGGAAGTGAAGACAATTAAGTGGGGTTCAGTATAGTATACTTATGTTTAAAGTCAAATGTAATATCAAATGGAGAGTATTGCACCCTCAACCATTCATCTCTCATGCCTCATTTGGTGCATTGACCATTTTTGTATTTGTTTTGCTTTGCAGCTTCAGAGTGAAGCAGCTGTGAGCTTTGGGGAATCGCTTCAGAAGAGGTTACTGGATATTGAAGGACTTTACTGCAAGGAACGTTCGCGACATAGTTTTGTCCAGGCTCTAATCAGGCGGATCCGGGGCTTGCTCAGAGTTTCAAGATCCTAGAACAGGCTCCAACATTAACTTGCCTTGCTTAATAAAGAACTGTGAACTCTGCTACAATGACATATTTGTACATTTCCCACTTTTTGCATCACAGAAATGGTTCCTGAATTTTTTTACATCACAAAAGAATTGTGTCCAATCCCTTCCATAACAAATTTAAATAAAGTATTTTTATTCTGGCTTTTGTCATTGGTGAAGAAGGTTGAAAACTAAAAATACAAAAACAATGATGAGAAAAAGGACTCCTCTATAACTGTGGCTTTTCAGCATGGGTATCCAACATTGAGTCATGTACTGTTTGAAAAGACACTGCCTTGGGGACTCCATAAGAGAGATCTGTCTTCGATCTTCCAGCCAACCAGGAAGACTTGTTGCCACCCTCATTTCAGGGTTTGTATGCATTCTCTGGCTTACATCAGTGGAACCATGACTGTGGCATATATCCAGAACCAAGCAGCAGCCACTAGCATCACATATCCTGAGGAAAACATATTATTTTTTTATCCTGATGCATCCTTAACAGTTGAGGGATAAAAAATGGACATTTATAAACTTAATTAATTCAAATAATTTGTCTATACATAATCTGTACATCTCATTTGCAAACTGTTGGGGGTGGGAGTGGGTTTGGGTTGACCTTTTTGGTCATGGTGTTTCTTTAGTTCCCCTGGTTAGCAGGGGCACTGCTAAGCTTCAATCAAACTACATCCTACCGGATCTATTTAAGACAATAGTTATGTTCTTGCTGGCACAATATCGCATGAATTACAAACCTGTCAGAGATCTCATATTGAATCAATAGGCAAGATTAGAACGTTGCGATCATCTGTAATTTCAGACTAGAATATAAGAGAAATTAATATTCTTATAAATACCATCTAACATCAATTGAAGAACTCTTAAACAGACCAGAGGATTGGCTTCATAGGAAAACAACTTTGGTGAGTGTTTGATTCACACACACCATCCCCAGCTTTCCAGTGGGCAATGCAGCAGCGGGTGGGGCCAGGTATGGCTGGAGAATGATGAAAGAAGAGTTTGAAAAATGCAAGCAGTCTGGGACCAATTCTTGGGTTGCAAAATCAGGGAGAGGCCTGATACAAAGTTTGTAGTTTACAACTGCCAGCTGAGATTGAAAAGAGGCAAACATCCAAAGAGGAGTGGTTTAGAAAAGGAATAATGTTTTTTTTGGTAAACTAAATGTCCCATGTCGTCTTCTGTTGAGAACTGAATTTACCATTTTAACAGTGAATTAAGGGGATCTAGTATTTGAGGTAGGACATATTCAGACATCAAACTTGTACTGAAAGCAGTGTCCATAATTCCAAATCCTGAAGGTGTAGAGCATTTGAAAATCATCAACGGCAAAGTGGCAACATCTCAGAGTGATTTATGGCAAGCGCCCGAGATCTAGAGCTGATGGATTCTCAGTCTTTATTGATAGTATTAGTTGTAATATGTAGAAGCAACTCCTTCATGCAGGTGCAGTACAAGAAGCAAAAGACTGCATTGCTAGTATACAGTAGTAAATAAGAACCCGCCAAGCATAATTAAACCAGTATTCGGCAGAGGCCAAAGGCAGATATCCAATTACTTTGGGCAACTAACCAAAATAGATGAATGCAAAGAGCAGCTAACAGAACAGGGTTGAAAAGAAGCTAGCACTCTTGGACAAAGATCACCAAGGAAGGCAAATCACAATGGCATTATACCCAAGACAGACAGGAAAATTGTGTAAACCTAAATGTGTAGAATTTGGTTAAAAAGTAGGGTGACCAGAATAACTAAACAAAACACTGGGACAGGCCACCAACATAGTTCAAACTTCAATTTAGTAGTGACAATGGACAATAACCTCCATCAATGTAAAAGGACTAATGTATCAATAGGAAATGGAAACAAATTTAACATTTACTGAAAAGAAACATCATTGTCAAAGGAACATGCACGTTAAAACTTAAAGGAATAACAATTGAGACGTTCTCGTAAAAGGGTAATACAATCCTATGTAAACAATGCAACCTTTATAATGTAACCATACATTTATCTGGCAGGATTACAATTGTCATTCAAAAAACGGCTTCATCACCTCAATAGAAACAGTTACATTTTTTTTTTTAAATTCAATCAATTCGCACTGATGGAACATGAAGGGACTCCTGTGACCTGCACGTGGCACAGATATCACGTGCAGGTGTTTAACTCAACCCGATGCCGTACCCCTCTATCCAGCCCTTTAAGTTTGAATGGAATGGCCATGTTACAAAAGCTGCACAATTGTTGGTAAGCTGCCAGCAATCCCATCCCACACCAACATTGTCTTCGCCCTTGTCTAGGTACTGTTTAACCAACCTACCACTAATCTCCACCTTTGAATATGATTGTCTTGTTCAGCCAGCCACATCTTCTAGGTTTCCTCGTTATTTACTGTGCTCCTGGTCCTATCAACTCTTTCTGCAATTATTTTTAGACTTCTTTCATGTGTTCTTCCAATGGATTTCCCTCTTACTCTTCTTGGGGAGTTTAATTTCGATCCCCCATCTACTCACAATTCTACTTTGCTTCTCCCTATACTTGATTCTTACCACTTCAATCGTATATATTGCTGCTACTCCTCACTATTCCGGTTCTTCTCTTAACATGATTTTCTTTACCTTTCTCTCTTGTTCTGTCTACTCCCATTTAGTCGTCTTTTTTTTAAACAATTTTTATTGGTTTTTCCAAACAAACAATAAACAGTCAACAATAAACAAACAATCCCAGCAGTACTGTATATTAACATTGTATCATTACGGGCATGTCTTTAGTGTCTACTGCTTGTCTTGATACCACCATCCAACTCAAGCCTACCCCACTTCGCCCTCCTACTCTTTATCCTTTGGATGTATCTCCTCATCTGTGTTTTCAGAGGAATCGTCGCTTGGGCCACCCAGGGTGGGCCCCCACAGTGTGGCTACTAGATCCTTCCAGGCCGTCAGAATTTCAGCTTCTCCCCCGACCCCTCCTCTGATGGCTGCCTCACTCCATACTACTGTTTCAGCTTCTGTCCATTTACGGAGGTCAGTCCACCAGACCTCCATCTTGGGCTTATTTGGGTGCCTTCCACCCCATAGCAATCCTGCGCTTGGCAAGTATATAAGCCAAGTCTTTAAACTTACTAACATGTTTCAATTGGTGAGATCTAGGGAACCCCCATTCCATGCATTACCATATTGAATCTACATTTAGGTTGATCCCTTTTTCTTCCAATCGCTGGGCCACTTCTATCCAGTACTTTCTTATTTCGAGACATGCCCAAAGCATGTGTATCAACCCTGCATTTTCTTCTCCACATTTGGGGCATGTTTGTCTTTCCACGCTCTTAAATCGAGAGATTTTCTGGGGGGTCATATATTCTTTGTGAGTTATATATAGCCGTATTTGTTGCAGTCTCGCATTTCTGGACACTTTTATGATACCCTTGTGCTCTCTCCCATAGCCTATCTGTCATCAGTTCCCCTGCGTTGTCCTCCCAGTCTTGCCTTAATTGGGTCACTTCCTTTCCCACCCTGGACATCAGTAATTCGTAAATTCGGGAAACCTTGTGCCCTCCCTCCACATTATCATAGTGTTTCAATGGTCATGTCTGGCTGTTCGTCTAGCATTATTTCTGAACATTTCTCCTTCACTCTCCGCACCAGTCTGGTATAGGTAATTTATTGCCCTGGATGTAACCCTGTTTCCTCCACCAGCACGTTAAATGCCTTTGTTTCTCCCTCTCGCCATATGTCTCCTATCGTTGCAATCCCCACCGGTTCCCAATGCATACGAATCATCTTCTGTTAGTGTCACTAGCGGCACTTGTGGGGAGCATGGGGTCGGATTCGCCATAGTCTGGCAGGCCTTGTGCCATATTTTCCAACCTAATTCCAGCATCCCCGGGCACCCTTTTATCTCTTGCTTGGGAAGCCAAACCCATTCTTTTAGGAAGTATGGGGCACAGTCCGATCTCAACAATCTGGATTCTGCTGTAGAGTCCTCCACAAACCGCTCAGTCAAGTATCGTAGTTGGCTGGCCAGGTAGTAAATCTCAATGTTAGGCAGCTTGATGCCCCCTTTGTCATATGTGTTCTGTTGTTTCTATAGGACTAGCCTGTTCCTTGTTTTAGCCCGGAGGAAGCCTCTGCATATGCTATGAAGGTTAACGAAGAAGTGCCTAGGTATCACAAATGGAATGTTACCAAAGAAGTGTAATAGCCTAGGTAATACAACCATCTTCAGTAGTGCCCCCCTCCCCATCGTGGCCAGGGGGAGTCTAGTCCAAAACCTCATGCTATTCTCGACGTTTATCAGTGCTTTTCCGGTATTGTGTGTGTTCTGCCTCTGCTGTATGGTAGATGTCTATCCCCAAGTATCTAAAAGTATAAATCTCCCAGGGTATTGGTAGTACTGGTAGTTTTTCACCCGCGGAACCCCTATGTACCTTCCCAGGAGGAATATGCAGGACTTATTAGGATTAACTGTAATGCCAGAGAGCGATGCGGATCGCTCCATCATTTCTAGGATATATTGTAGATTTTTTTCTGGGTACCTCATTTATAGTAACATGTCATTGGCGTACAACGATATTAGATGCGGTCCCCCTTTTGTGTAGATCCCCACTTCCTCATATTGTTCTCTCAGGTATATTGCCAGAGGTTCTAATGCAAGGATCTACAACATTGGGGACCAGGGGCATCCTTGTCTGGTGCCCCTGCTGAGTTGCCATCTCTCGAAGATAATCGCTCCCGTTTTGACTCTGGCTAATGGTGAGCTGTATAGTAGTTTTACCCACTTCAGGTACCCAGGTCCTAACCCATACTCCATTAGAGCTGTCAGCAGCCAAGGCCATTTGACTAAGCCCTTTACTGTGTCTCATGATATAATAGCCAACTCGTCCCCGGCCCCTTCTGTTTGTTCTATAACGTGGTGGAGCCGTCTGAGATTGTTGGATATGTTCCTATGTGGAACATATGCGGTCTGATCAGGGTGTATTAATTTGTTAATGACTCGCTTTATTCTATTTGCCAGCACAGCCGTGAGTATTTTGCTGTCCTGGTTCAGCATAGACAGCGGTCTGTACGACCCACAGTCCGCGCATGGCTTGTTGGGTTTGAGGAGTGGGATGATAATCACTTCTCTAAGGGATTCTGGCAGTATCTCTATTTCGAATGTTTCGTTTAAAATTGTCAGCAGTGGGGAGAAAACTTCCTTCTTATACATTTTGTAGAATTCACTAGGGAGTCCGTCCGCACCTTAGGTCTTACTGGTGGGTAGCTGCTCCACCACTGCCTTTAACTCTTTAAGTGTGATTGGGGCTTCTAGGCTTTCTCGTTCTTCAGCACTTATTTTCGGTAAGCCAATATCCTCCAGTGTTTCTGCTATCTCACTCTTTCAAACATCCTGCATCACTATATAATAGTTTATAGAATTTGTTGAACTCATCATTCACACCTTCTTGGGTGTCTAGTATTTGTTCCCCCCCTCCCTGTATCGCTCTGATCGTTTGTCTGGGGGTTTCACTTTTATATAGCCATGCTAACAATCTCCCCCAGCTTGTCCCCCTCAGCGTGTTGCCTTTCTGTGTATTTCTTATAGTTTAAATTGCATAATCTCTCCCAGTATCCCATACGTTCCTGCTGTAGCCGGGTGATGTTCCCAGCTTCCTCCTGGGAGTTACTTCCTCTACTTAGGATTGTTTCTAGTTTCTCCTTCGTGTTCTGTAATTGCAGTAGTATACCTCACTGCAGTCCTTTAGATTTGGCTATAGCTGCTCCTCTCACCACCACCTTAAACAGTTCCCATAGGGTTCCAGCTGACTCTACACTACCCGTGTTATTTTCGAAGCATTCTATAATTTCACCTCTGAGGTCTTCTCTAAACACCATATCCTTCAATGCCTATGCTCTGAATCACCAAGTAGGGATTTTAGCTCTCAGAGCTGCATATTGCCATGTTGAGATCAATGGCGAATGGTCTGAAAGGACCCTCGCTTTATATTCCGAGGGCACTATTTCCCCAGTGATCTCTTGTGAGGCGAACATGTAATCTAGCCGTCTATACAAGTTTTGTGGGGCTGAGTAGTGCGAGTAGTCTATCATGTGGGTGGTGCAGCCTCCATGTATCCTCCAATTGAAGGTCTCGCAGTAGAGTCTTTAAGGCCTTGGCCACAGGGGTGGGTTTGTCAAATTTCGTATCTGACCTGTGTACTCTTGTGTCCAACATGCAATTGAAATCACCACCCCAGATAACCGTGCACCCTAGGTACGGGCTCCTTTTGCTATATAAGGTCTTAAAATAGGCCACTGTGTCTTGGTTTGGGGCATATGTATTAATAATACATACTTCTCTGTTTTCTATCAACCCCCACAATGTCACCATCCTCCCATCTACCTTGGTCATAGACTGTAATAGCTGGAATGGGATGTGTGGTGCCACCCAAGTGACCACCCCCCTGGCATAAACCGAATACGTTGCGCCTATGAGGGTTCCTTTCCATTTCTCTTTAGCACTTCTAGTTTTTCTTTCGTGAGGTGTGTCTCCTGCATTAGAGCAATATCTATTTTCTGTCTCTTTAGATACAGCATGATCTTATTTCTCTTTAGATAACTGTTGAGTCCCCTGACATTCCAGGTCACCATCTTAAGGTCCTCCATGTTTCAGCCATTGTTAGGGAGAATTCTCTGTTTAGGCTGAATTTCCTAACCTAGTGAGTTCTCCAGCAGCTTTGCTGGATTTCTGGAGTTTGTTTTTTTCTCCTGCCAAGAGTGAGACTCTTTTTCTCCCACTCTTGCACATGATTTGTGGTGTTCCTTTGACTGTTAATGTGTTTTATGGGCTATGGGGTCCTTTGCTCCATAGGGTCTCATGTGTTTTTACTATGTGTGTTACACAGCACCCTCCGTGCAGTGACACAACACCATAGACTCCATACCCTGGGACTGACTACGGTCTCCCAGGGCATGTAAAGTCACCATTGGCTTTACTAGTCCCAAATTATGAACAGAAACCAGTACAAACCATCATATTGTGGACGCACTGGTCGGGGAAATTTGATTGCCCCGGGGTCTGTTAGTCGAGGGGGCACGTCTCCGTCCCCCCTGATCGAGTTTTGGCTGGTGGCAGTGGATACTACTTTTTATATTCAACCACGAATATATCTCTATGGGATTTTCCCATTGTTCGAGGCTACCAACTTTAATTATTTAATTCTCAAAGCCTCGAACATACCGCTGGTTTATATATTTAATATTAATTCGCCGGTTGGTATTATTTGCCAGAACTCAATTCTAAAATGGCGTTTGTGTTCTCTTCTGTGACTCCAACCCAAGTCGAGCCCTTTGTTCCACTTTTTGGCAGGCTTCTCCACAGAAGCCTCCAAAAGTAGTGCCACTCTGTCTGGGTACCACAGGGGTTGTGTGAGGGGGTTTAGGCACCCTGGACTGAGTTACCTTGGTAACTCAAGTCGCACTCTTGTGTGATTGGCCCAAGTGGTGAGCCGGCCGGCTCACCACTTAGCATGTTTGATTGACAGCTAGGTTGAGTGAATGGGGATGTGCTGCATAAAAGCAGGGCTTTTGGGACTGGAACTTCAGAAGTCGCCACAGGACCTGAGAATCCGATGAGGGAGAAGCTGAGCCGACCTGCTACGATGAAACCACCGGTGGAGCCCTGCAGAACCAAGTCACCACTTCCCAACGACAGAGAAGATCTCCCGGCTGGAGAGTCTTCTTCCCCTGACTGATGGGCACAACCAGTTTACCTTCTTTTCCTCGCATTTCCAGGACGTCTTGTGGTCGAATTGCCCGTGCCAAGCACCCCGGCAACCGGATAGCCACTTACCACTGGACCGCAAATAAAAGGACCGCTCCTTTTAACTGGGAACTCCGCGGCTGGTTTCTTCCCTGGCAGTGCAACAGACTCCTGTCTTCCTCCCCGGCGAGATCCTCTCTTCCCCCGGACGAAGCACTGACTTGCATCCGCTGCCAGGAACAACTGCCCCCGCTGGAGTGTTCTCACCACTTTAAGGTACCGTGTCTGCCAGGCCTCCCTTTCTAAAGATTTCTACAAGGTAATAATAATCCCTTAACCTTCTGGACTGGGCTGGCCACCTTGACCATCTAACTGGTCCCTTTCTTTTGGTCCAACTCTTTCTGAACCTTTTCGAGACTTTTGTGCACTTTTCAACCGTGTGACCTTGGACACATTTCCTTCTGATCCTCTTAAAGTGTATCCGGCTTTCTGAACTCCAACTTCACGGTTTGACTCTGCCTTCCTTTCTTGCTGTGTTCTTTTGAAAGTGTTGGGATCTGTTTCAATTTATACACTGCCTTTCTCTCCCTTTTAAACCGAATTATTAGAGTGCCATCTGCGTTAAGAGCTCACCGCTGTCTGAAAATAAGTGGGGTTTTACTTAAGACTTGTCTAATATTCTTTTAAGGGAAAGTATATCTTTTAGTGACCGTGTTTTTGAACTGCTTAATATTAGTGCCTGTGTGTTTTATTAGATGGGGTTTTAAATAAATAATTATATGTCTTTTACACTAAGCTCTGGTCTGGTCAGTGTTTGCTTGTTCTACTGTGTTCTTTTGACCTATTGTGAATACTCTGTATACTGCCTAACTCTTCTTGAGGGAAGTCTGACTGCTCAGCCACAGCTACCAAGTGAATCTGTGTGGTACAGACTGCTACCATGTGGGTGTACTGCCAAACACCTGTAGTCTTAAATCTTTTGCAGTGGTCCCAGAGGGAACTGCACAGGTTTCTGCCTAACAGCCATACCCTGTCCTTCCACTGACTCCCCTCATTATCCGTTTCAACCTTAGTTGTGTGTGTGTGTAGGCTTGTTTTCTAACACTCCAAACCCACAAACTCCCTTCCCTCCCCCACCCTTCCCCACCCCAACTGTTGCCCAGCTGCATCCCTAGATCTCAGGCGCTCCCGCATTTAGTCCTTTCCCGGCTAGCCAGTACTAGGAACTCAGCAGGAGGTTACCACCCTATCGGTAACCTATCTAAACTATCTATGGGGGTATTGGATTAGGTCAGCTGTGTCTCCCACTATTATGTCATAATATACTATGCACACCCTTGTATTCTTTGCCGCACCAGACTTGTATGTAATTTATATTGTTCTAGTCTATATTCAAGTCCCAGTGTCTGAAAATATACGGCACCTCAGTCGTTGGATCCGCGGTCACGCCTCTACGTTCCATCTTCCGTTTATTTGTCACTTCCCGACGGGCAATTCTGTGCATCTAGCCACTCCGTCGCATTTTCCGGGGTTTTAAAGAACAATGTCCTATTCTTATGGAGCACTTTGAGTTTCGCAGGGTACATCAGCATGTACCTGAAACCCGCCTCCCTCCGCCTCTTTTTCACTGTCACGTAGTTCAATCGCCGTCTTTGCACTAGAAGTGTATAATCTGGGTATGCCGTAATTGACACGGATGCTCTCTGTATCGTGCCCCCTTTCCGGAAAAAGTCCAGGATCTTCTCCCAATCTCGGTAGTTCAAAATGTTGGCAATCATCGGCCTCGGGGGGTATGGGGGGGTATGCACTTGGCGGGGGTTTCTTCGCAAGGGCTCTGTGTGCTCTCTCCACCGCGAACCCTTGGGTGTGTGCCCCGCCAATGATTTCTTGTAGTAGCATGGTCTCAACATAATCCGTAGGGTTCAGTCCTTCTTCTCCTACTGGGAGCTCCACAATCCGTATGTTGTTCCTTTGGGCCCGTCCTTCCGCTTCCTCCGCCCTGTTTTCTAGATGGTCACTTGTTGCTTAAGTATGTAGATCTCTGTGGCGTGTGTAGTACAGGTCGCCTGGTTTGAGGTTGCTTTTTCCTCCAGCTCACCAGTGCGCTCCGATATTTTCTTGACATCCTGTCTCAGTACTGTCCCTGTTTTAAAGTCAAGTGATGTCTAGGAACTGCTGGTCATTACGCCCTGGTGTGGAGTCTATTGGCGGCTTCTTCTCCCTGTTCTGGGATTGTCAGCTGATATTGGTGTTTTCGTGAACTCCTCCATTGTTGGCTGCTTTCCTTTTGTTTTGGTTAGTTTGGAAGCCATTCTAGTATCACCCAAGGTTCTGGTTCACCTTGATTGGGGCCTGCTCTCTGAGTCTTTCGGTTTGTCCGGCTCGTCTGGTGTTTGATCTTGTTGCGGGGCTATCTGTCACACTCGCAGAGTCTGGAGGGAATCGCAGTTCTCAACGCAAATGCAGGTGCATAGGTTGTGGAGGCTCAATAGTGAGCTTAGCTTACTTCTGGTTCTGTGTTTGGCTTTTGATGTGCCTCTTTCGTGTCGCCACAGTGTCCGTCCTGCAGTCCGGGGCCTTGTATTGACACCTGGCCATGGCACAGTTCGCAGCGTGTCCTTCTTATGTTGTGCCGACTTTCTGTCCTAGTGCACTTCTGTTCAGCCCTTCTCGGGGTAGATTTATGGTGCCAACTTCTCCTTCAGCCCTCAGATCTGCGTCCACTTGGGCCGATAATTAGCGCGTGCACATGTCTCCCAGTTCTAGTGCTCGGATGTTCTGCCGATTAGTTGATTTCAGTTTCAGCTAGTATTATGTGTCCGAAAGTGGCGGCGCTTTTGTATCCCACTTTTGATCTTGTTGTTCATGCGCCCGTGTCTGGTGTTTTTAAGTGCTAGTTCTTGTTATTTCAAGTATGTGGGCATTTTCAAGGTCTTATAATCCGCTTTTGCTAGAGTTGGTGTACTTCCAGTGTTTCCGTGGCTGATCTTATGTGTGCATCTAGCAGCCACCGTGGCATAAATGCTGTCTGTGTTCCATGTGGCGCTTTGCTTATCCATGTTATGATGCGGGTATCAGGCTCTTCGTTGGTTGTGCTCTTTGAGCTGCTCCAGTGCCTCTCTGCAGCCTTCTCAGCTCCTCTTCTTGGCCAGCCGCAATGCCACACTCCCAGCGTCTCATTGCTCCGAGCTCCGATTCACTCCAGGGAGCGGTGTCTCTCCCGCAGGTGCACCGTGGATTTCCCCAGCATGCGACCGCCAGTCTTAGCTGCCGCACCACTGGGCGTGCCGGCACCAGCGCCACCCGCCCTATGTGGTGGAGTCTGCTCGCTCGCTGTGGAGGCAACCGGACCACAGGGACACCAGCCTCTGGGCCGCTCCTGCCGCCTCACTCTAGTGCTGGAGCCACGCACCACGGTGTCCGTCTCCGAGCTGCCTTCTCATCCTATCAATAGGACAGCACGGACACATTAGTTTCTCGTTGCGGTCAGACGTAGAGCCGCTCCTGCTCCTTCGTTCCAGCGATGAGGTCGCACGGTCCTCATCCGTGTCGCTCCTCGGTGGCAATCTGCAGGCTGCTCCTCCTCTCCTGTATTTAAGGCGGGGCCGCGAGGTTTGCACTACAGCTTCGCTTCAGTAAACAGTTGCTGAGTCGCTGCAGTTTGTTTGTACTATCAATAAGGCCGCGCAGTCGTGATTTGTGCTGCGCTACAGTGTCGGATCATGACATAATGTAGCCGCCGCCGGTCCTCTGTTCTGTGAGTGCCGCCATTTTATCCCCATTCCGTTGTATTCGGGCTCTGTTGTTTCATCTATACCGTTGCATCCAGCCTGATGGGACTTCCAAAAACACGGTCTTGATGTGCTCCGTGTGTTCCCCCAAAGGAATCTCCGCTTCTGGTGCAATTCTGTTGCCTTTTAAGATGTCTGTGCTTAAGGATATTAACGGATCTGCGGGAGCCTCGAAGGGAGATGTCCTATACCATAGCTTCTAAGCCACACCACCCCTTTTAGTCTTCTGATAATTTTTTTCTTTCTCTTCTCCTTCCTTCTGCCCATGTTATTAATCTAACTACACTTCTTCACGCCAAAAACTTAATTCCTTTGAATTCTCTTCCTTTATCTCTACTCTGTCCCATTCTCTCCCTTCGCTTGATGTATTTTTAAATCTTTCAGATACTCTAGCTTCATCTACACTTTCTTATTCCTTAGTCTACTTTTGATCTTCTTTATCCCCTTTCAACCGTTTTCCTGCTCCTCCCGTTGATCTCTGCGTCAATTAGAATGATAAAGACTCCATGTCGACAGGCTCTTTACATGGTGTCTCCTTTTCATGCTTCTTAACATTCTGCACGACTATCTGCAAAAAAACAATACTATGCTAATATCGTTTTCACTCTCCCCACCTGTTTCTTTTTCAGCTCTCAATCATATTCTAACTCACCTGAACTGACGGCCCTGATCCCCATCAAACACCAGGCATCCATGAACATTACTCAGAGAGAGCGAGAAGGGAAAATCGGGCCGCCCGGGAGTTTCTCAGCAGTCTTTATTAGTTGTTGTTAAAAGACAAACTCTGGAAAAAATTCAAAAACATTTTGTCTTCAACCTGCTTATATAGGCTATTTGGATGATGCAACATCCTTATGCAAATGACTACCTTGGTCCGAGTATCCTTCTGATGGGTACTCTTAGAGAAAAATCATCCCTCAATATCATTGGATGGCTTAGCTGGTGTATACCAAGCCCACATTAGCATAGCTGGCATGCACAATTTTCTCTGACGCACAAAACTGATCCGCTTATTTTAGACTTGGCTGGCCACATTTATGACAGTTCTCACCTTCTGGCTAAAACACCTTCATCACATCAATGTCTATTCTTTATCTGATTCTCGTGTTACTGCCAAGTTAGTTAGTGCCTTATGCTATGGAGAAATGGATAAACTCTATTATATTGTGCCAAATAATACAGCTGGTCTCTCCAAATGGTCTGCATGAAGCACATTGTGCCCTTCTCATTATGCACATAGATAAATGTATCCAAGTTTCCCTTGCTTTATCTAACTTCATCATTAATCTTGTCTGGTTTTCCTGCCAAGTTCCATTTTTAACTTACCAAACCAAATTTTCTCACTACGAGATGTTGTCAAAGACTGTCTCTAATATATCGGCCTCTGTTGCTTGTCTGGAAACTCTTGGCATGAGTCGGAGCTTTTTCACACCTGGCTTAAAACTGGACACCATTTTGTACTTTTTATCCATTTTTAAGTATATCTTTGTCTGATACTGTATTGATTCTTCAGAGAGCAATTTATTTATTTATTTAAACATCTTTCACTTTGTATCCCCTATTGGTATGTGTGTGATATTTAAAGCACCCTTCACTTCCTGGGTCATTCTAACCCAAATATATGCAGTGCCATGTGCACTTTGTACCTTAAACAAAGGCACTATAATCTTGATTCCTGCAATAATAGAACCATGTTATCTGCCTATCATGTTATCCCTGTTGAGTTGAGGGGAAGGGGTTGGCACCCCTTATACATTTCTCCCCTCTGGTTGATTTTCGACACCAGTGTTCAATATTAGACCACTGCAGCCAGTGTCTACCCTCCGCCCATGCATTGTACCTATGCATCCCTATCTCAGTCACCCCCTCAACGTAATGCTCTATCTCAACATGGGAGGTATCATAAAAGACACTTCTAAAGAATCAACAGTGTCTTCAACATATTGTATTCTCCTAATCTATCTCTTTTCTGTCAAAAGACCATTCCATATGTTTCGTCCTCTTTTAATCTTTGTATGTACGTAGCCCCAAAAAAGAACTTTATTTTACTCTTGTCTGGTTCCCACCTCTGTTACGTTACAAAATAACATGCACAGCAAGTGATTTCAGCCACCACAAGAATCGGGAGAGTTTTTTTTAGAACATTTGCTCATTCCTATGGGGAACCCACCAGCCCATTTTCTACTGTCCTTCCACGTGCAACATTTTATCATCTATATACAATTCCTTCTTCCTCCCACCCAATGACACTTCCTGCCCTCTCCCCATGCACTTTGAGTTTCATCTTATTCGTCTTCCATCTACACATCTTCCACACAATTCTTTATTCTCCTTATTACAAGTACAAGGACTTTCTCAATTCAGTCCATACTTTATTTTATTTGTCTTTTGGGCTGCTTTGCAGTATATTCAAGGGCCCCTTAATTCATAGGCCAGTGTTTTTTGGATCCGCTGTTTTGTGCCCACAGAGGACTGGAACTCTCAATCTTCTGGTTCACATAAAATAGTCAGTTGGGGAGCATTAGATTGTTTCTGGGGAACACAAGGATGGGGGAGTTTCATAAAGAAAAGTCTTCAATTTTAGTTGCAACTGGGCATCTGGCTGTGTCCCTCAAAACCCTTTTCCTGACAATATGGGTATTTCTCCCTGCTCTCAGGATTGGTTGCCGTCAATCACCTGGAGTGCACGTGCCTCTCGTCCATCTGTAATATAAAAACTGGAAGAGTTTCTTGAAGAATAAGTACATTTTTATCTTCAGTACTGCCCCTTCAAACCTAAATCTTGTAATAACCTTTTCTTTTAAGCACTCCTACCTCCTAAAATCAAATGCTACTGAATTTTCTCTTTTCTAATATAATAGAATGGCAGCTTCTTTCACACTTTCCTGCATATCTTAGCGTCACCTATGCTTCATATAGGTATTACCCAAATTGACCTTTTACAATTGACCTAATTATAGTGGTCCTAATTGACCTTCTGCACAAGTGACCTTTATATTATTTTAGTTATTTTATATATGTATTGGGTTGGTTTTGGATTCTAAATAATATAAGGGGACTGGGTGGCGGGTTACGGGAGGTTTCCCCGCCGCATATATGTCCTAATTGATCTTCTAAATTAGGTCAAGTCTTCCGAGGTCAATTGTGAAAAGGTCAATTAGTATACAACCTTCATATATACTGGCTGATAGCTGGATGTGTCCAATGACATGAGACCATGAAGCACATAAATATTTGTTTTTCTTTAATTGCCCCATTTATTCATGGGCTTATATTCCCTTTCTTTTTACAGTGTAGTTCCCTTTTCCCTGTGGTTGTCATTCTTCACACCAGTAGAGTGTACACAGTCTCCTTCTTCATGATTAAAATAATAAGAGACCAAACAAACAACATATTCAACACATTTTTTTTTTTAAAAGGATGTGGTCTTCAGCCGTTCTCCTTCTCTCTTCTTGGCGGTTACCAGTCATTTGGTCGAAAACCAAATGGTCGAATGACCACTTGATCGAAGTAAAATGGTCGAAAAAAAGGTAGAATTTTTTTTTTTTAATTTTATGGGGGGTTCCCCCAATCCCCCTTTTTCTTTATTAAAAATATTTTTTAAGCAACCAAAACTTTAAAAAAAATCGAAAAAAAGTCGAATTTTTTTATTTATTTCTACCATTTTGATTCGATCAAATGGTCATTCGACCATTTATTTTCGACCATTTGACCGGACACCCTTCTTGGCATATCTGTAGCTGACATGGTTTCTTGCTCCCTGTAGAAACCAAAATGGAGGCAAAGTCATGGTAAGTTAGTCAAGCTATCAGTTATTTCCTTAAACTAGGCCTTTGTTTTTCCTTTAATAAGATGTTGCAGAGGTCCTCTCTTGGAATCCACAGCCCAATAAAATACAGGCTTGCTTTCCTGAAAAATAAAAGGATGGCGCACTTTTAGTCTCTTTTGAAGTGTCACAAATGTAGTGACAGGCCCGTTTTCAATTTTTTCTGCTATGCTGAAAATGTTCTCTGTACTTTTGAAGTCCTTCTCCTGTTGGCGTGGGACTGCAGTCTTTTCTTTCTTTGCTGTATTTATTCTGTTGAGACATAATTAACATTGTGTTGCCCTTCCTACACTAATCTTACCTTATGGAAACAAGCACTGATCCTGGTAAGTACATGCAAGTGTGGCATATAGACATACACTGTTTTGCTTATCCTTAAAGTTTCATGCATTTGCCAAATGTACATATTTGACATTACTTATCAGGATTACAAAACGGTTACGCCACCTTTTATCCAAAAGTCTTCTTCATTCTCTTCATTAGATATGACCATACTCTCATATATGTACTATACTGTGATCACACCTGTTTACACCTTTCTTTGGAAAAATACCACCTATTTAAAAGTACTGTGTCCCTTACTACCTTTTTTCTGTACTCACCTGTGTCGTCTTACTCCTAATAATGATCAATAAGGTTATTCACACGTTTAAGTGTCCACTGATACTTAGTTTCTTTCTCTACTTGTCCACTAGTACTTACTTTTGTCCTAATGTTTCTTCCTATTATCTCGCTATACTCCACTAAGGCCATATAGATGTTCCTCCCATGCTCCAAAAATGACCCTTCTTTTTCATCTGT
Organism: Ambystoma mexicanum; assembly: GCF_040938575.1. NCBI lineage: Eukaryota > Metazoa > Chordata > Amphibia > Caudata > Ambystomatidae > Ambystoma > Ambystoma mexicanum. The sequence continues at coordinate 491,107,800 of NC_090936.1, read as the reverse complement.
AATACATAAATCGACATCTTCTTATAAACCCAAACAATGTTCCTATTACTTACTCTCATATGTTCTTTTGTGCAATTCTGCTAAAAGTTCTATCATACTGTTAGATTAATCTTGGCCGTTCATACCTTCTTACTCCTTAATTGCATTTTATTTTTTATCATATATACTACACTGATCAATTTAAACGAGCACCATCTTTTGCTGGTTATTGTTTGAAAATCTGAATATTTTATCCACACCTTCCTCCATCACCCTTGTCTCAATGTTTTTTTTGTTCCTTTATTTACACCTTCTATCAACTTATGTCTTTTGTTGCTTTAATATCCATTCATTCATCATTTTTTATTTACTTATTTTATTTCACCCCCAGGATTGAAGTCAATCTTTTGGTTAGGAGTGTCTTACTTCAGCGCTTTTAGTTTTAACTGTTTATTGTTATCTTATATTAATTAGTCTAAACACAACACAAACTCTTATATTTTACACATTATAATCCCTTACGTGTGGGTACTTTTATTTTGTTCCCTTATGTAAATTCTTCCTCCACTGCCTTAGTGGATGTATTGTATTCTCCTTCTGTTACCCTTTCTGGGAATTTGATGCACACTCTCCTACCTGGCCTTGCCAGTAGGAATCCTTACCACTCTTATATGAAGCTTTATAGTGTGAACCCTTCCTCTCTCTTCTTGAGCCTTTAACTTCAAGGTATCCCTATCTCTCTTCCATTTATAGTCTCCAAAATACAGTTACTTTTATATCGTATTTTAGTATTAAAACTTTATTTTAAAGAGAGCTACATCAAAACAGAGCAGTACAGATTCAGCAGCAGTTTTCAACCAATACAGCATGTTAATATTGCTAGCACATCAGACATTGTCCTACTGTTCAAGGTGTTGTGGGGGGTGTGAAGTCATTGTCCGACACCATGTTACATAAGTAACTTCTAAACAGGCCCAGATATCCTTGGGGCGGCATGTTGACCACACAGTTAACACAAATTGTTCTTCGCATTTGTTTAGCATTGAAAGGTCTCTAAGGAAGTCACTCTTACAAGGCTCATTGACAGACTTCCAACACTTTAATATGAAGGGTTTTGCAACTGCACATGTTACATTAAAAAGCTGTCTCGTTGTGCCTGCCGCTTTGCCAATATCTGCAAATGGATATTTCAGAGGGGCAGGAGATGCAGGGATATCTGTAATTTCCTCCAGGACTTATGCAACCTCGCCCCACAACATTGCCACTGCAGGGCAGGACCAGTACATATGATATGCGCCAGCATCAGGTGAGTCACATTTCAAACATTTCCCAGTGCAGCCCTCTACGAATTTGGACAGTTTAGCGGGGGTGTAATGTAGCTGATTAAGTATTTTGAATTGAATTAGTCGCAGGCCGGAGTTCAGGGACCCGGTTTTAGTAAGCTGATGGCATCTGCACCTTTTTTCTCGCTCGGTGTGACGCCCAGATCACGTTCCTAGGTCTCCTTCATGGTGTTATACGAGGTTGAGTGTGATTGAACTAGAGTGTACAGAGTCGAGACCCCTTTCCTCCGCCCATCAGTCGCTATTATAGCTCTCGTACACTTATGTGTAGGGGGTTCTGCAGGGAATGTTGGCCATTTAGCTGCAAACGCGGCTCTCATGCGGTGAAAATGAAATTGTCTGAGATGCCCGCCACCCATTGCGTCTATGCAGTCCTTCGGTTCGATATATACCCCTTCTGGGAACATATCTCTCATTTTTAATTGTTTAGTCGGATCCCACAGCTGCTGTAGGGCTTTATCGAATGTGGGGTGATAACGGGGACATTCCAGTGGGATTTCCGGGTCGTATGGATTCTCCAATACAATTCTTTAGTGTATTTTGGACCATGCATGCACGTCGATCTCACCGGGTCAAATTCACACGAGTCCTTATGATTTTGACTAAAGATGACTGACCGAACATCGGATGGGGAAGCAGCATACCTCTCTACAGGTATATGTGTGGCAGTATCATCCGGGTCAAACAAATGCTTGGCAAATTGAGCCTGGGCCACTAAGTAGTATAATTCAAATTCTGGGGCTGTGATGCCGCCACTCGTGAATGGTTTCAGCTAGTTTGGCCCATTTCATCGTAGCGGTCTTCCCACCCCATACAAACGTGGTAGCTAGTGATTGCAGTTTCCTGAAGAAAACGTTTTGCCGGGCCAAATTGGTATGTTACCAAAACAGCACAGAAGCTTGGTAAGGATTAGCATCGTAAGGGGAGCCACTCGGCCATATAGAGAGGGAGTTTGGTCCATAATTGTAGTTTAGTGGATAATGTTTGTAAAAGTTCCTCATGATTATCTATGTATAGTGTACGTTTATCATTGGATACCACAACCCCTAAATAACGGGCCTGGATAGACCACTTGAACCCACCTACGTCCGACAGATCATGTGTAGCTGGAGGTAAAGGGAACAGTTCAGATTTGGAGACATTAATTTTGTATCCGGAGTATTCCGCGAATTTATGTACATCAGCCATGATTGGCTCTAGGTTGGCTTTGTGGTCCCGGACGTACAGCAAAGTGTCTGCATGAAGGGATATTAATTGTGGGGGTCCTGTCATTCTGATGCCCCTATGTATGTGGTGTTGCCAGACAAACACTGTCATGGGTTCAATAGTGAGGGCAAACAATATGGGGGAGAAGTGACATCCCTACCTGGTTCCGCTGCCCAAGGTAAAGAGAGAGGAGATGGTATGGTTTGTGAGAACAGGTGCTTCCGGGTTGGTGTAGAGCAGCCGGACACATTTAAGGAAATATTTACCCAGACCAAGCCGTTCAAGCACTGAGAATAGATAAGACCACAAGACTGAGTCGAAAGCCTTCTTGGCATCAAGGGCTGCAACTGCTGCGTCAACCTTTGGATCAATCTGGGGCATTGGATCAATCTGGGACATCACTCCAAACAGTCGTTGCAGGTTTAGGGCTGTGGATCGGGTGGGAATGAAGCCTGCTTGGTCCGGGTGGATGAGGGAGGGCATTTGTGGTAGGAGTCTGGTCACTAATATCTTAGCAAAAATCTTAGCGTCAGTGTTGATCAGGGAGAGGGGTCTATATGAGGATAGGTCATGTGCTGGATGACAGGGTTTAAGGAGCACTGTGATCACTGCCTCACGATGGGCGCGGGGAGCGTGCCCCATTCCATTGCCTCCTCCCATGCTCTTAATAGGATAGGGGCCAGCTTGTTGTAGTATTCCTTGTATAGCTCCGCGCCCAGGTCATTCGACCCGGGAGCTTTACCAGATGTCAATGCCTTAATAGTAGCCATGATTTCATCTAGTGTTATGGGTATGTCTAAAGCAGACCGGGTCTCCGGGACAAGAGTTGGGAGATCCAGACTCCGCAAATAACCAGTTATTTCATCCATGGATTTAGTGTCACGGTTGGAATATAGGGTTTTATAAAATTCAACAAATGCGCATTCATGTCCACCTCCCGGTTTACCACTACCCCCCCTGAAGTCTGAACGCTAACTATTGGGTTCCGATAGCCTTCTGCCTTAAGCATGTTGGGCAGGAATTTCCCTGCTTTCTTGCTTTCGCCGTACCTATGGGCTCTGGCAGGGGTAGCAATGTAAAGGATCTCTCTATCGGCCAGTGTATTGAATTCACCTAGTGCTTTGTGTATTTTAGAAAGGGTTTCTTTATTATATGTAATACTGGGGATATCGAAGTATGGTTGGGGGCATTCTCCAACGTCTAGCCTGTGGGGCATCATCTCGCAGGGCTAGGGTGAGCGATATTGGGGAGTGGTCAGAGATGGTACGAGGATGGATATCGCAATCCGTCACCAATCCGGCCAGGGAAGAGCTAATAAGCCAATAATCTATACGGGATTCCGAATCGTGGACAGATGAATAAATGTGTATCGTTTCTCAAGTGGATGGAGCACTCGGCAGGGATCTGTCAGGAATAATTGTGCCATAACTTGTCTCAGGGTGGAGGCAGCTTTTGTGGGTCCCCGGGGTGTTACGAGGATTGGTCAAGTGATGCATTGAAGATCGTGTTGAAATCCCCACCCCATAGTATAAATGCATCATCCCCTGCATCTAGTTTACCCAGTATTGTGTGGTAGAATTCCAGGTCATCTATATTTGGCCCATACGTGTTTACAATTACTATATTGTGGCCAACTATCTACCCCCACACCAGTACAAACCTGCCATGAACATCTATTATGCTGTATGAATATCGAAAGCCCAGTGATGGGTGTATAAGGGTGAGGACCCTTCTGGATTGTGCAGAGTACTCTGTACCATATCTAAGGGGGTCCCATCTCGAGTGAAACTGGAATGTACATTTTTGAGTGCATGTGTCTCCTGAAGTAGCACTATCTGTGGACTATGTCGTGTTGTATAGGCCGCGATTTTCCTGGCCTTGACTGGGTTATTGAGCCTTCGCACATTCCAGGAGATGAGTTTGATAGACAGTCCCCTGTAGAACTCTCTGGTTTTAAACTTAAAACAACCCCATCAAACTTCAGAACATCCCCAACATACATCGACCTAATGTGGATAAAACTTTCCTCAATTTTCCCCCACCCGCACCATCAACCCCATCCTGATGATGATACCCATTAAACAACTTCTGGAATTCTTCGGAGGTGTGATTGTCGCGGCTCACAACTGCCACAGACTGGCCTCACTCATCCGCTTAACAAACCAAGTATCTGTCGGTGCCACCCAGATACCCACAATATTTACTTATGCAACCACAAAAAGGTTATCAGGACCGATGCGACTAGTCCGCCGGGCCCCCTCCGTCTCCCACAGGGTGCAGAGGTCTATTTTGATCAGGTCTCTGTCTCTGTGGTGGCAATGGGATTGCAGCCTCTATGTAATCCATGGCTGCTGTAGGGTGTTCAAAGAAGCGTGCACGACCTCCGTGCTGTATATGCAGTTTCGCTGGAAAAATAAATGCATACGGAACCTGCCGCACGCAAAGTTGTTTTTTAACCTGATCGTATGATCTTCTCTGGGCATGTATTCCAGCCGCAAAATTCGGATAGATGTGGATGATGTCTCCTTCATGCCAGAGAGGCCCAATTTCTCTTCAAGGCGGAGAGCAGTGTCTCTGTCCTTGTAGTTCAGTAGTCTGGCAAGTATAGTGTGGGGTGGGGCTCTGGGTTTGGGCGCTGGAGCCAGCGTGCAGTGGGCACTCTCAACCAAAAAGTGCTCTGAGAAGACATCGTCCCCAAACAGAGACTTCAACAGCGACTCCACATGTGCCTCCATGGGGCCCTTGCAGAAAGATTCTGCTACTCCTACAATTCTGATTTTATTCTGGCGGGATCTAGACTCTAAATCATCACATTTTCCACATAGTTTGCCCATCTCGCCTTTCAACAGGGAAATTTCACGAGTATTCTGACCGATGGAGTCCTTCCTCGTTATTGCTGATTCTTGCCTCCGCCACTCACGCACTTTCCTTCTCCACGCGGGCCTTCAGTGAGCCAACAGTGGCTACTATGTAGTCTAATTTCACGTTGACCGATATAAACACACTTTGTACCGTGGTGAGGAGCTGTTCATATCTGGCGTTTTCGGATGACGCTGTAGGTGGTTCAGTCGGTGGTAGAGGCATGGCGACAGGGGGCTGGCTGCTTGTAAAGGAGTCCATAGGTCCTGTCTTCTTTTTATTGGAGTTGGCTCCTTTTGTCATCGCCAAGGGGTGTTTGGGCGTGGGTGTCTATCCGATTCCTCGGGGCTGGCACACAAGTTATTCAACAAATGGGGCGGATCAGCGTGGCAAACCACAATGCATCCAGCCTCCATTCTACAGACTAGTCTTAAGGCGATTGTGTAATAAGGTATTCCCACCAGACTTTTGGTCCCGCAGCAGCCCTGTTTCTGGGCGAGGCAGGGCTTCGGGAGGAGTACACGTTATGGGTTGAGTGCCCAAGTATGACCTCAGCCAGGCCGGGTATATGCTGTCCCCAGGCAACTGAAGATATACTGCGTGAATGACTGTGGTGTTTCTGGATTAATTAGCGGGACCTTATGTATATATCTCTTCAGTAACCCTGGGTGTCCTGCTAGCGTGGTGGAATATTGCTTGAATGGGCTGTGTCCTCTCACGTAACCACAATCATACGCTTGTCTTGCGTTGTTTTATTTCTCCAGCATGGGGTCTGGCATGGATTCACATGCTCATGAATATTCCCCGTCGTCAGGCTGGGAATCCTCGGTAAAGGAAAAATCAGTATCAGTTTCGTTTCTGATCTGTCTTTCCTATTAGTAACCAATCACTGATCTCTGCGTCATACTGACCACAGCCAATGACTGCCCCCTACCTAAGCCCCGCCTCTGGCAGCCATCTTCAGATTTTTACCGCACGTTCAAGTGTTGGGAGTCCTCGTGCTTAGCTCTCGAGCTTTTACTGCGTGTTTCGTGGTTTTTCAGGTGAATTTTCACATTTTTTCGGTTAATCGAGCCTCAAGCTCCACCGTTTTTACTCCCGTTAACGGCTATCCGTTGCGGGATTTTCCTACGCCCCTCAAGGGTGAAGATTTCATCGAATCAACTTCTTGGAGGATTCCAGAAGATTCGCAGCCTACTTCGAGATGGCCCAGGATGTGAGTTTGTCGCCCGGACCCAAGCTGTTTCGCAGCTGCCCTGGATGCGGGCTGCAGAATGTGTTTGAGGAAGACGAACATTTGCGATGCCTCTACTTTCTTCATGGGGACAAGACTCATGTAGAGAAGGACTACCAGTTCTGCAAGAACTTGTCGGAGCGGACCATGAGGGACCGTCGATCCCGTCTCGCAAGCTGGTTGGAGAAGGGCTCGACGGGTGAGAAGAAGAAGAAAGGGTCCGAGCGGGCTTCCAAGTCCTGTGCGGGCGCCCCGGCGACGGGGGCCCAACACCAGGCCAAGCGCTGCGAGTCTGCTGGCTCCGGGAGCGCCGAAAGGTCGGGCTCTTCGGTCGCCAGGCAGGGCGCACCTTCCCCGGCACCGTCAACCACGAGCCAACGCTCCGGTTTGGGGAAGAGAAAGTCTGAGACCCCGGGTAAGCTTCGGGAGAAGCCCTGTCCGATCTCGGAAGAGGGGGAGCGAGGCGTCGCCCCTCCTCCGAAGGAGAAGGCCCGGGACGCACCTAAGGTGGTGAAGGCCCCTACCCAGCAGGCGAAGGCCTCTATCGAGGCTATCGCGGCGACTCTGGCCAAGCCGGCAGAGACACCGCCAACGGAGACTGCCTCCGGGACTAGAGTTTCCCTGCCGCCAAGGAGGGAATCCTCTTTTCAGCCCATCGTCGTGGCCGCCATGATCGAAGAAGCTAGGGGGGGCACGGTGCCCTCCTCGAGCTCGGAGTCCGCCTCGGAGGAGGAACTGACCGAGGCCGTGAGGAACCTCGAAGTCCAATTCGAGAAGGTTCGATCCCGTCAGAAGATCCTCGGGAGATAACCGAGGAAGACGACGATGGTGAGGAAGAGCGGCCTTCCCTTCCGGCGCAGCCGGACCCTAGGCCTCAGGATGGCTCGGCGGCCATTTTGTCTGCCATCCAGTCCTTATGCTCTGAGATAAGGACGAGATTCCCACGGCCCAGGCCGGAGGACCCACAACCGGGCCCGTGGGGAAGTCCTCAGAACAAACGACTGAGGACCCAACCCTCTCCTCCGCTTGCCCCCGTAAGGCCTACAGTTCCCTCCTCATCCTCCCACGAGTCGGGAGATGACGGTGCGTTGGGCTCGACGACGGGTTCTGAGGGCGACGACGGAACGGGTCTCCCGTCTCCCGTCGCACGGGCCTCGCCGCCCGACGAGATTGGCTCATTCCACGCCATGATCGCCAAGGCGTCCGAATTGTTCCAGCTCTGCCCGGAGGAGCAGAAAAAGGAAGGTTTCCTCTATCATCGCCGGGAGGCCAAGAGGAAGACTCATCGCGGTGCCCCTAATCGATGACATCTGGGAGGAGGGCCTGTCGGTTCTCAAGAACCCCTCCACGGCACCAGCCAAACGGGACCGGTACGAGAAGAAGTACCGGGTCCCCGAAACTGCTCCCCTGTGCCTCAGGGCCTAGCCAACGCCAGACTCAGTCGTCTCGGCGGCGGCGAAGAAGAAAGCAGCAGGGTCAGGAGCCTCGACGTCGAATTCCCCCCCGGACGGCGAGGGAAAGAAGTTGGACGCCATGGGGCGACAGGTCATTTCGTCGGCGGCGACGACGATCAAAGCGGCCAACGCCCTGGCGATCGTGGCCTGTTATGACAGGGAGCTCTGGTTTAAGCTGGCCCCTATATTGGACTTCCTGCCGGGCGACAAGAGGTCCGAGGCCCTGGAAATACTGCAAGAGGGCGAGGTGGCGTCGGACCACGCCATAACGGTGGCAACCGATATTGCTGATACCGGGTTCCGCCAGCTGGGCAACGGTGTTTGCCTACGACGACGGGGTTGGCTCCGGGCGACCGACTTCCATCAGGACGTCCAGACCAGGGTGTTGGACATGCCGTTCGACGGCAGCAACTTGTTCGGGAAGGCGGTGGACGGCTCCCTCCAAACCATAAAAACGGAGACGGCCCGCGCCCTAGGAGCCCTTCAGCAATGACGGCCCTTTCGGAGCTCCGGAGGCAGACAGGGTGCCTCCAAGGGATCCAGCGGTGGCTCATCGTCCTACCGCCAGCCGGCACGCTCCTCGTCTCAGGAGGCCTACAGGGGTCGCGGCAAGCAGGGAGCGCCTCGCCGCCGTCGGCAAGGTGGCCAGGGCGGTAAGGCCACCACCTCCAAGCAGGACTGAACCGGCCGTGGTCTCGGGCCCCCACCGAAGCACCCCGGTGGGAGGCCGGCTGATGAACTTCGTCAGCGTGTGGAAGTCCATCTCCACCGACCGTTGGGTGCTGGATACCCTGGCAAGAGGACACTCTATCGAATTCCTGAAGAAGTGCCCTCACGTTCCACCTGTGGCCAGGAAGGAAAATCACGTCCCGCAACTGCTGTTGGAAGTACGGGCGATGCTCAGGAAAGGCGCCATCGAGCTTGTCCCGAAGAGGCTCCGGGGCTCCGGGGTATACTCAAGGTACTTCCTCGTCAGGAAGAAGACGGGCGGCTGGCGCCACATCCTGGACCTTCGTCGTTTGAACAAATACATCAGATCACAAAAGTTCAGGATGGTCACCCTCCAGCATGTACTGGGACAGCTGGAGGAAGGTGACTTTCTATCGTCGTTGGACCTGGAGGATGCATACTTCCACGTTCCCATCCTCAAAAGTCACCGAAAGTTCCTCAGGTTCGTCGTCCAGGGACGCCACTACCAATTCAGAGCACTACCGTTCGGATTGAAGTCGGCCCCCAGGGTCTTTACCAAGTGCCTAGCACTAGTGGCGGCGCGGCTGCGCCTGCAGGGGATTCACGTCTACCCCTACTTGGACGACTGGCTCATCCGCTCAAGGACGAGGGAACTCGCCGTCGAACACACTGCGAGGACCGTCCAGCTACTCACAAACCTGGTATTCGCCATAAACTACCCGAAGTCCCACCTGGTGCCATCGCAGGTGGCCCTGTTTCTGGGAGCGAAGCTCGATACAGTGAGGGGCCTGGCGGCCCCGTCGGAAGAACGGACGAAGACCATTCTAGGCAAAGTGCAGCGCCTGCTGGCCACAGACGTGGCCAGGGTGAGGTCCATCAAGTTTCTCCTTGGGATTATGTCCTCTTGCATCTACCTGGTGCGCCTCTGCAGACTACGGATGCGCCCCCTTTAAGAATTTCTCGACACCCGTTGGATTCAGGTGACGGGCACCTTCGAAGACAGGGTCCCCCTCAACGAAGTGTTCCGGCGGGCGATTCAGTGGTGGGGCGTTCGAGCGCACCTCACGACGGGCAAGGAGGATCAGGTGGATCAACTCTTCCGACGATGGGGCGAACCCCAAATCGACCTGTTCGCAACAGCGACGAACTCGAAGTGCAAGAGGTTCACCAGCAGGTTTCCCCAGCCGAGAAGCATGGGCGATGCGTTCTCGGTCCCCTGGGACGGCCTATACCTGTATGCGTTCCCTCCGTTGCCTTTGCTGCTTCGACTCAGCCAGCTCAAGAGGTCCCGGTGCAGGATGATCCTCGTCGCACCGGCGTGGCCGAGGCAGATATGGTTCCCGGACCTTCTGGACTTGTCAACGTCCCCTCCCATCAAGCTGTCGGCGGACGCGGACCTTCTCTCCAGAGAAGGTGGCACCATCTTCCACCACAACCCGGCGTCGCTGAACCTGCAGGCTTGGCTCCTGCAGCGCTAGAGTTTGGTGGCTACGATATACCGGCCGATTGCAGAGAGGTTCTTGCAAAGGCCAGGGCGTCCTCGACTCTCAAATGCTACGGTCATAAGTGGAAGAGGTTCTCGATCTGGTGCCGAGCACAGAAGATCAACCCCCTACGGATTACGGCCCCTCAAGTGCTGCCGTAACTGCTATCGCTGGCAAAGACTGGGCTAGCCCATGCCTCCATTAAGATTCATCTGGCGGCGATCTCCAGATATACCAGAACCACAGGACGGACGTCCCTGTGGTCCCATCGACTGGTAAGAGTTTATGAAAGGACTGTTCCGGTCGTTCCCGCCGGTGAAGGCCCCGGCCCCGGCGTGGGAACTTAACGTGGTGCTGACCAGGCTCATGGGGTCCCCATTCGAGCCGATGCACTCCGCACCTATGAAGTTTGTGTCGTGGAAGACTGCGTTCCGGGTGGCCATTACCTCCGCACGACGAGTGGGAGAGATCCAGGCCCTATCCTGCAAAGCACCGTACTTGACTTGCCAGGCCTCGAGGGTGGTGCTTAGGACGCACCCCTCCTTTATGCCCAAGGTGCCGTCGGACTTCCATCTTAACGAGCCCTTGGTGTTACCTGTTTTCTTCCCGCCGCCTTCGTCGCCGGCCGAGAGGACTTTGCACTCGCTGGATGTGGCTAGAGCGCTGAAGTTCTACGCGGACCGCACAAAGAGTTTCCGGAGGACATCACAGCTGTTCGTGAACTTTGGACCTGTGAATCAAGGGAAGGCCTCTCGAAGTCTTCTATTTCCAGATGGCTCTCCGGCTGCATCATGCACTGTCACCGGTTGGCTAACCGACCGCTGCCAGGCCGTCCGAGAGCCCATTCGACCAGAGCGACCGCTGCTACTACGGCGTTCTTATCTGGTGGGCCCCTGCTGGACATCTGCAGGGCTGCTACGTGGAGGTCGACGCACACCTTCACGAGATTCTACTGCGTCGATCGGGATTCCAGGGAGGAGTCCAGGGTCGGCCAAGCAGTGCTGCGCAACCTGTTCGCTTAAGGTGAGCCTGGTGAGGAGGTAAGAGATGCTTAATGTTGAGTTTTTTTTGTATTGCTTAATGTTGAGCCATTTACCGCCCCCATGGTTGTGCATGTGTGTACTGCTATTTAATCTTATATTCATGAGCATGTGAATCCATGCCAGACCCCATGCTGGAGAAGGAACAAGTTACTTACCTGTAACTGTTGTTCTCCAGCATGGGTTTGGCATGGATTCACATGCGAACCCTCCCGCCTACCCCTCTGCGGCTCTTCACTTGGTCATACTGCCACTTCACGTGCTACCAAATCTGAAGATGGCTGCCAGAGGCGGGGCTTAGGTAGGGGGCAGTCATTGGCTGTGGTCAGTATGACGCAGAGATCAGTTATTGGTTACTAATAGGAAAGACAGATCAGAAACGAAACTGATACTGATTTTTTCTTTACCGAGGATTCCCAGCCTGACGACGGGGAATATTCATGAGCATGTGAATCCATGCCAGACCCATGCTGGAGAACAACAGTTACAGCTAAGTAACTTGTTCCTAACTCAGCCTCCAAAGGTTTCGCTTCACATATTGCCCCAGTAGTGATCTATGGTGTGGTTTGTTTGGCCTAATATTGTCTTTGATCAGACTCAGCCAAATTAGTGTGGGTCTCCAATTGGCTACTTCCTGCTATCCAGCACCACAGGCATATATAGGATCATTGATGATTTTCTTCTTCCGTGCAGCCCCAGCTCATAGCCAGCTGGCGTTTCGTAGTGGGGTATTAGACCACAAGACTAGTGTCTCTGTATTGCCAGGCTCTCACTGCACATTGCAAAGGAGCTCCGCTCGCCATGTCTGTACTGTTTCAGAGATATTGACTGTGTCAACGTAAACCAACAGCTGAGTACTCAAATGCAAATGGGATCACTGAGAAATGCCCTACATTGAACCCTCTATGTGCCGACACTTTGTTTTCCTTCCCCCGGCTCGCATTGCAGACTTGAAAGTCACCAGCGAGGTTTGCGCTAGTTCCCCTGTTTGCTATCCCTGCCGCCGAGCACCAAACAGTATCGGAGTCTGGATGGTGAGGGGCCCCCGGCTGTATGCCTAGTATATATTCTCCCCTCTTGCTCCGCTGTAGTTTCCCCACCAGTGGGCGTTCCAGGGCTCTGCTGGTGATTAGGTTCGAACTCCCCACAGGAACCCTCAGCACGGATGGCAGGATGGTCCACTCACTGTGTATCTGTGCGGGGTCTCTCGTGCAGTCAGGGCATAGGTGGCGGGCTGCCCACACTATGCGGATTACACAAGCTCACTGGGTTGAATGTCTGGGTACTGCCGCAGGGCCAGTTCGCCGCCATCGCCAGCAGTCTCTCGTGATCTGCAATGGATGCTTGTTGTCGGATCCCGGTTGCAGGCTTCGTTCCCTGCGGATATCAGCACTGTCTGGGGTCGGAGCCTGGGTTGTGGGTCAGGTCGATATACTTCCCCCCTTTGTGTCCTCGAGGCAGGTCATCCAGCAGTCCCGGCTTTTGCTGTATATGTACACAGCAGGGCTGCCCACGTTACGGCTGACAGATCAGCCGAGTGCACTGGTTTAGGGTTGCCACTGCTCAGGGGGTGCAGGGAAGGGGTCCAGTTATCTGACTGCTTCTCTGGGCACTGTTTGTTGTGTACACAATGCACAGCTGCTCATGGCACGGTATAGCCCACACGATCTCTGCAAGGGACCCCGCCCCCAGCGCGGCTTGGGTGTGTTTCCCAGCCAGCGGGTTAAGGTAGTCTCATTGCAGAGCCTCTCCACGACCCCTGCCTCCTGTCTCAGACGCCTTAGTCTGCAACACCGATTTCCAGGGCATATCTCATCGGATTCAGTTTGAATCTTTCACCACTGGTACACAGAGACCTCGGACACAGCCCCACATCAATTCGGTATTCCATATGGCACCAAAAAAGGATGTTAAAAGGCTCAGGATTTTTGCCAGAGAGGAGCCTAACACTCAGGCAGCCATCTTGTGTGCATGCAACAGCGTCCTAAAGTATTTTAGTAAGGCATAATGTTCCTAACTGGCATTCCTAATGTAAAGCGAAAGTGTGTGTGTGTGTGTGTGTGTGTGTGTTCTCATTGCCGTATTGAATTTCTATTCTGACTACCTAAATTTGTTTTTATTTGAATTGAGCCTGTGATCCATTGATAGCCTGTACTTACAAGAGATTGTGTATGCATGTGTGTTTGCCTGTGTGTGTCACTCATCCTCTCCTTATAAGCATATGATGACAGGGACTCTAACCTAATTATCTCTATTTTTCCCCAATCTCATGAAAAATGTCTTCTTTTCATATCTCCAAATTCTTCTTCTCCTAATAAATCAATTCATCATGCATAAAAGTGATCCATATCGTGCTCAATAATTGTGCCAAGCCTTCCTTATATGACCTTGTCAGCTCCCAGCATGCTTGTACCTATTCAAGAATGTTTCATTTAAATACACCCTGCAAAAAATCTTAAATAATGCACTACTTATTCTTGAAAATCATACTAATCAGGGTGTGTGCTCTATAAAAAAATACTCCTTTGACCTAATGGCACACTCCTTTACATATTCAGGCCTTGGAAAATACTAGTGTGATTCCTTGTGCTTCTACATAACTAAACCCTAAACTAGTGCATGTTATCTCCTAGTTATTTACTGAGATCTCTCCTCAATACAACTATTAATTTATCATAAAATATATCATGCTTTTTTATCTATATTGTGTGTAACCTTAGACTTGCTGTGTTTGAGAGAACTTCCTCTCAATCCTTACTGCTTCCCTATTCTAAATACAAATGTTTGCATCAATACATGCACTTTTAACATTGTTGCTGAAAAAATGTGTTTTATTGCCTTAATTCTTGCTATTCTCTATACATATTTACTGTGCTTAATCTAGTATCATTTACTATTGTGGTAACCTACTTTTTAATGTAATTTGCACTCACATTTACATTTTTATTCTCGTGCATGGTTCACAAATTGTGTGATTTTAGGGATCTTTTTTATTTTGTATTAATGCCTCTATGCTGTGCAGTTGGGGAGATGCTGTCCCCTCTTGAAGCTTGTCTAATTTGCAGTGGCATTGGTGCATATGCTTGAGTCTGCATGTGTAATATCCTTATGACTGTATTTTATTGTGGTGCCTATGCCATTCCTCATCTCTCTGTCCTTAATTACCAATATTCTCACTGTTCTGGTTACTTATAGCACTCTCCTGCACTTTCATTTGCAATCTCTGCCTTACTTTTGCTCTCCTAATCATGTTGTGTCCCTTTCTCATTCTCCCCTTCTATAATCACTTTCCAATTTCCTTCTGCCGTCATACTTCCTTGCCTTTTGTTTCAAATTCTATGAAAATAAACTGTGCGCATCTGCTCTTCCTTTTGGGAGCGCACTTAAACTTTTTAGCGAAGCACTTTTCCATTTTTCCCAATTTTCCATTAATGCGTCTAGGTTTTTTTTTTTTAATGGGTACTTTCCATTGCCTTTTCCTCATCTGCATAGTTGAACCATGCATGTTTCATAATATATGCTCTTTCAAAATATCCCACGTATCACTAATAACAAATGTGTATGGATCCCCCTCTCCCAGGGGATGCTAGCTGTGATGTGTCTATGCCTAATTCTGCCATAATGGATCCCCCTCTGCCAGGGGCTGCTAGTTTTGTTGTGTCTCTGCCTCATTCTACCATAATAGGATCCCTTCTGCCAGGGGCTGCCAGTCGTGATATGTTAATGCATCAATCTGCCATAATGGATCCCCCTCTTCCAGGGGCTGCTAGTTGTAATGTGTCTATGCCTAGTTCTGCCATAATGAATCCCCCTCTGCCAGGGGCTGCTAGTTTTGTTGTGCCTATGCCTCATTCTTCCATAATGGAATCCCCTCTGCCAGGGGCTGCTAGCTGTGATGTATCTATGCCTCATTCTGCCATAATGGGATCCCCTCTGCCCTGGGCTGCTAGGTATGATGTGTCTATGCCTCATTCTGCCATAATGAGCTCCTCTCTGCCAGGGGCTGCTAGTCCTGATTTGTCTCTGCCCAAGGTTGCCATTGATGGTCACACTGGGCCAGGTGAGTTCAACACCCAGGATCCACTAAATGCTATACCATCGACAAGCATTACTTCCAGGCCTGCACCCCTTAAGTGTGCCTTGATTAATACCGGGCCCTCCCAGCCCATGCATTGGACATCCATGATTTCGTCTCTAGGAGTAACATTGACCTATTGATACTCAGTGAAACTTGGCTGAGCGAAGCTTCAGGTCCAGCCCTTGCCCATGCCAATGGCAGTGGGTTAACCCATCTTTCAGCAAGACTGGACCCTCCAAAGAGCGGGAGGGGTAGCCGTCATTGCGAAATAATCTCGATTAGAAGGGTGGAAGGGGAACTTGGCAACAACTGTGACTACCTTTGTCTCAAAGTTAACCCCTCACCTAACTGTACCTTTACATTTCACCTCATCTATTGACCACCAGGGTCAGCCGTTGACTTCCAAGATGCCATGATTCACACACTCTGGGATAACTTGAAGAAAACTTCCAAATCAGTGCTCTTGGACGATCTTAACTTGGGTCTCCATGATTCTAATGATTCCCAAGCAGCTGCCATGGATAAAGCCCTATCTACCCTAGGGTTTACTGAAGTTATCACTGAGCCGACCCATATTAAAGGCCGTACCCTTGATTGGGTGGCCCACCATAACTGCTCTATCTCAGTCACTAACATCTTTCCTATTCCCTGGTCCGATTGGTGTAATCGTATCCAATCTGCTATGTTGGACAAACTAACTACTCTGCAAGACAAAATCCTCGCACATCAACAGGCTTTAAGCCACCAAATAGCTCACTTACAGAGTACCATGTCTACTGAATCTGGTGAATCCAGGCATCTTGCCTTTAAGGACTTGATGGAACAAGAAGTCATTGCCCTCCTTAATTCCATTAAACCCATTTACTGCAAAGGGGACGCATGTCCTACACAGCTCATCAAAGACTGTGCCCCCACCCTGGCCCCCTTCCTTACAGCATTCATTAATGCATCCTTCCAGTCTGGCCATGTCCCAACTGGACTCCAGGAAGCCTGGGTACACCTTCTTCTGAAAAAACCCTCACTTGTCCCTAAGGTCCCAGGGAACTATAGACCCATTACCACCGTTCCATTCCTATTAAAAATCCTGGACAAAGCAGCCTACCTACAAGTCCAAAAATTAATTGAGGCTAACCGCCTTCTCGGCCTCCAGCAGTCTGGTTTCTGTCCAGGACATGCTACCGAATCTGCATTATTAGACCTAAAAAATCAAATGGATGACTTCTGAGATGCAGGGAAACCTGCACTCCTGTTGCTCCTTGATTTATCCACAGCGTTCGACCTGGTGGACCAATCAGACAGTTTGCCAGCATATTTCCACTGCAGTGAACTTCTCCCCCAAGGCATGTGCTTGGATCACCTTGTTTCTTCAAGAAAGGGTTATGAAAGTCTTTTCTAACTCAGCCTGTACTGGTGATTACAAGTCCAAAAATGAACACCCTCAATGCCATATACTCAACTATCCAATCCTGGATGGCAGAAAACTGGTTATGTCCTAATAGTGAGAAAACTGAACTTCTGCTGATTGTATCTCCGGACACCTTGGGCAGATTGGACAAGCAATACAGTTCTTTCTTGATTGATAATGTTCACATCAATGTATCCCAATCTGTCAAGATCCAGGGTGTATTTCTGGACTCCAACCTTACCATGAACAGGCAGGTTAATGCCATTGCTTCTACCTCAGCATATAATTCTAAATTGCTCAATGCAGCGAGACCTTTTCTCTCAGAACAGAACTGTCTTACCATTGCAAGAACAATAATTGGCTCCCGATTGGACTACTGCAATGCCTTTTTTTATAGGGACCTATGGCAGAACTATGTCCAAGCTCCAAATAGTACAAAATAATGCATTTAGGGCTGCTACTGGGATTTCCAGAAAGGACCACTTTTCTGAGACCAGGAAACGGGTTCACCGGCTTCCCGTTAATGAGAGGATCATCTTTAAAACCCTTGACCTTGCACAGAAATGTCCATAACCGGGCACCTACCTACCTGGTGCAAAGGATAGCCAAACCGATCTCTGTTAAGCCTGAGAACAGCCTACACCAATGTAATTGCTATCCCTAAAACACGTGGAGTTCGAGCAGGAGGCACCAGCTTCCCCACCATGGCCACAACCCATTGGAACTTCAGGAGGATTGATTCACACCTAGCCTTTCGTAAAGCAATAAAGACCATGCTATTTGTATAATATTGTAAGGAATGTTCTCAGTGATGTACAGTGCAAGACATTAAAGCTGTAAACACTGAAATGTATATGTTACCTTACCCAGTGTTTGGTTAATCACAGTTGTATCTATCAACATTGTGTTCCTGTATGAAATGTTTGTGCAGGCTTCCTAATGAATTCCCTATGTTCAGAATGCCTGATGTATATAACTTTGAAGGAACAACCATGACCCAAGCCGTCTTAATTGTACCCAAGACAATCATATGAAACGGCGCCTTGATGCCTCTGGGCTGTAGTGTGCTTTACAAATTCAAATAAATAAAGTATAGTGTTTTAAAATGAAAGTAACAAATCAGGGATACTCTAGTGTGTGTCCAACAGAGAAAGCATCTAACATTAACTCCAAAATAACTAACCCCTTAAAATGGGAAGTGGCTTGTGTAATTTTGGCCATTTTCTTCGTACTTTCTATGCAAAAAGTCAGAACTAAAGAAGAAGTCTGTCTACAGTGTCCATTGCTACACAGGGTTTAAAAACCCATTTTGGCCGCGGAGACCTGCGAGGAGGTGCAGTCTGGCAGTCTGGCTGCTGGCGCACTGTGCACTATCGAACCGACCTTAACTCATCACAACTGATTCACCGCCTAAAAAAAAAAAACACCTAAAGTGCCGGTGATTGCAGCATAATGGAGGACGCTACGGGGGCCAGTAAGCCTCAGCCAAACGACTATGAAGACACGGGCCGCGTGCTAAGGAGCGGCGTACAAACTATAAAAGTACCACTGTTGAGTGAAGCACGAAAGAAACCAACAAATAAAGCAACAGAGACCCCGAACCCGGGAAAGGGTATACACTCTCCTCCAATACCCCCCCTTAGATCCCTCCACCAGCACGACTCACCTTGGAGAGAGGAAATGGACCCGGAGCCTGAGTCTGTCGGCTGTGTGCGACTGCAGAGCCTGGGAGGGTGTGTACCCCTAGATGGGTATGCCCCGCCTCGGTCTCCGTGGAGTGGGGCCGGCGACGAGGGAGGGGGGATCTCCCGGAGAGATCGAGGCCGGCTCTGCTGCCTCCTGCTCCTGAGGGGCCGGGCTCGGTCGGAAGGGCCGGCGGCGACCGAACGAGCGATATCTGTAGGGAGATGGAGGAGGTGAGAGGAAGAGGGACGGACCCTGCACGAGTGGTTTCTGAGCTGAGCGCGGAGCTCTTGGGGAACGGAGCCCGCAGGCCTGACACCGTGCGGGCTGAGGAGCCAACCCACGTCGGCACAACGAAAGCGAACAAGGACACGGACCCAGTCACAGATCCTGCGCGAGCGGTTTCGGGACTGAGCGAGGAGCTCTTGGGGAACGGAGCTCGCGGGCCTGCCGCCGTGCAGGCAGAGGAGATGCCTCCTGGTGGTCCAACGAAAAAGTACAAAGTCACGGAGAAAACCAATGAAAAAGACTACATACAAAGTTCTATAAAGGGCTCAATAGTGCTCCCGGACAAAAATTTGACAAAAATAAACAAGAGGCTTGCTCTAAACGACACACAAAAATGCGAAAGTGATTCTCACCCAGTGACAGTGCAATCTGACTTACCCAGCCCGGAATGGAACCAAACAGAGTTTAAAGACACGAGTTGTCAGAACATTACCCTATCATACTTGGATGACCAGGAAATGGGAGAAATAGAGGAATTAAACATTCTGAGAGAACACAATTGGGCTAAAATACACACCTACTCACAATCAGAAAACCAAGAAGAGGAGCCTCACCAAACAGAATTAAAACACCTATTTGAGGACCAAAAAAATGGAGGAGGACAAACAATGCTCGGACATAAAGTAAATGAATCTATACTGGATCAACAACCAAAAAGACAAGGAATTAGAAAACACAACCCAACTGATTCATCGACCCCCAATAACAGAGCACCACCAAAACTACAAACGAAAAAAACTGGTAAATCGACACTCCCATCTAACAACCCGATTGGAAGATTTTTTGAAAAACTAGGGAAGACTCCCACAGTGAATCGTTTTGAACTTTCCGACTTAGAAATTCTGGCAGGAATCCCACCATCCCCTCAAAGAAACCTAAAAATGTCACCAAAGCCAGAAAAGACTTTTGAGGGGGGAGGCCTACAACCGCAAATACGCTGGCACCCAAGTCAACCTTCCTCACGCCAAAACTCAGAAATAACCAAAACCGTTACAGACAACGAAATCACAGAAAACCGATCTCAGTGCTATGAGGATGGTAAGAATAATTCAATATTGAAAACAGTAATATCAGGAGAGAACAAAGGAAAACAAAAAGAAAGTAAACTAAACTTTGACCAGATGGGGAGAAAAAACAAAAACAAAGAAACAACAAAGGCAATAGATAACGCAAATCAAAAACCATTGCTTATACAACCAGATATATTAGGGAAAAATAATAGCGAGACTTCACTCAATGAAAGTAAAACCGAGAAGGAGGGAAAAAAAGATACAGCTTGGCACAACGTAAAGAAAGCTACCAGTGGAACCAAGAAGAAATAAAACTGGCAGAGGCAATATTGAACTATAAAAAAATGCTAAAACACAGAGAGAACACCCCGGGTTGGAAAAAGTTGCAGCAACATAAAAAGCCAGATGTCTTGACGGATGCCTTACGACTATTGTTCTCCACGCCACACAAAGCAAAAATAGAAAGTGAATCCCCAAAGAAAAAAGAAAAAACCTCACCTGTTAAAAATGTGGACATACTACTACCCATCATGTCAGCTGTGACCATCGCACTGGCACCTTTCGTGAAATTATATGAAACAATAAATGAAACATTAAAAGACCATACTTCACTATTAGCAGCTTGCAACATGAAACTAACCCACTTGGTAGGGTATATAACAGCTTTAGTGGCATGGAAGGCATCCACAAAGGAACAAGGTACTATGGCGGATAAAATGGAGGTGTTCCAGTTTAAAAAAAAATCAGTATCCAATAGTTCTCAAACCAAACAGATTGAGTACAAGGAAACCAGACACGAAGATAAACAAATAGCAAGCACAGCAGAAAATTAACTGGAGACCGTCATCAATTAAAGATAAAATAGATACGAACCTAGGTGAAACTAAAAAAGGCTTAAAAGAGGATCAAAAAGAAAAACAGTCGACGAAGGTCCAACCCGAGAATAATCACCAACTTCAGAGAAAAAAGATTGCAAAAAATAGCTCAACTCAGAAAGAACAACTGAGCACAAAGGGATCCATTGCACAGGATAAACAACGTATGGAAAAAAATGCAAACTTGTTCATGTCTAAGTGTATATCTGGGATGGACCAAAAAATAAGTCGTAGAAAGTGAATTTCAAGAGACAGACTAAAGCAACACATAAACTTGTGGAGGAGAACTCGCTTGACTTATCGGACCTAAGTACATATTCGATTGAAAACTCAGAGTCAGAAATACCTCGACCGAGTGGAAAGAAAAGAAAGGTGTCCTTTGCGGAGGATAACTCCCCAAGAACAGAGCACGGGGACAAATACAAGCAGAAACAAAGGCGCCAGAAAAAGAGAAAAATAAAATAGACGATTTAAACTACAGAAGAAGTCTGATAACTCCAGAAAGGAAAACGTTGTTTCGATTGGCTAACATAAAGATAAATAAAACCAAACATGAAAGCCCCAAAGACCGCCCCGCACAGAGTTCAAAGGAAAAACATGAGGGCGAAAGGCTTGATAACACACCGAATAGTGGAGCCCGTCACAAACAATCTCATCAACAAAACCAAAGTGCATGACAAAACAAACCAGAAACATCTCCATATAGAAAAAAGTCAGACATAGCAGATAAGCGAAATAATAACCAAAGAGGAGAAAAAACTAGTCCAAGTGACAGACACTCAGAAAGAAGAACTGGATCAAACAGAAGACAATCGGACTATTCCATACAGCCAAACCCCACTCGGACATCAGCAATTTTTACTCACAAGAGTAACTTATCACGCACCTTGAAATTAGAAGAAAGTGACAAAAAGTGAGAAAAGATCTTACTAAACAGAAGAGCAACCATGAGACTTCTACAAAAAGTTCATAAAGAAGACCTAATTAGAAGTATGGACTTAAACATAGTAGAGTTCGCACACAAAGCTCGGACGGATAGTATCTTCCTGCATATTACATCTCAAACAGTGAAAAAACTCCTGTTATCAGTGGCAGGAGACCTAGCCAAAAGAGGATATACCTTAAGAGAAACTACAGCAGAGGAAAGCGGGTACAGAAGAGATGATTCACACAAAACAAGAGAAAAACGTAATTATGAAACAAACGAAAAAAGAAATAAGGAAAACCACACAGATAACACCTGTAACTGAAAGACTAACTAGAACAAAGAGGAAATTCAATTCAATATCGGAGATAGATGACCGAAAAGAAGAAGAAAAACGTCAAATCACGAGAACTATTGGATCAAAGTGATTCAAAGATGAAAAGTGACAAGGAAAGAGTAAAGACCAGAGAAAAGCTCTTCTCCCAAGACAGCTGGACACACAACGACAAGAAATCACAAAGAACATCGCCGAGAAAGCCTAAAGGTCCTTTTCTTTCCCAGATAACCAGAGAAAAAGAAAAACGTACCATTTGTGAAAACACCTCGACGCAGAATCAGACGAAAGAGGCAGAAAAGAACCCTAACAAATGGGCATGGATTCCTTTGGCGTTGACAAGATATGTTAGGAAATAGCAACCAAATCGTCCCTCTGACAACCTAGAAGGAGAGACGTTAAAGGAACAACACGCAGCCCAAGAACCAGAGCAAAACATCATCCTTGGCTCTTGGAACACAAGAGGCCACATTCACCTGACGCAACCAGGAGAGGTGAATCTTGGCCTATTCGACCTAATAAATTTGCAAGAGACCTGGTTGCTATTTCCGCTGAGCCTGGACAGCTTTGAAGTAGTACTCGCACCGGCCCAAAAAGGAGATAGAGGACGTCCTACTTCAGGCCTGCTGACAGCCATAAGAACTGGCAGAGCTCTCAGTGTAGTCCACAACCTTATATCATCTCTGGCAATTCAGGCGACATTGCTAGAATGGAAGAAAGAGAACTCTAGGCAAAAAAAATCCAGGCAGGATCTTATCCTATTATTAAACATCTACTGGAATCCACTGATAACAAAGACCAAGGGATTCCTAAATAACGTGGAAAAAATTCTAACCGATGCATCAGAAATGTATGGCATGGATCACATCTTGATATGCGGTGACTTGAATGCCACCTGTCCTGCACTCGAGATGGAAACGACTCATCATAACATGGGTAGTGCACAATCAATAGCGAGAGGTACAGCATGGGCAAAACTGATGGAATCCCGGGATCTGTACAACTTAAATTCCCTCGAATCAGCCAAATCCAGAATTCCAACATGGGAAAGTGCTGGCAGAAGAAGCACAATTGATTACATCTTTGCCTCAAAAGAGCTGTATCTCCTAACCAAAAGTTTTAAGGTAGTGAAGACCACGGCCAGTGATCACAATTTACTAACTGCAAAGTGGCCAGCAAAAAAAAGACGCCAGTGATCATGCTGAAAAATCTGGAAATAAACCAACAAGGAAACCGATTGAAAATTACGACAGAAGGCATGGTCTGTATCACGGCAGCTTACAACGGACAAAAAAAACGAAACACTTCGAAAGAAAAACTGGATTACCGTCCTCTTTTGATCCCTTAGCTACATCCACAACGCAATAGAACTTATGACAAAACTCATTTACATACTCATAACGAAGAACTGAGGATAAAGAAATCAAACCTAAGAAAGGCTACTCGGCTTGCACGAACAAATCCAACACAAACAAATATAGATTCGGCAACCAAAAACAAAAGACTGTACAAATCGTGGATACAATCGATACGATGGAAACTATATCAAGTGGATGCAGAGAACATGCTAAGAGCACTGTGCAAAAAAAAACTCACGAGAGTTCTGGACAATCATAAAGCACAAAATCGCACCCACGTACATAAGAACCATAAATAGTGTCCCAGAAGAAAAATGGAGTGAGCACTACACTGACTTATACAAAGATCCTACCCCAGGGGAAACAACATCAACCACTCAAGACCACTCCAAATGGATAGTATGCTCAGAGGAGAATATTCTGATAAAGATCAAGAATCTGAACAACTCCCGTGCCCCAGGTCCAGATGGCATCTCCAACGCCCACTTGAAACAGGATGCAGAAATTTGGGCTCCACTAATATCGGAAATCTTCAGAAGATCGAGGATTACAAGATCCATCCCTGATACGTGGAAGACAGCAAACATCGTCCCAATTTATAAGAAGGGCCCGAGGGACGACCCGAGAAATTATAGGCCGATCGCACTATTAGATGTTCTCGGCAAACTTTTCGGATCACTGCTGTTGGACGAACTCCAGATATGGCAGAAAGAGGCAAAAACAACGGACCCCTTCCAATCGGGGTTCGAAAAGAATTTGGGAACATCAGTCAACATTATGCTGATTAGCATCCTAAAATCAAGTGTTTGAGGGGCAACCATCAATATTCATTGCCTCAATTGATCTGGTCCAAGCTTTTGACCGCGTGAATAGGGAAAAACTGTGGAGAAAACTGGAGAAACAAAAATGTCCACCATCGATTCTTGATCCAGTGAAAGCCTTATATAGCGAAACGTTCATCAAAATCTGGCTCAACGAAGCAGGCTTGATGTCTGAAAGCATAAAAATGGCCAGAGGTGTGAAACAAGGCTGCCCTCTAGCGCCGGCGCTGTATAAGGCCTATATGGCTGACATAGCAGATTCCGAAAACAACACTCAATCATTTCCTCCGCAAATAGGCGATTCAAAAGTGACAAGATTGCTGTATGCAGATGACATTTTACTAATAGATCAAACAGCAATTGGACTCCAGAGACAAATAGACAGTCTCACAGCCTATCTGAAGAAAAATGACCTGGAGCTTAATACATCAAAAACGAAAATTTTGGTCTTAGAAAAACCGACAAGACCGAACACAAGATCGCAATGGTTCGCAAATTCGAAGAAACTAGAAATAGTCAAAAGCTGTACTTACCTAGGGGTGAAACTCTCGTCCAGTAAAATTGATAAAACGATGCAAGTACATCTGTTTTCCAAAACAAAAACTTTAGCAGCACAGGCAGTGTCTTTAGATAGGAAATTCAGGAAATTCTCAACTCATAAACTTTTATAGAGCAAAGGTCTGTCCAACTCTGACCTATGGAGCCGAAGCCATGCCACATCTGCCGAAGACACTGTGGGCTAAACTGGAAGGTATATTTTGGCGCAGAGTACTACAACTTCCAAACTCCACTCCCATTGCAATCATTCGACGCAAACTGAGTCTACAATCATTGGAATCTGTGGTCACGAGAAACAGCCTATTATTCCTGGGTAAAATCATAAGGAACCCACGACCAAAAATCCTGGACATCATACTTCAAGAGTTGAAGAGTGAAAAAAACCCAACGATAACAAGCTGGTACAGTAGACTACTAGAACAAGCGGACAAAATCGGATGCTCAGAATGGGACATAGAACGGATCCCGGGAAAAATAAAGAAAAAACTTAAAATACAAGATTGGATTGAGACTCTAGACAATGCAGAAGATCTCACAGTCTCCACACACCATACAACGAACACGCAAAAAATAGACGAAGTCAGAAACTATTTTAAAAAAAGTTTCCAGATAAATGACTGAGAACAACCTTTTTAAGAGCAAGGTTAAACTTATTGAAAACCAATGAGATTATCTTTCGTAGAAAACAGTCAACTACCAAAAACTGTCGCTATTGTAAGAAGATGGAAATCGAAACACTACGCCATCTCCTCCTTCATTGCTCAGGAACGGAAAACCAGCGAACCATCTATCTCAATCCACACAGAGCTCGGCACCTAACCACAAATGAAGAAACTTGGTGGAATATGCTAATGTGCGGCAATTCCACATATTTGACAGTGGCTACAGCAAATCTTTTGGAAAAACTGAAGCTGGAGAAAATTAATCTATAAAAGAAAATTTCATTGGTAGTCCAAGCAAACAGAAAACTGCGCGATATCCACAATGGGAAACAGTGAAAAACGCAAGAAAATCTGGACAGAATTTGTAAAAATTGTTAATACAATTAAACACAAAAAAAAAAAAAATTAAAAAAAGGACCTAATGGGACCTCCTTAGTTCACATATGTGCAATGACTGGGGACAACTTCTAGTGTAAAACAGTACCCAAAATGGTTTTGTCACACATAGTTTTTGGCAAAACAACAATCTTTCAAAATATATACCTTTGCTTAACTAAACAACCAAGGGTTTAACTATCCCACAATGTCATATAATTTAATAAAGTGTTTCAAAAAAACATGCACAAATACCATGAAAAAATAGTGTTCTCAAAACCCACTCAATTGTCAATTTCTTCAACTGGTGTTTGTCATGCGGACCTACAGCTGAGCCTCCCTACTCAAAAAACACAAGCATTACATATGTATATCACAAAAATCCCTAACAAATGAGTCAGTTCAATGAGTTCTGGTTCAAGGCTATATTTCCATAAGGGTGTGTCAGACCTGGCTCACTTACAACCTTTGTAAGCAAAATATGAATATTTCAAAAATGCACAAATAAATCACTACTTGTTCCAAGAAAATCAAAAGCCATACATTTTCTTTTTTTTTTTTTTAATCTGTCTCTGTTCTCAATGTATTCCATGCATGCTCATACATGCATCGGCTCTGGCCCTACTCATTCCAACTCATTTTGATCAGATTTTCATACATTTTTATTTATTTTTTGTTTCAATGTTAATACACTTACATACATTTGTCATTTCTCTAAGCTTCCCATCACTTTGCTAGTGTTTTATAAAAATATGCCACTTAAGCAATATGACCCGAGCGGCAGGGGCATTACCGACTCAGGTAATGCCCCAGGGCCCATAGGAATAGAAGGCCCCGGGGCATTACCTGAGTCGGTAAGGCCCCCCCTGCCTACGAGGGTCATATTGCTATAAGTACCCCGGCCCGCAATATGTGCATGACCGGGGCACTAAAAGCATTTTTTCTGTCCAAAAACGCTGCAGCATTGAGGGACAGAAATAAAAAATAAAGAAACAACCAAGAAAATGGCCGCCAGGAAAGGGTAAACGGAGTCAGTTTTCTTTACATGGAGGCCATCGGGAGCAGACGCGCTGGGAACAGAAGTGTTCCCAGCGCGTCCGCTCCCGAAAAAGGATCAAAAAGAAGGTAATTGGGGTTGGAGGGCGGGAGTGGGACGGGTATAAAATAAAAGTAAAAAAAAAAAGAAAGTACCTGCGTCCCCAGCGAGGGACAAGGGAAGCCTCCAGCCGTATGGAGGTGCGGGGCGGGCATGGCCCCGCTCCGAGTCTCCACACGGCTGGAGGCTTCCCTCCTGCCTCGCCGGGGAAGCAGGAACAAGAAGGTATGTGGGTGTGGGGGGGGGGAAAGGGAATAAAAAAAAAAGAAGCCTTACCAGAGACCCCGGCGGGGGGCAAAGGCAGCCTCTCAGCTATGGGGAGGCTCGGAGCGGGGATGGTCCGCTTCCAGCCTCATCATTGGCGGAGGGGCTGCCACGCCCCCTGCCGAGGACAAGGCGGCTGGAATCCTGGCCAATCAGAATACATGTTGCATTCTGCTTGACTCTCACCGGGTACTAAAAAAATAAACAGCATAGTCCTTTTTCTTTATGCAAAACTGATTCATAGCCGCTTTATCTCGCAGGGCCGTCTCATGTTTTTGAATGCACGCAGCCCTGTTTTTCTGCAACTATTAAATACTTCCTGGCTCTGTGTCTGCCCTTATCTTAGTTTTAAATAGAAGCCGTGGTTTTACTTCAAAGGCGCAGAGGTTTGAAACCTAAATCTCACTGTGCATACTGTGCGTGGTTTCTATCAACCATGCACATCTTCTGTTTACTTTAAGAGCATGCCAGGTACAAACTGTCTTCATTTGTTCAAACCAAAAGGAATTCATTGTTATTTCAGCTCACAACCCAGCTTTAAGAAATGCTTTCAATTGCATGCTTTCCTAGTTAGAAGAATGAAAGCAAAATCTCCCATCTGTCTTATTCCTTCTTTCGTTCGTTTGTTCCGCTAATGAGATTTCTATCATTCAAAGTTTTCCAATCTGTTAAGGGCTTTATCTCTGTGGGTATATAATATTTATTTCTCTTCAACCCTTTACTTGATTTCACTCCCTTGTTTAAAAAGTGTAGAGGAGAGTCACAGTTGACTGCCTATTTTTTTACCAGATCCTTAAAGCCTCCATTTTTTAAACTTACATCATCACTTATAACATTTTAAAACAACAAATATGAGCAAGCACAATCAATCGCTGCACAAGCCTCTAATTTCAATAGCCTATTTATTCTCTTCATTGGTACCAATCAATTTGCTATGCTCAATCGCTGTTGCTCCACAACTTTTCAATTTTCTTCACAACTTTTATAGCTCTTTGCATGCTGGCTGTTGAGTAAAAATATCAGGCTAGTCGACTTTACAGATGAATGCACACTGTGATCACCTTATCTTTCGCTTGTCTTTACTTAATACCCTATGTAGGGTTTGAAACATCACCTTATGTAAACCGGTTTATGCGTTATATTTTTCTGCTCTACTCCCACTCGAGTTTGACACCTCTCCTTCTGAGCTCCCTTGAGTTAGGACTCAATGTGCTATTCTTCTCTTCACATAATATTTCCTGTTGCTCCATAATTATCATAGCCCCTTAATATGTACATGAAAATGTTTATATTCATTTTCTGTTGCCTCTCATAATACATACCATAATTAATAGATGCCAGGTGTGCTGCAGTGACGGTCATGAGGAGACACCCCTAACAGAAATGAGACCATACTGCAGTTTTTTCACTTGCCTTATCTTTTTCAGGCATTGCCCCCATAGAGAGAGAGAGAGAGAGAGAGAGAGAAAAAAAAATACATATATATATATATATATATATATATATATATATATATATATACACATACACATGTGTGTGTATACATATAAAATATAGGGTGTCGGGAGTTTCTCAGCAGTCTTTATTAGTTATAGTTACAAGACACACTCTGGAAAACACTCAAAAATATGTTGACTTCAACCTGCTTATATAGGTTATTTGGATGATGCAAATGACTACCTTGGTCAGAATATGCTTCTGATAGGTTTTCTTATAGAAAAAAACATCCCTCCAATATCATTGGATGGCTTATCTGGCATCCACAATTTTCTCTGATGTACAAAACCTATAAGCTTATTTTAGACTTGGCTGGACACTTTTATGACAGTTCTCAACTTCTGCCAAAAACGCCTTCATCACATCAGTGTCTACTCTTTATCTAATGTTTGAGGTCCTGCCAAGTTAGTTAGTGCCTTATACTGTGGAGAAATAGATAAACTCTATTATGTGGTGCCAAATAATAAAGCTGGTGTCTCCAAAATGCACTGCATGTACTACATTGTGCCCTTCTCACTAGGAGCATGGATAAATGTATCCAAGTTTCCCTAATTTTATCCAACGGCATCATTGATCTTGTCTGCTTTTCCTGCCAAGTTCCATAACAAAACCAATTATCTCACTGCAAAATGCTGCCAAAGACTATCAGCTTCTGTTGCTTGTCTGAAAACTCTTGGCATGAGTCATAGCTTTTTCAATTTATTTAAACATCTCTGACTTTGCATGCCTTATTCATAATCTCTTTTTATACACTTATGGTATGTGTGTGATATTTAAAGTACCCTTCATTTCATGGGTCATTGTAACCCGAATATGCACAGTGCCATGTGCACTGTTTACCTTAAATAAAGGCACCAGAATCCCGATTTCTGCAATAAAAGACCCATTTGATCTGCCTATCATGTTATCTATACTCTGTTTAGGCGGGAGGGGTTGGCACTCTATACACACCCTTCCCTATTACTCTTTCATCTTCTCTTACTGTCTGTTATCTTGCTTACTACTTACTGTTTGGCATCCCTTTCCATCCTGACCTTCGCTCAATGAGCTCCTCTGCCCAACAGTGAAAATAAAATTAAATTCAATGGATAGTGCAGCCGTTAGCTCAACTATGATACTCTGCCCTTTTCAACACAGACCAGCTCCAATATGGCTGTCCTCTTGCTCCCTATAGCAACTAACAATGCTACTTAATACAGTTCAACCTACATAATAAAACCAAGCCCCACCTATCTGCCTTTTTACCGAATACTGTCGGTGTATTGACCCAAGTTCCCTCTAAAACTACCCCACTGCATGTGTATTTTTCTGTACAGTCCCCAACCTAACAGAACTCTGATGTGTGGTGCAACTATATGTATATTCGAATTACCATGCGACGTGATCCAACCAGGTGACAACTGTGTTACTACCTAGGTGTAAGGCCTTGATAAAGTAGTTTTTGTAGCCTTTACTTGAGCCTCCCTTTGGGACACTGGGTTTGTATCTTTACACTACAGTTACCTTTCAATCTCTGGAGGCCTCCTATCCACCAGAAGTAAGAACATGTGCAGATTTGAACTCTGCCGTGCAAGAAAGAAAGAACCACAAGACAGGCCTCTCTGTCTACGCCTCAAGACTCTGGAACCTCGTCTCTGTCCACATCAGATTTGTCCCACATCCCTGCTTTTAAAGTTCAGTAAGGAGCTCAAGGAATTGCTCTTCCCTAACACCTAGGTCCACTCCTCACCCTACCTGAGACTGGGTGATCTTATCCCTGTGGTTTCCTCCTCCTGGTTGCTTCTAGATCCCTTGCTGACAAATTGCCCACGGTGCTTGTTAGCTCCTCACTCCCTTGTTTCTCTGCTTCCCTCACCATATTCTTCCCTCTGTAGTTGTAAAATTCTATGTTGCTTCCTGAAGATAGATCCACACTCAATAAATACCCTGATATCATCTTTGGGCTGGGGTCCCTTGAGACGGGAAATTGAGCAAGTTCCCTGAGGCGTTCTTTGAGCAAGATATGGCTGTGAAACGTTCATCCTGAACTGGATTTCAATTAGGCTTCTCCTTATAGATCTACTCTGGCCAGATCGCTTTTTGAAAAAAAGCATTGCAAAGGCAGTTAAATGCTTAAGAATCAATGCAGCATCAATTTATAAGGTGTAGGATTTGGCTGGGAAACGCCACCCGCATTGGACCGAGTGTTCTTTACCCGCCTTACTCGTGAGAGTCTGGTAGTCTAAGCAGTCACTGTGGTGGGCTAAAGCAACAACATTCCCCAACTTGTTCATTTTTCAGTTGGTTAATGAACAATCCTATTTCACATGGATTATCTGAGCACCATACAACATATTAAATAAAATTAAATCTTTTAAAAACAATCTAAAAATGTTCAGTACACACAACTGTACAGTAAAACAAAACATCTGTGGTTGGAAAAAGGTCAGCATAAATAAAACAAGCATTGGCAATGCCAATAGTTTTGGCGTTTACTGATGTTCTTTGCATTTGGCATTCATAGGCACCAGGGTGCAAGGAGGAGTGCACAGTTAAAAAGGCGGATGTGATAAGGTGTGCAGGCATGCAATAGAATAAAAAGGGTAATAGAGCAATGGAGGAAGCCATCAATAGGGGATGCCATTTATGCTGAGCAAGAGAAAATATGGGCGAGAAAAGTGCAAGGCTACAAAATAAAGTGAGAGTTTAAGAGGAAAGATGAGGGGGGGATAGGGGTGGGGTAATGTGGCTGGAGGGATAGAGGGAATAGGGTGGTGTAAGGTGGGTAGGGGAATAAAGGGTGTAGAGTGGATCGAGCCAGAGAGAGGGGAGTAGGGTGTATCGTGAGGGTAAAGAGTGAAGGGGAAGGTTGAGTAAAGAAAGGAGGTGGGATGGGTGGCGGTAGATAAAGGGGGTAGGGTGGGTGGATGGTGGTAGAGAGAGAGGTGGTAGGATGCATTGGCGGGGGTAGAGAGGGTGAGGATAGAGTGGGAGGGGGTTGAGAGCAGGGTGGATGGGTATCGATATAGAGAGCAGGGATAGGGTGGGTGGCTGGGTTTGGGTTGAGAGATCAGGGGTAGGTTTGGTGGGTGGGGGTAGGGTGGGCAGGGGTAGGGAGAGCGGGTGTTTGGTGGTAGAGATAGTGTGGGGTAGATAGTGTGGGTGTAGGGTGGGTGGGGTAGAGAGCGAATGGTGGGTTGGTGGGGGTAGAGAGCATGGGGCCGAGAGTGTGGGTATTGTAGTGGGTGGGGGTAGAGCAAGTGGGAGTAGGGTGGGTTGGTGGGGGTGTTGTAGAGAAGTGTAGGTAGAGATAGTGGGGGTAGCATGGGTTGGTGGTGGTAGAGGCATTAGGTGTAGGGCATGGAGAGAGTGGGTGTTGCATGAGTGGGTGGGAGTTGAAAGAGTGGCGTTAGGGTGGGAGTAGAGAGAGCGGGGGAATTGTGGGTGATTGGGTTTAGAGAGAGCCTGGGCGGGGTTGTTGATGGGGGTAGACAGCAGGGGTAGTGTGGGCTGGTGGAGGTAGAGGGTGGGTGTAAGTTGGGTAGAGAGTGGGAGTAAGGTGTGGGGGAGGTTGGGTAGATAGCAGGTGTAGGGTGGGAAGGTGGAGCTAGAGGGAATTGGGTGGGTGGGGCTAGAGAGAATGGTGTAGGGTGGATGGAGTTGGAGAGAGCGGGTTTGAAGTGGTTGGGGATAGAGAGAGCAGGGCTTGATAGAGCAGGGGTTGATAGAGAGATCAGGGGTAGGGTGGGTGATATAAAAGAGAGTGGGGGCAGTGTTGTTGGCGGTAGAGAGGGTGTGGGTACGGTGCGTGGGTGGGGTTTGGGTGGGTGTAGGTAGAGGGTGGGGTTGGGTAGGGGGGTTTGTAGAGAGATTGGGGTTTGAGTGGGTGGAGGTAGAGAGAGAGTGGGGTTAGGTTGGGTGGGTTAGGGTAGAAACGGGTAAACAAGATGGGGTAGAGAAGGTGTGTGTGGTTAGAGAGACTGGGTGTAGACAGTGGGGATGGGGGGTCCCTCTGCTCCCCTCTCACAATAGCTCTGAGATCTGAAAGTAAAGGAAACTGCCTCCAGTGAGCCAGGACTTGGAGGGCGGTGTAGGGAGGGGCATGGATGGGGAAGAACCAATCACCCCCTGTGCCTAGGTTTAGAAGTTGCAGATGCCTTTGTTAAAATGTCCCAGAGCAGCAAACGGCTGCTTCTTATGGGGTGAATGACCTTCACACTTAGCTGGCTTTGACTTTTGACAGCATTAACAATTGCGTAAATAAATACTATCCTTCGAAAAAAGCTTTTTAGTGCAGCTATTCGCACATCCAGACAATCAAATGAAACTTACATGAAAACAGCCTGTTCAGTCTTGCTGCTTCCTATCCCTGAATTCCCATCACAGGCTAAGACTCACTTATCTCCATTTTGTGCTTTCCGTTTTGAAATGATGAAAGCTAACACAGGGCCAACTCAAAAATATCCTCTGCGCCATAATAGGATGGGGACGAAGAGAACACAGACACAGCTTTAATGATAAAGCAGTAGAAAAAATGTTGGGTGGCAATATTTAAGCAGCATAAAGATTAAATTGCTTTACCATAATGCTGGAGCCCCTGATCAGCACTCGAAAGCACCCTACGCAGTATGCCTGCTCCAACAGGATGGAATAATCCTCCTTTCAACCCAACTTCACAGCTATGCAAAAAAACAACAAAGGCTGCTTGCCTGCCTCATAAATCAGAGGCTTGCCTGGCTGCCTCAGTGCGAACAGATCACTCCGCTCGGACTTTAAACATAGTCCGACAGGAGTTCATCTGACAAAAAGCATTAGTACATCCAAATTAAAATCTAGTTAAGTGCAGTCATTTTGCTCCTACTTCGGTACCACGTACGGCTTCCCGGCAACAGCAGCAGGCCTGCAGATGCACGTGAGAGGGTCAAGGACCTTCTGGTGCTTTGGCCATTTAAAAAGCCAAGCATCAGCAAGTTGCCTTGTCAACGCCATACTCTGCTCCCGAGCTCCCCTTTCTCCTTTTCTTTTTTAACATTCACAGTACCAATGGTTTTGCGATTAGGTGTCTTATGCCACCAAAGTGCCCAAACCAACAATCTACACTATAAATAAAAAAAATCAGATGAGCAATACAACAACAAAGCAAGCACATAAAGAAACCTTAAAACAAAATTATTAATAGGAAACTGAGGCAAATACTGCCAGATTAATGAAGTCTTCCATTCTTCACGAAAGCTCAATAATGTTGGGCTTAACTAAGAATTCGAAGCACTGGTGTGTGATGAGAGGAACTCTGCCAATGTGTGTGTTCTCTATTTCCACATGGAATTCCCAGCCTTAAGACTTTAGTTCAAGTCGTCTGACAACCTCACAAAATTATTTTGAGCCAGATAAGTGGCTTTTCCCTGTCTTCATCAGCTGTGTACTTCGGAAACTTTTTCGTCAGAGGTTGTCCTGCTTCGATTGCGTCGGGCTGATGTCCCTCAAAGGCGAGGGCGATGTCTCCGGATGTTATAAATAGGATGCCCGTAGCCTCAGTTTGTTTTTTCCTCCATAACGTGTGACATGCACATATCCAATGCCTGCTTCACTGCACATAGCCTTGCGGAAACGTAAGCTGCAATAGCATACGAAATTCTCCAGAGGGGCAGGCTGGGAGGGCGATGTGTAATACGTTGGAGGAACATCCAGTCGAAAGAACGTTACCAGTTGGTAAGTAACTTGTTCTTTGAATGGATTGTGTCTTCCAATGTATTTCACATCTTTGACACACTCCCAAAGCAGTACCAGAAAATGGAGGAGGGAAAAGAATTTAGAATACCCAATCATATGGCAGAATAAAGAACCGCCTCACCAAAGGCCATATCTTGACCATGGAGCGTATCCAGTGAGTAATGTTTGACAAAGGTGTGGATAGAAGCCCATGTGGCTGCGTCACAAATATTCTGAATAGGAACTCCCTGCTGCAGGGCTGTGGAAGTAGCCACACACCTAGTGGAATGAGCATGCAAACCTTCAGCCGGGTCCTTGCCCGCCAATCGGTAACATTCCATAATGGTGAGGATAATCCATCAGGACAAGGTCTGTTTGGTAACACCCTGGCCCAATCAGTGTCCCGCATACACCACAAAGAGTTCATCGTCCACTCTGACCCTGGACATTCCTAGAAATATAAAAGCTCAGAGCTCTCCTAGGGTCCAACCAATGGAGTCGTACCACTTCCTTACCAGCATGAGGATGAGGAGGAGGATAGAAAGACGGAAGAACCACTTTCTGGCTTAAATGAAATTCAGATACTACCTTAGGTAGAAAGGAAGGACGTACCCTCAGTACAACCCTATCCTTGTGGAACACAGTAAAGGGTGGCTTAGATGAAAGTGCCTGCAATTCACTTACTCTGCGAGCGGAAGTAACCGCAACCACGAACACCGTCTTGAAGGACAATAGTCTCAAAGGGCAAGAGTGCAAAGGTTCAAATGGAGCACCCATCGGGAATTTCAAGACCAAATTCAAATCCCAAACCGGCACCTGGAACGGGGACGGCGGTAACACATTAGTGAGGCCTTTAAGAAATTGGGAAATCAAAGGAATCTTAAAGTAAGAACATTCTTCGGACGAGCGCTTAAAGATAGACAGCGCTGCCAGGTAACATTTAATGGTACTTACATGAAGGCCCCTTTGGGCCAAAGAAAGCAAGAAAGAAAGAATGAACCATTGGAATGGAACACTGATAAGGATCAACATTTTGTCCTCTGCACCAGTCGCAAAACTTACGGCAATGGTACAGGGATTTTGTTGCTGGCCACCTAGCCGAAAGCGACACCTCCATCACGTCATCCGGGAAGTCCCAAACCTTATACCTCAACCTTTCAGATACCAAGCATGAAGGTTGAGAGTCTTGACCTCTGTATGGAGAACCTGATCCCCCTCCCCCTGCCCCCTCACTTCTGCCCCACCCCGCGCAAGAGCAGATCTGGGTAGGGAAGACGGCGTGGAGGGCAGATGGACATTTCTAGAAGGTCTGAGTACCACGCTCTCCTGGCCCAATCTGGAGTAATGAGGATCATGTGGGATCCGAACCTCCACAACCTCCTTAATACTTGTGGAATGACGGGGACCGGAGGAAATGTGTAAAGAAGTGGGAACGACCAATCCATGACAAAGGCATCTCCTAAGGCTGTTCTCAGAGGAAATTCCCTTAAGCAGAATCTCTCGCACTTCCGGTTGGCACTGGTATTGAAGAGATCCATTTGTGGGGTTCTCCAAAAGGACTTCCTGAGCCAACTCCCACTTGTGAGAGACTGTGCTCTGCCTGCTCAGAGCGTCCCCCGCTGCATTCTCCTCTCTGGCCAGATGAACTGCCGAGAGTGAAATTCCTTGCTGGATTGCCCAGGACCAGAGCTGCATCGTGTCTCTGCACAATGGGAGTGACCCTACCCCCCTTTTTTGTTGAGGTAATGCATGGCCACTGTGTTGTCTGTCATGATCAGGGCACACTTCCCACGCACAGATGGCAGAAAAGCCTTCAGGCCAGCCTGATTGTCCTCAGCTCTAACGGGTTGATGTGGAGTTTGGACTCCCAGGGAGACCAACGACCGCTGGCGGTCAGATCGTCGGCATGAGCTCCCCATCCTGTGAGGGAAGTGTCTGTCACTAATGTCCCCTCTGGCCACGGTTTCCAAAACGGCTCCCCCTTCATCCGGTTCCTCTCGTTGGCCCACCATGGAAGATCCTGGGAGACCGAGATTGGAATATGAACAGGATCCGACATCTAGCCTGAGTACTGTGACCACTGCATCTTGAGGACCCATTGCAGGGATCTCATCCACAGCCTGGCCTCTGGCACCAGAAAAATGCAGGAGGCCACGAGGCCGAGCAACCTTAAGAATTCGAAAGCCGGGAGACTCTGGGCATGTTGAAACTTGTCCACCATCTGCACAATGCGATGAGCCCTCACCTTGGGAGGTGAGCACTTCCCCACGGATGTGTCCAGCACAGCCCCGATGTACTGGAGCTGTTGGGAAGGTGTCAGATGCAACTTCTTGAAATTGAGGGAGAAGCCCAGCCTGTGGATGGTGCGGCAGGTGAGACCGAGATGATCCGTTGCTTGCTCGGGAGAACGGGCACGGATCTGCCAGTCGTCCAGGTAGGGGTAGACGTGAATCCCCCTCGCCTGAGATACGCTGCCACCACCACCTTGAGCTTGGTGAAGACCCTCTGGGCGGAGGTCAATCCAAATGGCATGACCCGAAACACCAATCCTGGAGATGAAGGGCCTGGAGGACTTGGAAAGAGTTACCATCTTAAACTTGTCCTTCCTGAGAAGCTTGTTCCACCAACACAAGTCGAAGATGGGTCTCAATCCCCCGTCCTTTTTTGGAATAAAAAAATATGGGGAATACCATCCCTTGTTCCTCACCACTACAGGCACCAGTTCTATAGTGCCTTTCTCCAGCAGGGTCATAATTTCCTGCACAAGGAGTGGCTCTGGAAGCTTCAAAGAGAGATTCCCCGGTGGATTGTCGTGAGGCCGCTTTAGGAAGGGACGGCAGTAGCTGTGGGTTATGGTATCCAGAACCCATGAATCCGAAGTAATAGCTCGCCATTTTTCGAGATGCTGAGACAGTCTGCCCCCAACCGGTGAACCATGGAACATGGTCTCAAGACTGTTTGGCGCTGCTGCACCCACTCCAAGAGGGCAGGGAGGCAGCTGCCTGAGCGGCTTTGGCATCCCTATTTCCCTGACCACCATGGATACTTTTTTGTTGGCCCCTTTGACTGGCGGCTCCTCTCGTTATACCAAAGGAGGAGTAGTAACGAAAAGAACCTCCCCTCCACTGCTGTCCCCTAGGATGAAAAGGCAGAGGTTGACGCACATCTGCGCTCAAAGATTTTGTTGCAGCTTTTGAGGTCTGCAACCTCTCAAGGCTCTCGTCAGCCTTGCTGCCAAACAAATGTGCACCATCAAAGGGCATGTTCAAAAGACGGGCTTGCACATCCGGAGCAAAACCCGACTTCTGCAGCCACGCAAATCTGCGTATAACGGTGCTCACATCTATGGACCAGGCTAACATTGTCAGCCGTGTCCAAACCCGACTGAAGGGATTCACACATGGCATCCTTGCCATCTTGCACAAGAACAATAAACCCATCCCTTTCTTCCCCTTTGGGAATATGCTCAGCCGCAAGCGAGACACAATTCCACAGAGTGTGTGAAAATCTTGCCAAAGCACAAGTGGAGTTGGCTGATTTCAGCACCATACTCCCCGCAGAAAACACCTTGCGTGCCCAACCGTCAAAGTGTTTGTTGTCCCTATCCGGAGGGACGGTAGGGAACGCTGCCTGCCTCGAGGTGGCTGTAGCCACTAGAATCGCAAAACTTTCTGGAGTGGGGTGAGATGAAAGGTAGCTGGGGTCGGTACCGGAAGGGCAGTATTTTTTAGTTAATGATTTGTTAACTGCCGAAAGAGATTCCGGTGACTTCTAAGCAGCCGCCACCCTTTTCTGCAATGTCAAACAAAAAGGTAACACCGGGTCAGAGGATGGACCTTGATCCAAAATATCTGTTAATTCATCCTGAATAAAAGCTTCAGGAGGACTGGACCAACCAAGATATTCAGTGCCCCAGCCATCAGCCTCCTGTAGGATGACTCAGCATGAGGCTCTAGCCGACCAAACTCCACCTCAGGAGAAGTGTCCAAGCCACTGGCATCATGAAGAGATTGCCTTAACTCTTCCAAATGACTACCCCCTGAAAAGACAGGAGCCACAGCAGGCTCAACAGGGTCAAAATCTAAATCTGACCTCTCCTTTTCCTCATAGATGTCATCCAGAGGGAGGTAAAATTCCTGTCTCGGGACAGTAGAGGGTCTGGAGTCCTTTACAGGCCTCACAGACTTTGAAGTAGCCTTCCTTGGAGGATCCACAGTACCAGGGATCTCTGTCTGCAAATTCCGGGCAAAAGGCAAAGCTTCGACATCTGTATCCGATGGACACAGCACCAACCTCGAGCGCTTACCAGGTTTCTGCAGTGTCACTGGGGTCGAGGACCGAGACCTGGAAGCACGTCTCTTGCGACCATCCTGAGCATTGTCCGAACGGGACCTCGAAGGTTCCTGATGAGGATCGTGCAGAGGACCTGAGCCCGAAGGCGTACGAGCCATGGATCGAGACTGTTCCTTGCCGGCTTCCTCAGAAGGCGCGGACGGATCTGTGCTCTGGGATTGGAAAATCACCAGCATCTGCTCCCTGATGGCAGCCCATTCCTCCGGCGTCGAGGACTTAGTTGGACAAGCCACTTTCCTCGCTACGCCATCCTCCGAGGAGGACGGGGAAGGCAACCAGTGACAGCGCTCCCTGGAATGGCGAGACGAGGAGGACAAATTTCAGGAACCACTTCGGGACCGAGATCCCCGGGACTCGTTCTGACGCAGAGTCGCCCCTCGAATCGTCTTTGGACATCCCTGTTTACTTAGAAGATTTACAGGACTTACTGGGTTTAGAACCCCTACCTACCTGAAGCTTCCCATTATGCTCCCGCAAGGCCTTAGCAATCAGTGACTGGCATTTGGAACAGTCGTCTGTGTCATGACTCTCACTCCAGCACCACAACCAAATGCAATGCGGGTCGGTAATCGACATTTTAGACTTGAAGTCCCGGCAACTCTTGAAGCTAGACCGCGAAGTCGGAGGGGTCGAAGAAGACCTATTCACGAGGAATACACGAGGCGTGCTGAGTCTCCGAAGCAAACACGTGGAAAAAATGGAACTGAGGCTAAGGGTGCAGTGCGTCCTATTTATAACATCCAGTGACATTGCCCTCGACAGAGGCCTTCGAGGGACATCAGCCCGATGCCATCGACACAAGACGCCCTCTGCCGAAAAAGTTTCCGAAGTAGAGAGCTGTGGACATTACATGTCAATATGTGGAATACGTTGCAGGACACAATCCATTCGAAACAAGTGAATGCTTCTAACGATGGCCAAGTCAGGGGGAATGAGGCAGATTTTGAAGGGCTCTATTCATCATGCACCCTTGCCCCATCCACCAATAAGTGCAATCATTAATGCCTGAACGGCAGTTCAAACATTTTCTGAGAAAAGGAAAGGCTTTGTTTTTTTAGTAAGTGTAATTGATAGAAAGCAGTCTGGGCTTTCTTCCCAATATGGCTTCTTACATATCTCCCTTCCAGGAAATACTGAAGTGACTCATGCTTTAGAGGATTTACTTTTAAAAGGACACGCTGCAATGGAAGACGCCCTTGGATATCGTTGTTAATGTTAAAGGATATTTGTACCGCACACTATCACCACCTAAGTGGTCCTCTGGTGCTCTGGCAGCTCTGAAAAGGGAAAGGAGGGAGGGTTAGTGGGAAGGAGCTGGAAAAGTGCAAGAGAGCAGTGATGTGCTGTTGGCGGCCTCAGCCCGGTGGGTCCATTGGCTGGGCCTGGGGTGTTTTGTGGCCGGTAGTCGATGTGTACTGTTGTGCAAGTCTGTGTGTTTTTTGTTTTGTTGTTGCCATGTAGTGAAGTTTGTGCGGTTAGTTGTGCTGTAGTTTTGTGGTTGTTGTTTGGTTTGGAGTTTGAGAGGTGTATGCAGAGGGGGAAATTGTTAGTGCAGTTGATTAGTTGGCATCTCTATCCTTTCTTGAGGCGGTGGGTTTCTGAATTCTCCCCAGATGGGTTTCGGTAGCACCCCTATGCCTCTGTCATGATCTGGGTCCATCCAGCCTTCAAGGTCCCTTTCACATCTGGCCCCCTCCTCCCTCAGCCTACCTCGCAGCGCTACCTATCTTCCCTTCCCACTCATACAGCCAATGCACCTGCCTACGTCCACAGCTCAGCTATTGTGGTGATTGCCAATATCGTGACAATTCCAAACACTGTGGTACCTGGTGGTAACTAAGGGGCGAGTGTGTATGTTGGGTGGGATTAGGGTAGGGTTGTTGATTCCATCTCCATGGTTGTCACCGGTGTTGCACTCTACCCGGTGAGACTCGTCCGGGTGCCATGGGAGCTTCCCAGTGGGTTCTGGGAGCTGTCCGTGTCTAGTTTAGTCTAGTCATCCCTTTTCCTTTCTGTTTCCGTTTTCAGTTTGAGTCTGTGGTGTTGAATAGCCAGGTTTTTAGTAATTTCCTAAATTTTAGGTGATCTTTGGTGTTTCTTATTTCTTTTGGGATCTTGTTCCAGGTTTTTGCAGCTAAGTGGTAGAAGGAGGTGCCTCCAAGTTTTTTCTTGAGGTATGGTTTTGATTCCAGGCGGATTTCGTTGCATGACCTGAGGAATCTAGTTGGCTTGTAGATAATTTTCTT
Source organism: Ambystoma mexicanum (assembly GCF_040938575.1). Lineage (NCBI taxonomy): Eukaryota > Metazoa > Chordata > Amphibia > Caudata > Ambystomatidae > Ambystoma > Ambystoma mexicanum. Next base: position 491,066,995 of record NC_090936.1, on the reverse strand, counting down.
TTGTAGGAATTCTGCTCCTTGTCCGCTGATGGCCCTGTGCGTTATGCACATTGTTTTGAAGGTGATGCAATGTTTTATTGGGAGCCGGTGTAGTGATTTTAGGGCAGGAGTGATGTGTTCTCTTCTTGATAGTTTGAGGAGTAGTCTTGCAGCTGTATTTTGGATCCGTTTTAGTTTCTTCAGGAGGTATTCTGGTATTCCGAGGTACAGGCTGTTTGCGTAGTTGACTTTTGACATGATGAGGGAGACGATAGTGTTTTGTGCGCGAAGGAGAGGAAAGGTAGGATTCTTTTTGCCGTGTGGAGGAGGAAAAAACATTTCTTCACAGTTGCATTTATTTGTGGTTCTAAGGTCAGGGCGTTGTCCATCAGGACCCCCAGATTTTTTACTACCTTAGATGGTGATGGTGCGGTTCCCATTTCAGTTGGCCACGGGACGGCGGGTTTGTTTTCCTGGTCTTTGGATATGATCATGATTTCTGTCTTTCCTGGGTTGATTTTCAGGTTGTTGTCAGTCATCCAGTTGAAGACTTCTTTTAGACATTTGATTAGGGTTGCGTGATCGGCTTGGGTGTCTTTGATTTTGTAGATGATTTGTGTATCGTCGGCATAGTTGTAGCATGTGATGTATTTTTTGAAGATTCTGATAACCGGTGTCTGGTAGTTGTTGAAGTACAGTGGTGATAGTGAGGATCCTTGTGGAACTCCGCAGTCATTAACTCTGGATTTGAAGGGTCTGATGCAAACGGTTTCTGTTCTGTCTGCTCGGAATGATTTAGTCCAGAGTAGTGCTTTGTCAGTTATGCCTATGTCTTCTAGTCTTTTGGTTAGGGTGTCATGACTAACTGTGTCGAAGGCTGCGGAGAGGTCGAGTAGGATAAGGGCCGAGGTTATGTTTGAGTCTGCGATAGATTTTAGGTTGTCCCAGATGGATAATAGTGCTGTTTGCGTTCCTCTTGCAGGTCTGAAACTGACTTGAGCTTGGTCTAGCAGGTGGTGTTTTTCTACGTGCTCTTGGGTCAATTTATGCACGTAGGTTTCCAGGAGTTTTGCCGGTGTAAACAAGGACCTAGTGACCTTGTCTCTTGTTACCTTTTCCTGTTACTCACCTGGATCCTCTTACCTTGAGTGTTGGTCAATTGCGTGTTCATACCCTTTTGGCGTGAACTAGTACTTACCTTTTTCTCTTTTCTCCCTAATTTATGGCTGTGCAGATGATTTCTTGTGCTTCCACGCAAGAAGTCCATAGCTTGTCTGTAAAAGAAATCAACATTGTTACTGGCATTCACAAGTTGTTTTGCTTACTTTACCATATTTACTTTAAAATGGTTTGTGCGAGTTTTCTTTCATTTAATTGACCCAATTTTATCGACCATACTCCTTTTCTTGGTATTCATGGTCTCCTGATGTTTTATATTGCCCAATGCTCCTTTTTTCTGTTAGCCAGGAACCCTCATAAGTGCTATTTGTTTTCCACATGCTTCTGAGTGCATCCCTTATCATTCTATTCATTTTTTACTCAAGGTAACCACTTATTTTCAGTGTTTCCTGATTTATTTATTTCTGTGACCACTCCTTTTGCGCTTCCTCGCCTTTTCTCTGACCCTATCTTCTCTCTTTCTTCTTATCTCTATATTCCTTTTTCCTTTTGACTTTCCTCATCCCTCTTTTCACGTACCTTTGCTTTTCCTCTAACCTTTGCTGTTTCTGTCTGTCATGTTCAGAGGCTGCTCTCTGGTTCGCGATTGAGCTGCTTTCCTTGCTCTTCGCGATAAGGTTGTTCTTGCCTTAGCCTAACTTTCCTTCTTATCCTTCCGTCCCTTAACTTCTTTCTCTTTCTTCTTATCTGTGCCTCATCTAACTCCTCCTTAGGCCTCCCATCATCACTTCCGTTTCCCTTCGAGTTTCAATGAGATTTGTCCTCCCATCCATTCGTCCTTTGTAAATGCTATCTCATCAGTTCTGTCTTCACTTTCTTTCCTCTTCCTTCCCTCTCTCCCTTGTTGAGAGATGCCCTTGTCAGTGCTTGATCCCCTCCTTCATTAACGCATCATCGTGTCTCCCCTTGTCCCTTGGCTAGGGATGTGTGATTCTTGTCCTTAACCTTCTCTTGCTTTTTGCTACTACTGTATGAAGGTGACTCATAAGCGGGGTTACTATAACCTATGGTTGCTTTTAGCTCTCTTTAATGGGCGAAATCCCTTAGGCTTACTTCCCTCGGCTCCTGTTTCAGGCGGGGCAGGCATTGCTGAAGGTGTCTTAACCCCCCCCCCCCAGTGCATATTTCAACCAAGCTGCTGGAGTCTCTACCTCCTTTCCTTGCTCTTATATCTTTACAATTTGAGAGTAGCATAGCGTTTTTCAAAGTTTTTGTTTGTATATTTGGCATGCAAGTAAGTTGCCATGCGTGGTAAAATGGCTTTAGATTAAGGCTCAATTTGTTGCCGTGGCATAACATCTTGTGGGCAGTACCTTTAACCCACTCCTCCAATTGGAGTATGTTTCCCGGGCTTATCTCTGTTTTTATTGATATCCTTATGTGAGTCCAAACCTCCCATTACTATGGGCGAGCATCAAATGCAGCGAGCTCCAATCCAGCCCCTTCCCGCAAATTATTATTATTTTTTTCTTCGCCAATTTACTTGAGATCATCAATCTATGTGCGATTCCTTCTCATCTGTAGAATTGCATTAACGTTTTGCTTGATTTCAACCAACAAGGAGACAGAATTCCTTACAATTGACATACAACAGCACATGTATAACAGACGCTTGACAGACTAAACAAACACCAGCTGTACACACATATACCTGCCTTCTCATGAATACCCCAACATGGGGTTTAAACAAACCCCATTTGTGCTGTCTTTAATCGTCACCGTAGCCTATCATCCCCAATTATGTGGGCTCTGGGTTCACGTTTCTTCTGACCGCTCTTTAAAGCGCAGGAACAAGGCGAATCCTTACTGTTTTCTCTCGGGTGCCCTCCCGGTATGTTACCGTTTTTCTCTCGGGTGTCCTCCCGGTATGTTACCATTTTTCTCTTGGGTGTCCTCCCGGCATCTTACCGTTTTTCTCTCGGGTGCCCTCCCAGTATGTTACCGTTTTTCTCTCGGATGCCCTCCCGGTATCCTTACGTTAACCACTACTGTCCTTCATGATTCTTATTTCATCCTGCTTGCTCTTTTATTTATTTGCCATAATCCCCTATTTTATGGCTGCCTTCATTTTCCTGAAGGCCAACTGTTTCTACCTCATGTTTGTGAATTTTCATAATTCGCAGCCTGCGCCTGAATTTCCAAACTGTCATTATTTCTTTGCCAGGTCATACCGCTGGCTATGTTCATTTGCAAAAAATACTATAATTATTTTACTTCTCGCTCACCCAATCTCATTGGCCTTCTGCCGCGTTCATGCCATCACAATTGCTTGTGTTTAACTTAAGGCATACCCCAACTAATCATGCTTTCCTTGATAACCCCAACACTGTAATTCTGCTTTCATGCTTTGTCATTCAAGTCTTTCTTCATTCATCTAATTCCTATGGTTCCAGAATCTCAACCGCTAGTCTCAAACCGGAAGTTTTTCCCTATTTAATAAAATGTTCTCCACTCCGGCTGACAAGGCCTCAAAATTGTAAACTACCACCCCTGGTATGACTCCATGCAGACTGTCCTACCAATCACGATGGAGCTCCTCAAAAGAGTCTATAGGAGCACCCCGAAAACCCTCTTCACTACATGTGTGCTATCCCCAAATTTGCCAAAAGCAGGTCGCAGGTGATCCAGTAACCTCCTTTAATTTCAGGGGGCATTCTAATAACAAAAAAATGATAGAACGCATGAATGGCAATAGACCATTCAGCTATAGGGCAGTGCCTGCCCCTGTCTGCACGTTGATTTTAAAACCCCATGTAAAATCACTCGCTTCTCATCTCATGAAGTTTATCACTATCTCTTTTTAATTCTAACACTAATCCGCATCGCAAGGTCTTGACCTCAGAGTTAATGTAAACTGCCATTTTAGGTCTATCCGCCATTTTAGGTTCTATCTGTACAGTCACCCTGTGTCTTAAAACGGTGGACAGTGTCATTCTGAATGTAACATGGCCGTCTTGACCTCCGTGTACACTCTGTGTAAATTGCCCGCAAGCCACATGTGGGGGGGGTCATGAATTGAGACCTTGTCCTTCGCCGACCTGTGTGTAGAGGATTACCTATGTCAATGAAGCTAATCTGTGAGCATATGTCAAACACAATGTATCCAAATACTGAACTGTGGACACTTGTTTGACTACATTGTATAAACACTGTTTGAGAAGGCTCTGCAAGAAAATACTCTATTGCCATTGAGGCTTGTTGGCGAATATATTAAAGGCAAACCCTAAATGTACAGATGCATGAACTCGGCGCAAACCATAGATCTGTAATACATTAACCAATAATAACTCGCAGTAGGGTTAAACATCCTATAGGTATATAAAGCAAGACTATTTTAATGTACAGTCCCACTCACTGAGCACACTGAACGATGCTGGAGTTTGCGGTGTTGTACTGAGGGCCTGATAGCTCATCGGTTACATTGTCCTTTGAAACTGTTCAGTGTAATATAAAGATCTTTGTATGTTCCATTGTAACCTGCGTTTGGTGTATTTCCTTTTGGGGTAATCAGTCTCAATAGCTTTTCCTTGTTTTCACAACAGCACCCCATTGAGTGACATGTATGTGGCTGGTGGCATTCACAGATATGCACAGACTCTGCCCTTTTACAAAATCTCTGCTAGCCCCGAAAGGGGTTGAGCACGAGGAGACAGCTAAATTAAGCTATGACCTCCATTCTCTGGCTCCTTCAGAACCACGCCTGCTATAGAAAGAGATATTCATACACTGACTTCCATATTCCATTTGCCTAAATTGCTGGCAGTCCTGTATGTATGTATGTGTCACTGTGACTGCTGGCGCAATGACCCAGCCAATATTTTCTGCAATGCTCGGCCCGGGCCAGATTGCTACCTGCACTAAGCTGCTTGCCACCCCACAATGTAAGGGAATCGAAATAGGGCTAAGACCTGTTTCATTGTCATCATTGGTTTCCCCATTAGGTGCGCAGGATGGTCATGCAGCTTTGAATTCCCCCTTCCTATACAAGGACAAAAATTCTCATTTAACAATTCATTTATGCGCGCTCACTCTGCAACATAAACATTAAAAATCACCACTACCGCTAGCATTTTATTTCCATGCAGCACTTAACCATACATAAACACATACACATGCGTCACTGCAGGGCCTACCTAGGTGAGAAGCTTTTCCAACATGTAATGCGAGAAGCAAGCATTTCTTGAATCCTGCGCTGCTCCCCAGTGCTATTGCTCATGGACTCCTTGTTACCCACTGCTGTCCCCGTTCACCAAAAAGGACTAATGCCACAGGGCTAAGCTCCCCCGTCTTGTCCCTAAATCATGGAATGCTTCTCTAGTGGGTTTGGCACAGAACCATACCTTCTAATTTCTCGCAAAATTGTCATCCCTGCTTTGGTTACCTACCTCTATCATTTCCCCCAGCAGTGTCTGTACCTCTTCCCCTTTTGCTAAATTAAACACTTTGCTGTGCCCTACACAACATACTCCACTCAGTGTGAGCCCAACATGCAGCCCCTTCATAATAACCACAACATACATCTATTTGTCCCACAACCACAGGCGATGCTTCATCACGCAGCCCTTAGTGTATGTCTTTTGCTGTAATTCTGCCAGCCCCTTTTCAATAGTACCACAATGCCCATGGGCTTCTGCATGGTCCGTGCTACTAGGAATTGCTCATTCCTTGCCACATGACAGTAGACCCCAGAGACGTTTTTATTGGAGGGCTCATGGGGTGGCTGCCCAGGGCCCCCACGATGGTGCCTGGTCTTGAAAGTAAGATTCCAGTTTACCTTAGGCTAAAATAGCACATGCCAGGAAATTTTGATTGCATGCTGCTGAGGCCTCAAACCCATTGCCTGACGGTTTTGACAACTACATACTGCCTTGATCAATTAAAAACATGCACTGCCTTTCGTTTTCATTGTGGAATACAGAATCTGGGTAACACAATCTTTGTAGCGTTCTTTCCCTCTGTGGGAATGTTGCTGATCATGTGCACTAGCCAAAGTGGAAATCCATATTCATCCACGGGGGTTCATATGTTGTCTGTGTGTTAAGCGCTTATTGTAGGGATATGTGTTCATGTGAAGGATCAGAAGGGCACATGCCAGTGAGGCTGGCTGAACCGGTTTTAAATCTGAAGTTCACAAATATACCTGGACAATTACTTGGGTTTGCAGCACTGGGCATTCTTAAAACCTGAGCACTCTTTAAAAAGATGTGCATAGAATATCCGTCCCAGCGGCAACCCAGTGTGCAAATTCGAGACTGTGCAGCAAATGTGTTCATGCTTGTATCCTTGTTATGCCAGCAGACGGTACAGTGATCCTAGTCAAAACATATAGGATCCCTCGCATTACTGTGCTGTTTTCTGTGAGGTTTTACCTACTTGCATGCGGGAAATCCCTTTAATAATGGATAACTGATGCTAACATCATTCCCACGTTGTGTAACTGTAACGCTTACCTTAGGCTCCGTGGGAACACCTCTACTACTCTTCTCGGGGTGTGTGGTTCTCTCACTACTTCCCTGTTTTGAGTTCTATGAGTTGAGAATCTGTGGAATTGAACAACCAGTCAACAATGGAATCTAAGATAACTGAGAATTGTCTCCTCACCAACAAACACTCCTTCCCACTGAGTTCGCCCTGCTCACCTCTTATTATGTTTTGATGAGCTATCCGTCCTGCATCTGTGCAGAGGCCCAGGTCCTGAAGAGGGGATTGAATGAGAGCGGGAAAGGAACCAACTCGAATGTAAGGGCTACGGGAGTACTAATGCCTCAGGAGGTAAATTGTATGCTGGAAAAGGTTCAATGACTGAGAGACGCTGGGTGCCAAGAACTTGAGGAGAAAATCACTCCTAATCTGAAGGGAATGTCACTGAAACATTTACTAGAGAGTGCGTTGCTCATACACACAATGTTAACCAGACACCTCTATCAGGCAATGCACCAAGCCTATTATTTTCCTCCAATAACACCAGAGGGACTCAGGGAACCAACAAGGTGGGACTCTACTATACTGTATGTTCCTACGTGTGTGTGAACAAACCATGTGAAACAAAAAGCTGCTGTGAATAGACTGCCCAACTACAGAAATAAGAATTAAAGTGCTATACCACAGCCACAGTAAATTCCTAGTGACACGAGCGACTAAAGCTCGCTTACTAACCAAACAGGCTAATGAGAAAACTAAATGCCCAAATGATGTTTCACAAGAAACTTTCCTTGCGGTGAGAAGAAACAACACGGACAGCTTCTCCGGTTAATTCCTGACAGAAGAACGCTCCTCCTCACCGGACACTCGGAAACTGTGAACTGACGGAATTCAAGTGGGAACTAGGAAATCTACGACGACTGTGAACTGAGAGTGACACAGGCACAGGAATTTTCAATGACAAAAGGGAAAACTAAGGGCAAGAAAATCCTGTCAGAACGAGGTGAGGTAAGCGTCCGCTAACTGCAAGAGGACGCGAAGCGCAGCTCCACCGAGGGGAGGGGCTTAAATACTCGCAGAGCCTGTACTACAGGAATGCTCCGCAGGATTCAGGGACGGCCGCCTGGCGGCCATGTTGAGTAAAGCGGGATAGTCTGAATCACAATTGGCCACTGGGTTCTCCCTACTCATAGCCCAGGAATGATACACAGCAGCCCAAGACCTTTTGGGGGAAGTCCTATGGAACGGTCCTGTGATCATGACAGTAACCCCCTTCTGTGATATTTTGGTTTTTATAAGTTGTCAGGTTTGGAAATGCGGGTTGCATACATTTGCGGATGCTAACAGTATCTTGGTTCTATACTAGAAGTGAAGTAACCTCTTTGCAGATTTATTAATGTTGGCCTTCAAATGTTTCTTGTTTCTCATTCTGAACAGCGCAACAATGGAGAGGGTAGGGGCCTCAAGAGGGTGAAAACATGCTTAACTTGAATGCTGAACAGCAGCATAGTATGTCTCAGAGAGTACGGTCTCAGGTAATACTGAGTATTCCCATATAGATGCCTCTCATGAGAGAAGTGCACAGGTTATTAGTAAGAATGCATTTCTTGTTAACCTCATTGGCAGCGCGCAACAGATGTCTTTTCGACCGCGCTCATTCATCCTTATCGGAATGCTAGCTTTAATCATCTGGCTTTTAAGAGCTGGGATGTCCGCTTACCAGTACTAAAATGAAAGAATTTTGCAATGTTTTCCACAACAGGCCGGATGCATTAATATGTAATCAAGCCCTTTTTCTACAATTGCTGGGCTGCTCTATCATGAAACACATTAATTCTACATGCAATGCACTCTGTCTTTTGAAATTAAATGCAATCTCTAACATACATGCACTCAAACATTTTATAGATCACTGAAATAACCTCACAATTACATCGGCTGCTAGCATGCCCACCACAAGTCAAAATGAAAACATGTGATGACCCAGCCAGATCTGAGCAGGGACGTCATTTGGGGGTCGCCAGAGGTCGCAAGAGCGACCTCTGCCGATTCCCTTGCGACCTCTGTAATTATTTTGCGACCTCTGGGTTCAGTTTGGTTTAAAACTATATTTTTAAAAGCATGTTTTCCACCTCCCCATTGCTTTGTGAAGAGAGGTCTTCTCCGTCCCTAGATGGCAGCATTCCCTCTAGTGAGCCCCTCGGTGACACTCTGACCACGAAGAACACAGTGATATTTGGAACTTCAGTTGAAGAGGCTGTGAAAGAAATGCGCTTCAGGATCGAGCCGAAGACGAAGCTGACGGCAAGCACAGGTACGCTCTCACAAACAATAATGCATGCTCCACAGCACAGCCTGTCCTCTTGAACAGGCTGCTTTCTTGGCAGAAACGAGTTGAGTGAAAGGGTCGTTTACACAAGAGGTCACTGTGCCTTGCCTTATTGACCCTTGAAAATTTGTGAAAACACATGCTCGTGTCCACAGTCGGGTGCAGGGGAATTCAGAAGTTGTTGCAGTCCAGCTAGGAGTATCATGAAACCAAACCCGCAATGCGCACACTTGGATGGAACATTCTGTGAGCACTTTCACATTTTTCGTTTTTATAATGCACAACAAATCAAGCCATCATTGCTCGTTCTGAGTTGTTGATACATTTACATGAAATACCCATATGGGTAAAGTCCAGGCACCCCAGTAACGGCATACTGTATATGTCATATTTATTTTGAAACACAAACATTGGAATTGCAAATCGTTGCTTACATTATCCATGTCTTGCGAGTTAGACAATAAAAAAGGACGTTTTTTAGAGCATAACATAGTGAAACAAGAAAGGGGGCGCTGGCAACCCAGAGTGTGTACGGGTATGGCTTTGCTTCTTGGGGCTCATGCCGGCATGGTAGTTGTGTGGCTCCAGCTGGCTGAGGGGCGTCTGGAGATGAGGAATTCGTCAGAGCAATAGATGTAACCATCCGAAAGCAAATTACTGAAGCGAAGTCATTTGTCTTTAAGTTTTGTCAGAATTTAAGATTGCGATTGTGAGTTAACCATATTCTGAAAATCTATACATGCATCTTCATCAATATAGGAATTTTGAGTTTTTCATTTCTTTTATTGCCTTTAAAAGAGTAAATGCAAAGTCCAATGCAAACAAATACGTCTACAGATGTGCCATATGAACTGATTGGCAAAATATGGTTTGGTCAAGGTAACAAATACGTAATGTAGACACTACTATGATATATGTTGTTGCAGTATATTAACAAATAACTCTCTCTGAAAAAAATAGAGTACACTGTTTATGCAGCAAGGCAGGCTGCTTCGCGGGGCAAAGCAAACTCCATGATGCCTGCCTGGGAGGCGGGCGCGGCTCCACTAGGTCTGGAGGCTGGCTGGAGCGTTTGTGACTAGAGCAAGTGCACACTGGTTTGCTAATGGTCCAAACTGTAATGGACACATTTGCTCTGCAGGTACACAGTCTGTAAATGCAAGTCTCCGTGTGTACTTGCAGAGCAAATGTGTGCATTACATGCTGTGCTTCCATGTCCAAAGAGAGCCGACTGTAAACGTGCTCTTCCTTTGCAATGGTGGCATGTTTCTGCCGATTCCAGGCATGCTGCACAGAGGAAATGGTCCAAAAGCAAATGTCGGTATGGTTAGAAACAGAGTAACTGAAGGCAACGTTACCAGCATGAAACAATGTTCCTATTACTGAAGCTGTGTTTCCTTTTCCTCAGACGGCAGCTGCTGTTTTCCCCGGGCACACTTGGTGTTGAAAGTAAGACCTTTGTTTCACTTTCTCCAGATTGCAGGAGCCTGGGGGTGGGGAGTGTTACACTGAGTTGTCTCTTTAAGAGACATGGACCGAGTCACGTGGTCCGGCCACGTGACGCGTGACGTTGGGGGGAGGGAGTGCCTGCGGGGAGAAAGAAGTTGTAAGGAAAATAAAGAAGACGTACTCCAAACGCTCGGCGTGCCTGTCTTTATTACGCAGGCCCCTCTGGACCTAACAACTGGCGACGAGGTGTCTTCCAGGGCCGCCGAGTCCTCCTCCTCCTCGCCCACGGCGCCAACCCAGCTCCGCAGTGCACGTCGGGCGCTATCGGACACGACCCGCGAGCGCTCGCCTCCTTCTCCACTCCGGCTCCTACGACACGCCGATCCAGGCCCACCAGCAACACACTCCTCCGAGGCTCTCACGACACGCAGGAAGGGCGCGTGTACGATCCCTGAAAAAAATAAATAATAATAAAACGGATCCTCCATGCATGCTACAGCGACAAGCCTGATCCCAGGCCCAGCTCCACGGGGGCTCCAGCGGCAAGCCTGATCCCAGGCCCAACCCAGCAGCAGGCCCAGGCCCCGGCACCCACCAGCACGCCTGACCTAGGCCCGGCCACCCACAGCAAGAGACCGACGTCGAGGGTACGACCACCCGCCTGCCACACCATACAGGCTCCGGAGACCACCAGCGGGACCCCGGTGAAAGGTGGGTGTCACCCTGCGCTGCCCGCCAGCTCACAGCACCTGCCACCAAGGCAACGGTCCCCCAGAGACAGACACACGCAAGTGAACTGCACCGCTCACCGCTACAATGAGCGCACCCCAAGATCAGCAGGCCCCAGGCCCCCCCGCCCCAGCGGGGAGCACAGCAACCACGGCATGGCGCATGCCCCCCCCTTCTCCATGATGCCGCAGGCAGATAAAGGCCCAAGGTGGGTCGAGTGGTTGGAAGATTTCAACACCTTCATTGACGCCGCGGGTGAAGAGAAGTCCCCAAGACTACGCAGCATGTTTCTGAACCTCGCGGGGAACGACATTAAAATACTACTGAAAACCATTCCACCGGCAGAGCAAGCGGACTTCCCAGCCCTTATTGCAGCCCTGAACAGACGGCTGGTGATTGAACCCAACAGGGATTACGAAAGATACATTTTCAATCAGTGCACGCAGAGGGCAGATGAAACGGTCGACGAGTTCATCACCCGCTTACGAATAAAAGGTGCGAACTGCCAGTTCCACGCGTTCTCCCTAGACGAAGCCATTAGGTTGAGAGTGATTGAAGGGTGCGTATCCCAAATGCTAAAGAAGCAACTGTTAAAAAGACCCGTCACGCTTGATGAAGTCAGCCAGATGGCAAGGATCCTGGAGAGAGTCGAAAAGCAAGTGACACAGATAACTGGCACCGCCTCCTCCAAGCATGATAACAACGAGGTGATCGCAGCCATGCAGGCCAATAATGCCAGGACAACAGAGAGAGGACCCAACCTGACCTACTCAACAATTCCGAGAATGCAACGCCAGTGTTACCGCTGTGGAATGCCGTATCCCCATGCAGGGACATGCCCCGCATTGTCCCCGAAATGCGGCAACTGCTGGAGAGAGGGACATTTCCAATCGGTCTGCAGAGAGGGCAAACCGTTCCCAACCCAAAGACCGCCAGTCGCCCCACAGTTCAAAATACCCTACAGGAATCCACAAAGCCAAGGCTATCCATCGCGCCCTTTTCAACAAAACCCGAGAAGGTATGTCAGGGTAGTTGAAGACGTCTACCCTTCGGAAGAACCCCAAGGCGACGGAGAATATGAACAAATATCCCGCATTAGAGATGAATACGACGGGCCCCCAGCACCCATCTCTCACTACGAGGTGGACCAACAGCACCCCGAAGAGGAAGGTTATCAGTTTGATCACTATCGGCAAGATGAATACGTCAACCTCATCATGGACGAAGGACAAGCACGCGAGGCACCCAAGATACCAATGGAAATAGGAGGCCACCAATTCTGTTTCCTGGTTGACTCAGGAGCTACGGTCAACATAATGGGAGAAAAGGAGTTCCACCAAATTCCCAAGAAACCGGCCTTAGTGCCTTCTGAGTCCAAGATATATCAATGGGGCGCCGACACTCCACTACAATCAATTGGCTTCTTCGCCCGTCACCTCATTCACGGCAACCGTGCCATAACGACAAGCATACACGTAATTCGCAGTCCAACAAAAGGAAGGTGCCTCCTCAGCTACAGGACGGCCTCCTCCCTGGGACTCATAGACATACACGTCCGAGATGGTGACAAGATCTACACATCAGAACCAACCCAAGTAGCGAAAGAGAGCGTGTCAAACGTCCAAGCGGAACCCAGGGAGATGGACTTGATATCAAAAGACACCATCGTGAAAGAATTCCCCCTCATCTGCAAGGGCCTAGGAAAGTTGAAAGGACCCTCAGTTAAACTACATATTGACCCCGCAGTTCGCCCGGTTCCCCAGCACCCGAGGAGAGTCGGGTTCCACCTCCAAGCTGCCGTGTCAGCTGAACTCAAACAGCTCCTAGAAAATGACATAATTGAACCAGCAGTGGGCCCGACCCCGTGGGTCTCCCCACTAGTCATCGTGCCAAAAGAGGGGGGACAGCTCAGGCTCTGCGTCGACATGCGCGTCGCCAACACCGCGATCCAGCGTGAGCGACACCCTGGCCCCCGAATCGAGGACATGATCGTCCAAATAAATAAGTCCACCCTTTTCTCAAAACTGGACCTTAACCAGGGTTACCACCAACTGGTACTTCATCCAGAATCCAGAGGCATAACCACATTCGCCACGCACGATGGCTTATTCCGGTATAAGCGCCTTAATTTTGGCATTTCGTCGGCCGCGGAGATTTTCCATGAAACCATCAGGCAAATCATTCGCCCAATCAGAGGAGCACTTAACTACAGCGACGACATCCTAGTATTTGGCAAGTCGAAGGAGGAACACGATGTAGCTCTCTGCGCTACCTGCAAAGCCATTCAAGACGCTGGACTCACCCTCAATGTCGACAAATGTCGATTCAGCAAGACCAAACTGAAGTTCTTTGGCCACATATTCTCCGCGGATGGAATGACACCGGATCCCGACAAAGTGGCGACAATCTTCAGCCTACAAGAACCAAGGCAAATAGCGGACGTGCGATCATTTCTGGGGATGGCAGGTTACTGCGCGAGATACATACCCCATTATGCCACAATCACGGAACCGCTCAGGAAACTCCTTCAAAAAGAGATGCTCTTCGCCTGGACGGCAGAATGCCAAGATGCGTTCGACTCCATCAAGCAATACCTAGCAGAAGCCAGAAAACTTGCCTACTTTAACCCCAGCTGGCACACTGAAATCGTGGTCGATGCAAGTCCAGTCGGGCTGGTTGCCATCCTCGCCCAAACAAATGGAACAGACACCCACCCGAGACATGTGGTGGCCTATGCCAGCAGAGCTCTCTCGAAACCTGAGTCCGCGTATTCGTAGGCGGAAAAGGAAAGCCTAGCAGCAGTCTGGGCATGCGAGCATTTCCACAACTTTGTCATAGGAAAAAAATGTACCCTAATAACGGACCATCAAGCCCTCCTTTCACTGTTCGGCAACCCACGAACCAAGATGCCACCACGAATTGAACGGTGGGGTATCCGCCTGCAGGAATATGACTATCAGATAATACATCGTCCAGGGGGGGAACACAACCCAGCGGACTACTTGTCGAGACACCCCACGAGAGAAGCCACACAGCGAAAGGGAGATGTAGAATACATCAGCTATGTCACCACAAACGCACTCCCTCTGGCAATTTCACTCGAGACAGTTGCGGAGGCGTCAGCTGCTGATCCGTCCATAGCACGGCTATCAACCTCACAGAACACAACAGATGGAAGTCATACAGGAAGCTTCTGACGGAATATCCGGACCCGAATCGAGATGAACTGGAAAGGTTGGCAAAAGTTCATACAGAACTAGCCGTCAAGGACAAGTCCATACTCCTCCGAGGGTGCAGAATAATAATCCCAGCAGCCCTACGACCAGACATTATAAAGACAGCCCATGAAGGCCATCGCGGGGCAGACAACACCAAACGGCAACTTCGGTGCCATGTATGGTTCCCATTCCTTGACGCGCTAGTAGACCGATGGGTACGAAACTGCATGGCATGTCAATGCACAGCCAGGGCCGAAGCCCCCGCACCACTACAGTCACTTCAGATCCCCGATCACCCATGGGAAAGAGTGGCAATAGACTTTTACGGGCCCCTCGAGTCTGGCGAGTACCTACTACTGTTCATTGACGAGCACTCTCGCTTCCCAATCGTGAAAAAGTCGCCGTCAACAGCCTTCGCCCACATAGCAGCTGTCTTCGACGAGGTTGTGAGCGAGTGGGGCATACCAGAAGTTATCAAGTCGGATAACGGCCCGCCGTTCTGTGGTCACGACTTCGCAACTTTCGCCAAGCATCTGGGTTTCAGACACCAGAAGATAACACCAAGATGGCCACAAGCCAACGGGATGGCCGAGAGATTCATGTCATCAATCAAGAAGACCTTACAAAGAGCCAGACTAGAAAATGTTGACCCTCACCAGGCCCTGTGCAGGATGCTTCGGGACTATCGAAACACGCCACACGAGGCCACAAACAGGACGCCGGCTGAGATGATGGTAAAATACCAAGTTCGCACTTGCATCATAAGACACCCCAACAACAAACCGGAAGCAGATCCGGAAGTCCTAGCGCGAGATGCGGAACGGAAGGAACGGGCCCGCATCCGAACAGATGAGAAAAGAGGTCCAGGTAGGAGACGAAGTACTGGTCCAACAGACGATGGTCAAAAAGACTGACCCAAGGTTCTCCCCACAGCCGCTTCTCGTGACGGCCACGAAAGGATTCATGGTAACAGCTGAAAATGAAGAGCGGGAAATAACTCGGAATTGCTCGCAGTTCAAACTCACCACCGTTCAGGGCCAGCAGGAACGAGATCCCCCTGATCCGGAACCAATGCCCATGGACCCGAGAGACTCGCTGTGGTCACCACCGAGATTTTTAGCTCGCCCAGGAGTGAGGAGAGCGCAAGAGACAGAAGATGATCCGGGAGAAGCCGCCAACGGTCGACCCCATCGGGTCGTGAAGAAACCGTCGCGCCTAGTTGAAGAATGTTAATGTTGTTGTTGCAAGGACATTTGTCCGGGGGTGATGTAACACTGAGTTGTCTCTTTAAGAGACATGGACCGAGTCACGTGGTCCGGCCACGTGACGCATGGCGTTGGGGGGAGGGAGTGCCTGCGGGGAGAAAGAAGTTGTAAGGAAAATAAAGAAGACGTACTCCAAACGCTCGGCGTGCCTGTCTTTATTACGCAGGCCCCTCCGGGCCTAACAGGGAGCACCTTCATGTGAGGTGAGATAACACAATTTGGCATGATGGGCTAAACGGGGGCTGCGCAGGCTGCAGGCACTCCAGCAGAGTTCACCAGGGCGGGTGGGTGCATGCTGGCCAGCTCCCTCGGCTGTGCTGTGAACTATGAAGCTCCTTGGTGTGGCCATGGGTTCCAGATGCTGCTGACCATGGTGGGGGTCTTCGCGCCCTCAGCACTGACTACTGGCTGTTTCCACCAGATAAGGTCAGTAATAGCAGTGAGAGCACATTGGGTGCCTGTAATAAAAGGCAGGCACATTGCTTCCTCCAGGTGGGGTCAGCAATAGCAGTGTGACTGATCACATTGCTTCCTGCAGCTAGATCAGTGAAGTCAGTGTGAGCACACTGCTTCCTCCAGGTGCTGTTAGCCATAGCAGTATAATTTCCTGCAGTTCCGATTATTTGCTGGTTGTGGGGTCAGTGATAGCAGTGTGAGCACTAGTTTCTGCCATGTAGTGTCAGCCATGGCAGTGTGAGCACATTGCTTCCTCCCGGTGGTGTCAGCCAGAATTGTGAGTTCATTGCTTCCCATATATCAGTGCGTACAAATTACTTCTTATAGGTAGTCGGTGGTAGTGGTGCAAGCACATTTCTTTCCAATTTTGGTCAGAAATTGCAGTGTGGGTTCTCTTTATAAAATAGGGTATTGTTGAAAGCCAAACATCGGGGTGGGAAAGGTCAGGATGAGAGGGCATGTGTCATCAAAGCACACACCTCCTGTTTGGATTTTGTTTTTCTTGGAATATTTCATTATAAATGGTTGGGTTTAAAAGGTGACCACCTTTTATACTTTGCCCGCACACTTATTTGAAATTCTCCTCTCGCATGTTATTTTTCCAGTGTTGATTACTTTTTTTGAATACTCATTTGTCTTGTGCCCTTTCTTCTAAAGGGATAGCTCAATTGAACGAAATTTGTTTATTTCACTACACAATATGTTCACTTACTGTGCATATATTAATGGGTGGCAACTTTTGATTGTTGCAACAGGGGAAGAGATTCCTCCACTGAGTGATGCAAGGGAGCTTTAACCATCTCCGGGTTAAAACAGCAAATTTTACAGCACCTTTTGCTACGGGAAGAGAAAAAGGCCATATGATTTAAACTCTGAGCTATCCAATAGTGACACAATATGCTGTAGAATCAATTGTGCAGTTCAAAATAAACATTTATGAGGCTATGTACCCACCAACTTTACAAGGTTTACTAATGCAGCAAGACATATCCCTGCTGCTTTTAAGCACTCTAATAATAAGTGTTATGTTAATAAGAATTGTTACCCCCCATAGCTAACACATTACCAAATGATGTGGTATGCACATTTAAGGACAGATAGCTGGTAAGATAACCCACTGAGCTAAATGCTCACTGCCTGGGTACTTTGCTGCATGCTGCTTTGCCTCTTTTTTTGTTAGGTGCATGTTGCATAAGTTTAAGTGTAATTGTGCACCATGACCATGCGTTGCCATTTTCTTCTTTGCCAGGTTTCTGCATCCTGTGACACAGGACTGAGAGCAGGATGGTCGGAGAACACCAACACGGAGCAGCTTCTATTGCAATTGTCCGGAACCTCGAGATGACCGTAACTGCAGGCAAGCCAAGATAAGTGTAAATGCTTACATTCACAGTCATTTGGTAATATGGGCCGGTATACACTGATATTAACGCTGCATATGGTGATCGTTGCTTGTATGAAATGTATACCATATTAGTGATATAACCATGTTTCTTAGTGTACTGAGGAACAGTGCTATGTGATGCCACTTCCTGTGTTGTCAAGGGGCGAAAGGTTGTGTGCCATCACTTCCTGTGATGTCACGTGGGGGCGTGGTCAAATGACATCACTTCCTGTGAAGCCATCAGAGGTCAAGGGTCATGTGATGTCACTTCCGCTACCCCTGGCATTTTGGTGAAATGATGTCCCTGGATCTGAGCCCTGCGTTTGCCCGCCATCCCACGGAAATATTTGTCTGCCTGTCTTTTATAAGAGTCTGTGTGATTTAGACGGTCTCACAAGTCACACATGGAGAGCGTTCTCCGTGCTTATCTGTAAGGGCTGCTAATTAGCACATTCCTTTCTGGCTTCATCACCGCGTTCTCTCTGCTCTGATGTAAAAACACCAAGAAAACAACCCCACTATGTTTAATCCCCACTTGCAACTTCATGCAGACATTCTAACAAAACCAGAGCTCTATTTTTGCTTTAAGCATTTTTCAATCATTTATTATATTTGTACACATTTCAGGCTAGCAGTTCCTGGTTCTTAGCTGTACCTCCCCTACACCTCACAGTTAAAACATTGCCACATGTTGCATTCCTTTTCCGCGCAATGCGCTTAATGCACAAGAACAGTACTTCCATAAATCACCATAACTCAGCTATTTCAATGGGAAAATGTATGGTTCTTAGCTCGATCTATCAATTATTTTGCCTGCTACAAGTAAATACAACTTTAACTCCATAGCTGCTGGTTTGAAACACAATGTGTTCACTAAAAATGTACCAGCATTTTTCACTTTTGACAGGTAGGTTGTTTTAACTCTTTTTGGGCTGCAATCACCACAAATGTGTGTGCTTTTAAAATAAAATATCTAGACCAGTAGTTTTGATGCAATTTTTGCAATTTCAAAACCTTGGCTTGACGCCAATTTTTTATTCAGCTTAAAATATCATTTTTATACTAGTTCCACTGTTTTAACTGCGCACGCAAATAGTTATGCCACGAAGCGAGCCACATGCCTCAACATACAAATTTAGACACATACATAGCGTGACATGTACACAAACCCTGAACACTTGCATGCATGTCCCTCATTAATATTTTACTCTTATTTAATTTTTAAATGCAGTTAACGTATTTGTTTTGTTCCCATATCTTGGCTTCCATTATTCTTTTTCCCCTGTGTCCCTGTCTCTGCTGGCTATGGCAGCTTTTCACTCACCTTCTGTTCTCCCGAACTTCTCGATCACCACATTCTTCAGGTTACCCGCTGGTCCGCCTGGATGTGCCGGGTCCCTTCAGGCCCCGCCTGCAGTCATCTTCTATGGTGAGCTTCACAGTCCACTCAGCTCGAAATGGCGAAGAACTTGTGATATTGCCGAAGACCTAAAGTTACTTTGTCAACAGCCATTAGGTGACATTCTTTTAATCTATAATCGATGGTCAGAAACCGTCCTATTGCTACCAAATGTAAACAAGGACCTAGTGACCTCTGACGGGCCCATGGGATCAGGGCTGGCCCTCGAATACCTTAAGACAAAGTAGCTGCACCTCAAGGAGGTTAGGGTGCAGGATTCACATACTCCAACACAATTCAATAAGGACCACTCAAATGGATCAGCACAGAGACTGTTAAGTTCATAAGGGTTTATTCACCATAGCTTGACAGAGTGCAGCCCTAACAACTGACCAAGTTCCCTACCTTCCACGAGAACTCCCCTCCCAGCATTACACAGACACATTTATAGCAAAATGGGAGGGAGCAAAATGCCCCCACCTCTCCCTGCACATCTTAAGCAACTATATTGTTACATTATCTCATTGTCCAATTCATTTTAATTGGACTAAACCCTTCAACAATGAATTACATTCTAACATACATTCCTCACTCTGTCTCAGTGCTCGGTTCAACTTATAATTGCGCAGCTGGACTTTTCGGATAAGAGTTTCGACCAGGCCTGTCTGGTTTCTGCTCCTTAATCAAGTTGCTGATGTCCCTGAACGTCTCAACTTTTAAAATGAGCTCATTAGTACATACTTTGAGCACTACTCAGTTCTTCACCTTTTAGTTACAATTTAAGTACATGCATTTTTGTTAAAGGCATTTAGCCCAGGCGATTTTCTGTCTGCATATAGAATATCTCATTGTCCATTCTGTGCTTTGCCACCATACTACAACATGGTAATGCCATTTTCGACTTTATAAACACAATGCCTTTGAATGTTAGTATGTTGCAACATCATAAACCCATTTTCGCATAATTCAACACCACATAAGTCCCTTCGAATTTCTCTGGTTAGGTTTAAGTGGGGGGGGTGGGTGTCCACTTCATTCAGCTGTCGATTCAACATGTATATATAGGTTGGGACCTCCAATACACTGTGTAGGGGATGTTGGAGATCGGCCTGTAGTTGGAGAGGTCTTATATGTCACCACTTGTGTTTTTCAGAATTGGTTTGATATATGCTGATTTGAAGATCCTCAGTACATTTCCTGTTGTTAGTGATTGGTTCAAAAGGTTTCTATAGTATTCTACTGGTGTTCCTTGAGTGAGGATTGTTCTGTAGATGTCCGGGGGACAGGGATCCATGGGCGATCCAGCTTTCTTGCTGTGTTGTACCAGCATTGCGAATGCCTCTGCTGATATTTCAGGAAAGTTTTTGAGTTTGTGCTGGGGTTCTGAGATAGGATCGCTCGGTAGTTTGTTGTGGTCGGTTGGTATGTTCTGTATGGTTTGTCGGAGGTCATTGATTTTTTTCTTGAAGTGGTCTGCCAGGTCGTTGCACAGTTTCTCTTAGGGGTTTGGGGTGTTGTCACATCCTGGTGGGTTTCTTATCTCTTATGTTAAACATTTCTTTTTGTGTGTTGGTGGCATTGGTGATTCTGTCATCATAATGCCTTCTCTTCGCCTTTTGAATTTCCTTCTTGTATGCCCGGATTTGTCTCTGGAACATTGTTTTTATGTCTGAGTTGTATTCTTTCCTCCATTCCAGTTCCATATTTTTGTTTTCCTTTTTCATGGGGCTTAATAGTGGTGTCATGAAGTTCCCTCCTTCTGCACCACCAGATCTCCCAGCAGCTCCTTCATATTAAAAATCACAGAGGCACCCCACAGGGACAAGGGAAGTAGGGCATTTAGACAATTCCATTTCGACACATTGATGTTCTCATAGAAAAGAGAAACAACAGTCAATGACTCTACCTCCCCAATCCCAGATGCTTTGGAAAGATGGTCAGGAGTGTTCGATGGTGGACCGTTTCAAAAGCCACTTGGCGAACCCAAAGCACTAGCAGGCAGGCTCCACTCTGACCAAGGCCATATCTCAGATCAGATGGAAAGAAACCCTGCTGTTAAAAAGCATTACCAATACAGGGACCAAAGCATCACCCTTCATTTGCTTAAATACTGCATGACTGGACATTATCCACATAAGATTTAGCAATTAAGGCCTGAACAATTCAAGTCGGACTTCCTATATCGAAATACTAAAATGTCTGCTTTTTTTTTTAACAAACCTTGCATTTATATCAGGTATGCAATTGACATACCTGCCTCATTGCTCCCGCATTTCCTCCTATTTGATATTGATTAAAAAAGGTTGAGTTCAGACTTCAGAATCAAATGATTAATCACTTGTACTGAGAGTGTTAAAACACCAAAGCCATTACCACAACCTCTGGTTGAGGCTTCTTCTAGGACTAAAGAATTCTCCTTCCCTCAAATACACTGATAACATCTGTCCAGACCTACAGAAAGACCTGCGACCTCACCTGTGAGTCCTGCTCCTTTCCTGACTTCTTCCTCCACTTAAGTGGAGTGGGAACCCTTTAAATAGGTCATGTTTTCGTACTTTTGAGCAAGCCACAGTGGTTCTTGCTGTATTTAATGCCCGTTTAAGCAGTGACGGACCTGACAAACGAAAATCCCACTGTTGAACGCCAAAAGCAGTTAGTGCCATTGGCACAAAGTAAGACCAAAGCCGCAGCGCAGAGTGCCCCGGAAGTTAAACTTCTAATGGATTTCTTCATCGGATGGATTTCGCATCTATGATATCCATATTCCAGTGCAGCTGTTCTACGGAATCTTTTCCGCCGCCAGATGGAGAGGTTCTATGTTGGTTCCACCTGATGCCTCTATGTTCCCCGCTCCAGACATGACGTCGGGCCAGTATATATAGCGGCGAATGCCCCACCCCATGACTGCAGTTCCTTTTTTTACACACTCTTGGCTGGCTGCAACGTGCCTACTCCATCCAAGGCATCGGGCTTCAAGCTGTGTGTGAATTGCGGCCGGCAAGTGTTGGTCTTGGATCCACACCGGATTTGTTTGTATTGCTTGGGTAAGGACCATGGCGCACAGGATTGCGGGTCATGCCAGACCATGCACGCAAAGGCCCTCTGGGAGAGGGTGGCAAATAGCTTTAACGTTTATCCACAAGGCAAAGGGTGAAGCTCTGTGGCCGCAGCGCAAGGAAAAGGACAAGAAGCAGCAGCATTGGAAGAGTTCACGCTCCCTGTCTGAGTCCTTGCACCAACATTCATCTTCTTCAAAGAAGAGCCACTGCTCCAGGTGGTCCTGTGAGCATTCGGCGCAGGTGCCTTTTCCTACCCAGTACACAGGAATGTTAGAGCTTCCACAACAGATGGCAGACATCTTTGCCAAGGCGCCGGCAGATCCAGCCTCGGCACCTGTGATGCAGGCAACTCAGTCATCTGCTCCAGCGCCACAGGGTTCTGTCGCATCTGCTGTGACTGGCAGGTTACCCTCTAAGGACTACTCCCACATGACTAAGGGCTCAGGCCTGGATGAGACAGAGAGTCGGGTCTCTCCGTGCCAACAGCCCCCGCCTTTGGGAACAACAACCTCAGGGATTTCCCAGAGGAATTATGTGGGGCTGTTGAAGACCTGCTGGCCTTGGCAGAGTACCAGCAAGGGGCCAGCAGCCTTGACGCCCCCCAGAGAGAGACTTTTTGCCAGCTCCCGCTGCATGAAAGCTTCACACCGCCTACAAGTGCTTGATGCCTAAGGTGGCCAGTACTCTGGGGCTATCTGCTCCAGCCAGGTACAAGGTTCAATACGAACATTGGACATTCTGAATGATGCCCCCAAGAAGGAGACGCTCCTGCCCTTCAATGTGGCAGTCTGTGGGATGTATTGACCCACTCTGATATACTATGCAACATCACTTTGCTAGTTATGGTGCAAGAAACGGCAACAATGGCGGCAAAACTCTTGTGCGTGCAAAAACCTCCAAAACCGCGTTCAACACACAAAAAGATGGATGCACAACCTGCCACCAATGGTGCATGTGTGGTGGAATAGAGCACACACTGCAGAAAATGTGCCAGTGGGCTCTATGACAAGCAAACATAGAGTGCAGAGGGAAAAGCAGCACTTTTCAAGTGAAACTTCAAAATGTGCCTGTAAATGACATTTACTTTGTTGCTGTAAACTCCAAAATGCCTGTACACAACACTTCTCAACATTGAAAATATTGCTTGGCACTAAAATTCAGTTAATCTAATTAAGCATTGTGAATGTACAAGGTCCTAAAATGGGAAGAGCAAAAAATGTTCTCAAAATTACCGCATTGCCTGTGGATGACAGCCCCTCTCAAAATTGGTGTGCAGCACACTGGGCTACCTGTAAATGACAGCCCTGTCAGATGAGCTCTCCTGATGAAACTTCAAAGTGTCTAAACGAAAAGTCTAATGGATTAGCAAACATAAAAGGATTGTTGCTAAAAGGAATACAGATCTCAGTTGCATTTTTGATCACACAGGTTTAAAACTAAGAAAGTAATGTATGTATGTTATTTGATGCAATTAGTTTGGTTTCTGTTGGATTTTGAGTCAAGAAATTAAGAATAAATTAGCCGGGCTGGGCCTGCAAGTAGTGGAAAAACAGGTTTCTCCCAAGGGGAGGGAAATCCTCTCAGCAGAAACTCACTGATAGATGATAATTGTGGGTTAGGCCAGACTTTTGTCTACAGCCAGTGAATGAACAATGGCAGATCCTCCAGCCCAGGAAATGGACGTATGAAGAGGTAGTAAACTACTCCTTGAAGGAATTCCCCAAAGGAGGGGGCTACCCCTTGAGCTCTGGGGAGAGACAAAGGGCGGACCATTTGCTGATAAGTATAAATAATGAACAATTTTTAGAAACTCATAACTTGTTATCCAAAGTGGCGATAAATGTAAAAAGAACAGATTTGTTAGTCTAATTTTTGGCTTTACGTTCTAAGAGGCGGTGGAACACTGTAACATATTCTGGAAGGAATGGCAATATATGTGGTTTTATGTGAACTGTATTAATGCTAGAATTGTTAAACTTTACACACACATTCCTATGGTAAACACACATTTGTGGACATTTTCAGAAAGTTTGGAAAATGTGTTCATGGCCATATGGACAAAATTCTGCAGAAAGATGAAACAAGATCCCACAGCTGCAGGATTTTGAGGAACAGCTACAACATAAAATATGGAATCTTTGTGTGTGATTTTTGTAGAGGCTACCAATGTATAAATATGTATTTAGGACAAAGTTCAATTTTGATACTAGTGGCTAGGAGAGATTTCTAAGGACTGTAAAAGCTAAACCATAAATGTGTCATCATCCATCCTTGATTCAATCACTCAGATGCAAGACGGAGATGAGGTCCTGATCCAATCCCTGTTCACAGGCGCAAGCTTAGTTAAGCCGGCCCATACACCCATTTTGTGATGTCATTTGAAAGGATAAATAGAGACAGCTGACAACACATAGGGACTCACTCACTGACGGACTCTTCTGATTCCAGAGAAGCACTTTGTTCCAGCATATATCCAGCCTTTAACATCCTTCCAGATGTCAATAATCTTGCCAAGCAGTAGCTGAGCCATTTTCAGCAGTGCCTCAATCCTCAAACTTATTCTCACACCCCAGTAGAGAGCTGTGGTGTGGGAAAGTATCCTAAAACTAGCATCCTGAAACTATCTGGCTTGCTACCATAAGGCTTGCCTGATGAACTCGCTGATTTGTAATAACCAGAAACGAGAAGGCCAGACCCTGTGCAATTCCAGTAACCGGCCTAGCTGATCCAGTCCCATGCCTGATGTGCTGTCCTTCCTTGATAGACCCAATCCATTGACCAGAACCGTGACTGTCCAAAAATCTTAAATCCCAGTGGATTGTGAGTATTGATAGGACGCTAGAGAACTATTGTATACCTTGCTTATCTTGTTCTACTCTAGTCTGTGGACTATCCCTACTTTCATAACCTGTAACAGTGTCAAAATCTGTAGTGCTATCTTCTTCTGTATAGTTGCTAAAAGTGCCATTTTCATAGTCATCTTTATTTGTGTAACTCTGATTCATAAATCCCACTTTGAGTCTTTGGTCGGGTGCTGCCGGGAAAGTGATGGGGATCTGTTACTGAAGTCATGAATCAGTCTCAGAGCTTTCTGTGTCCCAACTTGGTCGCCTGGCCAAACGCTCTAGCCTTCAGTAAAAGCATAAGTAAGCCATATTTTACGATCTTAAACTGAAGTCTTGTCCAAATCTTGTGTCTATACTTTTGAAAAACACCTCTCACTAAAAGCTCCATAACTCCCTCAATTTTTGAGATAGAAGTGAAATCTCAACTCCTACTTGTACCTAACATCCTTAGCTATCTCTGGAAACCATTGTGATTGACCCGTTATATCAAAAACCACATAAGGAAAAGTTTGCAGCGAATTGACATTTAGAAAGGTTTTACACGTGTGAATTAGCTTTAAATTATTTCCCACTTTGACTTTGAGATTTCAAATGTTTCCTTTTGATTAAATCATTGCTTGTGTTTGCTTGCATCTGTTCAAAGCGGCTCCTGTAGAAATGTATAATAATTTAAGCATTTTTGACCACATTTGGTGTTTTTGCTCAGTCAATTTCAAAGCTATCCTGACAGTTGAAAAGTCAATTCTGTTTTTCTTTTTTGTTTAAAGGGGGGAAGGTGGGAGTGATATTCTGTTTGATCCGTGTTATTCCTGAGTATCTGCTCTCTCCTCACATCTATTTAAATTGCCTATTGGTGGGTTGAGAGGTGTTGCAGGGGGGACCCTTAACTATGGTGCTATCTGTTCTAAACCAATCCAAACATATTCTTTTCTTTGCTGCATTTGTTTTGTGCTCATTACTTGATTCCTAGTGCATTAAAGATATTATTCAGTGTTCGGTCACCCCATTGGTGATTGTTACCTATTAAAATATACTGTGATTTAAATTCTAAATACATAAATAAATATTTACCTTTGCAATCTAGCCTGATTCCTGGTTCAGTGTGACCGGGGGGGGGGGG
Organism: Ambystoma mexicanum; assembly: GCF_040938575.1. NCBI lineage: Eukaryota > Metazoa > Chordata > Amphibia > Caudata > Ambystomatidae > Ambystoma > Ambystoma mexicanum. Next base: position 491,041,162 of record NC_090936.1, on the reverse strand, counting down.
GTGGGGCTCTCAGGAGAAGGGTGTGATATGAGTGGTATATCGTTCAGAATATTGAACTTATAGATAAAAATAAATAAGTGTTTATTTTGCGCACTACATGCTGGGCGAGACTTGGGTATGTGCCAGGTTGAAATCACTTACAGCTTGGGGGCTCGTGTCCGGGTACCTGAATTTGACATACCACTCGTGACAGTCTAATACAGCGCGCTAGCCGGCGGGGTACATACACCTTGTTGGGTTGCCATACTGTGCTACACTGTACGAGCATCCCTCAAAAGAAATACTCAAAGGAGTTGGGCCTGTTTGCAAAAGTAAATTAATGCTGAGGGAAGTCAGAAGGAAATTAATATTTCCGGAATGGTGACCCCATTGGAAATTAATATTGCTAGGGAACACTTTCTGCACACATTTTTTGTCAGGGGTGAATGGCCAGAACAGGACGAACAGGTATGGCTGGAGGAAATAAAACCACAAATCACTGCAATCGACCTTGATACCTAGCAGGACAAGGGTCAATTACATTAAGCGCTTAGCAAGCTGTACATAGCCCCAAAAATAAAAGCGGAGCAGTGTAAAATTACCAAAATAGCGGCCTACCTGTACCTCCACATATGAGTCATACAGGCAGACAACATAGATTTGACAAAGAGGCAAGGGGAAGCACCACAGAAAATCCAGAGCAATCTGGACTCTGCAGAGCAAAGGCTCCAGGATAGCAAAGAATCAGAAACAGGGGCTAGGCAGTATATCACCAAACTCCAAGATGATCTGGCTCTCTTACAGCAAGAGAATGCAGAACAAAATACTCAAGTACAGACACTGCAAAAAGAGTGTCAGAAAAGGTTTGACTCTTTACAACAGAGTCAACAAAAGTTGGAGCAGCAATTAACCTTTAACAGAGCCTGCGCAGAGCAGATAGTCACCCTACAAAACCGCCTAGAATCCCTGAAAGAGGAAAATAATGAATTAATTATCAAAGACACCCATTCTCAAGAGGAGCTTGATGAGGAGCGCCAGAAAGCTAGTGCATTTAAAAAAAAGAGGGACGACCTGGCTGCACAGAGGGGCACTCTAACTCAGGAGAGGGACGCCTTAGGCCAGGAAGTCAGCCAATTAAAAACTAAGTCGGAGGAAAGAAAGCTGGCCCTTAAGGAGTTTGGTGAAATCAAAACTGATTATGAAAAGCTGTTAGAGCACACCAGGCGGGTGGAGGATGCTTTGGAAAAGAATACTCAGGCCAATAAGGACCAAACTCAGGAGGTGAGTCTCCTGCAGCAAACATTGGCCCAGTATTTCCAATCTAGGCAGGAAGCACAGAGAGAAAATGAGACTCTCTGTGAAAAGAATGATGGGCTCCACAAACAGATAGACGTGCAAGAACAAATCATAGAAACCAGTAAGGCCTTAATAGAAGAGCAAAAGGGTCAGATTTTGGCATGCCATCAACGAATAGGGGCTGAAAGAGATGAGGTAAAATGGGAAAGAGAAACCCCTGAGCATAACCTCAGGATCCCTGGCATCGGGGACTTTAATCCCTTCAATCCCATGGACTCTGCCACACTCATGTCCACTGGCTCATTTGAAACAAGGGCCACGGGGGATGGTAGACTTCAGCAAAATGGGAAATATGGGACTGACAGATCGGCGCCTCCCAGAAATGGATGGACGGGCATCTATGTTCAGATTCCCAAATATTAGGGCCAGCCTCGCTGATCAGGAAGACTCCAGTGAGGGGAGAATCAGAGAACTGGATCCTCAAAAATATCACCTGCCAAGGGATCATGGCAAATTTGGTGGGGAATTCCATGAAACTAGGCCCACAAAGAGCATCTTAAAAACCTCTTCCCAGCTGGGCAGGGGGAGGGGGGTACTCAGCCAATCTCGGGTGCAAGGGAGAGTCAGAAGACTCTTCTGAGCACCACAGGGCTCAAGAGACTACGCTCCCACATTCTGCAAGCCATTCCCAGGCCCGCAGAATCAGGGAGAGCCTAGAGGATCAGACAGCCACCTCGTGTAGCAGTGCTTCTGAGTCAGAGGATGAGTGGACAAGGGTGACCAATACTAAAAAGGCCAACAAAATTAAGAGGGCTCTACTGAAAGATCCCCTGAAGCAAATCAAGGCCATTAGGAGCGTCATAACGACCTATCATAAAAACGCCAAATATTCTGTTTGGGAGCACCTTGAGTTGTATGAGCAAATGATGGATACTTTCCACCTGAAGGATAGCCAAAGTTGCATTCAATATGTGAAGTGGACATTTTCACCTGAATACTCCAGCTTCTTTGCGGGGTTGGAGGATCAGAACCACTCGAGATGGTCCACCTATAGGGCGGCCATCTTAAAGCACTTCTCAATACATAGAAACCATTAAGAGGCCCGCAAGGCGGCCTACAATCTGCAATGTGGGGAAGAACAGGCCTACAAGAATTTTTACAAGAGCTGAAACTTGCCTTTGCGCAGACCACCAGGAGGGTGTGCACAGACAGTAGGGAGTTCATCAATACCTTCTTTCATGCACTCCCTAAATACATTATGACCCAGCTGGTGAGGAACTTTCATGAGAAGAGATCACTAGACTGGGTCATTGAACAAGCAACTCACAATTATGAAGTGCAGAAACAGGTAGAAAATAAGTGTCAATAAAAGCCCAAAACCAACCAATACCCCTGCTGCTGCCAAGGTGGCGGAGGTGAAGGTTGCCCCCATTTTAGATCTGGAGATGGGAGGGGCCTAAAAATATTATTCCTGTGCAAAATCTTCCTAACTAAAGACCCAGAAGGTCCTGTGGCCAATCCCAAACAGGTAATCAGGGAGGTAACTCCACAAATGGGACCCCTAACTCCCCTGACTATATCAGCCCCCGTTACAAGGGCAGCAGACCCATCCTGGGCTATGTGTGGACTCCCCAGCCAAAGGGGGGGAGGGATCCAACCAGGCAGCTGCCAACCCAGGAGACTTCCCTCCTAACTTCCCCCAGGAGGGCAGTAATCCCCAAATGCCGGGTTGAGTTTCTTTCCCCGGTACCCACCAAACAGCAACGCCCAAAGCAACCCTTCGTTCTTTCCCCACTTTCCTGAGTCCAGATGCCCAATCCGGGAGAGGGGAGGCCAAGGGTGGAGGGGTAGCAAAACTATCCCAACCAAGGGTATTATGGTAGAAGGAACAGTTACCCTTCCCGTGATCAACCTAGGATGGACCAGAGAGCCCCGTACCAGCCAGAGCGGGTGTCCCAACTGGAGCGCCAGGTCCAGAACTTGGCACAGAATCTGGGTCGCATGTTGAGGGCTCAGCAGAACCCTCAGATGAACATGGCGGCCCAGAACCCCTCAAATCAAACATAGTGTCAACCATGTTAGTTTAAATGGCACATGCCACATGGTTGAACAAAAACCTGACCAAATTGAATTCCATTCCAAAACCACCAAATCCCCGACGTGACAGTAATTGCAGTAGGACAACAAACTGGTGATGGGGGAAGTCCTCTCTATTTCTGAAAATCAACCTTCCTTCCAGTCTCGAGTGTGATTCCACACTGGAAGGGAATACTCTGAAATTCTACACAGATTCGCAATCAGAAAATCCCACTTCTATAGTGCAAAATGATGAGAAATTAGCTCAAAGCTTGGCTGACATTCAGAAATTTGGAGAACAGTTGTTCATCCCTATTCAGTTAAATGAGGGGAAGGACTCTGTTCTCGCCCGAGTGTGCGTGAACAACGGTAAGAGCTTCATCAGCGAGGCCATGTTCCAGAAACTCCCAGAAGATCCAGCCATTCCCACATATAAATTGTTAGACAAATGGGAAATGGACCTGGAAACACCCAATTCCAAACATCTCCTGCCTAGCAGGTGTATGCTCAAAATTTCCATCGGCAACAAGAGCATAGTCCATAATGGTTGGGACGTGCGAGATGTCCCTGCTGAATTTTATTTAGGCAGTGACATTCTCAATCGCTTTGCCATTTGTTTGTACCTGATAAACCTCAAAGCCTGGTCCCGATTAGTGGGTAATCCCATGGACTTTGATGACCCAGCGAAAGCATTTTGGTCAGCTCAACTGCTGCCATATGTAGTTGAAATTCAGATTGGAGAGGAAGTCACCATCCCAGAACGGACCCGACAATACTCACTTAAAGTAAAAATTAAGAGGACAGAAACTGAAAAAATCCTGACGCACATGTTCACCTCAATGCCCATTTCCAACAGCAAGGGTTGGGGTTAAACCCAACACCACTAGTCAATACAGAACACAACACCATTCCAATAGAGGTGGATAACAGCGACCTTAGGAGTAACACTCTGGGCGCAGGCACCATTATTGGAATAGTGGTTGATGAACAATATTTTTCAATAGATTTAGGTAACAAACTGGTAGGACCAATCCCCAATGACTGTTTTGACAGTGATAGCGACAATAACACAACACCAGACATGATCTTCACCCAGCATGGGGGGAATTTCCTGGTGTACTCTTCCTGCCCTTATGGTAAGGAAGAGGTGACCTGTAACTTCAGGAGGAATGAGGTGATCTTTCAAGTCCATCAGGACTGCCTTCCCCACCTGAATCCATCAGTCTAAGTCAGTACTTTAACCAGAGACTTCTCCTCCGAGCTGGAGGAGGCCGCTGCGATAGCCAAACCAGAAGTCTTTCCGGGCTTCAGGCGGATGGTTGAACAGAGAGTCAACCTAGCTGATGCCTGTCAGACTCTGGAGCAAAAGCAAAAATTGAAACAAGTTTTCTTAGATTTTCAAGATCTCTTTGCGGTGGACTTATATGACTGTGGTCACCCTGACATCCACACAACAATTCCCACGGACCCTGGCATGACTCCAGTGTCTGTGAAGAAATATCACTTGCCTCTCGCATCAATGGAGTCCCTTACACAAATAATTAAGCACCTTGAGTCCCGTGGGATAATTCGTCCAGTCCACAGCACCTTCAGTAATCCGGTGCTGGGGATTTTGAAACCAAACGGCCAGTGGAGACTCTGTGCTGACCTAAGGGAGCTCAACAAACGGGTCCATACTTCCCAATTGCCTCTTCCCTACATTGACCAAGGGCTGGCCCAGATCCAGCGGTATAAGGTATACACTGCTATTGACCTGACCAATGGGTACTGGAGCGTACCTGTCAGTAGGGAGGACCAATACAAGCTGGCCTTTACCTTCGGGGGCAGCAGTACACTTGGACCCGGACTTCCTTCGGATACATCAACTCCAGCAATTAATTTAATATCTTTCTGCATAAGGCCATGCCCGACTTTGGTGAAAGGGGTAACCTGGCCTATGTAGATGATGTTCTAATCAAAAGCTCAACTGTGGAGGAACACATAGCGGAGATCTGTTATGTTCTGACACAGTTGAGGGCTGTCGGAGCAAAACTCTCTTTCCAAAAGGCAAAGTGGTGCAGGACCCGTGACAATTTTTGAGGGCCTGAGATAACTCCTGAGGGTCTCTGTCCCCAGGAAAAGAAAGTAGAAGCACTCCAGAAACTAAAAGACCCCAGAACTCTGCATGAGCTAAGGAGCCTCCTTGGACTGGTTCATTGAGGACTATGCAGAGATCACGATACCCCTGAGCCATCTGTTGAAAGGGGGGGGTCAAGTGGGAGTGGGGTCCAGAACAAGCCGAGGCAGAAAGACAACTCAAAAGAAGCCTCTCACAAGTGCTGTGCTTAGCTTACCCTGTCAAAAACAAGGAGTTCTTCTTGGAGACAGGGTTCTCAAATACATACTTGACTGCAGTATTGTACCAAAAGCATGACAAGGTCAATAAAGTAATCTCCTATACGAGTAAGACTTTATCCTCTGTGGAGGAAAAATTCAACAATTGTGAGAAGGCACTCCTGGCAACGGTGTGGGCATTGAAGAATTACCGCCGTTTATCCAGGTGGAACACATAGTGGAGACTCCACACCAGCCTCTGCAATATCTTCAAAGTGACAGCCAGGCTGGGAATGTGAGTAAATCCAGAATAACTTCCTGGATTCTGTCAATGCAAGGCTTTCCTGCGGAGGTCAGATATGGCGAAAACAAGAAGAGTCCACTCACGCAAGGTCTGGCTGACTTGCATGATTGTGCCAGAGAAAACTGTCTGGAGGACCAAAGTCTTAAAGTCAAGGACAACATGAAGTCATACCTTTATTCCCCACACAAAGTCTATGAAGAAGACCAGTGTGAAGGAATGTCCACTGTCTATGTGGATGGGTGCTCCTACCATGTTGACAACAACGGGGAAAAGGAACTTGTGGCCGGAGTGGGGAATGCATGGGTGAATGATGCTCCAGAACTGTCTGCTGGGTACAAAATCGGTCCCCGGATTAGTCAAGTGGCAGAGCTGATGGCTGTTCATCAAGCCATTCTCACTGCTGTCCAACACCAACTTCACGAACTGGCCATAATCACTGATTCAGATTATGTACAGAACGGGTTCGTAGAGCACCTGGTTAATTGGAAAACCAGAGGCATGCTATGTGCTGAAAATAAACCACTAAAACATGGAAAATTAATACAGAATATTGATGATACGGTCACCTCAAATGGGATGACCATCTACTGGAAAAAGATTAAGGGTCATTCTAAAGTAGAGGGACCAGACAAAACTGGAAATGACTGAGCTGATCAGCTGGCCAAAACCAGAGCCATCCAAGGGGATCTACTTGAGATTGAGTCCCTGTGTGTGGGGGGGGGGGAATCCAGGTCACTGCTATCACTAGGTCCCAGACAAATGCTCACAATGAACTCTCAACTGCCCAATGGAGTAAGGAGACCCCAGATGCTGATTTGATTACGGCTCAAAAAGGGGATCCAATAATTGGTAAGTTTTATCAACACATTGAGGACCCTGGGAACTTTTCCCTGATGGATACCGATTGCATTGGGAAAGAGGACCTCAGTGTGTTGATTAAATGTCCAAAAAGGTTGCGAATCCAGGACGGTTTGTTGGTGAGGAGATCCATATCTGGCCATGACCAGCGGGTGGTCCCTACCTCATTCCGAAGCCTGATGCTAAGTCACGCCCATGATGCGGTCATTGGGGGGTTTCATATGACATTAGAAATCTTGCAAGAGGTTGCATACTGGCCACACATGGGGCAGGACCTTGACCAATACTTGAAGGGGTGTCTTGTGTGTGCACAATTTCAGCCAACATCACTCGCACACCGTACTCCCCTCCAAAAGAGGGGGATGACACTGCCTTGGTCAGATTTGCAAGTCGATTTTATCGGGCCCGTGATTCGCTCCTCTAGGGGGAACAAGTACATGTTGACCGTAACATGCTTGTTTACTAAATGGGTGGAATGTCTCCCGGCTCCAAATATCAAGGCAGAAACAGCAGCTACCCTGATGATCAATCACATCTTCTCACGTTCTGGACTACCCCAAAGGATTGAGTCAGACCGAGGTAGCCACTTCACTAGCGAAGTGATGACAAAGATGTGGGAGATACTTGGGGTAAAAAGAAAACTACACATTGCCTACCGGCAGTCCTCTACTGGTGGAGTGGAGAGGTACAATAAAACTACTGTTAGCATATTAAAAAAGTTTGTGGCCGATTATGGGCCAAGTTGGGACATTTGATTACCCCTTGTCCTGATGGCCATCAGATCTACCCCTTCTTCTGCAACAAAAATGTCTCCATTTGAGCTGATGACTGGACGAAGGATGGTGCTACCCCAGCATCTGCTCTACGGAACCCAAGAGCAGACCTTGATAAATGCCTCCACAACTCATGAGCATGTTGAGAATCTGAGAAAACACCTTCAACATGCTTTTGCCTATGCTCAGCGGAATCTAGAAAGATCTGCAGACAGTATGAAGACCCACTATGACCTTAAGACAACTAACAAGGAATATCAAGTAGGAGACCGTGTTTACTTGTACAATTTCCAAAGGAACCAAGCCAAAGAGCGCAAATTCCTCCCAACTTGGCGGGGTCCTTTTGAAATTGTGGACAGAATCTCACCAGTCGCCTACAGAATCCGCATCCCCAAGGGCAGTTTGACAGAAGGGGAAGACAAGTGGGTCCACATAAACCAGCTAAAGAGTTGCCCCACCAGGCATACTTTGCGGCAGATAGAAGGGCTTACCGGAAACCCAGAGCAGGAAATTCCAGACACCTAATAAAATTATTAAATCTTCATTGATTACACCTATGAAAATGAGTAAAGGATCACTGAAGAATAGATGGGGAATATTGCCAATTGTTACGGAATGCAAGTGTCTTTCCCCCAGCTGACATCCCCCGAAGATGTGTGGACACAGTAGTGGGAACATTTCCATAACCATGCTATGTTCTGTTTTCTAGCAATTGAACTAAGAATCATCCCAAGAATCACCAAGGAGGACCACTCGGGGACCGGGAGGAAAATCCCAAGGAATCCGGAGTATCATCCAATCCTAACCTGAACCGGCGAGGAGAGTGTGTCGCCTCAATCACTGATGGGAGAAGCAACTGAATTTGTCCACATGGACACAAAAGAACATCTCAATCTCCCGACTCTCCCTCGACTGGAGGTCAAACAAAATCAGGAGTGGGTTTTGTGGGATGTATTGACCCACTCTGAGATACTATGCGGCATCACTCTGCTAGTTATGATACAAGAAACAGCAACAATGGTGGCTAATCTCTTGTGCGCACAAAAACAACCAAAACCGCGTTCCTCAACACACAAAAAAATGGATGCACAACCTGCCACCCAAGGTGCACATGTGGTGGAATAGAGCACACACTGCAGAAAATGTGCCAGTGGGCTCCGTGACAAGCAAACATAGAGTGCGGAGGGAAAAGCAGCACTTTGCAAGTGGAACTTCAAAATGTGCCTGTAGATGACATTTACTTTGTTGCCAAAAACTCCAAAATGCCTATACACAACACTTCTCAACATTCAAAATATTGCTTGGCATTACAATTCAGTTAATCTAATGAAGCATTGGAAATGTAAAAGGTCCTAAAATATGAAGAGCAAAACATTTTCTCAAAAAAAAAGAAACGGATTGCCTGTGGATGACAGCCCCTGTCAAAATCGGTGTGCAGCACACTGGGCTACCTGTGAATGACAGCCCTGTCAGATGAGCTCTCCTGATGAAACTTCAAAGTATCTAAACTAAACGTCTGCCAGATTAGCAAACATAAAAGGATTGTTGCTAAAAGGAATACAGATCTCAGTTGTGTTTTTGATCCCACAGGTTTAAAGCTAAGAAAGTAATGTATTTATGTTATTTTCTGCTGGATTTTGAGTCAAGAAATTAAGAATAAATTAGCTGGGCTGGGCCTGTAAGAAGTGGAAAAACAGGTTTCTCCCAAGGGGAGGGAAATCCTCTCAGCAGAAACTCACTGATAGATGATAATTGTGGGTTAGGCCAGACTTTTGTCTACAGCAAGGGAATGAGCAATGGCAGATCCTCCAGCCCAGGAAATGGACGTGTGAAGGGGTTGTAAACTGCTCCTTGAAGGAATTCCCCAAAAGAGGGGGCTACTCCTTGAGCTCCAGGGAGAGACAAAGGGGGGACCATTTACAACTAAGAATAAATAATGAACCATTTTTAGAGACTCATAACTTGTTATCCAAAGAGGCAGAAAATATAAAAAGAACAGATTTGTTAGTCTAATTTTTGGCTTTACGTTTCAAGAGGCGATGGAACACTGTAACATATTCTGGACAGGAATGGCGTTATATGTGGTTTTATGTGAACTGTATTAATGCTAGAATTGTTAAACTTTACACACGCATTCCTATGGTAAACACACATATCTGTGGAAATTTGCAGAAGGTTTGGAAAATGTGTTAATGGCGAAATGGACAAAATTCTGCAGAAAGATGAAACAAGATCCCACAGCTGCAGGATTTTGAGGAACAGCTACCACATAAATAATGAAATCTTTGTGTGTGATTTTTGTAGAGGCTACCAATGTATAAATATGTATTTAGGACAAAGTTCGATTTTGATACTAGTGGCTAGGGGAGGTTTCTAAGGACTGTAAAAGCCAAACCATAAATGTGACATCACCATCCTTGATCCAATCACTCAGATGCAAGGCGGAGAAGAGGTCTTGATCTAATCCCTGTTCACAGGGGCAAGCTTAGTTAAGCCGGCCCATACATCCATTTTGTGATGTCATTTGAAAGGATAAATAGAGACAGCTGACAACACACAGGGACTCACTCACCGACGGACTCTTCTGATTCCAGCGAAGCACTTTGTTCCAGCATTTTACATCCAGCCTTTAACATCCTTCCAGATCCAGATGCCAAGAATCTTGCCAAGCAGTAGCTGAACCATTTTCAGCAAGGCCTCAATCCTCAAACTTATTCTCACAACCTGGTGGAGCGCTGTGATGTGGAAAAGTATCCTGAAACTAGCATCCTGAAACTATCTGGCTTGCTACCATAAGACTTGCCTGATGAACTCGCTATCCCACTGATTTGAAATACCCAGAAACAAGAAGGGCAGATCCTGTGCAATTCCGGTGAGCGGCCTAGCTGATCCAGTCTCGCACCTGATGGGCTTTCCTTCCTTGATAGACCCAATCCATTGACCAGAACTGTGACTGTCCAAAAATCTTAAATCCCAGTGGATTGTGAGTATTAATAGGATGCTAGAGAACTATTGCATACCTTGCTTATCTTGTTCTACTCTAATCTCTGAACTATCCCTATTTTCATAACCTGTAACAGTGTCAAAATCTGTAGTGCTATCTTCTTCTGTCTAGTTGCTAAAAGTGCCATTTTCATAGTCCTTTTTATTTGTGTAACTCTGATCCATAAATCCCACTTTGAGTCTTTGGTCTGGTGCCGTCGGGAAAGTGATGGGGATCTGTTACTGAAGTCATGAATCAGTGTCAGAACTTACTGTGTTCCGACTTGTTTGCCTAGCCAAAGTGTGAAACAGTGCGATTAACCCGTTATATCAAAAATCGCATAAGGAAACGTTTGCCATGAATTGACATTTTGAAAAGTTTTGCACGTGTGAATTAGCTTTAAATTATTTCCCACTTTGACTTTGAGAGTTCAAATGTTTCCTTTTGATTAAATCATTGCCTGTGTTTGCTTGCATCTGTTCAAAGCGGCTCCTGTAGAAATGTATAATAATTTAAGCATTTTTGACCCCATTTTGTGTTTTTGCTCAGCCAATTTCAAAGCTATCCTGACAGTTGAAAAGTCAATTCTGTTTTTCGCTTGTGTTTAAAGGGGGGAAGGTAGGAGTGATATTCTGTTTGATTGGTGTTATTCCTGAGTACCTGCTCTCTCCTCACATCTATTTAAATTGCATATTGGTGGTTTGAGGGGTGTCGCAGGGGGAACCCTTAACCATGGTGCTATCTGTTCTAAACCAATCCAAAAGTATTCTTTTATTTGCTGCATTTATTTTGTGCTCATTACTTGATTCCTGGTGCATTCAAGATATTATTCAGTGTTCTGTCACCCCATTGGTGATTGTTGTTACCTATTAAAATATATTGTGATTTAAATTCTAAATACATAAATATTTACCTTTGCAAACTAGCCTGATTCCTGATTCCTGGTTCAGTGTGACCAGTGGGGCGGGGGGTCTCAGGAGAAGGATGTGATATGAGTGGTATATCGTTCAGAATATTGAATTTATAGATAAAAATAAATAAGGGTTTCATTTGCACACAACTTGCTGGGCGAGACTTGGGTGTGTGCCAGATTGAAATCACTTTCAAGTCGAGGCCCCCCGTATTGGAGGTATGTGAGAAACCTACCTCTGTTCCAGCAGTGGAAAGGATCTGGCATAGAAACACTGATCATCTCCGTAGCATCAGGAATTTATTTCTTCCCATGCTTCGCCTGAGAGCTTGGTGTGGTGCAGGCTGCAATGGTTAGCCTGAAGAACTCTAAGCTCCCGTCCCTTCCACCGGACTAGGAAAGTAAGAGGGTTGACGCATGGGGCAAGAAGGTATTTGCACAGAGCAATCTTGCACTGTAGGCTGTGAATGCCTCTTCCGCCATTGCAAAGTTCTTCGGCCTTTAAACTGCGGTGGCCAATGCGGCTGAGTATGTCCCAGTATGTCCCAGAGGGAGGGATGAGGGGCGTTTTCTAGTCCTTGGTCTGACAGCAAACAGGCAGAACATCAGATGCTGCAGTCGGGACTGGACATGGTGGACTGTAAGGGAAGGGCCATTATCACAGTTTGCAGGCACCACTCGTGGCTTAGGGCATCAAGCTTTGCGGCCAACGTCCAGTTCAGTCAGTTGGATATGCCTTTGATAGCCATAACCTTTTTGGAGCAACGCCTTCCAGATGGTTCAGTCATCCAAGGCGTATGTAAAGTCTTTGGGGGCTAGCAGTGCAACAGCCTTCTGCACAGATGTCATCTCGGCGCAGGGGTTTGCGTCCTTTTCCCACCTTCGCCTGAGGGGCCCTGGTAAGAATGCTCTTGGGAGAGGAAAAGGCAGGCATTTCCCGAGAGGAAGGGTTGCCCAGTCATGCAGAGTTGCAATAGTCGCTGAACCCCACCCCTGATACCAAACCTCAGTGATGGGTTTTGTCATTCTTCACCGGTAGGGGGGGATGCTTTCTCTGTTCAGCCTGGAAAAGACCACATCTGACACTTAGGCCTTTATAGATCATTCAGCAAGGATATTGCCTTCCGTTCCTCAAGGTGCCCCACAGGCCTCAGGTCACCCTATTGTCTTCCGACCCCATCCTCCTGGAGGAGGTCCATCAGCTTCTGGTGAAAAGCGCAATCAAGCTGGTTCTGCGCTCAGAACGAGGGAAAAGGTGGTACTCCACCTTTTTTCTGATGCCAAAGAAAGAGAGTGGCTTGCACCCCACTTTGGATCTGCGACTGCTGAACGTGTTCCTACAGAAAGACTAGTTCAAGATGGTTACAATAGCCCAGATTCTGCAATCCCTTGATCTGCAGGACTGGTTGTTTCACTGGACCTTTAGGATGCCTACTTTCATGTGTCGATTCATCTAAAGCACAGGAAAGTATTTGAGGTTCGTAGTGGTCCAACATCATTACTAGTTCAAGGTCCTACCATTCTGTCTTTCCTCGGCTCCCAGGGTTTTCACCAAGCTGCTGTCGGTGGTAGTGGCTCGCCTCAGGAGGGAGGGCATTCATGTCTTTCTCTACTGGGATAACTCTCTCGTCTGAGGTCTCTCCCTGAATTTGGTGGTAGAGCACTTTCTCCACGCATGCACTCTTTTGCACAGCCAGAGATTTTCTCTGAACTTTAAAAAGTCTCAGATTTCATTGTCACAGTGCCTCTGATTTATCGGTGTGGCCTTGCACATTCGCCTGGGCAGGCCCTTCTCACCGAGTATCGAGTGGCAAAGATCCTTTGGATGGTCAATGTCCCAGCTTTGGCCTTCTTGGGCCTTCTGGACCTCAGGGCCTCCTGCATTCTAGTGGTGTTGAAGGCAAGGCTGCGCATGAGATCGCTTCAGTGGCTGCTCCGTTGCCTATGGTCACAGTTTCAGGGCCACATGTCGAAACTCTTACAGGTCTCAGACCAGGTGGCTCAGGATCTTGCATGATGGGCCATACGAGACAACTTGCTTAGAGGCATGTTGTTTTCTCACCCTTGGCCCCAGGTGACTGTGGTCATGGACGCATCTCTGACTGGTTGGTGTGCTTCCCTATCAGACATAACAGTGAACGAATTGTGATCCCCCGAGATTCTGCGGAACACCTCAACTTATTGGAGCCCAGGGCGATAAGGCTGGCCCCTGTCGCTTTCCTCCCCTCTGTAAAATGCAGGAGTATGCTGATCCTGATGGACAACATAGTGGCCATGCACTACCTCAGCAAATGAGGTGGTGTGGTGCCCTTGCCTCTGTGCAGGGAAGCAATGTGACTGTGGTACTGGGCTCTGGTGAACAGTCTCTCTCTGATGGCTACCCATCTTGCAGGACGAAAGAATGTCACAATGGATCCCTAGAGCAGACCGACTTCTGACTCCCACGAGTGGGTGCTGTGCCAGGAAATTCTGGAGGAGATCTTCTTTTGGGGGACTCCTCAAATGGACCTCTTTGCTTCCAATGTCAACAAGATATGCGAGGAATTCTGCTCCAGGGAATTTCCTCGCCAGGGAGCTCTGTGGACGCACTGAGGTCGAGTAGACTTTGGATCTCCTTTATAAATTCCTGAAGATCCTGTCATTCTGCTAGTTCTCAGCAGACTCTGCCTGTTCGGAACCACAATGATCTTGGTTGCTCTGAACGGGGCACAGAGAACATGGTATCTGGAGTTGCTGGGCCTGTCCATCTGCCCTCAGCCTGAATATTCATTCCTCGCTACTGATTGGCTGAGATACAAAGAATGGGCCTTGCCAGACAACAACCTCGATGTGTTCCTTTCAGCTAGGAGGCCTGCTACGAAATCCATTTATGCATGCAGATGGTGTAGATTTTCGATTTGGTCCTGGATCCTTTATCCTGTCTTCTATTCCGTGTGTTGTATTTTCGGCTATCCTTGGCCCAGGCGGACCTGCAAATTGGCACTGTAAAGGGACCGTTATTTCTTAGTTAGAGGTCCCTAGAACAGGGCCTGTTTTTCAGAATCTCCACCATTACGCAGCTCTTGTAGGGATTGGTTAACCAGTTTTATCCCTGGCAGTTTGTGGTTCTGGTGTGGGATTTGAATTCACTCTTAACGTTTCTTTTGTACACTCTGTTTAAGCCCCTTCATTCCTGTTCTATTAGATTGCTTACCCTGAAGGTGATTTTCCGGATTGCAATCACTTCTGCGAGAAGGGTGAGTGAGCTCCAGGCATTGTCTGTTTTACCTCCGGTTTTCATCAAAGAGAAGGTGCCTTTGAGAGTGAGACCCTCCTTTCTGCCAAAGGTGGTCTTGGATTTCCATCTCTCAGAAGATCCACCTTCCTGTGTTTTTTCCTCCCCCTCACCTTTCCTAGAAAGAGGAATGATTGCATTGATTGGACCAAGTGTGGGCCCATAAGAGATGACCAGCTTCTCATTGATTACGCTGGAAGTGCTGTGTCCAAACAAACCCTGTCAATGGGGATCCTTCTCTGCATTTCAGAATGCTACGATCTAACTGAGAAAGAGGTACCTGAGGGTCATGCTACCAAAGGTGGGGCTGCACCTCTGCCCTGTACTGGACATTTGTCAGTTGGCAACGTGGACATCTTTGCACATGTTTGCTTAGCATTCATGCTTGGATTTCCTTGCATGTCTGGATGCCTGTTTTGGAAGGGCAGTCCTGCAGAGTTTTCTGGGTATAGTGGTGTCCATACTTCCTCCCTCCTCCAAATTTACGTAGTGCTTTGGGAGTCAATTATAGATGAAGAATCTGTGGGAGGAAGAAGTCCATTAGAAGAGCACATTACTTAACTCTGTAATGTTCTGCTAGACCAAAAGGTATATCTGCACTCCCTTCAAGCACCCTGTTCAGATCACCAACAACTTCCTTTTTGGAAGGGATGGGGGGGCAGGATGCAGCTTTGTTCAGATGCATGGCACTAGATCACCACAGACAACTGGGTCCTTCGGGTGGTGGACCTGGGTTACTACCTTCCTTTATTGCAGAAGCCTTCACAGAAACCTATCAAATTACCCTGGTTGCCCCCGAAACTGCAAGTTACAAGAAATCTCTCGGCTGTTGCTGCAAGGAGTGGTGGGGCTTGTTCCAATGGAGTAAATTGGGAAATGGTGGTGTTCACGTTACCTCTTATGCCCAAAGATGGATGACGGCTCAGGCCCCTCCTAGGTCTAAGACTTCTCGAGCTCCTCCAAAGGGGGCAATTTAAGATGATCACCCTGGCACAGACCCTCCAGGCTTTGGGGCTGCACAGTTGACGCCTGTCCTTAGATCTGTAGTACATGTACTTTTAAAAAACTATCCACCTCAACCAACTGAAATTTCTTTTTGTGGTGGGAATCATTCACACCAGTTTTTAGTGCTTCCATTTAGCTGTGTTGAGGATCAAAATGTTTGATTTGGAAATATTTAATTTTAATTCTAGTCCCAACAAGTATTGATGTATACTGACAAAGGCTTGTTGCAGACCAATCGGGGTCCTGTCCAAAATGATTCTGTTATCCGCGTATTTCAAATATTGTATTTTGTTTTGGCACAAATGGGCAAGATTAGTTCTCAGTAAATCCCAACATCGTCCCATATCTTTAATATATAAACTACATGGAGATGGGGCCAGGACACAACCCTGACGAAGTCCCCTATTTGTCTTAATCCATTGCGAGAAGTTACCTTGAGTGTCTAGCCTTACCCTTATTCTCGTGTCCCTATGAAGCGCTACAAGAATACCAATTAGCGGGGCTGGACACCCGCAATCAAACAATGCCTTCCATAAGATTGCATGGTTTATGCAATCACACGCTTTACTTATATCTAGGAAGGCGAGGTAAAGTGCACTATTTTGCTCTCTCACTTGTCAATCAGGAAACCATGAAAATATTCAAACCTCTGCCCACTCCCTTCTTGAACCCTGCCTGATGCATGTCTAGATTGTCAGAGTTTGTAGCCCAGGTTTCAAGATCATAGTTTAACATTTTAGCAAATATTTTGTTTGAGGCATCGAGAAGAGAGATTGGCCTATAGTTCAGCTGGGATAATCTATTCTCGCCCCTTGAACATCACAACCACCACTGCCAACTGCCAGGAAGGTGGAGTTAGTTGGGTTTTTAAAATGTTAGTAAACAAAGCCGAGAGGATGTTTTCCTACAAAGGCACATTTGACTTTAAAGTCATAGGTGAGAGCCCATCCGTCCCTGGAGCATTTGATTTTTTTGCTCTGGATAATTAATTTAATATCATCATCCAAATTCCAGGGCATAGCACCACACCAGGAGTACCCACTATAGGTGTTTACATGACCCTCTATCTTGACAGTATAGAGTTCCTCAAAATGGATAATCCAGTCTTTTTCTGGAATTGGGTGCGTCTGCATATAAGCATCTAGGCCTAAAGGTTTGATCAGGCTCCAACTTCTATTCGAGGCTGTCCCAGAAATACAGGCTAACATCCCTTTAGCATCGTTCATCGTCATTTGGAATCTAATTTCGCGAACACACTCTTTAAATCATGCTTTTAATTTCCGTATCTCAACCGTGGCACACCAACTTGCTTTCTGTAGAACTCTTATTTTTTTAACGTAGTACCTTTTTGTTATTCTGTACCTCTCTGTGAAAGATGTGCGTATGTGATGTAATGAGTCCTTTTTACAAGCGACCTAGAAAGATGTTAATGTGCCTAACATACAATTAATCGTAAACTCAAAATTTAAGGGCTCACACAAGGTATTTCTAATATCATTAAACAGTGTCTCAATCGCTCTATTAAACACAGGGGCAATCCCTAGGATTAACAGTAACCTGAAATGGGAGTGTATATGATACCATAGAATGGTCACTATATGCCGATCACCAGATTTTCAGTGTACCTCCTTTCATTTGCAAGACCCTTGAAACGAATATGTAATCCAAGGTCGATCTCCACTGTTTATAGTGCCGGAAAACGTTTGGAGGAATATCCCCTTGCGTTGAGCCATTCAGAAGGACCAGGTCCCAAGCGGCCATTTTGTGCCTGATCAGGTGTGACCATTAGATCTTTTTTTCCTTGAAACACCTAAACTGTCTGCCTTACAGTACCATTACCATTCTGCATTCAAACATTCAGAGTTAAAATATCCTACTACTATAAAAAAAAGTGCTCCCTCTTCCTGCGTTTTCACCAAGCACAAGGAATGAGTATTCCACTAGAGATTCCTGTATGGAGACACGACCTGGAATAAAGTATATGTTGAACAGTAAACATTTTTTTTGTGCATATTTGTCTCAACTTCCATCCATGTCAGCATTGTAACCAGGATGTCGGACCTTGCTGAATCCCGGCAAATCCCCGATTACACTTTGCAGCTGTTAACAGCCCCCCAAAGGGCCTCCCCTTTGTACCCTGCCTCGCTTGAATATCAGAAACGCTGTAGCCATCCATTATAGGTGTTTCCATCATTAGGGTTTCCTGCAAACATATGATGGTAAAAGATTGTAATACGTCATTATTTTTTTTTCTGACTTTTTATTTGCATTTTCATTACAACTTTTCCACATAAATGGAACTCTCCCATGTCCGGATCCACTTCTTTATTCATCTCTTTGCTATTCTGCCGAGTCCCTCTTCATCGTATGAAATTTAGGTAGCTTTTACTTGACAAAGTCCCTTGGTGACTGAGATTCATCTGTATAAGAACGACCATTGACAGTTACAGTATACCCAAGAGGCTCATTCTTCTTGCGTAACACACCCCCTAGCTCCTCTGTGTAGAAACTTCAGCACCCATGACCAGTCTGTTAGGAAGGTTTGATGATCTCCTTGCAGAGAGTAAGTTAGCCACTCGAAGGCCGCAAAGCTCTATACTTTTCTGGCCCATTCATATTCCATCGGGGGTCCTTCAACTTCCACTTTTGCGCTAATACTAGAGGCCCCATCAACATCAAGATGACGTATACTTTGCACTCCGCTCTCGTGACCAGTTCATCCAGGGTTCCATCCAAACCTATCAAGCCTCTATTACCACCTCCCTTTACTCCCAGGGTTTGTTCAACTGCTTCCTGTATTACTCCCCAGTGCTCTTGAATGTGCAGGCATTCCCACCAAATGTGGCTCCAGGTTCCCCCCATCCTGCATTCTCTCCAACAAAGTTTGGATTCTAGGGGGTACATTTTGTGGAGTTTTGCCTGTGTCAGATGCCACTGTAGCATCAATTTTAACCATATTTCCTGGATTTGGAGGGAACTTGTGAGCTTAGGTATGTTTGCCCATAGTTTTCCCCAGTCTGTTTCTTCTATTGGGTGTCCTACAGTCGCTTCCCAATGTCATAAATCTCCTTTGCGCCCTCTTTTGATGTGTGAGTAGATTGTCGCTACTACGTGCTTGCCCGTGGGGTCTGTGGTTAAGTATTTCTCAAAGGGAGTTAGTGGGCGTGTCACTGCTTCTTTCATTGAGGGGTGCTGCAACCAGTGTCTTATTTGTGTGCATCTAAATTTCTTCCCTTATCCCACCTCGAAGTCTACCTTGCATTGGGTAAAAGATTTCACTTCAGGTCCCTCAAACATATCACCAATCTTTTGACCCCATCCCTCCTGCCATTTGCTAAAAGCCTTGCCTCTCCACCCAGGGGTGAATTGTGGCTTGCCAAAGATTGGTGTGGTGAGAGTAGAGACGGAAAAGAAGTACTATGGGCACGTTTAAATATTTTGTCCCAGGAAACTCCGACCACAGAAACTATATTGCTACAGTACATGTTGGGTGGCCTATCTGCTTTGGGTTTCCAAAGTACCTCCCCTAGGTTCTGTTCTATCACGTCCCTGTCCATTGGTCTCCATATTTTGTCCCGGTCTTCCTTTAGCCAGTCCCTAATCACTCTTTTTTGAGCAAACAGATAGTATGCCTTGAAGTCTGGTTCCCCCATTCCCACTCTGTTCCTTGGTATTGTCATTATCCTTTTCGTTAATCCTGGTCTTCTGTTGTTCCAGACGAAATTACTCATATGTTTTTGGATAACTCTGAATAAGAAGGCAGGTGCAGGTACTTGCGTTGGGATGGCCGAGAAGCAGTGCAGCAATTGGGGTAGAATTACCCTCTTCAGCACATTCATTCTAGCTAACCATGTTATGGATAGTGGCCACCAGTCTATCAATTTCTTTCTAATGGTTTCTAGCAGGGGTGGATAATTAGCTGTGTAGAGTTGCTCTACCATTCTAGTTAGTTTGATTGCTAAGTATGTTATGGCCTTCTTGACCCACCTATACGGGGAGTGCTTTTTGAGTTCTGGCTCTACTTCTCTTGGGATCGTGAGGTTTACGAATTCAGATTTGTGTGTGTTTATTTTCAGTCCCGCGGCCTGCCCAGAATTGTTGCTTCTCTCTGTCTATGGCTCTAAGGGATGTCCCCGGGAGTGTTACAGTTAGCAACATATCCACAAAGGCGGTTACTTTATGGTCTCTTCCCCTGAATGGCACCCCTGTTATTTCCTTGCTTGCTCTTACTGCTGTCAGGAGAGGCTCCAAGTGGGGTTGTGTAAAGCAAGGGCGAGAGGGGGCATCTCTGTTTCATGCCACGCTGTACCTTGATGGGTTCGGTTAGTCATCCATTTATAGCAATTCTCAGTGATGGGTTCTAGTTATTTGCTTTGATCTTTGTTAAAAATGTGTCCCCACAATCCATATTTCATAGTAGCAAACAGGAACCCCCACTGTACCCTATCAAAAGCTTTCTCTGTGTATAGGGCTATGAGGAGAGCAGGGTTATCTTTCTTGTTGTCCTTCTCTATGAGATGCACTATCCTTCTGGTGTTGTCACTGATTGGTCTGCCCCTCGCAAATCCTGATTGGTCCGTGGTTACAATGTGTGGGAGGATTTGATCCAGTCATCCTGCCAGTACTTTCGTGTACATTTTGGAGTCAATATTGATTAAAGCAGTCGATCTATAAGAAACGCATGTAGTTGGGTCTTTTCCCTGTTTTGGTATTGGGACAACTTTCGCCTCTTCCATGGTTTGAGTGATAGCCCCAATGGAACTAAATTATTTGAATAGGTTTACTAGGTGGGGTAGTAAGGTTTCCTTGTGTGTCCTGTAGAATTCTGAGATGAACCCGTCTGGTCCATGGGACTTATTGAGTAGCAAAGCTTTTATGGCCTCTCGGATTTCTTCGGTAGTTATTTCTTGTTCTAAGGTTTCCCTCTCCTGCCCTGTTATCCCTAAGAGATCGGTTTTCTCTATGTATCCCTCTTGGTCTTGAACCGACAGGTTATCTGAACTATAGAGCTTGGGGTAATATCTGCGTAATTCTCAGATTATGTCGTCTGTGTTAGTGCTCCTATTATCCCTGTTGACTTTTATTTTTAGTATAGTTTTGGCTTCTTCTTTTCTCAACATCCTGGCGAAGAGCCTATCTGATTTGTTTGCTTTAATGTAGTATTTTTGTTTGAGGGATAATAAATAGTGTTCCGCCGCCCTGGTTTGTATGAGATCTAGTTGGCCCCTTATGGTTCTGTATTCCTTCCTTGTTTTCCCATTTGCTCCTACTTTCATCTGGGAAATTACATCCTTAAACTTTCCCTCTAGGTCTTTTTGATAAGTCTTAGGGGCCCTGATGGCTCTTATTTTGCCCCAAATTGTTGCCTTGAACGTTTCCCACCTCATCAGTTGGGACGTGTCTGTGGAGTTGTTTTCTTCAAAGAAACCTACCATTGCTTCTGTGATTTCTTGTCGTAGTTTGTCATCCTTAAACAAAAATGCAGGATACTGCGATTTCCATAATCCTGGGGGGGGGGCTAAGTTCCTTTTGATTGTCAGCTGGATGGGCGCATGGTCTGAGATTGTCATTGTCCCCAGTGTAATTTCTAATATCCTACCCAGAAGAGCGCCCAATGTCCATATGTAATCTATCCTAGAGTGTGACCGATGGGAGTGTGAGTAGAAAGTGTAACCCTCTTTGTCTCCCTCAATTTCTCTACATACGTCAACTATTATGAGGTTTTGGATTTTTCCTTCACCTCTTTTGAGGGGTTCCCCTGTGTTCCTAAACTCGTCTTACTCCTATCCCTTGCAGGGTCCCAGGCCATGTTTAAGTCTCCCATTAGGATTATGGGTGCCATGGCACATTTTTCCAGTCTAAGTAGAGATTTTTAGATGATTGTGTCTTGTCGTGTATTCGGAGCGTAGATCGCTGCTATCGTGTATACCTTGCCCCTCCCCTTTAAGTATGCTGCTATGTATCTCCCTTGTGTATACTTGTCAGTCTCCACGATTGTAAGGTCAAGGTCATTCCGGAGGGCTAACAGTACCCACTTGGTTTTAGCCTGGTATGTGGTGTTCAATAGGAATGCTTTTTCTTTAATTTCAATGAATTCAAATTGAGCCGGTACCCAATCCGTCTCTCACCCCCTTTTACAAATACCCCGAGTCACAATGGACCATGAGCCAGGCCGGTTGGTGAAAATACAATATTTATTTTTAAAATTCACAAAAATCACACACATTTTAATATTGGCCAGCAATCACCAATGGGGTGATGATGACAATGGAAATTGAAGCAATGCACTTGGTTAAACTTCTAGTAGAACATATCCAAAGCACAAGTGAATAGGGGGACTTTTTGAATTAGGATAGATAGCACCCAAGGTAAGGTTTCCCCGTGCAATTTTCCCTCAAGCCACAAATAATCGAATTCTGAGTGGATAGAAAGAAGCTGCAGGTAGTCGGGGATAAGAGGCAGCAAACAGAATCAAAATACATTTTAATCCCTTTTGCAAGGCCTAAAATGACATAGATTTTTTTACAAATAATTAATTATATGTGTTTAAATAAGGATATAAATATGTTTTATCACAGTATTAGGAATGTTTTATCACTATCAAGCATAAGGTAAGGTATCGCAAAAGCATAGAGTGCACAAAACAGATTGGAATTTAAAACCCAGTGCAGCCGAATTCACACATGGAAAAGTAGCATTTTTTCTAGTTTTCAGTTTTAAATGCCAAAATGTTGCTTTCAAAAAACAGGTGAAAAACACTGAATCGGAATGCATTTTTTTTTGGGGCAGGGTGATAGATGCACTGCACAGGGACAATACAGAGGTGGAAGTAGGGCTACAGCTGGTGAATTGAGAGGGATTTGGAAGGTAGAATGAGGTTCATTTTCAGGAAAATAGAGCAGTCTAAAAGAGAAAATCGGTTTTAAAAATGAAAGGCACATTTTACTTAAACTAAATTATTTAGACGATATTGTTAAAGAAAGCCACAGTACGTTCAAAGATTGATTCGCAACGTCAAACCTTTCCTGCCGGATCTATGTGGGAATTAATTAAAATTACTCCAAATATTACTAATGAGTTACAAGATGAGATGAAGGAAAGAATTGTGCTAACACTAGGAAACAAGAACAAGAGGTACAGAAAATTAGAACAGTCTAGACAAGTTATCAAGGTATGGATAGGGGTGCTTAGAGAGTGGCACAAAGACAAACGTCAAGATGGGGTAGACTGTGTTATGGGATGGGAGATACTCCCAGTCTGCTCTTAGATTTGGGATTAGGAACAGTCAACCAGGTTCTGGATTCCAGGGCTCAGGTCACCAGGTAGTGGCGGCCTCTCCTAGCAGAACAGCAGCTGGGCCTGTCTGGTCACCGGATAATCAGGACAGCTGGATGGCAGGGTTGCAGCGGGCATGCAGTTAATAGGCAAAAAGCCAGGCTGGTCTCAGGATGCTTCCCAAAAGAATACCACAGCTTTTCCCTTTAGTTATTGGGATTTTTAGTGGGATTTCAGGATTGAGGCCTGGCTGGGATAGTCAGCAATGCTTTGGCCTTGCAGTGGAATCTGGAATCAGCTATGCTTTGGCTTTGAAGTGGGATCTGGAATCTGGAAAGATGACTGTAGAAGATCAGGAGCGTAGGCACAGGAAATTCAGGAAAGAGTGTGTGTCCAGAGTTCTGTCAGCCACCCTTTTTATAGAGCATGGTGACATCATAGAATTATATGGTAGGGCAGGCTTAGCTAAGCACACCTCTAAACAACTGGATTGGTGAGGGGTGATAGTTACCGCCTTCCTCTCCGCTGGTTGGGTTTCAAGGGCATGATGTCAGATTTATGATGTGAGCTTTACAATGTCCAGAACCTCCAATAGTTACTTTAGCTAAAATCCAGTTTTGCCATAAATGGCACATTTGTACAGTTGGGGAATCTTTACAAATTATATAAATAGGTTACATATTTTCTGCAGAGCATGCCAGTCCAACTCTACAGTTTGTAAGACATTGTTTCACCCTTCTAATAATTTTTAGTCATTTTTAGTGTGAAATATTCAGCCTAAAATTCTATAACGTTACACGTGTGTATGGATTATCATCATGCATGTCGGTATTGAATTTTACATTGGCATCGTGTACATTTTCCTCAGAATACCCAATTCTCTGCTATTTCTGTTCCCAAGGTGGCAGCGAAGGCTACAACGTCTTAAATTAAAACCCACAAAATTGCATCAAAACTGTAAACTTTTTACATTCCTGAGCTTTTCTGTTGCAAATATAACCGTCTTTAAAAGTTTCTTAATGAAATAGTCTTTTGAAATAAATGGGCATTCTTTGTCCTTCCCTGGAACCATTTTTTGTTCTCTTCAGCTACCACCAACTGTCAATTCAGCTCAGTGTGGGGAGGGGTTTCCCAGTTTGATTGGAGGTTTATGACCCCCTCCACTTCACAGGTTAGTGTCCCAGAAGTTCCATTGTAAGAGGCTTCAGCCCAGACAAAAGTCTGCCAATGTAGCAATTATTGCTTGTGTGTTCTAGCATCTACTGTGAGGGGCCTTCTGTTGCTGGCAACCCCAAAGCAGAAACCTGTTTGGGGCTGATTTCCCCCATGAAGCCAATGCAATTTTATTCCTTATTTTATTTATTTTTGTTATAATTCAGAATAAAACCTGTTGAATAAGATCTCCCATATATGTTTCACGGCACAAAACCCCTTCACATTGCTAGATAAGGGCAGGGCCTTATCCAACTTACACTTTTAAACAAGTATTTTTCTTTATTTGCAAAAGTACATTTAAACATGCGGTGGCTGCTGACATTTTCCTTGCAAATTCGATTTTTCTCTTCCTTGTGAATCCCCACATTGTTTTGTAGCCAGAGTTAGTTTCTTGTATGCAGCAATTTGTTTAAACACAGATGCACTGAAATTGACATAGGCCCAGAGAGCCAGGGCCTTTTTGACACATTGATCCTTGGCATTTTGTGGCCTCAAAAGTAAAGTGTTTCCCGTGTAGCTGAAGTAAAGCTTCTTTTGATTTCTTCAGACCTGAACAACAGCCTGTCATTAAGGGATACTGCTCTTGTCTGCTGGAGCACAATGTGAATGGGCATGGCAGGCTCTTATTTATAAAAGTATTGTGATGAGGAACAGAGAAAAAAGAGCATCAGAGCGGCATCATTTTTAAATGCAAATATTTCCCTTTTTCAATGGGAACTTTGGGCTTGCAGCAAAGCAGCGTGGCTTTTTCACTCCCCTTCTTTTGTACATGTAAGAACACACTGGCAGGCTTTCACAGTGTGCCCCATTGTTCCATCCTGCCCAATGTGTGCTTGGCAAGATGGTGCAATTATCTTTTTGTAGTTGCAAAACGCAGTATTGCCGTGAGGCAGGGGTGCTCACAGGAACCAGCACAGCCATTTTGCTGCTTCTGCTGAAGTTCAGCTTGGTTATGGAAGGGAGTACAGCTGAGTGGGTAAATATATCCCACAAATTCCCCCCGACTCTTCTGAGATTCCTTGTCGAGGGAGAGTAGGGCAAAGTGGGATTCATCGGTAGGGCAAAATGGGGTTCATCAGGTGGGCAAAACGGTGCTCATCAGGTGGAGTCCTTCCATCATCAGGGAGTGGTACTTCCACGATCCTCCCGTTGTCTCTCGTTGTAGTGTGGAGCGACACCAGCATCTTCCCCTTAGGTCTTTCTTTATTGTCTAGAGTGACACCCCCAGTTTTTCCTTGGCTGTTTGCTTTCCTGGTCCCTGGGGAGGTCCTCCTTGGTGACAAATGGGCAGAACCAGTATGAATCTATCAAATAAATCAGAACCGTTTGCTACATTTTCCCACTGACTGCCCTCCAGGGAGGTGGACAGCAGTGGGACACACATGCATTCAATATTGACAGTATTTAGACAATAAAGGTAATTGATCACTCCCAAGACACAGGTAACTATGGATTTGGCTAGAAATTTGGGAAATCCCTCTCGGCCTAACAATGAAGAAAAATACGCCCTATTAAATAATTATACCTCCAAACTTATATGTTCCCTTCTGGTTCTTCTTTGTCTTGTTCTCATCCTCAAGATATCTCGTCTATTTTCTGCAAAGTGCGCCTAGGATGACAACTTTTTAACTGATTAATATGGACCCGTTTCTCCTCTGTCAGTTCTCCTTTGGGGATGCGGATTCTGTAGGCAAGGCCTGGGATGGTGACCTCTTCTCCATTTTTGAACTTCAGTTGCCTACAATAGCAATGGGGCTGACCAGAAGTCTTTCTTGAGGACTGCCAGGGCCCTGAGATTTACTTTCCAGTTGGGACCAGGCTTGGCAATAACTGGGATCAAAATTAATTTCGAGTCGGTCGAGGATATGACTGCCCATGTAAAAGGCGGAAAGAACACCTTGCACCACCCAACAATTATGTTATATGCTTTTGTCACCAATAGAATTTTTTTGCCTGCAACTGCTAAGCAGAAGATGTTTGGAATGGGGAATTACCAGGCAACATACACACTGATAAACTGAATCCATAGCGGGCAGGGTCTGGTCTTTTGGGAGTTTCCTGAATAATACTTTGCTCATAAAGCTTTCTTCGCTATTCAAGTCAACTCGGACAAGAACAGACTCCTTCCCGTCATTTAACTGAATCGGGAAGAAGAGCTTTTCGTCTTTCTTCTGAATGTCAGCTATGCTTTGTGTTGGTTTGTGATCAATTTTGGCTATAGGATTGGGATTTTCAGATTGTTAATCAGTATAAAATTGAAAAGTATTTCCTTCCAGTGTGAAATGCCACTTCAAACTGGAAGGAAGGTTGGTTTTCAGAAATGGAGAGGAGTTCCCATCACCAGTTTGTTGTCCTACAGCAATTATTGTAAAGTTGGGGATTTTATTATTTTGAAGATGAAACTCAATATGATCAGATTTTTGTTCAACCATGTGGCATGTGCCATTTAAACTAACATGGTTGACACCCTGTTTTTATTTTATTTGCCTGTGAGTCTGAGTCCAGAGTACCTTGTTCACACAGTCTATTAGGGAAGACAACCTGCGCAGGATGTAATTCCCTAGTAGACAGGGTGTGCCCTCTGTAGTCACGACTATGACCGGGTGTTTCACTTTGTGTCACCCAATTTTTATTATTTCCAAATCTGCTCTCCCCTCAACAGGAATTTCCAGGAAGATGGGTGAGAGAAATCTGGTATTTCTCCTCCCTTCCCGAATTTAGCTGATAAAAGGCCCTTTTTGACAGAAGAGTGGCTTCAGATCCAGTGTCTACCAGTGCTGAAAATGTACATTGCCCTTGCACTTGGACCGGGGCATAAAATCTACCCTTGTTCTCCTCAAGTGGGTAAAGGTAATGTGCATTTTGGGCAGGCTGGGTGGTCATTTTCTTTATTTTGGACTCTGACACAGTGGCATTTCGGACAATTTTCTGTGTCAGAGTTTGGGGATCTGTGATCAAAATTTGACATCCTGAAAAAGTGGATATTTTGGAATCCCATGTTTCCCTTAGCTCTGTGCCCACCTACCGGGAGGCAGTCACTACAACCAATTTCTGGGGATTTTCCCTCCATTGCTAGTTTCTTCTCAGCATGACAATTCTGGGGTTCAGGGGATGGGTGACTCTGCCTCAGTCCCCACACCCACCTAGTCTTCATTTGGATCTCTCGGGACCCATTTTTCTTTGGAGGAATTCCCCCATCCCTGCAGGACTTGATTTCAAGTCCCTGCAGGACTTGAATCCTCTAAGGCTTCTTCCCCTTCAAATTGGATGACAGTAACTTCCTCCCCAAAATGGGCCTTTTTGAGGTCTTTATTTCTCCTACCCACCCTCTGTACGCTGGGTTGCAGATTTTCAGGGGCAGGAGATTTTTGTTCTGGTTCTGGGATGTCGAGGGGATTTTCACAGGTGAGGAAGGAAGCTTCCTCTAGGGCTTTACACCTCCCTTTCCCCCGTCCCTCCTCCTCTGGGACCGATGAATTGTCGGGGTTCTCTCCCCGTCATTGTTCTGGGGTGCCAGACCCTTGGTTTGTGGTGTTCTGAGCCACCATGTTCATTTGAGGGTTCTGTTGAGCCCTCAACATGTGACCCAGATCCTGGGTGAGGTTCTGGACATGGCGCTCCAGTTGGGACACCCGTTCTGGCTGGTACAGGGGTCTCTGTTCATATCGTGATTGTTCACGGGAAGGGTAACTATCCCTTCTCCCGTAGTACCCTGGATATTGTGGATTTTGGTAGCCTCCCCTCTCCCGGATTGGGTTGTCTGGGCTCCTGAAACCGGGGAAAGAAAGGAGGGTTGCCCTGCAGTTTGGGGTTTTGAGGGTACTGGGGAAAGACACTTAACCCAGGATTTGGGAGATTACTGCCCTCCTGACGGAAGTTAGGAGGGAAGTTTCCTGGGGGAGTATTTACCTGGCGGGACCCCCCCCCTTGCGCTGGAGGAGTCCATCCATACCCCAAGATAGGCCTGTTGCCCTTGTATCTGGGACTTATATACTCAGGAGAATTAGGGGTCCCATTAGTGGGATTAGTGGGATTATCTCCCTGATTGCCACCTGTTTGGGATTGGCCTGAAGGCCTTCTTGGCCTCTGGTTTTGCTGGTTTGAGATTGGTGCATTTTTTGGCTCCCCCATTTCTAGGTCTAAAATGGGGGCAACCTTCACCTCCTCTACCGTAGCAGCAGCAGGGGTGTTTGTTGGTTTTGGGTTTTTGGTCTGGTTTTTATTTTCTGCAGGTTTTTGGACTTCATAAATGCGGGTCGCCTGCTCTGTTATCCACTCCAGAGATCTTTTATTGGGGAAATCCCTCACCACCTGGGTCATTATATACTTTGGGAGTGCATGAAAGAAGGTAGTTATAAACTCCCT
The DNA here is from genome assembly GCF_040938575.1 of Ambystoma mexicanum. Taxonomy (NCBI): domain Eukaryota; kingdom Metazoa; phylum Chordata; class Amphibia; order Caudata; family Ambystomatidae; genus Ambystoma; species Ambystoma mexicanum. Next base: position 491,012,536 of record NC_090936.1, on the reverse strand, counting down.
GCTATCCGTGCGCACCCTCCTAGTGGTTTGTGCAAAGGTGCTTTTTAGCTCCTGCACAAATTCTCGTGGGGCCTGATATTCCGCACACTGCAAATTGTAGGCTGCTTTGCAAGCCTCTTCTGGGTTTCTGTGGGCAGAAAAGTGTTTCAAGATGGCCGCCCTGTAGGTGGACATCTTGAATGGTTCTGGTCCTCCAGCCCAGCAAAGAAGCTGGAGTACTCTGCGCAGAACATCCACTTAGCATATTCTATGCAGTTATGGTTGTCTTTAAGGTGAAAAGTGTCCATCATTTGCTCATAGAGTTCCAAGTGTTCCCAGACAGAATATTTTGAATTTTTGTGGTATGGGGTTATGAAATTCCTAATGGCCTTAATCTGCTTAATGGGGTCTTTCACCATAACTCACTTTAGTTTATTTGCCTTCTTTGGCTTAGTCACCCGATTCCACTCGCCCTCAGACTCCGAGGCGCTACTGTTGGAGGACCCCTGCTGATCTTCTAGGCGCTCATTGATTCTTTGAGCGTGGAGGGGCTCGCAGAATGGTGGGGCCTAGTTTCTACTCCCCTGTGGCGCACCGAGAGTAGACTTCCGACTCCTCCCTGCTTCCAGGGTTGGCAGAGGATCCCCCCCACTGCTCTGATTGGGTGGAGGTCTTCAAAATGCTCTTTTTGGGCCTCATTTCATTCACATTTTCTACAAATTGAACCAACTGGCCCCTTGGAAGGTAGTATTTCTGTAGATCTAATTCCTTGACTTTCCCCTCATAGGAGACTTCCTGGTCAGAGACATCAGCCTTAATGTTTTGGTATCTATACCGGGATCCCCGTCCATCAATTTCTGGGGCGCACTGACCTGTCAGATCCATCATACTAAACCTATTTAATTCCGCCGGCCTCATGGTTTCTGGTCCCTGTGAACCAGTAGACAGGAAGTCAGCAGGGTTCAATGTATTAAATGGGTTTGAGTCCCTTAGTACAGAGATCACCATACCATGATCAGGGGTTGCCCTGTCCCTCTCCACCTGTTCAGGGTCCCTCCAGTTGGTATTAGATCTAGAATACTCTTTCTCCACCCTTGCTAGTTTTTCCTTCTCAGCCTTTATCTCTTGATATAGGCAAAGATCTGACCTTTTGCTCGGCTATCAGGGTTTTACTGGCCTCTATGACCGCTCTTGAGCTGCCACTGGTCTGTGGAGTCCACTATTCTCCTCTCAGAGGGCCTCATTATCTCTTTGTACTGCCTTTATAGTTTGGGCACCCTGAGCCAATTTTTGTTGTAGGAGGTGAGCCTTCCTTTTCTGCACATTTAGACCCCCTATGGCCTGCTCTAACTCGAGTTCCATTTGTCTCCTATGTCCCATTAATTTATCATATTCTTCTTTAAGCCAGTCCGTCCCTGAAGGTCTGATTCCCTTCTCTCTAGAATGTTTTTTTTAAATTACACATTTCCTGGTGGAGGGCCTCTTTCTCCTGATACAAGGTGCCCCTTTGTTCTGGCAGGTCATCCCTTTGTTGTGATTTGGTGCCTAATTTCTGGCGCTCTTCATCAAATTCTGCTTGGGAGTGGAGGTCTCTCATAATGAATTTATTTTCCTCTTCCAATTTTTTTTATCTGATCTTTTAGAGTAACTATCTGCTCTGCGCTTTAACTTCTGTTGACTCTAACCTTTTCCCTAGACTCCTCTTTCATTGCATCCAATTGGGTCTCTTGCTCTACATTATTCTGCTGTTGGAGAACAAAGTCCTCTTTTAGCTTTTGAATATAATTTCCAGATTCTGCCTCAAACCCTTGGCTCTTCTGTAATTTCTGTTCTGCTTATTTTAGTTCAGTCTGTATCTGAGCTAAAAGTTTGGATTGATTTCGCGCAAGAGTTGTATTTTCCTCATGCTTTTCCCACATCGCTCCCATATGAAGGTACATATAGGCCGCAATTCTGACAATTTTAATCTGCTCCTCTTTAATTTTCGGAGTCATGTATAACTCACTCAAAGCTTGGTGTAATAGGCCACCGTCCTGCAATGTATCCATGTCTATGGTGTAATTTCTTCTAGCCAGACCTTTTCATCTTGTTCTGGCCATTCCCCCCTGACAAATAATGTGTGCAGAAGGTGCTCCGTAGCTGTGTTGATCTCTATTGTGGCCATTTTGGAAAGTGTTCTTTCTTTATTAATTTTTTTATAGAAGGGTAATCTGTATTCTATTGCTTTTTGTCTATTTTTAGGGTTGATTTAGCTTTCATTTTATACACAGGCCTGGTACTTCGGATTTTAGTTTTGGGGAGGCGCTTCTACACCATAACACAGTGTTCCAGCCACACAAAGTATTCCTACCTTTAAGGTTAGTCTGCTGTGTTAGTCTTTCACAGGTGAATAAACAAACTCAATCCCCGACTCAAGCCCCCAATTTAAGAATTTCAATCGGGTGTCACACACTAGACATGGACACTTGGTTTTAGCCTGGGATGCGCTGCTTAATAGGAATGTTTTTTCTTCAATTTCAAAGAATTCAAATCGAGCCGGTACCCGACCTGTCTCAAACCCCCTTTTACAAATACCCCGGGTCACAATGGACCATGAACCAGGCCGGTTGGTGAAAATACAATATTTATTTATTTTTAAAATTCACAAAAATCACACACATTTTAATATTGGGATAGCAATCACCAATGGGTTGATAATGACAATGGAAATGGAAGCAATGCACTTTGTTAACCTTCTAGTAGAACATATCCAAAGCACAAGTGAATAGGGGCCCTTTTTGAATTAGGATAGATAGCACCAAAGGTAAGGTTTCCCGCTCAAATGTTCTCTCAACCCACAAATAATCGATATTAAACCCTTTTGCAAGGTCTAAAATGACACTTGGATTTTTACAAATAATTAATTTTATTTGTGTTTAAATAAGGATATACATATGTTTTATCACAGTATTATGGATGTTATATCACCGTCAACCATAAGGTAAGGTATCACAAAAGCATACAGTTCACAAAACAGATTGGAATTTAAAATCCAGTGCAGCTGAATTCAATGTTTTCTAGTTTGCAGTTTTAAATGCCAAATCGTTTTTTTCCAAAAATGGGTGAAAAACACTGAGGGGGTAATTCATAGAATTTAGCGCACAAGTGGCGCACGTGGCTGGCGCACAGTGTACGCGTGCGATAGTCTGCGCCAGCCGCATGCGCCAAAATCCATTTCGGCGCACAGCGTATTCATGGATTTTAGCCACCAAAAGCAGCCACGGCGCAGAGTGGCGCAGCGACCATGCAGCAGCGCCAGTAATGCCCCCAAGCATGCCCCTCGCGCAAGGAAAAGCCATCAAAATCCCCAATCCAGCGCAAAGGGCTGCGCTAACCCTGGACCAGTATACAGGACCACCACACAGCACATGGCAAGCGGGGAACGTGTATTACTGGGGTTCCCGGGAAGTTTCACCCGCGATTTCAGCAGGGTACGTGTATTACTGGGGTGCGGGCAAGTTTAACACGCAATTTCAGCAGGGTACGTGTATTACTGGGGTGCGGGGAAGTTTAACACGCAATTTCAGCAGGGTATGTGTATTCCTGGGGTGCGGGGAAGTTTAACACGCGATTTCAGCAGGGTACGTGTATTTCTGGGGTGCGGGGAAGTTTAACACGCGATTTCAGCAGGGTACGTGTATTTCTGGGGTGCGGGCAAGTTTAACACGCGATTTCAGCAGGGTACGTGTATTCCTGGGGGGCGGGGAAGTTTAACACGCAATTTCAGCAGGGTATGTGTATTTCTGGGGTGCGGGGAAGTTTAACACGCGATCTCAGCAGGGTATGTGTATTTCTGGGGTGCGCGGGAAGTTCTCCACGCGATTTCAGCAGGGTACGTGTATTACTGGGGTACGGGGAAGTTTAACACGCGATTTCAGCAGGGTACATGTATTCCTGGGGTGCAGGGAAGTTTAACATGCGATTTCAGCAGGGTACGTGTATTTCTGGAGTGTGGGGAAGTTTAACACGCAATTTCAGCAGGGTACGTGTATTTCTGGGGTGCGCGGGAAGTTCTACATGCGATTTCAGCAGGGTACATGTATTTTTGGGGTGCGGGCAAGTTTAACACGCGATTTCAGCAGGGTACGTGTATTACTGGGGTGCGGGGAAGTTTAACACGTGATTTCAGCAGGGTACGTGTATTACTGGGGTGCGGGGAAGTTTAACACACGATTTCAGCAGGGTACGTGTATTACTGGGGTGCGCGGGAAGTTCCACATGCGATAGGCCCTGTGCGAGTGGGGTACGTGTATTTCGGGGGTGCAGAGGATTCCTACACGTGAATTGGCAGTGTGGGTCCTCCCAGGTGTTCCCTCTACACCCTCCACGGCCCCTGCAGGCAGACCACACCACAGGGGACTACCCTGCACCCCTGGGCATGTCCCACAGGCAGCCCATCCACCATGGGCCTGCCCCCCAAGCCAAGCCACATGTCACCTTGCACTAGTGATCACCAACGCATTGCCCCCTTGCACCCTCACCCCCCAGCTGTGCAGGGCACCTGTCTGCAGGCCCCCACTCATGTCCCCTTGCACACCCACCCCCAGCAGTGTGGGGCACCTGCAAGCAGGCCCCCACTCATGTCCCACTCATGTCCCCCTGCACCCTCACCCTCCAGCAGTGCAGGGCACCTGCCAGCAGGCCCCCACTCATGTCCCCTTGCACACCCACCCCCCAACAGTGTGGGGCACCTGCCAACAGGCCCCCACTCATGTCCCCTTGCACCCCCAGCACCGAGGGGCACCTGCCAGCAGGCCCCTCTCATGTCTCCTTGCACCCCCACCCCGAGCGCCTAGGGGCACCTGCCAGCAGGCCCCCACTCATGTCCCCTTGCACCCCCACCCCCAAGCAGTGTGGGGCACCTGCCAGCAGGCCCCCACTTATGTCCCACTCATGTCCCACTCATGTCCCCTTGCACCCCCACTCCCCACAGTGCAGGGCACCTGCCAACAGGCCCTGACACATGTCCCCTGCACCCCCACCCCCCAGCAGTGCGGGGCACCTGCCAGCAGTCCCTGACACATGTCCCCCAGCCAACACGTCATCACAATCTAGATCCCTGGCCCTTATGGCCAGCCTCCACATGCCAAAGACCCACCCAAGTATTGCATCCACCCACATAGAAATGCCAATTACATGACACAACCCCAATGGCAAGTATGTAAATGAAGGCATGTCCCTCACACACACACAATGGGTGCAAGTGAATCTCAAAACACATATCATGACATGCATGAAACCAATGAGATAATACCACACATCTAAGTTTGAAGAAAAAAATGTATTAAAAGCAACATGAATGGAATTAAAATCAAACAAACGACAATGGAAATTAAAAAAGAAAAGCTGCATGTCCGTAAAATAATGAAAAACAACAAATCACAATCCAAAGGAAAGGTGTCCAAAGTCACAGTTCCAAAAATGAAATCCAAGGGAAAAACAAAAGTGAAAACCATTGCTCCATGGGGAAATCCAAACAAAAAAGTAGAATCCAACAGTTAACTATATACAGATGAACAAACCAGGGTCCATGATCCCAACTGAAGAAATGAAACCTATCAAAAACTCCTACCTAATAAAAAAAAACTATATACAAAAATGTGGTCCATTGTCCAAAAGGTCCAAAATAAAGAAAAAACCAAAGGAAACCTAATACTAACCAAATAACTATTTACAAGGGCAGCGGGCAATTCCAACGGCTCACATGTTGATGTTCCGGGCCAGGGCATCATCGAACTCCTGCTCGATCTCCCGGAGGCGGTCCTCTTCCATGGCCCCGAGGGTTCGCAGGGACGATGACATCTGGAACTCCAGGTCCCTGCGAATGGCCTTGAGGCACTCGGCCCACCTCAGGGCCCTACGCAAGGAGTTCTCCGCCCTGACCATCGTGAGCCGTGCCTCTTCCGCCCGCTGCCGCTCCGCATCTATGGCATGGCCCAACCGCTGCCACACGGAAGACACTTCCCGTCCAGGGTCCTCCTGCCCTTCGGCCGATGCCTGCCCCTCCGATGTTGATGGCCCGAGCCATCATTGCTCCCACCTACAGCCTGCTGCTGCTGTCCATGTGCCCTGTCCGATGGTGCCTGCACATCCTCCATCTGCTGGTCTCCAGTTGTGGTGTCCACCCCTGCTGGACCGCCAACTCCCGACGGTGGCAGGGATGGGATCTCCACCAAGCTGGCTGTGTTGGTCAGGCCAGGTCCACAGGGGGCACTGGTGGAATCTGGGCCGGAAGACGATGTGGAGAACGACCAGTGCATAGCCTCCACAGAGGAGGAGAGGTCCGCCACAGTGCGTGTCACATGTAGGAACCCTCTGACCAGGGCCCCTCCCAGCAGTGCCACGTCACGACGCTGCTCTTCGTGATGGCGTGCGTTCTCCGACCAGGAAGAATGCACGTCATCACGAATGACACGCGTGCGCAACGCAACACCCACCAGGGCGGATCCCATACGGTCGCGGGACCTCTCGCCCGCAGGTAGTGGAGAGGCAGGTGATATGGCACTCTCCCCTACCTGCGGACAGGCCTGGGACAGGGCCTCCCTGCTGGTGCATGATGGTGCAGTCACAGGGTCAAGGACAGCGACATGCACAGACCCCTCCGCGGTGACCTGTGCTGCCTCCTGACCCTGACCCTGGCCTGCACCACTTGCACCATTGGTACTACTCCCACCAGGCCCCATGTGCGGCTCAGTAGCGGGCTCCTCCTCCTCTGTGGAGACCACCAACCTGGATGTCTCCACACCGTCTTCCGCCATTGGAAGCCCCTGTGGGGGCTCACCCGGCCCTTCCGCCACAGCCGTTGAGGCAGACGCAGCACCAGCTCCCTCGCTTCCAGATGATGGTAATTCCTGGGAGGGTGGCTGGGCCTTGCGTCGCCGCCCAGTGGAGGCATCCCCGCCGCTTGGCTCCACAGCGCCATCTCTGCCCTCTTCTTCACTTGACGCTGCATAGAGGGAGACATAGAACACAAACATCAGGGTACAGTACAAAATACCCTAGACAGGAAGCAATAACACATGGGTGGCACTGTCAAATGTCACTTCCATCCTGTCATTCCACAACACATGGGTGAATGCACACAATACACATACAGAGACAGTCCGGGGCGCCTGCAATCAACATCAACATCCATGTAGAAGGGCCCCTGTAAACCAAGATGTTGCCTTCAAAGTCACATGCATCCATGGTGTTTCAAAGTCGCACACACACTTCTCAGGCGCACACACACACACACACACACAAACACATACATGTGCACCATACCTGTAAATGACATCAGCACCAATTCCTCACCCCCCCTCCATGTCCAGGAACAGAGACAGCCATGCATTCATGTGTGCATTCCACATAGAGCTCCCCATGTTGCTTTAAAACACATGCACCAACCATGTGGCTCACACATAACTGGTCTCACATGCATGACCATGATGTCTCTGCACACACACATCCATACATGGCCTATGTCACACATACAGGCAAGCATGAGACTACCAGCACACTGCAACATGCCCTGTCACACACAGCAATGCTTGGCCACTCACCGCTCAACTCCAGACGGGTCTGCCTCCGAAGGATCTGGGCATGGAGTGCTGGGCCTACGCATTCCAGGACCCTCATCTGGATGGCACACAGGTGTGCCCGGCCCCCCTCCGCGAGGCGCCGGGCCTTGTGGAGAGTCCTGGACCTGAAGTCCTCCCAGCGCTTCTTGACATGCTTGATGTCGCGGGTTGCCACCCCTCCGCGTTGATGGCAACCACTACGTCGTCCCAGATCCTCTCCCGTCCTTCCTTGTTGGCGCGTGATGTTCTGAAGAGGGCATCATAATGCCCCAGGACATGCTCCACCAGGACACCAACTTCGGTGGCAGTGAAACTGGTGGCCCTCTGCCTCTCTGGCTGGGGGTTGCCAGTGGTGCCAGATGGTGTAGTGCCCGACATGGCAACCCCAGAGGCAGGAGTGGGTGGGCAACTGGGTCCTGGGGCTGGGCTGTGGAGCGATGGAATCCCAGTCAGGAGTCTTCTGTTCCAGCAGGGGTGGACACAGCAACTGGACCCCTGCAGATGGCTGACGTGCAGGCACCAAATAGCAGGGCACGTGGGCAGCAGGCAGGCAGACAGGCAGAAGCAGATGGCTGATGGGAGCGTGCTCGTGGCTCTGCCGGGCAGGTAAATGGCCTTCTGGGCAGGAGTGTGGTCTTCCGTGTGTGTACGCATGGCCAGCTTGATAGGGAGTGATTTGGCACGTGAAAATCTTGCACGTCAGCGTGTAATTCGAGGAAAGGCCCTCAGCGCGTAAGCGCATCACCACACGTACGCAATATCATTGGACCAAAGGCCCTTAGTGCGTAAGCGCGTCTGTGACGTATTGTGCACGGACGTTTCCCTTTCACGTGTAAAACTTGCCGCGCACCCCTGAAATTCACGTACTCCCTCGACCAGGGCCCTTTCATGTGTGAAACTTCACGCGACCTCCGTAATACACGTACTTTGCTGAAATCGCGGGTGAAACTTTACGCGAACCCCAGGAATACACGTACCCTGCTGAAATTGCGGGTGAAACTTCACTCGAACCCCGGAATACACGTACCCTGCTGAAATCGCAGATGAAACTTCACTCGAACCCCGTAATACACGTACCCCACTGAAAACGCAGGTGAAACTTCACTCAAACCCCAGGAATACACGTACCCTGCTGAAATCGTGGGTGAAACTGCACGCGAACCCCAGGACTACACGTACTCCGCTCAACAGGGCCCTTTCACGTGTAAAACTTCACGCTGTACCCCAGAACTACACGTACCCTGCTCGCTCGCACAGGGCCAACATTCCTGGGGTTCGCGTGAAGTTTCTCACGTGATACGCCATGTGCGAGTGGGGTACGTGTATTACTGGTGTTCGGGGGAAGTTTCACCCGCGATAGGCCCTGTGCGAGTGGGGTACGTGTATTTCAGGGGTTCGTGGGAAGTTTCACATGCAATTTAGCTGTCAGAGCGGGGTACGTGAATTTCGGGGGTGCGCGGGGAGTCCTACACGTGAATTGGCAGTGTGGTTCTTCCCAGGTGTTCCCTCTACACCCTCATTGGGCCCTGCAGGCAGACCACACTACAGGGGACTACCCCGCACCCCTGGTCATGTCCCGCAGGCAGCCCATCCACCATGGCCATGCACCCCAGACAAGCCACCTGTCCGCTTGCACCACTGATCACCAACTCATGTCCCCCTGCACCCTCACCCCCAGCAGTGCAGGGTACCTGCCAGCAGGCCCCCACTCGTGTCTCCTTGCACCCCCAGCCCCAAGCAGTGCAGGGCACCTGCCTGCAGGCCCCCACTCATGTCCCCTTGCACCCCCACCCCCCAGCAGTGCAGGGTACCTGCCAGCAGGCCCCCACTCGTGTCTCCTTGCACCCCCATCCCCAAGCAGTGCAGGGCACCTGCCAGCAGGCCCCCACTCATGTCCCACTCATGTCCTCTTGCAACCCTACCCCCCAGCAGTGCAGGGTACCTGCCAGCAGGCCCCCATTCATGTCCCCTTGCACCCCCACCCCCCAGCAGTGCAGGGTACCTGCCAGCAGGCCCCCACTCATGTCCCCTTGCACCCCCACCCTCCCCCCAAGCAGTGCAGGGCACCTGCCAGCAGGCCCCCACTCATGTCCCACTCATGTCCCCTTGCACCCCCACCCCCCAGAAGTGCGGGGCACCTGCCAGCAGGCCCCGACACATGTCCCCCAGCCAACACGTCATCACAATCCAGATCCCTGGCCCTTATGGGCAGCCTCCACATGCCAAAGACCCACCCAAGTATTGTATCCACCCACATAGAAATGCCAATTACATGATACAACCCCAATGGCAAGTATGTAAATGAACACATGTCCGTCACACACACACAATGGGTGCAAGTGAATGTCAAAACCCATATCATGACATGCATGAAAACAATGAGATAATACCACACATCGAAGTATGAAGAAAATAATGTATTAAAAGCAACATGAATGTAATTAAAATCAAACAAACAACAATGTGAATAAAAAAACAAAAGCTGCATGTCAGTTAAAATAATGAAAAACAAGAAATCACAATCCAAAGGAAAGGTGTCCAAAGTCACAGTCCAACAAAGCAAATCCAAGGGAAAAACAAAAGTGAAAACCATTGCTCCATGGGGTAATCTAAAAAAAAAGATGAATCCAATAGTGAACTATATACAGATGAACAATCCAGGGTCCATGATCCCAACTGAAGAAATGAAACCTACCAAAAATGACCTAATAAAAAAACTATATACAGATACGTGGTGCATTGTCCAAGCGCAACCAAAATAAAGAAAAAACCAAAGGAAACCTAACACTATCCAACTATTTACAAGGGCAGCGGGCAAGTCCAACAGCTCACATGTTGATGTCCCGGGCCAGGGCATCATCAAACTCCTGCTCGATGTCCCAGAGGCGGTCCTCTTCAGTGGCCCCGAGGGTTCGCAGGGACGATGACATCTGGATCTCCAGGTCCCTGCGAATGGCCTCGAGGCACTCGGCCCGCCTCAGGGCCCTACGCATGGAGTTCTCTGCCCTGACCATCATGATCCGTGCCTCTTCCGCCCGCTGCCGCTCCGCATCTATGGCATGGCCCAACCGCTGCCACACGGCTGACACTTCCCGTCCAGGGTCCTCCTGCCCTCCGACCGAAGCCTGCCCCTCCGGTGATGAAGGCCCCGAGCCATCATGGCTCCCACCTTGTTGCTGCTGCTGCTGTGCCGCTGCCTGTGCCCTGGCTCCTGCTGCCTGCACATCCTCCTCCAGCTGGGGTGCAGTTGTTGAGGTGGCCACCCCTGCTGTGGCAGGGATCTGTTGTCCACCAGCCTGGCCGCAGGGTCAGAGGCAGCTCCACAGGGCACCCAGGTGATACATGGTGGGAAGATGGCATGGAGGACGACTGGGGTATAGGGGGTTCAGTTGAGGAGGGGGTCGGAACAAGGTCCAGGAAACGGAGGAATCCGGCCCTGGTGAGCTGTCCTAGTGGTTCACCACGGTCAACGAGCCATGCGAGAAGACGTGCAGTCTCCTCATGAAAAGACTGCAGGTCACCTCGCATGGCACGTTGACGCAACGCCACCCCACCCAGGACAGGCTCAACCCGGTGCCGGATAGCCACATCCGCAGGGAGAGGAAGGCCAGTTGGTGTAAGCCAATCCCCTCCCTGAGAACGGGTCTTCCTCTCCCTGCGGATGTAGGCATCCCTGCTGGTGCGAGATTATGCAGTGGCAGGATCAGGGACAGGTTTGCACACAGGCGCCTCCGCGGCAGCCTGTGCTGCCTCCTGTCCCTGGTCAGGCACTGCACCACTAGCACCAGTGGAATCCCCACCTCCAGACCCCGTCTGTCCCTTGCATGGCCTCCTCCTCCACCAAATCCCCCACCAACCTGGATGACGCCATGCCATCTTCCTCCGTTGGGCCCTGTGGGGTCTCAGCTGCCCCTTCTGCTTCCGAGGAATCCAACTCCGACCTCTGCCTCTTGGACCTCCCCTCAGCAGCTGCGGCCTGGGACGCGGCACCGGACTCCTCACTCCCCGACGAGATGACAACCTGGGAGGGGAGCCGGGCCTTGCGTCTCCGGCTGGCGGTGCGATCCCTGCCGCTGTGCTCCACAGCACCTTCTCCGCCCTCTTCATCAGTTGATGCTGCAGACAGGGAGAAATAAAACACAGGCATCAGGGCACTGTACAATGGACTCACACACACATGACAGTTGTACATGAGTGGCATTGTCAAACTTCAGACATGGCATCACAATCCCCAACACACGTCATTTCGACTCACACACATGAGCTATTCCACAGCCATATTGCAACAGCCAGCACCATCCATACACATACAACATCATGAACAGCCAAAGGTGAGCCAGACATCACATGAAACACAGGGAGTGCACTACACATGCACACACGCCACCACACTTACATGCATGTTTACACCTCCGCCAACTGTTGCAGTGTTGAGATCGGCATCCATGTCACATCTGCCAATCAGTCTTCCACATATCAGTGTCACATGCATCCATATTGCATCACTGTTGCACCCTTGTCAAATACACACACATGCACATGTACACGATGCAGATACATGCAGCTGGAACCAACATAAATGTGTGACACCACAACCATGCCAACTGACATACACAGTAATCCAAACATGTGTGCTCGCACATCTGCATTTGGTTTGCATGCTTACCCACACATACACCATCCATGTGTGTCACACATGAAAGGACTTGCATGTGTCAGCCTCACAGCCCTGTACATACACATCCATACATGGCCTTAGAAAACCACATGCACAACCTGCACACTACTGGCACACCACCACACGCACAGCTTCCAATCAGTATGCATGTACACTTACCACTCAACTCCAGACGGGTCTGCCTCTCAAGGACCTGGACGTGGAGCGCTGGGCATATGCGTTCCAGGACCCTCATCTGATGATCCAACAGGTGGCCCCGGCGCCCCTTAGCATCTGCTGCCTTCAAGAGGTGTCGGGCCTTGTTGAGGGTCCTGGACCTGAAGTCCTCCCAGCGCTTCTTGACATGTTGGAAGTCGCGGACTGCCACCCCCTCCGCGTTGATGGCAGTCACGATGTACGTCCAGATCCGAGTCCGTCCTTCCTTGTTGGCGCATCTTGTTCCGAAGGGGGCATCATACTGCCCCAGGACTTGCTCCAACTTCGGTGGCAGTGAAGCTGGTGCCCCTCTGCCTCTCTGGCTGGGGGTTGCCAGTGGTGCCAGATGTAGTGCCCGACATGGCAACCCCAGAGGCAGGTGTGGGTGGGCAACTGGGTCCTGGGGCTGGGCTGTGGAGCGATGGTATCCCAGTCGGGAGTCTTCAGTTCCAGCAAGGGTGGTCACAGCAACTGCACCCCTGCCTGATGTGCAGGCAGCAAATAGCAGGGCACGTGGGCAGCAGGCAGTTAGGCTGCTGCAGCAGATGGCAGGTGGGAGCGTGCTTGGGGCTCTGGGGGGCAGTGATTTGGCCTTTTGGGCAGGAGCGTGGTCTTCCTTGTGTTTTCGCGTGGCCAGCTTGATACGGAGTGATTTTGCACGTGAAAAATGTGCATGTCAGCATGTGATTCGAGGAAAGGCACCTAGCGCGTAAGCGCGTCAGCACTTGTACGCGCTTTCATTGGACCAAAGGCCCTTCAAGCGTAAGCGCCTCTGTGACGTGACGCGCGTGGGCGTGCGCGGGCGTTTCCCTCGTGACGTTAGCATAGTGGTTCAACGCGTGTGAAAAAACTGCACGTCCGCGTGTGAATGCGTGTAATCCGAGGAAAGGGCCCATGCGTGTAAGTGACGTGACGTGACGTGCACGGGCTTTTCCCTCAGCACGGGTTAAATGTGAGCGGGGGCAGCAGTTCGCTGTATGTGCCTTTCGTGGAGACCGACGTGTGTTGCTGCTTCCCGTTTTTTCGCACGCCATCACAACTTCACAGCTATCAAGGACTTATCTCTTCTTTTGGCGGAGGTATTGGCTATGCGTGTTTTTCTGCATCGCGCTAGTCAGACGGTGAGTCGCACACGCTATTTTTCCCGCTGCGGGTGCCCCTGTGTATCGCATCCATTTTCGAGGTCATAGTAGCCTGCGTGTCCCACGCGTACGCGTTATTCGTGTTACTGGGTGCCACCGTGTATTGCAGGAGGTTGATGCCACGCACGTAGGCTGCAGGGTTGCGTGCATGGTTTTACTGCAGTTGTGAGGTGCCTGAGCGTTGCGTGACCCGTCACTACATCACCAGGGTCACATATAGCCTTGCAGGTGCAGGGGTGCTGTTAACATCTTGCTTCCCACCCCCTTCACTCAAATTGCCCAGGTCAATTGTGGTGTACACCTCCCATTGGCACTACTCCATCTGTGCCGGCACTACTACATCTGTGCCATGGTTGGGAGGCCAGCAAAGGTGAGGGGCGCCTCAGCTGGGCGTACTCCTCGTGGCGGGCGTGGTCGGGGACGTGGCCGTGATGAACAGGGAGTAGGGGGACTCCAGGGTGTCCAGGGCGGTCACAGAGGGGGAAGAGGCAGGGGTGCGCCACTTGAGCACAATGTTGTGCCATGTGTTGGTGCAGTCATGCCACCACCCCCTGTGGTTCCGGGAGATGCAGCTTCTGCATCTGGCACTGGCGCCCGTGTGACCCGGCAGTCTGTTCCATCGACTGCCACGGGCCCAAGGGTAGGGGTAGCTGCAGGTGCAGCTGTGGACACCGCCACCCAGGCTCAGGGTCTGCCAGCGCAGGCTGTGTTGGCACTTGAGGAGCTCTTGTAAGATTTTCAACAGGCCAGGAGGTAAACCGTAGGGGCATGCCTGCCTGCCCTGACCAAGACACATGTCCCTGGGGCAGTTATGTCATCTGCTGCCCCGAACAGCCGGGTGTTGGCAAGTGCAGGGGCAGATGCACCCAACAACACCCCGGTTGTGAGTCTGCCAACCAGGACCGTTGTGGTCAATGACCCTGCCACAGCGGATGTTGCTGCGCAGGGTCCATTCGAGGGCACCCAGCTGCCACTGACACAAGTCAGGCCTTTGGTCGTTCCCTCCACCTGCCACTCCCTTGGCTCAATCCACCGAACCCACTGGCCATACTGGTCAGGGCGGCATTAGCCAGCCAGGGTCTGCGCCACAGTCCAAGAGGAGGAAGGTTGCACCTGCAGCACAGGCTGGGACCCCACACACAGCCACGACCTCCTGCACGTCGAGGAAAAAGCCTTTCTGCAAGCAGGAACTGGACTTCCTCGTGGACTACGTGCGGGGCCACGCGTGACATGCTAATGGGTGCCAATAGTCAGACTACGGCTGCCCACCGTGACACCCACTGGAAGCAAGTTGCGGAACATGTCAGTTCATTCGGCCATGAGGTGCGCATGGCGCAAGAGTGCAAAAAGCTTTGGAATGACCTCAAACGCAGCGCTAAGGCTAAGCGTGCCTCAAATTACAACTTGACTCTGGTGACTGGCAGTGGGCCTGCACCAGAGGAGGAAGAGCTCACTCTGCATGAGTCACTCGTTGCGGAGTTCATACCATCTGAATCGGCCGAAGGAGTGGGAGAGATGCTGGACTTTGATGCCCAGTCCAGTGAGTGTTGATGCGTGATTGTTGAGGATGTGTGTGTTTTACTTGTGGGATGTGTTGTGCATGATTGCCACTACATGTGACGTGTACATGGTTCTGATGTGCAAGTAATGCAATGCTTCCGTGATGCATGCCTGCTCTGCTGGATGGTGGACATGTGGAGCAGACGGGGACTGTCCGCATCACCCCTATTGCACCCTACTCGCATGTTGGTTACCAGTATACCCCTCCGGTCCATGTTCCAGCTCACTGGCCCTTCTGCATGTGGCGTGGGGTGACCGTCCTCTCAGCCCAGGCACAATGTCATAGCATGACTGACGTGCATGTGTCCTCTGCCTGCATGCGGGTACTCCATGTAGGCATGCTCCCTTGCCCCTCCTCCGCCACTCTGCACCCCAGTTCCACCTTTGCACTGGTCTGCTTCAATCTTGCCATTGTGTACTTTCCTGTTTATGCGTCCTGTGTACATGCTAACTTCCAGCGGACAATCTGCCAGACATATGCTGTGTGGTACAGCCTTAGTACTTGATACAGGGTATCTCACTTGTACTGTGCATAGGTCAGATGCCCCGCAGGGACATGAGTGCCCATTCATGCTCCATGTGCATTGCACGCATGGCCCTATGTGTCCTTGACTGGATGATCACTGTAATAAAAGTCCTGGGTGACATACATTGCATGGCATCTCATCAGCCTTCCCATGTCAACTGTGGCTCAGTACTGCATTGCACACATGTTTAGGGTCTGACAATCTGTGTGGGTCACAGGCCTCAGCCTGTTTAATGGCCAATGACTCTGTCCGACTTTTGTAGTGTCTTCTTCACACGTGAGCGGCCTCCAGAGTTTTCATCATGTGTCCTGATTACTGTCCCATCATCATTTGCAGTGTTGTCACTTGAATCACATTAAGCTGTTGATGCCAGTCAACACTGCCTGTCAATACACAGGTCTATGGTCAGCCTTTTGATACCATGCTAGGCATCCCTGCTTTTGGACTTGGGTGGAGGGGTGCTTTGCTTGTAGATATGCTACCCATTGAATGCACATTGCACGTGATGCCTGAATTTGACCTTGCACTGCCTTCACATTTCCCGACACACACCATGAAGTCCTTGTACATGTAGGTAGTGAGTGACATACACATTTGCGGCACTGCATAGACCCACTTCTCTGCAAACTGCCACCTTTCAACAGGTCTGATCACAGAAGCAATTCAAAGTTGACCCAGCATGCCAGGTTCTATTTTGTGTGTCACATGTCTGCCTGATGTGTTTGTGGTCGGTATGTGTGTGTGTTGTGTGCTTCTGACATGTGTAGTGACCTTTTTCTCTATATTTTTCAGATGATGACGCAATGGAGCCGGAGGATGGTGTTGGCATGCCAGACACAAGGTTGTTACCACTACATCAACCCGGCACAAGTGGGGGTCGTGAGGTGGTAGGCCACGAAAACCCCCAAGTGCTACAGTCCATCTTGTCCCTGGCTGCCTATGAGTCCAGCCCTGATGACGACTCTGACGTCCATGTCGAGTTGGATAAGCATCAAGTCCATGTGTCAGGGGTGAGTGATTGTGATGTGGACACTCCTCTGTCCGCGACACCTGCACTGAGGGGTCAGACAGTCTTGGTACCTCCGCCCGTGGTGGATCGGGACGCAGGGTCACCCTCCACACCAGTCACTGATGTGCCTGGGACATCATGTCGACGGGGGCATGTAGTCGTGCAGCCGGGGGTGGTGCCAACACAGCGAGGACACCCGGTCCTTGGGTCCCGCAGGGGTCAAGCCCAGCAACGCAGTCGCTGCGCACAACCGCAGTATATTGAGTGGGAGCAAGACATGACTGCCAATTCAGAACGGCAGGGGGCAGCAATGGAGAACATCGCTGAGAGCATGGAGCGTGTGGCCCGATCTATGCTCCCCCCTGCTAGGCAGGTGCTTCTCCAGCAGCAGGCGGCACGGTCCACGGCCCGCTCGCTCAGGCTGGGCATGGCGGCCTCAGACAGGGCACGCCAGGCTGAAATGTCATCTCTGCATCAAGCAATTGCTGCTCACGCCGAGGCGCACATGGAGGCCCTGAGGGAGGAGTATGCTTCCCTTAAATCCACTCTGGGTGTCCTTCTGATGTCCCAGAGGCAGCAGGCAGAGGAGAGGTTTGCACAGCTTGAGCGTACCATCTCGGCTGAGCTACAGGCTTGCCGGGAGGTGCAGCGGTTGTCCAGACAGGCCTTGCAGGAGGAACTCCGTGTTACACGTGCTACCTTGCAAGAGGAAGCACGTGTATCACGTGAGGTTCTGCATGCAGACCTACGTCGCATCGCCACACAGAACCAGGCTCACCCGTCTGGCAGACTTGCTGCCATCGAGGGGCAAGCTGCGGCTAGGCATGGCAAGGCTACTGTGCCATGTCCTCCTTTCCAGGATGAGCCAGACTCGGCCGACCATCTATCTCCCACGTAGTTCGCGCTGTGCAGGCGTTGAGCCCATGGAGGTTTTTTTTTTGGCTCAGCATCATCGCATGTGGGTGTTGAGCAGCACCCTGTACCTCCCCTCTCCTGGGTGCCTCCCTCCCCCCCCGGGTTGCATGTGGCCATTTTTGATTTTTCTTTTAGTTTAGTTAGTTAAGTTTCTGTTTGATAGTTAGTTTAATTAGGTAATGTAGGTTTTTCATAGTTAGTGTAATTAGTTAATATAGTTTAAAATTGCTTCTCTATTGTGCTTTCATGTGACGGTGCAGTGCTTTGTGGCTTTTGAAAGCATCCACTGTCTGTTCCAGCTGGGCCCTTCATGCTTGTCTTGTGTATGTGTTTGCTGCTTGGGGTCCTTGACTCACATATGCCACTCCTGCTTCCCTTATCCATGGGCTCGCAAGGATGGTTCGGTGTAACAGCCTATTACACAAGGGCTTTGGACTGTCATATCTATGGCATGTCTGGTGCTGTGTAACTTGGGTTAACACCCCTAGTGGGGATGATTGCGGTGTTATTGACCACTGTTCTGCTTTTGCTAGATAGGGTGTTTCATGATTAATGTGTACATTCATTGCTATGCATTGTGTAGTATGTTTCTTATCTTTACTGTACACGTGCTTGTTGCAATTCATGCCGTAGATAGTGTGTTCCACACTTTGGATGTGAAAGACAGACTGATGGTGTGATTTCTGATGTATGTCTCTGACATGGTCCAGTACTGAGATGCCTCAAAAGACACACACAGATGAATCTAAAGCATTAATCATGTGTTTCATGCCCTTTCTGCAGGGGGATGAGCCTCCAGACCACCTTTGCCAGCAGACATGGCCCATTGGACGTCTGGATTCTGGACACGTTTGGTGGTGCCCACATGCACATGTGTGCGCAAGCAGAGGCACAGGGATTGCAGACATACATCCTAGAACTGCTGACGTGTTTCAAGGGACTCCAGGCAAGGTGAGCAGCACAGGGGGGCCACAACACAGCAAAGCTTCCACCAGGCCAGTTGCACATGCAGGCTTAGTAGCAGCACTGACGGTGAGCTTGGACGAATATTGGTGTTGAAGCGCACAATACAGCTCATATGTGTTGGTGGACTGATGGCTAGTTGATTGTAAGGTTGTCTGGGGCACCTGCGGGGGCAGTGGCACATACCCTCCGGTCCACCATGGGCCATTGAGGCACTTGTATCACCCATGTAGCCTTCCGAGACATGGAAAGGAGCAGCTCACAGGGACATACAGCAAGGGACAGACTCGGGTGCAGTGCATTTCATTTCCATGTACATTTTGAAACATGCACTGCCTATTTTTTTTTCGGTCATGGTGGTACACGACTTTTTCTGAAGTCATACCTTGCTATATGCATCTGTCTGCTTACCCAGGGAACATTGCATGTTGTGTGAATCGTGGCACATTGGTGTTCCATTTGCCACGCACCCACCAGCGCCTGACTTATTGCATTGACTGTGTATGAACCATCACAGGGGGAATGTTAAGTATGGGTACGAAGCATGCCCACCAGATTGTCTGTTTGTAGAGTAGTTTGTTGCTATGGGGCATATTTGGTGGTGTGTTTGTGTGTTATGGGCATGCACAGATTATTAACTGTGGCTCTCTTTGCAGCATTGAAGTGCTCCTGTAACCGGACCTGAGAGTGCGCAGGCAGGAGGCCAGCACTCAAAACCAGAGCTGAGTGTCTTGTTGTTTTCTTTCAAACTGATCTACATAGGCTTGCTGGGGGGTGCACTGATGCATGGATGAATGTGTAATTCAATTTGGTATATTTTTTTTCCCTAATCACCCGAGTCCTATCCAATTCTAAACCCTGTACCCTCTACCCGGCGTTCCTGCTTCCCGTACCTATCCAACCAATGTTCCCTAACCCTCTTTCCCCGCTGGGGTTGCGGATGCCTGTGTAAGCCCTGAGCTTGCAGACGCCAAAACCCTAGAGGGGGTGGTTGGTTCGTGCCACTCCTGCGCATGGACTCCGGAAGGCCCTGACAATGATGTATAAGTTTGTTATGATTGTGTATGTGTTAATGCAAGTAATACATTTTAGTGCATTCCCTACTTTCACGTGTCATTCCTACTCCCCTCTCCTGCCCCTCATTCCAGTTATCCAGTATGCCAACCCCTGTCCCGACTGCATATCCCTGACCCTCCTTTCCCACCAAGGTCTCAGAGGCCTATATGAGTTTGACCCTGCAGGCACCTAGGCCACGGTGGGGGTGGTTGGTTCGTGCCACTCCTGCGCCTGTACACGGTAGCTGTGGCAGTACACATCCGTTCATGGTGCATCATTCTATGTTATGTACCACACATGGTTCACATCCTGTTGTGACATTGTTTTACTGTGCTACCTTGGTTGTTACATCATTGTGGTAGTACTTGGCCTTTGTGAGGTACTGCTACTTCAAGTCGTCTACTGGAGGCTGTTCTGGTTCATTTTTCTGCCTTGGATTTTGTGTCTTTGCAAATGAAGGTGGACTCTGAGGGTGCAGGCAACTTTTTACACACAAGGTGGGAGATGGTGACGAAGGGGAAGGGTGATCCTGTGGCCAGGTGAAATTGAGGGTTGAAGGCTCCATGACCCAGGTGCAGTTTTTCAGTGGGCCATGGTCATTTGTGAGAGGGGGTGTTTTGTTGTTGATAGTTGCCTTGCCCTGCAGTGTGATGGGAACCCTGACATTGTAATTGTGGTATCCTATGTACATGATGTGTTCTGCTGATCAATGCCTGTTCATGTGTTGTGTTTACCTTTCAGGTGTGAGGGGATAGTTGTGGTTTGACATGCTGGGGTGTACACATGGTGAATGTTCACATGTGATGTGTAGAGGACACTGATGGTCACTTGATTGCACATGCATATGTTGAGTGCATGTCCTTACTGACCCGCACACTCGCACTATGATGCACTACATGTACAACCACCCTTCGATATCCACGTGTACACTCTGTCTGCCTTCTGCTGCCCACTGTATCCCTGCAGCACATGTTCTGTGACCAATTATGGATCCTGTACACGCCTAATTTGCTTTTTGATGTGGTTTGTCGCTTAGATGTGATGCTCAGGGTGTGCATCACACACAATGGCTGTTCACTGTGATGTGCGCTGAGCAGGGTGTTGCAGGAGTTGGACACAGCACACAGAAGCTGCAGTGTTGATTTTGCAATGAACAATGTGCATGTAGACAGGCATTCATTGTTATGTTGCGGCTACTACTTTTGTGATGCATTTGAGAATGACTTATTTTGGGTGGAGGTTGTTGGTCAGTCATTTCATCTGATTCCATGTCAGGCATCATTGTCTGATGCCAATTTACATTTTTCACATGGCAATGTGTACCTTATTGGTACTGTGTTGGTGTATGGGTATTGCCTGCCATGTCATGTTGTGGTTTGAGAGGGTTTGAGTGACATTACATTGATGGTCATGGCCTGTTTTGCAGGTGTGTGTGATTCACACCTTGCATGTCAGGGTCAGCCGCTTCCGGAAGCAACGAGCTGGGGGTAGATCTCTCTCCACGGCAGGGGCCTCCCTCTGGAACAGCCTTCCTGCCTCCCTGAAACTTGAGGAGAACCATCTCCGGTTCCGGAAGCACCTCAACACCTTCCTCTTTGCTTCTGATTTCTCTCTCCCTCTCCCTTGCTAATTTCTTCACTGAAACTGCACTGAATCTGCAACTGGGCCACTCTCACCGACCCCGGTCCCTGGCCCAGCCACTCTCCACTTGCACTGCCTCCCTGGCAACCCCTGCACTGCGGGACTGTCTCTGTATCCCTACAGCCCCCTCTTCCCAGCACTTGTCTGCATTTACCTTTGCACTTGCCACCAGCTGGCCTATTTTTTTTTTATTCTACTTACCCTGTACTGCACTCCCCCCCTCCCCTTACCCTTGCACTTTTCCCTTCCCTCTACCCCTGCACCTGCGCGATCTAAATGACACCTGGCCTAGTAGGATCGTTGTCTGTCTTCCCTTGTTCCCCCCTCCCTGCCTCGTTGCGCCTTGAAACACTTGTGTATAGGCGGGTTACGAATGCCATATCATATCATATCATATATCATATGTGTGCCTTTTGGTCACACAGGATAGCTTGTGTTTAAGTAGCTAGGGATGCACACAATGTGGCACATCCATGGCAACAATCTCAGGGTGGTAAGGTTGTGACAGTTGACTGTCTCTTTGTCATCATCGATTGTCACCTGGTATGTGCCAGGCCTGTGTGCACGCCGCAGGGGTGGGAGTTTAGGTGAAAAATGTGGCCACAAGCTGGGTCCGGCCTTCCTCGCCACGTGCCCTATCCCCTCCCATGGGCAGCGCCTGTGCCTGTGGTTGTGGATGTGGGGGCACTACCATGTCGACCGGTACGCCCTGCCGTGTTGCAACATTGTGCAGGACACATGCTGCCACAATGATCCTGCACACTACTGGGGGTGCAAAGATGAGCTGCCCGCCAGAGCGGTCAAGGGAGCGGAAGCATGACTTGAGCACTCCGAATGTGCGCTCCTCTATGGCCCTGGTTGCAATATGGGCCGCGTTGTATCTTACCTGGGGTGGTGTGGTGGGGTTCCGGATTGGCGTCATCATCTGGTTGCTCAGAGGGTAGGCACTGTCTCCTGGGGAGGTGAAAATGGTTGTGATTATTGGGGCTTGTGTATTTGTGTGTGTGTGTGAGACATGCATGCATGTGCAAGGGCATTTGTACTCACCTAGGAGCCATGTGTCGCCATGCTGCCCAGCTTCCAGGGCCTGGCTCAGGGCGGACATTCTGTATATGAAACTGTCATGGGTGGAGCCAGGGTAGTTTGCATAGACAGAAGTGATGATTCCCTTTGCATTGCATACCACTGGTACGTTGATGGAATGACAGTGCTTGCGGTTTCGGTAGATGTGCTCAGTGGCCCTAGGTGGACGTAGGGCCACATGGGTGCAATCTATGGCACCAAGCACTTTGGGGAAGTGTGCCACCCTGTAAAAATCCAGGACAACGGCCTGCCTTTCTGCGGGTGTTCTGGGCATGTATATGTGCCTGCGGACTGAGGGGCGCGCTGTCATGATTGCCAAGACCTGGTTTAGGCAGCGTGACTGCGTGGCCTGTGAGACCCCCCCCCCCCCACTATGGCAGTGGTCCACTGAAATGACCCACTGGCCAAAAAAGGAAGGACATTGAGCTCCTTCTCCAAGGGGCTCAATGCTTGGGAGCAAAGGGTGGGGGATGTAAGGTCATCTTCCCACTCCCTGACCAGGTCTAGGATGATATGGGGTGGAAACCTATACCTGCCGTAGACCTGGTCATCAGGCATCCCAAAAAGGCTTGTCCTTGGTGAGAAAATGCGTGCCCTGGCTCTTCTCCTCCTCCTGCGGTGTCCCACGGTCAGTGCTGCGACAAATGGGGCATTCATCATAGCTGTATATACATGTTTGTTGTTTGCGCGCACTTTTATACTGTGCGCGGGGATGCTTCCGCCTGCCTTCGTGTGGCAGACACGTATGTGAGGGCGTTCCGTGTAGTTCCCTGCAGTACTTCCCCAGTTACGCCTTTTTTTTCACACGTTGTTCCCCATTCTGCGTGTTACGCCCACTGTTCCGCCCACTTTTGTTGTGTGCGCCGCGCTATGTGCGCCTTTGCTGTGCAAGTAGTTCACGCCGTTTGATGACGTGTGTGCCCGTGTGCGACATGCATGGATTTGGCGCACGACCAGCGGGAAACTAGCACAGTGCCTTCCTTGTTTCACACGCGTGCGCGTGCGCTTGATTTCTCACGCTTGCGCCTGCTTGCGCTGGGATTTTCGGCGCACGTTTGTTCCATGAATCAACCCCTGAATCGGAAAGCGTTTTTTGGGCAGGGTAATAGATGCCCTGCAACGGGACAATACAGAAGTGAAAGGAGGGCTACAGCTGGTGAATTGAGAGATATTTGGAAGGTAGAATGAGGTTCGTCCTCAGGAAAATAGAGCAGTCCAAAAGAGAAAATCGGTTTTAAAAATGAAAGGCACATTTTCCTTAAACTAAATTATTTAGGCTATATTGTTAAAGCCACGATACGTTCAAAGATTGATTCGCAAAGTCAACCTTTTTCCGCCGTGTTCTGATTTATGTGGGAATTAATTTAAATTACTTCAGATATTACTAATGAGTTACAAGATGAGATGAAGGAAAGAATTGCGCTAACACTAGGAAACAAGCACAAGGTGCACAGAAAATTAGAACAGTCTGGACAAGTTATCAAGGTATGGATAGGGTTGCTTAGAGAGTGGCACAAAGAAAAAAGTCAAGATGGGGTAGACTATGTGATATGGCATGGGGGATACTCACAGTCTGTTCTTAGATTTTGGATGAGGAACAGTCACCCGGTTCTGGACTCCAGGGCTCGGGTCACCAGGTAGTAGCGGACTCTCCCAGCAGAACAACAGCTGGGCCTGTCTGGTCACCGGATAATCAGGACAGCTGGATGGCAGGGTTGCAGAGGGCATGCAGTTAGTAGGCAAAAAGCCAGGCTGGTCTCGGGATGCTTCCCAAAAGAATATCACAGCTTTTCCCTTTAGTTATTGGGATTTTTAGTGGGATTTTACGATTGAGGCCTTGCTGGGATGGTCATCAATGCTTTGGCCTTGCAGTGGAATCTGGAATCGGCTATGCTTTGGCTTTGCAGTGGGATCTGGAATCTGGAAAGATGAATGTAGAAGATCAGAAGGGCAGGTGCAGGCAATTCAGGAAAGAGTGTGTGTCCAGAGTTCTGTCAGCCACTCTTTTTATAGAGCATGGTGACATCATAGAATTATATTATAGGGCAGGCTTAGCTAAGCACGCCTCTAAACAACTGGATTGATCAGGTGTGATAGTTACCGCCTTCCTCTCAGCTGGTTGGGTTTCAAGGGCATGATATCGGATTTATGATGTGAGTTTTACAATGTCCAGAACCTCTCACAGTTACTTTAGCTAAAATCCAGTTTTGCCATAAATGGCACATTTGTACAGTTGGGGAATCTTAAAAAATTACATAAATAGGTTACATATTTTCTGCAGAGCATGCCAGTCCAACTCTACAGTTTGTAAGACATTGTTTCACCCTTCTTATAATTTGTAGGCATTTTTAGTGTGAAATATTCAGCCTAAAATTCTATAACTCTACACGTGTGTATGGATTATCATCAGGCATGTTAGTATTGAATTTTACATTAGCATCATGTACACTTTCCTCGGAATACCCAATTCTCTGCCATTTCTGTTCCCAAGGTGGCAGGGAAGGCTACATCTTAAATTAAAACCCACAAAATTGCATCAAAACTGTTAACTTTTTACATTCCTGCTAATTTCTGTTGCAAAAATAACCGTCTTTAAATGTTTTTTAATAAAATAGTCTTTTGAAACAAATGGGCATCCTTTTTCCTTCACTGGAACATTTTTTTTTCTCTTCAGCTACCAACAACTGTCTACTAAGCTCAGTGTGGGGAGGGGTTTCCCAGTTTGATTGAAGGTTTATGGCCCCCTCCACTTCACAGGTTGGTGTCCTAGAAGATCCGTTATAAGAGGCCTCAGCCCAGACAAAAGTCTTCCAAAGTAGCAATTATCACTTGTGTGTTCTAGCATCTACTGTGAGGGGCCTTTTTTTGCTGGCAACCCCCAAGCAGAAACCTGTTTGGGTCTGATTTCCCCCATGTAGCCAATGCAATTTAATTCCTTATTTTATTTTTGTTATAATTCAGAATAAAGCCTGTTGAATAAGATCTCCCATATATGTTTCACAGCTCAAAACCTCTTCACATTGCTAGATAAGGGCAGGGCCTTATCCAACACACACTTTTAAACAAGTATTTTTCTTTATTTGCAAAAGTACATTTAAACATACGGTGGCTGCTGACATTTTCCTTGCAAATTCGATTTTTCTCTTCCCTCTAAATCCCTACATTGTTTTGTAGCAGAGTTAGTTTCTTGTATGCAGCAATTTGTTTAAACACAGATGCACTGAAATTGACATAGGCCCAGAAAGCCAGGGCCTTTTTGACGCATTGATCCTTGGCATTTTGTAGCCTCAAAAGTAATGTGTTTCCCGTGTAGCTGAAGTAAAGCTTCTTTTGATTTCCTCAGACCTGAACAACAGCCTGTCATTCAGGTATTACTGCTTTTGTCTGCTGGAGAACAATGTGAATGTGGATGGGCATGGCAGGGTCTCATTAACAAATGTATTGTGATGAGGAACAGAGGAAAAACAGCATCAGAGCGGCAGCATTTTTAAATGTAAATATTTGTCTTTTTCAATGGAAACTTTGGGCTTGCAGCAAAGCAGCATGGCTTTTTCACTACCCTTCTTTTGTACATGTAAGAACACACTGGCAGGCTTTCTCAGTGTGCCCCGTTTCCATCCTGCCCAATATGTGCTTGGCAAGATGGTGCAGCCATCTTTTTGTAGTTGCAAAACACAGTTTTGCTGTGAGGCAGGGGTGCTCACAGGAACCAGCACAGCTATTTGCTGCTTCTGCTGAAGTGCAGCTTGGTTATGGAAGGGAGTGCAGCTGAGTGGGTAAATATATCCCACACTTCCCCTTTCTTACTATTATGCGTTTATTGATATATTTGGCGGGACCCCCTTATTCTTTTTTTTTCTCTTCCCGGGTATGAATGTCGGTTTCCTGCAATGTTATTATGTCAGGGCCTTCCCTCTTTATATATCTTTCAATTTTCCTCCTTTCACTGGGGAATTTAAGCAATTGATGTTGAGATATGATGAGATATGATTGAGAGTCTATTATGCCTAGCCATTTCCTGGAGGCTCTACCTGTATTTGTTGCCTGTTCCTGAGCTTTTGTCCAGAACCCCCCTTCCATTTCCCCTCCTCCTCCTTCTCTCCCCTTAACCCTCCCACAGGATGAGTTCAAACAACCTCTAGCCCTCCTCGAATTGGCGTCTTGAGGGTTGAAACCCTGACTGTTCCTAGCATGGACCGCTGTGGGTTCTCCCAAACCCTTTCCAAGGTGCTCCCCCACGTCCGTGACACTCATTGTGGACCCTGTTGATTACCCTCCCCAGGCTTGCGATATTAGTAACCCCTTGCACTTGTTGAGCGGATTGTTCAGTCAGAGTTCTTTGTGGGGAGATTTCACCCCCTCCTGTGGTTTTCCTTGGGGCAGGCCCTTTTAGAATGTGGTTGGCATCCCCCCTTCTTAGGTCTTTTAGATCTCACCGTCGGGCATTCCCATGGTTTGAGGTTGCTTTGGTGCTTTAGTGAGGGGTCTGTTGGGGTTTGGTGGTCCTCCTCGATCCCCAGGATTCTTGCTCCTTCTTCATAGGATGCTATTCATTTGTGTTCCCCCTGCCAGTCGAAGATTAACCTGAACAGAAAGTCCATTGTATTGGATGTCTTTGCCTTGTAAGACTGACAAACTGGGGCCATTGTTTTCCTTTTCATGAGGGTTATCTGGGCCAGGTCTTCAAAGAGGTAGATGTCTGCTCCATTGGAGGATATTTGTTTCATCTTTCTTGATTTTTGCAGGGTCTTTTCGTTAGACGAATAATCATGAAGTGCAGCTAAAACATCCCTTGGTCTTACCCCAGGTTCGGTCCTGCACCGTCCCACCCTGTGTATCCTGTCGATTTGTATTTCTAGTGTAACCGCTGCAGCCAGGAGGTTTGCAAAGATGCTTCTGACCACTGATTCAAGGTCTTTATCTAGGACCTCCTTGAGGAGGCATTTGAGTCTAATGTTCGATCTCCTGGATCTATTTTCCAAGTCTTTTGCCTGGAGCTCGAGGTTATGGGTCGCAGTAGATTGCTGGTCCATCAGGGTGTCGGTCCTCCTATAGTCCTCTGTCAATTCCTGAATCTCTCTCTCGTTTATGTCCATCCCTTCTTCTATCTTGTTTATGTCGCGTTTTATGTCTCTCAGAGCCTCTGCTAGATCATCTCTCATCATGTCCATTTGTCTCTGGACTGTTTTTGTTATTTTGTCTCCGAAGTCGATGAAGTACTGTTTGAGAAGCGCCTGGGTCACTGTCTGGTCTTGGGCATCTTGTGGCCGCAATTCTGGTTTGTCCTGGATTTGTTGTGTTCACTCAGGGGGGTGAGGTTCCTTCGCCCAGATCTTCTGCAGCACCCCTTCCTGGGTTTTCTTGGTTCCCTTTGAGGGAGTCGATAGCTCTTTCCCCCCTCGTTTTCAACATATTTGAGGGACACAGTGAGGGGAGCAGTTCCCAGGCACTCTCCCTTGTGTGTGTTAAGATTCTCAGGGTGCTCCCTCTTTGTCCTTCCCAGCTCCCACTGGTCGTTTTTGGTTTGATTTCTTTTTACCCTGAGTGTGTTCCTAGATGTCCCATCCGATGAACTACTTCAGCTGCGGGGCGCCTGTGTAGTGGTATGGGTGGGCGAAGTGGAGTGTTGCACCGCTACCCACCGCTCTTCTGTCTGGGCTTTAGATGCCTGCCTCCCTTTAAACTTGGTTCTTCTCTGGAGGGGTGTTCTGGGATGGGCCTCCTGTTTTTTACCGAGTTGTGGCTTGTTTGTGCTTATGGGCGTTGAGGTTTGAGGGTGGTTGCCCCCCTTTCATTATCCGAGGCCGGCCTTCGCCCGGGCCCCTCCTTATCTCCCGAAGCGGGTTGATTTGCACGTTTGCTTATGGTCCGTATCTGAGTTGTGCCTCCCACCTGGGGAGTAATTAGTGTTATGGGTGGGGGAGGGTTAGTATCCGCCCCCCGCCCCTTTGCTGTGCAGGGTTTTGGGTGCCTTGCTCCCTTTCTTATTGTCTGCTCCATGTAGAGCTGGTCTCTGTGCTGGGCCCCCTCTCGCTCCCCCACTCACCTTTGATAGTCTGGAACGGTGCTTCCTCTGGGTCACGGTTTTCCTCTGCTTGGGCTGCCTATGTGGGAGGGTTGCCAACTTCAATCCCTTCCTCCCGCTGGGGGTTCCTCATGTTACTCCTCCTTGAGTTGCCCGCCTCGGTTGGGTTGTCGGGTCAACGGGATCTCTTTCAAACACAAAGCCTGGGTGTATTGTGATGTTATTCAAATACAAAACATACTCATCCACCCTTATGGGGACCATATGTTTATTAATGGAACCTTGCAAAGACTGCCCCTTGTCCACATTTCCCTTCTTTACAGTAATCTGAATTCCCTGAGCTTTATCTTTAGACACTAAAGGGAATGTTACAGATTTCTTCAGGGTGGGCTGCTTTCCAACAGCGTCATCAATCTTTAGACTTAAGTTACACAAGAATTGTCTAGACCCATTATGTTATTGTTTTCGTGGAACTTTGCAATTTTTTGTTTTGTTTTCTTTGGGTTTTGTTCTGTTTTTTTTCCTTCCTTTCGACTCGGTAGATAGAACTGGTTTTAACACAGCCGGAAATTCTACCGTGCTACTATTTAGCAAAGGCACATCGAATGTGTCGTTAACATGCGGGGCCCTTGAGCCCAGC
Source organism: Ambystoma mexicanum (assembly GCF_040938575.1). Classification (NCBI taxonomy): domain Eukaryota; kingdom Metazoa; phylum Chordata; class Amphibia; order Caudata; family Ambystomatidae; genus Ambystoma; species Ambystoma mexicanum. The sequence goes on along the minus strand of NC_090936.1, from coordinate 490,983,522 downwards.
ATAAACAGTGATGGAAATATTTCTTCACAAACAAGAGCCTGTGTTAGGAAGAGACGCCAGACCGCATGTACACCAGGAGTGTTTGTTCAAGTAAGAGCTGTGGCAACAGCAGGCACCCACTTGAGAGGCGAGCTCCAACTGACCACAAGACAGAACACAGTATAAATCATAACACTCTCATTGGAACATAAATCATCACAATGCATGGAGTGCAGAACCTCCCTACATTACCATTCCACAACTTTTGATGTATGCATATACATGTAGTTTAAACTAAATAAAACAACTCCAACACATCTCCTCCCTTAAATGATATTAACATATTTACTCAAGATAGTAATCTTTTAACCTGAGAGGTTTGTTTCAGATCCTCTCCAAATTTGTATTCAAATTATTTTGTTCACGTAAGCTCCTGCTCACACTTGGTTTATGCAGCAGCTCATTGTCATTGCTCTCTTCAATTTCCTCACAATCCTCTGCCTCACCATTATTATTATTGCACCTAACCAGTCTCGACATGGACCAGCATTCTCCCCCCTCCATGATGTCAACATTACCTCTTATTACGGCAATTATTTTTGGGCCAATGAATTTACTCTCAATGCATTTTGGAGACATCCTGGGATTCTTAACATAAACCCAATCATCTTCCTTCCACAACAGGTGAGACTCTGGTAACCATATGCAGAGTTGTGCAATAATTCCACACTATCTCCCTTAAAACTGTCTGCCATCTTAAACCTGATGCCATTGCCAACTGCAAACCCCCTTTTATAAATCTATTCGCCCTATCCACCAGACCGTTTGCCCTGGGTTGGTAGAGGGCCGTCCTGTAATGCTTGATGCCAAACTTTTTGAAGAATTCAATCATCCTGTCAGAACAGAACTGAACCCCATTATCCAATACCAGTTCCGTGGGAAACCCTTCCCTATAAAATACCTCTTCAAAAAATGAGATCATCTGAGAAGTGGTAGCCTCCCGAACCGCCTTCCACTCAATCCACTTCGCGTGGTAATCAACAAGCACAATCAAGTATTTGAAATCTTCTCCCAAATACTGCAGAGGACCCATCAAGTCCACCGCAACCTTCCTCCAAGGTTCTCCTGGAACACTCACAGGCCTTATGGGAGTTTCACCAATGACCTTACTCTTGTCACTCTTTTCACATTCCTTGCAACCTCTCACACACTTCTCCACTTCACTGTCAACTCCTGGCCACCAAAAGGATTGCCTGAGATGCCTTTTCGTGCCTCCCATGCCCAGATGACCTTGGTGTGCAATGTTTACCAATTTGGATCTTATATCACAGGGGGGGAACCACCCTCATCCCTTTCCTGAGATGAAGCCCATCCTCTGACAGACTCAACTCCTCTTTTATATCAAAGTAGCAGTCATATTTCTTCTCCACTAGGTCTTTTCTGGGCCAACCGGTTTTGGTCCACAATTTTACTTGTTTCAACATTTCATCTGCGTCAACAGCAAGTTCCCATTCATCTCTTCCTATAGCATTATATTCAACCTCACAGATACCTAAAGTAAAATCAGAACTCGCCTCCCTAGAGTTCTTGTCTTGCACAGGTAGCCTCGACAGACAGTCTGCTACAACATTTTCCTTTCCAGGTATATACACAACCCTAAAATCATAAACTAGTAGATCAACCATCCATCTTGATATCCTAGGAGACCCTTTTGCCCATTCCACACTGCCCAACAATTGGACCAGCGGTTTGTGATCCGTCCTTACAGTAAAGATTTGACCCCAGAGATAGAATTTGAAATGTGCAACAGCCCATGAGACTGCTAACGCCTCTCTTTCTACAACATAATAATTCCCTTCTGCCCCCCTCAAAGGTCGAGAGGCAAAGGCAATAACATGTTCAGATTTTCCGGAATCATACTGGGACAGTGCAGCACCAAGACCCAGAGTACTGGCATCTACAGCTAGAACAGTTCTCCTACCAGCTATAAACCCGCCCAAAGAGGGTGCTGTAACAATACATTCCTTGGATCTCTAAGGTTTCTAAGCAGAGAAACAGGCAGGCTATGATGTAGTTTTTACTCCCAGGTTGCTACAATCACATTCCGGCAGCCGCCAATAAGCAAGCAAGCACACAGCAAACGCTCTTACCGCACAGGTATACAGAGTGCTGTTACAAGGGAGTTGATTCCTTTTTCCTCACTGCTATGGACCAGCTGGCATCTCAGTATATCCCAATACCAAACAAATCAGGCCACCACTTCCACTGCCACGCGGACTGCAATGACTGCTACCAACTCAGTCCAAGTCCAACTCCCCCAGCTTAATAAAAGAAGGGGTTCCAAGGAAACTTTGTCAACCTAGCGGAGGTTAAAAGGGCGGGCGGGGGGGGCAGATTGCCCCTGTATGTTGAGGTGTGGCAACACACCACCTCTGATGCTTCGCCCTTAAGTCCAGTCCCAGGGCTACTACCTCTTTCAAACAATGCCCACCCGACCACCCTCCTTCCTGCTGGAGGATCTTAAGCAACTTCTTGCCAAGAATGCCCTAGATATGGTGCCTGTCTCAAAGGGCTTTGCTGCCAAAGAAGAATCTTCTTATTTTGTTCATGTGCAAGGATGAATTCAAGATGTTTGCCTTGGCGCAGATCCTTTAGGTTTTAGATCCTTTAGGTTCTAGAGATACAGGCACAGTACCTTCAGGCCACACACTTTAATGTGCCCATCCAAACAAAACACAGGAAGTACTTGAGGTTCACGGTTGGGTATACACATTATCAGTTCAGGGTCCTGCTCATCAAACTCTCCTCTGGTATAATGGTGCCTGCCAAGCTGGTGGCTGTGATGAACAAGCTTTTCTCTACCTGGATGACTAGCTCACATGAGCTTTCACCACAGATCTAGAGTTGCCCCACCTGCGTCACACCCGTTATCTTTTCAGCTTAAGCTTCTGCCCTCCAGTTCGTTGGGTCATTATGAACCCTTGACCAGGTAGGCTTTCCCCTCATGGAAAGCGTGTGGAAAGCATCTCGCAGAATGTACCGTTCTTCCAAACGCAGAGTAGGGTTCATGCCTCAGCCTTTCTGCGTCTTCTAGGTCTCAGCATCCTGCATCTGGTTGATGCTCAAAACTTGGACGAACATGATGTTGCGGATCTAGAACAGCATGCGCTAGTGCAGGGATAGGCACATAGAGAATGTAAGATTGATGTGAAAAAGCGATATTCATGTATAAGGGCTAATGCAGAGTTCAAGCACCCCAGTAAAGACCTGTGAAAGAAACATTTTGAAAGAACCCTGTGTGATGTGCAGGAGACAGCTACACATCGCCACTACATCCCTAAGTTACTCCTATGAATGTGATACTTTGATTCGTGTGACCCTGGAGATAATGTAGCAAACTAAAGCAGTGGGAAAACATCCAAATGTTGCCTCCAAAGGATCAAACCTGGTTACTTGCTCCACCGGATAAATATGACGATGAATAAATGGACAAGAAAGCAGTACTCGGGTCAAATAATGTTACCACGCATGTAGCATTCAACAACACCAAAAGGGGATCCTTTGTATTTAAACGCAACCATTTTATCCCCCAACAGAAACATCTGCATGTAGATAAAACATTCATTCTTCAAACAGGATTGACGGCTCTCAGTAGAACCCAACATGTCCACAATAATAATGGAACTTGGGCCTCGTTACCAGCTTGGCGGTGCAGGAAAATTCGGGGATAGAGTGGCAGTAATTCTGTTACTGCCGCATTTCTGCACCGCCATGCTATGAGTCTGGCAGAGAGGTGGAGGATTTACCTCTGGTAGGGAGAATTCTCTGTTAAGGCTAATTTCCCAAACCTAGTGAGTCCCCCAGCAGCTTTTCTGGATTTTTTGTGTTTATTTTTTTCTCCTGCTAAGAGTGAGACTCTTTGTCTCCCACTCTTAGGCATGATTTGAGAATGTCCTTTGACTTTGTAATGTGTTTTATGGGCTATGGGGTCTTTTACTCCATAGGGCTTCATGTGTTTTGGTATGTGTGTTACACAGCACCCTCAGTGCAGTAACACAGGGGTGTCATAGTGACCCCCAACCATAGACTCCATACCCTGGGACTGACTACTGTCTCCGAGGGCATGTAAAGTCACCATTGGCTTTATTAGTCCAAATTTGTGAACAGAACCAGTACAAACCATCATATTGTGGAAGTACTGGAAGGGGTTAATTAGATTACCCCTGGGTCTTTTCTCAAGGGGGCACTGTGCAGTCCCCCCTTGTTGAGTTTCTGGCTCGTGGCAGTGGTTACCACGTGAAATATTCCTTAAGAATATTTACTATGGGATTTTCCCATTCATTTTAAACGCACCACGCAATGTTATTTATTAGTATTTATTCCCCGGTTGGGTCTTTTTGCCAGGACTCGGTTTTAAAATGGCATTTGTGTTCGCCTCTGTAACTCCAACCCAAGTCGAGCCCTTTGTTCCACTTTTGGCAGGCTTCTGCACAGAAGCCCCCAAAAGTGGTGCCACTCTGGGTCTACAGGATGTGTGGGAGGGGGAAATAGGCACCCTGGACTGAGTTGCCTTGGCAACTCAAGTCGCACTCTTGTGTGATTGGCCCAGTGGTGAGCCGCCCGGCTCACTACTTTGCATGTTTGATTGACAGCTAGGACAGGTGAATGGGGGTTTTCTGCATAAAAGCAGGGCTTTGGGGACTGGAACTTCAGAAGTTGCCACAGGACCTAAAGAATCTGAAGAGGGAGAAGCTGAGCCAACCTGCAACAACACCACCGGTGGAGCCCTGCTGAACCATCTCACCACTTCCCAACGACAGAGAAGATCTTCATCCAGGAGAGTCTTCTTCCTCTGAGCTGGTGGGGTTAACCAGTTCACCTCTTTTTCGCCTCCTGGATCGTCTTGTGGTCGAATCGCCCATGCCAAGCACCCCGGCGGCCGGATAGCCACGCTTCACCACTACCGCGAATAAAAGGATCATACCTTTTAATCGGGAAACTCTGCGGCAGGTTTCTTCCCTTGCAGTGCAACGACCTCCAGCTTTCCTCCACGTCGAGATCTTCTCTTCCCCTGGACGAAGCACTGACTTGCACCTGCTGCCAGGAACAACTGCCCCCGCTGGAGCTTGCTCACCATTTCAGGTACTGTGTCCTGCCTGGTCTCCCTTGCAAAAGACTGTTCAAGGTGTCCCGTAAATCCTTGACTCTATCCTGGGGTGACCTGGGACCTGTTAACTAACTTTTCTGAACTGATCCAACTCCTTTTTGAACTATCTGCAAGACTTTTTAAGTTACTTCAACTGTGTGATCTTGGGCACATTTCGCCTTGCTCTCTCCAAGAGTGGGCCTGGCTTATGCCTTTCTTTTTCTACAGTAGACTCTGCCTTTATCGACTTGCTGTGGTTCTTTTAAAAGTGTTGGTATTGTGTGCTGTCCTAATTCTGCCTTTTCCCTCCCTTTTTAAATAATTATTGAAGTGCCATCTTGGTTAAGCGCTCACCCCTGTTTGGATAATAAGTGGTGTTCTTTTCCTAGGACTTGTCGAATAATTAATCTGGGAGGTGTATATATTTCTAATGACTGTGTTTGGAACTTGCTTAACATATTAGTGCCAGTGTATATTTTACCATTTTGTTTTTAAATAAATAATTATATACTTTTATACCAAAGCTCTGGTCAGTGTTTGCTTGTGCTACTGTATTTGTGTACCTAATGTGTATACTCTATATACTGTATAACTCTTCTTGAGAGAAGTCTGACTGCTCAGCCACAGCTACCAGGTAAATCTGGGTGGTGCAGACTGCTACCAATTGGGTTTACTGCCAACACCTGTAGTCTTAAACTTTTTGCAGTGGTCCCTAAGGGAACTGCACAGGTTTCTGCCTCACAACCTCCAGCTAAGCACTGGAGGTAAATCTGCCACATTTTCAACAAAAAAGGCAAAATCGGTGGAATTACCAACCAAGTTAACTCTGCCGAAATCCCCATGGAGTCCAATTAATGGGGACTAACACCAGCTGCCTACACTTGTAATCTGGCGGTAATTCCGCCAGACCAAGTGGGGATAAAGGTAATTCCATATAGTTGTATCTCAGTGGATTTACTGCTGCGATACCACCAAACCCGTAATGAGGCTGCTTGTCTGAAGAGAAATCTATATTGAAGGTTCAACATTTAGCAAGATTCAATTCAAAATATAAAGTGTAAATTCTCCTACTTGATTTATTTTACCACATAAATCTACAGCAGATGCAGTCTGCCAAGAATAAAGAACAGAAATGAAAACCTTTGTGAGTATATGGCTTAATTGGGCTCTCGGCATGCATCCCAGTTGTTGACTGCTTCTCTTGGTGAACTCTTTCTTTGCACTCGTTCTACCATGGGTGGCTCTGATGAGAGGACAACCTCACATGCACTCATGAGGGAGGCATATGAGGCAGGTCTCCCAGAGTGGTAGACGTGGAACTTATGTCAGATTTCTTTTGTAGAACAGCCGCTGGCCGTGGAGGACTTTGTTGAGCGCATTTGCAGGCTCTAAGGAGGGAGGACGTAGAGGCAAATCCCCATGACACAAAATGGTGCTTTAGTTTGCCTAATCATGCGAGCACCCACAGGCCGACAGTGTCTTTGGGCACCGTGGGATTTTTGCCCCTTGGCGTTTCCTTACTTGAAATACGTGTTTGTCTCTGCGATTGAACCCCGCAATTGACAATGTTCTTTTATAGTACTCCTCATCTTTCATTTATTTCTTTCTCATCTGAACGATTCTTCTTTACTTTATCTTTTGCCATGCACAACTGTCACCCGCAAGTGGGGTTCCCGTTTGGTTTACTCTTCATCGTTCTTGTAGTGCCTAGGACACGCTTTGCATGAGCTGAAGGCAAGGTCCTCTTCTTCTGCTCAACACTCAATGGGCTTACATCACTCACTTCACACTTATCGACTCTTTTGGTTTCTTTTTTCTTGCTTATAATTAGTTGCTTTAAGGTTTTAGTTCATTATTTATAGTGTGGTGCTTTCCCAACAGTCTGTGGGGGGAGGGGGCCGAGGGATAGCCCAGGGGCAACAGCGACTTGGAAGCAAGACGAATACTCGGGTCCGCCCTTAGAAACCTTTGGGTTTATAAATACCTTGCGTTATAAATAAACAATTACAATAAGGCTCACTTAAGTAGTCCACTGAACCAGCCATTACTTTGCCTTTGACATACTGCAAGCAAGATTTTATTGTTTTCTGCTCCTTGCAATGTTATTAGGTTTTCCTTTAGGCTGTTCGCACAGAAAGCATTGAAGCGTGGACAGCACCAAGGACTATATATCTGCCCTAGGCCGTGATCGAGCTAGAGCGTCTTGGACAAAGCAGCTATTGTTTTGCCGTGGCCCAGGGCACTATGAGGCAGTATTCTCCAGCCCGCACTGCTCCCGGCCATGTAAGAAATTCTACACATAACAGAGGTGGGTTTCCTTTAAAGCACCAGAGAAGCACCCTTTTGCTAGAGCTCACGGTGGGTTCACCTCGTTACATACGACCATCAAACAATAAAAGCACAGTCCTAGTAGAGTCTTGTCAAAATAAAAGGGCCTTTACTAATAAATGTCATGCCACTTACCTGGGGTGCGGGGCGCCCCGTCCTGGCACATCTACCCCCGATACAGGTTGGGGGGACCTTGGTCATCTGCGGCTCTTGCCGCTTCCAGGTTTTCCCGTTCGCGTGGTTCACGCATGTGCGGAAGGCCGTGTTTCACCCTCCGCGCATGCGCCGTCCACAGAGCGCTCGGGTAGTCGCAAGCTTGCTTCCCAAGCCTCGTTTTGGGCGTGTCAGTACCCGGAAACAGAACGGCTTGCGTTCCAAGCCTCCCGGTTGCTGCCTGCCCTATATTAAGGGCCAGTTTGTTTGAATAAACCGCGTCTCAACGCGGTTTTTTTCCTGATCGCGTCCTCGCCTGTGTTACTCTTGAGTAGCACCTTGTCAGCTTTTCCAGCCTTATTTTCCTTGTCCTTCCTTGCTGGTGTTTCCTTCCCTTGTCTGCCCTTGGAGGAATTCTTGCCTCATTCCTTCCTTGCCAGTAGGTTCCCTGGGCCTTCTTCCTAGCACCATCCTGCCTTCCAGTTCTTTTCTCCTTGTTCTGCCCCAGGGTTCCTTGTCCCTCCTGCCTCCTAAGCTTGTTGGTTCAGTGCCTTGCCTCCTGCCTTCTCAGGGGTTACTCAGCCTACTCTTCCTTTCTTCTGCACCTGCCAACTTCAGTTCTCTTCATCGGTCTACTACTACTTCTTGGAGCCTTGCTGTTGTATCCTGCTGTGGATTTTCCATCCAGTCAAGACCCGCCTTCCCTGTCACTGCTTTCACTGTCCCGACGTCACGCAAATCAGGGAAGTGCGCATCCGTGGCGTTGGGAGCCGGTTCACCACTGACCTTGTTTGATTTCAGGGTGGGTGTTGCGCTGGTTCCTTGCGTTACACATTCAGCAACCATCAGTCGGACAGCCTGGCTACTTCACCACGACCATCAACTGGAAGTTCAGGTACTCAGCGCCAATGAGATGCTTTTCTTAACAGATTGAGATTCTGAGCCTTCTGATTCTGAGATGGATGAAGCCCAGGAACTTCGAGAAGAGATGTGGGCCTTTTAAACCGAGATGACTGCGCTCCGTCAAGAGAGCATTGGTCTAAGACAGATGGTGGCACAAGGCACCGGGGCTACACCTCAGGTCGAAGGTGCAATGGCTCATACCGCACCTATCAAATTCGATGGAGATTCGAGACGTGTGGCCGAGTTTTGTAACCATTGTAGAATACACTTCCTCTTCAGGTCCTCCTATTTCAACTCAGACAAAGCCAAGATTGGGTATATTCTGGGTAACTTGACTGGGAACGCACTTGCTTGGGACAGCCCCCTTGGTGGCTGCCAATAGTCCCATTCTCAACGGCTTTGTAGCCTTTGAAAAAGCGTTCCTAGAGGTTTTTCAATCACCCAATCTGGCTTCAGCGGCACAAAATCAATTGATGGACCTCAAGCAAGGAGCCATGGACATAATAGCCTACATTGGTCGCTTCCGACAATTGGCCACCGATTCCCAGTGGCCTGAAGTAACCCAAAAGTCTCTGTTTCGTCGGGGATTGAGAAAGGAATATAAGGATGAATTATTACACATTCCAGAGCCCGACACCCTCCAGCAACTCATGGAACAAGTTTTGCGGATTGACCACAGACTGGCAGAACGAAGAGGAGAGAGACGTCGAGCTGAGAGGCTGTTTCCTAGACCAGCAAACACTTCTACCGGGATTCCTGGGTCTTCGGACTCCGGTCCAGAACCCATGCAGTTGGGTGCAGTGAGGGGTCCGTTATCAGAAGCTGAACGGAAACGCCGAAGAAGTCTAAGATTATGTTTGTACTGTGGCGCCGCCGGGCATTACTTGGGTACCTGTCCTTTACGCCCCCAAAGGAAGTCGGAAAACTAGAGGACCGGTCGTCTCTAGGAAAGGCAATGATAGGTCTGCCTTCACTTTCAGTCCTTTCCGGCTCCTGCTCCTTGCTTCAGCCCATGCAACCTGCTGTCTTGTTAGTTCTGGAGATCAAACTGACATGGCTAGACAAAGAGGTGGACGTTCCTGGCTTATTGGACTGTGGAGCTTCTAGTAACTACATCGATGAAACCTTTGCAGCAAGTCATGGTATACCTTTGTTTTCCCGGAAGAATGTTCTGCCCGTGGAGGTGATTGATGGGACTCCTTTATCCTCGGGGCCAATACGCCAACATACCATGGGTCTATTTATCCAGATCAAGGAACATGGTGAAAGAATCGCTCTGGATGTCATCAAATCACCTTCATATTCAGTGGTTTTGGGTTTACCGTGGCTTCTATGCCACAATGCAACTATCGATTGGGAAGCACGCACTTTGGTTTTTGCGTCCGCTCATTGCCTCCGGAATTGTTGCTTGCCTGGCAGGCCTCAGAACATCATCACTTCCACACCTCTTACAAGAAGCAATAGTCCACCTGGTCTTTGCTCATTGTTGCCAATTCCTCAAGTGTACGACGATTTTCAGATGGTGTTTTCCGAGCCAGGGGATATACCTCTACCACCTCACAGAACATTCGATTGTTCCATTGATTGGATACCAGGTTCGGTGATACCACACGGGAAGGTGTACGCCTTGTCCTTAACCGAGAAACAGGTCTTACAGGAATATCTGGCTGACTGCATCAAGAAGGGATACATAGTACCTTTGAAATCCCCTGCTGGTTTTCCTCTATTCTTTGTGAAGAAGGAAGGTACTTTACGTCCTTGTATAGATTACCGCCAATTGAATGACATCACGCGAAAAGACAGGTCCCCACTGCCCTTGATCCGAAATATCATGGAATCACTTCGAACAGCTCAAATCTTCACCAAGTTAGATCTCCGTGGAGCCTATCATCTGATCCGGATAAAGGAAGGCGATGAATGGAAGACGGCCTTCAAGACTCCATTCGGGCATTACGAATATCGGGTAATGCCATTCGGTTTGTGTAATGCCCCGGCCGTCTTCCAGCGCTTTATGGACTACATTTTTAGAGACCTGATTAGCATCTCAGTTTGGGTGTATCTGGATGATATCCTAATTTTCTCTGTTACCCAGGAACAACATGTGGGATACGTCCGAGAGGTGCTTCGACGGTTGTCCAAGAATCAACTGTACGCAAAAGCAGAGAAGTGCTCTTTTCACAAGGAAAGCATGGAGTTTTTGGGCTATGTGATCAGTGGATCAGGCATCTTCATGGATCCCGCTAAGGTACAAGCCATTCAGGACTGGAACCAACCTCTCGATATGAAGTCCCTGCAACGGTTTTTAGGGTTCGCCAATTTCTATCGGCAGTTCATACCCATTTCTCACAGCTAACGACTCCTTTAACTCGACTAACCAGCAGCAAAGTACCTTTTCTTTGGGATTCGCACGCCACCATGGCCTTTGACACCTTGAAGAAAGCCTTCAGCACAGCACCCATTCTGCGTCACCCCAATGACGAGATACCATAAATTGTAGAGGCAGACGCTTCCGACTTCGCTGTTGGTGCTGTTCTCCTGCAGAAGCAATCCGAATCCGGCATGGAACATCCTGTGGCTTATTTTTCCAGCAAACTCACTCCTAGTGAACGGAACTATGCCGTGATTGAGAAGGAGCTGTTGGCCATAAAAGCAGCATTTGAGGAATGGAGGCATCATCTCCTCGGGGGACGGCATTTGGTGGAAGTTCGTACTGACCATCGCAATTTACAGTATTTACGTTCTCTTCAGTGCCGTACCTCTCGCCAAGCCCGATGGGCCTTCTTTTTCTCTCACTACGACTTACACATAACTTACATTCCCTGTGCTCAGAACTTGAAAGCTGATGCCTTATCCCGTTCTTTGGAAGGAGACGTTAAGAGCGACTGTAGTGACAAGCCACTGATCTCTCTGAAGCATTTTTTACTTACGCTCTCACCTCATCTTCAGACGATTGTACAGGACACCATAACAGATCCAGCTCGGGCAAGCCTTTTGAAACTACCACAGATCACTGAACGCAATGGGTTGCTTTTTTATCGGAACAGATTATATATTCCCACAGTCTCTCTTCGGACTCTTGTACTTCACGGGTTCCATGATTCCCGAGTTGGTGGACATCGTGGCATAAAGGCCACCCAAGAACTAGCATCCAGGCAATTCTGGTGGCCAGGTTGGCGCGAAGAAATTGAGCGGTATGTCAAGAGCTGTCCTGTGTGTGCCCAGACCAAGACCCCGAGGAAAAGATCATTGGGGTTCCTTCATCCCACAGAGATACCTCCCTACCCATGGCATACCATTGCCGCAGATTTCATCGTTGACCTTCCTCCATCTGAAGGATGTACCTGCATCATGGTGGTTGTAGACTGTTTCACCAAGACCGCCCATTTTGTCCCATTTCCCAGGATACCCACGGCATCCCAGGTGGCTTTGGCGTTCTTCCAGGAAATTTACAGGCTACATGGATTACCAGAAAAGATCATATCCGATCGTGGATCCCAGTTTCTGTCCTCTTTCTGGCGTCAGTTGTGTAATCATCTCGGCATTCACAGAGCCCTGAGTTCCGGTTATCATCCACACACTAACGGCCAGACTGAGAGAACTAGTCAAACTTTGGAACACTACCTTCGGTGCTTTGCTAATGCCACTCAGACCAATTGGAGAACACATCTGGTTCTTGCTGAAGCCTCTCATAACAATGCAGAACATTCCGCTACCAGACTGAGTCCATTTTACTGTTCTTCTGGTCAACATCCTAGATTGGTGCCTTTTCGTCCTGTACCACCCAGTGCAGTTCCATCTGCTGATCATTTGGTCGTCACCATCCAGAAGCAACACTCGTTGGCACGCAGTACCCTTGCAGAGGCACAGGTGCGCATGAAACAACAGGCTGATAAAGGGCGCACTCCTGAACCAGTTTTCCAGGTGGGAGATCTAGTCTGGTTGTCTTCTAAGAATCTGCCAGTGCGTAATCTACCTACCAAACTAGCTCCCCATTATTTTGGCCCATTCAAGGTTAGTAAGCGTTTATCCTCTGTAGCATATCGCCTGCAGTTGCAACAGTCCTGGCGGGTTCATCCTGTCTTCCATGTCTCCCTTTTGAAGCCTTCTGTGGTTGACACATTCTAGCAATCTTTTTCCTGTCCTGCCTCTGTTGATGTCCGTGGAGTGCCCAAATTTGAAGTACAGGAGATCTGTGATTCGCGCATACGACAGGGAGTACTTCAGTACTTGGTGGACTGGAAGGGTTACCCTGCCTGTGATCGCACTTGGGAACCACGCAGTCATGTGCACGCTCCCCGTCTAGTTCGCGATTTCTATCTCCGATTCCCTTGGAAACCTGGGGCCCCTGGCCTTTCTGGGAGGGGACATAGTGTCATGCCACTTAACTGGGGTGCGGGGCACGCCTGCAGGTCCTGGCGTATCTACCCCCGATACAGGTTGGGGGGACCTCGGTCATCAACGGCTCTTGCTGCTTCCGGGTTTTCCCATTCGCGTGGTTCGCGCATGCGCAGAAGGCCGTGTTTCGCCATCCGCGTATGCGCCGTCCACAGAGCGCTCGGGAAGTCGCAAGCTTGCTTCCCAAGCCTCGTTTTGGGCGCGTCTGTACCCGGAAACAGCACGGCTTGCGTTCCAAGCCTCCCGGGTGCTGCCTGCCCTATATTAAGGGCCAGTTTGTTCGAACAAACCGCCTCTCAACGCGGTTTGTTTCCTGATCGCGTCCTCGTCTGTGTTACTCTTGAGTAGCACCTTGTCAGCTTTTCCAGCCTTATTTTCCTTGTCCTTCCTTGCTGGTGTTTCCTTCCCTTGTCTGCCCTTGGGGGAATTCTTGCCTCATTCCTTCCTTGCCAGTAGGTTCCCTGGGCCTTCTTCTTCCTAGCACCATCCTGCCTTCCAGTTCTTTTCTCCTTGTTCTGCCCCATGGTTCCTTGTCCCTCCTGCCTCCTTAGTCTGTTGGTTCAGTGCCTTGCCTCCTGCCTTCTCAGGGGTTACTCAGCCTACTCTTCCTTTCTTCTGCACCTACCAACTTCAGTTCTCTTCATCAGTCTACTGCTACTTCTTGGAGCCTTGCTGTTGTATCCTGCTGTGGATTTTCCATCCAGTCAAGACCCGCCTTCCCTGTCATTGCTTGCACTGTCCCGACGTCACGCAAATCAGGGAAGTGCGCATCCGTGGCGTTGGGAACCGGTTCACCACTGACCTTGTTTGATTTCAGGGTGGGTGTTGCGCTGGTTCCTCGCATTACATATTCAGCAACCATCAGTCGGACAGCCTGGCTAGTTCACCATGACCATCAACTGGAAGTTCAGGTACTCAGCGCCCACGAGACGCTTTGCTTAACAATAAACCTATTGCCAATCCTTAGTTATAAATACAAATAGGGTGAGAAACAATGTTCGGCAAAAGAAAAGTGTTAAAGAAATGATATGTCAGGATACTTGAGCCATTGGCTCCCCTTCCCCACATTTGCAGCACGGGACAAGGCAACACACTTGAGCTTAGTACATGCTCTGGCTTGTCTAGCACAAGGATGCAGTTCAAAACCTCAGTATTAGGGCCTTCTGTGCCAAAGTCTCTTTGCCATTCAAAGGGCCTCATTAGGACTCCGGCGCTAAACCATGGTGCTATTAGCACCATGGTCCTTGCCGGGGTCCGCCATGGCGGAATGGGGAATTACCACCCCATTCCGAGGTTGGTGGGGCGGTAATTCCCCATGCCGCCATGACCCTTCCCCATTCCCATTTTTTCCCCATAGGGCTCAATGGGAATGGGGAAGGCGCTAATTACGGTACCGCAAATTGCGGTACCGTAATTAGCACCAAAGTCCCTTTGCGGGTCCCTACTTTAACGGCTGGTAAAACCAGCCGTTAAGGTCGGGTCCAGCAAAGGGACCTCGTAATTAGGCACTAGGTTTTTAACGGCGCCGGAGCCTTTTACGGCACCGTTAAACACTTAGCGCCTGGGTGATAATGAGGCCCAAAGTCTCTTATTACAGAGGGCCTGAAGTGACAAACATTAAAGTTCCTTCCTTCTTAGAATTTTCATATTCACAATTTCTCAGGTGATTCACTGTTCACCCCGGGCCCCCTTCTGCCGGGCTCAGACCCACTTTAACACAATGTTCTCAATTTTGGCTCCCTCGATCGGGCTCAGACCATTTTATCTCATTTTCCAAATGTTCCTTTCTGCATCAAAAATCAAAGACTTTCAACTGTGCGCAGGATTTTGCTTGACCCATAGCAGGACCTCTTTGATTTAGAATTCTTTTCTCATTAAACACAAACAATTTCCAGAAAATGAGAGTTCTTTCTCTTAAACAAATTGAATCGTAGTTCACCTAAGGGTGCCCTTGCCCAAGCTTTCCTGGTCGAAGACCTTCGAAATGGCACAGATTGTACCTCAGACCATGCACGACCATTTAAACCGTATTCAATTAACACTTTCTTAGATGCATTCTGGTCTCCACAGTTCGTACTTTGTCATTCATTAAATTTTATATGCAGTTCTGACACTTTGTACTTTTGGTTTCCCTTATTCGCTTTCGAACCTTCAAACCTTTGTGAGACTTTTACACTTTTCTGGCTGCCCGGCACCCTTCCTTGTAGCACTGTAAATGCTTTCAGGCTCCCCTTGATCGGACGCAAGACTTCCTTGTAACTCTTGAAACACTTTCAAACAACCATACTTTTGTTCTGTAGATAACTCACCAGCTGTATCTTTCAAGAATTTCTCTTCTATTTTTAGCGAACCTCCTCAATTCAGTCATTCACTAGAAGGGAAACAAATAGTTTGTCGAGGGCTTGAGTAGTGAAAATTCCCTCTTAGTACTTCCAGCTGCTCCTGCAAGGTGAAACCTTTTCGCCTGGCTCTCTGGTAAGCGCTCTGCCACTTGCATAGCGTCCTAGCTCCGCTTCTGAGTCTGCTGCAGCCATGGAAGAACTGTTCCCGCTTGTCCCCAGTCTTGCTCTCTGAGGCTTGGGTTTTTGGTAGGGATACTCTGCCAGACTCAGCCTTGCAACCTCCCTCCTGGCTTCCCAAGAGCAACCTTTCTCTCTCTCTGTCAGCAGCCTCCCTTCATACACCTGGGAGTGGTTAATTGGCTGCAGGTGTTTGGTTATGGTTGGGTCTGCCTGACTTTGCCTGGCCACATTAGTGGGACAATATGGAGGAATACCATAGAAAGTCATGACCCTGTTATTTCTATGGGAGATCTTTTTTAGCTCAGTAGAGTAAGTTGAGTGAGCAGGGCGAGAATTATGGGAGTTGTAGTGTCTTATCAATTTGGAGGGTATAGAGTTCTGGGATGTGGTATAGAGTTCTGTGATGCATCAAGAAAAGGAGGTCTTTTTCTTAAAGGTTAAGAGGAGAGGTGGTCTTTTTGATTACTAGTAATATGACCATAACAGGTGAAAGGAGGATTGTGGGACAAATAGTTTTGCATGACATGTGTGGGAATAAGGGTCTGGAAGGTGTCTGACGACAAAGGGCCTTTCCCTAGCTGTGTCCCTAAAGGTAAGATTTGCTTGTTCTTTTTTTTAAATGTATTTTAATAAAACAACATTAATCGCCGCCCACCCCATGACCCCCACCAAAATGCCCCCCGCAGCAAAGGCAGTGAATTCGTCTCTTTTCACATTTCTGGTATGCCATGGGGTTACATTCTATTACATAATGTCCAGTATCACCACTGGCATACAAAGTCCCCGTCCAAGACCATTGCCCATTTTTGTTCCCCTTGCATGTTTTATGTCATCCATTCCATTGACATAAAGCCCCACAATTTAAACAACCAATCCCTTGTCTTTGACAGATGATTTTGTTCCCAACTTTTCGCTATAACCAGCCATGCTGCTATTACCATTAACATGAAGGCTTTGCTATGCGCCCTAGCGGGTGGGCGAATCCCCAAATCGAACAGACCATACATCCATTACCTTGGTGTCAGAATCGGACCAAGGGGTACAATTGTCTTTATCTGAGCAGTGATCTCCTCCCAGAATTCCCCTATGGCCGGGCATTCCCACCAGATATGTCTCCAATCCTCTCTCATTCCACATCCACTCCAACACTCCTCCGAAGTTGCTGGATATATTTTGTGCAGTCGTTCCAGAGTATAATGCATTTTATACCTAGATTCTCTGACCTGGATCGATGTCGTCAGCTTAGGGGTGTTTGCCCCCAAATGTTCCCAATGTTCTCTTGGGATAGCAGTTACCAGTGTCTTTTCCCATCTGTGCATATATCCTATGTTTGGCCTAGGTGCTCTTCTATCAAAATCGAAAATAGCTTTGATACCAGTTGCTTGTTTCCTGTGTGTGTGGTAATGAATTTTTCAAAAGCTGTGAGTTCTCTCCCTGCGGCTACCTTGCCCCCTGAGCTGACTATTCAGTGTCACATTTGATAGTATTCTATTCTATCCCTTTCAGACAGTCCCATATACTATTTACATTCTATAAAGGTGTGAATATCTGACCCCTGCATCATATCCCGCAATTCTATGCACCCCACCTTCCCCCATTGCTTAAACGCTGCCTGTATAGTCCCTAGTATCCCTTTCCAAGAAACCAATCCCATATAAAACACGCCACTGCTAAGACCTGACTGATCTGTGTGTTCTGGGGTCTATCTCGTCTATGTAGACAGAGTACCCCTTCCAGGGGGCACCCCCCACCGCCCGATCCATCCTTGCCCAGGGTTTAGAAACATCACCTGTGAACCATTCCCACAGTACTCTCGACTGTGCGGCCTCATAATATTTTATACAATTTGGGAGTACCACCCCACACCCCTCTGTCTCTGGCCATCCAGGTGCACAATGCTACCCTCAGGGTTTTATTTCGCCATAAAAATCTCGAGACCATTCTATTCAATGACACAAAAAACAAGCGCAGGACAGGTATCGGGAGAGCCTGAAAATAGTAGAGTACCCTCGGGAGCATTACCATCTTGATGATGGCCACCCTACCCAACCATAAAATACATAGTGGGGTCCATTTCCCCAGGTCTTCCTTCACTTGTTGAAGCAGTCTCGGATAGTTAATTATCGTATATCTGCGATATCCCACTTGCTATATTAACCCCTAGATATCTAATGCTCTCACTCGCCACCACAAATGGAGAATATTGAGGCAGAGCTTTCCTCTGTGTCTGCGAGAGACCCAAAACCAACAGCTTTGACTTCCACACATTCACTTTGAGACCCACCATTATTTCTATTTCTGTCAATTCTGCCAACAGTGGCGGTATTGATGTCTAGGGGTGCATCAATGTTATTAGCATATCATCCACAAAGGGGGCTATCTTATGCTCCTCCCCTCCAAAAGGGATACCCCGTATCGCCGACCTCTGTCTGAGTTTGACCAAGAATGGATATGAATATAATACATACAGTAACAGCGACGAGAGGCAGACCTGCCTTGTGCCTTGTCCTATTTCTATACTACGAGACAGTTGTTTATGAATCGACAAGTGGATCGAGGGAGTCTTATGGTTTGCTTTTACCATTTGTATAAATTTAGGGCCCATCCCCATATGCTCCATAGCAGTAAATAAGAAAGGCTATTCCACCCGGTCAAACACTTTTTCAGCGTTCAGCGTCTAACGACACCAACAGGATCTTTTTTGTATGAACCTTTTCTATTAAATAAACAATTCTCTTCATATTATCCCAGGTCTGATTCCCCTTAATGAATCCCGATTGGTCTGTGTCGATTAGGTTCAGCAGAAGAGGTGCCAATCTAGCCGCAAACACACCCATGTACACTTTTGCGTCTATATTCATCAACGCAATGGGTCAATACGACCCACATTTTGTCAAGTCCTTGCCCGGCTTCCGGAACGCCACCACTTTCGCCTCTTGCATGGTCTGTTACCCCCCCTTTAGCCAAAATCGGAGTAAATAGTTCCAACAACCTCTGGGTCAGTTTCCTTATATATTTTTTTTATAAAATGCTGCCGGAAATCCATCCCACCCCAGTGCTTTATTCATGGGTAGTGCCTTAATAATGCTTCCGCCTCCTCTCTGATGTCCCCTTCCCTGTCACTGGGTGATATCTTTAACATAGATATGTCTGAGAAATATTGCTCTACCGCCAGAGGATACGGGTGCTCAGAGGCATATGTTTCATAAAATTTAGTGAAAACCTTTCTTATTGCCTCTGACTCCGTAACGATTGACCCATCGGGCTGCGCAACCTGAAGGACCATCCTAGCCGCCTCTCATACCTTCAGCTGCCGAGCAAGGAGCTTATCTGCCTTGTTCGCCCTCATATAATACCTCTGCTTAGTCATTAACAGGGATCTCTCTGCCCTACGGGTTTGTTGCAACTCCAATCTGGCTGCGAATTTCCTTTAGCCTTTTATGCATTTCTTTCGATCTACGCTTAGCTATAGCATGCTGATTGTCCCTCAATTGGGCCTCCAAAGACTTTTGCATTGCCACTCGTTTCTCCCGCTGAGCTCGTAGCTAAATGAGCTCCTCTCGCATTACTGCCTTAAGGGCATCCCAGATCCCCTCCGCTGAGGCATCTTGATTATCATTAGTGGAGAAGTACCCATCTATTTTAACTCCAATTCCCTCTGCCATCACCTCATCGTTAAACAATTCCCCCAGAAACGTCCAAACCCACAGCCCACTTTGCGGCCCTTTATCTGTAATCGTCACTGACAGTGGGGCATGATCAGACAACAATATTGACTCCAGCTGAACTTCCCTCACCTCTCCCATCAACCTGGCAGTTACCCACACATAATCTATTCTTGACAGGGATTGATAGATATGTGAAAAACAAGTATATCCCCTCTAGTCTCCTCTCATAGTCCGACAGGTATCTTGTAAAGTCAAAGTATCAAAGCTTTCCTTCAATGCCCTTGACAGAGGTGCTGATCCCCTCCCTGCACCTGTACTCCTATCTTTGATGGATCCCACGGCAAGTCCCCAGTAAGTAAAATCTCTCCAACTGCAAAGCCCTCCAGTTTTGTTGCCACCTCTCTCACAGCTGATTTGTCAGCTTTCTTTGTGCGTTTTCTGGAACATAATAACATGTGCCTTTTCCCTTCTGACTAGGGCGTCCACCTTTTTACGCTTCACAGGAGAATTTAGGCTCCTCACTTTATTTGACAAAACTCTGAATGTAAAACGTAATAAAACATCTATCACCGTCTGAATTAGTCCCTAATCTCCTGATCGTTTCACCACTCCACTGCCCTTGCCTGTAAGGAACTCATGGTGGCAACAGTAAAGACAGACACAAGTAATCACAGTTCAAGGGTGTTTATTAAACTGTTTAGGTAGGTTGGAAAAACACCTAATCTAAACCAAAATCTAAGATGGGAGCTAGCTTTGACCATCAAACAATAAGAAGGCAGTACTAGTGATGTTTTTGTCAAATAAAAGGGCCTATACTAAAACAATTATTTCCTATCCTTATGCTAAATACAAAAAGTAGTGTGGGATAATGTTCATAAGAAAGAAGGAAGTGTTCACAAATAATAAGTCAGGATGTGGTACTTGGGGTCTCCCTTCCCCTCGTTTTCAGCATGGGACAAGGTAGGATTTTGGAGCATAGCACACGCTCGAGCTTTCCCAGCATGAGATAACAGTTCTGCTTTTAGCAATCAGGGCTTTCAATCATTAAGTCTCTTTTCTACAAAAAGTCTTTTGCCACAGTGGGCCTGATGCATTTGAAGTAATAAACAAAAGATCCCTTCTGCTTGCACGTTGGGGTGATGCCTTTCACCCTTGGATCCCCCTCTTCCGGGCGCAGATCCTTAGAAAGTTCCTTAATGATATCAGGACCTCCAATAGGTATGTTTTCTTGCTTTCAAGGCCCTGACCGGTTCAAAGTAAAAGTTTCAACAAAATGTTCTAGAGTTCTTCTCAGGTTTTGTTTGGGTGACTGTTCTTCACCTCTGGGTTCACCCTCTTCCGTGCTCAGACCTCTGGCATTGCATGCATTCACAAGGCTTTCCTCTCTTGTACTTTGCTTTGTTGCATTGACAGGTCGATGGGTGTTAGCTTCTCACCCTTAGATCCCCCTCTTCCGGGTTCAGATCCATCTCAATGGTTTGCCTCCCTCGATCCGGTTCACTATAGCTTTTAATGCCATTTTGTTGTGCCTTCACGAATCTTAATGTCTTTTTATACACTTCACTGTGGACAACCCTCGACCGGGTTCACTTTTATCAACACAATGTATTTCAGGACTTTAGACTTCGCCCTCTCTTTATTGGCATCCCTCTTTCAGGTTCACTCTCGCCATTCTTGTCAACCGTGCCTTTCTCATTCAACTCGTAGGATACGGGATGCATTTCCCTTGGCTTCACAATCATCTGTCGGTCAAAGACTTTCAACTGTACAGAGGATTTTACAAGACCACTGTATGAACATTTTGACCCCCTTTTCAGCCTTTCCCAAGGCTTTCTGGTTATGGCAGTTTCAACAATCGGGTAATCGCCCAGAGTTTCCTGCGTGAGGCCCTACGTGTTGCTGGACTTCTCGGCTTCTGGGTTTCCCCACTTTTTTCAGCAATCGCTCTTTATGTTTTCACAGTTCAATTAGCCGTTTGCTACCTTTTCGTACAACAGAGTTTGGTTTCTTATCGTTTCTCCCCTCGACTCACTGGCGGTGATGAACCGCTTGGCTTTCTTTCTCTTTGGAGTCAAGGTTGGTACCATGGAGACAAGCGTCGTTCCCCGGCTTGGTTATCAGCGGAGGAGGGTCTTGTTTACTGTTGACATCTGCTGCAACATACACTGGCTATTGTTCGCGGTCTTGCGATTCCTTCTGCAGAGGTTTCACAGGCCTTGGTCGGACAGGGCAAGGTCACTTCTCTCCTTGTCACCCTTTCGGTATGCGCCGTCTTTCTCCTCCTCTTGAACTGCTGTGCTGAATTAGGTCTCACGTTGTGCGGTCTTCCTTGTTTGTATTGTGCTCTTGTTCTCCACCTTTTATCCCTGTGGGGAAGGGCAAGGGCTGTCAGGTGTGTGCGGTTCTGGTCAATTGCCTGACTTTACCTGACCCTGGTATTGGGACATGTCAGGTAAATGGCTTGAGTGTTAGTCTGTCGTCCTTTGTAATATGCAAAATATGAAAAGGGGGAGGGTAAAGTGTGTATCCTACGTGGTAGGTTGGGGAAAAGTTGTCATAAGAAGGGGGATACCGCATCACACCCTTAAGTGTCCCACTTCCTCTCCGTGAGGACCCCCATCCAGGTTATCCTCCCTCACTGGTCCACCCCCAGAAACTGGATCCAATAGCGATGGCCGTGTCCAGGCAACCTGGATGACAGACCCCCGTGGACTAGTTAGGGACACACCTTCAGGTTTCTCACAAGCCCTCTTTAGCCTCCCCCTCCCCCCCAACAAACCATCTCAGGACCAGGCCGAAGATCCTACAATACTCTTGGGGAACATCCCCAAAGCTTTGGCCCAAAAAAATACCTGAGGTTACCCCCATTGGAAAGTATCCTAACACCTCCCACTAATACCAAAACAGTACTCACCAGCCCTCTGCTCCAGGCTAGACCATCTCCCTCATTATTCAAACATCCCACTTTCTTCACTTGACTTAATCCTTTTCCATCTGGGAGACTCCCCCCAGACCTCTTCCACCCCTCCCTTCTGCCCACTCCCCGACTGACCTTTGTCTTGCCCCCTACCACTTATTTTCCCCTGCACCTTAGACCAGTCCCACTGCCTCTGCCCACGTTGGGATGAGAGCCTCGATCATCTCTCTCCATAGGCTTCCTCTTCTTCCAGGTTCAATAGTGATAGGCCCTCTGCACACATTATAATGCGATGCTGTTCACCCTCCAAGCTAAAGACCAGTCCAAACGGAAACGTCCACTTATATGGTATTTGTTTTGCAATAAGAGCTTGCGTCACCTGGGCCACATCTCTCCTCTTTTGCAGTGTCACCATAGCCAGGTCCTGAAGAGCTGCATCTGTACCCCATTCACTGTCACATTCGCTTTGGTTCTTGCTGCCTGTAAAATATTCTCTTTCATGCCATACGAAGTGAAGGCAACTAGTACATCTCTCAGCTTTGTTCCCGGCTCCCTTCTCCTGGGCTCCACTCTATGCACCCAGTCAATGCTGACTCTTCTGGTTGAAGGCCCATCAGTACATTCCCAAAGCATTGTTGAATGGTGCTTTTTAGATCTGTGTCCAGTATTGATTCACTCAGACCCTTGACATGAATATTAGACAGGCGTGATCGATACTCCAGGTCTTCAGCCTGCAATTCCAGGCTGTGGAAGACCGTAGCCAGTTGATCCAACAGTTCACTGTTTTGACGTACCTCCTCCGACATCTCCGCCAGTCCCTGATCAGTCACATAATCCATCCTCTCTCCCAAAGTCTTCAACTCCCCTTTGACTTCGCCCAGGGAGGTTCTGCCCTTCCCTTTTGATCCTGGCATCTCCCCACCAATGTGTATGCCTCTTCAGCTTGTGTCGGGTGGTAGCGGCCATGCTAATTGTGGGCCTCTTCCCTGGTTCCTGTATTTATGTGCAGCCTGTACTCTGTACTCCAGTCCTTTTATGGCTACTTTCCACAGCAAAGCTTTCACACTCTATTCCGTTCATTGCATCTCCTACATACTCCTGTTGCCTTCCTCTGGAGACTGCCGCACTCCTGTGCATATGTCACCTCCAAAGTCCCCACACTCACTCCTTCTAACTTCACTTAACGGGTGAGAACCTTCCTCCAGATGCAAGACTTGCCACAAGCTCCCAGCCCTTTCTGGCTCTGTGTTTTCCTTTCCAGCGCCCGGGCATCCACTGTGAACAGTCCTCCAGGAGGGGCGCAAGGGGGCAGCCACCGGCCAACTCCACGCAAACTTTCGGGTTCCCTTACCCCTTTTCCCTTCAGTCTTTGCTAGGGTTTTGGAGGACTCGTCTACAGAGCCTCCGACACAACTGCTTCAAATGCTTCCAGGCAGCCTCTCCTCCCCCAGTATACCATGTACATTGCCAGAAAGCTACAGCTGCAATGCCATCCTTTGTTGGGACTTCGTGGCTTTTATACCCCCTCTTTGAGCATGAAAGAAAAGTTGTCCAGATACAGTTGCCTGGGCGTCATGGAAGCCTCACACTCCACTGATCAATTAGCCCAGTTACTGGGAGAGTTGCGTGCCGAGGTACACGCCGCCCGACAGGAAACCAATGCCCTGAGAAGAGAACTTATTGTAAACCATGATCGCACAAAATAACTAGTCTGGCAGTTACTACAAACGCAGGCTGGGCAAGCCCCGCTGCCTGGATCTGCTCCGTCTACCGCACCTTCGCAGTCCACGCCCGTGCAGGTTGTCCTCCCTGGAGCTGTGCCCCTAGCCCTGCCCGAATGCTTTACAGGTGATATCAACAAATATGCAATATTCATGAACCAGTGCCGCTTGCACTTCCTGTGCAGACCAGGGGCCTTCCCAAACGACCAGTCAAGAGTCGCGTTCGTGCTCTTTTATCTGAGAGGCAGTTCTGCAGATTGGTCGATTCCCTTGGTCAACCGTAATGACCCATTGCTTCGTGATTTCAGGGGTTTCCAACACTCGCTCGAGAAGCTATTCGCCCGGCACACCAGAGGTCAAGCCTTGGATAACGAACTGCTCTCCCTCCGACAAGGTATCAACAAACACAACAAGAGGTGGAGGGAGTGGGGAGCCCACTTCTAACCTACCCTCATTAAGGCACATCACCTTTACAAACAAACACAAAGGGTTAGAAGGGCAATACAATCTATTGTTGCCAGGTGGTTGCCAAAACCTAACCAGTGTTCCACGAAACCAGATGCTTCTTTGTCAATTAAATTATGAAGCAGATTCAAATCAATCAAGAAGTCAACATTTTATTCATATACAAAACAACATCACATAATAGTTACAAATGTTAGAAGTTGGTTAAGGTAGATTTTGGCATAACCGTACGGATATGTTAGGTTCACAGAATGTATGTATCCGACTTGGTCTACTCAACGCTGAAGAGACAGTGCAAAGTGATATCAGACAGTAATTTAGTACAATTTATGGGCAGAAACTAGGCCCTATAAAGTCCTCTGGTGTTAAAAAAGTGTCTTGTGCTGTGCAAATACGCAATTCGAACTACATCCAACAGTCCAGTGTTTCTCACCATTACTCATTCATCCACATACTATCAACAAAATACATCCAACAAGTTTCTTTCCAAAAAAAGTGCAAGAGTGCAAGGAAATTCGTCAGGGACTGTCTGGGGTAAAAACTATGCACTGGAATATGCAAAGTACACAGTAATAGATGCTAACCAGAAGGTATCCATTAATTGAGGACACAAACTAGAATGCAAAAAAACACGTGCAAAGTGTTCAAGAAGCACTACAGAGACCACAAAGGTAGATGCAAGGTTGAGAAAGCGTCCACGACGCGACAACTGGTAGCTCGACGTGTCACCTGCAATAGAGGAGACAATGGGGTCAATGTCCATTTGTCTTTTGAGCGACCTGTTCAAACATCAACAATCTATCACCCCAAATTGGCTAGTCATTCAAGGTGATGTAGAATGATGCAGCCTCGTTGCCCATTGTGTTCGCATATATAGAGACCAGTAGAGGAAATTGAGAGAGAAACCAAAAAGTACATAGGGCACGGAGCTCAATCGTAGCTCATGAGGGATGGTTTGCAAGAGCTTGATCAAATTGGAACATTTGTAAGAATATGACCCTCGAGCCCTGTGATAAGATCATCTGCGTTTGGGTATCAAACGTACCTACAGTTACGCCTAATAAAGATAAAGATTAAAGAGTGACGCTTACCATCAATAATGCCGACCGCAGAGGTTCTAAAGCGGTCTTTCTGTAGAGTGGCGGAAGTGGGGAAATCCACCTTTCGGTTTAGAAATGGGACGTCACAGGATGGCCGCAGAATGTAAGGGGGAAGTCCACCGGAAAATGGTGCAGAAAAAGTCTGTGAGGGAGCACATGAGACGCTGGTAAATCAGGGATGCTAAATGGGACTCACATGGCTCATATACTAATGCACATCAAAGGCACAGCCTTTTTAATGTAGCCAAACTAGACTACCTTATTGCTACTGCAGCAATGCTTCCTTCTGGAGTTTTAAGTATTCCATCCTCTGCGAGGCTGCCTGGAGTAGCTGTGCGGCACTAGCGTCACTGAGGGTTATGGTCAGCAGCTGCTGTAGGCTAAATGTAATAAGCAGCTATGAGCGGCGTATGGCTAAAACAGAAGAGGTAGTACATCTAACTAATTGGCAGCGGAGTCAACAACTATATACCTCAGGTCAAATTCCTAAAGTAGCACTGGCCGGTTCTACGTGCATGATCGACAATGCCATGGGCCACACTAGACAGGGGGCTTACCGTGGTTGCATTGGCTGACTCCCATCGAACCAAATTCAATTTGTCTGTGTCCCTAGGTGTGCGGTCATGTGATCCGTACACTGCCTGAAATACTGTATTGTGTGTAATGCGACGTGGTTCTCAGTGGACGGAAATGGGGAAGTGCGTGCGCATCATTACAGATGCTGGCCATTCCTACTCGGGAATAGCCAATCCTAAGTGTGGACGTCATTCCCGTCTGAGAGATAGCGCTCCCTACAAGCTGGCAAGGCAGAACAGCACGGGGCAAAGCAACCGTCACTAGGTACTGCATCGTGTGACATGTCTGCAGCCAAGGACTGCTGGACAGCGGATAGTGCATTAGGTATGCCAATGTATGCACATCTCTTACAGGTCACAGGATATCCGAGATGTTACTCAAAAACAGATAGAACCTTAAGTATGCCAATGTACACACTTATATAGAAGGTCTTAGGAGATCGAAGGCATTGCTAATATAGAGGTGGTTTATCAGGTCATGACCCTGAAGGTAATTATATATATCTATTGTTTTACTGTGTCAAAAGGTTAAAAAAAAAGGGGTTATTAAATGGTGAACTGTGAAGCCCATTAGTAGACCCCTGTGTTCTATAAGGCGAAAAAGGCATGGTCGGTTAACTGGATTACGCATATCCCATGCTGTGACTCTTACCTTTGTTACACATGCAGCCAGTCAATTTTTTTCATTGAGGCCAGAAATGGCACTTTTGGTTAAGAAAATGATTTGTTGTTCTTTACGCAATAACTTACTTTTATCTCTGTTTGTATCCTTCGATAAGGTAACCAGGATCTATTAACGGACATCGCCACCTTTAACAGGCTAGTGGCTGAAACTAATTGGCCAGAAGAAAAAGGGACCACGCTCTTCTACCAGGGCTTGCAAGGAGAGTTAGAGGATGTATTGGCTCAGGTAGTGAACCCCCCGAAGGGTGTGCGGAATACATTGACTTCGCAGTGCAACTAGACCACAGGCTACAAGACCCGCAAGAACGATCGAGCCCGGTCTGAAGGACGAACAGTGTATGTGCGACCCAAAGAAGCTCAACCTTGGCAACCCATCCCGAACTAATGCAAATTGGAGGCTTGCGGAGCCCTCTTACCAAAGCTGAATGAGAAAAGAGAAGGCAACAGCAACTATGCCTGTACTGCCGCAAGCCAGGCCATTTTCTTCGTGAGTTCCCAGTGAAACCACTCAGAAAGACAGTGGGGGCCACAGACAAAGACACAGAAACTGATTGGGGAAACTCCAATGCCCGGCAAGCGTAGGGGTCCGCTTGTCGAGCAAGGAGAAGGAATTACCTCAGACCATGCACCTAGTCGTACCAGTCCTCCTGATAAGCCACGACCAGCCGTCCAAAATGCATGCTTTGGAAGCATACGTGGACAGTGGCGCAATTGGCAATTACCTGGATCATGACTTGGCAGAAAGGATGGGTCTAACCCTCCGGAAGAAATTGGCAAAAGAAAACGTCACGGCAGTCGATGGCAGCCAATTGTCCTCTGGTCCGGTAACACGCTGCACGGAAGAAGTGAGCTTTCTTTGCCAGGATGGTCACCGGGAGAACATTGTCTTTGATCTCATCACTGCTCCGCAATTCCAGATGATCCTGGGAATACCCTGGCTGGAGGCCCACAGTCCTCGAATCGACTGGCGCTTAGGAGTGTTAACCTTCTCTGGTGACTGTGCGGAAACCTGCTATGAAGAAAAGGCCCCCTCGGGTGGACATGTGAAGCCCCTCCTAAAGGGAAGAGCAACGATTGGTATGATAGGAACACTGCCAACAGAATATCAAGACTATCAAGATGTCTTCCAGAAGGAACAAGCAAACACGCTTCCTCCACACCGGCCCTACGACTGCCAAATTGACCTTATATCTGGGGCCCAGATTCCTTGTAGCCGGATTTATACACTAACGGAAAAAGAAAACAACCACCTAAAGACCTACCTGGACCAGTACCTGGCAAACTGTTTCATCCGCCTGTCCAAGTCGCCCGCAGCCTCGCCCATTTTATTTGTGCCCAAAAAGGAAGGCGACCTGAGGACCTGCATAGATTACAGATCCCTGAACCAGATCACGGTAAAGAACCGATACCCCTTGCCACTCATCCCAGAACTCTTAGACCAGGTCAAGGATGCCCAGAGCTACACCAAGCTAGACCTTAGAGGGGCCTATCACCTGTTAAGGGTTAAAAAGCGAGACGAATGGAAGACTGTCATCCGTACCAAGTATGGTCTTTACGAGTAGCAGGTCATGCCACTTGGGCTATGCAAAGCCCCGGCAACGTTTCAGATCTTTATGAACGATGTGCTCCGGGAGTTGCTCGATGTCTGCGCTTTAGTATACATCGACAATATCCTGATCTACTCAACTACAAGGCAAGATCATATCGCCCACGTCCAAGGAATACTCCAAAAACTCTGGCAGCACCATCTGTACGCCAAGCTAGAAAAATGCTCCTTCCACGTTACCGAAGTCGAGTTTTTGGGTTTCATCCTCAACCCGCGTGGCATTGAAATGGACACCCGCAAAGTGGACACCATCCTAAACTGGCCGTCACCAACATCTGTGAAAGGATTTCAGCACGTCCTCGGTTTCGCGAACTTCTACCGCCGGTCTATTCCAGGGTTCTCCCAGATCGTCCATCCGATTACTTCGCTACTTCGGAAGAACAAATGTTTTAGTTGGTCCACAGAGGCAGAAGAGGCCTTCCAGGAGCTGAAGCGGAAGTTTATCACAGCCCCGGTTCTGCAACACCCTCGGCCCGATCTCCCGTATGTGGTAGAAACTGATGCCTCCAGCGTCGCCATGGGGGCAATCCTCTCCCAGAGAAACCCAGATACCGGCCAGTTACACCTGGTAGCATTCTGGTCACGCAAGTTCTCAGCACCAGAACTAAACTATGCAGTCACCTACAAGGAACTCTTGGCCATCAAAGCGGCGTTCAAGGCATGGAGACACTACCTCCTGGGTGCCAGGCACACAGTCAGAGTGATTACAGACCATCACAATCTGCAATACTTGAAATCAGCAGAAGCGCAGTCTTCTCGTCAGTTCCACTGTGCCCTCTTTTTTAGCGGAATATGACTACGTGATCAAGTTCCGGCCAGGGGTGCACAATGGAAAAGCAAACGCACTGTCCCGCATGGGTGAGGGTGGAGATGTATACGCAATACCAGCCCCGGTAGCTATCCCGGAAGAAAGGATTCTGGGTGCTCTTGTCACTGCTTCACCTCTGGATGACCTGCAAGCCAAAGTTCAGCCCTTATGAACCAGGAAGCCCAACAAGCCTGGGTGATGAAAGGACAAAATAATATGATCACAGAAGGGCTAGCTTATTACCGGGGACGTCTCTACATCCCAGCAAAAGACTGCAACACCAAGTCATCTGTAGCTACCTTGACTCACTAAAAGAGGGACATGCGGGAATCACCAAGACGATGGCCAAAATCAAGAGGAACTACTGGTGGCCAACCTGGCGGAGGGATGTGGCCCAATATGTGTTAACTTGCGGGATTTGTGCACAGAACAAATCCCAAAAACAAAGACCTGGGGGTCTGCTTCGTCCCCTGGCTATACCTCCTACACCCTGGCACGCGCTGTTGCTCGACTTTATCACGGTCCTGCCTCCCCACAAGGGCTACAAAACCATCCTAGTAGTGGTAGACCAGTTCTCAAAGATGGCCCACTTCATCCCACTAAAAGGCCTGCCAACTGCGTCCACCATGGCAAGGGTGTTTCTGGAGCAAGTTGTTCACTTACACGGATTCCCATTGATTCTGATATCAGACCGAGGCAGCCAGTTCATTTCCAAGTTCTCGAGAAAAAGCTGCAAACTCGCACAAATCGACGTTCGTCTATCTACAAGCCATCACCCCCAGGCCGATGGCCAAAAAGGAAGGGACAAACCAGACGCTGGAGCAATTCCTGAGGTGCATGCTGCACCAAATGGAAGACACCTGGAAAGACGTGCTGTGGATAGCAGAATACGCATACAACAATTCGATCCATACCAGACGGAACAGACACCCTTCTACACTGTGTACGGCGACACCCAAGGAGATCTGTTTTCGATCCACCGGATACATGGAGATGCAAGCAGTAACAATCTTGCACTCCACGATCACTCGTGTTTTCAAGGAAGCAACTGAATGCCTCGTCAAGGCCAAGGAAAGACCAAAGAAGTTTTCTGACCAACACCGAAAGGAATCTCCAGTTTACCAGGTCAGGGATGTGGTATGGTTGGCATCTAAGCACGTACCCCTGAAGGGACCAAAGAAATTTCATCCACGGTACATAGGCCCATACACCATTGAGGCCATCATCACTCCGGTTGCTATGAGACTATCCCTACCCTCCAACATGCACATCCACCCAGTGTTCCATGTTTCACTTCTAAAGCCAGTGCCACCAGGGACAAGGATTACACCATCACCAGCTCCGGTGGTTGTGGATGGCGAACCTGAATTCGAGGATTCCAAAGTAACAAAGTCCACATTGTACTACCTCATGGACTGGAAAGGATACGGACCCCAAGATAGAACATGGGAACCCAGCGACCAAGTTCATGCTCCACGGTTGGTGAAGCGCTTTCATTGCAATCACCCGATCAGACCAGGACCAGGGAAAAAACCACCCTTGAGAGGGGCCTTGGGTTGGGAGTACTGTCAGGATGAGCAGACCAGATCACACCAGCCCAACAGCAGTGGGAACATTGGGGCACATTAAGGGCCCTGACTGGATCAAGCCTCAAAGGAGGGCCACCTGGGCCCAGTCATGGCACCTTTGGCACCAGGCTCATGGAACTAACCCCCAAGGAAAACACAGGTGTAGTCGGTCTGCCACTGAATTATTGACTTCTGTGCTAATTGCAGTTAAGGGCGTGACTCTGAGGCATTAGCTTTTGCATTAGTCTGCAATCATGGGAGCGGCAGAGAACTTCTGGAACTCAATGCACCTTGGGAGTGGCAGGGCGGGGTTGGATATATAAGCCCCACCCAAGCCCTAAGGCATGCTTTGCATAATTCTCCAGTTAGCAGCGTAATGCTCTCCGAGGAACTCCTACTAGCAATCTTCCACAAATCTGCAAAGAAAAGCAAGAGACCAATGTGCCTCGCATACTCACCTGCTCGCTCTGACTTGTTTGTTTATTTATTTGTTATGCGCACCAGACCCGTAGGTAAAAGGGCGCAGCAGAATGAAAATGCAAGGCTTACATAGTTACAAACACAAGTTACAAAATTAGCATAAATACAGAATTTTACAGAAGGTCAAAGTATACACATATATACAGCGCTATCAATATATACAGAAGGGAAAACCCTTTACTGATGCAAGAGAGGAGCCAAGCAGTGTGCAAGGGTGTACACATACACAAATCACCTTCGTGTAGGTTGGCCCTAGTAGAAGACATAGTCTTACAGGTCACAGCTAAGGGTCTGTAGCGATGATGTTTTATAACATTTTTTCTGAAATGACATTAGTGTTGGGCAGCTCTCAGGTCATGAGGCAGTGAGTTCCAACATTTGGCAGCCTTTACAGGGAAGCTATTACCATCAATGGTTGTAAGTTTGTATTTGGGTATGGTTAGACAATTAGCATTGCCCGTTCTAGTAGGTCTATGAATGATTCTTCTCTGGAGTTTGGCAATCAGATACGTGTGTGCCATATTGTTGAGGGCTTTGGCTGTCAGAGATAACTTCAGCTGTATTTTGTTGTCTGTGGATAACCATTTATTGTGTTGTCTAAGGGGGGAAATGTGGGTTCTTTTGTTTATGCCTAAGGCTGCTCTTAAGGCATTATTTTGTAGGGTTTGGAGCTTGTGAATAGTAGTTTTATTAGCACCACTGTAGAGAGCATTGCAGTAGTCGATTCTGGAAAGTATTAAAGCTCTAGCCAGTATCAAACAGCTCTCGTCAGAGAGGAATGGCTTTCCCGCTCTAAGAAGCTTACACGTGTAGATCGTGGAGGAAGTCAGTGATTTGATCTGTTTATCGAAAGACAGTGTAGAGTCTAGGTAGAAGCCGAGGGTTTTTACCTCTTTGGACACTTTAATGGTATTCCCATCAATGTTGAAAGAGGAGAATTCCTGCCCTAGTTTTTTGATATTAACTTGTGAATCCAGAATTATCAACTCAGTCTTATCATCGTTCAAGCAAAGGCCGTGGGTGGCCATCCATGCTTGGATGATAAGATATACTTGGTTCACCGACCCCGTGTCTTTGCTGTGATCCCCAGAAAGCGGGAGGAGAATCTCGGTGTCATCTGCGTAGTTAGTGTAGGTGACACCCATATTGTCCAGATCATCAAACAAGGGTTTGGTGAGATGTTGTAGAGACTTGGTGAGACGCAGGATCCTTGAGGGACCCCGCAGAGAATGGGGGTAGGGTCAGCCGCTGCCGAGGGAGAGAAGACTCTCGTTGTTCTCTCACTAAGGAAGGGCCTAATCCATTTAATAGCTTCCGGGGAGAAGTGGGCAGAAGAGTCAAGGTGTTGGCAGAGGACATTGTGGTTGACCAGATCAAACGCGGCTGAAAGATCAAGAAGGAGCAGAAGTACTGATTTCCCTTTGTCCCTCAGCTCGTCAATTTGGGTCTTTAAATCAATAAGGGCTGTTTCTGTTTCGTGTAGCGGGTGGAAGCCAGATTGTCTATTACCCAGGAGTTTAAACTGTTCAAGGTGTTTTTGGATTTGCATGTATGCGGCTTTATCTAGAATTTTGAATAAGAATGGGGCCGTAGTGATGGGTCGGTAGTTGGTAGGGATAAATGGGTCTAAGGTTTGTTTCTTGAGGAGCGGTAGCACCCAAGATTGTTTCAGGTTAGCAGGATGGTGCCTGTGTCAAGAGGCGTTGATCATTTTGGTGATGAATGGGGATAGTTCTCTGGCAGTATCTTTTATTAGTTGGGCTGGGCAGGTGTCACCTTTGCAATTAGATGGCTTCAGTGACAGGATAATTTTTTCAACTTCCAGGGTAGACATTTTGGAGAAGTTGAACGCGTTATTATGGGCCTGTGGTGGGACATTTGTTACAGGACTATTCAATGGGTGCTGTAGGTTCAGCACTTCTTTATTTTGTTGAATTGTATTTTGCAGGGTGACAATTTTAGTGGCTAGTGCTTGTTGGATGTCTGAACACCAAGATTTGTCCTTGGTACAAATGTCAGGTTCTGCTATTGGGGATTCGAGTTCTTTGAGTATGGAGAACAGTTCTTTTATATTGGAATTAGAATTGGCAATACGCTCATTGTACGATTTACGTTTGGCCTGGCAGACTTCCTGCTTATAGAGTGAGGGCAGTGAAGATAGTTTGGTCTTATTCTCGCTAGAAGGGCAGAGTCTCCATTTGGTTTCGCTTTTTCTTTTTAGTGTGCAAAGGTCTTTAAGTTGAGGCGTAAACCATTTATTTATGTGGGCCATAGGTTTACTAGGCCTGAGTTTGAGGGGGGCAATTCTGTCCATGGTGGAGAGCATGATATTGTTGAATTCTTGAACTAGGGTCAAGATTTTCTGGCAGAGAGTCGAGGGTGGGAAGGATAGCAGGGATAATTTTCTCAACTGTTATACTTTTTTATTTCTAGTTACAGGTTGGCGCTGCTGGGGGCACCTGTGGAGTAAGTCTTGTAATTAATAGGTCGATGGACACCAGTGAGTGGTCTGTCCAGGAAAGTGGTAGGATGGAGGAGATGGTGGCTGTGCAATTGCAATCCGCTATTCAATCCAGTATTCTTCCTTTTTGATGGGTAGGTTTAATAACTTTTTGGGAAAGACCTATTGCCTTAATTGTTGTGGCTATGTCTGTGGCATGTTTATCGGTTTGGTCCATAAAGCCAAGGTTGAGGTCCCCTAATAGGAGTGTTTGCGAGGATGTTTTGAGGTTGTTGGTGAGTAGATTGTGCAGGTCCTCCTCAAAGGTCCCAAGTGGACCAGGCGGTCTATATATTAGGTGAATGGTCAAAGTTTGAGAATGATTTATTTGGAATTTGACCGAGAGGGCTTCACACGATTGTGACAGATGGGCAGGGGCTAGTCGTAGGCATCACGATGTTCTAGAGATGATGGCGGCCACCTCCTCGGGTACTATCACGGTCTTGTCTGGCTATGGTATAGCCATCGGGAATCGCTAGCATGAGAGCAGGTCCTGCTGCACTATGGAGCCATGTTTCCGTAATGGCTAGAAAGTCAAGCTTACCCTCTGTAATTAGGTCGGCAATGTCGGTGGCATGTGCGAAAAGCGATCTTGCATTAAGAAGGGCCCCTTTAAGGGGGGGGGGTCACAGTAGTTGCCTTGACCGGGGTAGAATTGTCAGCGTTATTGGGACGCGACTTACACTTGTGGTTGTTCTGGATATTTATATCCCGTGTGGATAGTGGCAGAGACAATTTAATATTAAGGTTGGTTTTGAGGTTAGTATTTGGAAGTGATCTTCTTAGTGGTTCGTATATTTTAGGGAATCTAGCACGGAGGCGTACATTTCTCTTAGTAGTGTCACAAGGTAAAGAGGCATAGGGTGCTGTGGTGCACGCCCTTTTATGTGGACGTTGGCTCATAGTGTCAAGGTTTGTTGGTATAGGTAGGCTAAAATTTGAACGTGGTGCTAGTGGGTAACTGATAGGCATCAAGGTGCATAACAGTAATACTAAGGTTAGCATTTTCCTGTAGCGCTATCAGAGAGAGTGATGGCTAATGCCAGGGGCACTGGGCTAGAAATGTAATTTTTAGCTGGACAATTTCCGAAGGGTAGATTCGGCTTGGCTAGAATATAATACAGAGTAGACACAGATCGACTAGGTTAGAATGCATAAATAAACATGATCAGTTAGCACAGTATTACTAAGGTTAGGCGAATTAGGCTTAGCTAAAACACACAGAATAGGTGTAAAATCAGCTGGAGCTTAATGAACATTAGTTTGGGCTAGTTCAAAAATGCATAAACAAGGACACCTAGATTCAAATTAGCAGAGGGGGCCAGAAAGGCACTAATTCAAATGCATAAACAGGACATCTAGATTGAACTTTAGCAGTGGGGGCCAGAAAGGCACTAATTCAAATGCATAAACAAGGACATCTAGATTCAACTTTAGCAGTGGGGGCCAGAAAGGCACTAATTCAAATGCATAAACAAGGACACCTAGGTGAGAGTTACCAACGAGGAGTAGGCAAGGTGTAGTTGTACACCGACAAAGGTATATCTGGGGTTGGGCTCTGTTGCAAACGCTAAGTGGCATTCAAGACCAACACATTGATTATTGTGTATGGCTAGTGCAGGTGGGGTAATGGAGGGAACTGTTCCGGGTGGCTAGATATATTGAGAGTGCAGAGGCAGCAAGTTTAGGCAGACATAGATTACTCACAGTCCCACAGTCTAGTGGAGTACGAACAGGGGGTATGGCCATGGGCTCTGGTCAGCTCAGGGCAGTCTATGGACAGTTGTTGGCCTTACCCTCGGCCTTTCCAGGACTTACCTGTGCCTCCAGCAATGTCCCAGTTGTTCGACGAGGACTCCAGCTTTCATTGGTCGCCGGCACCTGCAGAAGCAAGAGAAGGAAAACAAGTGAATCGCTGAGCTCATTAATTGCGCTCTGTCACCGCCACGCATTACTCACTGCTTCCGTCGCCATCAATCAGATTCATTCATCACGCCGGCTCACAGGTACCTGGAAAAGAGAAAGAAAGAACAGGTTAGATCACACAAACCGCACCTGAGCTTGTGCTGGCCCCTGGACACAAGGCAGGCCACCCTGAGCCACTGGCTCAGCCGCTCACACGCGTTGCACCAAACCAACGCACACGAAGGTGGGCTTAGTGCCACAACAGCGACACGAGCCACAACAGCGAAAAGAGCACAGACTGCGGCACGCAGCAAAGGGCAACACAGATAACTGGACACGGACAACATACAATACAATGGATTACAAGGACAATAACAAGCAGAGCAACACAAGCAACACGATCAAGGGTCAGTGAAGTAACTGGATCCTACAGGTCATTGCGCCCCTGCTGAGACTAAGCAGGAAGCAGAGCCCACCAACCAAATATACAAGGTGAGAGCACCCTGGAGTGGGGAACACATGTGGAAGGAACAGGGTGGGGGTCACAGGTGGCAGGCACAGACAGTCTCACTCACCACCCTTTCCCCTATCGTAGGAGCTGACCCAAGGCCAGTCCAGGGAACAAAGGACGCGCAGCGCCTCAAACCAGGAAAGCAGACACTCCACGCACCAGCGCCCATCGTCCCCGCTGAGAAAAGGTGAGCGTAACACCATCTGTCCACTCGCCTGCCCCACCCGACTCTACACCCACCCTCCTCTGCCCACCTGCTCTTCCCATCCTCCACCGAAGTAACCCCATCCCCGCCACTCAGAATCCACGGGCAACCTCCCCCATCACTACTCCTCTCCCAGTCTCAATGACCCAGAATGCCCCACTCCCCCTCAAAATCCCCATGCTCCTCCTGCCCACATCTCGATGACCTCCTCATGACCCCACCCCACTCCGAAGTTAAATGCATCCTCTTTAATGCCCGCTCTGTAGCTAAAAACAGACACAGCATCTTCAACCTCCTCTCCTCTGACAAACCTGACCTAGTCTTTATCACTGAAACCTGGCTCTCCGACGACTTCGCCCCTGTTGCACACGAAGAACCCCCCCCCCCCCAGCTTCTCGCTCATCCCGCTCAACAGACCTTCCAGAGAAGGTGGTGTGGCAGTCCTCTTCAAATCTTACTTCTCCATCTCACTCGTTGAATCTCAGACTTGCATTCCATCATGTGAATCCCTCCTAGTTAACCTCTCACTACCTCCGACAGCTTCCTACTCATCTACAGACCTCCTGGTTACGACAGACATTTCTCAAACAACCTCTGTGATTCTGTAGCCACCATTCAAGTAACTCACCCCTCGCTGACTCTCCTAGGAGATTTCAATATCTGGTTGGACATTCCCACCAACCCCATGACCCATCCTCTGGTCGACAGTCTTGATGTGCTAAACCTCTTCCTCCATATGAACGGTCCAACCCACTCTAGGGGGCACACCCTTGATGCAAACTTCAGCTCTCATGACCTGATTCATCTGTCCCCCTTTACCCCTAATCTGACCACTTTGTCATCCCTTTCTCCATCCTCACCCCTGCCCCTCCCCCTAGACCCTCCTAGCATTCCTCCAAGACCTGAAATGCTGGAACAAAATAAAGATCCTTCCTGACCTTGCCAAAGCCCTACTTCGTAGATCTCCCTACAACACCCCCCAGACAGATCCTTAACCATTGACTCTTGGCTCAATGAATCTCTAATCCCTCTCACCCCCTCATGCCCCGCTTCCTCACACAATGGACTATTTCCCAAATGGTTCACGCCCGAACTGAGGAACACCAATAAACAAAATAAATCTCTAGAACTCAAATGGTGAGCATCAAAAACCGATCCCAGCAGATCCGCTTTCGCCTTGCACCATCGTAACTACAAAGCTGAAATCCGGAAAGCCAAAAAAGCCTATTACAACAAACTAATTCTCAACTGTGGAAACCGCAGCAAATAACTCCATAAAATAATTTCTGAATTCGTCAAACCCACTTGCACCTCTACCCAATCTGCCCCATCACAATCGCTCTGTGACTCACTCTCCCTACACTTCTACACCAGCGCTCTTGACAGGACGAATGTCCTTAACAACAAACTGTGCCTCCTCTCCCCCCATGACTGAGCAACCCAACAACCACACTCCCCCCCCTCTGCCCCATCCCGATTTACCCACCTTTGATTCCTTCAGACCCATCTCCAGCAACGAGTTTCTTGATCTATCTGCTAGCAAACTGTGACTCCCTCTTTAGCCCCTGCCCCGCCTCTGTCCTGAAAGAAATATTCTCGTCCACCTGCACAGGAGAACACGCAAGAACCATACTAAATGACTCTCTCAGCTCTGGCACCTTCCCTGATGCCTTCAAAACCGTGCATGTCAAGCCTCTCCTTAAAAAGCCATTCCTCAACCCTCTCGACCCCAAAAACTACAGACCCATCTCGAACACCAGATTCCTTGCAAAACTCATCGACTGGACAGCATACTCCCAGCTAAATGCCTTTGTTGAATCGAACAACCTCCTCGACCCAGCTCAATCAGGCTTCAGACCTCGACATGGTACCGAAACCACTCTAACCTCGATTTCGGATGATCTTAAGGTCACTGCAGACTCTGAAGATGCGCAGCATTCATTCTCCTCAACCTCTCTTGACCGTCTCCACTTCCTTAGAATCCGTGGCACTGCTCTCAAGTGGATCGCCTCCTTCTTCAGCGACAGGAAACAAATAACCCTCCTCTCCCCATTTGTCTCAGCTGCTCGCTCGGTTAATACTAGAGTACCACAATGTGCATGTCTATCTGCTCTCCTATTCCACCTCTATATGGCCACCCTCCCTGTAATCATCCACCCGCACAACATCTCGTGCAACATCTCGTGCAACAACTACGCTGACAATACCCAAATCATCCTTAAATTCCACAATTCTGACACCAACTCCCAGCCCAACCTCAAAGCATGTCTCATTGATATTGACCGATGAATGACAATAAACCACCTCCTCTTAAACCCCACAAAAACCAAAATCATGGTGTGCAGAACACGGCAAGTCTACCTCAACTTCTCCCTTGGCCCCCTTCCCTAGACAAACACCCCACCCCACCCCACCCTCCGACACAGTAAAAAACCTAGGCTGCACTATGGACGCAAGACTAACCCTCTCCCGACAGATCAGCAATGTGTCTAAATCCTGTCACTACCACCTCAAACCTCTCAGATGCATCTTTCCCTACCTCGCCTTCCCAAACAGACTTACTGCTGTTATGTCCATTGTAATGTCGGGACTGGACTATGCCAACTCCCTATACTAGGAGCGCTGGCATACCACCTCAATAAACTCCAAAGACTGCAAAACCCTGCTGCTAAACTGCTCCTCGCCCTGGGTCCTAGAGACCGCACCTTCCCGGGCTCTCCGAACCCTCCATTGGCTCCCAGTCGGTCGAAGGGCCTCCTTCAAGACCCTCTGAATCACTCACCGTGTAGTGCACAAGACCGGCCCATCATACCTGCAAGAAAAGTTAAAACCTTACCTCCCACCCTGCACCCTAAGATCAAGCACTGCCCTCCTTTTAGCGATCCCTCCCACCATCTCTGTCAGGATCGGAGGATCCACTTTCTCAACCTTGGCCCTGACTCTGTGGAACTCGCTTCTCCCGCATATTCGACACACCCAAGACTATATGACATTCCGCAAAGTACTAAAAACATGGCTGTTTCCATAACACCAACCTCATCCTTAGAAGCGACCGAATTTCCAACAACCCATTGACTAATTACACATTGGGACTCCCGACCATGTCATCAATGAATTACGACCATTACTTCAGCCATAGACAACTGTATCCCTGAATCCAGAATAATGATCTCCTTGGATCAAAACTCCTCCTAAATCCCTGTTCGACAACTCGTCTAGTCCTGTGAGGTCGCTGTGTGACCCGTGTGTTGCTGTGTGCCCCTGCCACCTGCTCCTGTGATATCACAATGTATCCCTCTGTATTGCCCTCTCTTCTAGCCCCCGTGATGTCCCTGTATAACCCACTGTGCCCGTGCATCGGTGTGTTCCCTGCCTCCCTGCTCCCTATGATGTTTCTATGTATCCCTCTACCCCCCGTCCTGCCGCTGTAAGCCCAGCCCTCTGTCTCTCTGTCCTCCTTTTTGTGCCCATCCACAAATCATATGCACTTTGTGGATGAACTATCATATCACACCATATCACATCACTATGCTTACTCTCTACTCTACACCATCACACAATTAGAGTACAGCTATACCCCTCGATAAATTCGGCCTAGCTGCTCACAAATACGAACACTCCCCCATAAACACCTCATCACTCTAATAAAACTCAGCTATATCAGTTATAAACCGGCCTAGCTGCTCACATAAGCGCCCTACATGCCTAACGCAGCCAGAACCCTGTCTGGGTGTCCACCCACCAGACTGCACACATTCAACTGATATCCCCACCACCACTTCTAATGCTAGGATGCAGCTACCATCAGGCTATTACATCAGCTACACACAACTGGTGCACCCACGTACCCTACGACACTAACCCTCTCTACTCGCTCTACTGACCTGGACTGCGGTCTCCAAGGGCGTTCAACCGACCAGCGCTTTGAGATCATACCAATGATATATAGAGCGCTATATAAATGCCAAATAACGTAACATAACAAAAGAGGTTGCATTGATATTGGTTTATGTCATAGAAGTGCATGCAGTTTGTTTTGGGGGGAGTCCTGGGGATAGGTGACCTTTTGGTGCATGCCCCAAATGGTGTTGGTGAAGCCGGAGAGGTTTGAGGAAAGGTCTGAAGAGGGTTGACATTTGGAAAATTTAGATATTTTCTTGGTGAGAAATTGTGGAAGTATTGTGGAAAAATCTTGAGTAAAAAACCTTTTCTAAGATCATGTAGGTATCAGCAGTTAGAGGTGTGATGAGCTATCATGGGAGACACTCCCCTCATGCATATGTACAAGTTCCTTCCGTGGTATAAGACTACAATTTGCAAGTATATTGCGGAATGGGCTCGCGAAACAGGAGGGCAATCTTTCGAAATCTGTGCTGAAACACATGACCACATATTTACATGCTGTGTATAAGGCAAAAAAGATATGCAACTGATTAGCAATTCTGGAGCTATAGGTGATGTTCTGGCACAAGGTGGAGGACCCACCCCGGAGGGAGTAGATGCTCAATCAGCATGATGTGGAGGGCCAAGCGCCCACAGCTCCTCCTCCTCCCCCCCAGAGCACCGATC
Organism: Ambystoma mexicanum; assembly: GCF_040938575.1. Taxonomy (NCBI): domain Eukaryota; kingdom Metazoa; phylum Chordata; class Amphibia; order Caudata; family Ambystomatidae; genus Ambystoma; species Ambystoma mexicanum. Next base: position 490,942,814 of record NC_090936.1, on the reverse strand, counting down.
CACCAACTAAAGGACAGGGATTTTACTCATAAAAAGAACAGAAAGTGGCGGAAAGCTATACTAAGCCTGTATATGCACCCCCTGCGGTCAGTAGTGAAGACGCAATAAACTGAGCCAAGCTGAGTAACCAAAAGCCAGGGCACACGTGCAATGAATATAAAGAGCGCTACAGGCTGCAGGTGAAGCTATCAGAGGGTGACAAGGAAGGGACAACAACTAGCCCGAGGGAATGGGTGCAAATGCAAATATTGCTTTAATTAGAAGGATAACACAGGAGTGACATTAACGCCAGAGAAAAAGAAGTCAAACAGAAGCAGGACAAGGGGAGAGAAGAGGCAGAGCAGAGAATGAAGTTAGGGGAGGAAGAAAGAGAACAAAGATATAATGGAGGAGGTGAAGGAAAGGAAGTAAAAGAAACAGCAGGAAAAGATGAGGAGGGAATTAGAAGTACAAAAGGTGAAAGAGCGATAAGACAAGGAAAGGCTGAGAAAACAGAAAGAGCAAAAGGAAAGGCAAGAGGAAGCAGAAGAGAAGAAAAAGCAGGAAGTAGATGAGGAAAGGGAGAGACATGGAGTTAAGTCGAGAAAGGTGGCAAAAGGACTCATTAAGGAGCATATACAGTGGCAGAAGGAGTGGGAAAGAAAAAGGACTTAGGAGAGGTGCTTTTGAGAAATGGAGGTGATAATGAAAATTCACACACTTCCAGACAAGGGAGCAGGGATATGAAGGAGGATTGGGGCACTGTATAGAAGCAGGAGGGATAGTGGTGCTACCCTTAAGGTGAAAATAAGCATATTCGGGTCTCCACAGAGGTAGGAGCAGAGTCTATTGGAAAAGGCAGTGAATGGACTCCACGGGAAGAATATGTTAAAAAGACTGGATTTCGAGAATGAGGAGGGTGAAACAATTGATGATAGTTGTGAGATAATGGGGTCAGGTGAGGAAAGGGGTTAAGTGAAGATGAGGAAAAGAAGCGAGTCACATGCAGATGCTTTGCAGGGGCAAGCCCAAATGTGAGGCAGAGTGGTCTGAGGGGGAAGAAATAGAAGGGGAAAGCATGAACATGTGACACACATTAAACACACTAAAGGACGATCACAAAGTATAGAAGAAGTTACCCCTTATGCTCAGAAGTTGAGGGCATTACCAGGATGGACGAAAGTGAGCATGACTGGCACCTTTACAAGGACGAAGCAGGTGATTGAGCCTGAACCTAATGTAGAATTAACACAATTCCTGTTGCTAGAAAAGGGGGAGGTTGGCTGCAATACAAACCATGGCCATAAATGGACAAAGATAATTTGAGATGTAAGTTGCCACTGTTAACAGCAGGGGTGGGAAAATGGATTCATGAGTTCGAAAAAAATGACAGCGGGAATGACGTTAGCAGTGGGTGACATAAAATACTTGCTGGCTGCCATCATTGGGGAGAGAGCTGATGACATTTGGAAATGAGCGGGGTACCCAGGGGTGACTGCGCAGAATACAGCACATGATGGAGCACCATTTAAAAATTGTAGGACAGCAGTAGGGAAAGGTGCTTAGAGTACAATATCCAAACATGTCAAACATGAGCATGATAATGACATGCAAAATGTGGGAGGATGAAGACTGTGTTGCTTACATCTGGGAGATTCAAGATTATTGACACATTGAGACTCATAAACCGTGGGACAAAATATTAGAACTTTTTTTATCATATACTGTGTGAGGGACTACCTGACCCAGTGCAGAAGCAGTTGAAGAAACTAGTGGGAATGGAAGCAAAGTCATGGCCAGAGATACAGTTGACTATAGTTCATCATTGTCGATTATTACGAGGGAAGAAAAGGAAGAAAGCGGATGAAAGGAAGCTAGAAGAAGCAAAGCTAGCTCAGAAAAAACCTTTGAAGTTTGCAATGGAAGGGGCCATTTTGACAAGTGGAGAGGGAGTGGTTAGTCAAGATTTGCAGTCAATGGCTGGAGGGAGCTTTGAAGGCAGGGGAGAATACAATTACTGGCCATGGGGAAGAAGGGGCTTGCCTATAGGAAGAGGGGTTGAATTTCTAATCTCTGCAAGGAGGAGGAGGGTTTAACAGGGACATCCTAGACCCATGGGACCACCTCTGCAAGATCACACACAGCATCAAATGTTTGCACCGCAAATGCATCCAGCACAACAATCACCGATGCACACACAACAGCCACCAATGTAACCACAGCAAGCCCCCATGAAGATACAACAGACACAAACACGACCGCAAACACAAACACAGCAGAATACCGTGGTTATGTGCAACCCAGGTACTGAAGTGCAAACCCACACACCCAGAAAAGGGAACATGATGGTAGTGGGAGGGAACCCTTCCACCAGGACAGGGATGAACCTAAAGCCACAATAGGAAAGCCCACAGACTAACTTGGGGTGTTCAATCATATCCGTTACACATGACCCGCAAGAGGAGCCACAAGTCGGCATGACCATAGGTGACAAAACATTCTCTTTTCTCGTCGATAAAGGGACAACCAGATCCTGTGTTAGAGAGGGGAGATACCTTATGTCAGGTGTTTCCATTAATACACAAGGCTTTCTGTAGCTACAAGTTTAGTTCCATTATTCCGATGAATTGGCCATCACTATCAGAGAGCATGACCTCACCATGCCACTATTGTATTCCCGCCAGACACCAGTCAACATAATTGGAAGGGACATGAATAAACTCAACATGAGCACATTTACTGATCAGGGAATAGTGTGCTCCACTGCAGGGATTTATTACATGAATGCATGAGAGTTTGCATTAGCATTTTCTGGTCAGACAGCAGAGAGGGGGGGGCCCCTGGATGTTCCAATATGGGGTAAATCTTCTGTTAGAATGGCTTCCTGAGATACTGGGCAAAGTATTCTGACTACCCATAGAGATTTTGTTTAGACCAGAGATTCTCATGGATGAGGAGGAAGGGCATGTATTTCCACTAGGTTTGGAAGCAGTTATAGTAAGGGAAGAGAGAGTAATCCTCCACGGGACTGATGACCAGGGAAAAGCACGGCGGACAGTGATCGCTCTAGATGAGGGACGCAGATTGATTGACTTGATGGATGAAGAATTATTTCGAGATAACTATTCAGATGATGAAGTTTTGTTTTTTATGAGCATTACATATTGGGTGAGTATTGAGAACAGGGAAGTACCACAGAGATTGGCCCTGATTAAAAGGACTCTGTTGTTTATCGAAGACAACTTGGCACAGGTGCCATGTGCGCAATGGACAAGTAGTGCCTATGATATTGGCCTATTGAAGGGAGTAGGGGAAGTTAAGATAAAATTGAAACCAGGAGCAATCTTGTCAAGAGTGAAACAATATCCCATGTCCAAAGCAGATAAGATGATTTTTGAGATGATGTCCACGTTAGTGCAACAGGTAATCTTACTACCTTAAGAGTCTCCATGTAACACAGCTGTGTACCCAGTGAAAAAAGTGATGGGGGGTTTGGATATTTATTCAGGATTTCCATCCAAAGCCACACATTTCCCAGTGATCAATCTAAGGAATGCATTCTTCTCAATCCCCCTCCATGAGGAGTCACAAGAATTGACCTTGTTTTTATATAGAAATAAAAAGTGGAACTATACAAGGCTGTCCTTGGGGTACTGTGAGTCCCCATCTATATTCAACAGGGTCCTCCAAATGGATGTAGGGAATGTACACCTTGACAGCACAGTAATTCAATATGTGGATGACATCCTAGTGTGCATTGAGACAAAAAAGCGGTGTCAAAACAACTCAATGCAGTTGATGACATTCTTGGTAGGCAAGGAGTACAAGGTTTGCCAAGGCAAATCTACAATATTGTTAGGAGGAGGTGTTGTATATTGGACAGTTGATATCACAAGAGGGTAGTTAGGTGACCCCTGAGCGAGCAAATGCAATCAGGAAAACCCCACAGCCAAAGACAGTTAGAAGGATGTAGCAATGTTTGGGTCTTTTCAATTACTGCAGGGCGTGGGTCTTTGATTACAGCACATACGTCAGAACCCTTCTAAAGGGACTCGAGAAGCACAGAGAGATGGCAGTAAAATAGCCCAGACAGGTGAAATGATAGAGGCATTTGACGATTTGAAAAGAGCAATATGTACTGCACCCGTTCTTGAAATTCCTGATCACAGGGCAGAATGTTACCCGTTCTCACACTCAGAGTAGTGAGGACAGCTCTGCTCACACAGAACGATATACACAGGAGGGAGAGCCCTAAACAAACCCAGGACAGAGGGGCTATAGATACATGTATACAAAGAGGGGGTGTCCTGGCTGTTGAAGTCAAAGCTATTTGCAACCAATTTTGTTGCAACTCAACGTAGTGTAATGGCTACCCTTCGGTGGCGTTATTTAAGCATGCCCTAGGGTAGGTGTACATGCAGGAGGAAAATAATACACATGCGTAAACTGATGAGTGCGAGGAGGTACAGTTTTTATTAAGTAGCTGTCCTCATCCTTTATAACATTTTCTGAAAAAAACGTTTTCTTGTAAATGAAAGGGTGCATTAATTTAACCCATATAGCAAACCACAATAGAGAAACATGTATGCGGTCAGTATAGGTCAATGCCTAAAACACATTCGAGCAAAACAATGCTGCATGGTAACAATCAGAGAGCGCGAGACACAACTGTACAAGACATCTCATTGTTTCTAATACATTTTGAATTTCTAATACATTTTGAATTTCTCATTGTTAACCGCAAAGATGCAACAGGATAAAAACGGAGGGGTGTGTTGTTAGGAAAGATTTCGTAATTGTAGGGAATTTTCCTTCCATGTGGCAACCCCTAAACTTTTTGCTATTGTTTTTAACCTTGTTGTTGACTTTGCCAGAGAAGTACAGCCTTCTGCCGCACTTCTCTGGGCTTTCGCTCCTTTCTTACGGGGAAACTGACATGCCCTTAAGACAGTCAGTACCGGGGAACGTGGTTTCCCGTAGTTTCTTTTATCGTGTCGCAGCTTTAGTGCAACACGACACAAGAGGGCACTGTAAGCTAAGTTACAGCTCTCTTGGGTCTCTAGCCTTCTACAGGCCCCAGATACTCTGTTAGGAATGTATTTGATCGGTGCAAGTCATTCAGGGACTCGAATGGTGGCAGCGATCGTATTGTTTATTTTGAGCTCCTTTTGGCGTTCTGAGCACGTTTTTGCCCTGAACCCAAAATGGTGGCCTGGCTCCCAAAATGGCCAGGCCGCGAGGCTCCTTTGTCTTGTCCACTGACCGTCTTGCTCCCTTCACCTTCCCCAGGTCCGGCGACCCGGGGACTTCCTTATTTGGGCATGTACTTTCCCGCGAAACGTAGTTGCTTTCGCGGGCTTCTACATGTCGTTTGTGTGCCTCCAGGGTGTGGGCTGGGATGTCTGGTCCCAATACACATCCTGGGTGCCAGAGAGTCTGGGGTAGTGTGAATGCCTGGGACCACCGTGGTCCGTGATTGGTCCACGTATGGTATGTGTGTTGATGTGCGGATCTCCCATTGGCTCCCCTCCGTTTTGGCGTGAAGGGAACCGTGGATAAGAGGGAGCTGGAAACACCACTGCCATGTCGATCTCCTGAGTTCTCACGAACGAAGGAATACAGGAGCCAAGTATCCTGCAACCCAGAGGCTGGACCGAGGAATCGCTGGTGACCCGCTGAAGGAATCCTCCTTTGCACTGCTGTCGTCCTGTGAAACCCTTTCCTCCTTGGATCGAACCAGAAGGCCTGTACTGGTGCTTCGACCTTTGGAATAGCAGGAACAGCTATTCCCGGCATCTTCAACCATCTCCTGCCAAGTAAGCCTTCGGAAGCGTCTCTGGGCCATCCAGTTGACTGACCAGCTTACCAAGGAGTTTGGCTCTGCAACCGCCGCCAGGTTGTGTTGTATTGCGAGTCCTTGACCCTCTCCCACGCCTCGTACGCTTGGCGTTCCCAGGTCTGAAGGGAGGAGGGTTCATTTGGCTCGAATACACACGGCCGCTCCGTTGTCCTGTGCGGCAACAAAACTGTGCTGGTTTCGTCGATTGGGACGTCTTTTTGCTCTACACGACTACAAGGCGTTCCCTGCTCTGCTGAACCTGCCAGCTGCTGAAACTAACGTGGAGAAGCCTGGGCCTGCTTGCTTCGGGGACCGGTGAGTAGCTTAGCTAGGATCTGGTCGCCCTCCTGCAGTATCCCATTGCTTTTCCCTGCTGTGTAAAAACAGCACCCTTTTGGCCGTACTCGCGCTCTGCTTCTGCTCGCTGTGGAGGCTGCGCTTGAGTTTCGGAACCTGTTCTCCTTCTGCTGTGCACTAACCCGAACTGCCTGACTTCCTCCGAAGAGCTTCCCCTTTTGCCCGTTGGCACCGGCGTGGCAGGTACTTTGAGCACAAGGCTCCACTCTTCGCAGGGCTCGGACTTCCATCTAGTTAGGTGCCTCTAAAGGCGAACTGAGTCTAAAGCGTTATCGCACTGCCTGTTTTCCTTTCCTTTCAGGTGGACTACATATTTCGTGCTTTAAACGCTTGCGACTGTGTATTTGTATATATATTGTGTTGATTTGGTATGTGTTGGCTTAATACTGTGTTATTGTGATTTTCTCGCTACGGTCGTTGTTTTAAAGGCCTTAAAATAAATGTGTTTATATTTTTGATATAACAACTGTTTGGAGTAGTTTGTAAGCGCTCTTGCTTTGTGTGCTCATTGCGGGCTTTCAGTCACCCTCACCCCTCTTGAGACCTAGTCTTGACCGCCGCGATCGCTACCTTGATTGGTCTGGCTTGTCCAGAGGTTACCCTGTTCCAAGTAATTAGGTTGGCCTTCTGAACTTCTGCGCCACCAGGACAGAGTTCAGAAATCCGTCTTAACAAATTGGTGTACAGCGGTGGGATACGACTGAAGGTATCCAGTGTTGCGCTCGAACTAAGGCATTTCGGGTTATTCCAAACAGTACACGTAGTGAATTGTTGTAATATAACTTTAAAAAGGCCATAGTCCTATCAAACAGTATGGAAACAAATACGTTGTTAACTTTAAATGCTTCCAAATCAGAAACGCTGAAAAAGATGTGTGCAGAGAGAGGTGTTTCCTCTCAAGGCACAAAATTGGAAATGATCCAGAGAATCGTGGCGTGGCAAGAAGCGCAGCTTGACGCTATAACTTCCGAGGACAGTGCAGAAGGTGGTGGGGCTGCTCTCACTGGCAGAACCGACGGTTCTGCCGCTGCACTGATCCATCGCGACCACGAGGACAGGGAGGATGTAATGTCTAATGTTTCCTCTGCCAGTGCTGATGGGGAGGCTATGCTTGAATTCAAGAAGCAAGAGCTGCGGTTTAGGCAGCAGGAGCTTGAATTCAGCATAGCCAAACTAAAAAACGAACAGGCAGAAAAACAGAAAGACAGGGATCACCAGTTGGAACTGGCCAAGCTTCAGGTTGCAAATGGATCCAAGGGTCCTAGACATGGGTCTGGGGCTTCCTCTCATCCACGGTTTCCAAAAGATCTGCTCAGTGTGTATGAAGAGAGGAATGACATTATGGACTGGCTGAATGCGTTTGAGTATGCATGCGAGGTCCAGGAAGTTGACAATGCTGATAAGATTGCGTGGTTGCTCAGTAGACTGCCCCATTCTGGCTGTAGTGCCATTATGGAAATGTCGAAGGCTGAGCGGGCTGATTTCGCAATGTTAAAGCAGACTCTCATTTTAAAGTTTGGGAAGACTCTGGCCCAATATTTAAAGCGTTTTCGAGAGTATAAGAAAAAGGAAGGTGGTACTTGGGTATCTTATGTCGCTGAATCTTTGAAAAACTTAACTGGCTGGGTCGAAGGTTATAAGGTTTCTACCTTCGAAGGCATGATCAATCTGGTCATGCTGGAACACATTTTTGCTTCTTCTTCCCCGGAGCTTAAGCAGCATTTGGCCGATTCGAAGGAGATAGATCCTAAGAAGCTGGCCATTGCAGCAGACTTGTGGGTGTCACATCGAGTGTCCCATAAGGACAAAACTCATCCTGGTAAGCAGGAGGAAGGGAAAAAGTCCAAAGATATGGAGGGTGGGGAATCTGCTAAATCTTCTTCCCATAAGGGCCACAAAAAGAAAAACAAGGGTAAGACACAAGAGAACTCACAGGGTAGTGGAGGTGCGCCTCCGAAACAGAACTCTGGTTACAATAAGCCTCCCTACGTAAACAGACCCACTGGGGCTTGTTTTTCTTGTGGAGCAACTGACCATGTGAAGGGGATCCCCGTTGTAAGGTTAGACCTTTGGGGGTCCACTCCGCTAATCTGGCCTTCTCCTCCTACGAGGAAGAAGAGATTACAGGAGCATCCTTCTCCTCGGACTCATTTCCCAGCGGAATAGAGGCCGAGGTAGTTTTAGTGTCCCTGGGTTCCTGGGAGCCTAAAGTCGCAGAGGCGTATGCTAGGATTCCGGATAATACCAAGCACTACTTTAAAGACAGTGTGCTGATCAATGGAGTGGATACTCCAGCTCTTAGGGATAGTGGGTGCAGTCGAACTGTAGTGGATTCTACCTTGGTAGACTCAGAGGAAGTTGCCAGAGCTCCTCTGATGCCCACTAAGTTGGCTGACGGCCCCCTCCGTATGTTTCCCGTAATCCCTGTTAATCTAACTTTAAATGGTACAGCAGTTAGGATTCCAGTGAGCATTCAGAGAAACGTCCCGGGAAAGGTCTTGTTGGGCAATGATCTCAGAGCTCTAGGGCTCGTAGGAGACACTGCCGAAAGACCCTACACACGGTCTCAAGCACGGGCAGCATTGGCCAAGTCCAATACGCCGCCCCAGCCGAAGGGGAAACCCAAGGCGAAAGGAGTCAACAAGTCCCGACGGGGGAAAGAGAATATTCCCCCGAGCTCGCCTACCACTGCGGTGGAGGGAGTTGGTCAATCGCCCGAGCCTGACGAGGAGGTGGCGATGCCTGAAGTGTTCGACCCCAACGACCATCCTGAACTAAAAGACTTGTTAGTTGAAGGAGGTCCTGATAGGGACGACTTCAGTAAGGGCCAACGTGAGTGCCCATCTCTGGAAGGCCTAAGGAGACAGGCCTGCTCCCAGCTTGAGGGGGAACCTCCTGGGAAGCATCGGATTTATTGGGAAGGTGGACTCCTGTACAGTGAGCCCACAGAGTCTACAGAAGGAGACCATAGGAGGATGGTGGTTCCCCTTTCTGTTAGACCCTTCCTCCTGCAGTTGGCGCATGAAGTTCCCCTTGCTGGTCACCTTGGAATGAAGAGGACCAAGCAAAGGTTATCTATGCACTTCTACTGGCCCAAGATGGGGGTGCAAGTAGAAAGTCACTGCAGGAGTTGTGCCGCCTGCCAGTTGCCTGGTAAGGTTGGCGCGACAATCCAAGCTCCGTTGGTACCGCTCCCAATTGTGGGGGTACCATTTGAAAGGGTAGGGATCGACATGGTTGGTCCCCTTGACCCGCAAACATCCTCAGGCAATAGGTTTATCCTGGTGCTGGTCGACCATGCAACCCGGTATCCTGAGGCCGTCCCATTTACAACTGTAACTGCCAAGCCAGTTGCAGAAGCTTTACTCGGCATGTTTACTAGGGTTGGCTTCCCTAAAGAAGTTGTGTCGGATCATGGCAGCAACTTTATGTCGAAGTATAGGCAGGCTATGTGGAAAGAATGTGGGGTCACCTACAGGTTCTCTTCTGCATACCGCCCCCAGACCGATGGTCTGGGGGGGCGTTTTAACAGGACGTTAAAGAGCATGATTGGGGCTCTGGAGGAGCCTCAGAGAAGAAAATGGGATCTTCTTGCTTCATGCTTACTGTTTGCCTACAGAGAGGTACCACAGGAGGGTGTTGGCTTCAGCCCCTTCGAACTTCTGTTCGGTCATCCCGTACGGGGACCCTTAGCCATCGTCAAAGAGGGATGGGAGATGCCCACTCCCCCTGTTACTACCAATGTAGTTGATTATGTGCTAGGGCTCAGAAAACGGATGGTACTTCTGATGGGCTTGGCCAGTGATAAATTGAAGGCAGGGCAAGCGCTGGTGAAACATTGGTACGACCAGAAAGCTTCCCTCATCAACTTTACACTTGGTCAGCAAGTCCTGATCATGAATCTCATAAGGCCTCGAGCTTTACAGGACAAATGGTCAGGCCCTTACCCAGTGGTGGAGCCCCTGGGTGAGGTTAACTATTCAGTGGACCTTGGAAGGCCTGGACAGGCTCCAAAAGTGCTTCCCGTGAATAGGCTGAAGGCTTTCGGCCCAAGCGTCGAAATCGCAGCACTGCTACTGGCTTCAGATGTTGGGGAAGAGGAGTCTGAACCTCTCCCCGACCTGTTCCCAAGCAGTCCTTCAGTTAGCTCTTTTGAGGGTGTCCGAGTGGCCCCTCACCAAAATGGACAAGGCTCAGTGGTTTACCTTGGACCTGAAGTAGTTGGAGGGAGGAGACAGCCTCTACTCAGTCAGGTACAAGCAGTACAAGACTGGCCTACCCCCACTACGCAAACCCAAGTGAGAGCCTTCTTAGGACTCACGGGTTATTACCGCAATTTTGTAGCAGACTATGGCACCATAGCTGCTCCTCTGACTGCCCTCACAACTCCGAAGAAACCCAAGAAGGTAACTTGGACCGACGAGTGTGAGAAGGCCTTCAATGGCTTAAAAGACTCCTTGTGCCAGGCCCCTGTGCTCAGGGCCCCTGATTATCAAAGACCTTTTATCGTGCAGACGGATGCCTCTGACACTGGGATAGGAGCTGTACTATCACAAGTAGATGAGAAGGGTAAGGAACACCCTATCGGTTTTATTAGTCGCCAGCTTAAGGACAGAGAGCTCAGATGGTCCACGGTAGAGAAAGAATGTTTCTCTGTTGTGTGGGCCCTAAGGAAGCTGAGGCCCTACCTCTATGGGACCCACTTCACTGTGCAGACTGACCATAAGCCGTTAAAGTGGCTAATGAACATGAAGGGGGAGAATCCAAAGTTGCTTAGGTGGTCCATAAGTCTTCAAGGCTTCGACTTCACTATTGAGCATAGACCAGGTGTCCAACATAGCAATGCTGATGGGTTGTCCAGAATGTTTAACCGACCTGAACAAGAGACTCATCCAGGGGTGGATTAGTTCCCCCTGTCCATAGTCTGGGAGGGGCGAGTGTTAGGAAAGATTTCGTAATTGTAGGGAATTTTCCTTCCATGTGGCAACCCCTAAACTTTTTGCTATTGTTTTTAACCTTGTTGTTGACTTTGCCAGAGAAGTACAGCCTTCTGCCGCACTTCTCTGGGCTTTCGCTCCTTTCTTACGGGGAAACTGACATGCCCTTAAGACAGTCAGTACCGGGGAACGTGGTTTCCCGTAGTTTCTTTTATCGTGTCGCAGCTTTAGTGCAACACGACACAAGAGGGCACTGTAAGCTAAGTTACAGCTCTCTTGGGTCTCTAGCCTTCTACAGGCCCCAGATACTCTGTTAGGAATGTATTTGATCGGTGCAAGTCATTCAGGGACTCGAATGGTGGCAGCGATCGTATTGTTTATTTTGAGCTCCTTTTGGCGTTCTGAGCACGTTTTTGCCCTGAACCCAAAATGGTGGCCTGGCTCCCAAAATGGCCAGGCCGCGAGGCTCCTTTGTCTTGTCCACTGACCGTCTTGCTCCCTTCACCTTCCCCAGGTCCGGCGACCCGGGGACTTCCTTATTTGGGCATGTACTTTCCCGCGAAACGTAGTTGCTTTCGCGGGCTTCTACATGTCGTTTGTGTGCCTCCAGGGTGTGGGCTGGGATGTCTGGTCCCAATACACATCCTGGGTGCCAGAGAGTCTGGGGTAGTGTGAATGCCTGGGACCACCGTGGTCCGTGATTGGTCCACGTATGGTATGTGTGTTGATGTGCGGATCTCCCATTGGCTCCCCTCCGTTTTGGCGTGAAGGGAACCGTGGATAAGAGGGAGCTGGAAACACCACTGCCATGTCGATCTCCTGAGTTCTCACGAACGAAGGAATACAGGAGCCAAGTATCCTGCAACCCAGAGGCTGGACCGAGGAATCGCTGGTGACCCGCTGAAGGAATCCTCCTTTGCACTGCTGTCGTCCTGTGAAACCCTTTCCTCCTTGGATCGAACCAGAAGGCCTGTACTGGTGCTTCGACCTTTGGAATAGCAGGAACAGCTATTCCCGGCATCTTCAACCATCTCCTGCCAAGTAAGCCTTCGGAAGCGTCTCTGGGCCATCCAGTTGACTGACCAGCTTACCAAGGAGTTTGGCTCTGCAACCGCCGCCAGGTTGTGTTGTATTGCGAGTCCTTGACCCTCTCCCACGCCTCGTACGCTTGGCGTTCCCAGGTCTGAAGGGAGGAGGGTTCATTTGGCTCGAATACACACGGCCGCTCCGTTGTCCTGTGCGGCAACAAAACTGTGCTGGTTTCGTCGATTGGGACGTCTTTTTGCTCTACACGACTACAAGGCGTTCCCTGCTCTGCTGAACCTGCCAGCTGCTGAAACTAACGTGGAGAAGCCTGGGCCTGCTTGCTTCGGGGACCGGTGAGTAGCTTAGCTAGGATCTGGTCGCCCTCCTGCAGTATCCCATTGCTTTTCCCTGCTGTGTAAAAACAGCACCCTTTTGGCCGTACTCGCGCTCTGCTTCTGCTCGCTGTGGAGGCTGCGCTTGAGTTTCGGAACCTGTTCTCCTTCTGCTGTGCACTAACCCGAACTGCCTGACTTCCTCCGAAGAGCTTCCCCTTTTGCCCGTTGGCACCGGCGTGGCAGGTACTTTGAGCACAAGGCTCCACTCTTCGCAGGGCTCGGACTTCCATCTAGTTAGGTGCCTCTAAAGGCGAACTGAGTCTAAAGCGTTATCGCACTGCCTGTTTTCCTTTCCTTTCAGGTGGACTACATATTTCGTGCTTTAAACGCTTGCGACTGTGTATTTGTATATATATTGTGTTGATTTGGTATGTGTTGGCTTAATACTGTGTTATTGTGATTTTCTCGCTACGGTCGTTGTTTTAAAGGCCTTAAAATAAATGTGTTTATATTTTTGATATAACAACTGTTTGGAGTAGTTTGTAAGCGCTCTTGCTTTGTGTGCTCATTGCGGGCTTTCAGTCACCCTCACCCCTCTTGAGACCTAGTCTTGACCGCCGCGATCGCTACCTTGATTGGTCTGGCTTGTCCAGAGGTTACCCTGTTCCAAGTAATTAGGTTGGCCTTCTGAACTTCTGCGCCACCAGGACAGAGTTCAGAAATCCGTCTTAACAAATTGGTGTACAGCGGTGGGATACGACTGAAGGTATCCAGTGTTGCGCTCGAACTAAGGCATTTCGGGTTATTCCAAACAGTACACGTAGTGAATTGTTGTAATATAACTTTAAAAAGGCCATAGTCCTATCAAACAGTATGGAAACAAATACGTTGTTAACTTTAAATGCTTCCAAATCAGAAACGCTGAAAAAGATGTGTGCAGAGAGAGGTGTTTCCTCTCAAGGCACAAAATTGGAAATGATCCAGAGAATCGTGGCGTGGCAAGAAGCGCAGCTTGACGCTATAACTTCCGAGGACAGTGCAGAAGGTGGTGGGGCTGCTCTCACTGGCAGAACCGACGGTTCTGCCGCTGCACTGATCCATCGCGACCACGAGGACAGGGAGGATGTAATGTCTAATGTTTCCTCTGCCAGTGCTGATGGGGAGGCTATGCTTGAATTCAAGAAGCAAGAGCTGCGGTTTAGGCAGCAGGAGCTTGAATTCAGCATAGCCAAACTAAAAAACGAACAGGCAGAAAAACAGAAAGACAGGGATCACCAGTTGGAACTGGCCAAGCTTCAGGTTGCAAATGGATCCAAGGGTCCTAGACATGGGTCTGGGGCTTCCTCTCATCCACGGTTTCCAAAAGATCTGCTCAGTGTGTATGAAGAGAGGAATGACATTATGGACTGGCTGAATGCGTTTGAGTATGCATGCGAGGTCCAGGAAGTTGACAATGCTGATAAGATTGCGTGGTTGCTCAGTAGACTGCCCCATTCTGGCTGTAGTGCCATTATGGAAATGTCGAAGGCTGAGCGGGCTGATTTCGCAATGTTAAAGCAGACTCTCATTTTAAAGTTTGGGAAGACTCTGGCCCAATATTTAAAGCGTTTTCGAGAGTATAAGAAAAAGGAAGGTGGTACTTGGGTATCTTATGTCGCTGAATCTTTGAAAAACTTAACTGGCTGGGTCGAAGGTTATAAGGTTTCTACCTTCGAAGGCATGATCAATCTGGTCATGCTGGAACACATTTTTGCTTCTTCTTCCCCGGAGCTTAAGCAGCATTTGGCCGATTCGAAGGAGATAGATCCTAAGAAGCTGGCCATTGCAGCAGACTTGTGGGTGTCACATCGAGTGTCCCATAAGGACAAAACTCATCCTGGTAAGCAGGAGGAAGGGAAAAAGTCCAAAGATATGGAGGGTGGGGAATCTGCTAAATCTTCTTCCCATAAGGGCCACAAAAAGAAAAACAAGGGTAAGACACAAGAGAACTCACAGGGTAGTGGAGGTGCGCCTCCGAAACAGAACTCTGGTTACAATAAGCCTCCCTACGTAAACAGACCCACTGGGGCTTGTTTTTCTTGTGGAGCAACTGACCATGTGAAGGGGATCCCCGTTGTAAGGTTAGACCTTTGGGGGTCCACTCCGCTAATCTGGCCTTCTCCTCCTACGAGGAAGAAGAGATTACAGGAGCATCCTTCTCCTCGGACTCATTTCCCAGCGGAATAGAGGCCGAGGTAGTTTTAGTGTCCCTGGGTTCCTGGGAGCCTAAAGTCGCAGAGGCGTATGCTAGGATTCCGGATAATACCAAGCACTACTTTAAAGACAGTGTGCTGATCAATGGAGTGGATACTCCAGCTCTTAGGGATAGTGGGTGCAGTCGAACTGTAGTGGATTCTACCTTGGTAGACTCAGAGGAAGTTGCCAGAGCTCCTCTGATGCCCACTAAGTTGGCTGACGGCCCCCTCCGTATGTTTCCCGTAATCCCTGTTAATCTAACTTTAAATGGTACAGCAGTTAGGATTCCAGTGAGCATTCAGAGAAACGTCCCGGGAAAGGTCTTGTTGGGCAATGATCTCAGAGCTCTAGGGCTCGTAGGAGACACTGCCGAAAGACCCTACACACGGTCTCAAGCACGGGCAGCATTGGCCAAGTCCAATACGCCGCCCCAGCCGAAGGGGAAACCCAAGGCGAAAGGAGTCAACAAGTCCCGACGGGGGAAAGAGAATATTCCCCCGAGCTCGCCTACCACTGCGGTGGAGGGAGTTGGTCAATCGCCCGAGCCTGACGAGGAGGTGGCGATGCCTGAAGTGTTCGACCCCAACGACCATCCTGAACTAAAAGACTTGTTAGTTGAAGGAGGTCCTGATAGGGACGACTTCAGTAAGGGCCAACGTGAGTGCCCATCTCTGGAAGGCCTAAGGAGACAGGCCTGCTCCCAGCTTGAGGGGGAACCTCCTGGGAAGCATCGGATTTATTGGGAAGGTGGACTCCTGTACAGTGAGCCCACAGAGTCTACAGAAGGAGACCATAGGAGGATGGTGGTTCCCCTTTCTGTTAGACCCTTCCTCCTGCAGTTGGCGCATGAAGTTCCCCTTGCTGGTCACCTTGGAATGAAGAGGACCAAGCAAAGGTTATCTATGCACTTCTACTGGCCCAAGATGGGGGTGCAAGTAGAAAGTCACTGCAGGAGTTGTGCCGCCTGCCAGTTGCCTGGTAAGGTTGGCGCGACAATCCAAGCTCCGTTGGTACCGCTCCCAATTGTGGGGGTACCATTTGAAAGGGTAGGGATCGACATGGTTGGTCCCCTTGACCCGCAAACATCCTCAGGCAATAGGTTTATCCTGGTGCTGGTCGACCATGCAACCCGGTATCCTGAGGCCGTCCCATTTACAACTGTAACTGCCAAGCCAGTTGCAGAAGCTTTACTCGGCATGTTTACTAGGGTTGGCTTCCCTAAAGAAGTTGTGTTGGATCATGGCAGCAACTTTATGTCGAAGTATAGGCAGGCTATGTGGAAAGAATGTGGGGTCACCTACAGGTTCTCTTCTGCATACCGCCCCCAGACCGATGGTCTGGGGGGGCGTTTTAACAGGACGTTAAAGAGCATGATTGGGGCTCTGGAGGAGCCTCAGAGAAGAAAATGGGATCTTCTTGCTTCATGCTTACTGTTTGCCTACAGAGAGGTACCACAGGAGGGTGTTGGCTTCAGCCCCTTCGAACTTCTGTTCGGTCATCCCGTACGGGGACCCTTAGCCATCGTCAAAGAGGGATGGGAGATGCCCACTCCCCCTGTTACTACCAATGTAGTTGATTATGTGCTAGGGCTCAGAAAACGGATGGTACTTCTGATGGGCTTGGCCAGTGATAAATTGAAGGCAGGGCAAGCGCTGGTGAAACATTGGTACGACCAGAAAGCTTCCCTCATCAACTTTACACTTGGTCAGCAAGTCCTGATCATGAATCTCATAAGGCCTCGAGCTTTACAGGACAAATGGTCAGGCCCTTACCCAGTGGTGGAGCCCCTGGGTGAGGTTAACTATTCAGTGGACCTTGGAAGGCCTGGACAGGCTCCAAAAGTGCTTCCCGTGAATAGGCTGAAGGCTTTCGGCCCAAGCGTCGAAATCGCAGCACTGCTACTGGCTTCAGATGTTGGGGAAGAGGAGTCTGAACCTCTCCCCGACCTGTTCCCAAGCAGTCCTTCAGTTAGCTCTTTTGAGGGTGTCCGAGTGGCCCCTCACCAAAATGGACAAGGCTCAGTGGTTTACCTTGGACCTGAAGTAGTTGGAGGGAGGAGACAGCCTCTACTCAGTCAGGTACAAGCAGTACAAGACTGGCCTACCCCCACTACGCAAACCCAAGTGAGAGCCTTCTTAGGACTCACGGGTTATTACCGCAATTTTGTAGCAGACTATGGCACCATAGCTGCTCCTCTGACTGCCCTCACAACTCCGAAGAAACCCAAGAAGGTAACTTGGACCGACGAGTGTGAGAAGGCCTTCAATGGCTTAAAAGACTCCTTGTGCCAGGCCCCTGTGCTCAGGGCCCCTGATTATCAAAGACCTTTTATCGTGCAGACGGATGCCTCTGACACTGGGATAGGAGCTGTACTATCACAAGTAGATGAGAAGGGTAAGGAACACCCTATCGGTTTTATTAGTCGCCAGCTTAAGGACAGAGAGCTCAGATGGTCCACGGTAGAGAAAGAATGTTTCTCTGTTGTGTGGGCCCTAAGGAAGCTGAGGCCCTACCTCTATGGGACCCACTTCACTGTGCAGACTGACCATAAGCCGTTAAAGTGGCTAATGAACATGAAGGGGGAGAATCCAAAGTTGCTTAGGTGGTCCATAAGTCTTCAAGGCTTCGACTTCACTATTGAGCATAGACCAGGTGTCCAACATAGCAATGCTGATGGGTTGTCCAGAATGTTTAACCGACCTGAACAAGAGACTCATCCAGGGGTGGATTAGTTCCCCCTGTCCATAGTCTGGGAGGGGCGAGTGTTAGGAAAGATTTCGTAATTGTAGGGAATTTTCCTTCCATGTGGCAACCCCTAAACTTTTTGCTATTGTTTTTAACCTTGTTGTTGACTTTGCCAGAGAAGTACAGCCTTCTGCCGCACTTCTCTGGGCTTTCGCTCCTTTCTTACGGGGAAACTGACATGCCCTTAAGACAGTCAGTACCGGGGAACGTGGTTTCCCGTAGTTTCTTTTATCGTGTCGCAGCTTTAGTGCAACACGACACAAGAGGGCACTGTAAGCTAAGTTACAGCTCTCTTGGGTCTCTAGCCTTCTACAGGCCCTAGATACTCTGTTAGGAATGTATTTGATCGGTGCAAGTCATTCAGGGACTCGAATGGTGGCAGCGATCGTATTGTTTATTTTGAGCTCCTTTTGGCGTTCTGAGCACGTTTTTGCCCTGAACCCAAAATGGTGGCCTGGCTCCCAAAATGGCCAGGCCGCGAGGCTCCTTTGTCTTGTCCACTGACCGTCTTGCTCCCTTCACCTTCCCCAGGTCCGGCGACCCGGGGACTTCCTTATTTGGGCATGTACTTTCCCGCGAAACGTAGTTGCTTTCGCGGGCTTCTACATGTCGTTTGTGTGCCTCCAGGGTGTGGGCTGGGATGTCTGGTCCCAATACACATCCTGGGTACCAGAGAGTCTGGGGTAGTGTGAATGCCTGGGACCACCGTGGTCCGTGATTGGTCCACGTATGGTATGTGTGTTGATGTGCGGATCTCCCATTGGCTCCCCTCCGTTTTGGCGCGAAGGGAACCGTGGATAAGAGGGAGCTGGAAACACCACTGCCATGTCGATCTCCTGAGTTCTCACGAACGAAGGAATACAGGAGCCAAGTATCCTGCAACCCAGAGGCTGGACCGAGGAATCGCTGGTGACCCGCTGAAGGAATCCTCCTTTGCACTGCTGTCGTCCTGTGAAACCCTTTCCTCCTTGGATCGAACCAGAAGGCCTGTACTGGTGCTTCGACCTTTGGAATAGCAGGAACAGCTATTCCCGGCATCTTCAACCATCTCCTGCCAAGTAAGCCTTCGGAAGCGTCTCTGGGCCATCCAGTTGACTGACCAGCTTACCAAGGAGTTTGGCTCTGCAACCGCCGCCAGGTTGTGTTGTATTGCGAGTCCTTGACCCTCTCCCACGCCTCGTACGCTTGGCGTTCCCAGGTCTGAAGGGAGGAGGGTTCATTTGGCTCGAATACACACGGCCGCTCCGTTGTCCTGTGCGGCAACAAAACTGTGCTGGTTTCGTCGATTGGGACGTCTTTTTGCTCTACACGACTACAAGGCGTTCCCTGCTCTGCTGAACCTGCCAGCTGCTGAAACTAACGTGGAGAAGCCTGGGCCTGCTTGCTTCGGGGACCGGTGAGTAGCTTAGCTAGGATCTGGTCGCCCTCCTGCAGTATCCCATTGCTTTTCCCTGCTGTGTAAAAACAGCACCCTTTTGGCCGTACTCGCGCTCTGCTTCTGCTCGCTGTGGAGGCTGCGCTTGAGTTTCGGAACCTGTTCTCCTTCTGCTGTGCACTAACCCGAACTGCCTGACTTCCTCCGAAGAGCTTCCCCTTTTGCCCGTTGGCACCGGCGTGGCAGGTACTTTGAGCACAAGGCTCCACTCTTCGCAGGGCTCGGACTTCCATCTAGTTAGGTGCCTCTAAAGGCGAACTGAGTCTAAAGCGTTATCGCACTGCCTGTTTTCCTTTCCTTTCAGGTGGACTACATATTTCGTGCTTTAAACGCTTGCGACTGTGTATTTGTATATATATTGTGTTGATTTGGTATGTGTTGGCTTAATACTGTGTTATTGTGATTTTCTCGCTACGGTCGTTGTTTTAAAGGCCTTAAAATAAATGTGTTTATATTTTTGATATAACAACTGTTTGGAGTAGTTTGTAAGCGCTCTTGCTTTGTGTGCTCATTGCGGGCTTTCAGTCACCCTCACCCCTCTTGAGACCTAGTCTTGACCGCCGCGATCGCTACCTTGATTGGTCTGGCTTGTCCAGAGGTTACCCTGTTCCAAGTAATTAGGTTGGCCTTCTGAACTTCTGCGCCACCAGGACAGAGTTCAGAAATCCGTCTTAACATGTGTAACCCTAACCTAAGTAGCAAAAAACACAACACCTCTTGTTCCTTTACGAAAAAGAGACCTTGGAGAGGTCTAACTTAGCCAGGCTATAGGGTAACCAGAATGTAGATCGACGTCACTGAAATAAATCTAAACTAAGATGTGGAGGGGACCTAACCTCCCTCAGGAGGGGTGAAAAGGGTCCCAGGACGTTTCGGCTTTCAGTGGGTCACAGCCTTCTTCATGGAGCCAAGGAAAGGAAGGGGTTCCCCTGTAGAAAAAATGGAGGGGAACTGAGGTTACTAAATGTGGTGTAAAGGACAGGTTGTAACAAATGCAGTGGTCAAAAAGACATGTACTAAACAATGTCAATGTCTAAAGCAACGGACCACACAAGTAGTAGAACTAGTTTTCTCATATTGCTGGACCAGTACTGACCTTGTACCTGACTTAGTCCTAGGTAAATTCCTAAAACCGTGTAGACTAAGATGGTCACCTCATCTGGTATGGAGAGGGTAGAGTGACAGCAGGGTGCTGTGGAAAGAAGCAAAGACAGGGGCTAAAGTGAGTGAAATGGCCCCTAAAAAGCAGATAACATCGTACATTAGGCAAGGCAGAGGAAGCAACCAAATGAGGACAAGAGGTACCTTAAGCTGGAGGAGGTGCCTCTGCTGTGCGAGCCTCTAAGTGCAAGAAAGGAATCTGGCTGGGTCGCGAGCTGGAAAAACCATGCATGCTTGTGGGTGACAAGACTGTCAAACATCTGTGAGGGGATAAAATACAGGAAGGAATGAGGTATAACATGCCTTCCCTGGTTGCTGTGTGGCTGAGGACTGAACAGCCATTAGATACCTTGTGGTTCGGCAACGCTGCGGACAACAATGTGTCGGGAGCTGGCAGTATACATTTATCTATAGCCCCTCTGTCCTGGGTTTGTTTAGGGCTCTCCCTCCTGTGTATATTGTTCTTGATATAGCCCGCGTGCTATAATAGGGATCTTTCCTCATAAAGCTTTTGCTACTAATTTATACAGTTTATCTAGCAGGACCCTATCTAGTTCTCTCTCACTATTGCTGGCCACTGTTTGACCTCACCTCACTTTCCACTCTACATTATGGACCAGACTCTTAGTTTCACGGAAGAGCAAATCTTAGAAATCATCCAAGGCCCTACATTATTTAACATCGAGGGTGCACAACAAACCCTAGCATCGACAGCGTCTGGAGATGAATTACTTAACCTCAAAAAACTTTGCTTTAGAACTGAAGCACACAGACATTTTTTAAGGGAATACCTTAGGGCAAACCTAGTACCAGTCGGTCTTCTAGTAAGAAAGGAACCAGCTTTATTTCTAGAGGACAAAGACTACATGCTGGACTTTAGCAAAATTGTGACGAAATGTAGCAGGGACCTCATGGTCCTTACCATTACCACTGCTCAGAGAACACATAAAGACATTTCCAAAGAATTAAAAGAACAAGAAAGCAAATTCCTTAATGATGAAAGTCTGGAAAATGCTCGAGACAAATTGAAAGAAATAAACAAAACGATGGACACCTTCATGAGCAGTACGCTAGAGAAAAAACATAAAAAACTAGCTAAAGACATTAAAAATGTTCAACTTGAACTTATATATCCTTACTTATCAGCCGATTATAAGGACAAAAAGGAAAAAGAAAGATTAATGAACCAAACAGGATCCGCAAGGAATAGACGCAAAACAGTATCCTTTTGGTACACATCAAGTTCAGGATCTTCTATACTATCCCTACGCGCATGCGCGAAATGTGCAAAGTCATGGCAACCAGAGGGAAACGAAGTAGGGATTGTGAACTACTGGTGCCGTGAAAGCAAAGAAAAAAGCCCTGCTGTGTCCGGCGCTGTGTCTGTAAGCCACCAGAAGCAGACATGAAAGGGAACCGGACAAATGAGCCTGAAAGCAGGGTGTAAGCCCTGCTGTGGGCGGCGCCGCATATGTAAGCATTTCGAAGCATACACTATGGGAAGCCGGGGCAAGCAAACCTAAAAATAAGCGCGGGGCGTAACGATGGGAATACCCTGCTGTAGGCACAGGGGTGTGCGCCTGTAGAGAGGGAGAGGGAACCCAAACTAAAAATAAGGCTCGCTCATGGAATAAAAAGAGATAGAGGTCTGAGCTCTGAAAAGGACTGGCAGAGTGGAGGAGCAACCTGGTACTGCGAGGTGGAAGGGGCAGAGCCTAGGGACCCCTAAAAATAACTCTGCGGTTGTGCCTCATTAAGGCCCAGAGTTGTGGACTGTAGTTTGTACATCCACCATGACTCTTTGAAGTTGAGTGAGGTGGTAATATTGCTGGTGCTGTAAACTTTGTCTGCCACCCACCACTTAAAGTTGTCTGGACCATGCTGGAACTGGAGGAAGTGTGGTACCAGAGGTGCCGTGATGGTTTTTCACCGGATTCTGGAACGGTGTTCCCCAATACGTTTATGTACCGGTCTTGATGTTTGCCCCACATATCGTAGCTTGCATGGGCATTCAATGATGTAGATCACATTACTTGATTTACAATTCGAGAAATGCTTTAATTTCCACTCCTTGCTTCCTATGTTGAATGAGGACATTTTTTTAGTTTGTTTACAAGCAGCGCAGTTACCACAGGGGTGGTGCCCATTGATTTCTCTCAGATTCCACAGCGTCGACCTAGCATGTCCCTCAAGTTCTTAGATCTTTTCAAAGACATTCTAGGTAAGGGTCCTTGTGGCAAGCTGAGCTGGATCAGTGGCCAGAATTTTCTTATGAGCCCTTTAAGTTTGGTGGTGCTGGGTCCAAATGTGGTGACACAAGCCATGATGTTGTCTGGCTGGGTGTTATGGACTTTGGGTGAGAGAAGGACTTCTCTAGGCGTAAATCTGGCTCTTTTCTGGGTATCTCGGAGCAGTTTTTTGGGGTATCCTCTTGATTTCAACTTGTCTTGCAATACAGCCGCATTCTTCTTAAATTCAGAGATGTCTGTGCAGTTTCTACGGATGCGTAAAAATTGCCCGTAAGGTAAATTATTTCTCAGGTTATGAGGATGATTGCTTTTATAATGGAGAACTGTATTGCGATCTGTCTCTTTTTTATACATGGTACATTCCAATTGATTGTTTTTGGGTCGAATAGTCAAATCAAGAAAGTTAATACTTATATTGCTGCTGTTGATGGTGAATTTAATTTCTTCAGTAAAGTTTTTGATCCAATTGAAGAAGTCCATGAGGGTGTTGTTTTCTCCTTTCCAAATAAAGATGACATCATCTATATATCGGTGCCACTGCACTATGTTGTCCAGAAAAGGGTTGCGTACATTCAGAACATTGTTGTATTCATAATCTGCCATAAAGATGATGGCCATGCTCGGGGCAAAAGCTGCCCCCATAGCTGTCCCGCGAATTTGAAGATAGAAGGTCTCCTCAAATTGAAAGAGGTTATTGGTGAGTGCTAAATCCAACAGTTCTGTTATAAAGTTGATGGGGACCCTTGTTTGTCTCATGTGGTGCGTGAGATGATCCCTGATGCATTCTACTGCAGAGGCTTGAGGGATGCTGGTATAGAGGCTGTTTATGTCCATAGTGACCAGAATGTCTTCAGCAGGATTGTAGGGCAGGAGTTCAAATTTGTTGATGGTTGCCATGGTGTCTCGTAAGTATGTAGGAGTCTTCTGACTCAAGGGTTTAAGAAAGAAATCAATGAATTTTCTGATAGGTTCAAGTATAGAGCCACATCCAGATACTATGGGACGTCCTGGTGGCATGGTCTGGTTCATGTGGAGTTTAGGAAGTGCATAGAATGCAGGAATCCGTTCCTCAGAGTTGTTAAGAAAAATGTCCTCTTTTACTGAGATCCATTTGTTCATCAAGGCGAATTCTGTGATCTCTTTGATTTTAATTTTAATTTCTGCAGTCGGGTCTTTGCGCAACTTTCTATAGTTCCCTTCTTCATTGAGTAGTAACAGCACCATGTTCCTGTATTGGTCTTTGCTTTGCACCACCACTCCTCCTCCCTTATCAGCTGCTTTGATGACAATGGAACTATTCTCTGCCAACAATTTTAATGCTTTTTGTTCCCCCTGTGATAGGTTGTGTCTTTTGTGTGAAGTGGCATGCTGTGTTTTTTGTATTTCTTGTTTTATGCATTTTTCAAAGGCCAGGACGGATGCGGGCATCTCGTTGTTGTTGGGGAAGAAGTCAGATTTTCTCCTTAACCCAGAATCTTCCGGTTCCAAAGGGCTTTCTTTATCATGAAAGAAGACTTTTCTTCTGATGGTTCTGTAAAAGTTAGAGAGTTCTTGATCAAGTCTAAACCAATCAGTCTGGTTTGTCGGGACAAATGACAGTCCTTTGGATAGTAAAGACTTCTCCTCTTCGGTGAGCTCTACCCCTCAAAGATTGAAGATAGGTATTCTTTCTAGTATCTCCTCCGTCGCCTGTGTTGGTTCGGTGGGTAGTTGAAAGGAGGCATTGGTTGGAAAGGTGGCGGGCCCCAGTAGCCTCCCCTGGGTCCCCCTTGGCCTAAAAAAGCCAACAATTGTGGTTGTTGTTGATTGCCATGGTTATTTGGTCTTCCGTTAGGATTCGCATCATCGTCAGAAGATCTTGAACTTGATGTGTTCCAAAAGGATACTGTTTTGCGTCTATTCCTTGCGGATCCTGTTTGGTTCATTAATCTTTCTTTTGCCTTTTTGTCCTTATAATCGGCTGATAAGTATGGATATATAGGTTCAAGTTGAAAATGTTTAATGTCTTTAGCTAGTTTTTTATGTTTTTTCTCTAGCGTACTGCTCATGAAGGTGTCCATCGTTTTGTTTATTTCTTTCAATTTGTCTCGAGCATTTTTCCAGACTTTCATCATTAAGGAATTTGCTTTCTTGTTCTTTTAATTCTTTGGAAATGTCTTTATGTATTCTCTGCGCAGTGTTAATGGTAAGGACCATGAGGTCCCTGCTACATTTCGTCACAATTTTGCTAAAGTCCAGCATGTAGTCTTTGTCCTCTAGAAATAAAGCTGGTTCATTTCTTACTAGAAGACCGACTGGTACTAGGTTTGCCCTAAGGTATTCCCTTAAAAAATGTCTGTGTACTTCAGTTCTAAAGCAAAGTTTTTTGAGGTTAAGTAATTAATCTCCAGACGCTGTCGATGCTAGGGTTTGTTGTGCACCCTCGATGTTAAATAATGTAGGGCCTTGGATGATTTCTAAGATTTGCTCTTCCGTGAAACTAAGAGTCTGGTCCATAATGTAGAGTAGAAAGTGAGGTGAGGACAAACAGTGGCCAGCAATAATGAGAGAGAACTAGATAGGGTCCTGCTAGATAAACTGTATAAATTAGTAGCAAAAGCTTTATGAGGAAAGATCCCTATTATAGCACGCGGGCTATATCAAGAACAATATACACAGGAGGGAGAGCCCTAAACAAACCCAGGACAGAGGGGCTATAGATAAATGTATACTGCCAGCTCCCGACACATTGTTGTCCGCAGCGTTGCCGAACCACAAGGTATCTAATGGCTGTTCACAGTCCTCAGCCACACAGCAACCAGGGAAGGCACGTTATACCTCATTCCTTCCTGTATGTTATCCCCTCACAGACGTTTGACAGTCTTGTCACCCACAAGCGCGCATGGTTTCTCCAGCTCGTGACCCAGCCAGATTCCTTTCTTGCACTTAGAGGCTCGCACAGCAGAGGCACCTCCTCCAGCTTAAGGTACCTCTTGTCCTCATTTGGTTGCTTCCTCTGCCTTGCCTAATGTACCATGTTATCTGCTTTTTAGGGGGCATTTCACTCACTTTAGCCCCTGTCTTTGCTTCTTTCCACAGCACCCTGCTGTCACTCTGTACCCTCTCCATACCAGATGAGGTGACCATCTTAGTCTACATGGTCTTAGGGTTTTACCTAGGACTAAGTCAGGTACAAGGTCAGTACTGGTCCAGCAATATGAGAAAACTAGTTCTACGACTTGTGTGGTCCGTTGCTTTAGACATTGACATTGTTTAGTACATGTCTTTTTAACCACTGCGTTTGTTACAACCTGTTCTTTACACCACATTTAGTAACCTCAGTTCCCCTCCATTTTTTCTACAGGGGAACCCCTTCCTTTCCTTGGCTCCATGAAGAAGGCTGTGACCCACTGAAAGCCGAAACGTCCTGGGACCCTTTTCACCCCTCCTGAGGGAGGTTAGGTCCTCTCCACATCTTAGTTTGGATTTATTTCAGTGACGTCGATCTACATTCTGGTCACCCTATAGCCTGGCTAGGTTAGACCTCTCCAAGGTCTCTTTTTCTTAAAGGAACAAGAGGTGTTGTGTTTTTTGCTACTAAGGTTAGGGTTACACACCCCTCCGTTTTTATCCTGTTGCATTTTTGTGGTTAACAATGAGAAATTCAAAATGTATTAGAAATTCAAAATGTATTAGAAACAATGAGATGTCTTGTACAGTTGTGTCTCGTGCTCTCTGATTGTTACCATGCAGCATTTTTTTGCTCGAATGTGTTTTAGGCATTGACCTATACTGACCGCATACATGTTTCTCTATTGTGGTTTGCTATATGGGTTAAATTAATGCACCCTTTCATTTACAAGAAAAAGTTTTTTTTCAGAAAATGTTATAAAGGATGAGGACAACTACTTAATAAAAACTGTACCTCCTCGCACTCATCAGTTTACGCATGTGTATTATTTCATCCTGCATGTACACCTACCCTAGGGCATGCTTAAATAGCGCCGCCGAAGGGTAGCCATTACACTACGTTGAGTTGCAACAAAATTGGTTGCAAATAGCTTTGACTTCAACAGCCAGGACACCCCCTCTTTGTATACACTGCTCACACAGAAGACTACCCTGGGACACAAACCATTGGCATATAACAGTGGGCCTTTAGTTCCAGTGATGAAATGTCATTATCCCAGCAAACAAGCATTGGCTGCAGCACCTTTTGCAATTGAGATGTCAGCTAATATTACAATAAGTCGTGGACTAACAATGTATGTGGAACATGACCTATTCGCCATTCTTGAGAAACCCAAAAGCACACTGACAACACAGAGAGCGTCAGGGTATGAAGTGATCATTTCAAACCCAGCAATCATAATAGTGAAATGCAGAGTAGTGAACCGAGCAACATTCAAAGCAGAGCCAGTGGGGGAAGGAGACAATGTGCATGATTGCACCAAATAAACAGAGTATCATGATATACCCCATGTCAGAGAAAATGCCCTCAGAATGGGGAAATACTCTTTAGTGATGGTTCCTCAATGATTGAACAGAATTCGGGGAGAGGAACACTGGGACTGCAGTGGTAAAATTGAGGTTCAATGTGAATTTTGAGGTAGTGGCGATTGCGAGATTACTGTTGCATTTTTCAGCGCAAGCAGCAGAATTAGTAGTGCTTATTGTAGCATTAGAAACGCAAGAGGACAAGGAGATCACAGTGTACTTCATCTATGCATATGGGATGTCAACAGTACACACAGAACTGTCACATTGGAAAAGGTGGGGTTTCCTACATGCTGACAGCACACCAGTGCAACACGTGCCATTATTGAACAGGCTCATAGACGCACCACAACTCCCATCGGCCATTGCGTGGTGAAGTGCACAGCCCATATAAGGGGGGAGGATGTAATCTCCTGTTGAAACAAAGCCACGAAACAGAGGTTAAAAGAGCAGTTATTTTCCTGAAATATCTGAATTTGACACATCACCTAGTAAACGCACGTGAGAGCACAGCATGGTAATAAATTAAGGCTTTCACTCCTTACCCACCACCCAGATAATACAGCTGCAGGAACGTGCACCACCAGAAGAGCAAGATCTGTGGAAAAGAAGGGGTACTCAGAATCCCCCACCAATGCAATGTGAGGGCAGCGGCAAACCGGTTATGCCTCTCGCATTACTTAAAGTAGCCTTTGAGCAGCTCCACTATCCAGCCTGTACAACTAGGGAGAGTCTTGCAGCTCAGAACCCAAAACAACAGCAGCACTCTGGGCATCAGTTAGCGCTCTAGTGGGAGGAGCAAGTGGTATCCCATCACCACCTTGTGAGGAATCAAGTGGCGCTCTGAGCCGGGCTGGTTGTGCAATGCATAAAGGGCTAAGGGAAGGCAATGGAGCCATCCTTTTTTCACAGTCCTCTTTAATTTGGCTTTTTTCTCTTTGAGCAGGCAAATAAGGCATTCACAAATTGCATTCACTTGCGGGTGGCAAGCACAGGAGAACCTATGCTTAATCCCTACTTGGATTTTGATGTATCAAAGACATTTTTATTCCATTGAGTTTACATTTGTGCTTTCTTCGTGTATTACATTTTTGTAATAATTTCTTTCATTCCAGTAAGTGTGCATTTGAACATTGATTACTGTCTGTGATGTTTAGAGCTGGGGAAAATGTGTTTATTTTTCTTGACTCTAACCACCAGGGCGGGACTAATCATCTTCGTTATCAGTCCTCAGGCAGCTAGGTACATTGTTTCCTCTTCTGCTTCCTCTTATGGTTCCGCTCCGGTCCAGATGTGCATGTTCGTCCAGCTGGAGCAGGTGAGCGAACAAAGGCGCTAACTGCATACAGCCCTTTTCACTCTCTCCTATTTTGGGCTCATGCCCATGAATGGGAAACAGTTACTGCTCAGTTGATACTTTGTTTCTCCAACAATGGCAGGTAGTCCTTCACCATGGGATATTGTGTGGGTACTCCATCAGTAGAGGAATATTTTTTAATAATTATGGATGAGTTGTTGTCTGCCTCTGTTCAACAGGCAGTTTCATTAATAGAAGATGGCTTCTTTAATAACATTAAACTGTATATGCTGTACTATTTTTCGCAGTTTTATGAGAGGCTACCTTCAAAGCTGCCACAGTGGCTAATGGTGGTGAGTCCTCCTCCAATTTGACCCTTTTTGCAGGCAGTGAAAGAAGTGTTGATGTGACTAAATGGCTCCTGCCCTGTACAAATATGTAAATACAAGTATGAGTAGTGGCTAAACTACCTACTCGGCTCTCAGACGTATATAAAACAAGAGTAATCCCAATAATAAAGGTAAAACAAACACAGGTCAAAGATATATCTGGTTCGCCTTTTTTTTGGAAATGTGGGCCGAGGGCAGGCTATATACTCTAAGAGCACTGTGAATATGAAACAGTAACAACCCAAACAGCAAAATACTAAAGTCTAAAATAAAGGAATATGAAATCAAGGTTCTGTACAAAAATATGTACTTTAATTAAACACACCATATACAAAAATAACTAAATATAACAACACTACTCAAAACCCACCCATGTGAAGAGAGCACAGACTATGAAAGAGATAGAAAGATGTACTGTGGGTAATGAAACCCAGGCGAAAGGCTGTCAGTAACCAAAGTGTTTGTAAAAGGATATGTTCTTGTGCAAGAAAAGGGATTAATGATGACCTAACCACTTTGTAGGGCCCAAAGATGGACCAGGAAAGTTAGAAGTCAATGGGCCTCATTACGAGGTTGGAGGTAAGAGGTTAACTGCGCCGTTAACCCCTTACCTCTGCATTACGAGGTCCCTTAGCGGGTTCCACTAAGGCCGGCTGGTTTTACCAGCCGCCCTTAGCGGGAGCCGCTAAGGGACCAGGGAGCTAATAACAGGCCAGCTAATTGCGGGCCCGTTATTAGCTCCTTCCCCATTCCCATTGAGCCCTATGGGGGCTCGAATGGGAATGGGGAATGGTTTTCAGAATGGGGATTTACCAGGTCCTCCAAGGTTGGAATGACCCGGTAAGTCCCTATTCCGACAACCCACACCCGGTATGCGGTAAGGAGGCCCAATGCCTGCTCACTGTTTTTAGAGGTTCAACAACACCGAGCCAGACTTTTAGGTGTTGTGCAAGCGGTTCAAATTAGGTCAGATGCAGCGAGTCTCGGTGATCCAGACAGGGAGCAGGTGTTGACTCTGGTTCGAAGTGAGGCAGACAGTGATTTGAATTCTGCTGCAGCTGTGAGCTTCTGGTTTGAGGAGCGGAAACGACACACTCAGCTGACAAGATGCAGCAGCAACTGGTTTGAGGATGAAGCAACAGCGGTCCAAAGAGTTTGATGAAGTGCCAAAGGCTGCATCTCAGTTTCCATAGGTTTGAAAGTGTTTTAGTGCTGTAAATGCAGGAGACCAGCTGCTTGACTTCTTCACTTGCTGTGAGTTCCGGTCCAGCAGCTAAGGGACAAGATAGGTCTTTGTTCTAATTCTCCCAAGCATAGGGGAGGCTGGAACACACCTCCAAGGGTCCTTCACCTCCAGTGATGGCCTGCATACCAGTGTAGCTGGCAGAGAGGCAGCTCTTGCTCCCCAGCAGGTGACCCCCAATGGGACGGGAAATGGTTTGAGAGCAGAGTTTGCTTCTGTGTTGGATCACCTGCATTTACTTCACAACTCACAACTAGCTGACTCTGGAAAGGACTACTCTCACCACATGGTTAAATGCATTATCTTCAAAGGGTTGTAATCCAGAGATGAATCAAAGAAGGGGTGGGAATCCCCCCTATCCCACCCAGCCCCTCCTCCTTTACAGGCAAAAGCCTGCAGGTGATTGGACAAAATCAAGCCTTCTTTACAGGTACAATCCCTTTCCTTAAGACAAGTGGTCTATGTCTTCTGACATCATACTCGGAGTGCATTGTGCTATAGGAAGGGGAACAGACAGGAAGAAATGAGTGGTACATTGGAAAAAAAGATGGTGGAACCCTTGTCCAACTATGCTGAACTCCTTCTGGCTACAGTAACCTGCCCCCTTCTCAAGCCCCAGTCCTCAAAGTCCTGTTGGCTAGTAACACCCTGCTGAATAAGGCTTAAGGCCTTGGTCCTCAAGTTCTCCTTCCTTGCTCTCTAGTGACTGTCTCATGCGTGTCTGGGTCAGGAATGCCATTACCCAACATACACCCGACTGGAATGGAGTCTTTTACTGCAACATGGTGCAGGGAGTTGTTACCCTTCCCACTAAGCTCTACCATTTCCAAGGGATGTATGCTAGACCATCAAACCCACTTACCAGCTGGTTTGGTTGTGGGATGAACTGCCGTTCCTTCACACATTGTCGTCTGACAACTGTGGTACTTGCATCAGTATCATGCAAAGATACCTTTTCCCGTGTATGGGAACATGGTCCAGAAATATCTCAGTATTGACAGGAACTCGAGCCTTCTCTTCCAACAGTTAGAATGGTCGGCTTGTGTCTCCCCTTGCAGACCAGACCACCCTTTCTATGTATCATCTCCCACCACAGAAAACAACCTTTGGGTGTTGAGGGTATGGGTGGCTCAGTGTTAGAGGGGCCCTAACTCTTCTTTTCTGTATGGTTTACCAACCTGGGAACTGGGTGTTCCATTCATGTTTTGGTGACCTTTGTCCTTTGCCTCCGTATGTTTTTTATGCTCATATGAATTGTCATCTGACTTGGAAATATTCATCTGAGCCTTTTTCTGGACTTGAGTGCTCACATTCCCATCAGAAGCTTTTGCAAGCTTCCTAGGGTGTGGGAATCCCTGCTCCGCTAAATCCTGGTGCAACTCCATCTCACAATTGTCATGGGTACTCTTGCATGCAACCAAATCAAATGTGCCCTCAAAGGTGACCCATCCATTCAGCTATTTCAAGGATTGATGTGCAAATGCCTCAAGGGTTTGACTCACCTTCTTTTTGAGCTCTTTATATCTACTGAGGTACTGTTCTGTAGTCTTGCAAAACTTCCAGAGGATTGCAGCTTTCATCTTCACGTAGATGGGCCTCTCCTCAGGAGCCAACTGATTAATTACATCAGCAACTGTCGGTAGACAGTTCATAAGGGGTGTTCCCACGAAATTCTCTTCCACCACCTGGAAGAAGAAGGCAAGTTCCAGTCCCTCAAACAAATCAAACATGTCTCTTCCCACCACTTAAAGGGGAATCAAGATCTTGAGGATGTGACGACTAACCTGCCCTTGTGTTCCACCTCTGCAGATACTTCTCTCTCCGCTAGAAGTTCTGCATTCCTGCTGATTCTCCAGTTCAAGTCTATGCAGCTCCAGCCTGACCAGATCCTTGTATTTCTGTTCTGCTAAAGCTGCTGCAGTCTTCTTCTCTTCCCTCTCATCCGTCAGTATTTGCTGCTTCCTCCCTCTGTCTCTGCCTCTCATCCCTCTGCTTCTGCCCCTCTCAGGCTAACTTCCTTTCATCAAGAAGGAACTTGCTGTCAGCTATTCTGTCACCATTGTGACTCACCTGGGAATGAAAAGTGTTGGGCCATACAGAAGCTGGGGACCCGAATGCAAACTGAGACTGATGGGACTCCTGGGACATTTTAGAGACCACACTACCCACTCGCTGTGAAGCTGGCCTGGTCTCACAATGTTGACACATCTATGAGGCAATCAGATATGATCTCTTATAGTTAGGTGAATTACTATCCACCATACCATAAACTCGGGTATTTGTTTATGTTTAAAGATTAAACTGTCATCAGAATAATGATTACTCATAATGATGTGGTTTTGGAACAGAGGTGCAAACTTTAAATACAGCTGTGCGCTGAAGTGACATGGCAGTCACAGCAGATGCCAAAGTGGTACCAGTGACCTCTTAACCTGTTCTATGCTACTGAAGAGCAGACACTGCCAACTGGGATATTGATGCCACAGGGCACATATCCTACGCTTATGGCATGCAGTTTATGAAAGGGGAATCTGATTAGGAGGCCACCTTTTCAATGATGGAATTAACCACATCATAGTAATACAAATTAAAAAATCCAGGGCTTCTATACCCTTGCTGGACAGCTATGCCTCAAAGCCGCGGGCCTGAATTTCTCAGGAATGGATTTGTTTCCTATACCAGGGTCTGAATGGAAAGAGAACCTTTTGAAACTGGACAGACTATCCTTCTTAGGCTACAATGTCATAACACAATCTTAGCTACAATAACCTATGGGGAATGGGGATAGGTTAGTGGTGGTGACTACATATAGACTCAATAAGTGCAGAACATTTTAAGGTATAATCTGATGGCTCCTCCTGAAACCACCTTTATATTGATAAAGGTAAAAATACCTAATTGCTCCAATAGGTAATTGGCTGGCACCTTACCTCATGAGCAGCATAACACTTGGGTTTCTAATTGGTTGGCTTCTTGCTAACCAACCATGGACAATTGACTAGATGTCAAGACATGAGTCAGACAAGGGGTAGGGGAAGAGAGGCCCATGGACTGTTCATTGTGCATTAAAGAAGTTACCATCCCTCATTCTTGGGCCATGAGACCAAGCAATATCTTTGAATTTGATCTTATGTGGCACATTGTGTCTGTGTGTATGTATTGGGTTTATGGCAGGTGTCCTATCTGTGTTCATTTCTAATGAATAGGAAGTGTTCTTCAATTATGGATCACGTGGATGGGACCATATTTGAAATTGAATTATCTCCTATTTATTGGGATTTCAGCTACTACTAATGCATGTGCTGTGTTTTCTGTTGCCACGAGGGATACTCTTGAGCTATGTTCATGGTGTCTTTTGGCTTGCCATGTTACTGCACCTGGCCTACAAAGACTGGTTGTGCTCTTATAACTTTTAATTAATCTGGGAGTGTCCAGCCAACGTCCTTGAAATTACTATCTTGTACCTTCAGTCTTCTACTCCGACCCGCCTTTATTTTCTCGCACCGTTTACACTAGTTGCCAACTCCTATCTGAATTCTGCACGGATATGTATTTTTGTGGATTCAGCATTTTGAGTTCTCTTGAAGTCTTGAGGCCTTTCATTTGATTGAAAACATGCAGCAGCTTCCATTTTAAAGAAGATGGCTGCCCAATTACACTCTTTTTAGTATGTTCCTGAGCTATATTCACGTATTGTTTATATTGCATTCCCCTTGTACATTAGGCAGGTTAGTATTGTTCATGTTTTGTGGATGCTATAATGATATTTTTCATGTATAAATGCATATTTGACCTAGTGAATATTTTCTTCATGTTGAGTGCACATCTGCTTTGTGTCTAATGTGTGCTCTTGTTACTGTAACAACAGTTGTTTGACTACTTTTGCCATCTTCAGCCTAAATTGGCTCTATGTCCTGCTGTACCTGCCTGGGATATGGCGGTACAGTTGGCTTAGTGACTAATGTTTCTCCGCTGTGCGGGATTGGGCCGGAGAGGGGCAGAAGCTTCAGATGACGTATTCATCTGCCCATCAACATTCCCCCCTCTAATCGAGTCCTCAACCACACTCTTCCTTCTGCTCTCCCTTGAATAGGCCTCCTTGGGTATCCATATCTTAGTCAGCCCTCAGGCTACCTCCACATCTCACATGCTCATCTGGACTCCAGGTCATATAGCAGCACTCCCCATTGGAATCACAATATACCCAGTACTCTGTGTAATTGTGAGGGCTCTGAGGATATATTTATTTTGACCCTGAAGAAGCAAAAGGGCTCTCCATTGCTTGGCTACAGGGGAAGTCATCAGTTTGTGTGTACTCGTGCACATGAGTATCCAAATGTATTATTATCATCATTCATTCCTACAGCTTTTGTAGATGTCTTTTTGCATTGTGTCATGATCACACAGGACAGGGACAGTGGGGCAGGCTGTACAGCCTTGATTCAGAATTGGCGTTGGCATAAATGGCGCCAAGGAGGCACACAAGATAGAACCCAACATGGCCATCAGATTTCCATTCTACACCAGCCTCAACAGTCCAGACACTTTAGGAAGGGCCCAGGGCTATATATACTACTCCCTGACCCACCTTCCTTGCTTTGTGTTACTTCTGCTGATCCTAAAGCAGCTGAACGCTTACCACTTCTGAAGCTAGCCATGCCCAGGACTTCTCATCTGCTGTTCTCGCTCAGCTCCCAGCTCCCACTCAACTCCTGGAAGGAAAAGGGGTCAGTTTATGAAAGTCAGTGCCCAGAACGCTGCCCTCAGCTTCGGCACCCCGCATTGCGTAATCATGCTTGCCTGAAACGGTGGCTCCAAGAATGCTGCACTCAGCCTCCGCTCACTGCATTGCATAATCCTGCTTATCTGTCACCAGATCTGGGGGCCTTCCGGCTCTGCAACGATACCATCAACCTGAAAAAAGGACACAAAGGTCAATAAATGTATGTGCGCCGCGCCAGAGTGCAGAAGGGGAAAACAAACAGACATTTGAAAGTGCTACCCTGCAGAAAGGAACGTTTTTTATTTAACTGTGCCACTGCGTGCATTCAATGTTAGTACTACACAGTGTAGGACAGAACTACAGACTAAAAGGGCCTCATGGCCCTAGCACTTAGCAGGTCGCAGCTGGTCTGGACCAGACTAACCAGTGAAGGAACTGGTCCTGTGCCTTCTTCATTCACACACGTGTGCAGCAACAAACTACAAGGTCAGTTCAGCCTCCCTCTGGCCCAGATATCAGTGGAAGCAGTAGGGGGGAGTGTACGAACACCCAAAGTGATACATTTCTTGTCTCTGCCTCTAGGTCCTGCTACTCAGTCAGTCCACCCTTGGGGAACCAGAATAGCCTTGGGAATCTACAAACCCATCAAACCACATTCCAGCACTCCTGTCACACAGCACACAGGGTTAGTTTACCGCACTGTGCTGCTCTGGGGAAGGAGTGGTGTCGAGCATTCAACCATTTCATCAGAGAGCCGGACGCTTCCACAGGGCTTCAGGTAAGTGTTACACATTGCCTCATTGCGATTCTCAGAACACAGAAAGCTAATAGTGCTAGCCTTTGATACTGTCAGCCATGCCATCCTGCTCAACCGTCTCCGTGATAACCTGGGTATCACTGGTCAGGCTCTGGCGTGGCTGACTTCTTTCCTCTCTGACCAACCCTCCCAGGTCCAACTTGGGTCCTTCCTCTCCGCTTTCTTTTTCTCTACTTGTGGTGTCCCCCAGGGGTCTAACCTCTCTCCCTGGATGTTCAACCAATACCTGGCACTTCTTGCCCACTGTATCGCCGCTCTGTCCCAACTTTCAGTGCTATGCGGATGACACCCAGCTCATCTTCAGGCTACCCTCTGCCTCCTCCTCTCCTTCTCTCATCTCGGACTGTCTGTCTGCTATCCAGGAGTGGTGTGCCGCCAATGACCTCTGCCTTAATGCCAGTAAGACTGAGATTCTCCTCATTGGCACCCCGCTCCTTCCTTTCCTGTAGCTCTCTGGCCGGCCTCTCTTGGCCCTCTTCCTGCTCCCACCTGCAAGGCTAAAAACCTTGGGGTCATTTCGACTCCACACTCTCCTTCTCCCTTCACATCTCTGACGTCTCTAAGAAGTCACACTACCAGCTGCACCCCCTCAGAGGTATTCTTCCTTTCCTCTCCTTCCCCCAGAAGCTCACTGTCTCCAGCACTCTGGTTCTCTCTAGGCTGGACTATTGCAACAGCCTCTTTCTAAATCTGCCTGCTTCTACTCTCCGCCCTCTGCAACTTATCCAGAACAGGACTGCAAGACTTGTTCTTGGCCTCAAGCCCCGGGATCGTATCTCTCCAGGACTGAAATCTCTGCACTGGCTCCCAGTGGCTGCGAGGATTAAGTTCAAAACCCTCTGCATTGTCCACAATGCCTTCTGCGGCCTCAATATCTTCAACTCTCCTTAAATATCTTCCGTCTCGAGCTCTCTGCTCATCCGCTTCCAACTCCCTCAGTGGGTCGCTTCTCTAAGCAACGAGTTGGTGGTAGATCTCTTTTTTCGGCTGGGGCCTCCCTCTGGAATAGCCTCCCTGCCTCCCTTAAACTTGAGGAGAACCATCTCCGGTACCGGAAGCACCTCAAAACCTTTCTCTTTGCGTCTGCTTTTTCTCCTCCTCTCCTCTGCTGACCTCCTTGATGTTACCAGAATTGTACCGGCTACCTGAACACCCTCTGATCTCGGACCCAGGTCCCTCCCCCACCAGCGCCACACACCTGCACTACCCACCTGGCAACCCCTGCACTTGGGTACTGTTTCTGTATTCCTACAGTCCCCCTACCAGCCCTTGGCACCTGATGTCTGCACTTACCCATGCACTTGCCACATGATGGCCGTTACTTACTTATTGTTTTATCTATTCCCATGTACTGCACTGTTCCCTGCCCCTTTCCCCCGCACTTGCGCAATCTGAATGACACCTGGCCTAGTAGGATTGTTGTCTGTCCTCCCTTTGTTCTCCTCCCTTGCCTTGTCGCGCCTTGAAACACTTGTGTATAGGCGCGTTACAAATGCCATTTCATATCATATCATACCAGTATTGCAACTAGTATTTTAATTGCATTGGTCAACCAGGAGGTTATCCATGAGAACAGGTAATTAAACCAGTCATCAGCCACAATGGGCCTCATTATGAGTATGCCAGTCCGGTAACAACAGTTCTGGTAAGCTATCAGCACTATTGTTACTGGACCGGCACACTCCGAGTTCTGCGTGCGGATACCTATCCGCCCGTCAGGTCTGACCTGGCGGGTGGAAAGGCACCCGCTCTCAGACCTTGACGATAGCACCGGCACCATAATGAATGGTGCCTGTGGTCCTGTCCTCCCCATTCCCATTGAGTCCTATGGGACTCGAATGGGAATGGGGAGTCATTTTTTCCGGCGCCTAGCTATGGGGAATTACCAGGACCGCTGGGGCTGTACTGCCCCCGTAATTCCCCATTGGAAGGTGCTGGAAAAAACACAACTCTGGTGGCAACTGTGCCGTTTTTACCAGCACGGCTACTGCCAGAGTTATAATGAGGCCCATTGTCTTCCACCTACTCCACCATTCTTGTCCGTATTTCTGTTAAGCCTGCTACTGCCGCTCTGAGATTTCCATTTTCCTCATTGTGGGCGGGTGTGTATGTGCGGCAAGAAGGCCGCCATTTTGCAACCCCCCTCCTTGGCCATTATCAGATCAAGAACATACCTGTTTTGGAGGGTCATGAGTCTTATTGCTCTCAGCTCTTCCCTTTTCGCGTTTAAGCCTTTTATAGTTGTATTTATGGTCTGCAACAGCTCCCATGAGGTTGTGAAACGGTAAATGTATAGTGCCTCCTTTATATTTATATTGGCCTAAGCCTAGTCGCTCCATGAGGAAAACCGCGTTGCAAAGTTCTGAATTAGAATTGACTTCAAACGCCATCTTGGAAAACATCCTCCATCTTGATTTTAACTTCTGCTCTCTCTTCGGTAATGACTAACTATGTTTTCAGCTGCCAGAGCAGAAACGACCTTTGAGCCTATGTCAACACTAGGGCTGGCGGAGCAGACTATTTGTCCTATGCAAACAGACCTTGTAGTCAGAATGAACTCTCATTCAAAGTGTTATCTTTGTCTACAAAACTCATCCTCCCTCAAACAGTGATATACAATGCATGTAAACTAATGCTGTGTATTTTTTAAGGCATCCTTTGAATAGGATTTAATCTAAAAAAGCTAAAGATCCACACAGCTGACTACAACAAAGTGTGTCAGTATGTTTAAGGAACCTTGGAGCCAAAGTGAACTTCAATTTAAAGTGTTTTCTGCATCAATAGCCTCAGCCATAGTCAAACATAAGAACTGAATGTTAGACAAACTAGAACTATGTACCTTAGCAATAAGCTATTGAATTTGTTTCTTGAAACTAGGATCAGCCTAAGCTGGAGAACCAACAACACCATTGAATCTTCACGGATGGGACAACATGTCAAAAGTACAAACCAATATTGTATATTTGTTATGTGAACTGGGCAGAAACCCACATTTGTAACCTATTAGTTTGGATATGGGCTGGGCTATGACCAGGACTGTGTATAAATACTGCATGTTTTGTGATGACCAGGACTCACTCTCCTTAGTGTTTTCTGGTACACACTGCGAGGTGTTGGAAGCCAGATAGCTATCTGCTTTGATATTTGAAAGCTAGAAAAAAGCTAGACCTGCAGCATTTGATATATAACAAAATTGGAAAAAAGAAGCTATGCAGCAGCTTAAAAGTAAAGAGAAACATGCGCGTCGACATATGTCAAACACCGAAAAGGTATTATTATATGACCAACAAAAACAGTCAGAGTCTGTTAGAAATATGGATAGGGCTTTTCAACTTGGTATACAGAAAATATATCCGTCGAAAGACTTTCATGTATCAGATGAATAGATTGATAAACTCTTAAATGAACGTAGGCCTGGCGCCACTGCACCACCTCCATATGTACCTATTCCTGTTGTCTAACCTCTTCCTGCTGTTGCTCCTCCTCCCGTAGTAATTCATGCTCCTCTTATTACTCCTTCTATTGCTCCTCTTATTGTTCCTCCGCTGATAGCTATTGCTCCATTTCCTATTGTTGATCCTCCGCCTGTACCTCTACCTTTGCCTACTGTTGTGGTCCCGGTAGATATGTCTTTTGCGCCAGTAATAGCACCTTCATTGCCTATTGTACAGGATTTGTCTACACTTTGTTTTCCAAGCGGTTCTGCGTCGCTTGTAGTTGATAAGGGAGCGGGTGTTGAATCAAAAATTGTAACTCGTAATACAGTTTCTAAAGAGAGAAAGAGAGACTTGAATGCGTGGGCTAGACAATGCATGGAGAAAGGTGAACAATCTGATGTTTTCACTACACTCTCTAATTTAGAAAGGTTTCCTGAGAAAAATGTCTTTATTGAAGGGATGGGAATCCATTTAACTGTAATGTGGAACAGACTGAATGATGTAGATACCCCACAAGGGTTGAGGGATCTGAATGTTTTAGCTTATTCAAGAAAGAGATACTGTGGAGAAAGTATATGAGCACGTCGAGAGGGATTTTGCGTTTAGAAGGGAGTTGGAAAAGTTACGGAATGATGAAATAGATGGTGATAGTGTGGATGCTTTTTATGTACAGAAACGGTTCCTTCCTCTTTGTAAGTCAATGAGTGAAGAAACACAAATTTGCACAAGAGATGCACTTAGATGGATTTCAGACATGTCGATATCTCCCGTAGAGGTATATGACACGTATAGTCAGTATACTCCAGAAATGCAGAGGAAAGTGATACAGGTAATGGTAGAATACCTGCAGGATTTATGTATAAAGAGAAAGATTTGTTTCCCCGCAGAATTATTGAATATCTACAAGAGAGCTTTTTCATCTAACATTACTTCCACCGCTCTAGCGCTCGATTTAGCTCTGTTGCTTAGTAAGCGTTCGGAGTTGCCTATTTCTCAGTTGCCTATGAGAGGTTCCTCTGATATTTGTTCCTAAAGTCGAGGTCCCGGCTAAAGCCGCAACGGGTGTTGCTGCTTATGATATTGATGCACATTATGTATCACAGTTTGTTCACGTCGCATTCTCAAGATGGGAAATGAATACTATTAGACAGTCCATTCCAGAATTTAGAAAGAATCCGACAGGATTTTATAAAGAAATAGAATCTGTCTTGCAATCGTCAGTTTTCACTTTGGGTGATATAGATTTGTTGTTTCCCGTGCTCCTAACTGCTGACTTATGGAAACAGATTAGGACTGTAGACGATGCAGCGGGGTTAGGTGACACATGGGGTAGCTTGGTTAGGCAAGATAGAGAAAGGAAAGCTGGTGAAAGACCACCACAGGTGATACTGACTTTGCCTGATAGAATAGTGACAAAATTAAAAACCTTAATTCCTGAGAGAAGGATAATTTGGCACAAACTTACTGCTTGTACCCAAAGAAAATCTGAAGGTGCTACCGAATTCTTCAATCAGTTTGAACAAGTATTCTCAGATTTTAGCGGACAGGATTTAAGCACCGAGTCGGGAAAATGATTATTTGTGGACAAATTTGTGCGTGGATTGTTGCCTGATATCCAAGCACAAATTATGACTTCTGAGAGCGCTTGGCAAGCTAAGTCTCAGTCGGAAGTATTGCATATGGCTCAGTATTATGAGAACAGAGTCAATAATGAAAAGGAAAGGATTGAAAAGAAAAAAGGAGACCTGAAAACTAAGGTATTGTTGCAGCAGATAGTTAGAGGACCTAGAGGGGGTAGTACACAGTTTCGGGGCCAGTATGTTCCACAAGGTAATGCGCCGTTGGGGCCTGTACACGTGAACCGATGTGCTTATTGCAGACAAGAGGGTCATTGGCGAGCACAATGCCCGATCCTCCAGCACAGGTCGAATAACGCATATGGTGTCATTTGTAGACGATCCAGAGGCCGACCTGGGGTAGGGGGTGCTGGTAGAAGCCAGTTTTCTCAAAATTCTCAGTCTTTTTCGCAAGGCAATCGGCAACCAAGCGTGGATAGTAGAAATATTTTTGATAAATCTTCCACTGCCTATCTTTCTGAAGATCTTCCCTTTGATGATATATTATTTCGTTAGGACAGCCCGAAGCAGGGTCTGGAACCAACGCTATTCCCGTTAATGAGAAAGGTCCCTACGTTGAAATGATGGTGGGGAATAGGAAGCATCTATTTTTGATAGATACAGGAGCACAGAAGTATTCCATTGACCATTCATGGGTTCCAGACATTCCACTGTCAGGGCAGACTAACGTTTCTGTAGGGTTTTCTGGTACGCCAGTGGTTAGTCCGCTTTCTTTGCCGGTACCGATTTCACTGGGTCCATTTACGGATCACTGTCCGTTTCTTTTGACAACGAACTGTGGAGAGAATTTGTTGGGGTTGAATCTGTTGAAAGAATTAAATGTGATAATTCATTGTTCTTCGGATGAAGTTCGCTTGACGATTTCACCACCATTTTCAACTTTGTCCCGAGCATTGGTGGTAAATGGTGTTTTAAAGCATTAACGTTTATGTTCTGTTATGGTCCAACAAACCATTGATGATGTCTATTCTCTCTCTGTAAATTGTGTTGTTGTGTTTTTGACTCATGCAATTACAACATAAAAAGTCCTCTAGAGATCTTTCTCTATGATAACAATTTCGAAGAGTCATTTTTTCAAACCAGTTGTGGGATCCCTTCGTGTATGAGTACCCTTGAACCTATTCATTGGTGTATTTTGTTTCTGATTTAACCCTCCTGGGTAGAATAGGTTCCATACCAGGAGCCCGAATTTTTTGATTCAGATAGCCAAACAGACTGCTACTGACCCCTACTCAGATATGTATACTACAAGGGAAGCCACATATGTCTCTACTATAGATAAAGGAATTGATTCCATAAAGAATATCCAAGCAGATGCCACTCTAGAGGAAACCAAGCAATGGGCTGAGGGCTTGGTGAAGTTGGATGATGATGGGTGTTGGTGTAACGCTCACCTGACTCCCACGGAGGCGCTGGCCTGGTTCGCGCTGCTGTGACCTCTTCTAAGGTGATGCACAGGGTTCGGAAGACGGACTGGACCGGGCCCCCAAATCTGGCTTGTCTGGCTCGCAGAAGTATCCTTCTTTAGGCGAAAATAGGGGATTAACTGTCTGCGGGGTAATGCAATCAGCCTCCCACTTTCCCCTCTCACCCTCCTCGAAACCCTTCTATGATTCCTCATAGCGTCTCACCTTAGGGTCTGGAAGGACGAGCTCTCCATCCTGCTTCTGATGCAGGGGCGCATTGGTATCCAGTTACTTCACTGGATTTTCGGATTGGTGAGAACCAAACTTGCTTGGCTTCCAAGTAAGTTTTTTGATAAGAGGTTCCCCTTGTGTCCATGTATTAATGTACTAATGCTAGTGTCTTTTTCCCCATAGGGGCCGGGGTACGGAATGCCGGGGAACAGGCACCGACCCGAGATGAGAGGTGAAATCCTTGTAGAATTCAGGTAAGTCTTTAATGAGCGTTTTTTGGTAATGTCTTTTCATTCGCTCATTAACGCTGATGTCTCTTTTTC
The DNA here is from genome assembly GCF_040938575.1 of Ambystoma mexicanum. NCBI lineage: Eukaryota > Metazoa > Chordata > Amphibia > Caudata > Ambystomatidae > Ambystoma > Ambystoma mexicanum. The sequence continues at coordinate 490,900,537 of NC_090936.1, read as the reverse complement.
CCCTTAGGGGCCGAGGTCCGGAAATGCCAGGATGCGGAGCGGACCCGAAATGAAGAGGGAATGAATCAACAGGTAAGTCTTAACATGGAGATTTAGCTTTCCTTATTCCCTTCTCTCTCTCACCTTTTGTTCCGGTCTTTTTCTCCCTAGGTGCTGGGGCGTGACTGCGAATCCGGATAATCGCTGCTGAACATGGAGGCGCCCTGTAAAGGTGAGTGGAATGCGGCGCTGCAGCGATCGACGCAATGAGCTTTTAAATAAAAGTCTTCCTTTTCAGGATTGTCGGCGAGATGTCTCCGGGATGCGGATTTAGCAGGTAAGGACTTTTCCTTCTTCTGTTCTCTTCTTCTCTTCCTTTGCAGGTGATCCAGGATGCTGGCAGGCATGGCAGAAGTTAGGATGCACGAGCAGACACGGTGAGCGTCCAGCTGCTAGATGCAGAACAACGCAAAGCACGTGTGGCTGTTCGGGTGGGATTTAAATAGCCTTGGAAGAAGTTCCAGGTATGTATCCTTCCTCCAATCAGGTATGTATCCTTCCCCGACCACGCCCGGATGGTAAATTAGTCCCACAGGTAAAGTAGTTCCTTTTAGGCCTCAAGGAGGCCGGGATCCTGCAGCATGGTCTGCATCAGGTAAGTGCACCCACGCACTTCCATAATGAGCCTGGCGCTTATGGCGCCAGGACTGATGTCTTTTATGAGCCTGGCGCCATAGGCGCCAGGACACTGTCCAAAGGGCCCCTATATGGGGTTGCTGGGTCCTTCCTTGGGGACTGGATGTCCGCTTTCGGGGACGCAGGCTTGAACCGGCTCCCCGGGAGCGGCCATCATGACAGCACTCCCCCCCCCAAGGCCCCTCCCAAGGTTGTTCCATCTGGGGGTTTTGGTTTGTCTGGGAAGAGTCGGTGGAATTTCCTGACTAATCGAGGTGCATGCACATGGTCGCTGGGTTCCCACGACCTCTCCTGAGGTCCGTACACCTTCCAATCAATTAGGTAGAACAGTTTTGACCTAAACATTTTTGAGTCTAAAATGTTCTTCACTTCGTATTCGGGCTCCCCATCTATTAGAATAGGTTCTGGAGGTTTGAGTAGTCGGGTTCCGGGTACCACTGGTTTCAGAAGTGACACATGAAAAAAAGGGTGAATTCGCATACTAGCTGGTAAATCAAGTTTAACAGCCACTGGGTTAATTATTGCCGTAAAAGAATAAAGGTCCCAGATATTTTGGGTTAAAAGTTCGAGGCCCTTTGAGTGGTAAATGTCTGGTAGCTAACCACACTTGATCCCCAATCTGATACGGAGGTGCTTCACTCCGATGTAGATCAGCATTCTCCTTGTATTTTCTCTTGGCTTGTTGTAAATGCGTAGTTGCCTCTTTGAAGGCTTGAGTAATTGTAGAATGCAGATGTTCTACTGCAGGCATTCCGAGGTTCTGAGGTGAGTCAAGGTTTGAGGTTCGAGGGTGATGCCCAAACATAGTATAAAAAGGACTGTGGCCAGTTCCAGAGTGTACCGAATTATTATATGCGTATTCGGCTATCCAAAGAATGGCTTTCCAGTTGCTTTCAGATTGCTGTAACATACACCGTAAGTATTGCTCAAGGGTCTGATTTGTCCTCTCGGGCTGACCATCGGTCTGAGGGTGGTGACTGGTCGATAATCTTACGTCGATCTGCGCCATTTGACAACATTTGCGCCAGAAGTGGGAAATGAATTGGCTTCCCCGGACAGAGATTAGTATAGATGGGAATCCATATAGCCGAACAATATTTTCGAGGAATTCTTTGGCTAAGACAGAAGCTGAAGGTAAACCTTTCAAAGGAATAAAGTGGCCCATTTTGGAAAACAAATCCACAATTACCAGAATAGTATTGTACCGCGAACAAGGAGGCAGGTCCATAATAAAATCCATTGATAGGGTGTGCCAGGGTTCTGGCGGTATGTCTAGAGGTTGAAGGAGACCGGCTGGTCTTTTCTTTTGACTTTTATTTTGGGCGCAAACACCACAGGATATCACAAAAGATTTAACATCTTTTCGCCAAGAGGGCCACCAAATTGTCGTTTCACCTTTTCCTCTGTCTTGGCAATACCGGGGTGTCCCTCTATTAATGCATCATGATAACCGGAAATAACTAGTTTGTGTAATTCCTTATGTGGCAGGAATAAGCGTCCTTGGAAATAAGGTAAACCATTATCTATGGTAAAGTCTGATCCCTTTTGTATCCAATCCTGTAAGGTTGTAGGGTCCAGGAGTTGTTTCACTCTGGCTTGAATGTCTTGAAGCGTCTGTAACTAAGTCGTGCCTAGAATCCTCTGTTCGGGAATTATTGGTACTGGTTCTGAGTTTGTATCAGATTCTCCCATTCCAATTCGGGATAAGGCGTCTGCTTTGCCATTCTTGCAGCCAGGTCGATAGGTAATCACGAAATCAAATTCAGCGAAAAACAAAGCCCATCGGAGCTGCCGTGATGACTGAGCCTTGGCGGTTTTCAAATACTGTAAATTATGGTGATCAGTGATCACTGTGATGGTATGTCGAGCGCCAAGCAGATAATGCCGCCAGGCTTTAAAAGCAGACTTAATGGCTAACAGTTCTTTGTCCGTGATTGCATAATTAACCTCGGGTGCCGAGAATTTTCTGGACCAAAATGCTACGAGATGCAGTTGGTTGGTTTTGGGATCTCTTTGGGACAGGACAGCTCCCATGGCTAGGCTGGACGCGTCAGTCTCGACGACATAAGAGAGATCTGGACGCAGGTGTTTCAATATAGGTGCGGAGGTAAACTTAGCTTTTAAATCCTGAAAGGCCTGCTCGGCTTCTTCAGACCATTCAAAACGTTTATTTTTCCTCAAGAGTGCAGTAATGGGTTGCACCACACGTGAAAATTCCGGGATAAACTTGCGATAGAAATTGGCAAAGCCGAGCATGCTTTGAACCCCTTTTACAGAGCTAGGTGATGGCCATTTGAGGATGGCATCCACTTTTCTTGAGTCCATTCGGACTCCTTTGGGTGTCAGGATGAAATCTAGAAACTCGACTTCTGTGGTATGGAAAACACATTTCTCCAATTTAGCAAACAGTTTGTGTTGGCACAGTTTTTCAAGTACTGCCCTGACGTGTTTTCTGTGATCAGATTCCGAAGAGGAGTACACCAGAATGTCATCGATATACACGACAACACAAACATCGATGAGTTCCCGAAGGACATCATTCATGAAGTATTGGAAGGCAGCCGGCGCGTTACACAATCCGAAAGGCATCACCTGGTACTCGAATAATCCATATTTAGTATGGAAGGCAGTTTTCCATTCGTCGCCTTCTTTAACTCGTACCAGATGATAAACCCCCCCGAGATCTAACTTGGTGTATATGCAAGCGTCCTTCACCTGGTCAAGGAGTTCAGGGATCAGAGGCAGAGGATAACGGTTTTTAACCGTTATCTGGTTCAATGGGCGGTAATCGATACAAGTTCTAAGGTCGCCTTCTTTTTTGGGCACGAAGAACAAAGCCGAGGATACCGGGGACTTTGACGGGTTAATAAAACCATTAGCTAGGTATTGATCCAAATATTGTCTCAAATGCAGATTCTCAGGTTCGGTAAGGGCATAAATCCTGCTACAAGGGGGTTGTGCACCGGGCACCAGATCGATTTGGCAATCGTACGATCTGTGAGGATGTAACGTGTTGGCCTGTTCCTTTTGGAAGACGTCCTGAAAGTCTTGGTATTCCGGAGGTATTTGCATGGAGGCAGAGGTTACAGATGCTAGATTAATCTTCAGGTTTTCTAGGTAGCAGGTTTGTGTACAATCCGGGAAGGTTATTCTCTTAGCTCGCCAATCAATTCGAGGATTATGTGTCTCTAACCAAGGGATTCCAAGAATAACCTGAAACTGTGGAGCCTTGATTACATCAAACACAACACCCTCCCGATGGCCGTCAGGACCAATAAGAGTCACCTCAGTAGTGGAATGTGTTACCGGTCCAGAGGCAATTTCAGTTCCATCGACTGTGGTGATGACATCTTTGCTGGTTTTAGGACGGAGAGGGAGGTTAATCCTAGAGACCAATTCACGATCCACATAGTTTCCAATAGCCCCACTATCGATGTATGCCTTTATTGCATGCAACCGCTTAGGCTGTTCTGGATCTACGAGAACCATTGGCACAATGAAATGCGAGGTCTGAGAGTTAGTTTTCAAACTCGGCAAGCGGACCCCTACACTTGTCAGGCGGAGTCGTTTCCCGAAACAGAGTCTTCATGGTTTTTATCAGCGGCTCCTACCGCCTTTCGGGGCGGTTTTGCCGGGCAATCTCATAGAAAGTGTCCAGAATTCCCACAATAAAGACATAATTTTAACTGCCGCCTCCTTTCACGTTCCTTTTGAGTTAAGGGTCCTTTAACCCCTCCAATTTGCATAGGCTCAGAGACATCAACTCCCTTGGGATTAGCATGGGTCTTGACCAACACCCGGGTCTCAAACCTGGACCGATCTGCTTTTCTGTTTTGAAGTATGTGATCCAATTGGAACACTAATTCTATATACTCTGTGCATTCTTGGGGCGGATTTACAACTTGGGCCAAGACATCTTTAAGTTCTCCGCGTAGGCCTCGATAAAACAACGTGACTCTTTTATCCTCTGGCCATCCCGTTTCCACAATTAGTCTATTAAAGGTTGCAATATAGGATAGAAGGTCCTGATTGCCCTGTCGCAGGGATAGAAGTTCGTCATCCAGAGCCTGCCCCTGAGAGTGTTGAGCAAATAACCTTTCCATGCTTGCTTGAAACCTTTGAAAATCACGGAGAATCGGGTCATCTTGAGTAACCAGTGGAACTGACCAATCGGCAGCGCAGCCGCTGAGATATGACAATACAAAGGCTACCTTGGTCTGATCATTAGGGAAGGCCCCAGGTCTGCATAGGAAGTGCAAACGACACTGATTCATGAATACGGCGAATTGTTTGGGGTCCCCAGCAAAGCGTTCGGGTGGGGTCAGCGGCATGTTTCCAGGTAGATTAATCTGCACAGGGTTACTGGAAACCACAGGAGCGGGGTTCCCTCTGGAACCGGGTAGAGGAGTTTGCCCAGCTTGACCTCGAAAAAGCTGTCTGGCCAGGTCATCAGTTCTTTCCTTTGATATTATTAATTCCCTCCTGAGGGCATTAGTCTCTTGACGAGCGGCATGTACTTCGGCCCGTAATTCCCCCAGTAATTGGGCCAACTGATCAGTCTCAGAACTTTCCATAGCGCCTGGGTGGGAATTTGTAGGAAGGCTTCGCGTTCTGTAACGCTCACCTGACTCCCACAGAGGCGCTGGCCTGGTTCGCGCTGCTGTGACCTCTTCTAAGGTGATGCGCAGGGTTCGGAAGACGGACTGGACCGGGCCCCCAAATCTGGCTTGTCTGGCTCGCAGAAGTATCCTTCTGTAGGTGAAAATAGGGGATTAAATGTCTGCGGGGTAATGCAATCAGCCTCCCACTTTCCCCTCTCACCCTCCTCGAAACCCTTCTATGATTCCTCGTATCGTCTCACCTTAGGGTCTGGAAGGACGAGCTCTCCATCCTGCTTCTGATGCAGGGGCGCGTTGGTATCCAGTTACTTCACTGGATTTTCGGATTGGTGAGAACCAAACTTGCTTGGCTTCCAGGTATGTTTTTTGATAAGAGGTTCCCCTTGTGTCCATGCATTAATGTACTAATGCTAGTGTCTTTTTCCCCATAGGGGCCGGGGTACGGTATGCCGGGACAGGCACCGACCCGAGATGAGAGGGGAAATCCTGGTAGAAATCAGCTAAGTCTTTAATGAGCGTTTTTTGGTAATGTCTTTTCATTCGCTCATTAATGCTGATGTCTCTTTTTCCCCTTAGGGGCCGGGGTCCGGAAATGCCAGGATGCGGCGCGGACCCGAAATGAAGAGGGAATGAATCAACAGGTAAGTCTTAACATGGAGATTTAGCTTTCCTTATTCCCTTCTCTCTCTCACCTTTTGTTCCGGTCTTTTTCTCCCTAGGCGCTGGGGCGTGACTGCGAATCCGGATGATCGCTGCTGAACATGGAGGCGCCCTGTAAAGGTGAGTGGAATGCGGCGCTGCAGCGATCGACGCAATGAGCTTTTAAATAAAAGTCTTCCTTTTCAGGATTGTCGCCGAGATGTCTCCGGGATGCGGATTTAGCAGGTAAGGACTTTTCCTTCTTCTGTTCTCTTCTTCTCTTCCATTGCAGGTGATCCAGGATGCTGGCAGGCGTGGCAGAAGTTAGGATGCAGGAGCAGACACGGTGAGCGTCCAGCTGCTAGATGCAGAACAACGCGAAGCACGTGTGGCTGTTCGGGTGGGATTTAAATAGCCTTGGAAGAAGTTCCAGGTATGTATCCTTCCTCCAATCATGTATGTATCCTTCCCCGACCACGCCCGGATGGTAAATTAGTCCCACAGGTGTAAAGTAGTTCCTTTCAGGCCTCAAGGAGGCCAGGATCCTGCAGCATGGTCTGCATCAGGTAAGTGCACCCAAGCACTTCCATAATGAGCCTGGCGCCTATGGCGCCAGGACTGATGTCTTTTATGAGCCTGGCGCCATAGGCGCCAGGACACTGTCCAAAGGGTCCCTATATGGGGTTGCTGGGTCCTTCCTTGGGGACTGGATGTCCGCTTTCGGGGACGCAGGGCTTGAACCGGCTTCCCGGGAGCGGGCATCATGACAGTTGGGTGGATAACTGAGAGGGAAAATGGATGTTGCCAGACACGTACGTAACTATGATGATTTCAATGGCCCATGGTCCCACTCACATATGCGCTAGGAAGATCTGCAAAATGTTAGAATCTGTCTGAGTAAATGTTAACATCCCGAAAACTGCTGAGCGTTTTGTCCAGAGTTGTATGGTCTGTCTACAGCATAATGTGGGGAATGGTACATCGACACCAAGGGGGAGTTTTGGTCCTCCTTCTTTCCCTTTTGAGTTAATTCACTTTGACTTCATTAAAATGGAGCGTTGTAACAATCTCGGATATGTTCTGGTAGTTATTTGTGCTTTTAGTAAATGGGTTGAAGCCTTTCCTGTGAAAGATGCCACAGCAATGACAACGGCGAAAACCATGCTTAAGGAATATTTTCCTAGATTTGGTTTGCCGAGGGTCATCTGGTCGCATAATGGTCCACATTTTATCGCTGCTGTTATTCTGCAAGTATGCGTGAGATTACAGATCGATAAACGGTTCCATTCGGCTAGACCTGCTCAGAGCGCTGGACTTGTAGAACGACACAATGGTATTTTGAAGAACAAACTCGCTAAGGCGTGTGCCGGCACCAATTTGAAATGGCCGGACGCCTTACCGATAATGCTACTTTCCATGCGCACAACTCCGCACACTAGGACTGGGCGCTCTCCGTATGAGGTGGTAATGGGGAGACCATCTAACATTTGGAATCTTCCTAAGCCGAGGGCCCTGAGGGATATGGAGCACGTACTTCTTTCTGAATATTGTGAACGGTTAACTCAAAACTTGTATTTGATTTATCAACAGGTGTGAGAAGCCCTCCCAGTTAAATACCAGGGGCCAGGTCACAGAATTCGACCCGGCGACTGGGTGCTCACCAAGTCATTTGAGAGAACATCCAGTCTCGCACCGCGCTGGAGTGGGCCTTTCCAGGTTCTATTGGCCACACAGACTGCCCTACGAGTAGCTGGAAAGAGACACTGGATCCACGCTACGCATATCAAGAGAATACCTTTTCCTTTACCACATGACGGAGAAAATAAGAAGAAGCCTACTTGCTCTATTCCCAATGATGAATCAGTCTTGAACAGCATCAAGGGTGTTTCGGAGACACTTCCTGAGCCCACGGGGCCTGGGGAGACTGCTACTTTGTCTCTGAACTCTTCTGCAGATCCTCTTGCACCCTTGCACGATCCTGCTGTTATTTCACCACTTCCATTAGGAAGCAACGACACACTGTTCGCAGATCACACAGTACCAGGAGTCACAAGGTACAATCTGCGTCCACGGCACTAGTCTTGCTGCACAAATACGACTGCGCCCACAGGGGAACAACCACAGAGCTTGTCCTTTGCCACTCCTTTTTGCACTGAAGGAAAGTAGGTGGCTGGGGACTGGGAAAGACTAAGAAACCACATGATCAGGAGATCACCAGCAAACGGACTACGGAGATTTTCGCAGGAACTTTTTCGGAAAAGAGCTTCAAGGAACGATGCCTGCTATCGTCCCTACTTGTGCGGAACAAACAAATATGTGGCCAACAATGACATTGGACGATCAAATACATGGTCTTTAAAGACGTATTGTCTTCTTGTAATCACGTTAACCAGTCTTACAATATTAATTGCCTTTGGATGTTGGTATATTGAAGAGGTGCACCCACTTGAAACATTCTTGCCTACTGAAAGTGTTCCTACTATGTCCACACCTTTCGTGCACCTGCACACACTATCTCCTAGGGACTCCCAACATAGACAGAGCTATCATAACAATACACTACTGTTAATAATGAATGCAACTCACACAATTCTGAATAGAATGAACTGTTGGATCTGTTCGCATTTACCACAGCATGGGGAAAAAGGGTTGGGCTGGTACATTCATTCTTTGCCTTTAACTACAGCATGTTATGCTTCTCTAAGGGCACTATTCTTTGGTCGTTGGTATGATGGCATCTCAGGGAACTTTGATGGGACTAATTTAAATGAATTTGAAAGGCGAGTCCTGACATCTCTGGGATGCTCACTTTTTGCAAATAGGAGCAAGCTTAATGTTGCTTCTATTAGGCCTTCTGATCGACTATCTCGAACTTTTCAATCTCTGATTTCTTTCAAAATGGCTCCTGTAGGCAACCGGGATGCCACACCACCTTCCTACACTATCAATCATAGTCCCACCTTTGTCTCTTTTTACATACAAAAGGAATGGTACTCAGTCAATGGGCGATTTCGAGGGTTGTACTAACATTGCAAACTTGACTAGTGAGGACAGACCTTTGTATGTAGGCGAACCTGTCTACTTCGTTTGCGGTAATGAGGCTTATCCGTGGCTACCTAGGGACTGGCAGGGAACTTGTTATTTGGGTATCCTGCTACCATGGGTATATGTAGCTAGTACCACTGAGATATCTAGGACTCGTCAAAGGCGGGACGAGAATGGTGATACCCCTTCACAAGTTCTGGGTGTTGTAGCAAAATCCTTTGTACCATTTTGGGGTCAGATCATGAATTTCCAAGATATTAGGAGACTAGCAAGAGCATTGGAGAGAACCATCAACCGGACCACTGACATACTCTATAACATGACTCTAGAACAAAAAGCAATTCGATTAGTGGCTCTACAGAACCGGATGGTGTTAGACCTCATCCTGGCTGAGCGTGGTGGAGTATGCAAATTAGTGGGGTCCGCTTGCTGCGTTTTCATACCCGATTCCTCCACGACCATATTTAAGGCGATACAAAACCTGCACGTCTTGGTCTCAGAAGTGCATGTTTCCGAGGGAAACTGAGATCTTACTACTTGGTTCTGGGACTTCTTACGGTCCTGAGGATGGAAGCTTCTCTCCGTTTTAATGATAATTCTTGGTATTCTGTTGTTCTGTTGCTGTTGTATACAATGTCTTCCTGCCATATGTTCAATGATAGGAGGATGTTGTGTACAAACTATGGGAACATTAGGACCGAAAAGGCACACGCCTGAGAATATGACTAATGTATTCGTGATGAAGGATATTACTGCCATAGATCTGATGGCGATTGATATATCTGATGAATGTGATTCAGGATGTACGGACATTGAGACATGGGGTTACGAGTAGAGTGACTATTTTAGTAAAGCTCTTGGCTTAGGCCAAAAGGAGGGTTTGTGAAACGGTAAATGTATAGTACCTCCTTTATATTTATATTGGCCTAAGCCTACTCGCTCCACAAGGAAAACCGCGTTGCAAAGTTCTGAATTAGAATTGACTTCAAACGCCATCTTGGAAAACATCCTCCATCTTGATTCTAACTTCTGCTCTCTCTTCAGTAATGACTAACTATGTTTTCGGCTGCCAGCACAGAAACGACCTTTGAGCCTATGTCAACATTAGGGCTGGCAGAGCAGACTATCCGTCCTGTGCAAACAGACCTTGTAGTCAGAATGAACTCTCATTCAAAGTGTTATCTATGTCTACAAAACACATCCTCCCTCAAACAGTGATATACAATGCATGTACACTAATGATGTGTGTTTTGTAAGGAATCCTTTGAATAGGATTTAATCTAAAAAGCTAAAAATCCACACAGCTGACTACAACAAAGTTTGTCAGTATGTTTAAGGAACCTTGGAGCCAAAGTGAACTTCAATTTAAAGTGTTTTCTGCATCAATAGCCTCAGCCATATTCAAACGTAAGAACTGAATGTTAGACAAACTAGAACTATGTACCTCTGCAATACGCTATTGAATTTGTTTCTTGAAACTAGGATTAACCTAAGCTGGCGACCCAACACCACTATTGAATCTTCAAGGACGAGACAACATGCCAAAAGTACAAACCAATATTGTATATTTGTTATGTGAACTGGGCACAAACCCAAATTTGTAACCTATTAGTTTGGAGATGGGCTGGGCTATGACCAGGACTGTGTATAAATACTGCATGTTTTGTGATGACCCGGACTCACTCCCCTTAGAGTGTTTTCTGGTACACACTGCGAGGTGTTGGGAGCCAGATAGCTATCTGCTTTGATATTTGAATCTGTATAGAATAAAGTTATTCATAACTTTTGACTTTGTGACTGGCGGATCCAATTTTTGGTGGTACTAAGCCTTGATATTCCTTGCTTGATCTTACAAGGTTATTTGCAACCATTCGGGATTTGTATTGGCCTGCAACCTGGGAGTAAAGAAGGGTGTAAAGAGCATCTCTGTTCTACTGAACAATTTATGCCCCTCTGGTATGTTATACGTGTTTGCTATCCTTGCCAAGTTATAGTTACTGCTTCTTGTGCGCTTAAGTATAAGGGACCACTTGTTTCTTATGTGTGTGTTCATCTTGGGGAAATCGCCAATCCACAACTCACACTGGGGTACAACTAAGGCCAGTGTACTTATTACCACCAGGGAGCACAGGCCTCCCCAATTTGGTGGACAATGCATATAGGCCTTTGAACCACAAGCCCAATTGTGATCCATTAATACAGCTGAGTCTATTTTCATACCAGACGCATCAAAAATGCTTTTGCACCCTTATTTACCCCAACTTTTTTGTGTGCATATTTCAGAAGCATAAAGTGGCATTCTTCATGTGAATTATGGGTAGGGGTTCTGCTTCACCCTCTAGCCCATGAGAGCAATTTAAATTATTCAGCCTATTCTTTGAGGCAAATAACATTGGCATTATGTACAACCTCTGCGGGTACTAATAGGAGTGTTTGTGATTTACAACCCATCCTCCCTTTGACCTAGCCTTCTGAGCTGAATATGTCTCTGTATATTAGTAACGGGGTCTCCACCAGCACCTGGGTATTTGAAACCCTGCTGAATTGATGCTTTGTAACAACCTATGGTCTGTTATTTTAACCTCTCCTCTATTCGGGTGTTCCAGTTTATATTCAAATTATTTGTTCTAGTGTCATCCATCATGCACCTTTGTTTTATGTAGCTACCTTCATAAGGGAACATTCTTTTTTAGTCATCCATTGCAAGGTGGCCCATCTTCCTTGAAATTGCCCTCTCGTAGTGCAAAGTGCTAAGTGCATTAGGCAGTGTGCTCTGAGTGCAGGTTTTTCTGTAGCCACAAATATCCTAGAGACACTCATGGCAGAGGGTATGAAGGAACACACATGACAACTCTCATTGGACATCTGTCTCCCTACTTTGCACATGTGTTGGTACCACAGATTGTTGGCTAAATGGGCAGAATCATCGATATACTTATTGAGGTGCCTGGAGTCATCTAGCACACTTCTTTTCAGTCTTTTAATGTGTGTGCTCATTACAGGGAATTGTTCAGGTGCCAGTTCATGTGTCATTGTAACAGTAGCTATGCTCCTGCTTACTGATCTAGCTACATAATAAATGACAAGTTCTCTTAATGCCATAAGAATAATAAAATAAAGGCTGCAAAATGCAAAACATTTTGCTATGAGCATTATGCCTAACATTTCTACAATTTGCAAGTACCTAGGGGCATTATTGTTTCTAAGTGCTAAAAGCGGATATCTAATGTTATTGAAGAAAACAATTCTTCCCACCAGGAGAGAGTCTTCTTTGGTTTCTTTGAAGAAAAAGTATTCACAGGAAAAACTGTCAGAATTGAAAGGATATTTCTTTCCAAAACAATGTACGTTTTTAATTTTAATTTGAATAACAACACTGTGAGACAGGTGCTCCAGATTCCTAGAAAAGGATAGGTTTTCACGAAGAATGATGAAACCAAGAAGAACGGGACAGCTATAGGGAACATTTGCTGTTTATTCTTTTACCTTGAATGGGTCACACTTTATTTTTAGACCAGTGTCATTTAGGGAGGTTGGGCCAATAGTTCTTGTGGGTAAAAAAGACTTGATGCAGTTTTATTCTTCTTGTTGCTGATTGACTCTCATTATAGATCTTGTTTGGGGTCTGTGCACCTCTTCTTCACATTTAGGCTCAGTAATTTTGGACAGGAGGTCTCCCCTCTCTAGGGTTTGATGTGCCTGAGGTAGAGCCAGGCACACCTTGCGTTGAATTTCACATCAAACAGTGTAACGTCTCCACAATATATGGGCCCTGGAAGCGTGGTGTGTGCCACTTTCTTGTAAACGTCCTGCACAAGACTCTATCACCTGGATATAATAATGGTTTTAATAAAATATCAGTGTTCACTGGTTCTTTATCTTCATCTGTGTTCTTTGAGAACCCACACATTTGTGTTTGCACCTGTCTAGACGTACATTTGAGAGATTCCATCATAGCGGTTAAATAATTGTACATTTCCTTCAGAAACACAATTGCATCATTCTCTGCATCAGCACAAGTCCTAGTGTGAGGAGCAATGGGTGTATGCATATAGCATCCTGTCACCAGCTCATGTGGAGTCAGATGATGGTCAGAGCCTGGCTGATTATGTAAGGCAAATAGGGCTAAGGGGAAGCAATGTCACCACCCTTTTTTCAAAGTCTCTTATAACTTGTCAATTCTTTCTTTCAAGACACCATTGAGGCACTGACAAAGGCTGCTTGCTTGTGGGTGGTACGCCAATGAGAATGTATGTTTTATACCCAAAAGGATAGTGATGTGCTCAAACACCTCATTTGTAAAGTGCGATCCATTGTCGAAATGTAGCACGTCGCACACTCCTCACCTTGGAGATACCTCACATATGAGGAACTTTGCAGCACATGTGGCATCTGGATATATGCATGGACCGGCTTCGATCCATTGGGAAAAGGATATACAACCACTAGCATATACCTATAGCTGTTACAAATTTGGAGCATATCAACATAGTTGATATGTGAATGCTAAAAAGGTCCTGTAGGTTGGGGTATTGTTCCTCTCATTGTTCACAAATCATGCTCCACTGTGCATTTCTGACGTATCAAACAATTGATAACATAATTAACAATGTTCTCTGCCAAATTAGGGACAAACCAGTCTGCCGAAATCAGTACTGCAAAATATTCATTTGATGTGTTTGCTGGGTAGTGCACCTGCTCTAATGCTACTGTATGCAGCCAGCCCTAGGGGCATCACAGGTTTCCTGATGCTGTCTTGCTGTCCCATTTCATCTGTGGGGACAATGAGCAACCCCTTATTTTCCATATCTCCTGCTCATCTTGCAGTGTCCTCCCCTGTAATTTCATAATTTTTTGCTATAGACAACGTATTAAAGCCCTCCTTCATCCCCATGTTGTGTGCACATGTATGTTTGTTTCGTGCAGTCGCAAGGTCAAATACTTTTGGAAATTATGCTGCTCTTTTTGCTTCTAGTTCAACAGCTTTGTTGCCATCTGAAATGAAGTCCACACCTCTGGTTTGCGCTGCGCACTTCACCACGGGAAAAGCCGGTGAACACTTGAGTGCTGCTATAAGCCCATCTAACAATGGTGCATGCTGCACATGTGAGCTGTCGGAATACAGGAAGCCCCTCCTTTTCCAATGTGACAGTACTGTGTGTACTGTTGACATCATGTAGGTGGAGTCAGAATACACAGTTACTGTCTCATATTTATGCTCTTCAAGCACCAATATCAACGCCACCAACTCTGCTGCTTGTGCTGAGAAATGTGCTGGCAATCTCTCCTGCCTTCACCACAGTGGTGCCACTGTGTCTTTCCCCTGTGCTCTGGTCTATTGACGATGACCTGCCAATGAACAAAATAATTCCGCCTCTTAGCGTATTTTCTTTGACACAGGGGATTTCATCACGATATTCAGTGTAAGGGATGCAATTGTGCACGTAATCTCCCTAATTTTCTGGTTCTGCTATGAATCTGTCTGGGTTTACCACTCGACACCTGGCAATTTTGATCGATAAATTTGATATTATTACCTCAAAGCCTGATGCTCTCTGTGTAGTTAATGTACTTTTAGGCTTTACAAGGATGGTAAAAAAAGCATGCTGAATGTATAAACTGAGTGGACAGCCCATTGTTATGCTAGCTGACTTCTCAATTTGCAAAGGCTGCTGCAGCCAATGCTTGCTCACATAGGTAATGACTTCTCATTACTGGATCTAATATCCCACTGTAAAATGCTAATGGTTTGTATCCCATGATAGTTTTTTGTCAAGGACAGCGGTCATCATTATTCTATTTGAATGGCAAAATAGAAAGAATGTGTCATTGTAATCAGGGTTCACTAATATGGGAGCTGTGCTAATTGCTAACTTCAACTCATCAAAACCATCTATCATTTTACCTGTACAGGCCATATCACTGTTGTCTTTCTGTGCTTCCTTGAGTCCTTTTAAGAATGGCCTTACATATGTGCTGTAATCAATGGCCTAGAAATTGGTGTAATTCCTTCACTATCTCTGGCCTGCATGTCTTCATTATGGCTTCTGCTCTCTCAGGTGTCACCTTCCTCCCTTACTTCAATATCAACTGACCTATGTATAGGACCTCTTCCTGGCAATATTGCATTTTCTCTTTGCTTTGTACCCCTTATCTGCTAATACTGTCATTAGTTTCACTGAGTCTCTCCTGCACTCTTCTTCCGTTGTACTACACACCAATATGTCATCCACATATTGGATGACTGCACTGTCAAGCTGTACATTCCCTAAGTCTATCTGCAACACTCGGTTGAAGACCAAGGGAGATTTACAGTACCCCTGCGGTAAATGAGTATGTTTCAGCTTAATTCTGCGGTAAGTGAACAAGGTCAAATACTGTGACTCTTCATGCAAGGGAGTTGAAAAGAAAGCATTCTTTAAATCAATCACAGAAAAGTATTTAGCATTGGATGGGATTTTACACAATATTATGGCTGGATTTGCCCCAAACGGGAATTCTGCCCCAACAATTTTGTTCGGGGTGGAAATCCTATATAAATCTCCACGGCCCCCACGTTGCCTTTTTTATTGGGTACACAGCCATGTTATATGGGGATTATGAAGCCAATAATATCCCTTGTTGCACTAACACAGCAATGGTTTCATAAATGCCCTTGTCAGCTTTCTTGGACATGGGATGCTGTCTTACTCATGGTAAAAGAGGCCCCTTCTTTAGTTTAATTTTAATAGCCCCTACTCCTTTTAGTAGACCAACGTCATATAGACTGCTGGCCCACAGTGTGTTCCGTATGTGTGCCAAATCCTCTTGGAGAAAGGAGGGTACTTTCCTCAGTAATGACATTCTCTGGGGTATTTCCCTGCTCTCAAGTTGTAGTTGATATATAATACAGATGTTAAAGATTACTTCGTCTTCTGAGTCCTCAATAGGACAGCCTATTCTGTAAATAATTTTTCAACTGTCAAGTCAGTCAGATTTTGTGCTTTGTCTAGTGCTATTACTGTGCGTCAACTTACCCCCTCATTGTCCACTGCATGTAAAATCACCCTGTCTTTCCTTACTATAGCTGCTTCTAGCACGATTTTAATTATCTGTCCTTCTTCCACATACTTGGGTACTTCTGGTCGAAACATAAATTCTGTGGGTAACCTCCATAATGTGTCTCATATTCAGGGAAGTCGTGCTAGCAATATGTGTACCCCATAAAGGAATACTTCTAGGTCCAGAGGAACCACTCTCTTTGCTTTCTGACCATAAAATGCTGTTATGAATTTTTGTACATTCACATAATGGATCCCTGGGTTATAACATATCATATATTGTCATGTTTAATTTATTCATTAAGTCTCCCCCAATATGTTAAATGGTGTCTTGCGAGAATATAATAATAACATAGACATGTTGTGTTCTCCTATAGTGATGGGTAAATTGCCTGTGAAAGGAACCGTAGTATTCACCCCAGAAAATGCGTGTGTGTTCATGGCGATACCTAACATTGGGAATGTCCCTTCTCTAACACAGGATTGAGTTGCCCCCGTATCTACCAAAAGGAAAATATTTTTTCACCTATTGTCACTGTGACCCTCAGTTCCTCTTGTGGGTCTAGAGTAATTGATAGGATCGGTCACATCAAGTTGCTCTGTGTGCTTGTCCTATTGTGGGTACATATTCAGCCCTGTGCCAGTGAAAGGATTCCTTCCTAGTAACTTCACAACCCCTATTGTAGGTCTAGGTGCCTGTGGTATCATATTTGCATTCCACAATGTCACTGCATTCTGTTGTGTTGTTGCCTGTGCTGGCATTGATGCTGACTGTGTCTGCATCAACGCTTGATTGGCATTGGTGTTTGCTAAGTTTGGGGTGGCATCCCCTGTTGCGTTTTCTGTATTTATGGTGCTTGTGCCTGATACAGTGTGTGATCTTGCGTATAAAATGTTGGTGGCTCTGTACTTTATGGTGGGGAGTATGCTGGCCCCCCTCTTGTGTCTACTTGTTGCCAATTCTGTGGCATTCCTCCCCTACTTTTTCACACACGTGAGATGTGCCCAATTTTCCTGCATGCCCAATACGGTTGTGGTGGCCTTCCAAATCGTGGTGGCCCCCCATTAAACCCTCTGTCTTGCTGCACTTGAAATCCAAACCCCCTGCCCCTGGAAGAAAACCCTCATCCACGGGTGTAATAATTATATTCCCCACAGTAAAGATTCCATTTGGCCCTGGCAGCCCTTGCTGTGCCTCCAGCACAGCATTGTTTTCCCCACGTTTGTTACCATGGGTCCTTCTATTGTCAGTTTCGCTAGCTTCTGTTGCACTAGCTTTGCTTCCTCCATCTTTCTTTCATCAACTTTCTTTCTGTCCTTGTCTTCTTTCAATTTACAATGATGGACAATAGTCAATTGTACCTCAGGCCACTGTTTTGCTTCGATCCCCACAATGTTTTTAATTGCCTTTGTACCTCTTTGGGAAGTCCGTGACTCAAAATGTGATAAATAAATGGTGATGATTTTATCCCATGGTTGTCTAGTCTCTAGCCTCCATTTTTCAAATGTCTTGTATATAAGCAGCAGGGTCTTCACCAGGCCCCATTTTCCATGTCATGATTGCACCAATATCTGATGTCTGTCAGTGTTGCATTCTCAGTGCATTCCAAACTTCTGCTCTGCAATTATTAAAAGGTGCCCCGTCATTGCTAGGGTTTTGGACTGTCACTCCGGGATACCCTGCCCACTTCCTAATGTCTTCTGATTGTTCACCCAATATGGCGGCAAATAGGCTTTTTATGTCGCCTACTGTTAGGGTCATCCCGGCTGTCATTCTTTCTAATTCATACATCCACTTTCCCACCCCTGCTGTAAGCAATGATAATTTATAAATCAAATTTGTTTTATCTGTCTGTGACCATGGTATATATTGTGCTAATCCTCCCCCCTTCTTCAATAAGATTAACTGTTTTATTCCTGTGCCCCATCAAATCATGTCACCACCCTTTGTCTTTGTTACAGCATCTGTCAAGCTAACTCTCTTCCATCCTGGTAAATTTCTCAGCCTGTTTACATACTGCGTTTGCGCTTCTAAAATGTGGGAGCGCATCATCGGGCATCTTGATTGTTGAAGGGGCTCCGGCCTTATTGCCAGTTCCTCTATCTCTGTCCATGCCACGTCTCTACCTATCTGTGTACACATGGAGGGGCCATGTGTTGCCTCCTTTTCACTTTCCCTGGGTTCTTTTCCTTCAAACATTGTATCATCGTTGTCTTCATCCTCTTAGTCCTTTCTATCCTGAACAAATAGTCGTCCCCGGGGGAGTCGCCTATATGTCGCATTCATCACTTCTTCCATTATATTTTTGCCTTCCTCTGGCTTGCCTGTTCCCCAACTTCCTATTGCTCCAATATCATCCTTTCTCTTACTAGCTGGGCTGTAAATTATTCTGCTCATAACCCCTTCATCATTGTTATCTGACAAAGCACGTCTGTGCATAATATCAACTTCCTTCTGGCATCTCTCCAAGCTTCTCTCTCTTTCTTTCTATTCCTCTTTCCTGTCTCTCTCTGTCTGGGAGTTTATGCCCCCTAATTTATTTTATTTTTATGTATTTATTTATTTGTCATTTGGTTTGTTACAAACCTTTGCCAGTTCTTAAAAGGCAATCACAATCCAACTAAACCGGAGTAGAGCTCACCATGCGTGGCGGGTGTGCAGCCTGAATTAAGGACACGAGTGTCTGTGGACACAGACAACAAGGATCAGCAAATTGGACGGAGAGTTTATTTGAAGAAACACACGGGGAACGTGAAAAACATCCCTTTTGAATTGTTTTTGGGCCAAACGAAGCACCATGGCAAGGTGATATCGGCACGGAGTTAACGGGTCATATTCACAAGACAGAAACAGCACTGTCCAGTAGGGAAGTCCCCTGCCGTGATTTTGGCCAGGATAGAACAACTATATAGAGAACATCTGTTTAAAGGCAGCACTACACTTTTTGGGCTCAAGTGTACACAAGTTTCCCAATACAAAATTGGTGGCTTTCACAGTAACACAATTTGACCAATAGAAGCATGAAACTCTGTAAATGGGAAGAAATTGTGTATTGAACATCTGGACGACACTCACTACATATCAAGCGGAACTATGCAAAAATGAATTGGTTTTTTATCTAAAATGTGTTTGTCCTGACGAGGTGCACCAGATAGAAATAACATATGTCTATCCTGGTGCCTGAAACTCGAGTAGACAACACCACAGAGCCCACTCTTTCTAGAGTTGGGTCGAACTTGGGTTTAACAATTTTTAGAAAAATGTGGTAATTGATATATGTTAATAATGAAGTCCTCCTGAACATTTGCCTTGCTTGACTTTGAGAGTAAGAAATTGTCAATTATGCTTTTGTAGTAGATGCACATTATTCTAGCCCTAATAGATGTGAGTTCTGTTTTCACAACAGAATTATTAAAATTGCGCTTTTTGCACAGTACGAATGGTTGTTTGCATGAATGGGGATGAAAGTGGATGTGAGAAATGAGGTCTGAGATGTGATCACTGTTTTTGATATATGTATTTTTCTAGATATGAGATGTATCTTCTTAGATTTGGTTTTTAATATATAATATGTCAATGTGTTACATGCATTTTTTCTTGCAAATAATTGTCCACAATGAGATTTGATGAATAAATGAAATAAATTAATTCTAAACATACACACAGTCATTTGTCTACAATATATGCCTTTTGAGTAGGGCTATCTGTTTGGAAGGGATTTTGTCAGCGTTCTTACGCATGAATTGTATTACGAATGAATAGAGGGTGTGCACTTATCTACGGATAATTGCAGTTTTGTAAGTTCTTAAAAGGCAGTCAGTTTTAAGATTGTGATTATGTCACATTTCATAGATATATATCATATATATAGATTTCTGAAACAAAATGTACATTCATGATCATGTTATAAATGTTTTAAACAATTCACTCACAAAAGAAGTTATAGCATTTGGCATTCTAACATTATCACCTTTACACAGCAATGTCCACCATGTTTCTGCCTCTAAATTTCGAAAGTCTGACTTCAAAGCATGTAGAAGTTTAGTTTGCACTATTATCAGCTTGGGACATATAAGAGCTAGGTGCATTTCACTCTTTTCTTTACTCAGTTTCACTCTGAACTTTGCACAATCTACAAGTATCTGTCTCTCCAATACCAATTGTTCTTGTTGTCAACACTTGGTTCATGGGGAAGAGATTCAGCCTAGTATGTAGGAGCAGGTTGCAGTGGTAGAGGCTAGGAAATGTAGTAAAGTATTTTGGAACCGCATATTTTACTATCAATAGTCATGTAGCCATGGGGATTGCACTCTTGTATTAATTCAACAGTTTGCACCCAATCCCAATTCCATAATTTTGTTTTCATTGCCTCTGGATTGTTAATAAGGGCATCTAAATTTATGTCCATGTCTGTCATTATTTGTAGACACCATTTCGACCACAAGGCAAGCGTCTGATCCTGTGTATCAGTGGAATCCAAATGGATGAGATCGTATTGTTTCGGGCAATTTTGAATAGACAAAGTTCTTTACAGGGTGATTGATTTCCACATGACTGCTACATACATAGAAGTCAAACCAAATTTGTGGTGAATGAGGGCTATAGGGACACATCTTGGTAGGTTTCAATTTTCTTTCCAGAACAAAGCCTCCAAGGTGTTCCATGTCTCCCATGGGAGACATAGTGATACTTCCGAGCCATAGGTGAGAATGGGCATTACTTTTTGTTTGTTAAACTTGATTATAGTGACCAGTGAGAATTTTCCAAATTTTTTATGGATAATCGAGCCTTGAGTTGCCAGATTTCTAGTTTGGGATAGTAACTCCCTTTTCAGCGGTGTGTCATTTACACTCAAGTGGGTGTCTATCCCGAGATATCTCATATTAGTGACATCGGCTAGACTTTGGCTGTCAATTCGCCATTGGAATTGTTTCGGTTTCTTCCTTCCATGTTAATGGTTGTAGGTTCAGGACGACTGACAATGAAACGTTAATTTTCAATCGGTTTGTTGTTTTATAGCTGTCTAGTTTAACAAGTTTTCTTTGTAAGCCGGTCGATGTTTGACGACCTTATTATTTAAGATCAAAGTATAACAACCATCCAACTGGAGAGCTCTGTAATTTCAGAGGTGTCAAGGTACCCAGGTCCAAGGCGCAGGAGCGAAGCAATACCAACCACCCCCTCAATGGTCTCAGTGTCTGCAAGTCAAGGCTTACACAGACCTCCGTAACCAGAGCGGGGAAGGAGGGTTAGGGACTCGATGAGTGGATAGGTAGAGGGATTTTAGGGTAACCGGATTGAGGGATAGGAAGAGGTTATGGATGGGACTGGGGACTTTTAGGATAAACGATGACTGCACACTTTTCCTGAACTGGTTGCTGCCAGTGTTTGTAACACCTTTACATGTAAAGATGTTTTCCCTTCACACTAGATTGCCCTTTCAACATATCATGTACATTCTCCCCTGAACATGAGGTATAAACAAACTTGAATTGGCAAACATGATATGAGTCCAGTTACAATTTTCATAAACAAACGTCTTTGCACAAGCACACTTAGCTTTAAACTTCTGTCCTTAAGTCCTGCCCTGCAAAGGCTGTCGAGTCCTGTGCCACGTCCTTGCGGTCAGGTGATCTGATGCTCACTGAAAGGAAAAAACAAGGACAAGCATTAGCGTGTGCCTTCTGGTTGTGTTGATCTCTCACTCACACTTTCCCAAACACACTTTACACGCATTCAACATTCCGCATTCCGTGCATTCTAGGTTTCAGGTTTTCCTTGGGGTGCGTTGCCGCACGTGGCCTTAAATCCCCAGGATCTATATTTTGCCAATATTCGATCTTCCCTCAGACCGAGTGCCTTTTTCTTAGTAATGCGCTCCCGCCTCGTACGCCGTTCCGGCGTATGTTTCACGAGACGAAAACAGGTGAAAACATCCACATATAAAGTCGTCTGCACACAATCATTGATCAGAACTCTCTCCCCGAAGCCCGCCCACTTAGCTTCTATGTGGCGGCGCAGGGGCTCTGGAGGGATTGGGAAATGCCCCCTGCGCTTCCCCCGTATAACCCAGAGTTTCCGTGAGCTGAGCGGCACTTATCTTTGTGAAGCGAGGGGCCGGATGGTTCCTCCGGAGGCTCTGGGCCCCTCGCGTGTGAATTCCGAGGAGCTGCTGGGCACACGTCCGCTCTCCTCGATGTCTCGAGCACAAGCCCCGTGCCTTGGGGCTCGCGCATGCGCATTCGCGCGCCACACCCAGCGCGGCTTCCCATTGGCTCGCGAGTCCGCCGAGCATGCTGGGAAATGTAGTCCTGGTGTGTCAAATGCTGGGATTTGTAGTCTTGGGCTGCAATATGTCTACAGAAAGGGCATAACAGCCTTTTTAAGTACAACAGCCTTCTGGGTCTAGGTGTCTTCATGATCCCAGGCCCAACAGTTCCAACAGAATATGGTCTTTGGCCAGACCTGCCCCTGACAGCACTCCCCCCCCCACGGAAGGCAGGGCCCCCGGGTTTATCAGGGTAGTTTCTATGAAAAGTGCGCAGTAATCGTGGTGCATGCACATGATGTGAGGGTTCCCAGGAGCGGTCTTCGGGCCCGTACCCCACCCAATCAATCAAATAATAAAGTTGTCCGTTCTTTATTTTCTTGGAGTTCAAAATGGCTCGTACTTCGTATTCAGGTTCCCCTTGTACGAGTACGGGGGGTGTTTTTTGGGTACGTGTGCCATGGGGTGCTGGTTTTAACAGCGATGTATGGAAAGTAGGATGGATCTTCATCTGGGATGGTAGAGTCAATCGAACCGCTACTGGGTTAATTACCTTTTGTACGCTAAACGGGCTCAAATAGCGGGGTTGTAATTTTCTGGGCCCTTCTAGCCGCAAATTGCGGGTGGACAACCAAACTAAATCATTCTGGTGATACACTGGGCTGGCACGTCGATGTTTATCTGCATAGATTTTATAAGTCTTTTTGGCTCTTATGAGATTATCCTGCACCTCCTTCCAAACCTGCTCTATTCCAATCCGTTGTCCTGCCAGTGTAGGCAGCACAGCTTCTGCTGTTGGTACGGATAAGGGTAAGATCCGTGGATGTCTTCCATACAAGCAGAAGAACGGGGACCGTTTTGTGGAGGAGTGAACAGCATTGTTATATGCCAATTCCGCTAGCCAAGTGTGTTGAACCCAGGTTGTCTCTCGTCCTGCGGCCAAGCAGCGTAGAAACTGTTCCAGCCCCTGGTTCACGCGTTCGGTTTGGCCATCTGTCTCAGGATGATAACCCGAGGACAGTCGGATTTCCATACCGATGATGTTACAAAACTCACGCCAGAACCTAGAAGTAAACTGCGGACCCCTATCTGTTATCACACGGCACGGGAGGCCATGAAGGCGAACCACATTCTGAAGGAATAATTCGGCAATTTCCTTGGCTGTCGGGACCCCTTTACAAGGGATGAAGTGAGCCATTTTTGAAAAGGCATCCACCACCACCAGTATTGAGGTATAGCCCTGCACTTGTGGGAACTCAACTATGAGGTCCATGGTGACCGTGTGCCATGGTATAGTAGGAGTTGGCAAAGGACGAAGAAGACCTGCGGGTTTCTGGTGATCAGCCTTGTTTTGAGCGCAAACCGCACATTGTCGCACGTATTGTTGAACATCAAGTCGCCACTTGGGCCACCAGAAATGTCTTGCTACTAATTCTAATGTTTTTGCCTTACCAGGGTGACCTGCTAGCGATGAATCATGGCACCAGGACATGGCCTTTCCTTGTAAATGGGTTGTGGGCAAGTACAAGGCTTGTCCATGATACGGAAGTCCATCTTTAATGGTATTTTGGGAGTCTTGTTTGCACCATTGATGCAGATCGTGTATGGAGAGTCCTTGTTGGATACTCTCGAAAAGATTAGTGGTTAAGCCCACTATTCGCTCCAGAGAAACTATTGGCCGGGACACTTTTTCTGTTTCCTTAAGGAGTTTTTCTGGATAGCGAGACAGGATGTCAGCTTTCCGATTGTTAGTTCCGGGTCTGTAAGTGATGATAAAATCAAACTCGGCAAAATATTGGGCCCAGCGTAGCTGACGTGGACTCAAGGTCTTGGCCGTTCTAATGAATTGAAGATTGCGGTGGTCGGTAATAACCGTCACAGTGTGACGTGCCCCCATTAAATAATGTCGCCACTCGCTAAACGCTGCCTTTATGGCCAACAGCTCCCTATCTGCTATGATGTAGTTAACCTCAGCAGGGAGCAGTTTCCTCGAGTAATAGGCCACAGGATGCAATAGGCCTGTCTGAGGATCTCGTTGGGACAATACAGCCCCTAACGCATAACTGGAAGCGTCCGTTTCCACCACAAATGGTTGGGACAAGTCGGGATGTTTTAGTACCGGAGCATCAGTAAAGGCCTTCTTGAGTCGTTGAAATCCCTGTTCAGCCAAGGCGTCCCAAACAAATGGGCAGCCTTTGCGTAGAAGTCTCGTGATTGGGGTAACCAGCTCAGAGAAATTCTTGACAAACCTTCTATAGAAGTTCGCAAATCCCAAGAAGGATTGCACGTCCTTTACATTGGCTGGTGGGGCCTAATCTAGAACGGCCTGTACCTTTTTGCGATCCATTTGCACGCCTGTCGGAGTAAGGTAATAACCCAGGAATTCCACTGTGGTCCGATGGAACTCACATTTTTCCAGTTTGGCATAGAGTTGGTGTTCCCTTAATTTTTGTAGGACAGCGCGTACATGCTGGCTATGTTCCTGAAGACTATGGGAATAGATGAGGATGTCATCAATGTACACGACGGCACATACGTCCAGATATTCTCTAAGAACCTCATCTAGAAAATGTTGGAAAGCAGCGGGTGCGTTACATAGACCGAACGGCATAACCTGATATTCATATAATCCGAATTTTGTTCGGAAGGCGGTTTTCCATTCGTCACCTTCGCGCACTCGCACTAGATGGTATGCGCCACGAAGATCCAGCTTGGTATAGATGACCGCGTCCCTAACCTGATCTAGAAGGACTGGGATGAGTGGAAGTGGGTAACGGTTTTTGATGGTTATCCGATTCACCCCGCGGTAATCTATGCAAGTCCGAAGTTCCCCGGACTTCTTCGGTACGAAGAACAAAGGGGAGGATACCGGTGAGTTAGAGTGTCTAATAAAGCCATTTTGCAAATTGGCTGTTATATACTCTCGGAGGTGCTCGTTTTCAGCCTCGGTCAAGGCATATATACGACTGCATGGTAAAGTAGCCCCAGGTTCTAGGTCTATACGGCAGTCGAATGCCCGATGTGGGGGTAAGGTTTCTGCGGCCTTCTTGTTAAAGACATCTAAGTAATCGGAGTATTCTGCGGGCAGGTCCTCCGGGCTCACCTCGGGTTGACCACCCGTAACGCTTGCAACTTGAGGGGTCGAAGATATCGGCCGCTTACAATGCTCCTGACAATAGGAAGAATTAAATTCTACCAATCCGGCGGTCCATTGAATCTGAGGGTCATGTTTTCTCAGCCAAGGTAATCCTAAAATAAGGCCGAATTGCGGGGCGGCAATTAAGTCAAAAACAATATGTTCCCAATGCCCTTTTCCGCTACTTAGGGACACTGAAATAGTGTTATGTGTAATGGGTCCGGAACATAGAGGCGTACCATCTACAGCACGCACGGGTTCAGGTTTCGCCTTTCGCTGCGTAGGGATACCCAGCTTGACTGCAAACTGAGTGTCTATAAAATTACCTGTTGCCCCCGAGTCAATCAACATAGTGACCTCTTTAAATAGTCCCTGAAACCCAAGACACCCCCTTAACGAGACATGTGGAGCGAA
The DNA here is from genome assembly GCF_040938575.1 of Ambystoma mexicanum. NCBI lineage: Eukaryota > Metazoa > Chordata > Amphibia > Caudata > Ambystomatidae > Ambystoma > Ambystoma mexicanum. Next base: position 490,874,700 of record NC_090936.1, on the reverse strand, counting down.
ATTGGGAGAACCTGTAATTGGGGCCCTGCTATTGGTCAGGCTCGGCCGGGTAACCCCCACTACCGGCGAGCCGAAGCGTTTCCCTGAGTCTTGGGCTTGGTGGGACATTCACGAACAAAATGTCCCGACTTCCCACAATACATACAAACACCATCCTTTCTCCTCCGTTCTTTTTCTTCTTTGGATAGGGGACCTCGGATTGACCCAATTTGCATTGGCTCATCTCCGTCCGACTTGTCCATTGTCCCTCGTGTCCCTTTAGACTGATCGAACCTTACTACTGAACGTGACTCCCCTTTTTTCCTATCCCCCCGTCGTTCTGCCTGACGGTGATCCAACCGCATGGCCAGATCGATCATATCTGAGCATTCTCGGGGTTGGGGGTCAACCTGGGCAATTAGGTCTTTAATATCATCCCTTAGCCCCTGATAAAATAGGGACATACATTTGTCGCGTGGCCACTCGGCTTCCGCTACCAATCGATTAAACTGGGTTACATACGTCACCAGCTCCTTATTCCCCTGCCTCAAAGTCAGCAACTCCCGATCCTTACACAAGGTGGAAGCCCTTCGGTTGAATATTTTCTCAAAGTCACCAAGGAACTCGTCCCAGTCATATAGGATTGTATTATCTTTTTGTACTAAGGGATTTGCCCATGCTGCAGCATCTCCTGTAAGGTAGGAGATAACAAAAGCAGTCCTAGATTGATTTGATCGGAATGCTGCCGGTTTAGTAAGGAAATGGAGGCGACACTGCGTGATGAAAGTGGAAAATGTCTGCGGATCGCCACCATATCGCTCAGGTGGTGCTAGAGGAACTACGGGTTCCGGGGTGACTTGCACCTGTACTGGGGCATGTCCTGGTAAAGGTGCGGTTTGGGCTGTCAAACTACGCACCTGCGCAGATAAGGTGGCATAGTCCTGCCTGGACGCAGCCAACTCACCCTGCAAGTCTTGCAGGACCTTGGCGATCTCCTCCATGACGGTATGGGGGCTGGCTACACCACTCGGGCGCCTGAATATTACGTGGGCTTGTGCTTCTGTCAAGGTACCCAGGTCCAAGGCGCAGGAGCGAAGCAATACCAACCACCCCCTCAATGGTCTCAGTGTCTGCAAGTCAAGGCTTACACAGACCTCCGTAACCAGAGCGGGGAAGGAGGGTTAGGGACTCGATGAGTGGATAGGTAGAGGGATTTTAGGGTAACCGGATTGAGGGATAGGAAGAGGTTATGGATGGGACTGGGGACTTTTAGGATAAACGATGACTGCACACTTTTCCTGAACTGGTTGCTGCCAGTGTTTGTAACACCTTTACATGTAAAGATGTTTTCCCTTCACACTAGATTGCCCTTTCAACATATCATGTACATTCTCCCCTGAACATGAGGTATAAACAAACTTGAATTGGCAAACATGATATGAGTCCAGTTACAATTTTCATAAACAAACGTCTTTGCACAAGCACACTTAGCTTTAAACTTCTGTCCTTAAGTCCTGCCCTGCAAAGGCTGTCGAGTCCTGTGCCACGTCCTTGCGGTCAGGTGATCTGATGCTCACTGAAAGGAAAAAACAAGGACAAGCATTAGCGTGTGCCTTCTGGTTGTGTTGATCTCTCACTCACACTTTCCCAAACACACTTTACACGCATTCAACATTCCGCATTCCGTGCATTCTAGGTTTCAGGTTTTCCTTGGGGTGCGTTGCCGCACGTGGCCTTAAATCCCCAGGATCTATATTTTGCCAATATTCGATCTTCCCTCAGACCGAGTGCCTTTTTCTTAGTAATGCGCTCCCGCCTCGTACGCCGTTCCGGCGTATGTTTCACGAGACGAAAACAGGTGAAAACATCCACATATAAAGTCGTCTGCACACAATCATTGATCAGAACTCTCTCCCCGAAACCCGCCCACTTAGCTTCTATGTGGCGGCGCAGGGGCTCTGGAGGGATTGGGAAATGCCCCCTGCGCTTCCCCCGTATAACCCAGAGTTTCCGTGAGCTGAGCGGCACTTATCTTTGTGAAGCGAGGGGCCGGATGGTTCCTCCGGAGGCTCTGGGCCCCTCGCGTGTGAATTCCGAGGAGCTGCTGGGCACACGTCCGCTCTCCTCGATGTCTCGAGCACAAGCCCCGTGCCTTGGGGCTCGCGCATGCGCATTCGCGCGCCACACCCAGCGCGGCTTCCCATTGGCTCGCGAGTCCGCCGAGCATGCTGGGAAATGTAGTCCTGGTGTGTCAAATGCTGGGATTTGTAGTCTTGGGCTGCAATATGTCTACAGAAAGGGCATAACAGCCTTTTTAAGTACAACAGCCTTCTGGGTCTAGGTGTCTTCATGATCCCAGGCCCAACAGTTCCAACAGAATATGGTCTTTGGCCAGACCTGCCCCTGACAAGAGGAAAGGATCCATCAGCTAGCATTTGGTGTTGAATGTCTGAAATGAAGAGATTAAATAGTTCTGCAGCAAGAGGGCAGCCCTGTTGTAACCCTCTAAAGGTCGGTATTTGTTTGGTCAGAAGTCCTTGTTGATTTAACCTTATTTGGATTGACGTTGCCATGTAGAGAGCCTTGCTGGGATCCAGAATTTCAGGTGGGCAACCCCAGACCTTCTTCTAAGACCACAATAGTGCTCTGTCCACGCTATTGAATGTTTGTGCTAAGTCCACTGCGGCTATAGTTATCTTTGTTTTGTCTCAAAGAGCTTGGAACTTGAGGATGTTTAGAATAAACAAATTTAATGAGCAGCCAACTCCCTTGACGAAGCCTGTTTTTCTCTGGTCAAATTGGCCAGAGCTCTTGACCCATTCTTTCAAGCGAATAAGGACCAAGGAGGCAAAAAGTTTGCCTAGGACGTCAAGGTGGGCGATCGGACGGTAGCTTTTCTAATCTATTCTGCTGCCTTTTTTAAAGATCGGGATAATGACAACAGATTGTCAAGTGTCTGGTATTTGTCTATTTGTTATGATAATATCAAATAAAGTTACACAAAAACCAGCCCATTCTGCAGGGGCTTTTTTTAGCATAGTATTCAAAAGGCCATCAGTACCGGGAGCCCTAGAACGACTTGCTTTATGAATAAGCCCTTCAATTTGATCTTTGCTAAATGAATGTAACCATGGGCAAGTACTATTTTGCATTTCCTCCAAGATCTTGTTTGGGAGTACGCTATATAGTTTCATGTAAAAGCATACCCATACATCCTCATGGATAGGGGAGCTTTGTAGCGGAGATTGGTTCCCCTCTAATTCATTAGGCCGTAACCACAGGGTTCTTGAGTCGTTAGTTGCTAGGATCCTCAGCATTTGCTCTGCATCCCTCTAAAGCATGATGGCTTTGTGTTGTTGGACCCAGTGTTTGTAATATTGACAACACTTTTGTATAGCTTTAGTCATGTTATTTCCTTGTCTAGAGTGTAGATGTCTAACTTTTTAGTTTACCTCTCGCTTTTTTGGAGGCCACTTCTGGATCATAGATGTGTTTTGGTTTAAAATGTAATTTCCCACTAGTTACTTTCTCTAAAGCACCTAATGGGAAATTACATTTTAAACCAAAAAAGCAAGGGTGCATAATTTACATCCATAGTCAGGTTTCCTATTGCAAGTTTGTAGCTATGATTTAATTGGATAATATCACGAGGCAAAAGGTAGAGGCTGTTTCTACTAGATCTAAAAAAAACTTTCTGGTTCCAGACATCAGTTATAGTTTTGATTGGGAGGTGTAATTGCACTTCCAATAAGTCAAGGTCGCTAGTGTTAGCAGGTTGGAGGACACAAAAAAGTAGTCTAAGGTTGAGGCCTGCTCACCACGCTTCCATGTCGGGGATGCTGGAATACCTCCACAGACATGGCCATTTAATAGGTGGAAATTCCTTTCATCCATTTCCAGTTTCCAGTACTTCGCTATTGAGCTTTCAGTTTTTATATGTGAATTCCCCAATACAGTTCATATTAAAGTCGCCACATAGGATTATCATCGGGTTTACATTCATTATGATGGTCTCATCGATGGCAGCTATTGTGGTCTCATTGAAGCACTGAGTCGTCCACATCACAGGATTTGAATATAGATTCATGTCATGACGACTAGGCACAAACGGGTAGTATCAGGTTGAGGTAGCTCCAGCATCATGATCTGTATATGTGAATTAAGATTCTTTTGGCTTACAATTTTTAAGCCTTTCCCAGTTTTGATTAATATCATGAGGCCAGAGGACGGTCTACCTTTTTGGCCTTTAGTTGCTGGATTGAAAAACAGAAAATAGCCATCAATTACAGGTTGGTTCAAGATCCAAATTTCTTGTAAACATAAAATATCAAATCGGATTAATTGAGATTTGCTATTGGTAAAAAGGTATTATAGCCTGCAGCATTCGAGTTTTCCACAGTGATGGTGACCTTGTTGGATTAGTCAGTTGGCTGTTATTGGTAAGCATTTCCATTTAATGTACCGGCAAGCCATCCCCAGTTTAGCTCTTCGTGGTTGATTTGGGGTTTGGAGCCGAGAACTTTAAATTCACATTTTGTATCCTGTTAAACGCAAGTGTAGGGTGGCTAAGAGGAAATAGCAGGCTTCTTGTACATCCTCTGACAAACTGGCCTGCTGACTGCTCCAAAGGCAATACCGGCTCCTTGTTCAAACTAAGAAGAGAGCCCACATCCAAGTCCGAGTCTCCGCAGCATCTAACAATTCGGCTGAACTCTTTAAAATCTGCAAGGATCTGAACAACCCTGCTGCAGTGTCTACCTCTCCTGTTACCTCCTAGGCCCTTTGCACGGCCCTTGCCTCTCATTTAATCTAAGAAACCCAGGACATCCTGTCCACCCTCTCGTCCCCTGCTCCTCTTCCCCCTTCTCTCTCTGCTACCCCTGGCCCTCCTGCAGCCGCCACCCTACCACTTTCTCTTCCTTTCCTCTGTTCAAGTCCGATCTATGAAAGTCTCGTCAAAACAGGTTCTTCCCTGTTCGTCCAAAACCATCAAGGACCACATTGACAACCATGCTCCTGCTCTGGCAGACTTCTGCAACCTCGCCTTAGCTTGTCGGGGCCTTCCCTTCCCTTGTGAAGCATTCTCTTGTGCGCCCGCTTCTCAGGAAAACCACAGCCGACCCCTCATGGCCGGCTATCACCCGATCTCCATCACTCCTTTCCTGCGCAAACTCCTGGAAAAGCTGGCCATCTCCCAGCTTAATCTCCACACTGATTCTGTTAGTTGTCTTCATGACCATCAGTTTGGCTTCAGAGCTTCCAGAAGCATGGAAACTGCTCTCCTGAACATCTGTGAAGACCTACTCCCCAACCCCGACTCTAACATCCCTTCTGTCCTCATCCAATTTGATCTCTCTTCTGCCTTTGACATGATCAACCATGCCATCCTGCTCAACCGTCTCTGTGATAACCTGGGTATCATTGATCAGGCCCTGGCCTGGCTGACCGCTTTCCTCTCTGATCGACCCTCCCAGGTCTAACTTGGGTCTTCCTTTCCTCTATCTCACTCTCTACCTGTGGTGTTCCTCAGGGGTCTAACCTCTCTCCCTGGCTTTTCAACCAATACCTGGCACCTCTCACCGACTGCATTACCGCTCTCTGCTCCAACTTTCAGTGCTATGCGGATGACACCCAGCTTGTTTTCAGGCTACCCTCTGCCACCTCGTCTCCTTCCCTCATCTCTGACTGTCTGTCTGCTATCCAGGAGTGGTTTACCACCATAGATCTCTACCTTAATGCCAGTAAGACAGAGATTCTCCTCATCGGCACACCTGCACCCTCCTTTCCTGTCACCCTCTGGCTGGCCTCACTTGGCCCTCCTCCTGCTCCCACCTGTGAAGCTAAGAAAATCGAGGTAATCTTCGACTCCACACTCTCCTATTCTCCTCACATCTCTGACATTTCTAATAAGTCAAACTACCAACTGCACCTCCTCAGAAGTGTTCTTCCTTTCCTCTCCTTCCCCCAGAAGCTCACTGTCTCTAGAGCTCTGATTGTCTCTAGGCTGGACTACTTCAACATGAAAATATAGATATATCCCACCCAGTATCAAAGCAGTCTAAGCTGAAAATTATTTGGGGGTAATCACTCGATAATTGCTTTCCGGGTGATCTCTAAATTACATCAATCATCAAATTCAATAATTTTTAAACGTCTTATGATAATTGAGCTGGTTGGAGAGGGCAAACATAATTTTACTAATATGTTCTCTTTAATTCATATTAATAAAGTGTATTTATACAAAGACAGTTTGAACTCAACATTAATATCTGAATTACATTCCAAAATAAACATATCGTAATCAAAAGAAATAAACCATTTGTCTTCATGATTCATAACAAAAAAACATCGAACAACATGACAAACAAATTTCAAATTGCAAAGTGTAACATTGCAGGTGAGTTTTAAAAGAAGAAAACTTAAATCCAGTTCCCTTGTCTGACCCCCTGTAATGGGTGTTATTAGAAAAACTCCCTGTGTCTTTCCCTGGCGATTACTCTGTTTGGAAAAAGGGACAGGAGTTTGTATGGATTCAAAAAATTGTCCCTGGGCTTTAATGTAGCCTCATATCTGGGTCTTTTATAGTAAAAGAATTCTTTGCCTACGTGGGGCTTGGTTCCCGACCAAGCTCTTCACGTTTTGGCGGTGATTCAACTTTTAGGTTTGTCCGCCTTCATCAGGCCGTCTAATTTGAAGACCCTGTAAAAATATGCAAAAATCAAAAAATGAGAATCCCCCTCTCAATAATAGTCACTATGTATATGACTCCATACAGTATAAATGGAACCTCTAATATATCGGCTGTGGCTTTACCTACCGAAAAAGTGATCCCAAGTCTTGGGTAGTATCTGGTCTGGAGTGCTAGGCCATCCCTTAACCTCATGTGTGGTTGCTGTAGTGCATCTTGGTTTTAGAATTGCAGAGAAGGGTTATCCAGTGACCCTTTCCTATTTGTGTCTGCTCTCATCCCTGTGGGTGTGAAACAAAAAGGATGGATAGGTCTCGTGTTAGTGACATCCAGTTGATGTGGTACAATTAATGTGAAAATATGGGCACCATTTTGAAAAGTGAGGAGCCCTAGTGGATTACCTGGATGGAAGTCCAGGCTTCTTATTCACTTGGGTGGGACTCGAAGTTAGCTGGAAAGGCATGCTGTACGCAAAAGAGCTCGTCTTCAGCCTAGAAATGTTCTTATGGCAACTACCTGCAACCGACAATTGATAATGAACCCATATGAAACTAGTTTGTTCGCTGAAATATCTCTTGTAAAAATAGCAGGAGGTGAGCAAAAAACATTTTGATCAAAATAGTACCTGCAACAGGATTGCTTGCGGATAAATCTATCCCAGAATGCTGCTGTCGCTCTTGCTTGATCCCCTGCGGTGTGTGGGCCTGTTAATACACAAGCCGATCATCATTGTTAAAAAAATGTGTGTTCGCTTGTGATATGTCTTCTGCAAAACATGTTGTTCTCAAAAATGTGCAGACTCCTAATATGGGTAGATAAAAGGGTCTTGAATCATCTGCCTAATGGGTGATCAAAAGAATCAAAAAATAGGGCTCCTGGTGTGGAACCTATTCTACCCATGAGGGTTAACTAAGAAAACAAAAGATACAAATGAATAGGTCCAAGGATGCTAGGCTCAGAACAACACCTCCACATGTATTATCAAACTCTGCATTGCTAAGAAAGGAATCACTCTTCAATAGTATGTTGTAGAGATAAATCTCATTTTTTTATATTAAAGTTGTGTGCAAAAAGACATAAATCCAACATTTAGAGAAATTAAGACATCAAAATGGTTTGCTAAAACAGAACAATCAGACAAAAAATATATTTACAACACACAGTGCCAAAAAAACATTTTTTGGGACAATCTCCAAATTGTGTGTGTGTGTAACAAACCCGACTCCTATTAGGATTTGCCAAGAAATTCACATATTGCAGTGTACATATTCAAGTCAACATTTGTGGAAAACACATAGAACAATGGTAGGTACACAAAATTAGTTTTCTTGCGTAAACAGCATTAATGTGCTGTAGTTTTGGGGGGAGTAGTGCGTCTACACCATGTGTTTCAGCCGTTTCTAGGTGGGCTAGGTGTGCCTCATCTTTAACACGGCCTTCATCAGGACGGAGTTCTGTGTAGATTGACGTCTGTGCTGCAGGGGAAGGAGACTACAGTCAGGGGGGTGTCTGAGCCAAAATTATTTAGTTTGAGTGAATCACGTGTGGTTGATGTAAAATCAAAAAGCACATAGCTTACCTATGGGTTAATAGATTTCACAGGCGCTAAATTTGAGATCTGCTAGCCGCATGGGCTGGTCTCTGTATGGTCCTGTTGCAAATAACAGAGAACGAGAGAAGCAAAGGGAGGTTGAAGCTAAACATGTCCCCGTTTAAAAAGGCATGAAAAAAAGTTTTTTATTATATGCAGGGAAAAAAAATCTTACCTCTCGCTGGAGGTCGAAAAATGCTGATCCAGGGTGGTATCAGTGGGAAACAGACACGGCTTGCACAGCTAAAAAATATATATGGCTCAAGGTGAGTGTGGTTACCTAGTAACAACTGTCTCATATATATAGCAGTAAGTGCAGGGTTTATTTTAAAGTACCTGTGAGGGTTGCATGACATTTGTGATGTCCAACTATCGGAGGTAAATCCCATAGTGTGTTCTGTGTTTGTGGGGGTGGCTCTATGAAGGTGTGTACTAGAGCGTCTCTTAGATTTCTGTTTTTCTTGAAAGCAAAACATGGCACCATATCCACTGATAGCCTCCTTGTCACAATGGATGTCGAGGCTCTATATACATCGATACCACAACAAGAAGGTCTAGAAGCCATTCGTGACATCCTGAACACCAGAGAAGACTTAGATTCTACCCCCACAAATTTCATCCTTGAGTGCACTAGATTGGTCAATGTGTGGCATGCCCTTTGACCCTACAAAAGAAATCTTTCGAACATGCACAAGTTAAATGGACAATGAAAGATTTTACAAACTGCAACACGAAGGGTGTCATATATGTAATACAATGCCCTTGCAAACTCCTCTACATAGGAAAAACCACACGTGCCATCAAAATGCGCATCTCTGAACATCGTTCCTGTATCAGGAACAAGGTAGCAGACAAGCCCCTAGTAGAGCATTTTATCAGTAAGAACCATAGTGATACTGATCTAAGATGGTTTGTCCTCCAAAAAGTGAAACCAGCAAAGCGTGGGGGGGGATCTGAACAAAACGCTGACCCAATTAGAACAACGGTGGGTCCACAGACTTAACTCCGCTCAGGCTGGTCTAAATGTGTCAGTTGAATGGAAGTCTTTCCTCTAATGACATGTGCCCAATGATTGAGTATGAGCTATGAACTTCTTAACACTATGATCATTTTTCATTTCATGAAATGCAGAAGTCAGTAGACATTATGACGCTGTGTTTTTTTTTTTTGGTCAATGTATGAAATCACCTACATGAAAAACTATACTTTCTTTGTTAATTCCAAATTTTTTCTGTCATTATGAAACTATGTATTAAGTTTCCAGGCGACACGCCCTAATTATCACCCTCTCGGGCTGTTAGTAATACAATACAAACTGTCCACCTACTTAATTATGGTTTTTCTCTGCTGAGATTCCTGAGACACATAAACATTTTGTGATCCATGCCACAACATATTGAAATGAAGTATTTTCGGTAATCACAACCTCATGGGGCCATTAGCTATGTTGTCTCAGAGTATAATAAAAACAATGCCACCCCGCAATGCTTACGGTTGCCATGACAACCATTTGTCAACAATATTGTCTAAATTAACTTTTTAGACACGCGTTGACACTAATCACACCCAGAATTGATTGAGCTTTTTTTGTGCCCCCCGGATGGAGCAGAATCCATCATTTTGTTTCTCACTCGATCCTAGGGCCATTCCAAGATGGCTGACATATAAATACCTACAGGGACCTAGCAACAGCGTTACCAATGCTTTGCAGTCAGGCCCCTGCAGTCTCAACTGTGACACAGCAGCCTGAGGAGCTCCAGTTCGTACTTTTTTGGCAGACAGGCTGCCCATGCTGCAACCCTCACAGGTACTTTAAAATAAACCCTGCACTTACTGCTATATATATATGAGACAGTTGTTACTAGGTAACCACACTCACCTTGAGCCATATATATTTTTTAGCTGTGCAAGCCGTGTCTGTTTCCCACTGATACCAACCTGGATCAGCATTTTTCGCCCTCCAGCGAGAGGTAAGATTTTTTTCCCTGCATATAATAAAAAACTTTTTTTCAAGCCTTTTTAAACGGGGACATGTTTAGCTTCAACCTCCCTTTGCTTCTCTCGTTCTCTGTTATTTGCAACAGGACCATACAGAGACCAGCCCATGCGGCTAGCAGATCTCAAATTTAGCGCCTGTGAAATCTATTAACCCATAGGTAAGCTTTGTGCTTTTTGAATTTACATCAACCACACGTGATTCACTCAAACTAAATAATTTTGGCTCAGACACCCCTCTGACTGTAGTCTCCTTCCCCTGCAGCACAGATGTCAATCTACACAGAACTCTGTCCTGATGAAGGCCGTGTTAAAGATGAGGCACACCTAGCCACCTAGAAACGGCTGAAACACCTGGTGTAGACGCTCTACTCCCCCCAAAACTACAGCACATTAATGCTGTTTACGCAAGAAAAATAATTTTGTGTACCTACCATTGTTCTATGTGTTTTCCACAAATGTTGACTTGAATATGTACACTGCAATATGTGAATTTCTTGGCAAATCCTAATAGGAGTCGGGTTTGTTACACACACACAATTTGGAGATTGTCCCAAAAAATGTTTTTTTGGCACTGTGTGTTGTAAATATATTTTTTTGTCTGATTGTTCTGTTTTAGCAAACCATTGTGATGTCTTAATTTCTCTAAATGTTGGATTTATGTCTTTTTGCACACAACTTTAATATAAAAAAATGAGATTTATCTCTACAACATACTATTGAAGAGTGATTCCTTCCTTAGCAATGCAGAGTTTGATAATACATGTGGAGGTGTTGTTCTGAGCCTAGCATCCTTGGACCTATTCATTTGTATCTTTTGTTTTCCTAATGGGTGATCAAGACAAGAGGTATATATATGTGTATATATCTCCAAGAAGGCAGGCAACATGCGTAGCGGTACACAAGCCAATCATAACTATTCAATCGGTGTGTATCCGTTTGTTACACATGTCCTGCAAAACATGTTTTTTATCAAAAATGTGCAGTCTACTGATGTAGCGAGATAATGGGTCTTAGACGGTATGCCGTTTGCCATATGGAGAAAAAGATTTGTATATCTATCTCCAAAAGGAGGGAGGCCGGGGGTCAGGCTCCTTGCGTAGCCCCAAGCGTTCTAGGAATGGGGATAACGCTTAGTGATGCCACTTACCTTTGTTAAGTCTTTGTAAGGTCCCACTGGGATGCAGATGCACGCGGTTGCATCTGTGACTGGCGAGGTCCGCGGCTCTCTGCGCTATGAGGCTCGTTAGTTGCTGTGGGGTTGCAGACCGAGGTTCTGCAACGTGATTGGAGCATGTGACACCGGAAGTTATGATTCTTGGCTGACTACGAGCAATGTTGTGTTCTGTAGTCAAGGTAACCCGGGCGGCTGCCATTGGTTGTGCTGGTCCTTCAGGTCTGTGTAGCCTGTGAAGAGCAGAAGATTGCAACTCCGGTAATCTTGTAAGTCTTTGTGAATGCCGTGTTGTTGTGGCTCGGCTATTCTGTGCTAACGGTGTGAATAGTGGTGCTCGCCAGTGCCAAACTGTAAAAGCCTTGCACGCTGCCCCGTTGTGGCTTGAAAAGCCGTTCAAGTGTGAATTTGAGGCATGTGGAAAGTACATCAGAAAGTACGGTATCCGTGGTTCAAGTGCATCCGTTTCGGTGTCATGTCAGAGTGTGCCTTGATAGTGAATACAGGTAGCCACTCAGATTAGAGAGGCTGAAGGTGTGTATCCTTGGACAGGGTTCCAAGGTTCCTGTGCTGTATACAGTGAAATCATTCATTGCAACTCAGTCAATCGTGCGAGTCTTTGTGAATGCCGTATTGTTGTGGCTGGGCTATTCTGTGCTAGCGGGATAATTGGAGGTGCTCGCCAGTACCAAACTGCAAGGGCATCACTCGCTGACCCCATAGTGGCTTAAAAAGCGTTGGAGTGTCGAATTGAAAGTGTGGAAAGTGGCATCAGAAATGCATGTGGAAAGTGGCATCAGAAATGCAGTATACGCTGTTCAAGTGCATCAGTGCCGGTGTCATGTTAGAGTGTGCCATGACCGTGAATGCAGATAACCACTCAGTTTAGAAAGGCTGAAGGTGCGTATGTTTGGCTAGGGATCCCTTGTGCTGTATAAAGTGAAGTCCATTCAGTGCACCACTGGTTGAAAGATTTCATTTAATCCCTGGTGATAAGTATCTAGTTGGTGTATCTATCTGGATTCTTTATGTATTAGGCTGTGTGACAAATCTGCTCCACCCTTTACTTTCTCTAAAACCCACCACTTAATGTCATTAGGTGAGTGACTGGCTTCCACAAAGTGTGGCACCAACGGTGCTGATAGTGTTTTACAACAGATTTTTGATCTGTGTTCTGAGATCCTTGGATGAACTGATCTCATTGTCTGTCCTACGTATCTCAAACCACACAGGCATTCTATGCAGTAGACGACCTGGGAGCTCTTACAGTTGGTGAAATCTTTCAATGTCCATACCCTCTGGCCAATCTTGAAGGTTTTCATTTTACTCGTGAATTGGCATGCCACGCAATTGCCACAGGGGTGGTGCCCTTGTATTGGACGTAATGTTCTTTGTCCTATTTGAAAAGAGTCTGCCTGAAAAAGAGAATGCACTAAATGATCTTTTAGATTTTTCACCCTTTTGTATGCAAACCGTGGCGGTAGGTCCTCTGGTAGGTTGAGTTTGGCAATATGCCAGTGTTTCTGAATGATTCTCTTCATCTTTGCTGTGTGTTTGCCATGTGTCATCACGCAAATGAGGCGCTCAGAATCCGAATCAGGCAAAGCTTCTTTCGGCTGCAAGAGTAGTTCCCTCTTGGTATTAAGGGCGCTTTTTGCCGATTGATCCAGAAGTCTTTTTGGATAGCCTCTTTCTTGTAATCTTTTCGACAGTAATTTAGAATGTGTATGGAAATCTTCTTTCAGAGTACAGTTTCTGCATATCCGCAAATATTGACCATACGGTAAATTCTGTTTAATGTGCATTGGGTGATTACTGGTATGGTGGAGAAGGGTGTTTCTATCTGTGATTTTTCGATGAAGATCACAAACCAATTTCCCATTGAGATGTTGAATAGTAAGGTCCAAAAAGGGAACCTTAGATTTACTATGTTCTATTGTGAATTGTATGTCTGTGTTGCAAGAATTAAACCATTCACAGAATTGTAAGAGTTGACTCAATTCTCCTGTCCAGATGAAAATAAGATCGTCTATGTACCTGTGCCAATGATGTACTTGATTCCTCCAGTGATTAAGTGGGGGAAAACACGTATTCCTCCTCATATTTGGCCATATATAAGGTGGCTAGACTTGGGCAAACGCAGCCCCCATCGTGGTCCCCTTCGTCTGGAGGTACATCTGTTTGTCAAAAGTGAAAAAGTTCTTTTGGAGGGCTATCGTCATTAGTTCTATAATGAAGTTTGTGGGAACCCGATCTTGACTACTGCAACAGCCTCTTTCTATATCTGCCTGCTTCTACTCTCCGCCCACTGCAACTCATTCAGAACAGGACTGCAAGACTTGTCCTTGGACTCAAGCCCTGGGATTGTATCTCCCCAGCCCTCAAATGTCTTCATTGGCTGCAAGGATTAAATTCAAGACGCTTTGCATCATCCACAAGGCTTTCTGGGGCCTGGGTCCACATTACCTTCAACTCTCCATCCGTAAATACCTTCCTACTCGAGCTCTTCGCTCCTGTACCTCCAACTCCTCAGGATTAGTCGCTTCTCCAAGCAACGAGTTGGGGGTAGATCTCTTTCCTCAGCTGGGGCCTCCCTCTGGAAAAACCTACCTGCCTCTCTGATACTTGAGGAGAACCATCTTTGGTTCCAGAAGCACCTCAAGACCTTCCTCTTTGCTTCTGCCTTCACTCCTCCTCTCCCCTGCTGATCTGTCTGCGCTTTAACCTTGCACTTCCTACCTTGCTGGCTGCACTATAAGTTGTTGTTATCCCTTGCTCTTCACTTTCCACTCCTCCCCTCCCCCTTGCACTTTTTCCCCCTTCATTCTATCCTGCACTTGCGCATTCTTAATGTCACTGGGCCAAGTAAGATTGTTGTTTTCATCCTCCCTTGTTCACCGCCCTTGCGTCGTCGTGCTCTGAAACACATGTGTATGAACGCGATACAAATATCATATCAAATTGCGCAATCGTGGAATGTGTTGGAACAGTCTGAACACGTTAGAATAGTTCATCTTAAGTCTGTCATCTACAGACAGTATTCTTTCTAGCATTATGCATGGTTTGCTCGAGGAGCATTTGTCCAGATATTTAGATCTTGAGTTGACAAATAACTGCTGGCTACCAGATCGTGGGTCCACTTCTTGTAAGCTGCATGATGTTAGCAATCAATTAGGGCTGTTCACTACAGAATTGTGGAATTGAAGGTTGTAACTAGTGAGTTTGGTGTCAGGAGGCTTGTTAGTCAAGATGTTAGTGCCTCCTTGAGCAACAGAAGGCCTTATAGGCAGCATGGCTAGCCTTACTTAATCACTTGGGCGTAATTCATTGGTAGACACTACTGTGTTCGGCTTGATCATAAGAGTTTGTTGGCGTCTGGCTTCCAGTGTTAGGAAGGATATCTCATGTGGACCTTCAATTGGTAAGGGATTTGGGGCGGAGGTGCCAATACCAGTGTGAACTTGAAGTGATTCAAGGGCCCTTTTGTTTTTCAGAGATAGCAGGGGAACTAGTATACAAACACAAGTTCTCCAGCTTCCTTTTCTTCATAGATTGAAATTGCTTCAAGGTCACTTGGGGATTGTGTTTCCATGGTTGGTGATTGTGTAGAAGCCTGATCTAGTATTTCAGCCACCAAAGGGGCTGAGGTGTCTACTTGAAGTATCAAGGGTTTATTACCCGCTCCAAACAGCATGGTGAGTTTGTCCTGTCCTGTTTTATTTTGGTAAGTGAGCCTTTAAGTTTGATATGAACGGACCTGAGCCATTTATTTTCAGTAAGATTTTCATATTCATATTGTTTATTTTTATTGATTTGGGCGTTTATTGTTTTCAGATCCCTGCTTTCTTTTTTTCCTTGAACAAAATATTTCTTAATTCGTATTGGATTGCTCCTCAGGTGTCTCAAGCTCAGAGATTAATTCACCGGGAGCTTCTTCAACACGGTCTGTCACAGATAAAGATTCAGAAGATGCTACAGGTGCAGAGATGTCTATTGAGACATCAAGGCAAACGTGCCTGGATGCATCAGGGCAACTTGCTTCACTTGGTGGACTCAAACCTACAGTCGAATCTTTAGGTATGTTCATCTCTAGTGGTCCGTTTCATGAGTCCGATAGGGTTGTTGGAACCTGAATTTCATTGGTAATAGGTGTTTCCATAGAGAGATAGCTTGTTCTTTTTGTTATACCATCAACATCATCGGGGTATATGTTTGGATTTGGTGGAATTGTTAAAGGAGCTGTTGACTGGCAAGTGTCTTTGATTACAACCAGGGGGTTCAAATTAGTTCTGTTTGCGGCATCTTTGTCTCATTTTAATATTTCTTGTGCTGCTTCCAATTGGACCTTTTAACTTGCCCCTATATCGGTTATGTGGTCTATTAGCAGCTTCTGTAATAGCCCTTCAGAAGTTGACTCTCGCTCCAGCTTCTTCTATAGGTCCAGTATGAACGCTTTGATGTGAATTAATTTAAAATGGGTCATTGCTAATAAAGTCGCTTGGTCTCTATAGCTTTCGTTTATTGACTCATATAGTTTGAGAAATGGAGCTAAGGATATTGTTAGGGCTGACATTAGGGTGCAGTTAAGGTCATAGGAATTTGCCGGTGGCCTTTCAGTATTATCCCTTTTTATCATTTTGATACCTCGGTGAAAGGGCGTGACCCGCTCAAAAGCTGCCTCAGATGAGTCTTCGGATGACTCACTATTTTAATCGGAGTTTAGTATATTTCATTCTGATTGTTTGGATGTTTCACCAGAGGGATTTTGAAGACTGAGGCTCACCTTTGTTGAGTTGATGCAATTAGAACTTAGGTTATCAGAGTATTTCAAGTGAGAGGAGCGGAAGTTCAGTAAGTGACTGTTGGCCTGACCCATGGGAGTTTGTGCGTCAACAGTTTTGACAGTTGAAAGGGTTAAGCAACCTTCTGATGTTTGTGACGTGGTTATATGCAAATTAGCTTCATGGAGCTGGTTTAAAGCGTTTTGGTTACAGTCTTTATGAACTTGTCCCTTCACTCCATCTAATTGATAGAGCTTCGGCAGGCGAGTTGAAGCAAGGTAAAAACTGAGTGCATCTTAGCAATGATGTACTTAGTTGTTTTTGAGTTTCCTGACTTTCACATAGTTCACTCTTTTTATTCAGGGGATTCGGAGAAAAGAAGAAAATTCAAATGGTATTGGCCCTTGCTTGCATGTGCAGTCTGATAGGTTAATATGACTACATTTAGATGTATTATGCCGAAATTCTTGGTCCTCTATCGCTCAAATATGGGGCGTAAAGGAATTGATGTTCCGGTATGGGGTGGGATAAGAAAAGAGATAATCAATATAGCCCAGGTCGTCACAGGATTTATTGCAGGCTGATCTTCTCACACTTCCACAATGGTTTCCTGATCCTATCGGTGAGTTCATGCTGTCATGATTTTAATTAGTTGATACATTCACGCTAGGGGGCCATCTGTGTAGTCAAATGCTCTTGAATCTCGGTTGTTGTCGGCGACAAAATGTGAGAAGGTGGATTAAATTAATTAGCTGCATGAGAAAGTAATTCGAGGCGTTGGGCATTCAAAATATGTAATGTGGAACTTTTCAGCGCCGTCGTAACATCGGCATGAAGTCTTTTGAACTGGCGATGTTGAGAGTCTATTGTCACATTATGCGAGGGCAGTGCAATAAAGAAGTGGGCATGAATTGTCAAATCTGAATAAGTAGACAGTGCAATTGGGCTCGCTGGATTAGCTGGATTGCAGGAATCGTGTTCTGTGCGCAACGACAATGACAGTGTAAGTGTGGAAGCACTCTGGTGTGTAGGAACAGTGTTACAAAAGGTTGAGGGGATCGGAATGATAGAGTGTGCCACAAAATCGATGAGAGAGCTTTTATATGAGAGATCAAGCAACATACAATCAGTTGTGGATTCAGATACAGAGGGGAGTCTTACTTGGTTTCCCGCATTAGCCGACACATGTTGCTTACTGGAGGGCAGGCGAGAGGTTCTCCTTGTGCGCTGGGCGGGCAGAGCCGACTCCATTCCCTGCATAGGTTACTGGACTGTACGGACTCAGATAGTGCACGCAAGGTGAGCGGAGCGGGAGGCAAGGACTGCTACTCTCCACTACTCCACACCGTTCTGCGGTGTGCAGGGGATTTTATGAGAAAGCTCCACCTCCAATAACAGCCACAGCAAATAGACTGTGGATACACTGAAGACACAATGGAAACAGAAATTAAAAGAGCAGCCTCCACTGCAGGGCTGATACTCTCTTGAGATTTTATGAGAAAGCTCCACCTCCAATAACAGCCACAGGAAACAGACTGTGGATATGCTGACGACACACTGGAAACAGAAATTCAAAGAGCAGCTTCCACTGTAGGACTAGTACTCTCCGCTATTCCGCACCATAGCATATAGGGGATTTTAAGAGAAAGCTCCACCTCCAATAACAGCCACAGCAGACTGTAGATACACTGAAGACACACTGGAAACAAAAATTCAAAGATCAACCTCCACTGCAGGACTACTACTCTCCACTATTCCGCTCCGCAGGGTGCAGGGGAGTTTATGAGAAAGCTCCACCTCCAATAACAGCCATAGCAGACAGACTGTGGATATGCAGAAGACACACTGGAAACAGAAATTCAAAGAGCAGCCTCCACTGTAGGACTGCTGCTCTCTGCTATTCCGCCTCATAATATCATCAACTTCTTTTTGTTGCCTTTAACTGCTTCTTCCTGCATCTTGTTTTCTCTCCCTTTCTCTTTCTTTCTCTTTTTTCCTTTCTCTTTCCCTCTCTTCCGTTGTTCATTTATCATGCTTCCTTTGGTCTTCTTACCTTTTTTCTCTTTCTCCACCCCATCTCTCCTTCTCCCTTTCTTCTTCATCCCTTTTTTCTCTCTCTCTGTTCTCTCTTTCAATCCCTTGCTCTCTCCTCCTCCATTCTTTTCTCATCTCCCTTTTCCTGCCATTCTGAAACGTCCCTTGCCCTTTCCTTAGAAACCCTGCTGCTCTTTCCATCCAACTTAAGAATTATTTGCCCTCCTATCCACTCATTTGATATCATTACTGTGTCAGCCATGTCGTCTTACCTGTCTTTCTCTCCCTGGACCCCTTTGTCTGCTTCAGTTAGCCTAGCGTGCAAGTCACAGCGCTATCATATTTTAGATGTGCGGATGCTGGTCCTTCTTTGTTTATTTTCTCTCCACTTATGTTTTCATTACTATATGCAGGAGGTGTGTATGTGGGATAAGTATATCCTGCTGCTGCTTTTAGTACATGTAATGGGTATAATCCCTGTGCAGTCGAGGACTGTTCCTCACTCTGGGACAGAGGAGGAGGAGCCGAAGGTGTCATACACCCTTTGTCATGCTGATTAAACATCCATTGTTTCATTTATGGCTCTGCAATGTCTTCTCCTTACACTGTCCATAGTTCCAGTATACCTAGCCTGTTCTATAGTTGTTTTCCCTTACATGCGGAATGTAATTCTGTGCAGTACTCTCTTCTAATGAGAGCCTTCTTGGGGCCATGGCATAAACCTTTTCCCCTGCAGTGTCTCGAACCCACTACGTGTAGTATTTAATAATTTTGTCCTTGTATTGTGGCAATGACTTACATAAGTGGATTATCGGAGTGTCTCCCATGATATTGCATCAAAATACAACTTACCAATACTTACCAAACTATATTTCAATTCTCTCTCACCCTTTCTCTTTTTCGCACCCCTTCTCAACAATACTTTTACACAATTAATACTTCTGCGTCTCTCTCTCTGAGACCACGCTTCTTGTGTCACCCAATTTTACAGAGAGGCCCTGCCTCGCTGCTCCTCTCAATCCTTCTAAGTCGCACCACAACTGACACTTATGCTCCAAGCAGCCACACCTCACTGCTCACACACCAGACCCCACTCCTCGGTCCACACCACCACTTTTTGTCTTACACAAAAATCCACCTTTACAAGGCCTAAGCTATTTTACAACATGAAGCTGGTGCCAGCAATTACTACACAACAAAATACAATACAGCGGTCTTCTCGACTCCTGGCGAGGTAACCCATCTCTTTTGTTATTACTGCCTCATATAGAAGCTTATCATGTGATCTTTCCCCAACCCTTGTCGGAAGATATAAGTCCATAATATACAAAAAACCATTTTTCCACTTTCCCTATGCCTATGTCATATTTACATTTGTGGATCTGCTGAAGGTCTTCGGCGTAAAGTCTCCCCTAATAGACAGCTGTCCAACCATGCCGTACAGGATGTCCTGTGGGGACTGGACAAGACTTTCTCCAAAGGGGCTCTGTCGACCGCTCTCTGTTGCACGTAATCCCATTCTCCACAGGTCACATTTGCAGTCTTCGCGGAACCCAGCGGGGACACCTCGATGGTCTGACTATGCTTAGCAAACCATCAACTCTGCCACCATCTGTTAAGACGGCACAGGAAAGTACCAAATTACCCAGAGGACTCAGAGTCCATCCAAACCAGACTCAAAGACAAAGTGCAAGGCAAAATCCAGCTTTATTATCATCCAAAAAAAGCAGGGACAGCATGCAAGCATTACATTCTTGTGGCTCTCGAAGAGCAGATACAAAACAGTCATATTACTAACGTCATAACACAATCTTAGCTACAAAAACCTATGGGGAATGGGGATTGGTTAGTGATGGTGACTACAAACAGACTCAATAAGTGCACACCATTTTAGGATAATCTGATGGCTCCTCCTGAAACCACCTCTATATTGATAAAGGTAAAAATACCTCATTTCTACAATAGGTAATTGGCTGGCACCTTACTTCATGGACGTCATAACACTAGGGGTTCTAATTGGTTGGCCTCTTGCTAACCAACCTTGGACAATTGACAGGTCGTCCAGATATGAGCCAGACAAGGGTAGGGGGAGAGGCCCATGGACTGCTTATTGTTCATTAAAGAAGTTACCCTGCCTCATTCCTAGGTCATGAGACCAGGAAATCTCTTTGTATTTTACCTTTTGTGGTGCCTCGTGTCTATGTGTATGTGTAGGGAGTACGACAGGGGTCCTATCTGTGTTTGTTTCTAAGGAATAGGCAGTGTTCTTCAATTATGGGTCACGTGTGATGGGGCCAAGGGCACATATGCTTTGTTTCAAAACCCTCTTGCCCACTGAATCCGCCAATTAGATACACTCCTGAATCACCCCTCAGCCCGCGTGCAGCCCTCTCCCTCCAGGCCCTCTCCGTCGCTCGATTTCTCCTTTCCACCTGCCCCCATCCCTCCCACCTCCCATGATTGGCTCCTTCCGTGTCTGAATCACCTGACTCACCAGTACCTGCGTGCACCACTTCTGCTTGAGACCTCCCAGGTGAGCATTTGCCCCCTCGACAACCTCTTGCCCGCTGAATCCGCCCATCAGATACACTTCTAAATCCCCCCTCAGCCTGCGTGCACCCCACCTCACTTTCCAAATAGTGCTTAGGCTTCCCTTCCGTCTCCCGACATGCCCAACCCCCTCCCACTGGTTCTCCCTACTGGCCTTAACTGGCCCTCCCAGGGCAGCCCTCTGCCTGGCAGCCCCACTCGGCTAAGGACCCTGAGGCAAAGGATGGCTTCACCAAAGACGGCTCCAAACAGTATCTGCAGGTATCCACAGGAGAAGCAGGAAGCCAGCACCCGCCAGAAAGTAAGTGTGGCAAGGGCAGGGACTGAAGCAATTATTTCACTCCATACTAACCTACCACTCAATCGCACAATCCCTACTGTTGTAATCTCTTGCAGCTAAACTGTACCCCCAACAACTTGGATGCACCCGATATGTTCCAATAAATTGCATTTCACTTCTAGATAGTCCACACAACCTCATAAAATCAGAAAGTTTGCCTAATAGCTTTACAGTGGAAACTGTGAATAGTCTCACCCTGTGGTACAGCTGAATTTAGAATCTGTGGTACATCTGAATTTAGAAACTATGAATAATCTGACCCTATGGTATAGCTGATACGTGGTATAGTTGAACTTAGAAACTGTGAATAGTCTCAACCTGTGGTACAGCTGAATTTAGAAACTGTGAACAGTCTCACCCTGTGTTACAGCTGAACTTAGAAACTATGAATAATCTGACCCTTTGGTATAGATGATATGTGGTATAGTTGAATTTAGAAACTGTGAATAGTCTCACCCTGTGGTATAGCTGAACTTAGAAAGTGTGGTATAGTTGAACTTGGAAAATGTGAATAATATCACCCTGTGTTATAGCTGAACTCAAGAATCTGTGGTATAGTTGAATTTAGAAATTGTGGTATAGGTGAAAGTAGAAACTGTGAATAGTCTCACCCTGTGGTACAGCTGAATTTAGAAACTGTGAATAATCTGACCCTATGGTAAGCTATGTGGTATAGTTGAATTTAGAAACTGTGAATAGTTTCACCCTGTGGTACAGCTGAATTTAGAAACTGTGAATAATCTGACCCTGTGATACAGCTGAATTTAGAATCTGTGGTATAGATGAACCTAGAAACTGTGAATAATATCACCCTGTGTTATACCTGAACTTAAAAACGGTGGTATAGTTGAACCTAGAAACTGTGAATAGTCCCACCCTGTGGTACAGCTGAACTTAGAAACTGTGAATAATCTGACCCTGTGATACAGCTGAATTTAGAATCTGTGGTATAGATGAACCTAGAAACTGTGAATAATATCACCCTGTGTTATACCTGAACTTAAAAACGGTGGTATAGTTGAACCTAGAAACTGTGAATAGTCTCACCCTGTGGTACAGCTGAACTTAGAATCTGTGGTATAGTTGAACTTAGAAACAGTGAATAATCTCACCCTGTGGTATAGTTGAATTTAGAAACTGTGAATAGTCTCACCCTGTGATACAGTTGAACTTAGAAACTGTGAATAGTCTCACCCTTTGGTACAGCTGAACTTAGAATCTGTGGTATAGATGAATTTAGAAACTGTGAATAAACTCACCCTGTGGTATAGTTGAATTTAGAAACTGTGAATAATCTGACCCTGTGGTACAGCTGAATTTAGAATCTGTGGTATAGATGAACCTAGAAACTGTGAATAATATCACCCTGTGTTATACCTGAACTTAAAAACGGTGGTATAGTTGAACCTAGAAACTGTGAATAGTCCCACCCTGTGGTACAGCTGAACTTAGAATCTTTGGTATAGTTGAACTTAGAAACTGTGAATAGTCTCACCCTGTGGTACAGCTGAACTTAGAATCTGTGGTATAGTTGAACTTAGAAACAGTGAATAATCTCACCCTGTGGTATAGTTGAATTTAGAAACTGTGAATAGTCTCACCCTGTGATACCGTTGAACTTAGAAACTGTGAATAGTCTCACCCTTTGGTACAGCTGAACTTAGAATCTGTGGTATAGATGAATTTAGAAACTGTGAATAAACTCACCCTGTGGTATAGTTGAATTTAGAAACTGTGAATAATCTGACCCTGTGGTACAGCTGAATTTAGAATCTGTGGTATAGTTGAATTTAGAAACTGTGAATAGTCTCACCCTGTGATACCGCTGAACTTAGAAACTGTGAATAGTCTCACCCTGTGGTATAGTTGAATTTTGAAACAACTGTGAATAGTCTCACCCTGTGGTACAGCTGAATTTAGAAACTGTGAATACTCTCACCCTGTGGTACATCTGACCTTAGAATCTATGATATAGTTGAATTTAGAAACTGTGAATAATCTCACCCTGTGGTATAGTTGAATTTAGAAACTGTGAATAGTCTCACCCTGTGGTACAGCTGAACTTAAAAACTGTGAATAGTCTCAACCTATGGTACAGCTGAACTTAGAAACTGTGGTATAGCTGAACTTAGAAAGTGTGAATAATATCACCCTATGTTATAGCTGAACTTAAAAACTGTGATATAGTTGAACTTAGAAGCTGTGGTATAGTTGAACCTAGAAAGTGTGAATAATATCACCCTATGTTATAGCTGAACCTAAAAACTGTGGTATAGTTGAATTTAGAAACTGTGGTATAGTTGAACCTAGAAACTGTGAATAATCTAACCCTTTGGTATAGGCAAACCTAGAAACTGTGAATAATCTAACCTTGTGGTATAGCTGAACTTAGAAACCGTGAATAATATCACCCTGTGGTATAGCTGAATTTAGAAACTGTGAATACTATTCTCTGTGTGGTACAGGTGAACTTAGAAACTGTGAATTATCTCACCCTACGGTATAGATGAACTTAAAAAGTATGAATAATATCACCCTGTGGTATAATTAAACTTAGAAACTGTGAATAATCATTCCGGTTGTATAGCAGAACTTAGAATGTGTCCCTAATTGTGGTATAACCAACCTTAGAAACTGAATAATAGCGTAAGTTTGGTCTAGTTCAACTTGAAAGTGTCTCCAATTATGTCCTCGAAAGTATCCTCATTGTGTCTAAGTTGTATCTAGAAAATCTCCCGATAGCATAACTGTGGCCTGGTACAATTTGGAGAGTGTGTCTAAATAACCTGATTGTGTCTAAGCTGATTATAGAAAGTCGAATCTAGAAAATATGCCGATAGCATAGCTGTACTCCAGCTAATCTTAGAGAGCGTACCCAATAGCATAACTGTGGTCTAGTTCAATTTAATAAGTATCTCTAATAACCCCCCTGTGGCAAAACTGAACTTAGAAGCATGCCTTATAGCGTAGTTCAATTTAGAAAACACATCTAATAACCTCACTGTGTCAAAGTCCGAACTTAGAGGGTGTGCCAATAGCGGGTAGTCTAGTCAATCTGTAGAGTTTACCAAATAGCATAAATGTTTATCTAGTTCATTTCAGAGAGTGTATCTGATAACCTCACTGTCCCAAAAACCTGAACTTAACGTGTGCCTATTAGCGTAATTGTGGCCTAGCTCACTTTGGAAAGTGTGCTTAATAACCACGGTGCCACTGACAAACTACAAAGTGTGTCTAACTGCTGTATAGCTAAACTATAATAGTGTGGTACAGTTGAACTAAGAAACCATCCCTTACTGTGGTTTAAATAAACGTAGAGAGTGTGGATATTATCTTCCAGTAGCCCAGTCGAACTTAGAAACTGTCCATAACTGTGATAACCTAGAAATAAAATATCATCTTGCTGTGGTTTATGTTGAACCTAGAAACTACCCCTAGCTGTAGTACAGTTAAACATTTAAAGTGTAAACAATCAACATCCAATGGTATAGTTGAAGCTGGAAGGTGTGAATGTAATCATCCAACTAGAACACAGTTCAAACTTATCCAAACCATGAGTCCACCCAACCCACCAAGTTCTGCTGATAATGCCCCGCTCGTGCACACATCCCTTCCATCCTGCCCCACCACCCATCCCCCCATCCCCTAACCATCCCGCCCTCCACCACACCCTCTACACATCCACTATCCATCCCCCAAGCCGGAAGAACCATCCCAACCCAAGCCACCCCACCCTCCACCTTGCCCCCACCACATCCCCTATCCAAACACCAAGCCAGAGGAGCGTGATGGTGAGTCAACCATCCTAAGAACTCTGCCCCTCCCATTCCCTCCACCCACTCATCCACTATCATCATACCCGCACCCCCTAACTAACGGCCCAACTACCCTCCCAAGCACACCCAACCCTGCAACCGCCCACCCCCCGTTCCCCTCCACTCCCACCAACACCCACCCCCGACCCCACTCATTCCCCTCCCTAAAAGCTGCATGCCTTGCCCTAGCCAGAACAGTAGCCACATCCCTTTCACCCTCTGACCCCCCTACTCTCTCTCTCACTCACCAACCGCAACAAAAAACTGAAGAGGAAACGTACCTGGTCTCCCTCAATCTCGCAGTACTCCTCGCCACTCCTGTCTCGACCCACCACCTCAGTCTCCCAATATTGAGCATCACCACCTTCCCCCCCGGCCTCACCCTGCCTGAAACCCCTCTCCCTCGAATTCTCACCAACCACAACCGAAACCCTTAGCCCCCCTCACCCCACCTTCAAATCCCCCGACCCAACTTCAACCACCCAGACACACCAGTCCAACCCCCCAAACCCACCACCTCAACTCCCCGCCTTCTCTTCCCTTCGAACAGCAACCCCCCCTCTCACCCCATCTTCCACTCTATCCCCTAACCTCCCCCCTCCCACCTCTGCTACTCCCTCATCATCCTCCTGCGCCGAAGTAAGATGCATCCTCTTTAATGCCCGATCTGTAGCAAAAAACAGACACAGCATCTTTGATCTCCTCGCCTCTGACAAACCGGACCTAGTCTTTATCACAGAAACCTGGTTCTCTGATGACTTTGCCCCTATTGCCAATGAAGCCTTCCCCCCAGACTTCTCCCTCATCCCACTGAACCAGCCCTCCAGAGGAGGAGAACTAGCAATCACCTTCAAGTCACATTTCTCCGCCTCAATCATCGACAACCAACCAACCAACCAACCATCCCTTCCTTTGAATCACTCCTCGTAAAACTATCCCTCCCCCATTTGTTCTCCCATAGCTTCCTAATCATCTACAGACCCCCTGGCTACGACAGACAATTCTCAAACAACCTCTGCGACTCGATAGCCACACTCCAACTAAACCACCCCACCCTCACCCTTCTAGGAGATTTCAATATATGGCTTGATATCCCCACCAACCCTATGACCCACTCTCTGGTCGACTGCCTAGAAGCGATTAACCTCCATACCCACATAAACGGGCCGACTCACTATAAAGGACACACCCTAGATGCCATCTTCAGCTCCCACGACCTGATACATCTAAACCCCCCCACCCCTATCATCTGGTCCAATCACTTCATTCTCTCTTTCACCATTCGCTCACCCAACCCCCTCCATGTACCCGAACCAGAACCTCCAAATCTACGCAAATGCCGGAAGAAACTAAAAATCCTTCCCGACCTAGCCGATGCGCTCCTTCAGTCCCCTCCCCTACCCGCCCACCCAATGAACACCTGACCTCCGACGCCTTTGACTCATGGCTTAATACCTCATTAATACCGCTCACCCCCTCTTGCAAACCATCAGCCCGCCATGGACCTTTTCCTAGATGGTTCACACCAGAACTGAAGACCACAAAACAACTATATAAATCCCTAGAATGCAAATGGCGGAAATACAAAACCACCCCGAGCAGATCCACCTTAGCCCGGCACCATCGCCACTACAAAGCCGAAATCCGGAAAGCTAAAAAAGCCCATTACAACTCCCGAATCCTAAACTACAAAAACCCCAGCAAAGAACTCCACAAAATCATCTCTGAACTCTCCAAACCATCATGGCCACCACCCAACTGACCCCCTCACAATCACTCTGCGACTCACTCTCTCTCCACTTCTACACCACTGCTCTCGAAAGAACAAACTCTCTAACCAACAAACTAGCCCTCTTACACCCACCACACACCCCACCCACCCCCCCACCTGCCATCCCACCGTCTGCAACCGCTACCCTCCCGACCTTCGACTCCTTCACTCCAATATCAACTGACCAATTTCTCAAACTTCTCTCTGCCCGCAAACCATCCGGCTCCCCGCTGGACCCCTGCCCAGCCACAACCCTCAAATGAATATTTGCTTCTACCTGTGCAGGAGAACATGCAAGAACCATCATAAACAAATCCTTCTCCTCAGGAATCTTTCCTGATGCGTTCAAAACTGCTTATGTCAAGCCTCTTCTAAAAAAAACCTTCACTAGACCCTCTCGAGCCCAAAAACGACTGCCCTATCTCAAACACCAGGATCCTTGCTAAACTCATTGACCGAACCGCCTACTCCCAACTGAATGCCTTTGTCGAAGCCAACAATCTCCTAGACCCCGCTCAATCAGGTTTCAGACCCCGTCACAGAACCAAAACCACCCTAACCTCAATCTGGGATGACCACAAAAACACTGCAGATTCTGCGGGATGCACCGCATTAATCCTTCTTGACCTATCCGCCGCCTTCGACACAATCAACCACTCAATCCTCCTCGACCGCCTCCACTCCCTGGGAATCCGTGGAAACGCTCTCAAATGGATAGCATCCTTCCTCAACAATAGGAACCAAATAACACTACTCTCCCCTATGCTTCCCACGCCCGACCAGTCAACACCGGCGTTCCACAAGGAGCTTGCCTTTCAGCCCTCCTGTTCAACCTCTATAGGTCCACCCTCCCACAAATAATTCGCTCGCACAATATCCTGTGCTACAACTACGCTGATGGCACACAACTAATCCCAAAACTCCCTAATTCAAAACCCAACTGCCAACCCGACCTCGCTGCCTGCCTCCTTGCCATAGATCATTGGATGACCACAAACCACCTCTTGCTAAACCCCTTCAAAACCGAAATCATGGAATGTGGCAACACCAAACTTCTTCCGCACCCCCAACCCTGGCCTTCCGCCATGGCCAATTCCCTGACACGGTCAAACTCAGTAAAAAACCTTGGATGCACCCTAGACTCTGACCTAACCCTCTCGCTCCAAGTTAACAACGTCTCTAAGTCCTGCCACTACCACCTCAAAACTTGCACATTTTTCCATACCTCACCTTTCCCAACAGACTCTCCGTGGTCCAATCAATTGTTATGTCAAGACTCGACTATGCTGACCCCCTCTACCTCGGAGTCCATGCGTACCACCTGACTAAACTATAAAGAGCGCAAAATGCCATGGCCAAACTGCTGCTGGCTCTTGGCCCAAGAGATCACATCTCCCCAGCTCTCAAAACCCTGCACTGGCTTCTGGTTGCCCGAAGGGTGACCTTCAAAACCTTATGCATCTCTCACCGAGCAATGCATAAAACTGGGCCTCAATATCTTCAGGACAAACTAAAACCCTACCATCCACCACGCACTCTAAGATCAAGCTCTGCCGGCCTCCTAGTGATACCAAAAACCAACTCAGTCAGTTTAGGTGGATCATCATTCTCAGCCCTGGCCCCCACTCTGTGGAATTCCCTTCCACCGCACATCCATCGCACTGAGGACCTCATGTCTTTCCGCAAATTACTGGAAACATGGCTCTTCCCCTAAAACTGACTCTTAAACTCAAACAGGATAACCACAACATAGACAATAGCCCAAGGTGCCATATTGAGAGAATTTTTTTTTTTAAAAAACAATCTGGCATTGAGACTCAAAACTGCTAATGTAAATTAAAATGGATAAACTGAATAAAACGTGTGAAGTCAATGAAAGGAATGAAGTGGTTAAAAAGAATAATGTGAACGAAAGGAATGAAATGGATGAAAGGTAGGAAGTGGATGAATTAAACGAAGTGGACGAGAAGAATGAAATAGATGCAGTGGGCGAAATGGATGCTAATGATGAAACGGATGTAATAGATGCATCGGACAAATCAGATGCAGTAGGTGTAACGGATGAAGTGGATGGAAGTGACGAAGCTGGTGGAATGAATAAAGTGGACGGTACGGATGAAGTGGACAGTACGAATGAAGTGGACGGAACGGATAGAGTAAATGGAACGGACAGAGTGGACGGAACGGATAGAGTGGACGGAACGAATTGAAGCGGACGGAACAGATGAAGTGGACGGATCAAATGGAGGGGACGGGTCAGAGGGAACAGCTAGTGTGGACAAAGGGGAAGGATCAAATGGAACGCAATGAGCGAATAGAACAAATGGAACTGATGGAACGGACAGAACGGATGGAACGGATAGAGCGGATGGAACGGATAGAGTGGTTGAAAAGGATGGAGTGGATGGAACCGATGGAACAGATGGAACGAATGTAGTGGATGGATCGGATGGAGTGGATAGAACAGATAGAACAGATAGAGTGGATAGAACATACAGTGTAGATGGAAGGGAGGGTGTCGGTGGAATGCTTGGAGTGGATGGAACGGATGAAGTACTTGGAAATGATAGAACAGACGGAGTGCATTGAGCGTGAGGGAGTGCATGGAATGGGTCAGAGTGCATGGAATGGGTCAGAGTGCATGGAGTAGACAGAGTGCATGAAATGAATAGTGTGCACGGAATGGATAGACTGCACGGAATGGATAGACTGCACAGAATGGATAGACTGCATGCAACGGATGGAGTGCATGCAACGGATGGAGTGCATGCAACGGATGGAGTGGTTTGAACGGATGGAGTGGTTTGAACGGATGGAGTGGATGGAACTGGTGGAGTGGATGGAACTGGTGAAGTGGATGGAACAGATGGAGTCGATGGAACCAATGGAGTAAATAGAACTGATGGAGTGGATGGAACGGATGAGTGATTGAAGTGGATAGAGTGCATGGAATGATAGTTACAATGCATAGGACGGATGGAGCGCGTGGGACGGATGGAGCGCGTGGGACGGATGGAGCGCGTGGGACGGATGGAGCGCGTGGGACGGATGGAGCGCCTGGGACGGATGGAGCGCCTGGGACGGATGGAGCGCCTGGGACGGATGGAGCGCCTGGGACGGATGGAGCGCCTGGGACGGATGGAGCGCATGGAACGGTTGGAGTGGATGGAACGGATAGAGCGGATGTGTGCATGAAATGGATAGAGTGCATGGAATGATAGTTAGAATGCATAGGACGGATGGAGCGCGTGGGACGGATGGAGTGCGTGGGAACGGTTGGAGTGGATGGAACGGTTGGAGTGGATGGAACGGATAGAGCGGATGAGTGCATGAAATGGATAGAGTGCATGGAATGATAGAGTGCGTGGGGCGGATGGATCGAGCGTGTAAGACAGCTGGAGCGCGTAAGATAGCTGGAGTGCGTGTAACGGATGGAGTGCATGGGACGGATGGCGTGTACAGGACGGATGGAGTGCGCTGACGGAGGGAGTTCAGATGTTCAGTAAGATCTTAACCACCTACTGAAAACCACCATACCTCATCACCACGCTCACTCTCTCCTTTACACCATCACTCATCTAGAACACAGCGAGACCATGACACATTCGGTATAGCTGTTCCCATACTAACACCAGCCACATACTCTTCATCACCCTATTTTTAAAAACAGCTGGCTGAGGCCACCCCCCAGCCTATGCGTATCCCCAGGCCTAACGCAGCCTGTAATCACTCTGGGTATCAACCCACCAGAATGATCACATATTCCTGACCTCCCAACCACCACACCCACCGCTAAGAAGCAGCTATCACCTTTTGACTTACTTTCTCTCTCTCTACTGACATGAACCACGGTTCCTGAGAGCGTTCAACCTACCAGTGCCTTGTGATCATACCAATGATACATAAGGCGCTACATACATGCAAAGTAACATAACATGACATGTGCTTATTTCTGTTGCAACAGTAGTTTGACTGCTTTTGCCATCATCAGCCTAAATGTTCTCTGTTTCCTGCTGTACCTGCCTGGGATAAGGGTGGTATGGTTGCCTCAGTGAGTAAAATTTCGAACCTGTGCGGTCAGGAAGGGGCAGAAGCTTTGCTTCGCCATACTTCGCGCTTTTCCTTAAACCATCACTTACCTGCTGTCGAACATTGCGGTAGCATCATCTTCCATCCGGCCATGTCTCGCGTCTCACAGCTGCATTGAGGCTGCATTTCCATTTAAGGGAAGAAAACAGAAGAGAGACATTATTTCAGGCATACATAGGAGCAACATATAAAGACATTAAAAAGAATGAACAGAATCACAAGAGCTCAAGAAACACTTATCAATCATAAGGAGAAGCATAGTCGCAGCTGGACTGGACTAATCCTTATCAGGGATCAGTGAAGTAACTGGATCCCATTTGACGCGCCCCTGCCAGAAGTAGCAGGACGGAGAGCTTATCTTCCATAATTCACAGGAGCAGTATCACCACGTACCACTGCTCACAGCTTTTCTACTGAGAGAGAGGCCTGAAGGGGGGGTGATTCAAGTTCAGGGAGGGCTGCAACCGTGCTCCAACGCCTCCGCAGAGATCAGGTGAGCGTAACAGAACGCAAAGCCTCTAATAATCTCTGCCTGGGTGTTATGGAAATTTCAGAAACAGATCAGTTAGCCCTCTTACTAGGGGAATTACGGGCTGAAGTACATGCTTCAAGACAGGAAACCAATGCATTACGGAGGGATCTTATTGTAACTCGAGAAATAACTGACGAATTGGCAAGACAAATGCTACACGTACAAGGAGGAAAGGTTCCACTGCCTGGAGTGACCCATTCTTCTCATTCTTCCACACCACAACAATCAACACCGGTTCAGGTGGTTCTTCCAGGAGCAGTGCCTCTAGCCCCTCCCGAATGCTTCATCGGCGACCCAAACAAGTTTGCTGTATTTATGAACCAATGTCGCCTTCATTTCTTGTGCAGACCAGGAGCCTTTCCTAATGACCAAGCCAAAGTGTTGTTTGTACTCTCGCATTTAGGAGGTAGTGCGGCAGACTGGTCTATACGTTTGGTAAACCAAGATGACCCTTTACTCCGGAACTTTTGGAATTTCCAACATGAGATGGAGAAATTGTTTGCCAGTCATACTCAAGGACAAGCTCTGGACAATGAGTTGTTGTCACTCAGACAAGGGAGTCAAGATCTATTAACCTATATTGCAACCTTCAATCGTCTCATAGCCCAGACCAACTGACCACAAGAGAAGGGGACTACACTCTTTTACCGAGGGTTACGTGGAGAATTTAAGGATGTGTTGGCGCAAGTGGTGAATCCTCCTGAGAGGTGTGCGGACTGCATAGACCTGACGGTGCAACTTGATCATAGGTTGCAGAATCGGAAAATGGATCGATCTAGATCAGAGGGGCAGTGTTATACAAAGTGTCACAAGCCCGCTGGTTACCTTTTCTTCCCGGGGATCGAGGAGATGAGGCTGCCAGTCTGTCAATGGATCTTCGCAAGCTGAATGAGTGACGCTGAGTACTAAACCAACACTCCCCAGACAATGTACGACAGGACAGGGCTGAATCATCTCCCAAAGCCATGGGACAGCGTTTCTCTGATTATCGTGACGTCAGGACAGTGTAAACACTTACAGAGAAGGGCAGATGCAGTCCAATGTTGACAAGATGGTAGATATTTGGAACTTCAGTGATGTCTTGAGGATAGTATAGTCCAAAGCACAGGTACCGGCAGGGCACAAGACAGAGAGAATCAGGAAGGTAAAGTAGGCGGACCCACCAAGCAATGAAGGGGCAAGTGTGGAATGGAACCCAAGCCACCCTAAATTGGACCCACCGGGCAATAAGGGGCCAAATGAGGGAAGAACCCAAGCCACCGGGAAGAGGACCCAGGGGAGAACCAAGGAACCTCAGGAAGGACCAAGGACAGGGGAAGGAACCGGGCAGGGCAACCCAAGAACCTTAAGCAAGCCAGGGACGGAACAGGAGGGCAGGAACCAGGACAGGAATCAAGGCAAAGGAACAGAGACTCCGTCAGGAGCTGATAACAAACACAGGAAGCTCAGACCAGGCAGGGCCTCCAGGAGCGAACTACACGGCCAGGAAACCAACCGCATTGAGACGCGTTGGTTCCTAGCCTGTGGAGCCCCTTTATGGCCCGAGATCCAGAACGAGGCTTGGAACGCAAGCCCCTTTCACTGCGCATGTGCAGGACGTCGAACGCCGACGATCGCTAATGCGCAAAACTCCCACAATGGCGGCGCCCATTGGGCCGGGAGCCTGTGCCAAGGGGCACTGGCGAAGACGCCAGCGCGGATAGAGCCGCCAGGCGGGAGACCGCGGGACTGGAGGACCCCTTCCGCCATAGCAGGTAAGTGGCGTGACACCATGCCTCCTCCCAGGCAACCCCGGGGCACCAGGTTTCCAAGGGTAGCGGAGGAAAAAGTCGCGAACAAAGTGCGGGGCGTGCACAAACGAGCAAGGTTCCCAGGTACGGTCACAAGCCGGATAGCCTTTCCAACTGACCAGAAACTGGAGCACCCCACACCTAATTCGCGAATTGCAGATCTCCTTCAAATTCCGGGACCCCTCGGACCATTACCGGGGCGGGGAGAGAACAGGGGCGACCAAAAATATCGGGCACATAGGGTTTCAGAAGGGAGACATGGAAGACCGGATGTATTTGCTAGGAGCGGGGCAGTTGCAAACGAAAGGCCACCGATGATACACGTCTAGTGACACGAAAGGGGCCAAAGTAACGGGGAGCCAACTTCACAGGCAGATTGCGCGCTGGAAGATTCTTGGAGGACAACCATACCATATCACCAAGCCGAAGGTCAGGCTCGGGGGTCTGCCGTTTGTCGGCCTGAGTCTTCATGCGTTCTTGTGCCTCTGCCAAGGTACTGGCCGCCAGATGATGTTGCTCACGGATGATGGTCACCATTGCATCAGCAGTTGGAACAGCGCTAGGTGGTACAGGGCGAGCTGGCAGCAATTTGGGGTGCAGTCCAGCCGAACAAGCAAAGGGACTGAGTCCAGTAGCGGAATGAGCAGTGTTGTTATATGCCACCTCGGCTGTGTCCAACCATTCCAACCAGTTGTCCTGTGTGGCATTGGCGTAACATTGCAGGTACTGCTCTAAAGTTTGAATGGTACAGTTTGCCCATTGGTCTAGGGATGATATCTAGAACTCAGAGCCCGCTGTATGTCCAAATGATGACACAACTGGCCCCAAAAGGAAGAAATGAACTGAGAAACACAATCCGATAGGATATTCTCGGGAAGGCCATGAAGACGATACACCTCATGCAAGAAACGTTGTGCCATTTGGGCAGCCGTTGGAAGCTTCGGGAAAGGTATGAAATGTGCCAATTTGGTGAAACAATCTACCACAACCATGATACACGTGTTTCCACCTGATGGAGGAAGTTCCACGATGAAATTCGTGGCAATGGTATGCCATGGGTACGGTGGTGAAGGAGTGGGTTACAGTAGACCAAGGGGTTTCTTGCGTGGAATCTTCACTTGGGCACAGACGGGACAGGAGTCAACATATTGTTTGACCTGGCTGGCCCATCCCGGCCACCAGAACTGTCGGCCAAGCAATTCCTGGGTAGCCTTGTCCCCGCGATGTCCGCTTACAACAGAATCGTGGCAGTTCTGTAAAACAGTCCTCCGTAGACCAGGAGTGGGCACATATAAACGGTCCTTGAAGAACAACAACCCGTTGCGTTCACAGGCCTCTGGTTGTTGTAGCAACTTGGCTGGGTCTGTCCGTGTATCATCCAGGAGCTGCTGCAGATGAGGGGTCAACATAGATAGGAAGTGTTTCGGTGCAATTAATGGTTCCTTGATGGTAGCTCTCTCAGAGTCTTTTTCCAGGGAACGGGACAGAGCGTCAGCTTTTAAGTTCTGTGAGCAGGGTATGTAGGTCACCCGAAAATCGAACTGAGAAAAGAAAAAGGCCCATCGTGCATGCCGAGCCGTCCTACATTGCAAAGAAAGTAGAAACTGGAGGTTACGGTGATCGGTTCGGACTTCCACCAGAAATCTACCACCCAGCAAGTGATGCCGCCACTCCTCGAAAGCCGATTTTATAGCCAGAAGTTCTTTCTCGATTACTGCATAATTTCTTTCGCTGGGAGATAGCTTCCGCGAATAGTAAGCCACAGGGTGTTCCACATCAGTAACCGGATCTTGTTGTAACAGGACTGCACCAATAGCGTAGTCAGACGCATCCGTTTCCACTAGAAAAGGCTTCTCGTCATCAGGATGTTTTAATATGGTTGCTGACATAAAGGCTTTCTTCAGGTCCTGGAAATCAACTTCAGCCTGAGAATCCCAGAGGAAAGGTATCTTATCACTGGTCAGGCGAGACAGCATGGCAGTCAAGTGAGAAAAGCAAGGAATGAACCGTCGATAGAAATTAGCGAAGCGCAGAAACCGCTGCATCGCCTTTACGTTGTTAGGTTGCTTCCATTCCTGTATAGCTCGTACCTTAGCAGTGTCCATCCGAACTCCCGTACTGCTGATAACATACCCCAGGAATTCCACGCTCTCTTGGTGAAACTGGCATATTTCAGCTTTAACATACAGATGATTGGAAGATAGTCTGCGTAGTACCTCCTGAACATGTCTGACATGGGCCGTACGGTTGGGAGAGAAAACAAGGATGTCATCAAGATAGACCCATACAGATACTCTGAGATCAGAAAACACTATGTCCATAAACCGCTGGAAGACGGCCGGGGCATTACAGAGACCGAAAGGCATTACCCTATACTCGTAATGCCCAAAGGGAGTATTAAAGGCCAGCTTCCACTCGTCGCCTTCTTTGATCCAGATCAGGTGGTAGGCCCCTCGTAGTTCCAACTTGGTGAAGATCTGGGCTGATTTCAATGACTCAATGATGTCCCGAATGAGCGGCAGAGGATATCTGTCCTTACATGTGATGTCGTTTAACTGACAATAGTCTATGCACGGTAATGTACCTTCTTTTTTCTTCACGAAAAAAAGGGGAAATCCCGCAGGGGATTTTGAAGGCACAATGTAACCCTTCCGAAGGCACTCCTCGATGTACTTCTGTAGAACACGTTTTTCAGATTGAGTCAAAGAATAGATCTTGCCATGAGGGATGATGGCATTGGGAAGTAGATCGATGGAGCAGTCATGTTGTCTATGAGGTGGTAGCGGTTTGTCCTCTGGCTTGGTAAACACCTTTAGAAATCCTGAGTATTCCTGAGGGATTGACTGGGTAACGCATAGGCGGACAGATGTATTTCCAGGAGTTAACAACCCTTCACCAAGGTCGGTAGAAGTCGTATCAGAAAGGCAACATTCTTGAGAACAGTGCTCAGAAGTAAAGATCAAAGACCTGGAAGCCCAATCAATTTGTGGATTGTGAAAAAAACAGCCAAGGCAAACCCAGCACCACTGGAAAGGAGGGGGATTTGATTATGTCCAAGGCAATCTTATCCTGGTGTCCCATAACCGACAACCATAATGGTCCAGAATGTTGGCAAACAGGGCCAGAAGACAATGGTGTGCCATCAATGACCTCTACAACTGCAGAGTGCTCCTTGCGGAGCAAGGGTATGCCATTGACCACTGCAAACATGGCATCAATATAATTGCCCGATGCCCCACAATCCAGAAGAGCTTATACTTATACGACCTTATACTTTTCCCCTGCCATGTAATCCGACTTCCAAAACCAACAAAGGTACAGATTGCATGGGTGGAAGTTCTAATTCAGAAAAACGTCCCACCGCTGCCTTCTCCCCACACAGCGGGCCCATTAGTTTTCCGACTTCTTTGGAGGACGTAATGGACAGGTTCCCAGGTAATGTCCGGGTCCTCCACAGTACAGACAGAGGTGTTGCAGGCATCTTCATTTCTTTTCTGCCTCCGATAAAGGTCCCCGTATGGCCCCTAACTACATTGGCTCAGGGCCTACATCAGCTGGAGTAACTGTCCCTACAGGGGGTACCGATAATCCCAGATGATACCTTTCCGCTCTACGGTGCTCACTTCTTCTCTCAGTAAGCCTATGGTCGATACACAAAACCTGGTCCACCAATGCTGGAAGGGTATCGGGCTCCGGGATGAGTAACAATTCGTCCTTATATTCATCACATAGACCACGACGAAACAGGGTCTTTTGTGTAATCTCGGGCCATTGTGAGTCAGTTGCCAGCTGACGGAACCGACTGATGTAGGTGGTGATATCATTGGAACCTTGTTTGATATTCATCAGCTGGTTTTGGGCAACCGATGCCAAGTTTTGTGGTTTGAAGACATCCAAGAAGGCCTTCTCGAATGCAGCAAAACCCTAACAAGGGATTGTTAGATGAAACCAGGGGAGCGGCCTAAGCTAGAGCATTACCAGTTAAATTCCCAAGGATGTATCCAATCTTTGCTTTGTCTTGATTGAAATGACCAGATCGGAACTGAAAGTGTATTCTGCAATGGTTACAAAACTCTGCCACTCGACGCGGATCACCATCGAACTTCATTGGAGTGGTATGGGCCATAGCGCTCTCAGGCTGTGCTGCAACGCCCAATGCTTGGCCTACGGCTTGCCGAAGGGTGACGTTTTCATGGCGAAGAGTGGTCATCTCGAGGCGTAGGGCTCGAAGTTCTTCTCGAAGTTCCTGCATTTCATCCATATCAGAACCAGAAGGGAGGCGTCTCAATCTGTTATACAAAGTGTCAGAAGCCCGCTGGTTACCTTTTCTTCCCAGGGATCGAGGAGATGAGGCTGCCAGTCTGTCGATGGATCTTCGCAAGCTGAATGAGTGATGCTGGGTACCAATCCAACACTCTCCTCACAATGTACAACAGGACAGGGCTGAATCAGCTCCCAACACCACGGGACAGCGCTTCTCTGATTATCGTGACGTCAGGACAGTGTAAACACTGACAGAGAAGGACAGATGCAGTCCAATGTTGACAAGATGGTAGATTTTCGGAACTTCAGTGATGTCTTGAGGATGATATAGTCCAAGGCACAGGTACCAGCAGGGCACAAGACAGAGAGAATCTGGAAGGTAAAGTAGGCGGACCCACCAAGCAATGAAGGGGCCAAATGAGGGAAGAACCCAAGCCATCGGGAAGAGGACCAGGATGGAACCAAGGAACCTCAGGAAGGACCGAGGACAGGGGAAGGAACCGGGCAGGGCAACCCAAGAACCTTAATCAAGCCAGGGACTGAACAGGAGGGCAGGAACCAGGACAGGAAGCAAGGCAAAGGAACAGAGAGACTCCGGCAGGAGCTGATAACAAGGACTGGAAGCTCAGACCAGGCAGGGCCTCCAGGAGAGAACTACACGGCCAGGAAACCAACCGCGTTGAGACACGTTCGTTCCTAGCCTGTGGAGCCCTTTTATGGCCCGAGAGCCAGAACGAGGCTTGGAACGCAAGCCCCTTACACTGCCCATGCGCGGGACGTCGAACGCCGATGATCGTGCATGCGCAGAACTCCCACAATGGCGGCGCCCATGGAGCCGGGAGCCCGCGCCAAGGGGCACCGGCGAAGACGCCAGCGTGGATAGAGCCACCAGGAGGGAGACCGCCAGACTGGAGGACCCCTTGCCCCATAGCAGGTAAGTGGCGTGACAGGCGGTCAATTTACATACAAACTCGTGAGAATCAGACTAAACCACATGAACAGTCTGAGCCAATGCAAATTGGTGGATTACAAAGTCCCCTTACCAGAGCAGAAAGGGAAAAAAGAAGACAACAACAGCTTTGATTATATTGTGGACAAGCAGGTCACTTCCTCCGTGACTGCCCGGTAAAACCACCCAAGAAAACGGTTGGGGCAACAGACAAAACTGATGAAGAAGAAGAACAGAACTCTGGAAACGCCAATGCCCGGCAAGTGTAGGGGTCCGCTTGTCGAGCATGAAAAAGGAGTCTGTACAGACCTCACAACTATTCCTTCCAGTGCTTTTGGTGAATCACAAGCAACCATCAAAAATACATGCCTTGGAGGCATATATTGATTGTGGAGCTGTGGGTAACTACATTGACCAAGATTTGGCTCTCCGAATTGGCCTTCCTCTCCGACAGAAGCAGAAATCAGAAAACGTCACTGCTGTGGATGGTTCTCAGCTATCATCTGGCCCGGTGACACAATACACCGAGAAAGTCAAGCTTCTGTGTCAGGACAGGCATCAAGAGGACATTACTTTCAATCTCATCGGTGCTCCTCAGTTCCAGATGATATTGGGAATGCCCTGGCTGGAGATCCACAATCCTAGGATCGAATGGCGAAAACGAGTTCTGACATTTCCTCATGATTGTGCCGACACATGTTACAAAAAAGATGACACCAATCTGAAACCGAAGAAAGGAATCGTGTAGGGCCTCATCAGCTCCTCGCCGCTTCAATAGCAAGATTACCAGGATGTCTTAAAAAAAGAGCAAAAAAAGAGCAAGCCAATGTTCTGTCCCCGCACCGACTCTACGATTGTCAAATAGATCTTGTACCCGGAGCCCAGATCCCTTGCAGCTGAATTTACGCTCTGACAGCATCTTAGAACTTACCTGGATCAGTACCTGGCGAACGGTTTCATTCGCTCGTCCAAGTCACCTGCCTCCTCGCCCTTATTTTTCATGCCTAAAAAGGAGGGGGACTTAAGAACTTGCATCGACTATGGAGCCATCAATCAGATCACAGTAAAAAATTGATATCCTTTACCACTTATACCAGAGCTCCTGGACCAAGTGAAACATGCTCAAATCTACACAAAACTGGATTTAAGAGGAGCATACCATCTTGTGAGAGTAAAAGAGGGAGACGAGTGGAAAACGGCCTTCCGCACGAAGTACGGCCTCTTTGAATACCAGGTCATGCCCTTCGGGCTATGCAATGCCCCAATTCTTTATGAATGATGTACTCCGTGAACTACTGGACGTTTGCGCTCTTCTTTACATTGACGACATTCTTATCTACTCAAATTCCATGGAAGAACATGTAGGCTTTGTCCAGGCAGTCTTAGAGAAGCTTTGACAACACCAATTGTATGCCAAGTTGGAAAAATGGTTTTTCCATGTAACTGAGGTCGGGTTTCTTGGTTTCATGTTCACGCCACAAGGCGTACATATGGATACAAGAAAGGTGGATGCAATTCTCCAATTGCCCTCACCAACATCTGCGAAAGGAGTGCACAGCGTGCTCGATTTCACCAACTTTTACCGTCGGTTTATACCTGGGTTTTCACAAATTGTACATCCAATTACCTCCTTGTTAAAGAAAAATCAAAAGTTCCATTGGTCGACAGAAGCTGAAGAAGCCTTCCAGAAGTTGAAACTAGCATTCACTACAGCACCAGTCCTTCGACACCCATGACCACACCTACCTTACATAGTTGAGTCAGATGCTTCAAAAATAGCCATGGGAGCAGTATTGTCAAAACGAGACCCTGAAACAGGACAACTATATCCCGTCGCATTCTGGTCCCGCTAATTTTCAGCCCCCGAGTTGAACCACACAATCACAGATAAGGAATTACTGGCGATTAAAGCAGCATTCAAGGCCTGGAGACATTACCTTCTTGGGACGAGACATACGTCACTGTTATTACGGACCACCGTAACTTGCAATACTTGAAAACCGCCAAAGCACAATCCTCGCGTCAACTTCGTTGGGCTCTCTTTTTCACAGAATACGATTTTATTTTCACTTATAGACCTGGAGTACACAATGGGAAAGCAGACGCTCTATCATGCATGAGTGAAGAAAAAGAGGCTTTTACAGCCCCCATGGCTATAATTCCTGAGGAAAGGATTCAAACCAGCATAGCTGCCACCACGTGTGTGGATGACCAAAGAACCAGTTTGCAATCCCCAATGGATCAATCAACACAACAGGAATGGCTGTTAAAAGGTGACCAGTACACCATCGAAGACAATCTACCATATTTCCAAGGTCGATTATATGTCCAAGACCAAGAACTGCAAAAGGAAATCATCACAAATTACCACGATTCATTAGTGGAAGGACACCCAGAAATAGCCAAAACTCAGGCTAAGATAAAACAAAACTCCTGGTGGCTAACCTGGCGAAAATACATTGCCCAATTTATTGAAACCTGCATTGTCTGTGCACAACGCACGTCTCAGAAACAGAACCCCGCTGGCTTACTACATCCCCTAACAGTACAGCCAGCACCTTGGCATACCCTGTTGATGGACTTCATCACAGATCGTCCACCCTGCAATGGATACAACACCATATTAGTCGTTGTGGATTTATTCTCCAAAATGGCCCATTTCATCCCTCTGAAAGGACTCCCAACTGCGTCAACTCTCGCTTCTGTTTTTCTAGAGCAAATTGTTTGATTGCGTGGATTTCCATCAATATTAGTATCTAATCGCACAACTCAATTTGTTTCTGCCTTTTGGAGAAAGTGTTGTACGATTACCAAAATCGATATTCGGTTGTCCACAAGCCATCACCCTCAAATTGATGGGCAAACTGAATGAACCAACACAACTTTAGAGCAATATCTCATGTGTATGTTGCAACAGTCCGAGGATTTTTGGAAAACTATACTCTGGATAGCTGAGTATGCTTACAACAACTCAGTTCACACAAGCACAGGGCAAACTCCATTCTACACTGTGCACAGAAGACATCCGAGGACATCAGTATTTGATCCACCCGATACCCTGGAAATGCCAGCCATAAAAAACTTGCATAAAACCATCACTCAGGTTCTTAAGGAGGCGACAGAGCATCTGACCAAGGCTAAGGAAAGACAAAAACGGTTTGCTGACCGACATCGGAAGGAATCTCCCGCCTACCAGATTGGAGAAAAGGTGTGGTTAGCATCCAAATATATTCCCCTGAAGGGGCCAAGAGCTTTCCACCCAAGATACCTGGGCCCCTATACTATAAAGTCATAATCAATCCTGTCACCATGAAATTGGAGTTCCCATCTCACATGAAAATTCACCCTGTATTTCATGTCTCTCTCCTCAAACCAATGAAATCCAATACACGGCTTAGTTCTCTGCCAGAGCCCGAAGTAATAGATGGAGAGCCAGAATATGAAGTCAAATCCATTCTGGACTCCAAGGTGGTTTGATCACAATTGTATTACCTAATTGACTGGAAAGGTTATGGACCTCAAGACCTAACTTGGGAACCCAGTGAACATGTACATGCTCCGCTTTTAATCAGACCGTTCCATCGAAATAATCCCACCAAACCAGGACCGGGAGGAGAGCCACCCTTGAGAGGGGCCTTAAGGGGGAGTGCTGTCATGGCCATGAAGTCAGGGGCACAGGCATGCAGGGTTCGCATGCACAGGAGACCTGGGTGGACACTGTCCTGGCGCCTTTGGTGCCAGGCTCATGAACAAAAGTAAACAAGAACATCCATTTAACACCAAAAAGCTTTTATTATGGACATAGCACTTCAGATGCATTACCCTTGAACATTCCATCCATTAAGCAGGATGCATTAACCTTGAACATTCCATCTATTAAGCACCCCCAAGTGTATTCTTGGGTGTGGCTGCTAATGGATTGCCTTTGCACGTGCTCACTCCCTAATGGGCGTGCCCACGATCTCAGGTATATAAGCTGCCCCAATCCTCAAGACAGACGCTTTGCGTTATTCTGCACTTTCAAGCAGCTCACCGTCGCCTGACGTCAGATTTTCCTTTGAAGATCCTTTTTCCTGGACATCCTGCTTCCTGCCAGCATACTTACCAACTGGGGGAAGCTGTTCTTACCTGTACATCTCTTCGGTGAACCGAGTATTCATCTTTATAATTTCCAGAACACGGAAATCTTCATCTTTGCACTGCTGCCCGACACGCTCCATCGTAGACAGCAGCACCTGCAAGGAAAAACAGAAGACAAGGTTAGACATCAAAAGAACAGTCAGTTTAAGGTTGCGCTTTGCCGTACTTCGCGCTTTTCCTTAAACCATCACTTACCTGCTGTCGAACATTGTGGTAGCATCCATCTTCCACCCAGCCATGTCTCGGGTCTCACAGCTCCATTGACGCTGCATTACCATCTAAGGGAAGAAAACAGAAGAGAGACATTATTGCGGGTCTAAAGAGGAGCAACATATAAGTCTTTCTTGAGCTCTTGTGATTCTGTTTGTTCTGTTTAATGTCTTTATCAATCATAAGGAGAAGCATAGTCGCAGTTGGACTGGACTAATCCTTATAAGGGATCAGTGAAGGAACTAGATACCATTCGACGCGCCCCTGCCAGAAGTAGCAGGACGGAGAGGTTATCTTCCATAATTCACAGGAGCAGTATCACCATGTATCACCGCTCACATCTTTTCTA
Source organism: Ambystoma mexicanum (assembly GCF_040938575.1). NCBI lineage: Eukaryota > Metazoa > Chordata > Amphibia > Caudata > Ambystomatidae > Ambystoma > Ambystoma mexicanum. The sequence goes on along the minus strand of NC_090936.1, from coordinate 490,831,660 downwards.
CTGAGAGAGAGGCCTGAAGGGGGGTGATTCAAGTTCAGGGATGGCTGCAACTGTGCCCCAAAGCCTCCACAGAGACCAGGTGAGCGTAACACCTAGCCAGCCCATCTAAGTCCTAACCCAGCAAAAATGCACACAAGCATCTTTAATTTAAACTCTTAGAACCTCCTGCACATGGACTGCGGTCAATGTGGGCAATCCAACCACAAAACGCATTGAGGCCATACGAATGGGGAAAGGACACTTTATAAATAGCAAATACAATACAATACAATACAATCTTGAGGGAGCAGACCCCAACAGTGCTTTAAAACTGAGCTCAAGGCATTTATGAGTCATTTGCAGAACACTGCTTTTTAAATTAAATGCAAACCTAATTCTTTGCGAACGTCTTAGGAATTGCAGATTTGAACAGTGTACCACTGAAATGGGCTAAATGTGGAACGGAATGGCACCAGGCCCACGTCTGTAGGACAGACAGTGACCCCAATTTAAAGAGTTACATAAAAACACTACACAAAATCATCACTTACGAATTTATATTAGAGGGTAGATGTATACAATAAAACCATGAAGACAATACTTACTTTGCTTGCATGTATAGAAGTCAAATATTGGAATAGTCATTTTCCAGCAGGCCTTTACGTGGAGATTTCCCCATGCAAAATGGCAGAACACATGCTGAGACACATATTAAAGTTACATGCTTTGATTTTTCATTTAAGCCTACAACATCACGATCGCCTGCCACTTTGTATTATTTGTTTAACATTAGTTACTTGATATTTCAGTGCAAATAAGATGCAATTATGAACTGACATTGATAAATAAAGAGCATTATATTCAATCAGATAATACTTTACATGGGGCCTCTAATGAACATTTCTCAGACAGCATAAGCTGTTTGGAGGTCACATGATCTGCTGGATCCCAAAACTGTCAGAGGGTTGGACCAACAGGCACAGTGTTGCTCGAGCGTTGCTAATGTGTCAATGGCAACCGACCCCTGCAAATAGTCCCTTATAGAAATGAACTCTAAATTGATGAAGTTGTCTTCATCTGGACCAGGGTCAATGGTCCCCCGGAGGTCATGGCAGAGGTACCAGATAAGCAGACCACATCGCTAATCCAGGCGATTCTGCCCACTCTTATTATTCCTTGTTAAAAGGTGTCGGAGTTTGGCTCTGATCCGAGACAAATGGTGGACCCTCACCAGGGTGCTCAATGCTGTGGGTGGCTACCTCATTGAGTTATTTTCCCCTGCCTTCAAGATTTCCATAGTTTTCCCCAAAAAATCCCAAGAAAGATTACTGGTTGCCCACAAAGTTGCAGAAGTGGAAAAGAAAGAAGCCACAGAGGAAGCTGGCTTTAATCTCAGCAGGTTACTCAGCAACCTCTTTCCAGTCCAGTAGACTCATTTGTGCTTTGTTGGCATTTCGAAATGGAGGGGATTCATCTTTTTCAATGTATCCTTCTGTCTAACACCTGTTTTTTCAGGTTAGATCTCAAGGAAGCCTACCGGTCAATACCCATTTTTGTCCTCCATTGTAAATATCACCAATTCATTTGGGACGGCCGTGCCTGGTGGCTTTCTTGTCTATTATTCCATCTGCATTCAACCTCATTGTACTTCACCAAGCTCTTGAAGCGAGTTGTGGCAGTGCTCCATGCCAGAGTATAAGACCTATCATTTATTAGTGTTACATGCAATTCATAGCTCTAGACGGGGCTCTTATTTTGTCGCAGGTGGGTTTCTGTGTATTTTTTTTGCATTCTTGTGGAATTGATATAGTTTGTTCAGCAAACCACTCTACATAAGAAGGAAGCAGTACAAATATATGTAATGATGGCCTGATGTACAATAAGGAAATAAACAGTTGAAGTAGCTACATACTATAAGTCAGTGATAGTGTAAAGATGATGTGATTTAAGACAAAGATGGAAGATAATGATTTAGGTATATAGTGCTTATGCCTAAGCACTATACATAGAACATATTTACAAACATCATCGCAACCAAGGTTGGTACTCATTTATCGACCTTGGAAGGATGAAAGGCTGAGTTGGCCTTGACGGGATTTAAAGCTGCGACCTGCAGGTCACATATAGATCCCAGCAGCGAACGGTCAACCTACTGAGCTAGCTTACCTGCTAGATGGCAAGAGGCGGTAGTTTCCACAGTTCAGTAGCTAGAAGGGAAAATTATTTAAAGCGGTATTTAGCACAATGGGGTTTGGGAACAGAAAGATGCTATTGTGATTGGGAGCAAATTAGACGCAGTGTTTGATAAAAAAAGGCACATTGGAGGAAAGGTAGAGTGGGGCAAAGCCATGGATGCTTTTGTTGACTATGCATATAAAGTGTATGAGAGTCCAAGAATTCAGGGGGAACGAGGGGGTAGAAAGAAGAGAAGGAATGATAGTAGTAAGGGAGAGAGGGAAATGTGGAGGCCTACAGCAGAGTTGAATGCAGCACAAAATTGGGGAAGGTGAGAATCAGGAAGTCCAATGGCAGAACAGTAGTCCAGACAGGAGAACATAAGAGAGGCGGTAAGAAACATGGTGGTGTTAAAGGAAAAACATGACTGAGCTTTGCAGAGGGTGTATAGATGGGTTTGACAAGTGTAAGCAGTATCAGAAATGTGTAGGAAGAAAGAAAGAGTGGGATGAAAGATGATACCAAGATTATGTGCTGATGCTGGAAAAGGAAAAGAGAGAGCAGGAGGCGAGATGAGGAGGGAAAGAGGGGAGTTTTAACAGCGGTAAAGTGGAAGAAGTCAGAGTTCATCCAGGACTGGATATGAAGAAGACGCGATAGTGTGACATAAAGAGAGTCAGAAATGGAGGGAAAGGAAATAAACATGTGAAAGTCATTGGTATTGAAGTAACCATAGAGAATGAAGGAGGTGATGAGGGCAGAGAGCGGATGGTGTAGAGAGAGAGTAGAGGAGGGCCAAGGCCGTGTGGGACACCAAAACGAAGAGGGACACTAAACTAGGGGTTAACAGCCAAGTAAAGGCACAGGTGTTTTAGAGAGAAATGTAACAATTGAAGGACAGAATAGGAAAACCAAAGTGAGGAAAGTGTGCTAAGAAGAGTAAGGGGAGTGACATTGTTATAAGCAGAGGAGAGGTCAAGAAGGATCAGAAAATATGATGGATTATGTGACAAGGAGAGAGCAAGAAGCTAGTGAAAAGCAGAAGAGCTGTTTTAGTACAGCGGTGGGAGAAAATCCAGACTGATAAAAGAGTGAGAAGACCTCGATGGTCCAGAAAAGTGGAAACTTGGGCACAGACCACACAATTAAGAACTTTAGAATGGGAGGGAAGAAGACAAATAGGATGAAAGATAGTATGAAGAGTAGGGTCAACATAGGTTTTCTTGAGAATTTGGATAGTTATGGCATGTTTAAAGACAAAGGGAAAGATAGCTAAGAAAAGGGAGATATTGATAAGAGCAGTTAAAGACAGAAGATGGGCAATCACTCGCCTTCAGGAGGTTTGTCATCAACAAGAATAAATCAGCTCTTGTTCCTTCTCAGTTGATAGAGATCGTGGGCTTGTGTATGGACTAAGTCATATCGCGTCTCCAACTGAGGAGTGAAAGATGAAGCAGACCTTCTGAGGGAACCCCATGTGTTCCCTCTTCATCCATTCATATGGGGTGTATGTTTGTTACTCCATTATCCCTGGTTGCAGCGTCTTAAGTACAGACTTCCATATCGTTGTCATTTGATGACAAGGAACCACTGACTTAATGGTCACCTTATGGGAGCCTTATATTGGCATTCAGTTTTTGGCAACATCCCAGATGGGGATGATAGAATAAAACAGCACCTCTTCCAGATGTCTGGCACATTGCAATCAATCTGAATGAGACTTTCGACCAGGAAAAATGGTCCTCATAAGAACAGTAATTGCACATGAATCACCCTGATCTGAAAGCCTTGATAATTGATGCAGGATTGGCCCTCCGATCCACTCTGTGCCTTTGCTCCCTTTTGAATGATATCCTGAACCATACATCAGGACCGGAATCAGAAAGTGCAGTTGCCCCTCATTGTTCCTTTTTGGTTGATGTAGTCTTGATTGCTAGCTCTTCTGGAAATGTCTATGGATTCTCAAGTAATGCTCCCTCTCTTTCCTCTTCTTCTGATGAATCAATCTCCCCTCCCACTTTCTCTCTTCTTGGACGACCATTCCCTCATGATGATGGCATGGAAGATTTCAGGCGACTGCTCTTGTCACAACTTTGACCAGGCGCTTCCGATATTCTCAATAACTCCTGGACCTCAGACTCTTCCAAGAATTACACATTGGCTAGGTGGACTATCTACTGTGTTCCATTCCCTCTGATACCTCTTAATCCATGGTAGCTAACGTGCTTTTAGAGCTGATTGTGGAAGGCAAATGTTGTAGAACAGTGAATATGTTCTGGTCAGCTATTTCATGGCATACTGTCCTATGGGTTTTCCCTTCCTCATTCGTTGGCTGAGGAGGGGTTTTAAATTACAATGGTCTCTGGTTCCACTGGTATGCTGCATTATGGGACATGAATAAGGTTCTCATATTGTTTTCTCAGTGCCCCGCTCACAGTTTTAATCTCGCAATTTCCTCCCGGCGAAGCTGACTCTGGTGCAATGCCTGATTTCTTTTCAGAGTGTATCACAGGATGTATTTATATGTGCTTTTCCATTTTGCTAGAGATACAAAATGTGTCTGCAGTTTGAGGGTGGTGGTTTCTATTTGAGTTTGAGACTGAATTTGAGATGGTCACAGTATTTGAGTCTAGTGGGTGGTCATCCTTCCATTCGGAAATTTGCACTACACTAACAAAAGCGAGGATTGGGTCTGGCAGCAGCTGGTACTTATAGGGTCAATATAGATTTGGTTTTGTATGCTTGATTCTTGACAATTATAGTTTTCCTGTTCTCTTGATGTAACTTCCTGCTTTTACCACTGAAAAAAAGGGTTTTAAGCATAATCTCACCTCTATGCCTTTGACAAAATCATGATTTTATGTAAAGGAACAGGGACTTCATATTATGTAGTTTACTCTTTTTTTGATTTGACACCAGCAAGAACAAATGCCATTTGGAACATTAAATCTCATACATTACTGGCACTACAATTCCCAGAATCTCCTGATAAAGACCAGTACAAAAGCCTTGTAAAATACCATAACATGGATGGAGCAGCCATCATATAGCTTATGCACGCCCTATTTACACGTGGCTGTGGTGCATTGCCACAAGTTATGTATTTCTTACACTTACAAGTGTCAATATGTCGAAAATAATGAATTTCAATGTTTTCAATGTATGTCTGAGCTAGAGCATGCATATTCTATCTTTGATTTGCATGCATTTTTCTGAAACCTGAATCCTGTACATTGTGTGGCACACCACCATCCACTCATCCGGTGAGCGGATGTAGACATGCCAAGAGATATCAGATTGCTTCCGCTTTCAGTGCACACTGTGTCTCCTTCCTCACAGAGGTGCATAATGCTCATTTGCAGAGCAGCACACACCATGTGATTAGCACTTCAGGACACTGTGAACCTTTCAACCATAACTGAATAATATTTTAAATCTAGCTAAACAAAACCCTTACTCACAGCATTCAATCAGTAGTATCTTGAAGACATTAGCTGGAACTGAAACCAACTCTCCGTTGGAGTTGTTTGACCTAGCGGATGGTTAGAAGGATTCAGAAGAACTATCGATAGTAGAAAGAAAGGCAGGGTTCATTTTCAAACTCAGCAGCAGAGGGCAGCAGATTGCCAGTGAATACCACCGAGATGGGAGGAGTAGAGAAAACTCTATCCTCACAGTAGGAAGTTGAGGAGGAAACTTCCCAGACAAACACTCCACCGTGGCTAGGAAATGTTGACAATTTTGTAAAGGATTCCATGTCTGAGGCCATGGGTGATGCTGTATTGACAGCTTTCACTGAGTTCTCGAAAGAGTGTGGAAAATCTCTTTCCCGCATAGTAAGTTAGACCAAGACCCCTGGCAATTTGGGGCTGCACATTCAGGCATGTTAAAGCTTTAACAAAGAGGGAGACATAAAGGAGTTGCCACGGATGGGTGTGGTGTATTCACCCACCCCCTCACTGAAGGGCACACAGCGTGGTTGATCAGTCTGTAAGAGTTCAGTATCATTCCCCACACTCTACAAGTAGAATAGGCTGGTCAGGAGAGCAGGGAAAACACTGGTGCTAATACAATCACCAACTTCTCAAATATACATCAATGCTCTGGGAGACCCCATAAATGTAGAGCAAGACCAGGATCCATAGGTTGAACCCATCCCTAATACTAGTGGTATCCGGTGATCCAAGGGGGTGCTAATTTGTGATACTTGATGTAATGTGATGCCCAATTCCACAGAAGGGCGTCTCCTTCCCAAAGTAGCACAATATTTCCAGGCCTTCATTCCTACAAAATTGGACAGTAGAGCATGGATTCTGATTTTCTAGACCCTCCGTCTCAGGTGAATATGCTAACTCCCTGGCGGTGGATCAATAAAAACAGCATGTCTGACAAAAATGTGGAACAGATACAGATAATGGTGTGGACAGGGTGGGGCATGCCCTCAGCATAGACATTTGGATTTAGTGGATCTTCTTGGAAAGATGTCTGTGGCATAAATTGCCAAGAAGGAAGTAAATTCTGTTGATCTGCAATTTTTGGATGGTTAGGCTCACAAAACAATGTGCTTTGTAGGCAATGAAAATGTTTGAGTACTAAGCAGTGTAAAGGGATATTAACGAATGTTAATCCCAAACTGCTAAATATGCAGAGAATGCGCAGAAATGTACACTGAAAGAATATATCCAGACGACTAAATTTAGTAAATATGTCTCAAAAATATGTATTTAAACTGATACAATAATTGTAAATGACAATCAATTAATGAGTGAATCATCACTAGGAGCAACAATTAGGTTGCAGGTTAAATCACATCTAAAACAGTGTAGATAGTATTAATCATTTCTACACAACACAATCCATTCATTCATTCAATAACTATACTCATACAAACAACCAGATACAACAATGCTTTCACATACATTTTGAATAATATTCAATGACAACATGTATAAATACGTAATATTCCACAGATATGTCGCCATAATTTGGAGTGGGTCTGAATGATGGTTGTAATGTATATGATCACATCACCAACTAATATCCAAATGCACAGGGACAGAGAGAATTCTGTTTGGGGAACAATATGTGAAGGAGGTCGCTATTTGCTACCATATTCTAACCTCTTGACAATGCTCAGAATAACCTGACAATTTTCTACCCCATAAGGTTTTTACCAGAAACAATTATAGTGGGAACTGATTGACCAGTCAAACATCCAGATCATCAGATTATTAGAGGGTTGTCCAGGGAAAGGGTTGCACAATGCTCTTTTGATACCACACAGCAGTATTTCTTTCCTCAGAGTGGGCAATTTAATCGAGGGATTTCCCCATGAGAAGAGTCAACACTGGAAGTTTCTATGACGAGTCACCTTAAATAAATAAATAAATGATCAAAACAGGATGTATAAATCGCTACCTTCCATAGGCATCTAAGCACTAACTTGCAGTGTCAGGGATTGCAATCAGAAGATCTGCCCATACCTCTGGCACACTTGGCCACAATTTATTAGATGATCATAACGAACGCCTGGGACAGTTCCATTTGAATGTGGTTCTATGATAGGGATGGCTGGCCCATGTAAGTCCTTAAACACCAAGGTCAGGTTTTTAAACTTGACTCTGGCTGGGACTAAGAGTTCAATGCACTTTCCTGCATACGGGAGTAATGTAAGCAATACGAGGAGCATATATGACGCAGCATTCCCATTTTTTTGAAGATGTTTCAAAACACAAGATGGAGACACGAGAAACAGGGCATGACAGTAGTTCAACTTCCATTCGATATAACCTCCATGTGCAAAAATGCAGTCATTTTCAAGGAAAAAAATGTTTAATTTGTATAAGTAACATAAGATATGAACTAGATGTAGAGGCTGCAGTATTTGTCTGGGCCATCATGGTAAGTGATTTCACAGAGCTTTGGAATTGGATTTTGTTATTACTGATTGCAATGTTTTAGTGTATGCTTCATAACCACCTGTAGACCTTTATGCTGGAAATCATTAACAATGCAGTTTGTTCCCTGTTAAAGAGAAAGCCATTTAATTTGCATCCAATTTTCAAAAGTCCCAAAAAGTCAACTTACATGTTTATGATCATATGAGACATCCCCAGACAGTTCAAAAGGTCATTCATATATGCATAGCATAATAAAGGGGACAAGCAAGATCCCTGAGGCACACCACAATTGATGATTGTCAAAGGAATAAAAAGGATCAATTTTCACTATATCTGATCTGCCTGATAAAAATGAAGAAAGTCAATTAGTAACCCTGGGAGACAGGTTTAAAATATGCATAGTGTGAGTAAGAAGAAGCCTGTGATTAATGTTATCAAAGGCTGCAGAGAGGTCTAATAACATCAACAACTCAAAGAAGCCGTTGTCAAGGATAGCCAGCAGATTTTCCTTGACATCTAACAGAGCAGTCTCAGTGTCTCTAGGTGCCCGTAAATCAGATTATCAATCTCCCAAGGGTTCTGAGGATTCAATCATACCCTGGAATTGCAGTATGACTTTCATGTCCAAAATATTTAATAGAAAAGCGATATTTATGAGAGTAAAGAGTTAGTTGCCACACAAGAATTCAGTGAAAACATTTACAGCAATGGAGTAACCCAAACTGATTTCAAAGATGATGGTAAAAGGCCCACCCTAAACAAGTAACTTACTATAAGGGTAGCACCAGGAGCTAAGTTAGCATTCATGATAGGATGATAGTTAGTGACCACATGAGGATACAGTGAATGTTTATTTATCAATGGAGACTGATTGCAATGTCAAAGAAGATGGTACAAAGCCCTGCCTAAATGAGCTAGTTACTATGAAGGTAATAAAAGGGGCTAAGCTATCAATATTCTCCTTGATCAGCCTAGAAGGACACAGATCATCTGGGAAGTTAGTAGGGTGCACTTTTATAAGCTGTCAGATATCTTAACAGAGGATAGTATTTTTTACCATCATTTCACAATGCAAATGATTATCTCCTCCATGGTGTCCTGCATCCTGGGATTGAATTGTGTGTCTGGGGGTCTGACTGTATCTGAAGGCCATGTGCTTGTTGGTGGTTATTTACCCCCTTCACAGGAAGCATCTTCAGTTCTTCTGGTGCAGGCACATTTCTCAATGTACTTGTCTACATTTCAGCCTTTCCTCAGCTCCGTGGTGCTTTACAGAACTCCTTTGGCCTCACTTCAGTGGCTCTCTAGGGACAGGGCGCCATTGTCAATGGGAACAAATTAAAGATGTGCTGGTTCAGCAGATGTCATTGGTAAGGTTCCACATCAATGCACAGGACTCTTCCCACCACCATACCCAAGCAAATATTCAGTTGATAAAGGGATTATAGGGCTTCTGTCATCATCCATTTAGGCACTCTTTCCGGGGCCTCTATGTTAGGGGGCTCTACATTGTCTAATGATACACTGCTTTAGACAGAGTTGCATGAATGCAGACTGGGTACCTTTAACACTGGTAACAAAGTAGAGGAGGATCATGGAAGCCTAGAATAGAAGAGCAATCTTTTGTTCTGGCCCGGATCTACTGCTAGAATCAAGTGCCAGCCATGTAGGTTTGCGAGCCAGGTGTGGAGACATCACAACTGGAGGGCCATGGTCAATCTGGCAGTCAGGAATACCCATCAATTGTTTAGAGATGCTTGCAAGTTCATTTGCAATTAGGAACTTCCATGTAAACAGGTACAGGTATTCAGCTAAGCATGGACAACGTTATGGTAATCAGATACATAAAAGAAAAACTTGGGGGCACCCAGTCTCACATTTTCGTGCACATGGTCAAGCAGTTCTGGACGCTTTGTCTCCTGTGTCACGCCATGGAACATGCAGAATTTCTGCCAAGCATATGCAATTTGGTAGAACTCTGGTGTTACAGGCGAGTGAGAGACTGAAGTTACATTTCCCCCCAGTTTTGCAAGCTGTCTTCACACTGGGGATCCATGAAGTTAGTTATATTCCCTTCCAGACTAAATACTCATTTTAAGAATAATTGGATTTGGATATCAGACCCATACGCAAGACAACAAACGTCTTGTTTCAGGTCTGGTCGCCAGGATTGCTTTATGTTTTCCCTTCTTTTCCCTCATAACAATTTTATTTTACTAGTGAGGAAGCAAGGATTGGAATTGGTTTTAGTCACATCACTGTGGCCCTCTTAGGCAAGGTATCCTGTGGTCATAGAGTTGAGTGTAGATATCCGGGTCATTTTGCCCCACTTCCTTTCCAGCCCAGATGACTATCATCATCCATTGATCATTTCAGAATCCCTACAAATCGTGGCATGGAGGATAGTGGGAAATCCAAACACCAGAGTTTCAGAAGTACCTTCCACTTTCTTGCAAGAATCCTTGACTCCAGGCACACAGACATCATATATTGTCACTAGGAGAACCTGGGCCTGCTGGTATATTCCAATAGACCTGGATTCCTTTGCAGCTTCTGGTATGGAATTAGTTAATTTCTTGGGGGGTTACCCCTTTCTTATTCCTAGATATCTGTGAATGCAGACAGGCCAGCTATCTCTGCTTAGCATCAGGGAGTTCTTTATGGGATGTGAACCCTGTACTTACCCTCTTCAAGGATTGGCCAGACAATGAAAATCTGTCATTTCAAGCCCTATCTTCCAAATGTCCTCTAGGAAGGTTCATGACATTAGAGCATTGAATCTCCAGAGTAAGTCCTTCCTTTCCTCGAGCATTCCATTTCATATTTTTCACCCAACTAAGAAGAATAGCAGGTTGTTAGAATGTCCTACTTTTTCAAAATATCATACTTGGTGTGTGATTAGATTCCTTAAATCGTAGGAACACAAAAGTAGGTATCTCAGTAGTCTCAGTTTTGCATACTAATCACTAATGTATTGGCTATGATTTTATCCCAGATTTAAAAATGCATAATAGGAAGCCCCCATGCCTTGACATAAAATTGAGATTTTGGTAGTATCTACAACAAAGTAAAGATGTGTTCAAGTCATCAGGCAAGTAGTACCTGACCAATTATGGATTAAATCAATTTGGACTAATCCAAATTACTCATTGACGTCATTTCAGCCTTTAGCAGAGGGGTCCATTGTATTGAGGAACAGACTTATGATAGGAACAGACTTATGATAGGAACAGTCAAAAACATGGAAGGAGGGGCCTTTACGGAGAGTCGCATTGCACCACAAAAAGAAGATTTGCCTAAGAAGACAAGGAGCTTTTATAAGGACTGATAGGAGACATCCATTGTAGATGGTTTACACCAAGGAATTAGAAGACTTGTGATGGCAGTAAGCCATGAGATTTAAAGTTTAAAATTGCATTTGTTCTCCATGCTGTCAAATAAAGAAAAGAGTAAACTGCATGATACTCACCCCAGTAACTTCATTGAAATCTGTGCTTTCCATCATAGATACTAGAACATTTGCTATTTTTAAACTCCAGTTTGCTAGGGACATCAGCATTGTTTGCAATACATTCTTTGCTATATCAGAGCTCTCAGGTTCCCTTGGGCCATACGTGAGAAGCCCATCCATTCCTGTGTTTGCAATTCTGGGATTTGAAGCTTTTAAATGGTGAAGAAAAACCTATAACCCAATGAAAAAATCCACGACTGGATGGCCTTCTATTGCATATGGCGACAGGAAACTTTAGAGCTCGGCTATGCATACAATAAAATGTAACACTTAAATATGTTTCTATTACATATTAAAATATGTAAGTATGTAATATGTAAGTGTTCCATTGGTCTGCTTGAAATTCCAAATCATGTTGTTCCAGTTACTTCAAGGAAAGAAATCATAGTAATGACATTCTTCCTGGAATTAAATGCTTCGAGCCTAATGGAACTGGTGCATGAAAACAACCCACACATCTATAATTTGATGTTTATGTAGCCAACCCGATGGCATCTATTTTATTAACTTATGCAGCATGGCAGCTCATTCAGCCTCCAAAGGTTTCTCATCTGCAATCTTTCGAACCCTGCATTCAATGCATTTGAGCTAAGCTATAGCAGACTTGCAGGTAAAGGGAAGAGGAGTCAATACAGCTTGCATTTACATCCACATGCTGTTTAATGTAAAACCTCAAGAGTGTCTGTAAGTCTAGCATATAAGAAGATGTAGAAATAATTAGAATGTAAAGTAATGAATTGCCTTATTTAAGGGATGTCATTGGAAATAGAGGTGTGTTTTCATTTGAAGGGAAGGCAGTTGACTGAAACACCATTTGGTTTCATCAGAAAGGTTTACATAATCACAGCAGGGAAAAATAATGGTTGAGATTCCAGATGTGCCCCCTTAAAGATATGTATGATTGTTTACAGGCCGTTTCAATTATTTTGTAAAACAGTTTTTGAAAGTGAGCCAACGAGTTCAATAACCCAAGAAGCAATGGTTTCCTTGTCATCATATGGACTTTTTCAAAGCACTTAACTCCGGGGGTAGCCTCAGGTGGGGCACTGATGGCAGAGATTTCTGGAGTTAATGGCTCATGTAGCACAACATGTGGAGGAAAGTGCCAACAGCATTGGCGTAAACAACAGATGGTCTAGCCCACTGCTCTCAGCGCCTTTTAGGGCGGCATCCCCACATTATCTCGCTGAGTGTCACGCGAAATGTGTTCCTCGGATTCATAACATACGTACTCCAAGGAGAAGCCTAGGTGCTCCGATACTGCTTAGGTGACGATTTGGTGTAGTATAAAGGCATATTAACATAACATACCAAATCACACAGCAACATTATTGTAATCGTCATCTCCGGAAAAAAATGTAATTGGCATCCAACTATATATGTACAGTATCATGCACTGTTCTTCTCCTACAGTGCAATATACTGTCTATCATGTATGTTCAGATTAAAGTCTGCAGAACTTACATCTTGGCATCTGCTCCCAAGAGTTATCTGGCAACTGGAGCTTCAAAGCTAGCCCTGCCAGTACAATGGTTTGTTCTCTCCATTGTTTAAATTACTGGAGCCCTTTTAATGTAGGCAGGCAGAGGAATGGGGTGCAGTTAGGGTAGCCCAGAAGACATTTTCAGACCACAGAGGGTTCTCACCATCTTGGATTCTGCTATGGTTCCCCATACTGTCTGCCCCCACCTCACTTCATGCAGAAAAGACACTCTGGGTATGACATCAGCAGTCAAAGAACATTTGTTACAGCAGCCAACATTAGATCACTAAAACAAGCTTGTGGACCAATCTGCTGTAGCATTTCACCTATCCAATGGCAGAAAACCTCCCCTTACTTGATTCATCTGTGGACTTCAAGACAAGAAGTCCATTTTAAGCTCCCCTTCATTACATTTGGAAAGACATATCCATATAGCTTCAACATTTTTCTGCTGAAATCTTTGCCTGAGCACCGCTGTCTGCCAACCCAGAGTGCACCTTTATTTTATAGTCTGCTTTCTCTCAGTGTTCACTTACAGGGGTGGGCAGTAGTGATTTGATTAGTTGTGTGCATTTATGTTAGCATAATTAAAGAGTCTATATTCTTTTCTTCAATGTTGGCTGGGCCTTCTTTTATTTTGTTACCAATGTATTATTATTGTTTGGATTGCTTCTCTGCCAGCTCACTCCACCTGGAATACTATAGCCTGTTCTCGGCCCATGTTACCAAGAGAGGCGAAGGAGGTATACCTGTTGGGCTGTGCCTATTTCCCTTGATGAGCAGGATCACTGCTGGTTTAGTAGTAGTGTGAGGATGAGTAGATGCTTTAGCCACTACTCATCGATGTAGTCCTACAGAGCAGTAGTCATTTCAGCACAAGCACTTGAGGTGGCACGTTATTGCTAGTGAAATGATGAAGAAAATATTCTGAACACATTTGGGAATAACCTCATGAAGTTTCACGTCTAAATGACAAAAACACAGATAAGAAGATACATACTTTTTATAATAACGATTAGTACCCTGGGAGGGGCCATCAACAAATAAGAATGCCCGGAACGTGGGCTTTATTCCCTAAGGAAAGCCTGCGTTCTAAGCATTCTCTTTGGTGACAGGAGCTTCTCCCCCCCCTTCCCCTTCACCATTTAGCACCTGTGAAGTTTCCTACACAGGTGATAATGGTGCCCTTTTTAAACAAAATGAAATCTACCTTTGTGGCGCAGCTCTGCTCCGGCAGTAAACTGCATGGCTGCTAATGGCGATATTAACCAAGGCGGCGGCCCGACCCTGTCGGTAATGGCACCACTGCCCTCGTTAAGGGACCCTTGCTTTGCTCGGGGTCTTAAATTGGGCAGCAGGCCATTACCGAAAGGGACAGCCTATTGCCTCCATTAATATCCCCTCATTATAACTCTTGGAATTTTTGGTCAGCATTCTCATTAACGACAACACTGCTGGCTTTAAGAACCAGAATAGCCTGCAGATTGGCTCAAATAGCCAACAGATTGTGCACAGTGCTACATTATAAGTCTACAAGCAGATAGAGCTGGGCGAGCCTGGCATGGCTCGGGCCGTCCCGAGCTTCAGCTAGGGCTCTGGCTCGGCCCCCACCTCTGGCCAGTGCCTGCCCAGAGCAGGGGTTGGCCACGAACCCCACCGGGTGACCACCCACTCCCTTGGAAAAAAAACACACTTCTATAAGTGTTTCCGGAACCAGGGGCGTTGCTAGGGGGGGGGGCTAAGGGGGCTATAGCCCCTGATCTTTTGGTTGCAGCCCCGGATAGAATCTCAGGAGCTACAGCCAAAAGACTAGCTAGCCCCCAGTCCCAACAGTTCCGACATCAGCTTAGCCCCGGGTCTTTTCCAGACCTAACAACTCTCCTGGCCGGAACAATTACAGGAGTGCGTCTGTCTGTCTTCCGATCGCGGCCTCCAACTGCCAGTCCCTCCCCAGCCACTGATTGATTGGCTGGAGCAGGATTGGAAGTCACGTGGCAGGCCAGTTAGTCTGGCAGTGTTGTCGGCCGAAGAAACAGACTGGGGAAGAAAACGAGCTGGCGTGACAAGGAGCAGTGTTTTAACGTGGAGGTAAGGGCATGCTTTCTATTGTGCTTTTTATATCCCTTTCCTTCCCCACAGCCCCCTTTTTCTAGCCTGGCATTACCCCCCCGCCCTCCTTGTTTTGCGCAGACCCCCAGGCTCGGCCCTAGCTCGGCCCTACCCTTGAGTTCCCTGGCTCCCCCAGCTCTACAAGCAGAGCATAATGTACAGGCAGACAACTCCCTGCTACCGCTCAGGATGGTTTATGTACTAATCACCTCTATGTACTTATATATACTTTATATTATCAAGAGTGACACATGTTTTAATAGATTTATAAACTATATCCTCAGGCTACACTGTGTGTACTGTGCCTGTGAAGCTTGTTAAACAACCTTTTACCATTTGGGCTTTTAACTGGCATAACATAACATAATTAGCACACAGATTGCATTATAGGCCCTCTCAGCGCCAACCAAGTATCTTAGAATGCAGTCTGTGATCTCTAGCACAGGCCTCATTTTAAACATTCTCACAACAACAGCAACAACATACAAATCATTCACTTTCCTTTTCAGTTGCGCAACTTCATGTTCTAGAAATCAGGCGTTCCGCAATTGCTAGGGATAATGACCCTTCCCCAAGTAATAGCCCTCGGCTTTGTCTCAAGCATTAACCTAGGCGGGTATATGTGATTTTATTGATTCTACTGATCACTGCGATTTTTTTTACCGATCAGCAAACAACTGTGGAGAAAATATCAACGTATTCTTTCTTTTCACAGCGCCTATTGTCCGCCTGCAGTCACGATGTATGGTGTCTGAATGCCATCTTGTGGTGGGTAGATTATTATTTTTGTTTTTTTTTGTGTACAACCTCAAAGGTTTTAACAAAATGTTGCTGATTTCCGCTTAGCCCGCTACGTAGCGACACCACTGACAGATGAGAAAAGAATTTAAAGTGTTGGTGTTGGTGTGTTTTGATGGATTTGGGGTGTGCTTAACGTTTCACTTTGGACAACAGAGACATTTTTTTGAGTGCCACTTCAAGAAATTTGGCCGCAGTCCTAGACCATCTGGCCGAGTCTCCTGCTATCATTCTACACCAACAAGTTTCTTCGTCGAGGCTCGCTGACTGGTCGCTCAGTGGTGTCAAAAAGGCATGCCTTTCCTTTGTTAGACCTGGACAGGATATGAGGAGGTGGCGGATTGATTCCACTTCGTTTTGGATAGCGCAGAAACGACAGTCTTGGGTCGGTGCAAGAGCTCTGATGAAAAGAATTTCTCTTGTAGGAAGTAAATTTAGACGAGCCCGCATGAAGCTTTTCCTTAACTCTTTTTCCGGGAATCTCTCGCAGTATTTTAATGGGACTTTCAACCGGTTGTGCGTTGTCGGTAGGTGTTTTAGCGATTTGTAGGACTGGCTTTTTTTTATTGAGTTTATCCAGTCTTGCTGCACCAATTTGATCTTTACTCGCCCTGGATTGTGAATTAGCGTTTCTTCGTTACACGCTACCTCTTCTAATTTCACTTGAATTTTTGCGACCCACTCCACTAGTGGTTTACAGGATCCCTTATTGATCTCGGAAGCGACCACCTGGAAAATTGGAGGTGAGTCAGGGATCAGAATTTTTCGATACAGCTGTGTGGCACTCTGGGTTACCACCACCGCTAGTGATGACAAGCCCAGATCTCTTCTAATCGCTGGCATCGGTGCTGCTTTTGGCAAACCCAGTACTGATTTCCAGTATAGACCTTCCAGCTGAGTCCATAGTTCTTCTTCCAAAGACAAGTTTGCCGCCATCCCATAGGTTACGGCCAGTACCACTTTTGATTTATAGAACTGGATTGTAGGGGTCCACAAGAACTTTCCAAACTTTCTGTCTATTGAACGAGCTTGTGCAGTTAAATTTCTCATTTTGTCCCATAGTATTTTTTGTTGCGAGTTCTCTTTTAAAGAGTTGTCGAGCTGGATTCCCAAGTATTTATATTCATTTACTTGCTCGATTTTTGAATTTTCCATGGTCCAGAAGTTGTTGGTTTGTTCTTTCCCCGGCACCTTGGTCCATATTAGTATTTTGGCTTTTGATATATTTACGGTTAAATTGTTACTTTCCATGTACATTGCTAGGTTTGTCAATTGTCTTTGTAGACCTACCGGTGTCTACAAAGGACCAGATCGTCGGCGTACCACAGTCTTGATATCTGCTGAGCACCTACTTTCGGTGGAAAGGATTGCAGTGTTCTTTCTGAATCTTGGAAGTCTCCAATGAATGCTATAAATAGCGCTGGCGACAGTGGGCATCCTTGTTTGACCCCACGATTGGTTTGGATCTGGTCCGAGAGCGTGCCTTGCCGGCTTAGGCAGACTCGTAGCCATGTTGAGGTGTGAAGGGCTATTATTGGCTCAAGAACCGGACCTGGGCAGTTCCACGTTATTAGCTTCGACCAAAGTCAGTTCCGGTCTACCATATCGAACGCTTGGGATAGGTCCACCATCGCCAAGAAGACCTTAGGCGCTCCACTTTTTACTTTCGCTTTTATGATATTCAGAATCAAGAGGTTTATTGTTGTTCCTGCCAATTTCTGGAAGCCTATTTGAAAGATGTCTGCCGAGGGAGAATTTCTAGCCCAGTTCTTGAAATGAGGCAACAAAAGTGATGCAAAGATCTTGCCGATGATATCAAGGAGCACTATTGGTCTGTAGTTTGACGGTGCACTTTTGTTTACTTTCTTGAAAATTGGAACTAGGACTGCCTCTGTCCACGTTTCTGGAATCTGCCTCTGGATTTGACATTGCTTAAATAGTTCACTGATGGCATAGGCCCATTCCATCGGGTGTTCTTTAAGATCTAGGTTTGACAGCCCGTCCGGGCCTGGGGCTCTCGATGCTTTTAAGTTGGTAATTATTCTAGAGATGTCTTCCACGTCAGTCAAGTTGATCCATTGGTTTGTGTTCGGCAGCACATTCCGTGGCTCCCGGGTTAGAGGAGCCTGGTATAGATCTGTAAAGTGCTGTATCCAGCTTTGTTCAGTTACTGAGTTTGAAATCAATGGTGCGGTCTGGCCATTGACAGTCTTTAGTAGTGACCAGAGGTCTCTTGTATTTCTTGAGGCGAGAGTGCGTAGCATGGCTTCAGCATCGTTTTGGTACAACATTTGTCGTCGTGCCTTTAGCCACGATTTGTAAGATCTCGCTAAAGTGTCATGGGCGGACCACAAAGCGGTCGTTTTCATTTTTACTGCCAATCTTTTGGCTTTTTTTTCTTCTCGTCGTTTTTCGGCCATTGTGTTGTTAAATACGTGGGTGTGGAACCTGAGTTTGTGGTTTCCCATTGAAGGACACTTTGTGGGCTACCGGTAGGGATGTATGTTCAGGTCTTTTTGGCTCCCCAGGCTCCCGGTCGTGGGTCCTTTTTAGGTTTTCCCAGAAAGCTGTGATGTCTGCTGCAGTGAGCCGGAGATGATTTTGTTGTTTATTTGTCTCCACGTCTGGTAGATACTCTGGTCTTTCCAGCGAGGCTCCGTTCCATGTCATCTGAAGCAGGTTGTGGTCGCTTTCTGTCGTTTTCTTCACCCTATAGTCCACAAAGTAAGGAATCCGGCTTTCCGAGATAAATATGTAATCTAATGTGGCCAAGGATTCAAGCCTTTCCCATGTTGGAATTTGGGGGCCACAGTCGCCTAGCTCCGCCGCGTTGTAGAATTTTCTCGATTTCATTAGGTTTCCCCACGCGCAGCCCCTTTCGTCGTCCTGGAATGTGGCCGTTTCTATTACACTCTACGATGGGTCAACCTTACACTTTGCGTTCAAGTCGCCACAGATTATGATATTTTGGACTTTCCTGTCCATCGTTATTTCGTCAATGCTCTCAGCTATTGAATTACAGAAATCGTCTGTTGTTGTTCTTTCTGGATTCCAATATAGATTTAATATTGCCAGGTTGGTGTTTTCCCAGGCATCTTGGGCATGATTGTAGTGAAGCCAAGTAGCTAGTGACGCCAATTTGCCGTAGCTCGCTGTGAGTGTGCCCTTTGAGGTGAGTTCTGAGCCCACTCGGACGGCAGTCAGTATGCCCGCTGAGGGACGACCAGCGTTACTTCTGGTTGCCCGAGATATTTCAATTTCGTATCCGTCTAGGGATGGTTTGGTCGTTAGCTAGGTTTCCTGTAGACAGATCAAGTCAAAGGCGGCCAAGTTTAGGTCGTTTGTTCTGGTTAGGTGGCAGTATCCTCTGGTATTCCACAATGCCATATTTAGGGCGCTGTTGTGGCACTGGGTCAATGGAGTTGCGATTATCTTTCTGACTTCAGAGGGACCCGCTGGTTGTTGCTATTTTTTGTTGTTGTCGGGAGAAGGTATCTGTAAACCATCTCCATGGTTTTGAGGCAGATGCTTCTTTAGATTCTCTTATTACCGGAGTCGCCCATCGTTCTGAGTGGGGGTTCTCGTGTTGTCTCTCATCGCACCTGTATTTACTAGTACTAAGTGCTGAGGTTCTCCGGTTCCATTTGTTTGAGTATTCTGAGTCGACTTTTATGCCCTCCTTCTCCGCTCTACTCTCCGGCCTTCTGAGGTTGGTGGACGGGGGAGTCATGGCACGTCGGCTCTCCGAATGCTCTCTTTTCTCCCTTTCTCTGAGTCCCAGGTCTATTTTAGGTTTCACAAGCAGTTGAATTTGGAGTCCTAAGCGCTGGAGATCTTTTGTTATTTCTGGAGTGATTGTACTTGTCGCCTTGCTTCTGATATGAAGATATGCTTTAGCTCTATGTTCTCGATGGTAAGGCTCAATTAAGGTGAGGTCGTCAGATGTTATATGTCAGAGGTTTTCACTTTTCCCTAATAGTCTTAGAACTGTTCTTCGATTGAGGACCAGGTAGCTGTCTTTAGCTGATGTTTGCTCTAGTTTGAAGAGCACTGAGTCTGCCAATTTCGAGTTTTTTCTTGTTTCTGCCTCCCCTGTTCTTGTGTAGTTCTTAAATGAGTACGCTCTGGGTCTCGGATGTCGTGGATTTTGATCTGGTCTCTCTTCTCGTTCTCTCTTTGGTCGGTCCTCTTCAATTTCATTTAGTTTCTTTGCGGATTCTAGGGCTGTGCTTGGTGAGTTTGAGCGTGCCCTTTTCTTGCTGTCGGCTGGCTCTCTGGCTGGGCGCCCAGTTTCGGCCATAGAGGGCCTTGTTTCTTGCTCATTTGAGGAGACCATGGGGTCTTTTTGGGCGATCGCTGTGTTTGTGATCAGAGTGGTGGCTACCGTTTCATCTTCCAGGTGCTGAGAGATGTCCATGAGGTCCGAGGACGTGTCTTGGGCGTCACTTATTATTAGAACCACTGCTTGGCTCTCCTTTTCCTGCGCGTTGGATGATGTTGATCTACTATTTGTATGTTGTTTTGGTGCTGTCTGTTCTTTGGTGTTCGAACTCAGTTGGGAGTTTGGTTCTTTGGGCTTTGTTTGTTTACATAGGTTAGAATTTGGGAGGTTTTTCACCCTTCTTTTGGGACCGGTTTTTGACTGTTGGGTTGCTAGGTCCGCTGATGCGAGCCTGGCAGGTTTATTTCCCGTTTTGGCGAAAATTGGGGCCAAGTCCATTTCCTTCTCATGCTCATCCATTGAGTTGACTTTGAGGGGGCAGATTTCGGATTTTGGGCCTGATACATTCTGGTTTTAAGGATCTCCTCAGTCAGTTTGTCTATTTTCTCTCCAAGTATAGCCTCTCTAGATTTAGAGTTCTGGTCTACAGCAGTTAGGTAGCCCTCAATGTAGGACAATTTGTCTTTCATATTGCTTATCATGGCTGTGTTATTTGTAAGAGCCTCGTGAATGGCTTCACACAATTTCCCAAATGGGTTTAAGGCAATTGTGAATGCCGACATGATGGACAGCAGGTCAGTTTTCTTTTTTGAGGGAGACTCTTTTTCTGTGAAGGTTGATGTCGGACTGCACCAATGAGGCCCTCTGGTCTGCGGTGCCCGACTCCTGGGACATTTCAAATACTGAGTCGTCTGAGGAGAGTGTTTGCTCCTCATTTTCGGTGTCCCATGAGTCATTGGAAGCAATATTTATTTGGGCGATTTTTTTGTTTCTTGATTAAGCTTTGTTTTGGTCGCCTTTGGAGGTTTCTTAACAATTTTGTTGATTGGTGAACTTGGGCTGTACTCATCACGCCCATCCCGGCTGTGACCGGTGGCTTCGACGCAGTGTTGTCAGGCTGCTTTCTCCCAGTTGTAGCGTGGAAGCGCAGTGCGCCTACGGGGAGCCGGTGGAGCATTTCGCTCGTTGCCGCAGGGGATAATGTGCGAGCCGCGCCTGGCCATTCTGGGCCCAGCCGAGACCGTCCTCCGACCGTCAGCGGGTTGGACTCCCTCGTCGAAACGGTCAGACTGCCGGGAGCAGCGTGTGGCACAGATCCCTGCGATAGCGTCGCAGATTGTTTGAAGGTAAGTTCTTTTAGTGGGGGTTCCTGAGAGTTTCCCGCCTACCGATTAGGCGAGGCAGCGGAGTGTACACCTTCGTCGCCCGCCCTCTCTTCGGGCATCACCACTGCTGCCACGGCCACCGATGTTTGTGGATTTAGGAGGTGCAGTGCCTCGCTCGGGAGCGATGGAGAGTTTACGGGAATCAGCGGGCGGGGAGAGGAGGGCCTGGAGCTCTCTCAACACAGGATGCCACATCTGTAACGGGGTTTCCCCTTGCCGTTTTCCAGTTTTTCCCCCACTTGGTTTCTCTGGGGTCTTCAGAGTCTTGTTGGGAGATCAGCTCGTGTGTCAGTTTGCTGCTTCGAAGACGGCGACTTAGATCGTCGTCGGTCGGTGATAGTGGTGATAGTGGTGCCATGGCAGCAGATTGGAGCTAGGAGTTGTGTGATTGGATGGACACACGATGCGAAGGCCACTCTTATACAAGGGGGACCTCTTCACCTTTGGCCGGCAGCCGCCGGACACCAGACACACTGTTTCACACACCGCGCCGCGCTCCACGCCTGCATTGTGTATTTGTAGGAAGTCCTTCTGGAAACAGAAGAGGTAGAGATAGGACTGCAGAGGGGAGGTCCAAAACACAGTTTCAATGTGGAAAGCAGGAGAATTCACGCAGCGGTCTGTCCTCACCGCTCTCACCAGACACACTGCTTCACATACCGCGCCGCGCTCTGCGCCTGTGCGGTGTATTTGTAGGAAGTCCTTCTGGAAACAGTAGAGGTAGAGATAGGACTGCAGAGGGGAGGTCCAAAACACAGTTTCAATGTAGAAAGCAGGAGAATTCACGCAGTGGTCTGTCCTCACCGCTCTCACAAGACACACTGCTTCACACACCGCGTGGGTAGAGTATTGCGTTTGTGTTCCTAAAATGTTTGTATGGTTGTTTCTTCTCCTTTCCCTCAACCAACATGCATAATCCCAACACCAGAAGTACAAATATCTCTTTATGGGTGATCCCCTCGCACCCAACCGCCCTTTCCCTCTTCTACCCCTGCATGTTTCCTTAATTAAAATCTGATGTGCAAATCTTCATTTTTACTTGCACTTTGTTATTCATACCCCAATTTGATGTTTTTTACCCTCGTTATTTTCGATGTTTTTTTATTTGTACACCTTCCATTATTCTGTTTTTTTTTCTACAACATAATCACTGGTTATCACCAGGTCATCATCCCATGTTCATGAGGCCTCCAGAGTACATAAGCCTCATTTAGAATAGTTGTTCATTTCTGTCATATAATTGATATTGGGTCTTGTTACACATTCTGATATTATATATATATATATATATATATATATATATATATATATATATTCACTAAACAAACTTTGTAAAGGGGACGTTATGGTTAGGTTGCACTACTAAAAACCAATGAAATTCATAACAACAAAAAAATGTGCTAACATAACGTTATGGTTCAAAGTAAAACCGAAAAACCCCTGAAATTCGCCAGTTATTGTAAGATAAGCAACAATAACTCGCGCCACCACCGTGCATTGCTAAGACTAACACCCAGGACATCAAAGATGACATCACAAATGTCATTGATGACATCACTGATGACATCACATGTGCATTTACTTTTCGTGAAAAGTATGTACGAGAGATTCTTATTACAATGTTGACAAAAAGTGATATTTTATGTTCCTTACAAACGTTTTTAAAACATAACCTTATCAAATGGTATTTTTTCCAAGCTTTCATTCCTTCATTGTTTCAGAAGTTTCCCTTTCGCTCAAGATCAAAAAACAATTGCCCCTTATGGATTCACTCGGATTTGTGGGCCTACTGAACTTGCAACCAAAAAAGCAAATCAAGTGACTTTCACTCAGAAGGCAAATACATTCTCACTTTGCAACAACATATGAGAATACAATCATGAGAACTGCTACTCCCATACACATGCAGAACCGCTGTTTCCATCAAACAGTGCAGGTGTCGGGCTCAGATTTCAAAACGTAGGACGCCAGTCTGACTACAATATTATTCTAAATACATTGTAACACAGATGCAGTAATTGGTCGCCGTACATTCAGCACCAACTTCCACTTTACCGTATAACTTTGGAGACAAGAAAACACCACTTTTTCATTTTCTGCTGCCACATCCCATCCCAGCCTAATTAAAGCTCACCTTCGGAAACAGTATTTCATAACTATAACAAGTGCATTGGTGTCTTGTTTTGTATGTATTACCGTCGATGTCCGCGAACACCAAAACATGAACAAAAGATGGCAGGGGCAGCGAAGAAATCTGACGCACTTCACGCTGTTCCACAACCAATCAGTGAAAACGCCACATGTCCACGGGCTTGACGCTACGGCTTAGCCAATCAATGTCTTGTCCGTGGAGTGAACAGGGAAGTGTGACCGCGGAGCGGACATAGATGTCACTAATTTTTTTAGACCTACTTTTTGATCGTTTTAAAGAAAACTACTGGACGGATTGTCACAACATTTAAAAAAGCACACTTTCTGCACCGAGCCCCTGCCGCAAATTTGGTGAAAATCGGTCCACCGGTTTTGCCTGTAGGCGTG
The DNA here is from genome assembly GCF_040938575.1 of Ambystoma mexicanum. Lineage (NCBI taxonomy): Eukaryota > Metazoa > Chordata > Amphibia > Caudata > Ambystomatidae > Ambystoma > Ambystoma mexicanum. Next base: position 490,807,560 of record NC_090936.1, on the reverse strand, counting down.
CGCAAAGTTTTACCCCATTCAGTCTATGGGAAAAAAAGACGATTTGGGACCCCTCCCATATAACTCCCCACCCCCCTGGACCAAACATCACCAACCTTGCAAAAATATTCAGAGTGGCCCATATACTTCTTTTGCAAAGTCTGGTGAGGATTCGTCCAGTGGGAGAGAAGTTATAGGCCACCCAAAAAGTGCTCTTCCTATGCAAACAGCAACTTAACCATAACTACACAGCCACTAGCGTGGCTGTGTTATATATATATATGGTTAATTAATTGGAAAATAAAAATCTGTTTTGTGCCTTGCGAATGAGTTATTGCTGTTCTGTGAAGTGGCCATAAAAGGAAGAGGGCTCATGCATATGTGAACACTACAAAGAAATCATAAGTAAGTATGGCCAGACTCGGACATGGGCAGTACCATAGGCATGTAACAGCAAAAATAATCTGACAAAATAAAGAGCAGAGATCTATCATTGAAAGAGAATGCAATGGTCATTAATGGCAAGGAGTTAAAGCAGACATTAACATAGCAAATCAAACAAATCAATGAAGCCTGTAAGTGCCTAGGTATTAACTAGAAAGACTCATATAAAACAGGTTAGGTATGTGTGCAACGTGTATTTCAGTAGATGGAAAACTGTGAAAAATAGGCTAGGAAACATCAGAAGTCTAAATAACAGTGTGCTGTTATTGAGGGATAAAAGAACGTTTAAACTAGGCGTAGGATTAGTATGCAAGTGGAATTAGATAATAAAGAAAGCAAAATAAGTGAGGTTTATGAACATTATAACAGTAAGAACAAACGTATATACGAACAGATGAAACATACACGGGAAAGAGGCAGATAAGTGACGAGGAATGGTTAATAATGAAATAATGATTTAGCAAAGCAAAACATTGCAAGAAACATGTAGCAATATTTCCACAACAAACACACAATGCACACCATGTAAAACTTGGTAAGGGACAAGAAAAATATGAATAAGGAAGTCAAGAGACAATGTATTGAAAAGAAAAATAAACATTAGCATGGCAGTTTAGACACATAAGCGTTTTACAAATTGTTGATGCACCTTGATACTGGAGAGGTAAATTGAATTAGGGCATAACAAATAATTATGGCAAAACAACCATTTAAATTCAGATTTTGCAAGGAAATTGGGTGGTTCAGGTACATATCTCGCTAGCCTGTGAATATAGCAAACACTGGTCCACCAAATGTTTATATTCGGTTTTTTAAATCAGTCCATTTCATAATATAAAGATTGACAACTTTAGAGTTATAGGCTGAGTTAAATAGGTCTCAGGAGGAGAAAGGATAAATCAGAGTAAACGTTGCTAGGGGCCATGCCAAATACAAGTGCTGGAAAGAAAATTCCATTGAAAACACTTCCAGCATATAAAGATACGGCAGCATAACCCTCAGAAGATTTTTGGGTAGGTTTGTACATATTAAAAAATACACTGGAATTTGCAGAGCAGACTCGACTTTTCGCATGGCCAGTTTAGCATGGCTTAATTAAGAGGGTGAGGACAGCAGCAATGCAGTTGGCCAAGATGTTTGCAAAGATTTTGCAATTAAACTTAATCAGACAAATGGGGCAGAAATGTTGGGGGAGTTCACTGTCTTTGCCAGATTTAAGAAATAAGATCAACAAAGTTTCTTAAAAGGAGGTGGAGGACTTGCCTTCAGATTAAGGGGGTAATTCATAGAATTCAGCGCAGAAGCAGCGCACGCGGGCAGCGCAGAGAGGGAGCGTGCGCCAGCGTGCGCCAGCCGTGTGCGCTAAACAGCATTCTGGCGCACCGCCTATTCATGGATTTCCCAAGCCATTTGGAGCCGTGGCGCAGCGAGCATCCTGCAGCACCAGTTACGGCCCCAAGAACGCCCATTGCGCAAGGAAAAGCCATAGAAAGCCCCAATATGGCGCAAAGGGCCGCACTAACCCGGGACCAGCTTACAGGCCCCCTATACTGTAATCGTGTGAAAAACTACGCTTAACCTGCTTGCAGCAGACAAAATGTGTGAAAATGTACACGCACACCCCCTTGAATACGCGGACCCTGCTCGTGGCAGCCAAAACGTGTGAAAATCTCCCCACGCACCCCCTTCAATATGTGTACCCCACTCGCGGCAGCCAAAATGCATGAAAATCTCCCTGTGCACCCTCGTCAATACGCGTACCCCGCTTGCAGCAGCAAAAACATGTGAAAATCAACTTGCAGCACCCCCTTGAATACGCATACTCCGCCTGTGCCAGGCAAATTCCGTTGAAAAAGACCCCACTGTGTTGTGGGCTGCCTGCGGGTCATGGTCAGGGGTGATGGGCTGCCTGCAGGGAATGGTCAGGGGTGATGGGCTGCCTGCAGGGCATGGTCAGGTGTGTAGTCGGGGGCTATAGTGTGGGCTGCCTGAAGGGCCAGGGGTGATGGGCTGCCTGCGGGGCATAATTAGGGGTGATGGGCTGCCTGCAGGACATAGTCAGGGGTGATGGGCTGCCTGCGGGGCATGGTCAGGGGTGTAGTGGGGGGCCTGTGGTGTGGGCTGCCTGCAGGGCATGGTTAGGGGTGATGGGCTGCCTGCGGGGCATGATCAGGGGTGTAGTCGGGGGGGCCTGTGTTGTGGTCTGCCTGCAGGGGGTGAATGTGGGTCCTCAACACACTGGTGTGCGAATCTGGGGGTATGCGAGTGAGCTGTCCACACGATTCCGCTTGTGAGAGCAGGGTACGTGTATTCCGGGGTACGCGAGTGACACATGTCCCTCCACCCCACCCCCATAGACAGCAACCTGCCAGCAGATCCCAACTCATGTCCCCCCCACCAGTGATGGGCACCTGCCAGCAGGCCCCAACTCATGTCCCCTCCACCAGTGACGGGCACCTGCCAGCAGGCCCCAACTCATGTCCCCCCAAACACCACATCATAACAATATAGACCCATGGCCATAATGCCAACCCAAATCCCACCCCCCCCAGTACAAACACACAACTGTCCACTGCACCAACTCCCTAGTAAATTACCCATGCCATGAGAGTCTGAAAAGAACCAGCATGCCCATGAATAAACATCCAACAGCCAACGCTCATAGAGACATGCACAAAACCAATGACAGTAGACCACACCAATAATGAAGATATATGAAATGTATTAAAAATAAAACAAAATGACAAAATGAAAACCACACATGCAAATTAATAAATAATGAATGCAATACCAAAAAGAAAGTAAAATCCAAGGAAAAATTAAAATCCACGATATGAAAACAGAAAAGTGGTCCATCGCCAAAGTCCATAGAAAGAAAAACAAAAATCAAAAGCATAATCATTGCTCCATGGGATGATTTAAAAAAGAAAGTATGTACATGTCTGGTACTATTTACAATGAAAGTCAAAAGGGTCCATGATCCCAAAACAAAATGAAACCTACAAAATAACCTATGTAAAACACAACTATATACAAAAAGTGGAGCAAAGTCTGTGTACTCCAAATAATAAAAAAACAAAATGAAACCTAAACCTAAATAACTATATACAAAAGCGGTGGGCTAGTCCGACGGCTCACTCTTCGATGTCCTGGGCCAGGGCATCATCAAACTCCAGGTCGATGTTCCGGAGGCAGGCCTGTTCCCTGGCCTTGAGGTCTCGCAGGGATGCAGCCATGGCATCCATCAACTCCCTGCGAGTTGCCTCGAGGCACTCAGCTCGCCTCAAAGCCCGGTGCATGGAGTTCTCCACCCTGACCATTGTGAGCCGTGCCCTCTCCGCCCGCCGCCGCTCTGCATCTATCTGCTGGCCCAACCGCTCCCACACGGAAGACACTCCCAGTCCTGGGTCCTCCTGCCCCTCGGCCGATGCCTGCCCCAGGGATGTTGATGGCCCCGAGCCATGATGCCTCCCACGCTGAGCCTGCTGCTGCCTCCAATGCAACTGCCTCTGGCACCACAACGGCATCCAGGATGATGGAATACTCTGGTGCTGCTGTGCACGTTCCTGCTGGTTGATGCCTGCACGTCATCCATTTGCTGGGGTCCAGTTGGTGGGGTGGCCACCCCTGCTGGATCTCCGACTCCCAACTGTGGCAGGGATGTGTCCTCTACCAGCCTGGCCGCTGGCTCAGGGCAGCTCCACAGGGGGCCCAGGTGATACTTGGGTGGGAAGATGGCATGGAGGACGACTGGTGCATAGGGGGTTCAGTTGAGGTGGGGGTCACAAGAAGATCCAGCACACGGAGGAACCCAGTGCACGCGGCCAAACAGGTATTCAAAATAACGTGCATTGTCCTCACGAGAACCCTGCACGTCTTCCCAAATACCACGTTGGCGCAACGCCACACCAGCTAGGACAAGCTCAATCTGGTCACGGATTGCCACGTCCGCAGGGAGAGGAAGGCCAGTTGTTGTTTGTGCATCCCCTCCCTGAAAACGGGTCTGGACGAAGGCATCCCTGCTGGTGCCGGATGATAGTCACAGGATCGGGGACAGGATTAAACACAGGCACCTCGGCGGCGCCCTGTGCTGCCTCCTGTCCCTGCCCCAGGACTGCACCACTAGCACCAGTGGAATCCCCCCTTCCAGGCCCTGTGCATGGGGCTTCCATGGCCTCCTCCTCAACCAAACCCCCCATCAACCTGGATTACTCTGTGCCATCTTCCTCCGTAGGCTCCTGTGGGGGCTCAGCTGCCCCTACTGCTGCCGAGGAGTCCACCTCCCACCTCCGCCTCTTGGACCTTCCCTCGGCAGCTGCGGCCATGGATGCGGCACCAGACTCCTCACTCCCGGAACATATCAGTACGTGGGAGGGGAGCTGGGCCTTGCGTCTCCGGCTGGTGGTGGTATCCCTGCCGCTGTGCTCCACAGCACTGTCTCCGCCCTCTTCATCATTCGACGCTGCAGACAGGGAGAGCTAGAACACAGGCATCAGGGCACTGTACAATGGTCTGATACACACATGACAGTTGCACATGAGTGGCAGTGTCAAACTTCACAGATGCCATCACACTCCCGAACACTCATATCATTTGAACCCACACACAATAAACTGGTATTGTCCAACAGGCATCAGCATCCCTACACACGTAACTGCATGAACAACCAAAGGTTGGCATGACGTCATAAGCAACATGGGGAGTGCCGATCACATGCACACACGCCACCAGACACACATGAATCTGTACATCTCCACCACCTGTCACAGTGCAATCACCGGCAACTAAGTCACATCTGCCAATCAGGTACACGCATGTCCGGGTCACATGCATCCATGGCGTATCACAGTTGCACACATGTCAAACACACACGCACATGTACGCCATGCACGTACATGAAGGTGGAACTAGCATCCATGTGTCACACCCCAACCATGGCATAGTTCATACACAGAAATGCTAACATGTGTGCATCTCCACATGCAGTTGTGCGTCATGCTTTGGAACACATACACCATTGATGTGCATCACACATGACTGGACTCACATGCAACACGGTCATGTCCCTGCACATACACATCCATACATCCTGCCACACCTCAACATGCACTGTGTGGAATGTGATAGCCCAGACACTCACCGCTCGACTCCAGACAAGTCTGCCTCTCCAGCACCTGGTGGTGAAGCACTGGGTCGATGCGTTCCAGGACTCTCATCTGGTCGATGGAAAGTTGGACCCGGCGCCACCCTGCATCCGCTGCACGCAAGAGGTGCCAGGCCTTCCTGAGGGTCCTGAATCTGAAGTCCTCCCAGCGCTTCTGGATGTGTTTCAAGTCACTGGTTGCCACCCCCTCCACATTGATGGCAACCACGATGTCCGACCAGGTCCTCTTCTGTCCTTCCTTGTCGGCGCAGGGTCGTCTGAAGCGGGCATCATAATGTCCCAGGACTTGCTCCACCAGCATGCCAACTTCTCTGGCTGCGAAGCTGACAGCCCTCTGCCTCCCTGGCTGGGGGTTGCCAGTGGTCTCAGATGTTTTTTGCCCCGACATGGCAACCCCGAGGCAGGTGTGGGTGGGCAACTGGTTCCTGGGGCTGGGCTGTGGAGCGATGCAACACCAGTTGGGAGTCTTCTGTTCCAGCAGGGGTGGTCTCAGCAACTGGACCCCTGCAGATGGCTGATGTGAAGGCACCAAATAGCAGGGCACGTGGCCAGCAGGCAGGCAGCAGCAGATGGGTCGTGGGAGGCGGCTCGGGGCCCTGGGGTGCAGGAAAATGGCCTTCTGGGCAGGAGCGTGGTCTTCCATGTGTTGTCGCGTGGCCAGCTTGATGCAGAGTGAATCCACATGTGAAAAAACAGCATGTCAGCGTGTAATTCGTGGAAAGAGCCTTAGCGCGTAAGCGTGTAAGTGACGTGATGTGCGCAGGCATTTTCCTAGTCACGGGTGCATAGTGAACCCGCACGTGTAAAAACAGCACGTCTGCATGTGAATGCGTGTAATTCGAGGAAAGGGCCTAAGCGCGCCAGTGATGTTACGCGCGCAGGTGTCGCCTTCAGCACGGGTTAAAGGTCCAGCAGGGAAGCAGTTCGATGTATGTGCTTTTCGTGGAGACCGACGCGTCTGTTTAATCTTCTGGATTCACATGCGATTTCTTCACAGCGTTTGAAGTTCATACCTCTTCTTTTGGCGGGGTGTTGCCTACGCGCACAAGCGCATGTGTTTTTGTTTTTGTTTTCCATGCAAGGCAGACGGTGGGTCACGCATGCTATTTTTCCCATGGTGGTTCCCCCTGTGCATCACGTACCATTTTCGAGGTCATAATAGCACACGTGTTCCACGCGTACATGTTTTTGTGTCCCTGGGTGCCACAACATACTGCGGGAGGTTTATTCCACTCACGTGGGCTACCGGGGTAGTGTGCACATTTTTCTTTAATATTTTTTATTTATTTATTTAATTTTTTTACATTTTTCCTTTTTTTTTTTGGGGGGTGCCTGAGCATTGCCTGACATGTCATTTTTCCTTAGGGGTCACAGACAGCCTTGCAGGATAACAGGGGTACCTATTCCATCCAGTTCCCTGCCCCCTTCAACCCAATTGCCCAGGACAATTGTTGAGTGCACCTCCCATCGGCTATTTACCATCTGTGTCATAGTTGGGAGGCCACCAAAGTGTAAGGGCATGGTTGGGCACGTGGACGCGGAGACCAGGGGAGACAGGGAGGCCAGGGTGGCTACAGAGTGGGAAGGGGCAGGGGTTCCACACTGGGACAGGATGCCCAGCCACATGCTGGTGCAGCCATGTCACCACCCCCTGTGGCTCCTGGAGATGCAGCTGTTGCATCATAACCTGGTGCCCATATGACCCAACAGCAACTTTCATCTGCTGTCACGGGCCCACCGGTGGTGGTAGCTGTAGGTGCAGGTGTGGGGACCACCACCCAGGCTCAGGGTTGGGCAGCGCATGCTGCGTTGCGTTATGAGGACTCCCAGGACGATTTCCATCTTGTCAGGAGGTGCGGGTCACATGTGTCCAGTGTAGCTGTGACCGGGGCACACGTATCTGGGGCAGTTATGACATCTGCTGCCCCAAGCAGCCAGGTGGTGGTAACTGCATGGGCAGATGCAGCCAACACCACCCCAGCAGTGGGTCAGACCCAAGCCAGACCTTCCTCCCTCATCCCAACACCCACTCCCCTGGTCCAGTCCAGCAGCGCCACTGCCGCCACTGATCAGGGCCACATTGCCCACTCAGGGTCAGTACTACTGCCCAAAAGGAGGAAGCGTGCTCCTGCGCAAGAGGCTGGGACCCCAGACACGGCTCCGGCCTCTGGCACGTTGAGGAAGAAGCCTTTCAGCAAGCAGGAACTGGACTGCCTTGTGGACTACGTGTCGGAACACAAACACGATATGCTTGTGGGCCCACAGTGCCTTACAACGCCTGGCAGCATATTGCGGATGGTGTGACAGCCATGGGATTCCAGGTGCGCACGGCTCAGGACTGCTACAAGCATTGGAATGACCTCCGACGCTGTGCAAAACAAAAGCATGCCTCCAAATATGCCATGTCTCAGGTGACTGGTGGTGGGCCAGCACCAGAGGAGGATGAACTCACTCAGCATGAGGAGATTGCTGAGTTCATCCCGGCATCACTAATCCATGGAGTGGGAGAGAGGATGGATTATGATGCATCGTCCGGTGAGTATTGATGCGTGTTACTCAATGACGTGTGTTTGGTGTGTGTGACCCTTTCAGCTACAACTTGGGTACTTCCTTTCATCAATCTCCCTCTCTACCTGTGGTGTTCAACAGGGGTCTGACCTCTTGGCCTGGCTTTTCAAACATTACCTGGCAGCTCTCGCCTACTGCATTTCCATTTTCTGCTGCAACTTCCAGTGCTATGCTGATGACACTCAACTCATTTTCAGGCTGCCCTCGCCCACCTCCTCTCCCTCCCTCATTTCTGATTGCCTAATTGCCATTTGACATTGGTGTACTGACAACGATCTCTGTCTAAATGCCAGCAAGACTGACATCCTCCTCATCGGTTCACCTTCACCATCCTTTCCCCTCACTCTCTGGCCGGCCTCCCTTGGCCCTCCTCCTACCTCCACTTGCAAGGCCAACAACCCCGGGGTCACCTTTGACTCCACACATTCCTTCTCCACACACATTTCTGACGTCTCTTGAGATTTGAACTTCTTGCTTCACCTCCTCAGGGGTACTCTGCCTTTCCTCTCGTTCACCTACAAGCTCACTGTCTCTCAAGCTCTGGTTGTCTGAAGGTTGGACTACTGTGACAGCATCTTTCAAAATTCTACCTGCCTCCACTCTCCACCCTCTACCACTAATACAGTACATGTCTGCGAGACTTGTCCTTGGCCTCAAGCCCTGGGATCCTATCTCTCCAGCTCTGAAATCCCTTCATTGGCTACCAGTGGATGCAAGGATTACATTTTCGACCCTTTTCATTGTGCACAAGGATTTCTGGGGCCTGGGTCCAAAATTCCTTCAACTATCCCTCTGCCAATACCTCCTCTCTCGAGTCCTTTGCTCCTCCACCTCACACTCCCTCCGGGTCAGTCATTTATCGAAGAAACAAGCTGGGGGCAGATCTGTGTCTACGGCTGGGACCTCCTTTTGGAACAGCCTACCTGCCACATTGAAACTTGAGGAAAAACATCTCTGCTTCCGGAAGCACCTCAAGACCTTCCTATTTGCTCCTACATTAGCCCCTCTTCTCCACAGCTGAAGAGTTTTCTCTCTTGGCACTGTGCACCTGGACACCCTCGGTCCTTCAGGCCCATGTACCTGCTCACCCTGCCTCCCTGCTGCACTACCTCCAGGCCTCCCATTGCAATGGGTACTGTACGTGTACCCATACAGTCCCCCACTCTTCTTCTGCACTTATCAGATTTGCCCTATCTAAATGATCTTGCACTTGCCATTTACTGGCTGCACTACCACCCTTTGAATGCCTATTCTATCATAAGACTTCATTTTCTTTCTTTAGTCTCCTCTGTTTGGCACTTTTCACTTCTCCCCCTTCCAGGGACTTTACCCCTTTTTCCCTTCTCCATGCACTTGCGTGTTCTCAATGTCACTGTGCCCAGTAAGATAGCTGTTTTCATTTCTTTTCTCCCTTGTTCCCCTCCCTTTGCTTGGTTGCGCTCTGAGCCACTTGTGTACGAGGCCAATCTTGATGAGCTGTCATATCATGTCATATACATCCTTTGTCCTTGGTGCAGTGTGTCTCACTCTGACTATGCTGATGGCAGTGGCTCCCCGTGCGCATGTGTGCACAATCATGCTCCATGTGCATTCCGTGTATGCCCCTAGGTGTCCTTGACCGCCTGCTAATTGTAGTACGTCTCCAGGATGATCCAAGTGTCATGTTATTTGGACAGCCATTTCATGCTCACTGTGGGTCTGTGTGTCATCTCACATGACTTTAGGGTGTCCACATCTGTGTTGTGCACATGGCTCCCCCTGTTACAGGCCCCCTGCCTATGTTCAACTGTTGTGGTGTCTTCTACATGCGTGGGTCTACTATTGATGGTTCCTCATCTGTCCTGCATCATGTCTCATCAGCTGTAGTGACATTTGATTGACGAGACACATGCCAACAATGTCTGCCAATGCACAGTTCTGTGGTGAACCTTTTATTACCATGCAGTGCCTCCCTGCTATTGCCCAGAGGGTGGGTGTTTCACGGTATCCATGCTACATAGTGCATGCCATTTGCACACGATGGCTGCAATTGCCCTTACACTGCCGTCATGTTTGGAGATTGACATCACTACGTACGTGTTGATATTGGAAGTTGAGGGGGTACATGTGCACTGTACTGCACACACCCACTCCTGTGCCAAGTTCAGCCCTTCAACATGTCAACACAATGCTGCTGTGTGATAGTGACCTGCCATGTATGTACCCATGTCCCTCCTTTCACTGTATAGAAACGCACTAGCGTAGGTGCCTCCTGTGACACATGTACTCTGCATAGTCAAAGATTGTTGAGTGCTGCATGTGAAGATGCATGTTACATGTGTCATGGTGTGATTGCCAGCTGTGGCTATGTGTGTGTTCCCACATGCTTATGCTACGTGCCATCTCTTTGTTGCCATCTCCAAATTCTGCCTTGGATATGTGCCTGCTAGAGGTTGTGTGTGATGCAGGTGATGGGCAACATGCAATACATGTGTTGGCTTCACATTTTGCACACATCCTTTTTTGCTTTCGGGATACCCTTGCATAGCAATGCCACTGGATGCCTGTTGAGGTTTGAGTTGCGTGTGACATGTCTGCTTCATGTTTTGGCTGTATGTGTGTGGTATGTGCTACTGGCATGCGTGTTCATGTTTCTTTTGTTTATGTTGCAGGTGATGATGCACTGGAGGCAGAGGATGAAGATGTCATTCCAGACACGGTGGTCAGTTCACATCACCAACCAGGCACCAGTGTTGGTCGTGAGGTGGCAGGCCATGAGAACCTACTGGTGCTCCTATCATGTCCAGAGCGGACTCTGAGTCAGGCTCTGATGAATCCTCTGACCACTATGTTGAGCCAGATCTGCATCATGACGTGTCATCGCCGGTAAGTGATCCTGCGTTGGATGATCTTCTGTCCGCGACACCTGCAGTAGGGGGCCAGGAGGGGTTGGAATGTCCTCCTGTGGTGGTTACAGGTGCAAGGTCACACTCCACACCAGTTGGCCATGTTCCTGGGGCATCAGGTCGACAGAGCGTTGCAGTCCTGCAGCCACGGGTGGCACCAACCCAGCAAGGACCACGGCTCCTTGGGCCGGCAGGTGTAGTGTCCGGCAATGCGGTGGCTGTGCGCCACCGGGGTCAACTGAGTGGGAGCATGCCATTATTGCCATAGCACAGCAACATGGGGGAGCATTTGAGATGATGGCACAAGGTATGGACAGTGTGGACCGTTCTAACCTCCCCCCTGAAAGGCAGGTGGAGCTCCAGCAGCAGGCTATGTGGTCCAGGTGCTGCTCACTCAGGCTGGAATGGTGGCCTCTGACAGGGCGCGCCGGGCTGAAATGGTGGCTCTGTATCAAGCACTTGCTGCTCAAGCAGAGGCACACCGTGAGGCCCTGAGGGTCGAACACCAATCCCTCTGATCTACTCTGGGTGCGCTCATGACAGATGAGAGTAGGCGGGCAGAAGACAGGATGGAGCAGCTTGAAAGAACCATCTCAGCTGAACTCCATGCAAGCCGGGAGGTGCTCCATTTGTCATGTTTGGCCATGCAGGCAGAACTCCGTCTTACAAGTGAGTCCTTGCAGGAGGAAGCACATGTGACACGTGAGGTAATGCATGCAGACCTACGTGTCATTGCCATGCAGGACCTGGCTTACAAGACCTGCATGCTTGCTGCCGCTGAGGGGCAAGCCGCGGATAGGCATGGTCAGGCAACTGTGCCGCATCCACCTTCTGATTCCCATCCAGAGGGTGACAACAACAACCTATCCTTCATATTGGTCAGGCCATGCAGGCGCTGAGCCCATTGAGTTTTTTTTAATTCTCAACATCTACACATGTGGGTGTTGAGGTGCACACTGTACCTCTCCCTCCTGGATGCCCCCCTAGCCCCTGGGTCATATGTGGCCATTTTTGATTTTTATTTTTTTATTTTTTTCCTGCAAATAATTTAAAAAAAAAATGTTTTGTCTATTGTGCATTCATGTGACAGTGTGGTGCTTTGCGGCAGTTGAAGGCATCCTCTGTGTGTTACAGCAGGGCCCATTCAGCCGATCAGCCCATTAGCCGGTCAAGTGGCACAGCGAGTAGAGCGCTCGCTATGACATCCGTGCAGAGCCCGCCGATGCAGGTTCGACTCATATGCTACTCCTGCTTCCCCTTTCCATCGGCTCGCAAGGATGGCTCGGTGTAAACATTTTAGTCATCCAAAAATCTAAAAATCTGTGGAAGCCAGGAAAAGGTGTTACAGAGCTCTGAATGTCCCAAAAATATCATCAGCCTCTAAAGGGCTTTATTCCGCATCCTAGACCCCTCAAATTCTCCAAAACATTTTTGCCCAAACAATACATCTTACACCCCTGAGGTCCAGAGAATGTTGGCAGGCCAAAAAGAGCCTTAAAAACATCTTAGGCCTCCAAAAATCTAGAAAACTTTGGAGGCCCGAAAAATGGGTTTACAAATAGTCTAGACCCCCTTAAGTCCAGAAAAATTTGGTGCCCCAGAAAATGTGTCACAGAGCTCTGAATGTCCAAACAATACGATCAGCCTGTAAAGGGCCTTAATCCACACCCTAGACCCCTGAAATAACCCAAAAAATGTTTGACCAAAAAATACATCCTACACCCCTGAGGTCCAGAAAATGTTGGTAGGCCAAAAATATCCTTAAAAAACATCTTGGGCCTCCAAAAATCTAGAAAACTTTGGAGGCCCGAAAAAAGGGGTTTACAAATAGCCCAGACCCCCTAAAGTCCAGAAAAAGTTGGTGGCCCGAAAAAGGTGTCACAGAGCTCTGAATATCCCTAAAATATCATGAGCCTGTAAAGGGCCTTATTTCCACATCCTAGACCCCTGAAATTCCCAAAAAGATTTTTGTCCAAAAAATGCATCCTACACCCCTGACGTCCAGAAAATGTTGGCAGGCCAAAAAGAGCCTTAAAGGCATGGTCTAGTAAAAATTTGTATTGTCCCTACGGGTCGGCCATGTTTTTTTAAGCCTAAGTGGCTCGATTTTAGAAAACTTTCCTATGGACCTTACCCGAGTTTTCGTCCATTAAACGCACGTGAAAACAGACACCAGGGAGCCGCCATTTTGTGATAATCCTATCACTTGCCGCATCGCCCTGGCTGACCTGCTTCTTCGGCACTAATCAATTCCCCCGCCCCTGAGCCTGATATTATCCAAACATTCATATTCCCCGCCTCTCTCTGTGACGTTACTGTGCTGCGTAGACAAACGCGCCCAGTCGTCTTCTACGCGACTCCACACAGAACCCGGAAACCAACACAGACCATCTCACAACACAGCGCGCCACAATTCGGAATATGAAACTGTACTTTAAAATCAAACAGCAACACAGTACATTTGGTAAAGTACATTTATGTGACATTAAATGTTTAGAGAATATTCAGCAATTGCCATATGAACTCCGAAAGCCATTTATTTTATTTTATCTGTATCCGCAATGGTACACAGGGTGTTGCTTTTCGTTAAAAGAAGCACTTTGGAAGCACGGTGAACCGCAAGGCTGTTCCATCAACTAGGCACTAGTCCATCGTAAAGGTTGATATGTTGCTTCTAACCACTAGTACAGCGTAAGGGCATGTGGGCCCTTGGCGATCGTCCCATAAAATTGTCAGTATGCTCCAGTTGTTCACACGAAGCTGCAGGTGTCTCACGAAGAAACCGTCTGCTGGTGTCTCAAACCGATGGTAGTAGCAGAAGGGGAGCAAATACCTGTTATGAAAACAAAAAATTATAATTAGTCTCGCCAGCCGATCTTCATTAATATTACTCATTTTATTCATTACAGCCGATCAGAAACTATTTGCTTGCAAGGATAGTTCAATGGAGTATGTTCGGCTCTAAAATCAATGCGAAAAGTAACAAAATAAATCAAGGCCAACACACAATGATAAACGACAGTTAGTCTACATGCGTGAGGAATAATGTTATATATGATATGACATTTGTAACGCGCCTATACTCAAGTGTTTCAAGGCGTGACGAGGCAGGTGGGGAACAAGGGCACACAGACAACGATCCTACTAGGCCAGGCGTCTTTCTGATTGCGCATGGGGAAGGGAGGAGGGGGGTAAAAGTGCTGTACATGGTTAGTTGAATACAAATTAAATAATAGGGCCAGCTGGTGGCAAGTGCAAGTTAAATGCCGGGAGAAGGGGCTGAAGGATACAGAGACAGTCCCGTAGTGCAGGTAGGCAGTGCAGGGAAAAGTGGCGGGGCCAAGGACCGAGATCGGTGAGACCAGTGGACCTGCATGCCCATGTGCCCACTACGAACACGTTTTCCTTGCTTTTCCTAGCTCTTCATTCATTCATTTATTCATGCATCCATTCATTAAATCTTCATTCCGGTATAAAAGCGTGTAAAGATATTATATTTTAAATTTCCATTGTGTCTCTTCGTAATGCAGTCTGTAAAACAGACCGTGCTCTTGACAACGATTTTTCGTATACTGAACTAAAATGAAACTCGGTCTAGTTTCTGAATTTTCTGCCTTATCGTCTCTTACGTTATTGCGCACCCCCTTCAAATGTACTTCTTTCGGCATGGTCCCTGTCTCAAGGTCAAAAAACAATAGACCCCTATATTTCCAGTGCGACTTGTGGGCCTCATCTGGGCGCGAGCTGAAAATCAAAGCCGCTGTCCTTCGCATTCTTTATTTGCAACATCACGTAGTAAAGGCATCTGTGAGAACTTGAAGTTTAGAATCCCTCTATGTAGTGCGCCTCAATGTGCAAATGCGAACTGGCTTCTCTCCCAAATGCCACTGCCCGCTTGGCGCGTTCTAAGTGCCCGAATATGGTCCCCGTTGTCTGCAAGCTTTGCAGCCCAAATTGAGACATTTAATTTTTGGCGGAAGGTCGAGGAAAGTATAAAGTACCACAGGAGTTGAGTTAAAAGTGAGATTTAATGTTTGTTTGTTTGTTTTATTATTTGCAATACGCAAGCCTCCCCTCCGTTAACAGTGCGCAGCATTTACATTTACATGAGATGAGACATGAGAAAAATATATACATACACATATATGAGGTGAATAGAGAGAATTCAAAGATGACACCCAGCTTGTTCGCCACCCATGATGGTGAAGGTAGGGGTTAGGGTTACAGGTACACTGTACAATAACATTTATTTACAAAAAGACAATCGTATTGCAATTATTTAAACCAGGATTTGTACTTCACAACCAGCTGTGCTTCGGGTGGGCATAGCACAGTCGCAATGTTCGGTGGCAATGGATCACTGCTCTGCACAGAAACGTCCAAAATTCCATTACTGTACTTCTCTAACACAGCAACAATAAGGCCTTTCACAAAGTCGAACTGCATTTCATCATGGACCAGTTTGATCACCCATTGCTTACTTCGTTTTGAAAACACCTTAGTGTAGAGAGACATCCTTACTTTACCCCTAGTCCTAGATTGTTCACGTCCGACATTGCTGTTATGGGCCAAGACCGCTCGTAGAGTGCGATGTTTCATGCCCCGAAAGCTAAAATGCAAGCACTTTGGCCTGTACTTTAGGCACATATTGTGGAACACCTCCAAATCTCCTGTGTGACAGAATTCTGTCAGTCCTCTCAAATCTCTTGATAGAGTTTTGTCGAAAACAATCTTCTCAATGGCTTTGTGTGTCGGTGAAGATGGAATCAACCACTTCCTCTTCTTCCGTGCCTCCTCTGGGGACAAAGGGCCATGTTCACATTGGTGGAAATGTTGATTTGCTGTCCAGCGGTGAACGTTGGTACAGTGATGCATCAGTGACCGCCATTTTTCAAGTAGTATTTCCACTGACCCTTCACAAGTTTTTGAGCTCCACCAAAGATGGTTGGTGATAGAATGGGACCACTGCAAAATACTTTCAAAACCTTTTTTTTTCCTGCAGCCGAGATTTTCTTACTGATTGATTTAGCAAGATGCCATACGTCAAATTGATGATTAATATGTGGGAACTGCTCTCTCATTGTCTTGGCAATTGAAACGTGTCTGTCCATGGCTATGAGGTCGATGTGCATTCCCCTTGATTGTAGATATTCCACTGATTTTATAAATCCTAGTTTCTCCATGGCCACTGACGATGTACATTGTGTTACCTGCACCACCACCGAACTCACAATTTTCTTACTATCCATGTCCTGAAAGTGGTAGGTGCAGTACTTGGCAGAAAATCCAGGGCTGTCGCACTGTCCATCGCCGGCTAGCCTGAATCGTTTGCCTTCGAATGTACTTGCTAGAGACAATTGTTCAATTTTCCAAGCATCACTAATGGCCGGAAACAGATAATCACGTTGGTATGTGTAGTACAGCGCTTTAGAAATGAAATGGAGTCCCACAAACTGAAAGAAAGCCTCTAACTTTCTAAAACTGGAGCCACTAAAAAGTGATGCAGCTGCACACAGTAGATTGCCTGTTGGCAGTTTCCACAGCATCGGTTGTGCAGACCATGAGAACCTATGATTGAATCTACAGGCTGCATTTATTTTGACGTTACTACCTTTTATTTGACGAGTCACATTAATCAATGGCTTCCCACATACTTTCCCTCTAATGGAATGCACACATTTCAGCATACTTATAATTTCCATCAAACAACTGTCGAATACAATGTATTTACTCCCTTTCATTAGACTGTCATCCTGTGTCAATGTTGTTTCGGCCTGTGACGTTGTGGAGATTTCAACACATTGGAAAGTAATATTGCTGATATCAAGTTCTGATGCGTCTATGGATGCTGCGGCTGGTTCATTCTCTGTCATTTCGACATCTATTACTTCAACATTGATGGGAGAACACAACAATGTCGACAGGTTTTTGGGTGGCAAATTTTTGGCGGGTGTAGATTGTGTGAATTGATCTGCAACTACTTCAGAGCTATCTTCAATACATTCAATAACATCATCTTGTGGTGGTGCGGTCGCACTGTAGCAATGGTCCAATGCAACTTTGCTGTATTCTCCAAATACAGTTAATTCATGTTCTGGCCATTGGACATGAGCATCTCGAGCCTGAACACGCCTCGCCTCAATTAATAGTTCCTCCATAGTGTACATGGTCTGGCAAGCAACATCTCTCATTCGCTTCACTGTCTGTGTATGTATAGTTCTAACACCCACGGGTAACTGGAGGAGAGATTGGAAAAGGGATGTTCAGTTTAAACACAAGATAAAGTGTAGTCCAATTGACTGGAAAAAAACATAAATTAGTCCCCAGCACAAACATTTTTTTAAAATTATGAACTGTTTGTAACTAACCTTTTTTTGTTTTTTTTTCTTTGCAACTTTTTTGACTCGACCTTCAACATCTGCACGCTGTAGCTCCGATCCGTTTCCGCATGTCCTCCCTTCCTCTTGCGCTGCAACGACTATATTTTCTGTATCCGCATAGACAGCACGGAATGAGGCTCCATCGTCTCCCTGAAACATAGTACTTTCATTACTATGTATCAAAATATTGTTAGCATAAAACACACGTGAGGACGAACACACAGGTACATCTCAATAGCCAAACACGATTTAAACTTGTGTGAAACAATCAAACGACAAGTATTCGACCAGTGATTATCTATTTTGATGGAGCTGTCAGTATCCATACCTCTGGCTCTGCATGGACTGCCATGAATGGTTGTATTGGAGAGGAGGCATCCGCATCTCCCTGAAACACAGTACTTGCATTAGTATGGTTTTCAATATTGGAAACATAACACACACTTGGGGTTGACGGCACAGGTACATATAAAGAGATAACCACAAATGATGCATTGTCTAAAAGAATCAAGGAAAATATAAGTATGCAGATTTCATAGACTTATTTCTGCGATTCCTTTACATCTGCATCATCAAAATGGGATGTTGTGATTGTAGTGGAAGCTCCGTCGTCTCCCTGAAACACAGTACTTGCATTAGTATGGTTTTCAATATTGGAAACATAACACACACTTGGGGTCGAACGCACAGGTACATATAAAGAGATAACCACAAATGATGCATTGTCTAAAAGAATCAAGGAAAATATAAGTATGCAGATTTCATCGACTTATTTCTCCGATTCCTTTACATCTGCATCATCAAAATGGGATGTTGTGATTGTAGTGGAAGCTCCGTCGTCTCCCTGAAACACAGTACTTGCATTAGTATGTTTTTCAATATTGGAAACATAACACACACTTGGGGTCGAACGCACAGGTACATATAAAGAGATAACCACAAATGATGCATTGTCTAAAAGAATCAAGGAAAATATAATTATGCAGATTTCATCGACTTATTTCTCTGATTCCTTTACATCTGCATCATCAAAATGGGATGTTGTGATTGTAGTGGAAGCTCCGTCGTCTCCCTGAAACACAGTACTTGCATTAGTATGGTTTTCAATATTGGAAACATAACACACACTTGGGGTCGAACGCACAGGTACATATAAAGAGATAACCACAAATGATGCATTATCTAAAAGAATCAAGGAAAATCTAAATATGATCACATTTCATCGACTTATTTCTCCGATTTATTTACATCTGCATCATCTAAATTGGATGTTGTGATTGTAGTGGAAGCTTTGTCGTCTCCCTGAAACACAGCACTTGCGTTAATAGAAAGTATAGCAAATGGAATCACGTTATATGGTCACGCATGATGGAGCTGTCAGTATCCATACCTCGTGCTGCTGAAGAATATCTATGGATGTTGCAAATGTAGTGCGCACTTCCGAAAGCTGTTGCGCCGATTCGTATACGCATGGTCCCGCTTCCACTTCCCCTGGAATTACTTGAATGTCAGGCTCTGCATCAAGTGCAGGGGTTGACGCTCCATCAACTGCCTGAAACATAGTACTTGCATTAGTGAGGATTACAATAGTGAAAACATAACACACACCTGGGGTCGACAGCACAGGCTAACCACGAATGAAACATTGTGTAGAACAATCAAACGACAAGAATTCCAGCTCTGATGATGACGCTCGATGGAGCTGTCAGTATCCATACCTCCTGCTGGTGAAGAACATCTAGAAATGTTGTAGATGTGGCGGACGCTTCAGCATCTCCCTGAAAGACAGTACTTGCATTAGTATGGATAACACCAATTATAACTGAAAACAAACACCACTGGACGATAACTAAGGTGTATATCAATTGGAAAGCACTAACCAAACATTCGGTAAAATAATTACACAATAGAATAAAACTATTACTTGACATGCATAAAACAAGTATGTAGCAGATTAGCCTAGTAAGATTACCTGATACGCGCTAGAAGTGGTTGATAACTGCAACCACGTCAAGGATGTAGAATGTTCTTGCTTCAGATTCAAGGGATAGTCAAGAAGTTGAAAGGTAAATTAATGATTGATAATGAAATGCCAATATTAAAAATAGCCATGTAAGGCGACAGAATACTTGAAAAATGCTCAATACAGCACAGTTCCCTGTTCCCATATATATATACATTGTGTTTGTGGGTTATGAAATTGAAATAGAATATATGATAAATGTCATTATTCAAAAAACTATACACTCATATCAATATCGAAATTATTACAAGGGATAGAACACCTACAATATCAATTAATCCATTCGGCTACCTACACACTATACCGCAAGGCCTAAAGCTAAATCCAGACACTTGACTCACCAGTGGCAGAATGTGGACGAATAGAGTGGGAATAGCGTTTTCGATCAATTTCCGTGTCGTTCGCCGTTTATTCTTGTTTGTTACCCAAGATGTTGTGTACATGTCCAAGGAAAAGTGCCGGCTGCAGATGCGGTATTGATCACCCCTCTTGTCCTCTAAGACTTGTTGGACTCTACTTTCCAGCTCATCCAGTGTATATCCGCAATGTCTGACCCATTCTCTTATTCGATCAACAGTTTTTGGGAATACATGCATTGTAGTGCCTTCAGATTTTGCATGGGTCTTCGAAGGGCAACCGCTAATCGAACGGGCAGGCATTGTTGATAAATCTGAAAAGTAAATATCAACATTATTATACAATCTTCATGAATAAAGATTTGATACAAAAGTAAATGAATCATACAATTATCAATGCAAGGTTTGTTTTGGTCGCAGGAACTATACCAGTTCATTATGTGCGGCTAAGTATTTGCATAAGTTGCAGAAATGTATAAATGATGTGACTAAAATCTGAACATGTGACTCGTCCCTTGGATGTTCTGTCTTGCACGAGAAGGAAACATGCTTACATTATAGACTGGACCCCCGAATGATGCAATTCGATGACAATAGACAAAGATGAAAATAAATAGATCTATTGATAGCATAGCAATGGAAACTCAAGTCAATAGCAATGAGACCAATGAACATAGCACTATTGTGTACTCTACTCGCAAATAGATAGAAATTTAAAAATCTGCGAAATATGACTAGGATACATGGCCTTACCTTGACCAATAAACAGTTGGATTCAGCAAGCAGAGCAGTATGTTGCAGGAGAATAGGTGGGTGGCCACAGGTAGCACACTGAGGGGTTTGCTCTAAGCGGTCACAGAAGTTCACAGATAGCATGACGATGAGTAGATTAGCGTAGATCTCAGTGGTTGCCAGGTAGCACGTTCAGGAGTTGACTTGCAAAGCACAAAGATGTTCTCATGAGACATATCAAGTGGTTTATAAAGTATTAGAAACAGGGGTGTGTTTGTGAATGAATGACGTATGTATGTTGTGGTATTAGGGGAGCGGCCTGCTTCAAGGGGAGGCCTGGCTGGAGACACGGGGTCTGAGGAGGCCATGTGACCGATGGCCCCTTGGCGTGGGATACCTTTTGAAATGTACATGTAGTTTGGCACCTCGGCCTTTCGCGCCCCTGACAGCGCGCATCCACTGGCGCGAACCGCCTTTGATAGAGGGGGGTGGGCTGGATGGGCCTGGGGCATGCAGATAAGGCACAGGAAGACTGCTGAATGGAGACACACTTATGTGGATTGCAGGGGGGCGGCCTGCCTCAGGGGAGGCCTGCCTGGAGACACGGGGTCTGAGGAGACCATGTGAACGATGGCCCCTGGGCGTAAGATACCTTTTGAAGTGTACATGTAGTTTGGCACCTTGGCCTTTCGCGCCCCTGACAGCACGCATCCACTGGCGCAAACCGCCTTTGATAGAGGGCGGTGGGCTGGATGGGCCTGGGGCATGCAGATAAGGCACAGGAAGACTGCTGAATGGAGACACACTTATGTGGATTGCAGGGGGGAGGCCTGCCTGGAGACACGGGGTCTGAGGAGACCATGTGAACGATGGCCCCTGGGCGTAAGATACCTTTTGAAGTGTACATGTTGTTTGGCACCTTGGCCGTTCGCGCCCCAGACAGCCCCACATGCCAGCGCTCATCCACGGGTGCAAACTGCCTTTGATAGGGGGGGGTGGATGGATGGGCCGGGGGCATGCGGATAAGTGTGTGGGAACGAGGGGCAATCAGGCCCCTCTCGACGGCCCCTCCCATGCTTTACTTCTCAGTAGAAACTCGGACCAAGTGCCTCCAGTAGTGGGTTCACCCGTTGCCCTTATGTGATAACTTTGGTTGGCAATCGCGTAGATGGGACCACTGAGCATGACTCTTCCTCTGAGATCACTGTCCTGCATGTGAACCAGCCTGAACTAAGCACATTGCTCGTTCATCTCCATAAACGTGTCCTTGCCCACACACCCTCGCCAGTGGAAACTTACTGCCATTGTGACCCTGTGTACCTGCAAGGTATTCTCTTCAAGTGCCAGACCACTGACCACGACATGATGCCCACCTAGCAGATCCCGAATTAACAGACCCCTACTGCAGTTTATCGTTGCTTATCAATAACAAATGCCACATACCAGAGATTCTTGTGAGCACAGACCCACACTTCAACCAGTGTATTACAGTGGTCAAGACCCTTAACCTAAGGCCTGTATAATCCAATGTTAATTGTTAGTATTGATATATGTGTGACTTTTATAGAGACATAACCTACTGAAAGACTTTGAACAAGTGTTATTTAGTGCATGCATTATCGAGAATATTTTATGTTAGCTTAGATAGTGACCACCCTGCTTCACAGCGACCAGACCTTCACCCATTCGGAGCACAGATGTCTGACGTCCATCCTTGAATGGAGACACACTTGATTCATTTAAAAAAATCGAAACAACCGTTGTTAAAATATATGTGGTGTTTTATTTTGTATCTTATTTTCATGACACAAAAATACAAGACTTTAAAGATTATACAGGTCAAGTTGCAGCACAGCGAGAGAAAATCCTCTGTACTGACCGCTGTCACTCGGGAACGTTTCTCTTATGGCACGAACGGCACAGGCGAGTATCACTCTTCGAACGCGGTGTCCAAGCCTCCCGTGGAGCCACCATGTAAAGGAACGATAAGCCACCAGCCTGTACCACCTGTGAAAAGGAATGAAACAAACTGTTTTTAAATGACCAAGATAAGTTTAATAAACGTTTGTTCTCAATGACAATTCTTGTAACTAATGGCATTCTGCTCGGACAAATGCTAGACACTGCACACTATTGAACGACTTTCATGCGTTACAATTATATGTAGATGTCATTTTGTATATAGTAGAAGAACATGAAATAGGAGTGGCATGACAAGCAGAGTATACTTACTCGTTACTCGGATTACGAGGACGAACAGTTGCGCGAAGTTCGTGCATAAGCAACATCATTATTCTCAACACGGCCCGTGTGAGGCAGGCTGCCCTGAAGTCTGGCAGCTCGGTGATGCATTGCGGTCGTAGCTCGCCTTCCGAAATGTAGGGCAGGCTTCCCGAGTTTTTTCGGCAGCAGCAGTTCTCCTCCTCGGTTGGAATTAGCTTGCACCGATTGCATGTGCACCAGGTGGAGATGCCGTCCATGCGACTAGGCCCAGGCTCTTCATCTGTTGATTCGTCCTGCCAACTGCCGTCCGAATCCCCATCGTTTTCGCGTGCTTCCCTTTACAGTAGTTCCTCCTCGGTATACTCGGGCTCGTACATGTAGGGCATTGTTGTACCCATTGTGTGGTAAACAAAGTAAAATAATTTACCGAGATGGTACAGGTGTTCACACGGGCTACAAGCGGCGAAGGTAGCTGACCAGAGCACAGAAACGAGTCACAAAATACTCTAAGTAACACAGAGAGAGGAATGGAATCGAAAATCTGCTGCTGTGTGTTGTGAAACGGTCTGTTTATACTTATTGAGGAAAGGGGCGTCCTGCCATTTCCATGGCGACACGTCATTAGCTGAAGCGCAGCAAATGTTGACACGAGACGTGCTTTGGCGTTGTGAAATGGGCGGTACGTGTCTGCTGATGACAGGCTCAGGGGCGGGGGATATGATTTAGTGCCGCAAAAGCAGGTCAGCCAGGGCGATGCGGCAAGTGATAGGATTATCACAAAATGGCAGCTCCCTGGTGCCTGTTTTCGCGTGCGTTTAATGGACGAAAACTCGGGTAAGGTCCATAGGAAAGTTTTCTAAAATCGAGCCATTTAGGCTTAAAAAAACATGGCCGACCCGTAGGGACAATAAAAATTTTTACTAGACCATGCCTTTAAAACACATCTAAGGCCTCCAAAAATCTAGAAAACTTTGGAGGCCCGAAAAAAGGGTTTACAAATAGCCTACACCCCCTAAAGTCCAGAAAAAGTTGGTGGCCCAGAAAATGTGTCACAGATCTCCGAAGGTCCCAAAAATATAATCCTCCTGTAAAGGGCCTCAATCCGCACCCTAGATCCCTGAAATTCCCAAAAACATTTTTGGCCAAAAAATACATCCTACACCCTGAGGTCCAGAAAATGTTGGTAGGCCAAAAAGAGCCTTAAAACACATTTTAGGCCTTGAAAAATCTAGAAAACTTTGGGGGCCCAAAAAAAGGGGTTTACAAATGGCCTACACCCCCTAAAGTCCAGAAAAAGGTGGTGGCCCAAAAAATGTGTCACAGAGCTCTGAATGTCTCAAAAATATCATGAGCCTGTAGGCTTTATTCCGCATCCTAGACCCCTGAAATTCCCAAAAACATTTTTAGCCCAAAAAATACATCCTACACCCCTGAGGTCCAGAAAATGTTGGTAGGCCAAAAATATCCTTACAAAACATCTTGGGCCTCCAAAAATCTAGAAAACTTTGGAGGCCCGAAAAAAGGGGTTTACAAATAGCCTAGACCCCCTAAAGTCCAGAAAAAGTTGGTGGCCCGAAAAAGGTGTCACAGAGCTCTGAATATCCCTAAAATATCATGAGCCTGTAAAGGGCCTTATTTCCACATCCTAGACCCCTGAAATTCCCAAAAAAATGTTTGTCCGAAAAATGCATCCTACACCCCTGAGGTCCAGAAAATGTTGGCTGGCCAAAAAGACACATCTTAGGCATCCAAAAATCTAGAAAACTTTGGAGGCCTGAAAAAGGTGTCACAGAGCTCTGAATGTCCCAAAAATATAATCAGCCTGTAAAGGGCCTTATTCCGCACCCTAGACTCCTGAAATTCCCAAAAAACATTTTTCCACAAAAAATACATCTTACACCCCTGAGGTGCAGAGAATGTTGGCAGGCCAAAAAGAGCCTTAAAAAACATCTTAGGCCACCAAAAATATAGAAAGTTTTTGGAGGCCCGAAAAAGGGGTTTACAAATAGCCTAGACCCCCTAAACTTCAGAAAAAGTTGGTGGCCCAGAAAATGTGTGTCAGAGTTCTGAATGTCCGACAAATATCATCAGCCTGTAAAGGGCTTTAATCCGCATCCTAGATCCCTGAAATTCCCAAAAACATTCTTGGCCCACAAAATGCATTCTACACCCCTGAGGTCTGGGAAATGTTGGCAGGCCAAAAAGAGCCTTAAAACACATATTAGGCTTCCAAAAATCTACAAAACTTTGGAGGCCCGAAAAAGGGGTTTACAAATACCCTAGACCCCCTAAACTTCAGAAAAAGTTGGTGGCCCAGAAAATGTGTCACAGAGCTCCGAATGTCTCAAAAATATCATCAGCCTGTAAAGGGCCTTAATCCGCACCCTAGACCCCTGAAATACCCAAAAACATTTTTGCCCAAAAAATACATCCTACACCCCTGAGGTCCAGAAAATGTTGGTAGGCCAAAAAGAGCCTTAAAAAACATCTTAGGCCTCCAAAAACCTAGAAAACTTTGGAGGCTCGAAAAATGGGTTTACAAATACCCTAGACTCCCTAAAGTTCAGGTGCATGGATACTGGCCTTCACAAAGTCTCTGATCTCATCATCTGTTAGATCTTTGGCCTTCCATCCCGATTCAACTTCAATCATGATCTTCATCCCTATGGCTTTCTTTGCTGTCTTCTTGCATTGTGTGATTATTACCTTGATCACACAAAATCCCAGCAACACTAACACGATCAGTGCTCCACAGAATTTGAACATGTCTGCCATCCATTGTGGAATTCAAGAAAAGAGTGATCCAATCGACAATGTCCTCTACTTCGTCTGTCATTTGGACGTGTAGCTTCGTTAGCATTTCTATGGCCTCTGCCAAGGTGCCATTCTCGTCATCATGAGAAGGTATGAATATGCAACATGATCCTCCTATTTTTGCACAC
The DNA here is from genome assembly GCF_040938575.1 of Ambystoma mexicanum. Lineage (NCBI taxonomy): Eukaryota > Metazoa > Chordata > Amphibia > Caudata > Ambystomatidae > Ambystoma > Ambystoma mexicanum. Next base: position 490,781,864 of record NC_090936.1, on the reverse strand, counting down.
CTCCATCCATAGCTGTGATCATGTCCAAGATGTATGTATTCTGAAGAGTCATCAGTCTTTTGGCTCTCAGCTCCTCCCTGATAGCATTGAATCAGTTTATGGTTGTATTAATCGTCTGCAGCAGGTCCAATCTGGTTTTCTATAACCATTTAGTATTTGCTCCAACCTCGATACTTGCCATGAAAATTATCGTGAACACAGATTAGCATATGCTTTCGGGAAACTGTCAATATTAAGGTCACTTTGAGGAGTCACCAAGGCAGGAACATGAACATTCACTAAGGTGCATATTCCTCCCCAGTCTTTGGGCAGCTTCATATATGCTCTGGATCCACAAGCCCAATAATGATCCATGATCACTGCTGTTCCAAGTTTCATTCCTGGTACATCAAAGATTTGCCCACATTTCTGATTCTCTCCAACTTTTCTTGTGCCATTGTTTCTGAAGCACAGCTTTGAACTTTACAGAGGCACTATCAACAAAGGTCCTCCTCTGTCTTCGACCCAGGTCAATCATTTAGCAAGTCTTGGCCATAATGGCTTACAGTCATTCTGCACTATGTCAATGGTTGGTTAATCACAACCAATGACCACCCAGGCTCTGCAGATCACCACTCCTTCTGCCCATCCATCTGGTGATAGCACTGATCCCCAAACCTGCATTTGGCCTCTGTTCTTCCATCTATGACTTTCTTCTGTAGATTTCCCTGAAACCTCATGTTTTCTGTTTGCTTCTCGACTGATTCTCGCTCCTTTCACTCCAGATTTTCCATATCTGATCACGAGGTTCTTCGTCTGTGTCTTATTTCTTGTCTTCGTATCTTGTATATAATCATCTTTCTCTGGATCTGTCTTTTCAGTTGCCCATTTGAAATCGGCATCTCAACCCATGAACTGGCCTTTTGTTCTGCAGAGTGCTACGTGTGATAGACAATGTGCTGTCTAGACATCTATTTCAAAAGCTTTGAAGATCTTATACTTCCCCATATTATAAGGCAGGAGTGCACATACAAAGCCTTCCTCCTTCGAGGTCCGTCTTCCCACTTCTTTCCTATGCTGATACCAAAGATTATTCCCCAAATGTGCTGTACTGTCCAGGTGATCATTTAGCTCATAATTCTTCTCTCTAGCATTTATTTTGGGCCTCATCTTTCTCTTTTGGGTCTCTGTAATCAAGTCATGTAGTATGTCAACATAGGTTCTTCTTACTGGACTAATCATAGAACCATTCATCAGTGGACTAAACGTATTCACATGTGCCACCTGTGTAGGAGAAAGTTCTAAAAGCCTTTGGCTACTTCGATGCTATTTCCTAGCAGCAGCATAAGAGGGCCAGAGAGTCTCCTATAATCTCCATACATGACCTCTCTTCAACAGGTAACTCAGGTTTATCTATTACAGGCACAGGTGCTTTTATATGTACCTTTAAAGTAGGGATAGGTCTCGGTTGCCTACTAGTTGCCATGTTTGTACCCTTCTCATGCACAGGAGGATACAGAGGAATCTTTACTTCATGCGTCTCTACAAAAATTGCAGTGCGTATTGTAAGTGAAAGCAATACCACTATGCATATAATGCAGGTATAGATAATACACATATACAAAAACTTGCACCATGAGCTTTGTGCACAACGTGGACGTCTCTCATGGTCTGCCATGATGAATTTGCTACTTGTGCTGCCCATTTTACGTTTAAGGAAAGAAAAAGTATTTTCAATGGGGCAACATCATGCACTTTTCTCTGGAATCTGCTGTATCTGCTCAAAAAGTTCCTCACTCTACTTCAGAAGGCTGGATTAGTTCAATGACATACACCAATTCCCAATTGATGCCACACATTTGCCTTAGACCAGTTGACATGAAGATTTTTCTTTTAGCATGAAACAAAACGTTCCTCGATCAGTGAACCTTTTAATCTTCTTCCTCGAAAGTCTCTTTCAGTCCTTAAAGTTCTTTCGGAGTACTCATTCACTTGGTGTATGATGTGTCTCAATATTCGATTGAGCTCTGCATTATTTCTCGGGTCTCCAAGGAAAGTTCTGACATCAGTTTGTCTCCCTACAAGATGTGAACATTCTTCAATCAAGTAATAGAAAACTAGACTGACTAGTCTATGTGCATTATCCGGTCACAGGGGCATCTGTGTTTTCCCCACTGTATTCAGGAAGCTGAAGGATTTGTTCAGTGATAACTGTAAGCAATCTTCTCACAATTGGGCCATTCTTAGGATCTTGCAGGGAAATAGGAATGCTAGTAGTTCTCTGCACGCGAGCAGGGTATGCGCGCAGTACAAACTCGAGAAAAGCAAGAACGATCTGTGAAACGTTGTCATTGGACATCACCATAGGCACCTCCAAAGAGAAAGTCAGTAAAAAAGGAATCGGGATACTGCCCTCTTTTCCAATTGTCAAACAAGAATTCCAAATCTGGCATACTCTTCAGTTTACTCAAGGCTTAAGTGTGCTGCGGTCCAATGTCAACAAGCTCCTGTGGCTCAAGAACCAATATCTTCCCTTAACTCTCTTATTTTCAGTAACTAAAAGAGTGTCTCGAAATAAGACACAGTTCAATTAACTCTTTGCCTTTACTTGACTGCTTCTGCATCCTTCTTCCTCACCATAGATTTAGCCTGCACGTGCTGTGGTTCTTTCACCGATTCTTGCTTCCGATGCGTGTGGGTGTGCTGTGGATTCTTCAGCCTGGATCTTTACATTTATCAAAGGAATGTCCAAGCATGTCTGCCTTACACCGTGACTGCAGACAGTATAATTTCTTTCACTATGAATGGGCTGCTGGAACGATCGTGCCATCTTTTCAACCAAGTTTGTGAGCCTATGATCTTATTTCCAGGGAAAAGTTTGGAAATACAAAGCTCTGCATCTCTGGTTGTTGTAACATCTCCTTCTGTGTTCTGCGCAGCCCCACACCCTTGTCGCTTGAGTGGAGCTGAAATGACAAATATACTAGAAATAATACACATAAAATACACACATATCTCCTTTCCTAGCAATTCTACTGTTCGCTGGGCATCACTCCTAATTCTATATGGAGGTGTGAGAAATATCCTCATTCGCCTCCTTGTCGCTTTTCCTAAATCTGTCCAATTTCTTAAAGCATGTAATGCCGGTGGTAGGTACTGCAACCATCATTTTTTTAGGGTCTTTTTAATTACTATTCTCTTCCTTAAGCAAGCTATTAAGTCTTCTTACATACCTTATTCGCCCGCTGGTGACCTGTCCATGAAAATGTGTGCCTTATCTAAGCAATAATCTTATATATCCACAGACTTTTTCTTCAACACAAAATAAGGTTCTTTCTCCAATCTTAATAATTCCCATATTCTCCATCTAGGGAACACTCTTTGTGCTACGATTCTTGGTTATGATAACTTAATCTACCTTAAAAAGGACATACCCTTATGATCATATATCTGAGTCTGTATACAAGTACTAAAACGAATCATTAGTTCTCCATATAACTCTTTAATTGTGTAATAATCTTTTTAATCACAAAACACTTTACTAGACAAAATGTAATGTATTCTATTATATGTAGAACCAAACCATTCCTTCACACTTGTTGCGGTAAGGATCTTTCTAACAACGCACAGGGTACTCTAGCTATTCCAACGCCACCCTTAATAAGGCTACAGGCATCACTGGTTTACCAGTACTGTCTTGTCGCCACAATGCCTTAGAGGGGTTTAAAGAACACCCTCTTAGCGTCCACAAGTCTTTCTTATCTTGAGGTCCTTCTCCTTAAGTCATTACTCATTAAAATCTAAACATTTATCACAATAATTCAACATACTCATCCTCATCATACTTTCATCCACCATACATACTTCTATACATAGAACACATTCCCTTTCCTCCTCTACTTTTCTAATTTCCACATAAACTAAAATCTCCCCGTTTAGTATAAACTGCGCATTTTACGACTGCAATGGCTACTGGGAGTTGTTGTGCTCTAATAAGTCTGTCCAATAAGACTATGTGCCGCACTGGAGAGCCGCCCTCTCAGAGGTAGCCTGGCCTTTTTCCCCCCAACGTGCTAACCTTACGTGCACTGTTGACGTCACATAGGTGGAGTCGCTGTACACATTTACTTCCTGGTCTGCATGATTCTCGAGTGCGACAATCAGCACCACTAATTCTGCAGCCTGTGCCGAAAAGTGAGACGGTAGTTGTGCACTTGACACTACTTCAAAAACTCTCCACTGGCTGTGTGCTATACCACAGCGGATCCCATATATCCTTGCTCATTTATTGATTCTAAAACTCGTCACTAATGAAAAATCCTAATCATATGCATGGTCATCCTCTGCCAGTGACTTCAATACAAACATGGCAGGGTTCATTACTCTACACTTGATCCTTTTAATCGCTAGATTCAATATGACCACCCCATAAACAAAAGCCTTCTGAGATGTCAACGTGCCTTTAGGCTCTTTCTACATAGTTATTGAATGCATATTCAATAACTAACGTCATAAAACATCCCTTACTGTACTGGCAGCCCACTCATTAGGGAAGGAGGCAGTCGTCAAAAATTGTTCATGCTAAACATAACCTCATACTACTGGATCTAAAATCCTTTTAAAATATACAAAGAACAATATATACCCTTTACAATAAACGTTTTTAATTCTACCACTACTCCTCATATGACCATCCCTAGTATACATGCCATAATACATTCATTCTCATTTAAACAATACATTCTTAAATAAAAAAAAACATTCCGTGCCTTTATCTAAAAAAGAAAAAATGGTCATACTTAATTTTGTCATTTAATCTTACCCCAATATATGAACCTCTGTCTGTCTGTCTTACAACAATAATGACCCAGACATGTCTTCCTCCTATACATGGGCATATCAAACCTGTGTTTATGCTATTTCATGCCTACGTCTGAAAGTTTTGCTGCACTCTCTGCACTTGTCTGCTGCACCTTCTGATTCAGAGCAAACCCATCTTCATTCTACTGCTAATATACAGCTGGGTTTTACATACCTCGAGTACTCCATAAGTTTCCCTAATCATTCTGGAAGTTCCTACCTCGAAAGTTTCCTTTTTCCCATGGTATAAATTCAATTTTTACCTCGGTCAACTGCCTCTGTTTATTCACCTGTGATATGTTTGCTAATTGCTAGGCACCTGAACTCTTCTCCTTTCTTTAATAAACTGTAAAATCCAAAAAGTTCACAATCGTCATCCATCATTTGCCTGCTCATGGCAGGGACAATGGTCCCGCATTGCCTTTTGTCTGGCAATGGCCTTAACCTGCTCCCATATAATGGTGAGTCCCCCCTCTGACCGTGGGACTGCTATTTTAAGGTTGATTTAGCCGCGTACTCTTGAGTCGATCATTTTTACCTTTCCCTTGCAGGACTTCCTTAATCTTTGTATCATAATAGACTTTATCGATCGCGTCTCCAATGCTTTGAGTTTGCCACATCCTCTAAATTTGCTCTGGACGGATTTATTATCAACTCATGTGTCGGGAAGAGCTCTTCTAAGCCTTCCCTTGTCACTGCTTAATTTAGGATTCATTACTTCCTTTTCCAGACAATCAATGGCGTGTGATCTCATGTCCTCAATGCTCTTACCATTGAGTCTTTGCAAACTCTGACCAACCATTCATTCTGTATAAGCGCTAATCTGTCAGTTTTGTCTTTTTACTTCTTACCACCCCTTTTAAATCCAATCCTATATCTAGAGATATTCTCAGCTATTGCTCCTTTTCCTGTCTCATCTCTCCTTGTCTCTTGGGACCTTAGAGATTACATCTCTTTCTCAATATCTTTTTCTGGGCCCTCGTCGCTGCTTTGCACAGGTGATTTATATGCTGGGTTGCTATATCTTATTTTTGCCTTGAGCTCCCATAATGGGTACAGCCTGTCATTCTTCTTAATATCGCTGTTTGCTTCAGGCACCGCGGGTGGAGCGGAAGGCTCCTCACCCTCCTCTGTGCATACATTAAATATTTGATCACTAGGAGGCGACTCATCTTTCTCCTCCTGATATATTTTTTAAGAGTACTAGCTTGCTAGTCGCTTGTCTAGCTTTTTTCTTGCATATGCATCATGCAAATATGTCATCATGCACTGCAGAACTGCCTACAATAGCGATCCCTCTTGTGGTTACGACATGCACTTTTCGTCTGCGGTTCCTTTACCCCATTCCTCATTATCTTCTCTAAGCTTAGGTGTGTGTTTACAGTAATGTATAAGCGGAGTAATATCCTCCATTTTTGACACGTCACTCTTTGATTGTCTCTACGCATCGTTTACTCTTTGCAAAATTCATATTACTTGATTTCATGAAAAACAACATATGAGCGTGCACCACTCGTCACAGGCTCCAAACCCTCTATTTATCACGTTTTACATTAATCTGCAAAAAAAACATCATCAATACAAATTAATTTTAAATACACGCTTCGTTCCTCGAACTCTCGCGTTTCTCCTCTTTATTTTTATCAACGTCATCTACTATTTCTGTCATCATTATACAATCACATAAACAACCAGACAAACAAACATACTCGGCCTGCCACATACATTTTGTCTTCTCTCATAAAACTAATTTCACCCTTAAAATACCCCTATGGAGTTTGAACAGACCTCCTTAGGTTCGCCTTTAATCAAACCTGTCACCTACTTCCTCCTCTATGGGATTTTAGGTGCTGTTCTTTGCGTTACGTTCTTTAAAATGCAGCCACTGGGCATACTCTTTATCGTGGCTCCTCCTCACGATACTCATTTAATTGCTTCCACTGCCCATTCACTCTTTTGCCACCTCGCTCAATTTTTACTCACCATTCGTGTTTTTTCAACTTCCGACTCTCGGGATCGCACGCCTCTTCAGTAGCCTCTTTCAACCTTCTGTTTGTTCAGCTTCCTGTAGACGCTGGGAGGGGATTTCGTGGAAACCGGAGAACACGTCTTACCCTAGCCTGTACAAGTATTACTTTACTCTAAAACCGCCATCTACAGGGAGCTTCAGGTCCTTTCAGCTGAATGGCAGAGGTTGTGTGATATTGACGGGACCCCAAAGCTTACTTCTCTCGATTGGTATATCTAACCATCCAACTCTGCTACCACGTGAACTGGGGTAACTCCCAGCCCTTTAAGATGGGTTAGCAATACCTCAGAGACGGACAGTGGATGCAGAGTTTACTCAGACATCGATAATAGAAAGAAATCAGGTAGTTGGCAAAAGATACTGTTTTAATATCAATTATCTAAAACAGGGAGTACAACTGACATCAACAGACATCCCTCATAATGATCTCTCTCGTGACTTCTCAAAGGATTTCATAAAACATTTCATTCTTATAGTAAACAAAAGTCATAGGTGACGTTTAACCTGCGTATTACTAACATCATCCTACGTGGCAAACTACAAAAACCTAATGGCGAGTGTGATATGTTCTACAAGCATCATCTAGGTATACGATCCATACTCGTTTAGGGCAGTGGAAGAAAATGATTTGTTTTTTTAACATCAGATGGGGCAACTAAGCTCTTCCCCAAAGATGTGTCACTATGAACGTCACTAAATGTACGACGTCTAATTGGCTAAACAACTATAGGACCCTTGATCATGTGGTCCTCTATCATTGGTTACTTTCCAACATCTGTGTAATCCGCCGCCCTGTTTGGCGTTTGTATCCACGTAGGCGGCTACGTGGTGGGAGGTCGAGCGGATGTTCCACTACGTTGTTTTCCCAGCGCACTTGACGGTTTAGAGGTTTTCCAACATGGCGCCCGCTGGGTAGTACTTCTTTCCCCCTCTCCCAGCGATTGCCCCGTTGCAACCCTCCTTACTGTGTTTCCTCGCATCTTTGGGTCTTGACGCTAGTTTTCCTGCTTTGGCCTTTCAGGCCACCTCTCTGGTCTTCGGTCCACTTCCTCTCCGGGCCGCCTTACCCTTTCGATTCTCTCCTCTCTCTGCTCCGCTTTCTTTCTCCGCCCGCTCCCTTCTTTTGACTTCCGCCTTTCCTTGCCGGCTGTGGCTCCCTTCCTGCGCCCGCCTCTTGCTGCTCCTGTCCTGGCTGAGTTTCTCTCCCCAGCCGCTTCGGTTCTCTGTTGATTTCCGGAGGAGGCGTTAGCTGGTTACCCTTACAGTGGCGCTGCCTTTTCTCCGGTTCCTCCTCTACATTGGATTCCAGCTTCGCCTGCTTTCATCTGCTACCTACCTCAAGGACTCTGCTACCAGCTGCTTGCTCCGGACCATCTTCAGCTGCTTTTCTCATCGGAGGGTTTTTTCTGCTTGTTCAGGCTTTTTCCCTTCGCAATTGTCTGTTCGCGGGAAGGAAGTCCCAGGTTTGCTATTTATTAGCGCTCACTGTGGCTTCCTCTCGAGACAGACACGCTTCACACAAGAAGGAGAAGGACTACCTCTCACACAGACAACTGCACCTGGAGGACTTGGAATCAGGTGAGGAGAGTGGGGAGGAACGGGAGTTGGCGGACACCTGCAGTCAGGACAGTTTGCAACGCCATTCAGAAAGGATGTTGGCGGAAGAGCAAATACAAGTGCTATGGAAGGCCATTTAAGGAATGTCCCAAGAACTACAAACTGTAAAGGCAGAAAACGTAGTCTTGAAACAAATGATTACTGCCCGTGAACCTCCATCTCCTGAACTTCCTGTGATGGCTCTCTCGGCAGGAAAGTTTGATGGAACTCCTAAAAAGGTTAAAGAGTTTTTGGAGGCCAGCATAGTATATTTTACTTTCAGACCCCGGTTGTTTGCTACCGATCAGACAAAAATTGGGTTCATGATTTCTAACATGACCGGCAATGCCCTGGCATGGGTTACTCCGCTGGTTACCGGGGCTAATCCCATTCTGCACGATTTTTCTGGGTTTCAGACTTTGTTGAGACAGACCTTTGAGAGGCCAGAGGTGACTTATACCGCCTGTGAGGATCTACTAGATATCCGACAAGGGTCATCGGATGTTTTGTCGTACATCTCAGAGTTCAAGACGTTGGCGTCGGGCGCTGGGTGGTCATAGCAGGCACAATTTGCCATATTTCGACGAGGCCTCAAGGAGGAAATTAAAGACGAACTCACCAGAGCACCCAGACCACCTTCTTTTTCGGATTTGCTCTCTGCGGCCTTACAAATTGAGTACAGATTGCAGGAACGGCGTTCGGAGCGTCGTAAACAGCGACCCGCAGTCCATCCTGCTGATCCCGCCACATCCTCCACCGTTTCCTCCTCTCATTCCCACACTTCAGACGAGTCCATGCAGATCGGATCTACTAGGGGACCTTTATCCGCTGCCGAAAGAAGAAGGAAGGAAGGAGAAGGGCCTATGTGCTTATTGTGGGTCTGATCAACATCTCCTTAAAGAATGCACCGAACTTCCTCAGAAACAACAGGGAAACGGTTTCCCTCGGCGCCAGTAGGGACCTGGTTCCGAGGGACTTCTGATACATCCTCCAGTCCCTATGTTTCTCTTTCTATCTCGGCTCCCTGCATTCCGGAGGATTCCAGGCTTATGGTCTTACCGGTACTCATTGATGTCAACGGCAAAGCTGTTGAGTGCTTGGCACTCCTGGACTGTGGTGCCGCGGGGAACTTTGTAGACATCTTATGGATCAAACAGATGAGTCTCCGCAGACTGCCTCAAAAAGAAGATCAGAAGGTGGTAGGAGTCGACGGTTCTCCTCTCTCTTCAGGACCCATTACTCACACCACAGAGGACCTCTCGGTTACCATTTTCCTACATTCCAAGGTTATTAAGTTCGACATAATTCGAGCTGCCCATTTTCCGGTTATTCTTGGCATCACATGGCTCAGAAAGCATAACCCTCATATCAACTGGGCGGACAATCAGCTAAACTTTTGTTCCTCTTACTGCAAGCTTCATTGTTTTTCCGACTGCGGCGATCCTCAGACTGTTACTGGGTCGACCAAGCAGCTGACCGGGGTGCATGCCCTACCCTTATACTGTTCTCCATACTCGTAGGTGTTTGTTGAAAGAAAGCCAGTGACCTTACTTCCCCATAGGCCGGAGGACTGCACCATTGACTTGGAACCTAATGCTCTGGTTCCTTTCTGTAGAATGTTCTCTTTAACTCAAACTGAAAGAAAGGTTCTGAGAGACTACCTGGATGTCAATATACAGAACTGTCTTATTCAACCTTCCAAGTCTCCTGCCGGAGCTTCTTTGTTCTTTGTAAAAAAAAGGGACTCTACTGAATTGCGTCCATGTATTGATTACCGAGGCCTCAACAAGGTCATGATCCGTGATCGGTACCCCATGCCATTAATACATGAGATCATCGAAGCCGTGCAAGGGGCAAGTTGGTTCACCAAATTAGACCTCAGGAATGCTTATCACCTGTTACGTATCGCCAAAGGAGACGAATGGAAGACGGCTTTCCGCACTCCGTTCGGCTTATATGAGTACCGAGTCATGCCCTTTGGTTTGGTGAATGCCCCTGCTGTTTTTCAACGGTTCATGGACCGGATGTTCTCAGACTTGTTGTCAGTCTCCATGATCATATACCTGGATGACATCCTGATCTTTTTTAGCAATCTAGAGGATCACAAGGCGCATGTCCAACAGGTTCTAGAAAGGCTTAAAGATAACCAGCTCCTCGTTAAGCCAGAGAAGTGTGTTTTCGCTGCCACTTCAGTGCCTTATCTAGGGTATCACCTTTTCTGAAAAAGGCATCTCTATGGATCCTGGCAAGGTGGCAGCTATTCTGGATTGGCCTTTCTCCGGCTTCGATTAAAGAAGTGCAAAGGTTTATCGGACTCTCAAATTTCTATTGCACTTTCATTCCTAACTTCTCTGAGACTGTACTCCCCATTACTCGTCTGCTCAAGGGGGTCAACAATCCCTTCAGCTGGACCAATGAAGCAGAGCAGAGTTTTCATCATCTAAAGAACCTCTTTTGTACTGCTCCCATTCTGGGCCATCCTGACCAGAACAAACAGTTCATTGTAGAGACTGACGCCTCTGCCATGGCCATCGGGGCTGTTTTATTACAATTGTTCGAAGGACGGGAACATCCCATTGGGTACCTCTCCAAGACATTGTCTCCTAGCCAACTTAACTACTCCGTGCTAGAAAAAGAATTGCTGGCCATAAAACAAGCATGTGAGAACTGGCGACATCTACTGATGGGAGCTAGACAGACTGTCATCATCAGAATGGATCATAAAAATCTTAAGGTTCAGCAGAATATGGAGTGTGTCAACTCCAGACAAGCCCGTTGGGCATACTTCTTTGCACAATATGATTTGCAGATTACTTACTTGCCTGGTACCAACAACACGCTTGCGGATGCACTCTCTCGGAAAGGTTCTAAACATGAAGAGAAGATGCACACCCCTGAACCGATGTTCCACAGGAATAAGATCCTGAGTTTGGGCAATACTTTTCTGCAAGAGGTTCGAGCAGGTGTAGTTTCGGAAGGGACTGTTCCACAGCCCAGAGGAGAAACACCCTATACCGAAAAGAAGGGTTTATTATACCATAACCATCGGCTATACATACCTTCCGGACCATTACGTCGGAAGATCATTAGTTGGTGCCATGATTCACTCAATTCAGGTCATCGTGGGAAGTTCAACACTACTGAATTGATCGCTCGATCTTTCTTTTGGCCGGAACTCAAGAGGGATGTGGAGGAATACATACTCAGTTGTCCTGTATGTGCTATGGCGAAACCCCTCTACGGCAAACCCTTGGGTCTTCTTACTCAACCAGAAGTACCTACTCGTCCATGGGGATTGATTTCTATGGATTTCATTGTTGAGCTTCCCGTTTCCAACTCCTGCTCATGTATCATGGTGACAGTTGACACCATGACTAAATTGGCTCATTTTTCCCCTCTGCCTGGTCTACCTACCGCTACCGAGATGGCCGAGGTGTTTGCCAAGGACATATTTCGTCTCCATGGTCTTCCTGATAAGATCATCTCTGATCGTGGCAGCCAATCATTTCTAAGTTTTGGAAGGCTCTTTGCTCCCGCTTGGGTTTGGAACGTGCCCTATCTTCTGGGTTTCACCCACAAACTAACGGTCAAACTGAGCGCCTTAATGCTACCCTGGAGCAGTACTTAAGATGCTACAGTAATCGACTTCAAGACAATTGGGTCTCGTTGCTTCCCACGGCAGAGTTTACCTATAATCACTCATCACATGCTGCCATTGGTCTCTCTCCTTTCTTCTGTACTTACGGAGTGCACCCTAGATCCCTCCTTCCATTCATACCTTACCAACCAACTCCTCGACGGCTGAAGAGGTCCTGCAGTCAATATCTAATGCACCCATCACTGCCAGACTGTGCTTGGAGGAGAGTCGCAGATATAACAAGTCTCAAGCGGATAAACATTGTAGACCTTGCCCTGATTGGAAGGAGGGAGACAAGGTTTGGCTGTCCACCAGATTCTTGCCACGATGGGTTCACCCTTCTAAACTTTCTCCTCGTTTTTTGGGCCCTTTTCCCATTCTTTTCAAAGTCAATCCTGTTGCTTTCCGGCTTAAACTACCTTCTTACCTTAGCCGCATTCATCCTGTCTTCCATGCTTCTCTTCTCAAGCCTTTCTTTCCGGATCCCCACCAGAGAGCTGTTCCCGTTCAGCCTTTCCCTCAGGTGGATTCCTCGGTTGAGGAATATGAATATGAGGTCTCCACTTTGCGTGACTCCCGCCACTACCGTGGAAGATTGGAGTACTTGGTGTCCTGGAAGGGGTATCCCAAGTCAGAGGACTTGTGGGAACGGGCTTCCAACATTCATGCCCCTCGTTGTTGGCTCGGTTTCATGCTCGCTTCCCCTATAAGCCGGGGGTTCTGCGCTCTGGAGGGGGGCATAATGTCATCCGCCGCCCTGTTTGGCATTTGTATCCACATTGGCGGCTACGTGGTGGGAGGTCGAGTGGATGTTCCACTACGTTGTTTTCCCAGCGCACTTGACGGTCTAGAGGTTTTCCAACATGGCGCCCGCTGGGTAGTACTTCTTTCCCCCTCTCCCAGCGATCGCCACGTTGCAACCCTCCTTACTGCGTTTCCTCGCATCTTTGGGTCTTGACGCTAGTTTTCCTGCTTTGACCTTTCAGGTCACCTCTCTGGTCTTCGGTCCACTTCCTCTCTGGGCTGCCTTACCCTTTCGATTCTCTCCTCTCTCTGCTCCGCTTTCTTTCTCCGCCCGCTCCCTTCTTTTGACTTCCGCCTTTCCTTGCTGGCTGCGGCTCCCTTCCCGCACCCGCCTCTTGCTGCTCCTCTCCCGGCTGTGTTTCTCTCCCCAGCCGCTTCGGTTCTCTGTTGATTTCCGGAGGAGGCGTTAGCTGGTTTCCCTTCCAGTGGCGCTGCCTTTTGTCCAGTTCCTCCTCTACATTGGATTCCGGCTTCGCCTGCTTTCATCTGCTACCTACCTCAAGGACTCCGCTACCAGCTGCTTGCTCCGGACCATCTTCAGCTGCTTTTCTCATCGGAGGGTTTTTTCTGCCTGTTCAGGCTTTTTCCCTTCGCAATTGTCTGTTCGCGGGAAGGAAGTCCCAGGTTTGCTATTTATTAGCGCTCACTGTGGCTTCCTCTCGAGACAGACACGCTTCACACAAGAAGGAGAAGGACTACCTCTCACACACACAACTGCATCTGGAGGACTTGGAATCAGGTGAGGAGAGTGGGGAGGAACGGGAGTTGGCGGACACCTGCAGTCAGGACAATCTGTCAGTCCCTTCCCAACCTACGTTAGCAGCACGCGGGCTGAGAGTCCAGGTGCTGATGAGCTAGTCTTAACCATAGCTTCCCTCCAATTAGCATATCCATCCATCATCACCTCAGTGGTCCACTGTCAATTAGGTCTTTGAACTCGGCCTTGAACATGTTCTTTGCTCCGGGGGAATTCAGGGTAGTGAAGGGACGCTCTGCCTCGTGCGTGGGCGTGACCATCATGCTCATACAACTTCTTCTCCCAGCGTGACTAAGGACCACAAAATTGAGCTTTCAGTGTATTAAAACGCTATTCTTTAATAGACCTCTGACGTCTTCTTGTTTTTGTCCATGCCTTCTGAACAGGAGCTTCGTTCTTTCACACGATTTGTATCCAATGTCAGCTCACCCTAGTCTGATATGGCCTTGGCTCATCCAACCTTGCCTTTCTGAGTTTTCGCCTGTAATTCACTTGTTTTCTAACTGCGACAAAATGAAAAGCAGCCTTCCTTCTTTTGCTCAGCACTGCTCTTGTACGTAGTGGGAACACCCATCCTTTACTGACTCCATATATATGAATGTACATGTTGGCGCATGTTGCAATCTATTCACTATAAAAGCTAGCCTTTAAGAATACTTAATCTGCTTGCGTTTCTTTGCATGTGTACACGTGTGAAAATAGCTTGATCTATTCATTATGTCTGCAGCATAGGTTTCTTCATCTTGATCCCAAGATGTCCTTTATCTCAATACTTTCTTGATGCCTTATAGAATTGTCTGCATTCTCTAGTCCCTGCATCTCTTCTCTATATGTCAACTTTGCTCTATATGACGGTGGTGGTGATGTCAGCATTCTTCATCATCCAGCCATCCTGTTTCTTCCGGGATTTCATTCAGATGACCATCGTATTGTCTTGTATGCAGGCATGGTTTCCTAAATGGGAACCTTGCTTCCCAGATTCTCCTAGGTATCGGTATCAGTATCTTCACTGGTACCGCACGTGTTACACACTTCCGGCATCCAACATACAGGTGCTGTGGGCGAGATGGTTGAGGTGGCAGTACTTAGCTCCTTCTCTACAAGGGCAACTCGTTCCTGGTGCACCCTTCTTGGTTTACCGTCTTTCTCCCCTTGTTCAGCTGCCGTCTCGAAAACACTGTTCCTTCGTGTGCTTTGCTCCGCTCAGAGTGTGCTCTCGTGTTCCACCTTTTATCCGTGTGGGGAAGCTTAATGGAAGTCAGGTGTGAGTGGTTACCATTAATAGCCTAACCATAGTAGTGGGACATGTCAGGTCCAATGCTCGGGTGCAAGTCTGATTTCTCCCAGAGCGGGCTGTCTGCGTGAAAGTGTTCGTGTAGGTAAGGGGTGGGGGGGGTGCAGTTCCTAACTACCGGGTAGGTGTTAGGCAGAATCACCTGCAGTACCCTTAGAGAACACTACAGACAATTAAGACTACAAGTGATAGTACAATTTCACCTTTGGTACAAGCCTGTAGTACACAGTTATAGTGGTAGCAGTAGCGGAGCAGCCAGACTTATCTCAAGACCAAATAAGCAGTAATAGAGATTACCCACAGGACCACAATTACTGTGACTCAAGCAAACACGGACTCAAGGTTTCTGGTTAAAAAAGTACATTTATTTTTAAACCATCTGTTCACAAAACACTTCACTTCTATTAAATCAAACCACACTTTAAAATACACTACACACAACCAATTCCACTTGTTCCGGTCAATTCAATATAAGTACATTAGGATTCGACAGACCGGCGTTGTGAAACAAAAGATGCTACCGGGGGTTAATACACAATAACTTTTTGACAGTAATGACAGTTCGGTTTTACTAAAGAAAATCGTACCCGCGGGAAGAAATGTAACCGTAGTCAAACACACTTGGCATATAGAATAAAAACCAGGGAATAGAGGATAAAATCACAGGCAATACTTTTGTCAAGGCAAGGGAATCAGAGAACACTTTCTAAAAGGCGGATAAAAGTCAATAGGCCTGCGCCAGTGTCAAATGGAGCAGGTGCTCTGTTGTCGAGGATCATAGTGTTAGGATAGTTCACGACTCAAGATGCCAGGAGTACTTGGATATTTTCAAAAGGGAAGCAAGAGGGAAGAAAGAAAGGACAAGCCTTCGTAGAGGTAAAGGGTTCACCCCGATTCCTCAAGGTCAGACGGAGAGAACGACCAAATGGACACAGCACCTTATTCGTTTGAAGAAAAGCTGGTGCCACAGCAGTTGTTCCTGCAGTCTCACGGTTCCTGTAGCTTCAGTCGTGGGGACAAGGAGGACGTCTAGAGCGATCTGCACTACCCAGGGATGAAGCCAGCAGCAGAAAAAGCAACAGTGAATAAAAGGTGCACTCCTTAAAAACAGGAGAGCGTTCTTATGATGGCTATCCGGACCATTACAGCACTGTGCAGTGATTTCTACCCAGAAGAGGATTCTCTGACTGTTGAAAGGTGAGCTGGTTGATCCCACCAGGCTCAAGGTAAGAAGACTCTGGACTGGATCTTCTCTGTCGTTGAAGGGTAGATAGCTCAGGACTGCAACAGGGCTTCACCGGGACTCGGGAGTTGCAGCAGCCATCTTATCCGCTTCTTCTTCGGTTCTTGTAGTTCCAGTGGCGACTCTAACTTCCAGCCCAAGAGTCCTGCCTTTTATGCGAAAATCCCCCATTCACACAGCCTGGCTGTCAATCACACAGCAGGGGGGTTGTCCATCCCGGACAACCCCTCCATCCAATGGGCACAAAGTGTGACTTGAGTCTCCAAGGAGACCCTGTGCAAGGGGTTACTAAACCCCTCCCTCACATTCAGCCCACCTAGACACCCAGACGCCAAAGGAGGGCTTCTTCGTAGAAGTCCGCCAAAGGTCGGCGAACAAAGAAGGCAAACCTGGTTTGCCGCGCAAAGTAAAACACAAGAAGGATTTTAACAAAGAGAAATGGCGACTAAACCCGACCGGAGCCAAAAGAAAAAGTATTTGGTCAAGCAGGTTTATGTTCGAGGCTAACAACATAGCTTAAAACAGCACCACGTTTATATAGTATAATCGCGGTAGAAAAGATAGGGTAGATACCACTTCCACCAGCCATGTTTCAGTGTTAAGGGTGCGAAACAAAGCTCCAAGAGGTGCATACAAAAAGGATTAGGAATTAACCGCTCCCAATACTCCATGTAAAATGGGATGTATTGGGTCTGCTGTTTAAATGACTACATAAAGTAAATGGCACTTTACCTGTTTCTGGGGGACAGTAGTCAGCCCCAGAAAAATGGAGTCGGTGGGAAGTCTTAGAGACAACCCTGCGTCACTGCACTGAGGGTGCTGTGCAACACACATAAAAAGGTGGGCTCATGGAGTGGTGTGCTCCAGAGCCCAAGATCACACAAACAGCAGAAATACACATGGCAAAACACATGTAAGAGTGGGTAAAAGGTTCACACTCTTACCAGGTGGAAAACAAACTCCAGAAATCCAGCAAAGCTGCTGAGGGACTCACTAGGTAAGGGAAAGCAGCCATAAATGAGAATTCTCCCTAACAGTAGGATGGGGTAAAGGTGTTACAGGGAAGGGGATACTGCGTCTCGCCATCAGGTGTCCCACTCCCCGAAGATCCCTCACCCAGGTGATCCACCCGTACAGGTCCACCCCCAGGGTCTGGATCCAAAGGCGATGCCTGCGCCCTGGCCACCTGAGAGAGAGCCCTGTGGACTAGCGGGTGAGACACCTTCTGGTTTCTCAGTGAGTAGACTTTGCAAGCCCTGGGTGAGTGTCTGTAAAATGTAAAAGGTTAGCGGCATGAATGGACACAAATCAATACATGGATAGATGCAATAAAAGGGCTCAAACTGTTTGGCCAGCTCTCTATGGCACGTGCCAATGTATAATGTAATCATAATGATAGGGGAAAGAGCTCTGGAGGCTAGCTACAGTGTATGTGATATTGCATTAGATCTGTAGATGTACAGACTGGATGAAACCATTCATCACTACTTTGCATAATGGGGCACCAGTGGTCCAGGGATAAATATCTGTTTCTGAACCATCAATCAGCCTCACGCCTCTAGTACACCAGAAGGGATCCAAACAGATTGGAAACACAAACAAATTATAAACTTCCTTGCCCAATTTTGGTAACATGGACGGAACGGCACGCTCATCTCCTCAAGGTCGTGGATCATTGGTTATCTGCAAAACAGCGAAAATATAATTGTTACCCAAGGGACTGTCCACTCAAGGTTGTATACAAATATCTTTATTATCACAACATATATTTCGAGCACACTACAAAATACAGCCCACCCTGTAAAGGAATGAATAGGACAGACAGTTTCAAGAAGGAAAAAGGATGCACTCTGGATACTGACAGGAGGGTAGTCGGTAAAGTAATTAATCGCAATAGATCAAGGATACTTGGTTTCAACACAAAGGGAGCAATGGGTCGTAAAATGTCATTAGGGGCCTTCGGAGAAGGACCAGGGGGACAGAACCACAATGTACCTTGTTCTTGTAGAAGTTCTTGGTGCATCAGGATTAGTTGTCTCAGCGCTGGTTGGTGGGTCTGAAGCACTGGTCTAGGTGTCTCGGACAACATTAGCGAATGCGGCGTGACAACAGTCAGCGGTGCAGTCAGTTGCAGCTCGGGGGGGCTCGACTGGCTTTAAAGTTTCCTTTAACACGGATGACGGTTGATGCCTGTCGCACTCCTGCTAGCTTCTTCATTGGGCTCTTGTCCTTTAGGTGGATGGGCCAAAGCTCAGGAGAGTGTTGCGTGACAACAGTCAGCAGTGCAGTCAGTTGCTTAATGCACTCCTGTTGCTTCTTCACTGGGCTCTTGTTGTCCTTTTAGTTGGACGGGCCAACGCTGAGGAGAGTGTTGCAGGCAACAGACTTGTCCTTGGTTTGGTTCAGTGACTCTCTGGCACTTCCCACCTAGGAAGCTTGCTTGCAGAGCCTAGCAGGGCATGGTGTGTGCTGGCTGGGTACCGGTTCTGGAGCTACTGGAGGGTCCTCTGGATTCGGTATCTCCCTCTGTTCCTTGGGAGATGATTAGGGGAGGGATCTTGCTTCCCTCTTTGGAAACCCTGGCCTTCCTTCACTGGAGGAAGCTGTAAGGCAGATGGTACCTTCGGCCAAGGTCCAAATGAGTTCTTCTTGTTGCTCCTTGCAAAGTCTTCAGATGATCTGCCAAAAGAGGGGCTTGACCCTCTTTTAAAGCCAAATGGGCCACACTGATTGCTGTAGGCT
The DNA here is from genome assembly GCF_040938575.1 of Ambystoma mexicanum. Classification (NCBI taxonomy): domain Eukaryota; kingdom Metazoa; phylum Chordata; class Amphibia; order Caudata; family Ambystomatidae; genus Ambystoma; species Ambystoma mexicanum. Next base: position 490,762,923 of record NC_090936.1, on the reverse strand, counting down.
ATGCTCACCTTAATGAACCAATCCTGGGTCCCCACCAACAATCTCCTTTTTGTGTGAGGTCATAACCAGAGTGCTGTGCAACAGAAAAGGTAAAGTGGTGAAAACATGTAATACTAAGTCCCACCCATCTTTCTGTCTGTTGTGGATCAAAGGGTCTCTCTGGTTAATTGAGCTTTCTGTGTTTCCTGATTAAAGCAGCAGGTCTCCCTTGAAGCTCCGGCTAGACTGTTGGTCGCCGCCAAGCCACATACTCGTACCTTCTGAATGGGGTCCCCCTGCAGGGATAACTAATGTAAACCGCTGTTCCAGACCTGACAGGTCACTGCCCTTGATACTAAGAGGCAGGAGCTGGCTTCAGGTTTACACAGATGCATATGAAAGGTTGTTGGGGTTTTCCTGTTTTTTGTTAGTCCTGCGACCAGGCCTCCCATGGGCCTGTTGGAATACACACCAATTAGTATGCAAAGCTGCCACCATCAGAGCTAACAAAAGGGCAGGGCGGATCCATGGAGCGATTGTTAGTTATTAGGCTGGCCATGGCAGGAGGAAGGTTTTGCCCTCCCCCTTCCGAGATGACTTGATGTAATCTTGGCTGTCATTTCCTAAGTAAATATGACAGGGGGGACGGCGGCTGTAGGCTGTGTCCACCCAGAGTACACAGGTCAGTGTTTATGTTGGGCGGTGAGCATAGCGAAAAAGTGGGCGGATTAGCCCCACACATTTTCCAGAGGTTGATCTACCATCATTGAATTTCATTCAAAACTTTAAAAAAGACCAGGCGAGCGCACACCCACTTTGCGGATGGTCGAATTCCTCATACAAACATCTAGTTATCATTGTGTATTCATTATGTAAGAGGAAATCAAGTAAGGTGGAATATTGGAGTTTGTGGCCAACTTCCTCTCAGGGAAGCTGGCATAAAGCAACAGGGTGATAAGATAGAATGTCAAGGAGTATGGGATCAGCTCAAAGGTTGAGCACCAGTTGCACCGATGCAACCAGCAAGTTACAGAACTAGGTTTGCCATCAAAAGTACTTGGCCGTGCGATCATGCACATTTTCAAAAAATGTTAACTCATCAATATGATGCATCTTCCCTTACAAAATGAACTATAGTTAACACTGAGATTTAGATACACTAACCTACACTTTACTGTAAAGCATGGAGAAAATGCAGTATTTCATAGTAGCAATACTGTAATTGTGCATTTTGTAAAAACTGATAGTTGAATGGAACTGGATAACTGTCTTTTAAAAGAAAATAAAGTTAACACATATTGGTCTTTGCCAGGCAGGATATAGTTACCTAATAAAAGTATTACCCTGATTACATCTGGTTTGCAATTATTTGAAAACCAAAAACATCTTGCCTAGCGCTCCCACACAGGACTTTTGCACTTAAGAATGGAGGAGATTATTATTTCTGCACTCTCTCTTCATTACCCCCTTTGAACTTGAAGTGAACAGATAGAAGAGGGTGGAGAGAGCCTGAGGGCAAGAGGATTGCAGGGTGAGCTGTGCATTCATTGAACAGGTTAACTTAAATAGCTAGCTTTGCTACATAAGTGTCAACTTAATTAGCAAACCTACAGAATTGTATAGCAAATTGCTATACAACACTACTTATTTTATGCCTTGTCCTCGTCTGTGGCATCCGAATGCTAGCTTGGACAACATGTTAATGTTAAAGGTATTTGTATCGCACACCGTCACCACTGGAGTGGTCACCAGGAGCTCAGGTGGATCTGAAAAGGGAAGAGGGTAGGAAGATCAGAAGGATTGAGCAGGAGAAAGGCAAGAGAAGAGTGATGTGATGTTGGCAGTCTCAGTTTGGTTTGCACCATACGCTGAGTTTAGGTGTGCTTCTCGTTGGGAGCTGTCATGTGCGGCTTTGTGTAGTATATTTTGTTGTTGAAGTGTGGTGAAGTGTGTGCGGTTTGTTGTGCATTAGAGGTATGGTTGAGTTTAGTTAGAGTTTGAGATGTGTATGCAGAGGGGTGAGATTGTTTAGTGGGTTGGTTAGTGGAATCGATGTTTATAAGTGACACATGCTAATCTTCACAATTCTGTCTAGATGTGATGCAAGCTAGTATTACAGTTGTCTAGATATGACGCAGTGCTAATCTTCACAATTCTGCCTAGATGTGACAGAGGCTAATCTTCACAATTCTGTCTAGCTATGACGCAAGCTATTGTTACAGTTCTGTCTGGATGTGACGCAATGCTAGTCTTCACAATTCTGTTTAGATGTGATGTGAGTTAGTATTACCATTCTTTATAGATATGACATAATGCTAATCCTCACAATTCTGTCGACATATGACGCAAGCTAATATTACAATTCTGTCTGGATGTGACAGAGGCTAATCTTCATAATTCTATCTAGATATGAATCAAGGTAATCTTCACAATCCTGTCTAGGTGTGGTGCAAGCTGACATTCACAATCCTGTCTAGGTGTGACGCAAGTTAGTATTACAGTTCTGTGTAGATATGACGTAATGCCAATCTTCACAATTCTGTCCAATTGTGAAGCTGGCTCATATATGCAATTTTTTTTGGACTAGCTAGCACAGAGTATAGTCTACCTAGTCGTGAGGACATTGCTCACTAATAGTTATCTTGATGTGAGAGATGGCTGGGCAACACAGTTCACAACTCAGTGGGTCTATGTGGGGCGACAGTTGCAGAATGGAATTGGGTACATGCACATTACCTTCTAGTTGGTGGTAATAAGATAGGAGAGAGGTGGGACAGTTTTGTGGTTGCAGAGATAGCTTTGCCCCTGTTTTGTTATGTTAATTCATAATGTGCACCGAAACCACCGAAGGGCTGTCTCCAAGAGCTCACGTGGCTCTGCAAGAAAGAGGACCAGAACTAGGAGAAATTGGAGTCTGTGTGTGCTGGCTTGCAGATGGTAGGTTGCGCGCACTGGTTTGTTGTATCCATACAGGTATGGTCCAATGCCTTGGGCGTTTTCTGTGTGGCTGTTTGTCATGTTGGGGTGTGTACATGTGTTTTATGAGTAGATTGGCAGGTGTTTAAGGTTGTGTGCACTGGCTTGTTTTGTCTGTATGGGTACGGTCCAGTGTTCAGGTTAGTTTGTTGTAAGTGTGTGTTGCTTGTGTTGGTTTTGTGTTAGGGTATACGTTTGCTAGACCAGAGTGCGTGTATAGTGTTTGGGTGGTGTGTTTGAGGAGGTAGAAGCGGCTAGTTAGTGCTTTGGCTATTCTCTAATTTCTTCTATGTGACTAATGTAGACATTCCTATTTGATGTGGCAAATTACTAATATCCATAATTCTTCTATCTGAGTGTGATGCACGGCTAACTTTCACCTGGATAGAGTGTGAACTCTTAAATTGGAGGCACAACAATAAGTGCAAGACACCTAGATTTGAGGTATCTGGATAGGGGAAGAACGCCTAAGTATGGGACACAACAGTAGATAACACCACTTAACGGTTGGTACACAGCAGTGATAGGGGTACTATTTAGTAGCCGACTCATTTTGTTAGGCTATGCTGTGTAGGTAAAAAGGGAGGCAGGGCTTTTTGGAGTACAGTGATTGATGTACTCCCCATCCAGACCACACTTATCTTGTCAGTTGCTGCTGGTTGACGGCTGGCTACTGGCTTCTCAGGAGAACACGGACTGGAGCTGCTTCTTTGGAGGCTGCCCTTTGCCTTGGGGCCCTTATTCAAAGTGGATGCACGGGACTTGGGCTGCCATAGGGGGTGTGGTTAAGAGCCTTCCTCCTGGAGGGAAACAGCCAATCAGCAACATGGGGCAGGGGAGAGGTCACACAGGTGCAGCAGAAATATTGAAAAAAGGCAAGTGGAAATGGCTGCCAGGAACCTAGGCAGAGACACACCTGATTGTTCCAACCAATTGCAAGAGGCAGGGTGGGGACAGGAAGCATGGGCAAATATATACACCAAAAAAATAAAAGCAATTGTAAAACTGTTTAAAAATAATATTTAACATCAAAACAGTTGCCATTATTTTGCAATGAATGCCACCGTCGGATTGTGTGAACAATCAAATTCCTCCCACATCGTAACGTGTTAAAGCACTTGAGTTGGAGAATATCTCAGAATCTGTCTGGCTGGACCACTTAACTAAAGTGTGTGCTCATTAACGGAAATCATTACGTCCATTTTTGTGATCAGTTTCATTCAGTGAGGCTGATGGGCAGGGCTCAGCGATCTAAGCACGTTGATCAATCAATCAATTAATGAATGGTCTGGCATGGTGTCAGGTCATTCATTAAACACATTAAAGCTCACTGAGCCACACCATCAGATTACTTCCCCATGGACCAGTCAGCCATGTGTTGCTGTAGGGTAGAGCCATCTCTCACAGTCCACCACACGTCTGTGTTAAACACTCTATCCCTTGGTGACTGTGAAGGTGATGGTGTGAGGCAGGCACTAATTCGTTAGTGTGTGCAAAACAGATCACCAAGACGAGTCCTTAGCTTCACTCCGAGGGACAGAGACTCACTCGTTAAATCACAGTGTGGAGGGCCGGCAGAGGACTCCAGCTCTGTCTTGCAACAACACATGCATAGCTTTCCACTCACACGCTTTTGGCGGGTGTCACCCACCTTGAAAACAACTGACTCACTTGCCAAGCCTCCTGCATGCCCATTTGCGTCAATGGGCTCACACCTGCCAAAAACAAAATCGGGGGTTTTCACCCGCCTTTGCAACACAAATGGTTGAGAGCTATGCACATGGCATGCTGCCAAGGGGAGGAACACTCACTAATCGTTGTCGAAGAACTGACCTGGCAGAGCTCTGCTCAACCAAAGCGGGCTGCAGACACTGCAATAGAGTACATCCAGAAGGAAGAGCACTTACTCTCTGTGACCACGCATGGAAAGTGGCGAGACAGGGGCTTAGGCAAGCCAGAATGGTGGAGGTACATTTTATCGGGTCTCAGATGCAGCAAAATCCAGCCCAGTGACCAGCGCTATAAATAGTCAAGTATATATAACCCACTGAACAAAACACATCTCCCCTCTCTGTTGCCATAGCTCTCAACTCACATGCTTTTGGCGGGTGTCACCCACCTTGTAAAGAGCTGACTCCCCCGCCAAGTCTCCTGCACGCCCATTCATTTCAATGGGCTCTCACCCTCCAAAATCAAAATCGGGTGTTTTTACCCGCCTTTGCAACATAAATGGTTGAGAGCTATGTGTTGCACATAAGAAATCCCCAAAATATCACTCTCCAACGGGCAGGACAGAAAAAAGAGGGGAATAAAAAACTACCAGCATTACGGCAAAACTGGTACATTGGAAATTCCCCTGGGAACGGTGAAATGCCAGTGCTCTGTCCCACTGCACAAAATGGATGCTCAAAATATACCGAAATACCCCCTGCTCGATACAAACCAAATTGCCCCCTCCACTAAAATAACAACCAAGTATGCTATAGCTTTGAGGCTGACTGTAAGCCAAATTCACTTGGTAACGGAGGCATGGTCAACTCTCGGCCACTAGCGTTTCCAACTTCCCGCTTGTGCCACGACCACGCCTTGCAAAGAAGAAGAAGGAGTTGATCAAGTGCGCAACCTAATGCACGTGACTTACCAGACACGTCCGAACGTGTAACCCACGTGATGAAGAGCCGGCGGATCGTTCAGAAGGTCCGTTTCTCGCATGTGAACTAGGCACTAACTTTTTGTCACTAGAGTTCTGTCCCGTGAATTTGAAAATGCTCCAGTTTCTGGTGAGTTATATAGTTGCAAACCCTGTAGTTTAAATGGTGGCCTTTAGGTTTATGTGGCAGAGGAGGGAACAGCGTCAGCGACAAAACGTGAGTCAGCCAGAACGGTCAGAATCATCGTTTATTAAGGCACCAGGTTCAGATTTGGATAGAGGCAGCACCGAAGACGTCTCGGCCTGGCTGTAGAACGGAGGCGAGCAGGAGCGCATAGTGCCGACTGCCCAGAATTGGGGACGGAGGGCGTCACAGCATTCGGTACTGGGTTTGCAGTTCTGCTTCTAATACTGATTGACTGAATGCAAACGTTAGAAAGTTTATGGGAAATGTGGCTGACCTGAGAAAATCCCCTTTCCACCCGGGATGCATTGATATGTGGTCCTCGTGATGTTTTGTACTAAAACTACCCAGATTCTTCACCACTAACCCAATTGGCAAGGGAGCTTGGTAGTTGAAGTCAACACAACGGTACACAATGGTTTCTCGAGATACTTTGGTTTCTCGAGATACTTTAGACGTGGTAGTGCATCAGAAACCGTTTTCAGTGCGCACGGTTCATTCACATGCGGCATTATGTATCCTCGCATTAATCGTCCCACACCATTCTCATTTTTAAGTGACAAAGCCGTTTCTACCAGCCCCCCTCCCCCCCTCCCCCGCAATTGCAGTGCTCTTGTAATACAGGAAAATGTTTTTTTTCACAGACCTCTGGGTACGCCGCTTTGCTGTCCTTATCTCAACTTTCACACAAAAGTGGGAGAGAGAGCTGGACTGGCTTTGATCAGGCCCAAAGAAAGTTTGGACTTTCCCCTGTACCGGAGAGGGTGTTTGTGGGACAGACAACCTGTCAATCCGGGACAGATCTACTTTATTATATATTGTAATTTGTCAAAATTACGTTTTACAAACCATTCATACATATTTTAACAATCAACCCTTAAATGTACACACATTTTCAAACAACATAACATATCCTAAAAGATCGTCATACGCAGTTTAACATCTTAAGGGATAAAGGCATAGAGATAAAATAACTTTCAGATGGTTCAACTCCTTCATAAAAACCCAGAAATAGTTATAAAATACACATTAATACTACTCATGTTGCATTTGGCAAACTCTTATGCCATGTTTAATAGTAGGCAAATAGATGAGATGCAGTGCAATTTTAAGGAATCAACATATGTGCATATATGTACAAATACATAAATGTGTTAATTATTGTAAACCAAATTATACACTCTCCACACTAGACTAATAGTATTCTAATATGTGCAATTAGAAATTTCAATACAGTTCATAGACCTGTGCGAATAAGCAATGTGCAGATGACTAAGTATTCATCTGACAGTTAACGTTCAATTGCACATTATGAATCAGTATCTAAATACATTTGTTCCAATATATACTAATTTTCCTATGTGCTTCCAAACCTTAAAAAGGGTAATATGTACTGAAACTGAGGGAGATTTTTTTGTTCCAATCCTATAGTTCATATTTGGCTTTGAACAAGCATTTTAGTTCTTGATAGCCGCACGTTGTTTTCCAGTTTGGGTACCAATTTATAGTTTTTAAATGTGGTCATTGCAAGATCATCAAAACTGTCGCCACCAGTGAGACAATCCCTCCCACAGTTAGTACCCAATATTTTCAAAATGGGGCATGTGGGTGACATCTTAGCCTCTAAATACAATTCTTCCCTCTTTCTTTCCACCTGACCACCTAATGAAATTAAACCAAGTACTAAATGCAGCAATTCCATATATTGCTGATGGTCTGAGTTTCAATGTCTTCCTCCAGAAAACTGCCTCCACACAGTTGAGCCAGCTCAAGTCCTTCTTTCTCAGTGCTTCAAGACTGAATAAAATAGCTGGGCCGAAGCACTTCTTGCATAAAATGAATATGCCTTCAAGAGAGTAGCCTGCGGTCTGGTGTGCAAACCTGCAAAAATGGTGAGTTAATAGAGCAGCTTTTCCTTTCTTAATAGAAATGATGTAGTGATAATTGCTCTCTGTGCTCATCTCCAACCCAAGATGAGGGTAATGGTCTATGTAATCCACATTCCCCAGTTTGCAGGACAACATTTCTCTGTTCACTCTCTTACTGGAGAGCAACAGTGTCTTGATTTTTTTTCAATGTTGACTACGAGATCATTCTCCCTCGCGTAGTTAGCCAGTTCCTCAAACATAGATCTACATCTAGAAAGGTTGTGATCGAAAATGGTGAGGGCGTAGGCATAGAACATGCTGGCACCCCTCGTCCTCTCGATCCTAGCTGGACAATTTGAACTGACCTGCATCCGCTCAGGGAGATCTGCATTGTATAGATTAAATAGCAGGGGAGACATCACACAACTATGCTTGACTCGCCTGCTTCACTGTGGAGGTGAAGTCCCCCTACCATCATTATTAAATCGAATTCTGGCACTCGTATCTCTTTGTAGGCTCTGGATAATAGTAAGAATCCACCCAGGACTACCCAGGGCCTTTTTCTCCCAGAGCATTGTCCTATTCACAAGATCGAAGGCTGACCTAAATTCGACAAATTTTATGTGTTAGGCTCAGGCTTCTTTTTCTGCAGACTCAAGGATAAGACGATCCAAAAATCAAATTTTGTGGATCGTAGATGAACCAGGCTGTAAACCGGTCTGACGGTCGTAAAGAATGTTTTTGGATGCTACCCAAGCCTGAATCTTCCTCAGGACCAAGCCCGAGAACAACTAACCGTCACGTCCAACATGGACAGCAATATGTAATTTTTCGGCAAACTCCTGTCATCCTTTTTGTAGACAAGAATAAGTATGGACTGGCGCATTCTGGCCGGTATTGTGGGCTGACCCCATCAAACAAGACCTCCAGAAAAGGAGCCCTTCTTTCAGGGTCCTTTTTATGGGCTGCGTTGGCAAGCCCATTGGGGCCCAGGAGCCTTAGAGTTCTTTAGATTATTAATAGCAACAGTTTTATGATCTGAAGGGAAGTATCGAACGGCCATCGCTCAGAGTTCCCCATAATCTGGGTAGCGGGGACATAGATGTGGATTTCATCATTCCACCAATAAAATCCAACCAAGCTCGTTCACTAATAGGGTTGATATTTTGATGTTACCGAGGTCCTTTGGCAGCGGATAATAGTTGCGATATTGACCTTGTGTTTTTCCCACGGAGGACACCTATCATCCGCTGCCACTGTGTTTCTCACTGGGAATTTCCAGCTTTTTAGCCAACATCGATATCTATTCTTCTTCTTTTTTTTTTATTCACAGTGAACCTCGGGACCAGATTGCTCAATCTTTCTCGTATCTCCATTCTCCATGTGCATTACTCTTCCTGTGTTGCGAATTTCGATATCGAAAGGCTTAGTGGTGCAACTACCAACTACCACAGACCGGCCACAACGGACAGACGCTATGTCAGAGGTGAGAGCACTTATCCAGCTCTTCATCTCGTCCGCACTGCAGGCTCTAAAAGCGTACCAACAGGCCATATCGAGATTATTTACAACAAAAGTGGCCCTGCCGATAATGGCTCCTGAGCAATGTTATATGGTTGCTATAGTGGCTGGGGAAAAATATCTTTTAATTCTACATTCTGGAAGAGATTCAAGGGGGAGCTGCAAGGTTAGCCTTCGTGGAAAGGGGTCACTGTGGGCATTTGACATAGCCTCAAGTTCTTATATTCTAGTATAGCATTGCTACCAAATAGGTAGTCAAGTATTGCCCAACTTTGGCCACTTGTCCCAAGTCTCCTTTCCCGGTGTATCCCCTCTAACTCTGCCGTTCAAGAGTACTAGCTCCAATTCTCTAAGGAAGGTAACCCGTTGATTACCATGTCTATTTACTTTTTCCTGTGTAATTATGCACTCAGGGCAAATGTTCCTAAAAGGAGAGCACTGGTCTTTATACTGACAGTACACATTAAGATCCCCGCCCACCAACACAAGGTCATGGTCAACAGCACCTCCCCAGTCAGCTCAAACTGCGTCTATATATGTGAAAATACCCTCGGTACAGTGCCCCCCTGTGGGGGGGGGGTTGTATACATTTATCAAAAGCATACATTTACTTTTCGCCCCCGTCCTTAATTTCTACAGCCATAACATTGTAGTTATTAGAGATGGTGGTTAGCAACTCAGAACTTCAGGTTTGCCTAGGATCAATCATAAGGCCACCATATGGGCTTCCCAATACACCCTATTTTGCTGGAACTTAATGTATTATAAACCCTTCGATATACACCATGTCAGTGGCCCAAGTCTTCTGAAACCTTAATATATCCTGCTCCAACAATAACAAGAGGGATCTCTCTTCAGGACACAAATGTCGGTGGCCTCTAGTGTTCCAGCTGATTAATTTTAAACTTCATTTAAGGGGCATCCACTGTTGAGGAAGAACGCTCTTGCGCCATTCCCAACCTTGAAAGTTCAGATGTTTGTGTGCCCAATCTCAGTTTTGGTTTCCACTTGCACCCTGTTGAGTTCCTTTGTGCACCTGTCGCAATAACTAGGCAATGCTTCATCAGGGGACTTGGTTTCAAGTACATATCCGAGTGAGGTAAATGTCAATTTATTGGAGTCTACCATGGAAGCTGTTTCGGCCAAACAGCAGTGTAGATATGTTAATTTCCCTCCTTTTCCATTCAGCTGTTCGATAAAGTCAAAATCATTAAGTATCCACTTTATCTTTGCCAGTAATTTCAATACTACTGTCAATAATTCTGATCCCTTGATGTTTTTACTGGCCCAATTGTGGGTATTTTGGGGGCAAGAACAGATGATGCTTGTGGTGGAGCTGAAGCAGGGCATAGTGCACCCTTACTGAATGGGTTGATAGTGGATATCCTATTAGAGTCCATCTTTTACTTCCGTACTGCTCGGCTCAACCTCCACAATAGGAACAGGGAGGGAATTTATCATTGGCACTGCATTAGATCCAACTATCGAACTCGACGGCACTTCTTAACTAACTTGTCAAGGTGCTCACACTTTTCTGCTGTCTTTTCTTCCTATGCATCTTTCTTTTCTTCTATTTTTTACATTTTTGCGTATTTAACAGGCCTCCGTGTCTTTTAGGTGGATGCCAGGCATTGCATGCCTCCTTGTGAAAAAAAAGACTGATCTCTTGGGATCCACTTAATACTGTCCCAGATATTAAGGATTAATTTGAAAAAGGGACCAACCCAAATTTTGCAAGTTCTCTTGTACAGCATGCCCGGCATCGGGGTGGAAGCACCTGCATACCACATCTGATCACTTACCAATTTTCTAACAACTTTCCCCTCTGCCAATAAAGCTTAACTGTCCGTCGGTGAACTGTGCACCATGCCAGCCAGTGTGATCCGCAAATCCACTGCTCATCAGTCATGGTTCTCAAACAGCAGCCAAAGGCTCTAGCCTACCATGATACAAAGGAGTGTGGGAGCCCCTCTACTGAGAACAAACATGGGTCAGATACAGTGAGATGAAGGTGAACCTCTCTAAGACATAGTGAGCAAGTGGTCCACGTCCATAGAACAGGGTATTTGACCCATGTTCAGACTTCCACACTCCTTTGTAACTTTTGGAAATCCAGACGTGGACCCCTTGCTCACCGTGTCTTAGAGAGGCTTGGCTTCACCTCACTGATGAGGCCCAACTAGGGCGAAACACGTGTCTGGAGTTGCTGATGGTACTCTTGTGTGGAGGAGAGTTGCCTAGCATTTCAGTGCTGGACTGCCCTTGTGGGTGGGACAAAGACTGAAATGCAAATGGACATTTCTCCTCCGTGAAGGATGCAATGAGCTAGAACGTGGTTTTAGACCCTCCTGAGTGGAGGAAATTCAATAGAACAGGGTATTTGACCCATGTTCGTTCCTAGCAGAGGGTCTCCCACACTCCTTTTGTAAACTACTATAGAACAGTTTTATTATTTGTCATAGGTAAATTGATCCTGACAGTTCATCACATCGCCACAGTTCTCTGCATCTTCCAGCTTGAAATACTTTCCTTGTACATATTTCATTCTTAGTCACACACTCGGAATTTTAATTGCCCAGCCAAATTGTCTATGTAACTAAAAATGGTAGGCACCTTCTCAAAACACATGGACGGATGTTGCCCAATTCTGACTCCGTTCATTGAGTGGCATTTTAAAGGTCATGTTTTGTTTGTGTATCTCTAAGTTCCCCTCAATGAATGTCGGGGTCCTGCATTCACTATCCATTTGTACTTTTCCCCCTTTCTTTTCATGCCCGGCACATAGTTTGATCAGTGTGCCTTAAGAGCCACAGCATCAAACAATAGTTTTCTGTAGCTTTTGGATGCATCGCTCTAAAAAATAATTAAAAAAAATCCCAACTCTTTTCTTGCACATATATCTCGCATGAACCTTTACATTGCATATGCTTCGTACTTGTTCCAGAGCTAGCCTCTTTTTTTTAATTTATTCTTTTGAAGGGTGCTCCTTTTGAAGATGCGGTCCGTCACAGATTCCCCTGATCAAGAAGCTGATGCTCCTGGGTTACTTGAGTGGGTTTGAGAGCATCACATGAGTGTGGTTCGGTGATAGTATGAAATGGCCACAAAGTAGTGTGGGAGTGAGAGTACAATATTAGTGGGGGTGCCAGTTGTGACGAAATGACTCCTGCTGTGCAGGAGTAAAAGGAATGTGTAGTGGATAAAACTCCAACTCGGCCCCACACTACTGCATAGCAGCAGCAATTCCAATCATAAGGTCAAACCTCCATGGACCGACTGGCATACATTCACCTTTGGGGTAGCGGAGGCAGAGCGCCGGGGTTGAAGTCGCTTAAGCGGCTTTGCGAAGAGGAAAGCCGAACCAACCCAGCATCCTTTCCAAGGAGCACCGATTACACCAATCGGGTACACAGTGGCTTCGCTGGAGAGGTAGGAGGAGCAAGGTAGCACAGGAAAGGCTGAAAGAACCCCAGAGCAGGGAGCAAGAAAGAGATGAACCGCAGAGTGGGGAATAAGATGAGAGAAAGCTGTAACCTGTAGAGCGAAAGAAGAAACGTCCCAAAGAGGGGAGGGACGAATGAAAACCCAGTATGAGAAGGGAAGACTGAAGAACGAGGAGGGGGAGAGAGAAGGAATGCCCCATAGAGAGGAGAGAAGGAAGGAACCCTAAAGGGGCGGAGTGAGAAGGGGGGGATCCCCCAGAGTGGCAAGAAAGGAGAAATGCTAGAGTAGGGAGAAGTTGGAAAGAGACAATCCAGAGTGGGGAGGGACTGAAAGAACAGAGCAAGAGGGGTAAGAAGTGAAGCCCCCCTTGGTGGTGAGACTGAAAGAGCTTCCACATGGGGGTGAGGAGGAGGAACTCCCTGGAGTAGGGGTGGGGAACTGAAAGGAACCAGAGTGGTAACCATGAAGGAATGAAACCCTCCCTTAGCGGAGAACTAAAAAAACACAGATTGGGACAAGATGCAGAGGCCTGGGCTGGAGGACCTGTATAACATTCCAGCCACTAATAACTGTACCACCTGAACTGTAAACATAGGCTAAGGAATATGATGAAGTGGGATAGGGTTTGGGGAGAAGTCAACAACCATCCCTTTCTGTGGTTGGATCCCTAAAGCCTTTGATTTGTTGTTAGTGGAAAGTGTAAAGAATCAGGAGTAAGACGCATGGGCATTGTGATGGTTGCTATAGACGTTTATTAAAGAAGAGAGGGTTGGAGAAAGACCTAACTTGCCTTATCGCTACAAGGGGTTTCCCTGCCTGAACAAAACTAAAAGATGTCAGGGTTCGAATGTCAAAAAAAAAAAGGGTTCTCTGTCCTCTGTCCAAAATCCTAACCTGACCCTTAAATGCTAAACTAGAAAATAAAGTTTAAAGGGCGTTCACAATGTTCACTTTATGATTGGGTGCAGGTCCCAGACTCGCAACAGGTTGCCTGGTATACTCTCCTGCCAGGACTTCCTCCACATGTAACAGTCTGCCTCATTCAGACACTGCGTCTTCAATCCCCCTTTCATAGGTTTCATTCCGTAATGCACTCGGCGTCCCAGCTCCCTTTCTCAGGTTCCCCCTGTAATTATCACTGTATTTTCTTGCTATGCAGTATACGCTGCAAATCAACCGGGTGTCCCATTCCCCTCTCTGTACTCACCGTTCTCTTGTGGCAGCTTCGGCGTTCTTTGGTTTTTCCTGCGGGGCACGTCCTCCGTCTGTTGGCGTCCCGTCTTCTCTCCAGTACCCACTCTGTGTGGCCACCTCTCCACAGCGTCTCTTGCTGCAGGTCTCTGTGCAGCATACCTTTGACCTCTGAGCTTCTCGTGACTGCGCCGGGTAGAGTGACTGCACGGGTAGAGTGCTTCTGCTCCCTGCTACTGCTGGCTTCTTCAAGCTTCACAACCCGCGCCAGGTATAGTGGTTCTCCATTTTCCTTGCAGTGCCGGGGTTTGAAATGTCCCAGCACCTATCCGATCCATCCAACCACTATAGTGTCTCTAGCTCTGCAGCTTCAGCGCTCTGTATTGCTTTAGTGGTCTTCCCAGTCATTTTACAAAACGTATAGGAAAGAGCCCTACTGTCAATGCAAAGTGGACGGAGTGGATCTATATCACAAAAGACCATACAGGTTTAGGAATTCAAGGGGTTGGTGTTACTCCTTGAGTGGGGAGGGGGATGCCATGTTCCTGCCAGTGAGTCTCCTTCCCTCCCACGAGGGTTGCCTCCAAACATATGGTCCTCCCTCAGGCAGCCACCCCCAGGTAGTGACTGCCCTTCCCTGGCCATATGGTAGGAGAGTTTCCTCGGAGAGGGAGAGATGACATTTCCACATTCACCACAATGGGGAAAGTGATTAGGTTACAGTAGGATTCGGAACAGAGGATTTTATTTAATTTGAGACATCTTGACCTTCTGTCGAGCACCCTCTATGCCTTTCTGTTAAAGTATAGGGCTTGAGTTGTAGAGTTACGGGAACAGTAGTTCTGACTTTGAGATAAACATGAAACTATTAAAACTTTCCCGACCTATTACAACTCCCAACTAGGCGCCAGATAGATCCTTCAAGTGGTCACAGACAAATCCAGTATCAGGATGGTCTCTTTCCCCTCGCCCCTCATATGGTCCAATGTGGATTGTTTCCCTTCTAGTCTTTTGTAAAGGGTCCAATCCTGTCTGTTGTGTTCATAATCTTGAGCCTGGTGATGTCCTATTCAGAGTGCTTTTTCTGCAGGAAATTGTGAGGGGGATAGGAAGTTTGGGAGACCTAGTAAAGTTTAAGATGGTGGATCCCATCTCTAACTGGAAAGTCTTTTCTTGGGCTACTCTACTCTGCCACTTCCCCGTCTGCCTATATCCAAGGGTCTCTGTTAATTACCA
Organism: Ambystoma mexicanum; assembly: GCF_040938575.1. NCBI lineage: Eukaryota > Metazoa > Chordata > Amphibia > Caudata > Ambystomatidae > Ambystoma > Ambystoma mexicanum. The sequence continues at coordinate 490,747,874 of NC_090936.1, read as the reverse complement.
GCCAGTTTTGATGTCCTTTGGCCTGGCAGAACCTGCCCTCTGACACATGGATGCTCTCCCCCTTCCCCCACCCCGTCACCCCTGGGTTCAGTTGCTGTTGTCCTTAAAGTTGACATCTATTTCCTGGGGAAAACAAAGGATTTTGGTGGTGTAGAGCCAACATAGTCTGTTTTGTGTGAAACTTAGTCCAGAAAGTAAATGCACAAAAGCCTCCTGACCATCACATCCACAAGTAAGCATTGTGATAATAAAATGACCTCAATAGGTTTTTGGCTAGTATTTGTGAGTCCCAGAGATCACCATGTTCACAGTCCGACATGGTTTATATTTATATTTGTCATCTGCCACAGATCTGAGGCTCACAATTGCATTATTTAATTCAGGCTAGGGGTTGCCCACGCTTAAAGGCAGATCCTGACTGCAGCACATTTGGTTCCAATTGTTGCTGGCAGAAATGCACATGTGACTTTGAGAATGCCATGTTGCCGAACCACAAAGCAGCTGAGGTGGTGTCGGTAGTCCTGCTCATCAAAGTCACATGTGTGCACTGTTTTTCTTGCATGGAGCATTATGAAAGAGGGGGTCTTGTTAGCAGACCACTCTTTCAGAGACAGAGCTACCAGCGTTGTTTGATTAAAAAAGCACAGGCTCTTCCGCTCTTAGAGGTTGCGTTCTTTCACACCAGTATAACAGGGCAACACGTCGGTGTGACTGTATAATGGGTCATTGGTGGGTTGGAGAACGTTGACTATAGGTTAGTGTGTTTGACAGCCAACCTGACTGTACAGTCCATTAGTAGGAATGAAAATGTGGCAGGCCACTAATCATGGCCAAGGAAGCGGGAAGTGCCTCAAGTATGTGTGTGATAAATATTGTGACTCGGATACACGGTGTGTGAGTATAAATAATGTGGTCAAAAGTGGGTGTGATATGATATTGATATTTTGCACTCGTACACCATTGTTTCAGAGCGTGACAAGGCAAGGGAGGGGAACAGGGGAGAACAAAACAGCGATCTTACTAGGCCCAGTGAGATTGAGAACGCACAAGTGCATGGGGGGAGTGCATGGAAGGGGGGGGGGGGAGAAGTGGAAAGTGCGAAGCAGAGGAGAAACAGATAAATAACAATAAATACATAATAAAGGCAACAAACAATGGTAGTGCAGCCAGCAATTTGCAAGTGCTAGGTTTAAGGCAGCAGACGGGGTAGGTCTGATAAGTGCAGGAAGAAAAAGGGTGGAGCTGTATGGGTATAGATACCGACCTACGTGCAAGGGGTGGCCCGGAGGCAGTGCGTGAGGGTGGCAGGGTGAGCAGGTACCTGGGCCCGGAGGACATAGGGTGGCCAGGTGCACAGTGCCAAGAGAGAACAGATCAGCAGGGGAGAGGGGGAGCGAAGGCAGAAGAAAAGAGGAAGGTCCTGAGGTGCTTCCGGAACCAGAGATGGTTCTCAAGTTTTAGAGTGGCCTGGAGGCTGTTCCAGAGGGAGGCCCCAGCTGAAGACAGAGATCTACCCCCAGCTCGTTTCTTTGAAAAACGACTGACCCGAGGGAGTTAGAGGTAGAGGAGCGAAGAGCTCGAGCGGAGGTATTTGCAGAGGGATAGCTGAAGGTATTTTGGACCCAGGCCCCTTTATGATGGGTAATGAGTTAGTATGGGAATACAACCAGGTCTTGTTTTAGGCAGTGTCTGGAGTAATGATTGATTGTGCGAGTATGAAAACGTCAAAGGTGCATGTGAAGGTATTAAAGGCAATAATTGGGTATGGGAATATAATTGTGTCAATATTAAGTGGAGTGGTTGCAGCAAAAGACGAACTGCTGTCATATGGCTTTGATATGACAGTAGAACCCAAGCAAACACGAGAAGGAAGTGGAAAAGATGTGCCATGTATCCGTGAGTAATCCCATGAACAACGACCAGAAACTCTAAGGAAACAATTTAACATCAAAGAAAGAACAGCCGACAACCAAAAAGCCCCCCTTAAATCTGCTTCACAGAATTACTCTATTAGAACCCAGCTATTGCAAACAACGAAGGAGGATGTGAATGTGTTTCTCTCATGGAACACCAGAGGTTTCCGGCATCTGTTCCAGAACTTTGTAATCCCCCTGGAAAAAACTTTTGCAGTTTGTCTCCAGGAAACATGTTTGCGGGATGTGCCCCCATAGAGATGGATACTCTGTTGTGTTAAATCCGGGTGGAAAAAAACAATTTGGTCGACCATTCTCTGGGCTGCTGACAATGATAAATAATTCATATGGATGGGAGATCTTACACTCGCTTTCTCCAAATATGTTCGTGCAGGGAACAACCCTCCAAAATAGACTTGGACCTAGCGCAACTCAAGCATTTCTTGCTTGTTAACATTTACTGGAATGCAGCGATGATCTCCTCACGTCTCTTCATACAATCATTAACAAAATTGATTGATGATAACATGGAACTGCTGCCCGACTTACAAGTGATAGTTTGCGGCGACCTACATTTTTCGTGGTTTGATGATAAATTGAAAATGACAAAATTTAAGCATCAAGCTATCACTTCCTGTAGAGGTTATCAATTTCATTCAGTAATGAGTGCTAGGAACTGCTACATGCTTAACGGCCAAACTAAAGGAGACTGTCCTCCGAACTTTACATGGCAGCGTGATGGCACAGAAAAAATCCTAGACTATTTTTGGGCTTCTAACACCATGTCTAATAATAATATTATACAGATGAAGATCCTGAAATCAACACTTAGTGACCATAATCCGCTTGAATTAACTCTAAAAGCGTCCTCGCTAAGAAACGAAGAGCTTTTCAGTCAGCCAGTTGAGGTCAATCAAAGAGGTAATCGGTTAAAAATAAATAATAACCAATTTAGGAGAGTAAATGAAAGGATGTCCTCAGATGTAGGTCCATGGGATAAATTAAACTATAATGCTCTGTTGGTAGACTTTCAAACAAAGTTCAATCATCCAAACAGATGTTCATATACAAAAAAATATGAATTTAGTCCAATGGTGTCTCTAAAAAAAAAAAAAAAACTGCAAAGTGATCTGAGAAAATGAAAAAAAGGTACAGATCCAAACATACTGTCGCAAATGAAACATCTTAAAATGAAATACTGCAACTGGCTGAAATGCTTTACACTGATGAGAGACCAAGAGCGAGGAGAACGAATCCTGAAGCTTATCATTTGTCATCAGACAAAGGAGCTTTGGAACATCATAAATAATAAAGCAACACACCAGCAAGCCAAGATCCAACACAGTATTTCAAAGGCCAGTTGGGAACAACATTTCGCTAAGGTCTTTGGAAGCAAGGTAATCTGGACGAGCGACGAAACGCTTGAAGCGGTCCAATCTTGGAATGTAATGGAATCAAGAGTAGATATATCAACAGCAATGAAACAACTAAAAAAACTCTTGAGCGGCTGGACCCGATGGTCTCACCAACGTCCCATTAAAAGCAAACACCGAGCAATGGACAACCTTAATTTATCATCTATTTAAAGCGATAGCTACCACAAAGTCGATCCCTAAATCTTGGAACTCGGCCATCATAGTTCCCATTTTCAAAAAAGGTAGCCGAGATGACCCAGCGAATTATCGCCCTATTGACCTTCTAGACATTGTGGGCAAGATATTTGTGTCCTTTCTACAGCAGAAATTGTCAAAGTGGGCCACCAGCTCAGGTCACTTAGATATCCGTCAGAAAGGCTTCACCAAGGGTGTGAGAAGTAAATTTGACGATACTGAACCTGCTGAAACTAAATGCTTTACCTTAAGGCAAAAACCTGTTCATAGCATTTATTGATATGAAACAAGCTTTTGATTCACTTGATCGATCAAAATTGTGGAGAAAATTGAAGGCATGGTCGTGTCCGCTCAAATTATGACAAACAATAATGGCTCTCCATAAAGAAACTTCAGTTAGAGTGCGAATCAACGAAGCTGGTGGGCTCACTGAGGAAATAAGCACTAAAAAGGGAGTCAAACAAGGATGCCCTCTGGCGGCCCTGTTATTCAAGCTTTTCATATCAGACGTGTCTGAAGCGTTCTCTCAGACAGGATGTTTTCCCCCAAAGATTAACAGCAACAGCATCAGTTGGACAATATACGCGGATGATATTGTCCTAATCGACTCAACACCAATCGGCCTTGAGAGACTTATTTCCCCTCAAAGTACTTAAATGAAAATGAGTTGCAAATTAATGCGGAAAAAACAAAGATCATGTCGATTGGATATACTTCCAAAATATTAATCAAGAACTTCAGATGGAAACTTGATGCAACACAGATACAACATGTACCAACTGTTCGATACTTAGGCATATTATTCAATGCCTTAATTAGAGAACATGATTGGATGCTCGATCTCAAACAACGTATGCTGACTTTTTCGCTACAAGGGCGAAGCTTCATGCTGAATATGGGAAATTTACCTTAAAACCTGTAATAACTTTCTATAAACAAAAGGTTATCCCCGCAATTACGTTTGGAGCTGAGGCTGGCTGGAATCCAGATCATCATCTGTGTTCAACCCTTGAAGGTTTATTTTGGAGACGTATACTTAAGCTTCCAAAGGGCGTCTCTATGATTTCTATAAGGTATGAGCTCGGAATCAAATCGATGTACAACATAGTTGTCTGGAAATCGTTGGCTATGTTACGAAAGATGTCGATAATGGATCAGGCTCCAGCCTATCAAATCTTTTCAACTGTGACCCAACAGCAGCATTGTGATGTGATATGATAAATTGGTCCAGTGGATTAAAAATGATCCTTGACTCCGCAGATATAAAGTGGGAAAGACTCATAGCAAGGCCTCACATCGCCAAACAGAAACTAAGAAAGTGGAACTGGATCCAGAACTCTGAACAAAGAAATCTCCTGTCTTCGTTGATTGATTTGGGGCCTCTAACAAACTGTTTAGACTGCATACCCAGATATCTCCTACAATTTCCCTCTAGGAAGCACCGCAATCAATTCATGAGATTGCGATTGAACGCATATACAACTAAGGAAATCCAATGGAGACGTAGAGCCAATAACATTGAGAATAATCTTTGTAGGTTTTGTGGCAAATCAGTTGAATCAGTTAAACACCTGATCACTGAATGTCCTAATATAACGCAATCTAGATCTCAATACCTTAGTTCGTTTGCACCAGCAGACGGAGACATAGACACATGGTGGTACTGGATTCTATCTGGAACAAACGTTTTGCTCTCATGTGCAGTATGTGAGTTCTTGGGAAAACATTTTGAAAGAGGATTTGTCCTAACTTGAATTCCTTCGTCAATACATACAGAATGTTTCTGTTTTTGTGAGTGCTGCTTCTTTTTTGTATATTTATGTGAAAGTTAGATCTGCTTTTATTGTAATTGAAGTTTATTTATTAACTAATTGTTACAATTAAAAAATAAATAAGTGTGCATGTATGACTCGGGCAGTGAGTTGTTGTGGCGGCTGTGAGTTCCACAAGCGGGTGTAAAAGCATGATTAGGTGTACATTTTTTAGGGTCACAATTGGATATGAAAATCAGCTATATATGTGGATATTGGTCACCATGAGTAGCAACGTAAGAAACGAGCATTGACAAAGCAGATGGTTGCCATTTGCGGTTGTTCTTTGCATTTATAGGCACCAGCGTGCAAGGAGGAGAGTGCAGTGTGTCAAAGGAGGATGCCATAAGGGGTGCAGGTGTGCAAGAGAATGAGAAGGAAGGAGAATGAATAGAGTAAAGGAGGAAACGATTGAGAGATGGTGCCATCGATGATGAGCATGAGGAAATATTAGCAAGAGAGGTTGAGAGGGTAACAAACAAAGCGAGGTAGGATGAGAGTTGAGAGGGTGGGTTGTTGAGAGTGGGGTTAGGGTGGGTGTAGAGAGGGGTTTGTATAGAGGGTGGGGGTTGGATAGGGTGGGTGTGGGTAGGGTATGTGTAGAGAGGGGATATGGTGGGTGGGGACAGAGAAAGTGGTGGTAGGGTGGATGGGGTTGACAGGTGGGGGTAAGGTGGGTGAGGGTAGAGAGTGGATGTAGGATGAATGGTTGTGGGTAGAGAGTGGAGGTAGGTTGTGTGGGGGTAGACAGTGGAGGTAGGTGGGGTAGAGCGAGTGGAGGTCGTTGGTAGGCTAGAGCGAGTGGAGTTAGTTGGTGGGTGGGGTTAGAGAGTGGGGTTGGTAGAGAGTGGGTGTAGGTAGAGAGTGGGGTGTGGGTGGGGTTAGAAGGGCTTTCAAAATCTACTAACACTGGTGAGTAGTTTTTATGCAGGACCAGTACTGTTTGCATGACTCTCGACCTTGCTGGCGAGTATGGGGGGTATTAGAAACCTATTTTTCATTTACTGCAAACACGTTGTGTTTGCAGTAAGTGGCAAATAGAGGTTTCACTGTGCATGCTTGACTGCATTGCAGCAAATGTGAAGTGTGCTTTTGGCAACATGCACCATTTTACGAAAAGCACTGGTAAATATTTTGTCACCAGTCACCTTCCGGCAAGTGCATTTCTCTTAGGTTGAGTATGTAAACTAAGGAACTCGCCCTGCAGGTCTAGTGGGATTTTTAAGAATTTGCAAGGCCTGGTTAGAGAGTGGAGTTCAGGTGGGTGTGGGTAGAGAGTGTGGGTGGGTGGGGTTGGGAGTGGGGGTAGGGTGGGTGGAGGTATTGAGAGTGGTGGTAGGGTTAGGCTGCGTGTGGTTAGAGAGGGTGGGTGGAGGTAGACAGAGTGGGGGTAGGTTGGGTGTGGTAGAGAGGGGTGTGTGTGGGGATAGTTTTGGGGGTTGTTCGGGTTAGAGAAGGGATTGGATGCAGTCAGGATGGGGATTGGGTGGGGGGTAGGATGGTTGGGTAGAGAGCACAGGAGTAGGGTAGGTGGGTTGTGGGTAGAGAGTGAGGATTAGGTGAATGGGTGTAGAGAGGTTGGAGGCTGGGGATTGGGTGGGTTTGGGTGGACGAATGGGCAGGGTTAAAGTGAGTGGGGTTGGGTGGGTGATGGTAGTTGGTTGGGGGCAAAAAACATGAAGCAAAGCAGACTCGGGAGGACTTGTTTGAAAACCCTTACACAGCACATGTAATGGGGGTGGGTGGGCGTAGAGGGAGTGTGGGGTGGCGGGTAGGTGAGTGTAAAAAGGCAGCCAGAGGGTAAAAAAACATCTGCCTTCAAAGGTAGCCCAAAATAGTCCAACTGCCCACTAAATATAGTCCAAACTAGCCCAATATTAAATCGCTGGCAAGTGGAAAGCCAGGGAATCGACTTGCTTCTTACAATCTGCTGATTAGAGCAAAGATTGTTAGGGAACTTCTGATTGGGTAGTACGGCGGAGGAGTTTGGAAAAAAAAGATTTTAGTCGTTTGGAAGTTTCATCCCATGGCATTACCTGTTGCTATGCTTCAGTTATTCTAAGTTCAGAACCCCCATTCTCTCTTTTCTGTAACAATGGTTTTGGCAATTTTGTGGTGCAAGCCCCACAAAAACACTTTCACAGAGGGCAGGCAGTATGTGGGGCAACTTTCCAGCACAGATGAGTCAAAACTGTAAATTGATTAGAAACTACCATGGATGGACCCAAGCGGTTAATAGTGTACTGCCTGGGCAATGTTTGTGTCAAGTGAAGGATACATGGATAGAGGGCATATATGTGATGGGGCTTGTCAACTTTAAACCGATCTTCCTTGGTCCTGGCACACTAGATTTGGATTCTTGTAGTAAAAGTGTGGACTAACTTGTTAGGTATCTTTGTCAGGAATTGCTATTCTTGTACTTTGCTGTGCTTTGAATACTCCTAAGGCTAATTCTGAGATCTTCAATCACTGTTGGTGCAGGTGTTCTTGTTGCAATTGCATTTTATCCCATCAGTAATGTTAAACCTATTTTTCGTGCTTTGTCTAACGTTTAGATCTCCCTTGATCAGCATCCATTTTATATATCAATTTGAGGTCTTTTAGCAAATTATGTACAGTTTTTTTCTGTGTGAAAATGTATATTACCATTACCAAAGGAAATAGTCGATTTCAGTATAGGCAAAATGTATGTGATTCTATGACTGCGTAATCTGTTTTACTTAAGATATCCAATTACACAACATGAATGAAACATGCTCTCTATTGCTCTGTCTCACTTGGTTCACATCCTCTCCATCTATCGCCCTCGTGGTCCCACTGGACCATTCTTTGATGATCTTGGGTAATGCATTGATTCTCTTTCCACTAAACATTGCCTCATTCTCTTAGGTGACTTTAACCTTCCCTCTCCAACCACTTCTCAGAAATCTTAAACTCCAGTCTTTTCTTAGTGACTGCACTCTCCACTCTATTACCTACCTACCCACACATGACGTAACTCTTTGGATCTATTATTGAGCTCACCTCTCTCTCAGCCACTACTACTACTGTTGCACCCTCCGTATCTGATCACTCAATTGTTTCCATCACCATCTCCTTTCCTTACCACTTGCTTCACTTATTACTGAAAGGAAATGTATACCACTTCCCATTTTTCTCCGTCCTACAGTTCACTCTCTTCCTTCACACCCGATGCCTCTCCCACCAAAACTGCCTTCTCTAGCTTCCAATCCCTACTATACAACTAATTCTCCTTTCACTTCCCCCTGCTTACTTTCACCTCTAAGTCTCAGCACCCTCAACCATTGCAGAAATAAATTAAATTCTCAATCCTTAAAAGGACATGTAACGCCTCTAAAACTATTGATTTCATATCTCACTCCAGAGTTTGATATAGAAAATGATGCATCCCTCATGGTTGCCAGACATGAAGGTGTCCCAAGTTCGTCCAAACTAGCAGACAAATCAAGTCCTGAAGCTCTAGTTGCTTTTGTCCACAGTGCTGTCATTGCACAGCATTCAAAAAGAAGATGCCAAACAGATTCCAGTTCACCACAGAACCAGCTTAATCTGTATTCTCTGGCCACTTTGTACCAGCCCCCAGTGATATCAAAAGTTTTGGCTGAATTAAATTTGAGGCGCATATAATCCCAGACAAAGTGGTTGCCTATAAAGTTCTGACTGTAAGAAGGAACCAACTGTGTTTGTCATGTATGGAAAAAAACAAGGCTGTGGATTTCGAGGCCAAGTTGATAGTTGGCTGCTCATGACTAAAGGCCCCTAGGTGTGCGCTTGTAGATCTTTTAAATTGACTAAGATTAATTTCTAAGGGATCACCCAAGGCTCTCTTGATCCATGTATCAGATAATTGCTCCAGTCTTCCCATGGTTGATACTTTTGTGGAAACAGGTTTGGCAGAGAGCGCATCAGACAGCAACCTCATGATGGGGTTACGCGGGGCATGCACAAGCTTCCAGTACAGAGGGAGACGGGACAATATAATTTGTTCTTATCGGAAGTAGACGGCATTCCAGATAAACCGTTTCAGCAGAATCGTAATGTGGTAGTCTTTGAATCCTTTTTAAGGGTATTCGATTCAATTCTAGAAACAGCCTACAAGGAAGGGGAGCAATTGTCATGGAGTAGATTTTGACTAAAGAACCAACAGAATAACCCCCTCCTTTTGCGGCGAAATAGCATATGGCCGCAGATGATTGAGCACAACGTACCTCAAGTTTGTTCAGTTGGGGTGTGCTTGCAAGTTTTACATCAAAAACAATGTCAAGATAAATGTATTGGCTGCCAATTTCAATAGGGACACCCATAAGGTTCCAGGTGGCTTGGGGGGCTTGTTTGCGTGAAGATTCAAACGCCATGATCTTAGTTTTGGAGGTGTTTACTTTAAGGGAGTTTTTTGATGAAAAAGAGTGAAGTTTGTCCAGTGCTATTTGCAGACCACGTGGGGTGAGATCAAGGATAATGATATCATCAGAGTAGCACATCCATTGTACCACTTGGTCCCCTAGTTTAGGTGGAATGTAGTTTGGGTCAGTCAAAGCATTCCCCATATCTGATGCTACAAATTGAACAGCAGACGAGCCAAGATAGACCACTGCTTGAGGCCCAGTTTGATATGGATCCAGCACGATCTTCCCCCGTTGCCCTCCAGCCGCACTTTGGCCCGGGTCTCATCATGTAACATCATGATCATTTTTAGAAGACCTGGTGGAATCCCCCAATTCATCAGCTTCCCCCAAAGCCTTGCGCGATCCACAGTGTTGAATACCGCACTATAATTGACAAATACTGCATATACAGATCTACTGCGGATCCGCCTTAATTGCTGAATAATGCATGTGCGAGCTAGTGTGTTGACAGAAGTGGAGCAGCCTTTCCTGAATCCAGTTTGATTCCGTGGGATGATATTTGCCTCCTTGGCTCTACTAGTTAGTTCTTCAAGGAGTACCCTAGTAAAGATCTTCAAGGGAACATCCAACATTGCCAGGAGTCGATAGTTGCGAGGATAGTCATGTGAATTCTTCTTCAGCACTGGGACTAAGATACTGTCATGGAAGGATTGAGGGAGTGTTTGAGTAACAGTGATGGAGCAGAAGAGATGGTGAAGAACGTTAGCCCATAGTCTGCCGTCTGTTTTAATCAGAAAGTTGCAGAGACCATCAGGTCTGGGGGCACTAAATGACTTGCTGATGTTAATTAGTCTGGCGACTTCTAGACTTCCTGCTTTTTTCAAACTGCCAGACACCCTCCTCCTACATTTTACAGTTCACCTACTGTACCATCATCCTCTGCCTCTATAGTCAAATTTTATCTTCCACTTTAATCAAATTTATCCTGAAGTATCTCTACTCATGAAGGCTAACCGCTCGTGCCCCGCAGACCCTCTTGCCTCTTAGCTAATCAAGCCTATTGCCCCTTTAATGGCCTCTCGCCTCACTGAACTCTTCAACTTGTACTTTGACTCTGCCTGCTTTCCCTCTGTTTTCAAAAAGGCCATGGTCCTCCCTCTCCTACTGACCCAAACTATCGGCTAACTTTCGCCTTGTGTCTCTCCTTCTGCGCTACTCTAAAGTGCATGAAAGGGGTGTGTTCAACAGTCTTAACAATTTCTTACACATCCACAACATTTGAGACCCTCTACAAGCAGGTTTCTGCTCCTGTCACGCCACGGAAACTGCTTTGATGAATCCAACTTCATCGCCTCTGCTAAGCACTCCAACCTATCCTCTATCCTAATGCGCATTGACCTGTCTGCTGCCTTTGACTCTGTCGATCACTCTGATCTCCTTAATACTCTTTCTTTCTTCTTGGGATTCGAGATCAAGCCCTTGGCTGGATTGAATCCCACTTTGCATCTCCCCAATTCTCTGTATCCTGGAGCAACAACACCTCTCGACTCACTCCTCTAACTATTGGTGTTCCACAAGGCTCTGTTTTAGGGCAGCTTCTCTTAACACTCTTCACCTCTGCTCTTGGGCCACTAATCTCCTCCTTTGGATTATCGTACCAACTCTTTGCGGACAACACCAAATCATCATCATCATCATCTCTTTTCCTGAATTGTCCTCTGATCTCTATCAAAATTTCAAGCTGTCTCTCTGCCATTAAATACTGGATGCCTTCGTACTTTCATGTTAAACTCTACCAAAACAGAGATGCTATTCTTCCCTGCCAAAAGGTCTCTCTCATCGCTTCCTCTGCCTATCCAGTTCCCACCTGACACTGTCCCCATCTCTTCTTCTGCTAGAAACCTCAACATTATATATGACCCTTCTCACACCTTCTCTAATTTTATCTCTAAAAATGGAACAGCAGCTCGCCTTAACCTCCCAAATATCAGGAAAATCGGCCACCTCCTGCTTTCAACACCTCCAAGCATCTCTTAACCACTCGTCTTCTCTAAACCGCACTACTGTGCCAGCATCCTCTTTGGTCTTCCCAGCTGTGCATTCTGTCCTCTTGAGAAGATAATTAAGTTCTCTACCAGGACTCTTTGAACTCCCTCACTTCACACCAACATCCTCGTACAATCACCAGGCTGGATAGCTGATGATGCAAAAGCGTGCCAGATTTAAATTTCTTCTCCTGGTTTACAAATCTATCCACGGTAAGGCACTGCTGTATCTATCCTCCTCTATCCAACACCACAAGCCTTCTTGTAATCTCTGCGCTGCCCCTTGACTACCCTTGTTGCTCCACGTCCTCCCTGTGCTCGTCACCCATCATGGTCCCACCTCGAGTACAGATGGCCGTACCGCTTTCCTGCACTTAAAAATGTCCAATGTTGGTTGTTCTTAATCTATGTATGTACACTTATGTATTGTCCCCAGTGACTATTCCATTTACTCCCTACCACAACCTGGTCAGAATGTCCCTCAAACTCCTCATTGTAAGAAGCTCACTGCTTCCTGTCAAACCTGATTTTCCCATCTATTGTATGTTTTTTTTATGATCAAAAGAGCATTGTTCCTCTTGAATATAAATAAAATAAACATGCATTCATTTTATTGTTTACACCATATATTTATCTGCAATTGATTTGTTATTATTTGGACCGTGCATTGCTGCCATTTCCATAATCTCCAGACAGGGAAAAGGCAAGATTGCAGTGCTTTGTGTTGAGGTTGCAGATCAGAAGTACCATGAGCTCTCGGAGTGAAACGTAGGAGGCATAGTTTGTGCCCAGAAGTGCAGCCTTTAGTGCAAGCCTGTGTTAACCAGGGGCAGAGGATGTTCTGGTGGCAACAAAGATATACACACAAAGGAAGCTATGTTTTATTTAAGTGTGTGTGTGTGTGTGTGTGTGTGTGTGTGTGTGTGTGTTGTTAAGGCTGCTCTCTCTAATGGTCGGCACGTCTCTTATGAATCCTTTGAAAATATGACGCCCAGTAATTTTAGATGATTAAATCGGCTTTTAATGTAAGTAATGTTCTATGTATTTGTGACATTTGGGCTGTGATGTGCATTTCATGGTGGGTTTCATTATTATGAATTTTTATGTGAATAAGTCATATGGTGATTTTAGATGTACATTTTCGGAGAAATTGGGTTGTGCATGAATTTAATTTCGATTTTGTGATGTAGTTTGTTAATGGAGAAATACAAATAAATGATGAGCATTGTAAGGTTGCAAAAGGAGACTGACGCACAGGTAGCATGCTGGTTGGCATAAACATTTGATAAAATAAAGAGGAAACCTAACTCTCGCTAACACTAAAAAGGGTTTACCTACGGATTTGCTCAGAATTTCTCAATTAAATGAGTCCACTGTTGTGTGTCAAAAACGCCTACTTCTGGCCCTCGCACTTGTAACTAAACTAAAGTGGATCTTCTTGGTCCAGAAGAATGACTCCATTCTTCTGGACAACAGATTATAGTTCCAATTGGCAGGTGGACATTTTCACCTGAGGGGGACTCCCTTCCCCAGGTCTTCCTTCCTTTCCAAGATACAAAACAAAGTTCCAGGTTCCGGTCTTGTAAAGTTCTCAGTTCAAACTCCAAAAATAAAGTTCCAGCTCAAGCATCAACATGCCATATTGCCCCTAGTTTGTCTCACTATTGGGTTCCTGGAAAATGTCTCCCTTCTCCAGGTATCTTGTCCTCCAGTATTTTCACAGTGCCAGGGGAATGTTTCCCTTCCCTGGGCCTTCCTTGGCTTTGCTTTGTGGTACACACCACCAAGGGATATGGCTTCCTTCCCCTGGAATTAATTAGTTTGGATCCAACACACCAGGGATCAAAATCCATAGAAGAAGAGCAGTGCTCTAAACATGTGTCGGCTGATTCAAAAAGATGGATTTTGTTTAGTTGCATTAAACAAGTTCAATTCTGAGGCCACACACAGTGTGATTGCATAATTTGTGTGTTTGTATTTTATATTGGCCCGTTTGGATGTTAAACTGATCACAAGTTGGAGCATTCAGGTGGATTTTATGGTTCTCCCCAAAGGAACGTTCTTATCTTTTGTGGCAGTGTGTTTTTAAAAACACAAGACCCTGTAAGTGACTTCAATCCAGCATTCCAACTAAGTCAATGCCTAGTCTGGGATGCCCAATGGAAATCCTTATTTATATATTTTTATGTCAAATTTCTTTAAATCTGGATGATGAACTCTTATATAACGCTCCCCTCTTTGGATCTCCCCAACCTCACTGAGTCAAGAAGTAGGTTTGTTTTGCAAATTAAAAGGTTTATTTGAAGAATTGAACAATATATATCACACTTTATTGAATAGAATATCTGAATAGCACACTTATGAATATGTACAGTGAGCAGCAATGGGTAATATTGCAATATCAACAATCTCTTTAATCAGTTAGGAGTAGGAATAGAAAGGATAAGGTAGCAGAGAATACTCTGTATGATTCAAGGAAATGCAATGATGGGAAAGAATGCAACACAGAAATAAACTTGATATGATTTCAATCAAAAGATATGATCACTTTTTCCCCTGTTATTTCTCACTCCCCCCACTATGCAATATGAAGAGATGGAACTGAGGGCGCACAGGTTTCAGGAATATTAATCAACAATGCAGTTCAATCCAAGTTCCCCCAGCAAGCTTAGATTTTAAAACAGGAAAAAATACTTTTGAATGTGATTGCAATGAAAGGGAAAATATGCTAAAATGATTTTAATTCACTAAAGGAGATTCAGGATAAGTGAGAGTTACTTTGTATTGGTTCAGGTCAACACTAGCAATGATTCATGAATGAGTATCAGATTGAAAACGAATTTCAGCAGTTGAAAACAAGAAACTGCCATTTTGACATGTGGTGAACTGGAGCTAAATTGCAATTCGCTACAATTTCTCTGCGTGCGTGAAACGCGATTACGGAAAAACTATAATGTTACAGAGGTTTTAATCAAGGTAGATTTTTCAGAAACAAAGTCAAGATTTCAAAAATGACAGATGCGCTTTAAAGATTAGAAACAAAGATTTCGTAACACTAAAGAGTCTATGGAGCCGCAAACTACACGACAGCCCAGCCACCTATCCAGAGGCTCCTCCGGATGGTTTGTCTGAACGAGACGATTGCCTTTCTCCAGAAAATATATATTGGCGCCAAGATGATTATCACCACAATTATCAAGGATTATGTGGAGGAGAGAAGAATTTAGGATAGACAACAGAGGTTCTGTAATGCAGTTCTGGACAGATTGAAATGGATGGAATAGTATTACTTTAAACTAAGATTGTTTATGTACAGTTCTAGAAAGGATACTCACTCCTATGGCTTGGGAATGGAGTGGGCCCCGTCAAAGATCTGGTCAAGGGTTTGGCTGGGATTCTCTCGCCACCGGACAGGTCTCAGTTCTGCTCTCAGCACTGCACTGCGGTCTGAGCGGTCTCTTGGACTGGATCTGACGGGTTCTGGATACAGCTCTGCTTTCTGGGTCTGGATCTTGGTTCTAGCACAGGGCTCTTGGCTAGAATAGCAAACCAGCACAGCCTGGCTGTTGAATGTGAGCCCCTTGGAAGTTTAGGGGTTAGAATCAGGTTGCAAAAGATTCTGAAGGCCTGCTGAGAAGGGTTCAGCTTTTGGGTTAGGCCTCTCTGCTTCAAAGTTCTAGAGTTTGGTTCTAGAGTCTGTCTGGATATTGTCTGGATCGTCTTGCAGGGTGCTTTGCCAAGAAATCAGTTGAGTAGTGGAAAAGTGTGTGTCCTATCTGTCCTCAGCAGTCCCTATTTATGTATTTCCAAAGTGGGTGGGGAGGCTGATCCTCTATGCCCAACCCTCTAAGGATCTGATGGGTCATTGGATTCCCTGTGCCCTGATTCCCCTGATTGGAGAAAGGATCAGCGTGTCATCTTTATTGCTTAAGGGAAAAACCTCCCCTTTGCCTCTGTACAGAGTATCTTATTTTTCATAACATATTTACAATATACACAACCTGTTAATGCTACATAAATCACATGACAGATTAACTAAGGTACATTTCTGTTCAACTCTCACCTTACTAAGAGCTTTGGTTCAGAAATGACCACTTTTTGCGCTTTTAGTGGGTTTCTCAATATTATTTCTGCACCAATTATTGGACATGCATGCACACCCCATCTGAGCACAATTCTGTAATTTTTCCGGTTCCTGGCATAAACACAGTAGCTACAATATGAATAATTCTGGGGTTTGGTCTTAGAACATCGCACAGAGTCCAGCTTAGTTTTCAACTGTGAGCGAATTTTTCATTTTAACAATCTCAAAGTTTCATATTTTTGTCAGTTTGGTACAATATTTTATAAGCCTTTTTCTAAAACATACATTTGTTGTGCTTTCTGAATCCACACAATGGTTTGTCTCCGCCTCCAAGGTCTGGGCTGACTCAGAGGTCACATGTCTCTCCTTCCTGCCAGCAGTTTGTCGTCAGTCGCACCCGAATTAGCATTTTCTATTCAGCCCAAGGATTCTTTTGTCTGCACTGAGAGCAACAGGCCAGGGTGCCCCTCCTAGTTCCTATTCCCAACAGCCTGTCAATCTCTTAGCCAAGGGCAGGGGGGAAGCCTTGCATTATTTTCCCATTATCCACGTTCCAGATGGCAATGTATCAGACTACGGCAACTTTTCCACCAGTGTTCTGTAATGAATAGAACATTTCTTACAAATATAATGCATGGTGGCATCAAACATAAACTTCTTATTAGAAAATTGGCATAATCAATAATAGTGTGCATACTTGCCACTTACTCGCACATTATGCATGTGCCAGCTGTGCAAAGAAACAGGATGGCAACTTTAACCAGGACACAAACATGGGCATATTCAACTATTTTGCACATTAATGTACTTGCCAGCTGGGAAAATTATTAGAAGATGGTAGTTTACCCACCAGGACAATGCAGTGAGTATGGAGCATTTTATGAACCAATACTTTGCATGCAAACCTTCCATGTTTATAAAAAAAAATCCTAATCAAACTTTTCTTTTTTTGATTGTGCACATTTGGGAATTTCATGTTGCTAAATTTCCCATTGGGTCTTCCCCAGTGTCTGCAAATGGCCTCATTGCAACCTATTGGAGTGCAGCAGGAAACAATTTGTTGGTTGGAACGGGTGCTGTACGTATTGTGTACCTGCTCCAGCCAGCAGCACACCTTGTGTTCTCCAGCTTCAAATTGTGGATCTGTGTGATGCAGCATCTGAGGAGTGTCTGTCCAAAAAGTGCTGGTTTATTGGGGGATAGTTTTTATTGCTGGTTACAGTAGCATTACTATGATCCTCCCTGCGATGGTTAGAACGACCCAATTTGTGGGCCACAATTACTCCTCAGTTTCGTCCTAGCTAGGACCATAAGCTCTTCATACCCAGATGGGCCAGGAAGTGTGGGTGCACCAGTATGGTTGCCATGGGGCTTGCCTGAGCTACTGCCTTAGGATTCATCTGAGCAGCCTCCTCCCAGGCACCTTGCATGCTGCAAACCCATCTGACCCTTTCCACTATGCTCCACAACTAATAGTATGTCGTGTCTATTTGCCAGAGCATGCCGATGAGCTAGCTAGCCTACCCAGCCCTAGCTCTGGTTACACTGCCATTTCGGTCACCTCTAAGGAGAGCCTTTTTGGCTTCCAGATGATGGGCCAGACCTACTGGCAAGCAACATTTTAGGGTGCCGCCAGCAACATGTTGCTCACAAATTACCTGTTGTGGATCACTGTCTTAGTGGAGTGGTGCCAGTAGACCTGATGAGACACCATTACTTTCAACTCACACAATAGAACTCCCTTTTCTTTCCATTAGAGACATGTTTGTGTGTAACAAAAGAGGGTTTATGCTCTAGGGTTCCTGGGGCACTGTGGCTGATCGTTTGAGTAAAGAGATACACCCATATGTTGGTTACTTAGCCTTGTTTTTCTATTAGTTTAAAATGTTCCAAGACAACCATTCCTTGCTGGTACCTCAGATTTGGTAGCTACCGTTTTCTGTATGTAACAAGTCCCTGACCAATAAGGGCAGAAGAGTCTGAAGATGTCACCCACTGTCTCCATGTTCAGTCACCGGCATGCTGTTTAGGTTAAAATGATTTCTGTAGCACTCCTTGTGTCTTGTGATGGTTTCGTTGGAAGGACGTCATTGCACATTTGCCTTTCAAGATTGTTCTGCACACTACACTTGGAAGATATTTCTTGTTACAGTGTAGCAGTGCTTCAGCGCATGAGGCAGCCATATGATTTGTCAAATCAAGTTCATCCCGTCTAGGGTTGGGAACAGCTAGTATGGCATTTTGTATTTATACACACACAGGCACACCTCAGTAGCATATTGCTGCGTTAATGAAAACTTGATGAGCTCAAAGTTGTTAGCCAGTAGAAAAAGGTCGCATATGGACTCTATACAAGTGAAAATTCTGCAAAGTTAAACTTTACCTTTTGCATATTCGTCAACACCAGTGCTCCACAGAGTTTTCGGGACTATGGAGAAAGTGATTGAGCAAGCTTCGCTTTGTGTAAGGTTTGATTATTATTTATTTTGACTATTAGCTAGTTTTTAGTTTTTTTGTCACAACCTTAAGTCTGTTGTGTAACTCCACCTGCAAAATCTATTTTTTTTTTTTTTTTTTATTTGTGTTAAATCAAAAGATTTTTACAAAATTTGAGGTTTCTGTCTTTTGTCTGCGGTTGTGAAAGAAAAGAAAAAGAGAACAGCTCTCTAAAAATGTGCCTTTGTCGGCCAGTTTATGGCTTCCAAGATTTTGTAAGTGTCTATTTGCCATTGTGTTTTGTCGCCTCCAATCAGACGAGACCAACATATTTCTTCGTCCTCTATGATGAAGTCTGTGAAGGTTGATTTAATCGGCTTCTTATATGTTGGTTTGAGGCACATTTTAGGAGCAAATGGCGGATTGTTTCCTTTTCTTGTGTCGCACAAAATCGACAACAATTATTTTCCGACTGGCCTCTGATTGACAAGATCTCGTTTGTCTGCAGTAAGTTTAAACGTGCCCTCATCAGCATATCTCTCCCCTTCCTGGATGGGAACTTCTTTATATACTCCTGGAGTTCATTGAGTTTTTTCGTATTTGGAGGCAGGTGTAAGGTTAGTTTATTTTTTCCTGCTGTCTCCAAGGTGTTTATCCAGTCAAGTTCTTTGATTTTGGTGAAGGTTCTCTTTGGGTACTTTGTTAGTTCTTCATCTGCCTGTACCTGTTCTAGCAAACTGGTGTTTTCTTCTTTCCATTTATTAAGGGATTTGCTTGTGTTTCTTTCTATTTCGAGGTTGATGAGAAAATATATTGACGGTGGCTCGGCCATCCGGCATTTCCTGAACAGCCTTAGAGACGATTGTGAGACTGAACTTCTAAGAGATGGTAAGCTGAGCTCTCGTCGAATTGAGGCTATTGGGGTCGAGTTACTTTTCGCCAAAACTTTGCCTCAATTTCTGTCCAGATGGATGGTGGTAGGTTCATCATTGCGTCTCCCCCATATGTTAATGTCGGCATCACCTTTTTCTTGTAGTGTTCTAGCACTGGGATCAGCGAGAATCTCCCGAACTTTTTATCTATGGCCCTAGCTTGAGCTGCCAATTTATTGACTTTGGTCATCAGGGCCAATTGCATAGCTTTGTCTTGTGAAGAGGAGTCCAGGATTACTCCTAGGTATTTGAAATCGAACACTCGCTCGATCAATGATCCTTCCAGTTTTAGTTTGTTTTTCTGTTTTCCTAGTCGATTTTTCTAGTACTAGGAATTTTGTTTTCTTTGCATTTATTTCCAGTTTATTTTCTTGCATATACCCTTGGAGCTTTGTCAATTGGCGCTGCAGACCTATTGGTGTGTGATCCATTAGGACCAAATCGTCTGCGTAGAGCAATCGCGTTATCGGGGTTTAGCAGATTTTTGGAGGAAATGCTCGAATTTCTGGATCCTCATCTTGGATGTCGCCGATAAATGCCAGAAATAAGGCCGGGGCCAAAGGGCACCCCTGCTTCACTCCCCGCGCTGTTGGAATGGGTGATAAGAGACTGTTTTGGTTGAGTCGAATGCGTATTGAAGTATCAGTGTACAGTGCCTTAATCGGGTTTAGTATAGAAGGTGGACAGTCCCAGGCTTCAAGTTTGGACCATAGGCAGACCCTGTCAATCCAAGTCGAATGCTTGGGTCAGGTCGATGAACGCCACGAAAATTCTCGTTCCCCCTTCCAGTACTCTGTTTTTCAGCACGTTTAGCATTAGAATGTTAGCTGTCGTGCCCCGATTTTTTTAAAATCCAGTTTGGAGTGGGTCGTTGCAAGGCGATTCCTCCGCCCAGATCTTAAAGCGGTCAAGAAGCATTGAGCCAAACACTTTACCTATCACATCCAGGAGCGCAATGGGTCTATAATTTGTCGGGTCCTTTTTGTCTCCTTTCTTGAATATTGGTACCATTGTTGCTTGTTTCCATGAGGGTAGTATCGTTTTCAAGCTGCAGCATCTGCCAAAGATTTTACTTAACAGACTGGCCCACTCATTTTGATTTGTTTTGAAATCAATGTTCGTAATCCCATCGGGTCCTGGGGCATGAGAGGTTTTTAAGCCTCTGATCTTTAATCGGATTTCCTGTGGGTCATCTATGTTTACCCATGGCTCCGAAGACATTTCGCCCTGTAATTTTAAGTTGGTAGTTGGTGCCAGGTACATAGTAGTATAGTATTTTGTCCATGTAGTTTCTCCAATCTCGGTTATGATAGTATTTTCTTGCGTTTCATTAACCGCTCTCAAGATTTTCCAAAATTCTTTTGTTTTTACCGCTTATCGCTTTTAGGATATTTTCAGCGTCTTGTTGGTACAGGGACAGTCTATGACCTTTTACCCAAGCTTTGTAGAGTTTAGTTTCCACTTCCGCCGCGCTCTCAGCCCCTGGAGATCCGGAAGATTTTGCTTTGCGTTGTATTTTATGCAGTGCCCGGCGTTTCTCCACCAGTGTTAGGTCGTACGCGTGTCTTGGGGGATTTCCACTGTTTGTTTTTATTTTACGGTTCTTCTTGAACTTCGTCAGAAGTGGCGTATAGTCTGTTTTTTTTGCCCAAATGGTTTGACATTGAGCTGAATCCTTTTTCTATTTCCACAATGGAATCTGTTGTAGAATGTAAGCGGTTTCCCTTCGTGTTGACTGTGACTTGGTGCTCAGCGTAATCATTCCGGGCCCTTGTTGACATCCAAGTTGTTGACAGGGGGTTGTGGTCACTTACTGTTACTCGTGTAATTTCAAAGTCTTTCGTTATTGCCAGTATTGGTTCGGTGACGAAGATGTAGTCTATGGTACCTGTCGATTCATTTCTTTCCCATGATGGCGGGCGATTTCAGTCTGGGAATGCTTCGTGCAAATTGTGAAGGTTTCTTGAATTCATCAATTTGACCCATAGATTGCCACGTTGTTTGCCTGTTGAGTTGTGTCCTTGGTCCGCCTCCCTTTCGTCCGAGCTCGTGCACGTAGCGTTCAAGTCTCCACAAATGAGGAAGTATTTTACCAGATGTTCAGATAGTGCCTCGTCTATCGCGTCCTCAATTTTTTCTATGTAGGTGGTAGGCTCTATGCTTGCTGGGTTCCAGTAGGTGTTTGCTACGATTAAGGAGACTTTCTCATAGGCATTTCTGTCAGTATTCCGTCGTGTCCATGACGCCTTGACCATCAGAATCAATTGGTTGCTGATCAATGCTTCTTCTAATTTGATCCCGGAGTCTTTTTTAGACGCAATCAGTAAACCCGATGAAGGTCTTCCTCGACGTCCTTGTTTGGCTGGTGCAAGGATGACTTCTATTTTTAATTAAATTGACATTGACCCTTCTGACCCATACTTGAAAGACTTAAACAGCAAGTGACATTTATGAATACAGTTTAAACCTCAGGCTGCTTACGTATTCCGTCTGAACTCCCTCCACCAAATGCTTTGGTGTCAGTGACTTTAAGAGGAGGGTGGACTAATACTCTTGAGTAAAATTACCGGACTTTACCATCCTCAAAGTTCGCTCATTAATATGACTTGGTTTCTAGAGCGATCAGTATGTCTTTACTGAGGATTGCATTGCTGTTGAGAAGGAAAGTTCACACTTTGATATGAAATGCTTCTGCCTCCTTGCGAGACGGATAATCTTCTAAAAAAGGCTTTGCGTTTTTGCTTTCATTGGATTGAGAAACTTGGCTCCTTTGAATGACTGCTCTTGATTCAAGACTCAAGGTTGCTGAGAATGTTCTCCTTCTTAGTGTCTTTGAAATGGCAAGAAATATACCCGTAAATCAGATATTCTTTCACGCATGGGAAGCATTGCTTGTATTACAAATAAGGTTGTACTAAAGCAACTGAATCACTGCCTGGGGAGGAAACCAGTATCTTTTATCAATAAAGGTGTACTCTCCTTTTTTTTTAAAACAATTTTTTAAATGCCAGACCTTTTGGTTTTGCCACTGCTTAATATTGTAGATTTCCCTTTAAGATAATTATCAGTGCTTCCGTTCCATGTCTGCCCGATTGTTGAGCTATTTGCTCTGCAGCCTTATTTGTGTTTTAATTGCTCTGATCAGCACCTTTTGATATATCGTGGGTATGTTGGGCTACTTGCACCTAGCCATTTAGTAAGGTTTGTAAGTGTGTAGTTTTATTGGTTTATCTGAAACCAAAATAAATAGCAAAGTGGCAACATACTCCAGTCGAGGCACATGCAGTTGTTTCGCCCTTTCCTGGGTTTTTTAGATAACCAATAAAATCACTCGCAGACTTTACTTGTAGATACTCTACTTTACTAAATGGCTAGCCTCAAATAACTGAACCTATCCACGTTATTTATTTTGCATAATGATTGACTAGTGGATACCAGTCAATTCTGGGTTTTGCTGCAAGGCCAAACCATCTGATAGACTTCCAAAGAAAAACAAAGAGAATTTAACTCTCTATAACTAAACACTGAGGGTAGGCTCACTGAATACTATCCCCCCCTTCTCATATCCTTTTACCTTTTGATATGTGCTCTAGAAATTGGCCACCAGTTTGGTTTAGACACACACCATGGTTTGCTTTAACAAAAATGATACACAACTCGTTCTTCCTTCCTCCCCAGCCGCTCTGTAAGCATTGTGGAACTAATTACATGTGTGATGCACAAGTGGTTTTGCTTTTAGGGAAAAATTTACTTTACAAGCACTCTATATGGTAGGCTGGACTGTCAAGTAGCATTTTATTTAACAGGAATTTTAAAACAATAAAAAATACTAGTGGCATTTTGAAGTGTACTTTATGAATTTATGGATCCATTTTTAGTTTGGGCTATTGGGTGGCGCTGAACGCGCTACCTATATAAAGCTGAAACTAAGAGCTTGAACATAGGAGCTTGAAATGGGGGCTTTGAATATATGTTTGTAATGCTTTTCAGTGCAAATGACCTATGAGGATTGATTTATGTAGTTTGGCTATGTGTCCCACCCATTTAACGCCCATTGCTAAGGATTTTCCTCCAATTTTCTCCTCCAACCACACCTCTTTTTGTACTCTTTGGCTGAATTTCTACTGTGTGGTGAATTTGTCAGCCATTTTTACTTCTAAAATGGCAGTTGACATATGTTCATGTTAATAAAAAGTAATAGAAATAGTTTTTTTAATAAAAATATATATACTAGTGCTTATTTTTTTAAAGTTATCTAATATTCGTATTTGATTTAGATTAAAAAATAAACTGCTTACTATTATAGATAGGTTTTTCCAAAATGTCCATGCACTTGCGTATGGGTGTGGGTGTCTAGTGTTGTCTGATGTGAGCAGTACCCGATTGGGTGTGATGCCAGTAGGATGTGGGGTCTGATTGGCTGTAGGAGTATATTCCTTTTCTCCACAAAGCAGCCATTTTCTTTCCTTACTCCATGAAGGCTCTACACTGTGAGGCTCTGTGCACCCCTGTGTCTCCCCTTTCCCTCCCATTGTACTCGCGGGCTGGAAGCCAGTGTTATGTAATATTTAGTACCCCATACCTTTCCAGTATCACCCGGTTGTCGGCTGTGTTCGGGAACCCACCTTTTCATGGCTGATTGGCTGCATTAAGCATGTGTACCACCTCCGTGAGCCTGAGCAGCGGCCACTCTTCCGGGCTGTCGCAGTGCAGCAGAGTACCAAGTGGGGTGGCCAACTGTCTCGGATTTCACGGGATTGTCCCGCAATTGGGCACTCTGTCCCGCAGTTTGCAGAATGGCTGTGCGGGACGCAGGTTGTCCCGACTTGCGTCGGGGCAACCTGCCTTCAGCACAGCCACTCTGCAAAATGAAGTGGCCATCTACACAGAACGGCACTGCCTCCTGTGGCTTTCTTTCTCCGGGCGTCTCTGCAGCCCTGGCTCCTTTTTGAGCCTACAGATCCAGCTGTAACGCTGTGACACCTGGCATAATTCAAATGCTAATGCTTTGTTCCTTGGGTCGTGATGGTCATGTTTGCAGTTAAAAAACGTGACCATCACCTCCCAAGGACAAACCATTTGCTTTTCAATTAAGCCTTGAATTAAGAGCCATTAAAAAAGGGGCAGGCCAAATGTGAATGACGTGGGCAAGTGTCCCGCGACTGACTATCAAAGAGTTGGCCACCCTAGTACTAAGCTGCCTCCGTTGTAGTAATAAACACTGTTTATTTTGAGAGAGACGTTCATATAAAACTTTCTCTCATAATGATAATAATAATAAACAGTGTTTTATCTATACGCACAAAGGAAAGCAGCTCAACATTACAGGGTACGAAATTTGGACTAGATACCCCTTACCTGTATTACATTTACACTCCATTGGGCAATGGCCAGCCACATAAGGCATGGTCCACTCACTGTCCTCATTTAGGTCACCTACTCCCCCAGCACATAACCTATATGAACCAGGGAATGGACCTGCTGGCTGCCTTGTGATAATCAGTGGCTATTAACCTTATCTTAATCGCCATTGTAATGTTTGAACCCCAGGGGCGCCTCAGACTGTTGGTTTCTGCTCTAGGAAAGAGGGCTGGGGCCCCCAACCATTATGTTGAAATGGCCCCCAAACATCTTCAGCTGGGCTTGATATGATTTCAGGTACGGCTAGGGGCCCTGTGGGTCAGTTCATTAGATGATAGGGGTAGATTTAGTGACAACAACCTGCTTCCATCAAGCGTGCAATTATGTGCGTGCTTAGCCGTCCCCTGGGATTTTAGCCTTGCATGGTTTTGGTATGTTAAATAAAGCTTGATTCCATTTCAGGATGTGTTGTTGGGAATGATGAGTGAAGTTCAGTAAGAGCCCCCCTATACAGGAATATAGGCTCATGTACATTGTTTGACCAATTTCATAATGGAGCATAAGAGCTAAGAATATATAGTTTGCCCAAGATCACAAAGCAGCTCTGCATCAACACAACTTATCTGGTGCTGATTTCTCCCATTCCTCCCCAGGTTTCAAAACCAGGGTTCTGGATGTACTATAGGCCCAAGCTGTCAAGTCTGGACTGTAATATCCTAATAACTTCTAGTTCGTCATTACTCATCCTGCTTTTCCTTGTTTAGAGTACATAAGTAGTCTGCCCAGTAGCAACCCTTTTGAAAAAAGAAAATATATATTCTATATATTTTAAAGTCCGATAGACCCACCCACTTTAAGGTCAACCCTTTGACAGTGGGTACATCAGGAAGATTATGGGATGCTGGAGGATCTTGGAGTTTCCTCCCCAACACACACGTTCAGTTGAGAGGCAGTGTTAAGTAGTGTAACTAGGAAGTCTAGAACTAAAGGAATGAGGATTACTGGTAAGTAATCTAGACAGATTCACACTTTATCACACTTCCTCCGATTTACTCATGATGTCTGCCAAATACTAAAATCACCCTAGTAACGCCATACCAATTACTGCAAAACCACAAAATGCTTATTTACACATAATCAGAACATTAACTCAACCCGTAGTCTTTAGTGGATCTCATTTTGCATGAGAACAGCATTGTCAGAAATTGACTAAGACCTAGATTTGGTGTCCACCTATGTGAAGAGATATTGGAAGTTTGCTTACCCCTATGAACATTCCAAAAAAGATAAACATGCTTTCATATGTACGAAAAGAAGCCAATCTGTTCAAATAAACCAGAAGGGCCGTTCTGACATCTAGACAATGCCATAGTGCTTTCTCCTTGGAGGAAGAAGGGTGTACAAAAATAGATGGAAGCCGAATCTCTAGCTTGTATGAAATTTATAATGGATATTGGGCTTGATGACCGGACTGTAAGTGATTTCAATCGGGCACACACCTAAGTCAAAGCTCGGCATGTAGTGCACAACTGAAATCCTTATTTATTTTTGTCTAAAAGTTCATTATTCTGAACGATATACCATTCATATCATACCCTTCTCCTGGAACCCCCCTACCCCCTGGTCACACTGAACCAGGAATCAGGCTGGTTTGCAAAGGTAAATATTTATTTATGTATTTAAAATGTAAATCACAATATGTTTTAATAGGCACACAACAATCGCCAATGGGGTGACAGAACACTGAATAATATCTTTAGTACACTAGGAATAGGTAATAAGCAAAACAAATGCAGCACAGAAAAGAATACTTTTGTGTTGGTTCAGATCAGATTGCACTGTGGTTAGCAGTTCCCCCTGCAACCCCCCTTAACCCTCCAATAGGCAATGTAAAGAGATGGGAGGAGAGGGCAGGCATTCAGGAATAGCATAAAAACAAAATATCAGTCCCACTTTCCCCCAGCAACACAAGAGAAAAACGGAATTGACTTTCAGCTGTCAGACTGGCTTTCAAGATGACTTTGAATGGACTGGGCAAAAACATCAAATGTGGTCAAAATTGCTGAAATTGTTATAAATTCTTATGGGAGCCGCTTTGGATAGTTGCGCACAAGCAATGATTTGGTCAACAGAAAACGATTGAAATCTTAAGATCGAGGTCGGAAGAAGTTTAGAGCTATTTTACACATGTAAAAGTTTCTCAAAATGAAAATTCGCGGCAAACTTTTCCTTGCGCGATATTCACGCTAATGGGAGAATCTCACTGATTTGCAATGCAGTTCTGGGTTCTATGGATAGCTGTGGATGTTGGCTACAAGTAGGAGTTGAAATTTCTATCACAAAAACTGAGGGCGTTATGGAGGTTTTAGTAAAGGTTGTTTTTGTAAAATAGGCGCGAGAATGAAAAACAGAAATGCACTTTTAAAAATGACAACTGAGTTTGCTTACACTAAGGGATGAATATGAAGAAGCGAATACCACACAGGGATTACAGTCGCTGGATCAGGGTCACCACCTCACAAGGAAACCCAAATTCTTCAGATGAAAAACAAAGGGTCAGCACAAAGATGGTTCTAACAATACTGATTCTGAAGTAAAAGATAGGATGGGTTGGAGCTAGGGATAAAACAAGGCAAAAATACTCCTAACAACACGGGTTCTAAATGAAAGATGGGATGGTTCTGAAATAGGGATAAGACTATGCAAAGTACATGCACTATGGAACACAGTCCTTCCTACTTATACTCACTGGATATGTTTTTAAATGGGACCCTCAGTTCTGGTCGTGGATAGGGTCTGATGTAGGAAAAACAGCACATCAGGCACGGGACTGGAACCTCTAGGCTGGTCGCCGGATTGGCACAGGATCTGCTCTCCTACTCTGTGGGTATTTGGATCAGGTGGATGGCGAGTTCCTCAGGCAAGCCAGAGAATTTCTGGATACTGCTTCACAATGACCTCCTCACACCGCACAGCATTTTACTGAGTGGGGAGAATACATTTGAGGATTGGGGCCTTGCTGGAAACTAATAGTCTCTATTGCTGGCAAGAGATTTGCATCTGGATCTGGAAGAATATTTGAAGCTGGATGTAGGAAGCTGGATCAGAGTGCTTTGCCGAAATCAGGAAGGTGGCTGGATCAGTGAGTCCCTATCTGCCCTCTGCCGTCTCTATTTATGCCCCAAAAATGACATCACAAAGGGGTGTATGGGCCGGTTTAGCTTAAGCTTGCCCCTTTGAAAGGTGATTGGGTCAGAGTCTATTCTCTGCCTTGATAGGAGGAGAGAAACAGAGTGTCTTTATGGTGTAATTTTATGATACTGAGAATCCACCCCTAGCCACTGGAACACAGTCTAATTTTGGCAAAATAAATATTTACACATGTGCAACCTCCTATAAAAATCACATATACAGATTGCATATTTTACATAGCAGCTATTCCCCAAAACCCCGTAGCTGTGGGATCATGTCTCCCCTTTCTACAGAATTTTGCCCTTTTCACTATGGACACAATGTCCAATTTGTATGCAACTTTCCACAAGTGTGCGTGTTTAACCTGGGAATGAGTGTATAAAGTTTCACAATTCTAGCGGAAATACATTTTGCGTGAAATCACATATCTTGCCATTGCTGTCCAGAACATGTCACACAGTTCTGGCGCCTCTTAAAACGTGCAGTCAAAATTTAGATTCACAAATATGTCTTTGGTATATTTTTCACCATTTTGAATAGCAAGTTATGTCTTTTAAAAAAGTGTTCTTTGTACATGTCACAGATGGTTGCTTGGGCCCGCCTCTTGTCTCCCTGCCGTCAAGGAGCATGCTCCTCCTTGTTTGTTCCTTGCAGAGGCCATTTACGACCCTCTTAACACTTCGAGTTTCCGGAGCTGCAGCTTGTCATTGTTCCTTTTCCCTCTGTACACCAGATTCTTTCCTACCCTGCAATTACACCTCCTTGTGAGTTCCTGCTGAGGGGAAGGCATTCCTTCTGTGAGGAAAAACCTGCTATTCCAGTTTTGCAGCTTCAGCCAGACTAATTCACTTTTAAACTTGGCAAAAAAAACACAAATACATTTATTTCTTGGACTTAAAGTCTGTGAAATCAAAACACAACTAAAATATGTATTCCTTTTTGGCATCAATCCTGTGTAGGTTTGCTAATTCAGCAGACTTTTAGTTTAAGTCAAATTGAAGCTTCCTCCGTTCTCTGATGACAGCTGTCATTCAGGCGGCCCATGGTACTGCACCCAGATTTTGGCATGGCTGTCAGTTTTCAGACATCCAGTTTTCTGATGAATGTTTTGCTGTTCATATCAGGACTTTGTATGTTTACACTGCTTCATTAGATACATGACTTTTAGCACCCGTCAAGATTTTAAATGTTGAAAAGTGTTGTGTTAGAGGCATCTTGGAGTTTTTGGCAACAAGGCAAATGTGAATGGTAGGCACATTTTTGGGTTTCATTTGCAAAGTGCTGCTTTTCTCTCTGTACTCTGTTTGCTGGCCCTGGGACCCACTGGCACATTTCTGCAGGGTGAGCTCCATTCCACTGCACATGCACCATGGGTGGCAGGTTGTGCATCCCTCTTTTTGTGTGCTGAAGCACAGTTTTCTGTAGGTTTTTGGTGCGTGTAAGGGTTTTGCCGCCATTGTTGCTGTTTCTTTCCACATAACTGACAGGGTGATGCCGCATAGCATAGCGGAGTGGATCAATACATCCCACAGGACCGCAATGGAAAACGGCCATGTCAGGTTGGAAAATCAAATGGGAGGCATTGCAAAGGAGATCACATAACGTGTCATGATGGCCTGAAGTCCTTGCGATAAGAAAAAACATTGTTAAAAATCTGAACTCTTAACTCCTGGAATTCAAATGGGTGGCATGAAGTACCCAAAAATCAAGTTGAAGATCCATGGAGGAATAAGGAATCTCCAGAAATTGCAAACCCCCCAACATTAGTCTTCCCTATTAGAACCCTCCTGGTGTAGCCTAAAAGCTTTGATGGCAACCCATCATGCCTATAGAATAGAATCTAGGAGCAAATGCACATATTTAAAGAATTGGAGTAAGGCAGGTACTTCATAGGACAACGGACACTGGAAATTGTACGTCTTACCAGGACTTGGAAGATTTCAGGTGTCTGTTGTATGATTTCAGGGCTGAGGGCCTCATTGATTGCTGGATGGCAATTGCAAGCTGGCTCGAGAGACGCCTCTCTAAAGGCCCTACATTTCAACATCCACACCATCTATAGCAGTTTGTTGGTGGTAATATGAAGCTCCATGACTAGGGAAGGAAACTCGGAGTGAATCGAGTGTTGAAACTAAGATCTCCTGGGTCAAAATTGAACAACTAGAACCACCTTTGTTGTCATCCTAAGGGTTTTACCAATCCAAGGGAAAAGGGGGAAGGTGTTCTGGCAACTCCAATATCTATGCATCCGTTTCCATGCTTGGGCGTGCAGTACTTGGAGCAAATTCGGGAAACTAGTAAGCTGACCGGCGAGGCATAGAGACCAGAGAGAGATGGCCAGACGTGGAAACTGCTGTATAGTTGCCATAATGTTGTCCACCCCCTTTATATGGACTGCTGAGATGCAGTACATGTCATGCCCATACTTAAATTGCATAAATGTGTTCTACCATGGTCTGGGACCTGATACTCCTTTGATGATTAACATATGACATTAATGTTGTATTGTTCCTCTCCATGCACAACATTAGGATTTATATGGATGGCCAAAACTGAATACGAGCCCAACAAATTGCTGCAATTTTGGATAGCCAATCTGCATACAGTCGTAGACCATGCTAGGGCATCCAGATTGTCCCACTGCATGGTCCTGTACTGTATACTGACTGGCTGTCCAGTGTGACCAACCCTAATCCCGACTGCTGCAACATGGAGTGAAGACCAGAGTGGGATTAAGGGGAAACCACTTCTGGAGATTTGCTGGAACCAACCACCTTTTCAGTTTGTTTTTGAGATGCAAATTGCTATGTAAGCACTACTTGGATTTGTATGGCTCAGTAGCCTGCATATGTTTGAGCAGAGGACCACAGTGAATACTTGCCCATGTACAAATAAAAAATAAGGCTGGCATATCCCCTTGTCATAGAGCCAGTGACATGCTGGTTCTTAACCTTGAAGCAGGGCAAGAATCGATCAGATGACTAGTAATCTGACTTCTACAGCATCTAACCTATCTTCGTGTGTTCAATTTCTAAAGACTCAACAGATGTTGAATCGACCAATCCTCCCCAGTATGGAAACTGTGAGATCCGGTGATTTAAAAAAATATATATGTAAAATCACTATGGTTGGTGCTAAGGCTTTGTTGGACACTCTAGTAAGGAGCAGTCTTGAGATCGAAGGGAAGAACAATGAACTGGCAATGTAGCTTTTCCTTGTTGAAGCAGATCAACTTGAATTATGATTCCCTGATCAAATTATGAAGATATTAATCCAAAGAAATTCGGTAACTGCCCCCATAAATTAATAGGAAGGTCCTCGGGGGAGTTTCCATCTTATAACAGAATAACAGTACAAGTTTGTTGACTCACTTGCGGTCCAAGATAAAATGGTATCCCTTGATGACTTCAGTACAACAAAAATTAGTGACAGCCCGTTCACCCTCTAAACAGTGGGTATCAACATGATCACGCTTTCATCTTGAGGTCCCTGATGCCTTCTAACAGTTTCCCGCCACTCTGGTTCGCTTGGCCAAGGAGCCATCCTGGCCCTGGTAGTTGAAGGATACGATGCACATTGTATTGGCCTTCCCTGTTTGATGATGGAGAGCCTATGATTGATCTTGTGCAAGTTCTGACCACGTTTTCACAAGCCATTTCTAACTTCTTCCAATCAGTATTTTCTTCCATTCCTAGATAGTTGGGAGTGCTAATTGTGGGGATGAGGTGAAGTGTGGATCCCTCACCCCCTGTGTTTGGTGTAAGCAAAGCCTTTGGCCCTGTGTCCATCTTTGGATTATATTTGCAGCATATGTGTTGGACCTTCGGGATAGATGTGGTTCCCACATAAGGCTTGTTCATTGCATTCTCTATTCTTTTATCTACTTCATCTTTGACCATCCTCTTCTCTGCTAACATTGGAAGGGGACTTTTAAGACTGCAGAGAAGTGAATCTACTTCATTCAAAGATGCGTATCAGATCCCTTCCTTGACCAGTCAGAACAACCTGTTTGAATTCATTATTTACCGTAGTGGCGTTACAATCTTTGAAAACTGCACAAATTGTCTAATTTTAGCTTTAGAGGAAGGCCCAGGATCAGCTCTTGTTGGCAGTCTATCATGAGACTGATATAGGATAAACTATGGTTGGCTATTTGTCTACTGGCTTATCTGCAGTCTCCTCCACATCAGATGAAGGTGAATCGGACTGCTACGATGAAGAGGAATTATCCTCCTTCTGACCGGATCATCTCTTCTTTATTTAGGCCATAAAATTAAGGTTGATGCATGCCAGCCGATGCTTTACTCAAGACCTTGCATGCCTCATCTTTGTTTCTTTCAACAGCGTGGTGGTACCACCTCTGAACTCAGAAGTTCAAGGCATTTAAGACTTTTTGCAATCTTGGCTCACCTGTTAATGCATTTCAACAAAATATTTGAAACCATGGTTTTCTGTTCTTTTCTTGTGCCTAACCCATGGATTAGAATGCGTGTTCATTTAAACCAAGGTAGAAGACATGATCAAAGTTATTTCAAGCCTTGGAAAAGCACCCAAGGGTGCAAAATAATTGTTGGCTACTTTATTGCATCTAAAATAAGTGTATTTTTCTCCCAGGCTGTCTAGTGCTTTTATAATTGCTGAACTTATTTACAGTCTCTTTCTCTCTGTGGAAGCTGTGTCTGGTTGTCTAATTGTAGGCTCATACACTTCAGATTCGGTGCTTTTAAATTTGGTAACTTCTAATCTGGTGAATGACTTTGGTAAGTATGGTTCAATTAAAGTACTGCCTACATTGAAGGACATGTTTTGTATCTATTGGTTTGATTGTGTACCTGTTACATGTATGGAAGTTAACACATAGTAAATAGGGTTGTATGCTCCAATTTTAATTCCCATCTTGGTTTGTTTGCTCTTGAAAGCGTAGAGATGAAACTACAAGATGGCGTCTGCAGTTGATTGTACAACTCCAGTGGCATGGAGAGACAGAAATCCTACCATGAGGGCTCCATGTGTGCTGCGGTCGGTATACTCTGCCCCATTGAATGACTAATTCTTAAAAGAACACAAATGTGTCATTTAAAATGTCTCCTATAATCTAATTCCATGTCAAGACCGGAGGCTCGGATTATGCTTTCTCTTCATCTTTACTGTCAGCAGCAAAGAAAAAACAAATATGCAAAACCATACAAAACCAATAAAAATACAATAACCATGAAGTTTTTTGGATTTTGTAGTCCATCCCCATTGGTCTTCAAACTGACCATGTGTTCCAAGTAACCAATCAAAAAACAGTCCTCAAATAAAAGCTCTTGTCCTATTTCTATTCTTCCTCTTTCTTTGCTGCTCGGCAGCGAGTTAAGTACTTTTCTATTTTATTCTGTGAAGCGTTTGTGTGGGTGTGAATTGATGACTTTTGTGAAGCACGTTTGACGAGCAAGTGTTTATCCATTCAGGCGGAGCATATCCGCTATGGGGAGTCGGCTCTAGGGAGTTGCGGCCACGATGGGGCTGGTGCACGGGCGGCCGCAGCTCCTCCGATCCGTCACAGAGGGCACCTCATAACGGAAGGGAGAGCGCGACGGGACCGCGTAATTCCGGCACTCTCTCCTTTGTTGTCAGTCTATATTCGAGTTGTTTGGAGGTCTACACGAGTGGTGTTTTCTACAGTCATATATATACTTACCTATTCGATCCTAAACGGCACGCATCGTATGAACGTAGCGTCCTGTTAGAGTGGTCTACAGCGCCCCTGCAGGCTGTCAGCTGAAACCGCACCCTTTTTACGGGCACAGTCCCAGTTAAAACCTGTGATTTAACACTTGTCATTATCGATGAGATAAGCAGAACCAGGGGGGAATAATTTACTATTTGATTTTTTTCTCTGTACTGAGAGAGTTGGGAGACCCCTGGGGGTGTGTATGTGTGTGTGTGTGTGTATATATATATATATATATATATATATATATATTTCAGAGGCTTGTGGAATCTGCTTAGATCACATGCTGTGCATAGGCCGACATCTAGTGGAAGCTGCGGAGTATTACAGTTTGTTTTTCGAAAATCGAAAATGGGCGTCGACACAGGGCGTGCCAGTAATACTATCCCTAGTGTGACGTCCACTGTACCCATGATCCCTCACGCGTCTAGGATCCCCAGATTGTTTTTTTCCGCCATTCTGGTCGGAAGCACTTCATCGGAGTTCCCTGGCTTTGCCATATTTGCACTCAAAACTAATTCTAATTTGCCCCGTTTTGTCACCCTTACGTCGATCAACATCTCGACGCCGAACCGGGGAGGAGATCAACGTCGAATACCCGACGGATTGGGCCTTGAGGCTTCCGCCTTGGCTCGGGCCTGGGCCGCTGGCCTCGGCCCTACAAGTAGGGAGAGTGGGGGGTGGTACACTTCCACACTCGGTTATATATATAATCATATAGACACCTTCTTACCTACACACACTTGCCCGCTGCCCACAGGCGCGTATGGAGGGTACGCCCTTTCAGTTTTGCCCCAAGTGTAATAAGAAATACCCTTGGGTAGATAAGCACGCTACGTGCAATCTTTGCCTGCCCAGAGACCACCCCGAGGCGGGTTGCAGGGCCTGTAGTAGGTTTAAGACCAAAACTCTTAAGGACCGCTCCACCAAGCGTTGGGCCCACCACGCCAAGCTAGCAGCTATGGAGGCGGAGGGTACCTTCAGCGACGGCAGCGACGCCGGACTTTCGGACGGCGAGGGCACCAAGGCGTCGAAAGACAGCCTAACGCACGTCCCCGGCCTCGGAAGGTCGTCCGTCCCGGCGACTATGGGGAAGTCCCCCGGCGACAAAAGCGTTACACATACACACGCTAAACACAAAAAAGCCACCCGAGATTCGACGTCGTCGAAACCTCGAAAAGAGGCACAGAAGGAGCGGTCCGAAAGGACGTCCTCTGGGCGGTCCCGGTCGAGGTCGCCGCACGACGTCAGGCAAGCCTCCACACTTGCACATAGTGCCTCGCCCATTAACATCACGGAAGATCACTCGTCCGGAGACGAACACGACTTCCATCCCCAGCCTGCACCCCAGGAAAAGGGTACATCACTTGGGAGTAAGGAGGGCCCAGTTTCGAAGCCTAGTTCGAAACACAGGCATTCCACCTCCGATCCTCGACGCCAGGCGTCGAAAGATAAGGGAAATGGTAAACACACTTCCACCCACGGGGAAGGGGGTAAGCAGCAACGGAAACAACCCTTGCAATCCTCCACAACAAGAGAACTGACTTCCCCGTCCAAGTCTTCTCAGGGACAGTCCATAGAAAGTTCCAGTAAGGTCACCCCAAGCTCCAAACTCTGGTCATGCGAGGACATTGACAGAGTAATGTCAAGGATGTCTTCCTTGGCAAATTTCTTCGAAAGACACCCTGACCAACTCCTAGCTTTAAACCCTCAGGAATCTTCTCCCTCAGGTTCAAGGGACCCTATCCCTTCAAATAAAAGGCCCCGGGTCGAGAAACCATTAAAGGCTTCAGACCCCTTTGAGGTCCAACCCTATTCTTGCCTTTTCCCTACAGGCCAAGGAGACT
Source organism: Ambystoma mexicanum (assembly GCF_040938575.1). Taxonomy (NCBI): domain Eukaryota; kingdom Metazoa; phylum Chordata; class Amphibia; order Caudata; family Ambystomatidae; genus Ambystoma; species Ambystoma mexicanum. Next base: position 490,712,560 of record NC_090936.1, on the reverse strand, counting down.
CTTCCCTTATAGAGGGTCAGGAATTTGAGACGCCAGAAGATCTCGCAGTGTCAGATTATTACGGGGAGGACGAAGACGAGGATGAGCCAGAAAATAGCCCAGATATTTTCAGAATGGACTCACCAGTCGAAAGGGAAGCCCCAGTGTCTGATTCCCCAATAGATAATCAGCCCCTCCTGAATGAACTGCTCTCTTGGGCAGCTAACCACTTCCACATAGACACACAAGGTGTCCAAGAAGAGAGGGACTTCGCGGAGGAACTAATAGGGGAAAGGAAGACAGTAGCCCAGACCATTCCCATCCTGAAATCTATTCATCGCAGAATAGCACCATCCCTTATCAACCCAAACCTGACAAGACCTGTAAACCCGAGAGTAGAGAAGCTGTTTAAAGCAGCCCAGTCGGACCCTCTATATATTAGAGGTCAACTTAAGCCAGACTCTCTAGTCGTAACTAACACCTGCAAGAGAGCTGGAACCCCATTATCTTCCTCTGAGGCTCCCCCCGACAAGGAAAGTAAGAAACTCTATGGTTTTGGTAGAAAAGTAGCTTCCATGGCAGCCTACCAAACCAGAATCGCGAATTCCACCACACTGTTGGCCAGCTACAACTGCCATCAGTGGGAAGAAGTGGCAGCACTAATAGATTCCGCTCCCGAACCCCTTAAGAGCCAGCTATCTCGCATTTGTGCAGAGGGAAGAAACGTCTCAGGCTGCATTTTAAAAGCAACTTTGGACGCCGCAGACAATGCGGGCAGAATTATAGCAGAGGGGACTGTCATCAAAAGACATGCTTGGTTGAGGCAGTCGGGATTCAAAGCAGAAACACAAGCTGCACTCTTAGACAAACCAGTGGAAAGTGATCTCCTGTTTGGAAAGGCAGTAGAGGACGCTCTAAAAAGCGCTAAGGAGGAATTCGACACCCTCAAATCCCTTGGCCAGTTAACTACAAAACCACCTAACCAAAGAGGGAACGGCAATTTTCGTCGCCCCCGCGGCCAAAATTCCAATAGAGGAAATAGCTATTCCCACACCCAGGGTACACAGTGGAACACCAACTCACAACAGTCTACCCAGGGGTATGGTAGGGCTAGTAGAAGAGGACGTGGTAGAGGCAGAGGCAGCCCCAGTAAAGGAGGCGGCACGCCTCCACCAAAGCAGTGACGCTCATTTCAGGGTCCCTTCCCATACAACCCCAGTAGGGGGACGAATATCCAGCTTCACCCAGGCATGGGAAGGGATAACATCCGACAGGTGGGTGCTGTCAACGGTATCCAATGGGTACTGTATAGAACTACTGCAACGTCCCCGAAACCATCCTCCAAGACAAAAAGTCCACTCTTTAGAACATCAGAAGATCCTCCTCGAGGAGATCTACAATCTGCTCCAAAAGGACGCGATAGAAATCGTCCCAAGCCACCAGGTAAACAAGGGTATTTATTTAACTTACTTCCTTGTTCCAAAGAAAGACTTAACAATGCGCCCAGTATTGGACTTGCGGCCTGCCAACAAGTATGTCAAGCCCCAAAAGTTTCGTATGACTACACTACAAGAGGTAATCCCCCTCCTAAAAAAGGGGGATTACATGGCAACTTTGGACATGAAAGATGCCTATTTTCATATTTCCATGCTCCCAGCGCACAGAAAGTACCTACGCTTCAAGGTGGACAGTCAACACTATCAGTTCAAAGTGCTGCCCTTCGGGATAGCTTCGGCACCAAGGGTATTCACCAAGGTACTGGCGGTGGCGGCTGCACACCTACGCAGGAAAGCTATCCCAGTATACCCTTATCTGGACGACTGGCTCATAACGGGGGAAACCCCAGTGATTTGCAGGACAAACATTCAAAGGACTATCGACCTCCTTCACGAAAGAGGGTTAACGTTTCCTTCAGAGGAAAGAATTCGGAATATACTACTGCAAATTCCGCAATATCAGGCCGGTCGCCAAATAACGGTACGCAGGGCAATGCGTTTGCTGGGCATGTTGGCTTCATGCATTTACCTGGTCCCCCACGCGCGACTGCGCATGCGTCCCATGCAGGAATGGTTGGCGAAACAGTGGTCTCAGGCAAGGGGTCAGTGGGACGATCTAGTGGTCGTTTCGCCAACATTGGTACAAAGCCTTCACTGGTGGACAAGAGTAAATCTTGCTCAGGGGAAACCTTTTCACAATCCCGAGGTACAGGCAATAGTCACTACCGATGCATGCCTCACTGGGTGGGGAGCTCACCATCTCCTCCACACAGCCCAAGGTCTCTGGTCTCCCTCAGTAGCCAGGAACCACATCAACCTGCTAGAACTTCTGGCAGTATTCAGAGCACTTCTAGCATTCGAGCCCTACCTGCTCAACCTGGCAGTGCAAATCCGGACGGACAGCACAACAGCCATGTTCTACCTGAACAAGCAAGGAGGGACTCGTTCACCAAATCTGTCCAAGCTTGCCCAGAAAATCTGGATATGGGCACTCAGACGGAACATCTTCCTGTCAGCACAACATGTTCCAGGGGAACTCAATTCCCTAGCGGATGCTTTAAGCAGAGACTCCCTCCCAGAGGAACACGAATGGGTTCTACACAAAGAGGTCGTAGAAGACATCTTCTCTCAGTGGGGTTGCCCCACTATAGACTTATTCGCCACAAGCGAAAACAGACAATGCCCAGGATTTGCATCCAGGTTCCCCCAACCAGACTCCCAGGGGAACGCCCTGTGGATGAACTGGTCAGGGATGTTTGCGTACGCTTTTCCACCAACTCCTCTCATCAGGAAGGTGGTCAACAAGATGAACAGAGAGTCGATGACGCTCGTCCTAATTGCTCCCATGTGGGCAAGACAACCTTGGTTCCCACACTTACGCAGGATGGCGGTGTGCGAACCCATCAGACTTCCAACCTGGTACAACCTTCTGTCCCAGCACCAGGGTCAAACAGTGCATCCTCAACCCAACTCAATGAACCTCGCAGCATGGCTCCTGAGGTCATAGAGTTTGGACATCTCAATCTACCACAAAGATGTATGGACATCCTAAAAGAATCTAGGAAACCAAACACAAGGCACTGCTACTTTGACAAATGGAGATTTGTTATTTGGTGCCAGAATAAACAAATCAACCCAATTGAATGCACTCCTTCCACTATTGTTACATACATGCTCCACCTGCTAGATGCAGGTCTGGTTTTTAACTCACTCAAGGTGCACCTGGCAGCTCTATCAGCCTACACCACCTCCCATAACAAGGTATCGTGGTGGAAAATACCAGTGGTTAAAGCTTTCATGGAAGGAGTAAAGAGACTTCATCCTCCAATTTCCAACCCACCACCAGGATGGGACCTGAACGTGGTGCTATCTAAACTCATGGGCCCGCCCTTCGAGCCCATGCATAAAAGTAGTCTCAAACATCTGACTTATAAAACAGCCTTCTTAGTAGCCATTACTTCTATAAGAAGGGTCAGTGAAATCCAGGCTCTGTCAGTGCAGGATCCCTTCTTTACTGTCCACAAGGACAAACTGGTTTTACGCACACACCCTAGGTTCTCACCTAAATTTATCTCTAAATTCCACGTAAACCAGTCCATCGAGATTCCGGCTTTCTTCCAAAACCCACAAAGCTCGGCTGAGGTGAAACTACACACACTAGATGTGCGTAGGGCGGTCCTCTACTATGTAAACAAGACCAGACCGTTACGAAAAACAGATCAGCTGTTTGTCTCCGTAGCTACAGGCAGAGAGGGGGATCGCGTCTCTAAGGGTGCCATCTCTAAGTGGATTGTTAACTGTATCCAGCTGTGTTACTCACTCGCTGAAAAGACTCTGCCTTTCACGCCTAGGGCCCACTCTACAAGAGGTATTGGGGCCACTCTGGCTTTCATTGCAAATGTACCCCTTGACACCATTTGCAAAGCAGCTACTTGGAGCTCTATTCACACTTTTACTCCGCACTACTGCATTGACACTCATTCCAAGACAGATACACAAGTGGGACAAGCGGTTCTAAGACATTTATTTGCTCATGACCCTTCTCACACCCCACCTCCTTCTTCAGGTACTGCTCGCTAATCTATGCACAGCATGTGATCTAAGCAGATTCCACAAGCCTCAGAAGGGATACATTACTCACCGTAATCGTATTTCTGATGCTTGTATCTGCTTAGATTCACATGCGACCCACCCTTCCTCCCCTCTGAGAGAAGGCGCATGGTTGCTTGTAGTCCTACCTTTCTACCTATCTGCTTGGATTATCTGTACTCACGCTACTCCTCATGCTACCTCATGTCAGGAAAAACACAATCTGGGGATCCTAGACGCGTGAGGGATCATGGGTACAGTGGACGTCACACTAGGGATAATATTACTGGCACGCCCTGTGTCGACGCCCATTTTCGATTTTCGAAAAACAAACTGTAATACTCCGCAGCTTCCACTAGATGTCGGCCTATGCACAGCATGTGATCTAAGCAGATACAAGCATCAGAAATACGATTACGGTGAGTAATGTATCATATATATATATATATACATACATACATTCAATTCCTCATAACTCCCCAGGGACTGAGAATAATGAGCCCCTCCAGTGATGAGGGGAAGGCTAGTGTTAGCCAAAAGAGGAGCCACACAGCCATGACTGATGTCTTACAGAAAGCCCTGGGGGCTTCATTGGGACATGATCTTCAGCAAAGAGCGCTGATGGAGTATTGGCTCCGTTTTTCTCAGGGCCTGGAGGAGGTCAAGAGCCTTAAGGCTTGTATGAAATCAAAAGGGGGCAGTAAATCAGCCTGTAGGGCGGAGGAAGCCCACACCCCCCCGGGCACGCCACCAGGAAAGAAAGGTGGAAAAAGGAAAAGGAAAGGCAAGGCGGTGCCTAGCAGGGGACGAGAATCATCTCATACATCAGATGAGAGTGAGAATGAGTGGGAGGAGGAGTACCCAGAAGAGGGGGAAGTCATATCTATATCCTCTTCAGATGAGAAAAGCCATGAGGCGTTAAAGAAAAGAAAGAAAGAAGGAAGAGGCAGAGGAGGACGGTGCAGATGAGGAGGATTTCGATCCGGAAGCACTGATCCATCCCAGATCATCAGAATGGGAACCACCCAAAAGAATTGCGGCATATTTAAAGAAACGCCTGAGGGCACCGCTAGCCAAAGAGGCTAGAAGCAAGATGAGGGCGGAATGCCCCAGACCACTCCTCCCAGAACGTGCGGCTGATACACCTGTAATTGATGATAAAGTGATAACCTTTATGAGTAAATTCACGAAAGATGTGAGGAAAGGCCTTGATAGATCCTGGCGATCATGTCAGGATAAGATGCTTGATATGACTGGACCCCTCACAAAGATCCCCACGATGGGAGAAGAGGCAAAAGTGAAAGGGGAGCCGATGTATCCGGCTATTACTTATTGGCAATGCTAATCATGCCATAACCACCGAAAGGACGAGATCCTTGTTGGTTAAAATTGACCCAAAATTGAGTGAATTAGCCTCCTCGGAATCAGCCTCTTCGGCAAAGGGAAAGTTATTTGGGGATTCCTCTAAGGAACTCTCCAAATTTGTGAATTCTTACGCAGCCTTGGATAAGGCGCAAGCCTCTCTTAAGAGAGTTTTCGGGAGGCACATTTTTGGACGGGCCTGCAGAGGTAGGGGTCGCTCGGCTGGCCGGTTCCAATACAACCGATCCTTCCAAGACAGAGCGAATTGGCGCGAACAAGAAGAGTGCAGACATACACCTTTCTTCCCATCGAGGAGTAGGGGAAGAGGCAGGATCTGGCGAGGGGAGCGTCTGCAGAATAACACAGGTAAGATTACCATACCTACTTCCTATGACCCCAGAGGTAGGGGGGAGGACTGCACAATTTTTGGAAAATTGGTTGAACATTTCAGGGGATCCCTCTGTACTTCAGACGGCTCAAGGTTTTTTATATAGCTTTAATAGAAACTCCATATCAGAACCGCCAAAATGTTTAGAAATGAGCAGAGAAGATAAAGTCTTACTGGAAAAAGAATTACAGGGTTTGGAAAACAAAAGAGCTATTCGACCCGCTGCAGGTCAGGTAGGTGGTTACATAAGCAATATGTTCATAGTAAAAGGAAGACACAAGACGAGACCAATCCTAAATCTGAGGTCTAAACAGTTATGTAGTGTACAGGCATTTCAAAATGGAAGGGGATACATCTGTTGAGGGATACCCTCATTCAGGGAGATTGGTTAGCTAGAATAGATTTGAAAGACACATATCTGACTATTCCCATAGCAGAGGAGCACTGCAGATTTCTGAGGTTCAGATGGGAGAGAACGATTTGGGAATTTCGATGTCTGCCTTTCGGCCTGGCATCGGCACCTTGGTGTTTCACAAAAATGAAGAAACCCGTAATATCTCATCTCAGAGCTCAGGGGATAAGACTGATAATTTATCTAGACGACATATGTCTGATGTGTCAGGAGAAGGAAATGTTGATAGAGCAGATTCAATAGAGGTGTTGGAGAGTTTGGGATTCCTGATAAATTGGGAGAAATCCAGTATAGTACCTGTTCAGTCAATAGAGTTTCTGGGTTTCATAGTGGACTCGATTCAGGGAACTCAGTTTATCCATTCACAAGGTGAACGATAACAGTTGAGACCTACTCTAGCGAACGGAGAGATGTCGTTGAGGGACATCGCGAGATTGGTGGGCCGGCTAGCGGCATCAATTCAAGTGATTTTTTTTTTTTTCTTTTCTTCCCCAGGACCTCTGCATTACAGGGCACTCCAGAGGTTGAAGATATCTCACCTCAGGAGGGGCGTTTCTTACAAATCAAAAGTGAATATTTCACAGGAGGTGAGAGAGGAGTTAGAATGGTGGCTCATTCATATGGATGCATGGAACGGGAGAGCCATATTTGGTTCATCCCCGGACCTTATTATCGAATCCGACGCCAGCAGATGGGGCTGGGGAGCCCGATGCGGGAACCTGTTCACAGGAGGCAGGTGGTCGGACCAGGAGACCAGACTTCACATAAACTGCCTGGAGTTGTTGGCGGGGTCTTTTGCAGTGAGATGCTGGACCCAAGAGAAAGCACATTGTTGCGTTCTGTTAAAGATGGACAATGTCTCCGCAGTCTGTTACATCAACAGACTTGGGGGGGAGGACGAGGTCCAGCTAATTGACGGATCTGGCGAAGGATTTTTGGGAACTCTGTCTAGAGAGAAGAGTTTCGGTGACGGCGGAATATCTGCCGGGTCAGATGAACGAAGTGGCCGATTGGAACTCGAGATACCTCAGAGACGCCAGCGATTGGAAGCTGGACGAGGTAGTGTTCCAGGAAATTATGACACGATGGGATCCTTGCCAGGTCGATTTGTTTGCATCGAGATTAAACAAACCGCTTCCTCGGTTCTTCAGCTGGAGACCGGACCCGGAAGCAGAGGCGACAGATGCCTTCCTTCACTCCTGGGAACACCAGAAGAATTAACCGTTTCCTCCTTTTTCAATGATGGCGAGGACGCTAGCGCAGGTGAGACGTCAAAAAGCATCCATAATTATAATTACGCCGGACTGGAAGGGGCAGGCGTGGTTTCCCAGTCTACTGGAACTGACGTATCACAACCCAGTAGTTCTACCCGACACAGAATTTATCATTCGAGATCCCAGAGATGGCAGTCATCCACTAGTGAGGTGAGGAGGACTCAGGTTAGTGGCATGGGCGATTTCAGGAGATCTTGGGCTAGGCCAGGATTATCGAATGAGGCTGAAAACATCATTAATGAATCATGGGCCCCAGGGACTCACAAGGCTTATAGATCAGCTTGGGATAAATGGAATAGCTGGTGTTTGGAAAGGAATATTCATCCCGATGGAGCAGATATAGTTCATGTGGCCAATTTTTTAGCTCAGATGGCAGCACAGGGCAAGGCTTACAGGACTATCAACATAGCCAGGTCTGCGATATCTGCGGGGCACCCTAGAGTAGAGGGTATAGCGATTGGCGAGCATCCTCTGATCTGTAGATTGTTAAGGGGAGTAAGGATGTGAAGACCACCCAGTGTTAAATATAATCAGTTGTGGGATGTAGATAAAGTTTTGAAATTGTTTTTATCTTGGCCGGATAATCAGGAATTGTCACAGAAAGCGATTTCAGGCAAGTTATCTATGCTTTTATGTCTTTTAGCATTTAAAAGATCATCTGATGTTAGAGCGTTGGAGGTTAATAGGAAGAGTATATCTCCAAACGGGGTGACTTTCCTTATAGTAAAAAGGACCAAAACAAGTTTGAGTTCCATTTCCTACGAGTCTTTCCTGACTCAACCAAAGTTGTGTCCAGTCAGATGCATAGAGGCTTATGAAGAGATGACGAGGGAGGTTAGACCCCCGGGAGTGTCACTATTGTTGATAGCGATTTGTAGACCTTATAAAGCAGTTACACCGGCCACCATTGCTAGATGGCTTAGATGGGTGATGGTTCAAGTGGGCATAGATGTTGAGAGGTATGGCGCCCATTCCGCTAGAGGGGCGATGGCTACTAAAGCGTATAATATAGGAGCCAGAGTAGAGGATATTATGAGAGCTGCAGATTGGTCGAATGAATCGACGTTCAAAACTTTCTATTTTAAACCCATGGAAAGTGTGACATCGTTGGTGGTAGGTAAGCTTTGAACAAACATAATCCGAGCCTCCGGTCTTGACATAGAATTCAGATTTTCAACACATTCGTTACTGAAAGTCCTAATTCTATTAAAAACACAGAGGCGAAGGATTATCCCACCCTATCAATCGTATGAATGTTTAGTTGATATTATCATGTTTTATCTGTTATGCTTACTGCTTATGAGAAAATATTTGTTATAGTTTTATTGAAGATATGGTTTTGGTGTTTATGTATACGATTGTCCCACCCTTGTTTCGGGCTATAGTCACCTTTTTAATTTGTTTTTCTGTAGGAGGGGCGACAGATAACAAGCAAGCAGGGATCTGAGTCAGGACGTGGACGGAGTTTCGAGGAAGTACTGAACACATTCTCGCAGGATCAAAGAAAGAGGAAGAATAGAAATAGGACAAGAGCTTTTATTTGAGGACTGTTTTTTGATTGGTTACTTGGAACACATGGTCAGTTTGAAGACCAATGGGGATGGACTGCAAAATCCAAAAAACTTCATGGTTATTGTAGTTTTTTATTGGTTTTGTATGGTTTTGAATATTTGTTTTTTCTTTGCTGCTGACAGTAAAGATGAAGAGAAAGCATAATCCTTCGCCTCCGTGTCTTTAATAGAATTATGACTTTCAGTAACGAATGTGTTGAAAATCTGAATGATTATTTCACTAATCTATTGATCAGCATCAGCCCTACAGATAAGGGATGTATCAGCCACTTTTACTCCCTAAAAATGGACAAATACTAAAAGTGGGGAGTAAAAATACTGCCAACAAAAAATAGGAAATAACATGTAGAATCTTGCACCTCTGGTTTCACCCTCACAGCTCCATGGATGTTTTTGGACCAGAGTGCACGTAGTACCACAGGAAGAAACTACTAATTTAACTGCTTGATTGGAAGAAGTAAACTTGTATCTTTTAATGTTCATGAATAACTAGGTGCAAAGAAATAATTATGAAAACATATTTCAGTTTTTCAGTTAAAACATATTTTTACTTGCATATGCAATACTCTCATTGGGAAGTGGACTTTTTTTCTCCCTAAAAAATAATTTTACTCCCCACTTTAGAAAATGGGGAGTAACATACTCCCACTTCCAATTCTTATCTGGAGCACTGGTCGGCATATATGCTCCCACTTGGTGGTCGCACACAAAGAAAATGCTCACTCCATAGTAACATGATCACAGAGCTGATTTGTACACGTAACAAGGAGGCTGTCGGGCATGTCCTGCCATTCATAGATGTTGCCAGTAAAAATCCGTTTTTGTTGAGTTGAAATGGCCCAGTGATTGGCATCATGAATACGCTGATTGTTATGGATTTGTTGGAGTCTTGCATACTTTAATGCTGCATGCAGTGGAAAAATAGCAATCAACATGAAAATGAAAGAAGCTCTTAAAAGTAAAATATGAACACTTTCTCCAGCTTTCACAGTTGCGCTAGCTTCTTAATTGCACACTATATAATAGAGCTTTCGCCATGATGCACTCTTTCTGCATCACAGGGCAACTGATTGACACCAGGCCCCTGTGATGAATCTGATGATGTCATCACTACTTTCCCTGAGAGAGCCTCTCCCCATGTGGCCAGGGGACGGCAGCCTCTGTGTGATCCTCACCCTGGGGATGGTTATATGAAGGAGGATCACATGGGGTTGGGGGGTGACCCTCAGGCGGATCACACCACATCTTTGAAGAAGTTACATACCCCCCGTTTCCTTTCAGTGCATGTTCCTTCCTTTCCTGAGGCCCTGATAGCCTACTGTAACACTCTTTCCCCAACCACTTCCCAGACCTACTTCAGGCATGCCCCAATATGTTCCAAGAAGTAATGTACTCGCAACTGAGACGAGGCAGGGAGCACTCAAATAGTATGTTGGCCACTGAAATGAGAAAGAGGAGCGGAGCAGTGAAGACGACGAAGACTGAAAAACCAACGCTACAATCTAGTTGATTGTTAGAGAGATTCAAATCTGCCACAGCTGACAATCAAAGCAAGGAAGTGTAGAGGCTGTGTGTTGCAGTGGCCTCTGCGAACGCCGATCCGGATGCTGAAGAGAAGCTGACCATAGGAAGCGGATATACTGCGAATCCAGAAGTGCGGAGAAAACAGGGCTGCAGTAAGCCGCAAAATTGGCGAAGGTGCAGCGTCTAACCGGACGTATGCCGACTGAACAACCTGAAGCAAAGCGCAGAGGCGCGAGAACACTTCAGAGTAGCCGGTAAGCCTTGGGAAGATGAATGGGTTACCTAGAAGTGTATACCACATTGCGAAAGTAAAGCTAGAGACGCAAATCGAAGCCTATTGAGAGATGTTATGCGAGTCCCTCTAGGACCGGGTCGTTGAACCCATCTATAAAGGAGAATCCCTTATATTTGAATGGTCTGGTTAAAGGGGCAGGGACCCAAAGCAGGAAAGTGAATATTGGTTTTTGCAAACAAGAGTCAATAAACCAACGTTTGGCAAATATTGTATGGATGAAGAGAAATACAATTTCATGCAGTCCTGGCAGGAAAGTATACCAGGCAAGGCTGAGTATTTGAAAGGAATTCTAAATCAAATATTGTAAAAGACTGCATAGAAGTCCTGGCAGGAGAGTATACTAGGACATGTCAAGTGCATGTAAAACACCTCAAGGAAGATCCATGCCCTTGAGCTTGTGAATTGTGGTGAAGGTAAAGGAGAACCTGGCAGGGGAGTGCGCCAGGTAACCTGCAACACGTAAAATTGGGATGTTGTGAAGGAGAAACTCGCCTATATGCCCTTGGGATCATTGAACTGTCTTCAAAGTGGTAAAGAGTACACCTGGGGAATCGAGCTATTGCGAACACAACAAGAGGAGGCTGTTGACCTCTTGGGTTCGAAGCAACTTAATTATTCTTTGTTGGAACTTAGTTGTAGTAAAGAGAAATCCGGGGAAGGGAACCATTCCCTGGAACTGAATATCATTCACATGGAACCTTTGCTTGAATGGATTCCTTTTGTTGAATTTGAACATTTGTGCCGTTTGAGAACCAGAGACATTGTCCCATTACACCTTCGAGTAAGAGTGTGAGGGCCAGAATAGGATTTTGGACACAACATATTTATACTTTGGACTTCTTGACAAAGACAGACCTATTATCTTTTGTTTGAGGAAGGGAAACCCCTCCTAGATTATGGATAGTGAGGCATTTTCCAGCAGCTTTTTCATTTAATAAAGGTGTATTACCCAAAACATGAGTCCTCTGTCTCATTCCTGACTCCTCGCACCCCTCTCTGCATACTCCATGCTACCATTTAATTGGTTAATATTAACATTTGTTATTTACTTTGATCAGTAACGAGACTGATGTAAAATGGTAATTTTTTCCCTTATTCTTTTCACACTCCCCTTCACCTGGTGAGTGCCCTTCACGTCTCCTCCAAAGCTCCAGTAGCCTACAACCCACTTGTCCAAACCTTATCTACCCTTTTCACCTTCCTCTTGGACCCCCAGTCATCCGACCAACCGCACTTCTGGATTGCTCAATCTGTAACAACCTTTTTCCACAAAAAACATATTTTGATTCCCAAACTCTCCATCTGTCGTTCATGGATCTCACTGGAACATTGATTATACCACACAGCACAATCCCTCCCGCCGATCTCCACCTGGATTCTGCAACCTTCTGATAGTGCTTGCTTTAAACAGGGAGGTGGTGGGTTAGGTTCCTTTGATGATCAACAGAACTCTCATATCTGCCCCAGTCTAACCCCATTGACTCCCCATTTACCCCATTCAACTCCCCTTTTGTCTCTGTTTAATTCTCTTAGGCTTACAGTTTCATCACTCTAGCTTCATGACAAGCTCCCTGTGATCAGCTGTAAACAATGTATATTTGCAAACTGTTTGGTCCCTATTGTACATGCTGCAAATGTCTTAACATTTTACCCTTTTCCACATGTTCCAAATTCATATTCAACAGGTTCATGTTTCAACCATATTCCTCAACATTGCTATTGTCAATTACTTTGAAAAAATGATTGCTCTGATTATTGGTGTTTCCTCTTCACAGTTTGCTTCTGTCACTTTGTTACAAATGAGAAATACAATTATTATTATCGGAAAGATTTGAACTAATGGAATGCTTTGTTCTGGCTGTTCACACTGCACCCATCTGTTGTTAAAACTTTTGTGGCAACCAGGCAGGCCTCCTTCAGAATTCAAGGCATAAATTGGTTTTGCAAAACTGCTTAGTCAAAATTGCTACATAAAATATTTTTAATTAGCAATTCAACCTAAACGATCAGCAATTTTTGTGTCACTACTTTCAATAGGACGAGCAGTTAATTACAACAAGGCATCAATAAATAGTTTGCATGTGCCATTTTTGCTTTTCTATAACGTTGGTTGCAACATTTTGCCAGTGTTTGGCATGAAAGTGCACTGACACAATCAAATGGTTGGTTTAAACAATGTCCTAAAGGAATCTAGGGCTAAGACGTGTCATCAGGTGTGTTTGGTGTATTGTGCTTGTCAATGGAACAAGTCACTAAGTGTACTTCGAGTTGGCACTGGCTTGGGAAATCAAATGGGTGCAGAAGGGATCCAACCCAGTATGGCATTTTCAGAAATCTGTACAAGGAAAGATTGCTAGGGCTTTGTGCGAGTTGCAGTGCTGTATTATTCATGTATTTGTTTTGGTTAATACCCTTTACAAAATTTCAAGTAAGAAACACTTAAAGGTAATAATAAAACAAGCATAAAATAACAATAATAATTAGGTTCTTGTTTCCCAAATAAGTCACCTAAAGTACAAACATTTAAAATTAGTACAATTCTAAACCAATAAAACACATGGTCACAGCACAAATTTCGAGATCATTAGCGAAAGCAAATAATACATAATACATTTTACAAAGGGCATCATGAGCACAAATATACAAATATAACTTCCCTATACTAAAGTAGTTTGCACACCTCAGATAAAAATCGCAGTACTGCGAGTTTTATAGTAACTGATTTGCTCTGCATCATTTCCCACCACAGTTTTTCAAGATAAACCCTGCTAGGTTCAATACAAACATTTTGAAATGGCTTACCCTGCCTCCTCGGGGCTTCACATTCTGTCAGCAGATGCCGTAGCTTTTCCCTAGACTCTCACAAATTGCAAAAAACTTCAAATCACCATTTCCTTACTTATCTCACCTCTTACCGACCGGATCTCTTGTCGGGAGGACATTTAGTCTAACACGCATTAAGTTTTGTCGCTTGATCTTATCAGGAAATCTTATTAGATATGGTTCCAGACAACCAATTTTTTTTTTTTTTTTTTGTTAAGGGTATTAATCTGCAACTACAATTTTGAGTAGCACTGCATCGACTGTTCCAGCACAATCATTATGCTGAAGAAGTCTTTTCACCTTCATTGGCTGCTCGAGCAGAGTTTCTAACGTTGACCCCAATTTCGTTAGGGACAAGAGGCAGTCTTCATGGAACATTGATACAAAGCCTACCTGAGGCAGTCCTTCCGTATCCCCTTCCCGAGTACTGGATATAAAGATTCACTCAGATTCATAGTTTCCTGCACAGGGACAGCCTTCTCTATTCCACCATACTTTCAATAGATTGTAATCCTAACTCGTATCAAATTGCTGGTAGTGGGACACACTTGTGAACAGTGTCAGACCGACTGCCAAATCAAGGCTTCATATTTATTCATCTCGCTCAAACCCCATACGGGGAACAGTTCAAGTCCGTAACGCAACCGTGGTATGGTCTTGGAGAGGTAAAAATTGGTAATAGCACTTCTCCAGCATTGGATCTTTCATGGATTCACATGCTGTAAATATTTCCCGTCTTCAAGCTGGGAAACCTCTGTAACTTTAATATAGTGGTTTTCCTATGGAAAAACCTTGAAACCTTCAGAGTCCTATCAACGTCTTTATGGGTGCTTTAGGCAGCACCAATCGGATGTCCAGTATATAGCCCCGCCCCTGCGGCTTTCCTTCATATTACAACCGTCTTCCAAACTGTTGGGATCACCTTGTGTTCTCTCCAGAGAAATTGTTCTTTTATCTGCACAGCTTTTGCTGTTCCAGTGCTTCGTTGATACTTCCAGGTCCCGTTATGCCATCTGTGGGCCTGACAAAGTAGTTATTTCGGCCGTGTGAGACCTGCAGCCTCAAGAATGTTTACGAGGGGGGCGGCCATACTGACTGATTGTACTGCCTACCCCCAATCACTCCGCCGACCACTGTGAGATATGTTGGTGGTTCTCCCAGAAGACCCTCAGGGACTGCCACAGGAGATTGATCTGCTGGCTGAACAAGGGTAGGCTCTTCCTGCCGGGGTTAGTTCTTCTACTCCCTCATTCAAGAGGTCTCCATCTTTCCAGAGGGCACGGTCTGCATAGCCGATGCCTATGAAGCAACGCACTAGTGAGACTAGGCCAGTGTCGGAGTTGGGAAAAGGCAGAGTGTCTTCGGTTGCTTGACCGGTGTCAAGTAGTGCGGGGTCGGGGACCTCATCTCGAGGCAAGTTTAAGCCATAAGCGAAGGACTCTGGTTCACGGCCACACAAACTAGCGGAACCGACTCACCAAGGCCTCGGCATCGGACAAGGAGAAATCCAGGTCTCATTCATCTTGCTTCTCGTCGGTGAAGAAGTCCTCATCCAAGGAGAGGCGTCACTCCTCTGCGGGCCATGAGTCCTCCAAGCACCGGTCGGAGTTCTCATCCAAACGGCCTTCTTTTCCGTTTAAGGATGTGCCGTTGCAGAAGACCACGCCGACGCCTGGTCAGTTATCGCCAGATCCACTGAAGACGGCCTCATCGATGGGGACCTTCTGTTGACGACTGCTGTAACATCTATGGCCCTGTCGATGACCCTACTCACGTCAGCGACCCTACTAGTGATGACTCCATCGACGACCATGCTGACGACCGCTCCAGCAACGGTAGAAAAGCAGAAGTCGACCGGCGACGCAGGTGGCCGCTGAGGGTGCACCTCCTCCCAGGGATACCACATGACAGCCCGGGACAGGATTCACGTCCATACTCCTGATGGATATTCTCCAAGAGGATCCAGCATTGGTCTAGGAGTTCTTGGATCCGGAGGAGGAAGAGCAGCTGTTTCTCATCCTGCAGCCTTCTCTTCCGTCCACATCGTGGGAGTCTGGGTTTGTCCCGCCTCAGTATCCTCTTGTCAATCCACACTCGTTACTCTCGATGCAGGTGCTTACTATGTTACAATTGCTTCTGGGGCAATTGGATGCCAGGCTCCCTTGCCTCCGGCTGTTCCGCTGCTGCAGGACCCACCTAGCGTTCCTGGTCAGAAGGATGTCTCGGAAGCCCCTCGTGGTCAAGGGCCTCATCCCAGAAGATCTTCCCTCTGCCGCCTCCTATGTCGTGCAGGGCATTCAGTCCTCCTCGAAGGGATCAAGAGGAAGGGGAACTAGTGGAATCTAAGCTGGACAGTGTTCAGCAGGACTTCGCCCAGACAAGCGGACAACGGGAATACTGACCAAGTTCTAGATGCTGAGAGTAGTCAGGCCCAGCCATATCCGCCGGATGATATTGGAGCGTTTCATGCCATGATGGCTAATGCCTGTCACGAGTTTGGCCTCTTCCCAGAGGAGGAGGAGGAGGAGGAGGAGGAGAAAGACTGCTTTTTGTTTGTCCATATGGGGAAGAGGAGAAAGGCGGTCTTCTAGATCCCTATATTGGACCATGTGTGGCAAGAGGGTCTTCGGAACAATGAGGCACCCGTTCACAGAGCCTGCGGTCAAAGGCCGCTAGGAGAAAAAGTTCAAGGCGCCAGAGTCAACTTCTAAATGCCTGACATCCCAGCCTACTCTGGAATCGGTGGTTTCAGCATCAGCAAGTAAAAAGGCTCATTCCCAGCACAAGTGTGCGACTCCCCATGAAAATGGTGGCCGTAAACTGTGATGCTTTCGGAAAGAAGGTTCTCACGGTGGGTGCTACTATGGTTTTTGGCTATCATGGCATGGTACAACCGCGAGATGTGGCACAGATTGGCACCTCTGTTGGACCACCTGCCAGAGCAGCAGTGGAAGGAGGCGATGCTGTTGGTTCGTGAAGGAATAATGGGGGCATAATGGCGTGGGTCTCCGGCGTAAGGCCTGGCTTCGCTGCACTGATTTCCGGCCAGAGGTTCAGCACAATGTGGTGGACATACCTTGCGAAGTTTCTTTTCGGGGAGATGATTGACGACGTGTTGAACATGAAGGCGGTATGAAGTGATAAAATCGCGGCAAAAATATCACCTGTAAAAAAAAAAAAATCGCGGTGGTTTGACCCATTAAAGGTGTACCCCATTACAACATTTAAGGTGAGCAGGGGTTGCGGGGGTGTCCCCCGCTCTCCTTAAATGGTATAATGGGTCCGGGGATTGCAGGGGTGTCCCCCGCATCCTTTACATGGATTTCGGTGTCAAAACCACAGAATTTTTGCTGCAATATTTTGTGTTCGCAGCCATTTTTGCTGCGATTTTAACACATGGAGCCATGAAGGCAGACTCGGATACTGCGAGGTCCCCGACAGCCGTACAGGGCAGACATTCTTTTCGCCCCTTTTGTGTGGTCTGGGAACTCATGGTTTGCATGTTCTCACGACAAGTGATATGGTCGCTCTACCTATTTCTCCTAGGGCTTCCGGCGGTCGTTCAGTCTGAACAACAAAGCAAGGAGTATTGAGGGACAGCGAAAGAAGAGTTCCTCCTCCTCCTCCTCCTCCTCCTCAAAGAGGCCGTCAGTCCAAGCCTCAACAATGACTGCCACAAGGGCAGTCAACTGGAGAGAAGGGTGGCACACCACTTCGACATGTGACATGGGTTCACGACAGATAGATGGGTGCTGGAAGCAGTCCAATACGGCCACTCGTTTGAGTTCAGGCTTCTGCAACTCCCTATCCCTCCGGTGAAGAGAGCTCCGCCGCACTTTTAGGTCTTGCGTCAGGAGGTTCGTTTGCTGCTGCAAAAAGAGCCATTGAGAGGGTCCCGGCATCGAAAAGGGAAGAGGTACCTACTCCAGGTTCTTTGTCATCAAAAAGCCAAACAGGAGAAATTCTGGCATCGTTGGATCTCGAGGATGCATATTTTCACATCCCCAGGCATTGGAAGTTTCTACGGTTTGTGGTCTGAGACGGGCATTACCAGTTTCGAGTTCTCCCCTTTGGCCTGAAGTCGGCACCTAGGACTTTCACCAGTGCCTGGCTCTGGTGGCGGCTTACCTCCGCAGAAACAGACCCCATGTTTAGCCGTACCTGGACGACTGGTTGGTCAGGGGGGCATCTTGTCAGCAGATCTCGGTGTCTCTCAGTGTGGCTGCGCTCCTTTTGCTGCGTCTGGGCATTACAGTCAACTTCGGTAAATTCTGTCTGACGCCCTCAAGGGATTTGGGTTTTTCAGGGGGCTCATTTTCAGACGGCACTCAATCAGGTCAAGCCGTCGAAGGAAAGGATAGAGTAGCTGTTGTCTCTGGCGGTATCGTTTTTACCAGGTACTTCAGTCACAGTCCGCGTGTCTCTTCTCGGAACCATGGTGTCCTGCATCCTACTAATTCCGCATCGTCTGTTCATGCGCCCGGTGCAGGAGTTTCTTGCTTCAAGGTGGTCAGATTTGCGGATTCCTGGTCCAACTGGGTGCTCATCTCTCGATCTCTGGCAGACGCCCTGCGAAGGTGGACTCACTCCGGCAACATCGTAAGGGGCATGACCATGGTGGAACCAGATTTCCAGTATACAATTGTGACCAACGCATCCTAGGTCGGATGGGGTGCTCACCTGAACCAGTTCCAAGTGAAGGGCCTGTGGTTCCTCACGGAGGTTTTGTTGCATATCAACATTCTGGAATTGAGGGCAGTTCACACTGCACTCAAATCTTTTCTTCCCGTCATTCAGTACTCAGTGGTTCCGATTCTCACCGACAACACCACAACTATGTTCTACTTGCGCAAACTAGAGGGGGGGTGCACACATTCACAGCCCCTGTCCCAGGAGGCTGAAGCCATCTGGCACTGGGCCATAGCGCACAGGGTTCAGTCCCTGGCCTTTGACCTACCAGGAACTCAATGTTCAAGCAGCTGCTCTCAGCAGGGAGTCGGGTCAGATGCACAAATGGCGGCTGAAGATTGACCAGGTGGCAAGGATATTCGAAAAATGGGGGATTCCCCCCTCTGGACCTGTTCGCCTGCCCCGAGAACAAGCAATGCCGTCCCTTCTCCAGCAGTGTGTCTCATCCGGACTCCAGAGGGCACACTTTCTCATTCCTGTGGACGGGCCTGTTCGCCTACGCTTTCCCTCCATTTCCACTGATCAGGAAAACGATTCAAATTATTCGCAAGGTTCCATGCATGATCATCCTGGTGGCCCCATTCTGGCCCAGACAGACCTGGTTGTCAGACCTTCTTCACCTAGCAAGGGACGTCCCTCTTCACCTGGGTTCAGAGCCGGATATTCTTTCAAAGAACAAGGGGATGGTGCGGCATCGCAACCCAGGCTCCCTCAACCTAGCAGCGTGGCTCCTGACCACTCCGAATTTGGAAGCCTGGAGATTTCTCAGGAATTTCGCTGCGTCTTTGCTGCAGCGAGGGCGCCATCTACCAACGCGTTATATGCCCGTAAGTGGAAAAGTTTCTGCATCTGGCGTTTTCAGCAGCCGGGCTAGCAGCCATTACGGATTTCGCCTCCAGAACTCCTTCCTTACCTTCTGCTGCTGGCAAAGGAGGGTCTGGCATTGTCATTTATCAAGGTCCACTTGGCAGCCATCTCAAGGTTCACGTGGCAGCGCAACTCTACGCCTCTGTTCAGTGACCGATTTAAGCATTTCCTGAAGGGCCTTTTCAGGTCTTTTCCCCCGAAGAAAAGGTTTTCTCCGGTCTGGAGTCTCAACTTGGTGCTTGCAGTCCTCATGAAACCACTGTTTGAGTCTGTCAACGGCTGCCTTAAAATTTCTCACATGGAAGGTCGTTTTTCTGGTGCCTATTACATCTTCCAGGCGGGTGTCAGAACTTCAGGCTCTGGTCATTGACCCTCCATACCTGCGTTTCATGAAGGACAAGGTTCTCCTCTTTACGAATCCCCACTTTATTCCTACGATTCCGTCAGACTTTCACAAGAACGCTACAATAGCCTTGCCGACCTTTTTCCCAAAGGCGTCTACTCCAGCGGAGAAAGCATTGCATTCCCTGGATGTCAAGAGGGCTTTGGCGTTCTATCTGGACAACTAAGTCGTTCAAGGCATCTAAGTAACTGTTTGTGGCTTTCGGCCCTCCAACAAGGGGAAGCCGAGTTTGAAGCAAGGCATTTCACAATGGTGTCTTGAAACACTTGTGTATAGGCGCGTTACAAATGCCATATCATATATCATTCTGCCACGAAAAAAGCCAACAAGGCTTTGCAGTAGACTCCCAGGGCTCACTCTACGAGGTCCACAGCGTCTTCGGCAGCTCTTTGGCAGGCATACTGCTCAGTGACATTTGCCAGGCAGCAATGTGGGCAGTACCGCACATGTTCACCAGACACTACTGCCTGAATCAACAACATGCTGAGGATGTTCAAGTTGGGCGTGCTGTGCTTCAACGGCTGTTCCAGTAAGGTGAGCCCTGCAGCTTCCGGGGTTTGTGTTCTGCTTGTGTTTTCATTCTTGGTTAGCTGAAAGTACTATCTTTCTGTTGTTGTTTATATTGCCTCTCGTATATGTCCTGTTTTGCCTGTTGTGCATCGCCAGGTACTCTTACTGCTACATAGTCTATTCACTGCAAGTGAATCCATGAAAGATCCAATGCTGGAGAAGGAAGTAGTTTCTTATCTTTAACTCAATTTCTCCAGTGTTGGTATCTTTCATGGATTCACATGCGCCCTCCGGCCTCCCACTTTCAGGCAAACACTATATATTTAGGTATCCTCTGTGTTTGGAGAGGTTAAAATCTAAAGGGAAGCCGCAGGGCTGGGGCTATATTCTGGGACGTCCCATTGGTGCTGCCTTAAGCACCCGTAAAGACGTTGATAGGACACTCAAGGTGTCGTCTTTTTCCATAGGAAAACCACTATATTAAAGTTACTGAGGTTTCCCAGCTTGACGATTCACAGCATGTGAATCCATGAAAGATCCCAAAGTTAGAGAAATGGAGTTACAGGTAAGAAACTACTCCCTTTTTAGGCACCACGAAAAAAGGGGAAAACGCAGATAAATCATAGATGTCTTCACAATCCTAGATGTCTTACATTATTAAGGAACCACATAAAGCCGATTGGAGTAGTGCGTTTGCTTAATCTCATTTTTACGGTCTTTTGTGGATTTACTTTAATACAGTTTGCCACATTATATTCTTTGAAAGCAGTTATTAATCTTTGGAGTCCTTATGGGCTGTGATCCAATAATATGAAATCATCCGCATAGACCGACCAGCAGATTTTTCTCCCCCTCAATCTTGGTAGGTACAAAAGCTGCCGCATCCAATATAGTGCCCACATCTGCCATATATAAATTAAATAGAGCTGGGGCAAATATCCAACACTATCTGTATAATGGTCTCCGTCAAGGTTGTATAACAACCCCTCCCGATTCATGCTTATTTGGATTTTTGACCCTTCATGCAGGTTAGTTAATAAAGACAGGACACCACCCAGCAGACCTAGTTTTTTTTTTTTTATTTGGTCCATAGTGTGATTCTGTCTACCAAATCAAACGCAAGGGATAGGTTCATAGGGGCCACATATATCGAAGGACTGTTGTCTTTCCAAGCTATTCGATGCAGGGCACATAAGAGCACGCCAACATCCGTTCCCACCTGCCTTCTTAATCCATCTGTTGCATAGATAGGATATTGTTTTGTGAACTCCATTCTTCAATATGCTTTAGAACCATACCAGAGGAAACGTTTGAGTCAGCATCCAGTAATGCTATTGGGTGATAATTCAGTGGTCTACCCCGTCACCCTTCTTTGTAAATTGGAACCACATACGAAATCTGCCAGGAGGGAGGCAGACACTTAGTTGAAACAATATCATTAAATGAGAGGTATATTGCCTTAGCCCACAGGTCTGCATTTCTTCTTGGGGGGGGGGGGGGGGAGGGAGAGGTTGCATTCATTAGCTAACTAGGCCCCACAGCTCTAGACATGGTAGCCTTATTAATCCGGTCCTTAATGTCCTCAATAACACATTTTACGTCCCAAGCACTACCCTTCAGACCATCTAATTTTGGGAATACCAGCTCTTTCCTTCCATAAATACTACCGAAATGCCCAGCCCAAATCCTTTCCGATATAGTATTACTTTGGACTGTGGACTGGGTGATCTCCATGGTATTTATCAAAATCCAGAATTGCCTAGAGGTGCCATCTTTCAAGTCAGCAATCATGTTTTCACTATCGTTTTGATACATACACGCACGGTGACCCTTTATCCAGTTTCTCAATTTTTGTTTTGCCTTCATTACAGCCTTATGTTTAAGGCCATTGGGACTTGGTATTTTATTTCTCTGTGGCACAATTTATTCTTCTTCTGCACCATCAAATCAAACCCATATTTATGCCTTTTACTTGCAGGTCTCAGTATAGTATCTTTCACAGTTGTCTTAATTAGAGACTGTAAATAGGTATCGAAGGAATTATGTGTATATGTGAGCAATTTAGGATCCATGGCAGAGAAAATCAGTCCTAAAAGGGGGTTCAATCCCTCATGCCAGACAATTTTATATTTCTTAATTCACACTCCATTACGGTGTAGTATTTCCTTTATATTCCCCCCCCCTACAAACGGATAAAGGGTGCCCTGAAGCATCTTATGATCACTAAACCTGCTGTTGTTTATCTTGAACTCTTTTATTTGATCGAGGCCCTTATATATTCTATTATATTTTTGAGGTTCGCTTAACATCTGACCATGTAGCCGAACTCTCAGTAATGTCAAGCGCATTTACAGAGTATAGAACCCAATTAGCGAACATATCTAGCCAAATTTGGCCTTGGAGTTTTTCTGTTGCGTAAAGGAGGACCACCCAAGGTGACATTTGGATTATTTAGTTGGCTATCCATCAATGGTCTTAAATACAACTTGAAGTGGTCACAATCATTTATACTCTACAGCAAGCATTCTGCATTTAGATCACCTGCTATAATTATCTTCCCCCTCCCCTCCCCCCGGTGTGTTAACAACCAGTCTTCGGTCACCTCATTTATCTCTTAGGTTCTCAGAGGTTTGATGAGGGGCTCAAGTATATATTAATCAGCAGGATATATTGGCAATGTAATTTTAGTCCAAGCTCCAGCATAACGCTAACACTTTTTTCGAGACATGTAAGTAATTAATCACATTAATATCACACCCATTTTTATCGCTATTCGCAGCTAACCTGCGGGCTGCCCCCTCGCCCCCTAATTGTGTTCAGACGTCCTATTAGTCTAAGTTCGGGGGGAGTGGGCCTCCATCTTTCTTGGATACAAATGATGGTAAATTGGCTTAGCCGGTGACATAATTCCGGGGAGGCACCTAAGTTCGTAAACCCTTTGGAATTCCATGATATAGAAAAGTTTTGGCTAAAGTTGGGTTTTTAGGCCTTGAAGTTGGAAAATGTAATCTCTCAGAGAGAGGGCAAGCCATTTTCAATTATGATCCAACTCTTAAGTGATGAGTCGCCTCCACCTCACAGTCCTGCTGCCCTTGCCTTCTAACAGGGGGGCACAACTGATTTTGGCAGAGGGCTGAATGTACCTTACATGCTGCCTATAGTGGGCCAAAAAGTAAATGTGGGAGAGGTGCGGGGGGAGGCCTTTTCAACTTCAATTATTAGACAGATGGAAAAATAATACCTTTTTGGAGGTGTACCGTCTTTATTTGTATTTAAAACTTAAATTTTGTAGTACACATTTCCCATTCCACTTTATCATTTCTTTCTTTGCAAAGGACATATTGGCACTAGAATAAATAAGCAAATCATACAGGATGAAACAGTGAACCAGACATATTTGATCAGTGAGAAGCATTGCAGAGTTTCTTAGCTGTCCGTTTCAGGATCACAGGCTCCAGTGATGTTTGTACTCTCAGGATAGCATGGAGATGTTGGTCAGTGAGTCTTGTCCTTAGGCTGGATTTATGTAGTTTCATTTGCGAAAAAACGTGCTCATGAATGTAAGTACTGCCAAACATAGATACCATCTTTAATGCTTTCCATGACAGATTGGGGAGTTGAGCAGTGTCCAGAGACTGATAAAAGGTTAATAAAGGCATATCTCTGTACTTATTTTTGAGGGCACTACAGCACTGAAGTTCAATCACTTCCAGGTGAAGTTCAGGTTGCACACTGTCAACATCAGCAGAGAAAGGGTCTGCAAAAAGTTTAAAAGAGGCTCGCTGTGATTTGAATTGTGTGAAACTATTCTCAAAAACATTTAGCAGTTCCTTCAGGACCTTCACGTGCCGATACCATCATACATACTTATGATGGGGGGAAAACCTCTGCACGTGTGGGGTAGTGTACCAGCATCCCTTTCTCCATTTGGGCTGTCGGAAGCCTTATCTTTATTTCAAAGGCACAAACTGCCTCAAACCGATCCGATATTAGATTTTGGCTTCCTTGCAACTTTAAATTTAAATCATTCAAATGGCCTGTCCGGTCAGTTAGAAAAGCAAAGTCAGCTACCCAATCAATATCTTGCATGACAGAAGTGTCCATTCCCTTTTCATCAAGGAATGCTTTTATTTCCTGCCGTAAAGCAAAGAATCACTTCAGAACATTGCCACGACTAAGCCATCGAACATCAGTGCGATTATAGGACAACATAATCCGCCTTTACCTCATCTAAAAACGCCTGAAACTATCTGTAATTTAAAGAGCGTGCACAGATAGTTTTCACAATGAAGTCCATGACTTTGTGAATTTCAAATGTTTTTCACATAATGCCTACTGGTGTATGATGCAGTAAATGGGCAGCCTTCTCGCCAAAGTGTCTTTTCAAGCAGCCAATAAAACCATTTTGCTCCCCAACCATGGCTGGCGCCCCATCAGTTGTAACGCCTATGAGTATCCCAAGGCAAATTTAAATCCTCAATGACTTTTTGAAAGACATTAAAATGTCAGCACCAGTAGTCCTGCCATGCAAAGATACCAGGGAAGCCAGTTCCTGAAATACTTTGCATTCGTTATTGACCCCTGAATGAAAATTAAGAGTTGAGCTGTGTCACTTGCATCTGTGTTCTGATCAAGGGCAGCTGAAAACAACTTGACATTACATTACATTGCATTTTCAGTTGGCTGTCACAATTGTCAGCCATGTCTACAATACGCCGCTGGATACTCATCCATGAAAGGGGAACATTTGGAAAAGCATATTTATGTTATTTACACACTGCCTCGCAAATCTCCATCAGGCAGTCTTTTACGAAATCCCCATCTGTGAAAGGATGTGCTAACCTTGCAATAAGCTGTACAACCTTATAACTCGCAAAGGTGGCACATTCAGATTATTTTTTTTTCTGGGCAAAAACACCCTGTTTCTTAGTCAGCAGTGTTTTTAGCTCCCCAGCTTTCTTAATTCTCGCTTCCCCCTGCAAATCCTTATATTGTGATTATTTTGTTTCACAGTGGTGGCGGATATTCTATTCCTTGGGGACAGCTATGCGCTCGAGACAAATGAGACACGAGTACACATTGGGTTTGGACTTGATGGAGAAAAAAAATAAAATCAGTCCGCTCATTGGCAGGGACATCTTTGGAGCACAAAAATTGATGCAATGCACCCTGGGGCCTGTGTACTGAGATGGAGTACCAACGGTAAAGGGCAGATTCAATGGTACTTCGGGGAGGATAAGAACTCCACTGTTATACTCCTCCCCCCCCCGCCTACAACGGTTCACGTCTAGAGTACATACAAATGATATACTTTTTAGACAAGCCTAGAAGCGACAAAAGAACAAGATCAGATTCAGAACATAGCCTTGCCAGCATACCTTTTCATGCACTTAATGATGTATACTTCCTTTAGGAATAGCGGGCTGCATAGCATATCAAACTGCTATGTTTGCGATTAAGGTGGTGAATGCAGGGATTGGCTGGCCCTACTACAGTAGCCATTTGAAATTATGTCGGAGCTGTGCCGTACAAATCCCACCTTCGAAACAAACATTCAGCCAGAGCACAAAATGTAAAAACTGGCACAAATGCACTGTCGGAAGCCTCAACCTTCTAGAAAAGTTATTTTTGCAAAACTAAAACTGCCATAAGGTGTACATACCATGGAAAGTTAGTGCTCAACATAGGAGGGCAGTGGCGGGGACAGTGTGGAGCAGCACTACCCGACAGTGTTCTTTCTATAGGGGTGGGTATTTGTAGTTTCCATTTAGTTATTGAATCTGGTCTGTTTAATTAAAGTATGTATATTGTATTGACCCTTGATTGGCCATTATTATTTTGGACTGATATACTTTGCTGTTTGTGTCGCCCATACTCTGGGAGTATCACCTTCGTTGGGTCAGTTTTCAACAAAAGGCAAAGGTGCTACATCTCTTAACTTTGCCTGTTTTAGCTTTGTTCTTCAAAGAGCCACGCAGAGAACCCAAGCTACTGTAGTGTCATAAACAGTTTTTACATGGTCAGGAGTCTGAAGTCTACATTTGTTCCCAGTTTCTAGGATGTCTGCATGAAGGTGGATCCAGGCACTTTCTTGATCGTTCCCCTGTCTGCTGCCTTGTCTATCTGGAATTGGGAGATGAGATCGCAACAATACAAAACATCACCCAACAGCACATGACGGCTACCAACTGAAAACGCACTTTCGCTAAGTGACCGGTTTCTCTGAATTGAGGCGCCCAACAGCAATTCAGTTCTCTTGTTCTTCTCCCGCTCAGTCCTACTAACAAACCCTGCCACCCTTCTTGCATTACAGATCCCCAGAGTGCCAAGAGACCACACAGGTGGCAACAGTGTGCGGTACAAGAACCTTTAACATAGCATAACATAACAGCCATCTCACTGCCTCTTCACTGTGCAGTGCAAGCACACCTTGGAAGAACTGCAATACATTTAATGAGGCAGTACGAACACTTCTCTACTAGGCTGCAAAACCTCATTGTTACGGTACACACACTTCTTAGGGTTGGTCTGCTTTCATTGCAATATTAATGAGGCATATTTCTATATTATTGTATCAGAGTTTTGCAAATAGACTGCCTGTGAACTCATGGGGTTATAAAGGTGATCATTGGTAAGCTAGTTTGTATGAGTGAAGCTCAGCCATAGTTCAGTGCACTCAAGTGTAAATCTGAACATCCTTGTCATGCGACTTGGTACAAAATGCATCTGGAGCAACAGCACAATTCTCGATCTGCCTTGAACGTGCAGCCTCCTTTTTGCAGTCCAGCTCTGTCCCTCCTATGCACAGAAGTCCTGGACCTCTGATGCGCTGCTCACAACCATGGACTGGGAGCGGTCTGTGCACAGAATTCTGATCCATCACCCCCCCACTAAAAATCACTTTTTCACTGCCCCCCTGAATCATCATCCTCACACATTCTGTGCAGCGTATATGGCTCATCTGACCTACGTCCATCAATTTGCTATTGTTCAAAACCTGTTTGCTGATGATCCTCAGAGGTACACGTCAAATATCACCCCCCACAAGCATGCATATCCATACAGACCCAAACACCCCCCACCCACCATGAATACTTCGCCCTTGCCCTCCCTCAAATATACACTATTGTGAGACAGGACCGCAAGACATCCAAAGGTGGAGGGGTAGCCCTCATCTTCAAAGATACTCTCTCCATTAGACTCTGCAGCCAACAGTGGGAAAACGACGCCAACCTCCTCATTGCCAAACTCTCTCTTTTCCCCCCAACTGCACCATAAATATCCTAACCAATTACAGACCACCTGGCTCACCACCAGACTACCAAAAGCACCTCCTCCAAAACATAGGGAATAACCTAAAAAGCTCAACCAAAACCATCCTACTCGGTGACCTCAACCTAGGCCTGCATGACCCCAAGGACAAAGCTGCCGCCTCCCTAACCAAAGAACTCACCCACATGTGGTTTGAGTATACAATCACTGCACCTACTCATTGCAATGGACGATCCATCGATCGGATCGCAGGCCACAACTGCGCCTCGTCCATCACAAACATCTCAGCCCTCCCATGGACAGACCACCACCTCATGCAATTTACTATTTCCACTACTCCAAATCGCGAGATACTCTCGTATGCCCCTCCCGCCAAAGTCAGAAGCTCTAAAAAAACTAACCAAAATTAACCTCGCACCACTTCTCAATATCCCTGAACTTTAAACTCCATTTAACAACGACCCCATCTCGCTGGCCAACACCTATGCACACATGCTCATTCAAGCTATTGAATCCATAGCTCCCCTAGAAGACAAAAAAGAAAAAAAAAATCAATGCACTCTAATTCATGGTTTACCGAAGAAATATCTGCCCTACGCACCAAGAAGCCTCAAGCTCTAGCCAAATGGCAATCCTCGCCCAGCCAATCCTCCCTAAATGAAGCCATATTCCTAGCTAAATCAGAATCATTCAACCAAAGACAAAGCCTGGTGCTCCAGCATTTAGGATGCCCTCATCAACAAAGTCCAAATGCTCCAGGAAAAAATAACAGCACAACACAAAGCCTTTCCCAACCAGGACATCCCACATCTGCCACCCCACACCCTCCTAAACCTCTCTCTCGCTCTCTCTCTCAAATACCCCTCTTCGTCTTCAGAGACGTCACCGAAAAAGAAGTTACCAATCTTCTAAAACATATCAAACCCTCCACTTGTAAAGGGGACATCGGTCCCCCCTACCATCATCAAAAAATTCACTGTCTCACTCACCCCCATCATCGCAGCATTCATTAATGCTTCCTTCTCCTCTGGAATCGTACCACAAAGCCTAAAAGAAGCCTGGGGTTGCCCGCTATAAAAAAAAAACGCCCTAGACCCCGCTTGCCCCAACAATTACTGCCCCATCACTACCGTTCCCTTCCTCCTCAAAATCCTGGATAAAGCTGCACACATCCAAATCCAACAATATCTGGAATCCAATGCCACCCTAGGCAGAAGACGTCAGGCTTCCGCAAAGGCCATGGCACAGAAGCCGCCCTCCTTGATCTTAAGAACCAAATCACCAAACTAATGGATACTGGCAAACCTGCACTCCTGTTCCTCCTCGATCTCTCTGCCGCGTTTGATCCTGTAGACCACAATATTCTCACCTCCCACCTCTTCAACGCCACCCACTTCTCTGACAAAGCCACTTCCTGGATAACCTCCTTCCAAGAAGGAAGGGCCATGAAGGTCTACTCTGACCAAGCCAACGCTGCCCCCACCACCATCAACCGTGGAGTCCCCCAGTGCTCTTGTACTGCACCTACCCTTTATAACCTGTTCACCAAACCTCTGTTTGACTTGTTTGATGCGCTCGGCATAGCTTGCACAAACTATGCGGACGACACCCAAGTCCTCCTCCCCCTTACTGGAGAATATGACCATGGGGCTGAAGCTCTCCTCCAGATATATGCCACCATCCAAACCTGGATGGCAATCAATGGCATCTGCTTAAATGGGGACAAAACTGAGATAATCATCCTGGCCCCCATGGAAATTCTTTCCAAATTAAACAACAAATACCCTCACTTCACCATTGACCACACTAATATATCAGTCTCTACATCTGTAAAGACCCTTGGAGCCTACTTAGACGCTACACTATCGATGACAAGACAGGTCAGCGCCATCTCCTCGGCATCTGCCCACACCACAAAACATATAAGGCCATAAAACCCTTCCTAACCACGCAAAAATTTCCTTTCCATAGCCAGAGACACAATAGGAGCCAGACTCGACTACTGCAACGCCCTTCTGGCAGGCACCTCTACTAAAAACCTCAACAGGCTCCAAATAACACAAAACAACGTGCTCTGCGCAGCCCTATGCATTCCAAAAAGTGACCACATATCCCAGGCCAGACGTGAAGCCCACTGGCTCCCAGTCAAGGAAAGGATGAACTTCAAAATTCTCACCCTCACGCACAAATGCATCAACCTCTCCGCCCCATCCTACCCATCAGAAATAATATCCAAAAACATCTCTGCCCGCCCCACATAAAAAAAGCCGGCAGCATTGGCTTCCCCTTCATAGCACCAAAGCTCTGGAATGCCCTCCCCAACGCACTCGGAGCAGAACCATCCTT
The DNA here is from genome assembly GCF_040938575.1 of Ambystoma mexicanum. NCBI lineage: Eukaryota > Metazoa > Chordata > Amphibia > Caudata > Ambystomatidae > Ambystoma > Ambystoma mexicanum. The sequence continues at coordinate 490,682,760 of NC_090936.1, read as the reverse complement.
ACTCGCTTTTCGCAAATCCCTCAAAACTACACTATTCATGTAACCCTCGCCATACCCTGGCGCCCTAGACTTTCTCAGTCGGTAAACCCACCAGTTGCAATATATTTACTATCTTACATAGACTATGGAACCTTTAACATGAACTGTAAATGCAAATATATACTACCTCTTCTGTACCATGTAACTTCAAAATGGACCCTAAAATGCAAATATCAATGTTAACTACTAAGCTTTCCTTTGTAACCAGCTATGTTTATATGCAACAGCGCCACAATGTCCCTGGGCTGAAATGCGCTTTAAAAATATGAATAAATAATAAATAAATGAATACATAACCCATACAGACACGAACCCCCCCACCCCAGCATACAGACCCAAACCTCCCACCCCAGCATACAGACTAACAAGCATACACCATGCATACATACCCACACAGACCCAAACCCCCCCAGCATACAGACTAACCAGCATACACCATGCATACATACCCATACAGACCCGAACCCCTGCCCACCCCAGCATACAGACTAACCAGCATACACCATTCATACATACCCGAACCCCCACACCCACCGCAGCATACAGACAACAAGCATACACCATGCATACATACCCATACAGACTCAACCCCCCACCCCAGCATACAGGCTAACAGGCATACACCATGCATACATACCCATACAAACCCGCCCCCCACCGCATCTCAATATACACAGAAAAACAAACCTACAGGTAGGCAGACACAACCCCACCTAACCCCCCTCCCAGGCCCCCACCCCACCACCACCACCGCATCTCACATACACCCAAAAACAAACATCAGGCAGGCATTTGTTTTTGCCATATTGCACATTACTGAAAGGTTAAGAAGTCATATTCTAATTTGTTGAAGTGATTTACTTCCGCTAGTAATGCTTCATACACTACTCGGGAGTGGAGAACCAACCGAACATGGTCATACCGGTCGGGATGGATAAAGTTAACCAATTTTATGTCCGCAGACATTAGTCTTGGACTCAGAATTTTATTTAGTAAGGCTAATACTCTCCAGCTGTTTAATGAATTGGGTCCACCGTACCCAAACACATAATGCAGTACCTGGCCGATTGTATGAGCGAGGTTGATGAAAGAATGGTCAATCCAGTGAAGTTGGGTATGATCGATCTCCCATGGCTAGGATACGCTGATGAGTTGGTCCTGCTAGACTATACGCCGGCAGGGCTACAAAAAAGGTTAAACTGTCTGATTCAATTCTCAGAAAAGAATGGGCTAAAGATTAATATTGAAAAAACTAAGGTGATGTCCTTTCTGGGAAAAACGAAACAAACTTAGTCTAACAACGTTAAGTGGATGGTGAATTCAGAGATGCTTGAAAAAGTTGAATGCTACCGGTATTTGGGAGTCATAGTAGACTCGAAGCTGTTGTGGAATCATCATTGGAAGGCAACTAAACTCTTATGTTTAAAAAACACTTGTGCAATCAGTAAATGTATTGGTAAACAAGGGGGAATTTCAGTGAATACCATTTTACTATTATATGCCAGTAAAATTATATCTTGTCTATTATATGGAGTACAGATATGGGGAAGTAAATTTGCGAATTAAATGTGCAAATTGGAAGGAAACATTTTAAAATGGTTGTTTAGATTACCTTCTGCAACTTCCTGTGAATATATTTTATTAGAAGGTGATTTTAGATTTGCAAATGATATATTGGAATATAAATCTGCAATGCTATATGCAAAGTTAAGTATGCTGTCCACTAGTACTTTTGTGGTCGAATTGACAAAAAATATTTTAAATCTTTGAGCAGATTACACATGGTATATGTGAAATGAGCGACTGATAATGAAAAGAGTTGGTTACTTTTAAAGCAAGTGAAGATCAAAAAACTATTACAAGGAGTAATATATAGCCATGCAAAGGAACGTGATATGATTACCTTGGCCACAAATTCTACAAGTGGCTTATTTCTTGAGCATTGGTCTTTAGTCTCTGTGAAACCAAAATATCTGTATGCTTTCCCCACTGCAGCCATTGTGAGACAGTATTTTATGTTCTAATGTAATCGTTGTGACACGATGGAGATCCTAGGCGCAAAATTGGGTTATGAGAGAAACACAAGGTTTTGCAGATTATGTGGCACGGACCAAATTGAAACTGCTAAACATTTGCTAAGTCATTGTGAAAGTCTTGCAAACCTTCGTGAAAAGTATCTCTTACAATATAAGAAGTCCAGTCTAATTGAGGAGATAGAAATCACATGGCAAAGACTGATGGAAGGGAATGACATGAATCTGATACATCATATGATGACATTTTATGAATTAATTTTAACAATTTTAAAAGATTTATCGGAGGATATTTTTGTATGTTAATTTTTAACAATTGAAGAATGTGTGATAATGTGTTTTAATCTATGTTTCTATATGTAAAGTCAGTAATGGCTGTGAACATATTATAAATAAATAATGCAGTATCAGGCTTGGGTCGTGCGGAAAACCTGGTTGCCTCCATTGGATGGTGCTAAGTATGCTATTAAAGGCAGACTTCGGCTGCCTCGACGCCCTTGGGGAGATATTACTTGACATATGGGCTCATTTGCTCTATATATATATATATATATATATATATATATGGTCCTTGTCAATATTATTACAACTTTGAATTTGTCATTTCCGGTCCAGTTTGAATCGTCAAACCCCTATCCGCTTGTGGGGTGGGGGGAGAAATCCCCAATTACTTTTATCCCCTATAGGTATTTTTGCATCTGGTCCTTGATTCAACATTTATAGGTTTGTTTGTAACCCTACTGCCTCTTTTGGGTGGGCTAATTTGCCCCCAGGCCTCTCCTAGGATAGATGGTCCTGTACTGCCCACTGATCCATCTCATTCCTCACTGTTGTCTTTACCATTTTTTCCATTATCAATTTAGTATCGACTTGTCCCTCCCCCAACCGACTGTCCCGATTTCTCCACCCTGGGGGACTCTTCTCCTCCCCCCCTCTCCACATCCAAGGTCAATCTGCTGCCCTATGTTTACCTCCTCCATCTTTTTTCTTGTGAAGAGATTATCGATTCCTGTTCCCACGTTACCCTTCCCAGGTTCATTCCCCATCGTGAATTTCTTTCTTTTCTTCCTTTGTGTTTCATAGCGTTAGTAGGGGAATCTGTGGCATCTATTTTATTGTCCTGACATGTCATATTGATCAGTGGTTGTATCTCTGTGGTATTTGATTCTGCTGCCCCACCCTCCCCCAAGGCTGTGGGTCCTCTAGTTTTTATTTCAATACAATCCGCAGCCCTACTTTCAAAGTAGCAATCGGAGTTCGCAATTTCTGAATTGTCCGCAATCTCATCTCTTATATTTCTTCAAGAATTTCTGGGAAGTTTGTTCATTGCTTTACAGGGATCCGAATGTTGTATTTTATTCTTTTCTCTGACCTTTTTTAGTGATGTTAACATTCTCAATTTCCATAAATGCGAATGCTAATGGCATTTGGGGCATTTGGTCCTGCCCTCCAATTTCTAATGCCTGATCTATGTTATTTATGACCGGTGACACTTCACCCGGCTTCCCTGCTGTTTCTACTGACTTGCTATATAATGAATTTGTCAGCATTTTGTGTGTATCATGGGGTTTGGGGGTGACTACTACATGATTCTCACCCCTTTCAGCATTTAAATGTATCAGTTAAATGGTAATTGCCCTTAGGCACTTGGTATGCACCCTCAATTCACAAAAAATGAGGTCTTGAGACCACCCGGCGCCTATTTGATTAATCCCTTCATCCTGATCTTCCACTGGCATCTGAGCCGAGGGGAGAGGGGCATCCAGTCCCTCTCCCCATCTTGGGTTATTGAGACAGGGCTAGCAGTGACATTTCACCCACTGCAAAGATAGGCGGGGTGTCCAGAAAGGACAAGTCTGCTGAGTTAGTTGAGGCTAAGACTTGTTCGAAAGATTCCTTTTCGGCCAGTGCGAACTGGCAAAGCTGGAGAGACTGCTGAATCCAGCAGTATTGGCGAGAGCTCCACCCCTCCCCCCGCCCCCCTCTTGCTGATCCGTTAGGACCTCTGCCATCTTGGTCGGGGAAGGAGGTGAGGGCGGGAGGGGGAGCGCCAGAGCTCTTGCCATGCTGTTTCTTCTAGTAGTAAACGCAAGTGGTGCCATCAATATGTTGCGTTGATGGGCAACCACCACTGAATTTACTTTTTGGCTTCGCATATTGGGTTTCATTCTTTGTCATAAAAGTACAATACTCAAATTAGCAAACAATAAAGGAAATAAATAAAGGATGCGTGGGTCATCCCGCTTCTGAAAAAACCTACCCTGGATCCCAGCATACCCACAAACTACAGACCAATTACCACTGTACCTTTTTTACTAAAAATCCTTGACCGCGCGGCCTACCTACAAATTCAGGAATACCTTGAATCAAATAAACTTCTGGGACTCAGGCAATCAGGGTTCCGGCCTCGCCATGGCACTGAGACCGCCCTTATCGATTTAAAAACGCAGATCGAAGATCTCAAAGACAAAGGCAAACTGGCGTTATTACTTCTCCTGGACCTCTCTGCTGCTTTTGATCTTGTCAATCACAAAATTCTCTGCCATCACCTCAAATCAGCCACACATTTCTCAGAAAATGCCTCTACTTGGATCAGATCCTTCCTTGATAATAGATCAATGCGCGTGTTTTCCCCACTTGCGGCCGCACCACCCGCTCCGGTTTCTTGTGGTGTGCCTCAAGGGTCTTGTGTCTCGCCCACGTTATATAACGTGTTTACCAAACCCCTTTTTGATATTCTGGACCATTTGGGCGTCACGTATACTAATTACGCTGACGACACCCAGATACTAATCCCCATCACAGGAGACTACACAACTGACTCCCTCGCCATCAACGCCATCTACCAGGTCATCCAAGCGTGGATGGCCCAACACGGCCTCTGCCTAAATGATGAAAAGACAGAGCTCCTCATTCTTGGTTCACCACAAAAACTCACTAAACTTGACCCTGCTTTCAAGTCTTTCACCATTGATGGGAACACCATCCCTATTGCTAAGGACACGAAAACCCTAGGGATTTACATTGACTCAACCCTATCCTTGACTAGACAGTCCAACGCAGTCTCATCTGCAGCAGCGTATACTTGCAAGCTCATCACCGCCTGTCGCCCGTTCCTAACCACAGCCAACTGCGTAACCTTGGCCAGGACCCTCGTACTATCCAAGGTCGACTACTGTAATGCCCTCTATCTAGGTACTAATCTCCGCAATCTAAACAAGCTACAAATTGTCCAAAACAATGCGATCAGAGCGGCCCTTAACATTCCTAGGCGCCAGCATATATCTGACACCAGGCGCAACCTGCACTGGCTCTCTATCCCACATTGCATCTCCTTGAAGTCCCTGGCTCTCACACACAAATGCCTCCACAACCAAGCCCCTCGCTACCTGGCAAACAGATTCTCTTTCCACAATTCCACCAGACCTCGCAGAGCGGCCCAAGCCAACTGCCTTGTCATCCCGCGTTTTAATCTCCAAAGATCAGGTGGAACCAGCTTCCCCATCCTGGCAGCCAAACTTTGGAACTCACTCCCCAATGACCTTCCTTCCTGAAATTCAAACACCTTACCAAAGCTTGGCTATCCGCCCAAGACAGCTAACACCAATTTACTGCCCTACTTGCACTTTGACCTACTCTGCATCCCTTATTAACTATCCTGTAAATCACTGCCTTATCGATATTCGCTTGAATGTATATTCTGTAAATTCTCCTGTAATACTCTGTCACATTGCCTTGTCATGCTTTCATCTTGCTGTAACTAAGTTAAGCGCCCGGTTGCCCCTGGGCCTGGTGCGCTATAGAAATAAATAAAATACAAAAAAAAAATACAAAAAAAATACAGTTTCATTTATTAAATTGACAATGTGTGTAGCGCCCAATTTACATCTAAATCGCCAGAAAGAAGAAACGCAACTGCTTTGTTCCCTCTTCCCAACGCCCCAGCAAATAGCACTCAGAGGCACTCTGGGATGCGCGCGACACGTGCTTAAAGTATTGTGCCGGTGTTTGTGGACGTGGTTTTTGGCGTGAACAAACAGAAGCAGATTATCACGCTATTAGGGGAAAACAGAAGCAGTATTGGGCCCAATCCGAAAAGTCTCTTGTCGGCTTGCAGTTCAGGTCATTTATAGTAGCAATTTCGATACCTTTACATCAAGTGATATGGTTAAGGATCGCAGGATGGCGTGTCCGGGCAGTAAGGCAGCAAACGGTACTCTGAGGTACTCCGGGATGTACGCGCAGTGCTGTATTATCAGGATTGAGATGCATTGGTAGGTAGATGTATGCTGGTTTGGAAATGCTGTGGTTATACAATGCACAAATGAAATGCTTTGGCAGAGTTATAAGCAACCCCCATACCTGGAATAACAATGGGTGCTGAGGGTGAGGAGTGAGGTGTATTGGCAGAGCTGAATTGGCAGAGCTGGATGCTGGTTTCACTGCAGTAATAGCAATTTGTGCTGCTGATCCGGATTGAGGTGCATTGGGAGAACTTATTGTCCCCAGTGCTGAACAAGCAATGTTTGTTGAACATTAGGATTAAATTGCAATTACAGTGCTATGTGTTGGCCATAGTAGCAGAATAGTAGTTAAAAGCTACATTGCGGTGCTTTAACAGAGGTGTACGTGACTCCTAGTGCATGAACTGCAGTGCTTTCTGAAAGTCGGGGTTGATGTGCATTGGAAGAGCTGCATGCTAACCCCATTGCTCGAATATGAGTGGGTGCTGCTGTTCAGGATAGAGGTGCACTGGTAGGGCTGTGTGCTGGGTCATGTGTAGGAACAGCAGTGGGTGCTTCAGATTAGGGTTCTATACTGCCTAGTGATAGAGTAGCGGGGAGCGCTGCAGATCAGAGGTACATTGTCAGATTTATATGCTCATCGCAATGCTGAAGTATCATGTGATTCCGCTAGCTAAATGCTACATTGGCATAGATATGTGATGGCGCCTGTGCTCGCGTTATGGCCATTTTGATGTTATAATATGAGGAGCATCAAGATTCATCAAATAAATTAAAAAATTAAAAAAATATATATTAGTCTGTATGTTCATGGGGTGAGCTGAAGCATTCCAACTCCAATAGATCCCTGCGTTCACTCCTGCTGGATGCAGCCAACAGCGTGTGCCAACAGAGGGTCTGCAGCAAACAGCCTGCAGTATAAATGGCTCCCTGCAAAACGTCCTGATCGGAATTTGTTCTGTGCACTTTCATGTCCAATAAAACCTGACGGCTACTAATGTTAGCCTGTGAAATCCTAACTAGGCTCACATTTTGTACCAACAAATAAATAAATACCAGCTTCACTGCTTATCTAACGTGTGATCCTTGGCAAGCCATTTACACTCTCTTCACGTTTGAATCTGCTAAAAATAGTTCGGTTGTACAGTTTGTTCAATATGTTGACAAGATTTTAAAAACTGTGAGGGCTATGAATAATTATATGCACATGCTTACAAAGGTATTTGCTGCTTGGTTCGTTCGTTGCAAGTTAATTTAAATTCCCATGTACTCGTTTGAGTATCAGACTGGTGTCACTCCAGACTCAAAGGGCATTTTCTGTTACTGCTATCGTGCGAAAAGCACGGAACGGCAATGTGCATATTTAGAGGAGAGGTTTGATATAAAGTGCAGGAGGTAGAGGGGGCCTGTAGAAAGTGAAACCATTAGAATAGTGGATATTTATTAAATAATTGAGGCTCTCGCTAAGAAAAGATGGTGAAAGAGGAAAGCACAGCTTTGTGCAGGTGACAACCTTCCGGCCCCACTCAGAATTTTTACAAGGCTGCTGTGAAAAGGGTTCCATGTCATTTTTCCGACCCCACGCCCCCTTTTTTCTGACTGGTGTTTTGCCGCGGGAGTTTTGATGAAAAAGTCAACATTATTTAAACATTGTGTGGGGGGGGGAGCATTCCCCATAATTACATTCCCCCCACTCCAAAATGTAGATGACAAAAAAGGGGTGTTGTCAAAAGGATGCGTTAACATGAAAAGGCCCTAGCGAAGTGTGGTGCTCGGAGGAGGGTTAGTCGAACAGACGGGACTCTGAGCTTCTGCAGAGCAGCACACCCATCATAAGTGTCATGCCAAGCCTCATAACGACCTTAGCTAGGGCTGGGCAATATATAGAGTTTTGGAGATGTATCTATACATTTTCAAAATCGATAATTGATGAGACAATATCATTAACATTGAGATATATAAATGTATATACATCACAAACTATTTTTTATTTACATTTTGATATTTACACAGCTGTGTGCATTCTCAAATGGGAAGAGGAACCCTGTATTTGCACTTTATTCTGACCAATGTGTTTATAAATGTTTGTGACATCTCACATGTAGTTGGTGGCTTACAATGGAGCATTTAACCCACATAAACAATATTGAGATATAGATCGTATATATCGCAGTTCAGCCCAAAAATATCAAACTATGACTTTTGGTCCATATCGCCGAGCCCTAATCAGCCTCACAGAATGGGCCGACAGGCTGCACATAATGCTAGAACTACATTCGCCAGGAGAAATGTTGCCAGCACACAGCCCGTACACATGATTTACGTGCCTGTGTGGGAGCAAGTGCCTGGAAGCATTTCTCTCGATGGATGCACATCCTGTAGGTCCTACCTTCTTCCCCCTTCCCCCACCCCCTCACCAGCATGTGGGTGTCCCCACCCCAGCATGACTAAACACCCTATCGCCCAAGTAGCTGCTTAAATAAGGCACATTTCAGTGACGGGGTGTTAGGCAGAATTGCATGCAGTACCCTCTGGGACCACTACACACAATTAGGGCTACAGGTGTTAGGCAAACCAACCTTTGGTATAAGTCTGTACCACACAGTTTTTTGGTAGCGAGCTGAGCAGCTAGGTTTATCTCGAGAGTGAATGTGAGCAGTACAAGTGGTTACACAGAGGACTTTCAATCACAGTGGTTCAAGTAAACACTTATACTCAAGTTTCTTGGTAAAACACTTATTCATTTATTGCACAATCATTTAGAAAACATTTCACTAGCAGAAGACAACTTATTATTATATGCCAATACACTTCAATACAAAAAGATTTTGAGACAGTTTGAGCTCCCTTGAAATAGAAGCCAAATGGCAGTTCAGTTACTTAGAAGTGAGCAAAAAGGCCAAAGTAAGTAGAATAGATCACATATACTTGTTAGACCAGTGCAAATAGTTTCACCAAAGGAGTTCAATTCAAGTCAATAGGCCAGGCCAAAGTCAATGGGCTAGTGTTCTGGATAGGAAAGAGCAGTTCTGGTATCAAACGGTAAAGTATTTGCAAAAGTTCTCAGAAGTAGTTTAGGCGAAAAAGAATCCTATGTCGCGTCACAAGCTGATTAGGCCTGTAAATTGGGAAAGTTTCATAAACTTTCACCGCAAGAGGAGTGGTCTCTCAATCGGTGGGCACAGTACCTTAATATGAAGAAAAAAATGTAGCTGAAGACGTTGGTTCCTGGCAGGTCCTGCAGATCTCGCTGAGCCTCGGTCGTGGGGACAAGAGGGAGGACGTCGGGGGACTCCTGCACTGCACGGGATCGTCGAAAAAGCAAACCCGATGGAGTCACTTCAGTTTCAGTAGCTGTACCTTCAAGCACACAAGCTGGTATCCCTCTCCCTAGTTAATCCTAACCAGCCTTGAGAATGGTATCTAGGTGGCTTACAAGTTGATTGATCCCACCAACTCAAAGGAAGAAGTCGTCCTTGAAGGGGCTTCTCCGTCGAGATGAACTTGGCAATTTGGACCTGCAGTAGGGCTTCACCGGGCAAACCAAAGGTCCAGGAGTTGCAGCAGCCGTCCTCTTCCAGCTCTTCTTCAGTTCTTTCTTTCCAGTGGTCGACTCTGCTTTCCAGTCAAGAGACTCGCCTTTTATACCGTTTTCTCCCTTTCATTCCAGCCTAGCTGTCACTCACCCAGCAGGGTGGCTGTCCTTGCCGGACAGTCAGCCAGCCATTCACGCCAGAGTGCATTTGGGTCTCCTATGAGACTAAGCACAGGGAGTTTTGGGCACCTCCCTCACTTCCTGCCCACCCCAGACACTCGGACGCCAGAGGCGGTCTTCAGTCTTCAGCCCGCCAAAGGCACACGAACAAAGGGACCAAACCTGGTTTGGCGCGCAGAGACAAACACTAGAAGGACCTTTACAAAAAGAAACAGCGAAAAAAGAAGACCGGGACCTGTTTAAACAACGGGGCTTAAGGCGCGCCATCTTGAAAAACATGGCTCCCGTGATTTTTAGCTACCGATGTTCGTGGTTGGGAAAAATCATGGTAGTTTGTTGTAAAACCACTGCCACCAGCCTTTTCAATAGGAAAGCGTAGCATTTGACTGCTAGATGAGTATTTAGACACAAGGGATACTATGTAACCCCTCCAGCACTCCATTATAAGATGTACCATTGTAGTGGTCTAGGAATTTGGAAAGACTAGGAAAATCAATTTCACTTTACATTCTCTGGGAAACTAGTTTATCCCAGAGAAGGTATTTAAACCTTTGGGAATTGTAAGACATCCCTATGTCACTGCACTGAGGGTGCTGTGTAACACACATGAAAAGAGATGACTATGGAGTTATCTAAAACTCCATAATCAAAGAACACAAGTGAAAACACACATCAAAATACATGAAAGAGTGGGAAAAAAGGCTCACACCCATTCCAAGTAAAAAAAAAATCAAGTCGTCAAAATCCAGAAAAGTTGCTGGGGGTCTCTAAGGTGAAGAGAATTAGCACATTTATGAGAATTCTCCCTAACACAGGGCCCTATTGTTGAATTTGCCTGCTGTGCTCCGGCTTCTTACCCGCATCCATGAGGCAGAGCAGCAGATGGAAATAATTGACTCGTACTGAAGATTTGGGCTCTTCTGCACATGCGCTCCATTGAACAGCACATGCTTGTGTGTTTCCGGCTGGGCTGAAACTGGGTAAATAAGTTGATACAATGTTTCAGCGCAGCCCTGGAGCCTCTGCCCTGTACGCACTGCTCTTGGGCAAAAATAGTACTGAACTAGCACGATCAACGCTCTAGAAAAACATGTTGCAGTTAGTGTAACATGATTAATTAAATGAAACGCAAATCATTTGTATTGTATCGCGAATTGCGATGCGATATCGCTTATTTTATGCTTTGGATTTGATCAGTACCTTTCTCCTCTGAATCGTTTACTCATTTCTTATAACCAACACAAGTACGAAGTGGGGAGGAGGGCAAGTTACTGAACCTGTTTGAAAGAAGTGTAGGAGGTGGAATTGGGCTACTTTGGTCAGGTGAAGTGTTCTGTGGACACTAGGCACCAGACACTGTTCCCTTTGAAAAAGCATGTCTGTAGTTGACCTAAATTGAAAATGTTGTATTTTACACCTGGAATACTATAGTATTTGGAAAGAAATTGTAATAAACAGGATGTGGTCAGACGTATTTTGGTACAAAAGAGCATTTCGCTTTAGTTAACTTTCAGTAGTTAAGGATCCCATACGAGAAGCTGCTAAAATTAACATAGTGCTGGGCGAATTTGTGCTTTACTCACTAATGCTGTCACATACATCGGCCACCTGCTTTGCTCTGGGGGGGGGGGGGCTGGGTCAGAAATAGGTTACGGATAAAAGGACATGTTTGAACAAGAGACTTTTGTTGAAAGAAAGAATGCCTGCTCTAAACCCTACTTCTAAGATTAATTCCCTACTCTACAAACCAATAGATGGGTGCTTGTCAGGACGTCTTTCAAAGAACCTCTGTCCAAACCTACGCTATCCTAACCTCTGGCCTTCCACTATGAAGAGAAAAAGCATTGTAAGCCTTAGTTCAGGCTAGGACTTAGCTAAAGTAGTGATGGCAGGTTATCTGACCCCCCACCAAAGAGAGCTCTGTCATTTTCAGGGCTTGGCCTGTTCTAGTAGTTCACACATGGAAAAAGGCCTCTCAATTTTCCTTTTAGCCAAAACAGCAACCTGCTCAGGCAGTCCGAAACGGTTCCTATTTGATCCCATCTCTGGGGAGGTAAACTTCTTGTTAGAAGTAACAGGTTCTCCTGACAATCAAATTCTGTCTCCCTCTCATAGGGTATTTCTCTTCTCAGCCTCTCGTGGTCTATCGGTGGCTTTAGCCCTGCTCTGGTTTTCGCTTCCATCAACCCCTGCTGGGGCATTTTGGCTTTTGAGCTCTGGGTAGTCTACAGGCTTCTCCAACCCTACTTTGTTGTTCTGTTGCCTCACCCCCATCTGGGGTATACACATTCTTAACCAGGGTGGGCAATGGACCGGCTCGGCTCGGCTTTGCTTCTCAGTTCACTCCACTGCGGGCTAGGTGAATTCTCAGCCCAGAATGTGCGCTACGGGCCTGCTCAACCCTGCTTTGCTTTCCAGTTCCTTACCCTTTTCATGGGGTGGGAGACTTCTAAGCCTAGTGTGGGCTATGGGTCTGGTCAGTCCTGCTTTGCTTCCAAGTTTGTTCCCTCTCGCATGAGGTAGGTGAATTCTCACTCTGGCATGGGCTACGTTGTGGCCTAGCTGCCCACCTGTTCCTTCTACGATGCCACGTACGTGCTTTCCAGTGGCAGTGCTCGTTGGGGGAGGTGGTCCCTCTGTCCAGTGCAGACCTGCGTTCTTGACCCGGCTCTGGTCTGTGTGGTCGGGTCGGTTGCGGCACTTCTACTGTGGGATTTCGGCGTTGGGCAGGCAGGACACCGGTACGCCGTCTCTGGCGTGGCTTTGCTTTCTTACTCGTCGGATCAGAGCTCGTCGGGCACCCCACCTTTGTCGAAGTGGCAGCGCTTTGCGAGCAGCATTGGGTCTCGACCTTCCACACCGACTGCATGGCTCTCTGCTCTGTTCCTCCGTCGAGGGAGAGGGTCCCTCCCCTATGTGACTGCGTGAGCCAGCATTTCCCGCCCTCCAGCTGGTTCTCTCGTCTTATGTTTGTGCCTTTTATGTCTCTCTCTGGAATGGAAGGGGAGATACCATTAGTTCTGGTCTTTATAAGAGGGTGGCAACAAATGTACAGGTCATAATAAACCAAGCCATCCACTTAAAAAGGGCTCTGTACAGGGTTCGAAATTGAGGGGAGCTGGGAGCCTGGTTACCTTGACACAAACCGCTAACAGAAGCTATCTTTGGCTCCCCAGGCCAACTGCTGCTGTACAAACACACCTATGTGAATTTAACTATGCGTTTGGGGCTATCTATAAATAAGCATTAGAACATATACAACATTAAAGTATAATGGCTCATAAATATTGGACAAAATGATATGTTTGCATCTTATGTGGAAGTTGGATTAGCAGAACGCTATGTACTAGCTTTGTTCCCAAGTGGTTACTCCTCGTTAATGCTCAATACCCAGGAGCTGCTTTTAGCTCTTGCTTATCCAGTCTTAATGTTGATCCGTGCTGTACATGATGGCCCTGTTCAGCTCCCATATAACCAACAAACACTTGAGGCTTTGGAGTAAAGGGAGGTGGAATAAAACCCTGACTTGGGCATTCCTTGTCCCATAATGGGGGTCAGTGGGCCCTCCCCCAGTGGGATCCCGCTTCCCCTGTCCCATGGGAGGGTATTGCATAGCAGGCTCACCTTCCTAGTCCCAAAGGACGAATTCCCTAGATTTGTCGCAGGTGGCTACAATTGTTACATGGTTCCTTGCCTAGGTCCAGGGGGATCACAGAAGTGTGCCTAATCGAGAACATGTGCTTCAACTTGGTACAGCCACCTGTTTACAGAGCCTATTGTTTCTGTGGCTACATCTTGGACCTCAATCGGGTATAGAGGAGAGCGCAGAGGATGAGTCCATCCAGTGGTCCAGATAAGAATTTGAGGCAGGAGTATTTTACTCCCTATTTTTAAACCTTGAGAGTAAATGTGAATTCAAGAGAGTAAAAAAGAGTTTTCTCCTTTACAAGCAAGTCAAAAGTATGCAACATCCAGCGATGTGTGCAAAACCTGTATGGAAATCATTACCATGAGGCAGCTTTCTGCACTGTGACCGAGAAGCAGGTTTCTCACAATTAACAGAGAAAGCACATGGTGCAGTAGCACCAAAACCCTCTCACAAATGGAACAGATGAGCACAGTGCTCCAGATAATTGAAGTAGGAGTATTGTATTCCCTATTTTTTAAAGTTGGGAGTAAAATGATTTTTTAGGAATTAAAAACTGAAGTCCAATACACAATGGGAGCATTTCTTTGAGTAAAAATATGTTTTAACTGGAAAACAAATAATTCCTTCCCACCTAGCTATTTATACACACCAAGATGCAGGTTTATTTCTTCCACTTAGGCACTGATAATAGTTTCTTCCTGTGGTACTACTTAAACGACTGGTCCAAATATATCCATGGAGCCATGTGGGTGAATGTAGGGGCACAAGGTCCTGTATGTCTGTTTCCTATTTTTTGTTGGGAGTATTTACTACTCCGTTTTGATTTTTTTTTGGGATTATTTGCTTATTTTTAGGGAGTAAAAGTGGCCAATACACCCCTTATCTGTAGGGCTGGTTGCACTCCAGATTGCCAGTAGTTGCTTTTATATGCACAGACCTGCGATACATCCAGTATTTACTCCTGTAGGATCACACCTGAAAAGCCTTTGCCGCAACATTGCCAGTATTTGCTCATTTAAGCACTTGTGGTGGCCTTCATCAAAAAAAGCAATGTAATACACACGTGAGGAATTTGTCAAAAAATTACAGCATTTGTCCCTGAAATACCTCACTTGTCAAACCATTGCCCAATGCTGCAGTATTTACATATGCAAAAGTACTTTTCGAGGGGATTGGGTCCTCCGACGTATTCCATATCTATGACATGCAATCACCACAGCTGTGCTGCTTCGGAAACTTTTTTCGGCGTCTGCGTCCTGCGTCGATGCGCCGTCGTCGAGGACCTCCTCCGACGTCATCCGATGTGATAAGTAGGACGCACGACGCCTGTAGCCTCAGTTCCGTTTTTTCCGTGAACGTGTTGCTTCGTGTTTCTCGGTTTAAACGCCTCGACTCTTTGGAGTTCTGTTCTTCTCGGTTCTTCGAACCTGTTGGTTTTGTGAAAATCCTTCAGAAGATGTCTTCTACTTCGTCTTCGACCCCGCGTCCGGGTTTCAAGAAGTGCGGGGTGTGTGGGTCCAAGATGTCGGTGACGGACTCGCACGACGCCTGCCTCTGGTGCCTCGGGGAGGCCCACGACACGGATGACTGTATTGACTGCCAGTCGCTCACGTCCAAAGCCTTACGCGAACGTAAGAAGTTGTTGTCGGTAGGTCGGGTGTCCAAGCCCCGGAAGTCGAAGTCTGCGGGGCTTTCGATGGATGATTCGAGGGGTGACTCTCCGTGTCATCGTCAGAAGTCTCGTGGGTCTCCTTCTAGGAGTCGGTCTCGCCACTCCTCAGCCTCTTCGAGGCATTTTCGGAAGCGCCGACACCGGTCGTCTTCCAGGTCCTCTTCGGAGGACTCTGCCCGGCACGTCGCTTACCCCTCCAGCCGTGCGACGCCGGAGGAATGGGCTTCCTTCGGGAAGAAGATGCTGGCGATTCTTGAGTCGCAGGGTACTGAGCCATCTGCGCCCCCGAGTGGGGTCGGTCGTGTGAGGTCGAGAGACACCGCTTGCAAGAGTGGTCGGCACGAGTCACGGGAGAGGTCCCGTTCGGACAAGGGGACTCGTTCTCGACGTACCCGTTCCAGGTCCCGGTCCTCGACACGTTCGAGACCGTGTGCACCTGTGAGGTCTTCGAAGAAGGCATCGACGTCTGGGGCGTCGAGGGCGTCGACAGGCTTTCTCGAGGCTCTGGCTCCGAGGAAGTCGTCGATGCCGTCGACGCTCAGGTCATCGAGGGACACGCTCGGGGCTCCGGCCTCGAGGGCTGTGTCGACGCCGCCGATTCTGGAGGCGCTGCACCTGACGTCGACGCCGATTTCCTCGCCGTCGACGCCGATCCTCTCGGCGCCGATGCCGGTTCCCTCGACGCTGGCGCCGATTCGCCCGACGCCATCGACGCCTTTCGTGTCGGAGGTACCCTGTGGCACGGGTGGACCCCCTAGGAAGGCTCTGGTTAAGAGCAAGCACTCTAGGGTGCCTTCTTTTTTCGCCACCTGGACTATATTTCAGAGGCGGATGAGGATTCTGATGGCCTGGTTCCTAGTCAGGTTCCGGATGAAATTGTCTCGGGCCATAGTCAGTTTGACGAGTTGAGACAGTCACTGCATGATGCCAGTGGACTGGACACCTCTCCGGAGGTGGAGTTTTGTAGGCCTGAGCCTGGCTCTCATGCTGATTCCTCGTACCGGCGCCTTATGGCTAGCGTTTCTGAGTACTTGGGATGGTCTGCTCCCCCAGGGGAGTTTGTGCAGGATGATCTGACGGACATCCTTGATGTTGGTCCCCCAACTGACCCGGTTCTGTCGTTCCATATGGCTTTACAGAGAAGGGCGGCGGCGGCTTGGACTGCTCCGGAGAGTCTCCCGGCGGTGGGCAGATCCTTGTCGCGAAAATACCGTCCAGCCAGTGGCGACCCCTGCTACTTGACCAGGCACCCCACTCCGGAGAGTTTGGTGGTGCAGGCGGCCATGGCCCCGGCGAAGCAGGCGTCGTACCCTACCATCCCTCCTGATAGGGACGACAAACGTTTTGATGGCTGGGCGAAGAAAGTGTTTTCTTCTGGTGGTATGGCGCTTCAGGCGGCCAACTCCATTTGTGCCTTGTCGCGTTTCACGCACACTCTGTGGAACTGTGTTGCGTTAGCGGCTGAACATATTCCCGAAGGGGACGAACGGGATGGTTTCCTTGCTATGGTCCAGGATGGTAAGGATGCCATGTGTGAGTCCGTTCAGTCGGGTTTGGACTTAGCTGAATGCGTCAGTAGGTCCATGGCGGCGAGCACCGTGATACGCAGGTTTGCGTGGTTGCGGAAGTCGGGGTTTGCTCCGGATGTGCAGTCCCGGCTCCTCAACATGCCCTTTGTCCGTGAGCACCTTTTTGGCAGCAAGGCTGACGAGAGCCTTGAGAGGTTGCAGACCTCGAAAGCTGCAGCGAAGTCGTTGGGCGCTGCAGTTCGCCAACCTCTGCCTTTTCGTCCTAGGGGACAGCAGTGGAGGGGTGGTTCCTTTCGCTATTACTCGTCCTTCAGTAAAGCGAGAGGAGCTGGCAGTCAAAGAGGCCAACGCAGGGGTACCAGAGGTGGACGACAGGGTACCCGTGGTGCCAAGGCTGCTCGGGCAGTTGCCTCTTTGCCCTCAGGTAACGCCGCAGCCGCTCCCACTCAGTCATGAGGCCATGTCCCATGGTTCGCCGGTTGGGGGAAGGCTGGCGCAGCATCTTGTAGAGTGGCAAGCCATTACTTCAGATGTGTGGGTTCTGGAGATCATAACCCACGGCTACTGTCTTCCCTTTCGGCACAGGCCTCACGACAATCCACCGGGGAACCTCTCTTTGCGGTGTCCGGATCCGCTCCTTGCGCAGGAAACTCAAGCCCTGCTGGAGAAAGGCGCCATAGAACTGGTGCCTGTAGCGGAGAGGAACAAGGGATGGTATTCCCTTTATTTTTTGATTTCCAAGAAAGACGGGGGATTGAGACCCATCATGGACCTGCGCGGTTTGAACAAACTCCTCAGGAAGGACAAGTTCAAGATGGTTACTCTCTCAAGTCCTCCAGGCCCTTCAGCTTCAGGACTGGTTGGTGTCACTCGACCTCAAGGATGCTTACTTCCATGTGCCGATCCATCCCAAGCACAAGAAGTACCTGAGGTTCGCGGTTGGCGACTCGCACTTTCAGTTTCGGGTCCTGCCGTTCGGATTGACCTCCGCCCCGAGGGTTTTCACCAAGCTCATGGTGGTGGTGGCAACGCATCTCAGGCAAGGGGGGATTCACGTCTACCCCTACCTGGACGATTGGTTGATCAGGGGGAGCTCTCCCGAGCAAGTCCTGGATCATCTATCGGTCACCTGTCGCTCCCTTCACAGGCTGGGCTTCTCCCTCAATTTAAAGAAGTCCCATTTGACGCCAACACAGCGGCTCCAGTACATCGGAGCAGTGCTCGACACTTCCCTGGGGCAGTGTTTTCCTCCCCAGGTGAGGGCTCTTCACATTCAGCAGATGGTGCACAAGTTTCAGCATGCCCAGACGCTCCCAGCGTTCAAGTTCTTGAGGTTGCTCGGCCTCATGGCATCCTGCATTCTTCTGGTGCCAGAGGCTCGCCTGCGGATGAGATCTTTGCAGTGGGCACTCAAGACGCAATGGTCGCAGTCCTCCGGCAGGATGTCGGACTCGATTCAGGTGCCGTCCTCGGTCGCCCGGGACCTTCTGTGGTGGGCCGTCGAAGGCAACTTGATGAAGGGGGCTCCATTTTGGCTTCCCTGGCCGAGGTGACGATCGTGACGGATGCATCCCTCACGGGGTGGGGAGCTCATCCCAACGGGCTGACAGTCAGCGGTCGTTGGTCTCCGTCGGAGTCCGGACTCCATATCAATCTGTTGGAGCTGAGGGCCGTCAGGCTAGCCCTGAAGGCTTTTCTGCCGTCTGTGCGAGGGAAGAATGTCCTGATCCTGACGGACAACACAGTGGCCATGGACTACCTCAACAAAAAGGGGGGGGGCAGGGTCACTTCCTCTGTGCAGGGAGGCGATGCAGCTCGAGTTCTGGGCCATCCAGCAGGAAGTTTCGATCTCGGCAGTTCATCTGGCCGGAGTCCAAAACGTGACGGCGGACGCTCTGAGCAGGCAGAGCGCGATCTCTCACGAGTGGGAGTTGGCTCAGGAGATTCTCCTGGAGATCTTCGCCCTTTGGGGGTCCCCTCAAGTGGATCTCTTCGCCTCCAGTGTCAACCGGAAGTGCGAAAGGTTTTGCTCGCGGGAATTTCCTCCAAAAGGAGCCTTAGGAGACGCGTTCGTGGTGGAGTGGTCATTCCCGCTGCTGTACGCGTTTCCTCCAGTCCCCGTCATCCCGCAAGTGCTGCGGAGGTTACGGAAGTTCGGTTCCCGGATGATCCTCATTGCTCCGGCGTGGGCTCGGAGGACGTGGTACCCGGACCTTCTCGACTTGTCCATCTGCCCTCCACGTCGTCTTCCCTACCGAGACGATCTGCTCTCACGGGAGGGGGGTCAGGTTCTCCATCCAGAGGTCAGATCCCTCAACCTTCACGCTTGGCTTCTGAGAGGTTGAGGTATAAGGATTGGGACCTCCCTGAAGACGTGATGGAGGTGTTGCTTTCGGCCCGGAGGCCAGCAACAAAGTCTTTGTACCGTTGCCGTTGGCGTAAGTTCTGCGACTGGTGCAGAGTTCAGAATGTGGATCCTTTTGCATGTGACATCCCCATGGTTCTGTCCTTTTTACTTTCTTTGGCCCACAGGGGCTTGCAAGTGGGTACCATTAAAGGTTACCTGGCGGCGCTGTCCGTCTTTAAGCGCTCGTCTGAAGAGTGTTCTTACTTTAAAATCCCTTTAATTTCACAGTTTCTGAAAGGGCTCACTAATGTGTTCCCTCCGTCACCTTTCCTGGTGCCTGGTTGGGATTTAAACCTTGTTCTTAGGTTTCTTATGGGTGCTCCGTTTGAGCCTTTACATTCTTGCCGTTTGAGGCTGTTAACTCTGAAAACTGTGTTTTTGGTTGCGGTTACTTCCGCTCGCAGAGTGAGTGAGTTACAGGCACTTTCAGTTAAGCCTCCCTTCACTGTATTTCACAAGGACAGGGTTGTCCTTCGTGTTCGTCCTTCTTTTCTTCCGAAGGTAGTGTCGGAATTTCATTTGGCCCAGAAGGTTGTTCTTCCGGCATTCTATCCTCCTCCGCATCCTGGTAAGGAAGAGGAGAGGCTCCATAGGCTTGATCCTAGGAGAGCTTTAAGCTTTTATGTTTCACGCATGTCCCGGGTCAGAGTGGACGATCAACTCTTTATTGGTTACGCTGGGAAGCGTTTGGGGCAAGCTGTGACGAAACAGACTTTGTCTCGCTGGATTGTTTTAGCCATCTCGGAGTGTTACCGTTTGGCGGGTAAGGACCCACCGGCTGGCTTGCGGGCCCATTCTACCAGGGGTGTGGCTGCATCTACTGCACTGCAGAGGGGTGTTCCTATTCGCAACATCTGTGATGCAGCCACCTGGGCTTCAGTACATACATTTGTACGTCACTATTCCCTCGATTCCATCCGAGGGCAGGATCTGGCCTTTGGCAAGGCGGTCCTTTGCTCTGCTATTTGATTGGCTATTCTAAATTTTGATTCTAAATTCTTTCCCTCCTCCTTGCTCTGGTACTGCTTTGGGAGTCTGTCATAGATATGGAATACGTCGGAGGACCCAATCCCCTCGAAGAACAAGTTACTTTCTTACCTGGTAACGTTCTTTCGATGGGATGGTCCGACGACGTATTCCATATCGCTCCCGCCCTGCCTTCCCCGCTGCAGAATTTCTTTTGCGATTGCAGCTTACGTTCCGCAAGGCTTGTGTCTGACTGGCAGTTGACTTATGTCACACGTTCTGGGGGAAAAAACTACAACTGAGGCTACGGGCGTCGTGCGTCCTACTTATCACATCGGATGACGTCGGAGGAGGTCCTCGACGACGGCGCATCGACATCATTGACGCAGGACGCAGAAAAAAGTTTCCCAAGCAGCACAGCTGTGGTGATTACATGTCATAGATATGGAATACGTCGTCGGACCATCCCATCGAAAGAACGTTACCAGGTAAGAAAGTAACTTGTTCATCTACCCCCAACACACGCACGCACGCACGCACGCACGCACGCACGCACGCACGCACGTACATACTGGCACCGTCAGCTGCCCCTACAGTTGCCCAAGCATACTAGTGGGTACTGTTGATAATGCAAAAAAGAGAACAGATAGAGCAAAACGACTTTCAGATATTAAAGGAGGATTAAAATGTTGCGATACATAGAGTATGTATAAACCCAAGACAGATTTTAGGCAGCTACACTACACTGGATGTGCACTCCCTGTGAGAGAATAATTCATTACTGATGCCATTGTTTAAGCTTTGGTAGGGCACCAAACTCAGCATAGTGATATCCAGATCTGCACACCGAGTAGACGGGCATGTCTAAAATCGGGTTATAGGTAAAGCAGGGAAGGTGAAAGGCAAACTGCGATCCATTGATCTTTTCTTAACTCACCAGAGGGTAGGTGAGATGTGGGAGGAAGAAGGGCGAGATGCAGAAATTAGCCTATTTCAGAAAACGATTGGATTGGATTGGAAGGGGATATCAGCGAGAGGAAAGGTGCAGGTAAGAGACACATGAAGGGCAAAGAAAGGCACAGATATTATGAGAAGTGCAGGGGAGAGCTTGAAGTAGTTAAGACGGGAGCAGTGTAGTAAAGAGGAGTAATGAGGACAAGTAATTATTCTAGCATTGAATGGCTGTGCACCTGCATGCTGCCTCAGCCTGCCCATCTGTGCTGCTGTGCTCAACGAGGGAGGGGGTGACGGCACTCCCGCCCTACGCAACTAGCCGCCACCACTGGGGAATTGTTGCACTGTTTTTGGGCGGTATGCCACATACTATTTGGCCCTGGCCGTTTTGGCGCATCAATTTGGCCGCAGCGCCCCTTTCGGCACAGCCAGATTGGCGCAGAAACAAATTTGGCGCCGCCCATTTCGCGCGAGGGTCATTAGACGTGTCTGACATTGCAGCCCATCTACAAATGGCTCTCGTGCCTAATTTGCCCTCGACCACCCATTCAAGGCGCAGTACAGGGAATACTACTCAATGCGGCAGATAAAACGGCCCACTGCCCCCAGTGGAAAAAGTCCATAAACAAGATGCCAGTGACGTTTTCAATAAACCCACTTCTTTAGTTGGAAATTGATCCAAAACTATTTCCCAACTGATTCTTATAAGAATACATTTCTGGACTTTTATTGCACATTAAACAAAGCCCTACTTGTGTGAACTTTTCGATTTTAAACATGATTTTGGGAGAAACACAAAACACTGTCCTTCGCCAGTATTTGCAGCTATTTTAAAAGGAAGTCGACAGCTTGCAGAGTACCCCTAGTTCGTTTTTCAGGTATATTTAATATCAGACGCCATTATTTTTAATGAGCCTTGACAGTTTTCCTGTTCAGTTCTGAAAGGGGGAAAAAAAGTTGCTTGAACTTTTTGCTTTGATGCACTTGGAAAGTAATGCACATAAAAGGGTGTTTAATAAAAAGCGACACCCTTTAATTGTGACTCTAAGAACACACCTGAGTTCAGCCTGAAAATATGAAACCCCAGTAGCAAAACGCACACAATTTAAAAAAATGTAACTCTGCTTGTGTTTTGGACAATGTTCTGATGTTGAGGCCTTGAATGCACTGCTAAAAATAGCTAACGTCAAATAGCAGGAAATCGAGAGGAAAAAAAGCACAAAGAACACACACATTTTACATCTTCAGTACTCAAAACAGAGACCACAGAAAGACAAAAAGGTGTCCTGATTTACAAAGTGCTTTTCAAGGGGAACCATTGAAAAACTCATTGTAAACCAGGCACTAAAAATTGCTAATAATGTTTGAGACGGAGAAGGTGGTGTGCAGTTTAAAGCCCAATTAGCATCAAATGCAATGTTTTTCAGTTTTGCGTTGGGGTAAATGCTGTTAATAGGGCTGGCAAATATAATATCTGGATTTAACTGTAAGCGTGAGTATACGTGTCCACGCATTTATGAAACTAATCTCTCGCTCGTTGGTCTTGGTGATGAGCTCCTGATTTGACTTGGCGATGATTTAAACACGATCGATGGAATATGGGTGGGGCCTTGATTTGACTTGTGGGATGCTCTGTGGCTGCCCTGTGTGACATGGAGCTGGGTCATCACCCTCCTCCCCCTCAGGCGCTTTGTTCTCCAGACTTGCGGCTGTTGTAAATATGTAACTACCAACTAGAAGAGGCACCCATAAAAGTCTAAGGAAGCCGGGCTGGAGTGTTAATGATGTAGCCTGCAGTGCCATCTAGTGGAGCAAATAGGAAGTTTTTTAATTAATAAATACGGTGAAAACCTTGCGTAAACTGTACGCAGTTTTAAATGAAATTTTCCGTATTTGCTATAATTTCATGTGTAAAAAGGCACAATATGCACCTTATCTGGAGGGCTGAGTCCATCTTAATGAAGTCTCAACCACTTTGAGAAATGTTCTCTCTTTCTCTGTTGAATACTGTAGTCCTGTTTTTGAATCGAGTGAAAGTGATGCATATAACTTCGAGGTAAAATGTGACCAGTTAAAATATGTTGACAAGTAAAATTCCAGCTGTAATGACATTTGCCCCATTCTCATTTTTTGAATGCGTTTAGTAATAGACAGGATCTCACATTTTAGATTTAATTTTTCGTGTTTTTATCAACAAAAAAGTTTCAGACTGCACTGCATAGCTAATCTGCCTTTGATTTTTTTTCTGCAAGAGCCTAGTTAAATACCTTCAAATGTCTGAGGGTAAATTACGTAGGTCTCGTGGTCAAAAAACTGAGATTTAGCATAGAATTGTGTCCTTCCAATTTTATCCATGATGGAACAATATTCCATGTTTCAATCCATATTCCATATTCCAGAGTCTGGCCTCTTCTGTAGACCATCACATATGGTAGATGTGCTGCACGTGTAATGCGGAATGACCCTGCAATGAAGAATTTCTGCGAATGGGTTCTTGATAAATTCATCACGGAACGTGGGGACCTGTTGGTTCTTCTTTAGGTGGCTGCTGACGGAGAAGTAGCAACTCTGATTCACTCGCAGCTTCCGATCGTGATCATGATGGTGGCTTCTGGGGTGACATGTTGCATTATAATCCATGGGATAGTGTAGAATGAACGCAGCAATGAGGGACATAATCGTCAGTGAAACAGGGGCAATAGTTATGTTGCTCCAAATCCTAGCCGTGAATCCTCTGTATTCCTTATCACTAGTTTAGGGGAACAATAACAATCTGCTGTATAGCCCAACTCATTCTACTTATAAAGTGTCCAGAGGAAGGTGCTTGGCATCATGGGCATAGAAGGCATCATGGGCATACAAGACACTGAACAGGTTGCAAATGCCACTGTGCCCTCAGCACAGACCCCCTAAAAACAGTTGCCATAGGACCCGTTTAATTCAACACAGCAGCAAAACTATCTTGCATTTTCCCTCTCTTCCCCACCAACTCAGATCCGCCCGAGTGCCTGGTGACTTTGCAAATGTCAGCATTGTCAGTTAAATTTCACGAACATAACATTGCTATTAACTTTGTTTCGCCTTTGACTGTTTGATGCAGGGTCCCAATGATAAATTTAGATCTAGTGCAAAGCAATAAAGTAAAGGTATCCTTCCATTTTGAAATAATATACACGTGTCGTCATAGAGCAAGAAAGAATGCAAACTTTTTTTGGGATACAATGGCATTTGAAAAATATGCTTTTACAGTGACTGGGTACATGCATATAGGGATGCTTGTTTACCCTTTACTGATTCTACGGTCTGACAAATGGAATTCATGTTTATTTGGGCATTTATAATGCACCTATACACTGTTTCAAGGCGCAACAAGGCAAGGGGGGGCGGAACAGGGATGGGAGAAAAAGAAGCGCTCCTACTAGCCCTTCTGACATTCAGATTGTGCAATTGCAGTAACAAGAAGCGTGGGAGAGCAGAGGGGGGGAGTGCCGGTCAAGGCAGAAGGGCCCATGGTTTAAGAGTGCCAGGAGCGGCATGGTGGACAGAGCTGGGGGCAGAGCGGGCGACAGCCCGGGTGCAGAGCTTAATAGCTCAGGAGGAGGGCGCAGTAAGGAGCCTACCGAAAGAGCTGCTTCTGAGCGCAAAGAGAATTCATGTGCCACACAGAATATGTTTTAAACTAATTTCCTTACTTCCATGTCTCTTTATTTCACACACCAAAAGGTTTATTTTTCTATATTAATTTTTAGTTGCATATGGCGTATCCCTGGGAAGGTTTACTGTCATGTTCTTGCTTAAGTATTCTAGTGGCTGCTTTGGGACATGGGACTAAAGGCATCCGCTCAGCATGATATGATATATGATATGGCGTTTGTAACTCGCCTATACACAAGCGTTTCAAGGCGCGACGAGGCAGGGAGGGGGAAACGGGGGAAGATCGACAACGATCCTACTAGGCCAGGTGTCATTCAGATCGCGCAAGTGCAGGGGAAGGGGGAAGGGAGAAAGCGCAAGGGGAGGGGAGGGGGCAAGTGCAGTACAAGGTAAGTATATATAATAAAATGAATAGGGCCAGCTGGTGGTAAGTGCAGACAAGTGCTGGGAACGGGGGCTGTAGGTATACAGAGACAGTCCCGCAGTGCAGGGGTTGCCAGCGAGGCAGTGCAAGTGCAGAGTGGCTGGGCCCAGGACTGAGGTCGGCGAGAGTGGCCCAGTTGCAGATTCGGTGCAGATTCAGCGAAGAATTAGCAGGGGAGAGAGAAAGCAGAAGCAAAGAGGAAGGTTTTGAGGTGCTTCCGGAACCGTAGATGGTTCTCCTCAAGTTTCAGGGAGGCAGAAAGGCTGTTCCAGAGGGAGGCCCCTGCCGCGGAGAGGGTATCAAAGGTCTTTTAAACCAGCACACACCAGATGGCACCTATGAATGGATAAATGAAAAAACCTAGTGACTATCAATGTCAACAGTCTATATACATCAATCCCACACTGCTTAGGACAACAAGCAGTAGAATGGCTGCTACTTCAAAGGAAATGGGCGCTTCAAAGGAATGGATTATGATGTTATTGAAATGTATTGCACAAAAGGCCTATTTTCAATATGAGAAACTGTACTATTCTCAAATTAGTGGCACAGCAATGGGGGCCACAATGGCACCTGCAGATGCAAACTCCTTTATGCTGAAATTTGAAGATGAGCATATCATCAGACACGCTGTATGGCATTGATACATAAAACATTGGGGGAGGTATATAGAAGATATCTTTCTGATCTGGAACAACACACAAGAGACCCTAAGCTCATTTCTAACATACATCAATATGATTGACCACGGGATACAATTCATGCATGAAATTGGCCAACCAAGTGGTCATTTCTTGGACGTCTTAGTAACCTCCAGGGCACCAACATATATCACAAAACAACAGATAAGAACAATCTTAAATTTAGAATGAGCTTTTGTCCTCTAGCTACAATAAAGAGACTACCATACAGCCAGTTGCTACGCATAAAAAGTATCACCAACACATACTGCAAATATGAACGGGAAAAGGAGATGTTGAACAAATTCAAGATGCAAGGGTACAAAGAGGACGAACTCCTAACCACTTCAGAGAAAACAGCATCAAAAGAAAGAACCAGTCTGTTGATGGCCAAAAGCATAACCAAGGAAGAGAATTCACTAGTATTTGTAAGTAAATGCAGTGTATACTCATCGAAAATCAAAAAAATTATACTTAAACATTGGCCGATACTAACTTGTGATGGCAAACTTTAAAGCCTATTCCAGGAGAAACCTGTTTTTGCCAATCAACGGAGTAGAAATCTGAGAGATTTACTTGTGAAGACCACAAACCCAAGATGAGTAGAAGATCCATTTTTAAAAAAACAAGGAACTTTCCCCTGCATGTAATGTAGTAACTGCAATAACATTATAAAAGGTAAAACAGTTACACACACCAGAACAGGAGAAAAGATAAGGATTAAGAATTACTCAACTTGTATCACAGAGGGAGTAGTTTACTGTACCAAATGTCCGTGTGGACTGCTATACATCGGACAAACCAGCAGGAAAGACAGATTGCGATGGAATGAGCACAAATCCAATATAAGAACTCGCAACCAGTACTCGCCAGTTGCCAGACATTTTAATGAAGCCAAACATCAAGTTTTGCAAATGCATTTCCAGATCTTGGAAGTCATAGAAACTATGAACATCAGTACCGGTGTGACAAAGAAACTTGAACGACGAGAGGCATACTGGATTGAGAGGCTAGATACAGTATCCCCTTCAGGATTATATGAACTGGATTTACAATGTTTTTTATTAATCATATTCACAAATAATCATATATACTTGATATTGTTTAAGGTATTGGTACAGTCAGTCTGTTCTAATCTAATGAAGGATTAGGAGTGTGTTAGATTGTTGTCAGACTTCCTGATCTCATCTATGAAATAAGGATGAAGAGATGGTACTTGTACATAAACAACCTGTGATTGTGCATGAATAACAATATTACTAAATCTGGACTGATCTCAAACTTTGATCAGAACATATGAAGGCCAGTTATGAACTATGAAGACCTTATGTTACGGCTCAACCTGGGGCTCTTTGTTAACAAGGTAGACATTTTGGGTAGTATTGTTGATAAATAGCGTGATTGACTGACCCGTAGAGACGTAATGGTTCTCTGATCTATCATTGATGTCTCAGTGAGTCACAAATATACATATATACCTAAATACTCGAAATCCCAGAATGCATTTTGTTTGTTTGAAAGGAGCGTGGCAACCAGATGTAATAAAATATAAGCAATGCATTTTCCTGATTAATGGTTACATGGGCAACACACTACTTATCCGTATATTTTGCAGACCGAGAGCGTCAGTGAAACATGCATTAGGATCATAGGTGAACATAAATGTTGAATTGTGGATTGCCTGAATAGGAATCGAGTCGGCCCTCAAGTTGTGAATGTTTTGGAGCGGCTTTATACCGCATAAAGACTTGTAACAAAGGTTCATCTAATCATAGGTAATTGGCATTCATTTCAAGTGTACCATATTGAACTCGAGCAGCATGTCCTTTTGGAAATAGTTGTTGTAAGAATGGTCAAACCTTATTACTAACTAAACTATTTTTTTGTTCTTTTGTCTTTTTTTGTACTGTAGAATTCGCCCTGATGAAGGACCATTATGTTAGGTCCGAAATGCATTGGCAATTGTTGGGAATTCTGCTTCCTCAACTAAAATGAACTTTTGGAAATTAAAAAAAAGCCACAAGCAAAACCATAAAGGATCATTGCCCATCTTTTTAGATGGAAGTCTAACAATTATCATTTGTTCCATTAAGCATCATATGAAAGAGTGAAATACGTTTCAGTAGTTTTTGCTACAGCATTGGTGACCCATGGTCTGATAAAATCTTTTCACCAGACACATTTCTCACCTCAGTGTGACTTGGCACCTTGATTAGGAAAGCAGAGTTCATTGTGTCACCATGCAGACAGTAGTCCATGGCAAATCAATGCAGTGATCTGTTTGCAGCAATGTCGCCACCCTGTTGGTTATTGCCGTCTGTGGTGCTCCCCTATGCAACAGCGCATGTACCTGTTGTTTTTGTCTGATGTGTCTAATGTCAATACAATAGCACACTGGAATGTTTTGTGTATGTGGCTCTGGCGAGCATGCCATAATGTGCCTCCACTTAAACACATAAAGCAATCAAAGAAGTTGCCTCAAATTCTACAGCCTCTAGGCCAAACACCCTTTCTACACTGCCACATCATGATTTTCACTAGCAGCATGCCAGCAATAATAAGAAATACTAATGCCAGCTCTGTTAGATGGAGCATGGGCCTTGTCTTTTTTTGCAGAAATAACCCCTGAGACCTGCGTAATAGTGAGGAGGTAGTGGCTGAGGACCTGTGGACCCTTTGTCATGCATTTGAAGCGGGCTTTGTTTAAAACACTTCATCAGCTTAATACTGGTCAGGCTAAAGCTTGTAAGAGGTACAATCCTTTCTGTGCATTGTATATTGGGTCTCTTGTACGGTATTCTGTGCTGTCTGTAGATATAATTCCCTAAAGATGTTTCTGTATTGGAGTTGGTCATGCTCACACTGAGACAGAGCCCTTCCTCATCTAAAATTCTCCAGAAACAAGAAGCAAAAGAGCCCTTGTTCCCCATTTGAGTGGCTAATGTTGCAGCCATTTTATACTCCCATCCAAAAACTTAAGCTGTCCAAATGAGCATGCATTACAAACATTTTAATGTTAGGGTGTGTATTGTGAACCGGGATGTGAGCACCAAGCCATGCATTGGTTATGAATTTAGAGATTCACGCATACAATCCTTTTATCACCGACTTGTTTATCAAATGTAGAGATCTCCGAACACTGTCGTAGTCCTGAAATGCTCTGGAATTTAATGCAAAGCATACAGGAATCCCCATTGGTGCCTTTGTTCCCCTTCCCAGTCTTGTAGAGGTATTTTGAAAGCGTACAATAAGTGTACCAGACTGTCCATCTTGGAAAGATTACCTTATATCAGAAAATAATTCATATGGTTAGTATAGTATTTCCCCTTGCGAAATACAAGTGAGGTGGTGCAAACGCCTGCAACACAGGGCCAGTGGCCAGTGGGCCCTGCGACCCCGGTAGGCTGGTCACACCTCAGTGTGCCAGTACAGACAGTTTGTATTGAGGCAAGGCCTTTCCTAAGAGCAGGTGACAGAAAAACCATTTACTTGGGAAGCAACAGCTGTGTTTTCACAGTGGAATTCTTCTGTAAAGTACTTGAATTACAATGTAATCAAACCAGCTTCATTTATGAAGCAATTATTTATTCATATTGAGGAGGGGTTTTGTCGCACGACACAGATGTGTAGTGTGCTAGTCAGGGGAGAGGGGATGGGGCGGCAGGTGCAGTCTGATATTCGCTCTGGGCAACAAGTTGGCTAGAAATTGCCCTGGCCAGGGTAATGCATAAGGTGCAGGGGAAGAAGGTGGTCCATGAGCCAAGTGCGAGGACTGGAAGGGCTCAAGGGGAGCTGCCCAGCCAAGCAAGTGCAGGGGGAGGGAGCCCGTAAGGGCAAGTGCAGGTTTAGTGGGTGTAGGGGTGTCGGTGGTAGACTGGTCGAGGAGGGCCTGGTGTCCTATAAAATCTGATGGTTCCAGGTAGCCAGTCCAAGAGTCGGAGAGGGGCATGGAATTAGAGTTGGAATCAAGATTAGAAAGCAAGTCTTCCTGGGTGTCAGGAGTGCAGTTTCCGTGCTTCTGGCAACTCTGAAGCCAGACGTGGTCGTTGATACAACCAACACATTCAGTGTGGTGGATAAGCTGGGAGATGGCCAGCACCTTCAAGAAGTTGCCCATGAAGGGGATAATGGAGCTAGGGTGGTAGTTAACAGGACAGAAACGGTTATTTTATAACCAAGTCATACAATAAGTCATACTAAACGGGCTACACAGGGAACCAAAAGGAGGATGCATTAAAGTAGTGTGAAAACAAAATCAAAATATCGAGGCTGAGTACCCCAAAAGGAAATACACCGAACACGGGTTACAAAGTAATATACAAAGTACTTTATTTTATACTGAATCCAGTTACAAAAACAGAGCAAAAATCAAATAGCTATCGGCCCTCAGTACAACACAACAAACTCCAGCGTGGTTCAGTGTGTTCAATGAGAGACGCTGCACATTAGAATGCATTAGCTTTTTATACACTTGGTGGGCAAAATGTCCAGCCCCACTTCGGGTTAATATTCCATTTAATACATCACCGATCTAGGGTTCGTGCCAAGTCTCGAATGACCGCATATAACTGGTTTGCCTTTAATACATGTATCAACAAGCCTATACAGCAACTGTGTATTCTAGGATTTTCCATGTAGGCATGCTCAAACATTAATACAATGTAGTTAAACAAGTGTTTCTACGTTCAGTATTTGAATACATTGTCTCAACATATGCTAATGGTTTAGTTTTATTGCACGAGTAATCCTTTTACACACACGTCAACAAAGGACAAGGTCTCAGTTCACGACCTCAACAAGTGGCCTGCAGGCAAGTTACATATTAGCTATGTACAGAGGTCAAGACGGCCATGTTATATTCCTGAATGACATTGTCCACCATTTTAACTCACAGGGTGACTTTTACAAAGTGAATCCAAAAATGGCAGATTGGCCTAAAATGGCGGCTTACATTGATTTAAGGTCAGGACCGTGCTACACGGATTCTTTCGCAAGCGACTTTCGAGCAGCTTGGCGTAGGCCAATATACATATATTTATTGCAATAGGAGGCACGCTATAATTTCTCTTTTGACAGTAGATTGTTTTTAATTTTCCGATTGTTTTTAATTTTTCATAATGTTTTTTTTCATTTTAATGGTGGGAGAAAAAAGTAATTGTGGAAATGTAACTGCACTTTATTTATTATTTTGCTATAATAGGAATGAAAATACTTGAAGGAAAGCTAAGCTGTTCAGTAATCTACTGCTTGTTTTCATTCTCTGCAGCTCGGATTTGCATTTGGCAATGTTGTGGGGATGTACCTCGCTCAGAACTATGAGGTATGTAGCCAGAAACCAATCTTTTGTCTTGCCAATAAGGGTAGGAAGCATCTTCTGAGGTAACTGCTACTAAACACATTTTATATGCTGTTTAAATTGGTGGATTCAAGGCCATTTAGCCCCTGCACTTCCTGAACCCAATCTGGTTTTAATCGTTTGAGGACTATGTGCATAGATTGTCCTCCTGAATTACATTTAGGAAATCATTTTAATCTCTGCCCACCATGCTCATTTTTAGACACTATCTATTGATTGGAAAAAATTTCACACACAACACCGAATCTGAAAGATTTGTACTTGTTTATGCTTTACATTGGATTGAATACCTGCCTTGTAGTCCAATTGCCCATTTTAATTGGTGGTGGTATTTCGTTTCACTCTTATAGGGGACCTTTCAATTTATTAACCACACCCTCTCCTCCCCACCCACGGCTCCAAGTAGCTCATGGTAAGCCTGGGGATTTCTGCTTGCATTTTTTTTCTTTTCTTTTTTTTTTTTAAATTTCAATTTTATTAGTTTTTAAAGTAGCGGTTTCAACATTCAAATTCAAACGTTTTCCACAAAAGGTTGTTTGAAAAATTTGAAAAACATTGCTCATGACATTTGATATCACTTTGAAGCATATAGTTTTTTCAATAACATTTACAAAGCTGTCTACTTTCTGTCCCCCCCCCCTCCTTTCCTCATAATACCAACGGAAAGGTTGGTATAATTCAACTTTTTCACTTAATGGCCACCATTAGAACTATAACACTGAGCAGAGGTACATATTGATACATTTTGATTCTCATTTTTCAGACATTGTCAACTGTCTTATAGGATGTCTATGACTTTTGGGATGCTTCGCCCACATTCTTCTATGTGATGTATTTGGCTCGGAATTCTGACCATTCATTTTCAGCGGAGGTGCGGTCCCCGTGAAGGGCTGCGGTCAGGTTGTCCATTCTATAAATATTTCGGGAGACACCTATCCATTATGTTTTGGTAGGGAGCGTAGCCCTCTTCCACACCATAGTGAGACAAGCCTGTGCGGCCATCAGTAGGCCTTGTATCATTTTGGGTACTTTAGTGGTTGTCTCCTCTGTTTCGATTAGGCCATATAAGATCAACAATGGTCGTTTCTCCCTTTCATCGTCAACTAACTCTTTGATCCAACTAAGAATTTCTGACCAGTAAGCTTGGACCGCCTCGCATCCCCACCACATATGCCAATAATCAGCCTTTCTCCCACAGCCCCTCCAACAGCATGGGCTCACTCCCTGATACATTTTGGCCAACCTAAGTGGGTCATACTGCCATCTGTATATTAGCTTAATGGCATGTAGTTTGTATTGGCAGGATATGGACGCTGTTCTCCTACATTTTTGTAACCATAGCTTTTGTGAAATTTGTCTACCCATATCTGCTTCCCATTTGCTCTTCAGTGTGAGGGATGGTGTGATACAGACCTCAGTCAGCGTTGAGTACATTGCGCTTGTTAGGCCTTTGGAGCTCCTGCAAGTATCAAGGATTCTTTCGAACGGGGTGAGGTCTCTTTGTAGTTGGCTCTTCCATATCACCTGTATCATAACCCCCTTACGTCTCAAGTATAGGGACACTGAGAGTGGGCCTATGCAGAGTGCTTCTTGAAGCTCTTGAATGGTAATAAAAGTGTTGTTCCTCCACAGTTGCCCAGCTCTTTCCAGTCCAGCCTCATGCCAGGCTTGAAAGCTCCCGGGATCCAGGATCGCTTCTCGGGTTCCTGGTACCCATAGGTTTCCCAGAGGGGAGGGCCAGGTCATAATTCCCTCCATTCTCTTGCCAGGTGTCCACACTGCCCATATCGTTCCAATGATGGGGTGAGCTTTAATGCTATTCTGTAAAATCCATTGTGGATCTAGCTGCTGTCTGACGTGCGGAATCCGTACACGTAATTGGGTCGCTCTGTAATAGATTTCTATATCTGTGAGGCCCACCCCTGCATTGTCTTTCTGTAGTTGGAGCAAGGATCTGGGGACTCTAGGCTTTTGATTTTGCCATAGGAAGGCTAGTAAGGATTTCCTGGTGTCGGTGAAGTATTCTTTGGGCATTCTAATGGGGAGCATTTGGAACAGATAGAGTATTTTGGGCAGTATCACCATTTTTATAGCGTTTAGGCGGCCGATCCAGGAGATGGTAAGTCTGGACCACCTTTCTATATCTTTTTGAAGGGCGGGCGATAGTGGGGGGGAAGTTAGCTTGATATAGGGATTCAAGTTCTCGGGTGACGTTGATACCCAGGTATCTGAGTGTGGAGAGGCTGACCTTCACCCCTAGGGGAGTGAATCGCTCCACTTCATAATCTTTACTTTTATCAATCGGGAGGAGGATTGACTTTCCTGTATTAATTTTGAGGCCAGCTAGTTCGCCGTATTCTTCAATTATACATAGTGCAGCTGGAACTGAGTTTAGGGGATCAGTTAGGTGTAGGAGAATATCGTCGGCATAGAGGCCCAGTTTGTATTATCGTTCACCTACTTTGATTCCCTTAACTCTGTCATTATGTCTTAGCTTCTGTGCAAGTGATTCGAAGGACAGCACAAACAGTATTGTGGACAGTGGACAACCCTGTCTTGTTCCCCTCGCCAAAGGAAACCACCTAGAATAGCCTCCGTTCACTGTCCCAGACGTTGTGGGAGATATATACAGTGCCTTAATGGCACGACGAAGCTTTGGTCCCAACCCATTCCAGACTAGTTCTCTTTCCAGGAAGTCCCAGGCCACCCTGTCAAAGGCCTTTTCGGCATCTAAGGACAGAAGAGATGGGTCTCCTCCCATTCCTTGTGCTTCGTGTATCAGATCAAGTGTTTTTCTCATTGTGTCGGTCCCTTGTCTCCCGATGACAAAGCCGACTTGCACAGAGCGTATCAGTCTGGGTAGATGCATTTCAAGCTGGCCTGCAATAACCCTTGCGTATATTTTAGCATTGATGTTGAGAAGGAAGATGGGTCGATAAGAGCTACAGTGTTTAGCGTCTCGCCTTCCTTTGGAATGATGGCAAGGAGGGCCTGAGCAAAAGATGGGGGCGCTTGGCCCGTTTCGAAGATGTGATTGATTTAACAGGGTTACCAAGAAAGGGGCAAGAAGTGTAGAGAACTCTATGTAAAAACCGGGCGTGAAACCATCTTCCCCTGGGGCCTTCCCTGTCTTTAAGCGCTTTATGGCGTCAGTAACTTCCCCTTCCGTGACTGGAATATCTAGAGATTTGGCCTCCATGCATGTGAGTGCAAGGAGCCCAGCATCTTTATGGTATGTATCAATACTCCCTGATGGAGGGGGTGGGTCGCATGTATACAAATCTTCATAGAAAGAGGCAAATGCTTCTTGTATTCCCTCTGGGGATGTTTCTATCGTGTCTAGAAGGGTGCCATCTGTCCTCTCTATGGAATCGACCCATCTTTCTGCTTTCTGCACTCGGAGACGAGCCGCCAGGAGGGCATCTGCTTTATCGCCTTTTTCATAATATTTCTGTTTTAGATATTGCAGGGTTTGGGCTACCTTGCCTACAATTAACATTCTCAATTCTTCCCTGAGTTCTCTGGCTTCGGCAATGTATTTGGATCTGTTATATGGGGATGACTGTGCCAATTTCTCCACCGTACAGAGCTTTTCCCTAAGATTCTTTTCCAACAAGGCACGGTCCCTTTTTTCCCGAGCCCCTTCTTTAATGAGGACCCCCCTCCATGTAGCCTTGGCTGCCTCCCATACGGACACCTTCCCAACCTTGCCCGTGTCATTAGTGGTGAAAAATGGTTTCATCTCATTCTCAAAGTCTTCTCTGAAGACTGTGTCGGACCATAGGGATTCATTGCATCTCCATTTAGTATTCCGGGGGGCGAGGTCATTCCAACCTATGTCCACAGAGACCATATCATGATCTGACCATGCAGTAGGGTGTATGTTTGGAATGTGAAGTACTTGTAACAGGCCTTCGGAGAAGATGTAATCAATACATGTGAGTGTCATGAGGGATGGAGTCGTAAGTAAAACCTCTGTCTACTGGGTGTAGGTGGCGCCAACTATCAGTGAGGCCGTATAGGTCGAGGGTTATTCTGATTTCATCCTCTTCTTGTGACTGGTGGGTTATGTGCGTCTGTTTTAGTTTGCCTATCCAAAGAGCTATTCATCCACGTGTTAGTCTCCTCCAAGAACTGGGTGCCCTTGTGCCATGCTAAAAACGTTCTCGGTAGTTTTGTGGAGGAATCTTTTCTGCCCTTGGTTCGGTGCATAGAGAGTAGCGAAAGTGACAATTTTGTCGCAAATGTTTCCTACAACTACCAGAGCCCTTCCCTCTGTGTCGGACTAAGATCCAAGGGTCGTCATACGGAGGTATTTGCGAATTAGAATCCCCACTCCCGCCTTTTTAGAGATTCCAGAGCTCCAGAAGGAGAGACCTACTTCACGGCATGGGATCGCTTTCTCCTCTCCTCTTCGGTAACGTGTTTCTTGAAGAAACAGAATTTCTATGTTGGATCGCCTGAATTCCCTGGCCACCATAGATCGTTTTGTGGGAGAGTTCAGGCCCTTTACATTAAGTGTGCATATGCGTAGCTTATTTCGGAATGTAGATGACATCTTCACCATTGGGTGTGTGCTTGAATGACCAAAATGTCTGTTTTAGTGCCTCTGTTGTGCTGAGTAGCCTTGTGATTGGTTCCTTACATTAGGTTGGGTCATAATAAGCCCCGAGAGGGTCAATAATTGTCCCATCTGGTCCCTATCCTGTTAATTTGTGGTCCCATTGTGTGTTCCCTTTCCTTATGGCCCCTTCGTCCATAAACTCTGAATTGTTATCTCGTTCCCCCCTCCTGCCCCCCACCCCCCTTTCATTCGACGTCCGATCCGGCCAGGTTAACATCACCCAGTCGTTCCGGACCACCAGTGGGAACCGCCTAACAAGCGGTCCTATTATTAATATAACCATATTAACAGTGAGCCCTCAACATGTTGCTCATATTACAAAAAAAACATTTTCTAGGCACGAGTTCTGACCCCGGTTTTAGTCATCATGTTGGTGTCTGCCCTACATCGGGTCCCCATCAACACACCCCGAGGACCTCCATTATAACCAGTGATTTTCGTGTCTGTTATGTCTCTCCCTTCCCCTTTCCAACACCCCTCGTTCTTCAGAATTGCACAATGTTGTGCCCAGTATCTGGTTTGTAATTGTTGTCACCGTCTCCATTGCCCAGCTACGATCTTACCGTGATCTCTTCGTCTGGTGCGTGTTGTGTAGACAGACGGGGTAGATGGGAGGAGAAGTTAATGTTCCATATCTGGGGAGGTATTCATATTTCTAAACTTTCTGGATCCTTTTTCGCCGCAGACCCTTGATGTGCCATTCTTTGTCCTCATCCTTCCGTTCACCTGATGATATTCCTTCTCCCTGAGTGCCCAGTAAGTCCGATGTGCAGCTGGCGATATCCCTCTCTGAGATGAGTTTCATTGTAGTTCCTTCCCACTCAAAAGTGAGATGAGAATGGATCGCTCCAGCGATATCCTACACCCTTGTCCTTGAGCATTCTTGTGATCGGTAAGCACTTTCTCATTGCCAGTGTGAGGGAGGATAGATCTTGATAAATGGAGATGTTCGAGTCTCCCAGTGTTAGTTGCGGTGTGTGTCTGGCCTTTTCTAGGATTCACGCTTGTCAAGAGAGGGGACTGGTAGGGGGTGGTCTGTGCTTCTGCTCTCTATATGGTAGAGGAGAGGCACAGAGGACCCCCGCCTAGATTCTCTATTCGGTAGCTATGGTCGAGCAATCAAGGCCTAGCTTCTCAGGAGGTGATGCAGGCTGGTTCTTAAGTACAGTGTAGTCCCCAAGCCCCCACAAAGGAATGTCCACACACTGTATTGGTTAGAACACAGTCTTTATATAATCAATATTCAAGGTTATGTACACTTATCATAATAACTCACTTTGTACTTAGGAAAATCAACAATGGCAAATATATACAATTCTAAAGTGGTACCACCCTTTGTATTAGATCTCATTAAAGTGCATCAACAATACTGTAACAATGTCACACAGATCAATAGAGTGAAACCAGCAATAGAGAGAGGAGAGAAAATAAGATGGTTGAGCAATAGGCAGAATACTGGCCCCTACCACTAGACACAGTTCTGTGTGGAGATCCCCCCCCACCTGGCCAACCTGTAAAATAAAGATATAGCACAAGCCCAGTCCATATATTGTTCTGTAAGTCTTATTCCCTCCTATAATGTTTTTACCCCCCCAATGTACCTGGTGGAGTCGTGTTCTTCGAAGAGGCGTCGACAGATCCTTCTTGAGCGACCCCCTTTTAAGCAGGAGTTCCGGATCGTCGAGAGGCGTCGAGAAGCGTCGAGGAACTCGGCGTTCGGCGTCGGGGAATCGACGGCCCTTCTTGAATGCCTTCCCTTTCAAGCGGGAGACACGGGGCGTCGAATGTCCGACAACAAACAGGGTAGAACGGCGTCGATGAGGCGGCAGCTTCGATCCAAGCGGTGCTCGTCGATGACGGAGCGTTGGCGTCCTGCAAGGCAGAGGCGTGCGGGGCACCTCGACGACAATTGTTCTGGACCGCAAAGATTGTGGAGGCGGGGGCCCGGCAAGGGCGTCGAGTCGTTCGAGTCTTTGTGGTCTTCGGGTGGCGGGAAACCCACCGTCAGGTTTCTCCTCGGCGTGTTGGTCGTCCTCGACTTTCTCCGGCAGGATAAAGCGGTCGACGGTGCGGACGAGGGAGTCCTTCGATTCAAATGTTCTTAGGCAAGGAGCGGACGGCTCCGGTCGTCGGTGGCACGGCGTCAAGTGGTTCCCAGGGCTGGGCAACACAACTTCGACGGGCCTCCAGCGGTTACACAGACCTGCGAACCCTGGTCGACGGCAATGGACTTCGACGGCGGCGATGTCCGGGTGATTCACTTCGATCTCCTCGGCGGTCCCGTCTCGGGTCGGCAGCCTTTCGAGGGTCTGTCTTCCAGGGCGCTTCGGCGAAGATGGAGCGGTGCTCGATGCCCCCTCGGAGCACGGGAAGAGGGCGCCTTACCAGGTCGTCTCTCGGGTCAGTCTTCGACGATTTCGGCAGCCTTCGGATCGGTCGAAGCAAATACAGCAGCAAGTCTTCTTCCAGCTGTACGTCGATGATCAGCAGTTCCAGTTACTCTTAGAGTGGAGACTCAGCTCCAGAACGCTTCTGAACGCTTCTGAACAATTACCAGTGGTGAGAGGTCCCCAGATATACTATTCTGTCTCTCATCCACACTGCTGGCACACACTCAGCAGCCAATCATACAGAAGGGCATTCATGCAGTCAGTCAGCCAATCAGGCACACAGTGCATTCAGGCCACACTCCTCCCTTTCAGACACTCACAACAAGGAATGTGGATTGGGACAAGTACCCAGCCATTCAACACTACACACTGCATTCAGGCCAGTTTCGGGCAGGGCTGTCTCAGTCTTTGTCTCTCATGCCAGAAACCAGACAACCACAACAAGGAGTGTATATTGGTCACACACTCCATTCACCCAGGTCCCACCCACAGGAGGTACCCACAACATACAGTCACTGGGAAGGCTCTAGTCAGTCTAGCTGGGCCTTCACAACAACACCATATATGGAACTTCCACCCAACAGCCAGTCAGGGGGAAGGGACAGAGTCAGGGCTTCCCAGGACTTTGGGAAACATGGTAACAGGCAATAGAAAGCAAGAGGCCACAGGGGCCATCTTGTTTCCTATCAGGAATCAACTGATCCCAATGGCAGGGCCTGGGTATCCCAAAATGGAGGACACCCAGAGCACCTGTCAAATTCAACATGGAGCTGCCACGAGCCCATACCCTGCTCTGTGGGCCACCCACAGGTGCCCAAAAACATACACTAGGGGCACAGGGTTGTACCCCTACCCATGGCTGCCATAAGGGTATCCCATGGGTCTGTTCACCAAACCAAAAGAGAGAGCTGCACTGCCAGGAGTCCCACATGGACTCCTGGGCAGAAAACACGACAGAACACAATATGAAAAAGGACTACAGGACAAGGACAGGGAGGCCCTGTCCCTCCAATGCCTTTCCAGCATCACAACGCTCTATCCGCATAATTATGAAATCGAGCTAATACTGATCTTGGGCCGCCCGGTCTACCGCCAGCTCTATGAATGTGGTCGGTTTTGGGTTCATCTACTGAATCAACTTTAAAGAGGAGCTTTAGTATGGCGTGTAAGGTTTGTTTGAGATCAAGTTCAGTCTCGCCCTCCTTTTCCGGGATACCAAACACATGTATGTTGTTGCGGCGTTCCCTATTTTCGAGATCATCAACCTTTATGTGGATTTCTTCTTCTTTATGTTCAATCTCTGTAATTCGATGGTCCATCTGGGTCTCCAAGGTGTTCAGGGAGGTTTGGTTATGTTCGACTTCCTCCAGCCTATCCTCCATTTTATCCATCCTGTGTGTGATTGTATCTATCTTGTTTACGATGTCGGCTCTCATGCTCCTCATTTCGGTGAGTAGGTCAGCAACGTCCGCCTTGGTCGCAGCCGTTTCAGATCCCGTTGTCGACATTTTGATAGCACTGGGCAGTTGCAGGGGTTCGTGAGGCGATGAGAATTTGTATTTCGCCAATTTGTTCTTAATGTCCATGGGCAGCGTGTCCCCAGTGTTGGGATGGACAGGTCTCTGCTGTGCGCGGTAGAGACTAGTGAGCTGTGCTGACCATATATCAGGAGGGCATCTGTATGGTACAGATTTGTCTCTGTGTCCGTAAACAGTAGGGTTGGGGTGAAGATGGTATTTCCCCTAGCAGTCAACTCCTTGTCTATGGCAATCCGCTACGAGGCATGCTGCCTATTCTCGTGTATATTTGTCTGGCTAATATATAGATAATCCCTTTTTAGCCATAGTGTGCCAGGTGATTCCAGATTGATTCCAGAAACTAAATATCTGTGTTTGTTCACTGGAGGTATTCCTGATGAGCGTGGACCATGTGCAATAGCGAGTTCGGTGTGCGATCAGAGACCACCTGAAGTAAGGGAGTTAGAGGGAATCCGAGGAGGGCACATGCCCTGTACCACAGGGGCCCAACCCTCAGTTCTACGTTATAATGGCAGGTTCTTGAGGTGCCCCCTGAATTCAAATTTGGAGCGTTCCAAGGTACGCTGATGCCCTTTGCTGTGGGTATAGAGTGTTCGACAAGCTGCAGAGGATTTCCGTGGTCCTGGATGTTAGGATCGAGGGGGGTACGTGGTGCTTCTGAGGAGGGCACATGCCCCGGTACTTAGGGACCCAACCCTCAGGCACGCGTATTAATATGTTACTCCTTAAGGTTTCCTGAGATTTCTGGTACGGTCGTGAACCGAGGCTCTTGTGTGTTGATGTATGATGGAGTGCCTATTACTGGTGGTCCTTATAGCTGGAACAGCAAAGTACACAAAAGAGGTGGGGGGATTAGACTGTGGACCAAAACACCCCCTATCTTTAGGAACATCCTTAAAAATATAAACTAAAGAATGGTCCACAGTGTTGTATCACGGTGTCGCGTGTCCAACCTCACTGATTAGAAGGCAGGAATAGGGGTAGAGAAAACACAGTATACATATCTCTAAACAATAGTGCTTTGGTATTTTAAGCTCTACACAGTGGGAATTGGACCAGTTATACAATTATCAATTTTATTTAACCTTCAATGGTAAATATACATCATAAAAATGCCAACATGGCATAATTCATCATTTAATACAAAACCAACACAATCCTTAAAAACTTTTGTACATTAAAAAGAAGAAAAAAAGACAATA
The DNA here is from genome assembly GCF_040938575.1 of Ambystoma mexicanum. Lineage (NCBI taxonomy): Eukaryota > Metazoa > Chordata > Amphibia > Caudata > Ambystomatidae > Ambystoma > Ambystoma mexicanum. The sequence goes on along the minus strand of NC_090936.1, from coordinate 490,641,684 downwards.
AAGGGAAAGCAAAAAAACACAAACGACCAAATCGCATCAGTGACAATTTAAGTACACCGGGAGAAAAAGAGTGCACATATAATCCTAGGGAACCACAAATTCAGAGATTACAACATAAACATACAAAAATTTAATTAAATCAAATTATTACTCCTAAGTCTAACCACAATAATGGGGTTAAAGGAAAATAGCACAACTCAAATAGCTACTAACTTCCACACTACTTCACTCCCATTTAACCCGACATGTTTCATTCCTCACTCATTTCATACACACGCAGTCAAGGGAAATTCATCAGGGGGGTATACTTAAAAGCACGATATGTCTCAATAGGTCGTTTAACGCGGCGGAACTGAAGTTACCGCCTCTCAACCTGAATAGTTCAAAGTGAACATTTAATGTTCCACAGCTATTCTGCCAACCACCATGTTTAAGAACAATCGAACACTGGCTTTAGCACGGGCACCTAGACCCAAACAATTTGCAATTATTTCAAAAGTTAACTGTTATAGCGTCCGATACAAAAACAGTTAGATTCTTGTGGTTGTGGTAGAGTTCGGACTGCCCTCTCGCGAGGAACGGACACGTGACACCTTACGGTAGTTTGCGCAATACTTCAACAAAAGAAGGTATATGGTGGATGGCTGAACGGATTCAAGTGCCCTCTATCAAATCTCTACACAGGTTCCACTGAAAAGCGCTTCCAGTCATCTTAAGTTGATGGCGTTATGTGTAGCTCTAATACGATACTGCACATAGCGAAAATGTTGCCGTGTTGCACCACTTAATCACGTATGTCGTTGCGAAGTCGACATCTCTTCAGTGCGGCCAATAAATTACTGGCGTGTCATCAGGTGAAATGCAGCCCAGTTTCTTGTGAGTCTCGTCGCGTTTGTAAAATTCAGGCAGGTCCTTATAGCTGGGCAAGCTATTGCAGCCTGGTAGCTTTGATTGCGCAGTTTTAGTGTTAGTGATCCGCGTGGCTGCAGAGATCTGGATCCTGGAGGGGGCGCTGGGGGTTGTTGGATTGAATATTCTGGGCCACAAATGTCCCTTGTGGAGGCCTATGTTCGCCTCCTCTTGTCCGTAGTTCTGCCCCCTGGGGGTGGGCGTCCTGTCAGCAAGATTCGGGGCACAACGGGTGATTGTGGGGGGTTGAGGGGGAGTAATTGCTGCCTGGTGTGTTTCAACTTTAAATATCAAGTTGGCGCCAGTGGTACAGTGTCACGCTAAAGGAGTCCGCAGGGAGTATTTTTCTTCCCTTCGTATACACTTACGTCTGGGCGTTAAGTCTGTCCCTGCACGGCGCAGTGGTATTGTGGATGGTCTTTGTGAGGGCCCCCGCATCAGCCAATCGAAACTCGTGCCTACATGAGGCCGCCAGTCGTGGAGGGGGGGGCAGGTTGGGTCGAGTCGCACTGGCGCTTTATCAGCCGACGGGCCCAGTGTTTGGGAAGGTCTGGCCTGCAGTTACCTGAGCTCCGCGGGGCCTTCTCTGGATCCCCTCCACCGTCGGTCAGGGCGGGCAGCTCCGGTACAAGTCCGTGGAGTGCGACGTAGGCTCCAGTGGGCGGGTTGGATAGCCACGCCGCTCGCCTGCAGGGTGTTCCTGGTACGTGTCTAACCAGCTGGGGTCCACCCATGCAGGGCGGCAGGACGGTGATGCCGTCTCCCTGTCTGGCGCAGCAGTTCGTTTGTGCGTACTGGGGCCTCGGGCAGCGCGCGGAGCAGCGTGTATGGGGCTGTCACGGAGGGAGTCACCAGGATTCTCGTTGGGATTTTCTCGGCCAAAACAGATCCGATTTTCTTCAGGTTTTTCCCCGGGGGGTGCCTGGCTCCCTTAGGCACCGAATTCCAGTAGTTGGCCGGGGGGGGGGGTCTCGTGGTGGGGGCTCAATCCACAATTACGGACCCAAGTGCGGAGCTCACATGAAGGATGCTTCCTTCATGCGCCCCCCTGGTGGCCAGTCTTTTCTTTTTAAACAAACAACTCGCACCCATGTTTCCGAGCCAAGATTTCCAACAGAAACACAAGTCCTGTTTGTAAAAAGGCATCCTGGAGTTATCCCATAGCCACACCCTTCCATTCCACCACTTGTGATGTAATTGGTAGTGCCTGCTCCTCTCCACCATTTGCAATATATGTTCGTGTACAAAGCTGCTGCTGTGGTTGGCATTTCTTTTGCATAGGTTTGGTAATCCCTCAACATGTTTTTAAAATGCCCTTGGAATTCCCACCCCAGCACCAGTGCTGAATGAACAAATGGGGCAAACAGAAAGCGATCGGTGCGGCTACCTACACAACCTTCACCCTACTTTTTGTGTCTTAAACATTACATTTTGGAAATTATATACATTTACTTTGATTATACCACTACACTGCTATTCCACACCTCTCCTAATGGCACACAGATCTTTACATAGCTTGAGTCTTGCTCCCTTATGATCGCCTTTCTTTTCGGCACATGTTAGGATTTGTGGAGTGACAATCTTGAAAGCTTAAAGCAGAAATGCGATGGAACCCACACAGGACCTTTTTTCAAAATCTTCAGAGCGTTGGCGGCTAGATCTTTAGGCTGATTTTGCAAAAATGTGTTATTGATACTGATTATTTCTCTGAATCTATTGTTTGTTTATTCCCTTTGTGAATCAGATACCCGATCTTGCGAAGAAACTTGAGAATATTAAAAAGGACGTGGAGGCCAAGAAGAAACCCCCAAGTGACTGAGTATAAAGTCTTCCATGCATGTCTTGGTTCACGACTCAAATCTTCTCCCAAACTGGATGACACGGGCCCGGTGGCTGTTGTTGAACTGTTAACATTAGTTGTTCAGTTCCACGCAATGTCTAGGATTTTAGACTACGTTCCTCTTTTTTTATGTCACCTCTTCCATCGTTTCTCCTGTGTTTGCTGGCGGAGATGACAGATGGGGAATCGTAGGAAATGTGTGATTTTTTTTTTAAGACTGACTTGGGTGCTTCCAAGGAAACTAGAATATAGTTCCTGTGAGTACACTGCATAGAATGCTGTTTTGGGATGCAAAGGTGGAGAGGTTTGTTATTCGGAAGCCACCAAGGATATTGCTGTTTAAAGTGCCATAGCAGTTGTTGGCACTATGGAGCTACTTAACCGCTTCAAATGTAGGTCCGTTATGATTGGGAAAAGAAATGCCTCGCATAACGAATTCCTTGACGCTTTGGAGCTCACATGTGCAATTCTTCATTTCTATGCTGCCTGCTTATGCAAAAGTCGTCTGAAAATGAGATATTCCGGGGTCACATTTGCTTTTGTCTTTAAGTGATATAAACATATGCTCCCTAATCTGTTATAATTCCTTATACATTTTACGAAATTGAGATCATCGCTTGATTTTTGTATCCAATATCACACTGGTTCCATTAAAAGCATACCATTCTGTAAAGGCTATACTAGCAAACAATTAGGCCAATCATGTTTCACTCCAATAAAACATGTTTTTGTGTCGTATCACGTTTAATCTTTTTACTCTGTTGTATTGGTATCGTCAGAGTTAACATGTCCTTTTGTGAATGTTGCAACTTGCTCATCGTGCTAGGTTTTTTCCTTGTATCTGTTAAGTGAATGATTTTCCTCTACAGTCAGCTTGAAGAGATTTTGCTTCTACAGTAAGATTGTGTGGGTATTTCTCTAAATGAAGGTGGCACTTACTTTGTTGCACAATTGTAGGTCAATTGGAGCCTGTTTATTTTGTGTCATAAAATAATGCTTTGATTTTGAAATTGCATTTCAAGAGTTTAACCCCAAAAGATGAAATGGCTCATAAGTGCATACCTTCTAACCCAAAGGGTTTGTAATTTCAGCACGGAGTGCAGTGGGAAGTTCATAGAAAACCAACGTTCTAGGGGGTATGACACGTCCCAGAATATTCCTAACAGGCATTTGTGTTCATGTACCTTTTTTTAAAAACACATTTATTTCTCAGGCATACATACACAAAATAAGTAACTGCTGCACATTTATTTTAGTGGGTTGATTTTAGACTGTCCAGAGCCTGACTGTTCTTTCTGTTGCCGATTCTTCCAGGCTGTCTTGTATATGTGCTCTAATCAATCCACTATCCTACATCCAGGCAGTGAGCCATCTGTACTTTGACCATGTCCTGCCACCCTCTTTGTTTTGGCAGTTCTCTGGCGATAAGCGTCGCCTATAAACCTAAACTATTTTTGTTTAATGCTTATAACACGCTGCAGCCTGCAGGCATCAGGGCGCACATAGAACACTAAAACAGGAAAAAAACGAGAAAAAAAACCCAGCAACAGCACTGACACGACCGGTAATAAAACGGCAATGGATAGTGAATCAAACAAGGCTAAGGTCATGATCATTGGTCAACAAGGAGTCTAATTAAATAGTAGCGTCTTGAGCCGTTTACAGAAAGTGGGGAGACTCTTCTCCCCACATAAAGATATTCTACCTTTTCTCAGTTTCCCTCTGAGGCTCAATGTGACTCAAGCTCTTGTTCTCTCTACACTTTACTGTAACAGCCTCCTCCTGAACCTTACTTCTTCCACTCTGCGACTCCCCCTCCCCCCACCCCCTCCAGAATAGGGCAGTGAGACTTATCCTTGGCCTTAAGCCCAGGGACTGCATCTCTCCTGCACTAAAGTCTTCACTGGTTCCCGGTTGCTACACGGATTAAATTCAAATCCCTCTGCATCATCCACAAGGCTGTGTGGGCCCGAGGACCACACTATCTTCAACTCTATCTCACCAAATACTCTCCCTCTAGACCACGTCGCTCCTCTGGCACCAATCTTTGTGTGTAAAGCGTTTTCCCAAATAGAGGGCAGGGTGGTCGCTCACTTTCCTCTGAATGCTTCCTCCTTTGGAATAGCCTCCTCCTCCCCTCCTGCGCCTGGAGCAGGATCTCCTCAAATTCCAGAAGTTCCTTAAAACTTTCCTCTTCCTCCTCCTTCCCTCCTTCTCTCCTCTGCTAATCTCATAGTTGTTGAATCTGTCCTTAACCCATATGCATCTTCGGGGCCTTGACCTCGCACGCCAATTCTTCCCAGCTCCTGTCTTTCCACAGCACTTTGTATCTGCATTCCCTCCGCTCTGGAGACTTGGCGCTTACACCTCCCACGGCCCAGGCCGTGTAGCACTCAACGCTTCTAGCACTTCATCCATGGCTCATGGCTCACCCACGGGCTCGGACTCCCCAGCACTTATCCCCTCTTCCCTTTTCCTTCTGCACTTGCACGTTCCGAATACTCACAAGGCATAGTAGGTTTCTCCAGCATGAGGTCTGGCATGGATTCACATGCTCATGAATATTCCCCGTCGTCAGGCCGGGAATCCTCGGTATAGAAAAAAATCAGTATCAGTTTCGTTTCTGATCTGTCTTTCTTAGTAGTAACCAATCACTGGTCTCTGGGTCATACTGCCCCCAGCCAATGACTGCCCTCTCCCTAAGCCCCGCCTCTGGCAGCCATCCTCAGATTTTTACCGCACGTTCAAGTGTTGGGAGTCCTCGTGCTGTAGCTCTCGAGCTTTTTCTACGCCCCTCAAGGGTGAAGATTTCGTCGAGTTACGCTTTTGGTGGATTCCAGAAGTTCCGAGGCCTACCCCGGACATAGCCCAGGAGAAGGGAAGCTCGACGCCCGGGAAGCTGTTCAGGACCTGCCCTGGATGCCCGCTTCAGAATGTTTTCAAGGAGGACGAGCATTCGTTATGCCTCTGTCTCCATGAGGACAAGACGCACACCTAGGACTGTGCGTTTTGTGGGAACATGTCGGAGCGGACCACGAAGGATCGCCACCTCCGTATCGCCAACTGGCTGGAAGGGATGAGCCCGTCAGGTGAGGAGAAGAAAAAAGTCAGAGCGGTCTTCTAAGTCCTGTGAGGGTGCCCCGGCGATGGGGCCCAACAAAAGGCTAAGCACCGCGAGTCCGCGGGCACCGGGAGCGCCGAACGGTCAGGCTCCTTGGCTGCCAGGCAGGGAGCATCCTCCCCGGCGCCATCAACCATGAGCCAACGCTCTGGCTCGGGTAAGAGGAAGAGGAAGTCCGAGTACCCGGCGAAGCTTCTGGAGAGGCCCCGGTCGATCTCGAAGATTCCGGCAGAGGGGGAGCGAGGCTCGGACCCTCACCCCAAGGTGAAGGCCCAAGGCGCACAGAAGGTGACAATGGCCTTAATTCACCCTGCTAAGACCTCGATTGAGGATGTCGCCGTGGCCCTGGCTCAGACTGTGGAGGCTACACCAGTGGAGGTGACCTCAGGACCCAGAGTCTCCCTGCCACTGCGGAGGGAGTCGTCTTTCAGGCCCATTGAGAAGACCCCCACAAAGTCCTCGTTGGAAAAGGTGGGGTAGGGGCTGGTGGCCATCGTGGATACGGACACGACCTCTGAAGAAGAGCTCGTTGAAGTCGTGGAAGAGGCCAAGCCCATCGGGAGGGATCCCGACGAGGGCGACGACGAGAGCGACGGTGTCGCCGACGAGGCTCCTCAAGAGCCCTCGCGCCCGTCATTTCCGGCGCCTCAGGACACTTCAGCGGCCATTTTGTCAGCGATTCAGTCCTTATGCTCGGAGATGAGGACAAGGTTGCCCCTCCCCCCGATGGAGGTACCTGAGCCAGACCCGACGGGGGAACCAGAGCCAGGACCTTCGGAAAGTCCACCGCATAAGAGGACGACGCATCCTACGCCACCTCTCCCACCTCTGCTGATACAGGCACGGACACGGCTACGACAGATACAGATGACGACCGAGACGACGTCGGGACGTGTCCCCCGTCGCTCCCTGCTCGGGCGTCCATGCCCGACGAGATTGGATCCTTTCATGCCATGATTTCCAGGGCATCCAAGCTCTTCCAGCTCTGCCCAGAAGAGAAGAAGGAAGGGTTCCTTTACCAACGGTGCGAGGCTAAAAGGAAGATGGTCCTCGCCGTACCGCTTCTTGATGACATCTGGGATGAGGGGCTCGCCCTCCTCAAGAACCCTGCCACGGCGCCATGCAAAGAGGGACCGGTTCGAGAAGAAGTACCGGGTCCCCGACGGTGCCCCCTTGGGCCTTCGGGTGCAGCCTACCCCGGATTCGGTCGTCTCGGCGGCGGCAAAGAAGAAAGCTGGGGGGGCATCGGCCTCGACTTCAACTTTCCCGCCGGACGGCGAGGGCAGGAAGCTGGACACGATGGGACGACAGATCATCTCATCCGCAGCGATGACTATCAAGGCGGCCAACGCCCTGGCTATCGTAGCCCGCTACGACAGGGAGTTGTGGTTCAAAATCGCCCCTCTGTTAGACTTCCTTCCGGACGCCAAAAGGGCTGAGGCCCTTGAGATCCTACAGGAAGGTGAGATTGCTTCGGACCACGCCATCACGGTGGCAACTGACATCGCCGACACCGGTTTCTGTCAGTTGGGCAACAGCGTTTGCTTGAGACGAGGATGGCTCAAGGCCACGGATTTCCGCCAGGACGTACAAACCAAGGTTTTGGACATGCCCTTCGACGGGAACAACCTGTTTGGGAAGGCGGTTGATGAGTCCCTTCAGGCCATCAAGACAGACACATAGACTGCCCGGGCTCTGGGAGTGCTCCAACGACGGCCGTCCTTTCGGAGCTCCGGACGCAGACAAGGTGCCTCCAAGGGATCCGGCAGTGGCTCCTCCACATACCGCCAAGCGCCAAGATCTTCGTCCCAGGAAGCCTACAGGGGAAACGGCTGAACCGACCATGGGGTCGGGCCCCTGCCGAAGCACCCCGGTGGGAGGCCGGCTGGCGAGGTTCTTCAGCGTGTGGGAGTCCATCTCCACCGACCGTTGGGTGCTGGACGCCCTGGCCCAAGGGCACGCCCTGAGTTTCAGAAGAAGTGTCCTCGCGTTCCACCCGTGGCCAGGAAGGAAAATCACGTCCCTCAACTACTGTTGGAAGTAAGGGCGAAGCTCAAGAAGGGTGCCATCGAGCTCGTCCCAAAGAGGCTTCGGGGCTCCAGAGTTTACTCAAGGTACTTCCTCGTAAAAAAGAAGCCAGGAGGATGGCGCCCCATCCTGGACGTGCGACGACTGAACAAGTACATCAAGGCACAGAAGTTCTGTGTGGTCACCCTCCAGCACGTGCTGGAACAGCTGGAGGAGGGCGATTTCCTGTCGTCGTTGGACTTGGAGGATGCGTACTTCCACATCCCCATTCTAAAAAGACACCAAAAGTTCCTCAGGTTCGTGGTCCAAGGGCGGCACTACCAGTTCAAGGCCCTCCCGTTCGGATTGAAGTCTGCACCCAGGGTGTTCACCAAGTGCCTCGTACCGGAGGTAGCGCGGCTGCGCCTACAGGGGATCCATGTCTACCCCTACCTGGACGACTGGCTCATCCGGGCAAGGACAAGGGAGCTCGCGGTGGAGCACACTGCAAAGACCGTCCAGCTGCTCACGGACCTGGAATTCTCCATCAACTTTCCAAAATCCCACCTGGTTCCGTCGCAAGTCGCCCTGTTTCTGGGAGCCAAGCTCGACACAGTGGCGCGGCTGGCCTTGCCGTCGGAGGAAAGGACCAGGACCATTCTGGGCAAGGTTCAGCGTCTGCCGGCCATGGACATGGCCAGGGTAAGATCTATCAAGTCCCTCCTCGGGATGATGTCGTCCGGCATTTATCTGGTGCGCCTTTGCAGGCTTCGGATGCGCCCCTTACAAGAATTCGTCGACGCCCGCTGGGTCCAGTCGACGGGCAGCTTCAAGGACAGGATCCCTCAACGAGCCGTTACGTCAGGCGATCCGGTGGTGGGGTACATGCTCTCATCTGTCGGCGGGCACGGACTTTCAGACCCCAGCTCACCAGGTGACGGTGGCGACGGACGCCTCCCTGGAAGGTTGGGGAGCACACTCCGGAGATCTTCACGCGAGAGGCCTTTGGCTCCCGGAGGAGAAGTCACTCCATATCAACATCTTGGAACTCCGCGCAGTGTTCTGGGCCCTCGGGTCCTTTCTTCCGTCCCTCAAGGGCAAGGTGGTGAGGATCTTCACCGACAACACCACCACGATGTTCTACATCCGGAAGCAGGGTGGCACCTGGTCCCCGGCCCTATCCAAGGAAGCCCAGGAGCTGTGGCATTGGGCCGTCGCCCAACGGATGTTCCTGGTGCCTCTTCATCTGGCAGGAATAAAAAACACGATCGCCGACTCACTCAGCAGGGAGCTGCGCTCGTGCCACGAGTGGGAACTACGCCAGGATCAAGTGGATCGACTCTTCCGACGATGGGACGAACCCCAAATCGATCTCTTCGCGACGGCGACGAATTCCAAGTGCGGGAGGTTCGCCAGCAGGTTCCCCCAGCCGAGGAGCATGGGCAATGCTTTCTCGTTCCCCTGGGACGGCCTATTTCTTTATGCCTTCCCTCCGCTGCCGTTGCTGCTCCGGCTCATCAACCAGCTCAAGAGGTCCCGGTGCAGGATGATCCTCGTCGCAACGGCGTGGCCGAGACCGATCTGGTTCCCGGACCTTCTGGACTTGTCAACGTCCACACCAGTCAAGCTGCCGACGGACGCAGACCTTCTCTCCAGATAAGGAGGCGCCATTCTTCACCACAACCCGGAGTCGCTGAACTTGCAGGCCTGGCACCTGCAGCACTAGAGTTTGGAGGGTACGACATCCCGGCCGACTGCAGAGAGGTTCTTGCAAAGGCCAGGGCGTCCTCAACTCTCAAGTGCTACGGACATAAATGGAAGAGGTTCTCTGTCTGGTGCCGTGCACAGAAGATTAACCCTCTGCGGATTACGGCCCCTCAAGTACTGCAGTACCTACTGTCGCTGGCCAAAGCTGGACTGGCTCCCGCCTCCATCAAAATAGAGTTGGCTGCAATCTCCCGATATACCAGGACTACGGGATGGGCGTCCTTGTGGTCGCATCGCCTGGTGAAAGAATTCATGAAGGGACTATTCCGATCATTCCTGCCGGTGAAGGCTCCTGCCCCGGTGTGGGAGCTTAATGTGGTGCTGACCAGGCTCATGGGGGCCCCATTCGAGCCTATGCATTCGGTGCCTTTGAAGTTCCTGTCATGGAAGACCGCTTTCCTCGTGGCCATCACCTCTGCACGACGAGTGGGAGAGATCCAGGCCCTAACTTGCAAGCCTCCATACTTGACTTTTCATGACACGAGGGTGGTGCTGAGGACGCACCCCTCCTTTATGCCCAAGGTGCCGTCGGACTTCCACCTCAACGAGCCCTTGGTGTTGCCAGTTTTCTTCCCGTCGCCTTCGTCGCCGGCCGAGAGGACTTTGCACTCGCTGGATGTAGCTAGAGCGCTGAAGTTCTACGTGGACCGCACAAAGAGTTTTCGCAAGACGTCACAGGTGTTTGTGAACTTTGGGACTGTGAATCAAGGGAAGGCTCTCTCGAAGACTTCCATTTCCAGATGGCTCTCCGGCTGCAACATGCACCGTCACCGGTTGGTAAACCGACCGCTGCCCGGCCGTCCGAGAGCCCATTCGACCACAGCGATCGCTGCTACCACGGCGTTCATGTCTGGTGTGCCCCTGCTGGACATCTGCAGGGCTGCGACGTGGAGGTCGACGCACACCTTCACAAGATTCTACTGCGTCGATCGGGACTCCAGGGAGGAATCCAGAGTCGGCCAAGCAGTGCTGCGCAACATGACCGTCTAAGGTGAGCCTGGGGAGGAGGTAAGAGATGCTTAATGTTGTTTTATTGCTTAATGTTGAGCCTGTTGCCACCTCCCGTGGTTGTGCATGTGTGTACTGCTATGTATTCTCTTATTCATGAGTATGTGAATCCAAGCCAGACCCCATGCTGGAGAAGGAACTAGTTACTTACCTGTAACTGTTGTTCCCCAGCATGGGTCTGGCATGGATTCACATGCCAACCCTCCCACCTACCCCTCTGTGGCTCTTCACTTGGTCATACTGCCACTTTACGTGCTACCAAATCTGAGGATGGCTGCCAGAGGCGGGGCTTAGGGAGAGGGCAGTCATTGGCTGGGGCCAGTATGACCCAGAGACCAGTGATTGGTTACTACTAAGAAAGACAGATCAGAAACGAAACTGATACTGATTTTTTTCTATACCGAGGAATTCCGGCCTGACGGGGAATATTCATGAGCATGTGAATCCATGCCAGACCCATGCAGGAGAACAACAGTTACAGGTAAGTAACTTGTTCATTGTCCCACTCCCTCCTCCCCTCTGCTCTTTAAATATTGTGTTGTAATTATTGTAATGTACTTCCCACTTTCCCTTCCACCCTGCCCTGTGGGCCCTTTGAAACAGTATATCCATATTGTATAAGCGCTTTACAAGCAAACAATAAATAAATAAAATGTTTCTCTGTACACATCTCAACTGTGAGATCGTTCCAGGCAAGTGTGGCTGTAACCGGGAAAGACCGTCCCTTGCTGCATGTTCTTTTGACCTCCGTACTGACGAGGCGGTACATTTTACTAGATCTCGTGGATCTTCCCTGTGTTTAATGGGTAAGGCAGTCTTTTAAGTAACTTGATGCAAGACCGTAGAGGCATTTATGCGTCAATGTGAGGATTATAAACATAATCCTGGATGCGACGGGCAGTCAGTTCTCTCCTGGTTGAAGTTATATGATGCCTTTGGGAACTGCATCATTTTGCAGGTTTTGGTGCTTTCGTATACAGTTCTTCTTTGCTCCGCATAAAGAGCGTTGCAATAATCGATGCGGGGCATTATAATTGCTCTGACCAGGGTTTCACAATTCTGATGGTGACATAGGGTTTTACTGATTTAAGTAACCTCAGATGGTATTGGTATTTCGAGGGGATTGGGTCCTCCGACGTATTCCATATCTATGACAGGTAATGTCCACAGCTGTGCTGCCTCGAAAAATCTTTGGTGTCTGCGTCGATGGGCGTCCTGCGTCGATGGGCGTCGTCACCCGATGTGATACGTGGGACGCACGACGCCCGTAGCCTCAGTTCCGTTTTTTCCGCGAACGTGTTTGCTTTGTGAATCTCGGTACGCCTCGACTCTTTGGAGTTTGCTGTAGTCTTCTCGGTTTGTTGAAGACCTGTTCGTGGCGATGTCTACTTCGTCTTCAACCCGCGTCCGGGCTTCAAGAAATGTGGGGACTGTGGGTCCAAGATGTCGGTCACAGACTTGCACGATGCCTGCCTCTGGTGCCTCGGGGAGGCCCACGATACGGACGACTGTGTCGACTGCCAGTTGTTCACTGCCAAGGCCTTGCGGGAACGCAAGAAGAAGCTGTCGGTAGGTCGGGTGTCTAAACCCCGGAAGTCGAGGTCTGCAGGGCTTTCGACGGATGACTCGAGGGGCGACTCTCCACGTCATTGTCGGAAGTCCAGTGGGTCTCCTTCCAGGAGTCGTTCTCGCCACTCCTCTGCCTCTTCGAGGCATTCCCGGAAGCGCCGGCATCGGTTGCCTTCCCAGTCCTCTTCCGAGGACTCCGCCCGTCGGCGGGTCGCATATCCCACCATGTAAGCGACGCCGGAGGAATGGGCTTCCTTCAGGAAGAAAATGTTGGCGATTCTGGAATCGCAGGGCACCGGTCCGTCCGCGCCTCTGAGTGGGGTTGGTCGGCACCGGTCGAGAGACACCGCTCGTACGCCTTCGGGCTTGGGTGGTCGGCATGGCTCGCGGGAAAGGTCCCGCTCGGACAAGGGTAGCCGTTCTCGCCATGCTTGTTCCAGGTCCCGGTCCTCGACGCGCTCGAGACCGCGTGATCCTGTGCCGTCTTCGAAGAAGACGTCGATGCCTGTGGCGCCGAGGTCGTCGACTATTTCTCTTGAGGCTCCCCCTGCGAGGGGGTTGTCGTCGGCGCCTAGGTCGTCGAGACACGCTCGGAGCTCTGGCTTCGAGGCCTGTGTCGACACCGTCGATGCTGGTGGCGCTGCAGCTGACTTCGACACCGATTCACTCAACGGCGTTTCTTTCGGCGCCGACTCGTTGAGCGCCCTCAACGCCTTTCGAGGCGGTGGTGTCGGAGGGGCCCCGTGGCACGGGGTTAGTCCCTAGAAAGGCTCTGATTAAGGTCAGGCATAGCTTTGGTCCCCAGGTGTCTTGGAGTACATTTCAGGAGGTTATGAAGGCTCTGATGAAGGATTGGTTCCGGTTATGGTACCAGATGAGCTTCTCTCAGGCCAGAGCAAGTTTGATGACCTGAGGCAGTCACTGCATGATGCCAGTGGACTGGACACCTCTCCGGAGGTGGAGGTTTGTAGGCCGGAGCCTGGCACTCATGCCGATTCTTCATACCGGCGCCTTATATCTCGGGTCAACGAGTACTTGGGATGGTCGGCTCCCCCAGGGGAGTTCGTTCAGGATGATCTCACGGACATCCTTGATCTTGGCCCCCCACTGACCCGGTACCACCGTTTCATATGGCTCTGCTGAAAAGGGTGGCAGCGGCTTGGACTGCTCTGGAGAGTCTCCCGGCAGTGGGCAAGTCTTTGTCGCGAAAATACCATCCAGCCAGTAGCAACCCCTGCTACTTGTCCAGGCACCCCACTCCGGAGAGTTTGGTGGTGCAGGCGGCTACGGCCCCGGCAAAGCAGGCGTCGTATCCTACCATCCCTCTGGATAGGGACGACAAACATTTTGACGGCTGGGCGAAGAAAGTGTTTTCTTCAGGGGGTATGGTGCTTCAGGCGGCCAACTCCATATGTGCCTTGTCTCGTTTCACACACACTCTGTGGAACTGTGTTGCATTAGCGGCTGAACATATTCCGGAAGGGGACGAACGGGATGGTTTCCTTGCTATGGTTCAGGATGGCAAGGATGCCATGTGTGAGGCCGTTCAGTCGGGTTTGGGCATGGCAGATTGTGTCAGCCGGTCCATGGCGGCGAGCACCGTAATACGCAGGTTTGCGTGGTTGCGGAAGTCTGGGTTCGCTCCTGATGTGCAGTCCCGGCTCCTCAACAAGACCTCCAAAGCGGCAGCAAAGTCGTTGGGCGCTGCGTTTCGACAACCTCCGCCTTTTCGTCCTAGGGGACAACAATGGAGGGGAGGTTCCTTTCGCTATTACTCATCCTTCAGTAAAGCGAGAGGAGCTAGCAGTCAGAGGCCACCGTAAGAGTGCCAGAGGTGGAAAACAGGGTACTCGAGGTGCCTAGGCCGCTCGGGCAGTTGCCTCTTTGCCCTCAGGCAACGCCGCAACCGCTACCACTCAGTCATGAGGCCAGGTCCCATGGTTCGCCGGTTGGGGGAAGGCTGGCGCAGCATCTTGTAGAGTGGCGTGCCATTACTTCAGATGTGTGGGTTCTGGAGATCATAACCCACGGCTACTGTCTTCCTTTTCGACAGAGGCCTAACGACAATCCACCTGGGAACCTCTCTTTGAAGAGTCCGGATCCGCTCCTTGCGCAGGAAATTCAAGCCCTGCTGGAGAAAGGCGCCATAGAACTGGTGCCTGTAGCGGAGAGGAACAAGGGATGGTATTCCCCTTATTTTTTGATTTCGAAGAATGATTGGGGATTGAGACCCATCATAGACTTGCGCGGTTTGAACAAACTCCTCAGGAAGGACAAGTTCAAGATGGTTACTCTCTCAAGTCCTCCAGGCCCTTCAACTTCACGATTGGTTGGTGTCTCTCGACCTCAAGGACGCTTACTTCGATGTGCCGATCCATCCCAAGCACAAGTACCTGAGGTTCACGGTTGGCGACTCGCACTTTCAGTTTCGGGTCCTGCCGTTCGGATTGACCTCCGCCCGAGGGTTTTCACCAAGCTCATGCTGGTGGTGGCAGCGCATCTCGGGAAAGGGGGATTCACGTCTACCCCTACCTGGACAAGCTGGGCTTCTCCCTCAATTTAAAGAAGTCCCATTTACCACCAACACAGCGGCTCCAGTACATCGGAGCAGTGCTCGCCACATCCCTGGGGCAGTGTTTTCCTCCCCAGGTGAGGGCTATTCACATTGAGCAGATGGTGCACAGGTTTCAACTTGCCCAGAATCTCCCAGCGTCCGAGTTCTTGAGACTGTTCGGCCTCATGGCATCCTGCATTCTTCTAGTGCCAGAGGCTCGTCTGCGGATGAGATCTTTGCAGTGGGCACTCAAGCTCCAGTGGTCTCAGTCCTCCGGCAGGCTGTCGGACCCTGTTCAGGTCCCGCCCTCGGTCGCCCAGGACCTTCTGTGGTGGGCCGTCGAAGGCAATCTGATGAAGGGGGCCCCATTTTGGCTGCCCTGGCCGGAGGTGACGATCGTGACGGACGCATCCCACACGGGATGGGGAGCTCATGCCAACAAGTTGACAGTGGTTGTTGGTTTCCGTCCAGACTCAATATCAATCTGTTGGAGCTGAAGGCTTTTCTGCTGACTGTGCGAGGAAAGATTGTCCTGATTCTAACAAACAACACGGTGGCCATGCACTACCTCAACAAAAAGCGGGGGGGGCAGGGTCACTTCCTCTGTGCAGGGAGGCGATGCAGCTCGAGTTCTGGGCCATCCAGCAGGAAGTTTCTATCTCAGCTGTCCACCTAGCCGGAGACGACAACGAGACAGCGGATGCTCTGACCAGGCAGAGCACGATCTCTCACGAGTGGGAGCTGGCTCAGGAGATTCTCCTAGAGAGCTTCGCCCTTTGGGGGACCCCTCAAGTGGGTCTCTTCGCCTCCAGTGTCAACCGGAAGTGCGAAAGGTTCTGCTCGCGGGAATTTCCTCCAAAAGCAGCCTTAGGAGACGCATTCGTGGTGGGGTGGTCATTCCCACTGCTGTACGAGTTTCCTCCAGTCCCCATCATCCCGCAAGTACGGCGGAGGTTACGGAGGTTCGGTTCCCGGATGATCCTCATTGCTCCGGCGTGGGCCTAGAGGACGTGGTACCCGGACCTTCTCGACTTGTCCATCTGCCCTCCACGACGTCTTCCCTACCAAGCCGATCTGCTCTCATGGGAGGGGGGCGGTCAGGTTCTCCATCCAGAGCTCCAATCCCTCAACATTCACGCTTGGCTTCTGAAAGGTTGAGATATAAGGATTGGGACCTCCCTGAAGACGTGATGGAGGTGTTGCTCTCGGCCAGGCGGCCGGCAACAAAGTCTCTGTACCATTGCCGTTGGAGAAAGTTCTGCGACTGGTGCAGAGTTAAGAATGTGGATCCTTTGAGTGTGACATTCCCATGGTTCTGTTTTTTTTGCTTTCCTTGGCCCACAGGGGCTTGCAAGTGGGGACCATTAAAGGTTACCTGGCGGCGCTGTCCATATCTAAGCGCTCGCCTGAAGAATGTTCCTATTTTATGATTCCTTTAATTTTGCAGTTTTCGAAAGGGCTCACTAATGTGTTTGCTCTGTCACCTTTTCTGGTGCCCGGTTGGGATTTAAACCTTGTTCTTAGGTTTTTTTATGGGTGCTCCGTTTGAGCCTTTGCATTCTTGCCTATTGAGACCGTTAACTCTGAAAACTTGAGTTTTTGGTTGCGGTTACTTCCGCTCGCAGAGTGAGTTACAGGCACTTTCAGTTAAGCCACCCTTCACTGTTTCATAAGGACAGGGTTGTCCTTGGAGTTCGTCCTTCCTTTCTTCCGAAGGTGGTTTCGGAATTTCATTTGAGCCAGAAGGTTGTTCTTCCAGCGTTCTATCCTCCTCCACAACCTGGTATGGAAGAGGAGAGGCTCCATAGGCTTGATCCTAGGAGAGCGTTGAGCTTTTATATTTCGCGCATGTCCCTGGTCAGAGTGGACGATCAACTTTTCATTGGTTATGCTGGAAAGCATTTGGGACAAGCTGTGACGGAACGGACTTTGTCTCGTTGGATTATTTTAGCTATCTCCGAGTGTTACCGCTTGGCGGGTAAGGACCCTCCGGCTGGCTTGCGGGACCATTCTACCAGGGGAGTGGCTGCATCTACTGCCCTGCAAAGGGGTGTTCCTATTCGTCACATCTGTGATGCAGCCGCCTGGGCTTCAGTACATACTTTTGTACGTCACTACTCCCTCGATTACATCCGAGGGCAGGACCTGGCCTTTGGCAAGGCAGTCCTTTATTCTGCTATTTGATTGGGCATGTTAAATTTGTGTTCTAAATTCTTTTCCCACCTCCTTGCTTGGTACTGCTTTGGGAGTCTGTCATAGATATGGAATACGTCGGAGGACCCAATCCCCTCGAAGAACAAGTTACTTTCTTACCTGGTAACATTCTTTCGATGGGATGGTCCGACGACGTATTCCATATCACTCCCTCCCTACCTTCCCCGCTGTAGAATTTCTTTTGCGATTGCAGCTTGCGTTCCGCAAGGCCTTGTGTGTCTGACTGGCAGAAAACTGGTGGCACCCGTTCTGGGGGGGGAAAAAAAAACTACAACTGAGTCTACGGGCGTTGTGTGTCTTACTTATCACATCGGGTGACGTCGGCCGTCGGAGGTCCTCTGGGACGGCGCATTGACGTCATCGACGCAGGACGCAGACGCCGAAGATTTTCCGAGGCAGCACAGCTGTGGACATTACCTGTCATAGAATGGAATACGTAGTCGGACCATCCCATCGAAAGAACGTTACCAGGTAAGAAAGTAACTTGTTCTTCTTTGTAAAATTATCCACATGGGCTTATGCTCCTAGAGACTGATCACGACCACTCCCAGGGTTTTAACTTTGTCCAGAGTCCCAATATATTGGCCATCAATAAGGGACTCTTGAGTATTCAGAGCCCAGTCTCCTAGCTTGGAGGTATCCAAAGACCAGGAGTTCAGTCTTAGCACTGTTGAGACAAAGCCAGTTAGCTGTCATCCAGTTTTCTACTATTTGAGATATACTCTGGATTTTTCTACAGTCTTCAGCGTAGTCTCCATTCAGTTCTATCAACAACTGAGTATCATCGGCGTAGTTTGGAAATAGGGCCCCAACTTTGTCCAGAATCTTACATAAGGGGTGCAAATAAAGGAGTGCCGGGGACATACATGCACCCCGCGGAACTCCGCAGTTAGACTGTGTTTGGGTAGAGGATACCTGGCCCCAGCAGACTAGACCCTCCTGCCTGACAAAAAGGACTTCATTCACTTCATGGCTGGTGGAGAGAAATGGCCAACGGAAGATAGGGTAGCCAATAGTTTCTTATGATCCAGGAGGTCAAACGCTGCTGCTATGTCAAGCAACATCCGCAGACCAGACTTACTCCTGTCCATACAATCCAGCATTTGGCTCTGGAGCTCAACTAAAGCACTCTCGGTGCCATGATGTTCTCAGAATCCAGATTGTCTTGCATGAAGGATATTGGCCTCCAAGATTATTTTGCAGCTGCTTTGTGGCTACTCGATCACGACCATCAGAAGAAATGCAACATTAGTGATAGGCCTGTAGTTACTCGTTTTTTGGATCTAAACCTGCCTTTTTTTAACAGACGTGTGAGGAATGGTGCAAAGATGTTAATGTTGTTCAGAATAATTTCAGCTGCCAGGTTATCTCTTGTTACATGACGTGGGGCGCATGTTCCCGAGAACCCTCTTCATAGTCTGTACTGATATACAACTATTGCATTGGAGTACTGGTAGGAGGGAGATGGACTATGACCATGTACACAAATCTTGTAGGAGTTTGGTTATTTACCCACCCATTGACTGCCCACAGCCACGCCAATCCCCATGACCATTCTCCCCCAAAACACACCCTCCTGGGATCTCTTTGAGCTAGCTTTATCAAGCAGTAACATCAAACGTTGTGCTTGAAGTGCCTACCAGTGGTATTTCAAAGAGGTCTTCTTAGAGTTAACAGCTTATTTGGAGCTCTAAATGCACTTCTTGTGTAATAAAAATGTCCTAACCAGGTGTGCCTTCAGCGGCAGTATGCTTCTCTTCATTGAAGCCCTGTTAAAAACAAGCATTGGCAAAGCCTGCAGTTTTGGCTTGTGAATACTATTAGAGAGGCGTTTACCAGGCACTGCTTTTATATGCCTTCTCACCATTTTGCAGCTTCTACCATTAATTGCCAGTTAATATCATTAAAGTGGTACCTAGCAAATGCTTATCCCATGCCTACAGAAAGTCAACACTGTTGGCATTCCCAATGTTATAACTTTCCAACCTTAAAGCAAGCTGCAGCATTTAGGTGTGATACAAGCTGTGGGTTCCTTTTCTACATTGCAGTTTGTCTCATGGATGGTCCTGAATACGGAAAACTGGTTCCGTGCTCAAATGTGTATCAAACTGTATTAGTGATTGATAAGACCACACACACAAAAAGAAAAGTGAGTAATGTTCAGATCTGTCATGTACTATTTGCACTTGAATCCGTTTTTATATATGTATAATCTATTGTTTCTTGTCATGAAGACAAAACATATATAATATCTTAATGCATTTTGTAGTTCTTTATGCTCCTAAAGACAGATTGCTAATCTAAATAAGATAGACCGATTTGTGTTCAGTGTACTCCTACACAACGAACCATAAATGATTGGCCAAACATATCTGGGATTAATATAGCAACACTCATGCTTGTCCTTTTCCCGAATTCTACTTTTAAAATCTACACATGATATGAATACATCAGATGTGCGTGCTGCATTACAGATCTAAGCAAGGGTCCTTCTTTCATGTTAATAATATGTTGATAACATGCATTGCGTGCATGTTAAGTGCTTGTCTTTATCGGTGCTATTACTTCACAAAAAAATCAAAATAACCTATATTAAAGATGCTAAAGTTATGTTAAATTATTTGACTTCTTAAAATATTGAATGCCAAACCATTTGTGTAATCTTCCTGTAGAGTATTCATTGCAAACTGTCTAGTCGCACAGTAGAAACTTCTATTGAGTGTTCATTTTTTTTCTTTCATTATTAACACTTTATACAAAATGACACTTAACTTTGGGACAAGTGACCTATAATTTGTTTCCACATAAGAATAATTAATGAAATATATATATATATATATGGTACCATTGTTATCATCTAATATGATTTAAGTGTAGTCTGAAATCTACCCACACATTGTTGATTATGAAAATCACTGCCAGGCAAATTAGGAACATGAGATAAAAGAAATTGATGAATAGTTAAATAACAATTACATATTGCAATATCAGGAAGTGATTAATATATTATCAACATTACATTCTTTCATCCAACTAGTCAAGAATAAAGACTCTCAATGTGATCCTCTTACATGAGTGAAAAGCTTAAGAGGTCAGTTTGGGTTACATGCATTAATATATGGAACACCAAATAAGCCTATTTAGTGCAATACGTAGTGTATTGCTTTGTTCATTCCTCCTGGTATGACCACGTTAAAGCATGTTGAACCAAAATGTCTTTTTTGCAAACCTTGATGGCTTATGCACCCTCAATTAGTTGTCTTAATCAGTATTTGGAATTTCATCTGGCAAACATGTTGGTGTAGTTGAAAGTGCCTTTGCACCAAAGATTTGGAATTCATTTGTGTTCTCGCCAACTTATTTCAGCTGGTTTTCCTGTTTGGCCCACATTATACTGTATGGGCAACCTACCACAGACATCATATTTTTAGAATCTTAATGAGGCATAATCTTCAAAACAAATATTCTTTTGAGTTTGTGGATGAAACACATTGTTGTTCTTAGTGATGGTGCAATTGCCAACACTTAATCGGTTTGGAAAAATGTGGCACTTATTTTGAATCATGTTCTTGATGGCTTTGCTCACAGTCTCAAAATACAAAACACCTTTCCCTCCATGCGTTTTGATTCTTTAACTTAACATTTTTCTCACCAAATTTCATCAAGTCTTCTGTGATATGTCAATTTGTTTTTTTTCAAATCTTCTCATCTTTTGGAATTGTTGACGTCTCTGTTGCTCATCACAAAAGTTGTGTTTGACCCATACAAGTTTATTAATTGGCAAACCTTTTAAGGTAGAAGGATCTTGAGATGGACAAGGCGTTTCTTCCCTGTGTCCACAATATTATTTAGTATTAACGGACAGCAAGACTGAATGAGATACAAACGAAAGGGAAAAGTAAAATTGCTGAAGAACTTCCCATTCAGCGAGAGGGTGACCCAATATTCTGAGCAGCTACCATCGCTGCCGTCGAACAAGTCAAATTGAACGTCAAATTCTCTAGGCACCTTCTGCCTTCGTGGTCCTGGCACAATTCCTGATGACACCACATATTTCTAGATCTCTGAGAGCAACACAAAATTGCCAGCATGAAGGAAAAGGGGAAAAAACTACAGAGAACATTTCTCTCCTGTTCCCGGCTTCAGAATAAAACATGTCTGCCTGGCTCCACTTGGCAGGAAAATACATTCTCCTGCCTCAGCCACCAAAACATCTGATTTTGGCGCTGTATGAGCCAAGGGCACTCTTGCGCATTCATTACTGCAGATTAACCTCATAGTGACCCAGTTCCCAACCCTCTTGTGTCCCAATTCCGTATGATGTGCAACACTCACCCCAGTGGATGAAAGCTTTGACCTACAGTGAAGATCACAATACATGAAACGAAGGAAATGAAATAGGAAATAACATTCTTCAAGAAAGTGATTTAAAGGTACATTGAATAATAGTGAGCAAACTCATAAAAATGGTAATTGATAATAGATACGCACATTTGATGAATTATTTCTCGTCTAGTTATATTAATGAGCCCCTTCACTAAAATGGTCATGCATTTATGGCTGTTCTACAAAATATTTCTTCAAACAGTCCATGTTCTGGTAATGGAAATAGGTTTACCTATGGCGTGCTCTAAGCACATGGGATCTACATGATGATGATCAAAAGAATGTAACACCAATTAGCATCCTGGCGGGGGGGGTGGAGGAGCGAGCCAATGAGATGGCTATGAACGCAGGCTTGAACCGCCGGTGAAAGCCTGCGTTCCATCCTACCCAACGGCCAGCTCCCCCACTCTCTGCCCCCTTATTTTTTGTATTCCTCTCCCCCACGTACCTTATTTTGACTGCAGCGGCCCTCGCAGCTGCACTTTCCGCTCTTCTTCCGACAGCCGTTATGGAAAGGGAAGAGCAACTCCGTACGGAGCCCCGCCTTCCCTTGGCGGCCATCTTTAGACAGTATTTTCAGTCATTAACTGTGACTAGTTTTTTAAAACCTATTTTTGACATATTTACTTGCTCCCCCTGCCCTCTTCCACCACTGCATTTCTTTTTTCAATCGAAGCCCCACACGTCCATGTCTGCCGCCAGAGGCCAATTCTCCTTTACAGCATGTCCAAAATGCGTAAATTGTGCGAACAGCATTGTATCCTATAGTCCCCTTTAAGATATTCCACAGCCACTCCCCAGTTTTGTCTGAATCCGGCTGCGTCGCCTTGCACTCTATAGGTTACCCATTCCATCGCCAATATTCCCCATATCTTATGTAGTCACTCTATCCATGTTGGGGGTGCTTTCTGCTTCCACCATTTGCCAAGACTAACCAGGCCGCAATAAGCATCACCATAAATGTTTTGCACTGGGGTTTAGAGGGTAGTTAAAATTCTGGGTCAAACAGGCCACACATCCATTCTCTCAGGGTACATGTCAAGTGACCAGGGACCGTAGCCTGTATGTGGGACCCCACCTCTTTCCAGAACTCCCTTGTTACTGGGCAATCCCACCAAATGTCTCCAGTTCTCTCTTCCAGCACGCCCTCTCCAACACTCCTGCTAAACCGTTGGGTACATCTCGTGTAGCCTCTCTGGAGTATGCCATTGTGCCATGACCTTGTACCATGCCTCTCTAAGCTGGATACATCTGGTCAACTTTGGTATATTTACCCACATGTTCTCCCAATGCTCTCTCAGAATTGTTTCCTCCAGGGTTGTCTCCCACCTCCTCATCTATCCCCAGGTATTGTTCGCTTCTAGGTTTACCAATATCTAATATAGTTTTAAGGGCCTTCTGTTTGTCTCCCGTGTGTGTGGTAATACATTTTTCAGACAGTGCCAGCTCCCGGACTTGTGCCAGCCAATGCGGTATTTGATAGCACCCCAATCTGTCAGTCTCGGCCAATCCCATCTGTTGTTTACATTCTTCAAAAGATCTTATGCCTGCTTTCGTCATCATGTTCCCCACTTTCTTACACCCCGTCTTGTGCCATTGTGTAAACTGGCCATGCACCAGTGCCAGAGAAAATTGAGGGTTCCCAAAGAGCAGAGTGAAAGGAGAGGGTCGCGTGGATATGCCCCCTTGATCTACCAGGCGGTCCCAAGTATCACAAGTCACTGCGATAACCTGACTAATACAGGTGTTCTGGGGTCTGTACAGTCTATGAAGCCACAGTATTCCTTCCCGAGGAGTTCCTGCTATCGCCTTGTCCATTCTTGCTCAGGGTTTTGTCATATCCCCTGTTAGCCACTCCCTTACTACCCGTAGCTGGGCTGCTTTGTAATATTATAAAAAGTTTGGGAGGCCCACTCCCCCTTTATGTTTAGGGTCTATCAGCATCTCTAGGGCCATCCTAGGTTGTGCAGCTTGCCAAATAAATCATGACACTATCCTATGGAGAGCTTTGAAAAAAGGGTTTTGGGATATGGATAGGGAGCGCTTGGAAGTAGTACAGTGTCGTGGGAAGTGTTAACATCCTAATTGTGGTGATCCTACCCAGCCACGTGATCCGTTGGGGCGACCAGCTCTCTAGGTCCGCTTTAACTTACTTTTGAGGACAGCCCTTTGGCTGGCAGGTTGATGTGTTCAATCAATCACTGGGTGTAAGAGTGATCTATATAGACACGTTTACAACTTTTAATAAGATGGAAAACGTTAATACTTTAGCTTTTTCCGACAAATATTTTCAGAGGTTGATGGGCCTTCCCTAGATAGTATTAACTGACCGTCAAGGAGATGTTCCCCTGACTGAATTGAATGACTTTGATACTCTGACTCAAAAAAAGAAAAAAATGACCAGGACAGAGTCACATGTTCAGATGATGCTTGCTTATTTAAAAGCTGGCATCATTCCAGAAGGCCTACAAATCAAAAACGTCCCCTGCATTTTTACTGATAACCCAAAGTTTAAAGGCCAGTTCAGTGCAGTAGGCAACAAATGTTCTAGAGACTTTTTGATCCTCATCATAGACACATCTGTGGAAGAAGCAGATAAACAAAAGGAAGAAATCGAACCCTAGAAATTAAAATCAAGGGCAGTGAGTTGATTCAGAACATCAAAGAAAAACTTGAAAAAATAGAGGAGATTCAGAAATTTAAAAAACTGACTCTAGATAAAAATATTTGGAAATACAAGAAAGATGCAACCAACTATAAAGAAACTACAACTTATCCCTATCTTGTAGAGTGCTATTACACTGACCAAAATAAATTGGCACAAAACAGAGGGCAATTTGGAGGACGACCAAAAAATAAATGTCAGTTTTTCCAATACATCCAACTCCAGTTCCGGGAGTGACTCTGACACCACTGCTCCTTCAACATCGGCTAGCGCTAGTGGACAACCACATTATTTCCGTGGGAACGGGAAACGCGGCCGCAACTGGCAACAGGGACCACCACCGACTTGGTGATCCCTGTGTTTAACCTCTCATCACATGTTTTAACTGCCCTAGAAGGCGACATTCTAAGAAATGGCCCCAGTTTCGTCCACTACAAAAGCCTGGGATTTCGAAACACAGATTGAATTATAAAGGTTTTTTCGATTGATATGCTTAAAATACTTCTCTAAAATGTCCCTCCCCCCGAATAAAGAGAAAAGCATCACAGGCCTAAAACCTCCTTCAACCTTTTTTCCCAATAATTCAATGGTTTCGCCGGCCGTCCTGGCCTTTGAAAACAAAGTCCTAGAGGACACTCAGGCTCTTCTACGAACGCGGAATCATGTAAGGGATATGTCTCATGGCCAACGAGAGGCTTTAAAATCTCTCCAAAACAATTTTCTCTTTCCTGATCAAACCCGCGGATAAAGGTGGAATAGTTTTGTGGGACACAGTGCTGTATGAAAAAGAAGCGCTGGCCCAATTAAGCAACCCTTTGTTCTATAAAAAACTAGATCAAGATCCTACTCCTAGAATCAGGGATGAGATAAAAAGCCTGATTGACCATGCATTAAGAGAGGGCTGGATCACTGTTGATGAACAAAGCCTTCTCATCAACAAAAATCCATCAATTCCGGCGTTATATCTATTGCAGAAAATTCACAAGAATAGAACGACTCCTCCAGGAAGACTGTTTGTGTCGGCACTTAATTCGATTTTGGAACCTCTCTCTGTGTACACTGATTGGTTTTTGAGACCTTTTGTCAGGACCATGAAGTCCTTCATTAAAGACACTACAAGCATGATCAACCATCTGGCAGATCCGGTGATTGACCAAACGGATCTGTTAGTTACCCTAGACGTAACAGCCTTATATACTAGCATACCCCAACCAGAATGCTTAAAGGTCATGGGAACTTTCTTGAATAAACGAACAACAACTCAGGAAGTGGTACCCACGAATTTCATCTTAGAATGTATACGCCTCGTATTAACGGAGAACTTTTTCCTGTACGACGGCTCTTTTTTCCAACAGATACATGGGACAAGTATGGGTGCGACATTGGCCCCGGATTTAGCGAATCTATTTATGGATTCTTTTGAGGCAGTATCTGTCTTCCATGAAAACAATCCCTTCAAAGGTAACGTGACCAAATGGTTTTGTTACATTCACAATGTTTTGATGATATGGAAGGATGATCAGCTCAGTTTGAACCTCTTTCTGAATTGGCTCAATGCACAAAACAACTGCATTCAATTCACTATGGACCGTGACCCTGAACAAATCTTTCTTAGACATTTTGATTAAAAAGACTCCATCAGGACATCTACAAACTACTTTATTTCGGAAACCGACCGACAAAAACACCTTGTTGAGATATAATCGTTTCCATCCGCTAAGCCTCCAAGATAATTTACCAGTTGGGCAATTTTTAAGAATCAGGAGGAATTGCTACTCTATGAGTGATTTTTTGAACGAAGGTAAAGATCTAAAAGTTTGCTTGAAGTTGCGGGGGTATCCAAACAGAATAGTCCAGCAAGCTTTTAAGCGTGCTCCACATACCAACCGAGAAAGGTGTCTTTTTCCGGATAAGACCATCAAAGATGACAAAATCACGTGTGTCACGACATACAGTCCTATCAGTAACAATCTCAGTAGAATCATGAAAAAGCATTAGCATTTCTTGAAAACTTATGATTTCAACCCTACTGTCCCAAGATTTGCCTTTAAAAGGCAAAAGAACTATCGGATTTATTGGTGCATACTTATCCGGTTAAACAAAGCGCAACGCCGCAGCCTACACTCTGGAACTTGCCACGAGTACTAGGCCACCATAAATGTGGACGCTGTTCCGTAAGTGAGCTTACAAAAAATGTCTTCCGTTGATTTAAATGGAGAACTGTGGCAGCTACGCTCTTTTACCACTTGCACCACTGATTGGGTGGTTTACGGGATTAAATGCCCTTGCTCCTTACTGTATATTGGAAAAACAACTAGGCCAGTTAGGCAACGTATCTGTGAACACAGATCATGCTTAAAAAATAAGGTGGCAAACAAACCTTTGGTTGCCCATTTTTAACTGAAAAAACATAAAAGCACATATTTTTTCAAAGGGATTGTGTCCTCCGACATATTCCTCATCTTAGATATCTCCTTCCAGCTCTGCTGGCCTCGAAAAATGTTTTCTCTAGAGGGCGCTGCGCGTCGACGTCCTCCGAGTCGATGTCCCTCGACAGCCGCCGTATCGACGTCATCCTGCCTATAAAGGCCGCGTGCAGCGTCCGTTGTTCAGTTCCGTTTTTCCGCGCTTACTCAGTGCCTCGGAATACCGTTGCTCAGTTTTTGTCAGGTTAAATCTATTTACCTTGAGTTATTCGATCCGTACTCGATGGCTTCTTCGTCGGAACCGACAACTCCTCGATCCGGCTTCAAAAAATGCCGAGATTGTGGGGAAAAGATGTCGCTGACTGACCCTCACAGAGTTTGTCTGTGGTGTTTGGGAGCTGAACACCATTGTTCGGAGTGCGAGGACTGTATGTCCATGACAGCTAAGGCCCTGAAGGAGCGTAGGGGGAAGCTGGAGAAAGGTAAGACTTTTAAAGCTTCTTCTTCGTCGACGAAGTCGAGACATTCGTCTCCTCGTCACCATTCGCGTTCCAGGTCTCGGAGTGGGTCCCATCACTCCTCGAGATCGAAGCACTCGAAGAGGAGACGTCGAAGATCCCCTTCTCCGTCTTCCTCTTCCTCTGTTTCACCAAAAAGATTCCCTTGCCCCACGAAACATAGTTCCCGGGCTGAATGGGAGGAATTCCGCAAAAATATGATGAGCGTCTTCGAGAAAGCGGCCTCGACCCCCTCGAAGACTGCCGAGAGCGATGCTCTGGTCGAAAGACCCGAAGGTCAAAAACGCAGCGAGTCGCAGTACCCGGCGAAGGAAACCTCTCGAGCGCGTCTCGAACCCTCGAGTAGGACTATGACCTCCAAACCTTCCTCGAAGGTTCCGTCGCCACCGAGGTCGGTGTCTTCGACGCTGTTGTCGAAGGGACCTTCGACACACGGGTCTGTCGACTCGACGCCAGCTTCGACACTGGCGTCGACGCCAAGAAAAGTCACGGTCACGACACACCCAGTGACTATCCCTAGGTCCTCGATGACGATGGCTTCGAGATTGTCGAGTAGAATCCCAATTCTGTCGAGGTCATCGAGGCCTCCGCCTTTGTTTTCGACGCCACGCTCGAAGCCTTCGGCGTCGACGACATCGACGTTTTCGAGGCCGATTATGACAAGTTCGGCACCCTCTGCCTTGGAAATGGGATTTACACCCTATGAGTTCAGAACAATTGAGAACTATGTCCTCAATTATGGAAGAGGGTGAATTGTCTGAACAGGAAGACACATTTGAGTTGCAGGGACCTGTAACCCCAATTAGAGAGGAATTTTCCTCTGAAGAACGCAGGTTAAAGGATCTTCATGATTCCTTACATGAGGCAAGTGGGTTAGACACTTCCCCTGAGGTGGAGTTTGCTGGGCCAGACCCGGGGGAGCATGCTGAAACCCCCTATAGAGCCTTAATGGCCAGGATCACATAGTTTATGGGGTGGTCTGCACCTTCACAATCTTTCCAACAAGATGACCTCACGGATATTCTTGACAAAGGCCCACAGGAGGATCCTGTGGTGCCTTTTCATAAAGCTCTTCAGAGGAAGATTATGACGAACTGGGAAACCCCAGATGTCGTCCCGGCAGTAAATAAACTGTCTACAAAATATAGGGTATAAACTACAGACCGGGAGTTTTTGTCAAAACACCAATCCCCAGAAAGTCTGGTGGTACAGGCAGCATCTTCTACCGATGTCAAGACGGCTTATCCTACCGTCCCACAGGAAAGGGACGATAAAAAATATGATGCTATGGCAAAGAAATCTGTTAATGCTACTTGCACCCTTGCTAGATTCAGCCATACACTTTGGGAGTGTGCTTCTACAGCGGCTGACTGCATCCTGGAGGGAGAAGAAAGGGAGGCGTTCCTGAATATCATACAGGACGGAAAAGACGCTATGTGCGAATCCCTCCAGACGGGCATTGATTCAGCTGACAGTATCAGCAGAGCAATGGCGGCAAGTACAACAACCAGGAAATTCGCTTGGTTGAGAAAGTCTGGTTTTGCCCCTGATGTGCAAGCCAGGCTCTTGAACATGCCATTCGATGGCTCTTCTTTGTTCGGAAAAAAGGCGGATGACAGTTTAGAGAAACTGCAAACTTCAAAAGCAGCAGCAAAATCCCTAGGTGCTGCAATCCGTCACACCTTTTCGTTCCACAGGAACCTCTGCGAGGGGCAAGTCCTTTCGCTTCTACTCCGCATTCGGAAGAGGTAGAGGACGTCCGGCTCAAAGGGGACAAAGAACTACCCGAGGTGGACGGGGTAGATATTCAAAAGCCGCAGCAACAGCAGGTGCCTCTTTGCCATCGGCATCCACATCAGCCGCCCCAAAACCACTCTGAGGACTTCCCTCACAGGACACCTGTAGGAGGCAGGTTGACTCAACATCTGGCGGAATGGCAGGCTATCACGTCAGATGCTTGGGCATTGGAAACAGTTGCCCAAGGTTACTGCCTGCCTCTCCTACGCATACCTCAGAGTCATCCACCGGGGATCAGCTCTCAGAAAGCTCCAGATCCGCTCCTCTTGCAGGAAATTTTCGACCTGCTAGAGAAAGGTGCCATAGAGCCGGTAGCGGAGGGCTGGTACTCCCCTTATTTTCTCATTCCAAAGAAAGACGGAGGACTGAGACCCATCTTGGACTTGCGAGAATTGAACAAATTCCTCAGGAAAGACAAATTCAAGATGGTCACTCTTTCTCAGATCCTCCAGGCCCTTCAGTTCCAGTACTGGTTGGTATCTCTGGACCTTCAGGATGCTTATTTCCATGTGCCTATCCATCACAAACACAGGAAATACCTGAGGTTCGCAATTGGCAACTCTCACTATCAATTTCGAGTGCTGCCATTTGGGCTGACCTCCGACCCGAGGGTCTTCACCAAGTTAATGTCGGTAGTGGTGGCAAGTCTAAGGAGGGAAGGGATTCACGTCTACCCCTACCTGGATGATTGGTTGATCAGGGCTGTCTCTTCGGAACAAGCTCAGATCCAGCTAAATCACGTGTGCCACTCCCTTCACAAACTGGGCTTCTCCCTCAATTTAAAGAAGTCACAAATGATACCATCACAGAGACTCCAGTTCATAGGAGCGATACTGGACACTTCCCTGGGAAAAGCCTCGCCACCAGAGGTGAGGGCTCAAGATATTCTACAGATGGTTACCAAGTTCCAAGATGCCCAACGTTTCCCAGCCTTCGACTTTTTGAGGTTGCTAGGCCTCATGGCATCCTGCATTTTCCTAGTGCCAGAGGCTCGCCTGAGAATGAGATTCCTCCAGTGGGCACTGAGGACTCAGTGGTCACAATTCTCAGGGAGAATGACAGATCTTCTTCAGGTTCCCGACAGGGTGGCTCGAGACCTTCAGTGGTGGGCCTGTCAGGAGAACATTCTGAAAGGAGAACAGTTTTGGCAACCCTGGCCGGAGATAACAGTAGTCACGGATGCCTCACTCACGGGGTGGGGAGCCCACACCAACGACTTGACCATCAGCGGTCGTTGGTCTCCATCAGAGTCCAGACTACATATCAACCTGTTAGAGCTGAGAGCCATCAGACTTGCGCTGAAGGCGTTCCTGCCAGCTGTACAAGGGAAAAACGTCCTGATAATGACGAACAACACAGTGGCCATGCATTACCTCAACAAGAGAGGAGGCGTAGGATCACTACCCCTGTGCAGAGAGGCGATGCAGCTCTGGTTTTGGGCAATCCAAGAAGGAATCTCTCTATCGGCAGTTCACCTAGCCGGAGAGAAGAACTTGACAGCGGACGCTCTGAGCAGGCAGAGCACAGTCTCCCACGAGTGGGAACTAGCTCAGGAAGTCCTTCAAGAGATCTTCGCCCTTTGGGGAACCCCTCGGGTGGATCTGTTTGCCACCAGCGTCAACAGGAAATGCAATCTGTTCTGCTCAAGGGAATTTCCCCCGAGAGGAGTTCTGGGAGACGCGTTCATAGTGGACTGGGAGTTTCCGCTTCTGTACGGGTTCCCACCGGTCCCTGTCATTCCTCAAATGATCAGGAGGTTGAGAAGATTCCGGAGAACCATGATCCTAATTGCCCCGGATTGGGCCAGGAGAACGTGGTACCCGGACCTTCTAGACTTGTCCATCTGCCCTCCAATTCGACTTCCACTGAGGGAGAACCTACTCTCAAAGAAGGGAGGTCAGGTTCTCCATCCAGACATCAAAACCCTCAACCTTCACGCTTGGCTTCTGAAAGGTTGAGGTACAAGGATTGGGACCTCCCTGATGATGATATGGAGGTGTTGCTTTCGGCAAGGAGGCCAGCAACAAAGTCTTTATACCGCTGCCGTTGGAACAGATTTTGCAGCTGGTGTAGAGAACAGAATATCAACCCTTTTTCATGTGCTACACCAATGGTTTTTTCCTTCCTTCTATATTTGGCGAATTCAGGCCTTCAAGTTGGCACCATTAAGGGCTATCTCGCAGCGCTATCCATCTTTAAGCGCACTGCGGAAGAACCATCCTATTTCAAGTTACTCTTGGTAATAGTTTGTAAAGGGGTTAACCAATGTTTATCCCCCCAAGACCATTCCAAGTTCCCCTAAGGGATTTAAACTTCGTACTAACTTTCCTGATGGGCACACCCTTCGAACCACTGCATTCTTGTTTGCTTACATCTTACATCTGCTAGAAGGGTGAGCGAATTACAAGCTCTTTCTTGTAAAACCCCTCACACAATATTTCACAAAGACAAAGTTGACCTGCAAGTGAAGCCTAATTTCCTCCCAAAGGTGGTTTCTGAATTCCATAACACTCAGAAGATTACCCTGCCATCTTTCTATCCTCCTCCTCATCCGGGGAAAGAGGAAGAGAGGTTACACAGGCTAGACCCTAGAAGGGCTTTAAGTTTTTACATCAGTAGACTAGCCAGGATAAGACAGGCAGACCAGCTGTTTGTAGGTTACACAGGTCACAAGCTGGGGTTACCAATAACTAAGCAGACCATTTCCAGATGGATCATTCTAGCGATTCTGGAATGTTATAAACTGGCAGGGAAAGAGCCCCCTCAAAACCTTAGGGCTCATTCGACCAGAGGTATTGCAGCTTCATCGGCCCTCAAAAGAGGCGTGCCGGTTAAAGACATCTGTGCGGCCGCTACATGGTCGTCTGTCCATACCTTTACACGATTTTACAATTTGGATTCCTCCTCCAGTCAAGAGACTAGGTTTGGAAGGGCTGTACTGCATTCTATTCATCAATAGAAGACAGCGTGAAGTCAGTACTCCCTCCTCCAATAATAGAATACTGCTATGGGAGCCTATCTAAGATGAGGAATACGTCGGAGGACACAATCCCTTAGAAGAACAAGTTACTTCTTACCTTGTAACGTTCTTTCGACGGGATGTTCCTCCGACGTATTCCTCATCGACCCTCCCATCCATCCCCGCAGTTCTACTTCCCTTGTTGTTGCAGCTTACGCTCCTTCAGGGTGATTAGTCTAGTCCAGAAAGTATTATTGTGGGCTACAAAACAGAACTGAGCAACGGACGCTGCGCGCGGCCTTTATAGGCAGGATGACGTTGACGTCTATACGGCGGCTGTCGAGGGACATCGACTCAGAGGACGTTGACGCGCAGCGCCCTCTAGAGAAGAGGCCAGCAGAGCTGGAAGGAGATATCTAAGATGAGGAATACGTCGGAGGAACATCCCGTTGAAAGAACGTTACAAGGTAAGAAGTAACTTGTTCTTCTGGTTCGTCATCGAAAAATTTGCCAGCACCCCGAGAGGGGGTAACAGAAATGAAACTGGCTCTGTGCGAGCAAAGATGGATCTATATTTTAAGACTGCCCAGCATGGCCTTAATTTGTCAGTGGAATGGAACACCCTTCTTTGAAGCCACTATTAGAAAAAGGTTGGTGGACAGGTGGTTTCACCCCCTCTTTTTTCCTCTATTGTGTTTTGTTTTGGGCACTGTGTGAATTATTTTTCAAAGACCGCAGACCCGCACAGTCCAAGCTGATGTGTGTCGTGCATGTCGGGGCAACACCTAGAGTATCTCGAATGAGAAACTGTGGGTTTTTTGCATTTGATATTGGCACAAAAGAATGGCTTTTGGAAAAGTGCCTGCTTAATTTCAACAGTGTCTGCTTAATTCAGAAGTGAGATTTTAGTGCACACTGAGTTTGACACTAATTACATCCCGACATGGTCTGCAACATTGAACAGCAATGTCAACGTCCGTTGTGATAGTACTCACGTGACGTGACCTACGTGGTCAGTCGGGTGATAAAACCACATGACTTCAGCCAATGGCCACAAATAGCAAGCCATCGAGCCGTTTCCTCGTTAGTGCTTGCGGAGTAACACGGCAGTAATGCGGATGCCCATAGAAGACGGCAAGCGTATGCCACCATTATGCTATTACAACCTTTTCTCATTTTTTGTAAAGGTTGTAGCTCGGTTTGGGTAATTGACCACATCGTGTATGTGATTGTGTCCTCAGGTTTTGAACTGAGACTGCCGCCGAGGGTTTTGACGAGCGTCGGAATGAATGAGTAATGTTTTCTCCTTCGCCCGCTTTACTGCCGTGACAGCCAAAAGGTCAATCTGCATGCAATTGAAAACACGTGGTCCTCGCTGTGAAGGGGTAAGCACAATGTGATTTATGTGCACCCGTATAGTCGGCGTAGTAATGCGCTTATAAAACCAAAAGCTTTTAGTATAACAACAGTACAAAACAAGTGTTCTCCATTTGGAGAAAACAATGAACTGGACCCAATAATAGCATTTTTGTTTAGGAGACCTTGTAAATAATTGAACCCATGAAATGAATTTATTTTAGACTGACATGTTGTACTTGTTTTTATGTATTCTATGTAGAATCGGTTGATCAAATCTACTGTTGGGGTATAAAGTCGTTTTCGACTTATTTTGAAGAAATTCTGTCCTGAAGATGGCCTAAGAAAAGAAAGATTATTTCATGCAAACAAAGTGGTCAGAATAATATAAAACCCTGTTTTATTCTCTTCCCCTCCTTTGTCGAATTGGTGCTTGGTGCACCTTTTTTTGAGATTTATATAGCTTTTTAATTATGGGCAAATTGTTATAAAATGTGTAATACTGTGTATGTGGCAATCTTTGCCTTTTTAATGTTATACAACATGTGATAATAATAAAATTGAAAATATTTTTGTAAGTACTGTATATGCAGTGGTTTCATGACTTTAGATACGAACAAATGTAATGGGTATCTGTCTATTGTGTAATTGTGGTTTCACTTTAGAACACTGGGGCAATGGAAAGAGGGGTATCAGACTCACCTTTATGCTTTGTTTTCCGCTTTAACTTGGGCGAGCAGTGCAGGGTAATTTTTTCCCCATACATTTAGGGTATCGAGTGAGCTATCTATTTTACACAGTCTTTAGCGACTGTAAACTGACTATGTTTGCATGGTAGTTAATTGCTGAGTAGCTCTAATTTTAACATTTATTTTCAGTCCCCCAACCTGTTCCATCTAGTAAGTTCCTCTATAAGGGCTGAAACTGATGTCTCTACACGTGTTTGGGACAACATCATGTCATCCGCGAATGCATTGTTTTTATGCTTTCCCCTCCAAATGGTATAACCTTGGCTCCAAGGTTATTGTGTAGAAAAGCTGGGACGGGGGCATCCCTGTCTGGTTCCCCTTGTGATGCTTATTTGGGATAAAATGGAATGAATGGATATACGCATTGATGGGCAATTATAATTTGCCCTGACCATCTGTAGAATTTTAGAGCCCATCCCCATACGTTCCATAGTTGTAAATAAGAATGTCCATTTCACACGGTAGAAGGCCTTTTCGGCTTTGCACGAGATCAGCAATGAAGGAACTGTTGTACGGTCACCTTTTCTACTAAGTGTATAATACGCCTTGTGTTGTCCCATGTCTGGTGCCCTTTAATAAATCCTGACTTGTCTGTGTCTATTAGGGACGGTAGGATGAGATTTAGTCTTGCTGCCAATATGCCTGTGTACATCTTTGCGTCTATATTCAGAAGGGCAATAGGCCTATTTGACCCACATGACTTTGGGTCTTTGCCAGGTTTCTCGAAGACAACTACTTTAGCTTCTGCCATCGTTTCTGTGTCACACCCCTTCCGTCCTGTTGCATTAAAGAGGTCCACGAGTCGCAGACTCGGCTTCCGACTGTACTTTTTATAGAATGACGCTGGTTACTCATCTGACTTGCTGCTGTTTCTGGGTAAGGCTTTTATTATCGCCTCAACCCTGTCTTCTCATAGGTCTTCCTCTAGTTTCTACGTGTCCAGTGGAGACTGCTTATGTAGGGGCACTTCATTAAGATATTGTTTGACTGCTCCTAAGTTTGGGCTGTCGGAGGAATATAGGGTGCTATAGTACCCCTCGAAGGCTGTCGTTGCGGCCTCTGAGCTCGTCGCCCATGTGCCTTCCAGTTGCCTATTGCGTGCTATGGTACGACTCGCTTCTTTCCTTCTCGATTGTCTAGCTAGCAACCTATCCACCTTATTGGCTTGTATGTAATCTGTTTCATTTCCAACAGCTCTCTCCGCTCTCCCTGTTAGCAGAAGGTTCAGCTGGATGCGTAGCTCCTTCAGCTTCTTGTACAAGTCCCTATTCTTCCTTCCCGCGATCCCTGCAATAGCATGCATCACCCCGTGCAACTGGGATTCCAGATCTTTCTCTATTACCTACATCTGCCACCCCCCCACCCCTAGCATTACTGCCTTAAAAGTGTCCCAGAGACCTACTAGGGACATTTCTTGTGTGGCATTTGTTTTAAAATACTCTTATATTTTATTGCCCAATTACTCTGCCATTATCGCATCGTGTAGTATTTCCTGGGGGAAGGGTCACGCCTATAGCCCGGTTACCATCATGGGTGCATGGTCCGAGATAGCAATCTTTCCTAGTTCCACGTCCTCCACCAACACCATTATGCTGGCTGAGACCCACACATTGTCTACTCTTGATAGTCTGATAGACATGTGAGAAACAAGTATATCCATTCTCCTCTGCCCTCTTAATCTGCCAGACGTCTGAGGGCCAGGTTCTCGAATCCATCGCATAGTGCCTTGGAAGGAGTTTGTCCCCCCCCTCCACCCCAACCTCCCCTCCCTGTGCTTCTATCGCCGGGTCTCATGCTATATTGCAATCCCCTATCAAAATAATCTCCCCTACCTCAAACTGTTCTAACCTGGTCACCATCTCTCTTAAAAAAATCCATCCTGTCCCATGTTTGGTGCAAATATCGTCGCAAAGGTCACTGTTCTCTGGCCTATCCGTATTTGTAAGAATAAGTACAGCCCTTGAGCGTCTACATGTGTGTGGAGGACTTGTTCCTTGAGTGAATCTTAAACCCTATGAACACCCGTGCCGTTTCCCCTTGCGCATTCACCTGGTAGAGCTGCGAGAATTGTCTAAACCTGACGATAGTCCCATCTAAGTTTCCGTATATTAGTTTCTTGCAGCATTATGATGTCCACGCCTAATTTGCATTCCCACTTTCATGTGTTTTGCTATGGTGTTTAGGCCCTTAACCTTGTTCAAAAGAATCTTAAGTGCCATTCTCTACAATGGGTGGTTCCTCACGTTGGCAGTGCTCCCGCTCCGTTATTCTACAAGGTGGGTTTCTCAAATGCAGTGGATCCCCGTCTAACTCTAATCCCTTATCCCTACTTACCCAAACCTCCCCAACTGTTCCCCTCCCTCTTCCTCCCAACCCCTTCCCTCTCCGGTCGAGATCAAAGTCCCCAACTGACCTCCAAGGACTCCCTTCTATGCCCCCCGACCCAGCAACACGATCTACATTTAAGCCTGGGCAGGCCTCCACCTTGAGGTACCCATTACCTCCTCCATGTTTCAAGATCGCTTCTGCTTTCCCGCCCTGGCCTACTAATATTCCTTTGTCACACATTTCTTCACCCCCCTCTCTCAGCTGCCCAACTGCTGATCCGTTAAAGCTTCCCAGTAATGCTCTCCTTTCTGGGTGGGGCCTAGTCACTTTGCTACTTCAGTCTGTTGTGCACATGGCCCTCTAAGGGGGGCACCTCTCCTGCCCGATGTACCAATCCAGTTGTCTCGCAGTACTGGTGGGGAGTGCACCGGCCGCTGCTCCGCTTAATTTTATTTTTCCTCCAATTGAAGCAATGACTCCTGCGCACAATGTTATGCGATGTTGCATGCCGTCGATAGTAAATAGATCAAAGGGAAAGATCCATTTATATGTGATCTGCTTTGCTTTGAGCGCCCTTGTTATCGGGCCCATTTCTGTACGCTTCTGGAGTGTTTGATAGCGCCAAGTCTTGGTATAGCTGTACCTGGGACCCATTAATGGTAATATTCGTCTGGGGCCTTGCCGCTCATAGTATGCTCTTTTTGCCCGTAGGAAGTCCAAGCCACCAGCACACCTCTTGGTTGCGCTCCCGGTTCAGTTCTCCTAGGTCCCACCATGTGAATCCGGGCAGCTCCTATCTTCTCGAGTCGTTTGTCAAGCAGCAAGACCCCAAAGCATTGTTTAACAACTCCTCTCAATTCTGTATGTTACCGATTCACGGATGCCTTTTATCCTGAGGTTGGAGCGCCTTGAGTGAATCCGCAGCCTGTATCTCCCAAGTTTTGAGACATCCTTGCCAATTGCTCCAGTCGTTCACTGTTTTGCATTGTCTTCCAATAGCTCAGCCAACCCCTGCTCCGTCATGTCCACTCTACCCCCCCCAGATCTTTCACCTCTTCTCTAATCTCCTTCAGGGAGTTGCGCAATTCCTCCTTTAGTGAAGTGAACTGATTGTGAAGGGTCACCATCCTTCTCCCCTGCAGGTCCCCCACTCTTTCAGGTCCTCCTTGCTGAGTGCCATTTCACCTGACTGAGGCTGTATCTCCTGCTTTTTGATCCTGGGCTTTCCCTGATTTTCTCAGATGTCCTCTCCCCACGCTGTGACCAATAGTTTTCTAGCTGTCCTTCGTGGGGTCGGGGGTGTGTTTCTTCCGAGCTGGTGTACTCATTCCCTTTCTGGCCTGGCATCTGGGAGACTGTACCACTGTCTTCCTGTTGGTATCGGTCCCCTCTGCTCTCCCAAGCTAGGAGCTTGGTTTCTGTCCAAGCAGTATCCAATGGACCCCTGGTTATCCCTTGTAGATTGTCAGTGATGCTTCAGCTCTCCACCTGGCTTCTTCCTCTTTGTAACCTTGACCATACTATGGGTGCACTACAGTGGGCCGCTTCAGTCGTCTCTCCTTTGCTATCAGTCAGGATTCCAATATTTGTCTCCTCCAGTTCGTTAAGTGGGGAGCTGCCCCCTCGCTACTACCCTGGGGGCTCCAACCTCTTACAGTAGGGGTCTGCCTTAGCCAGTAAATGGGGCCTGGGGCTCCTGAGTGTTGCCGGCTGGCCCACCAGCCTAAACCTAGGCTCCTCTCCGTCTTCCCCCGCGGCCGGTCCCTGCTCTGTACCTTATTTTCAGTCATTGGACCTCGCGCCCCTCCCCTGGCCTTGAGCTCCCAGGTTCCTACTTGTGGCGCTGTCTGCCTCGCCAGCTCCTCTTGGGGGTCTCCTCCAGTTCCAGTCAGCTACTCTGCGGCCTGTGATGTGTTAATGGGCTTGCTGCTTACCAAGGGGTCCCCGAGCTTCTCAGTGCACCGGCCGACTCCCGATCTTGTGTGCCTTTATGTCTTGGTATTATTAGGCTATGTTATCGCACCCTCTGCTGCCCGGCCACCTTTCCCCTCGCTCAGACAGCTGTTATGTATCCCACCGTGATCAACGGCGGTGTCGGGATGCACCGGGCCCTGTCTCGCCAAAACCCGCTTCGCCATACCCTCTTCTTTGGGCATCGATCGAGGTTTTCTTCAAGGTCTGGGTGATTCAGGTTATGGCTCGCCACTCCTCACGGCCTTCTAGGGGACGCAGCCTCTGATCCCACCAGGGAGGAGCCTGCCACAGCTCTGCTCACCATGCAAGTCAGTCGACGGCTCATTCACTCCGTCGTCCCAGCTGTCCGGGAGGAGGACAAGGTCACCTCACTTCTTCCCCATGATTCTATATTGGGTCCTGCTGTTCCACAAGGCTTTTTTTTATTTTTATCACCTTTTGTGTGTGGACCCAGTGCTCGTTGTCAAGGCCCGGGACAAAGCTTGAAGGCACATATCTTCACACCCCGGTGGCCATACTGGAACCCCTGTACCCCGGTTACCGCTTTGGTAGCCTGGGGTGCTAATGGCCTTAAGCCCGCATTCCAGGGGGAAACGGCCCGAAACCCTCATTAATGCCCCTTAAATTGGTCTGCAAGGCCGTTAACCCCCGTTCCAGCCCTTGGAAAGGGGGCGTAACGCCAAATGATAAGCAAAACACAGTATTCACTCCAAAAGCCCTATTGTGTTGAAATCATTCAGAAGTTGACAGCAACATTCCATTTTGGTTCTCTTCAGTCCACAATAAAGTTGTGCCCTGTTGCATGGAGTGCTAGCATTGGTACATAAGCCAAGGTTGGAGCGGGTCAGCAACTCTTGTCCTCCTGCATATGTAGTACAGGTCATCACATTCATAGGTGTACCAATAATCGTCATGTCCCACATAATTTAAAACAAATGTTTTATATCTTTATTTGATTAAGTTGCAAGGCAACTTTCCAAATAGAAATGTCCTGTACAAAAATCTTAAAAATATTTACACACTATTGGATTTTTCCACTATAAAAATTCATTTTTCCATAAAATTACATAAAGTGAGAACACAAAGAAAAGCAAACAAGACGAAATTAAAACATTTAAAAAACGTCTTTCTCCATATCTCACCAATACAAACAACGACGAAGATTTTTTACCAATCCGGGCTAATGAAATCCCCTTTATATATGCTGTGAATAAAGAGATTGCTTTAGGTGGTCATGACATCCATTATTATTTGTAAGCTTGTTCACTGACTTACGTTGGGGTTTATTATCTCATACAGATATGGCCCACATAAATAACTTCACGTTCACTGGGTTAGTCTGCTGCCAGGAACAGAAACAGGTTGGTCAATGTAACAATATAACATGTACTTCCCTCCTGCCTGCTGAAATGTTCCCCCTCTTCTGGCTTCCTCCCAAGGTGGTGCACCAAAACCTTTCCTATACTACCAAATCCTCCTGTTCCCCCTTTTTGGATTTGTCGGGAGCTTTCCCTTTTTCCCTCACTCTGGGGACCATAGCCTTCTCACAGATCAGTTTGGGTATTCTCTCATGTTTCATGCTCTAGGCTGCCTCATGCTTAACTCTTCAAAGACAGCTGTCCTCGTTCTCCCTACCTCTAATGCTAACCCCACTCTATCCTCTCTTCTCCCCCACACACCTGCCCTCTGCATCCCCTCACCCAGGGTTTGCAACCTCGCGTTGTCTTTGACAGCAACCTGAAACTCTACCAGTTTATCCCCACCACTGCCACTGCAGTTAGACTCAACCTTCCAAACATTAAAAAAAATCCAGCCACACCTCACATACCACTCAACTAAAACCCTTATTTCTACTCTTGTGCTCGACAAACTGGACTGTGCAAGCCTTTTTCATGGCCCACCCCTCTATTATTTTGCTCCCCTCAAGAAAGTCCTCCACTTTGGGACATGCACCCAGCTCTCCTTCCCCCACCTGTAACTACCATTGCCACACTGGATGGCTTATCATGCAAAATCACTGTTTAAATTCCTGCTGCTAATCTATAAATCGTATCCCCCCCCCCAACCTCACTGAATACATCTTGCTGTATTCTCCATCTCAAACTCTTTGCTTGACTCTTCTGTACACCCTCTGCTTTCGTTCCTTTTCCCTACTTGCCCCACTCCACTGGACTGCTCTCTATCGACGGTCAGAGCCACCTTCAGGTGAACGCTTTAAAACAAGGCTCAAACGCCACCTTCTAGCAATAAGTACCACCCCAATACCCTCAAACCTCATGTTCATACTAACCAACCAACCTCTTCTGCATCCTTCCCTCGGACTAATATACGTAATCTGTAAATATATAAATACTGCCCACAGGCTCAGTTAAAAGGTTTTCATTCCTCCAACTCCTTTCCCTGGTTTGTATTCTTATCCTTCACTATCTGGCCCACGTCATTCAATGCAAGAATGCACTTGTGCAAAGGCACCTCGTTGTAGGACAGCCTCTGCTCTGTTCTAGCTTTCTTTGTCATTTCTGTTCGAAACTACTTGTACTCCTTGTTTCACACACATTGTTTTGGTATGCTCCTTGTACAGTAAGGAAAATGCCAGTCACACCTTGCCAACCAATGTAGTGCATCATCTATTTCACTTTTTTGTGACAAGAGAAACAGAAACATGGCTCATAAGTGCCGGAGCAATGAGCAAGTAAAGGGATACATCAGGCTGTCGAGTGCACAATATAAATGATCGGTACGTTGATTACCTTTGATGCAAAAACTGTAGTTTAATAAAACACATACCTAGAGCTTTTTGTGTAGTGCATATTTAACAGAATCACTTCTAAGTAATGGCACACACGGTTTCAATGCAGCATTCGTTTTGGACTAACATGCAGTTCCTGGCAAGTGATAAACAAAGTACTCTGAGCAAGTAAATGATTGCATGCAGTTGATTTGCCTGTCAAAGGGTGGCGGTGTCGCTTCAATTTCTTCTGAATGTGGCAGTGGATGAAGTTATTATTGGCTCTGCTCCAGTTGGCTCTTTAACAAAGGCACTCAAGCGGAGCCAGAGCCAGGCATTTGAATATAAGCAGACTCAAGCCAGCTCTGATCCCCTCTGACTTCATTGTTGTACAGGGAGGTTTCTTCATGCATACATAGGTGTAGACCTGTCCCATCAGGATGCTGCTCATTTCACCTTGCTTTGCCACCACCTTCCAGATTTCAGGGCTCCCACGTCCTGCAGTATTCTTGATCTTCCAGCCCCATTTTCACCATGTATGGGCCCACTGTATCCGACCCTGATACTTGACCAAACCAAGCAGTCACTATATATATATATATATTTCTGAGGCTTGTGGAATCTGCTTAGATCACATGCTGTGCATAGGCCGACATCTAGTGGAAGCTGCAGAGTATTACAGTTTGTTTTTCGAAGATCGAAAATGGGCGTCGACACAGGGCGTGCCAGTAATACTATCCCTAGTGTGACGTCCACTGTACCCATGATCCCTCACGCGTCTAGGATCCCCAGATTGTTTTTTTCAGCCATTCTGGTCGGAAGCACTTCATCGGAGTTCCCTGGCTTTGCCATATTTGCACTCAAAACTAATTCTAATTTGCCCCGTTTTGTCACCCTTACGTCGATCAACATCTCGACGCCGAACCGGGGAGGAGATCAACGTCGAATACCCGACGGATTGGGCCTTGAGGCTTCCGCCTCGGCTCGGGCCTGGGCCGCTGGCCTCGGCCCTACAAGTAGGGAGAGTGGGGGGTGGTACACTTCCACACTCGGTTATATATATAATCATATAGACACCTTCTTACCTACACACACTTGCCCGCTGCCCACAGGCGCGTATGGAGGGTACGCCCTTTCAGTTTTGCCCCAAGTGTAATAAGAAATACCCTTGGGTAGATAAGCACGCTACGTGCAATCTTTGCCTGCCCAGAGACCACCCCGAGGCGGGTTGCAGGGCCTGTAGTAGGTTTAAGACCAAAACTCTTAAGGACCGCTCCACCAAGCGTTGGGCCCACCACGCCAAGCTAGCAGCTATGGAGGCGGAGGGTACCTTCAGCGACGGCAGCGACGCCGGACTTTCGGACGGCGAGGGCACCAAGGCGTCGAAAGACAGCCTAACGCACGTCCCCGGCCTCGGAAGGTCGTCCGTCCCGGCGACTATGGGGAAGTCACCCGGCGACAAAAGCGTTACACATACACACGCTAAACACAAAAAAGCCACCCGAGATTCGACGTCGTCGAAACCTCGAAAAGAGGCACAGAAGGAGCGGTCCGAAAGGACGTCCTCTGGGCGGTCCCGGTCGAGGTCGCCGCACGACGTCAGGCAAGCCTCCACACTTGCACATAGTGCCTCGCCCATTAACATCACAGAAGATCACTCGTCCGGAGACGAACACGACTTCCATCCCCAGCCTGCACCCCAGGAAAAGGGTACATCACTTGGAAGTAAGGAGGGCCCAGTTTCGAAGCCTAGTTCGAAACACAGGCATTCCACCTCCGATCCTCGACGCCAGGCGTCGGAAGATAAGGGAAATGGTAAACACACTTCCACCCACGGGGAAGGGGGTAAGCAGCAACGGAAACAACCCTTGCAATCCTCCACAACAAGAGAACTGACTTCCCCGTCCAAGTCTTCTCAGGGACAGTCCAGTTCCAGCAATGTCACCCCAAGCTCCAAACTCTGGTCATGCGAGGACATTGACAGAGTAATGTCAAGGATGTCTTCCTTGGCAAATTTCTTCGAAAGGCACCCTGACCAACTCCTAGCTTTAAACCCTCAGGAATCTTCTCCCTCAGGTTCAAGGGACCCTATCCCTTCAAATAAAAGGCCCCGGGTCGAGACACCATTAAAGGCTTCAGACCCCTTTGAGGTCCAACCCTATTCTTGCCTTTTCCCTACAGGCCAAGGAGACTCTTCCCTTATAAAGGGTCAGGAATTTGAGACGCCAGAAGATCTCGCAGTGTCAGATTATTACGGGGAGGACGAAGACGAGGATGAGCCAGAAAATAGCCCAGATATTTTCAGAATGGACTCACCAGTCGAAAGGGAAGCCCCAGTGTCTGATTCCCCAATAGATAATCAGCCCCTCCTGAATGAACTGCTCTCTCGGGCAGCTAACCACTTCCACATAGACACACAAGGTGTCCAAGAAGAGAGGGACTTCGCGGAGGAACTAATAGGGGAAAGGAAGACAGTAGCCCAGACCATTCCCATCCTGAAATCTATTCAACGCAGAATAGCACCATCCCTTATCAACCCAAACCTGACAAGACCTGTAAACCCGAGAGTAGAGAAGCTGTTTAAAGCAGCCCAGTCGGACCCTCTATATATTAGAGGTCAATTTAAGCCAGACTCTCTAGTCGTAACTAACACCCGCAAGAGAGCTGGAACACCATTATCTTCCTCTGAGGCTCCCCCCGACAAGGAAAGTAAAAAACTCTATGGTTTTGGTAGAAAAGTAGCTTCCACGGCAACCTACCAAACCAGAATCGCGAATTCCACCACACTGTTGGCCAGCTACAACTGCCATCAGTGGGAAGAAGTGGCAGCACTAATAGATTCCGCTCCCGAACCCCTTAAGAGCCAGCTATCTCGCATTTGTGCAGAGGGAAGAAACGTCTCAGGCTGCATTTTAAAAGCAACTTTGGACGCCGCAGACAATGCGGGTAGAATTATAGCAGAGGGGACTGTCATCAAAAGACATGCTTGGTTGAGGCAGTCGGGATTCAAAGCAGAAACACAAGCTGCACTCTTAGACAAACCAGTGGAAAGTGATCTCCTGTTTGGAAAGGCAGTCGAGGA
Organism: Ambystoma mexicanum; assembly: GCF_040938575.1. Classification (NCBI taxonomy): domain Eukaryota; kingdom Metazoa; phylum Chordata; class Amphibia; order Caudata; family Ambystomatidae; genus Ambystoma; species Ambystoma mexicanum. Next base: position 490,597,727 of record NC_090936.1, on the reverse strand, counting down.
CGCTCTAAAAAACGCTAAGGAGGAATTCGACACCCTCAAATCCCTTGGCCAGTTAACTACAAAACCACCTAACCAAAGAGGGAACGGCAATTTTCGTCGCCCCCGCGGCCAAAATTCCAATAGAGGAAATAGCTATTCTCACACCCAGGGTACACAGTGGAACACCAACTCGCAACAGTCTACCCAGGGGTATGGTAGGGCTAGTAGAAGAGGACGTGGTAGAGGCAGAGGCAGCCCCAGTAAAGGAGGCGGCACGCCTCCACCAAAGCAGTGACGCTCATTTCAGGGTCTCTTCCCATAGAACCCCAGTAGGGGGACGAATATCCAGCTTCACCCAGGCATGGGAAGGGATAACATCCGACAGGTGGGTGCTGTCAACGGTATCCAATGGGTACTGTATAGAACTACTGCAACGTCCCCGAAACCATCCTCCAAGACAAAAAGTCCACTCTTTAGAACATCAGAAGATCCTCCTCGAGGAGATCTACAATCTGCTCCAAAAGGACGCAATAGAAATCGTCCCAAGCCACCAGGTAAACAAGGGTATTTATTCAACTTACTTCCTTGTTCCAAAGAAAGACTTAACAATGCGCCCAGTATTGGACTTGCGGCCTGCCAACAAGTATGTCAAGCCCCAAAAGTTTCGTATGACTACACTACAAGAGGTAATCCCCCTCCTAAAAAAGGGGGATTACATGGCAACTTTGGATAAGAAAGATGCCTATTTTCATATTTCCATGCTCCCAGCGCACAGAAAGTACCTACGCTTCAAGGTGGACAGTCAACACTATCAGTTCAAAGTGCTGCCCTTCGGGATAGCATCGGCACCAAGGGTATTCACCAAGGTACTGGCGGTGGCGGCTGCACACCTACGCAGGAAAGCTATCCCAGTATACCCTTATCTGGACGACTGGCTCATAACGGGGGAAACCCCAGTGATTTGCAGGACAAACATTCAAAGGACTATCGACCTCCTTCACGAATTAGGCTTCTCAATCAACGAGAAGAAATCAAGCCTAGTGCCAAGCACCTCCAAACAGTTCCTAGGAGCTATCCTGGATACTCAGAGGGTTAACGTTTCCTTCAGAGGAAAGAATTCGGAATATACTACTGCAAATTCCACAATATCAGGCCGGTCGCCAAATAACGGTACGCAGGGCAATGCGTTTGCTGGGCATGTTGGCTTCATGCATTTACCTGGTCCCCCACGCACGACTGCGCATGCGTCCCATGCAGGAATGGTTGGCGAAACAGTGGTCTCAGGCAAGGGGTCAGTGGGACGATCTAGTGGTCGTTTCGCCAACATTGGTACAAAGCCTTCCCTGGTGGACAAGAGTAAATCTTGCTCAGGGGAAACCTTTTCACGATCCCGAGGTACAGGCAATAGTCACTACCGATGCATGCCTCACTGGGTGGGGAGCTCACCATCTCCTCCACACAGCCCAAGGTCTTTGGTCTCCCTCAGTAGCCAGGAACCACATCAACCTGCTAGAACTTCTGGCAGTATTCAGAGCACTTCTAGCATTCGAGCCCTACCTGCTCAACCTGGCAGTGCAAATCCGGACGGACAGCACAACAGCCATGTTCTACCTGAACAAGCAAGGAGGGACTCGTTCACCAAATCTGTCCAAGCTTGCCCAGAAAATCTGGATATGGGCACTCAGACGGAACATCTTCCTGTCAGCACAACATGTTCCAGGGGAACTCAATTCCCTAGCGGATACTTTAAGCAGAGACTCCCTCCCAGAGGAACACGAATGGGTTCTACACAAAGAGGTCGTAGAAGACATCTTCTCTCAGTGGGGTTGCCCCACTATAGACTTATTCACCACAAGCGAAAACAGACAATGCCCAGGATTTGCATCCAGGTTCCCCCAACCAGACTCCCAGGGGAACGCCCTGTGGATGAACTGGTCAGGGATGTTTGCGTACGCTTTTCCACCAACTCCTCTCATCAGGAAGGTGGTCAACAAGATGAACAAAGAGTCGATGACGCTCGTCCTAATTGCTCCCATGTGGGCAAGACAACCTTGGTTCCCACACTTACGCAGGATGGCGGTGTGCGAACCCATCAGACTTCCAACCTGGTACAACCTTCTGTCCCAGCACCAGGGTCAAACAGTGCATCCTCAACCCAACTCAATGAACCTCGCAGCATGGCTCCTGAGGTCATAGAGTTTGGACATCTCAATCTACCACAAAGATGTATGGACATCCTAAAAGAATCTAGGAAACCAAACACAAGGCACTGCTACTTTGACAAATGGAGGAGATTTGTTATTTGGTGCCAGAATAAACAAATCAACCCAATTGAATGCACTCCTTCCACTATTGTTACATACATGCTCCACCTGCTAGATGCAGGTCTGGTTTTTAACTCACTCAAGGTGCACCTGGCAGCTCTATCAGCCTACACCACCTCCCATAACAAGGTATCGTGGTGGAAAATACCAGTGGTTAAAGCTTTCATGGAAGGAGTAAAGAGACTTCATCCTCCAATTTCCAACCCACCACCAGGATGGGACCTGAACGTGGTGCTATCTAAACTCATGGGCCCGCCCTTCGAGCCCATGCATAAAAGTAGTCTCAAACATCTGACTTATAAAACAGCCTTCTTAGTAGCCATTACTTCTATAAGAAGGGTCAGTGAAATCCAGGCTCTGTCAGTGCAGGATCCCTTCTTTACTGTCCACAAGGACAAACTGGTTTTACGCACACACCCTAGGTTCTCACCTAAATTTATCTCTAAATTCCACGTAAACCAGTCCATCGAGCTTCCGGCTTTCTTCCAAAACCCACACAGCTCGGCTGAGGTGAAACTACACACACTAGATGTGCGTAGGGCGGTCCTCTACTATGTAAACAAGACCAGACCGTTACGAAAAACAGATCAGCTGTTTGTCTCCGTAGCTACAGGCAGAGAGGGGGATCGCGTCTCTAAGGGTGCCATCTCTAAGTGGATTGTTAACTGTATCCAGCTGTGTTACTCACTCGCTGAAAAGACTCTGCCTTTCACGCCTATGGCCCACTCTACAAGAGGTATTGGGGCCACTCTGGCTTTCATTGCAAATGTACCCCTTGACACCATTTGCAAAGCAGCTACTTGGAGCTCTATTCACACTTTTACTCAGCACTACTGCATTGACACTCATTCCAAGACAGATACACAAGTGGGACAAGCGGTTCTAAGACATTTATTTGCTCATGACCCTTCTCACACCCCACCTCCTTCTTCAGGTACTGCTCGCTAATCTATGCACAGCATGTGATCTAAGCAGATTCCACAAGCCTCAGAAGGGATACATTACTCACCGTAATCGTATTTCTGATGCTTGTATCTGCTTAGATTCACATGCGACCCACCCTTCCTCCCCTCTGAGAGAAGGCGCATGGTTGCTTGTAGTCCTACCTTTCTACCTATCTGCTTGGATTATCTGTACTCACGCTACTCCTCATGCTACCTCATGTCAGGAAAAACACAATCTGGGGATCCTAGACGCGTGAGGGATCATGGGTACAGTGGACGTCACACTAGGGATAGTATTACTGGCACGCCCTGTGTCGACGCCCATTTTCGATCTTCGAAAAACAAACTGTAATACTCCGCAGCTTCCACTAGATGTCGGCCTATGCACAGCATGTGAATCTAAGCAGATACAAGCATCAGAAATACGATTACGGTGAGTAATGTATTATATATATATATATATATATATATATATATATATATATATATATATATATATATATATATATATATATATATATATATATATATATATATATGGACGGGGTAGCGTCCATGTAGTTATGGTTAAGTTGGTGTTTCCATAGGAAGAGCATTTTTTGGGTGGCTTATAGCTTCGCTCCCTCTGGACGAATCCTCACTTTGCAGAAAAAGTATATGGCCCACTCTGAATTCTTTTGCAAAGTTTGGAGAGGTTTGGTCCAGGGGGGGGGGCAAAGTTATAGGGGGGGTCCCAAAACTTTTGTTTTTTTTAGACCTAATGGGAAAAGACTTTGTGCACAGCTATAGCCCGAACCGCTGGACGGATTTACACCAAATTTGCAGCAGGAGCAGCGGCCTGGTCCAGAAAGCGTGCTTTTGCAAATTTGGTGTAAATCCGTCCAGTAGTTTTTTAAAAAATGACCAAAATGTAAGGCAAAAAAATTAGTGATATCTGTGTTCGCGGACAGCACCCCGATTGGCCCATGGGCTTGCGTCATGTCCGCGGACATGCAACGTGTTCGCTGATTGGGCGGTGTGGTGCGTGATGCGCGTCAGATTTTCTGTTGCGCCCGCCATCTTGCATTCGCCGACGACCGCGGACAGCGCGGTGAAACTTGAATTAAAAATTGTATTTAGTGCCGTGTGTTGGTGTGTAAGAGTGTTTGGGGAGGGTGGGGGAGTATGAGATGGGTTCAATGTATTTTTTTTATGTGCTAGACGCTTTTGTTGTGTTCGATTTGTCTGTGGACAACACGGCTGTTCTGGAATGTTCGTAAATAAACAATGGATTCGGTGTGAAGTTGAAAGTGTTTTTTAGAACACTTGTGGGGTCTTGGAATGTTAGCAGGGGGTGTCCTGGAGACGTTGTGTGTATTGTTCGTTGGCAAGCTGAAAGTGTTCTAAGAACACTCGCGGTGTCCTGAAATGTTCGTACACAAAGAAAATGGGGGTGTCTTGAGGACGCTGTCCGTATTGTCCTCTGGCAAGTTGAATGTGTTCTAGGACCTTCCTTGTGTCCGCGGACATTAAAATGGTTGCAATGCTTGAATCTATGGGTTTGACATAGTCATATGCCATGCACCCAAGAGTCTATGTTCTGGCCAGAAGCACCGCAGCATATCACAGTCATATGCCATGCACCCAAGAGTGTATGCGCTGGCCAGAAGCACCGCAGCATATCACACTCAGAGTGGCTTATAACTTTGGGTCAAAAACAAATTTATAAGCAACAATGTTATAAGCCGGTATGGGTGTGATATGCTGCGATGGTTGTATTTATGATGTTATACTTACTATTTGGTTTAGTAACGGGAGTCCATGTTTTTCTTGTTAATTTCTGTGATAAAAGAAAATAGCATGTTAGTATTAGTATTTTATAAAGAGTTATTACATTGTAAAATCAACATTTTTTCTTTTTTTTACCCTCATATTTAGTCAATGACAAACGAGAGTACTGTGCAATTTGCTCAGTTTCTGTTTGTTGCTAAAATCATTGTGTCTGTGGGAGAAAAAAAATCCATGTTGGATTAAAAAAAAAACCTTTTTCTGTTATGCTACAGTTTATTTGTTCGTTTGTTTTCAGTGTTTATTGTCGTTTCTGGCTAATGCTTTATACATTGGATTGTTCCGGTTTTTGGGAGCAGTAGGATATTAGGTATTTGTTTGGATATTGTACAGTTTTGGAGCAGTTAGATACCAGTAGGCGTATTCTAACTGTTTATTTTTTTTATATAATTTCGTGGTATTGATTTATCTGTTAGAATACGCCAATTGGTATCTAAATGTCCCAAAATTTAGAAATATTCAAACTGTCTATTTTTTGATTTATTTGAGTAGTCCTAATTTATCTGTTGAGTTGTTGTTGCATCTTTGGGCAGTTAGATAGCTTTTGGAATAATGTGACACTATATTTTTTTACTACAAGTGTACTTAAGGTTTAAGTACAGTTTAGTTATCAAATTATGGTTTTAAGAACATTAAATAAGCGTTTGTAAGATTTGCTGGTAATCTCTGCTTTAGAGTAATGGTACTATCATTACATTCAAACCATCCACATTTCTTTTTTATATATGCAGTGTAGTGTCCTGCGTTGGTTGTGGCTCCTGCGTGGTAGATGATACCTATTGTTGTGAAGGTTTTCCTACCAAGTGATATTTGACCATGTGTGAATCCAGTCAGCTTGCAGTTGGTTTTGGTACCATCTGCATTGTAACGTAGAAGCATTAGTATTACGCATTTACTATGTGTTTGTATTACTAACGTGGAGCGATTATCTGAATTGCAGGTGGAACATAATCTACCGTGGTTTGCATTTTGTGCAAGTTGCTGAAATGGAACGGATTCACAATTAGGTATTGATATATACACAAAGCGCTCATTGGGGATTTGTTCTTGTGTCACATTGTTGCAGAGAGTGCATGTATGTTTCCACATGTATGAAATCTGGAAGATTTCATTTATAGGTATGTTTTTGTTTTCCAGTACTTGTAGTAAGTACATTAGAAATTCTTGTGGATCTTCCTGTGAGTTTATAGTGAATTTCACCATTCCAACACAGTAGTCCAATTGTTGTCTTATTCCAAAAACACTATACGTGTTGTCAGGATTGTTTGCTGCATTTCTGTGAAGTACTAACATTTGCAAACACAATGGGTCTGCACTGTGTAGTAAATGTTCTCAACAATTGGTGGTAATTGAAATAGAATATTCATTGCTCCATTTGCGTAGCAACTTACACCAACTATATTTGAGAGTTTAAATGGACCATGTAGTTCTGTATCTGACTGCTTTTTTTGGAGTTTGTTTTCCTTCTTTGAAGAAGTACCTGGTTTACTTTCCCTAATTGATTCTTTTTTGATTGTGGTACTTGATGAAGTTTTAGTTTCTTTTACTCTTTTTGGAGGATTTGCAGTGACATCCTGTTGCATTTCTGTTTGATTTAGTTTTCTTTTAAAACATTTTCCTTTTTGTGGAACAGGATATGTTTGTAGATGGGGGTGTATAGTGAACGAAGTCTATTGTATTCTAGAATGCAAGGAATATCAGCGTTTATTTTACTTGCATCAAAGTTGATTATAGACTGTCAAGTGTACGTAAGCCTGATAGTGCTACGTATCTCATGCCTTATTTAAAGACTGTTACCAATGTCTATCATTGCTTTGTCTAATGTAAGACCTTGTGATTTATGAATGGTGACTGCGTATGCAAGAGTTGGAGAAAATTGTTCTCTGCGTACATACATGTCTTTGAAGAGAAGGAATCGAGCTGTTGAGCGTCCTATTCTTTTAACTACCGAAAGTTGGTCAAAGAGAATATTGACAAACTGAATTTTGTTGTCACGTGGGTATGTTTGAAAGCCAACAACTGTACCCAGTGCTCCTTTAACTAGTCCTTGGTCTACGTCAAGGTTACGTTTCAGCATTACTCTGCAGTTGAAGGATAATTTTAATATCTTTTCCAAGCCTGCTGTGTTTGAGATTGATTTTTCTTAACTGTTTAGTCTTGCTGTGGCTTGGTCACACATGGGTAGTTTCATTCCATGTACATCTAGTTTGTCTGTGGCGCTAATTTCCATTATTGGTTGCATTTATTTACTTAACATGATTTCATTGAATTTGAAACAGCTTGCAAGAGTTAGCATTAAGGCCATACAATTGACATTGTTGTGGCCTAATTTCTGTAGCACATGTATTATCACCATAAAGTGCATGAATGTGCCGGGTTTTCAATATTGCTTCTGCGTCTCTAGAAAGTATACCAACTCTGATACTTTTTAAGATGTTGGCATAAGTGAGATCTGCAGATTGCTGCATGTTTTGTGTTAATTCTCGGTTTTGGAAATGTTGCCAAAGGTTGACATTTCCAATGCTGCCAACAGTTTTACGACAGAGTTTGTGTCCTAATGTTTTAAAAATAGGCTCACCTTTTACAGGTGTCAATTGAAGAAGATCTCCGAAAACAAAATGTGTTTTCCTGCAAAGAGCTCTTCATAGTTTGTTTTGAGTACTTCCTGTAATCTGAGGTGAATCAAAGCCAACATTAGGTTGGACACCATGCTCACTTCATCTATTAGTAGCATTTTCATTTGTTTTAATACTCTGCATAGTTCCATTGCAGATTCTGCAGAAAGTTTGTAATCTAATTTGTTTTGGTGTTCTACTGGCAGGAGTAGTAATCGTTGTAAAGTGACACCACCTATGTTGTAGGCAGCTAAACCTGTGGGGGCAGTGACAATAGCTGACAGTTTGTTGTTTGTGAATTGTTGAAGGAACTTACTGATGATTTTGATTAGGAATGTTTTGCCATAACCAGCTTCACCACTGACATACAATAGTATAGGTTTGTAATTTTGTCAGGTGCATTCTTTGTTTTCATGTTATACACCATGTGCAATTTCTTTTACTACTTGAAAAATGCTACGTTGCTCATTGTTTAGCTTTGATTCTAGTATAGTTATGTCTTTATCTTCATACTGACACATGGTGTTTTGTACTTCTATCATAGCTAATTCTGCCTCATTTGTTATTAGTGGGTCTCCCAGTGGTTCTTGGCTTCCTGTGACAGATGGTTGACTACTGGGGAGGAACAGTTTTGTTACAAATAAAATGTAGCATAGCAATGAAGCAATGGTGAAAATATCGTGAAACATTAACAGGATCCTGTGAACAAAGTTCTCCAGGTGTTCGTATATCTGTTTGTTTTGTTTTCATTTGATATGCGTAGGAAAGCATGCAAAACTTCCCATGCATATTCTGTGCAACTTAATGTAACAAACCAAGTGGGTGGGCCAAGCTTCATCTCCATGACGTCGAAACCAGTACTCTTTAGTATCACGCATATTTGCTAATAGATTTGTAAGATTTGCTTGTAAAACCTCATCTTTTTGTTGAACTTTTTGTAATAAGTGTCTAGCTGTCATATTTTGAAAGTGTGATCCTGATTTTAATGTGTGCAACTCCGTAACATAAAGTTGCTAGTTCACTTTCAAAGAGTAGGTGGAATATGTATTCCCAGATTTCGACAAAATGTGGATCTTCAGAATACATTCGTAATGAGCGATATTCTGATGCTGATATTTGAATAGGTCTATCATCGTATCTTCCTCCTTTGCCAAAAGGAAAGAGTAGAGGAAAAACACGTGCTTCTATACTTTTTTCCCATATGCTGATTGGTGATCCTTTTGTTTGACGCATTTGGTACGTTTCCAGTGCATCTTCTATGGTGTCATTAGAGTGCAATGGATGAATTGCATAATGGTCTAAAGTGTTTGATATTGTAGCAGGATCTAGGAGCTCAAATTGACCAGCTTCTTGTGTCTGTTCAATTGTTTCACTTGTATCTTGCAAGTTTTCTTCAATATTAACTTCTTTGTAATATTCATTGTTCTCTAAGATATTGTAGGGCTTCTCTAACTCTGTTAATCTACCAGTTGTTGCCAAACTTTTTTGTCTTTTGTAGGTACTCCATTTACCAAGATAATTAAAGATTGCTGCATTGGACGTTGCACTCCGAGAGTGTGCACATTTTCTTTTAGATCTAATGGTAAATACACTACTTTTCCACGAATACCTTTCACTAATTCAGAGGGAGGTAATTTTGCAGTTTTTGGTTGAAGGCGTATTATTGCTTGAAATGGGTGCACTGTTTGAATTATGATGCTCTCATATAAATGAAGTTGTTGAAGGGGTTTTGGTAGTGGATACAATTCCAAGTTATTTGTGATAGCACGTGAAGGAGTTTGGTTGTTGTCAAGTTTTGTAGTGCAGTAACTGCAAAGTATTATGGGGTCAGTTATTTCGTATTTGTTTTCTGCTATAAGGTAGAGAGCTAATTCAAACCATTTAGAATCTTCATTGTCTTCTATTTTGTATGATAGGTCTATAGTTTTTGTGCTACTTTTATATAAAGTTCTGCGGCAACATACACACACGTGGTTTGGTACTTCAGCTGAAGTACTTTCAAATTTTAGTATTTATTTTTTGTATGTCTGTAGTGAAAGGTTGCCATGTGCAGAATTGTTACGAAGTTGGTTGACGGCTAATTCATCTTGTAAGTGGGTTTCACTTCCAAAATATTTTGTCTGGATATAGTCGATTTCTTCTAGGAGGTCTTTTGCTGTACCATGTAGAAGAATGTTATTTAAATTGGCTAGTACTAAAGCAGGACTTTTAGCATAGTACAGTTTATAAACTAGATTTCTTATACTTGCATGATGTGTTGATATCCTTTTGATATCATGGAAGGGTGTTTTGCAAGTAGGTCCTGTAATGCAGGCCAAGGAATGTCCTTGTAGTCCTGTGTACTTGCGTATTGGACAAGCATCCATATTTTGCAGTAGTTTAATTTTGATTTTGTCTTTGCTTTTCACATATTGATTGAGGAATTGGCGTAAAGACTTGAACATTTTTTGGGAATGTTACACATTGACGTGCATGGCTATTTGTACACTAGATGTTCTGATTCAGTTGAATGGAGGGGTAAATCTACGTTTTCAGGGCATATTTTTGTAAGGGGTTCTTCTTGTTCCATTATGGTATTATTAACTTTTTCATAACCTCGACCACTGCTATGCATGGCAATTGTATTTGTTTGCTTTTGTTTGTAGGCTTCTTCATTAAAGTATGGTTCTGTGGTTGCAGTGTGACTCCATTCACCTCCACAGATATTTAAGAAGTTATTTCTGTTGACATTTCGTTTATTGAGAAGTCTTTTTTGTAATTGAGTTATTAGTTTTGTTAGTGGTTTCATTCTGTTTAACACTAAAATAAATAACTTTGTTTTGAGAAGAAGTGCACTGTCTATCAACGCTTCTAAGATAACTTTCCTATGATAGGTTTGAAGTCTTGAACCTGGTTTCTCTCCTGTTTTCATAAGATTTTGAAGGACTATGTGACGGAACATTTTGGCTAAAATACTTTTCTTGGTATGCTTACTTTGTACTATATCAAGATTTATAGAAGAAGTTCTATTTGTAGTGATAGTTGATTTTCTGTTAATTGTTTTTTGGGTTGTTTTACTTTTTGATAGAGGGAAAGTTTTTGTACTAGAAACTTCATCTGTTTCACTACATGACTGTATTAGCTGTTGTGTTTCAACTTTCTTTTACAAATTCTGCTATAGATGGATGTTTATGTTGGAGACTTTTCTTTTCATTTGCTCTGCTTCTGCGTCCCTTTCTACGGAGTTGCTTTTTGGTAGGCATTCTTTAGGGTCTGTTGAAATAAATACAGAAGGTATGGGTTCGGGTGATCTGCAATGCATGTGCGGTGTGTGCATGATTGTTTGAGTGAGGTGATAAAGATGTATGTAATGGTGTGTGATTGTGCATTGGGAAGTACAACTAGTAAGGATGGCTATTCTTGAATTAATGTGTTTCTAAACTGGGGTTCAGATGACAGAAAAAAGTAAACTAGTGGTGTGCAGAAGTACAAATAGTATATCTAAAGCTATACAATTAAAACAGTTGTTTTTTCTACAACATCTAAATTCTAGCGGCTGAGTTGGGTAATTTGTGTGTCGAAAAATAGGAATTTGTGGGCCATTCTGCCAGTAAATCACTGTTTAAGACGGGGGATTTTTGGTCAGAATGGTGCAGAATCTCTATTTTTAGGCACAGAAATAGCATGAATTAAGCTTACAGTGTGAGTAATAATTCAAATATTATGGTAACATTCTACTTACTTTTTTTCTAAAATGAGCAGTTTGCTTCTTAGTTGTTCTTTGTAGTTCCAATTCAGCTGCTTATTTTCAGGAGAATGGTCTTCACTGCAATTGTAAAAGAAAGAAATTGGTAATTTGGTTTATATATAGCACTCTTTTTAATTTAGACATCGATTTTTTAAATTGAAATGCTCAGCGCCTTCCTTAAAACAATTAAAACTATTTTATGACTAACTGTAGAAAAGAAAATATCTTCACTATGGCTTGTTAAATTCATAATGTACCACTGTACACCACTATTCCTGCAACTAACCTTTTCTACGTAATAGTGAGTCCATGTCATAGCCTGCTTTTCCACGTAATAGTGAGTGAATGTCATAGCCTGCTTGTCCTATATAAATGTAAGTAATTATATAAGTAAAACCAAATATGTGTTTGTACAAATATTATTCTTTGAGATTTGATCATAGTGTGCATGTAATTTTGTTTGATTATATGTAGTCTATATATTTTATTTGAAAAAGATTAGTTTAACATTATTTGCGTGTGTGTGTCTGTGTGTGTACGAAGAAATTAAACGGTATAAAGGTTTGTAAGTCACAGTTCATTTTAGGATAATGAAAAAATGATTGTAGATTAATTTTACAGATTATACAAGGTAAAAGTCGGTTAGAAAATGTGTTCATGTACTGTATAGAAAATATGCATACCTGTAGTTTGTGTTCATGCATATGGATATGGACGAAGCTGCAAGTAGAAATCTTGGAGATTTGTCTAGTATTTCTCGTAGATCGTGCTTGCCAATGGTATGAGACTTGTAGTCTGAGCGATTCACCGTACATTTGCAGTGCTGATCTATGATGATGCAGTTACATGTAGAGGTCGTGGATTTGATTGGTGGATGGTCATGTGATTTCTTAGCTACATCCAATGAGGGAATGGCACAGAGAGTGAAGTGGAAATGCTGTCCATGTTACGATACGTTCCAGGACACCGCGTATTACATCCGGGGATTTTGGGTGGGGAGGCATGCAAATGAGATTGAATGTAGCAAGGGATTGGTCAGTAAGATTTAGTGAGTGTTTTGTGCTAGGAGAGGTTTTCTCTGATATTCTTTTTGGTGAGAGAAGAGCAGATAGCTATGGCTGAGTGTTTAAAAAAACAGATTGTGTGGATTTTGGGGGACTCGTGGATACATTGGTTGAAGTTGCATGCAGAAAGCTGTGGAATATCTATAGATCTTGGATTCCCACATGTGGAAGTGCACTGGCATGCAGTGCATGGAATGAAGTGGCTGGACTTGCTACCTCTCTCTGCAACTTTGAAGATAGAGGAACATCCAGACATAATTGTAATTAATTGTGGAAAGAACAGTTTAGGACATGTGTCTGGAATTTCTTTGCAATGAAAGAAGGACTTCAGAAGATCATGGATATGTTTCCAAACTCCAAAGTAATTTTTTCACGGATTGCGCAGAGACAAATGTGGCTTCGTTCTTTCTCATGTGGTCCACAAATGGAGAAAGCAAGGCGTAATGTCAATAAGGCTGTTTGTGCTTTCCTAAGAGATTTTGGCATGTTCTCTTTTCACAATGAAAATATTATGTTTCATAGTACATACATTTTTCGCAGAGATGGGGTCCATCTTACTTATGCTGGATATCAGTTTTTTCTGAGAAATGTACAAAATGCATTCCAACCTTTTTTTTAGAAATGCAGCATCTATTTTGAAGTAGGTGTTAAGTATTTATAATTTTTGACATACAAACACCTCCCAAAGGCTCTTTTCAGAGCCACCACTTCCTCACAGAGAAAAAAGCAATGGTTACAATAGGGCAGCACCCCAATTTTTTTTATTTGTGATGTCATCTTTTATGTCCTGGGTGTTAGTGTTAGCAGTGCACGGTGGCGCGAGTTATGGTTGCTTATCTTACCATAACTGCCGAATTTCAGGGGTTTTTCGGTTTTACTTTGAACCATAAAGTCCCTTTAACAACTTTTTTTTACTGAATTTCATAGGTTTTTCATAGTGCAACTTAACCATAACGTCCCTTTAACAATGTTTTTTCACTGAAAAAAAAATTTACTATATATATATATATATCCTACTGGTCTTCAGTTTGCTCAGTGGTTGCTGTCACGACCTAAGGTTTAGCGTACTGGCTTTAAAATGTAATGCCTCTTTGCATGGTCTGATTTTGTTGATGGTTTCTATGCCACTAATTGCCATCCCTTGACAGCATGTTCATTGTTGGTTGTGCCATCGGTTACCCAATGCTCTGAATCACTCTTCAGGCAAATGCAGTCTTGGAGGATGACTCGGTTACCGGTTGTGGGCGCTCCGTTTTAAGTCTCAAGATTGTCCGTATTCTCCATGTTGTCTTGTACTTCAGTTTTAAATGGTTCCAAAGCATCTTTGGCCTGCTTAAAAGCATCATGTTGACCAAAACCCCACTGAAATTAATAATTCTTTCCTCTGTAAATTGGTTTCTTTTTTTATTTTAATTGCATTGAAATTTCGACTTTTTTTTCTAAAATTTGTCTGCAGTAGGGATCCTCAAAAAGAGGAAAGTTTAGACACCGGCTCGACCCATTATAGTGGACCAACTCCTCTCGACCCAATCATTGGCTCTGCATCATGAGAGCAACTGATCCAAGCACATAGTCGACTGCTGGAAGCCATCAACTCACCAGCCTTAAATGCTGACTCAACCAAGCAGAGCCTTACTCTCGCCACTGACTTAAACCATCGTCCCAAACATTTGGAAGCCATTCTCGCGACTGTTTCTAACTCTGACTCGATCTAATGGGAGCCTACACCTTTGAACAGTCAGGATGTCGATCGCCAGTCGGATTGCATCGTTTTGGCATTGACTCGACAGCAGCAAAGGCATCTAGAAGCCTAGCCTGATGCTTCCAAACACAAGACTTAAAGGTACTGCGAAAATGGGCCTTGTCCCCATGGTTCACTGTTTGGGACCATAGTGACTTTTAAGCATCCCCATGCCTACCTTTTCTACAAGACCTATCCTTGAACATTGGCATTTTTAGAAATGTTTGCCTGAACTGCCCTCCCTGCTTATGAATCCCAGAGTACCCATTCATATCAAGTTCTGCATTCTCACTTTCTTTTACAGGGTGTTTTTTGTGATTTTAATTAGTTTGTTTGCCTTAATTGTTTTATTAAAGTTCCTATTTTTCCAGAGCCCTGAGTGAACGTTTTTATTTTGGAACCATTGTACTAAATCTGTTAGGGTTGCTACTGCTGCCAGCTTACACCCCTCCTGTATATGTAGCCTGCCCTTGTCCCACATTACCAAGAGGCAAAGGAACTATACCTGTAGGCAGTGCTCCAGATAAGATTTTGAAGTGGGAGTATTTTATTCCCTATTTTTTTTTATAGTTGGGAGTAAAATGTATTTTGGGGAGTAAAAATGCAAGTCCAATTCCCAATGGGAGTATTTTATAAGCTGTTAAAATGTTTTTGTAATCTTTTATTATTCATAAATATTAAACAAGATGCATGGACAGTAATAGTAGTTTCTTCCTGTGGTAGAATGCGCACTACTGGTCCATGAAGCTGTGTGGGTGAAAGCAGGAGCACAAGGTCCTACGTGTCGGTCCTATTTTTTTTGGGAGTATTTTTACTCCTCATTTTTATTTTCTGGGAGCATTTGCCTATTTTTAGGGAGTAAAAGTTGCTGATACACCCCTTATACGTAGGGCTAGATGTAGGACTGTCTGTTTCAGCTTTGATTGAGATTTCTTCTGGTTTAGCAGTAGCGTGGAGCTGAGTAGACGGTTTAGCTTCTACTCCTACCTATACCCCTATAGAGCAGTAGTCTTTGTATCACATGCCCAGAATAAATTGCTCCTAAGAACGTCACTTCTTGTTCAGGACCTTGCACTTTTTTGTGGTTTAATGGGGCACTGTTTTTTTGCATGTGTGCAATCATTGGCTCCAAAAAGGTGTTAACCAACATTGTCACTGCTTTCACGTGAATTTGCCCAGTACCAAAAAATGAACATACCCAAATCGGTTTTCTTGCTCAACAAAATGTTTATGCCAGTCTTGTATTCATGAACCAGGGCTCCCAAACTGGAAAGGATGACCACTGCCAAATGCCATGCTGATTTTCATGGTATTAGTCACCATCTCTGCAGTGCCACATTCATTTATGATTATATTGGGGCCAGTGAGTCTGTTTTGGTCCCAAATTGTCAATGTTAATTGTGCACCTGTGTCCAACAGTGCCAAACACATGTCAACTGTATATGTGGACGTCCCTTTCCTGGGACAGTCACCTCTTAACCTTACCTAAATCATTACAAAAATGGTCCAGGTTTAGGCAGGTGTCCCAGCTAAGCATTGGGTACATTTTCTGCACCTCTTGTATTAAGGTTCGAATCCAGGTGGGGTAGCGAGCTTTTCTCCCCTCTTCTGCAAAGCATTCTACTCTGCCAAAAGTACATTGAAAGGCTCCCCAGCTCTCATATTTAGAGACACTTGCTTTCAATAAGTCTACCTAGGTTTGTCTGCGGTTCACTTTAACTGTATTAATCACACCACTTCTCTTTTGGCTCAATCACTCTGGTTGATTGTTATCCTTCTAAACCCTCTCCTCCCCCCAATTGCTGCAACAATATAACCTCCTCTTCAAATATTTGCTCTTGGGCTCGACCTGCTAGTGCAGCCTTAATATGGATTCTGGCATTACTGATTAAATGAGCCCTCATGCCGAAAGCAACTCTGTCTGGTCCCGATAACGGCTGTGTATAGCAAGTGGCCTGCACACCTATTTCCCTTAACTGAGTGTTGGCTCCCACCGCCACAGTCTTCCAGGGTTACAAGGGCCCCATGCCTCTTCTGCATCTTTTGGGCTGGGGTATAAATGCAGCAGGGCTGCTATCAACCAGTCGAAGCGTTTGTACCCATGGAAGTTTGTCCCTCGTCAGGTGCATGCTTAGTTGTATATCCTAGAAACAAGGACACAATCTCAAAGACAAGCTGGTATAAGCCAAATGCCAAACATCCTTACGAGAACCTTCCATCCTCTTCGCCCTTGGTAGCACCACAACAAACCCAACTGGACATTTTCCATTCAGCCGTTGTTCCGCTTGTCAATGTATTGAAAAGAGAACAGAATTTACACACACCATACATTGGTCGTGCCATTATTTGCCCCTACGCTGCAACGTGTATTATCTGGGTATGAATACACGTCGCTCCACGATACGGATCTCTGAACACAGATCCAAGATCTGTAATCTGGATACACAAGCTCCACTGGTTCAACACAACCAGGAAAACTGCCTCCGATGGTTCATTATCGAGTTATTACACCCAATTGTAGCTAATGTTTCTGCAGCCCACACTTTCTTTAAACTGGAACAGCATTGGATAATACGACTAGACACATGTCTGGTTTAAATGACATTCATTTGCCCACATTATTATCCTGATAATTGTGAATGTTACTTGTTGTAATGTGTGTTTTGCTCTTGAGTGGAATTCTACCTTGTAGAATTCCACTCTTACTCTGATGTCATGTTTACATCTGTTCATAGTTCTAGATTCTATGGGGAGCCGTTGAGCAGTTCAAGTGAAGAGGTGTTGTGCAGGCTGAGCACTGCTGGGCCCCAGGCAGGTTACTAATAAAGGATCTTCACTTACCTGCAGTGTATGCTTCCATTATTACACTGGTGACAAGAGTAACCAGCCTTCAACCCACGTTGCCTTCTTGGCCGCCCAGCAGTTGCCTGCAATCCCCTCCCTGCGGCCTGTTTCCTCGGCGCACGGTCATCCCGTGCTGGTGCCAGTTCATTGTGTTTGGCAGAGTCCCTGCACCAGGAGAGGTGCGGAGGGCCTGTGAGGAGGAGAGCCACTTGTTCTGTTTCGGCTGTGAGGAGGAGGGCCCGTTAGGAGGAGAGCCCTCCTGCCGACGCTGTCCGCGTCAAGCCACTTGTTCTGGGTCAGCTGTGTTGAGGAGGGCCCGTGAGGAGATGAGCTCTCCTGCCGACGGCGTCCACGTCGAGCGACTTGTTCTGGATCAGCTGTGTGGAGGAGGGCCCGTGAGGAGGTGAGCCCTCCTGCCGAATCCGTTGGCCTACTTGTTCCGGATCAGCTGTGAGTAGGAGGGCCTGTGAGGAGGACTGCCCCCTGCCAACGCCATCCGCATCGAGCAACTTGTCTTGGATTGGCTGTGTGGAGGAGCGTGGCCCAGCCTGTCCTGCCCCCTGCTGCTGCAGCACACTTCGCCCGTGGGCTGTGGCGCCTGAGAGTCCTGACTTTCGTTTCACTTGGGGAGAGGAGGCTCCTCCGCGCACGTCGGCACCGGGGCCGACGTGCCCCCAGCCTGCGCTCTCCAGTCGGGGTCGAGCGCGGTGCTTCTGCTGGTACCAGGTGAGGAGGGAAGGGCTCTCTGCTTGCTGCTGTGTGCCGATCCAGCGGGGTGACCCGGGGAAGCTTATCAACAGTGTCCTGTGCCTGTAGGTCCCCGTTTCCATAGCGGATGCAACGCCAGCTGGAAGGGGCGGTGTTAAGCTCATACATTTCAGCTCCTATTCGCGCGCATACTGTTAAAGGGGCAGCGTTCCAGTCAAAGAGTGGGAAAGTTAACCCGAGTGAGCTTCTGTTGACTACGTTGAGCTCCAGGGTGCTGGGCACTGCTCTATTTTTGCTCATGGCACGTTTATGTTGAATAGTGACATTCAGAGGTTATTGTTTTGCCAAGCACAGTGGTGAGGCTATAGAGTGGATTTGACATACTACAAGCCTTGGCAACCCCCTCCTCAACATGCAGCACAACAATGCACGTCCACCACCTGCATTCTTGGCCAGTCCTGGTGAACCGGCAATCGTATGGGACTTGTGGGTGGACACCTTCAAGGTGTACCTTAGGGCGACAGGTGATGCTAAGTTTACAGATGAAGAAAAGGAGGCGGCTTTGCTCAATTGTTTGGGAACTGAACGTCTCAGGCTATTTAGACATCTTCCCGGCCCCAATGTGCACGTTGCCCCCGCTCCCCCTGCAGAAGGCAGTGAGGGTGGTGATGCTGTACCAGGAGTGGTGCTTGCTTATGAAACAGCTTTGGGCAAGTTGGAAACGCGATTTGGAAAGAGAGCCAACGTTGTATTTGAGAGATACCATTTTTTTCTCGAGGGCTCGGGGCTCCTGTGAGGGCATAGATGCTTATGTGACTGCCCTGCGCACTTTGATAGCGACATGCAAGTTCACTGGTACCATTGATGAGTATATCCATGATCAGGTTATGATGCGGACGTGTGATGTACGCGTCAGGGAGAGACTATGGATAGAAAAGGATCCACCCCTGGAAAAGGTCATTGAAATAGCCGTGCCATTGAGGAAGAGTGTGAGAGAAATGGCCGATAAAGGGGAAGCTGTACATGCTGTGATTCCCCGCAGGGCTGTTGATGCCAGAGCAAGGAACAAGGATAGCAGGGCGATGCTCTTGTCGAGGGAACTGTGCAAGAGATGTGGTTGGCGTGGACACGTGGCAGGCGCAAAAGTATGTCCTGCTGCCAATGTGGAATGTAGGAGATGCAAAACCAAGGGGCATTATGCCCGCATGTGCAGTGGTGCTGCGTCCACTAAGGAGTCTGTGAAAATGGTGGACACGAATGATGATGAAGAGCACCTGACAATAGTGGGGTACATGGGTTGTTCTGACAAGGATGATGGTGATGTGTCTGAAGGGTCATTATTGAGTGTGGGGAGCTGTAAGAAGAGGGCTTGGGCGACACTTATGGTCAATGGTGTTCCATTGGAGATGATGGTGGACACAGGGTCTCCATACACTGATATCCCCTGAACTGTATGTGTCCAAGTTCCACAAGAAAGTGTCCGATTTGTCCTCTTCTGATATAAATCCGTGTGCTTATGGACGAGTACCCATCAAGGCTTTAGGGTTTGAGTGGGCCAATATAGAGTTTGAGGGCCAGGTGGCTAGGGGAAAATTATATGTGGCTCACAAAGGTGACCCTGTTGTAGGGTGGGACGAACAAGCTGCCCTGGAGCTAGAAATAAGGCCAGGGAAACCAGTCCCCGTGATGAGCGTGAGTGAGTGGAACAAGGGTGCTGTGTTGCCTTTGGATCTCACGGCGGAAGCTTTGGAGAGTAAGTTTCCCTCGGTCTTTACTTCGAAGCTTGGAAAGTTGAAAGATTTTGCACACAAGATAGTTCTCAAGAGAGATGCTGTGCATGTTGTCTATAAAGTCAGAAGGGTTCCGATTATGACTCGTGATGCTTTAAAGGAAGAGTTGGCCAAGCTCAGAGTCTGGGGTCATAGAGGAAGTGGAGGGTTCAGAATGGTTGGCCCCGGTTCTATTGGCACGTAAGGCTGACGGGGGCACGAGGATGTGCGTAGATCTCAGGGATCTTAATTCAAGCATATGGGTTGACAGACATCCCCTGCCCAATATCAATGAGATGCTTTCCTTAGTGTGTGGTGCATCCTGTTTTTCGACCTTTGACCTGTCGTCTGCTTATCATCAGATAGACCTGCATGTTGAATCTCGCCCCCTTACATCCTTTGTTACCCCTTTTGGCGCATTCTGTTTTTGCAGGATGCCCTTTGGATTGGCCTCCGCTTAGGCGGTTTTTCAGAGGACAATGCAGAAGCTTTTTGCAGGCGTGTGAGGGGTGGAATGTTTTCAGGATGACATTCTTGTGTGGGGTAAGTCGCGAGTTGAGCATGATGCTAGGGTTCGTGAGGTGATGGGTGTCTTGAAGGATAGCGGTCTCACTGTCAAACTTTGCAAATGCAAGGTGGGTGTTCCCAGCGTGACTTACCTGGGTCATTTTTTGGATGTCAATGGTATTCATCCTAAGAGTGAGTTAGCGAAGGCAGTGAATGATGCACCGGCCCCAGTAAACGAAGACCAGTTGAGATCCTTCATGGGTCTTGCAGAGTATTATAGCAGGTTTGTGCCTTCCTATGCCGACAAGACTGTTGGTATGAGGTCTTTACTGAGCAACGGTGTGCATTTTGCATGGTCGGATCAGTGCCAGATGGAATTTCTCAGGTTGAAGGAGGAGGTTGAGCAAGCCCCATCCTTGAGTTCCTTTTCTCCGGTCAGGAACTTTTCTTACCGTGGAAGCGAGTGAGTATGGCATAGGTGCTGTGTTGGAACAAAGGGTCGATGGGGAGCTTTGGCTCATTGCCTTTGCATCCAGGGTGCTCAGAGAGGTTGAGGGTAGGTATGCCGTCATAGAGAGGGAAGCTCTTGCTGCTGTGTGGGCTTCCAAATATTTCAGAACCTTTCTGTGGGGAATTGAGTACACCCTTCGTACCGACCACAAGCCATTTGTACAGGTGTTGACTACCAAAGGTTTGTCTCATGCGTCTTCAAGGATCATGAGATGGATGGCCGACATGGCAGAGTTCAATTTCAAGGTTGAGTATGTCCCAGGTGTGAGGAATGCGGTAGCGGATTGTCTGTCGCGTTTTCCGAGCTCTAGTTGTGTTGATGAGGTCCAGGGAGTAGTGGGGGACCATTGTACCTTGGTTGCTAGTGTGGTGCCTGCTGTGTCGGAGCCAGAATGGAGCGCAGAGTGTGAGGCTGATCCTTAGTTGGTTGAAATAGGACGGCGCTCAGTAGTGGTGTTGTTAGTACAGCATTTTCCAAGCTCTATGGTCACGTGTGGCAGGAATTGTCTGTGGGTCCATGGGGTGTGGCTAGAGGTCTGAGGTTGGTGGTTCCTCATTCCCTTAGAGGAAAGCTTGTCGGTTTGGCCCATGAGGGGTATTTAGGCAGGTTCATGACTAAGAGGAGGCTTAGGGAAGACTATTGGTGGCCCAGAATGGATGCTGATGTGGAGGATGTGGTGAAGGATTGTGCGGCCTGTTCTGCCTGTGATAAAAGCAAAGCTCCTGCTTCCCAACTGATTTATCCATTGTAGGTGCTCTGTGAAGTATGGTCCAAGGTGGCGCTTGACATAATGGGGCCCATGGACTCGTTGGGGGGAGGCCTGAGATTTGATGTGGTTATGGTGGACTATACGTCAAGATGGGTCGAGGCCACTGCCTTGTCTACGGTTACTGCTGAGAAAATTGTGGAGTTCCTCTCTGTAGTGTTTGACAGGGAAGGTGTGCCGGCTGGCTTAGTTACCAATAATGGGTCTCAGTTTGTGTCGGAGTACATGCAGGTGTTTTTGGATGATCACGGGATACGTCATCATAAAGTTGCGTTGTATAATCCACAGGCCAACGGTCTGGTAGAGCGCATGAATCGTTTTGTCAAGGGGGCTATTCAGTTGGCCCTTGCCAATGGTCTTCTGTGGGGGAGAGCGGTGTCGGAGTCGCTCAAGTCTTACAGGCTGACTCCTTCTGTTTCCACTGGTCATTCTCCTTTCAAGTTGATGCGGGGGAGGAAACCCGGCTCCAAGTTGAGGGTCCCTGCGCTGGGTGGTGGTGTCCAATCGCAGTTGGATATGCAAGGGGTTTTGGATCAAGTGCAGAGTACGCAACAGCGTTTTTTGCAAGAGCAACTGGCCCTTAGGAAACCCTTGTCGGTTAAGACCGGTGATTGGGTGCAGATCAAGAATCCCAGGTTTGTGGCCCAGGGTCTCAGCAGGTACATGCAACCACGAGTGGTTATCAATTGTGGTCGTGGTTACGTGAAACTCGATGATGGGTCCAGATGGAGCCTCAGGCGTGTGTTAGTGGTAAATAAGGACAAAGTGGATTCTGCTGGTGGTGAGTCGGGGGAGCCCGATTGCGGCGTAAATGATGCTGTGGCGGTGTTTGGACGTCCATTAAGATGCCCTTCTTTTGGGGAAGCGAGTGGGCGGCAAGTTCATTTCCAGCCCATGGACAGTGGGGTGGCTCTGGATGTCCGGCAGGATGACGTGCCTTCCATTCCGGTTTCTATTCGTAACCTTGATACCACTGATAGTCCGGTGGGTGATTGTGATGAGGGGGTATCCGCTACTCGGGCGGCTGTCGCTGTCCAGGGCTATGCTCATCCTGTCGGGGAGAGGAAAGTTCCCTCTAAGTGCAAAGATTATGTCTTGAGAGTCATCCATTAGCTATGGTTCCTTACACCTTCCATAGCTTGGGAGCCACAGTTCTTTGGCATTTGTTCTTTACTTTCAATTTTCCTGTTTCTTCAGGTGGAATCTGGAGTTGGTGTGGTGTGTGTGTGTGTGTATGTGTGAGTGCCTGTGTATGTAGTAGGTTGGATGCTATGGTGTTTGTGGGTGTTTGTGTCTGTCTGTGTCTCTTCTTTGGGGTAAAGGGTGGAGAAGTGTTGTAATGTGTGTGTTGCTCTTGAATGGAATTCTACTTTGTAGAATTCCATTCTTACTCAGATGTTATGTTTACATCTGTTCATAGTCCTATATTCTATGGGGAGCCGTTGAGCAGTTCAAGTGAAGAGGTGTTGTGCAGGCTGAGAACTGCTGGGCCCAGGCTGGTTACTAATAAAGGATCTACACTTACCTGCAGTGTATGCTTCCATTATTACACTACTCTACAGGGTCACAGCCTCGTGATCCACGACTTTTTACATATCCTGCATCGTATCAAACTCAGCAGGTTTGTTTTAATCTTGGTGCCTAACTCCTATTAAGCTACCACAACGCCCTTTCTGTCATCTCAAGAGATTCATCCCTACCAAACATGGCCCCCCGATGCTTTCCACATACATTCACAAAACATTTAATGCTCTCCAAACACACACACCATGTTTCCAAACGCAGAGACGCGTTTTTCAAAAACGAGCCCAGAGATAAAGCGTGCAAATCCCAGAGACATGTAGGACCTCCATGATTTTTTTTCATTTGCCATCCTTGTAACTCTTTTGCTGCTACCTAGTCACATTAGCAGGTGATGTTCTTTTCAACAACTCTATCTTTACACAGGCAGCTCGAACAACACTTAATCGGAATTCTACAGCACAACCATTGCCTTTTACATCCAGCCGTAAGGCAGTTTCATAATCACCCATTCTCTACCCCTTTTTCAAATGTTTCATTGGTGACCCTATTATTTTGACATTAGGTTTACCAGACCATGTTAAAGGAATGTGGATACCATAAAACTACTCCATAGATATGAGTCAGCGAATCATCATTATGGATTCTCTGCTCACGTTTGGCCGTAATTCAATGTTCATGAAATGGTAACGCTTATTCGCCAACTACATTGTGTGCACCTAACAAGCATGATTACATTAATTTATGACCCTATTGAGGAAATTCCCTTTTTCAGAGTCTTGACTTGCATACATTCCTGCTTTACCCCACAATCTTGTCCCCATTTCAGCCTGATGAAGGCTGGGCATGTACTCCCACAATGACCGTTAGCTGAAACTCAAGTGGCTTTAGTCGACAAACCTTTTTTCAATTTAAAATATTCTTTATTGATCTTTTTGTAACTTCAGTACTTTACTTCAATATTGATTTACATGCTTTTGTGGGTGAAACAGGATTTATGCCTTACAGTACATGTTTCAGAAACTATTTTCGGTTTTACTTAACACCAATGGTGCAATGCTTGCTTGCAATTCTATATGCTCAACACCACTTATCACAAAAATGTGTCACTTATCCAGGTAGAAACACTGATGTCTATGACAATGTTTTGATATTTTATGCATTTTTACACCTTGTGTTTTCTCCTCCTGTTCTATGAATTGATTCTTTAAAAATCTGTTTCATGACTGTTTTTCAATACATGATTGTCTGCACATACTTGAAATGGGGGAACTCCTTTGTTGTGCTTTTCCTATCTTCATTAACTCTGCACCATCTGCCCTAGTTGTCCACAATCTTAACCACTTACACAGAGGCTCCTCTGCTTTCGCGCTCCTGTTCACCACCTAAAACCCTTTTAATGCCAACTTTTCCCCCTACCTCTCCTACCAAATTAGCACCTGTCCTTCATAGCACCGACCCATTTGGCACTCCCACCAACCAGTTTACTCCTCAAACAATCCATGTCTAAGATTCTATCCCCTGCCCTTGTCTCTCTGAGCTCTTCTCTCTCTGTCTGCTGGACTCTTCCGTTCCTCCTTCAAATCTCCAATTGTCCCACAACTCTGCTCACCCAACCATCCTGTCTATCACGCTGTTTCCTTTCTTCCTCATTATTCAAATATCCTTTAGTGGGTAGTCTTCAATAGGATCACTAAGTACCTTGAGTATATTAGTCTTGGAAGTGCTCTTCCCACTAGACTAAACACGCCACCAAGACTGTGCTCTTCATCTTTCTTTTTGATGGTCACCACTTGTTCATTTGAATTGCTCTGCTACTTTTGACACGGTTAACGACTCTTCTTCGCTCTACATGACCTCGAGTTTCTCAAATCTGCCCTTGCCGGTTTTCCTCCTACCTGCAAAGTCGCTTTTATATTGTGTATTATATCTCATTCCCCTGGTTGGTGGATGCATGTTGTGGGTGTGACCTCATGAGAGAATGTTGGGTAAATGTTAGAATGTTTATGCATGAAATGGCTTCCTTAGCCAGGCAGTTGAAGGGAGATAGCCTGGGTGGTGGGAGCCAGTGAGTCTGTCTCTCTATGGAGCTTACACGAGATCTTGCCTATGTAACTGAATAAAGGAACTTCATACTAGCTTACTTGATCTCCCGAGCATCCTTCATTATAACACATGCTTCTTAAAAATCTCCTGGAAGGCGCAAACCTCTAGCCCTACCCATCTCCTTGTCTGCATCCTCGAAAAATCAGTCCTAGGACCTTTGGTCTACACCCTCTATAACTCTGCCCTAAGAAAATGTATCTTGTTCTTTGGCTTTCACTGTGACCTCTTTGCTGACAACACTGAAATCGTTCTACTTCCCCTACTTCTTCCCATCCATCTTGGAAAAGATTACCAACTGCAATCAGTCACTAGGTGGATCTCCACTGCCTCACTCTGAACTCTTCAAAAATGGAAGTCATCCTCCACACAGCTTTAAATGCCATCCCTACCCTCCTCTCTTACCACCTGAACCTCTTGCTCCCTTGCCCAAGGATTGCAACTTTGGTTTCCTCTTTGATATCACCCGATATCGATATCTGACTGCAACAATTAATTGTTATCACCGCCTCTGCTGTTCTTCTCAACATTCAGAAAAATTCATCCATTTCTTACTAAACATTCTGAAAACTCTACTCTCTGCACTCCTGCCCGGAACCACTGCTCATGCCTGCTCCTTTGCCTTCCTCCCTAACTTTTCCGGCACTCTACAACCTCCCCAGTCACCCCACCCCACTACCTACCAATACCCCGCTGGTTGGCTCTGCATGCATGACGGCTCCCTTTGTTCCCTTTAGGCTACAAAGCTATCTTGAGATCTTGCACCTGTGCCTCCTTGCTTCTGCTTGTTCCTGTAGGACACCATGCCCCTTAAAATCAAAGCCCGCCCGCTTGTGGATTTCTTCAGTGGTTGACTTAAATTTCATTTACTTCCCATGCTTATTTTTGACAGGAAGTCTCTTCAATTAACAAATGCATAGACACACATTGCTTAAACATCAACTGGCTGCGTTTGTACTTCAAGACATTTTTGTTGCACTAGGAGGTGCCTTACAACTGCAGTTAAGCCATTACCTTTCAGAAGACTGCTATGGCAAAGACAGCCCATAAAATCTCAGTTTGAGTTTACTGCATGATAGCTAGTTCATCGAGATCCAGGATGATGTGTTGAGCAGTAGGCGGGGTACAGGAATGGCCATAGGGATCAGCACGACCCTGGATGTCTTTGTTTGGGTAAGAAGCCCAGCGACCACAGGCTTGTGCCCCCCCAGCTGCATAAGACACCTCCTTTATAGCCAAAACTAAAAAGGCCATTAAATCTATGCATATTGTGGATGTGCATTCTTTGCTGGAGGGTTGGGCTGGTCTTGGAAGGCCACTTGGATAAGTTGATTTTTCAGCTTTGCATTAACTTTGCATTCATTTTATTGGCATTTTTGTTAATCGCTTGCCGTACTCTGAGGGTCTCGGAGCGCCTTAAAAGGTTCAAAGGTTGAAAAGGTGTGAACTGAACCTGAAGTTAAAAAATATTTCCGGGATAGGAAGATTGGGATAGACAAGTGAGGATGGGGAGGTGGAGGATCTGGGTTATGGATGGTGAAACAAGTATGTTTTGAGGCTCTTTCTGAAAGTGGTGTGATGGAGGTTGCAATGTGATGTGAAAAGGTGTTCCTGGCTCTGGGTGCCCACTGAGCCAATGCTTGTTTTTTTTGTGCATGTTAGTTTAGTTTTGAGTGGAATGTGTAGGAGATGCTGGCTTCCTTTTCTGGTGTTTGTTTGGGGTTATGGGTTTTGTCATATAGGTAAGAAGGGGTTTTGTGGTGGATAGCTTTGAAAACCATGCAGAGTCCTTTGAAGGCAATTCTCTGGGGTACAGGGAGAGAGGGAAGCTGTGCAGGACTGGGGTACAGGGAGACAGGGAAGCTGTGCAGGAGCTGAGGTGTTAATGGCTAGGTGGAGGGTGAGTCTGGATGCCGAGTTTTGTTTGGCTGGCAGGGGGCATGAGTTCTGTAGTAGAGTCTAGTGAGGAGAGCTTTAGTGTAGTCCAGCTTGGCGAGAACCATTGTTTGCACTAAAGTGTGATAGTCGCCAGGAGGAAGGATGTGTCTGATCTTTCGTAGGCGGTGTAGCTGTACGTTGCATCTTTGGTGACAACAGCTGTTTGTGTGAAGGAAAGGTGGGGTGGGGGCGATGTAGAAGCCAAGGGATTTGACAGGTGTGTAGAGGGATATGGGTATGTTGTCTGTGGCAAGCAATTGATGCAGTGGGTGAGTTTGGATTTGTGTCTAAGAGGGCAGGTGGCATGTGATGTTTTAGAAGGGTTGTGCTGGGGTAAATTGCTGACATTCCAGATGGTGATGGTGGAGAGGCAGTTTTTGAGGGTGTGGAGTTCGGTTTAGGTCAATTGTACTGAAAAAAATGGTCACAACGACCAAAAGTTCTAAAAATGCTACCACCAAAGGTTTGAACACCAAAAGTTCGAACCTTTGGTGGTAGCATTGTGTGTAAAAAAAAAAAAAAAAAAAAAATGAAAAATGGGGCTGCGGGGGTGTCCTCCGCATCGCCCTTCTCACTATACTTTATGGTATAGAGAGCGTGGGTGGCGGGGGACACCCCCGCAGCCTTCCGTTTAAAAAAAAAAAAAAGAAACAAAAAAAGAAACTGCGGGGGTGTGCCCCGCTCACTATACTTTATCGTATAGTGAGCGGGGGCTGTGGGCGACACCCCTGCAGCCTTCGGTTAAAGAACCCAGCGTGAAGATGAAGGTAAGTGGGGTTCGTTTATGTTGGGGGTGTAGGTGGGTGTGGGGGTGTGTGATATGGGTGTGTTGTGTGAGAATGTATGTGTGCTCGCATGAGAAAGGTGCAAACTTTTGGTAGTAAGCACCTTTCTCATGCGAACGATTTGCCCGCGGTAGTATCAGCCGCGGGCAAATCACTTGGATTCGTGGAGTTGAGTGGCATGAGGTTTGCAAGTATATTTGCGTGTCGTCTGTGTATTGGTGGAAATGGACATTGTTTTTAAGTGTCTCTCCAAAGGATTCAACATATAGGTTGACAAGTGGAGATGGGGAGGAGCCTTGCCAGTCATTGTACGGGTCAGAGAGTCGGATCAAAAGTCTGCATGGAGAAAAAGTTTGTCCTGTCAGTAAAAAAAGGAGGTGAACCAATCCGACTTTGCCTGAGAGTTTAATCCTGTGGACTTGGATGCCGAGTACAATGGTGTGGGTGATAGTGTTGAAAGCTGATGAGGATTATGAGTAGTAAGGTTGTAGAGGTAATCGAAGATGTAAGTGGTCTCTGTGCTGTGTCCACGTCGAAACACTGCTTGAAGGGGTTGAGTAGGTTGATTGTGGTGATGTTGTGTAGTGAAAAAGCATTTTTATGCGCTATAGCAGTGTAGTGATGGGTCAGTCATTTTCAAGGAGCGTGTGGTCAAAAGATCTTTTTGAGGAGTGGGAGATTTGCCTAGTTTTTAGTGCAAAGGGGATAGTGCTATGCAAGAGAGTTTGTGTTGAGCGTGTGTGGATAGGGGGTGGTGAAGCAACTGGATGTGGTTTGAGGTGGGCATGCATCATCTAGGAAGTGGTCGTTTTGTTTTGGGTGTAAGGGTGATGATGGTACCTATGTCAATGGGGTTGGAAGGTGTCCCATGTGTTGGTATGTTTGGGAGAGGGGGTGGGAGTTTGAAAGCACAGGGGAGGATTTTCCTGATGTGTGTTTTGGAGTTGAAGTGGTCCCAGAGGGAGTTGCATACTGCAGTGAATGGTGGTTTGGAGAGGGATTTGACAATGCTGAATAGTTTCTGTGTATGATTAATGGTGGATTGCAGTTCCTGGAGATAATGGGTGGCTTTGACATTGCGTATGGCTATTGTTTTTTGCTGAAATTTTTGAGTGGTGTTCTGGTGGCCAGGCATAGGTTCTTTTGCCATTGTCTTTCTAGGTGTCTAGCTTTCTGCTTAATAAAGAAAGGGGAACTGGTGGTGGCTGTGGAGGTTTTGTGTTTTGAGTGTGGCAATTGTCGACTGCTTGTGTGGTGATGGTGTTATTGTTTAGAAGAATGCAGGGGTGTGTTTTGGTAGTTGGAGATAGAATGACTGGTGCAACAGCTGTGTCTGGATGAGGGGGAAGGGGTTGTGTGGCAGGTGGGAAAGGGGGGGGGGTGTTCCTGTGTGGTAGGGTAAGTGTGAAGGGGATTGCAAAGTGGTGTGACCATGACACCCAGTTTAGATTTTCCATGTTGACATGAGTTTTGCTTGAAATCAAATGTTCCAAGGTGTTGCTGTGTGTGTGTGTGTATGTATATATATATATATATATGATTTAATGTGAGGTCATAGGATATGTGTGGAGTGAGGGTACTCTTTAGCATGTGGTTGCTGTCTGGATGGAACTACTAGGGTTGAAGCAGCCAACATTGATTTTGGAGGAGCTGTGGTGGTTAGTTGTGAAGTTAGTGTTGTGGTTGGGATTGTGAGTTAGTTGTGAAGCAGTATTTTGGTTAGGATTGTGAGTTAGGAGGCAGTACATGAGGTAAATAAAGTGGGGTGTGGGTGTGATGGAGGGGAGCAAGTGAGAGAGAGAGAGAGAGAGAGAGAGAGAGAGAGAGAGAGAGAGAGAGAGAGAGGGCTTCAAAGGATGTGTGTGGAGGATTACTAAGTGCGAGTGAATCTTTATGAATGATGGCAATGCCACCTGTGTGTGTTAGCGGTTTCTGTGGTGGAAGAATGTCAGGGATAATGTGATTGGTGGCTTTCCATAAGGAAGACTGACTTACCTCCTACACCACGACCAGGACTGCTCTTTCATCGGCAGACCTGTGTGAGCGGGTCATGTACTTCTGTCCTGGTCTGGTGAGGTATATGCCCCCTCAATCTGGTTTCTGTTCCCTGCTCTGCTGCCCTTTTTTTCATTTCCTCCTTCTCCTGTACCTTGTTAACCATCCCAGACCCTTCCCTGCCCGATTACTGTCTTTCCATAAGGAAGCTACCCTCTTAACAGAGACATTCAGGGCTGCCTTGCCTGGGCAACCTGCAAAGGCCAGCTCCCCTCTAGGTAACTCCATCCCTGTTCGCCCCAGTTAGCCTATGGAAGCCTGAAGATAGACCCAACAGCGACAACCAGGTAAGGTGGTACAGGCAGGAGCACAGCCATTACTGGGCTCCAGAAAACCTCACCACTTTTACATTACTACCACACTAATATTTTGCACTCTGTGTATGTTTTTGATTTTAAACATGTGTTAAATTCAGTGTATATTCTGAATTTAGGTGCATTTTTCTCACAGTATTATGTGAAGACGAAGGAATGAAACTCTGACACAAGGGTTCACAGTTTTGGTCAAAGACATTTATTGATATAAAAGGGGAGGGGAAATGCATCTCTGTCCTTGCACTAGAGATGGTTTCCTACCTAATATCAAAACAAAGGGTTCATCAGTGTCAGAATGTCCAAAGCAAAGCCGCCCTGTGTCCAAAGTTCTATTCTGGCTCTCACACTCTAGAAAAATAAACTCATAGGTGAAAAGGGTAATGTCTTTGGCCTTAAGTGGTTTATAAATGTGCAAAGGAAAAATGCCTAACTCTAACACAAAGGTTCCAGAAGGACAGAGTCCCTTATTCCGGAGGGTGGTTCCCTTCCCCTGGATTTCTCTTCCCTCTGTTGTATGTACGAAGATAGCAGTTCCTTGAATTTCTCTTAATCCACAATGCAACTGATCACAAAAACATCTTAGTTCTTTATCCTTACCTTGTTAGGATACCTGGTGCACCCTCTCACCAGGTTTTCACTTCTTGTTTCCTTGGTTGCACACAGCCTTTGGCTGGTCCTGATATATCCTTCTCGGGACCCCTTTTGTGGATATACTTCTTGTATACTGTTCAATTAGTCTTTGCCTGTAGAATTTCCCTACCCGAACTTTCCCTGTAAACACACTTGCACTTGCCTGGTATGCTCTCCTGCCAGGGCTTTCTTCATATGTGCTCTGCACACACACTCAACTGTAATATTCTCTTGCCTTGGTTTTACAAAGCCTTAGGCTGGTCCTGATGTATCCTTCTCAGGACCCCTATTTGCTAATGTAGTCTTTGTACACTCTCCACTTGTTTTTGTCTGATGTATTTACCTATCAGGACTCTCATGTTTACAGGCTTGCTCTTGCCTGGCATAATCTCCTGCATGGGCTCTTGTTCACGTGTGCTCTGCATGCACTTTCCTCTTGAGTCTACTTTATCGAACACAGTTCCTGCCTGGTACACTATCCTGCCAGGACTTGTCTTCAATGTGTATTGCTTACACTTGCAAAACTTAGTCTCTTACTTCTCCTTTGGTTTACCTTTCAATAAAGGGTTCAGTATTTCCTTCTCTTTCATTCACATGTTTTACATTTATTCGCCCTAGGCATGTCTGCCCGTACGCCCTGGTGTCCCTGCTTTCCTTTAGGGGACTCCGCGGGTCTTGCTGGTGTTCTTTCCTCTTCTCGTGGTCAGCCGGATGCGGTTGTTCAGCTTCTCTGCCTGTTTCGCCGCCTTCATTCCTCAGCTGATATGCTTCCTGCAGTTCCTGCTGAACTCTTTTTGCTTTTTGTTTGGTTTTGGGAAGGACAAGGCTGCTGCTCCGCACCTGAAAATGCCCAGGACCCCTGTGCTGGCTTCTGGCAGTCTCGCAGCATGTCTTCTCTCATGGTCAGCTTCCCACTTCTGACTTCCTGAGCCGGATGGCTCCATGACAGCCTCTGAAGCTCCACGGTCTCTCGGTGCGTCCTGAGAGAAGCAGCTTTCTCCTTGCAGCAGCGTGCCCCAGTCAACTGTGGCTGTGATATAAATCTCCTGGCTACACGACTGTGCACACAACAACTAGAGCACAGCCTGTACTCTTGGCCATTTCTGCTCTGCATTACTCGGTTCCTCTTCCCAGTAGACTTGCAGTTATGGGAGTGGAAGTGCATTCTTGATGTAGAATCTGTGTGATTTGAGAAGGGATTGAAGGCAAGTTGGCGCTTGATAACTTGTAAGTGAACTCTCAGAAGACATTTTCATTGGTTTTGGAGGGTAAGTCAAGTCTTGACGGTTCACACACATCTTGTCGGATGGTTTTTTGTTCCCTTCCTAGGTGGATGTGTGCGATGTCTTAACCCACTAATCCAAGCCCTGCAACATCACTGTGCATTGCTGGCAGCAGAAACATCATAATGGCTGCCGGAAAGCATGCTGCTCGCCAGAAATCGCCAGAAAGTGCGCAGTGAAAACCTGAAAAATAGGCCACCATCTACTTTTGCCTATGTCAGTGGTAACACAGGAGACCACTGCCAAAACCCATCAAAATCATTGCAAAAGAAACAGAGCTGGTTTCAAAAGTCTGTTTTTATTTGGTGTCAAATTTGCAAGATTCATGGCTCACAAACCACCCAAAAAGATCCAACCTCCTTGTTGGGTGGTCAACATCATTCTCCTGCAAGCATCTACACGAACAAAGTATACTTTTGAGGATTGCTGGTGGAAGAAACCTGTCAAAAATGGGTGTAATACCGTTACTCACCTCTACCAGAAGCCGGCGTTGTAAAACCATTTTGTGTAAAGTTGTACATTGAGCCCAAACTATGCCAAAGAAAGACTGTCCAAGACAGAAGCACAGCTGGGCAGACATTGACCTTTTGGGAACTTGCTTTATGTTGGTAAGATGGATTCAGTGCTGCTTTTGGTGGCATATTTTTACGATTTATGTAGGAGATGAGTTAGTGGGGAAAACAATTGGTAGCATTGTAGGAAGGAAAGCAGAGAGTTCCTGTTCAGATATTACAATGTATGATATGGGTAAATGAAAATGTTGCAAGCACATACCACTGAAGTGCCACTTTATGGTAGGGGATGGAGGAAAAAACAGTATGCTTTTAAAGAACGTAATGGATGCTCAGTGGCAGATACCGTGCGCAGAGGTACTTATAACAGTTGTAAACATACTGCAGAAAAAGTTTTCATACCTCCGTTTTGTGGTGATGGGTGCTCATATGGATGCGCAAATCTTGCAATCTTTTGCTGAACTTTCTACTGGACGTGCTTTCGAGTGACAGGACACTTTCAGGCTGAATTTGTAATGGTACATATTAAGTGTTGTGCAGAACTGCCAGTGTTGGATGCTAACGTCTTGGATGGCATTGGTGGATGCGTGTGTGACTATTTACCCGTACCCAATGAGGTAGTGGTGGAAAAAAAATAGTGGAAAAGGAAGGACTGCTCCTGCTTCAGTGGGGCGCGGCCTTCGCGGTACTTTGCGAAGCGCACATGCCACATTCTGTGCTTCGCTCCATGCTGGCCAATGGAAATTGGACTCTGGGGATTATCCAATCAGGTACTGTGGGTGTGGTTCACAGGAAGGGGTGGTCATACTGTTGTACATTACTCTGCGTAGTGAGGCTGGCTGACACGGCAAAATGCATTGTGTTGACTTAGGGTGATGCCTTTGTGATAGATCTGCACAAGTATGCCCAGGAAAGACACTT
Organism: Ambystoma mexicanum; assembly: GCF_040938575.1. NCBI lineage: Eukaryota > Metazoa > Chordata > Amphibia > Caudata > Ambystomatidae > Ambystoma > Ambystoma mexicanum. The sequence continues at coordinate 490,564,339 of NC_090936.1, read as the reverse complement.
TGATTCCAATTTCGGTTTGGAACGAGTGGACGCATTGTGGCACACTATCTATAACCGCAGTTTCGCCAATATGCATGCACTCTGCAGAGACCTGGGCCCTTTTGCTACTGTTGATGTTCTTGTCCTGCACTACGGCGGTATGCATATGGGTTACGTGACTTGTTTAGGTTTGTTCCGTCGACTGAAGAGGTTGCTGAATGTAGTGAAGAGGCTTTTTCCCCACTGCCAAGGTGCTTTTCTCATCCATACCACCAAGAAGAGTATGGGACAATGCTCGTGGAAGTTGTTCCAAGCCAGAGGTTGGAAGGTGGCTCATCAACAGAAGCATGTATACTTTTCTGTCCACTCGTGGGATGTTCTTCTGCAACAATTACCTCATTAGTTGTGGAAATGCAGAGTTTTTCCAAGCAAATGCCATTTCTTTGTCGCCCATTGGTAATGCTGTTTTGTTTGCCTGTCTACAGGATGCAGTGAAGAGTTTACTTAAATGTGAGCACAAGAAAACACAAAATCAAATAAAAACCGGAAAAAGGTGTTTCACTAGAAGCACCTAAAACAAAAACAGGCTCTTTTCAGAGTCGCCTAAAAACAAACTCCCCTACCCTGGTTGCAATTTATTCCCCCCGCCCGCCCGCAGCATGAAATCCACATCAGGGGATTTTGAGGATGGCCTTGGAAATGGGACTGTGCAGGCTGAGGTATTGCGCGATATCGTTTCTGGGTGTGGTGTGTATGCAGAGGACTGGTGTACAGAACTGATACTGTTACATGGAGAACTCTTCAATGTGATTGGTGGATGTGTGTGGAACATTCTAACAGTACCCAATGATGGTGTGCTGGAAAGGGAAGAAGGAATGTTTCTGCTTTATTGGGGCATGGCCCTCGCCGTACTTGGGGAAGGGGGGAGGGGAACGAACATGCCACATAGTACCGTTTTTAGCATGCTACCCATGGGAATGGGACAGTGGGGACTATCGCATCTGAGGGTGTGGTGCACAGGAAGGGCCATTAATAGTTTTCTCCATTACTGTGCGTAGTGAGCCGGGTTGACATGGTTGCCATTACTTGCAAAGGCAGTGTAGCATAGCAGATTCGGTCCAACATCAATTACAGGGCAAACCTATGTGGCCTGCTACTCTGTTCTGAAAAGCTACAAACAGATTGCGGAGCAGCTGTGGGGTGCAGCCTGTTGTAGGGCTGCTGTGGAGAACCTGCACCCGGCAAACAGGCCTACATTGTTCAAAAACATATACATTTGCAATGGCACATTGTGGTGTGTTTGTAAGCATGTACTTTCCGTAAAACACTCCGTACATTGCTCAACACTGTACTTTTCTGCTGTCCAAGGGTCAGGATTGTGTCCCTGAAATAATGGCCAACACGCAGCATGGGTGCGGTCGTCTGGTGACGTTGCCAGTGTTCTCCCTTGGGACGGCTGTTTTGGGTGGAATACATTGTGCGCATGTGCATAGGTGTCCGCTGCACTCCGTTGCCACTTCTGTACTGATTAATAGAGCGACACACATGCGCTGACCATTTTGGGACACTCTGGGTGTTTATAGGGTGTAGCAGGTGGGATGTTTGTGTATAGCTATTTGTAGGACGTGGGTAAGTGGCTCGAACTAATTAAAGTTTGTTTGCATATGCTGCACACTGGTGGTGTTACCAGAACACAGATGCACATGCATGTACTTGCACAACGACGAAACGTCCGCTCCCACACATAATTGTAGGTGGTGTACAAGATGCCGACTTGCGGGTTGTAGTGGCGTCGTACGGATGCCTCTATTGTCATTGCGGATAGGCCGGGCAGGTGTGGTATGCATAGGACACCTCCCTTTTGCTCAATTGCGGGCATTCCTATGAGGACTGTGCGCTGCTGAGTCATTACGGCATTTAAAAAAAAAATACCACATATACACTCAACAACAATTTAAATATCAATTTTTACTTGCACACATTCATACACACCATCAATTAGGAGAGGGAAGTGGTACCAGAAGTGGATACTTATTGTGGGGAATTGGGGATTTGCACAAGCTGGTTGTGAGGGAGGAAGAGATTGAGGTATCACCGTAATGTCTCCCATAACACAGATGTTGAGGGGATGGCGGGCTGTGACATGGGGAAGGGGTACATGTGCAGGTCTGGCAGTACTGTTTTATTTTGTCCATAATATACCCTTGTACGAATTCTTTTCAGGTGGCACAATTGTTCACCAATTTTTCCATTTTGGCTTCCAGGCTGTCGATTTTGCTATTTAGAGTTTCTTTCCTTTCCTATGCCCCTATGCTGTTGTGGAAGGGGTGCCGCTTGTGCTGCCTTGCTTTCCTTTCCAATATGTTCTCTTACAGAAAAGAAAATGTGTTGGGAGTACATGAAGCAATATATATTACATAATTTACGTTTCACACTACTGTGCGTATCAATGGGGTTAGTATCGTAAGTCACTGCATCATGAGGGAAATTGACTTCCAGCCACTGTAAGGCTCATGCCATTGCAACGTACAAAAAAAAAAAACATTCTGCTTCTGTACCACTGTATACTGCACTACCTGCGCAATTATCAGACAAAATGTACTGTGCTTTCTACGTTGCAGTGATGTTCTGGTCTTAGTTCTTTCCCGTTCTTACTCTGGCTTTTTCGTTCTTTGTTCCCATGTACAGTAGCCGTGAGGTAAGATTGTTGAAAAGAGATGTCACTTCTGTGATGGTGCATTCAATTATGGTGTACTCCCTATGCCTTTGTGCTGTTGCTTCATAAGTGCAGAGTTTGCAGTCTTACTCTATTTTACCTTGCAATGCATGTACATGCTGCTGCTTGCATATGTTTTTTGTGTTTGCTGAATGGTATCACTATGTAAGGGAGGCCCTGCCTTTCTGAGCAGGTTGGATGCCACCCGATGTCCGCGACTAGACTCATACTCTGAGACTGCTGTGCACATTAACATGGTGCCCACAGGTTCAGTATGTTGTACAGTACATCGTCAAAAAGTAAGGGTATCCTGCTAAAAACCTATTCAATTCACTGACATTTTTTGGTGAAGGAACTTTATACTTAAGTAGCACTAATAAAAACCTATGAAATTCACTGAGAAAAAACGTTGTTAAAGGGACGTTATGGGTATGTTCCACTACTAAAACCCTATGCAGTTCACTGGGAAAACACCTTCTTAAAGGGACGCTGTGTTTCAGTTGCCCTCGGAAAACCTATCAAATTCAGTGCAACAAGTACTTGGAAGGAACATTACACTTACTTTGCACTGATAACCTATCCATATTATGGTTACAAGTAAAACCAAAAAAAAACAGAAATTTGCCAGTTGTGGTAAGCTGAGTAACCGTAACTCGCGCCACCACTGTGCACTGCTAAGACTAACACCCATGACATCACAAATGTCATTGATGAATCACAGATGACATCACATGCCTGGCTCCCTTTTTTTTTTGTTCACTGACATCTAGACCAGGTGCTTTTTTCTCTGACAGTCGGGCACTGAAAATTCAAAAGGTACTATATTTGTAGACCTTACCCTTCTCATATGTTCTTGCACTACTTTCCTTAGGGTTCAGTCACAGCATATGATACATATACCTAGGGGAAGAAGCAGGCCTGAAACCGTAATCATTTCTGGGCATGAAGATGATCAGTTAGGTTATGAACACTTTCTGGTAATACTGCTGCTTTTTTGCCTACTTTACTTTCCCTGTACATGCTCATATTTGTATGCGTTGTGGTCTCATTATGTTTTGTGTGCAGTAGTACAATTATGTAGTAAGTGAGGCATTATTACCTACTAATTACATGTTTCACAGTACGCTAAACTCTGAAACGAAAGCATTCATCATTTTACTATCCAACATGGCAAGATTTTGATTATTGCACCTCTATGGTGCATGCTGCAGACAATGCCTACGTTTCTACATGAGTAGGTTCCTGTACGTGAAAGAACTCTGTAATGCAATGGTATTTATAGCAATGCATTGCTTAATGAACTATGTATCTCATGGTAGGTCTCCCAATGACCTCTGATAGTTTTCTGCCAACATTATGACAATCCCTTGTGGAGGCATTTCATGAAAACTAAATGCACATGTGATATCATCAGTGATGTCATCAATGACATTTGTGATTTAGCTTACAGGAGCCTGGCCAGCGCACCCAATTCCTTATCTTGGCCAAAATGCACACACACATTCTAAAACCGCTATGAGAATTTCCCATGGTCTGGACTGCGGTCCCCGGGGGAGTTCCCACCACAAGCACTTTGAGACTATAATAATGGTAAAAGCCGCTATATAAATGACGATTACAATTACACAAAGAGGGAGCTCTTCCCCTTTCTACCTACCTGAACTCGCCACACCCTCCAGTGCTACATAACGTAATTTTGTATATTTGCCCGTCAGTTTAATGTCACCTTTTTTTAAAGTCCTTTTTTCAGTTTATTTTGGGTCCCTGCTCTATGACCCCCTTTGTTCATACCCTCTACAACTGGTTCCCTACTTGCTCACATCATTGTGCTATTGTATTGGAACCCTTCCGGAACAAAGTCCATATGTAAATGTTGTTGTAAGACGTTTCTGATCGAAATTGACATCTCTGGTCTTCAAACAAATACAAATCTGAACATGCAGGCTAAATCAACAAGTTCTGTCTGAGTGTAATCCCCCACATTGTGGGCATTCTGAACACCAGCTGCCCGACCCCACATGTCCCTTCACCCTGTTTGTTATATCGGAGCAGGCTTCTGCTTCCCTATTTCAACCTCTGCATCCATCCCTCGTACTTCTATCTCCTACTTATAATCCATATCATTATCCACCATTGCCCCCACCCAGCTGGCTGGATCGTTCGCTAATTCCACATCCCTCACAGCTGAGGGGGCAAGAGATGGACGCGTGTGCCCCCTATTGGTTATTCTAACCAATGGTGCTGAACATCTCCCTTCCATCTGAACCCCTCTGTGGACAGCACTCCATTGCTTTTCTCAGAACTAGCCGTAGCTCCTGAAAATACTCCTCTCTAAACCTCCGTAATTCACTGACCCTCTAACAGACGAGTGCACTGCGGTTTGAGTTAAGTAAGCAGAGCCAAGCTGTCCCACTCCAACACCTTCTGCTCCCTTTTCCCCATCTTTCACTCGGATAAGTTATAACACCTTCAACAAAGCTTGTGGCATGACCTATTCTATTTCTGGCCAAGCAGCTGGTGTGGCCATGTTTTATGAATGGCATTGCCAGAAAAGCACCCTGCTCACAGTGCCATGTGTAACAAACCTGTGCCAGCACGAATACAAATCTGTTTTGCTCTAGGCAATGACTATTTAAAACAGACACTAAAGAAGAACAGATAAAAGGCAATAGTAAATCACAAATCTGAAACAAGTGTTTCTACCATCTACCTTGCCATTCTATCTCTTTGCTCGTTCCTTTTATGTCTCGGCAGGTCATTCCTCTGTTGCTATAATTTTGTTTGCTTCTTGTCTCTCCTTCCTCTTTTGTTCTTCCCTCCTAGTCTTTCTCCTCTAATGAAGTCACAAACAGGAGGCTGGGGTATGGGCATTGGCATGCCCATGCGTCCTGGGACGCTGCCCGCTCTGCATGCTGACTGCGTAGGTGGTGTACTGGCGAGTTCCTGGGACATCTATCCCATTCCCAGCCTGATGTGCACCCACACATCCTGCAGTGCAGGGGTCAAGTCCTAAAGATTTAAGTGGGGGGACTCATCAACAAATGCAATGGGATGTGACATCACCAGAAATTAGCATATCAAGGTGAAAAATGCGCATTTGATTAAACTGACTTTGCATAACCACCCAAATTGAACAGGACGAATGGCATTTGCCGGTATCCCTACAAAATATCCCCACCAAAAATATCGGCATACATATGGCCGTTTGTCTCGCAAGGTGATATTTTTGGGGAGGATCTTTTGTGGGAACGGGGGTTGCGAGCTGTCCCCCGCAGGGTCTATGGGTCAATATCGCTGTAAAAATATGGCAATATTTTCATATCCCGATATTTTTGTGGGGATATTAACACATGGAACCCATTTGCCTTTTCATAAAATCAACACACATAAAACCAAGACAGGATATTTTCTTCTAATAGCGTTTTTGAAAACCTTAAAATGTGTGCAGGTTTTAAACTCCAAGAACCAATACAAATGTTTTCCCTGGAACCTGCAGTACCGAAATGGGATATTTCACCTTTAGTGGTTTGTTATTTTTGATTAGGTTATGCACTGCAGTGGTGAAGTGTCCGGCCTACAAACCTGATGACTGCGGTTTGATCCTCAATGTCTGCTTTAATTCATAAATTCAAAGAGGACATTCAATGTTTGTCTTTTAGCTGGGGGGGGGGGGACTGAGTGTCCCCCCCGCGTGAACCCTCGACTTGAGCCCTTCTGCAGTGCCCAAGAACCCGGCCAGGTTTTAGAAGTCTGGTATTTCGAGCTAGCTCAAGACTACAATCGTGATTTAGTAGTCAGAACTCTCAAGTTACCCCAAAACCGTGGTTATGGACACGGGGTCAGGCCATATTTTTGGAGGGAGGAATTGGATTAATTTGAACACTGGCGTTCCAGGGCTTCGCCAACTGTCGCATGTTAATTGCAAATGGAGAGAAACTAAGTCCAGAGCACAGCTGGTGGGATGAGGCACAAGACCATCCTACATTGAACAGCGTGATCCTCCAGTAAAAACCATTAGGTGTTTGGGTCCTCCCACATCCCAATGTGCCACCTTTGAGTTACCCTGTCACATACACAAAATTCTCTGTGAGCCAATATTATTAACTACTCAGTAATTCACTCTTTTACTGATAAATCAGAACAGAAAGTTCATTAGGTGGTATAACCTCCCAATATATGTTTGTCTGAGTCAAATATATGATTATTGAGCAGACATTTATCATCCACATGAATTTGCATACATCATAAAAACAATCTCTTCTGAATAACAAAATCCATTATTACCATTGAGTTACCCGACACAGAGGAACGCTATACAATTCCAAGATTTATTCTCGCCCATTATGTCCCTTCTGTGTATGTAGCTAAAGGGAGGTATGTGGTCATATGTGATGCACTTAGGGAAATTGTAGTCCACACAGCACTAATTCTATCACAGAGCCCACTTCTGTCCCGGCTCAGCTGTCACAGATCACACAAGATCAGATCCGACTAGTATAAAAAAGGAGAGTTCACCAGGATGGAAGGGAGACACATTGTGAACGTTGAGAGAGATGAAGTGGGAGGCGAAGGATAAGAGGTAGGGGACTGAGTGGAGGGACCACCGAGAGGAGTAGAAATTGAGGGAGAGGAAGACATGGCAGCAAAGAAGACTGGAGAGAGAAAGGTGGGTGGAGAAAAATACTTTAGAAAAGGAAAACTAACAGAAGAGGGAGGAAGGAGAGTGACAGGCATGAGGGGTGATAGGGAAAAACAGAGGAGGATGATGTAGTGGAGGAATACCAAAAACAAGAGATGGTAGGACACCTAATGGGAGGGTTGGGAGTGGAAGTCTGGAAGAGACGCCTGGTGATTGAGGAAGGAGTTGGAAGAAGCATGACCTCAAGATAACAAAAAGAAGTGACATCCATGCAGAGTGAAGACGGGAAATATCAAGGAGGAGCGGTAAAGGAACAAGTAGGGTAAGGGAACTGTATAGCGATGGAAACATCGCTTTATGATATGGCATTTATAATGCGCCTATAACACAAGTGTTTCAAGGCGCGACGAGGCAAGGGACAGGATCAAAGACAACGATCCTACTAGGCCAGGTGACCTTGAGATCGCGCAAGTGCAGGGGATGGGGGCTAGGGGGAGTGGAAGTGCAATACATAGGATAAACAGTAAAATAAATAAGAAGTGCAACCAGCTAGTGGCAGGTGCAAAGGTAAGTGCAGGATCAGGTGTCAAGTGCTGGTAGGCGGCTGTAGGGATACAGAAACAGCCCCGGAGTGCAAGGGTTGCCAGGGGGCAGTGCAGGTATGCAACAGGAGGGAGGGGAGGGGACCTGGGCCCGGGAATAGAGCATAGCCAGGTGACCAGTGCAGTTTCAGCCAGGAGTTCAGCAGGGGAGAGGAGGAGAGAAAGCAGAAGCAAAGAGGAAGGTCTTCAGGTGCTTCCGGAACCGGAGATGGTTCTACTCAAGTTTCAGAGAGGCAGGGAGGCTGTTCCAGAGGGAGGCCCCAGTTGAAGAAAGAGATCTACCACCAACTTGTTGCTTGGAGAAGCGACTGACCCTGAGGGAGTTGGAGGCGGATGAGCGAAGAGCTCGAGAAGGAAGATATTTAGGAAGAGAGAGTTGAAGGTAGTGCAGTCCCAGGCCCCAGAAGGCCAAAGGAGGTTGGAGGAGACTGTAAGGAGCATAGAAAGGAATTGTGTTGTAGTCTACCTATCTCTGTGTGACAGCTGGTGTCTGGAATGCTTGGGTGCATGCGTGGCATATTAGTGCAGAATGTTGGACAAATGCTGGGTTGAATGTTTCTTTGGATGGCAGAGTGAGCTTGCCAGTGTGTGAATGGACCAATGTCTGTTCCCTGAATACTTACTGGGATGAATCTGGGCAATTTGTCCCTTCTCCCCTAGGGGGAGTCTCCTCCTTTTGAGGCTAGGGAGGTGCGCCCGCTCACCAAGACCCTCCCTAGGCGTCTGGCCAAGTACTCCCCTCTTGGGGGGGGGGGTGGTGGGGACAAGGACTGCCGTTCCTACAAGGAATTCAATTTCCAGAACTCATTATCTGCCTACATGAGAAGCGGAAAGACTATTGTTAACCCTGTTATGGATTTACTAAATAGTGACATTTCATCAATTTCTTTGGCTTCAGGTAATGCTGGTATGCCTGAACTCCACAGTCAAAGAGAAACGACACATCCCTTTCATTTGTGACGACGTACTTAAAATGTTGAGCCTAGATTGGAAGAGGGGGAATCCTATGTAGAGGTGGGTCTCGGATGGGAAGACATCCCGGAGGGGCAGAGGCACGCTAGACTGCAGAGCTGGCGGTGGCGTGTAGAGTGAGCGAATCGCTAGCAAGATTCCAGAAGGCTGGCATCCTGACTGACAAGAAGCCATGGTCAGGAGAGAGATGGAGACAGTAAAGAGACTTGTTGCCATGACCACACAAAAGTCGTAGTGTGCATGGGGCCCATTAACTGATGCCAAGACTAGACCACAGCAGAGAAGTCGAATCCCCGATTTACACATAAGAATTGCAACAAGTGCTGAGCCTGGCATAGTAAGGGAAGTCTCCACTCCCAAAGAGGTAATGCCTTTGAGAGGGGCGAACTGTAGTAACAGAAGCTGTTAATACAACTTGCTGGCCATATTTAATTTTTAAAGCCCATTTGTGCTCAGTGCCCTTAATATCCTCTTCCCAGCCCCATCCCCTCCTTCTTCCTACTTAGTGACAATCCACCTGCCCAGTTGCTGCCTATTGCCCATGATTGTTTGATCCGGCGAGCCTGCCCTGCAAGGACTGCAGGCCTGCTTTCTCATGCTCAAGAGCCATTTTCGAGCAGACAAGCAAAGGTAAGCCAGCACCTTGTGTGCTGTGCCCCCATTGTTCAACTTGCTGGCCATATTTCTTTTTTTAATCCATTTGAGCTCTGTGCATGTAGTGTCCCCTTCCCAGCGCCATCCACTCCTCCTTCCTGCTTTGTTGCAATCAGCCGGCCCCCCCTTGCCGCCTACCACACGTGATTGGTTTATCTGGTGAGCGTGCCCTGCAAGGACTGCATGCCCGCCTTCTCGTGATCAAGAGCCCCTTTCGAGCAGAAAAGCAAAGGTAAGACAGCAACTCATGTGCTGTGCCCCCGTTGTTCAACTTGCTGGCCATATTTCGTTTTTAAAACCCATTTGCTCCATGCGCTTAGTATCCACTTCCCAGCCCCATCCACTCCTCCTTCCTGCTTTGTTGCAATCTGCCCGCTCCCTTACCGCCTACCACCTGTGATTGTTTGATCCAGTGAGCCTGGCCTGGAAGGGCTGCGGGCCAGCTTTCTCATGATCAAGAGACACTTTTGAGCAGAAAAGCAAAGGTAAGCCAGCACCTCCTGTGCTGTGCCCCAATGGTTTAACATGCTGGCCATATTTTGTTTTTAAAACCCATTTGTGCTCTGTGCGCTTAGTATCCCCTTCCCAGTGCCACCACTCCTTCTTCCTGCTTCGTTGCAATTTTCCCACCTCTTACCGCCTACCACACATAATGGGTGGTTCCAGACCTCTTAGAACAACACCACAGGGCAGCCCACTGCCCGTTGCAGCCCACTGCAGAGAAGGACCCAAAGGCAAAGGACAGCTTCAGCTGAAGCATCTCCAAATAATGTCTGCCGGTGTCCACTGCAGAAGCAGGAAGCCAGCAGATGTCAACCAGCAGCAACAGACAAGGTAAGCATGGTGTAGACAGGGGACACAGCAATCGCCCCACTAAACTGATCCACTTCTCTTGTATATATATATTATTCTCCCATCCCACCACTTTCAACCACCTTCATGTGCCTTTTCATATAATCACTGCACCCCTCAAATAGATGCACTGAGTTAGCATCTCACCACTAGGTACAATGTGTTGCCTACCCTTGTATCACATCTAAGAGTATGGTTAGTTATCGGTCTTCCACATTTAGATGACCTGTGCTCTAACTGCACTAGTTAGTCTAGATAGAATTGTGATTATTCACCTGTGTCGCATCTAGCCAGAACTGTGATTGTTGGTCTGTGCCACATCTGGACGGATTTGTGTAGATTGGCCTGCGTCCCATCTAGACAGTCTTGTGAAGATTGGCCTGTGCCACATCTAGCCAGAATTGTGACGATTGGCCTGCGTCACATCTGGAGGATTTGTGTAGATTGACCTGCGTCACATCTAGACAGTCTTGTGAAGATTGGCCTGTTTCTCACCCAGACAGATTTGTAAATACTAGCATGCCTCACATCTAAACAGTTTTGTGAAGATTAGCCATGCAGCACTCCTAGATACATTTGCTGAAGACTAGACAGTGACTAGTTGAACTGTATTGCTTAATCTACCCTAACATCTAAACAAACTGTATTGCTTAGACTTTCTCACATCCAGGTGAATTGTATTGCTTAGCTTTTTCTCACATCTTGCCGAACTGCGTTGCTTAGTTTAGCCTAACATCAAGGCGAACTTTATTGCTTAGCCTTTCTTACATCCAGGTGAATTGCATTGCTTAGCCTTTTCTCACATCTAGGTCGAACTGTATTGCCTAGCCTTTCACCGCTTCCAGGTGAATTGTGTTGCTTATCCTTTTCTCACATCTAGGTGAACTGCGTTGCTTAGCCATTTCTCACATCTAGGTGAACTGTGTTGCTTAGCCATTTCTCACATCTAGGTGAACTGTGTTGCTTACATGATCAAAAAACTAAAAGATTAATCAGCGGCAGGCTCACATAGGCTATCAAATAAATCATTAAAAAACGGATCCAGTGGCATGGGCAAATTTCATTGCATCAGTGTTCATTAACATCAATAAACAAAGAAAGCTCCCACTTTCATGGATCATTATCCAACCAACTACAGACCCATCGCGTCGCTTGATGTGATAGGGAAAATGTTTGCATCAAGATTGCAACTGCGATTAACAGAGTGGTCAGACACAAATCGAATTACAGATCCCTGTCGGGCGAGTTTTACACAAAGAACCAGGACAGATTTAAATGTATTCATCTTGTCGCTGCTAAAGCTTGACACAATGCGAGCAAAAGGATCTCTGTTTATAGCCTTTGTAGACGTGAAACAGGCATTTGATGGTGTAAACTGGAAAAAACTATGTGCAAAACTTCAAGGCTGGAAATGCCCAGAAAACCTACTTGGACCCATTGAAGCGCTACATCAAGACACAAACCTGTCTCAGGTTGGACAGAAAAGGTACCTGCACAAAGAAAATAAATGCCAATAAAGGAGTAAAACGGGGATGTCTGTTAGCAGCGACATTGTTAAAACATTATATTGCAGACCTCCCGGAAGCTCTACAACTCATACCTCACTTTCCTCTGAAATTAAACACTACTGAGATTTCAATAATCACATATGCCGATCTGGCAATACTAGATCAGACCCAGATAGGCCTACAGCGTCTACTAGAGAAAATAGCAGAGTACATGACGCTGAATGACCTGACCATAAATTGTGAGAAAACAAAGGATGGTGCTGGGAAAGAACTAAGGGGCCAGATCAAAATGATTTGAATGAAGGATTGATGAGGAAATATTGGGAAAAGTAAACATGATACTCTATCTGGGCGTCATTTTCAACACCTCAATAGCTGAAAAAGCTTGGCAGGATGTACTAAATCTAAAAGTTACCCAGTTAGCTTCCCAAGGGATGATCCTGCACGCCCGTTATGGGAAACTTTCACTATCACCGCTATGGAGAGGCCGTATTAAATTTATAATGGAAAGTGTGGGATTCCATAGAAGGAACATTTTGGAAACCAATACTAAGACTCCCTAAAAGTCTAGCTATGACAGTGATCCGGGCAGAACTAGGGCTACAGTCCTTATATTCAATAGTGGTATGGAAATCACTAAATCTACTGCAAAAATTGTCAGATGACCAGCCGGCGCTGGGGTACCTCTTTCTAAAACAAGACGGGAAAGGCAAAAGCTCAAAGACTCTTGGAGAGTGGAAACTATTGTGCGGAAAAAATCTGAACTCGATCGATGCCTCCCTATTGCAGTTGATTGAAAATCCAGATAAAGTCAAAGAAAAATTAAAGAGAATGGATTGGATCAAGACCTTAGAAGCAAAATGAACTCTAGCTTCGAAAGAGAGAGGTATCCAGCACTCCCAGACATAGAAACACTCTCCCAAGATACTTGTATAAGTTCCGAAGCAAAAAACATTGTGACTTATTGATGAGAATAAGAATGAATGTGTATTCAACCAATGAATATCGCCACAGAACAGAACAACATGCAATAAATAATGGGCTTTGTAGACTGTGTAATAATGTAAAGGTCCAGACACAGTAAAGCATTTATTAATGTTTTGTCAAGAAGCATCAGACGAGCGTTTACATTTTTTAGCTAAGCAGATTGAGAACTGTTCAATGCTTACCTCTGAAGAAAAGTGGTTGACGTTTCTGGGAGGTCACAAGCAAGCAATAGTATGTGCGGTGATTGACTTTCTAGAAAAACTTAAAACGGACCTTGACACTCAATAAAGAATGATAATACAATTCCTAAATAGCGACCGCTGAACATGGAGGAACAAAGCAATCACTAAACCGTGACTTTAAGTGAAAGAAGACCATTGTGAAAATGGAAACTTGACTGGTTTTAATTGTAATAAAATGATGAAATGGAATAATGTGTATAAATTTTAAAGTAAACTAAATAACACAGTAAAAATAAAAAATAACTTGCTTAGCTATTTCTCACATCTAGCTGAATTGTGCTGCATAGTGTAAGGAAGGCACAGTATAAAAGCACAACAGACACAAGTGATCACAGTTCAAGGCTGTTTATTAAACTGTAAAGTGGGTGAGATAAATGCCAATCTAAATCTAAGATGGGAGCAAGCTACGACCATCAAATAATAAGAATACAGTCCTAATGGAGTCTAGTGAAGTAAAAAGGGTCTCTACAAAGAAAACCTATTGCCAATTCTTACCGCTATGCTACAAAATAGTGTGGGTTGATGTTCACAAAATGTTAAGTCAGGATGTTATGGCTGGGGTCTACCATGCCCATGTATTTAGCACGGGACAAGGCAGGACTCTTGCGCACCGCACACTCCTGGGCTTCTCTGGTGTGAGCTCACAGTTCCTTTTCACTATATCAGGGCCTTCTGTACCCAAGTCTCTTCTCATGCAAAGTCTCTTGATTCAGTGGCCTGATATGCCAAAACAACAAAACAAATGTTCCTTCTGACAACCTTCATGTAGGGTGATTACTCTCCACTCTTGGATCCCCCTCAGCCGGGCTCCGATCTTTCTTTCAGCGTCAACCTCCCAAAGCACTTGCCAATTTAAACAGAGACTTCCGAAGGGCAGTCTTGTATAGCTGGGTCACCCTGTTAGCCTATGGCAAGTGCAGGCTTTACAAAATCACGGTTTGTATGGCGTTCCCCTCAGCTGGGTGCAAACGTCAATTTCACAATTGGTTTATCACAACTTCTACAATGTTTCAAGGACTTTAGATTGTACAAGGGGTTTTGCTCGACCCATGTAGGACCACCGTGACACCTCAAGTCGGCTTTCCCTAAGGCCTCTTGGTATTTGTAGTTTCTTTCCTCTTTTGTTCAACACAGTCTCTTCATTCAGAAGAGGGGTACCAAGTTCACTCACAAAAGACCTCTGTCTCTTAATGTTCTTAATGTTGCCACTGCAACCTTGAGTCTAGCACAGACCGGGCTACTATCAGGTTCATCTGACTCAACAGCAGTGCTGAACTCGTTGGCGTTTCTTTTGTCTCTGGAGTCAAGGATGGTACCACGATGGCTATCAGTGCGAGAGGGTTCCAAGTATCACTGACATTCGTCGCACCACTTGTCCGCTGCGATCCGTGGTGTTATGTCTTTTCATCAGAGGCTTCGCCGGTCTGGGTTGAAAAGGGCAAGGGCAACTCCCTCCTTGACATCCTTTCAGGTGTCGCTGCCTTTCTCCTCCGTTTGAACTGCTGTCCTGGAATAGCTGCTTCCTTGTGCATTCGGACTTGCTCAAAGTGTGCTCTTGTGCTCCGCCTTTTATCCCAGTGAGGAAGGGAAAGGGCAGTCAGGTGTGTGTAGTTGTCAGTGATTGCCTGACTCTTCCCTGACCCTGGTATGGGGACATGTCAGGTAAATGGCTCTAGTATTAGTCCGTTGTGGCTCACGGTGTGATAAAGTGTTTGTGTTGGAAAAGGTGGGGGAGGAGGAGTAGTTTCTTTTTTTTTTTTAACTTTTGTTTTTGGCGGCAGAGGTTTACAAGGTACACACATCAAGGCAACAAGCATGACTAAGCAACATAAGGTCGAGCAATACATAAAACATGGTACATTAGTAATAGCACTGTCAGGTAATGGTCGCATACGATTCATACGAGTATGGGATCCAGTAGTAGGAGTGGTCGCGGTCCCGGTGTGTCCCGGTTTCCAGGTTTGGGGGTCAATGAACCTGCCATCAGGGTAAAAGTGGGGGACGAGCCAGAGCTGGAAGCGTCCACGCCTTGTCTGTTAAGGTAGGAGTTGAATTCCACCCAGATGTTCTTGGGGCGAGAGGTGGCGGGGAGCATGGATATAAAGTCTTCCTCACAGTTTCGCGACCAAGTAAGCATATGGAGCCATTTCTGGTGGACCGGGGGGAAGGGACTTTTCCAGCTCTGGAGAATGCATTTTTTGGCTATCATAAACCCAATATTGAGAAATCTAGCCGAACGTCTGGTGTCATCAGTATTCCAGGCTCCATACAGGACGGCCAAAGGATCAGCGTCAATAACCGTTTCAGTGATGGCCATGAGTGTTTCTAGGATACTTTCCCAAAATCTAAGCAACTTGTCACAAGACCAGAACATATGTAAGTGGTCTGCTTCTGTGGCCCCGCGACGGGGGCAGAGATGCGCCGTAGTGCGAGTGAACCTCGAGGTCCTATGCGGAGTATAGTAGAGTATATTTAAAACTTTGTACTGCATGGTGCGAAAACGGAAATTGAGGGAGACTTTTTGGGTGTGTAGGCACATATTTCCCCAGGCCCCGTCTGATAGTTCTAGGTCTAGTTCACTAGCCCATTCAACACGTGCCTTGAGAGTGGGAGTAGGGGTAGCATCCTGTAGGATCTTGTAAAGTGAAGAGACTATTCCACGGGCTCTGCCTGAGTTGGCAATATATGCAATGGCCGAGTTATCCGGGGGCTCAGCAGGGAATGTGGGCCATTTGGTGCGAAACGCGGCCCGTAATCTATAGTATTGAAGGGTCTCCAAGGCGGTCCCGGTTTCCAGGTTTGGGGGTCAATGAACCTGCCATCAGGGTAAAAGTCCTTCAGTGCTTGGTATCCCAGCTTCCCCCAGTGTCGGGCCAGCGCCGCATCATGAGTGGGTTCTAGGCCAGGGAAGGCCCACACAGGAAACCATTTGTAATATGGGGAGGCTTCAGGTGTCTGAGATGGCAGGTGAGCCCAGGCTTGAAGGGTCGTGTTGATTGGGTTGATGGGAGAGTCGGGCGTGTATTGCCGATGTAGTATGATGGACATTAGGTCGATACCAGCAACTGCCAGTCGCTTCAGTTTGATATGGGGACGCACCGGAGTACCAGGGTACCAGTGAGTGGCATGTTGGGCCTGGGCCGCGTGCCAATAAAGTGACAGATCCGGAGCCGTGAGTCCCCCTTGTCTGTAAGGGAGTGTCATGTCCGTCCACTTTTTGCGTACTGTGCCAGAGTGCCAGAGGAACTGTGCACACAGTGTGTGTAGTCTAGTAAAATATTCCCTCTCGGGCCACACGGGTACGTTACTAAACGTGTAAAGGAATTTGGGGAGTAGGATCATTTTGATGAGGGAGAGCCGTCCAGCAATGGATAGTGGAAGGGCACGCCACCGTAGGATTTTTGTCTCAACTATTCCTGCTATCGCGGAGTAATTATCAGCAAGGAGGGTGGATTTGGCTAAGGATATTTGCACACCCAGATATCTAACGCCATTCGGTGACCAGCGAAGGGGGTATTCGGTGGTGGGCTGCTGGGTGGATTCAGTGAGCGGGAAGATCTTTGATTTTGAGTAATTAATAGTGAAGCCGGAGTGAGTGCCGATGCGAGTGATATCTCTCAATATCGGGTCAAGATGTGTCGTGGGGTCTCTGATATATAGCAAAACATCGTCCGCATATAGAGATATAATTTCGGGGCTGTCTATCAATCTTATTCCCCTGCGGGCGTGATGAACACGGACATAGTCTGCCATCGGCTCTATTGCTAGAGCAAATAGAATCGGAGAAAAGGGGCATCCCTGTCGGGTACACCTGAAGAGTGTGAAAAGATCAGATGTCAATGGATTGGTTCTAACCCGCGCCACAGGAGAGGTGTATAACAATTTGATGAACGTAAGGATGTTTGGGCCAATGCCCATAGTCTCCAGCACCAGCCATGTGTATTTCCAGGAGACCATATCAAAGGCCTTCTGGGCATCCAGCATGACCGCCACCGCTTGCACATCCTGATCAATGCAGGACATCACGTTGAACAATCTTCTGATGTTGTGGGAGGTAGACCTTCCAGGTACAAAACCGGCCTGGTTTTCACAAACTAAGTATGTCATAATGGGCAGAAATCGGTTCGCTATAATTTTTGCAAAGATCTTCGTGTCAAGATTCATAAGGGAAAGGGGTCTGTAGGACCCGCATTCATCAGGTTTACCAGGCTTGAGCAGCACTGTAATGGCTGCCTCGCACATGGAAAGGGGGAGGATAGAGAGTCGGAGCGATTCATCCCAGACCTCAAGTAGCCTGGGAGCGATTATGGCGACGTGTTCTTGGTAGAAATCAGCGGTTAGGCCTTAAGGTCCCGGGGCTTTGCC
Organism: Ambystoma mexicanum; assembly: GCF_040938575.1. Taxonomy (NCBI): domain Eukaryota; kingdom Metazoa; phylum Chordata; class Amphibia; order Caudata; family Ambystomatidae; genus Ambystoma; species Ambystoma mexicanum. The sequence continues at coordinate 490,546,823 of NC_090936.1, read as the reverse complement.
TTTGGGCAAGTCGGAGATAGCTGTTACTATCTCATCCAGTGTAATTGGGGAGTCCAATTTGTCTTGAGTAGTGGAGGAGACCTCTGTGGTGGGGATCTGGTCGAGGAGTTCTCTCATATATTGTTCAGTGTGTTCAGCAGGTTGAGAGTAGAGAGACCTGTAGAACTCAGTGAATGTGTCTAGGATTTGTTGGTCAGCCCATTGAGCGTTACCATGTTTGTCTTTAATAGAGGTGATTTGCGTTCGGCCAGATTCCCATTTGATCAGTGTCGCTAATGTTTTCCCAGGCCTATCCCCCTCCCCATATTTCCTGGCTGCTTGTGGGCGGCTAAGGTATTGTATTCCGCTGACGGTGAGTTTGTTGAATGCCTGGAGTTCATCGGAGACCTGTGCAAGTATGGCAGGGTCAGCCCTAGCGGCACATCGCAGTTCCAATTGCTTCAGTTTGGTTTCAGATCGACCCAATGCGGCTCTGATTGTTTTCAGCACTCCAGCCTCCCGGGAGATGGACATACCCCTAATATACACTTTAAAGGCGTCCCACCGGACTGCAGCCGAGGTGTCCCGAAGAGTGTTGCGTTCAAAGAAAGACAGAATGTCAGCAAGTATTTCAGCCCTAAACACAACATCCCTAAGGGCCTCGGATTTGAAACGGCAGGTGCTGAATGTCGGGACAAGTATCCCAAACTTCGCCGAGATTGTGATCGGGGCATGATCAGACAGTGTGCGAGGTAGGATCTGGGAGTCCACCACCCCGCCAATGACTCCCCTTGACAAAAAAAATAGGTCTATCCTAGAAGAGCTATCGTGCACTGATAATTAGTAAGTGTAATCCCTCAGTTGGGGGTGTAACGTCCTCCAAACGTCGCAGATGCCAAGGGTCTTAATGTGGGAGTGCAGTCTGCGTGCAGCACTGGACAAAGAGCGGGGAGCAGTTCCAGTCCTGTCTAGGACCGTGTCAAGAATAAGATTTAAATCTCCACCCCAAAAGATCGGTATGCCCACATATCCCAGCAGTATGGTAGTGATATTATCAAAAAATTCGGGAGAGTCCACATTGGGGCAGAAGGTGTTGACAAGTAGATATTCTTTGTTAGCCAAAGTACAATGTAGTATTACATAACGTCCCTCGGGGTCGGTGTAACTTTTGCGCAATGTGAACTTAATGGATTTATGAGTCATCTTTAGTACTCCCCTGGATTGAGTGGAATAGAAGGTAAAGAATCTCGCAGGTCCCCATGCCGGGGCCATAGTTCTAGGTATGTGGCCATTGGAGTGTGTCTCCTGTAGGAGCAGTATTTTACAGCTGTGTCTGTTGGCATAAGCTATGATTTTGCGGGCCTTGGTATGATTGCTTAACCCACAGACATTCCAGGACATTGTGACGGTAGACATTGCAGTGACAAACCATTATACCACACATATTCTCAGTGGACATCTCGGATCCAGCAATAGTATGTGCCCCAAAGTTTGGAGTCAATCCTGCAATCGTGTCCCTTCAGTGCTCGCACCATGCAACCTTGTGTGCCTTTTTTAGATAACTTCCCGTACCCACCCCCCACCCTCACCACCAACCCTAGTTTAGCAGTGTGAACCCCACCCATCCTTAACTGTGCACAGTCGGATCAACCCCAACATGATCCAGCCTGTGCAGGAGCCCAATAGGGGCTAACCCAGAACAACGATATGAAGAACAGTGCAATCGCAGTGGGGTGCGCTATTGCCGTGTGCTAGCACGCTTGGAACCCAGTGGGATCCGTGAAAAGACAAGCAGTGTTTGCGGTATGGTAATGCATGTCGCTGCATCTAAAAGTGGCTGTGCCAGGCCTGAATGAGAATCAAAGGAGCGTTACACTAAACAACAATAAGAAGTCAACATGATCACGATGAGTAGTTCAACATTATGGTAATTTAGCAGTGCATATCTGAGAGATTAGGTGCTGTGAGTACAGCCCGGATTGCATGGGACATGTGAATGTGACAGCAGGATAGTTGTGGAGGAGGCTAATGAGCGATGGAGCCAGCAGACCGGCTGGCCAAAGGACGATCAAGGGGAGCAAGCTTCGGACAAAGTTCAGTCATTCTCCATCATATCCTCAGCGGGTGGATGAGGGGGAATATGCGCTTCTATGAATTTCACTGCTTCCGAGGGCACCGTAAAGAAGTTGTTGAATGTGAACTTTAGACGCGCAGGGAATAGGATGGCATAAGGAATGCTTCTCTCCCTGAGCAGTTTCTTAACTCCAAGAAATTGGCGGCGCTCCTGCTGGACTCCGGTCGAGAAGTCAGGGAAAATTCGGATCACCTGCGAGTCCATTCTGAGCTCACCCTCAACCATGCCATCCTGCTCAACCGTCTCCGTGATAACCTGGGTATCACTGGTCAGGCTCTGGCATGGCTGACCTCTTTCCTTTCTGGTCGACCCTCCCAGGTCCAAATGGGCTCCTTCCTCTCTGACATCTTTTTCTCCACCTGTGGTGTCCCCCAGGGATCCAACCTCTCTCCCTGGCTCTTCAATCAGTATCTGGCACTCCTTGCCCACCGCATCGCCGCTCTCTGCCCCCACTTTCAGTGCTATGCGGACGATACCCAGCTCATTTTCAGGCTACCCTCGGCCTCCTCCTCTCCTTCCCTCATCTCCGACTGTCTGTCTGCTATCCAGGAATGGTGTGCCGCCAATGACCTCTGCCTTAACGCCAGTAAGACTGAGATTCTACTCATCGGCACACCCACTCCCTCCTTTCCTGCAGCTCTCTGGCCGGCCTCCCTTGGCCCCCTTCCTGCCACTACCTGCAAAGCTAAAAACCTCGGGGTCATCTTCGACTCCACACTCTCCTTCTCTCCTCATATTTCCGACGTCTCTAAGAAGTCACATTACCAGCTGCACCTCCTCAGAGGTATTCTTCCCTTCCTCTCCTTCCCCCAGAAGCTCACTGTCTCCCGAGCCCTGGTTCTCTCAAGGCTGGACTACTGTAATAGCCTCTATCTTAATCTGCCTGCCTCCACTCTCCGCCCTCTGCAACTTATCCAGAACAGAACTGCGAGACTTGTCCTTGGCCTCAAGCCCAGGGACCGTATCTCTCCAGGACTGAAATCTCTTCACTGGCTCCCAGTGGCTGCGAGGATTAAGTTCAAAACCCTCTGCATTGTCCACAAGGCCTTCTGGGGCCTGGGGCCACAATACCTTCAACTCTCTCTTCCTAAATATCTGCCTTCACGAGCCCTTCGCTCATCCATCTCCAACTCTCTCATGGTCAGCCGCTTCTCGAAGCAACGAGCTGGGGGCAGATCTCTCTCCGCAGCAGGGGCCTCCCTCTGGAACAGCCTTCCTGCCTCCCTGAAACTTGAGGAGAACCATCTCCGGTTCCGGAAGCACCTCAAAACCTTCCTCTTCGCTTCTGCCTTCTCTCTCCCTCTCCCCTGCTAAACCTGCTTAACTCCCCTTCGAAGTCTGCACTTAACCTGCATCTGGGCCACTCTGTGACCTCGGCCCAGGGCCCAGCCACTCTCCACTTGCACTGCCTCCCTGGCTCCCCCTGCACTGCGGGACTGTCACTGCATCCCTACAGCCCCCTTCCCAGCACTTGCTCTGCACTTACCTCGCACTTGCCACCAGCTGGCCCTTTTATTTATTATTTATTATTTTATTACGCTACTTACCCTGTATTGCACTTTCCCCCCCACCTCCTCCCCCTGCACTTCTCCTTTTCCCCTTACCTCTGCACTTGCGCGATCTGAATGACACCTGGCCTAGTAGGATCATTTGTCTGTCTTCCCCTTGTTTCCCCCGCCCCCCCCCCTTCCTCGTCGCACCTTGAAACACTCGTGTATAGGCGCGTTACAAATACCATATCATATCATATCATATCTCACGTGCGAGGTGGAGAATCTGGTCACAATCTCTAAAACTCAGAATTTTTGCAATAATGGGCCTCGGAAAGTCACCAGGTTTGGGACGTGGGGCGAGTGCCCTGTGGGCCCTTTCGATTGTGAAGAAGGGAGACCAATCCGGGTTGCCCAACAGGTCTTTCAAGAGGTTTTCGACGGCCAATTCGAGTCAGCCCTTCAGCGCATTTTCCGGGACCCCAATAATGCGTATATTATCCTCCTTGATCTGGATTCAAGGTCATCACACTTAGCCTTTACTGATTTCATGTCCGTGACAAGGGTGGCCACTGTACTCTGCAGTGTAACTATATTGTCCTCACTGGCACCGATTCTATTTTCAGCCTCAGTGATCCGTGTCCCCTGTTGATCCAGTTTGGCCCTGAGAGATGCCACATTAGCATTTATATTGTCTAGCTTTTCGTGAAATGCAGCAAAGTTTCTAGCCATACACTCCATCATGGCCGTCAGGTCCGCAGGAGGCCCCTCCGCAGGGAGTGGTGTGTCGGTGTGGTCACAAGAAGAATGGGCCAACTCGGATCTCGGGGTGGCTTTTGCAAATTTATCCATAGCCCCAGTCTTACTGGTATTCCTGGATCTGTTAGACATTGTGTAATATGAGTAAGTAGAATACGGGTGCTGTATATGACCTGGGGCTGTGCAAAGCAAAAGGTCAAAGGAAGGAGATCTGGCTTTTTGGATGATGTAGCAGTAGCCCACAGGGTTAGAAGAAACGTATTATCCAGGCTCCTGAGCCAGGGTGTAGGGGAGGCAGTGTCTGGGAAGATGACCATGCAGCGCGCCTCAATGGATCATATGAGACAGAATGGGTAATCGCCGCGGAATCCCAATGTCGTGGAGTGCAGCGATGAGGGAGCGGGGGGTATCAACCAGAGCGGAGGGGTTGTGGGAGCACCCACCCCCAGTATCCCCACCTTACGCTTGTGCAGGAGTCTCAGCGAGCCCGCGCGAGGGGATCCCACGCCGTCAATGGCACAGATTCAGCGCCGCGCTGAGGGGCCCCCCGGCCGTAGGTCCGGCGGGGGCGATCTCCGCGATGGGTCATGCGGAGACACAGGGGCCGTGGGAAGAAGTCAGACAGCGGCGCCGCATGGGCGCAGAGCGGCGGACAGCCGCGGGGGATCCCAGCGGCAAGGCCGCAACGTCTCGGGCAGGATTCGCCCACGCGTATCAGCGCAGGTCGTGATGGCGGCCTCCGCGCTCCCTATCAGCTACAGCCCCAAGGCTGTGGGAGGCCATTGATCGAGCCAGGGAGGCGGGCGGCGAGAATAAGCGACCAGTAGGGCCGCAGGCAGCAGTGGGCCCCAGCTGCGCAACCTGTCCCCCGCTCAGCGGCAGAGCGGCGGCCCAATCAGTCCAACGCGGGGCCGCACCACCGGCCGAACTCAGGCCCAGGAGGTCCGATTCGGGCCAGAATTTCACAGGCAGGTGGGGCGAAGTGCCTGCAAGGCAGGAGCCGGTTTAGAGGATGGGGCAGGATGTTAGACCGCAGATGAAAGCAGATGTAGAGCAGCGGCACACAGAGCTGGAAAGCTAGGCAGCCATTTTGTTGGCTGCTCAACAGCGCCCCCGGGTGTAGAGTTTCTAAGTATCCTACTGGGCATGATGGGGAAAAAGTGAAATTAGGAACGGGTTACTGCGTCTCACCTTTCGGTGCCCTACTTCCACTCCCCGAAGACCCCTCATCCAGGTGATCCTCCCATAGTGGTCCACCCCCAGGAACTGGATCCAATAGTGATGGCCATCTCCTGGCCACCTGGATGACCGATCCCCTGGCACTAGCGAGTGAGACACCTTCAGGTTTCTCACATTAGCCTACCCTAACATCTACGCAAACTGTATTAATTAGCCTTTGCTCACATCCAGGTTAATTGTACTGCTTAGCCATCTCTCGCATTTAGGTGAACTGTGCTGCATAGTCTACTCTCACATCTAGGTGAACTGTATTGCTTATCCACTAACCACATGCAGGTGAACAACCTAGCTTAGAATATTCTCACATCTAGGTGAACTGTGTTGCCTGGAATGCTCTCACATCTAGTTGGATTGTTTGGTTAGCTGCTTCTCAAATCACAGTGAACTGTGTTGTTCAAACTGATCTCCCATATAGATGAACTGTGGTGCTTAGCCATCCCCCAGACCTAGCAAATCTGTCCCGCTTAACCTATGCTCACAGCTAGGCACACTGTTTGCTTAGCTGTCTCTCGCACCCCCAACCAATCCACTGAGAAAACAATAAAACAGAAACCACATATAGTCAAGCGGTCAACTACACCAATGAAAGAATCTGGAATCTCCCCCTCCCCTTCCAGTCTAGCCCTCCAGCTATCAACTTCCACCCCCCCAGTAAACCACTGGGCCTAACCCACCTAGACCCTGACAAATACTGAGACTACTGCCAACCAAAGACTGGACTAAGACACGCCCAATACCCAGCAAGCCAACCACTAAAAGAAAACATGCAAAGAAACAACCACTCAAAAAAACCTAACTACAAGCCATAGAAGAGAACAATCACAGAGCGTACAGAAACACAAAACAACAACTCCGGAGGACAATTGGTCCTGCAACCCTCTCAAACAACCACCATGGGAAGTGACTCGCAACCGGGAAGCAAACAACCACTAATCACGGGAAGCCGTTCGCAACCATGAGACAAACAACCACTAAATCAAGGGAAGCCACTTGCAACCGTCAGACAATCTGATAGCTACCTGAAGAACAGACCATGCCACGCCAAATAATCAGCAGACGTAAGGGAAAGCAAGACGAAAAGACAACCACAAGGGAACCACGACAGACCTCCACACCTCCAAACTACAGAACACCAACAGAACACACATTCCTAAACAGCACTAGAATAAGAGCAGCCCCAAAGAAAATACTAAAATCACTCTACCTCGCAACAGATAGTCCACCAGAACAAACACACATAAATGCAAGCGGTATGTTGGAACCTCAAAGAAGAAATTATTAAACGACTAAAAGATCGGGGAACCACACACCCCGTACATCACAAAACACCAAGGGAACCCCCTCCAACAATGTCTTGAATCTGAAGAAGAACCAGAGCAGGCCATAAACCCAATAAGAAATCTAACCAACCTGTTCAATGACAAAACTAGAACAATTGAACTTGCTCAACAACCCACACATGACAGGTAGAACCGCCAACAAAACCACCCAAACACACAAGCCATAACAAAACAAACGGCCTTAAAGAGGAAACTACACTGCAACCTAATCAACGCCAGATCGATGTCCAAACCCACAACTATGACCTACTCTGTGACGGGAGAATTCTTTTTTTTTTTTTCTTTTCTTGTTGGCAGATGTTTACAACAGACACACATGTTAAAGCGCATGATGTATACAACAAGTACGAAAACAGCAATGCATTAACCACAGAAACAATAGTATGGCGCGTGGGGGAAGAGCCGAGTATTATGGTTCATGATGTGCAAGCATTTTCTGATGGGGCTGGGGATGAGCCATCCTCAGATGTCCTCTCTTCTTGATTGTTGAGGTAGCTATTGAATGCGGACCATATGTTCTTAGGGCGGGAATGAGCAGGGAGGATGGTGAGGTATTCTTCTTCACAATTCCGAGACCATGTAAGCAAGCTCAAACATTTCCGAAATAACGGGGTGGAGGGGCTTTTCCAGCTTCGAAGTATACATTTCTTAGCTACCATGCAGCTTATATTGAGGAATTTAGCCATGCGTTTGATGTCGTCGGTTTTCCACACCCCAAACCGGATCCCCAATCGGTCAGGGTCGATTGTAGTGTCAGTTACTTCGGTAAGTGTCTCTAAGATTCTTTCCCAAAATTCCCCCAATTTATGGCAAGTCCAAAACATATGTAAATGATCCGCTTTCTCCGCCTTGCAGCGGGGACAGGAATGTGTGATGATGTGGGCAAACCTAGAGGTCCTGCGTGGGGTATAGTACAGTAGTCTGTTCAGTAGTGTATACTGCATGGCACGATAGCGGAAGTTAAGGCAAACCTTTTGAGTATGTAAGCACATTTTCTCCCACACCTGGTCGGAGATCTCCAGGCCCCTTTCCTCTGCCCAATCACCGCGTGCCCCGGGAGTCTGGATTGGTTCGGTCCCCTGTGATATTTTATACCGAGAGGAGTCAACGCCGCGGGCGCCACCCGAGTTGGCAATGTATGCGATCGCCGGTGTTTCAGGGGGTTCATTAGGGAAGGAGGGCCTTGTAGCACGGAATGCCGCCCAGAGCCTGTAATATTGCAGGGCCTCGAAAGCAGACCCAGAATGTCCTGGCTTCCATGTCTCAGTGTCAATGAACCTGCCATCGGGATAAAAGTCTGCCAATGCCTGGTACCCAGTGGTCGAAGTGGGCGGGGCGGTCGGGAGCGGTGCTCCTCTACTTCTTTTAATTTGGTTTTACCGTTCCTATACTTTTATTTTAAAAAGAAACCGTTCCGGAACGGTTTCGTTTTAACGGTTTCGTTTTGAAATAAAAGTGTAGGAAGAAGTTGAAACTTGCACTTTCAGTGCACTGCACAGGACGTTTCCTTAAAGAGCAGGCACATGTGTTTTGGGGTTTTTATTGTGCATGGGAGGGGGCACTGCGATGAGGTCTGTGGGGAGCGGTGACAGCCAGTAGGGAACATAGTTCCCCTACTTCTTTTCTTACACTTCGACCACTGCTGGTACCATAGAGCCCCCTAGTGCCGAGCTAGAGCAGTGTTGTGTGTTGGTTCCAGTCCGGGGAAGACCCACGCAGGGAGCCATTTATAATATGGAGGGGATTCTGCTGTTGGGTGTAGCAGACGAGTCCAGGCACGCAGGGTGGTACTGATCGGGTCGATGGGAGAGTCAGGTACGTAGTGCTGGTGTAGTATGAGGGACATTATGTTGACTCCGGCTGCTGCCAAAATTTCCAGTTTAACATGTGGGCGGGTTGGAGAGCCAGGGTACCAGTGAGTGGCATGTTGGGCCTGAGCCGCTGTCCAATAAAGTATTAGATCGGGAGCAGTGAACCCCCCTTGTTTGTATGGGAGCATCAAATCAGCCCATTTCCTGCGCACCGCACCGGAGTGCCATAGGAACTGTGCACATGATTTATGTATTTTAAAAAAGGTAGCAGGCGCTCCTCTCCAGAAAGAACGGAGAAGTCCAGGAAGATCCTGATTGTCTGGGAGCCCATGCGCAGCTCCCCCTTTTCACGGGATAAGCGAAGGATAAGGTCCCTGTCTCTGTAATTGAGAATTTTAGCAATGATAGGCCTGGGAAAGTCTCTGGGTGCGGGCGCGATGACAAGGCGCGGTCAGCACGCTCCACAGTGAAGAAGGGGGACAGAGCGGGGTTGTCAAGCAGCTCTTTTAACAGATCTTCCACTGCCAACTCCATGCTGCCCTTGAGTGCATTCTCAGGAACTCCAATTATGCGTACATTGTTCCTGCGCAATATCGATTCCAGGTCATCTCTTTTTGCCTAAACCCTATTTCATGTCCCGGCTGAGGGAGCTAACAGTGTCCTGGAGGGTGTGTATGATGTCTTCATTGGCACTTATTCGTGTTTCCGCCTCAGTGATCCTGGTGCCAGCGTGGTCTAGTTGGGATTTGAGCAACGCAACGTTAGCATTAATATCATCGAGTTTCTCATGGAAAGAGGCAAAATTCTTGGTCATGGACTCCAGTATCGCCGCAAGGTCAGGAACCAGGGCAGGTGGGGGTGAGGTGGGGTCATCTTGATTGGTGGATGCATGGCCCTGGTCTGATATAGGCGTTGCTTTGGTAAACTTATCCAAAGCTCCCATTTTACTGGCGCCCCGGGATCTGCTAGACTTGACAGTGTAGTTAGATGTGAGGCGTTCGGCTCTGGTAGGTGTCCAAGTGTTGTAGCGGAGCGGCCACACTGATGGGGACCGAGGAGAATTACGAGGCAGCAGTGATGGTGGAGCACGTAACACTATGGGAGTGCAGATGTATTGTGATAATTAAGTTGGTGCGCTGGTTATGCACTATCTGATGAGAGGAATGGTTATTCAAGTATTGTATTGCAGACCGGGCTGTGGTCCCTGGGTCCAGCGATGGCGGTATAAATGGGAGCTGGCAGAGGAGAAGTATGGCTGACCTCGACTCTGCCACCAGCAGGGTGTCACGTGGTTGGTAGAGATTCAGTCGGGGGGGGGGGCACGTGTGTAGGAGCAGAGTTCGGTGCCCCAGCTATTAAGGTGTGAGACACTTCCCTGGGCTCAGGGCCCAACACAGGTAAGGATTGGAGACTAGTGCCAAGCTTCACACAGTAGCCTGGGGACGGGTCGGCGCAGTACTTAAGTAGCCTCTCACAGGTTCGGCAACTAGTGGGCTGCTTCAAGTCCAGTGGCAAAAGTTATGTATGGAGGTGGCAGAGCTAGCAGGGCAGAGGGGCACACTTAGAAAGCAGCCAGTAGTAGTACATGACCAGGCCCCCAGCAGGCAGGCAGCAGCTTGTCCCCCAGGGCGGACCCGGCAATGCCAAGCACGGCCATCCGCAACGGGGCCGCAGCGAGGCCCCAGTGCCCCCTGGGAGGCGCTGCGGCCAATGGATCAGCCCAGCCCAAGAGCAGAATCAGCAGGGAGGCAGCGCACCAAGGCACCACCTGGCGCAGGATGTCTCCAGGGGTGGGGTCCCCCCGGCGCCGCTCCAGAAGGAGCAAGTGGTCAGGCGGGCAGCGCAGCCAGGCAGTACGGCTCCAGGGCACGCCCCGCAGGAGCGGGAAGCCAAGATGGTATGCTCCGGCGGAGGTCGTCCGCAGTAATAGACAGGGAGGGCAGCAGCCGGTCCCCTCCGCAAGACCACGCGGCCCAGGCCGCACAGCAAGCCAAGTGTCCAGCGGCCGCAACACGGGCCCTCGACACCGATTTCTCCCGAAATTGCAGGTAGGTGCTCAGCAGAATGTTGGTGATCAGTCTGTGAAGCGATGGTCAGGGATTCAAAGAGTAGCCGCCGACATTTGCAGGTGAGTGCTGGCAGCTCACGGGCTAAGCAGCCGTTTTCTGGGCTGCTCAACAGCGCCCCTTGTGACGGGGGAATTGACATAGTATTTATCACATAAACCTGGCTATCTGAAAACTACAAAGTGATCCTACACAGCTGCCTATCTAACAACTTCAAATGCAAACAAAACTAACAGGAAAGGCGAAAGAGTAGGAGGTTTTGCGGTAGCCTACGAAGAACACCTAACAATAAAAACAGCCAACCCTTTATTTAAAAATCCCTTACTGCAAGTCCTTCATCCTTCAACTTGCCACAAACCCACAATCGAACCTCGCATTCATTCTATTCTATAGGCCACCAGCCTATGCCACGACCTTCGCAGACACCTTCATAGCAGCAGTCACAAATCTAGCCATACAGCATGAACAACATCTGATCATTCTCTGAGACTTCAACACATAGTTTGAAGATGAGAACCCCAACTCACAGAAAACATTAATCAAGCAACTCGAGACCATGAACCTCCGTCAGATGTTGAAAGGAGCATCACACACAGCAGGGCACACCCTGGACACAATCTTTGCCAATATAAACCTGGTCACATCACCACCCATCCAAATACTATGGCGTGACCACCTCATCATTCCATTGGTGATCCAAATACCATCAAAGCCACCTAAGAAAAGAAATAAATATATAAATAAAATACCCACCTATTTGGAAAAGAAACTGGAGAACCATCAAGAACGCCAATGTAGAGGAGCGACTAGAAATCTCGAAGCCAGCGTCCACATCATTAGATGCAACCTTAATCCAGAAATGGTTTGCAGAAGCAATAAATGCCATCTGCCTGAAAAAACATGTCATCCCATCAAGAAAGAAAGCAGTGGCAAATTGGTACACACCCCATCTGAAAGTGATGACAAGAATTAACAGAAAACTAGAACAAGGATGGAGGAACAAACAACCAAGAAAAAATTATAAAATACCTACTGCAAATCTGAGCATACAAATATGAAATCCTAAAAACAGAAAAGAAATACTATAACTAGCAGATCGAGAAACAAACACACCACCACTGAAAAAGAATTATTCAGCATCACAAAGGATATGAGAAACCCACTGGGATGCAACTACGCACCGACATCTGCCAAAAAACTATGCAACGATCTTGCAGACAATTTTAATAACAAAATCACCACCATAAACCGAATCATACAAAGCAGACCAATCGACCAGACAACCTACCAGCTACCACCAACCCCAGGACCAGGTAACAAAATGTACTGCTTCCAACAGATGTCGAGAGAAAACCTACTAAGACTGGTGAAAAAGAGCAAAGAGGCAGGTTCTCCAATGGATCCCTGCCCTCCAGACATATATATCAATCCTTGCACAGGACAAACCACCGGAATACTACTTAAACCTCTTCAATCAATCCCTTTCAACAGGGACAGTACCAATCGCTTTCAAAACTGCCTACATCAAACCTCTACTCAAGCACACAATGGACAATGTAGAAGACCTCTCAAACTATAGACCAATCTCTATGTCTATGAACAACTACTGGAACACATTGAAAATGACCAACTTCTGGATCCTGCGCAAGTAGGATTCGGAACATTAAGAGGTACTGAAACAGCACTAGTACCAATATGGGATGACTTAAAGATGAGCACAGACTCCTATACCAAATCAGCACTGATATTACTCTATCTCTCAGTTGCTTTTGACACTGTCAACCACAACATCCTAATGAAAAGTGTGGAATAAATAGGGCTCACTGACACAGCACTGCTCTGGATCAAATCATACCTCGTGGATAGGACAGAAATGATATGGTTACAGCCTTTCAAATCCACGTCACAGGATTCCTCCTGTGGAGTACCACAAGGTTCTTCCCTATCCCCACTTCTTTTCAACATCTATGTGACTGCTAATCAACCTCATCAAAAGACACGGACTAACATGCTGCAACTACGCAGATGAGACACAAATCATCTTCAAATTTGCATATATACAAGAAAAGAATGCACCACTGGGAGAGTGTCTCAAGGAGCTCTACCAATGGATGAACACCAACAAACTCAAAATCAATCCTGACAAAACTGTAATCATGATGTCCACGAAAGACAGAGGGAATGACCAGCACAAACCATGTACGGTTGAGCTGGGAAACTAACCAACGTCATTCAAAGCTGTAAAAAACCTTGAAATCCTTTTGCACACTTGAACCCCAAGTGAATGCTTGGAGTTCAAGCAATGCCAGAAATGCTTCTTCCTTCCTCAAATGATAAAAAAATATCCTACCATTCTTCTCCTTCACCCACAAAACACTGGCCATCATATCCTTCATTATGTCCAGAATTGCTTATGTCAACAGCATATATATTAGAATGCCAGAATACCTAATGAGGAAAGTACAATGAATACAAAAAACGCAGCAGCCAGACTCCTTCTGAAGCTCAGCAGAAGAGACCACATCACACCAGCGCTCAGGATGCTACATTGGATCCCGGTCAAAAATAGAATCTCTTTCAAAGCTCTGTGCATAATGCACAGAGCAATACACGGCCAGGGAGCAGACTTTATCCAAAGGAAATTCTCCATATACAAACCAGCATTCTCCTGCTTATCTGCAAATCTATGGAACTCCATTGCAAGGAAAATTCAAACCGTGGAGGACCATAAAAAAATTCAGGAAACTGCTGAAACCCTTGCTCTTCAACTCGGAACACAGGGAAGTCAACTGAACGACGTCCACACACCTCCCGATCAACCAAGCATGAGAAAAAGGAGAAATAACCAGGAAAAAACAGATTTAGGGATAGGACTGGAAAGTGAAGCACCCCACCCCCACCGACCTCCCCAGCCAACAAAAACCCAAAAGAAAGAGAGTGTGATAAGCCAGAAACGCTAGGGCCAGAGAAATAGGCCAATGAAAACCCAGTGATAGAAATGGGAAAGGGAGGCTCACACCCCAGGCTCACCCTGAGTAAGGGCAACAAAAGGGAACTAAGCTAAACACTAACTAGGCCCCTACTAGAACGTAACCCCCTAAGGAATCCAGTTAAAGAAGTCTCTGCTCTGCTGATCACCCTCTGGGCTAGGAAGGGGCATCTAGTGACAATAGGCATTGCACTCAGAATTTGGACAACCGACAGAGTAGCAAAGCAGCACAAGAACCCTTCACCCAAAGGCGACTTTAGCGATACAACTAAAAAGGGCACACAGAAGAAGGGAAGATGCAACCAACAAACCGGAAAAGGTGAAGATCACCCACTGCCACTAAGAACCCAAACTGTTACTAACAATTCAACCCATCAACCCTCTATATACACCTCTTACATACTGCACTAAAACAACCAGAACTCCTCAGCACACCAAACCGTGCACACTTCACAACACTGCAACAAATAAGACATAGCACACACAACCTTGCACAACATCCACTTTCTGAATCTCGCACCCAAGCTCAGTCAATGGCACATCTGAACTAAAGCTGCAAAGAGCACATCGGAGCTCCCTTGCTCTTCCTCCTACTCATCCCACTAACCTACCCTCCCCCTTCTTAATTTCACAGAACTGCCAGTGAGCCGAAAGACCATGCAAGCACGGTATAAAAACCTTCAACATTAACATTTTCCCAAAATGAACACACACATAAGACATAAGAGGGCCCTCACACTTGCACGCATGAAAAGGGGCAACTACAACTCAATGAAGATGCATATGATGCCATACCAGATGAGCATACATTGTTTGGTAGAACTGAGATGTTCTTTGCATTTCTCTTTACTGCTGGGTTGTACAACATGAATGTAAAATGGATTCGAATAACCCGCTGGGAGATGTTGCAGACAATGAACACAACAACAAAAGGCTTTAATGCCATAAAAGAAAAGCTGAGGGCAATAAGACTGGTGACCCTCCAGAACAGGTACGTTCTCAATATGATAACAGCCATGGAGGGGTTGGGGGGGGGGGGGGCATGTGCGCAAATATTGGGCCTTCTTGCTGTACACTGACCCATCCACAATGATGAGAATGGAACCCTCACAGAGACCACAGCCACCTTAACAGAAATGCACACAAGAATGGTTGAGGAGGTACTGATGGTCATTTTACTACTAGTACTGTTTGGGCTCTGTGTTCTAAGAATGGCAATAAGTCAATCCAAAAAGACTGCCAAAAAGACAGTAGGAATGAAAATAGTCATAAACTTGGATACTCACATACACAAGTATTCCCAAGCAATGGAAAGCCCTATCACCCCCTCCAGGATCAACATTTATTTGTCTGCTGGACCCTTACAATTGCACCGTGCACTGGGTATACTGTGATTCCAATGGGGAATGCCGATATATGACCTGCAGTGTGGACAAACATGTTAGACATACAGGCTGCTTGAGGGGGTGACTAAGATAGGGATACCAAAATACCCTATGTGGGGGAGAGCAGAAGTAAGAGTGTGGTTGGGGACTTAACCAGGGGGGGGGACGTTGAGAGGCAGATTAATATGTCATCCATAGCTTCTGGCCAATCCCCAGTTCAATATTGCACAGATGAGAAACGTTACTAAGACAACCATACTGCCCTTATCCCAGGCAGGTCCAGCAGGAGATGGACATGATCTAAACTGAAGATGGCACAATACTAACATTACATGTGCATGCATTAGACTCAAACTAAATGAACATGAAGAACGTGAACACTAGGTAACACATGCATTTATGCGTGAAGAATATTAACATGATATCCATAAGTTATGAAGAATACTAACATAAGCAATGTATAAGTTGAATGCAACATGAACAACATGCAAATATAGCTCACAAACATAACATAGAAAAGCAACATTAATGGGCAGCCATCGTTTCCAAAACGGAAGCCACACACGCTTATAAGAAAACAAAAGGCCTCAAGGCTTCATGAGAACTCAAAATGCTGAAATAACAAAATACAGATCCGTGCAGAGCTCAGACAGTAGCTAGCATACCAATCCAAGTTTACCTTGAATAAGGGAGGATAGGAATGGCAGAGAGAACGCACGATATAACAATTCCCAAGATACAAACTCTATATTTTCAGAATAATTAAGTGTACAACCAGCCTTTGTATGCCAGGTTCAGGACAATTTTAAGCCAAAAGACTCCATGAAGAATAACTCGAAAGAAACCCTAACACTCACATTAATATTAGCTAAAATCCTAATACATGCAGGGTGAAATTATTCCAATCATGGTCCCATCACACATGACTCCTAATTGAAGAACTCTTGTCTATTCATTAGCAATGAACGCATATAAGGCACCTGCCTTACTCCTTACACATATCCCCAGACATGAGATACCACACAAGGCCAAATACAAAGAGCTCACCCTGGCTCATGGTCTAGAAATTAGGGATGGTATCTTTTTTAATTGAAAGGAAAGCAGTCATTGGACCTCCCTTCCTGTACTCTTGTCTGGCTCATGTCTTGACGACCTGTCAATTGTCCAAGGTTGGTTAGTAAGAAGCCAACCAATCAGACTCTCTAATATTATGCCGCCCATGAAGTAAAGTGCCAGTCAATGACATGTTGTAGAGATGATGGGCCTCATTACACGGATGGTGGTAAGGGGTTTACCGGTACCGGTAAGGGTACCAGTGCCGGTAAACCCTTACCGCCTTACTACGAGGTCCCTTTGTGGGACCCTACCTTAACAGCTGGTTTTACCAGCCGTTAAGGACGGGACCCGCAAAGGGACCTTGGAGGTAATTACGTTACCGCAATTACCACCTTCCCCATTCCCATTGAGCCCTATGGGGGCAGAAATAGGAATGGGGAAGTGCCATGGTGAATGGGGAATTACCGCCCCCACACACCTTGGAATAGGGCGGTAATTCCACCATTCACCATGGCGGACTCAGTAAAATACCGGCGGCAACAAGGGCGCTAATAGCGCCATGGTTACCGCCATCCGTGTAATGAGGCCCGATGTGTTTTTACTGTTATTATTTTAGAGGTGTTCTCAGGAGGAGTCATCAGACGAGCATTACCCAATCAGAAATGTAACCCCTATAGAATGTATACCTAGTCACCACTATTAACCAATCCCTGTACCCCGTAGGTTTTGGTAACTAAGATTACAATATGACATTAGTTATGATGAACGTTGAATATATAAACTGTTGTTTTGATAAGATAAGCTTGCTGAGAGTGTCAAGACTTTTTATGCTTGTATGCTGTCCCTGCTTTATTTTGATAATCATAAAGCTGAGTTTTGCCTTGCACTTTGTTTCCGTTGTTGATTATGGTTTCATCTGGCTCAAGAACCTTTGCGTAAATTAGGACTTTCCAGGCCGTTTTAACAAAAGAAACACAATCGCAGATCACAGCAGTCTGCTGTGGTTAAAGAAACCCTAATGAAGCCCCAAAATAAACAGAGTTGCTGGCTTACTTATTTCCATCAACATGTGGGAGGATGAAGTGCTGCAGAGGGACATGCATCCCTAAAATGCTGTCCTCTGATGGGAGGGCAGAGAGCCATTGATGTGGGACTCCTCTTTCGGTATGGGTGGGAGGCTCCGTTGTGGAGACTTTCTTGCTTTCATCTTTTTCTCTCACCGTTGCAGGTTAGGAGCACTGCAGGAGACTTCTTTCCTTTCTCTCAATATTTTTTTGAATCTTGTATCAGCCGGCGCGCTGCTGCAGCAGAGCCTACGCGGGATGATAACAATAAGCCTTGGTTGCAGCAACCTCTGTGTTTTTTTTCTTTTTAGCTCGGGCTATTAAGGTGGCAGAGCCACCTATTAGCCGAAACTATTGCAATAGAGTACAGATAGGAAGACATGGCATATGAGGAGAGGCACAAATCTTGAAGGTGTTCTTTTGATATTTGTACACCCATTGACTGTCCATGGCTATACTAATCTCTATGGCTATTCCCACCCAGTTTCTGACCCTGCCCACCCCCTTTAATCAAGCCTTACCATCAACCTTTGCACTAAAAGTGCCTGCCAGTGTTTTTTCAAAGTAGCCTTCTGAGAGTTAATGACTTAATTGGGGCTGTAAACACGCTACTGGTGTAATATATGTCAAAACCAGGTCTGCCTTCAGCCATTCTATGCGTGTCCTTGACTGAAGTCCTTTTAAAAGCATTGGCAAAGCCAGCAGTTTTGGTTTGTGCATAGGTATTAGGCATTTGCCAGGTACTGCTGTTAGATTTTACATTTTGCACCTGCTACCTTCAATGGCCGGTTAATACCACTATGGCATTGTTTGGCAAGTGCCTTTCTCATGCCTACACAAAGTCCAAGCTATTGGCATTGCAAATGCTTGTTTTCCAACGGTGTGTAGGGGCGCTGCTCCCCAGAGCAGACGGTTACAGACAAGTGGGCTTCAAATTATTCAGTGCTGTGATTGGCGCCCAATGAGGAATAGGGCTTCTACCACTGGGACATCTTGCAGTGGCGTTCCCATATTGAGGCAGGAGGCTGGGGGAAGCCTGAAGTACCTCTGTTATTCTTTTCTTTGTTACTGATGTGTAATAATCCTGGGGAGGGGGGTGACTGTGCTTCGTTAAGAGGAGAGATGTAGCTGTTCTGAATGCAGGGTTTGGGGTTCATGATTCCCTGGAGAGTGGAAGCCAAGAACAACAAATGTAAGACTCCAGAGGAGGCAGCCACCTGTGGAGGGGGGGGGGCTACTCTTTGTGTCACTCCTCCTCTTTTTTGCGCCAAACGTGTTTTTATTCCACGCAGTGGAGCATCAATGCCCAAGTCCTCAGCAGGCGTTGACCGCTTGTCCAGGTGTCCCCTGAGAGGAGACAAGTGAAGCACGCCCATTTTCTGAAAAAGCCCAGTACAAAAAAACAAATTCACAAAATGTACACCCCGCATTTTATTTGTTTCCCCTCACATGGCATATTCTCATTAAATACAATCTAGCCAAGAAAAAATACATTGCACTACCGTCGACATTTTGCCTTACAGAAAAGTACGGTGGTAGTTGCCGTCATTTCATGTTTTCACAGCAGTTCTTTAATACAGGACTTTTCTAAGTGCGTTTGTGTTATTTCTTTGAGCTTAGTAATCAAGGTGGGTTGGTTTTTGGTGCACATGCATATGTTTCAATGGAGCAGTTACATTATTTTGCAGATTTGTTCCTGGAAGACGCCTGCCAAGGGTGGTGGTCCAACTCAAACAAGGGTCTTCATCGTGACTGATCATTTTTTTGTCACTAAGATGATTTCAATGATACAGGAATTTCCGGTTCATACTTAAAGCGTTAAAAACCTTGTCATGACTGCGCACTACGTTGTACCCCCTGGGGACTTTGGGTTTCTCTGTTTGCTTAGATTGTTCAGCACGGGGCTTCACTGTTTTCAAATCCGCAAAAAAACATTCGTTCTTATGCTTGTTTATGCCAGACAAGCTACAGCTCGGGTAGATTGGTGGAGTGAAACACTGATAGTCTTGAGAACGTTAACCTGCAAGACAACTGTTAAAAGCCTGAAATATTACCAAACAAGAAGTGCCTTGAATAGTTAAAATGCTGCAGGATGATACATGGCTAGATGGTATTAGTCAAATTGACCTTTTACGATTGACCTTTTGCACAATTGACCTAATTATAGTGGTCCTAATTGACCTTCTGCACAATTGACCTTTATATTATTCTAGTTGTTTTATATATGTATTGGGTTGGTTTTGGATTATAAATAATATAAGGGGATTGGGTGGGGGGTTGCAGGGGTTTTTGGATAGGTGAGGGGTTACGGGGGGTTTCCCCCTGCATATATGTCCTAATTGACCTTCTAAATTAGGCCAATTCTCCCAAGGTCAATTCTCCCGAGGTCAATTGTGAAAAGGTCAATTAGTATACAACCGGCTAGATATGTTCCCAAGGGCATTCTGGCTGGGTCGACGACTATGAATCTAATCCTTAAATTAAAATACGTGGAAACAAACTTGCATGAAGCCATTGGGGGGGTCCACTGTATACCAGGCAGAGTGGGGAATGGAGGCATAATAGTTTGAAGCCTCCATTCCCTTCTTTAGCCCATGTTTGTGTGCACACATGTTAGACAAGGGGCACAGAGCAGATTTTACATCTCCCCTGTGCTTCCCTTCTCCGTCTCTTGTGTACACTTTATATTAAGCTTGTATTACATTTTCATGCCAGCTTAAAACAATAGGATTTTGATGGAATCTGCCTTGATTTAGCACCTGACAGAGAGACACATGCAACGACATGGCAGGCAGAGGGCTGATGTGGCAGGATTGTTATGCTATGGTAAGCTACATAATGCTCTTGCATACATTTAGGCCTCGGATCCTCTATTTTGCCTTTGCCTGATGCCTCCCTCTGCACTCAGCTCCTTTGACATGCCCAACCCCTGTCTGGTGCAGATTGGAGCAAGACCCTGTAACAAGGCAAAGGGACACGTCAGACCTTCTCTTCCGTTTGCTCTCCACACGTGTAGCATTAGCACCATACAAGGTAGATAACAGTAACGTTTCTGCAAATGCTGCTTATCCATATTACAACACAATGTACCCTGCCCATGTACCTACAATGCTTCGTCACAAGCCAGATGTTGACAGTTGTTGCTGATTGTCTGCAATGTCATGCCAAGTACCATCCACAATTGTGAAAATTTTATAATATACTAGTGATTTGCTTATGATATGCTATATAACCTGTGCTCTAAGGGTGGTCCCTTCAGAGCTCCGAGTTCCAACTGCACACCACTTGTCCTTCTGTATTTTCCTGATATCAACTGATAAATTCTCTGTATGCTGCTTATTTTCTATCTAATACAAGAAGCTTGGTTTATCCATCAGTTGGGTGTCTAGTCTCCTTATTGCTGCAAGTTGAGGCTGAGGCCGAGGTGTCCCTTGGGAAGGGGCCTGCCTTGGCTACCACAGGGCACACAGAGAAATGTGGACCAATCATATAGGATGGTGCCCCATTCACTGCCACAAAAATCCTTTGAGAGGTTGATGGGCCAACCGGAGAGGACACCAGTATGGGGCAGATAAATGTCAGATCAGAGAACAGGGCAGTTACTGCCAGATTAATCTAGTGTTCCATTCTTCCTGACCGGGCAATGCCAATTCTAAGAGAGCTAGTGATCTGTGTAAACCGTGAAGCTATGTATTTGAGCTTGGTGGAATAGGAATGATATGAGCATTGGCGTAGCCCACAGAAGAGGCTGCTATGCGCACAAACATTGGACACAACTGATGGGCTGGAAAAAGAGGAATGGAGAAATAGCACCATAAAACACCATGACCGTGTACAAGTTCACAATTAAGTTTAAGTGCTTAATTCAACAGATGTAGTCCATATAGAAGCACCCATGTGCAATTCTGTTCTCTTCTTATACATCATCCTTTAAAAGGATGCAAGTACATTTGGTTCCATAATGCAGTCCGCTATTTTCAGCTGACATACTCTTTCATGCACTGAGTATACTGTTTTCAGGCACGTTTGCACGTAAAATACATTTGCTGCCTCCATGATGTCCATTTTTAAGAACGATAGGAGCAAAACATAACCAGCTGCTATCTGAACTGTACATTTTGAGATACAATCAAATTGATGTTTTTCCGAATATCCTCTCTGAGGTATTTAAATGAGTTTCATGAGAAGGACATTGCCAACTGATAATAAGCGTGGGTCCTGAACCTCCATCCGCTTGGCATGAGTAATATACAGACTATACAACTGCAGATCTTTACCTACTTGGCCATAGCTAATGTAGTTCTGTCTCTTGCTATCCCATCATTACAGGCGTTATTGAGAATCGTCTAGTGGAGTATTGCTGGCTAAAGGTTGGCCGATCAACTGGTTCCAATTTTAAGAGGGTTTCAACATCCTGTGCCTAAATGAGCGATGGGCTGACTTTTTGACTTTACGATACAATTTTACCAGACCTTTGTGGTGACTGATCGCAAAAGCCAGAAATGAAAGATTGATGGGTTTCTGGGGTCTGGCATCACTATTCAGAAGTAGATCACAGATACCCCTTGCTGTTCTCTGCTGGAATATACGCCTTCAATCCGATTAATTCCCTAGATTTCACAGACAGAAACCCCATTTTATCGACTGCATTCCCCACTCAGGAGAAAGACGCCTTTGTTATGAAGTACTCTGGGGACCTTTAGATGAGTTGCTTGAGGTGGGTAGGGGTGTGATCTGCTCGACCTAAAAGCCACACCTGTGAGCAACATCTTAAGGTGTGAAGACATAGAGCTTCTTAAACATACGTTGAAAGTGAGAAAACCTAAGAAATTGCATCCAAGAGTTGACAGGAAGAGGACTTTGTTGGTCTGATAAATGGCATAAGGATTCCTAATTCAGCTCCTCAGAAGGCATGGTGGTGATGTCTGAGCCAAAGCCAGCCATAACGGTGGGAACACCAGCAGCATAGCAGACCACACACTATTGCAGGGTTTGAACATGAAGTCTGTTGGGCGCCAAGGTCTTGGTGGGGGGCGGCAGGGAACACAAGCAACCTTCTCCCTACTTTGGCAATGTTCTGGGTGGGCTTAGTGATAGCATAAGAACTTGCATTGCTTCCCTGCATCACAGGTTTGCCTGATGGATTACAAGTAATGAAGCAATTACATTTGAAGGAATCCTCGCTAAGATTAAATACTTCTCATATGAAGCACTGATCCAGGCATTTGAATCCCGATGCTCAGAAGCAGTTAATCAGCAGCAAGGATTTAGAGTTCATGCCACCTGCTTCGAAGCCACTCGTGTTACAAAAAAAAACAGCTTGCGTTCGATTTTCAACTTTGGTAGATACATTTATAGAAAGTATTGATGAGCATAGGAGCTACTAGTAGAAGGAACGCAGATAATGTTTATGGTGGGGGAGGCATAGGGCAGCAGGGAGGTAGAGGCAGACCTATAGAATCAGGCATAACCTTGTATGGCCATGTGCAACCACCCTGGGCAATCTACTAGCGTAACATGCCCAGGTATTCCCAGAGTGTACCAGGTGTAAACAACTATCTAGATAAACAATGTGTCATGTGGTGCTATCATATGCCCAGGTACTCTGCTCATAGGTCAGTTATTGCCATATTCTGCCATGGTAGTCAAGTAATATTCCAATAATAATATTATATTGGTCTTTTTTAGCCAATAGAGAAAGTAGGGTTTCTGTGGATGAGGTAGAGGCTGCTCCGTTGCCAGTGGACTTCGGGGTGCCATAGGGGGCCTGCATCTCCCCATGCTTTTATAACATTTTCATGGCTCCCTTCTTTGCCCTTTTGGAGCAGGAGGGAGTCATGTTTTCCAACTATGCGGATGACTGCTTTCATGCCACAGAAGAAGGTGAACTTAATACAGTCTACTCTCAGATTGAGAATTGGATGGACGGCAATAATCTCTCCCTCAACAGAAGTTAAACTGAGTTCATGACTGTAGGCAACGCATCAATGCTAGCGAAGTTGCACCCTGACTATTGCTGCGTTATGCTTGGTGAAGTGATACTTTATCCACAGGCCAAAGTAATGATCCTAGGGGTTACTCTTGATCAACTATTGAATATGATGTCTCACGTGGCTTGCCTTGTCTCGCAGCTGTTTATTGTGTGAAGCTGCTGGCACACCTGAGACCTTTTATTTCCCAGGATAACGCTGCAACCATAGCGAGAGCTATTCATTCTTCTAAAATAGATTATTGCAGTAGTACTCTGGTGGGCCTACGTAAAGCAGACATCAACAGACTTGAGGTCATCCAGAATGGAGCAGTCCGAGTCGTAGTTGGTCTCTCCAGCCGTGACAATATCTCAGCATCGAGGCGGGCTCTGCGTTGCCTTCCGGTGGAAGCTCGAATCTGCTTCCGCCTTTTGGTCATTCCATCTAAATGCAGATCTGGTCTTCTGCCCCTGTACTTGCAAAATCCCATCCGTAGAAAGGTTAATAGCAGATCCCTTTGGTGCAATAATGATCTTCTGGTCACGCCTAGATGTAAAATGAACAAGGTTGAAAATGGAGCCTTCTTCGCTGCAGCCTGAAGGCTTGGAACTTGTTCCCTTCTGAGCTATGTTGTCTTTCCTCCCATTTCTTTCCAGAAAAAAGCTGAAAACTTTGCTGTTTTCGTAACTTGATTGGACACGTCCCCTCCCTCCCTCCCTCCCTCCTATCTGACTAGTTATGTACTCTGACCTCACCTATTTCTTATTCCCCCTCTGTGTTTCTTGTTGTCCGTCTTGCTAAGGGTCCGTGGCTGCGCAATATAAATATAATAAAGTAAAAACTACTGCCAACAAATGCCTAGGAACTCCTGCGCCGTATGAGTTTTTTCATTATACACCTAAGCACCCCCAACGCCATCCACCCCACTGACAGGCATTGGCATGCACTGCTCTCATGCTCTATACCTCTTACTTCCAAGCAGTCAATGTCTCTCCTCTCTGTATTTAATGATGAGTGGTTGTCCTTTCATCGTTTAGATGCCACTGGGTTATTCTCTCTCTACTCACCTAAATTACCAGTTGCATTTGTCATTTTTCGAAGTGAACTCTCAATACTACAGCCGTTCCATGCAGTAACAGAGGTCTTGTCACTGTCACAATCTTTACATCATTTATTGGCTTCAAATGACCTAGAAAAGGGTGCTGGACACAACCAAGGGCAACACTGCACTGCGTGACTGGAAACACCTTTGATGCTTGTTAGTTTGGGCTATTAGGTGGTCACCTAAAACTATTTCATTAGAGTAAAGATAGGGAGAAATGGCATATGAGGAGGGACGCAAAGCTTGTAGGTACTGTTCGGCTATGTGCCTACCCATGGCCATGCTAATCCCCACGGCCTTTCCCACCCAGTTCCCACCCCTCACTGCCCAAAACCCCTCCTCATGGGAACTCGTTGAGCTTGCCTTAATCAAGACTTGCCATCAAACTTTGCACTGAACGTGCCTGCCAGTGTCTTTTCAAAGCAGTCTTCTGTGAGTTAACGATTTAATTGGAGTTGTAAACCCACCACTGGTGTAAGTAAAAATGTCTAACCCAGGCCTGCCTTCAGCTGCTCGATTTATAAGCACTCTGCGTGTCCTTCACTGAAGTCCTGTTAAAAACAAGCATTGGCAAAGCCAACAGTTGTGACTTGTGTATATGCATTAGGCATTTTCTTCACACTGCCATTTGTTGCCCACTTACTCCCTTTTGCACCTGCTACCATCAACGGCCAGTTAAAGCCAGTGCAGCAGTGCCTTTGCCATGCCTACACGAAAGCCCAAACTGTTGTCATTGACAATGCTTGTTTTTTTCTATCCCCGCCTCCAGTGCATGTCATTTTATCTTTCTCCACTCATGTATATCTTATGAATTGTTGCCCACTGAAGGTTTCTTTCACGTTCTCTTCATCTTTGCCTACTTTCATGCTGTTTCTTGCTTTGGCCTCGATTTCCCCTTTTCCCTGTGCCACTTTCTAAGTCAGTCTTCCACTCACTCTTCCTTTTCTGCATTTTTCTTTTGCTCGCTCTGTAGATCACTCTTTAACTTGTTTTGCTTTCGTTTATTCCCCCTTAGTGCCTCTCATTGTACCCCATCAAGCCCACCCTGCGTCTCTCTCTCCTGTTTTTCTCATGCCTCCTATCCCTTGGTGTCCCGCTCTCTACCCCTATCGCTCCCACAGGCTAGCTCTACCTCCGTACCCCATGTTGTCTCTTTCACTGTCCTTCCACAAACACTATTTTTCTCTCTCTCTCCCCCCCTCTCTCTCCCCCCTCTCTCTCCCCATCTCCCCTTACCCTGTCGCCTCCCGACTGTCTTTTAAAGCATACGCAGCACAAAAAACAAAAATTGCAGGGCTCTCTCGCACACAGGGCACTGACTTTCTCTCCAGGGTCGCACCTCTTAGGGGGACAATGGCCCTCCCACAGCTGGGCCAGCAACCTCTAATCACGCTTATTGTAATGCTTTGCTGACCCCAAGCGAGGCTTCAGGGGGAGCCGCTGTGCTTCCCTGCGCTTTGAACCGTCAGGGTTTTGGCCAGCTGATCCTGCTGTACAGTAGCAAAGTCGGGTACTTTCCCCATCCCGGCCGCCTGTGTGTGCGATGTGTAGCATAGCCTATTCTTTAAGGGCGGTCGCGCAAAATGCGGGACGATTGGCCACCCTAGCAATCGCCTGCACAGACTGCTGCCAGCCCTGCATAAAGGTATGTAAAATTGCCTGCTGGTCGCCTTCAAGCAAGCTGACAGCAACAGGCAGCACCCTGCGCAAGGGGTGTCGGTTGCTGAGCCAGGTTAGAAGAGAGGGTAGAGATGGGGGGTGAATGTATGACTAGTCCTTTCTTATGCAAAGTGGGGAGAAGAGGGGGCAGCAAGTGTAATATTTATTTCGGCACTGAGCAGAGGGTGGGGCTTTCCATTAGGCAGAGGCGTTGCTGGGGGGGGGGGGGGGCTATAGCCCAGGGTCTTTTGGTTTTAGCCCCGGATAGAAGCTCAGGTACTACAACCAAAAGGCTATAGCTAGCCCCGAATCCCGCCAGTCCCGACATTAGCTTAGCCCCTGATCTTTTCCAGACCTAGCAACACCCCTGCCATTAGGTATTGGTGGGTAAGGGTGTGAGTTATTCCATGAAGTGCTGGGCAGGATGCATGGGGGCCACTGCAAGTGATGGTTGACACACGATTTTAGACATACCTTGAGTCACTACAGAGGAGGTTCTGGAATAATACATCATGATCTTTTTATGGGCGGCTGGTTAGGGGTGCTCTAAGCCATGACCTCATACACTATAGAAGCAGTGTGTCATGCCTTGCTTGCAACCCAACATAGGGGAGGAACATTGTTGATATTACACGAGGCACTAGGAGATCATTGCATAAGGAGAAGACTTGTCTGGAGGGTTTTTAATGAATGTAACCTCTTGCCTTGCTCTGGGCTAATCTCCAATACATCGTTTTCCAGCCTGGCGTGCCATTGCAAAAGGGGAAATACTTTATGCAAATCAGGCTTGGCCCCACCCCAGAAAGGCTAGTCCAGCTTTAATTCACGAGAGGACAAGCAACCACAGACATGTTTCAACCTCACTGGGAATTGAGGGGGAGGTGTAGCTTGGGTCTGTAGGCCTGGCGAGCTCTCGACGCACGTCTGTGCATTCCCGCCCCACTAGGGTTGACTTTACCAAACAGAAGAATGATGACTGGAAGATGGTCAGTGATTCATAACCACTGGCATTGCCCTGGGCAACCCTTTTCAGACTGGCAAGCCATTACAGAAGGGGAAAGACCATATCCAAATCTGGATTAGTCTCACCCCAAAAGGGGCAGTCTAGCCCAAACCTTTGTTCTGCCACGCCGAGTGAGACATGTATGCCCAACACAGGTCCTGAGCTGACGCCAAGCTAAACCTCACTGACCATGCACACTGTTTAATCTTTATGTGCGTTCGCTGGCTGACCTCATCTCAAAGTGTGGAGTTCACTTTTACACGTACACGGACGGCACCCAACTGGTGTTTCGTCTTGACTCACCTTTAACTGAACCCCACTGTAAGCTGGGAGGCTGTCAGCCGTAGGAAATTGGATGGCATCAAACTGGTGAAGCTTAATGGGGAAGGAACTGAAGTTCCTGTGTTCGGTTTCCAGATGGCTAATACCACCTGGAGTGCCGAGTTCTGGCCTGACTCAATGGGCCCTTGCCCCATCCCTAGCGCCTCTGTGAAACGTTTGGGTGTTAGGCCTCTCCTTACAGGCTCTCGTGAAGCTCAGATTTCAGCAGTCTGCAGCTCTGGCTTTGTTAAATTAAAATTGCTAAGAAAGATTCGCCATTTCCTTCTTTCTGGCTGTCGTGCTAAGGTGGTCACCTCTGCAATTATGGGAACATTGGACTACTGTAACGGGGTCTAGCTGGGACAGCCCTCCTATCAGTTGCAGCGGCTGCAAGTGCTTCAGGATTCTTCAGCAATGTTGGCCCTAAACGCGCCAGTACTCACTCCTTCTCTAAGCATGTGGCGGCAGCTCCCCTGGCTGCCTGTGAAGGTCAGAACTGAGTTTACGACCTTGGGCCTCATCACGAGTTGGGCGGTATCCCAGCGGTAATACGGCTGGGATGCCGCCGGGGCTATGAGCGTTACCGCCAAACCCCCCAGTGCTATTATCGGCAGATCACAGGTTTGGCGGAACGGTAATTCCCCATTCACCATTGTGCCCAGTCGGGAATTCCCCATTCTCCATTGGGCCCAATGGGGAATTTTCAGTACTACTACCATCGGTGGGGTTATCGCCAAACTCGTAATGAAGCAGCTTATGTTTTGCTCTTCACAATACTGGGGCTACCTATGCAAGAAATAAACTGGAGCGTTGCCGACCCACCAGGTGCCTCCGTTCGTCCTCCTAAGTGCTACTAAAAGTGCCATGCTATCAGAGAGCTCGCTTGGGTGGCTGTTCTTTTTCGGTTCTTGCCCCCACTCTGTGGAACAAGCTCCCGGCCTCACTGTGATATTGGAGACTATCTTCAGTTCCGGACAGTGCTGAAAACCCATCTTTTCTCACACTCTCAATGGTGCTGTAAGCATTCCTTTTCAGTCCCTAGGTGCCCTTGGGCCTTAGTCTGCGCTCTACAAATCTAGGACATTACTGTCTGGGGTGGCTTGTGGTCTGGTGCGCAAGGCCTGTGTCCTAGCATTTCGAGATGGGACCACATCGGATTTGCATATGGTCTTTCCCCTCTATAATGTCATAGCATGCCGCAAAAACAATGATCTGTCGGGTTGACCATACCAACGCCTTTGCTTTTATGGACTCAAAACCTTCGAGGAGACATCAACCTTCACATTTGCCTGGGAGACAAGCGAGCAGTAGAATCTTTCATGATTCACAGGAAGAGAGGTCTGGGATAGTCCTTATTGAACTAGTGGACATGGGCAGATGGCATTTCAAAGGAGAATTGGAGAACCATAGTGCACTGGTGAGAATACATAGGTGTCCTTCCCTTTGATGGGGGAGGGGGTCACTACATGCAATATGAATTAGGAGGGAATTCATGTGGAGCATTTTTATCACACTGCGGACATGCATGCAGATCTTTTGGACATCATGGATGAGGAGTCTGGAGCCTTGCACATATTGATTGGACGAATAAGTGAGACATTAAGTGACCTTTAAAGTATTTCTTTATTGCTCGAAAATCTCAGCTGTCATTTCATTATAAGATATATAATTGCATAGACACCTGGGCGAAAAGAAGTGGATGTATTTCATGGGCATAATCTAATAAAGTAAGCTACTTGGAAGAGGCATTAGCTACACATGATACATGGGACCTTCCGGAGAACTGTGCAGAAGCAAGATGCGGGCGGCGGAGTCGACAGCAATGCAATGCACTGCGGTAGGATGAAAGGAGGAGTTAAGTAGGGGGTCAGGCGTTGCACCGAAACCATGGAGTATGCATTGGAAGGAGGTGTAGCTGTATTACAGGGAAGCCTGGAAACCTCAGGACAGAGTGTTCTGTACTGTACAAGGCTCTTGTGCAGAGATTATGGGGAAAAAGAGTTGGAAACCAGGCGTTTGAATGTGGAGTGGGTCCCCTACAATATGAGTGATGACTCCTTAGGACACAGTGTATGGGGGAAGTGAAGGCTGTAAGTGTTACACGGCATTCCAAGGTACATTCAGGCAAAGATGGTTTAAGCCTTCAAAAAGTGGGGAGTTTCTGGAAGAGACTTCATGAGGCGTGCACCCGGTCTCAGTGTCTTTGATAACTGAGGAGGAAGATTTACCCCAAAGCACATACTGCAAGACCCTCAATGCGAAGGCGGCATTATCTTTACAGGAGCAATGTCCTCCACCATCTTCTTCTTTGTAACATTGAAGCCGTCATTAGTGGCATCTTGGAGAATTGCAATTGACTGTATGAAAGTATGCAAATGAGTGTACAACATGAACCGTGA
The DNA here is from genome assembly GCF_040938575.1 of Ambystoma mexicanum. Taxonomy (NCBI): domain Eukaryota; kingdom Metazoa; phylum Chordata; class Amphibia; order Caudata; family Ambystomatidae; genus Ambystoma; species Ambystoma mexicanum. The sequence goes on along the minus strand of NC_090936.1, from coordinate 490,517,058 downwards.
AATTGACTCCCATAGGGGGATGAGGGCCACAGCGGCAGCTGTTACAAAATAACTAGAATAGATTGATGACTGGAAAACTGGCATTGTTCAGGCCAGACTCTGCCCTGTGAAGAAGTAAGCAGAGGGCTAACATGAACCACTGCTCAGTGTAGTTAGTTATATAGTGGCCAGCCATGTGTTTACATTCAGGCAGCCAGTAGCTGGACTGGAACAAAGGCAGACTTCCAGTCATCAATCGGTTTGGGGACATTGTAAGCGATTCTGCTGAGATGCAACAATTCATTCTCAAACGGATGCCCATAGCACCCCCTCAGGAGTAAACCCACTTTGGGATCTAATTTACATATTTACATGAAGTCCACAGCCATTCTCCAAGGTGCCACAGAGGATTATCTCAGTGGTTTGAAAAGACAACTCCACAAGACACCACTCAACTGCTGAATTCAGCATTAGCATAAGGCCTTCACTGAGTAGAGGCTTGTCCATAAGACATTGGCATGGGAGATGGGAGCAACAATACACAAGGGAAAGGTGGGTCCAACGCAGTATGTGGAACCACAACAAATCTGGCTTTGGAAGCTTTTCATGGGCGAAATGGAGGCACAGGCAATATGTGAGGCGTGGCAGGATATGATGGCAATGAAAAGGGTAAAAGCGCAAATGGACCATAAAGCATAAGTGGACCATAAAGCATACAGAGACCCTAGAATCCGTGCACAGGTAGAGGCTATGTAGAGCCACTGTAAGGTTGGGGGTGTATCTGTTAGGACATTCAAGAGTAGGAGATGCTGTTGCTTAAGGCATTGGAGACAGAACCTTCCACAAGCAATCTTGGCAGCGTGTGCGAATTCCTCAGTCAATGTTAGGCCCCCTACGATGTGAGAAAGCACAATGAGCAGTAACACACCCCCAGTGTGAATGCGCGTAACCCAGAGCGGCACCCACACTGCTAGCATCCCGTCCTGGGAAATCCTTCTTGCGGTGGCTCCTCCGAAGACTAAAACGCAGCAGCAGATAGGACAGTGTGGATTTTAGTGGCTCTCTGGATCTGTGTGACCCCCCACTCAGGCCACGTCTCCACCCCTTCCAGCTTCCACTTGGGCATTCAGTCTTCACAATGGCTCTGTTGCATTCTTGACTTCTGCCCATCCCGGGAAGGTGTCCAATTGGAAGAGATTAATTCCCCAGGTGTTGATGCCAACCAAGACGACCACCAAACCAATTAGGTTCACGCCAAAGCCGGCTTTCACCTAGCAAGGAAATAAAAGAAAAAGTGAGAAAGAAGCTGAACCCAGGGGCCTTCTATCAAGCGATTGACCAGCAGAGAACACTTTGGAATCGTCACTAGCGTCATTTATGGACGTGTCTCTCTATGGAGCTGACACGGTCTACCACGTGTTCAAAAAACATTGGGGCGCATGTTCAATTCAATTGTAAATTGCATGGAGGGGCTCCTTTTATTTGTACTTAAGCGTAAAATGTACCCTCTGTACAATTTTGAACTTATCCAAAACATAGTGGAAAAGTTAAGGGTAAAAAACAAGCTAAATCGCGGTTACTCCTCACTTTTCCACTGCATTGGTGGAAAAGTGTAAATGCCTCCTCCAATTAGCAAATTTAGGGATTCATTTACAATGAATTCCTATGATATCCTATTGCTTTTGGTGGTAATTTCAGGCAGATTTTTTAGGAATTCACGGTGCTACCACCAGCATGAAAATCCATGCTGGCGGTAAGTCAGCTGCATTTGTTCGGCGAAACCAGAAAATGGAGGCGGCCATGGCATGTCCACTCAGCTCTGCCTGACAAAAGCACAAAAATGAGGCGGTTCTGAAAAAGTGGCAGAAACAGTATTTTCCACCAATTTCTCTGATCTACTTCAACTGGAAAATTACTCCCATTGTCAGTAATTGTTTACCGTGCACAAGCTCTATAGCAGTTCCCTTTATTTGTTTGGGAAGTCATCCCAATATGTTTCTCCTGTTCCACTACTTACCCTAACAAGCATTCGAAAAACCAACACTTGCGGCTTTTCATGTAGGCTTTGGAAAGGCATTTTCCAGGAACTGCCATAATGGAACTATGTGGCCATAAAATGGCAACACCGGGCAAATGGTGATCGCACCTCAGTATATTATGACAGTGAGTGGTAAATGACTATTCAATAGTCAAAACTGTTGGCTTTGCCAGTGCTTGTTGTTAACAAGAATTCAGTGCAATAGCCAGATGCAAGGACACACATATTGTTTATAAATCAAGTCCCAGAAGGCACACTTGGTTGAGCCATGTTTCTTACACCAGCAGGCAAGACTGCTTAGAAATAACATAGGGTTCCCCTTGACAGCACAGAGCTAGCACAAAGAAATCATGGGAGAAGGGTATTTTTTGATGGGTAGGTACTGGATGAGAAGGGTCATAGGGATCAGCATGGCCATGGGTGATCAGTAGGTGGATACAAATCCATTCAATACCGACAGCACGTGTGCCCCCCGCACCTAATGTTCCATCCCTCTCCTAGCACCACTTCCCATGCCAATAGTTGTGATTCATAGGCAGTGCCTAATTGCCACCCAATTGCCAAAACTTAAAAATGTGTGTTGAATCATCCTCTTAGTCCTTCATGTCATTATTGAGCTTCTTTTTAGCATTGTGATTCCAGAGTTCTCAAGTTTCAAGTGGCCATGCTTGAGAGGCCGTCCAGTCTTGTTTTTTCTCTTTGGATCCTGGGACTTGTAGATTCTTCTTTCCCATTTGAAATGTAGGAAACTACTAGTGCCATTGTTGCACTAAAAAACAGGAAAATATGGCCTTCTCCTGCAATGCCATGGGAAACTCGAGAGCTCTGCAATTCTTGACTCCCTGCCACATAAGGAGAGTTAAACACTTCAGCTTGGACTGCAATGTTATCAGTGAGCTCAAACATGCTTCAAGAAAGCCTTTTGATTTGCCTCCTGCTGCAAATCAGGGGGTTAGATTGTGATGACCCCCTAGCCACTCATCCCCTCCAGGCCCTCCCACCCAGTCTCTAAAAGAGAGAAAACTGAAAATAAATGGAGTCGCTGTAAATATTTCAGAAAAGGTTATGGGAAATGCAAGAATATAACCTGATAACTCAAAAAGCAATCATAGAGAAACGTGTGCGTAGCCTTCGACAACCTAGGAATGGAGCGCACAACACGCAGAAAATACGTTTGCATTAAACTATGAAATAATGAGGACGTGGAAGTATTTACCTTTTGAAATGTGCCACTGTGCGAATGTCCCAGTAAGCACAGTTACACATCCTGGATGTAAATGGGCAATTAACTTTCAAAAATCAATATCGTTTTCTTACCCATGGGTCACAAAACGTTTGGACCAATAATTACTGCTGAATGAGGGTCATGCGTGTAGAAGATATTTTGATATTTCATTGGATACAGCTTATTTATTGAGATACTGCGTGATGGCCACTTAATACATCCTTCGATGTCAAGAATACGGTCAGTCATTAAAAGTTAATGAGGTGTGCAATGGGCGCATCCCGTTTAAAGCTCTTCATAAGCAATCTCAAATCAGCACATGTTCTTGCTCCCGGAAGACATGTCTGGGTCAGCTCATTTTAAGGTGGGCAATATGCCTTTTTATAATAGTCATAGGACTTCAGTGCAAAGAACAGATATGAATCAATGGGCTGAAGGCATCCTCAGCTGAGACATGCTTATTACACCAGCAGCACATATAACAGCAGCAATTAAGCCATTCACTCTCAGGAGACAGCTTTGAAGGCATCCTCAGCTGAGACATGCCTATTACACCAGAAGCACATATAACAGCAGCAATTAAGCCATTCACTCTCAGGAGACAGCTTAGAAATAATACTGATAGACCATAGTTCGATGTTACTACTTGATAAAGATAGCTCAGAGAGATACCATAAGGATGTGTTTTGGGTGGGGAGGAACAGGCACTGGACAGAAATGGCCATAATTATTTATTTTACCAGAATATGTCGTGGTTGCGTATTTATAACGTGCTTAATACCCACAGGTTTCTAAGCGCAGACCCGGGATCGAACTTGTGTTTCTTCGGGTTGTCTTGTTTCCAAGGCAAGCACGTTGCCGCTGAGCTATCCTCCAGGGACTCCATAGGAATTAGTATGGCGATGGGCAGACAAGTGCTGGGTAAATAACCAAACCATGCCTACGAACTGTGACCCTCCTCACGTGCCATCTACCCCCTAACTGTCAGCAGAAACATACTCCTAAAACATAGAATCACGCGAAAGTAATGCATATTTGATTACATTTTACCCTACATCCATGGCTCTAACCATAGAAGGCCTGCTTCCACCTCCTTCTGGGACCACCTTGGCCCTCGCCCCCGTAGCTGGCCATGCTCTTGATCCTCCCACATGGCCTCTCTGCTATGGGCTACATGTCTTGTCCCCATTTACGCCCTGTTGTGGCCTTGCACCTATCTGTTGACTGGCCAGGCAGGTGCTACTGTTTATCACTCTGCCCCTGGCCGCTTTCGTGTTTTTTTTTTTATTGGGGACTGATTTTATTGTTTCCCCAGCCTCTGTGCCTGAGGATTTGTTGTGCACTTCTGTTGCTGTACTTTGAGGGTATGTGTCTACCTTTTGCGCTTTCCCCCTTCCTCCTCTGCTTTGCACTTACCAGTTCTGAATGTGTCAAGACTGGGAAGATCTTTTCCCCCCTCCTTCTCCGCTTTACACTTGTGTCACCACGAAGGAACAGTGTTCACAGAGGGGCGCCTTATACCTCCCCCATAAATAAATAAATAAATACATAAATAAATACATAAATAAATAAATACATTTCCTCTCAGAGTAGTTGTGAAATTGGAAAGAAAGAACTCTTCCAAAACTCACATCTGTACATGGGCTGTATGGCGATTTCCAGTTACCCTGAACAGTAAGAATTCACCTGAGCCAGGGACCACGTGTATGATTTAAAATTGTTGCTTAAAATGGGCAATTTGAAAAATGTTCAGTTATATTTTTAAAGTATCATAGGCGCAATTCACACTGAATTCCATGTGCATGTCCGAAGCGTGATATGCGCAAATTACATCTGGACCCAACCACAAATTGCACATGTTTGGCAAGGCACAAAATAATCACCCATGCAGCATGCACAATTTGCAATTACCACCGTTGAGACAATGAAATGCTCCTGATTCACACAAAAACAGCACAGGTGAAATGTTCATTTGAAACATTTGTATGTGAAAGTGGGATGTCACCGGTGGCAGAAATAGAACACATAAACCTGCATTCTAGGTTTCATCAACTTTTTTCAGTCTGTGATGGGTTTGGGTAAGATGTGGCCCCTGCCAGTTTTTGGGCCCAGATTCAGAGCAGTCCCCTCATCCTAACCTGTGCTTTCAACCTGGCATCTCCTAAGCTCTGGCTCTGCTGTGGGAGCCAAGCCCCTTTCTCGCTCTCTGTCTCTGGCTGATCTTCTTGACGTTGCCTCCTGGTTTTCCTCCTCCTTGTCTTTCTCGTGCTGTTTGTCCTTCATGGCTTGGCCAACTCAAGTTCTCCTCTCGGGGTTCTCCTCCTCCAACTCTCCTCACTGTAGCACAATTTACTTTAGGAAACACTGCCCTATCACCCTGCAGGTCAGGCGTGTGCCTCTTGTGAAGCTGGCACTGAGAGAGTAGTTGAAATAATGGGTGATCTGATGGATTCACGTATCGTTTTCCCAATTAGCTTTGTGTTGTGTAATTGGTCTATGCTCAACGGGTCCACCTCCTCCCCCCCATTGTGCATCTCCAATGACCAAGGATGGTCGTGCGTGGGTCCTGCTTGCCCCAGGCTACAGACACCTTCTCTGACATGTTGGAATCAGGTGGTGTGAACTTGGATACCCACAGACCAGGAACCCCTGATTCCCTGTGACCCCCCAGAATTGATGCACAGAGCATGGGCCTTCGACCTTGGTGATTTTAGTGTCTGCTGTAACATTTCTGTGAGGCTTCGGGATGGGATCCAAACTGGATCAATGCACCGAAATGGAGTGTGCATTGAGCTATCACTCCCGTTCCGTGCATGGTACCATGGGCGCGTGTTGGGGAATGTGGAAAAAAATCACTTGCGACTGCTGTGTATGTATTATACTGCTTCTGGGGTGGATTAACCCTGGGTTCTCTCCCTGGGAACCCTGGACTGGGATCCAGGAATCAAGATGCTGCATTGTTCTCCTCAGCCTTGAAGCATGTTTCCCATCTGATTAAATGGGCTTCTCTTACTACTGTCAGCACCATGAACCAAGGAGGGTCAGAGGGACCAGTGGGGGATCCGCATTATAAGGCCTGCAGGGTTGCATAAGGCCTGCAGGGAGCATTTTTCCTGCTCTCCATTGCTTGCCTGCCTTGCTCCATGGCGAACAACCGGGCAACCTCATCACAAAAGCACAGAAAAGAGTTTTTAAAAAAAACTTGCTCCTGTGGATGGGCCCACGTCCAAAATATGACTAACACCAGGTTGGAACAGAGGCGCAGCTCAACAGGAGAGGAGGCCTTTTGTTGTGAATGAGGTTTCACAATGTACGTGTGTGTTTCACTCCTTTGCATTGCCCGGGCAGTCATACCCCTCCAGAATATGCGTATGCAAACTTGGTGAATCTGGGGTGCACCGCCAATGCCCATTTAAAAGAAGGAGCCCTTCTTTGGTGAGTTTTCGTAAATAGCCTTTTCTAGCGTTTTGTGAATCACGTGTAATTTGCACAAGTCACAGTTGGGTATCTTTGCTGCGAATTAATGCCCCTGTAGCTGCAAAAATGCTTTGTGAATTTGCACCTATATGTTGAAGTAACCTTTTTTCTTTTAGAAGGCATGTTTTCCAGAGAGAAACAATAAAGAAATACTGATTCCCGTATCAATACGTGATGTGATCTGAAAACCCTGCCACCCAATATCTGTTTTGGTCTTTAGAAAAGCCCAAACATGGTAGTACAATAAGTCATTATAAGGGAAGAGAAGTCTCAGTTAATGCATTCAGAGGAAGACACTTTCCTCCCACTTGTGGCGGCAACGGTTCAAATGCCAGCAGTACAAGGCCAGCTTTCCATCCTTTGGCAGTCAGTCAGGTTCTGGCTTGTTCACTTGGCAGCATGATCGAAAGAAAGGACGTATCATGAAAAGCACTGCAGTAGACCGGTGTCAAATGCTCAAGATGGCGTGTCTGCACCGACTTGGAGGCCATACGTTCCAACTCACCATGTCTTTGATCTGGCAGTGGCCATAGTTGAAGATGATGGCGTTGGGTGGGTTGCCCACAGGCAGCATGACGGCGAAGGAGATGCACATGGTAACAGGGATCAGGGTGTACAGGGGATTGATACGCAGGGTTTCGGACTGTAAAGGTAGATAAGCAGAATGGAGACAGTGAAAGAACAGGTGTGTGCCATCATTACATAAAACAATAATGTTATATCCGCTGAAGATATTGATCACATAAACACAGAGGAAACAATATATATATTGTTTTTTTGGAAAACTTTATTTATATTTTCCAATGAAACATGTAATAGGATCAACAATAGGTAATAATTCTCAAAAGTTCTAACATCAATATTTACAAAATTTATAGAACCATCAATGAGTTAAACGAGTAATTCCTAAAAGAGAATAATTATCTAATGAGTAGACTAACAAAAGTATTGACCTACAAAAAGTTATACTAATGGTATGGTTGTGTTGGACATAACAAACATTGGGTTGCAGAGAACTATTAAGGTAGTTTATAGATATTCCAAATCTCTTAATCTGCAATTTGACATTGTGAAGACAAAAATGATGTGTTTCTCCACTACTCATTTTGTGTCACACGTGGTTGAAACTCCCCTTGAGTTATTGGACAGTTTCTGATACCTTGGTTTGCATAGAGAGCATAGGACAAGGCAGCCTGCTACATGTTCACAAAGGAATCTAAAGCTCTAACATTGACGCGGCTTTACAATGTTTTGGCTGTGCCTGTGGTGGCTTCCCGTTAGTCCCCCTTTTAATGGCGCTATCGTCAAAAATGTGTTCCGACGGTGCTGTATGGTTTGCAATGCTTTCACTACTCTTTCATCAATGGTTAGATAACCTTGCGGGGAAGCTCTAAGGCAGGTAGTTAGTATGGGCTAAATTGAGTTTGGCATGATCAACTACCTTATTCAAAATCAAGCTTGCCCCGCTGGACATGTGGCAAACAGTTTTGCTAGATGGTTTTGGGAAAGCTAATAATAAGGACTTAGTGCCATTCACCATTGCAAATAAAGCTTTTCGGGAAGCCTTGGGGTTAAAGGCTGATTGGTCCGTCCAAACACCTGCTTATGTATTGTAATAGTACTGATAACGTCTGTTGCAAGTACATGCACAGGTTTGTTAAGGAGACTAACTTTCTAAAAACAGACTGGTGCTGGCAAACACTCATGCAGTCAAGTCAACTTTTTCTAATTCTTGCAACACTGGCATTTTGAAACATATTTTTTTATTGAAAAGCAGCAAATTGTAAATAAAGCTTTTCTACTTTTGAATTTGTAATCTTGAATTTATTGGAAAGTAAAATCGTTTCATAGTACGATATCAAATTAAAAATCAGGATTTTTTATTGAAGGTAACATAATGATAAGTTAGAGAGTAGGGATTGTTACATTGTGAAAGGTTTGATTGAAACCAAACATACACTTTAATTAAATGAAATTAAAATATGGCTTTGCTTTGGGTTTCCAATAAGGTTTGCATAGGATTCCTATTTGCTCTCGTATTGGATGATTTCATAGCGGACGCTATATCAGGATATTGTGCAGCGAAGTGGGAGGTAACACTGTGTAATTATAATATTGACACTGCTTCCTACGTTTATTTCTCAAAGTTCACATTAAAAGTCTTCAACCTATTGTATCAGATTGGCCGGTCTCACTACTGCATCCACTGCAACCAGAGTCCACTGCTAGGTTTTTTCCATATTTTCTATTTATGTTATCAGATTCCAGTTGCTGACCCTCATCTATGCCATTTCGGGGGTGGCCCATGCAATTAATTCTCAAGGGTAAATAAGTAATGCAGACATAGCTACCTTAAGTATCACATTACCCAGTGCTGCACTCCGCTGCTGCAGACACGGCTAACAAACTTTGAACAGTTTCAAAATATTGATTTGTAGCCAATATACTGTTAAAACTCTAATATGCAAAAATGTAAAGTGCCTTTGTTCTACAATATGAATGCTGCTTAGTGTTACAAACACCTTTTTCCAGAAAGCCAGAAGTATAATTGCTGTCATACTTATCACTTTGAAAAAAGATCTCCTAAAAGTGTCTCATTTGAGACAATATTGAGCCAAAAACATAGCCATTTAATTTCCAGGTAATTAACAAACAAAATAACCAGTCAATCAACTGAAAGAAAATAACTGTTTCACCGTCGCATATTGCAGTTTTTAAAAAATTAAATCCATTGGCACCAGCTGCTGGTTCACAGATTTGAGCCAATTCCTACTGGGTGAACAGAGCATTAATGCATATTTAGCACTGGTCCATTTCTACATGCAAGTGGTTTATTCAATGCAAACAATCCCCAAATATATTATACCATCCAATGTGACATCACCCCACACATTCCATTTGGTAAAAACAGGTCTAGTGGACTACTGCCCTACCAGGGATAGTTGCAACTAGAGAGAAACTCAAAATGTCATACTCCAGATAACAAATGTTCTCAAATATTCTTCTGAAAACGTATAAAGTGTAAACCTTATTTCAATATATCAGCATCCCAGGAATGTACACATTTACTCTCTCTAGCATTTTCTAGATTTTCTCCAGTTTCTGATGACTCTATGTGGCTTATGGTCTTCGTAGGATTTGTGGCAATGCTTGGCAACTAGATTAGAGTAATTTAAGCTAGGAAGGCAAGCTCAAGCGCCTTTGATTATGTGTTCAAAGAAGGCTGACCGTAGAAGAAATGTAATGCAGATTGCAAGGGTAAAGCAACATGTAAACAACATGTGTGCAGGTGCAAGTCATATGGTGATGTATACATATTTCTATTGGAAATGTTAGATTGAGAATGCCTTTCAATGGAGGGTGCAGAATCACAAATACTTCACCCACCAAAAATGTCAAATTTATTAGATGGCTACGATAGCCAAGGTATCGATAGATTGGCAATTCTTTCATAGTGGTATCTCTCGCACTGTAATATTCTTGAAGTTAGGCAAGCCATGTAAAGTGTAGAATAATTTGTAATATATCTGACTGATTAATTCCCATATTAAACATACGCCTCTGTAGCGTTTATCTCACGTTCCTCTCAACAGACTAGGCTTGTCCACACTAAAAACATGTCAATAAGAACACTCAACAATGTGGGTTATACCTCGTAGGCAAACAAATAATTCCTCAATCAATCACAAGATCGTTAGTGCAGACATAGCCATCACGTCAATATGAAACATAAAACCGTGAGAAATGTTAAAAATCAAACATAAATAATAAAAAAAAGCACACAAAACTAATAACAAAATCTCAGGGTAAGCTTCTTGACCCATATAGCTAATCTTCAGAGCTAATACAAAACAACCTGGCCATTGCCCTAAAACCTATTTGTCCCATTCAAATCACCATCACACTGGTACTACTTAACATCATAGACAGCAAGGGTCTTCCCCCACCCTGTTTCCTCTCCAACCTCCCTCACTGTCCAGAGACTCCCCCAAAAGAAATTGAACACTGCATACCACTGAGGTCTATCGCCAGTGGCACTTATTACATGGGCCTGCCTGATTGTTCCCAACCCAAGGCATTCACAGGGCAGGTTCTACCAGGTATTATGAAGCTTCGCATAAGTAGGTCAAACATAAAAAAACATGCATATGGGCTTCTAATGACAGCAGATTGCACATAGAGTTTGCATAACTATTTAGAGACAGTGGCTGTACCAAGAGGACTATCTTTGGCCTGAGCTGTAAGCAAACCCGTCTGAACTACTGATAACGATTTCACAGCCCAGTACAGGGAAAGGTATGAATCTGCATGGAAGATTCCTTTGGTCTCTATATGAAAAGCCCTCATACACCTAGTTTGCTTAATGCTAATCTCTGGCACGAGAAATTCATTTGAGCCCCGAGTAGCTCTCCAAAAGCACTATTATTATGGACAAGTTTATGATGACAGCAGCTCAAGATACGGAGAGTTGAGCTCCAACGTTGTTATGCATATGTTGATGCTCTTTCCCATCCCCGTAATTGATAGCCATGAAGAGGGAAATTAGCAAGCTGGCTTGCCCTACCTTAAGATTGTATAGTAAACTGAGCACTTGTTTGGTGCGGCTCAAGGAAGAGGGCTGTGATCTCGGCTCCGTGACAACTTGCAAGACTATGTACGATGATGCCCGGCAAGTCGTGTGGAAGGGGGAGAATGAAGAGACCGAGGGGAAAGAGCAGAGGCTCCACGGCACTCCTCCCTTACCAGAGGCCTAAGCCTTGCTACACAGAGTGAAAATCCACCAGCGCTGGTAACAGAGACTAGCTGAGGCCAGTCACTTGCAGTGAAGCAACTGCAAGTGAACCTGGTCTGGACTCAATTCACTCTTACTGATTAACATATGCTCCTGTACTGTACCTGGATAATGAATCCCTTTCCTGCAATCAATATCTGCTGCAGTACTTCATTCAAGGTCACTACAGGTTGGCCTTTAAACGAAAGGCCATAAAATTATTCACATACTCAAACTCTTTCGGTAATGCTACCTATGTAAGATATAATTGGTCTACGTGACGGTGTTCTAATTCTAATGGAGTTTATGTAGAACATACATGCAGTCATTTTTGGGATGACATTCCTCATACAATTAAACTTCTTTTGACTTATATGATTTTTCATTAAAATGCGAGAAGGATTATAAATGTGTTTGATAATCCTTCCATAGGGTTATGAGTCAATCTTTTGTGACAAGTCACATCTCCAGGAATTCACTCCGCTTCCTTCTCATAAGTTACAAAATCTAAGATACCAACTTTCTTGTTTATTTGCCTACTTCATCACAGTTTCCTCAACATTGATAAAAATAGTAAGAGCTAGTCTTTCTTCTCTCGTAGGATTGCATTTGTTCTGCTTTTTATCTATCTATCTATATATCAGTCAGATCATTTCCATACATTTCTGAAAGGTTTGAATGTAGCTGATATTTTGAATGGCCTGGAAGATAATTTACGTTTTTCTACAATATAGAATGTACTGAACAGCGGACATTACTTTCTACAGCATTTAATATATGAGTGTGCTCATCAAAAGTTTCAGAATCTGCTGATAATGTGTTGAAGTCCTGAATTGCCTCTCCTTACCGCATGAGTCTATGCAGATACGACTGAATGTGTCACAATGACAAGCTCAGCTTTTCTTGCAAAGTGTTTTCTGAGTTTCAACTTCTTTACCATTTTGCAAAATTCTATACAAGCTTCGACAAAGTCCAAAGACTTTCTTTGTAAGAAAGTCCTAAATTGAGACCTTCATCTCCTTCAATTGTTAAGACGCTCAATGGCAAAGGGAAAGACCACTCCATTCTGACTGACATTTCTCAAGGTTTAGATCTGGGCATTGCATGCGATAAGGACGTTCAATGTATAGTCCCCTGTATCGGGTTTCTTTCTAGGTGGCTGTAATGATGGCTCCCCTTTTGCCAGATTTACTTTCTTCTGTTTCTAGCAAAATATGAAGGTGTTATCATGTTTTCATATAGCGCTTCATGACAGATTGCTCCTGCTTCTAAGGCTGTAACAGTAGCTTCCATTCTTGTTTTTGTAGTCAACTTGGAAGGGTGAAGGGCAGAGTCGGACAGGCCAGGATTTGAACTCACAACATGCTGACTGGCAACGTTTTGGAGGCGAGAGCTAAATAAAGAAGCTAGCCTCACAGCTGCATATCATTAACTGGGAACGACACTTTCTGCTGGTCAGACTGCGCGTGGTAAGTGCTTCATATAAGAAGCACTAGTAAACCAATTTTCAGGGTGAATTATTGTTCGCACCAAGAAATAAAGTCCCTAGATTACTACCAGCTGTCATGTTGTATCACAACATTTTGGAGAGACATGCAATACTCTGCCATTACAGGGCATGCCTTCTTGAGGGAGCCCATATCACTTAAAACTAACTTTACACCCAGGGGTCAAGTCCAAAAATTAAAAGTGGGGGGACTCCTCAACAAACGCAATGGGATGTGACGTCACCAGAAATTAGCATATCAAGGTGAAATATTCATTCATTAAATTGGCTTTGCATAACCACCCAGATTGCACAGGACGAATGGCATTTGCCTTTCATAAAATGAACACACACAACCAAGAGAGGATGTTTTCTTCACTCTACCTACAACTCTAAGAATAGAACCTACCTACCAGAGATTGAGGAACAATGAAAAAAGGTGGCTCCTCGCGCAAGAGGCCTAGAAATCTCCTTTCACTACCTGCTCACTCACCTGTACTAACTGCTGCACTTTCTCTGTACTGTATCTGCTGTATTTTACTAATCTACATGTAATTATGTAACACTATGCAAGAAATGCGCCCAGATGCCTCAGGGCTTGGTGCACTCTACAAATAAATAAAATACAAATACAAGTGTTTTTGAAAACGTTAAAAGGTGTGAATGTTAAAGAACCCATACAAAGGTTTTCCCTGGAACATGCAGTACTGAAATGAGACCTTGCACTTTTAGTTTATTTTTCATTAGGTCATATAGTGCAGTGGTGAAGTATTTGGCCTGCAAACCTGACGATTGTGGTTTGATCCCCGAGGCTGGCATAAATTCAAGGAACACTTTCAATGTTTCTCATTTTAGCTGGGGGGGACTGAGTCCACCCTCGGAAAAATATGGGTGGATTCCGTCCACCCGCGTGTACCCTCGACTTTAGCCCTGTTTACACCCTCATTTCCATAGCCACTAAGGAAGTGTTCTCGTTCAACATGGTGAAAGGCTGTCTTCACATTTCAAAATATTGACGCCTGAGATACACTCAAGGTCTGAGATGGCCAAAGCGGATTCAAGCAACAGCCAGGGTTATCTGCCTCTGCTCACAAAGAACCCAAATACTAGTTCATGTCAATCATTAAACCAAAAGATGATGATATTTGATTTGCAATTACCCTGCAGGGCATTGTATTATCAACCAAGAGAAGAGAAATTATACAATAGATTTCAGAATAACCGGATAGTAATTTTACAAAAAAGTTCAAGGTGCTTACAGCGGACCTCAACTGACGGCACTTAAGTGTTGTCGTAGCCCCTGCAAGCGATTTCATACTTTACAAAATGGAGTGCAAAGGAGTAAAGGGAGGCAACATTGCCTTTACTCTTTGCTTTCATGCGCCGTTTTATGAAACATGTAAATGTTTCCTGCAGCTTATGCTTCCAGATGGCATTTCCAATGGATTCCTGTGGAATCCGCCTGCTTTTAGCAAGTACTAAAAAAAAAGTAGATTCCACAGGAATCTGTTGGTTTAATGCCAGACGCATGGTGGTGTTAAATCATGTACCATTTGGAGGTTGGAGGATGAATGCACGGTGGAAACTATTTTCAAATAACATAAAATTGTCCAGGAGCGTAGTCATAAAAGGGAGGCTTAAACCGCGCACACCGTGCTGTTACAGCTCACTTTGGCACTTTCTGGACTTGGAATATGAGCCTGGGAGAGTCTTAACCTGCTTTTTGGTTTTCGGTGCACCTCTTATCCAGTGCTATTTTAGAGATGGAGATATGGAGGAGCAAACTAGTTATCATTCAACACTGTGTAAATTCTCCAGTGCACACAGTAAAACAGGGGCCCTTCCTTCTCATCAATTTTCTGGTTGTGTCTGTGGGTTCCTTTCCTGAAACACTTTTCCAATATGTCCTTTACCTGTTCCAAGACATACTTTTTTACATTCTGAAATAAGGCATTGATGCACTCTACATTCTAGGGGAATGCTGTGAATGCGCAAAAAAATGAATCACTTGCATTGCTTTAGTTCAACAAGAAGTTAACGTTGAAAACATTTGCACTTAAACGTTTCTGAACAATAATAGGTTCTCAGCATTTCTGCAGACTTAATAAACCGGTCATGAGGGGTTAGTGACCTCGAGGATATCGTCAGAAATACCCCCTCCCCAGAATTATAACGGGTACAGTGATATAGAACGGGGCTAAAGATATGCTCATATTTGTATCTTTGAGTATAATAAAGCATTGATTGCTTACTAAAATATGTTCGCATTTAATTTATTTCCACAATTTTCTCTACAGTGCCAACATGCCACTATATTAGTACCTTCGGTGCAGTTGGAGAAAATCAAGCATTTTGTGGGTTTTATTTCAAGCTCATAGAGGATCATGTTTCCAATGATGTAAAATGTATGTAATCGGCCCTGAGATATTCAGGAGGGTTGCCTATATGTAGTCCGATACAATTCCCAAGTGTGTTTACACATTCTATTTTGTTTCTTTAACAATATGGAGGCCCTTTGACATAGTATTGAAGGAAACGACATCGGGCCAAGACAATCACTCTGCGGGGGCATGGGTGAGCGTACTTGTGCACTTTAGCAACACTAGAACATTAGAATCCTTGATAACAGAAATGTAAAAATATTCACTCTTCCATATTATCTCAAGGGAATTACATTTTGTAATGCACGTTTGCAAAGACACTCTGAAATTCAGAGTAGCATGCACGCTCTTGAAATTTACCAAATTCAGAGTAGCATGCACGCTCTTGAAATTGATGTGGCGTCTGGCTTGCATACTATACATCTGTGTGATAAGAGCACTATCGCGATGGTGCTGTCATGATCCACACGAGATGGAGAATTGGGAGACAAGCTAATCTAACTTTCAATGGAAATATACTTAGGATAAGCTATTGCTCCATATGTGAGTTAGGATTTTGAAATTCTAAAGGTTTTTCAGGATCGGCCACTGAAGACACTTCATAAAGGTGCCACCATGTGCATTCTCTGCAGCCGTAACTACACTAAATGGAGATGTTCTCTGTGAAACCACGCCTTATTATCCTCTCCATCAGTACCAAAACATATTTCCGTCAGCATCAGTTCCAATGCTTGCATGATCATGCTAAATGTACACGTTATCTTATGCAGTGATGCATATCATTGATGGCGGTGCCATGACCCGAAGGTATCTAAGCACGCTGCAGAGAGCGAAGAAGATCAACATGCATTTAGAATCATGCAGCGGCCAGTAACTCGGGAGAGACCATGAGAAGGACTAGTTCTGGAGTCAAAATTCGGCCTGAGGTTGAGTTTTTTTGACCTTTTTAAGCGTATCAGTGTTCTTAATGACATAAGTGACATCGATGAAAGGAGCACACATTGCAAAGCTGTGCAGTTGTGTAGTGCGTAATCCATAAGCCTGTGAGTGCGCACAATAAAAAAAAAACAGGGTGCTCTACCAAAGATAATATCTTTATAGTCAACACTCTCATTGAACAGGCCAAGGGTAAGAATAGGCTCCCTTTATGCATGTTATTTGTTGACTTCTCCTCAGCTTTCGACTTGGTTGAACGTAAGAGGCTGTGGTCGAAACTTGAGTTGCTTGGTATGCCACCCTACCTTTTATATGTCTGTAAAATGATTTATGATGAAAGCAAGGCCAGGATTCGTATAGATAATGGGGGTGCACTGTCCGAACCTGTTACTATCGCTAAAGGGGTAGACAGGGATGTAAACTGGCACCTAGATTAGATAATCTATTTAAGGCTGATTTTGGTGGAATATTTAAAGCAAAAATGAATGCCTTCCCAAGAATTGGTTCCCATAAAATTGGTTGGATCTGCTATGCAGATGACCTAATTTTCGACAATTCCTATAGTGGCATCTGCAATAGCGCTATTGCCATCTGTGAATATGCTAATGGCCTTACAATTAACCTTAACAAAACTCAGTTTATGGCAGTGGGTCATAATAGCTGTAAAAAGTCTGGAATACCATGCTTGCTGGGTGTGATAAGGAAAGTAAATTCATATAAATATCTGTGCCACGAGGTGTGTGGTGATAGAGGAAAAATGAACATGCTGGTACAACATAATAAAAGATAAAAAGTTATGGCCACACTACAGCAGTTATGTCCTTTTAAAAAAAAAAACGGCTAGCTATAGCTTGCTGGGAATTACCAATATCTATAAGCAGAAGCTAGTGGCCATGTTTCTGTATGCCCTGGAGACATCTTTCTCGGATTGGTCTGATTGGGCTGACGTTACTGAAGGTATCATATGGCGTATATTGCTTGGTCTTACCAACTATACCCCTGTGCAGGCGGATCGGTTGAAAATGGGGCTTATTTCCTTGTCCACCCAAATTGACCACAATCGAGCCAAGCTATATCTGAAAATTAAATTTGCTTGTCCGGGTACTCTGCTCTATTTTCTTAGGGAAGGTCTGGAGGATGGAAAGATGGATGCTGTTAATAAATTGAAAGAGAAAAATCTGCAACATTTTGAAAAAATCTGTTGGACACCTAATTGGAATCATGGTGAAGGTGTGGTGTTAAAATCTTTGGAAAATGTCATAGAGAAGTGGGACAGGGTGGCTAGTCATGACAAGGTTTCCTCTATGAGTTCTTTACATACCTTTGCTAAAATGCCTTTCATCTATAAAGAACCTCAAAGATATCTTAAACTCATGCCTTCCCAGACTAATCGCAGAATCTTCCTAGATATAAGACTTAACCGTCTTAATGTTCTGGGGGTTCGGGGAAAGTGGATGGGCCTACCTACTGAAAAAAGGATATGCAGATTATGTGCGGACATTACCATGGTGGAAACAGCAAGACATGTACTCACTTGTTGTCACAAGATGAAATCTACCTATGACAAATACTTTGCCAAACTTGATCGGGAACAAACTTATATTGAAAGTGAAAACTTTTGTTTGTGTTGTCTTTCCGGGAGGAGCCACTATCTGATCATTGCCATCACTCAGATCTGGAAGGTGGCAAATGAACGTTTACGTACATTTGAAGATGAAGTCAAATTGCTGATGGACCTTGAGAATGTAAATGAATAGGGTCTTGTTTAGGCAATCTGGGTGTAGCTGCGATTCTGGATACTTGTTTCTAGGGTTCCAGATTTATTTTTCTTTTTTCCTTTTATGTCCTCCTCACCATGCTGCTCTGCTTTGTATATTATGCCAAGTTTGTGTTTATTTCCGTTTTCTTTTTTCTCTTTATTGGTGAATTTAATGTATATGTTGGTTGTGTAATTTTTGTATTGCTGTCCTGGTTTATATTTGTAAAAAGTTCTATGAACGATAACACAATAAAAAAAAGAAAGATAGGTCATAATTTGGCACAGTGGATGCAATGGGCCTCATTATGAGTGTGGAGGTAGCCATGACGCTTTTAGCGGCATGGCTACCCCCATACCGGGTACCGGTTCCTGGAATGGGGAAATACCGGGCCATTCCGACCTTGGAGGGCCCGGTAATTCCTATTCCCGGGCCCCGGTTCCGGTACATCCCCTTTCCCATTTGAGCCCTCATAGGGCTCAATGGGAACTGGGAGGATGCTAACAACGGGCCTGTTAATGACGGGCCTATTGTTAGCATCCTGATCTGCTAGCGGGTCCCACTAAGGACGCATGGTTTTACCAGACGTCCTTGGCGGGACCCGCGAGCAGACCTCGTAATGAGGCGGTAGAGGGTTAACGGCGCCGGCATCTCTACTGGTGCCGTTAACCCTCTACCGCCTGGGTCGTAATGAGGCCCAATGTTGTGAAGTTGCACCTTGTGCAAGCAGCGCGATCTTGAATTTTGCTTGTAATATAGCATAGTACAAAATCGCTCAAGTGAAAAGCAGTCCCTGGTGCACAGAAACATGTCTGCAGCCCCACAGAACTGTTATCTGCAGCCACAGTCCTTTGCTTGTTGCTTGCAGGTAGCTTCTGCAGCAGCCACACACCGCAGAATACGCACACCGTCTGTTTCCCAGAGTGGTACTCTACTGCTGCAGATAAAAAGTCAATTTTTCCAAACTGACCCCCACAAGTGAGTGTGGCTGCACTTTGTTCTTTGAATTTCAGTTTTTGCATCAAGAGTACACAGCTGAGCACGTCCGGGTTGGACGGTATCTGTGTGTGCACAGCCACATCTCTTTGACTGCTAAAGTTTGCTATGAATGGCAGCTGTGGTGCATGACCATACAGTGTGCAGGAAACAAGACTGTGATACTGCAAGCTGCATAGGCAGAAGTGGCATGAGCATGTAAGGCGTGGAAGTACACTGCAAACAGGCATAGGAGGATGCACAGAGTGTATGAAGCAGGGCAGTGTGCCTGGCTAGTGTGTACGGAGAAACAGTGTGTGTAATAAGAAGGGCCTTAGGTGATACAGTGTGTAAGATACATGACTATGACGATGTGAAGTATTTGCACAGAATGGTTGTATGCATGCACAGTGTATATAATTCAGATACAATTCACTTGAAAGAGGTGCTGCTAGAATTCAGTGTGTGCAAGAAGCTGTGTTGTAGGTGACCCAGTGTGTAAACAGGACTGGGGGTGTCACTATGCTTCAAACACTGTGTGGTCTGGGATGCTAAGGGTGCAGTGTATACACAGTGCACATTGGGAGGATGCACAGTGTATTGGAAGTATGCCTCTGAGGATTGGCAGTGTGGATGAAACATAGCACTGGGGAGCCACAGCGTATACAGGATGTGAGTATTACTAGTGCTATGCAGTAGGGCTGTGGGGGTGAGCAGTGTGTAAGCAGCAGTGCTGTGAATAAAAGTCAGATGTTGTGCCTACAGACACATAGCTAAACATCACATTGGTCTCCACAGACACTAAAGTACTCACCAGGCTGCAGAGGATGGGCAAGAAGATGGTAACAGTGGCAGGATTACTGACAAATTCAGTCACTGCAGAGACCAGCAGGCAGGCAAACATAGTGACAGCCCAATATGGAAGGCTGCTCAGGCCCTCCATCTGCCGTCCGATCCATGTGGAGAGACCAGAAGTCTACAAAAAGGAGAAGAAAACATATGACTTTGCAAAGTCTCCCCTCTTTGTTTCCATACTAAGAGCCATGTGTGGGTACTACATTTCTGAGAGGAGCGTGCCCTACTTAGTGAAATTAAGGAAATGTTTGGATTGATGTGTAATGAGACGATAAACAACATGGTGTCTATTTGACCCAAACGATTATGCTAGATGTGATTTTCGTACTGGCCACAGATATCTAATACATTGTCATGATACCCATAATTTCAGATTGCCAGAATATAATTTCTACCCCAAAGGGTGAGGATAGCCCAGGGGCAACATAGTCTTTGGAACAAGATGATTCCATGCACAATGGGTTGAATCACTGGTCTGCCACTAAGAAACTGGCGAAGTTTAGCATGTTATAAAGACTAATAAGAATTTGTTTAAAAGGTGGTCAAAATGGTCAACTGGGGCTGTGGCAGGTTTTGCGGCATAGGATGATAGTATTCTACTCAATGGAGGTCCCTGGAGAGCATTGTATTTCCGTGCCTGGCACAAGAAAAACCTGTACACCTCAGCACCTCACAAGTTTACTATTGGACAGCAAATTTGTCGTGGGCCCACCACAGAACACCTGTGGACCAATTCTTATTTCAATTGCATCAATGATTAGACGTCATCAAAAACTTCCTTTCACAGTTTTAGCACTAAAACAACATGCATTTATTCTTGCAATACAGTGCCACTTTATATTCATGAATAGAAACACAAACAGAATGTACCAACTCTTTTAATTTGCCATTTATGTATATTTATTCTCTTATTGAGATAATTTATGGGCATTGAGAAAAGCATAGTCCAATAATAAATAATCCCAACATTAGCAATATTGTAGTTGAATATAGTCCTAGCATCCTCCTCTCCTCCTATTTACTTCTGGGAATGTAAAGCCTCTAGCCAATCAATAATGGGTATAGCAACCTCAAATAAGACACAGTAAAACTAATACTATGCTCACAGTAGTGCTATCGGTGTGGCAGTAGTCAGGTAATGATATGCCAGAGACATGTAAAGCCGTGAGATGGAATGGGCTAAACAACTCAATCATTGGCCCATCACTTGAATGGGCAATGAACTAACACAATCTAAATCCATGAATTAAACATACAGGTAAAACTGTTATAGACACATGCTAGGATATGGGATATGTGGGTCCACTTATCTTGGGTAGGGGAAATGGAAGAAGGAATGTATGTATTGAAATGTGCTTTGCCAAGACTTGCATCACATCATAGCTCAGTGATTCTCTGCATTACAGAGGAAAGTCAGGAGCTATACTACCAGAAATAAAGCATGGCTATCATAGGTTTCAGAGACCATGACAAAGAAACTATGGTAAACTGCATTTGAAGTCTAATTCAAGCTTAAAAAATATCGATAAAAGAATACAATTAGAATTTGGAAAAATTGACAAAATGACAAAATATTAGAGGATGGTCCCGACGAAAAAAGGCTATCTAAAATGCTTCTACCCCAGCTACTTTCTCGAAGTAGTTAGTGGTCCTGTTCAGCTCTACTGCTCCACATAGAACCACCTGCTCATCAGGATACTCAGGAAGCTGTGTATCCACTCAATTTCAGAGCTTACTTAATGAGGTTGACTCAGGCATACCTTTACACAACATGTCTCCTACCAGCCTATCCTTATCCGTTAGTGCTATTGTGCGCTTTCCACTTTATACCAGATGACTGTTATTTCCTATATCGGTGCATTAGTTATGACACTGAGATGTCATGGTCCATTATCTGGGTCTCTCTCAGGTGGCATTGCTACGTCTGGGAAAGACCTGGGGCTAGCTAGCGCTAATGTCGGGACTGTTAGGGCTCGGGGCTAACTAGCCTTTTTGTTGTTTCCCCTGAGTTTCTATGCAGGGCTACAACCAAAAGACCCAGGGCTATAGCCCCACCCAGCTCCCCCTAACAACGCTACTGGTCCCTTCCCATAACCAGATTTATTTAGCGGGTTGCTGTTTTCATATGCTCAACATTGGGTGTTATGTGAATAACTAGATGACTGACTGACATGTAGACTTTTTCTCAATATGCAAAAAACTTTTCAAAATGGTCACACTTCACATGTATTCTTATAATGGTAAATTATCCAGGCAAATGCATCATGTTTTTCATTGTTCATTGTTCAGCGTCATGTTTTCTTTTGAAATATAAATACAGTCTTTACTTTGAAGGGTGTAGACGTCAGACCAAGGCTGGATTATTTCTGTTAAACACGTTTTGCCTCATTATGACTTTAATGGTAATTCAGCTGTAAATATGCCACCCCCAAACTGTTACCACAACTTGTTCACGTGTAGTTACCATGGGATTAGAAGAGGGGGTAGGGCAGTGTAATTCTCCATTTTTTGAGTCCATAGGACTCCATGGGGATCTTGGGTGGATTTACAGCTGGCGGAATAACTGCATGGTAAATCCGATTATTTTTGGAGGTAAAGTGAAAGATTTACCTCCAGCAACTAGCTGAGGTGAATCCTCACTTTTCATCAAAAAATCAGTAGATTTACTCTGCGGTTGCGGTAATTCCATCAACAGCAAATCTGCCAAAACCTATAATTTGGCAGTGCTGGAAAAATGGCGGTAACACTATTACTGCTAAAAAAAAGGTGCCGTAATAGACTTATCACCACTGCTTTAACACACTGCCAAACTTGTAACAAGAGGGCTGTTGCATTATTAAACAAACCTCTACACATGTTGTAAAACTTTATTTGCAGGTTAAATACAGGCCATGTAATGACATTCCAGATACTGAGTGAAGGTTGTGTTTTGAAAAACAAGGTGAAAGCTTAAAACTTCTATTTGGCACTGAAAAAGGTACTGTGAGTGATTTGTCAACAGTGCAATAATAAAATAACACATTTCAACCAGTGTGTGTAATGAAAGAACCTAGTGCACGAATTATATGACAAATCCTGGTCTCCAAATAAAGGTTTCTTGGCAGACGCACAATCCACATGAATGTGAACCAAACTGGCCCTTTGCAATGATGGGTAGTGCCTCACACACCATGTTAAGAATGACGATGTGCATGCCCCACGTTTGCCACCTGAGCCCTGTCAGAAACCTGAAGGTATCTCCCTAACTAGTCCCTGGGGATCTGTCATCAAGGTGGCCAAGACACAGCCATCACTATTGGATCCAGTTCTTGGCGATGGACCAGTGAGGGAGGACCTCCTGGATGGAGGAACTTCAGGGAGTGGAAGTGGGACACTGATGCTGACACCTTTTCCCCATCCTGCCCTCCTTTACCGGCGCTGTTAAACCCATTCTACCAGGGTCATAATGAGGCCCCATATGTCCTTGGGGCGTGAGTTTATCGGTTGCAATACAGTCCAGTGCTCTTCCATGTCAGATGCCCACGCAACCGCTTTTAGCCATTGGGAGACAGTAGGGGTGACTGGCCGCAGCCATACAAAAAGGATACATCTGACCAATACCAACAAACTGAGGCTTTCCAGTTTGCGGATGGGGCTGTGTAAATGCTCAAACTGATGAAACAAGCAGCTCATTGGGGAGGGGCGGAGTTCGATGTTTAGCATGGTTGACATGGTGTTACAGACTCCAGACCAAAACTTCTCCAGCCCCGGGCAACTCCACAACATATGTATGTAGTCTGCATGACTTGCTGTGCATCTGGGGTATGTGGACGGGTGACTGTGTGAGATTCGGTGAAGCCGGGTGGGGGTGTAATGGAAGCGGTGTAAGACCTTGAACTGAATCAATTGGAATTTTGTATTAAAGGACACCTGGTGTGTTTGACGGCACATGGATTCCCACCTCTCATCTCTAACAGACTCTCCTAAATCCCTGTTCTAAGCTTTTCTAAGACCTGTCAGTGGTGCACAGACACGGCTCTGCAGCACCCCATACAGTCTGGAAACCATCCCTCCGTGAGTAATACCCATCATTACAATATAAAATAGGGGTTCGTCAGGAGGCTGTATCGGGAACGTGCCCCATCTATGCTTAATTGCCCCGCGTAGCCCGGCATACTGTAATCATTTCACGGGAGCTCGGGCAAATCTCTGAATTCAACAAAGAAGTTTTCTCCATATACATCCCCCAATGTGGCGTAACTGGTGTCGGCCCACTGTTGTGCATCAGCCTTACTTATGTGAGGAAGTGATGGGACGAAGTTCCATAGAGGCATATTTTTATGGTAGGGCCTGGGGTTTTTCAGCGTCTTCCACATTTTCTCCCACGCTAAAGCCGTTACCGTGACTGGGTCTATATCTGTCCATGGTTCGATGCGTGGATGGAGTACAAGTGAACATAAGTCACTGGTGCCGGCAGCATATCTTTCCTATTTTAAATGGGGGTGAGTCGCGCCTGTGTCGTACCAGTAGGCTGCATACTGAGCTTGAGCAGCCACCCAGTACTTCTCAAATTGAGGGGCCGAAAAGCCTCTGTTCTCGTAAGGCCTGGCCAGCTTGTCCCATTTGAGATGCACTGCGCCCAAGTGCCACATAAAGCCGTTTATCGCCCTGGCTAGTGTTTCAAAAAATGCCGCTCTGGGCCACAACGGTACGTTCACAAAGTAATATAGCAGTTTTGGTATGAGTAGCATTTTAAGGATCGAGATTCGGCCTGCAACAGTAATAAGGAGCTTTGCCCAGGAGTGAAGGTTGGTGTGCAACTGAGGTAGGTAGTCTCTGAGGTAATGTGAATAAAGGGTAGCTTTGTGTCGTGTTACCGTTATCCCAAGGTAATTTATTTCGGATGGTGCCCAAGTGAAACATATGAGATCATTCGGGTGGGGTGTGGGGGCGGAGATGCAGTCCGTTAAGGGAAATAGTACAGAATAAGTGCAGTTGACTCGTAATCTAGACATGACTCCGAATACATGGACACTCTGCATTGTGGGTGCCAGGTGAGCGGTGGGGTCGCGTATGAAGAGACGTGCATCGTCGGCATATAGTGAAATGGTTTTGGGTTCCATTGTGAGTCTAATACCCCTGTGGATGTGTTTACTACGTACATCATCTACTAGTGCCTCCATCACTATGGCGAATAGTAGAGGTGACAGAGGACAGCCCTGCCTGGTCCCCCTGCATATTGTAATTAGATAATTAGAGGTGTTAAGGTACCATTGACGTTTACCCTTGCTATCTGATGTGCATATAGTAGTTTGACCCATGAGATGAAGAGCAGGCCGAAATTGCATTTCTCTAGCACTGCCCACATGAATTGCCAAGAAACTGAATCAACCACTTTTTGTATGTCTAAGGACGCGGCCACCACTTGCGCACTGGGGTCTATATGCACCAGTGTGTTAAATAGCCTCCATAAATTTAGCGCAGTGGACCTGCCAGGAACGAACCCTGATTGATTTTTATGTCAGAGTTAATAAGGGAGAGGGGTCGGTAGGAGCTACACTGTTTGAGGGGCTTGTCAGGCTTCAACAGTACAGTGTCACTGCTTCACGGAGGGTAGGAGGAAGCACGCCAGATATTAGGAATTCAGACCACATTTCTAATAGTACCGGGACAAGGCAAGGCTTATAGAGTTAATAAAATTCCAGTGACAAGCCATCCGGGCCAGGATCTTTACCAGTAGGTAGCTCGTCAATGGCATGGGAGATTTAATCAGGGGTCATGGGGTTGTCTAGGGCAGCCCTGGTGTCTGCCGACAGGGACAAGAGCAGGAGGCTGTCAAGGTAATAATTTATAGCACTAGTGGTTACTGTGTCAGAGTTGGCGTGTAGCTTTGTATAGAATGCGTGCAAATCCTGGCTCACCTCTTCCGAGGTATAAACCAGTGTCCCTGAAGCGCTCAATATGGCAGAGATGTGGTGGCTGCCCTGGAATTGGCTAACCACTCTTGCAAGGAGCCTAGCAGGCCTCTCGCTTTCACTGTACCTCCTTGCCTGATTAGGGCCACTCAGGAACTTCATGTCTCTGTCCTCATGTTGCTGGAACATATCTAGCTCATTTTTAATCTCCCCTAGGATGTGATTACTAGGTGTTGCTATTAGTTCCTCTTCCAGACTCTGTAAATGGGTCTCACTACGCTGTAAGTCCCTATGTATACATTTAAGTATACCAGCCTCAGAGGCCAGGGCCGTCCCTCGAATATACGTCTTGAAGGCTTCCCAAAGTGTTGCCTGCGTGTCTACCATGCCCCTGTTTAATTCAAAGTACATGTCAATGTGCTTAGCTAACTTGGCTTTGAACACAGGGTCTAGCAGAGATTGTGGCTTGAGCCTCCACCCCATGCCCCTGCTGGGTGCGGACACTAAGGATATCTTTAGTGTTACCGAGGAGTGATCAGAAAAAGTTCGGGGTAGAATATCTGCCTGCTTAGATTGCCAATCATAGGGCCTCATTAGGACCCAGGCGGATTTCGCGGTGCTAAATGCACCGCGAAGCACGGCGGAAAGCCGTCGATAGCGCCATGGGGGTTGGCGGATTTACCGCCCCATTCCGACCTCGGCGGAGCGGTAAATCCCCAATCCCCATTCTGCCCTTCCCCATTCCCATTCTTGCCCCATAGGGTATAATGGGAGTGGGGAAGGAGTTAATTACGCCACCGTAAAATACGGTGGCGTAATTAACAACGAGGTCCCGTAGCGCCATGGTTTTCTCCGGCTGGTAAAACCAGGCGGAGAAAACCTCCATGGCGCTAAGGGAACTCGTAGTACGGCGGACGGGTCCGCCGCGATTAGCGCTGGCGGAAACCCGATCCGCCAGGGTCCTAATGAGGCCCATAGTGTCAGAGATATGCCACCTGTCTATACGGGAGCGGGAGCCATGGACTGTGGAGTAGTATGAAAAGCACTGTGTCCCTGGGTTAAGTACTCTTCATGCGTCCATTAGCCTGAGGTCTCTGAACCCTTCCCGGAGCACCTGAGCAGCCCTAGTAGGCTGGCGAGGGCAAGCACCAGATCTGTCCAGGTCATGGTCTATGGTATCAGGGGGTATTGATTCAGTGTGCCTAGCAAGCCAATGTAAAAATCGGGGTCATCAATGTTGGAACCGTATGTGTTAAGTATCAGCACCCCCAGCCCGTGTGGTTTCCCATGCAGCAGAATATACCGTCCCGATGGGTCTGTGGGCACTCTAATATGTATGTTATGTTAGGCAAATTTATAAAGTGCACGTACACCAAAGGGCACCATGGCGCTGAGAGAGGAGGAAGAACAAGAGCAGACTTTTGAGAGAATGTTGAAAAGAGAGTTGGTCAATAGTGGCACGTAGTGTAAACGGGAGTCTGTTCCAGGACCTAGCGGCCAGCACAGAGAAAGCACGTCCCCCCATCCTAGCTAGCCTGATACAAGGAACCAATAGCAGTAGAGCAGACTGAGATCGGAGGGTACTTGAAGGTACGTATTGGGAGAACTTTTCCTGGCGGTATTCAGCTCCTTGTTTATAGAAGGCACAGTGGACAATGCACAGTGATTTGAACAAGATGCGCTTCTCCACAGGAAGCCAGTGAAGTTCTCTGAGCACAGGCGACATGTCAGTACAAGAGACAGGAGTCTACTCTAGCAGCTGCGTTTTGAAGCAGCTGAAGTCTATTTATAATATAGGCAGGTTGGCTCAGATACAGTGAGTTGCAGTAGTCAACTGTGCTAAAAACTAGAGCCGCAACCACAGGAGCGTGGAATTGGGCGGGGATGAAAGGAAGAACCTTCCTCAATACATAGAGTTTAAAATGGCCAGTTTTAATGACAGCAGCAGCCGGTTCAGCCATAGGTAAAGAAGAGGAGAGCTTAACCCCAAGATTTTTCACAGAGGTTGACGGAAGGGGGAACAGGCCAAGAGAGGAGGGCCAGAAGTTAGGGGTCCAGTAGGAAAGGGGACTAGTAGTGCCCACAACCAAGACCTATGTCTTGTTCCCATTAAGTTTGAGTGAATTTAAGGCCATCCATGTTCCCAGGTCCTCCAGGCAACTCCTAAGTCGGGCACCAGTGTCGGGACGAGTGAGATCAAGATGAACCAACATGTAATGGGCAGATTTCTGTATGAGAGTCATGACTCCACTGCATTGAGTTGAATATGTAGTGTAGAAGCGCTGCAGGCCCCAGGTCTTGGAAAAGCTTCACAGGATCGTGCCAGTGCGTGCGTTTCCTGCAGAAACAGGACGTGTGTTTTATGTCGTTCAAGGTAAAGTTGTAGGAGCCGCATTTCTATCGGGTTGCCTAACCCCCGAATGTTCCAGCTAACTAAGTGCAATGGCTTACTACCTATCCGATTTGTTCGAGTAGTGAGCGTAGGCTGCTGTGATGCTATGTTTCTGGTCATCCCCCATCTAAGCTATGCTTAAACTAATAGGTTGTTAGAGTTGGCGTATACATTCGATGATTGTGATTTTCACCGACATGGCAGCTGTACTCGTGACTGATACAAAAATACACGTCAAACACTTTTAACTTTACCCCAAACTCCCCCAACCCCATCACTCTCCCAATCAGACAGATGACATCCCCCTTATGAACAACCCAACAACCTTTGCAGCCTTGCATGGGGGCTGTACACTGACTGCTTCTGTGCAGCGCAGCTGGCTCAACTATGAAATTACTAAACAGTGGATTTCCGGTCTTATGGCAGCCTAGGTGGTAGTCAGGATACAATAAGTGCAAGAAAAGGAAAAAAAAATGAACAGTGTCACCCAGAGCTGCCGCTTTTCCAATGTGCCAATCAGGATTTGCCAGTGAGCTTCGGCAGGGCCAAGTGACCACTATCCTCATCCAGGGTAGTGTTCATCAATAAAGCGCATGGCTTCCTCGGTTAGTGTGAAAAAGTAGACTTTGCCACCGTGTTCGATACAGAGTTTGGCGGGGTAGAGGATAGCATATTTTATGTTGTTGTCCCGTAGTCTTCTCTTGGCTGCAAGACATTATTTACACTCCTGTTGTACCGATGTAGAGAAGTCTGGGTATAAATGGACCCTGTAGGAGCCCAGCAGTAGTTCACCCTTAGCTCTTGCAGCGCGGAGCAGTGCATCCCTGTCTCAGTAATTTAACACTTGAGCAATTATAGGGCAAGGGGGGGCACCAGGTTTAGGATTTGGGGCAAGGGTGAGGTGCGCACGTTTGATGGTGAATTGCGCTGATAGCCTGGGGCTGTCCAGCAAGGTCATCAGTATTTGTTCCACACAATCTTCCATTGACCCCTCTATGTTGTTTTCTGGTACACCAATGATCCTTATATTGTTGCGGCCTGATCTGGCCTCTAGGTCTTCATTCTTCTTTTTGATGTTCTGCACCTGCTTTGTTAAAGACGTGATGTCCCCTCTGAGTGTGCTCACCTCATGTTCAGTAGTGCCCACCCTATTCTCGACCTCGGTGATGCGAGTATCTGTTTTGGCCATATGTCCATACGTGCTTTGATGGAGCATATTGTGCCGCTCATGTCATCAAGCTTCGAATGAAGTGTGGTGAATACCTCTCGCATGTACTCCATCATTTGTTGGAGTTCGCTAGGTTCTCGGGATTCGGGCTGGGCCCAGGGGAGTCGCCAGAGCCCTCAGTATTCGAGTCACCCGTACTTTCCGTTGCCTTTGCTGCATTTTTGTTGAACATATGCATTGAACTTTGCTTTTTGCCAGCTCCTTTCATCATTGTGTTTGAGCGTGGGCAGCCCACCCGGGTGGGAGGGGGTTGACACCAGGGTCTCTTGGTGGGCGTGGGATGGTCGGCACCAGGTAAGTGGGCACTCACGGGCTGCTCTCCAGGCAATACTCAGTTGTCGGGTGCAGTTCAATGGAGGGGTGCCGCTGCTCTCAGGTCGGGTGGGCTCCGCCCACCGCCGCACACTAGACTGAGGTCTTCTGGTTCGCAGGTGATTCAAGGGTCATCCGTCTGGAGTAGTGGTTGTTAAAAGTGGTTCACCTTACATTCCCTGGGGTTGATGCACAAGTAGGTGTTAAGTATAAAGACTGAGGTTCTAGCATAAGTCATGTGGCAGCACACCGTCACTGGTGGGCTGACACATCTGAGCTGGTCCTGTCACTGAGTTCAGCCCAGCCGTGCAATCAGGTCTCTGCCCTGCCACTGTCAGGTCATGTATCTTGAACAACAGAGGTTTTCTTACTCCATGGGCAGTGCGGCCCTCGATGCTCCTGAATTTGTCAACTCTGCAGGAGAATGGCGGCATAGTGTTTATTAAGTAGCACCTTCAGTTATGGCACGCCGGTGGCCCTTAGGCACTGTAGGCAGATTGCTGCATGGGTAGGGCCGGCATAGGAGTGCCCCGCGTCTGGAGGGGCGGTTGACCCAGCAGGGATCAGCTCCGCAATGCAGCTGTGGAGCACGGGGGAGCCGCCGCACCCATGGCTCAGACAGTATCCCGGGGGACCAGGCCACAACAGCAGAGGAGGGAGTCCACACCTCGCCGCAACAGGGAGCAGGAGCAGCAGAAAGCGTGTCACAGCAGATGTCACCAGCGTGCTCCCCTGTGTCAGAACGGTCCGCAAGTGAAAGAGGGCTGATGATGCGGGAACTCAAATGTGGGTCAGCCTGTGGTTAGCAGGGAGAGAGCTGGCATTGGTGTCTTCAAGTCCAGATGGGCGCCAGCATACGTTTATATTATTAGTGTTGGCCTTGAATCAGCAGCGGGTAAGGCTGTCCCTATTTTAGTGGGTCTGTCAATCCCACAATGAAGGACAATGTGAGGCAGGAGTGCACCTACCGTGTTGGATTGTCTTGCGGGCGTAGTCTTCCATTATGCCGCCAGTCACCCGACAATGGGTCGGGGGTGGGTTTCTGTGGTGAAGGAATCCGATGACCGCAGTGGGCCACTGCTGTCTAGGAGTTCACCATCCCACGCGCCCTAGGGCAGTTTTCGCTGCTGTAGCGCAGCAAGTCAGGTCCTCAATGCCTGCAGCAGTCCCCGTTGGTGTGGTCTGCCGAGATGTCTCCCCACTGCTTGGTCACAGCAGCGTCTCCACGTCTGCTCCCCACATGGCAGACGTGGACCCGCAGGCCCAGATTCACTAGGGTCACAGTCTGCAAAAGTAGCTATGGCAGCCCAATCGGTCTGATTTTTCCCCAGAGTATGCCACAGCCACTCCGCTCAGGCTATGATCGATGTTCAGGCACTATTAATTCCGGAATACGTAGGACAATGCCAAGCAAGCAACAGCTGCACTGGAGCTCTCTCTTTATACAGCCATTTTGGTTGTGCGCCACAGCACCCCCTTTGTTTATTATTTTGAACCGATCAGGTCCTCGGAAGCTAGAAACTTAACCACTGAAGTTCCTGATTTTGCTAGGAACTTTCTGTTGATATGAGCCCGGAAGAGGGGATCCAGGGGTGAAAAGTCATCACCCAACACACATATATACAGACAGGAACTTTTTGTTTGTTATTTTGACCACATCAGATCCTCGGTGGCAAGAGACTCTGTAGAAAAGAGATTTAACCACTGGAGGTCCTGATACCTGAGAACGGAATTATAGTCTTGTGCTGGGAAAGCTTGAGAGTGTGCTGTATTCATGTCCCGCCTTGTCCCATGCTCAAAACGTGGGGAAGGGAGACCCCGGGCTACTACATCCTGAATTATCTTTTGTGAACACTTCTTTCTTGTGAACCCTATCCCACACTTTTTTTTTTATTTAGTTGTAAGGATTGGCAATATATTTCTTTTTTTAGTATAGGCCCTTTTATTTGACAAGACGCCACTCGGACTGCCTTATTATTATTTGATGGTCGTAGCTTGCTCCCATTTTAGATTTAGGTTTGGATTAGGCGTTTTTGGAACCTACCTGTACGGTTTAATAAACACCCTTGAACTGTGGTCACTTGTGTGTGTCTACTGTTGCCACCATGAGTTCCTTACATCCCACACTAAAGGCATGGCCCTCATTACAACTCAGGCGTTAAGGGTTAACGCCACCGTTAACCCTTAACGCCTGATTCCCACCTTAACGCCTGCTTTTTGCAGGCGTTAAGTTCCATGGTGCTAAGGCACCTTGGTGCTAATTACGGCACCGTAATTAGCGCCTTCCCCACTCCCATTATGCCCTATGGGGCAAAAATGGGAATGGGGAAGGGAAAATGGGAAATGGGGATTTACCGCCCCACTCACCTTGTAATGGGGCGGTAAATCCGCCATCCACCATGGTGTAAACGTAGTTTACACCATGGTGGTAAAGTTGGTGCACTTAGCACCTCAGTTGTAATGAGGGCCATGGGCTGCTTCAGTGAACATGTGCAGTTTTGGAACACCACCCACTCGCATGCTCTGTTCATTGCAGATCTGTGTGTCTTTCGCGCTGGCCAGGAAATGGCACTCATGACTTTGGCTATAGAAGACAGAAAATAATTATGCTGCAAGACACATCGTAAAACATATGTGCGCTTTGTTTAATCATTCATGCTCTGTTTTTCTATGGCATTTTTTATTGTTTATTTATATATTAATTAAAACAGGAAATTATTAGCACATTCATTAACTTCAGTAAATGTCTGTGTGTTAAAAACCAGCATGTACATCAATGTACGTTCAGTGCCCGTATCCATGCGTTTCCATATTACGTCACAAAGGGTTAAAAGCAACCAATAACTAATTTTCGACTATTTGAGTTCTATCCCTGCTCTCCCACTCTATTTACAACCTTGGAACCTTTTTTTCTGTTAACTTCCTCCTTACAGTTTTCCACACCTCCTTCCCATGCTAGCGCCTCATGGCAGGAGGTGACTTGTTGCACCATTCATGCAAGCTTTTCTTCTTGGCAAGCCCGAGTAAGCCCAGTTTGATTAACACCTCCATAATCCAATCTAAGAAGCACGCTAATCTGCCTACTACCACCTGCCAGAATGTTAATATCTCTGCGCCCCCCACCGCTTATGCAAATCCTTCCCAGAGGTGCACTCGCATCTCCAGTGTGATGGTGCAAAATCACTGGAGTCATATCTGCCCATTCATAGTGTAGCAATTTAAATCAACTGCACATTGTGATTTATTTTAGCATGCTCACATGCATAGCTCCATTCGCCATCCATCTGGCACCCTTCCCTTGCGCGATCTGAATGACACCTGGCCTAGTAGGCTCGTTGTATGTCTTCCCTCTGTTCCGCTCCATTGCCTCGTCGCGCCTTGAAACACTTGTGTATAGGCGCGTTATAAATGCCATATCATATCATGTCATCTGCGGAAGACCCAAATGATTCTCCCACTTTTACTGCACCCTCAGCAGTCATGTTTTGGGTGCAGAGCGACCCACTCACAAATCTGTATGGTTGCTGTGTGCTTCATCCGTCTTTCCTAATCCTTGCAGCTTGCCTTGCACATTCTAAGAAATGCATAATGGTAGCGGGCCACTGGCCTTGTACTCCTAGTCAATTTTAAACTTCTCCTATGTGGGCCCAGGTTACCAATCTAGGCAAGTTGTCTTGTAACCCGATGCATTCCGTTTCTATATATCTCAACACCCACGATGCTCTAAAATTTGGCATTCTGGCAACCATATCCATTGATCCCCACCCAATTTCGACATATGGTCCCATATGATTAATATGCAGGAAAGACCCACCTATTCTTTCATTTCACATTGCTTCTTCTAATGGAGACCTGGGATGCATTGCTTTAAAAAAAAAGAAAATTGTGTTTTTTAACAAACCTCTTGTTGCGTTTTATTCCAAAATATGATTCACAAACATCAGCAGCATTCATTAGAATAGTGAATACTTGGTTCACCAACCCCTTGTCCTGGATCCCTGGAGCCTCCCTCCTCCATTAATCCCCCCTCCTCCATCAATCACCCCCTTCCTGACCTCCCTTCACTCCCCTCTCTTCCTGGTTGTCTCTGCACCCCCAGACCCCCCATCTCTCTTCCCTACCAGCATTCCCCTCTTGCCTCCCCATCCCGCCCATCCCTCACCTCCATCCTCCCCAAATGTCTTTGTGCTTTTGCAGGCATCCTCTGTTCCGGTTCACCACCTGGTCCCATCATTGCATGACATCCATCCCCACGGTTGCATTTCCTTTTGATTCTAGCAAATGACCTGATCCTTTAGACCATCCCTCAACCAGAGCAAGCACCACACCACACACTGTGCTATGGCTGCCCTATGCTATGAACTAACACCTGGCACCCCTATATTGCCCAACGAATAGGGCATCTAGGCAGAATCCATCCATCACAAGGAGCACGGTAGAAGCATATCCACCTGCTTAAAAACATATGCATGGTGTGATGATCAAGTCATGAGACACGGACACAGAGGAGACATGTTTGTGGCTACAAACCTTTATTTATATGAAAAAAGGGTTGGAAAATGCCTCTCTATCCCTAATCTGGGAGGAATTTCCCAGCCTCAACCAAAAGCTAATGAAGCTGTCAATGTCAAGAAGTCCAAATAAAGTAAGTCCTGTATCCGTAATCCTATTCTGGCCCTCACACTCTAAACAACTATAAGGTGCAAAGGGTAATATTCCTTGTCTTCTTAAAGTATTCAAAAGTGGTCAAAGTTCAACACAAAATTTCACAATCCAACAAAAGGTTTTCTTCGCGGACAAAGTTCACAGTTCTTGAAAGAACCTTCTTTCCTGGGTTCTTTGCATTCAACATCTAATTTCAAAAGGAACCAACTTTTTCCTACAGGACTTTTCTCTTTCCTCAGAGCAGTCACATAGTTTGTGGGACTTGCTCCCTTCCCCAAGGTTTCTCTTTACTTCCAGTTTCAAAGACACCTTTCTTGTCGGGGCCTTTCCTTTCAGCACTTTTTTCACAGTTTACAATTCACACTTCAAAATGTTATTACTTTTCTTTAACTTCTTCTCTAATCACTTCACAGTTCATATACGGCTTTTCCTTTGAACAGTTTATACACTATTTCATACACCCTTGTCTTCACCTGGCATACTCTCCTGCCAGGACCTTATATATAAAACGCTGGAACTTATCTTCACCTGGCGTACTTTCATTCCAGGACTTTATAACTGAAACACATTAACTTATCTTCGCCTGGTATAGTCCCCTACCAGGACTTTATTACACAATTTCCTATTCCTCGTCACGTATGACTTCATTTCTCCATTTACAATTTGCTTGACAAATAATTTCATCTGTTCAATGGATTCTGAATTGCTTTCTTGCTTTATCTGCATGCCGTGGTATAGGTTTTTACAAATCCGCCTTCCCATTTATTTATATTGCATTTTAGAATACGTACAGGCTTACCTAGAATCTCCTCACCTTCCTTTTGGATTGCCTCTAAGTAATGGTATCGGTACGCCGGCAACCCTTTCACTTTCCCTTGGCTTTCCGGTTGCCTTCGGCGTTTTCTTCTTTGTTGGATCTGCTGAATTGGCTAGGTGTGCCCCCAGACAAGCGCACTCTTGCTGCCGTATTTGCTTCTCCGGTGTGGGCATTGCCCCAAAATACTGAAAGAAAATGCTGAATGAGCAATTACTGCGCATTCGGCATGAGCTGAAATGTCGAATCCCATTATACTGAACGGGGATTGTGGGGGTGTCCTACGCTCCCTGTATTCGGTATAATGGGATCAAGGTAGCAGGGGTGTCCCCCACTTCAAATGCGAGGAGTGCGGCACGGGAAAAAACAAAAAGAACTAAAAAAGTAAAAGGGATCCTGCGACGGAAGTCACTACCCACATTAGGGGAATGAGACTTACATTGCAGGGGATGGACGAGGGGACTAGGAAAAGATCGGAATACAGCTAAGTGTGAGGAAGCAAAGGTTAGTAGGGAGGGCAGGGCAAGGGGTAGAGGAAAGCAGCACATGTGGTCACTGTGTGCCACCATTTTCGAATTCGACATTTTCAGATTCTGTAAAATGGGGCACACAGTAATCAGGTAGAACCTCAATGCGCCGTTCCCACTGTGGTTCCATTCTCTGCGGTAAACCTCCAGCACCTCCTTCCCGAGGACACGTTGGCTTCTCTGCTGTTTGCCACAGCTCTTTTTTCCTCTCTGTGGTATTCGGCAGCGTTCCTGACTGGCAGGGAGACCCACGTCTGCAGCTCCCTCCACTTATTCTCCTTCCTATGACTGCCTTGACTTCCTTCAGCTGAGCTCGGGTTGTAATTAAACTTCCCGGCTCAGCTATTTCTTCTCCAACAACCAGATCGTTGCACTTGATGCTCGGTCCCTGTACTCATCACTACTCCGCCATTCTTCTTGTGTCAGTGGCTATGGATTTTCCGCTTGCTTGGTATTGAGGAATTAAAGGCTGAGCTATATTGGGGAGTAGTCTTTACTATTCCTAGTCTCCTCCTCGTGCCAGTGGTTATAGATCTTCCTCCGAAATGGTATTGAGGAAATGAATACTGAGTTTCACTAGGAGTAACCGTCCTGACTCCTGTTCTCTTCCTCATGCCAGTGGCTAGCATGTGATTCCTACTGGTATCCTGGGGAAAAAGTAAAGTAGATCCACTAAAAGGTTGGGGAGTGGTATGACAATATGCCATTAGAGTTTAGGGAATTGAGTGAACATCCCTAAAAGAAAAAGAGATGTATGTGGTTTCCTCTACCATACCTCACCATTTCCTCGAGATATACCTCCCCCCCAGGCGGTCCTCCCGCATATAGTCGCTCCCATGGCTGGGATCAAGCAGCGTCTGCCGCCCATTGGCCACATAGGAGGAAGCGTCCTCATGGGCTTGTACCTGAAGCCTTAAAAACTTCCACTGTTACTCCACTGCTAAAAAAAAGCCATCTCTGGATCTGAAATCTTTATAGAATTAATGTCTTGTGGCACGGCTACCTTGGGCAGGCAACATTCTGGAAAAGATGGTCACCTCCCAGGTACAAGCCCATGTGGAGAAATTCCACTTATTAGACACTTTTCAATCAGGCTTCCATCCTCTACTTCGAAAAGAAACTGCATTGCTTGCTGTTTGGGATGATATTCTAAAAAATGCTGATGATGGCGCTGTGACGCTGTTGATTATGTTGGATTTGTCTGCAGCATGTGATGCTGTGGATTCTGATATTTTGCTTCCCAGGGTGTCAGACATGGCAGAAGTCTCGGAACATGCTCTAAACTGGCTCTGCTCCTTTCTAGTGGACCTCTTTGAATTTGTCATGGTAGGGAGTTACCCCACCGAGTCTATCCCCACATGTTCTGGCGTTCCACAAGACTCCTCTTTGTCTCCACTTCTGTTTAACATGCACATCTAACCACTTATTTATTGAGCATTTGTTAGGCGCCTATACAACAGAATAGTGTTTCCAGGGGCCACAAGGCAAAATGGGGAGGGAACAAGGGGAGCAAATAACAATAGCGAGAACAGTAAATGAATAATCGTGGTCCTACTAGGCCTTGTGGCATTCAGACGTGTAAGTGCAGTGAAGAGAAGTGCAGGAGATAGGGATAGGTGGGGGGGAAGGGACACATGCTGGTGGGCCCAGGGGAGGAAAGTGCCAAGGGCAGCCAGGGAGAAGGCCTCAGGCTATGTGCTACGGTGGATGAACCCCAGGGAGGGATGCACAGCTGCCAGATAGGGAGCCAGCAGGGGGCAGTGCTGTGGGGGTGGAGGGTGCTAGTGTCAACTGGGTAGAGGGCCTAGAATCCTACGCGATTCATGAGGACCAGGCCACCAGTCTCAGTGGCAGTGGGGTGATTAGCAAAGATGGGAAGGAGGGAAAGAGGTAGCGAAAAGCAGAGTTTTGCGAAGTTTGCAGAACTTAAGGAAGCCCGGCTCAAGTCTGAGAGGGGCAGGAAGGCTGTTCCAAAGCGATGCACCAGCCGAAGAGGGAGACCTGCCCCCCACTGTCTGCTTGATGAAGCGTTTGACCAGCAGAGAGTTGGAGTTAGAGGAGCGGAGGGCTCTAGCAGGGAAGTATTTATGGAGGGAAAGTTTGAGCTAGCATGGTCCCAGGCTTATGTCCATCTTCACTAAATAGAGCCTTCTGTACCACCATATGCTGACGCATTATATACATGTGAGGGTAAACACATCTGCAGAATTTCTTCATAGTATGGTCCAGTGCACTGCTGAAGTTTATTAATGGATGACGAGAAACAAGCTTCAGCTTAACCCGGCCAAGATGGAGGTAATCTATTTGGGCCTAAACACTTTGTGGGGGATTCAACACACACCCCTCTTCTCCCTGTTTATTTGATGTGCCCATATCTTTTTCTCATAAGGTTAAGAACTTAGGTTACTTCTGACAATTGAAGTTGGGATGTGAACATCAAGTCGTCTCTGTTGTACAATCTATTTACTATACCTTATGCGCTTCCGTTTATCACCCCAACTGATCACTCCATGGTGGTGGGCTGCCTGGTCAACTGCAAGCTGGCTATGCCAATGGCATCTCATCAGGTATTCCCTCGAGGCAGCTTCATTGCAGTGGTTAGACTTACAGTTTATGTTACACAAGGCCTCCACGATCTCTGCTTTATGAATATCTCTTTATTGGCTGCCAGTTGGGCAGTAGATTGACTTCAAAATTGTCTGCCTTGTATTTAAATATATCAATGGACTTGCACTGGCCTATTTGTCAGATAAGATCTCTGAGTATCATTTGGCATTCCCAATTCGATCAGAAGACAAGTGCTTACTGTAGCTACCTCCTTCCCGATGCGTCCATAGAGG
This sequence comes from Ambystoma mexicanum, assembly GCF_040938575.1. NCBI lineage: Eukaryota > Metazoa > Chordata > Amphibia > Caudata > Ambystomatidae > Ambystoma > Ambystoma mexicanum. The sequence continues at coordinate 490,478,506 of NC_090936.1, read as the reverse complement.
AGACAGACATTTCTCCATCTATGAACCTCGACTATGGAATATGCTACCTCTATCTCTACAAAGTATAACCTCTCCAGCTGAATTTCGGGAAAGCTCTCAAACCCGATCTTTTTAGACAATTTCTTTAGATTATTTCTTTTTTCTTTCCCTTTCCTAGTGCTTTCGGTGGTACACCTGCCTTAAAACCTGCACCCAGAAGCAGTTAATACCACAAATCAATCTATAAAGTCAATTTCAATGCTCAGGAGAGAGACTGCGCCGCAACTTGGGGTCGTACACGGGGTGGCGCAGTGAAGAGGAGCCACAGCATGAACCAGAAGTGGCAGAGAACCGCGCACCTAGAGCGCCACAGGAACATTGTGCCTACCTCGGTGGAGCCATGCAATGGCTCCCCAATCCAACAAGTAGATTCACAAGCCAACAAGGCCCCCATACTGAAATGCTGCAGACCCACACACACGAGAAAGGTGTGGGTGTATGTTGTATGCTCTGTTGTATATATCCCTTCCCGGGTGGGGATAACAGGGAAAGATTGGTCTGGGAAGAAGTGGGGAAGAACAACCAGTGGGAGAAAGGAGGGCAATATAAAGGGAGATCTGGGAGACAGGAAGTCGTGCGTTGTTCGGGTGAAGTCACAGGAGGCAGAGGTGGACCAACAGACCAGGCAGAAGAAAGATGGTGCAGAGGAGTATGAAGAAGGATTATACAGGCATTGTGCAAGGTGAGGTATTAGTTGGTGAGAGAACGTGGTACTGAAACTGGATGAGCATGTTTGTGAGTGGAGCTTTAGGTGAGAGTAGGAAGTGGATGAGAAGCTGAGTGGGCAAGCGAAAGGAGAGTAACTGAAAGAGAAGGATTGGGGAGTGTTGTGTTGGGAGGGAAGAGTAGTAGTGGTGTAGTGAGGGGAGAGTGGTATTAGTGTAGGGAGGGGAGGGTAGCAGTGGTGTAGAGATGGGAGAGTAGTAGTATTGTGGAGAACGAGAAGTAGTGGTAAGGAGTAAGATCGAAGTGTGGAGTCATTCCTTAGTGGGAGGACCATCAGGGAATCAGTGAAGAGTGTGAGGGGAGAGGACCATTGGAGGGACAGTAGAGCGTGGAGGGAGCGTGAAAAGAGATGGAGGCATGGAGATGGAGGAAGCAGAATAGAAGGAGAAGAGGGTGAGTGAGAGACGGATTTAGAGAGAGGAATATTAGGGCGAGGAAGGAACAGTGAGAGTGAAGATCTGGGTCTCTGAAAGGCTCAATAATTAAGTCATTTCTGGGGAGAAAGCTTTTAGATAGGGACCGTAGATTGGTCCCTAAGGAGGTTTAGTTAGAAAAGGCTTTATCCTTTAGAGCAACACCAGTAAACAGATAGTTGTTTAGACAGTAGGGGTTACTGATCTCTAGTACTGGCAAGTATTGAGCTATACCTTAGTTATTAAGGGACTACCCCTTCCTAGGTTAGAGAGTGAGGGACAGCCATTAGGGCCAAAGCTGGATTACAAATAAAAAACCCTTTAGCTGTCTCTGGAAGTTGGTGTGTTATTGAGGACATCATTGACTCATGGGGTCTCACAGACCCTGATACAAATGTCACCCACTGCCACAGAGAATGTTAAAGGTAGTAAGACTGACTAGAAAAGTCCAGACTAAGGTTATGCCCATAGCTACATGGTGTGACTTGTATTGGACGCCACTATTCCTCCAAGGGTCAATGTCCTGGTCAAGATCGGCTTAAAAGCGGTGATGCTGTGGGACCTATGTGTGAATTCCCCTGAAGTATGGATTGGCTCAGAAACCATTCATAGATGTAGGAGCTGGTGCTATTGATGGAGGTTACAGAGCAGGAGTAAAGGTGGTTCTCTTCAACCTGGGTAACCTGGGTAACCTTTCATACATCATCCATCCCGGACTGGCAACAGCATAATTGATAAGCGAAAAGATCCTTGTACCAGAGATTGTGGAAGTATGGACTGTGGATGAGATTCAACAAGTTCATGCCAGTTTTGGGGACATGATGGCGGCACAAAGAGAGGAAATCCAAACCATGGAAACCCCAGCTCCCACGTTAGTAGAGTCCACAGAAGTACAGAAGATGGACCCCTTTCTAGAACAAGCTTGGACTATACTTAGTTGATAAAAAATCCAAGAGGAGAAGGAACCAACAGCAACAAACTGCAGTTGGTTCCAAAGCAGTTTGGAGGGCGATACTGAAGATGGCTCGCTCCAAGCTGACAGCAGAGCGCCTGGACATTGAGAAGATCCAATAGACTAGCTTCTACCACCCCAGGCGGTATGTCAGAGTCACAGTCTTGTTGCAGCTGCCCAATCTGCCCAAAGATGTCTTCCTATCCCCAACCCCCACCTTCAATACCCCCTCCACCGCTCCACACTACACTTCCAAACCTCAGAAGAATCTGTTGCCTCTGCCCAACACCTTTTACTGAGCCCAACCAACAAGCAAACAAGCACCACCAACCGGGCAGTGCAGAGCAACAAGTCAGTGAACACTCCCAAGGGGCAAATTCCAGCCCTAGGAAGAGACAAGGGCGGAAACACTTTTCTTCTCTCTTCTCGTGATCCAAAAAGGCCCCCCTCCTACCTGCAAGCCCCATTTAGAAACAACCTCCTCCTCCCCTCTTCGTATTCCTAATAGTCTCACGCCTACAGATGCAAGCCTGTATTAGTGATCATTCTGGGAGACCCACCCCCCATTAGGCCCTATTTGCTCTACTAAAATCTGCTACGAGAACCATGCTCTGGCCTCCACCCAATGCAGAGCCCTTCCCCTTAGCCCTATCAAATTGTTCACAGCCCTGTGCATCCCCGGAACTGGAGCCCAGTCCTGTACCAGCCAATGCCAGGGTACCATCGCGATTCACCAACACCCTGCTCTGGGGCAAATTTCCTGTTGACTATGCATAAACAGGTCTGATGCTCTCTCGTCCAGTGGTACGCTGCTTCTCATTTCCCCTACCACAGTCTCTCCCAATATTCCTCAATCCAATCTGACACTTCTTCAGGTATATTGAAGAAGAAGGACTTGTCTTGTACCTGGATCTTCAACTCAGCTGGATAGAACTTCCCTCAATCGCTGCTTGACTGCCTTGTAGGAATTTCATTGCCGTTGGACCTCCTGAGTAAAATCTGGGAATATCAGGATCTTGGAGCCACCAAACAAATATGCTGATTGCTGCCTGACGTATTGAGCATGGCGTCCCGGTCCCGAAAATGGAGGAATTTTGCAATTTTAGCACGTGGGCAATTGTAGCATGTGGCAGGGCTCCCACTGCAGGTCTCCTGCTGGGAGCCCTGTGAGCCTGCTTTATTGTAAACCACGTTGATAGCCCCTTGATGGCTAATGTCTGCAATGAGTTTCTCGACATATAGTTTGATGCTTTAGCCCTCTTCCCCAAGAAGACCACAAGAATCTGCACATTGGAGCATCTGAACCGACCCTCTGTGTCTTTCACCCTCTACTCTAGGGATTGCGTTGCTGACGCCAGCGCCTTCCTCCTGGTCTCTAGGGTGGAAAGTACATGTTCCAGGTCCACAACCCGCTACTCCACTTCTGGGACCCTTTCGTTCACATTCTTGAGGTCTGCCCTTATCAGGGATATCTCCAACCCCACTGACTGCACCTCAGTCTCAAGTGAGGATTGCGAGTCCCTGATGGCCTCCATAAGGGCATCCAAGGTTGTTGCCTCTGCCTCTGCAATGGTCCTAGCAGAATCACTAGTTGCCTGAGGAGGTAGCTTAGCATTCCCCACTACCACTCATAAAATGGTCCATCTTCTGCTGTTGCTGGCTTTTCACCATCTCAAGGATCAGTTTGTATGCCGCCGACTAGCCAAACTGAGGGAAACAAAATGGGGGAACGTTTATTGGATCCCCTCTGCTTTAATGTGGCTTCAAAGGGGTGACTGCCACTCCCCAAATCTCCACACACCCCTTTTCAGTATGTACCTATGCACGTAGCTGCCCATGACTTGGATAAAATGCTTCCCCCCCTCTAAGTGCAGTCTTCTGTACATCCCGGGCTGCATTGCCACTGATTCTGTGCATGGTCTTTGAGCCCCTTCACAAGTGAGCCACGCCCTGGGGCCCTTAGAACCACATCTGCTCTCCTCCACTACTCGGTCGCACCAGATCTCTTTCTCTGCTCCGTCCTCAGCGGTAGCACAGGCTGGCTCGTTTCTTCCCTGTCTGAGGCCTGGCATATCGCCTGTCCCGCACTTTTACACCACCAGCCTGGATCCGACTGCTTATGGTGGGCGAAGCCAATCCTCCTATGCACCTAGATACCGGAGGGCACCGCCGCCCACCATCACGCACCCAGTGACAGGGTTGTGGCACCCCTTCGCTCACTTGGGACCCAATCCAAGATGGTAGGCGCAACTCCCGGACCGTCGTTTCTGCAGTGCTTTGCCGGGCAGTTTTATTGGAGACTTTGGGCCTCATTACACGGTAGGCGGTAACCATGGCGCTATTAGCGCCATGGTTGCTGCCGGTATTTTACCGTGTCCGCCTTGGTGGATGGCGGAATTACCGCCCTACTCCAAGGTGAGAGGGGGCGGTAATTCCCCATTCACCAAGGCCCTTCCCCATTCCCATTTTTGCCCCCATAGGGCATAATGGGAATGGGGAAGGTGCTAATTACGGTACCGCAAATTGCGGTACCGTAATTAGCACCAAGGTCCCTTTGCGGGTTCATTTTTTAACGCCTGCTAAAAGCAGGCGTTAAAGTACCAACCCGCAAAGGGACCTCGTAATAAGATGGTAAGGGTTAATGGTCACCGGTACCCTTACCGGTGACCGTTAACCCTTACCGCCTACTGTGTAATGAGGCCCTTTGTCTATGATATAGCAGGATATATACTAGGGTGTAGGGAGGAGCTCAAAGCCTCACATCCACTCTGTTATCGACAACGCCCCCTATACATTAATGATATGATATGATTGGTTATTTATAACACGCTTAATAGGTTTCTAAGCACGGACCCGGGGAATCGAATCTGTGTTGCTCCGTGTCATCTTGCTTCCAAGGCGAGCATGTTGCCACTGAGCTATCCTCCCGAGTACAAGTTAATATTTTGACCGTATGAGATTAGCCCATTTCACAGTCACTTATATGATCATTATTGAGTCAACAGTTTAATTCAACACCAGTGGCTCTGCAAATCTTTCCAGTACACACTTCAATTGTCAATCATCATTTGCTGGTGTCTGTCTCGGCAAACATGTTTTCTTGTTAGTGTGTACTCCCAGAACAAGAGTCATCCACGGCCATGAACGGAAGAAATAAAAGACAGATGTATTGCTTGTCAGAGCCAGCAAAGCCAATGCCTAAAACGTCTGTAGTTCATTAGTGAGACATAAATCAAGTTTGCAAGATTTCAATTAGATACACACACTACATTCCATAAACAAAGCTGCCCTCAAAACCACGCACTTTGTAAATCTAAATGACAACAGAGCAAACGTTGTGACACCTAAGAGCCAAAACCTAGAACTTAATATTTTCTCAATAACCACCAGTCAAAGTTTTACTTTGATTATTTCCAATACCATAATTAAATGCTCAGCACTATTTAATGTGGGAGGAAAGCTCCGGGTCATCCTACGCCCCTTGGGATAAGAGGATGCCATGCAACCTGGGTGTGCTCCGCACTCTTGCTGGAGGAGTCTGGCATTAAGCACAATAGGAATCCTCATCAATAAATGGTTCCATGGGCCTCATTACGACCCTGGCGTTAAGTGTTTAACGGCGCCGTAAAAGGTGCCGGCGCCGTTAAACCCTTAACGCCTCATTACGAGTTCCCTTTGCGGGACCAGACCTTATAACGCCTGCTTTTAGCAGGCGTTAAAGTAGGGTGCCGCAAAGGGACCTTGGTGCTAAGTACGGTGCCGCAATTTGCGGCACCGTACTTAGTGCCTTCCCCATTCCCATTGAGCCCTATGGGGCAAAAATGGGAATGGGGAAGGGCCCATGGTGAATGGGGAATTACCGCCCCGCCAACCTTGGAATGGGCCGGTAATTCCGCCATTCACCATGGCGGACCCCGGCATGGACCATGGTGCTAATAGCACCATGGTTTAGCGCCGGGGTCGTAATGAGGGCCTACGGGCCTCATTACAACTCAGGCGTTAAGGGTTAACGCTGTCATTAACCCTTAACGCCTGATTCCAACTTTAACGGCTGCTTTTAGCAGGCGTTAAAATCCATGGCGCTAAACCGCCTTGGTGCTAATTATGGCACCGTAATTTACGGTGCCGTAATTAGCGCCTTCCCCACTCCCATTATGCCCTATGGGGCAAAAATGGGAATGGGGAAGGGTAAATGGGAAATGGGGATTTACCGCCCCACTCACCTTGGAATGGGGCGGTAAATCTGCCATCCACCATAAACTATGTTTACACCATGGTGGTAAAGTTGGTGTACTTACCGCCTGGGTCGTAATGACCCCATATGTGTTAATATCCCCGCCGAAATATCGCCATAAAAGAATGGCACTGTTTTTGTGCAGCAATAGTAACCCATGGAACCTGCGGGCGACACCCCCGCAACCCCCGCTCCCATTTACCCCATACATTATCCCCAAAAATAATATTGCCTATGCCGTTTCCCAGCGACCATATATATGGCGATATTATTTATGGGGATAATATTACCTGATACCCAATATATACATAAACATGATGACATTTATATTCCATCTTAATTTATCTCTGCCATGTTTTCTTCATACTCTGCTTTGCACTTCGCTTCAGGGAACAGGAACAATAGGTCAATATGTTGGCATTACCTTGCACCCTGCAGCCAGGGCATAACCTCCCCCGACTAGGACTACGATCTCCCAAGGCATGTGCTTCTGGAATTCTTGCCAGGTCAGCATGGGCACCATGGGGTCACCAGCTGCAGTCTCCTCTCCAGTGCCTTCTGCAGGTGTGGAGAGAAAGGGAAGGGCCGTCAATCACATATTCATGTTCCCTATGTGACATCTGTGGTAAGTGTGCATGTTGCACAACAGGTACTTTCTCACGACTATGTACATAAGGGAGACATGTCCATACGGTTTTAAGGTAGTGAGACGCGTGACACACTATCACAGAAAGGATTTCTAAGTTATGGATGGGTATTTATCAGGAATCTAACAAAATAGCCAAGAATTAGATTTCGACAGATTTCTGCCCCAGGGCCCGGTATAGGAGGGGATGGAGAGTATGGCTAGTAAAGGTGATGGCTGAGTGACAAATGTAATATTTATGGTAGACATTAACCACTTATTTTGTCTTAACGTTCTTTAAGATTTGACGAAGGCCTAAGAATGTTTCTACATTGTGCAGTGGGGATAGTGGGAGACCTTACTAACAGTGCGTCTTGCAAAAACTCTACATCAAATACTCTTTCACAAACCTACGAAGCCATGGACTGTTTTTGTTCTCAGTGGGGGATGTACAGGAGAGCCTCATGGGCTTAGGGGTGTGCCCAGTGAGTGTCACAGCACGAATCTCAGCTGAACATTTTTCAGAATCACTGACTCTATAAAGGCACCCTTAGGACTCATACTCTCCACAAAAATGGAAAGACCTGGCTTAATGGTACATTCTTGAGTAGACTAAAAGCCCTCCTTCCCCATGGAGCTTTACTATTAGCCTGAGGTGCAGGACAAGGGAAAAACATGCTGGCCTTAAACCATGTGTTGTTTTGAGGCAGAGCAGGGATGCGTGGCAGAAATGGTTTGCCTGTTCAGTGCACCTACTCCATCTCAAAAGAAATTTAAAATCCCATGGATCATTAAATATGGTGTTAAGGCAGGTATAGCTCTTAAACACCTGTCTTAACACTGTTAGATATCGATGGAATTTGTAATATGAACCTCAAAGAGTTGTCATTGTTACAGTTGACGGTGCTGGACTTTGGGCCAGATTTTCCTGCGTCTGGGATCCGGGAAAAATGGTCTTGCAGGATCTCAGATCCAGAAAATTCCATTTTCAACATTTAATGGGTTAATTGGTTTGGTGTGTTCGGGTTTTGAAGGGGATACCAAAGCTGGGATTTGAACTCAGGTTGTTAGGGCCGTGGGTGAGACATCAAGATACAAGATGACTTGAACATCTGATCAGGATGCCTGTGAAATAATTTTTTGTAAACTCAATTTTTATTGTCATTTTCACCTTGACATTAGACAAAAAATAGCAAATGTAAATCCAACAATAGTATTAAATGACACGACTAAACAAAATGTCTGGGAGCCTTGCATAACCAACAGATGTCATCCCATCCCTCTATTCATTATGCTCCTTGAAGGGTCAATCCCCTCTTTTTATCTTTTCCTCCATGTAGTACATTCCCCGAGGCCTATACCACCCCAGCATTCCCCGACAATGAATATTTTGTGTAACAAAAAAAAGACACAATAGGGATAATGTCCAAGGAACATGGCTTATACCTCCTAATTTACGATTACCATTCGGGTCATACGATCTAACCAATTACAAGCCCTTGATCTTCCCTTCAATATTCGAGGATGACTTTCATGCCGTCTGATGATTACTTCCTCCTCTAAATGGCCCCACCCACCTTTACTACTCCACCAACCCTTCTTCCTGGGCCACAAATAATGTACCCTCTCGCCCATCTGTGCCGTATTTCAAAGTTAATTTCGTTGTGAATGTGGACATGTTGTGTGTGCCATGTATCTCAATTTCTCCATCAAATACACTTCCCATACATTTCTCAACCATTCCCTCTTATCAGGAATTGTGGGCTCTCTCCATTTCTCTGCAACCACAATCCTCCCTACATACAACAAGGCCTCCCACATCTTGGGAAATCTATGTGTTTAGGTGGGATACACTTATGTATTGATGACTCCAACTCCCCACATCCACTGAGATACTCTGGTGATACCCCGGGAAACATCTTTGAAACCCTCACTGGGTCCCTATGCCACCCTTGAAATGATGTTCAATAGCGTGGGTAGAGAGGTTCCCATGAAACCTTACCTTATATATCTTTTTCCACTGATAGCCCGGTACCCTGCCATCCACCCCCGGTTCCAATCTATTAAACGTCCTCCTTGTATTTGCAGTTGGCGTCACCAGGGCTCTGTACATCTTGGAAATGATTGCCTGTCTAGAGGGAGCCGTCCCCAGAATTTTCTCAAAAGGGAAGGTGACATCGGAAAGCACACCTTTAAGTTTAAGGTACTGGAAGATCCCCATATTTGATTCTCCCATCATTTTGATTTCAACTCTTTCAATGTACCATTCTAGAAGAGAGATGTTCCACTCTCTGAAAGACCCATGTCCGACTACCCTTGGGAACTCTTAAACCCCATGCTACCCAACTTAAGTAGAGGACCCCACAAAGAACACAGAGGAGACGGCCAAGAAGACAGCTCCCTGTTTTCCTTCTCATTTCTCCATAGTGTCCACAAAACTTCCAAAGTGGGGTGTTCCCATACTTCTCCAGCATTGGATCTTTCATGGATTCACATGCTTAGAATATTGCCCGTCGTCAGGCTGGGAATCCCCGGTACATTATATAGACCGTTTCCCGTAGGAAAACTTTTTCAACGCTTATGCGTCCTATCCACCTCGTTTTGTATCATGCGTGCCCGCGCCGTCAGCATGCCATGATATAAATACAGGACCCGCCCCCGCGCTCCCTCAGATTTCAACCGTCTTTCAAAGTAGTGGGATCCTCGCGGTTACTGCTAATTGAAGTTAGGTTGTGTTTTCGCTTCGACGAAGTTACGTTCTGAAGTAAAATATGTCCGGAAAAGCTTTATTCCGTCCTTGTGCGACATGTGGACTCAAAAAAGTCTATGAAGGTGATGCCCACATGGATTGTATCTACTGTCTCCACCCGCACCACACGGCGGATACATGTGAGATATGCCAGGGTTTCTCCCAAAAAACCCTTAAAGACCGGAAAAGAAGGTTGGTCGACTGGCTTAACGACGGAGCGGGTGCCTATCCGGCATCAGAAGTTGGCTCCACGGCCTCCAGGAGCAAGTCGGAACCTCCCTCGAAAAAGGTGAGGCCTGTCGAAAAATGCCCTGCGGACAAGCATGCGGGGAAGCATGCTGGGTCTTCCTCATCACACAAAAAGTCCTCCTCCTCCTCATCCTCTAAGACGGAGAGGCAAGCGGCATCAAAATCCTCCTCAGGGGACCGTCCTAGGTCTTCCGTGAGTCGAGACGCGTCAGCAGGGAAGTCGGCAACGAAATCGGCTACGAAGTCTAAAGGCTCGGTGCCGGCGACCCCGGTATCGCTGACGATGCCTATTACTATTCAGGCAGCAGCGGTGGGGATTCCTTCGTCGACGGGGACTCAATTTATGGCCTGGCAGCCAGAGGTTTGTGACCCGGCCCCCCCTGAGGTCCTGCTGCAAGACACGGCCTTGCCGGGGTCGTCGGTGGAAGGAGAAGGTGACATGGTTATGCAGCCGTCGGACTTGGGCCTACGGCCTTCCAATACGTCGATGACGAGTGCGAGTGGGGGTGTGGTCCCTCTATCCTCGACGTTGCTGACCCCCCAGACAGTTTTGTCTCTGGATGTGCTTAATACACTTCAGAAGCTCCTGCAGCGTCTGGATACGCAGATCCCTCAGCCTGGCACTTCATCGTCTATATTTTCTGCACCTTCTGTCGACGAACAAGCTCAAGCAGCTCGCACGACGACCAAAAGCCCGTCGGCCTCCCAGGTGGTGAAGGATCGTCCTCGAGTGCAGGAGGAGGGTGAGCTATCGGAGTCCGATTCTATACGAGGTGACTCAGGGTCGGACATCTCCCTGTCACCGTCGAGAGACCCAACATGGAATTCGGATGTAGAGGTAGAGTCTACGAGGAGCCAGGCACAACCATCTCCTCCGGATGATGTGGGAGCCTTCCATGCAATGATGGGGAAAGCGTGTTCCGAGTTCGGCTTAATTCCTGAGGAGCAAAGGAAAGATTGTTTTCTTTTTGATCACATGGGTCAAAGGAGGAAATCGGTATTTGCCATCCCAATCCTGGACCACGTATGGCAAGAAGGCCTCAAGACGATGCGTCATCCGTTCTCGGAACCGGCTATTAAGGGGCGTATTGAGAAAAAGTTTAAAGCTCCGGAGTCCACTCCAAAATGTCTAACATCACAGCCACTGTCAGACTCTGTGGTATCGGCGGCAGCGGCTAGGAAGGCCAGAGTACAGCAAAAATGTTCAACCCCACCAGAAAGTGAGGCAAGGAGACAGGACGCCTCCGGGAAAAAGGTGCTCTCAGTCGGCGCCACGACGGTAAGAGCAGCCAACTCCTTGGCGATTGTATCTCGTTACGATAGGGAGATGTGGCATAAAATAGCCCCTATCCTAGAACACCTGCCGGAAGAACATCGCAAAGCAGCCATGTTACTAGTACGGGATGGTGAGGAGGCCTCGAACCATGCAATTAATATTGCGGTGGACCTAGCAGAGTCGGGGTTCAAACAAATCAATCACGGCGTAGTACTTCGTCGACAAGCGTGGCTCAAATGTACTACTTTTAGACCTGAAGTCCAGTACAAAGTTCTAGACATGCCATGTGAAGGAGAACATCTGTTTGGAGACAAGGTTGATGAAGCCTTGAAGGGGATGAAGGAAGACACGGATACCGCTAGGTCTCTTGGCGCCCTCCAGACAGGTAGAAGTTTTCGCTCTTTTCGCCCCTTCAGGGGTGCCTCCGGAAACTCCCGATTTGGAGCCTCTAGGGACCGTGGATTTAACAGGCCCTCATACTCCTCACAAGGTTACAGACGGGCATCCCAGTCGGCACGTAGAGGCAGAGATTATCAAGCCTCCAGACGACGAGGCTCGGGTCCCTCGTCGACGAAGGACAAGCAAACCAGCAACCAATGACGGCCTTCGGAACGTCCTGGGGGGTCGAGTCTCTCATCATATCGACCAATGGGAATGCATCACCACAGATCGATGGGTTCTGGACACGGTTCGCATGGGTCATGCGCTGCAATTCAAAAACAAGCCTCCAAGTCTTCCGCCAGTGTTTTCGGCCCAGCCCCACCTTCGAGTTCTAAGACAAGAGGTGGCGCTTATGCTACAAAAAGGAGCGGTAGAACGGGTTCCTGTGGCACAGGAAGGACAAGGGGTTTATTCCCGGTTCTTCGTCGTCAAGAAGCCAAATGGAAAATGGAGGCCCATTCGCGACCTGAGGGTACTCAACAAATGGCTAAAGAGCTCAAAATTCAAAATGCTAAAGTTCCAGGAGGTTATCAGGTCAGTGCAACCCATGGATTATCTGTCGTCGCTAGATCTTGAGGACGCATATTTTCATATCCCAATACGTCCATGACACAGGAGATATTTAAGGTTCGTCGTCGGGCGAAAGCATTTTCAGTTCAAGGTCCTCCCGTTCGGTCTCAAGTCCTCCCCCAGGACGTTCACCAAGTACTTGGCCCCCATAGCGGCCCATTTAAGGAAGGACGGTCACCATGTCTATCCATATTTAGACGACTGGCTGGTCAGAGGCTCGTCCATGGAACAAACACGAAACAGTCTGGGGGCCACGATGTCCCTCTTACAGGAACTGGGCTTCGCGATAAACTTCAGCAAGTCCTCCGTAGAGCCTTCGAGGACCTTGGTCTTTCTAGGAGCGGAGTTTCATACGCACACAAGCCTTGTAAAACCATCCAGCGAAAGAATACAGAAGCTACAAAGCAAGGCGTCGGAATGGAGATGCGGTACCAGGGTGTTGGTGCGCAAATACATGTCCCTGCTAGGGACCATGTCGTCCTGCATTCCGTTGATAAACAACTGCCGTCTGTTTATGAGACCTTGCCAGGAATTTCTAGCGGACCGTTGGAAGCAGAGCCAAGGTCGCTGGTCCGACAGACTGGTCATCGACGAACAACTGGTACAAGCACTCCGCTGGTGGAGAGTTTCTGCTCATCTAACGAAAGGAATGCCTCTGGTGGAACCGGAGTTCCAGAAGACGGTGGTGACGGATGCATCGCTGAGCGGATGGGGAGCTCATCTGGAGAAGTTACAAGTACAAGGCCGGTGGTCGTTAAAGAGTCCTCCCTGCATATCAACCTGCTAGAACTGAGAGCAGTGTGGTGGGCTCTAAAATCTTTTCTTCCTCAACTGAGAGACTTTGTGGTGCGTGTCATGACGGACAACACGACTACAATGTTTTACTTAAGGAAACAAGGAGGAACACGTTCCAGGTCCCTGTCGATGGAGGCACAGAAAATCTGGCATTGGGCCCTGCAACACAATATGCTAATCTTGGCGTTCCACCTACCAGGCGTGAGAAATGTGGAGGCAGATGCCCTCAGCAGGGAAATGAACGAAGTTCACGAATGGGTGCTGAACGACCAGCAACTACAACATGCATTCAAGAAGTGGGGACATCCTTCCATCGATCTGTTCGCGACGAAGGACAACAAAAAATGCCCGCAGTATGCAAGCAGATGGCCTCAGCAGGGCTCACTGGGAGATGCGTTCTCCTTCCCATGGACGAACAAATTCCTGTACGCATTCCCTCCTTTTCCTCTTATCCGGAGGACGTTGCAATGGATCCTCAAGTACCCATGTCGGGTGATTCTGGTAGCCCCGTATTGGGCCAGACAGGTGTGGTTCTCAGACCTGCTGCACTTGGCTGCAGCGGAGCCAATGAGGTTCAGGAAGATCCCCAACCTTCTGTCTCGACAGGAGGGTATCGTCTGGCATCACGACCCGGACAGCCTCAAGTTGACGGCCTGGCTCCTGACTTCGCCGAATTTGGCCAGCTAACGATTCCAGAGGAGTGTCGTTGTATTCTGCAAGCGGCAAGAGCACCTTCCACAAACACTTCATATTCGTACAAATGGAGGAGTTTCTGTCAGTGGTGTGGGGATCAACCAGGTTTGGTTCCGCAGTCGATTATGCCGGAACAGCTCCTTCCATACTTGCTGTTCTTAGCTCAAAAGGGCTTATCGGTGTCGTCGATAAAAGTACACCTGGCCGCCATCTGCAGGTTTACACGTCAACGACATTCCGCACCATTATTCAGCGACCGCCTGATTAAGCACTTCCTTAAAGGGTTGTTCAGGAGTTTCCCTCCCGAGAAGAGATTTCCTCCGGTGTTGAGCCTCAATCTGGTGTTAGCGTCTCTTATGAAACCTCCTTTTGAACCAATGTCATCGTCGTCTCTAAAGTTTTTGTCCTGGAAATTGGCCTTCCTGGTGGCCATCACTTCAGCCCGACGTATTTCGGAAATCCAAGCTCTAATGGTAGACCCACCATACTTAAGATTTTTTAAGAACAAGGTGGTCCTTGCCACTAACCCACAGTTCATACCGAAAGCGCCTTCAGTGTTCCATAAACATTCCTCTATTGTCTTACCTATGTTTTTTCCAGAGCCATGCTTGGGAGCGGAGCGCACGTTACACACATTAGACGTGAAGAGGGCTCTCAAGTTTTATCTTCATCGCACGCAACCTTTCAGGGAAACGAGGCAATTGTTCGTGGCCTATGGTCTGGGTGCTAAAGGCAAAGCCATTTCAAAGCAAGGACTGTCAAGATGGGTATCGTCTACCATTTCGTACTGCCATTCCAAGGCTGGGAAGCCTCTTCTGCGACGCCCAAGAGCTCATTCCACTAGAGCGGCGGCATCGTCGACGGCGCTGTGGTCTGGAGTCCCTCTGGGGGACATCTGCATGGCGGCTACCTGGGCGGCTACACACACTTTTACCCGCCATTAATGCTTGTCACAACAACATGCCGAAGATACTCGGATGGGACAGGCGGTGCTTCGACACCTTTTCCAATAAGGTAAGCCCTGGTTGAGGGGTTAGATCTGGTTGCAATTATGATTGAATATTGTTCGTTCTCTATGTTAACTATTGCCGATGGGTACACGACCATAGGGAACTGGCATTGTGAGGCAAGTATGTGAGTTTGCATGCACACCTCCTCTTTTTCGGGATGGTACTGCTATGTAATCTATTCTAAGCATGTGAATCCATGAAAGATCCAATGCTGGAGAAGGGAATAGTTTCTTACCTGTAACTCCATTTCTCCAGCATTGGTATCTTTCATGGATTCACATGCGCCCGCCTGCCTCCCCTGGCCATGCAAACTGGTTCCCTCACTACTTTGGGGGCCGAAATCTGAGGGAGCGCGGGGGCGGGTCCTGTATTTATATCATGGCGTCCTGACGGCGCGGGCACGCATGATACAAAACGAGGTGGATAGGACGCATAAGCGTCGAAAAAGTTTTCCTACGGGAAAGGGTCTATATAATGTACCGGGGATTCCCAGCCTGACGACGGGGAATATTCTAAGCATGTGAATCCATGAAAGATACCAATGCTGGAGAAATGGAGTTACAGGTAAGAAACTATTCCCTTCTTTAGCTATGAACTTAATGGGTGCCCACAAGTAATCTTTGATCTTCTTTGGGAATGTAATGCTATCCTCCATGTATGACCAATAGGTTCTCATCTCTTCAGACATATGCTCTATCATAACTTTAAGCTTGGCCGCCTTATAATATAACCTGAAATTAGGGAATCCAAACCCTCCCACGCCCTTTGGGAGAGCCACGGTCTGCCACGCTATATGAGCTATCTTTATCTGACATACAAAACTCAGACACATATGGTGAGTTTCCTTGAAAAACCCATCAGAAACCGTGGTTGGGAGCATTTGAAATAGGATTTGCAAGCGCAGGTGCAAGTACATTTATATGACCGCCATCCTTCCTTTTAAAGTGAGGTCTGACCATCTGCTTAAATCACTTTTCAGAACCTCAACCAATGGGACTATGTTCAACCTATATAGCTCCTGAAGGGTGCTGAATATCCTAATCTCCAAGTACGTTATCACCTCCTTCACCCACATGAGCCTACCGTATTGCTGAACAATCGTAGTCGAGGGTACCCTCCCCCTACTGGGAGAATAAAGGGATTTGATTAGTTCATTTTCAACCATGTCAAGGCCCCATATATCTGCAAAACCCTCATCAATTCTCTAAGGGAAGCCCCTGGTGCTGAAATCTAGCACAGACCATCGTCCGCAAAGAGAGACACTTTAAATTCAATCCTTCGCAGTCAATTCCTTGAATCCCTAGCTTAGCGAAAATTGCTGCCGCCAGGGGTTCCATCACCAGGGCTGGGACAGAAAACACCCCTTTCTAGCTCCCCTATAAAGTGGGAAGTCCCCTGAGAACACTCCATTAATGGGCACCATCGCCGTTGGGTCTCTATAGATCGCATTCAACCACAACTGGAGTTTCTAGCCAAAACCAAACCGTGGCAACACTTCGTTCAGAAACCCCCACTTTACCCAATCGAAGGTTTGGGTCAGTTTGTCTTTGCACTCTATAGATTAGATTCAGGGTCTTCCTGATATTGTCTGCACCCTGTCTCCCCTTAATAAAGCATACCTGCTCACCATGAACAAGTGAGGAGAACATTTTCTCCAGTGTATGCCCCAGAATTTGTACAAGGAGTTTAACATCGGTATTAAGCAAAAAAATTGGCCTATATGATGAACACTTCTTAGGGTCCTTCCACTCTTTCTGAATGACAATAATTATGGCCTTAAGCATCGTCTTCTGCAGTGGGTTCCGCATTAACAC
Organism: Ambystoma mexicanum; assembly: GCF_040938575.1. Classification (NCBI taxonomy): domain Eukaryota; kingdom Metazoa; phylum Chordata; class Amphibia; order Caudata; family Ambystomatidae; genus Ambystoma; species Ambystoma mexicanum. The sequence goes on along the minus strand of NC_090936.1, from coordinate 490,461,920 downwards.
TGCAATAAATACCTTCGCCATTATGGGCACTAGCGTAGACCGAAACATTTTATAGAATCTTACTGTGAAGCCGTCCTCCCGCAGAGATTTTCCCTTCTTCGCCCTCTTTATTCAAGAAATCACTTTTTCCACCTCAATTGGGGCCTCCAGAACATGCGCTTCAACTGTTGAAATTCCTGTAAGGCCCAGTTCCCATAGGTAAGTCCTAATCCCTTCTACTTCTCCAACACTCTCTGAAGCATAAAGGTTGGTATTAAAAAACCCAAATTCTTCTGAAATGGCTCAATTGCCTCTCAATACAGTCACATCCTCAGCCTCAAGTACATTAACTGTTCTAGATCTAATCTGAGCCCTCAGTCTCCATGGAAGGAGTTTATCTGCCTTTTCTCCCTTCTCATAGTACCGTTGCTTGAGATTCTTCAAGGCCCAGTCCGTTTTAAAGGCTAACAGGGCCTGAAGTTCTGCCTTACATGTCCTGAGCTCCATAAATCTCCCCAAAGTCATATGTGTAGTACTCCATCTTCTATTATGTTGGCTATGACGTACCTGCATGCCGCAAGGATAGGAATGTTAGTATTTGAAAGACGACGAACGTGAGAGGGTTAGGAAAGAGACAGGGATTAGAGTGTGAGCGGCATAGCAGAGCGCCGGTTTATTGTAGTTAAATAAACATACTTTATTTACATTAAGTTGTTTCCCTGAAATACTTCACTTGGCGACGAGGATTGCCGGCGTCCTTAGGACCCACGGAGACCCGAAGAGGGAGAAGTAACCGAGAGCAGCTGCTCCGAGCCCCCGCACAACGTCGTGCTTGGCTTGTGCTGCTAGAGAGCAGACGCTCCGAACTAGCGTTAAGAAAAACGCTGGTTTGTGCTGTCTTTACATGACACCGGAGGGAGAGCAGATGCTCCGAACCGACGTTTGAAGACACGTTGGTTCGTGCCGTTTTGTTTTTCTTTATTATCTGCCCAAACATGATCTGATTGGCTGCTGAGCCAGCCCCAACACGGATAAACAGTGTTTCCTGAACTTAGGAGAAAAGGACCGTCACACATACACGGATCACGTGATTCGCCCCTTGTGATCAAACAGAGTGAGGAGTAAACACTAGACTCCTCATCCTCTTCACAGTACAATTGTTTTTTTTTGTTTTGCTTAAAAACAAAAGAGACTGAAGTTGAAAAGTTAAAGAAGAAATAAAAGCAGAAACCGGAGCAAGTTCATTCTAGTTACTTCCAACACTGGCATAATATTAAAGAATAATGCAAGGCATTAGCATACAACCCCCAGCATGTTTCCTCCCAAATGCTGGACAGCCTGTTATAAATTGGTCAGAATGGAAGGAATTCTGGTTAAACTATGTCCAAACAATTGATCAAGAAGGCTTAAACCCTCATAAGAAGAAATCGCTGTTGCTTCATGCCTTAGAATTAGAAGGACAAAGGAAATACAGAGAATTGCCAGAGTTGCCAGTGGATGAAGCGGGAAATATTGATGAACATGAAAAAGCTATAAGGCAACTAGACAAATATTATACCCCGGAGACTAATGTAGCTATAAACAGGTATAATTTCTACACCAGGACTCAAAAGGACCATGAATCCATAGAAGATTATGTGTCAGCTTTAAGAGTGTTGTCACGCACATGTCGCTTTGGCAATGGGATCACATTAGATGAACTCATAAGAGATCAAATTATCATACACACAAAAGATAGTTTGGTCCAAGACAGACTTTGGATGGTAGGAAACCCATCTTTGCCGGAAACGATGGCCATTGCAAAGCGAATAGAACACAGCCACTTGTGTTCCAAAGAAATGAAAAATAAAAAACAGGAGGCTGTTATGAATATGCAGCAACAGAATGACAAACCATCTCTAGACCCAGGAGAACAAAGTATGGTCAATGCAGTGAGAACCAGAGAACGAACAGAAAACCAAGCTGTCAAGAACAATAAGTCTAGAGGATTTGAAAACAAAGGACAATCAGTTAGAGGGAAAGGGTGGGTAAAACCCGAAACCAGGCCAAGTACCGCACAATCCAGAGAAGGCGACAGATGCTACAATTGTGGAAGGTTAGGACATTTTGCCTATGCTAAACATTGTCCTGCAATAGGACAGAAATGTGGAAATTGTGGAGTAAAGGGACACTTTGCTGTCACATGCAGACGAAAAAAAAGAATTTCCATCATACAAGATGAAGATGAAGATTTGGATGAAGATAGAGTATTTACCATTCGTGAACCACCTGAAGGAGATTTCAAATGCCCAAGTTGCATTGTAATAATTGACAATTGGAAACTCAAAGTAAAAGTAGACAGTTGTTCACCATGGACGATTATCACAAAGAAAACATGGAAGAATTTAGTGGCATGTGGCCTCAAAAGCAAATTCAATGAACCAGATATAAAAAACCCTGGTGGATTCGAGGGGCCGAAAATCAAGCTGATTGGCTGGTTTTCAAGCATCATAGAATTCAAGGACAGGCGAGCAGAAGTTAAAATATACATTGCAGAAAAAGGAGTCAACATCATTGGCTGGAGAGATCAAGCTGGCCTACGGATTAGATTACATCCTTGTGAAGATGAAAAAGTCTTGATTGTCAATACCAGTCACAAGCAAAGAGAAGAAACCAGAATTCAGAGAAGTACACAACAGAACAAAATGGGACTATTAAAATAATTTTCTCATAGAATTTGCTTAAAGGAAGGAGCTGTGCCTATCAGACATGTGAAGTCTAGACCCATACCTTTTGCCATAGCAGACAAGGTTGAACAGGAACTGGCGAAGTTGGAAGCAGAAGGAGTGATTGAAAAGATTTAATCGTCGGAGTGGGCAAGCCCCATTGTGGTTGTAATGAAGAAAAGTTGAAAACTCAGAATTTGCGTAGACCTCAGAGATGTGAATAAGAACATCATAGTTGACATTTTTCCACTTCCCGTAATAAAGGAAATGCTAAATCGCATAGGTAGTGCCAATGTGTTTTCCACCATAGATCTCTCTAGTGCATATCACCAGATATCCCTGACAGAAGATTGTAGAGACATAACAGCATTTGTCACCCGACATGGTTTATATAGATACAAGCGCATGACGTTTGGTTTAGCATCTGCGGCAGAAGTTTTCCAGAGGATCATGGAACATGTGCTGAAGGGGTTGAAGGGAATATTTGTATATCAAGACGACATCATTGTATTTGGCGAAGGTCGAGAAGAACATGATATGAGGCTGAAGGATGTTTTGTTAAAATTGGAGAGTGGGTTTGGAAATTGAGAAGAGTAAATGCAAATTTGGCATGAATGAAGTTGATTATTTAGGACACACAGTCAATGGCAAGGGTTATAGGCCAAAGAGTGATGCTATGAAAGCAATCAGGGAATCGCCCAACCCCAAGAACAAGGATGAACTTAGGTTATTCCTAGGCCTTTGCGAATATTATAATAAATTTGTTAAAAAGTTTGCCAATATAACAGAACCATTGAGGAAATTGTTAAAGAACCATTGAGGAAATTGTTAAAGAAAGAGGCCAAATTTGTGTGGAGTAACGATTGTAATGAAGCAGTGAATTGCATAAAGAGAGAAATATGCAATTCCACAGAATTGGGTGGGTATATTTTTGGTAGGTCAACCAAAGTTACAGTCGATGCTAGTGGGAATGGCTTAGGAGCAGTGTTATCGCAAATAGAGGAAGGCGGCAAAGAGAAGACAATATATTATGCCTCCAGGGCGATTTCAGACACAGAAAGCAGATATTCTGTTATTGAGAAGGAGCTATTGGCATGCTCATGGGCTGTTAACTATTTTAGAAAATATCTATGGGGTTGCAAGTTTATCATACAAACAGACCACAAGCCACTCATTGGGGTGTTGACTGTGAGAGGAATGTGTAAATCATCAGCTAGGTTGGCTATATTAAGCATCAAATTACAGGATTATCATTTTGTGACAAAGTATGTCCCAGGTAAGAGAAATGTTGTTGCAGACTATTTGTCACGTTTACCATTAAAGAATGTAGATTTGGAATCAGATAGCAATGAAGAAATGGTGGCGGTTGTTATTGAAGTAACCTCGAAGGAAAAATGGTTAAATGAGATCATTAAAGACATGACGCTACAAAAAATTGCAGAGTTTACAATGTTAGGTTGGCCAGATAAGAGATCAGTTGATGGAGAGTGCATGAAGTTTTGGGAAGTGAAGGATGAGTTGTCCATGGAAGAAGGATTTCTGATGAGGGGAAGCAAATTAATACCTCCTAAAGTATTACATGATGAGCTCATAGAAAAAGCACATCAAGGTCATCCGTGAATCACGGGGACAAAAAATAATGTACGGTCTGCATATTGGTGGCCAGGAATGGATATTTTGATTGAAAGATTTGTTAGAAACTGCTAGCCTTGCCAGAACAGTGATAAAAGTTGTAAAAGTTTCAAATCAGAGCCTATTGTCATAGATAAAGGAGAGGATGAAGTTAGGTATTGACATTGTTGGGCCATATGCAAGACTAATAGGGCAAAAAAGGTTTTTGATTGTGTTGATAGATTATTATTCAAGTTGGGTAGAATTGAAAGCTGTCAAAAAAGTTGATTCGGGAGAAATTATCAAATTCCTTAAAGAAATTTTCAGAAGGGAAGGTTTTTCCCAAAGCCATTATCAGTGATAATGGTGTTCAATTTAAAAGTAAGGAAATTAGAGAGTTTTCCACCACATCTGGGATTGATTGGATATGTTCTGCTTTGTACCATCCCCAAACCAACGGGTTGGTGGAGAGATGTAATAGGATGGTTGTGGAGACAGTGGAGTTAGCTTTGAGAAACAATTTATCTGTGGATGAAGCACTCGTGGAAAGATTGTGGAGCGTAAGAATGTCAGTCAAAAGAGGTTTGGAGTTGTCTCCTTTTGAAATGATGAGGGGCAGAGCTCCCAACACTATACTCACTCCAGAGTGGGTAAATTACCAAAGAACATCAGGACACAAGGAAGTAAAAAATTGTAAATACCATGAAGTTAAAAAAAATGTCTGTAGGTAACAAATGTAAGGTTGAAATTTCACCAGGTGATATGGTAAGGATAAGACTAGTTCATGGTGTTAGAAAAGGCGAATCTAAATACAGAAAACCGGTTAAAGTTATACAAGTTCTAGGTAAAGCAATAAGAGTAAGTGGTGGATCAGTATGGAATATTGACAGAGTGAGCAAATGGAATTGGAATTTAAGAGATGGCAGGAGGATTCATCCCAGGTAGGATCAAAGATTTAGTGAATGGATGAGGAACGATGTAGTATTTAATTGTGGTAGTGAAGAAGATTTAAATGTAGAGTCTAATACTAGACCACAAAATTTGGGGGAAAGTGTGCAAGTTAGAGAGAACTGTGATACCATAGCTGGTGGCCAAGCCTTGAGAGGTAATCATCGGGAGGATAATATTGGGAAGGAAATGTCATTCAAGAAATTAATACCAGTTCAATTCATGGTAACAGAAGTGTTATTGGAAGTCAAGATGACCATATTGATTGTGAAATTGTGCGCAACCATAGAGAAAGGAAGTTGGCATTTTGGTCAAGAGACTATGTCATGGGGAAGTAATGACTCAAAAAAAAAATTTGTTTTGTGGACCTGCTTCCTAAATTTCAATATTTTCAGTGTTCATATTTTTTGTTATACATTCATATTTCATGTTCTATGCTTTACACATGTTGTATGGTTTAAATACTTCATCATTATACTTTAAAATAATAAAATAATAAAAGGGGGGGATGTTGTAGTTTGCTGTATACGCAGTGTTTTACCTTTACAGTGTTTTATACTACTTTCACATTTTTTCGTCTTCACGTATCCTGCTTTCACAGTTTCTGTTTTCTGTACTGTTTCAATTACAATATTAAAAAGGGGAGGTGGTGTAGTATTCCATCTTCTATTATGTTGGCTATGACGTACCTGCATGCCGCGAGGATAGGAATGTTAGTATTTGAAAGACGACGAACGTGAGAGGGTTTGGAAAGAGACAGGGATTAGAGTGTGAGCGGCATAGCAGGGCGCCGGTTTATTGTAGTTAAATAAACATACTTTATTTACATTAAGTTGTTTCCCTGACATACTTCAATATGCTTGTCTACCCCCATCTCCCAGGAGTTGGAACTTTCAGTCTGAATTCTCAATGCTTCCTCTTGCTGAGCCCTATCCCTTTTGGCTCTTGACCCCAGCCCAATCAGTATCCCTCTCAAAGTCACCTTGAAGCTCTTCCACAGGATATCAAAATCGACCTCCCTATGAAATTAATTTGAAATGACACCTTAATGCTTTAAGTAGGGACACACACTTTAACCCCTGTAGCATAATTCTTCACAGCCCCCCTATTTATCTACCCCCACCCAAACAAATCTCCCCCTTGAGGAGCCCTCCTTCCCAACTCATCCTCCAAACACCACCCTGAAGACTGTATCATTACAACCTGAAAGCTGAAACCTAGTCCCCCTGGGACAACACGTATCCTCCCATTCAAGTGAACCTCTTCCTCTGTGAGGATGTGTTCAGCCTCCGAAAAACTCGGTGCTCCCTGAATCCTTCGGCGGTGAATGCTACCAGTTTCTTTAGCGTTTAACTGTTTCCCCTGGGTTCTCTGGACTCCTCAGCTTCCCCAATCAATTCCTCTGTAACCCTCTGAATGTCATCCTCTGTGACCAACTGATACTTCATCCCTTCACATTCAAAGACCACAGCAAAAGGATATCCCCACCTATACCTGGCTCCCTTCTCCCTAAGCCACTGAGTAAGGGGTGCACATTCTTTTTGGAGCAGTAGAGTGTAGACTGAAAGGTCTCGATATATCAACACATTTGACCCCCTCATAATCGAAAGATCCCATACCTCTGGTTTATCAAGGATGCAGGCCTTGTCAGAGTAGTAACAGAACCCAAACAAACACAGAACGAGGGCTCCTTTCACCTCCATTTGCTCTGTGAGCCCAATCAATCACAACCCGAGGACAGTCCATGTCCTTGAGGTCTAACACAAGAATATCCTGCATCTTCTTTTCTAGGCTCTCTGGGGACTCTGTCTTTTTCCTTTAACCCAAAGAACCACAGGTTGTTGTGTCTATCTCGATTTTCTATATCATCAACCTTGAAGTGCAACTCATCCCCCTGTCTTTCCACTTCTGCTATCCTCATGTCCTGTTGAGTTTCCAAAATCTCTACTGAGGATTGGCTTGTGTCCAGACCCACTAGTCTGTCCTCTATTGTCTCCACTGTACTGGACAGTTCCACCATTTTTGCACCTATGTTTGCCCTCATCCTTTTGATCTCTTCAAGGATCACCTGAATGTCACTCTTCATTGTTCCACTCTCGGTGAATGAGGCCTTATCCCATGGGTTACCCTTTGATTTCTCCATCTATGAACTCACCTGAAACATATACCCACTCAGCAACTCCTTCCAACTCATTCACCTCCCATCACCTGACTACGTTCTGGGACAATTATCTCCTCTTTTCCTTTCAGACCGGCTGGCATTTTGGGTATGCCTCACCACCTCGCAGCCATCTCTTCCTCTCTCTTCATCCGAAACCACTTGAGAGCAGTTCCACTATGTGGTACCAACCCACTCCCCGATGTTACACAAGCTTTTTCAAATGTAGCATAGAAAATTCCCCCACCTCACAGGCAGTTCCACCGAGCGCGCCCCCAATCAGCTCCCACAACCCTTCCTTATGGCCAACCCACTCCACTCTGGGCAGTTAGCTGCAGTCCTTCCTGGATTGATCTACTGGGGAGCCACAGTCTCTTCGACTTGATGATCCCTGGGGTTTCCCCCTCACAAGAGGCACTGCGGAGGGACCCCCACTCCCTGTCTGTGGCTCACTAACACTGATCCAGGTTGCCACTCCTTCCCTGTGTGGTAATACGCTCTTGTTCATCCAGGTCCATTACCAGCAATACGCCTGAGCAGGTCTGCTAGGGGGGAATCGGGGGACATGGTTACTTCTGTCCTGTGAGCCCTGGGTCTCTCCTTAGGGCTCCCCTCATGAAGGGGTGGTACAGCAGGAGCAGCCACCTACTGACCACTATGCCGTGACACTCCTCATTGTTTACAGAACTTCAAACTGTGTTTGCTCAGCCGTGTTCTCCCTGGCCTCAATCTCTCCTCAATGGTTCCCAGGATAGGTCAAAGTTCAGGGAAATGTCAGGACAGTCATAGCCCTCCAGACACTCCCTGGGCCTCTGATGACCTTGGGAGTGTGTGGCAAGATCGGCCCCTGCTCTGGGCTACAGCCTCCTCTTGCCCAGCACTCCTCTCCCTTCTGTCCGTGCCTCCATGGCAGAGAGGGGCCTCACAGCCAATGGCGTTGTTATCCGAAGCTGCAGCCTCTACCAAACCAGAAAGTGGTCCGGGGGTGCCTGCCCCTTTGTTAAGTGTTAACTTGGGCCACCTTCTGTTCTCTTGGAGGGCTGTTAACTCTGCTGGAATGTCTCCGAGTGGGGCGGAATGGGAGGAGTGTCCCTAGCTGACCACCATCTTGCCTGCACCCCCTTGTGGCTTTCCGAAATCACGTTTTAGGAATGTACTCTCCAGAAAATATTTAAATACAGCTTTTCAGGTTTAGAAGATGTGCACCTTTTATACTTTTACTTCTTATACTTTGCTAGCAACATTATAGGAACCACTCCTCTCTTGGGTCATTCTCCATGTGTTATTGATTGATATTCTGCAACGTAAATGTTTATGAGGGATTCAGGGAGATGAGGACACCCCCTTTCCCATCACTCGTGGGGTTCCTGTCAAGGGTTTTGACCCATGTTGAATCAATAGACTGGGTAGATGTGGGGATGAGCTGTCGCCGCCCATTATTCTATCCCAGAACAAACTAAATCAATAAACTGGGTGGATGTCGGGATGAGCTATCGCTGCCCACATTCACGCCAGAATAGGAGAACTGCGCAGTTGGCACGAGACCACTCCAAAGATACAACCTTCTTGTGGGGGGTTCCACATCACCACTCTACTGTAAGGATGCTATCAAAACAATGTTAAGCAAGGGTCCTATACTATCAAGCAAAAGACCACTCTATTGAAATGCAGTAATTCAAGACAACTCAAAAATGGATGCAGTACCGACAAATTCCCCAAGGTGGCGCTAGCGGTCTAAACTCTGACAGGGAAACTGTATTTAGGAGTTGCAAGAGGGGCAGGGACTTCAAAGCTTGTTAGTTAATTGGAAATCTTAGCCACCTGCTGTTCCCAGAGGCCAAGAGGCTGGGAAACCTTAACACCTCAGAGATTCCACCCCAGGAGGAAAGATATCACATGACCCTGTTGATTGATTGAGGAGAGACTTCCAGGCAGCCTGCTGGAGGCCACACAAAAGGCTCTTTCTGTTGAATGGGGCATGTTCATTTTGAGTGTTTCCTGTCAACAGCCCTCTGCCAGCAAGGAGAGACATGTGATCACTGACCCACCCAGACTCCTGGAGGTGGACCCAAACACTTTGGGGGAGTTGAATTGCAACAAATATATATTTGATAGAAACAGTGATAATTTATTGGAACCAAATGACAGGAATGTACAACTTTGAGAGTCTTAGTTTGAAAAATGCCCTCACGATTTGAGTCCAAACTCCAATTTGTACCATGTACTGGGGCAAAACCCTGCTAATTATGATTATTGTAGACAATGTGTTTAAGCTAGAGACATGGAAAGTTACTGGGATATATGTGGAAGGGAAATGTACCTTTGTATAATTTTTGATGAAAAACCAATGTTGTAAAACCCACTAAAATCGAAAATAAGTTGCCATTTTTGAATGCAAGCTCCTAGAAACGCCAGAGTCGGGACAGGGACTATCCTTAGTAATATATGATGTGTGTATGTGAGCAGAGCTGTCCCAGATAGCCGGGACTTCAGAACCACCGGAAGTCGCGTCCAACCTGACCAGACCGTGACGAGGCCTATTTCAAATTGATATTGTGAGTACCTAGCAGAACTGTGAAGAACCAGGAACGAAATTTAACTTTCATCTGAAAGCTTAGAATCTAGGCTTTCCAACGAACCTAGAAACGACTTCCTACTCCCTATATTCCCGTAATCGCGAGACACACACTCGCGAAATTTACCGCAATTTGCGATTTGGCCCGATTTCTCCATCTGTAGAAATCAGCAGCTTGTTGCTTTCCTTTGTTAAAATCTGTTTGCAACCTGGTAATAACTCATAGAGCATTGCTAAAGTGAGCTTGAACTAATACCAACAAGCATCTCTCACTCACCCTGGACCTCTAGAGGGAATTAAAAGCAATTTTAGCACCTTTTCACTTCCTTGCAAACCACATTAAAGTAATTTGCCTGTGTTTAAAACTCATCCCCGTTTTCTCTAAGCTTGCTAGGGGAACTGGAACTGTGTATTGCATTATAAAGTGTGATTTGTCGGGATTCTTGAAGACTGTGTGCTCTCCTTCCATTTCTTGTATTGCATAAGGGGGGAGTGAATTGTCAAAAGAAAAAGTGATCATATTACCCTTTGCTCAAATCAGAACAAGTTATTTCTGTACTGCATATTATTCCACCTTGCATTTCCTTGAAACCATCAAGCATTTTCAGCTACCTCATCCTCTACACTACTCCTAAGTAACCAAATCAGTGTACCCCTGTAACATTATCCATTGTTGATCACGGTCATATTCTGAAGTGTGATATCAGTTATTAATTTATTTATAACGTGTGATAGATATATATTGTTGAATTGTCCAAATAAACCTTTTAAATTTGCAAAACAAAACTACTTCTTGGCTCAGTAGGGTCAGGGGGATTCTAAGAGGGGGTGTTATACAAGGGTTGTCATCCAGAGTACTGAACTGGACATAAAAATACATCAATAAGGGTTTTCCTCAGCATCCCAGACTAGGCATTGACTTAGCTGTAGTGTTGATTGAATATCGCTTACAAAAGTGGGGGCTTGGAGCCGGGATATTCTGGGTTAGATTTACCACTTGTGCAGATTAATACAGTGTGCCAACCGACCAGATACACATATCCGGTTCGATCACCACGCTGTTTTACACAGTGAAAGCATCCCTCAAAGGAACGCTCTAAGGAAACGGTCTGTTTTGCAAAATAAAATACAAACTTCTGTAAGTCAGGAAGGAACTCAAATTCCAGAATGACGACCTTGGTAGATATGAAAATAGCCAGAGAGCACTTCTTACATAAGCTATTTGTGAGAGGTGAGTGGACTCATCAGGACCAAACGGTCTGGTTGCAGGCAATCGCGCAACAGGTCACTGAAGCAGGGTCAGATACATGGAGAGATCAGGGTCCATTACATGTGGCCCTGAGTGAATTATATATGGCTTCTGAGGCCAAAGATGAACACAATAAGATTGCCAAGGTAGCGGCATATTTGTATCTATATATGGGAGCCATGCAGGACAAATGTGCTGAAGGCCAAGACCTGGCAAATAGGCAACAGATGGCGTTAGAAAAGGCCCAATCTGACCTGGCCTCTTCTGAGCAAAGGCTGCAGAGGAGCCAGGAGTCAGAAAATGATAGTAGGCAGTATATCATTAAAATAAAAGAGGGCATGGATATACTGCAACAGGAAAAGACAGACCAGGATACCAGAATTCTGGCTTTGCAGAAGGAGCACCAAGACAGTTTGGACTCCTTACTGCAGAGCCAGAAAAAGCTGGAGCAACAGACCAATTTCAACAGGGCATGCACAGAGCAGGTAGCCACCCTGCAAATCCAACTAGACAGAGAGAAAGAGGAAAGCAATACATTGATTTTGAAAGACCTGGATACCCAGGCAGAGTTTGATGAAGAACGCCAGAAAGCTGGTGCCTTTCAAAGGCAGAGGGACGACCTGGCGTCACAAATGAAGGCTCTTGGTCAGGAAAGGGATACCTTAGGCCAGGAAGTCTGCCATTTAAAAAGAAAAATTGAAGAAAATCACTTGGCCCTCCAGGGGCTAGGTGACCTCCAAAAAGAGCATCAGGGCTTGCTAGATCACACCAGGAGGGTGGAGGAGGCCCTGGCAAGAAAGGAGCAGGCCAGTAGGGATGGGACTGAGGAGGTAACCCTCCTGCAGCAGAGACTGGCCCAGTACTCCAGGACCAATCAGGAGGCACAGAGAGAGAATGAGGCTCTCTGTCAGCACAATGATAGGCTCCAGCAACAGGTAGCCATGCAGGAGAGACTGATAGAGTCTAGTAAGGCCTTAACTGAGAAACTGAAAGCGCAGGCTCTTGCATTGCAACAGGAAGCAGGGGCGGACAGAGATGAGGTTCGCTGTGAAAGAGAAACTCCTGAGCATAACCTCAGGAGCCCTAGTACCAGAGGCCTTCATCTCTCCCAGTCCCTGGACACTGCCACCCCCATGTCCCCTCGCGCACATGAGCCCAGGGCCACGGGGATGGCAGATTACTATCCAGCTAGAAGTATGGGGCTCATAGGCCAGTACCTCCCAGGAATGGATGGGCGGGCATCCGGGTATGGGCACCCAAGCACAGTGCAATTTAGTGGGGAACCCCAGGAGAGTAGGCGCACTAAGGGCATCCTGAAAACCTCTGCCCAGTTAGGTCAGTGGGGGGGATACCCAGCAAATCCTGGTAGCAAGGAGGGATCTGAAGACTCCTCTGAGCGTCACAGGACACAGGAGACCAGGTCCCCACATTCTGCCAGCCATTCGCAGGCTCGCAGAATCCGGGAAAACCTGGAAGATCAGACGGGCACCTCTGGGAGCAGTGCTTCTGAGTCAGAGGATGAATGGACCAGAGTTACCCGAACCAAAAAGGCCAATAAGGCAAAAAGGGCCTTCCTTAAGGACCCATTGAAACAAATAAAGGCAATAAGGAGTGTCATCACACCTTATCATAAGAACGGCAAGTATTCTGTTTGGGAACACTTGGAGCTCTATGAGCAAATGATGGAGACTTTCCATTTGAAGGACAGTAGTATCTGCATCCAGTATGTCAAATGGACCTTCTCACCAGAATACTCCAGTTTCTTTGCAGGGCTGGAGGATCAAAACCATTCAAGGTGGTCCACATACAGGGCGGCCATCTTGAAACATGTTTCTGTGCACAGAAATCCTCAAGAGGCTCGCAAGGCAGCCTACAATCTGCAATGTGGGGAGGATCAGGCCCCACAAGAGTTTGTGCAAGAATTAAAGCGTGCTTTTGCGCAGACCACCAGAAGGGTGTGCACGGATAGCAGAGAATTTATCAATACGTTTTTCCATGCCTTACCCAAATACATAATGACCCAGCTCGTGAGAGATTTTCATGAGAAAAGATCTTTAGACTGGGTCATTGAACAGGCGACCCGGATCTATGAGGTGCAGAAGCCAAGCGAAAATAAAAGTAATGCACAGAAAAACCCCAAAACCAACAGCACCCCTGCTGCTGCCAAGGTGGCAGAGGTAAAGGTTGCCCCCGTTTTAGATTTGGAGATGGGGGGGGCCTAAAAACCTGCCTGCTCCAAATAATTCACAGCCCAGAAGGCCCTCGGGCCAGTCACAGACAGGGAGTCGAGGATGTAGTCCCACAAATGGGGTCCCTCGCTCCGCCGATTATGTAACTCCCCGCTACAAGGGAAACCGACCCATCCTGGGTTATGTGTGGACTCCTCCAGCCCAAGGGGGGGGATCCAGCCAAGCACCTAACCCAGGGAACTTCCCTCCCAACTTCCCACAGGAGGGCAGAAATTCTCCAAATACTGGGCAGAACTTTTTCCCCAGGTATCCACCCAATTTCCAGCCCTAAAAATCATCCATCCTTCTTTCCTTAATTCCCTGAGCCCAGACAACCTAATCCGGGAGAGGGGAGGCCAAGGGTGGAGGGGTCCCCAAATCTTCACAATCCGGGGTATTACCAGAGAAGGGATGGCTACCCTTCCCGGGATCAGCCCAGGGGAGAAAATAGAGCCCCGTATCAGCCGGAGCGGGTTTCACAACTTGAGCGCCAGGTCCAAAATATGGCACGGGATCTGGGTCACATACTGAGGGCTCAACAGAACCCTCAGATGAGCATGCCACCGCAGAATGCCCCAAACTCTGGACCTGGTGCTCCAGAACAATGACGGGGGCAGCACCCCGATAACCCACCGGTAAATGCAGGAAGGGGGGAGAATTACCGTATTCCTCTCACCTCTCTTCCTGGACAACTGCAGAACTTTGACGGGAAGGAAATTCCTGTTGAGGGGACTGCAGATTTGGACATCAAAATTGGGCGACACAAGGTGAAACACCCGGTCATAGTAGTGACTCCAGAGGGCACCCCTTGTCTACTAGGGAATGACCTCCTGAGAAGGTTGTCACCCCTAATAGATTGCGTAAACAAGGTCCTTTGGACCCAGACTAGCCGACCAATAAAATTAAAACAGAGTGTCAACCATGTTAGTTTAAACAGCACCTGCCACAAGGTTGAACAAAAATCTGACCAAGTAGAATTTCACTTCCAGAATACCCAGATTCCAGATGTGACAGTAATAGCAGTAGGACAAGGACTGGTGATGGGGGGTCCTCTCTATTTCTGAAAATCAACTTTCCTTCCAGTTTAAGGTGGTATTCCACACTGGAAGGAAACACTCTGAAATTATTTACAAATCCACAATCTCCCACTCCTATAGTCCAGAAAGATATGAAATCAGCTCAGAGCCTGGCTGATATTCAGCAAATTGGAGAGCAGTTGTTCATCCCTGTTCAGTTAAATGATGGGAAGGACTCTGTTCTCGCTAGAGTGTGTGTGAACAACGGTAAGAGCTTCATCAGCGAAGCCATGTTCCGCCAACTCCCAAAGGATCCAGCCATTCCCACATTCAAACTGATAGACAAATGGGAAATGGACCTGGAAGCACCTAATTCCAAACATCTCCTGCCAAGCAGGTGTATGCTCAAAATCTCCATTGGCAACAAGAGCATAGTCCATAATTGTTGGGTCGTGTGAAACATCACTGCCGCCTTTTACTTAGGCAGTGACATTCTCAATCGCTTTGCCATTAGTTTGGACCTAATAAACTTCAAAGCTTGGTCCCGATTAGCGGATAATCCCATGGGCTTTGATGATTCAGAAAAAGCATTTAGGTCAGCTCAAATGCTACCTTATGCAGTTGAAATTCAGATTAAAGAGGAAGTCACCATCCCAGAAAGGACCCGACAATTCTCCCTGGAAGTGAAAGTTAAAAGAGGACAAAAATTGAAAAACCCTGATGCTTACATTCATCTAAATGCTTCTCTCCAACAGCAAGTGTTAGGGGTAAACCCAACACCATTAGTCAACATAGAACATGACACCATTCCAATAGAGGTGGATAACAGCGACTTAAAGAGTATTACTCTAGCCGCAGGCACCATTATTGGAATGGCGGTTGATGACCTACATTTCTCCATTGATTTAGGAAATGAACTGTTAGGATCAATCCCCAAGCACTGTTTTGACAGTGACAGTGAGGACAATACAACACCAGACAGGATTTTCACCCGGCATGGGGGGAACTTCCTGGTGTACACTTCTTGCCCTTATGGTAAGGAAGATGTGACATGTGACTTCAGAGGGTATGAGGTAATTTTCCAGGTCCATGAGGGCTGCCTTGTCGACCTGAAGCCTCCTGTCCAAATCAGCACTCTGACCAGGGACTTCTCCACCGAGCTGGAGGAGGCCGCTGAGATAGCCAAACCAGAAGTCTTTCTAGGCTTCAGGCAGATGGTGGAAGAGAGAGTCAACCTAGCTGATGCCTGTGTGACTCTGGAATAGAAGCAAAAGTTGAAACAAGTTTTCTTGGATTTCCAAGATCTCTTTGCAGTAGACTCATATGACTGTGGTCGCACCGACATCCACACCACAACATTTCCCACGGACCCTGGAATGACTCCAGTGTTTGTGAAGCAGTATCGTTTGCCTCTCGCATCCATGGAGTCCCTTACTGAAATAATTAAGAACCTTGAGTCCCGGGGAATAATCTGTCCAGTACACAGCACCTTCAATAATCCGGTGCTGGGAATATTGAAGCCAAACGGCCAGTGGAGACTCTGCGCCGACCTTAGGGAGCTCAACAAACGGGTCCATACTTCCCGATGGCCTCTGCCCTACATTGACCAAGGGCTGGCCCAGATACAGGGGTCACAGGTATTCACAGCAATAGACCTGACCAATGGATACTGGACCGTGCCTGTCAGTAGGGAGGACCAATACAAACTGGCTTTTACATTTGGGGGCCAGCAGTACACATGGACCCGGACTCCCTTCGGATACCTCAACTCCGGCAATGAATTCAACATTTTCCTACATAAGGCCATGCCCGACCTGGGTGCGAGGGGTAACCTGGCTTATGTAGATGATGTCCTCATCAAAAGTTCATCTGTGGAAGAACACATAGCGGGGATCCGTTATGTTCTGATGCAGTTGAGGGCCGCCGGAGCAAAACTTTCCTTTCAGGAAGTACAGTGGTGTAGAACCTGTGTTAATTTCTTGGGGCATGAGATTACTCCTCAGGGTCTCTGTCCCCAAGAAAAGAAAGTGGAAGCACTTCAGAAACTGAAGGATCCGACAACTCTGCGGGAACTAAGGAGCCTCCTTGGACTGACTAATTACAGCAGAAACTTCATTGTAGGCTACGCAGAGATCACTAGACCCCTGATTCATCTCTTGAAGGGGGGTCAAGTGGGAATGGGGTCCAGAACAATCCGAGGCAGTAAGACCACTCAAAAGAAGCCTCTCACAAGCGCCTTGCCTAGCTTACCCTGTCAGAAACAAGGAGTTCTTCCTGGAGGCAGGGTTCTCTAATACGTGCTTAACGGCGGTATTATACCAAAAGCATGACAAGATCAATAAAGTAATCTCCTATGCGAGCAAAACTTTATCCTCTGTGGAGGAAAAATTCAACGATTGTGAGAAGGCACTCCTGGCAACGGTGTGGGCATTGAAGAATTGCCGCCCATTCATCCAGGGGGAACACATCATAGTGGAGACTCCACACCAGCCTCTGCAATACCTCCAAAGTGACGGAATCCGGGCCGGAAATGTGAGTAATTCCCAAATTACTTCCTGGATTCTGTCAATGCAAGGCTTTCCTGTGGAGGTCAGATATGGCCAAAACAAGAAGAGTCCCCTCGCGCAAGGTCTGGCTGACTTGCATGATTGTGCCAGAGAAAACTGTCTCGAGGACGAAAGTCTTAAAATCAAGGACAACATGGAGGCATACCTTAATTCCCTGCACAAAGTCTTTGAAGAAGACAAGTGCGAGGGAATGCCCACTGTCTATGTGGATGGATGCTCTTACCATGTTGACAACAACGGGGAAAAAGAACTCGTGGCCGGCGTAGGGAACGCATGGGTGAATGAGTTTCCAGGACCCTCCGCTGGATACAAAATTGGTCCCCGAAGTAGTCAGGTGGAAGAATTGATGGCTGTGCATCAGGCCATCCTCACTGCTGTCCAACATCAACTCCACGGATTGGTCATAATCAGAGATTCGGATTGTGTACGGAACAGGTTCGTGGAGCACCTGGTTAACTGGAAAACCAGAGGCATGTTATGTGCTAATAACAAACCCCTGAAACATGGGAAGCTAATCCAAAATATTGATGATCTGGTCACATCGAATGGGATGACCATCTACTTGAAAAAGATCAAGGGTCATTCCAAAGTAGAGGGACCAGAAAAAACTGGAAATGACTTAGCTGATCAGCTTGCCAAAACCGGGGCCATCCAAGGGGATCTAATAGAAATAGAGTCCCTGTTGGGGGAAATCCAGGTCACTGCCATCACTAGGTCCCAGACCAATGCTCACAATGATCTTTCAACTGCACAATGGAGTAAGGAGACCCCTTATGCTGATTTAATTACAGCTTAGAAGGGGGATCCAATTATTGGTAAGTTTTACCAACACCTTGAGGACCCTGAGAACTTTCCCCTGATGGATACCGATTACATTGGGAAAGAGGACCTAAGAGTGTTGATGAAATGTCCAAAAATGTTCTGAATCCTAGACGGTTTGTTGGTAAGGAAATCACAAGCTGGCCATGATCAGTGGGTGGTCCCTACCTCATTCCGAAGCCTGATGTTAAGTCAAGCCCATGATGCGGCCACCGCCGGTCATAGGGGGTTTCACACACCAATGGAAATCTTAAGAGAGGTTGCATACTGGCCACACATGGGGCAAGACCTCGACCAATACTTGAAGGGGTGTCTTGTGTGTGCACAATTTCAGCCATCATCCCTCACACACCGTGCGCCTCTCCAAAAGATGGGGATGACACTGCCATGGTCAGATTTGCAAATCGACTTTGTAGGCCCTGTAATTTGCTCGTCTAGAGGAAACAAGTACATGTTGACCGTTACATGCTTGTTTACCAAGTGGGTGGAATGTCTCCCGGCCCCAAACTGCAAGGCAGAAACAGCAGCTGCCCTGATGATTAACCACATCTTTTCCCGTTTTGGTCTACCTCAAAGGATTGAGTCAGACAGAGGTAGCCACTTCACCAGTGAAGTAATGACAAAGATGTGGGAGATACTGGGGGTCAAAAGGAAGCTACACATTGCTTACAGGCCAGCTTCTTCTGGAGCAGTGGAGAGATACAACCGAACCATTGTGAGCATCTTAAAAAAGTTTGTGGCAGATTCTGGGCCAAGTTGGGATATCCGACTACCTCTGGTCCTAATGGCCATCAGATCTACCCCTTCATCTGCAACTACAATGTCACCATTTGAGTTGATGACCGGACGCAAGATGGCGCTTCCTCAGCATTTGCTCTACAGGACCCAAGAGCAGACACTGATAAATGCCACCAACAACTCATGAGAATGTGGAGAATTTAAGGAAACACCTCCAACATGCTTTTGCCTATGCTCAGCGGAATCTAGAAAGATCAGCCGAGAGCATGAAGACCCACTATGATTTAAAAACTACCCGAAAGGAATATAAGGTGGGTGATTGGGTCTATCTATACAATTTCCAAAGGAACCAGGCCAAACAACGAAAATTCTTGCCTACATGGAAGGGACCGTTTGAAATTATAGACAAGATCTCCCCTGTTGCCTATAAGATCTGCATCCCCAAAGGCAGTTTGGCAGAGGGGGAAGATAAGTGGGTCCATATAAATCAGCTAAAGTGTTGCCATCCCAGGCACACTCTGCAACAACTGGAGGAGTCCTCTGCAATACCAGAGGGGACCGCCCCAGAGTAATTCAATTCCAACCCTAAAATATCCCACATATAGTCTCTAAAATATTATGATTTGGAAAAAAAATGTCTTATAATTGTATCTTGTTTTTTGTTAAAATAAGAACGCAAATGTTTTGACTATAAAATGTATATGCCACCCCACTATATCAATGGTGGGGAAGAAATGTCTACGAATAGGTATTGCCGCTTTCCTTTGTCGTCCTAGGAGAAAGAAACCCTGGAGACTGGCCAAGGAGGACGATCCGGCGACCGGGGGAAAAGATCCGAGGGGACCGGGGTACCGCCCAATATTCCCATTAGGACCGGCGAGGAGAAGCGATCGATGCAACCGGATGGAGGAAAAGATGCCGAACTGTGCCATTTTCGGAATTGGAAGAAGATAATGGGGACATAGCAGCGCAAGGGCTCAAAACCTCCTTTGCACCCGACTTCCCCTCGACTTGAATCAAAGCGTAGTCGGGCGGGGGGATTTGTCAAGGGTTTTGACCCATGTTGAATCAATAGACTGGGTAGATGTCGGGATGAGCTGTCGCCGCCCATTATTCTATCCCAGAACAAACTAAATCAATAGACTGGGTGGATGTGGGGATGAGCTATCGCTGCCCACATTCACGCCAGAATAGGAGAACTGCGCAGTTGGCACAAGACCACTCCAAAGATACAACCTTCTTGTGGGGGGTTCCACATCACCACTCTACTGTAAGGATGCCATCAAAACAATGTTAAGCAAGGGTCCTATACTATCAAGCAAAAGACCACTCTATTGAAATGCAGTAATTCAAGACAACTCAAAAATGGATGCAGTACCGACAAATTCCCCAAGGTGGCGCTAGCGGTCTAAACTCTGACAGGGAAACTGTATTTAGGAGTTGCAAGAGGGGCAGGGACTTCAAAGCTTGTTAGTTAATTGGAAATCTTAGCCACCTGCTGTTCCCAGAGGCCAAGAGGCTGGGAAACCTTAACACCTCAGAGATTCCACCCCAGGAGGCAGGATATCACATGACCCTGTTCATTGATTGAGGAGAGACTTCCAGGCAGCCTGCTGGAGCCCACACAAAAGGCTCTTTCTGTTGAATGGGGTATGTTAATTTTGAGTGTTTCCTGTCAACAGCCCTCTGCCAGCAAGGAGAGACATGTGATCACTGACCCACCCAGACTCCTGGAGGCGGGCCCAAACACTTTGGGGGAGTTGAATTGCAACAAATATATATTTTATAGAAACAGTGATAATTTATTGTAACCAAATGACAGGAATGTACAACTTTGAGAGTCTTAGTTTGAAAAATGCCCTCACGATTTGAGTCCAAACTCCAATTTGTACCATGTTCTGGGGCAAAACCCTGCTAATTATGATTATTGTAGACAGTGTGTTTAAGCTAGAGACATGGAAAGTTACTGGGATGTATGTGGAAGGGAAATGTACCTTTGTATAATTTTCGATGAAAAACCAATGTTGCAAAACCCACTAAAATTGAAAATAAGTTGCCATTTTTGAATGCAAGCTCCTAGAAACGCCAGAGTCGGGACAGGGACTATCTTTAGTAATATATGATGTGTGTATGTGATGTCAAACAACTGTGTACCTGGCAAATATATATTTGAATCAAATATAGATTTGTGGGCAATTTGACAAGGGGAGGTTCCTCTGACCATAAAACCTACAGCATCACTCTAACACTCCATTTCCTTCCCCCAATCATGGGAGAGGGGAGAATTGGGCCAATGACAAGTAGAGAGGGGCAGGCTTAGCTAGGCCCAGGCACACACCCATTTTCAAAACACATAAAAAGAGACTGCTGGGACAGGTAGAGAGATTCAATTCCATTTGCTGTGGAGCATGCTGACCGACGACTTCACATCCAGAGATCCAGACTTCAAATCCATCAATCTCCAGAACCTGTAGCAGAAATTAACTCCAGAATTTGTAGCAGAGAGGCCTGAATCCACCAGCTGAATCCTCTTCAGCAGGCCTAAAAACCAACCAAACTATTCAACAGCCGGGCGAGCTGTTTGAATTTTGCCAAGAATTTTTGCAAGAACCTGTAGCAGTATCCAGAAAGCAGTGCTGTATCCGGAACCCGAGAGAACCACAAACCAGACCGTTGTGAGCAGATCCGGTGCTTGACAGACCCAGAGAGCAGAGCTGACCCAGATAGCCGGGACTTCAGAACCACCCGCCAGAAGTCCCGTCCAACCTGACCAGACCGCGACGAGGCCTATTTCAAATTAATATTGTGAGTACCTAGCAGAACTGTGAAGAACCAATCTCTTAGTTAAAATAATCTAATCCAAACTATTTTAACCTAAGTAGAAGAGCCTCCTAGAAATTGTGTCATCTGTCATTTTTAAAGCTGCACAACTGTCACCTGTCAATTCTGCAGCTGCAAGCTGTACCCTGTCATTTTGAGTTTTACTTTAAATACGAAAATCTACCTTTATTAAATTGTCCGTATCTCTTGAACCTTTTGGGCTAGGAACGAAATACATCTGAAAGCTTAGAATCTAGGCTTTCCAACGAACCTAGAACCGACTTCCTACTCCCTATACTTTCTGTAGAAATCAGCAGCTTGTTGCTTTCCTTTGTTAAAATCTGTTTGCAACCTGGTAATAACTCATAGAGCATTGCTAAAGTGAGCCTGAACTAATACCAACAAGCATCTCTCACTCACCTTGAACCTCTAGAGGGAATTAAAAGCAATTTTAGCACCTTTTCACTTCCTTGCAAACCACATAAAAGTAATTCGCCTGTGTTTAAAACTCATCCCTGTTTTCTCTAAGCTTGCTGGGGGAACTGGAACTGTGTATTGCATTACAAAGTGTGATTTGTCGGGATTCTTGAAGACTGTGTGCTCTCCTTCCATTTCTTGTATTGCATAGGGGGGAGTGAATTGTCAAAAGAAAAAGTGATCATATTACCTTTTGCTAAAATCAGAACAAGTTATTTCTGTACTGCATATTATTCCACCTTGCATTTCCTTGAAACCATCAAGCATTTTCATCTACCTCATCCTCTACACTACTCCTTAGAAACCAAATCAGTGTACCCCTGTAACATTATCCATTGTTGATCACGGTCATATTCTGAAGTGTGATATCAGTTATCAATTTATTTATAAAGTGTGATAGATATATATTGTTGAATTGTCCAAATAAACCTTTTAAATTTGCAAAACAAACCTACTTCGTGGCTCAGTGAGGTCAGGGGGATTCTAAGAGGGGGGTGTTATACAAGGGTTGTCATCCAGAGTACTGAACTGGACATAAAAATACATCAATAAGGGTTTTCCTCAGCATCCCAGACTAGGCATTGACCTAGCTGTAGTGTTGATTGAATATCGCTTACATTTCACAGTAAATCATTTTTATTTCCAGCACTAACTTTTTACAAACCGTAACCAAGCCCTTTCACTGCTGCAATGTTTAATGAAAAGTATGGAACTGGGATTTTTGGGTGTTTCTGAATGTTTCCTTTCAAAATTAAAAGAACAAACAGGAAGTGACCACAGTCAGCAGAACACTTGCGTCCCCGGCACACCCTTTGCTACTGGATATGAGCCAATATTTTATGTTTACAGGCAATTTTATAATTAAGACCTTATAAGGAAAACCTATTTAGTTTTATCGATTTTCCAAAGAAAATGTTTTCCCAATAAATCGTGCTTTCATGCCACTTAAGAGTAGAAAAAATATATATTTCTGGTTTCTTTTTTGTATGTCCAACCTGACCAAAGTACAGAAGAACAAATAATTCACATATATACAAAAACAACACAATCCTTTTTGAAAGCTCTACGTGTTGCAGGATAATTCCCTTCCTCAGGAGCAGTTAATCTAGCTATATCTCCAATGGTGCTTTGCAGCAGAGAGAGAGAGAGGCTGACATGCTTTTCAGAAAAGGAAAAGCAGCCATGTTCTCCCAGAATTCTATTGCTAATACCCTTTGACTTCCTGGATGGATTTGGATGAAATTCTCAAAACAAAAGGTATGTCACGCCCACCCAACCCCACCCCCCCACTTTGCAAACTCTGCGACAATACATTGTAAAATGAAAAAGTTATGAAGAAAACAAAACACCCTAGTTTCACAGTTTTCAGCCCATTCATTTTCCCATAGAGGAACAGTGCAGTTTTTCAAACAGCTAGCGCAAAAACCGCTGGGCAGATTTGGATCAAATAAGGAAAAGCGTTGACTTAAATTTCTCGAATGGTTTGGGGTAAATCCATCCAGCAGTTTTAAAAATATTTGACAGTCTAGGTCAGGCCCCCTGCTGCTTAAAATCTTTATATTGACCTTGGTGCTTTTTAGCAATGGAGAGGCTGAGCAAAACTAATAAGTTTTGACTTGATGGATGGATTTGGATGAATTTTCCAAACAAACTGTTTGTCAAGAGCCCCACTAAACTGGACATTTTGTGGACAATGTGTTAGAAAATGAAAAAAAGTTATTAAGTGCCATTTTTTAACAGCCGTAACGTGGACAACGCTTGTCAAATTTGGATCAAATAAGAAACAATTTGGGCCAAAGCATTGACAAAATTTCTTGAAATTGGTTAGGGGTAAATCCATATAGTAATTTTTATAATATTCACCACAGAAGAGGGTTCCCCCTGCACCTTAAAACCATCATATAAGTTTATATATATATATATTATTCAGCCTAAAAGACACCTAGATTTTACTGCTTAGTTGGTTCACAAGCCAAGCTCTAGTGCTTCATTAGCAATATTGACCTTAAGCTCTATTGTTCCACGTTCACTAATGCCTTACAGACTACCAGGTAGGCCAATATTGTTTCCGTTGTATGACTTTTTAATCTAGCAACATCAGCCCACTCTTCTGTGTGGACTCTGATGAGCCCCGTCTGGACTATGCCACTTGGCATCTTATCCAGCTTTATCAGAGGGTTCTATAGCCTCTCGTCTGATCAGCACTCTGCATGCATCCCCACCACCACAACCCTATTCCCTCTCCTTTAACCCCATTGTCGCTTTCCATTTGTTATTCTTTGGTATTCTACTCCTGCCTCTCGTTTTCTTTCACTTCTGCTCCTCCTTTTTGGGTTTACCCCTCGCTGGGAGGACAATACAGTAGTGATGCACATAGTATACATTATTTTTAACATGACATTACAGGGATCAAAATTAGGATTAGATAAGCAGGAGCTAAAAGGAGCACTTGGGTATCTAGCATTAATGAGTGACCAGGAGCTACCGTTGGGGAACAAGGAGATGGTACATAGTGTTCTGCAAATCTTACTTCCACATAAAATGCAAACCTGTTTTTGTCCATTATTTATAACCTCTTATACTTTAAATGTCACATAGATGTATCCTACTGTTTATTTATAGATTGCTCGACTGTCTGAAACGCACATTGGTGCATTTGTTCACCATCAGTTGGCCTGGGAGGCAAAAGTCGTTCCTGGTAGCTGTTGGTGTGAAACTGACCTAGCTTTTCTGGGCTGCAAGCAGGAGCTAAATAGCTCCCAGCTCCCCTCAATTTCGAACCCTGCATGATTACATTTCACGGTTCCTCCGCTCACCTGCCTGTTTCTTCCCAAAGCAGAGGATGTGGGGTCTCCTGGCAGGAATCAAGAAGAGTAGGAATCCGAGGAAGAGTGACACTGTAGCATCTGTCCTGAAGCCTTTCCTAATAAAAAAAACATACATGATAAATTGAATATTACAATTAGAGTTATGCCTGGGGCTCTATGCGGTCAATGCCATAAGAGGGAAATTCAATCACTCACAGGCAAACAACTAAGCCAGTCCTCGAAGCCATGCTTACTGCTTCAAAGTCCTGCCTCTTAAACACTCAACCATACACTTCTGCTTAGATATATGCGTGTAGCTCCTTTCCTTTCCTTTCCTTTCCTTCTCCATTTCTTATGGGCAAAGTCAGATTTAGCTGTCTGCAGTGCAAGGTGAGGTAAGGATTATTTTTGTTTTGGGTAATGCAAACAGCCACAGCAGATGGTTATGTAGACATAACATATTTAATAACGTGTGTGTGTGTTTACCATTACACATTTTAACCCTGGACCCTGGGATTACATATGCTGTAAGTCTAAACATGGTTAAAGCAACAGTTGATTACACATAGGAGCACATTTTTGAGTTCTGCGTGAATTACACAGAATGGGCACTCTTATCTTTCTACTCTTGCGTAGGCAGGTGCCCTCTGCATACTTTTCCACTTTTGCACAGTGGAGTGCAATGTGGAGTGTAAGATGGTGGCATACTCATTACGATGGTTGACAATGGATTCCTATTGAATGCGCCGGCTTTTTGCTGGAGTAAAATGCAAGCTTATTCCATAGGAATCCATAGAATTTGAACCAGCATGAAAATGCATGCCGGTGCACATGCTGGAGTATGGTGGAGAGGAACGTCCAGGCGGAACCGTAACTTTCGATCCATCCGTCTTCTCAGCCATACACATGATTAAAGACGAGGTCTAGTGTTAACCTCATCCGTAAAAGTCTTACACGTGACTTTTACTCCCTAGATTTACTCTACACCTGGTTTGCAATGAGCTCCATGCAGAATTACTGAAGTCAAAATAAATGTTTCTAGCAAACCTTGAGCAACGTGGGGTAAAACACTGAGCGATTTAAAAATGATCCTGCGACACATGAAGTTCTGAAATTTGGAATGTGAGCTCTTCAAGTGTTCATACGTTTCTTAAAATGTCTCCATTAAAAATACAAAACATGCTTGATATTTAAAACTATAAAATCAATTAAATATCAGTACCAAACAATCCAAAAAACAGAAAAAGGTTCCATTAGCTCCATAAGAACATATCTTTTCCAATAAGAAAAAAATAACAAGTGCATAATTAACTTCCATAACTTCTGCTTTCATAAGAAACTTTCATCGGACGACCAACAGCTGATGCTATCCTTCAACGATAGTGGTCTCAAGCACTTCCTTCTCAAGTCGCTATATGCACAACCCTCCATACACTTTATACAGCAGCAACATGTCCCATCTCCTTTACCATCCCTCCGGCTCTAGTCCTGGTACCCAATCTCAGTATATTTAGGAGTACAGCTGGTATATATTTTCTTGATAATGGAGATCTCATGTGACTTAAGTATTATTCTTCTTTTAGAGGATTTTCAACATGAGTAAAGATAGTACGCAAGCTCCCCTTAGCGCCCTTTGTCCAGGCAGACCCTCAGGATCATCTTCATGCATTGGACATTTCAATGTATTTCAGCCAGGCTCGCTCAGTCTGCCAACCCCTCTATTCATCTACTGTAATCCTGGCTTTGCTCATCGAAGCTCATTTCTTTATTAATGCTCTGTCGTAATTCAATGTTGGTTGGGAAATAATTTGGAGCCCTTTTACAAGCGCTCTGTGCCGTGTGATGCATGAGCGCATGTTGGTTGTTTGCGCTTAATATCCTTTCAGAGTAGGGGTATTAAAGGCTATTATGCAAGTCTATCCAAAAAGGGCGAGCATACTCCTCCTTGGCACTTAAGGGGTTAATGAATCCAAAAATAAATGCAATGTATTTTTATTATCTAATTCTATTGAATTTTTCTGTTGAGCAAACCTGCCCTCGGAAGGCCACTTCTGAGTGCTTTCCTTGGCACTGCAGTTCCATGGCCTGTTTGCGGTGCTGGCCTTCTGCAGCGTCCAGGTTGCAGGCAGCCCTGTGAACAGGTGCTGTGCAGTTGAATAAAGGAGAGAGCGTGAGGACAGTCTTCATTGCGACTCCGGGCTGAAGGCTCTGAGGAGCAAGGGGGTCTTGAGCTCTCTGTGGAATTTCTTGAAGTTTCAGGCTTAGAGGTGCAGAGGGCGAGAGTTCCAGAAGGTGGAGCCTTGAGTGTAGAGAGAGCATCCTCTGAGCCTTTTGTACCTAGCAGGAACGTGGGCAGGAGGGTTTTGGAGGCCGTCCTTGAGCATTGGAATATCGATAGCAGGAGGTGATCTTGGAGATATAGCGAGGATCTTGTCAGTAACATCTTGCGGACAAGGCCAAGTGACTTTTGGGGAACAAAGTGGCCGCTGACGGGTCCTATCTGCGCAATGGGCTGTTACTGACAAATGACTCTTTTGCACATTTTCTTGAATGTCTTCTCTCTTTAATTTCCTTTCTACTTTTTTTCCAGCAGTGACTGTACACTCACTTGTAAATGCTTACCAACTAGAGCTCTTTTCCTTAATGCCATCTCTTCACTCACTTTTCCTCTCCATTCCTTTACTTCGTCACTGGCCAGTCACTCCGAGGACCATGGAACCGCCTTGGCATCACCTACCTTGAAAGCTGTTCTGCCAGGTTCTTTCTCACTGTGGTGGGATGGGTTTAGTGTCAAGCGAGTACTCTCTAATATAGTCTTCAGGCTGGTATGGGATACCCATGTGGTTTTGGTGAACCTTCTGTTATGCAGTACATCTTTAGTGTATTTACCTTTACACAAAGACCAAGGCATGCAGCAGTATATTATCAATTATCAATGTGCTGATACATTCGGGTTTCACCATCACAGTCTTGTGGCCAATGCTGGATTTGACTTTTATGGACTTCATTCATTCACGGTGCGTCACCCTTTCTCAACTCTCATGCTGGACTTCCTTTGCATATTGTACTCATGGTAGCCCTGTATCATGCTGTTTCCATCTTCATCTTGTATCCTGGCTTGCAACATTGTGTTACTACTGACTTCTGCAATTGTATTCACTCTCCCCTCTTGCTTCTCCACTCTTTTTGACTGCTTACTCTCTGTTCTCTCCTCCTCTCCCTTTCACCCTTTTCCTATCTCCTCCCCTCCTCCATTTACTTTCTTCTATGCACTTACTCTATCAGAATTGTCCCTGGACCTAATATGATAGCAACCTCGTCTGTTTCCTCCCCTCTCCCATTAATGTTTTTTTCCTCCCCCCTCCCCCTTCAAGCACTATCTGAAATGTCGTCAGGCCTAGTATGATAGTCGCTTGTTTTGTTCCTCCCCTCCCTTTCTGCACCCCTCTCCCTCACCTTTTGTTTTCTCCGGCTCTACCAGAAATGTTGTCAGGCCTAGTACGGTAGTCACCTGTCTGTTTCCATTTCCTTCCCACCCTCCCCCTCCCTTCCTTATCTATGTCATAGCTCTTGCACTATCTGAAATGTCGTAAGGCCGAGTACGATAGTTTATTTCACATCCTTACTGTTCATGGCCTGTAAGAATGTCATTGTTTTTTCCCTTGTTCCCTCCCTGGCCTTGAAGCGCTTTTAAACACATTGTGTGTAGGCGCTATATAAATAAACTATAATATCATATCAATAGTGGTGTAGTGGGGTAGATGAAACCGCTAAGGGAAGGAGAGTTCTTTGCGCTTTGTCTTTTCTTGCAGCATTTCATGCAGTATGCAGCTCAGGGGGAGGTTGTCACCTGAGATCACAGGTGAAAGTTTAGAATTAGTTCATTGCTATTTGCGATATCTATATAACACAGGACTTTTTTCCATGGTATGAACAAATGCGCTTTGCATCAGCTTGACATTAGCATCATTGGGTGCAACCTGATTGCACCTTACTGCAGGTCCAATTCCAGACTGCCTTGCTTGGCTCATCTCTGAGGTACATGCATGGCATGGCATGCACGTATGTATACTGAGTGACATATGCTAATGAAGAGATACTGTGCACCTTCTCTGATTCCTGGCTGCAGCTTTTATATGTTTCTTCTGCCCAGCCCAGCCCTGGTACCTGGCCTTACCTATATTATCCCGCAAATCACAATCTAAAAAGCGATAGGTGGAAGGTCTTAAATAAATATGAACCACTGGCACTGTTCTGGGCAACCTTCCAAACCACTGTTTTTTTTAGCTTATCTGCGCCATTACAAAAGGGGTCCAGCCATATGCAAATCAGTCAGGCACTGCCCCCAATGGGAGCAGCCCAACTCGAACTGCTGGGCCAGGTCCCCTCCGCATGGAAACAAAAGCAACCCCAGACATCTTTCTGCTGAAACATGTCTGGGGATGCTTCTAGTCTTGTGCAGAAGGGTTGTGACCTAGCCTGATTTGCATATGGTCTTTGCCCTTCTGTAATGGCTTGGCAACCTGAAAATCAATGGTCTGGAGGGGTTGCCCATAGGTGTGCCAGTGGTTATGATTGATTCAAAACCTCCAGTCATCACTTATTGGTTTTGTTATCTTACAGTCTGTCACTTGCTGCGCCCCAGGAGCCCAGGTGATTCTGAGAGTTCAAGTCCAATGGATCAGCAATGGGCTGCATTGTTTACACCTGTGACAGCTCCCGGTTGTGCACTTCGGTCCACATATTTTTAAATAGTGTGTCACATATCTGCCTGTTCGATGCATCCTCCTCAAGCAGAGACACACAGGAACCAATCCTTGAAGTGTAAGGAGATTTTGTAGAATGTATTATATATTTAGGAGTCAGTCTCGGCCATGAATTGTCCTAAAGCTAGCAGGTTTTCAATGATGACAGTACAACATATGGCGTTTATTAACTTTTATTTATTTATTTATTTTTTATTTATTGTTGGCTTCTTAGGCACGCATACAGCAAATACATTATGTTTCAAAGCACCCACAGGGCAAAAGGGGGGGACATGGGATTGCAGTACAATTAACCAATACAAAAGTACAGTGGGGGAAGGGGACAGCCGAAACTACTATGCCTTGTGAGTATTCAGAACGTGCAAGTGCAGCAAGGAAGAGGGCAGTGGGTTATGTGCTGAGGTGTCGTGCTCGAGGGTGAGCCACAGATGAAGTGCAAGGTATGTTAAGTGCTATGCAGCCAGGAGCCACGCTGGGTGTAAAAGTGAAAGTCTCCAATGCAGAGGGTGTGCCGAGGTAAGTGCTGAAAGTAGACAGAAGCCGGAGAGATTGGGTGTGAATGGTCAGGGGCCCGAGGAAGCATAAGGGTCCAAAACACCATTCACAGCAACTGTGGGATTATCAGAGGAGGGAAGAAGGAAAGGAGGAAAAGGGGAGAGTCTTGAGGTGCTTTCAGAACTTAATAAGGTCCTGCTCAAGATGCAGAGCAGGGGGGGGCTGTTCCAAAGGAGGTATTCATTTGAGGAAAGTGAACAACCTTCTGCTCTTTGTTTAGCGAAACGCTTTACACACAGGGAGTTGGTGCCAAAGAGATGTACAGGTCTGGAAGGAGAGTATTTTGTAAGAGAGAGTTGCAGATAGTGTGGTCCCCGGCACCAACCAGCCTTGTGGAGGATGCTGAGAGATCTGAATTTGATCCATGCAGCAACTGGGAGCCACTGGAGACTTTTTAGGGCAGGAGAGATGCAGTCCCTGGGCTTAAGGCAAAGGATGGGTCTCGCTGCTATATTCTAGATTAGCTGACGGGGTCGCAGAGTGGAAGAAGGTAAATAGAGGAGGAGGCTGTTGCAATAGTCAAGACTAGAGAGAACCAGGGCTCCGGAAACATTGAGCTTCTGCGGGAAAGTGAGAAATGGGAGAATTCCTTTGAGAAGGAAGAGTTGAAAGTGGGACTTCTTAGCAATATCCTGAGTGTGAGGGAGGAAGGAGAGAGAGGAGTCAAAGATTACTCCAAGGTTTCTGGCTTCAGAAGAAGGTGCAGGGGGAGAGCCCAAAGTGTGGGAGGCCAGAGAGAAGGGAAGAAGGAGGGAGAAGGGGTCCCAATCTACAGGATCTCAGTTATGCTGGCATTGAGGCAGAGATTGGTGGAAGTTCACCAGGACTGGATGGCAGATAGGCATTCAGGGATGAAGTAAGGTGTGAGTGAGTCAGCAGGAAGTCTGAAAAAGAGTTGAGGGTCGTCTGCATAACACTGCAGTTTGGGGCAGAAGGAGGAGATGAGGAGTGCCATCTGAGCAAGGTAGATGTTAAAGGGGCAGGGGGAAAGGATAGATCCCTGTGGGACAGCACAGTTGGAGAATGAAGTAGGAGAGGAGAAGGTGCCCAAGATGACATGGGAAGAGCAGTCAGTTAGGAAATACGTCAGCCATTCCAGTGCCCGTTTCCGAGATACCAAGGGTATCGTGGAGCCTTTCTATGAGGATGGAATGGTTCACAGTGTCAAAAGGCAGAGGAGTGATCAAGTAGAATGAGGAAAGCTGGGTAGTTGGAGTCCAGGGATATGAGCAGTTCTTCACGGGTGTTCAGAAGAGCAGTTTCCGTGCCTCTGGATGCTCGGAATCCAGATTGATGATCGTGGAGACCACTGACAAGTTCAGTGTGCCAGTTGAGTTAGGGCAAGGCCAGTTTCTCCAGCAGTTTCCCCCAGGAGGGGGTGATTGAAATAGGGCAGTAGTGAATTAAACTTCAGATTCTATAAATATACCTCACTCCTTGACAAACAAATCCTCAGTAAGAAATGCAGACTTCAGAATGCGACCTGTCTTTCCAGATATAATGGATGTGTTCCAGTATGTCAATCTGATGCCATCTATAAACTGGCATTCTTTAGCCTATTTTTGGAGAAGCTCAGTATCTGGAAGCCAGTAAGTGTGCATTGTCCACACAACATATATTTATTATATTTCCGAAGTTGGTTAGGGGTTTTACGTTGTTTGAAAACAGCTCAGAGCGTATACTATTTTGGTGGATAATTTCAACCATTAGCTTGTTGTACTCTATTCTAGAGTTCCTGATCCAGGATTCGTGCTGCTCCAAGCCAATTTCCATGATAGCACCACAACTGGAAATGTAGGCAGGCATTTAAATTCGCCACTGTCCCTGATAATGGGTTTGCAAGCAGAGATACAATGACTGTTCACAGTAATAATTGTAATGCCTGTTGTCATTTTGCCATTTCTTATTGGTCTTTGCCTCTAATGTGTGATATTTTACAACGTATTACAATAGCCAATTGAGAATTGTGGCATTCCTACCTAATTGTTTGTGTTGGCTTTAGGTGGTGCTGAATCTCCATTTAAAAGCTTAAATTATTGCATTGAGGTATAGGTGGGAGATTAGATGAGAGGAGGAACAAAAAGCTTGTGTTATTTACCCACACATTGTCTGACCTTGGTAATTATAATCTGTATGGCATTCCCACCGAAACACATCCTTTCTTTAAGCTAACTCTATCAAGCAGAAACATCAAATGTGGTGCTGTGGGGGCCTGCAAGTGGAATTTCAAACCTTTCTTTGAAAAATAATTGATTAATTGCAGCTCTAAATATACATGGTGTAATAAAAATGTCTGAATCAAGTGTGCCTTCAGCCACTTGATTTACAAGCAGTATGCATGGCCTCGCATTGCACTGATCTCAAGTTAAAAACAAGCATTGGCAAAAAGCTAACAGTTTTGACTTGTGTGTAGGTATTAAATAGGCATTTGTCAGGCCCAGGTACTCAGACCATGTTTCCAGATGTTGCCATTTTATGGGCAGGAAGTACAATTTATGCAGTACCAGGCAAATGTCTAGACCATGCCTACACAAAATATAACATGTTGTCTGTGATGGGGCAATGCATTTTGATTCTAGTTTAGAGTTCTGTTTGCATTCAAACCCTGAGAACCAAAATACCCACTCCTCTTATCCCTCGCCCCAAGTTAACTAACTTTATAAACTTACTTGAAAGTCATTGCAAATGGTGAATGGTACCTACTTCTCAAAGAAAGACTCCCAACCAGGCACAAATCCCGGTTCCCGAGTGAACCAGAGCAGGGTCATCAGGATGAAGAAAACGCTGGTCACGATTTCAGGATAGCTGCAGAGAAAATGTGAGAATGAAGTCAGTTAGACAAGACTTTGGAGAAGCATTCTAGAATGCTCGCAGATCAATGGCAAGCCTGCCAGACCGCCGCTGGCATCCCCGAGCAATGCCAGGCGCCATCCGTGCAGCTTGGCACCCTTCAAGGATTAGAGATGGAGAACGCTTTATATCGTGTCTGAAGCCAGAATAGGGGATCCTATCTAAGTCATATGAATACTTTTGTTTGTAACTAAGGTGTGAGAATCATGCACATGGATATCTGCCATGCAGAGGCATGTGCAACATCTGTCTATTAGAATGCATTGGACTTTTGGTATGTCTGGCCAATGTTTGGGGTGTTCCTTCTGGTGGAATAGGCATGGCCTTGTCCATGTCTATGAAGCGTGCATAGCAATCTCGATCCTTCAGAGACTTACCTCTGAGGAATGTTCTGGATTGAATCTGCCTCTGAGGAAAACCCTGGTAAGATCTCTTTCGCGTTTTTTTTTATGGAGCAGCCTCTTGGTTTGAAAAACACATGGGGTGCCTCTGTGGTGGGCACGCGCGTGCAACATTTGCTCTCACCTTAGTAATTCATTGGGAGGCAAGAGTTAGATTTTACCCTGTACCTGAGGTGTAGGTGCTGCCGCACGAGGGTGGTGTTGGGTTGTACTATGTCATCTCTCTGGCTGAGGAATGCTTCGGACACCCCTTTAAACGAGGCATGCTGCGTGATATGCATGTCATGTGGGGCTGTTGCTTTCTCCATGTTAGGGGGGGGCAGTGTCCAGTTAACAGAAGCTGGGTTATGCACAAGATGGATTTGCGTCTGAGGCAGGCATGCTTGTGTGTGTGCATGGTAGGCTTTTGAGTCCCTGTAGTAGAGGCCTGAGATGGACCAGCTGTGTGGTTGAATCCTTTTGAGACTGCCTCTTGGCCTTATGCATTTGGAAAGATCCCCATGCCTTAAAGACATTTGTTGGACACTCTGGGCTGGGACCTTGATGTGACTGTCCCGATCACATGGAGGAGTCTGGTCTGCATCCTTTTTCTGAATCATATGAGGTTTAGCATCCATGACACGTGAATAGGAAGCCTCTTTCCATAGGAAGAGGGTTTCTGGCCGCAGTGTCTGGGATTCATCCTACTGGCATCATCAGCTGCCTTTGACACCACTGAGCACAAAGCCCTTCTGGGATTTCACAACCTCATGGGTTGACAAGGATCTTCATGTAAATGGCTACAGTCTTTTTTAATAAATCACTCTTAAACACTGGCTTCGGGTCTGCTTCAATCAAAATCCTTCCATATTAAATGTAGTTTCCCACAGTGATCCTCTTTTCCCACCCTCTTCAACCTTTACCTTTAACCCCAGGTCAGATGGATCCATGTTTTTGTTCGATTTTGTTTCTGTACATATGCAGCTGATACGCAAAATAATTTGCCTTTATGGCTTATGCGGCTATAAGAATTCAATGTTTTGGCTACATGTGAGGAGTCAACAAGTGGATGGGTGCAATTATCTCAAATTGAACACCACAAAAACACAAAGAGGTAAAGGGCGATTCAGGCCTCAACTAGACAATCCTTTATTGAGGTTCAATAACTCAAATTGAACACCTCCATGATTGACATGTTGTTATGTGGGATAATCTCAGTTGCTTGGAGGCCACATCTTGGGCCCCTCCCAGTCTTGGGCTCATTCCAACAACCAATTTCAACAACCAATTTCTTAGTTCCGGAACGTAGTGTTCCCCTCTGCACAATCAGTTGAACTGAGTAACACAAATGAACACAGTTATACCATCCAATTTCGTGCAGTTTAAAATGATTTTTTTAAACTGCTCTTTCCCTGTTGCACAGAGGTGTGCACTTCTGAACACCTGTCTATTCTTATGTGAGGATGATTGCATTTCTACTTATGTTGAATAACCTCAATACTCCAAAGACCACCACCAGACTATTCAGTCTACCGCTGAAGGGTATTTCTTAAATGCCTCAGAAGATCCCTCACCAGCTCAGCTCTTCCTCAAATTCCCTGGTCTACATCGAAAAAAGAATAGATTTCAAAACTCATTGTGTGGCAAATAGATTGGTGCACCAAACCATTCCTCTTTTTTGTAGAAAAAGCTTTACCACTGCAGAACCACTCTCTTTTTTATTATTTTTAAAAATGTATTATGCATTTAGTTTATATTCAATCAAGAACAAACTTTTGCACATTTAAAAATAAAAAGTAAAATATCACATTCACAATCTTAACAATAAAAGACCATGATGCAACAAAAAACAAATATAAAATATACCGAATTTTGTAACCTCAATGCCATTCGTAAACTAATCATATCATGCAATGATTATATCTCATCCAAATAGCTATCTAAGAAATCGCCAATTTCCATATGTAAAGTGCTGCTGCATTGACTACTATAGATTCTTCCCCTATCAAGACAGCCCAAAATTGGTCCCTACTTATATTCTCAATCGATCTCACGAAACCTCCATAGCCAAATGCAGAACCACCCTCTGCGTGTGATCTGCATGATCCACTTTTAATCGTCGCAAAAACGTAAACTGCTCAAATTAGGCGGTCAATCCCTTCAATACCCTGTGCCATCCATGTGGACCTCGTTGCCCACCTCCCTATGTCAAATTGAAGATCCCCTTAAGGTGGACAAGGCTTTCAAATGTTTCTGCCAATTCAATAAACTATTCTTTTTTGAGCTATGGACTGTTTGCTACTTTAGTGCCACAATGTCACCACGGGGCAAATGTTCCACCGTACAAATAAAGTAACATCTGGCATATCAGTGGTTTGTGTAGCAATGTTTAGCTAAAAGGTACTTTAATTGCCTTTTCTCCTTTCATGTTATTAGCTACACACTAAGGGCGCAAGAGACAATATTTGCAAACTCAAATGCTGATGGGGTGATTTTAAATATGGGGTCTGCAAGATCACCCCTCATTGTTCTATATAGGATATCCTTACATTCCAGAAATATGGCAACTGATAGGTAGACTCCTGATCAATTGTTGAGACCCACTAATCAAGGACCTCTTGGGATCCTCTATCATCGATGCACCACTTCTCGATGGAAAAGCCAGGACAGGGTTCCTCTTTATTGGGGCAGCTGTTGCAGTGATCAGTGGAGTCATACCATGTTACCTGCGTCCTCAGTATGTGAAACCAGCAATAGCTTCAATCACAGTCTGTTGATGCTCACTAGTGACTTCCCTGTCAAAGCTTTTTCTCCTTCTGGATGGGGTTGAGCACTCTCCCTTTAGCTACAGGGAACCCACATTTTCCTCTAGTAGACGCTGCTGCCGTTGGGTAAGGTGGAAGTGCTGCTGGCATCAAGACTTTAATAGACAAGTTGACTTGCAAGAGGCAGGCAAACACAGAGGTACACAATTCTTATAGCTCCACTGAGCGGCAGCTGAGGAGGATGCGGCAGACCGTACAGCCAATGCACGGTGTATGCACAGCGGGAGAGTGTGGCCATGTTAGAGGAGTTCAGGGAGGGATTTGATGTGTTTGCAGCGTGCGCATGCTAAGCAACATGAGACGCATTCTACAGCAGTCATGTTTCCAAGATGCTATGTTCATACCCCAAACATCCACAAGGACATCACACTGTCGGAGGTGGTTGCTACTGAGTTTCCCCCTGTCCCGCTCTGAGAATGTTTCTTCCATTACTCCCAGAAAGCCTTTCACTCCCGCCCTTGAAGACAATGTACCCACAAAGACATACCCAGACGTCTCCTTCTGATATGATCCTCCAGTCAACCCTACTCCTGCAAGCTTGCACTGCTGCACATTCCAATGTTGTGTTCACCTCCTGGCACCCAGCATCTCCATGCAGCACTCTACATGATTCGAAATATGAAAGACATAGGAAAACAGACATACTTAAGCCCCACCCAAAACTTGTTCAGACCCACCAGCAACTTAAAGAAAGGAAATCCCTTGGCCCTGCTTAAATCACATACCTATAAGAACACCATTCACCGTTCAAACTCCTTGCTGCGCATGATCTGTTTAATTTTGCAATATGGATTTATGTTTGTAGAATGCCCTGTTAGAAATGAATTGTCAAAGTAATGATGCCTCAGATAATTAGACAATCAATTGATTTCTGAAGAAAAATGTCCTTGATGAACTTGGTGGTTGCTTCATTTTGATTCCCATTGGATTTGGGGAATCCTTGGGTGTTCAACCCCCTGTAGAGGTTTTATAGAACAGTTTTATAACATGCTCATAAGAGTTCTAATGCAAAATTCTGTCTGCATTTTACTAGTGATGTTTGTTGGAGTCATAAAGGATTTCCAGGGCCTTATTGTTGTAGTCATTTATGAACTCCCTTACAAAACCAACAACTCCCTCCTAGAAGTGATATTAAGCTGGCTAGATAGCTTAGTAAGTTAAGCATCGACAGCTGCAATTTGTGTTCAACTTGCCGGTCACGGGCTGAAAGGGTCAAACGTCGACTCACTCTTTCATCCTTCCGAGGTTGAATTTCCAAGCTTTAATGTTCTGGGACTAAACCTTTCTGGGCCTGGGATAG
This sequence comes from Ambystoma mexicanum, assembly GCF_040938575.1. Lineage (NCBI taxonomy): Eukaryota > Metazoa > Chordata > Amphibia > Caudata > Ambystomatidae > Ambystoma > Ambystoma mexicanum. The sequence continues at coordinate 490,424,547 of NC_090936.1, read as the reverse complement.
CAAGTCTCGGACAAGTTGGTTCCTTTGGCAGACTCGGCCCCAGTCTCCACTGGCACTGGGGTGGTGCGCATCCTGCCAACTGGTTTCCCTTTGACCTGGGCACTTTTTCCTCTTACTCCTGAACACCCATGCTATGCCCTCTCTCTTCTGCTGGCTTCCTCACCTCACTTTCCACATCATTGCCACTGCATGTTCAGGCCCTCTTCACCTCTCATCTGCTCCCCATCGATGCCTCACAGTCTCTTTTTTTGTCCCTGTTTCAACATCCTCCCTCATTTCTAAAAAACTGAATTGCTCCACCTGCAATGGACATATACCTTCCACCTCCACCACTCTCTTGCTTTCCTCCCACACCCCACCCTTTTCTCTACCTCAGCTTTAATCAAACAATCAATTCACTTTATTACAGCTCTTATCAAAAATATCCATGAAATCAGAGGGCTATAAATTCATACCAATACATCAAATTTCATAATGCAATGAACAGAATTAAAAAATAAAAATAAAACTAATTTAAACACATAACATTCCTTCTGATCCTAAATACATTTACAAGAAAAGTTTCCAACATGAACATGTACAAGGACCAGCCATGAGTACTAAATGCGGAAGTGCAAGCCTATGTTGAAAAATCCCTCTGTGGGCTCTTCTGGGGGATTTATAAAGGGGGGTGCAAAACATAAAATGCAAAAGTATTTCAGGTATCATAGGATCACAGGGGCAACCGATATTTTGAATGTTAGTTCTCTCCTCCATTTGAGTCTCATCATTTTCAAAGGCAGTATGTTAAATTGCAGTTTAGTCAGCATTTATTCATTGATAGTATACTTTTTAACCCATATTACATATCTATCAGCCCCTTGTTGAGTACTCAATAAAGAAATGTTTTCGTTTTATAACTTACAGTGTTCATGTTCCTCACATTGAGAAGCAGATGAAGTAAAAACCTAGGAGCTAAAGATTCAAGTTGCGTTGCACCCCACTGCATTCCTCAACAACCCCATCAAACTCAGTGTTACCAGTTACCATTTGATATATTGCAACCAATGGACACGGGCACTGGAATCACTTGTAGTCCAACTGTTGATGATGTTGCACGTATGGTCAGTTCTCGGGTTCGTCCATCTTGACTACCACAGCAACAATAGGTTCAGCATTAAGTAATCACGAAAACAGGGATAGAAGATGGCGACCTCAACAACCCCCCTCATGAATGTATTTTTCTCCACTTACAACGGATCAAATCTTGAGTTCACCCAATCATCAGCACCATAAGCAGCCAGTTCAACACTCTTGGGCTGATGAACCTTCCACAGGGTTTCCTGTGGGCGACTATCAATTATTTCATCAAGGCAGAGAAAATGGCACAGTTGGCTTGTCGTATAGGCAGTGGTTAAGAGTTATTAACATGATAAGTCTAAGGAACTTTGCTGGAAAACAGTAATCTCAAATATTTCTAACTATTAAGTCACTCTAGCCTTTCAGAATTACACACCTGTGAGCAAGAAGGAATACCATGAGACCCCAGAGTCATCAGTTTGGATTTTCTATCTGCAATACAATGAGTGTAGGCGGTAATCAATTACTGGAGTGAATTAGCAGCACAAGCTATCAAAACCATGTCATCTGCCCAGGAAAGAGTGCGCAGAAATGCTGGCCTGCATCACAGGAGCATCCCTAACAATGCTCAATGGGACTGCAGGTTGTTGAAGTAATTACTGAATAATATTTGGGTAACTACACAGTCCTGGCGTACTTCTCTAAAGGTGAAAAGGGTGCTGACGGTTCAACACCCCGGCCATACTGCACACTCTCACAAATAGATCAGAGTGAGGCTTCTTTAAGAGACTCTACCAGAGCTTGTGTCACCACCTCTTTGTCTCCTTCAGCCTCCTCTGCTCCCTTTCCCTCCTCATTGTCCCGCTCCAGTGCCTCTTGATGTTTCACAACTTCCTCCATGCTTTTTATAGCTCTCTGCTCCTCCTCTTCCCCCTACGTCTTGTTCTGATCTCCCACATACTGATGTTTACAAGCTCCTATATATCACGTCTCTCGACTTTCTCTCGCTTGTAGTTCTGTTCCTCTGCCTCAGCTCATTCTTCACTGCTTTCCACCTCCTCGCCATGTGTCCTTTCCTCTCTGCTCTGCCATATACCCGCCATACTGATCCACCTCCACTAACTTGCTCTGATTCCATCCTCTAACACCCTCATTCACCAGTGCAGCCGCAGTGCCTGTAACGGGGAATGGTTCTCAGCTTTGTCCTTTCTTGAAGCGAGTATGGGGATTGGCTCGCCACAATTGAATAGGTCGGCACAGCTAACTCTGCTTGATTTTCATGATTCTGCGCAGATCCTTGGACGATCCCTTATTAGGGCTTTCTGAAAACTTGAATCTTCTTTCCATGCTGGCCCCGCCTCTGGTCCGTACGAAAGCCTCTGGATGTCTGGTGGTCAGAATGCACTGCAGGTGATTGTTTCTGTTGTCCGCGAGCATCAGAGCTCCAGGCTCCTGGATGTAAATGTGCCCGGCTTGTGCCACCTGGCAGTGCCTCACCTCAAACCAACTCCAAATCTAAACTTTTTAGTTAGTAGGGCCCTCCGGTCATGGTCCCACAAGCGGGTCTCACCACCGGAAGCCACCAGCAAAGAGCTCGAGGTGGGTCTGCATCTTGTTTAGCAGGTTACTGTGACCATTGGGGCCAGTGATCACTGGGTTGAAGCACTCCTATTGTCATTACTGGAAAACTGTGTCAGTCTTTTTGTAAATAATGAGTAGTGCTGTGTCAGTGTCTCGCTGTCTCAATGTATGTTGTCTCTGAGACACTACACCTAAGCCATGCCTGGGTTTCCATCTGAATGTGAAGCAATCTATAACATTTCTTTTTAGGTTTGTTTGCCCAAGTGGGGAAATGTGGTCATGCCTGCATTTGATGGAAACTAACCTCACTCCTGAGACATGGCACAATAGAGTAATGCTCTGCAGTGCGTGCGAGCGGAAATCAGGTCATTTAATCTTTCAGCGGTCTACACTGGCTAGTACTTTTTGGCCCTGAAACCTTTGTCATTTCAGTCACTCTATGGAAATTTTTTTGCAGACACAAAGTGGGTTAACTGACCGTGCTGGATGAAGGGGGCAGTCAAAGTAGCTACAGCCTAAACACTTGTGTTTAGGCTGTAGATATTTTGGGGGCCGATAGCTGAGCAATAAAAAAAACTATGGTTTAGCTGAAAAGGGAGGATGGGGAGTAAAATATAATATTTGTTGTTGTTGCACCTTCTATTAAATATGTTTGTATTTCTCAGGACTGCAAATAACAGGTTGTTTCTATTACCCAAGTCAATGCTGCTTATTTTGATCTATTTAGAAGAATGAACAGTGGAAATGGTCCTTCTGGGGTGGAGCTACGTGACCTGCATACGCCACACATATCTCCAAAGACGGCGGGTTCACCCAATCAGATTAGACACTGCGGTCAATCACACCGAGCTCCAGAGCTTGAGGACACCTAGCTTGAGATTGGGAGTGGAGGCGTTGCTCTTCTAGTTTCATGTGTCCTCTTTTTCTAGGGCTTGTGTGATGGAGTCAGATGTTGGGCATCCACTATGCGTGGCTCTGCGGCAAGCATGTCGTGGTATGCCATCTTTATATCGAAAATATTCTGAAGAATGAACTTATATTGAATATTTGATAACAAAACATTCCATGACGAATGCCCTTAGGGGTGGGATAAAGGGTTACATCTTGTGGGGAAACGGTTGGGGCGGGAAACAGGGGTTTGGGGAGGGCCCCAGGGATTTGGGGAGGGCCCCCCCACCCCCCAAAAGCTATATATTTTTCATTATAAAAGTTTCGTTATAAGTGTATTCTTCATAAAATGTTTTGTTATAAAGACATATAACCGCATGGCACTCCCTCTTTATGCCTGTATCTGAAATGTATCTGTGGCTGTTTTTTTTAGACATGTATGAAGTGGCCCCATAGAGGGTGCGTTAGTCTCTTGGATGTTCCTCCATCACTGACCTGATGTCTCCCAACTTCTCATAGTCCTCTTGGATTCTTCTCTCTGACAGCTCCTCGGATCTGGTCTTCTTTTTCTTGCTCATGGAGCATGTCTCTTTAAAGCTGCAATGGGAAAAGAGAGTTGGCATGAGACAATACAATACAATACAGTGTAAGATAGATGCGCCGGAGAGCACCATTAATGTAACACGTGTGATGCAGGGGCATGTTAATGGAGTATGAGAGTTTTTTTGGAGTATATGTCTTGAATGAGTGTATATTATAAAATGGCTTCCCATTTGGACGTCGGGCTTCATACAATTATACTAACAGATGAAAAGCCTTTTTAATATGGTGCATTGTTCGATGTGGTTATGTTATTTCCTATAGGATACTCAACTTCCTAGGAGATAGGAATCTTACTTTGAGGTTTTGACCTTCAATGGTGGCTCACTCTTGAAAATGTATTCTTTTTGGACCTGCAGCTGCCTATTGGTTATTCAAATTTGAAACGCCTCTTACTCGATTCCTGGAGGCTGGGCAGCAACCCGACCTTTGTCTATTTTCCATAGCTTCAATAATTGTATATCTGCACCTTTATCAGTGTTTTCAGCTGAAGGAACTGATGAGGCAAAATGTAATTTCGCATCAGGCAGAGCTGTATTCAGAAATTGACCTCTGGAAATGATTTGGGGAAGCTGTATCACGCCCAACACGTGTGTCCCACATGCAGAGGTAAATATGGCCTTTGCTTTCCTTTTAATTGCATTGTAAGCACTATCATTGATTAAGGGATTGCATAGCGTGTGCCTTGAGAGAATAAATGCCTCCTGACAGAGGCATTTGCTCATTATAAACGGATCCAGTGATTCTCTATAACGACCAAGGAATTGCATTGCAAATACTTTGTGAGGTTCAATGACGTGTATGGTAAGTACTTGTGAGGTTGAATGATCAAAATTTGCTTGAGTGAGTACTATGTTTATAATCCATGCCTTGAACTATCAATGGATTCTAAGATAAGTACTTTATCACTATCAGTACATGCTATGGCAAGAATCTCTAGACCAAAGGGAGAGTCCATGGTAAGGCCTCTATGATGCCATTTGCAGATATTACAGCAGCTCACCTCACTTAACCAGCCTAGCCCTTAATGAGTCTTCAATTGGTAAACGTAGATTTTTTTTAAATGGGTTAGTGGCTGTATGCATTTTATTGGGAGCTTTATCCCTATACGTGGGCACACATGTCACGCTTCACTTTCCCAAATGCAACTACATATCACTTCCAGAAATGTCCAACACAGTTACAACTGCTGTTCCATGCAAAATTATCTCCTACTCACCCCAAAACTAAACCCGAACATGCATTTGAAAGGTGCCATCACCTTACTTCCCAGCATTATAGCAGCAGTAGATTAGGCACCATCACATCACACACCACCCCTTGTTCCCTCTTGTAAGATAACTCAGTGCACCACGATGATCCAAGATCCCCTTGCTGCCCCCCTTTAACAAAATGAGGTATATTAAGTTTAGTCACAGAAGGGTGAAAATGAAAGATCCAGCCGCCAACACCACTATAGCCGTCTTCTTAAAACTCTTACCAGGTCTCAGGAACTTCCAGAGAGCCCCTTAAATGGGACTGGACACCCAGATACCACAGGTCATGACCACTCTCATTTGAGAATACTCGGAGATCCACCAAGGTTCCCTGCTTATAGAGCCTGGCTGTATAGGACATGGGGTGAGTAGGAGGGTTTATTCAACTCTCTTGCCCTAGAGTCCAGATGGATCTAACATGAGGATCATGTCAACACACAATGAGTCTAGGAGAGGTTGCTCATTGCCCCTTCCTGCTTCGACTGGTAAAGTGCCCTATATCTGAGCGCTTCATGTTTTTGAAGGCTGGGGAAGGAAAACATAACTTTCACTCAATAGCTTGTTGGCATCAGGATTGCCTCATTCTGTGCTGAGGTTCTGCACCCACCAATCACATAATACTCCAGTAGACACTCTCCTTAAAACCACAGAGGAAATAGTCTATAAGCGAATCAGGAAATTATGGAAGCCAATGAACACAAGCTCGGACTTCCACCATGCCACTGCCCTGAAGGCGAACGATGAGATATGTAATGCTATTGAAAACACGTAACTAATCCACCAATCAATATGCGCGCAAAGTTACTTGAGTTATCCTTGCTGGACCTTGTCTACTGACACCCGAGCTGCTGCCATGTAGTTTAGCAACATGGCAACAGCAACAGAGTAACATGTACATTACTGACATGCAACCTGCTGGAATCTAAATTAATTTCAGTCATGGTCTGCCCTTAATAGCATGCTCCCATGATCCAAATCATATATAACTGTGCATTCTCAAAGCCTGGTGGCAGTTTGGTTTTATATATACATATACGCCATTTCTAGTTTGAAGTAATGGCCTGTGAGGAGATACAGTTATAAATTACTAAAACCCATCTGATGTCTTTGTATTCAACTGGTTTCCTGTGACTCTTTCAGGTGGCAGGACCTTTTATGTTTTGCTGTCTATGGCTGAGGATTTCGCTCCCAACAGAGTGAGGAGCCCAGCCCGGGTTGCTGCTTTGGTTTCTCTGGGAAGGCTCAACAGCTTTCCAGGGGAACAGGATGTGCCCCCAGGAGGCTGGGTGGGAACCATTACTCCAAAGTATTCTCTGAGAATAGAACCGGGAAGCCCCTCGAGGGGTATAATCACTGGAGTCTTCTTGATGTAAGACTGACAAGGAGAGGGGGAGGTTTAGAATAACCTAGGAGAGCAGTTGCGTCCGGGAGACGGGTTCCACTGTCTTGGAAATTCCTGAGCCACACATAATTATTGTGCCCCATCGCCGTTTCCTGCTGAAAAAGCACTCTAGGAATTGATATCTACCAACAAGTTGGAGCAGCAAGGATTGGTCTTTACACAACGCTTGGAATGGACTAACCCTTTAAAGCAGAAATACAATATAAGGGAGTAAGATCCCCTCTCCTTAGTTCAGGGGTCTGCAACCATTGGCTCTCCAGATGTTTTGGACTTCAACTCCTATTAACCCTCACAACCATAGTTAATGGTGTGGGATCATGATATGATGTGATATTTTATTTATAACGCGCTCGTACACAAGTGTTTCAGAGCGCAACCAGGCAAAGGGAGGGGAACAAGGGGGAACAAAAACAACAATCTTACTAGGCCCAGTGACATTAAGAGCGTGCAAGTGCATGGGAAAGGGAAAAGGTGAAAGTGCATGGAAGGGAGAGAAGTGGAAAGTGCGGAACAGAGGAGAGATGTGGGAGATGTGTTCCAAACATCTGAAGAGCCACAAGTTTCAGACTCCTGCATTAGTTGAATCATCTTTGGATTCCAGAAGGAGACAGATTTCTCTGGAACCTTATTGTGGTACAGTCTGTCCAAAGTCCGCAGCCATTGAGATGAAGATAACGCTTTCCAAGAAGGGAGTCAGAGCCTTCCCTTAACCATTTCAGAGGAACATTTGAAGTGATCTGCTTCTGGATAAGGGCTGCCTGCTGCTGAGGCACTGGTACCTACTGGATACTCAGTTTCCTAACATCCCATGGGACATCAGACTCAATTTCCCAACATGCAGTGTTCTATTAGATCCCCACTTATTAAATAGGCTATGGGACTTAAGAGTCAGTTCATGTTTTATTTCCGTCACTTTTCCAAATGGTGCAAAGGTGCTCTTTCTCTTCTTTCTTGGCTGCTTAAGTCTTTAGTCCCCCCTTCTTTGACAGTTAGTGATCATTGCTTAGTGATTTAAAGGACTGCAAGTCATCCGTGTGAGCTGGCAGAGGACTTCTAGCATTTCTGCTTTTCTAAGTCTGAGGCTCTTTAAGATGCACTTCTTGCAGCAGTAACGGTCATGCTTTTTGGACTTGGTTTCCCCGACTTGCCTTCTCTTCCAACAATCACCTTCTGTAGACTGAGTCTCACCGGATCTTCACGGTGGTCATGGCAATACAACTACCTTCCTCCCCTTACAGACACTTTCTGTGTTGCACATATCCTTGACCTTGTGTCAGGCTTCTCTGAGTTTCATCAGCAACAATCTGTAATTTGGGTTCCTCCTCTCTGCAACATATCATGGTGTGATGGGCAGGTATAGTACGGCGTAAGTGAAATCATTTTTTTGCCTCCGTGTTTTGAAGACCTTGCTGTGCCAGGGCTGGGTTAGCAGATCATTAGCATGGAAGGCAGACACCAGCAGACATTATCTCCAGTCTCATGCAGAGAAGGATTTATCTTATACATCCCTGTGCAGTATGGCCTTGATGTACCCAACTAAAGTGGTGATAGGTGTTCATGTTCCTCCTACTACTTCTGTTAGCATCTCCTCCTTTCTACAAATCAGAAACTTAATTCCCTACACTCCATTACTTTCATCCACCTCAGTCTCCTTTATGAATTAACCCCACCCCAGCTTCACTCTAATCAACCCATCTTTCCTTCTGCTGATGTTCCGCTCATCATCTTCCTCACACTGATCACTCTCCTTCTCCCTTCTATTGATGTTCCTTCACTACTCCTCTCCACTCTGATCACCCTCCTTTTTCTTTCAACTGATGTCCTTCTAATCCACTGTTGCTCAAATATGACCTTCCTCCTCCATCGCTTCTTCTATCTCTCTCTCTGTTCAGCTTCCCCTTACCTGCTCTATTTCCAAAGTATATTCACCATCAAATATAGTACTGCTCCCTTGCCAAACACCCACGCTATCGATCCAGCTTTTATGCCGGGTTGTTTCTGCCCAATTAATGCCTCACAGGTTCATATGGTGGGTCCCTGCCTCCCAGCCTGGTAGAGTTAGCTGGGGGATCCACTGCATTCCCGGGCCCAGCACCGTACAGTAGGTGGTGGATTCTGGCCCCCTCGGTTGCACCAGCACAAATATCCGGGGGTATCTATTGAGAAGTGATGCATCATATAATGATTGTCACTCCTGTGACATACATTCTAGTTTGTTAAAACTTCCATAAATTTGAGAGAAAGCAACATGCTTTCGGTTCTTCTAGTGCCGACACGTGTTTCAACCTTAAGGTTTTTCTCAAGGCAATAACGTCAAAATGCGTGGTCCGGGTTGGTGATTGCCGTTGTCAATAGAATGAGCGTAGTGGATAGTAACTGTGCCCGGCTGTGTTAAGGTCGTTGTGGCAGGCTACTAATGGAAGAAGCCTAGACAAACCACAGTTCCCACAAGCTTCAACACCTCTTCACCAATTGAACAGCAAAGGAGCATCCTGCAATATTGTCCTTCTTGCCAGTAGGCACTGCTAGACTACATGCTGAGTCTGGCTCCATAGTGCATGGGGGTAGGTAGCGATGCAGTCAAGTGGAAAGTAACACAAATGTTGTGAACCATCCATATAGATTTAAATATACTGCATTGTTGACTGGAAGCCAATGCAGGGACGCAGCAATGCCAGACCTGGAATGATGTACTTGAATTTAAGGAGTTTAAGAAGAAGCCTAGCTGTGGTATTCTGCACTCTTTGCAGGTGTATTTTTATGTTAGCTAATATGCCAACATATAAACTGTTTCCATAATCCAGTTGGGTCGGAATAAAGGCATTGATGGCCATCACACACTGGAAAAAGGATTGAAGGTGAAGAAAACACCTTAATCTTTCCAGGTGGAAAATCACTTTCAGATATCAATGCTTATGGTCGATCGAGAGTGAATTGTGAATCCACTAGGAAGCCTGAATTCCTCACTAGGGTAATTGGAGTTGGACAGGAGCCAAAGGGTTCTGGCCAGAAAGTGATATCCCAGAGAGAGAGGTCTCTGTGGTATCCCGTTATACTGCCTCGGGGTCGAGCATTGCAGAGAAGGCAGCTGTCAACAGACCACTGGGCCTCCTGATCCCATCCCATAGCCTCCTGAATGTTATCGCATAACAGACAACTTGTACCACTGAGTCTAAGTCTACTCTGAGGTTGAAATTGTAATGATTGGAAGTAGGCATAGTTGTCAAAGATCTCCAGTTGAGACACTTTTTACATAAGGCTCTAGTTGGAGCGTGCAGTCGCGTGTGAAGCTCAGTGATTTTTACGCTGGTGACAAACATTGGAGCCATCTCCACTGAAGAAATAGCTGATATTCCATTTTGGGATGTGTGGCATTATGGAGGTTACTGAGAGGAGTAGAAATGTCGATTTTAGGGTTGCAGGGATTACCAGGCTCCAGAGAAAACACATTTCCTCAGTGCTTCGGAACAAGGGCCATTACGGGCACCAGGACTTTGCCAACACGCCTTTTTTTGGAGATACAACGGTCAGTCGGTGATGAAGGAATAGGTGCATTGGGCATGATTCACTGTGCTACTTCAAATATGCAAAATGAACCACTGAATACGTGGTGGTGTACCTGCCCTCTGAGTATTTAAGTTCAAGATGGCAGTGGCTGCAGAGCCTGTGATGTATTGACTTGCTCCTGGTGTGAGGGTGCTGCTGGATGAAACAGCAGCATAGACAACACTAAATGGAGATGAAGGGTGAAAGGAGAAGGACAGAGGCACTGAGATAAGAGCGCACCTTAGCTGAGAGCGGTTTCACTCTGTCTCTGCAATTCTGGTGGGACCCCGAAGCAGAGGGGCCCATTGAGACTGTAGAAGGAGCCATGTGGAATCCAAGCCTAGACCCATGGGTGGATCAAGGGCCCTCTCTAGATGATGTGTTGTGGTTTATTTTATTTTTTTGGTAATTGTAAAACGCTCCTAAACCCGAGGGCATCTGGGCTAGATGTTGCCATAGAAGAGAGGACCTATTTGCTGCAGGCTGCTGACGGTTGTATACTAATTGACCTTATCAAAATTGACCTCCGGAAAATTGACTTCAGGAGAATTGACCTCATTTAGAAGGTCAATTAAGGCATATATGTGGGGGGAAACTCCGCGCAACCCCCCCCACCAAATCCATAACCTCCTGCAACCCCCCACCCAATCCCCTTATATTATTTATAATCCAAAACCAACCCAATACATATATAAAATAATATAAAGGTGAATTGTGCAGAAGGTCAATTAGGACCACTATAATTAGGTCATTTGTGCAAAAGGTCAATTGTAAAAGGTCATTTTGGGTAATACCCTGCTGACACTGCCATGCTGTGAGCAATTGAGGGGCTTATCGCGAGTGAGGAGGGGAGGTCATGCTCAGGAATATTTTAAAAAGAGTATAGGTTGTTGAATCGTGGCCTGACTCCCCTTTTCAAAATATGGTGCCAAATTTTGATAATCTCAATATAACAAATCATCTGACCTCTCTCTTGACAATCTCATTGCCTTTTGGCCACCTGCCTTGGATGTCAGCTCGCTGTCTTGTGCTCAACTCCCCTAAGAGCGAAGATACTTGCTCCTTCAACACGCTCCAGCTCTCCTTCACACTCCATATCTTCCCTGCTGGCCTTCCTGCACCATCCTCCAAAGCCTGCAAACTTGGGGTACTCTTTGATCATGCTCCATCCCTCTATTACCTCCACTGCAATGGCTGCAAAACTAAACATGTGAAACATGAGGGAAGCCCCCCATCTCTTCTACCCCTCCATTTTTACTCTTTTTCCTGCCCTTGCACTAAGTTCACTTCAATGCTACTATGGCCTCTCTTTGGCCTCCTTCACTACTCCTTTTCCTTTAACAACATTTTCAACTTTACGTCTCCCCTGCTGTGCATTCTCCCTGTGCTCCTTTCTCGCCTCAAGCACAGCTGGGGTTCAATCAAGGCAACCTGAATCCCTCTTCTAATTCCCTTTTCTTATCTTTAATTCAATCAGTAGCCCAGACCCCTTTTATTTGGCCAAGTCCATCACATGCTTTTCCCGGCCTTGTTCCCGTTCGCTCCAGTGGTCTACAGATGCTGTCTAATCCTGGGCTCCCTTCTCCTGTCTCACACTACAGTTCCTTTTCTCTCCTTCACGCTGTCCAATGGAACTCCCTTCATAGCAAAGCTATCACTGCTGTCCCTTAAACACCATCTCCTGGAACTTTCCGCGATGGGATTCACATACAACAAGTGTGCTGGTTATGACCAATTGATGGCACCGAATCCGCGAAAAAAAGGACAACACAAAACTCCAGCTCATCTCTATGGACCAGCACAGAGTCTCTTGCGGTTCATCCTCTCCTGCCATTTCAGACTGGATATTCAATATTATCTATTAATATCGAATTATCTGCATCTTACAATAAAAAATATGTTGTCTATTTGTGGTGTCCATGGTCCATGTTTTTACGAGAATCCCCCCCTCCGTCACCTGGGGCATTGGTATTAGGTCACTAGACATTGTTTTTTTTTTTAAAACGAAAGGAAAAAAAAACGATTTAGAAAGACCGCTCTGTGACCGCACAGAGCAGACTCTCTAGATTGAACTGTCAGCCCCTGCGACACACACGAGTGCGTGCAGGGGCTGACAGGCACGCCAGGAGCCGGAAGCGGCCTCGAGGGAGAACGGGTACGCTTATGTGTGTGTTAGGTGTACGTGTTCGTTTGTGTGCATTTTAGTGGAGGGAGGTCTTAGGAAGGGAGGGAGCCGGAAGTGGTTGAGGGAGTGGCGTTCTGTGGGTGAAACTCCCCCTTTGGAGTAAAATCAGAAGGAGAGGGTGAGGTTTGGGTGTTAGTGGGGGGCGAAGAAATGTGATTATTTCGATTTTTGTAGGCTGCCAAAAATCCGCCGGAAAGAAACGGTCTTTTGGTTAGGCGGCTTGCAAAAATCGAAATAATTACATAGAAGTGGGGCATCATCTGTTTATCACTTTGAACTTTTTGTAAAAAAAACCTGTATAGGGTGTGCTCCATTCTGTGTTATCGCGTTTGTGTGCGGTGTTTCTTTTTTCCTAGCTAAGTGCTCACCTTCCTGTTCAATAAATAAAAATGCCGAAAAATTGTATGTTATCGGAGTGCACTTCAAATCTGGCTTCCATGTAGTCAGAGGTGTTGCTAGGTCTGTAAAAGATCAGGGGCTGCGCTAATGTCGGGACTGTCGGGACTCGGGGCTATCTAGCCTTTTGGTTGTAGCCCCTGAGATTCTATCGGGGGCTATAACCAAAAGACCAGAGGCTATAGCCCCCTCAGACATCCCCATAGCAACGCCTTTGTATTTAGTCCACCCACCCACTAGCTAGAACCACCATGCATGCAAAGGATGTCCCAGAGTAGCCAGCATTCCCTGACAGGAGGTTTTCATTTCAAGTGCTGTGCAGTGACAGGCAATCATTGTAGCCACTATCCAATGACAGGGGGGTCTTGCTGTATCTCTTGTGCATGTATGTATTCCTTAGTAAACATCAAACAGTTACAGGAGATTTTCAATATCCATACAATACCTTTCACTGCAAGTAACAGCCATCTACATTGGTATCCCGCCCAGGCAAATAAAGGAAGGGCTCTGTACTGAACTTCAATCATTTAGTGGGCTGCTTCTTTCAGAGCCAGGCTGATCCCATATGTTCCACCATATCTATGCTGCAGTTAAGCTGATGCAGGGTTATGGGTATTCCAACGAAAGCCAATGGTCAGTGTTTGTGTCCTGAAGTGAGACAATGTTTTCCAGGTAGGTTCTATCCAGATATAGAATGCAGTCCATGTAGTTCTTGTTCAGTGATAAGGGGAGTCAGCACTAAGTGCTATGAGAGGTTTGGGTCTTTTTGACCTAAAACATTTGATCTAATCACATTTGATCGAATTTATTTGACACTTTTTTCAGTCTAAAATGCATGGAGAGACCTCCCCCACTTCTCCTCAGCTTAATCTATACCCTTACCACCCATATATATATATATTTCTTTTTTTAAATTACATTTGACCAAAAAAGGTCAAAATAATTTGATCAAATGTTTTAGGTCAAATGTTTTTAGGTCAATTATGCTAATACCCTATGAGATAATAGAATATTTATGTTGGTAATCACCTGCAGTGCGAGGGACATTCCATACCAAGGACTCACACACATCTGTAATTCAAGACTGGAGGCTTATACTCACTTGGGGCCCAGGAAAAGCCAGTGCATCCAAACCCAGGTGAGCAGCAGCATGGCAAGGCTGATAGGAAAGCTGAATACGAACCAAGTCCCAAAATTCACAACCTCTGCATCAGGATAACGCCTGCAAAGGACAGATCAACATTAGTGGTGAGAAAAAACCAGCTGGTACCTGGAAGAGAAGAACCTACCCAGAACCGTACAAGAGCTGCCGAAGTGTCTTGTCCTGTTTGTACATTCCAGAGACTCGGCAAGGCACGGTAGCTGTTTGCTTTACAGAAACCGACATCTTCACTCCATCGACTTTCCAGAGACTGCAACGCCACCTGCATTCCTACCACAAACACTTGTAGATTTGACCCATCCATTGCAGCAAGGTAACGCATGTCATTTGGCAAACTCAAAGTGATGCATGCACTTGCCACTTCTGGTTGAATCCACTCCCTGTAGTTCAACACCCCAAACCTTATGTTAAATCTTTTGGGTGTATGATGTGCTCCTGATCATGCTTTCTAGACATAGCCCCACCCCACCCCGTAAACCACCTATCACAGACGGCCCACCCCTTAATATGTATCATCTAAAATTAGAGTATGGCACTGACCACAGCATTTGGGTCCCGGACAGCTGTGGTGTATCCAGACTCTTATGACTGGGGTGGCCCAGGTGAGGCACTGATGTATGCAGCGGTGGCATGAATAATGAGCACGCACACACATAATGATCATAGTTTAGGATAAAATGGTGGAACCTGTGGTGGCCAATCAAATTCCAGGGGCAGCATATGCCATCACAGGCCACTCCCTGGACACGCCTCTGCAGGAGGGAGGGGGGACCCCTTTGCAAAGATATACATCTAGATTCTGAAACCCAAAAAGCAATTTAAGGAAGTATAAAGTGACTGCAACAATGGGCCCCATTACAAGTCAACCAGTCCGGAAACAACAGTAGCGGTAAATCCGGTGCCACTGTTGTTTCCGGACCGGCTGATTCCGAGTCCTGCAGGCGGGAGGTGTCACTCCCGCCAGGTCTGACCTTACCGGATCACTAGGGTTGTAATGCCCCGGTGATTCCGGCAATCACGGAGGCGGAATGGCATTACGGGTCCGGCAGCAGCCTACTGGTTTTTCTGGCACGGCTACCGCCAGACTCGTAATGAGGCCCAATGTCTTTTTGGGGAATCTGCACTGCAATCAGCCCTGTTCACTGACATAATGGGGTGCCCCAAACCCCCAGAGGTGCGGGGGGCTCCGCCTCCACATGTCCTGGAAGGGGGGCCCCCTTGGACTACAAAAAACTTTTTTTTTTGTCACTCTGCCTTCATAAAGACATTATTTCTGTAACAGCGCAACAGTAATCATTTCTTTATGAAGGAAGAGTGACTACAAAAATTAACTATTTCTTTTTTTAAGCCTGAGGGTACCCCCATCCCCATGACATGGAAGCCTCTAGGCTGGAGTCTCAATGTCATGGGTTGGGGGAGCTTTATGACTTCAAAAATAAATAGTTTATTTTTTAAGACACTCTGCCTTCATAAAGAAATTATTTCCATTAAGGTTCGGTCCTTAATGGAAAGAATTTCTTCCTGAACCCTGAATGACTTCAAAAAGCAACCGTTTATTTTTAAAGTAATAGGGCTCCACTCAACCCCATGACATGGAAGCCTCTAGGCTGGAGGTCTCAATGTCATGGGGTGGGGAGCTCTATGACTTCAAAAATAAATAGTTTATTTTTTAAGTCACTCTGCCTTCATAAAGAAATTATTTCCATTAAGGTTCGGTCCTTAATGGAAATAATTTCATTATGAAGTCGGAGTGACTTCAAAAAGCAACCATTTCTTTTGGAACTAATAGGGCTCCCCTCAACCCCATGATGTGTGTGAGTGTATGGTAAAAGGGAGCACACTTAAATGTATGGGTGTCTGGGTGTGTGTGTTGAGTGTATGGTGAAAGGGTGCACACTTAAATGTATAGGTGGCAGCCTGTGTGAGTGTATGGTGAAGGGGTGTACACTTAAATGTATAGGTAGCTGACTGTGTGAATGTACGGTGAAAGGGTGCACAACTAAATGTATGCGTGGCTGGGGGTGCATAATCAGTGTATGGTGAAAGGGTGCACACTTATGTATGGGTGGCTGCCTGGATATGCCTGAATGATGAAAGGGTGCACACTTAAATGTATAGGTGGCTGCCTGTGTGAGTGTATGGTGAAAGGGTGCACAATTGAATGTATAGGTGGCTGCCTGTGTGAGTGTATATTGAAAGGGTTCACACTTAAATGTATGGGTTGCTGCCTGGGTGTGTGTGCCTGTATGGTGAAAGTGTGCACACTTAAACGTAAGGGTGGCTGCCTCGGTGGGCCTGTATTGTGAAAGTGTGCCCACTTGAATGTATGGGTGACTGCCTGGGTGTGCTTCAATGTTACAAGCAGTTAACTCTCTCCATTAAGTCTGAAAGTACCCTCTTATGGACTGCTGTGAGAATAAGCGATCTCCGGTCCCCTCTCTACCCTTCCAATAACTTCCCTGGCAATTCAAGTACTAAACACACATCAAGATTCAATTGCCTAAAGAATTATGCATGCAGGTACTAACAATTAAATGCTTTACATTAGTAATTGCTGGGCCTTTGTTGAAAGTGAAACCCAGGTGCTGTTTAACATCTGTGTCCTGTTCTGTCCGGCAACGGCTCTGTAGGTCAGTCAGGTTGAGACAACATAGCCCAAAATGTTAAGGGGGTGTGCGGGATCTCGGGGTTGTGGGGGGGGGGCAGCCAGCTCAGTGGTGTTGCGGGATTACTTGTGTTTAATCCCTGGGTTACTTCTTGTCAATCTTCATTACTCATAGCCCTATTCTTCCTCATCCCAGTACTTGTGTATAAGGCATTGTGACTCATGCACAAGTACTGGCTTAGTTACCTGTAAACTTCATTGCTCCTAGTCCCACTTTTCCTCATCCCAGTACTTACCTATGAGGTAGGAGTCTCATACGCAAGGAGCCTCATACGCAAGCACTGGGACAAGGCAAAGGGACATGGAGGTAATTCTGGGCCGAGTAGCTGATTTTGGGGGTTGGGGCAGGGAGTGGGAGGGAGAGGGGATGTGTGGGGGGAGGTGTGGGGAGTGGGGTGGGAATTGTGCGATAAATCCTAATGGTCATCCATGGCCAGGCTAGGCGAGCTTGCTAGGCTAGCATTTGGGTGCTGCCAGTCTAGCCATTTCTTACTGCCGCATTGTATATTTCTCCGGGCATCTGTGATAAAATAACCATGATAAGTGTTATTGCTTCGACTGGCATTTTGGTGCAAATAGGCTAGGTATGTCTAAATGTGGCCTGGCATACTTTACTGTAATATGTTATTACGTGTCAGACTGGTCTACATTGTGCAGCCAGTTGGACATGTTTTCACTGTGTCATTACATTTTTATTAGCAAAGCATTATATTAATGAAGGCATTGATTTTCCTGTGCACTGTTGATGACTTGCATGTATTGGATTTTTTGATTGGTGTTACTGAACAAAATAATTGAAAACGCTCTGGACATTTAGCACATTTTTCTCAGAACGTGTGCTGTGTAATGCAATAAAACACATATTTATATCTTTCTCCTAGTGCAGTGTGTGGCATAACCCTGCAGCAGCACATTTGTGCAGATTGTGCAACCACAGTAATCTCCTCAAAAAACCCAACCGCAGTAATCTCCTCAAAAAACCCTCAATAGATGCCACGATCCCCACCAACTACGGACCCATCACCATGGTCCCTTTCCTCCTAAAAATCATAGATAAAATTGCTTATACTCAAGTCCAAGCCCACCTTGAAAACAACAAGCTATTAGGTGACAGACAATCAGGCTTTTGCCCTGGCCACAGCACTGAAACAGCGCTGCTGGATCTAAAAAATCAAATGGATGCAGTTAGGGAATCAGGACACCTGTGTATACTACTCCTACTTGACCTATCTGCGGCGTTTGATTTAGTGCACCATAACAAACTATGCCTAACCCTTGCAAACAACTTTCATTTCTCCAAGGAAGCGACTACTTGGATCAGTAGCCATAGGAGACACAGCAGCCGACCCCATCTTAGTCCCCCTGGGTGTCCCCGAAGGATCCTGTCTCTCCCCTACACTATATAATGCCTATAGTAAACTGCTTTTTGCAGCACTAGACGCAATGGGAGTAATCTACACAAACTTTGCAGATGACACACAAATACTTATCCCCATCTCAGGTAACCTAGAACAGGATACAATATGTGTGAATAAAATATATGCCAGCATCCAAAATTGGATGGCAGCTAACAGTTTATGTCTAAATGGAAAAAAAATTGAGATCCTCAAAGTAGGCTCACCTAGCCGATTAGCCAAGCTTCACCCACTATGCACCTCCATAGTCATCGACAAAACACCCATCCCAATCACAAATCAAGTGAAAATCCTAGGAGTTTATTTAGATTCAAGTCTCACCATGTGTAAACATATCAGCGCCCTTGCCTCAACCACAGCCTACACCACTAAACTCATCACATTAAGTCGCCCCTTCCTCACGCAACAACATTGCATCACACTAGCAGGAGCCCTTATTTGAACTAAATTAGATTACTGTAATATACTCATATTAGGCACTTAAAAAAACCCATCAAAAAATGCAATTTCTTCAGAACAAAGCAATAAGAGCAGCCCTAGGCATAAACAAAAGGGACCACATATCGCACCATAGGAGAGAGGCACATTGGTTACCCATCCAAGCCAGGATACTCCACAAAACTCTCTCAGTCACTCATAAATGTGTCACAGGTAATGCGCCTTCCTACCTCAACAACTGTTTAAACCGCAAAGGTACAACCAGATGCCTTAGATCTAATACAAAGCTACAGCTACAAGTCCCACATTTTAACAACGCAAGAACAGGTAACTCTAGTTTCACGGTTGCAGCTCCTAGAATTTGGAATTCTCTCCCTTCCAATATTAGCAACGAACCCATACTGATCAAATTCAAGAAACTACTAAAAACCTGGCTCTTTAAGAAACACTTCGCACTGTGGTCCTATGTACTATCCACGTAAATATCATATATGTAACTGTTGCAATGTCTGTATTTGTAACAACTAAAATAAATTATTCATATCATATGTAACCTTAAAGTTAAGTATTCTCCTGTAACTATGCCGTGATACCCTTGGGTTTGTGCATACAACAAATGTAATAAATAAATAAAATAAATAAATAGGACGGGCCAGAGTGTGGCACGACCCGTGGTTTTTGTTGCTGAGTTGGGGGGGGGGGCATCAGAATGGCTCGCAGGGGGGCCCACACATTTTGTGTTACACCACTGGCCCTGTTATGGGGATTTCAAGTAAGGAATTGCACTCAACCCTATTGGGATTTATTGAATCCACGTCCATCCAGAATTCTTTGCCATGTCCCGTTGATGTCTTCTTGTTACCCCTTACTTCCTTGAAAATGTGTGTTCGTCATTTCATGTCAGCTATGATTTTTTGGTTCTGACACTGAAGCCGGAAGCAACCAACAAAGCAACATCTACATAAGTACTCTTCACCCAGGAGAAAATCATTAAGCAGCATTTTGCAAACCTCTAACATCTGTGATAAGTGATTGGTGGTTACGATAAAGCCATGTGCTTAAATATTTGTTCAATAGCCTCCTGCTACATTGCATGCACATTTTAAAAGTCTACTATGGCCCTATTGTCCACTTCAATTAACACTAACCTTCAAAAATGTAGATGCTTAAAGTCAAACTATAAAAGAGGTGAAACTTCAAAGAAAGATTAGTAATGATAGTAAAGCCTAACACCTGCAATAGTGGGTGGCAGAAGTAAAACAGAAGACAACCAGGAAACGTTTTAAATACAATTGGTCACGCTGAGCTGGGATATGCTTTGGTTTCATATCCATTATCTTCCCCCTCGGTTTTCAGAGATTCATCTGTTAATGAATGTGTTTCAGATGCCCAACATGCAAAAGAAGAGGGGGTTTAGAAACACCCAAACCCTGGATTGCTCACTAATTACATATAAACCCGTCAGATACAGGACTCCGTAAATTTACCTATCTGCAAGATATGTATCACCAGCAAAGATCAAACAATTAAGAACGAACCTCAATATCAGACCTGCACCCAGTCAGGATCCAGCCGCCAGCATGATAAAAGACATCAAGCGCCACAAATATGATGCTAATACTTTTGCAATAAAACAGATGTTAATCAGTCAATCTGCATTGAAGATCCCTTTGATGAATAACCGGCTCCCCAACACCAGGACCCCACACATTGACTCCCCCAAGGCTCCACGCCTACATTTATTCATCCAAAGAACGGATGTTATCCTTCGAGATGTTGGACGACCATCTAGCGAACTGAGTAAGAACTTCTGCCAAGGACTGGATCAGAACCCGAACCCTCTGATCAGAAGACTCACTACCCCCGCTACAAACCCCTTCGACTGCAAACTGCGGCCCCTCACAGCGAAGACCCTGTGAAACCAGCCCTACTGTGACAAGTCCACACAGACCAAGAAGAAACCAAACCCACAACTATACACTAAACCCGAGAAGATGGAGGGATGAGGCTCAAGCCTTGATCACCGCTGATGGATAAAATCTATCAGCACGAAGAAGAAGCCGGATGTTATCCTGAAATCATCAGAAAAAGTGGGAGCAGGATTTGCCATGAAAAGGGTAGACGATGTGGGAGAGGGAATGAGACAACTAATGGATAGCAACACCTGCAGATTTCCGGGATCAGTCCATACACAAGACTTGAACAAGGTAATCAGCAATGTGGCTGTGAACTACAGAAAACAAGACCTGAACAAGGTGATCAGCAATGTGGCTGTGAACGACAGAACACACGACTTGAACAAGGTGATCAGTGGCTGTGAACTACAGAACGCAAGACTTGCACAAGGTGATCAGCAATGTGGCTGTGAACTACAGAAGACGGAATTTCATTGGAGAAACAGCTGATGTATTTGCTTACACTATTCCAAAGCATGGAACGTTTGAAATGCTTGCCACTGCTCTCACAATACAAACATGACTTTAACAAAAGATTACTCTACTTCTCTAATAGCAATGAACAGATTATTTCACCCCCCAAAGCAACAACATGAAACCATAAAATAGGGTTCCCCGTCACAACCATAATATCCACCAGTGGCACAGCTCAAGGAAGAATAACTTTATATGGCAATCTGCAATCTGCATGGCCGGCCTATTGTCCAGGAACTTCCATAACTTATAAAGGATTCCAATCTGTTTCTCTGAGGGCTTGAAAACTAAAGAAAAGGTTTGATGAGAGCACTCACTACATTTGATTTTATGCCACTTTGCACTAATATCTCTCATTATGGTAGATTTCTGGCACTTACTGAAAATCGTAACATAATATCTATAAAAAAGCCATCTACAAAAGTTCTTACCAACTTGTCAGGGCTCACCCTTACCTGCAACAACCTTATGGGCAATATAGCACTCCAGCTACAGTCCGATGGTTCAGCTATGGCACACACATTGTACCAGGCTGTTCCAATAACTCCATGGACAGAATAGCAATGCAAACAATTGCCAGTTCCACAAGTAAATCAATTTTCTGGCTCAAGAGAACAGAGGCTTTATAGGACTTTTAGCAACAGTATTCAATGTGCCATAGAATTCAAGAGCAGCTATCTTGCACTGGTACTGGCTGAACAGTACGCAGGTGGGTTATAAAAGACAAACATAATATGGTCATCAGAATGCGGAGGTTATTTTGCTCCTCACAGAGAAACGAGGCACAGAACGTAAGATGACCTCCACAGGCCCGCTGGTTACCCTGGTGATGTGTGCACATGCAAAGGTTCTGGCCAGCCCGGTATGAAAGAATCTCGAGCTCGTCTCCCAATTATGCGGCAGACCTTGAAACTGACATGCGGTACCTGGAAGATGACCTAGCCTTGGAACCGCTCCATCATTGCTTGTGTATTTGGTCAAATCCAAAAGCAGATCCAACTTAAGTTTTCATTACAGGTATTTCATGCACAAATGATGCACATCAAATCCCATGGTTGAAAAACATCGACAAGATGTTGACGCATATCCACGCACACAATCGCTTTATTTGTCCGACTCTGTTGAATCGTCCGGCTATATCTATTTTAAATCTCTTCTAAGGTGTTACATGTCTGACACACGTGAAAATAAGGAACTATTAACATCAATGAACTGTAAGCACATGATTCTTTTCAATAATCCTGGACAAGTATATTTATTTTGGCCAAAGGACACAGCAAAAAGACAACCCATAATGAGAGTAGTCGCCTGAGGGGTGCAACAACAACGAAAGACTGCCCTGCTAATTCTGCTAGCTGTGAGGATTGTCTTCCTTTCATGGTTTTTAGTCCCACTTACACAGCTGTCGCAACAAGAACACTGACTATGCTTCTACGAGATCGCGGTTTTTACCAGTGGAGACAAACATTTGTTTTTTGTTAGGTGCCGGATCTCCATTAGTCATCCTAGTCATTTTGATCATAGCCCCAGCAAGCGATTAAAATTAGGAACCAGTATTTAGCTGTGGAAGTGTAAGGTCTGTCTATGATCCTACTACTTGCTCTGCTTTGCATGTGTTCTGTCGAAAGATAATATTATTGCACTGAGTTCACTGTCTCAACTCGAACTACGATCATGATTTTATGAGATTGAGGTTGAGATTGAGGTATTTATCGTAGCTCACCAGCACTGTGTTCTTTGTTTTGTATTGGACTATCAATAACGGGGGGGGTGCTGGGGGGGTTGGACTATACTATTATATTTCCAGCATGTGATCAAAGTACGAAAGAATATTTATTTGTGGGAGTGTAATGTTTCTGAATATTTTTATTTATTGGTTATTTATTATGTATTGGTTATTTATAATTCGCCTATACAAGAAATGGTGTTTCAAGGTGCAGCAAGACGGGGGCGTGGTGGGACACAAGGAGAAGAATAACAAACAAAAAAAAAAACGGTCCTACTAGGCCTTGTGATATTCGGATCGTGCAAGTGCAGTAAGAATAATTACAAGAGAATTGGGAGGTGGGCGGAAGTGCCCATCAGTGCGGAACGCCCTAATGCTATTTATTTAATTATTTAGTTACTGTAGCATTGATAGCAGCGCCCAAGACCCTGAGGTATCACAGTGCTAGTTACAATAAGTGCAAATTATCAAGTTAAAGGAAGCAGGCTTTGGGAGAGCCACGCCCCATGGTGCGGGGGCTACATCAAATATGCAGGGACAAATAGGTAAGATGCAACATTAGGATGGGTGCACAATGGGAAAGCCTCACCTTATGGTGCAGGGGCGACAGCAATATGCAGGTACAAATAGGTAAAATGCAACATTAGGATGGGTGCACAATGGGAAATCCTCACCTCATGGTGCAGGGACGACATCAATGGGTGCACAATGGGAAAGCCTCACCTCATGGTGCCGGGGGCGACATCAAATATACATGTACAAATAGGTAAAATGCAACATTAGGATGGGTGCACAACGGGAAAGCCTCACCTCATGGTGCGGGGGGCTACATCAAATATGCATGTACAAATAGGTAAAATGCAACATTAGGATGGGTGCACAATGAGAAATCCTCCCCTCATGGTGCAGGGGCGACATCAATATGCAGGTACACATAGGTAAAATGCAACATTAGGATGGGTGCACAATGGGAAATCCTCACCTCCATGGAGCAGGGGCGACATCAATATACAGGTACAAATAGGTAAAATGCAACATTAGGATGGGTGCACAATGGGAAAGCCTCATCTCACGGTGCCGGGGGCGACATCAAATATGCATGTACAAATAGGAAAATGCAACATTAGGATGGGTGCACAATGGGAAAGCCCCACCTCATGGTGCGGGGGGCTTCATCAAATATGCATGTACACATAGGTAAAATGCAACATTAGGATGGGTGCACAATGGGAAATCCTCACCTCATGGTGTGGGGGGGCTACATCAAATATGCATGTACAAATAGGTAAAATGCAACATTAGGATGGGTGCACAATGAGAAAGCCTCACCTCATGGTGCGAGGGGCTACATCAAATATGCATGTACACATAGGTAAAATGCAACATTCGGATGGGTGCACAATGGGAAATCCTCACCTCATAATGTGGGGGGGCTACATCAAATATGCATGTACAAATTGGTAAAATGCAACATATGGATGGGTGCACAATGGGAAAGCCTCACCTCATGGTGCGGGGGACTACATTAAATATGCATGTACACATAGATAAAATGCAACATTACGATGGGTGCACAATGGGCTACATCAAATATGCATGTATAAATAGGTATAATGCAACATTAGGATGGGTGCACAAATTGGGAACAAGATCAGTATGGGACTTTGTGATTCACAATCAGTAAAATGGGTGTGTTGAGTATGAACACAGCGCATGGCTGGAACATGTCAAGTCCGCTAGTACATGTGGGTTAAATGTAAAACACAGCGCAAGGCTGTTGCATCAAGACAATCCTCGAATTCACTGGAGTCAGCGATCGGGAACAGAGCACAGCGACAAGTGCAAAGTATGTATATGCAGTTCGAAAGGACTCTAGCTACACAAGTCGGATAAAGGATATCACTATGAAAGCAAACATTGAGACAACCCTTGCTTTGTTTTATAATTGTCTTATGGAAATATATTTCCAAAAAGACATGAACTTGACATATATTATAGCAATAAACACTGCTTTGTTGGCCAGACAGTGCCTGTAACTGCCTGCCAGCCCGCAACATGTAGTGTGAGGGTTTTGCCAGGGCATAGGGACGTCAGCTATTAGCACCCTGGGGCTCTGTCCAGGCTGATAATAGTATTTTTTTTAAAATAAAATTGCCACAGAGACATTTGTGCTTGCCCAATTTTCCTTTAAAAAAAACTACAAACTAATATGGCAGTTAAGGAGAACAGTCAAGGGCCATAGTTCCTGTTTCTGTGGTGTCCATGAAGATGGAGTGCATGGCAGATGCACTGGAGAAAGGGTACGCGAGGGAAGGAAGTGGGTGGGTGGTGGCGGGAGTGGCACGCAAGTAGTGGTTGGGTTGATGGGCAAATGGGAAAGGGTCATTTGGTGCTGACCGAATTGGGGAGAAATAAGGCAGACACCTTGGGAGGCATCCCGGGAAGCTGCAAGAAGGTGGGCTGTTACTGTTGGATTCCACCTCCGCTCGGGCCACCGGCTTGGCCAGACGCTCTGCCCTTGCCCTAATAATTCAGAAGACCCATTCTCATGCTGTATTCTATCATCTCTTACGTGTTGAAGTGCTCCAGGAAGATGAGACTGGTGGAGGTCCCGATGATCGTGCTGAGCCCCCCGATGGTAGCAGCGTACGACACGCTAAGTGACAGGCACTTGCAGACCATGTGGTCATGATGGGATTTATACCGTTCATGCTGCTCCAGATTCCGGTTGACAGGAGGCGGCAGGACCAGGATCTGATGGAAAAACGGGAGATGATCTCAGTGGTCAGCTTCTGCGATTTCTTACATTTTGGAAAAGTGTGTCAGTCCCAGAGAACTTATGTATGGAAAAATCAGTATTCACACACAAGGCAGTCAGACATGCAAAAAGACAAGGAAGAGTCACAGACAGGCAGGGGTGCAGAAACTGTGCAAAGTTACTTTGATAGTGCCTATTTGCTACTCCCTTGAAAGAATGTTCAACAGAACTGATAGAAGTTGCAGATTTGCCCCACCCCTAACACCCAGCATTTCGTTACAGCAGTTTCACAGCCCAAACACACAAAGCAGTCAGAGAATAATGCAGCATAGAGCATGGCGTAACATCTTTGCATAGGCAGTCAGTGTTTAGTTTTAGTTTATTTGCTTATATAGCGCGCCAAACCTAAGGGTATCTGAGCGCTGTTACTTAACAATACAGAGGTAGTTACAACATAGAAATGCATATTAACAGTAATGACAAACAGGGCTTACAAAAGCTGTAAAAGCTGTACAGAGCAGTGCTGACATGTAAGGCTGCTGTACATGAACAGATAAGAAATACATTGCAATCGAGGATATGGTTAGCTGTCCAGTGTTACAGATCAGGATGCATAACTTCAACAGGTGAGAGGTCTCCAGGGCTTTTGACTAGTGTTACAGATCTAGGCGAATGTCCTGATGAGGGAGGGCAATTTTTAGGCATTCACGGGTGGCAGTGGGCAATAGCGGATAATAGGATATTAGAGCAGCTGAGAGAAGAGCCAACTTTTTACCTTGATTCTGAAGGAGAGGAAGGCGGGTTCGATTCTGAGCTCAGGAGGTGAGGAGTTCCAAGCTTCTTACCTCCTGAGCTCTAAATGTTGTCTCATTTACAATCGGCCACAGCTTCTTTCAGCATGTGGTCCCATAGCAACTATAGTATCCATAAACAAAGGTGGACACAAGCATTTACAAGTTGGTAACTTGGCAACACCAAGACCCTTCTAATCATTCGGAGACCAAGCAGCACGCAGGCCAAGCCATGGCAACTGGGTCCACATCCGCCAAGGCAGGATGTCGAGGCACGGATGCTATGCAGGCAGCCAATAAAATCATCTTAGAGCAGATGTATACTCAGCCAGTCAATGGGTGATAACCCTTTTACACGTCACATCACCACAGACAAAATCTCGGACTTTTGCACTGCAAGCCCGGGCACATTGCCCCTCTCTGAAAGTTCTTCCCACCAAGCCAGTGCCTTGCGAACAGGTCACTTCTAGGGTAACCAATGGCATCTCCCTAGTTGGCACTTTTGTTGATTAATCTACCAGGCGAGAGGTGTCCATGCTGCAACTGGGGCTCTCCAGCAGCTTCTTGGTCGTGGCTGTGTGGTCTGCTTCATTACTGTGCTTCTGCTCTCTGTGCTCAGCAGTGAGGCCTTGTGGTGGTGGTAATACTCTACCTCAGGCATGATGGAGCCTCACAGTGACGAAGGTTGGTTGAGGGACTCAGGGTCTTCCCTCAATGCCGCTGTTGGTCCTGATTGGCTATGGAACACAGGTGCACAGTGGAAGTAAAAAAGGGAGAGAGGCTGTTCCTCTATTAGGTTTAGCGATCACCTTGGAGCCTTTAAGTGATCCTGTTTCATGGGTTATATATGAATAAAAATCGCAATATATTCTGGGATTTTGAATAACTTCACTTGATATTTAACTGCCAACACAGTGGGGGTGTGCATGATGGATACCAAAATTGGAAAGTGTCTGTCTTTCTCTTTCTCTGTATTTTTTTATGGTTGGAATTTCACTATGAGTTTATATGTTTCTCTGCACTGACTGTTCTAAATATCAATCTTTCATTGTATGTTATATGTACTAAATATTAGGCCCATAATGTATATTTTGTAAATGTAAACACGCTCACAGAGTCTCTCACTCTCTCTCTCTCTCTTTCTCTCGCTCTCTCTCTCACACACCCATGCCCCCTCTCTTTCTCTCTCTCTCTCTCTCTCTCTCTCCCCCATCTCCCCTTCTCTCTCCTCCTCACTCTCTCCTCATACAATTCCTATAAATACATCACATGAAAGGTGCACTGGAATCTGGGGCCAGGGCAGTGCTTAATTTGTGCCAGCGTTTGCCGGTCCCCAACACCGGCAAAGCAGATGCGCCAGCCCACGCAGGGGGCGCTAGAGGCGCAGCTCACATAGCGGGCCGCCCCTCTGGCCGCCCCCTGCGGGGACTCGCCTCCTCTAGGGAGGACGCAGTCAGGGTGCCCTCGGGGGTCCGGCCGGAAACGGCCTGCACCCCTGAGGGCTTAAATAGCCCAGGGCTGAGAGAGCAAGTCCTCTCATCCAGCCCTGGCAGCAGTGACATGACATCATCGGCAGTGCAGCGGTGAGACACTTTGGAGGAGTCAGATTTCGAGGAGATACGGAACAGGAGATTTGAGGTAAAGGGTGGATACAATGGACAGCGCGGTGGCGCTTGTCCTTGCTGTTTGCCGGGGACCGTGGCATGTTCCTCCGCTTAATGCCGTGGCGGCATGGGTAAAGCGTTGAGTCGATGGGCAGCGCAGTGGCGCGTGTCCTTGCTGCGGTCCGGAGACCGGTGGGGTGCGGGCAGGAAGGGGGGTATCCCCGACATCACCCCACGTGGGCGACCTGGAAAATCACGCCGTCTGGCTACTCACGGCATTTCCTCCTCGGCGCCTAGAGGGCATCGAGGGATGTTATTTACCGGCACGCATGGCGCACGGTCGGTTGTCGGTTATTTTACGGGGCTTCGGGTGGGCCTGTGTCCGAGCGAAAAAAATGTGATTTTTGGATTTTAAGTAATTTGTGTACACATGATGGCTAGGAGGCAGCGATCGGAGCGATGGGTGCATGCCGGTTTTTTGTAACTCTAATTTATATAAAAAAGCGCGATGAGGTGGCGCTTGGTAGCAATCAGGCACACGCAGGGAATGGCCGCCGAGAGGCCATCTTATTTGCACCATCGGAATGGCACGGGGTTCCCTTTTGTTTGCCGCGCGTTCAGGGTGGACGCCGTCGGGTCACAAGCGAGCTGGTTATGTTGAAGTTGTTGTGTCATGAAAGGAGTTTCTTATGGCAAGTTGCGAATTTGTGCATTCATATGTGCATTCATATGGGAGCAAGGCTCGAAGGGTTTGGGTGCAGTGGACGGCTAAAAAGAACTTTCGGTCCTTTGTTTTTCAAGGAGGGGGGCGTTGCGGGAAGTTTTATACAAACGGATTGGCAGGCATTACTCCATTGTGCAATTGAATTACAAGGCAAGGGGAAGTGCACCACGAGAGCCGGGGCACCGTCTTCTTTCCCTGACTATCTACGGCGAAGCCGTATGCTGGCGTGACGGTCAGCTCTTCACTCATCAGGAGTGCAAGGGCAACGTTTCCAGGGCGGGCCGTTGAGATCGAGCTACAAGGTCTCGTCAAGCGGAGGAAGGCATTAATGTCTTTTATTAATATATGTAGTGTGCACAGGAAAGGGCGGTAGAATTTCTGTTAAGTTCGCAGCGATTGCAGAAAGCAGATAGCAATCAAAGAGGTCTCGTAAAGCTGAAGAAAGCATTAATGTGTTTATTAATACATGCTGCGAGCTAAGAGGTCTCGTAAAGCTGAGGAAAGCATTAATGTTTTTTAGTAATACATGCTGCGAGCTAATTTTAAAGAAACGGCCCTGAAAAAACAGCTGGGGTAAGCCACGGGCGGACACATTACAGTGGAGTGAAAAGGGTCAGTTTCGCTTGTGGAATGAAAGGTATTTACAACGAGCCTACACACAAGTATTTACGGATGGGTGTGCAAGCAAGGTTTAATTGAAAAGAAGTAGGATTAGTTTTACCGCATATTATCTTGCTAAAGAAGAGGAAATTAAGTACACAAGTGTTGAACGGTTTGTGCATTATAAAGCATAGTTCATTGTACACAGAAATAAAATAGTAGACCTACACGGTACACGAATTACACCCCCCCCCCTTTTTTTGGGACGTCCGTGGGGTACTGCGCCAATATGTGCATGCAATGTACAAGGAGTATGGGGCACGCGTATGGTTTTAGCCCGTAGGACTATATTAACAAATTATGTGTATGTTTGCAGATCACAGCGAATAGCTTCGAAGTACGGCAACAGAGGTGGTTTGTTAGAAGGAAAAAGGAAAAGATCTGTGGTAAGGAAGGGGGCCGACTGGGGGTGTGAAGTGGCTAGCAACTGCAAGGAGGCTGCCATTTGACTGCCACAGGTAATGCGACCAGGGGCCGGGTGGGAAACTGTCATTTGCGAAGGGCCACGGCACTGGAATTAAAACAGGGGTAGCAGTAACCGGGGACTCCATAAAAGGTTTTAAAGATACACAACTGGTCAACATTACATTAATCAACAGACTCCTGTTGCACTATTTTGTTTGTTTTCTTACGCAGGAGCAACATGTCCAGCCTGGGATCACCAAGTCTGTTCGACAGTGGGGAAGGCACTTCCGACAGTGGAAGGTCCTATGGGAGCCAAGAGGAGGCTCAGATGGTGGCATGGTTCCAGGAAAGGGTCAGGAATAAAGGTGCGGAATGGGCGAAAAGAATGGTGGAGCAGTCTCTGGAAGGATCGGCACCAACGGGATCACCAGACACAGGGGTACCTCCAACAGGGCCAGAGGTAGTGACACCCACTCCCACCAAGAGAAAGCGCGCGCCCAGGAAGCAGAAAGGTAAGGAGCATAACACTGTAGGAAATGCATCTCCAAATGTATCTATTCCGCTGCTCACAACAGATATTTCCCCAAGCACAGTTACCGACCAGGCACACGGGGCAAGCCAAGGGGTTCAGCCAGCAGCATTGGTAAACACTGGGTCTGGGGGAACGGTAGCAAACACGGGGACATCCGCCCAGGAGGTGGCACAGCCCATGGTAAGCGGGCAGACCATGGAGTGGGCAAAATTGGAATTGACTAGATTCATGGACCAGATGATGCTCCGGTTAGGACAGGTACCAGGGGCGCCTCAAGTGGTGAACGGGGTGGGCCCACTCGCTGTCTGGGGGCAACCAGCAGGGCCGGCTGCAGTCGCAGGGGCACAGGTAGGACTCCCAGGGCAGGTCAGCGGGATAGTGGCACCAGGCAATGGGATACCGCAAGCAGCAAGGGTGATACCACCAGAGGGGTTGCCCGTGGGTTCCTTAGGGTCCAATAGGGTGGCACCACCAGAGGGACTAGCAGTGACCTCCTTGGGTGCGGGGACATCCACTGTAAGCGGTGGGGTGCCATTGGTAACAATAGCCCCAGTACTGACAGGGAGAAGCACGTTGTCTTGGTACATTCATAAACAGGTAAAGGAACGGATATGGGCGAGGGATTACTTTGACATATTTTCTATGCTGACATCTGAAAATGAGGGCCCAGATGTTAATGTATCAAAAGAGGAGGAGAAAAAGAGGCAAAAAAGGTACAGGCCGGAGGAGACCATTGATAACTGGTCAAAAGCCTTCTCTCTGTATGCTACAGTGATGATGGAAAAGTTCCCAGAACAAGGGACGGACCTTTGGAATTACAGGGATACCATAGTAGCAGAACATAAGACATATGGGACGACGGGATGGATAGATTATGATAGGGGTTTCAGGCATAAGATGGAGGAGTTGCCCTCAATGTCTTGGGCCCAGAAGGACACGGAGGGTTGGTTCGCATTCATGGGTGGCCAGGAGAGGTCCAGCGAGCCAATCAGGGATACTACCAAGTCCGGGTCGGGTAGGTTCAACGAGGACAAGAGGGAAGCTTGGCAGCCCTTTCGGAACAGGCAGAGGGGCAGGGGGAAAGACGGCGCGATCAGACCGAGGGCACGGGGGAGCGGCAGGGGCACCTCAGGGGCCGACACACCCAAGGGCACGTGTAGGGGTTTTAATGCAGGGTACTGCCGCTTCGGGAGGGAATGTATATTTGCCCACGCCTGTGAAAAATGCAAAGGGTCCCACCCCGCCTCTTCATGCTATCAAGGGTCCAGGGGACCACGGGGCAGGGGCCGAGGAAAAAGCACCCAATGAGGGGAGCTGGGGGAAGGGACCCTCACCCATAAAGATCACAACATTACAACAATGGCTAACGGAATACCCCAAAATTGGCGAAGGAAGGTTGATCTCACAGGGCTTCAAGGAGGGGTTTAGGATCCCTTACGAAGGACCCCTAACTTCACGAGGGGCTAGGAACCTACCTTCAGCAGACAAGCTACCGGGGATTGTGAGCGAAAAACTGGCCAAAGAAAGAGCATTGGGGAGAATAGCGGGTCCATTTTGGGTGGCTCCCCTCCCGAACTTCATTGTGTCCCCATTGGGGGTTGTCCCTAAAAAAGAGGAAGGAAAGTACAGGTTAATTCACCACCTGTCTTACCCAGATGGGGATTCTGTGAACGATTGGCTGGACCCCGATTATTGCTCCGTTACATATGCTTCCTTTGACAAGGCAATGGAGCTACTGGGCCAGATGGGAAGAAGGGCATGGTTGGCAAAGGTCGACATTGAGTCCGCTTTCAGGCTCCTACCAGTCCACCCCGATAGTTTTCATTTGCTGGGATTCAAATGGGAAGGACAATTTTTCTTTGACAGATGCATGCCAATGGGGTGTGCTGTTTCATGT
This sequence comes from Ambystoma mexicanum, assembly GCF_040938575.1. NCBI lineage: Eukaryota > Metazoa > Chordata > Amphibia > Caudata > Ambystomatidae > Ambystoma > Ambystoma mexicanum. Next base: position 490,392,428 of record NC_090936.1, on the reverse strand, counting down.
GCCTTCTTTGAACAATTCAGCTCCTTTTTGGAATGGGCAGCAAAAGAAAAAGAACCAAGGGGGGCAATGATGCATTACCTGGATGATTTTTTGTTTATTGGTAAGGAGGGGACTGAGGATTGCGGTACGGCATTAGCATCCTTTCAGGTTCTAATGGAAGAATTGGGGATACCCCTAGCCAAGGAGAAAACACAAACCCCAGTCCATGTCCTCACATTTCTAGGTATAGAAATTGATACTTGCAAAGGCACATGCAGGTTACCGACAGAAAAAGTGGAAGGCCTGATGGAGTTGATTTCCAGTATTCTAGCCAAAGAAAAGACAACGTTGGGGCAAGTGCAGCAGCTGCTGGGGAAACTCAACTTTGCAGCCAGGGTGGTTCCAGCGGGTCGGGTGTTTGCCAGGAGATTAGCAAGAGCCACAGCGGGGGTAACTAACAAACACCACCACATCAGGCTGAGCGCCGCACTCAAGGAGGACTTAGTCATGTGGCGGGGGTTTCTGAAGGGCTTCAACGGGGTAAGCCTTTGGCGGGACGCATGGGTAACCAGCAGTGAGTTGCAAATGTACTCAGACGCCTCAGGAAAGGAAGGGTTTGGTGTGATCTTGGGCACACACTGGTGTGCGCAGAAGTGGCCAACACAATGGAGAAAGAAAGGGAGGTTGGGGAACATTATGGCGCTAGAGCTGTTCCCAATCGTGATAGCCCTCCTGTTGTGGCCAGGTGAGTTGTGCAACAGGAGGGTCCGTTTTTGGTCGGACAACAAAGCAGTGGTCCAGGCCATCAACTTACAGTCCGCTTCATGCCCGGTGGTTCTCGGGCTGCTGAGGAAACTTGTGGAGGTATGCTTGTACCAGAATATTGAATTTAGGGCGAGACATGTACCAGGAATTGTGAATGTGGCTGCTGACGCTCTTTCTCGTTTTCAGTGGGAGAGATTCCGGAAGGCCCACCCAGGGGCACAACAGAAGGGCACAGAGTTCATGCAGGAGTGGTGGCACCTGATGTCGTGGACCCGACGCTCTGGAAACTTGGGGAGCAGTCGCTCTCACCAGGAGTGCGGTCCAGGTATCAGAAAGGCTACAGTAAGTTTGTAAGAGTGATTCAGGAGGAGGGTCATACAGACTTGGGTCTTACAGCACAGGTAGAGCGGTTCGTGCTATGGGCACACAGCCAGGGGCAGAGCAGGAGCTGGGTCACAAGCCATTTAGCCGCTGTAGCGTTCCATTCCAAACTAAAAGGAGAAGGGGACCCAACTAGGGAATTCTCAATAAGGGCAGCAGTCAAAGGTTGGGGAAAACTCGAAGGGTGCAGGAAGGATGTACGTAAGCCCATTAACTTTGAGGTGCTGGGGAAGTTACTTAAGGAACTGGAAGGTGTATGCTTTGACGTTTTTGAGCTCGGGCTCTTCAGGGCGGCATTTGCATTGGCATTTTTTGGGGCCCTCCGGGTGAGTGAATTGGTGGCAACAGGGAAAGCTGATGACTCTGGGCGGGCACTGGCTCCAGGGGATGTCACATTCACAGAGGATGGCCTCATGGTGAAGGTCAGGAAATCAAAGACCGATCAGGCCGGGAAAGGCGCCTCAATCAAATTACGAAGGGCAGGGGAGCAGTCCAGCTGCCCCACTTGGCTACTGTCGCACTACATGACAATGAGGCCAGCCGGGGGGAAGTACCTCTTAATACACAAGGACGGGTCCCCACTGACAATATTCCAATTCCGGAAGGTACTGGCCGTGGTTTTTAAAAAGGCAGGGTGTCAGGGGCAGGGATGGTCCACGCATGGCTTCCGGATAGGGGCAGCAACCACAGCATTTCAAGAGGGGATGCACGGCTCAGAGATCCAGAGGTTGGGCAGATGGCAATCCAACAGGTATAAACTGTACATTCGCCCAGGTGGGCAGGACAACCCAGCCCCTTCAGTGGAATAGGTCAGGTCCCAAGGGGGCAACAGAATGGGGGGGGGGGGTCTGGGGTGGAGTGAAGGAAAAAGGTTGTAACAACTTTGCAATTTTTGTTTATTGCAGCTGGGAGTACCGTCTGGATAATTGGCCACTCGTTTATCAGCAGAGCGGAGAAATGCGCCCGCACGAAGCCGGTGCGGGGGGCCAATTTGGGTTTTCGGGACACCGAGCTGGTGTGGCTAGGCACCCCAGGCATGCGCTGGCACTCACTTCTCCCCGCGCTGCGCAGGCAGATCACCAAGAGGGCCCCCCCGAGGTTGTTGGTGGTGCACCTTGGTGGGAATGACCTTGCAGACTTGGGAAGAGGCAGATTATTGAGAGTAATGCAGGAGGGCATTAGGATCTTAGCGAGAATGCTGCCTACAACGGAAATAGCTTGGTCTGAGCTGATCCCAAGGAAAGTATGGCGGGGAGCAGAGTCCAACGCTGCAATGGAAAGGTCTAGGAGGAGGGTGAACAAGAGCATGGAGCGCTGCATGAAGCAGGAAGGGCTGGTTTTTGTCAGACACCTGGAATTATGTGAAGGAAAACCAATAGACTTTGCAGCAGATGGAGTGCATCTTTCAGAACACGGGATGGGCCATTTCAATTTAGGACTATGGGGAATGATGGCAAGAACTGGGTGTAAATAGGGATTGGTGTGATTAGCAGGAGGGGGAATTTGGTGTGGGGGCATTTGGGGTCGCGGGGGGGCCACCCCAAAGCGTGGCGGAGTTACGAGGGCGGTCCTAGAGAAGGAGGCACGCTGCGGTCTGGTCCGTGAGCTACAAACACTGGCTGCTTCAGGCAGGATGGGGTGACACGGGCGCTGATTCCACTAGGGACGGTTGGGACTCCTCAACAACCGATGCAGTGGCCTTATTCGCTCCATACTCTCTGGAGGAATGACTGAACTGGCAGTGGAATCCAGGGCGGGCCGTTCTCGCAAGAACGGATTGGTGTGAGATGGCTCACAGGCTTTTGGACAAGGGATTTTTGTAAGGCGGGATTGGCGGAGCCACCCGGCTAAGGACCATGGTTGGTGCCAGGCACTCATAAGACCTGAGCAGGGATGGGGGGGCCGCCCTCAGAAGATGACTCCAAATTATGCGACCATATGTTTTTCCAAATAAATTGTTATATATGTTTCCAACTTTCAGAATGTCTCTGACTCCATCATTGGGGCATGCAAGCGGGGGAGGTTTATGCTTTTTGCCATTGTGATGTTGGGGGCCAAGGAGTAGGGGTTAGCCCCGCTAAGCAGATGCGCCAGCCCACGCAGGGGGCGCTAGAGGCGCAGCTCACATAGCGGGCCGCCCCTCTGGCCGCCCCCTGCGGGGACTCGCCTCCTCTAGGGAGGACGCAGTCAGGGTGCCCTCGGGGGTCCGGCCGGAAACGGCCTGCACCCCTGAGGGCTTAAATAGCCCAGGGCTGAGAGAGCAAGTCCTCTCATCCAGCCCTGGCAGCAGTGACATCCACCCTCCCACCCAAGCTGCGGAGAACTGCGACAGGTAAAGTGAGGATCGAGGGTTGGTCCACCGGAAGGTAAAAGGGCTTGGGGTGCTGTTGGGGAAGAATGAGGTGTCTTTTTTGTATGATAGGGGGATTAAGGTGATGGTGGCACTAAATGAATGTCTTTGAACAAAATTGTTTTTCAGGGATGGTGGTGGCAATTTTCTGTACTAACGAATGTTTCTGTCGCAGGCGGAGTTACGAGGGCGGTCCTAGAGAAGGAGGCACGCTGCGGTCTGGTCCGTGAGCTACAAACACTGGCTGCTTTAGGCAGGATGGGGTGACACGGGCGCTGATTCCACTAGGGACTGAAGTGGGAGAATGGAAAACCAGACTCCCGTCCTTCACCTCTCGCGCTTGGCCTAGAGGGTCGCGGCCCAGACACCCGCCACGAGAAGAGTTTGCCCATTTACCAGATGACCAAATACCCTGGTACAGAAACATACGGATGTGTCCATCTGCCTGCCCAACAGCCCGCACTGGCCATGCCGACACCTGCGGCACGGACCAACTAGACTGAAATCTACACATCGTTAGAGATGCCATGACGACCTAGATAACGGGAAGCACCGCTGAACTATTATACACGCTGAACATTTCCACACCAATCTACACGAAGAACATACTCAGTGCTCTGACGTAGGCGACAGGCTTATTCACGGACGTGCATCTTTATTATTTTTACATAGGCTTTCAGAATGCAGAAACGCAAGACGCACCATGAGCTCATTTATAACGCTTGCTCACGCTTCTCTTGAAACCCGTTACCATCATGAGAGATATAATGGAAACACGATACTGGCCATGAAACTGTATGCCACTATAACCTAAAGCATCCATGCACTAAATGGATTACTCGTGCACCAGGCCCAAGTAGGCCTCAAGCAAGAGTTCCCGTGGACATTAACAAAGCAAAAGTCAGGTTGCTGAGCCTGCAGAAAGAACCCAGTGGAGCAACTAGCCAAGGTCGTACTGTTGCAAACCCACAGTCAAGAAACAAATCTTCAAAGGCACGATGTTGCAACCTCGCACTCCACGTACCAATGTTAAAATCATATCTGCAAATTAAACCAGACATACAGTGGAAAAACAATATTAATTGTGCAGAATTATGCCTCAAACACGGTCCCTCCCCACGTGACCAAGCCGAACCTGACGAGATGCCAAAACCCAGGAGAGAAAAGGCGTCTGGGTACCTCGCTACGAGACGCAGGCCGACACACTTGAAAGGCTCAATGGACACCTGCTACAGTGGGAACGGTCAGTCTCCCACCTATGAATAAATCCTCACATTGCCTGCACGTACCCATATTGAAACACTGTTGCAACCACAGGTGCACCGTGTGCTGGGAACAACGGTGGTCCCAGGCTGGGGAGCTCACGGATGCACCAATCAGAACATGAGGTTCTTATCTCAGACGTCAGTAACGTTAGCCAATCCTCAGGGGTCTTCATGTAACAATTCTTATGTATCTAATTGTAGGGACAACCCAGATATACCACCTGACTACACCTTAACCACTAATATCATTCTCTATAGGCGTACTATACTAACCCCACCACTCGAGCAACCAATCAAGAGTGGCGATAGGTTCTTTTGGTAACTTTTTGGAATGACGCAAGTAGCGCGTCATAATGTAGTAAAAAGGGCCTGCGAGCCCCACTATTGTGTGTGTGTCAGGACGAACGCGTACGCTCCTTGACCCATCCCTGCCGTTTGCATAATAAACGACAGAAGTTGCCTTGCTCCTTGTGTGTGCCTCATACTCTGTCTCGATCCGAGATATATACACGGGAGGAGTTGGGGCCTCCCTGCCCGGAGGTCTGCGGACGGCCCGGCCGACCCCGGCAGAATCCCCCCCGACAAGTTGGAGGCACTGCTGAGATCTGTTTAAGATCGACTTTTATTTTTTATTTTTCCAGGCACTCCCGTTGCGGGGAGGCCCGGCGGCGCGGCCCCCTCTGCCGTTGCCCCCTTCTGAGGACTACAGGACCATCGCGGAGCTGCGAGAGGACCGGACAGCGCAATCCGGATATTGGCCCTCGGGAGCCGGTTGAGAAGTATCCCGCCCGCGGTCGGCGAGTGTCCAGACGTGGTCCAGACGAGGGGAGGTGGCGAGCCGCTTGGAGGGGTGCACGCAGTCGAGCGGCCCTGCATCGAGGGAACTTGGTGAGCATGACACGCACAACAAGCAATGCGAAATTGTGAGGGAGGGGGCGGAAGTAAATAAGGGAGGAGGGAGGTATTGTAAAAAGGTGGGGTGAAGGTTTAATTGAGTGATGATAATGGAATGAATGGTAGTGAATTGAGTGCGAGAGAAGGCGGCTAACGTTACGCGAAAGAGGGGGGCAGGGCACGAGAACAACACGTGCAGACGCTCGCAACAAAAAGCTAACGTTACGCGAAAGAGGGGGGCGGGGCACGAAAACATCACATGCAGCCGCTCGAAAGACACTGATTGGCCTAAATCGCGACTACGTGTGAGGGTGGGTGTGTGTGGTTTCCTACGATTTGACATTTATTATTCAATGAGTAGATGAGGTTCCCTATTGTTCGAGCAAGAAACTCGATAGGTAGATGAGGTTCCCTATTGTTCGAGCAAGAAACTCGATAGGTAGATGACGTTTCCCTGTGGGCGGTGGCTAGTTACGTAGTTGCCCAAAACGGAAGATAATTGGCTGGTTAAGCCCTCCTGTTGAGGGGCGTATCACACGCGAGGCGACGCAGCGTGCGCAGTCCGGTTATAGTATTGATGAGATTACCTTGTTCCAGGAGAGACAGGAAGACAGCTGTAGGGTTAGCGGGGTAGATTGCAAGTGTATTTTGAATTTAAAGAACATAACACGAATATACCAGTAGTTCGAAGAAATAGGTGACGTCACCAGTAGGGATTTAGTAAGATATCGTGAACACAAGAAGCTTTGGGTTTGACATTGGTGGGGAAGAGAAACATGATAAAGGAGCGGACACGGAGATAAACGATAAACGAGTGGATCAAAGAGGAGAAGGGGAAGGGGGCGTGGCTGCGCACGGAGAACGCCGGCCACGGCAAGTGTAAAGGTGGGAGGAGAACGGGGAAAAAGGACGACTGTGTAAGATCGTCGTAAGGGGTACGCAGCTGCAGGGGGCTGCGTGCGCTTCGGCCGCAGGGGGCCGTAGGGGAAGGAATATAATATAACATCATAAATATATTTGTTTTATAATTTTTTTTTTTTTGTGATTATTATCATTGCATAATTTGTCAAAGGATTGTCGTAAGTCCCCACACTTGCGGGGCAAGGTAAGCAATAAAAGGTTGTATGTTGCAAACTGGTAGCAAGGGGAAGGGTAAGAAAGGGTGCGCTAGTATGTCATACGGGAGAGGGTTGGGAGGGTGGGGGAATACCCTCACTACCCCACTACAACATATATGCACCACACTGCCACCACATAGGGAGAAGTTAATTAAGTACAGCATAGAGTGGACCCAGGGGACGGACAACAAAATGTTGACACCATGGCCGCCTAATGGTAGCTTTGACCCATATGCCCAACATTCACTATTAAACCATCTGCACAATACATACAAGGGGAAGAAGTTGGCAAACCATGTGGAGGTGTTTAACTTATGGAGGATGTTCCAGGGGTCTAGACCAGGACCAAATGGAATGTTCACTATGGGGGAAACACCGGAAGAAAAGGAGATTAAGAAAGAAGGAACGGATGGGGAAAAGGAGAGTGAAGGAACAAAGAATATGGGGAATGAAAAACTGGGTGGAGGAAAGGTTGATAAATTAGCTGACATAAAACAGGAACCGAGCAATGAGATACCCTTAACACCGGGAGTGAAAACAGAGGGGGGAGGGTTGTACCCTTTAAGAGAATTAGGAGAAATAAAAGGACAGTTAAGGGCGGCTGAAGGATACTCAAACCCGGCATACAGCCCTCCACCATATGTGGCTCATGGAAAGATACCAATGGGGGACGGGAGGAGAGAAGAGCAGACTGTAGAGATAGGAAACGATGAGTGGGTAGCTGCACAGATATTGTTGAAATTACGAGGATCACTAACTGGAGAGGAAAGGGAGGCGGTAAAGAGAACAAACGAGGATAGTGAAAGAGAGAGTGAAATGAGGGGAGAGGAGCTGCTACGGCAGAAGGAAGAGATTTTGGAGGAAAGATTAGCTAAACTAAGGGATGAGCAGAATGAACTGATAAAACAACTTGAGGGGGAGGAAAGAGAGAGAGTGAGGAAAAGGAAAGAAGATAAGGACGAATTGGAAAAATTAAGGGAGCAAAGTGAGGAGAGAAAGAGGGAAGCTGTAAGGGTAAAAGCAGCAGCAGAAAGGGTATCAAGAGTAGTGATGAGGGAGAAGAAGAAGGAAGAAGAAGAAAATGAAAAGGAAATGGAAATATGGAGGAGGAGGATAATATCAGAGACAGCTAAAAAATATGAAGAGGGGAAGGTAATAGAGAGTATAGTAGAAAGAGAAAGGGTGAAATGGGAAAGGAGGAGAGAGGATGAAAGGATATTGGAACAGATGAGCAACGAAGTAATGGAGGAATTAAAAAGGAAAAGAGAGGAAAATAGTAGGGAGATGGAGGAGAGGAGTGAAGGGGAGAGAGAGGAGAGTAAGAGGGAGAGTGAAAGATGGGGAGAAGTATATAAAAATAGAGAGGTAGCAACAACGTCAGCACTAAGGGGAACAGGTGGTAACAACGGAAAGGAAGAGGGAGACCTAATAGACTTAAAAACTGTAACAATAAAAGGAAAAAAGGCAGAGTGGGGGGCGCAATTTATGAATGATTTTTGTAGTGAGGATGGAAGGAAGAGTGAAAGGGAAAGCTTAGATAAGCTATACCTCACTAGAACAAACATAGATTCGCCATGGGTGAGTAGAAGATGGGAGGAGCTGGAGAGAAGTAAGGAGGAAGTGAAAAGAATGGGAGAAACACAAACTAACGAACACACGCCACCGACGCTCACCAACCAACACACGCCACCCACATCACCATCACGCTCTCTAACGCCACACCCCACATGTTCAACAACTGCACGCTCTCTGCACAGAATAAAGCTCGCACCCTTCATGGACGAAGTTACACCTTATGCATGTCGGCTTAGGGACCTCCCTAGTCGCAGGCAAGACAGGCAAACAGACGTGCCAATATTGAACACAGGAAAGGATGAAAAAAGGGGAAAGGAAGAAGAGGGAGGTAGGAGAAGAGGTAGTAAGGAAGGATTTGAAGTAGTAAAAGGAATGGGGGAAGAGGAGGGGTGTGAAGAGTTAACATCATGGAGCATAAAGGATGACACAAGACAGAATGTAATGCCACTGCTGGAGAGAGGAGGGGTTAGACCACAATATGTACCTTGGAAACATACGGATAAGGAAAACATAAAATGTAGGCTCCCATCATTAAGTGGAGGTGCGGGTAAATGGATATATGAAATGGAAAAACACACCGCAGGACAGAAACTAGCAGTGGGAGATGTTAAGGGCCTGTTAATATCAATATTAGGGGATAGAGCGGATGACATTTGGAAAAGAGCGGGATTCCATGGGGTAACAATAACAAACACATCGCATGATGGAGCACCATTTGCAAACTGCAGACATGCGCTATGGCAGGCACTAAGAGTGCAGTACCCAGACACATCAGACATAGGAGCCATTACTTCCCGTAAGATGGGTGAGAACGAGGATCCTGTTGATTATATCCAGGATATTCAAGAGAAGTGGCGCATGGAAACTAGAGAACAATGGGACAAAACACCAGCCATATTTTATCATATACTAGTACAAGGGCTCCCAGAAGGAGTTCAGAGACAATTAAAGAAAGTAGTGGGGATGGAAGCAAAACCATGGCCGGAAATACAACTGACTATAGTACATCACTGTAGAACATGGCAAGGAAAAATGAAACAAAAGGAAGAGGACAGGAAAACAGAAGAGGCCAAATTAGTACAGAAAAAACTTACTAAATATACCATGGAAGGGGCACTAATAACTGCGCCAACACCAATGGCCCAAAGCCCAACGCAAGTAGTGGCTGCACAAAATCCAGCTCAAATAGCGCCTCCACAAGAGGTAATAGAGCAAGTGCTGCCTCTGCAATCACACGCACAGAACATGGGAGGAGGGTACCCAATGCAAGGAGCTGGGTATTATAATTATAATAGAGGGAGAGGAGGGTTTATGAGGGGAAGAGGATACGGATATAATACCCAACAACAGGCTGGGGGACTCAGAAATAACTACCAGACAGGGCAACCAGTATACCAGGACAACACAGGGAACTTCCCATGGCAAAACAGGGAACCACCCGTGTGTTGGAGCTGCGGACTATTAGGACACATGTCACGTACATGCAGGGTCAGGCCAGGAACACCAGCATGGAACGAACAAGCACAACATAGGACATCACAAGAACAGCAGGGCATACAACCACAGCAGATGTCACCACAAGGGAGTGACCAACACTATTCCCTACCACAACAACAAATAAAACAATACCTGCCACAAGTAACTGGTGCAGCGTTAATACAACCACCACCACAACCTGAACGAACGCAATTGGGTGGGGTGACGGTGTTGGGGCACAACCCTTACACAGGGAATGGCCAGTCATTGTACCCCCAATAGGACAGCCCACAGACGGCCTTGGTGTGTCCCATCCTGTCAGTAACACCTAATAGTGCGGAGGAGCCACGCATAGAGGTAACGATAGGTGACAAAAAATTATCATTCCTTGTTGACACCGGGGCAACCCGGTCTTGCATAAGGGAAGGTAAGTTTAAGATGTCAGGCGAAGCCATGAACACACAAGGGTTTTCTGGGGCTAAAGGGTTGGTTCCATTTACTGATAACGTTCCGCTATCTATTGGAGATTACGATCTGTCAGTACCACTTTTGTATTATAGTGCCTCACCAGTAAACATACTGGGGAGGGACATAATGAACAGATTAAATATGACGATCTCCTTTACAGAGGATGGCATAATTTGCTCTACTCCAGGGATTAACATGCTTGCAGCACGACAGATTTTGCAAGCATACTGTGGACAGATAGCGATCAGGGCGGAGCCGGTAGACGGCGAGCTATTCCAGTACGGAACAGACATGGCATTTGCATGGATGCCAGGGATAGGAGGGAAAATATGGAGGAGACCAGCAGCCTATCTATTCCGACCAGAAACACCAGCTAATGAACTGGAAGGGAAGGTCATTGCAGTGGACATTGAGAGCATTATTGCAACAGCTGATTATGTTGCTGTGCACGCCCAAGATAAAGAAGGGAGAGCATGGAGGGCGGTGATAGCACTAGCAGAAGGATGTAGGCTGACCCAGGTGTCAGATGAAGAGTTGTTTTCAGAAGAAAAGGAGGAAAATGAAATGGTGTTCATGATGAGTGTAGAAATGTGGCTAACAGTGGCTCACAAACAAGTGGCACAGAAAATTGCAATGGCACTTGAGGCACCCGCTGGCACACCAGTCCCATTTTTTAAAGAAGATATGTCAAAGGTGCCAAAATCATTATGGACTATTAGCCCTTATGATGTAGGATGCATTAAAAGCATAGGGGGTGTAAGGATAAAATTAAAAAAGGGTGCCATACTACCAAGAGTGAAACAATACCCATTGTCAAGAGAGGCAGATGAGGGCATATACGAAACCATAACAGCCCTTATAAACAATGGCATATTGGTCCCCTCAGAATCCCCATGCAACACAGCTGTGTACCCGGTGCGCAAGGCTAAAGGAGGGTCTTGGCGGTTCATACAGGACCTCAGACCGTTGAACAACATAGTAGAAGCAGAGTATCCAGTAACAGCAAACCCGGCCACAATTTTGTGTGGCATTCCAGCAGAAGCATCACGGTTTACAGTGATTGACCTTAAAAATGCTTTTTTCTCAATACCATTACACCCAGACTCACAAGACTTGACAAGCTTCACTTACCGAAATAGGAAGTGGAAACATACCAGATTACCACAGGGATATTGTGAATCACCTTCAATTTTCAATAGGGTAATACAGATGGATTTGGGTAACGTTGAGTTGGAAAGCACAGTGTTACAGTATGTGGATGACATAATAATTTGCAGTACAAATGAAGATAAATGTAGAGAGGACTCATTAAAAATGTTGACGATATTGGCTGAAAAGGGGTACAAGGTAGACATGGAAAAGATACAATACTGTCAGGAACAGGTACTTTACATTGGCCAACTGATATCACAATATGGAAGAAGGATTGCACCACAAAGAGCACAGGCAATATCAGGCACTCCCGTGCCACAGACTGTAAGAGAACTGCAGCAATTTCTGGGACTGTGCAACTACTGTAGAGCATGGGTATTTGATTACAGCTCTTACATAGGACCCCTGCTTGAGGGTTTGAAGGAAGCAAATAAAGGGGAGAAAAAGTTGGGATGGACTATGGAAATGAAGGAGGCATTTGATGAATTAAAAGAAGCAATATCAACTGCTCCAGTACTAGCATCCCCAGACTATGAGCGACGATTTTTTATATTTTCACATTGCGACTCAGCAGTAATGAAAGCAGTATTGGCCCAAAAGACTAGCATGGGCTATAAACCAGTAGCATTTTACAGCGGTCACTTAGATCCAATAATGTTAGGACAATTCTCTTGCGAACAAGGTCTTGCTGCAGCTGCATTTGCAGTAGAAAAAGCATCATCAATAACTATGGGGTGTCCAACTACACTATTTGTAGAACATGCACTATTTGCGATATTGAATAAACCTAAGTCCACACTGACGACACAGAGGGCAACAGGTTATGAGATTATTTTGTCCAAAGCTGAACTGGCAATTGTTAGATGTAGCACGGTTAACCCTGCAAGGTTCCTAGCAGAAGTAATTGAAGAGGGAGATTACGCCCACGACTGCACCCAAGTAACTGAGATGTACTCATGTACTAGGAAAGTTGAAGAAAACGCACTAGAGGGAGGTGAGCTTTTGTTTATTGATGGGTCATCAACTATTGATCAAGGAGACGGGATAAGGAGGACTGGGGCAGCAGTAGTACAAATGATGGAAGCGCCAGTGTGTGTGGCTATTAAGTGTGTACAATTACCACAGCATTACTCTGCTCAAGCGGCGGAACTGGTTGCACTCATATTGGCACTAAAGGAAAGTTTTGATAAAAAAGTTACTATATATTCCGACAGTGCATATGTTACATCCACTGTCCACTCAGGGCTATCAAAGTGGAGAAGAAGAGGGTTTAGGAGAGCTGACGGCACTCCAGTACAACATGCCCTCTTGTTGGCTGAACTAATTGAAGTAATAAACGATCCCCAAGAACTAGCCCTAGTAAAATGCACAGCACACACCAATGGAGAAGACTATATATCAAAAGGAAATGCAGCAGCAGACGCACATGCAAAATATGCTGCATATTTTGGTGAGATATGGAACCCCACAGACTCACAGAGAGGGAGAGGGAGGGGAATAGCGAGGGAGATGTTAATAAAAGAAGGGTACACCCATCTCCCAGCCACCCAGATTATGGAGTTACAAGCGGCTGCACCAATGGCCGAAAAAGAAGTATGGGTGAAAAGAGGATGCACAATGTCACCAACCGACGCACTATGGCGCCAGGGTGGCACTGGGAAAGTTGTAATACCATTGGCATTGTTAAATACCGCCTTGAACCAATTACATCACCCTGCCCATACAGGCAAAGAAATAATAGCAGCACGAATTAGAGAAGATTGGTTCTGTCCCGAGTTAACATCCCATGTGTCAAATTTTATCAGCAATTGCCTTACATGTCAACAGTTCACGGCCGGTCATACTTTAAAGGTGATAAGAGGTACCATACCCCGACCAGAAGGACCTTTTCGGCACCTCCACATTGACTATGTTGATATGATCAACATTTGTCAAGGCAATAGATACATGATAGTAGTAGTATGCCCATTTTCTAGGTGGATCGAAGCAGGGCCCTGTTCACACCCTGATGCGTTTAGAGCAGCCAAATTTATAGTAAGGGAGGTATTCCCCAGGTGGGGAGTGTGCGAGGTGTTAAGATCAGACAACGGACCCCATTTCGCAAATGAAATGTTCCAGCATATCACATCCCTACTGAACATTAAACACAAATTTGCATGTGCGTACCACCCACAGGCCAATGGTGTATGTGAACGCCTGAATGGCCTATTGAAGGAGGCAATTGCTAAAATACAGCAAACAACAAAGAAAAGTTGGTTGTATTGCCTTCCGTTAGCACTGTTCGAACTTAGAAACAGGCCAGGGTCCGACCACCACCTCACCCCACACGAAGTGGTTACTGGACGCCAAATGCGCCTTCCCCTAACACCAACGTCAAGGGCATTCACCGACCAAGAAAGTTCTGCGAATGTGTTAGGTGATGAAATGTATCAATATGTGTCTTCTTTGATTACTAGCGTTGTGTTTGTGTCTCAACAGCTCGAGCGCACACGGGGCGGGTCCACCAGCAACCAAGAAATAGACGAAAATACAGAATTGGGAAAGGAGAACTTGTGCCAACTTGCCAAAGGTGACCACGTACTACTTCGAAATTTTAATAGAAGGTGGAACCAGCAGAGGTTCACTGGCCCCCATTTAGTAGAGGACGTATCAACAAGAGCAGTAAAACTAAAGGATAAGCGTGCGTGGAACCACCTGCATGATGTAAAAATCTACAAACTGCAGACCCGCCCCAGCGCCAACGACAGGTCCATTGGAAAAACGCCAACAACATCCCCGGCAGCGGAAGAAAACACAACCACAGACAACGACCCAATTGTCCCCTCGGAGAGAATAACGGACGAAGAAGGGGGTGATCCCCACACTGCCCACCCCATGGTCACACGTTCAAAGAGTAAAACTGCTCCCACCATCTGAGCAAACCCCCCCCCCCATTGACTACTAAATACAATTGTAATAAAAACTAAGGACTTCGCTTGCACCAATACACATGTAAACACGTGAATGTTCTCTTTTTCTCTCGCACATACAGGAGCTGCGTAATATTGTATTGTTAAGAAAAGTTATCTAACAAATTCAGTGTGCAGGCGTAGATGGTGCTGCCAGACGATAGTTACCCAGAAGAATTGTCACACCAATTTGTATACGAAATAAAAAGGCCAACATACTTAAAAAAGAAAAGGGTACGTGTATACTACACGGCCTTCCTCCTGGCCATAGAAAATTACATGCCCCACCTCCGCCCATACTTGCCGGTCTTGAGAGACCGATCACTTAGAGTAGCGTGGGAGCAACTCTTCACCTGGGCACTGAATGACTATTTGATAGGGAGAGCTTAATGAAACAAAACTAACATTTAATAACAAGCACTTTTTGAGAATTTTTAGGCGGGCAACTTTAACGTCGCAAGAATACGCTGCCAGGACTGCAGCAAGGTAAGAGCAAAAATGTCGGTGAGGTTAGCATATGTAATAAAAATAATTGGGATTTTTATAATCACCGGAGTTTTGGCTGCCTCTGTATGGCAGTACAGCTATGCTATGAGTTTTTTTGCTGCACCCAAACCTAATGTACCCCACCTCCCTGCTGCAACAGGTGTTACGTCAGGTGGTAACAGTAACAATGAACAAAAGCGAAATAAAGTTAAACGCAGCACATACTCAGACAATAAAGGTATTGATAATTATGTACAAGATTCAGCACACGTCACAAACAACATATGGTACCAGCACATGACCCGCATTGGTAAGCAGACAACTGAGGATAGCTGTTACGTTTGCTCATTAATACCATACGCCATGAGCGCTTCACGAACATTTGTTGCCACAGAAATAGATGAAAAAACAGCACAGTGCATAATATATTTGGCCCTGTTCCAAACGAAAGGAAGATTCCAAGGAACAGTAGTGCACATGACATGGAAAACACGAGACTCATACCCATATGAAAACAACTTCCTCAAGACCTATCTGAGTTATCACAAGACCAGTTTACATGCTGAAGCATTCAGATACATAACAAGTGGCCCTGAAAAAGGAGAAACAAAGAAGGTAACACTGCAGTATCTACCATGTGATTGGTACGCCACGGAAGTTCCGGGTAAACAAGGATGCTGGGAGAGGCCATTACTGACGATAACAGGAAAGGTGTTCCTGGGTACCAGCTGGGAGATAGGAGTGGTTGGCAGCAACATGGTAACAAAAGAAACTATCTCAACCATCGAGACACACAATCATCGATGTTGGACGACATGGATCAAGTACGTACCAATGCTCACGTGGGTAGAAGAAGATGAAGACCCGATAACTATATTACCATTGACTGCGCCCAAAGTATGTTACCAGCATAAAGGAGAGGTGGACGTGGGATATAACACCAATTGTGCAAGTGTGATGGAGTTACCTGAGGGGGGAGCGGGAACAGCAGTAATAATGGACCATTATTGGGCCTGCGGAGAAAAGGCATATCATACACTGCCTCCCCTGTGGAGTGGTGTGTGCACAATGGTACACGTCAATGTACCATCACTAGTGGTACCTAAGAAGCATGTCGATGTGGCGAAATTTCCGAAAATGGATGAAGGAGACAGGAGAAGAAAGAGATCTGCACCACTCCAGAAGGAGCAAGAAAACAGGACCAACAGCAATAATACTGTCCTAAACAGGAGAAAAAGACAAGGAGAGCCATTAACAGGAAATTATCTGTGGGGAAGGTCGGAAACGGAACTAACATCAATACCGCCAGAACACAGACTATTCAGCAGAGCAGCAATGTTCTTCTCCTCAATAATACATCCGGGACTGCAGGCATACGCAAACGCAAAATGGCTGCAAATAACCAGATGGGAACTAATGATGACCATAAATTCGACAGTAAATGGGTTTAACGCAATTAAAGAGGAGCTGCGAGCTGTAAGGATGGTAGCACTACAGAACAGATATGTATTGGACCTTCTCACAGCAATGGAAGGAGGAGTTTGTGCAAAGATAGGACAATCATGCTGCACGTTCATACCTGCCAACGATGCCGACAATGGTACACTAACAGAAGCAGTTTCACAATTGGCCCAGATGCACTCCAAAATGATGGACGAAAGTAACGGCGTAAACAAGGATAAAAGCTGGTTTTCACTATTATGGTCATGGATGCCATCTTGGCTGTCAGATGGACTGAAAATAATAGTGGGATGTGCTATTTTGGCTGGAGCTGCACTGATAATAATTAGATTTTGGAAAGCCCGGAAGGCGCGCTCAACTGATGAGTTGCTGGAAATGGTGGGAATGCACCCCTTGATGCCAGCGGATGACGGCCAGCACACAGGTGTGATAATACACGAAAGGGAGAAGTTGCGCACCCAAATCATCGCCAATCATCTAGACCCACCATCAGTGAAGATCGAGAACCCAAGGAACCCTAGGAGCTACATAGGAAGATGGGTGTACTGTACTCCTGGAGGAACATGCGAATACATGTATTGGTCATTTGAAGATCACGTAAACCATTATGGACATCTCGGAGGGATAACCAAGATATGGAGAGTAAGAGGAGATAACGAGAAGGATATGTTTGTGGTCGACAAGTCGACCAGAGGGGGGACTGAAGTGGGAGAATGGAAAACCAGACTCCCGTCCTTCACCTCTCGCGCTTGGCCTAGAGGGTCGCGGCCCAGACACCCGCCACGAGAAGAGTTTGCCCATTTACCAGATGACCAAATACCCTGGTACAGAAACATACGGATGTGTCCATCTGCCTGCCCAACAGCCCGCACTGGCCATGCCGACACCTGCGGCACGGACCAACTAGACTGAAATCTACACATCGTTAGAGATGCCATGACGACCTAGATAACGGGAAGCACCGCTGAACTATTATACACGCTGAACATTTCCACACCAATCTACACGAAGAACATACTCAGTGCTCTGACGTAGGCGACAGGCTTATTCACGGACGTGCATCTTTATTATTTTTACATAGGCTTTCAGAATGCAGAAACGCAAGACGCACCATGAGCTCATTTATAACGCTTGCTCACGCTTCTCTTGAAACCCGTTACCATCATGAGAGATATAATGGAAACACGATACTGGCCATGAAACTGTATGCCACTATAACCTAAAGCATCCATGCACTAAATGGATTACTCGTGCACCAGGCCCAAGTAGGCCTCAAGCAAGAGTTCCCGTGGACATTAACAAAGCAAAAGTCAGGTTGCTGAGCCTGCAGAAAGAACCCAGTGGAGCAACTAGCCAAGGTCGTACTGTTGCAAACCCACAGTCAAGAAACAAATCTTCAAAGGCACGATGTTGCAACCTCGCACTCCACGTACCAATGTTAAAATCATATCTGCAAATTAAACCAGACATACAGTGGAAAAACAATATTAATTGTGCAGAATTATGCCTCAAACACGGTCCCTCCCCACGTGACCAAGCCGAACCTGACGAGATGCCAAAACCCAGGAGAGAAAAGGCGTCTGGGTACCTCGCTACGAGACGCAGGCCGACACACTTGAAAGGCTCAATGGACACCTGCTACAGTGGGAACGGTCAGTCTCCCACCTATGAATAAATCCTCACATTGCCTGCACGTACCCATATTGAAACACTGTTGCAACCACAGGTGCACCGTGTGCTGGGAACAACGGTGGTCCCAGGCTGGGGAGCTCACGGATGCACCAATCAGAACATGAGGTTCTTATCTCAGACGTCAGTAACGTTAGCCAATCCTCAGGGGTCTTCATGTAACAATTCTTATGTATCTAATTGTAGGGACAACCCAGATATACCACCTGACTACACCTTAACCACTAATATCATTCTCTATAGGCGTACTATACTAACCCCACCACTCGAGCAACCAATCAAGAGTGGCGATAGGTTCTTTTGGTAACTTTTTGGAATGACGCAAGTAGCGCGTCATAATGTAGTAAAAAGGGCCTGCGAGCCCCACTATTGTGTGTGTGTCAGGACGAACGCGTACGCTCCTTGACCCATCCCTGCCGTTTGCATAATAAACGACAGAAGTTGCCTTGCTCCTTGTGTGTGCCTCATACTCTGTCTCGATCCGAGATATATACACGGGAGGAGTTGGGGCCTCCCTGCCCGGAGGTCTGCGGACGGCCCGGCCGACCCCGGCAGAATCCCCCCCGACAGGACGGTTGGGACTCCTCAACAACCGATGCAGTGGCCTTATTCGCTCCATACTCTCTGGAGGAATGACTGAACTGGCAGTGGAATCCAGGGCGGGCCGTTCTCGCAAGAACGGATTGGTGTGAGATGGCTCACAGGCTTTTGGACAAGGGATTTTTGTAAGGCGGGATTGGCGGAGCCACCCGGCTAAGGACCATGGTTGGTGCCAGGCACTCATAAGACCTGAGCAGGGATAGGGGGGGCCGCCCTCAGAAGATGACTCCAAATTATGCGACCATATGTTTTTCCAAATAAATTGTTATATATGTTTCCAACTTTCAGAATGTCTCTGACTCCATCATTGGGGCATGCAAGCGGGGGAGGTTTATGCTTTTTGCCATTGTGATGTTGGGGGCCAAGGAGTAGGGGTTAGCCCCGCTATGTTTTTTCGGCACCGGCACTCCCCTCTGCAGCGCCCTTAATCACGGCTTGCTGTAGAGATAGAGGCATTCATCATAGAAAGTTAACAATTAAAGTGTTAACTTTCTGTGATGAATGAGGATCTGCTGTCAGTGTTCCAGCCACCCGCCGGGCCTGCATGGCACCAGTCAGCAGGCAGCCCAGCTCAGGCTGCGCACTCTCTCGGAAACAAATTGTTGTGGGTGGGGCTGCCTGCAGGCCATGGCTATTCTGATCTGCTCTGCATGATCATGGCCTGCAGGCAGCAAGTCGGCGCAAGACTCTATGGTGCCTGCCGCCACTTTGAAGGAAGTGTTACTTTTTTACAAAGCACTGGGAGCGGGCCGGGCTGTCCTCAGCCCGGCCCTCTCCCTGTGTTTTGTAAAAAAGTAACATCCTGCAACCCACGGCACTCGCCCGTCCATGAAAGGACCTGGGGGTGGGGCAGCCTGGCCTTTCAGCTCCATCCCTTGCTCCCGTTCCGGTGAACGTGGACATTCGCTTTTGCACTCTGGCTGTGAGCCTTTTCAGTTTCTGCCTTTGGTTAGCTTTGGGCAATGTCCGATGTTAAAGCAGTTTTTCTTCCCCCCACACAGCGTTAAAACAAAGCTGTTAAATTGTGCCGCGGAAAAAAGTGTTTCTGAAAAATTAATTAACTTTCTCACTGGTTCCAGCCCCGGGATTGGAACTATGGTTTTCCGTTCCTTCCCGACCCAAGCCCTTCTCCCTTGAGCTACTGGGCTTCTCGAGTGTTTAGGCAAGTTCTGTGATACTAAACGTTGCAGTGCTCAAATCAGGCTCTCTGTGTAAAGGCAGCCCTGCAATGCAGCCGCTTGCTGTCATTCACAAGTACCCCGGGCCTGCAACTTTGTTTCCTCTTTCTCCGGATCCCCTCTTCACCTGGCTTTTGTCTTCCACACGGTGAACGTCTCTGCCGGCTCTTTCACTCCCACGGTCCCTGCAAAATAAAGGAGAGTTTGCTTTGCAGCGCAGGCGAAATTTTCAACACAGTCCTTCTCCTTCCTCTGAAAGCTGTACCTAAGGTGAATGTGCCTTCTTTGCACTGAATCAGGTGCAGCATGAATCAGCACCCAGACAGAAATTGCTATTTTTCCCCGAAAGGATCCGCAGCATCTGTTCTGCCTTCTCGTATGGAATAACCAACCACTGTCCGGAGGATCTGGAATCGTAAACCTGGACCATGGGGGGAGCTGAGTCGGCATGAGGAGGGGACAGGTAAGACTATGAGCGTGGGGGTTGGGTGGTCTCTGGTCTGCTATGTGTAGCCCCTCAAACAGACTGTTGTTGCTCCCTTGTTGTGGTTCTAAGATTGTGTTTTTTGCACCATGTACCGCATAGACATGTTTGCACTGATGTACAGATTTTTGGACGTGGGCCATTGTGTCTGGCTTCCAGTAATGTCCGTTTGGGGCAACTGCACCCCAAGAGTGGGGTGAAATCCTGCCTTGTGTCTAGGAAGGCGCTGCTGTTTGCATGCATGTCTCTCTCTGGTTTCTCATCTGATTGTTTTGGGAGAGGGAACTGGGAATGGTAGGCCCAAGGTTAGTCGTATTTTTTAAAGTAAAACGACACTGTCTTGTTGACATGCCGATTCTGAAGGCTGAAAAGTAGATGCACACAGTCTTGACATGCGGCCATGTTTGCACCAGACCTGCAGATGAACTTAACTGGTCTGCTGTTAAATCTCAGTTACCGGTTTAATGGTATAATCCACTACAGAATAATTGCTCATGTTACTATAGCTGATTTGATAGCTCAGTGGGTTCAGCGCTTGCTACTGTGATGTGTGTGTGTGTGCGTGTGTGTGTGTGCTGGTCGCTTTAGATGTCATTGTTGCACACTTCATCATGAGGGCATACATGGGAACTGCTCAGTGGTTCCTTGTTATAATGTGGATACGCCTTTGGTCACAGATACGTCACCTGATATTTTCTAAATGTGGCTTGCAATATTTCTTTTACGTAAGGCAAGGGACATTTGATTCCTTATAACAGCTGGCCATGCACTGCCAGCCCCTTTAATGCCTGGCCTCTCGCTTAATGTGTTTTGTGACCGATCTTCCAGTTGCTCATTTATATTCAACACTGAGTGTGTTTGGATTTTAAAAAAACACACTTTAAAAAACACACACTTAATATTCAACTTCTAGAGCCTGCAAGTGTGTCGGCTGCCGGCGGGAATAAACAGGTTCAGGGGTCATGTCCATAGAAAGAGGTGAGCAGGCTGGAGAGCTGGCACGGCTGGAGATGGGTTACTCAAAGAGATGGCCAGGATGGTGGGGGGGGGGATGTCGAGGGGACAAGGGGTCTGACCGCAATCACAAAGATTGGCTCAAATAGTTGTATTTGAAGGACTACACTGTGTAGTAATAATGTCTTCTAGATTTTAATTACAAAAAATACAAATTGCATAATAAAGACACATGACAGCATGTAAATACGTATAGCAACATGTTAAGCCAAAAGAATATGATTTTGGCTTTAATGGTAAACTTGAACCCCCAGAATGCAAGATAATTCCAAACTGAAAAATCTAATAACCCCATGGTATTTTCAGTGATTTAAGACATGTTGTGTAATAAACAAAGATAGATATGTGTGCTCCTTCCCACTATCCCGTGCCGGTAGTTGCTGCAGCGCCAAAGATGTGACATGGAGCAGCAGCAGTGTGGTGGGCTGGTGGTGGGCCGATCTAGCACTGAGCCGGGCCGCTGGTGCCGTGGCACCGCCGGGGCCGGCATTAGTGAGCCAAGAATGTTTGGGCTCTGGCACTTATTTTTTTACAAATTAAGCACATTATCAAATGCAGTAAAACATGTGACAGCTGGTAATTTCTTGTTCGTCTTATTTGCCTGGAAGCTGGTAGGGTGTTGGTAGGGTGTTGGTCCTCGTGTTGTGTTCATCTCCAGAAGAGCCATATTAGATTCATAAAAGCCAATTTCAGATATCCTCTCTGTTTCTTTGCCCAGATTTGACTTCTGTTTCCGTGCCTGTCTGGGTTCCCCACTCCCCTTTCGGTGGTTTTCTTGGTACCATACCTTCTGAATAATCTGCATGTCCGCATGCCCACAGGTCTGCATGAGTGGTTGGACATTGAAGGTTCAATGCCAATGCAATGGCAGATCAATGCCTTGTCTTTTAGGAACACGAAGGCCCATATCAAAGTGCATGTGGAATGTAAATGGCCTGAATATCCGGATGAAATGTGAGAACGTTTTGTGCAATCTAAAAAGGGCAAGATTGGTTTTGGATTACTACAAAAAATATACAACACTTCTGCCGCTAATGAGACATTGTAGAAAGAGTTCGTCAAAATCTGCTTGCGTAAGTCTGGTGGCATCTGCATCAAGAATTCACATTTTCTTAGGCACACGCTCAAAAAATACCACATTGATACTGAGGGGCGAGCACGTGTTGTAAAACCTCGGCGGGGGGTGGGGGGAACAGAATCCTTGGTTGGCACAGTATATGCCCCAAATAAGGACGATCTGTGTTTCATTCATTCTTCTCACCAATTGTGATAGCTATGGGTTGTGTACATTGTGTAATCGCTGGTGATCTGAATACAGCAATTAACCTAATGCTGGATATAGCCACCTTAAAGAGCAGTCCACCATGATTGGGTAGCTCTCATATATTATAACGGACCATAACCATCATCACATAACATTCCACATCAAATGAAAGGAGCAGGGCCACCACAAAGCACAGATCAGACATGCATGAACTGATGTGGGTCACCATCCAAACCCAGGCTGGAAGCGATATCACTCCTCCCTCAACCACACTGCAAGGCCATAGCACTCTAACATACCATACCACAATCTAACCAGACGCACAACTTCAGTGTCCATCTAAGTATACCCCCAGGCCACATCCCAAAGGACAACATGCCAAAAACACTTAAAATTGGTCTGTTTTCATCAACATAAATCATTCCTGCACTGCCCCCTCTGTTCCCACGGGCGAACCCCAACCCATTCTCCTGCAGTTCCCAAAGCACCAAAAGACACAAATGCATCAACAGAACAATGTTTAAGGGTGACGCGCAACGCAAAATAAATGGGTACTTTAATAAAACGGCTATGCCACGGCAAGAAGAGTCAACAGACTGGGGGAATTATTGGAATCCTCATGCTCAGCAAACGGGAACACCAACATTGGTTCTAAAAGCACCCTGCATTGCTCTCCCACCATTGATAATAATGTCTGGCTTCTAAACTTATGTTTAAACCTACAGCGAAAAAACAAAGATCCTCCAGGGCCTGACAAGGAGAACGTTATTTGTACAAATTTCTCAGCATCTCCCAATGTGGAAAATTTGGGTCACTCCTGAAATATCCTTTGATGCAAATGAAACCGACATTGACTCTATGAGCCCTGAGGCTATGGTGTTCAAGGGTAGGAATTCTCTGAACACCCGAATAATATCTAGACTGAATTCTATCACATCAAACTTGATGCTCTTTTTCTGGAATGCACTAAGTTGGCAGAAGATCAACGGGACACTAACCGCATTGTTGCAATGGCAGTAGATATCATTATTAATGTGTTCCAAGCTTCAGAGCCTACGACTCAGATATTTGTGACCACGTCGGCGGCTTCTATTCCTGACAGCCTGACACAACAAGACCAGGCACAATTATTAAATGGAAAGGCCCAAGCTAGGAAGATGATAGTTGTACATCAAGATCAGGCCAATGTCACAGCAAGATCTGAGGAGTCTGCATTAGAGGCAATACTGTTTGAACAATCTCTCATGTCTTCCCCAGTAAAAACAAAGAAAAAGCAAAGAAAAAAAAACATCAACCCTACCGCTCAGATAAACAGGCACACTAAATGAGTTGTGTTTGAAAAATCTCCCACACACAGAGTAGCTAAGAAAGTGGTGGACTTGGAAGTAACACATACAATGACAGGCCACTATATTGTCATTAATAATCTGGGGCGGGGGAATTCTAGACAAGTCACGCTGCAAGGCCCTTTAGATAAATGGGTTCAAGCCACTGGCCCCCCTTCTGCAAACACGTTTCCAATTTCAGTCCATCACACAGAATCCCTACCCCTAAATTCGGAGGGGGAAACAGGCGGGACAAATTCCTTAAATACATCAGCCAGCAGGCATGTCCCTTCTATCCCTCTTACTGACCGGGTCCAGAGTGCCGCTTCACGCTTCACTTCCAACCACGTATGACACCACTTGTGTAAACACGGTGCATCAGACGAACATGGTAAATAAAATTTGTCAACAACTTCGATCAGTAGAAAATGTTATGGCTCTACTACCAACAGTGTCTTCCCGGTGATCAATCCCTATCAGTGAAATCCACTAAGAGTATGCATGAGGCCAGTCTGGATGGGGAGACATGTGTAACAAATAGGGGGCAGATGGTTTGGCATTCGGGCTCCAGATACGTAAAGATTATTGAGACAAACTCGACAAACTGTAGTCCGTTTTTAGATTGCACAAGACTGCTGGAGCTTCTACACTTAATACTGGACTTGTCCATCATATGATCAGATGATATTGAGAGACTGGAGTTACCTACACCAGATAGTCCAATTCATTGGACTCTCGTGTCTTTTGTATCTCCCATTGTGACAGAACGTATTTGCAGACATGCCAACTATTAACACGCGCTAGGATTTGAAGTCCTAATATTCCAGCCCACAAATCATCCTATAAAAAGACATACTTATTATCAGGAAACAGATCATTGCTCCAAGGCTAAGGATGCCGCTATCTTAAAGGGAAATTTCCTTTATAATGCCAACAATTATAGCAGACAAAGGACGCATCTCAGGATGTCTGGCAGCTGGATCAGTGCAGTCAATCAGCTCCCTGAAATGCACCACCCTTTCCACTTGGCAAACCAACCCACTTGAATCCACAAAACTGGAATTCAACAATATAGCTGCCCAATACAAATGGCTATCATCTTAGGCAAAACCACTTCCTTTAACACTAGGATCGCCAATGTGAAATCTGTATCCAAAGAGATGTTCGCCATTTTCAGAGCACTAGAATAACCAGCTGCTACCACCTAAGCCATTTCCAAAGATGAATCATGGTGCTCCAATATCCAAACCGCAATGCTTAACAAACGTGACTTATTGCATAGCAGAATCATAACCAACAAGAACTTACTGATAACACCCATAGCCACACCCACCACAAACCCCTTCTGTCCATGACTCCCCCCTCTTCTCCTTCAAGGAGGTCACTGAACCCGAAGTCCTCACCCTCCTGAAACATCTCAAACGTTCTAATTGCAAAGGCGATGACTGCCCAGCCTCGATCATCAAACACTGTGCTATCACACTGGCCCCATTTCTCACTGCTTTCATAAACGCTTCCTTTGCCGCAGGATTAGTTCTGTTCAGCCTCAAGGAAACCTGGGTACGACCACTTCTAAAAAAACCTTCATTTGACCAAGCCTCCCTCAGCAGCTGCAGGCCCATAACCACAGTCCCCTTCCTCCTAAATATTATTGGCAATGCAGCTTACACTCAAGTCCAAAACTGCCTTTAAACCAACCACATCCTGGGCTTACGCCAGTCTGGTTTCTGCCCTGATAACGGCACAGAATCTGTTCTGCTTGACCTAAAAAAAACAAATAGATGAGATCAAGGACATAGGCAAGCCTGCTTTACTCCTCCTCCTGGACCTAACAGCTGCATTTGACCTAGTAGACCATAACATCTTGTTTTATCACCTCACCTTCACAGCCCACTTCTCTCCCAAAGCCACAGGTTCAATCACCTCCTTCCTGGAAGGAAGAGCCATGAGAGTGTTCTCAGATCAGGTCTGTGCAGCCCCTGCTACCATCCACTGTGGAGTCCCACAGGGTTCCTGTATCTCTCCCACTCTTTACAACATTTTCACTAAGCCTTTATTTGACATCTTAGACTCCATCGGCATAGCATACACCAACTATGCAGATGACACCCAAGTCCTCCTCCCACTCTCTGGAAAATATGAAGCTGACACCAAGGCCCTCAATACAGTCTACTCCACTATTCAGGCCTGGATGGCAGCCAACAGTCTCTGCCTCAAAGGAGAAAAGACGGAAATCCTCCTAGTAGGTCCACATGAAACAAACCCTAAAAAAACTTCAAATCGAATACACCGCCTTCACAATCAACATCATTCAGATCCCAGTCTCTTCCTCGGTTAAGACCTTAAGAGTCTACCTTTATGCCATCCTATCCATATCACGCCAAATCAGCGCCATCACTTCCTCAGCGACCTACTATATCAAGCTGATTAATACAGCCAGACCATTTTTATCCACTGAGAACTGCCTCTTGATCACTAGAGCAATAATAGGCTCAAGACTGGACTATTGCAACATACAACATACTCTTTGCTGGTACTTCCTCAAAAAACCTAAGGAAACTCCAAATATTCCAAAACAAAGCACTTTGAGCTGCTCTCACCATACCCAAAAGAGAACACTTCTCTGCAGCCGGACGCAAAGCCCACTGGCTCCCCATCAAGGAACACATTCTATTCAAAACCCTTGCCATTACTCACAAGTGTATCACACAAGTGTATCGCTCACACAGCTCCCCCTTACCTCTCCTCGAAACCAGACCCATCAGAACACCATACTACCACCGACTCATCCCCTGAGTCAAACGCGCCGAACGTGCCAAAGCAGCTGGTGCTAGCTTCCCCTTCATTGTTGCCAGACAATGGAATACTTAACACTCATTCTCAGAAATGAACCCTCCCACACTGCATTCCGCAAAGCCCTCAAAACCTGACTGTTCCTCTAACTTCTGCGCTCCTATTCTTTCCCTACACCGGAGCACATTGGATGTAACCAAACAAACTTTGTACACTTGTTTTGCCATATTCTTTCCCACTGTAACTAAGTAACCTACCTCTGTAATTGTCCTTATACCCATTGTTTGTACCACTGTAAATAAGCAGCTTACCTACATCTGTAACAGCACCCTGGTGCCCTCCAGCTGTTGGGCACTATGCACATGAAAAATTAAAATGTAAATTAAAATTAAATTAAAATTACAATAATTGTTATGATTTGCAATGTAAAGTTAGTTCTTTCGATGTCCTGTCCTGGAACTCATGTGGGCATCACGCCTTCTTTACTGACTTAAGGGGTCTAAATAAGTTAATGAAGGCTGATCTTGTTTTGCTCCAAGAAAAGTGGCTGACTACCCCTTTTAGTATGGACGGCTATGCGTTATCCTTCACACTGTCTGTGCTGCCAGTGGGTAGGCGCCCCAAGGGAGGCTTATGTACTGGCGCAAAAAGTGAACACTCCCCAGCTCCATTGCTAGGAACCCGCAAACATACAAAACTTTCTTGCTGTCGTCATACCTAGCTTTTGAATGGGATCTGGGGGGTCGTTGGTCAACACACTATGTGACCTGCCGGGAGCTGTGATGTCTGTGGAATTGATGTAAACTGTCTCCAAAACTCTACAAACTTGGTCCCGAGAAAGGGTTTAGACTGGTTGGTGTATATAATATAATATAATATAATATAATATAATATAATATAATATAATATAATATAATATAATATAATATAATATAATATAATTCTAATATAATTCTTGCTCACTGGAAAAGGGTCGTGCTTTGCTGGAATTCTTGCCATCATTTGATTTATACCCACTGTGTGATCACTACGGAAAGCGCCACCTGGTAAAATGGCCCTCAGAGTAGATGCATCGATTTGGTTTTTGGAAATTCCATAATCACGGAGCTATCACCCGGGTATTCTTAAAACTGGGTAGCTATGAGTGATCATGCTATGCTACAAGCAAGGTGCTTTATGCACTCAAATCACCAATACGGTTATCTCAGGAGCTTTCCTATGGTAAACATACAGGGAAACCGACTTCTGTGATCTACTCACATATAAACATTTTTCATTCCTCTTTAACTCACTCAGTAATCCCAGTGACTGAAAAGTTGAGGGGCTGCTCCTGGGACCTGGGTGTTTTGATGAATGCGGTATGGCCTGATTCTGCCCTACATCTGGTGACAGGCCCTGGCCCTAGGAATGAAGGAGGGCCGTATGATTTAGCCATTGCAAAAATGAAAAAGGGCAGAGAACATTGCTTCGTAGAATACAACATAATTCATCTATGCGTGATACTGAGAAAAAGCAAAAAGAGCCAAAGTGAGATACAATTATAAACGTTGGCTGCATAATCACAAATAACAAGACACATTGGCACACAACACATTGTATTTTCTTCGATCACACAGCGATAACATCTCCACTACCCAAGTGTGTGGCATTTCAGAAGATCTTTGGGGTGCTTACATAAAAGAACGATTTTCGTACACTAAGGTAGAAAAGCTGAAAGTGCCATCGGTACCTATGATTGGCTCTGCGGTTTGGCACTGTATGAGGCAATCAGATATTGCAGGCCTCATCAGAAACGGCGAAACCACCCAGAGCCTCGGGACCGGATGGCCTATGCAACATTGTCATGAAGAAGGACCCAGAGGTATGGGGGTCTTTGCTCAAAGAACAGTTTCTGCATTACTGTGAACAAGCCTCCATTCCTTGTTCTTGGCAAGAATCCATATGGGTCCCTTTCCATAAGAGGGGCCCTTGCTATTTTGTCAGATAATTATCGCCTACTTGCGATGTTAGCTCGTGGGTCAACCTTTTTTGCCAATATGCTCTTAAACATGCTTTCAGAATGGGCAACCTTAAAAGTCGTATTGCATCGAGCCCAGACTGGCTTTAGAAAGGGATTTGGCACCACTCATTCTATCTGGGCTCTCTCTACTCTAATTGCTGTTACTTACGTATATCCTGGAACGGCCTTGTACTTATGCTTTGTGGACTACAGTTCCACATTTGATACTGTCATTCGTACCAAACTATGGGAGAAATTGACACAGTGGGGAATTGATCATACTCTCTTGCACTTTATAAAATTGCTTTAAAGTGATACGTCCATGTGGATTAGATTGACGCAAGAGGGTTTGTTGTTGCATCCTTTTAACACCAATATTGGTCTTAAACAGGGCTGTGTCCTTGCCCCTTTGATTTTTATTGTATATGTTGCAGACTTTTTTCAGGTATTATCGACTGTTAACAATCATTCCCCTCACTTTGGAAAGGTAGATATTCCCTGTCTAACATATTCTGATGACACAGTGTTATTAGACAGAAGCCCAGTGGGTTTACAACAATCATTGAATGTCTTATATGAGTACGCTCAAGTAAATGGCCTGCCGATACATTTGGCGAAAACCAAAATTATGACGAGTGAGAAAAAAACGGCACAATCCAGGAACTTTCAAAGGAGGATGTGCGAGACCAGAATAGAACAAACCAATATTTATAAATATTTGGGAATCTATGTAAAGGCTACCCATCTAGTGTGCATTATGCTGAGACTATATATTCCAAGGCATGGCTGAAATGGCTAGCTTTAAGGAAAGTAATCATTAACTATTGTGGCAATTCATTGGAAGTAAAGATAATAGCCTATAGAACTTCCATTGTACCGGTTATCCTTTATGCACTAGACACCCGCCCTTAAAAAGCAGTAACATGGCTGGCAAAACTAGAAGCAAGAATCTTACAGTCTTTGCTGTCTCGCCCCAGCTCGGTCCCAGTAGAGGCAATTAGGTTGGAACTCGGCCTCCAATCATTGAAGTCCCTGTGGAAAGAAGCTGTACGCAGATCTTGGGTCATGATCAAATATTCTCACTCTGCCCCTGACACTTTGTTATCTCAAACCATAGATCGCTCAAGGCGATTTTCACGCAGTTCATGGTTTAGTAATATGGAGATGCTAGTAAAGACACACTCTTGAGATGTTGCTTTGCCATGTGACTGTGAATAGGATGTTCCTATTTTCATAAATAAACTATCAATACAAACTAAAATATATGATAGAATACAATCTCTTGCCCATCTATCTACATTGTGTAAGTACTCAATTTACTCCCCGCAGGTAATGTTTAATGAGGCACCACGTTCCTATTTGGTAAAAGTTTGCCTCCCTGTATTTATTTATTTATTTTTACATTTGTATAGTGCACAAACAGCCCTGGGGCGTTGAGGCGCTGTTGCTCGTGGGGCACTTAGTTGCAAGGGCAAGTTACAGGTTAGATATACAGTTACAGCTTAGATGTACAGGTTAGATATACATTTACATATTCAATGTACATGAACAGATTATACATCTGTACTTTTATGCAGT
The DNA here is from genome assembly GCF_040938575.1 of Ambystoma mexicanum. Lineage (NCBI taxonomy): Eukaryota > Metazoa > Chordata > Amphibia > Caudata > Ambystomatidae > Ambystoma > Ambystoma mexicanum. The sequence continues at coordinate 490,362,186 of NC_090936.1, read as the reverse complement.
ATGATTTGTGGGGGAGAGGTGATCAGGAAAAGAGCATTGTTTTCATAGCTTTTCGAAATCCCATGTGTGATTCTTCGGCGCGTAGAGGTGGTGGTAGGGCGTTTCATTGTACGGCTGCTAGATAGGGGAAGCTGGACCCTCCTGCTCTAACCCTCTTGATCATGGATATGGTGAGCAAATTTGTTTAAGGTGTTCTGGTCGGTCTTAGGGATGTTTGTAGAAAGGAGTATCCTTTGTGAGAGGTAGGAGGATGCATTGAGGTGGATGCATTTGTGGGTTAATGCAAGTGTTTTAAAGATTATGCGCTCTTTGATAGGGAGCCAGTGGGCTTGTTTCCTGGCGGGGGTGATGTGTTGCCTTTTGGGGATGCGTTGTTTTGGATGACTTGCAACTTTTCAAATTTTTTAGCAGATGTTCCCAGGAATAGGTAATTGCAATAGTGTAGCCTTGAGACGGTTATAGCTCTAGCTAAGGTAGTTGTCCTTGGAGAGGAATGGCCTGGCTGCATTAAGGAGTTTGGCATGGTATGCTGCAGAGGAGACGATCGCATTGACTTGCCTAGTCATGGATAGATTAGAGTAAAAATAGACTCCCAATGTTTTCACTGATTCGGAGACTGGGATTCTGATGGAATCAATGGTGAAGTGGCAGAATTGAGTGTCAAGGTTCTTGAGCGTGTCAGTGGATCCTATCAGGAGAAGCTCTGTCTTGTCCGAGTTCAGGCACAGTCCGTTAGCTTCCATCCAGGCCTGGATGGTGGAGTAAATGTTGTTGAGGGTTCTAGAGTCGGTGTCATAGTCGCCCGTAAGTGTAAGGAGGATCTGTGTATCATGCATGTAGTTGGTGTATGAAATACCTAGGGCGTCAAGGATGAGGAAGAGGGGTCATGTAACGAAGTTATCGAGGGTGGGCGAGATGCAGGACCCTTGTGGCATACTGAATAGAATGATTGTATTGATAGTATTGATTCGCTTTATATCATATGTACCCTTTGACATCTTACCAGTCTTGGCAAATACCGGGGCCTGGAAGGGCATCCCTAGGGTCATGCGTTTATGCCGTTTGTGTAAGTCACAGATTGGGACCTCTAGACATGTTCTCACTCAATGCACAGCTCTCGGCCACCTCTATCAGAAAGGATACAATACATTTGAGCCTTGTGGATCGGATCAATTCTGGCCCATGCTATATGGCGTGGAATCGTTGGTGGTAATGTCTGCGACACATCGCATTTGGCTGAGGGTAAAAACTAGTTTGGAAGAAACTCATGAATTGTAATTTGTTAATTGAAATCTCCAAACTTCAAATGTATTAAGCTGCCTCAAAATGTATTTATGCCCAATTAAGGTGAAATGTGTGAATAAGACTGACGGAGTGTGTGGGTTAAATCAAAGCAGTTTGAATTACCTATGCACTTGTATGAATTTTATACCAATAGTAATAGTGGGTATTATATTGTTTGATTTTATTGTTTTTAAGAAACTTTGATGGCTTTTTAGAATGGAAACTTGTTGAATGCATGTCATTAACTATAAAGGTCTGAACATATAATTTTAAAATGAATTTATATTTTACTTATTCTTGTGGTGTGTAGTGCAAAAGGTTGATTGTATTTAACCATAAAACACTTGATCAAAAAAACATATAGTGCCCTATGACTGAAAGGAAGTTCTCCTTCTATTTGCCTACCCACAAAGTCTTTGCAGGGGTCGAGTCCTTGATGATGTAACATTTATACGAGCGCGCATAGCCCATGGGCATCTAAGCGCTAGTTACACGTTTTTGCTCATTATAGTTGTTAAGCATCTATGATGTTTCCCCGCAGGCCTTTTTCACTAAAGCCCGGTTCCCTGAGCTGGTTTTGGCACAGCAGGGAAGTATCATGCTCTGTGCTGCCCGCTTCCCCGCCATTCTACAATGCACGGCCCCCTCTTTAAGCCCCATTCTTTCCAATGCCCTTCCCCCATCCTTGCACCGTGTTCTGCAGGGGACAGCCGCGCAATCCCTGGTCTGCTTGCCTGCCTTTTGCCCCGTTCCGTGTCCGTCTACCGCACCCAGCACCCCCCCTTCACACACACCTAACCCCGCACCCCCAGTGGTCAAAATGGGCAGGAGCAGGTGGGAGCGCTGCGCCCCCACTTTTTATGATTACGCTTTCCTATAATTCTATTTTTTTTTATTTTTTATTGCGAGATTTTAATCACCGAAGTGATTTTTACAGGATAGACATGAAATCTCAAACAGTAGAGTTGATGAAACTAAAAACACAGCGAAGCGTAAAAGTAGGAAGAAGAAAGAGGCAGAATTAGAAAATCAGTAGTTTCAGCACGATAGTCAGAGCAGAGACAGAACAGAGCAGAACCGAACAGAACAGAACATCCCCTCCGAAAAAGATTATGCAGACTTTATTATTATATATTTATTATTTATTTTAAAAAGAAATCGTTTGTTTCGTTTTAAAATAAAAGTGTAGCAAGAATTTGAAACGGGCACTTCAGTGCACCGCACTGAACGTGCCCTTAAGTAGCAGGTGCATTTGTTTGGCGGCTTGTAGTGCGTGTGGGAGGGGGCGTGGCGATGGGGTCTGTGAGGAGCTGGGGCAGGCCAACAATGAACATAGTTCAGCTACTTCTTTTCATGAACTTCGACCACTGCCCCCTCTCCGGCCACATTTTGGTCCCTTCCTAGCATATGCGCAGTAAGCTAATCAGTGAAGGCGGCCTGTTGCAGTCTGCAGAAATATTTTTGATGAAAGTGGGTGGAGCGGTTTTTTACTAATTGCAATACATGCTTTGTGTGTTGTACAAATGTGTTATGGTTCTAGAGCACAAAATAAAAATGTGTGATGTAATGATGAACATAAAATAAGAAATCAATAAAGTGTACGCTTGGTGAGATGAACTCCCATGCTTTAGAGTTAGACACTTATAATGGGAGTCAGGCAAGGAAAGGGCGAGGCTGCTTGCATATTGTTTACAGGGGACATAGCGTTTCTACAAAAATAGAATATGTTGTTGCTTACAAATAATGTATTAATTTCTTCCTATTTTCCTAAGGAAAAATGTTACCAGTTATATCACCTCCAACCTTTTTTCAGGCATTTTTCCTGCAGTTGTCTTAGATTTTATGAGCTGCTTTCTAGCTCCTAGAGAGGGTGTGGCACCAGAGGAGGAGGGCAAGCGCAGTCTTTAGATATATTAAAGCAGCAATGGGGCACAGTAAAAGGTTTCATTTGCTTGTACCTTTCACCAGCAGGTTTACTTACCTAGTTATTCGTCGCCACCAATATTAGTCGTACCAGAAGTAGTAGTGTTACTGTCAGCTGTAGCAGTGTGAGTCACAATAATACATCTAATACAACTACTACCACTGACAGCGTTAGTGGTAATACTACAAGTGCTAGTAGCACTATTATCAGTAGCGTAAATACTACCAATATCCATACTACCACTCCAGTAGTATTAGTAGTTATGGCTACTGCTGGAAGAAGTATTAGTAGTTCTGATCGCAGGACTACCTGTAGTTGTGCAACTACTACTTCTACTACTATTACGACTATATTACCTACCGGTAGGTGCAGTGCTATCACTAATACTGATGAAAAAAGTGCCACTGCTGTTCGTAGCAGTGGTGTCAATAGAACTACTTCAAAAAGCATTACTACTACCAGCAGCAGAATTATTGGTATGACAAACAGTATCAGAGGTAGCACTACTACTACTACACCTTATGGCAGTACACGCACTACTACTTATGATACTACTGATGGTAATAATATAATTACTACTGGTAGTAGCAGAAGCATTACTGCTACTGATTATAGTACTATTACTGCTGGTAGTAGTTGCAGCTGTCAGACAGAGGTAATCACGTTTGAGACAGTCTCTTGGGAATCTTGAGGAAAAGGCCACAAGAATCCAAGAAAAGGGACCAAACACCCCATTATACTGAGAGAGTCAGAACCTTCCACTAGGTAGGAGTGACTTATTAAAGTGCCCCCTTGTAGTGTGGGATTTGGGTACCACGGCTTAGTACCTGCAGGAAGGGGGATGAGATAAGGAACAATGAATTCAATAGAACGTACACAAAACCCAAAGGGACCATTAGGATTTATGCAATTACATATCTATCTATTATGAGCCTTGCAAGAACCACCCTGTAATCCAATCCATGTTACCTCAGATGGCCCAAGGTTTCTTGCCATCGGATGGTTTGTAAAGCAGCAAGTAGAAAGGCAAGATTTAGACAATGAGATTTTCACTGATACAGGTCTTTCAAGAGATTCAAACCAACTCACACGGAATGGGTCGGAGGGTAGACAGACAAAGGAAACAAAATGCTATTTACATATGTGGTTAGTCATGGTGAGGACGTGGTCCTGGAACACAATATACAAGACTCGAGGTCGCCCTTTGAGTAGGGACCAGGGGAAATTATGTCTGGTGAATGCGCTCTGGAGTCACTGACATTGTAGCCATCGGGTATGTGGACGCCGCGGCACCCATCTTGGCATGGGATGCAAACCTAGTTTGTGTGGATTTGCGATGGGGATTATCGCCGCTGATTCTCAACCCCATTGTGGTCGCGTATCATCGCATCCACCAAGGTTGCCAGAGGCGTCCTGCTAGAAAGAGAACATGCCCAGGTGAGATCCTAACAGTAGCAGTACAGTTACTATTACTAATAGAAGCACTTCTGCATCTGGTACGACTACATGTTGGTGTAAAAGGTAACATATGGATCTGCAAAATGCCCTTCTCTTATGCCATTTCCTTTTGTAAGGGCTCAAAAGAAGCTCACAGTATGGAGGAAAAACGTGGCAAGTAAAACGATGAAAAGACATTGGAAATGAGATGGGCTGAAAGTGTTATTCAATGGAAAATATAAAATAAGATGAAAAATTATCAATCAGGAACAATTATATTTTTTATAAAAACGGTATGTCCCCTTTAAGGCACCATCAAGATTACATCCCAAGTGGTGTTGAACAGTGTTTTATTCATCTAAGATATCTGTGAGCTCTTCCACTTCTTTTATGAAACACTTTACAAAAATGATGCATCGCCGTCAGAAAATGACTTCCAGAACTTTATGAAAGTAGTCACCTAGCAAAAAACTAAAGACTGCAGAAGCAGTTGCTCAGTTGAAACCAACGGAGCAGAAAGAAACCCTTTTCCTAATAGTCCTTAGTTGTGGGCTTAAGGGGTTCCTGAACCCTCTTTCTTCTCAGTATTCTTCTAGTCTCTTTTATGTCTCTTTGAGGGGCTGGTTGGGTCCTGCATTCACCCCTCTTTGTCACCTATTTACTCCTATCGTGCTCTCCCTCCTCAATGTCACACAACACGCTTCTTCTTTCTCCTCCTTCCTCTAACACCTACTTTGACCAGACTGGCCCTCTTAAACCTTCCTATTCTGTTTGTCTTCAGCCTCTTCCAGATGGCCCCACTCTCACCCATATTTTAGCTTCTCTCTTTCTCTTACCACTTCCTTGCAATATTCTCCTGTCTTCTTGGTTTCTCCTATAAGTGCCCTTTTATTTATTTATGTATTTATTTATTTATTTGTAAGGCGCCAAAAGCCTGCAGGCATCGGAGCGCCACATAAAGACATACACATAACATGTTGACTAAATAGGAACAGAACACGAGACGCTTGGAAAGCCAAGACACAGAAGAGGATAATTACTGCTCAGGGATGTCTGGTTCATTTGAATACGAAGGTTTTTAATTGCTTTCGGAATCTGAGGAGGTTGGATTCCGCTCTGATATGATATGATATGGTATTTATAACGCGCCTATACAAAAGTGTTTCAAGGCGCGTTGAGGCAAGGGAGGGGGAACAAAGGGAAGACAGACAACGATCCTACTAGGCCAGGTGTCGTTCAGATCGCGCAAGTGCATGGTAGTTTAATCCATTGCTGAGTTGACCGGTTGGGGAAGGCTTTGCCTAAGCCATTTGTTTTTCTATGAAGATTAGTTGTAATAAACCCTTGCGTCTCGGACATAAGTGTGCGGGTTGGGGTGTAGCCCATGATCTTGGACTTCAGGTATGCCGGAGCTTTACCATATAGGCACTTATGTGTAAGTGTCATAGATTTAAAATTACACGGTCTTCGACCATAAGCCTGTGTAGTTCCTTTCGTGCTTCACTGATGTGGTCAGTTTCTGCTTTCCGCTTAATTATTCGAACAATGTGGTTCTGAATATGCTGGAATTTTGTCAGGCATTGTTTACTGCGACGTTGGCATATAACCAGTTGGCATACAACCAGTTGGAATCTTCTGGCACATAACCAGTTGGGATCACTTTGTCCCAAGCATAGACATCTAACCATTGGAAATTAGACAGAACTTACCCAGATAGATAACTCTAAGACTACTGGAATAACTCAGGAATTTGTTTCAATGCAAACACTCATGAAGAGTACAAGTTGTTGATCAGTATCGATTTTTCTGCTCTATGTCTAATTTTAGAATTTTTCTTTACAACACTATGTTCAAGTTGTATTATTGTCTTATTTGAAAACGTTATGGTTTGGTTTTGTTTGTAATCAATGTTAAATGTTTTGCACAACATCGTAAGTGCGTGTGTTCAATACAAGTTATCTATTTTCTCAACCCCTTGTGTGTATGTGGGTTTTCCTTCTGGATTTGTTCTTTTGGGTTAAAATTTCTTTCAAGATGCATTCTATTAGTAAAACCAGTGAAGGTTCCTTGATTTCACAAATTGGTCATGCTTTACTCAATGACAAACAATCAAGATGAACCTTTCCCAGTAGCAGTACTAGTTTCTTTGTATTAGTGTATTTTGTACCCGAGTCTGCTACTCCTCACCACGGGTACACCGAATATTTGAGTGCAGGCATTGTTTACTGGCCCCCACTAGTAGGGCATTACCCTAGTCCAGTCTAGACAGGATGGTTGCCCTGGCAATGGTAGCACAGTTTGATTCACTCAGAACAGGTCTGATGGCTTATAGCAGTCTTAGGTAGTATGAGCAATTTTTGCTGATGTAGGAGGCTTGAGCATCTGAACTCAGGGAGGCTTCTAGAGTCATGCCCAGGGTGTGTACGCTAGTCACTACTTGGATATGAGACTCATTTATCATGAAGGAGTCATAACTGGATGATAGTTTAGCCCTGGCTTGTTTGGACCTGAAAATCATCAACTCAGTTATTTTCCCATTCAAACACATCCAGTTATGATCCATCCATTGTTCGATGATGTTGTAGAGTTCATTTACCATTTTATTGTCTTTTACGCAGTCTCCCCTCAGTTCCACTACCAGCTGAGTGTCGTCAGCATAGTTCGTGAAAAAGGCATTGATGTTGTCTACGACCTCACACAGGAGGCGCAGATATAAGTTGAAAAGAAGTGGAGAGAGACTCTTGTATTTTCCAATCACATCCTTCTCCCCCTCTAAGTCCCAAACCCCTCCTTTTTCCAACCTCCTTTCCCCGCACCTCTTACTATCCCCTTCACAACTTTCCACTTTGCTCTAAGCATTTATTGATGTTCTCCACCTAATACCAACTGATGCTCTTTTATCGTATCCTTACCTACTTTATATATCCCACCAAGCTTCTTCTGATATTCACCAATCATCTCTTTTCCTTATCAACCTCCTCTCTAGGTTCACCAACTTTGTTCTTAGAACCTCTCCTGACACCTTCTGAAGATCTTCAACAACTCCCTCCTTATTCTTTCCAACCTCTTATCTAATCTCTCCAAATGTTTCCTCCAGATCTTTACTAGCCTCCTTCCTTCTCATGACACCTCCTGGTCTTAACCATCTCCTGTTATCCCATTAAATCCCCTCCTTTGGTCTTTCTCAACTTCCTCCTTAACTTCCCTAACTACCTACCTATGCTCACCAACCACCTTCTTAATCTTTCTAGATATGACCTCTTTAGTCTCACCAAGGTTCTCCAGGGCCAGCTGCTCTCTGGAAGCCAAGCTCCTCTGCATCTCACTCCTTCTCCAAACCTCTTTATCCAAATGTGTCAGAACTTCTGTCTCCATTTCTTTTTGCAACCACCCCTTGGCAACTGCTTCTATGCTCCCTTTGTCAGTTTGTTCTCCAAATTCCCATAATCTTAGGCTGAGCCGCATTTTGTTATCTTCAAGTGGCCTCTTCCCTTACGCCAGACTCTCTACAAGTATCTGCAAATGAGAGTAAATGACATGAGCCTAATGATTGGTTATTGCCAATTGATCCACTTGAGCATAATGGGAAACGTGAGGGTGGGACCAAGTCTTTAAATGCCTTGACCTCCATCTTGAATTTTAAAGTGGCCCATATGTGTCCTGGGATTCTCCTATCATCCTCCCTGATGCCTTTGCTCTTTGGGCTCCAGGTTCTTAAGCAAGAGGAAGGTGTATACATGGTAAACAATGCAACAATATTTCTGAATGTGGCGTTGTTGCATTATTTGTTTCTCATGTCTCAGCTCCACATGTAAATTAGTACAGCACTCCTATCCCTCCCAGACTGCCTATATGGCTTTCAGTACAAAGGGAACGTGTTTAGGTGTGTCTGTGAACCGAGTGATGTGGGGGAGCATCTCTGGCTCAGCTTCCCCGGACGGGCACTCGCCGTGTAGAGTGAGGGCGAAAGTTTGGTTTAGCTTATCTGTACACATGGTTATGGCCCACCCTGGAGTTTCGTGCAGGGCTCTGCAAATTGGACTCTCATCATTACTATATCAACTTAGCCGGTCTGTTTGCTACCTTCCAGGCAATAGTAAACTTAGGAAGCAGTTTGACTACAGATCAGTTCGAAATTCAAGACACAATTAATTTCATGCTTATTTTAAAAAACATACAGAACCTGGATTTACTGTTATTTGCATTTTGATCAAGTATAAAAACAAATGTTTTCCCTAATGATAAGTAACCTCTATTGAGCTGCTCGAGTAAGAGCGACTGCCTAGTAGGGTGTGTTACACACACATTGGTTAAATAATACAAGGTCTTCATGTACACAGACAATATACTATTTCTTGCCTCTCTGTTGGGGGACTACAAAATCAGCAATACTGGTTAGACCACATGTCTTTGGTAAGGTCTTGGGCTAAGAAATAAATAAAACAATATCGAAAACGCTTCCACTGCCAATAGTTTTTTACATCTCAAATAGACAGATGGTCTACAGGATGGAAACAGAACAGCTTTAAAGAGCTCGGAATTGTCTTTCCAAAGATTGTACAGGTAAAAAGTATTAACATAAGCACACTCTCTGTATAATGAATACACTGAGATCACTGCCCTTAGAGAGTCCATCTTTATACTGAATTTGAAAACTACAATATAGATTCTTATAAGGGTGCTGAAAAGAGAGAGACACCATACTTGACCAAACACTGGGAGTCTATTGAAGAGAGTGGCCTTGGTTTGCCTTAACTGAAATTGTGCATGAATCTTACAGCAGGTTACATTGTGGGAGAGATAAGATGAAAGTGATGCTCCTGTCTGTTTTGGATCGATTCAAAATCAAGGAAATCAATCCACCCAAAAGCAATCCTGTAGTCCAAATAACTAACACTGAAGCAATTCTATCAATCGAACATCCGAAAAAGTAGATTAGAATGGGTTTCTGAAATAAATATTGGAAGTTAGATTACTATAAACATGTATCCACATCCTTGTTGGTAAACCCCAACATCAAGCTAATTAAGAAAACAGAGAACTGATTAACAGATGATCAAATACATCAGATTTGGATCCATCAGATTCATGATGGGAACACAAGAAGAGCAACTATAGAAGAGAGACACATTTTGGAATGGAGGAGAAACACAAGATCTGCTATGAGGAGACATCCACTCAAATCGCTTCTGATGGTCTGGATCACACACATAGACATTTGAAATGCAAGCTGATTCTGGAAGACGTGTGTTCTTAAGGTCCACATATTGAAGGGTACCGTCAAAAGCAAAATACCAACACCTGAATAGACTCAAAAAGGCCACAGACCTAGAAATGGACTTATCAGACAGTCAGTGAACAAACTCCTACTTTAGTTTAAAAGATGCTCAATACTCTACAAAAGGTGTGGATTATACATTTTTGTATGTTTTGAATTTTGCCAAAGAGTTGGGTTGTGCCATTTCACTATTGAAAAGCAAGATCTTGCTGGTGAAACATCAAGTATTAATCATTTCTCAAAAGTGATGTTTAATTCAAGAGATTCTTGAAACTATTAAAAGTTGATTTTTATAGAAACAATTCCAATAATCATTGTATTTCACAGAAACACTTTACATGGTAACGATGTCATGAAAAAGAAAAACGAGTCCCTTTTAGACTCTTTTTTCCCCCGACCATTAGGGTGACATTGGGAAAATACAACTATGTTGTAGAGTGAATTATGGTGCAGCAGAATTTTTTAGTGATGTTTTCAGTACATTTCTTCACATTTTTTATATTGAAATGTAAACATATTAAATTCATTTGATGCTGCAAAGGTATCCCAGACAGAGTTAAAGTGATATAAAACAAGACCGTTTTTCATAATGGGGTGTCTACTGTTTTTGTGGGCTATTTTACATGTATATCTCTTGATGGTTATGATGAATTACCTGTTGAAGGAGAATAGGAAACTATGGGAGAGTATATGCAATGTCCTAAAAGTGGACACAAATAAATTGCGAAATTCCCTATGAAAAAGCATGTTGCAAAGAAGTGAGCAGCCCTGTGAAATAAAGGGTTTCCTGCATAGGTCCAACGAGGCACCAGTAGCCAGGCTTTTAAGTATACCATAACACACACTTTGTTGATGAACACACATATTTACCCTTGACCTGAGCCAGCAGCATCTAACACCAGTAGAGACATATAGTAGACATGTTTACATTGATGACTAAATGATCACTGAAGCTCTCTAGTAGCTAAATATACAATACATGTAGGCTGCAAAATTCACATAGTTTTTCTTGAAGCATGAAAACCCCATCACCTCACAGCAGAGAACAGCAGTCAAATCCTCATAGAAACACACATGCATTAAACGTTGTAACACTTGCACAGCCAAATACTGAATGCCGCACAATGATTCATTGAAGCAAGGGGGCGAATGCTTTCCCTGAGTCTAGTTTGTGGTAGTGAAGTCACACAAGAGAAACAAGAAAAGATACTAGCCCCCAGAGTTTAAGGACAAGACACTGTACAGTGATTGGTCAACACACATCAGATTTGTTGAGTTCCAACAGCCATATTCCAGAGAGTTATAACAATATATGTCCATAGGCAGAACAACTGAACGTAATTTAATGAAGTTCTCAAGTTGGCAGGAGACGAACAGTAAGATATGAAGAAGCATGGTCGCAGAGCTAGGAAAATCATAGCACAACACTGCCCACTGTAGGGTAAATAGCACTGGCAGAGCTCTTTGTCTTGAACAGTTGTGTAAAGCACCATAATCCACAGAGTAGCCCTAATTAGTAATTGGTAAACAATGCAGAAGCTTGCACCAAACACACACCGCATGAATGCAGAAATGATAGGGATAACTCATGAAGCCATATTGTACACGAGCACCACTGTCCATACATTATAACTATTTGAGGTCCAGTAATCACAGTAATCAGTATAACAGCCCACACCCTACGAACATAGTAGTAATGAAGTATAATTTACAGCGCACAAGCACTTATATTAACATATATATATATATACTAAAAAAAACGTTGTTAAGGGGACGTTATGATTAAGTTGCGCTACTAAAAACCTGTGAAATTCACTAAAAAAAATGTTATAAACATGACATTATGGTTCAAAGTAAAACCAAAAAACCCCTAAAATTCGCCAGTTATGGTAGGCTAAGCAACCATAACTGCCCGCACCAGTGTGTACTGCTAACACTAACACCCAGGACATCAAAGATGATATCACAAATGCCATTGATGACATCACTGATGACATCACATGTGTAGCCCCTTCGTTTTTGTTCACTGCCATATCTAGGCCAGGTGGGTTTATTTACTGACAGTCAGAAACTTAACTTTCAAAAGGTATTACATTTATAGATATTGCTATTCTCACATGTTCTTACAATACTTTCCTTAGAATTTAATCGCATCTTATGATGTACATATATAGGGGAAGAAGCAGGCCTGAAACACAGCAATCATTTTTGTGTGTGAATACAATCATGTAGATTATACACAGTTGCTAATGATACTGCCTCTTGTATGCTTACTTTACTCTCCATATATAAGCCCCATATTTGTATGCATTGTAGTCTATTTATGTTTTGTGTGTATTACTAGAAATATGTAGTAAGTGATGCATTATTAGTAACTTTGTACATGTTTCACAGACCGAAAGTCTGATACAGAAGCATTCACCGTTTTATTATACAACTTTGGAAAGTACAGATATAGCACCTCTGTGGTGTATGCTGCAGCCAATACCTACATTTCTGTATGAGTAGGTTCCTGTACTAGAAAGAACACTGCAATGGAATTTTCTTTAGAACACTACATTGCGTGATGAAGTATGTAGTTTATTACACATGTCCCGATAAACCCTGATACTTATTTGCCAAAATTACATTCACAACCCCTTGTCTGAAAAGTAAATGCACATGTGATGTCATCAGTGATGTAATCAATGACATTTGTGATGTCATCTTTGATGTCCTGGGTGTTAGTGTTAGCAGTGCACTGTGGTGTGGGCAGTTATGGTTGCATAGCCTACCATAACTGGCGAATTTCAGGTTTTTTTTGGTTTTACTCCGAACCATAATGTCACGTTTATAACATTTTTTGTGTGAATTTCACAGGTTTTTAGTAGCACAACTTAACCATAACGTCCCCTTAACACATTTTTTTAGTGAATTTTACGGGTTTTTAGTAGGGCAACTTAGCCATAACGTCCCTTTAACAACGTTTTTTTTACTGAATTTCATAGTTTTTTAGTAGGGCAACTTAATCATAACATCCCTTTAACAAAGTTTTTTTACTGAATATACATTTTCATCATGTGAATTTGGGACATAAGTACTATAATTCCCTTACTTTATATACATGTAACATAGAACATACTGAACCCCCTCGCTAATCATATTTGAAAGGCACGGACTGAGCGCCCGTCTGCAGACGGGCGCAGACGAGATCAACACTACCCAAACAGTCAGGAGGTATCTGAAATATTACGATTGTGCCATATGAAAAATGCACAAGTTTAAAAAAGAACACATAAACACATTATAAGTACTAATAAGTAACCAATTGAACCTACATGTTTCAAACATTACCCATGCATTTAATTACCATGTACAATGAAATGGATCATACCATAACAAAAAAAGATATGCCTCCAACGTAATTACCTCACAGAAACTGTGCAGCCAGGAGCGACATTAGACGCGCACAGTACTTTGGAGTGGCTGGATGGAGGAGAATTTTCCGCATGGGGAAATGTCGGAAGATAGCAATAATAATGGTACACACTTCTCTGCATGAGTAAATTAATAGTCAGTATTTTATGGGCATTTAACATATATATATATTTATTTTGAACAGACCAGGTAAAAAAAGAAGAAAGTCCACCAAAGGACACAGAGCAAGACATCCTGAAATGGAAAGAAGAGAAAATGGACATACTAAATGAGAATTTTAACGGGTTAAGGCAATTTGTGGAGGAATACGTGAGAGGAAAAATAAGATATCACTGTCCCATCTGTACCTGTCCCCCTTCTCCATTTCCTAGTGAACCATCCCCAAACCCTCAAGAAGAACATAAACGTTTTGACGAAACATCCATCCCTTCATCCCCTCACAACCAGCCCATGTTAAACCCTAATTCCCCTATATTTGTTTCAGTATCTGCTTCCCCCTGTATTTCTCTTGATTGATGTATGTGTGTGTATTAACATGTTTTTTATGTTAGTTGTAGTGGAATGGTTTGGATAAAAAAACATTTTTTTAAAAAGAGTTAAAATGTCCGCGGACAGCGTGCCTGTTCGGGCTGGCCGTAATAAATATAATATGGATGTTCCAAGGGCAATACACCTACCCGTACCATTCGCAACCAAGATGGAACTGATCTTAGAACGCACCAGCTGTCCAAGTTGTCCGTAAATTAACAGAATGGGGGCGTCCTAAGTAGATTATACCTCTCCTTACTGGTCACAACCAAGATAAAACATGTTCTTAGAACACACCAGGTGTCTGGGATGTCTGTAAATGAACAAAATGGGAGTGTCCAGAGGACACTATACCTGTCCATACCGCCCGCAGCAAAGATGGAACTGTCCGTAGAACAGGTGCAGTGGCCGGCATGTCCGTAGTCAAACAAAATGGAGGTGTCCTAAGGATACTGTACCTGGCCGTACAGTCAGCAGAACATCTACACACATGCGCACCACACCCATAAGTACTGCGAACATCTTGCCTGTCCGTAACTGTCCATCTCACTTGTGTCACACTTTGAATTAGTTTCAGGACCTGAACACTGTCCGTAGAACACCCGCGCGCATGCGCACGTCCGTTACTCTGCATTTGGTGTCCAGCGGGCACCCATTTCCTTCGCGGATGTGTTCAGGATGTCATCATGTGACTGCACCCACGCTGAGCATGTGGCCTAATTTGTGCACTGTGTCTGCTTCCGCAACATTTCAAAAGAACTCATACAGACATGGGAAATTATTTTACAGTATAAGATCACCATTTCACATGTCCGAAACAATGGCTCTACCGTTCAACGTATTGTTTAGAATTTTTGCAACGCTTTTGAGTGATCGATATGGTCACGAGGCACATCCCTCCACACCTATAAAAGGCCACACCCCCGAGCTCATCTTCATTGTACTTCTGACTATAGCAGATTGAGCTTTGCTGCCTTTACCGCTGTAGCGAATATTAGCCGACCCACCCTAATGGCATCCATGGCTGCTGTTGCTTCATTAGCCTCAGCATCACCCCCAAACCCTCCACCGCCACCACCTCCCCAAGGGCCTGCAGAGGGAAATACGTGTGAGGATGTAGAGAGCGAGGAAGAAGAGGAAGAAGAAAATGAGGTGGAGGAACTCCGCACTACAAGTACTCGCCGGGAGTTATGGGTGTGGCGGTTGTTTACCATTTTTGGAAACGTACCAAAAGCATGTGCGAACCAGGTCAGGTGTAACCAGTGCAAGTTGGTGCTGAGTCACGGGAGACCTGGTGCATACAGCTTTGGTACGACAACCATGAAGCGACACCTAACTTCGTTCCACAGTGCGGACATTCGCAAGGTGGTACCATGTGAAGAACGTAGTAGGTTGAGTTCCTCCACAGAATCCTCTGTGTCCGATCCTCTCACCCCAACAGACACTCCTGAGGGAGAGCGCATCCCTCTAGCTGGCTCACAGGCCATTGGCGATGCTGTTGACCCTTACCTTGCGAGGGTCACAATATTGTTTATGTACCGCAACGCAGTACTCTGCAGGGGGGAGAGTCTTCGAAGTGCTTTTGAGACTACAGTCACGGAGCACCAGAAGAACTGCTCCCTACCTAAGTAAAGCCCACCCTACATCTTTCTCTCTCCACCTGCCCTTTCTTATCCCCGTGGTTGGTGTCCTTTCCTTGCCTTCCTTTACCCTCCTCTCCTAGTATGTCGTGTGAAAAAAAATAAAAAAATGGAAAACAACAAAAATTACAAAAAAGGCTCTTTTCAGAGCCGCCTTTCTCAGTTTGACAATGGAACTATCAAGTGACCATCAAGTGACCGGTGTAGGCCCCTACGCATTTCTCAAAAAGTCTGCAGACAGTTGTAGGATGCACAAAAATGGAGGCTGCAAGCGGAGCAAAACCAATGCACTTTTCGCTGGGAGTAAGTGGTGGCTCTGAAAAGAGCCTTTTGGTGGTGTTTTGTGTGTTTTTGTGGATTTGAGAAAACGGATTGCCAAATAGGTGACTATGAATCCAAAAAAGGTTGCAATGCATTTTGTACATTTCGAAGAAAAATCTGATTGCCAGCATATGTGAGATGGACTCCATCTCTGTGAAAAATGAAAGTGCTGTGAAACAAAATGTTTTCATTGTGGAAAGAGGACATGCCAACCTCTCTTAAAAAGGCACAAACAGCCTCATTGACTTTACGCCTCGCTTTCTCCATTTGTGGACCAAATGCAGAAGAACGCAGCCAAATTTGTCTTTGTGCAATACGGGAAAAAACTACTTGGCAATTTGGAAACATGTCCATGATCTTCGCAAGTCCTTCCTTCATTGCAAATTGCAAAGAAATTCCAGAGACATGCCCTAAACTGTTTCCTCCACAATGAATGATAATTATATCAGGATGACGCTCTGTCTGTAAAGTAGCACAGAGAGGTACCAAGTCCAGCCACTTCAATCCACGCACTCCATGCCAGTGCACTTTCACATGAGAAAATCGAAGATCTGCAGATATACCGCAACTTTCTGCATGCACCTTCAACCAATGTATTCATGAGTCTCCAAAAATCCAAATAATCTGTTTTCGAGCACACAGAGCCATAGCTGTCTGGTCTCCTGTCAGGAAAAAGACGTTCTCACTAAATCTCTCCGTTCAGAACACACCCACTGAACTTTACTGACCAATCCCTAGCTTCGCTCATTCTCATTTGCATGAGTCTCCACCCCAGAAACCCCGTTGGTAATAGGCGCTGCCTGCAGACTACCGTCATGTCCGCGGACACATAGAGGATCTGAGCGTGAGGACTGTACATTTAAATAGTATTCCCCTTTTCCCCTTTAAGGTGGGCTCTGAAAAGAGCCGTTTTTTTTTGTTTTTTGGGCAGATCCCTGACAGACACCTGTTATTTAGTATTTTTTAAAAAAATGTCTGCTTACTTTACTCCTACAATCATTACAGAACCTTCTCCAAAGCAAGCCTTACATTCCAAAAGAACATGGCATTTCCCAAAAAAGATAACGAAACACCATCTGCTTCAAAATAAGCTGCATTACTGGAAACTATGTTCTCGTGGCTGCAGAAAACCATACCAGCTCGTAACATGAAAGCACGCATGCCACGATTGATGGTACACCTCCCAATACTTTGATCAGGACAAAAAACGGAACTGTTGTCCCATTTTCCTCTAGGGAGTAAGCCAGAAAAAATTACTTTCGCAGTTGGAAAGATGTTAATGACTGCTTGCACCAACTGTTCCAAATCTTCCAACAAAGTAGGTGAACTCACGTAGCCCAAATGGTAAGCACCGTAGTGCAAAACTACCACAGGGGGACTGGTCATCATACGCATATCTCTGCAAACTTGGAGAATTACCGCAACATTGCAATCAGTCGCAGTGCTCCACACCACCTCCACTCCTCTGACATCGAAATTGTGTGCCACATGCCTACTTTCGGAATAGTGCTGTAAACCATGGACAAAAATATCTCTGAGCACCAACACCCTGACTGTCTCCACCTCTGCCATCTTCACTACACGCACTGTCTTTTGACACAAATGAACAATGTGAACATCTGATTGACTGAGTCCTACAGTCCCCTTTTCATGCTGGATTTGCTGTAGAACCCTGTATGTGGCACGCCCTACCCGTGGACAAGCACGGTATCCGTGCGGCACGTAACTCTTAGCCAGTCCTTCTACCCTTTCCACATCACTCGCGAATCCATTCCCTCATTGGACACAGCTAAGCAGTCACATAACAATCCACCAATCACGTTCATGATCTCTACATCTAACTCCGTCATTAGAGTTACGCACTTCAAATGTACTGTTGATCACTGTGAATGCAAGTCGCATATCATTGCAAAGCACCTACTTCAAAAATTACTGTGCAAGTGTCGCGGATTTCTACTTACAGCTCCATGCATACGCACATGCATGAATACAAAGTACAGGTATGCATATTTTATTCAGAGAACATGTGCAACCCTTATGATTTCATTTAAACAAATTAATGCCACTAAATCCTCATAGCCAATACATACCAACGCTCCCCCTTTAAGTGCAAGACTTCCGATTTTTCATTGTGAAACCGCACTACTTCTTACTGTCGCCCGCATAACCTATACATACGTAACAACCCTCCCGATTTAGGCGCGAAACTCGATTTTCCATTAGAAAATGTCACCATTTTTTACTGTCGTCCGCCTAAATTAATGCTACTTCCAATGCAATCTTATGAGAAAAATAAATGTTCCCGATTGCTGTGGTGACATCTCCCTCTGAGGTTCTCCCGATTTTTTTCATTCGTACTTATAATATGAAAGTAGTCGAATGTTTCCCATCTACTATAATGACCTATCACTTACAAACCTCTCTGCTATGGCCAACGCAGCTTAAAAAAACAAGGGAATTTCATGAACTGAAAATTGTACTCATTTGCGAAGCAGCTTCAACGAACATACTGCTAATAACATATAAAGGCTGCACATAGTGAAATGAAATGCACACATGCACTGTGTTGAGATATCAAAGGAGAATACTCAGACGAAAGATGCAAAATGAACGTGTACATTAACATCATTGATTTAAACACACAAAGTTACTAACTTCTTCCTTTTACAATTGCAGTGAAAACTACTCTCCTGAAAATCAACAGCATCTACGCTGCAAACAACATATCCGAAGAAACCTGGTCATTCCGCAAAAAAAAGTAAGTACAGTACTAACTTTATATTCTTATTGTTCCTCAAAGAGACTGTGTGGGTTATTTATGTAATTTGGGCACCAAAAAAAGATTGATTTCTGAACCATTCTGCCCACAAATCCCCATTTATTAAACAAAGAATAACAGGAAGAATGGCACACTAATCCCTGTATTTTTGGAACACAAATAACATACAGAAGCCTTAGAATGTTAGTACTACAAAACAAATAGCTGTTTTAATTTTATACCATTACGTTTACTATTAATGCTTCTCCTCACCACTAGCTCACTTTCTAATCTCATCTGAAGCACAGTGTTGTAATATACAAACAGAAAAATAGCCTTCCCAACTCATTGTAACTGCCCAATGCACATTCACACACCACCACAAACAGCTTCCCCATCAAACTCATGCACGCATGCACACAGCACACATACATTGTAAAACAGACCAAACCATGCCTTCTTTTTTTTTTCAACAGAACCCAAAGAATGCCTACCAAAAAGCAAGTCTGTAGAAAGGAACGCAGAAATAGAGCAAATGAAAATAAAAGTGTCCAAAGTAAGCATCCATCTCTAACAGAGTTTGTACAGAACGTTGAAACAAAACAGCTATACAGTCATTTAGTGAAACAAAGGAAGCTTCAACTACCGAAAATGTGGCTCCTCTATCAAAATGTGGCACGAAACAGAAAACGTTTAACTTAAAATCGGCTACCAGTACTGCTAACAATGCTCCTATGAATCCTGATATAGTAGCAAGAACCCATAGTAAAACAAAAGTATTTTAGCAAAAGTGTTTCGCCACAGAATCTTTCAGAATCTAAGAAGAAGAGGAGAAAATCATCCTCAACCCTTAAAACCTACCGCAGAAAATTAATCCTACAAGCTTGCGTGGACAGTGCAATCCTTCTCAAAAGGAAGTTATTTATTTTAGTGTTAAATAGGATGAAACCACTAACTAAACTAAGTGCTAAACTACAACAGAAACTTGTCAATAAACGGAATGTCAACAAAAATAACTTCTTAAATATTTGTGGAGGTGAATGGAGTCACACAACAACCACAGACCCATATTTTAATGAAGAAGCATACAAACAAAATCAAACAAACACAATTGCCATTCATAGCAGTAGACGAGGGTATAACAAAATCAATAATATCACCATGGAACAAGAAACACTGCTTACAAAGTATCCCTGAAAACTCAGAATTACCTCTCCATTCGACTGAACCAGACCGCCTAGTATACAAATGGCCGTGCACGTCAATGTGTAACATTCCTAACAAATCTTTCAAATCTTTACGTCAGTTCCTCAATCAGTATGTGAAAGGTAAAGACGAAATCAAAATGAAAGTGCTGCAAAATATGGATATCTGTCCAGTGCGCAAATACACAGGACTACAAGGACATTCATTAGCCTGCATTTCAGGACCTATTTGCAAAAGCACCTTCCGTGATATGAAAAGGATATCAATACATCATTCAAATGTAAGAAATCTAGTGTATAAACTGTACTATGCTAAAAGTCCAGCTTTAGAATTAGCCAATTTAAATAACTCTCTTTTGCATGGTACACCCAAATACCTACGAGAAAAAATCGACCGTATCCAGAGAAAATATTTTGGAAGTGAAATCCACTTACAAAATGCAATAGTTTTTAGCAACAATTATGCACATAGCTACCTTCTATTACACACATACAAAAAAGAAATACTAAAATTTAAAAGTACATCGGCTGAAGTACCAAACCATGTGTGTGTGTGTTGCCGCAGAACGTTTTACAAAAGGAACACAAAAACTATAGATGTAACATACAAAATAGAAGACAATGAAGATTCCAAATGGTTTGAATTAGCTCTATACCTTTTAGCAGAAAACAAATACCAAATAGGTGAACCCCTATTATGGTGCAGTTACTGCACTACAAAACTGGACAACAACCAAACTCCTTCACGTGCTATCACAAATAATTTGGAATTATTCCCACTACCAAAACCTCAGCAACAACTCAATTTGTATGATGGCATCATAATTCAAACAGTTTACCCATTTCAAGCAATAATACGCCTTCAACCAAAAACAGCACAATTATCTCCCTCTGAATTGGTGAAAGGCATTTGTGGCAAAGTAGTTTATTTGCCATTAGATCTGATAGAAAATGTGCACACTCTAGGAGTGCAACGTCCAATAGAGCATTCTTTAATTGTCTTAGTAAATGGTGTACCAACAAAAGACAAAAGAATTTGGCAACAACTTGTGGACTTACATAAAGTTAGACAAGCCTTGCAATATCTGAAAGACAATAACGAATACTACAAAGAAGTAAATATTGAAGAAAGCTTAAGGGAAACAACTGAAATAATTCAATAGTCATCAGAAACTGATCAATTTGAACTTCTGGATCCTGCTGCAGTATCCACTCTTTTGGACCATTACACAATTCATCCATTGCACTCTAATGAGAGCATAGATGATGTACTAGAAACTTACCAAATGCGACAAACCAAAGGGTCACCAACGAGCATATGGGAAAAAAGTATAGAAGCATGTGCTTTTCCACTGCTATTTTCTACTGGCAAAGGTGGAAGATATGATGATAGACCCACTCAGATTACGGCATCAAAATACCACTTATTACGAATGTATTCTCAAGATCCCAGATTTAGACAAAATATGGAATACATATTCTACCTACTCTTTGAAAGTGAACTAGCAACCCTATGTTACGGAGTTGCACACATATTGAAAACTTGGTTTGTTACATTAAGTTGTGCAGAGTGTGCATGGGAAGATTTACATGATTTCCTACGCATATCAAACAACAACAAAACCAACATAGATATAACACCTGGAGAACTTTGCTCTCTAGATCCTGTTAATGTGTCAAGATATTTCCATCATCGTTTCATTGCTATGCTACACTTTATTTGTAATAAAAATGTTACTTCCCTCAGAGAAGTGCAACACATCTTTTGGAGAAAAGAATACCAAGCCAGAGGAGCACCACATGTTCACATGCTTTTATGGATCAAAGGTGCACCTAAATTTGGTCAGGACAGTGATGCCACTGTTTTGCAGTTCATCCAAAAATATTTCACTTGTGAAATCCCTTCACAACGGACACATAGTGACCTTCATAGACAGATTTTACAATTTCAAAGACACAAATGTGGCAAATATTGTCATCGCAAATACAAAAGCAAAGGGAAATACCACACCAAATGCCGCTTTGGTTTTCCTAGACCAGTTACAGAAACAGGTGAAGTGAACAACTTCATGTCTTCAGTTCGACATAGTGTTAAAGGTAAATCACCTAAGAACACGTATTACATAAAAAGAACAGAAGAATCAAAATATATCAATGATTACAATGCAATCACTGCCCTCTTATGGAATGCAAACATAGATGTTCAGTACATTGCAGACAATTCCACTGCAGTTGCATGATATGTTACAGCCTACTTAACAAAAGCAGAAAAAAACAGAGCTTCAAGACCTCTGGAATGACCTATCATCAGACAAAACACTATCTCAAAAATTGTACAGCATAGGCATAAAAATTCTCTCTCATGGAGAATGTGGTGCCTATGAAGCTGCAGATCGGTACTGCTTTGTGTGGAAAATCAGAAAACATAGTATGGCTAAGTCTTGGTCCTGCTAAATCTAGAAAAAGAGTTCTGAAATCATACGAGGACATAGAAACAATTGCCAAAAATGATCCCAACAGCCAAGACATTTTAAAAAACAATTTACTGGACACATACTATCCGAACAGGAGTACCACTTTGGAAACCATGTGTTTATACCACATAGCTCAAAACTTTGCATACAAAAATAATAAGAAACCCGATGAAAGCAAAGGTAGATATAGAGTGACAGATTGTGAAGGCAGCTTAGTGAAACTTACCAAACGAAGCTTAATTAATCATGTCAAATTGTCATTAAAAACTCCTCAACAGAAAGAACTATATTACATGTCCCTGTTACAACTTTTTAACCCATGGAGAAAAGAGGAAGAGATACTAGATAAGTATGACTGCTATGAAGATGCTTTCAAAGCAAATGAAAGCACTATCACCGATGTGAACTTTACGCAGTACAAAACAATGTTGCACAATGAACAGCAACACAAAGAAGAACTTCAGGCCCAACTAGATAAGGACACTTCCGACAGTAGTCAACCTTCTATAACAGGAAGTCAAGAACCACTAGGACAGCCACTAATAGCAAATGAGGCAGAGTTAGCTATGACAGAAGTGGAAAACACCATGCGTCACTATGAAGAAGATATAGAAGACTTAACTGTACTACAATCAAAACTTAACAAAGATCAGCGCACCATTTTTGAAGAAGTAACAAAAGAAATTGCACATGGTGTACAACACGAAAATAAAGAATGTACCTGCCAAAATTACAAACCTATACTGCTGTACGTCAGTGGTGAAGCTGGGTCAGGAAAAACATTCTTAATCAAAATCATCAGCAGTTCCTTCAACAATTGACAAACAACAAACTGTCAGCTGTTGTAACTGACCACACAGGTTTAGCTGCCTATAACATAGGTGGTGTCACTTTACACCCATTACTATTCCTTCCAGTAGAACACCAAAACAAATTAGACTATTATAAACTTTCTGCAGAAGCTGCAATGGAACTACACAGAGTATTAAAACAAATGAAAATGCTACTAATAGATGAAGTGAGCATGGTCTCCAACCTAATGTTGGCTTTGATTCACCTCCGATTGCAAGAAGTACTGAAAATAAACTAAGAAGAACTCTTTGCAGGGAAACACATTATCTTTTTCGCGATTTTCTACAATTGACACCAGTGAAAGGTGAACCTATTTTTAAAACCTTAGGACACAAACTCTGCCGTAAAACTGTTGGCAGCATAGGAAATGCCAACCTTTGGCAACATTTCCAATACAGAGAATTAACAGAAAACATGCATCAATCTGCAGATCTCACTTACGCCAACATTTTAAAAAGTATTAGAGTTGGTGTACTATCTCAAGAAGCACAAGCAATATTGAAAAACCGGCACATTCATGCACTTTATGGCGATAAGGCATGTAATCAGCACACAAAAATGTCAACTTTATGGCCTTAATGCCAACTCTTGCAAGCTGTTTCAAATTCAATGAAACAATGTTAAAAAAAGAAATGCAACCAATAATGGAAATTTGCTCCACAGACAAACTGGACGTACATGGTATGACACTACCCATGTGTCAGCAAGCCACAACAAGACTAAATACCTTAGAAAATTCAATCTCCAACACAGCTTGAGTTGGAAAAAATATTAAACCTATCCTTAAATTGTAGAGTAATGCTTAAACGTAACCTTGAGGTGGAGCAAGGGCTAGTTAATGGGGCACTGGGTACAGTTGTTGGCTTTCAAACATACCCACGTGACAACAACATTCAGTTTGTCAATATTCGTTTTGACAAACTTTCAGAAGTGAAAAGGATAGGGCGCTCAACAGCTTGATTCCTTCTCTTCAAAGAAATGTATGTACGTAGAGAACAATTTTCTCTAACTCTTGCATATGCAGTCACCATTCATAAATCCCAAGTTCTTACCCTAGACAAAGGATTCATAGATATAGGAAACACCGTCTTTAAAGAAGGCATGAGCTACGTAGCACTATCACGCTTACGTACACTTGACAGTTTATTTCTAATCAACTTTGATGCAAGTAAAGTGAACGCTGATATTCCTTGCATTTTAGAATACAATAGACTGCATTCACTGTACACCCCCCCATCTGAAATCATATCCTGTTCCACAAAAAGGAAAATGTGGCCAAAGAAAACTGATTGAAACAGAAATGCAACAGAATCTGACGGCAAATCCTTCAAAGAAAACAAAAGAAGCTAAAACTTCTCCAGCATGGGGTCTGGCATGGATTCACATGCTCATGAATATTCCCCGTCGTCAGGCTGGGAATCCTCGGTAAAGAAAAAACCAGTATCAGTTTCGTTTCTGATCTGTCTTTCGTAGTAATAACCAATCACTGGTCTCTGCGTCATACTGACCACAGCCAATGACTGCCCTCTACCTAAGCACCGCCTCTGGCAGCCATCTTCAGATTTTTACCGCACGTTCATGTGTTGGGATCCTCGTGCTATTGCTCTCGAGCGTTAGTGCTATTTTTTCGCGCTTTTTACAAAAACTTCGATTCTTTCGGTCAAAAGAGCCTCAAGCTCCACCGATCCTACATCCGATCAACGGGGACCCGTGTCGGATTCATCTGTGCCCCTCAAGGGTGAAGATTTCGTCGAGCTACACTTCGGAGGACTCCAGAAGCTTCTCAGGCCCTGTCTCGGAGATGGCCCAGGAGAAGGGAAGCTCGACGCCCGGAAAGCTGTTCAGGGTCTGCCCTGGATGCCAGCTGCAGAACGTCTTCAAGGAGGACGAACACTCTTTCTGCCTTTACTGCCTTCATGAGGACAAGACGCACGTGGAGAAGGACTGTGCGTTTTGCGGCAACATGTCGGAACGGACCATGAAGGACCGCCATCAACGTCTCGCCAACTGGCTGGAGGGTAAGAGCCCGTCTGGCGAGAAGAAGAAGAAATCCGAGCGGTCTTCTAAGACCTTTGAGGGCGCCCCGGCGACGGGGGCCCAACATAAGGCCAAGCACCGCGAGTCCGCTGGCACCGGGAGCGCCGAACGGTCGGGCTCTGCGGGCGCCAGGCAGGGCGCACCCTCCCCGGCACCATCAACCACGAGCCAACGCTCTGGGTCGGGTAAGAGGAAGGCCGAGCACCCGGCGAAGCTCCTGGAGAGGCCCCGGTCGAGCTCTAAGGCAGAGGAGGAGCGTGGCAGTGCCCCCTCCCTCAAGGATAAGGCGGTGAGCGCACCTAAGGTGGTGAAGGCCTTGATCCATCCGACCAAGCCCTCTATCGAAACGGTCGCGGCGGCCCTGGCTCAGCCTGTGGTGGCTGCACCAGTGGTGGCGACCTCAGGGCCCAGAATCTCCCTGCCTCCTCGGAGGGAGTCTTCCTTTGTGCCCATCGATAGGACCCCCGTGAAACCCTCCGTGGGGAAGAAGAAGGGGGGGCAGGGCGTCGTCGTAGAGTCGGCCTCAACCTCAGAAGAGGAACTGATCGAGGTCTTAAGCCACGGCCTAGGCGTGGAAGAAGGCCAGCCCGTCGGAATGGACCCCGACGCAGGTGACGACGACGACATCGTCGAGGAGACCGACGGGGCCCCTGCTCGCCCGTCGGATTCCCCTCTGCCAGCGCCGCAAGACAACTCGGCGGCCATTTTGTTGGCCATACAGTCCTTATGCTCCGAGATAAGGACGAGGCTACCGTTACCGACGGAGGAACCTCTCCCGTCGGGGGATCCAGAACCGGGACCTTCTGGTGTTCCCCCTACCAAGAAAAGAAGGATCCATCCACCACCTCCTTTTCAACCGTCGCGCCCCTTCCAGCCCTCCTCCCCGTCCACCCGAGGGGATGATACGGGGACTGACACGGCAGCGACGGGTACGGACGACGAGGCATACGACGAGGATTTTCCGTCGTCGCCTCCCACCAGGGCCTCTCCGCCCGACGAGATCGGATCTTTCCACTCCATGATCTCCAGGGCTTCCGAGCTTTTCCAACTCTGCCCTGAGGAGAAGAAAAAGGAAGGCTTCCTTTATCAGCGGCGCGAGGCCAAGAGGAAGACGGTCCTCGCAGTGCCTCTGTTGGACGACATTTGGGATGAGGGCCTTTCCCTCCACAAGAACCCTTCCACGACGCCAGCTAGAAGAGACCGGTACGAGAAAAAGTACCGGGTCCCGGACACGGCCCCCCTATGCCTCCGGGCGCAGCCTACCCCGGACTCCGTCGTCTCCGCGGCAGCCAGGAAGAAAGGGGGGGGGGGTGCGGCCTCCACATCGACTTCCCCGCCGGACGGCGAGGGAAAGAAATTGGATACTATGGGGCGTAGAGTCATCTCGTCGGCAGCGACGACGATTAAAGCGGCCAACGCCTTGGCTATCGTGGCCCGCTACGACAGGGAGCTCTGGTACAAGATGGCTCCTCTGCTGGATTTTCTGCCGGACGACAAGAGGGCGGAGGCCCTTGAGATCCTGCAGGAAGGTGAGGTGGCCTCGGACCACGCCATCACCGTGGCGACGGACATCGCCGACACTGGATTCCGCCAGCTGGGCAACGGTGTTTGCCTTCGACGTCGTGGATGGCTCAAAGCTACGGACTTCCGGCAGGACGTCCAGACCAGAGTCCTGGACATGCCCTTCGACGGGAACAACCTGTTTGGGAAGACAGTGGACGATTCCCTTCAGGCCATCAAGGCGGATACTGAGACGGCCCGGGCCCTTGGAGTCCTGCAACGACGGACGCCCTTTCGGAGCGGCGGAGGCAAGGGCGCCTCCAAAGGTTCCGGCGGCGGTTTCGCTTCCTACCGTCAAGCGGCCCGCTCGTCGTCGCAAGAGGCCTACAGAGGACGAGGCAAGTCTAGCGGACCCCGCCGTCGTCGCCAAGGAGGTCAAGGCGGCAAGGCCGCGTCCAAGCAGGATTGAACCGGCCTTGGGGTCGGGCCCCCACCGAAGCACCCCGGTGGGAGGCCGGCTGGCGGGCTTCGTCAGCGTGTGGGAGTCCATCTCCACCGACCGTTGGGTGCTGGACGCCCTGGCCCGGGGCCACGCGCTCGAGTTTCAAAGAAGGTGCCCGCGCGTCCCCCCCGTGGCCAGGAAAGAACTTCACGTCCCTCAACTTCTCCTGGAGGTAAAGGCGATGCTCAGAAAGGGCGCCATCGAACTCGTCCCAAAGAGGCTTCGGGGCTCCGGAGTCTACTCGAGATACTTCCTCGTGAAGAAGAAGACGGGAGGATGGCGCCCCATCCTGGACCTGCGACGTCTGAACAAGTTCATCAAGGCGCAGAAGTTCCGGATGGTCACCCTCCAGCACGTCCTGGGTCAGCTGGAGGAAGGAGACTTCCTATCGTCATTGGATTTGGAGGATGCCTACTTCCACATTCCCATCCTAAAGGGGCACCGCAAATTCCTCAGATTCGTGGTCCAAGGGCGTCATTACCAGTTCAAAGCCCTTCCCTTCGGACTACGGTCGGCACCCAGGGTATTCACCAAGTGCCTTGCACCGGTGGCGGCGCAGCTGCGCCGCGAGGGGATCCACGTCTACCCCTACCTGGACGACTGGCTCATCCGCGCCAAGACGAGGGAGCTCGCCGTGGTCCACACGGCAAGGACCGTCCAACTCCTCACGGACTTGGGATTCTCCGTGAACTACGCCAAATCCCACCTGGTGCCCGCGCAAGTCGCACTGTTTCTGGGAGTGAGGCTCGACACAGTGTCCCTTCTGGCCTCCCCGTCGGAGGAGAGGACCAGGACCATCTTGGGCAAGGTGCAACGGATGTTGGTGGCCGACGCGGCCAAAGTGAGGTCCATCAAGTCCCTCCTCGGGATGATGTCTTCCTGCATCTACCTCATTCCCATGTGCAGGCTCCGGATGCGCCCGTTGCAAGAATTCCTGGATGCGCGCTGGATCCAGACGACGGGCAGCTTCGAGGAAAGGATCAAGCTCGACGAGAGTTTCCGACGAGCGATACGGTGGTGGGGCACCCGCGCGCATCTGACGGCGGGCATGGACTTCCAGACCCCAGCCCACCAGGAGACTGTGACCACGGATGCCTCCCTGGAAGGGTGGGGAGCGCACACCGAAAATCTGCACGCAAGGGGACTCTGGCTCCCGACGGAGAAGTCCCTACATATCAACGTCCTGGAGCTCCGTGCAGTGTTTTGGGCCCTCAGGTCCTTCCTTCCGTCCCTCAAGGGCAAGGTGGTGAGGATCTTCACCGACAACACCACCACCATGTTTTACATCAGGAAACAGGGCGGAACCAGGTCCCCAGCGCTGTCCAAGGAGGCGCAGGACCTGTGGCATTGGGCCGTCGCCCAAGGGATTTTTCTGGTGCCGTTTCATCTGGCAGGGATAAAAAACACCATCGCCGACTCACTCAGCAGGGAGCTGCGCTCGTGCCACGAGTGGGAACTACGGCAGGATCTGGTGGATCGCCTCTTCCGACGGTGGGGCACACCCCAGATCGACCTGTTCGCGACGGCGACGAACGCCAAGTGCCGGAGGTTCGCCAGCAGGTTTCCCCAGACGAGGAGCATGGGCGATGCTTTCTCGTTCCCCTGGGAGGGCCTGTTCCTCTACGCGTTCCCTCCCTTGCCTCTGCTAATCCGGCTCGTCAACCAGCTCAAGAGGTCACGGTGCAGGATGATCCTCGTCGCACCTGCGTGGCCGAGGCAGATATGGTTCCCGGACCTTCTGGACTTGTCAGCGTCCCCGCCGATCAAGCTGCCGGCGGACGCGGATCTACTCTCCAGGGAAGGAGGCGCCATCCTCCACCACGACCCGAAGTCGCTGAACTTGCAGGCCTGGCTCCTGCAGCACTAGAGTTTGGAGGATACGACATACCGGCCGATTGCAGAGAGGTTCTTGCAAAGGCCAGGGCGTCCTCGACTCTTAAATGCTATGGACACAAATGGAAGAGGTTCTCTGTCTGGTGCCACGCACAGAAGATTAACCCTCTACGGATTACGGCTCCCCAAGTACTGCCGTACCTGCTGACGCTGGCCAAAGCTGGTCTGGCACATGCGTCCATCAAGATTCATCTTGCTGCGATCTCCCGATACACCAGAACCACGGGCCGGACGTCCTTGTGGTCTCATCGTCTGGTGAAAGAGTTCATGAAGGGACTGTTCAGATCGTTCCCGCCGGTGAAGGCTCCGGCCCCGGCGTGGGAGCTCAACGTGGTGCTGACCAAGCTCATGGGACCTCCGTTCGAGCCTCTGCACTCGGCCCCGTTGAAGTTTCTATCGTGGAAAACAGCTTTTCTTGTGGCCATCACCTCCGCACGACGAGTGGGAGAGATCCAGGCCCTTTCCTGCAAGGCCCCGTACTTGACTTTCCATGACACGAGGGTAGTGCTCAGGACGCACCCCTCCTTCATGCCCAAGGTACCGTCGGACTTCCATCTCAACGAACCCTTGGTGTTACCTGTGTTCTTCCCGTCGCCTTCGTCGCCGGCTGAGAGGACTTTGCACTCGCTGGATGTAGCTAGAGCGCTGAAGTTCTACGTGGACCGCACGAAGGGTTTTCGGAAGACGTCACAACTCTTTGTGAACTTTGGACCTGTCAATCAGGGGAAGGCTCTCTCGAAGGCTTCCATCTCCAGATGGCTCTCCGGCTGTATCATGTGCTGTCACCGGTTGGCAAACCGACCGCTGCCTGGCCGTCCGAGAGCCCATTCCACCAGAGCGATCGCAGCTACCACGGCGTTCCTATCTGGTGTGCCCCTGCTGGACATATGCAGGGCTGCTACGTGGAGGTCGACGCACACCTTCACGAAATTCTACTGCGTCGACCGGGATTCCAGGGTGGAGTCCAGGGTCGGCCAAGCAGTGCTGCGCAACCTGTTCGCCTGAGGTGAGCCTGGTGAGGAGGTAAGATGCTTAATGTTGAGTTGATGTGATGCTTAATGTTGAGCCTTTGCCACCTCCCGTGGTTGTGCATGTGTGTACTGCTATGTATTCTTTATTCATGAGCATGTGAATCCATGCCAGACCCCATGCTGGAGAAGGAACAAGTTACTTACCTGTAACTGTTGTTCTCCAGCATGGGTCTGGCATGGATTCACATGCGAACCCTCCCGCCTACACCTCTGCGGCTCTTCACTTGGTCATACTGCCACTTCACGTGCTTCCAAATCTGAAGATGGCTGCCAGAGGCGGTGCTTAGGTAGAGGGCAGTCATTGGCTGTGGTCAGTATGACGCAGAGACCAGTGATTGGTTATTACTACGAAAGACAGATCAGAAACGAAACTGATACTGGTTTTTTCTTTACCGAGGATTCCCAGCCTGACGACGGGGAATATTCATGAGCATGTGAATCCATGCCAGACCCATGCTGGAGAACAACAGTTACAGGTAAGTAACTTGTTCCTTCATCAATTACCACAAGCAAAGAAGAACATATTAGGGAAAGTAAATCAGGTACTTCTTCAAAGAAGGAAAAGAAACTCAGAAAAAATCACTCAAGACAGAACTAGCTGGTCCATTCAAATTTTCAAATGAAACTGGTGTAAGTTGCTACGCAAATGTAGCAATGAATATTCTATTTCAATTGCCCCCAATGGTTAACAATATTTACTTACACAGTACATGCCAATTGTGTTTGCAAATGTTAGTCCTTCATAGAAACGCAACAAACAATCCTGACAACACGTATAGTGTTCACGGAATAAGACAAGAATTGGACTACTGTGCTCGAATGGTGAGATTCACTATAAACTCACAAGAAGATCCACAAGAATGTCTAATGTACTTACTACAAGTACTGGAAAACAAAAACATACCTATAAATGAAATCTTCCAGATTTTATACATGTGGAAACATACATGCACTCTAGGTAACAACGTGACACAGGAACAAAACCCAAATGAGCGATTTGTGTATGTATCCATACCTAATTGTGAATCCATTCCATTTCAGCAACTTCTACAGAATGCAAACCATTGCAGATTATGTACTATCTGCAATTCAGATAATCGCTCCACCTTACTGATACAAACACATAGTAACTACATAATACTTATGCTTCTACGTTACAATGCAGATGGTACCAAAAACAACTGCAAGCTGACTGGATTCACACACGGTCAAGTGTCACTTGGTAAGAAAACCTTTACAACAATAGGTATAATCTACCACGCAGGAGCCACAACCAATGCAGGTCACTACACTGCATATATTAAAAAGAAATGTGCATGGTTTGAAGGTAATGATAGTACCATTACTCTAAAGTAGAGATTGCCAGCTAATCTTACAAACCCATATTTAATCTTCTTAAAGCCAAAATTTAATAACTAATGTGTACTTCAACATTAACAAAAATGCAAGTAAAAGACTATAAACAGTTAGAATACGCCAACAGGTATCTAACTGCCCAAGAGTGTATAACAACCACACAGATAAATGAATACCACAGATCCGTAACAAAAAATACACAGTTAGAATACGCCAACAGGTATCTAACTGTTTAAAAAATCTGCAACAAGCCAACATACATAACATTAATCAGAAACAACAAGTAAACACTCAATGGAAACAAAGAAATAGTTTGTAGCATAGCAAAGAAAGTTTTTTTTTTAATCCGACAAGGATTATTTTTCTCCCAGACCCAAGGATTTGAAAAACAAACACAGAAACTGAGCAAAATGCACAGTACACTGGTTTGTAAACTAAATAGGAGGGTAAAAAAAAGCTAAAATGTCTATTGTACAATGTAATAAATCTTTATAAAATACAAACACTAACATGCTCTTTTCTTTTATCACGGAAATTAAAAAAGGATATTTCCGCCAAGTACTAAAGTCATGTAAGAAATATATTGAATCTCAACAGAGTAAACAGTAAGTATAATTTCACACATGCCATACATATTTGAACCTATATGTCTGATCTATGGCAGTAATATGGTGCAGTGGCTATAGGCAGGTCCTAGAGTCTTGGATGTATAACCTACGACCTACACCGTGCGGCCAAGCAACCAAGACTGTATGTCCTACCCACAACCATTGTAGCATATCAAAATCATGGTGGCTTATAACTTCACTGCTTATAACTTTGGTCTTGGGTGCATGGTCTGCGGCCATGCACCTAAGACTCTAGGTCCTGCACACAACCCCCACACCACATCACACCCATGCTGACTTATAACCTCGGTGCTTATAACTTCAGTCTCGGGTGCATGGCCTTTGGACATGCACCCAAGACTCTAGGTCCTGGCCACAACCACTGCAGCATATCACACCCATTGTGGCTTAAAACTCCATTACGTATTAATTTGGTCTTGTGTGCATGGCCTTTGGCCATGCACCAAAGACTCTAGGCCCTCCCCACAAACACCTGATCGATATGCGATAGTACGGGTGTTTCTATTGCTGTGATATGCTGCGGTGGTTGTGGCCAGGGCCTAGTCTCTTGGGAGTATGGCCTACGGCCAAGCACCCAAGACTCTAGACCCTGGCCACAACCACTGCAGCATATCACACGCATGGTGGCATATAAATCAATAGCACACCCATAGAATGACACATTTTAACTGCAGCATACATTCAATTTGCACCCAGGACTGTAGGCCCTGCCCACACCTACCAGATAGATATTCGATTGTATGGGTGTGATGTGTGAATTTGATATGCTACAGTGGTTGTGGGCAGGGCCTAGAGTCGTGGGTGTATGGCCTATGGCCTGTGGCCTGCGGCCATGCACCCAAGACTCTAGTCCCTCCCCACAACCACCTGATCAATGTTTGATACTACGGGTGTTGCTATTGCTGTGATATGCTTCAGTGTTTGTGGCCAAAGGCTAGAGTCTTGGGTGTAAGGCCATAGATATTTGAATGTATGGGTGTGCAGTATACGATAGTGGCTTATAACTACAGTGCTTATAACTTTGTTCTTGGGTGCATAGCCTTCGGGCATGCACCCAAGACTCTAGGTCCTGGCCACAACCACCACACCATATCACACCCATTGTGGCTTGTATCTTCACTACGTATAATTTTGGTCTTGGGACTAAGACTGTAGGCCCTCCCCACAACCACCTGATTGATGTTCGATACTACGGGTGTATCTATAGCTGTGATATACTGCAGTGGTTGTGGCCAGGGCCTAGAGTCTTGGGTTCATGTCCATAGATATTTGAATGTATGAGTGTACAGTGGCTTATAACACCAGTGCTTATAAGTTTGTTCTTGGGTGCATGGCCTGTACACGCTCCCCACAACCATCTGATCGATAAGCGATACTACGGGTGTATCCATTGCTGTGATATGCTGCAGTGGTTGTGGCCAGGGCCTAGAGTCTTGGAAGTAGACTCTAGGCCCTGGCCACAACCACCACAGCATATTACACCCATGGTTGCTTATAAATCATTAGCACACCCATAGAATGAAACATTTTAACTGTAGCATGTAATCAATTTGCACCCAGGACTTTAGGCCCTGCCCACACCTACCAGATACATAATCGATTATATGGCTGTGATGTATGAATGTGATATGCTGCAGTGGTTGTGGGCAGGGTCTACACTCTTGGGTGTATGGCCTACGGCCTGCAGCCATGCACCCAAAACTCTACGTCCTGCCCACAACCACCGCACTATATAAAACCCATGGTGCCTTATAACTGCAGTGCTTATAACTTTGTTCTTGGGTGCATGGCCGTTGGCCATGCACCCAAGACTCTAGGCCCTCCCCACAACCACCTGATTGATGTTTGATACTACGAGTGTATCTATAGCTATGATATGCTGCAGTGGTTGTGGCGGAGCCTATTTTAACTACGGCATGTACTCAATTTTAATGTTCGCTAACACCACGCATGTCCTTAGAACAGTTTCAAGTTGCCTGCGCACAGCACGGACTGAAGTACTATCCTTATGAGACCCCTCATTTTCAGTACTTACCAACATCCCTGACAAGGTGGGCATAGGGAATACATCATTAACACCGGCTGCCTAAACAAATACAGTATTTCACCCATCTCTTACTCTCTGAATCTCCCCAAGCACTCTGACACACCAAAACAGTTTCCGAAACAGCATTTTGCCTCTGGTCGCCGCCGCGCTATCAGCGGATCCAAGATGTCGGGCGCATCCAAACAATCTGACGCACATCCCGGCTCAATTGGCGGAGACGTCATGTGTCCGCGGTCATGACACCAGCCCCTTAGCCAATCGGTATCTTGTCCGCGGAGCGAACAGGGAAGTGTGACCGCGGAGCGGACATAGATATCACACATTTTTTTAGACATGCTTTTTTGTTGTTTTAAAGGAAACTACTGCACGCTTTCGGGACCAAGCCCCTGCCCCTGCTGCAAATTTGGTGAAAAGTCCAGCGGTTTGGCCTGTAGGCATGCGCAAAGTTTTTCCCCCATTCAGTCTATGGGAAAAAAAGACGTTTTGGGACCCCCCTTATAACTTTCCCCCACTGTACCAAACATCACCAAACTTTGCAAATAAATTCAGAGTGGCCCATATACTTTCTTTGCAAAGTTTGGTGAGGATTCGTCCAGGGAGAGCGGAGTTATAAGCCGCCCAAAAAGTGCTCTTCCTATGGAAACAGCAACTTAACATAACTACACAGCCACTACCATGGCTATATATATCTTGAGACTGTATTTCAACAGTCCGAGTGAGAGGCACTCCCCCGTTCCTTACGAAATCACCAGGCAATCAATTCTCTTTTGGAAAAAATAACCTCTTTATTTTGCAGACCATGCACAGCACATGACTATCAATAAAAACCACCTAAAATGTGGTGCTCCATAATGTATGGCTTAATCTGACGCGTTTCGCGGTTACCTCAACGCTTGTTCACAACAAGTGATCCATACAAACAGCACAGTTTAAAAACACCCCATGTGACAGGAAATTTGCCATAGAGAGAGGACTGAGTGGGCCACAATTTCGGATCGGCCATTTTGGAACGGGTTAAACCATTCAATGTTTTCTACATGTTACATTTTACATTTTCATTTAGAAACCTATTTCACATTTAAGAAGATAATGTTCTTGCCGTTTAAAATCAGTTAACATAAAAACAGAAACAAACAGAAAGTGCAACGTGCAAACAATTCCTTAAAGTGCATAGTGCATTACCCATTTTTAATATATTTGGGTCGGATCATTCCCTGTGCAAACCTTGCAAAATTAAAGTGCAAAATGGTATTTTTAAAATGCATCGTGCTGTTGTTTCTGTATGTAAAGTGCTTAGTGCAACTATACTTCATTTTTAAGGGCATTGTTTTCATAGGTCTCGTGGGATATTTCTAATTTGTCCCTATCTATAAAATCTAAATGTAACAGATTACGTATATTCACAAATAAGAATAGCCCGTTTCACAATCCGTGCCGATACCTATCTTTTCCAATTTTCCATAGTAAGCATTTTATGGTATTCAACCGGAAACCATAGAGGCATCAAATAATGTCACTTCAAAGTTTTTCATTTAATAAATTAGAAGGACATAATAACTGTATTTAATGGACCTCGATTCCTATTCAACTTTTTGGATTCTATTAGAATCATTGTTTCAGTCATTGTTAATACAATCGCAATTCATTGAAAGACATGTCTCAAAAGCTGTCCGTCCACTCAAATATATAAGAAATTTGAGAAATGAATGCCTCTTTAAAAGTGTATCTTATAAATAAGAACATTTTACCACTACAAGTATTAAAGTATGCCGGTCTCACTTCAAAAATATATATGAAAATGGAAAGGAGGAGCAGCAGCTAGTTTAAGGTTAATGTAACTAATGCAACCACAAAACTACCGCTATCTAGGTCCCGTATAACTTAATTTCAGGTGCACAGGGAATTCTTAATAATGATTAATCAAATGCACCCCCGGATACAATTTACAACAGAGTTCACTGAGAACACGATCCATTTTCTAGATGTCGAAATACACGAGAACGACACCCTGAACACGAGGATCTTCACCAAACTAACTAACCACAATAGTCTGCTATTGTTGACTAGTTTTCACCCTAAACGGACTATCAACAGTGTGCCTTTGTGCCAATTCATGGGGTACCGCCGGAATATCTCTAATATAGATGAGTACATGCGACAGGCGAGCACTTTGAAGAACAAATTCCTGGAAAGGAAATACAAGGACTTGATCCACCTAAACCTAGTCCACCCTTAGTATGTGTCACAATGCACTCCACACAGAGCACCTGGGCGAAAACAGTGATTAAGCGGAATTAGAGCATGATGAATTTAGACCCAGTGCTTAATAAACTATTCCCTGAATTACCTACATTTGCATATAGAAATAGCCAAGCACCCTGCAACACATTGGTAATGGCAGAAACAGTAACAGGCAACAGGCCTACAGAGAGGCACACAGGAACACAACCATATGGTAACTGCCAGCACTGTGTGAATATCATCAGAGGAAACAAGATCACACATCCTCATTCAGGCAGAAGAATCGATTTGAGACACTCATGTACCTGTTACTCCATGAATGTAGTATATGCCCTGAGGTGCCCTAGCAGGTACTATTATGTGGGCATGACGACACGGAAAGCAAAAGTCAGTTGGACTGAACACAAGTCAAATATTAGAATGAAGAGTCTTAGGTACCCAGTGGCGACCCACTTTGTGGAAGCTAGACACAATATAGTTCAGTTGAAGTGTGTAATTCTTAAACAAGTCTTACAATCTAATAGAGGGGGTGACTTGCAGAGAAAACTACTCCAGAGAGAGATTGCATGGATTAAACAGCTGGACTCTCTCACCCCCGGCGAATGAGCTGTGAATAAGACCTTATGTGCTTTTTGTAGACCAGACATGTTGAAAAGTGCTGATTACAGATAAGGGGTAGTTGAAGATGCTTTGAATTAACAACATGGAGTACAAGCATAGGGAGAGTGAAAACTTCCTGGAGAGTACTTGGACATACAGAGAAATCAGGAAATAGGGAAATATTATGCACGCTTTAGGATCATTGACCCTACGTATACAATGTGAGAGGAATTACGATTCGATAGACTGTGCTATGGAACACAGGATAACTATGATGAGTTCTAGAGTGTGAACAGACAGGTTATGCCAGTGTAGTTGTGAGGCAACAACACCAGTGGCAATCAAGGGAATTTAAACCTGTTCCACGACAAAGGTAGTTTACTCGTGGGAAGGCTTTACATAATGAATTTTACAATACCCTATTGACGCTGAGGCAATTAAGGGAATTTTAACTTACTTCACCAAAGAGCCATTTTGCTCATTGAAGGGCATGATGTAGTACATTTACAAGACTACACTGGTGTTTGGGTAAGAATTTCTGTAGCCCTATATATAGTACGCCGGCCCCATGAGGGAGTATTAAATTCAAACTTGTTTCTTGGTCCAACATGACCGCGTAGGCTTTCTGCGCATGCGCTAGCTGGCGGAGTGTTGCCATGGAGATTAGAATCACATATGACGGTCATGGGGCACATGACTGGTAATGCCGGTCTACTGCCCCGCGATCTGTTTTAGAGAGACTGCCACAGTAAGTAGCAGTGAGTTTTTGGGAATGAACGGGGTCCAGGGCATTGAGTATGTATGGTACCTAGGTACCTATTCCCTTTACTCCCACTTTATAGGGATGAGAGCACTGATGCTGCTTGGCACGAAAGCCCTGACACGGAGCAGCGTGAGTCTGTAATCAGCTATACTACCACTCACAAAGTACTATGATGGGGGTTATGGGGAAATTGAAATCCTTATGGCATATTCGACATTTTAACATGGGGATAGTTGGTCACCCTAAACTACAGCACATATTATGTTCATCTAGGATACAATGAGAGTGACTCAACCCTAAGAGAACAAATACTCTGCAATACCCAGCCTACTGGTTTGGACAGGGGCTGGGTTAGTGTCTCTGTTACCTCAGCAATGACGTTTTGTGTATAGAATACATGTTCACGATGATCCTTACTAATAGTATGTACTTAATTACAGGTCAGACTCTACCACAGTGAGTCAAGTTTGAGGTTAGTTGCTCTTATTACTATGGTATACCAATTAGCATTGAGTTTACTACACATGAGAAGTTACAGAAATCTACAATAATGTATTTCTTGTTGTCAGTTACAGATGAAAATTCAAGTTTAATTAACGACTTTGAAAGCACAGTTTGTTGCCCTGAAGATGGATATGATGACATATCCGAAACGCGTTGGCATTTAAAAATTGACATTTCAGACCTAAATTTTTTCAATTTTTATAATTAAGCTGTACTGATTGTTTACATTTTGTTTACAATTGACTGTTTAAGCCTTATTGCTTTCTACTAGCCTTTGTGTCCAAAATTGTTTGAAAAACTTTGGCCTTGGAATTTGCACACAAGCCTAAGGATTGGGTAACTTTTCAAATGTATAGCATTATTTTGTTTGTGATAATATTATTAAAATTACTAATTGACAAATGTATAATTCTGTGAAAATTGATTGAAGGATGTTGTCCGTTAGGAGTGCATATTGATTACCCTCTGGCAACAACGGGCTATTTCTATTGTATAAATATATATACATATATGCACATTTACGCAATTCTGAGAGAACTAAGCCACAAGCAGCTGAGGCCTAGCGTGTAAGGTCAGAGACTGGGCAGATGAACTCATGAGAACAGGAAGGGTGCAACATGAACTGATGGTAAGCAGTTCACAATGATGAGAGCAGTACGCTGGTGCCAACCACACAGGGAAATAGGAAGAGAATTTAAAGTTATATTTTATGTGTCACATTGTCACATCTCACAATGATGATTGGCCCAGATTTCTGTAATCGTTCACTCCACATCTACTCCTCCTCGAGCAACCCATT
Organism: Ambystoma mexicanum; assembly: GCF_040938575.1. Lineage (NCBI taxonomy): Eukaryota > Metazoa > Chordata > Amphibia > Caudata > Ambystomatidae > Ambystoma > Ambystoma mexicanum. Next base: position 490,323,166 of record NC_090936.1, on the reverse strand, counting down.
AGAAATGAGCCCCGAACGTGTCTAATGCTTCTGTTCCATCCTAGTGCTTGAGAATGGAAATGATTTCCCTGTACATGAGCGAACCAACAAGCATGTCACTTTTATCACATGGTTAGAATAGGCCAATGAAGTTTGGAAATGCATATAAGCATTTATATTGTGATCACACCAGCCAATGAACATTGAAGAAGTTTACATGTGTTGTCTTTTCCTTTCTGTAATTGTTATATAACCAGCCATTTTCTCTATGTAAATTTGAATGTCTGTTAGGTGTTTCCATGCTCTGGCAGTAATATTACATTTTTGTTTTTCTCATGTCGCGTGCATCGCATTATTTTGGCTCTTTGGATTATTTGTATTGATACACAAGAGATCTGCCTTGCACTGTGACATGAACAAATTCAGGAGAAACTAATCTCAATTAAATGTGAAGACAGTGTAGGCAAATTAAGCCAAAATGGTCAGGCGTTTTGTACTACTATATTGACCAACCGAAAAGATAGTTTTATGGTTGCAACTCTGTGCTCTTTTATTTGAACCTCTTCTGTTTCTTTGACATCTCATCCACTGCCCCTCCCCCACCTTGCTCACTAACTCTGCCCACAGTCCTCTATATGACCTCTCCTTGCTTTTACCTAGTAGGCCTAAGATGAGTTTTCTAGACAGACTTTCACTTACAGATGTAACTGTCGTCTCACCATCTGATTGATAAGGTTGTCCTCTTCTCTCCAGTGATGATCTCACCTGAGTCTGGGGTTGGCCACTGGCGAGTGACTTCCTGGCCCCAACTGGATTCATCATGTGCAATCCATTCAGGTTCTGAAAGAATAAGACGTGCGTTAAGAATTCTGCCACGCTGATGGACAAGACATGCACCCCAGGGATGGATCTCACCACCAAAAGTACTCGGAGAAACAGTGATTAATAGTCTTCTACAACCGTACGAGCGTCTTTGGCACACATTTTGTCTGCTGGAGACACAGTGCAAATAAACACATATTCATGTTGAGCAAGGTCTCGGGGTGTGTGTTTTTCTTCCACGGTAAGCCATAAAATAAGCAGTTATGAATTCATTGCATGTAGGAACAGTGCGCTGTATATGAGGGGTAGCGAGTTATGTCCCACAGATGAAAGGAATTTCGATCACCCATCAATTGGCCTGAGAACTGCAAACCTTTGCATCATAGACCTCAGGCATGACTATGCTTGGCACGCTCCAAGCCTCCTCTTAGAAGTAGCCCTCAGGAGTTGTATCAATACTAGTAGAACAAGGTCAAGAATAATGGCTAATACCTGCCCAATTCAAAGGAGGCCAACTCTTCGCGGACGTTTTGCTGCACTTGGGGAAAGAGTTTTTAGTCGTAAAAATGAACAGAAAGGCAGATCTGGCAACAGAAGCAAATCAGGGTCAGGGAAGGACTTGAGCTCAGAGGGTAAGAGGAAGAATGCGTTGCTGGTGAGGGCAGAGCTGCCATCATTTACTTATCTGGTCAGGAGAGACATAGGACATCCTTCAGCATGAACAGCAGCAGTGACTGATGGAATCCTTTTCTCTGTGATAAGTGCAATGCTGACAACATAGAAATGTGGGCTGCACTGCATTTGGGCCTTCAGCAAAGATTGACATCATCAGGTGTTGATGCCACAGACTATGTACTGCTGAAAGTTGAATTACAAGCTGATAGGAGGTGATTACATCAATGGAGTGACAAAAAGTCTCAAGGCACAAATGCACCAGTGGGAATGGTTTACCTTCCTACCTCAAAAGCGGATCATGCAGGGTTTCTACATTTGAAGTAGCTGCATACGTGCCCCTTGGGTGCAGACAGGCGCAACAACCACTGATCTTAGGTTGCTGCTTGCCATCACTGTGGACTACGTGGTGCAACCCCTGTGATTTAATCACTGATTTTGAAAACAATTTCTGGATTCACCTCTTATAATATATAGTAGCTGGTTCATTGTGGCTGTTACTACTATATAGTCATTAACGCACTGCTGCCTCAAGCTTAATAGAGTTATATTTAAAACACTTTGGAGTCAAGCTCACGTGATGTCACTTCCTCTGATGTCACTAGCAGATGTTAATGGACTAAGGAATTCACTTCTGTCACCCCTATGACTTTGGTGAAATAATGCCTTTGCAGATCTAAGCCTCTCCACTTTCAACTAACAAAGCCAATCCAGTTGCAACTAGTTTATACACAGATCTCTCAGCAAACCGAGACCCGACTGGCTATTGGAATTCTGGATGTCACCAATTACAAAAGAGAAGCCTCCCAAAATCCCTGAGGACTAAAATAAGGTTCCTCATAATGGGATTCCATGCTTCCTGTTGGGTTGCAGTAAGCTAATGTGTGCAGAATAGACAGAGCTCTTTGCTAAATGCCTTCCCACCAGTGCTTAATTTGAAAAAAAAAGAAGTGCCAGGGCCCAAATAATCTTGGCTCACTAATGCCGGCCCCAGGGGTGCTGCAGCGCTGGCAGCCAGATCAGTGCTAGATCAGCCCATCACACTGCTGCTGCTCAATGTCACATGTTTGGTGCTGCAGCAACTGCTGGCATGGGCTAGTAGTGAGACTGATGGGGAAGGAGCCCACATAGGTTGAGGAAGTATAATGAGTGCGCCAAGAAACCAAGTGTGATGCGCTATATGCCAGGGCTCCCTATATCCATGAAGCAGTGCTATTGCCAATTGAGTGCAGATTTTTTGAAGTGCGCACACTGAGAACTAAATTACTCGGAGGAGCTCACCATTTTGAAACATTAGCGACTGGGCCTGGTAATTTATACAGGTTAGGCCAGAGATGGAAGTGTAGTATAAATAATTTTTACTGCGCGCACCTTTAGTCCAAAGGCTCAAGAAACGTGTCCTTGACCCTTTATCTTTCTCCTGAGCCAAATATAGAATCAGCTCAGGCCGGACATTTACACACAGCCCGTTTCCCAAGTCACAGCTAAGCAGAAACACACACACAGGGGCTGTGGCTATGCAGGTCGTTAAGGTGCTCAGGTTGCAAACACATTTCTGTTATCAGTGACAGAGCCTTTCATATGCATGACAGAACATTTCCAACTCAAAGAGCTCGCAAAGCACCAGTTACCATCCAAATCTGTGCAACTTAAAGTGACCAACACAAAGCGCCCTTTTAAAGATGTGTTTATATCCATGATGTCTAGCTTGATATGCAAAACAATAAAGTTGCTTTAAATCACTAATCAAATGTTTTCAACATCATGAATAACAACGTGCTGGACGTTTGTGACAAAGAATCTGCATATCTATCTTTGTTTATTATACAACTTTGTTTATTACATGTCTTACATACAGCCATGAATAATCCGATCCCCCACTCTCACAGCTGAATCTCGTACTATGTGCAGGCACCAAGCTGCTTAGCACCATTGAACGCCACTTCACCTCTCGTGTGTCTGCTGTGTCAGCCCTGTTGTCCACTTGAAGAATGGATTACGTTAGTCCCGGTATCCCGAGGGCCATTAGAAAATTGGGAAGCAGGCCTCACGCAGAATCGTACCTTAGGGATAACAGCAGCATTTCATCCTATATCAGTGTTAATGATCATTGTAAAATGGGGACTTAGGCCTCTGATAACATCACTCCCTTGGGATAGTTATGAAGTTTTGGTCTGCAGGTATTCCCCTTTCTCTGACACCACCTCGTCCCACCAGACTGGGCTTGCATCAGCCATATAGTAGGCAGTTGCCAGACCTTACCAGGAATCAAGGAAACAGCCTAGATCCTGGAGGTATCAGAGGCCCAGTCCTCCTTCCCTGTTACTATCCTTGGGTTGCGGTTCACATCAGACGAAGCAGCTGCCAGCATAGGAGTGGTCTCCAGCACGGTGCCATATGTTTACCAAGATGTCTTTCAAGCCTCATCGTGCAGTTGTCATCGTGCCCTGACTCACCTCAGTGTAAGTGCAGCTCTGATTCCAGCTAGAATTGGACAGTGTGTTCCATAGCATTAGGGAGTTACCACCTGTCACCGGGGAGGATCCAATTTGGTCTCAATTTAGGCACTATTATCCCCTTTGCAGCCGGAGGCAGTCAGAGAGCCATATTACTCTGAGGCTGGTCAGGCCAGTCCCCCAGCATCCCTTGTCTAATCCGCCTATGCACCCTCCTTGGCTTTCACAAAGTGAGCCAAAGGCTACTAACTTGCCACATGGGTTATCCTTTCACCTGTATGATCGTCGGGCTCCTCTTGCTCCCCAGATCCATCTGCAAACCCAGCCCAACATCACTTGTATTTTAGCTGCTTTTTATCAAACTATTTGGCTCTTGCAAAGCACAGGTCCAGTGCAGCATGTAAAAAGGATAGGCATACGTGTTTGGTCAATGTGCAAGTCGCTGCTCTAACTGCACTTCCGGGTTCTGATAATAGAGCAGCCAGGGATTATCTTTAGGACGCATCACAGAAGCAAGGGGTTTCCTGTCCATTGTAGCAATTAGCAAATACATGTTGTGCTGGCCAAAGACCAACCGATTTTCCTTCTGGTTTCCTTACCTAATATTCAACGGTCCGCCGACCGTGGTTTCAGGGTATAGCTGGGTTGGGCTGAGGGGGCTTGTGCGGCTCTGGCACGGGCAGGGCTTGCCATTGCTGTGCATGGGTGCGCTGTGCAGCGTGCAGCGCACACGCAGTCATGAGAAAGCTGACTTCCTGACAGCTTCACCCTGCCTGCTTTAGCTGTGTCTGCCGCGGCAACATTGGGGGCCAGACACAGTGCAGCAGTCTTAGCACTCCTGTTCTGTGCACAGACTCGAGTGGATGCACTCAGTGGAAGTGGCTGCTGCAACACCATAATTACCTAGGCTGAGACCTGAGGCTCAGAGCAGCGATGTCGGGGGTCTCCAGCCCCTGTACGCCAGTGAAAAGAGTGTCAGTGCCAAAAAAGAGTGCCAGTGTTGGCCTCCGGCAAACACTGGCACAAATTAAGCATGGCTTCCCACTCAAAAGAAAATAATGACAAGTTAACTCAAAGGGTCAATAGGCCACTGTTTAAAGAAGGAGGCATCGTTTCTAAGAGGTCACAGAGATATTTTTGTGACTGTGTTTGGCACAAATGATTTGCATGACTATAGGAGAGAAGCTTCCCCATAGCATTGTTGATTATTATTACAAAATGTAATCCATGCTTACAATATAACATCTCTTGAAAGTGCACATAATATACAAGAATCTGACATACTAATCATAACAGGAAAAATGTCTTCTCCTGAAAGAGAGGGCAGGGAAGGATTGAAACATAGGGTGCATACTATATTGAAAAAGTTGACTTAGCTCAGCTGGAAGTATAAAGCCTCATCAATTTGCCAAAACAGTACATAAATAGAAGAAAAATACCATAGAATCCAGAAGGGTCCCCCTGATCTTTATATATTGCTGGTCAGAGGGCTCGTAATTCAGTTATCCACCAAACATGCCCCTAGCTATTTCCATAAACCATGCTGTATCCTTCATTGATACATTACAGGCAGATGACTCTGCTAAGGAAAAGTCTGTGTTCTTGACAGGGAATGACAGGTGTAATCATTGATGGTCTGGCGATTTAGCTCCTTCAAAGTCCTTTCTGAAAAGTATTCGCATTATGACCAACGTACCTTAGCTTGCATCAGCGTGCTCAAGTCCTTGGCTGTAGCACTGGAAAAAAGTGATATCGTATTCTGTTATTATTGATGTCACCCCTTCACTCACCTAACCTATTCCACTATCTTGTCTACAAATGTCTAGATTTCTTTTCTCTGATCACCTAATTTCCCTTTATCTGTTCCTCTGTGCTTCCCTCTCTATGCTTTCCCCTGCCTTTCCCATTCTCTGCCTAAATGTTGCACTGATCTGATCCCCTCTGTTTCCTACTCCATGCTGTGCCTTGTACATTTTACCATACTGCCTTTCCACCTTTTCCTGTAGGTTCTTTATCCACACTGTCCACTATAATCTCAATTAATCTTCCCCTTCCCCCCTGACTACCCTGAATGCCTGCACCTCTGCTTTATACCCACTACCTTACTCACTCTCACTCAATCAGAAGTCTTCCATTACCAATGACGCTGTAACATTACAATCAACTTCCTACTGGGATATTTGCATTAGCTTCTTGTTTGCAATATTTACAGTGGGTTAATCCTATCATATTGGACAAAAATAAGTGATACATTAGGTTCCTGCACACATGCCTAGTGTCACCCAACCACTAAACTCAGAATTCCCATTCAACCTGCAATCTGCAACCTGCAACCTGTAACCTGTAACCTGTAACTTGTAACCCATTGTGTACTGTGGTGAGAAGGTGAGAGTAACGTTGAATACATTATTATTCTTTGCAAGTCTTACTCTTCATTGATGAAGATGAATTCGAAGGAGGCTTGGTTGGGCTTCTCGTGAAAACCTGTTGAGAAAGCACAGGAAAGACCGTAAGAGAGAGGAAATCTTGAGGGGAGGAGGGCGGAACACATGGTATATCCATTCAAGGAATACAGTGATCAGGACTAAAGGGCAGTGATGAGAACCGCAGTTAAGGAGGAACACATGAATACGCATTTACAAAAGCAGTGGTTCCTGGTAGCCAGGCTTAAGGGAGGATATCATGGAATAGGGGTCAAGAGCAGTGTGATGACCAAGGAAAGATGTGAAAGAAGGTCATTAATGCCAAGGGAACTAAGGGGATGGGGCTGGTGGCCTTTCAACACAGTTGACATCACTGCCTCTCAATCAAGGGAGTCAAGGGCACAGAAAGGGGGAAAAGAGGACAGGGATAGCAAGAGAGCAAGTATGGAAGGGTTAATGACATACAGCATACACATCAATGGCTTGTAATTTAAGATAAATAACCCTCAAAAATAGGATTTGGATTTAAAGGAGGAAATCGGGAGAGAGGGACTCTAAGGGGTAATGATGGGGTAAAGCTTTATAAACGGGGACCAGAGAAAAGTGGAAAGAATGGTAAGGGCATGGAGACAAGAGAGGGAAACCAGTACAAAGGGACTTTAAGGGAATTTGCAGACGAGTATTCAACAGAGCGGCATTTCTGAGTAAAAGAATGAAGGAAATCCACTCTAGGAAAAAATTGCAATGTAATTGTTGATCCAATGGAGATGGAATGTAGGGATAGACTGTTCATTTGGTAATATGGCCTTTAAAATAGGAACGAGACATTGAAAACAAAGTTTGTGTAGGACCAATACTAAGAGAGTTAGCAAATACCCATTCTGCAATATAAACCGTCAACGGTAACAGGACTTCGCCGATGAAACAAAACACATCTGTAAATATTGTCACATGACGACCAATAATCACACTAGAATTGCAGTAGACATTCTCTGAGAGCACATTAAAATAAAAGGCCTCACATATCAGACGGGGCCTAATTTTGTATGTCTTTAAAAATCTTAGATTTAGCATGCGTCAGAGTTTCTTTCTTTTTGCACCTACATCATCACATCGTCTTTTTCCATAAAACGATGAATAATACAAGCGAAAAGAGTAGGGAAGAAGAAAGGGGGGAATGCGGGTGGAGGGGATAAAAAACTGAAATGAGCACTGGCAATGCCATTTGGGCTTACTTATTTATTTTTAATTTAAGAACCCAAAATATACTATGGGCGGAGAGCACAGGGGCAACGTGCTCGCCTTGGAAGCAAGACGACACAAAGCAACAGAGGTTCGATCCCTGGGTCCGCGTTTAGAAACCTCTCAGTACTAAACAGGTTATAAATAACATATCATATTCACAGACTGCAAAAACACCCTAGGTGCATCTGTCTAGTCTTCAGCTGTATAATAGAATGCACACATCCTTAGATCCCAGTTTATGTATTGCTAATGAAAAATGCATCCCAGGTATATGGCGCTGAGAGTTTGACCACACGGTCTAGAGTGCATCGTGTGTAATGACTTGAGGAAATAAAGAGCAAAGAATGGAGGTATTGAGAGAGCTAGTGTAACACAAGATACATTAGAGAGAGTGGAAGAAGAACCATGCAAGTAGGAAAGCAGAAAGAGGATAGATAGGGGGAAGAGAAGATAGAAATGGGGAAACGAGAGGTAATAAAAGCCTTACAGAGACCAAGCAAAAGCCATGAGGAGAACATGAGAGACATAAAGATAGAGAAAGTGAGAGCGACAGAGAGAGAAAGAGAAAAAGAAAGAGCGAGCGAGAAATAGAGATAGAGAGAAGGAGACAGACAGAGACAGTGAGAAGATTACATTAAGGGGTGTTTTAGAGAGCGGGCGTAGACTGCATTGGGAATATACAATAAGGAATAGGAAAAGTAAAAGAGGGGTTAGTGAGAGACTACACTAGGGGACAGTAGATGAGATGAAGGAAGGCAAAACAGAGTAGAACATAAAAGGATACACTATGCTAGTGGCTGTACTGCACCTATTGGGATTGCTTCGTCAGCAATGGCACTGTCCCCCGCACCAATCCCATCAACTTCCTCATCTTTTGTCACCAGCTGCTGCAGCACCGCTTCCACAATGGGCATGACCATGGCAGTGGCAGATGTGTTGGACAGCCACATGGACAGCAAGGAGGTGCAGCACATGAAGCAGAGGAGTAACCTGCAATGCAAGGACAGTGTGAACAAGCTGGCCTTGCCCATGCGTGCTTGGGAGCCCTACACGCCAGCTGTATACTCATGTTCGTTTGGTTTGCTTCCTTCAGATACTCCATGATGTGTGCGGAATAAGAACCATGCTCACCTTCTGGACTGCAAGGCCAAGCAGCGACATACCAAGGTCCGCCTGCATGCCTACACGGTGACCACTACCTAACACGGTAAGAGTTACAAAATAAACAATGGTTTCACACGTTCCTCTATTAATGGCGTTTGTATAATTATTATATGTGTATGGCATGCTATTGGAGAACAACATGTCAATAACATATTTCTTTTAAAAACCTGCACAAACAGATGCACTGGACAAGAGGTGGTATTTAGGTGAGCAGTGTACCCACTTCCTGCAAATAGCTGTCACTAAAAGGTAATTGTACAACTTATAAAGGCAGTTCAACACATTCATTTCAATGAACGGAATTGTTGAACACATTAAGTACATGTTTGAAAAATACAATTTGCATCTTACCCAGCTGCAGAGCCAGATGTTGTATTTGCTTCAGTTCTGTGCAATGAAACAGAACATCACAGTTTATCCTCTGCATTTACAAAGAACAGATCAATTGCCAGGGACCACTAAAAGGGGCGAAGGGGTTACATTAGACACATAGCTTGAAATCGGGCTTCAATGTAAATGAAGTGTTTCATTAAATTCCATTGACACCTGATATAATTTTACTGCTTTCCAAATACAAGGTTAACTATTTAGGGGCCGAGTGACAAAACAGTTACTCCGCCTTACTCTTGAGGGCTATTTGATTCACAGAGAGGTTACTATGAGCAACTCATATTCCTGATTTATCATGTAAGTCAGAGACACTCATAGTAAATTCTGTGTGACTCTGCCCCTCTGTATTTAGCTGAGCCCTTTAATCTAGGTTTAATGTCTTGCTTGTAAGGTTAGAGTACAATATGTCGCCTGGAGGTTGAATGTCTTGATCCTAAGGTTCGAGTAGGTTATATCGCCTGTCGGTTGCATGTCTTGCTCGTAAGCTTAGAGGAGGATATGCCGCCAGTAGGTTGAATGTCTTGCTTGTAAGGCTAGAGTAGGATATGCCACCTCTAGGTTGAATGTCTTGCTTGTAAAGCTAGAGTAGGATATGCCGCCAGTAGGTTGAATGTCTTGCTTGTAGGGTTAGAGTAGGCAATGCTGTCTGTAGGTTGAATGTCTTACTTGTAAGGCTAGAGTAGGATAGGCCACCTGTAGGTTGAATGTCCTGCTTGTAAGGTTAGAGTAGGCAATGCCGTCTGTAGGTTGAATGTCTGGTTTAAAAGGTTAGAGTAGGATATGCCGTCTGTAGGTTGAATGTCTTGCTTGTAAGGTTACGGTAGGCAATGCCGTCTGTAGGTTGAATGTCTTACTTGTAAGGCTAGAGTAGGATATGCCACCTGTAGGTTGAATGCATTGCTTGTAAGGTTAGAGTAGGCAATGCCGTCTGTAGGTTGAATGTCTTGCTTGTAAGGTTATAGTAGTATATGCCGCCGATAGGTTGAATGTCTTGCTTGTAAGGTTAGAGTAGGCAATGTCGCCTGTAGGTTGAATGTCTTGCTTGTAAGGCTAGAGTAGGATATGCCGCCTCTAGGTTGAATGTCTTGCTTGTAAGGCTAGAGTAGGATATGCCACCTGTAGGTTGAATGTCCTGCTTGAAAGGTTATAGTAGGATATGCCGTCTGTAGGTTGAATGTCTTACTTGTAAGGCTAGAGTAGGATATACCACCTGTAGGTTGAATGTCTTGCTTGTAAGGTTAGAGTAGGCAATGCCGTCTGTAGGTTGAATGTCTTGCTTGTAAGGTTAGAGTAGGCAATGTCGCCTGTAGATTGAATGTCTTGCTTGTAAGGCTAGAGTAGGAATTGCTGCCTCTAGGTTGAATGTCTTGCTTGTAAGGGTATAGTAGGATATGCTGCCTGTAGGTTGAATGTCTTGCTTGTAAGGTTAGAGTAGGCAATGCCGTCTGTAGGTTGAATGTCTTACTTGTAAGGCTAGAGTAGGATATACCACCTGTAGGTTGAATGTCTTGCTTGTAAGGTTAGAGTAGGCAATGCCGTCTGTAGGTTGAATGTCTTGCTTGTAAGGTTAGAGTAGGCAATGTCGCCTGTAGATTGAATGTCTTGCTTGTAAGGCTAGAGTAGGATTTGCTGCCTCTAGGTTGAATGTCTTGCTTGTAAGGGTATAGTAGGATATGCTGCCTGTAGGTTTAATGTCTTGCTTGTAGAGTAGGATATGCCGTCTGTAGGTTGAATGTCTTACTTGTAAGGCTAGAGTAGGATATGCCACATGTAAGTTGAATGTCTTGCTTGTAAGGTTAGAGTAGGATATCCCGCCTTCAGGTTGAATGTCCTGCTTTTAAGGTTACTGTAGGCAATGCCGTCTGTAGGTTGAATGTCTTGCTCGTAAGCTTAGAGGAGGATATGCCTCCTGTAGGTTGAATGTCTTGCTTGTAAGGCTAGTGTAGGATATGCCACCTATAGGTTGAATATAAGGTTAGAGTATAACGGCTGTACAACATAGTGGATATGTTCAGGATTATAAGGCGCTCGTTAGGGTTGGCCTAGCCTGGATTACATTACAATTTCGAAGCAATTCGAGTGTACTTTGCACCTTTCTTTGGCCACTCTTATTTTGCACAGGTTAAGTCAGTACAATTACATTTTCTTTTTTGTGTAGAAAAGTGCACTGAGTTGGTTTGTGTGTGTGCATTTTTTCTATATTTGTTCTACTGGTTTCTCTTTGCTTTTAATAGTGTGAATTTGTGGATATATGATCAGCATGCACCACATTTTGCGTGGCTGCAATGTGCACCCATGACAGGTGTGATGGCTGTATGTGCAAAAACCGAGAAAAGGGAAAATTGAGCAAAGCTCCTTTGCAACTGAAAATGTACCTGGGTTTAATCGCAGAAAATACAAGGCTTGGGGGAATAAAGTGGGTGGTATACATGTGAGGAGGTACGAAGTGAATGACTGTTGATAGGGTTTTGGGGTTGGAACCCCCATTAAAAGATGGTGAAACCATACTGGAAACAGCTAATCATTTGTTTTTTGGAATAGAATAATCACATAGCACCCCTTTTACATGAATACACGGTGGGGAACGGGGGACATCACTAGAGCCTTTATCCCAATGACACCACGGGAAGTGGAATATCATAGCCTTTTGCCCCAATGAGTTTACAGGCCATGGCATCATATACTCTCTGATATCATATGAAGTGATAGGACACAACCTTTGATCCTGAAGGCATTCCAGAAAGCAATTATATGCAATAGTCCATCATGTGTACAATGAATGAAATGGATTTAAAATAACATTAACGTAGATCCAATTCCTACATATGAACATAATTTCTGTTTCCTAAACCTGTATCGCCTCAGTTTTTCAATATAGAGTACAAGAATAATTACGCACCCCAAGATTATGGTGGCGAAGAAGGTGACCATTGCTGCTTCCCCATGCTATACATTCTGGGGTGGTTGTCAGACAACATAATGCAAAATGCATTGCACAACATGGTTTATAGTGAAAAGGTCGAATGAAAAAAAGTCGAATGTCAAAATCTCGCATTTTTTTAATGACGTTCTTTATTCGAAATGGGGGGTTTCCCCCCATCCCCCCTTTTTTTTACCCATTTTTTTACCCATTTTTTTTATTTCCGGACCCCAAAAAAATATATATAATTAAAAAAGAGGGAATTCGGCTTTTTTTTTTCGAGATTTATTTTTCGAGATTATTGTCATTCGACTTTTATTTTCGAGATTTTGACTGGATACCGCACAACATATTGTATATTGAAGTAGGCAGATAATGCCCAAAAAAGCTATGGGTTGGCTACGCTGCTGGGTACTCACCAGGAATCCATGGCAGCTCTCGGATGGGAGAATGAGACCTCTTTACTGGGAGCTGGTGAGAACCCCACTGGATGCATTGATGCTGTGCCCCCATACATTGTTCTGGGACAGGAAGTGCCTGGGGTAAAATGTGGACAAGGGGACGCCCTACAACTCCTGGGTGAAGCTTGCCCAAGGGATGTGTCATCAGCACACACGTGGCACGCACTGATATCAACACTCCTGGAAACGCCTGAGTAATAGGAAGCGAGATGCCAGGATAGGTTTTCTCACCACCCATATTCAGGACTCACTGTGTCCCGAGCAGACGGGATCTTCTTGTTTTGCATGTGTACCCTCCAAACCAGCAGAAATTCAAGAATCTCAGTCAAACCTTTCCTGCACCCTAAGCCTGGCAGAGCAAAAACAAAGAGGTGATGGCTGGAAGGTTTAGAATGAATCTTAACCACTGGCATTGCTCTGGGCAACCCTCAGGACAACCGTTCTTCGCCTGCCAAGCCATTACAGAAGGGGAAAAACCATATGCAAATCAGGGTTGGCCCCACCCCAAAAGGGGCAGTCTAGCCCGAACTGCTAGGTCACATCCCTTCTGCACGAGACCACAAGCATCCCCAAACATGTTTCGCCCTTGTTGGGGCTCATCAGTGAGGAGTAGCTTGTGTCTCTAGGCCCAGCAGACACGGAACCTAAGCCTGGCAGAGCAGAAATGTCACCAAGCCTACTCTTTTCCATTTTTATCCTGCGGTTGCTGGACTCGATCTCCTGTTGCCTGCTAAGGCCAACTAGCTGTCCGGGTCATGCAACATTCATGGATCCCCAAACCACTGCCTGGATACCTAGAAAAGAACCTGCACCTCTGAGTATAATACAGCAGTACTACCCATCCTCCATCCTGACTGGTGGAGCTAGAATCAGAGCACCTAGAGGGATGCTACTGACTTTGGGGATCCAAGTAAAGGGAGGGGGAACATTACTCTTACCAATATTTACCTTATCTCTCCCCTAGCTCCCATGTTGCCTTGCCTGCTTCTATTCTTCTGGGTCAGCTGTGAGACGCCCCAGCCTATGGGTGATAGGTGTTCTCGCAGTGCATTGAGAAGCGGCGTGGCGGGAGTATACTCCACTGGTTTGGATGTGCATCGCCCTGGCTCCTGGGATTGTCGTTGTCTGTCTGGCTCTCACCTGCGCCATATGAAGTAGAGGTTCAGAATATCCTTTAACAGTACCATTTAAGACTAGTTTCCTCTTCCCGCAGAAACCACCAATACCACCCCCCTTTGCCTCCCTTCTCTAACCGGCCCCCTCCAATCACACCAAGATAGACATGAGTTCCCGCCAGCCTCACCCTCTCTCCAAGCCTCACCCTCTCTCCCAGCATCACCCTCTTTTATCAAATAGAAGTGAGCATCACATGTTCCCAATGATTTAATTCTTTAGGTTTTATGGAGTCGAAGCCAGGCCTCGAAGGCATCAGAACTCTGTTTAATATTGGTGTGTCGAAGCATGTGCATGGCAGATATTCTCTCTATTGTGGATAGTTGAGGGGCAATTAGGCGCATGTGCAGTGCCAGCTCTGATTGCTGGCAGCTGATTTTGTTGAGTTGTTTTTCGGAAATGAGGTATTTCATGTGAAATGAGCATTTTCAGCTCTTCCTGGAACATGATGACTGGGCCAGGCAAGCTTCCATCCAGCAATATTAGCAATCAAAGCACAGCAAATAGAACGGACCAAGCTCTCCCGAGGAAACACTCATTACCAGAGCAAGGTTCATTTGAACAATGTTTCTTTTCCACACAACATTCCATGATACATAGAATCTAGAGGAAAAGCAGCAATCGAAAAGCCAGAAGTAAAGGCTTGCAAAATACCCAAAACACAGAACCATACACAAAAACGGACACCTATGTCCTGAGTACACAAAAACGAAAACAAAAAACATTTATACATGATTGTACGAGCGCCAGTCAAGAGCTGCTGCCTGTTGTCCGCATTGTCCCTTGCCATTACTTAAATAGTTTTTTTTCAAAGAGTGAGTCAAATCATGGACAAGCTGTGGAGAGACATCAACACCCTTCAACAAATGAAGGTTTTGATCGCTACACAATGCGTCTTTAAACTATTTTATTTATTTATTTATTTAATATTACATTTGTATTGCGCACCTAACCCTCAGGCAACTGGGCGCATAATTTAAGAATATGGTTACATGTTCTGCCGGCTTAAGAGATTGGTTACATGTGTAGCAGACTTAAGAAAATGGTTACAGGTGGTACAGATCTCAAGGTACATTTTAGGAATATGGTTACAGGATTAGCAAACTTCAAGTATTGGTTACATATTTGACAGGCTTAAGAATTTGGTTACAGGTTATAGATATGCAGATCACAGAGAATGCATACGTAATGATTTAGTTACGAGGTATGCATGGTCGTGGTGTTGCAGACTTAGTATGAGCTGGTGTCCTTTGTAATGAGCCAAGTTTTTATTTTTTTGGGGAATGAGAGAAGGGCAGGATCCAGTCTTATAGCTACTGGTAGGGCATTCCAGTAGTTAGCTGCCATGGCTGGGAAGCTTGAACCACCTGCTCTTTGTCTTTTGTATCTCGGCCTAGTCAGATGCCCGAGGTAGGGAGCACAGGTGGGTCTGGCGGACTGTTTTTTTGTTATCAGACTAGAGAGATAACATGGGGCAGTGTTGGATAGGCATTTACAACTACCCAGTGCTTAGAAGATGGCAAGCTGGAGCTGTCCAGCGCTAAAAGAGCCTACAACTAGAAAGTATGGTGTCAGCATTGAGAGAGCTCAGTCACACAACCACCAGGTTCAACACCTGCAGAGCCAGGCTCCACTATCAAATGCTATGGTCTACTGTTTCCACAGCCCAATATCTTCTCCTGGCACAGTGTGGACCCCCCTCCATACCCTCCTATGATATAGTAAACACCTGCGAGTTAGACCGCAGATAATTAGAAGAAACCTTCTTTCAAATGTGACTGCACACTGGGTCACAATATCAAAATGCAGAAATGAAAACCTCCCCCCTCTGATATCCCTTTGATTAGGGATGGGGGGAAGAACATCTAATTGAATTTGTGCCAGACTATGTTGTTTGATGTATCTCAGAGCATAAATATATACAAAGAGAAAAGGCGGGTAAGAGACCCATTCCTGGGCACACATACCAAAAAGCTCAATCAAGCGGCAGCAAACGATACCATGATATTGGTTCCATCACTAGAAACCATGTTTGCCACACTTTTGTCTTACTCTCGTTGTTAAACGTAATTATATAGTGCCTCCTTAGTATTTATATTGGCCTAAGCCTATTCACATTACACGGACAACCGCGTTGCAAAGTTCAGATTTTTGGGTTAAACTTTGCCGCCATTTTAAGATTCATCTGCCATTTTGATTTCCACTCGTGTGTTCTACGTTCTAAAATGGTGGACTATGTTTTCGACTTGCAGCCAAGCCTCCCGACCTTTGAGTTCTGTTAATGTTTAGGTTGTTCGAGAGCCGACTGTTTAGATTGAGCAAAGAGACCTTGTGCTTCATATGAACTGTCATTTAAGTGTTGTCTCTGCTCACAAGCCTCATCCTTGTATAAACATTGGGACAATGAAGAACAAACCTCGAGCGTATGCTTTAGCTGAACTACATTGTGAAGAAACTTAGTATAAGGCTTACTGTGTGATCCGAGAACATACATTGCTATTGTGCCTTCATGGAAATACAAACCTATGTAATCCTTCGCATAATATTGTAAAATCTGTATGTGAACTAGCCACAAACTCTAGACCACACATTATTAACATGAAGAGAGGCTGGACAATATAACACAAATTGTATAAAAGCATGAATGTTTAGATATTCATCTCTCTCTCACCTCTCCTTGTCGGCTGGTACACATTTCGAGGTATTGGGAGCCAGATAGCTATCTGTTTTGCTTTGTGAACTGTACAGTAATAAAAGATCTGTGAATCTTTTTAGCCTGTGATTGGTGTATTTCCTTTGTGGTACTCAGCCTCGATATTTCTTTGTTCTTTCAGATGGTGCCCGAATAGCGACCTTCAAGATTGATGCCACATCGTTGAAGAGTTGATGCAGCTATCGGACCGGCATCGGACGGTGAGAAAAAGGAAGCCCCTTTTTGGATGAGACGCGACACCTCAACAGTACTGCACAATCCGATCCCTGGACGGTGAGCTTGTGGTCAGAGATGGCATCTTGACGAGGGTCCATATATCGAGGCGGGCAGTTTTGTCGAAATCACCAACCATGAGGGTCCTTTGTCCTTTGTAATCTGATTGCACCTCCCTTTGTCCTTTGAATCAGGTGAGTCATGCCCCGATTCCTAAGTACCCTGATGTTTGGTTGTAGTATTGTACTTGCGAGCGCAATCAACGCCAGGTAACACCAGTAATCTGACATGCCTGGGAAATAGTCTGCCTGTTTCAGGACGTTATTCCGCAGGGTCAGAAAATCTTTGGAATTTGGCTGTCCGGCACCACAGGAGTGGTCACCGGCATGTATTATGTACTGTAAGTACGGCATTGGTAGTATAGTATTCAACGATATTTGGAACAGACAAACTAGACAAGCTTCCGAACTTCAGTGGCCAGTCAATGGTAGTTTTGAGATTGCTCAAATAGAGTATTTAGAATCCATATTGTTAAAGAAAAATGCTAGACCTGCAGCATTTGATGTAATACAAAATTGGAAAAAGGAAGCTATGCAGCAACTTAAGAGTAAAGAGAAGCATGCACGTCGTCACATGTCAAATTCAGAAAAGGCATTATTGTATGATTAACAAAAACAGTCAGAGTCTGTTAGAAACATGGATAGGGCTTTTCAACTTGGTATACAGAAAATGTATCTGCCTAAAGATTTTCATGCCTCAGATGAGCTAATTGATAAACTCTTAAATGAATGTAGACCTGGTGCCACTGCACCACCTCTTTATGTACATCTTCCTGTTGTCTTACCTCTTCCTGCTGTTGTTCCTCCTCCCGTAGCAATTCCTGTTTTTCCTGTTGCTCCTCCGCCGTTGGTTATTGATCCGCTTCCTGTTGTTGTTCCTCCGCCTGTACCTCCACCTTTAATGACTGTTACTGTTCCAATAGATCCATCTTTGGTGCCAGTGGTAGTGTCTCCACTACCTGTTGTACAGGATTTATCTGCTCTCTTTCCCGAGCAGTTCTGCTCCACTCGTAGCTGATAAAGGGGTGAGTGCTGAATCAAAAGTTGTGACGCGGAACACAGTTTCCAAAGAGACGAGGAGAAATTTGAATGCATGGGCTAAGCAATGTATAGAGAAAGGTGAACAATTTACTGTTTTAGCTACACTCCTTAACATAGAAAGTATTCCCATTCAGAATGTCTTTATTGAGGGGATGGGGATTCATTTGGCTGTAATGTGAAATTGATTGACGGACACAGATGTCCGACAAGGTTTGAGGGATTTGAATTTTTTAGCTTATTCAAGGGATACTGCGGAGAAAGTACATGAGCATGTCTAGAGGGTTTTTGAGTTTAGAAGGGAGTTAGAATGGTTACAGAATGATGAAATAGATGGTGATAGTTTGGGTGCTTTTTAGGTACAGAAACGGTTCCTTCCTCCTTGTAAATCAATTAGTGAAGAAACGCGAATTTGCACAAGGGATGCGCTAGATGGATTTCAGATATGTCGATATCTCCCGTAGAAGTATATGATACATATAGTCAGTATACTCCAGAAATGCAGAGGAAAGTGTTACAGGTAATGGTAAAATACCTGCAGGATGAATGTATAAAGAAAAAGGTTTGTTGTCCTGCAGAATTATTGAATATTTATAAGAGAGCTTTTGTGTCTGATACTGCTTCCACCACTTTAGCGCTCAATTTGGCTCTGTTGCTTAGTAAACGTTTGGAGTTGCCTACTTTTCAGTTGCCTATGAGAGAGGTTCCTCTGACATTTGTTCCCAAAGTTGAGATTCCGGCTAATGCTGCAATGGGTGCAGCAGCCATTGATATTGAAGCTCACTATGTATCGCAGTTTGTTCACGCCCCGTTCTCAAGACAGGAAGTGAATACTATTAAACAGTCGATTCCAAACATAAGGAAAAATCCAATAGGGTTTTACAAAGAAATAGAATCTGTCTTGCATTCATCGGTGTTCACTCTGGGTGATATAGATTTGTTGTTTCCTGTGCTCTTGCCTGCTGATTTATGGACGCAGATTAGGACTGTAGATGATCCAGCAGGGTTAGGTGACACGTGGGTTAACTTGGTTAGGTTAGATGGAGAAAGGACAGCTGGCGAAAGACCACCGCAAGTGATACTGACTTTGCCAGATAGAATAGTAAGAACATTAAAGACTTTAATTCCTGAGAGAAGGATTGTTTGGGACAAACTCATTGCTTGTACCCAAGAAAAATCTGAAGGTGCTACCGAATTCTTTAATCGGTTCGAACAAGTATTCTCAGATTTTAGCGGACACGATTTAATCACAGAGTCAGGGAAAAAACTGTTTTTGGATACATTTGTGCGTGGATTGTTGCCTGATATGCAGTCACAAATTATGACTTCTGAGAGTGCTTGGCAAGCTAAATCACAGTCCGAAGTATTGCATATGGCTCAGTATTACGAAAATAGAGTCAATAATGAAAAACAAAGGATTGAAGAGAAAAGGGGAGATCTAAAAACCAAAGTATTATTGCAACAGATGGTCAGAGGGCCTAGAAGTGGAAGTACACAGTTTTGAGGCCAAGTCGTTCCGCAAAGTAATGCGCCGTTGGGGCCTGTACACGTGAACCAATGTGCTTATTGCAGACAAGAGGGTCATTGGCGAGCACAATGCTCGATCCTCCAGCAAAGGTCGAATAACACATATGGTGTCATGGGTAAATGATCCAGAGGCCACCCTGGGGTAGGGGGTCGTGGTAGAAGACAGTTCGCTCAAAATTCTCAGTCTTTTTAGCAAGATAATCAGCAACCTAGTGTAGATAGCAGAAATATTTTTGATAATCCTTCAACTGCCTATCTTTCTGAAGATCTTGTCTTCGATGATATATTGTTTCGTTAGGACAGCCCGAAGCAGGGTCTGGAACCGATGCCTATTCCCGTTAATCAGAAAGGTCCCTACGTTAAGATGATGGTGGGGAATAGGAAGCATCTATTTTTGATAGACAAAGGGGCACAGAAGTGTTCCATCGATCATTCACGGGTTCCAGACATTCCACTGTCAGGGCAGAATAATGTTTCTGTAGGGTTTTCTGGTACACCAGTGGTTAGTCCGGTTTCTCTGATGGTACAGATTTCAGTGGGGCCATTTACAGATCATTGTCTGTTTCTTCTGACAACAAACTGTGGAGAGAATTTGTTGGGGTTGAATCTGTTGAAGGAATTAAATGCGGTATTTCATTGTTCTTCAGATGGAGTGCGTTTGACGATTTCACCTCAGCAATCTTCTGCCTCACAGTTTCTGACTAGACCTTTGCACCAGAATTTAGTGAAGTTCCGGCGTGTTTATGGGCAATTGATGATAATGACGTTGATATTTTGCAAATTGAGTCTGTTAAAATTGTTTTGAAACCAGGAGTTAAGTTGCCATGAATTCCACAGTATAAGATTTCAGTCAATGGTGAGCAAGCTTTGAAGTGTATAGTTTCCAACTTTGTACATCGTGAAGTAATCAAAGAAATTGCAGGAAGTTGGTGCAATAGCCCGATTTTACCGGTCTATAAGAAAGGGGAGAATGAGATTCTGTTCCGTTTCATTATCGATTTGCGCACTATCAATAAGATTGTTGCTCCACAATTTCCAATTGTGCCTGATGAAACGACGATACTAACATTGATTCAAGCTCCTGCTACTCATTTCAGTGTGGTGGATCTTAAGAATGCCTTCTTTAGCATTCCCATACACGTGGATAGTAGATATTTGTTTGCGTTCACCCTAGGGGGACGCTCGTTTACTTTCACCCGTGCACCACAAGGGTACACGGAGAGTCCCAGCATTTACGGTAGGGCTTTGAAAGAGCAGCTTGATACACTTGAGTTGCCTTCTACCTGTACGTTGGTACAGTAGGTTGATGACCTTCTCTTAGCTGCAGACTCAGCAAGTGCTTGCATAGAAGGCACTGTGTTATTGCTTATTCATCTAGCATAGCATGGGCATAAAGCTTCATTGAAAAAGTTTCAGTATTGTCGACAGGAGGTCGCCTATTTAGGCTATCTCCTGTCAAAGGAGGGAAGAAGATTGACACCTGAACGAATTAAGAGCATTTCTAGCACATCTGTCCCAAATACACAGAAGGAAGTCAGAGCCTCTTACTGGCTTCTTACTGTAGACAGTGGATCCCTAACTTCTCCTAGTGATCAAAACAATGTTGGCATTGACAAAGAAGGGCATTTCTTTGCCACTACCGTGGAACTTGGAACACCAGAAAGCTTTTGATCTGCTCAAGACTGTGCTATGTTCAGCACCGGTTTTGGGCACACCAAATTATGATAAGGCCTTTGAGTTGTATGTGCATGAACGTGATGGATGTGCTTTGGCTGTGTTAACGCAGGAACATGGGGGGAAGAATAGACTGTGCGGTTATTTTTCCTCCACACTTGATCCTGATGCATGCGCTTTGCCGAGATGTTTGAGAGCTGTCACTGCTGCGTCTGTAAAACAAAGTGAGGGCATGGTTTTAGGCCAAACTTTGACCGTGTCACAGGTTTCCCCTTTTCTCACCTGTTTTCTCTGTTTTGTGGAGTCCTTTGTCAGGGTTTTCTTTCGAGCAGTTCGGGTCTTGTACAAGCCCGCTCGGCCGTCTTCGGATTCCAGGATTCGTTCAGCTTCTTCATCTGGGATCTAGGAAACTCCAGGAAGCTTGGAATGGAGGCAGCACACGGAGGTGGTCTGCGTGGAATGCGGAAGAGAAAGGGTCAAGGAACGTAGTAGGAAAGGAGAAGGAAGAAGGTCCGGGAACCAGGAAGCAACACAGTTCAGGAGAACGAACTACGGAGCACGTCAGGCCACAGCTATCGGTAGTGTTGAGACGCGCGGAACTGCAGGGGAGTGGCTAATTTATAGAACGTGCTGCATAGGACGTAAAGGTCGATAGACCATGTTCCGTATATACGGCCATGTTGGGTGTACTACAGCGAGTAACCCCTGACGGGCAAGTGGCCAGGAAGACCAGAAGGGGCGTGATCGATGGATCATGACAGCATGCCCCCTTCTAAAACCCGTTCCACCGGGTTTACCTGGATGTATTCGGTGGAACCTTCTGAGCAATCTGGGGGAGTTTAAATTCGAGACTGGTTCCCAGGTACGTTCACTGGGTGGATAACCCTTCCATTCCACCAGGTATTGAAGTCGGCCTCGTCTATATCGGGAGTCACAAATACGAGAAACTTCATATTCCAGCTGGTCATTGACAATCACAGGACTAGGTCTAAGAGTAGTCCGGGTGGTTTGGATGAATGGCTTCAACAGAGATTTGTGAAAAACTGGATGTATCTTCTTCCAGGAGTCCGGAAGTTGGAGTTGAAAGGCCACAGGATGAATGATTTCTTTTATAGAGAAGGGCCCATAATACCGGGGAGCCAACTTATTCGGTCTGAGATGTCGGGGCAGAAGTTTCGAGGATAGCCATACTTTATCCCCAATAGAGTAAGAAGGTCATGGTCTTCTCTTTGAATCTGCATAGTGCTTGGTTTGGATTCGAGCACTTTCAAGATGTTCCTTGGCGTCTTTCTGTACATTGATGAGTGTTTCGATCCAGGAATCGACAGTTGGAACAGGTGTTGGGTGTGGAAGAACAGAAGGTAAGACCGAAGGGTGGAATCCTTGGCTGCAGAAAAAAGGGCTGGTCTTAACAGCCGAATGATCCAAATTATTGTAGGCGAATTCAGCCACTGGTATTAAAAGAGACCAATCATCCTGGACTTTGGTAGAGAAGCAATGAAGATATTGTTCAAGGGTGTGATTTACTCGTTCTGTGATACCATTGGTTTGGGGATGATATCCCGAGGAAAGAGCTTGTTGGATCCCTAATATCCTGCAGAGGTGTTTCCAAAACTGAGGGATATACTGTGGTCCTCTGTCCGATATGATCTTGGAAGGAAGTCCATGCAGTCGGAAGATGTGTTCCAGGAAAATACCAGCAAGTTCTGATGAGGATGGTAATTTATACAGAGGAGTAAAGTGAGCCATATGAGTGAATAGGTCAATGGTGACCATGATAGTGGTATAACCTCTGGAAGGCGGCAATTCCACAATGAAGTCTGTAGCTATGATTTCCCAAGGTCTTGTTGGTGGAGTTGGCTGTAGTAAAAGACCTGCTGGCTTCTGGGTATCATGTTTGTTCTGATTACAGACGGAACAAGATTGAATTTACAATTGTACGTCTGTCTTCATCTTGGGCCACCAAAATTGTCTTTGTATTAGACGGAGGGTGTTGGAAATACCACGATGACTGGAGTGAAGAGTATCATGGCAGAGATTTATTATCCTTTGTTGTAGTTTCTGTGTGGGGATGACCAGGTTATTATCCTTGAACAAGTATCCGTCCTTGATTCTTAAATCCCATTGATTCATCTCTGAAAGTCCTTCCCAAAGTTCCGAAGTCTGAGTTTGCACGCAAATCTCTTCCAGGAGGTTGTTTGCTTGAGCTATAAATATGGTATGAGGAAACATCTTGGGATACGTCCGGTCCTCTGGAGGTTCATAGTCTGAACGACGAGAAAGTGCATCAGCTATTACATTTTGGGTTCCTGGAACATGGTGAATCTGAAACTGATATTGGGCAAAAAAGAAGGCCCACCGAGCTTGGCGACTATTCCTACATTCCAGGGCTTGTAATACTTGTAGGTTTCGATGATCCGTGCGGACATGGACCGGAAATTTGGCTCCTAGAAGTAAATGACGCCACTCTGTGAAGGCTTGACGGATGGCCAGCAGCTCTTTCTCTAGGACGGAGTAATGGGTTTCACAAGGACTTAATGTCCGAGAAAGGTAGGCGATGGGATGTTCCAAGCTATCCTCGAATTGCTGTTTTAGAATGGCTGCAATGGCGTAATTGGAAGCATCTGTCTCCACTATGAATGGTCGATTAACATCAGGCTGAGCAAGAATGGGAGCTTGTGTAAATTCAGACTTTAACTTTTGGAAGGCTTTCTCTTGGACCATGGTCCAATGAAAGGGAACATCTTTTTTCAATAAGGCAATTATTGGTTGGACAATCTCGGAAAAGGAAGGTATGAATCTCCTATAAAAGCCAAGCCCAGGAAGGATTGTATCTGTTTCACTGAGGCGGGGCTAGGCCAGGATAAAATAGCCTTGACCTTGGACTGATCCATACCAATACCATCGTGAGTAAGGACAAACCCTAGGTAGTGAACAGTAGAAGTATGGAAGATGCATTTCTCGGGCTTCGCCAGGAGTTTATTTTCGCATAAGCATTGTAAAACTGCTTTCACATGTTCTTCGTGCTTGAGAGGGTCCTTTGAAAATATTAGAATATCATCCAGATAGACAATCACAAAAAGGAACAGCATGTCCGAGAACACTCGATCCATGAAACGCTGGAACACCGCTGGGGCATTAGCAAGTCCAAAGGGCATGACCAAGTATTCAAAATGCCCAAAGGGTGTTCTAAAGGCTGTCTTCCACTCGTCACCTGCCCTAATACGAATCAAATGATAGGCGCCCCTGAGATCCAGCTTGGTGAACACAACTGCGCCTCTTACTGCCTCCAGGATGTCTGAGATCAAGGGCAACGGATAGCGGTCCTTGAGAGTACATTGATTTAGACCTCGATAATCCAGACACGGTCTGAGTTCTTTTTTAGGAACGAAGAACAGGGAGGCCCCTGATGGAGATTTAGATGGTCGTATGGTGCCTTTTGCGAGATTAGTATCTAGGTATTCACGAAGGGCTTTCTTTTCAGGTTCTGATAGGATGAACATCCTTCAAAATGGAATCACCGCAATAGGTTCCGTCTCAATAGCACAATCCTCAGGTCTGTGGGGAGGTAAGGCTTGAACAATGGCGGAGGAGAAAACATCGGAATATTCCTGGTAAGCCTCCGGGACCCGGATGATGTTTGAAACTGCGATTGTGTTCTGATGAGTTGTAGGAAACTCCTTAGATGGTGTAGGATCAAGGTCTGGTTGTAAGCAGTGGGACATACAAAACTCAGAACCCGCTGCCCAATTGATATAGGGGTTGTGTCTTTGAAGTCAGGGCATTCCCAAAACCATGGGGTAATGGGCGGACTTGATGATGTCAAATCTTATCCTTTCTCAATGTTGATTTATAGCAAGCTCGATCTCCTTGGTCTGCAGGGTTATAGGTCCGGAAGAAAGGGGTCTTCCATCAATTGCTTCCACAGGTTGCATGATAGTCCGGGATTCGTAAGGAATATGGTGTTTTAAGACCCATTCATGATCTATGAATAGCCCCATAGCTCCACAGTCGACCAGTGCCAGGATGGGGTATATTTCTTTCTTGGATGTTGTCAAGAAGGCCTGTAAGATTACCAAGGAATTTTGTCCAGGAGAGTTCAAAGATGGAATAGAGGTGGACAGATATCTCTCTCCCGAACCTGCGTACCGTTTAGGATCGGGAGCTGGCGTTTCCCGAGCGCCGTGGGGGGCAATCGGACATTCTCTTACTAAATGTTTGTCAGATGCACAATACATACATAATCCAGTATGAATCCTCCTTCGCATCCTCTCTTGTGGTGTAATAGGTCCACGGAAGGCCCCTAATTGCATAGGTTCAGGCTCATTGCTTGGAGTAGAAATGCCTTCTGAGCTCAAAGGGGTTCCAATGGGGTTTTTCTGGAGTGGTAACTTGGTTTTCTTCTTTTCTGCCTTTCTCTCCTGAATGCGAAAGTCAATCTGTAGAGCGAGATCCATTAGGGCCTGAAAGGAACCCGGGCGTGCCACTCTGGCTAGTTCGTCTTTGATCTCTTTGTTTAGCCCTCTTCGAAATAAAGTAAAACAAGCTTCAGAGGACCAATCTGCTCCCTTAGCCAGCTGTTTGAAGCGTGTGACATACGTGAGCAAGTCCTGGGTACCCTGATGAAAGTCGAGTAGATGTCCCTGGGCACTGTAAACTTGTTCCGGGCGTTCGAACATGGTCTTGAGGGCCTCTATAAAGCCGTCGTAGTCATCCAGGAGAGCATCACCAGAGTTAACCAATGGGGTGGCCCAGGTCAAGGCATTCCTGGAAAGATGCAAGATTATAAAGCCCACTTTAGCCCTGGGCGTAGAAAAATAATAAGGCTTAAATGTAAAGTGGACCAAACAAGAATCTAGGAATCCACGAAGGCTCTTTGCTGAACCGTCGAACTTATTAACGACGCCGCCTAGAATTACACTCTCCATGGCGGAATCACGGGATAACACCAATTGTTTTAACGCTGCGTTTTCCGCCTTTAGGTTTTGCACTTCGGTCGTCAGCTCTTGCATGCCACGCATAAGATCCTGGACGGCCGCTTCCATGTCTGTATCGAGATCAGTCAGGCGGCGTCTCAATCTGTCATAGGTTTCCCCTTTTCTCACCTGTTTTCTCTGTTTTGCAGAGTCCTTTGTCTGGGTTTTCTTTCGAGCCGTTCGGGTCTTGTACAAGCCCGCTCGGCCGTCTTCGGATTCCAAGATTTGTTCAGCTTCTTCATCCGGGATCTAGGAAACTCCAGGAAGCTTGGAATGGAGGCAGCACACAGAGGCGGTCTGCGCGGAACGCGGAAGAGACAGGGTCAAGGAAGGTACTAGGAAAGGCGAAGGAGGAAGGTCAGGGACCCAGGAAGCAACACAGTTCAGGAGAACGAACTACGGAGCATGTCAGGCCACAGTTATCGGTAGCGTTGAGCGTTGAACCACAGTGGAGTGGCCAATTTATAGAACGTGCTGCATAGGACGTAAAGGTCGATAGACCGGGTTCCATGTATATGGCC
The DNA here is from genome assembly GCF_040938575.1 of Ambystoma mexicanum. Taxonomy (NCBI): domain Eukaryota; kingdom Metazoa; phylum Chordata; class Amphibia; order Caudata; family Ambystomatidae; genus Ambystoma; species Ambystoma mexicanum. The sequence goes on along the minus strand of NC_090936.1, from coordinate 490,296,740 downwards.
ATGTTGGGTGTACTACAGCGAGTAACCCCCGACGTGCCAGGGACCAGGAAGACCAGAAGGGGCGTGATCGATGGATCATGACAGACTGTGATGGTACCTCACTCTGTAGACGTTTTATTAAAGAGAATGCAAACGCAACACCTTACTTCTGCACGATTAACAAGGTATGTACTGATCCTATTTGCAGCGCATATCCAAATTAAAAGGTGTTGCATAATGAATCTGGCTGAATTGTTACCTCTTCCGCAACACAATGCTTGCAATGATGAAATGTCACATGACTGCCTTTATACTACAGAGCAAGAAACTAAAGGCAGGATTGATTTAAAAGATACACCTCTGAATGATCCACAAGGGGAGCTGTTTTGCGATGGTTCCTGCTTCAAACCTCTGGATGGTACATCCACTGCTGCTTATGCCATCACTACACTAAGCATGATCGTGGAAACCAAGAGAATTTCGCATAACTCTGCGCTGGCTGCAGAAATTATTGCACTGACTCAAGCTTGTGAACTTTCCGAAGGGCTTAGAGTAAATATATATACTGATAGCCAGTATGCCTTTGGGGTGGTTCACAACTTTGGTAGATTATGGGCAGAACATGGGTTCTTCACCTCACACGGAACAAAAATCCAACATGGCACCTTGATAGTTCAGTTACTCTCAGCACTTGCACTTCCTACTCAACTAGCAAGCATGAAGTGCGCAGCACATCAGAAAGTAGTAGATGATGTAGGCAAAGGGAACGCTTTTGCTTACATGATAGCTAAACAGAGTGCTACTGTTTTATATTCCGAAATGTATGTTATAAAGGAAGCCACAAATACCTCTACAGTAGATGAAGGGATTGACTTGATAAAGAATATTCAAGCTGAAGCCACTTCAGAGGAACCTAAACACTGGGCTGAGGGTTTGGCAAGGTTGGATGAGGAAGGGTGTTGGGTAGACAGTTCAAAAGGAAGATGGATGCTACCTGATGCATATGTCATCGCTATGATCACAGTGGCTCATGGTCCCACTCACATATGTGCTAGGAAGATCTGTAAAATGCTAGAATCTGTTTGGGTGAATGTCAACATCTCAAAAACTGCCGAGCGTTTTGTCCAGAATTGTATGGTTTGCCTACAGCAAAATGCGGGGAAGGGTACGACGACACCAAGGGGTAGTTTTGGTCCCCTCTCTGTGTCTTTTGAAGTGATTAATTTCAACTTCATCGAGATGAAGTGCTGTAATAACTACAAATATGTCTTGGTAGTCATTTGTGCCTTTAGCAAGTGGGTTGAAGCCTTCCCTGTGAAAGATGCTACAGCAATGAAAACAGCGAAAACCATGCTTAAAGAATATTTTCTAGGTTTGGTTTGCCGAGGGTCATCTGGTCGGATAATGGTCCACATTTTATCGCTGCTGTTATTCTGCAAGCATGCGTGGGATTACAGATTGATAAACGGTTCCATTCGGCTAGACACACTCAGAGTGCTGGACTTTTAGAACGCTATAATGGTATCTTGAAGAACAAAATTGCCAAGGTCTGTGCTAGTAGTAATTTGAAATGGCCAGGCGCCTTACCTATAGCGCTACTGTCCATGCGGCCAACCCCACAGACTAGAACTGGACTCTCCCCCTATGAGATTATAATGGGGAGGCCAGCTAATATTTGGAGCCTGCCGGAAGCCTAAAGTGTTAAAAGATGTAGAGCATTTGCTCCTTGCTGAATACTGTGACCAGTTAACTCAAAACCTGTATTTGATTTATCAACAGGTGCGAGAAGCCCTCCCAGTTAAATACGAGGGGCCAGGTCACAGAATTCGAACCAGTGGCTGGGTGCTCATGAAGTCATTTGAGAGAGCACCCAGCCTCCACCACGCTGGAGAGGACCGTTTCAGGTCCTGTTAGCCACACAGACTTCTGTGCGAGTAGCTGGCTGGCGACACTGGATACATGCTACACACATCAAGAGGATACCTTTCCCACACAATGGAGAAGAAAAGAAGGAAACTACTTGCTCTGCTTCTGGTGATCAATCTCTTGAACAACATCAAGGGTATTTCGGAGGCTCTTCTTGAGCCTGTGGGGCCTGGGGAGACTGCTGCTTTGTCTCTGAATTCTTCTTCCGATCTTGTCTCTGTTTCACCACTTCCATCAGGAAGCAATGACATACTGTTCTCAGATCACGCAGTACCTGGAGTCTTAAGGTATGATCTGCGTCCATGGCACTAGACTTACAGCACAGCTGTGCCCAAGGAAATGACTGTTGAGCTCCTCCTTTGCCACTTTTGCGCTGAAACATAAGTAATTGGCTGGGACCGGCAAAAGCTATCTTCAATCAAGATCACATTGTCAGGAGATCACCAGCAAATGAACTACAGTGTCTATCACAGAAACCTTCCGGGAAAGAGCATTGAGGAACAATGCCTGTCGCTATCTCTACTCGTACAGAGCTACAGATCGATTGTGTGGCTAACAAAGACATTGGACAGAAAAGTACATGGTCCTTGAGGACGTATTGTTTTCTTGTAATTATGTTAAGTGGTCTGACAGTAGTAATTTCTCTTGGGTTTTGGTACATCGAAGGGGTGCATCCACTTGAAACTTTAATACCCACTGAGAGTGTTCCCACTATGTCTTCTCCTTTCGTGCATCTGCACATTCTATCTCCTAGGGATCTCCAACACAGACAGAGTTATCACAACAATACGCTTTTGTTAATCATGAATACGACTCATGCGATCTTAAACAAAGCTAATTGCTGGATCTGTTCGCATTTGCCACAACACGGGGAAAAAGGATTGGGCTGGTATATTCATCCTTTGCCTCTAACTACTGCATGTTATGCCTCTCTACAGGCATTAGTCTTTGGTCATTGGAATGATACCATCCCAGGGAATTTTGACGGGACTAATTTGAATGAATTTGAAAGGTGAGTCCTGACGCCTCTGGGATGCTCCCTTTTCGCAAATAGGAGCAAGCTTAATGTTGCTTCTATTAGGCCTCCTGATAGACTTTCTAGACCTTTCCAATCGCTAATTTCTTTCAAGATGGCTTCCGTAGGCAACCGGGATGCTACGCCTCCTTCCTATACTATCAATCACAGCCCCAACTCTGTTTCCTTCTGCATACAAAGGAATGGTTCTCAGTCAATGGGTACTTTTGAGGGTTGTACCAATATTGCGAACTTGACTAGTGAGGACAGACCCTTGTATGTAGGTGATCCTGTTTATTTCATTTGTGGAGATGAATCTTATCCTTGGCTACCTAGAGATTGGCAGGGTACTTGTTATTTGGGTATCTTTCTACCAGGGGTATATGTAGCTAGAACCTCTGAAGTCTCTAGGGCTCGTCAAAGGCGGGACGAGAATGGTGATACTCCTTCACAAGTCATGGATGATGTAGCAAAATCCTTTGTGCCATTTTTGGGACAGATCATGAATTTCGAGGATATTAGGAGACTAGCAAGAGTGTTGGAGAGAACCATCAACCGGACCACCGATATACTCTAGAACATGACGTTAGAACAGAAAGCAATTAGATAAGTGGCTCTACAGACCCGTATGATGTTAGACGTCATCCTGGCAGAGCATGGTAGAGTATGTAAATTGGTGGGGTCTGCTTGTTGCGTTTTCATACCTGACTCATCCCCTACCATATTCAAGGCAATACAAAATCTGCACGTCCTAAGTACAGAAGTACATGTTCCCGAGGGAAACTGGGATCTTAGTACTTGGCTCTGGGTTTTTTTACAGTCTTGGGGATGAAACTCTTTTCAATTTTAAATGGTAGTCCTTGGTATTCTGCTGTTCTGTTGTTGCATACAATGTCTTCCTGTCATGTGTTCGATGTTAGTGGGATGTTGTGTGTAAACCATAGGAACATTAGGACCGAAAATACACGCACCTGAGAAGATGACTAATGTTTTTGTAATGGAGGATATTACTGTCAAAGATTTGAAGGCCATTTGATATATCTGATGAATGTGATTCAGGATGTACGGACATTGAAACGTGGAGTTACGAGTAAAGCGAATATTTTTAGTAAAGCTCTTGGCTCAGGCCAAAAGGAGGGTTTGTTAAACGGTAATTATATAGTGCCTCCTTAGTATTTATATTGGTCTAAGCCTATTCGTGTTACACGGAAAACCGTGTTGCAAAGTTCCGATTTTTGGGGTATACTTCGCCGCCATTTTAAGATTCATCCACTATTTTGATTTCCACTCGTGTGTTCTACATTCTAAAATGGTGGACTATGTTTTCGACTTGCAGCCAAGCCTCCCGACCATTGAGTTCTGTTAATGTTTAGGTTGTCCGATAGCCAACTGTTTAGATTGAGCAAAGAGACCTTGTGCTTCATATGAACTGTCATCGAAGTGTTGTCTGCATTCACAAGCCTCATCCTTGTATAAACATTGGGACAATGAAGAATAAACCTTGGCGTATGCTTTAGCTGAACTACATTGTGAAGAAACTTAGTATAAGGCTTACCGTGGGATCCGAGAACATACATCGCTATTGTGTCTTCATGGAAATACAAACCTATGTAATCCTTCGCACAATATTGTAAAATCTGTATGTGAACTAGGCATGAACTCTAGACCACAAATTACTACCGTGAAGAGAGGCTGGACAATATTACACAAATTGTAAAAAAGCACGAATGTTTAGACGTTCATCTCTCCCTCACCTCTCCTTGTCGGCTGGTACACATTGCGAGGTGTTGGGAGCCAGATAGCTATCTGTTTTGTTTTGTGAACTGTACAGTAATAAAAGATCTGTGAATCTTTTTAGTCCGTGTATGGTGTATTTCCTTTGTGGTACTCAGCCTCGATATTTCTTTGTTCTTTCATTGTCTCCTCTTTTTTGTTCGATATGTGTTGAATAAAGTGGTTGGTGTGTTTTTCCTCTTCGGAAGACGTCTTTTCTCTGGTCTACCATACACACACTGGGTCAGCATAAGAACCCAGCTGGACAAGGACGATCATCAGGATAGAGCCTTCAGGGGGTCCAGGTGGCTGATAGGAACAAATATGCTGTTTGTGTAGATTTGTTTATCCACATAGTTTACGTGCCTAGACACCTTTTCACCAGTTGCATATAAGGCAGAACCCACCTCTTGACGTGTGGAACTTGCGGGATAAGACTATTGCACATGCCACAAGTCTCAGAACTTGCTGCCCAGTCTTTAGACCTTTGCCGCTTGATCAACCACTGGTGTGGCTAGAAAGCAGGAGTTGTGTGCAGCTTAGAGCTTTGAGAATGTATTGAGTCCCTGGAGAGCCCCTGAACTTATTAATCTCACCCTCCTACCTAGTTTGCTTGTGTCCCTGGAGAGCCCATGCATTTATAAACCTCTCCCCTACCCGATTTCCTTGTGTCCCTGGAGAGCCCCTGCAGTTAGAAACCTCACCCTCCTACCCAGTTTCCTCGTGTCCCTGGAGAGCCCATTCAGTTATAAACCTCATCCTCCTACCTGGTTTCCTTGTGTCCCTGGAGAGCCTGTGCAGTTATAAACCTCATCCTCCTACCTGGTTTCCTTGTGTCCCTGGAGTGCCCGTGCAATTAGAAACCTCACCCTCCTACTCGGTTTCCTTGTGACCCCAGAGAGCCCCTGCAGTTAGAAACCTCACCCTCCTACCTGGTTTCCTTTTGTCTCTGGAGAGTCCATGCAGTTATAAACCTCACCCTCCTACCCAGTTTCCTTGTGTCTCCGAAGAGCCCGTGCAGTTATAAACCTCACCCTCATACATGGTTTCATTGTGTCCCTGGAGAGCCCGTGTAGTTATAAAACTCATCCTCCTACCCGGTTTCCTTGTGTCCCTGGAGAGCCCGTGCAGTTATAAACCTCAACCTCCTACCTGGTTTCCTTGTGTCCCTGGAGAGCCCATGCAGTTAGAAACCTCACCCTCCTACCTGGTTTCCTTGTGTCCCCGGAGAGCCCCTGCAGTTATAAACCTCAACATCCTACCTGGTTTCCATGTGTCCCCGGAGAGCCCGTGCAGTTATAAACCTCACCCTCCTACCTGGTTTCCTTGTGTCCCTGGAGAGCCCGTGCAGTTATAAACCTCTCCCTCCTACCCAGTTTCCTTGTATAAAGGGCAGGGCCATCAATACTGACTTTTCTAGGACAGAGCATCCCTAAGGGTGGAGTTTCATGACTCAGATGAACAACCAGTGCTTCTGATTAAACATGATGCAGATAACACTGCAGATAACACTGGATGTCCCATCATCCCCAGTCCAGGGGATGATGCAGTGTTACTTGCAGAGATCTTCACCAGCGATACTGCCTGTTTCTGAAATCCTGACAATGACTTCAGAATCTTTTATCAGAAAATGCTAAAGCTGAACTAGTTTTCCAAATGAACGTATCTAGGATCTTTTCTGACATTAGCCTAACCGTTGGACACAATCAATGTTGACATTTAAAGTTAAAAGTGTATCTGCCTACGGCAGGGTTACCATCATAAACTACACTTTATATCCTTGGCCCTGCTGCAAGGAAACTGGGTACGAGGGTAAGGTTTATATGTCCAGGGGCGCCCCAGGCACACAATAGAATTCTCAAACCTTTAACCTGCATGCGACTCCTGCTTTGATGATGAAGTGATGAAGGTGGGGGACTGCTTTAAATAAGAGCTTGGAGCCTAATGTGATATTATTGGGACCTGGGTGTGGCTTGGTGTCATTTATTTAAGTAGACAGCAGTGCTCCAGAAAAGATTTTGAGGTGTGAGTGTTTTACTCCTTATTTTTAAACGTTGAGAGTAAATGTGATTTCAAGAGAGTAAAAATTAGTTTTCTCCTTTGCAAGAGAGTAAAATGTATGTGTATGCAGCCAACGTGTGCACAAACAATATGGAAATCATTACCTTGTTTAGAGAGAGCGAGTGAGTCAAAAGCTACCCTAACCAAAGGCGTGACATAGGGTCACCAGAATTTGCAGTGGAGCTAGGTAAATACTAGCTCAAAAAAGGACAAATAACAAAACCCAAGGCTACGGAGAATATCACAGAGAAGGGTTTTGTTTATTTAACATTAACAAATAACAGAGAACATTTTAACACACTGCGCCTTGGCGCTGAAAAAGATGTATTGCTGAACACAAAATAATTCTCAATCTTTGTGGGTTAGTAAACATAGTGACCAAAGGTGTCAAGTTTTTGTATTGTTTTAAATTACAATACGTTTCACATAGTTTAACATTGTCTTTCACATGTATTGTTAGGAATGGCAATACATTTATCACTGTCTAGCATCGTCGACACACACATTTTGTGTTTCTGGTTCGGTATTTAATTCCTGGAGGCAGTGGCTGTATGAGATGGGACAGCGCTGCTGAGATGTTACCGAACGGTCATCAGGACAGGTGGTTAAAGTCTAGCATCTAGCATGATCAAAATACTGGACACCATAAAAACAGAACAAAGCAATCTATTAGTTACACTCGATGTAGAATCCCTCTACACAAGTATTCCACAGCTAGAATGCTTAGAAGTACTAAGAACCTATTTGGATGGAAGGACAACTTTAGAACCACCAACATCATTTCTCTTGGAATGCACCAGATTAGCACTTATGGAAAACTACTTCATCTACAGACAGACCTTTTACCAACAGTGTCACGGAACAAGCATGGGGGCCACTTTTGCCCCTGATGTAGCTAATCTGTTCATGGAGGCTTTTCAAAATGACTTCATTTACAACAATGCCAACCCTTTTAGACCATCCATCAGTAGTTGGTTCAGATATATTGACAATGTTTTTATGGTATGGAAAGGGACTGAAGACAACCTTCTCTCCTTCTTACAATGGCTCAATACACAGAACAATTGTATACGATTTACTATTAACCACAGCGAAACCACCATACCCTTTCTCGATTTGGAGATCTACAAAACCGAAGAAAACCTCTAGCCACAACAGCGTACCGTAAACCTACTTCCAAAAATACCCTTCTGGAATATTCAAGTTTCCACCCATCCGGACTTAAGATGAATCTTCCATATGGTCAATTTTTACAGATAAGGAGAAACTGTACCACTCAATGTGAATATGAATCCAAAAGCAGAGAATTAGCTATTCGGCTTAAAGAAAGAGGATACCCTAAACATCTGATTCGTCAGGCCCACAAACGCGTGAAAAACACTAACCGCGAATCCTGCCTAACACCAAAGCAAAGAGACCAGTCCACAACCAAGATGACGTGTGTTACCACGTTCACTCCATTGAGCAACAACATCAGGAAAGTAATCCTAAAACATTGGGATAAACTACAGACTGAGTCCTTCCACCCAGAAAAACCTCGTTTCGCTTTCAAAAGGAGCCGGAACCTTAAAGACCACCTTGTACATACGTACACAGAAATTGAAACATCTAACCAACAAACTACTTTGTGGCATCTACCAACGGTCAAAGGACATTTCAAATGTGGCTCTTGCTCTGTTTGCCCCTTGACAGCTAATCTAAAAGAAATTGTTCTTAAAGGGAGCCCTTGGATCTTCAATTCATTCACCTACTGTAGAACAAAGTGGTCAGTTTACATCATCAAATGCCCTTGCAACCTCATTTATGTAGGTAAATGCAAGAGAGAAATACGGCAACATATCTGTGAGCATTGCTCGTGTGTGCGGAACCAGGTTGAAGATAAACCACTGGTCGCACATTTCAAATCCAAAAACCATACCCAAAATGACATTTTCTGGGCCATCCTACAAACAGTGAAAAATCCTTTCCGTGGAGGCGACAGAGACTTAGCCTTACGTAAACTAGAACAGAGATGGATACATCGTTTGGATTCTGTTCGCCATGGTCTGAATATTTCCATTGAATGGAATTTGTTTTTCAATAGATAATAGTCCTGGCACCCTTGTCTAATATGCTATCTCTTATTGATGCATGGGGCCACTCCATTGGTCCCTTTCCCTGTTGTTTTGGTAGTTCCTGCCAATACACATCCATCAGCCCTTACACAGAATATGCTATGCAAGGATGTCATAACATCCTTTTTCAAAAAATATATATTTTTTAAAAATCTATCTTAATATGCTTTTTCCGCTTTCATAAGATTATATGATCGCTTAATGTGTGCATTTATCGCCAAGTAATGTGGTGACTTTTGTACATTAACAGTTGTGTAATAATGAGCTTTCATCATGCTATGCCATTTGACATACTTGTTCCTCTATATGGACTTCTTCCTACGTGACACCGTCCCTGCAACTAATGGTTGCCATCTGACAGGTTCATCACCTCCCCTGCTCCGCTAGTCGGGACACTATACGTTCCTTTATCCCGACGTGCCCGTTCCGATGGAGACGCGCTTCGAGATACTACTCTCTCACACATGCCCACCATCCTCTCTCCTTGACGGGCATGCGCTTCCTGTTTTGACACACGTTCCTCTTATAGCGCATGCGCGCTGAATCCCTTAGTGACACAGCTCCCTCGCCCACGACCGGAGTAGCTGTTCTCTCCGGTCCTCCTGTCGCGTGCACTGAATAGGTAAGTCCGGTCCTCCTACTGTCGGATTAATTCACTTAGCAATGCGTCTGCACCCCAAGCTCGCGGGTCACACTGCTGCACATCTCCATTCAGTGAGTTTTTGTAGATCACTCACATTTTTGACACTACAGCCTAATATTGGTATGCAGAGTTCTATTCACCTGGCCGATAGGACTTGCCCACCCACTGCCTTCCTACCCCCTGTAGATACACCCTTTTGCTTAAATACCACCCGGCACCGCCATTACCCTACCCTGGCACCAGCACATATTTATACTCGTGTTTTACCTCCACGGCCTCTGGCCGCCGTTTTTAATATCCAAAATATTTCAATGTATGCAGCCCCCTGCCTCTGATGTTCACAGACAGCCTCTCCAGTTAATTCGGTGACTGGACAAACTATTTCGACGACCAAGGCGCCAACTCACTTGCTCATGGTAGGTCGCCCTTTTTGCAGTTTTTATATTCTATTCCTGGACACCATTCTTAGAACTAACACAGTCCCTTATCACCCATAGGTGGACACCCACGTCTCTACATCGCCCCGACTTTAACCACCTGTCCTGATGACCGTTCGGTAACATCTCAGCAGCGCTGTCCCTTCTCATATAGACACTGCCTCCAGGAATTAAATACCGAACCAGAAACACAAAATTTGTGTGTCGACGATGCTAGACAATGATAAATGTATTGCCATTCCTAACAATACATGTGAAAGACAATGTTAAACTATGTGGAACGTATTGTAATTTAAAACAATACAAAAACTTGACACCTTTGGTCACTATGTTTACTAACCCACAAATATTGAGAATTATTTTGTGTTCAGCAATACATCTTTTTCAGCGCCAAGGCGCAGTGTGTTAAAATGTTCTCTGTTCTTTGTTAATGTTAAATAAACAAAACCCTTCTCTGTGATATTCTCCGTACCCTTGGGTTTTGTTATTTGTCCTTTTTTGAGGTAGTATTTACTTAGCTTCACTGCAAATTCTGGTGACCCTATGTCACGCCTTTGGTTAGGGTAGCTTTTGACTCACTCGCTCTCTCTAATCCTTTCACCCTCTTGAGTCAAGCCCCCTTACAAAAAAAGAGGATCCGCCCTATTATTTTTTACCCCCCAATCATTACCTTGTGGCAGCTTTCTGCACTGTGACAGAATACACCTTTTATTATTTCTCTAAGGTCTGGCCATTTGCTCTCCTGAATATGTTTAAATGTTGAAAAGACAAAAACCTTGCTGATTACCTAGTACAGCAAACCTGAATTGTGTTGTGTATTTTGAGGTTCTAAAGCCGAATTGTCTTTTGATGTTCAATCTTCATTTCCTGGAACTATTACCACCAAATGGTATGCCAATGTTCTGGTACAACAGTGCAGAGAGGCAAGGACTCCATGTTAAATTTGATACTTAATCTCATGGTGAAATTGTTTTTTCTATAGCAATTTTGGCAAAGCGCTGTACATAGAACATATTTATCACAATACCAAAGTTGGTACTCCTTTATCGTTTTTTGAAATGGATGAAAGGCTGAGTTGGCCTTGCAGGGATTCAAACCTTCAATCTACAGATCAAGAACAGATCGCAGCAATGAGCGCTCAATCGGCAGAGCTATCTTATTGGCTGACATCCTTCAGAGGTCAGTAAACTGAGTATCGACTGAGGTATAATAATCAGTGCCTAGATGTTGGATGAACTACACACGAAGCGGTACATCAAGTTAAATACCTATCTGGATTATCACAGGTACAGGTTTTGCTGAATTTCTATTCCAATAACAAATGCAACTTTAATTTGTTTGTTTTTGAACAACGCTTGCACTTCCTGGAGAGTCGGGTTTTGGAAGTTTTAATTGTAGTCTTGAAGATGTCAGAGGCTATAACACCTGTGATTGGTGTAATGATAAACACTCACCCTTGAGCAAAGACTCTGCTGCCATTGACCATTTATGGTAAAGTGCCCCATTGACTGGAAGGTGCAATGGATGTAAACTAGACTGTGCCATACTCATCATTTTACACATTGTTTTTATAATTAGAGGGCAAATTAAATTATGATCTGCCTCCGCAAGATTAAGCTCACAGCACAGGAACTCTGAAAAATACAATTGTGCAATACTGGTTTGCATTCACTGGAAAAAAAAAGCATAATTTGTTACAAAAGATTTATTCTCAATTGCAACTTACTTTTCCATCTTATTAATTGTACAATCCTAAAATGCTAGGAAAGTAAATATGCACAGTGCTTCTGTTTGCTCCATGAGCATCAACACACAACAGCAGAAGCTGAATGGAAAGAAACCATTCCTTTTACCACAGTGTGCAGTTTCTTTTTTGAAAGTCTTTAGAGAAAGTAATGCTGTTCCAGAGGCTGCTCTCCATGTCTCGCAATTACATCCATGTAGATAAAAATCAAAAGAAGCTTTCTGGCTCTTGCAAGTAACCTGACCTTTGCACTGCCCTCTGCTCTAAACCTGTGTGTAAATGCACGCAGGAAAATAATAAAGCTATCCTATTCACAAGATTTTAATGCGTAAAAAGGCCTAGTACGAACCTTATCTGGAGGCCTGGTAGACAGTATGACAGGTGCTTTAATAAAGAGTTGTACAAGTTATGGAAACTTTGCACCCTGAATAGACAAAACTCTCTTACAAGGATGACATGTTGGTTCAACCAGACCTTATCTGAACTGCAGTTGCGATACACGATGTCTATTTTCGAGGGTCACAACAAGAAACATGTCATGTGTAAACTGAAAAGGAGAGATGCATTATCAGTAAAAGGAGGCTCAGGATCTCCAGATGATGCTCACTTAGAGAGAATGTGACATGCCTGGGACACTGCATGGCCATGTGCCTGAGTATAGCATGGTCAACTTCCATATGACCACATGTTAACTGAAAATGAGGAGTAAACTGTCAGAAAAAAGAGGGCTAGATACTCCAAAAGAAGCTCAATTCAGAGATATTGTCACCTGGTTAGGGTGATGCCTAGTTCATGTTTTAAAAGTGCTGTGAAGCCTCTCATGTGATTATTACATTGTGTAGTTTTTATTGGAATGCGCACTCTGCATAGCTCAGTTGTTATATCGAAATGTTCACCCAACTTGAAGTAACCTACATTGCATTTGGCATGAGTGATGACTATTTAAGAACGCAAGTATAATGTGATGGAGAAATGAAGGTCAGTCAGATACTTTAAACTAGGCTCACTTAAGCGATAATGCTTTGTGAGCATCAGTGCCATTAAATATAAGCATAATTATGACATTGTTATGTCCTATCCCGCCTGCATGTGTGCGGGCGAATGGAAGCCTAGGTGCCTGACTGCTGCATGCCATCTCTTGGAATGTGACCTGAGGGTTCTGCCCTCCGTGTTCCATAAGCGTAAGTTGGTCGGTGCCCTCAGCTACGTTGACCTCTCCCTCCCAACCTGCATCATGTCCCTACCCAAGAGGGCTACTGTCTTCATGGCCTGTGCCAATCTGCTGCTACTCCAGCCACTGCACAGTGCAAGCACGATTGGAGCACTGAGCAACTGCCTCCTTCCAAAAGCACTTGCTCAGCATCAGTGGCTGTAACCAGAGCCATGGCCTCTCTGAAACAGTTTTCATACAGCTGCATAATACCTCTACACATACAATTCTGCCAACATGGACCCCGGCCCACACATCCTAGGAGCTATATTATCTTGTCATCAACTATCAGCAGTGCTAAAGTGAATATGTTATCGGATTATTCCTAACATTAGCAAATTTCAGTTCTGTTTTTTATCGCCTTAATGGCATCATTCTACCTTTGTGATCTTGCTGCCCCAATGTCATGAATTTCCCCCCGACAAGTTGGAGGCACTGCTGAGATCTATTTAAGATCTGCTTTTATTTTATTTTTCCGAGTGCTCTCGTTGCGAGGAGGCCCGGCGGCGCGGCCCCCTCTGCCGCTGCCCCCTTTTTGAGGACTACAGGACCATCACGGAACAGCGAGAAGACCGGACAGCGCAATCCGGATATTGGCCTTCGGGAGCCGGTTGAGAAGTATCCCGCCCGCGGTTGGCGAGTGTCCAGACGTGGTCCAGACGAGGGGAGGTGGCAAGCCGCTTGGAGGGGTGCATGCGGTCGAGCGGCCCCGCATCAAGAGAACTTGGTGAGTATGCCACGCCCAACAAGCAATGTGAAATTGTAAGGGAGGGGGGAGGAATAGAATACGGGAGGTGGGAGGTGTTAGACAGGTGCGCGGCGAAGGTTTGATAAATTAGTGTTGAGGGTAAAGTGAATGGTAGCTGGACAAGTGCGAGAGCAGTCCGCTACGTTACGCAAGAGGAGGGGGCGGAGCACGAAAACATCACGTGCGGCCGCTCGTAGACACTGATTGGCCTAGGTCGCGACCACCTGTAAGGATGTGTGTGTGTGCGGTTTCCTACAATTTGGTGATTATTGATCAATGAGTAGATGAGGATCCCTATTGATCGAGCAGAAAACTCGATAGATAGATGACGTTTCCCTGTAGGCGGTAGCTAGCTGGTTGCCTAATACGGAAGATAATTGGCTGGTTAAGCCCTCCTGTCGAGGGGCGTATCACACGCGAGGCGGCGCAGCGTGTGCAGTCTGATTATATTGTTGATTACCTTGTTCCAGGCGAGACAAGAGGACAGCTGTGGAGTTAACGGGGGTAGATTGCAAGCGTATTTCGAACTTTTAAAAACATGTAAAGAACTTACCAGTAGTTTTGGAAGAGATCGGTGACGTCACCAGTAGGGCTTTCATAGGATATCTCGAACACAAGGCATTTTTTGGAGAGTGGTGGGGAAGAGAATAATGGTAAGGGAGTGGAGACGGAGATAAACGGTAACGAGTAGATCGGGGCAACGTGAAAAGGGGGACGTGGCCGCGCACGGAGAACGCCGGCCACGACAAGTGAAGAAAGAGGAGGAGGGGTAAAACAAAGTGGGACGGCTGTATAAGAACGTCACACAGGGCACACAGCCGCAGGGGGCTACGTGCTCCTCGGCCGTAGGGGGCCGTAAAGGTGTTCGGTAAAGGAAGAAAAGAAAGAAAAGAATATACAAATGCAAATGCTATATTTTACTATTTTTTTAGCGGACAATCGCAAGTCCCCAAAATTACGGGGCCAGGTAAAGATCTAAGATTGTATAGCGTACACTGTTAGCAAGATAACCGCTACCTAATAGGGGTAGGATAACAAGTGAAGTGCTACTATGTCATACGGGACAGGATCGGGAGGGTGGGGGAACACCCTCACTACCCCGCTACAGCATATATGTAAAACACTGTCACCCCATAGGGAGAAACTGATCAAATACAGCATAGAATGGACACAGGGGACGGACAACATGGCCGCCTAATGGCAGTTTCGATCCATATACCCAACATTCACTATTAACCAATCTGCATAACACATACAAGGGGAAGAAGTGGACACACCACGTGGAGGTGTTTAACTTATGGAGGATGTTCCAAGGGTCCCGACCAGGACCAAACGGAATGTTCACTATGGGGGAAACAACGGAAGAAACGAAGATTAAGGAGGAAGGAGAGAATGGGGAAAAAGAGAGTGAAGGCACACAGAACACGGGGAACGGACAAGAGGGAGGAGAAAAGAGTAACAACTCAAACGAAAAGGAAATAAAAAAGGAACAGAGCGACGATATGCCGCTAGCGAAGGTAGTGAAAACGGAGGGAGGGGGTTATATCCTTTAAGAGAACTAGGAGAAATAGTAAGAGAACAATTAAGGGCGGCTGAGGGGTACTCGAACCTGGCATACAGCCCGCCACCATATACAGCTACAGGTGGCCACACGGGAGGGGAGCGGACTAGTACGACGGGATCAGCTCATAGGAAGATGCCTGCAGGGGAGGGGAGGACTGGCGAAGAGCAGATCGCGGAAATAGGACATGATGAGTGGGTAGCTGCGCAGGTACTATTAAAATTACGAGGTTCATTAACAGGAGAAGAGAAGAAGGTAGTAAGGAAAATGGACGAGGATAATACCAGAAAGAGTGAAATGAAAGGGGAAGAGGGGAAAAGAAAGGAGGAAGAGCTGTTACGACAAAAGGAAGAGATTTTGGAGGAACAATTAGCAGAATTAAGGGATGAGCAGAATGCACTGATCAAGCAGCTTGAGAGAGAGGAAAGAGAGAGAGCACAGGAAAGGAAAGAAAGTAAGAATGAGTTGGAAAAAATGAGGGAACGGACTGAGGAGCAAAAGAGAGAAGCCGAAAGGGTAAAGGCAGTAGCAGAAAGGGTATCAAGAGCAGCACTGCGTGACAAGAAAAGAGAGGAAGAAGAGAAAGAAATGGAAATATGGAAGAGGAGATTACTATCAGAAACGACGAAGAAATACGAAGAAGGGAGGATGATAGAGAGTATATTAGAGCGGGAAAGAGCGAGATGGGAAAGGAAGAGAGAAGAAGAAAGGATATTGGAAAAGATGAGTAGTGAAGTAATGGAGGAATTGAAAAAGAAAAGAGAGGAAATTGGTAGAGAAATAGCGGAGAAAAATGAAGGGGAAAGAGAAGATAGGAGTGGGGAGAGTGAAGTAAGGAGGTATGTACACAGAGACACAGAAGTAGCAACAACATCAGCACAAAGGGGAGCAATTGGTAAAGAAGAAACGGGAGGAACGGATCTAATAGACTTAAAAACAGTAACGATTAGGGGGAAAAAGACAGATTGGGGGTTGTCATTCCTGGATGACTTTTGTAGTGAGGAAGAAGAAGGAATGGAGAAGGAAGGAAGAAATAGTGAAAGGGAAAGCCTAAATAAATTATACATCACCCGGACAAATAGAGAATCACCATGGGCCTGCAGGAGAAAGGAAGAACTGGAGGGAAGTGAGGGGGAAGAGCAAGGAATGGCGGGAAGGCAGACACGTGTAGCTACGCCCTCATCATCCCGTCCAACATGCTCCACCACCCCACACTCATCCCGTGCAACATGCCCACCTACACCCGCACCCGCCCCTCACGAACTGAGACCCTATGCAGGAATGCTTAGAGATCTCCCTGGACGCAGGCAGGAATAACGAATACACACGCCCACATCAAATAAAGGAAACGATAAAAGAAGGGGAAGAGATGGAGGAGAAACAGTTACGAACAGGGGAAATATGGACACAATTGACGATGTAGACGACACGGAAGAAGAGGAGGGGTACACGGACTCGATTTTGTGGAACCCAGGGGGTCAAACAGGACACAACTTAATGCCACTTCTGGAGAGGGGAGGGGTTAGACCACAATTCGTCCCTTGGAAGCATGTAGACAAGGAAAATATAAAGTGCAGGCTCCCATCATTAAGTGGAGGTGCGGGAAAATGGATATATGAAATGGAAAAACACACCGCAGGACAGAAACTGGCAGTGGGGGATGTAAAGGGCCTTCTAATATCAATATTGGGGGATACAGCAGATGACATCTGGAAGAGAGCAGGCTTCCCCGGGGTCACAATAACAAACACATCACACGATGGGGCACCATTCGCAAACTGCAGACATGCATTATGGCAAGCGCTGAGGGTACAGTACCCAGACACATCAGACATAGGAGAAATTACATCACGCAAGATGCGTGAGAACGAAGATCCTGTTGATTATATCCAGGAAATTCAAGAGAAGTGGCGTATGGAAACTAGAGAACAATGGGACAAAACACCCGCAATATTCTACCATATACTAATACAAGGGCTCCCAGAAGCAGTTCAGAAACAATTGAAGGAGGTAGTGGGGATGGAAGCAAAAGCATGGCCAGAAATACAACTGACGATAGTACATCATTGTAGGACATGGCAAGAAAAGATGAAACAAAAGGAAGAGGATAGAAAAGCGGAAGAGGCTAAATTGGTACAGAAAAAACTTACTAAATACACGATGGAAGGTGCACTAATAACTACACCTGCAACAATGACTCAAAACCCCACACAAGTAGTGGCTGCACAAGGTCCCTCCCAAATACAATCATCACAGATTGTAGCACAACAGCTGCCACCCCCCCAACCATACATGACTAACATGGGAGGAGGATACTCAACGCCAGGAGCTGGATATTATAATTATAACAGGGGAAGGGGAGAAATGATGAGGGGGAGGGGGTACGGCTATAACACACAACAGCAAGGGGGAGGATTCAGAAATTTCTACCCCACCGGGCAACCAGTGTACCAGGACAATTCAGGGAGCTTTCCATGGCAGAACAGGGAACCACCGGTGTGTTGGATTTGTGGATTACTAGGGCACATGTCACGCACATGTAGAATGAGACCCGGCACACCATCATGGGGAGAACAGGGACGACAAGGGCCTACAAGGGAACAGCAGGGCATCCAACAACAGCAGGCACTGCAACCGGGAGATGTGCAGCAACAACTAGTAACACAACAGCCACAGACATATCCACTACCACAACAACAGGTGGCGATAACACAACAACGTCAAGTGCATCAAGTACAGCAACCTGCCCAAATTCAAGATCATAAAATAACCTCTACCAATACACAACTACAGCAAACACAACTGGGAAGGGTGACGGTCCTGGGACACAACCCTTACACAGGAAGTAGTCAATCATTATACCCACAATAGGACAGCCCACAGACGGCCTTGGTGTGTCCCATCCTGTCGGTAACACCTAATAGTGCGGAGGAACCACGCATAGAGGTAACGATAGGTGACAAAAAATTGTCATTCCTTGTTGACACCGGGGCGACCCGGTCTTGCATAAGGGAAGGTAAATTTAAGATGTCAGGTGAGGCCATGAACACCCAAGGATTCTCTGGGGCTAGGGGGTTGGTTCCCTTTACTGATAGCATTCCCTTATCGATAGGGGATTATGACATGTCCGTCCCGCTTTTATATTCTAGGGACTCACCAGTAAACATACTTGGGAGAGACATAATGAGCAGGTTGAATATGACGATCTCCTTTACGGAAGACGGCATAATTTGCTCCACTCCTGGAATAAACATGCTCACTGCACTGCAAATTATGCAAGCATAATGTGGACAGACAGTGATTAGGGCTGAGCCAGTAGATGGCGAACTGTTCCAGTACGGAACAGACATGGCATTCGCATGGATGCCAGGAATAGAAGGAAAAATCTGGAGGAGGCCAACAGCCTATTTGTTTAGACCAGAAACACCAGCCAATGAACCAGAAGGAAAGGTGATTTCAGTGAGCATGGAGAGCATTATAGCAACTGCTGATTATATCGCAGTACATGCCCAAGACAGGGAAGGAAGAGCATGGAGGGCAGTGATAGTCCTAGCTGAGGGATGCAGGCTCACCCAGGTGTCAGACGAGGAGCTCTTTTCAGAAGAAAAGGAAGAAGGTGAAATGGTATTTATGATGAGTGTAGACATATGGCTAAGAGTGACATACAAACAAGTGGCACAGAAAATTGCAATGGCACTTGAAGCACCAACATCCACCCCAGTTCCCTTCTTTGAGGAGGATATGGCAAAAGTCCCAACATCATTATGGACTACTAGTCCCTATGACGTGGGGTGCATAAAGAGTATAGGGGGAGTAAGAATAAAATTGAAAAAAGGTGCAATACTCCCTAGAGTGAAGCAATACCCACTATCAAAAGAGGCAGATGAGGGCATATATGAAACAATAACGGCCCTTATAAATAATGGCATATTGGTACCATCAGAATCACCATGTAACACAGCCATATACCCAGTGCGCAAAGTTAAAGGAGGGTCTTGGCGTTTCATCCAGGACCTCAGGCCCTTGAACAACATAGTGGAAGCAGAGTACCCCATAGCAGCAAACCCGGCCACAATATTGTGTGGCATTCCAGCAGAGGCATCACGATTTACAGTGATTGACCTCAAAAATGCCTTTTTCTCAATACCCCTGCATCCAGACTCACAAGATCTAACAAGCTTCATGTACAGAAACACAAAATGGAAACACACCAGATTGCCACAAGGATACTGCGAGTCACCCTCAATTTTCAACAGAGTAATACAGATGGACTTGGGAAACATTGAATTGGAAAGCACAATGTTGCAGTATGTTGATGATATAATCATTTGCAGCACAAGCGAAAAAAAATGCAGAGAGGACTCATTGAAGATGCTGACAATATTGGCTGAAAAGGATTACAAGGTGGACAAAGAAAAGTTACAGTACTGTCAGGAACAGGTAGTATACATTGGTCAGCTCATATCCCAATACGGAAAAAAGATTGCACCACAGAGAGCACAGGCCATATCAAAAACGCTGTTGCCACAAACAGTGAGGGAACTGCAGCAGTTCCTGGGACTGTGCAACTACTGTAGAGCATGGGTATTTGATTACAGCTTATACATAGGACCCCTACTTGAGGCATTAAGAGAAGCTAACCAAGGGGAGAAAAAATTGGGGTGGACAATGGAAATGAAAGAGGCCTTTGAGGAACTGAAAGATGCAATATCAACTGCTCCGGTACTGGCCACCCCAGATTATGAATGTCAATTCTTTATATTCTCACATTGCGACTCAGCAGTAATGAAAGCAGTGTTGGCTCAAAAAACAAGCATGGGTTACAAACCAGTAGCATTTTACAGCGGCCACTTGGATCCTGTAATGTTAGGACATTTCCCTTGCGAACAAGGTCTCACCGCAGCTGCCTTCGCGGTAGAGAAAGCATCATCAATTACAATGGGGTGCCCAACCACACTATTTGTGGAACATGCACTATTTGCAATATTGAACAAGCCTAAGTCCACACTAACCACGCAGAGGGCGTCAGGTTATGAGATCATCTTATCTAGACCAGAACTATCAATTGTTAGATGCAGCACAGTTAATCTTGCAAGGTTTATAGCGGAAGTAATTGAGGAAGGCGACTATGCACATGATTGTACGCAGACTACCGAAATGTACTCATGTACTAGAAAAGTTGAAGAGAACGCGCTAGATGGAGGAGAGCTCTTGTTCATTGATGGGTCATCAACAATAGACCAAAGTGATGGGATAAGGAGAACTGGGGCAGCAGTGGTAAAAATGACAGGAATGGGTGTATGTGGCGGTGAAATGCGTACAATTACCACAACATTACTCTGCTCAAGCAGCAGAATTGGTTGCACTGATCTTGGCGTTGAAGGAAAGCTTTGACAAAAGAGTGACTATATATTCTGACAGCGCATATGTCACGTCTACTGTCCACTCAGGATTGTCCAAATGGCGGAGAAGAGGGTTTAGGAGAGCTGACGGCACCCCAGTGCAACATGCTCTCTTGTTAGCTAAGTTAATTGAAGTAATAAATGATCCCCAAGAACTAGCTTTGGTCAAATGTCTCGCACACACTGACGGAGAAGACCATATCTCAAAAGGAAATGCAGCAGCAGACGCACATGCGAAGTATGCCGCATATTTTGGTGAGATATGGAACCCCCCAGAGTCAGAGAGAGGGAGAGGGAGGGGGATAGCTAAAGAGATGTTGATGAGAGAAGGGTACACCCATCTCCCAGCCACACAGATAATGGAGTTACAGGCGGCTGCACCAATGGCAGAAAAAGAAACATGGGTAAAAAGAGGATGTACAATGTCGCCAACTGACGCACTATGGCGCCAGGGTAACACTGGAAAGATGGTAATGCCATTGGCACTATTGAACACCGCCCTGAGCCAACTCCACCACCCAGCCCACACAGGCAAGGAAGTTATTGCAGCACGAATTAGGGAAAATTGGTTCTGTCCCGAGTTAAATTCCCATGTGACAAATTTTATCAGCAATTGTCTCACATGTCAACAGTTTACGGCCGGTCACACGCTGAAAGTGATAAAAGGTACTATACCCCGGCCAGAGGGACCTTTCCTGCACATCCATATTGACTACGTTGATATGATCAACGTATGTCAAGGAAATAGGTATATGATTGTAGTAGTATGCCCATTCTCCAGGTGGATTGAGGCAGGACCCTGCTCACATCCAGATGCATTTAGAGCAGCTAAATTTCTAGTGAGGGAGGTTTTCCCCAGGTGGGCATAAATTTGCATGTGCATATCACCCGCAGGCCAACGGTATATGCGAACGCCTGAATGGCCTACTGAAGGAGGCAATTGCAAAGATACAGCAAACAACAACGAAGAGTTGGTTGTATTGCCTCCCGCTAGCTCTATTTGAGCTAAGGAATACACACTAATGCTGAGCAGGTTTTCCCTATTGCAATGTTGACTGCAGGAAGACCTTTCGTGCTCTTTGTCTTCAAGTCCATCACGTGGTTATCGGGCACATCTGCATTGTCTCGGATAAGGGAACACTTATCCTCACCAAATGAGACGCCATTGATAAATAAGTCACTGCGATCCACACCACCACCTCACCCCTCATGAGGTGGTGACCGGATGTCAAATGCGCCTTCCTCTAACGCCAACATCAAGGGCATTCACAGAATATGAAAACACTGCAACTGTTCTTGGTGATGAAATGTACCAATATGTGTCTTCTTTGATTACTAGTGTAGTGTTTGTGTCTCAACAGCTCGAGCGCACGCGGGGCGGGCCTAAGAGTTATCAGCAAGAAGACGAGGACCAAAGATCGGAAAAGGAAAAACTGTGTAAAATTGCTAAAGGTGACCACGTGCTACTCCGCAATTTCAATAGAAAGTGGAACAGCCCACGCTTCACTGGTCCCCACCTTGTAGAGGAGGTATCTATGAGAGCAGTAAAGTTGCAGGATAAGCGTGCTTGGAATCACCTACACGACGTAAAGATCTGCAAACTCCAGACCCGCCCTAGCGTCACCGACAGGGCCATTGGAAGAACAGCGACAACATCACCCACGGAGGAAGGGAGTTCTACCACAGCTGACGACATAAGTGTCTCCATACCTTGCCACCCCTCAGATTCCCCAGAGACAAATACTAAAATAGAAACTGGTAATTCCCATACCGCCCACCCCATGGTCACACGATCAAAGAGTAAAGAGACTTCCGCCAGTTGAACCCCAAACCCTCTGCCCATCGACCTCCTACCCACTACAGTAACCACCCAATTGAAGGACATTGTCTTGCACATAAACACATGTAAACACTTGAATGTTCTCTTTTTTCTTTCTCGCACATGCAGGTATCGCGTATTATTGTATTGCTAAGAAAACAGATAACTAATAAAGTTAATTGCCCAGGAGTAGATGCTACCCTCAGACGATAACTACCCTGAAGCCCTATCACACCAATTTGTCTATCACATAAAAAGGTCAAAGTACCTAAAAAGAAGGAGGGTACGTGTCTACTACACAGCATTTATCTTGGCCATAGAACAATCAATGCCCCATCTTCACCAACACTTGCCTGCCCTAAGAGACAGATCGCTTAGATTGGCGTGGTAACAGCTCTTCGCCTGGGCACTGAACGACTGCTTGATAGGGAGAGCTTGAAAACAACAACTAACACTAATAACAAGCATATTGAGAATTTTCAGGCGGGCAACTTTAATGTTGCAAGAATAAGCTGCCGGACTGCAGCAAGGTAAGAGCAAAATGCCGGTGAGACTAGCTTCTGTAATAAAGATGATAGGGGTTTTGATGATCACTGGGTTTTCGGCTGCCTCTGTATGGCAGAAAAGTTATGCTATCAATATTTTGGCTGTACCCAAACCTAATGTACCCCCACCCACAGCTGTAACAGGTGTTACGTCAGGTGGTACTAGCAAGCCTTCACATAAGGGAACTAGAGTTAAACGCAGCACATACTCAGATAATAAAGGTATTGATAATTACATAACAGATTCTCGAACAGAGTCTCGAACAACATGTGGTACCAACACATGACCCAAATAGGTAAGCAGACAACAGAAGACAGCTGCTACGTCTGTTCATTGATCCCATACGCCATGAGCGCTTCTCGAACATTCGTTGCTACGGAAATAGATGAAAAGACAGCACGATGCATAATATACCTGGCACTGTTCCAAACGAAAGGGAGATTTCAAGGGACGGTGGTGAAATTGGTGTGGAAAACGCGAGACACGTATCCATACGAAAACAACTTCCTCAAGACTTATTTGAGTTACCACAAAAGCAGTTTGCATGCTGAAGCATTCAGATACGTGACAAGTGGTCCTGAAAAGGGAGAAACAAAGAAAGTAACACTACAATACCTACCATGTGACTGGTACGCCACTGAAGTTCCTGGTAAACAAGGATGTTGGGAAAGACCACTGGTAACAATAACAGGGAAGGTGTACATGGACAACAAATGGGACATAGGAGTGATTGGCAGCAACATGGTAACAAGAGAAAATATTACAACTATTGATGAACACAATAACAGATGTTGGACGATTTGGGGCAAGTACGTACCCATGATGACGTGGATGGAGAAGGATGAAGACCCAATAAGCATACTGCCGCTGTCTGCACCTAAGATATGCTACCAACATAGAGGAGAAGTGGACGTGGGATACAACACCAACTGTGCAAGCGTGACAGAGTTACCTGAGGGGGGAGCAGGAACAGCAGTATTAATGGACCATTACTGGGCCTGCGGAAAAAAGGCGTACCACACACTGCCCCCGCTGTGGAATGGCATATGCACAATGGTACACGT
The DNA here is from genome assembly GCF_040938575.1 of Ambystoma mexicanum. NCBI lineage: Eukaryota > Metazoa > Chordata > Amphibia > Caudata > Ambystomatidae > Ambystoma > Ambystoma mexicanum. The sequence continues at coordinate 490,272,698 of NC_090936.1, read as the reverse complement.
TAATGTACCATCACTAGTGGTGCCCCAGAAACATGTGAACATGGCGAACTTCCCTAAAATGGATGAAGGAAACAAGAGGAAGAAGAGATCTGTAAAACCTCAGAAGGGGTCAGAGAACGAAAACAACAACAACAACAATGTCCTGAATAGAAAGAAGAGACAAGGAGAACCTCTGACAGGAAATTACCTATGGGGAAGGTCGGAAACAGCACTCACTTCAATCCCACCAGAACACAGACTATTCAGCAGAGCAGCAATGTTCTTCTCGTCAATAATACATCCGGGACTACAAGCTTACGCAAAATGGCTCTAGATAACTCGATGGGAGCTAATGATGACAATTAATTCTACAGTAAATGGATTCAACGCAATAAAAGAGGAACTGCGAGCAGTGAGGATGGTAGCACTACAGAACAGATATGTATTAGATCTCCTTACAGCAATGGAAGGAGGAGTTTGCGCAAAGATAGGACAATCATGCTGCACATTCATTCCTGCTAACGATGCTGACAATGGTACACTGACAGAAGCAGTATCACAACTGGCCCAGATGCACTCTAAAATGATGGAAGAAAGTAAAGGAGTGAAGAAGGATGACAGCTGGTTTTCAATGTTATGGTCGTGGATGCCATCTTGGCTGTCGGACGGACTGAAGATTATAGTTGGATGCATAATACTGGCTGGAGCTGCACTGAACATAATAAGATTTTGGAAGGCCCGGAGGGCACGCACTACAGACGAAATGATCGAAATGATTGGAATGCACCCCTTGATGCCGACAGATGATGACCAGCACACAGGCACAATAATAAAAGAAAGAGAAAAACTGCGCAAACAGATCATCACCAACCACCTGGACCCACTATCTGTGAAGCTCGAAAACCCAAGAAACCCAAGGAGCTACATAGGGAAATGGGTATACTGCACACCTGGAGAAACCTGTGTATATATGTATTGGTCATTTGAAGACCATGTCAACCACTATGGACACTTGGGAGGAGTAACTAAAATATGGAGAGTAAGAGGAGATAAGGAAAAAGATATGTTTGTGGTCGACAAGTCGACCAGAGGGGGGACTGAAGTGGGAGAATGGAACAAAAGACTCCCACCAATCCCCTCACGCCCCTGGCCTAGAGGATCGCGGCCCAAACACCCACCACGAGAGGAGTTTGCCTATCTACCAGACGACCAAATACCCTGGTACAGGAACATACGGATGTGCCCACCAGCCTGCCCTGCCCAAACCGACACCTGCGGCATGGATGAACTCGACTGAACCATTCAACAGTAAAAAAAACACATCGTTAGAGATGCCATGACGACCTAGCCAATGGTCAGAGCACCCGTGCAAACATGCACACTGGACACTCCCACACCAATCCACATGAAGAACATATTCAGTGCTATGACGTAGGTGACGGACACACCCACTGACGCGCATCTTTATTATTTTTCACATAGGTTTTTCAAATGCAGAAACGCAAGACGCACAACAAACTCATCTAAAATGCTTGCTGACGCTTCTCCTAACCCATGCATTGCAATGAGAAATATAACGAAGACATGATACTGGGGATAAAGCAATATGACACTGTAACTTAAAGCGCCGTGCATCAAACATCCCCACCTATGCACCAGGCCCAAGTAGGCCGCAAGCAAGAGCCTCCACGAACATTGAACGAGCAAGAGTACAATTGCTGACCCTGCAGAATGAGCCGGCGAGTACAGACAGCCAAGGGAGCAATGTTGCAAACTTGCTTACCACAAGCCGAGGCCAAGGTCACACCTGCCAACTAAGCCAGACACACAGTGGAAAATGCAACATTAAATGTGCAGAATTCTGCCTCAACCACGGTCTCTCCTCACGTGACCAAGCCGAACCTGACAGGGTGCCAGACCCAGGAGGGAGGAGGCGCCTGGGTCCCACGTTTCTGAGACACAGGCAGCAACAATGAAGCGACTCAAATGGACATCTGCGGCGGTGGGAGTAGCCTGCTTTCAAGCATATGAATAAATCCACGCATTGTCTGCACAAACACATAGTTATACATTGTTGCAAATGGCAGGTGCACCGCGAGCTGGGAACAACGATGGTCCCAAGCTGGGGGGGCTCGCGAGTGGACCAATCAGAACATGGGGCACTTATCACTGACGCCATTAACATTAGCCAATCATCAGGGGTCTTCATGTAACAATTTTCATGAATCTAATAGAAGGGACAACCCAAGTATACCACCTGACTGACCCTTAACCACTAACAGCGTTCTCTATACGTATGCTATACTAACTCTACCACTCGAGGAACCAATCCAGAGTGACGATAGATTTTTTTGCTAACTTTCCCAGGTGACGCAAATAGCGCATCATACTGAGGTAAAAAGGGCCTACGAGCCACACAAATTTTGAGAGAGAGTCAGGACGGACGCGTACGATCCTTGACCCATCCCTGCCATTGTTTAATAAACAGCAGAACCACCTTGCTTCTTGCGTGTGCCTCATACTCATTTTTGGGATACGTGGGAGGAGTTGGGGCCTCCCTGTCCGGGGGGTCCGCGGACGGCCCAGCAGACCCCGGGAGAATTTCCCCCCGACAGTCTATGTCCCTGTCCATGACATCAGAGCAGCTCTCTGACGAGTTCTCTGAGATGGCAGTTTCCTCATCTCGTTGTATTTCTTTTTCTATTTTCTCGAAGAATGAGAGGTTTCTTGTGATGTGTCTTCCCGGGCTCACCAGTGTTATCATGGATCCCTTGATACGCGTTACTGTCAGGGGTTCCGGACTGAAAGCAGGCGTTTTTTTGGATCCCTGCAATTGTCGCACCAACACCCGGTCTCCTATTTGCATCTTTGGTTCTCTAGCCTTCCTCTTTCAGCATAATTCTTCATTTTTGTCTTACTTTCCTCATCTTTGTCACAAGCTCTTAGTTCCACGTCCGCTGCTACTTCTGTGTTGGGACGTTGTGGCAGAGTGGTTCTTATGATTCTGCCAAACATCAGTTCTGATGGGCACACTCCGGTGGAACTGTGTGGTGTGTTACGATAGTCTCTGAGGAGGGTGCAAATTCCTTGCACGAATGACCCTTCTGTGATGCAACATATTTGAAGAGTCCTTTTCAAATTGGCCATGAATCTTTTCCGACAGTATCATATGATACTTTATTTATAACATGCTTAATACCAAGAGGTTTCTAAGCGTGGACCGGGGGATCGAACCTGTGTTGCTCTGTGTCGTCTTGCTTCCAAGGCAAGCATGTTGCCCCTAAGCTATCCTCCCAAAACATACCATTCGCTTGTGGCCACAAGGGTGTAACTTTCCGATGATGAAACCCTAAGTGTTCGGCAAACATTGCAAAGTCATGTCCTCTGAAAAGTGGGCCATAGTCTGATTTTACAATGGTTGGGATGCAAATGTTTTGTCTAAAGCTGGGGTGGCAGCATGTGCCGCTGTTGAGTATATTAGGTGTACTTCTGGGAATCTCAACATTTCATCCATGATGACCAGAGCATATTTTACGTTTGGTAAAGGCCCGAATATGTCCACTGCTACCTTGTCCCATGCTTGCAGTGGCATGGGAGTCATTTTCAGTGGTTCCGGGAATGTGCAAGGTGCTACTGCATTGCATGTGATGCAGTCTCCTAGGGCTTTCTCAATTTTTGCGTCCATGTGCGGAAATAACACTTTCGTTTGGAGTTGACTCTTGGTGGATACAATTCCCCTATGTCCTGTGTTAGCCATGCTGATTACCCTGTCCTGCAGTGTTTCAGGAATGATGATTCAATTTTCTTTCACTATTAGACCTTGTGGCGAGATCAATAGAACATGTCTTAGCAGGTGGGATGTTTTGAGTAGTTTCCATTCTTTTTTGGAGGTGAACACTCCCTTTTTGTCAGACGTATGCCATCTTCCTGTGGCTATACTGTCTTTCACTTGCATCAGTACTGGTTCCTGACGCATCCTATTGATAATTTTGTGTGTTGTGAGTGACCTGGGGAGGGTGTTGCTTACAATATAGTTGATGTATTGGTCTGCCTTGATGGATTGCGTTTCTCCTTTTGCGGGTAGCGAGTACCGGGATAAGAAGTCAGCTGGGTTATTGTCTTTTCCTGGTTGATGGACTATCGTGAAGGAGTATTCCTGGTGGCATCTTGGTGTTTGATTTGCTGTATATTGTTGTTAGTGCCTGGTGGTTTGTAACAAAGGTGAATTTTCTGCCATGCAGGAATAGATGATAGTGCTTGCAGGCCCATACGACTGGCAGGCATTCTTTTTCTGGTTGGGAGTATGCGCATTCAGCCGGAGACAGGCTGCGACTTGCATACACCACAATGCACCGGGAAGAGGAGGCGGATGAGCCTGGTCTGAATTGGGCTAGGATAGCACCTAGACCAATGGGCTTGCGTCCACAGTCAATTTGGTTTCCATGTCTGGGTCATAATAGGCCATGCATGATGTGGAGGAGATGCACGTTTCTATTTCTTGGAATGCTTCTTTGCAGGCTCTTGACCACATGAACTCTTGCCCTTTTCCTGTGAGAAGACATAGAGACATGCTGACAGAGGCAAAGTACAGTATATATCTCGTGCAATAACTAGCCAGGCCCAGAAACGATCGTACAGCAGATGTTGACATGGGCGTTGGTGTGTCTATGAGGGATTGTACCTTGTCAGGGTCAGGTTTTAGTCTGTCCTGTGAGAATATGTGTCCAAAGAATTTGAGCATGGACTTGCTGAGTTCACATTTTGCTGCATTCAAGGTCCGATTGGCCTCCCCTAGTGCCATGCACACTCGAAGTAGTGCATCATCATGTGCTTCTTGTGTCACTCCAAATACTAATATGTCGTCGCTGTAACTCAGACAATGCGGGATGTGTTTGATTATTTGGTGTATTTCATTCTGGAAGATCTCAGCTGCACAAGACACTTGTAAAGAGTCCTAAATGTGTGGCAAATGTAGTAATATATCAGGATTCGAGGTGTTGTTCAAGTTGATGGTGACCCCTGTTTAAATCTAATTTGGAGAAGACTGTCGCCCCATGTAGCAGGTGCATCATGTCAGTCATTCTCGTGGATACATGTCTTTCTCTTTTGATTAACACATTTGGTGCCCTCATATCCACACATTTGCGAATACGTCCATCATTTTCTTTCTTGGGAACTGGTACAATGGGTGAGACCCATGATATGGATCCTGTTGCATGTTCGATGATATCTGGAGTGAGGAGTGATTGGAGTTCGTCTTCTACTTGCTTTTGAATATTGAGGGGGATCCCTCGGGAAGTGGTGTGCCACCGGCTTGATGTCTGGTTTAATGTGCAGATTAATTTGTTTTCTTTTGAATCTTCCTAAACCGTCAACTAGTGTTGGCAACATTTTGATTATCATTTCTTTCAGGCTTGTTGTGTACGCTGTCATGTTTTGATACATTATGTGTCCTAGGCCCAAGTTACATCACATGACCCTTGACCTCTGATGACATCACAGGAAGTGATGTAATTTGACCCCAACCCAAAGTGACATAACGGAGGAATGATGAAAACCAATCTTTCACACCTTGACAAAACAGGAAGTGGCATCACATAGCATTGTAATTATTCCTAAGTTCACTACGAAAAATATGGTTACAATATCACTGTAATGTGATATACATTTCATACAAGAATGGATCACCATTTGTATCATTAATATCAGTATGTATAGGCCCATATTACCAAATTGCTGTGAATGCAAGTAGATGTCCAAAGTCAATGATAATGATGTGTTATTTTATAGCACTTAAGCTTATATAGAACAAATATACATCCAATATCAGCCAACCTGTGTTGGTACTCATTTATTAGCCTCAGAGGATGAAAGGCTTAGTTAGCCTTGCCGGGATTTGAACCTGAACCTGCAGATCACACACACATTGCAGCAGTGAGTGTTCAACCCCCGGAGCTACCTTACCGGCTATAGTAAAATGAGCAATTCCATGTCTGAATGCTCTCAACGTCAGAAAGCAAATTACACTCTGTAGTGGATACCATTAAACTGGTAACTGAGATTTAACAGCAGGCCAGTTCATCTCCAGGTCTGGTACAAAGTTGGCCGCATTTCAAACCTGTCTTGATCTACTTTTCAGGCATCAGAGGTTGGCAAAATACATACCATTGAGAGGGTTCTTAACTCTCTATTAAAGAATTTAGAGTAGAGCAGGGAAAGCAGCTCACTCACACGGCATCCCGTACTCTGGGCACTCGTTACCTCATACATGCAAACAAACATCCTGAACAGCATGCCAGGCAGATAGGAAAGATAGACACATTACAACAAAGCATTCATTCTGGCACAATGAAATCAAGGGCCACTGTATGTGCCATTGTCAAACATTTATACGCTGTACACAAGCATTTAGGCACAAGGATTTTGTCAAGTGACCAAGGACACTGAGGTGGAATGTCTTGTGATGATCGTAAAGAGCCAACGGCAGAAAAAAACATGCTGTAACTGTAACTTGCGTAAAAGCAAAATACATAGGGTCTGATTCAAAGAAGCATTTTATAATGGGGCAACCCCATAGGAAAACGCTCTGTGAATCAGGCCCATAGTCCGAAATGGATGCTTATTCTACTCTAAATGATTTTTGGAGGTTTTTGTCTGCATTGTGAATTTGAGTTGTTTACGAACAGACTAAATCAGTTGTCTGAAATAAACCTCTAACAAGTCTAGCAATTGATGTATCTAATTCTAGAAAGACAAATTATGCATTATTCCTATTCTTTCTTATTTAGGGTCACTGCTCAAAGTGTTACACTTGTGGAACCCCCTGTTTTTTTAAGAAGCCTGAACAAGAAAGCCAGCCCCACTCTAGAAACAAAGAGCCACATGGCACTGGCCACAGCCCAGCAGCTTCAATTTTTAAAAAACAAAAAACAAAAGGGCGCAATGGAGACCACAGGGTTCACAGGTGCGAGCCCTGGCAACCCCCAAATCACGTCCCTGGAAGTAGGTACTTCCAAACTGGCAGGGTGGAAGGGATAATAACCACCTATGAGCAGTAAATAGAATCTAGACCCCCCCCACCCCACTCACTCATGATAGGTAAGGGTAGCAATCCCAGAGGCTTCCTATTAAGCAAGCTTGAAGCACTAGTACAAACTTACATGCAGTACGTTGGGTGCGTGTACGATGGAACACTACAAGGAACAGCTTTGAGATGCACCTCTCACCAGTCAATACTGAATATGTCTTTTTTATGGGTCTGCTTGAGGTGCCATGAGCTTCTGTGCACCCTGACTATTATAGTGGAGGAAAGGGAGTACTGATGGAGACAGCTTGCAAGACATCCTTGAGCTAGAAACGGACAGAAGTGCAGACGAAAGGAAATTGTAATGGGTTATTTATAACGCGCTTAATACCCAGAGGTTTCTAAGCGCGGGCATCGTCTTGCTTCCAAGTCGAGGCGTTGCCCCTCATCTATCCTCCCGAGACAATCAGTATTGAGAGTATCATTAAACAACTTTCAATAAGCTAAATTCTATTGGCATAATCCAGGGAAGACACGAGAAAGGCAGGTAGAAAACACATTCCATATGGGAAGAGCTGGCTATGGATTCAGACAGCCGAAGGGAAAAGTTAGGGAATCCCTGCAAAAACCCTCACATTTCTTTATTGAAACTGGGGTAACAATATATCAATAATCGCCCTTTCTGGGTTCTGAACTGGTTGGTAACGACCCGGGGACCAAGTTATAACATCAAGCCCTGGCACCATTACCACTCAGTTTAGGCCCCAGAATGGGTACTCATTGGCTCCTGAGGTAAACCAGTGTGGTGATAAGAGCAATGTATTTGTCAGAAGTAATGGGTTGCTGTGAGCGTGCGACCCTTTGTTTCTAACAAATACAACCTCACCTAACATGGCTGCCTTGGAAATGGAGGGCAGGGCTCCGTCCGGAGCCCCTCTTCCATTTTCACAGCAACTATAGGTAGGTGGTGAGACGACGCACGTGCAAGGGAGAGCCGGAGATAAGTGGTGGCCGGTCCTGGGAGAGTTGTGGGGGCCGATGACATAAGGGAAGCAGATGGAGAGGCAAGGTAAGTGCAGAGTGACAGGAGGGAAGATGGTCTGCAGGTGTAACCAGCATGGAGGTTGCTCCGAACCTGGGCTTGGATCGTGAGATATGGCCTGGTCTAGAAGCAACATGATTTAGCTAATACACATGACGAATGTGCTTATATGTGTTCCCTACAGGAAGTTGACCCCCTCATGAAAAGGAGGCAAATGTGTTGAGCAAATAGCAAGGGAAGAGGAATAATTGGCACTTGAGAGTTTGCAGGATTGAACAATTGGTACTAATAGAAATTCTCCCGTGTGAAAAGGAAAGGACAAGTCTGACACCTATATTTTTTCGGCAAGAAAACTTTCTTAGAAATGCACCAATACCGTGATCAGAATGGGACAGCTGACATGTGTAGACGAGAAATATTACATATTCGCCGCTTGCATTCACAAGAACTGTTGTGGGAAAGCAGGATAATTCTTCCAAAGACGGACATTTTCACTCCGGGAAAAGAGCGGGCACATGTTGTCAGTTTATTGAATCCTTTAGTATCCAGAGCACCCTTTATGTCATCATGCATGTCTCTTGACATGGATCTTAGTGCAAACAGTACATGCTTCTGTAAGCCCAACCCTAAAGGGTGGAACCGGCCAAAGGACCATCACTGACAAGTGTCTGTTCCTCCCAGGTGACTATCATTGATAACAACATAATTAATTGGAGTTCATGATTGTCACTATATTATCACACTTATGCTGTGGCGACAAAGGACACAGCAGCTAAAGGCAGCACGAGTGATTGTGAAAATGAGTCTTGGAACACACCTAGAATGCAACCTAATCAATAGGAAAGGAAAGGTGAGGGGAAAACAAAAAGCCCCCCTGTGCCAGAAGAGATCAAGCATCTGCACAAGCCCTTGTTGCCCCTTGGGGACAGGAAACAGGAAGGTGAAGGTCAATTTGATGTGGCTTCTCGTGTAACTGAAGTAAATGATGTGGAGCCCAACCCGATATCTTTTGTTGGGACGGGGGAGGAAGAATTTGGTAATTTGGTAATGAAGTGAGATGGTTGAAGAGAGAGAAACATGAACCTACACCTCCAGTTGGAGCTATTACCTATTGGTAATTACGGATAAGAAACTGTGTGACCCAGGCATGTGCTGTTGCCACCAATGTGATATTGAGTTGTTATTTATAGTATTTGTAAAGTGCTGTGTTAACCATGTGGGTGGTCTCTTGCCGCTGAAGAATCCAAAATGGTGGAGGGAGTTAGTTTTGTTGCAAGAGCCAGGTTTTCAGGGGTCGCTGGTATGCCATTTTCTTGAGCTTTAGGGGTAGCTTGATCCAGAGTTCAAAAAATAGAGCACCAAAGACTGTTTTTGCAGGTTCTGAATTTGTTAAATGCGGGGGTAAGAAGTAGCAATTTGGGCGATGAGTGGGAGTTTCTGGCTGGAAAGTACTGGTCACATTTTGATTTGAAGAAAGGGGCCGGATCTTATTGAATGTGTGATGAGTAATGCAGTTGGATTTGGAGGTGATTTGGGAGCCAATGAAGAGATGACAAGACAGGGGCGGCATGCCCAGGTCATTGGATGCGCAGTAGTAGACGGGTGCCCACATTCCGTATCCTTTGATCTTTGAGTATTTGTACTGAAGATAGGCCACGGTAGGCACTATGATTGTCCAATGTAAAGGAGATTAAGGCATTCCCTACAGTGGGGCAGGACTTTTTTGTAAGGGACCGCAGGTGGAAGAAGCGGTTGCGAACCACACCGTTTAGCTGAGCGGTTAGGGAGAGATCTGCGTTGATGCGTGAACCCAAGTGTTTGACTGCTGAAGAGGGTTGAGGGCAAGGCCGGAGAGATGGCGGCCAGAACGAGGGAGGCCAAAGAGCAGGGCATTGGTTTGTGGTGAGCTCCTTAGTTTTATCTCAGTTGATTGGTAGCCAATTGTGTTGCATCGAGTTGTGCATGAGCAACATCGGCGGATGTCAGCTGTGTTGGAAGGGTAGTTGTCCTGAACCCACGCAGAGTGCTGGTATTGGGTGTGGTTTGTCAACCAGATAACCCCTTGGGACTTGCAGATGTTGCCCGTCTATTAAGCCTTTAATGCAATATTCATATACAGTGTTTTGATGCGAATGTTCAGAGAGGCACACACGAAGAGTGCCGGTCTTGGGTTGGTTCCCCACTGGTATTGGCGACTGAAGCAACAGAAAGGAACTTTTCACCTGCACGCGTTAACGCATCTGCACGTGCTCAAAAGGCAAGCTTGATTGAGTTGCGTCACAAGCTGAGCAAACTGAAGCGGGCTTTACAGGTGGCTGAGACCTGGCTGAAGGGAAGTCGTAATATTTGTTTAGTCGGATTCCTGGCGTCTTATTCACAGTAGGTTTAGTGATTGCAGGCTCACGGTTACATGTATATGTGTGCATATGAAGGGATGATATTGTTTTTGAATCATTATACCCAATCGCCCACAGTATGGTTCTTTTAATGTGCAGCGTAGGCGTGGCCAGCCTCTGTGACTTATTATAGCTGCTCGCCGGTTTTCCTAGGATTATCCCGCTCAATGCTTTCAACTGTTCTCTTCAGAGCGACTTCATGAACTATTTTTGGACTGCCCATTTTGTCACAATGGAGTTATTCTAACATTCATGGCGTCACAGGGAACCTAACCAAACCAGCGTCCACCCCCCCTTCCCATTACCCCACCCCATATTGCGGCGAAGCGTTACCAACTCCAGCAGCAGTAATACAAGGCTATACATGTCGAGTGTTGTGAGGAAGGCGTTGTCGAGGACGGCACGTTCATCTGCTGGGTCGACAGCATTCTGCACCGCGGTAGCGCCAGCTGTGAAAAGCACAGAGCAGCCAGCCTAACAAAGAGCTCAGAAAGTTTAAATACGCTGCAGGTGACGGCCTGGTAAAAGTTACATTGCTGTGCGAACGCCCAGTGCTCTTCACTGCAGGATGCTCGGTGGTGATGTCACACAGCTGTGGCGTGCTGGCAACGATTAAATATAGCTATGCCAGTCCAAATGTTTATTTTAGACAGGCAGTCAATACAACGTTCAAACCTACATACACAATTAATTATCCTTCACTTTTTTTGGATTCGTTGGAATAGTCAGTATGCTATAGATGTTCTAAAATCCAGAATAGAGCAACAATTCCCTCAGTGTGCATGGCAACATTACCACACACAGGGCCTGATTCACAGAACGTTTTCCTATGGGTTTGCGCCATTATAAAACACTTCCATGAATCAGGCCCAAGCAGTCTTTTCCCCACCAGGGGCGCCTCCTTTGGTTAACATATGTGCAAGTGCAAACAACTGAGTTGAAACTTAAATAATATGGAATGGGGTTTATAGTGACATTTTCGAATATCACAATTTTGAATGCTTTTTCTCGAATGAAAAATGCAGAAGAAAAAAAATGTCGATTTCGTTTTTGTTTTTTTGTTTTTTTAATGGGGGGTTACCCCAACCCCCCCCCCCCCCGTTTTTTTATTGACCCTTTTTTTCACTAACTAAACCCAAAAAAAACATATAAGATAAAAAAATATATTCAACATTTATTTTTCAACATTTTTTTTTCGACAAAAAGGCATTCCAAATTGTTCATTCGAAATTTTAACTGGATACCATGGAATGGCATAAACAGCTTTTGTCACAATCCATACTATCCAAAAAGGTTTGCAGTACAGCTAAAATTAATCACACAGTTTTAGTCTGGGTTACTTGGTGTCACCTTCCTTTCCCCTCACTCTCTGGCCGGCCTCCCTTGGCCCTCCTCCTATCCCCACCTGCGAGGCCAAGAACCTCTGTGTCACCTTTGATTCCACACTCTCCTCCGCCCACATCGCTGATGTATCAAAAAAGTCAAACTTCCTACTGCACCTTTTCAGAGGTATTCTTCCTTTCCTCTCATTCCCCCAGAAGCTCACTGTCTCCCAAGCTCTGATTCTCTCCAAGCTGGACTATTGCAACAGCCTCTTTCTTAATCTACCGGCCTCTACTCTCCGCCCTTTACAACTTATCCAGAACAGGACTGCAAGACTTGTCCTTGGCCTCAAACCCTGGGATCGTATCTCTCCAGCTCTGAAATCACTCCATTGGCTCCCAGTGGATACAAGGATTAAATTCAAAACCCTCTGCATTGTCAAAAAGGCTTTCTGGGGCCTGGGTCCACCATACCTTCAGCTATCCCTCTGCAAATACCTCCCATCTCGAGCACTCCGCTCATCTACCTCTAACTCCCTCAGGGTCAGTCGTTTCTCAAAGAAACGAGCTGGTGGTAGATCTCTGTTTTCGGCTGGGGCCTCCCTCTGGAACAGTCTCCCTGCCACCCTAAAACTTGAGGAGAAAAATCTCCGGTTCCTGAAGCACCTCAAAACCTCCCTCTTCATGTAGGTTTTATTCTCTTAGTACGTAGAGAAAGCACTGGGACATCCATCTGGTCCAGTATCTTAGGTCCAACTGCCATCAGTAGAACGTTGCAATCAAACCTACACCAACATTCCACCTAGAGTCCCAGTGACATCCCCACACCAACATTCCAACTAGAATGTTAGTGACATCACCGCCCTTCACCACAACACTCATAACCATAATCAATCCCACACAGATTATGACATATGTCCTTCTCTTCAACTAATACAACACACCTAGCAATAACCCATCCCACACAGATTATGACATATATGTGTCCCTCTCTAAACCAACCCAATACTAATAGCCATAATCGGGCCCAGAACAGGTCATGACATATGTCTCCCTGCCTTGGACTGACACATCACAACCCCATGAAATCATCTGGCTGCCCCTTAACCTAGAAACAGGCTCTGGCAGCCCCTTGAATGACCAGACAGCACCTAACCGTCCTTACCCAAAACATAGATATAATCCAAAAACCCCTGACCGCACCTCACAGTCTCTACAAACAAATAATCTAAAAACCCCTTAGTACCGCCATAACAACCCTAACTATTCCTAACCAGGCCCTATACAGCACCTAAATAAACCTTAAATCAACAACAGCACCTCGCTGCCCAACCGACAACCAACAGCACCTGACTGTCCCTAAAAGCACCAGACAGTACCTGACTGCCTGATGGACAGCACCTCACTGCCCCCTCTACACCCAGGCAACACCTCACTGCCCCTAAAACAACCCACAACACCTCACTATCCCCAAAATACCAGCAGCTCCTCACTACCCCCGAAAATGACCAAACAGCACCTTACTGCCCCTAAAACAACCAGACAGCACCTCACTGTCCCCAGAAATGACCCAGACAGCACCTCACTGTCCCAAACACACCAACTGCACCCCACAGTCCCTTAAAACACCAGACTGCACCTCAATAACCTAAAGCCAACACAACACCTCGCTACTCCACCTACCAGCATGTGGACAGCATCCAGAAACACCTCACTATCCCTACAAACACTAGACAGCACCTCACTGCCCAAAAAACAACCAGACTGGACCGCACATTCCCCAACAACACCAGACAGCTCCCAACTGCCCCTACAACAACCAGACAGCACCCCACTGCCCCTGAAACAACCAGAAAGCACCTGACTGTCCCTATCACACCAGAACACAACCAGACCGCACCTCACAGTCCCAACAAACACCACCTCAGTACCCTAAAAACCCCCAAAACGCACCAGAAACCAACCAGACAGCACCACACTACCCCCAAAAATGACATGGACAGTACTTCACTGCCCGCTAAGCAGCACCCCACTGTCCCCAAAAACAACCAGACAGCACTGTCCCCAAAAAAAAAACAACAGCACCTAACTAAACTCTAAAACACCCAGGGCGCACACGCATGTGCCCCTAAAACAACCAAACACCACCGCACTGTCCCTAAATACACCAGAAAAAACCAAACAAGACCTCACTATCCCTACAAACACCAGACAGCCCTTACTGCCCCAAAAACAACAGACAGCACCTAACTGCACCTCACAGTCCCTACCAACAACCAGACAGCACCTCACTGTCCCCAAAAACGACCCAGACAGCACCTCACTGCCCCAAAACAACCAGACTGCACCGCACAGTCCCTAACGACATCAGACAGCTCCCAACTGCCCCTACAAACGACCAGACAGCACCTCACTGCCCCTAAAACAACCAAACAGCACCTGACTGTCCCTAAAACACCAAACAGCGCCTAACTGCCTAATGAACAGCACCTCACTGCCCCCAAAAATGACCCAGACAGCACCTCACTGTCCCTAAATACAACAGGCAGCACCTCACTGTCCCTAAAAACACCAGACCGCACCTCACAGTCCCTACAACCACCTCACTACCCTAAAACACCCAAAACACACAGAACACAACCAGACAGCACCTCACTGAATTGTCCCTGAATACACCAGAAACCAACCAGACAGCACCACACTGTCCCTAAAATGACCCAGACAGCACCTCACTGCTCCAAAAACCCCCGACCGCACCTCACAGTCCCTACAAACAACCAGACAGCACCTCACTGCCCCTGACAACAACCAGACAGCACCTCGCTGCCCCCAATGTGACCTAGGTAACACCTGACTGCCCGCTAAGTGGCACCTGACTGCCCACTAGACAGCACCATACTGCCCCCAAAAATGACCCAGACAGCACCTCACTGCCCCAAACACACCAACTGCACCTCACAATCCCTTAAAACACCAGACTGCACCTCAATAACCTAAAGCCAACATAACACCTCGTTACCCCACCTACCAACATGTGGACAGCACCTCCTCCCCCTAAAACAACCAAACAGCACCTAACTGCACCTCACAGTCCCTACCAACACCCAGACAGCACCTCACTGTCCCTAAATACACCAGGCAGCACCTAAAACAACCAGACTGCATATCACAGTCCCAACAACAACCAGACAGCTCCCAACTGCCCCCACAAACGACCAGACAGCACCTCACTGCCCCTAAAACAACCAAACAGCACCGGACTGTCCCTAACACACCAGAACACAACCAGACCGCACCTCACGGTTCCAACAAACACCACCTCAGTGCCCTAAAACCCCCAAACACCAGAAACTAACCACACAGCACCTCGCTGCCCCCAATGTGACCTAGGTAACACCTGACTGCCCGCTAAGTGGCACCTGACTGCCCACTAGACAGCACCTCACTGCCCCCCCCTAAAATATCCAGACAGCACGCCACTGCCGCACAAGAGCGACAGCCCTCACTGCCCGCTAGACAGCACCACACTGCCCCCAAAATTGACACGGACAGCACACACTGCCCGCTAAACAGCACCCCACTGTCCCCAAAAACAACCAAACAGCACCTCACTGCCCGCTAAAAATAGCCCAGACAGCACCACCTGTCCCCTAAAACATGACCAGACAGCACCTCGCTGCACCCATAAACACTGGGATCATGCATACATAACCAGGGGACATGCCCCTACGAACATGACAAACAAAACACTGCAGGACAACATGTAAACCCCACAGTAAGCGATAACCATATCAAAAGCATGGCGCTAAAGTCCCTGCGCCCAACCCCAACATGTCCCTGAAATGCAAAACACCAAATGCATGACAAGCAATTGTAAATGCAAAAATAAAATTGATGCCAGTGACATCGCGCTAAAGTCCCTGCGCCCAACCCCAACATGTCCCTGAAATGCAAAACACCAAATGCATGACAAGCAATTGTAAATGCAAAAAATTTTTGATGGAATTGACATGGCGCTAAAGTCCCAGCGCCATACCCCCACCCACATGTCCACTTCAGCCAACCTGCAAAGTAAACATTGCATAAACAACATTACAAAGTCCCATGGACCCCACACCCACAAGTCCATACTGAAAACCCAAGGATATGTCCTGACAGCAGGCCACATACATAAACACAACATAATAAATTACAGGCCATAACTGCTAACATTAACCCAGGACCAAACCATAGTTGTACTAAACCCAGAGGCCACAACATAAACACAACAGCATTATAATTACACGGGCCTCCCCAACACCTACCACATAAAAAGGTCTGGACCTGACAGATCCTCCCCGCCATACGAGCCCCAGAGGTCTGGATCCAGCGCTCGCCACTTTGCCATGCTTGGTGTCAAAACACCCACTACAGCATAAACATTGTAAAATCCCGTTAGAGCAAACACGATCCCCGCATTTCTCACCAGCTCCAATGACAACCATCTTCCTGCAGGCATAACCTCAGCGCCCTCCAGTTGTGCGAGACCATCATGAACACCGGGACAATCCAGACAAGGCATGTGTCCATCCATGGCATGTGTCCCAATATTATTCCTGTGCACCTCGGAACAATAGCTTCCTAATCCAGCGCCGGCAAGACACTCACAAGCAACGTCGCGTTCCAAGGGGATGTTGCGTTCCAAGAGGTTGTTGCGCTCCAGCTGGGCCTGCTGTAATGCCAGTCCTCTGCCCACTGATGCTGGCCCAGCCCTTGCCGACGTCACCATATCTGCACCCGACATCCTGAGAGAAAAAAAAATCTCTAAAGCATTTCCAGGTGCTCTCCGTCCCCTGATGGCCGCGCACCACAGCGCCACCTAGCGTTTGCAGGGGAAGTTAACACCCTGCACCCTGACGAAACACCAATTCCAAAAAACAGACGACCTCCGGCTCCGGACCAAGGACCCTGCCACCCCGTCTGACAGCAAAATCCTCGGACCCAGGGGCTTGCACACCCCCGCTGCGACGACGACAGTCCAGCAGTCCAACGGCTGCAACCTCTGTCCCCCTCGATCTGGGCCTCCTGCCAGCAGGCTCCACAGCAACCTCTTCAGGCTAAACTAAAAGCCAATACAGCTGGACACACACGGAGGTATAACAGCGCCACCAGCTGCACCTCCTCCACTGGCACAGCTGTTACGGGCCACCCGAATCCTTCAATGCCCCAGCACTTGCACAGCTCCAGCCCGCAGGACACCTCTGCTTCAGCTGGACCCCGACCTGGACCTCCACTGCACCGCCCGGCCTGCAGCTCCTCGTTACTGGATGGATGTCAACCTGGAAGGCAGCCCTTCTCACCAGCTGCCCCTTCCCAGCAGCACCGGAACCATCCTCGTCGCCAGTGACATAAACTAGGCCTCCTTCACCAATCAGGAACACCAGAAGGTAAGTAGTTTACATGTAGGTTTTATTCTCTTAGTTAGTACGTAGAGAAAGCACTGGGACATCCATCTGGTCCAGTATCTTAGGTCCAACTGCCATCAGTAGAACGTTGCAATCAAACCTACACCAACATTCCACCTAGAGTCCCAGTGACATCCCCACACCAACATTCCACCTAGAATGTTAGTGACATCACCGCCCTTCACCACAACACTCATAACCATAATCAATCCCACACAGATTATGACACCCTCTGCATTGTCAACAAGGCTTTCTGGGGCCTGGGTCCACCATACCTTCAACTATCCCTCTGCAAATACCTCCCATCTCGAGCACTCCGCTCATCTACCTCTAACTCCCTCAGGGTCAGTCGTTTCTCAAAGAAACAAGCTGGTGGTAGATCTCTGTTTTTGGCTGTTGCCTCCCTCTTGAACAGTCTCCCTGCCACCCTAAAACTTGAGGAGAAAAATCTCCGGTTCCTGAAGCACCTCAAAACCTCCCTCTTTGCTTCTGCCTTCTCCCCTCCTCTCCCCTGCTGATTCTACTCTCCCTCGGCACCATGCGCCTGGCCACCCTCTGTCCTCTGGGCCCAAGTACCTGCTCATCTTGCCACCCTCACACACTGCCTCCGGGCCACCCCCTGCACTGGAGTCTGTATTTGTACCCATACAGCCCTCCCCTTTTCATCCTGCACTTTCAGACCTACACGGCCTGCTGCCATAAACCCAGCACATGCCACTTGCTGGCTGCCCTTCCATGGTTTGTTGCCTTTTTATTTATTATTTTATTATTATTTTTGTTTTTTTCCTCCTCGCTCCACACTCTCCTTTTGTTCCCACTTCCATGCACTTCTCCCCCTATCCCTCTACCCTGCACTTGCGCATTCTCAATGTCACTGGGCCTAGTAAGATCGTTATTTTTGTTCTCCCCTGTACACGTTCCCTTGCCTTGTCGCGCTCTGAAACACTTGTGTATGAGCTCGATAGAAATAAAATATCAATATCAATATCGCTTGCGACAGCTGTAAACTCAAACTATTGCATTAGAGTACAGATAGGGAGAAATGGCATATGAGAAGGGACACACAGCGTGCAGGTGTTATTTATCCACCCATTGACTGGCAATCCTAATCCCTATGGCCATTCCTGCCCAGTTCCTGCCCCTCCCCATGCAAAACACATCCTCCTGGGATCTCTTTAAGCTTGCTTTTATTAAGCCTTACCATCAAATATTGCACTGGAGTGCGTGCCAGTGTTTTTTCAAAGCAGTCTTCTGAGAGTTAATGACTCAGTTGGAGTTGCAAACCTGCTACTGATATAATAAAAAAAAGTCTTAACCTTTGTTTGCCTTCAGCCACTCGGTTTATAAGCACTATGCATGCCCTTCACTGAAGTCCTGTTACATACAAGCATTGGCAAAGCCAACCGTTTTGGCTTGTGTATTAGTATTAGGCATTTGCCAGGCAGTGCTATTCAATGCCCAGGTATTCGTACCATTTTGCCCCTGCTACCAACAATGGCCAGTTAACACTGCTAACGGCTGCGCCTGACAAGTGCCTTTCTCATGCCTACACAAAATTCCAAACTGTTGGCATTGTGTTAGGATGTCATGTTGCTCTTTACAATGCTGAGGCATTGGAATGTCGTGAGGTCAGCGTGGAATGCCAGTGTGTGTGTCTGTATGAGTGTTCTGGGTATGGCAGTTACAACTGGGAACGGGCTGGGTGTGGATGGCCAGTGGGTCTGCCTATGGGTTTATGTCTACTGTAAGGGTGCAGAAGGAGGAGACAGGCACACAGGTGGCATGGCTTTTGGCATAAACCTTTATTATATCAAAAAATAAAGAGAAAACCTAGCTTTCCCTAACTCCAAGATGTATTGCCCTGCCTCAACATAAAATACTAAGGGTGCTGTCTGGATGTCTGTGCACATTAATAGTCCTCCATCCTGTGTCAAATCCCTGCTTCTGTCCCTTACACTAAATACTAAACTAAAAAGGTAGTGGATCTTCTTGGTCCAGAAGAATTGCTCCCTTCTTCTGGACAGTGGACCACTGTTCCAACTGCTAGGTAGAACCTTTACCCGGAGGAATGACTCCCTTCCCAGGTCTCAGTTGCTTTTCAAAGCGCAACCACAGGTCGAAGTGGGCGGGAGCAGTCGGGAGCGGTGCTCCTATACCTTTCATTTTTCAGTTTCACTGTTCCTATACTTTTATTTTAAAAAGTTCTGGAATGGTTTCGTTTTAAAATAAAAGTGTAGGAAGCAGTTGAAGCTTGCACTTCAGTGCACTGCACTGAACAGTGCCATAAATAGCAGTTGTGTTTGTTTGGTGGTTTGAATTGTGTGTGGGAGGGGGAGCAGCAATGGGGTTTTTGGGGAGTGGGGCAGACCAGTAGGGAACATAGTTCCAGTGCTTCTTTTCGTACACTTCGACCACTGCAAAGTTCCTAGTTGCAAAGCTCAAAAAAACAAGTTCTCAGCTCAAGTTCACAAAGTAAAGTTCCAGCTCAAACATCAATATTCCTTATTGCCCATAGTTTTCTTCACTATTGAGTTCCCGGTGAATGCCTCCCTTCTCCAGGTGTCTTGTCCTCAGAGTTTTCATAATTCCAAGTGTTGTCTCCCATACCCTGGCAAAACACACACAAAAGTAAAAGTTCAAAACAGTTCTCCTTGTCATCTAAAGGGAATGGCTTCCTTTCCCTGGTTACAACACAAAGGCAAAGTTCCACACAACCTGGAGGAATGACTCCATTCCCCTGGCATTGGTTACTAGGAGAATGACTCTGCTCTCCTTGCATCTGGTCTAATTCACATCACCTTGTTTACTCAGTGAGTGAGTTCCTTCTCCTAGTATCTTCACAGTTCAGCACAAGCAGGTGGAATGAACCTCTTCCCCTGGTTTTGGTTGCAAGGAGATTAACTCCCTTCTCCTGGTATCTTTCAGTTCCAGATCACCAGGGGGAATGGGTCCCTTCCCCTGGTGTCACTCTCACTTTAGTTTCAAATACACAGTTCTTCACTTCTCTTCTTATATTGGACTCACTTGGTATCTTCTCTTTAACAAGTACTGCAATGAGGATGATGATTTGTACTAAATGTAGATTTCAGGTCCTTGAACCTGGCTTCTCTTGCTGCTCAGTTTGGCCCAATTGGTTCACTTGGTTCACTTTCCTCCCATTAACAAGTACTGCAATGAGGATGATGATTTGTACTAAATGTAGATTTCAAGTCCTTGAACCTGGCTTCTCTTGCTGCTCAGTTTGGCCCACTTGGTTCACTTGGTTCACTTTCCTCCCAAGTGGGGCCATTAGGAAGAAATCTCTCCTCCTGGTTTGGGTCCCAGATCCTTGCTTCTCTCACACCCTGATTAAGTACTGTTGGCTTTCTCTCCCACCAACTACTGATGCAAGGGAGCTGTCTCGCCTCAGAAGCGCCACCTAGGCACAACTCCCGCACCTGCAGTGAGAGCAGTCAAGTTAATTTCTACTCCTCGTAGGGGCAATCTCGTCCCAGTACTAGGGTCAGGCAAATCCCCAGGACGCTTAAGGATCTTCTTTGCCCAGGTACCTTCAATCTCACAGTTATTACAATAGTACATGGACCTATCCTGACCATGGGAGTTTGTGCTACCAGAGGGGTCTAATGACTGAGGGAGTGTGCAGGGTATTGGTGGGGGGTGTATATACTGTGTTCTCATGAGATGTTCTACCTTGTCCCCAGAGGGGAGGTCTCCTCCCTTGAGATCCTCCCACTGAATACCACCCCCAGGGGGACTATCAGGTAGTGACATCACAACCTTGGCCTCATGGGAAGGTGCTCCCCCTGGGGAGAAGTGGCAACATCTCAGGATTCATCACACTACTTACCAATTTACCTGTCTGTTACTTACCTTCTTGTACTCCAACAGACATTAAAGATACTTATAGTGAAGCCTGGGTCCATTATCTTATGTGGCAGATGAACCTACTACACATTGCCAATGCTTGTTGCAATATCTTTGCAATGTAAAATAAATACATATATGCTTACTACATTTCTTTTTCTTTTATGCAGCAAACATAGTAGATAAAAGAATACAGTTTGTAACCCAGGGGAAAATGCTGATGGGTCACAAAGAGGGGCCCTTCAAAGTGCACATCCCCCAAACAGATTAATAAAGTGTAACTCACCATCGAGTGACATAGGAAATGGGAGAATGGTGGTCACCTGGAATAATACTTTTTGACCTCTTCAGGGTCTGTAGGGAGGGGGAGGGGGAGGTTTTGGTTGGATTGGGAGGTAGTTAGAACATCTGGGTATGATATGATATGGCATTTGTAACGCGCCTATACACAAGTGTTTCAAGGCGCGACGAGGCAGGGAGGGGGGAACAAGGGGAAGACAGACAACGATCCCACTAGGCCAGGTGTCATTCAGACCGCGCAAGTGCAGGGGTAGGGGGAAGGGAAAAAGTGCAAGGGAAAGGGGGAGGGGGGGGAGTGCAGTACAAATAAGTAGAATAGAAATAAAATAATAAATAAATAGGGCCAGCTGGTGGCAAGTGCAAGGTAAGTGCAGACAAGTGCTGGGGGAGGGGGGCTGTAGGGATACAGAGACAGTCCCTTCCTCTGTTCTTAATGAGCTAATTGAGCTCAAGGAACAACTTCAGTTATGTGTAGCTGAAAATACGACTTGTGAGCTGAGATTTCGGCACTATTGAAGAAGATGTCAGTGGCGAAGATCCCTCTATCAGGAGAACCCCCATGTAAGCAGATATTAGGGGAGTTTGAGGATGAGTGGCTATGATTATAGTATGAACTACAAGCCCTGAGGGCTGGTACAATTACAAATAAGGATAAAGGTGATTGTTAATCAAGTGGAAGGAGGGACGAGACTGGTGGACGAAAAGGCGAGAGGCGTTGTGGAAAAAAGGAAAAAAAGATGAACTAGAGCTCCTAGTAGTTTCATTTACATGTTTGGGGTCCCTGTGATTGAGCACAGGGCTAGTTAGTTGAGTGAGGATTTGACCAACAACATTATTCACTGGATAAGATTTGTGCGATCCTGTAAATCATTTGTCAGAAGTGACATAAGAGATGTTGGAAGATTGATGAGTAAATATTGGTGTGTTGTTGTTGCCAGTGACATTATAACGATTACCCTTGTCAATGTCCAGTTAGTGCATGGTATACTAGCATTCGTAATGCAGTGTCTCCCTCCAAAGGTATCTAGGATTCAACTGCAATGCAGAACCTTTTCTGACAATTACTTAGCATGCTATGAATTAACTGTGGTAGAAGTTAAGAGTCAATAGGTAGAGACTTAAGGGGTAGAGATCAGGACCCCTTGTGACCTCAGTTGAATTCATGTTTCAGCCCCTGAAAAACACATTCAGGTCACCTTCTATGCTGACAAGCAGGCATAAGCATCTGCCAAGGTATTTCCAGGAATGATGCAAGCACATGTAGAAGTAATGATGTTTGGGTTTCAAGGAACAACCTAGGTCGGCCAATGGGAGAAAAATATCTCTACGTAGAGCTAAAAATCCATGTTAAGGGGAGAGGTCTGGATCGTCACACGGTGAAAGCATGCCTAGTGGGTGTGCAATTAAGGAAATCTGCGTAATACACCTGCTGAAACTTCTGCAACCACTGGCTACGATCCTGCTCCTGATTTGGAAGATGTTGATTGACTCTTGCAGCTTGAAAGTGGGAAAGTTCGCAGACGCCTTGTGTAGAGGTCTCCTTTGGGAACTGAATCTTTTGAGGAACCTAAAGTGGGAAAGAAAGGGGTATTTCCAATTAATTCGCTGGAAAATTGTTGTTCTTCCCTTTAAATTGAGCAACGTGGATTGCATGCTTTTTCAATCCAAGTTCATGATTTGTTGTTTTCAGGAAGCCTGGATACTGGATTCTCCTTATTGTAATGCCTTTTACCATTTTTTTAAATGACAGCAAAAAAAAATGCTTGCGTGAGACACAGTGGGGGATGGGCTTACCAACTAGCGTTTCTGGAAAGGTTGCTGGGGCCATGGTACACATATCCATGGACTCTCCTAATATTTTGCATATTGGGCCTTCTCTACTCTGAGCTGGACACTGTTCACGTCTATAATACTGAGATTGAGTCATCTGCGGATGCCACAACTATGAGGACCTTAGAAACCCTGGCAGTGAATTAGAAGGACAAAGGGACTAGTCCACTGTTAGAGCTATGCTGCTCTTCAGATACTTGATTGCGTCCTCATCAGAAAGGTAGGGAGGGGGTTATGATCATGCAGTTGAGGAGGATGAAGCGTAGAGAATCCCTAAAATGTGTATCCTGAGTTTGAGGACGAGACCCACAAAGACAGGCTTGCTAATGTCAAGATGTTTGTACTCTTTTGCCGCAACAACTATTAATCAGCGCTGCAATGCTGATATCCCAGCAAGATAGACTTTTAGGATGGCAAGAAAGCCAATCTGGCTGATTATGCTACACTACCTTTTGTCCATGAGTTCCATGTTTGTTATCGCTTGAAGAGTGACTTAATTTCCTCTTACGGGATAAGTAGGACATCAAGTAGGACAGTTCAGTTAGCTCCTGACCCTGGACCGAGGGGAGTTAGAAGGGCCCATCTAGATTGAGCCCTGAAATCTGTGCCATGATTTATCATAACAAGGGTATTTTGGACCACCTCTTAGACATGTTCCAAATGGACTAGTAAACTGTAGTGCTTGGTTTAGAGTACGTCCGCACGGGGATGTGACAATTTATTACCATTGAAAAAAAAAGTCTAAAATTAGCCAAGTAGTGGATTTTTTGTTTTACGAGAAATATTTGATTCATAAAAAACGGTTAGGAAGGTTAGTCAGGATTGGGGGTTTTGTGGGGGGATACTGCCCCCATCTGGGTTGCCCTTATCAATGCAAGATCTTTAGCTGCCCATGCCCTCGACATCAACGACATGATCACTACACAACATCTATATTTACTTGCCATAACAGAAACCTGGCTTCATCAAGTCTGCGGACCAGCCTTAGCACTGGCTATCCCTGAGGGCTTTGCTATCCTCAGGAGCGACAAACTTGACACCAGAGGAGGTGGGGTCACTCTCATCAACAGAGACACCCTTCCTATCAGAACCATTACCACCCCTAAAACAGACAACTATGAGCTTCTCTCAACCAAAATAACCTCATCCCCAAACAACTCAGTCAACATTCATATTATCTACCGCCCACCGGTTCCTATCGGCACCTTTGACGGAGATCTCCTACTCTCTATAGGGAGCAGCATTAAACCCTCCTTTAGATCAATCACACTAGTGGACTTCAACCTCGGTCTACATGACCCCACCGATCACCAAGCCTCATCCTTTGCAAAGACACTCTCTGACCTAGACTTTCTACACTGTGTCACATCCTCTACACACAATAAAGGCAGAACCCTGGATTGGATCACTGACCTGTACTCTATGATCCACCTCTCGGCCAACACCCCTTGCCCGTGGTCAGACCATCATATCCTCTCCTTCTCCTTCCTGCCAATTAAGATTTCGATGCCCTCAACAAAGTCACCCCGCCCCCCCATGTGGACGCTTAGTACCCGCAGGATATCCAGGGACAATATTGCTCTCTACCTCACACCCCTGTGCCTTGACATCACCCCCTCCTCAGACCCTTACGTGCTGGCAGCACTCAACTCTGACACCCTAACCATAGCAGTGAATGTGTTGCCCCACTGACCTTGCACAAGGCCAAACCCACCTCCCACAGCAAGGTATGGTTTACACCAGTCATCCAGGCCTTACACACAAACAAACGACAAGCGGAAGCCGCTTGTGAAAAATCCCCAGACTATACCAATAATTTGGCCTTCCACAAGATTGCTAAGGAATACAAATGTGTCGTTATTACAGCCAAATCACTAGCATATAACACCAGAATTGCAAATGCCTCCTCCAACACTCAAGAAATCTTCTGTTATCTCAGAGAACTTGAACCCCCCCCCTTTCTTCCATCAAGAAAGACAAGCCATGGTGCACTAGCATCCAATCTGCCATGAAGGCTAAAATTTACTTATTGCTGTATAAAATCAATCTAAAACAAAACCTCATCAAGGCTAAGGCTCTTACCTCACCGCCCCACCCCAGTCTACCTACCATCTTATTCTACTTCAGGGAAATTTCAGTTGAAGAAACCACAAACATTATCCATAAATTGAAACTGTCTAGATGCAAAGGCGACGCATGCCCAGCATCTATTGTGAAAGACTGCACAGATATTTTAGCCCCATTCATCACTCACTTCATCAATGTATCCTTTTCAGCAAAATGTGTCCCATCCATCCTGAAAGAATCCTGGGTCCTCCCTCTACTCAAAAAACTACATCTAGACCCGACTGCGCCTAACAACTACTGCCCAATCCCCACAGTACCGTTCTTGCTAAAGATTCTGGACCTGGCAGCCTACAACCAGATTCAAGTATTCCTGTAATCAAATCAAATACAAGGAAAACGCCAATCTGGTTTTTGACCTGGCCATGGAACCGAATTAGCCTCACTAGACCTGAAAAATCAATTGGACTATTTCAGAGATGAAGGCAAGGCAGCATTACTCCTTCTCCTTGAACTGTTGGCTGCGTTCGACCTGGTGGACCACAGAACTTTATGCCACCACCTTACTTCAGCAGCTAACTTCTCGGAGGATGCCATCACCTGGGTCACATCATTCCTTGAAGGTAGATCCTCTACAGTCTTCTCAGATCTGGCGAACGCCCCACCCGAACCTATACCTTGCAGGGTCCTGCAAGGGTCTTGCGTCTCGCCTACCTTAGACAATATATTCACCAAACTCCTGTTCGACCTCCTGGACAACTTTGGCATAGTCTATACAAACTGCGCTGATGACACGCAAATCCTTCTACCTCAATCTGGGTCACATGAAAAAGATTATACACTGATCAATGAAATTTACCTCACTATCCAGTCCTGGATGGCCATGAACAACCAATGTCTAAATGACGACAAGACTGAAATTCTGGTAGTTAGGTATCCCATGATGCTAATAAAACAACCCCCTTCATATTCATCCTTCCTGATTGACGGTATAAAAATTCCTGTCCCGTTTACTCTGTAAAAACACTGGAAGTGCATGTCGATGCCACGCTCTCACTTACTAAACAAGTAAATGCCATTGCCTCCTTGGCCGCCTACATGGCTAAACTTCTCAATGCAGCCAGGCAATACCTTAAGCCGTCCAGCTGCTTGGCAATCGCTAAATTGATAACTGGAGCCAGACTTGACTATTGTAATGCCCTGTTCGCAGGCACCTCTAAGAAAATCATAGCTAAATTGCTAACAGTGAATCTATGGATAGTGCTAACCTTACAGACTGCGCTCCTTCATGCATATACCACAACAGTGTTGTATTAATTAATAGGGTTTAAGAGTTGAGAGAGTGAGTAAATAAATATGAGAGACACCTTGTAAGTGTATAAAGTAAGGTTCCTGTATTTATAAATCCAACCAAGTGTGACAAAAGTCTCTACATGTATGACTAATTGCTTGTCAAAGGATGGATCTTTTCTTTTCTATTTGGACAATAATGTATGCAAATAATACTTCTGTCCAATGCTGGATTTAAAAATACAGGAACCTTACTCTATACACTTACAAGGTGTCTCTCATATTTATTTACTCACTCTCTCAACTCTTAAACCCTATTAATTAATACGGTACTGTTGTGGTATATGCATGAAGGAGCGCAGTCTGTAAGGTTAGCACTATCAGGTCATTACAACCTTGGTGCTAAGTGCACCAACTTTACCACCATGGTGTAAACTCCGTTTACACCATGGTGGATGGCGGATTTACCGCCCCATTCCAAGGTGAGTGGGGCGGTAAATCCCCATTTCCCATTTTCCCTTCCCCATTCCCATTTTTGCCCCAAAGGCATAATGGGAGTGGGGAAGGCGCTAATTACGCCGCCGTAAATTAGGGCAGCGTAATTAGCACCATGGCGGGTTAGCGCCATGGATTTTAACGCCTGCTAAAAGCAGGCGTTAAAATCAGAATCAGGCGTTAAGGGTTAACGGTGGCGTTAACCCTTAACACCTGAGTTGCAATGAGGGCCACAGTCTT
Source organism: Ambystoma mexicanum (assembly GCF_040938575.1). Lineage (NCBI taxonomy): Eukaryota > Metazoa > Chordata > Amphibia > Caudata > Ambystomatidae > Ambystoma > Ambystoma mexicanum. The sequence goes on along the minus strand of NC_090936.1, from coordinate 490,245,408 downwards.
TTCAGGTGACAGTATAAAATCATCAGCCTAACCACACGGCTGCAGCCGCCATTATAATGCTAATATTTAGGTACATTTTTGCTACCTTATTGGTGCGCACCCACAAACTTCTTTGGGCCAAGTTTTCCACAAAACCTAGTGTTACGTTGCTAACAGTGTCAGTGCTTCTGTGAAAACCATGCAAGTAGGGGCCTGAAAACCCAGCAGGTTGGCCTGCCGGGGATCCGTGGCCCCTACCAGCATCGTTGTAGTATGGCGATCTCGAAAGGGTGCTGGTACGTTGCTTCCGGCACCCTTATTTCCGGACTGCCATACTTGGAATGAGACCCATTCCTAGAAGAGCTACAAGGTGCCGTAGCCTGATAAGATACCGGTCGACCACTGTGTAGATCTATAGGCGCCAGTCCTCTGGAAGCTGTTAATGGAGTCTTGGAAGCCGGCAGGGTGCCTGCCTTATAGAGAGCTTCTGTGCTTGTGCAGTTGACAAAAATGGAGAGAGACAGAATCCAGGCAATTGTCACTGCATATTCCTTCATTATGGTTGAAAAATATCTGTCAAGTTGTTATTGGCGAAAATCCAGGGATGTTTGAATGGTGGTAGGACCATGAAAGAAGCTGAGGCGTGTTTTAGGGCTGACCTGAGCACTATAAACTACAGAGTTTAGGTTTTATTTAATCATGGCCAAATATCTACTCCTGAAGAAACTGGCTCTTTTTCTAAATTGTATTGGTTTAAAAGCAGCTTTTGATTCTGTACAACGAGACTCATTATGGGCTTCACTTGGGAATGAGGACATTGAGAAGGGTAATTTGTCCATTACAGAGGCCCTAAATTGAGGAAACATGGCAAAGGTCTGTTATGTACAGAATGGTGAACATATCTTAGAGATAAAAGGAGGAGGGGGTCAGACCATGCTGTGCTCTCCAGCCCTATGTAACCTCTTCTTTGACGATCTGGGGGGTTTCTTGTCTGAACAGAGGTTGCACGCTCCAGAGATTAGGGACAAGATACCCGGCCTAATATTTGCAGACGATGTAGTTCTCATGAAATGCAGTGAGCTCACAATGCAGAAACTATTAGGTGTCCTCTGTAGTTACTGGAAATAGAAGGTCTTTGCTATAAACAAGGGAAACATCCAAAGTGTGACTGCAGAAAGGGTTAGGCGGTTACGCGCCTGTTTTATTATTGAAAATGCCATCTTAGAGATACGCCCTCAATTTGACTATCTATGTATTTGTTTTGAGAACATCTTGATGAAGGGCCACAGGCTGAAAGGAGCATGAGTAAGTTCTCCCAAACTGCAAGTAGGAATGACATTTAGAAAAAAAGGGGGTCAAAGGACGCAGCCATGGTATATGTCCTATGAGGCGTCGAGGACACAACATTTTTGAGCCTGGAAATCCTGATTGCTGGAAACAGATTGCATATACAGCTTCGTTAAGCTTCCTTTGCCTTACCTGATGCAGTCATGGAATAGACCACACTTGAGTCGGGGCATGCCTGTGGGATTATATGACCATAGAATCATAAGGACTTTTTTCTCTTTCATGTTCTTTTATGTTCTCTGTAAAACATTTGCTGGTGGACTCTGGTCCCCCTTTTCAGGGGAAGGAGCATTAGAACTTCTTTTGCTGCTATTGAACTATGTGTAATGTCAGCATCTGGCGAGATTCTCCTCATCGGCACACCTTCACCCTCCCTTCCTGTCACTCTCTGGCCGACCTCCCTTGGCCCTCTTCCTGTTCCCACCTGTGAGGCTAAGAACCTCAGGGTCATCTTCGACTCCACACTCTCCTTTTCTCCTCACATCTCTGACGTCTCTAAGAAGTCAAACTACCAACTGCACCTCCTCAGAGGTATTCTTCCTTTCCTCTACTTCCCCCAGAAGCTCACTTTCTCTGGAGCTCTGGTTCTCTCTAGGCTGGACTACTGCAAAAGCCTCTTTCTAAATCTGCCTGCTTCTACTCTCCGCCCTCTGGAACTCATCCAGAACAGGACTACAAGACTTGTCCTAGCATCAAGCCCAGGGATTGTATCTCTCCAGCACTGAAATCTCTGCATTGGCTCCCAGTGACTGCAAGGATTACGTTCAAGACCCTCTGCATTGTCCACAAAGCCTTCTGGGGCCTGGGTCCTCAATACCTCCAACTCTGTCTTTGTAAATACCTTCCTACTCAAGCTCTTCGCTCCTCCACCTCCAACTCCCTGAGGGTCAGTCACTTCTCCAAGCAACGAGTTGGTGGTAGATCTCTTTCTTTGGCTGGGGCCTCTCTCTGGAACAGCCTCCCTTCCTCTCTGAAACTCGAGGAGAACCATCTCCGGTCCGGAAGCACCTCAAGACCTTCCTCTTTGCTTCTGCCTTCTCTCTTCTTCTCCCCTGCTGATTTTCTGTCTGATACTGCACTGGCTGGCTACCCTCTGGTTTCAGGCTCAGGGCCCTATTGGCCCAGCTGCACACCGACAATGACTCCCGGCAACCCTTGCAATTGGGTCTGTATTTGTAACCCTACAGTCCCCCTACTTGCGCTTTTGGACACCTGCTGTCTGCACTTACCCTTGCACCTACCACCTGCTGGCCACACTTCTTGTTATTGTTTTGATCCCATGTACAGCACTGCCCCCTCTCCTTTCCCCTGGCACTTTTCCCCTTGCCCCTCCACTGCACTTGAGCGATCTCTATCTCATTTGGCCTAGTAAGATCGTTGTTTCTGTCCTCCCTCTGTTTCCCCTTTCCTTGCCTCGTCGTGCCTTGAAACCCTTGTGTATAGTCGTGTTACAAATGCCATATCATATCATATCATATCGGTGGTTGCTCTTTATTTAATGTCAGCATGGAGAGTTCAAGAAATGGGGTTTCCTAGTTTAACGAGACGAAGTTTTCGGATCCCTGAGGTTTTTCATTTTTTTTCTTCTCTGAAAAACACTTTTACCGATTTATTTTGCTGATTACCACTTTATTTTCCCGCAAAATGTAGGGGGAGACACCTGCCCCCCTCCTTCCACCCGCCATCCCCTCTCTTTCTATATACCTTACCTCAACTTGCCATCTGCATTTTTGTGGGAAAAGGTGGTAAAAAAAGAGGGGGGAAAATTCTGCCAAAGTGTATTTTGGGAAAAGTGAGGAATAAATGTTGTGAGTAGTGGATATGTTAGAAACTTAGAATCATTTGCAATGGGTAGTGAGCTATCTGCCCTTCATTACTGCGTTATTTATTTATTTATTCATGTATTCATATGCTTTTCTTTTTATGTCATTATGGATGGAATATTATACTGTTATAGAATAAGTTTGGAATGTTTTCACTTCTTAGTTCTTTCAATGTATGTGTAGTTATGTATATTCATTTTGGTAGTAATGGGCATGCCTATGCAATTGATGATGAGCAAATAAAATAATCTGCTTTATTTTTGCCCTAGTGAAAATATATGAAGATAATGTGGATTGTACCATTGTGTATTATCTAAGCAGCAGCATTGGTGCTAAATTCATTTGCTCCTTTTTTTGGCACAAGGGCAACATTTTGATGATCTAGCCCCAGAGGTTTATTTGAGCTGACAGAAGTGCTCAGTGGGTGAAGGGGATTTCCACATGAAGTAATAGCACATGATCCCAATTGAGCAAGTCAAACCTCGGCCTCTACATCTACAAAGACAGAACTATTTGTTTTTCCTGATTCTTATCTACGGAGCAGCTCTCTTGTTCAGGAGAGCAATACACACCATTGAAGGATAAATCTGCCCTGGGGGAGTGTGATGACATTTTTGAGGGAGCGACTCCCATCTGTAGGAGGGTGATTAACATGCTTTAGATACATTCTTCTATGTGGGAAAAACCAGCAGCTATTTTCAGGGAGTGTCTTGGCGTTGCCTGTGTGGGAGAGCTTTAAAATTATTTAAGCATAACATTTCTCTTTGGGAGTGATTTAAACCGTTCTGAGGGATGAACTCTCGTGTTGTGATCTGTAAATATATTTGAGAGTCACTTCTGCTCTGTGGAATAGCCATAACATCTTTTAAGAGCAATCTTTCTCTGTGGAAAACTTGTTTTAGGGGAGCTATTCCCAACTATGGGGGAGCTGTATGATATTTCACTTGAGGCCTTCTGCTGTCTGGGAGAATTCTTAAAATGTGTGTGAACAACTGTTCACTGTGACCTTGTGGATTTGATTGTGGGATTCCTGGAGACTATCCAAAGAAAATGTTATGTTATGTTGTTTTATACCAAACACGACTACCACCCAGGGGAAGTCGCCAGGCACTCGAGGATAGGTTCAAAACCAGCAGGAACTGGCATCTGTGAGTGTTGTTTTGCATGTGGTAGTTTGTGCTAGAGGCCTTGTGCATTCTAACTGTATGGGTAAGATTCAGTGCCTCGGGTGTGTGGTATGTGTTTTGTGTTGGTGTTAGTGTGTTGTGTGGGTTACGGCGTGTTAGATTGTTCATGCTGGTTAGATAGTGTCCATAAGGGATCCAGAGTCATGGGTGGCTGTAGCAGTAAGTTAATCTGGTATCTTGGTGTGTAGTTGCATTGAGTTTTGTTTTAGCTGTCATGCGTCATTACCACCAGGGCGAGATCTATTACTGTGACTGATCACCCAACACCATCAATTCACTTGCCTGCATCTGAATTGCACCATACAACACATCATCATCATCTTCCTGGGTGGTGCCTCGCACAATCTTCTGTTGTTAGGATTAGTGCACATGTGTCTTACTATTGTCTACTACAATCTAGTGCTTGGTCACATTATTGAATGTAAGTTACTCAATATGAGGCACAGAGCTGGCTCCCCTGTTATAAGACAAAAGAGGTTTGTTTGGGACTTTACACCAGCTGGGAGACAGCTTAGGGTGTTCAACTATAGTCTCTCCTATACCATTTCAAAATCACCTGTCTGGTGCTTCAAGGAATACAAAAAAATACTAATAATTCTAATATGCAACTGCAAAACTATTCAGTAAATTCTAAAAACTGAAATCCAGGGACCATTTTAAAATAGAAGGGGCAAATGACGGCCTTTCAGCCATCACCTGCCCTTATACAGACCAGGTGACACGCACCTTTTAAAGGCAACCGAATAAAAATGCCTGTTCCCTGCATAGACCTAGAAATATTACCTATCAATAGTATGACTATTTACTTTTCTAGAAGGTCTCTTAGTTTCCCTAAGCTTTCTTCCTTTCAAGGTATTGTCCCACAGTGTTTGTCATACCCGCATGGCAGAGGTGTACTTGCCTTCTGGCACATGGGATGGGGGCCATATGTGTTGCTCACGCATCAGGAAGATGTATCACAATGTTTTTGTTCCTGTCATTTGTTCCTTTGCTCCATGAGTGCCACAGGTCTGACGATCACTTGGTTCCCAGGAATCTGATCCTGAACCTGAGCTGCAGCCGTGGGTTTGTGTGTAGCGACTTTTTCCCTTACTTGCCCCACTTACCTCTGTCATCTATACCGAGGCCTTGCAGTGGCATGAGAGATGGTTCCCTCAAATCCTCATACCACAGAAGATCAAAGGGTTTAAGGAGCACCTGTATCTAATGTGCATGTTGCTGCTTCGTTTGGGATTGCATAGATGTGCCACCAGAATTGGCTCCAGACTTCCCTCAATGTATCGCTTGTGTGGTTGGTTGATATGTAGATTTTGCTGACCTGGATGCACACATCCAGTGGCATACTCTGCTAATTTGCTGGTGAAGGTATGACTGCCAAATGCTGATGTATTGTGCGTTCAAATTTGCAAAAGTGTTCGTAAACATTCTGTAAACAGGCAATGGGGTAACGGCTGTAGCAGCATCACTTGCTCCCTGCCGCAATATTCGTGATCACTGTTTGTGACATTGTATTCCTTGGTATCAGTGGTGTCCACAAAGATATGGACCTGTTCATATAATATTGTGTAGAGGAGCAGCTGAATGCCTCTTCAGGAAGTCCCGCCCCCATACTTCCTACATGCTGGTAACCAGAAATCGTGGCAGGCACGACACCAGTGATTGTGTTGATTCCACAAAGAGCATTCCAGAAAAGGTATCCATTGAGAAAACCCTATATGATGTATCGCCGTATAGATGACAATCTCTTGGAGGAGATCCCTGAAGGAATATGAAGATGAGAGAAAGAGAAGTTGGTGACGTCACAAGAAGCTAGCGTGACAGACTGAGAAGAGTGGCAAAAGAAGAGGATGTATAGACTTTATGGAATCTGATGACAAAATAAAGAATCAAGTAAACTTTCATATGTGGAATAAAGATTGCACGTGTGAAGAGCACTGAATGCAAGCTGTTTAATAACTGTACCTACACAGAAACGCAAGTAGACTAAGTAATCTCAAAGGCTAGCTATACATATTGAATAGACTGCAGGCGGTGCCGCCAGTGGACATCCGTGTCACATATTGAGTTGCTTCAGAGTTACTGCAAATCACCAAAAGGAACGTCATTCACTGTCTCTATGAAATGTATACTTTTTTGTGACGAAAATGGGCCAAATGTGCACTAAAAACGCAACATTTCCTCATTTTTGATCTCGACATGTATTGGGTGGAAAAGCACTTCACAATTCTATCACTTCACTGAAAAGCATAATTCTCTTTTGCGTCTTCTCTTCTCCCCTCCCCTTTCTACCCCTTCTATGTCCACCTGACTTGTAGTCGGAGGAGATGGCAATGACCACAACTCCATGTGGATAACCACATGCCTCTTGGACATTGAATTAGGCACTGAATATTGCTTCTGTACTTCACACAAGTGTTAGGAAGGCAAACCCTAGGCCAGGTGATCTTGATGCCCTGTCCTACAGGCCTGCTATTTTTTTTGTAGTTGTTTAGCCGTTCAATTTCTTCCTGTTAGACCCCCTTTCGATCCAAGCTAGCAGATAAAAAATGCTTCTCTTCTTTTTCCATTATAACACTAGAACCATTGTTAAACTTTCATACGGAAGTGCAATTTAAGGAGCCACATTGTTAGGCAACTCTTAGTTTTTCATTTTCTTTGATATTGGATATTTCTAGTGTGGTATCGATATCCAAGGTCGGAGTTGCCCGGTATTTCCCCATTCAAGGAACCCGGACCCGTTACCCGGTATGGGGGTTGCCATGCCACTAAAAGCGTCATTGCTACCTCCATACTTGTAATGAGGCCCAATGTGTACCCACCTGAAGTTACCAAAAGCCACATGTTTCTCTCTGGGAACACCTAGGAATCTCCACAGTAGCAGCACATCCTGTCCTATGACTTTTCAGCCATGGGCATTGAGCATTTTCTAATTTATTTATTTATTGTGCATTTGTAAGGCGCTTATACATTAAGTAAATTGTGTTTCAAAGTGCCCGCAGGGCAACGGGGAGGGAACATGGGAGCGAAAGGCAAATATAATAACAATGAAGAGAAAGAAAGAGGCGGCCTTACTAGGCCTTGTGAGCCTTCACTTTATGCCTAATGGTCGGAAGTAATTGCTTTATAAGCACATGTTTGCAATAACTGCCACACAGCCATATGTGCAATTAAAAACGTATTCGTTGCTCTAGTTTTTAGATTTCTTATTGCAGAAACTGCAAACACAGACAAAGGTTGTAATGTATATTTTTTCCAGCAACACACTATTTTGCATGCAATTCGTTTGTGTAGTCAATGCAGGGTCTTTCCAGCCAAGTCGCCCCCTAAAGACATCATTTTCCTTCACTATAATTTGACTTACACAAAGGGGGCAGAGGATGCATCCCGTACTTACATGCCAGGCTTGGCCCCCGACAGCATGACCATTCGCAGAGCAATGCGCTTGTGCAAGTTCCACTTCTCCACAGTGGCTGCCACACAGATGACCCCCATGAGCAGCAAGGTGGTGTTCTTAACATACTCTGCAGCCACCTGCGAGGAAGACAAGATATTCTTCAGGATCTTCTCAGCATTTTCATACCCAACAGCTACCCCCATCAATTGCCCCCAGTGCTCATAGTTATCAGATACCATGGACAGACACTAGCATGGGACTACATCTCCTATATCTACATGTCTAGCGAGGAGGTGCCTTTTCTTCATCTGTCAACTTCAGCCAAGCATTTTTCGACCTTCTCCGAAGCTCTATATCAACAATATCGCAAATAATGCTATATTCTACTGCGCCTTCCTCCCCACAAATATAGACAGAAACAAGACCATGGTGAAGGAGCTTGTTGCTATCCAGTTTTTGTCTAGTATTTAATGTTAGGAATCTTTTTCTAAACGCCCCCATTCTTGACAGATCAGGAACTGAATTATGTAATTTGGTCGTGGAAGGACAGTATTAGAACCATGTACAATAGGTGAATATTTAGCCACTAGATTAGAACGCCTACCAAATTGTTATGCCATTTTAGGAAAAGCTGGTGAGCTTAAAAGAGATGGGTGCTGTAATTGTCAAAATAACTGACCAGCCAATCCGATGAGATGATGTACCTTGCCAGATCTCATTGGTGGATGGTGAAGTAGCCATGGGTCCAGGTGCTACCACAATCCATGTGATTTTGGGCCTGCAGGTGGCATGGGAGCCTGGCTCCCTCAGCATCCCACATATTGGAGGCAGGGGCTTATCACACCACCACCTTTGAATCGCTCCTGTCCCTTTAAGGCAGTGGACTTCAAACATTTTTGGGTCCCTCTGAGCAATAAGTGAGCTTGCCAAGCCCCACAAAAATGCCAAATGGGCAGCAAGTCCAAATGGCTATGAACTATTGCGTGCTATCACTGCACTCCCTGGGCTCTCCCCACCCTGCTCCCGCAAAAGACCCTGGGCTCTCCTTACCTTAATCCCATCACTATCCCATGGTTCTTCCCAGCCTGCTCCAAGCACAGTCCCTGGGCTCCCCCTCCGACTCCCCCTATCCCACTCCCTGCGTAGTCCCCGGGTTCCCCCTAACCCACACCCTGCAGAGACCCAGTGCCCCCCACAATCTCCAAAAACAACCCCAGGGATCCCCCACATGCTCCAAAAACAACTCCATGGCTCCCCCACCCTCTTCAAAAACAACCCAAAGGGTCCCCTAGCCGTTCCAAAAATAATACCAGGGCCCCTCCATCTGCTCCAGAAATAACCCTCGGCTCCCCCCATCCCCTCCAAAAACAACTCAAAAGAACCTCCCATCCTTTCCACAAACACCCCCAGGGCTCCCCATCCTCTCCGAAAACAACCCCTGGGTGCCCTCACTGACTCCAAAAACAACCCCAGGACTCTCCCACCTACTCCAAAAACAACCCAAGGCATAATCCCTGTCCATTTTCGTTCCTGTGACTGGATTCAAACACCCAGGATGTCTATTTCCTGAGTCAGCCACTCCTACTGACCCTTAGCCTGGCCTCGTCACACTGAGCATGTGCAGCGGGGGCCATGGTAAAATGGTATCTGCATATGTATATATATATATATTTTTTGTTGTCATTTCAGGCTGGGGTCTGTGCCACCCAGGAATCCTGCTGCCTCCTCCCTGGGGAGGCGCATCACACAGTTTGAAAATCTCTGCTTTAAGAAAATCAAGAGGGGTGGTCACGTGAAGTCATCAGTGGCTGTATACTCAGCCCCCTTCACACATATGCATGAATCACATATAAAACTACTGGGAAAAGAGAAAGCCCTGAAAAAGGACATGAAACTTGAGCAGTCAATGGCCCTCATTATAAGTGCTGGTAATTCCATTGACCGGCACGTTTCTGGACCGGCAAACTTATAATGGGGGCCGATCAATCACCTCACAAGGTCTCTACACTCATGCACCTAAGAATGATTTAGCTAAGCAAGTACACCCCAAATCCAATGTGTCTAAAGCAGAGGGAGGAATGCCTTCCCCATGGAAATGTGGAGGGACTAGCCATCCTCAAGTGCCACTTCATAACTGTAAACTAGCCCCACGGGCAGAGACCATCAGCCAACCCCATCCCAGATAGCTAGAAGACACACCTTAGTCCCCTTAGTCCAGAGAAAGGCTCAATGGTGCGATCAGGGCTATGCAAAAGGAAGATCCTGGTGCAGAAGGATGTTGGAGTTTGAGGGAGGAGCTCATTTGAAGATGGCAGAGCTCATTTGAAGATGGATGGTGAAGAGTGGTGAAGGTGCTGGAACATGATGCCGGAGGAGAGAACCAGAAGTCTTGGGAACGGAAGACCTAGGTGGGTTTGGGGTAAGGAAGAGATAGAAGGCTGGATGAGAGACTCATGGTTTGGGAAGAAAATAACTAATTGGGCTCAGGAACGAAAAAGACCCAAGGGACTGGGAGAGAAATAGCTAGGGCTGCGCACAGAGGAAGACCCCGGATTCTGGGGAGACTAGGAAAAGAAAGGCCCAGAGGACTGTGGAAGAGAAGGACATGGGGTACCAAAGACAGAGATCTAGGAGGTCAGGAAGAGTGAGAGCCAGGAGGTTGAGGAGAGTTGTAACTAGATGTAGACGTGCCAAAGAGCAGGAGGTAAAAGGAGTTAACCAGGAGGTGGTGAGTGGAGCCAAGAAGGAAGCAGTGAAAGAGGGTCTAAGCGGAGGGAGCGGGAGTAGTCCCAGACAAGGTGGGCATAAGAGTCACAGAGGAAGTGTTATGAGAAGTTAAGGATGTGGCAAGGGGTTCCACAGATGAGGTGGTGAAGAATCAGGCACTTGAGGCATCCCAGGAATGACTGTTTGAGAAGGAGGTGGTGAAAAGGAGAAGAGGGAGTGGTGATGAGTAGAGTTATAGATAAGGAGGTGGAAAGCAGAGGGAGTAAAGTGAAGGAATCACGTAAGGAACCACATAACTCATGCTTAAAGGGATAGGGTGAGTAAAGTGTGTGGAGGAACCAGTTCATCGCTTAATGACGAGGAGGTAAGCGAGGAGTCAGACTATCTTAAGAAAGAAGGAGAGACATTAGGAAAGAGACCCCTGGGTAGGAGCTTGGGTCAAGGTGGCAGAGAATAGAGGCAGTTTGCATGGGGGATCCTTAGAACTAGGATCCTGAGGGACGGAGGCAGAGAGGGAGTGAGGCAGCAAGAGTGCCAGAAGGAAATCCAAAGACAGTTTAGGTTTGTCTCCTGTCTTCCTATGGTCTCTGGGCCTGAGGTTAATGCCAGCTCCAGTGTGATACCTACTACTGAACACCCAATTGGTTCTAGGGCAGATTTGACAACCAGCACCAGGAGTTTGCTCCACTCTCCCCTGGCTGCATTGCCAAGGAAGCATTGAAGTCTAGAGAGTGGGACTTTTCTGAAAGACTGAGACCAATGTGGAGGGACCCAGAGAAGCTACAAGAGGAATTGTGAGAGACATTGGGCTTCATTCCGAGTCTGGCGGTAATCCTGCTGATGCTACTGGTGGGTTGCCGCCAGACTCAGAATAATTTACTGACACCTGACCTCCCGATGCCACCGGCTCATTATGAGCCCGGCAGCCAGGAAGTCCGGCGCTGGTATATTTGTTAATCCTCATTCCCATAGAGTTCTATAGGACTCTATGGGAGGGGGGCATGGAAGCACTGGCACCGTTGCTAACAGTGCTGGTGCTTCCATGAGCAGTCTGCCTACCATGGCCGCTGTGCCCAGCAGGGTCAGGCCTGTTGGGCACAGCGGCTCCGGCAGGCAGATTCATAGTTTGCCGTTTCGGAAACAAGGGTTCTGGTGAGCTTACTGGCACCCTTGCTTCCAGACCGGCAAACTTATAATGAGGCCCATTGTTTTGGAGATTTTTTAGCAATTTCTTTTGATCAACCTGCAATACTCACCACATCTGTTACACGGTATAGGGAGACCAGGATCCTGGCTCAACAATAACAGAAGAACCTTTACTTTGAATACTTTTGGACCTCCCAGAGAGACACTAACTTTTGATTTTCCCTCGAGATCTGATCTCATCCTTATGAACAACTATCCTGACAAATATTATGTTCACAAGGGAGTTGATTTGGTTGTCTCCTGTAAGAATTGTGACTACAGTTAATTTGCACCTAGTATGTTTGATCCCAGTCAGCTTTGATATATGCACATTGTATCAATAGGGAAGTGGCATTGACTAGAATTAAAGGTGAGATGGGCCACATGCTTGGAAGCAGCCGGATAAAGAAAACACAAAACAAAAGTGGTCCTCAATTGCTTTCAATCGGAAACTTATCATTTCTATGCAATCAGCATTAAATTCAAAAAACATTTTTGTACATAATGAATTTATTTGAATAGAAACCTAGAACGTGAAATGTAGAAACAACAGTCACAAAACATTTGTTATACATAACCAATATTTAACATAACAGTTTGTTAAGGATTTCAATCAGGAGACACACACACCGTGGTCTCGGCCTAGTATTGTTAAACCGCAATTATGTAGTGCCTCCTTATATTTAATATTGGCCTAAACCCAATCGCGTTACATGGAAAACCTCATTGAAAAGTTCTGATTTTTGGGTTTAACTTCGCTGCCATTTTAAGATTCGTCCGCCATTTTGATTTTCACTTCTGTTCCATATTCTAAAATGGTGGTCTGTGTTTTCGTCTTGCAGTCGAGCAGATCGACCTTTGAGTTCTGTTAATGTTTAGGTTGTCTGCGAGCCGACTGTTTAAGCAAAGTAAAGAAACCTTGTGCTTCATATGAACTGCTATTCGAGTATTGTCTGCGCTCACAAGCCTCATTCTTGTATAAACACTGAAACAATGAAGAGTAAACGACGAAGGTATGTTTTAGCTGAACTACATTGTGAAAGATTATTGACATAAGGCTTACCGCAGATCCGAGAACCTATACCACCATTGTATTATCATCGAAATGTAAATTAATGTAATCCTTTGCATAATAATGTAAAATCTGTCATATGAACTAGGCACGAACTCTAGACACGAATTATTAACGTGAAGAGAGGCTGGACAATCTTGTACGATAAGTATAAAAAGGCCAGTGTTTAGATGTCCAGTACCTCACTCTCCTTACTGTGTCAGCTGGTACACACGGCAAGGTGTTGGGGCCAGATAGCTATCTGTTTTGCTTTGTAAACTGTACAGTAATAAAAGATATTTGTATCTTTTCAGCCCGTAATTGGTGTATTTCCATTGTGGTACTCAGCCTCGATATTTCTTTGTTCTTTCAGATGGCGCCCGAATAGGGACCCTCAAGATTGATCCCACCTCATTGAAGGAAAGACGCGGCTATCGGACCGGGACCAGATGGTGAGAAAAAGGGGGCTTCTTTTGGATGAGACGCAATACCTCAACAGTACTGCACAATCCGATCCCTGGACGGTGAGCATGCGGTCCGAGACGGCATCTTGACGAGGGTCCATATATCGAGGTGGGCAGTTTTGCCGAAACCACCAACCACGAGGGTCCTTTGTCCTTTGTAATCCGATCAGACCTTCTTAGTCCCTTGTAATCAGGTGAGTCGTGCCCCGATTCCTAAGTATCCTGATGTTTGGTTGCAGATTTGTCCTCATGAGCACAAACGACGCGAGGTAACACCAGTTATCTGACATGCCTGGGAAATTGCCTGCCAGTTCCAGGGCGTTATTCAGCCACAGAGACAGACAATTTTTGATATTTGTCCGACCGGCGCCACAGAAGGGGTCGCCGGCATGTCTATGTACTGTAAGAATGCCATTTGGTAGTATAGTATTCAACAATATCTGGCACAGACAAACTAGACATGCTTCCGAATGTCAATGGCCAGTCAATGATAGTTTTGAGATTTCCCGAATAGAGTATTTAGAAACTATATTGTTAAAGAAAAAAAAGCTAGACCTACAGCATTTGATGTAATTCAGAATTGGAAAAGGGAAGCTATGCAGCAACTTAAGAGTAAATAGAAGTATGCACGTCGTCATATGTCGAATTTAGAAAAAGCATTATTGTATGATCAACAAAAAACAGTCAGAGTCTGTCAGAAACATGGATAGGGCTTTCCGACTTGGTGTACAGAAAATATATCCGTCTAAAGATTTTTATGTCTCAGATGAATTAATTGATAAACTCTTAAATGAACATAGGCCTTTGTGCCACTGCACCACCTCCTTATGTACCTATTCCTGTTGTCTTACCTCTTCCTGCTGTCGCACCTCCTCCGGTAACAATTCCTGTTCTTCCTGTTGCTCCTCCGCTGCCAGTTATTGCTCCTCTTCCTATTGTTGTTCCTCTGCCTGTACCTCCACCTTTTCCGATTGTTACTATTCCAGTAATTCTGTCTTTGTTACCAGCGGTAGTGTCTCCACTACCTGTTGTATAGGATCTGTCTACTCTCTCTTTCCCAAGTGGTTCTGCTCCGCTTGTAGCTTGTCAGGATTCGTAAATCAGGGAGGCATACTGGCAATCTTTCCTTTCCTACTCGCTTACCTTCCTCACCTGGGTTTCCTTTGCTTTTGTCACAGAGACGCTGGTTCAGGACACGGAAGTTTGCTCAGCCAGTTCGTTCTGTGTTCTTTAAGCAGCGCTGGGCTTTACCATGGAAACGCAGTCACTCTGCGTACTTGAGGTCACGTGTCTTTACACATTGTTAGAACCTCACGTGACTTTTTGGTTTTCGTTCTTATGCCCCGCCTCCCCGCTACTCGCTGCTTCTGAAATTGTTATTTCTCTTGCCGCTACGTACCTGACTTTGCTCCTGTTGAATTTAGTATTTTGACCCGGACCGCCTACTGGATTCCTGCTTGTGTGTCCCTCTTGTTGTTGTCTCGACCCTCGGAACTGCTTTTTGGAAGTGTTACGGATCACGGACGTCTGCTTGAATTTTGCCCGCTTGGTTTTCGACTCTTGGAACTGTTCACGGATTTTTTCTTGTCCTTATTTTGGCGGGTGCTGCCATCTACGTCATCCATTCTGCTGCTACTGGAACTTTTCTACAGACTTCCTCATTTCCCCTTGGAACTGGAAACTCTATACTAGGAGTCCGCGTGCCGTCGATTTCAGGTGGACATTGTTGTTTACCGGATTCTTGTTTAGGCGTCCTCGTGCCGGCGGTGGGTAGGTGGATCATCACTCCTGCTTGCGGATCACTTCTGCTTTTCAATTATTCCTCCAGTTTTTGAACTTCCTTGGAAACTCTCATCCGGTAAGACTGTTCCTTTATATCTAATTCTACTTTTGGTCCTTGTTTGGTTTCCGGTGAATCACTGGTCATTCTTTGTCCTCTTAGAATTCTGACGCCAACCTTTCTATTCTGATTTGCCAGTCAGTCGACTACAGTCTATTTTCAGGTACTAAGAGGTTGGGTTGTCTGTGCATTGCTATTTAAGTTGTCTTCTGTCACTAATGTACGGTTCCTTTGCAGGTTGACCGGTTCCTGTGACGTCCTCTCATCTTTTGGTCAATTGACTGGTCAGAGAGTTTCTTCTACCTCTCTGTTGGGTACATTGACAAAAAGAATTCGTCCTCTACACAACGAGTTCAAAATCTTGAAATCAGGATTCTGGTTACTTTGTCAAGGAATATATCCTGACTTAACATAGCTGATGAAGAGGCGAGTGCTGAATCAAATATAGTGACTCGAAAGTGCAGTTTTCTAAAGATAAGAACAGAGAATTGTATGCATGGGCTAAGCAATGTATAGAGAAAGGAAAAAAAACAAAAAAATCAACTGTCTTAGCTACACTTTTTAAATCTAGCAAGTATTCTAGAGCAGAATGCCTTTATTGAGGGGAGGGTAATACATTTGGCTGTAATGTGGAATAAATTGACGGACATAGATGTCCCACAAGGCTTGACGGATTTGAATGTTTTAGCCTATTCAAGGGATTCTGCTGAGAAAGTAAAAGAGCATGTCGAGAGGGTTTTTGAGTTAAGAAGGGAGTTAAAATGGTTAAAGGACAATGAAATAGATGGTGATAGTTTGGACGCTTTGTATGTGCAGAAACTGTTCCTTCCTCCTTGTAAGTCAACGAGTGAAGAAACGCGAATTTGCACAAGGGATGCGCTTAGATGGATTTCGGATGTGTCAATATCTCGCATAGAAGTATATGATACGTATAGTCAGTATACTCCAGAAATGCAGAGGAAAGTGTTACAGGTAATGATAGAATACCTGAAGGATGAGTGTATAAAGAAAAAAAGATTTGTTGTCCCGCAGAATTGATGATTGTTTAAAAGAGAACCTTTGCATCCGATACTGTTCCTACCACTTTAGCGCTCGATCTGGCTTTATTGCTCAACAAACGTTTGGAGTTGCCTACTTCTCAGTTGCCTATGAGGGAGGGTCCTCCGACAGTTGTTCTTAAAGTTGAGATTCAGATGGTTAGAGGGACTAGAGGTGGGAATATACAGATTCGAGGTCAGTTTGTTCCACAAAATAATGCGCAGTTGGATCCTGTACACGTGAACCAATATGCTTATTGCAGACAAGAGGGTCATTGGAGAGCACAATGCCCGATCATTCAGCAAAGGTCGAATAACACATATGGTGTAATGGGTAGACGATCCAGAGGCCGCCCTGGGGTAGGGGTCCTGGTAGAAGCCAGTTCGCTCAGAATTCACAGTCATTTTCGCAAGAAAATCAGCAACCTAGCATAGAAAGCAGAAATATTTTTGATACTCCTTCAACCGCCTATCTTTCTGAAGATCTTGTTTTCAACGATATATTGTGTCATTAGGACAGCCCGAAGCAGGGTCTGGAACAGACGCCTATTCCCGTCAATCAGAAAGGTCCCTACATTGAGATGAAGGTGGGGAATAGGAAGCATCTATTTTTGATAGATACAGGAGCACAGAAGTGTTCCATTGATCATTCATGGGTTCCAGACATTCCACTGTCAGGGCAGAATAACGTTTCTGTAGGATTTTCTGGCACACCAGTGGTTAGTCCGGTTTCTTTGCCAGTATCGATTTCACTGGGGCCATTTACGGATTACTGTCCGTTTCTTTTGACAATGAACTGTGGAGAGAATTTATTGGGGTTCAATCTGTTGAAGGAATTAAATGCGGTAATTCATTGTTCTTCGCATGGAGTACGTTTGACAATTTCACCCCAGCAATCTTCTGCCTCACAGTTTTTGACTCAACCTTTTCTGCCAGAACTTAGTGAAGTTCCGGCGTATTTATGGGTGGTTGACGACAATGACGCTGGTGTTTTGCAAATTGAGCCTGTTAAAATTGTTTTGAAACCAGGAGTTAAGTTGCCACGTATTCCACAATATAAGATTTCAGTTGATGGTGAGTAAGCGTTGAATAGTATAGTTTCCGATTTTGTACATCGTGGAGTAATTGAAGAAATTGCAGGAAGTTTGTGCAATAGCCCGATTTTACCAGTGTATAAAAAAGGGGATCATGTGATTCCTTTTTGTTTCATTATTGATTTACGCGCTATCAATAAGGTTGTTGCTCCGTAATTTCCAATTGTGCCTGATGTAACTATGATATCAACAATGATGCCAGCTTCTGCTACTCATTTCAGTGTGGTGGATCTTAAGAATGCCTTCTTTAGCATTCCCATACACGTGGATAGTACATATTTGTTCGCGTTCATCCTAGGGGGACGCTCGTTTACATTCACCCGTGCACCACAAGGGTGCACGTAGAGTCTGAGCATTTATAGTAGGGCTTTGAAAGAGCAGCTCGAAACACTTAAGTTTCCTTCCACTTGTACATTGTTGCAGTACGTTGACAACCTTCTCTTAGCTGTAGACTCAGAAAGTGCTTGCAAGGAAGGTACTGGGTTATTGCTTATTCATCTTGCAAAGCATGGGCATAAAGCTTCACTGAAAAAGTTTCAGTATTGTCGACAGGAGGTCTCCTGTCAAAGGAGGGAAGAAGATTGATACCTGAATGAATAAAAAGCATTTCTAGCATGTCTGTCCCAAATATACAGAAAGAAGTTAGAACCTTGATAGGAATGGCTTCTTATTGTAGACAGTGGATCCCAAACTTTTCACTAGTGATAAAACCAATGTTGGCATTGACAAAGAAGGGCATTTCTATGCCACTACCATGGAACTTGGAACACCAGAAAGCTTTTGATCTGCTCAAGACTGCACTGTGTTCAGCACCAGTTTTGGGCACACCAAAATTATAAGGCCTTTGTGTTGTATGCACATGAATGTGATGGATGTGCTTTGGCTGTGTTAACGCAGGAACATGGGGGGAAGAATGGACCGTGCGGTTATTTTTCCTCCACACTTGATCCTGTTGAATGCGCTTTGCCGAGATGTCTGAGAGCTGTCGCTGCTCCTGCGTCTGTGAAAATAAGTGAGGGTATGCTTTTAGGTCACACTTTAACCGTAATGGTACCTCACTCCATAGATGTTCTATTAAACAGAACGCAAATGCAACACCTTAATTCCGCACAATCAATGATATATGAACTAAATCCTATTTGCACCACATATCCAAATTAAGAGGTTTTGCGTATTGCATTTGGCTGAATTATTACCTCTTCCGCAAGCTATTGCTTGCAGTAACAAAATGTCACATGACTGCCTTTGTACCAGAGAGCAAGACATTAAAGACAGGATTGACCTAAATGATACACCTTTGAATGATCCACAAGGGGAGCTGTTTTGTGATGGCTCCTGCTTCAAACTTCCGGATGGTACATCCACTGCTGCTTATGCCATCACTACACTAAGCACGATTGTGGAAACCAAGAGAATTTCACATATCTGCGCGCAGGCCACAGAGATTATCGCACTGACTGGGTCTTGTGAACTTTCCGAAGGTCTTAGAGTAAACATATTTACAGATAGACAGTATGCCTTTGGGGAGGTTCACAACTTCGGTAGACTACGGGAAGAATGAGGTTTCTTGACCACACACACACGGAACAGAAATCCAACATGGCACCTTGATAGTTCAGCTACTCTCAGCACTTGTGCTTCCTACTCAACTAGCAATCATGAAGTACGCCGCACATCAAAAGGTAGTAGATGATGTAGGGAGAGGACACGCTTTTGCTGACAGGATAGCTAAACAGACCACTACTGATTTATACTCAGAAATATATGTCAGGAAAGAAAACTACAAATATCTGTACAGTAGATGAAGGGATTGAATCGATAAAGAATATTCAAGCTGATGCCACTCCAAAAGAACTTAAACACTGGGCTGAGGGTTTAGCAAGTTTGCACGAGGAAGGTTGGTGGGTGGACAACAAAAGGGAAAAGATGGATGCTACCCGATGCATATGTCACTGCTATGATCACAATGGCTCATGGTCCTACTCACATATGTGCTAGGAAAAATTCATAAATTGTTAGAAACTGTCTGGGTAAACTCAAACATCTCAGTAATTTGAAATAGCCAGATGCTTACCTATAGCTCTACTGTCAATACGGACGACCCCACAGATTAGAACTGGACTCTCCCCGAATGAAATCATGGGTGGGAGGCCAGCTAACATTTGGAACTTGCTGAAACCCAGAGCATTGAAAGATGTGGAGTATTTGCTTCTTACTGAATACTGTGACCAGTTAACTCAAAACTTGTATTTGATTTATAAACAGGTGTGAGAAGCCCTCCCAGTTAAGTACGAGGGGCCAGGTCACAGAATTCGACCAGGTGAATGGGTGCTCACGAAGTCATTTGAAAGAGCATCCAGTCTCGCACCGGGCTTGAGAGGACCATTCCAGGTCTTGTTGGCCACACAGACTGCTGTTCGAGTAGCAAGCAGGAAACACTGGATCCACGTGACACACATCAAGAAAATACCTTTTTCTTTGTCACTTGATGAGGAAGAACAGAAGGAAACCACTTGTTCTGTTTCTGGTGATCAATCTGTCTTGAACAACATCAAAGGTGTTTTGGAGATACTTCCTGAGCCCGTGGGCCCTGGGGAGACGGCTGCTTTGTCTTTGAATTCTTCCTCTGATCTTTTTGCACCCTTGAGCAATCTGTTTCGCTACTTCCATCAGGAAGCAATGACACTTTGTTCGCAGATCACGTAGTGCCTGGAGTCTTAAGGTACGATCTGCGTCCACGTCACTAGACTTACAGCACAGCATGGCTGTGCCCACAGGAAACGACTGTTGAGCTAGTTCTTTGCCACTCTCTCACTGAAACATAAGTAAAGGGCTGGGACCGGCAAAGCTATCTTCAGTCAAGATACATCACCTGGTCAGGAGATCACCAACAAACGAATTTAAGGAGTCCGTCGCAGAAACCTTCCGTAACAAACTTTTGAGGAACAATGCCTGTCGCTACTCCTGCTCATACGAAGCAACCAATCGATTGTGTGGCTAACAAAGACATTGGATATAATAAAATTCATGGTCCTTGAGGACCTACTGTTTCTCCTGAGTTTGTTAATTGGTCTAACAGTAATCATGGCTTTAGGGTTTTGGTATATTGAAGGGGTGCGTCTATTTGAGACATTGTTACCCACTGATAATGTTCTTACTATGTCTTCTCCTTTTGTGCATCTGCACACTCTATCTCCTAGGGATTCCCAACACAGACAGAGTTATCACAATAATACACTTTTGTTAATTATGAATGCGACCCATGCAATTTTGAATAGAACTAATAGCTGGATATGTTCGCATTTGCCACAACACGGGGAAAAAGGGTTGGGCTGGTATATTCATCCTTTGCCTTTAAACTACTGCATGCTACGCCTCTCTAAGGTCACTATTCTTTGGTCGTTGGAATGATAGCATCTCAGGGAATTTCAATGGGACTAATTTGAATAAGTTTGGAAGGCAAGTCCTGACGCCTCTGGGATGTTCTCTTTTTGTAAATAGGAGCAAGCTTAATGTTGCTTCTATTAGGCTTTCCGATAGACTTTCTAGACCTTTCCAATCGTTAATCTCTTTTAAAATGGCTCCTGTAGGCAACCGGGATGCCACGCCTCCTTCTTACACTATTAATCACAGCCCCCACTCTGTTTTCTTCTGCATACAAAGGAATGGTTCTCAGTCAATGGGTACTTTTAAGGGTTGTACCAATATTGCAAATGTGATTATTGAGGACAGACCTTTGTATGTAGATGATTCTGTTTATTTTGTTTGTGGCAATGAAGATATTACTGTCAAGGATCTAATGGCGATCAATATACCTGATGAATCTGATTTAGGATGTATGGACATTGAAACGTGGGGTTGCAAGTAAAGCGAATATATTTAGTAAGCTATTGGCTTAGGCCAAAAGGAGGGTTTGTTAAACCGTAATTATATAGTGCCTCCTTATATTTATTATTGGCCTAAACCCAATTGCGTTACATAGAAAACCGTGTTGCAAAGTTCAGATTTTTGGGTTTAACTTTGCCGCCATTTTAAGATTTGTCCACCATTTTGATTTTCACTTGTGTTCCATATTCTAAAATGGTGGTCTGGGTTTTCGTCTTGCAGTCGAGCTGATCGACCTTTGAGTTCTGTTAATGTTTAGGTTGTCTGCGAGCCGACTGTTTAAGCAAAGCAAAGAAACCTTATGCTTCATATGAACTGAAGAGAGGCTGGACAATCTTGTAGGAAAAGTATAAAAATGCCAGTGTTTAGATGTCCAGTACCTCACTCTCCTCACTGTGTCGGCTGGTACACACGACGAGGTGTTGGGGCCAGATAGCTATCTGTTTTACTTTGTAAACTGTACAGTAATAAAAGATATTTGTATCTTTTTAGCCTGTGATTGGTGTATTTCCTTTGTGGTACTCAGTCTTGATATTTCTTTGTTCTTTCAGTATGTAGCACCTAACTGAGGTGCTTTTCTCCTTATTTATGTGGATTCAATTTTGGGATTGTACACCACTCATATGACACCCCCTTTTCAAATACCCTGGGTCACAATGGACCATGAACCAGGCTGGTTGATCAAATGCAATATTTATTTATTTAAAATTCAAAAAGAAATCACACACTTTTAATATAGGGCAGCAATCACCAATGGAGTGATAGTTACAAATGAGAATGTGAGCAATGCACTGGGTTTTACTTTTTAGTGGAGTACTTACACAACACAGCAGAGTAGGAACGCTTATAATTTAGGACTCTAGTTAGGATTAACTATCGCCCTGCAAAGTTCCCTCAACCCACAAATAATCAATTCCGAATGGATTTAAGGAAGCAGCAGGTTATCAGGAATAAGAAGCTGAAACGGAATCAAAATCCGACCTTCCCTCCCCAAATATGAGTGAAAAACGGATTTGGAACCCTTGGAATGTTAAAAAGGACACTCGGAGATGGATGAATAGAATAATGAATGTGTAAAAAAACCTTGAAACAAATACAGTTCTTCACTAAAGCAACAATTTAAAGGTACTAACAATCACAAGCAATGAATTAGCAAGAGCATACAGTTCGAACAATGAATGGAAGATTTAAAACAGTTGAGATTCAAAATGACACGTTGGAAACTTTGAAAATATGTCTGTTTTCCGTGTGAATTTACTAAAACGCTTTCTTTGAAAAATGGGTGAAACTTCCATAGTATATCACAGGTATACTATGGAAGTGAAAGTAAGCCTCTAGCTGGTAAATTGAAAGATTCGGCCTAAAATTCTGTACCTTTATACACATATGCAAATTATCCCAAGGGATGTATGTACAAAAATGTATGTTTGTAACATTGATCATTTTCAATTTATCCTCAATACTTTGCCCTTTCTGCCCCAGAAGTGTCAGTGAGTTCTACCATGTCTCAAAAGAAAGCATGAAAAATCACTTTTAAACTGTGACATTTTTACAATTTTTCAAAGTCTTGCTGGAAAGATAGAAGTCTTTAAAGTTTATTCCTGAAATAGTCTTTGAGACCAAATGGCAGTCTCTTTGTTCCTGGGTCAATTTTTAATTCTGTCCTTCACTGCTGCCAACTGTCATTTCCTTTAGAGCATGGTGGGGGTTTCTCCCTTGATTGAAGTTATATTACCCCTTCACACTTCAGACTTCCATCCCTGGGAGCTTCATTGTTTGGGTCCCAGCTGAGACAAAAGTCTGTTCAACCCCGTAATTATCAGGGGGCTATCAGTATCTGCTGAGAGAGAACCCTCCTTTTGGTGCCACCCCTCCAAGCAGAAAACATGTTTTTCAACTTGCAACTCCAGCCACCATAATTTGAATCTTTTAATTTCTGATCTTAGATCAAGAATTAAAGCAGGCCGGTTGCATAAAATAACCTTTGTTATATAGTCGCACCATCAACAAACCCCTTCATATTGCTAAAGACTGGCAGGCTTTCATTCACCTGAAATAGTCTTTGAGACCAAATGGCAGTCTCTTTGTTCCTGGGTCAATTTTTAATTCTGTCCTTCACTGCTGCCAACTGTCATTTCCTTTAGAGCATGGTGGGGGTTTCTCCCTTGATTGAAGTTATATTACCCCTTCACACTTCAGACTTCCATCCCTGGGAGCTTCATTGTTTGGGTCCCAGCTGAGACAAAAGTCTGTTCAACCCCGTAATTATCAGGGGGCTATCAGTATCTGCTGAGAGAGAACCCTCCTTTTGGTGCCACCCCTCCAAGCAGAAAACATGTTTTTCAACTTGCAACTCCAGCCACCATAATTTGAATCTTTTAATTTCTGATCTTAGATCAAGAATTAAAGCAGGCCGGTTGCATAAAATAACCTTTGTTATATAGTCGCACCATCAACAAACCCCTTCATATTGCTAAAGACTGGCAGGCTTTCATTCACCAGTGTACTGTTCCAAAACACAGGCATTTGTTTTTCTTTAATTTGCAAAAGCCCAATTTTTACACGTGGTGCAGGTGGCCTTTCCTTCTTGAATACAACAGTTCATCTCCAGCAGCTTGAGACACTGGGCCTCATCACGAGTTGGGCGGTAACGCCGGCGCTATTAACGCTGGCGCTAATAGCCCTACTGCCAAATCCCTGGCGCTATTAGCACCGGATCACGGGTTTGGCGGAAGGGTTATTGCCCATTCCCCATTGGGCCCATTCAGGAATTCCTCATTCCCCATTGGGCCCAATGGGGAAAATTTGTGCTATTACCGCCGGCGGATTTCCCGCCGGCGGTAATAGCACCGAATATCAGCAATTTTGCAGCGGATTTCCCCCCAGCTTACAGCTGGGGGAAAATCCGCCAAGGCAATGATCTGGCAGACCCTTAAATGTGGCGGTAATAGCGCTACCGCCGCATTTAAGGGTTACCGCCAGACTAGTGTTGAGGCCCACTATCTGCAGCTATATTTATTCTCTTGAACTGCTGGAGTTGGTCTGAAGCACAGATACATTGAAGCAGGCATGGCCCAGCTAGTTAGAGTCTCTCTCTGAACAGCTGAGTTTTGGATACTTTTCCAAAGAAAATGACTGTGTTTTCCCGTGTGAGTAAAAGTAAGGTTCCTGGTAGATTTCTTTTTAGTTGGTTTGACTGGGCTTGTCAATTCAGAATCATGCCTAGTTTTTCTGAGGCACAGTGAAACACACAGGGCTTGGTAGGGTTTTTTAATCACAGTGGATTTAAGGAACAGATGGAATTAGCGTCAAAGCCGCATTTTTTAAAGGTGAAAAAAGGGTTTCTTTTCAACAGAGATTTTGGCTTTTGCGCACAGCGCTGTTTTTTTCCACTTTCTTCCTTTTATTTATGCTGGAACTCACTGGCAATCTCCTTTAATGTGTCCCCTGGTTCCATCCTGCCTGATGTGTGCTTGGCAGGATGGTGCAACCATTTTTATTGTTGTAGCAAAACACAGTTTTGAGCCATGGCGCTCACAGGAGCCAACGCAACACTTTTGCGGTTGTTTCTGTGCAAATGCAGCTTAGTGATGTTGGGCAATGCTGTTGAGTGCGTCAATATATCCCACAATATGAAAAAATACATAATCACATAGTGTTAAAGTGCAAGTGCATACTCCCTATGTGTAAAAAGGTCACACACTCCACCCAATCATTCCAACCTCATGTTAACAAACACAAACATGCCACACACACACACTTGTGCTAAAACTAAGCCATTAAAACAAATTAGACACAAAGCAGGACAATATAATTAATCCCAAATGCCCAGTTGAGGAGCACTTTTGTTTTGTGTTTTGTTTATACTTTGCCAATGGTCTTTCACTTTGAACTTTTTTGTGGCTAGACTTCTTGTGAGTTTGACATAGACGCAGCCCTGATGCCTGGTACTGAACCACTCTTGATTCTTTGCTCTACCACCTCTACACCCCCGAAGAAAATAGGTAAAGTTTGTTTTATATAAAGTAAAGTGCCATTTATTATATGTGCAAAATGACACCATGAAATGTTATGGCGATGCTAGTCATCTATGATGCCCTCTTCCATGAGACTGATAGCAAATGTGATAAGTGGGCTCTTGCTGCATCACTGTTTGTTCCTTACACTGGGCAGAGAAAAGAAGTTGCATTGGTGGACTGAGTTTGGATAGATGATGCTGCCCTATAATTTCTCTGATATCTATCTGTTCCACTAGAAAGTGTTTTCACTCACCTCAAGTTTAAGTTCCATTGGTATGCTGATGGAACACAGATGTCTTTTTGCATGCACGGGGGAGGCAAGGGCAAAACAATAAGTTCCAAAACTAACCTCCAGGCACATAGACCAATTGGATGTCATTATAACTAGGTTAATGGGGATTGGTACTCCGTGTGCCTCATTACGAGGTCGGTAGTAACCCACCGGTACTACCAGAAGGTTGCGGCCGACCTCGTAACACCGTTTACGCCGCCTTATATCCCGGTGCCACCAGGATATTACAAGTCCCGGTAGCCCGGGATGTCTGGTGGGAGGAACTGTAAGTCCCCATTCCTGTGGAGTCTGTTCCTAACGGTGCCAGTGCTTCTGTGAAAACCATGCCTGCAGGGGTCGGTGCTCCCGGCAGGCCCTGGTCCTGCCGGGAGCACAGACCCCTGCAGGCATTCTCGTAGTCTGGCAGTCCGGAAAGGACCAAGAGACTTGTAATGAGGCGTCTCCCGCATGGGCCTTCCCTTGGCCTTCTTCTCTTGATCCACAACTTTAAGCGGGCACAGTGATCAGAAATGTGTGATCCTGATGAGGCCCAATTAGGCAAACCACAAATGTGTAAAGTTGTTGATACAAGTCAACCACCATCTTCACTTTTTAACATACTCTCAGAATCTGGCCCACTGAAAGTCTTTGGTTCGAGTGGTAATGCTAATGCATCTGCAACATATCAACACAAGCTAGTTACGCTTTCCATCGAAACTGCGCAGGCACTTAAAAGTGATCCAGACTATAGCATCTAGACATATTTTGGAACTTAACGCTTGGGACTAAAACGTGGCCTTTTAGAAACACTATCAAGTTTCCCAGTTGCATGTAGATTGAATCCCAAAACAATATGTGGTCCCACGGGTTCCAGATCAGATGCACATTCATGAGATACCTTCCACCAAAACCGCTAAACCTTTGTTCCCCTTATGTCAACCTGCGATGCTTGGGGAGTCAAATAGTAGTTGTTAGAGGCAGCAGTTTGCTGCAGTCTATGCCAGCAAACCCATAGAAATGTGCAAACTATTAACCCTTTACAAGACTATACTATGTATATCTGCTTGTTAAATATTATTTTGTAATTAGTTACTGGAGTAGTAAGATGTAATTAGAGAGAATTGGTAGAAAGGTAAAGGAGAAGGTACATTTTTGCTAATATGATGTGTTGTGTGATTGTCAAAGAAATCTACAGTGGAAGTTGATTCATGGCAGCCACTGGCAAAGCTTTTTGTTCTGCCATTTGTGTGACTTATTTCTGCTTTTTTTAAACATATATAAAATCAGTTTAAAAATGAAAGTCTTTTACCCGAACAAATCAAAGAGAGACTGTGAAATCGTGTTTGGGGTTACGATCACAGAAGGTAAATGGTGAAACTTGCCAAGCAACATAAAGAAAACTGGCCAGAGAATGGACACAGTGTAGACTCAGCAGCATCTCACATTAAGGCCCTATATATAGGTTTACAGATAAACTCAGCAAATTAAGTCTTATAATGGACAACAACTGCTGGCCATGTGCTTATTTGTGGATCTAAGCCATATACTCTGGCAATGGCCTCATTACAAGTTTGCCGGTCCAGTAACTACGGTACCGCTACCGTAGTTACCGGACCGGCAAACTACGAGTTCTGTTCGCGGATGCCTTTTCACCCGCCAGGTCAGACCTAGCGGGCGGACCATCACCCGCGAGCAGAGCATGTTGGATGCACCGGCATCATTATGAATGGTGGCCTGTCGGGCTCAATGGGAATGGGGAGCATTTTATACCGGCGCCCGGGAATGGGCAAATACCGGGTCCGACAGGGCCGTAATGACCCAGTAATTGCACATTCCCGGGCACCAGTAAAATACGCAAGTTCACGGCAGCCTGTTTTACCGGTTTTACCAGCAAGTCTACCGCCAAACTTGTAATGAAGCCCAATATTAACGTCTCTGCAGGTGTGTCTCTCAATCTTGAAACAGGTCAGCTCATTGGCTTCTGATTCTTTGAGCCAATTATGTATTCTGAAGAGTGTGAATGCCTGATGCAATGATCAGTATTTGTATTTGTATTTATTTATTTATAATGTGCACCAAACCCAGGGGTAGGCAGGCGCAAAGGCAGCAAGAGGGTTGCAAAACTTAGTTACATACAGTAGGGTGAGGTCCAGCTGCGGTTACAGTGCCGGATGTATCACGCCAAATAGGAAGGGTAGGACATAAACACTGTAGGCTGTACTATATACATATTTACATTCAATGAGGTAAGGAGCCACATGGTAGTGGCGCATCTGGGCATCGGAAGGTCATTATGAGTCGAGAGATTTGAGCCAGTGGATAGTCCTGGCTCTGAACTGGTGGTAGGGTAGGTCCTCCCTGCAGGTAGGAGGAAGGGAGTTCCAGAATTGCGCTGCTTTTACTGGGAAGCTATTACCTCCAGACATTGTACGTTTGAACCTGGGCACCAGAAGAAGGTTGGAATTGGCCGTTCTCGAGGGGCGAGAGAGCGTGGGTCTAGTAAATCTGGCGATGAGGTATTGAGGGGCTGCTTCGTGGAGGCATTTATGAATCAGAGATACCGATTTAAGGAATATCTTGTCCTTGGTGGATAGCCAGTTGACAGATCTTCTGGAATCTGAGATATGGGCTTTCTTCGGGATACTGAGGGCCGCTCTAAGGGCATTATTTTGGAGGATTTGGATTTTATTTGAGATATATTTGTTACAACCTACATATAGAGCGTTGCAGTAGTCCAACTTTGACAGGATCAGCGCCCTGGCCAGGGTGGTACAGTTGGTGGGGGAGAGAAAGGGTTTGGCTGCCCTAATGAGTTTGCAAGTGTAGGAGGTGGCGGAGGCCATTGCATTCACTTATTTGTTGAAGGTAAGGGTGGAATTTAGATAGAAGCCGAGGGTTTTAACCTCCTTAGCTACTTTGATCTTGTTATCGTCAATTATGAACGATGAGTATTTGTGGCCCAATTTGTTGAGGTAGTGTGTAGAGCCTAGAATAAGGAGTTCCGTCTTGTCATCATTCAGGCATAGACCGTGTGAGGACATCCATGCCTGGATGATGAGGTACACTTTATTAACGAAGGCCAAATCCTTGTCGTAATCCCCCGACAACGGGATGAGGATCTGGGTATCATCGGCGCAATTAGTGTAGGTGATACCCAAATCGTCTAGATCATCGAAAAGGGGCTTCGTGAAAATGTTATAGAGTGTAGGGGAGACGCAAGATCCTTGAGGCACGCCGCAAGTGATAGGTGTAGGGTCGGCTGCTGCTGACAATGAGAAGACTCTCATCGTGCGGTTATTGAGGAAGGATTGGATCCAGTTGGTTGCTTCTTGAGAGAAGTGGGCAGCTTTTTGTAGGTGGTTGCACAAGATCTCATGGTCGACCAGATCGAAGGCCGCAGAGAGATCGAGGAGTAGCAATAGTGCAGTCTTACCCTGCTCTCTCAGCTCGTCTATCTGTGCCTTGAGATCTATAAGTGCAGTTTCGGTTCCATGCTGTGGCCTGAAGCCCGATTGTCGGACGCCTAGGAGATGGACGTGCTCAAGGTAATGTTGGATCTGGTGGTATGCTATTTTGTCGATGATTTTAAGAAGGAACGGTACTGTGGTGATGGGGCGGTAGTTAGTTGGAGTGGATGGGTCTAAATTCGTTTTTTTAAGCAGAGGGAGGACCCAGGATTGTTTTAAATTATTAGGTACGGTGCCTGATGTGAAAGACGCATTTATTAGTTTGGTAATAAATGGTGCGAGATCATGGGCTGCATCCTTAATCAGTTGAGCGGGGCATAGGTCTCTGTGGCAATTTGAAGGTTTGAGGGTGAGAATAGTATTTTCTACCTCTTTGGTGGATACTTTATGGAAGTTAAAAGGGGGGTTGTGCGCTGGGGGGATGATTGAGTCAGGTGAGCCTTTTTATGGGAGGCGGTACTCGGCTTAGTAGAGGAGAGCAGAGTTTCTTTTTTAATGCTTATCTTAGTCTTAAGGGAGGAGATTTTGTTCGCTAGGGCATTTTGTATGCCCGTGCACCAGTTTTTATCTTTGATACATGAGTCGGGCACTTGGATCGGGGATTCAACCTCTTTAAGTATTGTGAAAAGCTCTCTAGTGTTAGATTTAGCTTGTGAGATTTGCGTACTATAAGACGTTTGTTTGGCCAATATAATTTCTTTTTTATATTGGGAAGCTAGACTGCTCAAGTTTTTTTTGTTATTTTCTGAGGGGTAAGCTCGCCAGATTTTTTCACAGCGTCGCTTTTCCTGCCTGAGGGCTTTAAGATGAGGCGAAAACCAGGAGTTGATGTGTTGCCGGGGCTTGCTCTTTTTTAGCTTTAAAGGGGCTATGGCATCAAGGGATGAGAGCATGATTTTATTATAGATGTCCACCATCGTGAATGGATCTGTATGAACCGGGATGGCATTCAAGGTTGGTATGATTAGCGGGATCAAGTTTTCGGGGGTGATGTTTTTTTTTATTTCGGGATTGGACAGCTGGAGCTATGCTGTTAGCTTGTGCTAGGGTTGCCGATAGGGTGAACGAGATCAAGTAATGGTCTGTCCAAGGCTGCGGGAGTATGGCAGAGACTAGGACTGGGCAGTTGTGCACAGCTAGCCAGTCCAGAGTTCTCCCTTTGATATGGGTGGGCTTAGTAATCTTCTGGGTGAAGCCCAGTTCCTCTACGGTGTTATTGATTGTACTGGCATTGGCGTCTGCGGGGTCGCTAAATCCTAGGTTAAAGTCTCCTAGTAAGATGTGTTGTGAGGAGTTTTTAAGATTGTTTGATAAGATGTCTGTGAGGTCTTCTTCAAATGACCCTAGGGGGCCCGGTGGTCGGTAGATAAGGTGAATGCAGATGGATTGGGTATTAGATAGTGTTAACTTGGCGGTTAGAGATTCACAGGAAGTAACATTAGTGGGTGATTCAATTGTAATAGGGAATTTAGTTTTGGCTATGATGGCAAGACCGCCGCCTCTAGAGGTGGTACGATCAAGTCTTAATAGCGTGTAGTCACCTGGTACCGCTAGCATAATTGCAGGGCCTGCCGTCGGGTGGAGCCAAGATTCGGTGACTGCTAAGAAGTCCAAGTCTTCGTTGTGTAGCAGGTCGGCAATGTCTGAAGCATGGGCTACCATGGAGCGGGCATTTATTAGTGCACCCTTAGTCCCGAGATCTACTGGGTATAGGGGTGGTGGCACAGATTCGTGCGTACTTTTCTGGTCACGGATGGGCTCACGGTGGAGTCTACTGTTCAATTGAAGAGGGTGTAGGGATGGAGTCCTAGTCACCTTATTGTGGGCTGGTTTAGATAGAGGGTCATAGAGCCTTGAGAGCCTGGTACATAATCTAAAGTTCCTCATGAGAACAGGGCAAGGTGTGGAGGTCATTTCAGTTAATGTGTATGGGTTATATGCGGGCTCAAGTGCTGGTAAATTGGGTAGCATGGTTAGGTATTGGCTGTTCAAGATGTGCAGTATTGATCTCAGTAACACTGTGTAAAGCGCATGGAGATACATTGTGATATTGGGCAAGATAAGGCTAGTACAGTGTAGTTGTTATCCAGTAACGTAAGGTCTAGTCTAATGGGTCACCTAAATTCGATTTTAGCAGTCAAGGCACAAAAGCATAGGTCACTAGCAGTGTGCATAGGTAAAGGGTCACCTAAATTCAATTTTAGCAGTCAAGGCACAAAAGCATAGGTCACTAGCAGGGTGCATAGGAAAGGGTCACCTAGATTCGATTTTAGCAATCAAGGCACAAATGCATAGGTCACTAGCAGGGTGCATAGGTAAAGGGTCACCTAAATTCAATTTTAGCAATCAAGGCACAAAAGCATAGGTCACTAGCAGGGTGCATAGGAAAGGGTCACCTAAATTCGATTTTAGCAATCAAGGCACAAAAGCATAGGTCACTAGCAGGGTGCATAGGTAAAGGGTCACCTAAATTCAATTTTAGCAGTCAAGGCACAAAAGCATAGGTCACTAGCAGGGTGCATAGGAAAGGGTCACCTAGATTCGATTTTAGCAATCAAGGCACAAAAGCATAGGTCACTAGCAGGGTGCATAGGTAAAGGGTCACCTAAATTCGATTTTAGCAATCAAGGCACAGAAGCATAGGTCACTAGCAGGGTGCATAGGCAAAAGGGTCATCTGAAACAAAATTAGGCAATACCTATGTGCTAAGGCTGGTAGCAATTGAGGGCGAACAGACTCAAGTTCACGTTGTGAGGCGCAACAGAGTTCGGCTATACAGATATCCTAATGTTAGCGTCAGATGTGGGCCTAATAGGTAATGGACAGTGCAACATATACAGGCATAGTTCAAGTGTCATTGCATGGTGATCATTAGTGGGCAGAGCAGTAGTTAGTTAGCGGGGCTGGAATGCAGTGAACAGTAGGACAAGCATTTCAGGTTATCAATGAGAGCTGGTTTTAGACATAGCGTCAACAGCAACTGACTTTGAATGGCAGATGCAATATTACAAGAGTTGCGGGTCGGTACAGTATGGTGATATGAGTCCTGCAGTAAATGCCCCTAGGGTATTACCGTGAGAGTCTCAGTGGAGCCGGAGCGGTAGATGAGGTGCAGCGCCTGTGCGCTACCATTGCGCTAACAGGCGCAAACAGTGCCTTTGTACGGCCTTCGTGCAGGCCGGCGTATCCGCCTACCGGCGGAAGCAAGGGGCTTTGATGTGCCCGGAACGAGGCTCAGCCTCGCTGTGGTGCCGCGTCGCGCCCGGCATGGAGGAGTCAGGCAAGCGGGAGGGACACGGTCAGGCAGGCCGCCGTGTGCTCTGCAGCGGGTCTGTAGTTGCTGCGTGGGTGGTCTGCTGGGAGAGGGGGGGCTCCTGCCCTCTACCCTCGTCGGAGGTCGTCTGGAAGGGGGGTCCTGGGGGCCAAACAACGCCGTTGTACGGCCTTCGTGCAGACCGGCGTATCCGCCTACCGGCGGAAGCAAGGGGCTTTGATGTGCCCGGAACGAGGCTCAGCCTCGCTGTGGTGCCGCGTCGCGCCCGGCATGGAGGAGTCAGGCAAGCGGGAAGGACACGGTCAGGCAGGCCGCCGTGTGCTCTGCAGCGGGTCTGTAGTTGCTGCGTGGGTGGTCTGCTGGGAGAGGGGGGGCTCCTGCCCTCTACCCTCGTCGGAGGTCGTCTGGAAGGGGGTCCTGGGGGCCAAACAGCGCCTTTGTACGGCTTTCGTGCAGGCCGGCGTATCCGCCTACCGGCGGAAGCAAGGGGCTTTGATGTGCCCGGAATGAGGCTCAGCCTCGCTGTGGTGCCGCGTCGCGCCCGGCATGGAGGAGTCAGGCAAGCGGGAGGGACACGGTCAGGCAGGCCGCCGTGTGCTCTGCAGCGGGTCTGTAGTTGCTGCGTGGGTGGTCTGCTGGGAGAGGGGGGGCTCCTGCCCTCTACCCTCATCGGAGGTCGTCAGTATTGCCAAGTATTTCACTTCTTTCTTATCCTATTTCAGGGGGAGCTTTTTATAATCTTCCTTATTCAGTACTAGGGAGATGGCAATCATGCTGGATTTTGACAATTTCATTCAGTATCCAGTGATTGTAATGAACTCTTCCACTACACTGTGTTGACTTGTTAGGGTCTCACTCTGTATAAATAGTGTGGGCATCATGTTGTCCTGGAACAACAACAATTTGCTTTCAGCGTCATCTACGTTCACTCCATGTATCCTTTCATTTCACCTGATGGTTATAACTAGTAGCTCCAGGGCAAAACCAAATAGTATTGTGATAAGCGGTATCCCTGTTTTGTGAACTTTTGGAGATTAATTTTGTCACAGCGGATACTGATAATGTTTTTCTGGCATGCACTTCATCCTATAGCTTTATTGCCATGAAGATTTTCTCCTCTCCGATCATACACCACATAACTTTAAAGATGTATTCCCATTATATGTTGCCAAAAGCTTTTTCCGAGCCAAGACATGCGAGTATGCTTGGGTCTATCTGGTTCTTTGTGTGACTTATAATGTCCAGTGTTTGACTTACGTTTTACCTCCAGTACAGCCTTTCACAAACCCCAATGGGTTCGAATGAATTACCTTGCTAGCACAGCTCCCTTCATCACCTGGCCAGATCTTCCTAATTATCTTTGATTCCAGGGTTATCAGGGAGCTAGATCTGTAAATATTGCAAACCATTACATCTCTGCATGGTTTATCGAATACTATCATCAGATGTTTTATGCTTGTTTGTGGGAAGATGCCCATTTCGATCGACCCATCGAGACTAGGCGGCCAAATCAGTGCCAGAGCTTTCTTTTGGTTTATATAGTAGTAATCAACATCAAATCTTTCAGGACAGTAACAGTATATATGTTTTTTTCTCCCCACCACACATGCAAGAGAAATGTTATATTGATGCACTGCAATGCATAATACAATGCTTCCTCTTCCCTTTGCACAGCATACTCAACGAGTTACACCAAACAATGGGTACATCGATGTCCATGAACTCAAGTGACAACTTTAGTTACCTTCAGGGGCATTTTGTTTATTATCGCCTTCTTCAGACATACACTGAAGTTCTAGGAAGGAATTCCAGATCTCTCGAAACGTGTTCTCTCTGTGATTAAGTCTGTGAAATATTCTATATAAAGTAAGAATTCTAAAGTCTCTGTCAGGCAAGAATCAATTTGAAGGCTGTGACAGCTTCTGGTGACCAGCAATTTCTTGGTGCTCGGTAGAGCCTTTTTGATCCAAGTACGTTTTCATAGGGACATCTCCTGAACATTTGGTAGGTCATTAAAAGTGATTATTTCATTGCGCTATTTCTATGCCATTCACCTGTGGCATTGTCTCCTCTCTGTACTAGAGGTTTGGCAAATTCTGTGTAAAAATTGTCATTAAAGCTGTCTGGGCCCCGGGCTATTCACCATTTGAGCTACTTAAAGCATCACATTACCTCCTCCTCACAATATAACTGTTCAGATATATTTTCTTTTTGCATCAGCCCCTCTTACAAGATTAACGTCGTCCAGGAATCTCCTCATTTTATTTTTGTTTAAATTCAACTTGTCTATTGAGAGCTCTTTGTAGTATGTTTAAATGCTGTGTTAACCCTCCTATCGTTTGTATGATATGGTTTGCATCTTTTTCTGATGTCTGTTTTTTCAGTCTGTGCTCCAATAATGTGCTCATCTCTCTCCACCTTCCCAATATGTGTGCCTTGTTCTGAACAGTGCATATTCCCTTTGCATGAGTATGTCTTGTTTAAACCATATTCCACATGTTCCAAATGTCCCCTCGGCTGCGTGGACACCCCTTCTGCTTTTCTCCTGGACTCCATGTTGGTCACGAGTTTTTATCAGCCTGGCTCATTTCTTTTCCTTGTTTTTGGATGGCTCTTCCTTCTGCACTGTGATGGAGTATGCATTTAAGAGTGTCAGCGGGTGTACAATCTGCTCACTGAACTTTTATTTGTGTTCAGAAAGGTTGCAGGTTGGATGTTCATTTTCCGGATCTCCAGAGTTATTTTATAAAGATGCCACATTGGAACTCGGCATTTCTTTGAGACTAGTCAACTGGGGCGTGGTCTGAAATCAACATGTTGCTTATTCCATGCATTATGGCGGAACCCATTGCCACTTGTGGCGCCTTTACGATGGCACTACAAATCAACTGTTTTCCCTTGAGTGTTCAGACCCTCACCCTTTGCTTCTTCCCCCATCCCTCACTCTCTCTCCTGTGCTTCTAATGAACTCTGTTGTGCTATATCTAAACATGTACTGTATAAATTGTAGCTACTCCCTTTCCGCCCCTGTGTCTATGACCATAGTGCGCTGCTCATTTACTTCCCCATCTCTACCAAAACCCATTAGGAGAACTGTTTTTTGTCAGTCATAAATCAACCTAGAATTGTCCTAAGGCAGCCATGTGCCCAAATATATTCTGTTTAGAGTTATTTGTTAGAACTCTATCTTGTAAATAAATACAAATACATTTAAAAAATACAATTTGTCAGGGAGGAGCCAGCTTCACATTTATTGGTTCCACTCTTTGGAATGCTCTACCTCCATTTATCAAAGACGAGCCATCTTTCTTGATCTTCCGTAAAAAAACTACCTACTTACCATTACTGCTGCAACCTTACTAATATTGTAACCCAGCAACTGTTCTATTTTCAACTGTCTTGTTCTTACCAATGTATAAAGTAACCCAGCAACTGTTCTACGTCAATTGTCCAATTGTCTTTTTCCTACCAATGTAACCTCGCGCTGTGATACTTCTGGGTTTGGGCGCTATCAACAAATGACATAAATAAATAAATAAATAAATAAATAAATAAATACGAGGTATGTTCTTGAAAGTGATTGGTGGGTTTTCGAAATTTAAGTTTAATACCATTTGGTTGGGGTCAGCATTCTCTGTCTGGCATACTCAATAGATCACTGACATTGGACAGGTGTTTCAATTCTTCTGATTGTGGATTCTGGCTAAGCTATCTTGACTTAGAATACTGCCTGGACATATATTAATCTCACCACCTATGATGATGTTGTTACAATTTAGTGAAGTGAGTGCTTCTTCAAGGCTCATCAGTGTGCTAACAGGCCTCAAACTGTGTACATGAGCAAAGCAAAGAGTGTTCTGGGAGTCCCTCTACGGGCACAAACATGGCCCATTGACCTGTTCTTGGTTGGATGGCCCCCAGGAGAGTCTCAACCAAGTCTTTAGCTCACTGTCCCTTTCACAGAGGAGAAATATCCCTACATATCAGTCTTTGTCCTGCCCAGGGGCAGTCCAGCACCAAAATGCTAGGCAATTCTCCTCTGAACAAGTGTACCAGCAGCAACCCCAGACACGTGTTTTGGCATAGTCGGGCCTCATTAGTGAGGTGGAGCTGTGCCTCTCTAAGAACAGTGAGCAAGGAGTCCATGTCTGGATTCCCCTGGTAACTTAGGGTGAAACCCAAAGTTACTTATTACGCAAAACAAAGTGGGTTCTGGGAGTCTTTGCCTTTTCGGTGCTGGACTGTGCCTGGGCAGGGCAAAGACTGATATGCAGGGATAATTCTCTTCTGGGAAAAGGACAGTGAGCTAAATACTTGGTTGAGAATCTCCCGGGGACCCTCCACCCATGAACAGGTTAATGGGCTGTGTTTGTGCCGGTAGAGGGACTCCCAGAACCCCCCTTGTTTTGGGTACATAAGCACTCATCGTGGTCCCATTCAGCCCAAATGAGGAGAGCACCACTTTGCCATCTCTAACATCTTCTGAAATAATAGTTTGGACCTTGTGTTTTTTATGAACGGGGAAACTAACCCCCTTGTGCACATATTGTGGCTGCTATGAAATCCTACGCTGCACACTCTCGGCATAGTTTTGTCAACTCAGCATGAACTAAATCAGTCTCTTACAGCAAAGCAACGTCTATCTTCTTTTTCTTCTAAGTCATAAGAACCTTCTTCCTCTTAACTGGGTTGTTCAGAATGTTTATATTCCACGTTATTATTATTATTATTATTATTATTATTATTATTATTATTATTATTATTATTTACATTTGTGTTGTGCAAATGTAGCTCAGAAGCAATGGAACACTGTACAGGTCGTAGAGCAATGCATTGGTAGTGTAAGGGAAGACGGGTCGATTTGCCCCCCCGTACATTCGGCACAAAAGAGACTTAATACTCATGCAATAATGGGGAGACGTTCTCCTTGCCCTTCCCTGGTTGCAGTGGAAGCGGGGCTACTGCAAGACACATTAGGACTCCATTTTGTGCATAATTCGACTCCATTTTTGAAATAGGCCGCCTCACGAGCCCTGCGAAGCCTTCTCTCCCCTTTGCAGTGCCGAGCACACAGATAGCCCCCACCACCTCCTCCGGTGTCTGTGCCACCCAGGCCACTTTCTCACGGATGCACTGGCGTGAATTATTGCACACAGAAACTGTATTCTGTTGTCCTTCCTCTGAGCTCATTGCCCTGTATGTGACTGGTGGTGAATTTCTCTTCCGGCCCAACTGTCCTCACAAATCTGCTCCTGCTCCCTTCACCCCCACCTTTGGAAATTATTGTTGACTCAACCCTTTGGACCTCCATGTTCTCTTTTGATGTAGCAGAAGTGTGACCCTTCCCCACTGACCACCCTAGAGGGCCCCCAATATAACTGGTCTTGTGTCATCATATATCCCGCCTACGACTAACACCTATCAATTCACTCCCTGAAGCGCTGGGGTGTCATGGCAAATAAATCTCAGATCGAGTCACCGATAACGCACCTGGGGGGCAAGGCCATCGGACCCCTTCCACTACAGAAGCCTGAGGTCGGAATGTGTAAATAAATATCTTTAATTTACTGGTGTCCTCACATACCAGAACGTAGCTTATACTTTGTATTATTCATTGCATGTCCAGAGATAGCATGCAGCTTAGCTTAGACAGAATGACCTCTCCTCATGGAACCGAGCTGACCCTCACACCACCTAGATGAGCCCAACTGACCACGTGCCGCTCGAAGCAACAGCCCTGCACCAGCCGGCCCCTATACTGCCATACTGTAACCTTGTTGTCCACCAATCCAACTGTAACTCAATGTACCTATAGTGAATTGTCACTGGTGACGATTCCAAAGTATATAATGTATTGTAATCTGTATTTTGGTCAGAGCGCTCTCGTGGCTGCAAAGTCCTCTGCATGCATATATCTTTATAAAGACTTTATTTTCCTCACAACCATTCTCCTGGTCTCATTCCCTACTGGGGTGTGTCCTTATTATTATTGGTCTATATTGCAGTTTGGGGAATGACCATCTTCACTAGTGAGAATGTAACAAGTCATTAAGAAAACATGACTAATTATTATCACAGTGCAGTATATGGATGGAGGCATGAACACAATAGCCCCAATATTGGATATAGGTAACACCAAGGCATTGTTGGAAGAGCCAGGTCTTCAATTCTTTCCTAAACTAAAAAAAACCTGGAGCGGTCTGGATTGACATCTGGATGGATGGATAGAGGACCCAAGTGAAGCATGAGAAGAGCTGTTTTGTAGTTTTCTCCTTTCAATCCAGTCTAGTTTCCAGTCTTGAGGTGGTTTTACTGCAAGATGGCCATTTGGCATCAGATGGTTTTAGTTTGACCATCTGATGGGCATGTTGGTGCTGGTTGCCCTGTATATGAGGCATGCAGTTTTGAACCATATCCTAGCTTGGATGGGAAGCCAATGTAATTTGTGCATGGCGGGGCTGATGTAGTCATATTTCTTAGAGCCAGTGATGAGGTGAGGAAAGGCATGGTGGTCTGCTTTGAGGGGGGACAGGTGAGCACAGTCTCCAGTTTTTTCCATGAAGTAAATTACTTTGTGGTCATTTACTTTGTAGAAATTAATTCAAAATGTATTTTAAATGTGTACATATTACATGGCCAAGGTAGTGGCCATGTAGTTATGGTTAAGCTGCTGTTTCCATAGAAAGAGCACTTTTTGGGCGGCTTATAACTTTGCTCTCCCTGGACGGATCCTCACCAAACTTTGCAAAAAAAGTATTTGGGTCACTCTGAATTTTTTTGCAAAGTTTGGTGAGGATTCGTCCAGGGGGGGGAAAGTTATAGGGGGGTCCCAAAACTTTTTTTTTTCCCATAGACATAATGGGAAAAAACTTTGCTCACACCTACAGCCCAAACCGCTGGACGGATTTACACCAAATTAGCGGCAGGAGCGGCGGCTTGGTCCCGAAAGCGTGCTTTGCATTATTTGGTGTAAATCCGTCCAGTAGTTTTTAAAAAAATGACAAAAATGTAAGTGAAAAAAATTAGTGATATCTGTGTTCGCTCTCTCATTGGATGCGTGAAAGCGTGCAGTGCGTCTGGCTTCAGAGACGCCCACCATCTTTGTTCCTCGCATGAGAGGCTTTGTATCCCGCCTGCACAGTAAGTCCCCCACCCCCGCTCATGCCCGTGTCTGTCTCTTGTTCCTCCCACCCCCCGCTCATGTCCGTGTGTCTTTCTCCCTCCCGCCCACCGCCGGCTCATGTCTGTGTGTCTTTCTCCCTCCCTCCCGCCCACCCCCCGCTCATGTCCGTGTGTCTTTCTCCCTCCCGCCCACCCCCCGCTCATGTCCGTGTGTCTTTCGTACTCCCACCCACCCCCGGCTCATGCCCCGCTCATGCCCCGCTCGTGCCCTGCTCGTCTCTCCCAACCGCCCACCCCCCGCTCTTGCCCCGTGTGTCTCTCCCACCCCCGTGTGTCTCTCCCACCCGCTGCTCATGTCTGTGTGTTTCTCCCCACCCGCCGCCCGCTCATGTCCGTGTGTCTCTCCCCACCCGCCGCCCACCCCCCGCTCATGTCCGTATGTCTCTCAACACCTGCCGCCCACCCCCTGCTCATGTCCGTGTGTCTCCCCCCACCCCCGCTCATGTCCGTGTGTCTCTCCCCACCCGCCGCCCACCCCCCGCTCATGCCCCGTGTGTCTCTCCCCCTCCTGCCCACCCCCGCTCATGTCCGTGTGTCTCTCCCCACCCGCCGCCCACCCCCCACTCATGTCCCGTGTGTCTCTCTCCCTCCCCCCCACCCCCGCTCACGCCCCGTGTGTCTCTCCCCCTCCCGCCCACCCCCCGCTCATGCCCCACATGTCTCTCTCTCTCCTTCCCCCACCCCCCACTCATGCCCTGTGTCTCTCTCCCCCCCCACCCATGCCCCGTGTGTCTCTCCCCCTCCCGCCCACCCCCCGCTCATGCCCCGCGTGTCTCTCCCCTTCCCCCACCCCCCGCTCATGCCTCGTGTGTCTGTCTCCCTACCCCCCACCCCCGCTCTTGCCCCATGTGTCTGTCTCCCACCCCCCCACCCCCGCTCTTGCCCCGTGTGTCTTTCCCCCTCCCGCCCACCCCCGCTCTTGCCCCGTGTCTCTTTCCCCCTCCCGCCCACCCCCGCTCTTGCCCCGTGTCTCTTTCCCCCTCCCGCCCACCCCCGCTCTTGCCCCGTGTCTCTTTCCCCCTCCCGCCCACCCCCGATCTTGGCCCGTGTCTCTTTCCCCCTCCCGCCCACACCCGCTCTTGCCCGTGTCTCTTTCCCCCTCCCGCCCACCCCCGCTCTTGCCCCGTGTCTCTTTCCCCCTCCCACCCACCCCCGCTCTTGCCCCGTGTCTCTTTCCCCCTCCTGCCCACCCCCACTCTTGCCCCATGTCTTTCCCCCTCCCGCCCACCCCCACTCTTGCCCCGTGTCTTTCCCCCTCCCCCCACCCCCGCTCATGCCCCATGTGTCTCTCCCCCTCCCGCCCACCCCCGCTCTTGCCCCGTGTCTCTTTCCCCCTCCTGCCCACCCCCGCTCTTGCCCCGTGTCTCTTTCCCCCTCCCGTCCACCCCCGCTCTTGCCCCCTCCCGCCCACCCCCACTGTTGCCCCGTGTCTTTCCCCCTCCCGCCCACCCCCACTCTTGCCCCGTGTCTTTCCCCCTCCCGCCCACCCCCACTCTTGCCCCGTGTCTTTCCCCCTCCCGCCCACCCCCGCTCTTGCCCTGTGTCTTTCCCCCTCCCGCCCACCCCCGCTCTTGCCCCGTGTCTTTCCCCCTCCCGCCCACCCCCGCTCTTGCCCCGTGTCTTTCCCCCTTCCGCCCACCCCGATCATGCCCCGTGTGTCTCTCTCCCTACCCCCCAGCCCCTGCTCATGCCGCGTGCGTCTCTCTCCCTCCCCCCCCACCTCCCGCTCATGCCCCGTGTGTCTCTCTCCCTCCCCCCACCCCCGCTCATGCCCCGTGTGTCTCTCTCCCTCCCGCCCACCCCCCGCTCATGCCCCGTGTGTCTCTCTCCCTCCCACCCACCCCCCGCTCATGCCCCGTGTGTCTCTCTCCCTCCCCCCACCCCCGCTCATGCCCCGTGTATCTCTCTCCCTCCCACCAACCCCCGCTCATGCCCCGTGTATCTCTCTCCCTCCCCCCACCCCCGCTCATGCCCCGTGTGTCTCTCTCCCCTTCCCCCACCCCCCACTCATGCCCCATGTCTGTCTTCTGTTCCCCCCGCTCATGCCCCGTGTGTCTCTCTCCCTCCCCCCACCCCCGCTCATGCCCAATGTGTCTCTCTCATTCCCGCCCACCCCCCCGCTCATGCCCCGTTTGTCTCTCCCCCTCCTCCCACCCCCGCTCATGCCTTGTGTGTCTCTCTCCCCTTCCCCACCCCCCGCTCATGCCCCATGTCTGTGTTCTGTTCCCCCGCTCATGCCCCGTGTGTCTCTCTCAATCCCCCCACCCCCGCTCATGCCCCATGTGTCTCTCCCCCTCCCGCCCACCCCCGCTCTTGCCCCGTGTCTCTTTCCCCCTCCCGCCCACCCCCGCTCTTGCCCCGTGTCTCTTTCCCCCTCCCGTCCACCCCCGCTCTTGCCCCCTCCCGCCCACCCCCACTGTTGCCCCGTGTCTTTCCCCCTCCCGCCCACCCCCACTCTTGCCCCGTGTCTTTCCCCCTCCCGCCCACCCCCACTCTTGCCCCGTGTCTTTCCCCCTCCCGCCCACCCCCGCTCTTGCCCTGTGTCTTTCCCCCTCCCGCCCACCCCCGCTCTTGCCCCGTGTCTTTCCCCCTCCCGCCCACCCCCGCTCTTGCCCCGTGTCTTTCCCCCTCCCGCCCACCCCCGCTCTTGCCCCGTGTCTTTCCCCCTCCCGCCCACCCCCGCTCTTGCCCCGTGTCTTTCCCCCTCCCTCCCACCCCCGCTCTTGCCCCGTCTCTTTCCCCCTGCCGCCCACCCACGCTCTTGCCTTGTGTCTTTCTCCCTCACGCCCACCCCCGCTCTTGCCCCATGTCTTTCTCCCTCCCGCCCACCCCCGCTCTTGCCCCGTGTCTTTCTCCCTCCCGCCCACCCCCGCTCTTGCCCCGTGTCTTTCTCCCTCCCGCCCACCCCCGCTCTTGCCCCGTGTCTTTCTCCCGACCGCCCACCCCCGCTCTTGCCCCGTGTCTTTCACCCCCCGCCCACCCCCGCTCTTGCCCCGTGTCTATCAATCTCCCGCCCATCCCCGCTCATGCCCCTAGTGTCTATCACCCTCCCGCCCACCCCCGCTCATGCCCCTAGTGTCTCTCCCCCTCCCGCCCACCCCCGATCATGCCCCGTGTGTCTCTCTCCCTCCCCCCACCCCCCGCTCATGCCGCGTGC
This sequence comes from Ambystoma mexicanum, assembly GCF_040938575.1. Lineage (NCBI taxonomy): Eukaryota > Metazoa > Chordata > Amphibia > Caudata > Ambystomatidae > Ambystoma > Ambystoma mexicanum. Next base: position 490,203,025 of record NC_090936.1, on the reverse strand, counting down.
ATCTCTCTCCCTCCCTCCCACCCCCCGCTCATGCCCCGTGTGTCTCTCTCCCTCCCCCCACCCCCGCTCATGCCCCGTGTGTCTCTCTCCCTCCCCCCACCCCCGCTCATGCCTCGTGTGTCTCTCTCCCCTTCCTCCACCCCCCGCTCATGCCCCATGTCTGTCTTCTGTTCCCCCCGCTCATGCCCGTGTGTCTCTCTCCCTCCCCCCACCCCCGCTCATGCCCCATGTGTCTCTCTCCCTCCCGCCCACCCCCCGCTCATGCCCCGTGTGTCTCTCTCCCTCCCCCCACCCTCGCTCATGCCCCGTGTGTCTCTCTCCCCTTCCCATACCCCCCGCTCATGCCCCATGTCTGTCTTCTGTTCCCCCCGCTCATGCCCCGTGTCTGTCTCCTGTTCTCTCCACACCCCGCTCATGCCCCATGTCTGTGTCCTGTTACCCCCACCCCCCGCTCATGCCCCGTGTCTATCTCCTGTTGCCCCCCACCCCTCCCGCTCATGCCCCGTGTCTGTCTCCTGTTCCCCCCTCCTGTTCCCCCCACCCGCTCATGCCCCGTGTCTGTCTCCTGTTCCCCCCACACGCTCATGCCCCGTGTCTCTCTCTTGTTGCCCCCCACCCCCCGCTCATGCCCCGTGTTTGTCTCCTGTTCTCCCCAACCCCTGCTCATGCCCCGTGTCTTTTTCCTGTTCCTCCCACCCCCCGCTCATGCCCCGTGTCTGTCTCCTGTTGCCCCCCACCGCCCGCTCATGCCCCGTGTCTGTTCTCCCCACCCCCCGCTCATGCCCGTGTCTGTTGTTCCCCCACCCCCCGCTCATGCCCCGTGTCTGTCTCCTGTTCCCCCCACCCCTTGCTCATGCCCCGTGTCTGTCTCCTGTTCCCCCCACCCCCGCTCATGTCCCGTGTCTCTCCTGTTGCTCCCACCCCCGATCATGCCCAGTGTCTCTCCTGTTGCCCCCCACCCCCTGCTCATGCCCCGTGTCTGTCTCCTGTTGCCCTCCACCCCCCGCTCATGCCCCGTGTCTGTCTCTGTTGTTCCCCCCACCCCCCGCTCATGCCCCGTGTATCTCTCTCCCTCCCCCCACCCCCGCTCATGCCCCGTGTGTCTCTCTCCCCTTCCCCCAACCCCCGCTCATGCCCCATGTCTGTCTTCTGTTCCCCCCGCTCATGCCCCGTGTCTGTCTCCTGTTCTCTCCACACCCCGCTCATGCCCCATGTCTGTGTTCTGTTCCCCCCACCCCCTGTTCATGCCCCGTGTCTATCTCCTGTTGCTCCCCACCCCTCCCGATCATGCCCTGTGTCTGTCTCCTGTTCCCCCCACCCGCTCATGCCCCGTGTCTGTCTCCTGTTCCCCCCACACGCTCATGCCCCGTGTCTCTCTCTTGTTGCCCCCCACCCCCCTCGCTCATGCCCCGTGTTTGTCTCCTGTTCTCCCCACCCCCTGCTCATGCCCCATGTCTTTTTCCTGTTCCTCCCACCCCCCGCTCATGCCCCGTGTCTGTCTCCTGTTGCCCCCCACCGCCCCGCTCATGCCCCGTGTCTGTTCTCCCCACCCCCCCGCTCATGCCCGTGTCTGTTGTTCCCCCCACCCCCCACTCATGCCCCGTGTCTGTCTCCTGTTCCCCCCACCCCTCGCTCATGCCCCGTGTCTGTCTCCTGTTCCCCCCACCCCCGCTCATGTCCCGTGTCTCTCATGTTGCCCCCCACCCCCGCTCATGCCCCGTGTCTCTCCTGTTGCCCCCCGCCCCCTGCTCATGCCCCGTGTCTGTCTCTTGTTGCCCCCCACCCCCCGCTCATGCCCCGTGTCTGTCTCCTGTTGCCCCTCACCCCCCACTCATGCCCCGTGTCTGTCTCCTGTTGCCCCCCACCCCCCGCTCATGCCCCGTGTCTGTCTCCTGTTGCCCTCCACCCCCCGCTCATGCCCCGTGTCTGTCTCTGTTGTTCCCCCCACCCCCCGCTCATGCCCCGTGTCTGTCTCCTGTTCCCCCCACCCCCCGCTCATGCCACGTGTCTCTCTCCTGTTACCCCCCACCCCCCGCTCATGCCCCATGTCTGTCTCCCGTACCCCCCACCACCCGCTCATGCCCCGTGTCTGTCTCCTGTTGCCCCCCCGCTCATGCCCCGTGTCTGTCTCCGGTTCCCCCCACCCGCTCATGCCCCGTGTCTGTCTCCTGTTGCCCCCCACCCCCCTCTCATGCCCTGTGTCTGTCTCCTGTTCTCCCCACCCCCCGCTCATGCTCCGTGTCTGTCTCCTGTTCCCCCCCACCCCCTGCTCATGCCCCGTGTCTGTCTCCTGTTGCCCTCACACCCGCTCATGCCCCGTGTCTGTCTTCTGTTGCCCCCCACCCCCCGCTCCTGCCCTGTGTCTCTCTCCTGTTGCCCCCCACCCCCTGCTCATGCCCCGTGTCTGTCTCTTTTGTTCCACCCCACCCCCCGCTCATGCCCCGTGTCTCTCTCCTGTTGCCCCCCACCCCCTGCTCATGCCCCGTGTCTGTCTCTTGTACCCCCCACCCCCCGCTCATGCCCGTGCACTGCTAAGACTAACACCCAGGACATCAAAGATGACATCACAAATGTCATTGATGACATCATTGATGACATCACATGTCTGGCTCACTCTTTTTTCTTTTGCTGACATATCTAGGCCACATTGTTTTCTTCAGTAACAGTCAGAAACTAAACATTTTATTTTATTTGTAGACGTATCCTTCAAGTAGGTTCTTACAGTAATTCTGTTAGAGTCCAGTCACATCATATGAAACATATACATACGGGAAGACTCAAGCTTGAAAGACAGCAATCCTTTTTGTGCATAAAGATAATCAATAGACTTATGAGCACTTTCTGATAGTTCTGTTGTTTTTTTTTATGGCTGTACTTTCCCTGTGGGTCCAATCACATCAAGTGATACATATACATAGGGTGAATAGCAGCCTTGAAACAGAGCAATCCTTTATTTGCATGAAAATAATCAGTTAAGTTATGAATTGTTTCTGCTACTACTTGTGCTTTTTTGCTAACTTCACTTTCCCTGTATATACCCATATTGGTATGTGTTCTTGTGTCTTTGTGTTTTGTCTATAGTAATGTTTTATTAGCTACGTATTACATATTTCACAGTACACAAAAATCTATTAAGAAAACAATTATCATTTCATTATTTAACATATTAACATTACGAATATTATACCTTCATCTTGTACACTGCACACCATGTTATGTTTCTGTATCAGTAGCTTAGTATACTAGATAGAACCCCATAATAGAATGCTATTTATATCAATGCATCGTTCAATGCACTAATTAGGGTATGATATTTATTGCAATGATCCTTGACACTTGTTTCGCAACATTATAATAAGAATCCCTTGTACACATATTTCATGAAAAGTACATACACATGTGATGTCATCAGTGATGTCATCAATGACATTTGTGATGTCATCTTTGATGTCCTGGGTGTTAGTCTTAGCAGTGCACGGTGGTGGCGCGAGTTATGGTTGCTTAGCTTACCATAACTGGCGAATTTCAAGGGTTTTTCGGTTTTACTTGGAACCATAACGTTCCTTTGACAAAGTTTTTTCACTGAATTTCATAGGTTTTTAGTAGCGCAACTTTACCATAACGTCCCTTTAACAAAGTTTTTTCACTGATATATATATATATATATATATGGGAGTAAACAGTAAAAGGGGGTGGTGGTGGGTTAGGGTAGGGTTATGTTTTTTTAAGGATTATCTAGGGGGAAGGGGTATTTGGGCAGGAACCCCCATAAAGAAAATCCAAGCATAATTTGGAAGTACTTTTCATGAAGTAAATTACCATGAAGTAATTTACTCTGTGGGAATTACATGGAACTGGTGGGCACCCAGAGCTGTGCGGGGAGGGTATTACCCCTGTCTATATGCAAGATCACTAAGGCCTACACAACCAATTGGAAGTCCTTGGGCTGGAGGAAGGGCTTGATTTTGCAGAGTAGAGAGATCCAGTACCAAGTGATTTGAACCTTTTTTGTGATGTGTTGTTGGAAGGATAGATTGCCATTCACAGTGAAGCCGATAGTTTGCTAGGTCTTTCGGGAGTGTTTTTCAGGACTTGGCATTTAAGCTCTGTTTTTGAGGCATCTGGGGTTGTACTCTCGCTAAGGGAAATATTGGGCCTCATTACGAGACTGGTGGTAGCCGTGCCTGTAATACAGGCACGGCTGCCGCCGGTATTCATTTTTTTACGGTGTCCAGAAATGGGCAATTACAGGGTCATTACGGCCTTGCTGGACCCAGTATTTGCTGATTCCTGGGCGCTGGAAAAAATTCTTCTCCATTCCCATTTGAGCCCCATAATGCTCAATGGGATTGGGGAGGTCAGATGCACCGGCACCGTTTATAACGGTGCCGGTGCATCTGACATGCTGTGCTTGCGGGTTCCTTTCATTCCGCCAGGTCAGACCTGGCAGAATGAAAGGCACCTGCGAGCACAACACAGAGTTTGCTGGTCCGAAAACAATGGTACCAGCAGCTTACCCGTAACATTGTATCCAGACCGGCAAGCTCGTTATGAGGCCCGGTGACTATTATAAGAAGATCCATTAGGGTAGGACCGGTATGTTTTTTAAGTATTGTGGGCAGGAGGATGTCGTTGGTGTAAGAGGTCAGTTTTAAGGATGGAAACATGTGCTTGTCCTGGTATTAGCCTATTTGAGCGAGAAAAAAAATAACAACCAATTTAGTCGAATTTGACATGGGTGATTTCGCTTTTGGGCCAATTTGACCACATATATTGTTAAATAGCAACCCTGGAGAGCAGGGGTTGTGGGGGCGTCCCCCGCTATCCAGGGTTGGTATTTAGCAATTTTGGGGGTGCTGGGTGCCCCCCGCTTCATTAAAATTGGAGGCGGGGACAAACAAAAAACAAAAGAAAATCTGCATGTGTGTTTAAATTCGTTTTCGTGTGCAATTGTTTTTCGGTCAAACTGCTGCAAACGAATTGCATACGGTCAAATCTACCTAAACCCTTGATCTTGAGCGAGAGGGGAGAGAAATGAGTCCAGGGTTGAAAAGGGTTATCATAACAGTGTTCATTGTTTCAATCATCATAGTTTTAAGTTGGCCTCATTGCAAGTTTGGTGGTAATTCAGGAGTACATCTGATGAATTACCTAAAAACCTGCTTTCCGTTACCGCCACCCGGTCCTGTAGTTTGACCATGGGATTCCAAGTGGTGGAAGGGTGGTGTTAATCCCCATTTTTGAAATCCATGGGACTCCATGGGGATTTTGGCAGAATTACCATGAGCAGTAATTCCACCGCAGTCATTCTACCCGATTTATGGCATTACTGTCATGGATTTACCTCCAACATGTTGCTGGAGGTAAATCCTCACCTTCAATTTCAAACTCGGAATTTGGTGAAGCTGTAAAAGTTGTGGTAATTCAATTCCCCACCATAAAAGGGCCAGTAACAGAATTACAGACACTTTGTTTGACTGCACCACCCACCTTTTCACCGCAAAGCCAGAATTGTAATGGGGCTCATAGAGCCAGCAGCGAAAATGAAAGGTTTGGGGAAAAGAGGATCAGAAATGCAAAAAGGTTTGTTTTGTATTTTGCTTTTTCAGGCAGATTAACCAGATTGCTTCCAGCTCAAGTGTGAATCTAACTCTTTGTTGGGTCTTATACTGGATGATGAATTTCGTTGCAATGGAAGAGCGTACGCTTGTGTTTATCAAGATGTCTAGCTTGAATTCCCTTCTCTGCGCCCTCCCTTTCTGTCTGGTGAAACTGATTTGATATGAATTTGCATTGTCTACCCAATACCAACATTGTGTTTAGCTTGTCTCATGGCAGTCAGTCACATGTGGTCTTCCATCATGGAAGTACCAGTTTGGAATTCAATTTAGAGGCTGCACTTGCAGGATATAAACTTTGATACTCTGGGTGCCTACCCCGTAATGTTCCTAAGGTACCGTTTTTACATCAGAGGCTTGTGCAGTGTGGTCGATATTATCAGCAGCCAGCACCCTATTTTGTTAATGACATTTGTTTCTGAATCCCACCCTTGATCAGTGATTGGCCAACAAGCAAGGTGCTGCCTTTGTAGCTGGTTGCTGTTTGTCATACTATCTGTGGGTACGCAATGCTGTTTTTGTCGGCTTGATCATAGGCTCTGGGCATCCTAATCAGCTATTAGTTACCTGGTAGAGGCCTTAGTCCTATGCAGGGGACATTCTTCTCTGCTAGATAAATACATTGCTCTGGACTTTGACCAGGGCATAGGCCATTTCCCAAAGAAAGGCTCACACCATGAGCTGTCTATGGAACAAGAAGGGTACAGTTTAGGCGTAGAGTGTGAGTACTTCTATCCCTGGCCATACCATCATCGTCCACCCTAATTGCAGTGTTCAATTGGCCGTCCTCTAATGTCCCATTTCCTGCCCTAATGTGTCCCCGCCATGCCCAGCTCAGAGAGATATATCCATGGGCGGCGACGTTCTCTTCCAAGTATAATATTATAGTGCACAATTTATAATCTGGTCTCATACATTCAAATAGTTCATATTATATCTTCTCCTTGTATGCGATCAAGCAGTGTGTTTGCAAGCTGTGTTGCAGTAGGCTTTACATCTAGGCCATCCGCCAGTTTATTGTATCACAGTCGATTTGGTACTTTTTCCACCACATTCCCTCTGGGTGGGTCACACGATGCAGCATGATGAAGAGTTGCATCTTTACATACCTCCCAATTATTTGTTCTATCCTCCGAATCTCTGTCATGGTGCTTGCGGACAACGTTCTGATATTCAACTGAAAATCCTCACTAGCGCAGAGCCAGCCATCGAAACTGATTCTCCATGAATGACATGCACATATATATCCAAGTACATTTTCCATCAGACCAAATCACTAGTTGATGCACCCACTGGCCTGTCTCCCCTCCTCACCCATGGCTCTGTCTTACTCACATACCTTCCTTTACTTGATCCTAGCTACAGTTCAACCTTGACCTAGTAACACTATTGTATCAGTGGCAGGGGAAATACTCATGGTTGTTGTTACCTCACCCTGTGCCGTACTGGCTTGACACAGCCTTTCAACGCAATCCCGTGTCAAAACCCCTTCACGGAACCCAATTTTCCAGAGAGAACCTTTTGAAATGTATCAATCAAGCTAGGATTTTCCCCGACAGCCTTAACAGGTTCCACAGCATAGTGACCAATTTAAGTTATTAACACCCGTTAATGTACCAAAATCCAAAACACATTTTTTGTGCAAAAGTCTCAAGACGGCTGTACCCCTGGCTATCCTAAATCTAATGGCCAAACAAAAGTTGCATCGCTATGGACTCCTTACTTCTCGGCATCCCCCTTGAGAAGGAGCTCATAAAGTTTCAGAAAGAGCTTTTGGTCCTGCACCCGCCTAGAGCATCCTCCATTTTATGATCACCGTTCCGTACCCTGCTCCAAATTCCTAATCAGTGCTCTGAATTAGCCTACAGGAAGGCTGATTACTTAACAACACCAATACATATAATAAAAGGCACCCCACCAGTCAACCATTTGTTATCATTAACAACCTTCACAAAGACCCAACATTTTGTGAAATAGTTCTCTATTGCATACACAGCATGTGTTCATTTCAGCCTTCTCTTCATCCATCATAGATTCGGAATTATGAATCCCTTCTAAATATTTGCGATTAGCTTTCCTACCTCTTTTTAAGGTCCTTATTTTCAGTTGTGTGCCCATAGGTAGTCGAGCTTTCTTTGTGCTTGCCACAGTGCTATGGAACCCTCTCTCTCTCTATTTCTTCTAATTATAGAAAGCTATTTCAGTTTAGCAGTACTGAGAAACATTGTCTAATCTCTTATCAATCATCTTTTGACCTCCACTTGCAATGAGCACCCAGGACCCATATGTGGAATTTAAGTGTGCTATAAATGTGGTAAACAAAAGATTGAGGGCCTGTTTGACAGAATGTTTTCCTATGGTGTTGCTCCATTGTAAAACACTTCTGTGAATCAGGCCCTAAGATGGGGATAAGCAAATCAATCCTCTCTGAGCGATTGAGGGAGTTCCTCTGTGTATGACTAACACAGACCTGTGGGAGTGTTTCTTCTTATCTGATGCTGGCAAACACTTCAAAATCAGGAGTCGATCCCTTATCAAGCACTAGTTTTCACCTCACTTTGAATCGGCGGAACGCCGAGACCCATATATATCGTTACTGATTAAAGGAACTGTTGGATATGGACTCTCAGCTCCGTCTAAAGGTCTGCAGAAAGCAAAAATACAGATGAAGACCAGTTGAGATCTGACCTCGCTAGACTTCAGGACTCCAAAGAGTGGGTAGAGGAAGGCTGGAACGAGGGCAGCAGCTCCAAGTGGCACGGCTTCTGAGACCCAGTACACAGCTGTGACTATCAGCACATAGGCACACGAAGCTTCCTGAGAGAGAGAGAGAGAGAGAGAGAGAGAGAGAGAGTGAGAGAGAGAGAGAGAGAGAGAGAGAGAGAGAGAGAGAGAAAACATGGGAGGCGGGGTGAGGGGAGTAAAGCATATGTTAGATATGACTGCCCTCTATAAGCAGATGCTATTTTGTTAATTTACTCATCAAGTTAACCTACAACTCACAAACGTGACTTGTGCAGCCAATTCCCAATACCCAGATGAAGTTTGCTTTAAAAGGGATTTATTAAAGTACGCCTTTGGAAATTTCTGTTTTTATGCAAAGTGTTGTTTGTTTGGATTGTACTCCAATCAGACTCAATGTGTTCATTGGAAACCAGTGAGAAATCGCATTTAATTTTGTGAAACAGTTAATTTGGAATTTAAAAAATACAGGTGCAGTTTTGGAAATGTTATTACTGTTTTTCTCAAAGTGTAAGGCACACACTAGACCTCTGAAAATCCTAAAACCTTTGTGACCTCAGGTAAACTCTGAGATGAGATTGATTTAACTTTTGATCAATTTCGCATGCTCTCCCTGGGAACCATAATGTGTCTGATTTCATAGGCAAAGTCTATAAACAATCACAATTCATAGAAACTGGCACATTGCATCTTTGAGCCAATTCACACAGAAGTTACCATGAGTAACTCTAACTTACCTCTGACGTAATAGGTGTATGTCCAGAGGAGATCACTGTTACTCCTTTCCAGGAGAAACTCAGAGTTACGCATAGTAACCTCTTTGTGAATTGGCCCCCTAAGTGTATTGGTTTTGCTCAGTCATAATGTCCAAATATTTGTAGGGCACCTGAACACTGATTTTGATTCTGAGTAGAAAAAATGTGTCAGCAAATTCCTTGTGAGTGAGCAGTTAGACTTTAAGCAGCATAAGCCTAAATGATTACTATTTTGGACTTTGTATGCTCAGATGTCCACCATTTACTTGAATGGTAAATCAAACGTAATATAACTGACGGAAAAGTCAACTTGAAAACAGGGAGGAAGCAATGTGCAATGTACTGCAGGTAATGATGATGATGGTGGTCGGTCAAAATCTCGAAAAACAAATCTCGACTAACAATAAGGTCGAAAAAAAAGACTGAAAAAAAAGTCGAATTTCTATTTTTTTAATTATATATTTATTTTGGGGTCCGGGATTTAAATGGTAAAAAAAAAAAAATTAAAAAAGGGGGGTTGGGGGGAACCCCCCCATTTTGAATAAAAAACGTCATAAAAAAATGCGACTTTTTTTTTCAGCCTTTTTTTTTCGAGATTTTTTTTTTCGGTCTTATGACCATAAACCGACGATGATAGGTTATTTATGACGCGCTTAATACCCAGAGGTTTCTTTTTTTTTTTTTTTTTTTTTTTTTTTTTTAAAACTCTTTTTATTAGGCAGCATGGCAGCAAAACAACAGGCGAACAGCGCCCAGCAGGTACAGATTGACAATACGCATCATGATACAGTCATGCGGAGATTGTACATTAAATGATTACAAAACAAAGTTACAAACGAGATGCGAGGAGGGGAGGCTGATCAAGTAATGTGGGGGGTGTACCCAGACTAGTGAGAAAAAGCAGGTGGAGGAGAAGTAACCGGGGTCATGTCAAGGTCGGACAAGTAGGAGCGGAATCTAAGCCAGATGTCCCTGGGCCTGGAGTGGGTAGGTTGCATGCGGGACCACATTTCCTCGGTGTCAGAGGCCCAAGTAACCGCCTTTAACCATTGGGCATGTGTGGGGGGAAAGGGGCGAAGCCAGCAGAGAAGGATGGACCGAACCGCTAAGAGCATGCAGAGGCCAGTCAGTTTTTTGGAATCACGAGGGAGACCAGGGAGGTCGTTGAAGAGACACAGTGCTGGAGAAGGATCCATGGGGTACTCGAGCATAGCAGATACCCAGAGGTTTCTAAGCGCGGACCCGAGGATCAAACCTGTGGTGCTCTGTGTCGGTTTGCTTTCAAGGCGAGCACATTGCCCCTGAGCTATCCTACCAAGACACGATGGGAAAAGGGACATTACCATCCAAGTGGTGTGTGTCTGGGTCATGTTCATACTGAGGCAAGGGGTACTGTATCTGGCCTGGTTACAGGTATTTCCCTGTAGGCACTGCTGGGTGGCACACTGTGTCCATACATGGCTGCAGTGTCTTCCGGGCATGTCTGTAAACTGGAGCAATGCAGCCAGGGTCACTATTCTCAGGCCATGCAACAGGTATAGTGCCCATAGGGCATGAATATGTGCCATGCCTTGATGGCTCTTTGGGTATATACTCTGCTTCCTGATTAGGCTGTAGGCAGTAATGTCTGGGGTATCATGTGGGCACTGTAGTCTGGGTCAATGGGGCAAAGGACATGCCTCAGGCTCATCACCCACATGGCTTTGTCCCAGGCTGTGCCATGTTGGCATTATGGGCACTTTGCAGGTATGGGCTGTAGCACCTGCTTTTTCTCACCAAGTAGGGCATGCGAGTAGCCATACCCTCTTGGTTCATAATCGGCACACTATTCTTATTTTGAAATTCTTTTTATTAAAGTTGTCAAAGCGAAACAGAAAATAATCCCCCACTCAACCCCCACCCCACAGGTGGTCAGAGTCCCAGGGAGACATAACTCAGTCTTTGTGGACAGAAAGGCCATACATAGTACACAGCACAATCCTGTTGAATCGAAAAGGCAACCCATTCCAGGGTCATAGAAGCCCAAATCATTCGAATCCAATCATGGCTATTTGGAGTTAGTTACTTTTTCAGCTATGAGCAAATAATTACGAAGCAGCCAACACAATCTACATCAATAGCTTCAACCTTGATTTGTCGTATGGGAGCCCTTTTGGATCAATCAAACCTAGGAGACACAAATCCTGTTGATTTACTGGGATCCAAAAATCTTGCTAATTTGACTCAGAATGAAATTCCAAAAATGTTTCAATTTCCGACAATCTCATCAAACATGTTTTCAATCTCCCCTACCCCTGCACTCTCTCAGCACCTAAGGGGCATATTGAGAAACATTACATGAAGCCTTTCCAGAGTATAGTGCCATTGCACCATAATCTTATACCACATCTTCCTGAGTTGTATAGCTCTGGTCAGTTTAGGTATTTTTCCCATCAACCATTGCCACTTCGACCTAGGTATTTCCCTCCCCAAAGTATCTTCCCATTTGCACATCTATGACCATTTTAGCACGTTCTTACTCTGATAAGTATTTTGTATAGTTAAGAAATCCGTTCCCAGTGAAAAGATCTATTTATAAAGATCTTTTCACTGAAAGGTCGATTTAGAAATACCGCTCCGTGACCGCACTGAGTGGTCTTTTTAAATCAAACTGTCACGCCCCTGCCACACACGAGTGCACGCGGGGGCTGACAGGCTCTGTGGGACCAGGAAGAGGAGGGCGAGGAGAACGGGTACGTGTGTGTCTGCGCACGTGTGTGTGTTGTATGTATGTGTTTTGGTTTAGGGGTGGGGGAGGGGCTGGGGCTGTGGGTAAAATCCTGAAGGTGGGAGTGGGGGTTGGGCGCTGGTGGCTGGGGCTGAAATCCCACGGGAGAGGGTGGGGGTGAAAGGCAGGGAGGACAAATGGGGGGTCCGTGGGTTGAAACTCCCCAAATATAAAAAAAAGGGAAAACACATTTTATAGGTCTCAAGGGAAAAAGATATTTACAATGCCGGTTTTCCGATAAGAAGAAAATCGGTCAAAGTAAATCAGTCTTTTTCTCTTGTGACCTTTAAAAAAAGGTCATTTCACATAGAACCTAAAAAATCAGCTGTTTAGAACCAGTATGGTAATTTTTTACTGTTTTGTACTTGTTATTTAGGTAAGGAATTTTTGAACTATTCTTTTAAAGTTAACAATTTTAGGTTTTATCGAGATGCTCTGCACCTTGTAATGATTTGTATTGATACTGCTTTTTTGTATAAATTATATAACTATGTTTCGAGAGCTCTTTTAAGGCAGGCTATTGCCTTGCACAATTTGTAATTTAAGGTATTTTAAAATGTTGTGGTATTTCTGGGTGTATTATTGTATTTATTGTCATTTATCTGTTAATTGAGAAATCTGAATCTAAAACAGAATTGATTGAGATAGCAAAAATCTCCGAAATGGGGTAAACGCTCAAGAGGATGCTTCTCTATTTTCCTGCACCTATATGCCTTACCTGTTAATAGTGAATTTGCTCACCTTCTTTAATATGGAACGACAGTTTGCACTCCTCAAAATTATTGATCTCAGTCTCTGAAAACATATCACACAGTCCACGACATCCCACGACATCCCACGTCTTCCCATTTCTTAAATGATAGTGGTTTCTCACCTGGTGAAAATTGAGAGTTTCCATATAGTGGAGTTTATGGTAAGGGGTGTGAGGTGATCCCATATTTCCTTATAAAAGAATATCAAGTGGTCCCAACTAGTTTTGTAATCTGACATATTACGCAGCCTATCTGAGGTACGTAGCCACAGGTCCTACGTAGCCAATATCCATTCCACCCACTGTTTAGTGAGATCCCCCAAGAATCATTCCCTTATAACTCTAATTTGTGCAGCCTCTTAATAAGCAACAAAGTCTGGGAGTGCCATTCCGCCCCTTGACCTGGGCACTATTGAAATCTTATAGGGTAATCGCGTCTCTTGTTTTTCCATATCAATTTTGACACCATGGAATTTAAATCTATGAAAAAGGCTCCAAATATCGGAATAGGCAATGCCTGGAAATAGTATAGAATCCTCAGTAAAACCACAATTTTAACAGATTTGATTCTACCCAGAAACTAAATACAGAGACTCTTCCATCTATTAAGGTCACCCTTACATTTCTGCAACAGGGGGGAAATTTAGCCAAAGATAAATCTGCAATATAGGTAGTAAGAGTGACACCTAGGTACTTAATACTCATCGACGACCATCTCAAAGCGTGAAGATTGCAGTGTAAACTGCAGTGTTGGTTCCTTCAGTGAAAGATTGAGACTCTCCGATTTCTCTATAATGACCTTGAGGCCCACCACTTCTCTATAAATCGTAAACTCAGTCTGTACGGCATAACGAGAAGTAATGGGATCAGCTAAAGTTAGCAGCATATCATTTGCAAACGCAGACACTTTGTATTCTTCATTTACAAAGAGGATCCCCTAAATATCCTTTACTGATCTAAGCCTCCACAAAAAGGGTTCCAAGTAAATCGCTAAAAGATGGGGGAGAAGTGCAACCCTGTTTTGAGACAATCCACTGGATTGAAACAAGGATTAAATACTTAATTGCTATATCAGATTAAGAATTAATTAAGAAAATAGTATACAAGGGATTAGTCTTGTGTACACCCTTATCATTTTGTAATGATTATACATTGTATGTAATTTAAGATGTCCTATGTTTTATGTGTTTTACATTGATGTTGATGTATATGTTGGTTTTTGTAAACCAGTGCATTTAATAGCTTTTTAATGAGTATATTTGATTAAATTGAAATTGTTTGTTTTCATGATGGTTTGTAGTTACTGTCAGTAAATTTGTTAGTGCACCCTGTGGACTTGAGCTCTGTCTTCTATATATTGAAGTATTTACGCCCCTGGGTTTCGACAGAGTAGACATATCTCCCACGTCCTTGTGGCACTGTGTTTACTGGGATTCCTTCTTTATAGTGACAACCCTGTTTTGTTCCTCTTCTCAGCGGAATTTCTGAGATAAAGTGCCATTTACTAATATCCTGACTGAGGAAGTGACATAGTTAGCCTTAACCATTTGCAAAAAAGAGCTGCCAAAGCCCATCTCTTTTAGAGTGTCGAACAGAAAGGAACACTCCATGTGGTCAAATGCTTTCTCAGCATCCTAGGATAGACACACTGCAGGCACTCCCATTATATCCACCTTTTCCATCATCAAATGGACAAAACGTCTGATGTTAACAATTGTTTGACGATTTTGTATGAAACCCGATTGATCAAAACACACCAGTGTTGGTAGTAAGGGGTCGAGTCTATTCACCAAAATGTTTGTGTACATTATTGCATTGATACTAATTAAAGCTATGGGTCTATATGAACCATATCTAGACGCGTCTTTCCCTGGTTTCGCAATTAGGATCACTTTAGCCTCTTCCATGGAGGGTGTGATACATCCCAATTTAAAAAGAATTAAAAAGACTTGTTGACTTCCGGATCAAAATATTCCCAAACATTTTATAGAACAGGACAGAGAAGCCATCCGTAAGGGAGCCTTATTACTCAAGGGAGATTTTATAGTCATCCGAACGTCATCTTCAGAAATATACTCATCAAGCCTCGCCTGTTCCAATGGGGATATTTTGGGCAACAGTTGCCCTGCTAAATAATCTCCCTGTGGACCCGGTGTGGGTGCCTCTGTCTTATACAAAGTTGTGTAAAAACTAATGAAACTCCTGCAATATTGCTTCCGAGTTTGTAATTGTATCTCCTTTACCATCTACCAGTGTTTACCCACCCTGGCCCCTCTTTGTTCCCTTAACACTCAAGCTAACATATTATCTGCTTTATTCACTTGCACATAGCATTGGTGCCTTGTCTTTAACAATGCGTATTAAGCTCTCATGACCCAAAATAAGGGAAGTTGAAGCGTAACCCCTCTATACGTTTTCAAGTTGTGTCTTGAAGGATCTAGTTCTATTTTTTTCTTAAGAATCTACAATTCATCCTCCAACTAGTCCTGGGTGAAAACCTGTTCATCCCGTTGGGCTTTTATCAAGATTAACTCTCCCCTCGAAAAACAGCCTTAAAAGCATCCGATGTTGTAATTTCTGAGGTAATCTTTAAAGGATTATTCTTAAAGTAGCCATCTATTCGTTCCGTAATAACAAGATCTTGAAGAAGCTCGGAGGGAAAGCTCCATCTCAACATTCCATCCCTGCATACTGGAAGCTTTAGCTTAACAAAAATGGGTGAGTGATCTGATAAAGTTATCGCCCCTATCTCAACACCAGTAACATAACATTTGCATAGTCAATATGTGAATACGATCTATGGACATTGGAGAAGAAAGTAAACCTACTCTCCATATCCCTAGTTTCCCTCCACGAGTCCCGGAGCTGAAGCTGATCCATATTATTCTGTAATGATTTGGAAGGGATGCAAAAAACAAGGGATATCCTGGGAGTCCCTCTGCCAGACATTAGTCCTGTTACAGGGGCCTTACCCAGATTCTTTAGCTCACTATCTTTCACAGAGGAGCAATATCCAAAGTTAATCAGTCTTTGTCCTGCCCTGGGGCAGTCCAGCACCGAAATGCTAGGCAATTTTCCTCTGATCAAGAGTACCAACAGCAACCCCAGACACGTGTTTCGGTCTAGTCGGGCCTCATCTGTGGGTGGAGCTGTGCCTCTCTAAGAGCAGTGAACAAGGGGTCCACATCTGGATTCCCCTGATAGCTTACTGTGCTGGACTGCCCTAGGGCAGGACAAAGACTGATATGTTTTAGATATTTCTCCTCTGTGAAAGATAGTGAGCTAAAGACTCTGGGTAAGTCTCTCTTAGGTAAGGTCAGTGACCTTACCAAATTGAAATCTGCCATGAGAAGGATATTGCCATTGCAAAGTCGCTCAATAGGGATAAACAATTGCGTAGAAAGCCACCTGGCCCCGTATTGGGAGAATACAGCGTGTCAACTGTCAAATTGAAACACTCACATTTCAAATTCGCAAATAAATAACAGCCCTCTCTGTCCCCTTTGTGGTCCTGAATAGTTACATCCATCCTTCTTCTAAATGCTATACTATACTATCCCAACAAGACCCCACTGTGCTTAGTACTTATGCCAGCATGAAATATATGTGTGTAAGAAAGGAGCCTAACTTTGTTCCTATCCCATTGATGAATGTGCATTTCTTGGAAAGCCACTACATCAGCCTTGCAACAAGTGATCCACCTGTTTCCTTTTAATAGGCAAATGTAGGCCCCTAATACTTTGGGATAAGGGTAAGAATTAAACTGGTTATGTCTGGGAAGCTTCACCCCATTTCAAGTAATCTGAAGCATCTAAGAATTGCACCACCAGGACTTGAGGCATCAGGTTCAGACCGAGTTCCAAAACACATCTGTACGCAACACCACTCCAAGACCTCCCCAAAATACCCTCCCCCCAAAAACATAAAATTCCCTTCCCACCCCACAATAAACCACAACACAAGCACTCCTACATAACCAAAACTGAACTTCCCAATGGCTATCTTACTCCTCGGTACCGAGCATACTAAAGCTCAGGTAATAGCTAAATGGCCTATAACTGGCAAGGGCTTCCTCTAGAGTGATCTATTAGATGGCTCAGTGGCCACCCCACTGCCCCGAGAAGCCACCCACAGCTTTAGCACCAGCACCAAACTATACGAAACCACTATAACAATTTTAAAATCTGAACCAAGTGGATACCCACTAAACAGGACTCCTATGGCGAAATCCAATTATAATCAATGAAACCTGGAGTTAACCATGTCAGTCAGTGGACCACTCTGCCAATTCATGACTAACTCTTGCCCTCCCAGATACACACCCCCACTTTTCCCAGAGCAACTTTCGGAATCCTAGTTCAGGAACAATGCAGTCTGTTGAAAGGAGGCAATTTCTGAGAAGTAGACCACCTTTCAATGATCTCGTCATCAAGGCTCAATAAGCTGAGTGCTTCTTGTGGGATAGTAATCCTGTGCTGAACGCCATCCAATTACAATGTTAGGCCAAACGGAAAGGTTCATCTATGCCTGACTTTCTTCTTTGTCAATTGTTTGGTTATTGGGCCCATTTCCGTTCTCTTTTGTAGAGTTGATACAGCTATATCCTGATTAATCTGCACTTCCCATTTCATTCAGACGAATCTATGGCTTCCATCTTGTCACAGCCAAAATAATTTCCTTCTGAGGATAAGAGGACACAGCCACCAAAATATCTCCAGGCTCTGATTTGACCGGATTGCTTGGGACCGTACGGTGGATTCGATCAATCAGAACCCTACTGGGTGATGCGATGTCCAACACTTCCCCCAGAAGGTTCTAAACAGTGTCTCTAAGGTCCTTGTCAATGACATCCTCGGAAAGATTTCTGATGCGAAGATTGGACCTCTGTGAGCAATTCTCTTGATCTTCATATTGCAATTCCAGATTTTGGGAGAACCCATTAATGTGCTTCAAAAGCTCAATGTTCTTGTGAAATTCCTCTGCCACATCTTGCAGAGCTTGCTTGTTGGAGTCGGTGTGTTCACCCAACTGCGCCACCTTAATGTCCGCAATTGCTACTTGTAAATCAGTCTTGAGGTAATTGAACTGTTCCTGAAACTAGGCCATGAAGGTGTCTTGAAATGCTGAGATGCACTGCTGTAAGTCAATATTTGTAATTCGCTGGCCCTCATGGCATCCCTGAGCCTCATCTCTAGAAGACACGTCCTGTCCCTTGACACTGCACTTTGCCACCGCACCCTTACTGCAATACTTTGGTGACTGGGGGAAGAGCCCTGCGCTTTTGCTCCTGGAATGGAAGTAACCTTCTTTCCCTTTGGCATCTGGCAGACATGCAGATGTGCTTCTCCCTCCCAGGTATGGGCAATAGTGGGTAGAAATATGCCTTTTAATGGAGATGTAGCCACTTCCAACTGTGCTATCACATGACCCAATCCTCAAATATATCAGCTTTCAAATGATCCCTTTACCGCTCAGGGGGCTGGAAAACACTCTTCTCAATCACATCCAGGAGAGAACCCCCTCCACAAAGCATTCAATTGCAACTGCCCGTTCCAGGGTTCTTCAAGAGAGAGGTGGGGGCAGACTGAGCCTCCCTTCTGCAGCAATCTTCATTAGAGTCCCAGAGGCTGTGTGGGCCCGATAGCACAGTTATTTCACAACGGTTCAGCTCACTACCTCAATGCCCTCACAGACGCTCGCCATGTGCTGCCAAACAATCTGCACCACTCACAGGGGTTGCCTGAACTGATTCGGGAGCTTCATTGATGTTGAAGGGTGGACACCCACAGGAGATCCGGAGCATATACCGACAGGTCGCCGGGAGCCATCTGCACGCTATTCTTAATGTACCCCTTAATGTACTGCAATACAACTGGTGATATAATTAACAATGGCATTAGTGATGTCATCAGTGTTGTAATTTGTCATGCCATCTGTGATATAAGTATGATGTCATGAGAAGTGCATGTTAGGCGGAGTTATGATGGCTAAAACAGACTGGCAATTTTCAGTGCTTTTTAAGTTTTGCATCTTAACAACTTCTAATTAAACAAAGTTTTTTTCTAGCAGTTTCAGCATTTCTGGATTAGTTAATATTCCTATTTGAAGAGCACTTGGTTAGATGCTTATAACGTTGGCACCATTTGGCGAATTTACACAAATCTTTCCATAATGGTAAGTCCACAGAATTCGTTTAAAAAAAAGTTTGTGCTGATTCAACAATATACAAAAGGTTATTTTTTATTACAAGTGTCATAAGATGTTTGGTCTGCGCTACAGCAAAAAACAGTAGGCAGATTTAAACAAAACTTGGGCCATACCACCCACAAGAGAAAATGCTAAAGAAAAAGGCTTCAGTGTATGTGCACTCTGACAGGGGCCACAGGTCAGAGAGGGAGGAACCATGAACATTTGTACTTCTCCCCTGGTGCTTGTGGAAACAGGATTACACCCTGTTTGAGACATACACTTATTTCGCCTAGGGGCGAAGTGAAAAGATCAATACATTCACCCAGCATTGCATTTGGCAACTTGAAACAAAGAAAATGCAGGGCCAAGGTGATTGTATTTGTTTTAACAACTTGTAGCGGGAGCCCTCGCCTTAAAAAACATGATATGCTCCTGAGCCCCCAACCCACAGACCCCCTCTGCTTCTAGTTTGCAAATACCCCCCCTCACACATTTCCAAACCGGATTGGGCCAGCATGGCCTTACATGAGTCCCCATTGGTCGATGGCTTCATCCCCACCAAGCCTACTCAGAAATGGAACCCATGTTTCTACGCGAGCTTCTCGCTTGCACACAGAGGCAAGTCCAAGTGGCTCATTGTATTAAAGAGTAGTTGATCACAAAGGCATTGAGCTCTTGAGCACCCCAGCTAGCATTCCAAGCAGCAGCATTGAGAATGCAAAAGATATCCAAAAACAAGCCTAAGCTCTCACAGGTACTGAAGGCCTCATTTGGGAATATAGGATATTTTCTTTTAGAAAATCATGCATGTCATAATAACCTTCCTGCGTGTAATATTTCTGCTGTAGGATCCAGTGTCTATTATGGCTGTACCATCGTTGGGGCCGTAATTTCACCAGGGTAATACAATATTTTAGAACTAGGTCCTGATAAACCACTTCTGTCCTTTTAAAAAAACAAATGCACACAAGGCTGAGTGATGATGCTATTGTGAATTGAATTTTCCAAGAGAGAGAGAGTGGGAGATAGAGAAACAAAGACATCAAAAAGAGTGTGCCCCCTGGATCAGTTTAGGATAGGCCAGGTAAAACCGGTTTTTAATAATTCACTTTCTCCGGCCACTATCAGAGATCCATTAAAAATATCTTGCATAATGCTCCTACTGAAAAAGACAACTTTGGACATGGATGTTCCGTCGCATTCCCATCCCAGAGCTACTACTCGATTTCTAGTGAAAATACTGGAGCGTGCGGCTACGATCCGGGTTCAGAATTTTGTAGAAGTCAAGCTCCCTTGTAGGCCTTCAATCCAGGTTCAGGATTTTGTAGAAGCCGAGCTCCCTTGTAGGCCTTCAATCCAAGTTCAGGATTTAGTGGAAGCTGAGCTCCCTTGTAGGCCTTCAATCCAGGTTCAGGATTTTGTAGAAGCTGAGCTCCCTTGTAGGCCTTCAATCCAAGTTCAGGATTTTGTAGAAGCTGAGCTCCCTGGTAGGCCTTCAATCCAAGTTCAGGATTTTGTAGAAGCTGAGCTCCCTTGTAGGCCTTCAATCCAGGTTCAGGATTTTGTAGAAGCTGAGCTCCCTTGTAGGCCTTCAATCCAGGTTCAGGATTTTGTAGAAGCTGAGCTTCCTTGTAGGCCTTCAATCCAAGTTCAGGATTTAGTGGAAGCCCAGCGTTCTTGTAGGCCTTCAATCCAATCCAAGTTCAGGATTTAGTGGAAGCCCAGCGTTCTTGTAGGCAGATTATCCGTTTTTGGGTCACAATGTGGAGCAGATCTAGCCGTAATCAATGCCAGAGACAATGCATGGCATTTAGACAGCAAACATGTTACCCTGCTGGCAATGCCTGCCCTGTTGGCCTCATTTGAAATGCTGGTCCATCAGCTTACTATGGAGAGAGCAGCATTGATGGTCAGGGCATCAAATGAAGCATCAAGATGGTTCACAACTTTCTTACAAACCTCATCACCCGGAATTTCTCTTGAAGGCCTGTTGACTGAAAAGATCAAGGTGACTTGTGGAGTAGTGCTGGAGAGTTCTCTCTAGCCCCTACTTTTCCACAACTTAGACTTTAATCTCGGTGTGGGGGTACCACAGCCCTGCAGATGACACCCAACTCTATTTAAAACTCACCAATAGCCTCCCCTTATAGTACATATCCACGACAGTTGTAATATCAGCCAGCAAACAATGTTCCGTTGTTTTGTTGAGTGACCTCTGTTTGATTTATTTCTCTTTTCCCATCACTCATATGTCTAAAGGCAGAGAAACTGCTCCTTTTCACTCTCTCTAGAGTGTGGCACCCTTGAAACCTTAGCACCCAAATGCAGGGTTTTGCCCAAGGCGAGTACATGGTGACATATGCGGATATGTAATTGCTCATCTACGCTGTCGCTGCATGTTACACCTCGCGGCGTAGTAAGGCCAAAGCTGGTGTGCCCTGTGTAACGTTGCTGGCGAGGTGCAGGTTTGAACCCACTTGCCATCCAATGCAGCTTGCTTTATAGTTGACGTTCACACTTTTTTTGTGTGCCCCTTTCATATGGATCCTATGAATGTTCTGTTATTGAGTTTCATTGAATTTTATGTTGTGGCTTATAAGGACTTGCAGATGGCATGCTCCAGCAGGGAGCATGTGGCCTTGTTTTTTAAACTTTAATTCATTACAGAACATATGGTGAACATAAGGAGGGCTCTTAATTAGCGTGTGTGCCGTTCTTCAACCAGCGCCCTAAGTGCCTGAGTTGCAACGATATGTGCTAAGCCAAGTGTGCATATGCATACTTAAAGTACTCTAGCTGTTTATCTATATTCTCTGAATTTGTATACAAATGCCTGAAGAGGTCAAGCAAAAGAGCACAAATAAATTAATGCAAACACCACTTCCAAAAGGCATTGGCACAGGTGGGTCGATTACCGCATAAGGTGACAGTGGTGCTCTGAGCATGTCTGTTTCCATAGCAGTGATATGGAGATGATAACCTCTTGCAGATTGCCCAGTGCCAACTCTGGTATATGCCAGGCGCTCACACATTTTCACATGGTTGACTTCTGTCTGACAGCTGCAAAACGTCAATAGGCCCGGAATAGGCCGCCAAGACCTGACGCCTTCCCTTAATATGGCACTCAATGAAATAATTAAAAGTGCAGACATTTACGAGTGTTGTTTGCCCCTTCTCATACCTTTCCATACCATTAGAAAGCGCAATTCACTGCATGCCAATTTACACTTGTTTACTGTGGATTGCAATTCTTGAGCTGCATCTCCTGTTGTCCAGGCTACCACTCTACTTGCTGTCCCTGCCGTCCCTGAATGGAGGATTCCAGCGATGCCGGAGCACGCCGGCTCAGAGGTGACCATCTGGCCCAGGGAGCTTCATGGTGGTTAGTATCTCATTACGGAAATCCCGCAATGGCTCGTCATTCTTGGGGTTATCCGCATACTGCCGCCATTTATCACCATACCAGTAGAAAAGCACACCCACATAAGAGGATAATTAGACATCGGAATGGGCAAGTATTGTAAAGCGCGATTGTGCTATAGTAACCACACTGGGAGTATTTGCACTTAGCACATCCATTTTTATACGTAACATTATCACATGTACCTGCTTAATGCTGGGATTGTGTAAAAGTATTCGTAATGTATACATATATGTGAAAGAAACTCTGATTAGAACTCTATAAATGGGGCCAGCATCAATACAAGGTGTCGCAGATTTCCTTGATGAAAGTATAGTAACCATGGGTTACAGTACTGTACATAACCATTTCCTTTTTGTGTCTTTCACTTTAGGCATCTGTTCAGGATCAGAGGCAAGCCGCAGAAACTAGATGACAAGAGGGCAGTCTGGCAGCTGAAGGCAATCCTACTGAGCGATTACTGGATTAATATCCGTACTGGTGTTATCTACTGTACTTGCTGGGATATGTGCTGGAAGTCGAGGACTGCAAGATCATCTACTGTACTGTGCTCTACTCTGACTTACCCCACTCACCCATTTTACCTCACCCCAATTTACCTCACCCCGCTCCCCAACCCTCTCTCACTCCATCAAATCTCACTCCCTCAGTTTCCCTTGCCCCAGTCTGCCTCATGTCTCTCACCCAGTCTCCCTCATCCCACTCACCTACTCTACCTCACTCCACCCTCTTGTTCTCCGTCGTCCACTCGACCCCACCTTGCTAACCTACTCACCCTCACCCACTCTCCTTCACCCCTCACCTACTCTACCTCAACCCACTCCCCCATTCTACCTCACCCTGCAAACCCACTCACCCTGCTCCCCCACTTTCCCTCACCCTGCTTCTCTACTCTACTGCACCCCACTCCCCCAGTCTGCCTCACCCCATGCTCCCTCACCCCGCTCACACAGCCTTCCTCATCCCAATCCCACACTCTAAGTCACATTGCACACCCCCTCTTCCTCACCATTTCCATCCACTCTGCCTCACTGCAACCCAAACGGTGTTACTTCTTTTCATTATAACCATGGCTGGTTCACCCTGCACATTCTCTTCTCTAAGATCTGCATTGTCAATGAGGAAAAACAAGTGCCCCTAATTAGGGTCTTGATGGAGATGATGGAAGATTTCGAGAATGTCCTGTTCATGGACAAAACTACATCATCCTGGAAAGATTGAGCAGGTGGCATTCAGGAGGAAAGGACACTTTTCAAGCAGGTCTGCATCTGATCATAGTATATTTATTTTAATAAAAACCTTTCGAGAATGTAATCTTGGCCCGTATAACTCTTGTCACTAACAGGGCTCCGTTTAACGTATCCTTATTGACGTCAGTGGCAGCGAAGCCGTTTCAGTTCATATGCGCGTGAGCCGCTTCTGCTGGAATGTGCAGTGAGAGGCGGGAAGAGGGAATTCAGCGGTGGGGCGCATGGGTGGCAAGGGGCAGGGGATGGGGTGAGATAACAAGAGATTGGAAGTGTGTGTGTCCCACCCTCAGTAACAACGCAGAATGATGGTTCTGAATGTGGGGCTGAAGGGGGACAGCAGAAGCTTGCACTGTACATGGACCACTGGTTGTTGCTATTTGAAATATCACCTGAAATATAATGCACCATTTGCACTGGGAAAAAAAAAAAAAAACCTTTCTCTCTGTGATTGACTTCTGGTTTGTGGTCAGGGCAGTGAATCCAAGTGGAACTGTGCTTCCAATGCGCATACTTTTCCCACTGTTGACTTTTTAAATTGCTTTTATAACTGTATAAACCGTAACAGAAACAGACACACTCGGAATGGCAACGAGTGTACTCTGGTGTAGTGATGGGCTGACGCTCACTTAGACCTCCCCAGGCTCCATTGTAATAGTGCTAGTTGTAACGCAGTGAGCGCAGTCACCTCCAATGGCAAGGGTTTGATTCCAACTTCCCCCAATGCCTTCTGGAATTGTCTGGAATTGTCTGAAATAACTCAGATGATAACGCAGTTGCTTCATCATCTGATTTATTTGAGTGATATAAAACTTGTATCAGTGGACTCTCTTAACCTTTAGGGATTTGAGCGCGAGACACCTTTCCGAACCTAAATTTTACTGTCAACCTATTCCAAACTTTGTGGGAAGTTTGAGGGAAGTGTTTTGCTCGCTGCCAGCCTTCTCTATGAGAATTTAAGTTTGATTATATCAATACGAAAGTGGAAACTAGAGCACACGTGACAGAACGATCCCACAACCATAATCAGCCTTTTGGAATTGGTAGTTTTAAAATGGATTTTGATGCTTCTGTTTTGAAGTCCTCAAGCAATTAAAATATGAAGAACAATGAAAATAACAATTATAGTCAAAATTTTCATAATATCAATGTTCTCCGTATGATATTACATCTTTATGCAAATCTGCACTGCAGTTTGGGCAGCCTTTCTTCATTTAATACCTTCTTACAGTCACTTTCAAATTTGGGCTACCAGTAGATGTTCAATTTGGGTTGCTGTGGGGTGAGTGTGAATACACACCAGTCCTATGGAAATGGTAAACTCTTGACGAGAGAGCTTGACACTTTTCACATGGGATTCTGTTGCTGCAAGGCTTCAACAGCTGGGGGACGAGAGGTGGGCGAGGAGGAAGCAGCTTGAGCTGGAGACCGCCTTTTCAGTAAGGCAACAGAGTGAGGGTTCATCAAGAAGGGTATGGTACACTGGATGGTTTCTGTTTTTGGTGCATGTAGTTAACATTAGCACCCAGGCCGGGGAGCCAACCAATCAGGTGGCTAGAAACGCGGGCTTGAACCGCTGGTACAAGCCTGCCTTCCAAGCCACCTGATGGCCGGCTCCCCCCACCGCCATCTTCCTCCCACCCGCCGTCCCCATTTATTTTTCTTTATCAACCCCCCCATGCCCTCCCACCTACCTTATTTCGGCTGCGGTGGCCCTTGCCGTCACAGTCGCAGCTTCCTCTCAGCTTCCCACGGCCGCCATGAAAAGGGAAGGAAGGGCTCTGTACGGAGCCCTGCCTTCCCTTTCCTTGGCGACCATGTTGGTAAAGGATTTTCCTTCCTACAACGGGACGCACGTTGCGTCCCGTTGTAGAAAGGAAAGTCCTTTATTTTTTAGCACCAGGGGTTGCCGCTTTAGTAACCCGGGGTGCTAATGGCCTTATGTACCCGTTGCATAGGCAACACAGGGGGGTAACGACCCTGGGCCCACATTAATGGGCCTCGCTTCGCTCGGGCTGTTAAATGGGGACGCTGGCCATTTCCCTATGCATTCAATATATGCTGTAAAATCACAATATTCACCATAGCTATTCCTCCTGCTTATTTATATGTACCATACAATCGATGATCAAAGCCAACATTCACCATTGTTTATATCTGGTGCTTATTTCCTGCGCCCAAAAAGTCAGAGGATATAAAAACAAATGAGAAAACCAGGGGCTCGGCACCTTATGCTAAAAAGTGCCCTGTGCATCTCTTGGGTCCCTGCGAATGATGCACTGGCCAAACGCCTGATATTAATCTACTACATTTTCCAGCACCCACGTTGGTACTGGGAGTGCATTTTACTACGATGGGACCTTTTATAGATTGTCATGGCGAAATGGTTTAAAAATAGGAATATGCATTTGTCTCCCTCTTTAAGCTCTCATAAGCAAGCAACACAGCAATGGCCCATACTGCTGCAGTTCCAATGTAAAACACAATCACAGAAGGTTCCAGGTTGCCCACTCTGCACACTGCACAATCTCCAATGCCTGTTTTAATTAGAGATTTCACACATTTAAAAGTGCTTTCCCATTGTGAAACGAAAATCACCATGTGGCAGTTTGTAAGCGCTGCACCCAGATTGCAGGTTTGAATAAGTGAGCAGAGTAATTTTATTTCATTTGAATGTTTGTGCACCACTGATCCTACCCTTAGCATCCCGGAGCGCCTTAAAAAGTTCACAAGATATACAGGGAGGAAGTGAATAGAAGTTACTATATTTTCTGGACAGGATAGGACGATTCGCATAGACGGGGTGGCAGGGAAGGTGGTGTGGCTGGATTAAGTTTGAAGAAGGAGGTCTTTTTTTGGAATGTGATGATGGAGGGTGTGACATGATAGGAAGATTCGCATGTACAGGGGTTGGCAAGGAAGGCGGTGTGGCTGGATTTGGTGTGAAGAAAGAGGTATGTTTTGAGTTTTTGGGGAAAGTGATGATGGGGGTGTGACAGGATAGGAAGATTCGTATAGACAGGGGTTGGCAGGGAAGGTGGTGTGGCTGAAATATCTGTGAAAAATGAGGTATGTTTTGAGGTTTTTGGAAAGTGATGATGGAGGGTGTGACAGGATAGGACGTTTTGCAAAGATGGAGGTTGGTAGGGACGGTGATGTGGCTGGATTAAGTGTGAAGAAAGAGGTATGTTTTTAGTTTTTTTTTTAGATGATGGAGGGTGTTAACGGATAGGACGATTCGCATAGACGGGTTGGCAGGGAAGGCAGTGTGACTGGATTAGGTGTGAAGAAATGTATGTTTTGAGGTTTTTTGGAAAGTGATGATGGAGGGTGTGACAGGATAGGAAGAAACATATAAACAGTGGTTGGCAGGGAAGTTGGTGTGGCTGGATTAGGTGTGAAGAAAGAGGTATGTTTTGAGTTTTTTGGAAAGTGATGATGGAGGGTGTGACAGGGTAGGAAGATTCATATAGCTAGGGGTTGGCAGGAAAGGTGGCGTGGTTGGATTAGGTATGAAGAAAGAGGTATGTTTTGAGGTTTTTGGAAAGTGATGATGGAGGGTGTGATAGGATAGGAACTTTTGCATAGATGAGGGTTGGTACAGAAGATGATGTGGCTGGATTAGGTGTGAAGAAAGAGGTATGTTTTGAGTTTTTTTTTAAAGGTATGATGGAGGGTGTGACAGGATAGCAAGATTCCAATGGACAGGGGTTGCCAGGGATGGTGGTGTGTCTGTATTAGGTGTGAAGAAAGAGGCATGTTTTGAGTTTTTCTAGAAAGTGATGATGGATGGTGTGAGAGGATAGGAAAATTCGCATAGGCAGGGGTTGACAGGGAAGGTTGTTTGGCTAGATTAGGTGTGAAGAAAGAGTTATGCTTTGAGTTTTTTTGGAAAGTGTATAGGGAGGGTGTGGCAGGATAGAAGGAGTCGCATAGACAGGAGTTGGCAGGGAAGGTGGTGTGGCTGGGTAAGATGTATATAAAAATGTATTTATTTGGGAAAGTGATGATGGAGAGTGTGGCAGGATAGAAGGAGTCGCATAGACAGGAGTTGGCAGGGAAGGTGGTGTGGCTGGATAAGATGTAAATAAAAATGTGTTTATTTGGGAAAGTGATGATGGAGAGTGTGGTGCAGATGTGGAGTGGAAGGCAATCAACGCTCTGTGTGCCCAGTGGGTGAAGGCTAGTTTTTGTGTGCACAATAGTTTGCAGAGTGGAATGCGTAGGAGGGATGGGGAAAGGAATGTGCAAATACTGATGCTTTTTCTGAATATGGTGTCTATTTTTAAGTAAGTAAATTCTGGTGCATCCCCTCCACTTGAGTTACTTGTTTTTTTTTGTTTTTTTAAATTATTGAATGATTCAGTTTAATGCTAAACTTTTTCACTCGTATTCACATTAATTCCCAATTAAATCATTATTGTATACGTATTAAAAGCAAAACATTAAGATTTGAAGTTATGTCCTTGTCATGTGTTAAAAAGGTATTTCCACTGTATGTTTGTTCTGACCACATGAAGATCACTATATTTTTATTCCATTGTTTGTGTTGTTAATATCAGTTCCCAAAATTGAATAATTGTGTAGATCAATTTCCTGGGCGTTCCTAACAGTTTACTTGACCAGCGTTCTTTCGGTTCTAATAAAATAGATTGTCTCGGCCACATGTTCACGAGGAGCTGTCTTTTACTTGCCAAAGTCGGGCACTTAGTGCCAACCAACCTTTTAATTTGCACCCAAATATACTTTGCTATAAACAGGATCCATGGCAAGCAAGACACCTTGAGCCAGGGCTTACATTTTAATGTGCATGCTGGGACTTGTAGGCCCTTTATGTAATCTATAAAAAGAAACACCAGGAGCCATGAAAGTAACTGTAAAAATTAGCAAGTGCAAAGCAAAATCGGCTAAACGACGCAGTGATGCAATACGACGGAAATTGTCAATACCCACACATGTTTTAACGGGGCAAATATGGTTCTACATAGAATCACCTGCCCTTGAGTGAAAGCAACAGTTTGCAAAGGAGAAATTCCAATTGGGAAATGTTTTCTTATTCATAAAATACTTCAAGAATATCAGACCCGCGGGATACAGATGGTTGATTATTAAACTCAGAAAATGAGAAACCGAGTGATTACACATCCATTGACTATAATGTTGTAAGGGCTCCCTATCATGCAAGTCTTTCCGGGGTTCAAGCACGCTACCTCGACGTGTTGACCGACAGTTCAAGCACAATCCATCTTCAGGGCTCCTGCAGTGTGATGCAGTGGTGTGCGTGCACGCTCTTTCCACAGGCTATTCTCTGGGCCAAGCATGCTACCATCCTATTGCTTTGTGGCCAAGCACCACCACCATTACAGGGCATCCCCGGGCTCATTTATGCCATCTCGATGGGTTGCAACCTCCAAAGGCAGCTTGTGGTTCCAGCTCACCCCCTTTGCAAGGACACAAGCAACAGGTGTGCAAGATTAGAGAGGAGTTCTACCAGGAGTAGAGCTCTCAGAGAGAAGTGTGCAAGATTAGAGAGGAGGTCTACCCCGAGTACAGCTCTCAGAGAGAAGTGTGCGAGATTAGAGAGGAGTTCTACCAGGAGTAGAGCTGTCAGAGAGAAGCCTGAGAGCTGACGGCTCAGCTTCTAATTCCTCCCACTTCAGCTGCATTGCAAGGCACCGTGGCACCTTCTGCCTTACGCAATCATCAGTCAATTTGCTGTCATGTGTACATTGCTATGGCAGGAGATTGTAAAACAGAGCAGATGAATCTGCAGCAGTTCACCTTTGAAAATATAGTCACTCATTCACTCATTGGCTTACTCACTGGCTCACTAACTGGCCTCAGTGACAGTGAGGAGCTGGGAGATGACCTCAGGAACTACTGCCCTAACCTGAAAACAGAATGGTTAGCATTAGATGCGCCCCCTCCCCCAACCTGTTGGCTCTGTACTTACACTGCTCGTGTTCAGAAGAGGAAGTGGGAGGAGTATGAGTGGAATAAGGACCACCAGCAGCAGGTTTCGGGTCTTCATGAGCTTCTGGAGCGCTGCCATCTCCTGAGGTGGTCTTGAGGGGGACGGTTATTCCCCTTCTCTGGAGGGCTCTCCCTCCTTCAGCAGTGCGTCTGAGTCTCTTCAGCTTTCCAGCTGTTCCCCTTACATTAGTCAGACCACATGATGCCAACTACTAATCCCCTTTCTGTTTCCACTCTCGGATTAATTTTGGGCCTTTGGCATCATAACGTGTTTTGCAGCCCAGCAATGACCCTGCTCACCTCTTTAATTCTAAATTAATGAAGCCAAGGTGTGCCATTCTCAGCTCAGGACTGCGCCCAGCCGATGTTCCTGGTCAGTCTGCTGTACTTTCGGAAGGCATAGAATGCCCGCTCATTGTTTGGAGAACCAGACCCACTACACGCACAGCAACCCCCTTCTAGCCTTGCGTTGGGACAGATTGACATCCGGCTGCAACACCTTTTTTGAGATCTCATTCTTTACAGCAAAGAAGCTGCAAAGACTTACAAAAGGGCCGCACTTCTCCCACCTGTATTGCCCTCGCATTTAATGTTCTCATTCACTTTAGCCTTCCCACTATAAGAGATCCGAATGATTGCTTGAACTATGGGCACATGTTCTACAGAATACTCAACTTTCCCATTGCAAAATACAACATAGTTTCCAACCTGGGCTTTTGGATAGCCCAGGGGCAACGTGCCCGTGTTGGAAGCAAGACAACACGGAGCTCCACAGGTTCGATCCCCGTGTCCGTGATTAGAAACCTCTGGGTATCAAGCACGTAATAAATAACCTGGGTATTAAGTGCATTATAAATAACCTATCATATCATAACCACAGGGAGAGGGGGAGCGGAAGGGCAATGAGAATGTGGTGGCATTTCTTGCTTTATTTAGTGCAGTGTTGAAAAGTGACCCTCCCACTTGAAATCACTCCAAGGCACACTGGGAATACATCCAAAATAGTCAATACTCTTATTACAATGGGCCTCATTATAAGTAAGCCAGCCTAGAAATAAAGGTGCCGGTAACAATGTTACAAAACCCTTTCTGGACCGGCTCACGAAGCACTGGTACCCTTACTTACAGTGCCACTGCTTCAGGGTTCTCAT
Source organism: Ambystoma mexicanum (assembly GCF_040938575.1). Lineage (NCBI taxonomy): Eukaryota > Metazoa > Chordata > Amphibia > Caudata > Ambystomatidae > Ambystoma > Ambystoma mexicanum. The sequence goes on along the minus strand of NC_090936.1, from coordinate 490,172,411 downwards.
TCCCGTGGAGTCCTATGGAAATCCACGGGAATGGGAAATGACTGTTCCTCTGCCGCATGTGATATCGCGGTCGCACTGGGATGTCATGTGGTGGAAACATTAAGGCAAGGTTGCTGAAAGGCCGCTGGTAGTACTGGCGGCCTGTCGGCAACCTCGTAATGACGACCAGTGCGTGCTAGTCAGGCTCTCATTTTGAGGTGGCTGGTGCGGAATTAATGTTGCTGGTGAGATGCCAGGAATTACCGCCAGATAAGAGCTGGAGGTAATTGCGGCACCGTACCAGCAAAAATCATTGGTATTACCGGTGCCGATGAGACCAGCAAATCCCCATGGGGGTCCAATGGGACTGCATGGAATGGGGATTTGACACTGTCACCAGCACTCATAATCTGGCGATAATATCGCCGTACTAAGGGAATTACCTTTGCCAGTATCCTGGCAGAATTGCTACCAGGATGCCAGCAAACTTGTAGTGAACGTAGCATACGTGGATTACATTTCATAAATCAGGATCTACTTGGCTACTTCCGTTTGGGAGCCACAGACAAAAAGAATTTGAAATCATGCAATATGGGTGTGTTATTTATCTGAAAAAGTATTCGAGCCAAACTCAAATCTCTCTAATTTTAGCAAGCTCAAGCAAGTCAGACCTCTCATTCCCGTGGAGTCCCATAGTTGTAAACGGTGCTGGTGCTTCAGTGATTTTTCTGCTGGTAGGGACGTGAACTACCGACAGGTCAGGCCTTCCAGTAGTTAACAGCCCCTACCAGTAGACTCGGAGTGACCCGTTCCGGAAAAAGTGCCTGTAACAGTTATCACCAGCACTTTTTGCCAGACTGGGCCAGTCATAATGAGGGCCATAGTGTTTGTTGTGGGAACAGAAAATCACAGTGTCTGACAATGAGGAACATCTTTTTTTATGTGACAGAGCATTAAATCACAAGGACCGATATTGAAAAAGGAAAAGCTATGTTTATTTATTTTAACAGCCGTATACATTTTATCAACATATGTTATGACCAGGGACGAAGTCAACCGTAGTCGTCACAGGAGGCACCAGTTATATAGTAATATACCAAATTTCAATAACAATAAATAGCACCTTGCACATTGTGAGAAAGACAAGAAGATAGAGATAGAAAAGAATGGCAGAGTTAGGCCGAGGTTCAGGATAGACAGCTTGTCAATGAATTTTGAATGGGGTTTAATTTTGGGCATAATTCACAACAGGGGTCTTTTCATATATTTATATTTACTAAATCCGTAAACCAGGAGTAAAGTGTAGGAGTAGCGGAGTGCATCTAGTATTTGGAAACATTCTTCCAGCGATTAGGCAAGCCAAGGGTACAAATCCCCAAAAAGGCTTTGGCAAGGAACAGGAATATACCAATGAACATAGGAGAAGGTCGATGGGAAGGTCTATTTGATGAATCCTGCATTACCTGGCTCCAGAAAGGGGCAATCTGAGGGCCGGCCCAAGACAGGGGTAAAAAATCAGCATTGCTATTCTTACACTCTGAGCAAGCCTCAGAACCTGTTGGTTCAAATGTTTTAATTTACTAGTGAGTATAATATGTCTGGTGCAGATAGTTGACCTCTAAAAATTGGTCTTGGATGTTTACAGCGATGCACGTCATCTTCTCACATAGCTACCTTCACTAAACATCATCAATATTCATTTAAAATGCTATTTCACAGTTGTGTTTAGATACATGTGATTGGTTGTCACGGAATTGCATTAATATTTTGTATAGGGGAGATATAATTTTCCTGGAGGGCTCTTGGGAAATGTAGGCAATTTAGCGGCTACTTCCCACCTTAGCCCAGAGAACAGTAATGAATTCATCATTAATGAACAAATCATCTAATGTTGCTATATTTAACTTCAGCAGTTGGTGGGTAAGTGCTTGCTCATGTGTGCTGAGTAGGCTCAGTGTCCTGTTTAAAAACAATGTGGGGTTCATACAGTATCAGTAGGCAATGTAGCTTGCGAAGTCAATTACACGCCCATATGGTCACGTTCACTGGGTCGAGCATGTTGTTTGTAATGTGTGGCTTTCAAAGCAAGGTTGACTCCAGGTAGTGCCGATATTCTCTCAAATTACTTATGCTGACACCGAGAGGGATTTACAAACCAGTTGATGCAGTGGTGAACTTGGGCCCCTAGATAATACACCATGAAGTCTGGAACATCTAGACTTCTGCAATTCCTTGGGGATGTCAATGTATCCCAGCTTGCTCTGCCTGTCTACCTGCCCAAATCAGAGTAAGAAGAAGTGGCCTAACTTCCTTAAAAAAACGACATAGGGAGCCTCATGGGAATGTTCTTAAACAGATGCAAAACATGAGAAGGGGTACCATTTTTATGAGCGTGGTCCTATTCATGAGAGAATTTGGGAGTCTGGTCCACTGCGCTATTCTTGCTCTTTTCGACTACGGAAAAAGTGCATAAATAGTACCATCCAGAACTGACTCTCGCCATGGCATCTGGCTCCCAAATACCTAATTTTGGAACCCGCTGGTGGCGTAGCGAATGCGTAAATGGGAATATGTCTGAATTTGACCAGTTAATTCACACACGTTTTCACCTCTTCAATTATGAGGGCTAGGCTAGTTTCAGGGTTTTGCACATATAAATAGTTGGTCGTCAGCGTATAGTGAGGTCAGCACCTTTTTAGACTAAAGAAAAAGCCCCTTGTCCACATGATTTTCCTGCAAGGCATAGGAAAAGGAGGAAGGTTGAGGGAGAACATAGATAAAATAAGATTCTTAAAAATTGTTAATTATAAAAAAGCAGGACAGTGAAGACTGAGAGAATTATAAACGAAGGAATAAAGAGAAGATTATTGTGTAGATTTGAAAATTGCTTAAAGAATTGCTTTGGTAAATGGACGGTGATTCATCGTGCTTGCCCAAATTGATTATTGTGGTATAATTAATTAAAGTAATAGCAGAATAAAAGGTCTGGTACTTATTGACAGTTAAAAATGACTTGTCATCATGGACGATACTCCTCTTTTACATTTGTACAAAACATTGCAGAGGTACATACCTAAGATCAGGAAATATCATGCTGAATGGGTAAGGGGTACGACTGACACAATGTTTATGCCTGGGCCTCAAGAGGGTTCCCTATCAAGAACAGAATTACAACATATGACAGCATACTTACATGCTGTGTACACATTCTAGAGCTATGGAAAATTTATCAGATTGAGAGAGAAGACCCATCCAAGAGGGAGTGGATGCTTAATCAGCATGAGGGAGAGGGCAAAGCACCCTCGGCTCCTCTTTCTCCTTCTGAAGACAAGAGTACAGACACTGAGAAACAGGGATTCTATAATTTGAAGGAGGTAAAAGCAACAGCAGGGCATATTAATCTGATAAATGCACCCCGCTTATAGTAGTGACGATAGTATGGAAGAAAGTAAGACTAAAGAACGCAACTACATGATCAGACGGAGTGAAAGTGAGGATCGTAACGAGAAAAGGAATAAAATGATAGAAATAGAAGATGAGGCCAAGAGACAAAAAGGAGATAAAGACAAAGCCAGTGAAGTGACAATTGTACAGAATGAGTGGATGGGAGGACAAATATTACTCAAATTAGATGGTTATCAACGAAGTTAAAGAAAGAGAAGAAAGAAAGGAACAGGAAAGAAAGGAAAAAGAGCGAGAAAGGGCATACAAAGATGAGGAGGAAAATGAGAGGAAGTGAAAGGAAAAATGAAGAAGGTATGGTGAGCAGATAAAAGAGAAAGAGAAAAGATGGGGGAAAATTAAAATTGAGGAAATTGAAATACAGAGATTGAAAGAAAGAAGGTTGCAAAGAAGGTGAGAGGAAGAAGAGAAGAGGGAGATGAGAAGACAGGAAGAGGAAGAACAAAAGGAAATGAGAATATGTAGACGACAAAGGGAAAATGAAATAGATCATCTCATTAACAGATGTGTAATACCAGTCGGAGAACGAGAACGATGGGAGGAAGAGAGAAGGTCATAACAGCCCTGCAGGGAACTGCATGACATACCTAGAGTACCGACATGGGCTGATCAGCATGAGGCAGAAGGTATAGGGAAAAGGATTGGGAAATTATACAGACAGATAAGGGAAAAAGATGGTTACAAGACCAGAGGGAGTATCAAAGGATTTCCACTGAGAGAAACGTGAGATAGATCAGATGACGTAATGATGGACAAACAGAACGCTGTCCATATGCAGACTAGATCTTGATGACAAGGAAAGGGATAACAGCCATACCAGTTGGGGTATGATGATGTCAGACAAAGAAAGGGACGAAAACGAGAGAGCGTGAGGAGACGGCATGTGTGGCGATTCGATAGATCCAGACATAGGAAAAGGGGTAAAGTGGTCAGATTTAGAAGAGCCGGAAATAAAAACACCAGAACCTAGATCACAAGGATGAACGTAAAGTGTAGGGAAAATGTCCCCGCCTTATGTAAGTAGATTGAGGTAATTGCCAGGATGAAGATGAACGGGTGAAACTCGTCCTACTTGGAAGTCAAGGAGCGTAGGTGGATACGATTGTAGAGCAGAATTCACACAATTTCTGTTATAAGAGAAAGGGGGAGGATGACCAAAATATGTATTGTTACAGCAGATGGATAAAGATAATTTAAAATGTAAATCATCTAGTTTTGAGGAGCAGGTTTAATGGATTTATGAGTTAGAGAGAATGACAGCGGGAATGACATTAGCAGTGGGTGACATAAAATGCCCTAGCAGCTACCATAGGGGAGAGAGCAGACGTCATTTGGAGATGAGTGTTGATATCCGAGTGCGAAAGCACAAAACACGACACACGATGGAGCTCCGTAGGGCACATAGGGCACAGTATCCTGATACATCAGACATGATGGGATTATGACAAGGAAAATTGGAGAGGATGAAGATCCTGTTGCTAATATTCAGGAGATTCAAGAACATTGGCATCTTGGGACGAGGGAACCGTGGGATAAAATAGTTGCATTATTTTATCATATTTTATGTCAGGGACTGGCCGAGCCAGTGCAAAGGCAGATGAAAAAACAAGTAGGGATGGAAGCGAAACGATGGGCTGAAATACAGTTGACCATCATACATCATTGTCCATTGTTGTAAGAGAAGAATAAGAAAAAAGCTGAGAACAGGAAGCTTGAGGAAGCAAAGTTAGTTCCGAATATTTTTTAAATTTTACCATAGAAGGAGCAGTATTGACGAGCAGTGAAGGAGTGGTTACACACGAGTTACATCCTACACAGCTAATCAATGTAGGGTACCCAGTAGAACAGGGCAGGTAAAATGTTAAGCCACGTGGTAGAGGGAATGGACATAGAGGACGAGGAAGCAGATTTCAAAACTCTCAAGGGGGAGGAGGATTTAATGAAGGACAACCACCGCAATGCTGGAATTGTGGGAGAATGGGACATATGGCCTGCACATGTATAAGTAGAGGGGGCATGCAGCAGAACTGGCAAGCTCCAAGAGGGGGATGGGCTATTCTCCACAGTGTAGTACAGAACCACCAGAAAATTATGCCCAAGATCACACGCAGTATCAGACACGTTTGCCGCAAATAAAGCAAGCGCAGCAAGTTCCACTGCAATCACAGTCGCCACAAGGGCAACCACAGCAAGCGCTTATGCAAACACAACAAGTACAGACCCAACAGTACACTACGACACAGCAGGCGATGACACCACAATGGAATATGAATATAGGAGCTCCACAAACACCTACACCTAGGATACGGAGTGTGACAGTGGTCGGAGGAAATCCATTTACAGGTACACGGATGGTTTTATATCCACAATAGGAAAGCCCACAGAGCTACCTGATGTGCTCAGTACTTTCAGTAACACCAGACCCCCAAGATGAATCGAGGGTCAGAATAATGATAGGAGGCAAGACATTTGTTTTCTTGTAGATACTCGAACAACTCGTTCCTGTGTTTGATAGGGAAAATACCCAATGTCTGGCATTGCCATGAATGTGCAGGAATTTTCTGGGGCTTTGAGTTTAGTTCATTCTACTGATGAATTGCCAATTTCAATAGGAGATCATGATGTGTCTATGCCACTATTGCATTCTCGACAAACACCAGTTAACATATTAGGATGTGACTTGAGGAAAAAACTTAACATGATGATATCATTTACTGACAAAGACATCATATGCTCCACTGCAGGGATTCACTACAGGAATGTAAGAGAATGTATATAAGCATTTACAGGCCAAAGATCATTAAGAGGTGTCACCTTAAACCCAGAAGTTTTTTTGTATAGAGTAAACATTTTGTTGACATGGATTCCTGGATTGATAGGTAAATTGCTGATACCTGACACAGTTTTGTTTAGACCACAAATACGTATGGACGATGAGGCAGACAGGTTATTCCAATAGAACTAGAGGCAGCAGTAGTAAGAGAGGAAAGGTTGGTTGTTACTGGGACGGATGATGAAGGAAGAGCATGGAGAACAGTAATAGCTCTTGACGAAGGGTATAGACTGACAGACTTGACAGACGAAGAGTTGTTCACAGATGAGTATTCAGATGATGAACTAGCATTTTTCATAAGCATTACCTATTGGATAAAAGTTCTGAATGGGGAAATACCACAGAGAAAGGCATTGGTAAAAAATAAACCATCATTTTTCCAAGAAGATTTAGAAAAGGTGGCAAGCATCTTATAGACCAACAGTCCATATGATGTGGGTCTATTGAGTGGAGCAGGAACAGTTAAAAACAAGCTTAAGCCAGGAGAAATTTGACCATGAGTAAAACAGTACCCCATGTCCAGAGGAGCAGATGAAGGTATATTTGAAACCATTTCTGCTTTAGTACATCAGGGAATACTAGTACCGTCAGACTCCACATGTAACAAGGCTGTGTAGCCAGTAAAGAAATCAATGTGGGGTCATGGAGATTTATTCTGGATCCATACCCCCTAAACAATATTGTTGAACCAGAGTTTCCTCTGGTTCCAAATACAGCTACGATATTATGTAATATCCCAGCTACAGCTAAATATTTTACAGTAGTAGATTTAAAGAATGCTTTCTTTTTAATTCCCCTTCATGAGGACTCCCGAGATGTTACATCATATAGAAATCAGCAGTGGAAAAAATACAAGGTTACCACAGGGGTACTGTGAGTCCACATCCATCTTTAATAGGGTTCTTCAGATGGACTTAGGTAATGTGCAACTTGAGAGCACAATAATTCAGTACGTAGGTGACATATTAGTGTGCATCGAGACAGAAGAAAAATGCAGAGAAGACTCAGTCCAGTTAATGACAGTATGGGCCTGAAAAAGGATACAAAGTGGACAAAGTGAAATTAGAGCACTGTCGGGAAGACGTCCTATACATAGGACAGTTAACTTCTCAAGAAGAGAGAAATGTGACACTGGAGAGAGCAGAAGCAATCATGAAAACTGTCAAACCCAAGAAAATGCAGCAATTTTTAGGCCTATGAAATTATTGTAGGGCCTGGAATTTCGACTACAGCACATATATTAGAACACTTCTGAAAGGGCTTAAAGAAGCACAGATAGGTAAAGATGACATAACATGGACAGACGAGATGACACAAGGATTTGAAGAGTTGAAAAAGGGGATTCGTACAGCCCCTGTGTTAAGGATTCCAGATTATAACAAGGGGCTTTATTTGTTCTCGCATTCAAATGGAGTGTTAATGACAGCAGTCCTCACGCAGAAGACAACATTAGGACATGGACGTAAAACAGATTTTATACCCAGTAATGAGAGGGCATTACCCTTGCAAACAAGCATAAGTGCTCCTACTTTTTCCATTGAAAAAGCTGCAAGTATTATAATGGGGTGCTTAATGATGTTATTTGCGTGCATTCCCTATTCGCCATTTTAGAGAAACCTAAAAGCACATTGACTATGCAAAGAGCGTCAGGATATGAGGTGATTATTTCGAACACAACAATCAAAATTGTTAGATGTAGAGTAGTGAATCCAGTCACATTTGTAGCAGAACCAGTAGGAACGGGGGACTATGTACATGATTGCACAACGTACAATGGGGGTCATTCCGAGGTTGGAGGTAAGGGAAAAACGATGCCGGTAAAGGATTACCGGCATCACTTACTGCTACGGGCTATTCTGACCAACCAGACCGCTATAGCGGTCTAGGCGTGCACGCGACACACCATGCCGGCATCAGCAGCATGCCGTAAACCGGAGCTGATCACAAGTAATGCAGACATGCAAATAGCGGCCTCCTGAAGGCCGAAAAAGAGCTTACCGGCATGGTGTAAATACCGGCATCTCCGACAAGGTGTTAAGAACCCTGAGCAGTGTTTTCAAGTGCCACAGGTGCACACAATCAGCACAGGTGGAAGCAATGGAGTGAGGGCCAGTACAAAAGGAGCACACCCACACCCCCTCCCACACCAAGATGATACCAATAGTAGTAGCACATTACTAGAGCTGGAGGCCCTGCTTGCAATGCCTCAACAACAACAACAACAACAACAACAACAACAACAACAGCCACCACCACAGAGGAGACGCAGGAGGAAGGAGGAGAGGAGGGTGAGACAGGCCCAGCATGCTCCACCAGTGCAGCCACCATTACCACGCTGGCAGCACCCAATCCCTCACATCATAGCCACCCCCTTCAACCTAACACTTGAGCAGATCCACACCCTGTACATGCTTGACCCTGACACCATCACCACCATAGTGGACCTGATACACAACTACATAGTGAGCCTCATAGAAATACGCACCGCCATCCCCACTCTACTGAAGGTAGTGTCTGTGCTCCACTTCCTTGCCACAGGCACCTACCAGCACACAGTGGGGCATATGCATGGCATATCACAACCCTTATTTTCCAGGATACTGAACCAAGTGCTGGATGCCCTCCTCAAGCACACAAGGGACTACATATCCCTACGATGGACTCCCTAGGAGATATTCGATACAAAAGTTGCCTTCCATGCACTGGCAGGCATGCCAAATTGTGTAGGTGCCCTCGACTGCACCCATGTGGAGTTGGTGGTCCTGCATTCCATGGAGGTGGCGTATCACAACCGCAAGCAATACCACTCCATCAATGTGCAGATGGTATGCGACGCCAGCAAGATCATCACACATTGCTGTGGCCGATATCCAGGATCAACTCATGACTCTTTGGTACTGCGGAACTCCACACTACCACGCTGGACGACGTGCCTGGCTGCTTGGTGAGTTGCCTGACTGGGCCATGGCAGTGCATTGGGGTTGTGAGGTGGGTGGCTGCATACTACACCTGGGTGGGAAGGGGGGGATGCATACTCCACCTGGGTGGGAAGGGGGGTGGATGCATACTCCACCTGGGTGGGAATGTTGACGTCAGTGCACGATGTGCACATCACCGAACACTGTGCCCCAAAGCAACTGAAATGGTACATGACAACCAAATCTCATAGTGATGAAGTAAGGCCAACCCCCATCACTACATGACTAACAGGTAACCAGCCCACATCCAGCACTCTGCACTGCATATGCGCTATGTTGCTGACTGCCGCTTTACACAACACAGGACAGTTATCCCTGGCTGTGCATTGAACTGAGTCTCAAGAAGAGAGAAATGTGACACTGGAGAGAGCAGAAGCAATCATGAAAACTGTCAAACCCAAGAAAATGCAGCAATTTTTAGGCCTATGAAATTATTGTAGGGCCTGGAATTTCGACTACAGCACATATATTAGAACACTTCTGAAAGGGCTTAAAGAAGCACAGATAGGTAAAGATGACATAACATGGACAGACGAGATGACACAAGGATTTGAAGAGTTGAAAAAGGGGATTCGTACAGCCCCTGTGTTAAGGATTCCAGATTATAACAAGGGGCTTTATTTGTTCTCGCATTCAAATGGAGTGTTAATGACAGCAGTCCTCACGCAGAAGACAACATTAGGACATGGACGTAAAACAGATTTTATACCCAGTAATGAGAGGGCATTACCCTTGCAAACAAGCATAAGTGCTCCTACTTTTTCCATTGAAAAAGCTGCAAGTATTATAATGGGGTGCTTAATGATGTTATTTGCGTGCATTCCCTATTCGCCATTTTAGAGAAACCTAAAAGCACATTGACTATGCAAAGAGCGTCAGGATATGAGGTGATTATTTCGAACACAACAATCAAAATTGTTAGATGTAGAGTAGTGAATCCAGTCACATTTGTAGCAGAACCAGTAGGAACGGGGGACTATGTACATGATTGCACAACGTACAATGGGGGTCATTCCGAGGTTGGAGGTAAGGGAAAAACGATGCCGGTAAAGGATTACCGGCATCACTTACTGCTACGGGCTATTCTGACCAACCAGACCGCTATAGCGGTCTAGGCGTGCACGCGACACACCATGCCGGCATCAGCAGCATGCCGTAAACCGGAGCTGATCACAAGTAATGCAGACATGCAAATAGCGGCCTCCTGAAGGCCGAAAAAGAGCTTACCGGCATGGTCTAAATACCGGCATCTCCGACAAGGTGTTAAGAACCCTGAGCAGTGTTTTCAAGTGCCACAGGTGCACACAATCAGCACAGGTGGAAGCAATGGAGTGAGGGCCAGTACAAAAGGAGCACACCCACACCCCCTCCCACACCAAGATGATACCAATAGTAGTAGCACATTACTAGAGCTGGAGGCCCTGCTTGCAATGCCTCAACAACAACAACAACAACAACAACAACAACAACAACAACAACAGCCACCACCACAGAGGAGACGCAGGAGGAAGGAGGAGAGGAGGGTGAGACAGGCCCAGCATGCTCCACCAGTGCAGCCACCATTACCACGCTGGCAGCACCCAATCCCTCACATCATAGCCACCCCCTTCAACCTAACACTTGAGCAGATCCACACCCTGTACATGCTTGACCCTGACACCATCACCACCATAGTGGACCTGATACACAACTACATAGTGAGCCTCATAGAAATACGCACCGCCATCCCCACTCTACTGAAGGTAGTGTCTGTGCTCCACTTCCTTGCCACAGGCACCTACCAGCACACAGTGGGGCATATGCATGGCATATCACAACCCTTATTTTCCAGGATACTGAACCAAGTGCTGGATGCCCTCCTCAAGCACACAAGGGACTACATATCCCTACGATGGACTCCCTAGGAGATATTCGATACAAAAGTTGCCTTCCATGCACTGGCAGGCATGCCAAATTGTGTAGGTGCCCTCGACTGCACCCATGTGGAGTTGGTGGTCCTGCATTCCATGGAGGTGGCGTATCACAACCGCAAGCAATACCACTCCATCAATGTGCAGATGGTATGCGACGCCAGCAAGATCATCACACATTGCTGTGGCCGATATCCAGGATCAACTCATGACTCTTTGGTACTGCGGAACTCCACACTACCACGCTGGACGACGTGCCTGGCTGCTTGGTGAGTTGCCTGACTGGGCCATGGCAGTGCATTGGGGTTGTGAGGTGGGTGGCTGCATACTACACCTGGGTGGGAAGGGGGGGATGCATACTCCACCTGGGTGGGAAGGGGGGTGGATGCATACTCCACCTGGGTGGGAATGTTGACGTCAGTGCACGATGTGCACATCACCGAACACTGTGCCCCAAAGCAACTGAAATGGTACATGACAACCAAATCTCATAGTGATGAAGTAAGGCCAACCCCCATCACTACATGACTAACAGGTAACCAGCCCACATCCAGCACTCTGCACTGCATATGCGCTATGTTGCTGACTGCCGCTTTACACAACACAGGACAGTTATCCCTGGCTGTGCATTGAACTGAGTCGACCTCGGATACCACAGTTTATCACTGGTTCGGCACACCCATAGGAGTGCTGCATGTCACCATGGAACTGATCAGTGCAAAATGCCCAATATAGAACTGAGTACAGGCAAAGCTCCCTACTACCAAATTCCACAGAACACTACTCATCACTCATTTTACAACAAGACTGCTGTATGCATATACGATGCACGTGCAACAAGACGTCAGTGCACACCGTGACCCATCTTGAAGATGCAACCCACACCATTAGTCCATTGCACAGGGCACATAGCGGGGCCAGAAATTAGGTCAATGCATCCAGGGACATGTGCGTGTGCGCACAAATTACCTTCTTCCATGTGAGACTAGTACAGTTGTCCTACATGATTGTGCGATCACTTACCTTTATTCCACTCTCATGCAGGTGATTGTGGCTATCCCTTGAAGCCGTGGCTCATGACCCCTGTCCGAAACCCACAGACCAGTCATGAGGAGGACTACAATCATTCCCATACCCGTACACGTGTGGTGATAGAGCAGACCTTTGGCCTGTTGAAGGCACGGTTTTGCTGCCTCAGCCGGTTGGGTGGGGCTCTCCTCTACAGCCATGAGAAGGTGGCCAAGATCACCATGGCATGTGTAATTCTGCACAATATGTGTATCCGTCGGAACGTGCCCCTGCCGTCTGACATGGAACTGCTACCACCTGATGATGATGAAGGGGAGGAGGAAGATGTGGCAGGACATCATCATGGTGCCGATACCGTGCGGCAGTCTTTGATTGCACAATATTTCTGACCCACAAGTCAGCAGAGGGTGACCTATTGTTAGGACATAGGGCACTGGGTGTGGGGATACATGTACACTATGCACTGTGCAAGAATAAATGACACATGCGCAATAATGAATGTCCACTCTGGTAATTTTTTTGATGAACAACCGGTGTATTATTGAATTTGGAAATATCAATGTGAAAAACAAACCCTCCACCACCCTCACCCCCCTCTCCCTCCCCCACAACTCCCCAACACACCCTCACCCCCTCCCCCTCCACCACAACTCCCCAACACACCCTCACCCCATCCCCCTCCCCCGCAACTTCCCAACACACCCTCACCCCCTCCCCCTCCCATCACAACAACCCCACACTAGTCCCATAGGGTCCACATAGCCCACATGTGGCTGGCAGTAAAGTCACTCTGCGCTACCGGAGCCAGGGGGAGGCATGTCCCGGCAGCGGAGCGCATGGAGCGACCGACAGAGTGGGCTGGTCTGGGTGGAGTTGCTTGTTGAAGGTGTGTCCTCATGCTGAGGCTGTTGGCCAGGATGAGCAGCCTCCAGAGCATCAGCTATGCGGCCGAGCACCTCGCAGAGGCGGTTGGTGCTTTCCTTTATGGAATGGCCCAGTGCCCTCAATTCAGCATGCCACTCCTCCCTGGCCTGCCGATTGTCCTGCCCTGCACAAATTGTGTAATCAGGGCTGTGAGCTGGTCAGCCCGCTGTGCATCGGCGGATGAAGCAGTGGCCCTGCTGGGGATTGGGATGACATGTCCTGCCGGCGCTTCCTCAAGGGAACTGCACACAGGACTGCCATGTCCCTGTGTTGGTTCTTGGCCAGACTGCTCCAGTGTGTCAGTCTCACCCGAGTCACTAAAGGATACCTGGGGGTTTGAGTAGGCTTCAGGGGTGTGCATGACTTCCACTGTGTCATTCTCAGTCGCTCCCCAGATGGCATTGGAGCTGTCCTAACTTCGAGGGGGGCTGTGGCTGCCACCTCCCCAGCCACACTGGACTCCTCGGACCGTGGCGTTGGGCAGGTGTCTGCAGCCAGTGCAGGGAGGGGTGGGGGTGCGGGTGGTGCACCCTCCACGGGCCTTGCTGGAGCTGGTGGTGTGCGTCCAGGTGTTGTCTTTCTCGCTGGGAGATGGAGGCCCCTGCCTTGGCCCCTGGAAGTGCTGGGACGGTTGCTCTCCTGCTCCTCACTGTCATGCTCACTGCCTGCGGGGGTGCAAGAGAGGGACGGCATGAGTCATCTTTGGAGAGCCAGCATTCATACATGGCTACAATAGCACATTCAGACAATTGTGGGTAATCAGCATTTGTCTAGGGAACGGCACGTCATTCCATACTTAGGTGGTAAATGCATGCATATGTCGGTGTCACTCATGTTGGCCAGGTACTGTGCTGTCTAACATGCACACTGTTTACATCAACTACCCTGTGTGCCTCTTGGAATGGGCAACTTTGTGTGGTATTGAAGTGGGAGAATGGGAGAACAAGCTCCCCCCAATCTCATCACGACCATGGCCTAGAGGATCGCGGCCCAGGCACCCCCCACGGGACGAGTTCGTCTATCTACCAGATGACAAAATACCCTAGTTCAGGAACATAAGGATATGCCCACCAGCCTGTCCGACTCAAGCCGACACCTGCGGCATGGATGAACTCGACTAAGACAACAGCCACAAGCACCCACATCGTTAGAGATGCCACAACGACCTAGCCAACTGCCAAGAGCACACGTGCCACCATGCACACTGGTCACTCACGCACCAGCCTACACAAAGAACATATTCAGTGCCATGACGTAGGTGACTGACACACCCACTGACGTGCATTGTTGTTATTTTTCACATAGGCCCTTTTATAGTAGTGCAGAAACGCAAGATGCTTGAAGAACTCGTGTATACGCTTGCTGACGCTTCTCCCACCACTCGCCCTGTGATGACCCCATCATGTAGACCTAACATTGCTTGTGACGCCATGTCAAACCGCGACCTCCGTACCATGGATCATGCATCACCACCCATGAACTAGGCCCGAGTAGGCCGCAAGCAAGAGCCTCATCATGAAAACTCTCTCACAGCAAGAATACAAGTGCTGATCACGCAGAACGAGCCCCAGCGAGAGCTCATAGCCAAGACCACGATGTTGCAACTCGTATGCTACCAGCCGGCACCAAGGTTACACCTGTAAGAAAAGCCAACCACGCAGAAACGAAATACAACTCTAAATGTGCAGAATTCCGCTCCAGCTACAGTCTCTCCACACGTGACCAAGCCGATCTGACAAGGTGCCAGACCCACGAGACAGAAGTCGCCTGGGTCCCACATCTGGGACACAGGTTGCAACAGCGAAGCGGCAAGATGGACACCTACGGCGATGGGAACGACCTGCTCACAAGCCTATGAGCAGACCCGTACGTTGTCTGCACAAACACATAGTTACACATTGTTGCTAGTGACAGGTACACCGCGAGCTGGGAACGGCGATGGCCCCAGGCTTGGGGGCTCGCGAGAGGATCAATCAGAACACGGGGGGACTCATCACTGACGCCATTAACATTAGCCAATCATCAGGGGTCTTCTTGTAACGATTTTCAAGTATCTAATAGTAGGGATAGCCAAAGTATACCACCTGACTCATCCTTAACCACTAATATTCTTCTCTATATGTGTCCTATACTAACCCTACCACTCGGGGAATCAATCCGAAGTGGCAATAGGTTTTTTGCTAACTTTCCCAGGTGACGCAAGTAGCGCGTCATACTGCTGTAAAAAGGGCCTGCGAGCCCCACTAAGATTGAGAGTCTGGACGGACACGTACGATCTAAGACCCATCCCTGCCGTTGTTATAATAAACAGCAGAACCACCTTGCTCCTTGTGTGTGTCTCATACTCATTCACGGAAGCATGGGAGGAGTTGGGGCCTCCCTGCCCGGAGGTCAGCGGACAGCTCAGCCGACCCCGGGATAATCACCCTGACAAGTTGGAGGCACTGCTGAGATCTGTTTAAGGTCTACCTTTTCAGTTTTTATTTTCCAAGGCCTCTCGTTGCGAGGAGGCCCGGTGGCGCGGCCCCCTCTGCCCCCTTTTGAGGACTACAGGTCCATCGCGGAACTGCGAGAAGACCGGACAGCGCAATCCGGATATTGGCCCACGGGAGCCGGTTGAGAAGTATCCCGCCCGCGGTTGGCGAGTGTCCAGATGTGGTCCAGACGAGGAGAGGTGGCGAGCCGCTTGGAGGGATGCACGCAGTCGAGCGGCCCCGCATGAAGAGAACTTGGTGAGTATGACACACCCAAAAAGCAATGCGAGATTGTGAGGGAGGGCAGAGGAGTTGTAATAAGGGCGGCGGGAAGTGTTATTAAAGTGTGTGGCGAAGATTTGATCAATTAGTGTTGATAGACAAGTGAGCGGTAACGGGACAGGCAAGAGGGCTGCCCTCTACCACGTCACGGAAGCAGGGTGGGTGGAGCGAGAAGGCACCATGTGCGGTTGCTCGTAGACACTGATTGGTCTAGATCGTGGCCACCTGTAGAGGGGGTGTGTGTGGCTTTCCTACGAATTGGCGTTTTCGATCAATGAGTAGATGAGGATCCCTATTGATCGAGCAGTGAAACTTGATAGATAGATGATGTTTTCCTGTAGGAGGTAGCTAGATTGTTGCCAAGTATGGAAGATAATTGGCTGGTTAAGCCCTCCCGGCGAGGGGCGTGTCACACGCGAGGCGACGCAGCGTGCGCAGTCCGATTATAAGAGTCTATTGTTGGTTACCTTGTTCTGGGCGTAACAAGAGGACAGCTGTGGGGTTAACGGGGACAAGAAGTTAAAACTTATTGCGCGCTCTCTTGAAGTGTAAAGATCTTACCGGTAGTAGTTGAAAGCGGTTGGTGACATCACCAGTAGGGCCTTCATAGGACACCTTGACCACATCGCGTTGTTGAAGGGTGGTAGGGGAGTAAACTGAGGACAATGGCAGTAAAACGGAGGTGGGGGGGGTGCGCACGGAGACCGCCGGCTACCCCAAATATGGGAAAGGTGGAGAGGGGTAAGTGACCGTGCACAAAGAACGCCGGCCACGCTGAGTGAGGTGGAAGAAGGAGGGGAGTGGAAAAAGTGGGGCGGCTGTACAAGCATGTCACACAGGGCATGCAGCCGCAGGGGGCTTCGTGCGCCGTGGCCGCAGGGGGCCGTACCAACGGTATCAAGGAAGAAAACAAACAGAGGAAAAGGACTGTATATTTGTAATTGTTATATTTGGTTGTTTCACTTATAGTGGACGGTCGAAAGTCCCCAATCTACGGGGCCAGGTAACGACGGCTGTACTGAGGGGAGCTAAAACACAGTGTAACCATGTCATACGGGTTGGGATCGGGAGGGTGGGGGAACACCCTGACTACCCCCTCCAGCATATTTGTAAAACGCTGTCACCCCATAGGGAAAAACTCATCAAATACAGCATACAATGGACACAAGGAACAGACAACAAAATGACGACACCATGGCCGCCTAACGGCAGTTTTGACCCGTACGTCCAACACTTACTAATGACACACATACACAACACGTACAAAGGGAAGAAGTTGGCACATCACATGGAGGTGTTTAAGTTGTGGAGGATGTTCCAGGGATCCCTACCAGGGCCAACCAGAATGTTCACCGTGGAAGGGACGACAGAAGGGAAGGGGAGCGAGGAAACAAAGGAGGGAAAGGAGATCAAGGAGGAAGAAGGAAACGGGGAAAGGGCGACCAGTAGCGCACAGTGCGCGGGAAGAGACAGGAAGGGGGGTGAAAAGTCTGATACTGTACATGAAGTAGAAGTAAAAAAGGAAGGGACAGAAGACATACCCCTAGCAAAGGTAGTGAAGAAGGAGGAAGGTGGGTTTTATCCTGTGATGGAGCTACGAGAGGCAGCAAGGCAACAACTGACAGCAGCTGAGGGGTACTTGCACCCCACGTACAGCCCTCCACCATATACAGCTACAGGTAGCTACCGGGGGGGGAGGAGGTGACAAGCACGGTAGGCCCGAATTGCACACAGGTGCGCTCAAAGGGAGGGAAGAACAGCGAAGAGCCCATTTCAAACATTGGACAAGACGAGTGGGTAGCAGCGCAGGTGCTCTTAAAGCTGCAGGGGACATTAACAGGAGAAGAAAAAGAGGTAGTGAGGAGAATGAATAAGGATGACGCGGGTAGCACTGGAATAAGAGGCGAGGAGAACAACACAAGAGACGGAGAGCTGTCACAAGAAGAGGAGGAGATGTTGGAGGAACGATTGGCTGAATTAAGGGATGAGCGGAGTGCACTGATTAAGTAGCTCGAGAAAGAGGCACGAGGAAGAAGGTGGGAAAGGAAGGAAAGTAAGGATGAGTTAGAGAGAATGAAGGAGCGAACTGAGGAAAGGAAGAGGGAAGCGGAGAGGATGAAGGCAATAGCAGAAAGGGGATCCCGAGCAGCACAGCGTGACAGGTAGAGAGAAGAAGAAGAGAAAGAAAAGGAAATGGAACTATGGAAGAAGAAAATACTCTCCGAGAGCACCAGGAAATACGAAGAGGGTAAAGTAATAGAAAGCACATTAGAAAGGGAGAGAGAGAAATGGGAAAGGAGGAGAGAGGAAGAAAGGATATTAGAGAAGGTAAGTAGTGAGGTGATGGAGGAATTGAAAAAGTAAAGAGAGGAAATATGTGGTGAAATAGTGGAAAAGAAGGAAGAGGAGAGAAGAGAGGAAAGGGGGAGTGGGGTAAGAACATATGTGCGTCGGGATGCAGAAGTAGCTACAACATCAGCGCAAAAGGGAGTAAATGGTAAAGGAGAACAGGAAGGAACAGATTTAATAGACTTAAAAACGGTGACAATTAGGGGGAAAAGGACAGATTGGGGGTTGTTATCGCTCTTGGATGAATTTTGCAGCGAAGAAGAAGAGGGAGTGGGGGAGGAGGAAAAAGTGGTGGTAGGGAGAGCTTAGATAAATTGTACATTACACTCACTAACGGGGAATCACCATGGGCATGTAAAAAGAAGGAAGAAGTGAAGGGAAGTGAGGAGCAGGGAAGAGAAGTGGCAGGAGGACCAATACGTGCAGTTACACCCACATCATTACGCCCAACACGCCCACCCACACCCGCTCCTGAACACACCCCATACGTCGGCAGGCTCAGAGACCTCCCAGGATGCAGGCAGGAAGAACGGACACACACACCTGCAGTAAACAAAGAGAGCAATAGGAGAAGGGGGAGAAATGAAGGAGAAGATACGACGAGCAGCAGTAATATGGATATGGCAGCAGATTTACTTGACACAGAGGAAGAGGAGGAGTACACGGATTCCACCCCGCGACAACTAGGGGGACAGATGGGGTACAATTTAATGCCACTATTGCAGAGGGGAGGGGTTAGACCACAATACGTCCCTTGGAAGCATGATGATAAGGAGACTATAAAGTGCAGGCTCCCATCACTAAGAAGAGGAGCGGGGAAATGGATATACGAGATGGAAAAACACACCACAGTACAGAAACTAGCAGTGGGAGACGTGAAGGGTCTATTAATATCGATATTGGGGGACACGGCAGGCGACATTTGGAAGAGGGCAGGATTCCCCGGAGTTACAATAACAAACACATCACATGACGGGGCGCCATTTGCGAACTGCAGGCATGCATTATGGCAAGCCCTGAGGGTGCAGTATCCAGACACATCAGATATATGAGCAATTACGTCAGGCAAGATGCGTGAGAATGAAGATCCTGTTGATTATATCCAGGAGATTCAGGAGAAGTGGCGCATGGAAACTAGATAGCAATGGGACAAGACACCGGCAATTTTTTACCACATACTAGTTCAAGGGCTTCCGGAGGCAGTACAAAGACAACTGAAGAAGATAGTGGGAATGGAAGCTAAGGCCTGGCCGGAAATACAACTAACGATAGTACACCACTGTAGGATGTGGCAAGAAAAGATGAAACAAAAGGAAGAAGATAGGAAAGCAGAGGAGGCAAAATTAGTGCAGAAAAAACTAACTAAGTACACCATGCAAGGAGCACTAATAACTACACCGACAACAATGACACCAAAGCCCACGCAAGTAGTGGCTGCACAAGATCCCACACAGCTACAAATAGCACCATTACCACAACCACCACAACTTATAACACAACAGATGCCACCACCCCCACCATACACGGCTCCCACAGGAGGAGGCTACATGCTACCGGGAAATGGATATTATAACAACACCAGGGGAAGGGGCGGAATGATGAGAGGGAGGGGATATGGCCAACCTGCACAACAGCAAGGGGGAGGATTTCGGAGTTACTACCCCAGTGGGCAACAAGGGTACCAAGACAATACAGGGAGTTTCCCATGGCAGGCCAGGGAACCACCTGTATGTTGGGTTTGTGGAATCTTAGGACACATGTCACGCATGTGTAGAATGAGACCCACCCCACCAGCCTGGGGGGAACAGGGACCACAAGGGCCTATGAGGGAGCATCAGGGTTACCAGCAACTGCAGAGAACACAACAGAGCAACACGCAGCAGAAAGTATCACCACAACAACAGTTGCAGACATACTCACCACCGCAGCAGCAGGTGGCAATAACACAACAACACCAAGTGCAACCAGTACAACAGCTCACTCAAATACAGGACCATAACTTGACCCGATCGATACACTGCTGCAACAAACACAGTTAGGGAGGATGACTATCTTGGGAAACAACCCTTACACAGGAAGCAGTCTGTCACTGTACCCAGAATAGGACAGCCCACAGACGTCCTTGGTGTGTCCCATCCTGTCGATAACACCTAATAGTGTGGAGGAACCACGCATTGAGGTAGCGATAGGTGACAAAAAATTCTCCTTCCTTGTTGACACTGGGGCAACCAGGTCTTGCATAAGGGAGGGTAGATTTAAAATGTCAGGCGGGGCCATTCACACCCAAGGATTTTCTGGGGCTAGAGGGTTGGCTCCCTTTTCTGATAACATCTCCTTATCTATAGGAGATTATGACAAGTCTGTCCCACTCCTGTATTCAAGGGACTCGCCAGTGAACATACTTGGAAGGGACATAATGAGCAGGTTAAATATGACAATCTCCTTCACGGAGAATGGCATAATTTGCTCCACACCAGGAATAAACTTGCTTACTGCACGACAAATACTGCAAGCATACTGTGGCCAGACAGTAGCTCGAGCTGAGCCTGTGGATGGGGAGCTGTTCCTATATGGAACAGACATGGCATTTGCATGGATGCCAGGAATAGAAGGAAAGATTTGGAGGAGGCCAGCAGCATATTTGTTCAGGCCTGAGACGCCAGCTAGTGAACCGGAGGGGAAGGTGATTTCGGTGAGCATCGAGAGCATTATAGCAACTGCAGATTACATCGCAGTACATGCCCAAGACAGGGAAGGGAGAGCATGGAGAGTAGTGATAGCCCTGGCTGAGGGATGCAGGCTCACCCAGGTGTCTGATGAAGAGCTCTTTTCAGAAAACAGGGGAGAAGGAGAGATGGTATTTATGAGTGTAGACATCTGGTTAAGAGTAACATACAAGCAAGTAGCTTTCAAAATGGCTATGGCACTCGAGCCACCTGCATCTACCCCAGTACCATTTTACGAGGAAGATATGTCTAAGGTTCCAGCATCACTGTGGACCACCAGTCCCTATGACGTGGGCTGCATAAAGAGTATTGGAGGAGTAAAAATAAAGTTGAAAAAGGGCGCAATACTACCTAGAGTGAAGCAATACCCACTATCAAAAGAGGCAGATGAGGGCATATACGAAACCATAACGGCCCTGATAAATAATGGCAAATTGGTACCATCAGAGTCAGCATGTAACACGGCTGTGTACTAAGTGCGCAAGGCTAAAGGAGGGTCTTGGCGTTTTATCCAGGACCTTAGGCCCTTGAATTACATTGTAGAGGCAGAATACCCCATAGCAGCAAACCCAGCCACGATACTATGTGGAATACCAGCAGACGCATCACGGTTCACTGTGATTGACCTCAAAAATGCCTTTTTCTCAATACCTCTGCACCCAGATTCACAAGATTTGACAAGCTTCACATACAGGAATACAACATGGAAACACACAAGGTTACCACAAGGGTACTGCGAGTCACCCTCAATTTTCAACAGAGTAATACAGATGGATTTGGGAAAAATTGAATTGGAAAGTACAGTGCTGCAATATGTTGATGATATAATAATTTGCAGCACAACTGAGGAGAGGTGCAGGGAAGACTCAGTGAAAATGCTGACAGTGTTGGCTGAAAAGGGGTACAAGGTAGACAAGGAAACATTACAGTAATGTCAGGAACAGGTACTATACATTGGTCAATTAATATCCCAGCACGGAAAAAAGATTGCACCACAAAGAGCACAAGCCATATCCAACACGCCACAACCACAAACTGTGAGGGAACTGCAGCAGTTCCTGGGCCTATGCAACTACTGTAGAGCATGGGTTTTCGACTACAGCTCATACATAGGACCCCTGCTTGACGCATTGAGAGAAGCACAAAAAGGGGACAAGACATTGGGGTGGACAAGAGAAATGAAGGAGGCGTTTGATGAGTTGAAACACGCCATATCCACAGCTCCCGTACTAGCCACCGCAAATTACAAACATCAATTTTTCATCTTTTCACATTGCGACTCAGCAGCAATGAAAGCAGTATTGACGCAGAAAACTAGCAGGGGACACAAGCCAATAGCATTCTACAGCGGTCACTTGGACCCTGTTATGCTAGGACATTTCCCTTGCGAACAGGGTCTCGCCGCAGCTGCATTTGCGGTGGAGAAATCATCATCAATAACAATGGGGTGCCCCACCACATTATTTGTGGAGCATGCGCTGTTTGCAATTTTGAACAAGCCTAAGTCCACACTGACCACACAGAGGGCGTCAGGTTATGAGATCATCTTATCTAGACCCGAATTGACAATTGTCAGATGCAGTACCGTAAACCCAGCCAGATTCATAGCGGAAGTTGTTGAGGAAGGTGATTAGGCTCACGATTGCACACAGACTATTGTAATGTACTCCAGCACAAGGAAAGTGGAGAAGGATGCACTTAAAGGGGGGGGGGGATTTTGTACATTGATGGTTCGTCAACAATTGACCAAAGCGATGGGATAAGGAGAACTGGGGCAGCAGTAGTAAAAATGCGTGCAATTACCGCAGCATTATTCGGCTCAGGCAGCGGAATTGGTTGCGCTGATTTGGCACTAAAGGAAAGTGTTGACAAAAGAGTTACTATATATTCTGACAGCTCATATGTCACATCAACAGTGCACTCGGGTTGATAAAATGGCAGAGAAGGGGGTTTAGAAGAGCTGATGGCACCCCAGTACAACATGTCCTCTTGCTAGCAGAGTTGATTGAAGTAATTAATGACCCCCAAGAGATAGCTTTGGTTAAATGCCCAGCACACACTAATGGAGATGACTATATCTCGAAAGGAAATGAAACAGCAGATGCACATGCCAAGCATGCGGCATATTTTGGTCAATTATGGACCCCCCCAGAATCAGAGAGAGGGAGGGGGAGGGCAAGGGCAATGGCAAGACAGATGATGATGAAAGAAGGGCACACTCATCTCCCTGCAACACAGATAATGGAATTACAGGCAGCCGCACCAATGACAGAAAAGGAACTGTGGGTAAAAAGAGGATGTACGATGTCCCCAACAGACGCACTGTGGCGTCAAAATAATACCGGAAAAGTGGTCATGCCATTGGCACTGTTGAACACCGCCCTGGCCCAGCTCCATCATCCAGCACATACAGGAAAGGAAGTGATTGCAGCGCGAATTAGGGAGGCTTGGTTCTGCCCCGAGTTAAATTCTCATGTCACTAATTTCATCAGCAACTGCCTCACATGCCAACAGTTTACGGCCAGTCACACGCTGCAAGTGATAAAAGGTACTATACCCCGGTCCGAAGGACCCTTCCTACACCTTCATATTGACTACGTTGATATGATCAATGTATGTCAAGGACATAGGTACATGATTGTAGTGGTATGTCCATTCTCCAGGTGGATCGAAGCCGGACCCTGCTCACACGCGGATGCGTTTAGAGCAGCTAAATTTCTAGTGAGAGAGGTCTTCCCCAGGTGAGGTGTTTGCAAAGTGCTGCAGTCGGACAACGACCCACACTTTGCTAATGAAATGTTTCAACACATCACATCTTTGCTGGGTATTAAACATAAATTTGCATGTGCATACCGCCCGCAGGCCAACGGTATCTGTGAATGCCTGAATGGCCTATTGAAAGAGGAGATCGCAAAAATTCAGCAGACAACTAAAAAGAGCTGGTTGTACTGCCTTCCGCTAGCTCTATTTGACCTGAGGAACAGGCCAGGGTCTGATCACCACCTCACTCCCCACGAGGTGGTGACAGGACGTCAAATGCGCCTTCCTTTAACGCCAACATCAGGAGCATTTACTGACCATGAAAACACTGCAACTGCCCTTGGTGACGAAATGTATCAATATGTGTCTTCCTTGATAACTAGTGTCGCCTTTGTATCTCAACAGCTCGAGCGTACGCGGGGCGGGTCGAAGAGTTCTCAACAAGAAGACACCAACAAGGGAAGGACTATGCACTATTGTGGAGGGCGACCATGTGCTTCTCCACAACTTCAATAGAAAGTGGAACAGCCCACGCTTTACCGCACCCCACTTGGTAGAGGAAGTGGCTCCTAGAGCAGTGAAACTGCACGATAAGCGTGCCTGGAATCACCTACACGACGTAAAGCCCTACAAACATCAGACCCACTCTAGCATTGACGACAGGGCCATTGCAAGATCAACAACATCAACAACATCGGCTACAGGGAAGGATACAGCAACCACCACTGAGGACAATTGTGTCACTACACTTGACCATTCCCCAGACTCCCCAGACACAACCACTACCATAGACGTTAGACACTTGCCCATAGCCCACCCCATGATCATGAGATCACAAAGTAAACAAACCTCTGCCCAATCCAGCCCCAGGCCCCCCTCCAAGGCCACCACCGATTGAAGGACACTGTATAACAAACTTGGATGTTACACACACACACACATAAAACACTTGTATATTTTTCTCTATTTTTCTCTCGCACATGCAGGTGCTGCATATAATTGTATTGTTTAGGAAGTAAAGTAACTAACACTGTGCTCTGCCCAGGAGTAGATGCTGCCCGTGGATGATAACGCCCCTGAAGCCCTATCACACCAATTTGTATATCATATAAGAAGGCCGAAGTACCTAAAAAGAAGAAGGGTACGCGTATATTACACCGCATTTGTTTTGGCCATAGAACAATCATTTCCCCATCTTCACGAGCACTTACCGGCTCTAAGAGATAGGTCACTAAGATTAGCGTGGGAACAGCTCTTCGCCTGGGCACTGAACGATTACTTGATAGGGAGAGCTTAATTACCAAAAACTAACAATAATAACCAGCACATTGAGGATTTTCAGGTGGGCACCTTTAACGTCGCAAGAATAAGCTGCCGGACTGCAGCAAAGTAAGAACAAAATGCCGGTGAGACTAGCTCTTGTAATAAAACTGATAGGGGTGTTGGTCATCACTGGTCTGTTGGCTGCCTCTGTATGGCAGAAATGTTATGCTATCAATTTTGTGGCTGCACCCAAAACTAACATGCCCCCTGCCACGGCTGCAACAGGTATGATATCAGGTGGTACTAGCAACCCTAAGGGCAAGGGAGGTAGAGTTAAACGAGGCACATATACTGACAATAAAGGTATCGATAATTACATAACAGATTCAGCACACGTCTCAAACAACATGTGGTACCAGCACATGACCCAAATTGGTAAGCAGACAACGGAGGATAGCTGCTATGTGTGCTCATTAATCCCATACGCCATGAGCGCATCAAGGACATTCGTTGCCATAGAAATACAGGTAAAGACAGCGCAATGTATAGTATATCTGGCACTATTCCAAACGAGGGGACAATTCCAAGGAACTGTGGTGAGAATGCAGTGGGAAACAAGGGACACATACCCATATGAAAACAACTTCCTCAAGTCATAATTGAGCTACCATAAGAGCAGCTTACACGCTGAGGCATTCAGATACATGACAAGTGTCCCCGATAAAGGAGAAACGAAGAAAGTAACACTAGAATACCTGCCATGTGATTGGTATGCCACTGAAGTTCCTGGTGTGCAGGGATGTTGGGAAAGGCCACCGATAACAATAACAGGGAAGATATACATGAACAATGAATGGGAAATAGGAGTGGTTGGGAGCAACATGATAACAAGAGAAAATGTTACCACCATACAGGAACACAACGACAGCTGCTGGACGACATGGGGTAAATATGTACCCATGCTGACATGGATGGAGAAGGATGAAGACCCAATAAGCATACTACCGCTGACCTCACCCAAGCTATGCTACCAACACAAAGGAGATATGGAGGTGGGATACAACACCAACTGCGGAAGCGTATTAGAACTACCAGAGGGGGGTGCTGGAACGGCAGTAATAATGGACCACTATTGGGCCTGCGGAGATAAGGCATACCACACCTTGCCTCCGTTGTGGAATGGAATATGCACCATGGTAAACATCAATGTACCATCACTAGTAGTGCCCCAAAAACATGTTAACATGGGCAATTTCCCCAAGATGGACGAAGGGAACAAGAGGAGGAGAAGGTCTGTACAATCACAAGAAGGAGAGATCAACAACAACAATAACATCCTACCGAGATTGAAAAGACAAGGAGAACCCCTGACAGGAAACTAGCTGTGGGGAAGATCGGACACAGCACTCACCTCCATCCCACCAGAACACAGATTATTCAGCAGGGCTGCAATGTTCTTCTCGTCAATAATACACCCAGGACTACAAGCATATGTAAACGCAAAATGGCTTCAGATCACCCGATGGGAACTGCTGATGATGATTTATTCAACAGTAAACGGATTCAACGCCATAAAAGAGGAACTGCGAACGGTAAGAATGGTAGCACTACAAAACAGATATGTACTGGATCTTCTCACGGCTATGGAAGAAGGAGTTTGTGCGAAAATTGGACAATCATGTCGCACATTTATCCCTGCTAACGATGCAGATAATGGGACACTTACTGAAGCAGTATCACAACTGGCCCAGATGCACTCCAAAATGATGGAAGAAAGCAAAGGAGTGAAGAAGGATACTAGTTGGTTTTCATTGTTATGGTAATGTATGCCATCATGGCTGTTAGATGGACTGAAGGTGCTAGTTGGATGCATAATATTTGCTGCAGCAGTATTGGTTGTAATAAGGTTCTGGAAAGCCAGGAAAGCACGCACTACAGACGAAATGATCGAAATGGTTGGCATGCACCCCTTAATGCCAACTGATGATGACCAGCACAGCGACGTGATAATAAAGGAAAAAGAGAGACTGCGTAAACAGATCATTACCAACCACTTGGATCTGCCATCTGTAAAATTGGAGAACCCAAGAAACCCGAGGAGCTATGTTGGAAGATGGGTATACTGCAAACCAGGAGGCAGCTGTGTTTATATGTACTGGTCATTCGAAGACCATGTCAACCACTATGGACACTTGGCTGGAATAACTAAAGTATGGAGAGTAAGAGGAGATAAAGAAAAGGATATGTTTGTGGTCGACAAGTCAACCAGAGGGGGGACTGAAGTGGGAGAATGTGAGAACAAGCTCCCCCCAATCTCATCACGACCATGGCCTAGAGGACGAGTTTGTCTATCTACCAGATGACAAAATACCCTGGTTCAGGAACTTAAGGATATGCCCACCAGCCTGTCCGACTCAAGCCAACACCTGCGGCATGGATGAACTCGACTAAGACGACAGCCACAAGCACCCACATCGTTAGAGATGCCACAACGACCTAGCCAACTGCCAAGAACACACGTGCCACCATGCACACTGGTCACTCACGCACCAGCCTACACGAAGAACATATTCAGTGCCATGACGTAGGTGACTGACACACCCACTGACGTGCATCGTTGTTATTTTTCACATAGGCCCTTTTATAGTAATGCAGAAATACAAGACGCTTGAAGAACTCGCGTATACGCTTGCTGACGCTTCTCCCATCACTCGCCCTGTGATGACCCCATCATGTAGACCTAACATTGCTTTTGACGCCATGTCAAACCGTGACCTCCGTACCATGGATTATGCTCACCACCCATGAACTAGGCCCGAGTAGGCCGCAAACAAGAGCCTCATCATGAAAACTCTCTCAGAGCAAGAATACAAGTGCTGATCACGCACAACGAGCCCCAGCGAGAGCTCATAGCCAAGGCCATGATGTTGCAACTCGTATGCTTCCAGCCGGCACCAAGGTTACACCTGTAACAAAAGCCAAGCACACAGAAACGAAATACAACTCTAAATGTGCAGAATTCCGCTCCAGCTACAGTCTCTCCACACGTGAACAAGCCGATCTGACAAGGTTCCATACCCACGAGACAGAAGTCGCCTGGGTCCAGCGTCTGGGACACAGGTTGCAACAGCGAAGCGGCAAGATGGACACCTATGGTGATGGGAATGACCTGCTCACAAGCCTATGAGCAGACCCGTAGGTTGTCTGCACAAACACATAGTTACACATTGTTGCTAGTCACAGGTACACCGCGAGCTGGGAACGGCGATGGTCCCAGGCTTGGGGGCTCGCGAGAGGACCAGTCAGAACACGGGGGGACTCATCACTGACGCCACTAACATTAGCCAATCATCAGGGTTCTTCTTGTAACGATTTTCAAGTATCTAATAGTAGGGACAGCCCAAGTATACCACCTGACTCATTCTTAACCACTAATATTCTTCTCTATATGTATCCTATACTAACCCTACCACTCGGGGAACCAATCCGAAGTGGCAATAGGTTTTTTGCTAACTTTCCCAGGTGACGCAAGTAGCGCGTCATACTGCTGTAAAAAGGGCCTGTGTGCCCCACTAAGATTGAGAGTCTGGACGGACACGTACGATCCAAGACCCATCCCTGCCATTGTTATAATAAACAGCAGAACCACCTTGCTCCTTGTGTGTGTCTCATACTCATTCACGGAAGCACGGGAGGAGTTGGGGCCTCCCAGCCGGAGGTCTGCGGACGGCTCAGCCGACCCCGGGATAATCACCCTGACAGTATGTGTCATACGTCACGGCCTTGCACCTGGCACTGGCTTGGGCCTCACTTGCTTCGGCATGATTTACGGGGGGGGTGTATGTGTGGCCGACCATGCCGTGACTCCTTGGCCAGACCTTAGTAGTGACTTTCATAACATTTGCGTTAGCAGTATTTACTTTGGACACTCACCTCCATCAGCGGATGACGTCGCACCACACTCCATTTCTCCGACCCCTTCAATGGATTCGGCCCCTATCATGGCCGCACATGTCTCCTCCCACGGCATGAGTTTTATTGGCAAACTTGGGCCTCCTCCGGTCTCCAAGGCCTGGTTTCTGTTTGCAGAGAGGATGCTCCGCACCCTCAGCCGCAGGTCGTCCCACCTTTTGCGGCAATCCTTTATGGTGCGGGTGGTGTTGCCCACAGCGCTCACCTTCTGGCATACTAGTGCCCAGATTTCTTTTTTTGTCAGCACTGCCTCCCTCCGCATATTGCTGCTGAAAACAGTCCCAGCATGCTCGTGGAGGGTATCCACAAGCATTTGCAGCTCATCTGGGCTGAACCGCTCCTTTCGGAGGCGTGCTTTGGGCATTCCTGGGTGGTTGCAGTTAGTTTCCGGTAGGTCACCAGTGTGCCAGGGGTCTTGTCTGGTGAGGATGGCAGTGGATTGTGTTTTTAAAGATGGCCGCCGTGCTCCTTCCCGTTTCTGTGCGATGACGCTGTTTCCGGTTCCGCAATTTAACGGTGACCGTAAATAACGGTGACCACTATTTACAGTCACTGCTAATGCCGTGTTGATCTATAGCGGTAGTGTTGTCTACGGTGTGGTTCATGCCGGTAGGGGGTTTTTCGGTGCCCTTTTGCGGCATTCCACTACGTCCGCTACCGGCATGGCGCAAAGCTTGTGCCTGCGAACTCGTAATAGTGCGCTTTTAACGGTCTATTGGCAGCACGGACACACTATTTGCACCATGCCGGTAAAGGACGGTACTTACCTCCAAAGTCGGAATGAGGGAAAATGAATTTTATGATGATATTACCCACGTTAAAGAATATGCTCTAGGAGGGGAGAAATTCTATTCTTTGGTGGCAGTTCAAAAATAGACCAAAAGACAGGAGAAAGGCATGCGGGATTGGCAGTTGTGAAGTTAAAAAAGAATGGTGAATTTGAAGTAGTGATGAGTGTGAGCTTACCTTCACATTGTTCAGCACAGGCTCTGGAATTAGTTGCGCTTATTGCCCCGCTTCAGAGATATGAGGATGAGGAAGTGACAGTCTACTATGACTCTGCCTATGTGACGTCAACCGTCCATGCAGAACTGTCATGCTGGAAAAGGATGGGCTTCCTCCGCACAGATGGCACACCAGTGCAACATGCGCTGCTATTGGACAAGCTTATTAAAGTACTAAAGCTCCCATTGGCTATCGCTGTGGTGATGTGCGCAACCCATACTAAGAGGCCAGACATGATTTTCATGGTAATGAAGCCACAGTTGTTGAAGTGAAAACAGCAGCATATTTTTCAAAAGTTTACACTTTGCAGTAGAAAGTGTTAAGCAAATGTCAGCACATTGCATGATGATGAAAGAAGGCTTTAATATGTGATCCATTGTACAGTTAATTGAGCAGCAAGGTCGACCCCCACAAGTGGAACAGGATCCATGTAAAAGACCGGGGTGTTCTTTATCCCCCACAGAGACTATATGGACACAAGATAGCATTGGAAAGCAGGTTATGCCTCTAGCATTGTTGAGAGTTGCGCTGGATCAGCTTCACTATCCTGCGTATGCAACCACAGAGAATCTTGCTGCCATGATCGCAGAAGACTGGTTTTTGCCAAATTTCTTAGAACATGTTTCATGGTTTATTGTAAATTGTATTGTATGCCAGAAATTCATAGCAAGACATACCTTGCGAACAGTGATAGGAGCAATGCCTGATGGTCCTTTTCAGTACCCATTTATAGATTATGTGGATATGTTGCAAACATGCAATGGTTACAGATATATGCTCGCAGTAGCATGTCCTTTTTCCTGATGGATTGAGACAGGTCCATGCGCACCCCAGTGCCACATGTAGTGCTAAATTTCTCAAAAGTGGGGTGTTTCCTAAAAGGAGTGTATGCGAAGTCCTGCGGTCTGATAATGTACCCCATTTTGTAAATGAGATGTTCGAACAAATTACTCTTGTATTAGGCATAAAGCATATGCTTTCATCTGCCTAACATCCACAAGCAAATGATATTCGTGAGAGATTAAACAGACTCCTTAAAGAGAGGATAGCCAAAGTTAAGATGACTCTGAAGAAGGGATGGCTACATTGCCTACCCCTTGCTTTATTTGCCTTGAGAAACCAGCCTGCCTCTGATCACCACTTGACTCACCATGAGTTGGTGACTGGATGCCACATGAGGGTGCCCCTTGCTCCTCCCACTCAAATGGATACTGATGCCCATAGTGTAGCAAAAACATTAGGGGATGAAATTCATGATTATTTGATGAATATGACGGCTAGTGTTTCTTTTATTTCCCAAAAGATCAATAATTGGAGGGAAGGTCAAAGAAGTTTTAAGAAGACAGCCCAACTATCAACCCCGTAGAGCTGTTAAAGCCACCTAGGTTGTATCCAGGGGACCAGGTGCTTGTCAAGAGTTTTGTTTGCACTTTGAATGAGCCACTATTTGAAGGACTATACCTAGTAGAAGGGGTCGCCCCCATAGCAGTGAAAATCCAAGGAAGACAAGCGTGGCTGCATCTGAAGGACGTAAAACCTTACAAAGCAAAGAACCTTGACCCTCTGGCTCCCATTGACAGTGAAGCAAGAGAAGAAGTGCAGCAAATGCAGTCTAGATCGGCTATCAAGAACCAACATAGAACAGATGTAGTAAAAACTATTTGAACTGTCAATTATTCCAAAGTTTAATCAGAAATTAACACATTTTGCAGTGTTTACAGACATATTCCTGTTAGGTTTAATAGACAATGCTTTGAAGGCAGAGCACAAAGATTGCACACAACACTTTATGTTGTCTATAACGTTACACACATTCTTGTAAGCTGTTTTCACTTATATACTTCAATCTTATCCAGTTCTAGTAGAGGAAACATTGACATTATCACCTTTTCTGGAAATCCTAACACAGGATCATCATTACAACAATATTACAATTTCTGTTATAAAAAGTGTGATTATTATAACGGGAATTATACGCTGATAATAGAGAATGAGAAATTTCCAATTTGTGAAAGACACATTTCTAGCAAGAAGACCTATCAATGCACAAAATGCAGTAAAACGCATACATTCCTTTGCAATCTTTCTTGTACCCATGTTTTGTACAATGTGCAGTCTTTATTTCCTTATTTGTTTTGTAGCATTTCACCAAATTATGTTCTATAATACGGATGGAGTGTTTAGCAATGATACATCTATTTCTATCCCTAACAAAAGCATGACTGATATTTTCTTTGATATTTCCAAGCAAATTAACTGACTTAAGAGGGATGCTGGAGAAGATCATGAGGATATAAATACATACCTTGATAACTCAGCCAATTTAAAGAATAACATGTGGTATCAGCACATGAAGGAAGTGAGGAGAAGTACATCAGATGAGAGCTGCTGTGCATGTTCTCGCATCCCTTATGTCATGAGGACAGCAAGAACATTTATAGCAAGAAAAATACCTACACATGATGCAAAGTGTCTCAGTCAGCAAGCAGCATGCATGTCAAGAGGACAATTTAAAGGACTATGGGCAACCCTACGATGGATCACGAAAATAATGTTCCCATATGAAGATGCTTACATAAAAATGCAGAAAATGGAAATAGACCGAGGTTGAAAAAGCAGAATGTAGGGCCTGGAATTTCGACTACAGCACATATATTAGACCACTTCTGAAAGGGCTTAAAGAAGCACAGATAGGTAAAGATGACATAACATGAACAGGCGAGATGACAGAAGGATTTGAAGAGTTGAAAAAGGTGATTTGTGCAGCCCCTGTGTTAGGGATTCCAGATTATAACAGGGGGTTTTATTTGTTTTCGCATTCAATTGTAGTGTTAATGACAGCTTTCCTCACGCAGAAGACAACATTAGGGCATGGACATAAACCACTGGTTAATTACATTGGGATTTTAGACCCAGTAATGAGAGGGCACTATTACCTTTGCGAACGAGCATTAGCTGCTCCTCCTTTTTCCATTGAAAAAGCTGCAAGTATTATAAAGGGGTGCTCAATGATGTTATTTGTCGTGCATTCCCTATTCACCATTTTGGAGAAACCTAAAAGCACATTGACTATGCAAAGA
This sequence comes from Ambystoma mexicanum, assembly GCF_040938575.1. Lineage (NCBI taxonomy): Eukaryota > Metazoa > Chordata > Amphibia > Caudata > Ambystomatidae > Ambystoma > Ambystoma mexicanum. Next base: position 490,139,385 of record NC_090936.1, on the reverse strand, counting down.
GCATCAGGATATGAGGTGATTATTTCAAACGCAGCAATTAAAATTGTTCGATGTAGAGTATTGAATCCAGTGACATTCGTAGCAGAACCAGTAGGAAAGGAGGATTATGTACATGATTGCACAACGTATACTGAATTTTATGGCAATATTCCCCACGTTAAAGAATATGCTCTAGGAGGGGGGAAATTCTATTCATTGATGGCAGTTCAAAAATAGACCAAAAGACAGGAGAAAGGCATACGGGATTGGCAGTTGTGAAATTAAAAAAGAATGCTGAATTTGAAGTAGTGATGAGTGTGAGATTACCTTCACATTGTTCAGCACAGGCTGTAGAATTAGTGGCGCTTATTGCCGCGCTTCAGAGATATGAGGATGAGGAAGTGACAGTCTACTCTGACTCTGCCTATGTGATGTCAACCGTCCACGCAGAACTGTCATGCTGGAAAAGGATGGGCTTCCTCCGCGCAGATGGCACACCAGTGCAACATTCGCTGCTATTGGACAAGCTTATTAAAGTACTAAAGCTCCCATTGGTTATCGCTGTGGTGAAGTGCGCAACCCATACTGAGAGGGCAGACATGATTTCATGGTAACGAAGCCACAGATGTTGAAGTGAAAAGAGCAGCATATTTTTGAAATATTTTAAATTTTGAAGTAGAAAGTTTTAAGCAAATGTCAGAACATTGTATGATGATGAAATAATGCTTTAATATGTTATCCATTGTACAGTTAATTGAGCAGCAAGGTCTACCCCCACAAGAGGAAGAGAGTTTATGTATTCAAAGTCATGAACATGGGTTGAAAATGAAGCAGGACATGTATCTATATTGCCAATGAAGAAGGCAAAACTGTGTTTCAGAAACTGTGGTCTGATCAAAGTTGGAGAAAACACAGACTGCAAGCTAATAATTGATGTGCCAGAATTGAATGGAGGAACTGCCATACTAATGGACTACTATTGGGCTAGCGGATCCAAAGCTTATGTGAAGCTACCTATGAATTGGGGAGGAATATGCTTCATAGTGGTAATACATGTTCCTCAGTTGGTGATCCCCCAAAGTGATCTCGACATCACCGACTTTCCGAAAATGGATGCACACCAAATAAAGAAGCGGTCGCTCAACCTTATCTAACTGTAGAGAGAGAACTATTTGTCTGGAAAATCCATAGAAGCCTATCATGACATCTCTAGTGAGCACACATTGTTCAGTAGAACGGCAGTGATATTTACAGCTATATTTTTGCCAGGAAATCAAACTGCAGTGAATGCCAAGTGGTTACAAATCAGCAGATGGGAGCTGTTACAAACAATTAACATGTCAATAAAAGGATTTCATGCAATTGGAGAAGAATTGAGGGCCATCAGACTCCTGACCCTACGGAACAGGTATGTCCTGGACTTAATTACAGCAATGTAAGGAGGTGTGTGTACCAAGATTGGGCCTTCTTGCTGTACATATATACATACCTGCACATGATGGAGAAAATGGAACCCTGACAGAAGCAATAACTATGCTGTCAACTCTGCACATGAAAATGGTGGAAGAAGTAGATGAGACCAAAGATGAAGATTGTTTTTCATCTCTATTCTCGTGGGTTCCATCCTGGATGGCAAATGACTTCAAATTGTTGGGAGCAATACTAGTGTTTGTGTTGTTGGGATTCTGTCTTATAAGAATAATTATAGCACCATGTTACAATACAGCAAAGAAAGCTATTGGGATGAAGATAATGATCGATGTGAATGCTGTGACCGACAAGCACACACAGTCTGAAAGCACCACCCATGAAAACCTGAAAGGAAGTACCCTGGCACCCCCAGGAATGAATGAAGTTGTATTATCTCTAGGATCATAAGAACTATGTGGGACATTGGGTGTTCCGCCAACTGACTGAGGAGTGTTGTCATGTTACCTGTATTGTGGATGAACATATAAAGAATTCAGGTGGCCTGAGGGGGGTGACAAAGATATAGATTCCAGAAAAAAACTAAGTGTGAAGAAAAGTTGAAGAAAATTGAGGCGGTGGTTGAGGACTCGACCAGAGGAGGGAATGTAAAGAAGCAGATGTACACATCATCTATAGAGCCCGCCCCTCACCTCTGTAATATTGGAAGAACAGCAAGAGAACACTGTGCATGACACCTGGTATCATCCCAATACCACATTGAAAGAATGAAAGATGTTATACACTCAGACAACCATACCGAATGTACCCTCAAACTGAGACTGCAGACACCACTGGACATAGAAGAGCTATAAGTAAAGTCTGACAGGTGTGAAGTAACATCATAAAGAGAGAAGATACATAGATGCACTAAACCTGATGTATGGATGTCTGAAACATGAAGATGTAACTGAAGCAACAAAGTAAACATATATGCGAATATGAAGAAAATCATTTACACGTAGAAGATAAGTGACAGGAGATGCAGTAGATGTATATACGCAGAAATGCAAGGTAGACAAGACAATGTAGAGGTTTTCTAATGTAGGAAATATAATGTGCGTTAAGCAGCTATGTTGAGAAAATGGACGTCGGCATCGTATAATAGTAAGCGAGAAGGGAAACCAAGGCTGTAATGCTGACAGGCACTGGAATAAAAATGTGTGCAAGAACAAAGGGTATTTCCTTGGCTCAGCATCAAGGATGACATAGCAAGAAGCAGCTGCAAAGAAGGAAAGGAGTTCAAAAGGATAACTTTTAAATGGATCAGGTAACCCAAACATGGTGTAATGACAATGCCCACTATTGGGGTAAGATAGACAATACAAGCCCAAAGGGCAATTTGTCATACAGTAGTGCCAGACCAAACAACATGAATGCACAAAATAAATGTTATTCCAATCCACACATACATTTCAATCACATACAATTGTATAAACATGGTAAACACTTGTCTTAATATACTATTTAAAAGTGTCCAAACTTCTAAATGTTATCATAAACAGAGACTCTACACTCTAAAATAGGACTTTACACTCATTCCCTATAGCTCTGCCTGTCCAAATGTCTAAATCAGAGATACTTGGTTATCACTATTACACGCACGTGCTAATATTCACGCTTATACCCAACATGTTTCTGTCATAAGTGCAATGTGCTTGACATTCTTCCGGGGTGTTGAAACACAATTGTATCCCCTCAACATTTTATCACCGATACACATGGGGAATTCCTCTGTGGGACAACGATTCTTCTACCGTGTTCTTGACACGTATTCACTGAGTGTCATAACCTACCCTGGGCCTCATTACGACCCAGGCGGTAAGTTACCGCCTGGGCCGTGACTTTACCACCATGGCGTAAACTACGTTTACGCCATGGTGGTTGGCGGACTTAACGCCCCATTCCGACCTTGGCGGGGCGGTAAGTCCCCAATCCCCATTTACCCTTCCCCATTCCCATTTTTGCCCCATAGGGCATAATGGGAGTGGGGAAGGCGTTAATTACGCCACCGTAAATTACGGTGGCGTAATTAACTCCATGGTCCCTTAGCGCCATGGATTTTAACACCTGCTGGTGTTAAATCCGCCATGGCGCTAAGGGACCTCGTACTCAGGCGGTAAGGGTCGGCGCTGTTTACGCTGCCGTAAACCCCTTACCGCCTGGGTCGTAATGAGGCCCACTGTCTTAATAGAAATCACTACAAGACAAAACCAATACAAACACACAATTACATATAAGCACTACTGGGAACCACTAGGTTCAAATCTGTATCCCTCACAACAAATGTGTTCAACATATCCACACCTATTAATAACTTCCATACCTGTAATCTCTCGCAAATCAGTATGGTAGAAGCCTGATAAATAGTCTATGAAGCAGTACATGGGTTGAGTCCCGGCAAGAAAATATGACCAAGACCCAGGAAAGAGAAATCGAAACAAGAACTTTTCTGTGCATTTAGCCATTGCCACAACCCCAGCCTCCCTATCACCCACCACCCCACTAGCACACGGGGCTACAACAAAGGCAATGGATTGGGTCCTAGCTAGAACACATGACTGGGACTCAGGAAGAGGTAACAAAACAAGATCTTTTTGGTGCACTTGGTGTCATTCTACCATCTCCTCCCGCCTCCCTCCCATTCTTGCTGCACAAGCGATTCTTTTTTTCCAATTCCCACTTTGGTTGGCAAATGACTTTCTCTGGAACTCACCCCTTTTATGACCAATTTTGTATACCTTTCACTTTCCCAGGGATTCGTCCCTGATGCTTTGAAATTATCGGTTGTTACTCCTCTGTTGAAAAAGGTTGGTTTGGATCCTGAGGTTTATGGCAATTATCGTCCAATTGCTGGTCTTCCTTGGCCAGGTAAAATCCTGGAAAAGGTAGTCACCAAACTGCTGCAGGATTATGTTGAGGATCATTGCTTGCTCCATCCCTTGCAATCTGGCTTTCGTCCTTTGCATGGGACAGAGACGGCACTGATGGCGGTTTGGGACGAGATGTTGCAGGCTGGGGCTGCAGGGAAAGTCTCCCTACTTGTAAATACTCGACCTCTTTGCTGCGTTTGACACGGTAGACCATGGCATTTTGCTGGACCATCTAAAGGATCTTGTAAACGTGGATTCTGGTGAAATACAGTGGTTTACATTATTTCTTACCGGCTGTCAGCAAAGTGTCCAGGTTGGAGGTTTTCTTTCAGGGATCCGCTTTCAGTGCTGTGGTGTGCCACAGGGATCGGCTCTTTCCCCACTTCTTTTTATTATCTATCTCCGTGCCCTAATGACAATTTCGGAAAAATACCATCTTAGATTTCATTCTTACACTGATGACACCCAGCTATACATTAGGCTCGACGATGTGGAGGAAGCTCTTGCCCTGGTCACTAGGTGCCTAGAGGAAATAGGTACATGGTTGGAAGAAAGTTCGCTCCAATTTAACCCAAAGAAAACAGAGGTGATTCTGTTCGGACCAAAATACCTCCTTGATGGAGAAAAATACTGTATCTGGCAAAGTGACTTGGGATGCAACGCCCAGATCTCAGTCAAAGTCCAGTCTGTATTTGATAACATTTGCCTTTTGCGCCAGGCTTTACCGTATGTTCCCTTAGTGGATTGTGAGGCAGTGGTTGGGGTGTTGGTTAACTCCAGTCTTGATTATTGCAACTGACTCCTGGCTGGAGCACCAAGCAAACAGATCTATCGCCTTCAAAAAGCGCAAAACGCGGGACTAAGGCTGGTTTTCGATGTAGCCAAGAACACTCACACATCTGGCCTCCGCCGATTATTACATTGATTGGCAGTGGAAGACCTGATTAAATTCAACATTGGCCGCCTGGTCTATAAATGTTTGCGTGGGTTGGCACCAGACTATCTGATAAACAAACGGAAATGGTATCGACCTACCTGGGCCCTTATCGACCTACCCGGGCCCTTAGGTCTGAGGACCAACTCCTTCTTGTCATCCCCAGGATGAATTGTAGACCAAGAGGAGATCGGTGCTTTTCAGTGACCGGACCAAGACTATGGAGTAGTCTTCCATTGAGTCTGAGACAGGCTAATTCGTTGATGAGTTTTAGAGCAGGTTTAAAAACGTATCTCTTTAAGTAAATTGAATAATTTTGGCTCTTTCGTCCAGTTTTTGTTTGCTCAGACACTATTCAGTTGGGCTGTTGCCCCACTCTCCCTTTGTTGAATGGGTACCACCTGCGCCAGGATACAATTTAGTTTGTTGTGTACGCGCTACAAATTTTTCATAAAAAAAGAAAAGCAAAGCAGCGCACAGATTGGAAGAGGAGCTTATATCCAACAAGCACCTGGATCTGCAAAGCTAGGCACAGACTGGTCCCCGGACAGAGCATGTGACCAGGACCAGGACCAGGGATAAAGGAAGTTGTTCAATGTTACACGTGTCGGCTTTGTAAGGGTACGCTCGAATCCCTAGAGCATTTAACAACTGAATGTGAGTCACTGAAGGATTTAAGAACAACCTATTTGGGACACTTGTTTCAGAATTCAACAACATCATCTCCCAACAAACTTTGGGTCAGCCAGTGTCAGGGGAGGAGAAATACAGAGATACTAGCCCGGATGGCCTTCGTCAAAAAAATCTTTGAGAGACTGAAGGTGGAAGAAGACGAAAAGAAGAGCTTTGCTGAGTTGAGAGGAAAAAACGGATTAAGATTGGAGCGCAATCAGACTCGTGGGAAAGAATCTGTGGGCCCTATTCATTATTAAAAATGTTTTTATTTTTAATTTTTATTTTTTTTACTATTATTATTATTTGTTTTTTTTTTCTTTTACTTAAATGAGATTTTACATATTTTTTCCTTGCTAGTAATTTAATGAAAATGTGATTTTTTTTTAGGAAATAGCATAAAAAGGTTTAAATGTAAACAAAAAACATGCTATAAAAAAAAAAGTTGTTCAACGCAAACACCACCACCACCTAACCCCTTGTACCCATCTCCCTCCCATCCTCACCCCGCAAGCATACAGGCATTAGAAGCAGAGCATAGGTTGGGTCCCTGCCAGAGTGTGTCTCTCGGGCCCAGGAAAAAAGGAAGCATAATAAGATCTTTTCTGCACCCTGAGCCCCATTCTAGCACCACTGCCAAATTTCCTCCTATCCATGCCACATAGCTACCCAGGGCATTCAAGCGGGGTATGGCTTGGGTCCCAGTTATAGCACATGACTGGGACCCAGGAAAACAGAGGCTCAACAAGATATTTTCTGCATATTCAATGCCATTCTATCACAGCTACCCACATACTGCCTGTCTTTGCTCCTTAAGCACTCTGGGCAGCAAAGCATGGTGTGGATTGGGACCACACCGAAACACATGACTGGGACCTAAGAAAGAGGAAGCCCAACAAGAACCTTTGGTGCATGCTGTGCCAATCCATCATCCCTTCCCACATAACTTCCATCTGTACCCATAAGCAACCAGAGCTAGGAAAGAAGGTAGTAGGTTGGTTCCTGGTCAGAATACATGACCAGGAGTGAGGAAAGAGGATGCTCGACAATGTTTTTCAGAAGGGTCAGTGCCATACTAAAGCTGCTGCCTGATTCGCTCCAATTTTTGCCCCATAAACAGCCTGGGCTGCAAAGTTGGCTTGGGTTGGGTCCCTAAAGCAAAACAAAAGAGGTGATGGCTGGACGGTTTAGAGCCAAGCCTGATTTTCATATGGTCTTTCCCTTTTTGTAATGGCTTGGCAGGCGAAGAACGATGGTCTGGATGGTTGCCCAAAGCAATGCCAGAGGTTAAGATGAATGCTTAACCTTCCAGCCATCACCTCTTTTGTTTTGCTGTAGTCTCCCCGAGTGGGACGGGTATGTACAGATGTGGGTCCAGTGCCTGCTGGGCCTAGAGACCCAAGCTACTCTTCACTGATGAGGCCCAACGAGGCTGAAACATGTTTGGGGATGCTTGCTCTTTTGTGCACCCCTTTTTTTGGGGTGGGACTAAGCCTGATTTGCATATGGTCTTTTCCTTTTGAAATGGCTTGGCACGTGAAGAACGATGACCTGGAGGGTTGCCCATAGCAATGCCAGAGGTTAAGATTCATTATAAACCTTCCAGCCATCATCTCTTTTGTTTTGCTTGGGTTGGGTACCAGCAGAGAACATTACTGGAACCCCAAAAGAAGAAGCTGAACCAGATCTTTCTGGCACACCCAGCACCTCTTTGGCTAAGAAGGAGGGCACAGATCATGTCCCGGCCAGGACATGTGACTTGGGCCCAAGAAAGACGAAGTTTAACAAGGTCTTATCAGCACTCTTAGTGCAGGTCTGGAGCCACAAAGCAGTTCAAAAAGATGTTTTCAATACTCTCTGAGCCATTTTACAGCCATTTTACAGAAAATGAAATTGTTACAGTAAATATGGTCCAATATTCAGGAATTGATGAATGCGAGCATCCTTCAGCTTGGGTGGAAGTGAATGGTTGCCAAGTCAAAATGCCAGCGGACTCATGTTCCAAAATCACTTTGATGTCAAAGGCTGCCACTTACCTTCCTTCCTCACCCCACAAGCACCAGATGCTGCAAAGTAGGGCACTGATGAAAAATAAGAAGCCAAAGAAGACCTTTTTAGAACTCTCAGCACCCTTCAACCTCCGCCTGCCTTGCCCCCATTCTGACCACACACGTAGTTAGGGCTGAGAAGCAGAAACAGATTTCAAACCGGAGCAGAGTCAGCGACTAGAAATCAACAAAGAGGAAGCTCAATTAGGACGTTTGAGTGCATGCAGAGCCATTCTGCTACCAAAGCCTAGCTCATTTTCATCTGTGTTCCACCACACTCTTGGCTGTGAAGCAGGGCACAGATTGGGTCCTGACGAGAGCATGTGACATGGGCCCCACCATCAACTCTCTCCCTTCAGGCTGTTGAGCCCTTTGGGCAGCCAGGTGAAGTGGTGTTGGAGATAGATCTCATCTGTTAGAGTATTTGCATGTTCACCCTCCTGCTCAAAGTCTTTGTAGAAGGTACCCTTTCAATGTATTTCCAGCTTGATTAATGAATATAATCCCATTGAGTATTGTTTATGTAGCGTTAGTATTTTAGTGACTGAACATTGCTTGATTGCAATTGTGGTTACTTCATTTTGACCAAAGTACCTCAATGTCAGATCGATCAAAGGCAGCCTGAGGTGTGTGCACATAAAGACTACTCTGAATATTTTAGTATAGATTAAGTCTCATGACATGACGGCTGAGTATCATGGCATGCATGTATCTATTTGTAGAAAAGTGCGAAGCTTTCAAACTTTGCCCTCAGTGACAAATCACATCTGAATACTAACACTGTATTGCTTAAGGCTCTTGTAGCCAAGGCATTTGAGGAGGAATCGTTCTCTCCTCGGCAGTCCATACTTTTGCTATATTTTGATTGTGATGATAATGAACTTGAAGGGGATGATGAATGTTTCCTTAGTGGCAGTGGCAGCCACAACTAATGAATCGCCTCCTATGAATCGCCTCTGAGGATAGATTCTACTGCAAAGATTGATATGGTTCTTTCTTGTATTATTTGTAGTATTTATATATTTCTAGAGCACAACCAAGCCCGGAGGCATCTGGGTGCTATTCATACAAGTTACAAAGACAAAAATACAGATCTGGCATATCGTAATAATACACGTAAAGGTTACATACAAAGATTTACAACTATACATCGGTCAGCATTACAAAATGGGCAACATATGTACAAAATGAAATGATTGCATCCAGTTAGACTAACTGTTTATGCAGCCAAGTTGAGGTCTTGCTCATGGAGCCAACCTTTAACCTTTTTTCGGAATAAAAGGAAAGATGGTTCCTCTTTTACTGATACAGGGCGTGCGCTCCATTTCTTCGCAGCGAGGACTGGGAAGCTAACCCCACCTGCACGTTGTTGTTTAAAACTTGGAATGGAGACAGAGTACAACTGAGATGCTCTGGTCGGTCGTGTAGAGGAATGACGTCAGATAGTGTTGGACAGGTAGATAGGCGCCTGGTTGGAAAGGCACTTGTAGGTGAGGGAGAGTGTTGCAGGTCAATTCTTTGCTTAATGTTAAGCTATTTTATTGTGTGTCTGGTTGCAGTAATATGTTGCTTCCTTGGAATACTAAGGGCTGATCCAATAGCATTATTTTGTATGACTTGCATTTTGTTGAGGTTTTGTTATGATGTGCCCAAGTATATTGCATTGCAATAATCGAGCTTTGGTAGGACTAATGCTCTAGCTACTGAGATGCAGTTAATTGTAGTCAGATATGGGTGGCAGGCCGTAATGAGCTTACAGGTGTGAGCTGTGGATGATGCCAAAACGCTAGTTAGTCTTGTTATGGTGAGAGTTGAGTCAATGTATATTCCTAGAGTTTTCACCACGTTGGCTACTTTAATAATGTTGCCATCGATATTAAATGAGGTGAATAGGGCACTTAATTTGTTTAGTTTGGCTGAAGACCCTAAGAGAAGCAACTCAGTCTTCTCGTCATTGAGGCAGAGCCCATGCTTCCCCATCCAGGTTTGTATAATGCTGTAGATGTCGTTGAGGGTCTTACTGTCTACAATGTGATCACCAGTGATGGGGATAAGTATCTGAGTTTCATCTGCATAGTTGGTGTAGCTGACCCCCAGATAGTCAAATTTCTCAAAAAGAGGCTTAGTGAACACATTGTAGAGAGTAGGGGACACACAGGATCCTTGTGGAACCCCACAGGTAACTGGCATGGGTAAGGGAGAGGCTGACAAGGCAAGCAAGTTCTTTCTGAAGCCAGAGTCAGGACTGTCGATGGTTGGTTCCATAAATGTAGGTAAGGAAGATGCTGACCCTCTGTGAGACATGGGGGGGCTCAAGAGAGTCAAAATTGTCTTACCCTTTGGAGTGTTCAGTATTTGTAAAGCTGCCGCTGTCCCCAGGGGAGTGTCTACAAAAGAGACTATGGGCCTCATTACGGGTCGGACAGTCCGGAATTAACAGTGGCGGTAAACCCGCCGCCACTGTTAATTCCGGACCGCCCGATCCCGAACCCTGCAGGCGGAAGGTGATCTTTCCGCCAGGTCTGACCTGGCGGGTTGAACACCTCCCGCCTGCAGGTGGACGTGGAAACACCAGCACCATCACGAGATGGTGCCGGTGTTTCCACTTCCCCATTCCCATTGAGTCCTATGGGACTCAATGGGAATGGGGATTTACACCATTCTATGACAAGACAAGGAGGCGAGCATTATGCTTTAACTTCTTTAATTACTGCTCCCACAGCAATTCAACAAAATAACATTTTTTTTTTTTTAACTTGATAACACTGTTGTACACTTCCAGACTCTCTGGAAGCTTCCCATAAACATAGGGGTATCACAGTTAGAAATAACAAACCACAGTCCTTCTGAACTACCAATACCCACAATCCTGTGTGCCTAAGTAGTCCTGTAAGCCTCTCCTTTGTCCAATCAGGACTACCCCAGGGCTATAAGAGGAGACCCAGACTGTCCCCAAATCCTCTTTCTTTGTTGCTGCTCCCATGAGATAAGTACACTTCCTGACGCAGCGTTCTTTGTTATTTCTATAAGTTTATAATACTTTATACCTTAAGCGCGTTTAGCCTGCTTATATGTTTAGTTACATGCGCTAACTTAATAGTACCAAGGGCGGGAGAAATGCTGCCCGCCGTGTAAGCTTCGCGTGAGAACGTTCGGTTCTCACAACATCACCACCGCAGCCCGAGAATTTCCTTTTTTCTCGTTGTTAGATTGGAGGAGCCGGGGCCGGAGCCACGAACGAACGCGCTCGCACTAGGACCCCGGCCCCGCCTCCTCATAGGAAGCATATAAGGGCGCTCTTCGAGCGTCCCGTCCCGCGGTCTCTAGGACCCAGCGGGAGCTTTTGAGCGGGCAAGCACGCCCCAGAAGCCCCCGCGCGTTGCGCGAAGCTTCGTATTACGGGTAGAAGCTCAGGAGGAGTACGCACATTCACAGTGGACAGAGTTTCTTAAGAGTTGCTTAAGAAGACTGCAATTTAGAACGGAAAGTACCAGGAGAGTCATCTGGGCATATTGGAGTGTCGTTTTTGCTGGACATTGAAAAAAAAAACAAAGAAATAAGTATTTTGTTACATGGGCTCATTCAAAAGAAAAAAAAAACTACAAAATTCTATACAGGGAGTATAGAGGCCTTGAGGTCCCATTGGCATTATTATGGCACACTTTAAGGAGCCCAGATCCAGGTCTACATCACCAGAGTGGTCCTCAGAGGAATGGGTGGAGGAGAACATTCAAGAGGATCAGGACCTCAGTCTGAGTTTTAAAAGGGTCCTAGGGGATTCGTTATCCCAGGCGGTCTCGGAGGGGGTTCTCCCTCTCTCTCAGAGACTTGATCAATTGGAGGCTATGCTGAACAAGCAAAGAGCCGAGCAAGACCAGTCCAGGAAGAGAAGGGCTCTGAGCCCTGGCGAGGGGATCTCAAGGAGCCACCCCAGTCCCGGGGTTGATCAGAAGGGCTGTAAGAAGGCTCAGCAGAGCAGAGACTCTGTGACGCCCCCGAGCAGACCAGAAGAGGTAGGCTTGATACCTCAAGAGCCAGTTGACCCAGTCAGTAGACTGAAGGAGGCTTTTCTTAAAAGGTCAACAGTGCCAGGCTCTCGACCCCCGGCCCCAGGGGTGTACAATCTAGGGGACAAGGAGGATGCCGGATACACTCCAGACGACGAGAGCGGGGATGAGGAGATCACCCCTCGTCAGCCCAGACTGCAGGATCAGTTCCCAGAAGAGGAACCCTTGGGAGACATGTTCGATCCAGAAGCAATAAGGCATCCTAGGTCTACAGACTGGGTTCCATCACCCAGAGTCGCCCAGTATATGACTCTCCACATCAGAAAACCTCTTGACCGAGAGGTAAGATCAAAAATGCGGGCAGAGTGTCCCAGACCAGAATTGCCAGGCAAAGTCACTATACACCGGACCTCGACCCAAAAATGGTTACCTTCGTAACGAAAACTGCCAAGGATGTCAGAAAAGGGGTGGACAGAGCATGGCGAGGTTGCCAGGATAAGTTGCTGGACCTCTCCGGGCCCCTCGCAAAGATCATGGACTTGGCTGAAAAAGCCATGGACACAGGCACTCCGGTGGATCCCCAGATCCTAGCCAGCTGGGCTCAATGCGTGGTCTGTTTGCTAGGTAACGCAAACTGCGCTCTCTCTTCAGAGAGGAGGCGCAGAGTTCTATTAAAGATCGACAGTAAGTTGAGTGACCTGGCTTCTTACGAAGCAGGAGAAGGGTGAAGGGTATGTTGTTTGGGGACGCGTTCGCGAAAGAAATGAACCAATTCGTAGGAACATACTCAGCCCTTGAGAAGGCGCAAAACTCCATCAAGAGGATCTTTCCTGGGCGTGTTTTTGCCGGGACCGGGCGCCAGAGAGGTCGAGCGTCCGGTCGTTTCCCCTCCAACAGAAGACCTCAGAACCAAAGGTTGCAGTACTGGGATTCGCGCAGCAAGACAGTTTCTTCCCAGCGAGGAGCCGCTTCCCGAGAAGCAGGAGAGGGAGAGGAGCATATCAGAATAGGGGGCAGGACAGCCGAATTTTGGCAAACGTGGCGCGCGCTATCCAGCGATGCGTGGGTTCTCCAGACAGTATTGGGCATGCACCTAGAGTTTATAGGAACTCCCTCTCAAGCGCAAGCTCCAATTCCTATGTTCAAGTCCCAGAGTGAAGAGGCTCAGCTCTTCAACGAATTGCACATCCTAGCGGCCAAAGGGGCTATAGAAAGAGAGCTACAGGTGGGACCGGGTTTGTCAGCAACATGTTTCTCGTGCGCAGAAGAGAAAAGGTCAGGCCTGTGATAAATTTGAAAAGTCTAAACGAATGGGTTGTATACAGACATTTCAAGATGGAGGGTATTCATCTCCTTCGAGATCTTCTCAAAGCGGGAGATTGGCTCGTTCGGCTAGATCTCAAAGACGCCTACTTGACAGTGCCGATTGCAGAGCATCATCGGTGCTATCTACGCTTTCGGTGGGGAGCCGAAGTGTGGAAGTTCACCTGCCTACCATTCGGTCTTGCGTCCGCCCCGTGGACCTTCACCAAGCTTATGCGCCCGGTAGCAGCAGCCATCCGCGAAAGGGGCATAAGAATTATTATCTACCTAGACGATATACTGATTCTGTGTCAAAGCGCTGCACAGCTACAAGTCCAAGCAGAGTGGGTATGCACCCTAGTGACATCCCTCGGCTTCATCGTCAATTCCGAGAAGTCAGATCTCCGCCCCGCTCAGAGAATAGAATTCCTGGGTTTCGTGATAGATACCAAGAAAGCAGTCCTGGAATTACCATTGCAAAAAGTGCGAGCGATCCGGAAGGAACTGAAAGGGGTTATAGCGAAGAAAATTATTTCGCTTCGCAATCTAGCGCGCATAGTGGGTCTGCTAGCAGCCTCGATCCAAGCCATATTTCCAGGTCCCTTACACTACAGGGCCCTTCAACGTCTAAAAACCAGGCACCTTCGGGGAGGGTAAGGCTATCATCAGCTAGTGTCCCTAGACCAAGAAGCCATGACAGAACTCCAGTGGTGGTTGCAGAACATGGAAGCCTGGAACGGCAGAGCGATCTTCGGAGTTACCCCAGATTTAGTAGTAGAGTCAGACGCCAGCAGAGCAGGCTGGGGAGCCCGCTGCGGAGTCCTCCAGACGGGAGGGAAATGGTCTCAAGAGGAGCTGAAGCTCCACATCAACTGTCTGGAACTTTTGGCAGGTTCCTTTGCAGTGAAAGCGTTTACCAGAGACCGAGTCAACTGGTGTGTCCTTCTCAAGATGGACAACATTTCGGCGGTTCGGTATATAAACAAGCTGGGCGGAACATCTTCCAGAATGTTAGCGGAGTTAGCAAAGGATTTCTGGCATCACTGCTTACTCCAGCAGATATCGATATCAGCAGAATACTTACCAGGGGCTCAGAACATTGTAGCGGACTGGAATTCACGATATCTAGTAGACTCCAGCGATTGGAGGTTACTCCCATCCATCTTCGACAGGCTTCAGCGTCTGTGGGGTCAGTTGAGTCTAGACCTGTTTGCATCCAGGCTCAACACAGAATTATCCAAGTTCTACAGTTGGAGGATAGACCCGGAAGCAGTAGGGACGGACGCCTTCCTCCAGCAATGGACGGGAGGAGTCCTTTACGCCTTTCCCCCATTTATCATGCTGACGAGAGTGTTAGCGAAGGTGAGGAGAGATCAGGCAGAGCTGGTTCTAGTAGTCCCAATGTGGAAATCTCAGCCGTGGTTTCCAGTAGTGATGGAACTTTCTACGGATTTTCCGAGAGTGATTCCACACAGAGCGAACCTACTGCAGAGCCCCGACGATCAGTCTCACCCACTCGTAGCGGACGGTACACTGACGCTACTGGCGTGCAGAGTTTCAGGCGACGTTGGGAGTTGCCAGGCATTTCGCAGTGCGCTGCAGATTGTATCAGGAGCTCATGGGCGCCTTCCACCATTAGGAGCTATGGTTCCGCTTGGGATCGATGGTCGGCGTACTGCTCAACCATCGGTTTTGATCCCGTTTCGGCCACTGTAGTGCACATGCTGAACTTTCTAGCTCAGAAGTTCAGCGAGGGCTGTGCTTACAGGACGTTAGGAGTGCTCAGGTCCGCCATATCCGCGGGTCATGACAAGGTAGAAGGACACCCGATAGGGGAACACCTCGCAGTGATTAGGCTCTTGAAGGGAGTGAGGCTAAAGAAGCCACCAGAACCTAAATACTCAGTTTTATGGGATGTGCGTGCTGTATTTCTATTATTTACATCCTGGCCAGATAATAGGGATCTGTCTCGTTCTCAATTGTCAGGTAAGCTAGCCATGCTTCTATGTCTCATAGCGTGTAGACGAGTTTCAGACGTGAAAGCCTTGGAGATAGATAGAAAGATCTTCTACCCGGACGGAGTGGCTTTCAGCATAGCAAATAGAACGAAGTCAGACTCTTCCGTTATTTCATTTCCCTATTTTCCTAATAATGCTAAGCTTTGCGTAGCGCAGTGCATCAAAGACTATGAATCTGCTACAGCGGCTCTGAGGCCTAGAGGAGTAACGCAGTTACTGATTGCACGTAGAAAGCCTTTCCACGCAGTAGCGACAGCCACAATTGAGAGATGGGTTAGAGAAGTTATGCAATGGGCCGGAATAGATTTGTCGCAGTTTGCCGCGCATTCAGCGAGAGGCGCTATGGCATCCAATGCATTTGCAGCGGGCGTATCCTTGCAGGACATTATGAAGTCAGCCGATTGGTCTAATGAACGCACTTTTAAAACTTTCTATTTTAAGCCCGTATCAGAGATTGCTAATAGAGTAATGAACGACTTTGAACAAGCATAATGCTCGCCTCCGTCTTGTCATAGAATGAAGATTGTCCAGGCTTAACAGCTCAGGCAGTCTTGATTCTATTAAAGACAAGGAGGCGGAATGGTAATACGAGTCCGGCGGTAACCAGGCGGTTTTACCGCCATGGTTACCGCCGGACTCGTAATGAGGCCCTATATCATCCAGAGATGAATGACTTGAAGGCACTACATTCACACTGGGCGAGAAGAAGTTGGCAGGCCCTACCTCTGCGAATCAGTAACATGTACCCAGACCTTCATCAGTGCCCACTAGAATGTCACTAGGATGTGTGGGATGAACTGGAGCAGGCACATGAGGCAGACATGGCTCTTTCCTTGGGATTCACTTGGCTCATCACCATTTGAAGATGGACACTATGACAGCGGATCCTTATACTCGCATAAAGGAGTGTATTATGTATCTCTATTTTATTGATGAAAAGGTTAGTGCTTTGACCAGAAACACTGCAAATGCAAATGTTAGGAAAGATTGTTATTTTTTCAGCTTTGCTGTCTACTCGACTTCCACAGGACACCCATCATTTCTGCTGACGGTTTTGAGACCCTGTCCTGATTTTTGGGATTGAGGTCCATTTTAACCTCACAATGTTGCTGAACCCATTTCGTTTTGGTAGCACTGGCTAGTCATTCAGGCTACCATACAGGGGAGCTCTGTCCCCCATTTAAGAAGTGTAGAAGTTCTAATTCCCTTACGTAGAGTCTTGAAGGGGAACACTGTTTCACCTTTCCGTTTAACTTTTGAAGCATATTTCCCATACATGGTAAATCCTACACAGCCTGTAGAACCTTGTACCTTTATTTGGGTGCAGTCATGTCACCATTCATTTTTACCCATGGCAGCTCTTTGTTCACTACAGTGTGCATACTGGCTGGTCATGTTGTTTAAGCTCTGTGTTTGTGCTTCACTGTCCTTTTCTTTTGGCTTTCTTCCTCCAGGACAGTCATAGGAAATGCCTGCTTATGGGCATCTTCTTTCTGGATTCTAGCCAGAGCCCAGAAAGCAACATTTGGGAATTAACACCAGTGATAGTACATTATCCATGCAAAGGCTGCTCTGTCCTCCATTTTAAAATGAAAATAACAGCATATGATGTGACAGAAACATTCTGAACATTACAAGAATTGTCCAATTGTCAGAAAAAGTTAGGCATGTGTTGCATACACTAGTGATGCATTTTGAAATATGTTGGAAGGGCTGCCAATACCAGGATCATAAAGCAAACAATGCTCCAGGATTAGAAACTAATTTGTAGGAGCACATGTGGTGACCGAGAAAAACAACAGAGCTGATGGTTGGAAGGTTTAGAATTAATCTTAATCTCTGGTATTGCTCTAGGAAACCCTCCAGACCATTGTTCTTCACCTGCCAAGTCATTACAAAAGGGGAAAGACCATATGCAAATCATGCTTGGTCTCACCACAAAAGGGCAGTCCAGGCCAAACTGCATGATCACATCCCTTCTGCACGAGACCACAAGCATCCCCCAGATATGTTTATTCATTGTTGGGCCTCATTAGTGAGCAGTATCTTGGGTCTCTAGGCCCAGCAGGCATGGGATTCAGGTCTGGGCATACCGTCCCACTCGCGGTGACCAAGCAAAACATAAGAGGTAAAGGCTGCAAAGTTTAGAATTAATCTTAACCTCTGACATTGCTCCAGACCATCGTTCTTTGCCTGCCAACCCATTACAAAAGGGGAAAGAACATATGCAAATCAGGCTTTGTCCCACCACTAAGAAAGGGCAGTCCAGCCCAACCTGCTTGGTCACATCCCCAGACACGGGCACATATGGTACATAATTTTATGTATTCAAATCATAATAAGGATGATATAAAATGGCAAGGTATTGATGTGGCATATCATAGTGACTGGAACAAATCAATGGATAAAAGAAGAAACAACTTGAATCTGTTTTCTTAGAACACATATGTATGGCCTTAATGGTCACATTGAGTGAACTGGGCACGAGGGAGCCATATGTCTCACTGACTGGTCAATTTTCTTTGAAAATTATCTGTATTTTAAAAATGTTTTGTTCATAAGTCTAGCCTTTCCTGTTTTCCGTGAAATCCCATAAACACCGGAAAAACACCCCAGGAAGAAAAAGTGCCTTGTAGGTTTAAACTGAAAAACACTGTTTCCCCTATGCCACTGTTGCCTTAGTGGGAGCAGGGATGGGAGGACGTTTGGGGTTGAAGGGGTAGCTGGAGAGGGGGCTTGGCAGACAATAGGAAAAGGGAACAACTCTCCCTGTGTATCTTTGTTTGATTTCTCCCATTGCTTCCCCTCCCTCCTGTCCCCTGACCTTATTCAAAAACACTGCACATTCAGGGGCCGATTCATGGAACAAATGTGCACCGAAAATCTTGGCGCAAGCCGGCGCAAGCGTAAAAAAGCAAGCACATGCGCACGCGTGCGATTCGTGGAAGGGCCTGTGCGTGTTTACTGCGGGATGTGTTTCAAATCCGAGTGTGATGCGCACGGGCGCACACGTCACATCAACATCCTGAACACCGTGTGCGACGCGCAGAGCGAAAGCACACAACATCGGTGCACACACCAAAAAGGGGGCGGGACACGGGGTGTAACACGCGGAATGGGGAACAATGTGTGAAAAAGAAGGCATAACTGGGGAAGTACTGCAGGGAAATACACGGAACGCCCACACGCACGCGAACAACACGTATTCATGGAATCGAATACGGGAAACCCACGCACGCTAAAAGATGCACACAGGTGTCAATATGTCCGCCACAGGAAGGCAGGCGGAAGCATCCCCGCGCGCAGTATAAAAGTGTGCGCAACAGCAAACACGTATATACAGCTACGATGAATGCCCCATTTGTCGCAGCACTGATCGTGGGACACCGCAGGAGGAGGAGAATAGCCAGGCCCCGCATTTTTTTTCCCCCGGACCAGCCTTTTTGGGATGCCAGACGACCAGGTCTATGGCAGGTACAGGTTTCCACCTCGTATCATCCTAGACCTGGTTAGGGAGTGGGAAGATGACCTTACATCACCCACTCTGTGCTCCCAAGCATTGAGCCCCTTGGAGAAGGTGCTCAATGTCCTGCATTTTTTGGCCACTGGGTCATTTCAGCAGACAACTGCCATAGTGGGGGGGGGTCTCACAGGCCACGCAGTCACACTGCCTACACCAGGTGTTGGCAATCATGACTGCGCGCCCCTCAGTCCGCAGGCACATATACATGCCCAGAACGCCCGCCGAAAGGCAGGCCGTGGTCCAGGACTTCGAAGGGTGGCACACTTCCCCAAAGTGCTCAGTGCCATAGATTGCACCCATGTGGCTCTACGTCCACCTAGGGCCACTGAGCACATCTATCGAAACCGCAAGCGCTGGCATTCCATCAACGTGCAGGTTGTATGCGATGCAAAGGGAATCATCACCTCTGATTATGCAAACTACCCTGGCTCAACCCATGACAGTTTCATATACAGAATGTCTGCCCGGAGCCGGGCCCTGGAAGCTGGGAAGCATGGTGACACATGGCTCCTAGGTGAGTACAATTGCCTGTGCACATGCATGCATGTCACACACAGACAAATACACAAACCCAACTAATCACAACCATCATCACCTCCCCAGGGGACAGTGCCTATCCTCTGAGCAACCACATGATGACGCCAATCCGGAACCCCACCACACCACCCCAGGTAAGATACAACGCTGCCCATATTGCAACCAGGACCATAGTGGAGCGCACATTCGGAGTGCTCAAGTCATGCTTTCACTCCCTTGACCGCTCTGGCAGCCAGCTACTATATGCACCCCCAGTAGTGTGCAGGATCATTGTGGCAGCATGTGTCCTGCACAATGTTGCAACATGGCGGGACGTACCGGTGGACATGGTAGTGCCCCCACATCCCCAACCACAGGCAGAGACGCTGCCCATGGGAGGGGAAAGGGCACGTGGCGAGGCAGCCCCGACCCAGCTTGTGGCTTTTTCACCTAAACTCACACCCCTGCGGGGTGCACACAGGCCGGGCCCATACCAGGTGACAATCGATGATGACAAAGAGACAGCCAACTGTCACAACCTTACCACCCTGAGAATGTTGCCAGGGAAGTGCTACATTGTGTGCATCTCCTCTAGCTACTTAAACATAACCAATCCTGTGTGACCAAAAGGAACACATGCAAGGTGTGTATCACACCACCCCCTGCAAAACAGGCCATGACAATCACTGGTATGTCACCCAAACCCTCCCAACCCACATCCCCCTTGTCTGCCACACCATGACATGGCATGCAACAGCAAAAGCCCAACACATGACCAATTATATAAGAAGTGGCATGTGATAAATGGGAAGTGGCCCGTCACAATGACACCTGACATGGAATCCGATGAAATGACTGACCAACAACCTCCCAAACATACCAAGTCATACACAAATGCTTTCCACCAGTGTTAGCATGAACAAAAGACTGAATGCCAGTTCATATGCTCATTGGTCAAGGCAAAATGGCTACTCCCTAACCCGTGTGCTGTGTGTGTCTCCTGCAACACACTGCTCAGCACACAGCACAGTGAGCAGCCATTGTGTTTGGGATACACCTTGAGCATCACATCAAAAGGACAAACAAAAGAAACAATCCATTGACGCATGTACGCGATTCCCAAATGGCAATTGATCATGCGCTGCAGGTACAAAGCGTGCCCGAGAAGGCATTCTGTGTGCACCTGTGGGCATGGAAGGGTGGTTGTACGTGTGTTGCAGCATTGTGTAACTGTGTGTGTCAGTAGGGACATGCACTCAATATATGCATGTGAAATCAAGTGACCCTGGAGTTCCACCTGCCTAGCAGGGGGTAGCATGGATTGGGCCACACATTCCATGCTCTCCGTGATGTTATCAATTGCTGCCCCATGGTGTTCTGAATCGGCAACCATGGCGTTGCTGGGCTTGACACCTGCGGGGCCCAAGGAGCTGAAGTCCTTGTTGGGTTGGCACCACCCACGGCTGCAGGACTACATTCCTCCATTGACGTGATGCCCCAGGCACATCAGCAACTGGAGTGGAGGGTGACCCTGCATCCCGATCCACCACAGGCAGAGGTCCCACCACCGTCTGGCCCCTCAGTGCAGGTGTCACGGACAGAGGAGCGTCCACATCAGAATCACTCACCCCTGACAAATGGACCCGATGCACATCCAACTCGACATTGTCATCAGAGTGATCATCCAAGCTAGACTCATTGCCAGCCCTAGATAAGATGGTCTGGAACACAAATGGGTTCTCCCGGCCTACCAACCCACGACCCCCCACTTGGGCTGGTTTGCTGGTGCGATAGCAACCCTGTATCTGGCATGACAACACCATCCTCTGGCTTCATTGTGTCATCATCTGAAAAGTGGAGAAAAGATTAACATTAGTACACATGTCAGAAGCACATAACACACACACATAGACATCACATTGACGGGCCAACACATGAAGCAGACATGTCACACATAAATGAGAACCTGCAATGCATCCAGTGGCCTTGATATGCAAACACATCCCAAAAGGAGAAATGGATGTGTCTAAATAGCAAAGCCTACACAAGTAAGAAATGTAGTATGTGAACTCCATCAGACACCACCTCTGTCAGGCACAAGTCACAGGCAGAATAGACAGATGGCAACTAAGCGATGCAGCACACCATAAGCATTTCTGAAGTGCAAATTGACCACTGCTGCTAGTGATTCCAAACACACAATGACACAGGTACCATGCATGTAGACATGCATCACTAAAGCATCATCATCAATATAGCTACATCCATCTGCAGCTCGTCCCGTACTGGGTGGCATGGGCAATGTAGATATAGTGAATGTCCCAAGCAAAGCAAGGGCCTGCAACCAGGCATGAGGGACCATAACGCCCAGTACCGTCCGAGCTGCAGGACATGAGGCCTCCACAACACCCCTCAGGGCCTGATTGAGCACATTGGGCTATGAATGTGCCCGATTACATCATTCCTTGTGGAAATCTCCACGCCCAGGACCCACCATAGCAGCTAAGTGGGCCTGGGCATACACATACTGCACAACACTGCACCTTTGGGATCATGCCAGTTCCACATACTGTGCACAATGCAGAAATCTCACCAGCATAAACGTCTATCAACTACATATTAGTCAGTCAACAATAAAGCTGCAGAAGACACATGTGTAAATGGACACTTTCACAAACACATAAGTGAGTACTCGCAATGTTGCACCACACAACGTTTAAGCTGCTTGCATATGTACATGTGAAAACATTCAAAAACACCCATTTCCCCATACACCTGTATTGTGAACATGACCAGCATCCAATACACCAAAGCAAGGAGCTCTAACGCTGCTTGCTTTGATGTATGTGGAAGTGCACACATACACACATGAAGGATGCTCCACAGTCATTGCTACCCGATTGGCAGGCTACATCCAATCAGTGCCCTATGCCAGTTGGTATAGGCCGCACATTGACCAATCAACTCATCTAAACAACCACTAGGGAGTTCCAATACTGAGTACATGTGTCACAGGATGCACCTGTGCCCGTCGCATACATGACAGAGAAGGGATGAAAAACTGGCCATACATGCCAGGTGACTTTGACATTGCATCGATTAGAAGGCATTTAGAAGGGTGTAACACGGCTCAGAAGTGGGTTGATGCAGTGCAGAACATGTGTACGTTACCCACTATCTACATGAACAAGTACATTATGATGTCTATCAATAAACGTGAAGGCAGTGCAAGGGCAAGTTCAGACATCTCGTGCAATGTGCATGCAATGGGTTGCATGGCTACAAGCAAACCCCCCACCCACCTAAGTGAAAACGCAGGGAGGCATAGCATGGCAGCAAAAGGGTGACCAGAGATCTGTGTATTGGCAGACATTGTTGACTAGCGTCAATTGCATCATCTGAGTCAACTGACAACACAGCAGATGATGATGGGACAGTAAGCAGGACACATGAGGAACCCTCAGTAGTACACTCATGTGTGCAGAAGCCACTACACCAGTTGAACAGAGTCAGTGGGCCTGAAACAGGGGGAGGCCTGTGCCCCACACAGACTGTGACACCCTAAACCTGTGTGTGATGCTAGACTGAGCCAGAGTGGGCATGGAATGGATGATCAAATGCCATGAAATGTAGGTCATCCTGGACATGTACTACAATTATCATCCTGTCAAGGACACATAGGGGCACGCATGGAATGCACATGGAGCATGAATGGGCACTTATGTCCCTGTGGAGAATCTGCCATCTGGACAGTCCAAGTGAAACACCCTGCATCAAGGACAGAGGATGTACCCCACTGTATGTGTCTGGCAGGTTGGCTGGTGGAAGTTTGCATGTACACAGGAGCCTTAAACAGGCCATTGTAGTACGCCAACATGTTGCACACCAGTGTCATGGTGAAAATGGTGTGCAGGGGGGGTGGAGGGGCAAGGGAGAATGCCTACGTGGAGTACCCGCATGCAGGGAGAAGACACATGCACGACAGTCATGCAATGACATAGTCCCAGTGCTGTGAGGAAAGACACCACAGGCTACATACAGAAGGGCCAGTGAGCTGGAACATGGACCGGAGGGGCAGCGGGTGAGTAGCATGTGAGTAGGGTGCAAGTGTGGTGATGAGGACAGTCCCCGTTTGCTCTACATGTCCAGCATCCTGCACAGCAGGCACGCATCAGTGAAGCATTGCATGACTTGCACATGAGAACCATGTACACATGACATGTAGTGGCAGTCAAGCACAACACATCACACAAGCAAACCACACATGCCCTCGACAAACACGCAACCACACTCACTGGACGGGGTATCAAAGACCAGCATCTCTCCCACTCATTCGACCATTCCTGCTGGTATGAACTCTGCAGCGACTGACTCGTGCGAAATGAGGTCTTCCTCCTCAGGTGGTGGCCCACTGCCAGTCACCAGAGTCATGTTGTAATTAGAGGCACGCTTCACCTTATTACTGCATTTGAGGTCATCCCAACGCTTTTTGCACTCTTGAGCTGTGCGCACCTCATGGCCGAATGCACTCACATGATCCGCAACTTGCTTCCAGTGGGACATACGATGAGCAGCCGTAGTTTGACAATTCGGCCCTTCCTGGCATATCACGGTTGTGGTCCCGCACATAGTCGACAAGGAAGTCCAGTTCCTGCACGCAGAAAGGCTTCTTCCTCGACATGCCGGAGACCGGAGCTGTGTCTGGGGTCCCAGCCTCTACTGCAGGTGCAACCTTCCTCCTCTTGGACAGTGGTCCGGACCCTGGCTGGCAAATGCTTCCCTGATCAGTATGGGCTGTGGCTCTGGTGGGTTGAACTGAGGGAGTGACAGGTGGAACGAGAACGGAAGCCCTGATTTGCGTCAGTGGCTGCTGGGGGCCCTGGAATGGACCCTGTGCAGCAACATCCGCTGTGCCAGGGTCATTGACCGGCCCTGTCCTGGATGGTAGACTCACAAACGGGGTGGTGTCGGCTGCATCTGCCCATGCACTTGCCAACACCCGGCTGGTCGGGGCACCAGATGAAATTGCTGCCCCATGGACACGTGCCTCGGTCAGGGCAGCCCTGCATGCACCTACGGTGTGCCTTCTGACCTCCTGGAAATCTTCCAGGGACTCTACAGGTGCCAACGCAGCCTGCGCTGGCAGACCCTGAGTCTGGGTGGTGGTGTCCACAGCTGCACCTGCAGCTACCACTCCCCTTGGGCCCGTGGCAGTTTATAAAACGGACTGCCGGATCACATGGGCGCCAGTGCCAGATGCAAGAACTGCATCTCCCGGAGCCCCAGGGGGTGGTGGCATGACTGCACCAATACGTGGCACAACATCGTGCTGAAGTGGCGCACCCCTGCCTCTTCCCCCTCTGCAGCCACCCTGGACACCCTGGAGTCCCCCTACTCCCTGGTCACCCTGGCCACGTCCCTGACCATGCCCAACATGTGGAGTATGCCCAGCTGAGGCGCCCCTCACTTTCGTGGCCTCCCAGCCATGGCACAGATGTAGTAGTACTGGCACAGATGTAGTAGTGCCAATGGGAGGTGTACACGACAATTGTCCTGGGCAATTGGGGTGAAGGGGGTGGGAAACAAGATGTTAACAGCACCCCTGCACCTGCAAGGCTGTATGTGACCCCAGTGATAAAGTGACGGGTCACGCAATGCTCAGGCACCCCAAAACTGCAGTAAAACCGTGCACGCAAACCCAGTAGCCTACGTGTGTGGAATTAACCTCCCACAGTACGCGGTGGCTCCCAGGGACACGAAAAACACATACACGTGGGACACGCAGGCGACTATGACCTCGAAAACGGGTACGCGATACACAGGGGCACCCGCAGTTGGAAAAATAGCATGCACGACTCACCGTCAGACTAGCGTGATAATGAAAAACACGCATAGCCAAAACCCCCACCAAAAGAAGAGATACGTCCTTGATCCGCTGTAAAGTTGTGATGGTGCGCGAAACAACATGAAGTAGCAACACACACGTCGGTCTCTACGAAAGGCACGTACAGCAAACTGCTGTCCCCGCTCACCTTTAACCTGTGCTGAGGGAAACACCTGTGCGTATCACTTCTCTTACACGCTTAGGCCCTTTCCTCGCATTACACGCATTAACACGCGTACGTGATTTTGTTGCACGTGCGGATGCACCCATGCTGAGGGATACGCCCGCGCGTATCACGTCACATACGCGCTCACTCGCTAAGGGCCTTTCCTCGAATTACATGCTGACATGCACTTTTTTCACGTGCCAAATCACTCCGTATCAAGCTGGCCACGCGACAACACATTGAAGACCACGCTCCTGCCCAGAAGGCCCTTTTCCTGCCCCCAGAGCCCCGAGCACGCTCCCACCTGTCATCTGCTGCTGCCTGCCTTACTGCTGGCCTCGTGCCCTGCTATTTGGTGCCTGTATGTCAGCCATCTGCAGGGGTCCAGTTGCTGTGACCACCCCTGCTGGAACAGAAGACTCCCGACCGGTATTCCATCGCTCCAGAGCCCAGCCCTTAGGACCCAGTTGCCCACCCACACCTGCCTCGGGGGTTGCCATGTCCGACACAACACCATCTGGCACCAGTGGCAACCCCCCAGCAGAGAGGCAGAGGGCTGCCAGCTTCAGTGCCAATGAAGTTGGCATCCTGGTGGAGCAAGTCCTGGGTCATTATGATGCCCTCTTTGGAAGTTCACGCGCCGACAATGAAGTACGGAAGAGGATCTGGAAGGACATCGTGGCTGCCACCAACGTGGAGGGGGTGGCAGCCCACGACATGCAACACGTCCGGAAGCGCTGGGAGGACTTCAGGTCCAGGACCCTCAGCAAGGCTCAGTGCCTCTGAAGGCAGCGGATGCTGAGGGGTGCCGGGTCCGCCTTACCGACAACCAGATGAGGGTCCTGGAATGTATACGCCCAGCGCTCCACCTCCAGGTCATTGAGAAGCAGACCCGTCCGGTGTCGAGCGGTAAGTGTACATGCGTACTGATTGGACGCTGTGCATGTTGAGGTGTGCCAGGAGTGTGAAGGTTGGACATATGTCTTGAAAGGCCCATGCATGGATGTGTATGTACAGGGAAATGAGCCTGCTGCATGTGAGTCCAGTCATGTGTGAGGCACATCAATGGTGTATGTGTTCAAATGCATGGTGCCCAAATGCATGTGTGGGTGCACACATGTTTAGATTTCTGTGTATGTACTGAGGCATGGTTGTGGTGTGACACATGGATGCTGGTTCCACCTTCATGTATGTGCACAATGTACATGTGCGTGTGTGTGTATCTGACATGTGTGCCACTCTGATACAACTACTGACTATGAGAGACCAACAGAGTAATTTAAAGACGCATGTTCCAACCTCCTATTAAAGCCTTATGGACAATACCAGACAAAAAAGGAACCAACCGTCTATCTCCTATTCAAGTTCTACCTGCCCTCCCACTCTTGGCCCATGGACCAAATGGGGACCGAGTCAAAGGTTTTGAAAAACGAATATAACAAAGTACAATTTTATGCCAGAAAAAAACACAATGTACAAAATTATCTTAAAATGAAATCTAAGCATCATAAAAACGTATAAAACATAGTGCACTTTTACTAAAACATCAAATACAAAACCACAATACAAGTTCTAAATCAGTTTTAAATGAAATATATAAAAAAATGATAAAAAACAGCAACAACATGCCTAGGTGTCACCTATACACCTATGAAACTCCTGCCTATACAAATCTTAACAAAGCCACACAAAAATCCCTGGTGTATATTTACGCTTTGGTAGGTAGAACCTCCAAAGAACCACAATTCTTTGTTTGTTAGAGGTATGTTGTTAATCACCTGTCAGTTAATTGTCTACCCTTCAAAACTGCTACTA
The DNA here is from genome assembly GCF_040938575.1 of Ambystoma mexicanum. Classification (NCBI taxonomy): domain Eukaryota; kingdom Metazoa; phylum Chordata; class Amphibia; order Caudata; family Ambystomatidae; genus Ambystoma; species Ambystoma mexicanum. The sequence goes on along the minus strand of NC_090936.1, from coordinate 490,112,181 downwards.
GGGCGACTATAATCACTAAATTGATTAATGAACTGCACCTTACAACTTAAGGTACTCATATGCCCGACATGTTTCATTCATATACTTTAGAACAAATTGTTTGAACTTCTTCAGGGGATCCAAAACAATGTCCACTATACACAATAAACAAACATAACACAGGACACACTGTTTGAACTGTCAAAAAGGTGAGGTATATTCCAACGCTGGGGTTGCTTCCAAATGAATGAAAACCTTTAGTACGAACAACCTGTTGAAAAAAGAAAGGGGAGGGGAGATAGAACCAGACAACAGAAAAAGGAGAAAAAAAGAAAAGAGATCGGAGTCAATAATATATCTCAAATCAACCTACCAGGTTACAATTAACCTCAGTAAGACTCACCGGTATCAGTCTTGCCAATGCAAATACTGATAAGTTTTGGTAATGAGGGGAACGTCTCAATTGTAGATGTTTAAACACATTCTGTATTACCAAGAGAAGAAGACAAAAGGAATGGTGTGAGCAAACACAACGAATCACTGTTCATCTGACACTGCAGGGGGGTATTTGTCCTTTTTTATCCACCCCCAGTGACTGCCTAGTTCAATGACTAAAAAAGATTCTACGTGCCCGTTAAGTAAACACTGCGTGACTATTCGAGACCCTGTCACCAATTGCTGAGGATTTGCGCTGCTTGTCTAGATATGAGGAACCCATGTAAATCCAAAGAAAAATCCACAAGAGGTAACACTCGTGCACTCAATCACCAGTGTGTTGCCCCACGGGTCACCAAGCTGCCACATGCATGTGATGAGTTGTAACAAAGCACCATCAACGTAACCCAAACAACATACCCTCTGTGGAGGTGAGCGTGAAAAATTTGTTAGACAGCTTTGTCTCGCACACGTTATTGCCGTGCCTCGTGTAATGGTGTTACCAAGCACCACTCTGCCGCTGTCGTATACCGCGGCTCTGTAAATGAACGGCGGAGAAACCAAGAGTCAAATCAACCCTATGGTCAGTGCGCCGAATTCTGCTTTCATTAATTAAAAGAACAGCAAACGAAGCAACAAAAAGCACATTCCGCGCCTTACCCAATGCCCATTTGCAATGGGAGGAAGAAACTGCAACTCACTTCGTCTGCTTGTAAACTCCAGCTTGTACGCGCTGCCCCCACTGTGCCGTCTCAACGTCAAACCCGGAAGTATAAGTACAGGTAGTGGGTGTGGTCTCCCAATCATGTGAGTGGTCAGGTGGCCACCTCTTCTACGTGATGTTAACAGAGCATAATGGATTCCGATCAGGCTACGGGGCTTGCTACTGAAATTAGGAGCCAACTTAAATGAAAAAGGGGAGAAGGGAACACATCGCCCATGTGTTATAAGTAAGGCATACTGAGTGGCACGGGTCAAGTACGTGACGTCGCGTGTTTGTGAAATAAGCGTTGTGGTGCTTACGCAGGAGTATACCAGAAGTATATTTAGCAAATGTCAGAATAGCTGACCCGGACCAAAAAATTGGGGGAGAGAAAAGAGAGGAAAAGAACCCTCTAGGTATGAACTTAATCACCTTAAGACATGAGTTAATTGGAGGTGTCAGGCATACTGTAATGCCATTCTGACTGTTCATTAAGGCCGATTATTGCTGACTTTGTGAGAAATATCAGCCATTGTTCTTTGAACAGAAGTTTGTCAGTTCTATTGTCATTCACCTTGGACCTATCTAGCTGCCATAAGACAGTCCATTGAACATCATCTGGGCCATGTTCCATAGTGATGAAATGATTAACTAAAGGGGCTACAATATTCTTCCTTTTAATGCAACTCCTATGTTCGCTAATCCGACACTTGACTTTCCGTTCTGTCATCCCAATATAGAGTCTCTGACACAGGCACCATATAGCATAAACCACAACAGTGGAATTGCAATTAGTGAATTGGTTTTGTGTCCATGGTCATTTTAAGCCTATGTCAACTTCCTTTGTGTGCCTGGTGTATTTACAATTAACGCAATGGCCGCACGGAGAATGCCCCGTTATGGATGGTAGACCCCAAGTTTCCGTAACACTTGTCAAATGTCCTTGTTTTGTTTTGTTGTGATGTCATTCTTCGTGAGTAATTCTTTCAAATTGGGAGTTCTTTTATACGCACACATGGGGAGATCTAAAGGACATTCACCTCTAGCCAAAATGTGCCAGTTTTTCCGTATTATTTTCGTTACCTGGTTGGATCTAGGGCAAAAGGTGCTGACAAACACAATGCCAATGTGATACACCATGGATGCATGTGACACCGACATGTAGGAGGCTGATTGGCAGATGTGACATGGATGCCGATGATTTCACTGTGACAGGTGGTGGAGATGTACAGATGCTTGTATGTCTGGTGGTGTGTGTGCATGTGTTTGGCACTCCCCGTGTTGCATGTGAGGTCAGGCTAACCTTCGGATGCTCATGCTGTTGTATGTGTATGGATGGTGCTGCCGGCTGCAAGATTCCTGTGAATTTGCGCATGTGTGTGGGTTCAAATGATATGTGTGTGGGGGAGTGTGATGCCATGTGTGAAGTTTGACACTGCCACTCATGTGCAACTGTCATGTGTGTATCAGACCATTGTACAGTGTCCTGATGCCTGTGTTCTGTCTCTCCCTGTCTGCAGTGTCAACTGATGAAGAGGGCGGAGACGATGCTGTGGAGCACAGCAGCAGGGATCCCACCGCCAGCCGGAGACTCAAGGCCCAGCTCCCCTCCCATGTTGTCATCTCATCGGGGAGTGAGGAGTCTGGTGCCGCGTCCATGGCCACAGCTGCTGAGGGTAGGTCGAAGAGGCGGAGGTCGGAGGTGGACTCCTCGGCAGCAGAAGGGGCAGCTGAGACCCCACAGGGGCCTATGGAGGAAGATGGCACGGAGTCATCCAGGTCGGTGGGGGGTTCGGTTGAGGAGGAGGCCGTGGAAGGGCCACGTGGAGTCTGGAGGGGGGTATTCCACTGGTGCTAGTGGTGCAGTCCAGGGGCAGGGACAGAGGGCAGCATATGCAGCCACGGAGGTGCCTGTGTGTAATCCTGTCCCCGATCCTGTGACTGCATCATCCAGCACCAGCAGGGATGCCTTCATCCAGACCCGTTTTCAGGGAGGAGATGCGCAAACAACAATTGGCCTTCCTCTCCCTGCGGACGTGGCAATTTGGGACTGTGTTGAGCCTGTTCGGGCTGGGGTGGCGTTGCGTCAACTTGGCATCCGGGATGACGTGCAGGGTTCGCATCAGGACGCTGTATGTTATTTCAGATGCCTCGTTGAGCGCGTTGACTGGCTAGGAGGGATCACCGGTGCTGGGTTCCTCCGTGTGCTGGACCTTCTAGCGACCCTCTCCTCAACTGTACCCCCTATGTGCCAGTCGTCCTCCGTGCCATCTTCCAGCCCAAGTATCACCTAGACACCCTGTGGAGCTGCCTCTGACCCAGTGGCCAGCCTGGTGGAGGACACATCCCTGCCACAGTCGGGAGTCGGAGGTCCAGCAGGGGTGGCCACCCCAACAACTGGACCCCAGCAGGAGGAGGACATGCAGGCCTCAACAGGCAGGGCACATGCACGGCAGCAGCAGGCTCAAGTTGGGAGCAATGATGGCTCTGGGCCATCAACATCAGAAGGGCAGGCATCGGCCGGAGGGCAGGAGGACCCTGGATTGGGAGTATCTTCCGTGTGGCAGTGGTTGGGCCAGCAAATAGATGCGGAGCAGTGGCGGGTGGAAGAGGCACGGGTCACTATGGTCAGGGCGGAGAACGCCATGCGCAGGGCGCTGAGGCGGGCTGAATGCCTTGAGGAAATTCGCAGGGAGTTGGAGGTGGACATGGCATTGTCCCTGTGAGACCTCGGGGCCAGGGAACAGGCCCGCCTCCAGGACATTGAACAGGAGTTCGATGATGCCCTGGCCCGGGAAATCAACAAGTGAGCTGTAGGACTTGCCTGCTGCCATTGTATATAGTTCATTAGTGTTAGGTTTCCTTTCTATTTTTATTTCATTTGGGGCACATGGACTATGCCCCACCTTTTTGTATACAGTTATTCATTAGGTAGGGTTTTTTGTAGGTTTCCTTTGGATTGTTGGGCTCATGGACCCTGGATTTTTACATTGTGTATAGTTCAAGACTGGATTTCACTTCATTGATTTTTGTTTTCCCATGGAGCAATGGTTTTCTTTTTTTTAACCTTAGGAATTGGTTTGATGGACGAACCCTTTGGAGCCATTTTCATTTGGATTTATTTGGATTCCGCATTCATATATTTTTAATTCATTTTGGACATCCAGCCTTTTGTTTATTATTTTTTTGTCTTCTGTGATTTTCTTTAATTCCGTTGATTTTGTATTTAATACATTTTGATTTCATACTTCATTTGTGTGGTATTCTCTCATTGGTTTTGTGCATGTCACGATGTGGGTTTTTTCATTCACTTGCCCCCATTGTGTGTGTCTGACGGACATGTATTGATGTGCATACTTGTCATTTGGGATCTATCATGACATGGGGATTTCAATGTGGAGTGGATGGAATACTTGGTTGGGTGTTTGGACTGGGGTGGCGTGGGGTGGGATTTGGGTGGCCATAAGGGCCATGAGTGTGGATCGTCATGATGTGTTGGGGGGGACATGAGTCGGGGCCTGCTGGCAGGTGCCCGTCACTGGGGGTCGGTGGGAATGCAGGGGGACATGAGTCGGGGCCTGCTGGCAGGTGCCCGTCACTGCTGGGTGGGTGGGGGTGCAAGGGGACCCGAGTCGGGGCCTGCTGGCAGGTGCCCATTACTGTTGTGTGATTGGTATTCAGGGGGACATGAGTCGGGGCCTGCTGGCAGGTGCCTGTCACTGCTGGGTGGGTGGGGGTGCAGGGGGACATGAGTCGGGGCCTGCTAGCAGGTGCCCGTCAATAGTGGGTGGGTGAGTGGGTGGGGGGACATGAGTCAGTGCCTGCTGGCAGGTGCCCATCACTGCTGGGTGGGTGGGGGTGCAGGGGGACATGAGTCGGGGCCTGCTGGCAGGTCCCCGTCACTGCTGGGTGGGTGGGGCTGCAGGGGGACATGAGTCGGGGCCTGCTGCCTGGTGCCTGTCACTGCTGGGTGGGTGGGGGTGTAAGGGGACATGAGTCGGGTCCTGCTAGCAGGTACCTGTCAATGGTGGGTGGGTGGGTGAGTGGGTGGGGGGACATGAGTCGGGGCCTGCTGGCAGGTGCCCGTCACTGCTGCGTGGGTGGGGGTGCAGGTGGACATGAGTCGGGGCCTGCTGGCAGGTGCCCGTCACTGCTGGGTGGGTGGGGGTGTAGGGGGACATGAGTTGGGGCCTGCTGGCAGGGGCCCATCACTGGGGGTGGGTGGATGGGTGGGGACATGAGTCGGGGCTCACAAGTGTGCTCACAAGTGCATGGTGCCATGTGGGCTGCCTGCAGGGCATGGTGAGGGTTGTATGGTTGTCCCCTGTGGTGTGGGCTGCCTGCAGGGCATGGGGAGGGGGGAAACCGCACACCAGGGAGGGCCCACGATGCCAACTCGTGTGTGAAACTCCCCTTGTACCCCCCAAATTCACGTACCCCGCTCTCGCATGGAGTATCGCGTGTGAAACTTCCTGCGCATCACCAAAATACACGTACCACGCTCGCACAGGACCTATAGCGTGTAAAACTCCCAGCGTACCCCCCAAATACACGTATCCCGCTCGCACAGGGCCTATTGTGTGTGAAACTCCCCGCGTACTCCCCAAATACACCTACCCCGCTCATACAGGCCCTATCACATGTGAAACTCCCCGCGCACCCCCCAAAAACACGTACCCTGCTCGCACAGGCCCTATCGCATGTGAAACTCCCCACGTACCCCCCAAATACACGTATCCCGCTCGCACAGGGCCTATCGCGTGTGAAACTCCCAGCATACCCCCCAATACATGTACCCCACTCTCGCATGGAGTATCACGTGTGAAACTTCCCGCACACCCCCGAAATACACGTACCCCGCTTGCACAGGCCTATCGCATGTGAACCTCCCCACGCACCCCCCAAATACACGTACCCTGCTCGCACAGGCCCTATTGCGTGTGAAACTCCCTGCGTATCCCCCAATTACACGTACCCCACTCGCACAGGCCCTATCGCATGTGAAACTTCCCGTCCACCCCCGAAATGTGCGCAGGCTGCCCATCCACCCTCCCCATGCCCCACAGGCAGCCCATCCACCCTGGCCATGCCCAACAAGCAGCCCACACCACAGGGGGGACTTTTTCCATGCAATTTACCTGGCGCGAGCGGGGTATGTGTATTCTGAGGCGTGCGCAGGGAGTTTTACACACGTTTTCGCTAGTGCAAGAGGGGTACATGTATTCTGAGGGGTGCGCGGGCAGTTTTACACGTGTTTTCGCTAGCACGAGAGGGGTACATGTATTCTGGGGCGTGCACGCAGAGTTTTACATGCATTTTCGCTGGCATGAGCGGGGTACGTGTATTCTGAGGGGTTTTCAGGGAGTTTTACCTGCGTTTTCACTGGCGTGAGTGGGGTACGTGTATTCTGGGGCGTGCGCAGGGAGTTTTACATGCGTTTTTGTGGTTGGGGGGCTGTATGCTGGTCCACTGGCCTTTACGCCAGGTACTCGCGGGGTTGGGAGCATAACTGGCGCTGCTGCAGGGTCGCTGCGCCACTCTGCACCACGGCTGCTTATGGATGTTTTAATCCATAAATATGCTGTGCGCCTAAATTAAGTTTTGGCGCACGCGGCTGGCGCAGGCTGCCGCATGCGCACTCTGTGTGCCAGCCGCGTGCGCCACTTGTGCGCCAATTTCTATGAATTACCTCCTTAATGTTACATAATTTTCTTTGTAAAAAGAAAATTGGATTAGTCAATGGTAAGAGCTATTTTGAAGAATTGTAGACAAATTTGAGCCATTTCCGTGGTTGCTGATTCACGCCTTAAAATTGGCAAACGTTCCTCAAAATATCCCTTGACCACTGACAAATATTTGTAATTACAAACAAATTGTTTAACATGGATTTTTCAATGTCTCTGTTTGTGGCCACAGACCCTCTGTGTATGTGTATCTTTTTTTAAAAAAAAATAAATTTAATTTATATGGTTTATTACAAAACCTTTTAACTATACTTCAATCACATTCTGGTTAACACAACTCACAATGGCCCTCATTAGGACTCCGGCGCTAAACCATGGTGCTATTAGCACCATGGTCGATGCCAGAGTCCGCCATGGCGGAATGGGGAATTACCACCCCATTCCGAGGTTGGCGGGGCAGTAATTCCCCATTACCATTTTTGCCCAATAGGGCTCAATGGGAATGGGGAAGGCGGCAATTACGGTACCGCAAATTGCGGTACCGTAATTGCGATCAAGGTCCCGTTGCGGGTCCCTACTTTAACGGCTGGTGTAGACCAGCCGTTAAGGTCGGGTCCCGCAAACGGACCTCGTAATTAGGCGCTATGTGTTTAACGGCGCCGCAGCAGCCTTTTACGGCGCCGTTAAACACTTAGCGCCAGGGTCCTAATGAGGGCCAATGTCTTTAATTCCAGCCTTGTTATCCGGGGCCAGGTTGGAGTAGGTTTATTCGAGTCTTACTGTGCGATTTCTTTCCTCTCTTTTCTTTAGGTTGGAATATTAAATCATTATATAATCTGGTCCTTTTGTCAATTAGCTGCTTAGAGCTTCCTTTAATTGAGGCTAGCATCACACTTGTGTTCTCTCCAATCAGCAATCTATTCCACTATTCACAGGCTATGAGTGATTCCACCTTCCTTACATGCAACCCGATATATCTTGTTCTCATATCTCTCCATTTTTTACAGGCAACTACTAGATGGTAGGTAGATTCCATATAGTCCTTGTAGAAACTACAATTTTCCCCAGTTACTGGTGCTCGCGTTTGTGCCTTTAATATCTCTCCTGTCGGGAGGATGTTTAGGCTGAATCTCAGAAAGACGTTGCAGTAGTGCCTAACGGGGAACCTTTTCTGGTAGAGCAGTACATTAAGCACGCCTGTGTTATTTAATGTTAACCTGTATTTCTTTCTGTCTGGTCTCCTGCATGTTTATCCAGTCTTGTTCTTTTAGCTTCTTTTTCACTCGGCCTGGGTTTAGTATCAGCATCTCAGTCGTGGCATTTAAGGTCACTAGCGTAGTCTTGCATCTCCTTCTCCACTCTTCCAATAGCCAGTTCTTTTCAATTTCATCTGTAGCTCTCAGGATATCGAAAGAGAGCTAGCGTCTGCCAGAGGACCCTAGACTCCATTGATTGTAATCCTAGCTCGTATCGGATTAAAGCAATGGGGAGTCCTTTGGGTAATCTCGACAGCTGTTTCAAGAAGAGTGCCTCTAGGCTTCCCCATATTCACCATGATAGGTGCTTTGGCTCCATATGTTACACATGGCATTACCATTTGTTTGTAAAATGTCAGCACCGGAATGAGAGTGAATTTCCCATGATGTAGTAGGGATTGACCCTGGCTTGCAAATATTTTGGTTTTGACTCTCAGGGTATTATACCACTGTTTCTTATTAATGCTGCAGTTAATCAGGACTACTAGGTAGACAATGGAGGTCACCTGATCAAGTTTCTCTGGTCCCTATCATCCAGTCCTTACAATCTTCGCTCATAAACGGAACGATTTTGATATCATTTTTGTAATGAACCGCACGCAGCTTGGTGCTGTGGATTTAGTCATTTTATTGTATTTCTATGATTTAGAATGAAGTTATCCTTCGTTCATAATATTCTCTCCACAGAGATTAGAATGTTTTGATCACCATTCTGCTGCTGTTTATTTTGTTCTTTATCAGGGCTTTTTTGGGCAGGGCCTATGCCTTTTGTTGTCATTTTCATATTTTGATTATATTTCTACTCAGCAGCATGTCTTTTTTGTTCAAGTGTTAAAAAGGTGCAAATTGACCTTTTTTCTGTAGATATTATGAGTGTCTTCTCTTCAGGAACACTTACTGAAGACTCATTAACATTTGCTGTTGCAAATTGCACATTATGTATCATATTAATGTTTCCCTCCCCAGCCTCCATGGCCTCCTCATCTTCCTCATAGACCAGATTTTGTCCAGGGGAGCAGAGATTTCCTCGTCTGCCAAAGTGTCCTCATGTAGGGAGGTCTCGTCAGAAGTTATTCTCCTTCTTTCATCTTGATCAGTGGAGACTTTCACTCTATTCTCTTTTCTCGCTGGTAATTTTGGCTGTTTGTCATGATCCGTTCTGGAAGCTCCTCCTGATTGGGACACTCTTGATGCAGTGTTGTTTCATCCATCTGCAACATCTAGTAAAGCGCTCATTGGTGTATTGTTGTGGCATTCTTCATGTCTGGCCAGGTCACAAAGTCTGTTCTGCCACGTTGATGACGTTTTGGCTTCTCTATCCAAAAGGCCGTGGACTTTTGTTGTGAAATTTTCTACAAAGATTAATTTCACCCTCTCCAATCAAGCCTCAGGGTGTACATTAATGAGACTCCCTTCTCATTTTGTAGTGAGCAGCACTTGATAAACAGTTGTTATCTGCTTGGAGTTGTTTTCTCCACAAAAGTGAGGCCTCCCGGTCAAATTCTTTTATCCCACTATGCCTCATCTGCACTACCACTGTTTGTTGCCTTTATTATTTATTTATTTTTATTTATCTGTTTCTCCTCAGCTTCGCACTTTCCACTTCTCCCCCTTCCATGCACTTTTCCTCTCCCCCTCTACCATGCACTTGCACGTTCTCAATGTCACTGGGCCTAGCAAGATCGCTGTTTTGTTCTCCCCTTTTCCCCTCCCTTGCCTTGTTGCGTTCTGAAACACTTGTGTATGAGCACAATAGAAATAAAATATCAATATCAATATCAATATCATCTGCTAAAATTAGAAGTCAATGTGGAAAGGTTGTTTTCACAAATCAAAGTCTTCATGGGATAGAAAAGAAAGGGCAAGAATGGGCAGAGTCCCTGAAATGGTACTGCATGATTTACTACAATCATTTTTACTTGTAGAAATGTTATATATTACTGGATTAACACATTCATCTTTATTCCCTAGAAAGTGTTCATAACATCTTGCTCTGCGAGACATTACCCTACTTATGCACGCAATGAAGCAATAAATGAATATGTGTGTGTTTACACTGGAAAAAACAGTTACTTGTGATTTTTTTTAAAGGCGGCCAATCAGGACAACACTGATAAACACAGATGCAGAACATATTTGAAAACACTGGAAAAACACCCCCGGAAGTAGAAAAGAAGAAGAAACCCCATAAAACAGGAAAGCCTATTCATGGCAAAGGATAATTCACAGTTATTAGTAAATGTGAGTGAACGGGTACCTTGAGTCAGTATTTCTTTGTTAAATACCAGAATGCAGATTATAATCATTATCAACATTTAGAAAATAAAGTGGATTTCTATACTATTTATTCCTAATCTACGAATGCACAGTGGATCTGTGTAACACAGTTATGTGTTAAATACCAGAATGCAGATTATAATCATTATCAACATTTAGAAAATAGAGTGGATTTCTATACTATTTATTCATAATCTATGAATGCACAGTGGATCTGTGTAACACAGTTGTGTAATACACATTGTATGAACTACATCCTCCAGATCATAATGGCGGCAAGTTAAATGCGTATTTGCTGCTTGAGTTGCGTCAACAGTGTAATTACGCAGCAAAAACAATTATGAAGTGTGCATCTCATGTTTTATAGACAGATCTCAAAATGGTGGCAGTGAAACAAGGAGTTGGCGGCCACCAGAGGAAACCTTTCTGAATGATGGTAAAATCAAGTAGAATGATAGTTCACATAGATTATTGCATTAATAATTGTCTCCTCTAAAATGTAGGTAGTACATCTAAAATGTACTCAGTCTATTTGGCTTTGGTTACAGCTTTGAATGATTTTAAATAGTTGTGACCTCAGTACAGTCCCACCCCATGCTTTAAAGAATCTTGGTTGGAGAAGCTATATGGTATTTCATTAAGGAGTATTTTAGCTGTGCTACTACTGTGGTTTGTAGTTTATTAGTTTGACCAATAAGTGGAATTTTATTTTCTATTTTTTATATCTTTATTCAAATAAGAATAATTGAAGCCAAGGAAGCTTTTCAAATTATTTTTAATAAAAAATCAAAATTATATCTCCAACTCAGGATAGGTAATGTAAGTTCGACTATATATTCAATGTTTCTGTTTTAGGAAATCTTCACTCTCTCTAAATCTGGTCTGAACTAACCTTTGTGAGACTCTCCCTTTTGAAGGCAACCATTTCTGTGTACAGATTGAGATTTGGTTTAAGGGGCAATGAAATATATTTCATAATTTCACCAGAACTGTTAAGCATTGTACATAGTGTGTTAATGTGATGATTTTATTTTTTAAATTATGTTATTAATGATTGTCTGGTCCTGAAGAGCTTGCATAAACTGTCTAAATGCTGAAACATGCATGTATAATTATGTCATATAATTGTATAATTACATTGACCACAATATTTTTTAATAAATGTTTAAGACATTTGGTAGACCATCATAATTGTGCGGAATTCTGTGTAGAAAGGAACAAAAAAATGTTTTGTATCTGCATGTTAAGCTGAATCAATTGCCAACTCTTGAATGTTTAAGCTCCAGGAATGATCGGAACGGTGTGAATACAGCTTGTAGACTCTGCAATAGGAATGAAGAGATAGAAACTCTTAAGCACTTGGTCATCTATTGTACTGCCGCCAATAATCTGCAGATTTCTGAATTTACACTTTGAGATGACAGGGGTCCTCTGGATAGACGACAATAGTATTTCTCAGATAATAGCACTTTATAGATTGTTGACCAAAGTTTTAAAATGCTGCATGTTAAACTCTAATGTACTGTACTTCAGCACTTTGCACTTTTAGCCTTTTGTTGTTACTAATCTTAGAAGGCATTGACTCTATGGTGCCTTTTCATGTTAGACAACAGTGATTCTCGGATGACAGCATTTTATAGAATTTGATCAAAGTGTACTGCACTTTGCACTTCGCACCTTAGTCCTAAGTTGTTACTAAATTTAGAAGGTACTAATTTTAGGAATTGTTTAATAATTTCCTGGTACTCGGGATGCAGCTGTACTGGTTTTAACATATGTGGATTTGAATTGATATTTTTTTTGTGTAGGTACAATGTACATTATTAGCAACTTGTATTTGTATGTTCTATTTTTGTGAAAGGTTTTATTTATAAACCGTATCACAATTTAAAAATAAATACTGTATATTGATGTCTGAGAAACAAAATATATTAATTGTAAATGCATTTAATTAACTTTTATGGAGAATGTTTGGTTATATTTATCTATTGTAATAGATTTTTTTTTCCTTCTATTATTTGTTGTTTTTCTACTCTGAATTTTGTGGGCTCTTTATGGTCTGTGTTATGAAAAAGAGTAAAAGTAAGTTAAGAATAGACAATCACAGATTGCTGATATGTGACTGAATTCTGAATTTGGAAAACATAGGCACTAACTATGGGATAAAATAATGTTCTGGAGAAAGGTTGATGCAATGATTTTTATTTATATTGTTAAACGTTCCAGTGGTAGCAACATGACTGTGAATGTGCAAAGCACTGGAAGTAGGCTGTGTGTCCATGGAACAGGGCTGGACTGGGCAAGGGGCTGCAGATGGCCTGAATACACATCTCAAACATTTATGGGGTCATGCTTGCATCTGCACTGGCTATCCATTATTAGATAGCTACCTCCTAGATTTTGAATGTTGTAAGTCCCAATGAAAGGCCACTACGGGTGCCCAAGCCAAGGACTGTTTATATGATGTGAGGATCTGGAACCATTATTTAGTCAACCACTTGAGCCGCAGAAGAATGCTGAAAGACTGCTGCTGGAACAACCATTGACCTTGCCCTCTACCAGAAGGTGAAGATAGCTTAGCACAACACTTCTATTGACAGTGATACCTTCCACAGATCCTCCATCACTCGAAATGGTGGGCCTAACCAGTTCTGAGTCCTGCATCACTGCTGTCATCTCCCTAGATCTCTGGAAAGTGGTGGGCCTTCAGCTGACATCAACCATCTGAAGAGGGGCTTCTTCCGTTTCCTAAAACTCGCACGGCCTGGTGCTGTGACACCTGTAGTACGCTCATCATGTGCTCTAGCAATCACTGCCCTGCTGCTACTGCTCTTGCCAAGAAGGGGAGCCTTAGCCCTGTGGTCCTGTGTATTTGTGCCTGCAGAACCTGTGTCGATCACCTCATTTTCTCATCTGGTATGTGGGGTACTATGGGCCTCCAATGTCTTGTGATTGGAAGTAGATGACCTTCATTGTCTGCATCCTGATTTCGGCTGGTAGTCTTCAGAGCCTTGAGGTCACTGACAGACTGGAACAGCCAAACTGTCAGACTCAGCTGTTAAAGTTGTCAAACATAGAACCTTCTGCACCAGTGTGTCCCTTGAATCTCCAGCCTTGCAACCTATGGTGACAGCATTTCTTCCATTGGCCGAGACTTACATAGGATTGTTGTTTGCTCTGATTGAGGTTACTTAGCTTAAACAGTGTGGACCACTTTTTCCTAGATAAGGATCAGACTAATTGGGTACTGGTGTTGCCTTAAAGGTGAAGGATGTGTCCCAAGTGGACACCTAAGGGTAATTGCATCTTTGTTGATAAAGACATGTATTTGCAATACTTACCTGTGTGGACAATCAGGTACTTGATAACGCCTTGCGTATGCTAACTGTAATTTACATCAAGTTCCTGATCACCTTAGCCTATTACTTCTCAGCTTTGTAACAAAGTGAGAGTTTAGCTAAATGTTTGTGCTACCTTTCTGCAGGTTCACTGAGGATGGGGTGGCTTCTCGGAACCCTACATGAAAAAATCATGACAGCCAGTAACAACAGTGACTGCAGCAATCCCCTGACATAAGTCCAGGGTGATTCACGAGTAGGCTGATAGCCATATGGTGGAGTGGACAGATAATAGTGGGAACAGTAAATGGAGTCAACATGCACAGATAACACAGGCTATGGACAATAAATACAATTCATCAGTTGTTTACAAGCAATTAGAACTCACAGTATGTACAGCAGGACTTTGTGCTGAATGGGGTAAGAAGTCCCTTTCTGGGAAAAGAGATGGAGGTTCAGGGTGGCATTGAATGCAGGGATGGTGCCAATGTTTTGGATCACAGGGGCCAGGGAGTTGCAGTGGGAGTGGGCAAGGATGGCAAAATAGTGTATGCCGGGGGCAGTGGATGGGCTTGGGAAGAACATAGTGGTAGAGTAGGGTAGAAGGCGTGAGTAGGAATGTATTGAGTGATAGGTAGACTAGCGAGGGGGGCTAGAAAATGAATAGATTAAAATATTAGTAGAAAAATGTCATAGACTGGTTAGTAATGGATTAAGAGCCAGTCAACATAGTCAGTATAGGAGATGTGGGATAGGAATGGGGAGGTTTTAGAGGTTGGGAGTTGCAAAAGTAAGCATTTTATTGATGGGGCAAAATAATTGAGAGGAAGACACAGAAGTAGGCTAGAGCAATAGTCCAGACAACTGATCACTACTGTGGAGATACGAGTATGAATAGTGTGGTGGGTTAGAAGGTGGAAGATTTGCCTCTTAAGAAAGTTTTGACTAACAGAGGTCACAGATGGGGTAGTAAAATGACATAGTTTAAAGTTGCTGACAAAGAGGACCCCAATATCCTGTGCTTGGGGAGACAATGTGAATAAATCAGGGGGAGAGCAAAAGAGCTAGCGAGGGGTTGCGGGGGGTGGGGGAGGGAGACGTCTGTGCCTTAGTGCACTCCCCTGTCAGTCACAGGGATAATGACACAGAAGCATCAGGAGTCAAAAAAGCTGTTGCTTGTGAAAGGCCACTTGACAATGGGAGTTTCCTCGTGATCGACTGTCTCAATTTTCATTGCTGTCTCAAGATTAAATGACTGCATGTTGCAGAATAGGCATGCCTAACCATCACAGATAGAGTCAAAGTGGGGCGTGAGGGGGATTCACCAGTTGCTGTGGTCAGGGTTAAAACATCTGGTGGTCTTTTAGCTGACTCCATAACAGTCTCTTTGCCTGTCATATTCTTAGGACCTCTTTTTGGTTTAGAGTCTGAAACCCTTTCAGTGGAGAAGTGATGCCTGGATATACCCACCATTTTGAATTGAAATCGCCTTGCCCCTTTCCCTGAGTGTCCAGCATGTCATAGAGCTCAGTGCCTGCAACGTCAAGAGCATGGGAATCAGTGAAGCAGACCAGGCGATTGGAATGCACATCCTCCTTCCCCACACTTGTGTATAGGCGCGTTATAAATGCCATATCATATCACCCCCTTGGCTCCCACATTTAGCACCATTTTTGAACAGCGTACAACCAGGAGGTCAGAAAAACATAGGCAAGAGTAGAAAAAAGTGGCTCTCTGTTGAGAAAATAGACACCTCTCACAGAACAATTCAGCTGTTCTGAAGAGCTTTATGCATTCTGGATCTTCACGGGATGATATGGTATGATATGATATGGCATTTGTAACGCGCCTATACACAAATGTTTCAAGGCGCGACGAGGCAGGGAGGGGGGGAACAAAGGGAGACAGACAGCGATCCTACTAGGCCAGGTGTCATTCAGATCGCGCAAGTGCAAGGTTATGGGGACGGGAAAAGTGCAAGGGGGAAAGGGAGAGGGGAAAGTGCAGTACACGGTTAGTAACGAACAAGATAAATAATAAGGGCCAGCTGGTGGCAAGTGCAAGTTAAGTGCAGACAAGTGCTGGGAAGAGGGGCTGTAGGGATACAGAGACAGTCCCGCAGTGCAGGGGTTGCCGGGAAGGCAGTGCAGGGGAGAGTGGCTGGGCCAAGGACCGAGATTGGTGAGTGGCCCAGTTGCTGATTTAGTACAATTTCAGTGATTTAGCAGGGGAGAGGGGGAGAGAAAGCAGAAGCAAAGAGGAGGGTTTTGAGGCTCTTCCGGAACCAGAGATGGTTCTCCTCAATAAATGGAAAATAGAACTAGGGTCAGAGTTGGCTACATTGCATCAAGTGTGTTGGCTCTCATCCTTAAATGGGCACTGCACCTGTTGTCAGAGCTCTTACAGAGCATAGACGTGCATTCCAAAAAATAAAAATACAGAAATAATGACCCTGCGTATATATCTTTTGATTGCTTGTCAAAAGGAAATAGCTATGTATTCCCTGATCCTGCTGGACCTATGCATGGATATGGGCTATGATGACAACACCCATGATGAGAACTACCTGTGCAGGTTATTCACCTTTCAGTACTATGTATGCCACAGCTACAGCTATTTCTAGGGGACGTTATTGCCTGGTGATGCAGTTGTGAACAGGATGCACACCTGCAGTAAACCATGTTTCTGTCGGAAAAGTTCCCTTTCAATACTTTTTGCAGTTCTGTACAACAAGATAGGATTCTCTTTTTTCAGTCAAAATCAATAAAAGGTTGTTATGGAAAATATTAAAATGTTTAAGGAGAATTGAACTGTCCTCTTGTTATGGCTTCAGAAAGTTCATCTTTCTCAAAGGCATGAGCAAGCCATTCCTACCACTCAATCATACACTTGGCAAGATTTTGATCTCTCACTCGATCCTCAAAAAGTCAAACCACTCTCTTTGTTTTCAGAAAGTCTTTTCCTTTGGTCTCCATTCTAGCACTCTGGCAGCCATTCCTGTCCTAATCCCAGCTCATGAACAACTTGCATATCATAGCGTGTGCCATTCTTGATCCGCCAAGGACAAAGTGTGCTCTACAGATGTGTGCGCAGAGTCCCCAGTGTGCCGTTCGAGGAGTCAGAGAGAGGACTTCCAGGGCGGTGCCTTACTGTGCTGCCTTTGCCACAATGAATACACTGGGTATTCACGTGCCTTCCAAACCTGGATGTTGGGCTGCTGGAGGCAGCACGCCTCCCTCCATGGTCAGTAGAATGCCCATGTTCAGGATTTCACATGATATGGTCCTTTGTCTTGTACTCTTGTGTAAGGGGTAAGCAGACATATTGTGCTGCTGTTCTAATGCTGGGCATAGGTACAACTGAACTTGTCCTCCACCCTCCACAAAGTTGTTTCTAATTTTGTTCTAAATAATGCCTGCATACAAGCATACATAGATGTCTTCAAAATGTGATCAGGGATCCCATTGGACATGCAGGGATTATCCTAATTTGTGTGATTTATAATAGAAGATGCCATGATGGAGAAACAGAGTTCTTTACCAAATCTAAGTACTTAAATTCTGCCTAATTGTTTCTCTTCCTCAAAGCTGTGCAATATGCTGCTGCTGAGGGGAGGGCTGGTTGCTTCCTCCAAGGTCTTGCCACTCTGGGCTTGCCAGGTTAATCCTCGCAATCTGCCAGGAACCTGGGCATCAGGAAGACTGAGGATGGTAGAACTGCCTGCTGTTCCAGGCAGCGAAATGCAAACTGATTAGACAAGCAGCCACAGCACAACCATCTGGCAAAGATATTCACCCTTATGGCAAGAACATCAAATAAAGTCTTCTTTGTTGTCCTTAGCTCTCTTGATGTAGATATGGTATGAACTCTATTCGTGTATATATGTTGTTAATTAACCTTCTAGAGAGTTTGGTCATCCAGAGAGTAGATACCCAAGTTTGACAATGAATGCTGTATAAATAAGGTATTTGCTCAAAAATTAAACATAACATGTTTATGTTCGTTTTTATACATTGCCCTCTGAAGCACTGTGGACATTTTGTTGAATGGGCCTCTTTTTATTGCATGTGCATCAAGGTTTCCTAGGAATTGGTTCATTCTTGTGAGAAAGCCACTTCTGAATCAAGGCTCACCTTGGTCAGGAGTTACGCAGTGTTTTCTTGGCATGATTCCTTGAGTTGCATGAGTCCCAGCAGCTATACTTTGACATCATATAAAAGTGCGCTCTGCAAATGAGGTGGTCTTACACACATGCTATGGAATAGAATACACTATAATGAGAGCAAATGGGCATTATTTTACATAAATACAAAAGGTGGCAAATTAAGTTGGCCTCAAGCCACTGTGTAAACATGAAGATGTTTGTCGAAATGGCAAAAGTCGCAACTTTCTGAATGTTGTTACGGTTAGGGTAGGCATGCCTTTCTAGACCAAACCGCACTGCAGTTCGCTGGCTGGTGATACTATCCTTGGCACTGGAACTCTTTCATGAAGATGGTACTTTGCTTGAGGGAAACATGAGATCACGCTTTAGGGCCAAGAAAAGTCTGGCAATGGATTCAGCCCACGTTTCCTTCTGGTGTTGTGTGTTGGAATTAGAAGCTCGGTAGGCTGAGTAGGCCATCGTCAGCAACGTCCGCTCAAAATCCTCCTTCTTGAGGACACCACGGACCTCAGACAGCCTGGAGCCCAGCCGTCGGATTTCCGTGATGCTTTTAGGGATGACATCATTGCAGATGACGTCAAAGGTGGCAGCCTTCCGCAGGGAGGATAGCTCTGCATCCCGGATGTGAATCTGGTGGTCACTCCCAATCTCTAGACCTGCCAAAAGAAACTGAGAGGCACACAAGCACAAAATTAAATGAGTTCTTAATAAGTGCTAATACGTTATCTTTGTGTGCATTTATCTGCCAACACAGCATTTGACTTGAATAGTTCTGTTAAAGAATGACAAATGCATTTGTAAAATCAAACAAAGAATAACAAGGGTGTGACAAAAATCTTTGTTAATGAACCTATATTTCTTCCCTGGGCTGAATATTCTCCTTGATTCAGTTCCCACCAACATCCGTGTGCCATGCTGGGCAACTTGAACCTTCCCAAGCCCTCTGCAGCCACCCTGCTTGAACGTATTTGCCTCCTATCTGACCACTCCCCAGACTCTCTCTATGTCCAGCCTACTGGCTTTGATGAGAACTCTCTTGAGCCTTGTACTTCTCTCTTCTTTGCTCTTCTCCTCTGACCTCCCGATTGGCCGGTCTGATCACTCCATCATTCACTTTAACAACTCAGTCCTTCCACCCCCTACTCCTCCTCTCCCTCTCTATTGACCAAGAGGAAATTCAAGCAGGACTCTCTTGCTCCTTGCCTTAATAATTTAAGGACCTCTCCCCTGTATCTCTCCCTATTCATGCCTCTTCCATTGACCATGTTTTTTTCTGACTCAAGTATGGACTTATGTCTCCCTTTGACAGATACTATCCTGCACACACATTCACATATTCCGGTCTGAATGATCAGCCCAGGATCCCCTCTGAGATCCAGACAACAAAAACAAACATGAGTTGTGACCTACGACGCTGGTGGTACAAATCATGGACCCCTGCAATAGTGCTAGCCTCTAAACATTCCCTTGCTCCTCTCCACCTACTTCACAGACCTAATGTCCTCTCCCTGCCATATCCCCGTAAACTTTCATCTACTCTCCAGTTTGCTTATACCTCTCTAGCCACTATTTATTCCATTCTCCCTTTCTGTAAATGACTTTGCTCACTGATTTCCTTTAAAATCTCTAAAATTCGCGACTCCCTCACATCCCTCCCATCTCTCCCCCACACCCTTCTTCTACCACCTCTCTTCCCCGCTCTTAGTCTCAACTACTTCTCCCCTGTTTCTCCTTCTGAATTAGCACCAATCCTTTGCAGCGCCAGCCCATCTTGCGCTTGCTCCTGAAATGGTCAAAGACTTAAATTGGGGGTAATTACAGGTTTCCTGGTATCCCGCCGGAAATGGGAGCGGTACACAGAGAAACTCCCCCTATCATCTCTGCTGTCAGATATCCCCGTATTACTGGGATATTAAGGGTGGCGAAGACAGCGGTAAGTTCCCATTCCATGGAGTTCCATGGGAATGACGGAATGACCAGCACCGGTAATACAGGTGCCGGTAATGTAAGCATTTCTTTGCCAGTAGGGGCCTGCTCTACCAGCAGGTCAGGCTTGCCGGTACATCAGAGCTACCACCAACAAACTTGGATTTTCCCGGTCTGGTAAAACTGCTGGTGCCCGTAGTACTGGTAATTTTTCTGGGATTTTTACCAAACCCGGGACCTCGTAATGAGGGTTAGTCTCACTCACCTGCCCTTAGCTCTCTAAGCTATTTAACCCCTCTTTCTCTACTGGACTTCAAAAGCTGCAATTATCATAGCCACTTTGAAGAAACCCCCTGCTGACCAAAGTAGGGGTGTACTGAATAGTGAAATTATTATTCGGATGAATTTCCGAATAGTTGGTCCAAGTATACAGCTGAAGCCCCAAATAGTGCACCAAACAGTTCACTACCGGGGCAAAAATGTTTACTCCCCAACCCCTCTGGAAATAAAATCAAGCAACAGAGCGTGACCCCTTCCCAGGTTCAAACGGTGCATTTTAGAGCACATTTGTACAGAATAAATTTGATAAAACCTAAACGATACAGGTTGAACTCAATTTATGTGATTTCAGTAATAGTGACTTAACCTGCTGCGCTACCTTGCAGCTTGGAGCCTTCTGCTTTGGGAACTGTCACTCAACATTAAAGAATGCAGCATTTCTGCTAGATTCCTGATACTGTTCAAAGTCAGTGTATTAGCAACAGTGCAGTGCCTGTACATGACGCAAATCACGTTCTAACTCATGCAGCATTAACAATGAGTGCAGTCTCATTTGGGAAGTACATCCGGCAGTTGAAAAATGTAAACACCTACATGGCAGAAAAGTGTGGTTCTTGCCCCTGTTGCTGCAGAAATAAGTGGTGAACAGTTAAGAAGGCACAGCAGATTAAAATATATATATATATCTGGCATACACAATGGAGCGGACAACAAAGAAAGACTTTCAGGCACTGCTCTAAAGTCGAAGCAGAGGGACAATGCCATCTTTTCCCAGGAGTGCGTGCAAGTCTTTCTTTGTAGTCAAACAACAGACACACACATCAGAGAAGGTGGCGAGTGTGCCCGTTAAGCATATCCATAACATGTCTCTAGCAGAATATTAAGGTTTCATGTACTGCTGGAGGCACGTTATGGAAATGGCCCAGCATTTTCCAATGGGCAACAAATGTTCACTTATCCATAGAAAAGGCTGTGTCATTACACAGGCTGAGGTTTTCAAAAACGAAGGCGTGGGAGAGCACCAGGGGCAGGAAAGGCAAGAGGGGACAGAGTGGGGGGAAGAGGGGTTGAGTAGGGCTTCATTGATGTCTGTATCCTCACTGGGAGAATTTTCGGTTGCCAATGCCACGGGTGCAGATTCCGTGCAAGAAGTAGGGAATTGGTTGGTTCCTCCACTTCTTACCACATGAATTCAGCGTGTTCTCATGCAGGCTGCAGTAGCCCATAAGCACATAGCGTATTGGCTGCTGCAGCCTTACTCCAGCGCTTCCACTCTCTGTGAATATCAGCTTTCAAACAGAGAGAAGATAGCTAATCAATGAAGGTGGACTTCGGCTTCGAGTCAGTGTTTCAGGAAGTATTTGACTGACGCCGAATAGCTGGATTTCAGCGTAATTTCATTCAAATTATCACTCAAAGCCTGCATTTGGCACACTCCTCCACCCAAGTGTCCCTGAGAACTATTGCCCAGCTGCCCTCCTTTCCCGTTATTCAAAGGTCTTTGGACAGCTAGTCTTTAACAAGATCACTAAGTACCTTGAGAAAAAAGGCCTGGGAGACCCACTTCAATCTGGCTTTTTTAGTGAGCACTCCACCAAGACTGCACTCCTGCATGTCTTCAGGTTTCTCTCTGATGTGCACCACTCCAAACTCTCTTCTATACACATCCTTTCGGGCCTCCCTGTTGCTTTCACCGCGGTATGCTGCACCACTCTACTCCTCACTCTCTAGGACTCGGGATTTCACAAATGTCCCCTGTCCTAGATTGCTTCCAACCTAGAAGTTCACTCCTTTAAAATCTCTTGGGACTTGCAAACCTCTGACTCATATTTTCCCTATTGGCATCCCCTAAGGATAAGTCCTTGGACCTCTGCCATGCACACTCTATACCTCTGCCCTTGAAAGACTTATCTCATCCTTTCGCTTTCACTATCACCTGTTTGCTGACAACCCTCAAATATTTTTCTCCTTCCCTCTTTCACCCCAGCCATCTAGGAATAGATAATAAACTTCCTCACTGCAATCCGTCACTGGATAGCTCTCTGCTGCCTGAGGCTGTACTCTTCAAAAACATAAGATATGTTTATCCCAGCTTCCAATGATCCCCCTCTCACCCTTCCTATTTCCTTCTTGATTTGACATTCTTGCTTGAGAAGCTCCCAACCTTGAGGTCCTCTTTGAAAGCAATCTCTGACTGCAACAATTCATCACTGCCACCACTCTATGAAAACACTTATCACAACCCTTGTTCTCACTAAACTTGACCACTGCATGTGCCTAAGACTTGGGCTTTCCCTCTACTCCTCCATCTAGACAAGTCTCTACAACATACCCAGAACCTCCCAATCATCTAGCTACCGATACCTGACTGGTTGGCACTCCACACACAACTGCTCCCTGTTCAAGGTAGTTTGCAAAGCTATCAATGGTCTTCATCCTCAGTACCTATCTGACTGCATTTCTGTCTATTCACAAGCTCATTCTCTGTGCTCCTCCTCTGAAGTGAACCTCACTGCCTCATGCCCCTCTGTGTCGCCTCTCGATTCTGCTCTTTCTCTCTACTCGCCCTCCTCCATTGAAACCCGCCTCTCATCTTAGTTGTAAAAGAGGGAGTTTCTCCTACGCTCTTTCCCATCCACCCTTGCACACTTACAGAGTACTCTTTAATTTGAAACACTTGCCTCTATATTAAAGTTACCGTGGTAAATTACATGTTTCTTATATTTTGTTTTTTTTTGTCCCTGGTCTATTTCCCACGTTTTGCAAACCCTCATAAACAAGCTTTGAACTTGTTCTCATCCTTTTGCTATTCTACAGTCACAGTTCAAGGGGGCGTCTGTGTCATCTGTAAATGCGTCATGTCAAAGTGATGTCTTATCAAAATGTATTTGCCTGTTCTACAAATAAGTACAAACACAACATATGTGTTTTATTATCTCAGAAAATGAACAGTCTGCATGTTGGATCAGAAAATGCAGAGTCATTGTGTGGGGCTACTTCAGGTAAGAGATTACCTCTGTGTCTGGAATGCCTGTCATGTTGGCCTGGCATGTGTGTCAGAAAATAACTATTACAAGCAAAGACTATTGTAAGATTCAGGCGTCTACCAGAATGTGAGTGTTGGGCATATGCCTCAATGCAATCTAGTATGACTGCTCAGAATCATCGTGGTCCTTTTATGACCAGCATGGACAAGAGTCATTCCTCTCAATTATGACCAAGGAGGACTGCATCTTTCACTATTATTTTTCTAAATCAGTGTTGATTTAGCCCCCGCCCCTTCTTTTCTGCACTTATCAGACACACCCTGTCTGTTGCCTTAAACCTAGCACTTGCCACTTGCTGGCTGCACTACCACTGTTTTTGTTGCTTTTTGTTATTTATTTATTATTTATGTTTATTCCTTTGCTCAGCACTTTCCACTTCTACCCCCCTTCATGCACGTTTCCCATTTCCTTCCCCCATGGACCTGTGCATTCTCAATGTCACTTGGCCTAGTAAGATCATTATTTTGTTCTCCCTTGTTCACCTCCCTTGCCTCGACGCGCTCTGAAACGCTTGTTTACGAGCGCGATACAAATAAAATATCAGCCTCAATATCAATTTCAATGTTTGCCAATGTTTATAGAGCATGAGTGTGGCCACTATTGGTATTTGTTTTGATTCTGCCCTGCATTGGGAGACTAGGAAAGAGTGCCGAGAATATTCCCGAATCAGTTTCCAGAATAGGTACAGGGCAAGCCATGTGCTTCAGGATCCACACTTGTAGCGGATAAGGGGGCACAATGAAAACCTCTCATTAGGATGCAGGGAGTGTGAGAGAGTTAATGTTAGTTTAATTGAGTGCTGGTTTCACAGGTCCACTTGAACAATCTTTCTATGTGGCCAGGTCATTTAGTCAGGGTATGACTCAGGGAAGTACCTTTCATTTACTTAGTCTCTCTTAGAGCAGTAAATGTACCAGGCTTCTGTTTCCCCCCTCCTGTTGGTCATTGAAGGGGGGCTGCGGGTGCTGCTGAAATGGATCAATCAGGAGGTTGCCTGTTGGAAAGGTGTCACCTCCCCACTAGTCTTCACATACCTCATAGAGCAGGTCCACCTCTTCCAGTGACGTCTGGAGGATAGGATTCAGTACAGCCGCGGATGATCTCCTCGTGCGCTGTGCAGCTGGGAAAAGTGGGGCTGCTAGAAATATAAAAGGGTGAGAATTAGATCCGATTTCTCCTCAAAACTGGGAGGAAAAGAAATGTTAAGTGTAGATTGATAAAATTAATCTGAAAGTGTACACTTTTAGCAGAACAGCTTCCACGGCCCTGAAATAATAATAATAATAATAATAATAATAATAATAATAATAATAATAATAATAATAATAATTTGTGTTGATGTATACCACTTTATGCCAGATGCTATTATAGCCCATTTTACTGGTACTCAAAGACCTACCCCTTCCCCTCCAATAGCTGGGGCACCCTCACTCTACGTATATCACCAGAGAGTTCTCAATGGCTAGACATTGCAGTCAAGTAACATTTACTTATACTGGGATACGTGGAATAGTTTGTAACATTTGGTGCTGTGGTTATGAGGTAGTATAACTCTCTTTGATTGGTTTAGGGTAATGGGATGTTGGGGCAAGCGTGAAATCATTGCTGTAAAGGCATCCGTCCACACACAGAGCCTATATATTGGCTGTGAGCTTTTTTAAGTCATCTAGCGTGGCAATCTCTACCCTGCCCTTCTGTCAGTAGGGGTGAGGCAAAGGGAATGACATACTGCCAAAATAACATTTCACTGTAGGGCATGCCAAGGATAGCCACACAATGTTGTTGAATGATGGTTTGGATGTACATTTGATTAATGGTTTGCGCAGTGAAGTTCTAGATATCAAATTGTGGCTTCTCTGGTGGACCAATGTCACATTCTACAGTTATGTTGCAATCATCTAGTGCTCTCTGTTGTTTTCTAGTTCTCTTGTTATCTCCCTCTCTCTCTCTTTTCCTCCCCTCTCAGGATTCCCAAATTTAGGTGGCCTCTTCACCGGTTACCAAATACGCATTTAATGTTGTTTCTTGCACTGTGGTGAAGTAGGCCTTTTCCTCCCCTCTCAGGATTCTCATTCTTAGGTGGCTTCTCCCTAGTTCCATATTGAGCACTGTAAGATATTTAACCCTGAGAGTCTGTCCTACTGCACAACTGGATTGCTGCTTGCTATCCTGTCTGCTTGATCTCATCTGTCTTCCCCCCTCCCTCCCTTCCCCCTCCTCTCCCACCTATTTTATTGTGCTCTCTATCTCTCCTATCTTATCTTACTGTTTCTCCATTGACTATCCTGCTCTCCTCACTAAATCTGGTAGGATAAAGTTTAAAAAGGACATCCTGGTCTCCAACTCAGGCCTCCCGATCGCCCCACACCTACAACAGTGCCTCCTCCAAGGAAACTCTCACCAACATCCTCTTTGTTGTGCCTTCCCCTGACCTATGGACCCTTCATATGGTCTCTGTGCTCGCTCCTTTCTCCTCTTCTCCCATTAATGGTGGCACCCGTTGAATATCCTCTGGGCCTCCTTCCACTCCTCTAAGGCCATCATTAATGTCTACTCTAATGGGACCGTCTTGGTCCAGGCCAACCTTCACCGCTTTGATAGATGCGTCCCGCACCTCATCAACTTCCTTTCTTCTCCTGCTGTCCCCTCCCTCTCTGCCCCCTCTCGTGCTCCTTCTACACCTCTGCAGGACGTACCTCTGATCTGTACCCCTGCCCGGAAGTCCTTCAAGGATGGCAACCTTCTCCACATTGCCACTCTTAACTCTCGCTCTGCTGTCAAACATTCCTCTGATATCTTCCGCCTTCTTGAGGAACTGGACCTCAATGTCCTCGGTCTCACTGAGACATGGTTCACGGCCAGCTCTGTCACCAGCTTTGACACACTCATACATAACGGCTACAAGATCCTCTCCGTGCCCAGGCCCTACCGCGCTGGTGGGGGTGTTGTCCTTATCTTCCCTGGGTTGATTCCTGCCTCTGTCACTCCTACGCAGACCTACTCCTCTTTTGAATACTCTCTCTCTCCTAGCCATTTCCTTACTATGGCTACTATCTATCAGCCACCTGGTCAGATTTCTTCCTTCCTCTCCGACTGGGCGGACCTCACCTCCTCACTCTTGGCCTCAACCACTCAACTCCTCTTTCTTGGAGACTTCAACATCCACCTGGATGCCTCCTGTCCCCCCTCCGGACCCTTTTGTGACCTCTGCGACTCTCTCTCACTCTCCATTCTCCCGTTTGGCCTGACTCGCGTGTCAGTTGAGGCTTTCGCCGCCACCTTCTCATCCCTCGTCCCCCTTTGGCTGACTCTCACCCTGACACAGTCCTCTCCACTCTGCTATATCTGATACTCTTGATATCATTGCCCCTGTCATGAGAATCCTCCTGAAGCCCAAAGCCAAGTGTAACTGCTGGTATGACTCAGATCTTGTGACCCTAAAATGCAAGGGCAGGGTGGCCGAGAGGAAATGGCATGCTTCATGTTCATCCTCTGACAAACTGGCCTGCCACCTGCTGCAAAGGCAATACTGGCTCTCCGTTCCCACCAAGAAGAGAGCCCATATCCAAGTCCGCATCTCTGCGGCATCTAACAAATCAGCTGAACTCTTTAAAATCTGCAAGGAACTGGCCAATCTTGCCACAGTCTCTACCTCTCTTGTTCCCTCCCAGGCCCTCTGCACGGCACTGGCTTCTCACTTCATTTAAAAAACTCAGGACATCCTGTCCTCACTCTCCTCCTATCACCTCTCTCCCTCTATTCCCTGCTCTTCCTCTGGCCATTCTGCAGCCACCCCTCCTCCCTCCTTCTCTGCGTTTCCCCTTTTCTCTGCTGACAAGGTTTCCAGACAAGTCCGATCTATGAAAGTCTCGTCGAAACAGGTTCACCCATGTTCCTCCCAAACTATCAAGGACCACATCGACTCCCTGGCTCCTGCCCTGGCTGACTTCTGCAATCACTCCTTCGCCACTGGAGTCTTACCATCCCCGCTAAAGCACTCCCTTCTGCACCCTCTTCTTAAGAAACCCTCTTCCGACCCCTCCTGCCCGGCTAACTATCGCCCAATCTCCATCACTCCCTTCCTGGGCAAGCTCCTGGAGAAACTGGCCATCTCCCAGCTTAATCTCAATGCTGAATCTGTGGGTTGTCTTCATGACCATCAGTCTGGCTTAAGAGCTGCAAGAAGCACAGAAACTGCTCTCCTGAACATCCGTGAAGACCTGCTCTCCAACCTTGACTCTAACATTCCGTGTGTTCTCATCTTGCTTGAACTCTCTTCTGCCTTTGATACTGTCAACCATGCCATCCTGCTCAACCGTCTCCGTGATAACCTGGGTATCACTGGTCAGGCTCTGGCGTGGCTGACTTCTTTCCTCTCCAATCGACCCTCCCAGGTCCAACTTGGGTCCTTCTTCTCTGACATCTTTTTCTCTACCTGTGGTGTCCCCCAGGCATCTAACCTCTCTCCGTGGCTGTTCAACCAATATCTGGCACTCCTTGCCCACCGCATCGCCGCTCTCTGCCCCAACTTTCAGTGCTATGCAGATGATACCCAGCTCATTTTCAGGCTACCCTCTGCCTCCTCCTCTCCTTTCCTCATCTCTGACTGTCTGTCTGCTATCCAGGAGTGGTGTGCCGCCAATGACCTCTGCCTTAATGCCAGTAAGACTGAGATTCTACTCATCAGCACACCCACTCCCTCCTTCCCCGCAGCTCTCTGGCTGGCCTCTCTTGGCCCTCTTCCTGCTCCTACCTGCAAGGCATAAAACCTCTGGGTCATCTTCGACTCCACACTCTCCTTCTCTCCTGACATTTCTGACGTCTTAAAGAAGTCACACTACCAGCTGCACCTCCTCAGAGGTATTCTTCCTTTCCTTTCCTTCCCCCAGAAGCTCACTGTCTCCAGAGCCCTGGTTCTCTCTAAACTGGACTACTGTAACAGCGTGTATCTAAATCTGCCTGCCTCTACTCTCCGCCCTCTGCAACTCATCCAGAGCAGGACTGCGAGACTTGTCCTTGGCCTCAAGCCCAGGGACCGTATCTCTCCAGGACTGAAATCTCTGCACTGACTCCCAGTGGCTGCGAGGATTAAGTTAAAAACCCTCTGCATTGTCCACAAGGCCTTCTGGGGCCTGGGGCCGAAATACCTTCAACTCTCTCTTACTAAATATCTTCCTTCTCAAGCTTTTTGCTCATCTGCCTCCAACTCCCTCGGGGTCAGCCGCTTCTCCAAGCAACAAGTTGGGGGTAGATCTCTCTCTGTGGCAGGGGCCTCCCCCTGGAACAGCCTTCCTGCCTCCCTGAAACTTGAGGAGAACCATCTCCATTTCCGGAAGATCCTCAAAACCTTCCTCTTTGCTTCTGCTTTCTCTCCCCCTCTCACCTGCTATGCTAAATTCCTGATTAAAACTGCACTGAATCTGCACTGGCCCACTCTCACTGATCTCGGTCCCTGGCCTAGCCACTTGCCCCCTGCTCTGCCTCCTTGGCAACCCCTGCACTGCGGGGCCTTCTCTGTATCCCTACAGTCCACCTCCCAGGACTTGTCTGCACTTACCTTGCACTTGCCAGCAGCTGGCCCTTTATTATTTATCTTATATTCTACTACCCCTGTACTGCACTTTCCCCTCTCCCTTGCCCCTTGCACTTTCCCTTCCCTTCTTCCCATGCACTTGCGCGATCTGAATGACACCTGGCCTAGTAAGATCGCTGTCTGTCTTCCCTTTGCCCCCCTCCTTGCCGCGTCGCGCCTTGAAACACTTGTGTATAGGCGTGTTATAAATGCCATATCATATCACATCATATCATATCATATCATGTCATATCTCTTTCAAGCTCGTTCTCTATCTAGCTTTCTCTCACTGCACCCAGAGTTTGCAGGCAGTGACATCACTCCAGAAAGCCAGCATTCCATTTCTTTGAGAAGGCCTTTAGACCATTGTTTGTTCTAGCGGCTCTCGCAATACCCAATGCTAATAAGGTAATGGTTCTCTAAAACCCTTCAATGGTCCACCTTCCAAAATGCACTGCCTTTGCCCAGTTGTTTACCTGGAGCTCCTTCTCTCGCTGACATACACCATATTTGCTTGCCCTGCACATGGAACACAGGAATAGAGAAGCCACACTAGACCTTGTCTCTCGCTGGCTGCATAACTGCCTGTAAATGTCGGGAGATAAGGTAGGAGTAGGAAGACTGGTGCATCACTGACATGGCCCAGCTGATTTGAAACAATCCGGGAAAAGGAAAGGACAACAACATGGAAAACATTCATGCCCATTCCTTAGACCCTCTATGTGCAGCATCTTAATTTAGAAAACCCAGCAGAGGCCAAGGCTACTGGGGCATTGCCGTGCTCTGTCCCTGGCCCATAACAAAGCCAGTGATTGCAGAATGTAAAATAATTCATCTTGTCATACCGTATATAACGTCCCCTCGAAGTGCCATTGGGAATTCTGGTTTTGGGCAGCCAAGGAGAAAGCCCATACCTAAGTTGTAGCCCCTCTAACAGGTAATTAGGCTTGAGGAATGTAAGGACAACTCTGGAGGGTAGGCAGTGAAAAAAGTCGAAAACATTAGGTCAAAAGACATAATGTCGAAAAAAACATGTCGACATTTTTTTTCCCGAATATGTCATTTTTTATTTTACATGTTTTTTTTGCGTTTAAAAAAATGTTTTTTTTTTTTAAAAAGGGGGTGGGAGGTTTTGGAGGGGAAACCCCTCATTTCGAACAGAAAATTTAAAAAAAGGCCATTTGAAATTTTTTTTTTCTGACATTTTTTTTCGACATTTTAACTTTCGACATTTTATAATTTGACTTTATCACTATAAACCCTCTGGAGACTAGGAAGACTAAGGGGGAATACAAAACTCAAACCCCACCTGCTAACATCTAGGGTAGCCCTTGCAAGCCCCTCACACACAGCCCCTCACACACACTGATTGACAACCTAAACCAATTGGTACCCCTATCTCCCAGGACAATTGGTACCCCCATCTCTCAGGACAACCCACATCTAAATTGCAACTATTTAATGACCACCCCAGGGTGTTTCTATGCCAGATCTTAGTGTATGTTCCCTTACTAACAAGGAATCCCTTGCTCTAAATCAAACAGTCCAACAACGTGTATTGTGTGAGACCCCCGGGGAATGACTCTGGCCTCTGGTTACTATGCATGTAATTGCTCAGCAAAATGATATCCTACTGATTCAATCTAAATACTCAGATACAAGAGCAGACCTGAGGCCCCAGTCAGTAGATTAGCAGAGTATCAGGTTCTCTGGGCAATGCTGTAAATGAGAGGGTCTAGAGCTTCAGTGGCTTTTAATGAGTGTTTGGTCACTCAATCACCCATCTTCCAGGGCAGGCTGTTGGCCCCAATTCAAGACCCAGTTTTCATGGGACCAGAGGTTGCTGGTAAAATAGCTCAGTGTGATCTGCAAGTCACAGGTGTGAATCCTGGCAAGGCTAACTCGGACTTTCATCCTTCCAAGGTCAATAAATCACTACCAGCTTATTTGGGTAGTAACAATTGTACATATACATTTTCAATGTACAATGCTTTGGGGAAAACACTATGTACATAACAAATTATTATTACTATTTACATCACATGGACAGTGTGTAGGCCTAGAAAAATTATACATGCTAATCCCTGATTCGTTCACAGTGTCAGATTATGGGACATGATCAGGAAGTTGGGGAGGCTCTTTCTGAGATAAGCTTGAAGGGGATTTTCCAGAGACAAATTTCCATTTCCCAAAGGGCTGGTCTCCCTGACAGTCTTCAGGTGAGGATTATGAGTGTGCCTATCGCAGGATCACCCGCCCATTCTGAGGGAAGAGAGAGAGTGCAGGTGAAGGCTACTGTCCACCTGAGCTCTCCAACAGGTGTTTGAAAGCAGGTATCTTCTGTCGAGGGAACAGTAAGCTCTTCATCTCAGCTTCAGTCTGGTGCTAATAGTCCACGTTTTAGGGCACCTTTTCTCGTCTTCTGTTCCCAGTTTTTAAAGGCTTTTTGACAGAAACCCAGATAAAACAAGTTGCAGATTTCCTCAACCCCTATTGTATTTGTGAGGCATCATCATGGTGTGAATTTGCAGAGAGTGTAATGCACACTAGGGGTGATGGGATTGGGGACTGTAGACCATCTACCTTGAAAGTGGATCATCCCATCACTGGGAGTGGTGTCCAATGGCGGGTGGATCCTGTGTTACAGAGGTAGCTATTATAGTTTGTATTGCTCATCTTGAAAGACATTTTGCTTTAGTCAAGCAGTGCAATGGGCCTTCTTGAAATGCATGAACTGTGGGGTGCATGGGAGCTGCCAAGTTAGCACAGTTTTATCCAATGACCTCCTTTTATAACCTTGCCTAAACACAGGTCATCTGTGTTGTTGGCTCCATGCACCCATCTCCAGGCAGGTGCCCCACTTTGCCTGGCTGCTATCATAAGACAATGTTCTCAACCTACAGCTTATCTGTAAAGGCCATCCTAAGGCTTCCAACAATCCATGCAGGGCCAGGAGAATACTTCACAGCAGCCCCGGGCAGCTACAAAAGAGCCCCCATAGCTGTCTGGGGTTAAAGGTATCATAAGATAGCAAGGCAGTACCATTACTTAATTGTTTATGTTGAAGACCTTATTTCACTAGTGGTACAGGACAAAGATGTGGTTGTTTCGTCTACCTTTTGCAGGGATAGTTTATTTCCTTAATTTTTCAGTTGAGTTACCTGTTGAAATTGTGAAATGGCCAACTGAGTCTTCCCATTGCAGTTGTCTTGCCACGTCCCATTACGATCACCCTTTAATAGAGCAGGTCCACTCATAAATACCCCTTCCAGGGCAGGGATCCGTGTCCAAACTTTTATGGAAACACTGCAATTACCTACGCCCTCTGTTCCATCAGACCAGAGGGTGTAGGTGCACCTCTGATCACATCACCCCAGAAAAGGCAGTAAATGAGTCTCCTGTTTATATCCAGTTATCACGAGGGATGAAACCATTCGCTGCAATGTATGTGTTAACTTCCTGTCTGAAATATACTATCGTCTAAGAATATGCATTTATCTGCTTTTCGCTCACTAGCAACTCTGCAGACATCTGTGTTCCAGACATGAGCCAGACAGTGATTTTACTTCAAAGAGACATGGTCTTGTAACATGTGTCTGCATATGTTTACAGCCTGCAAGCCCAGATTTCTCTGTGAGATGGATGTTCTCATAGAACTGGGCCGGTTCAGAGCAAGATGCAAGGAACCACAATTACCCGTCTCTCCTTCTTAACCCTCTTCCTTTATTGTCCATTTGATGTAAACTGGCATTGAGCCTCTCTCATAATGAAGCATAATGAGGCATTAAACAATTCCAGTGTGCTGAACACCCCCAGGAGAACATTCCTCTTCTGTGCTGTTTGATCCTGTTCTACCATGGCACAGATGCACACACTCACCTCTGACCTTCTTACCCATATGCCTAGCACATGCCCACTGTACGGAAGAATGTTATACCAAAGGCCAGCTGGATACCAGCCAGCACATTTCCTGGTCCCAGTGGTGCGCTGAAAATGTTGTTTTATATTATTTCGCTTACATTAGAGAGTAGACTACTCAAACAATCATGTGTTGTTAATGACCATAAGGCGTAATGTTCAGAAGGGTCTGCTAAACCCCTTCTGCCATTCCAGTGAATGGGGGAGAGAAGTAGTTCTGGTTTGAGGGGTGAGCTTCATCTTTAGTCATTTTATTTCTTTACTCAAAGAGTTTTGCTAGTGACTTACCTCAATGGAGATGATGGTTAACATACCTCACCACCAGTAGAACCCTGTTGAGGGATATTTATTTTATTTTATGTGTTTATGGTTCGCAAAGCCATCCTGTTGAGGGATATGTGACGGTGCCCAAGTTAGTGTTCCAGAGTCTAGCATGAGGGGGTGAAGGTAAACTGGCACACAATGGTAAAGACTCTAAGACTACTAGAGCCTGTGCAGGGGGAATAAGGTCAGCCTAACCTCTGGATCATTGTGACTAAGCGAGTCCATGTCTCTTTGCCCTGTGCCCAGTGTGTACACATCATGGAAGGGAAGCTTTGAATTGTACCTTTACAGACAGTTAGAAACTCAATTCAAAGACTGCTGATTGACTAGAAAGCTGGAAACAGTGGGAAGAACAAAAGAGAAACACGTAATGCAGGCTTCTACCAAAGCATAGAACCTGAGGTGGGTATTACAGGTCGGGTAATGCCCCCGGGGCCAGAGTTATAAGCCTGAGCGAAGCAAGGGCTTTTACATAGCACCTAGGTTATTACCCAACCGGTAATGCCCACCCTCCAAGGGTTCTATTGCTATTAGTAACCCGGCACCTTGTACCGGGTTCCAATAGCAATTTTTCCCAAGTTGAGACACAGTGTTGCAGTCGTTTCTCAAACTGAGAAAAAAAGGAAACAAAAATGCACACCAGGGATCGGGGAGAAGGGACTACATGTATTCCCTTTTCCCTTTTCCCTTTCAATGGCGGACTAACAAAGAAAGAAATAGAACTCTGAGGGATGCAAATGTTATCAGGCGAGTCTTTGTGGTGTTGGTAGGACCCAGCGACAGGCAATCAGATCGTTTGTAACAATCTGATTGTCCCTCACTGGGTACTAATGTTGGATAGAAACTTTAATATGCTCTCAAGTGAGTTAGATTGTTTGGTTTTCCGGGTATCATTGTGGATGGTGTTAATCGCCTTTTGTGCTGTCTATGTTTGAGGCAATACATGTTTTTGTGCCAGTTAGCATTTCTCAAGAATGTGTGCTGCAACAATTTGACTGTGGGCAGGTTGTTTGACTGTGGGCAGGTAGCTTGCACTTTTGCCAGGGGCCAGCATTTAGTGTCTCTTGTGCCTGTCAAGCAAATTGCAGTTTACCTCACCAAGGTTTCTCTGCATCTGACCAAAGTAACAATTGGACTCGTTGTCATAGCTTAGTGAAACTCTAGTTTAGAAAGTGAAAATCTGTGGCAAGCAGGAGTGCAGGAAAGTTGCAGGGGTGGCAGTTAATAGCTGGCAAGCAGTGGACAATTCACTAGGTGGAAGAGGGGTGTCTATAAACATTGCCTGTTCATTAAAACATATGAAGGAAATGAAAAGTTGATGCCTTAGATCATTGGCGATGAGAGTGGGAGACAACCATGTCAGTGAAACAACCACAGGGCGAGGAAGCAGCCGAGTTAATAGAGGATTAGCTGCCTTGAGACACGGCTGTGTCCCGTTGTTTGGCTCTGCCTGACAACTGCAGAGGTGCAGTTTATTTTCACCAATAATACTGTTTCCACCACCAAATGTGCCGGTATTACCGGCGCCATAAATAGCATCACAATAGGGACAGGAAGCCCAGTGGCGGGCATCTTGAAAAATTCAATCACCCCGAATCACCCATGTTCATCCGGCATCCAGTCCACAAAGTCATGGTAACAGCATGGCACAGCAGAAGAAGGCCTGTCTGATAGGTAGCCGGCTCCACAAGCTCAAATTCACACAGACAGAGCTAACTACATTGGCAGATGCAGTGGTGAAGAATTCTGATGCACTATTTGGCTCCAGGCACAGGAAAACCAGTGGCCAGCAAAAGTCTGCCATATGGGCATAAATCATGGCACAGGCGACGGCAGTGGTCACTGTACCCTGACTCTCAGTGATTGCCGCAAGTGCTCGGATGACCTGAAGGCAAGCGTCTGCAGCCTCATCTCCAAACACCAGAGGAAGCGCGCCGGTACAAGAGGAGGCACACTGGAACACCTCCGCCTCATGCCATAGGAGAAGACAGCCAGCCCCATTCTTCAAATGGAGGGCATCAAGGGGATAAGGAGTGTGGAGGCTGGAGTAAGGACCCAAGGCGATGGCAGTGAGTGCAACTGACAACATGTACATGTGCATGTAGTTACCAAATGCATGCGTTCCCCAACATAGAAGTACAGAATGGGCACAGGAAATAGTTCAACGCACAGCAGTCGCAGCAAATGGCCAGTGAGCACACAAAAGTGAACATACCAATGCACATGCACGAAACGTGCATGCCAACAGATGAACACACGAAAAGCACCAATGTGTGCCAAGATAGTCCATGTCCATGTCAGAAAGTGATGCCCCGCCACACCCACGACAACATCCCACCTTGGCAGGCCAACAAGCAATGTGCACATTCATGCACTGTGTACATCCTCAGCAGGCACTACCACCACCTACAAGTAGGAGCACTCATTGAGCAATACCACCCAAGTCATCGACATGAAATGTGCATTTCTGGCAACCCCACAATGTTGTATGAGTGTAATGCAAGCCACAGACCTGTCTGCTAGATGACGAACAGCATGTCATTTAATGCCTAACAAGTACACAGTCCACAGACAGTGGGACACAATCCCTGTGGCATGGCGCAGTGGCCCTACACCAGCTATGCATGTGACACAGCAGCTTCCAGTGCTATGCCACAGCCACGACCTGTAGTGGCACACACTGATGCAGTGCCAGCAGTGGATCACAGACCTCAGGGGTCCAGCACGCCCTCATCCCCATCGCGTGGAGTGCAGCCACTGGCACATCACAGATGAGGAAGAGGGGAGGAGGAGTACACAACATGGCTAATACCGCACAATGCTTCATCCCGGAGCCACCACAAAGCCCACACAGCCCACCAGCACTGCTTGTGACCAACATGTCTGCAATACATGTGAGGCTGGATGGCATTGACATGCAGCAGGCAGCCATACAAATGCTTATAGGCCAGCTGCTGCATGAAAGGCAGGCCATGTGGACTGCCTGCAGGTGTGTACCTGCAGGATTTCCCAATCACTCGGCCATGACACCGCAGCCATGGTCACACTGGGACAGAGAGTGCATGAGCACACAAATGCATCCTCAACCTTTGCTGAGTCGCTCAATGAGGCCATCCAGCCAACCCTGCAGTACATCCTGACGCAGGGATCTGAGCCATCCACCTATGTGACCCCCACATAGGGCTCCCTACCCAGCACCCCAAGGCGCTGCTCACTGTGCCATCTCACTGCCAAGGAACAGGAGAAGAGACCCAAGTCCAAGAGGGGCAGGAAATGACAGTAGGACACTGCTGGGTGTTTTGAGGGTGGGCCATTGGCAAGGTTGTTTTGAGGGTGGGTCATTGGGAAGGATTTTTTGAGGCTGGGTCATTGGTTAGGGTGTTTTGAGTCATATGGGAGTTTTTTGTGCGTGGGTCATAGCAGAGAGTGTTTTGAGGGTGTTGTGATGAAGGTCATTACACGTTGCAAGTTGAAATTATATTCACCTGAAGCAATGACTGGACATTCCTTATTGTGTGCAAGTGCTTCATGTGTGCAAGAAAATAGAAATATACAAAGGTGCAAAGGGAGTGTCATTTGGTGGTTTCATCAGAAGAAGTTCTCAATAAGTTCCTGACGAGCCAGTCGCCTCAGCCTGGACTCAACATGCTCAGTGCTTGCATGCATGGCACCCGCAGCCACCACATCTTCCTCCTCAGGGGGTGGTGAACCTGTAGACCCTTTTAAGTGAGGTAACGCTTTATTGGATGGATGGGGATGCAGAATTTACTCTTACACCAATAATAAGACCGCCATAGGAAGTTGGCAAAACATAGCTGTATATTTTCAATGATCTAAAACAGGGAGTACAACAGACATCAACAGACGTCTCACAGAAGATCTCTCAATGTTTTATATGAAAAAATACACTTTTATAGCACAAACTCATCATCATTGACATCATACTATGTGGCAAACTAAGAAAACTTATCTGTGATTGTGGTTGGACTACGTTGAACATGTTGGTATACTTTCTATGGGGCATAGGATTATGATTGGGTCTCTATAGTCAGGTGGACAACTATGCCCACCCCTAGTGCAAGTCATCTTCATTTTCATCAAATACACAATGTTTCATTGGCTCTCAAACTATAGGGCTCTTTGCTACGTGGCCCTCTATAATTGGTTTGCACGCTTGTACCCTTCTGTAATATTCCACTCGCTAGCAGCACGCAAGCTGGTACCCCAGGTGCTTGTGGGTGGACTTGACCCCATGCCTCCCCACTCAATTAGCCCAGCATCCATCATCACTCCTGCTGTCTGTCATTCGAATTGTCTTTGAACTCGCCCTTGCAAAGTTTCACTGTGCCTGAGAATAGAAGAGAGTGTGAACACGTTCTTATCTTCAGTCTCGATGTAGCGTGCCCAAAGTCTATTTCCATCTACCCCATGTGATAGGAGACAGTGTTTTAGCTTCTTCTTCGCATTTAATACTATTAAATGAATAAAACTTTGCACTCATAGTGTTTTTCCATTGCACCTCAACAGAGCTCGCCTCGCTTCTCATGTTCATTGTATCTTCTCGAATAGATAACCAGTTTCTTGGCTGCCTCAACCCTTGACCATGGGCCAGACAGCCTTATCGATTCTTTCTTCATCTTCAGCTGCTTTTCTGCTTCACTACACTTGCAGCCCTTTTGCTACTCAGGTCCTCATTTGCTAAAATGCGACGTGGAACATCCAGATTCTATACATATACATATATTGTGGCAGCACCGCCTGCAGTCTATTCACTACGTATAGACAGCCTTCATGGATACTTAGCCTACTTGCGTTTCAGCATATGTACCGTTACAAAGTGACTTATATTTTCTTCAGTGTTCTTTGCATGTGCAATCTTCATTCCGCACATGAAATATTACTCGACTCTTTATTTTGTAATCAGATTCTATAAAGTCTATTCACCTTTTCTCTAGCCATCTCATCTTGGCGCGTCGTCTATGCTTCATGTGATGTCACCAATCTCCTCTTTTATTCATCTTTACACTTCTTCCGGGATCTCTCCTAAGAGGCCGTCAGCTCTCTGAGGATACATGAACGGTTTTCTCAATGGATACTTTGTCTCAAAGGCCTTTCGTGTTATAGGCATCATTACTGGTGTTTTGCTTGTCACAATTTCTGGTTCCCAGCATATAGACTAGATGAGGGTGGGATTTCACATCTGGTCGTAGGGGTGTGTTGCGCCTGATGCAGATGTTATGCAACACTGCACATGCCAGAACAATTTAGCCCACCTTCTCCAGCCTGTACAAGAGTGTACTCCCCGTCCGGTGTAAACATTGGAAGTGGGCCTTCCACAGGCCAAAGTTGCGTTCAATTTATATCCTGGTCTGGACATGGGCCCAGTTTTATGGCACTTCCTGTGGCATTAGGGGATTCCTCAGAGGAGTCCTCAGCCACAGAAGCTGTGGGTATCCAGAGTCACCTGCAAGGGGAAGAGACATAGGTGTCAATCATGGTGATCTGTGAATGCATTGCCTTTAACAGGAGTATCTCAATAGACAGTCTGTGCATGCCTGCCCCATGTGTCATTGCACTACACTAATTCACGTTCTGGTCCTTGCATGTGTAGTCAACTACTAAGGGGAAGTTATTCTGTTACATCTTGTACACAGCTCACAGCCAGCACTGGCAGCTTCCCTGGTCGGTGATTGACAGTGTAGTATGTCATGTTGGGTGGTTTGGGGCTGTGCACTTTTATGTGGGATTAAAGAAAGATGCTACACTGTTGACATGTTAATTTTCAAATCATGAACAATGTGAAGCACTTTATTTTTTAATTGATTTTGTGTTTGAATTGATTTGATGTGCGCAGGAGATTTATGCGTTAGTAGTAGATTTATGTATTAGCAGTAGAATAATCTCTGAAGTTATGACAAAAAAGTACAGGTTTTGAGTTTTATCGTTGTTTTTAATTTGTGTGAATTTATTGGACTTACACCATATTGGTATGCTTTTATGTTTATTTAATGAAATTTCTTTTGAACTTTTATTGAATTGTGTTTAAAAGACTCTATGTAACTGTGGGAAGTGGGGACTTTGGCGTTGTGTTGAGTGCCCAGCAAACACACTACCACACCAACTTTGGGTTCGGAGGAACCCTTTTGGAGTGCATTTTGGGGGTTACTGTACGGTGACGTACAGTTTTGCTTTGCTGTGCACTGCTCCCATGCATGATTCCTGCTGGAAGACTGGGTTATCAGGATATCATTACATGTATGGCAGTGTTCTTTAGACCTTGACATGACCGACACCCCATAGGGTCAATTGGTGTTGATATGAATATGGTCTCTATCCCTGGCCTTTGCCCACCCCCTCAGCTCGCACCAAGTGTGTCTGGGGCTGGGCAGGCTGTTCAGACTTCCTGGGTGACATAGTAGCAACTACTCTCCTTGAATATATTTTGTAATGTGTGGTTTGACTTTGCATGGATGGTAACCTTGGTTGTTGGGTATGTTGCCATCTGCCATCTTTGTGCTTCTTCCAAGGCTCTTGGGGAAACCCCTAGACATACATCTAGTGGGATTTGTGATGTTGCATTCTGGTACATGTAGTCCAGTATGTGTGGCTGGCCTGTAGGGGAAGCATGTCTTGGGCATTCACTGTGAGTTATGTCCTACTTCGGTGGGTTGCAGCATGGCATGTGTTGGGTGTGCAGGTGGGTCCTGCATGTATGAGGCCTTGTCAGGGCATACAATCTCGATGTGTGGGTAACCCCCATTACATGCCACTTTTACAGCTAGTTTAGTGTGATGGAAGATGTACTCACCCAATGCCCAGGTCCTTTGTCCTCTATGCCCCTCTATGTACGCTGGCAGCATGCTGTTTGGCAGGAGCATGGCAAAATGGGTTGATCCTGGGGGTTACATGTGATTTTAACTAACTGAAAATTAACAAGCACTTTTTTTATCTAAAAGGAAATGTTTTTTTTGTTTGGGGGGGTCCCCCACGCCACCCAGTTCCCGTTCTTTATAATCCCACTCCAACCCCCTCTCTACCCGTTTTAACTCATTACTCCACCCCACATGTATATTTTTTTAAAATCTGTATTTTTTCATTATAAATGTTTAGATATATATGCTGCTCGTTATTTTCTATTCCTTTAAACCACTGCATAGCAATCCTGGGTACTGGGCACAGCAGTGGGTGATTGTGAGGTCAGCATCACAGGTGACCTAGACATTAAGTGAATGGAACTGCTTCCTTTTCCTTTAGACTTCCTGTGAGGCCTGTGGTGCCATCAGCTTAACATGCGTGCAATCCAAGGCTGCCACCATATTGGGCATGCATGCAATGGCATAAAATCTTGCCTTTGTGGCGTTCACCTGTGCCAGGGTGGTGGGGAGTGCAATGTGAAGTCCTACATAGTGCAAGAGTGCTTCCAGCACCTGACCCAGTACTTTGGAGGATGCAGGCTGAGAAATATCATGCAGCTGGCTTGCAGTGTGTTGAAACGTGCCTGTGCCAAGAAAGTGCAGGGCCGACACCAGCTTTATCACTAGTTTTACGGCTTTGCTGAAGCCGGTACTGCTCGTTTTCCTGTATGCATTGGGTGCATCTGGGTGCACCTGTGGCCTCATCTCTGTAGAGAGGTAGATATACACGTTATCTCTAGTGCCCGCCACCTCACCTCCATCATAATGGAAGAATAACAGGAAGACACTGTGCATGACACCAGGTATTGTGCCAATACTGCATCGAAGATACGAGAGACGTAATGCACTCAGACAACCGTATCGAATGTACCCTGACACTGGCATGGTGGAAGGATGTCTTTATACACCATTGGACATAGAAGGGCTGTGAGTGAAATCAGACCAGAGTAAAGGGATGTCATAAAGAGAAGACATGTGGATGCACTGAAACGATGTGCGAATTCTTAAAGAATGAAGATGTAACTGAAGTAACAAAGTAAACATTTATGCGAATGCGAAGAAATCATGTACACAAAGAAGATAAGTGAGAAGAGAATTAGTAGATGCACATACGCAGAAACGCAAGGTAGATGAGACATATAGAGGCTTGCTGCAGTAGAAAATAGAACGCGAGTAAAGTGGCCATGATGAAAAGATGGGCATGAACTCTGTATAAATAATAAGCAAGAAGCCTTTAAGAGTAAGACCATGGCTACAGAGCTGACAGGCACTGGAAAACAGCTTTGTGCGAGCAACAAAGATTATCTGTATGGCTTGGGATCAAGGATGCCACATCAAGAGGTAACTGCAAGACACAAGAGGAGTCAAAGAGGATAAGCTACATATACATGATATATTTCTCTTAGATTAAGTAAAGGAGTGAACTTTTGCAGAGATCAGGTATTGAACAATCAAAGATGCAGAAAGCATATGCAAGTCGGTCAACCAAGTCTCCAGGGCCAAGACGAGTAATAGCACCTAGTATCATTGAATCAAATAGCATTAAATAAAAGGTCAAAAGGGATAAAATTACGGTCTCCTCATATTTGGTGCAAGACTAGAAAACAAGACCTATTCATTAAGCTTCAGATGAAGATAGTGATGTACCTACACTCCCTTAAAAGTCACCAGGAAGACAACAGCCAGAAAGGTCAACTAAAAAGAAGAAACCCTGGATAAGGGTCTAACTGGTGAGAGATGGTAAGCTAATTGACCAAGTGGGCAGTGGTCTGATGCTATTCGCCGCACCTGGGTTTCCTTTTGCTTACGTGCTGCTAATGAGCCGAATGTCCAAACTTGGAAGAGAATGCCAACCATTTCCCCTACACTTACCCCCTTCCCTCTGCACTTGCACGTTCTCAATGTCACTGGGCCTAGTAAGATCGTTGTTTTGTCCTCCGTTGTTCTCCTCCCTTGCCTTGTCATGCTCTGAAACACTTTTGATGAGCGCGATACAAATAAAATATCATATCATATCAATCACGAGGGCCTATGTTGCAGTGTACTATACATTGTTGCAGAAGCCAATCCGCTGCTGTTATTCTGCTATTAACCTGTATTATACATATTTAGAGGTAGTTCAAGGCGTGCCTACCAGATAAGGGGAAGCCAAATATGTTACAAACACCTTAACAAAGTTTAGTTATATATGTTCCCTTAACCAATCCCTCCCTTCGATAGGTTTTTACTGTTTGCCACGTAGGATGACAAAATAGCTGACATACATTGAGGTATAAAGCCTTTGTGTAATTGAAATGTAGTTGAGAGTGAGTGAGCTGCAATCTATTTGTTCACCAGGTTTCCCTACTTTATTTGAGCTGATTTTGCCATATTCTTTGAGTTTGTCCGGATATCTGCGTCTGAGATTGTTTATTGGTAATAACATCTGGCAGTTGGAACTCTGCAGGTGCTACTGCACATTTCCACCACCGGTATGCATATACTGCCTGCTTTCTGGTGTAGGTACCTGCGCCTTGACTTTGCTGGTATTACCATTTACCGAATCGTAATTGGGCGGTAATACCATTGTGCCGGTAATACCAGCGCTGGTTGTGCCACCATTGGATATTCCATTGCTGGTTTTACTGGCACCAGTATTTCCGGCACTGCAAATACTGGTGCCGGTAATACCGACAACGGTATTGCCGCAAACTCGTTCTTTGCCGGAACGATAAAAGTGCCGGTAACCAGAATTACCGCCACTTTTACCGTATACCGACAAACTCGTATTGAGCCACATTGTCCTTTTCCTAACATCACATTGCTGGCCTTATATACAGTTTGATTGCCCATTCGCCAGTGAAATTCTGCATCCATTTTTATTTGGTTTTTCCAATTTCGTCTTGTAAAGAACATTATTTACACATGTAAAAGAGAAAACAATTGTTTTGTGATAAAGTGGCAGGACGTACCCAATAGCTTTTACTAAATCTATTTTTGTTCTTACACCATTACCAGAGAATTAATGTCC
This sequence comes from Ambystoma mexicanum, assembly GCF_040938575.1. Classification (NCBI taxonomy): domain Eukaryota; kingdom Metazoa; phylum Chordata; class Amphibia; order Caudata; family Ambystomatidae; genus Ambystoma; species Ambystoma mexicanum. The sequence goes on along the minus strand of NC_090936.1, from coordinate 490,069,354 downwards.
TAGAAAAACAATACCCTCTCCCCCCAATCTGACTTTCTATTTGTCTGCACTTACAGTTAATCCGTGCTAACTACTTTCAAAACTACAAACAAAACTACATACAATCGCAAGTTACATTCCTCTAAATTCATATTTTCCAAATTGTACTGCACTTTTAGGTTTTCACACACAAATTGTACAACACCTTTGGAAAACATGGCTGCTGACACCAAACTAAATGGACTTCGTACATTTTGGGACATGCCATCTGGAGTCCTAAAAGCTGTATAAGTGGAGAAGACAGATCCACGTAGGTGAGTGAGTCGGCTTCAGTGCAATTATTTCCTCTTCATCTGGAAGGGGGTATGGGTCCACAATAGCACACTTGCTAAAACGTCTTCAATCTGACATCTAGGATTCCATTTAAATCAGGCTGATTGCTCTATAAATCCCGACCCTCTTTCAACTTTCCTGTCCCTCTATCAAATTGTAGTTGCTGGGGGAATCTCGCATGTTGCACAACTGTATTCATTTGGATATCCTTAACTGCTGTGTGTAGTTCTGGTGGTAAAGGAAATATTTTCATCAAAAATAATAGCATGTGCTTTTATAGCTCACTCCCAAAGCTACTGAGACCCAGACTTAATGGCAGGACTTTTCCATTGCAGCTTCCCGGTTTTTGAATTTTAGCGTCGGATCACAGGTTTGCCGGAACGGTAAGATCCCATTCCCCATTGGCCCATTTGGGAATTCCCCATTCCCCATTGGGCCCAATGGAGAATCTTTGGCGCTATTACCGCCAGCGGTAATAGTGCTGAAAATCGGCAAAATTGCAGCAGATTTGCCCCCAGCTCAGAGCTAGGGGTAAATCCGCCAAGCCTGTGATTTGGCGGACCCTTAAATGAAGCGGCAATAGCGTTACCACCGCATTTAAGGGTTACTGCCAAACTCGTGATGAGGCAGTCAGTATTTTTTAGGCCGAAGATGCTTGCTCACAAACATACAAATACACATCTATATATACACTTTCCACTACGGGACCGAACAAACGACTGGAGACCACAATAATTTAAATAATTACAGTTTCAACTGATGTTTTCAATGTTGTTGTTGCTGCCTATCACCAATAAAGAATTGTGATTTGACCCTTATGTACCACTGGCTTAAATCCGTCCATGCTGCTGGCTGACTGTGGTGTTGTACTTGACTTGGTTGTACACGTAGTTGTGACTGATTGGTGTGGGATATGTGTGGCCACAAGACGTGTGCCGATTGTGGGTGGAAGCATGACATGTTCAGTATTCTGGATTGCTTAGAGGAAGAAGGCCACATGCCATTGAGAGGTTGAAGGGAGAGTCCATTCTGGTTGGTGATTATAACATTTCTTTGATTCAAGCATTTTGGTAGCAGTTTAATTCAAAGGTGATAAAGATCGTATTTCAACAGCTACTCATTACGATGTCTGACCTTCTCTGATGCAATCACATCCACTTAACCTCCTACAGTTGTACATGATATCCTACACCAGTACATGTGCACGCACTTGCCCTTCTACACTGCTAAACCAATCTGTCCCCAACATATGCTAGATACACATTACCATACTCTTTGAGAGCATCCTCCAACAAGGTCGTCTGAGTTCCTCAAGTTAGACAACAACCAATCCTGAATGGCAGGTAGGGTGTACACATACATACCCTAATGAATGAGCAAATCCACAGGGATAACTGCATGCTTGGCCTTGCGTCTGCCACACACTCACATGTCACCACATCACAGGGGAAGAGGTAAACACACTCACATGTCACCACATCACAGGGGAAGAGGTAACAATCCAGACCATGCATGAAATCCAAATGCATCAGGAAATAAAATCCACTCAATGCATTTGAAGTCAATACCTTAGAGTGTTCTTCTATATGCAGGCAAGGCTGATGAAGTGGTCCCGGCCCTGGCAGCGTTACAACAAGGGGTGCTATGTGCTGAAGAATATGTTGGGACCCTTAGATTACAAATACACAAATCCAAATAATAAAAAATTGTGGTATTTAGGAAAAATGGAAAACCATACAAATAGTCGCTTCGCACCCTGCAAGGGGGCACTGGCCAATCAGGAAGCTTGGAGCTCTGGCTACTTTCTCTGGTACAAGTGCCCATTCCAAGCAGCTTCAGTGATGCTAGCCAGCCCCCCCTTACCTTCCCTGCTCCACGTTAACTTCCCTGTCCTCCTCACCTCTTAGCACCCACTTGTTTCCTACACAGGTGCTACCTTCCTTAGTGGCGTAGCACCGCACCTTAGTTTCCCAAGTCCGTTACATTGTTGATGATGTCGCGGTTATCAACATTGAAAACAGACTTGGGAAAATAAGGTGCAGCACTGGGCCGCACAGTAAGGTAGGTTTCTTTTTAATACATTTGACACCATTAGCACCCTCGTAGGGGACTATATGGGTGTTAATGATGATGCTACCTGCGGCGGAGGGCCGACCCTGCCGGTAACGGCACTACCGCCCGTCTTAAGGGCCCCACACTTTCCTCAGGCCCTTAATTTGGGTGGCAAGCCATTACCAGCAGGGTTGGGCCACCGCTGCTTGTTATATTTCCTCAACATCCAAGCAGTAGATGAATGTTTATATCTGGGTCTGACATTCTCTAGGAGTGGCAAATGGTCAGCACGCATGGGATGGATTTCTTTCTCGTTGCACGCTTACACTGAGCACAGATGCCTTCTTTGACACTCCTGCAGTGTTTCTTCTGCCGCAGGCCTCATTTGTGGCCTGGTGAGTGTTTGTGAGCCCGTAACCCTCCATTTTCCCCTTCCTTTCCCACTAGCCCTCCCTCACTCCATCCCTCTGCCCGCCCCCCTACCCTGCAATTGGTTGCTGTAACTGGGTCAGCTGGCCCCCCCATGAGCTACACGGAAGTTGAGTGCAAGTGGATTTCTTTCTTGCAGCACGTCTTCACTGAGCAAAGCTGCCTCCTTCACCACTCCTATGGTGTTCCACCTGCTGGAGGCCTCCTTTGTGGCCCAGTGAGTGTTTGTGAGCCCATAAGCCTCCATTTTCTCCTTCCTTCCCCACCCGCCCTCGCCCTCCCTCGCTCCCTCCCTCTATTCTCCCCCCCTGCACTGCGATAGGTTGCTGTAACTGGTTCGGCTGACCCTCCCTGGGCTACTTGGAAGCTGAGTGCAGGACGGTTTTCTTTCTCACTGCATGCCTACACTGAACTGAGCTGCCTTCTTTGCTGCTCCTGCAGTTTTCCATCTGCTGCAGGACTCGTGTCCCAGTGAGTGTTTGTGAGCCTGTAAATCTCAATTTTCTCCTCCCTTCCCCATCTGCCCTCAGCTCTCCCTCGCTCGCTCCCTCTGCCCGCCCCCTTGCCCTGCAATTGGTTGCTGTAACTGAGTCAGCTGACCCTCCCAAGCTCCTTCTAACAGAAGCTCCCAGGTTCAGCCTTGCCCAATCAACCAACGAAGGGCACTTCCCTAAGGCACTTCCATCACCTGTTTGCTGTTCGTCCTGGGTGCCACAGCCTGGCCTTTAATGGTGTCTGCCGCAACTTCCAGGTGAAAGACAAACATGTGTCTTCATAGCCAGTGCTGTACTTGTGACTCTCACATTTAATTTAGTTGCATTCCTGTGTATTACCACTGTGTTTAAAACAGAGCTGCATATTGAGTATAGCCACTGTATTGCATTTAGCCGCATTTTGAGTATAGCCACTGTATTGAAATTAGCTGCTTGTTTTGTATATCCGCTGTACTGAATTTAGCTGCATTTTGAGTATATCCACTGTATTGAAATTAGCTGCCTCTTGAGTATAGGCCCTGTACTGAATTTTAGCAACATTTTGAGTATAGTCACTTTATTGAAATTAGCTGCCTTTTGAGTATAGACACTGCACTCAATTTAGCTGCTTTTTGATTATAGCCATTGTATTGAAATTAGCAGCTTTTTTAGCATAGCAACTGCAGTGAATGTAGCTGCTTTTTGAGTATAACCACTGTATAGAATTTAGCAGATTTTTTAGTATAGCCACTGTACTGAATATAGCCACATTTTGAGTATAGCTACTGTATTGAAATAAGCTCCTTTTGAGTATAGCTGCTATATAAAATGTAGCTGCGTTTTGATTATAGCCACTGTACTGAATTTAGCCACACTTTGAATATAGACACTGTATTGAAATTAGCTGTCTTTTGAGTATAGCCACTGTACTGAATTTAGCTGCATTTTGAGTATAGCCACTGTATTGATATTAGCTGCATTTTGAGTTCAGCCACTGCATGGAAATAAGATGCCTTTTGAGAATAACCACTGCACTGAATTTAGATTCGTTTTGTGTATAGCCACTGTATTGAAGTTAGTTGAAGTTTGAGTATAGCCACTGTATTGAGATTAGCTGCCTTTTGGGTATAGCCACTGTACTGAATTTAACCACATTTTGAGTATAGCCACTGTATTGAAACATGCTGCTTTGTGCGTATAGCCACTGTTTTGAAATTAGCTGCTTTTTTAGTATAGCCACCATATTGAAATTAGCTGCCTTCTGAGTAGAGCCGCTGTGTTGAAATTTGCTGTCTTTTGAGTATAGCCACTGTACTGAATTTAGCTGCATTTTGAGAATAGCCACTGTATTGAAATAAGCTGCATTTTGAGTACAGCCACTGCATGGAAATAAGCTGCCTTTTGGGAATTACATCTGCACTGAATTTAGATGCGTTGTGAGTCTAGCCACTGTATTGAAGTTAGTTGAAGTTTGAGTATAGCCACTGTATTGAGATTAGCTGCCTTTTTGGGTATAGTCACTGTACTGAATCTACCCGTATTTATGCGTATAGCCACTGTATTGAAATTAGCTGCCTTTTGGGTATAGCTAGGGTACTGAATTTAACCACATTTTGAGTATAGCCACTGTATTGAAACACATTGCTTTGTGCGTATAGCCACTGTTTTGAAATTAGCTGCCTTCTGAGTAGAGCCGCTGTATTGAAATTAGCTGTCTTTTGAGTATAGCCACTGTACTGAATTTAGCTGCATTTTGAGTTCAGCCACTGCATGGAAATAAGATGCCTTTTGAGAATAACCACTGCACTGAATTTAGATTCGTTTTGTGTATAGCCACTGTATTGAAGTTAGTTGAAGTTTGAGTTTAGCCACTGTATTGAGATTAGCTGCCTTTTGGGTATAGCCACTGTACTGAATTGAACAACATTTTGAGTATAGCCACTGTATTGAAACACGTTGCTTTGTGCGTATAGCCACTGTTTTGAAATTAGCTGCTTTTTTAGGATAGCCACTATATTGAAATTAGCTGCCTTCTGAGTAGAGCCGCTGTGTTGAAATTTGCTGTCTTTTGAGTATAGCCACTGTACTGAATTTAGCTGCATTTTGAGTATAGCCACTGTATTGAAATCAGCTGCATTTTGAGTACAGCCACTGCATGGAAATAAGCTGCCTTTTGAGAATAACCACTGCACTGAATTTAAATGCGTTTTGAGTATAGCCACTGTATTGAAGTTAGTTGAAGTTTGAGTATAGCCACTGTATTGAGATTAGCTGCCTTTTTGGGTATAGTCACTGTACTGAATCTACCTGTATTTATGCGTATAGCCACTGTATTGAAATTAGCTGCCTTTTGGGTATAGCTAGGGTACTGAATTTAACCACATTTTGAGTATAGCCACTGTATTGAAACACGTTGCTTTGTGCGTATAGCCACTGTTTTGAAATTAGCTGCTTTTTTAGTATAGCCACTATATTGAAATTAGCTGCCTTCTGAGTAGAGCCGCTGTGTTGAAATTAGCTGTCTTTTGAGTATAGCCACTGTACTGAATTTAGCTGCATTTTGAGTATAGCCACTGTATTGAAATCAGCTGCATTTTGAGTACAGCCACTGCATGGAAATAAGCTGCCTTTTGAGAATAACCACTGCACTGAATTTAAATGTGCTTTGAGTATAGCCACTGTATTGAAGTTAGTTGAAGTTTGAGTATAGTCACTGTATTGAGATTAGCTGCCTTTTTGGGTATGTCACTGTACTGAATCTAGCCGTATTTATGCGTATAGCCACTCTATTGAAATTAGCTGTCTTTTGGGTATAGCCACTGTACTGAATTTATCCACATTTTGAGTATAGCAACTGTATTGAAACACGCCGCTTTGTGTGTATAGCCACTGTTTTGAAATTAGCTGCTTTATTAGTATAGCCACTGTAATGAAATGAGCTACCTTTTAAGTATAGCCACTTTAGTGAATTTAACTGCATTTTGAGTATAGCCACTGTATTGAAACACACCACCTTTTAAGTATAGCCACTGTTTTGAAATGAGCTGCTTTTTTAGTATAGCCACTGTATTGAAATTAACTGCTTTTTGCGTACAGCACTGTATTGAATGTAGCTGCATTTTGAGTATAGCCATGGTATTGAAGTTGATGTCAGCATTTAGTAGGGTATAGCCACTGTATTGAATTTAGCTGCACTTTAAGTATAGCCACGGTGTTGAATCTAGGCAGTACTAACCACCCCTGCTCCTCGCTGCTCTCCTGAATACCTCCCACATACCACGCACACATATATGGGATAGCCTTACTGCACAGAAACACACAAGCCAGACATCTGCCAAAGGAATAAACTGCCGCAAATAACAACCAACCCAGTCACTGGATATTGCCCCTCCGGACACAATAACCCCAGTGCACACAATCGAAGCACAGTCAGAAAGCCACCTCGCAGAGACACCCATTTCTCCTGGTTCTGTAAGCACCAACAAGAGCACAACCTCTACCTATCCCTCTTCCCTCACTAACCTAGTCCACCCGCTTTCCTACAGAGACATGTGAGTGCCTGGAGACCATGCAATTCGTAGTGGTGCACGGTCTAAATCAACATGACATAACAGAACATAGCAGAAAGAAAATAGCAGAGAGAGCCTGCTTGAGATTTAAGGGGCTTTTCAGGTTCTGTTTCCTGTATTGGAGATACAGACTGGACCAATGTCTGGACGTCTGCAAGGCTAAGCTTCGTGCAATGATCCTGTATGGCAGTCAAATTTGGGGCTACACAAAATCAATACACTAGAAGTGGTGTAAAGTATATTATTTTTTCAAATATTGGGCTTATCACCAGGGGCTCCGAGTAGTGCACTAAGAATGGAACTGGGGGTATTGAGTTTAGTGATAGAGGCACAGTCTAGATTTTTCATTTATGTTTTAAAACTCTACTTCTATTTTTCCACTAATATTACTGTGAATGCAGAAGTATATTCCCAGGGAATCCATAAGCACAAGTGGTATAATGCAAGTATTAGAATGTAGATGGCATGGTTTGCGACAGATAACAATTTAAGTCATTTTAAGGAATTAAGCACTCTTAAAAAAGGAATCAAAGCTAAGGTGGCTCAAAGGGAAAGAGCACTGGACAGCAGAACAACTGTAAATTGCTCTCCCTAGTGACATACACAGACTGTGGTGTATATCCACATAATCAAGGAGACATTTGCAGAATTAGATCTCCAGATGGTAGAAGGTTGTTGCTTCTCTTAGATTCAATGTATTGCCTGCATTGAATAAATGTATAAGGTTGTGAAAGTGGAATTTCGATCTGTGCATGTGAAATGGGAAGGGAGGAAGATCTGATTCATTTTTTTCTATTGTGCCCTTGTTTTGTAGCTCTTTGTAGGTTCTCGCTTAGGCCTTGTTTTATGAAAAACGGAATACGGGCCTGCACATCAGCTATGTGTTATATGGTCGAATGTGATGATCTGTATTTTATATATGGTTTGGTTCAGTACACTAGAGCAACCCTTTCCCCACGGTATTCCTAATATAATATTAATTTGAGTTGTGCTGATATGTTATTTTAGATTCAGCAATTGTTTTAGAAAGTGGTGTTTTATTGTTGACGCACTATGTATTGTTAAAGGACAAATAAGGATAAACATAATAAAGTGATCTGATATGCGGTTGTCCTTCATATGTTTTATTGAGCAAGTAAGGTTCATATACACCGCTCGCCAAACCAGTTAATTGTTAACTGCTGGCCAGGCAGCAACCTTCATCCCTTGAACCTTTTCACATTCCCAGCTTCGTTGACATTCCAGGCATGGGTTCCACTGAGCTATAACACATGCTTTTCTTCTTCTTAACACACAACACGTTGAAAAGGAAGAAAAGGCGGAGGAGGTAAAATAAAGGAGAAAAACTGTGTTTTCTGGGGCACACAATCCCTATTTAAACAGTATTTAAATTATACATTCTATCGCCTTATAACAGTACAAAGCCCTACTACATAGCCCTAGAATTTATGATAGCACAAAACCCTGGAATATTTTTGGGGTCCTTCTTCTTCCTCCGCTCCTCCTTCCATCTGACTGATTCTTGCTGTCACTCTCCACCACTCCCTCACTTTCAGCTGATCTGCATCTCTCCATGTGCTCCCTCTCACCCTATGGATCCTGTACTATAACCCTCACTACCCTGCATAGGTTCCAACACTTACTATCATGAAACATCACATGGCTCCATCCTACATAGCCCACTCGCCTACGTGGAAGGAATAATGGCTCTCCCTTTCACAAATTGCACCTTTACCCAATCAGCACTGTAAACGTGTACTCTAAAGCAACCTCCTGATCTTAACATAAGCATCCTAAGATTTCCCTTGATAGCTCAGCAGTCTAGGCGACACTCTTCACTGTTGATGTTCACCCCTTCACCACCCATCATCCAAGCAGTATTCAATGCCACATTTGTTGATTTTTCTCGCATCATCACAAATAGATTTTCTTGTTGTTAACCGTGTGGTGTTTACATTTGCTTCCATCATGTCAAACTCTTCCAATCAAACCCACTTGCTAGTGCCAAGTGGAAGCTGTCCTTGATGATACGATGGATTCTTCCCACTATCACATTACACTGGGCATGGCAGAAAGATGTTAGGTAGCACTCTCTTTCAAATCTTCCTAACATTTCCACCAACTCGCTTTATGTCAGTTGCATGCCATTGTGTGACACCAGCAATTTGGGGTATCCTGCAAAACACCGCTAACGCGAACTTCATTACACTAGGGGTTGTCACCTCTTTGCTTCAAAGTCCTTTGAAATGTAGTCCACTAGGATTAAAGCAAACTTGGCATCTCTTCCCAATGTCTCCCTGGAACCAACAAATTCTCCCGTACCATAACTGAAGCTCACATGGGCTGCGGTGATGGCACATTCATTCTCTGCACTGTATCACTTGCAGCACAGGGCAAACAACATTGTACTATCTCTTCAGTCATGCCATCCTTACCTCGCCACTAGTGTGTCTCTCTTACTCTCCAATTGGTGAGACTGTGAATACTCTAATACAATTAATTATTCTTTTTCCTTAGTGACACTGGTGGCTTGGGCCTAAGCCTTCTCACCAGACCTACCTCACACAGCAAGACCACCTCCTTTACTCTCACATAGCCTTTATGACCATCCAGAACATCCTGTGCCTCCCTCTACTCACATGTTCTTCCAAACTACCTAGTGTGTCAAGGTCCCCTGCTTGCCTCTGGGGGCATCTAGTAGGGTGACCATGGAGGCTGGGTGCATCACCAAGTTAGTGGTTGATGAGGCTAAGGGTGGTGTGGGAGGATCCCTGGTCACCCTCACTAAGTCCTCAGATCACAACTGAGACTGGTCAAAAACAGCCCAAGAACCCCATCTCCTTGAGAGACTCATCTTTACTACTGGTGACTGTGATTTTGAATGATAATAGTGATACAATGTATTAGCCATGTCAAAACATAGGTCATTAATCCCTTCAAGAAGCTGACACATTTTAATGCTGTACTCCAGACAATATGAAGTGTGAACATCTGTTCTCTCTGATATTGTGTGTGAAGCAGAGACTGAAGAGAGCTTGAGAGTTTCTATCTCACTCACACATGGAGCACACGAAGGCCACAGAAGCAGAATACCTTTTCCTGCTCGACTAACTCAACAACAAACAGAAAGGGTTGGGCCTTTGGAACAAAGGTTTGCAGCGTCCATTCATCTGCATCTCAGACATGCTGGGTGCTCCCACAGAAAATGTACCACAATTTTCTTTTTATTCTTTCACTCTCCAGTAACATAGACTCCCAAGATCCATGTACCCAGGCCCCAGGACACCTTCCTCTTAGGGAAATGTGCTGGAGAGCCCAATGGATAGAAATGTCAAAATGACAGATCAACATTATAAACGCTTGGCTCAGCCTTCCCAAAGTACACTCAGATGACCCAATTAAGGCTGGTCAATCATTACCAATCATTACCAGTCAAGTATTTGTCCAGACAGGTGCAGACCCTTACAGGCAGGCCTGTCCCAGGGAAAGGGTCATCAAACTATTTAAGGATGTGGGCTCATCGGGCACCTGGGGGTGGCAGCAAGATGTTACAGCAGGCTAGGGTGAATGGAAGGAGTCCGGAGGAGGTTTGAGTATAAGCAAAGAGGCTGGAGAAGGTTGGAGGGAAACAAAAGGAGTGTGGAGGAAGAGGTGGAAATAAGCAGATGGAGGGAGACACGGACAAGTTAATAAAGTACTATCAGGAGGATGTGAATAGAGATTTGGAGGAGGTGCAAGTGAAACATCGGGAGGCGGTGACAAGAGACTTGAATAAGGTGATAAAGGAACCTTAGTAGGAGGTGGCAGGAGCCTTGGAGGATTCGGTATAGAGAGACTTGGAAGAGGTGGTAGAGGCACATCAGGATGGGAGGAGAGAGAGGCTACGGAGAGGTGGTAGAGGCATACCAGACGGATTAGAGAATGATTAGGAGGTGGGAGGGAAACATCAGGAGAAAGGTTATCAGGTGGTAGATTGTGTAGAAGATCAGTTGGAAGAAAGGGAAGAGATCAAGGCGGGGGTAGTGGCAAACCTTTGCAAATTGTGGTTGGAGATCAGAAGGAGTTGATAGAAGAACCCCAAATGGACAAGTGTGAGAATCTAGCCAGTCATACTGGGAAGGTTTGAGGGGGTATTCCTGACCCAATCAGAAGAGGTCAAACCCATGTGGGAGGAGGAACAAGTATGTGGTATGATGAGTATGAGTTGGACCAACATAGAAATAGAGAGGCAGGAAGAGGTAGGAGTTTGGACTCTAAGACAGGGAGGTGACACAGACCTATTAAAAACCACTGTGGTCTGACCACTAGGGACACAATATCCAGTTGCTTACACAGCCAAGTTGAAAACTGTAAAAGGAGCTAAGGAGAAGAACCTCAGGGAAGATCAGAGAAGAGGGTTTTTGGAACCCTTCAAAACTGTGATTGAAACCCAGAGAAACGAGTAAAAAAAGAGGGGGGTGGGTAAAAAGTCTCTGCAGTGACAATTCTGCAGTAAAAACAAATGGAACCCCTAAGATGATTAGAGAAGAAGGGTGAGGGAACCTTTGTTAAACCGAGGAATGAGACCCACAACAAGGATACTAGGATACTATGCAAAGACTAGAGAAAAAGGGAGTAGGAACCAATTTCACCCAAAAGGAATAATCCAGGGGTGAGGAAACCATGACAGGTCAATGGAGAAGTGTGTGGGAAGCCCATAACACAACAATACATAAGGAAATCCCCTTCAGGGAAAGAGTAACTCAGGTTATAGGAACCTGTTCAAATACATTATAGTGACCCAACTCAGATCTGTTCCAGTGCTTTTCTCACTGGCTGGTATCCATATTTAGGACTGTTTTGGCTTCCGTGCCAAAGCATAGCAAATTGGGTTAAATTGCCACATCATGCCTTAGTCCCTCAAAACTAACCTGCATTTGCTGTGCCAGGGTAACACCCCTCCTCCTCTAAATTCTGTATGACCTATAACAAAGCAGCAGTTTTGTTCAGAAACACAAAGAATCGAGCATAACATTCTATTGAACCCAAGAAGGCTCTTGACTGGTCTTTGTTTAACAGAACATCAACCAACTTCAGTTTGCCCTCACCCCACTTTCAATTATGTTTGCCTCAGGGATGTAACTTTCTGGACCCTAAACTGACACTCTCCTTCTTTATAGTCAATCCGCAGCAAACAATCATGTTCTTCCACACTACTTCCACACATCTGTGTATCATCTTGGAAACATCTTATTCCTTTCTCCTGCAGAAACATATTCTCCATTATTCCGTAGAAGGTGCCAAACCAAGAAGTATCCTTATATAATGATATGCAACTATAAGTGTCCCAAAAGATGTCTTTGGCTTTGAGTCACAGTGCAGGTCCTCTACTGGTAAGCAATCAATGCAGTGTAGAGACCCACCTCACTCTTTCCAGGGTCAGTGACATTATATTAATGTTATGTTAGGGATGCTGGTCTACCAAAATCACTTTGTTCAAATTCCCGAGATCCACCCAAACACAAATCCTGCTATCTACCTTTTCTGTCACCAGCATAAGGGACAACCACTCACTCAATTCTATATGCCATATCATGGCCATGTCACTTTATTTATTTATGTCGACCCTGAACTTCTTTTAATTCCTACAGTAACGTGTCTTATATTATGTACTACCGGCTTTGCCCCATGCATACTGGCATTACCCCACGCATGAAAATTATCTTGTGGCCAAATCCCTCCAACTTCCCTATCCAGTACTGAATACCCTAGAACAATTCTTGGTGGTATCTTATTTATTCATATAAACATCCACTGATTACACCTGTGTCTCCTGCTCAGTCTTTAGTTCTAGAATTAATTTTCTTTGATTATCCCATTGGAAATGGTAGGAATATACATTTTGTAAGACCTGTACTATTGCTCTTTTTGCACGCCGCAATTTTGTGAGCCCTGTCTGCAGTCATAATGCCGGCTGTGGTTACAATTGTTTACAGCTGTATTTGTTTCACAAGAACACAACTGTGGAGGTCTGTGCTGATGTGAGCCATGTCTATCCTGAGAAGTGACAGCGTTTTGCCTTTCCTGTCCAGTTGGAACGCCAAAAGTCCTTCAACAGGGCAACCTGAAATAATCTTTTTCCCCTCCCCTGTTTCTTCTGCCCACCCTTATAATGGCCTTCTCACTTTAGAGTAAGGCCCACCCATTGAACACTGTCAGGTTGATAGTTACAATTTTAGCATAATAACTCAGTCTCTATTGGTTTGTTTAGGCCTTCTTACTTCAGTGTTAAACTCATCCAGCCATCCCTGTCAGGCTCGTAGCTACCGTTTTAGCATGAAATCGTGGCATCTATTTGTTTGTTTATACCTTCTTACTACAGTGTTGGGCCCACCCATCCAGCCATCCCTGTCAGGCTCGTAGCTACCGTTTTAGCATGAAATCGTGGCATCTATTTGTTTGTTTATACCTTCTTACTACAGTGTTGGGCCCACCCATCCAGCCATCCCTGTCAGGCTCGTAGCTACCGTTTTAGCATGAAATCGTGGCATCTATTTGTTTGTTTATACCTTCTTACTACAGTGTTGGGCCCACCCATCCAGCCATCCCTGTCAGGCTCGTAGCTACCGTTTTAGCATGAAATCGTGGCATCTATTTGTTTGTTTATACCTTCTTACTACAGTGTTGGGCCCACCCATCCAGCCATCCCTATCAGGCTCGTAGCTACCGTTTTAGCATGAAATCGTGGCATCTATTTGTTTGTTTATACCTTCTTACTACAGTGTTGGGCCCACCCATCCAGCCATCCCTGTCAGGCTCGCAGCTACCGTTTTAGCATGAAATCGTGGCATCTATTTGTTTGTTTATACCTTCTTACTACAGTGTTGGGCCCACCCATCCAGCCATCCCTGTCAGGCTCGCAGCTACCTTTTTAGCATGAAATCGTGGCATCTATTTGTTTGTTTAGGCCATCAGTGTTGCGTCCACCCATCCAGCCATCCTGTCAGGCTGTTAGCTACAATTTTAGCATAACAACTGGGTATCTATTTGCCCATGCATTGAACCGCTTTAGTGCATATTTGTTGGTTGGGTATTTTCTGCTAATTATATAATACTTAAATTATATCATATATAAGTGTAGTGAAAACCCTAGTGAGCGAGTATCATTAGAAATGTGGAAACGTAGGGAGAAACTCATGAAAATCATATTCATAGGTGCATTCTGAAGCAGCTCAACGCTGGTGTAGAGAATGGCGAGAACATCTTCAAGGTGCTGCTTGATTACTTGCCCCTTCGCGGTATTCCAGGGACTTAAGAAGAGGAATAAACAATGTAGGAGTAGATGCTTAATGGCTTGCCACCTTAAGGGCGTCTTGGGAAAGGGGGTGCATTAAAGGGTACAACCCTGGATTCCTTTCTCGTAGCAGAATATGGGAAAGGTGTCGCTGAGGCAGACCAAGGGACTCAACAGTGCAGTATAAGATCAGCACAGTGGCCAATCCACCAGCCTCCTGAACCAATAACACTTGCCGTTAACCATCTGTATCCCCTTTCCGCTTGACCATAAAAGTGTACACAACACAAATCTACCCTTTTAATTGTATCCATGCTATTTTACCCTATCCCGATACCCCCTTGATGTACAGCAATCTGTTGCTAATGCAGCTAGTTCGGAGCTATATAAAAGTCAGAACAAACCTATGTCAATGGTTCCATGTGTTTTTACCAGTGATTATTTAATTGCAGAAGGGTTCATTTTTGAATTTATGCCGATGTTCAATTCAGTACAGCTGTAAACTACTGAGAGCATCCCCACACAACCCTTCATTAGCCCCCAACACCAACCTCCCACCAACCCAAAAACATTATCCCCTTTCCCAAGCTTACTATTTGTTATTATTTTTCAATTATATATTGTGGATGAGTTTCTTTCAGATGAACAGTCTGTACTGAAAAATATGTGCAGTGAATATTCTGCAATGGAATCACTGGATACAGTATAGGTTCCATATGTCCAGTATCCAGTGATTTCCTAATATTGTGCAATGACTTCACTGGATATCACATAAACCAGTATCAGTCGATAGCGAATTGACATAAACACACATTTAGAATGGCACACTTTCAGTTTTCCAGAATCTAACTGTGGATTGTGCATTCCATGTGGCTCAGGAGATAAAGCATTAAGAGGCAGGGTATACCATTCAGGAGGAACATTAAATCACCTGAAAGGTGTTTGATAGGGTCTACACAGGTTGGGTAAAGAAACTAAGCAGATTAAAGAGGAGCACCTGCTCTCTTGGTGGTTAAAGATGTGCTATGGGCCAGGGAAGGTTTCCTAAAAGAGGAACTCTTTTACTACCACCCGATGGAGTAAGACAAATCACATGCACGGTGCCAAGACATCAGTAATATTAAGACATTAATACAGACTGATTATTGGGGAAATGGGAAGGATTTTGATGCAGAAAGGAGGGTGAGATGATGGTTGGAATGTGCGAAATGCAAAAAAGCATACATATTCTTTTTGTGTTGTGGTAGTGGTGAAACAATGCATAATGGAGACGGTAGGACATTGCAATACATAACACTAAAGTGAATGTTGTGTTTTGTTAAACTTCACAAAAGCAGATGACAGAATGATTTTGAAACTCTCTAATCTGCTACATCTCTAAGTGTTGTTGAAACAAAGGGGCACGCGTTTCTTTCCCTGGTACCATTCAAGAACTCAAGGTGGACTTTTTCTTAAAATCCCAAATTACTGACAAGGGAACAATAGTGGGAAAAAAGATGCTCACCCTCTTGCCTCCTGCTTATCCCACCTCACCTCAATGATTTCACCTTACCAACACTTGTAAATACTGTCTCTACTGCCTTTTATTTGTGTATCATTCTGTAACCACGTTCTCAAGTATTCTTGTAATGTTTGCGCCCTTCTACCTTCGGGTTTGGTTTTGCGCTATATCAAATAAACAAACAAACAAACAAATATGCATATATAATCTATGTATATGACTTCTGATTTACACACAGAGTGCGATTCAGCTGGAATGTGATTTTTTGGGATTACATTTTTACAACCAAGATTCTTTGTTGTGTGCACCCGAAAAAAAAATCAATCTGTGTGTCTGAAGCCACATTCTTCTGTTTTGCGAACAGATCCCAAAGTGCACATAACATTCCATTACCAAGTCGGTAACATGCTGCGTGCCAGAGGAATCCTCCCTTATTGACCTACGTGTAAATGTGTCCCTTAGCACCAGTGAATACACATCACCACGTTCATGTCCAGATCTATGAATCAACCAAAATGGTAACTACTTTATTAGGTAAATCTTGAGGGATTCATTGACGTGAGGAACTGCCAGGTTCAGGAATTCCTCTCAGAAACTAGGAGTTACATTATTGAACTTCCATAGTGGAAATTGTATTAGATTCATTTTAGTGTGCATAATTTGAACACTTGGCGTGATATGCTAGTGACATGCAAATCCACCTGCATCTTTAAAGGGAGTGTGGAATCCAGTGCATCCTCACAAGATGTATGGATGTTATTGGGCGCAGGAGTGATTTCTCTGAATTAACGTATCCAAATAAGAACTACTCAACTGACATCACTCCCCCATTCAAATGGCATATTGCATTAGAAAAAAACATCATGCCCAATACTGGTTGGTAAAAAACCTGGGAGTTATTTTTGATGTAAAGTGTTGCTTTACCACCTGATCAACATTCCACAGTTAAGGGTATCCATACCTAGTTATCATTGCTAAGAAACGTTCTGCCCCTTTGACAAATAAGCCACCATATGAAACAGAACCGTGATGGCAATGTGGTGTACATTGCAAATCAATTGACAATCTCCAGAGAGTGCACACCTGGGCTACTAGACTGACTCTCAACTGAGACTTCTGAGCATATCAGCACAGCATTAGAATGCATAGGGTGGATTCAGATGCATCTAGAATAAAGTTAAAAATCCTTTGCATCATGTACAAGGCTTTTTGCTATAAAGGCGAGGGCACATGCAACCTGCAAAACAACCTGACTCCACACTATGCTGCAGCCATACATCTTTGGATGCCCAAATCTCATAGCTATGACAGAAAGAATTCAAAGGAGCAACACATGGTAGAACCCTGGGAGAAAACAGACCCAGACTTTGGAATGGTCTAAATCTGACCTTGAGAGTACAGCCAAACTATCTTACTTTTTTATGTATATGTTGAAAACTGAATTTTTCAAAGAAGCACTTGACTGATAACCGTCTTGATAACCTTGTGAATGAGCAAAGCTTACCTAGATAGACTCAATCCAGACTGACTGGCTTCTATTTCCTCCATTTTTGTCAAACTAGAAATTATATCATGCCTCCTATTGCATTGAATATATGTATATTGGCCTACGCCAAGCTGCTCGTGAGATACTTGTGAGGAAATTCGTGTTGCAAGGTCCTGACCCTAGAATCAATGTAAACCGCCATTTTAGGTTCTCTCTCTCTCTGCAAAGTCACCCTGTGAGTTAAAATGGTGGACAGTGTTTTTCTGTTTGTAACTTGGCCGTCTTGACCTCTACTTGCAAGTTAATGTTTAAACTGCCATAGGCTAAATGTTAGGATCATGTAGTGAGACCTTGTCCTTCATTGACCTGTAGATCAAGGATTACCTGTGTCAACGAAAATGATCCATGAACATATATTAACTGCAATGTCGTTTGAATAACTGAATGGGAACGCCTGTTTAGCTACATTGTGCAAACTATGTCCTAAGGCTTAAATGTTAAACCTAGAGAATACACTGTTGCCATTATGACTTGTTGATGTGTAAACCAAAGATGAACTAGATACATATAGACGAACAAATTAGAAATGAACCTGGCACGAACCCTAGTCCTGTGTATGATTAACCTGTAGAAGGCTGGACATTGTTACAAAAAACTGTATAAAAACGCTGATGTCCATATGGGAATTCCTGTTCACTGACCACATTGAATTGCTGGTATTCTCTGTGGTGTACTGACGGCCAAATAGCTATTTGTGTACTTTGTTTTATAACTGTTCAGTTTTGCAATAAAGATTCTGGGAATCTTTACAAGCCTGTGTTGGTGTATTTCTCTTTGCATGGTGTAAAAGCCTTGATATTTGTATTTTTCTATTCCACAGTTTCTCCTCTGACTTTAATTTGCTAGCTTATTTGCCCGACTTGTCTCCTGCTATCAACCATCACTCCATACCTACACTAACTCCCTGTGTGTTCACACAAACCCACAGGCTGATATCGATCAGAGGCCCATTCTCCCCATCCTTTCTTATCGCTTATATCTGTCCACATTGATCTTACATGTTTTGCACAAAGGCCCTCGGAAGTATGGTGGCATATAAAGCACCTTTCATGAATAATTATGTGTGAAGGTGGGGAAGTGGAATAATGGGCTGTTGGCAATGAAAGGTTTGCCATAATCTGTGTCAGAGTTTTTCTGGGAGAGGAGAAACATTTTTGAAACTGCAAACACAGATTAGGAATATAACCATGTTTTTAATATTGCTATCATAGCAAGCTTTTGGTCTAGGATGGGGTGGTTTGTAGGTAATTGCACATATTTTCCTTTGATTCCTATACTGTTTCTAATAGAATTCTGTAGATTTCCTAAAGGAAAGCTGAAAAATCCCTAGGTGAAGGCCTATACACACTGTACTGGGATTATAACATCCTTGGAAGAGTTAATTTAAGAAGTGTCTGTATGGGTACGTTTATCCAATCCTATCTGAATGTTTTTTAAAGAAGTCAACCGACCTCGCCTAGAATTCGCATTACTACCTTCTTCTACAGAGACATTCTGCCGCTCAGTGAATTAGGCAAGCGCGGCAGAGATCTGTTTTCAACTTGTTTCAATTCCGTTAGTGCTGACACTATCATTCATCCTTCTGATGTTAATAAATGTAGCACCATTCAACTGAGTAATAGAACAAAACTGTTATTTATAGTGTGAAATAGCATACACTGTATTCTTTTATTATTATACCCAATATACTGTAGGGAATTGCAATAAAAATAAAATTGTTTCCGATAAGATTTCTGTAAGAGTCCTATTTGCTTTTCACAATGCAGAATATTTTTTGTCAGGCGATTTTTAACATGATTCCTTGTGGACGCTTGCACGATACCTACAAGAAAACAAGAACATCTGTAAGTCAATAGTTTATATCGTCTGTGCTACGATTCTTATAGGACAATCTCATAACAATCTTACCAGAGATACTATAGGACAGTCCCATACTTTTTAAATAATTGTTATTGTATATAGGTCTCATTGTCCGTCCCTTGCTATTGTATTCTGCAGTACTTCCAGTCTGTAGTTTTTTTGATCCTAGGCCATAGTTTGCAGTCTGTAGTTTCCTTGATTCCAGTCTGTAGTTCAGTCCACATTTTCCTGATTCCAGTCCATAGTTTCAAGTCTGTAGTTTCGATCCACAGAAACCTTGTTCTCAGTCTGCAGTGTTCTGTAATGCTCTTGCTTCCATGGTTCTCTGCTTTACTTGATTTATAAGCCAGAGCCATGTTGTGATTTGTTCCACTATTCATATTATGTTGTAGTCCACACTTCAGCCCAAAGTCCAATTTTCTCTTTTGAACTACTATTTACTTAGCCCTCCTGTTTTTTCCTTGTTTTTTTCTGAAGGTTTGTGTTATTGTTTTTGTCCTCACTTGTGCTGAAGTAAAACCTTTGCCAAGAGTTGCTGGATTCCCCAGCAGGTAATCACTGTTCAGTTTGGGATGGACCGATACAGGCCCCTGCTATGTAAGTATTGTTTCATTTTTGTGCTTCAGGATCCAGACACAGAAGTTCACCCCTGCTTCTTCTTCCCATGAGCATTCAGACTGAAGTACTGCAATATCAACTTCCTCAGAAACATAGCTTCCTACCATTGTGTAAATCCCTGCAACCGTTCTGATTACACTGCATGTTGCAACCAAACATTTGTGTTTTCTGCCTTGGTTACCAGTCTATGCTTAGAGACTATCTTCTTGTATCTGCAAGAAACCTTTCCCTTTTGCTCTTACATGCTATATTCTCTTTACATTTGGGGTACCAGTTCCCTCTTGAGCATTTGACAATGTCTGCAGTATTCTGCCTACCCGGGATCCTGAGGAGGGAGAGTTCCAGAGAGGACAGTTGGATGAAACGAGGCTAAGGGGAGGATGAAGAGGATGGAAGCATTGTTCTTCTTACCTGAAATAAAAGTTTATTTAGCAATCATCTCTCCCTCAGTGTGGATACTTCAAGTGCTGATGAGGGGGCATGCCCTGACACTGATATCCCTCAATTATGGAGCCTTGCCACATGTTTCAGGCATCTGTGTGCAATTCAGTTCTTGCAACTTGCAGCATTAAAGCCCATGCTATGGGACATCTGAGTACCCTGCCCTCACAGTATGCCTGATGGTAGCCAATTGCCTTTTTCTTAAGAATACTCTCTACGTAGGGTCCCTGTGCTCTTGGACCTTCTCAGGCCTTGGGCACTCTGCTTTGATGTTCACCTGTCCCTCCAACCCACATTTGCCGCAACCTCTGTTTGATGGTGGCGTAGCCATTCAAGTTCAGCCAAAGGCTCCCTGCTGAAAAGGGGGTGGGACAGTGTTTCTTCAATAAGTCACTTGCAGGCAATTCAATTGAAACATGTGCAGAGCGTGTGGGAGACATCACGGCATTCAGCCTTAAGACTGGCGAACACGGAAGAGATTCAGAGAAAGGAACCCGGATGCATAGGAATGCACATGCCGGTGTGGCAGAGCCTTGGATCAACACACCAATCGCGAAGATGCCACATTACAGACACAATTGACAGTGCGCAAGGCTAAGACTTTGTTGAAAAGGCGTTTTTCAGACTATAACTGTGTGTTTTAAGCAAGAAAAAATATTCTTACTTTGACAAGACCAGTATTGTTGTTGTTTCCTTACCCTTCCTTTTTTCCTTTTCTTCACTCCTCCTGCTTTCCTTACGTTCCTGTTCTATTTATATCTTTCCTTTTTATTGTATTTCTATTTGCTTCCTTGCAAGGTGCAGAACACAACAGTTTGCTCCACACAGCCAATTTTATCAATCGTAGGAGCGCCAATCAATCCCTGTGTTGAGTGGAATGAGTATTGGGACATTTACTTGAACGCTAATGGTTGTGCGGAACTGTCTCCCGGAAAGAAGATGTTTTTATTACACTCCTATTGTTGCGAGGCGCAAGGATATTCAGAGGAATTCTGTTTCTTAGAGATGACAAGGGGGGTGGATAGAATAAGTATAACATAGCCATATGCAATTGTAATTATAATATTATCCTAAGGCCAATGAGGCTGTAAATAAGCACAAATTCTATTCTAGGAAATAAGAGGAGAGAGAGTCAGTTGATAAGTGTCTGCATTGAGAAAGTTTGCTATTGGATGAAACAGTTGCAGGGGTGTAACCCCTAATGAACCAATTAGGGACCACATTTGTATCCATACTAATAGCAGGCCCATTCAAGGGAGGCTGTGGATGTGAGGGAACCCCGTCTTGGAAGAAACTATAGCATTGGCTAAGAAAGTAGAGTACATTTATCTATGTTCGAAAGCCAGAGTAAAATAAGGGTGAGAATACCAATTCCCATACATCCGTTGTAAAGTAAATGGTGGTGGAAGGGAGAAATGATGAAAGAAGGATGAGAGGGAGGACTGGAACAAAGTGGAGGGGAATAAAGTAGACCTGAGGAAGGACAAAAAAGGGTCAGTGGAGAGAAAGAGGACACCTTCAAGATTAGATGCTTCAGCTGTGGCAGATTAGGTGATTAAGACAACTCAAATTCATTCCTTGAAATCAATCAGAAGTGCTTCAGTTGGGGGTGTGAGAGCATTTCCTAGCCGTGGGCAAGGGGTGTAGGTACACCAGGAATATTCAGAGCTGGAGGTGGTGATGATGGTGAATGGAGGAGGGAGGAAGGCCTCAAAAGGCATGTTTAAAGTAGACGGATCAACACTGAGTTTATGATAGACCTTATTACCATTATAAGAAGCACATGGCTGGGAGAACTCAGTCTCTGTTATCATTGACAAGCATACTTCAGAAGATAACACAAGCTTTCCAGGAGTGTTTACTGAATGGATTCAGACACTTGAAGGGTACTCACACAGGACTGTTTTTTATAAGGATGCCAAACCCCTGGCAGATGCTTTGAGCAACAAAACCATAGGATGAAATGAAGAGAGGTTGACAGGTTAATGATGGAGGGTGTGATGAATACTGTAAAGTGTAACAGTGGATGTTTCCTCTTGCGGTAGCATGGAAGGCAAATGGAAATGTGAGGGTATGCATTGATTTGAGGGATTTAAACAGGAATATTGCTGTAGAGAAGTACCTCTTTCATGTAATTTCTGTGATGCTGAATACGATCAGAGAAGCAGATCTATTCTCCACAATAGTAGGCAGTCCTCTATCAGATTCCATCACATGTGGGCTCCAGGCAATATATGCCAATTATAATGCCATTCAGCATGTCCTGATATTTGAGGATACTGTTTGGATTGGCTTTAATAGCCTCTGTGTTCAAGCATCTGATGTCACACATGTTGGGAGACCTGCTTGGGGTGATGGTTTTCCAGGATGGTATTCTTGTTTATTGAGATGGCTCAAATGAGTATCATGAAAGATTAAAGGTTGTTTTGGGTAAGCCGGAGGAAAAGGGACTCACTGAGGAGCTCAGCAAGTGTACGTTTCAGATGAAGGAAGTCAGCTTTTGGGGCACACCCTGACTAAGGAAGGCTATAAACCTAAGGGTGAAGTGATGAGAGCAGAAAATGAGGCACTGTTACCATCCAACAAGGAGGAGTTGCACTCATTTCTGGTGTTGTTGGAGTTTTGTAAAAATGTGGGGGTTTTCAGAAATCACTTACCCACTGAGGCGGCTGATGAAAAATTATGGTAGTTTTGTGTGGGTGATTCTTGCGAGGAGGTGAGGAAAAGTGTGGTTAATCAACATGGTAGATGCTAGTTTTAAAGGTTGGTAGCAAAAATACTTTGACTCTTTTTCAGTCATAGCCATAAAGCATACAAAAATACTCTAACCTTGGAGCCCTCCACTTAGGATAAGATGGTAGCTATCTTATCCTAAGTGGAGGGCTCCAAGGTTAGAGTATTTTTGTTTGCTTTATGTCTATGACTGAAAAAGAGTCAAAGTATTAATTTACTGAGTGATATTTATTGCGTATTGTTGGTGAGCTGAGCATTTACAACAGTATGTGTGATACTTGAAAGCATTACAATCCTTTAGTGGAGGTCCTGACTGTCCAAAATATATCAAGGGCCATTTCCAGAATTGGCAGGTTAGGCTTGGGGCTGTTGGAATTTAACTACGGAGTTAGGTACTTCTATGGTATTCTGTCAAGTATGCTGATTGGCGGCCCTAAGAAATTTGAAGTAGGGCAGGGTTTTTTAGTAGGAGTGCAGCAGTTGGAAATGCTGGTTCTTTAGGAGCCTTATCCCTATCAGCTTGGAAGGAGTACATAAAATTGGATGAGACCCTTATGGCAGTCCTTTTTATTGGGTGTGTACAGGCTGCCCTTATTACAGTCCTTTTTATTGGGTGTATACAGACTGTCTAGGAAAAAAGACATTGGATGAAGTATACATGGATTACTCTCGCGCCTAGAAACACTTGTGTACAGGCGCGTTATAAATGATTTATCAAGTAAGAGACGGGCTTACAGATTAGAAGAGATGACTTTTAAGAGGGTTTAAAGTGGCATCCCGTACTCCTCCAAAAGCTGATGGATAAGACTGTCATTTTGCCCTATGGCGGGCATCCTGGGGAGTGCATCATGAAAAATAAGGTACAAACAAAATCCCTTTGGTGGCCTGAAATGGATTCCCAAGTGGAGAGGTTGTTGATAGAATATTACCCCAGTGCAAATTTAGACAAAAATCAAAAGAAGTACAGACTGCCGCAATGCCCCCTTCCTATACCGAAGAGCCTGTAGGTCAGCCTGGGAATGTACCAGTGCCTGGAAAAGGTGAATACATTTCTGGCAGTGTTAGTGGGTCATTATTCTAAGTGGCCAGAGATAGCCATTGTTAAATGGGTGTTTACTGGTTGCATTATAGAATTCCATGGCAATACTTTCAGGAGGTATGGTTGCTCTGAGAATGTTCTGGGCGATAACGGTTCACAGATAGCAGCGGGAAAGAAGATAAGCAGTTTTGTGAGGCCAAGTTCTTTAATTGAAAATGTATTTCTTTCTACCATCTGGAGGCCATCCTTATGTTAGAGAGACTGAACTGTGTAGTCAGCGGGTGTCTTCTCTTCAACACACCCTTACCTATGAGATGGATTGG
Organism: Ambystoma mexicanum; assembly: GCF_040938575.1. Lineage (NCBI taxonomy): Eukaryota > Metazoa > Chordata > Amphibia > Caudata > Ambystomatidae > Ambystoma > Ambystoma mexicanum. The sequence continues at coordinate 490,045,185 of NC_090936.1, read as the reverse complement.
AGGAGATCACTGCGTGAACTGGTCTGGAGTATGAAAATTGCACCTCAGAGCACTACAGCATTGACTCTCTTTAGGCTTATGAGAGGCAAGGAGTCAAATTCTAACTTTGTCCCCTTCCTAATTGATGGACAGCCTGGGGGTGAGGAGTATTGATGAAGGTTTTGTGGCAGGCAAACTTCAGGTGATGCAAGAGCGATGCAAATCATATCATGGCTACAGAACCACACATCATACAGTAAGGAGAACAGTTGAGGTGGGTGATTATGTGAAGATTAATTGGGGCAACCAGAGAGAGTAAGGGATGCCTACGTTTTCAGACCGTTTTAGGATTGTTATGGTCCTCAAAAACACATTGAAGGTGGAAGGTAAAGTGATGTGGAACTTGAAAAGTGTGTGTGTGGTCAGCTTAAGGTGTTGGGTCAGGGGCCCGTCCATGCGACCAACCAGTGCTTCAATTTTATGCGGTCTCAGGTGATGAGGGTTGCATTGAAGATGGAGAGTATTTTGGGGGCTGAGACACTCCGGCAAATGGGGATCTGCGGCATAGCAAAGAAGAAGTGGTAAATTCAGGTGGTTTGGAGGAAGTGAAGCATCAGTGAGAAGTAGGAGGGCGTGTCTTTCCACTAGGAAGTTCCAAGACTACCGACTTATACAGATTAATATTTATTTTAGCATTACGTGCACCTATCTCATCAAATTAATACTTGGTTAAGTTCTTGTTTGCATTGTATACTGTTACTGTGGTAGTTCAGAAGGAGGAGACAGACCGGTTTTTGGCATTTTTACAAATGTTTTATTGAAATGGTAAGTAAAAAGCCTCACTATCCCTAGTATGTGGATTTCCCTGCCTAACAAAACTAACTAGGGTGCTCGTCTGTTGTCAAGTCCAAAGCAAACAGTCTGTCCTGCACCCAAAACTAAGTCCATACCACTAAGACAAAACAACTAAAGCCCAGGAGAATGACTCCCTTCTCCTGGAAAGGCTTCTGCAGCCTCAATATATAATTCTTAGATAATTGTTGGTCTATTTGTTGAAGTAACTCATTCAGTTCCTTTTGGGGATTTTTCCAACTCCCCAGCTCCCCTTCCTCTTGACTTTGTAGAGTCCTCTTCTTCCGCAATCTTGGCATTTGAGTTTCTTTTATTGCGATGTTCTCAATCTCTCTTTCTCTAGTATCACTGGGGTAATAGAAACTGTTTTCATGTTGTTTCACCTCTACTTCTTAGTTCTGGTATTACTGGGATGAGTATGTTGAGTACCGTAAGGATTCTCACTCTTTCAGTTCGCTCTTGTATCAATGGGACGAGTAGGATGAGTACTGTGTTGCTTCTCACTCTCTTGATTCTTTCTCGTGTCACTGTGACAAGTAGGATAAGTCCTGTGATAACTCTCACCCTTTTGCTTCTTTCTTGTATCACTGGGATGAGTTGGATAAGCCCTGTGATGTCTTTCACTCTTTTGCTTCTCTCTTGTATCACTGGGACGAGTAGGATGAGTCCTGTGATGAGTGTGGCAATAATATTCTGTGCTTGACTTTCTTACAGGCTACTGTGACAAGCATGATTCTGGTACTCTTATAATCGTGTTCCCTCCCAGATCTCCTGCTGTTCTTCTTACCTTCTATTCTACGGGTTGGCATCACTGGGCCTGCTTGTAGGATGGGGACTTCACTTTGTTCAGTCAGGACAGCTTCTGCTTTTTCTTCGATTTTCTCTGCTTCTTGTCTGAGGCTCTGCAGTGCCAGCCTTGCAGTGGTATTGGCGTTCTTACCAGACTGCACAGTCCACCTTCCTTGGGGCATGCCTCCACTCACGACTGGCTTTCTTCGTTGGGGGTTCCTTCCCCTGCTCTCCTCTGTCTTCAGCTCTCCTAGTGCTTCCCTTGCACACCAGCAGGTTACTTCTTCAATATGGAGGATCTCCCAGTTTTGACCATCTTCCAGGACAATGTTAGTTTGAAACTCCCAGGATTCACTTCTCACTGATAATGGTCCTTCTTCCCTTTTTATGATACATTGGTGAGCCCTACCCAGCGTAGTATTATAGTCCTTTTCTCTTTCATTTGAGCGCTCTCCATCACTCACTCATTCCTCCTTGTCACAGTATTGGTTTCTACCCACTGAGTGATTGGTATTACTCGCTCACTCTTCTTCTTCACAGTAGTCTTTCTAGGTATTTCTTCAGGTTGGATCTGGATCCTATGGCACAATAACAAACAGTTACTTGGTCTGCTGGGCCTTTCTGAGGCCATGATGTTACTGTTGGTTGAGTGAGGGATTTTGGGAGTTCCCCTGTGGAACGGGAGTCCTTGCCTCAAAGGGGGGAGTCTCTCCCTGTGAGGTCCCTCTTGCTGCAACTCCTACTGAGTATATTGCAAAGCAGGCTCACTTTCCAAGGAAAGGCTCCCCTTGGGGAAAAGACTTCTTTTGGCAATCAGCTCTCCCTTAGAGTGGATACTTCAGTTACATGATAGAATACCTTATTATAAGAATCCTACTTGCTTTAACATAGGACACCTATGTAGTGATTCTGTACAGCATACATCAGTAAAAGCACAAGCAAAAAGTAGAACTGGCTCCACCTGCATTATTTGATTCCACTATTTATAAAACATTTTCAGGATAACTCTGCAGCACTTGTCAATATAATTCTGCTGAAGTACACATCAATTTCAATAAAATAGAAATCTTTGGCAAGATTTTTATGAAAAATGAGTCTCAAATGCCGAAAGTCATTGTCATACTTCATGATGAGCCATTTTCGGACTTACTAGCAAAGTGATCATTTTGCAGCACCGTTAAGCAAGTGTGACAGATTGCATTGGTGGCCCATCCTACAAGGAAGCCCTCAGAGGGTGGTTGATACAAACAGCTCTGAAAGGGCTGAATAGATTAATGGGTTTCTGCAACTGTAACCAATGTGTTTTCCTATGTTTTACACAGGTCTGAAGAACTATAACTGAGCGCTGAAGGTTACCACAGACCCAGTGGGGCAGCCAAATTGCAAGTCCTCCACAAGGTTTAGCAACCCCTTTGTATAAATGTTGACTTCGGTATGTGCAAAACTGATTACACTCCAATCAACTGACCACTGCAGTTGTCGGTGAGGTGGATCCAGATGAGTAAAGCTCATCCACATATGTGGCTAAGGTAGGCAGGATGTCTTGCCCCCAGAATCACAGAGCATGCCTAGTAGCAGGAGCGTTTACTTTCTGGACCTACACGAGTGTTTAATCTGTTTGCTCTTTTTGATGTCCATGCTCTTCTGGTGATTCAGAAGCACAGCATCGGAAGCCATGTGTGGCTACTGGATTTCTGGTTGATATATGACTATAATCCTAACATTTTCACAGTGTAGGTTACGTGCAGTTCCTCTAGATGGTAGGTATTACATGAGAGCTACCTTACAAGTTGGCTAATCCCTATAACAGTGCTGTGCTGGAGCAGATTGGTGGGTCATGTTACCTCACTGAACATATTTGATGAATACAGGACTGACCTCCAAGTAGCCAAGTTGTCAATGTCTTGAATAAGGTGGGTCTGCACTGTGTCTATGGGTGAGAAATTTCCCTTGCAGGAGTTTAAGTGCTGTAACCTCTTTGGTTGTTGTGTAGATTGTTATTCTACAGACAATATTTGATAGACTACTAGTGTTTCTACACTAATAATTAATGTCTTTCAGTAAGAGGAAAGTGTCCAGCATTTTTCTTTGCCATAGTCCTATAGGAGCCATTATTGCTCAGCACAAAACGTGTTGGCAACATTGTCTTCTTCCACAAGTAGCAAAGCAAAGTCACTCAACGTTACAGCAAGTGTTTCCAATTGTGGCTCTTAGATCAATAGCTCTTAATTTACCCTCATTTGGCTGACCAACACTCCTATTAGCCATGTTCTTAGTAGGCAAAATAGGCTTCTACTGTGACTGTCCCAAAAATGTTCTGGATAAATGCACTTCAATAGAAAGTTCAAATTGGACCAGTGCACAATATTAGACGGCTTTATCGATTTAGTCTTATAAAACGGGAAACCCTGCAGCTGTTCAGAAGCCTCGGAGGAGAGTTTGGCAGGTGTTTCTGCAAGTTCATCCAGCAAGCTGGCACAGCACGTAGGCCAGATCCCAGTTATGGGGGAAATGATGCTCTGCAGTACTGACCTCCCCATATCAATAGGGTTTATTATTATTGTTAATATTGGGGTATCAACCCACCAGCAACGTCAGATCTGGTTCTGCTCTTCTCCTCGTTATCCCCCATTACAACTCCACCAGATTGGGGGGATCATCTTTCTCCGTCCAAACACCTTCCATCTGGAACTCTCTTCCACTTCACATCTGCAGCATTGACAACTGTCTCTCCTTCAGAAAGGCCCTCAAAACTTGGCTATTCCGCACGGCAACCTGAAACCATCTCTCTTAACTCTTTTTCTATCATCACAGCATCATTCACATGCATCTGTCTCACCCACATCAAAACACCAAAAACCAACATGTACATACACCTACAGGCGGATGCCGTCCGTTGTCGCAGCGGGCCACCATGCACATTCAATCCACACACCACCATCTGTACACTAACACACAACAACCCATCTGACCTCTTTCTCTCAGCCTGGTATGTACACACATCCTGTTTATACCTCTAGATAGTTTGAGGCTAGGCAGCATATTACCCAAGAAATGTATTGGAGCAGCCTGCCCAGGGTATGAAATATGTACTGGGTTCTCCCATCTATTACACTCCGCCTTGACTGCACACCTAGATGATCGATGCTGTTAGCCCGTCTACTGTCAAAGATTTATGGGGATTGTTGATTTAATGCACTCAGAAGGTTTATAGGGATTGTTGATACATGCACTTAGAAGACATTGGGAATTGGAATCATAAGGTCCAGGATGTCAGCCTGTTAATTACTTTTAGAAGATGTATTAGGCCCCCATGCTCTATTCCACCGAGAGATAACGCAGCCCTACACTGATGACCTTAGCATCAACTGCTCCAAAGGCTCAGTTCAAGCCTCAAGGTACATATGCATGCAGCTCTTCATTGAACTTGGGTCACAGACATGGCTACCAATCACACACATTAGAAGGCAGTGACGACTAGTAAAATAATCCAGTCTTACTGGACACATAATGCTCCCCCCAGGCTTAAACACAGCTCACAACACCTCTTTTCCATCAGAATGCAGTGATGGCCTATGACAAAATTTGAGTCCTTACTATCAGAGATATTCCCCCACACTCAGCACCTATCCATGTGCCTGACTTCATGGGTAGATTTTTGGAGCCGGCCAGCCCTCATAACACCTTATACTAGCCAAATGCACACACGCATTCTAGCCTTCATACAATTTCCCACGCCTTGGACTTTGGTCCCCTGAGGGCATTCCCATCACAAGCACATGAGGCCATATTAATGGGATAAAGGTGCTATACAATGACTACAACTACTACAGCTATTTATTGAGTGCAGACCTAGCTCCGGGAAGCAACAGAGTGCTTTACAAATCATAATGGGAAGGACATTCTGAGGGAAGCAGAGATATCAGGGAGCACAGAGCAAACAACCCAGGGATTGGGTGCGGGCAATCTGGCAGCAAGGGATCTAAAAGCAATGCGGTTGGGAAACAGATCACCCAGTCTGAGGTTAGACGGGGAGTGGAGGGTGTGTGGACATAGGTGTTAGGGAGGAGCCATTCCTTGAAGCACTTCTTCTTGAAGGTTCTTTCCTTCAAGCACCGGCAGAGTTCAAGTCTGCACATGTCCTTACTTCTGGTAGGTCATAGGCCTCTGAAGATGTTGACGTTCTCAGGTCGGTAGCTTGGGGATTTCAGGGCAATGATCCAGCAGGATTTGAAGATGATATGTGTATGCAGCAGGAGCCAGTGAAGTTTGATTAGGGTATGGATGATGTGGTTGAATTTGAGGAGTTCTTTGGTGAGTCGTGCTGCAGCATGTAGGACACATCTTGGGGGTGCCAGGGTAATTGTAGGATGGTTGTTTAGAAAGTCTCTGTACCCTTGGCAACATTCCACCCCCTCAGTTATATGCTGCCCTTAGCAAGGAAATCAACTGGAAAACAAAACTGGAAACCCTGAATGGAACTCTGCCAAGACAAAACATTCACATCTAGTCTAGCTCATAACTTATCTTCTCGAATTTGGGTGTGGCAAGTGGCATCCCGCACTCATACTGTCAAGGTTTTATCAAGAAAATATGTGTGAGCCAAAAAGGAAAAAAAAGTGATCAGTAAAACTTCACATTACTAAACTTCCCGCCATACTTTGGATGTTCTTTTCTCAAGGGAATGTGGCTATCAGACAGAAAATCCAGGATACATTGGGGTAACAACTTCTCTTACGAAGAGATCATCAGATGTGGAGTACCACAAGGGGCAAGCCTGTCCCCGTTGCTCTTTAACCTGTAGATCAGAGTCCTGTGCTTAGTCCTTGACAAATTAGTCCTTTTTCACTCATTTTTCACTAATTACGCCAACAACACCCAGCTTGTGGTGGAATTAAGCGTGGACTATGCACAGGATAGCGCACGGGTGAAAGGACTATACAAATCCATCGAGAATTGGATAAACAACAACTGGCTGTGTTAAAACACAAAAAAGACAGAGCTGATGGTCTTTGTATCAAATCAAGCCGGAGCCAAACTTGACAGCCAGTACCAATCCTTTCTCATAAATGACTCTCAAATAAAGGTGGTCAACAAAGTATAAATGCTAGGAATGTACATGGATGTGACCCTGAGCGCAGAAGCCCAAGTCCTTCAACTAAACAAGAACTGTTCCTATCACCTACGGCTCCTCAGAATAATTCGCCCTTACCTGAGCAAAGCCAATTGCTCCACAATAGCTAGAGCAACTATTCTATCAAGGTTGGATTATGTTAATGCACTTATGATAGGAGCCAATAAAGGACTCATTGCCAAGTGACAAGTAATTCAAATCAGTGCAGTCCGGATCATCAAGAATAAAACAAGAAAGGGACACATCAACGAGGACAGAAGGAACCTTCATTGGCTACCTGTGGAGGACAGAATACTATTCAAATCCTTGACACTAACACACAGATGCATTTATGGGAAGGTAAATTGGTTACGTATGTGGCAAGACACGCACTCAGGTCGGAGCCCAAAGGCTTAATTAAGATAACCAGGATTAAGAAAGCAAATGGTTTGGGCAAAGCATTCCACACTAAGGCTGCCATGATGTGGAACAATCTTCCCCTCCCTATGAGGTCAGAAAAGAATAACACAAGCTTTCGGAAAAAATACAAGACCCACCTCTTCAAATAAACCACTACGTACCAGGCAAAACCCCCAACCACATACTTGAGCAAATTGTCCCGTGATTACGTGTTTTGTACCACCTGTCTCTATGTTAGCGTCCTGATGCTTCTGAGCGACCAGCGGTATATAAATAAATAAATAAATAAATAGTCTATTTCTAGAATGTCATGTGATCCATGTTACAGAGCTAGCCTCTTGAATAAGAGAAGCTGCAAGGAGGATTGGATCCCCCTGTGGGCGGGACCAGCCCATTCATTTGCTGATGGTCATCAATCATTTATTGAAATATTTGATGTGTAAGAGTATTCTAGTTGACTCTCCATCTCTGCCCTTTGGGATACCTGCATGCCATGTTGACTCATATGTCGCATTTGCATGATATGCATCTCTCTTTGAGAGCCCATCTCGTGTACACTCACACATGCACTGAATCGGACTGATAATAGCTCAGCAGAGTGAAGTTGGAAACCTTTTTCATAACTGCACAGTACCAATGGAGAACTTGTCACACTCAACGACATGTCATAATTGATGGAAGATAATTGGATGTGCCACACCTGCTTTGATGCATTAGTATCTGTACTATATCTGATGTGCAATCAGTAAAAGTAAGCCACTGCCCAGTCATGTCCATGGCAACACTGTGGGGGCACTAAGGTTTTTCAAAACCAGTGCAGTTGCATATATTGGGCCTCATTACACGTTGTGCGGTAGGGATTTAATGTTACCGGTAAGGGAATACCGGTATCGTTAAATCCCCATGCCAATTACGACCCGGCTCACCGCTATTTGCGGCACCGCTAAGTACGGTGCCACTAATCGCAGCTTGTCCGCGGGCGCGCGACCCTCGATTCCGTAAATAACGCCATGCCGTTAATAGCACAGCATCACAAGCCAAGCGGACATGTTAATAGCGGCATGGAAAAGCCCCCAAAACCCCTTACCGGCATGGCGCAAATACCGGCATCGCGAACCACCCGTTATTAGAAACTAGCAGTGTTCCCACCTGCCACAGGTGGACACAATCAGCACAGGTGGAGGCAATGGAGACTGTGGCAGCACAAAAGGAGCACAGCAACCCCTTCACACACCCCTTCCCACACCAAGATGGTTCCAATACTAGCAGCATTACATGGGCTGGAGGACATGACTGCAGTGCAGCAGCAACAACAACAGGCAGCACAAAGGAGACGCAGGAGGAGAAGGAGGAGGAGGGCAAGACAGGCGCAGCAAGCACCACCAGGGCACCTAGTCATACCACAGAGGCAGCCACCAATCCCCAGGATCCGAGCCAGTCCATTTAACCTAACCCCTGAACAGATACACACCCTGTACCGTGTGGACCGGATACCATCACCAGCATTGTGTACATGACATTGTCAGCCTCATAGACATCAGAACTGCCATTCCCGCCTGTACTGAAGGTGGTGACTGTGCTCCACTTCCTGGCCACAGGCACCTACCAGCATACAGTGGGGCAGATGCATGGCATCTCACAACCAGTATTCTCACCCACGGTGAACCAGGTACTGGATGCCCTCCTGAAGCATGCACGTGAACACATATTCCTGCCACGGACTGGCAAGGAGATCGCAAACACCAAAGTTGGCTTCTATTCACTGGCAGGCATCCCAAGTTGCATCGGGGCCATCGACTGTACCCATGTGGAATTGGTGGTCCCACATCACAATGAAGTAGTCTACCAAAACAGAAAACAATTCCACTCCATCAATGTCCAAATGGTATCTGACGCAAACAAGATAATCACACATTGTTGTGCCCGATTTCCCGGATCAACCCCTGATTCCATGGTCCTGCATAACTCAAACATGCCACGCTACATGCAGTGACAAGCCGGACAACATTCCTGGCTACTTGATGAGTAGCAGGGCAAGCACATGGCAGTGGGATTGGGGGGGGAGAGAAACATACTCCAACTGGGTGTTGACTGTCATCTGTAGGACAAATGGACATACAGATGTAGGCCAAAGTCCATCAGGGAATGCCGCAATGTCCTTGAGGAGAACCCACATGCAATTATGAGCTGCACAACATAGAGTACAGTCCAGGTTTCCGAATATTGCACATCCATCCACATCCACATTGCACATCATGCCACACCACATAGCACACAAATCAGCAACATGGCGTCAAGATGGTAATACAGAATCAGCACAGCACAACATCAAGACAGCAATGTGCCCTTGAATGCATGCAAAGGTAACACCCCTAGTCATAGCATTGAACCACACACCTATAGCACCACTGAAGTGATGCCACACAGCATGGCAACATCGATGTCGGAATGGCAGTACACTAGCAGTATGGTACCAAATTTGGACACCTAAGACCTGGCCTCACCCAGGACATGTCATTTGCTGTCGGAGGCATGATTCGGGCATGTCCACTTGCAGGGTCAAGCTCACCTTTGCACATTGCAGTCACACAGATCGTTTGCATGCATGCTGGTAGTCGAGATTTTGAATCACAATGCAAAATCGATTTGTGTGACATGTACAGGCCGCACCAGAGGTGAACGGTAACAGGTACCCATTCTTCACCCCATACAGGCGACGCCGGCTATTCCCTGAAGAGGTGGCTCCTAACCCCTGTACGGAACCCACAGAACCGGCACGAAGAGGACTACAATTGTGCACATACCCGTACCCGCGTCGTGATAGAGCAGGCTTTTGGCCTTTCGAAGACACAGCTCTGGTGCCTAAGCGGGCCGGGTGAGGCTCTCCTGTACGGCCATGACAAAGTGCCGAAGATAACCATGGCATGTGTAATGCAGCACAAAATGTGCATCAGACGGAATGTGCCTATGCCACCTGACATTGACATGCAACCACCAGATGAGGATGAGGTTGATAGGGATGAGGATGGGTGAAATGGTCCACCAGGACATGCATGAGGCGATGGCCAGGAGGGACACGATGTGCGTCAGTATCTGATGTATCAAATATTATGAGATACAAGGGTGAACTATTATGGATGGAGATGGGTATTGTTGCCCTGATGTATGTGGTGAGGCCCACAAAGGACCCTGTCCCCAATAAAGTACACATACACAATGATGAAGACCAAGCCTGTGTTTCAACTTTTCAACAGTGTATTGTGATAAAAATGTGAACAAAAAGTGCATGGCCCCAACTGTGCAAACACCCTTTCCCCCCTGCCCCCACAACACTCCCAAAAACACCCTTTCCCCCCTCCCCCCACAACACTCCCAAAATCACCCTTTCCCCCCTCCCCCCACAACACTCCCAAAAACACCCTTTCCCCCCTCCCCCCACGACTCCCCCATGTGAGGCTTATAGTGTGTAGGTGTCCTGCTCCACATGTGCCAGCTAGTTCTTGCTGGCCCTAATTCTCATGGCCTCCTCCGCCATTGGGTGGTTGGGATGGCGTGCGCCTCATGGTGCGCAAAGAGCGGCGCCGGGGGCTTGTTTGACGGGAACTCGCAGAGGAGGAGGTGCCCGGTTGATCCTGTGGTGGGGTGTATTGTCGCTCCATGGCATCCGCAATAAGTGTGAGGACCTGCCTAAATTGGGCCATTTCCTCACAAATCCTGTTTGTGCAGGCCTCCATGCCCTCTCTTGTCTGGCTTGCATACGAGCTAAGCTCATCCTTCAGACGGGCTGCCTCTGCCACATGCTGGCCAACCAGCGCAGTGATTTCAACTTGCCTCTGGCTGATGCTTGCTAGGTCATGTTGACTGCGTCCAGCTCTTGGGGTGTCTGCTGCGCCCTGGTCCATGCCTCTGGCATCAGGTGAGGACACCTGAGGGCTCCATCGCCCTTCCACGGTGTCGCCTGATTCTCCATGGCTACCTGATTGTGATGATGGCCTTGGGCTTGGCTCAATGGACTGTGGTGCGCTGGGGGTCTGCCTTTGATTCTGAACGTCAACTGCCTCCTCCACGTCCGACAGCGGCGCGGTGGCTGCTGCCTCACCAGTGGAACTGGTGGCAGCAGTGTGGGCCCTCCGTGCTGGTTTCCAATGTAATGGAGTACACTGCCGTGGGTGCAACAATTGCAGCAGCCGTGGCCTCAGGCTGTGTAGAACTGGTGATCTTGCTGCCTTTGCCCCTCTGCTGCTGCTCACTCCTCCCGGTGCCCCTTGAGGTGGTGGCGGTGTCTCCTGTCTCATGTCTCCTGGGCTTTTTCCTTGCTGGGGGAGCAGGTGTCACAGTGCCCGGTTCATCAGTGTCTGTCTGTGATCCTGTAGGGGACAAAAATAGGGAATATCATCGTTTATGGTTCTACGTGCCTTATGCAGAATGTTTACGTCATGCCGCTCTATGCATTGGGGCCTCTTTATTTTGGAAACCGGTAATATGGATGTCGGGTGGGTCATGCATGAATGGGTCTGTGTTGCATGTGTATGTGGTGATGCGTGCATGTATGTTTGTCGCTGGATCCATGGCCTGATTATGGACTCATATTTGGGGTGCCCCTCACCCTTCACAGTGCATTGTTTGATGTATACACTCACCTCCATCTGATGAAGTGGGCGCACCATGCTCCATGTCTCCGACACCCTCGATCGATTCCACGCCAATTGTGCTGGCGCAGGTCTCCTCCCACTCCCGGAGTTTTATAGGGGAATCAGCGCCACCTCCTGTGGCCATTGCCAGCTTGCGATTCACAGCCAGAATGTTTCGTACACGGACCTGTAGGTCGTCCCACCGCTTTCGGCAGTCCATGACAGTGCGGGTGTTGGTGCCCAACGCACTGACTTTGTGGGCAACCTCTGCCCAGATGGCCTTTTTCTTGACGAGGGTCTCCCGCCACATGTCATTGGCAAATACTACATTGGCATTTGCCGCAAGTGTCTCTGTAAGCATGATCAGCTCCTCGTCGCTGAATTTTTCTTTTCGCTGCCGATCAGCGCCTTTCTTGACGGCATTTGGCATCTTCGGGCTATCCGGTATGATTTTGTGTTGGAGTCTTGTGGAAAGAGGTCCTGGATGCAGAGGATGGCAATGGATTGTGTTTTTAAAGATGGCCGCCGTGCTCTTTCCCGTTCCTGTGCGATGACGCTATTTCCGGATCCGCTATTTAACGGTCATCGATAATAGCGGTGACCGCTATTTGCATGTAGAGTGAGGGCGGAGGTGCTAGCAGCACTTTCGTCGAAGCCGGTAAGGGACTTTTTGGGGTCTTTAGCGGCATGGCGGTAGGGTCATTACCGGCATGGCGCTATGCTCGTGTCCGCGTACTCGTAATGGTACGCTATTAGCACCCTTTTGCCTACGCGGACACGTTAATAGCGCCATGCCGGTAAATGTTGACTTTTACCGCACAACGTCTAATGAGGCCCATTGTCTTCTAAAACATGAGAGAAATGTCAGCTTGGGCCATTGATGGACCCTGACCTTGTGAGCACAGGTGTGGCTAAACATCTATTTTGAATCATAGCCCTGCAGTGTTCACAATATACAGAAGAGGGCAGCATTGTTCCTCACCACTTCTGTGAGATGCCTTTGCTTTAGATCTACATTGATGCTCCGTTGGGTACATGAGATATCATGGGTAGTGTGCTAATTGTAGGAAATCACTATAAGTTTTTTTGGTTAGTGGAGAATGAGATTCTTGCAATGGTCCTGGTAGTCTTACAGGCAAGTGTTGTTTCGCAATGCTGTTTTAAAAGCTAGAAATGTACTTCTGCATGCAATATCTCACAGCTCAGGAGTTATAGGGCTTCATTACACGGATGGCGCTAAGGGATTACTGGCACCGGTAAGGGCACCGGTGCCGGTAATCCCTTAGCGCCATTCTACGAGGTCCCTCAGTGGGTCCCGTCCATAACGTGTGGCCAACCGGCACGTTGTTAGCTCCCTCTCCCATTCCCATTGAGCCCTATGGGGGCTCAGATGGGAATGGGGAAGGTCCGGGCCCGGGTTCCCAGAGGGAGGAATTACCGGGTCCTCCGAACTCGGAATGGCCCGGTAATTCTTCATTCTGGGAACCCGGTAAAGGAGCCCGGTTTGGCGGCAGCCATGGAGCTAATAGCTCCATGGCTGCCGCCAAACTCGTAATGAGGCCCTTAATCTATTGCTTCAGGATGGTATTAACTGTCATGTAATCCGTGATTTTGTTCTGTTGCAGGCATACTAGGAAGTTATTTGCTTTGAGATCATTGCATTCTCTTTTTTACAGATCTATGGAGCATACTCAGAATCAACCCGTGATTTGTTTTAATGAGGGAACGATAGAACATTTTCCTGTATGTGATTTTACATTACACAATATTGGGCCTCATTACACGGTAGGTGGTAAGGGTTAACAGTCACCGTTAATGGTAACGGTGACCGTTAACCCTTACCACCATACTACGAGGTCCCTTTGCGGGTTGGGGAATTTAACGCCTGCTTTTTGCAGCCGTTAAAATCCAACCCGCAAAGGGACCTCGGAGCTAATTACGGCACCGCAAAATTGCAGTGCTGTAATTAGCGCCTTCCCCATTCCCATAGAGCCCTATGGGGCAGAAATGGGAATGGGGAAGGGCAATGGTGGAAGGGGGATTTACCGCCCCTCCAACCTTGGAATGGGGTGGTAAATCCCCTTTCCACCAAGGCGGTGCCGGTATTTTACCGCATGAGCCATGGCGCTAGTAGCGCCATGGCTCACCGCCTACCGTGTAATGAGGCCCAATATGTTTTGTTTGCTGTAACTTGTTTTCATGTTTGGTTACTGGAACATTGTTTATTCTGATATGTATTTTTGCAGATGGGGACTAGTTTAGGTTTAGGCTTTTTTGCAGATACATTTTGAGAGGTGAATTTTACCATGTGCTTAATTTTTAGTTTTTTATTTGAATGTTTCACAAGAATATGTTCAGAATGTATGGCAGCATCTAGTGGGTGTGAAACATTGTTTTGTATCAGAAGGCCAAGATTCGGCAGTTTCAATCAGGTGAGTGACTTTTATTTATCATTTGGCATATGTTTTAACTGCTACATTGTACACTTTGCTATGTTTCGTAAGGGAAAATGGCCTTTGTTGGCTCATAGTGCGGTTTTTATGTTTATGTTGACTTCTTCTCTTGTTTACTCGCATATAGTTTTTCATTTTGGCTAGTTCTTTTATGGACAAGCATGGTTGTCAGTAGGATCATATAATGAGACTAAAACAGGTTACTTTTTAAAAATGATATTCTTATGTGAAATATTCCTATCTGAGTTTTTTTACCTTGCCATATAGAATGTTTCCTACAGAGCTTCTTTTGATATGTATAATTGGTTAATGAAGTTTATAGTGAACTTGGAGTATTACTTTTAATTTAACTTGGCATTTTTACCTTGAAGGACCATATGCATTTGACGTTGCCACTGTAAATTGTGGTTTACTTGCAAGAACATTGCAGGTGCTTATCATTTTTCATGTTATTTTTATCCTCTTTCTTCAGAATGGACATATGTTGAATAGTTGCACAGGAAGAATTTCTCCATGCCCAACACTCCTTAGGTTACAACCCAAATAAATAATTTGTCATGACTCGGTAGGGCCACTCCTTGATTTCTTATCCAACTTTAAAACCTGCATATAATGAGTATCACTGATATACAGTATCTTCAATGTAGCATGTTTATGCATGCAGCAACATTTGGAAACATTGCAAATAAAGTACTAGTATCTATGGCCCTCATTACGACCCTGGCGTTAAGGGATTACTGGTACCGCTAATCCCTTAACGCCTGATTACGAGGTCCCTTTGCGGGTCCCGACCTTAACGGCTGGTCTGTACCAACCGTTAAGGTCGGGACCCGCAAAGGGACCTTGAAGGTGATTACGGTACCGCATTTTCGGTCATGTAATTACTGCCTTCCCCATTCCCATTGAGCCCTATGGGGCAAAAATGGGAATGGGGAAGGGCCAATGGTAAATGGGGAATTACTGCCCCGCCAACCTTGGAATGGGGCGGTAATTCCCCATGTCACCATGGGGGATCCGGTAACTTACCGGCATTAACCATGGCGCTAATAGCGCCGTTGGTTAATGCCAGGGTCGTAATGAGGGCCTATGTCTTTATTACATTGTACACTTTTGCAATGAGACAACAGTACAGGTACATGTACAGTACTCTGGATTCACACCGCCAAATGCATAAACTAAAAACATTTGTCCATTTGCATGCTCCTTGCTCCACTACTCCAATTAGGCACAGTGGGGTTAGGGTGCGTTCTTAATGTGGTCCATAGTCTGCAGACCGGGGCCCTCATTACAACACCGGCGGTAACCAATGGCGCTATTAGCACCATGATTGCTGCCGGTATTGTAAGAAGTCCGCCAATGGTAAATGGGGAAATACCGCCCCATTCCAAGGTTGGCGGGGCGGTAATTCCCCATTTACCATTGGCCCTTCCCCATTCCCATTTCTGCCCCATAGGGCTCAATGGGACTGGGGAAGGGGGTAATTATGTTACCGCAAATTGCGGTACCATAATTGCCTCGAAAGTCCCTTTGCGGGTCCCTACTTTAACGGCTGGTCCAAACCAGCCGTTAAGGTCAGGAGCCGCAAAGGGACCTCGTAATCAGGCATTAAGGTTTTAACGGCGCCGACACCTTTTACGGCGCTGTTAACCCCTTAACGCCAGGGTCCTAATGAGGGCCAGTGCCTTTACCGTGAACCAAATCTTAGCGATCCCGTCAATCAGTTTTGTCTCATTGGTGGGTTTATGTACATGTGTCAGTTACCCCTTGAGTTGGGCCTAGACCATATCAATGAGGTTTAGGTTGGGAGATTACAGTGGGGTTTTCACCCAGTTGAGTCCTTGATCCTCAATAAATGCAGCCACAGTGGAGTCAATTGGAATGTTATTCTAGGTGACCCATAACTTGTGGGTGTTGCTGGGGTTATGGCGTCACACATACAGCAAGAGGTATCAGATTATAAAGTTTTATTTGAAAAATGTAATGTCCAATAACCACTCACAAAAACATCACTGACCCTGATCCCTTCTTGGAGATGCCTCCACAAACATATATAACCATAAGATGCTTAAGAAATGGCTCAATGGAGTAATGTTTTTTCATACTGATTGCCATTCAGTTAATCCTTTCAAAGGCAATAGATGGCTGATCTGTAAAAAGAGTTCCTCAAAGTATTCCACAGTCTCCATCAGGCATTAATGTGGACCAACCATATTTTGTGTGTTGAGGTTACGGATCATTGGGCAGATCCTGTGGACGAATAATGAGTCAAGTCAGGATTTGCTGAATGCAACAGTATAAACAGAATCAACCATTGTAGTGTTCAAGAAACAGGTGACTGACAATGAAAATAATAACCTACAGGGACAATTGTTTTAAACTAAACAGAAATACTGTAAAATTATACAACATTCTCACTCGGGAAAGACAGATTGACCAATCACAATCTGCCTTTTCCGGGCGCGATTGTACATTCACCGCACATAGTGCCACCATTAAAATAGAAAAGGCACTAGATCCCTTTTCGGATGACGGTGCCCATTTTGGAACATGTTTTCCATGGCCGCCGTCATCCGAAAAGGGACTTTGTCCCTTCTCTATTTTAATGGTGGCAGCCATTTTTGACATTTTTTTTCTCTGATGGGAGATGTGCTCACGCCAAGCTGATCTCCCATCGGGCAAAAGAAAACAATCCGCACACTGGTAAATCGTGGGGTGCGAATAGCTTTCACACCCTGGCGCTGCAGCGGACATGGACTTTAACGGCTGCACCCCAGCCACCTCCCAACTAGGAGGCACCTGCACCCCAGCCACCATCGAACCAGGAGGCACCTGCACCCCTTCCGCAAGGGCCTGCACAAGGGGGTCCGGATGACAACATTGGAGATGACGGTGGAGTAGGAAGCCTGGAAACAGACCACAGCTATGAGTAGGCTAAGGGCTTTAGTCCTGTGGGCCCAGTGAGCCCCCAACCCTCCCAAACCCCACTCCTACGCAATGTCTATTGAGGGGCTCCTGTGCAGAATGCAGGCATGCCAGGAAACGATGGCTTCAATGGTCCAACAACACCTGCATGAGGCCCATCTCATGCGGCAGGGTCTACATGCCAGCTCCAGGAGGTCTGCATGGTCACAGGGCAGAGCCACGGGTGCCATTTTTCATTTGGCACAACGTGTGAGGGAGGGGAACAGTGTGATGTCCTCCCTTGTTGAGACAATTTCCATGTTGGTGCAGGCTCTCGTGGACCAAAGGCCCATGCCACTGTCTCCCTCCACAAGTTCCACTGCAGGGAGTTCCCTTCAGAGCAGCCCAAAGCATCGCTCTGAGCGGCTGTCTCAGCCAGCAGAATGTTGCACCCCTGAGCCTAAAAGGGGACGGAAATAGGACACTGGTTGGGTGAGTGTGGGGAGGGAAAGATGGGATGGGTGTGTGGGGATAGTTGGGGAGGGGGTGTGGGGATAGTTGGGGAGGGTGTGTGGGGATAGTTGGGATGGGAGTGTGGCGAGGGATAGTTGGGTGGGATTGTAGAGGGAGTTAAGTCTTTTCACTAATGTAAATAATTGTTTTTGTCACAATATATTTGGTGTTGAAAAATAAATCATGACTGGACATTGATCTTTCAGTGTGAGTGCTTTTATTCATGTACAGTGCCCAGTGTGTTAGATGTCCTGTGCCGTGTGTGTAACAGGTGCTCAGAAGTAGTGGTGTATGAGGTTTTCACGTGTGACAAGTCCATCCATGCCATTGCGGCGCGGTGCAATAGCCAGCTCATCGTCACTGTCATCCTCAGTTTCTGGTGGGTTCATGTCAATGTCGGGGGCAGTGGGACTTTGCGCATGATGCACATGTTGGGCAATTTGGCACAGGCAAGCACAATTTTCTCAACCTTTTCAGGGCTGTACATGAGTGCTGCCCCCGATCTGATGAGGCAGCGGAACCGGGCCTTCAACAAGCCAAAGGTCTGTTCAATGGTGCAGCGAGTACGTACATGGGCACAGTTGTATGCCCGCTTGTGGATGTTGTGGGGTTGCCTGACGGGGGTCATCATCCATGGCATCAGGGGATACCCAGCATCACCTGCACGGGAGCAACAGTAAGTGTACATGTCAATTTACTGGTCATTTCATGGTGGCACAGGCTGTATAGTGCTCATTTGAGAAGTCAAACATGCACAAGCATAAATGAGATTGGCTAGCATATGTAAATTTGCAGGTACCAGAACGGAACTTTGTCAGATTGCGTGGGGGGTGTGGGGGGGTTGTGCAGTGGCATTCGCATGGGCCATTCACAGACAACATGACCTCTGACCCTTTTTGTACAACTGACACACATGGAATGGATGGAATTGTCATCAATGTGTTACAAAAAATAATTCCAGCTATATGGCCATGTACGATGGTACATTTAGCAACTCTGTGAAATGCATGTCGGATTGTGTGGCTGTGACAGGCAGTGTGCCTGTCCAATTTGTGTGCAGCAAAACTTTTTTTTGTGGGTGGGTGCTTCAGTATTCTCGGACTGTGCATCATGAGTTGTGGTTTTGCTTCACTGTGTTTGTGCCTGTCATTGTCAATATGCTGTGGTGCATTCTGTAACATGTAGTTCTTTAGTTTTTTCGCTGTACAGGATAAATGTGGTTATGTATGCACTGGGTATTTTTCATGCATGGATACATGCCTGTCAAGGACTTGCACTCTGCCATGCTACTACTGTGTTGCACCTTGAGTAACACCTACACACTTGCACATTTCATGCACTCCCAACACTGAGTGGGGTCATCACCACTTCAATGTTTGAGATGTACTTGTTTTACAGTTGTCAGTAATAATGTTCCTTGCTCTTGTTCTTGATCTGCCTTCCCCTTTTGTCGCTCTATACGGCCTCTGTGCACATACATGGAGGTTTTGTAATAGTTTCAGTTAATTGCTGTGAGAGTAATGATGTATTCATGCATGCAGTGTGCACATCCACTGTTCATTGCTGGAATACTGGCCCATAATACGACACTGCACATGGCCTAGTAGCTAGACTCACCCAGCTGCAAAGTATGCTATGCTGTTTACTGCCCCCCACAATTCAACACAGCACATGGCCTAGTAGTTACACTCACCCAGCAGCCAGATATGCTATGCTGTTCATTGCCCCCCTCCCCAATTCAACAATGCACATGGCCTAGTAGTTACAATCACACAGCAGTCAGGTACTGAGGCAGCGTGGAGTTGCGCAGCACCATGGAGTCATGTGTTGACCCGGGATATCTTGCACAGCAATCGGTGATGAGGTGGCAGGCATCACACACCATCTGTACGTTCAGTGCATGAAAGAGCTTCCTGTTGCAATACACTGCTTCCACAGCATGCCTGGCCACCAGCTCCATATGTGTGCAGTCCACGGCACCAATGACGTTAGGCATGCCTGTAAGGGCATGGAAGGCAATTTTTGGGGCATTTACCTGGTCAGCAGTCCTGGGCACGCTGATGTGGGTCTTGTACGTGACACAGGAGTGCACCAATCACCTGGAATAGCACACAGGAGAAACAGGGTTGCAAAATGCCAAGCAGCTCACCAACAGTGTTCTGGTATGTGACTGTGGCCAGAAAGTGTAGCACAGACACTACCTTCAGCAAGGGAGGGATTGCTGTGCGGATATTGATGATGCTGACCAGGTCGTTATGGATCAGGTCCACTATTGAGGTGATGGTGTCCCTGTCTAGCCGGTACAGGGTGTAGATCTCAGCTGAGGTTTAATGGTGTAGCCCTTAAGCGAGGGATTGGTGCCTGACTGCGGGCTGCCGCCTGCTGGACATTGGGGATTTGCTGGCCCATGATGGCCCTCTTTCTCCTCAAGCACCTCTGCTGCATCCTCCGCCTCACTGCCTTAATAGCTCTGTAGGCATGGCCTCCAGCTCCTGTACTGCTACAGCTACTGCTAGCATTGTGGTGTTGGAAGGGGTGTGGAGTGTGGGGGTGGTCCTTTTGTACTTTGGCACAGCCCATTGGGTCCACCTGTGCTGATATTGAGCAACTGTGGCATGTTTCTGCACACCAGAATTCACTTAACACCTGGTTTGCGATGCCAGTGTTTCCAGCATCATTTTCACGCTGTTACTGGCATGTCCATGCTGGTGATTGTGTGTCGGTGCACCTCGGAATGTGCACTTACTTATGTCATGCCTGTATCTCAGGCACGGCTGCCGCGTGTCTCCGCAAGTACGGGCAATGGTGTTGCTAGATGCAGTGGGTCACTTGTGATGCTGCTGTTACCAGTATCGTGACTCGGACTACGCCAGTCCGGAAAAAGGTGCCGGTACGGATATATCGGCACTGCTATTTCCAGACCGGCATACTTGTAATGAGGAGCAATGTCTTTTTAATGACGACTTTTGAGACTGGAAATTCATAAACCATGTCGGTTCATGTGTAAAGCATGTTGGTTAATGCTTTTAAAAGTAATGTATTTTTGTACTGGATAAACTACGTGACAAATGAAATATCTGATTTGAAGTATACTACAGACCAAGAGCCAGTATTGCATGTGATGGGGAGCAAGAGCCAACAATAACAAAGACATGCACATTAAAGAAACCATGAGCGCCAAAGAAAGTATTTAAATGTTACTAAAATAATCATAAGAGCTGTGATTTCCTGGCCCTGTTGTTTGCACCAAACATGCCAATACAGTCACCGTGCAAAAACAAAACTACGTGTACCACAATGCAGGTGGGCGACACCCGGCTTTGGCCAGTGGTCTCACACAGACATTTTATTTGGCTACGCAGGACGCGAGAGCTAAAAACCTTTCCAAGTATTTGGTTCCCAGCTGGCAGTGGAGGGGACATATGGGTTTGATTTATGAAAATATAATTATTTCCAGTCACAAGATGGAGAAAAAAACACACCTTTGAAGAGTCTCGCCTCTGAGTATGTAACGATGGAGTCGCCCAAGTCATCTATTCAAGGGTGTGTTGTGCTTTCCTGGCCCTTCCCTTATGACTGGGGAGCCCGCGCCCCTGCCCACCCTACTTCACGGGCTAAAAAAAGACGCGGATGGGGAACTCGTGGAAAAAGCACGTCTGTTACACCTTTCCCCTGGAATGTGAGACTGTGCCTAACACATCAGCCACTGATGGCGTTACACCCAGTCCCACGGGTAGTGCAGCAGGCCAGCCAACCAGCACATCATAGAGCAGAGACAGAGACCCTGCGTAACACTGATGAGGTCATTTTCTGTCAGGAAAATCACCTGATGCATACAGTCTATGGAAAGCGTGTGGAGAGAGGGGGTTTAGGAAGCGGTGGAGATAAGGGAAATTTGCTGTTCTGAATCGCCAGTTACACTTCCATCTTGTTTGATCACATAGAAAACGCATCAGTGCATTATAAAAAAACAAACAGAAAAACTATTAAAAGCCCATTCAATTGTAATCATTCATAACAAATAGCAAAGAATATAAATCCACTCATAAAATATGTCTAAAACAGATATACAAATAATAGGCTGCGGGATATGGGCATTTGTCAATCACAGAGCTAGCTGTTCAAGCGAAACTTTCCTTTTGCATTATCTGCTCCCTCCGGTTCAATGGGCCAATACAAAATCATCACTTCCGGGTATACACTAGCCTTTAACATCCACATCTTCCCAAATACTTTCGTTTTCCAAACCATTTGCAACCATTTCTTCCTTAAACTAGAGCACAGATTTTTCTGAAGTCCTCTGGTGAGGGGATTAGCGAGACCCACTGGTAGAAGGTGTGCAGAGTTTCCACCAAGCTAATCCAAAGTCTGCCATTGGTTATGCAATAGAGCAGTGCGGTTAACTTTCAGGGGGGAGGGAGCATCAGTATGAAGCAGAAATCAGACGCCCGTTAGCACGCACTGAAGGAGTGTTTGCACAGTATAATTACTGAAGACATATAGGTCCAGATTCTCCCCAAAAATGTTTTGTCGCCAGTGATGAGTAGCGGTAGCAAACCCGTTCTCAAAGGTCATCTGAATGAGCCTGTTGCATATGCGCACCCTCAGATACTTTTACTGTATACTTTATACTTTATTGCATTTATACCGCGCACCATGGACCCCGAGGAATGAGGGCGCATACGAATGAACAACCCAAACCAATATAAAACATGAAACATAAAAAGAAAGCGAAATACAGTGCATAAATAACAGCACAATCAATAATCAAGAAACAATGATAATCATCACCACAAAAATATAGCAATGACCTGAGAGGGTCGATTAAGCATGATAAAGAACGATACCCGATCAAGCGCGAGCCTCAGAGTATCAGTTTACAGTTCAAACACCCCATGGGGAGATATTTACACGATCTTAGATACGAAGGTAAAGTGCTGAACCCACAAGCCTATAGGACACAGTCACTTTTTAGTTGCGAGCACCAATCACTCATGTCAATCCTACGTAGAATCTTCAGGTCCGACATTCTGACAACTCCTGGCCCTGTTCTTTGTTGAAGCCATGCAGGCACCTTATTACCCAACACTCTGGACTGTTTTCTTTCTACCTTCTCAATGTTAGTGATAAAAAAGTTCCTTTGATCCATAGCAAAGGCTTTAGTAGTTATGCCATTGATCTTTGGCATTTGTGACTTTCTTACGTGCAGGCTCTGAGAGGTCACCAGCTTGAATTTGGCGTTCACTGCTGCATTTCGTTTAGCAGGGATTTGGCAGAGTTTAGGATCCAGTACCGGAATTGATGGAGAAATTTCCTGGACTTGACCCTCAATATCGACCGTGGGGTTTTTGCCTTTTCATTGATGGCAGGTGTTATCCCAGTGGATACATGAGGGCCACCCCTGGTGTATGTGGTTTGTGAAGCTTTGTCCGCCCTCTCTCATTGGAAGTTAACTTGACAGGCGTTGTCCAACTTTGACGGCTGAAACCATGCAGCTGGATTATGTTGTACATCTGTCTGAGACGCAATGTTCACTCTAGACAGACGTATGTCCCTCACAAAGTCATCTAGTAAGTCAACCAGTGAGCAAAGGTCAATAAGACTGTTACATTGGAGGAGCTCTTTAGAAATACACGCCTTGAGGTGAGGCCATTGGAAAGATGCAATGTGATCTGATTGCATCGCGATGCCCTTTTTCACCCCTTTGCACACACCAGGGGGGTGTTTGAGCATTTAATAGCATATCCTAAATTCACAAATATTTGGCCCTTTAAATGCCAAGAATGGAAGGCCACGCCATGCGCCTGTTGAAACAGACGGAAGGGGATGTGCAAATCATGACAGGGCTCTTTCTGACCCAGTCACGACATTTATTTTAAGCGTGACAGCCTAGCTTTAAACCAGGGATGGAAATACTTTTTTTTTCAGAGCATTTCATGTTCTGGGCCTTGAAGGTGACCTGAAATGCTCAGTAGGGTGCTCATCATCAGTAGTTAAGTCCAAAAAGTAAACAGTCTGTCCTCTGTCTCAAAACTAATCTAGCCTGACCCTACCACTAAGAGAAACAACAAAAAGTCCAGGAGAATGACTCCCTTCTCCTGGACATGCTTTTCTCAGCCCTAGTAGATGATTCTTAAATAGTTCTGGGCTATTTCTTGGATTATTTTGTAGAGGTCCGCTCCGGACTTTATCACCCTTCTGCTGTCCCTTTTCTTTCTTGAGACTTTGTCTCTTCGCTGTGTTTGGTATTTTATCCCCTGGTACTATGTTTTCTTGAAATGTCTCTGTATTCTTATTGTTCATTATTTCTACATAACCAACATGTCTCATATCACATTCATCTTGTTCTGACAAACTGCCCTTCTCTGCGAATCCAGCAGTCCAAGCAACTATGTTTGCTACCCTGTTCGGTTGCTGTCCTGTTGTACTGAGCGCGATAGGTTCAGCTAGGATTTTCCTTCTTATGGGTAATAGACGCTTCACTGAGATGAGTAAACTGAGTCTCAGAGTTATTCTCTCTTTTATGGGCACTTGTCATTTCACTGGAAAGAGTAGGTTGATTGGCTTAGTGGTTCTTGCTCTTATGAACACTTGATCTTTCACTGGGACAAGTAGGACGAATGCTGTAGATGTTCTCACTCTTAGAAACTTGCATCCTTTCACTGGGACGAGTAGTCTGAATGCCGTAATTGTTCCCACTCTTATGAGAACCTGTGGTCTCACCGTGACGAGTAGGCTGAATGTCGTAGTTATTCTCACTCATATAACACTTGTCCTGCCACTGGGATGAGTAGGCTGAGTGCCGTAGATATTCTCCCTCTTACAAACACTTGTCCTTTCACTGGAACAAGTAGGCTGAAAGCTGTAGTTATTCTCACTCCTATGAGCACTTGTGCTGTCACTGGAATGAGTAAGCTGTGTGTGTCCTTGGTTTGCCGTGTACCCTCCCAGGTCTCCCGCCTCTCCTGTTACCTTCTTGTTCATGGGCTAGTTTCACTGGGTGTTTCTCTAATATCGGGCCAACACTTGGAGTCTGAACAGTTCCTGCGTTCACTCTGAGGCTTCCTGGTTCTTCTTCGCGGCCGGCGGGGTCAGCGCAAAAGCAGTGTTGGTGTTGATTTTGGACTGAACAGTCCACCTTCCACTGGTCACGCCACTACTTTCCAGACTTTCCTTCGCTTGGGGTTCTCTTCTTCTGCACGGCTGTCCACTCTCTCCGTGCCTCCTTGTTACACCCTTGCGCCGTATCCTCCCAAACATAGGATCGCCCTGTTTTCAGCAGCTTTCACGTCCTGGCTGATTCGAACTTCCCTGGATTCACACCCTTCTTGGTGTCCTTTTTATTTTAACTTTCTGGGTCCTCCCTAGTGGAGCATCAAAGTCCCTTTTCTCTTTTGGCTGAACATTCTCTCTTGTTCTTTTGTTCTTCATCGTTCCAGTTTGGTTGGCCTCCAATCATTGAGCGATCAACATTACTCTTCTTCTTATTATTTTCATCAAACATTACATCAAGTTGAATGTGTGGTGTAATGATACAATAACAAACAGTGGCTTGCTCTAATTGATTTCTCAGAATCCTGGATAGTACTGATGACCCACAAGGAAGGGATTCAGGGAATTCCTTGAGGGAACAGGAGTCATTGTCCCTAAAAGGAGAGTCTCTCCCTGTGAGGTCCCACATACCGCCACCTCTAGGTGGAATGTTGAGTAGTGGGCCCTCCTCCCTAGCCTCACAAGGATAATATCTTCTCTGGGATAAGTGATGACACTCCTTGATTCTTCACAGATGATATGTGCATTTCTGACCTCGCAAATTAACAGAGTGCATTCCCTGCTTTCCTTACATTTGTGCCATGTTTTAAGAATCTGGTCTATTTTCTTTGTATAAAGGTTGCACATAAAGAATTATCTACATATAGAGAAGGAGCCAAGTACACCCACCTCAACCACTTCACCCATATTGCATATATGTTGGGAACCAGAGCATGAGACAAGTGCGGTACCAGTGAAAATACTGATACCGAAGAGAATCCTGGAGCATGGTTTGCATTGAGAAAGCCATATCTGCATATAAGAAAGTATGATGGCCATTTGAATGAAATCCCAGAAGAAGCAGGACCAAAGAATGGAAGGGAAGAATGGTGACGACAACACGACCGTCACATGAAGCACGCTGATGTCTATGGAAGAGATGCAGAGACAATAGAATGAATATATTGTATAAGGCATCAAGAAAGTATCAAAGATAAGTGACATTTTGGGCTCAAGATGAAGAAACTTATGCTACGGAAATGATGAAGATGTCAAGTTATTTTACACATGTACAGATGAAAAGAAACGCAAGCAGACAAAGTATTCCTGAGGATAGCTTTATAGTGAATAGATTGCAGCATGCGCCAACATACACATATATTGAAGTGAGTAAAGAATGTACGTTTCCACTGCGTATTATAGCAGTGCTGGACAAGAAAGGAAGGCCTTTCCAGTGTATCGCAATTAAAATAGAAATTGGATTAACAGGAGTGAAACTCAGAAAGGCAAGGCTGGACGAGCCCCAAGAAGCCAATGTCTTATCAGGCTGGGGTGAGCATACTTTGGATACAAATCATGTGAAAGAACGAAACTCTTGTTCAGAAGACATGCACAAAAACAAGGAAGACGTCAGATGCCTATTAGAAAATAGTATTTTAAATGCTCTGGAGCTTGATTTTGTGGTCTTCAGTCACGAGGAAGGATGAAGTTGGATGAACACGATAGTCACATCTACGCATGAGGGCAGAGCGTGCCTTCACTCCTCTGAATACCCCAGAGCAAAAGAACATCTCCAAGGACAAGTTCAAAGCCTTAAGTGACAGCAGACCACTGAGGTGATGATAGATGAATATGCTAATTGGTGGGAAGCTATGGTTAAGACTAGCTCATCAGCACCTGGAAGACCATCCTGCGTGCTGCTAACGTAGGTGGAAAAGTACTGACGAAGGTTAGAGTGCCAACCAATGGTAAGGGGCCGCGTGATTAAGGGTCCTATAGTTTGTGTAGCCAATAGGACGTTGTGTATTTAAAGATGTTCATAGTGACCTGTTTAAGGGGAGGGCTTAGTTGCCCCACCTAATGTTAAGAAACCTATCACTTTTCTTCACTCTCTTAGACTAGTATGGATCATATGCTTAGATGTTCCTTAAGAACCTATCCCAATAGCCACTAGGTTTTTGTAGTTTGCCACGTAGGATGACGTTAGTAAATACGTAGGTTGACGTCATCAATGATGATTTTTTGCTATAAAAGAATGTTTTTTTAAGATGCATGGAGAGATCTTACGTTGAGATGTCAGCTGATGTCCGTTGTACTCCCTGTTTTAGATAATTTATATTAAAACAGTTACCTTTTTGCCAACTACCTGAGTCGTTTTGATTATTGATGTTTGAGTAACTTCTGCATCCCCATTCATCTCAAAGTATTGCTACATCGTCTTAAAGGGCTGGAGTCCACCAGTTCATACCAAAAGTACACAGGAATTACCAGTGAATATCAAAAATACTAACCGTGGCCAAAAGGGGCACAACACACTTTAAAAACACTTTAAAACAAACCTAGCACAGTTGCAACTGATTATATACTGTTAGCCACAAGTTGCAGGTTTTAAAGCTGAAATATGCTTAAAAAGGAAATTCTGAGCCTTAATTGTAAGTATTTAAAACCCTTCCAAGGTCCCAAAAGATCCTGCGCATTTACTATTATCTAAATAAATGTTCAAAATATCACATGAAAGTTGTAATGTATCTACTTTTAGGTCATTTCAGAGAGTTAGGAATGTTTTGTCCCTGGAGATGAATGGGACAAACCCAATAAGCAGCTTGCAGTTATAACGATAAAGTAGTTAAGTGCTACTTACGGGCCCAACGAGCTAAGGAGATGGCAACCATCCAGCTGAGAAGTCAAAGGGACCCCAAATGGGCCAGGTTCAATAACCAAATTCCGACAGATGAATGGCTACAGAGATGGAACACAACCCTACTGAAGCAAATAGTTGTGTTCAGGGGGGCTCTTGAAGATGGATTGCAAAAAACAGCCCAGAGACCCAGACAAGGAACACCAGCAACCAAGTGGGTGTAAAATGACATGAGGAAGACTCTCTTGATAGATGGAGGCTGCCTAGAAGGCTCAGGAGCCATGGTTACAGGGTCATTTCAGGTGTTGGGAGTGCGCATGGCTCTGTGTCAGTTCCAGACTCTGGTTCTGTAAACAGGGTCACAGGAGATGGCAGGGGCAGAACAACATGAACCGCGATGGTGAGGGCTCACCTTCAGGCGACCCATGAGAGGGAGCGCATGGCAGCAGCGAGGCAGTATGGATGGAATACTTTAAGGTAAGCCACTGGTGAGTCACGAGAACAGAACATTCAGCACAGTCAGCAGTGCCAGCCCCACAATGAGGAGCAGCTGCGGGGATGCGAGTTAGGATGTCCCACGATGGAATCAGTGACTTAGAGTGACCAGAATGCAACATCACTTGAGATTCAGGTACCACAGAGGCTACCAATCGGGATAAAAGTTTCTCAGTTATTAGCTTTGTTGTTACTATCTTTATCCATCCTAAAGAAAATTGTTCTCATATTTTCAAAACTGATAGTACTCTCTCTGATTTACTGGCTAAGAAGGCAGAGGTCAGTATCCTTATTAAGGGCAACTTTAATGCAAACTGTAGCTGACTGTGTACACCAGTGGCTGCTGGTGATTTTGTACAGTGGTGGGGCGTAAATGCTTGCCCCCGAATTCTTGAGTGAATGTGCAGTCAGCATGAACAGGAGTATGAAGGTGAGGGAAGGTACACCCAGAGAAAATATCAGAAAAATCAGTTCCAGACTGTAAATTCACGCACAATTACACACAAACATTGGGGGTCATTAAGAGGATGGCGGTAGCCGTGCCGGTAAATACCGGCACGGCTACCGCCGGAGTCATGATTTTTCCAGCACCCAGCAATGGGGATTTACCGGGGCATTACAGCCCCGGTGGTCCCGGTAAATCCTGATTGCCTGGTGCCAGAAATTATTACTCCCCATTCCCATTGGAGTCGACCGTCGCGTTCTGCGATTGGGTGCCGTTCCGCCCGCCAGGTCGGACCTGACGGGCTGAAAGGCACCCGCTTGCAGAACTCGTAGTTTGCCGGTCCGGAAACAACGGTAACGGCAAGCTTACCGGTACCGTTGTTTCCGGACCGGCAAACTCGTAATGAGGCCCACTGTCTAAGTATTATGTTTTAGGTACTAATGATAGTAAATTCTAGTCTAACAATTTTTTTAATAGCGCCAATACACCTGCAGCCTTCAGAGCGCTCAAAATTATTCAGATGTGTGCAATGGTGCATTTTAAAACAGCTTGTATTGAATTAATTTGCAAAAATGTGGAAGCCCCTCTACTGGGAACAAGCGCAGCTAAATACCCTTTTTTGCTGGTGCTCCCCACTCAGCATGGTCTACAACCACATGCTTGTGGGGGCTGGGGGGAAGAGATTCAACTCACCAATGATGCCCAATGAGACAGAAACACATGCGCAGTGCTGATGTTGGGGCTCTTGATCAGATTAGAATTGCCTAGCATGTAGATGCTGTACTGTCCTTCTGGGATGGACCAGACTGATATGCAAATAGGTATTGTGAATCCTTCAAAGGTACAGTGAGTCGAGTCGAGTCGTGGTTCGCAGACCCTCCTGAGTGGAGACCTTCCAATAAAACAGGTTGACTGTCAGTCTTCGGTCTCAGCGGAGGGGCTCTCACATTTGTCATATTTTGTAATGAATATAGCTGGTACTAAAATGTTGTACACACAAATAAACCTCATTGTACTTTATTACTGTGCATGCAAAATATAGGGTCATATGATGAGCATAGAAGCACCTTTTGTTATGTAGCAGTAGAAGAAACCATATCCTTTATCGATGAGGGAGACCAAAGCGCAGTGTGGATTTATTCCAATTTAACAAATGACACCATGAAACCTATTGCTAGGAATAGCTTGCTCTGTTTTTGCATCATGTGTTGTTTTGAGAACCCCAAAGCCCTATGCAAGCAAGTAGCAAGTTTTACATCTACCCAAATGCAATTGCTGTTTTCTTATTTTTGTCAAAAAGTGAATGGATGTTTCATTTTGGCAGTGATATGAAGATGTGGGGCCACGCTGCAGAAATAGATTCAGATGCATGTCAGAATGACAGAGATGCTGGGCTCCGACAGAGCAGCTTCTTGTGCAGTACTGAAGGCAAAGTGCCAAATGTATCAACTGGGCTTTGCAGGGGTAGTACTGACAGTCCTAGGCCTCCATCTCCCTGGTGCCACAAGTCGCTGCTAAGGATGCTATTTAAAAACAACGACTCTGCTGGCGGTGGGAACAAAACACATTGCGAACCTGCGGCGATCTGAGAAGAACCTTAACCCAATGTTTCCTCCACAACAGCAACAACAAAAAATGGGTGACCCGCTAGTTGCCCAGCTTATTGGCTGTGTCGCCTATGACAATGTGCAAACCTGTCACTGCAAGCTGCAGACAAATCTTTGAAGTGGGTACTTGCTGAGCTTTTTCACTGCTGATCTGCAAACAATACATGCTTGGCCACGAGTCTCATGAAGGTCCCTCATATTGCTAATCCAAAGGGATTGTATATTTTCCTTTACACGTATAGCACACAAACTATCCTGTTAAAATATGGGATGCAAGCATCGAAATAACGAGAAAACTTTGTAGTATTATGTTGGGCAGAAAATAAAACATATAATTCTTATGCTATCGGACCTTTTGGGCCTCATTACACGGAATGCGGTAAACCATGGTGCTATTAGCACCATGGATGCCGCCGGTACCATACTGGTACCACCATGGAGAAAAGGGGAATTACCACCCCATTCCAAGGTTTGCGGGGGGTAATTCCCCCTTTCTCCATTTGCCCCATAGGGCTCAATGGGAATGGGGAAGGAGCTAATTACGGTACCGCAAATTGCGGTACCGTAATTAGCACGAAGGTCCCTTTGCGGGTCGCAACTTTAACGGCTGGTCTACACCAGCCGTTAAGGTCGGGTCCTGCAAAGGGACCTCGTAGTAAGGCGGTAAGGGTTTACTGGTACCGGTGCCCTTACTGGTACCGGTAAACCCTTACCGCCTAACGTGTAATGAGGCCCTTTGTCTTTCGGCGCTGCGCACTCAAGAGAACCCACCGGACACCGGCTTGCCTAAATCTAGTTATAAAATCATACGCTTGCCTAGAAATCCAATTTGAGGAGCATCTGGAATGGATATTAACCATAATCCTACTGAAGTTATGATCACGGGTGATTAACCCATTAACCGCACTGATGGACCATTTTCTTCGTATCCTGACTGTCTCTCTGTATGTGTCTGTCTGCATGGGGTTAGGCATCTCACGCCACGTTCAATTGGCCAAGCCATGAGCGGGCTTTCCCTTTCGGCTGATGCTTTCTACATTCTCCTCTCTAAGACGGAAGTTGCCACTTTGGTTGACAAGATGGGCTGCTAATTGAATTTCTTTATAAGAAAGTGGAGCGAGATCTGCCTGTGTTCTCTCTCATCATAAATCTAGATCATGGAGTAAATCCTATTCTCATTTGCAAAAAAGTGTGGTCATGTTGGCAAATGCCGCTGTTTTAGATAGGTCTCGTATGTTTCTGCGCTCTGTTGCTGTCATGTTACACATGGCATCAGTTTTGCGATAAGGAACAGCCCCAAAACAGGCAGGTTTCTTTATTAAAACTGTGTATTCCACACGCGGGTTCAGAGCGCTGACAGGTTGACACTACTGGAGGTCAGCATAGTAGTGTATTTTAGTGATGGCGATGGGCCTGCAGGTTCACCCCACGGATGTCTTGTAACACCCCAGTTCTATGCTAGGCCCATTCAGCCCTGCTATCAGACACCGAGGCACCACCACCAGAAAATGTCATTCCGTCCTAAAGGCCTGTCGGAGGCAAAATCAGCAAGCGACGTTTCACATTCCATGTGGCGCTCCCATGCCAACACCAAAGGCACACTGGGCTTGTTATCCTGCACACATGTTATCCTGAAAAGCATATGCAGCACGCGATCCTGCCCTGATACCCACCCCAGACCAATCAACTCATACTATTTTGTTATTGTGAATCAGATGCGCTCTGCATGTGGCATCATGTCCTAATAACGAGCCCACATACACACTTCACATGCCAGTAATCACATATACACACTCCACACGCCACCATGTCCCCATGCAGCCTGGCTTGGGCCTCGGGAACATCTCATCACCTGACACCTTCCGATACTGACCCCGGAGAAGCATTGGTCCTTTGCCACCAGACGAGGTCTCCAAAACATGTGAATGCAAAGGGAAACATGGTACGAAGTCAGACATATTTATTCGCATACCCACACCGCTACATGAGTATCATTACGGAAGCCCCCTCAAAATCCACAGGATGTGCCTTCACATTCACACGAGCATCTTCCAACACTGCACTATTCTCTCCATCGCTACCAACGACATACACCACTCATCGCACAATACCACCAGCTCCAAGCAGCGGCCTCCATCGGCAAAAGACATTAATTCACCCCTACAAGATCATTCAACTGCAGCAGCCCCCCAGCACCCTGCAACTCAATCTGGCACATCCACAACGCCACACCTCCCCTGACTTCCTAAGGTCAAAGCCACCTACTTCACGACACCCACCCCAACTTGTCTCTATACTTACATGATACCATACCAGTGCGATAAAATAACTCTGACTATATTTGAAAAATAAACATTTCTCCTTTTGACAACATAAAGTGGGGACTGTGGGACTGCAATAATTAATGGTGCAAGTCAGATAGTGCGTTCATTTCTGAAACATACGGCCTTTCTTGTGCTGTGACCACCCTTACCATTCCCTTGAAAGTCCCACCAGATTGCAGACACAGTGACACACGGGCCCTCATTACGACTCTGGCGTTAACCAATGGCGCTATTAGCGCCATGGTTAACGCCGGTAACTTACCGATTCCGCCATGGTGAAATGGGGAATTACCACCCCATTCCAAGGTTGGCAGGGCGGTAATTCCCCATTTACCATTGGCCCTCCCCCATTCCCATTTTTGCCCCATAGGGCTCAATGGGAATGGGGAAGGCGGTAATTACGGTACCGCAAATTGCGGTACCATAACTACCTTCAAAGTCCCTTTGCGGGTTCCTACCTTAACGGCTGGTCCAGACCAGCCATTAAGGTCGGGAGCCGCAAAGGGACCTCGTAGTAAGGCGTTAAGGGGTTAACGGCGCCGCAACCTTTTACGGTGCCGTTAACCCCTTAACGCCTGGGTCGTAATGACCCCCACTGTCCTGAATCTGCGCCTGTTCTAGCTACTGTAATGTGACCTATTAGAATAGGCCGAGATGTTCCTGCACCTGCTACGTAAGTCTGGCAGTGCGACCCACGTCGCTTTGGGTCACATCAAGCAATCGATATGAATGCGTGGTGGGGGTGGGAAAGCACACAGAAAGGAGTTGGCCACCCCCTCATTATCAGACGGACAGCAAATAACACAAGATTCTGTTCTGAAAATTCAACAGCTGTGTATACTGCTTCATTCGGTTTTAGTGGAAAATACAACTGTATACGGAATTTTAGGTTTTCTTATAACTACAGCAATAGTTTTCATTTGCCCCCTGACTCTCGGCGCTATTAATGCTCTAAGCACTTGGTCTTAAAGCAGGGCTCCGAGCTCTCCACAACCTAGCCTATTGTTCCTGATGACAGTATCCCTCTATTTCATAAAACCCATTACTCTCTGTTCTCTGCCTTTCTACCATGCGTATCAACACTTGAAGTGGGCCCCTCTTCCTTGGTGTCATGCTCTCGCCACTTTCCAGATTGCCCCAGTTGGAAGGGCTTTCATTGCCCATCGGGTGGGTGCATGATAATTAGAGGGCGAGGATTTCTTTTGAATTCTGTCTTTTAGGGCTTGTAGTGGGGGGGCCTGCTAGGGGCATCCAGCAGGCCCGCATGGTGCTATGGGGCATCAGCACCATCTGGAGTGGGGGCAGGCCGAACTATGCCCACGACCCTGCAGACCTCTGCCAACGTCCTTGCACGAGGGTCCCACGGCATTATTGCCTGCAGGCCCGTGATCACACAATGTGGGCCTGCAGACCTAATGAATGAGAGATGGACACTGTCGTTTCTCTTTGGGAGTCTGCAGCCGTTCTGGTGCACGTGTCTACAGAGGCTCCTTTTATTAGCTTGGGTCATGACACAGTCATGGCCCATGTTAAAAGGGCAATACACAGGGGAGGGACAAATTCACTTAAGGGGGCAACACACTTGGGAGAGTCACACACCACACTCCTCCTTTTTCATAACAAACAAAGAAATGTTACTAAAACATACACAATCCCCTACCCCCATTACAGAACAACATTACTTGGGCTACTTCAGAATCATAGGATCAACAATAAATAGGATATGCCACGGCTACACACATGTGGCTCACCTAGTAATAGACATATTACACATTTTAACCCACTCTACACATAACCCGTGGGTGACAGTCACAGTTGGTTAACCGCTGGTGGAATGTTGGCAGTTCGACATGTTTCAAGTTGATTTGACCACTGTCTAAATAGACCACTGTCTATTTAGCCGGATCCAGCCCTTTTGTGAAATTTAGAATTAGCCTATCCTGTTTTTCCGTGCCTATTGCACATAGCCTTGAGTTGATTATTTGACCACTGCCTACACACCATGGTTAGCACACTCTGCCCTCTCTCTATGCTACTCCGCATTACCTGGATCACTACTTGTTCACTGAACACCGTCTTGATGGAGTCTCAACAGTGAAATGAAGCAGTTAGAGCTGCAGAGTCCTCTTTTTTAGGGGGCTGTGTGGCAAAGGACTACTATAAATCTATAAGACAAAGAGAATACCACAAAAACAGCTACCCGCCTACACACGTGCCAGGTGTGTCTAGTTGCACAACGTGCTACCTTTCATGTCGGTCAATTATTTACGACAGAAAACATAGAGAAATACATATTTTAATTCATGGATACAAAACACTTAGAAAAATTTATATTAAAACAAGAGGGACAAAAATGCATTTTGTTTACACATAACATTCCATAAAAGAACCTATACTGAAAATCAATTATCTTGACCAGTTGGTTTGAACTGAACACATTCGTCAGATACTGGTAATGTAGGGAGGTTAGTAAACATATAAGGTGACATCCTATTATTAAATGAAACCTTGATACAATTCACTATCCTTGACTTTGTCAGTTTTTCTGTCCTTGACTTTGTCGACACCAAAGAGTGTATTTCTGGGTCCTGGCAAAAGATGGTTAAACAGGCTCAGTAGCTAGTTATGTAATGCTACCAGGCATGCGTCAGACCCGTCTTCAGGACTTGATTTATATAGATCTCCCAAATTGGAATTTCAGAAATAGTTCATTGGTTAATTTCCTAAAAACCAAACGAAAAAACCGTGTTGGTAACAAGATAAAAACAAAGTGTAATGTCTCTATGTGTGTGCACATGCAACTAATTCAACTAACCTTTTCATAGTTTATTTGGCGTGTGTGGCCTTGATTTTAGAACAGATGCGGACAGGATTCACTGGTCCCAACTGTGATTTCTTCTCAAAGATTTGGAAACTGCAACAAACGAAGATGATTTTTATGAAAAGTTTGTTTTCTCTTTTGCGCTACATTCATTAGAAGGCAAAAGTTCAAAAATGACTGGCAACAGAGCCACCTAAATGAGCCAAATCGAGTTTGTATCTAAAGCGGTACAGACTGCCTTTGAGTGTTTGTCTTTTATATTACATTCGTTAGAAAGCGAGAGTTCAAAACGAAAATGAAAATGAAATAGCAGCAAAGCCAACTAAATGAGCCAAGTCAAGTTCGTATCTAAAGTGATACAAACTATCTTCAAATCAATTATGTTGCACTATTGTTTTGAGCATTTTTTAATAAAATACTACATGTTTTTTTGAAAAGGGAGGAACATACCTCTTGATCCAAGCGAAGATATGCTACGATATAGCTTCATTCGCGGACACACATATCACGTATGTGGTGTTTTTCGTATTGTAAATTGAAGTTTACCTAGTTTGTTAAAGGAAATACGGAGATGTAACGATCCGTATGTAGCTAACAGAATAGTGCTGTTTACATATCACAAAGGCGTGATATGAGTACTTACAATTGCTGCTTTTCATGGAACTTGCTTGATCACAAGCGTTGTTGCTTCCACTCGAAACGAACGCGGGTAGTTACTGCCGGGTTCGCTTTCACTCATTTTAGGAAAAGGCTAGACTCGCTGTATTTATAAATTCATCTAATCGCGACCGCCATCTTGGAAGGAAAAGTGGCGGACGCGGCCAGATTACTAAAGGGAAACGGGCTGCAATGACTTAATGAACTGAGAAAAAGTATGCTGCGCAAGAATGAAGCATCCTAATTGCAAGCATTAAATAGAATTGCTTTATTATACTTTGGTAATACTCTATTTGTTATTTCAAAGAAACTGTGGAAAAATGGTCAATACATATTGTGACATTTCCACCCAATATTGTGCACTCTTGAAGGAGAGGGCATTAAAAAGCTGTGTTGTAAGCATGCATATTTGATGGTTGGGCATGCACTAATGAATGTTTTACGTGTGCTTCATGAATGTCACTTGCGCAAAAGAGTTACTTGTGTAAAAACAAACTCCATTCAATTCCGATGTTAAGGCCAGCCTGAACAGTGTTTAGATTGTAAATCCACTTCTGTTCAAGCTGCCTCAGCTTTCGGTCACGGTCTCCTCCACGAGGGTGTGATGGAACTGTTTGAATAATATACCACTCAATATCCTCACAGGTGTGTTTTGCTTTTACAAAATGAGCAACTAAAGGTTTCTCCGGAACTGAATTTTTAACACATGAACTGTGCTCGCAGATTCTCTGCTTTACAGGTCTTTTTGTCTTCCCAATATAAATTAATTTGCACGGGCAGATTATTGCATAAATTGTCCATGCTGTATTGCAATTGGTGAAGGCTTTTAAGTGCCATGTTAGACCCTTTAAGTTGACAGTTTTCACATTTTTTGTCAAACGACACACCGAACAGTTACCACATTTAAAGTGACCGCTCACTGGTGGCAGATGCTACAGTGTAGCTTGTTGTTGTACTGAGGTTGTTTTTGGCAATTGGTATGTATGTACCAATTTGTCTCGTAAATTGGGCATACGCTTGAACGCAAATCGGGGTTTGTTTATAGAATAGTCTTCAGTTTGAATTAAAGACCAGTTTTTTAGGATGCAGCGACAGAGGTCATTGCTAATTGGGGAAAACGTGGAGACACATGTTATTTTATCTTCTTGTACTCTATGGCGTTTCTCCAGACATTGGTCTCTGTTTGTGTTCCTTGCTCTTTTAAGTGATCGTCGGATCACGTGAAATGGATATCCTCGTTCTTTTAGTTTTTGCGACAGATGACTACTATGAAGGTCAAAGTCTTCCTTAGTGGAGCAATTACGCCTGATGCGTAAGAATTGACCAAAGGGAAGGTTTTCCCGCAGTGATTGCGGATGAAAACATTTATATGACAACAATGTGTTTTTATCTGTTGGCTTTTTGTATAGAGTGGTTCTTAATAAGCCTTGAGATGTTTTATAAATTTCTAAATCTAGAAAGGCTATTTTCTGATGATTGAAACTCATAGTGAAATTTATGCATGGGCTTTGTGCGTTTATCCACTCAAGAAATTCTGTCAGAGTTGTTTCACTTCCATGCCATAAAAGGAACACATCATATATATACCGATGCCAAGCATTGATGTTTAACTGGAAAGGGTTGTTTTCATGATACACAGAATTTAATTCTAAGTTTTCCATAAATAAGTTCGCTAAATCGGGAGCAAAGGTAGCACCCATGCTTGTTCCGTGTAGCTGTTGGTAAAATTTATCTTCCACCATAAAGAAGTTGTTGACCAGCGCTATTCGAATGCATTCGCAAATGAACTCAGACGGGACTGAAAGGTCTTCTCTGGTTTCGAGATACGAAAAAATAACTTGAATGCATTGTAATTGTGGAATACTGGTGTAGAGAGATTCTACATCTAGAGTGACCAAAATATCGTTTGTGTCCGTGGCAAGTTCATCAATGATCTTAATCATGTTCGTGGTGTCCTGAACATACGACCTCATTTGTAATACAAAGGGTCTAAGGAATGAATCTGTGTAAATTGATAATGGTTCAAGTAATGAACCGATGGCGGCTACTATGGGGCGCCCTGGTGGTTGACTGGCATCTTTATGAATTTTAGGCAAACAATATAAAGCTGGGGTGGTAGGTTGACTTCTAGTGAGAAAAGCTTTTTCTTCCTCATCTATCCACCCCTCGTGTAGTGCATGAGACAGAAGGCTGCTGATTTCATCCCGTATGGTGTTAGTTGGGTTTCCTGGCAGCTGTTTATAGAATTTTTTGTTTGTTAATTGTTTATGAACTTCATTATTATATTGTTGAGTGTCCCACAGTACCACACCTCCTCCTTTATCCGCCGGCTTAATGACGAATAAGTCATTATTTTTTAAGAATCAGGCCTACACCGTTTCTCTCTCCACTTCACATGGCCTCATCCTGGAATGATAACGATACCCTCATCCTCACCAACGATAATACCTCACCCAACCTATCTACAGGTTTAACCATCTACTCTGACACTATCGACAGAAATAATTGACTAAGAGCTAGGCTCCTTACGGGTTAAAGCCGACCCACTTATCACCACCGCAAGACCACCAGTAAACACCCCTCAGACCATATTGACCTAAAATTGCACTGCAAACCATATCATTGCAAGCCTAAAGAGGCACCAACCCAGAAGAACCCCCCACTCTATCCAGCAGCACCCTTTAAAAGGGGCACTACTAAATTCCGGGTCCCTTGTAGCCCATGCGACTGAGATAGCAGACACCATTTTGTCCTACAATCTGGACTTCCTTGCAGTAACGGAAAGCTGGCTGCACGAGGCAGCTGGCCTGTCTATTGCCCTTGCAGTCCCTGAAAACTATTCTATTCTCAGAGCTGATAGACCTAACGCTAGAGGAGGAGGCACCGCTATTATCTTCAGATCTACACTAGATATGAGAATAGCCACCTCTCCTTTGGTCGCCTCATGCGAACTTCTATCAGTCAAATTCCAAACCTCTCCTAAAAGTAGTATCACCTTCCAAATTATATACAGGCCCCCAGGCCTTTGGGATCATTTGAAGATGACATCTCTGCTATAGCAGCGGACAGTTCCAAACATACAGCGCAAAACATTATCTTAGGGGACTTCAACCTCGGCTATAATGATCCCAATGACCTACCTGCCATATCTGTAGCTAATGCCCTGTCAGACCATGACTTCCTACAAAACATCACCCAACCTACCCATGAGAAAGGCAGGACAATTGACTGGGTAGCTGACTTAAACTGTAATATCACAATAAAAGAGTCTTCACCCCTATTATGGACAGACCACCACCTCATCTCCTTTGAGCTCTATATTAACAACTTCGAGAGAATAAAAAGCCTGATCGCAATACCCTGTCTTACAAGAACCAAACATAATATCACAGCAGAGGCTATCATACCTCTAGTAATCCCAATGCTCAATGCTCTACGAACGACTCAATTTCAATGGTAGAACTATATAATGAATCAATGACTTAGATACTATCGCCCCATTAAAAATGTGCAGTGGGAAACCAAGGGCACATCTGAACTCATGGTTCACTCCTGAACTTAAACTACTACGCACAGAAAAGAGGAAATCTGCAATGCTCTGGAAGAATACTCCTTCCACTGAGAACAAAATTAACTTAGCAAAAATCACAGCTACATACAAAAGCGAGATTATCCGCACGAAAAAAGAAACCTTCAATGATAGGATAAACCAAGCAAGCTCCAGTTCCAAAGAACTGTTTAACATCCTAAGAGAGCTGGAAAATCCTAACCCACCTGCAGACTTGTGCCTTGAGGTAAACCTTGGTGCACCAGCATCCAAAATGCACTTACTATTAAAATCACTGGTCTCCAGAATAAAATAGCCCACAAACAG
Organism: Ambystoma mexicanum; assembly: GCF_040938575.1. NCBI lineage: Eukaryota > Metazoa > Chordata > Amphibia > Caudata > Ambystomatidae > Ambystoma > Ambystoma mexicanum. The sequence continues at coordinate 490,005,422 of NC_090936.1, read as the reverse complement.
CACCAAATCATCACCACCGATAATCTACTTAGGCCGATCACGACCACCCCCACAAACCCTGACTCAGGATTCAAATTCACCAATGTATCAGTACCAGAAATACAAAAAGTCATAGCTTCATTGAAATCTTCTTATTGCAAAGGTGACAGCTGCCCTGCACAGATTATAAAAGATGCGGCCAGAGATTTGGCCCCTTTTATCACTAAACTAATCAACTCATCATTCGCCAGCAACTCCGTACCATGTAACTTAAAGGAATCTTGGGTGCTGCCTTTACTCAAAAAACTAACGCTAGATCCATCGATACCCACAAACTATAGACCAATTACAGCAGTCCCCTTTCTATTAAAAATACTAAATAGGGTTGCATATCTGCAAATTCAAGACTATCTTGAAACTAACGAACTACTTGGATCACGACAATCTGGCTTTAGACCGCAACATGGTACGGAAACCGCACTTGTTGACCTCAAAAGCCAGATTGACGATCTAAAAGATAAAGGTAAAGTGTCCTTCCTACTCCACCTTGACTTGTCGGCGGCCTTTGACTTGGTCGACCACAAGGTACTCTGCGACCACCTTGCATCGGCCGTTCACTTCTCGAGCTCAGCTATCAAGTGGATTCAATCATTCCTCGATAACAGGACCGTGCAAGTCTTCTCACCCTCGGCAGCGGCTGGCCCATTCCCATCACCTGCGGTGTGCCACAAGGCTCTTGTGTGTCACCCACTTTGTATAACATCTTTACAAAGACTCTATTTAATAAAATGGACCGTCTGGGTGTCACCTACACAAAATACCAGACGACACCCAGATAGTCCTTACACTAACGGGCACATATGACACAGATGTAGCCAGGATTAATTAAATTTACACCATCATTCAGACATGTATGGCCGTGCATGGCCTATGCCTGAATGATGATAAGACTGAAATTCTCCTTGTTGGATCACATACCAATCTACAGAAACTCAACCCAAACTATACCAGTATCTGCATAGACAGAATAATATACCCATTGATTAAGATGTAAAAACTCTAGGTTTTTACTTTGATGCAAACTCCAAATTTACCAAACATGTAAACATGACTGCCTCAGCTACCGCCTACACAGGCAAGCTGATTAGGGCGTGCAGACCCCTGCTATCACCCAATAGCTGCCTCATACTCTTGCCAGAGCACTCATACAATCTCTGTTGGGTTACTGCAATGGTCTATACCTAGGTGCAATAAATCTATCTTGAACAAACTCCAGATCCTGCAAAATGATGCTCTTAGAGCCACCGTAAACATGCCTAGAAGAGAGCCCCTGACAGCGACCAGAAAACTTTGCAAATGGCTTTCCATACAAGACAAAATTAACCTGAAAACTCTCTGTCTCACCCATAAAGCACTAAACCACAGAGCCCCACCCTACCTGACTGACAAATTCACCCTGAAATCCTCCACCCTTACCACTAGATCATATAACACTAATTGCCTTTTGGTACAGAGATATAACCTCAAAAGAGCAGGCGGCTCTAGCTTCCCGGTCCTGGCCTCCCAACTATGGAAGACACTCCAACAGGACATAAAAACTATTCAAGTATTCGAAAAATTCAGAAACTGTGCTATCACCTGGTTACACAATAAGAACTAACCTTATCCTCATCCCGACACCTAGCCTGTCATATTTATCCCCACTTGCTTATGTATGACCTTTTCTTAACATTACCTTTGCTTGTTCTAATGCACTGTTTGAATTTAATGCCTTGTACATTTAGTCATTTGTACCATCTTGCATGATTTACCTCGAGAGACATCTATAATTTTTAATTTCTGTAACATGTATTTATGTGACATATGTACTTTTCCTAAGATCTTCATTATGTAACCATCTCCTTATTTACTAGCGCCCAGATACCTACGGGACAGGCGCTCTATAAAAATAAAATAAACAAACAAACAAACAAACAAAAACCCTTTATTAATCTGAGGTGTGGAACTGCAACAACTGAATGATGCCACTGTTAGCTGCTGGCACCATATAGCACACACCCACAAACTGCGGGATCACAGCTTCAATTATACCAAAACCACTTTAAGCATGTAGCTAATATGGAGGCTCACAGCATCAAAACACATGTTTACTGAGTCCTCTTTAATCAATTGCAGGGCTGCAGGTGACCAGTTCACTTTCCATCAGTGTCCATTCAGGATAGTCATTTCCATGGGTCCAGGTCCGTTGATGTTACAGTTCAACAGTCGGTAAAGCCGCACCTCGGGGCACCAGGGGCCACATCGGCTTAGTCCCTTGATGTTGGGGTAGGCAGCAAGATGCAGGTAGTAGGTTGTCCAAGCTGCACCAGGGTCAGGCTCAGTCAGTCCCTTGACGTTGGGCAGTCAGCGAGACGCGGGTAACTGGGCGTCTGGGCTGCACCACATTGTGTTGACAGGGCCTGGCATGACAGGATATCAGTCACCCCTTCTTTCTTGCAATCAGGAGTGTCACCATGTTACAGGGGCACAGGAGGGCGCACAAGCACTTGTGGGGAGCTGCAACCCTCTCTTGCTCCTACCTCTTCTTCTGGGCGATGGGTTTGAGGGCTGCGAGACGTTGGTTTGCCCGACACAGATGACAGGGTGTCTGTGCCACTTCTTCTCCTCCCCAGGCAGGAGTCACTGATGCTGATGGTGCAAGCGATGTCCCAGTTCAGGGTTTGCAGGTATCGTACCCAGGGCCACATCAGCCTGGTCCATGAATAGCAGGCTCGGCAGGGCGCACACCAGTGGCAGGGCGATGGGGTCATTTGGGCTTGGTTCTCTCCCACAGGCAGGAGTGTGGGCGGGAAGCTGCCAGTGGCAGCGGGTGCCCACCAGTGGTAGGGTGACACTGGGGCAGGGTGTCTCTGGTGGCAAGGTGTTAGGGCCACTTATTCGTTCACCTCCCCTAGGAAGGAGTAGTTGGCATTGCGCCACCAGCAGTACAAACCCACACTAGTTGCAAGGCAATGAGGACACTTGCCAGGTTGGCAGGGCAGCGCTGGTGGCAGGATGTCATGGCCCTCGCCATTTTCCCGATTTCAGCATCACCGACTTGTGTGATTGTCTAGCACGCTGTGCAGTTGTGAGGCACACTAGGCTGTGTGTGGGGATGCTTGCTCTGTGTCAGCCAGGAGCGCCCTCGAAAAAGCACTTTCTCAATTTAGACTTGTTTGTTGTTGCAGTACCTCTTGTTGGAGGAACACCCATCATTTTGTGCAGTGGCTTTATTTCCTTTCTGCAGTCCTCTTTGTAGAAATCATACCCCTTTCACCCAATACAGTTTGTCCTTCCTTCTCCCAGCCCCAAGGATGACACAGAAAGCTCACAAAGCCCTGTTTCTGGGAGCTTCCTGGGGCTTAGGAGGCGTGGCACAAAACAGGATGGCGCTACTGCTTACGAGGCACTGAGATTATGTAGCTCACTGCATGTGGGCCCGCGATCACTCGAGGGCCCTCCGCAATGCGCTCTTCACTGTGCTGGCATGGAGCGCCTCCGCTGATCACCGCCGGAGGACTCAGGATGTTTCCTTTTCCACAGGTCTGGCCCCGGAGCACGTTGCACCTCAGCTCCAGGGGAGTTGCTAGGTCTGGAAAAGACCCGGGGCTAAGCTGATGTTGGAACTGTTGGGACTGGGGGCTAGCTAGTCTTTTGGCTGTAGCTCCTGAGATTCTATCAGGGGCTACAACCAAAAGATCAGGGGCTATAGCCCCCTTAGCCCCCCCCTAGCAACGCCCCTGCTCAGCTCCGATATTAAGCTGCTGCCTTCACCGCCTGCCGAAGACCCGGGATCTTTCCTTTATTTTCCTTCACGTCAGCAGCCCGGGATCAGTGAGGGCACTCCATATTTTCCCTTTGCTCCCACACGCAGCTCCTTCCATTTCCCCCGCCACATTGGCCTGGGAACACTGCAGGGCCATGCCTGCCTGTCTCACTTTGCTCCGACATGGACCGCATCACCATGCACCATCAATTGGGCCTGGGATCTCGGTGGGGCCATGCTTTAGCTCCTACTTCTGCATTCCCCACTGTGGGCAGTCCAGGTGTCTGCCAGGGGCCAAGTGTTTCCCCTATCACCTGTGTGCCGGCATGGAGCTGCTGTAATTTCCCTGCCGGCGGCCCGGTCCTGCTGCAGCTGAGGCTGCGGCGTAGCAGAGTGCTGCCCGCATTGCTGGTGACAGCGGGCAGCCCATGTGCACAGATTTCAGCGCCTGGGCCGAGACAGGCGGGGCCAGGCACTCACATCTGGGGCCCCTTCGTTATTTTGGTTGATCCATTCTCCCCCGTGGCCACTTCATTTCTCCATGTGGCTGCGGCCGCTTCACTCGGCCGTGGAGGTTGAGGCGATCAGGCTGTCCCTGTCTCTTCCCTCCTGCCGGCGGGCCTCTGCTTCTTGCTGGGGGGGCAGGCACTCCCCTCCATAATTCTTGCAGTGGGTGCCGCATATCAGGGCGCAGACGGCTGCACCAGCACTGCTGCCTCCGGTAAGGTGGGGGCGGACACTCCACTTCTTTTCACTCCACAACGGAGCATCTATTACTCATCCTCTAATACGCGGTGCATGCCGCAGAGGGGCCGTGGGCAAACTCCCACCACAGCCGCATGAGCACCCTCCTCAGAGGGCAGCGGCCGGAAGGAGATCACTGGCAGGGCTCCCTCATCATCTCTCTCCACCACCACCCTGATGGGGATGGAGTCGCTCCTCCCCTCCTCACACGCAGCATGGCAATGGCTGCCACGTTGTCTCCCCCAGCAGGAGACAGCTCCCTTCCTCCTTCCAACAAAAAAAAAAGAATAAAGAGAAAAAAGAAAACATAGGATCAACGGGGACAGGAAGCCCTGCGGGGATTCTTCACCTCGTCGTCAATGTAGTGGGGGTACAGCTAGGGGCATCCAGCAGGCCCCCATGGTGCTATGAGCATCGGCACCATTGAGGCCCAGTGCCTCTGGGGGTTGGGGCCTGCTATAGACATCCACCAGGCCCCAGGGTGCTATGGGGCATCAGCACCATCTTGAGTGGTGGCAGGGCGATCCATGCCCACAACCATGCAGACCTCTGCCACCGTCCTAGCACAAGGGTCCCACAGCATCATGGCCTGCAGGCCCGTGCTCACACGGTGTGGGCTTGCAGGCTTAATGAATGAGAGACGACTCAGTCGTTCCTCTTTGGGAGTCTGCAGCCGTTCTGCTGCACGTGTCTACAGAGGCTCCTTTTATTAGCTTGGGCCATGACACCTGGCCCATGTTAAAAGGGCAATAGACAGGGGAGGGACAGATTCCCTTAAAGGGGCAACAGACTTAGGAGGGTCACACACCACACTCACACCACAGTGCTCAGCATGCCTGAACCCACGATAAAATCCCATGCAGCATAACGCTAGTAGCCCAGAAGGCTGGTATTGTGGTTCACAAACACTGTGCTGAGTTACAAACACAAAAAGAGTCACAGTGAACACAACCAAATCCTGAAAGTATAACATTGTAATGATCTCACCCATTCATTTCTGCAGAATAATAAACAAGCAAACTGAACAACTTGTTAAGGTTAGAGTACGCAGTGGCAGACATCATCTGCAATGCCATCACCCTCCCGATCCTCCCACCGATGAAAGCCATAAATGATATCCGCCCGCGGGACCACCTCGTACCCTCACCACACTCATTCACACCGGCAGGGAAGGAGTCTGAGAGGATGCACACAGGCAGGTCTTGGCAGTGTGAGACTCAGCGCCAGGCAATCAAAGTGACTCATCTTCCTCCTCATGCGCGTGCAACAACGTGCCCTGCTCTGACAACTTTTAGGTGTTTTTTCAGCCCAATCCCTGCACAGTATACATTCGAATTCCATTGGCTAAAATAACAGCCAATGGGTTTTCGATAGTGTTCATGACTGACAGCAGACCATGGCTTCAGATTTGACAAAGCCTGCTGTCAGTCACACAGGGCCCACTGTTGTGCTGTTTGTTTATGTTTAAGGAGACAGCAGGGCCACAACTCTGTCGCCTCGCTTCCCCCTTATGTTAAAGTACAATTATCCTATGCTGTGCGTAGCCCTTCCCAAGAAAACAGAGAAAACCTTTCTAGTGAGGGATGCCCCTGCTCAGGCTGCCCAATTCTCCTGGCCCAGGCTGACAGGCACGCATAAGTGTGCCCAATGGCACACACTGCCTCTGACTCTCTGGGTGTAGATGCTTTCAATTAAAACATTAATCTTTCACCCACCACAAAAGAGGGGGAAGCGCCCTTGCACCCAAACACACGGCCGCCGCTGGTGTACACCCTTCTGTAGGGATAGGGTTGCTTGAGGAAGTGAAAAGGGTACCAGTTTGTGGCTTTCTTGGGCATGGTGCTCACTTGTGCCCTAATTATCTGCTACTTCTTCCTAAATGGGCTTCGCCAGTTGTATGATGACAGACACACAATGCCACAGCACTAGTGGTGGGCACTCTAAGTTTGCCAGAACAGACACATCTCACTATTATGAATATTAGTAATCATTTGTTCTTCAAATTATATGAGCTTGTTGAAAATATGGCTGTAAAAATAGTGTTGTGCCATTAATAATGGAATCAGTACATGTCCACACTACAGAAGCACAACATACTCTTCTGCACCATGCAGAAAACCCGCCATCCAAGGAATATTTCTTACCTGTCCAACAAATCAGACATTCTAAGAAACAATTGCTCACCTAAAATTGCAGCACAATAATGAGAGCACAGCACAATCTGGACCTTGGAAACATCCCTCAGAGGAGACAGGCCCCACCCCTAATACTCACTGTCAGCCCACATGTCAGTCACAACTAAACCCACACCCAATCAACCTTGCCCGCTACATCTGAGAAACCTCAGACTAAGAACTGGATTCCTCCACATAACCAAACTCCAGCATACCACCCACCAGCGAACAAACACCAACCAAACTCAGACGGCTCAGGCACAGCCCGACAATCTCAAGACACCGCCTAAAAACGAGGTGAAGGGTGCTCTCATCAATGCCAGGTCCCTACTGGCCCACACTCTTGACATTGCAGATCTCATCACCACACAAAACCTTGATTTTATTGCCATCACGGAAACATGGCTTCAAGCAGCCTCAGGTCCTCTACTGGCACTAGCCATCCCTAACGGATATTCCATTATCAGAAGTGACCGCAACTCCAACCTCTCCAAACGACGCGGCGTCGCATTTATCCACAAAGATGACATCAATATGAGATTGATTCCCAACACACAATTCAGTTCTGCTGAGTCCCTCTCAGTCAAACTCTCTCTATCTCACAATAACACAGCTACCTTGTACCTCATCTACAGGCCCCCGAGCCCACTCGCCACATTCTCTAATGACATCACGACCATCCTGGCTGACAACACCAAACCCAACTCTCAAGTTCTACTTCTTGGTGACCTCAATCTCGGCCTACTAGATCCCAATGACTCCCATGCCAGAGAGATTGCTAGCAATATTTCAAACCTAGGATTCTCTCATCGCATTCTCAAACCTACCCACTCCAAAGGGAGGACACTCGATTGGATCGCCGACTTAAATTGCAACACGCATATCGCCTCCAACGACCCCTTTGCCTGGTCAGACCACCACATCATCATCTTTAACATAACAGCCAACGAACCACGCACCAAACCTAATATTGCGCCATCCATGCCTACAAGAAACAAAAAGGACATTACCAAAGACAAACTTCTCCCTCATCCTGCTAATTCTTAATAATCGTGCCTTCTCGCATGATGACCCAACAGTCTTGGTGAACACTTTCAACCAAACCTTGCTCAAAGCTACCAACACTATAGCACCTCTCAAAATCAGGAAACCCAAACAGCGTGCCCATCTTAATTGCTGGTTTACTCCACGGCTACCAGTCATTTGGTTGACAACTAAATGGTCGAATGACCAATTTTTTTTATTTAATTTTTTACATTTTTTTTTTGGGGGGGGGGGGGGTTCCCCCCCTACCCCCTGTTTTAAATATTATTTTTTTTTAACCAAACAAAACAAAAAAAATATATCTAAATAAATTAAAAAAAATTTCGACCATTTTTTTTTCGACCATTTGGTTTCGACCAAATGGTCATTCGATCTTTTTTTTTCGACCAAATGAGCGGACACCTTACTCCACATCTTAGAACACTACCCAAACGGAATGCCGAAGCACTCTGGAAAAGCCATCCTTGCGATGCTAATAAAGATAACCTCATCGTTGCAACACTTAACTACAAGGAAGCAATTGTACAAGCCAAAAAAGAGACGTACAACCAACGTATCTCACAAGCTGAATCTAATACGAAGGAGCTATTTAAAATTCTTAAAGAATTAGAAACCCCTTCCGCCACTCCCGATATTTGCAACAAGGACAGCACATGGTGCGAGAATATTCAAAAAAGCTCTCCTCAATAAAATATCCACATTACAATGTAAAATCAATGCTAAACAAAACTGCCTTCAAACTTCCTTCCAAACTAAACTCATGACTAATAAACCTAAAACCTCCATACCTACACATACCCCTTTTAGCTTTGCTCCTCTTACCATCACTGAGGTAGAAAGCATCATTAGTAAATTGAAACCGTCCAACTGTCAGGGTAACTCCTGTCCTGCCCCCATCATCAAGGAATCGGCGCACAAACTTGCCCCTTTCATCACCGCCTTTATCAATGCCTCATTCCTTTCGGGCATTTATCGTGATAACCTTAAGGATGCATGGCTCATCCCGTTGTTAAAAAAACCTATGCTGGATCCTAGTATCCCCACCAATTATAGGCCGATCACCACGGTCCCATTTTTATTGAAAATCTTGGACAAGGCTGCGTATTTACAGATTCAGAAGTATCTAGAAAATAATAATCTTCTTGGCATAAGACAATCTGGTTTCCGACCCAAGCACGGGATGAAAACTGCCTTACTAGATCTTAAAACTCAAATGGAGAACCTAAAAGACAATGGTAAAATGGCCTTATTATTACTCCTTGATTTATCAGCAGCATTTGATCTGGTCAACCATCAAATCCTTTGCCGCCACTTGAAATTAGCGGCCCACTTCTCTGAAAAAGCCACCAAATGGATCAGTTCCTTCCTGGATAACAGACAGATGAGGGTTTTCTCGCGTACCGACACAGCAGAACCTATACCGGTGCTCTGCGGGGTGCCTCAAGGCTCATGCGTTTCACCAACGTGTTACAACGTTTTTACTAAACTTCTATTCGATGTACTTGACTATCTGGGTGTCACCTACACCAACTATGCCGATGACACCCAGATACTCATTCCAATCACAGGTGACTACTTAGTGGACTCTAAAGACATCTATGAAGTCATCCAAGCTTGGATGGCCCAGCATGAGCTTTTTCTCAACGATGACAAGACAGAGCTCCTCATCCTGGGCTCTCAACACCGATTGAATAGACTTGACCCCTCCTTCAAAACCTTCAACATTGATGGCAACTCTATCAAAGTTTCCACTGACACCAAAACACTAGGAATCTACTTAGACTTCACTTTATCACTTAACAGACAAACAAACGCAGTCGTCTCGACATCCGCTTACACATGTAAGCTTATCACAGCATGCCGCCCCTTCCTAACCACACAGAACTGCACTATCTTGGCCAGGACATTGGTTATGTCCAAACTGGACTACTGCAATGCCCTGTATTTTGGGAAGAACCAACGTAACCTTAACAAACTACAGGTTACCCAAAATAACACAATTAGAGCTGCCCTAAACATCGCCAGATCTGCACACATCTCTGAAACCCGGAGAAGCCTACACTGGCTCTCAGTATCACAAAGAATTTCTCTGAAATCTCTCACCCTCACACACAAATGTCTGAACAATCAGGCCCCCATCTATCTTGCCTCCCGCTTCTCTCACTACTCGCCTACCTGGCCACTTAGATCGGCTCAAGCACATTACCTGACCATCCCTAGATACAAACTGCAGAGAGCTGGGGGTACCAGTTTCCCAGTCCTTGCTTCCAAATTATGGAACTCCATTCCATTAACAATTAGATCTGAACATTCTCTAATCCTCTTCAGACAAAAAACCAAACTGTGGTTATCCACTACACAAGCCTAATACCACCTAGGACTTTTGGTCACCACCTGCCCAGCATATGTATTTAAGATCAATACTAATTGTAAATATTGCTGCACATCATATTGTATACTATGTATATTGTTACTGTGTATATTGCGCACACCTTAAACTGTTGTTCTACTATTTTGTATCTCCTGTGCATTGTGTCTCTGTTTATGTGTAGTGCAACTATTACTGTGATGTACTTACTTGCCAAGATATGCGCCCGGTTGCTCTTGGGCCTGGTGCGCTATATAAATAAATAAAATACAAATACAAATACATCAGGAATAAGCTTAACTGCTTGCATGGTCAGAATGACGGAAACCCCATCTGTGCAATTGGGCAATCCACAGCAGATAGTCCTCCCAAGCTCATATTCTGACAAGCACCCTGTTGCTCCTGACAAACCTCCTGTACTAGTCCAGCCCCTGCCACCATTCCTCCCAGGCCTCTAGAGGTAGCCTGGACTGGAGCAAGGATTAATGACAACCCAGACGAAGTGTGATTTCTTGCACACCACCTCCATTACACCAGGGACAGATTTGATCAATGCTGCCCCGCTGATGGCTCTCAACTGCCGGTACCCTAGAAAGCTCCTTAAATTGTCCTCATTGTAACGCCAGCATCCGAGGTACCAGTATAACATGTTGGATTTACTCATGTGGCATACAGCCCTACATAAAGAGCAAATTCATGAAAATAAATACAATTAAAGATCTTCCTTATACACCCTCAAGAGGCTCATGCTGACGCACTAGAGAAGAGTTGAGGAGAACAGGGTATTGTGCCACATTGAGAAAGCAATTCTAGGGGGCAAGGTGGCAACCAATTCTAGACCATAGATGGGGAGCGACCCTTGGTGTCATTTGGAGGTAGACAGGGGAGCAATTGATACCACTCATTTGCTTCTTTTTAACATGCTTTGCTGCTTTGCTACCCCTGTGGCTTAACCAATCTGATTACTCATTTATTTTTTAGTAAGTTTACCTTTAGTTTTTGCTAGTTTTGATAGTGTATGTTTGATCAATCATTGTTCATTACCAGGTAACATCCTTGAGTTTTCAATAAAGATTTTTTGAAGTAACATAAAATGACCTATAAATAAATCCAGGATCATATGATATCATGGCCCGCGATGTAATTTAGGGGTCAAGTGTCCTGTGATATCATTTCTGCCACCCCTAGAATTTTAGTGAACTGATTGCATTGGAAAGGCCCATACTGACCAAATCATGTTCAGATGTTCATTATCTCATAAACCAACACAGTGCTGGACTATTTTGTTTTCGGAAATGAGGTAAATAAATATCTGTAAATGCTCTTGTTAGAATCTCCAGGGGACATATGTATCACAAGCTTCAAAGTTCACAAACCCAGAGCAATGGAAATGCAGTGGTTTGAGAACACAAACCTACCATTTGCAGTGCACAAATTGGCACTGCAATTCGCTATCACCTTTGAAAATGGCAATGTCGGAGGCTGTGACCTCGCGGAAAGTCACAATATCAAGGAGGTAGGAATTAGGTGTTACCTCTTTCAACTTGCAAATGAATTCACCAATGTTTTGTCACTGCTAATGTTGTCTCAAAGCATTGAAGGTCTACAATTTAGGCATGTTGTAAGGCACTGTGAAGTTGCGGCTGTCTTCAGTTTGCAGGCAGCAGTCTACGGACTGTCTCAGGAGGATAGCTCAGGAGCAACGTGCTTGCCTTAAAAGCAAGCCGACACGGAGCACCACAGGTTCGATCCCCGGGTCTGCGCTTAGAAACATATGGGTATTTAGCGCGTTATAAATAACCTATCATATCATATGGTGCAGTTATTTTGTACACGTCCACCACTGTCGCTTTGCGGCTGGCTTCAGTTTGCAGGCAGTAGTGCACAGTGCAGTTATTTTCTACACGTGACCATTGTCGCTTTAAGGGACAAAGTTGCATTGCAGGACCCATTGGGAGTGAAAATGCAGGCAGGGAACCCTGCTGAGCCTGCAGGCCACTGTCTCTGTAATCGACACAGTGGCATTGACGCACCACGCCTCATCTTCCATCAAAATACTCAAAGGCAGTACGTGTGTGTATATTGGCAAATAGCATGGATCAGGAGCAGTGCACAGATCGGACCAGCATTGCAGTGCCGGGCTGTGCACAGACAGTTCCATAATCTTGTCCCTTGAGCTCCTCATGTGAATTTCTGATGTGTGCATCCTTAGCTCTTCATGCTTCAAGGGTTCGTAAATAATCAGTTAAGAGTTGGAAACATCGCTAACTCACGCAAGCAGACCTACAGTCCCTTGATGAGCACCTTCTGCGAGGCCCATTTCTTGACTATATGTTTCTTGATATATTCTTCAATTCGATCATTCTTGATAGTCGGAGGATTCCAATCCTGCAGTGCGTACAATACCATCTCTTATCTATGATCCAAGCAAAGGATACAAATCTCAAAGTGTTTGGCTATGAATTTCACTTCTTATGACCATCAAAACTGGCAGAACTCTCCCTGATACACGCCACCTGCCGAAATCAACCTTCCATTGAAACGAACTGTCAAATCTTCAAAAACCCTCTGACTAACTGCCTTTTGTTACACTTGTTAACTCTCACCCAAAGCTTAGTTCAAATCATACACTCAAAAGCAAGTAATGTTACACTACTTCTTCACTCAGAAGCAGTAAGCTCTGCCCATAACGCATGTTGCATAGCAAAAGGCTTGACTCCCCAAATCAACTGAAAAGCAAAAAAAGGATGCCATAAGCTCATCCAGAAGAAAGAAACTTAACTCTATTAGTTCACTCAGAAGAAATTTAAATCTACGGTCACAGGAGGATAGCTAAGGGGCAACACGCTCGTCTTGGAAGCAAGACGAAGTTGAGCAACACAGGTTCGATCCCCGGGTCCGTGCTTAGAAACCTCTGGGTATTAAGCAGTAATATAAATAACCCATTACAATTACCCAGAATCATGAAATCTAGTTCCATAAATCCATCATTGACTCTACAAGAAAACAACATTTGAACAAATCTGGATCACTTTGAACAAAGGCTGCTCTCACAAAAGGATACTCCCAGCCATTCTACATGAGACACCTTATTCTCATCTACAGGTACAAATGAACATGCCCGGCACACATATAATTGGCACATTCAACCAGTCCACCCAAGGTTCTACCACTGTAGGTACCCATCATATTCCCATCTCAATCTCAGCATCCTTCAAAAAATGGCAAGGCAAGAACTCGATGAAGACATTGTCAGCACAGAGATGCAAGTTGAGAAATTGAATGACCTCTATCCAATCCTCACCTGCCATCTCCAGAATATTGCTAAACACCAACCAACAACTTAACCATAGCCAAGCAGTCCTACACCCAATACCCCATATCTACACAACAAGGAATTATAAATGACTGCATGGCTAAAATACCCAGGGAAAATACTTGTGCCAGGAAAACAGAACACAGCCATGAGAAAACTGAACATACGAGTTCTCTTGAGAATACATCCAAATGTCTGGCTCAGAAAGTGAACCCATCCCCTAAAAGAACACCTAAAAGTACAGAACATTTTTCACATACCCATTAACACAGAAAACCACATTGTTGATGAATGAAATTCACTGCCAAAAGGACCTAAATCCCTCTACAAAGAATTTAGATTGTCGAACCCATGACAAATCAAACTATCACTCACTCACTCATTCACTCGCAAACACTCTTCCTAGCCCAAGTCATTACCCACGTACAAAATAACCAGAATAATACATTTTCAGACATACTTCGGTTGAAAAGACTTTTCCAAACACACGACCTCACACAGATCAAATAAAAAACGAGTGAAGAACCCCTTATCACACTGAGAAATCTACTCTTTAGTGTATCCTACACAACTGCAGGTTAGCCCACAACATCGAGATAAACCACACAATCAAGGAACATATCCTAGACGCCTTCATCCTAAGGAAATATAGTTCAACCTGATTTGTCAAAGAATAATGGACAAAACAATCTACTGCATAAGAAAGAAGGTTAAGACAAGGTAGCTTGCAATGCCTGGGTTGGTATTTGACTATTGTTTCTACATTTCATCTAAACGGTTGTAGGTTGTTCATTGGGGAACAGAGGATCACAAACTTCCAGCAAAATGTCTAAAGTAATAAGGATCTTAAAGGGTGAACTGCTACACCTGCCATTGTTGCTTGCCACCACCCACACTTACAGTCATTCACACTTATCCTATGTGTATAAGAGAATCATATTAAATGCCATCAGTACCTGTGGACCTTCTTTACAATTCAACTTCACATTTGTGGATGTGAGGTACAGCCGGATAAAGGATCACCACCGCTTTTAACACCCTTATTTACTGATCCATGGTCCTGAGGAACATTTCCCCCAGAGACTACCTCATAATGACGCTACTCAGCTCCCTGACATTAGCTTCAAGTGTATCGGATGGCCTTTTTCCTGTAAATATACTATTCTGCAAGTATTTTAATTGGTTTAGCTTTATGCTTGTAATGACCTTTTCTATGTGTTCTATGTGTTTTATGTGTTCTATGATGGAATGATGAAATGGATGTTAAACTAAGTTTAAATGGAATGATTGAATCATGAAATGAATAACCAATTAATTGAATAGTTAAATGAATTTACTATTTTATTTGTTTCTATTTTTTAAAAATGTTATTATGTGTAAAGTTTTATGTTAAAACTGTATCACATTAAATATAAATGAGTAAAATAAAATACAAGGATAACATAAACATGCTGCAGACTCATACATTACTGCACAGATGGTGACTGCCAAAAGCAGACTCAAAAAGCTCTTTGAGCTGATAAAATGTGCATCTGCTCCCCCACGTCTCTTTCCAATACTCCAAACAGATGAAAAATGCCATGAATTCTCAGAATTCCATTCAGGAAATATCCAAAAGATCAGACTATAGATCTTAGATAGGAAACCAGCAACAAAAAAGCACAGTGCGGACATTTCTTTCACATAAAAAAGATAGAATCTTCATTTAAATAAACCCTGGACAGGAACACATACCTACACAGGAAAACGTTCCATCCAAGCCAAATGAAACGACCTGTTATATACAGCCAGACCATGCAACACAAATGTACGTGTTACAACAAGAAAACAAGGGGTGATCAACTCTCCACACTCTGTGTGTCCTTCCTGCAAGAGAGCCACTCAGCCAGACAACTTGTCATGGAATGGACTTGGATTGTGCATTGAAAATACTAAGAGACAACCTGCTGTAATACAGAGACATACAAACTACAACATGAATACGCTCGGTGGTCACGTTTCATCCAACACTAACACAAATGAATACATTGTTAAGGAGCACCAACCAATATTGAGCAGGGATGATGAGCTTGGATACACTGTCAAAGAAACACCTTTAATTGCATAGATGCAGCTGAAACCTCTAGCATGACTTCTCTGCAAACGTGCATTTCTTCACCAAAAAAGGCCATGTTTTAAATCTATTAACTTTTCGGTGGGCAACATATCACACCTATGGTAAACATTTACAAGTTTAAGAGCTTGGTCGATGTTATGCACGGGACAAGGATTTTGGGCTGCATTGAGAGTAACAATTTCCAGTTTGGGAGTATTTAGGCATACAATACTCGACTCACCCGAGTATCTACTTTCCACACAGAAGTCATATTACCATCTATAAGTGCTTTTATTGGGTGTAACCCATGTATCATATGGATTTCATCAGGTTGAATTAAAGAGTACCTTAAATCTAACCTATAACATCTGACCAGCTGGGCAATGGTTTTGCAGGCAGAATACAATGGTTAACATGAAATAAAAGTATTTTCTTGAAAATTTGGAGTAAAACATTGATACGTTGTACTGGATTTATTAGTGAGCTTAGCTTAGAGGTGGGCAGGAAACACTATCCTGGACTTATATGAGAAGAGATGGGAAGAACAGGAAAAATAGGAAACAACCGTGAGGGTATAGGTGCACAACTAAGGGACCTGTGCCGAGCATGTTCTGCACAGGGTGAAGAAGTAAGAGAAATGCACTACCATGCCGCAGATTTCATTTATATCAGCTTGAGATTTTTGTTAGAAGATGGCGGGGCGTGGGCCATTTAGATAACATGTGTTCAAGTGTCTATTAAAGCACTGGGACGTTGATGTTTTATTACTTTTTACATTATGTGTGGCACCATATTGAAAACTATGTGTGGCAAATGTGAGCTCAAGAACATTGACACAATATCAACCTGTGCCTGTTTTCTCAATAATGATTCCTGACCCAGCAGGTAGTTATGCCGTAAAAAAATAAATGTTTAGCAAACACCATCAACGTCATGGTGGGTTTGAAAAATGCCAGAAAAAAACTTTTCTTCCTGAAATGTGAGAGCAGAATAGGCCACTTCTGCTAACTTGCCACTCGCACGACAGCATCACCCAGTATCCAGCCTTGGAAGTTCATGTCCAGGTCAGATCCACTGAGCAATGCAATGTAGTTATGCAGATTAGCTGAAAAGCATGCACTTTTCCTAGAAACGTGCATTTGTCTGAAAGGGCAGAGCTGTTTTATACATATATTTATCAATCCAGGACAGACAGCTCTCAAAAAGGTGGTTAACTGGGTGTTTTACCCTTATTAGGGCTCATCAGTGTGGCACAGTCTGACTTCCTATGATTGGAGCACTGATGTAAGTTTTTTTCAGCTAATTTGATACAATGCATTATTCAATGGCTCTGAACTGAGGTGAATTTCTATGAATGACTACTAGGTGGCACTGTGGCATATGTAGCTTGTTAACTAAAACGGCCTATTCTACTCTAATGTTTGTGTTAAAAGCTTTGGTCATCTTAAGCAAGTACCTCAAGGGAAAAGTGCCTGAGTGTTTCCTGGGATATTAAGAGCAATGGTGGACTTTTTTCTTTTTGTTTTGTAAGGCACAAACTGCAAGCGCAATCACTTGGTACCACCTCCAAACTACACTCCAGGGTTAAGTAACTCCTACCCAACATCAACAAATCACTGTAATACAAATGAAACAGGTTTTTATAACATTGTGATTCAAGAACTTTGCAGTAATTCCTCAGACAAAGCACAGAAAGAAACACAGTAAATATTAGTCTTGTTTTTTAAAGTTTTGTGTGTATTTTTAGTCCATGTTAAGGGCACTGCTGCGAAAGCATTTATTGTGCCCCCTCCTCCCAAGCCTCTGCTCCTTATCGATTTCCCCATAACCTGCCTCCTGGCCCTGCAATCTCCGTTTTCCCTCCTCCCTGCAATCCCCTTAAAAATAAACAAAAACATAAACACACACAACACCAAAATTATAATTTGCTAAATCCCGGACTGAAAAGGTAAGGCATAAAAGCAAGGTACTAGCCATGCACACCTTATTTTTAAATTCCAAGGCACTTTGCAACCTTTCGGAGGATTTAATGAATGTGCTGTGCATTCTTCCTCCTCCTCCAAAGGGCACATGGGTTTACACCTGCATGAGATTCTCATGCAGGCGTAAAGGGAATCAGTCTGGTTTTTGCACCTGCTAAAAGCCATCTGCTATGCAATTATGTCAGGTGGCATTTACATTTCTCTGTAAAAACTGACAGTACAAGCAAAGAGTAAAAGGTATTTTGCATGTTTTTACTCTTTGCACTCCATTTGGTAAATGTGGAAAATTGCACGGAAAGTACCCAACAGCAGGTAAGCACCGACGTTGGCAGTCCCCTCTATAAAAATAACACTTTTTGCAAACTGATCCTGCAACCGTTGCACAATACTAATCTGTCATCCCTACCATGAGACACGTTCTCACTGACAGGCCATTGCTGATCTGAGGTTCATGTCTTACCCGAGGCCCATCCCTGCCCTTGATATATGCAAATTGCTGGCTCATAGAAAACTTTCTAATAAAATGTATCCCCACAACAGTCATATTTTGGATAATCACAACACAAATGTGCACGTTTTTTCTAGTTTGGTATTATAAAAAATAACATACCTCCAAATAACGATACAAATTGCACAGGACGAATGACATTTGCCTTTCAGAATATGAACACACACAAGAAAAAAAAAACAAGCAGATATTTCCTTCTAATAGTGTTTTGAAAACGTTAAAAGGTGTCCACGTTTTAAACAAACTCAAAGAATCAATAACAATGTTTTCCCTGGAACATTCAGTCCTTAAATGTTACATTTCAGCTTTAGTTGTATGCTAATTTTCATCAGCTTATCTGGTGCAGTGGTGCAGTGGTGAAGTACCCCAGCCTGTGAACCTGGCAACCACGGTTTGAGTCCCGAGGATGGCGTAAATTCGCAAGTTTAAAAAAGACAGGACAACTTTGCTCATTTTACACACAGCCTCTAAAATACCCATGGCCCTCTGAAAAAAGTGGCTGTTCTCTCTCCACCCGCGCATACCATCGACCTGAGCCCTGCAGATGGACACCGAAACCAGGATGCCACCCACCCATCTTGCTGGAACAGTGGGTCTTCAGGTGAGAGTATGCTTCTCCTGGGCCCCTCCAGACAGTTCCATAGTGCCAGGAACCCAGCGAATAATAAGTCGCGGGGCTGTAACCGGCATTGACTGTCAGGGTGTTGGTGTCCTCCTTCTCACGGCAGGCGGTGCCCTGTGGCCAGCATGTGCAGTGTATCTGAGTGGCACACACACAGGTTCTATGTGACTAACAGGCAGACACTCATTCCAGCACACCAACAAAGGCTGCACTCAATGTCTGGAGTCATACAAGTGGTGCAGTCAGAGCACTGGTGCCTGCCGTGCAGTGCCTGCCGTGCAGTGCCTTTACCGCACACAATTCAGGATGTGCAATTATAACGTGTTAGGGTACATTATTAAAAACAATTAACTAAAAAAGGTGGACTGTGTGGCATTTGTTGGTCCCGATCAAGCATAAGTAGAAACAAGCATTGGCAATGTGAACAGTTTGGGCTTTTGTGTAAGCATGCAAAAGGCACTTGCCAGGCACTGTTGTAGTGGTATTAACTGCCCATTGATGGTAGCAGGTGAAAAATTGTGTGAATTCCGGGGCATCTAATAGCAGTGCCTGGCAAATGCCTAGTACTTAAACACAAGTCAAAGCTGTTGGCTTTTCGAATGCAGGTGTTTTAACAGGAGTTCGGTGAAGGACCTGCATAGAGCTTATGAATCGAGTGGCTGAAGGCAGAAACGGTGAATACAGTTTTATTGCACCAGTACACGTTCACAGAGTCAATTAAGACAACTCTCAGAAGATTGCATCGAAAAAACACTGGCAGGCACTTCAAGTGCAAAGTTTGATGGTAAGGCTTGATTATAACGAGCTGAAAAAGTTCCCACGGGGAGGTGTTTTGGCTGGGGCAGAAAGTGGCCGGTAATGGCCATAGAGATTAGCATGGCCAGGGCCAATCAATGGTGGGCAGACCAAGAGTGCTGGCCAGGCACAAGAAGGTAGGCCCCCTGAACTGGTTTTTATTTAACAGATTTCAGCTCAAAGGGGACTGCTTTGAGGGCTTTGGGGGGAGGGAGGATTCCTGCAAAGTGTAGACGTTGTAGAAAAAGTGTTGTACGTTGGAGATGTGCATTTCCCTTTCATTGGCAATCTTCTGCTGAAATGATATATTTGTAACCACGTTCACCATTCCAACAATTTGTAATAATTTGAGTACAAAGAAAACAGCTGATACGACCACCAATTCCTGAGTTTGGAAAGTAGCAGAACATTTGGAAATGCTACCCCTTGGATGGGGATAATGACCTGAAAGTGATCCGGGGGTAAATGTGTTTATCTGAGCACTAAGGGGACACTTCTTTGACACAGCAAACAACAGAAGGGGCCCCAGTTTAAAAACAAAAGGGATGCATAGAGGCTAGAGCAAAGAAATGGGCGCTTTGGCCAGAGCTTTTAAGAAGAACGAAACAGATGCATGGTGGCATGCATGCGTGCTTCTACGTTTGTACTGCATACTTCGCAAAACGTGCCTCTTTAAGCATTAACCAGTTCACACTGCAGAAAGCCCCGCGCATGAGCTCCAAAGCAACAACTAACGAGGACTCACACTTTACTGCTTAGCAGCTCAGCAGGAGCCCAGGCGAAAACAGCCTAGACATTTCAATTACCCGTAATGGTCTGCTTTAACTACCAAAAAATGCGTTGTGAAACTGTGAAAAATAGAACTATGTTCCTGCTCCCTTCCCACTGATGGGGGTGACACCCTGAATGGTGTTGCAGGCCACTGCACAAACACAAGGCTGGGGTTCGTTTCTCTTGGTCAGTTTATGGAGGCAGTTATTTGCCACGACTGGGCTAACTTGTGGTATAGACTGTATCGTTTCCGGAATGTCTGTGTATGGGGTGGGTGCATGGCCACAAGAAGACGCCCCACTGCTGACCAGGCCTCCATGTGAGCCTGCGAGCACCTTGTCTGATTGCTCTGCGGTTTCCGTCTCTGGTCACTGTTCTGCATTAGGACAGATTTTCGCCGTGATATGATCCATGGGCTACACGAAGTTTCATGTAAGTAGCCTATTTTCGCCAGACTTTACTGTATGGCGACAGCAGTGGTCACGCCGCCTGCTTGGTCTCCAGCTTTATCTATATTTTCTCAGTGCCGCTACTCTAGGATTCATTTGTCGAGCACAACAGAGTAGTGGGGAATGCCATTTGTTTGATGATTGTAAAATAAAAACAATTGTTGATTTTCATCACTGGCCAAACAAGGTCCAGTCCCATTTTTGAAAACTGAGCTCTTTACACGGAGCCACCCTCAAGCAGCTGGCCAGCCCGCAAGATTGGACTCAATGCAAGAAGCGTAGGCATTACAAAAAAATGCACTTATTGTAAATATTCAAACACTATTTTAAAGAAAGCAGGCACGCCCCATTCCCCACTGCCTCTTTCCACGGGATAACAGGTCCTGGGCCTGCAGAGTCATCTCGGGCGAGGTTGCCATCGCGCAGCTGGGGTTCTCTCTCATTCCCGGGATCGGCATCAAGCCCTTTGATGTCATCCTGATATCGGTGGCGCGGAACTTTAAAAAATGGTGGCCCGGGCTGAAAGACAGAGAGCCTTTCTGACTCACGGATGTAGGTCAGAAGGGGCAGAGGCAGCACCTGCTGCTGCTACTCTCCCTAGGCCAATCCCCTACCCCGACCAGGGCAATCGTACCGCAGACGGAAATTTTACCTCCCAATGTAATTGAGCCAGGGGTAAAAGTGCCCCCAGGCCAATTGCACCCCGGGCAGCCACCCGCTTCGCCCGGGCCAAGAAACGGGTCTGGACTCAGGTATGGTATTAAGCGCATTATAAATAAACAATTACATACAAATAAATAAACACATGCAGGACATACAGACTGTATACGTATTTGTATAGGCAGGCTGTTCAACTAAGAAATAAATGAACTAAAAGATGGAAAAATAGGCAATTGGTTTAAAAACGGCCAAGGCAGGGAATAGAATCCTAAGGTGCCCAGGATGCCTAAGAATGACACCCAGCCCATGCATTCTCTATGCATTCTCTACCATAGTGTGATGAGGCCTTCTCAGCACCTAGTGCACTTTCTGCAGTGTTGGGCTGTGGTTTGATGGCCTTGTGCTGGCTCGACAGTACACTGTTACTTGGGCAATGTATCGTTGAATGGACAGCTTTACGGCTAGAATTAGGGTAGAACAGAGGTTTCTTCGAGTTGGGTCTGCTTGATGAAGGCTTAATCATATGACGTTTAAATATGGGGAAATGTCTCCAGGTTTGGCAAGGAGGCATAATGGCATATGATCGTGCCGTGGAAGGCTTTGAAGCGTGTTGGCTTGAATGGCTCTATCAAGTGGTTTATAATGCTGAGCAGGCTTGATGTATCTGGTGGCATCTGTTGTGTCAATGAATCCTTCAGTTTGGTCACAGTCGAAGACATCTCGGTGGCTTGAAACTGGCTCAATGTCCTTTTAGAGTCTGCTGAGCAACCGCAGTTGCCAGTGGGAATTCCTGTGGTGTGCTGGAACTTCCTCCACAAAACAGCACACAGCAAGATACCTTTTGCTGCTTCCCTCCCAGGTTCACGTTAACTGTTGCCCCTCCAGGCACCCACAGGCACTCTGTTGTTCTCTGTGTACCTAGATGTTCTGTGCTCTGGTCCTCCACTGCGGAGAAGCTCTCTGTTCCTCCAGCTGATATCCCATGTGTTCCCAAGGGGCGTCCAGGGAAGAGTATCTCCCCCTAATATGATTGGCTGCCTCCAACCTATGGAAGGAGAATTTGAGTTATCAGCGGCTCAGACAGATAACTAACAGGTTGGGCCTTTGCACAGCATTTTGGTTTAATCTTAGTTTGGAATCGGTCAGTGTTAGGAGTGTGCCAAACAAAATAGTGGAACTGCAACTCCGGCAGAGGACAGGGTAGGCGGGGGAGGAGCAAGGAGCACATGTTTCAAGGGGTTTATGGGCCAGGTTGACAGTAAGTGGGTGGAACAGGCAAAAAGGGGGGGGCTCTGGAATGTTTTCATTAATATCTCTCAATTGGTGGTCACTCAGTTAGAAAATGTATATATGGCCTTTGTGAAGTCAATCACCTCTACTCACTGATCTCAACTCTGCTGATACCCATACTTAAGTAGCTGAACATCAGCTGCTTTCACAGGGGCCTGCCACTAGAAAACGTGTTTCATGAATAGGGTTTGGTAATAAATTACAAAGCCTGGATCCCAAGACGGAGCATTTTCTATCTCCTCTGGTCTAACGGAGTTCAAGGGATGAATAGTCTGCTGTCCTGGCGTGTCCCACAGGAGTACCTTACAGTAGTCCAAGTCACAAAGGCTCCTACTATAACTGCAAACTTGTCCAGTGGTATGAAGGGGCATACACTTGTGTATATGCGCGTTACAAATGCCATATCATATCATATCATATCAATCCCATGTAGCCACCTGATGCTAAAATAAAATCCTGTAGAAATGGCCTAGATCTTTATCAACTATAACATCTAAGCATTTAACCTGACAAAAAAACTTGACAAGTTTTCCAAAAATGTTTACGGAAATGGGACATCAAAATAGATCATTTCTTAGTGTTAGCAAAACCACCTCGATCTTCCAATAGTTACAATGAAGCCTCATAGAGTTCATCCAGGCTGAGATGTCAGGCTTTGTCAATGTATGTTGACACATATTTTAGTTCAGCTGTAACTGCTGTAGGGTGGTAAAATGAAGAGGCATGCTTTAGCCTCAATAGGAACAGTTGCAGGAGGTTGACAATGGTTGTAAAAAGTAGTGGAACTGTTAAAGTAAAGAGGAAAAGTAGTGGCACTCTGCCCCTGATAGCTCTTGCTCACTTTGACCTCTGGGCTTGGGTTCTTGCAAGCCTCCTATTAGGATCCAATGGGTAAGTCTCCGTTGTGGAGTGCCCTCCATCTCTTGCAGTAATTCCCATTGTTCCTTGCTCCTATGCTATGCTGGGATTTTCCAATATGGTGAAAAGGATCTTTTACTCTGGCTATGGGGCACATGTGGGCAGCTATGAAGAAAAAAGTGCTAGGCACCATCTACATGGCCTCTGTTGACATGAAAAGTGCAGTTGATACAGTCAGTAGAGGACGGTTGTGGGACAAACGTTGGGTGGCAGGTGTTCCATCCAAGTTGATACAGCTGCTCGCTTTGCTACATAGAGATACACCCATTAGGGGACAATTGGATACAGAGGGCTCAATGACGATTCCTGTCCGTACATTTGTTGGACTGAGGCAGGGCTGCGTTGTAGCCCCCACCCTATAGAATCTTTATACTGCAGATATGGGTAAGATACGGGAGAGGGGTACCACAAACCCAGTCAGATTGGGTATGGTGGCATTGGACTGGATAGCTTTTGCGGATGATATTGTCCTCTTCGATCTTACTCCAATAGGACTGCAGAAAAAACATACACTTTTTTATACCTATGTAGTTGAAAACAACTTAAAAGTGAACTGTTCTAAATCAAGAGTTCTAATAGTATCCACAAAGCGCAGAGAGAGAGAGAGTAAACTTCCTCACCTATGTGGGGTATGAAGTTTCCAACACAATTTCCAAGCAATCAGGGTTCCAACTCATTAATGCAAAATATTGCTCGCTTTCGGGGAAAATGAAAACGGTATATTCCCAGTTATGCCTCTTGTCCCGTTCTATCTGCTGCAAGTAGAAACCAACAATACTGTATGGATTAGATATCATTTTAAGTGATCTGGCGGTGAACATTAAACTCTACACAGGGTATGGTGTGGAAAATGACCTTAGGACTGGTACATTCAGTTCCCAATTATGTGGTGAGGCACGAGTTTGGGCTTGTTTCTTTGGCCACAAGAGCTAAACGAAGGACATGTATCTGATTATGCTGATTATGCTGAATTGATACATTTGCCTCCCAATCACTCTATGAAGGATGGGGAAGAGATCAAACACATAATTCAGGTATTACTATCACCAAAACAAAGGAAGAAATTAACACCTTCCTGGTAGAGATAGGTTCCTCCAAAGAAAAACTGGCTACAAACCCAGCTGGTGTGAAAAAGAAGCTATTTCAGCATGACTTTGACAAAACTATTGAGGAGCTGGCCACTTAGACTCTATATAAAGAATATGCAAGGCTGAATCACAAAAGGGAATACTTGTCAAAATACCTACTAATTTTTCCCTGCCCCAAAAAGAGAAACCTCTACCTGCACTTTCATTTAAACCAGTTCCCCACTCTGGAGAGAGTGAGTTGTTGGGCAGCTGAGCCACGTAATAAGAACTGTAGGTTTTGTGGTAATACTGACTTGAGAGAAACCACGAAACACCTGGTGATGGGTTGTACTGCCTCAAGGGAAGCTAGAGTATACTTGGGCTTGGCTATAGGGAATAAAGCCTTTTGGTCGAGTTTGACGGGAGGTGACTTACAGAGCCTGATATTTTTTTTATTTTTTTATTTAAAATGATATAGTTTGTTACAAACTTTTCATTTATCGATCAAGTCTTTCTAAGCACTTGGATTCAATTCTGCTATAACTGGTTAGGTTACTGTTCCAGTGGGTCCATGCATCAACTCCAATACATTTTGTAAAAATTGCACTATTGTAAAAATAAGATTCTTTTCTTGTCCGTTCATGATTCGTGCCCATCTCGTTTCTGTGTCCATTTCAGTTGATGAAATCTTAAAGAAGGCTCCAAACAACTGTTTCTTCTCATTCAATTCAGGGCATCTCATTGTTAAGTGATAAATTGTTTCTCGTTCTTCTGTTTAGCAGAAGCGGTAGTGTGCCTCCGATGGTTCGAGTTGTTTTGTCACAGCCAGGTAGTCTCTTGGTGGAAGAATATTGAGTCTGATTCTCATATATATTTCTCGTATTGTTGTATCTGCAAAGTTTGTGAAGTACATCAGTGTTTTGTTAATTGCTCGTATGTACATTTGACATTTGATGTTTCTTGAGTATTTTGGGACACTGATGCAAGTCCTTATCCAATCATTTGTTATCATTTGTTTCTTTGCATGTTAAGGCCTTTTAATGAGCATTTCGTTGAGATCTCTTCATATTCCATCAGTTTAAATTGTATTTTTTTCCATGTCTTTCATACTGAATTATTCATTGCCGATTTTTGATCTCTTAGAATGTCTATTGTAGGTATTCTATTGTTTGATAGGAGTTTCCGTAGGATGTCAAGTTGTTTCCATTTTACAATCGAGGCCATGGATTGGGTGGCAACTTGATGGCGTATTCTGACCATGGGGTATGAAGGTGGTAGTTTCAAGATCTTTTGCCAGAAAGCGCCTTCTAATCTCAGCCAGGTGATGTCTTGTATCTGCAGCAATGATTCGCTTCCATATGTAATCGCTGGTGCAACCTTTTGTTTATAGTAAGCCAGTATTGGTTTCAGTGAGAATTTACAAAATTTTCATTTTATTACACATCCCTGTCTTGCCAGTGATTGCATCTTTGCTTCCATTTTGAGAGTCCATTGTTTCTCAGTTGTCGACTGATTTATGATTATGCCCAAATATTTCTATGTTGTTACTTCATCAAGTCTGGTTTCGTTAATTGTTAATTTTAGAGGTTTGGATCACTTGAATGGTAGTTTTGTCAAGGACAACACTTTTGTTTTATCAATGTTTATCTGTAATTCGTTCTTTTCCATGTACACAGTCATTAGATGTAAGCCTGATATTGGCTCTATGTGGACTGCTTGGAATAATTTCCAAAAAGCTTGAGCGGCTACACTTAGAAGATGTAGGAGTGTGGTTGCATGCCTCCTCTTTCACCTCCTCCCTTCGCCATTAACCAGATGATCTTGAGCCAGAAGTAGATGTTTTTTATATATAAAACTTGTGATGCGTTTCTTGATACAATTATTTTTATTTACACTATGAAGGAATGTATTTCTTTCAATATGTAATTTTCTTTTCTACTATTTCTTTGTATTACTGTCTTGTATTTTTTGTGTAAGGTTTTTATTTCTTTGTATATGGGAACCAAAACACACACACAAAACAATGATCTTTCCTATCCTTGATCTTGAATGCTATCATATGTATGCTATTTTCTCCCTCCCTAAGAACTAAGGGCTATGACTGCAATAATCACCCACTGCCCAGGTAACCCCCTACTAAACAGGGTCTGTTTGGGTTCAGGCCAACCTTTAGAAGTCTGCTTCTACACATGCACGTGAAGTGTAAAACTGTCACTTGGGATGATTGAGGTCTTCCTGGGTTGGGCTGAAGCCATCTGGTTTTAGCTCTAACACAGGGTTTACATGAACAGTGTGTGGGCTTTCTATCTTTAGGATAGATAAGCAATAGGCAAGTTCAGTAACTTTAATTCTACTAAGGCTAATATGACATTTGCTTTATTTCTAATCATAGAAAAACATTTTCCTTTGACAAAATTAGTTTTATATTGAATCTGACTTGTAAGGTGCTAGGACTCTGCCCCCAGATGGGACTGAATACTGGAAATAATACGTTTTATCATGAGGCCTTTTAATTGAACTCAAACCTCATTGCGGCCTATCAGTTTAGGGCCTTTGTAAAATGTCCTAATTAATTTTATACTTTCACTTGTCCTTATCTTTTATTTCTGATAGGGTCAGAGGCACCAATAGATATCTGTTTAATGTGCACATTTGATGCTAGGTGTAACTTTGCATGACAGATGGCCATTTCATCTTCCTGCTGTTAGAATGTCTTTGGACTGTGCCAGCAGAATATATATGTGTATCTACTATATTGGTGTCAGTGATTAAATTACTTACTCCCTGAGAGAAAAGTCAGCTTGTTTGTATCAACTGACGCTACTTTATAATCACAGCTGATATGTAGAAGGTATGTCTGTTTGGCAGACCACACTTTCTTGCCAAAATCACCATCACTTTATTTTGCGAAAATAAAATAAACTTAAGATAGTGCACCTTTGCGGATGACATTCTGCTATATCTGGACAACTCTCTCATCCTTAGGAGGGGTCATTTTAAAGAGTACCCATACTGTATGCTCTATCTTGAATGCAAGGCCAAAGGTTGGCTAAGACTGGATACTGTGTTGTTTTGTTTCACGTTGTGAAGATTGAACTATATTCATTGTGGCTAAAGAGGACTAGGTCATACATCTGAACTCATTATAAACCCCTAGAAGTGGTTCCTTAGTGGAGGGTACAATGGTTCCTTGGCCCTAGAGAGTAAGTTTCCCTCTCCCAGTCAAAATGTATCTATACACAGAAAACTCAAGGATGGACTGTGCCAAGAGATGCAATATATATCCTCAATCCTATATATATTTTTTGTTTAAAGCACAGAATTAGCTCGTAAGCATCAGTGCGCTGTGCAGAGTATGGGTAGACAGCATTTGTGCTGGCATCTTTTAACAGTAGCCCAGTACTATGAGGTCTGTGCATCGGGATGTGCACCCATTGGAATTAGTCATTGGTCGGGTGGTGTTGAAAGAGCCATGTTTTCAGAGATTTGCGAAATTGGAGAATTGTTGAGGCATTCCGAGCCGACACCAGGATCGAGTTCCAGGGGGTGGGTTTATGACAATAGAAAGATTGTTTGTGGGTCCTCTCTTTGCGGACTAGTTGTGATTCAAGCCGGCTGGTCGATTTGCTGCGCAAGGAGCGTGTGCCATTAAATATGTGGAGCTTAGCCATCAGGTACGCTGGTGTACTACTCGTGACTGCTTTGTAGTTGATACATGCAATCTTGAACAGTATCCTGGCTTGGGGTGGAAACCAATGTAGTTTGCGTAGGATGGGGGTAATTCGGTCACATTTCTGTGCTCCCATAATAAGACATGCTACAGCATAGTGGACTGCTTTTAGGGGAGCCAAGTGAGCAGCTGAGAGCCCTG
Source organism: Ambystoma mexicanum (assembly GCF_040938575.1). NCBI lineage: Eukaryota > Metazoa > Chordata > Amphibia > Caudata > Ambystomatidae > Ambystoma > Ambystoma mexicanum. The sequence goes on along the minus strand of NC_090936.1, from coordinate 489,976,964 downwards.
TCAGGAGAGCATTTCCCCCATCGATGTGCGAGACCACAAGAGCCTGCACTACGGGCCGCAAGTCCTGCAGCAGGATAAAGGATTTGATTTTTCAAAGGGTAGCGATTCTGAGTCAGGCTATTAAGACCTTCTTGGCTATGTCTTTCTGAACAGATTGCTGTCAATGGTGAAGCCTAAGGATTTTGCTGAATCTGAGAGTTGTGGATCAAATCCTTTTAGACACATATCATTGGGCCATTGTTGGACAAGTTGTTTTTTAGTGGGCGGACCGATGTGGATTAATTCAGTCTTGGATGGGCTTAGTTTGAGGTAGGCAGTCGACATACAGGACTGGATGATGGCTAGGTAATCGCAGAGACGAATGATGTCTTGCGTGCTATTTACTCTCATGTAAAACTGAGTATCGTCTGCGTATTGGTGGATGTCTATGTTGGGATCTTTGAGGTGAGTGTCCAGAAGCTCCATGTAAAGGTTAAAAAGGATTGGTGAAAGGATGAAGCATTGGGGCACTCTGCAGGAGACCTGGGGTCGATTAGAATGCTACAAACAAGTTCATCTGGATAGCCTGGTGTCTGCCTGAGAGGTAGGAGGTAAACCAATTCGAGACAGTGCCAGAGAACCCCATCCTGTCAGCAAGGAGGGAGAGTAGGATGTGGTGGTCAACAGTGGCGAATGCAACCGAGCGATCAAGGCGGATGAGAAGGCATGAGTCACACGTTTCCATAATTTGGAGAGCATCATCACCAGAGCAGTGGTGGCTGTCTCAATGCTACACTTTGGGCAGAACCCTGACTGATTGTCATTTAGGAGGTGGAGTTGTTCGATTATGGCAACTAGTTGTGTAGCAACTACTTTTTACAAGATTTTGCCAGTAAACGGGATGTTCGTGATGGGCCTGGAGGTGGCCAGGTCATCTGGATCTCGGGTTGTTTTTTTCAAAAGAGGTCATGTGAGACCAGCCTTGAGGGTGTGCGGGAATGATCCTTCTGTGAGGGAGGCATTGATGATGCTGAGGAGTACATTGAGTGCCGGGCCCGTCAATTTTTTAATGATGGCGGCTGGAATTATATCATCAGAATAAAAAGTAGGTTTGAGGGAGGCAATCATTTTTAGGAGATCCGGGTGAAAAGAGAGGATAGAATTCGGCCCAGAGGGGCATTGTGCATGCCAGGGCGCGGGGGATGCTAATGCTGTGAGAGGTTGATTTGATGGTCTCTCAGATTTTGTCTATTTTTTCAATAAAATATGTGTTGATTCTGTCACATTTTTCCTGAGGTGCTGGTACCTCGGGGCTGGGTGTGGATTCAGTACAATGCCTTTCTATGTTAAAGAGAGCTTTGCCCCTGTTACCGGCTGCTGCAATGGTGGTGGAGTAGTAAACAGCTTTGGCTGCGGTATTCAGAATTCTAAGGTTTGCGCGCCGAGATTTGAGGTTGGTGAGGTCTCCCGAATTTTGTTATTTGTGCCATTGTTTCTCTAGGGCCTTGATTGAGCCTTTGTCAGAGGCTAGCTCGGGGGTGTACCATGGGGTGGATGGTGTGGTGTTAGCTTGGCTGGATTTTAGGGGAGCATGAGTGTCCACCAGCTTCATAGCAGAGTTGGTGAATAATTGGAGGAGGCCTAAGGCATTCCCTGTGATGGGGAATGCTGGCAAGTTTGCTTCTAGCTCATTGACCGAGAAGGTTTTGAATGAGCAGTATTGAGTGAAGGGGCGTTTAGCTTGACCTTTGTGAGCCATAAGCGAGTGGGTAACTGATAATGGGATGGCGGTGTGGGCAGACCAGTCAAGTGGGATAGGGTCTGCACAGGTGATGCAGCGGGATGATGTGAAGACTAAGTCTAAGGTGTTGCCTTTGTTGTGCGTGGGCGAGAGCACAATTTGCTTAAGGTCCATGGAAACGGTCAATGTGAAAAGCATGCTTCAAGTGTGGTTGTCAGCCTGTGACTCGGGGACGTTAAAATCACTGCGAAAGACATTATTTGAATGTGCTAATTTGGCAGAGGAGAGTAAGACAGAGAAGACTTCAATGAAAGAGTCACTCCTGTGAGGTGGTTTGTAGATGAGGTGGAAGGTCATAGAGGACATACGTCACAGAACAGCCAAGAACTGACTCTGAATAGAGATTGGTCTCCCTTCTCATGCTGGGTGGTGATCTCTTTAGCAAACGACTAAATAAAGACTGGGCTTGAATAATAAAATATACTCTAAATGCTGGGTAACTGAAGTCACTGCTCGCTTTTAGTGGTGTTCCATACAGAAGGGATGCCAAGCATTAAATAGGCCAAGACGACTCTTTGAAAACAGTGTGCCTCGTTTGTAAATCTGCATATAAAGGTCACACTTTGGGAAGATGGCTTCATGATGACATGCTTGGCCAAAGATTCACTGCAACAAAAAAGCAGCTGTAGAGACAGAAGTAGAGTCTTGTACTTCTTCTGTTCCTGGGAAATGATGTTTACCACTGTGCTTGCCCTAACATGTAGTTAGGGTAAACTGTAGTTTAGAATGCCCTCATGTGCTTCTCTACGTTCTGTCTGTCTGCTTAGGCTGGAGTGTAGTGCTTGTTATCTTGTGATGAGCATGTTGAATTGTTGCCTCAGGATCCTAGCTGCCAACTGAGAATATGACTCCAATTATGTGCTCCTGTGCATCATCACGACTAGCAGCACCATGGCCATTGTACTAGCAACAATTTCACAACTGATGATCACAGCAGTCAATGTTTTCCTGCTCTCTGTTATTTCCAACTGACAATGCTATGTGTGCCCCAACATGAAATATACTCACACACCTTTCCAAACATATCAGGGACAGAGTGGGAACATTAAAAACATGACAACTATAATTGAGCATCGATTTTGTGATCAGACTGGCTAGACCTTTGACACTACCAGAACAAATCCCGGTGGCCTAGAGGTCAGTATGGAGAAAGGCAGAAGGTTGCTTGCCAGTGATATATCTAAACTGATGCGCCCATTAATTCAAACGTTGATACACCTGCCAGCTCCAATAGTGTACTACACATTGAGTACTATTAGGGGCAACCTGCCCTAGTGGCCCATGATTCCTCCCAGAGTTTGTTAAGAGTCTTGTGTAAGCTCTGTGACACAGTTCTGCACCTTACCAAACCCCCAGCCCAGAACCTCCTGGTATTGGCTTGTCTATGGTCCAGAAGTAGTGGAGCCAACGAGCAGTGGGCAGATATGGGAGGTCTGCTGTCCAGGGACCTACCAGTGGCTTCTCTCAATCCCCAGCCCCCAGGACCAGAACCTCCTGGTATTGGCTTGTCTGTGGTCCAGAAGTAGTGGAGCCTGCGAGCAGTGGGCAGATATGGGAGGTCTGCTGTCCAGGGACCCACCAGTGGCTTCCCGAAAATCGCCAGCCCCTAGCTTCAGGACAATCATACCTTATAGGTCTCAAGACACAGGGTCATTTAGCAGTGGTCCAATTTCAGGATTTTTTCAGAGCCAACATCGGGTAATCTCTGTGATGTTTAAGGGTCTGACCCACACATTGGTGCAGAATACGCCTTGAATGACACCTGGGAGAAGAGGCACATACTATCGTAGATGAGGGGCAAATCACACTGCTGCTGCAGCTGAGCCTGCCTGCGGTTTTCAACGCAGTGAATCACCAACTCCTTATAGAAACTTTGGTCCAGGGGGTCGAAAGGTTTCCAATAATGCCTGTGTTTGCCTGACAGCTTTCAGAGTGACAGGCCCCGGCAGGTGTCTCTTTTCTGACTCAGGGGAACATCTTATATGTAGAGTGTCAAAGGGATGGTAACTTTCTACAGCTTATTGTCTACTTTTTACCCGTCCCACTAATTCACACTGCTATAGTCGTCAGGATATTTACGGTCATGGACTAATTACACCCGGCTGTTGGTTGAGGTGACAGTTTTCATCGCTCTCAGTGTGCACCCAAGTTTTAGACAAAGGAGATGATAACTCGCTGTAAACTGCAACTGATTGGAGGAAAGTCAGAGGGGGTCTATTTTGGTAAACCTAACATCCTGAGCATCGTACAAAGGCATGTGCCTTGTTTATCTCCTCCAAAGTTAAGAACGAAGTTTGGATATTGTATTGGTGGCAGTCATCAAAACAACTGTATGATAATGGACCTTGCTGAAATAGCGAATCCCCTTGTTGGCTGGTCATCATAGAGCACCAATCATCTGAAGAATGTCCACTCTGGGCTACTAGAACACATAACCTGCAAGTCCACCTAACAAACCGAGATCACACCTACTGTTGATGATACAGCTTACATATGGTCTCTGGAGGTACAAACGTGACATGTGAGCCAACGAGGCTTCATGCTGGCTTCCTGTGGTGCACCCAATCAGTTTCAAGGTTACCCGTGTCAGTATCCAAACACATGGCTCCGGCACAGCTCAGCCATAAGACACCTTAGTGCATACATGAACAGCACTGCTTTTAGGCACAATAAATAATCCACTCATGTTCAAACCAATGACTAGAGATCCTTAAATTTCCGAAATAACAACTATAGTCGAAGCCAGTAGATCATCCTTTGGGCAACTTGCAAAACATTTATCCTCGACTCCGTTAGCGTCCCGAAACAACTCCTCATTGTTTGGCTTGTCCACAAATGTAAGTCTTGGCTTTTGACAGTATTGCATTGTAACAATGGAAAGTGACCCAGAATCCCACAGTTCGAACAAGCAAACCATGATTTAGTGAAGGGGATGGAGTGGAGTTTTATCTGAAGCATCAGGGCGATATTTGAGAATCAATGTCATGAGTACGTGAACAGCACCAGGCTCAACCCTGGGTAGCGCTAGGAGGGGCATACCTGTGCCACGTGAGTTGCTCTTGAGGAATAATAAAGCCACACCAGGGTATTATTTGGCAGACCTAAAGAGCACAACTGTGCTGAACCAGAGACAGCATTGAGCAGCATCAGTTGCGTATTTGGGTATAGCCACTTAACAATATTCGGGAAAACGGGGGGGGGCAGAATTGAGCAGAGCATTTGCATTTAAATGAGCAGTTCCCAAGGAACATGCTGGGATAACCATGAGGCATCATTGAAGAGAATCACAGAGCAAAGCTGAACTGTATCCAGGGCAACAGTAAGTAAGGGAGTCACAGAGCATGTGTGAGCAGCACCGGCCCATTACTAAACAGGGATACAGAACACAACTGAGCTGCACCTATTTAAGAATAGTGAGCATAATTGAGATGCACCTGTGCATATATTTTGTTTTTGTTTTGTCAACATCTTTTTAGTGTACATATTTAGGGAAGAACACTTCAACACCGTACTCAAAAGACTGTTTACAATTACGTATGCAACTGCGGAGAAACCCATAGCGTCCAACAACATGGGAATCAATTCTCAGGAAGAGAAAATCAACCAGAAGCCCCTGAGTAGATGGGGAGACATTGAACAGACCATATCAATATTTTTTGGACCCTGCATCAACCAAAGTCCCCATTCCATTGAGGGGGGCGGGCCAGTCAAAGGCCATCAGCCCTGTCTAACCACTAGCGTAATCTATGAATCAAGCTGAGGTTGGCCATGAGCTCAAGTCACAAGTTTGACCCTTCACAGCGTCCCAACCCTTCCCAGCTCAAGTCCCGCCCTTTCCACCTATATTTTCTCCAGAATTCCCTGGCAGCCTTTACTTTTCCAAGGATAAATATTGTTTCCTTATAAATGTCCCTAGTTTCGTGTGTCTTCGTACAAGTGACTGGATCACCACCTCTGGCAGTTCCCCTGTTAAGGCCTGTAAGTAAGGCCTTTTGTTGATGATCCCAGGGCAGAGATCAGGGAACAAGAGAATTGGATGACCCCCGTATTCAGTCTTTTCCTGGATTGCAGCTGCTTTGAGCATACTATGCACCGGTTTGCAGTGTCTAGGCCACGCCCCCATAAATCTAGATATGGAAGGCTGGATAAACAAAAGGCTGACTTTCATTCGTAGGCCTGTAAGGGGTGTGGACCACATGGGAGATGGACAAGTGTGCCGGAGCGCAACCAGTAAGTGGAGAGTGTGGTGGTGGACCATCCAGTGGCCTGGGGAGAGGGCTCTGAAAGGTATCGGGAGGGGGCCAGGCACAAAAGGGCCATACGATGAAGACAGCCTTTTTGGCCTGGAATCTGCAAAGCCAGCTTTTTGTGCCTGACCTTAAGGCCCCAAACCTATTCCACGCATCTGGTACCACCAGCACCAGTATGACCATCCCTGTTCCCTGTGGTCTACACCCAGACTCCTTTATGAGCACCGGAAGGCTTTCTTTTGGGTGATTGTTGCCCCTTCCCTTCCTGGATTTGCTTTTAAGGTTAATAAAGCATTCACTGTGGTTGAGAGGTCTTCTGACTCCCCAAGTTGAAGCAATCCTAGGGGACGTATGTTCGCTGTGCTGCTCAGATTCTCAAGTCTCTCAAGTTTGTTCTCCATTTAACTGATTAAAGACGCTGCACAGTGCTGTGCGGCCTTCTGTCTCTTACCCCTTGCTTTACTAAGCTTATGTCATCTCCTCAACTCTGTCCCCATCCGCATCCGCATTTCCAAGTCTTTAATAAACAGGGCTTGAAAGATGCAGTGCATGGCTTCAAGCATTTGGATTCTCTTTTCCTTCCCATGTCGCCCTCTCGTTTCTTGAAGTGTGGATTCAGGACGTCGCTTAATTTTGTACCATTGAAGCTGCCTACTCCAAACTTGTCTCCTCTGTCACCATTCTTCCTGTTTTGGTGGAAGTTTCCTATGCCAGGTCCATATAGCCCACACAACTTAGCTCTAACTTTCACGCAGGCTTAAAGACTCCAGGCTTGCTGCCCCCCTGGTGCCAAGATCCACTGGTGTTCCTGGCTGATGGAACTGCACCTCCTGATGCAGCTGCCTCTAACTCCAGATGTGGTGATCTTGTGTCCATTCACTGGAGATATGCTCTGATCCTGGCCATCAAAGGCTCGTCCGCCCCTCGTTCAGATGGGAGGGATGGGAAGCAGAAGATTGTCTCGAGCATCACTATAGGTGTGGCTGGAGCCGAAGAAGCAAAATCTAATTTCCTGGTCAGTGGGGCATCTTCTCTTCTTTACCATAGCTTCTCTGGAGTGCCAGGGTTCCCCCCTTCCCCAATCTGCCACAGTGCCACCAGCAGTCCTCCTTAAGCCGCATTCTCCAGGCCTATCACCAGCTCTGCCCCCTTCCACCAGGGCATAACTGAGTGGCACAATGGGACATAATTAACATGCACCACAGGCATAATTGAGCAGAGTCACCAACAATAATTGAGCGCAGTCCCTGGGCGTAATTGAGCAGAACCACAATCCTAATCGATTTATATCAGGTGACATATTTGAGCAGCACAATGGGCACAATTGTGTGGTAACTGGATCACATTTGAGCTAAACTGCTGGTCTTAAAGAAGTAAAATCCAAAGTCTTCTGCCAACTCTCCATCCCACCCCCTCCCTCTTCACAGAACTCAATTCTTACATGCTAACTACTCCAAAGTCACCCTCAGAAATGATCCACCCTTCTTCCATGCCTACTTTCCACACTACATCTCCCATGATCACATCTTCCCTCACCGGTTTGACACATTTTTCGCCAACATCCAAGCCATCAGATCCTCCAGCATTGCTCTTTTCAACCATGCATTATCCCCACTTCCTTTATACCAACTACATAAAGGTGTACTTTGTCCTTCTCTGCCTCCATTGATTTCCCCCCTCAAGCCCACTTCCCCCAAACAGCCACCAATTTCACTCCAACCCCAGAGCAGCCAAACCGTTGGGAACCTTCTGTGCTCAATTTGTGAAAATCACCGAACCCACATTCGGTACACATCTAGAGCACACACTCAAGCTTCTGCTAGACCCCAATGTTGTCTGATTTCTCCATGCTTCAAAATTGGCCCTGATCATATCCTTGCTTAAACCCATACCCTTGGCTGGCACTACTCCATTGATATCTCCTCACCTTTCTTCCTCCTTTGTTTCAGTGAAGCAACACATGAAAGCTTGGGACTAAATTTACACACTACCTGTCTACAAACAACCTTGTCAACCCTCTTGTACGTGGATTCTCCCAAGACCTCACTCTTTCATGTCACATGTGTGATCTCTTTTCTCATGCACTAACTCCAGTGTAACCATTCTAGACGACTATGGCTCCATTTGACTCTACACACCACCCCTCAAACCTGCACACATTGCCACACTGGTATTTAAGGATCGCTCTCCTCTGGATCTACACCGGCCTCCTGGAAAGATACTCTGCCAGCTCATGGTGTTCTGCCACTCCCTCCTCCATCATGGCTCTGTCCTCAGTCCTCCCTATTGGCTTTCTAAACCACCTCCTTGGGAGCATTGTCTCTACCTACATGTTAACCACATCCAACTCGGTCATCTTCGCCTCTCACTCTGACTTGCTTGTAACCTCACATCTTGGACTGCCTCTACTCCATCAGCTACTTGATTTTCATCCACTGCCTTGTGATCAACTAGACAGATAGGAATCAGAAGTTTTTGCTTGTCAACTGTCTCGAAGATCATACGTCTCCCTCCATTATATTCTCATAAGCTTGCTTCTCTATATCCCTCAAGGCCGCAACCTCTGAGTCATCTTTGACAGCAAACTCAAACGATCTGCCTTTATCAATGCCACTGGCAACTTAGCCGCTTGCCAACTACTGAATATTGGAAGGATTCACCCTCTCCGTACCTCCTTTGCATCTGCAACACATGCATATACATCCCCAGATCTCAAACCCGCTGCCACCAGGTGCACCTGAAAAGCATCCATCACCCCTGCTCCCCCATGTAGGTGTACCAGAAGAAAGCATAAGTGAACCAAAGAACTAAAGAACTACACGCCAGCATTCCTTTGTCCACCTTTGCTTTTGCGTGCCATTGACTTTTACCTAGTGTATTTCTCCTTAAGGGGTTTTGGGACAATCCATCCTGCTCTAACCTTTGCCTTCCCGTCCATTCTCTACTGCCCATCAAGGCTCACCAGGGTGATCTATAACCCAGGTAAGCAGGGTTTGGAGGCAGGTAAGAGGCAGGTCAAGTATTCATTTAAGGCATATGAAAGTGAACTGTGTGCTCGCCTAAACATGTCTCCCAAAAAGAGGTGTGGTACGATCCCCCCACTACACAGGTCTCTTCTGTTCCTACCTGTCCACCACTGAAAGACTTCCTTTAATGATATGAGATTGATCTCCTCTTTAAAAAGGCCTTGAATCTCCAGCTACTCAAACTGGAAGGGGGACCTAATGCCAGTCCCTCAAGCTGCAGCCGTCAGTCATGGGCAAAGTCGCTGGTCTGAATACTGTAACCTCGACTGGGCAAAGGCTTTGGCCTCTGTGTCACCTAGTTATGCAGCAATGCCCCCCCTCGCCCCTCGCCATGGCCACTGGTTAATGGTGCCAGCTACTACACTGCTTGCCTTTCACCACATGTATGGGCCTGATTCACAGAAGCGTTTTATAATGGCGCAATCCCATAGGAAAAAGCTCTGTGAATCGGGCCCTATAGTGACCACTGAACTCTTATCTCATGAAAAGCGTATTCGAGTCAAATTCATGAAAAAATGAATACATGCAAATTATTGATCAGTGCTTTAGTAAGAAATCGGTGGCCCGCTACATACGTGAACAGCCCCCATGGCATAAACGAATGTTATTAGCATCACCCTGTACTGTCTGAGTAGCGCTCATGCATGTGATTGCTGCATTCCAGAACACATTTTAGTTTCTCCCATAAGCCTTCGATTGGATTTTCACTGGCACAAGATGTAGAATGGTGATTTTTTCTGCTGTGGAAAAATGTGTCAGGGACAGGGACAAGTTAGGCGGAGCTGGTAAATGCGGCAGTATTACTGTATACCATCACAATACCGCACCGCCCAACTATAACTTTGGTGGAAAGTTGGAGGATTCACCTCCTTCTATGAGCTGGCGACAAATATGTCAGCTTTCTGCAAAATTTTGGATGAATTATTGTGGCAGAATTACCACTACGGTAATTCTGCCAAAAAATCCCAAAGGTGGCAACTAGACTCCAATTATTCGGGACGAACACCACCAAGTGGCGATAATAGTAATATAATTTAGTACCATCTCGGAGGATTTACAGCTGAAATACCACCAAACCTGTAATGAGCCCCAATTAGGCACTGATATAAGTTTGGTTTGTAAACAGTGTTTCCAGCAGGCACACATTCTAGTGATGGACACATACATGATTTCCTGCCGCTGAGAAATAAGAACTACACAAAATACTGTGACAGTTGCAGACCTTAAAATATTGAAATATATCATGAGTTTAATAACACAGATATTTTTACCCAATATATTTGTAACATACATGCTGTAAAATGGGATAGTCAGCCCTATTTCTTAAAAAAAAGAAAATGACAGGTTCTGCCTGATTGCTGATCTCTCTCACTCTGTTAGTGCAAAATGTTGCTGTAATATAAAAAAAAACAATACACAGGGCTGCTTTCGAGTCAGAAATACCCAAACCCTCTTTACGGCTGGAAATAAAGGGTGGCAGGAAATTGTCTCTAGTTTCTGGCTGATTCCCTATGTACATAAAGAGTGTCCACAAGACCAACATTCACACATGCGAGAGGTCCCTGCGCTCATTCTAAGCTTGACGCAGTCCAAATTTGGTGGTAATTCTACTTCCAACACTTTTTTTGCCGGTAGTGAAACAACCCTTAGGTTTCTTGCTCTGGCAAACGATTAGTGTGGCGGTAAAGGAGAAGGGTTACCACCATCCTAGTGCTGGACGTAACGCCTCCTCTTTAACGCCAAACACTGGGTTTCATCACAAGTACGGTGTTGCAGGTAAAAAAAGTGGTAATGCAGCGGTAATTCCATTACTGGCGCATTACCATCGCATTACCGCATCACTGTACTACTAGTTTGTTGCTAAGGTGGTGGATTTACCACCAGAGAAAAGTTGCAGGTAAATCCTCCACCTTGCTGCCAAAAATCAGCAAAGTTGGCAGAATTAACCACTGCAGTAATTCTGCCAAAATCCCCATAGAGTCCTATGGACTCCAAAAATTGAATTAACATCGCCTTACCACCACTTGTAATCTTACAGTAAATCCGCGGTACCAGGTTGGCGGTAACGGTAATCGAGTTTAACGGAAATTCAGCAGATTTACTCCCAAATTACCGGCAAATATGTAATGAGGCCCATTGAAGGAATTAATTAACACAGACATGGTAATTTCTCCAAATCCCCCAGATAACCCAATAGAATCTATGAGTGGGGACTAACGCTGCCATACCGGCACTCATAATCTGGTATGACGGTATCTGTAATCAAGTTTGGCCATAATTCTGGCAGAATTAACACCAAACTCGCAATGAGGCCCAATGTCGGGGATATTGCGGAAACTGTCACCTGGTTCCCCGTCTGGGGAGCTCATGCTTGCAGTGAGAGGCCAATGCTGGAAAGGACATTAGAACCTCAAGTAGAAATGGCACCCCTAAGAAAGAGGCCAACGGCTGGCCATACTTTATGAGCACCCCTTTTGTCCCAGTCTTCAGGAAGAGAAGAAATATTGGATGGTGGCGGGCCCTCAAATTTCAGAGACCATTAGTTCAATGTTTTTAACCCGAGCTAAATAAATGAGCACATATTAAAATAGTCACATACTCTGACCTCCTATCTATAGGCCCCTATGGAGTGAGGCCAATGATTGAATGGGCATGCAGACTAAGCTTCTGTCTTAACTCGCGAGGGAATGTCTTCAAAAAGTGGCGCTAGTGGTTTCTCCATTTTCATCTCTAATACTCTAGAGGCAACTCCAGCAGAGAGGCCAGTCACTGCTTGGACATGCAGTCAAAACTCCCCTCCTGCTCCTTGTATGCAGTTCCTGCTCAGAGAGGCTAAGCATTGGATGGGAATTGAGGCTGAATTCACTTCTCTCTCTGCTCGAGCCATTCGCCGAAGAGTGAGGCAAAATGCACAAAGTTTTGAAAGGATTGAGCCTGAACTCCCCATACCATGTACAGGGGTTCCCTGCACAGAGTAACACGTGTGGCAACGACAATGCAGCCCCATTCTCCACCTCTACTAAAAGAGACCTCTGGGCAGAGAGGCCAGGCATAGAATTACTTCTCAAGCTCCCTACGCCTGGCTATCCACGAGGCGGAGGGAAACCCAGCATCTTTAACGAGCACTAAAAGAAATGGAAGAAAAAGACACAAGCACAGAAAGAGGCACTGACAGATATTGTTCGCAATGGTCGTGCCCATGTACATATTGCTCACCACAAGCCATGTACATCATTTACCTCTAGGTATCAGGTGCCATGCAATCATTACTCCAGGGCACCCAAAGTATCGCTTTTAGTTGGGTGAAAAGCTGAGCGCCTCGCCTATGACTTGCGGCCAGACTTGATAAACTCAAAACACTGAGCTACCTTATCCCACCGTGTGCTTACCTCGGCTCCACTTGCTCGCAACATCTGCCTCTGCGCCGTAATAAAAGACGAGTAGCAGGAAGGCTTGGAGACGCATCTTTGCTGCTTCCCTCAAATGCTGTACTGCTCCCCTTTTCCCAGGAGGCTTGTCGCAGGTTCTCACCCGGCCAGGTACGGCCTCGTCGTCGCTGCCTGAGCCTCGCTCTCCCTTTCCTTCTCTGGACCACAGGCTGCGAGTCGTCTCCCCTGCAGATGTGTGAGCGCTTTCTTCTCGTGCGCACATCTGGAGGCGATCAGAGGGGCACGTGCGCGCGCTGGCAGCTGGGACCGGCCTGGAGCCGACAGCGCATTCCTCCCACCGGCTTCTGTTGGCCGGCGTGGACAGGGGGCAGAGTCCTTTTGCAGGATACAGTAAGTCGTGTATGTCACTGAAAGAAACGAGGCGCGAGAAGAAGGAGGAAAAAGACACATCATTGCCGTGGCAGCCGAGGACACTGCCCTACAGGGAGAATGGAGGGATGGGCGCAGGGGAGATCCGGCATTGCAACAGTGGGTGTGGGGAGTGTGATGGTGAGCCACGAAAAAAGTCCTACTTCTTCTCCCCCAAATGCAGTGCGTGCAACTCCATACAGTCTCATTCGCGCCCCCAAACCGCCCACTCCCGCCCCAGTCTACTTATTTGGTAGTATTGGTAGCAGAGTGGCATTTTAACACATAACAAAACAACAACAAAAAATGCAGAATCATTACGGATGAAGTAAACTCATCGATTAGACCTCTGTCCTTGCCCTCTGGGGCAAAATACATGCAAACCTCCTAATGACTTCACAGAAAAGGACATCGCAAGGAGCATCGTTAGTCTGATACTTGGAGGCACCATGGAAGTGACTTTAGAATACGGTGCCATAAGTAAGCCAAGTGGCAAATAACGTTGTGGTGCAAAATAACTAAATTGCACTATTAGCAGATATGGAGCAGCTCTATAGTCATTAGGCTTTTTTAAATAACAGCATGATATATTAACATAAGCGATACAGTGAATCACTTATTGAGCTGCAGATAAGACAAAGCCCAATTAAATGATCTGCCCAGGATCACACTCTTTGGTTAAATGGTGAAACCAGGATGTGGACAATTTAAGCAACTGAGCACATCTTCCCAGATTGAGGTGATATAGATATTTATTAAGGTTTTGCTTTGCATTGCATGTGCTTATGTAATAGTTTATTTATAACAATGCCTTGGAAGCATACCCCATTACACAATAAACTAGTCTTTCATAGTGAACTAACTATACACTATATACATTGTCATAGAAATATGTTGAGCAATAAGAGTATGGCGTTAGTTTTATTCTCTGCTTCCTGCATGCAAAGTCACATTAGTATCATGCAGATTAATGTAAGCCTAACAAACCCCCCTTGGGTTTTAAAGCCATAGGGCCTCATGACAAGTCTGGTGGTAAAAAGTGGCGGTAACAGGATTAGCGCCACCAATACCGCTCTGCTGGATCATGAGCCGGCGTAAATACCACTGACTGTAAAATCATCCGGCGCAATTACAGCCAGCACTATTACAGCCAGCGCTACTACAGCTGGCCACATGTGCCCCAAACACAGCTGCATCAGAAGTCAATGTTCGGTGGTATATGCACCGAAAACTGGCACTAATACCACCGAAAACACAGCACAGTTACCTTCAACCTCCAGCTGGAGGTAAATGGACACAGGTGCCTGAAATGAAGCCACAGGCGGAGCACGGTGCTGAGTACAGTCAGCCCCAGTCCCTGTGTGGAACGCTACCTAAGAGGAGCTGCAGCTACATGTCCGTTTTGGTGTTGGTGCCTGTGCCTTTAATGTTTTGGAAGAGACTACCTTTAAAACCATTTTCCCGCGCAGAGCGTGGAGCGGAGCACGGAGCTGAGTACAGTCAGCCCCAATCCGCCTCCAGGAAGCCGGATGGAAGCCCGGTATCCAAATGCAAAGTGTATCGACGCCGGATATGTCAGCTGGAGGCTTTTGTAGAGTGCCGCTGCTTGTTGCTCTGGCTTTATCTGCATCAACTTTAAAAATGGTAAAACCATTTGAAAATACGTCTACTGTTGAGGCAATCGGCACCCAGCTTCCCCCTCTTCCACAAAAAAGCACAGAAAAACCACCTGTTGTTATCTTAAATCGGAACCTGTGCAGACCGCCTCTTTCTTCTGTTTATATAGATGCCTCTGATGTCCCCTTTGCGTTTGACATTACCGACTCTGATCTTCTAGAAATGCGGTTACCAGTTGAAGAAGTAGTAACCTCTCAAGATGATCTGATCTGCAGTCCCAAACAACTTGCAAATGCCGTACATGAGCCATGCGATAAACAACGAGAGGAACATTCAGTTTTACCACCAATGGCTAAAGCCTCAACAGACAAGAGTCTGTCGGAAAACGATAACCAATTCAGCTTGGTTGTCTTTTAATGGAGGACAAATAAAAATTACTTTACATCATGAGTGTGCTCCAAAGCCGGGTGTCTGCACAGACCGGGAATCTACGCAGCCGGCAACAACAGTACCACTCGTCAACGTGGGACACAAAGTTGGCACCACTGAAGCCGAGTTGAGTGTTTACAAAAGAAAATCGATTGAGGCTCTGCTCGAAAAATCAGCTTTACAAAACGAGTCCCTAAGCCCATTGGTGGGATATGATGTTGCGGTTCGAGAAGCCCGATTAACGGAACACCTGAAAGCCGATTTCATACAGATACAGGAACGTCTCAATGCAAGTTTTATTCAAAAACTTGCCAACAAACCTGAAAACTGACAGAAAGTAAGCACAACTAAGAAAGAGGCTCACAATCTTAACAGGAAAACATCTAACAGTAATAGCCCGTTTTCTGAGCCGGTCAGCATAAATCTAGATTTATCAGATTAAAGGCACGATGAAACAAACACCCTCAAGGAGATTGGAAAAGTAGCTGAAACATCAAAGCCGAGGGTCGCAAATGCAGAACCTCGCCCATGCTCTACTCCAGTAGCACCTGAAAAATTAACAGCAGATGGTTTAAATAATAAAAGAAACATATCAATAGCGGCAGGGTTGCAAATCCACAACAACGTGCTAGCAGCCACATCTATTGCATTGCTCCCCTTTATGAAACTTTACGAGTCCCTGAACGATGCAGTTCGTGATCAGAGCTCTTTATTGGTCACTGCTAACAACAAACTGTTAGCCCTGGAAACATTTAACGAACATCTTGTGCAAAGACTGGATCATGAAACAGCCTCCTCATGTCAATGGCAGTCGCGTCTTAATGAAATAACAAAACGCGAAGCACATGAAAAAGTTGATCTCAGCGAAGCAGTCCTTGAATGCACAAAGTGGTTAAGACACAATGTATCCGTACAACCGCGATGCTGTTCAGCGACCATAAACAGTGTTGGCAATGTCGACAGCACTACATCATCAAACGAAGTTCCCTGTAATCTACCAAGGAAACAAAATGCTTCTCACTCAATGCCCCCAAGTATTGAAAACTCAGGTGACAGCATTACCATCATTCCTGAAAGTAATGGCTCAACTAAGGTGAAAAAGAAGCAATCAGTTAACAACCTGAAAGCCCTGGCACAGTTGGTTGGAGCAGCATCAGTCGCCCAGAAGACTATAGTGGGCAGTAATGACCAGCCCGTAGAAACAGATTTAACTTCGAAATGCCAAAATGGGGCAGCGCAATCAGAGCCTAAAATTAGATTACCAAGCACTCAAATGGCGGTTATTGCTAATGCTCCACATAAAGCCTCTTTTGGAATTTTTACCGGTCCGGCCACATCAATCAAATCAGCTAGTAAAAGTGCTGTCAGACCTTGTGAAACAAAACTCAAACTAATGAAAAATGTCAATGCCGGGCCTGCCCAAATACGTGCACGTTCCAACGAAGCAAAGAAATTAATTCGGAATTTAACAACGCCTCCGCGGCTAGAAATGGCCAGTAAAAGTGGATCTGCTGTCGGACAACCCCAACTGAAACGCATATCGAGAATAGACGCAGCGGTTGAGACCGCATTGACAAATTATACAAAGAAATCGAGAGAAGACACTGTGACATCCGAGGACCTAAGCGACTACTCTTCGACAGATTTGTGTAACTTTTCAACTTATTCTGATGAAATCGAGGAAATGGCGACAGCGCCTGACGGCGCTTTGGTGGATTTGCTGATAAGTCCTCATGAAAATGCTTCCAAGATCACTACAAGTAAGCCTATCAAACTTGGCATCCACCAAGTTTAAAACTACTGAAAAATCAGATGACAGAGTAGTTTCTTCTTCAGTCGATCGCCAAATTCATCCCCAAAGAAATACAATCTCAAATACGGACAACATTGTTCTGAAGCTAAATCCGAAACAGACATCGGCTCAACAACAAAAACATATTCAGCGCGGAGTGGAAGTTGGCAAGTCTTTGCCCGGGTCTTCCAACTCCGGTTTATGGAAAGTCGAGCTGGAGAACATCTTGGAGGAGAAGAACGAGATAAATTTGAATCGGTCGAACGTTATGAAGTTACTGCACTGTATTCCGGCTTTGCAAAACACTAGATCCAACGACATAGCAATTGTCAAATAGAAATCTGAAGCCAGATCTGATTGGGTGATATTACACATGAAATCGAGGTTTCTTGCCAAGCCTTTAATCAACGCCAGAGATGAGTTATTATTCTTTGGCTTCGATTTGACATTGTATGATGATCGATTGACAAATCAGGTCTCGGACATCTGGAACCACCCAAGCGTTTCTCCTAACGAGCAAAAAAGAGACGACCTGTGGAAGCACCTTAACCAACACTCAAAAAGCTATGCGGATACAAAGTTGAAGACAACGCTTCAAAAAAGTATTCATTATAAAGACCAGGAGCATGAAAACAACAATTAGCACATGTCCGGGCCAAACGGCTCGACCCATTTGCTAACGTCATGGAATACAAGCGGTTTTGTCCATTTGTTTCAGGATGCTTGGTGTCACAATCACACCTTAAGAAGGGAAGAGAGTTCGACACTCTCTCCCGAACCACAGAAGCCAAATGAATCAACCCCTCCCACCGTGGTTGGCACAGGTACCTGGTAGTTATTATACAGGACACCACATGGCAGCCAATGGTGGGAAGATGGATTAGGGAGAGGTTGTGGATGGGGAGGGGTAGTAGGAAACCGGAAAGAGGGAAAAGGAAAAACCTAAGTTGGATAGGACTGGGCAAACACAGGGAAACACCTAGCCTGACCATGTAACAGCATACACCATCCTATCCTCCTAGTCCGTACCTGATTTCTCACACACATGCAAGCCCCATCAACTTATTCCTGCCTTGAACTCAGAAAGTGCACCTTATTATATGCATCACCTAACATGAAATACATAGAGAGACACAAATGTTTAAGCGGAATGGAACAAACAAACGGGATATCATCCCTTCATGAAAGACATCCACATGGCCCTTTTGGGCAAAGCAACAGAAGCACGTATAACAAAACACACAATGTTAGCCCTATGGATACAGCATTAGTTATCAGCACTAACACCATAGAGCATAACATGATTCATGTCTCCTAAAACACACATTGCATGAGCTCCTGCTTCAACTCTATCATGCCCAGTACGTGCCATTCGTGCAAGGTATTCAAGAAACAATTGCAGTTTTCAGTTACAGTTCAGAACGTCTATCCATTAACACGTGGAGGGGGCGAAACCCCTGAGTAAAGCGGCAGCCGCAACTGCCCACACAGACATTAGTTAATCAGCAGCACCTTATAGCAACATGCCCAGTACGCTGTGGGTACTTATCTTTAGTCTGGGAGCCCCTTGGGACCCCCCCGGATGCAGCAGTAACAGCAGAATTCCGTAGTTCGGCAGCGTTCGGCTCGCGTACTCCTCCTGACAGTTCCTCAAGCCGACATGGAACGCCGTGCAGCAGAACCTCCGTCCTCCTTCCTCGAATCTTCAAAATAAACCGCACCTGGCTAGCGCCGTTACCGGCTAATAAGCCCCTCCTAATGGCCTTCAGCTGGTGACGCACGGCACAATAGAATTACACAGCACCCAGGGCCTGCTGGGAATTAAAGTCTTTGTCCTTCAACCCGTGTTACCGCTTGAACTGCAGCACCCCCTGCCTAGCCCAACCTTTATTCCTGACAGTACCTCCTCTCCCAGGGCTCCTCCTAGGACCCGGCTTCTCCGGATGTCGCAAATAGAACTGTTTCACCAACCGGGGGGCATGTACCTCTCTTGCTGGTTCACATGAACAATCCTCAGGACCATAACCTTTCCAGTGAATTAAATACCATAGTTGTTGGTGTCTTCTTTTAGCGTCCAAAATACATCTTATTTCATATTCCATCTGACCTTCTTTTTCAATTGCCGGAGGTCGTTTTGTGGTGACTCTTGGATTTGCCGGTTTAAGCAGAGACACATGGAACACTGGATGTATGGGTAAAGACTTTGGCAAACATAATTTCATTGCCGTGACGGATACACATTGTATGATTTCATAAGGCCCAATAAAACACGGAATGAATTTGCAAGACCCCACCAATGACAGATTCTTCGTTGACAACCAACCCTGTCTCCTACTTGATACTTAGGCCCCGCCTGACGTTGTTTGTCAGCCTGTGTCTTATATGCCCTTTTTGCTTGCTCTAAATTGGCGTGTGCTTTCTGTCTGCTTCCAAGAAGCAACTGTTTGCGCTCTCGTAACACAGGAATGTGTTCCATTTCTGGTAAATATTCTGGTATCATGTTTTGTTCGAGGCCGTATAGACATTCATTGGGTGCCATGCCTAAAGAGGCATGTTTAGTGTTATTGTACGTAAATTCCACCAACCATAATGCTTGCACCCACGATTCTATACCATCTCCGAGATAACACCTTAAATATTGCTCCAGGGTCTGATTCACCCTTTCCCTCTGGCCATCCGTTTGTGGGTGAGAGCTTGTGGATAAAGTACAGTTGATTCCCAACATCTTACAGAAAGCATGCCAGAATCTTGAAGTAAACTGCGGTCCCCTGTCCGATACAATACTCTTTGGAAGGCCATGCAACCTCACCACATTTTGAAGAAATAATTCTGCTAATTTGCCTGCCACTGGTATGCCCTCACATGGAATTAAATGGGCTTGCTTAGACAGGTAATCCACTACCACCCAGATGGTGTTAAACTGGTGGTCGAGTGGAAGGTCCGTAATGAAATCCATGGTAATGTGTGTCCATGGCTTCTCCGGAGTAGGTAGAGGTTGTAACAACCCCCGCTTTTTCACATGATCCGCCTTGTTGCGTACACAATTTTCACATTTAGACAAATGCATTCCCACATCTTTTCTTAATTCAGGCCACCAAAAGTACTTTTCCAGCATTGCTTGCATCTTCCCTTTGCCTGAATGTCCTGATAATGGAGAGTTATGGCACCAAAACAATGCTTTCTTTTGCAACTCTCTAGTGAGTAAACACAATCGTCCATTATGATAAGGGAGGCCCTCCTGCACTGTTCTGGCTGGATGACTGTCTCTCCATTTTCGCATTTGTGGTGGTCGTAGACCCTTTTTTACTTGATCCACTAAATTCTTAGTAATAGCACCAATAACTCTTTCTTCAGGGATTATTGCCTTTACTTCACCCACTATATTGCCTAGATTCTGTTGTCTGGTTAAGGCATCTGCTTTTCCATTCTTGCTCTCATGCCTGTATGTGATCACAAAGTCAAATTCGTTAAAGTACTGAGACCAGTGGAGTTGTCTAGGACTCAGGGTTTGCGCAGTCTTAATATATTGCAGATTCTTGTGATCAGTTACCACCACCACCTGATGCCTGGCCCCCAACAAATAGTGTCTCCATTCCATAAATGCTGCTCGACTGGCCAGAAATTCCTTATCAGTGATGGAGTAGTTCTGTTCACAATTAGATAATTTCCAAGAATAGAATGCTACCGGATGCCAAACTTCTTCCTCATCCTTCTGCGATAAGATGGCCCCTATCGCCACATTGCTAGAATCTGTCTCTACTTGAAATGCCCTTGCCATGTCTGGATGTTTCAACACTGGAGCGGTAGCGAATGCCCCTTTTAACTCCTGAAAGGCTCTCTCTGCTTCTTGGCTCCATGTAAATTTTACTGCTTTTCTGAGTAACTGGGAGATAGGTGTGACAATCTTTGAAAAATTGATAATGAACCGCTTGTAGAAATTGGCAAATCCTAAAAAGGATTATATATCTTTTATGCACTGAGGTGAAGGCCACTCTGTAACTGCCTGCACCTTCCTTGGGTCCATTATAATGCCTGCAGGAGTTAGTATAAATCCTAAAAATTCAACCTGAAGGGTGTGAAAGGCACACTTCTCCAACTTCACATACAATTGGTACTCTTGTAACCGTTTCAACACCGCCCTGACGTGTTTTACATGTTGCTCTTGAGAGGCTGAATAAATCAAAATGTCATCTATATAGACAATCACAAAAACATCAATGAATTCTCTCAAAACCTCCTGCATAAAAAACTGAAAAGCTGCTGGCGCATTACATAATCCAAAAGGCATAACCAAATATTCAAACAAACCAAACTGAAAAGCCGTCTTCCAATCATCCCCCTCCTGTACGCTTATCAAATGATAGGCTCCCCTTAGGTCCAACTTGGTATAGATCTGTGCTGATTTCACCTGATCTAACAAAACTGAAATGAATGGCAATGGAAATCCATTCTTTACTGTTACCTTGTTTAATGCTCCATAATCAATACAAGTTTGTAACGTTCCTTCCTTTTTGTGAACAAAAAATAAAGGGGATGAGACAGGGGATGTGGAATGTCTAATAAAACCCTTTTCCAGCATCTCATCCAAATATTCCCTCAAATATTGATTTTCCTTTTCGGTGAGTGCGTAGATTTGACTGCAAGGCAATTTGGCCCCAGACTCCAATTCTATTACACAATCATAAGGTCGGTGAGGAAATAACTTTTCTGCCCCACCCTTATCAAATACTGTATCAAAATCTATGTACTGTAAAGGAATCTCTGATCCCGTTGCTCCCACAACCTGTCCTACGTGTCTCTGATCCACCAAGGAACCTGCAGGACCCATTCCGTTATCATGTGTGACTGACAACTTTGCTCATCAAACCGGACTGTCTGTTTTTCCCAATCAATTCTTGGGTTATGTTGTACCAGCCAAGGCATACCCAAAATTAAACCAAACCGTGGTGCTGCTATCAAATCAAAGGTAATCTCTTCACTATGACCAGAGTTACATATCATGCGCAAAGCCATCGGTTGTTTCCGAATCAGACCTGAAATTAAAGGAGACTCATCGATTGACTGAACTCCTTCCACTCGCTGTTTGTCCTGTAGAGGCAATCCCAACTGTTCTGCCATAGTGATATCAATGAAATTGCCCATAGCTCCTGAATCCACCATAGCTAGTACCACTTGCTTAGTCATTGCAAAACATAGTGTAACAAAAATGTACAAATGTGAGGTCTTATTCCCCACCTTATTCGCCACCCATCTCAGAAACCTTGCAACTTTTGGACCTGTCACCTCTGTTCCCTCTAAATCGGCCATATCTTTTCCCGCTTCCTTCTTACTCCTCTCTCCTCCAACTCCTTTTTGAGGAGTATTGGGACATGTGCTGATAAAATGACCTGACTGTCCACAATATAGACACAAGTTGTTACTCTTACGTTGCTCTCTTTCTGCCGAAGTTAATGGACCCCTTAAACTCTCGATCTGCATTGGTTCCACCTCTCCGGCCCTGCCACCCAGACTCCTGTCTAATCTAACAAACGGTACTGGGTCTGGTTTTTTCTTGTCCCCTTTCCTCTCACTCATTCGATGATCTAATCTTAAAGCAAGATCTATCATTGGCATACAATTATCAGGTTGTGGCTCTACCTGGGCAATGGCATATTTCAACTCCTCCCATAACCCCTGGTAAAAAAGCACTGTCTGTTTTGCCACTGGCCACTCTCTCTCAATCACCAACCTATTGAACTGTGTCACGTAAGTTATCAGATCCCATGATCCCTGTCGTAATCCTAATAATTCTTTATCCTGCACTAGTGACACTTCCCGCCTATCGAACAGTCTGCCAAACTCCGCCAGAAACCCAGCCAAATTGTATAACAAGGGATCCTCTTTTTGAACCAGTGGCATAGCCCAAGCCGCTGCATCCTCAGTCAAATAAGAGATAACAAATGCCGTTCTTGCCTGAATTGTCTCAAACGCTGTAGGTTTACATAAAAAGTGTAGTTGACATTGGGTGAGAAATGTCATATATTACCGGGGATCTCCTGAAAACCGTTCGGGAGCTGCCGATGGTACACTACTGGGGGAATGAACAATTACTGTAGAATTGCGACTGGTAGAAGCTCCCATAGCTGGATCATTAGACCCCTCTAACAGAGTACGTTGAGCTACTAAACTCTGAACTTGTATTTTTAACGTGGTAGATTCTTGTCTGGCCTGAACCAATTCTACTTGAATCTCCTGAAGAGCCTTTAGCACATCGGCTAAAGGTGGAGGAGTCGCATCCATTTGGCTTGGGTGGTTGTGAGTATCCCAATATGGGGGCGGCTTATTATGTCACAATCACACCTTAAGAAGGGAAGAGAGTTCGACTCTCTCTCCCTAACCACAGAAGACAAATGAACCAACCCCTCCCACCATGGTTGGCACAGGTACCTGGTGGTTATTATACAGGACACCACGTGGCAGCCAATGGGTGGGAAGAGGGATTAGGGAGAGGTTGTGGATGGGGAGGGGTAGTAGGAACACCGGAAAGAGGGAGAAGGAAAAACCTAAGTTGGATAGGACTGGGGAAACACAGGGAAACACCTAGCCTGACCATGTAACAGCATACACCATCCTTTCCTCCTAGTCTGTACCTGCTTTCTCACACACATGCAAGCCCCATCAACTTATTCCTGCCTTGAACTCAGAAAATGCACCTTAATATATGCATCACCTAACATGAAATACATAGAGAGCCACAAATGTTTAAGCTGAATGGAACAAACAAACAGGATATCATACCTTCATGAAAGACATACACATGGCCCTTTTGGGCAAAGCAACAGAAGCACGTAAAACAAAACACATAATGTTACCCCTCTGGACACAGCATTAGTTATCAACACTAACACCATAGAGCATAACATGATTCATGTCTCCTAAAACACACATTGTATGAGCTCCTGCTTCAACTCTATCATGCTCAGTACATCCCGTTTGTGCAAGGTATTCAAGAAACAATTTCGGTTTTCAGTTACAGCTCAGAACGTGTATCCATTAACACGTGGAGGGGGGAAACCCCTGAGGAAAGCGGCAGCCGCAACTGCCCACACAGACATTAGTTAATCAGCAGCACCTCATAGCAACATGGGACCCCCCGGACGTAGCAATAACAGCAGAATTCCATAGTTCGGCGGCAATCGGCTTGCGTACTCCTCCTGACCGTTCCTAAAGCCGTCATGGAACGCCGCGCAGCAGAACCTCCGTCCTCCTTCCTCGAATCTTCAAAATAAGCCGCACCTGGCTAGCGCCGTTACCAGCTAATAAGTCCCTCCTAATGGGCTTCAGCTGGTGACGCACGGCACAATAGAACTACACGGCACCCAGGGCCTGCTGGGAATTAAAGTCTTTGTCCTTCAACCCGTGTTACCGCTTGAACTGCAGCACCCCCTGCCTAGCCCAATCTTTATTCCTGAAACTTGTCCACTGCAAATCACGAACCGAATAATTTGTCTCCAAGAAACATGGCTGCGTAATATACCTACTTGTGACGGCTACTCAGTCTTCCTAAACGCAGCAGGAAAAAACCTATTTGGCAGTCCATTTTCAGAGCTAATCACAATGTTTAAAAACTCATGTGTTTGGGAAGTGATAAGTTCTTCAAACCCGAACTTATTTGTGCAAGTCTTGATTTTGCAAAGTAATCATAAACCGTTCGACAAGAAAAAAAAACTCATGATCATAAACACATATTGGAATCCAGCAATGATCAGCGAGTCGGCGTATATAACATCAATAACAGCACAAATCAATGTTTGCTTTATATCCTTTGACGAGCCATTTATCCTGGTGTGTGGAGATTTGAGCTACTCATGGTTTGAAAATTCAAAAGATAGGCTGACGGTTGATGATTTCAACATTCCCACTGAATGGTCAGATCGAGGTCAGAAATGGGAATACGAACTTTCTTTACGCCAATGTCAAATGCTAAACAGTTGTACAAAGGGAGACATTCCGGCTGCTGCCACTTGGCATCGTGGGCCCTCAAAAAAGACACTAGACTATATATGGGCATCAAAAAATCTACATCCTTATATCACTGAACTAACAACATGGAAGACATTAAGAAGCGACCATGACCTTCTAGTGTTGTCTTGGACATGGTCCAATGATAAAATCCCTGTAAGCTACAAAACTCCATTAAGTATCAGCGGTGGTCTGAATAGACTTCGGATAAATGGCAATCAGATCAACACGCTAACCACAAATTTTATCCGACAGGACTCTAAGAACAACCAGTTGGAGTATGTGCCCCTGTTAACGCAGTTTATAACTAGACCCCAAAAAGATAAGTTTGAAGCAGTTAATCATAAACATCACTTCAGTGTCAAAGTAAGAGAAGCAAAAAAACTGCTACAAAAAGACCTACGAATCCTAAAAAAAATGAAGGGTTCAATAAAAAAACTCCTGATGAATAAGCATTGTCAACTTTATCGTACTGGGTGAGATCATTCAATACAATCCGTGATCAAGAACAAGGAGAATTGATGTTATGTTTGATCCTCCAAAAAGACAGCAGAAATGTATGAGGATTATTAACACCGGTCTCATAAAGCAAGTTTTTGCGCTTTCAAATGGAGTGAACGCTGCAAACTGGGTGAAACAATACTCTGCTGTCTTTAATACACAAAGACATGTTGAAAGTTCTGACTTAACGTTGGTGACTTCTAACTGGAAAGTCAGCGAAACAGGTGATGCGATCGCAAAAGCCATTCAAAAGCTAAAGAACTCAAGAGCCGCCGGCCCAGATGGAATATCAAACATGATGTTAAAAGCAAATAAAGCGAACTGGGCAGCGTTCATCAAAGCATTGTTCGAGCGGATAGCCTCCACAAAAGTGATTCTAATCTCATGGAAAAGCGCTGTGGTAATACCGTTGTTCAAACAGGGTAACCGTGAGGATCCGTCAAAATATCGCTCCATAGCGCTCCTTGATACGGTGGGAAAAATATTTGCCACCTTTCTTCAAGAAAAACTCACAAGGTGGGCAGAAGGAGCAAACATAATGGACAAAAGGCAAACTGGTTTTACGAAGGGAGTCGGAGTCGAATTAAACTTGATCCTTCTTAATTTGGCCAAATTAGATGCCTCAAAATGCAAGAAACGTTTATTTCTTGCCTTCGTGGACTTAAAACAGGCATTTGACAGAATAAATCGACACCTCTTATGGGGCAAATTGAAAGCCTGGAGCAGTCCGGTTGAGTTGATGCAACCACTGATGGCCCTGTATTCGAATACTACGATTCGAGTACGGTTGAATGTGCAAGGAGATCTAACTGAAGAAATAAAAACACAAAAAGGGGTGAAACAGGGCTGCCCATTGGCAGTGCTGTTGTTCAAACTTTTTATCTCGGATCTTCCAGCAGCACTACTCGATGCGAATACTTTTCCTCCTAAAGTCAACGGCCATCATTTAAGCTGGGTCATCTATGCAGACGATGTAGATCTGCTCGACTCGAAGGAAATTGGGCTCCAAAGATTACTGACAATGCTACAAAGCTACTTGGACTCAAACGAACTTGAGATAAACATGAAGAAATCAAAAATAATCTCTTTGGGCCCTAAAACTCAAGAAAGAAAGAAAATCTTTAAGTGGTGGGTAAACAATGAGGCCCTGACCCAGACCGACAGCATTCGTTACCTGGGAGTAATATTCAGTACCTCAATAAGAGAGTGGAGCTGGATGCATGACCTGTCGTCCCGAATGAAGATGTTCGCGCTTCAAGGAGCTAAACTTCATGCAATGTATGGTAAGTTCACATTGTTGCCAGTAATAACATTCCATCTCCAAAAAGTGATTCCAGCAGTATCCTTTGGAAGCCAAGCAGGTTGGAACCTCGATGCAGGCTTTTGGTGCCGACTTGAGTGGCAGTTTTGGCGTAAGGTCCTCAAACTACCACAAAATGTTTCAGTCGTTACTATTCATCAAGAACTTTTCTTAGATTCCTTGTACTCCACAGTGCTTTGGAAATTGATCTCGGCACTGCGCAAAATGCGCCTCACCCCAGTAGCAAAGCCTTATCGGATTTTAAACAAGAAGAGTAAAGACTCATCAGCCAGCTTGCTAAACAGTTGGGAAGACAAACTGCTATTGATATTAAGAGAGGCAGATGTGACCATGCTACAACTTCTGCAAATGCCACAAATTGCAAAAAAAAAGTTCCGACAATGGAACTGGATTGTAAACATCGAAAAGCGAAACAAGTTGGCATCTGCAATAGACTTCAGAACCTCGATGCAAAAAATGGGTGTACTCCCAAAGTATTTGTTCAAATTTCCTTTGCGGTACCATCGTGACCAATTTATAAGATTTTGTTTAAATCTTTACAAGACGAAGGAGGTCTTGATGTGGAGAAATGATCCCACTACAAAGTCAAACCAGTGCTGATTCTGTAAGACTGCTCCAGAATCCACAAAACATCTAGTGACTGAGTGTCATAAAATTGTGGTCCAGCGTTTGTTACATTTAGCCCAGTTTGCCCCAAAAAACGGCAACATGAATGAATGGTGGAGTTACCTCACCTCTAGAACAAATGTTCATTTAATTTGTGCTACTATTCATTTTATGGACATGATCTTAACCAACAACTAGTACCTGTGGTGGGACTTCTTCTTTGCTTTTTTTTGCTCATTTGTGTGATTTCCTTTTTTTTTAATTCTTTGTTCTAAAATGGAAACAAGTTGAGCAAAAATCTGTTGAGGAATTTGTTGTTGAAAATTGGAGATGACAAAAAAAGTTTGTTTTCATTTTCTAAACTAATTGTCAATAAAAAAAATAAAATAAAATAAATAAAGCCACAGGTGATCCCAATCCACCCCAGAAGGCTACGTAAGGCCCACCCATAACCCAAACACTGTTCCCAACACCATGCTGCCACTAGCCAATGTGAGCTGAGATAGGCAACTGCTCATGCTGTGCTTGGAAGTAGAGAGGCTGGACAACCAGGCCATGGCACAGGGAGTACAGGAGGAGGTATGGGAAGGAGGAGGAGAGCCCAAGCAAGGCGTGCCTTGATCCCCAGGGCCAGGCCCTTACCTTGGACCCTCACTGACTGCAAGATGGTCACCCTGTCCTGCCTCAACAGAGAGACCATAACAGAGCTGCTCAACACAATACAGGACGTCATAAGGAGCAGGATCAACATCGGGACAGCTGTGCCCCCACTGCTGAAACTAGTGTCCATCCTACAATACCTTGGAACTGGTACCTTCCAGCACTCTGTGGCCATGATGCACCGCATGGCACAGCCCACATTCTGCACAGTGCTGGCCCAGGTGCTTGAAGCCCTCCTGCAGCATGCGTAACGCCACTTCTCACTGCCTACCACCCCAGCCCATGTCAATGCCATGAAGGCACAGTTCTATGCCATTGCCCGAATGCCAAATGTGATTGCTGTCTTGGAATGTACCCATATTGCACTTGTGGCCCCCCAGGCCCACAAAGCATTGTACCAAAACCTCAAGCACTACCACTCCCTGAATATGCAGGTGACCTACAACCCCAACCTCATCACCACCCACTGCTATGCCCGCTACCCTGGTTCCACCCACGATGCTAGGGTCCTACAGAACAGCACACTGCCAGGATACATAGAGAGCCACAGAGGACAACAGACCTGGATAGTGGGTGAGTAGAAAAGCTAGCACACATGTCCTGTGGGTCACATGCTCAAATGGGGTGGGGGGGGGGGGCGAATGACAACACAAAGGATGCCATGACAAGGGAACGCATAATCTGCACTTGACCACCTCCCGCACCAACGTCACAGTACAGAACAGCGAGCATGCACATGTCAGATTTACCTGCATAGAGAAGCAGTAATACACATACAGTATTAACTAAATACACCAACATGACTACAGGTACCACAATGCAACATGTGCCCACCAAAACAAAGCAGACAAATGGCCAAATTGCCCCACAGAACAACATCCCTGCCAGTGCCACGGCCATGCACCCATGTGCAGCCAGCCCACAATGCCCACTTGTTGTCACCAGACGCCAAGGGAGGGTCAGTGGGGAGCCCAGCATGCCACATGCATGGAGTAAATACACAGCCACAATTTCCACTGCATATGTCACAGACAGACACCTTACGTAACATATGCTGCAAGGGTTCAGGGTGCATGCGAAGCACAAACAATGCATGGCACGAGTGACACTGCATGCACACACATAGACTAGACACATGCCATGAAATTAAGGCCCATCTGCATGCACAAGTAGTCCATTGACCTGATATTGTGTAACTCCACCCACACCTTACACTGTGACTGTTGCCTATTCCTCCACCCAAGCCAGTGACTCCGGATAGCTGCAACTGCCTGGCTAATGATCCCTGTGCATGATCCACAAACACTGTAAGAGAATACCTACAACCACGTTAACAGCAGGACCTGTGTGTGCATCAAGCGTACCTTCAGCCTCCTGAAGGCACGTTTCTGCTGCCTCGACCGTACCGGTGGAGCCCTGATGTATGCTCCAGAGAAAGTTGGCTTGTTTGTGCAATGTTGCACAATATCTGCCTGAAGAGAAATATTCAGCTACCCCCTGATGTGGACCTAACACCCCCAGAGAATGAGGTTACAGTGCCTGTGGCAGAGGCAAATGCACGTATTACCAGAGATGACGTGAGGGATGGGAGGATGGAATGCCAGAGACTGATGGACCATTTCTTTTGACGCTTTCACATGGCACAAGTATGCACCACTGTGTGACACCACAGCTATCAATAATCAAGAGAAAGACACAACCAGGAATGTCCTCGCATTGATGAATTTTAATGGTTTTTATAGAATGAAGTACCCCAACTATCCCCCCTCCCCCTCCCATCACCAAGACCCCATCGCACTATCCCCCCTCCCACCACCAACACCCATCACACTATCCCCCCTCCCCCCTCCCTCCTCCTACCACCAACACCCCATCACACTATACCCCAACACACCACCAACACCCCATCACACTATCCCCCCCACATCCCGCCACCAACACCCCAGCATGGCCACTCATGACAAGCAGTGCCCCAGAGTCTTTCACAACCGTATAAGGATTGGTTGTGAAGGTGCACACTGATTCTCTTTAGGTAGAAGATATAAATCGAGTTCTAAGTATATGGTAAATTGTTCTCTGGCGCTCCTTGTTGAGTCTGTGCTACCAGACAGAAAACTGTGGATATGGGTGGTCCCCCATAATCAACGGGAGGCAAACAAGGGCACACTTAATCCAATATAATTGGTTAAAAAGTAAATTATTCTTATCCGTATTGTTTAGATATTTTTTATATATGTGTACAAAAAAGCAAGTTGATCATAGGTATTGTAGTGGGCCATGGTCTATCTTTTCTATTTAACAATGCAGTCAACATATTTAACACAGTCATTAATCATCATTACAATTCTTTTTTCATGATCAACTTCAGATTCAACAATTTATAAATGACATTAATGATTCCAAACCATCACTCTTATTTCTTTACAATATAACAACAATTGTTATGTTCCAAGTAAAATATTGATCAGATATCTTGATATGGTCTAGGTTCTCTAATTGTGTTGGTTAATCTCACGAGGACACCTCCTATCGTTCACTACGCGTTTCGGGTTTCTGGGAGCCCTTCTTCAGGTGAAGATATCGGAACTTTGGGTATTTTTCTAAAATAAATAAATTGAGCTATATTTATGTGTTTTCTGGCACCATCATCATGCTTCTCATTGTTGTTTTCTTATTGTTTTTCATTTGTGTTCTCAACACACTACATCACTAACCTTGGAATCTGCTGTGAGCCCCTCGAGGCTACTCTGCTTTAGATAAAAAGAGATGTAATCTCATGCTTGTTCACCGGGTAGGTGTACTCAATTTGTTCACGTGTCTCTTCTGTGAAGAAAGGACACTCCATTAAAAAAGGGGGTTATCTGTTGGATATCTCTAGATATGATCATAGGTGACCCCCTGTAAGACAAGTTGCTTGTAATGCGCTGTGTCCCGCATGGGGATCACGGTCAGTTTAGATTATGTTCGGTAAACATATGGTTATATCTTTTGCACTCACCGGATATCTACTGCAGACGATCAGTTGCAGATTATTCCTTTCTATTTGCCAGCACGTGGGTTGGTACCTTCCTTTCACTGAAAATAGTTATTGATATCTTTTACCATTTAGGAAGTACACTGTATCCAACATATTATATTCATCTTCCGTGAACATTTTGTGTTAAAGTATTATTCGTACCTTATTCCACGTTCTATTCTTGGCTGAGACTTCTGTCCTGTTTAACAGAACGTGCGCAGAGTGGTACACAGCGGCGTTCTGATGTTCTGACTTTCAATCATCTACGGCTTTCTCACTGTGGATACAGTATATGTTTAAATGAGTCCTGTGACTGGAACATAATCAGGGTACCTCTCTGGTGACAGTTTTTACTATCTTTTTACCTTAATTGCCAGTTCAGCACTGTGTCAACATGTCCTCAGTTGGTAGCTTCGGTCTCTCACTCTGTGCGCATCGGGACGTTGCTAGGCGACTGTAGGGCTGGTCCGCCCTTTATGCCGGCATTCAAATCACATTCTGTGCCTAGTCATCCGCCATCTTGGGTGTATAGGTCATTTCTGTCTTTCCCCATTGATCTTAGCGGCTACGTGACCGCGGCACGAGGTGCCTTTTGCGTTCTTTTTAAATAAATGGTCAAAATGATTTCTTAATATTGCTCCCTCTAAGTTTAGCACATATTTCTTTTGTACACTTGGTCCATTTGCTTAAAAAGTACTGGTTTTATAATTTTCTTTACAGTGTATGTCTGTCACCCAACTGGTATGGGTTGCTTATTAAAGATGAGAACTGCTGTATATATTCAATCAGCATCTACAGAAGATCTGATGTGTGTTAATGTGGCAATCAAAAATTACCCTGGATTGACCCACAATGTGGTCCGATTAAGGTTCATAAATCCCTACCTTAATGAGGAATATTTCACAGATTTCCCTATAGATGTGGAGGAGACATGTAACATTGTTGTTTCCTGGTGATTTTGGGCACAGAAGGCGATCTGACTGTCGTTGTGGCATGTCCTGCTGTGATTCCTCTGTGGGTGTGGATGAAGTGGATAGGACATGCCCTGTACCCATGTTTTGCTGCTGTTGCAGCTCTGTGCTCTACAGGATGGCCTCTGTCAGTGCAGAGCCGCCTTCTGTCACTTTCCTGATGTGTTAGGCGTACAGTGTAAGGGCGGACATGTTGGTTGTCATCTCGGCCCTGTTACGTACCCTGTTACGTGCCATGGCATGCACAACCCTGCGAGTAGCCCCCTGGATGCTGTCCCTGATGGCCTGCAGGTGTGCGGTGTGCGTGTGACCAATCACCTCCATCTCCCACTGTCTGCGCTCAATGTCCTCAAACCTCCGCAACAGCATGCTGCGTGTTGTAGTGTGCTGTGTGGGTGAGGGACTCTGCAATGCCCAAGGGCTGTATGCAGGGGAGCCATATGTGAGAGTATCCACACCCGGCCTGGTGTCTGTGCGTGCTGGTGGCATGGAGGGTTCTCTGGGGAGTGTTGGCGCCGGCAGTGTGGAGAACTCTCTGGGGAGTGTGGCCCTTTGGCAGGTGATGGCACCAGACTGGTGTCCCCCGTAGCTCCTCAGTCACCCTGGCAGCAGGTGTGGCCTCAGTGTTTGTGCCTCTGGCTGTGGGTGCAGTGTGCCCTGCACTGCTCCGGGCAGCCTGTGGTGCAGACGTTGCATTGGACCTGCTCTGCTGCAGCATTATGCACCGGGACATCCCCCTTGGTGTGGCCTGTGTGGGCCTTTGCAGGGTGGTGGTGGCAGACCTTGAGGTCCTGGAAGCGTCACACACTGATGGGCCTCCATACTCCTCCTTCTCCTCTGATGCCTTTGGCAATGCGTGAGTGCCTGTCAGGCATGGTTCGCCGACGTGTGTAGGCATGCAAGGCACAATTGCTATGGTACAGAGTGTGACCCAACACATATGGGGACATGGGAATGTTTGGTCATGGGAGATGCATGTGGGCCCAGCATCATGGGGTTGCTTGTAGTGATGGGTGTGTGACTCATGGCCTGTTGGTCTTTGGCCTGTGTGTGGGTAGAGCAGGGTGTCCATGCTGGGGTACATTACATCTAGCATGCATGCTTGTGGTCCTTCATGGCCCTGCTTCCTCTCCCCCGGTGGCATGCACATGGTGGGGGGAGGGGATGGCTGGTGGATTAGTCCATTGCACTGCCATGGCCCCAAGGGGCACTGTTGTGAAGCCAGCAGGCTGCACTGTGGTGCACAGTGATTGGCAGGCTGGGGCATGAACTTCCCTATGGCTTGTCTGCCATGCCGACATAGGGCAGCCCTACTGGGCCTGCAAAATGCTGGTGTGACTGCTGCAGCGTGTTGTGGCCACTCACTGTGAGAAACCAGAGGGTATCTCACCGTCTAGTCCCCGGGGATTTCTTGCCCAGGTGGCCAGGGCATGGCCATCACCTTTGGAACCAGTCCCTGGGGGTGGACCAGTGTGGGAGGATCACCTGTGTGAGTGGTCAGAGTGGAGTGGGGGTGGAACACCCAATGGTCAGACGCAGTGATCTTAGGGCCCTTAACGGGTAGCGTGTCATGGAGTAGATGGGATGCAGAGTAACTCTTTACACCAAATAATCAAAGATACTCAGGAAGATGGCAACGTTTGTTTACTGTTTTATTATCAATTGTCTAAAACAGGGAGTTACAACAGACATCAACAGATGTCGCACAGCCTTCTCTCGAAGCATTTCATAAAAAAAGACACTTTTATAGTAAAAACAAATCATGCGTGATGTCATACCACGTGGAAAATAAGAAAAACCTATGGGGGTTGTGGTTGGCTTAAGGGGAACATCTAAGTACACTTTCTATATAAGGTGTCGGGTTGTGATTAGGTCTCTATAGTCAGGTGAACAACTCATGCCCACCCCCAGTGCAAGTTATCTTCATCAGTTATTAGAAACACGGCACACCATTGGCTCTCAATCTATAAGGCCCTTAGTTATATGGCCCTCTACAATTGATTGGCATGCTCTTGCCCTTCTGGTACATTTGGCTCACTAGCAGCACTTAAGCTCATACGCCAGGTGTCAGGGGGTAGACTGGATTTTATCTTCCCACCCAATTAGCCCAACATCTCTCATCACCCATGCCTTCTGCCATAAAGATTGTCTTTGAACTTGGCCTTGCAATGCATTCTCATATCTGGGAATATAAGGGAGTGTGGACACATGTTTATCATAATTCTGATATGTATTCAAATAGGTACAACAATTCCTATTTACACATACCACATCTTACTCCACCAATAGGAATATTGATATATATCATAAAAGAAGGATAAGATGGTAAACTTTCTCTACTTGCACCCCTCTCTCTTCCCCATCAATTAGAAACCTCTGAAAGATTACCCAGGCACTACAAGTCTTGACAACATAGACTGCGTGCAACATTAAATTTCCCAAAAAATTTTCTTGTTTTATTCAAAATATTTAAATTAAAACATAAAATACTACCCTCACCCAACACAGTGTAAATGCTACCACTAAAACCTACAAAATCTAAAAAGCTAAGGTTCAAATTAAACATGTACCCAAGACACAAACAAAATCACATCACAATACACAGAAAAAACCTAAATGTGTCAATAAAACAACATATGATCCCAACATGTTTCTGTTCTTCAAAGCCCTTTCGGGTGAACATTCTTCAGGGGAAACTTTAAAACATCCACTATTCTTCTCCACACCGTGTTGAATGGGTAGTTTCAGGCAAACAGCCTGCAGGGAAAAGAAGAATCTAGTCAGACCCACAGGGGAGGGGGTGTTACCAATAGACAATGTAAAGTCTGTATGGTGGAACATCGGAGCTGTATTAGAAATCAAGTGATTACAGCCCCTTTAGTAAAACACTTCCTTTATAAGAAACAATACTCTAATGACTTTACGTGGCTTATATTGAAAAAAGTGCATGGCCACGGCAAAGCTGAGACAGACCAGAAATTATTGAACCTGGAGCAGAAAATCATTTTCATCTCTTCGGGAATACAACTGATAGGGTTTTCTTAGTGGATACCTTTTCTCGAAGTCTCGACGGGGAATAGTCACAACTGCTGGTGTGAAGCATGGTACTATTTTAGGCTTCCAGCATACAGGTAGGAGGGGGGCGGGACTTCCTGAAGGGGCAGTTGGCTGCTCCTCTACGCTCCCCCCTCTGGTTGATTCACCAACCACACCTTCACTAAACTCCACCTTTCGATTTCTTTTTTTGAAGAAGTGCTTCTTCACGGTCCAAATCATCATCACTCCTTTTAGGGATCCTCCTGATTTTACATGTTCATCCACACTTCAAGTCATGTAGCTGCAGTGTCCATTCAGATTACAACAGACCCATCATCCCACGTACTTCTCGTGATTCTTTGGATACAGGAACTTGGTTCCCTCAGGTGCTATGCTGCTGGCCTCTATGTATTTTCTGATATCTTGATCTGTCAACTCCTTGGGTCTCAACCCTGATTCGACATTGATCATGATCTTCATTCCTACTGCTTTCTTCACTGTCTTCTTGCACTGTGTAATTATTATCCTGATCACACAGAATCCAAACATCACCATCACTAATACAGCTCCAAGAAACTTGAAGATGTTTGCCATCCACTATGTAACCCATGAAAAAATAGATGCAAACCAGCTGTTATCTGTGATATCTTCTGTCTTGTCTTCCCTCTTGTTGTGCAGGTTTGTAAGCAACGTTGTGGCCTCTGTCAAGGTCCCATTCTCGTCATCAAGAGAAGGTATGAACGTGCAAAATGATGGCCCGATTTTGGTGCAAACTCCTCCATCCATCGCTGTGATCATGTCAAGGACATATCTGTTCTGCAGGGTCATTAATCTTCTGGCTCTCAGCTCTTCCCTGTTAGCATTGAATCCCTTTATGGTGGTATTGATGGTCTGCAGAAGTTCCCATCTGGTTATCTGTAACCATTTGGCGTTGGATATCGACTTGATCCCAGGCATAAAGATAATCGTGAATATTGAGGCAGTCTTGCTGAACAAACTGTGCTCATATAGGATAGCATCAAAGACTTCTATTAATTTTGCTGAGAAATAATTCTCCCTCCTTGTTTGATTGAGAAATTTGAGCGATCTTTGCCTCTTTAAATGGGCATCTGCTTTCAGAAATTCACCAATGTTCAGGTCACTCTGAGGAATCACTAATGCTGGAACATGGATGAGCACTAAGGAACACGTCCCTCCCCAGTCCTTTGGCAGCTTCATGTAGGCTCTGGACACACAAGTCCAATAATGATCCATCAGTACAGGTATCCCTTCCTTCATGCCTGGTACGCGATTCTCTCCAACTTTCCTCGTTCCATTACTTCTGAAACATAAGGACGCGTCCTTCAGGGGTAGTATCTGCAATGATCCTCCTTTATTGTCAACCCATGTCAACAATCTTGCAATCTTCGGCCATTGATCTTTGCATTCTTTTTCTGCATTTGCCACAACTGCTTCCCACTGTCCGGTTAATGCTGCTGCTTTGCACCAACCAGTCCATCTGCCCATTCTTCGTGAGTAAGCACTGTTCCTTTGATTTGTAGTTGACCTCTTTCCCAACATTCGTGCATTTCCTTCCCATTCTTATCTTTGAATTGTAGAATCTTATTTTCTTAAATCTTGATTCCAGCTCCATCCATTCCAGTCTGTTCATATCTTATTATTTGATGCCTTGTTTCTGGCTCCTCTCTTGTCTTTAAATCTTGCACATAATTGTCTTCTCTTTGAGATGTTGCTTTATTCATCCACACCATGGATGCTGTTCTGCCTTGGAACTGGCCTCTTGTCAGGCAAAGTACTGTTTTCACTGACACTTTTGTGGCTATGAATATCCTGGAGGTTCCCAAAGCATAAGGTATCAGGGAACACACGTATAAACCCTCCCTAGATGTTCTCTCTCCAACCTTTTTCATGTGCTGATACCACATGTTATTACCCAGGTGTGTTGTATCATCTAGATAAGTGTTTATCCCTTCATTATCTTCCTCTACATTTCTCCTAACTCTCCCCAATGCACAGTTTGTTTAATTCTCATGAAGCAAGCCAAAAGTGGTTTTCATAGTGGGAAGAACCAACGGGACATCTGCTTTATTTGGACTAATGTGATAAAGAGTGTGAAACAGGAGAAACAGAAAGATGAGAAGAGAAATTGTACATGCATACACTATGCATAAAACCATTGACATCCACTTCTCTCTCCATCCTGATACTGGCCATGCTTGTTCATTCCCTAAAATGGTGTTTGCCTCATTATTCCTCATTTGTACTGTGATCATTTATGGAAAAAGAAACACTTTTTTACTCCTGCAATTGCAATATCTCTATTATTGCTATGAGCATTCTCCCGAGTACAGGGACATTCTTAGGATTCTGTAAAAAAGTGTGAACATCAACATCTCTTCTGACAAGAGCAGGATAAGCTTGAAGGATAAATACAAAAACAGCAAATATAAGCCTGTGTACATCCCCATTGGTCAGGACCACGGGGCTAACCAAGTAGATACTCAGTGAGAAAGGAATCTGGGTATTGCTCTTGTTTACAATTCTTAACTAGGAACTGTTGTTTAGTCATAACTTTAACATATGCATGTCATTTCTAAAGTTTATTTTTTCAAGATTCCTGTGACTCTCAGCAAAGGTTTGCACTCCCGCTATAATATTTATAAGGAGTGTCCGAATATGTGACAGTCTAAATGCAAAATCTGCATTACCAGCTGGTTGGTTTGTCGTCCTTCTTTGTCATCGATAGCGTCTGCACATGCTGAAATTCTTCTTCTTGTCTTGCTTCTGGATCAGCAACAGTAGGATGGGCAGTCTTGCCGTTGTATTTCACGTCGTTCAAGTGAAGCCGATCTCTCCTAACTCAGACTTTTACTGCTGAAGCGGTTACATTTTC
Source organism: Ambystoma mexicanum (assembly GCF_040938575.1). NCBI lineage: Eukaryota > Metazoa > Chordata > Amphibia > Caudata > Ambystomatidae > Ambystoma > Ambystoma mexicanum. The sequence goes on along the minus strand of NC_090936.1, from coordinate 489,939,268 downwards.
AATGCAAAAGGGGCCCTTGAAACGTGGCTCCTACCACGTTCGGGTAATATTTTTAATCAGAACGTTGTCACCAACAAATAATTTAGGTGCCAATAAAAGTACAGAACATTCGGTTGCTGGATTGTTTTCATGTGTGTTCTGAGACTGGCCCCCCTGACGACGGAGTGACAGAGTTGATCAGAAATGAAAGAGTGTCATGGTCATGAAGTCAGCGGCACAGGCATGAAGGGGTCGCATGCACAGGAGACCTGGGTGGACACTGTCCTGGCGTCTTTGGCTCCAGGCTCATGAACAAAAGTAAACGAGAACATCCATTTAACACCAAAAAGCTTTTATTATGGACATAGCACTTCAGATGCATTAACCATGAACATTCCATCCATTAAGCAGTATGTATTAACCTTGAACATTCCATCCATTAAGCAGCCCCAAGTGTATTCTTGGGTGCGGCTGCTAATGGATTGCCTTTGCACGTGTTCACTCTCTAGGAGTGGCAGGGTCTAGCTGGTAAGTCGGCCCTAATGGGTGTGCCCACGATCTCAGCTATATAAACTGCCCCAATCCTCAAGACAGACGCTTCGCTTTATTCTGTACTTGCAAGCAGCGTAATGCTCACCGTCTCCTGAGGTCAGACTTACCTTTGAAGATCCTGCTTCCTAGACATCCTGCTTCCTGCCAGCATACTTACCAACTGGGGGGAAGCTGTTCATACCTGTACATCTCTTCGGCGAACCAAGTATCCATCTTTACACTTTCCGGAACGCCAAAATCTTCATCTTTGCACCGCAGCACGACACGCTCCATCGTCGACAGCAGCACCTGCAAGGAAAAACAGAAGACAAGGTTAGACATTGAAAAAACAGTCAGTTTATGGTTGCGCTTCGCCATACTTCGCGCTTTTCCTTAAACCATCACTTACCTGCTGTTGAACATTGTGGTAGCATCCATCTTCCATCCGGCCGCGCCTCGCGTCTCACAGCTGCATTGAGGCCGCTTTTCCATCTAAGGGAAGAAAACAGAAGAGAGACATTATTGCGGGCATAAATAGGAGCAACATATAAAGACATTAAACAGAACGAACAGCATCACAAGAGCTCAAGAAAGACTTACCAATCATAAGGAGAAGCATAGTCGCAGCTGGACTGGACTAATCCTTATCAGGGATCAATGAAGGAACTAGATCCCATTCGACACGCCCCTGCCAGAAGTAGCAGGACGGAGAGCTTACCTTCCATAATTCACAGGTGAGCTTTATGGGCCGGCGTATGCTCACAAAAACCGTACTTTGGGGTGAAGGGTTTGAGAGGTACAACAATCACAGATTGGCACACTCACACACTCTTATCTCCACGCAGGAGCAGTATCACCACGTACCACCGCTCACAGCTTTTCTACTGAGGGAGAGGCCTGAAGGGGGTGATTCAAGTTCAGGGAGGGCTGCAACCATGCCCCAACACCTCCGCAGAGACCAGGTGAGCGTAACAAAGAGATGCTAGAGGTCATACATGTCAAATAATTGTGCAGCTAATCACCCAACAGTTTTGCTGTACTCTGTGCATCACGTCTACTCCTCGATGAAGAAGTAAGAGGCATTCTCATTCACCTCCCTGTTACTAGTTCATGGGGGCTGAGGTGGTCGTCCAAACCTGGCTGATTCCTTAGGGCAGATAAAGCTAAGGGCAGGCAATATAGCCAACCATTCTTCAAAGGTAGCTTGATTTTGGCAATCCTTTCTTTACAGAGGCCGTTGAGTTTCTCACATATATACTATTTGCTTGCAGGTGATAAGCAGAAGAAAACTTGTGTTTAATACTCAATAATAGTCCTATCTGTTTGAACACTTCATTAACAAAATGTGGCCCATTATCGGATCTCAGCACTTCACACACACCCCATCTTGGAAAGACTAAGGCCCTCATTACGACCCTGGCGGTAAGTGAAAAACAATGCCGGTAAAGAATTACCGGCATTGTTTACCGCTCCGGACGATTCTGACCCGATAAAGCGCTATTAGCAGCACCATAATTAACGGTGCCGCTAAAAGCACCAAGGGCGCGGGCACGCAACCTCCCATGACGTAAATACCGGCATGGCGCAAAGTGGGGAACATTACGAGTCACGCGGACATGCAATTAATGCCTTTGTGAAGGCTGTAAAGTACCTTACCGCCATGGTGCAAATACCGCCATCGCGGACCAACCGTAAACGTCCATGTGCAGTGTTCCCAACTGCCACAGGTGCACACAATCAGCACAGGTGGATACAATACAGACTGGGCAAGCACAAAAGGAGCACACACCACCCCTTCCCACACCCAGTCACACTCCACAATGATTCCAATACTACTAGCAATGCTGGGGCTGGAGGACCTGATTGCAGTGGAAGTGCTATACAACACCAACAACAACAGGCAGCACAGAGGAGATGCAGGAGGAGAAGGAGGGCAAGGCAGGGCCAGCATGCCCCACCAGCACAGCCAGTGGCACCACGCAGGCAGCCCCCAATCCCACGCATCAGAGCCAGTCCATTCAACCTAACCGCTGAGCAGATCCACACCCTGTACCGTCACCACCATTGTGGACATGATACATGACGACATTGTCAGCCTGATTGAAACACGCACCGCCATCCCACCCCTACTGAAGGTAGTGTCTGTGCTCCACTTCCTGGCCACAGGCACCAACCAGCACACAGTGGGGCACTTGCATGGCATTTCACAACCATTATTCTCACGCACGCTGAAACAAGTGCTTGATGCCCTCCTCAAGCACACAGACGACCACATTTCCTTACCACGGTCTGCCCAGGAGATCTCAAACACCAAAGTAGGTTTCCATTCACTGGCCAGCATACCTGGTTGCATTGGCACCATCGACTGCACCCATGTGGAATTGGTGGTCCCACATGCCATGGAGGTAGCGTACCACAACCGTAAACTATACCACTCAATCAACGTGCAAATGGTATGTGACTCGAACAGGATCATCACACATTGTTGTGCCCGATTCCCCGGATCAACCCATGATTTAATGGTCCTGCGGAACTCCACGATACCACGCTACATGGAGCGACATGCAGGGCAGAGATCCTGGCTTCTCGGTGAGTCGCATGTTATGCCCATGGAAATGTGATGTGGGTAGGTGATTGAGGTATAGATGCATACTTCACCTGGCTGAGATGGGGGGGAGAGATGCATACTTCACCTGGCTAAGATGGGGGGGAGAGATGCATACTTCACCTGGCTGAGATGAGGGGGAGAGATGCATACTTCACCTGGCTGAGATGGGGGGGAGAGATGCATACTTCACCTGGCTGAGATGGGGGGTAGAGATGCATACTTCACCTGGCTGCGAGTGCCAGAGGGAATGGAGCATGCTCATACCCCAAAGCAGCCCAGACTGGAGCTGACACTTGACCACATAATACAACATGTAAGCAGCCCTACCATGTAAATGAAGCAGTGTCACAACCATTCCACAGCCATCTGCATGTGCACTGTACCAAATCAGACCGCATCCCCCTCAACAAAATGCAGCTACAAGCAATGACTATAGCCAATACACAGCACCAAACACCATCAACTGAAAGGACAGTCCCCCATGACTGCGTACAAAGGAGTAACATGAGGGTCAAATACATCAATACACCACTACACTGACACAGAGGTCCAACTGAATTGCATGACACCATTTGTTGTGCGTAGTGAGATCATCATGAGGCTGACATCAACGGTGCCAGGACGAAAGCATACAAATTACTGGACATCTGCCAGATCACAGAAACAACCGCTGTGGACTAACACAGTGCATGGGCACTCACAAGGAACTGGTCCCCCCTGCGCCCACTAGTTGATGGCATGCAAAGCAGTCCATAAGAGGAATACACACATAGCAGTCACATTGTGTGTCTCCATTCATGCATGGAAATGGGGTTGAAATTAAGAAATAAATGCATGCCATGGTGTCACTTAATGAGGTCAACTATGATGTGATAACTTACACATACATTGTTGCCCACATGCAGGTGATGCAGGCTATCCCTTGAAGAGGTGGCTCCTTACCAAAGTCCGGAACCCACAGAACAGGCACGAGGAGGACTATAATCGTGCCCATACACGAACCCGTGTGGTGATTGAGCAGACATTTGTCCTCTTGAAGGCACGGTTTCGCTGCCTCAGCAGGTCTGGTGGGGCACTCCTGTGCCGCCATGAGAAGGTGGCAAAGATCATCATGGCATGTGTCATGCTACACAATATGTGCATCAGACGGAATGTGCCCCTGCCCCCTGATGCTGAACTGCAACCACCTGACGAAGTGGATGAGGAGGGTGGGGATGGGGCAGCACCTCAGGGAGGAAACGATGCACAGGAGGGACGTGCCATGCGTCAGACTCTGATCAACCAATGTTTCTAGCACACATGGACGGGGGGTGTTACATGGAGATCGCACTCGGGGCACTGGGTGTGTCAGGGACATGGACACTTTAGACTGTTAACCAATAAAGCACATGTACGCAATAAGCAATGTCCACACATGTGAATTATGAGTAACCAAAATGTGTATTGAAAAAGCATAACTAAGTGAACAAGCCCTCCACCCCACACACCCACTCCCTCTTCCCCCCTCCCCCCTCAACTCCCCAACACACCCACTCCCTCCTCCCCCCTCAACTCCCCAACACACCCACTCCCCCCTCCCCCCTCAACTCCCCAACACACCCACTCCCCCCTCCCCCCTCAACTCCCCAACACAACCACTCCCCCATCCCCCCTCAACTCCCCAACACATGGTGTGCAGTACTGACCACCAGTGGACCACATGGCACCAGTACGCAAGGCTGTGCCTACTGGCATCCCCCTCTTCCAGCACCAGGTGCCCCCCTGTCTGATCGCCGTAGGTTCCTGCCAGACCTGCGCACGGGGCTGGTCCTGGTGGAACTAGCAGCTGAGGATGTACTTGGTTGCTCGGATGGATGCATGTCCCGCATTGCTGCCACCATCTCAGACAGTACGTGCCGCACTGCGGCCAGTTCTGTGCATATGTCCTTTGAGCTCGACTCTATTGCTGACTTTAGGGAAGCAGCACATTCACGGATGTCCTCCCTTACACTACCACATTCAGTAATGTGCTGTGTCAAGAGGCCAGTGAGCTGCTGCTGGTGCCTTACAATGTCCTGGATCCCCTCTTGGGTGTTTGGGGCTAGGGTGGATGTTTGAGGGGTGCCCGAAATACTGTGTTCCTCGTGCACAGTTGTGGTTGGGCTGGGAGTTGCCGGCCATGAGTTAGCCGGAGACAGCCCGTGCATGCTGGTGTCGGGCAGGCTGCATGGGGACACGTGTGGGGAATGCAGAGGGACAGTGGGGGGAGTTGCAACATGCAGCACATCCCCTTCCTCATCATCGGAGATTGCTGCTGTGGCAGCTGTTTTGCCAATTGTGCTGCTTGCAGCCGATGCATTCCCTTCTGCCGCCGACACTTGGGTGATGCTGGCTGTTGTGGGCGCCATAGTGGGGGACGTAGAGCACATTGGTGTTGTGGCCTGTGGTGTGCTCTTGGCCTTCTGATGTCGTAGCGATTGGCCTATGCCCCGTGAAGTGGAGGGCCGGTGTTGTCCCTCCTCGGCCCTGGCCTTCTTCCCTGGTGTGGCACCGGTGTCCTCATCGGCGCTGTCTGATTGTGTGCCTGTGGGGGACCAAAGGAGGGAGAGGGTTAGTGATGGGTCTACAGGCATTGAGCATGCATTGGGGTGGCTGCATTGATATGGATTGGTAGATGAGTCACATTGGGGGGAGTGACATACAGGTTGTCTCACTCTTGGGTGGGTGATGCATGGAGGCATTTGGGTTGCAACACAAATGGGGTGCATAATGCCTGTGGACAAGGTGATTCTCTGCACTGCCTGTAGGCAGTCTTGTGCTTATGTGTCTGGTGGACCCTGATATACATCATTGCACTGTCAGTTCATCTGGACATCATCGTGGTGGTATTGGAATTGTTTGATTTGAGACACCTACCTGCATCTGCTGATGACGGGGCTCCTCTCTCCATGTCCCCGACTCCCTCTATTGACTCGGTGCCTATGATGGAGGCAAATATCTCCTCCCATGGTTGGAGTTTTAGGGGCGACTCTGCACCTCCACCTGTCGCCATCCCGAGGTTTCTGTTTGCCAACAGTATGCTTCTCACACGTAGACATAGGTCGTCCCATCACTTGCAGCATTGTTTTGGTGTGCGGGGTGTGGTGCCGACAGCACCTACCCTCTGGGCGACCAATGCCCAAATCTGCTTTTTACGCAGCAGTGCTGGTCGGGACATGTCAGTTGCAAACACCACGTCTGCATGCTCCTGAAGTGTTTCAGCCAACTTGGTGAGCTCCTCTCTTCGAAGCGCTCCTGGCACAGCCAATCTCCACTTTTTTCACAACTTTTGGCATTCTAAATTCAGACAGGTGGTGGTTGAGGTGTGTGGGAGTTCTGGGGGTCAGATGGCTCCTGTTTGTGGTGGATGGCAATGGATTGTGTTTTTAAAGATGGCCACCGTGCTCTTTCCCGTTCCTGTGCGATGACGCTACTTCCGGATCCGCTTATTTACGGTTACCGCTAATAGCGGTTGCCGCTATTTGAAGTGACCGCTATTAGCGGTGACCGCTAATGCCGATGGCTAGGATGCCGGAGGTGCTATTTCCACTGCATACGATGCCGGAAAGGGGTATTTTTCGGCCTTTAGCGGCATGGCGGTGAGTTCATTACCGGCATGGCGCAAAATGCCTGCGAACTCGTAATGGGACGCTTTTAGCAGTCTATTGCCAGCATGGACACGGTAATTGCGCCATGCCGGTAATGACCGGTACTTACCGCCAGGGTTGTAATGAGGGCCATAATGTGCTAAAAACTTAACTGCGCAAGTGGCATCAGGGTGTGTACGTGGTCCTGCCTCGATCCACCTAGAGAAGGGACACAGCACCACTATTAGATGCCTGTATCCATTACATACTTGAAAGATATCAACATAATCTTTATGTAAATGCTGAAAAGGACCATTGGGTCGAGGTATCACTCCTCCAACCGTTCTCAGTGTATGCCCAGTGGTAAACTTCTGACATACGATGCAATTCGTTACGAAGAATGCAACATGTTCTTACAAATTTGGAATGAACCAGTTTTCCGCAATCGTTGCAGCAAAACTTTCCATAGTTACATGCACGGGGTTATGCAGTTGTTCAAGTGTGATTTTTAACAATGCTATTGGCATCACCGGCTTTCCAGTTCTACCCTGTCGCCATAATGCTTCTGTGGGGAATAAAGAACACCCCCTTCATTTTCATAACTTCTGCTCCTCCTGCGGTGCACTTCCTTGAATCTCTAATAATTGGGTCTTTGGCAAATGATTAAACCCTTCTTACCCTTCATAATTTCTCCTTGACATTTGGAGTGTCAAAACTTGAGATATCTGGTGAATACGCAACCGTTTCAGCTTCTGCATCTGTGGATAAATTCTCACAAGAAATAAAATCTGTTCACTTAGTCTGAGTGATGCATTTAACTACTGCTATGGCTACTGGGAGTTGTAGTGCCTTAATAAGCCTATCCAATAAGGAGGCATACTGCACTGGAGTGCCGTCCACTCAGAGGTAGCCCCTAATTTTCCAATGTGTTAATTCTGCGTGCACGGTTGACATCACGTAGGTGGAGTCACTGTACACCGTCACTTCCTGCCCTTCGTGTTTCCTTCGTGACAGTGAGTGCTACCAATTCTGCTGCTTGTGCTGAAAAGTGAGACAGTAGCCTGGCACCTTCTACAATTTCAAATTCCCCATTTAATCTATGCCTCACTACAGCTGCACCAGAATGCCTTTCTCCACTCGTCTGATCAATTTTCGAAGAACCATCAATAAAGAGAATTTACCCTCCTGACACAGCATTTTCTTTCATGCAAGGTATAACATCATAAAATTCAACATAATTTCCAAAGTCATGCACGTGATCACCTTCTGTTACTGGCTCAGCTACAAATGTGTCAGGATTCACTATTTGGTTGCAAGATCCCTATGCGGGTCGTTGCGTTGCCCACAGCCACGGGCTGCACTAAAGTAATTGAAACACGGGCTCCTGGTGTTGACCCTATTCCGCCCAGGAGGGCTATATTATCATCAGATACAAGTGAACGGGTCAGTAGAACAAGCATGCCCCCCTTATCACTCATTATCAGATCACAGAATAAATAAGTACCACACCTAAGTTGTTGTGATACTTATTCTTTTATGATTTGTAGCATATATAGATGCTTACTGGCTTTTGTATAATACAGAACACCAGATTGTACAAATAGAGCAATATAAATTGCAGAACAATAGCAAGTTAGATTCCTTGCACATAAGTACATAAAGTCAACATGGTACATATTCTACTGTCGATATCACACACGACAGGGGTCATATTACATAAACAGTTACAATGGATACATACAATAAACAACAAGTATATACAGTGAGACCATTTGTAGCACTGTGATTCAAGAATGAATGTCTACACCACAGTGTTTCGGCCTTTTGTAGTGGCTATAATCTAGCCATGTTCTTGTGGGGGCCTTCGTCAGGACAGGGGAGACTGTGACGTCTAGGTGTTCAGTGAATGCTGTGAAAAATGAATGAGGCACTGTAAGGGGGTGCTAATGGACATTGTTTGCGAAAAACGTAATTAAATCACCATCTATCCCCAAATTGGTGGGCACGGCTTACCTTGTGGAGAGTCATTAGGGCCACAGGTGGAAGAGTGTGGATCCAAGGACCTGTAGTATCTCTTGGCGTGAAGTTACTGAGCGCCTATTAGATAGAGAAGGAAGGGCTAGTGTATCCCTAATCTATCAAGCGAATCACTCTATGTGAGACATAATAGACACACGCTTACCTTGCTCCAGGTAGCGTAGGTGCACCACAGGATACAGTACACATGATGTGGTACTGAAATAGCGGGACCTTGTGTGTTGACCTGCAAAAGTGCTCATAGTTAACACTAGCTCGTGGACTGGTGCTGGCATTATCCAAAGCACTCGAAATGGAATTACCTGTAATTTTGTCATGTAGTACAATGAAAATGCTGGGGCCCGATCTGGGAGCGGGCATGAGCTTGGCGTGGTAATGTGCGATCACAGTGTGTCCTGCTGGAGCTTAGGACAGACAAGCACTGGCAATGTGCTCTAGCAGATCAGGTAACAGGCACTACAGCCAGCGTTGTGGCGATGCGGATGCCGTTACTATGGTCACCGCTCTTTAAATAGCGGTGGCCATTTTGGAAAAATCTTCGTGGCAGTAACCAAAACGAATGATGTATCTGCTCACTAGATTGAAATATTGGACTGCCAGTCATTTATGCACTAATCTGGCCTTCAGTTTGTCAAAACCATGGTGCTAATTACATTTCTTTGTCCCGTTGCCATGGTAACAAACCGGAGCGAATGGTGTGATCTAATTGATAAAGGCAGTTATGCATCGTGTGGGGCGGGGGGGTTAGCCCAATGATGCCCACACAGGTGTGTGTGGTAGAACAGGCACCGTAGCTGTGGTCACCGCTCTTTTGATCGCAGTGGCCATTTTGAAAAAAGGCTACGTGGCAGTCACCAAACTAGGTGGTGTATCTGCCCACTAGGTTGAAAAAATGAAAAAAGAACTAAATAGGATGGTATGTGTAACCACGTATAGTCCTCTTGAGTGATCTGATACAGAAGACCATCAAGAAGAACTGAAACCTGGTGAAACACACAGGGTCACTGTACAAATGTCCTTGTTTTGTCTTGAAGAAAAATAAAAATCTAAGAGAATCACTGGTTCACACATTCCTAGAGCCCGCTGCATGCATCAACACCCTGGGGAACCTTCCCCCAATTGTAGGACACTACAAATCTGGACAATGTTCTGCATGCACCGTTACAATTCAGAAAAAAACCTTTGAATATAAAAATGTCAAGTGGACCCTGAGGGAACATGCAAATTGTAACACCAAAGGTGTGATCTACATCATTGAATGTCCTTGTAGCCTGCTTTACGTAGGTAAGACTATTAGACCAATCAAAATGTGAATCTCAGAGCATCGGTCTTGCATCAGAAATAAGACTTGCGACAAACCGTTGGTTGACCACTTCACCCAAAAAGACCACAAAGAGACAGACCTCAGATGGTTCATCTTGCAGAAATTGACACCAACAGTGAGAGGGGGGGACCTTAAGAAGACACTGACCCAATTAGAACAAAGATGGGTCCATAAGTTAAACACCGTTAAACTTAGATTAAACATATCTGTAGAGTGGAAATCTTTCCTATGAAATCTCTCTCATTATATCTGTAAGGGGATATCTGGTATTTACATCAGACATGTATGATCGATGATCAAAGTCTCATATCAGGAATCCCACAAACATCACTAAATAAGTCCTCCATCAGCTTAGGGCACTCAATCAGTCCCATTTAGCGATGCTGTGACTAAACAGCCCGTGTCTCTGGTTCAGACATATTTACAGGCACAGACCCGTGGCTGCTAACTACTTGTGTGGACCTCCCATACTATGCATAATTGCTCTCACAAATTAGATCACAGCAAGTTCTCCTGTCCGTTACCATGGTAACGGCTTAAACAAATGTAGTTAGCACCATGGTTTTGATAGACTTGAGAAGGAACAAGGAGGTGGTCACACGGGTAAGTACAAATTATTTAAATCACAATTGATTCAAAGTGTGGAGAAGGAGAAAGCTCAGTCAGATGAACAATTTATAAACATCATATTTTAATATTTGTCAAAATCAACATAATAGCATAAGACACATTTAATATCACACCATAACATCATACAAATACATCTCAATAATACCAATAGGGATAAAATATCCATATTTGTTTACGCACAAATCTAAAAGTTGAAAAAGGCCTAACATATATTGGCCTATAAATCATGAACCATATATGCTGGTCATTTTAGAAAGTGCTAACAAGAAAAAGTGCTGACAAGGTAAAGTGCTGAGTGCCAAGGGCCTACTACATGTAAAAATACCAAAGTATTTAGAAAAATGTAGTTTCAACGACACACTGTATCTAGTTCCAACAAGAACTGATAGTCGTCTTGTTCAGAGCGCACCATTAAATTGCATCTACCATCGAAAAAAATAGAAATATATACAATTTGTAATAAGGTAGCTGAGGCCCATATTTGCCCCAATCTGATACTAAGAGCTTGATTGTAGCTCACTGTATCTGAAAACCAAAGTAAAAATAACAAAAGAAAAAAGAGAATAAAAAAACAAGAAATATCTGAATTAAAAAACATCATAAAACTGACTGAGCCTCCAAGTACTACACACTAATTACGAATTCAATATCCAGGACTATCAATAGCAAGCAAGCCATGTGCTCACCTTTATTAGTCCATAGAGGGCGCAGGGGACATTAATTTTCGTCGCGCAGCCTGAGAGAAACACAGATGCCAATAATATCACATCTGAGGAGACAGAAATGTGCGGGATCTAATTAATTATCCCCACTAATGAACGTCTTGCATAGAAAACAGAGGTCCTAAATAGTGCATTGAGCTATATATCAGTAATTGTACTCACCTGAATAACATGCTTAGCCAAAGCATGTATAACAGTGGAACCGTGGATAGGATAAGAATCTCCACATTCAAAGGACTTTATACAAAGTAGACATCTCGTTGTAATAACAGACTTCTCTATTGTTATTCAAGCTCGCAGCAACCTCATTAGTGAATGCAACCATCGGTATCCTGACCAACGAACCTCCGGCATCGCGTGACAATAGAAAGAAAAACAGGACTGTTCTCCTTAGCCTACATGCCATTGAGATAGTAAAAGGACTATCAACTAAGCACTTCCCTGAAAAATGAAATTAATGGGGGACATCTTGAAATGCCGAGCATTATGGGACCAAAGTACCACAAAAATATAGCCAAGTGAATAAGCAGATATATTGATTTTTAATTATTGAACCAATGTGGCTCAAATCAAACGAAGTATAATAAGATGTCATAATTATAATCATAAATGGCCACAATATATTGCCAAAAAATCAAAAATAGATGCTCAACACATGAATCAAAATACTTGTAAACTAGCATGAGACACTGTGAAGCCACTCTTCTTGACGATTTAGGCCTGATGCACAACAATTAGTATTATACATCCACCATTCTTCTCGTTGGGCTAGTCTGGCTGCTGTGTTATTGGAATCAACACCCCAGGCCTTTTCTAATACCCACCATTTCATATCATTACAGGTGTGGTTATGTTCCAAAAAGTGTGCAGTCAAGGGAGCTGTGATGGTTTTTGTACGTATTTTGGATTTGTGCTCCCAAATACTCAACTTAATAGGCCTGGATGTTTTGCCAAGATATGTTTTTTCGCAAGGGCAGACTATCACATAAATAACATTTTTAGTATTACGGGTGGTATGTTGTTTGAGGTGCCATACTTTGGAATTAATAGTAACAGAAGTACAAGCAGTCGTGTGGGCACATTGATTACAGAAGCCACAAGGGAAATGTCCCATAATGGCTTTAGTGCCTCAAAGGTTTGGAAGATTATTATGTTTAGTTACAAGCGCCGCTCTGTCTGCTTTAGTAAGCCAGTTTTTTTAGATTCTTGCCTTTTTTAAAGGCGTTTAATGGACGTGGCAAATCAGGCATATTCATTTATATTATATATATTAATTTTATGATGGTGAGCATTGAAGGTCATAGTGGAAACTATGCTTTCCTTGATGATATTTTCTCGATTGGATTTGGTAAGGAGAATGTCACGGTGCTGGAACTTAGCTCTTTTATGAGCTTGTCTGAGCAAATGAGATGGATACAGTGAGCTACAATCAAGCTATTAGTATCAGATTGGGGCACATATTGGCCTCAGCTACTTTATTAGAAATTGTATATATTTCAATTTTTTTCAATGGTAAATGCAATTTAATGGTGCGCCCGGAAGAAGACGACTATCAGTTCTTGTTGGAACTAGATACAGTGTGTCATTGAAACTACATTTTTCTAAATACTTTGGTATTTTTACATGTAGTAGGCAATTGGCACTCAGCACTTTACCTTGTCAGCACTTTCCCTTGTTAGCACTTTTTCTTGTTACCACTTTCTAAAATGACCAGCATATATGGTTCATGATTTATAGGCCAATATATGTTAGGCCTTTTTCAACTTTTAGATTTGTGCGTAAACAAATATGGATATTTTATCCCTGGTGGTATTATTTAGATGTATTTTTATGATGCTATGGTGTGATATTAAATGTGTTTTATGCTATTATGTTGATTTTGACAAATATTAAAATAAGATGTTTATAAATTGTTCATCTTACTGAGATTTCTCCTACTGCACACTTTGAATCAATTGTCATTTAAATAATTTGTACTTACCAGTGTGACCACCTCCTTGTTCTTTTTCAATATATTGCTCCCCTGGTCCACGGTGTTGGGGATGCCCATCTTTTTGCAATTTACTATAAGTGCAACTTTTCAGTTGCTTTGGTTATATAGCTCTTCTTTTCAATTTGGATACAGTGTCTGGATGTTTCCAAATACACAACTTGAACGTTTCATTTGATTGTTGGTCCTTACGTGCATTGAGCTTTCCTTTCTTTATCCGTCTTTTGACCATTATGGCGGCTTCAGATGTGGTCTCATTTAACGAAGAACAGCTGGCAGAGGCCATTAATGTGCCTTCATTTTTTGACAATATGGATGCCCTTGCCAATTCAGGCGACGGCTCCACTGTCACCAGTGATAGTATCCTTTAACTTAAAAAGAAAAAAATTAGAACTGAAATGCATAGCCACCTGTTGACAGAGTATCTTAAAAAAAACATTATTCTTCAAGCTATCTTGGTTGGAAATGAACCCTGTCTATTTATAGACGATGAGGAATATAAAACACTATTTTCAGGTGTCGCGACTAAATGTAGCCGCGACTGGATGCTGGTGACAATAAATACAGCCCTGAAGAAAAGTGCTATTATTGGTGATGAAATAGAGCAAGCTGAAGCATTATTTGCTTTAGACACTCATGAATATCAAAGAAAAACTTGAACTTATAGAAAAGCACACAAAAGAGTTTGTTAGAAATAACCACTAATAAAAAAATGGATACATTAAAAAAAGATATTCAGGCTTTTTCAAAGGAAGCGGCTTACCCTTATCTCTCCTCAGATTACCAAGATCCTGGCCATTGGCAAGACCCCAATAATCAACAATATGGCCAGAATTACTCACAAAAGAAAGTAACTTTTTCGGATACTTCATCTGATGGCAGTGGATCACACCCTGTCAAAAATTCCAGAGGCAATAGAGGCCGAAATTGGAATAGAGGTTACAATAGAGGTCGAGGACGACCATATTGGAACCATCAAAACTATGTACAACAAAATAATTTTGTCTGACAAGGACCTAATACCCCGTTTCCACCACCAAATCTCCCTTTTCCGCCACCAGACCTAGGGACTACTCCATTAACAAATTATTTCGAAATCAGGTGACGGGCTTACCAAAGATAGCGAAACCTTCAGCTGTCTATAATTTTTCTAAATGCCATCTCAGTGAACATGAGATTAGAGTGTTAGAGAAAGGCTTTTCGTTCGTTCCTATGAAGAACCTCACTAAAATGGAGGTGAAAATAGAGTTACGTAGCCTTTTTCGAAAAATTGAGGGACTTCTTCGGCAATACTTCTTCTTCCGACAGGAGTGAAGATCTACATACACCATTTAAATGCAATCGACCTTTACACCAACACTACAGATGGTCTCAAATGAAATAGCTACTTTTGAGAAAGCAGTGCTTAGGGATTTCAACTCAACCTATACTACCTTTAACAATACTAATCAAGACCAGAGCTTCAATTTTAGTAAACAAGAATGGAGTAGCCTCCATGATCTTAAGCAAGACCCCACCATCGTGATTAAATAAGCTGTTAAGGGGGGACGAGTGCTGGTAATGAATGCAGATCAATACGACAATGAAGTTATGCCCCAATTGAATAATCCCATATTCTATCGTAAGCTCCAAGGTGATCCAACTGACAGCATACGAATTGAAATTTTGACTGTTGCTTCACGAGCACGCGAGGCAGGAGTTATCAATGAAAAGGAGTTCGCATTTCTGACCACCAAAGGTACAAGAACTCCCCTCATATATATATACTCCCTAAGATTTACAAAAATCCTCTTGAGCCTCCTGGCCATCCTATTGTGTCTCTATGCAGTTCTGTATTAGAACCAATTGGTCAATTTCTAGACTTTTCTTAAAACCTTTGGCAGCATCAACAGAGACGTACCTTTCCAATACTACAGATGCGATCACCCATTTAGAGGGTTTACCATTTTGATGCCAACACTGATGTCTTATTGATGTTAGATGTAGAATCTTTATATTCTAATATATCACAATTTGAATCCCTATCAGTGATGAAAAATGTTCTTGACCAAAGGGCTGGTGTTCATCAGATTCCAAGCAAAATATTAATAGATTTTTTGGAAATAGCATTATCCAGGAACTACTTTCGGTTTAAATCTACTTATTACCTCCAAGTCAAGGGAACGGCGATAGGGGTGGCCTTTGCCCCAAACTACGCTACTCTTTACATGTGGGACTTCGAAAAAAGATCTATTTTGTCCAATACTAACCCTTCTAGATCTGCTATTAGATTATATAAGAGATACATAGATGACATCATTATAATATGGGATAAATCCAAAGGTGATCACCAAAGGTTCCTTACATGGATCAATAATGTGAATATCAATCTTAAATTCACCATGACGGCCAGCAACTCTTCTTTACCGTTCTTAGATCTTCTCATTAAAGATGGCAGTGGCCATATCATAGTTGATCTATACAGAAAAACAACTGATCGGAACACCATCTTAAGATATGATAGTTTTCATCCGCAAACATTGCGTGAAAGTATCCCCTACGGGCAGTTTCTCAGAGCTCAGCGTAATTGCTCTAGGATCAATGATTATACAGCCCAGGCAGACATAATTCACGATAGACTCCAGGGACGGAGATATCCATCTCATTTGCTCAGACAAGCTTGTAAAAGAGCTAAGTTCCAGCACCGTGACATTCTCTTTACCAAATCCAATCGAGAAAATACCATCAAGGAAAGAATAGTTTCCGCTATGACCTTCAATACACACCATCATAAAATTAAGACGATCATCACAAGTCATTGGCATCTTTTGCAAATGAATATGCCTGATTTGCCATGTCCATTATACGCCTTTAAAAAAGGCAAGAATCTAAAAAACTGGCTTACTAAAGCAGACAGAGCGGCACTTTTAACTAAATATAATACTCTTTCAAACCTTTGGGGCACTAAAGCCATTATGAGAAATTTCCCTTGTGGCTTCTGTAATCAATGTGGCCACACGACTGCCTGTACTTCTGTTACTATTAATTCCAAAGAATGGCACCTCAAATTACTACCGTAACACTAAAAATGTTATTTATGTGATAGTCCACCCTTGCGATAAAAAACATATCATGGCAAAACATCCAGGCCTATTAAGTTGAGGATTGGGGAGCACAAATCCAAAATACGTACAAAAACCATGACGGCTCCATTGACTGCACAGTTTTTGGAACATAACCACACCTGTAACGATTTGAAAGGGTGGGTATTGGAAAAGGTTTGGGGTGTTGATTCCAATAACACAGCAGCCAGACTAGCCCAACGAGAACAATGGTGGATGTATAATACTAATAGTTACGCATCAGGCCTAAATCATCAAGAAGAGTGGCTTCACTGTGTCTCATGATTGCGCTTGCTAGTTTACAATTATTTTGATTCATGTCTTGAGCATCTATTTTTGATTTTTTGGCAATATATTGTGGCCATTTCTGATTATAATTATGACATCTTATTATAATTCCTTTGATTTGAACCTCATTGGTTCAATAATTAAAAATCAATATATCTGCTTATTCACGTGGCTATATTTTTGTGGTACTTTGGTACGATAACGCTCGGCATTTCAACATGTGCCCCATTCATTTAATTTTTCAGGGAAGTGCTTAGTTAATAGTCCTTTTACTATCTCAATGGCATGTAGGCTAAGCAGAACAGTCCTGTTTTTCTTTCTATTGTCACGCGATGCCAGAGGTTCGTTGGTCAGGATACCGACAGTTGCATTCGCTAATGAGACATGCGAATGAGTCCCGACCAGCGGTCCCGTCGCTTGTGTAGTCGAGAAGCCACATGCCCACACGGCAGCCTTGCTCTGTACATGATTGCCTATGAAATACGATGAGCACGTTTATTTTTACTTTTCCTATCAGAGATTGTATCCCCGTAAAACTGGAAGTGCAGGCAGCCTATGTGGGAAACGGCTGCATCTATTTCTGTAATAAACTACTTTCATATTTTCAAAGCGGTAATGTTTTGCTAATTTCAGTCCTTGCAATATATTACTAATGCACTTTCTAGTCAGTGACACAACGAGTTTGTCGTGATAGGGCTGATTTTAAAATACTCATGTTACTGAGCTTGTAAATGAAGGCAGTTATCTCTAGTATAGATGCTAATTATTCCATCACTGCCTTAGTGTTTTCAGCTCTGCTGATAGGCTTATTTAACAATGTACACTGAGACTATTTCTTCATGTTACTTTTAGGCCTTCCTTGAATGGGTTGCTGCAAGCTTGAATAACAGTGGAGAAGTCCGTTATTACAACGAGATGTCTACTTTGTATAAAGTCCTTTGAATGTGGAGATTCTTATCCTATCCACGGTTCCACTGTTATACATGCTTTGGCTAAGAATGTTATTCAGGTCAGTACAATTACTGATATATAGCTCAATGCACTATTTAGGACCTCTGTTTTCTATGAAAGACGTTCATTAGTGGGATAATTAATTAGATCCCGCACATTTCTGTCTCCTCAGATGTAATATTATTGGCATCTGTGCTTCTTACGGGCTGCAAGATGAAAATGAATGTCCCCTGCATCCTCTATGGACTAATAAAGGTGAGCACACGGTTTGCTTGCTATTAATAGTCCTGGATATTGAATTCATAATTGGTGTGTAGTAACTGGAGGCTCAGTCAGTTTTATGATGTTTTTTAATTCAGATATTTCTTGTTTTCTTTTATTCTCTTTTCTCTTTTGTTATTTTTACTTTGGTTTTCAGATAGAGTGAGCTACAATCAAGCTCTTAGTATCAGATTGGGGCACATATGGGCCTCAGCTACCTTATTACAAATTGTATATATTTCTTTTTTTTTTCATTTTTTCAATCTAGTTGGAAGATACACCACTTAGTTGGTGACTGCCACGTACAATTGTTCCAAAATGACCACCGCGATCAAAAGAGAGGTGACCACAGCTACGGTGTCTGTTCTACCACACACACCCATCTGGGCATCATTGGGCCAACCCCCCCACCTCACACGATGCATAACTGCCTTTATCAATTAGATCATATCATTCGCTCCTGTTTGTTACCATGGCAGCGGTGCAAACAATTGTAATTAGCACCATGGTTTTGACAAACTGAAGGCCAGGTTAGTGCATAATTGTCTGGCAGTCCAATATTTCAATCCAGTGAGCGCAGATACACCATTCGTTTTGGTGACTGCTACAAAGATTTTCCAAAATGGCTACCGCTATGTAAAGAGCGGTGACCATAGTAACGGCGTCCGCATTGCCACAACGCCAGCTGCCATGCCTGTCTGTCCTAAGCTCCGGCAGGACACACTGTGAGTGCACATTACCACGCTCAGCTCATGCCCGCTCGCAGATCGGGCCCCAGCATTTTCATCGTTCTACACGACAAAATTATAGGTAATTCTGTTTCGAGTGCTTTGGATAATGCCAGCACCAGTCCACAAGCTAGTGTTAACTATGAGCACTTTTGCAAGTCATCACACCAGGTCCCGCTATTTCAGCACCACCTCATGTGTACTGTATCCCGTGGTGCACCTATGCTACCTAGAGCAAGGTAAGCATGTTTCTGTTATGTTTCACATAGAGTTATTCGCTTGATAGATTAGGGATATACTAAGCCCTTCCTTCTCTATCTAATAGGCGCTCAGTAAATTCACGTCAACAGATACTACAGGTCCTTGGACCCACACTCTTCCGCCTGTGGCCCTAATGCCTCTCCACAAGGTAAGCCGTGCCCACCAATTTGTGGATACATGGTGATTTAATTAGGTTTTTCGCCAACAATGTCCATTAGAACCCCCCTTACTGTGCCGCATTCATTTTTCACAGCATCCACTGTGCACCTAGACGTCAGAGTCTCCCCTGTCCTGACGAAGGCCCCCACAAGAACATTTTCTAGATTATAGCCCCTACAAAAGGCCAAAACACTGTGGTGTAGACATTAATTCTTAAATCACATTGCTACAAATGGTCTCACTGTATATAATTGTTGTTCATTGTATGTACCCATTGTAACTGTTTATGTAATATGACCCCTGTCGTGTATGATATCGACAGTAGAATTTATACCATGTTGACTTCATGTACTTATGTTCAAGGAATCAAACTTGCTGTTGTTCTGCAATTTATATTGCTCTATTTGTACAATCTGGTGTTCTGTATTATACAAAAACCGATAAGCATGTATATATGCTGCAAATCATAAAAGAATAAGTATCACAACAACTTAGGCGTGGTATTTAATTATTCGCTGATCTGATAATGACTGATAAGGGGGCATGCTTGTTCTACTGACCCGTTCACTTGTATCTGATGATAAGATTCACTATTTTACATCTGACAATTTTGATTGTTGGGTTCGAAATTATTACTTCATATGCTGAAGCTCTCTGAGACGTCAATGTAACTTTGGGTTTTTCTAAAATGGCAAACAGAGCATCCTCCGCAAAGAGAGTCATGGAGTATCCCATAACAATATTTGTAGACTTCTCATTTGCGAACGCGGCGGCTGCCAATGACTGTTTGCAAGGAAAGTGTGCTTTCATAACTGGGTCTAAAATCCCACGGCAATATGCTACAGGCTTGCACCCCAATGTAGTCCTCAGTGTAAGCACTGGTGTCATGACTGGTCCATTTGTGTGCCAAAACAAATACAATTCATCAGCATAATTGGGAATTCTTAAAACAGGGGCTGTACAAATCACTTTCTCCAGTTCTTGAAACCCCTCCTCCATTTCCTCAGTCCATTCTATTTCTACTTTGTTCACCTGTGCTTTCTTTAAAGCCTACAAAAGGGGTCTTGTGTACGAACTGTAGTCAAACACCCAGGCTCTAACATAATTGCATA
Organism: Ambystoma mexicanum; assembly: GCF_040938575.1. Lineage (NCBI taxonomy): Eukaryota > Metazoa > Chordata > Amphibia > Caudata > Ambystomatidae > Ambystoma > Ambystoma mexicanum. The sequence goes on along the minus strand of NC_090936.1, from coordinate 489,918,981 downwards.
GTCCCAAAAAGTGTAGCATCTGTTTTAATGAGTGCGGTTTTGCAGTTTTCATAATCGCCTCAGCTCTTTCAAATATCACCTTTATTTTCCTCATGTGAAATCAACTGTCTTATGTATAACACCTCTTCTTGACAATATTGTAGCTTCTCCTTGTCTACTTTGTATCCTTTGTCTGCTAAGATAGTCATCAACTGATTTGAGTCATGCCTGCACTCATCCTGTGTAGTGCTACAAATTAAAATCTCATCTACATATTGTGTCACAGCACTTTTCAAATCAACATTGCCAAGGTCCATCTGGAAGACCCGTTAAAGATTGATGGAAATCCACAGTACCCTTGAGGCAGCCTAGTGTGCTTCAGATGAGTTTGGTGAAATGTAAATGAAGTCAAGTCTTGTGTATCTTTGTGCAACGGGATTGAGAAAATCGCATTTCTCATACCGATCACCATGAAATATCATGCTTCTAATGGGATACTGCATAGTATCATCGCCAGGTTAGGACCTAGAGGGAGCTCTGCCTCTACAATCTGGTTTATCGGTCTCATGTCTTGTATGAATCTCCACGTCCCTCCCTTTTATTTTTTGATAGGATACTCTGCGGTGTTGCACGATGAAATGGTCTTTGGGAGCATCTTGCAGTGAGATAATTGAGTCTGGGAGGTTAAACTTGGAACTTGGCATGAAAAGCAGGCAAGATTGATGATGTAGTTAGACAAGGCAAGGGAAACTTTGATGCATTTATCTATGTTGTTAATAAGAAGGGCATAGTGTACTTTATGTAGCCCAATTGGAGAGGCCAGCTGCATTATTTGGCATCATATAATGGAGGTTATTTATTTCTCCACAGTATAAAGTACTAACTGACTTGAAGGACCACGAAAAGTAGATAAAGAATTGACAGTGAAGTGATGAATTTGTTTTGGCAGGAGGTGAGAAATGTTATAAATGTGTCTAGCCAAGTCTAAAATTAAGCTTATCAGTTTTGTGTGTCAGGAAAAAAAGTGGATACCAACTATGCTAATGTGGGCTTTGTGGGCACCAGATAAGCCATTCAATCATAGAACAGTGAGGTTTATTTTCTGGCTAAAAGGACCTATCAGATACATGCTCTAACAAAGTAGTCATTTGCATGAGGATGTTGCATCATCCAAATAGCCTATATAAACAAGTTAAAGGCAAAATGTTGCTGAGTGCTTTTTCAGAGTGTGCCGTGTAAACACACTTAAATAATGCTGAGAAAAACTCCCAGACACCTGTATTTCCATTTGCTTCTGTCTTTGCCTCTGAGAAGTGTTCACAGATGCCAGAAGCTTGATGGGATGGGAAGAGGACCCCCAGTTCAGAGAGCTGGTTCAACCACATTTTATTTACACTGATTTTTCCTTTGCATACATTTCTCCCTTATGCACTTTTTGTACAATAGATAGCGCAGGCATTAGGTTTTGTTAGAATGTGCCATTTTGATTTGACAGACTACACTAGCACTGTTGTGTTTATCGTTTGATGGTCGAGACTACTCCATTCTTAGTTATAGGGCAAAGTAGGCATTTTTCCAGCACCAACCATTTCAATAAAGGTTTTACAAATTGTTTACATTGTGTCAGTGTCATACTTGTGATACCGTGCCTTCCCTACATCATGCACCGCAATCCCGCTGGCACAGGGTACACCAGTAGGGCTGTGGTGTCCATGGCATTTGTTTGGTTCACTTGCCTGCCCTTCCCACTGCTGTGATGCTCAGGGCTGCTCTTGGTTCCCTGCCACATGGCTGATGTGGAGGGTGGCTGATGCTTCACCCTGTCACTCTGCCTTGTTGGCATGCCCAGCTTCTGGGTGTGCTGACTTGTGTGCCTGTCCATGGGGCATCTTATGCTGGACTGTCATTTGTGCATGCATTTGTGTTGGGGGTGGTCACTCACCTCCTGCCTCCTGGCTGCTGGCAGCCCATCTGCATTGCCGACTCCATTTATCCCCTCAAGGTCCAGTACCGTGTAGAGGAGGTCCCAGATATGGCCTGCACTCCAGCCACCCATTTTGAAGTACCTGGAACGTACACACCAAGATATGTGATGTATGATGAGCAAATAAACCAGCAGAGAGCCGCACTAGGGCTCTGCCCAGTGTCCATCAGAAGAGCAATACCTGTTGAAGTGCCAATAATCAAACAACCATGGGCAGTACGGTATCCATTGAGACAACCGTACCAGCAGCTGACACGAAATGAAGACTATTTGCAAACTGTCCCATAAGAGACCCAAAGAGCCTCAATCGAAGGTGAATGGTGATGACACAAGGGCCCGGACAGACTTACAGATGAACAAAACGACAACCAAAAGATGACACGCAAAGACAAAATGTTATGAATAAAGATGTAATGGACTTAGAAGAGGCGATGTTGAAATATAAAGAAACATAACCATAAAGCAGGATGAAAATATGCAACTAGCTAACGTCTGTCAATAGGCTTAGAACGCAAGAAGCTAAGGAAACAATACTGCTTGCTATGCTTAGTAGAAGAATAGAGCGGCAAGCGCCAATTATATATCTACCTCAATGAAGCACATTATATAAGTGCAAAGCCACTTTCTACAAAAGCAGAATTAACCCAGGCTGCTAGGGGTCAAACAAGCCAGGATTTGTATACCAGCAGAAAGCCTGATGAAAGAGCAGAATCGAAACTTAGCAAGAAGCAGCTCATGCCTGGGAATTCGAGGTCAACCCAAGGAAGGGAGGAGGGAGGCAACTTCGAAGAATCAAAACTTAAGAGCATAGCAGCCTGCCCCGTGAAGGTCGAGATAAGGAGGAACAAGGCAGTTGGTGAGGCCGAAGGGAGAATCAAATACGCAAATAGTAGGAAAATTAAGCAGATTCACAGTGTACTAACACGTGACCAGCCAGGCGGGGAGAGGTACCAACGTCTGATGTCACCCAAAACCTGAGGATGCCATAACTTTTCCTGACAAGAAGCTACAGTTTCGAGGCCATCCTTTGCCAACTAATTGATACATAGCCCTAAAGTACTGATTGATGGAAGGGAGGCAGGGTGAATCTTGGGGCATACCGCATCTGGATGACCATTTTGCATGCTGCTAATTAAAGTGGAGATTTATGCCTAGGGGTGTAACTGACCCAATCACAATGGACCAAATAATCTAGGGTCCTATAGCTAGTAGAACCAATGAGACGTCGTACTTTTAGTGACGTCTGGCACGAGTGATGTAGATGGATGGGCGTAGATGCCCACCCGATAAGAGTTATCCAATCCTCACACCCCGTTACCATATACAGATATAGCACCTATACTTAAGTTACCTTTTCCAACCAATAGAATTGTATGACAAACTTTTGAGTGTTACACGTCAATGATGTTGAATTTTGACTATAATTATTGCTGTTTGAATGAAGATTGGGGGAGTTGAAGTGAGATGGGCGATCGCATCACTGTTGATTTCCATGTTTCCCCGTTTTTTGTACTTGTCATTAAATGGACTTCCCTTTGCTGAACCATTGAGTTGTCCTTATTGATTGGTGTTGGAGTAAGAGAATCCCGCACCCCATCCACTTCAAGGTGCAGCTATCTGGTCTTAAAGTACTCGAGGGTGACCTCTGATCCTATGGGCCCGTCAGAGGTCACTCTGCCCTCCTGTACACTTGGTAGCAGAAGATGGTTTTGACCATCAATTATTGATTACTGATTAAAATAAGACACCTATTGACCATTGACACAAATTAACTCTAGGTCTTCGGCAATATCACGAGTCCTTCGCCATTCGGCTGAGAAGACTGTGAAGCTTCCTGTGGACAATGATAGTTTAAATTGATCCAAAACTGCAGTGGGCCTGAAGGGACCCGTTTTAAAAACATAACCCTTCCGTTCCTACGTGCAGCGGATCAGGCGAAAGACTGAAGGAGGCAGTAATGGAGGCGGTGATCCCGAGGGTCCAGAGAGGAATGATGCGAGAGGTGAGTGAAACAAAAATTGAATGCTTTGGCAAATGTCATAGGCATTAGAACAAGTAAGGAAAAAGGTAACAGAGGGAGGTGGGAAAAAACAATATAATCAAAAGTAGAGAAGACCGTATATATATATATAAGGGGATAATGACTCGAGAATAATTGAATAAATAGTTGTTAACGGGGTAAACACCCGAGAAGAGAGAGGATACCGGGGTAGACACCTGAGAAGAAACAGATTACCAGGGCGGACACCTGAGAGAAAGAGAGAGGATACCAGGGCAGACACCTGAGAGAAAGAGAGAGGATACGCCTTATTCCTGCGCTTTATTATAGCGGTCAGAAGAAACGTGAACTCAGAGCACCACATAATAGGGGACGACTAGGCTACCACCATGTTTAAAGACGTTGAAAACAGAGTTTGTTTAAACTCCATGTCGGGGTACAAATTAGAGGCAGAGATATTTGTGTCCAGCTGGTGTCTGTCTAGTCTGTCAAGTGTCTGTCTTACGTGTTCTGTTGTGTGTCAAATGTAAGGAATTTTGTTATTTGTTGTTCAGAACTGATTGGGATTTCACGCAATTCTATAGTTGAGTGGGAATCGCACACAAATGGATGGTTTGAGTAAATTGGTGATACAAAAGTTTTGGCGAAAAACAAATTGGATTGGAGCTTGCAGTGTTTGGTGCTCGCTCATATTGTTGACTGTGTTAAAGTTGCATGAAAGCATTGAAAAGTGTTGTATAAGAGGAAAGTAGAACAGATTTAAGAATGGAAGAAATTACACCATTAGCACACTTATGTAAGCAACTGCCGAAACATGCACCCAAGCTTAAGAAATATAGCACCGAGTGGGTTAAGGGTACCGCCCATAAGATGTTTATGCCGTGGCCACAAAATGGGTCCTTATCTAAAGCCGTCTTACAGCATATGACGACTTACTTGCATGCCACATATACAGGCAAGAAGTTAGAGAAAAGCCTTGCTGTTCTAGAACTTTGGAAAATGTTGGAACAGCCGAAGGAGGAAGAGCCACCTGCAGACTGGATATTAAATGTATGCACAGAGGGAGGTGAGATGCCTACCGCGCCACCTGCCCCGCCTGAAAGAGAAACCGAGGGAAGTAAGCCTGAGGGACTCTACCCATTACCCGGGATGATAGCTCCGCGGCAACGTGTTCGCCTTGGAAGCAAGACGACACAAAGCAACACAGGTTCGATCCCCGAGTCCGCGCTTAGAAACCTCTGGGTATTTAAGCACGTTATAAATATGCAACTAAAACACACAAAAAAAATGATTACACAACTCACAAACAAAGACATTTCATGTAACAGCGCCTCAATGCCTGTTGGCTGTGTGAGCGCTTTAAAAATGCAAATAAATAAATAAATTAAGGGAGCTTAAAGCAGCTACAGGGAGCAGCAACCCCGCATATGAATCTCCCTCATACAGTAGTGACGAAAATCGAGGGAAGGACCACGACAAGAATCTTACCTGAGGGACAAGGAGAGACGCGATGATGAAAGAAAGGATCAGGCACAGACAAGTGCATCTCTTGATAAGGAGAGGGATGGAAAGGAAGTGAAAGCGGAACTAATGAGACAGCATTCGCAAAAGACGAATGGATGGGAGGACAGATATTATTGAAACTCGCTGGGAAGGGAAGTGATGACGTTAGACCTAAAGAGAGGTTAGATGAGGCACAGAGAAAGGAAGAAAGAAAAGGAGTTAAGGGACGAAAGGATAAGAAGGAAAGATAGGCTGAGGCGAGAACAGCTATATCGTGAAGAGCAAGAAAAGCAGCTCGATCGCAAACAGCGAGTGGCCTATGACCAAGACAGACATAAACAGCAAAGGTTGAAATAAGAGCAAAGGGTACGTGAAAAAAGGATAAGGAGACGAAGAGATGAGGAAGTTCGAAGGGCAAATGAACGTAAAAATGAAAGGAGAAGGGAAGAAGATAAGGTCAGAGAAGAGGCGAGGAAGTGCAAAGAATTTGATGATGATATTGAACGCAAGCGTAGACAGAGGGCATGCGATCTCGAATATTTGGAGAGGGAAGTTAAAAAACCTGATCCAGTTGTAGACTGGGAAGACATTGAAGAATTCTTTCCTGCGTACGACTTAGTACCAGGCACGACTAGGACAAATATTGAAGATGACTTCGACACCAGAAGCATCGGGGAAACGATCGATAAAATATATGATGAAATGAGGCTAGAACAAATATCCCAAGGAGAGAGGGAAGACGAGCGCTTGGAAAGCACTCAGCTGTATGACTCTGAGGATGTCACCCGGATTAGTGGGAGCAGGAAACTGTCCCTGGACAGATTAGAAATCAGTAAAAACAATGATGACACAAGGAGTTGCGTGAATTGGGAACAATCAATGTCCGACTCCGAAGAGGAGACGGAGTGCAAGACAAATGAAGAAGGGAGACAGCGCGAAGAGCAGCTCCCAAGGGACAAAGGGGTGCGATGGTCAGATGTTAGTGAGTCCGCACCGAGAACATCAGAGTCTGCCGCACAGTCCGACCGGCATGAACTAACACCCCATGGTCAGAGGGGGTTGTCAGCAGCCACCTATATAGACAGATTGAGGACATTGCCAGGCACACTGGGATGTGAGAATATTACACCTGCTATAGACAGGAGAGCTATGAGAGAAGAGAAGGAAGGTTGTGCATTCCAATTTCCGCTACTATAAAAGGGGGGAGCAAGACCACAATATATTCCATGACCACACATGGATCGAGAAAACCTGAAAAATAAGCTTCCAATGCTGATATCGGGAGCCAGGACGTGGATACATGAGTTAGAAAAAATGACGGGGGGAGTCACGCTCGCAATAGGGGACATTAAAGGTCTCCTGATCACCATACATGGTGAGAGAGCAGACGATGTGTGGACACGGGCAGGGTACCCTGGTGTAACCACCATTAACACTGTACACGACAGAGCGCCATTTAACAATTGCAGAGCAGCAGTATGGAAAGCACTACGAGTACTTTACCCAGACACTTCCGATATGGGGGCTATAATGACTCGAAAAATGAAGGAGTCAGAAGATCCGTTTATTTATATCCAGAATTTCCAAGACGCGTGGATACTCGAAACGCATGAATCTTGGACGAAATCTATACCGTTGTTTTACCACATATTGTGGCAAGGGTTGCCAGATCCAGTGCAGAAACAGCTCAAGAAATTGATAGGGTTTGAGGCTAAACCTTGGGCTGAAATACAGTTAACTATTGTGCATTACTGTAGATTGTTACAAGAAAAGAATGGAAAAAAGGAGGCAACTCGAAAGGGTGAGGAAGCGAAGCTGGTACAAAAGAAATGATCAAAGTATGCTCTTGAAGGAGCAATGCTAACTAACCCAGCTGAGCAGAACATGCAACAGGTGGCTAATCCACAGCAGACCTACCAGGGTAATGTAGGACTGTACCCGAGGGGAAGAGGATTTAGAGGAAGAGGATGGAAGAGTAATCAAGGAGGTTTCCAAAGTAATCAAGGAGGCTTTCAAAACGTGCAAATGGGCAACCCAGATATGTCAAATGGACAAATAATCCAACCACCGCCAGTATGTTGGCTGTGTGGAATGACAGGGCATTTGGCGTGCACGTGCAGAAGTCAAGGCGCGTGGCAGAATAGCCAAGGAATGGGAGCAGGTGCGGCAAATTACCCTGCAATCTCACAGGGTGGTGCGCAGAATCACACGATACAGCAGCAAGTGCCAGGCATGCAGCAGGGTGTGCAACAAGGGGTTCAACCACCGAACATGGGAAATTTGCCACAAGGGCACCACCGCAAACTTTTCAGGGCACAAACTCCAGAAGGGGAGGCAACCCTGGGAATGGAGAAAACCCACAAGTGTACAGTGGACTGAACTTATATATGAACTAGTACAGCTCACTGGGAACCCTGATGTGCTCTATCCTATCAGTGACACCAGACCCTAATAGGGAACCTAGGGTGAATGTCGTCATAGGGGGTAAAGAATATACCTTCCTAGTTGACACAGGTGTAACACGCTTGTGCATACGTGAAGGCAAGTTTTCCTTGTCCAGCGAGCGCACAGATACTCAGAGTTTTACAAGAGCTCTCAGTCGAGTTCCCTTTACAGACGCACTCCCAGTCTCCGTAGGAGAGTGCAAAATGAATGTACCTTTGTTGTATTCACGACAGACCCCAGTAAACATTTTGGGTCGAGACTTAATGACAAAATTGAACATGACAATCTCGTTCACAGAGGAGGGCATAGTATGCTCCATTCCAGGAATGCATTATTCAAACATGTGCAAAATGATTAGAGCATATTAAGGACACATAGCCATGAGAGCTATACCGCTGGAGCCAGAAACTTTCGCATATGGCATGCATGTACTTATGGCGGGATTGCCAGGCCTTGCAGACAAGGTCATGAGAACCCCTGATGAGTTTTTATTCAGACCAAGAATACCTATGCATGAAGAGGAGGGACAAGTATTTCCCTTGATGATACATGCTGCAGCAGTGCGAGGGAAAGTAGCATTGGTCGAAGGCTACGATAATGAAGGCAGACAATGGTGCGTGATTATTGCCATTGAAGAAGGGTATCGAGTGACTGACGTCACCGATGACGATCTGTTTGAAGAGCAACTGGACTCAGAAGAGACAAGGGTGGAAGTGAGTCTCATCTTTTGGGTAAAAATGATCAAAAAGAGAAGTGCCTCAGAGAATGATGTTTGCTTTGATACGTCCAGAATACTTTGATCATGACATGGCATAGGTGTAGGTCTCAGTATGGACTACAGGACCCTATGATGTAGGCCTCCTGAAGGGGGTGGGAGAAGTGAAAATTAACTGAAACCAGGAGCAATTTTACTGAGAGCCTGACAATATCCCATGTCCAGAGAGGCAGAAGAAGGAATCGCAAAGACAATTTCCGCCATGATGGACCAGGACATTTTAGTGACGTCAGAGTCACCATGTAATACAGTGATTTATCCTGTCAAGAAATCAAAGGGAGGGTCTTGGCGTTTAATCCAAGATTTAAGAGCATTAAACGATATTGTTGAAGCCGAGTTCCCTCTAGTCCCTAACCCGTCTACAATCCTATGTAATATACCCATCGAGGCAAAATATTTCACTGTGATTGACATGAAAAACGCCTTTTTCTCAATCCCATTGCACCGTGACTCACAAGATCTGTCGTCATTTACATTCAAACAAATGCGGCTGAAAAGCACAAGGTTGCCACAGGGGTACTATGAGTCCCCGTCCATTTTCAACAGAGTCCTACAGATGGACCTAAGCAATATTGCATTAGAAAGTGTTGTCTTGCTGTGGATGACATCTTAATCTGCAGCACTACAGAGGAGCAATGCAGGCGTGATTCTGTTCAGCTATTGACCATACTAGCTGAGAAAGGTTATAAGGTTGACAAGATATTGTCAACAGGTGCTATACATAGGCCAGTTGATCTACATGAAGGCAAGAAGTTGACCCCAGAAAGGGCTGAAGCCATATTGAACACGGCTAAGCCACACACGATAAAGCAAATGCAGAGCTTTCTAGGCCTGTGCAACTATGCTAGAGCAATTGGTTTTCGATTACAGCTCATATACCAAGCCCTTGCTCCAGGCCCTAAGGAAGGCCCAGGTGACAAAGGAAAAGATCGAATGGTCTGAAGTGATGGAAAAGGGGTTTGCAGAACTCAAGAGACCGATTTATACAGTATCCAGTTCTCGGGATTCCCAATTATGCAGAGGAATTCTACCTGTTTTCACACACAGATGGCAGCGTTATGACGGCAGAACTCACTCAAAAAACCTTGTTGGGGTACAAGCCCCTGGCATATTACAGTGGGAACCTGGACCCAGTAATGAAAGGACAATTCCCATGCAAACAAAGTTTAGCTGCTGCAGCGTTCGCGATAGAGAAGGCAACAATCATTGTAATGGGATGTTCCATGATGTTATACGTCGAGCACTCATTATTTGTCATTTTAGAGAAACCAAAGGGCACATTGACATCCCAGAGAGCTTCTGCATATGAAGTGATCATATCTAATCCATCGATCGAAATAGTTTGATGTAAAACAGTGAACCCAGCCACGTTCATAGCTGAGCCAGTCACTGAAGGAGAGCCAATACATGACTGTGCAAACTATGAAGAATTTTATGATGAAATCCCCAGGGTGAAAGAAAATGCCCTGGCGGGAGGGGAGATCATTTTTATTGACGGTTCTTCAAGAATTGATCAAGAAGATGGACAAAGATATACAGGCGTTGCTGTAATGAAACACATAGCACACAGAGAATTTAGAGTACTCGTCAGTGCATGAATACCATCTCACTATTCAGCACAGGCTGCAGAATTATTGGCGTTGATACTCGCCATTGAGAATCACGCAGACCAGGAAGTAATGGTGTACAGTGACTCCGCCTATGTGACGTCCACAGTGCACGCAGGACTAGCGCGCTGCAAAAGGAGGGGCTACCTCCGAGCAGACGGCACGCCAGTGCAGCACACAGCCTTATTGGACAGGCTGATTAAGGCACTACAGCTCCCAGTGGGCATAGTGGTCATGAAATGCGCCGCACAAATGAAGGGGACAGATTTGTGTCACGTGGAAACCATGCAGCAGACACGGAAGCCAAGCGTATGGCATCCAAAAGTGAGACGATCATGGAAGTGGAAGTGGCGTGCACCCATGAGAGAATGATGGTGGCACAAACCACACCTGAAGCCTATAGCAGTCTGGGGCAGACAGAACTAATGGAGCTTCAAGGGGAGGCACCGCACGACGAGAAGAACCTGTGGAAATGTCGAGGGTGTTCTTTAAACACCTCTGACGAATTGTGGCGGCAAGACAGCACTGGTAAACCAGTAATGCCTCTAGCCCTACTAAAAATAGCATTGGAACAGCTACACTATCCGAGACACGTGTCAAAAGAAAATCTAGCAGCAATGCTCGCGGATGACTGGTTCATACCGAATTTAGCTGAGCATGTTGCATTCTTTATGGTGAACTGCATAATCTGCCAGCAATTCACCGCTGGGCACACATTAAAGGTAATGAGAGGAGTCATCCGCTGACCAAATGAGCCTTTTCCGCATCTGCATGTCGATTACGTCGACATGATTCAAGTATGCAACGGGTACAGATACTTAATTGTAGTGGTGTGTCCATTCTCTAGATGGATACTAGCAGGTCCATGTACACACCCAGACTCTACCTGTGTGGCCAAATTCCTAGTGAGGAAGTGCTGCCTAGGTGGGGGGTGTGTGAAGTGATGAGATCAGATAATGGGGCTCATTTTGTAAATGCAGTCTTTGAACAGATTAGCTTGTTGTTTGGTATAAAGCACAAGTTCTCGTCGGCGTATCATCCAGAAGGTAATGGTATTTGTGAGAGGCTCAACAGCTTGATAAAGGAAAGGATAGCCAAGTTGAAGCTTACTCTAAAGAAGGGATGGTTTCACTGCCTTCCACTGGCACTGTATGCTCTTCGGAACCAACCCGGCTCCGACCATCATCTTACACTGCACAAGATAGTCACAGGAAGGAAAATGAATACTCCCCTGATCCCTTGAGACAGAGCTAGATTTGATGCCCAGTCAACCCCAGAGGTCCTGGGATCCGAAATGCAAAAGTATTTGAACTGCATGACATCCAGCCTTACTGTCATTTCAGACCAACTGCAACGACGACGAAAAGGGTGCAGCGCAGCACAGAACACAGAAGGAGACATTGCAACAGACTCAGTTCAAGGTCTACGTGTTCCACTCATCTTCCCTGGAGATGCTGTACTTGTGAAAAACCACACGAGGAAAAGGTGGGGTGAGCCGAGATTCAATGGTCCTTTCATCGTGGAGGACTGCACTCTGTCAGCTGTGAAACTGCAGGGCAGGAGAGCATGGATTTTTCTCAATGACATTAAGCCCTATATCGGAGAAAGCCCTCTAGCTGTACCCCACCGCGAAGAAGCTACAGACAACGGGGAAGAACATCAGCATGTGCAGACGAGATCCATGACGAGGAAGAAGGACGCATGACCAGCAAAGCCAAGACAAAAAGAACCCTTTTGCAAGTTGTGGCTTAAATTGCCCATTTCCTCTAAGCAAAAAAGGGGATAAGGACATAAAACGGACACTCTGTGCATCCTAGTTGCAGGGTGAAGAAGAAAGTTGTACATGCAAGCCACAACACGTTTGTTGATACGAACACTTGAACCAAGTCACACTTAAGCATTGTTGAGAAAAAAGACTATGACAAACAATGATCAAGGACTTTTACATTAAGAGCAAAATACAGTATCCTGAATCATCCAGTACCAAGACTTTATTTGGCAGCACTTATGGTGTCCCCCAGTAGAGACATCACAAAGGACGTGCTTAATTACTTCCATTTAGTATTGGTATCATATCCATCGCTGGTAGGGAGGGTCACCAGTGTCACAGACTTTATCCAAGATCCTGCCAATAAGAAAGTAATCTGGCAACTACTTACCGTCATCCGGAAGCCTTCATTGTACTGCCTGAATACAGCAATAAGGACACAAATGCTTCCATCACAGGCGATTCTAGATGAACTCATCAATACTCTTTTCTTTCGCATAATCGAAGAGTGCCCATTTATTGTCGGAAGAAATACAGACACGTTGACTTTTATTAGAGATCCAGCAAACACTGAACATTTGAACCAGTTGTGGAACAAACTCAGCTATTTAGTGGCACTCCACGTGTCCGGAAAGTGCAAGCATTGTTCACATCAAGGGAAGAGCCTGTGATCCTGAACCCAGCAAGGCAGGACAAATGTCCCTGTCACCCGAAGACAGCAAACTGGCACATAATGTCCTTTTTCGGCTAGTCACTGACTTTCTAGAGATGGTGGGGAGACCTATCGAGGTTGACATCCTCACCTTCATCAGAGATCCAGCTAATGTCGCACAGATGGGAACACTCCTTCATGGTGTAATGTTGCAGGTCGAGCTGTATAACTTTCAGAGAGATTATATGAGGACATTCCAGTGAAACTTTCCGCCGAGGGACAGATCAAGGGAACAGAATCAAGAACCCTAATTGTTGTAATTGTTGACATTTTTTCCACTTTGTTCACACTGACCAGCTTCCAGCATGTCCTCAGGACTGAAGCAGATTCGGGAGTGGACTGGGAACTCACCTACTTTGAGCATGCACAGTAAAAATGACTTACTGAAGTGTTAGTCTAATTTATTTTTCCATAGTCTAGCAAGGGAACTGTATCCAGTATCAAGAGACAATCGTCACCCGCAAGAGGGAGGACACTCGTGAAGCACCAGACACTTTATGACACAAACTGTGCAAAGAGCGATATTAAGTGAGGGAAAACAATAACATTGACATTGAGTAAATGATCGAGATGGGGGCCCAGAAGAGTAACCTGGTCCTCCCACAAGCAGAGGGGCGCCCTCGCTTCTCTGGAAAGAAATGCTGCCATCTGATTTACCGCACAATTATGTATTTATGCTTTGTGTTTATCATTATTTTGCTGTCTTTGACGATCAGAACTGCATTTTTTATTGGTGCACGAAGCGTTCCAATTTCAGTGCACCCACCTGATGATGTACGCATGAGTCCCACAAAAGCACCCAGGCCCTATATAGTTATTCCAGTCCCGAGAAAATCGGATGGTAAGGTAAATGAACTGAAAATGAATGTATTTAGCAGAGATACATACACAATTGAGGTAACGAATGAAGAGAAAAGCTGGAGACAGGGTTAGCACGGAATTAATGAAAACATAGCACTAACAACTACACGCACACACACAATGAATGCACATGAACCAGCATAAGTGTCAAGGGCCACAGAACCTCAAGCGAAGGCAACAGAGAGCATGAGACTGCCTACCGAACAACCAGTCCCAGTAAATAATGAGAGAGAGCGAAAAGAATCAAGAGAAAGGCCAACAAAAGCAGACTTAACAAAAGCCCTTCAGAAGACAGAAGCGGCTGCAGGAGAATTCACTGCAAGGACACAAATGTTAATAGATCATCTATAATCGTTTATAGCTAGAGTGAAGAAACGGCATGAGGAACTGAAAAATAAAACCGCAAAGACTGTATTGATGAGCACACAAGTTCCAAAACAAGGGACAAGTACCAGGCCCACGATGCAGCCATACACTGGGCCAGTGACAGGCTGGTGGTTGATAAAGGCAGTTATACAGGGCAGAAAAAGAATGCAAGAAGAGAAGGAGAGAATTGCAAAACCTCCACCTACCTCATCGATGCAGATAAAGAAACCTGCTCTGAGGACCAGAATGCCCGAGAGTCCTCCAGTAAGAAAAAGCCATACAGATGCATTTAGGGATGTAGTTATAGCAAACTACAGAAAGACACTAAGGATCAAGAGAAGCCTGCACGAAGATAACAATAATCTGAACGACTACCTGGACAGCACAGCAGATCTAGGAAACAACATTTGGTACCAGCACATAAAAGAAGTCAGGAGAAGAAAATCAGAAGGGGAATGCTTCGTTTGTGCACTTCTACCGTACAGCATGGGAAAATCCAAGATCTTCGTGGCAGTAGAAATCGATGTCCCGACAGCACACTGTCTGTCACACGTAGCAATGTGCAACAGCAAAGGACAGTTTATGGGGAGGGATGCCTCATTGATATGGGCAACTGAAACGGATTACCCCGATGAAGATGACTACGTCCAGGACATTAAGACAAGAAATAGAGCTCATACTAGGAATCATGTGATCATGTATGAAAAGCCTGAAGTTAAAGGAGCAGGAATAAGATGGGAAATAAACCTGAGACTGAACGTCCAAGGAAAAAATCCAGAAGAAGCTCAAATTTGGAAGAACAGAGGCCAAATGCAGATTTGGGGAACAGTAGTTTCACCAAATGGATGGGAAGAAGGAGTGGTGATCTCCCGAGCATGGATAGTCCTTGGAGCCTGCAAAGAAGCAATAGAAAACTCACAGAGGTTGTGCAAACCTCTATGGCCAAAACTCACGAGACTACTGACATGGGTCAAAGACAGAGGAGGCCCCCTGTAGATAGTGCCACTGGAAAGCCCACAATTGTGCTTCAGGAACAATGGCACGAGAAAGATGGGAGAGAATCAGAATGGCAGACGAAATTTTGAAGCTCCAGGAATGACTCACGGAACCGCAGTAATTATGGATCATTATTGGGCGTGTGGATCCAAAGCATACATAAGACTTCCGAAAAACTGGGGAGGCATATGCACAATAGTGAATGTCAACGTTCCAGCACTAGTGATCCCGAAAGGTGACCTGAATATTGACAGTTTCCCGAAAGCAGATGCCCGTCTGAGGAAAAGGAGATCTGTGGAACTGACAACACGAGTGAAGAGAGAAAATTATTTTTCTGCCAAATCAAGAGAAGCATTTCATGCAATCCCATATGAACCCAGGCTGTTCCTCGTCACCTCATCAGTGTTCGCGACAATCCTCATGCCAAGATTCCAAGTTGGAGCAAACACTAAATGGTTGCAAATAACCAGATGGGAATTACTGCAGACCATCAACTCGACAGTAAAAGGATTCAATGCAATCAAGGAAGAGTTAAGAGCAATTAGACTGATGACTCACCAGAACATATATGTACTCGACATGATCAAAGCAATGGATGGAGGTGTTTGTGCAAAAATCGAAGAATCATGTTGCACATTTATACCTTCCCATGACAAAGAAAATGGAACTTTAACAGAAGCCATAGGTATGCTAACAAACTTGCAGAACCAGATGATCAACGAAACTGAGGAAGTTCATGATGACAGCTGGTTTGGAACACTATTCTCATGGGTCCCACAATGGATGGCAGACATCTTCAAGTTTCTGGGAGCCCTGCTATTGATGATACTACTAGGATTTTGTGTTATCAAAATAATAATATCACAATGCCAGAAAACTGCAAAGAAAGGCATAGGGATGAAGATCATGATTGATGTCAAAACAGGATGGAAGCCCAGAGACCTGACTGATGAAGAAATAAGAGACTTTGTGAAGGCCAGCGAGTATGCGCCAGAAGGAACAAAGTTTATTTATCCCAGGAAACGAAGAAAATATGAAGGAAAGTGGATCTATTGTAGCCCAAATGGACAGTGCAAGCTAATGACCTGAAACAAAGACGAACATGTAAAAACAGCAGGAAGTTTGAAAGGAGTGATTACAATATGGACTCCAAAGATACATTCTTTCGCACCATCATGTACAAACCCAGAGGACGAACAATTGGATACAGAAGAACCAAGTAAAACGAATCCAAGCGAGAAGGCAGAAGTGGTCGATGAACCGACCAGAGGGGGGAGTGTAGAGGAGGTCCCAGATATGGCCTGCACTCCAGCCACACATTTTGAGGTACCCGGAATGTTCACAACGAGATATGTGACGTATGATGAGCAAATAAACCAGCAGAGAGCCGCACTAGGGGAGTGGGAAGGAAATGTAAATAGACAGGCAACTACCGTGCTATGCCTGATGACATTTCTGGTAGAGCCGAAGAAAAACAAAAGGTGAGGGAGAGGGGTGCAGAAAGGGAGGGGAAGAACAAAACAAGAGACTATCGTACTAAGCCTGACATTTCAGATAGTGCTGGGGGGGGCAAGTAAGGGGAGGATGTGGGAGACAGACGAGGTTGCTATCGTACTAGGTCCAGGGACAATTCTGATATAGTAAGTGCATAGAAGAAAGTAAGGGGAGGAGGGGAGGAGATAGGAAAATAGTGAAAGAGGGAGGAGGAGAGAACAGAGAGTAAGCAGTCAAAAAGAGTGGAGAGGCAAGAGAGGAGAGCGAATACAATTGCAGAAGTCAGTAGTAACACTGGTACAAGATGAAGATGGGAACAGCATGATTCAGGGCCACCATGAGTACAAGATACAAAGGAAGTCCAGCATGAGAGTTGAGAAAGGGTGACGCACCGTGAATCAATGAAGTCCATAAAGGTCAAACCCAGCATTGGCCACAAGATGAAACTAGAATGTATCAGGACAGACTCCTGCAGAAGTAGGCTGAAGAGTGGGGGTGCAGGGTAGAAGCATTAAGCAAAACAGGCAACACCTGTGTGCGAGAAGGGAGGGGGGCTCAAGGGAACATCACAGGGGGACTAGAGGGGGTGGGGATGGCCTCTAGGGACAGAGGGAGTAAACACATGTTGGTGCATGCTTACCTGCTGTCTGAGCAGGGGGTCGGGCCCTGGGGCCTCCTGGTCAGAACAGGAATTGCCCTTTCCTTCGTGTGCCCTTCGGACGCCCGGGCGAGAGACGCCCTTGATCTAAGAGTTAAGAGCAGGAAGGAAGAGGCAGGGCTAAGGCAGGAAGGAAGAGGCAGGGCTAAGGGCTAAGGGCTAAGGGCTAAAGGCAGGGCAGGGCTAAGAACGTGGGTGGTGCTTAGGCCAGGTGAACCGCTATATATTTGGTGACCCCCAAAAAATGTTGGGTGGCATGATGAGCCCATCCTTTTTTTACCAGAAAATATACAAATTATACACAACTTCAACAACCATAAAAATAGATAAAAAATAGAGGGTGATACAGAAATCAATAACAACTGTTTTGAGTGTGACTTACTTTTTTGCGTGCGGGTGCCTTTGTTTCTTAAAAGCCAAATGCAACGTATGTTTTCAGAGAAACCGCCTAGTTTCAGAATATTTGTGATTCCGGGATTGTGAGTATATGTAGATGTGCACGGATTGCCCTCATGGTGAGCCAGGAGTATGGAAATGCAGGGGGGTTGTGCTGGAACATCAGATGCTGCTTATGTGAGAAACAACAGCCCATATTTGCACAGCCCGATTCACCAGGTGAGGTTTATACACCTCCACAAATGAACGCAGGGGACCCCCACCCACCGTGGACCAGGTGGCATAGCTGCACAATGAGTGACCAAAGCAGGGTGTTGACAATGTTCCAAGAGTAGATATTGACACAGGTGGGATGCGAGTTCCAGAAATGGGCTGATGTAATGTGGCCTGCACCCTAACTGGATAAACAGCCAATTATCGCATGCATCGCCCAGTTTATTCATTCACGGTGCACTATTCTCTGAAACACATCAATATGTTCTACTGGTGAAACGGTATTTACACTGCTTCCTCCCTATAGTGAATAATAATGGTGATACATTTAGTGCAGCGTGTGTCAAAAAATATTATTATTTAACGAGGGGTATGTATAGTGGGTGACGTGTATTATGGCTCTATAATGTAAGCACACAACGGGAGTCATTTGCAAATTTCAGCTGAACTTAGTTTGCATTTGTAGATTACATGTACACAAGTAATTGTGGCAAGCTAATCGCATGTGCACTCGAATGGAGTAATCGTGTCCCATGTCAAACGTGAGTAGCATATACAGACATGGTTTTAACTTTGCATTCTGGGAGTTGTAGCACTGAAAGTCCTAGAATGCTGAGAGAGAAGCACTTGGGAGCTCCGACAAACACAAAACATCTGGACAAAGCATTGAGGACCGGCCAAGCCCTTTAGAGATTAAAGGTGAATAGTTTTGAGGTGTGTGATCTGTGAGAAACCTGAGGGTATTCTCCCAAGTAGACCTCGGGAATCCCTTATCCAGGTGGCCTGGGGAAGGCTGGCACTCTCAGATCCCAACCCCGGTGGGGGACGAACGCGGGAGGATCACCTGGGTAGGGGATCCCAGGGTTGTGCTTGGGAAAAAGCCCCAGGTGAGATGCTCTATTATACCAAGGAAGAAGAAGAGGAGAATGAAATCCCTGAAACCTTTGTAGGTTGTACTACATCTATCTCCCTTCTTCCAGAATAATCCCAACTATTCTTCTCCATGTCCCTCTGATAATTCATTTCCAAACACCCAATCTACCCTGAGAAAACACTACCGTTCCCACAATCCCCGCTGTTCAGTTCACGGTCCCGGTTATCCCCATTTGCTTCATAAACCCTACCAATCCCGTCCCTCTGATTGTCATTTTTCGACTTCCCAGTCGAATTTGACCAACAACTGCAGTTCCCACAAATCCTCTTCCACATTGCACAAACCCTACAAAAAACACCCTTCCGAGAGCACCTCAAACCCCTCTATTACGAGGGTTATAATCCCATACAACACCTCTTCTGACATGAACACTTTTTGGTACCAGGAAAAACAACGGACTAAATCCAGAGCTGTTCACCTGACGTGTACTAACCAAAGGGCCAGGCAGAGTCAGGCAATTGACCAGAATCACACACACACACCAGACGGCCCTTTCCTTTCCCCACAGGGATAAAAGGTGGAGCAAGAGAGCACAATACAAGCAAGGTAGACCACACAATGTGAGCGTTAACTCAGCACAGCAGTTTAAGAGGAGGAGAAAGATGGCACATACTGCGAGGGTGACAAGGAGAGAAGTGACCTTACCCTTTCCGATCAAGGCCTGTGAAACATCAGCAGGTGGAAAGATAAGGCTGCACACAATAGCCAGCGTGTGTTGCAGCAGGTGTCAGAGGTACACAAGACCCCTCCTCCGCTGATTACCATGCCTCTATAGAGAGACGCTTTTCTCGTGGTACCAACCTTGACTTCAAAGAGAGGGAAAGCCAAGCAGTTCATCACAGCAGGTGAGCCGAGGAGAGAGTTGATGAGAAACCGAACTGTGTTGAACGAAAAGTAGCAACCGGCTAATTTGATTTGTGAAAAGCTTGAAGATATCATTGATGGAAAAGGGGGAAAACCATTTACAGAGGGGTCCGACACCCATGTAGATGCTCACGCAGGAAACTTTAGGCGATTACCCGATGGTAGAAACTACTGTAACCAGAAGGCCTTGGGAAGAGAGGAAAAGAGGTCAAAGTGGTCATTCAGGGGTCTTGTAAAATCCTCTGTACCATTGAAAGTCTTTGACCTATAGTTAACCTATAGTTAATTGTGAAGGAGAGGGAAATTAATCCTGCTTGGTGAAACTAGCACATGAACTGTGTGTCATAAAGGTTGGCAAGAGTGAACCCGGCGGAGGGATGGTAACGAGAAGGGGCGAAGTCCAAAGTCCACAGTGAACTGTTTGGTAAAAGTTGGCAAGAGTGAACGCAGCTGAGGGATGCTGATGAGAAGGAGTGAGGCCTGAAGTCCCTATGAACAGTGTGTTGACAGGAGTAAACCCAACTGAGGAATGCCCACATTGAACGTTTTTTCAAAAGGTGGCCAGAGTGAAACCAGCAGAGTGAGGCCGACAAACAGGGGTGAACCCTGAGGAACTGTTGAAAAAGACATTAATACTCGGGAAAGTAAGAAAAGCCATAATGAACCCGAAGGAGGGAGGCTGATGTCTGAAAGGGGTCCGAACCCGGAACAGGGACATCCAGGGGGTGGAAACCATCAATCCCACTGTTCATTTGGAAAGGAACTATTTGTTTGTTTGTTCATTTTGTTGAAAACCATCATGCCCTCAAAAAGCAAGAGACTTTTCTTGAAAAGAGATTTAACCATCGAAGAACTGATAACCGCTACGGAACTGTCGACTCGTGCTGGGAAAGCTCGAGTGTGTGCTCTGCTCAGGAGATCCACCTTGACCCATGCTCAAAATGTGGGGAAGAGAGACCCCTGGCAATCACAACCTGACTTATTATTTGTGAACACGTCTTTATTTATTTAAAACCCTATCCCACACTCTTTCTGTAATTAGTTGTAAGGATTTATTTATTTATTTATTTATTTTGGCATTTAGTGAGCGCACCTAACCCAGAGGCATCTTGGCGCTGGTTACATAGGATTGACCGTTACCTTATTTACAAGTTTCATATAGTTACAGACATAGCACATTTTATACGGTTACATCATGTTACAAAGGTTTACTAGTACATTGCATAACGAAATTACGTACGCGTTAGGACAGGTGGATAAAGTAACATGAGATGAAAACAATGGTATAGTGAACTTGTAGATGAGGCTACTAGTTGCTTAGATCGAAGAGCCAGGTTTTTAGTCCTTTACGGAAGGACAATCGTTTTTTTTAGTATAGGCCTTTTTACTTTGACAAGACACCACAAGGACTGCCATATTTTTCATTTGATGGTCGAAGCTTGCTCCCATCTTAGATTTAGGTTTAGGTTAGGCGTTTTTCCACCCTGCATTTACAGTTCAATAAACACCCTTGAACTGTGACCACATGTGTCTGTCTTTACAGTTGCCACCATGAGTTCCTTACAGATCTCACAGCTGACTGATACACACAGATGATAAGGCAATCTTTGCTATAATAATTATTTGAAAATCTCAATATTCGTATGAAGAGACCGTCAAAACGGTTCTTGCGGTTTCATAGCACTGTAAATAACAGATGTTACTAAACGATGTATAAATGAAAAGCAGGATCAGTGCCTGGAACGGCCTATGGGCTCTTGGTACTTTTGCTTTGCGATTTGCATGCCGTTTTGGCTGTGACAGACGGATAAGTACATGCATGTCCTTGGCTGGGATGGTATAAAGAGTCGAAACGCGACTGAGGTCCTTATGAGTGGGAATTCCTTTCAGGGTTGTATACATATTTGCGGAGACTTCATACAACAGCGTACAGCTGTATTTACGTGTATCCAGTTATAATTTCGTAAAAAAGTTTCTAAACACAAACTTTTTGAATAAAAAATTTAAAAAAGAAAATGTGAATGCATTTCTTTTCATGTTAAAGGGTTTAGTTTAGTTTCGTATAGTAAAATAAGTGTTTTTTTTTACAAAACAGGGGTTCGTGAGGGGGACCCCCCATTAGAAAAAAATGCATTCCAATTTTTTTTTCCGCGGCTTTGTTGTCGAAACTTTTGTATTTTGAAACTTTGTCGAAAAAGTCACTATAAACCGTATTTACGTATTTCACAACAGATCACTGCTCTTTATAGCAATATATAATTTTGATAACTGTTGGTATAGAGGCCAGCTGTTAATAAATGCGCGGGTCTAACAGTATTTAGAGTTTAACGACACTGGTTATAGGTTTGTGCAATAAGTGAATTTTTAGATGTTACTGTAATCAACAGTCACAACTTTAGGAAACACTCCATATTTTATGAGTTAAATGGGTTGTTCAACATAAAGAACATAAACCCATTCAACTTAACATTGTGTTGGTGTTTCTATAACTGAAAACCAAAATATTAGAACCAAATAATAAATATAATATGTTTTCTTGGTACTTATAAATGAAGTACCTATCATTATTCACGCTTTCTGTTATTGAAACTGAATACTAAACTCCTGAGTGATCATTTCTAAAATCAAAATGTTTAATCTTGTATCAAAGTTTAAAAATATACATAGTAATATTTATTCCTAAACACTGAAGAAAAAAGTGAGTTGCACTCCCCTTAAAAGTGCTTTGTGTGAAAGTTAATAATAAGTAATACAATGTTAAACAATTCTAAAAAAACGTAATCAAACGTTCATTGCTAACAAATTTGCACAGACATTTCTTTTGTAGCTGTGACGCGTAACAAATGTGTGCCACACTATCTCAGTATGAATCTTCTAGTGGCGTCACTACTGTTATCTAGCAAACAATGGGCCTCATTACAGGTCAGGCGGTCCGGAAATAACGGTGGCATTAAACCCGTCGCCACCGTTGTTTCCGGACCGCCTGATCCCGACTCCTGCAGGCGGGAGATGATATTCCCGCCAGGTTTGACCTGGCGGGTTTAACACCGCCCGCCTGCAGGCAGACGAGGAAACACCGGCAGCATTACGAGATGCTGCCGGTGTTTCCATGATCCCCATTCCCATCGAGTCCCATAGGACTCGATGGGAATGTGGATTAACACCATTCCGCCTCCGTGATTCCCGGAAAACCGGGGTTGTAATGCCCCGGTAATTCCGGGAATCACGGAGGCGGAATGGTAATACGAGTCTGGCGGTAACCAGGTGGTTTTACCGCCACAGTTACCGCCGGACTCGTAATGAGGCCCAATGTCTGTCAATGATTTTTGAAACAACTGTCAAAAATACAGTTGGTATTGATGCAACATGTTTCGCTCCTCCCTGTCTGTTGAGACAAATAACGCGACACTTTAGGGGTGTGTTCTTGTAAAAAGAAGGTTAGCATAGACAACTATCTTTATGGTGACAGATCCATCTTCATCTTGTTGGAAGTACACATTTTTGGATATTATTTCTTCATTTCCAATTGTGAAGTTGACACATCAAACACAATGTAGTAACAGCTATAATTAGGGCTGTTCGCTGTTCTTATTATATTTTAACACTCGACTCTTACACAATAAATGAAAAGAGGAGTGCTTACCACCACTGGTTAAGTATTCAGCGAAGGTGGATGAAGTACCTGTCAAATAGGTATCTGCTTGTGGACAAAAACATGTGTGTTCATTTCTTCCAGCACGACCATCTACCATATTTTTAGTACTACTCAATGCTCAGTATAAAGGACCATGTTATGTGTACTTACTCGAACACAAATCTTGTATCTAGCTTTACGCCCTTGCTGAGGGCACATCGGGATATGCATATACTCGTTCCTTTCTCTCTGTATAACATCTTAAGGTCATATTCCTAATGGGATTGAACACAAACGGGGAACGGGGACAAGCCGTGCAGACATTAATTGCATATTAGTTATCCCACAGTTATTTTTTTATATAGACTAACTACTGCTGGCCAGTTATTGCAGACTCAGCTTTTTAGAATTATACAAAGGGCCTCATTACACGGGAGGGGGTAAACCATGGCGCTATTAGCGCCATGGTTCATGCCGGTAATTTACTGGTACCGCCTTGGAGGAAAGGGGAATTACCGCCCTATTCCAAGGTTGGCGGGGTGGTAATTTCTCCTTCTCCCATTGCCCTTCCCCATTCCCATTTTTGCCCCATAGGGCATAATGGGAATGGGGAAGGCGCTAATTACGGCACCGCAAATTGCGGTACCGTAATTAGCTCCCTGGGTCCCTTTGCGGGTTGGTTTTTAACGCCTGCAAAAAGCAGGCATTAAATACCCCAACCTGCAAAGGGACCTCGTAGTAAGGCGGTAAGGATTTACCGGTACCGGTAAAATACCAGTACCGGTAAACCCTTACCGCCTACCGTGTAATGAGGCCCAAAGTCTTGGCCTTGCAAAATAGGAAGCTGGAGATGGTATGAGTCCGGGTCTGTTATAAGAGTACAAATCTCATGTCGCTTACGCATCCACCTCTCAATAAATATCTGTAATCATTGCCTGGCACGTGCGTTATAATTACCAACATAAAGATCACACAATCTTTTCCCCCCCCCAAAAACAGGGCTTAATGTACGCATTCCCTCTTACCTCTGGATTGTGGTGCTTCTCACTCGTGTGCTCTCCAGCATTACAGTGCGACCTGATTGCCATCACTGTTAAATTAGCCAGTATCACGAAAAGTAGTATTGCACCAGCTGGGTATGTGCAGCCTCTCCATGTGCCCTTTGGCTGGTTGTGCCTGTGGGTGCGGGCAGTGACCGATCTGCATGTCCACTGGGATCCCATGCCGTGTGCCGATATTGTGCAGGACACTTGCTGCCACAATGATTCTGCACACAACTGGTGGTGCATATAGCAACATACCACTAGAGTGTTCAAGGGAGCGGAGACGTGATTTAAGCACTCTGAATGTGAGCTCCATTATGCCCCTAGTCGCTACATGGGCAGTATTGTACCTTATCTCTTTTAATGATGTGTGACTGGCATGTCACGCTCGGCCAAAGGTTATAAGTGATTACAATTTGCAAATAAAAAAATGTCTTGTACAAGAATTGAAAATCAAATATTGTCCAAATATTGGAATGTCGAGTAACTTTAATGAACCATGATGTCAGCCGAACATCATGGTTCATTAAAGCTACTCGACACTCCAATATTTGATGTTCAATTCTTGATCAAGACATTTTTTATTTGCATATTTTAAGGACTTATAACCTTTGGCTGAGCGCAACATGCCAGTCACACATCATTAAAACTGTAAATTTTATAGGTGCTGATGGGTGCACCCATTTGACTGAGGCAACACAACCACCAGACACTAACTGCTTAGTGGCAATAGCGAATACTCCAGGGTCCATGCCCATACATTTGTACTTTACCTCAGCTGAAGTAGTAGGATTCCGTATGGGCGTCATCATGAATATGCTCAGCGGGTAGGCACTGTGCCTTGTAAATGTGTACATGGCTGCCATTAACATTTGTTGGCAGTGTCTATTGGTCAGTGTGCAAAGTGCATGCATGTGCGTGTGCGTTCATACTAACCAATGAGCCATGCGCTCCCTTGCTTGCCAGCTATCAGGATCTGTTGCAGTGGTGACATCCGGGAATATATAACTGTTGTGTGTGCTTCCTGGATAGTTTGCAGACAGTTCAGTTATGATGCCCTTGGCATCACACACAACCTGAACATTGATTGAGTGCCAATGTTTGCGGTGGCGGTATATGTGCTCTGTCAATCTGGGGCGACGTAGCGCAACATTGGTGCAATCTATTGCAGCAAGCACTCGTGGGAAGTGCACCACAGCATAGAAGTCCTGCATTACTATTTGCCTTTCTGTAATTTTTCTTGGCATATAGATGTGGTGGCGCAGAGAAATTTGTGCAGTTATGCACGCCAGCACCTGGTCTAGGCAATGTGACTGTGTGGCCTGGGAAATACTGCTTACTATGACAGTGTTCTGCTGGAAGGATCCAGTTGCCATGAAATGTAAGGCAGTGAGCACTTTCTGTAGGGGGCTAAGGGCCTGGGAGTACATGGTCGGTGATCTTAGCCCATCTTCCCACTTCCTCAACAGGTCTAGTATGATATGAGGTGGGGGGACCTGTACTTGCCATAGACCTGGTCATCCGGCATCCCAAAAGTGTGGTATGTAGGATAACGCTCTGGGCCCTGGCCATCCTCCTTCCCCTGCGGTGTCCGTGTACGATCGCTCCGACAAATGCTGAATTCATTGTGGCTGGATACCTTCATTTGGTGTGTATTGGGTGCTTTATATGCATTTTTTTACGATCCGCATTGACGGTTGCACCGGCTATCAGGTGGTGGTAGTGTCCTGGTATTTGCATGAACAGTATTGCGACCTGAGGTTCAGAATTCGAATCCAAGAATACATATATATTTGCGCTTGTATGGGTGTGCGATTGCTTGACCCTGCACCGTACCTCAACATGCCCACATTTACACATGTTATTCCCCATTTTGCACGTTCCGCCCTCTATTTTGGTCGCTGCCTAGACCCAACCGACACTCTGCTTGGTGTCTTGCGCAAGGCATTCCTCCACTCGCAGTGACGTGCCGAGCCACTGCAAACTCCACGCAAGTCCTGGGAAAGTGCAGCGCATTCGATTCCATGAATCGATGAACGCGGACTTGCACACAGTTTGGCGTGCAAGTTCCCTATTTTCCACGCAAATAATTCTGTAATCTTCTGTTCTTTTCTCAGGTGAGTCCCAAGACAACTTTAACCAGCCAGTTAATTTGATGTGTAGGTGTTAAGTGCTCTGCCTTCTGGACCAGCACTTAATCCCCCATGATATCAACCCCATAGGAAGGGTTACATGTCTTTATAACAACCCCTTTTATGTAGAATGCACATATTTTTTTTTGTAACAATTAGTTTATACAAACTTTAATTACAAAACTAACAGGATGAAGAAGAAAGAAGAATCAGGAAAACAGAGAAACAGAAAACCAAAAAGTACATTGCAAATAATCCCACCAATGCATTCTTCCACCAAAGGTTTCCTGTTTAGTTGAGAATAAGATGGAGAGTTAAATGTCCTTCACCCTCTCCTACCTCAAAGTTCTTCAATCTTTATCATCTCATATTTTCCAAAACATAGACATTCATTCATTAAGATAAGGCGTTAATACCATTTGAACCAATTACATATTGGGCCTCATTAGGACCCTGGCGGAGAGGGTATTACGCCAGCGTAGTGCATGGCGTACCTCTCCGCCATACTACGAGTTCCCGTAGCGCCATGGAGGTTTTCTCCGCCTGGTTTTACCAGCCGGAGAAAACCATGGCGCTACGGGACCTCGTTGTTAATTACGCCACCGTATTTTACGGTGGCGTAATTAACTCCTTCCCCACTCCCATTATACCCTATGGGGCAAAAATGGGAATGGGGAAGGGCAGAATGGGGATTGGGGATTTACCGCTCCGCCGAGGTCGGAATGGGGCGGTAAATCCGCCAACCCCCATGGCGCTATCGGCGGCTTTCCGCCATGCTTCGCGGTGCATTTAGCACCGCGAAATCCGCCTGGGTCGTAATGAGGCCCATTATCTCCTATTCCAGAAGTTTCTCAAGAAAATCGACCACTGCACAAGTTAACGGCACCTTGTGTCCAGTTAGCAGCCCACACCACCATTCGTCCAAGCTTGTTTCAAGCATAACAAATCTTCCCAAATAACTTGATCGCTGTATTACAATTGTGGGACAATCTATGATCAGATGTTTTAGGGATTCTCTTTCAATTGTGCAGAAACGACAGCGGTTGTCTGCAGTCTTCACTTCGTGTCTTCTCCACAAACTTCTTTAGTTTTGTATACGTTTAGTCGTAGCCTCAGAAACTTGTTCCGATGGAGTAGTGAGGGAAATTTTGAAAGGTATTTTGGTAATTTATCTGAACAGTTGCAAGACAGACCCAAATCAAGGGATGACGGCATTGTTATGTGCAGGTCTTCATTCAAGATCCAATTCCACTGTCTTAATTTTTTCTTTGCCAGCTGGGGAGTTGATATCACTATTTGCCAAGATATATCAGTGAGTTCTAGAATTCGTCTGATTTTGTTTGCCCAGTCCAGCAGAATTCCTGCATGAGGATTCTTTGTTGTAGATTCAAAAATCTTATATGCAGGAGCAATATTTGTCAAGTGCATTTTACGTAGCACCGCGAATGCACATATACTGACACTTTTATAAGGAAAAAAAAGAAAAACATTTTTTGGGGCGGTTCCCCCGAAACTCCTGTTTCCCACCCCTAAAAACCCACCAAAACCATTTTCCAAAATGATTTAACCCTTTACCACACCCACACACATATTCTCATGATGTGTTTTCGTTATAAAAGTTTCGGTATAAAAGCATGTCTTCATAAAAGATTCGTTATAAAGACTGCGTACCATAGGAAGCCCTGTCCACACTAACCACTGTCCAGGGAGTTTCTTATGGCTAGACCCCATGGAAATCTCATCCCTGCTGCACAATCACACACAACCAAGACACCTTCTAAACCGCACTACCTACCGTCATGGGCCACGCCTGGTGCTAGTTAACTTTGCACAAAATGCTCTTTATTAGCCCGTTTAATATTCAGACAAATGCAACAACATTGACAATACACTTCTGCCTGAATGCTTCAAATGTTTTGGTTAGCCCCTTCAGTTTGAAACCCCTTTGGGGGGCCCTGGGTCTTTTGTGCTGCAGGGGAAGGTAGTATGCACACGTTTTCACGTACAATATAGCAATTAATAAGGTGAGAGCATCAGGTCATGAACACACAGGCTGACATGTCAACAGCAGCTTCATTGATCTGCAATGCTGCCGGATCAAGCAGAGCAGAGGGAGAAGCAACCCTTAATGCAGGAGCTTTATACAAAATACAGGGCAAGTGTGGCTACTTGTCTAAAATATCCTTAGTCGTCGTTTTGGGTAGTTTCAAGGACAATGGGAGTATCAAATACCCAAAAGTTTGTTTTTCCTTAAAAAGTAGTTTGAATGTGTGTGCTGCTGTGAGAACAACAAAGGAAGGAAAGGCATTTACAGAGCACATTAAGGAATGGCATCGCAACAGAACAATCAACACAGGCAGATTGCTAGGTTTTTTGTGAGGCTCATTGCGGGGGATGAGAGGCCCATAGATGCTGGGTTTCAGGTAGAATGCATTTCCTGGAATTATCTCTTCTCCATACCAGGACCAGAGATAGTGCTTTCCCCAGACTCGCACACATGCCACCGACAGCCGAGCTCAACCTCTGACAGCTTAAATTGTCACATCTCACCTGCAAGTGGGTTATGCAATGTTAGCACTGTTATTATTTCTTTGAATTACAGTTCATTCCGTTTTGTCATTTCCCCATGATGAATACATAACCACAAGTACCAGAATGTAATGTAAAAAATACAACCGCACAAGGCACAATGCATACACATTATATATTGATGTATGCATGCCCCATGCCTCGTGTCATTCACAACACACCGGCTATGTGCTTAGTGCTGTACACCTGCTTGCAAAACCAGACAGCACTATGGAGTTAGTGGATGTAACACCATCCAAGCACAGGCAAGAAAGCGTGCTGCACAAAGGTGCAACTGGTAAGCATTGTGCTAACCAGCAGGACTCCTCCACCTCACTGTTTTTAACATAGGGGTTCATTACGAGTTTGGCGGTAAAGGGTTAACAGCCCCGGTAAAGGTGCCGGAGCCGTCAACCCCTTACCGCCCCATTATGAGTCTGGCGCCCTTAGTGATTCCCGCAAGAAGACCAGGGTGCTGGCACCCTCCCCATTCCCTTTGAGCCCTCTGGGGGCTCGAATGGGAATGGGGATGTACCGGGTCCGGGTTCCTTGAATGAGGAATTACCGGGCCCTCCAAGGTCGGAATGGCCCGGTAATTCCTCATTCAAGGAACCGGTACCCGGTAAAGGGGTAGCCATGCCGCTAATAGCGGCATGGTTACCTCCTACCTCGTAATGACCCCCACAATCTGAGACAATATAAGATTTTGCTGACTTATGAACTAGCAAGCCGTTGTTCGCCCTACTGGGCAGCCAGCAGCATCAGACTCCAGAGCTGGTCTCTTGCTGCTCCAGGGCTGCCTACCACACCCGCCCCCCTTTCCCCTTTCCTCTCCAATCAAGGGCTGCCTCAACAGAGACAAAAGAAAAGCACATATTAGCAGGCCCTACCACCAGCAGTCATCAGTGTAAACAGATGGCTACATCTGCAGATACATGTAGTCATCTACAGCTACACAGCACATCCTCACCTGTAGGGCAGACTGCTCACTGTGCAAGGCACCTGCTGCTGAGATCTGTTCTCACACTGAATCATTTATATTTATATTCAGTAAAAAAAGCTTTGTTAAGGGGACGTTATGGTTCTAGATAAAATCGAAAAACCCCTGAAATTCACCAGTTATGGTAAGCTAAGCAACCATAACTCACGCCACCACCGTGCACTGCTAAGACTAACACCCAGGACATCAAAGATAACATCACAAATATCATTGATGACATCACTGATGACATCACATGTCTGGCTCCTTCTTTTTTTTTTCTGACATATCTAGGCCAGGTGGTTTTCTTCACTGAGTCACAAATGGAAAATTCGAAAAGGTACTATATTTGTAGAGATTACCCTTCTCATATGTTCTTACACTACTTTCCTTAGAGTTCTGTCGCATCCTATGATGCATATACATACGGAAGAAGCAGGACTGAAACACAGCAATCATTTTTGTACATTATACACAGTTGCTAATGAGACTGCCTCTTGTTTCCTTATTGTACAGAAATACAGAAAAGTCTGATACAGAAGCATTCACAGTTTTTTTATATAACTTTGGAAAATTACAAATATAGCACCTCTGTGGTGTATGCTGCAGCCAATACCTACATTTATGTATGAGTAGGTTCCTGTACTAGAAAGCACACTGCAATGGAATGTTCTTTAGAACACTACATTGTGTAATGAACTATGTAGTGTATTACACATCTCCCGATAATCCCTGATACTTTTTTGGCAACATTACATTCACAACCCCTTGTATGAAATGTAAATGCACATGTGATGTCATCAGTGATGTCATCAATGATATTTGTGATGTCATCTTTGATGTCTTGGGTGTTAGTCTTAGCAGTTCACGGTGGTGGCGCGAGTTATGGTTGCTTAGCTTACCATAACTGGCGAATTTCAGGGGGTTTTCGATTTTACCTAGAACTATAACGTCCCCTTAACAAAGTTTTTTTACTAAATTTCATAGGTTTTTAGTAGCGCTACTTAACCATAACGTCCCTTTAACAACTTTTTTTTACTGAATTGCATAGGTTTTTATTAGTTTTTATTTAAATGGATGAAGACCATTAGCACCCTAGGTTCCCAAAACGGGAACCCGGGGTGCTAATAAAAAGATTTTTCTTCCCAAACCAGAACGCCTGCGGCGTTCCGGTGTAGGAAGGAACATCCTTTACCAAGATGGCCACCATGGAATGGGAAGGCGGGTTTCAATACAGGGCCCCTCTTCACTTCACAACACGTGTGCGCAGTCTTTGCAGCTACGTGTTTTCTACAGCTCGCGTGCGTGTTCAGATGAGACGCGTGTGAGCTCGGATTCATCTAATGTCTGCATGTTTTTCTTCAACGCGTATGTCTTTTCTACAGCTTGTGTGCTTGTTCAGATGAGGCGCGTGTGAGCTCGGATTCATCTCATTTCTGCGTTTTTTTCTTCAAAGCGTGTGCGTGTTCAGATAAGCTGTGTGTGAGCTCGGAAACACGTGTGCATGGTCTTTGCAGCTACGTGTTTTGTAGTACAGGTGTGCGTGCTCTTCGCAGCTACATGTTATCTACAGCGCGTGTGCATGGTCTTCGCAGCTATGCGTTATCTACAGCACGTGTGCATGTTCTTCACAGCAACGTGTTATCTACAGCGCGTGTGCATGGTCTTCGCAGCTACGTGTTATCCACAGCACATGTGCGTGCTCTTCGCAGCAATGTGTTATCTACAGCGCGTGTCCGTGGTCTTGGCAGCTACGTGTTATCTACATCGTGTGTGTGCAGTCTTTGCAGCTATGTGTTTTCTACAGTGCATGTGCATGGTCTTCGCAGCTACGTGTTATCTACAACGCGTGGGCGTGGTTTTCGCAGCTACGTGTTATCTACATCGCGTGTGTGCACTCTTTGCAGCTACGTGTTTTCCGTTAACTCCTGTGTGCGGTTTTCTTCAACGCATGTGCGTGTTCGGATAAGGCACGTGTGAGCTCAGAAACGCGCGTGTGTGGTCTTTGCAGCGATGTGTTTTCTACAACACGTGTGCGTACTGTTCGCAGCTACGTGTTATCTACAGCACGTGTGAGTGGTCTTCACATCTACGTGTTATCTACAGCGCGGGTGCTTGGTCTTCGCAGCTACGTGTTATCTACATTGCGTGTGTGCAGTCTTTGCAGCTACGTGTTTTCTGCAGCGCGTGTGCACGGTCTTCACTGCTAAGTGTTTTTCGTTAACTCCTGTGTGCGGGTTTCTTCAACGCATGTGTGTGTTCGGATAAGGCGCGTGTGAGCTCCGAAACGCGCGTGCGTGGTCTTTGCAGCGACGTGTTTTCTACAACACGTGTGCGTGCTCTTCGTACCTACATGCTATCTACAGCGTGTGTGCGTGGTCTTCGCAGCTACGTGTTATCTACAGCACGTGTGCGTGGTCTTCGCAGCTACGTGTTATCTACAGTGCGTGTGCATGGTCTTCGCTGCTACGTGTTATCTGCATCGCGTGTGTGCAGTCTTTGCAGCTATGTGTTTTCTACAGCGCGTGTGTGCGTTTTTCACCGCTACCTGCTTTCTTCGTTTTCGGATGATTTTTAGTCAACACTTTTTTTGCTTCTTTCAGCCATATTCCATCCCATCCCCATGGCAATGGCAATGGCCGCAAGGAGTGCAGCCGCAACTAATTTGTATTGCTCCTAGAGGCTCCAGGCCTTACTTACAGGCCTACTTGACCCGATTTGTCCGAGTCTTTCCATGCAACCCTCTGACATGGCATTCCAAGTCCAGCACTCCAAATAGGACTTCTTGCACAGCGTCCCCGCTGCAACCACAGCAGACGATTACCTTTACGGACAGCACAACTACCAGCGATCATCCTGATGAAGGCTACCACTACCTCGGGCTTTTACCCAGCCCTGCTTGGCCGAAACACTTCTGTGTCGATGTTTTGTGGCACAACCATGTGTTTATGTGTTTATAGATAGTGTTGTGTACACCATCTTGCTTAGTACCCCCGACCAACTACAGTCCTGGGGCGCACCCTGTAAAAATCCTATGTCACCACTTACCTGCATTGTATACTCGTGCATCACTTTGGAAATTGTACCTCGACAAAAATACAGGTTGATACTTACCTGTATTTCCCGTGTTAAACAACGTCTGTCCTTACACTTCATGCTTATCGAAAGTCATGTAAATAGTTAATTTTATTCATCTGTGCAAAATCGTTTTGGAGGCAAAATAAAATAGCTTCAAAACTAGACAGCTGTCTACAGATCTCTCACCCTGATTTCTAGCATGTGTCATATATACATACATGTATGGATGCTAGTATCAGTTATGTTTATTGTTAGCATGGCACGTGTGCTGTGCTTTGGAACGCTTACTGATTCATAGTAAAGTGCTTGAAAGAGGACAGTTATCCATTAAGTGGCAACAGAGCCATTTTAGTATTGGGTGCAGAACTTTTTTTTCTGGCAGAGCTTCCGAGGGCAGAGACGTTATCAGTGGTGTGTATGGAAGGGAATATTTCAAATGGCTTTGAACTGGGCTGGAGTTCCATACTGGCCAGGCAGATGGTGGCCTTGTAGCCTGCCCATTGTTATGTGATGGGATGCAAACAGTATCAGACTGAGAGATATGGCAGTGTGGGAATGAATAGTGATTGAATGAATGGGAATGAATGAAGAGGCATAGTAGCTCACAGTGTTGGCTGACTGGAGGTGCAACATTTTTACATTTTTTAAGAAATTGATTTGTATTGCAGTCCGTATGCACGATGTTCCTCACTTATCAACATGATCAGAGGGGGGGGAGGGGAATCTGCATATTTGGGTATTCCTTTTAAACTAAATGGTCCAGGTAATGCATACTGTTGGCGACCTGACATATGTATTATTGGGTTAATAAGAGAACTCTTTTCTTGGAAATGCTGCTGGAAAATGCCCAATTTCCACTCATTTAAAAATAATTCTCATGGGGAGCACCCCCAGAAACCAGTTGCTGGAGTAAGTCTTGCTTGCTTCGCTCACATGTAGATCACTGGAAACAACATGTACTCCTCCCCCCACACTTTCAAAAGTCACCAGTCCCCCTGCAAACACAAATAATTTCCTCCCCCACCTTTACTGTTGACCTTTCTGCTCAGACATGCCTGCCTCTTTGCGATCAGTAAGTAGATGGCACATCGTTATAATATTCTTAACTCACCCATGACCGACGTGATCCACCTTCCTGCATCCAATGCCCTCCTCTCGAATGCAACCTTCACCGCTTTGTTAGAGCTACCTCCACGGCGGCCAAGAATAACATGCTTGGCATCACCAAAATCTACCCAATATTTATTTAAAAGCTACTAAAACTTGCATACTGGCCTTAATACTCAGCCACTTCGACTACTGTGCTGGCCTACTCCTAGGCCTCCAACTCTGCTCCTTCTCCTCAAAAATACTCAACTTTGCCACCTGTACCCTGTACAATCTCTCAAACTCTTTGCCCACCTTGACTTTCCATGAAACACCAGTCCTTCCTTCAATTCCTCCAACATGTTTTCCAATCCATGCATGACATTGAACCTAACCTAACTAATACTATCTCCTCTTAGTCTTTTTGTTGTATCTTCCACTCTGGTACACTTCCCAGTCTCTATGGCAGCCAACCAC
Source organism: Ambystoma mexicanum (assembly GCF_040938575.1). Lineage (NCBI taxonomy): Eukaryota > Metazoa > Chordata > Amphibia > Caudata > Ambystomatidae > Ambystoma > Ambystoma mexicanum. The sequence goes on along the minus strand of NC_090936.1, from coordinate 489,884,430 downwards.
CCTGTGCCTCCTCTCACTTCTGTTCCTTCACCCTTCTTGCTTCACGCCAATGGCACTCCTTTCCTCTCTACATTAAAGTTTACTATTATCAACTCTTTCAAATCTGTACTAGAGCACTACCTCCTCAACCAAGAAGGTGCACCTACTAGTTACTCCCACATCCACACCCACCTACCTACTAGCCTGCACCTAATCCTCTAGTACATACTACCTGCTATATATTAAGTCCCACTGAGACCCCTGTCTGTTATCTACCTATTTTGTTCCCAGTTTCTGAACCATGTATTTCCCAACACCCACCAGTCAATTGATCAATAACTCTTCAACCAATGTAAGGCATCTGACTCTGGATTGCCATATCAACTGGTGGGCTTTTTGTATTTCTAGGAAAAACACCCCACACCATTAATAGGTAGAAATATGCAATACAAATATGACATTTTGATGAAACGTAGCTGCTTATTCCCACCACCAACTGTTTCTCCAGAGCAATACATGTAACCCTATTGGGTAGATTTCAAGTAAGCGAAAACATATTGTACGGATAATATCTGTATTGTCTGTAGCTTGGTGTACACTACTGTAGAATGTACATTCACAGGAATTAGGTGCCGCGCGTGCTTGAATGCAGGGATGTTAGTGGTGGCAAGTGTTATGCAAACAATGTTGCAGGGTTTGCTGCTCTGTGTGTGTGTATATGTGTGTGTGTGTGTGCACGCACGTACGCACGCACGCACGCACGCACGCGTGTTTGCGTGTGGCCGGCACAAGATGAAAACCGATCTGAGGTTGTTTTCAGCAATGTAGCAGTGTAAAAGTATATATTGCATGAATACCGCCTTATAGTAAACGATTGGCCTAAGCACATTCACATCGCACTATAAATTGCATTGAATGAACCTGAAACATGCTGACTACGCCGCCATGTTTAGTTATCCGCCATTTTGATCGCCACTTGCTTTCTGTCCCATGTTTAGAATTGTGTTTTTGGCTTCAGCAGAGCAAAATGAACTTAGTACTGTTTCCATGATGTCAACGTAGATTAGAATGTTGAAACTGCTAAAGTGGATTGTTTGTCCTACACCGAGAAACCTTGGACTTAAACAAAAGCCGTACTAATCAGTAATTTAGATACCATCTGTTCCAATAGTGGCTTCCCCGTTCAAACAGCAAAGTAGAATGATGAATAGTTGAACGTGCTCTTCTTGCAGAAATCTTTGTTTTCCGTCCTTGAAACTAAGCTGGTTTTAAACTCAAGAACAAACGCTAGACAAATTTAAGCAAGTAAAATAAGGAATGTTACCTTTGTGTCTTATGTTTGGAAAACATATGAAGTGTTTAAGGGAAAACAATGAACTATTCAAAGATGTTTTGACATGTTATGTTATGTTCTTATGTTACTTGGCATTTATATAGCGCTCTATGACCCTCTTAGCACTATGGTTCCTGCCGGTATTGTAACAAGTCCGCCAATGGTAAATGGGGAAATACCACCCCATTCCAAGGTTGGTAGGGCGGTAATTCCCCTTTTACCATTGGCCCTTCCCCATTCCCATTTTTGCCCCATAGGGCTCAATGGGACTGGGGAAGGCGGTAATTACGGTACTGCAAATTGCAGTACCGTAATTACCTCGGAAGTACCTTTGCGGGTCCCTACTTTAACGGCTGGTCCAGACCAGCTGTTAAGGTCGGGAGCCACAAAGGGACCTCGTAATCAGGCGTTAAGGGTTTAACGGCGCCGACACCTTTTACGACACTGCTAAACCCTTAACGCCAGGGTCGTAATGACCACCTATATATCATTGGTATGACCTCAAAGCGATGATAGGTTGAACGCCCTCTGGAACCGTAGTTCTGGTCAGTAGAGAGAGATAGTGTAGTAGGGTGCGTGGGTGCACCAGATAGCTGTGCAGCTGATGTAATTGCCGGATGGTTGCTGCATCCTAACGTTAGGTGTGGTGCTGAAGATATCAGTTGGATGTGTGCAGTCTGGTGGGTGGACACCCAGACTGGGCTCTGGCTGTGTTAGGCCTGAAAGGATACATATGTGAGAAACTAGGCCGGAATGTGCTCGGTGAGCCAGCGTTCTATTAGGGTGATGAGGTGTTCATGGGGTCGTATTCATATGTGAACAGCTAAGCCAAATTAATCAGGGGTATAGCTGTGTTCTATTTGAATGATGGTGTATAGTAGCGAGTAAGCGTAGTGATATGATGGTTATCTTTAAAGGGCCTGAGATCAGGCACGTGAACAGGATGGCAGGGAACAGAGCAACACACGGACACAGAGACAGGGATCTGGGCTTACAGCAACAGGAGGGGGGATACGGATATATAGCAACAGCATGTGGAACAGGAAAGCAGGGTACACAGTGATAAACATGTGGGGCATGTTAACATTTACATTCACATTTCTATTGAGCTGCGAATCAGGCTAATGTTCATAGATCCACTCAAGTGTTGGACATGCCAACATTTGCATTTCTATCTAGAAGTGACTTAGGCTAACCTTCACAATCCTGTCACGGTCTGGTGCAGGCCAATGTTCACAATTTTAACTGAGTGAGGCATTGCCAATATTCATAATCTTGTCCGGGTCCGGCACATGCTAATGCTCAGAATTCTAAGTGCAGTATTGCTATCATTCACAATCTATTATGGGTCTGGGCAGGCTAATGTTCACATTTCTCTCTAAAAGATGGACAGCTTAACATTCACAATCCAGGTTGGGTCTGGCGCAGGCTAGTAAAATGATGGACAGCTTAACATTCACATTGCTGACTAGGTCTGGCGCAGGTTAATGTTCACAAATGTGACTAAGTGCGGCATTGCTAACACTCACAATCCCATCTAGACGTGACGCAGGCTAATGTTCACAATTCATGTTAAGTGTGGCATTGCTAACATTCACAATCCTGTCTGGGTCTGATGTAATCTAATGATCACAATTCTAATTAAGTGCAGAATTGCTAACATTCACAATCCTATCTAGATGCGATGCAGGCTAATGTTCACAATTATCTCTCAGTGTGGCATTGCTAACATTCACAGTCCTATCTAGATGCGATGCAGGCTAATGTTCACAATTCTCTCTAAGTGTGGCATTGCTAACATCCACAATCCTATCTAGACGTGACGCAGGCTAATGTTAATTAATTCTCTCTAAGTGCGGCATTGCTAACATTCACAATCATGTCTAGATGTGACGCAGGCTAATGTTCACAATTCTAACTGAGTGGGGCATTGCCAATATTCATAATCCTGTCCGGGTCCTAATCCATGAATTAGTTATGTGGAAAGGCTATGAACCCTAGGTAAATGTATTACACGAAGAGGGGCTTGACGATGTATCTGGGATTGTGGAAAATTTGAAATGTTCAGCACTCCCTCATCTCACGGTGTCTGCTTGCACACATTGTGGGGTGTTGAGAGCCAGACAGCTGCCTGTTAATAAATGTACATTATACCTTTGGACTCACGACTGGCGTATTTCTATTATGTGGCATTAAGCCTCAATATTCTTTAATCTTTCAGATGGCGTCCGAATGGGGACCCTCAAGATTGATGCCACATCGCTAGGTGAAGATGAGGCTACCGGAACGGTATCGGAGAGTGATGGGGCGCCGTTCAAAGTGAGACGCGATTCCTCTGCAGTACTGCACACCCAATCCCTGGACGGTGAGCAGCGTTTAGTAGGGCATCACCACAGGGGTCCCCGTATTGAGGCCTGTTTTGCAAAAATGCCAACCACAACGATTTAATGTCCGATTGGACACTTTGATTTGAAATCAGGTGAGTCGTACCCCGATTCTTAGAATCCTGATATTTGTTGCAAGTGTTGTCTCTGCAGAAACAAACAATAAGATCAGGTAAGATCGCGATTTAACTATGCCTGGAAAATTGTCATCCTGTTGCAGGGAAAGAAAATCTTTGAAACAAGGCCAACCGGCGCCACCCGAAGGGTCGCCGGCTTATTTAATGTATTGTAAGTATGGCCTGGGAGCTATCGTATTTAATTAAATTTGCCACAGACGGACCAGACATGTTTCCGAACTTCAAAGGCCAGTTTATGGTAGTTTTGAAATTGCCTGCCTAGATCATTTAGAATCTGTATTGTTGATAAAAAAGGCTAGGCCTGCAGCATTTGATGCAGTTAGAGATTGGAGGAAGGAAGCTATGCAGCAACTCAAAAGTAGAGAAAAGCATGTGCGTAGACACATGACAAATGCTGAGAAAGCATTATTGCATGATCAGCAGAAACAGTCAGAATCCATTAGAGGTATGGACAGGGCTTTCCAACTAGATGTGAAAAAGATATATCCCTCTCAGGATTTTCATACATCAAATGAGTTAATTAATACATTATTGAATGAGTTTAGGACTGTTTCAACTGCACCACCTCCTTATTTGCCTCCCCCCGTTGTTTTTCCTCCTCCTGCCGTTGTTCCTCTTCTTCCCATTGTTGTTCCTCCTCCTGCACCTCCACCCATGCCAACAGTTGCCATCCCCATAATTCCGTCTGCACAGCCAGGGGTATTGCCTGCGTTTCCTATTGTACAAGATTTGTATGAACTCTCCTTGCCAGGTGGTTCTGCTCCACTGGTTGAAGGGGCGGGAGCTGATCCAAGAATAGTGACTCGTGGCACAGTAGCTAAAGACAGAAAGAGAGAATTATATACGTGGGCTAAACAGTACATAGAAAAGGGTGGTGAATCGGCTGTTTTAGTTGCGATTTCTGATCAAGGGGGTATTCCTGAACAGAATATTTTCATAGAACGGATGGGAAAGTATTTAGTTGATATATGGAGTGATTTGACGGACATGAATGTCCCACAGGGGTTGAGGGATTTGAATGTCCTTGTCCACTCAAGGGTCACTACAGCAAAAGTATATGAGCATGTAGAGAAGGTATTTGAGTTTAAAAGGGAGCTAGATCCCTTACAGAAAGATGAGATGGATGGTAATGAATGGCAAGCTTCATATGTGCAGAAGCAATTTCTTCCTCCATTGAAACCAATGAGTGAAGAAATGCACATTTGCACAAGAGACACTCTTAGATGGATTTCAGATGTTTCAATTTCTCCTATTGAAGTGCATGACACGTTTAGTCAGTATGCTCCAGCAATGCAAAGGAAAGTGTTACATGTGATGATTGAGTATTTACAAGATGAATTTATGAATAAAAATGTATGTTGTCCCGCAGATTTGATGGTTATTTATAAAAGAGCATTTTTGCCCGATACTGCATTGACTTCTTTGTCACTTGATTTAGCCTTGTTACTTAATAGATGTTCAGATTTGCGTTCTTTATGATTGCCAATGAGGGAGGTTCCTCCGACATTTGTTCCAAAAGCAGAGATTGCTGCTAATGCTGCAGCAGGAACACCTGCCACTACTATTGAAGCACATTATGTCTCACAGTTTGTCCATGTCCCATTTTCTAGACAGGAAGTGAATACCATTAGGGAATCAATTCCAGATATTAGGCAGAATCCAACAGGATTTTATAAAGAAATTGAATCTGTTTTGCATTTGTCCGTTTTCACGCTGGGTTATATAGATTTGTTGTTTCCTGTGATCCTCCCTGCTGATTTGTGGAAGCAGATTAGAACTGTAGATGATCAGACAGGGATGGGTGATACATTGGATGCTTTAGTACGAGCAGATGGGAAAAGGAATGCTGGTGAGAAACCCCCACAGGTGATACTGATGTTGCCAGATAGAATAGTGATTAAATTGAAAACTCAGGTTCCTCAAAAAAGAATTATATGGGATAAGCTTACGGCTTGCATGCAGGGGAAGTCAGAGGGTGCAACAGAGTATTTGAACATATTTGAGGAAGTATTTTTGGATTTTAGTGGTCAAGATTTAAGTACAGAGCCAGGAAAGAGGCTATTTGTTGATAAGCTTGTGTGTGGATTGTTGCCTGAAATCCAATCACAGATCATGACTTCTGAAAGTGCTTGGCAAGTGAAATTGCAATTTGAAGCATTACACATGGCACTTTACTATGAAAATAGGGTTAATACAGAGAAGGAGACGGTGGAAGAGAAAAAGGGAGATTTGAACACTAGAGTGTTATTGCAGCAAATAGCTAGAGGAGCCAGAGGTGGGAATACAAGTTCAGAGGCCAGTTTACACCACAGGGTGGTGCACAACTGGGTCCCGTACACATAAACCAGTCTGCATATTGTAGACAGAAGGGCCATTGGCGAGTACAATGCCCGATCCTTCAGCAGAGATCAAATAGCAGAAATGGCACCATGAGTAGACGATCCGGAGCCCGTCCGGGATAGGGGACCTGGTAGAAGTCAGTTTGGACAGAACCAACAGACACATCACAAGATAATCCACAACAGAGTGTAAGTAGTGGGAATATTTTTGATAAACCTTTGAATGTCTATATTTCTGAATATTTTGGATCTGACAATATACTGTTCCGTTAGGACAGCCCGAAGCAGGTTTGGAACCAGTACCTATTCCCGTCAATCAGAAAGGGCCCGACCTTGAAATTAAGGTGGGGAATACGCAGCATCTCTTCTTGATAGATACAGGAGCACAGAAGTGTTCTATTGATCATTCACGTGTTCCAGATATTCCACTGTCAGGGCAGAGCAACATTTCTGTAGGGTTCTCTGATACACCAGTGGATAGTCCAGTCTTTCGGCCGGTACCAATTTCACTGGGACCATTTACTGATTCTTGTCCCTTTCTATTGACGACAAATTGTGAAGAAAATTTGTTGGGATTACATTCATTAAAGAAAGTGAATGCTGTGATTCACTGTTATCCAGATGGAGTGTACTTAATGATTTCGCCCCAACAAACCTCCGTCCCACAATTTTTGTGTATGCCTTTACCAACTGAATTGAATAAGGTTCCGACATGTTTATGGGCAGTTAATGATAATGACGTTGTAATTTTACAAATTGAGCCAGTTAAAATTGTGTTGAAACTAGGTGTTAAATTGCTGCGTATCCCGCAATATAAGATTTTGGTTGAAGGTAAACAGGCTTTGAAGAGTATTATTTCTGATTTTGTACACCGAGGTATAATTGAAGAAATTGCGGAAGCGTGTGTAATAGCCCGATTTTACCAGTTTACAAAAAAGGGGATAATGCGATTATTTTTTAGTTTTATTATTGATTTGCGTGCCATTAATAAGGTTGCTCCACAGTTTCCGATTGTACCTGATGTCACCACAGTTCTAACTATGATTCCAGCCACGGTTACACGTTTTAGTGTTGTGGATTTGAAAAATGCTTCCTTTAGTATTCCTGTGCATGTTGATAGCAGATATTTGTTCACGTTCACCCTAGGGGAACGCTTGTTCACATTTACTCGTGTGCCACAAGGGTACACTGAGAGTCCAAGTATCTATAGTAGAGCATTGAAAGAGCAGCTTGATACGCTCAAGTTGCCTTCCAATTGCATGTTGTTGCAAATGTTGATGATCTACTTCTAGCTGCTGATTCTGAAGATGCTTGCAAAGAGGGCATTGTGTTGCTGCTTATTCATTTAGCAGAGCATGGGCATAAGGCTTCATTGAAGAAGTTTCAGTATTGTCCACAGGAGGCCGCCTATTTGGGCTATCTCCTGTCGAAGAAGACTGACACCTGAATGGATGCAAAGCATCTCTGATATGTCTGTTCCAAATACACACAAAGAGGTCAGAGCTTTAATAGGCATGGCCTCATATTGGGGACAGTGGATCCCAAATTTTTCCTTGTTGATAAAACCTATGTTGGTACTGACAAAGAAGGACATTTCTTTGCCTTTACCGTGGAACATGGATTGGCAGAACGCTTTTGATTTGCTTAAGGCTGCATTGTGTTGAGCACCAGTTTTGGGCACACCAAATTATGAAAAAGGCTTTGTTTTGTATGTGCATAAACGTGATGGATGTGTTTTGGCTGTTTTTGACACAGGAAAATGGGGGCAAGAATAGGCTGTGCAGCTATTTTTCCTCCACGTTAGACCCTGTTGCATGCTAGATGTTTGAGAGCTGTAGCCACTGCTGCTGCATCCATGAAACAAAGTGAGGATATGGTTTTAGGTCACTCTTTAACCGTGATGGTACCCCACTCCGTAGACGTTCTATTAAACAGAACGCAGAGGCAACATCTCACATCAGCTCAACTAACAAGGTACAAGCTGATTCTATTTGCTGAGCATATTCAAATTAGGAGATGTTGTTCATTGAATCTGGCTGAACTATTGCCTTCTCCACAAGAGAAGGATTGCAGTGACAAAATGTCACAATTGCCTCTTTATTACAGAACAAGAAACAAAGGGCAAAATTGATTTAATTGATACACCTTTAAGGAATCCCCAAGGGGAGCTATATTGTGATGGCTCCTGTTTTAAACTACCGGATGGTACATCTACCGTTGCCTATGCAATCTCCACATTAAGCCCTGTTGTGGAGAGTAAACAAATTCTGCTTAACCCTGCTCAATCTGCAGAGATTATTGCATTAATCAGAGCGTGTGACGTTTCTGAAGGGCTTAGCGTAAATATATATACAGATAGCCAATATGCATTTGGGGTGGTTCATAATTTTGGCCGACTATGGGCTGAGAGAGGATTCTTGACCTCACATGGAACAAAAATTCAACATGGCACTCTGATAGTCCGGTTGCTATCAGCACTTGCGCTTCCTGCACAACTAGCAATAATGAAGTGCGCCGCACACCAGAAAGTGACGAACAATGTAGGAAAAGGAAATGCTTTTGCCGACAGAATAGCCAAACAGACTGCTACTGATTTGCATTAAAAAATGTACATGTTCGATTCAGCAAGATGGGTTACTGATACTTGTATAATGGTTGAAGGGATTAGCTGTATGAAAGAAATTCAGGCTGAAGCTGCTCCAGAAGAAATCAAACAGTGGGCTGAGGGTCCAGCGGGTCTAGATGATGAGGGTTGTTGGGTGGATAATGAGAAGCAAAGATGGATGCTACCCAATGCCTATGTCACTGCTATGGTCACCATGGCTCATGGCCCAACACACATATGTGCTAAAAAGATTTGTCAACAATTAGATCCCATCTGGTATAACAGTAATATTTAGAAAACTGCAGAACGTTTAGTCCAGAGTTGCATGATATGTTTGCAACATAACATTGGGAACGGAACACCGACACCGAAGGGCAGTTTTGGTAACCCCTCCATGCCTTTTGAGGTGATCCATTTTGATTTCATTGAGATGGAACATTGCCAAAATTATAAATATGGCTTAGTTGTGATCTGTGCCTTTAGCAAATGGGTTGAGGCTTTCCCACTAAAAGACGCCACAGCAATGTCAACGGTAAAGACCATGCTCCGGGAATATTTCCCTGACGCTTTGCCAATAGCCTTACTATTGATGCGGACAACCGCACAGTCAAAGACAGGGCTCTCCCCCTATGAGATTGTCATGGGGAGACCAGCCAACGTATGGAATGCACAGAGGCCCAAACAGTTGAAAGATGTTGAGTAGCAGCTTTTGTCTGATCATTGTGCCCAGTTGACTCAAAACTTATGTTTGATTCACCAACAGGTACGAGCAGCCCTCCCAGTAAAATACGAGGGTCCAGGTCACCGACTCTGACCTGGTCAGTGGGTCTTGGTGAAAACTTTTGAGAGGGGCACCTGCCTTGGACCTCGTTGGAAGGGACCCCATGAGATCCTTTTGGCTATGCAAACTACAGTACGAGTGACCGGAAAGAAACACTGGATCCATGCCACACATGTAAAGAGGATTCCTTTTCCTCTGCCCAATGACAAAAGGGAGGATAAGGGAATTGATGATTCTGACGCTCACAATGACCCAGCTTTGATCGACACAGAGGGTGCCACGAAAATACTTCCTGAGTCCATGGGGCCTTCCTGTCATCTGTTCCATGATAGGGGGAAGTTGTGCCCAAGCAGTTGGTAAATTAGAACCTAAGACACATAGGCCGGGAACAATTACTAATGCCTTGGTAATTCTGGACATAACCATAAAGGAATTAATGGCGATCAATGTTTTTTAAGATAGCGATTGAGGATGCTCTGATGATGATAAGTGGTTTTCAAATGATGCTAATGTTTGAGTAATGCTCTTGGCTTAGAACAAAAGGAGGGTTTGTAAAGTATATTTTGCATGAATACCGCCTGATAGTAAACGATTGGCCTAAGAACATTTGCATAGCACTATAAATTGCATTGAATGAACCTGAAACAGGCTGACTACACTGCCATTTTGAGTTATCCGCCATTTTGATCTGCTCTTGCTTTCTGTCCCATGTTTAGAATTGTGTTTTTGGCTCCAGCAGAGCAAAATGAACTTTGTACTGTTTCCATGATGCCAATGTAGATAAGAATGTTGGAGCTGCTAAAGTGGATTGTTTGTCCAACACTGAGAAACCTTGGACTTAAACAAAAGCCGTACTAATCTGTAATTTAGATACCATCTGTTCCAATAGTGCCTTCTTCGTGCAAACAGCAAAGTAGAATGATGAATAGTTGAACATGCACTTCTTGCAGAAATCTTTGTTTTCGCTCCTTGAAACTAAACTGGCTTTAAACTCAAGAAAACAATACTAGACAAATATAAGCAAGTAAAATAAGGAATGTTACCTTTGTGTCTTATGTTTGGAAAACATATGAAGTGTTTAATGGAAAACAACGAACTATTCAAAGATGTTTTGACATGAATTAGTTATGTGGAAAGGCTATGAACCCTAGGTAAATGTATTACACGAAGAGGGGCTGGACAATGTGTCCGGGATTGTGGAAAATCTGTATAAATACTTGTGTTTTTTAAATGTCCAGCACTCTCTCATCTCACAGTGTCTGCTTGCACACATTGCGTGGCGTTGATAGCCAGTCAGCTGCCTGTTAATAAATGTATATTATACCTTTGGACTCACTACTGGCGCATTTCTATCATGTGGTATTACGCCTCGATATTTTTTCATCTATCTGCAGGACTTTGGCTCTATGCAGGCCCTCACAAGACCAACAAGCATTGGCAATGCCAACAGTTTGGGCTTTTGTGTAGGCATGGGAAACGCACTTTGCAGGCGCTGCTGTAGTGTTATTAACTGGCTATTGATGGTGCAGCATATGCAAAATGGTGCGAGTACCTGGGCATCTAATAGCAGTACCTGACAATGCCTAATACTTTTTTTAAAAAAGATTTGTTTATTGGCATTTTTAAATCCTACATAGCTTAGCAATTGACATTGGTCATTATCACAGTGCCATTATCTATGGTTGTGAAACAGAGTGATTGAACATGAAACAAACAACAAATGTGAACTGTCTTCATGAATTTTAACAGGTTGTGTGTTCTATCATTGTAGTCTGGGAGTGCAGTGCTTGGTCGTCAGTACTCGCCCATGGGATAGCGGCCGGGACACGTTAGTGTTTTGTTCTTATTTCTCAATGTGCTGATTACATTACTAGGTGTCAACCTGTGCCTAGGGGGGGCATATCGTCTGACGGGAGGAACATGTCTCGTATTATAGTCTTCCATGCTTCAAATTTGGCGTTTGTCTCCCCTGTGTGCCCGGCAGCACCAGCGCCCCATGCTTCTGTCTCTGCATCAGCCCACCTTTCCATTTCCCTTTTCCATCGTGTATATTGTGGGCCCGCTTTTGATTTCCAACCATGACTATTGTTTTTTTGCTAATATGCACATCATTTCCATTATCTTCACTGTGTGTTTGACCTTGCTCAGTCTGGGGTACGTGCCCAAGAGGCATTCTTTCGGGGACCAAGCATATCTTTTGACCCCGGCTTTCTTACATGTTTGTTCTATGTTTGTCCTAAAGGAACTTACTTTCCCACATCTCCAGTACATGTGTATCAGGTCAGCCTTGCCACTGTTGCACCACGGGCATGTTGCCTTCGTCTGCTTATTGAAACGTGCCACTCTTTTTGGTGTCATGTATGTTCTATATAGGACATTCATTTGTATTGATCTGAATCTAGCATTCCTGAACACATTTTTGAGGTGCTGCAATGCCCTCTCCTATTCATTGTCCATGATATTTTCTCCCAGGTCCGCCTCCAACTTGGCTTTTAGTGTGTTGGTGCGGGGGTCGGGTCTGTCATTAAGTTGAGCATTTAGCCTTGATACTTGTTTCAATCCGTCACTCAGGTTATATAGTTCATGCCTGGGGGGTTTGTTACTGGTTCTAATGGCCATCCGTCCCAGCTCCCTGTGGCCTCATGTTTAAGCTTCTGGTACCATAGAACTTGTCCCTTTGGCAATCCCTCCTTCTCGTGAAGCGATTTCAGTACCCTGAATTCCCCTTCATCGTACATATCCCACAGGTGTATATGCCCAGTGTTTCCCACTGTCTCATGGTGCGGAGGTCTGCCGGTGCTATTCCTATCCCTGCCAGGATTGGTATTTCAGGAGAATAGGGATGCACCAGGTGTGTGAGGGTTTTGGCCCTGTTCCATATTTGCCTGCCCACCTTGGCTAGCATGGGAAGGTGTTTTGCGTGGTTTTAGGGGATCCACAAAGTTTCCTTCAAGTGTGCCGGTGCTATCAGGTCCTGTAGAAGGCCTGTCCCCATAGTGGCATCGTCAGACAGCCACTTCGTGACATGTCTAAGTTGCGCCGCTAGGTAGTATCATTCATAAGCAGGGAGTTGTATGCCTCCCACCCCGTATGGTAGGGTCAGCGTGGTGAGTGCTAATTTGTGGCGTGCCTTCCCCCATAGAAAATCCCTAATCAGGGCATCTAGGTTTCAAAAGAATGTCGGTCTGACATAGTAGCTGACATTCTGGAAGTAGTATAGGAGCCTTGGGAGGATAATCATTTTAGCAATTGATGCTCTCCCCATCATGGACAGCGGCAATTTGGAACAAAACTTCACTGAGTTGCGCAGTCCCTGTGTTGCAGCCATTGTGTTTTGTTCATGCATGAGTTCTGGCATGTGTCTGACCATGACCCCCAGGTACCTGAATGTGTCCATCTGCCATTGTATCCCCACCTCTGGTAGGTTTCTGGTAGTTGTCCCTCTCAGGCCAGCAAGCGGGAACATGCATGATTTCTGTTTGCTAAAGTGTATCCCTGAGTAGCGTGAAAAGTTATCCAGTACATCTAGGGCAGTTGGAGCATTGTTTTGCGGGTCTCACAGGTAGAGTAGGACATTGTCCGCATATACCGAGATTACATGGTATCTCCCACCTACCCGTATCCCTGCGTCTCAGAACTGTTTTCTGAAATAGGCCATGACTGGTTCTAGCCCTAGTATCTAGAGCATGGGCGATAGAGGGATAACCCTGTCTAGTGCCCCTCTGTATGCTCCAGGCTTCCAAGACCATTTTACCCGTTTTGACTCTTGCCGTGGGGTCTTTGTATAGTATTTTGATCCACTTCAAGAAGCCTTCCCCAATACCAAATTCCCTCAGTATCTCCATCAGCCATTCCCAGTAAATGGAATCGAACGCCTTAATGGCAACCAGTGACATTACCGCTAAGTGCTCCTCGGCTCCCTCTGTTTGTGCCATGATATGTTGTAGTCTGCGTGAGTTGGCAGTAGTGTTGCGACCAGGCACAAAGCCATTTTGATCTTCATGTACCAGGCTGCCTATCACTCTAGACAGGCGTTTAGCTAAAATGGTGGTTAGTATTTTGCAGTCGTAATTTAGCATTGCCAGAGGACGGTAGGAATCGCATTCCTCGGCTGGTTTATGTGGTTTAGGTATCGGGACAATTAGTGTTTCTGTCATGCTGTTGGGTAGGGTCTCGACCTCATAAGCCTCTTGGAACACTTCATAGAGTATCAGGGTCAGTGTGGGTTTGTATGCTTTATAGAACTCTGGTGGGAGCCCATTGGTGCCTGGGGTCTTGCAGGTCGCCAGGGATCTAATGGCCTCAGTGATGTCCTCTGGGGTGATTGCTTCATCTAAAGTGTCTTGCTGTGTCCTGTTCAGCTTGGGGAGTTCAACTTCTTCTAGTGTTTCGCGTATGTCTGCCAGCGGCACTAGTGCTTTGTGAGTATACAGTTTGGTATAAAAGGCTGCAAAGATGTCATTTATTGATTTCTGTGTTTTGTGTGTTACCCCATCCTTGTCCTTAAGTGTGATTGTTGGGTGTCTTGGGTGTTCCCGCTTGTACAGCCATGCCAACAATCTGCCTGGTTTGTCCCCCTCCTTGTGTATCCTAGTGTTGCGTGTGTGTAGTTGAACTTAGATAGCCGCCCCCACGCTAGTTGGCAACTTGTCCTAGCCTCCATAAGACTCGCCTCCTCTGCCCTGGTCCCTAGGGTATTGGTCTCCATTTGCTTTATTTCATCCTCTCGCTCCTCCAGTTCTTTCCTCAGCGTTTTCCTGATTCCTCCCGCACTTGCTATAATCTCCCCGCTCATAACCACCTTCAGGGCCTCCCACACTGTGCTCCAGCACTCCATGCTGCCGCTATTGATCGTGACATATTCTGTTAATTTATCCCCAAGCTCATCCTTAAAGGTGAGATCCGTTAGTGCCTCTGTTGGCATTCGCCAGAGCAGAATTGGGGGCCTAGTGCTTGTTGTTGCCCAGTGCATGAGTAAGGATGAATGGTCAGAGATCTATCTACCCATGTATTGTATTGATTCCACTTTCGCTAGGTGTGTTTTGTCAATGAAAATGTAATCTATCCATGTAGAAAGGTCGTGTGGTGCAGAGTAGTATGAGTAAACTCTATCTGTAGGGTGGTGCTCCCTCGAGACATCTGCAAGGTCAAGATGATCTAGTGTGTTATTTAGTGCAGCTGGAGCCGCTGCAGCCTGGTCATGTGGGGGTGCTGATCTGTCCAAGCTTAGATCACTTGTGCAGTTGAAATCTCCACCCCAGATGTAGAGGCTCTCCCGGTGCAGTGTTACCTTAGGTTGTAGCTTACTGAGGTACGCTGGTATGCCATGGTTAGGGAAATATGTGTTTACTATGCAAATCTCAGTTTGTTCGATTGTGCCCCATAGTACTAGGTACCTCCCCTCTGGGTCTGCTTCCACCCCAGTAGTTGGCAGGGCAGCCCAGGGTTGAACTAAGTGAGCACCTCCCTAGCGTATTTAGAGTAAGGTGCCCCGTGTCATTGACCACCCCATCATTTTAATTTGATCAGGGCCTCTGCATCGAGGTGGGTCTCCTGCATCAATGCAATATCCACCTTCTTCCTGTGCAAGTAGGACTTCATTCTATTTCTGCGTAAGTAGGACCACTTCCTCCTTTCATTCCATGTCAGTATTTTCTCATGCCCTCTTCCTGCCCCATTCCCCTTCTTCCGAATAATTGCAATTGGGACTCTCCCTTCCTCCTCTCATCCCGTGCCCCACCAATCCTGTGCTCAAATCGTTGGTTACCCCCTACTACTATTACTTTGCACAAAGACTTTGAACCAGAAAGGAAACATTTATAACGACAAATGCAAATCAAACAGTTGCACCCAGCAACCACACAACCGGTGTTGTGCTCAGGTGTCTCCACACTGCCTTGCTCCTTCCAGGGCACCCAGCGTGAGTGTGTGTGTGCTGGTAATAGGCCCGCACTGGTCATTCTGAGGGTTAGGGCGCAGCGCACAGGGTGAGTGGGTGAGCTCGGCTTCCAGCCGTTTAGTAAGTGTGTTTACGGGCATTCAGTGGCAAAAGATTGTTCCGCTGGTGGCTTCTTCAGTGTAGTCTCGATTCTTGTGAGTGCCCCCTCCTAAGCGGTAGCACATGTCGGGCGTCCTTTTCTTTCCAGTCGGCCATATTGTTGTGTTCCAGCCACATGTTGGCTGCCGCCGGTGTCTCTAAGAATATGGCTCGCCCCTTGTATATCACCTTCAGCCTGGAGGGGTATTGCAACATATATTTCAGGTTCAGCTGTCTGAGCCATGCCTTGATCGGGACGTAGGAGTTCTTTGATCTTTGTACAGCTTGTGTGTAGTCAGGGTATATGGTTATTTTAGAATCAACTCGCTTTATCACCCCTCCCTCTCTCGAGTACTTAAGTATAATCTCCCTGTCCTGGAAGTTGAGGATCTTTGCAATTATTGGGCAAGGTTAGAAGCCTGGTGGTAGTTTCTTTTGGAGGGCTCGGTGGGCTCTTTCCACTGCAAAGCCTTACAATAGCTTGCCTACACCAATTTCCTGTTGTAGTAGGGACTCCACATATCTGGTCGAGTTCAGACCCTCTGTTCCTTCCGGAAATCCAAGCAGTCTAATATTGCTGCGTCTGGCCCGCCCTACTGCCTCCTCGGCCCTTGCTTCAAGCATCTCGACTTTTCTCTCCAATTCGGTTACTTTGGATTTCAGATTCCTTGCATCTTGCCTCATTAGTTGAATATCCGTCTTTACTTCATCAATTGTTGTGTCATTAAAGGTTCTCAGAGCTGCTATGGCCTCAAGCACCTGCCCATCTCGACTGTCTGTTTCTGTTGTTTTATGGGTTTCTGGGGCAATGAGTCCATTATTGTTGTTTTTGGCTTCTCTTTGTCCTTGGCAGATGGCATGTTTCCTCTGGGTATAGTAAGATAAGCCGTCCAGTGGTTGCAGTGTAACCCCAGCAGCAGGAGCAGGGCTGCGTTCTGGTATGGAGGGGAGAGGGGCCATGCAGCCCAGAGTTCTGTGGTTTTCTAGTCCTCCACCAAGGCGGTAGTGTTCTCCCAGGCCAGAATGTCGTGTCAGCGTGACTTGCGTGATCGCTCCCCATTCAGGTGCCATCGCCCTCCTTTATCCTCTCCCAGTTGCTCCTCAACTGCACCTGAGTCGCCCCCTTGTCGCTCCAACCCAGAATTGCTGCACTTTTATCGCCTCTCGTGTGTCACGCAGCCCAGTCTAGTTGTCTGGTAGACCTTGCTGCTTATTTATTTGAATTGTCATGCAGCCGTTCCTCTGGCGTTGTGGGCATGCATATTGAGCGCCGGTTTTATGTGGATCTGGTGTTTTGTCCCGAGTGGTGCGCTCTTTCTATGTGTAGGGCATCCAGGGTGGCTTTGTCACCACATAGCTTTAGGGTTGTCCGGGTGTTGAGCAGGTATGGTGGGCTGTGTTCAGTGCAGATGGCATTATTGTTTTGTGTGGTGGCAGGCCTGTGCAAGTGTGCCGTTTGCTCTGAAGCCCTAGTCGGGCTGTGCGCATGGAAATGTGGGGCGCCACTCAGACTTCGCCCAGCTCTCGCGGAGTTTCAGCCCGTTAGTTGTTTCCCCTGTGCGTGTGGCCCGCCTGTCTTCCCTGTGTGGCTATTGAGTTCCAAGGCAGCAAATTCTGTGGGATTTTACTTGGGGCTCTGGGTCTGCTCTGGGTCCCTCAGCTCTGTCCCGCTTTCTGCTAGGCGTTATCTCACAGGGGCCAGGGTGCTGTGTCCTGCGCTGCCGTTTGTGATGTGGTTTTACCCCAATTCGAGTTGTCCCCGCCCAGGGTATTCAGTGGTCCCCCACGTTCAAGTGTCTCACCTTGGGCCACTGTTGGGGGTCGCAGCTCTTCCTTCTCCGGTCCGTTAGTCTCTCGCAGTCTGTGGAAGTCTCCGTTAGCTTGGCGTTGCCGCAGGGTGTCGTCCGTCGTTGATGCCAGGCACCTTGTTTACACTACCACATCCTTCGGGTTGCTGATCTCCGCGGCTCCAGCGCGTTGCGTGCTTGGGGGAGCATTTTTGGAAGTGTTCACCCGGAGCCTCCTCAAGTATATTTCCTCGCTGAAAATCTTGCTGTTTGTGCTCGGTCCTTGGTCTGGCGGGCCCTGCCCTCATCCCGAGGGTCTTGCCAGTGCTGCGGTCCTCCCAGCTCGCTGTGTAGCCTCAGCAGTGTGTCGCCCTTCCTCCTTCAGCTCCGTTGTGGTGCGGGTGCGTCTGCCATTTTGTGCCGCTGGGAGGGGGGAGTTCAATCCTCTGGATTTTCTGCTCTGCCACTTATCCGATTCTGTTCGGGCTCAATGCGATTCCTTAGCGGATCGATTTACCTTTCCAGCGGTGCCTTTATTGTCAACGTTAGTGTAGGATAGTCGCTGGTGTTGGATCAGTATTAAGGATCTCGGCCGGAGCTGTGTGCCTTTGCTTCCTCACTCCATGCGCACCAGACCACTCCCCCACAATGCCTAATACTTATAGACAAGCCAAAAGTGTTGGCTTTGCCAATGCTTGTTTTAAACAGTACTTCAGTGAAGGACACACATAGCACCTATAAATTGAGTGGCTGGAGGCAGACCTGGTTAAGATATTTTTATTACACCTGTAACATGTTTACAACTCCAATTAAGTCATGAACTCTCAGAAGATTGCTTTGAATAAACACTGGCAGGCAATTTGAGTGCCAAAGTTTGATGTCAATGCTTGTTTAAAGGGAGCTCAACCAGTTCTCATGAGGAGGTGTTTTGGGGCAGGAGGGGCAGGAATGGCCGAAGGATTAGCATGGCCATGGGCAGTCAATGGATGGGCAAATAACAAATCAACACCTCCAAGCTTTGTTTCCCTCTTAATATGCCATTTTTTCCTGCCTGTATTCTAATGGAACAGTTCCTGCTTGTAGATGGCACTTGCCACCTATTAGCCCAAACTAGAAAGGCATCTCGCTTGCTGTCTCCCCATGCCATTAGCGTACTAACAATAAAGTGGAAGTGTGTTGTGGCTGGTAAGGAAATTGGCTGGCTGGTGAAGCGTACCTCGCTCAACCCTCTTGGCTCCACAGTCAACACAGGTGCTGCTGGGAATGGGCACATTTTCATCTTCTTGGTGTCTCTGGAACCAAAGCTAAAGAGCAGGTCACGTTACCAGACCCTCTGCTCTTCCCTTTTGACTGCTCTGTCCTCACTTCCCAATGCACACTCTGATTAGTCACATGTTGTTTTTGATCCTCCACAGACTTCTTTTGCTGTATTCCCCCTTCTTAACCATCAGGTGCTATGAAGAAGAAGAGGTTGGCAGGATGCTGCCTCTAACCATGGTTTATGCACAGCAGGAAATGGGCTGGGACAAGCCCCGGCGCCGCTCAGTCCCCAGACCGCTAATGAAAGTGGCCTGCTCGTTGAAGCGCCAGTTGTTTGTGTGTTTGATAACTCGGCTTCAGAACAGGATCCTCTCCTTAAAATTTTAAATTGTAAATATTCTTATGTTAGACCAACAATCAAGTATAGCTGCACACCCAGTTAATGAAAAAATGCAACACATTATAAATTATTGGTAATGAGAATGTTTTGGGTGCAGGGGAGAGAAAAACAACCCTGGCATAAGGTTGGACATGCATTGACAAACAAGTAAGTGTCCTAAGGGTAAGCACACTAGCGTCCTCTGCACACCACTGAACTGTATGACAGTCAATCACTTAGATAATGTAGATAATGTGAATAAGTATTTAAAAGCGATATATAGTCACAAAGGAAAATCGTAATACAAGAATAGCGAAAGTAAAGATATAAATATATATTGGCTCAATGCATTTCAGGCTTAATCCTTCATCAGGAGCAAAGTATGCGAAGGTCTTCTCCAGATTCTTAATGGAGAGATGTACATAGTAAATAAACAAAAGTAAAAGAGCATTTCGTTGTGGGACCTTTCGGTAACAAAATAATTCTACTGTCATCTCCTATAATGTGTAGCTATCATTCACCTGGATGGCTCAAAGTATTAACAAGGAAGAGGTCCAAAGATGTCTAATTGATCTGCAGTAGATCCATTTTTCACAAACTCGTATAGGTCCACGCCTAACAATCAGAAATACTAAAGCAGTAAGGAGCGCCATTCTAGTGGCCATAGTCAATCACATATGACAAATGCACCTGCTATAATATTCTGGCCATCAAACCGCTCACACGAGTGCACAAATCCACACCTCTTGCATCAAGAGTGGTGAAACAAAGATCTCTAGTATCCGCATTATAAATCCCTGATCAGGCTTCCATAGAACAGATCTGTTTTTTTCAAAATCCGCTCACCACAAGTTTCTAGATAAATAGGTAAAAAGCCAATGTCAGACATCCCGAAGCTACACAGCGTAATCTTCTAAAATCTTTCTACAATGTGGGGCTAGGAAATCGAATAAATCATTGCACAATTCTTACCTACAACTAGTGTTGATGCGTAAGAAACCGCAAGGAGTCCCTTACCAGCACACACAACTGGCTACTGTATATAGCATGTGACGAGACGTAATTATGTAGGAAGGTGATTACGTCATGGATCCAATTCTGTGTAAACAATGCAGAGTAACTTTATATGTTGAGAGGACAAGTCACAGGGGGGATTTAGGTCTAACCTGAGCGGTGTATGACTTAGAAATCTAACTGTGGCCATTAATACTGGATAGTCATGTGTTAAGAAATGTTAAAAAGGAACAAACTGAAGAGGTAAAAAAATGAAATGAAGAGTCGAAGCTTATACAGTAGTCCCCATTAGGAACTTAAGAGTAGTTAACAGTTGGCACTTTCTACTAGAATCACTTCTAGTTGTGAGTTGTATAGATACATAGTATAGAGAGTAAAGATCACTGCTGCTCCATTTGAATGACGACTGATACATCATGTTCACAATCTGAAGCACTCCACCAAGTTTAGTGATTGCTGAGTATTATCTTCACTTCCCAGATTCTTAACGGGCTTGACAAGGCATAATAATTCTATACCTCCGTCCTAGGAAGCCATCAGAAATACAAGTATTATGCATAGTAGGGCCCAGTTTCATGTAATGACGGGTTGCATTGATTTTGATGAGATGTACAATGTGCCATATCAGATCCAGTCTGTAGTCTGTAGTCCAAGGATCCTAATAGTTTGGCTGTAAGTTTCCACAGTACATCCACAATCCCTGGTGGGCAATATTCAGAGGAATGCCCCGCAGGTAGAATTCATGTGGTTTCAGGCTGTGTTTCTATCTGTCATCCTGTATGGTCTGCAGTTGCATATGCTGTTCATTCTGATGACGTTATCGTAGTTTGTTCTTGGATGCTCTTATTGTTCCAGCTTTGTCTCAGACATTCTGTTGTTGTGTTCTCTTTATTAGGGAGAGAGGAGTGTGGAGTTGTGGTTGTAGTGAGTTGTGTGGAGTTGTGTACCCGTGCAAGGTATGATGTCATCCTGCATTTGAGTTTTGGGGGATGGTTTCCATTGGTATGTGATTGGGTCCACGGTTTGTTTACCTGGAGTTGTGTTATGATATGATATGATATGATATGATATGGCATTTGTAACGCGCCTATACACAAGTGTTCTTCTATTTGGTTTGGGTGCTGGCCACATGTACGCTTACTAGCGGAACTTGCCTTCCGGTTTAGGTGGTGTTTTGTGGATCTTCCGAAGGTCTGTTTTGGGTTGTGCTCGATTGTGTTCGTTCTGTAAAGGGAGGAGGGGTGTTGCAGTCTTGCTCTGGGGTTCACAACACTGTGAGTGGAACCGAGTGATGTCACGTAGAATGTGATGGTGTGACTGTGGTGAGTGTTCCAGTGAAGTCATCTCTATGCTGGCTGGTGCTGGATGTCCCAGCGTTTATCCGTCCAGGTACTTACCTATGCCTAATAAACTCACCTAAAGAAGCCTGGGTCCAGCGTCTTCTGAACCCACGGAAAACACCACACATTTCGAATATTAAAAAGCTGAAAATTTGACATTTGAATCGTAAAGTAAAATATCAAAATCCCCTTTCACCTCATTGGCTAGAACGACCTTCAAGTGTTGAACATATATAAAGGTAGATACGAGGGATCTCTTCCAGGTGTAAACATGTGCCTCCTCTGGCTTTTCCGCAGTTTCAGTAAAGTTAGAATGCGCAATACAGAGTTCCAGTTCCCTTACTACATTAATCTGCACGAAATCACAGGCTCCTCACTACCTGGAAAGGATTTAATGAGATTTTTGGCGTGCGTCACAGTGCGCTCACAGCAATGCCAGGAATGTCTTGCAAGTTAACAGGACCTTGGAGGAGCACGTTTCCAACGTATGGAGAATGCTAAGCGCGCAGAGCTGGGATGGGCACGTTGTGAGAGCTCCTGTCAGCCGCAGCGCCTCTAGATGACATCTCGCAGAGAGGGGCCTCTGTGTGCATAACAACTTACCGTAAAAGCGGATAAATCCCACTAACGCAGCTGCGCGCCTTAAAATATATGTCTATTTAGGTTTGGCAGAAATTATACACGTCCACGGCACTGTAAGATGCACAGAAAAGTCTATACTATCCTTCCTTCCGCGTGGGTGCCATGCTGGGGAGGACAGCTTGGGAATTTTCACTGAGGCAGGAGAGTGACGCATTAACAGAAATGCAGGAACTTTTAAAAGTACTGCTCTAAAAAGTGTTGGACTAGTCGAGGACAAAAATGTATTTGCGCCACCCAAATACAAGTATCCAACATTCGCATTTGCAAGTAGCAATTTGACACTGTTCACAATACATGTGTTTATAACACCTGACATGGATTTTGGGTGAATACGTGGAAATGGTGCATTTTCAAACACATAAGGTCAGACTCTCAAAAATGAACGCAAATGAAACAAGCATTGGCAAAGCCAATCGTTTTGACGTTTTGTTTGGTGTCTATTGCATTTTGCATTTAAAGGCAAGAACTAAGGCAGTACATCATTTGAGTTCTACATGCCTGTAATTTTGAACAGGTCTGCTAGTTAGTGTTTGATGCTGTTAGCAATGGACATAGCAAAAACGTCTGCTAGCTGGGGGGTAAAGGAGGGCGGTGTATTGGGGGCCACTAAGAGAGGAGCACAGGGGTACACTCCCCCCCTCCTTTATAGGGTGAATTTATCACATATTTGCTCGCCTTCCCAACCTCACTGCAGAATGCACCAGCCCCAAGAACTCACCCAGCCACTACATAAGCAGGTGCATGTTTCGGCTCTCAGTTCCTCTACACTCCCCCAGCCAAATGTATCCCCACCCCCTTTTCAGTTAAAACCATGCAAACTTTACATGAACTAATACATTTTCGCTCTCAAACTATAAAGGCTAGTCCTCAATGTAACTAGCTGTAACACAAATAAAACTCTGGTTGAGATGGATGGCATCCGTAGCGAGTGAACAAATTAAAATGGCAGCATGCCACTCCCCCTTCACTATTAGGGAAAAGGAAGCAGTGCCCAACAGGAAGTCAACTGTGTGCGGAGGTGTGCGCTATAATATAGCTTTCCCAAGTAACACCCCTAGAAAGCACATTAGAAATAACAGTGCCACGTGATAACCTTTGAAACACAGAATTTAGCAGCAAATGCTTCACCAACTGAGTTATCTTTAACTTTCTGCCTAGTGCACTACTGGCAGGAAGAAAATCCTGGCCCACACCAACGTAACACAACTACTTCCAAGACCATCATTGAACCATATGGCCAGGGAAACTGTGTGCATCGCCCCTGCTATTGAGAACTGTGCAGCATGGTACTAGTCCTTTTTTAGGGGTCCGGGTCTGTGCAAAATGTGTTGCTTAATCATGTACTCCAAGCATTGTGTCCTGCTGAGACCTTACAGTCAGGGCCGCTGGACTTTTTACAGCAACGCGCTCATTACTTGATGTTTGCAACAAGGATATTCAGTAAAACAGACACTCTACTAACTCTTTGTTTTACGCTGTGTCCCCAAACACATGCATTTCATACTGTCATGATTGCTATTAATCAGTGTTGGTATGCAGGTATGGGCAAGGGAAGCACCAATGCATATAAGACGGACATAGCTTAAGTGCAGGCAAGAGAGCGGAACCACGCTGGCAATAAGGGGAGCCATTTTGAAACAGTGCAGGGAAAACTACGAAATGCCCGTGAACAACATTGTACATGGACTCAAAGCCACTCAAGTAAATGAAAGGAATAGCAATACAAGTGCTTTCCATCAACTGGGACTTAACCGCTGTAGCACTGCTGTCGCAGTTCTAATAGCATGCAAGAACGAGCAAGTACTCTCGCGCTCCGATGAAACCCACCGATAAATGAAGCCCAACGGTAGACCTCATCAAACGGAGCATGTTTAATCTTAGGCCATAGTTCACTATATAGCAGACATTAAACAGTAAAGGGCATGCCTTCCCCAGAATCCAGAAAAACATGGCAAAGCATGACAAATCGCATGTGGCCACACCAAACCCAACCAGTAAAACATGTCTTCAGATTCAGATTTGTACTCCTCCCCATCATCTGCTTATGGTAGGGATGCCGAGCGGTACTGTAAAAGTGGACAAGTAGAACAGCAGCCAGTGGGTTCTATTGATTCCCTCTTTATTTCTTTTCTTTTAACATGGTTGCCATGGCGTTAATATCGCTTCTGCAATGCTCTGCGCTGTGGGTTTTGCAAGTTTCTCTCCTCTACCCTATGGTATCTTTTAGGGGTCTGGTCTCCTGTTCTTTCACAGATTCGTTTCCTCTTTCAGCCTCTGGTTTCCAAGGGACTGGGCTGGAGTGCTCACAGCGATTTTCTTCTCCTCAATTCGCCCAGACGCACCACTCTGGCTCTTTCTCGCCTCCGTCTGCTCCTGCAGTAAGGTCATAAATGAACGAACTGTTTAGGGACCTACTGCCTTTTAGGCTCCCCCCAGTTTCCTCATTAGGTCTTTTCCACGCCCCCCCTTTTACCCCTGCCCTGTCCAATCCTGAAATTTCCCTTGATTTTTGTTGCTGGGTTGCACAGGAGGCCTTCCCCCTTTCAGTCCACAGAGGAGACCCGAGGCTCCCTCCCCCTGGGCCCTCCACATGTCTTCTCCCCGGCTGCCTGCTCCTGGCATGCAGATTGCTATGAAGCAGATCCGCCCACCTCCATGACACCACCATGTTTCCCCATCTCTCACCGCCGCCTCTCATATGCTGCGGGTGGTGTCTCCACCCGCTTCACTGCTCCCTGCGGCAGTGGTCAGCTCTGCCTCTTTTCCTGCTGGTCATGCCTCGAGTGGTCCAGGTCCCTCCAAAGCTTCGGCCGCTAGGACTGCGGCACCTCCATCCGCACCAGCGCTCCCGCCCTAGCGACTCTCCATTCTCCAACGACCATTGAAATGTTGGGGGATCCAATAGTGTACATTTATGATTGTGGGATTGGAGCGGTTTTAAGCATTTCTTCACAAAGTTACTGCTTAGTCACCATTACAAAGCAAATTAGCTGTGTACAGTGACATTTTTCTTGCATCCTGCAGGAAGGAATGAAGTTCCTGTCAACTGTATGAAGGATGGATTCAATGCAGACAGCCTTTCACTTAGGAAGGCTGAGTTTTTGAGATTTGCTTTTACTTGTGGAATGGATGAGATGAGGGGGTTCACCAAGCCCTAATTGACTGTGACAGACTCTAGAAATAAATAAATAGGAGTTTGCCCATGAAAGGAGAATTGTCACTTGTCCAGGAGACAGAACATTACATTTCAAAAGTTAGATTCTGGGCATTGTCTCGCTCATACCAAGATATGGCAACACTCATTTACCTGTGGAATGTCCAGGTCTGTAGAACAATCCCTGAATGATGAATGGCTCTACAGACTCATATAGGAAAACAGAATCATTCCTCTGGTAGAAGGGGGGATTCTGGGTATTTGCTCAGGGAAAAAAAACTTTCCCTTGAAGGAAGTAGTGATTCTGGGCAATGGATTAGTTGGGGGTAGTCACCCATGGTCAAATAATCTGCTACGTGTCAAACGAATGGGCACTGGGAGGCAGAGAAGCGGTCACTAAAATGTAAAACTGCACCAGTAAGCACTATCCAAATTCAAGTTCATCGTTATGCTGAAAGAAATAGTTCTGATGAATGGCAAAGACGTGGCAAGCTAGTTACCTATAGGAATGATGGGTTCATTCCACTGGGGGTGACCCCAGGATAAATAACTAGATACTTGTGGCTTGGACGGTTTTGGGGAATTCAACAGAAACACAGAAATTGCTTGCTTGCAGGAAGCATGGGTTCTATAGATTTAGTTGGAAATAAAGAACCTATGAGGAACAAACTGGGAGAGTGGCTGTAAGTTTAAATACTCAAGAAGTGCTCCCACAACACCCTATTCAACCAACCATAATGAGAGACAGGTCAAGTCCCTCTACAAAGTACTACTAGCTTACAAATGCAAAGCCTAGGGAAAGCCTAGGGAAAGCTCAAGACTTATCTCTGCAAAATGTACCCGGGATGAATGATCCACAATTACAATGCAATTAAACATTTTTTAAAAAATCACACTGATCAAGAATGGATTAATGAGGAATGGGGAATACATTCTGTCGCTTGTGGGAAGGATGGTTTCTGGGATTCACTAACCCAGGTTTATAAAACACCCAGAGGAACAACCTGTTCTGCTTCTTCAAAGAAGGACAGAAAACAAGTCAGCGGTAGGAGGACAGGTTCTGGGGAGTCACCCAGGGATATAAACCTGGTAAACTGTACCAATGGGTCATTTCACAATGATAGGGAAACTGCTAACACTAGTAAAGATAGGTTCATGCTGGGATAGAGGGTCTTCCGTAGGAAGAAATAATGGATCTGGGCATTCTCTCCAGAGGCTGGTAACTTTGTCTGCATGAGGACGAGTGGTGTGTTATAAGAAATTAACTTAATTAATTAAATTAAATAAATTAAATGAATAGGAAAGAATGCTATGCCAGAAAAGAACTGGTCACATGCAGAAAGCATGATTTCTGTTGATTATGTCTATAAGATAGGTTGGCAAGTGAAGTGCTTGCCTTAGACATGTCTTTTAACATAGAGGACACAGGTTCAAAACCCTACAAGGCCAGCTCATCCCTTCTCCAGTCTGAGTGTCAATCCCCCCTTGATTGTGTACCTGTTCTATGGATGTTACCTGGAAGTGTTTTGTTTTAGAGGTGTTCTTCTACTGAGTTCCAAAGAGACAAGTGAAGGTATCTGCAGTACACCAAATACATCCTCACGTGGAGTTCCCCCAGGGAATGACTCCTTGCACCACGTGACAACTACCCCAAATTAGCGTGATGCAAGAATAGAACAAGTGCTGGACTGGGAAGCCGAGATGATGATGGGTGTAGCTGCAGTCTCCCCCAAATGATCGTGAGGAGACTGCTGCTACACCCAACAAAGTGCGACAAGCAAAGGGAAATTGTAGGATATTTTGTGTAATTTTGGGTCTGGCAGTATTTTCTAAACCGCCAAAAGAATAGTGGTAGTTTGGTAATCACTTATCCTTGCATTTGGATTGGGTTTGGCCTCACATCATTCTAGTGACCATACTTTGTTACATTATATTGGAGAATTTAGTAATATTAGTACTATTGGCGGTATTTTGTGGTAGTAAATTACTTAGTGGTGAGCATAACTTTCCCTCCCTACATCATAACCCCATCATACACAAAACCTTCCTTTCTATTAGAATACCTCCTAGTGATCTATAGAGAGCCTTGGACATATGCACAAGGAAACCAGCAATTTATTTTATGTATAGTGCCACCTACAGCCTGTGGCCGGTATCACTGATTTATTTACACCAATGATCTATGCGCCTGTAGGCATCATTACTGGTTCATAGACCCCCAGTAATCTATGTGTTATATTAGATTTCCCCAAACAACATGCAATGGGAAACGCGCATACACCTATTTATCACCGCTTAGTCTGTCTGTTATTCTATCTGCATGAGCAAATTGGCAAATGTATTCCCAAAGAACACAAATCTTCCCCAACTCCTCATATGCAATTCCCACAACAATAAAAAACTGAGCCATCTTTTTTTTAAAATAAATTAGTTATATTGCAGATAATTACAATTCATGATACAACTCTTACCATGTACATTTCAGCATTACCTGTAATATAATAAGAAGAGAAAAAAAAAACAAATACAGTGCAAATAAACTTTTTTTTAAAAATAGGCAACAAGACGAATGAAAATGCAGGGGATTTTCTTTTTGCTTTGCTACTCTGACTGACGAGTATCTGATCTAAAAATACCAGGCAAACAACAAGATACAATAACCTCACTTCAACTTTGGATGCTTACCAAAGATTTGTAGTTCTCTCCCCCAGGCAACCTTCTTTCACTCGCCTCAGAAAAGCAGGCCCAGTCAGCATGAATTACCTCTGTAATCTTGGAGGTTTGAAGTGCGCGGCAAGAACAGAAGGTTCTCTAGCCAGCGCTGAGTGAGACCATGCATGTCTGTCTCAGAGCTCAGAGCTCAGTCCACCTGAACTAACTTTTCCCTCTGACCTTGTTCCCCCAGCAAAACTCTGCACCTTCCCATTTTGCATACGTAATAAATCTGCACATACTCTGCTCCAATCAATTCGAAAGGCAGCATCACCCTTCCTTCAGTACAATAGGCCAGTTACACAGTGAGCAACTGTATCTAATCTCATTTCCTGGTATGCAGGCTCTCTGCTTGCTGCAAACATAGGAATAGAATGAACAAAAAAAACCTCCAGTGCACTTTTGAAAAACGAATTTCAGAATATGCATTTTCACCTCATTTTTCACACAGCGATTACATTATAATGTTAATGAGTTAGCTCTAGTAATTAGTAATTGTTAATTAAGTCAGTTAGTTATATGAATAATGTAGTCTCCTATGCATGAGGTATTCCAAAGAAGAGAAAAAACAATATTGAGCACTTTTAAACTTTAAGGTTCACATTGAGCTTTTTGCTGTATTATCAATCCTGTACCTTGCATGTCTCCAGCCACATACTCACATGTTATACTGGCAACATAGGACTAGCTATATGTGTGTGCCACATTATTGCTGGCAACAAAATGCCAACACATTCAGTGAGGTGCTACACACTCCAAGGCACTATATATTACTACAAAATGCAGAACCCAGAACAAGGGGGAAGGAGGAAATCAGTGTAGTCAAGAAGTCTAGGCACCCTGTGAGTTTGTGAACTCCAGGTAATAGAAATGTTAAGGGAGGTAATGGAAGAAGCAGGAAGGAAAGGAACTCAAGCAGGAAAGAGACACTAGCGGTAAGGCCACCCACTAACAGGAGAAGCCAAAAAATTAGGCAGCCAAGTGGGGCGTGGCTTGGCAGCCATGCAGTAGGAGGCACGATCGAGAAGCTCCTTCGAGATCCTGAAGCAAATCCAGCTAAAACCGGCGCAAAAGAAACAGAAACAGACGTCGGAACATCCGTAGATCACTGGCTGAGTCTCCCGACGGAAATCGGAGCAGGAATCGAGGAGAAAATGGCAAAAGAAGACGTGCCTGCGGGAAACAAAATGGTGGGCGCGAATGGCCGAACCGCTGGAAAGAAAGTCAGCGCTTCATAATCACGGGCGAGGTGTGGCTGGCGGTGGACAGACAACACCTTGCACAGTAGGAGCCCTCCTGGAGAGGCGGCCGAAGACGAACATAGGCGGTCCGAGGAATGGGTACTACAGAGGTACGGAGCTGGAAAGCCCAGTGTAGAGAACGCACCCGAGCTCTACTCAGACACGGGCGCGGGCGCACGTGGGCCCTATTTCCCTCCAGAGCCACCCCACCTGCAAGACCAATAAGCCAGAGCGTGTTAGGTTAACCGGCCACAAACACCCGCGGCTGACTGAAGACGAACAGAAGCGGACCAGGAAAGGGAGCCCAGGAGTCGATGCGGGCACCATAAAGGTACGGGGTTGAAAGAAGCCTAGCGAGGAGAGCGCACCCGAGCTCGACCATACTGCCCCCATCTCCCTCTGGAGCCACTCCAACATATCCAGAGGCATGGAGAAGCGAGAGGGGCAGACAATATAAGGGGAGGCGGATTGGGGGCGAACAGAAAGCACACGCAGAGCAGACCGCACAGCGCCCAGCAGGCAGACCAGATACAGACTGGGAGAAACAGAGTATGCAAGGAATGAGAACCGGCGCACACAGAGCAATATTGACTACGAGCTAATCCACGCAAACAAAATGTGAAATGGGACCGCCACCCATCCTGTAGGCCTGAGAGGCCAGTGCTGCACAAGAACTACTGAAGTGCACTAAAAGAGGGTCGGTACGAAACAAGCCAAGGCACAACATTCAGCGCAGCAAGCTCCCCGGCAGATAAAGAGGGCGCACAACAACTAACAGGACGGTTACGAATCCATAGCAGGGAAGCCCAGGAACGGAATTCGAGATACTGAGAGACTGATAGGGCCAAGGCATAGACAGACCCAGATCAGCTGACCATCTAGCAGTACAAAGGCGAGTTCCATAGAGATAATGCCAAATCGGAAACAGAGGGAAAATCTAAACAAACTAGCATAGAAGCCTCACTAAAATACACGGAAACAAACAACCTGTCCAGCCAGACACAGCAATGGCTACCTCAAGCACAACACAGCAGGCGGGAAATACAAATAAAGGACCGATCCTAGAAGCAATAGCTGCCTTGAAAGCGTCCCTTGAGGCCAAAATGGATGCAGCGATAGGCACCCTCAAGACATCCTTAGAAAATAAACTGGACACTGTCATGGTAGACGTGGGTCTCCTTCGCCAGGACATCAGAAATCTGATGGACAGGGTAACAACAATGGAGCAGCAAGTGCAGCAAAACACCACAGATGTGGCGCTCACGCAAACACAAATGTCAGAGGTGATACAAAAGGTCAAGATCCTCAAACAAAGGGTGGAAGACGCAAAAGGCAGAGCACGAAGGAGCAATATTCGCATAGTTGGGCTTCCGGAGGGCAAAGAAGGCAGAGATCCCACCGAATATATTTAAAACATGCTGCTCCAAGAGATTGGAGCAGGAACTCTTTCCCAGGGCTTCACGGTGGAGAGGGCGCACAGAGCACTGACCAAAAGACCTCAGCCAGGCACCCCTCCGAGAGTGATGATCGCCAGGATCATGAATTTCAAGGATAGGGAGAAGATACTATCATTCTCAAGAGAAGAGGGAGTGATTACAAGGAACACCTCCAAAATTACTATCTACCCAGATTATACAGTCATGGTCCAAAAACAGAGAGCAAAATGCGGTCCGAAAAAAGAGCACCTCAGGACGGCAGGAGTGTGATACATGCTTCTATACCCCGCCAAACTTAAGGTACTCCATCAAGGGAAATCATGGTTCTTTGACTCGACTGAAGATGTTCATGCATGGATGGACCAGCAGGGCATCCCCCAGCAGAGACAAAAGAACTGGAATAATAACGAGGACCAGCCCGGGTGAGTGGAAACGTTGACTTTAGAAACAAGACGTCAACATAAAGTAAGGCCACTAAGCCAAATGCAGAGCATGAAGGAGCGACCTGCTTCAATCCAGCTGTGATGGCTAAGGAAAACCACAACCCCAAAATGAACGTTTCACAAGTTCGGATGTCAGTTTGGAGGCATCACGCTGCAGCAAGCCTGTTTCACTTTGGGGGACAGAGCAAGAAAAGCGGTGAGGCCGAGCAGGGGGAGGGTGGCTGGGCGTTAGTTTGGAAGTTTTTGGTTTATGTAGTTACAGTTCGAGTTATTGACTTGAGTAAATGGTTTGTAAAAGGCATTGGCAGCAGAGCAAATAATAAAAACTATAATGGGACAATTCCAGCATGAAGTGACTGGTGCAGCACACAGCAACACATCTGGAGACACGACCGCCGAGACACAGGGAAAGGGAGCCCGGTAGGGACGACTTCAAGTAGCACCACTAAGAGCAGCCGCAAGAGACAGAGGACAAGCAAGAGGATATGGGACGACAGAGCCAGATCAAATAAGTACACATGGCCCTGGATGAGTTAATAATAGCAACCTGGAACGTGAGAGGACTAAATGCATACGTCAAAAGGCTGCAAGTCTACACCTGGTTGAACAAGATGAAGGTCAAGATAGCTATGATCCAGGAGACGCATCTGACACCAACGAAACAGGCCAAAGTCAATCAGAAATGGGGAGGACAGGTATACAGTGCCACATACTCAAATTATGCGTGAGGAGTACTAATATGGATCGCCCCAGGAGTGCCATTCCAGCTCATAAAACAGGAAACTGACCCAGAAGGTAGATTGGTGCTAGTGCATGGCATATTGGAGAACAAAGAGGTGTGCTTAGTTAACACCTACGCTCCGAACCACGATGCAACAGAATTTTTTTCGGGAGGCTGGCACCCAAGCTGGTCCAATACAGAGAAGCAACGCTTATCTGGGCCGGAGACTTTAATTGCACTTTGGACCCACTCCTGGATAGGTCAGACGACAAGCACAAGAAACCAGCACCCCCTGCCAAGGAGCTGCATAGAACCCTCGACCGTCTACAGCTGGTGGACGCTTGGAGACAGGTACATGGTGGGAAAAGAGGGTACACACACTATAGCGCACCCCACGGAACATTTACACGAATAGACTATATATTCATGGGCACTGAGTCACTGCAGGAATTCACAGGGATTAACATCAAAGCCCGCACACTTTCAGACCACGCCCCGATACTAGCAACATGGGCACATACACACGGGAAGGCCCCGATACCAACATGGCGACTCCGGGCAGAGGCTTTGGGAGAGGGAGAGTTTGAGGAACACCTTCAGGAGGTGATAGAAGACTACTTTGAACATAATGTGGGAAGTGTAGAAAGTAACGCCACACTCTGGGATGCATTTAAAGTTGTGATACGGGGGGCAGCTATCAGCAGGATGGGGGGACTGAAAGGTGCAGCCATAGAAGAACTCAACAAACTGGAAAGGCAGATAGAAACAGAGGAACGTAGAGCAGATGCGGCGGGAGTGGAACCTAGGGAGTTGATGGAGTTGAGGACAAGATGTATAGAGTTATGGGAAAAACTGGGAAGGTTGAACTACGGGAGCTATCTACAACGATTGCATGCGGAAGGGGATGAGCCTAGTAGGCTCCTGGCATGGCTCACTAAGCAAGAAATGAAAAGAGACCCCATAACAGCCCTAGAAGATGAAACAGGGATGGAGATTAGGAATCAAGAACACATTAATCAGTCATTTGCCCACTTTTATGAGCAATTGTACGCCCCTAATCCGGAAATTGACCCGGAGGACATAACAGACGCGTTAGCAGAGATAAGGCTGCCAAAATTAGCAGAAGAGCAAGCGCAAATACTCGATGCCCCACTCACGGTGGCAGAGATAGAGAGCGTAATCGCTGAGCTCCCCACCGGCAAATCCCCTGGTCCGGATGGACTCCCAGGAGAGTTCTATAAAACATTCAAAAGTACCATCACCCCGAAACTATTAGAGACGTATCAAGATGCATGGGAAAGCGCACAACTACCGACTAGCATGTCGGAATCAATAATTGTACAGATCGTCAAACCAGGAAAACCACCCACAAAATGCGCGGCATACAGGCCGATTTTCCTCATTAACCAAGACGCCAAAATACATATGGCAGTTCTAGCCAACCGCCTAAACCAAGTAATCCCCACCCTGATACACTCTGATCAAACAGGCTACGTCCCGGGACGGAACACGTCATGGAACCTCCTTAGATTACATCATGTGATAGATAAGACAAACCAGAGACAGGGGGAATGCGCAATAGTGTCTCTGGATGCCGTCAAAGCATTTGACTCTGTGAACTTTGGGTAGCTGCTGAGGGTCCTCGCCCATGTCGGTATTGGGGAGGGGTTAATCAGATGAATTAGGTTATTGTACAGGGACCCCAGAGAGAGGGTAAAGACAGGACGATATATCTCGGAAGAATGGAGAATCCATAGGGGACTAAACAGGGGTGTCCACTGTCACCAATGCTGTATATTTTGGCCCTCAAAATGCTGGCGGTTTTTCTCAGGGCGGAACATAGAGACACAGGGATAGACTTAGATGGAGTGCTGCATCAAATCTTGCTATATGCAGACGGCATGCTGCTTTTTGTGGGAAATCTGTGCACTAGTCTGCCCTGCCTCCTAGAAGCAATCGGGGCATACACGAGACTTTCCGGTATAGCAATTAACAAAGAGAAGTCCCTGATCTTTCCCCTGGCTGGCCTGAAGCGGGTTCCCCCGGCAGAGCTCCCGGACCTGGGTTTAACTTGGGCACTCTACTCCTTCCGATATCTGGGAATAGAGATACACCATGACGCCGCAGATTCTCATCAACATAACACGCAGGCAGCCCTCGAAAAAACACAAAGGTCTATGACATTCTGGGGAACATTGCCACTGGGGATGATGAGTAGGCGGCCCTCTCAAAAATGGTGGTACTCCCACGCCTTCTATACTACCTCACAAATATCCCACACAGTATTCCCAAGACCTTCTTCACCAAATTGAATACAATAGCAGGGAACTTTCTATGGGCAGGGGGGAGAAGCAGGATTGTGCTGAAGAGTCTGCAGAGAGAGACTATGAAGAAGGGGGCCTTAGTATTATTGAAAAGTATTATTTAGCGGGGCAGCTGCAATTCACAGTCAAGTGGCTGCGTGAGGAAGAGACAATCGATACAATCATCTTTCAACCAGCACTAAAAACATACTACTTGAGAGAAATATTATGGCTGGACAAACCCCTGCTCGGGACCCTACCACGCCTGCTTAACCTCGCTGTGGGGTTATGGAACAGAGCGTGGAAATTACAAGGGGCACGGGACCCCCAGTTGGCACAAATCCCTCTTGCGGGCCTTGTGGGCATGGACACAAACACCTTAGCAATATACCGAATCCAGTGGGAAGCCAAAGGTGATGCACAAATTGGGGACCTGAGGAGGGAGGAGAGGTGGACAGACTTCCAGGAGTTGGTGGAGGAATATGGTATACACGAAGGCCAATTCATCCTCTATAACAGAATAATTCTTAAAATCAAGAAAAGATGGCCAGAATGGGACGACCAAAAGGACACCACAGGGGAGATAGACACATGGTACGAAATAGCCGAGGGAACACACACAACCTCCAGGTTATATGAACAGATGCTAAGAACCAACAACGAGAAAGAGCTAAACATAAGACAGCGCTGGGAAGAGGAACTTCACAGGCCCTTTAGCGACCAAGAATGGAGCAGGGTGTTAAAATATCTGAAAAAAGTGTCTAGGAACGTAAGGTTCAGACAGGCACAGCTGTACATAACACACAGGGCGTACCTCACACCCAAGTGGATGAACATGATGTATGGGGGTGATCCTGGAAAGTGCCCCCGATGCACAGACGATGAAGCAGACATGGTCAACATGTTTTGGACCTGCCCAATTATACAAACCTTCTGGGAAGGTATCAGAGCCAAAATAATAGAAAGTGGACTCCAAATATAGGCGGAGCACCCAGAGAGGTACTCGCTGGGCCTCTTCCCGAGAGGAGGCAGACATGTGATGCACCTAGCAAAAATGAAGGACTTGATATGTATATTAGCCAAAAGAAGGGTAGCGATGTCCTGGAAATCAAGAGAAGGCCCAACCGCAGATTCATGGTGGTCGGACCTCCGCAAATGGACACTAGCAGAAACTGCGTTGTGGATAAGAGAAGTGCAAAGGGGGGAAGGAGAAATGGCACAGAAAATAGCTGCACGGAACTCCCTGGTACAGGACTTATTCGGACAAGAGGGGGAGGAAGAAGAAGGAGAAGGCCCAGAGGAGGCGCGAGAATAATGATGGACACAAGACAGTGGTGTGCAGAGGTAACCAACCAAGACAGTACAGGTGAGAGGGTCGCCCACATTAGCCGTTATAGACGAAGATGGCAAGGTCGTCAGAGAGCTCCAGGATAATGAACCCATAGAAGAAATCCGTAGAAAAGCCAATATGCCAGTTATGTTATGTGTTTGTATGTTATATCTGTTGTTCGTTTAAAAAATAATAAAGAAATAAAAAAATTTAAAAAGTTAGGCAGCCAAGTGTCGGGAACAAGCAGGAGGCAAGGCAGACAAGACTATGAGTGGCCAAGAGGCAGGGTAAGAGGCACAGTAGCCAAAAGCAGGAAGACTGGCAGGACTGGCAGGATGACCGGCGCACAGTAGCATGAACTGAATAGCACGTGTTAAGCTATTAGGTGATCATGTAGCAAGAGGTTTAAAAATCTCCTGTCACCGTGGGAAGGAGGAGCAAACCTTCCTTTAGCGTAAGCTTGGCAACAGAGGACACCTTCCATAGAGCGTATGCTTGGAAGCTTGACACTGGTCCTCCATCCCTGTGCATTACATTCAAGATGGCATCACTGCTACGTTTCCTGGGCTGTGCTACTGTTTCAGTGACATCCGTGATGTATACCCAGGGTGCTGAAGGGTCTGGCGGGACAGACGCCAATGGGGTATAACCTCCATGCAAGTAAGTTGCCATACAGTGAGTGGTGGTGCCTGAGGATGTGACACTGAGGCCTACAAATTGAGTACTATTACAATGGCTACTATCAACATCTATTATTACAGGACATAGGCGCAGGAGGAAACCAGCAGGAAGATAACCTATCAAAACAGTACAGACTACTGTAATTAGCACATGTCTACAAAGCACCCCACCTCTCAGGCTGGATGGGGAAGTGCACTGCTGCAGGTATGCAACCCCCTTTTGCCCCCCACAGCAGTGTGAACTGAAATGGTGTCACAACGACAGAGATCTTTTCACCTGCAGTGCAGCGTGAGCTCAGAGGGTCATAAAGAGTATCCAAAATCACTCATCTGAGATAGTGGAAAGGTCCAACAAGACTGGAAAATAACAGATTTAAGAAAAGAAAAACAGAAAGTCCTCTGCATGAGACCTGATGGATTCAGAGCTGTTTCCAGTGACATGTGGTTTAGTATTCGCACAGGTAACGGGATCATTATCAATATTACCCTTAATTAAGACTGGATACATGTATGGGAATGACATAAGGATCCCTAATTCAACACCCCACCCTTTGAAAGGTTCAAGTCAGGGATTGACCAGCCTTGTCACTTTCTGTTGGCCTTGCATTGAGGTTGTTGTATTTACCTGTTCATCCATTCTTCGGCTTCTCGCTGAGGGTTGGGTCTCTGGATGCTAGGCCAAAGCAGTACCTGCCCTATTACAGCAAATGCTCTTCCGCCTACGCACAATCAAACAGATACTACCCTTCTGTACCTTCCCACACAGAGCACTCACTGTCATCTCCTGCGTCATTTCAAGAATAGACTACCCCAACAGCATATGCCTTGGAATGACTGACTACCTTACCAAAAAACTACAGTGAATACAGAACGTGGCAGCCAGACTGCTCCTCAAACTCACTAAGAGAGAACAAATCACACCAGCACTGAGAACCCTGCACTGGCTACCAGTCAAAAAAAGGATTTACTTCAAAACACTTAAACCCACAGAGCAATCCATGGCCAAGGAGCAGAAATCATGCAAGAAACAATCTCCATCTACAGACCAAAACGAACCCTGAGATCAAGCAATGACATACAGCTCGAACCAACGCAATATCCAAAACTAAAATATGGTGGATCAGCCTTCTGATGCATTTCAGCAAAACTCTGGAACTCACTGCCCAAGGAACTATGAACAACAGAAGAACAATAAAAATTCAGAGAACAACTTGAAACCTGTCTCTTTAACTCACCAACCTAAACATGGCATACTATAGAACAGAAAACCCTAACTTCAATACAAGAAGAGACACCACCAGTGATGGTACCACCCAAACCGACTGAACTGAACTGGGCAGCCCCAACAAAAAGAAATCATAATATCGCCAACCACCACGTAAGGAATTTCAGCCTAAACAACACAATACAGCCTACAAGGACACTAAGCGATCAAGAGTAAGACTCGGGCACAGTGGTATTTTAAGTGTTGATTACAGACTTTTATTTATCACAAAAGAAAAAGAGGTTTGGAGAAATCCTATCTATCCTTAACTCTAAGAGGGGATTGCCTGCCTCAACAAAACTAAGCAACGTCTGTGTCAGGATGTTTAAATCAAAAAACATCCCCCGTCCTGTGTCCAAAATACTAAACTGACCCTTACACGCTAAACTTAATATAATGAGCAAATCGGGAATTTATGTAAGTTATACACCAGCAGCTTTCTTTAAAAGTTCAAACATCACTCCAATACTCCAATACTCTTGTTAATTCTGTAATTGTTGGGGTTTCACCCTACGTCACCTGGGTCATTCCAGAAGTGGAGCCCTTACTCACTGTGCCGTAGAGATGATCAGCTTCACCTCACTGAGGAGGCCCAACCAGACCGAAACACTAGCCTAGGGCTGCTCATGGTACTCTTATTCAGAGGAGAATTGCCTAGAACTTTGTTGCTGGACAGCCCCTTGGGTGGGACCGGACTGCTATGCAAATTGGTATTTCCCCTCCTCGATGGGGCAGTGAGATAAAATGAGGTTGCAGACCCTCCTGAGAGGAAGACATTCTATAGAACAGGTTATTTGAATCATGTTCTTTTTCAGCAGAAGTGCTCCCACACTCTTGTTAATCAGAAATCTTCACAACAAGAATGTTCTACTCTGTCAAATAAAGTTGATACATGCAGTAAAACGGTAGAACATACTCTCCTGACCCCAAATAATTAAAAGATATCTTTTAGTGAGGATCAACTAGTATTTTGTCTCATAAAACAGGTGGCACATTCTATTTCAATCACTGAAAGGAATCTTCTCCCTCTGAAGAATGTTAAGAATTGTTCTCCTCACCTACTATTTGTGCTTGGTAGGAATTTCAAAAACTAATATTTTATTTCATTCATCACAGAGGTCAGCGCTCCCTGAATGTATTTGCTTAACTCCAAATAATTCTAAAATATCAACCAGGATCAGCAAGCACCTAGATATGTGAATCCCCTAGTGACCTACTCGACCTAACTTGAAACTCGTCCCAGAACACACAGTATCATCAGGAAACTCCCAACCTTACTCTTCCATTCAACTATCCAAGAAGTACTGTGGATAGACCAAACATGAACCCCTACAATCTTGAGGCAACAAAAATACGAGACAATTTGAACAGCCTTGAACAACCACATAATCCCTCCTGATGAGCCATGCAATAACAGTGGTGAAACACGTGTAGAGGTCTACAGAGGACCTAAGGCAATTTGTAAACAGGAGACCAAAAAGGATAATATTAATAATACTCAAGAGGATACAGTGACCAAAAACTGCAGATAAACATCTACCCCTAGTAAACAAGGATAATGCTAACTGGATTAACTCTAATAGACTATACTAATGGATAATCTTAACTCTAATGGATTATCCTACTGGACAATCAGGGGAAAGATAAACTCTCATTGAATGAGAGCAACGAGAACAGATATACCAGGAGAGCAAGAGAGAAAAGAAGAACAGGCAGAAGAACAAAGAAAGTATGACAATAGATAGAGAGTGATAGAAGAAAGAGATAGACAGCAAAGGAAGACAGAAGAGAAGGAAGCACAAAAACTAAGGGAAAAAAGATTACAGAGATGAAGGGAAGAAGGGGAAAGAGGGAAGGAATAAGGAGAGGGGTAAAACAAAGGCAAGAGGAAGAAAAAATTAGAAGGGATGCAACAAAGCAAAGAGAGATAGACGAAGAAGTGGAACGAAAGAGGAGGCAACAAGGTCCTGATACCAGTCTCACTCGTAAAGAACCAGTAGGGACAAGCTCAGAAATACAAAGGGAAAGAATAGACGAGTTCCTTCCGATAAAGGAAGCAACGTCAGGGGCATCTAGAGTTGTGTTAGACGAAGAAAGATTTGATGCAGAAAGCATCAGAGCAAGGATCGATAAGGCCTATAAACAGTTGAGACGAAATAGCGAGTATGAAACACTAGGGAACAATGATCGATCCCCAATGCCTCGATCACAAAGAGAGGAGGGAAGCGTGTTCAGTGATGAATGTCGAGCAATGTCTTTAAATAGATTGAATCTGGATACGGTGAGGGGGATGATGGTCACACTAGTTGGGAACAAGATATGTCAGTTGAGGAAAGAGAGTCTACCCTTGAGGAGGAGGGAGTGCGTGTGCCCCTGAAGAAAGCTTGCAAATGGACAAAGAAGTGAGATGGTCTGATCTGGAACAACCTAAGGGTAGGACGCCAGATCCTAGAGCATATTCCGAGCGTCCCCGAGGACTATCGTACAGTGAGAAGGGAGAATAGCCACCGTATGTGAGCAGGTTAAGTTTGTTACCTAAAAGGATGCAGACAGGGACGAACCACCCTGCCAGGGATAGACTAATAGTAGGATCCCACTTTGGGGCAGGGTTTATGCAGTTTCCCTTATTGGAAAAAGAGGGAACAAGACCACAGTATATTCCATGGATGCAGATGGATGAGGATAATTTAAGGTGCAAGCTCCTGAGTTTGATTTCGGGCACTGGGAAATGGATATAGGAATTAGAAAAAATGACAGGAGGAAATACGTTGGCCATAGGGGACATAAAAGGTCTCTTGGAAGCTATTCTTGGGGAGAGAGCTGATGACATATGGAGAAGAGCGGGGTATTCGGGTGTGACTGCACAAAATACAGCGCATGACGGAGCGCTGTTTAATATTTGTAGAGCAGAGGTTTAGAGAGCGCTAAGGTTACAGTATCATGACATATCAGATAGGGGTGCGATTATGATTCATAAGATGAAGGAAGACCCTATTTCTTACATTCAGGATATTCAGAGAAATGGCAACTTGAAGCTAGCGAGGTGTGGCAAAAGGCAGTGGTATTAATTTACCACATTTTATGTCAGGGGTTGCCTGGACCAGTACAGAGGCAGATGAAGAAACAAGTGGGGATGGAAGCAAAGCCTTGGGCTGAGATACAGTTGACAATGGTGTGCAGTGAAAAAGTCAAAAACATTATGTCGAAAGTCATAATGTCGAGAAAAAAAATGTCGAAAAACTTTTTTTTTAATGCTTTCTTTTTTTATTTACATGTTTTTTTTGGGTTCCACAAATAAAAAAAAAGGTTAAAACAGAAAAAGATTTTAAAAAGGGGTGTTGGGGGAGAACCCCCAAATTTCGTACAAAAAACAAAGAAAAAAAGACATTCGAATTTTTTTTTTTCAACATTATGTTTTCTACATTTTGACTTTCGACATTATCTTTTTCGACATTATCACTATAAACCGTTCACAATAGTACACCATTGCTGGTTATTACAAGAGAAAAATAATAAGAACGATGAGAATAACAAAATTGAGGAAGCCAAATTAGTTCAGAAAAAATGTCAGAATTTGCCATAGAAGGGGTGGTATTGACAAGCGGAGAAGGATTGGGAATGCAGGAAGCAGCGGGTGCATCGCAGGCGAGTAATCAGTGCCCGATGGACCAAGGTGGATATGGGTTTGTGCCACGAGGCAGGGGTATAGGATATAAAGGAAGAGGAGGATTTCAAAATAATCAAGGTGGGTTTCAAGGTACACAGAATGGGAACCAGAGTACTCAAGGAGGGCTTGTCAGAAGGGCACTCTCAGTATGTAGGACTTGTGAGATGACAGAGCACATTGCACACATATGTGGGAGCCAGGGAAATTGACCATTTTCAAGAGGGGGGCAGCTTATCCTCCACCATATAGTACACAGACCAGAAAAGGGTACGATCAAGATCAGACATTGTATCAGACACAAGCACCAAGAGTGCAGCAGGTGCAACAGCAAGAGCGAGTACAAATGAATCCACCACAAGGGCAGTCGCAACAAGCCCCCATGCAAACACAGCAGTATGCAAGCACAGGACAAGTGCTGAAAACCAGAATACGAGTTGTAGTCACTGTGGTAGGAGGGAATCCTTTGACAGGACAGTGGTGAGCATGTACCCACAATAAGAGAGCTCACAGGGTGATTTGATGTGTTCAGTACTATCTGTGACACCAGACACCCAAGAGGAACCAAGGGTCA
Organism: Ambystoma mexicanum; assembly: GCF_040938575.1. Classification (NCBI taxonomy): domain Eukaryota; kingdom Metazoa; phylum Chordata; class Amphibia; order Caudata; family Ambystomatidae; genus Ambystoma; species Ambystoma mexicanum. The sequence continues at coordinate 489,842,891 of NC_090936.1, read as the reverse complement.
ACGTGACAATACGAGGCAAATCATTTTCTTTTCTAGTAGACACTGGAGCTACTCGTTCATGTATAAGAGAGGGAAAATATCCAATGTCGGGAATTGCCATGAATGCTCAAGGGTTCTCTAGAGCTACGAGTTGAGTTCCTTTTTCTAATGAATTACCAGTCTCTATAGGAGAGTGTGACATGTCTGTTCCATTGTTATATTCATGACAGACACCGGTTAACTTTTTGAGAATAGATTTAATGACAAAACCTGACATGACAATGTCATTCACTGATCAGGGTATAGTGTGCTCCACTCCAGGAATACACTATTTAAACATGGGAGAATGTATACAGGCATTTACAGGGCAAGTGGCTGTGCGAGGTGTTCCAGTAGATCCAGAGATTTCTCTATATGGAGTGAGCCTTCTATTGACATGGCTACCTGGCTTAGTGGGAACATTGTGAAGATACCTGACGAGTTCTTGTTTAGACCGCGAATACCTATGGACGAAGAGGATAGACAGACTATTCCTATAGGATATGAAGCAGCTATAGTATGAAAGGAAATGGCAATGCTTGAAGGAGTAGATGTTGTGGGAAGGCCATGGATAACAGTAATAGCTCTCGAGGAAGAGTAGAGATTGACTGACATCACTGATAACGACATGCTCAGGTAAGACCAAACAGGCGATGAAGTGGTGTTCTTTATGAGTATTACATACTGGATAAGAATAGGGAAAAGGGAAGTTGCACAGCGAATGGTGATAATGCTGCAATGTCCAGCATTTTTTCGAAAGACTTGGAGAAGGTGCAGGGTGTCCTTGGGACGACAGGCCCTTATGAAGTAGGTTTGTTGAATGGAATAGGGAAGGTTAACATAAAGCTTAAGCCAGGAGCGATTTTACTTCAAGCAAAGCAGTACCCCATGTCTCGAGTAGCTGATGAGTGTATATTCCAGACTATCTCAGCACTGATGAAACAAGGAATTCTGGTGCCATCTGAATAGTTGTGTGACACTGCGTTGTATCCGATAAAAACATCTAAAGGGGGGTCATGGAGATTTATACAAGATATGAGACCGATTAACCAGATTGTAGATGCAGAGTTGCCTTTAGATCCTAGTCTGGCGATGATATTATGCAGTATGCCGGTGGAAGCTCGATACTTCACGGTGATCGATTCGAAAAATGTGTTTTACTCGATCCCGTTGCAAGGACTCGCAAGACTTGACATCATTTATGTTATGACAAACTCGACTGAAACATACTCATTTGCCCCAGGGCTACTGTGAGTCCCCATCAATCTTTAATAGAGTCCTACAGATGGATTTAGGCAATATTGATCTTAAGAGTAGAGTGATAAAAATACCTAGATGATATTTTAATTTGTAGCACCACGGAAGTTGAGGCCAGACAAGATTCTATTCAGTTGATGACTATTTTAACAGACAAGGCATATAAGGTAGATAAGGAGAACATGCAATATTGCCAAGAAGAGTGGTTATACATAGGCCAATTGATTTCGCATGATGGAAAGAAAGTGATGCCTGAAAGTGCCGAGGCGATTATGAAAACACCAAAACCAAACAGTGAAACAGATTCAAAGGTTCTTGGGGTTATGCAACTATGTCAGAGCCTGGGAGTTTGATTATAGTACTTATACAAGACCACTTCTGAAAGCTTTAAAGAAAGCACAGGTGGAAAAAGTAAAAAGAAAATGGACTGAAGAAATGGAGGAAGGGTTTGAGGAATAGAATTTTTTTTTTTGTACAGCTCCTGTTTTGGGAATTCCCAATTATGCTGACAAATTCTATTTGTTTTCGCACACAAATGGGACAGTCAGCTTATGAGGTAATGATTTTGAATCCAACGATTAAAATTGTAAGATGTAAAATTGTGAATCCTGCCACTTTTATAGCTCAGCTAATAGAAGAAGGCGATCATGTGCATGACTGTGCTAATTATGTTTAATTTTATGTTGATATACCCCGTGTGAAGGAGAATGCTTTAGCGGGAAGGGAAATTCTCTTTATTGATGGTTCTTCGAAAAATGATCAGACTAGTGGGGAAAGGCATTCAGGTGCAGTGATAGTGAGACACAGATTAAATGGAGAATTTGAAGTTGTAGCAAGTGCAAGGCTACCATCTCACTTTTCAACATAAGTGGCAGAATTAGTGCTTATTGTTGTGCTCGAGAACCACGAAAAGCTGGAAGTGAGGGTGTAAAGTGACTCCGCCTACGTGATGTCAAGCGTACACGCAGGGTTAGCACATTGGAAAAGGGGGGCTACCTCCGTGCGGACTGCACTCCAGTGCAGCACGCATCCTTATTGGACAGGCTTATTAAGGCACTACAACACCCAGTAGCCATAGTGGTCGTTAAATGCGCAGAGCTTGCTAAGCAAACAGATGTTATCTCTTGCCGGAACGAAGCTGCAGAAGAAGAAGCCAAAAGGGTTGCATATTCCCCAGATATGTCAAGTTTTGATACTGAAAAAGTAATTACAACCATGAAGGGTTTAATAAAGTATCGATAACCCAACTAATGGAGATTCAAGGGAGTGCACCGCAGGAAGAGCAGGAATTGTTGAAGTGCAGGGGGTGTTCTTTATCCCCCAGGCAAGCATTATGGTGGCAAGATAGCACTAGAAAGCCAGTGATGGCAGTAGCATTATTGAAGGTCGCGCTTGAACAGCTGCATTACCCCATGCATGTAACTAGGTAGAGTCTTGCTGCTACAAGTGCGGAAGACTGGTTCTTTCTGAATTTGTTGGAGCACATTGCACTATTTATGGTAAACTGCATCGTGTATCAAAAGTTTACTGCTGGGTATACACTGAGAACAATTAGAGGGGTAATACCCTGACCAAATGGTCTGTTTCAGCATTTACATATCGAATATGTCGTTATGCAGCAGCTGTGTAATGGATATAGGTATCTATTAGTGGGGGTGTGTCCCTTTTCCAGGTGGATGAAGGCAGGTCCATGTACACACCCTGATGCCACTTGCGCAGCAAAGATTTTAGTGCACAAAGTGTTCCCAAAATTTGGTGCGTGTGAAGTGCCACATTTTTTCAATGAGCTATTTGAACAGATCGGGCTTCTATTGAACATTAAACGTACGTTTTCTTCTGCTTATCACCCGCAAGCAAACAGAGGGGGTCATTACAACCCAGGCGCTAATTGCACCAACTTTACCACCATGGTGTAAACTACGTTTACACCATGGTGGATGGCGGATTTACCGCCCCATTCCAAGGTGAGTGGGGCGGTAAATCCCCATTTCCCATTTTCCCTTCCCCATTCCCATTTCTGCCCCATAGGGCATAATGGGAGTGGGGAAGGGGCTAATTACGCCACCGTAAATTACGGTGGCGTAATTAGCATCATGGCAGGTTAGCGCCATGGATTTTAACGGCTGCTAAAAGCAGCCGTTAAAATCAGAATAGGCGTTAAGGGTTAACGACGGCGTTAACCCTTAACACCTGGGTCGTAATGAGGCCCAGAATATCAGAGAGATATCAGAGAGACTCAATGGCCTCCTTAAAGAAAGGATTGCCAAGATTAAAATGACTTTGAAGAAGGCATAGCTATATTGGCTATCTTTAGCCTTGTATGCTCTTCGGAATCAGCCAGGATCAGACCATCACCTCACCCCTCATGAACTAGGGACAGGGCATCGAATGAGAATGCCCCTTACACCTCCATCTAGAAGTAAAAGTTAGCCCAGAGTGTAGCTAAAACTTTAGGAGATGAGATGCACGACTATTTGACATGTATGACCTCTAGCATTTCTCTTATTACTGATCAAGTCAAGCCTAAGGGGGGGTTGCTGTCAGAACACAGAAGAAGACAATTCAACAACCAACCCAATTCAACTAATATCAGCACCTAAGTTATATGTTAGAGACGTAATACTAATCTAGAACTTTACTTGAAAGTGGCATGAGCCACGTTTTAATGATCCTGTTTGCTTTGGGAATATAACCCCTTCAGCTGTGAAAGTCCAAGGAAGATGAGCTTGGCTTCACTTGGGTGACGTAAAAGACTACAAAGGTGAGACCCACCCTCACACCATTGCTGATCCAGAAGCAAGACAAGAAGAAGAATTTCACCGTGTGCAGACTTGATTGATGACAAACAAGAAGGACGATAAAGCAACGTCATAAAATACACAACATTTCATTGGCTTTCAAACTATAGGGCTCTTTGCTATGTGGCCCTCTATGATTGGTTGGCACACTTGAACCCTTCTGGAATATTCCACTCACTAGCAGCATGCAAGCTGGTACCCCAGGTGCTGGAGAGTTTGGCTTGGTCATACCTCCCCACCCAATTTGCCCAACATCCATCACTCCTGCTCTCTGCCATTCGAATTGTCTTTGAACTCGGCCTTGCGAAGTATCACTGCGCGAGAATAGAAGGGAGTGTGAGCATGATCTTATCTTCAGTCTCAATGTAGCTTGCCCAAAGTCTATTTCCATCTAGACCATGTGACAGGAGACCGTGTTGGTGCTCTTTCTTTCGTATTAAACACTAATAAATGAATAGAACATGGCACTCCTACTTTTTTTCCATTACACCTCAACAGGAGCTTGCCTCGCTTCTCACATTCATTGTATCTTCTTGAATAGATAACCAGTTTCTTGACTGCTACAACCCTTGACACTGGGCCAGACAAGCTTTCTCGATTCTTCCCTCATCGTCAGTTGTTTTCTTCTACTGCAGCACACTTTCAGCTCTTCTGTTCATGGGGTCCTAGTTTGCAAAAACACGACGTGGAACATCCAGATTCTATACACATATATATATTGGCGGTACCGCCTGCAGTCTATTCACTACGTATAGCCAGCCTTCATAATTACTTAGTCTACATGCATTTCAGCATCTGTACAATTATAAAATGGCTTTCATTTTCTTCGGTGCTCTCCGCATGTGCAATCTTCATTCTGCACATGAAATGTTACTCGATTCTTAACTTCGCCATCAGATTCTATAAGGTCTATCCACCTTCTTCATTGGCATCTCTTCTGGGTGTTTCATTCCTGCTTCATGTGATGTCACCAGTCTACATTCTTTCATTCATCTTCACCCTTCCTCTGAGATTTCTCCTAGGAAGCCGTCCGCTCTCCGAGGATACATGAAGAAAGGTTTTCTTAAAGGATACCTTGTCTCAAAAGCTTTTCGGGTTATGGGCATCCTTACTGGTGTTTTGTATGTCGCAATTCCCAGTTTCCAACTTATAAGCAAAACAGGGGCGGGACTTCCGGTAGAGACACTTGGCTCCTCCTCTACACCCTTTTCTATTTAACTGCTATATGGTGAATTCTGAAATATTTCTAAGCAGAGAAAAATCAGTACTAGCTAAATTATGTGGAACTCATCTAGCTTGGGCTTCAGATAATTATCTGATATGATATGATATGGCATTTGTAACGCGCCTATACACAAGTGTTTCAAGGCGCGACGAGGCAGGGAGGGGGGAACAAGGGGAGACAGACAAACGATCCTACAAGGCCAGGTGTCATTCAAAACGCGCAAGTGCATGGGTAGAGAGGACGGGAAAAAGTGCAAGGGGGAAAGGGAGAGAGGAAAGTGCAGTACAAAGTGATTAGTAAAATACAAGATAAATAGTAAGGGCCAGCTGGTGCAAGTGCAGTATAAATGCAGACAAGTGCTGGGAAGGGGCCTGTAGGGATACAGAGACAGTCCCGCAATGCAGGGGTTGCCAGGGAGGCAGTGCAGGGGAGAGTGGCTGGGCCAAGGACCGAGATTTGTGAATGGCCCAGTTGCTGATTCAGTACAGTTTCAGTGATTTAGCAGGGGAGAGGGGGAGAGAATGCAGAAGCAAAGAGGAAGGTTTTGAGGTGCTTCCGGAACCGGAGATGGTTCTCCTCAAGTTTCAGGGAGGCAGGAAGGCTGTTCCAGAGGGAGGCCCCTGCTGCAGAGAGAGATCTCCCCCCAACTCGTTGCTTGGAGAAGCGGCTGACCCTGAGGGAGTTGGAGGCGGATGAGCGAAGAGCTCGAGAAGGAAGATATTTAGGAAGAGAGAGTTGAAGGTATTTTGGTCCAAGGCCCCAGAAGGCCTTGTGGACAATGCAGAAGGTTTTGAACTTTATCCTCGCAGCCACAGGGAGCCAGTGTAGCGATTTCAGTCCTGGAGAGATACGGTCCCAGGGCTTGAGGCCAAGGACAAGTCTCGCAGTCCTGTTCTGGATGATTTGCAGCGGGTGGAGAGTAGAGGCAGGCAGATTTAGATAGAGGCTGTTACAGTAGTCCAGCTTCGAGAAAACCAGGGCTCTGGAGACAGTGAGCTTCTTGGGGAAGGAGAGGAAAGGAGGGATACCTCTGAGGAGGTGCAGCTGGTAGTGTGACTTCTTAGAAACGTCAGAAATGTGAGGAGAGAAGGAGTGTGTGGAGTCGAAGATGACCCCGAGGTTTTTTGCCTTGCAGGTAGGAGCAGGAAGAGGGCCAAGGCCGGCCAGAGAGCTGCAGGGAAGGAGGGAGTGGGTGTGCCGATGAGTAGAATCTCAGTCTTACTGGCATTAAGGCAGAGGTCGTTGGCGGCACATCATTCCTGGATAGCAGAAAGACAGTCAGAGATGAGGGAAGGAGAAGAGGAGGCCGAGGGTAGCCTAAAAATGAGCTGGGTGTCATCCTCATAGCACTGAAAGTTGGGGCAGAGAACAGAGATGCGGATTGCAAGAAGTGCCAGATACTGGTTGAACAGCCAGGGAGAGAGGTTAGAACCCTGGGGGACACCACAGGTAGAGAAAAATATGTCGGAGAGGAAAGACCCCAGTTGTACCTGGGAGGGTCGATTTGAGAGGAAAGAGGTCAGCAAAGCCAGAGCCTGACCAGTGATAACCAGGTTATCACAGAGATATCTATCATATCTATTATATGATCAAACAGAAAAGGGACTTCAAGCATCTGTCAATGCTTTAGCAGCCTTTTACAGCAAAGAACAAGCATGCCATTAATGAAGATAAAAGTAAGGTGATGGTATTTAAAAGAACTGATAAAGGAAAATCTTATGTAAGAGAAGGCCAATTATAAGTTGTGAATAATTATACCTAGGCATAGAAATGAATGATAAAGCCTCCACAAATCTTCTAAGGTTAAACAGAAGAAATAGAGCCCCAAGCCTAACAGCTGTATTTAAAGGTGAAAACAATACATTTTGAGTTGTTTCATTATTATCATTGATTAAACTTTACAAACAAAAATATATGAGACCAATATTATATGGTCTTGAGGTTCTCTGATAATTTGGAAGAGAAAATTAACAAACGTATAGCAAAATAGTGGCAAAACACTTTGGGAGTTCATACCACAACAATGAAGTTGCGAATAGTATGTTAATTGGCATTATTTTCTCTTAACACTATCTTAAATCTAAAAAGAAAAGCCTTCTTTTTAAAGATACTGTAAAGTAACATTTTGAGAAAGGCTTTGATCCCGGAAAATTATGTGGAACTAAATAATTTCCACAAGATCATTGAATCCCTGTTTAGAGTCATTGATTTTGTGATACTCCCAGCTAATTAATCTTTAAAGAAAAAAGCAAATGTAATGTTGTCGAACATCAAACACCTGATGTGTTTAAAACCTACAAAGAAGTACTTATTATATTAAGCTAAACCTTCTAATCTCCATCCACATGTGAAGGGCTACCTTAATAGAGCATTTTTACAGACTTTTATGTTATTTATGTCATTTCGTTTTTTTGCAAATAAAGAATCTTAGAAGTGGCTGTAGTCTGTTGAGCACATTCAATGTCTCTGAGTGTGCCAGCTTCTTGTCATGGACAAGACAAAAAAAATGGTTGCAGTCAGTGGATTCAACTGAGTTTGTGTCCTTTTTGTGATGAGATAAAATAATAGTCGCATAAAAAATATCTTTAAAAAAAGTATGCATAGGCTCACATCCTGCGCCAGCACTCTCATATGTGAATATGGGTTGTGTGGCGAAATTTGCTAGAAAATGTAATAAGAAACACTTTACGACTGTATTGGAGTATGTTGCTGCAATATTTTATTACATTTGTAGCAAGTTAATAGTTAATTTGATACTTTAGTTGGACTGAATGGAATTCACTCAGAATCTTAGTTTGTTGCATTCTTTAAGTGTTGAGCAATCCTCCCTATAGGGGTTTATCTGTTCCTTTTCTCTCATTCTTTGTCTTTTCTTTCTTGTTCGTCCTTATCCTCTCTTTGCCTAACTTCCTTGACACTGTTCCCATCTATTTTAAGTAGGATCTGTCCTCCGATCCATTCATTCTGCACGAGCGCTATCTCATCAGCTTTATCCTTCTCTCCTTTCCATCTCTTAATTTCCCTGTCTATTTTTGTTAAGTTTGATAGTTCACTACTTTCTTCTTCGTCTTGTATGATATTATAGATCTCTTCCTTTCTCTTATTCTCCACTAAACTATCATCACTATGGTATGCTGGTGTTTCGTATACCTGATTACTAACCCTGTTGCAGCTTTCAACACCCTTAAAGGGTACAACCCTATTTCCTCAATGGTAGCGCCTTTTACTTCAGGCGAGGTAAGGGGAGCTGAAGGCTGAACACCTTCCTCCTTTCGCTGACTAAGCATCCACTCCTCAGGTGGAGGGTCTTCCCTTTGTAACTGGTACATTTTTCAGAGCTCTAATATCACTAATCTTTTCTCTAATTTCTTCCCTGTGTATGCAGCGTGCAAGTATGTGGTCATGTGCTGCAATACCATTGTTGACAATGATCCCCCTTGTGGTCATGGCATGAACATTTTATCTGCCGTGCCTTTTACCCATTCCGCACTATACTGCTTGAGCTTGGGCATATGATTTGGTAATGTTTTACATAAGTGCATCAGAGACAAGTTTCAATTGACAGTCAATACTTACCAGACTTATGATATAACCGTTATACTTTTACTTAAATCATCACTTTTTCAATGCCTTTAAAACAACAAATATGAGCATGCACCATCAATCGCCGCTCAAGCCTCTAATTTCTTAATTTGCTATCTCTACCTTTTGATTGGTACCAATTGCTTCGCTATACTTAATCACTATTGCTCCTCAACTTTTTCATTTACTTCACAACTTCTATGGCTCTTCGATATTTTTACGCATCAAACAACATACAGAATAGTTGACATTACACATGAATAAACACTGTGATCACCTTTTCTTCTCTCGCCTTTACTTCATACCTTTTATAGGGTTTGGGACATCACCTTACGTAAACCTGTTTACAAGTTATATGTTTCTGTTCTACCCCTGTTGGAATTTGAAACGTCTCCTTCTGAAACTCCCTTGAGCCAGGACCTATCACAATTCCATCCCGTTATTTGCGATTCCCCTTAGTCTACTTACCATTCATTCGTTAATCGACTCAAGGCCTTTGGTACTTACTCCTCCTCCAACCCAACTATTACACCTTTTGTCCGCAGAGCGCCGTGGAAACCGGGCAGGGATTTCATCAAAGGGGGACCTACCCACTGTCTCGGTTCTTCTTGCAAGTTTATTTCTATAGGCCGTTCTCCACAGGAAACCCTGTAATCTTCTGGCTAATGGCAAAGGATACTCGATCATCCAAAAATCTGGAGACCAACTAGTTTGGATCTTTTCCAACCATCCGCACTGCTTCCAAGTGAGCATATGGCCCTTTGGGTATCGTGCATGCAATGGATGGGGAATGCAGAATAACTCAGACACCAAATAATCGAACTAACTCAGGAAAATGGCAAAGGTGCTGTTTTATTAACAATTATTTAAAACAGGGAGTTACAATGGACATCAACGGACGTTCGCTCGAGCTTGAGCTCTCAGTGTATTTCTCAAAAAAACAATGATACGTCATACTACACGGCAAATAAGAAAAACCTATGAGGGATTTTGATACATTCATGGGGAACATCTAGGTATACTTTCTATATGTGCTGGGTTTGTGATTGGCTATGTACTGTCAGGTGGACAACTTATGCCTACCTCTAAAAACATGTCATCTTCAACACTATTAAGTACACAGTTTATCATTGCTCTTCAAACTATAGCGCCTTCATCATACGGCCCTCTATAATTGGTTGGCACGCTCGTGCCATGTCTGGAACATTCGGTTCACTTAGCAGCATGTAAGCTCAGACCCAGGTGCCAGGAGGTGGACTTGATATTACCACCCCACCCAATTAGCCCAACAGCTCTCATCACCCATGCCTTCTGCCATGAAGATTGTCTTTGAACTTGGTCTTGCAAAGTATTCTTGTCTCTGGGAATATATGGGAGTACAGGTTTTCACTATAATTGTTCTAGGACTCCACGCTCAACTCTCTTTCCATCCTTGGATCACGTGACAGGAGACCACGATTTGGTCCATTTTACAACATTTAAATGTCTTAATTTAATAAAACTTGACACACTTGGTGTTCTTTCTTTGCACCTTAACAAGGGATGAATCAGCTTTTCATGTTCACTCCCTTCAAGAAAAGATAACCGATCTTGGGTGCTTCCTCTTTGATACCAGGCCAGACAGACTTGCTATTTGTTTCCACGATCAGAGCTTATTCTTGCTGCGACACAGTTCTCTGCATTTATTCTCCATGGATCCTGGCTTACTAAATTCATCACACTGATGTCCAGTTTCTATACAATGGCGGCTTCGCCTGCAGTCTATTGACGACGTATAGCCAGCTTCTAAGATTACTTAATCTACTTGCGCTACAGCATCTGTACAGTCATTGAACGGCTTGCATTTTCTGCAGTGCTTCGCACACATGCAGTCTTCTTTTCTGCATATTAAAGTTTATTTGATTCTTAACTTCATCCTCAGTTTCTGTAAGATTAATGCATTCTCTTCAGCCAGTATTCTCAGGGTGTCATGCTCATCTCTTGTGATGTCACTGGCTTCTATTTCACTCTTTTTCATATTCCTTCATAGAGTTCCTCCCTCAGATTGTCATCTCTTCAGGGATACATTTGATAGGTTTTTTCAGAGGATACTTTCTTTTGAATACTCGCTGCGGAATTGGCACAACTACTGGTGTCAAGTATGGCACAATCTCAGGCTTCCAACATATAGGACGTAGAGGGGTGGGATTTCCTGCAGAAGCATGTAACTACTCCTCTACACAAGCTCTTCCAGCACCCTAATGGCTTACTGTCCACATGGTAGCCATATGGAGAAAGCTGGCAGTTTGGATCTGCTGGCAATAACCTGGGCCTGCTCTACTCACTTTCTCGGGTGAGAAATAACCCAGCATTCTATTGTGCGACTCAAATAGACCTCTTCTTGGTGACTTGCCCCTGCCATACAGTAAACTCCACCTCTTCACACTAGACGGAGGAACCCCTTCATACATATGTAGCAAAAGGGACATGTTGTTCTATAGGGGAATGGAGATTAGAGCAATATTCTCCATATTCCACATTCGAGTACTTTATCCCAAGTAAAATACAATACTACAATAAAATATCCATTATTTATCTCCCTAGAGTTTTGCAAAATGTCGGGCATGTATTATGACCCATAGCTTCATTCATAGGGCCTCATTGCGACCCTGGCGCTAAGTGGTTAACGGCGCCGTAAAAGGCTGCGGCGCCGTTAACCACTTAGCGCCTTACTACGAGGTCCATTTGCGGGACCCGACCTGAACGGCTGGTCTGGACCAGCCGTTAAAGTAGGGACCCACAAAGGGACCTTGCAGGCAATTATGGTACCGCAATTTGCGGTACTGTAATTGCCGCCTTCCCCATTCCCATTGAGCCCTATGGGGCAAAAATGGGAATGGGGAAGGGCCATGGGGAAATGGGGAAACACCGCCAGGCTTGGACTGGCCGCATCGGCCCATCGGCCACTGGCCGATGACCTTTGAGGACCTGGGGGGCCAGTTTTTTCATGAGGCCACCCCAGGGCCGTTTTTTTTGCCAGTAAAATGTTTAAGTAAACAATACATATCATATGCATATCTATGCTGCAGCGCGACTCACAGTGTCTGCTGCGGCGGGCCGTGTGGCCCAAGCTGGGCCTTTTTTTTGTGTTAATTAAATTGTACAGTTGATGTGATGTCTCACTGTAATTTTGAAGATGTCATGACAGTGTGTGTGTGCCGCCCGTGGCGGCCTCTGGGGCTGAGCCTGGGCGCAGCCCGAGCAGCTCGCCTGAGGTTCGGGGCCAGGCGTCAGCCCGGAAAGGAAACTGACACACTGTCTCTGGGGGGGGTAAGAGGCTGGCGCAGAAGCCTGGATGAGCTGCCTTGGGCTGCGGACCTGAGGAGGAAGGAGCATAATTATTCATCAAAGCAAGGTAACAACAACACGCACGTGTCGTTGTTACCTTGCTTTGATGATTTGCAATTGCAAATTGCAGATGCGTGCATAAATCAGCATAATGCATTATAGGGCCGGGCGGCTGCCGCCAGGCCGGCGGTGGCGCAGCGGGCCGCCATGGCCCGCGGTGGCCGTGGCCCACGGTGGCCGTGAGTGCATGCGTGCTCCTGTGATATTCTGATTGAAGTAAGTCAAGTGTTAATACGCACACCGCTGGGCCTGGCGGTACTAGTGCTGCTATCTACAGTCTGCAGAGCTGGCTGGGGGAGGCTGCTCGCCTGTAGGGCTGGGCTGGGGGCGCCGGGGCGGGGCTGAACTTAGTAAGTTCACAAGTTCCTTTCAACTTTGCAGGAACTAACAACAACGAATAATTGTTGCCCTGCAAAGTTGAAAGAAACTTGTGCCTGGGGCAGTGGGGGCCGACACAGACTCCGTGCCGCTACAATGAAATTGGAGGACACTGGATAGATAGGACATGGTGACTCTCTCTCTGAGGGTGAGGATAAAAGAGGGCCTCCCCTCCTCACCCTGGGTATTATTTTTTGGCCACCTGTCTCCCCACCCGACCCCACCACAACGAGGCAGCAGCAGGCAGCCAGACTGACGTGAGAGTGACGACGAGGACAGGAGGAAACACGCACCCCAGCACTAAGCCACAGGCAGGGCAGCAGCAGGCAGCAGCAGGCAGCAGCAGCAGCGTGCCCGGGCCCCGGGGCCTGGCCGGCACGAAGACAGTGACAGTCCGTGACCGAAGTGAGTGAGCAGACCAGCCCTGCAGTCTGCAGCAACAAGCAGAGTCACTGAGGCAGCCTGAGCCAGGCTGCAGCCTGCAGGCAGCAACTTGTTGAACGGCGCTGCAGCTACACACTTCACTACTCGACGACGGGTGTGACAAAAATCAAGTAAGATTGATCATCCATTCCACAGGGGGTCCAGGCCCAGGGGAAAACATGATTGTCGAATAATCGCATTAACATCAGCGAGTGCGTGTTGCACCTTTAAGTTTATGTAGTGTTGTATGAGTGATAAATGCAGAACTAATCAAATCTCAAGTACATTGTTTCTTATATAAAAAAGCACGGAGCACCACTTTTCCAAATTGCATATTTATCTTCACCCAAGAGGGTTGTTGTGTCTCCTTCTGCCTGGACACGAGCAATCTATTTTCGCAGAAAGCAGAATTAATTCCAGCAGGAATTATTGAAATTCAGGCAGGCGAGAGATTAATTCTAGCAATGTCAATTATGAATGTGCTCTGGGGCCTGGCTGGGCTGGGCATCATTATTCAAATTCACACTGGGTATTTTCTTTATTTTTGAAAGGGGGGGCAGTGTCACTGTCACAAACTAATTGTGCCCGTCTGCCTTTTACAATTACATTCCTTCAAAACCATTTGGTTATGTGACTGCATGCATGGCATCTTATGCCGGTGTAAAATAAACAACGAATCCCATGTAATCCGTCAGCTTTTTGCATCTACTAAGAGCCGGGAGGATTCAGAATACATTATCAATGCTTTCCGTCTGCATAATACATGACAGGCTCGGCATTCATATGTTTTGCAAAACAAAACTGTAAACAGGCGTAACAACGATTGTTGCGCTTGTTTTTGCGCTTATCATTCTCACGCTACGTTTGGAAACGATGGACATTGCGAGGAGGGGGGCATTTTGGCAGGAGGGGTGAGCGTGTGTAGTTGCTCTCCTCGACAAACATACTATTTTTTAGTTAGGCTTTATGTATCTTCAGAGATTGTAAGAGGTCCTCGGTGAGGTGAACATAATTCATCCAGTTGTGGTGATGATGCCATTGCATGCTGCCTGGTACCTGCAGTCCTTCATTCATAGCCGAACAACACATGTACTGTAATAACCAGAATGTTAGAAAGCACTCCATAGTCCTTAGACCAGGCGGCCGCTTAAGAGCACAGTACTCGCAGCTTGCAAATTGCGATTATCGACTTCTGAAGCGCTGCGCCAAATACTGAGCCCAGTAAATCATTGGAAATGCATATTTCTAGAAAGCAAAAGAAACCCATGTCTTTACATTCAATTGCAATTTCTCTCGCTTGCAATTACACTTTGCCCTGTATTTTTCAAAAACAATGGTGAATTCATTCGCACAGGTCTTTGGCTTGAAGCCGGAGTGTTCACTGTAGGTTTCTTCTCAGCTTTGTAGGTTTAGTTTGGAGCGGAAGTCTGTGCGCACCCGTAGCTGAACTTTGTGCATCTCCTGAGGCCTGATTACTTTCAAACAGGAGATGTAATGTTTGCCACTCAAGTTTACTGCATGCGAGTCTTGGGGGACTGGAGGGAGTAGTTTAACATTATAAAGGGGGCTAAGGACTTGAACCTGTAACAAGCCGTGTGTGCTCTTGTTCTGTAAATGACTGGCCAGTATGGCCATGCACTCTCTCTAGCCTCGACAAAAAATGGCATCTTGCTTTCAAAAGTGTTCCTGTTGTGTCGCAAGCGCTGCATCTGTGGCTCCCTCAGCAAGTTACGACTCCATTGCAGGATCAGGATGATCGCTTATTTATTATGGCTACTTTACATTTTTTGGTGAAATGTTTTGTAATTTGTCTTTCTTGTTCTTCGTTTGTTTTTGCCATATGATATCGTCACCTGTAGTCACAGGCCCGCCTGCCCCTTCAGAATTGCCTGTACTTGACCCAAATATCACTAAAAACGTCATTTTGGATTTTAGAAAACATTAGTTGTGCTGCTGGTGGCGGGCAAAAGGGGGCTTTAGAGAGCAGTGTGTTCTGTTTGTGTTGTTGAGGGCAGCCATCCACCTTTATCAATTCACTATGCTACATGCACACGCATCTTAGAGGAGAAGTGTTTCCTATCTGTGCATGAATGACTGTGCACTGAAACGGGTGAGCTTGGGTGCAGCATGTTAATGCCTCACCTTCTTTCACGAGGCCACTGACTTTCTTGCACAAGGTGTGGCCAGACTTGATTTTACAACTTGCTCTTTTAAATGTCTTTGTGTGGAATTCATGTTGCTTGGGCCTATGCAAGGTATGATGTTTTTCTTTGTGCTGGTATAATGGGGCACCCTTCTGTTCCGTCTGTATAGAGGGCCAACATTTTACAGAATCGTGCAATGGTAGAAGTGCTTGCACATGGACAAAAAATGACCCATGTGCAAAAAACATATTCTTACAATGCATCTTTGCACCAGGGCAAATTCTGCACCAGTGCTGGGACTATGGCAAACAGTGCCTTGGTGCAGAAATGCATTGGAAGGATATGTTTCTGGCACTGGGGGGCAATTTTGCCCATTTATTTATTTATTAGCCATACTTCTTATTTCACTCGCACTGGTGCGATCATTCTCTAATATCACAGGGCCTGGTTTACAAAGCGTGTTTCAGTTGGATTGTTGTGCCATTGTACAAGGCTGCTGTAAATGATCAGTCCCATGTTCTTGTAACACGAAGACTGGCGCTTAGAAACCTGTGGCTATTAAGCGTGTTATAAATAACCAATCCTATAATTTACCGTAATAATGCAATAGACACCGGCTACAGGATTTAGAGAGGCCTCTGCCATGCAGTGTATACTGGCCCGCAGTGACTGACGCAAAGGTAGTTTCATCATCACCCTTATTTATCATTGGCAATTCTATACCATCAGCAGGAGGAATGCCAGATTGTAATACATAAATGCAAGCATAAATGCAAGCACCGAGTTCATCACTCAGCAGAGCATTGCTCCATTACCTGCTGTTTTCCTTCTTTAGTGAGACCCCTAGTTTTTACAGTATATGAAGTAACGTAAGTCAGGCAAAAGCCATGAACTTCATGTGTAAGCAGGACAGTGGGAGGGTCAAGCGTGGGTAAATCTCACACCATTGCCAGCCATTAAGAAAAGCAGCAAACCCTTGTTTTTTATAAAGCCTGCAATTCAGTTCTCATTCTGGCTTTTGACTCCATGTCCCAACACAGTAGTCCGACCATTATTAAGCATTGAGCATTCCGCTCACTTTGAAATATTTATTGGATAAACATGCCCTTTGCTGCGTTCACAGCTCACCCCATCACAATTTCCCAGATAATAGCCATTAAGAACTGCTATTAGACAGAAGGCTTCTGCTGTTCTGCAAGAGAGAGGGAACAATTCAGCGAAAAGACTGGCAGTGGCATATTAATATTCAACTGAAAATAGCTTAGAAATTGCATGTCTGCACAGAGTAAACCACACTGTTAAAAACGGCGTTTCAACTTTCATCTAAGCAGCGGGGGAAAAGCTCTATTGCGGCACAGACAATGGCCCTCATTACGACCCTGGCGGAAACTGAAAAACGATGGCGGAAATGCAATACCGCCATCGAATAGCGCTCGGCGCGACTATGACCCGTCACCGCAAAGTACGAAGCCATTAGCGACACCGTAGTGAACGCCAACGCTAACTGCACCAAGCACGCGCGCGCGCACCATGCCAAACCGTAAACACCACCATGGCGCAAGGGTACGCCAATTCCGACCCTAGCGGACATGTACCTAACGCCATCAAGCATGGCGGAATGTACCATTCCGCCATGGTGAGAAGTACGGCATCGCGAATCAACCGTAAACGGCCCCACTGAGTGCCTGTACACCGCTCCCTGCCCACAAAGTACAACTCCCGTAGGTGCAATGAAGTCACAATGCAACCAGTGAAATGTACAAGTCACCCATGCATGCCAACGAACAAATGAAACACAAGAGGGGCCAATGGGAGCTGCAGGGCACAGATGGCACGAATACAGAAGCCATCCCAATGGACATGACCACAGTCCCCCACCAAGAAACGCACGCAAACACAGGCACCTGTGACCAGCAATATTCCGAAAATCACATCATTCCACCAGTCCACCTGGCTGACCGGCATCTGTTACACAAAACCCAATCCCCCGCCCCTGAGCATGACAACATTGGCAGCCCCCATCCCTGACCTCACGGGCTTCGTAGGCAAACGCGCCCAGTACAGTACCACGCAACTAAACTCCGAAGCTGGAACCCAATGCAGATCTCCTCACAATACATCGCTCCCCAAATAGGAATATGCCACATCACTTGCAAAGAAGAACGCTACACGGGCCAAATCAGAATAGAAATTTAATGCACAACAAAATCACCAAGCCCATAGAGCCATCAGGCCATGAACTCCAAAACACATTCCACCATTGTGGGCTGCATCCGCAAGAAATGACCAGCCACTACTTGTGTGACGCCCTGTTCCATCATGGTACACAGAGCCACATTCACGTACGAAAAGGCAACATGGAAGCGCACAGAACCGCAGGGCCGTCCCAATGGGGAGGCACTAGTCCAGCTGAAATGTTGCTCCGAGCCACCAGTACTGCGTAAGGGCATGTGGCCCATTGGCGATCGTCCCATAAGATCGTAATGCTGCTCCAATGATTAACACGAAGCAGCAGGTGTCGGGAGTAAAACCCATCTGCAGGAGTGGCATACAGATGGCAGTGGCAAAAGGGGAGGAGATACCTGTCAACCAAAAGAAAAGAAAAAGAACAGAATGGCCATCAGAACTACATTCCAACAACTCACTTCAATGATCACACTAAATCCACAGCCATATGCATGCTAGCCCACTCCAAAGGTTCATCACCACCCAAAAACCACTTGCGACTCATAACTATCTATATCGAGGTGTAAACACCATCACAAACGAGTGTACCTGTGCATGCGTCTGTCAAAACAGAATCCATCAGATGGGATTGGTAACGTGCATGGACACAAGTGTCTGAGGGCGCGTCGAGACAGGGAGGGCTCAACAAGGCCAGATAGACGATGGTCCCACTATGGCAGCCCTGCATCACATAGCGTAGGGGAGGCGGATAGATCCCAAGAAGCCCTGTACATGGCAAACTCTGTATCAAATCACCTGCCCATGCATCCATTCATCATTCCCTCATCCCGGGATTAAAACGCCTGAATATTTACTCACATAACATTAGAAATATCCATTGAGTCTGTGCGTTATGCAGCCTGCAAAATCCACAGTGCCCCAGCCCGTAATTCCAGTGTTGTGAAGTAACATGTATTTGGGAACGTCCGGCCTCATCGCCCACGTCGCTATTGCGCATCCCAAACTATTCATATCAATCATTGCTTCCTCGCCATGGCCCCTGTCTCAAGGACATTGAACAATAGAACGTTATATTTGCAGTCAGACCTGTGGGCATTTCCTCGCCGCTAGCTGAAAACCGAAAGCGCCGCCCTTCGAATTCCTCATTTGCAACATCACGTCGAAGAGGCATCTGTGGCCGTTTGGAATCACTAATTAATCCATCGAGTGCGGCTGTGTGTGAAAATGGCAACTGCCTTCACCCACAAATGGGACGCCCCGCCCGTCGTTGCAACTCGGTACAGTGATGCATGAGGGCCCACCGTTACTCGAGTACTACGTTCCACTGACCCTTCACAAGTCTGTTCGCGACTGCACAGATAGTATGTGAAACAATGGGACCAAAGCCGAATGTACATATCAACAAATGTTACACGGCCATCGGGTACAAATACATGATTGCAATAGCAAGATGCCATTCCTCGAATTGCAGCGTTGTGTGCGGGACGTGCTCGGCCGAAGGGGCGAGCAGTTTGCCCAGGTGGAATGAATCACCACAGGTGGAGGCCATACAGCCTGAAAACACATAAATTGCACACCCAGTCTCCTCCCACAACCACACCGAAATGCTACCGGCAGGACTCGCGATGTTGGCCCTGGGGGACATGATAGCACTGCAAGTACTCCAACTCCAAGAAGAAGACGAACACCAACTACAACCGGCCGCACGGAGGAGACGCAGGAGGAGGAGGAGGGCAAGGCAGGGCCAGCAAGGGCCGCCAGCACAGCCACTACCACCACGCAGGCAGGCCGCAATCCCACGCCTCCGAGCACATCCGTTCAACCTCACTGATGAGCAGATCCACACCCTCTACCGTCTGGACCGGGACACCATAGCCGCCATTGTGGACATGACACAGGCTGACCTTGTCAGCATGATAGATAGCCCAACCGCCATCCCACCCCTACTGAAGGTGGTGTCTGTACTCCACTTCCTGGCCACAGGCACCTACCAGCACACAGTCGGACAGTTGCATGGCATTTCTCAGCCACTGTTCTCACGGACACTATTGCAAGTGCTCGATGCCCTCCTGCAGCACGCAGACGACTACATCTCCCTACCACGCTCGGAGCAGGAAATTACCAACACAAAAGTGGGATTCCATGCACTTGCCGGCATACCGGGTTGCATTGGTGCCATTGACTGCACCCATGTGGAATTGGTCGTCCCACATGCCATGGAGGCCCAGTACCGCAACCGAAAACAATTTCATTCTCTGAATGTACAAATGGTGTGTGACTCCAACAGGATCATTACACATTGTTGTGCCAGATTCCCTGGATCAACCCATGATTCTATGGTCTTGAGGAACTCTACAATACCACGCTACATGGAGCGACACGCAGGGAACAGATCCTGGCTACTCGGTGAGTCACATTACATGCATGATAATGTGGGGTATGTGATTCGGCAATGACCTGGCAGGAAGGGGGGGGGGTGTGCGTACGTAGCAATGGCATTCCACATCATACGTTTATCGTCCACATACAGGTGATGCTGGATATCCACTGAAGAGATGGCTCCTCACACCAGTCCGGAACCCACGGGACCAGCATGAGGAGGACTACAACCATGCCCACTCACGTACCCGTGTAGTCATCGAACAGGCATTCGGCCTACTGAAGGGTCGTTTCCACTGCCTCAGCAGGTCTGGCGGGGCACTCTTGTACCGCCATGAGAAGGTTGCAAAGATGGTGATGGCATGTGTCATGCTCCACAACATGTGCGTACGTAGAAATGTGCCCATGCCCCCTGACGCAGAACTGCAAGCACCTGATGATGGGCATGATGAGGGTGGGGATGTGGCAGCACCTCAAGGAGTCTGCGAGGCACCGGAGGGCCGTGACATTCGTCAGCATCTCATTGATGTATGCTTCTAGCACTCACGCCTGGTGGCTGATACATGGACACGGGACTCGTGGCACTGTGTGTGTCTGGGACATGCACAATATGGACTGTACGCCTATGATGGCCTAGTACACAAAGATCAATGTCCACACATCTCATTGGTTGATCGTGCACTGTTTATGGCATATGTGATATCATATTGAACACCCTATCGACCCGCCACCCAAGTGAGCCCAACACACCCCCTCCACCCTCCTACCTCCCCCCCGAACACCAGTGTCCAAAGATGCTCATTGTCAGTGGGCAGTCGCGATTGCAAGCCCCCTCTGCGGGTATCAGGGGCACCCCTGCCTGTGGAGCGCAGGTTCCTCCCAGATCTACGTTGGGGGCTGCCCTGGACGGAACTTGCAACGGATGATGTCTCTGCCTGCTCACGTCCATGCATGTCCCTAAGGGTTTGCGAGAGCTCAGTGAGCACACGGCGCACTGCGGCAAGTTCGGCACATACGTCTTTGGACGTCGCATGCAGTTCCCCCCTCAGGCTCTCGGTGCTACTCTCCATTTGTGCCCTTAGTGTCTCTGTACTTCTCTCCATTTCTGCCCTAAGTGTCTCAGTTGATGTTTCTATGTCTGCCTTAGTGCCCCCACATTCATCGGCATGGTCCTTGAGGAGCGTGGCCAGTTGCTGCTGTTGCACGATTAACTGGTCGAGGGACTGTTGCCTCTGCTGGGCCATGGCCATTTGCGGGGGTGTCACAGAGGGGCTGTTGTCCTCATGTTGCCTTGCCACAGGGCTTGTGGGGGATGGCCAGTCGTCGTCTTGTGGGTGCCCCTGCGTGGTATCCTCATGTTGTACGGGATGGGACAGACAGGGGGATTGGGACAGGTCATGGATGGATCTGACTTCGACATCCCCGTCTTCTGTGTCGGAGCATGCTGCCATCATTGGGGTGTCACCTATGGTGCTGCTGCCACCAGAGGCAGTGCCTTCTGTGGCATCCGTTGGGGGGACCTGTGGTGGTGGTCGTGTGGGCATGCTGGCTGCTGGGGTGCCTGTTGATGTTCCCTCCTCTGTGCTGCCACCTGATTTGTGCTGCTGCCGTGTCTTGATGCGTGCAGCTGAGGTGGAGGGTCTTTGGCCGTTGGTCTTGGCCCTCTTTGCAGGTGTGCTGGTAGGGGTGTCCTGATGCTCGTCGTTTGGATCGGACCCTGTGGTGGAGTAAAGGAGGGCGAGGGTTATTAATGGGTCTGTGGGTATTGGAATGGCATTGTATCACATGCATTGGGGTGGTACCTGAGGGTGATTTGGGTCGGGGCCTTGGAGGTGCTTTCATTTGTGTGTGGAGTGAGGGTGCAGTTGTTTGGCAGCCTGCAGTTAGGGTGTGCCTGCTGCACGTGTAGTGCGTTTTTTAGGGGTTTTTAATTATTTATGTATTTATTGTGGGTTTTAACGTGCGCTATCAGGCCGATGTGTGTGGACGTTCTCCTGGACATGTGTTTCTGTTGCACTATGTGGACACATGGTACCTCACATGATTGGACATTGTGGATTTGGCATTGTTTTATTTGGCCCACCTACCTGAATCTTCGGATGTCTGCACTCCTTTCTCCATCCCTCCGACTCCCTCTATGCTCTCCATTCCGATGGTGGAGGCACAGATTTCTTCCCAGGGGGTCAACTTGATGGGTGAATCAGGGCCTCCCCTGGTGGCTGTGGCAATGTTGCGGTTGGCAGAGAGTATGCTGCGGACGCGTATCCGCAGGTCGTCCCATCGCTTTCGGCATTGCTGTGGGGTGCGGGGTGCGGTCCCCACAGCACTTACCCGCTGTGCCACCAGAGCCCATATGGCCTTCTTGTTTGCAAGTGCCGTCCTGGTCATTTGCGTGGAGAAGACGACGGCAGCATTCTCCTGGAGGGTCTCTGTTAGCACGGTGAGTTCCTCACGGGAGAAGTGGACCTGCCGCTTGCGGTCGCACGCTTTCTTCGCTACTTTTCCCATTTTTCTTGGTTTCGCTAGGGTGGATGACGGGTTGGGGTGTGTCTCTGGGTAGTGTTTTTAGTGGTTGTGTGGTTTTAGTGGTTTTATAGGTGTACGGCGGGATGTTTCCCGTTCCGGGCCCATGTTTTAACTTCCGTTTCCGTATATTTCCGGTCACCGTACTTTCCGGTAGGCGCACACTGCGGTGTCCGCTGTGATGGGTGGCGGTATTGCACCTAGGGCGCCGTACGGCGGCGGTGTGGGCCGTTTTGGGGTCATTTCCGCCATCGCGGACTTTGCACTTCCGCCATGCCGTGGTGCTCGTGCCCGATGGGTCGGAATGGGCCGCACTTTGCTCCATCGTGCAATGGCGGAAACGCTATTTACGCTGTGGCGGTCCGGTCAGTCACTTTCCGCCAGGGTCGTAATGAGGGCCAATGACAGTCTGGAAATTCTTTAGCAATTTGCATCCTCCAAATGAAACAAGGAATACATCAACACATCACAAATCATGCTCTATTATTTTTTAGCTCAATTTGACAATTTGTATACAGCCTTTATGGACCTGGACTCCTATGGACTCCTTTCTTTGTGACAGACTATCTATGGTTTAGCCCCTAGCTATTGGGGGATGCTTCTTGGGCGCCCATCCTATCTTTGTTACAAGCCATGCACTGTATTTATATGATATATACTGTGTTTATTGGGTTTTCGTCATCTTTACCTTGTTTCCTTTTGCAGGCAGGTCGCTGTTCAAGTATCCATTCTAGTCAGGCCTTTGCACGTACATGCCGGCAAGAGCCAGCCAGGCGAGCCCATCCCTGTGGGTAAGTAACCCTAGTGACTGTATATCTTCAATGCAGTGCAATGTAAGGTGGTCCTGTATAGCATGACTCAAACCACTTTGGCAGCCTTTATTATGCAAACCTGTTTTCTACCCCCAGAAGCACGGCCATCCTAGGCTCCAGTCCAGCCTATAAGCAGCACAGTGACCAGGCAGAACCCCTATCCTATTCCTCCTCTTTCAATCTGGCCAAGTTTTGTTATTGTGAATTTGCATTGCACCCAGACCTAATGTGTGCTACGGCAAAAGGAAAACCTGGATTTTACCTCTCTTAAACAAAACACTGGGGTGGAGGATAGGATGATTACACAAAGATGTGCATTTGTGTGCATGCAGCAGGAATTCACTTGCTATATGTATGTTGTTGTGTGCACCCTTGGTGTTTTTCATAAATTAATTACAATGCAGCTTTCCTTTTTGGCTACTATTTATTTCTGAGACGTCATACCATAATACAACGTCCAGGACACTGCTGGCCAGGAGAAATAACATACATGAATCCAGTTCATTGACCATGCCATGGGACTGTATTACTGTTAGACTCAGCATTTTATAGACCCAGCTGGATATTGTTCTCTTTTTTGGGAGAGAGGTTATGGTGAGGCTGGGGAACAGTCAAATCTGAAAATATTGACAAGCACTTATTTCCTCTTAATGAAATGATATTTTGGATGCTGGCAGCCAGGTTACTTAGACCTTCTGTGATAAAGGTAGGAATACGATGCACAATTAAGCTAATTTTATTTTTTAGGAGAAAAATGGATTAAAAAAAAAGAAAGGGAGGAGCAGAAAAACTAAGAGAAAAGAAGAAAAGGCGAATTGAAGAGGAAATCCGGCAAAACAAAAAAATTGAACATCTGTTTACAGGTCAGACCATCAAAATGTCAAGTGGTGTTGCTGGGAGCAAAGTGGATGAGGGTGACCAGCCATATTCTTCAGGTACAAGTGTTAAACCTGGTTCTTCACTGGACCCATCAACAAGAGATCAAGATGTGAGAAGACTAGAAGCCAGAGTCTCTGCAGTTATTGGAGACATCTCAACAGAGGCAGATGCTGCAGCAACTACAATGTCAGCAATCATTGAATGTGCCCCCCAAGAGGAAGTGTGGGAATCAAATCTGCCAGAAATAATTGAGGCTGTCCATCTCGAGGAAGAGGTAGTCAGTGGTGGTACCAGTCTGCCACAAACAATTGAAGATTCCCCCAAGGAAGAAGTGTTGGAATCAAGTCTTCCATAAATAATTGAGGCTGTCCATCTCGAGGAAGAGGCAGCCGGTGGTGGCAACAGTCTGCCACAAACTAGTGAATATTCCCCCAAGGAAAAAGTGTCGGAAACAAGTCTGCCAGAAATAATTGAGGCTGTCCGTCTCGAGGAAGTGCCAGCCGGTGGTGGTACCAGTCTGCCACAAACAATTGAAGATTCCCGCAAGGAAGAAGTGTTGGAATCAAGTCTTCCAGAAATAATTGAGGCTGTCCATCTCGAGGAAGAGGCAGCCAGTGGTGGCACCAGTCTGCCACAAACTAGTGAAGATTCCCCCAAGGAAGAAGTGTCGGAAACAAGTCTGCCAGAAATAATTGAGGCTGTCCATCTCGAGGAAGAGGCAGTCGGTGGTGGTACCAGTCTGCCACAAACAATTGAAGATTCCCCCAAGGAAGAAGTGTTGGAATCAAGTCTTCCAGAAATAATTGAGGCTGTCCATCTCGAGGAAGAGGCAGCCGGTGGTGGCAACAGTCTGCCACAAACTAGTGAAGATTCCCCCAAGGAAGAAGTGTCAGAAACAAGTCTGCCAGAAATAATTGAGGCTGTCCGTCTCGAGGAAGTGCCAGCCGGTCGTGGTACCAGTCTGCCACGAACAATTGAAGATTCCCCCAAGGAGGAAGTGTCAGAATCAAGTCTTCCAGAAATAATTGAGGCTGTCCATCTCGAGGAAGAGGCAGCCGGTGGTGGCAACAGTCTGCCACAAACTAGTGAAGATTCCCCCAAGGAAGAAGTGTCAGAAACAAGTCTGCCAGAAATAATTGAGGCTGTCCGTCTCGAGGAAGTGCCAGTCGGTGGTGGTACCAGTCTGCCACGAACAATTGAAGATTCCCCCAAGGAGGAAGTGTCAGAATCAGGTCTGCCAGAAATAATTGGAGACAACATCATCTCCCCAGAGGAAGTGGCAGGTACTAGTCATTCAAAAGAATCTTTATCTGCTTTACAACATACTGAAGACTCAGGGAACGGGGGTGTGAAGCACAGAGCACGGAAAGATGATCTACAGGTGGCAGACTACTTGTTTCAACGTCCAAAACCAGATCAACTTTCCTATTTCTTTCAGCACCATCCAATTCAACCTCCCAAACATAGACACATCAAAGCCAGCTTAGCCTTTTGGAGGAAAGATGGGGGAAAACGGTATTGGTTAAGTTACTCTGAAATACAAAAGGCCCTTTTTTGCACAGTTTGTTTAGCGTTTACTAAACGTGGAGAGAGGGGTCTTTTCATCAACGGGATGAAAAACTGGAGGCGTATTTACCAGCGCATTGCAGAACATGAGGCAGGCCAAGGTCACCGGAGGTGCACAGATTCATATATGTTAAACTTTTCAGGGGTCGACATAGGCGGTTTACTCTTTCACCGACAGAAATGAGCTCGAAGTGAGCAAATCATAAAAAGGAGAGACATATTGGAGCGCATTATTGATGTTGTAAAAGTCATTGGGAAAAGGGGGCTCAGTTTTCGTGGGAAATCAGAGTCCATGTCCGAGCTGGATAATGAAGAGCTGGATCATGGCAACTTCCTTGAAATCCTTCTACTCCTAAGTAAATATGACAGACCTCTAAAGGAACATATTGAGGTCATACAAACCAAATCCAAAAAGAAAACTGGGCAAGGCCTGGGTGCTTCTGTGACCTTCATGTCAAAGACTACAGTTGGGTATGTGATTGAAGCCATTTCCAAACTGATCAAAATGGTAATCTGTCAAGAAATAAAGGAAGCAGAGATATTTTCCATTCAGATAGACTCAACCCAAGATGTGAGTGTTACTGATCAGTGCTCTATAATTATTAGATATGTTACTGACACTGTACATGAACGCCTACTAGCAGTAACCAACTGCACTTTGTCTACTGGAAAGGGGCTGTTTGAGTTGGTGCAGAGTGTTATTAAAGATAATGGTCTGGACCTACGCTAGTGCTTTGGGAATTCAACCGATGGTGCATCCAATATGCAGGGGCAGTACAATGGTCTCACATCCTGGCTCAGTAAGGAATCCCCTGGTCAAATACATGTCTGGTGCTATGCACATGTATTAAATCTTGTACTTGTAGAGGGGACACAAGTATCAAATGAATCCATGGCTTTGTTTGGCCTGTTAAACTCCTGTGCCGTTTTTTTCAGGGAGTCCTACAAAAGGATGGATGTGTGGCGTGAGCTGTCTGTGGAAGGCCGCACAATCCAAATAATAGGAGAAACAAGGTGGTGGGCAAAGGATGCAGCACTACGGAAAGTTTTTGGCTCCTTTAATAACCCAAACAAAGCAATGTTCATTGATGTGGTTGTTGCACTCAATAATATTGGCTCAAATACAGATAAATTCAATGCAAACGTCTGTTACCAAGCTTTAAACTTTTCTGAATCTCTGTGCAAATTCCAAACAGTGCTCACAGCTCAGTTATATCACAGAGTATTTAAATCGACAACTCCATTATCTAAGTACCTCCAGACAAGTGGAATGGACATCCTACAGGCACAAAGAATGGTCTTGGACACTACAAAAGCGCTTGCTGCACAGTCAAGAAATTTTGATTCTGTGTATTCTGCAGCTGAAAAATTTGCAGAATGGGCCAACGTGGGCTTGGAAGAGAGAGGCTATGATAAAAGAGTAGAAACTGCACTTCCAGAGGGGAGAGTGGCCCACAAAAAGAGGATGCCTGGAATGAATGCAAGGGATGAGCCAATCACCTTGGCTAAAGACCGGTTTAGAGTTACTGTACATAATGCCATTATGGACAACATTCTTCAAAGCCTAACTAGTCGTTTTAAAACCCACTCATCACTTGCCGCAGATATAGCATGCCTGGATCCCAAAAATTTCAATGAAAGTCTACCCGACAATGCTCTTACAAATATGTGCTCCTTGCTTGAAAGACTGGATGACTCCATAACGCTACACGGGTTAAGGGAAGAACTCTCAGACTTTGCAAGCAAGTGGACTAAACTGAGGAGGACACTACCAGAAGAGTATGCCTTTGAAGCCCTACACAGTGAAGATCTAGCACTACAAGATTTTGGAGAGCTACCTTTAGTACAGAAATGCAATACATGCCGTAACTGTGCAATATGTTGCTATGCAATTCTAAAAAGGTATGAACTTTTTAGTAGTGCTTACCGGCAATTGTATTTGGCATACAAGTTCATCTTGACCTTATCTTGCACACAGGTAGCATGTGAAAGAAGTTTTTCAAAATTGAAGAATATTAAAACCCGCCTAAGAAACCACCTCTGCCAGGACAACCTCGAAGCCTTTATGCTCATGTCAGTGGAGCGTAATGTGCTTGTCCAATTGCAAAATCCGGACATAATCGACCTGGTTGCACATAAAAGTGCATTGTTGCAGGAACTCTTGATTCAGTGATTTCCAGGATTTTCATGAAGCTGGAAGCAGGATTTCCAGGAGCTGTGGACCCTGTCACAGAACTGTATGCAACGTTATGTTATTTTATGAGTTGTGTTGTTATTGTGTCATCATTTGGCTGTACTGCTTATTAAATGCAACTCTATTTTCATTACTGGTGTCAACGAGTAGACATGCTTTGAGTCTGGTTCTGCAAAATAAGTATTTTACTAAGTGATGATGTTTTTATTTTTTAAAAAGAACAAAAGGAATGTTATAAAATAATAATAATAATAATTTAGCATTTATATAGCGCTACGAACCCTCAGGTATCTGAGCACCGCTCAGCCGCACACGGTGTGTGGTGCTCATTTATCGACCTCGGAAGGATGAAAGGCTGAATTTGATCCTGCCGGGATTTGAACCTGCATCAGCAGGCTCTGCACAAATGTCAAAGCAAGTGCTCTAATTCTAATTTTATTTTTTTTTATAGTGCTTTACTCGCTGTGCTATCGGACCGGTTATCACTTTCCCAGGCGTTTTACATAAAACATAACATGCAACAGACACATGAACCCTCCATAAGTAGCATTTCCTGTTAAGTTGTGAATTGACGCGATTCACGGATGATGGTTTGAGGGCCACTTTTTTGAGGTGAGGGGTGGGCCACTTTTCTGAGGCGAGGGGTGGGCCACTTTTTTTTGTGTGTCCGGGCCTATTTCTAGTCCCAGTCCGACCCTGAATACCGCCCCGCCAACCTTGGAATGGGGCGGTATTTCCACCATTTCCCCATGGCGGACTCGTTATAACACCGGCACCAACCATGGTGCTAATAGCGCCATGGTTTAGCGTCGGTGTTGTAATGAGGGCCATAGACTTGTTAGGCTTTGGTATGCTGCTGCCTGCGTACGTGACTGTACTCTCTGGACTATGGCCGACAGACTGAAAGGCCACCTAATTGCAGGAAATGCTTTCCATAGTTCTAACACAGTCTTCTGTCCAAGATATCAGCAGCGTGCACTTAATAACGTGCATAGCACACGTCAGAGGAGGGGAGAGCCCTCTCTCCACAGAGTTTTCGTGAGAACTGCTGTAAGTTGGCGCGCCACATCTTGCCGAGCGTTGACCTTGTTTGGTCAGCAAATCTTGTAATTCCTCAGAATGTGCCAATTTGGGAGCAGGTCATCTTATCAGGCATGAGAATGTGTGACCATTGAGAGCGACAGACTGCATCTAATGTTTCAAAAGAACATTCTAGTTACTCGGAATTACAAACATCTCTCTCTTCCTGTATTTTATTTAGCAATCACAATGCGTATTTGTTTTCTTCATAAGATAAAGATAAAACCATACGATTTTATGGTTGAATGTATATATGACCTATTTTAATCCACATGAAATGTATTTATAAGATTGTTCAAAACTGTTTTTTCCTTCCCTTTTCTTAGTTGTTTTTTTTGTTTACTTTAATTACCTATTGCCTTTTTGTTTTTCTTGTGTATGTCATGCTGTACATTTTAAAAGTTTAAATACACCCCCCAATATATATATTTTTTTCTCCAAATGATTGCTTTTACCTATTTAGCTCTTTTTTTCTCACTGCCTTCAATTAAATTGTTAATCCTTTTTAACCTGTCTCCCTGTGTAACACCCTGTCTACATTACTCTGCTAATATCTGCCTTCCTCCTCTCTGCCAATGTATGTGTTCTCCTTTGTCCTTCTCCCTTCTGTCACACTGCTGGCATCCTACATCCCTTCCGTTTGCTGCTGTGTCCATGACCTTGCAACACATATATTTCTTGTTTCTTCCCTCTATCCTATTTTTCCTGATACCAGCAGCCTTCTTCACAGTATCTTTTGGCTCTACTCCCTCATCTCTTCTCAACGTATTTGCCCTATTGCATGCAACCCTTGTTTCCTCTGTGTACTTGGTATCTATTAACGACAAGGGAGAGTGAGTGTACCCTAAACACTTCAGAAAACTAGCACCACAACAGAGCAATCCCATACACGTGTGTTGTACAACAGTAGTGTGTAGAGATGATATAAATACCAGTTGAAAAAGGAGGAACATTGGTACCTGATTAGGTACCATAGAGACTAAAAGATAGGTTACAAAACAATTATTTTCAAGAATCAGGTATTATTTACAAATACAAACGACTGTGTATTTAGCTGGAGGTCAGTGGGGGGCAGAGGGGTATGACTGGAGGAGACAGCCTTATTTGCATTTTTTTTACAGCGCTCACACAGTCTGGGGGCATCAAGGCACTGTTACCGGAATATGTCTTAGTTGCACATTTATAACTCTCTTAATACCCAGAGGTTTCTAAGCACGGACCCAGGGATCAAACCTCTGTTGCTTTGTGTCGCCTTGTTTCCAAGGCGAGCACATTGCTGCTGAGCTATCCTCCCAGTACATGCGTGAGAATATTTCATTTGAAGGCTGATATAGAGCCTGCACATTGGTGATGTTGTTCCAGTGGAAGGACGTCAGCACTGTGAAGTAGCAGAAGCTAGAGGTGGCTCAGGCTGAAGGATACCTAGGTTGAGAAGCACTTGAAAGTACCTTACCATGAGAGCATCTACAAAATGACCTTACTTGCTCTTTTTGGGATAACTTAAATCTGGTCACACAACACTAGCTTGGCATACCGGATTCCAACCCTACTACGGTATCTAGTACTGCTGTGATAACTGGGAGTAATGGAAACAAGCATTGTTGTGCAACCTGATCGTGATGGAAACACACTTACTGGGTGTTATGACTTTCACTGGAATATGGCCTCACTATGCTAAATGCATGATCAGGCCTTACTGGGCAAAGTTGGCATATGGAGTCTGGCCTTACTCTGCTAACTGGGGATACTAGAATCTGGCACTGCAGTGATACAGGAAGCAATGGAATCGTCTTACTGTGCTAGTTGGGCATATTGGAATCTGCCCTTACTCGGCTCTGGGCATGCGATAGTGGCCTTACTGTGCTAGTTATGCATATGGGAATCTGCTGTTACTGTGATCATTTGGCATGTATTAATTTGTCCTTATTATCCTAGCTGGACCACATGGTTCTTACCTTGCTGCGCTACTTGGTCATAATTGAATCTGGTATGACTGCGCTAATTGGGCGTACTGGACTAAGCCTTTACTGTGATAACTGCATCCCTGGAATTTGGCTGTCCTATACTAAGTGTGAATACTGGTATTTGCATTTGTAGTTATTAGGGGTAGGTGGAGAGTACTTCCACCAGGAATACTTCACAAAAATAGCCAACCATACGATAGCAATCACAAACAATTATACTCAACATGGGTAGGGGATACTGAGTAGTGATGACATGAACACCAGTGAAAGAAGGAGAGTTACTGGTATATAAATAGGTAAAATCATTATTTATCGGAACTAGGCATTATTTCCACATACATACAATGGGGGATTGAGCTGTGAGTCAGTGGAGTGTGAAACTGAGTGTCACTCCAGGGAACACCTTCCTGGCAGTGCAGATGTCATTTTAAGACTCATTTAGAACCCTGAACATTGGTGATGGACTTGATTCATTGGGCCTTGGGCTATAGAGCACCAGGGAAAGCATGTCTTTAGTATGAAGGATTAAAAGAAAGAGATGTTCGGGAGGAGGAACAAGTAGGTTGAGAAGTACTTCAGAGCATGTTACCAAGAGTGCCTCTGCAAAATGACCTCATTTGCCATACTGGGCATACTTCAATTTGGGCATACAGTGCTAAATGGGCATGCAAGAATCTAACCGTTCTATGCTGACTGAGCATATCGGAATGCAACCTTTCTGCGCTAACATGGCATACTGAAATTCACCTGCCACGTCCTAACTGGACATCATGGATTTTGCTATTATTCTGAGAGATGAGCATAGGGGAATTCACCTTTATTTTGTGGACTGCATGTGTGGAATTTGGTTTTACTAAACAAACTGGGCATACTGGATTATACCTTCATTGGGCTAACCTGATCTGTGTTATCTGCACCTGCTGTGCTAACTGGCCATACTAGAATCTGGTCTCATTACACTAATTGGGTCTATACAATTGGGCTTTACTGTGCTAACTCAAATGAGTGGAATCTGCCCTTACTCTGCTAACTAGCCATGCTGCAATTGGCCCTTTGTTAACTGGACCTATAGAATCTGGCCTTACTCTGGTAAGTGGGCATGCTGGAATCTGACATCACTGTGCTACCTGGCCCTGTGGAATTTCATATTACAGATCTAATTGTATATACTTCTAGCTCTGGCTGATTTTCCAGTGTTAACTATAAATAGTTCAATCTGGCCCTATAACGCAGGCTGGACAGAAGGACACGTGGCCAAACTGTGGTATCTCACCATAATGGAATCTGGAATTGCTGTGCCCTGGTATTTCAGAACATGGTCTCACGGTGGTAAATGTTTATAAAGGAATCTGGCACTACTGTGCTAATTTACCGTGACATGGTCAGGCCATACTGTGCTAACTGGCCACTCCAGAACGTGGCCTTACTTTGCTAACCGGGAATAATGGAGTCTGCCATAGATTAATGGGACATAATGGAGTCTAGCTTAACAACAACAATACATATTATAAGTTGGAAGCATTGAATCTACCAATTTTGTTTATCTGGAAATGCTATATTACCATATGATAACAGTGTCTGACCTTACTGTGCTAAGTGGACACAATGGAACATTGAATTGTTGTCCTAAATGGGCGTAATGGATTATTCCAATGTTGGACTAATTGGGGACAAGGCACCGCCATGCACCCTGCCCTTATGCATGACATTAGTTAGCACAAATGAGTATCGGAATAGATGGCAATACCAACTACCAACCACAGCTTATATGCGACCTAGGCTTTTTATAACAATGCCTTTCATAACATTACAATACCTGCCACATAAGCTACGTATTAGGCCATATCTACAGAACGATGTTTCCCTAAGCACGTGATACCAATGTCTAGCAAACCATATGAACACAAGTACTTTTGATGCCAATCTTGACAAATGCCTATAGAACACCTGTACACCTTTTAAGACTGTTGGTAGCGTCAATAGTTGCTTCATTGAGAAAGTGGGACTCCCATGCCACATGCAGTCGTCAGATTCATTGGCATAGTTATTGTATATATTTCCACTTAGTTTCCTGTCTTCTTGAGGGAATCCACTTTCTGGCATCCTTCCATTGGGTCGGGGGATCGTCCCATGGTATAGACAGCCAGTGATACCCTGAGATTTGTCAGCTGTCTGCTGTGCTCCAGAGTTACACTGTTTTATAATAGATAGATATGTGCAGTAGGGAAACTGTAGCAGGGTTTTTATCTCAGATAGGCCATATATAATTGTTTTCCAGTTGGGCAACGCAATGGGGAGTAACGATGGAGGGGATTGGTTAGCACAGAGCCATCCAGCATTTCTGTAACTAGGTTGGTGTGGCTAGCCAAAAGAGCAAGGAAGCCCGAGGTCTTTCCAAGATCAACATTCTGAACATTCTGTAACATGCATCCCCTGAGACATCGAACAGGTAAAGTTGGCGGTACGCTTCTGCCATTCTTTATGTGGCGAGGTTGGAGTTATGCTTGCAAGTATTGCGAACCATGTTTGCTTCATGGACTGCCCTAATCTGTAATTGAAAGAGGAGTTTATTTTCTGTTAATAGTTTGCTAATAATACGCTCCATAGGTTTGTATGGCTGGCATTGGAAGTTTTCCTTAACTTTCTTTGTCTATTAATTATCCTCATATGAGCAGAAATGGACGAGCCACAGTCCAAAGATTGATTATTTTATGGATCCTGTGTTCAATTCATACAGGACTCTATTCCAATTCTGTCGATGAATATGTCAGGCATGAAGGTTGTCTCAGTACACAAGTATTTTGCTTTCTTAACAACGTTTCGATGATTTTCCTTGCCACCAACGTTTTCGGATGTATTCCCTTCCGCGGATGAGCCATTCAGAATAAAGCACACACCTATACTTAAAGAACTAAAAGGCGCACATGTTTTAATTAATGTGTATTTGGTCTTCTAGCAATCTGAAGCAATTCAGCAGCTCTCTACTGAAACCAAACAATTTCTTAAAAGTTTAAAGCTGCGAAAGGGAACAGCATACCATAGGTGTGGTGATGGCATACTGTGGGCCTTCTAGGTTGTTCTTGGCCAAACATCTTTCAAAGAATAATTGGGGCATTTTTTGGGGCAAGTGTCTTTTTATCCTGCACAAAATATTATAATTAATAAGATGGGGAGGAAAATTAATAAACTGAGATAAATAGACGTGAAGATATAACCCACAGCGCCAACAGCTGCTCGCGTTGCAGGCCAGCCTTCTAACCTCTGTTCCAGCAGTGGCACAGAACTCACATGCATGAGCATATATGAACCTACTTTCAGTCCAAGACAATCATTGTGGAAAGGGCATCATGTGCAGGCCCTGTGGAAAGACAAGGAGGGACCTAGTGGTGAGATGATAGCACTGTGATTGGCTGTCCCAGCACCACTGGCAGATATTTTGGGGAAACAACAGTGGTGATTTTGTCTTTCATGAGAAAAGAGAGTGATATGCTCAAATGTTGATCTCACATGCAATATTCCTCGGCACTTACACACGCACACACGCGCTCACAAACACACACACACTCTCGCGCAGCATAATTGTCACATGGCAGCAGAACAGCAGAATAGGCAGACATGGCTCATGCCCATACGCAATGTTTGATTGATTCATGTTGTTATGCTTCCACAGTTTATCGTTCATGTTTTTATGTATCATGCTGTTCTTTGTACAGCGCTTTGACGTAAGGCGCTTTATAAATCAATAAAATACAAATACAAATACAAAATACGCATTCACATACACCTTTTTTTCTTAAAG
This sequence comes from Ambystoma mexicanum, assembly GCF_040938575.1. NCBI lineage: Eukaryota > Metazoa > Chordata > Amphibia > Caudata > Ambystomatidae > Ambystoma > Ambystoma mexicanum. The sequence continues at coordinate 489,808,296 of NC_090936.1, read as the reverse complement.
GTGACAGTGGATAGCACTTGAGGGCTCAACCCATTACATGACTGGGGAATCCTTGCACCATCTAAAAGTTGGGGTGTAACATGCACACAGAAGAACGAAGCCTATCATTGAGAGTAACATGATGATGCTCAAACAGAAGAGAATTCATCTCAAAGAAACTTTTAAGGGTCAGTCAAAACGTGAAAAAATCATCAATGACATTTGAGCATTTTAACAGCTTTCGGGAAGTAGATTTTTAATGGATATATGCGGGACACCTGTGCTCCATCATCCCGATCTGCAGTATACTAACTGCAGGTTCCTGAACATATTGTTCGCCATTCTTGACCTTGCCTACATGGGTGTGGGGAATCTTCCTATGCCTTGTGCTCTTTCCACCCATACCCTCTTCCCTTTTTATCCCCTTTCACCTTTCCCTGACTACTTCCCTAATGGCACACCTACTTACTCTTATCGTCAACAGGCTGTATGGCTGACGATGCAAAACAGGGCTAGATTTAAATTTCTTCTCATGGTTCACAAATCTAACCGTAGTAAGGCGCCACTGTATCTATCCTCCTCTTTCGAATTCTATAAACCATCTCGTAAACTCTGTTCTGCCTCCTCGACTACCCTTGTGGCACCTTGACCTCCCTGTGCTTTCTCTCGCCTCTGCTATTTCTCTCACCTTGCTCCGTTTGCATGGAACTCTCTTCCCCTGGACATCCGAGAAACATTGTTTTCAAAAACAAACTGAAAGCCGACCTCAGCAGCTCGCAGGTTATTACCCTCTTAACCTACCTCTCATGTGCCTTCATACTCACATTTTTCCCTCGCCTCTAATCTGCCTCTGTCCCTCACTTTCTCTGCCTCCACTCTAGCACTTCATCCATCATTGTCAATATCCTCTCACAGGTAGCCTTACCTGCACTGAAAAATGTCTAATGTTGATCGTTCTTAAACTATGTATGTCCAACCATGTATTGTCATAAGTGACTGTTTCATTTACTCCCCTCCACAACCTAGTTTGAATGTCACTCAAACTCACCCCATTGTAAGACGCTCACTGCTTCTCATCAAATCTGATATCTTATCTTTGGTAGGTTCTTTTGTGATCATAATAGCATTGTTCTTCCTTGTATATTAATATAAATAAATAACTCTGACATATGTAGGCGGAATATTGACAGTTTCAAATTTCTAACTACTGTCAATGGAATTGTTTACTGCCTTGCATTATGTACCCACAACATTTTTCCTATCCCTTTATGTTTCATATCTTTGTGTTTTTCTATCTTTCATGCATGTGCTCTAAAGTCAATTGTTCATTTTTGAGTAACATGTATAAATCACAATAAATAAATGCAGACTTGATTTCATCAATTATGTCCATTTAAATAACTGCCATATCACCCTTGCATGCATCATCGTGCACAGCATAACTATCCGATAAGCAGTACTACTGGAGCTTGAACTAGATGAAGGTAGGCACTACTGCAGTTTAGATTGCCAATACAAGGGGTATCAAGCAAATATTCAGATTTGTCAATTCATGTTTTTGCCTAACCATATTGCATATGACATCAGGTTGATCTATACAAATTCCAACCGTGGATCCTGGAAGATACGCTTATTGCATAATGTGTGACTACATTTGACCTGCCTTCACCCCAACACAACACCAATGTACTTCGAATGTACTAATCAATGAGGTTATTTTCCCAACTCATACTCTCCCTAACCCAATAAGTGATCACATCGAACCAGTTTGTATAGCATGTGGTAAGCAGCACATCTTGTGAATGAACATTATGGTGTGAATTTGGGAATTCCTTCTTGTGTGTCATCCTGTTTGGGATGGGGCTACTATAGGCAATTCGAGGTGGATGGCAAGGGAGCTGCCAGCAGAGGGGCATGACAGGAGGGGCTATTCTGGCTATAGAAACATTGGCTATGGACCCATTATTTGGGGTTTGGGGAACGGCAAATCATTTAGGGCAGCATACATACTTGCACCTTCAATATCCTGGTGGTCACTTTCACTGTATGGCTTAGGGAATCAAGTTTGACATCTCCAATTCTGCATGCATGTGTGTGATATCCTACCTTCAAATCCAGCTCTGAGGACTAATCTCACCCACACATGACATGTGATTTTTTTTAGGTGAGAGCCATATATTGTGTCACTATAGCAAGGCACAGGGCATGTTGCTGGTCTATGTGCAACAAAGGACTCTTGTCAGTAATGTAGCCCATATGCGGGAGCGTAGAACTATACACCTGTGAGCAATTGCTAATTCCTTCACCCCCCTTACTAAGTTGCCAAGCGTGGCTCTTGGATAGTACTTGCAATCAATGCTTTGGGTCCTCCTCTGCTGCCTGCCAAACAGCATTTACATTGGAATGACAATATGCCTAATCACGGGACATCTTGAGTAATCTGATATGCTTTTCACAAGCATGCTTACAATTGTAACCAACATGCTGCAGGCGGTAAACATGCAGGTTATTCAATTGTTGGTCAATGTGGGGTTATGAGAAGCTAGGCAAACCACCAATTGAGTCCTGGTGTGGTTGCTGTTGTTGCATGATGTCAACTGGCCCAAAGGAAGGAGGATAACTCAGGGCAACGTGTTTGTCTTGGAAGCACGACAACGCAGTGCAACACGGGTTCGAATCCCGATCCCGCACTTAGAAACCACTCGTTGGTATTAAGCGCGGTATAAAAGAACAATTATAATAATTATAGAAGTCAGACAGTATATGGATATTGCCTACACACCTTGCCCGAAGTCATGCTCGCACACGCCCAGACAACTAGACAACAGATGCTGCATGGAATCCACGTTAGCGGCAAAGCCCTCATACATGAGGATCCCAGCTAACTGGGTGAGCTGGAGCTCTCATCAAATGCAAAATCACAGCACCTTGAGGTCTAGCCTTTTGAAAAAAATCTATTTATGAAGACTATAAAGTGACAATGATTGTCAGTCAGGTCTCTGCACCCCCAAGCCCTCAGAGGTGGCCCCAAACCCCATGCAATTCCTCTAAACATGCATGTATAGTACTCGCGTTAGGTTTCTCACTCCGGCTATGAACATGTATTGCACTGAAACGTACATTCAAAATGCGAGAACAGGTGCTTCGAAAAGGATCACAACCAATTTGCACTGTGTGCGTTATTGTGTCTGTTTGCATTCTTCAATTCTTGGGGTATGACACTCAGCAGTATCCACAAGGCTTCCTTCATGATGCTTCTGCTATGCACACATGTGTAAATATGACTATCTGAGAGACATGCATGTACTCACACATGCATGGAAAACGGGAGTTTGATTATTGCATTTGCTGGTGGACATACGACATGTGGTCATTTGAGTGTGTCTGCTGGAAATGTATATGTTATCCTAGCATGTTTCTCTGTATGTATGAATGACTTTAACTAAATCATGTGTGATGTATCTGGCACATCGCCCACTATACATCTCCCCATTGTCTGTGCACGTTTGAAGTGGTGTTCGTTAATATATGTGCATCTGGCACCTGTGTGGCTTGGCCTCTTCTTCCTCAACTAATCTTCAGAGGTCATAACAACTTTTTCATTCAATACGTCAACACATAATTCACAAATTCCATAAAATAGACAAGGGTACATCAACATGCATACAAAGGTGCTCAAAATACAAGATAAAAAAACTATACATCATGTTTAAAACCAATTTCTGATAAAAATCATCTGATACAAACCGATAATTTACTACATTTAGAACAAGATCTCCACGTCAGGCCCAGATATGAAAGTGTGGCCAAGGCTATAACTGGCCTTTTGGCCCTTAATAAAAAGTACAGTGCATGGCAACACTGTGAAAAGTCTGCATTTCTTAGGGCTGGTGCCCGTGTTCTTCGTCTAATGTGCAGGCATGGAAGATGAAGAAATACAAAAGATCTTCCAAATAGGCCGTACACATTATGCATTTCCTTTTACATTCTAGCCCAGACCAAGTAGCCAACACTGCACAGTATCCGGTAATATTATCCCCATATATATGGTCGCCTTACATAATGTCACCAGATAAAGGTCAACATTATGTATGGGGATTATATATATGGGGTCAAGGGGAGCAGGGTTGCAGGGGTGTCCACCGCTCCCCTTGAAAGAAAAGGTGTTGGGGATTGCAGGGGTGTCCCCCGCATGTTCAATGTAATAATGCAAAAAACTGCCAACTTGGTGACTTTTTTACCTGGCGACATTTACATGGAACCCACTGCGTCTAACTCAATGCAGTCAAACATGCCCTTGTAGTTGAAGGATCTATCTGCCATATGGTTACTCCACAATAGACACTCCTCAATTGTATAAGAGGCAACGATCATGTTTCTACGATTAGAAATTTTGGACAGTTCCATTGATTCCTTTTGATCATGAGTGAGATACATTATGCGTTTTCTCAAGAACTACCTTTTCACCGCAACAGGTTCACTCTGTTTATTCTAGAGGCTATGTTTTCACAGTCCTGGAACAGTCCGGCCTCTTTTCCTTATTTCATATGACTTTAAGGCTTGATACTCTCAACACTGTGTGATAAGAAAGTTCAGAAGCAAGGGATGCTCCCCATTTTGCACTTTTCAACGCCTTTCAAACTGATTCTCGCTGGCGTGATGTGTTAACTGTAAGCACCGGTTCTTTCTCCTGGAGAAACGTAGTTAGACTCTCTCCCCAACTACAGACTAGTGTGGTTCAAACCCTTCGCTACGTTACCCACTCACTTGCTCTCCAATGCTGCAGGTCAGCTAGAAGTCTGGTGTCAGCTGGGCGATTCTTTCGGTTCAATCCTCCTCTCCTTCTAACGCAGCGTCTTTCGGTGGGCTGTTTCTCCAGCCCTGCCTGCTCAGCCAATCACTTTTCGTTGGCCTCTCACAGCTGTCCCATGACGCGTAACGATGCGTATGACAGCCTTCCCTCTTCGGGCCTCTTCTTTGAACTCCCGATGGATAACTCCACCCACAGGTCGGCGGGGCCAGAAGGAGGAGCGGCTGCTCACTTTCTTCTCCCGACACTGTAGAAGCTAATTTTTCGCCTGCTCGTACCTCATCTGATGCGTAATGGATTTCTCTTCAATATACCGGCTTCCCGCTCACAGCCGGGCTGCTTCTCCTTCCATCCAGCACAACAGGTGCAAAAAACATACAGGCACAACAGGTGCCAAGAAGCATTCAGGCACAACAGGTGCAACGACTTCGTAGCAAGTCTCTTATCATAGTTTACTTTCAATAGGCCCACTCGTACATTGGTCCATCTTCCGCCGTCAGCTCCTGAAACAACAACAACAACATATGTATATTCCAACCGTCAGTGTTAGAGAAACTGACCTTTCTTTTCCACCTCTCATTCCATTGGCTTAACCTTGCTGTCGCTCAAGTGCCCACCCCCTTTATGACATCAGCCTAATGCTCTAGGATTGCTGTGATGCTGGGCCAGCCTGGAGTTCCCTAGTGTCATATCTCTCTCCTGTCCCTTCACTTCATCACAGACCTCTCCTTCTGGGCTCTTACGTTCGGGAAGAGCTGGAATTCTGGATAAAAAATCTGCTTGTGCCATCTTCCGTCCAGGGCGATGAATAGTTTTAAACGGGTATGGATGTAGGGACAAGAACCACCTTAAAACTCTAGGATTTGTATCCTTATTCCTGGAGAGCCAGACTAGGGGAGCATGATCTGTAACTAAATTGAAAGGTCTTCCTAGCAAATAGTACCTTAAAGCTTCTACTGCCCATTTCACCGCCAAACACTCCTTCTCAATAGTAGCATATCCCAATTCATGAGGCAACAGCTTACGACTTATAAACAAAGTGGGTCTTTCCTTTTTGCCCTTATTCTGGAAAAGTACAGCTCCTAGACCAAACCCCGAGGCATCGGTATGTAAAAAAAGGCATCTCAAAATCAGGACATTGTAACACTGACTCGCTCGAGAGAGCACTTTTAAGCCCATTAAATGCCCTCTCTGTCTCTTCAGTTCTCCAATTTTTTTGGTGGATATTAGATTTCTTCAGTAGATCCGTCAAGGGAGCTGCAATCGATGAGAAGTGAGGAATGAAACGTCTGTAGTAACCCACAAAACCCAGAAAAGCTCTCACTTGTCTAGGATTGGCAGGAAACTGTAAACGTTGTATCACTTCTAGTTTCTCCTGCTGTGGTTTAATTAGACCCTGTCCGACCACATAACCAAGATATTTAGTATGAACATTCGCTATATGGGACTTCTTCAGATTAATGTGCAGTCCTGCTTTCTGTAGAGTACTCAGAACGGCCTCCAGATCACTAAGATGTCTTTGCCAATTCGGACTGTACACAATAATGTAATCTAAATATGCCCCTACATAACCTTCATGTCCCTTGATTAGAAAATTCATCAATTGTTGAAAAGTTGCAGGTGCTCCATGGAGGCCAAATGGTAATACTGTAAACTGGTATAGGCTGGTAGGTGCGGCAAAGGCCGTTTTCTCCTTATCTGCCGGATTTAGTGGGATTTGCCAATATCCTATGGCTAAATCTATCGTCGTTAAAAACTTGGCCTTTCCTAACCTCTCTAATAGTTCCTCTATTCACGGCATGGGGTACGCGTCAAATTTTGATATCTCATTCAATTTTCTAAAGTCCATACAAAACCTTGATGTTCCATCCGGCTTGGGTACAAGCACTAGAGGAGAACACCATTCACTGTATGACGGTTCAATCACCCCCAATTTAAGTATCTCCTGAATTTCTTGATTTACAGCTTGTACTTTAGCTTCTGGAATTCTGTATGGCCGAAGTTGTACCTTCTCTCCTGGAACGGTTTGTATATGATGACAGGTTAACTTTGTCCTCCTGGGTATGGATGAAAAGATCTCTCCATAATTTCCTATTAAGGCCGAAAGCTCATTCTTCTGACTTACACTCAATTCCGAATTGATATTCAATGCTTCTTTTCCAACCTTCTCTCTGGTGGGAGGGGAACACTTTTCCGTCGTTCCCTCGACGTTTATCATGGCAAACATCGGTGCAGGGTCTATCCACTTCTTTAGCATGTTGATATGGTATGTCTGTAACGGAATCTTCCTTTCGGGCTGGCGTACCCTATACGTCACTGGGCCAAGGACTTCCTCAATGGTATAAGGCCCTCTCCATGAAGCGAGCAGCTTGTTTTCCGAAATAGGTAGAAGAACAAGAACCCAGTCTCCTACTTGAAAGCTTCTCATACGTATTTTCTGGTTGTAATAATATTCTTGGTTAATCTGAGCTTGTTGGAGATGACTTTGTGCCACTGCTTGAAGCTTCTCAACTTTTTCCTTCAACTTCATGGCATACTCTGTAAGAGTGATTTCCCGGTGGAGTTGCTCTTCCCAACCCTCTCTCAAGATATCTAAAAGCGTTCTGACTCGTCTGCCAAACAAAAGTTTGAACGGGGCAAACCCAGTGGAAGACTGTGGGGTATTTCTCAAGGTCATCAGGATCCACGGAATTAGTCTATCCCAATTACGCTCTACAGGCACCATGGTTTTCCTTAGTATTTGTTTTATGGTCTGGTTGTACCTTTCTACCAGCCCGTCTGTTTGTCGGTGATATACTGCCGTTTTAATCTGTTTTATGTGTAGAGTCTCACATACCTGTTTTAATACCATGGACATAAAATTGGTACCCCTGTCTGTTATTATTTCTTTGGGGATACTGACCCTTGCAATAAAGGGAACTAAAATGTCACATATTTGTTGTGCATTAGTAGTGCGTAGGGGAAAAGCTACTGGATATCGGGTAGCATAGTCCACGATCACTAGTAATTACTTATGACCTCTGCTTGTAGGGTCTAGTGGACCGGCTATATCCATCCCAATCCTGTGAAAAGGCTCCAATATTCACCCCAACAGGTTCACTCTGTTTATTCTAGAGGCTATGTTTTCACAGTCCTGGAACAGTCCGGCCTCTTTCCTTATTTCATATGACTTTAAGGCTTGATACTCTCAACACTGTGTGATAAGAAAGTTCAGAAGCAAGGGATGCTCCCCATTTTGCACTTTTCAACACCTTTCAAACTCATTCTCTCTGGCGTGATGTGTTAACTGTAAGCACCGGTTCTTTCTCCCGGAGAAACATAGTTCGACTCTCTCCCCAACGACAGACTAGCGTGGTTCAAACCCTTCGCTATGTTACCCACTCACTTGCGCTCCAATGCTGCAGGTCAGCTAGAAGTCCGGTGTCAGCTGGGCGATTCTTTCGGTTTGATCCTCCTCTCCTTCTAACGCAGCGTCCTTCGGTGGGCGGTTTCTCCAGCCCTGCCTGCTCAGCCAACCACTTTTCGGTTGGCCTCTCACAGCTGTCCCATGGCGCGTAACGACGCGTATGACAGCCTTCCCTCTTCGAGTCTCTTCTTTGAACTCCCGATGGATAACTCCACGCACAGGTCGGCAGGGCCAGAAGGAGGAGCGGCTGCTCACTTTCTTCTCCCGACACTGTACAAGCTAATTTTTCGCCTGCTCATACCTCATCTGATGCATAATGGATTTCTCTTCAATCTACCGGTTTCCCTCTCACAGCCGGGCTGCTTCTCCTTCCATCCAGCACAACAGGTGCAAAAAACGTACGGGCACAACAGGCGCCAAGAAGCATTCAGGCACAACAGGTGCAACGACTTTGTAGCAAGTCTCTTATCATAGCTTACTTTCAATAGGCCCACTCGTACGTTGGTCCATCTTCCGCCGTCAGCTCCTGAAACAACAACAACAACATATATATATATTCCAACCGTCAGTGTTAGAGAAACTGACCTTTCTTTTCCACCTCTCATTACATTGGCTTTACCTTGCTGTCACTCAAGTGCCCACCCCCTTTATGACATCAGCCTAATGCTCGAGGATTGTTGTGATGCTGGGCCAGCCCGGAGTTCCCTTTTGTCAGATCTCTCTCCTTTCCCTTCACTTCATCACATGCGCTTTTTCAAATTTTGAATCAAGGTGCGTGTCTTTAACATCTTACACCCCATTTGACTGCTGCATTTTGTGTCCATCTTTGAATTTCGAAACTAGAAGTGTGCTTTGTAACAACTTTGCACCAATTTTTGTGTCCTCTGAATTATTTTGTAACTACTAGGCCGCTTGGTAAGTGTGGGCTAGTATCGTGCTGTGCAGACACTCCTCTGCCCTTCAACTATCCTCTGCCACCCTGATGGCACTCACCATCTCTCCTATCTTCTCTAACTGCTACACTATCATCTACCCTCCCTCTCTCACAAAGTCTGGAAGAAAAATGACATCCTGACAACTAACCCTGGCCTACCCATTGCTGACACCTATGTCAGTGAGACTTCCAGACAGGTCTTTACCGATATCCTCTTCTCTGTCCACTTCCAGATCTATGGACTCCTCATATCATCTTTACTCTCTCCCCTTTCACATCCTCTCCCACTAATGGTGGCACCAAGTGGGAAGTCCTCTTGCCGGGCTTCACATCATCCAGGTGTATTATTAAGGTCTACCACAATGGCACTTTCTTGGTTCAGCGTCCTGAACCCAACCTTTTTCCCTTTGACCAGTGCCTTCCATCCCTCATTAACTTCCTTCCCACATATGCTACTCTCTCTTCCACTCTCACTGTCCTTCACCCTTCAACTGCTGTACTACAAGCCTGTTCCCCTGCTTGGAACACCTTCAAAGGTGGATACCTCCTCCTTCTAGCCACACTTAACGCTCGCTCAGCCAAAAAAACTCTTCTGACATCTAACTCCTTCTTGAAGACATTGACCTCAACATCCTCGCTCTTACCGAGATGTGATTCAATGCCATCTCAGTCACTGCTTTTGACACCCTTCTGCCTGATGGCTACAAGCTCATCTCCAAGCCTCGCCCTAACCGTGCTGGTGGTGGGGATTCCTTGATTTTCCCTAAGTGGGTCCCTTCCTCCCTCATACCCACCCAGCCTTACTCTTCCTTTGAGAGTCTGGTTTGCAAGTTGGTCATCTCTCCCTCCTCCTCACTGACCATTGCCACTATCTAAAGGCCACCCGGCTCTACCACTCTTTTCCTTTCTGAATGGGACAGTTTCTGCTCCTCTCTACCACTTCTAAACTCGCTCTCTTGGGCAATTCAACATCCATCTGGACTCCTCTATCACAGCATCCACTCTCTTCCATGATGTCTGCACTTCGCTCTCTCTCTCCATTCTCCCTTCTGGTCCTACCCACTTGGCTGGACACACTCTTGATGCCCTCATCCACTCTGACCTTTCAGTCTCCTCCCCACGGATTCCCCTCTGCAACACATTGGCCACACATCTTACTACAAAAACTCAGGACATCCTGAGAACCCTTGCTCCCCCCCTCCACCTCTTGCCTCCTATGCCCTGACTCCCACCCTCCCTCCTCCTCTCTCTCCTACTTCTTCACTATCACACCTGCTGAGGTCACCAGAGTCGTCTGCTCCTTGAAGGTGTAGAGGAGCAACTGTGTACATTTGCAGGTGATCCCGCACCCCTACCTCCCGTGTATTGGAGACATGTGATCGTGCCATGCCTACCACCAGCCATAATACCAATACTGCAGCGGGTGTTTGAAAGAAGATAGCCATTGAGACAACCCTACTGAATGTACCCTCAACGTGATGATAACCTACAGAAGGAAAGACCTGAAGGAGTATGAAAAGAAACTAACAAATGAATTGATGACATAAAGAAGTGTGCACAATGTCTCAAGATAAAGAAGTATGACAAGGTATGAGTCTTAGAAGACAAATGTTGATGCAAGAGGTCAAATAAACTATTGACATAGACAAAAAGAAACCTATGCAATAACCAAGCTGTTGAAGAAAACAGACGTTCAATGCTGAAATGCAAGATAGATTAAGTCTTCATAGAAGCTATCTATAAGTAGTGAATAGAATGCAAGCAAAGCCGCCATTGTATAGAAACTGGACATTGGTATCATGAATTTACTAAGCCAGAACCCATGAAGCGGGAATGTAAAACTGTGTCGCAGCAAGAATAATAGGCTCATGGAGGTGCATGGCGAGGCTGTCTGGCCTGGAGTCAAGACTGAAGGAACCAAGGTTAGCTATCTATTTTGGAAAGGAGCGAGCGTGCAGAGGATGAATCTTCCCTTGTTAAGGTGCAAAGAAAGAACACCAAAGATGCCAAGTTTTAATTCTTTAGAGCATTTAAAACCTACAAAATGGACCAGATCGTGGTCTCCTGTCATGTGAGCCAAGGATGGAAATAGAGTTTTAACTTGAAGTTCCAGACACAATAGCGAGTGCCCTCACTCCCGTGCATTCCCAAAGATGAGAATCCTCTACAAGGCCAAGTACAAAGATGATTTTATGGCAGAAGGAATGGGGATGAGAGATGCTGGTCTGATTGGGTGGTAGGGTAGTTTCATGCCCTATCCCCTTGCAACTGGGTGTGGGTTTACGTGGGCTTACGTGCTGCTATATGAACCGAATGTTCCAGACAAGGCACAAACATGCCAACCATTTGCATTAGTCCATATAATGATGGACCTTATAGTTTGAAGACCAATGAGAAACTGTGTATCTAGTGTTTTTGAAATGACATGTTTTTAGAGGTAGGCATACACCCGTCCACCTGATAAGGGACAGCCAATAACAATCCTAGCTCCTATAGAAAAGTATGCTCTCCTATAGAAAAGTATGCTTAGATGTCTGCCTTAACCAATCCAGACCGTTGATAGGTTTTGTCACTATTAGTATGATGTCACTCTGGCGTATTTCTCATATAAAAAACATATTTTGTTTAAAGATCATTGAGAAACTTAGCATACATCCGTTGATCATTGTTGTAACCTCCCTGTTTAGATAATTATTAATAAAACAGTACTTTGCCATTTTCGTTATTTGGACTCTGGTGTGATCACATCCATTCCATATGCACGTTCCTAAGGACCATAAGCTCAAAGGTCTCCTCCAAACAGTTTTCCTCCTGCTCCTCCAGAACCATTAATGACAATATTGCTTCTCTTGCCCCTGCACTTGCTGATTTCTTAAACCACTCTTTTGCCACTGGATCTTTACCTTCCTCCCTCAAGCACTCCCTTCTGCGCCCCCTCCTCTAAAAACCTTTAGCGGACCCCACTTGTCCAGCCAACTACCATCCTAGCTCTATCACCCCCTTCCTTTGGAACCTCTTGGAAAAGCTAGTCTTCCCCTAATGTACTGCACACACTGAAATTGTTGGTGGTCTTCACGACCATCAATCTGGATTCTGAGCATCCAGAGGCACTGGAACTGCTCTTCTGAACACATGTGAAGAACATCTTGCATCTCTTGATTCTAGCTCTCCAGCTGTCCTCATTCTACTTTATCTCTCCTATGCCTTTGACACAGTCAGCCACTCCATCCTCATATAATGGCTCCATGATACCCTGGGTATCTCTGAGCGGGCACTGGACTGGCTGACCTCCTCCCTAAGTGACAATCCATCCCATGTTACTCTAGGCACCTTCTACTCCCCTACCACTCTCTCCACCTGTGGTGTCCCCCCCTTCTCCTCCCCTACCTGTCTCTCCACCTGTGGTGTCCCCCAGTGCTCCAACCTCTCTCCCTGGCTCTTTAACACGTACCGTGCTCCACTGGCACTCCTTATTTCCACCTTCTCCCCTAACTTCCAGTGTTACGCAGATGACACACAACTCTACTTCATGCTTCCCTCTGACCCTCTTACTTCTTCCATCATTTCGGACTGCCTATCTGCCATCCAGTCCTGTTGCACTTCCAACAACATTTGCCTCAATGCCAGTAAGACTGAGATCCTTCCTATTGGGACTCCTTCTCCCGCTTTCTTCCATTCACTCTGGCCATCCTCTATGGGCTCTCCCCCTTCTCCTTCATCTTAATTATCCCTTTTCTCACTTTCCCCCAGAATGTCACCAGAGCGCTGGTTCTCTCTAGGCTAGACTACTGCAATAGCCTTCTCCTGAATCTACCATCTTCCTCTCTTCTACCCCTCCAGCTAATCCAGAATAGGGCAGCAAGACTTATCATTGGCCTCAAGCCAAGGGAACACATCTCTCTAGCCCTAAAAACTCTTCACTGGCTCCTGGTTGCTGCAAGGATCACATTAAAATCCCTCTGCATCATCAATAAGGCTGTCTGGGGCCGGGGACCTCACTATCTGAAACTTGTGCTTACTAAATACTCTCCCTGTAGACCTTTACGTTCCTCTGGTACCAACGTTCTGTGTGTCAAGCACTTCGCTAAACAGAGGGCCAGTGGCCGATCTCTTTCATCAGCTGGCTCCCTCTTATGGAACAGCCTTCCCCTTCCTCTCCATCTTGAGCCAGATCTCCTCAAATTCCAGAAGCTCCACAACACTTTCTTTTCACCTCCTCCTTCTCTTCCTCCCTCCTCTGCTAATTCCACAGTTGCTGAGATTGGTGACCAGGGCCTTTTATGGGTCCTCTGGGGCCCTGGCCTCCCACACCCAATCGCCTTAAGCCTCAGCCCCCCCCTCCAGCACTTGCCTATGCCACTGTCACTGTAGGTCTGCACTTACCTATTTATTGCAGCTGACTTCTCCATAGCACTTCCCCCACTAGGCACTTACATCTGGTGCTCACTCACAAGCATGGGCACTCCTAGAATGTACCCCCACCCCCTTCCTCACTCCTCTCTCTGCACTTGCATGTTCTCAATGCTCACAAGGCCTAGTAGGTCCATCTTTATCCTCCAGTGTTTTAATAGTTTGTCAATCTCATGTTCCCTTCCCTTTTGCCCTGTGGGTGCTTGGAAACACATTTACTTGCTGTATAAGCACCTAACAAATGCACAATAAATAAATAAATACATAAATACATCTAGAGAGACAATTGTTTCTCCAGTGTCCAATTCATTATGCAATTTCTTTAGCAAAAGAGGCAGAATTAAATTCCATCATACAAAGATTTAAATAACTTATTTGAAACACTTTTCAACTAGGTTGTAAATATCTGAGAGCATATGCTTTAGACCAACATGTTGGCATGTTTTGTCTAGAGGTTTAGTTGTGGCCTGGTCTTCCTAGTGGTAAGCCCAACATAGAACTTGTCATCGCCAGTCCGATAGGACAGTGAGTAGAGCGCTCACTATGACATCCGTGCAGAGCCTGTTGATGCAGGTACGAATCCCGCCAGGGCCAAACTCAGCCTTTCATCCTTCTGAGGTCGATAAATGAGCACCACACACCATGGGTAGTAATAAGCAGCGCTCAGATACCTGAGGGTTCGTAGCGCTATACAAATGCTAAATTATTATTATTATCCTGTGTGGAATTCATACCAAAATAACTTTTCTTTTGGCAAAATATGGATAATTTAATTTAGAATATTCAGTTAGTTGAGTGATTATTATTGTAGTTATAAATATAGCCTAGCTACAAGTGCTAAGCGACAAACATTGAGTATTAGCTTAATTGGAATTGATTGTATCATCCTGGAGTCTTTGCATAGTGAAGTCTAGGGCCAGTGCACATCAGAGTTTCTGTTCAGAGAATTGGATAGAAATAAAGTTTTCACATAACGGTAGATATACTGTATTTCAAAACACAGGTTATGCTGAACCAGTAGTTTGGAACAAACAATTGTTTTATGTCAAACTAGCCCACAGACCTTAATATAGGAAGTATAGACGAATGTAACTCATACTCGTGGTGTCATCCTTCCAGTCAAGAGGACTCAGGCAATAGGTACGGTTATCCCTTATGCTCAAGGGTAGCTGCAGGTGGTTAGAAAATGGGAGTGGGGTTGGGGAGAATCAGTAAGAGAATCCCTGTCTATTGACATACAACATGGGTCACGTATTATATAGCTCTGTATGGTGATGTAAAAAGTTAATTCCTTAAAGAGCACAGCAGGGTGCTGATTACCTGTTGAATACAGTGGGCCACTCAAACTGTTCATTGAGCCATGTAGTGTGTGAGTTGACTTTGAAGATCCACTTTTTCTCCTGCCTACATAAGTGATGTTCTCCATTAGTGTGTCTTTGATCATACTTGATAGTTTCAATCAATAACCATTGAAAGTCATTCTCAGTGTTCCCTTGGATAACATAATGCTCTACCATTTTGGCTTCCGTCGTTTATAAGATACTTCAGAATCAATGTTTGGATACTCTTTTGCTCATCAATGCTGGGGTCCTGCCGATATATATTCTGAAAACATTTGATAGCATAAAAGAAATGTGCTTTTTTGCAACTGGTATGTGTGTGTGTAGAGGCCATTGATAACCTGAGCATTGAAATGTAGATTTGTTCTGGTGAATGGACATGCTGCACAATTCCTACAATGGCTGGTAGTCCCCAAAATCTGGTGATTGAGGTTGTCTGTGTCTCCCAACTTTCCACACTCCCAGTCATCAGTTCCACTGTGTTGCGAATGGATTCAATCAACAGTGCCGGCTTCCTGTCAGCATTATGTGGCAGCACTGTTATAGTTGGGCAGCCAGTTGTGTTTTCCTGATACAGGTGCAGATGCTCACTTCGGGGAAATAGTAATGGCGACAGATCAGTAATACCTTACTGTTGGTGGATTTTCTGTAATGGAGCTTCTTTTAGCTCATTCATCATGTTAGTGCACTTTTGAATGCCTGTTTTATTAAAATGTCATGGACTTCGGAGCACGTTTTCCTTTCTATGTCTCTTCACCAAAGTAGCAGCAGATATAGTGTGGGCATCACCAAACTTAGCATATTTGAAAGCAGCCTGTCTGAATGCTTCATATGTATTACAGTTAAGGTATTGCAGTGAGTGCAAATTGGCAATGCTCATATGTACTTTGAGTAGGTAGGGTAGAAGATATTTTGTCATGGAAGATTTCTTCCCTTTTTTGACAGCTCTTTTCTGACTGCCCCTCACTGGCTCTTTGGTTTTGCCAATGTCCCCCTTAGTGGGATGGACATGGCCAGACATGGGTTCCGAACTTGCTCTGTCTAATGAGGAGAGACAATGCTTTGGGCTGCTTGTGGTCTCGTGCAGAAAGTATGTAATCTAACGGTTTGGGCTGGTGGTCGAATCCTGATTTGCATATGATCACTCATAATTTTTCCAATCGTCTCCTTTTTCATCTATCTCCTCAAGACTGTGTTCTGCCAACGTTGCCCTTACTTCGCTGGCTCACCTTTGAATCTCATCTGCTTTTTCATTTCTTAATGATTGCATTTATATGTCTGCATGACATGGCCCCTTCTTAGCTTTCTTCCTTGATTTCTTTCAATTCTCCCTCTCGCTCTTGGTTCACAATCTCAATTCCTGCTGTCTGCCCCTCACCCTCTGTGTGCTTAATCTCGTTTGCGGCTGTTATCTTTTCTTTCACCCAGATATTGGAAGTAACTTCCCTTTTCCCTTTGTTCTCTGTCTTCCTTTTCACATATTTGGTCTCGTCTTAAAGATGATTAGTTATCTGCTTCACTGTTCATGTAATTGATCACGTTGTTGTACAGTCTTTTACATTGTAAAGCACTTAGGCGTAAAGCGCTATTAAATTCACTAAAATACAAATACTTGAAGCCTCCACTGATGACCCGAAGAATCCTCTCCTCATGAATTGCCTACGTTCTGATGCCCAAGAGACATGCTGGCACATGTCTCTGATTCCAGTGCCACCAGGCAGTGCTCCGCTGAGAATAGTGGATGAACCCATCACCTGCATGGACAAGTACTACTTTCCCATGATCTAAGAAGCAAACTTGGGATCTGCCTGCAGAAGACGACTACTGGGGAGCAGTGGTTTCAGGTGCGGCCGTCCTGCTCACATGCGTGGTTATAAAAAGGGCCTTGCCTGGGACACATGTGCTCCGCATGCCATCGCCTCAATCACTTCTCACAGGTCTGCTTGTAAAGGAAAGGTGGACAAGACTCACCAAACCTCATATGGTAGCCACACCACCTCACTTTACCACCCCAGGGTGAATGACATGGTGGAGCGAGATTCAATACGATCCTTAACTCCACCATACAGACTGCCATTCAATGTGGAACTCCCCCATTTCCTCGCAGACAGGTTGGTCGGGAGTATTTTTGACCACATTATACCACAAATGAGGATGGGGTTGGTTTTAGGTATATAAAAAGGTGGGTGGCTGTGGGGTGGTTGTGGGGGGGGGGTTTAACCCCATGTTTTTTGTGGCAAAAAGTGGAACAAATAAATCGTGCAAACGGGCCTCGAGCAAATTGTTGCGAGAAACATCATAGATCTTTCAAGGCCATTTGGACCATGTGAAGGCAGCGGAATGAAAGCTCTTTTCCTATAAAAAAAACCAAAATCCTAGCACAGGGTCTTCCACAACAAGGTTATGAGGGGGTGGGGAACGCCACCCAGCCAGAAGCATATAACACATATTCCACCCAGGTGTCCAGGTTTCAGGTTGGCAATTGGGGTGAGAATTAGTCTACCAGGTCATGTGCAGAAGCATTTTTCTAAATGTACCTGCCTCCATCAAATTGACTGATTCCTGGGCCTATCGGGACAGCAGCCGGCAGAGCTTTGGAACGTGAAAAGTGTCGCTCATGCAGCTGAGTTGGTCAGAACAGGAGACAAGGCCAGATCCCTGGTTCCAAGATTCTGGTCAGATTTACCCAGTAGGCTTTCCTTTCCTCTTTCATTCCGGCCTCGTAATATTTCCGTCAGGTTCAGATCACAAGCTTCCCTTGCCTTTCTTCTAATGTGTTACGCGGGAGTGATGTGCAATATTGTACTCATGTTTAGGCCATACCTGCTTGCGTTTTGAACCATGTTGTCCTTCTCTTCCTCTTTCCCCTTGCCTCTTCCTCAGATCTCCTTTCAAGTGTGTTGAAGAATCGTGTATCTCTGCTCTGTACCAGTGAAGTATCTTTTCTGCTCCAATAAACCTCTTCCTTGCGCTGAAAGCTGGAGGTGGCCAATGTAATACTGGCGATGATGATAGGATCCCCAGGAGGATCAGCAACAGAACTGTGGGAAAAAAGGTAGTTGTGCATAACTTGGCAATTCACAGATCTGGGAGGAGAGGAACCGGCGGCATAGGTGAGCTGAGGCTTGCATGGCCTGAGATGAGTTCTGGAAGGTGTGCTACCTGTGCTGAGCCATTGGTGAGCTGTGTCTCTGGCACTCCCTTATTGGATGATTTAAGATTTTTTGCAAAACCCACTGAGATCTAGGCTCCCCTCGCCTCATTGAAGGTATGCAATCGCATCTACTCTGGTGGTGATCGGCACCTCCAGGGGAACCCTTTTATCAAACATTTATCTTTTCAGATTTTGACTGGATCCGATTCTATTATTGCTGAAATCGAAAGATAACAAATTATTTGTTGCCTTGCCAAAATTGATTTATGTCAGAAAAACACTTTTTTGAACAGGTAATAGTGGTTCAATAAATCCTAGGGCATGGATTTGTTGATGGAAAAAAAGATACCTTAGACCTTTAGATATTTTCTAATCTTTTAAGAGACCTTCCTGCCGGCCTATAATAACTGATAGTTATTTAAATCATGCACTTTAAAATATGAAATACAGATATTTTCATTGTATGCAATTGTATAAGGAACCATGTATATAATGACAACTAGATTTTTAGCAAACAACTATCACAATTCTGCCTTCTAAATCCCATCTCTGTAGGGCCATGGCCTGTTGTATGGATGAAACAATAGAGTGTTATCCTAAAATACTAAAATCTGTTTGCCTACGAAAATGTGTGCATAAGGTAATTGACATGGAATGTATGCAAAGCTAGAATTGCAATTAACAGGGCTTGGACATTTGAATAAACAAAATATGAACGTTCCTGCGTAATGTAAAATTGACACTGAATCAATTTAAATCAAAAATGCTTTTATTAGCTAGCTTTCATTATATAGACAATCAGACAATGCATATGTTAGATTCAGCAGTGAATTTAAATCAAGCAATTCATCTACTAGTTTAAGCAGTCAGTGTAATGCCTCAATGTGAAAATTACATGATTACTGTAGTCAAAGTATGGCTTAGAAGATTCCCTCTTGATATACCCACCAAATCTTGAATTGGCTTGTTCTCAGCTATTTTTTGGAACCCTTGACAAATGTAGGTTTGCTGTTAGGACACAGGTCTCAAACCACCACCATCCCCCATTGAGAAAGGAAGAGATCCTCATCCCTTCTGTGGCTTCTTGGCAAACAATAGCATTTCAGCTTAACCTCTTGCCTCCTGCCACATATCTTTTGTTTGAATTTCCATGTGCTTCTTTCTCTGGATGTTGCGTTGTGTGTGTGTGTACCATAAATACAAAGTCAATCCTTTATACTCTCTTGTCTTGAGTTTAAGTGGTCATCCGACCCATACCTACATTATAAACAACACATTAAAGGTATAGTGACCTGCAACCATTTGCTCCATTGTTTAGGCTGACATTCAAAACCCTTTTGCAGCGTCTCCTAATGTTAAAGCAAGCAAAATGCCCCGGTTCGTGTATTGAGGTTCTTAATCTCTGAACACAAAGAGGGGTAGCTGTTGTGACTTGCCTTTCCCTTCCTTCTCTGCTGAGTATGTATGTGATGTTATGAGTGCCTGGACTTGGAATGTTGGGTGAATGTTCTCTGCAGAGTGTTCTAGGAATGGCAGTTGATGAGAGGCTGGCGGAGAGAGACAAAGGATTTGGTGTTGGACACCCAGCACATTTGGTGGGGATCTTGATTTGGTGTTACACTAAAGTATTTGCTGTCACAATGTGGGGTCTTGATGGCAAATGTGTTTTGTGAGGTTCTAGTTGAGTGTGAGGGTTGTGGTTGGTGTAGGGTATTCTTTCTTCAGTTGAGGGGTGCCACCTCTCCAAGTACAAAGTATAAGAGAGGGGTAGCAGGGTTTGGAGCGGATGTGTCCTGTTGGTGCATGGGGCTGGTCTTGGTGTGGCATGCAAGGACGTTTAGTTGCTGAGTGGGGTTGTATACTCATGGTGTGGTTGGAATGGGAAGTTGAACTTGAGGGACATACATTTGTTTTGCTGCCTTTATTGCGTGGATGTCTATTTTGGGTGTTTTCTTATTCCGCAAAGGAGGGAGATATGTTGTGACTTGCCTTTCCCGTCCTTCTATGCTCAATATGCAAGTGATGTCATGAGTGCCTGGATGTGGAATGTTGGCTGGATGTTCTCTGTGGAGTGTTCTCCGAAGGACAGTTGATGAGAGGCTGGCTGAGAGAGAGGGTGGTCAGTGTATCCCTGTGTACCTGTAACTTGTAACCTGTGTCCTTACTTCATTTGCACTGTAACCAAGTAAAGACTTTTCCTTTTGTAACCGAGACTCCAAGTGATCTGTCAAGGAAACCAACTCTTTAACAGTAGACATTAATTGTTTCATGATCGTCCAATACGCTTACATTCTCCCTGATTCCTTTTGCCATTTTAGGTCTATAGATAATTATTCATTTCTGTCTAGTCTTTATGAGGTTTGAGACACGAGGGCGTAGACATGCAGGGATGCTCTATGGTTTATTCTTATGTTTCAAAAGGAGATAGTTATAAATGGCTTTTGGCCATGACATCTTCACTAATTCAGTTTGGGCAGGCAAAGCTGATTAAGCTTCAAGATATAAAACACCTTCCACTTTGGTTTATTAAACAATAGCATACCAGTCCTTTCTTAGCTAATGAATTCATCACAGCTGTATCATAGACACACTGTGTTATTACAACAGACTGGCATTGCCCGAGGACATCAAGTGAATGTCCATTAAGCTTAGAGGTGCCCAAGTACATAATGCTTTTCAACCATACATTTAAAAATAGCATAGCATAAAGTTAAGATTCACTGGTTGATGCAGAGGTACAATGTAATCACACTGCCTAGAAACCGGGCATTTAGGAGTTCTACTTCATGTGAATACATACATGTAATTCAACTGATTCAACCACATGCATGCGTATGATATTTTCAAGCCTAATATGACAGTTTTATCGAAAATGGTGTTTGGTTGCTTGGCCACCCTTGTTCTGGAGTTAGAAATAATGTTTTGTCTCAAGGGTTCCTCTAGGATTTACCACCCTGCATGTGGTGAGGTCTGGGCACATAATGGTGTGGGCTGTTACCAGAGTGTGTGGGAGCACGTGGAGAAGGTGCTACCATGGCACAGAGCTGATGAAGGTTGCAGAGTAGGTGGGAATGCAGCTTCAGTGTGCTAACTTTGGCTGGAATGTGAACTGGAATACATGTCCCCAGTGATAGAAAAGTGAAACACTCTCTAGTGGAATCCTTCTTGAGATCTGCTGGTGTTATAAGGAATTGGGTCCAGACAACACAGAGTTGCGTTTTTCGAAACTTGACACTCAAGCCTTTGGATGCGTGTTTTCATGTAGTTTCCTCAGGAAGTACTAAAATGTTAGGCCTTTCCATTGCATGTTTGCGTGACATCAAGTTGCTCTCCTTCACAAAGTGCACATCAACTATTTGACTGATAACTGTGCAGTGACTGGAAGTTACTCATCGAAGTTGGTACATATTGTGATGGGAGGATCACAATATGTGAGAGGTGGCTAATCTTCCAGTTCCTGCTCTGTTTCTCCCCACTATGGGAGAACATGTGTTAATTGGCACAATGGTAATAAAGCCTTCTTACCTTACAAGATATTGTTAAGATGGATTTCTGAACTCTGCCCTGTGAGGCAGAGGTTCAGAAGGCCAATCTAGTTTCTTTGACAAGCCAGACCAATCAAGGTAGCATTGGTGGCGGTCAAGACTAGGGGCCTCATTACGACTTTGGAGGCAGCCTCCAAAATCGGGTCCGGGTTCCCTGAATGGGGAAATACCGGGCCATTCCGAGTATGGGGGGCCTGGTATTTCCTCCTTCAGGGTCCGGGCCCTGTCCTTCCCCATTCCCATTCGAGCCCTCGTTGGGCTCAATGGGAATGGGGAGGGAGCTAACAACGGGCCCATTACGAACGGGCCCATTGTTAGCTCCCTGGTCCCCTCGCAGGACCTGCTATGGACGTCTGGAAAAACCAGACGTCCAGAGTGGGTCCCGCGAGGGGCCTCGAAATAGTGCGGAGTGGGTTTAACGGCCCCGGCACCATTACCGGCGCCGTTAAACCCATTCCGCACTTCCCATAATGAGGCCCTAGGTCTCAGGAGGGGTGAGGGTGATTGAAAGTCCACAATGAGCACGCACAGCAAACAACACCACAAATTACTGTCAGGTGTATATATCAAAAATACCTATACATTTATTAAAGGCCTTTTAAATAAAACAGAAGTGAAACCACAGCAATATTAACAATAGCAACATAACACTATTCTAGGAAACATATATACAGTAACTATTGGCCTAAAGGAATATTAAACAAGGGCTGATCCACAACCTGTAACAGAAGGGGGTCAGACAGTGCTATTATACTTTAGGCAATTCTTCAAGAGTCTCAACCCTAACTAATAAGCAGTCCCTACGAAGTGTGTAGTCTTGTGCTCAAAAGAACATTCAGCGCAGCAGTACTCCATCATGTGTTAAGGTACACAAGGGGTCTCTTTCAGGGGCTCTAGTGTCTCAGGAAGGGGTGGTAAGGTGATGAAGAATAGAGTTCCACTATTCAAGGAGGGTCTCCACAAGAGGGCAGAGCAATTTCCAGGAATCGGGAATAGGATTGTAGCACAGGCTACCCTAAAAAAGGATATTGGCCCTTGGGGGACACTTATGTGTAAAATTCTATGGATGCACCAGGGATCACCGGTAAGTGATACAAGTACTCACTGAGCCTCGATGCACTCCGGACCAAACTTCACCAGTCAACTCCAGTTTGCTTGCAGATTCGAAACCAGCAGTTGCGCGTCTCTCTAGCTTTCAGAGCTGTGTTCCGGAACCTCAGTCTGTGGTGGGACAGTGGCGATTTCTGTGCTTCTGGTGAAGGGATCGGGCCAGTTCCACTGCAGCTTGTTTTAGGGCACAGTGGGGCACAGCAGCAAGGCACCCACAAATCTCGTCACCACAGTGGTGCGACACGGGTACTGTGCAGGCTTGGGTTCAGTTGGACTCTCCTAATTCCAGACCTAGGAATGCTAGGCGTACAAAACTAGGTGGGAAAGTGCCTTCTACCAAGATCTTACGGTTCCTTAAGTCTCAGGCCGAAACTTGAGATGGCGGCGGTTCCAAGACAAAGGTCCAGTATGACCTGGTCAGTTCACTGGGCTGTCCAGGAACACTTCCAAAAAGGCTTGTTTGCAGAGTAAGCAGGAGGTGCCGGGAGTAGTTAGTCCCACTACTCCAATGAGTCAAAGCGCCCTTGCAGGCCTTCTGTGATAGATGAGAAACAGGGGCCCCAACAGGAGAACAGTGGAGTCAGGGTGTCAAACCTTCCAGCAGGTCACCAGCAGTTCCACGGATCTGCTTCTTCGGTTCAGGATACTTGACTCCTTTACTAAGTTCGGTGTGAACCCAGAGGATCAACCTGGAATAGGTTTAGAGTGCCATCTCTGATCCAGAATCTCCTTCATGCCAAAACAAAGAGAAACCAATAGGAGATCTGCTCACATTCAATCATCCCAGACGTGGACCAATCCCAGACCACGGTGGTCCCAGTCATCCCAGCACAGCAGACCTCCTGGAACCCAGGATGTGTATTGGAACTAGACAGCTCCAGCCCACATCCTAGGCGCACACACACACAAGGCATGCAGAAGCCCACAAAAGCTTCGATTTGCACAGGTGTTTGCATGATCAAATAAGGAATTTCTCGGGGAACTGCTGGGAAGGCAAAGTGACAAAATGGCCAAAGGACAGAACAAAGGACCTCGCTCCATGGCCATTTTAGGCACTGGCCACTGTCCTGGGCTAACCGCTGTCCTGGGCCAAATGCGGTAAACGTGGTTTGGACCACAGAAACGAGTCAAACACGCTTTAAAATTAACTGCTGCCACCAGCTCTGTCCTGGACACACTTGTACATTCACCAAAAATTCTTCGAGAGTGTCTAGGGCCTTAAAAATGAAAAAGAGACCCCAGCGCACTGCAAGGTACATTGTGCACTGATAAAATTTTACCAACAAATGGCAACAAAGTGAAAGACTAAGGGAAACAGTCTCCGAGTACTGATAGTCTGAATGGCATGTCAGTTTTCCCATAATAATATGACAAAAAGCCCAGCGAAGTACAGCAGAAGGCTGGACTCTACTGGTAAAAGTCAGGCTAGGATGGTCAGACAAAAGCAAAATGTTAGGGGGTTCTCAACTGGAGGGAAAATTACCCATACACGGAAATCTTTCCTCACAGGTATGAACTTCAATGAAGAAGTAAAAATGCGCTCCTATATCATTTTAGGTTTAGGTTTGGGTCATGAAGGGAAGTCAGTTCTCAAAATGTTTCCAGAGCCAAACATAGGAGGTGGCGATAGTTTAATGTGTTTGGTAAGGATATATAAAAAGGATATATAAAAAGCCAGATACTCATTAGTTGCCAAAAACTAAAGTTATGTTGGAAGAGGTGTTGAAGCAGAAGCCGGGAGTAGATGCGTTGTGCGTCAGTAAAGCAATATGTTACATCATTATTGGGGACTGCCAATCATTGTTAACCTTGCTGCTAGTAATGATGAGTATGCAAGGGATCAGATCATGATCAGGTGCAAGAATAAGACCTGGGAAAAAATTGGGATAAAGGAGAAAGCTCAATTTACGATGGTTATTGAGTCAGGTAAAAAAGCGGAATGCACCTTTAAATGTTCGAAGGAGATCTAGAAGGAAGCTGTGAAAACAACTTCTGACATACATGCGATTAGGACTGAAGTGAGTAGTAGTGTGAAGGAATTTGATAAAGATACTTTGGAAGGCGGTTTATGGTCATTGCATCGAATTCCTTGCATCGACATGCCTTTGCATCAAATTTTTCCATCTATAAAATGTGCATCTAATTTTTTTTTTTTTTTGGGGGGGCCCCCAAAACCCCTGTTCTTTACCCTTTATAATGCACCTAAACAAAAATTAACCCTTTACCCCCCAAAAATATGTATTCAATGGACATTTTTAGGTGGAAACATTTTGATGGAATGGCATTTGATGGAATGGCATTCGATGCAATGACCAGATACCCTGGAAGGCAGGCAGAGGAGGTGAACAATGGGACAAGAAATGGCTTTTTATGTGGCTGCACAATTTACTTAGACAATGCCACTTAATACCATGCTTTTGAAGTCATTTGTAGAGCATGCCGGGTAAAGGGGCACCAGTCAGTCAAGGTGTTTTAAAAGTCTCAGTAGGAATAAGGAGATACATGAGGAAGATGAAAAGGAGTGTTCAAAAGTGAAGATAGGGCTGTCATGTTGCACAGACTTCAAATAGGCAACCCAGAGCTGAAGTGGTTCTACGCTTTGTCTCTTTGAGGTGCTGGTACCATTGCTCACGTTTACTTCGGTCCTCATCCATATGCCTCCAGATTGCAATCTTTCTACTTCAAGACCTACTTGCACACGTAAATCTGATAACTTTATCTACCCTTCAAGTTCTACTGGTGCTGCAGCCATTGACCTGGGACTTTGTAAGGCAAGGTCGGTCTGTAACAAACCTTCTGCTGTACTTGACTTGCTTCTTAGACTCAACTTACATTTTCTTTGCATTACAGAGACTTGCATTCCTCCTTACAATGCTACAGTCGCTGCTTCTTTGACCACTACAGACTTCCTTTTGCCATGTTCCTCGTCCCATTGCTCGTGGAGGGGGCATTGGCATTCTTTACCATTCTTCCTTTTCTGTTATTTCTTCTTCTCATGTTCTCCCTACTTATTCTTCATTTTAATTTATTTATAAAAACGTTTTAAAACCGCATCCCATTTCTTTTGTTCTTGTCTACTGACCCCCTGGTCCTATTGATTCTTTTTGTGAGGATATTGAGCATCTTCTTTCTCACATGTTCCCTACTTCTTCCCCTGTTCTACTGTTGGTGGACTTCAATCTCCATCTTTTGTCAACACATTCTACTACTACTTTTCTTTCAATTCTCGATTCTCATTTTCTTGTCCCACTTTCTGCTGCAATAAACCCTAGATTGTGGGAATTGAACCTCCTGTCTGGCGTATCAGTTCATGTGTGGTGATTGTGCCTTGTTTCCATGCACGAGGGACCCTCCCCTTCCCCCATTTGCTCCATCGTGTACATTGAAATTTGAAGAAGGCCAAAAAAAAAGAATCAATGACGAGGCCGTTGAGCCGGGATCGTGAGGTGTTCGGGGTGCCCCTGTGAAAGTGACGAGAGACTGCTTTGCAGATCTGTACACAACCGGTCCCCGATCGACGTGTCCGGCCAGAATGCGAGAAGGCGAGGGTCCCAAAATGAGGCACCTGAGCCAGATACGCAGACACGAGGATCCTTGGTTGTGTCCGTATACGGACGAATTGCATCTTGAGAGACAAATTGATTGATCAGGTGAGTCGTGCCCCGATTCTAATAGCCCTGATATTGGTTGGGAGTTGCTCTTGCAAGAACAAACACCCAGGGTAAGGTACTAATAAAAGTAGACATGCCTGTGAAATTGTCTTCCTGTCTAGTGGGATTTTTCCACTGCTGTAGACAATCTTTGGAAACTGGCCAGGCTGCGCCACCTGTAGGGTCACCAGCGTTTGAGATGTATGTGAAGTACGGAATAGGGGCAATAATGTTTTGTGAAATTTGGCATAGGCAGACAAGACACATAGAAGATTTGCAATGGCCTAAAAATGGGAGTTATGAGATAGCGTGAATAGATAATTTGGAATCAATATTGTTGCGCAAGAAAGCACGCCCTGCGACATTTAACGTCATTAGAGACTGGAGAAAGGAAGCTAACCTCCATTTGAGAAGCAGAGAGAAGCATGCGCGCAGGCACAAATCTAATTCAGATAGCGCGCTAGAACAGGAAGAAAAAGAATGGGATGAGCAAATTAGAAAGGCAGACAGGAGCCTCCAAATGGGAATAGATAAAATATATCCACAACAAGAATTGCATTCATCAGATGAACTAATTCATTAGATTTTAAATGAGAAAAGACAAGAACGTCGCAAAAGTAAAACTGACATAACTGCACTAGTGCCCATCGTTCAGCTCCAGCCCCAGCCCATCCCCGCTACTCAGCCTCCATTACAGCCCCAATTACCATTCCCCCTTCCAGTTGTCCCATCTGCACCAGCCCCCCCTCTACATGTGATTCCACTTCCCCCTCCGCCTACCGAGCTTGAATCCACAGCTATCAGAGAAGACAGTATGGGAGGAGCGGGGCCTGCACAAAGTGTGTATCCTAGAATAACTCGTAGCGCGGTCAGCAAGGAGAGGAGGAAGGAATTGAAAGAATAGGCAGAAATATATACCGAAGGAAATGATGAGGCTTTGACGCTGGGGTCGATGTATGATTATAAGAAGCTCAGTGAAAAACAGGACTTGTTGGAATGCATGGGAGAATATTTGATGGAAAGATGGAAGTAATTAATTGGTATGGTGCCGCCACAGAAGTTGTGGGATTTGAATGCCTTTTCGCGTATAAGAGAAAGTGAATCAGAGATAAAGGAGAACGCAGACAGGCTTTTTGAGTTTAAAAATGAACTTGATGAATTGTATTCAGAGATGTTTTCTGTTCCTGGGTTTCGGAACAAGGAGGTAAGGAGAGGGAGACAAGAGGCGGTACCATATGTGCAATGGCGATTTTTTCCACTATCAAAACAGGCTAATGAAGAAATAAAAATATGTACGCGAGAAGCGCTTAGGTGGATTACAGATGCTAGCATCCGTACAATGGCGGTGCATGAAACCTTTGATCAATATACATTAGGAATGCAAAGGAAGGCAATACAGGTAATGGTTGAATATTTACAAGACAAATATGTAGATAATAAGCAGAGTTGTCCACCTGAAAAAATGGAAGTGTATAAGAGAGCATTTTCTCAAGGTACAGGAGAGACTGTCTCATCCCTTGATTTAGCTATAGTGCTTCATAAGAGAGAGGGAGAGGGAAGAGCAAGTGCGATTTTTCCTATGAGGGAGGTTCCACCCACCTTTGTGCCGAAAATAGAAATTCCTGCTGCAAATGGGCAACCAGCGCAGGTAACAGAAGCACATTATACAGCACAATATGTGCTGTCCCTTTCTCCAGACAAGAGGTGAATAATATAAAACAAACAATCCCTGATTTGAGAAAAAACCCGGCGGGATTCTATAAAGAAATTGAGTCCTATTTTAAATCGTCCATTTTTTCGATGAGTAACATTGACCTATTATTCCCTGTGATTCTCCCAGCACCATATGGAAACAAATTAGGAATGTAGATGATCTGGATAGTTTGGGTGCTACGTGGGATAATTTAATAAAAGAGGATGCGGACAGAAAAGCAGGCGAAAAGCCATCGTCAAATATGTCAGCGTTACCGGCATGAATAGTACAGAAATTGAAGATTATAGTTCCCGAAAAAAGAATTGTTTGGGACAAACTAACCGCATGCGTGCAAGGCAAAGATGAGTTGGCTACTGACTATTTTAACAGCTTTGAAGAAGTGTTTACAGATTTTAGTGGGCAGGATTTAAGCACTGAACCCAGGAAAAGACTATTTGCTGACAAATATGTAAGATGATTGTTACCTCCGATCCAAAATTTGATAATGACATCTGAAAGTGCATGGCAAGCAAAATCACAGAGTGAGGTATTACACATGGCGCAGTATTATGAAAATAGAGTAAACACAGAAAAAGAAAAAGAGGTAAAAGACAGAGTGAATCTAAAAACAAGAGTGTTACTATAGCAGGTAGCGAATCATAATAGAGGTAGAGGAAATGCACAAGGGAGAGGAAATTATTCGAACATGCATGGAGGTCCACTTGGACTAAACCAATGTGCATACTGTAAGGAAGAGGGTCATTGGCGAGCACAGTGTCCACATTTGCAAAATAGGAATGGGAATGGCCAGAGAAGACAGAACAGAGGTCGCCTGGGAGCATCAGGACAGAATAGAAATAATAGTACACAGCAAAATCAGAATAATCAAGGAAATAGCAACCAGAATAAGAACCAAAATCAGAATCAGCACAATGGAGGTGGGGACGGGAATGTTTTCGATACTCAAGCAAATACATACTATTCCGGTGACTATACATCAGTTGATGTATTGTTCTGTTAGGACAGCCCAAGACAGGGGTCGGAACCTGTGTCTATTCCCGTTGATCAGAAAGGACCCTACGTAGAAATGAAAGTTGGGAATAAGGAGCACATTTTTCTTGTGGACACAGGTGCACAAATGTGCTCAATAGACCACCACTTGATTCCAGAAATACCACTGTCAGGGCAAAACAAAGTTTCAGTATGGTTCGTAGGCACCCCAGTAATTAGTCCCGTGCCCCAGTCAGTTCCAATAACACTAGGACCATTCACTGAGTCTTGCCCGTTCGTGCTGACACAGAATTGTGGCGAGAATCTATTAGGTTTAAATTTGTTAAAGAAATTGAGTGCAGTTATTCATTGTTCTCCTGATGGAGTGTTTTTGACAATAACACCACAAAAATTGCCAGTGTCCCAATTTTTGTCCAAACCACTGCCAACAGAGTTAAGTAAGGTACCGACTTGCATTTGGGCGATGAATGATAGTGATATTGGTTGTTTGAAAATAGAGCCAGTGAGAATTGTTCTGAAAGAGGGAGTAACATTGCCGCGTATCCCCCAGTATAAAATTTCGGTTGAAGGTGAAAAAGCATTCAAATGTATTGTCTCAGATTTGGTTAAAAGAAATGTAATTGAAGAGATTACTGGTAGTACTTTTAACAGTCCCATTCTTCCAGTTTATAAAAAAGGAGGAACTGAAATACCGTTCCGTTTTCTAATTGATTTACGCGCATTGAATAAAGTAGTGGACCCCCAAATTTCCGTTGGTCCCAGACGTCACTACCATTTTGACAATGATTCCAGCTTCAGCTAATTATTTTAATGTAGTCGATCTTAAGAACACATTCTTTATCATTCCAGTACACACGGATAGCAGATACCTATTTGCTTTCACACTAGGAGGACGTTCCTTCACATTCACACGTATTCCACAAGGTTACACTGAGAGCCCAAATATTTATAGCTGAGCATTAAAACAACAATTGAACAAGCTAGAACTAGCAGCGGGTTGCGTACTATTGCAGTACATAGACGACTTGTTAATTGCTGCTGAAACAGAAGAAATTTGTAAAGAGGGAACTGTTTTGTTGTTGTCACATTTAGCAGATCATGGACATAAAGCTTCTTTAAAAAGATTCCAGTATTGTCGAAAGGAGGTGGCCTATTTGGGCTACCTACCTTCGAAAGAGGGAAGAAGACTGACACCAGAAAGGATAGAGAGTATCTCTGGTATGCCTATTCCAAAGACACAGAAAGAAGTCAGAGCCATAATAGGAATGGCTTCATATTGCCACGAATGGATAGCAAATTTTGCGATGATTGTAAAGCCAAGGGTGGCATTGACAAAGAAGGATGTTGCTTTGCCTTTGCCATGGAGTGAGGAATGTCAAAATGCATTTGATCTGCTCAAAGTTGCTTTGTGCTCAGCTCCAGTTTTGGGCACACCAAATTATGAAAAAGTTTTCAAATTATTTGTGCATGAAAATGAAGGCTGTGTGCTGGCTGTTTTGACACAGGAACAAGGAGGAAGAAATAGACCATGCGGTTATTTTTCTTCCGCGCTGGACCCTGTAGCATGCACTTTGCCGTGTTGATTGTGAGTTGTTACTGCAGCTGCCGTGTCACTGAAACAAACCAAAGGGATGGTGTTGAGGCACACCTTAATTTTGATGGTGCCCCACGCAATAGACGTTCTCTTAAACAGAACGCAGACACAACACCTCACATCAGCTAGATTGACTAGATATGAAATTGTCCTGTTTGCACCACATATTCAAATTCAGAGGTGTTGCGCTTTGAATCCTGCAGAATTAATGCCCCTTCCCAATGAAGAGGAAGGGGAAAATTAATCACCTCCCCATGATTGTTTAATGGTTATTGAAGAAGAAACAAAAGGGATAATTGACTTAACAGACATCCCACAGAAAGAGCCAGGTGGAGAACTGTTTTGTGACGGTTCCTGTTTCAAATTACCTGATGGCCCGTCAACTGCTGCCTATGCCATCACGACACTAAAGAGTATTGTAGAAAGCAAAAGGATTCCATACAATTTAGCGCAGGCAGCAGAGATAATAGCACTGATAAGAGCATGTGAAATTTCTGCAAATCTAAATGTAAACATATATACTGACAGTCAGTCTGCATTCGGGGTGGTGCAAAATTTTGGCCGACTTTGGGCTGAGAGGGGTTTCCTAACATCACATGGAACCAGAATCAAACATGGCCCTTTGATAGCGTGATTGCTGTCTGCACTTACGTGTCCAAAGCGACTGGCAATAATGAAATGCGAGGTGCATAAGAAAGTAACATGTAAGGTGGGAGAAGGAAACGCATTTGCAGACAAAATTGCAAAACAAACTGCCACTGATTTAGGCACAAAAATGTTGGTAGTACAGTCAGAAGAAGTGCCCTGCATGATAGAGAATGGGATTGCCACAGTCAAAGAAATGCAGGCGGATTCAACTGCTGGTGAAATAAATGGGTGGGCTAAGGGTTCTGCAGAAATAGACTTGGAAGGTTGCTGGGTGGATAAGGAAAGTAGAAAGTGGATGCTGCCCAACTCCTACGTAACTGCAATGGTCACCATGGCCCACAGCCCCACACATATCTGTGCGAAAAAAATGGTTCAGCATTTGGCTACAGTATGGCAGAACACGCACATAAGAAAAAATGCGGAAAGACTAGTTCAGAATTGTATAACATGTCTGCAACACAATATTGGAAAAGGAACAGCTACTCCAACAGGTAGTTTTGGCCCCCCCTCTATGCCCTTTGAGGTGATCCATTTTGAATTCATAGAAATGGAAAGATGTCAAAACCTAAAATACATCCTGGTGGTAGTGTGTGCATTCAGTAAATGGGTGGAAGCATATCCGGTGAAGGACTGCACAGCCATGAGCACGGCTAAGGTGATGTTAAAAGAATACTTTTGCCGAATCGGCCTGCCGCGGGTCATATGGTCAGACAACAGCCCGCATTTTGTTGCCGCCGTGATATTACAGATTTGAGCACCAGAACGGCATTTTAAAGAATAAAATAAGCAAGATCTGTTCAGGAATCAAGCTGAGATGGACAGATGCATTGCCTTTAGCTTTGTTGTGCATGCGCACATCTGTGCAAGCAAGGACTGGACTCTCCCCATACGAGATCGTGATGGGGAGACCTGGTAATGTTTGGTGTGCGCTGCAACCCAAGCGTTTGAGTGAAGTTGAATATCCTGTGCTTAGTACATATTGTAACATTTTAATACAGAAGCTTCGTTTGATTCATCAGCAGGTGCAGGAGGCTCTTCCTGTCAGATATAATGGCCCAGGTAATTGTCTGAAGCTGGGAAACTGGATCCTCATTAAAAACTTTGAAAGAAAATCATCACTTGCACCAAGATGGCGTGGGCCCTTTCAGGTTCTCCTAGCAACGCAAACAGCAGTCCGTGTGGATGGTCGTAAGGCATGGATACATGCCACTCACACTAAGAGAATTCCATCGCCATTGAAAGAACTGCCTGATCCAGATGACAAGGAAGAAACAGCTGCCTCTAACTTGAAGGACACCATTGCCAGTTCTCTGCCGCAAATTCTGCCTGAGACAAAGCCTGAGAAGATTGCTGAAAAGGAGAAAGGGCTAAGCGTGCCCCAACTTTGCCCAGCTGAATCTGAATCCGAATCTGCATCATCACAGGTTGACACAAAACCTGCATCATCATCACTTTGGTACCCACCATCACTTGCTGCGCCACAGGCTGACATTGAGCCTGAATCTGAAAGTGACCTGCACTATTCATCGATCACACCGTACCTGGAGCAGTATGGTAGAACCTATGTTCTCAAAATCGAAAGTGATCTAATCTTCGTGCTTCATTTTGTTGCCTCTATTTCCCATCACGGATGAAGTGGGAATCGGAGGCCTAGGGGAGTGGAGTGTGGGGGTTGTGCCAATCTGACAGCTCTGGAACACAGCTTCCTGGTGCTATCTTTGAAAATAAAAATCCATGTATTGTTCACCCCGTGCGAACGAGCAGGGCTCATATGATAAAAAGGCAATTGATGTTTGCTCTGGAGTCTTTTGAGCAATGTGCAGGAGCATGATAATCTTGCCTTACGTTAGCAATCTAGGCTGCCGATAACTGACCTGAACACTTTGTTAACATTTTCGAACTTGCTGGTATTTCAGCGAGTGCAGCGGTGAGAAATATTCACGACAATCATTGTTGGAGAAGAAGAATCAAGAAGATGCCTATACCTGCTTCTGTCCCCTCATGCACCAATGCTGATGATGTCATAAACATAGAGACTATAAAATTACCAAGAAAGAGTTGCCGTAAAAGATGAATGCTAATTATCACAATATTCATGTACATTATGAGTATACTTGCACCCATATCAGTAGTCCTGGTATTATGGTATTTAGAGGAAATACATCAATTAGGTGTATTTTTGCCTATTAGTAATGTTTATGTCACCGAAAGCCCAGTCCATGTAATCTCTTATACTTTGTCCCCAATGGAAGAAAGACACAGGGAAGGTTATGGAAATAACACATTACTTTTGATAATGAACATGACACACTCAATCCTGAAGAAAATCTATTGTGGGTGTGCACGCATATACCACAACTTGGTGGAAAGGGAATAGGTTGGTATGTGCAGCCATTGCCATTAAGTTCAGCATGTTATGGATTCTAGAATGGATGGCAGCAGAGTAGCAGCTTAACTCAACTGCTCTGGACCTCTCCCTGAAGATATTTATAGAGAAATTATAAATGAGTTCTAAGAAAAAGATTGGTGAAGCTGATAACCCTGCTTCAAAGAAAGCCAAGCAGGTTCCTGAGATGGAGGAAACCCCAAGCCTCGGAGATGATTACAAGATCTTTCTTCTGGTGGCTCAAGATGTTACTGAGATTAAGCTGACTATGGCAGAGCTCAATTTGAAAACCGGACAACTAGATGGCAGGGTCACAGAGCTGGAGAAATCTTCCACATCTATGAGCTCTGAGATGGCTGGCAGCTTCCAAGCCTACAAGAGTCTGAAGTCTGATTTGAAAAAGGAAAAAGACCAACGTCTGGATTTAGAGCTGAGGATTAGAGCAAGAAATATCAGATCGGTTGGTGTGGAAGACTCTGGAGATGATGAGGACCTGCCTTCCCTGGTGTTTCAAGTTTTTAGAGACTGTTTTCATTGTGATACCATCAAGATTGAAGACATTGACAATATCGTCAGGATTGGTAAACATCTGGGGGGCAAGGCTAGGCATGTTTTGGTTTCTTTTATGAACCTAAGATCAAAAGAAAGCTTGATGAGAGCTGCAAGATTGATTGGAAATGCCTCCTACAAAGGTAGATCCGTCTTTGTTTATCCTGACTATCCTAAGGAAGTCTTACTCATGAGGAGATCATTTAAGGGAGCCAAAGACTTGGCTAAACAGCTCTCTTTGAAGTCCTTTCTCAGCAGAAATTGTGTCCTAACTATTGTGTTTCCTGATGGGGAGAAGTCTACATCTGATCCTGCTCAGGCACTAGATTGGTTGGATACATTTAAAAGGGGTCATCCTATGCCTGCAGTGGCCAGTGCATGATTTGGTTGCCTTCCACCCCCCACCATGACTTGACTTTTATTTTTCATTTTTAATTGTTTTAATTGCTTTTATTACCACATATGGATTTTCACAAGATGGTGCCGACTGGGTATGGCAGTTAACGTTTTTGAAAATGCTTGGAATTTGGAGCATACTTTGGCGTTCAGCGTGACTTACTTCGGATTCCATTGCTACGATCCGCGCTTCGTGCTGTGTTCATAGAGCCGTGGTCATATTAGAAGAAGGCATCTAGCGGCGTGTGTGCGCGACGTGCTGTCAGCTGACTGGACTGCGTTCAGTTACGGGAAGGGGACGGATCTCGCTCGATTCATGACGCGGTGGTCTGCGGTGAGATGGGACGACTGTTCAGAGCTGATCATCTGCTTCTGCTGATATGGTACTGAGAGGTGTCAAGTGGCTGAGGGGTATGTTGGATAATGGAGCGTGCAGGAATTCAATAAGATATCCATTTGAGTAACCCTCCCCTTGCTCTCATTGCCTTCTTGGAATGTGGCCTTCCTGCAGGTACAGGGTGAAGTTGGGGTGCCCTTGTATGTTGACCTGGTGTTCCCCACTGCCTGACACCAAGGCGGATGGCATGGCGGGGTTATTGTAATGCGGGCGACAATCAGGTTGCACTAACATAACCTGAGTCCCTCCCGCATGCGTAATGGAAAGGAGGCGGCACGCAAAGAACTATACATTATAGTATATAGTAGCGTATGCTCAGCCAAAGATTGTGTGCATCGGCCAGCATCAGCATGGATAACGGGTTGATATGGGTCCTGGCCCTCATTTATCACCTTTACTGACTAATGGAGAAACATATATGTGTTACACATGCCCACACTCTATCTTGGTTACATCCGTTGTTCCTTCTGTACTTTACCACCTAAATGCAGATGCATAGGTTATCCATCTATGGGAACGTATAAAGACATTTGGCTATGTGCTTGTTTCTACCCTCAAGCCAGGACTATTGAAGGGTTCATACTAGGTAGTTCCGCATGAAACTTATGATTGTACATACATTATGGCTCATACAAAC
This sequence comes from Ambystoma mexicanum, assembly GCF_040938575.1. NCBI lineage: Eukaryota > Metazoa > Chordata > Amphibia > Caudata > Ambystomatidae > Ambystoma > Ambystoma mexicanum. Next base: position 489,772,647 of record NC_090936.1, on the reverse strand, counting down.
CATTTTGTTGACTCATCCTAAATATTAAGTTAGAATGTGTGTAATCGCTGACCTGCAAGATCTGTTTTCTCTGCACATTGGAACGAACCATATTATTATCTGTGTGCAAAATATGACATTCCATGTTTTGATTTTCTTTTCACTGCAGGAGCACTTTGTCACCTTGGCCATTAAGCACACAGTTTTGGCCACTTTTGATATAGTACTACGCATGGTTGAAATGTAAACTCTATTACAACGCATATATATAAGAGTGTATTCTGTTATGAAGGCCTGCAGGCGTAAACGTTTTCTTCAGCCAGGTCATTTCATGCTGGTCTTCTTGTTCGTTCTGGTTATGTGGTTGATTAGTTTCATAAAATGGTGCAATGGCTGTATTTTTGTCACTCCTGGACATGACACTGTACACCTTGGCCTTTATTTACTCATTTCGCAGTCCTGAGTTCTGTTTTTGAAGGTGACATTTTGGTGGTTGCTGGGGGGTGGGTTGTTAGATTATGGCTTCTAGTTTTAGTCTGGCGCTTCAATTCTCTTAACACATTTGTGTTTTGTCATTGATGGTGGGGGAATGGGGGTACATCAATGTTAGTTTTCTGGATTTCACTTATTCACTGTTTTATTTTTATTAGTAGGGTAATGATGCTTTGATGTTTATTATTGTTACTTGGGAGGGGTCCTGGGAATGGTTCTGAATGTTGTACCATTTATTGTTTGGGCTGAACAGACTTCGCTGTCTTACCTATTCTTTAGGTTTGTTTTTCTTTGTTTTTTGTTCATTTTTGTTTGTGTGTCTTTTTTACAGTTTTTTAGGTTTTATTTTTGCTTTTGATGTTCCAGACCTTCAAGTTATTATGGCGACCTCTCACACGGATAGGTCTGCTAATGACCATCTGTGTGTTGTTTCTTGGAATGTGAATGGGGTCAATAACTTGTTAAAGAAAAAGAAAGTACTTCACATGTTACAGGACATGCATGCTGATATCTGTTTTTTACAGGCGACTCATATTTTGAAGGATGAGATTTCTAAGTTGGAAAAGGAGTTTGTGGGTTCAGTTTATGGTTCCTCCTTTTCGTCAAGGTCGAGGGGAGTGGCCATTTTGTTTCGTAAGAAACTGCCTGTTAAAATTTTGAAGGAATGTGCGGATAAGGATGGGAGGATGATTGCATTGCTGGTTGAGATTCAGGGGGAGTTATTATCCCTCTGTAATGTGTATGCTCCTACTGTGGATGATGGCTCTTTCTTTAGAATGGTGGCACAGACCCTCTTGGATTTGAATAATCCTAATATTCTGCTTGGGGGTGACTTCAATACGGTAGTTGATCCTGATTTGGATAGAAGTCAGGTCAGGCGTGTGTTACGTTGTGATTATCATCATCAAGCGCTTCATTCACTCTTGGAGGAACATGATTTGAAAGATACGTGGCGTCTGGAGAACCTAGACAAGCGACAATACAGTTTCTTTTCTAGTGCGCATGGTGTGTTCTCTAGATTGGACATGAGTTTTACAGGTGGGAATTTTTCAGAGAGTGTCGTCTCTAGTGGTATTGGTAATATTTTATTTAGTGATCATGCCCCTGTTGAGATGAAGTTGAGACTGAAGTTTCAGTGTAAAAGAAGTTTCTCATGGAAGATGAACACATCTATCCTGTTAGATGATGACATTTTAGAACGGATTGTTTCAGAGGCAAATTACTTTGTTATGGAGAATCGCTCGGAGGAGATCAGTGTAGAGAACACGTGGGAAGCCTTTAAATGCTGTATGCGTGGTGTCTGTTTAGGGCTGTCATGTGGTAAACGGAAAAAGGAGGAGTGTAAGAGGCGTGATCTAGATCTACGTATTAGTGGGATCTCGAGGGATCTGATGCTTGATCCGACTAACTCTGTTTCTTTGGCAACTTTGAAAAAACTTAAAAAAGAAATGGAAGACTTTTTGACGATGAGGGCTGAACGAGGCTTGTTATATTCTAAATGTACATATTTTGAGAAGGGGGAACGTTGTGACAGATGGTTGGCATACAGGTTGAAGAAAAGGATTTCGGAGTCTGCAATTGCGTCTGTGGTTGACAAGGATGGTAGGATTACATTTCATCCAAATAAAATTAACTTGATATTTCGTGACTTCTATGAGAATCTGTATAGCAATGAGGCTGGTATTACTAGTGAGGGTAAGGACTTCTTTGGTAATTTGCCGATGCCGAAGGTTTTGGATAACGATCGCGATCTGCTTGATGTTGAGATTACGGTGGATGAGATCAAAGGGGCGATTTCTGCGCTGAATGCAGGCAAATCCCCGGGCCCTGATGGCATCCCTTGTGAGTTTTATAGGATTCTTCCGAACTCAGCCTTGGAGCTCTTGAGAGATGTGTTTGTTTCTAGCAAACAGACGGGGACGCTGCCTAAAAGTACTAATCATGCGTCTATTTCGGTATTTTTGAAAAAAGGTAAAGATTGTAATCTCCCGGCCAGTTATCGTCCGATTAGCCTAATCAATACAGATAATAAGATTCTTGCTAAGGTCCTAGCTATGCGCCTGGTGCAATTATTGCCTACTTTGATTGGAGAGGAACAATCAGGTTTCATGAAAAATCGACATACATTTAGTAACATCAGGAGATTATTGCTTACTATGGAAATGGCGGATAGGACGAACTGTGATGCCGCTGTCCTGTCGCTTGATGCAGAAAAAGCGTTCGACAGGGTTAGTTGGGATTATTTATATTCTGTACTGAGCAGGATGAATCTGGGTGAGGAGTTCATCTCTTGGGTTGCTCTTCTATATTCTAGACCGACTGCTGCCGTTAAGACTAATGGAGTAATTTCAGAACCCTTCAGTTTGGAGCGCGGCACGCATCAAGGTTGTCCTTTCTCCCCTCTGTTGTTCATTTTGGCAATTGAGCCTCTTGCTTTTAGAATCAAACATGACACAGATTTGCACGGAGTGAGTTGTTGGAGTGTGATACAAAAGGCTTGGCTTTATGCGGACGACCTTTTATTGGTACTGGAGAATGTGCAGGTGTCCATACCCAGTTTGATGAGGCTTTTGTCTGAATTTCATGATTGTTCAGGCTATGAAAGTAACCATTTGAAATCTGAAGTGTTGCCTCTGACGAACAGATGTGGTAAGACCCTGGTTACGGGGCAGGGGTTTACGTGGTGTGAGGTTCGCTTGCGTTATTTGGGGGTATGGCTGACGTATCCTCTTTCCAAGATGGTAGATGAAAATATGAGTGTGGTTATTCGAGAATGTAAATCAGATCTAGAAAGGTGGTCTGTGCTTAATCTTTCTTTATGGGGTACAGTTAATGCCCTGAAGATGAATACAACTCCTAAGATCAACTTTATATCTAGCATGCTTCCTTTGAAAATTAAGAGCTGTTACTGGAATGATTTGGACCGCCTAGTTCAGGAATTTTTGTGGGACAAAAAGCCACCAGGACTTAGTCTATGGAAGTTGCAGCTTCCAGTTCATTTAGGTGGACTGGGGTACCGAATTTTCGGGCCTACCATTTGGCCTTTTCTGCTCATTCTTTTGTTCCATTTTTAACTAGTGAATTAGACAGCTGGGCAGTGGCAAAATCGAGTGCCTATGGGCCGCTGGGACCGACAGCCTTGTTGACCACAAATACCACAGATTCAGGGTGGTGATTTGTTGGCAACGTCATTTTTGCGCAGTTCTTGGATTGCAGTTTTATCATGGCTTGGTCGGGATGCATTCAAGTGAAAGAGTGCCTCTATCTGGTTGAATCCTAAGATTAGGGACAATTTGAGGACAGTTTTTTGGCCTGAATGGTTTTTGATGGATATTAAGCAGGTTTCTGATTTGGGGAATGATGATCGATGGTTGACTGCAGCAGAGCTGAGAGAGAGATGGAAATTTGAGGGTTTATCGGACTCTGCATATAGACGGCTTAAGACGGCGGTTGGTGAGGTTCACTGGTCTGACTCTTTGGATGTGTGCGCTTTGCTGACAGACTCTAGTGGGAAGTGTGGCGGTCTGGCCAGTCGGCTTTACAAGCTAATGGTGTCACATTTTCAGAGTAATGACAATTTGTGGAGAGTATGGAGTGAGAAAATAGGATCAGAGATTGATTTGGATGATTGGCAGAATATGTGTAGTAATGTATCTTTGTGCTCTCTGAATCTAGGTGAACGGTCTCGACAGATCAAGATCCAGAACCGGGTATATTGGTGCCCTGAAACAGTGCATAAAAGAGGCATGTCTGACAATTCTAACTGTTGGGGGTGCGTCCAGGCAGTCGGGTCATTGGAACACATGTGGTGGGATTGTGTGAGAGTCAGAGATTTTTGAAGTGAAGTTTGTAATGTGTGTGACAGGATTGCAGGCGGTCGGCTGGTCCTTGATTTTAAGACGTAATCCTAGGTGATGATTTCGGGTTGGGTGATGTCAGCTCAGCTCACAAAAAGTGGATTTTTTCGTGCATTCATTGTGGCCAAGAGGTTGATTCTCCGTGGGTGGAAAGGGCGGGTCTCACCTTCCTATGAGGAGTGGATACAGGAAATGCATAATCTGTCACGGACTGAGAAATTGATTTACAAATTGAAATGTAAATTGTCTACATATGAGAAGATCTGGAATGTGTTTAATGACTTCTTTTAAGTTATTTCTTCCTTGTTTATTTTTTTTAATTATTTTTGTGTACTTCCTGTTTTTGGTTTTTGTAAATATTGCTGTTGCTGATATGTTGTATATATTGTATATATTATAAATAAAAAATGTAAAAAAAAAAAGTTCAGCATGTTTTGCATCATTAAGTGCACTATATTATGGGAAATGGAATAAGAGTGAAACGGGTCGATTAGATAGGACCAACATGGACGAGTTTGAAAAAGTGGTAATGGAACCTGTAGGATGCTCGATATCTATCAGAGCAAGGGTAATAAAGCCAGTAATAACACCACTAGATAGACGGTATGTGCCATTTAAATCATCTGTAATCACGTTTCAGATGAACCCACTAGGGAATAAAGATGCAGTGCCCCGCTCGTATACAATAAATTACAGTCCTCGCACTGTTCCATTTTGCTTGCGAAAGAAAGACTCTTATTCAGTAGGGACATTCAATAGGTGCATGAATATTGCAATTCTAGAGAGAGAGAGGAAGAACCAGTATATGTAGGTGATCCTGTCTATTTTATCTGTGGGGAAAAAGCTTATCCCTGGTTGCCTAGAAATTGGGGAGGTACTTGTTACTTAGGGATTCTTTTCCCAGGGGTATTCCTTTCAAAAACGTCAGACATAGCAAAATTATCCAGGTCAAGGCCACGAAGAGATGAGGCAGGATTTATTGCAGAAGATATAGCAAAATCATTTATACCATTTTGGTGTCAAGCAATAAATTCATATAATATAAGACAATTGTCCAGAATTTTAGAAAAACTATAAATGGAACAACGGATAGATTGTATAATATGACTTTGGAAGAAAAGGCAATTAGATTAATGACACTTCAAAATAGAATGTCTCTTGATATAGTTTTGGCTGACCGTGGAGGAGTTTGCAAAATCGTGGGGTCATCGTGCTGAGTATTTGTAAGTGACTCCTCTCCTACGATCTTTGAAGCAATAAAAAAGTTTATTTTTGGATGGAGCTCTGACCTCCATCCCGCAGAAGGTAGTTGGGAACTAAACATAAGCTCCTGGTTTTGGGAATTAGTTGCAATTTCAGCAGCAGTCTTCGGAATCTTCCTAACATGTTGTTGTTGCATACACTGTTTACCAATAATTTGCACTAAAGTAAGTGATGAATGCATACACATGGTGACACAAAAAAGAACTCCCAAAGTGAATACAATCATGAACCACGAAATGCAGACTATGAAAGAATTCATGTCTATTAATATTGATGATGATGATGACGATTACAGCAGTATGCAGAGTTCAGAATCAGATACATGGTCAGAGGAAGACGCGATATATGCTTGATGCGTTTGGCTTACGGCCAAGAGAAGGGTTTGTTAGTCTAGAAAATACCCTTCCTTAGCATAGATGGTATATTATGTTGTCTGAAAACCAACCGCATCATATGTCGTCAGTACAGAATCGTCAACATAACCACAGAGCGTCCATTTTGTAATGATAGAATTCGCCATTTTGCAATTTTGCTTTTTCTTGCTCTTCTGTTCAAATCCTTTGCTGAAAGTGAATTCTATTTCGTTCTGCTCATGCACAGAGCAAGGCCACAAGTTACATGCCGAGAGACTAGCCCAGACAGCCCAGACAGCAGTACACTGTTTCCCTCCCTTACAAGTCCTTGGAAGTAAGCAGAAAGGCATTTAATCACCAAGCAGGTGCCAGCTAGTCTTACTGAAACGGCAGAAACTGTAGAAATAGACAGTTAATGGCTTGAATTATGCTCTCCTTTGCGACCCCCCTTCACTGGGCCCCTGTAGATCGAACTGACCTCTAGCTCACAAATAGAAACCCAGAGATAGTAGGGCTCGGAATGTGTCTCTCCTACGAACACAGCTTGCTTACAGAACAAGCTCACAGCACCAGTCGTCGGACCGGAGGCGGCCGTACGGCGATTTTCCTTCCCTCAGCCTGAGTAGGAAATACGCGTCTTCTACTGCTACAGACCTCACGGCTGCTGCACAGAGAACCTGTCTCGCTCTAGATCGAGCACAGCAAGCAGCAGGCACACACTGCTTCTACTAGCCTATAAGGCCACCGATGTCAGCACACCTTTGCAGCTGAAACTCCACTCTCTCCCATGACCAGCAGTCACAACTCTTTTGAAGCAAACCCTTTTTGCAGCATTTATTGAAGGGAGACCTGCTTAACCTTGGCCCCAGAAGAAGGCTCTACAACCACCTAGCCGAAATGTCCGAGGTCACACAGTTTCTGGAACTTAAAACTGTGAATACTGACCGCAAGAACCGCCAATACTTCTAGTTTTTGACGTCGGACCAGCCATCTGGTTATCCCTATCAAAGCCAGCCTAAAACAGACCCTAAAACTCTTTAGACCAACTGTCCACTTGAAAGTGGACAAATCCATAAGGCCTTTGGACATTATTTTGCTAATATGGACTTTATATGGGCTGAATAGTGTGTGGATATGTAACACTTACCCCAGTTGAAGAATGCATTGAATATTAAAGTGCTTTCCTCTACTGTTTATAAATCTGTTTTCACATTGCTGTTTTTGATTCTTTGGTAAAACACTTGAAAAAACTGTTACTCACTTGATTGAAAATGCTCTCTATTTTATTTTTGTTTTCACAACTTATGATTGCAAAGCCATTTGGGTAGCCAAATTAAAAAAGACCACTATGATATTAGTCCAGCGTCTGGATAATTCCTCTTGTCTTCAGTAAATGCATAATTTATAATGTCTTACTGACTTAATCCTGGAGGATCCGAAACTTTTATTGCATCTAAATCATTGCAATCCCAAATGTTTGTAGGCAGGACAACCCTTTTGTATATAACTGCTTACAGAACAAGAGCACTATGTTCCTTGTAACAACGAATAGTGTCTGCACCTTTGCAGATTGCAACTGTTGCTGAATAAATGTTTTAAGAGTGTCATATCCGTCATATTCATCATAATTGTCAATCACTGACCCTTGCTAAAGAAGATACATTATGGGCAGTTTTTGATGTGTCACTACTGATAATATGATGGTCTTTTTGTATATATGTAACTGATATAAAATGTTCGCTCTCTTGCGTCCCATGAGGTCTGGGTAACACACGTTGCGGGATGTGAGATCTGGTCGGCCGACTGAGACTATTCGCTTTGCAATAAACCCTAGATTTTGGGAATTGAACCTCGTGTCTAGAGTATCAGTTTGTGTGTGGTGAGTGTGCCTTGTTTCCATGCACGAGGGTCCCCCCAGGGGCCCGTCACACTCTTAGCACAATTCCCCACTGTTTGTTGATGCTCAAAGGGAAAGCATGCACAGGCATTGTGCCAGGGCATGTCCCTATGTGTAGAGACGGTGTGCGAAGAGAGGCAGGAGCCTCTCTCCCCGATCGCCGTCCCGTTCCTCACCATGACCCTCTGCAGCTCTTACAAGCAATCGGGTGAGATTGCCACCATGGAGAAGCTGATTTTGTTTTCTCATATATTTTGCATTTAATTAGCCATCTGGCTCACTGAAGTGCAGTACGCGCGTGCAAGCACAATCACTGCTCTTTGAATCGGCTTGCCGCCCCTGGCAACATCTTGCCCAGCCATCCGCCATTACTGGCAACGTGTTCTATGGCCGCACAAGGATTGTTGCAGCCTCTCCGCTAACTCTGCTCTATCGCGCATCGCAGCCGCTGATTGGCCGACTTCATCTATATCCGGATACAGCCACGACCATCAGGCGGAAGCCGCGATATCCAAGGGCCGTGACTAAGGGCCTGTCTGTGCCTGTCTGCTGAACGGCCGTCGGCCAGACACTCTGGCCGTCTCCCTTCGCACCCTTTCAAGGTAACCCTTGCATTCTTACCCATACCCTGTACTGTTGCCGCACATGCTTTGGGCCAACTCCTCTCGTTTACTGTGTCTACCATATCCTTCAATTCTATGGTGCCACATCTCACCTTAGGCATAAGTGCTTTATCATTTCCCGCCCAATGAACGCTTTGACACTGCCCATGCCACAACAACATGCGGGCTTGGACTCCGCCGTCAGCACATCTGAACTCACACGTAGACTACCTGCAAATCTGCGCCGCACAGTCATGCACCTGAAATATTGCTTGAACATCCTGTGTTGTACCTAACCTCACCTGCTAAGTGGCTTTATGTTACTGACTTAAAGCAGTCTGCCTGAAATGTACTTAACTTCTAATGGCATAACCACGCACGCTAGACAAACTGCCTCACTCGAAAGTAGGTGCTTATCCATGCATTTGTTGCAAACTGCCTCATTTCGAATCTAGGTGCTTACTTATGCATCTCTGCCAAATTGCCTCTTTTCGAATTTAGGTGTTTATTCATGTATTTCTGCAAAATTGCCTCATTTCGAACCTAGGTGCTTATTCATGCATCTCTGCCAAATTGCCTCCTTTCGAATTGAGGTGTCTATTCATGTATTTCTGCCAAATTGCCTCTTTTTGAATTTAGGTGTCTATTCATGCATCTTTGCCAAATTGCCACATTTCGAATTTAGTCGCTCACCTATGCACTCTTGCCAAACTGCCCTATCTCAAACCTAGGCGATTTCCCACACATTGCTGCAAACTGCCCCACTTGATTCCAATTGCTTACCCTGTAGCTCAATCTAACTACTATATCTCAAAGCCACCACCTAGCATGTGTCTATTCACCACCCACCTGCTGGCCTATATCCTGATTAGCCTCAATACTACATCACCGACCAAGACGGCTCCACAGCTACCTAACATGCCAGTTCTATCTAGACTAAATAATCAAGTACCACACCTAGACTTTAACGACCTGCCACCCTCCAGTCACCCTCGCATCACCACAGAAAGGAACCTAGGACTTAGAGCTAGGCTAGCCAAAATTCATGAGCCCCTGGCCCGCTCATCGCTTACCAAACAAAACTCTAGAACGTTGCCACTCCGACCCAATCCCTCCATACAAACTAGCAACCCACTACAAAAAATCTCCTCCACACCCTCTCACAACCCCCTCAACCAGGGTATTACTGAACCTACACAGGACAAGCGCCATACTACCACCTCAAAAAAGCTAACCAGTACTCCCAAGAACTTAGTTAATCCTAAAATCAAGGGAGCTTTGATCACCGCCAGATCCTTGGTAGCACATGCACCAGAAATTGCAGACGTAATACTTACTGAAGACCTTCATTTCCTCGCCATCACCGAGACCTGGCTACACCCAGCAGCAGGCCCTATGCTCATGCTTGCAGTCCCAGATAACTATACTATCTTGAGACAAGACCGCCCCAACTCAAGAGGCGGTGGTGTCGCCATCATCCATAAGTGCAGTCTCACCATGAGACTCGCTATTCGTATGGTCGACCCTTCCTGTGAAATACTAGCAGTCAAATTACCACTTACTAACACCCAATCCCTTAACATCTATCTGATCTACCGCCCTCCAGGCCCCATTGGTACCTTTGATGAAGACCTCAACTCTATTCTATCTAGCAACCTTAAAATGTTCCACTCAAGTACTAACCTTAGGAGACCTCAACTTGGGCTACAATGACCCGGAAGACCTTCCCGCTAGCACCATAGCCAACACCCTCATTGAATTAGGCTTTACGCAAAGATGCACGGTACCAACACTCGAAAGGTAGAACACTTGACTGGGTGGCCGACCACAACTGCTCAGCGAATATCACTAATATCTCACCTCTCGCCTGTACTGACCACCACGTGATATCATTCATGCTTTCCACCGACAGACCTCCATCCCTGCCTACCATCAAGGCCCCACCCACCCTTACTAGAAACAAGAAAAACATGACAGCAGAAAGACTTATCCCGAATCTACTCCCCACTCTCAACACACTGCTAGACAACCTGGACCCTGAGTCCCTGGTTGAAGAATATAACAAGATTATGGCCACCTCACTGGACCGCATCGCCCCCTTAAAACTCATATCCAGTACACCGAAAACTCACCTCAATAAATAGTATACACCTTTCCTTAAAAACCTAAGGCAGCAAAAAAGAAACTGCGAGGACATCTGGAAAAAATCCCCCTCAGACGCAAACAAACTCAAGCTTTCCAAATTAGCAGCATTATACAAAAAAGAAATCTACCTGGCCAAACGAACATCATTCGACTCCTGCATATCCCAAGCTAAATCCAACATGAAAGAACTCTTTTCAATCCTCAAGGAAGTAGAAACCCCGATAGCACCCACTGACACCTTCACTAAAGATAAAAGTTGGTGCTCAGAAATTCAAAATGCTCTAGCAAATAAGATTGTGACTCTTCAAAATAAAATCTCTGGTAAAAGAGCCTCCTTGAATGACTCCTGCAACTCAATGAATCCTAACAAGACCATGCCTACTGATCTAGCCCGCTTCCAGTTTTCTAAAGTCAACATATTGGAAGTTGAAAAAATCATCTTATCTTTGAAACCGTCCAATTGCCAGGGAGATCTGTGCCCTGAACAGCTCATCAAAGTTGCTGCCCGTGTCCTCTCCCCTTTCATTACAAAATTGATCAATGCCTCCTTCACTACCGGATCCATCCCCACCAACCTAAAACAATCCTGGGTACTCCCATTACTGAAAAAACCCACTTTCAACCCAGCCATACCCACAAATTACCGACCCATAATGACCGTTCCCTTTTTACTAAACATTTTGGACAAGGATGCCTATGTACAAATACAGAAGTACTTGGAAGAACACAACCTCTTGGGATCCAGACAATCTGGGTTCCGTCCCCAACACGGGACCGAAACCGCTCTCATTGACTTGAAAACCCAGATCGACTCGCTCAGAGACAATGGCCAAGCCGCCTTACTCCTTCTCCTTGACTTATCTGCAGCTTTCAACCTGGTCGATCATTCTATCCTATGCTCACACCTCTACACTTCAGCTCACTTCTCTACGGAAGCCATCACCTGGATTACATCCTTCCTTAACGGTAGGACTATGAGGGTCTTTTTTCCCACGGCTGCAGCAGACCCCATACCCATCACCTGCGGCGTTCCTCAGAGATCCTGTGTATCCCCCACACTATACAACATACTTACCAAGCCCCTTTTCGATGATTTGGATCATCTCGGTATCACCTATCCTAAGTACGCAGATGATACTCAGATCCTCCTTCCGCTTACTGGAGATTATGGAAAGGATTTGGCCTTGCTAAATAGGGTGTATATCATCATCCAGGCATGGATGGCCACTCATGGACTATACCTGAATGATGATAAAACAGAACTCATCATTCTAGGTACGACACTCAGCATAAAGAACCTCGGCCTGGCCTTCAACTCCTTCGTGATTGACGGAAATAACATCAAAGTCGGACAGGAGGTCAAAACACTGGGATTCTATCTAGACTCCAATTTCTCTCTCAAAAAACAAGTGAGCTACCTTGCATCCTCCACTGCTTATACTTGCAAATTAATCCGCACAGCCAAACCATTCCTATCGGACTCTAGCTGCCTGACACTCGCCAGAGCTCTTATTCTGCCGCGCCTCGACTATTGCAATGCCCTTTACCTAGGATCCACCAGGACTACTACCAGTAAATTGCAAACCCTTCAGAACAATGCCCTCAGAGCAGCTTTGGCCATCTCCAGAAGGGAGCACATTACAGGACTCAGCCCATGGGCGTAGGACATGGGTGGGACAGGGGGGACAAATCCCCCCCACAATTCAAAACAAGTGGGGGGATGTAATATCATTTATCCCCCCCAGAATATGTGTTTGGTGTGTCATGCAGGGATCTGTTTTTGAATTGGGGGGAGGGGCTGCTTACTTGCAAAATTCCTGAAATCTGCTGTGTGAAAAGACTTGGGGTTACCAGTGTTTTAGGCTTTTCCCTTTGCACCCAGGTAGGTGCACCCACACATGTGCTTACCATTTTTGTCGGGAAACCTGTGGGAATGCGGGAAGGTAGGTCATGTGTTGTTGGCTGCGTGTTTCGGTGGGTGACCAGAGTGAAATGTGCAGAAATTGTGTTTTTCTTTCTGACATTTTCCCGATTTCTCCCCAAACTATGGAATCTTTCCCTACATAGTTGTTGCCTGACCTGCGCAAATCACCCCTTGCTGAACTTGGAATATTGTCTACTTTTCAGAAATGTATGCCTTTCTGGCTTCCCAATCAGCTTTCCTACCCTTTTCTTCCATTCCGTCCACGCATGTCCTATTGGACCAAAATTGCCTACCTCTCACAAAACGGCTGATTAGCAAATCAAAATATGTTATTTTGGTTTCCACTCAATCTGTTCTTGAAAGCCTGGAAAATCTCGAAATGAAAAGGTTGAAAAAAAAAAAGTCGATTTTTTTTTTAATGACGTTTTTTGTTCAAAATGGGGGCGTTCTCCCCCAACTCCCCTTTTTTCATTTTTTTTTATTTTACCCCTTTTTTTTACTTACCTGACCCCATAAAAGCATATAATTAAATAAATAAAAAATGCAACTTTTTTTTTTCGATATTTTTTTTCAAGATTATTGTAATTCGAGATTTTTTTTTCGGTCTTTTGACTGACCACCACTGGCTCCCCATACAAGCCAGAATTCTATTTAAAACCCTGAGCATCACCCACAAATGTAGGGCCAACAAAGCGCCCAAATACCTCAACAACACTGTCATGATGAAGCCCCAGACCAGACTCCTCAGGTCCAACAAAAACCACTCCTCGAAACCCTCAGATACAAAAGAGAGAAAGCAGGGGGCAGTAGCTTCAAAACACTGGCCCCCAGACACTGGAACGCGCTACCCTCCCACATTATGAATGAAACCTCATTCCCCAAATTAAAAAGCCTCCTGAAGACTTGGCTCTTCAACAAGTTCTAACTGAACCAGAGCACCTACCTACCCCCTCCTAGTAACTACTTATACCTGACTGCTTTGTATATTTTGTATATTATTTATTTATTCCTGACTGCCCTGCATATTACTGTATATTTTTTGATTGCTACTCCTGTATACCTCTATGTTCTTTCTAAGATTGCATTCTCCCATTGTCTGTAACTACGCCGTGGTACCTCCGGGTCTGGGCGTATAACAAATGTAATAAATAAAAAATAAATAAAGGTATTTACACTCTTCCAAAGTGGAAAAGCAATGTGATTTCACCTGCCTTTTACGCTAAAATCTTCCATTTTGTGGTGGAAAAGTAAAAATGTGAGCCAATGGAAGTGGTCCACTGCATGCAATTTACTTTGTGCCTTGATGCTTGGGGGTTTGCGTGATGCTACACATGTAATAAATAAATAAATACATTTAACATGACCCCAGATAAATGGAAATACGTGATCAGAATGAGTGAACATGGCATGTCGCGGTAAGAGGGTGTCCTGTGCTTCTTGAGTGCGTTGGCAAATGCCCTTAATTGCCATCTCGCGTTAAGCAGGTGCTTAAACCCATCAGTGTGGATTGTGCAATAATAAGTCGACAGAGGTATTTCAAATGGCCAATTTCACTCTTTGGGTGACATTGTCAAAGTGGGAGATGTTGCCCAGCATGTGCCACTCTCTCTGCGGAGTGAATTGTGCCCACCCCGAGGAAGAAGTGTGAAAAACCCACAAGGGCACTGTGCCCTGCTCTTTCTGTTTGTGTCTTCCCCACAGGGCGACATATGGCGACTCAGACATGGGTAAGTATCAGGTGGCAAGCCTTGTACCCTAGTTGATGTGGTAAAGGATTGCAGACTTCCGCGGCTGATAACATTAGTAGCATTGAGTTACATGCCATCTGACAGATATGTGTGATACATTTGCAAAGCAGTGCTGTTAGTGGGCTAAAGCAGGAGGCAATGTCTGCCCACCCTCAAAGGGTACATATGACCAAAAGTAATAGGTCCCTCCCCCCATCATGGCTGTAGGGGCCAGGCTCCAAACCACGGCAAGAATGCCCTCCAATCATCCATGCCCACGAGTAGGGTACCCCTCGTGCTCCAGTAACTCTGTTGAGCAACCTCTGTGCTTTCCAAGGTGATGCTAACGTTATTTAAAGCCAGAAGTCTAAAAGGTAATCGCTTAATTGCAGCTGGAAATTAGCTCCTGGCGTGATCAAAATGTCTTAACCAAGTGTGACATCATCCCCATCATTTATAAGCAATATGTGTGTTCTCGCATTTCTTCATCCACTGAAATACTGTTAGAAACAAAGGCAAGAGTTGTCTCTTGTGTAGGCATTAGGAAGGCAGTTGGCAGCCTCTTGCATAATATGCCCATGTTCTTACAATATTGGCTAGCTGGTGCCCCTTATGGCCAGGTAGAACCATCATGGCAGTGGCTGGAAAATGCCTTTCCCCTACAGCAGACAGAAAAGCGGAAATAAGAGGCCAATTCAAGACAAGGTACAAATAGAAGTTAAGACAAACTGCAGCTGCCATTGCTGTGTTAGGGAGAATATGTTGAGTGTTCAAGCAAGGAGGTATGTATTAAGCAAGCAAGCAGTGAGACAAGGGAGAGGCAAAGAAAGGCCAGAGGGGCTCTTTGAACCATGTAACAGGGCAGAGGACCCATGCTCTGCCGTCCTAGTAACATATGAGAGAATCAAATAGATCAGGCTTTGCAGCAAATGTTAAACAAGAAAGGAACAGAATCCAGCTCTGCATTCAGAATAACAAAGGCAAAGAAAGGCTAGGCTCTGAAGCCAGCATGAGAGGTAATAAGAGGGACCAGACTCATTGTGCGAGGCTGGCCCGGCCCTCGCAGGGGCGCTAGAGGGGCAGCCCGCATAGCAGGGTGCCCCTCTGGCCACCCCCGTGGGTCCACATACATCCCACCTACTATGCATCCCGGGTCCGACACATCTGGCCGTGGACCTGGGGAGTGCTTATAAGGGGGTGGGCTTGCGATCGCTCATCCTCCTTGTTTGCTGTAACCCCCCAACCCCCTCAGAGGATAGTCAAAGCAGCAACATCACACACCTGGTCCCTCTATTCCCATAACAGGGCTTACGCAGAGGTACAAACAATATTTCCTCTTTCTTTGAAATCCCCATCCTTCCATTCCAAGAGACACACACCTCTCCTTGCCCCACACAAAAAAAATAGCAACTTGCAGTTGGTAGAAAAGGCTGCAACTCCTTTAATTGGCAGGAGTCCACTTACAGGTGATCTGCCTCTTAACGAGCTTGCGTCCTAGCTGTGGCCCACTGGAAGTAATTGTTATCTCCTCTTTCTTATCATGAGCTCATAGCCAGATGAAAAATCGAGAAATGCAACATACAAAGACATGTTCTTTTCTTCTTTTCTCTTGTTTTATACAGTGATATTTGTAATTTAATACGTACTTCTATTTTAATTCTAATTTTGTGAAAAGTCGAGTTCTTTGACTAAAACCAGTGGTCGAAGTGTGCAAAAAGAAGTAGTGGAGCTATGTTCTCTGCTGGCCAGCCCCACTCCCCACAAACCCCATCCCTGGCCCCCCTCCCACACACAATCCAAACCTGAAACAAACACACCTGCTATTTATGGGAATGTGCAGTGCAGTGCACTGAGGTGCACTCTTCAACTTCTTCCTACACTTTTATTTTAAAACTAAACCATTCCAGAATGGTTTCTTTTTAAAATCAAAGTATAGGAACGATGAAACTTAAAAATAAAAATTATGGGAGCACCGCTCCCGACCGCTCCCGACCGCTCCCGCCCACTTCGACCTCTGACTAAAACACAATAAATAAATAAAACAAAGTCCCCAAGATGTCCCCTGTCCCCCCCAGATTTTATGTGTTTCCTACGCCCCTGACTCAGCCAACAGAACAATTGGCTATCCATTAGAGATAAAATCCTCCTAAAAACGGCATCACTCACACATATGAGAGCAACAATGCCGCCCCGACATACCTGATGAACAGATTCCACCGACACTCCTCACTAAGATCCACTAGAACTGCATACAAAAACTGTTTATCTGTCCCCCACTACAAACTGTCCACGATAGGAGGCAACAGTTTCCCGGTAAGAGCTGCCATGTTGTGGAACTCCATGCCTCCCAACCTTAGAATAGCTTCCGCTCCCTGGTAGTCTCCTGGCTGAAATTGGAGACCCACTAAGTCTATGAAGTGTACAGCGCTACCTGCACAATTTGTAACACGTGTGCCTCCCGTTTACCTATACATACTGGCCTGTCGGCCTACTACTGTTTTGTACATAACATTCGTGTATTTTATTCTTGCATTATGTATATTCTTTGTACTGTAACCAAGCTTCGAAAATTCTTGTAAAGACTGCGCCCTGATACCCCTGGGTATGCTTGCGCATTACAAATAATAAAACAAACAAACAAACATATGTTTTAAGGGAAAGTGGGGTATTCCATGTCTAGTTGCGCTGAGATGCAGATTTCAAAAAGAAATGGCTAGCCGTGTGTCTAATAGTCTGTGGCAAACCCTAGACCATAGAGCATATACAGTGTCTGTGTACGACTAGCTCTTCGCGCTTAGCCTGAAATTAGAAGATTCTAATTACACACTCTTGAAAAGGGTGTCATATATACACTGATAGCCACAAATATGTACAGAATTGTAGTTGTAAACTAGTTTTAAAAGGACATGTTCAAGTTCGTGGTATTTCTGATCTGTGAGTTTATTCACTCCCAATTCAGCATGTATGTATTAAACAGCCAACACGTGTTTCAACTTTCCGTCTTTTTCAAGGCTTTAGTTCTCATGTGCTCTTACCATATTAGCTGAGCGTGTGGTTGTCCTCTTGAACTTTAATTGCAGTGTTAGGGCTCCAGTGCCATTCACAAAGTGTCCTTTTAATTTATATTTACCAGGACCAAAGTTGGTTGGCGATTTTTTGAATTGTAGGTGTCATGTCTGGAATCACCTGTAGCGGTCTGCATGCATTCCGCCATGCAGGACCGCTACTGGTGATTCTAGACACAACTTTCGTACATATAAATAGAAGGAAATTTTGTGAACAGCATATATATATATATATATATATATATATATATATATATGTAAATTACTGGGCCTACGGTAGCGTGCCAGTAGTTATGGTTAAGTTGCTAAACCCATAGGAAGAGCACTTTTTGGGCAGCTTATAACTTCGCTCCCCCTGGACAAATCATCACCAAACTTTGCATGTATATGGCCCGCTCTGAATTTTTTGGGAAGTTTGGAGAAGTTTCGTCAAGGGGGAGCAAAGTTATAGGGGGGGTCCCACATTTTTTTTTTTTCCAATAGTCTGAATGGAGAAAAACTTTGTTCACGCCTACAGCCCAAAACGCTGGACCGATTTTCACCAAATTTGCGGCAGGACCGACGCCTTGGTCCCGAAAGCATGCTTTTGTAAATTTGGCGGAAATCCGTCCAGTAGTTTTTTTAAAACGACCAAAATGTAGGTCCAAAGATATTTGTGAAATCTATGTCCGCTCCCCGAAAAACTTGCCTGTTAGCTCCGCGGACAGGACACCGATTGGCTTAGAAGGCAACGTGGTGTCTGCGGACATCGGACGTGCCCACCGATTGGATTGTGAAAAGCGTGAAGTGCGCCAGATTTTTGGAAACGCCCGCCATCTTTAATTCACGGACAGCGGCTGGTGTCCGCGGATATCGCAGTAAAAACATATTAAAAAACACAACATTGCACTTGTCAAACTTATCAAATAATCTCTGGGAAGGTGAGGGGTGATGAGGATGGGATGGGACATGACTCCAAGAGGCAAAGAAACAGGTGTTTTTTGCCGTAAAAGTCAGCGAACAGTCCGGATGTTCGCGAACAGTCCTGGGAAGTTCGCGGACATCTCAGCATTACAGGGTTGTAAAGCAGTTCTTGGATGGCTTATAACTTTGGCGCCACTTAATGTAACTGCATAAAATTTCACAATTATATTTCTGACCTGATTCCAAATGAGTTTGCAAAGTATGGTGGGATTCTGTCAAGAGGGGGCAGAATTAGAGGGGGTCCCAAAATAATGTAAAAACTTATAGATGAGGTGCCATTTGATGAATCTACACTTAATTTGGCAAACTGATAATAGATCTAGATATAAATATTTTTGCAGAGTTTGGTGGGATTTTGTCAAGAGGAGGCAAAATTAGAGGGAGGTTCCCAAAATATTGTAAAGGCTTATAAATGTGGTGCCATTTGGCAAATCTACACAAAGGTTTGCAAAAAGATTATGGATCTAGATATAAATGTTTTCGTAAAAGTCTGAATGGATTTTGTCAAGTGGGGGATAGGTTATACGACTATTGTATGTGCATACATTTGACACTTATGAAAAAATAAAACATGGGTGAATTTCCAGTAAACGTGTGTAAGGAGCATTGGCAATGACCTGAAAACATCGTTTTGCAAATATGCCCGTGTTTTATTTTTTGACACGTGTCATAATGTAGGTACAAAAAATAGTGATATACCTTCGGTGACTGAGGTGTAGCCTGTGGCCATTGGCAGTGGCCAGATTGTCCGGGTCATGGGATAAGGTCATGATCCGGACAATCTGGCTACTGGCCATGACCACGAGGGACAACACATGGGGTTAAAGTGGCCATGTCCACATGGGACTGGCTTTGTGGTAAAGTTATTCGAAATTTGGATAGGTTTGAAAGGGAAGAAAAATGTGCTTGTGGTAATATGGTCATAGGGTTCTCTTTTCGCCTTCTGCAGGCTGCCATAGAAAGCCAAGAGGGGCCCTGTATGGAACCATCCATTCTCTTTTGATGGTGGCCATCTTGGAAAAGGATTTTCCTTCCTACACGGTGATATGATTTGATATGATAGGCTATTTATAATGCGCTTGATACCCAGAGGTTTCTAAGCATGGACCCGGGGATCAAACCTGTGTTGTTCCGTGTCATCTTGCTTCCCAGGCAAGCATGTTGCCGCTGGGCTATCCTCCCGGGACATGGTGTATGAAGAAAAAGCCTTTTTTTAGCACCCGGGTTCCCGCTTTGGAAACCTAGGGTGCTAATGGCCTTCATCCCCATTACAGGGTCTGGAAAGGGGGGATAATGGTCCAGAGACCTCGTTATCCACCCTTGCATTGCTTGGACTGATAACTTGGGCTGCCGGGCCGGTATCCACGGTTCCAGCCCCTGCAATGGGGGATCAACGCCACAATATTCCCATTAGCATAACACAAAATGCAAATGGAAATGTTGGAAAATCTTATTGAGTCTATGTACTTTACTGAGAAATATAAATATATAGATGGAGTCTATACGTTTTTTTTTAGTTCTCTGTTTTAACTGTGAAAGGTCGTTCCTAAAGGAACATTTCTTTTGTTGTTTTTGGATGTATTTTTTTTTCTTTTGGCAGGAGAGCTAAGAACGAAAGGTGGGGAGGGAAATGAGGGAAGAGGCACCAAATACTAATATGGAGGGGCAGGTGGACAGGGGAATATGTTGCACGTGTGTTATTTCTAAGGTAGGGGGCAGTGTTTCTCATGTTCCTTCATTACAGCAGTGGTGGTGGCTCTTGGGGAGGAGGGATGGCATTAGCTGATGCCATTTTAAGATAAATAGCAGTTTTGCTAAAAGTATGTACTGTGTACTAGATTGTTGATGGGAGCTGTGCAAGGGAAATTTTGAAGTTGAAAGTGCCTAGATCAGTAGAAAATGCAGTTCCGAACTGTCCGCAAAGCACTGATCTTATCATGAAGTGCGGACAGTTTCTCAGACACGTCATCATGCCGCGCATTCGTGATGTCATCTTTCATGTCCTGGTTCTTAGTCTTAGCAGTGCACGGTGGTGGCGCGGGTTATGGTTGCTTAGCTTACCATAACTGGCGAATTTCTGGGGTTTTTCGGTTTTACTTGTAACCATAACGTCCCTTTAACAAAGTTTTTTATTGAATATATATAGGGGCAAAGCAATGTCTGGAGTTCTAGATTGACTTACACCCCATGGAATGCCACATCAATGCGTGAAACCACAACCAAGGGCGGAGCCTTAGATGCCATCATTCACAGATCAGATCATGAGTGTGGCAACCTTGCCTTGAATGCCTCAAAAAGGGAGCACCTCTTTCACAATGCCCAGATACAAACCTCCTCATCATATATGTTCCGCCATTGCCCATTTGGTATTTACAGGGCTTAGAAATCGTAACTGCTCACTCAGTATAGTAAACAATTTCTGTCTTCCACTGTGACACAGGTTTATGGCTCGGATGCGCTCAAAGTTTCTTTAGTGTGATGATGCCTTTAGATGTAACAGTTTGAACTTTACTAACTCAGGGTACACACACTCACACACACCCAGGGATGTTATGTTATGTTGATTTATGCCGTGCCCCTCTATCACCCACAGGCAGTCTCCATGCACTCAAGTGGCTCTGCAAGAGAGAGGGATTTGAGGGGTTAGTGGGTATAGGATGAGAGGATACGTTCAGAACAAGGAGGAACTCGCGTCTGTTATAGGATGAGACTATAAGTTCAGAACAAGGAGGAACTGGCGTCTGTTGTGTGTGTTGTTTTGCATTGTGGGAGCTGGTGCGGCAGGCCCCATGCATTGTAACCGTATGGGTAAGGCTCAGTGCCTCGGGTGTGTGCTAGTGTTTGTGTTGGTGTTAATGTGTTCTGTTATGTTGGGGTGGTTTGTGGTTGTGCGCACTGGTTAGATTGTGTCCATAAGGGATCCAGAGTCGCAGGTGGCTGTTGCTGTATGACTGTCTGGTGTCTAGATGTTTTTTTGGCCTCTGTGTTGGGTGGTTCACTTTAGGTGTGCTTTAAGAATCTCAGAGATGGTGGGTGTGAACATTGATTGATTCTGGTGTGTTTATGTGTGGTGCTGATAGCCCAATGTCTAGTGTAGTGGTGTTGGTTATGTCGGGGGAGCAGGAAGAGGTAGCGTGTTAGTAAGTCAGTCGGTTTGCTGGAGCCTCTGGTGTGATTCTTCGGATGCTGCATGTTGGTATCTACCTATTTTCCTGGTTGCGGCGCGTCAGCCCATCTCGCCTACTCTCTAGTGTTTGTGATGATTATTGCTGCCGGTGTCCCTCTGCGGCTGTCATTATCTGTTGAATAACCAGGTTTTTAGTCATTTCCTGAAGGTGATGTGGTCTTTTGTGGTTGTAATATCTTTGGACATGGTGTTCCATGGTGTTCTCACAATTAGATGTGAGAAAGCTGTTTGTCGAATTTCCTTTTTTTGTAATGCTTTGTCTCTATTTGTAGGTCGTTGCTGGATCGTAGGTCCCATCTTGGGCCTTGTCTTGGAGGAATTCAGCTCCTTGTCTGTGCAAGGCTTTGTGGGCGATGCAGAGTGCTTTGAATTTAATGCCTTTTTTTACTGGTAACCAGTGGAGGCTTTTCAGTGCTGGAGTGATGTGGTCTCTTCTGTTTAGAAGGATTCTGGCTGCTGTATTTTGAATCATATGGAGTTTCCTGTTGAGTCTTTCCGGCATTCCTAGGTAGAGGCTGTTTTCATAGTCAATTCTTGTGAGTATCAGGATTATGATTGTGAGGGTTCTGTGAGGGAAGGAGAGGTAGAGGAGTAATCCTCTGAGTAGTCTTAGGATGAAGAAGCATTTTTTGTAATTGCATTGACATGTGGTTCCAGGGATAGTGAGTATCAGGATTATGATTGTGAGGGTTCTGTGAGGGAAGGAGAGGTAGAGGAGTAATCCTCTGAGTAGTCTTAGGATGAAGAAGCATTTTTTGTAATTGCATTGACATGTGGTTCCAGGGATAGTCCATTGTCCATGAGTATTCCTAGGTAGTTTACTACGTCATGTAGTCTATGGTTGCGTTCCCATCCCAGCCGGCCAGTCCAGTTGAGGGTTGCTTGCGTCGAATCCTGCGGGTCAGAGCCTTATTTCCGTTTTTGCTGGGTTCAGTTTAAGGTTGTTCGTGGCCATCCAATTGTAAATGTCTGTTAGGCAGTTGTTGAGGCAGTTATTTTGTTCCTGGGTTGTGTTTGTTTTCACAATTAGTTGTGTGTCGTCTGAGTAGTTGTAGACAGTTAGTCTGTGGGTTCGAATGATTTTCATCAGTGGGCACCTGTAGATGTTGAAAAGCAGAGGAGAGAGACTGGATCCCAGTGGATATATTTTTGGTGTTCGATTTGAACGGTGGTAGGTAGGTTCTTTCGGTTCGGTTTGTTAGGAATGAGGTAAGCCACTTTATTGCGGATTACTGTATGCCACATTCCAACAGTCTTATTATTAGTGTTGCATGGTTGATTGTGTCGAAGCCTGCTTATATGTCCAATAGTATGAGGGCTGATTGGGCGTCCTCATCTGTGTTTATTTTCAGGTCGTCCCATATTGATATGTAAGTGACTTCAATTCAGCACTCCAACTAAGTCAATGCCTAGTCTGGGATGCCAATGGAAGCCCTTATTTATATATTTTTTTATGTCAAAGTTCTTAAATCTGGATGATGAACCCTTATATAATGCCCCTCTCTTTGAATCCCCCCTGACCTCACTGAGCCAAGAAGTAGGTTTGTTTTGCAAATTAAAAGGTTTATTTGAATAATTAAACAACATATATATATCACACTTTTATGAACAAAATAATATCTGAATAGCACACTTATGAATATGGACGGTAATCAGCAAAAGGTGATATTACAAAATTGCAATCTCTTTAATCACTTAGGAGTATGAATATGAAGGATACTGTAGCAGCAAATACTTATGTGAATCAAGGAAATGCAATTATGGGAAAGAATGCAACACAGAAATAGACTTGATATGATTTCAATCAAAAGATAATAGGGTCACTTTTTCCCCTGAGACTACTCACTCCCCCCCCACTATGCAGTATGGAGAGATGGGAAGGAGGGTACACAGGTTTCAAGAATACAATCAATAATGCAGTTCAATTCCAGTTCCCCCCAGCAAGCTTAGAGAGAACAGGTATGATTTTAAAACATAGGTCAAAACGCTTTGGAATGTGATTGCAATGTATGGAAAAATATGCTAAAATGATTTCAATTCACTAAGGGATATTTAGAATAAGTGATAGTTACTTCGTATTGGTTCAGGTCAACACTAGCAATGATTCATGAGTGATTACCAGGTTGAAAACGAAATTCAGCAATTGAGAACAAGGAGCAGCTATTTTGACAGAAAATGAAATTAAGCACTCCGTTAGGTCCGTTGGAAAGCTGAGGATCTTAGCTTTAAAGTGACAGTTAAATTTTGCTTCTAGGACATACTGTTCAAAAGATACAGACGTTTTTGTGGAGGTAGATTTACAGAAATAAAGTCAAGATTTCAGAATGACAGAAGGCGCTTTTACAGATTTGAAATCACAGGATGGACACAAAATTCTAAATGCAGTTCTGGACAGGTTGAAATGGATGGGATAAGATTACTTTAAACTAAGAGATTGGTTCTGTACAGTTCTAGACTAGATACTAACTCCTAGTTTTGGAATGGAATGGAAATGGGCCTCGTCACCGATCTGGTCAGGTTTGGACTTCACTCGCCACCGGACGGTCTCAGGCACTGGTTCTGCTCACAGCACGGCCTCTGGTCGGGGTCTGACGGGTTCTGGATACAGTGCTGCTTTCTGGGTCTGGACCTCGGTCCTGGCACAGGGTTCTTGGCTAGAATAGAACAGCTCAGCCCGGCTGTTGAATGTGAGAATCAGGTTACTAAAGTACTGAGGCCTGCTGAGAAGGATTCAGCTTGTGAATTAGGCCTTTGCTTCAACATTCTGGATTCTGGATTCTGGAGCTTGGTTCTAGAGTCTGGTCTCTGGTTCCAGGGATAGTCCATTGTCCATGAGTATTCCTAGGTAGTTTACTACGTCATGTAGTCTATGGTTGCGTTCCCATCCCAGCCGGCCAGTCCAGTTGAGGGTTGCTTGCGTCGAATCCTGCGGGTCAGAGCCTTATTTCCGTTTTTGCTGGGTTCAGTTTAAGGTTGTTCGTGGCCATCCAATTGTAAATGTCTGTTAGGCAGTTGTTGAGGCAGTTATTTTGTTCCTGGGTTGTATTTGTTTTCACAATTAGTTGTGTGTCGTCTGAGTAGTTGTAGACAGTTAGTCTGTGGGTTCGAATGATTTTCATCAGTGGGCACCTGTAGATGTTGAAAAGCAGAGGAGAGAGACTGGATCCCAGTGGATATATTTTTGGTGTTCGATGTGAACGGTGGTAGGTAGGTTCTTTCGGTTCGGTTTGTTAGGAATGAGGTAAGCCACTTTATTGCGGATTACTGTATGCCACATTCCAACAGTCTTTTTATTAGTGTTGCATGGTTGATTGTGTCGAAGCCTGCTTATATGTCCAATAGTATGAGGGCTGATTGGGCGTCCTCATCTGTGTTTATTTTCAGGTCGTCCCATATTGATATGTAAGTGACTTCAATTCAGCACTCCAACTAAGTCAATGCCTAGTCTGGGATGCCAATGGAAGCCCTTATTTATATATTTTTTTATGTCAAAGTTCTTAAATCTGGATGATGAACCCTTATATAACGCCCCACTCTTTGAATCCCCCCTGACCTCACTGAGCCAAGAAGTAGGTTTGTTTTGCAAATTAAAAGGTTTATTTGAATAATTAAACAACATATATATATCACACTTTTATGAACAAAATAATATCTGAATAGCACACTTATGAATATGGACGGTAATCAACAAAAGGTGATATTACAAAATTGCAATCTCTTTAATCACTTAGGAGTATGAATATGAAGGATACTGTAGCAGCAAATACTTATGTGAATCAAGGAAATGCAATTATGGGAAAGAATGCAACACAGAAATAGACTTGATATGATTTCAATCAAAAGAAAATAGGGTCACTTTTTCCCCTGAGACTACTCACTCCCCCCACTATGCAGTATGGAGAGATGGGAAGGAGGGTACACAGGTTTCAAGAATACAATCAATAATGCAGTTCAGTTCCAGTTCCCCCCAGCAAGCTTAGTGAGAACAGGTATGATTTTAAAACATAGGTCAAAACGCTTTGGAATGTGATTGCAATGGATGGAAAAATATGCTAAAATGATTTCAATTCACTAAGGGATATTTAGAATAAGTGATAGTTACTTCGTATTGGTTCAGGTCAACACTAGCAATGATTCATGAGTGATTACCAGGTTGAAAACGAAATTCAGCAATTGAGAACAAGGAGCAGATATTTTGACAGAAAATGAAATTAAGCACTCCTTTAGGTCCGTTGGAAAGCTGAGGATCTTAGCTTTAAAGTGACAGTTAAATTTCGCTTCTAGGGCATACTGTTCAAAATATACAGATGTTTTTGTGGAGGTAGATTTACAGAAATAAAGTCAAGATTTCAGAATGACAGAAGGCGCTTTTACAGATTTGAAATCACAGGATGGACACAAAATTCTAAATGCAGTTCTGGACAGGTTGAAATGGATGGGATACGATTACTTTAAACTAAGAGATTGGTTCTCTACAGTTCTAGACTAGATACTAACTCCTAGTTTTGGAATGGAATGGAAATGGGCCTCGTCACCGATCTGGTCAGGTTTGGACTTCACTCGCCACCGGACGGTCTCAGGCACTGGTTCTGCTCACAGCACGGCCTCTGGTCGGGGTCTGACGGGTTCTGGATACAGTGCTGCTTTCTGGGTCTGGACCTCGGTCCTGGCACAGGGTTCTTGGCTAGAATAGAACAGCTCAGCCCGGCTGTTGAATGTGAGAATCAGGTTGCTAAAGTACTGAGGCCTGCTGAGAAGGATTCAGCTTGTGAATTAGGCCTTTGCTTCAACATTCTGGATTCTGGATTCTGGAGCTTGGTTCTAGAGTCTGGTCTCTGGATCTATCTGGAGTCTGGAGTCTGGATATTGTCTGGGTCTGGTCTGGCAGAGTGCTTCACAGGAATCAGTTGAAGTAGAAAAGTGAGTGTCCTCGCCTGTCCTAAGCAGTCTCTTTTTATGTGTTTTCAAAGTGGGTGGGAAGGCTGATTCTACATGCCCAACCCCCTAAGGATTTGATAGGTTAGAGGATTCCCTGTGACCTGACTGGAGAAAGGATTAGCGTGTTAGAATGAGTCAGAGTGATTCTGTGTTTTACAATCTAGTGAAGAAACTCCTCTTTGCTTTTACTTAGAAAATCAATTTTCCATAAAAACATATTTTCCAGATACACAAGTTATTGAGGATACATGTACACCTCACAGATGAATTAAAGCAGGTCTCTGTTCAAGCCCCGTTTTCCTACGAGCTTGGGTTCAGAAATTACGACTTATTCACGATTCTGGTGGGTTTGCCAAGATTGGTTCTGCACCAAATTTTACCCAGACATACACACCCTCTCTGAGAATATTACCGTAAGTTCTTATGTTCCTAGCAACAACACTCAGCTACAATATTAATAATTACGGGTTTTGGTCTCAGAACATCACACGGCACCCAGCTTAGTCTTAAATTGTGGGTGAAAATTTCATTTTAAGAATCCCAAAGTTTGACATTTCTGTCAGCTTGGTAAACTTTGTAAATTGCAATTTTATAAAACATATATTTGCTCTCAATTGAATTGACATCTCAGTCTGCTCCCCCCCCCAGAACTTGGCTCTGACTCAGAGGTCACATGGCCTGTTTCCTGCCAGGACAGCTGTGGACCAGGCACACCCAAATCAGCATATTCTATTCAGCTGAAAGAATCCATTGTCTCTTTTTCCTGCCTTTTAATCAACATGTCCATGTAACATCCTCTCCTGTTGCTGGGAAGGCCCCAGGTGTGAAGGATTCCCTGGGAAAGCAAGCCTTTTGAAGTTTTGACTGTGTCAAGTTACTGCCTGATCAATTGTACATACTTCCTTGTGAAAAAAAAATAACATTATAAACTGAAAATAAGCAACATATCTTTAAATCAAGTCTTTTTCAACATGAAATCACGGTGTAGCACTTTATATGGCATTTTGATAAAATTCTCTTCTTTGGCATAGTTTGGGCTCCATGTTCAACTTCACAAAAGTGTTTTAAAATGCTGGCTTCTGGTAGTGGTGAGCAACGGTATTGCACCCATTTTTGACAGCTGTCTATCTTTAAATATCGTTAAAAAGGGGATTTTACTTGGTAGCATATGATTCTTGCTGACATTGTATTGATGTGGATTCTTGCAGTCGAATAATGTGGATCACCCAACAAGAAGTTATATCCTTTCGGTGGTTTTGTGAGCCACGATTTTAGCAATTTTTGACAATCTGGAAAATGAATTCCCAACCAGCTCTGTGTTGCTTTTGTCAATCAGCTTTGCTATTTCCAAGTGGTTTCAGGCTACTTGGTGGATAGCTCAATGGTGGTTTTGGCCAGCGATCTCCTGTGCTCACTATTATAGGTAAAAGTGGATGGCAGCCTATCTTTCAGACTTTTACTGCACATTTGTGGCTGGTTTTGAGGGAGCAGCATGCTTTCCAGTGGCCATTCTGATGTTTCTCCTTCCAGCAATGCACTGTACTGTTGCAGGGCTCGGATGAGTGGGTTAATACATCCCACAGATAGGAGTGCCGATTCTCTTGCTCTCACTGGCCGGACGCCAACTTGTGACCGGTCAAGTATTCCATTTGTTTGGACAAATTTTATTAGGATATTGTACACATGGTTCTGCAGGATCTTCGCTGGGTAGGGCAGGGTGGATGTCAGTCTGTAGTTGCTTGGGTCCTCTGCGCTTTTTGATTCCTTTTTAATCTGTGGTTTGATGTACGCTGACTTGAAGGCAGATGGTATGATTCCTGTTCTGAGTGATAGGTTCATTAGGTTCTGGAAGTGTGTTGCCGGGGTTCTGTGGTTGATGATTCCTTTGACGATGGGGGCAGGGGTCCCTTGGGTATCTTGCACTGTTGGTTTCCTTGATCAGTGTGGCTAATGTTTCTTCTGTGATTGGTTCTAGGCAGGTGAGTTTTGCTGTAGTCTGTATTTTGCTGGGTGTTTGTGGTTCGGCGTTTGCAGTTGTTTTAGCCTGGGTTGTGTTGATGGTCTGCTGGATTGTATCTATTTTTGATCTCTGGTGGATGGTGATGCTGTCACAAAGTGCTTGAGGCGGAATGGTGGAATTCTTGCAGGATGAGTGAGTTTAAAAAAATCTCTTTAATGATTCTGAAGAATTCTTTTTGTGGACTGTTTGCCGATTCTATTCTTGTGGGGTAATAGTCTTTTGTTTCTTGGAGGACTGTTGATTTATATAGTCTGAGCTGTCTTTGGTATTTTATTTTGTCTTGCCGGTTGTATTGTTCTTTCCAATTTCTTTTCATTTTGCTTTTTGCTTTTTTAGTTCTTTCAGTTTTTCTGTGAACCATTTTGCTGCCAGTTTTTTTGTGTGACTTTGAATGATTTGGCTTGTGCCAGGTGGTCTAGGACTTTGGTGATCCAGGTGTTGAGTGTGTTTTCTGCTGCGTCTACGGTTGTTTAGTTTGGGTTCTATTCTGCTTGGAAGGGTCGAGTCTAGTAAGTTTGTTAAGGCCTCCAGGTCTAGGTTCTTATGTGTACATTTTGTGATCCCACAGACCCATCACAGGGTCAGTTACACCGCTTATACGCTAGCACTCACACAACACCCACAGACATATAGAGATGTTAGCCTGGCAAATGCATAAACTCACATATATAAATGGGCACTCACATTCACCCACATACCAATGTGCGCATGCGCACAGACACACACACACACTCTCACATGTCCAGAATGCACAATACATACACAACCACATCCAACACACATGCATACAGGCATGCTTGCACATATGACCCTGTACATGTCTAAATAGCCTCAAACCCATGCATTCCTGTGCATACAAGCAGGCACACACAAAGAGGCAAATATACATACACTAACATAGGGAAACACGATCTTACACCTGCATGTCCATGCGCTGACAACCCACCCCCATTCCGTCCGATGTTTACAAATACCCAGCCATGCGCCAAATGTGGATATTGGCCTGGGCAAGCAGGTTTTGCTTCTCTGCAGTGCAGAGGGACACTTGATGTGGGAATGTTTGTGTGCAGGTATGAGAGAATGAAAGCGCTAGAGGGAGAGAAACCCATTCCCACCAACCAAAAGCCTTATCAGCTTCAATGAGCTGATTGGTTTGACGATACATCAGATCAAATATCTCTGCGAGATAGCTAACGTCTTTCCTAGCCAGGCCTAGAGTTCCAAGTCAGAAATGAGTTAGAACAATCATCCTGCAACACATCACGAGATATTTATTATTCACTCTTCCAGACTTGGAAAGGGCATGTTCATTTTCCAGTGCACATTAAAACCTGACGAAAACATGTCAGTAGAACAGGAACCATCTAGTGCCAGAGAGATACTGCTGCCCAGAGTGTCACATGGGCTTATTTGTGTGCTCAAGGCCGCCAAAACCACAGAATTCAAGTCAAAAGCGGAGCAGAGTAGATAATCCTTCTAGAACAGACTTTCATAGACCAAATCCTCACAACACTTAACATATGGATCAATCTTCAACACCCGGAAGCAGATATGCTTCTGTTGCTGCACGTCCTTAAAGAAACGGAAATGGTCGGTTCACGAATTGACGCATTACCGAAATTGACGTCACGCACCCTTTGTTTGACATTGGTGGAATCAAAGAGAGCCACATTTACTGAAAAGAAAATCATGATATCGCATTTTCATATAGCTGATGACCTATTCGTGTCGCTTCTCAGCACCTTAATAATAGGTGTTACACCTCATAGTACTTAGTGTATTGCTCTCTGATGGGGAAAGTCTGTTTCGAACATGTGACTGTGGGTTACAAGCACATGCTTAACTCCCATGACGATATAAACGGCTGTTTTTTGAAACAGTCTTTACTGAGACTGTAAATCCTTGAGGCCCCAGTATAAGAAAGGTTATGTATTACGGGGAAACAGGCGTTTGAAAGATCAGGGAGTCAGACTAGATACAAATAAAGCTCACACATCGCTCTACCTCGATAGATAGCTGAAACCATCACAAACCACACACATTCTGCAGTGAAACACCCACTACGCCCGGGGCGCCGACTTTTGGTTTTCTGAGTGGGAGCCAGGGAGTGGGAGGGCTGGGAGGGAAATGTCCCATTCCAAGAATATGGACTTTCATGAAAAAAGCGGTTCCCGGGGGATGCCCGGACCCTGGAGCATCCGCATACTCAGCACCCCTTCACTATGCCAACCACACCACAAACAAAACACAGAGACACAAACCAGCCATGCACATACACAAAACGCCACTTTGCCACTACCGATCGAAACACACTCAAAGCACAGTGCCCGGTTTTTCCGAACTGAAGTTACCAACAGCATATCAAGGCTCTCTTGCACGCTTTTCCCTCTCGTTCACACTAACCAACCCCCGCCGAACCCTCCTTCCTTTTCAAACCCACCAGAGCGCCTGGAGCCCATGAAAATGGCAGAGGTGCACGATATAAATCACATTAACAGAACATAGCTAGCAAAATCAAGGGTTGAAAAACAATCCATAGGGTTTACAAGCAGCAACATAGGTGTACCAAAGGCCCCCTCTAAATAACACCCAGGCTGTTCAGTGCTATAGCCGCCAACGTCATGATGAGAAGGTAAGGTCTTTAAAAACTCAGCCCGATTAAAAAGAAGTTATGTGCATTTAAATTATTTTCACAAAGTATAGGTCAGTGTACCCAATGACCAAATAAGGCAACACAGGCAAAAGACTGGCAACAGTGGAATAATTAACTGCTCTTGTGCCAAATAAATATCCATCATCATTCAGAGTGTGGGCGGACATATAAATATCCATGTTCATTTCCAAGGTGGACTTGGAACATTGTCTTGGTCAGCCCAACCATACCATGGAATAGTTTAGTTATCCCCCTCGCAGTCTCTACCCCGTAATGGCTGCAAAAGCACTATGCTGCACTTTAAACAACCCCAAGTTCTGCGATTGTGCTCCCTTTATGTTTGTCACTTTACTACTTCTATCAACTGTATCGATACCACATATACACTATAAGAATCAAGTTGCTTTTTTAAAAGAGAAAACCAAAAATAAAAAGCAAAATACAATCTTAGAAGGGGTATACCTTTATTGACCACATTTTCAGTGGTATTCCATGTAGGTCTTACAATCAGGGCTGATTATATGGCAAGGCAATTCTAGGCGGCTGCCCAAGGTGCCAACAATAGAGGGTGCCAAAGGGGAGCTGATTGTCCCCACACCAGCAACGCTGGCCACTGTGGAAGGGAAGGGGAAATCAAAACAGTAACATTCCTTGGTTCTGAAGGTAGCTATTCAGTCGTTCAACAGCTGCCAGAGTAAGGCACACATATGGGTTCAAAGAGATCAACCAAGCATATGTTATATAACTTGATATATGTATAGCAGCAACTATCACTATTATTATGGCCTCCGTGCGCTGTGAGTGACTGGCCGTTCGGCAGACCATTCTGAGCCAACATGAAAAGTAAAAGAGCATTACATTGCATGCAAAAAGTATTTACAATTTAAGCAACTGTTAAATTACTAGGCTGCCAGAGATTACTGGTTTAAATGCATTGTACATTGTAGAAGGTCCAGGCACAGAGAGGTTTGCTATGTCAGTGACTATGGGCCTCATTACACGGACGGCGGTAAGGGTTTACCGGTACCGGTATTTTACCGATACCTGTAAACCCTTACCGCCTTACTACGAGGTCCCTTTGCGGTTTGGAGAATTTAACGCCTGCTTTTTGCAGGCTTTAAAAACCAACCCACAAAGGGACCAGGGAGCTAATTACGGCACCGCAATTTGCGGTGCCGTAATTAGCACCTTCACCATTCCCATTATGCCCTATGGGGCAAAAATGGGAATGGGGAAGGGCAATGGGGGAGGGGGAATTACCGCCCCGCCAACCTTGGAATGGGGCAGTAATTCCCCTTTCCACCAAGGCGGTGCCGGTATTTTACCGGCATGGACCAAGGTGCTAATAGCACCTTGGTCTACCGCCGTCCGTGTAATGAAGCCCTATGTGTCAGATGGACCAAAAATTATATGTGGGACACAGCTTTATGCTGTGGGTCACAACACTAAAGTTGGGTGGGCTATTATAAACTAGCCTATCAACCCCCAGCACAACTGTCTACAGTTGAGGGCTCTGCTATACTTTGCATGCAGAACCTGCACACACTGTATACCATTCAGTCACATGCAAAATACAGGCACATTTGTCGGATATGTCAAAGAGACATTCAATGCATGTCCACTTGTCTGTAGCATCAGGTTAATGCAGTAGATATGTATTATAGAAATATAGCGTTCTAATGTTCAACAACGAGAAAAAAACATTTTTTTGTATTATTATTATTAGTATCAATGCAAAGGCATCTATACAGAGAAAAATATAGCCTGAGCTGAATATGCAGTCTGAGTTCATTAGACTGTGTGAAAGGCAGAGGTGAATGTGGTAATCAACAGGATAGGCAGGGATAGAAGGGCCAAATGTCTATTTTTCTGTGTGCAGGGAGAGTCTGTGTTATAATAATATGATTTGACGGTTTCCTCAAGGCTATGATGAGAGTTGTTGCTTGTACAGCACTTTATACCACAATAAGGCCACCTCACAGGACTAAGGGGCAGGGAGTTAACCTTCTTTCAGGTTGAAAACTTACAACATGTGCACAAGTGCACCCAAAGATCAGCACTGAGAGGCCCCTCAGACAGCCTGACAGCCAAACAAGCTAAAGTGGTGGTAAGACCCTGTAACAGAAGTGAATGTGATACAAAACAGACTCACTTGTAAGAGACATGGTATGTTGTGCAGATCGTACACCTGGGAGCCCTTTTAGTAGCAACATTTGGGAGCATTTGGTCAGAAAGGCACATATTCCATGTTTGCTGCTCCCTGAAAAACGAGCTGAATGTTCTATGTTGTTTGCCCCTTTACGGAACAAAGTTTGTATAAAGCACCAAACCACTAACTTAGTAGGGCGTGCATGTTTGTCCACAATGTTTTAAGACATTGAGCACTGTCTTTGGCTCAGCAGTGGTAAAGCGCATTAGCTTTCCACAGTGCAAGGGTGGGATTGTCAGCCTGGGCGTGTTAAAACCAGGTGGGCAAAGCCCTTCTACGTACCCTCCTAAACCCTGAATGGAGAGGTTGTAGAGAAAGGAAACCTGGAAAGAAATATAGGCACTTGTAAATGAGTTTGGATTTGGAATCATGTCTCCTCTGGGAACAAGCCCCAGAACTGGGCTGCCTGGAGGTTTCCTGAGGCCTGCTAGAAACTGTATGGCGATGGTTGTAGTGGTGTTTAAGGAAGGACTCCTCTTAGGTTCAGCCTGGGAATTTAAGGAGTAAACATGCATAATCCAGCCTTCCTATAGCCTTGACCTGGGGGCTATTAACTGTCCGGTTAATAGAGGGCAGCATGAAACTCCTAAATCACAACATGGGTGAAGAGTCTGTTACCAGATTACATTTCCAGGTCTACTTTGGGTGTATATTTGTGCCACTTTTTTATTAATTCATTGAGGCTCTTTTTTAATTTCTTTGGTGTTTTGGGGGAGTGCTATCTGTCCCCTCATGGCTTCTTAAAGACACTTGAACATCAGGCATGAATGCAAAATGAAACAATGAAACATCAGAAAATATAACCTGACATAACATGTAATTAATTGAAAAATAAGTCACTGGAATGCAATATGAGAGAACTAAATTAGAGTCAAGGCCTCTGGATTGTGTGCTTTAAAGAAGGATGAGATGTTGATCAAATGAAGAGAAATAAATGAAACATGTACACACAAATTTAAAACAGTGCAATCATTTTTCTTTTAAAAATTGCATTTTTCAAGTTCTTAACATGATTTGTTAAATAAAACAACTATTCGGCTTCATAGTTGGCTTTGGCTGAATACTGGACAAACTATTTGGTATTCATGCTTAATACTAAATAGGCTGTTCAGTACACCCATAGTTAGACATGCATTAATCAAATGTCCCCAACAGTGATAGTTGAATTCTTTGACGCTAATCCATCAATACAATATTTCTTATAGAACATGTTTTCAGGAGTGTTTTTACAGCTAGGGGCTGGAAGAGTTACCAGAGATGGGTGTGTGGCAAAGGGGCCAGTTTGCTGTTTGCCTTTGCTTCAGGGGGCATTTGGACCATTAGACAAGCACCTCAACACTATTTAAACATCCTGTGGGGCTTGGGAACCCCACCCCGAGAGGGCAGTCCACGAGGAGGGATGGATTTGCATGCAGGCTTGATAATCCAAAGGGGACAATTAATGGCCAGAATCTGGGCATAACCGCTTATAAAATTAGGGGACACTAATTTGTGAGGAGCTATGCTCTTATATGTATTTTGTGTCAGCATATTTTAATATCTACTGTTCCCCATGAAAAGAAAATTACATAATCACACAATCATGTTTTGGGTGCAGAATAATGTACTGTATTCAGCATTTTCCAACTGTGCCTTAATATATTTCAATGACTGACTTGCATGTGTAATGTTTTACAATGCAAAGTTTTATCTTAATTCAGTGATTCGAACTGGAATACATTACCTCATTCCTCTGTCTGTTGTATTACTTGCCTGCGCGTATAAAGAAGTGATGTTCCGAGAAGAGAACAAAACGCATGTAAATAGGCACTATTTTATAAGTGACACATGACTTACTTGATCGATCATCCACCTATGGCTGACCTTAGTATGTTCCAGCAGGGGCACACCTTGTACTTCTGGGGCTAGTGAACAGTGGTGCAGCCCACTGGCTGCCTCTGAAATAAAACGCCTGTGTTTTTGACTGGGAGAACTGAGGGGACTTTGAGTGAGGAGTCCCTGCTGCCAGAGCCTGCGTTAGGCCTCTTGAGCAACTCTTATTAGGGAGCCTCTTCTAAGGGAGCTCTGTTGCCTAATTCTTCTGCACCCTAACAAAAGCAATCTCAAAGAGTTCCCAGTGGGATGTGTTTTGGGCAGGTAGTGGGTTAATATGGCCATAGGGATCGGCATTGGAGGAGAAACCTGCAGAAGGGGGGTAAATAACCAAACCCCACCCGCAGGCTGTGTGTCCCACCTAATATGTCATCTTTCTCCTATCTTCACTTCTCATGACAATAGTTTTGGATAGGGCTGCACTCTCAGTGCCACCTAATAGGCCAAAATAAAGAGTAGGTCCAAATTCTTTCTTTGAAGCGGAAGAGTTTAAGTAAATTTGTTAATTTAGTAAAAGTTACTTTGTAATGCTTAAGAATTATACTGATCTAAACTAAAACTAGACTGCAAAAAGCAGGTTGGCGGGTGGATTGTGGAGGAGGATTCTGGGTTTATCCAAGGGTGTGCCGTACAGGCAATTCGCCTGGAACTTGGCATTAGATTGATTGTTGGTCTAGAACTTATTTGATATGGCATACTGTATATCAATGCTAGAATGAAGCCTAAATGCCCTATGTTGGCCTGTATGAATGCTATTTTGAACAAGGAGGAACGTGGAGCTTACAATGCTTTGGACATGAGGTGACAGAACTGTTTGTGCATATTGGGTGGTACCCAGATTGTGACATTTGTGATGTCATCTTTGATGTCCTGGGTGTTAGTCGTAGCAGTGCACGGTGGTGGCGTGAGTTATGGTTGCTTAGCTTACCATAACTGGGGAATTTCTTAGGTTTTTCGGTTTTACTTGTAACCATAACGACCCTTTAACAAAGTTTATTCATTGAATTTCATAGGTTTTCATCAGTGCAACTTAACCATAAAGTTCCTTTAACAAAGTTTTTTCAGTTAATTTTATGGGTTTTTGCCAGTGCATGCTAATTTTCTACAACTTACTAATATCATGCTTACCCAAATATAGTAACATTTTTCTCCAATTTAGAAAGTTTCACCGTAATACTCTGCCATTTCCCACCTTCTAGCATCATTTGTAACACTTCTACACATTTTTTGCAACTTTTCCCACTGTTTTTGCATTCGTCCACGTCTTCAAACGTCTGACCTCACTGCAGACTTTCCAGACAGTGCCACATGACCGCACACGTGCATGCAGCATGATGACGTGTCCACGAACGTGCCCTCACTTCGCGATCAGGTCTGTGCCTCATGGACAGTTCAGAATTGCACTTTGTACTGATCTGGCAACTTTCAACCTCTCACATTTAAAAAATAAAAGTATTATAGAATTCATCTACTTTGCAGGTTCAATAAAGTATACAAACTCAATAAAATGATATCTGCCGATCTTCAAAGAGCCGTGCAGCACTGATTACATTCGCCCGCCCCTAACACAAACATCACTATATGCTCAAAATGAGCTCCAGCTACTTCAATGACGTTAGTGAGCACCGTAGCCAAACGTACAAAGTCACCACCAATGTCATAAACTTATGTTACACAGAACAAGCAAGTTAAACCCAAACAACCACAACAAATGCAAAACCTTGGTCTTTTTTACTGAAATGATAGAACCATTTTATTTAGAATGAAACAGCAGTAGTGAGAACCATAAAAAATACTTTTTCATTTTGGCACAGCAATGAAAATATTCACTTAAGTCCATGAAAAGTTAATTAATTTTGTCGGACCCAGTTCATAGTTACCGAACATCGCAGCAGTTTCATTTTCACTGAAACTCACAACTGTAAACTTCTATTGCCAAATCCAGTCATCAATCCATCCATGCAAGCTTTGCGTTCTCCAACAAGAATTCTTTTCCATAAGCAACAAATAATCTGTGCAAATGCCGCTCCATTACTCAGGACAAAGTACTGCTCTCCAATTGAAATAAATGCAATATTTTCACATCCGCACTTTTCTAGAACCTACGTGCGACCATGTTGCTTCTTCTGACTGCAAGGCAAAAGGACAAATTGTTGTCTGGCGATCATCCCACACAATCTTGACGACACATCCGTTGTTGATAATTATTGTCCAAACACTGTTGAAAGAACTGTCCACTGGTAGACTGAACCCATGACATGCACACAGCGGAAGTATATAACTATGTGAAATAGAGGACAAAAAACATATTTCAGTAAAGACTACAATTAAGGATAAAAGTACATTAATATTTTCCTTATAATTTAAAGTTTCTTGTAACATGTACTACGTCTACTCTTTGCGGCAAACTCAACATTCATGCATAACAGAAAGATGTTATAATTTCTTTGCTTTGCTTTGGAGCGAACAAATTACTCATGTTCTTTTGGAAGAATTATTCTTATAAATGTGTCGACACATTTACTCCCACAAATTCTTAGCGCACTGTTTTGAAGGCCTCATAACAATGCCACCCTTCATGCATTTAACTCAACCACCAAAGCCGCCTCCACAGTACCATGCTCCATGCATGTTCAGCTTCTAGATAAAAGTTAGAGGAGAACTATAACAAGGACCAGTGCTACGAACTAAGTCCACCATATGTAACTAGAAGACGCAGGAACACATGTGGGGGCTGCAGGAACCCATAGGGCCAGTACAGCGATGCTGAAGCTGTAGAACATTAGTACAGCACAGTAGTACACAACAGTGCTTGTTACCCCCCTTGTCCCACCTGAGTTTTTGTTTTATTCTCTTCCCATACCCTTTTCTTTAGCCACAATACAAAAAGGGGACCACCGAGGGCAGCAAAAGGCAAGTTAGGATCTCACACCATGGGGCCAAAAGGGCCCAGGTGCCACTCTGCAGAACAACAAAGGAAGGGAAGCAAGTGTGGCATAGGAGGACTGGGGTAACACACGCATAGGCAACATTTTCGGGACCAGCCTGACGGCAAAGGCAGCAACGCCACCACCAAACCTAAGGCCACAAAAAGTAAATAAAAGGAGCCCTGCCAGCAACTGACGCCAATTCACACATCACTCCGAACGGAGCGGAAAGGAGCCGTTCTGTGACCACATAACACTTCTACTGTTTTACCCAACCCACCCACAAAAATAAGAATAAAAAAGAAACATGTACACCAAAAAGAATGACAGTACAAAGAACGTTGTCACACTGTTGTGGGAAAACAAAGGGGCACTGGCCAAGGTGTGGAAACATAAAAATAATATGAGGCCGGGAAGCCCAAAAGAAACACACCAAAACAGGTTACAAAGAACATACAAGTGCTTTATTTAAAAGTTACAACAGTTACCAAGTTAATTGACAAACGGATAGCTATTCGGCTCTCAGAGTAACGTAACGAACTTCAACGAAGGTTCGATGCATTAGTAAGAGAGACCGTACATTGGAATACTTGGGTCTTTTATATGATTTGTCCAGCCCTTGGCCAACCCTCTCCCGAGTTAACCATTCTTGGGATCGGGCCTAGGGTTCCTTGCCAGGTCAATCCTATAATTTATGCATTTTGATCAGTTTCGCTGATATAGTTGTGCATTTACACAATGGTCAGCAATAGGACAAGGTCTCAGATCGCGACCCCGACAAGTGGCCTGCAGGCATATTAATTATTCGTGTGTGCGGAGGTCACAACGGCCAGAATCTTACTCAGAATGTCATTCGGCCTCCATTTTGATGTTCAGGGTGACTTCCACATTACAAGAGAACCTAAAATGGCGGCTTAATCCAAGATGGCGACTTACATTACTTTCTCTAAGGTCAAGACCTTGCCACAGAGTTTATTCGCATGATGTTTTAGACAACTTGGCGTAGGCCAATACACATACAATTGCTGCAATAGGAGGCATAATATTATTTCAATTCCGACAGACCCTCCTTTTGGCCTATGCCAAGTGCTAATATCATTTCTAATACTTTTGCAAATAACTCCATGCATTGTCGTCCATACATCCTGAATCATTATCTGTAATGTCTATAGCCAGTAGGTTGTTCATCAGAACCTCTTGTAACACAAACTCTTTAGATGCTGTATCTGGGGCATACATTCTGTGCCCTATTGTGCTCACTGCTTGAGCACAACATCCCCCAAGCATTACACATATACTAGGTAGGCATTGAAAACAGCAACAAAGGAATAGCAGGATCCCTAAAATAACCAGAATGACAGAAAGCACCTTCCAACCCCAAGATCGTAAAGAATCCCAGAAACAGGCGCTAATATTCCAATCTCCTACAGGAACATGCACTTCAGAACTAAGGATATGCAAGTTCTGTATTGCTTTAAAAATTGTTGGCAAGGAATCTGGTACGAAAACACAATAAGCGGACCCCACTAATTTGCATACTCCACCACGTTCTGCCAAAATGACATCTAATGCCATTCGATTTTGGAGTGCTACCAGTCTAATTGCCTTTTGTTCTAGTGTCATATTGTAGAGTATGTCCGTGGTCCGGTTGATGGTTCTCTCCAGTACTCTTGCTAGTCCCCTAATATTTTCAGAGTTTGCTATCTGTCCCCAAAAGGGCACAACTGATTTTGCTATATCTCCCAATACTTGCCCAGGGGTATGTCCGTTCTCGTCCCGCCGTGGGCGTGCCTTAGAAACCTCCAATGTACTAGCTATAAATACCCCAGGTAACAGGATTCCTAAATAACAGGTTCCCTGCCAATCCTTGGGCAACCAGGGAAATGCTGAACTACCACAAACAAAATAAACAGGCCCCCCTACATACAGAGACCTGTTCTCTCCAGTCAAATTTACAATGTTCATACAACCTTCAAAATCTCCCATTGGTCGAGTGCCATTTCTTTGTACACAAAAGGGGACTGAATCAGGGCTATGATTTATAGAGTAGGAAGGAGGCACGGCATCCTTATTGCCTATCGGAGCCATTTTAAAAGAAATTAGAGTTTGAAAGGGAAGAGATAGTTTATCAGACGGCCTAATAGAAGCAACATTAGGTTTACTTATATTTGCAAAAAGCGAGCATCCCAGGGGAGTCAATTCTCATTTCTCAAAATCATTTAAATTAGTTCCATCAAAGTTCCCTGAGATGCTATCATTCCAACGTCCAAAGAATAGTGCTCTAAGAGAGGCATAGCAAGCAGTCGTTAAAGGTAAAGGGTGATTATACAATCCTAGCCCCTTGTTACCATGTTGCGGTAAATGAGTGCAAATCCAACAATTACTCTCATTAAAAATGGCATGCATTGCATTCATTACTATCATTAAAGTGTTATTACGATACTTTCGTCTATGCTGGGAGTCTCTAGGTGACAGAGTGTGAAGGTGTACAGAGGGAGTCAAAGCAGTAGGTACAATCTCAATTGGCAGTAGAGGTTTTAGAGGGTAAACTTCTTCGAAGTACCAAAGTCCCACAGCAGTAGTCACACAAATACCAATTATTATTAACACACCACAGCAATACGTTTTCAGGGCACAGGCACATTGTTCGTTGTCCGAGTTGGTCACCCCCCTATTTACAAGTCCAGTGCGGGGAGCAGCGGTGGAGATGGCAGCATTGCAGTTTCTCAATCGACGACCCCAATGTTCGTTGCTGGTGACACTACGGTCGCGCAACTTCTTAGTCCTTCCCAATCCTAGCCAGCAGAATCCCTTTTTTTTGCTCCTTTTGTTCGAAAGGAACTTTCTTATGCAAGAGAAAACTTTCAATCACTTCTCCTTTCCAAATGCACGGAAAGACCCGTGCCGTTGTTCTATTTTCTTTGTCGAAGGTCTTACCTGGTGGTACCCAAAACTGTTTGATCCGAAAACAAGGCGTCATCACTTCCTGAGGGAAGCGACGTATCGGAGGCGATGGAAGTCGCAGAACTTGAAACAGTGTTTTCCAGAAGTGAATTTTCAAAAGAGTGCGGAGACGAAATGGACTGTTCCCCAAGCTCCACGGGCTCAGAGAAATTCTCTGACGCACTCACAGCGCTGTTTGCTACTCCAAGATCAGAGATTGGAGCATCAGCGAGGGGTTCTGCTTCTTCTGTAACGTGTGGCGTCGGGTGAGGAAG
The DNA here is from genome assembly GCF_040938575.1 of Ambystoma mexicanum. NCBI lineage: Eukaryota > Metazoa > Chordata > Amphibia > Caudata > Ambystomatidae > Ambystoma > Ambystoma mexicanum. The sequence continues at coordinate 489,731,356 of NC_090936.1, read as the reverse complement.
TTTCTTGACATGCGTCGCGTGGACCTTATGTTTTTTCCCAGCCACCCGCACTGCTGTCCGGGTGACCAACAGCACCTGGTAGGGTCCCCTCCAGCGAGGAGTGAGACAGGAAGACCTTTCGTAGGCCTTCACTAGGACCCAACTTCCAGGCTGAATATCGTGTCCTGGGCCCGTGAACCGTACAGGTAAAGCTGAGTAAACCTGGTGATAAATGAAATACAGGTTTTTAGTCAACTCGTTGCAGTAGTCTACAAGCAATACATTTTCCACCTCCCTCAGGGCTTTTGGCTTTGGAAGACCCCAAATGTTAGCAGGTCTCCCCATCACTACCTCGAATGGAGAAAGTCCAGTCTTGGTTTGAGGCGTAGTACGCATGGCTAATAATACAATAGGTAAGGCATCTGGCCATTTCAATTTGGTATCGGCACATGTTTTTGCAAGCTTATTCTTTAAGATACCGTTATGTCTCTCTACCATCCCAGCACTTTGAGGATGTCTAGCTGAGTAAAATCGCTTTTCAATATGTAACGCTGTGCATATCTGCAAAATTACTGCTGCAACAAAATGGGGACCATTGTCCGACCAAATTACCCTCGGGAGCCCAAATCGTGGAAAGAATTCTTTTACCATAGTCTTTGCAGTGGTCATGGCAGTAGCATCTTTAACGGGGAAAGCCTCGACCCATTTACTAAAAGCACAAATAATCACAAGAACATATTTTAGATTGTTACACCGTTCCATCTCAATAAAATCAAAGTGGATGACCTCGAAGGGAACAGAAGGGGGCCCAAAGCTTCCCCTTGGAGTTACTGTCCCCTTCCCCACTGTAAGCTGTAAGCAAATCATACAATTCTGAACATGTCGCTGTGCAGTCTTTAGAATTTTGTCATTCACCCAAACTTGTTCTAACATTTTCGTGATCTGCCGAGCACACACATGCGTAGGACCGTGTGCCATCGTAACCATTGCCAGTACATATGAATCAGGGAGCAACCACATTCCTTAAGATGCATCCACCCAACACCCATCATCATCCAGTTTCCCCATTCCTTCGGGCCACCTTTTAGACTCTTCTTTTGTGGCATCAGTTTGAATATCTCGCACAAACCCAATACCCTCATCCATTACATAGGCATCTTTTGTTTCTCTTAGAGCATACATGTCTGCGCTAAGGTCTGTGGCCATTTGCCTGGCTATCTAGTCAGCGAAAGCGTTCCCTTTTCCCACATCATCTATGACCTTCCGATGTGCTGCACATTTCATGATCGCTAACTGCCTAGGGAGTGAGAGTGCCGAGAGCAATTGCACTATCAGGGGAGCATGCTGGATCTTGGTCCCATGTGAGGTTAGGAACCCTCTTTCCGACCAGAGCCTCCCAAAGTTGTGAGCCACCCCAAAGGCGTACTGGCTATCAGTATATATGTTTACTACACGCCCTTCGGAGAGTTCACAAGCTAGGTCAATGCTATAATCTCTGCGGCCTGCACGGAGTTATACGATATTCTCTTAGTTTCAACAACCATACTCAACGTAGTAACTGGGTAAGCAGCTGTAGATGTACCATCTGGAAGTTTGAAGCAGGAGCCATCACAAAACAGCTCCCCTTCTGCATTGTCCAAAGGAGTATCTATAAGATCTATCCTGCCTTTCATTTCCTGTTCAGTGGTATACAGGCAGTCATGTAATTCTTCGTCACCGCAAACAGTATTTTGCGGGAAAGGTAGGAGTTCAGCCGGATTAAGAACACAACACCTCGTAATTTGAATGTGAGGGGCAAACAGAATTAATTCATACCTTGTTAGCCGTGCAGAGGTGAGGTGTTGCGTTTGGGTTTTGTTCAATAGGATATCTATAGAGTGAGGTACCATCAAAATCAAAACATGGCCTAGAACCATTCCCTCACTCTGTTTTACAGATGTGGCAGCAGCAGCGACAGCTCGCAAACATCTTGGCAAATCGCATGCGACAGGATCAAGGGCGGAGGAGTAGTAGCCACACGGCCTATTCTTCCCTCCGTGTTCCTGTGTTAACACAGCCAAAGCACATCCATCACATTCATGCACAAACAACACAAAGGCCTTGTCATAATTTGGAGTACCCAGAACCGGTGCAGAGCATAACGCGGTTTTGAGAACCTCAAATGATCGTTGATGTTCCGATTTCCATGGCAGCGGCAGAGAAATGCCCTTCTTCGTCAAAGCCAACATCGGTTTTATCACTAGTGAAAAGTTCGGGATCCACAACCTACAGTAAGAAGCCATACCTATTAAGGCTCTGACTTCCTTCTGTGAATTTGGAACAGACATGCCAGAAATGTGTTTTATTCTTTCAGGTGTCAATCTTCTCCCCTCCTTTGACAGGAGGTAGCCTAAATAGGCGACCTCCTGACAACAATATTGACATTTTTTGAGTGAAGCTTTATGACCATTTTTAGCTAGATGAACAAGCAACAGTACAGTGCCTTCTTTACAAGCACTTTCAGAGTCTGCAGCCAAAAGCAAATCATCGACATACTGAAGCAGTGCACAAGTAGGTGGCAATTCAAGGGTGTCGAGCTGCTCTTTCAAAGCTCTACTATAAATGCTTGGACTTTCAGTATACCCTTGAGGTGCCTGAGTAAATGTAAATGAACGCCCCCCCCCAAGGTGAACGCAAACAAATATCTACTCTCTTTGTGTATAGGAATGCTGAAGAAAGCATTTTTTAAATCCACAACACTGAAGTGCGTAGCCGTAGCAGGGATCATTGTCAGTATCGTTGTAACATCAGGCACAATTGGAAATTGTGGGGCGACAACTCTGTTAATAGCACAAAGATCAATTATGAACCGGTATGGGATTGCATTGTCGCCTTTCTTATATACAGGCAAAATCGGGCTGTTACATAAACTACCTGCAATCTCCTCGATCACCCCACGATGCACAAAATCGGAGGCAATGCACTTCAAAGCACGCCCTCAACTGATATTTTATACTGCGGAATGCGTGCAATTTAACTCCATGTTTCAAAACTATTTTAACTGGCTCAACCTGTAGTACCCCGACATCATTGTCGTCAACCGCCCATAAACATTTCGGGACAACGCTAAACTCAGGAGGCAATGGTCGAGTCAAAAACTGAGAATTGGGAAGTTGCTGTGGTGAAACCGTCAGTCGTACTCCATCAGAGGAACATTGAATTACTGCATTCATTTTTTTTAGCAAATTTAACCCCAGAAAATTCTCTCCACAGTTCGAAGTCAAAAGGAAAGGGCAATGGTCCGTAAAGGGACCCAAAGAAACAGACACCGGCGAAGAAACCGGACAGACAATTGGTATACCAGAAAACCCTACAGAAACATTTGTTTGCCCTGACAGTGGAATGTTTGGAACCCAGGAATGATCAATGGAGCACTTCTGTGCTCCAGTGTCTATCAAAAACTGGTGTTTCCTATTCCCCACTAATAATTCAACGTAGGGGCCTTTCTAATTAACGGGAATAGGTGAAGGTTCCAAACCCTGCTTCGGGCAGTCCTAATGAAATAGAGTATCGTCGGAAGGAAGCTCTTCAGAAAGGTAGGCAGCAGAAGGGTGATCAAATATGTTCCTCGAGTCCACACTCGAGGTCTGATTTTCCCGTGAAAAAGGTTGCTGAGGATCTTGTAAGAACTGACCTCTATCAGGGCCCCCTACTCCAGGGCGACCTCTAGGTCGTCTACCCATACTCCCAAACAAATTGTTTGACCTTTGTCGAAGGATGGGGCACTGTGCTCGCCAATGACCTTCCTGGCGGCAATAGGCACATTGATTAATATTCACTGAACCCAAAGGAGCGTTTCCTTTTGGGACATACTGACCTCTGGTCTGTGTCGTGCCTCCTCTGGGGTTTCTAACAATTTGTTGTAATAATACTTTAGTCTTCAGATCTCCTTTCCTCTTCTCTATTTTCTCCTTTTCATTATTAACACGGTTCTCATAGTACTGAGCCATGTGCAAAACTTCAGATTGAGATTTTGCCTGCCAAGCGCTCTCAGAGGACATAATCTGTGAATGGAAATCGGGTAACAATCCACGTACAAATTTGTCCACAAACAACCTTTTCCCAGACTCTGTACCTAAGTCCTGTCCACTGAAGTCAGAAAATACCTGCTCGAATCTATTAAAGAATTCGGTGGCGCCTTCAGTTTTTCCTTGAACACAGGCCGTAAGCTTGTCCCAAATAATTCTTTTCTCTGGGACAGCTGGTCTTTCCCCATCAACCCTAATCATATTAGCCCACGTATCTCCCAACCCTGGCACATCGTCTATTGTCCGAACCTGCTTCCATACATCTACGGGTAGGAGTACAGGGAATAACAAGTCAATATCACTTAAGGTGAACACAGAGGACTGTAAGATGGACTCTATCTCTTTGTAAAACCCTGTCGGGTTTTTCCTGATATCGGGAACTGATTGTTTAATAGTGTTCACTTCCTGTCGTGAAAACGGGACGTGAACAAATTGCGATACATAATGCGCAGGGATATCCACAGCGGGTGCACCAGTCCCAGCGTTAGCAGGGATCTCAACCTTTGGGACAAATGTCGGAGGAACCTCTCTCATAGGCAACTGAGATATAGGTAATTCCGACCGCTTACTAAGCAACAGAGCCAGGTCGAGCGCTAAGGCAGTCGAAGAAGTGTCGGGCGAAAAAGCCCTTTTACAAATTCCCAACAACTCTATAGGACAACTAACCTTCTTCCTTACACATTCTTCCTGCAGGTACTGTACCATTACCTGAATCACCTTCCTTTGCATTTCTACTGTATACTGGCTATACGTGTCATATACTTCATCTGGCGTAACCGATGAATCCGAGATCCATCGAATCGCATCTTTGATACAAATTCGTACTTCCTCAGGTGCCGATCTACGACACGGAAGGAACCCTTTCTGTACATACATACTGTCGTCTTCATCATCCTCATCTCGTGACTTTTCAAAGTCCCTCCTATACTCAAACAATCTTTCAACATGACCATGTACTTTCTTCTCTGTATCCCTCGAAAGTGCTAAAGCATTTAGATCCCTCACCCCTTGTGGGAGATCCGAATTTTGTAATCTACCCCACATCACACATAAATGAGTCCCCAAACCTTCGATAAAAACATTTTTCTCGGAAAAACTATTCAAATTTGATAATGTGGAAAAAACATTAACTTGATCACCTTTCTCCATACAGTGCTTAGCCCATGCAAACAATTCCCGTTTCTTATCTGCAGAAACAGTATTACGAGTGACAATCTTTGACCCCGCACCTTGATCAACTTCAGTCAATACGGAACCACTCGGGAGCGGAGGTGTGGGCAAATTCAATAAGGGTGCAACTATCGGCGCGGGAGGAAGGGGTGGTGCGATAGGTGGAGGAACAACAGCTAGAGGAATAGGAACAATAGGTTGTACAGGGGGGACAGGAATAACAGCAGGGACAACAGCAGGAATGGGCAGAGCACCCGGGAGAGGATCATACGGAGGTGGCGCAGAGGCACCGGGCCTGCGTTCGTTTAACAATTTTTCAATAAATTCCTCAGAAACATGGAAATCTTTGGAGGGATACATTTTCTGGATTCCGAGTGAAAAAGCCCTATCCATATTTTTAACTGACTCTGAATGTTTTTCCTTATCATATAACAACGCCTTTTCGGCATTTGTTTTATGACGGCGTGCATGTTTATCCCTACTTTTAAGCTGCTGCAATGCTTCTTTCTTCCAATTCTGCAAAACATCAAAGGCTGCAGGTCTGGCCTTCTTTTTTAGCAAGACCGATTCTAGGTAATCAATACGGGGGATCTCAAAACTACCATTGATTGGCCACTGAAATTCGGAGGCATGTCTGGTCTGTCTGTGCCAAATATCATTAATTACTTTACTTCCAATGCCATACTTACAGTACATAGAACATGCCGGCGACCCCTCCTGTGGTGCCGGGCAGCTAAATTCCAAGATTGTCGATCACTGCGGAACAGAGCCCTAAAGCAGCTAGACAATTTCCCAGGCATTTCACAAAAAATTGGTGTTACCTGGTCAATAATTGTGTCTGCAGATACAATACGACAAATTCAAATGTCAGGGTTAAATTAAGAGCCGGGTCATGACTGCACCTGACCAAACCTAACGAGGACTGTACGGTTTACCAAAGAACTTACCTAACGAATTTTACCTTGTGTTTGGTTGTTTCGACAAATCTGCCCGCCTCAAAAATGGACCCTCGTCAAGATGCTGTGTCAGACCACACGACTCTCGTCCAAGGATCGGATCGTGCAGCGCTGCCGAGGTATCGCGTCTCGTTCGGTCGGGCCCGCAGTATCACACCATCCGATCCCGGTTCGATAGTCTGCGTCAACCTTCAATGATCCAGCATCAATCTTGAGGGTCCCTATTCGGGCGCCAACTGTGAAAACATAAAAATAATATGAGGCCGGGAAGCCCAAAAGAAACACACCAACACAGGTTACAAAGAACATACAAGTGCTTTATTTAAAAGCTACAACAGTTACCAAGTCAATTGACAAACAGATAGCTATTTGGCTCTCAGAGTAACGTAACCAACTTCAACGAAGGTTCGATGCATTAGTAAGAGAGACCGTACATTGGAATACTTGGGTCTTATATGATTTGTCCAGCCCTTGGCCAACCCTCTCGCAATTAACCATTCTTGGGATCGGGCCTAGGGTTCCTTGCCAGGTCAATCCTATAATTTATGCATTTTGATCAGTTTCGCTGATATAGTTGTGCATTTACACATAGGTCAGCAATAGGACAAGGTCTCAGTTCGTGACCCCGACAAGTGGCTTGCAGGCATATTAATTATTTGTGTGTGCGGAGGTCACAACAGCCAGAATCTTACTCAGAATGTCATTCGGCCTCCATTTTGATGTTCAGGGTGACTTCCACATTACAAGAGAACCTAAAATGGCAGCTTAATCCTAGATGGCGACTTACATTACTTTCTCTAAGGTCAAGACCTTGCCGCTGAGTTTATTCACATGATGTTTTAGACAACTTGGCGTAGGCCAATACACATACAATTGCTGCGATAGGAGGCAGAATATTATTTCAATTCCGACAAAGGGTTAGACCCACTGCCCTCGTGCTCACAAGGACTTTTTCATGTTTTTAATGCAAAATGTTATCAATTAAATGTTATTATCATATATGTAATTGTATAGGAAAATCCACAGCCTTTTATTTCCAATACTACATACAATGTGTCAATAGTCATTGGGCAGACAACTAAACAAGCTTGCTTGGGAGTAGGGGCTAATAACACAAAAGGCCCAGGGGGCCACCGCTGCTCCTGAGCTTATAGGGTAAGCGCAATAGGCCTGGGACAACATTTAATGGACTCAAACATATGTTCATTACAGAAACAAGGTCTTCAAAAGAGAGTCTGCACACACTAGCACTGCAGCGTCCATTTTCACAATAGTCACAGTGCATAAAATACCTTTCTGGTGCACATGGTACACCACACCTTCTGCGTCTCCATCCACCCTGCCTCCTTTCCAGCACGCGATCACAGCTGCCAACTGTCATTTATACCGGACTGGGGAGAATGTAAGGGTAACATGACTGCCATACACCAATACATGTATTATTGCACACTACTATGTAACAATACGCTTATATGTTTGAACGTGTGGTGCACTTACAAAACTGTCTCACAACTGTTTACCTGAAACTATTTGTAATATTTGTATTCATGTTTTTTTATTTTTTATCCTACTGTTTCTTTCCCAAGACTCAATTTTATAATACCTCATATTACCAACACTTTATACTCCCACTACATTATGAACAATTACTTTACATATATTGCTACTTTGATAATTCTAGCCTTACTCCTACTACATTACCTATAATTACAATACACATACTACTACTGTAGTCATTGTGCCCAGTGCAATCTAGTCACCAACCACAACACAATTAACTGCATACCAAGTATGCATTATACACTCTGAACTAATGAAACTCACTCCCACTCCCCTGCAATCCAAATGATATGATGTCATCTACGCCAAAATACGATTAAGTTTGTCATGTGTGCTTTACAAATACAAAAAATAAAAATCAATCCCTTTCTCTTCAGGTAGATAGCCCCATTTTTGGGGGGCCTCGTTTCAACCCATATCTTCTGCCTTTGCTGCTGTCATCTGCGACAAAATACGATTAAGTTCATCATGTGCGCGTTACAAATACAGAAAATCAAAATCAAAAATCATATCTGCGACATGTTCGCAGACATCGGAGAAAAAACCTGCCTGTTTTCTGGACTTTTTAAAGTCATATCCCATCCTCATCACCCCTCAGATAGTGTTTCACTAGTTAGACAAGTGCAATCTTGTGTTTCTTGATACGTTTGTACCGTGATGTTTGCTGACAACAACCCTTGTTTTGCGAATCCAACAAGGCGGGCGTTTCCAAAAATATGACATACTTCACCCTTTTCACCACCCAATAACGGGCGCATCCGATGTCCGAGAATCTCACGTCGGCCCCGGGACCAATAGGAGGCCCGTCCACAGACTGAAGTGGGAAGTGAGTCAGCGGACTGAACTCAGATATCACAAACCTTTTTTTGCCTACATTTTGGTAGTTTAAAAAAAAAACTACTGGACGGATTTACACCAAATCTACAAAAGCACGCTTTCGGGACCAATATGCCACTCCTGCCGTAAATTTGGAAAGAATCCGTCCAGTGGTTTGGCCTATAGAGCACATTTTTTTCCATTACGTCTATGGGAAAAGCAACACATTTTGGGACCTCCCCTATAACTTTACACACCCTTCACGAAATCTCACCAAACTTCGCAGGACCAATCTGGAGGGGCCATAGACTCATTCTGCATAGTTACATGCTGATTTGTCTAAGGGGTGCAAAGTTATAAGCTGCCCAAAAAGTGCTCTTCCTATGGGTTGAGCAGTTTAACCATAACTACAGGGTTGCTACCACAGGCCCTGTAATGTATATATACAGAGAGAGATACATTATTTAGATGTTACCTCAATTATATGTTGATACATTTTTAGTTTAAACTTAATCACAAATAAATAAAAAGAAAAAAATATACTGATCACTAGAGGCTTTGTACATTGAACATGCAGGGAAAGGTCAACACACGGATTCACAAAGCCTACCTCAAGGATAAAAATAACAAAGACACCCAGGAGCTCATTATACAGATGCAGCTACCACTGTGAAGATGCAGAAAATGTGATGACCACATGTTAATGGCGTGTCACTGTCATCATCAAGGCGAGCACTCCCAAGAAGCACCAACAGCATGCTAGAGCTCCTCTATGAAGACCGGGTCACTCACAATTGCAGGTGTGGGACTCACATTAGGTCTTTTTTAACCTATCAGGGCCATGAATTGGTGGTCTTGACATAGGCTTTTGGTATAATTTTACATCATGTATGTCCTGGAATCTACCATAGTTTCTGTCTAGGTTTGCAGTACTCCCAAATAATAGGAAGTTCCCTTTTAGTTCTTTGCCAATGCAAGTTAAAGAGTTTGACGGTTATGAGAATGAATCAACCAAAAGCAGCACCACATCCTCACCAATCAATGAATAGTATTTCACGGTACTATTATTCTTGTGGTGAGTACTGTGTCTGCCAGGGCAATGCTTGTGAAATGTAGGTGGGGAAATGATTCTGGACAGAAACCAAAAGAAATCAAAATAAGAGGCATGTCTGATGATTCATTTAACATGATGCCCATTCACATCATCCTGGAGTGATATAATAGCCGTAATCTATTTGTTCTGTCTGCCAGTATTTCCATTTTTTCCTTAGTGTACGTGGTAGACAATTTACTTGGTGTTGGCGGGTACATATTCCCTATTGAAATGAACCATGATTGCCTTTCCTTCTATGAATATCTTTTGAGCATCCCAACGAAAAGATAGATGGTAATACAGTAGTATGTGGCTATTATGTATGTTATGCATGTGTGAGGAGGTGGCACAAACATTGAATATGGAGAGTGGCATTTATGTCACATGTAAAGTATACATCAAGAACATTGGAATAACATAGCTACACTCTGGACAGAATACTCAGGTCTGTGTGCTTTAAGAGTTTGTATTTGGGAATTTTGGTGTATAGCTTTTCGTACATTCACAAGTGAATATTTATAAAACAATATGTGGGTTCTCTAATTGTGAACATATTTGCAATCCTGTGTGGGAAAGTATAGTAGCCGGTGAGGCTGATGTTTTGAAATCATTGGAACAGTATCTTTACTGTGTAGATAAATTGGAGGGCATAGCTGGTTACACCAGATACCATGTGAGTTCCACAAACATTTAGAAACATTGAGCATTGTCAAGAAGCACCTCATATTGTATAAGTCTTCAAAATGTAATAATTTGCAATTTCCAAAGATGATATCCATATGGAAGTATAAGTAAATATTGGGTTGACAACAATCTCAGACCATTTGTTGGTTTATTTGGTGATGGAGATGGCTGGTCACACACACTTAGACTGGATGATCTGCTTCCCCTGCCACCCCTCCCCACCCTGGTTCCTTGTAGATCCCTTGCTGCCAAATTGCCCTCCCTCCCCCACTCCGTTGTTAGCTCCCTGCTCACTTGTATGTCAGCTTGCCTCACCGTGTACTTTCCCGTATGATTTCTAAAGTGCCCTGTTTCTTCTGGAAGCTAGGTCCACACTCAATAAATATAATAATAATAATAATTATAATTATAATAATAATAATAATAATAATAATAATAATAATGATAATAATAATAATAATAATAATAATCACATGCCATATCCTTATAAACTGCAGTGCTGGGGTTTAGTAGCTGGTCGTTTACACAATTACATTATTGTCTGTTGTACTTCCAACTGGCCATGGTATCCCCACCCTTGTTTAGTTATGATATGCCAGTGGAACAGGCTTTCCCTACCCTGATATATGCAGACAGGCCTTGTTTTGTGAAGGGAAGATTTCCCTCTCATCAGGTCAGAGAGCTGATATATATCATTCTGCACAGTCCACTGGTAGATGACAGATGATCCTGTAACTTGATTCTCAGAAGGCGTTCATCCATTTCAGTGACTGTACCTCATTGGGCCTCATGTCGAATTTTGTGGTAAAGGAGGCGCTAATTCCGCTCGACATGTGTGAGGACCAACCATCGGTGGCAACGAAATGTCCATTCATAGAATTAGAAAGAAAAACTAATACTGATCTCTAAATCTGTTGGAATTAACATTACCGCCAGAAAAGTGGAAGAATTGCTGTATGATATTTCCACTGGCAGAATTAGTGCTGAGCAGAAAAATGGTTATTCCCAGAAACAGGAAGCACAGATGCCGCCATCTTTAAAAACTAAATCAAAAAGTGTAGGTGGTCAAAATGTGTGTTAGAAAGACAGAATTCAGCAAAGCAGAGCTCTAGGTTCATTCAGAGATGTTCAGTCATGGTGATGAGGTGTCTGGGGCTCAGAAACAGAAACCAAATGTCCAGAGGAAGAATGCAATCTGGACAGACACATGTGACAAGATGGAAGCTGTTGGCAACGTACCCAGGGAGGAGGAAGACTGCTGGAAGAGGTGGAGTGACCTGAAGGCCAGTATGGGTTCTTATCTCCATCCACTGGCGGGAAACAGCTGCCACATGAAGTGGCACAATTGAGCCTCTGAACCTAACACCCTTTGAGGAGAAGGCCAGCAGTATGGCTGGCATAGAGGAATTGGAAGAGCAGAGGTTGGAGCAGGCAGTCAAGCTCATGCATGTCACTAGAAATGTCATCTGTGTGATGCGAATGCATGACCTGACTCCTTAGCCTAGCCATGTGCCAGGCTTTGGATTCAGAGGGCTACAATGGTTGAGGCACAGTACATGTTCAAAAGGTTATGGGACTAATGATGTGGCAACAAAAGGAATGTGCCACCCATTGAGGGATACCACATCCACATGACTGTGAAGATTCAAATGTTCCATTGCATCAATGGAAATGTTACCTCATGAAATTGGGACATGCAGCAATCACGGCAGACCATGGTCATATGGTCAACGGAAATCCGCTGTGTCCACATTCATCCCAGCAGCCACCAAACACCATTAAGCCCACATTGAAAACCAGTGCCAATAATTGGACTGACCCATGGAATTATCACGTTACCAATACTATTTGCCGGCACCTCAGACCACAATCTAGAAAAACTCCAAACCATCCAAAATAACGCCCTACGAGCTGCCCTAAACATCCCAAGATCAGAACATATATCAGCTGGCTGTAAAGCAGCCAACTGGCTCCCGATTTGGGAGAGAATCCTATTCAAGACTTTAACCATCACTCACAGTTGCATTTCCAAATCGGCGCCACGCTACCTTGCCCAAACAATTGCCAAATCTCACTCGACTAGGTCCCTCAGAACACCATATACACAAAGACTAGTTCATCCAAAATTCAAACGTGCTAAAGCAGGCAGTTCAAACTTCCCCGTTTTAGCAGCGAAGCAATGGAATTTCCTACCACTCAATTTAAGATCAGAGGAATCCTACTGGGCCTTCCGCAATGCCCTCAAAACATGGCTTTTCAACTAAGCTGCTCTACTGTGCTGCCTGACTCATGTATCCCTGACTGCATCTAGCTCATTTTCTTATGCATGCATGCCTGACTGTAATTATGTATAACTTCTTACTGTGCCTAAGGACGTCATCTAACTGGTTCTCCCTAGCGCCCTGATGCTTAAGGGTTTGTGTGCACTATACAAATGCAAACATAAATAAATAAATACATGAAGAAACTCATAAAACTGGCCCACATTGGCCAACAAAGTGCGCCCCCTTCGATAAAAAAAACTGGCCCACACCAGCATTTTGCAGTTTTGGTTTGGGCATTGCCCTATTGCCCTATAGACCAGTCCGAGCCTGGGCGGCACACCAGCGATGGTCTAAAAACTCTGCACTCAGTGGAAGATTAAAAGTACAAATATCACAATAAGTGGGGGCCGTGACAAGGAACGAAGATCAGAACGTAGCGAGCCGCAGCCCACTGCTAGTCTGCCAGTGTTCACTTTCCAAAGCACTTCTCAAAGCACGTGCTCCCCACCAGCATTATATTCTTACCCATTCATCTATCCTCATAATCAATCATTCACCGATATTCTCTCTCCAGCTCTCATTCATTCATCAGACCATAGATTTGTATTAATTTATAAAGCCTTCCTGCCCCCCTCCCCATATCCTCTATCTGTCTAAGTGTGTCTGTGTGCATGAACTCCGAAAATGTTTTCGCCATACAACATCCAAATCTATTGGTTTTGTCAATGCTTTATTTAATATAGCAGTGGCATGCCTGTCGGGGAAGGCAGATCGCTCACGGAAGGGGCTCACATCGATAATTATTCAATAACACACATACTTGCCAACCCTACCGATTTAGGCGGTAGGATACCGCTTTTTAAGCAGTCCTACCTCCTACCGATTTTTTGACACCAAATACCGATTTTTTTTGTAAAAAAAAAAAATAATGTTTTGCCCACGCCAGCTGGGGGGAGTCTTTCAAGGACTTCCACAAGCTGGCGTAGCGGGAGAAAGCGTGGCATGCAGGCTGTTAATGTCAAAGGCACCCACGGCGGTGGGCTAAAAGCGCCCCTCCGCCGCAGGTGCCTTTGGCAAAAGGCGCCATTAGCCCCCCACCACGCCAACTCGGGGGAGTCTTTCAAGGACTTCCCCGAGCTGGCGTAGCGGGAGAAGGTGCAGCATGCAGGCTTTTAATGTCAAAGGCACACACGGCGGAGGGCTAAAAGTGCCCCTCCACCACGGGTGCCTTTTGGCCAAAGGCGCCATTAGCCCCCCACCACGCCAGCTCGGGGGAGTCTTTCAAGGACTTCCCCGAGATGGCGTAGCGGGAGAAGGCGCAGCATGCAGGTATTTGATGTAAAAGGCGCCTATGGAGGTGGGCTATTGACGCCCCTCTGCCGCGAGTGCCTTTCACAAAAGGCGCCATTAGCCCCCCACCACGCAACTCCGGTGAGTCTTTCAAGGGCTCCCCCGAGCTGGCGTGATGGCAGAAGGCATGGCAGGCGCCTCATTGTCATTGAATGCACCCGCGGCGGCGGGCTCATTCAATGACAATGGGCTGCTGACGCGCCCTATTCCTATCATTACCTCCTCGCCTGACTATTTTTGAAACTTTAAGATTCCTACAGATTTTTGGTCACAGAATGTTGGCATGTATGTAACACACAGTCTGTGAAATGAAAAACAGTAATACGGTTTGGAATTAACACGCTAGAAAAACAAGCATTTTAAAATAAAGAAAATGAACCGGTTCCTTTGCCGCTCATGAACATCTGTCTGTTGGTTTATAACTGTGAGTGATTAACCATATCCTTTGCCTCTTCTCGTCATTGCCCCACACACAACAGACAGCAATTACTGCATTTCACAAGGCCTACAATAGGTTGCTATCTCGTCCAATATTTAGCCCTGGTGAACACAACTGAAACCCAGCTCTAGTTAGTTTCTTCCGCTCTCCCATGTATTGGCTCTCCCAGACACACTGCGATGCCTCTGCAGGTGCCGTGCAGCATAATACAACATATGGGGGGACCCCATTAGCATGTGAGGAGGAGCCACTAATATCACACACACCACACACACGCACGCGCGCGCTCGTGCGCGCGGGTTAATCTCATCTGCGTCACTCTCCCAGTGGGGTCGCCACAGGCGCAGCAGGAGTTCCCAGGACAGACCAACGAGTGAGGGTTGATTTGTAGCGTACCAAACTGGGGCACACAAACCAACGTGTACGTCTGGTTAACAATTCCTTCTAGACAGATTATATGTAGCGATATATCTTACTAGCTTATCATAGTAAATCTTTACTAAATAAAAATTGTGTGCTGACACGTAGTGCTATAGATGCCTTCAGGTTTGTTTTACGTCAGCCAGCCGAGTGACCAGCTGGCCGAGGGTTGGAAAGTATACATTATTGAAATAACTGAGGAGAGGCCCTACATTATTTTGAAGGAAGTTTGGATTGAGAAAGTCAAGGAATTTGGTGAAGTTTACAGTTTACGGTGGAATGTTTAAGTCACAATACTTATTAGGGGAAATAATGCAGTGTAACTATGTCAGAAATATTGTTCCTGTGAGGGCTAAGTGAATACAAAATGTCTGCCCTTTACTGGAATGTGTGTCAATGAGATGCGTGACAAGTGTCGTCAATAGAGTCGGTTCCCTGCACTGCACGCGATGTGTGGAGGGAACCCTGCCAGGAAAGCAAACCGAGGACCCCATTATCTGTACAGAGGAAAAACACGAAGGAAACAGGGACATTACGGAATTTGGTAAAAACGCGATGCTATGGGATTTCTAAGTGCAAGGCTTTGTCAGTCATGGACCTTATAAACACTACCGACAAGGTGCCAACATAAAAATGGAATACATCAGCACTATGTGCCCACAAGTTATGTAACTTAATTGAATAGAGGACATGGCCATGGCGCATATATACGTGCCATCCTTTGCAGTGGTTGAAACTGAATATATAACCAAAAATAGGCATCAAAAAAGCCAATACATCTCTCCTTTTAAAGATTGTGTGTGTCAGGGATAAAGTTGCGCTATGCACCAATGCAGCGTTTCCACTCCCTTTTCCTTCTAAGCAGGCGATACGCACATAGATGGGGCGTGTAAGTTGCTGTTTTACAATGACTACTGCCCTGCAGCAGTACAAGGATGAGTAGTGGATAAAAACGCCTGCTCAGCCCTCTACTGCAAACCAACAGTGATCCCAATCATGAAGGTGAACCAGGCAAAGTCAAGAGATAGGCCTCCTGCCTTTTGTGGTAACGTGGGCCGAGGGAAGACTATACTGTTAAGAGAGATTTGAATGTGACCACAGTAGTAACACACACAGCAGTAGTACACCAGTCCAAAATAAAGTAATGCCCAATCAAGGTTCTATTGAAACATATATTTTTTAATGCTTTATTTTTTTCCATTGGCTTTATTGTACACCTTTCGACTTCATAATACATACACTTAAAATAAACAATAAATAACATTACAATTAACATGAATCCAAAAATGGAGGTCTAATAGTTGAAAACTCGCATACTAAAATCGCAAGGCTAAAATATCATTGAAATACCGAAAAAAATCAGGATAAATCTATCATTACAGCTTTAGCTTCAATAATGCCTCCCTCCATACACAAGCAGCTATGGTGCTAATTACCAAAGATTGGGAGGAAAATATTGTGCTCCAGAATTGATCTGTAGATAATCGATCTGAAAAAGGGACAACATTTTGATAGCCTCTACGATGCAGCTCCCTTAGGGCCCGATTCATGGAAATGTGCGCAGAAATCCAGTAAAGGCTGCATGCTGAGAAGGACACTGTGCGAGCCTGTGCTCAGAATAAAAAATGTGCAACCGCCATATTCATGGAATTTACTGCACAAAGTGACTGGATTTGCAAGTTGTGCCTGAAACGCCCCTGACACGGCCCACGCAAAGCATAAACAGCCACAACAGCTACCTTTGCATGCTTCCCCGGGCACAAATATAGGCTGCACCCTTCAAACAGTGCGTGGGGTCCCCTGCAAGCAGGCCTGCATCTATGGTACCCTGCGCAGTGCCCCCCGCAACTGTTGGCGGCTCCCGGACAACAGGCGTATGAAAAATTGTAACTCGAAAAAAACTCAGAAAATCTGCGTGCGAACCCCCAGAAACCATTATTGTACCCCGCTACACTGCGTATGCACACCCCTAAGTTAGATCGGAACCCCGGTTGCATAAACGCACACCAAATCTAACATGCAAACCCACCTCTGCGCTGCAATTCCTATGCGCAGGTGTCTTTACGCCTACCTTCCTGTGGCATAGAGATCGAGGGATTTGCGTGGCCATTACTATGCCAAGAGGCTGCACAGGTGGTTCCATGAATACGTGTCGTTTGGTGCAATTGTGGGCATGCAAGGGATTGCCTGTGGGCCGTACATGGAAATGCCAATTTTTTTGCATGTTCTTTCCCATTTTCTGTGTTCCGCCCCTTCTCAGACCTCTGCGCAAGCCATGCCCACGCTCTGCATGGTGTATCAAGCAAGGTGCTCGATGGCTCGCAGAGATGTGCCGAGCCTGCGCGAACTCCACGCAAGTCCAGGAAAAGTCCTGCACATTTGAACCACTAATAGACACATGGGATTTCGCACACCTTTTGGTGCACGAGTTCCTTACTTTATGCACAAATGTTTCCATGAATCAGGCCCTTGATATGTAGCACTCCAAAAAATAGATGTCTACTGGTATCAATCGCCTGACCACAAACTCAACATAATGTACTTTCAGAGGGAACACCCTGCCACGCACCAACATACTCATAAGTTGGCAGAATGTTAAAACGCAAATAAATAATAAAATGCCTGATGAATAGAGCATAAGGCTTTAAAAGATATGAACAGGGAACCCCCACAGGAAAACCAGATTTAACGTATTCAGAATATCGTTTTTTCCGCCACACAATTTAGACATTTTCATAGCAGGATCCCAAGCCTTTGTTTTGACCTGGAGGTGATAGAGATTACTGGGCCAATATTCTGCAGGAGAAGGCAGTCTTATATTGTTACGGTGTGTCATTACCATGCTCTCCAAGTCATTATAAATGAATATACTGATTTTGGGGAGGACACCAGGGGGCTTGCTGACGTTCGGAGCCTCAGCGTGATCCTCCCATGCTTTGCTCCAATAAAGTGGCTTGAGCCCCCCACTTGTACGCCCCCCCCAGACCTATAACCTGAACAGGCAGTGATGTGAATCCCCACTGCACCCGCAGAAGAAAAAAACATCAGAAATCGGCCCCGGATTACGCAATAACTGACAGTTGCTTGGCATGGCAAAACAAAAATGGAGAAGTTGATCAAGAGCCTAAACACCACCCAAGGAAGAAGGGGGTGCTGGTTCAGGTCCTGACATAGGCAGGGGTGCAGTGGGTGAGTCAACGCGACTGCTTCCCAGAGAGGGAAAACGAGAGGGCCCACAACACAGATTCCTGCAAAGAGGATCTCCTTGGTGTAGAGGTGCAGTCCTAGCTGATTGATGCTGGGGCCCTCCCGCGGCAGAGAGATAATAGTCTGGAGCGTGCGCAGGTGCCCTAAGTGGGCAGCAGGAAGGACCCAGGGGCTACAAGGAACAAGCGCAACACAGTGATGTGTCAGTGATCCCAAAAACGGTACACAACAGAAGGGAAAGGACCACTGTGTCAATCTGAAGTAGGCCACAGGAAGAAGGCCTCCTAGCAGAGGCACTGGACTGGCGATTGGAGGTGGAAGAGGTTTCACGAAGTCTGAGCAGGTAGGTGTGAGCCCTCGATATCAGGGCGTGTGCCCCCTCCCGTGCCGCGGATAGGAGCAACATCCTGTGCTTGAAGGTACTTTCAAGGGAAAGACACAAAGAGAGCGCCCAAAGGGAGACCCATTTTAAATAGCAGGTGGAGTTGCATGGAGGTGAGACTGAAGTTGGCCACATACACTTATACACTGGGTCACCCTGGACTTGGAACCCTAGCGCAAACTGATGGGTTAAGCGCCTGATTCTCTCTTCGCTGCCGTTATTCCAGCTCCTGTGACATGTTTAACACCTGTTTGTTGCTTTCTTTACCTGAGGAGCTCGAGTTAGAGTTAGATCAGAGCGATTGATTGGACTCTTTTAAACCACCCACACACTCGGTTTGAACCAGCGTCCTAGCTGTATGGTGTGTCCTATACACTACCCGCTCTCATAACTCTCCTGGGCAATACTATGGTGGAAATTATGAACCGTGACTTGACAAGCCCCTCACTTTGCACCCAGAGGCTATTAAACCACATTTCTTGGCCAACGGCAGATCATTTGTGGTCTGGAGACAGTCTAGCAGCCGCATCCCCTCTTTTCAACAGGGACCGTGTTTCTTAGGTCCTCGCCCAGAGTCTTCGCAGGAAGAGGGCAATGCTACTACTCACTAGGTCAAAGTGCATGATTCCTCCTGTAAAGATTTGAACAGGGATTCGGATACCTTGTCGCCCACAGTTGATACTATAGGCTCAGCTACCCCAGAACACACACTAGGAAGTGATACCAATGACCCTTTTAGTGTCTAACTTTTCCCCAGACATGGCCTCCGTATTGGGAGGGATAAAGAAATATGCCAGAAGGGACTCAGACTATTCAACACCCTTACCATCTGAATTAATAAGAGGTATTAGTCAGATCGCCTCTCAAACTAAGCATATTGCCTTCACCCAGTTTGTGCACCTCAAAGCAAGCATCTCCAAAGAGCTTCTACAATGCTACAACCTGAGGGATCTCTGTTCCTTGATGGACACACTGAACAAGCTTGTCTCTGTCACATGTCTGCACAGACAAAATATTGTAACACAGACTGATGCACAAGCCCCTGCAGCCATCTCTAGTCAGCTGCTGAAATCTGATAACGGCTGCCAAATCAATCTTCAAGGGGCGAGAAAGAATCAAGCAACTCAAACCACACTTATAAGGGGTAGCCCCTCTGTGCCTTTTAAGCCCACAATTGCTACCAAGGAAAAGGCTAAATTTCCTAATGCTGACCCTAAGGGCCAAGTCATGGAAACATCCCTTCCAACCCAGGCAATGGATCACAATTCTGCTAAAATTCCTGAAGCTCAAGACTTTGAGGACATCACTCTATCTATAGAGAGAGGTCAGAGCGAAATGTGCGTACAAGGAAATCCCAAATGCCAAGTATCAATGACATCCGCCTCCAAGCCTTTATTAAGGACCCGCAAAACTTTGTTATTTCTAATATTGGAAGGCAGTAGGAAGCGAGATCAGAGAATCGCTGAGATATAAGGTGCTTGCTTGGCTGTGACAACGTACAGGACAAGGGGTTGTTAGACTATCTGACCTGAAGGTTATACACATAATTTACTTGAGCGATTGGTGCTCCTCATCAAATAGCGACTGTGTTATAGTGGGCTGTGGGTTTAGCACACTACCACACTATCTTAGTACATGTAAATATTTTCCTAGAGTGGACTCTAATTGTATATTAATACTCTAACTGCTCTTTTAGAACATCTGTTGCTAAGTGGAAGGCCTCAGTATTGGGACGATGAGCACTTCACATAGGTTATTTGGTTTTTAGGTTGTATTTTTACCTCTGCTTTATGTTTCATGTTTTCATGTTGAATTATGTACTGTTTGTCTGTATGCGCCATCATGCCTGTGGGTCCACTGTGCAATATATAAATGCATTTTAATTTCATTTTATTTTCAGACCAATATGGCCACCGCCCCAGAGGAATCTGAAGCCACTCGGAAAAGATGTTGCAGCACTGATGGAAGAAATCAGAAACATGAGGGCAGACATCGGGAGTAGGGTTGATAAAATCACCCAACGAATAGACAAAATGGAGGAAAGGCTGGAGGAAGAGAAGAACAACCAATCCTCCCTCGACACCCTAGAGACACAAATAGACATGCAGATGTCTGAAATGGAGCGCCGTGAGGAAGAGGTCAGAATGAAAATGGATGATATAGAAAACGATGAAAGGCGGAACAACCTAAGGCTTTTTGGAATCCCGGATAGGGAGGGTGAGATGGAGCTAGATCTGAGGAGAACACTACACAAAGTCACGACATTGGTTTTTAAGGATGACACCCTCGACAAAGCTAAGATCGACAGAATTCACTGAGTGGGCGGGGTGGCAGGAGGCCCGAAGTTGGTCCTCGCCCAGTTCCATAACCACTGCGACAAAATGAAAGTCCTAGATAAAGCGAAACATGCGGTGCCTGGTCATGTACGGCACGTCCAGAGTAACAATATTTCAAGATTTCTCCTCCTTGACCCTAACCAAGAGGAGGATGTGCTCGCCCCTGACGAAGTGGCTCACTGAGAAGGGAGTGAGGTACAGTTGGGGTTTCCATTCTCCATCTTATTTGAAGTCGATGGGTACAAACATAATCTGACAAAGGAGGGGGACATTCGGAGGGCCATGGGGGAGTTGGTCAGCGAAACCGACACTTCGAAGAACCAGGTAGAAAAGACAGAGGGCGATAGACAGTGGCTTATTAAGGCACCCAGAAGAAGATGGATGCTGGGATTCAGGAAATGCAGGAAGCTGAACACATCACCCATGGCAGATACTTAATTCATAGTGGAAAGGCAGCCAGGGAGAAGATATACAAACTATGAGGTCTCTTTTGTAGTGTAAGGTGGTGTTGCGGTACCAGGTGGACCCCTATTGGGTTATGTTACTGCGGTTTCTTTGAAGGGGGTCTTGGCTGGCGGGGGAAGCTGGATGAAGCTGGAAAGTTGTGGTTCAGTACTGTTGGGAGGGAGTGGGGGGGCTCAATGGTAATGAGGTGCTGACGGCATGGGACAGGAGGGGAATCAGTTCCAGTTGGTGGTATAACCTCAACCTGGTGATGTCAACTGGGAGGAGACGGGCACCCTTTTGGGGTACTAGGGGGACGGGAGGGAGCCAGGGTAGGGGTCAGGATACAGGTCTTCTCTAAGTTGTGGTTTTCGGTTGTTGGGAGGTGGATTTATGGGTGCAGGCTGCCCAGAGATTGAAGGGGACACATGTGTGGAGGAATAGTAGGATGGCTGTAGTTTCAGATGTTGTGGGGGATGGTCACCTGAGGGTGGGACGCTGAATGTCAAGGGGATGATCTCACCAAGGAAAAGGTTCCTGGTGGCTAGGGAGTTCCACAGAGCTGGCCTTGATGCAACGTGCTTCCAGGAGACTAAATACGCTAGAGGGCAGGAATGCAGGGTCCCAGGCGGCGCTCTGGGTCGGGAATACTGGGGTTCTGGGCCCTTAAGGAAAGCTGGGGAGGGAATTCTCATTGGGAAAGGGCTAAGAATGGAGGTTTCTAAGGTGTGTGCTGATGAGGAAGGTAGGGCCCGCCTGGTTTTTGGTACTATAAAAAAGTGGGGTTCACATTTCCCACAATCTACTGCCCGCACCAGGGTCAGCTGAGGTTTTTGATGAAAACTCTCCCAAAGATAATGCTGGAAGCGTCAGGCCACATAATACTGGGGGTGATTTTAATATATGGGCTGATGTCAAGCTTGATAGGCAAGTACAGGGTGCAAGGACACAGGAACTACCAAGAATGGGCTGCAGAGAGGTCCTGGAAATGTTGGAGGTCTACGGGCTGTCGGTCATATGGCAGTACCTTTACCCAAACGAAAGAGGGTACACCTTTTACTCCGCCCCACATTGCACCTTCACCATAATAGATTATATGTATATCTCAAGAGGTCTGTGGGAGGAAACATTGGGCTCGGAGATCTCCCCGATCACTTGGTGAGATCATGACCTGGTATCAGTGGACCTGAACCGGCATGGACTGGTACCCAGGGGGTCCAAATGGAGATGCAACAAATCCCTATGGAAGGATCCAGTGTTCCACTCGGAATTGGCTAAAGAAAATTGGTGAATATTTCAAAACAAACAATACAGGAGAGGTCTCAAGGAGAGTGGTATGGGAAGCGGGGAAGGGACATGGAGGGGAATCCTGATCAGGGAAGGGGCAAGGAAAAAAAGGGAGCGGATGTTAATTGAAAACAGGTTGAGGTCTGAGATTGCCCAACTCGACAAGAGGGCCTGGGACGCCACAGAGGGGCAGGAGGACAGAGTCATGCAGGTTAGGAGGAAAAGGGAAGAGCTTAAGCTGCAGGAGGAAGCTCAAATAATTAGGAAACTGCAGTTCCTGAAACAAAAGTTTTATGATAAAGGAGATAAGGCGGATGCACTACTGGCTGCCAGGCTGAGGGGACAACGAGCGGAATGGTGGGTGGAGGCCATGGAAGGGTTTGATAAAACACAAGATCCAGGGACAGATGGGATTCAAGAAGCATTTTTGTCTTTCTATGAAAATCTCTATAAAACGGAGGCTAAATCAGAGACGGTAGATATAGCAAAATACTTGGTGTCAACTTGGCTTTCTCTTGAGGAGGCC
Source organism: Ambystoma mexicanum (assembly GCF_040938575.1). NCBI lineage: Eukaryota > Metazoa > Chordata > Amphibia > Caudata > Ambystomatidae > Ambystoma > Ambystoma mexicanum. The sequence goes on along the minus strand of NC_090936.1, from coordinate 489,708,376 downwards.
GCTGTGGTGGAGGCCCCAATAACTGCTGAAGAAATCAAGATGGCAGTGATAAGATTACCATTGGGAAAGGCCCAAGGGGAAGATGGTTTCTCAGCGGCCTTTTACAAGTCCTTCATTACCCACCTCCTCCTGGTCATGGTAGAACTGTTCAATGATATGCTCGAGCCAGGGGAAGCCCTGGAATCCTTCTCTCAGGTGCTAATAACTGATACACAAGGAGGGTAGGGACCCCAACTATGCAGATCTTATCACCCCATCTATGTCCTGAATATTGATGCCAAAATTTACACATGAATTCTGGCTGCAAGACTTGAGGTATACCTGCCCCAACTGATCCATCCGGACCAAGTGGGCTTCATAAAGGGACGTCAGGGGGCGGACATAATGAGGAAAACCCTGCACCTGATTCATTAGGTGCAGGGGATGGTGGGGACCCCGCCTTGCTCTCAGTAGATGCCAAGAAGGCTTTTAATAGGGTGTAGTGGGGCTTTCTCAAGGAAATGCTTGATAAGGTAGGCTTGGGTACTGGGCTCAGGCGCAGCATAATGGCAGTCTACACATCCCCCCGTGCGTGCATGATGGCAGTTAATGGTGGTTACACCCGCTGGTTCGCCCTAAGTAGGGGTACAAGATGAGGTTGTTCCCTTTCCCCGACCCTATTTAAGTTATCCCTGGAGCCTCTAGCTCAGAGAATCAGTGAGGACCCCGAGTAGAAGGACTCACGGTGGGGGGGTGGATTACAAGGTTGCATTATATGCAGATGATATGCTTTTGCACACAAGGAACCCCCTAACTTCCATACTGAGGGTAATCCGATTGATTGAGCAGTATGAATACCTCTCTGGCTTTAAGATTAAAGGGCTTAATCAGTCCTTTTCCCTCTGGATAGGGACAGGGACACAAATAGATTCGCCCCACTGGGATTACTGGTTAATCTGGGCACACTGAGATATTTGGGGATTAACCTCACGAGGGACATGGGAGACCTATTTGATGCCAACTTCCCCACGTTCCTGTCCGTACTTCGGGCTGATCTGGTAAGATGGGAAAAACTGACCATATCATGGCTCGGACGGCTCAATGCCCTGAAGATGGTGTGCTTGCCAAGGTTCATATATGCGTTCCAGATGCTTCCGATCCAGGTCCCCAAAGCCTTCTTCTGGGAGATAAAGGGGGCTATGTTGAAATGTTTGTGGCGGGGGAAAAAATCGCAAATAGCCTTTGAGGTTCTCGCCTTACCGAAAGAGACGGTCGGGGTGGGGCTCCCGAATATGAAACTGTACTACAAAGCGGCACAGCTAAGGGTCCTCATACCCCATCTTAGAATGCAGAGGCACTTCCGATGGGTTGGTCTAGACAATCTTCACCTGTCCCCTGCCACAGTGGGGAATGGCAGAGGGTGCCAAAAGGTAAGCTCCCCCGCAACATTCGGCACCACCCGATTCTGGGAACTATATGGGAGACAGGACGTGTAAATGCAAGGAGTAACAACATGGCCCTCTCCCCTGAGTCACTTACAATGACATTCTTACAGCTATGAACAGAAAGGATGTGGAATTAACTATTGTACTCGGCCTGGTGACATTTCAGGGAGGGCGAGAGTGAGAAGGAAATGGAAACAGAGGGAGGAACAAAAGAAGTGACTATCGTACTATGCCTAATGATATTTCAGATAGTTCTGGAGGGGGAAGGGAGGAAAAACCAAGTAAGTGGGGGGGACAGGCAAGGGTGCTATCATACTAGGTCCAGGGACAATTCTGATAGAGTAAGTGCATAGAAGAAAGTAGGGGGAGGAGGGGAGGAGATAGGAAAAGGGAGTAAGCAGTCAAAAAGAGTGGAGAAGCAAAAGGGCAGGGCATTGTTCGAAGCAGGTCTTCAAAGGGACGGCCAACTGTGGAGGGATGACACCTTTATTACTATAACCGACCTGGCGGAAGCTGGGTATAGGTACTCTTTCGTCTTTTCATACCTTCAGCTAAAAGGGGTGATCATGGGGGGGGCGGAAATGGAGGGACGATATATAGAGAGACCTTAGTCCCTTTGAGAAGCTCTTAGATAAAAGAACGGAAATGAAGGACCTGATTTCAGCTATGTACGGTGAACTGGTGGCTGCAGGGAACCGGTCGACAGAGAAGTTGAGACAGAGATGGGAAAGTGACATGTAGAGGGAAATAGACCCAGCACTTTGGATGAGACTGTGTAAAGAGGCTTCTCAGGCATCGATCTCGAGCCAATACAAATTGCATGCCATCAAGCTCCTCCATAGGTGGGAATATGACCCTGTCGGGCTCTCAAAGATGTTTCAGACTGCAAGCCCCGTTTGCTGGCATTTATGTGGGGACAGAGCTGACTACTGGCATATGTGGTTGGGATGCCCTTGAATAAAGATGTTTTGGGACCAAGTACTTAGCTGGATCAGGGAACTAGAGGGGATTCCTCACACCAAAACGCCCTTTTTGATCTTGTTTGGGATGGTGGAACCTGTGGGAGAACTGAGCAGGTTGACAGGGCTGGCAGCGCCCCTGCTGCTCGCAGCATGGGCCTGCCTAGTGATGAAATGGAAATGTGCTTGGACTCCATATAAGAGGGACTGGATCAATGAGGCCCTGAATATATGCATCATGGCAGTGCCACATGAGAACATCTGGGTGGAATTTGTGAATAAATACTTGAAAAAAAGTAACAAGTGGATGCTGGGCACAAAGGTTGATTACAGTAAGGACAGTATTGTGTTGCCCAGGAGTTTAAAGGGGAGTTTAAAGGGGTGAGCTTCCCCCCTATGGGGCAACCCCCAGCCAGACATTATGCCATCAAGGGAAATAACATTCATGAGGCGGCCAAGGACATATGTGTAATACACGGTTTAATAGCCACTATCTTGAGACGACCGAAGGATCTTTATTGTGGTTTAATTCAGTTAAAAAAGACACCGTTATCAGGAACTGGGGGCCGGGGGACGAAAAGTACAGATATAGCAATGGAGTGGCGGGAGGGAGGGTTATTTACTGTTGTTTGGTTGCTTTGCCTGTAAGGTTCAAAACCTATAATAAATAGAAAATTTTAAAAAAGAATTGGATTTTGGATGTCATCTTTCATACCATGAGCTAACAGACGGAGGAAGGATGAATCTCCAGCTTGAGCCCATCTGAGTTTAATAAAAAACGTACTACACTGCATTAGTCACAACCCAAAAAGGGATGGTACAGCTAGTTCACACCTAAGTGCTTCTACGTGGACAGCCATGGGATCCCCCAATATAGATCTCAATAATATGCCTTCCATGCAGTCAAGCCATCTAAAAAAGCACAGTGGCAAGAATTCAGTGCTGTATAAAATAGCAAGAAGAATACTAATTAACTTTAAATCTCTAGGAGCCCCTCCACATTGTATCCTCCCTTTCTAATAACGAATTGGCATATAAGAAACAATTTTTTATACATTTTCTGGGAGATAAAAGAACCATACAAGGTCAAAAAGGGGTGATAAGGGATAGGAACCCCCACAATAAGGATACATCTTTACAATCTCAATGGGTTCCTCTCCAATTCTTCAATTAAAACACTACTTGCTTTTTGATTGTGTATCAATAACCATAATCTTTGTTTTCCTAAAGGTAATCTTCATATTATTCTTAGCAGCATCATTTGTAAGGGCTTCTAAGGTGCGCTGTAGGCCGATCGGTGTAAAATCCAACAGTTTGGGATCATCGGCATATGGTAGATAGGGTACACATTCATCCCTAATACTTGCTGGAAAGTTACGGCATGCGTGTAATTCCTGATCCATATCCGCAACATACAGGTTAAAAATCAAGGGTGTGACGACACACCCCAGCTTCAGACCTCGATTAGTTGGGACAGGATTGGTAACTTGGCCTGTTTGATCGACCCAAGCTACCACTGATTTATTGGTTTATTAAGATTTAATAAAATACAATAGGGAAGGATCAATACCCCAACTAATCAGTTTTTTCCATAACAAAATACATGACACAGAGTCGAACATATGTACAAGCACCTATTAGGATGCTTCAATGTGTCAGCCATTACGTGGTGTTGAGCCCATATATTGTGAGAGGTGCAGTTATCGCACCTGAAGCCTGTTTTTAATGTTTTTAATGCACTCAGCAGTCCATGTTTATAAACTCACGTCTGCAATTTCCAGAGGAGAAGAGAGAGAAAATGTTGCCACTTGAAGACGGCAATGTACAGGATCCGAGTGACAACCCTTCTTAAACCATGGAATCAGTATCAACAAACTCCAGCTAGTCCCTGCCGCTCTACAACTTGAGGAGAACCATCCCCGGTTCCGGAAGCACCTCAAGACCATCCTCTTTTCTTCTGCCTTCACTCCCCCTCTCCCCTGCTGATATGTTCTCTCTTGGCACCGTGCACCTGGCCACCCTCTGTCCTCCGGGCCCAGGTACCTGCTCACCCTGCCACACTCCTGCACTGCCTCCGGGTCACCCCTTGCACTGTGGTCTGTATCTGTACCCATACAGCCCCCCCTTTTTCTTCCTGCACTTATCAGACCTACCCTGTCTGCTGCCTTAAACCCTGCACTTGCAAATTGCTGGGTGCATTACCACTGTTTGTTGCCTTTATTATTTATTATTATTTATCTGTTTCTCCTTTGCTTCGCACTTTCTACTTCTCCCCCCTTCCATGCACTTTTCCCCTCCCGCTCTCCCATGCACTTGCGCGTTCTCAATGTCACTGGGCCTAGTAATATCACTGTTTTGTTTGCCCCTGTTCCCCTCCCTTGCTGTGTCATGCTCTGAAACACTTGTGTACGAGCGCGATAGAAATAAAATATCAATATCAATAGTCGGTACAATTCCATTTTTAATGATATGATGAAAGAGAGAGGCGAGCATACTTGCCCACATAATAGGGTTATCCTGGAGCACCGCGTTGGCAAGGCTGTCTGGCTCAGGAGCCTGCAGTGCCTTACACCTATTGATGGCAAACACCATATCTATCTCAAAATCATCTAGAAAACGTAAGGTAAACCTATACTCATCTTTAGGAAAGCCAACTATGGTCACATCATAATATAAACTAGTGATTCAACCAACAATATTCCGATTCAGAAGGGGAAACCTCAGCCAAAAACTGTTGATAATAGCTCCAGAACTTTTTACTATGATTGCTCCGAAGCATTGAAAATAAAAAGCGCCAATTAGCATTATTAAAATGGGACTTATAATTGCAAAACCAATTCTTATATTGCATACTAAGGGGCTTACAAAAGGCCCTTGTTTCCTTCGAAGTGAGACTAACGTTTCTCAGGACCTTCTGAAGTGCATTACGTAGCACTTGGTTCCTGCAAGCAATATTTATTAATGTCATACAATCCTTTTTTTAAAGGTAAATAAGTTCACCTGGGGCCTACCCTGCTCAAAGAGTGATCCAATGTTTTCTGGATATCCCAATTATATTTGACCAAGAAAGTTTCAATTGTACTCATATGGTCACTGAGCCAACTATTCTATTTCCTGACATTAAAATCTGTGCAAGTTACACGATTACCCTAGAATTAACTGGGGTAGTGAATAAGTGCATATTAATGGGCTTTGGGCTATCAAAGTTAATAGTCCACGATAGTCCAGCGCACTCAGCCCATGGTCTTGTGGGCAGAGTGCGCTGACTGGGATACTTGTTTTATGGGATTGGAAATTTGTATGTGCTTTTAAAATGTAATTTGCTTTTAAAATGTAACCTGCTTTTAAAGAAATACGATTTTACATCAGTACAATAGAATAGAATTTTAAATTGCTTCCCTTTTAGAATTATCCCCTAACAGTCCGGAATTGATTATGTGCTTGTAGCCAATCCAGTGTAATTTGGAAGTGTGACGGAAATCCTCTTGTGTTGTTCAAGTACATTGCTATGCACCATTTCTTTTGGGGAACTTAATTTCCCACGGTTCTTAGTGGCGCGCACAGGGATGGCGTCATCTCTTGGAGATGCAAGACTTAACTGGCCCGCATTAGCAAACCCTGTTTAGGCCTGTTTGCGGCCACTGCGGCTTTCGGCGGGAGACTCTGATAGTTGAGTGTGAGAGCCGGGTCCGTAGCTGGCCTCTTATCTCCATAATCACCACCTGGGCCTGTGACATTGTGTTGGGTGTTAGGTATGAGTGAGGTGTTTTGTTGGATCTCAGAAAGAGCTACGGATCCTTCTCGCTTTGAGCACTTGATAAAATGCGTAAATCTGGGACTGATGGAAATCATGACTTCAATCCAGGAAATACAAACCGCTCTGCGGGGATTTGTTAAAAGCTGCTTTGCTAAACACTAAATCAGTGGTAGCGCATAGTACCGAATTATATGCTCTAACTGAGGAACATAAGTAAGATATCTTCTTTATTACAGAGATATGGTTCAGTGATACTTCCCATGCTCTATTACACTGCTTTCTTCCAGAAGGATATCTGATACAATGTATCAATCGACCCACGAAAAGAGGAGGAGAGATAGCAGTGATTTACAAATCATGCCTGAACATTTCCCATTTTCAATCTCTAGTTTGGGGGGATTCCACACAGATTGGCCATCTAGTTTTATGGACCTCACCTCGTCCTGTTTGGCTATAGGCCACAAGGGTCTGTGAAATCCTTTTTGGAAAAAATAGACAATTACCTAATGACTACAGCGAACAAGTATAATGATTTTCAATGCTTAGGTGATTTTAATATCTAGTTGGATGACCACATGGGGGCAGACTCTAAAGGATTATGGGAAATCTTGGAGAACCACGATTTGACTCCCCTTGGTGGTGTCATCCTCCCATTTACAATGTCATTGTGTGGACGCACTGTTAACTAGAGGCAAGGGCATTTTAGTGACCCATACCTGCCCAGTATTTTGGTCAGACCATTTTGTGAGACTGTTTTCTGTTATCCAGAATATGTATACAGAGCAACCTACTAGGGTGATGGGTATTTTATAATTCTGTATGTCTAAAAACTTGTAGCAGCCATTATGGACAATATTTGTTCTTTGGCTGCCCCGTTAAGGCCAAAAACAGCCAAATGATATTGAAACAATGGTTCATTCCAGGTTTGACCAATCTCAAGAAAAACTATACAGCCATCGAACGGAGGTGGAGAAAACACAGGACACCAGAGTGGGCTAGTAAGGTCAAAAAGGCCTTAAAAGAATAGCAAGTGGTGATTTTTGCTACCAAATCTGATTTTTTAACTAAAAAGTTTGAGACAACGAGAAACCATTCTAGAGAATTATTCTCGGTTATCTCTAACTTTGTCTGACCACACGTTATCTCTAAAGTCAGGGACACATAATTTGACCACACTAATTGTTTAAACATGTTTTTTCTTAATAAAATTCAACAAATTCAGAAAAAGGTCTCCATAAATAGGCAACGAGACTCAGAGCTAGGCCAGACCTATACTGATCAAGGACCTTCGACGGAGGAAGATTCCACCTGTAAAGTTAGGTCATTTGATGATTTGATTTTAAATCAGTCTCAGAAGAAACTATTCTTGCTTTTCTAAGAACACTTTAACCAACAAATGATGCACTTTTTTACTTACCTGCATATACTCCAGCATTTTTGGCAGAAGATATTGCTCCATTTATGACCAACGTTGTTACTAAGTTATTTGCTCCAGGTCGAGTTCCCTTGGATTTGAAAAAAATCTGGAACTTCACCCTTGCTGAAAAAAAGCAGTCTGGGACAAATTTCTGTGTGTTGCATGCCAAGGGCAACTCTCTTTACTAGTAATGTTGGACCTGTCGGCAGCGTTTTATACAGTGGATCACTGTATTCTTATCAAACAACTGAGAGAAGTAGGACACGTCTCAGCAAGTGCAATTAAGTGGTTTACCTCCTTTCTATCAGAGTGTCAGCAATGGCTGAGTTTGAGAGGCCATCCTTTGGACTCCCTCTCCCAGGATTGTGGAGACCTGCAGGCATCCTCCCTCTCCCCGTTGCTATGCAATCTTTAATTACAGCCACTAATGGATATATTGCGGAAACATAAGGTCTGTTTTCAGTCAAATGCAGACGACATGCAGGGGTTAATTAGATTGGATAAAGTGGAGGAGTCACTTATGAGGGTAAGCTTCTGTCTAGATGAAATAAGTGGTTTGATGTCCACAAATTGGCTCCATCCTAATCCAAATAAGACAGAGGTTGCCCTATTCGGACCAAAACGTGCGTTGAGTGGGGACAGTTGTCTCCCACCCCCCGTTTATTTGGGTACCAAACTAAAGTATGCCTCCGGGTTGAAAAACCTTGGCTGCATATGGCAGAATGATCTCAGCTGTGAAGGCCAAATTAGAGCCAAAGCACAGGTTGTGTTCTATTCTCTGCACCTGTTATGGCATGCTCTCCCTTTTGTCCCTGTGCAGGACCATGCAGCATTTGTGGGAGCACTGGTAAATTCACAGCTGGTTTATTTTAACAGTCTCCTAGCTGGTGTCCCGGGTAAACAAATTCAGTGACTCCAGAAGGCGCAGAATGACGGTGTCAGACTGGTGTTTGAAGTGAGGAAGTCTACACCCATTCCCCGGCTGCATTGCTCTCTGCACTGGCTGGCAGTGGAGGATATGATTACATTCAAGATCCTCTGCATGATTTACATGGGTCTGAATATTCTGGCACCCGCACATTTGACAGGAAAACAGAACCTTTATCAGTCAGCATGTGTACTTCAATCGCGATATAGGCTCCTTTTGTCTATTCCTTCATCTGCCTGTGTATACAGAGGCGACCACAGATTTTCTGTTTACGGACCAAAATTCTGGAATAGTCTTCCTTGGGAAATTAGGAAACTGGTATTGTTTCTCCAGTTTCGGACAGTGCTGAAAACCCACCTGTTTAAATAACTTAGGGACTATGATTGTATCGTTTCCGGAACCCGTCCTTGCCACTTGTACCCAATCTTGGTAATTCTCCTTGTCAACTGTGCCTAGATATGATTGAGTTTGTCATGAAGTGCATTATACAATTCTCAATCAATCAATAATAGCATGATCGCTGAGTTCAGTGAACTCAGACTTCAATACAGGGATCAAACTCTGCATCCTAAGATCTGCAAATGTGTAATCCAGTCTTGAGAAAGATTTGCCATTAGTCCACGTATACTATTCTTTCACACCACTACAGTCCTGTATTTTCAGATATTTCAATTCATACATACTTAGCGCATTCACCGAACACTGTCCCAATAAGCACCACTTCTCCCTGCAAGGAGTCATTTTTTCAGATTCTCTTATGCCTTAGGAGGAGTCATCATTATCTTCATTTATATAATTTTTGGCAGTGGCGAAATGTGCATTCACGCCCACCACAAGTACATTGAGATTTGAATACATGGCCACCCATATACTTTAATTAAATAATATCATATGCAATAATAACTATCTGTAAAAACACCAGCAAAACCACACATATGGAAAGACCACAGATTATGCAGAAGATAGCTGATGCAAGTATTCTGGCTAATATAGCAGGGGTAAAAGGCAATAAATCACAGACAATCTCAATGGAAAGGATATGTCTTGTTGAAAAAGATATTTCCCAAAGCACAGCAACTGATTACCCCTCCCTTACCTACACACCTTTTAGCAGTGATTCTCTTTCCATGCTATATTAGATTGAGCATTATATAGTCCAGAAATCACTTCTTACAAATATACAAATGTATTCATGGTATATCCACATAGTCAAATAAAACCAAATAAAGATGTTCATACATAAAACAGCGACTAACTATCAAAATTCATTCATATCAGTGATAACATTTACATACACTCCTCTTTAACCTATATGTAGAATATCTTGGGCAGACCCTTAGAATACACAAAGTCCATTTCAACCAACATACAGATGATATTGATATTGATAGTTTATTTGCATAGCGCCTATACACGTATGTGTTTCAAAGCGCTTCAAGTCAAGGGAGGGAGCAAGTGAAAATATAATGACATTCTTACAAGGCCTTGAGACATTAAAAATGTGAAATTAAGTATCGTTCTAGGCCTGACGACATTTCAGAGAGTGCAAGAGCTTTCACAATGAAAAGGAGGGGAGGAAGGGGGTAGGTAGGAGATGAGACTGACGACTATCATACTAGGCCTGACTACATTTCTGGTAGTTCAGGGGAATGACAAAAGGTGAGGGAAGGGGGGAGGGAGGAAGGAATGAGAGGAACAAAACAAGTGACTATCATACTAGGCCTGACGACATTTCTGGAAGTGCTGGAGATTGACAAAAGGTGAGGGAGGTGGGAGTTGGAGAGGAACAAACAAGTGATTATCATACTAGGTCTGATGAAAATTCTGATAGGGTAAGTGCATAGAATATATTGAGAGGAGAGAGGGAAAAGACAGGAAGAGAAGACTGAAAAGCAGTGAGTGTGGTGAAAGAGAGGAAGAAGCAAAGCTGGCAAAATACAGTGTTATAGAGCACATAAGCAAATGGAGATAGCACATCAAGTTGCAGAGGTCAGTACTGAACTCATAATGTTGCAAGAGATAAGCAAGTGCAAGCCAGGATTCAAGTCTTAGATGGGCACATCATGACTCATGGTCACCATGATTACGTGACGCTTAAGGAAGTCCAGCATGAGAACGACGAGATTCGAGATGGGTGAACCAACATGAGTCACATGAGTCCATAAGTCAAATCAAAGCATCAGCAACAAGACGGTGATAAGGCAAAAATATACTTCCAAATCTGATCCCTTCAAAACTCCACACCCTCAAATGCTGTCTCTCCACCATTACCACCTGGATGGCCACCTACTTCCTCAAGTTCAACCCTTCCAAAACGAAATACCTCCTCTCCTGCCCCACAGGCACACACCAACTTCACTGCTTGGATCAAATAACTCATCAAAGACAAACCACACATAGCCTTCTCCTAACTTGTCAAATCCCTTGGCTTTCCCATTGACCACACCTTTCCATCACATACCACATAGCTTCTGCCACCAAAACATGCAATCTACAATTTAACATATATACAAAACACAAAAATATACCTTAAAAGTTAAAACACTGTACAAAAATACAATTCCAAAATGTGACAAATAGCACCTTTAAGACTTGGCGATGGTCTGGATAGTTCAAATTGTTTTTCACAAACGAGGCTATAATTGGCAACTCGGTTAAAGAAATGTCCTTATATTGACACAATTGAGGTCTGAATGATTATTATGTAAGCCACTTTCATGCACTCGACATGTTTCAGTTCTCTTCTATTGTTTTCGGAACTTTCTTCAGGAGTAGTGTCACTTTACTTATTTCAAGGATGCAAGAAATACTATTAACGTATTCTGCTGGAGTTTCCTCCAGTGTCTTTCAGACAGTGTGGACGCTGGGCCATATTTAGAAGGGCCATAATGTTGTCAATAGTATAACGCACACATTTCTCAGCAGGGCTGTTGAATTCTGATGGGAAGTAACAGAGCTTCTGAGAGGGGCTGTTTAAAATTGTGAACTCCTTAGATCCAAAGGTGACAGGTGGCAGGTAGTACAGATAAGTGACCAGAAACACTCGAGTAAGCAGGTAGTTGTATGCATATGACAGAGACACTTGGAATCCAACGCCATTGGGAAGACAGCTGACTCTGTCCAACTTACACACACAGAACACTGATGGCAGAACACTCAGGGCACGTTCCGACAGAGCATGGAGCAGCCAGCCACACAAGGTTCCAATAAGCCACACACAGGGAGGAAGCGCATGACATTACAGACGGCAATACATTTAATTTGACAGTTTCAAACTTCTATGCAGTGTCAAAACATCTGCCAATTCGAACATGTGACTATCACTGTTTCAACCGTATTAGCCTTTTAAAAATATCCCTGGGGGGCAGTTGATCATGATGAGGGTCCAGTAGCTAGACACTATGCGGGGCAGCTGCACATCCTGCTACCTCCTACTTCAATCCTTAATTTTACCCCAAACATAAAGTGAACAAATATCCCTCTACAAGTAATTTACCCAGTCATAGCTGAAATAGGATGTCGGATGCATTCGAGTTGTTTTGGAGCACGCACACTTTAACCATTGATGAGTGTGTGGGAGGCTAGGAGCAGTAATGTAATGACGGTTTTCTTGGAAAAGAGGACTTTGAGGGCCCATGGAACTAAGTGATCTGTCCTTTGGTTGGAGATTTCTGGTTGAGACCATAGCAGTTTCTAAGCATTATGGGTAAGGAATGTTTCCTTAACTTTGGTAGATGACTGTTAAATATATACAAAATATGGGATGAGCTGAACCTGGTGTACCTTTGGGTCTGGCAGTAGTGTACCCGAGGGGGAAAGATGAGGTCCACTTGTTTCCAAAGCTTAAAGTTTTGAAGGGTTCTCCTTTTATAAGCATGACTGAAACAAATACAAAGGTTAGAACTTTTTTGATCATGTTGGTGTTAATTATTGAACCACACTGTATGTCGATGTGTTCCACAGGGTGAGAATGTTATGGTTAATTGTATAGGCATGTGAAAATAACCCTCTATGAAGATTGGGGTTTAGCCCTGAAGAAGGCTAGTTTGTTGAAAATAATTACCCATAAGCAGGGAAGGACTGGGACAAGAAATAGGCCCGGAAACCCAAAAAAAGTGGCTCACCCCTTGCCTCAAAGACCCACCCTTGCCTCAAAAAAAGTGGCCCTGAAACCATCAGCCGTGAATCGCATCAATTCACGACTTTACAGAAAATGCTACTTATGGAAGGTTCATGTGTCTGTTACATTAAAACACAACTCATAAAATAACATAACTTTGCATACAAGAATGGATCACCATATGTATCATTAATATCTGTGTGTATAGATACATATTGTCAAAGTACTGTGAATGCAAGCAGAAGTCCAAGGCCAAATGATAATATGTTATTGTATAGCACTCATGCTCTTTTTTATAGAGCAAATATTCATACAATATCACTCAACCTGTGTTGCTACTCATTTATCGACCTCAGAAGGATGAAAGGCAGAGATCGCCTTGCTGGGTTTCGAACTTGCAAATGTCACACACATCACAGCAGTGAGTGCTCAACCCACTGAGCTATCATATCGGCTATAGTAAAATTAGCAATTATTCTGTAGTGGTTACCATTAAACTGGTAACTGAGATTTAACAGCAGACCAGTTAAGTTCATCTGCAGGTCTGGTGCAAATTTGGCCACATGTCAAGCCTACATGCATCTATTTTTAAGGCTTCAGGGGTTGGCAAAATAGGGAAGGCAGCACACTCACAGGACATCCCATACTTTGAGCACTTGTTACCTCATAAATGCAAACATCCTGAACAGCATGCCAGGGAAATGGGAAAGATAGACAGATTACAACAAAGCAGTCATTGTGGCACAATGAAGTCAATGGCCACTTGATGTTCTATGGTCAAATATTTCTACACTGTACACAAGCTTTTAGGCATGAGGATTTTGTCAAGTGACCGAGGACACTGAGATCGAATGTCTTCTGATGATCCTATCAGAGACAACATCAGAAAAAACATGCTATTACTGCAACTTGCGTAAAGCAAAATACATAGCCCGAAATGGATGCTTATTCAGGTGCCTCGGAAGACAGCTGACTGGGGAAGAGAAAGGAAGAGGTGGGAGAAGAATCAATACAGTGAATGGGTAAAAAGGAGTAGACATGGAGAGAGTAGGCGGGTTAGATGTAGAGACTGAAGGGATAGAAATGGCAACGGGAAAAACAGGGATGGGGTAGAGGCAGTAGTGAGTGGGAGCAAAGGAGAGATAAATGTAGGTGATAGGACGAGTTTATGTAGAGAAACAGGTTGCAGAATTGGGAAAGATAGGAGTAAAATCTGACAAGTGTTGCAGAATCCTCCACCTGAAAGCCGATGCGGGAAATGCTGACAAGACTGCCTCACACATTGCCAAACAGCCTAGTTAGCATTGGAAACATAATTATAGTGGAAGCTAATGTCACAACTTCTGACCACGTGTAAGACAAAAAAGATGTCACACCACTAGCCACTGTCTTGGAAACAGTGCTGCAAGCTTGTGTGTGTTGTCAATGTCCCTGGGCACTTACAAGCCCTGTAATAAACGTTCATGTTCAGTTATCCCGCAGCAGAGTTTAAGTGTGCTTGCAAATTAAGCTGGGACAAAATCAATAGACGAAGATCTATGAACGAGCATGTTGCAACCAGCCCTCGTGCATGCAAGGAAGTCCAGTCAATGTTGAGCCAAATCAACACAGAATTTAAACAGGATTACATGGAAATCATGTCCTTCCTTACACTTTTCATGCTGTCTGTCTGAACAAATAGCGGTCTGCAGCTGACTGCATGGGGGAACCAAACAAGCAAAACACTTCCATTTTGTCCTGTTTTCTTCAAATGGTGAGCAGCGCGATGGTGACCCACACACTGTGCTGTGATCAGACTCCAGAGCACGCACAGCAGTGCCTGCTGGATGTTGTGTTGAAGATGTGGTGAGCAGCGAGACGCGGAGGGGGTGGGCTTGTTTATAGTACACAGTGCCTGCTCCGCCGTGCGATGCTGCCGAGTCCCAAGGGCATGTGTGCGTTGCGATCCCGGCTGCGGTGCTGAATCCAGGGAGACATGCCTCACGAGGTTCTAGCTGCCTCTGCATACATTTTTCACTGGTTGATATATAGATGCTGACAGCGGTGTAGCGCCCTTAGTGTCCGCAGGCATTGCCAGTGACAGGTGGATGGGGGGAGCAGGCTCACTGTAGGTGGTCTGTGGGCGCACGGCAGGATCTAAGTGGTGGCTGCTCCCGGTTGTGCTACACCTGCGGGACCTCTGCATGGGACACCTTCTCAGCTCTAATGCCGGCAAGTTGTTTTCCAAAGGTGTCCTAGAAATCGTTTGAATTATAAAGATTCTGCCACTCTGCAAAAGAAAATATGATATAGTTACTCACCTCATGGGCCCGTATAACACTCCAGGTGTGCGTTCTGCTTTTGTCTGGTCCCCGGATCAAGTACTGGGCCCTTCCCTCAACTCCCTTACCTTCTATGTGGGGAAGGGGATGCAGACATTGCCATCCATTCTGCTGCCTGAGGTGTCCTCCTCAGCCTCTCAT
The DNA here is from genome assembly GCF_040938575.1 of Ambystoma mexicanum. NCBI lineage: Eukaryota > Metazoa > Chordata > Amphibia > Caudata > Ambystomatidae > Ambystoma > Ambystoma mexicanum. The sequence goes on along the minus strand of NC_090936.1, from coordinate 489,693,309 downwards.
GCTCCCCGTCTGCGCCTCGAGCCACGAGCTGAGAGTGGAGTCCTAGCTTTGTTGTTGCGATTCATTGCATTTGCAACAACTGGCATCACACCATCACCAAATCGGCTCAGGGCCCAGGGCAAGCCAGCCAGCCCTGAGCCAAGGTTGTAAACTGGCACAGCAGCCCACATTAGTAGACCGGCCCCCAGGGCCTCAGTATCGGCCTGGCCACAGGCCGAATGTCCGATGGGCCAGTCCGACCCTGCCCATAAGGCCGAAACTCGAGTTGGCTGTGAAGAACATTCTGATGGAATCCACTAACATTTGATTTTTGCTAAAATAATGCCAGCTCTAGGTGCTGAGTAATTGGCTACTGGGCACATTCTGGAAGAGTGGCACATGGTTGGATGCATATAGAATGCCGGACCATAACTAATATTGGTCAATACTTTTTACTGTTGCACAGATTGCTAGATTTTGCACATTGTGTGATTTGTACATCTGGTTATGTGTTGAAAGTATCACCTCTTATGCAGTGGCGTAGTCAGGGGGCAGGAAGGGTCACCTCCCCCTGTCCCTGGATCTCCCCTGGTGCCCAGTGCGTACCCAGCCTCCCAATGGCACCTTATTATCCACCCCCCGGCATCAAAAGCTGCCTGCGCTACTGCTCTTATGGCTTGGTTGTGTCATGAGGGTGGTAGTATGTAAGCATTGTGAGATTGTACATGTTCAATGATATATGTTTTTATATTGTCACATATCGGCAACACATTTATGGCCCTCATTACGACCCAGGCGTTGGACCATGGTGCTAATAGCACCATGGTCCATGCCGGTAACTTACCGACTCCGCCATGGCGGAATGGGGAATTACCGCCCCATTCCGAGGTTGGTGGGGCGGTAATTCCCCATGCCGCCATGGCTCTTCCCCATTCACAATTTTGCCCCATAGGGCTCAATAGAAATTGGGAAGGCGCTAAGTATGGTGCCGCAAATTGCGGCACCGTACTTAGCACCAAGGTCCCTTTGCGGGTTGGTTTTTTAACGCTTGCCAAAAGCAGGCGTTAAAGTGTCACCCGCAAAGGGACCTCGTAATCAGGCATTAAGGGTTTAACGGCGCTGTTAACCCCTTAACGCCTGGGTTGTAATGAGGGCCAATGTGTGCACTAATGTTTGAATAAATAGATGATGAAATTTAGAAAAATTATTGACTTCATGAAATTGCTAATAGCTAACTACTATACACTATAACTTGCGGTTGACAGCCAGCTTGAGGGCTAGAAATAAGGTTTAGTGTCAGGCTCTTTTAGAAACGTGTACTCCCTCTGGGCCTACCTCCCCTACGGGAGACACTGTGCAACCTGCTAAAAAATAAACCATAACTGCAACAAGAGGATCTGAGGCATCTTGGTGATGTCATCCACTCAGTGGGCACCCAGGGAAGGCTCCTCACCCACCAAGATATCATTCAACAGAGTGATTATGTACAAGAGATTGGGAGTTACACGGGTGGGGGAGATCTGTAGAAACGTCTTGGCAAGCCTTTTAAACTCAGAAGACTTTTTAGTTTCCAAACATAACACCTACTTCAGAAACAAACTTTTGAAATAAGTTAATGTGTTATGCCATTGACGGAGTCCACTTGGGTTCCTAACTTGCCTTTTAAAATGTTACTCTTATGAAAGGAATTTGTGGATGTCTAATAAACTCAATACAGATATCGCCTGTTTGATTTAGAAAATGAGTGGTGTGTGAGAGAGGGAAAAAAGGGGAAGGTGGAAGGATATCAGTGGATGTTTCATATCAATATTTAAACACTACCATAAAGTGAGAAAGACATCAGGCATGTTGCTGTAATCCAACTAACTCCCACCAACAATCTAACCCCTTTTACTTTGTGGCGATAGCGTGAAACTTTTACTAGACCTACAATTCACTACTGAACAGCTTTGATAATAGATAGGTCTGGGTCCAAAGCTGTCAGATCACTCCTATTTTTTCTTGAGTCTGTCCTTTTGTACACAAATGTGGTGACTCCCTGATATTTTTCTACTGAGTGGAGGAATAGAATGGAATGAGAAAGGAATACAACACTTACTTGTGTTGGTCAGGTTATATCCAGCAGCCCTTCATCCAGGCTGGACAAGAGGCTGCCTGTCACCCTAGAGAAATATCAGAGGAAGCTGCACGCCTAACAGGGAAAATATCAGATAAAGGAACCTGCAGAATCCAAACTGAAATAAAGTTTTACAAATTCAATAAAAGTATTAGTTTATGAGAAAGCTCAAATTAAAATCAGAGTTTAATTCTTATCCTTTATCTGTGCTTTCATGTACGCACACCATCATAATTCTCTCAGAAAGTCTAGTCATTTCTAAAAGGGAAGACGTAGGTTTTCATGCTTACCTTTTACTCACTCCACTCTTTAATAAGTGAAACCTTTCTGCTAAGATTTAAACCAAATCAATGACATGTGTAGCCTATAAATGGCCATTTCATAACATGCTACAAAAACTACAGAAACTTTAATAAGTACTGCTGAAATCGCTAATCCGTGGTGTGATTGGTCGTTTTCCAGACTCTAATACCTGGCAGAAACCTCAGACTGTTCAATGCGTCACTCACCTCGCTTGCCTTCACCTTCCCTGCGCCACCATTCCTCTCAGCGCTCTGCCACATATAGAGCACAGCTCCGTGCCATTTGTGGACGCCCCTCCCAGGCTCTTTGCCTTCTACTTCATTGCCCGACACACTTCTATTGATAAAACTGTCAGGCCGATTCATGTAATTCCTCTCAAAAGTGTTGCACGCGGCTGGCGCACAGCGTGCCCGTGCGAATGTCTGCGCCAGCCGCATGCGATAAAACCAATTCCCGCGCACAGCGTATTCATGGATTCTCGCCTCCAAAACCAGATGTGGCGCAGAGTGGCGCAGCGACCCTGCAGCAGCGCCAGTTAGGCCCCCAAGAACGCCCTTGCGCAAGGAAAAGCCATCAAGATCGCAAAACCATCGCAAAGGGCTGCGCCAACACTGTACCAGTTTACCGGACTGGCAAAAGCGGGGAACGGGTATTACGGGTGTCAGGAACACGAGTGCGTGAGAAGATTCACACGCGATCGGGCCAGGGGGAGCGTGTGCGTGTATTCCAGGGGTGCGCGAGATGTCCTACACGCGATTGCCCTGGGCGCGTGTATTTCAGGGGTGCGCGGGAAGTTCCACACGCGATTGGCCTGGGCGCGTGTATTTCAGGGGTGCGCGGGAAGTTCCACACGCGATTGCCCTGGGTGCGTGTATTTCAGGGGTGTGCGGGAAGTTCCACACGCGATTGGGCTGCGTGCGTGTATTTCAGGGGTGCGTGGGAAGTTTCAAACGCGATTGGGCTGCGTGCGTGTATTTCAGGGGCTTGCGGGTGGTTTCACACGCGATCGGGCCTGGGGGAGCGTGTGCGTGTAATTCAGGGGTGCGCGGGAAGTTTCACACGCGATTGGCCTGGCCGCGTGTATTTCAGGGGTGTGCGGGAAGTTCCACACGCGATTGGCCTGGGCGCGTGTAATTCAGGGGTGCGCGAGAAGTTCCACACGCGATTGGCCTGGTCGCGTGTATTTCGGGGGCTCGCGGATGGTTTCACACGCGATCGGGCCTGGGGGAGCATGTGCGTGTAATTCAGGGGTGCGCGGGAAGTTTCACACGCGATTGGCCTGGGCGCGTGTATTTCAGGGGTGCGCGGGAAGTTCCACACGTGATTGCCCTGGGCGCGTGTATTTCAGGGGTGCGTGGGAAGTTCCACACGCGATTGGCCTGGGCGCGTGTATTTCAGGGGTGCGCGGGAAGTTCCACACGCGAATGGCCTGGGTGCGTGTATTTCAGGGGCTCGCGGGTGGTTTCACACGCGATCGGGCCTGGGGGAGCGTGTGCGTGTAATTCAGGGGTGCGCGGGAAGTTTCACACGCGATTGGCCTGGGCGCGTGTATTTCAGGGGTGCGCGGGAAGTTCCACACGCGATTGGCCTGGGCGCGTGTATTTCAGGGGTGCTCGGGAAGTTCCACATGCGAATGGCCTGGGTGCGTGCATTTCAGGGGCTCGCGGGTGGTTTCACACGCGATTGGGCCTGGGGGAGCGTGTGCGTGTAATTCAGGGGTGCGCGGGAAGTTTCACACGCGATTGGCCTGGGCGCGTGTACTTCAGGGGTGCGCGGGAAGTTCCACATGCGATTGGCCTGGGCGTGTGTATTTCAGGGGTGCGCGGGAAGTTCCACACGCGATTGCCCTGTGCGTGTGTATTTCAGGGGTGCGCGGGAAGTTCCACACACGATTGGCCTGGGCGCGTGTATTTCAGGGGTGCGCGGGAAGTTCCACACGCGAATGGCCTGGGTGCGTGTATTTCAGGGGCTCGCGGGTGGTTTCACACGCGATCGGGCCTGGGGGGCGTGTGCGTGTAATTCAGGGGTGCGCGGGAAGTTTCACGCGCGATTGGCCTGGGAGCGTGTATTTCAGGGGTGCGCGAGAAGTTCCACACGTGATTGGCCTGGGCGCGTGTATTTCAGGGGCTCGCGGGTGGTTTCACACGCGATCGGGCCTGGGGGAGCGTGTGCGTGTAATTCAGGGGTGCGCGAGAAGTTCCACACGCGATTGGCCTGGGCGTGTGTATTTCAGGGGCTCGCGGGTGGATTCACACGCGATCGGGCCTATGGGATCGTGTGCGTGTAATTCAGAGGTGCGCGAGAAGTTCCACACGCGATTGGCCTGGGCGCGTGTATTTCAGGGGTGCGCGGGAAGTTACACACGCGATTGGGCTGCGTGCAGGTATTCCAGGGCTGCGCGGGAAGTTTCACACACTCGCCTACAACACGTATTCATGGAAACGAACGTGGCCACCCGGAAACACGTACGCCAGCAGGAAGTAGGCGTACGTCCACCCGCACAGCATAAAAGTGCACGCAAACAACAAACAAGCTCAAACGGCAGGATGAACATACCGTTCCTAGCAGCAGTGGCCGTGGGATACCGCAGGAGGAGGAGGAGGATAGTCCGGCCAGAATATTTACACCCAGAACCAGCCTTTTTTGGAATGCCTGATGACCATGTGTATGGGAGGTACAGGTTTCCACCTCACATAATACTCGACCTGGTCAGTGAGTGGGAGGATGTCCTCACATCAACCACCCTGTGCTCCCAAGCTCTCAGCCCCCTGGAGAAGGTCCTCAATGTACTGCACTTCCTGGCCACTGGATCATTTCAGCGGACAAGTGCCATAGTGGGGGGGTGTCACAGGCCACGCAGTCACGCTGCCTACACCAGGTCTTGGCCATCATCACTGCACGCCCATCAGTCCGCAGGCACATATACCTGCCCAGAACACCTGCAGAAAGGCAGGCTGTTGCCCAGGACTTCTACAGGGTGGCACAATTCCCCAAAGTGCTAGGTGCCATTGATTGCACCCATGTGGCTCTACGTCCCCCCAGGGCAACTGAGCACATCTATAGAAACCGCAAACACTGGCATTCCATCAACGCCCAGGTAGCATGTGATGCCAAGGGAATCATCACCTCAGTATACGCCAACTATCCAGGCTCCACCCACGACAGTTTCATCTACAGAATGTCTACCCTAAACCGGGACATAGAAGCTGGGCGGCATGGCGATACATGGCTGCTCGGTGAGTATAAATGCAACTGCGCATGCATGCATGTCAGATACTGAGTAATGTCACAACCCCACTGATGATACCCATCACCACCACCCCAGGGGACAGTGCCTACCCTCTCAGCACCCACATGATGACGCCAATTCGGAACCCCACCACGCCACCCCAGGTAAGATACAACACAGCCCACATTGCAACCTGGGGAATCGTGGAGCGCACATTCGGAGTGCTCAAGTCACGCTTCCGCTCCCTTGACCGTTCTGGCGGGCAGCTGTTATATGCTCCCCCAGTAGTGTGCAGGATCATAGTGGCAGCATGTGTCCTGCACAACGTTGCAACACGCCGGGGCCTGGCCGTGGACATGGTGGTGCCCCCACATCCCCAACCACATGCATGCCCACTGCGCATGGGAGGGGAAAGGGCACGGGGTGAGGCAGCCCGTACGCAGCTCTTGGCTAATTACTTCACATAAAATCACACCCCTGTGGAGTGCACACAGCCCTGGCACATACCAGCTGACAATCAATGATGATTGTTACTGACAATTATGATGTGTCAATGGACAGTCAACTGTCACAACCATACCAGCCTGAGATTGTACATCTGGAAGTGTTCCATTGTGTGCTTCCCAACCTACACAAACAGCACCAATGCTGTGTTCAAAAGACACACTCCTATGCTTCTAAAATCATTACCCCCTTGCAAGATACAACATGACAACAGTGCCATGTCACCCAACCCCTCCCCAGCACCGCCACCCAACACACCATGGCATGACATGCCATGTGAGAGCAAACAAAGTCATCCCCCAAACATGACACGTGTCACAAAGTACAGTGTGCCTACTGGAAACTGGCCACACAAAATATGCCCACATGAATGTAGAAACAACAACACACATGACCAAATACTTACCACAATACAATCGACATAGCATAAACATGACAGTACTAAGGCAAAGGATACATAGTCTTACAACATGAGAATGCCAGCACATCCACCACCTCCAACTGTACAGTGTTGTTGCCACGCACATCTGGAAGTCCACTGCTCACAACATGAGCCCGATCTCCAAAGTGGACGGCCTTGTGAAGACATGAGGAATGAACCTGCAAATCAGGAGGGAGACATGGATGCACAAGCACACATCAATACACCATGCAGTGCACAATACAACAAGAATATGCACTAGGAATGTATACACAGTATTGACTACAGACTGCCCACACAGCTCATGGGAGTCCAACGTCACTGTGTAATTCACTGTCACTTGGGCACACCCTTTGCAAGCCCATGGAAACGGGAAGCAGGAGGGGTGTGTGTCTCACTGACCCAAGCATCTAACCCAAACTCAGGACAAGCCTGCATGTGCCCAGCCGGAATACAGTGGATGCCCACGGGAGCCACACAAGGCAACACACTGCAATAAAAACTCAAAAATCAAAAATCAAAAGTCAAAAATCAAAAATCAAAAATCAAAAATCAAAAATGGCCATGTGTGGGCCAGGGGGGTGGGGGAGGCCACCCAGGAGGTCCGAGGACAGGGTGCCCACCAACAGCCACCTGCGTGAATGTTGCGGAAAAAAAACACCTCCATGGGCTCATGGCCTGCACGGCTACTAAATAGTGGGAGATTCACTGCTGGATTCGCTCTCCTCAACCTCTGCTGCTGCTGCCACAGGAGGTGGTGGTGCCATGGGAGGCAGCCCATGCAATGCCCTAGTTTGGTCCTCCATGGCAGCAAGCATGCGGGCCTGGAAGGCCTCGTTCTGGAGGGATATGGTGCGGAGATCCCCATGCAACACCCGACGTGTTGCCCGGACCTCCGCCCGAGTTGCCTGCATCTCTGCTGAGAGCGTACGGGTGACGCGCTCCAGCAGCTGTTCCGTCCTGGTGACAGTGGAAGCCTCAAGGTCCACAAGAGTCTGCCTGAGGTGCCGGACCTCTCCCCTCAGGGCTTCCCTCTGTCCCTGGGCATCTATAGAAATTGATTCCCTCAGATGGTCCAGGGCCGCCTGTCTGTCCCTGTTGGACGCCAACATGTCCTCCCTGACTGATTGGCAAATGGAGTCTGTTGCCTGCTGTAGTAGCTCCATCTGCCTTTCTGGGGGGACAATGGAAGTGGCCACCCTCTCCATGGCTTGAGCAATCATTTCGGATGATGCTGCCTGTTGGTTGGCCATACCGTAAATGGGTTGCTCCCATGCGATATTGCCTGGTGGCGGACGGCCACCGCGTTGGCGGGCACACCTGTCTGGGGCAAGGCGAACTGCGCCTTGCTGTGTCGGCACTGCCTGAGGCTGCGGGACTCCATTTCCCCTCTGAACTGCTGGCCCAGGAACAGGATCAGATGTTGCGGAGTGTGGCCCTGCATCCGTAACCACCACAGGCGCACCTACCAACACTGACATCCCCATAGTGGGCTCTACCCCTGGTGCAGGTGGGTCGGACAGAACAGTATCCCTTCCATGAACACATACCTGCGAATCCACATAGGCCTCATCCGAATCAACACCTGAAAAGAGTTCTGGGGAGGGGCAGCCAGGGACACCCCGGGACAGTATGGCCTGCAGCAAGAGAGGGTTCTCCCCTACCACCAAACCACGTCCCCCATTGGTGACTGGTCGTGCTTCAGATCCCTCCTGGGCCTGCACCATCTCCTCTCCCTCAACAGCATCAGGTGCGTCATCCTCTGCAAAAACAAGTAAGACAAAAAATGGAAACAGGCATTAGCACCATGGCACGCTATTAGGCCAGACAAGATACAGTACCAGTACTTGATTTACACATGTCCCACATGACTATCACCCTCCCATGCATGCACTGTCCATGAGTTGGAAGGGGAGGAAAATGTCAGACACTGATGACACCAAGATGGGAGAGTAACACATCAGCTGCATGCTGGATAGCAGTGACATCACACATTGGCCTGTGAGTGGCATGTCCAATACACATACATGACACATGCCATCACACAGATGGCATATACCATGGGCATGTCATATATGTGACAATGGGGCAGAGTGATGCGCAGTAGAACCAGGTGAATTCCTACTATCAGCCTGAATGAACACAGCTAAATACGGAACAATGTGGTAGCAAGATGCCACTTCAAGGGCAACTAGCGCAATGTAGTGCAAAACGCCTACTGTGGCCAGAAGGGATACTGTAATACCCAAATCCCGGGGCGCAGAATGCATTGGATGAAGCACATGGGTGGGACAGAACACTCAGGCACATACACCCTGACCTGGCACTCAACCAGATCCCCTCCCACAAACTACATACACATGGATCACACACACATGCATGTGCACTCACCGGACAATGCCTCGTAATCTGGCAGCTCTCCCACACCTTGGATCTGCTCCTCTGTGACGTAGGTCCCAGCAACATGCTCATGTAGAGTGAGTTCTATGTCCTCTTGTGGAGACCCACCTCCAGTCACCAGAGTTGCGGCATGACTTGAGGCCAGCTTTTTCTTTGCCCTACGCTTAAGGTCGTTCCAGCGCTTGTAGCACTCAACAGCTGTGCGCCTCATAAACCCAAGGGCACTTATGCTGTCCGCGATGGACTGCCAGTGTGCCTGACGTCGAGCAGGTGTAATCCTACACCCTGAAGTGACCAACATTTCGGCGTCATGTTCGGACACATACTGCACAAGTGCATCCAGTTCGGCATCATTGAAGCTAGGCTTCCTTGGCGTGCCGGACCGTGTAGCCGTGTCGGGGTCATCAGCCTGTACTGGACGAGCACTCTTCCTCTTTCTTTTTGTGGGTGGTGGGGATCCGGAGTGCCCTACGCCGCTCTGGACACAAGAGGCAGGACCACCGGTGGACTGTGTAGTAGTAGTGTGCGATGGCACACTGACCACATGACTTTCTGCAGGCATTAGCTGAAGTGTGATGATGGCAGGGGGAACCTCAGTCTGATGTACCGGGACCAACACTGTCCTTGCTGGGGGAGTCAGAGCTGGGGTGGACGGAGCTGCAGCTGCCCCTGCAGCCTCCCCACCCCGCCTACTCGGGGCAGCAGATGACATGGCTGCCCCTGTACCACGTGGCCTGGTGACACTGGCTTGCGCCGCCACCCATGGCCAAGACTTGGCGACCTGGAAGTCAGCCTGGGAGTCACCCTGTGCTAGGTCCGGTGCCACAACGGGCCGGTCCAACAAGGGCTGAGCAGGGATGGTGTCAGCCACGTTTCCCTCAACCATGGGGGGGGGGTGTGTGTCCCTGACTGGTCCTCCACACGTGGGGGGCTTGGGGGAGTCTGCAAATCCTAGCCACGTCCCCTACCGCGCCCACCACGCCCACCTCTTGAGGCTCGGCCACCTTTGCCACCCTTACCACTTGCTCGCCTCCCAGCCATGGCACTGATGGAGTTGTGCGTATGGGAGTTGCAGTGGACAATTGTCCTGGGCAATTGGGGGTCAAAGGGGTAGGGTACTAGATGGAATTCGTACCCAAGTGCTCTAGCAAGGCTGTATGTAACCCCTGGGGAAAGATGACGGGTCACGCAATGCACAGGCACCCCTAAAACAGAAAATGACGTGCACGCGACCCCTCGTAGACCACGTGCGTGGGAAAAGGAACCTGCACTACGCTGTGGCACCCAGAAACACAAAAATGAACGTATGCGTGTCACACGCAGCCTACAATGACCTCTGAAGGGGTATGCTACACATGGGGCTAGCACAGTTGGTAAATACGTGCGCGACTCTCCGTCTGCCTGGGAAAAGAGCGTGAAAAATACGCGCGTGTGCACGTTGGCAACACCCCCGACAAAAGAAGAATTGTACACTGTCTGAGGAGACAGGACAAAAGGAGAAGTCAACGCTGTTTGAGGAAACAGGTCGAAGAGAAAATCAGAAAAATACTGACAGAGGTAACAGGGAGTACGAACTAGAAACGCTGTGAAGTAAATCGCGTGTGAACCGACAAGAAGTACAGATTTCACCCACTCGCTCTCCACGGGAAGCACGTACAAGGAAATCACGTACTACACGCACCTTTTAAACCGCACCACACGTCCAACGTCACTTCCGCGTATACGCACTGAGGCACTATCCTCCAATCACGCAGGCTGACACTCGGACGTGCAGTTTTTGGTCTTGTAACATTCCCCCGGGTACAGGGACACGCCCGCGCGTGTCACGTCACAGACGCGCCTGCGCTGTCAGGGCCTTTGGTCCAATGGAATTGCGTACACAGGCCAATCGCGTGTGGAACTTCTCGTGCACCCCTGAAATACACGCACACGCTCCCCCAGGCCCGATCGCGTGTGGAACTTCTCGCGCACCCCTGAAATACACGCGCCCAGGACAATCGCGTGTGAAAACACCCACGAGCCCCTGAAATACACGCACCCAGGCCAATCGCGTGTGGGACTTCTCGCGCACCCCTGAAATACACGCACACGCTCCCCCAGGCCCTATCGCGTGTGAAACCACCTGCGAGCCCCTGAAATACACGCACCCAGGCCAATCGCGTGTGGGACTTCTCGCGCACCCCTGTAATACACGCACACGCTCCCCCAGGCCCGATCGCGTGTGGAACTTCTCGCGCACCCCTGAAATACACGCACACGCTCCCCCAGGCCCGATCGCGTGTGGAACTTCTCACGCACCCCTGAAATACATGCACCCGCTCCCCTAGGCCCGATCGCGTGTCGCTCCCCCAGGCCCGATCGCGTGTGGAACTTCTCGCGCACCCCTGAAATACACGCGCCCAGGACAATCGCGTGTGTAAACACCCGCGAGCCCCTGAAATACACGCACCCAGGCCAATCGCGTGTGGGACTTCTCGCGCACCCCTGAAATACACGCACACGCTCCCCCAGGCCCGATCGCGTGTGGAACTTCTCGCGCGTGTAGAACTTTGGCGCACATTTTTTTCCTGCGCAGGGACGCTACCGCCTGCTTTCGTGTGGCGGACATGTATGGGCCTGTGCGCGTCTTTGGCCATGCGCTGTTTTTCCCTATTCGATTCCATGAATACGTGTTGTAGGCGAGCGTGTGGGCGTTCTGCGCATTTGCCTCCTGTACTTCCCCCGTGACGCCCACATTTTCACGAGTTATTCCCCATTCTGCGTGTAACGCCCCGTGTTACGCCTACTTTTGTTATGTGCGCCGCGCTATGTGTGAATTCGCTGTGGCCTTATCGCACGGCGTTCGATGACCTGTGCGCCAGCGTGCGCCGGCATGCGCCGCGCACGCTGGCGCACATCCCACATTTTGCGCGTGCACGGACTTCCATGAATAGATGTGCGATGTTTTCTGTGCGATAATCGCACTTGCACTGCGATAATCGCACTTGCACTGCGATTTTCGCTATTTCTCTGGGAATCGCACGTTTTCGCACGCGTGCGCCGTTTTTTCGGCGCACGTTGATTCCATGAATCGGCCTGTGTATCTGCCATCAACACAGGCTGGCCTTCTGAAGAAACAGCTTTTGCCATATCAGTCCTGCGTGCGTCAGTGACAGACATTTCCTATTATTCTCCTGTTCTCTCCCACCACTTCACAAATGAGATCATTTGCTGCCCCCTCCCCTGCCCAGTTGCCAAATGGTTTACTGACAAACACGAAAAATCACGTTCCCTTGTCATACTTTAAAACAAAAAATCAAGCACTTCTATTTTTACCCCTTTTCAGATTTTTGGTCTCTTTGTATTTTTTCCCAGAGGTACTTAAAGCTTTATAGACACAGGCCTAGGGCTCTTACATATACCTTGTCCCCTAACCCTCAGACGGAATGTAAAACTCAACAATCACACTGGAATGTTGGGAGTTCCATTGCAGACAATGCAGTGGCAGAGGCCCACAATGGCTGATATAAGTCTGCTGTCCCAACATTCCAATGTTTTTGCATTGTCATTCCTTGGTTTAAACAAAGTATTCTACCCTTATTTGGTGTAATGCACCAAAACCAATAATGCCTCCCTCCCCTGACCATTGCCAGGTGGTAACTTCCATTGACCCTTGTTAAGGACCCAACCACCAATTAACTTGGACGGAGGGCTGTTAGCACCAGGTAATGCCTTCAGAATGCAATGCTACAGCTATACAAATAAGAAAAGCCTTCACTGTGAGCATTTAATGATGCTTTCAGAAATGCACAGGCCGGAACCCGCATGAACGTCACAGTGGAGACACTGGAACACATTTAAAAGAGACACAATTATTAGCATAATATTGCCACTTGTGTCCAATCCACACCCACCATTATGCATGCTAATTCCACTAGTTAGTGGAAAGTTCCCTATTTTTTACCAGAATCTCAGTGCCTGATGATAAATTGTTCCATTAATATGTTCTTTGTGGAAGCCTTCACTACGTTCTACAAAGAACTCTGGCAGCAGTAGCCCACCCACCACGCGAAGGTCTCCATTGCACAGATCTGTAAATTGCACAATGCCTTGTACAAGGGGCATTTCTTGTGCGCATAGATGCCACTGGCTGCATAAGTGGTGTGTGACCTTCTCCTTCGTTCTGGTCGGAATTTCTCACCTACTTTGCAACACAAATAAAGAACAAATGTAGTTGTAAGGTTACATAAACATACTAAGGATATTACAGTCTCACTGAAACAGTAAACATTATACGTGTACATTTGCAAACCTTGAGCAATAGATCCTGACTACACCTCATTCAGACGTGTTTAACATGATAATGGTAATGAATGGACACATGCTGTGGGTTTGTCCATTCTTTAGGACTTCCAGATTTGAAAGACTAGGGGACCGAGACACCCGGGGATGCAGTGCTACTTTTACCAGATTAGGTCATTGGTTTGGTGAACATGTTTGGACTGAGAAGAGCTAAAGTCCCCTGGCTTCACAGAGGCTACATGGCATCTCCTGGCCAAAACAAACATCTCGGTCTCCATTGTCTTTATGACAAGACAATTTAGCCTAGGGCAGTTGGTGTTCTTTGTTGGGAGTAACCCTCGGTGACTGTGAATGAGGATGATCTTAGACCGCCCTAAACACATTGGACCTCATTAGGACCCTGGCGGCCACGTAATGAACGCTGCTGGGAAGAGACCGGCACTGTTCATTACGGGCCGCCCTATTACGAGGACTGCTGCGGGTCCCGCTAAGGAACGCCTGGTCGGACCAGGCATCCTTAGCGGGACCCGCTAGCAGTCCAGAATGCTAACAACTGGCCCGTCATTAACGGGCCCGTTGTTAGCATCCTCCCCATTCCCATTGAGCCCTATGGGGGCTCAAATGGGAATGGGGATATACCGGGTCCCGCGAAAGGGATTTACCGGGCCCTCCAAGGTCGGAATGGCTGGCCCGGTAAATCCCTTTTTGCGAGACCCGGACCTGGTACCCGGTATGGGGGTAACCATACTGCTTTTAGCAGCATGGCTCCCTCCATACTCGTAATGAGGCCCATTGTATTCCATGGGCTCTCGGTTCTTCTGATATGTTGCCCTAGACACATGACCTAACCCAGAGACATATTGTACTAATCAAACATTGTATTTCTTTCCATCTAATAACATAACTCAGAATGAATGAATTAATAATGTGTGTTCCCAACCCTTATATGACAAATTAAACCATATGAAGGCATCTTATTTTATGCTCGTTCATGCTGCAAATGGAAGAGTCAAAGCACCTTTACTTTTCAGGATGGCCTGCCCGCTGGCACCAACAAGTCCACAGATGAAACGTTCCGTGAAAGTTATTCTCCAGACTTTTTATCTTGAAATGTCATTTTCTTCTCAAAGTCTGGGAAAACAGCCTGTTAGAAGTAAACAGGACGTGGAGGAAGGTCTCTGGAGTCTTGTTTTGGTTAAATGCATGCTTGCTGTGTTAAAACGTCGATGCAAGGCTCATGCCTGATGCATGTCCTTTTCTCAAAATGCTTTAATTGCCACAAGTCATCAACTTGTATTTTGTATGGGAGGGAGTTCGTCTGAAACTCCCTGATAATCACGCACAAGATGCAGTTCACTTACATTAAAATACAGTCCATTTACGTGGGGATAGTGGGGTGTCACACCTTTTTGGACACAGGTTTAATTGAAAGGCCCATCTTATTTAAAACAAGCCAGAACATAAAACAAGTACAGCATTATGGCCCCACTCATAGTAACGGGCATGACGTGATTTGTTTTGTTAGTAGAATTTAATCGAAATGGATGATAATACAACAATAGAAACACAATAAGATCACTTGAGCAGAGGGGCACCAACTCCTCTCTTTTATATACCAGTTGACGTAGAAAATAAGATATGGTGACAGGGCTGTCTCATATAGCCATTTGGGAATTTAATTGACCCGAAGGGATTGGGGAAGTTAGAGCAAAATGCCAGAGAAAGTGAGTGTGCACCAATGGAAGCCTGGAAAAGCAACAACCATGAGGCAGGGAGGTGGAGGGAGCAGTAACTTGGGTAAGAAGGGTGGAGGGAGTGGGATGGACGGGAACAGTTGGAGAAAACACAAAACTCGGGAAAGATAAATGGAACCAGCGAGTGATACGTGGCACAACGAAAATGGTGGAGAGGGCAAAAGACTTAGGAGCTCATATTGTTAAATGGACGTACATTTCCCAGAGTGGAGTGCTTACTTTTGCCAACAGGTCCCCTTGGGGCACACTTCCGTTATTTGCATTGCGGAGTACAAGTGAGAAGTGTAAAGAGACAGTGGACGCCTCTTTTGTTGCACTTCTCTTTTGCACTCCTCAGTGCAATTGGAGTAAATGCTGCTTGCCATGTACACGTGGCAGGTGGAGTTTACAATAATTTCCTATGATGCAAAAGGAGGCAGTTTCTTTAGGAAATCAATGGTTTCACGCCAGCATGAAAATCTCATGCTGGTGTAAAAGCAATTTGTTTTCTATAAGGTGGAGGTCAAACGGGAGGCGGGAAAGGTAACTCCTGTTCTGTCTCCGCCCTCTGCTATAAAAAACAATGAAAATCCACTAGGAGCTTGAATGGAGTTCCTGTGTGTACAATCCAGGGACTCGCAAGTGAGCCCCTAAGAGGGGCCCATGTCCGATAAATTCAAATACACAAGAAAAAAGTAAAAAAATCCAGACAAAATTATTTAAGCAAACATATTGGGAAATTGATAAAAGAATTGCAAAAACAAAATTATTTAAAGTTACAAAAATGAGTTGAAAAAATTAAATGTATTATGAAAAATTAAGAGATGGCACAACTATCCTAGATTTGTGTCAGTCAAACTGATAGCCCACAACTCTCCTGCTTCTTATGTGCCAATCTTACTTTCTCTTGCCCTGTGCCACTTTACATTGTCTAAGCACTTAGTCAAAAAATCATTGGCCTTGATGTGGTGATGCCACTGCCAACCAAAACAGAGCTCATCCCCCGACCAACGAGGGACATCAATGTGGGAATTAAAAAACACTGCAGCATCCGGAGTGCATGTTGTACACAGCACAATATATACATGTCACTTAAACATACCAGCTGGCAATGGGGATACCTCCAACCGCGGGCTTGATCCCACTTTGAGACTTCTGCCAATTGCCTGTAGCAGACCAGAATCCTGTGCCACCATGCAGCACCTCAAGTCACCCACAGCCATTTGACACCCAAATTGATACACCATAAATTGGATCAAATTGGACAATGTTATTTGACTATCTGAACAACCTTTTTCGATACGAAAATGCTCTACAAACTTGCAGCAGCACAAGTCTCCCATAGTTACCTCCAGTTGACATTGAGGATGGTGCATCTTCATTGGGACTACTCTTCACAATATGGTTGGGCTACCTTAACCGCAATTTGCATTCCACAAGACAAATAGGGCCAGGGAGAAACCAGACTATGCTACACCATTTGACATGATAATGATTTAGGTACCTGTATGTATTTAGTTTTTATGAAGCGCCTTAAGCCAAGGCGCTGTACAGAGAAAAAGAAGTACAATAAAATGAATGACAGTAAAGATAATAAAATAGTTTGTCATATTAGCCAGAAGAGAGAAAGTGGGACTTCAATGACTTAGGGAAGACAGAATAAATTGAAATAGAACAAAGAGATTAAGGAAAAATATTCCAGTCGAAGGGAGCTAGGAGAGAAAAGGATCGGAAACGAGACTGGGCACAGGGAGGGCGTGGGACAAGAACATGACATTTAGAAGAGGATCGAAGGGTTCAGGAAGGAACGTAAAATGATATCAAAGACAAAAGATAATCAGGTGCAAGACCATAGAGGGATTTGAAAACAGGACATAAGAAATTAAATTTAAAATGAGAGTGAAATGGTAACCAGCCAAGAGTAAGAAGGCAGGAGGAAATATAATCACGAAAAGAGAGAAGACACAGAAGACAAAGCATTAAAAACCGATTTCAGAGGAGCAAGACGAGAGAGCGGAAGACCAAAAAGAGCAGTAGAACAGTAAAAGAGTCTAGAGAAAATCAGAGAAGATATAAGCAATTTTGTAGCTTGAAACGTAAGAAAGGGATGAGCTTTACGGATGTTGCGTAAATAGAAGTGATAGGTGCGTGCGGACAGAGAGATATGATGAGCAAAGGATTAGGTAGAGTCAAAATGAAGGCCCAAAATATGAGCAGTGGGGGAGATAGAAAGCTGGGATGGGGGAATGAAAGAAAAGACGGAGAAATGGGGGGAGGAAGAGTATTAGCCAAAAAAAAGAGGACATTAGTTTTAGCAGCTTTGAGAGTAAGATAGACAGAGTAAGATAGAGAGTGAGAAGACATCCAGGATTTGATAGCTAACAAGCAGGCTGAGTGACAGAGGTGAATGTTAGCAGAAAAAGAAGAGATGCACAAGAAAAGCTGAGTATCATCAGAGTAAAAGTGATGGGATAGACAAAAAGAGGAAATAACCACAGCAAGAGGGAACGGGTAGAGGAAAAACATGGAAGTACCCACAACTGAGGCACTGTGGTTTAGCGGAAAGGTGTCAGATGTTCTACCGGCCCAAGACACTGAGAAGGTCCTTTGGTACAGATATGATCGGAACCAGGCAAGAACGGAAACAGAAAAGCCAAGAGATGAAAGAAAAGCAAATAGAAGAGAATGATCGACCGTGTCAAAGGTAGCGGAAAGATCCAACAGAACAAGAAGAGATGAATGTTTAGATAGCATTCAGTGAGTAAAGAATTTAGAACAGAGAAGAGAGCAATTTCAGTAGAATGAGAAAAATGAAAGCCTGACTGAAAGCGGGGAAGAATCGAGGATTTAGACATGAAAGTAGAGACTTGAGAATACACCAAATCCTCAAGTAGTTTAGAGAGATAGGGCAATAGGTAGATAGGATGAACATTCGAAAGAAGCAGGGGAACAGCTGTCGGTTTCTTTAGAATTGGAAGAATGGAGGTGCGCTTAAAGGTTCGAGGGAAAGTTGATGTCAAAAGATAAACATTACAGAAAGAAGTAAGATAGGAAACCAGGCATGGATACACTTTGGAAATCAGTGCTGAGGGAATGGGGTCGACGGGAGAAGCAGTAGGATGAGCATTAGCCGGTAAGAGAGAGGTCTAGTCATTAGTAATAGGTGTGAAACCAATAATAGCCCTTCACACCAATACTACACTCAACGTCCGGATAAACAGACAAGGAGCACTGTCCAAAGAAATCCAAGCACACAGAGGAGTAAAGCAAGGCTGTCCCCTAGCCCCGGTGCTCTTCGTGGCTTTTTTGGGGGACTACAAAGACTCGGAAGCCCAGGTCCGGAGCTTTCCGCCGAAGTTTGGCAATTGCACCCTCTCCCGTCTTCTATACGCTGACGACTTGATGTTGTTTGACCAAACCCCGATCGGCCTCCAGCGGCAGCTGGATAACCTGGCAGTCTATATGAACACCAACAACCTCCAGATCAATCAGACAAAAACGAAAATCATGATCCTCTCTAGATCAGGCCGCTTCCAGAAAAAATCCCGATCTTGGTCAGTGTGTAAAACCAATATTGAAGTGGTCCCTCACTTCAAATATCTAGGAGTGATCATTGACGGGACTTCGCAGGAACTTAAAATGCAACAACGTCTGTGGGCCAAAACCAAACAACTGACTTCCCAACTAAGAGCGATTGATAGAAAGTATGGCAAGTTTTGCTAGCGCCGGCCATTAATTTCTATAAAGGAAAAATGGTTCTGGTCCTGACTTACGGCATGGACGCCATGTTCACTGTACCGTCCAAACTATGGAGGACACTGGAGGGCTACATCTGGAAATCCCTCCTAGGCCTACCCACCACCATTCCAATCAAAGCCATCAGAAGAGACCTGGGCCTTCTATCATTAAGTGCCACCGTCAGCGAGTCCTCACTTGCCCTCTTCAGGAAGACTCTTATCAAAGACGGCTTGCAAATTCTCCACATCATTGGACAGGAACTCGAATCAACGAACTGTAAGGCTGTTCAAAAATGGATACACCTCCAAAAAACCAAACTGGAGGACCTGCAATGTACACTAAACGATCTGATCACGAACCCGCAAAGAGTCAGTGAAAAACTGAAATCGCAAGACTGGATCAACACTATCGACAAAGCGGTAGCAACCAAGTTCCTAAACCATCTTCCAACAACTTACAATAAATTGGAACTCCCCATGGCGTACTGTCTGAGATTCCCGGATAAAAAGCTACGCTCTACATTTCTAAGAGCGCGCTTAAACTTGCTCCACACTCGAGAAATCTTAGTGATGAGAAGGCTGTCCACCGTCACCACGTGCAGACTGTGCAAAATTCCGGACTCTACTGAGACCATTCGCCACCTTCTCCTAAACTGCCCCGCTTTAACTCAAGTTCGTACAGGTTTTCTCACTCCACTATGGCTCGACTCAGTACTGATCGATGAGCAAACATGGTGGTACCGTTTGATATCTGGCGAAAAATCCCGCTGGGCTGCCGTCACGGCCAAAATAATGGAAGCTGCCTTCATCAAAAATCAACGCTGCTACCTAGACGTCTCTCTGGCCATTGAACTTCAGTGCCCAGGCACCCAGCAACTGATGACCGCGCCATAGACAAACTTTGAGATAGATATTGCACTCGACACGCCTTGACTCAGGCTCTATAAATTTTAAGCTGTCCTCACTTCAAAGGATGCATCCTTGTAAAAATCACTCACTGTGATTATACACAAGTAAATAAAAAAATAAAAAAATAAAAAAAATAAACAAAATAGGTGTGAAACAGGAGATCGAAACCGAGGAGGCAGTAATGGAAGAAATAGGTGGTGACGAAGAACCAGAGGCTTCAATATCTGAGGGAAGAGAAGCCACCTTTGAGGAAAATAATTGAGCAAGATCAGAAGCTGAGAGAGTGGAGCCAGCTGCATAACAGGGGATAGGGGGTGAAAGAAGGCGTGAAAGGATTTGAAAGAGACGCCTAGGATGGGTTGATTGCGTGCGTTGAAGATCAGAGAAATAGAATGTTTAGGAATATGTATTTTATATCTATGGAGCTGACAAATTACAAAAAAGGCTGTCATATGCAGTTCAACTGGAGCATTAATTAACATGGATGTATCCATTGATGTTCTACCAAAAAAAGAAATTCCAAGCTGCTTACACCGTTCACAATGCTGCAACCCATGCTTGTTGCTGTAGGGAAATCTTCTGCTTCACCTCTAAATGTATATTTCGTTGGTGCCGTAAAATGGCGGTAATTCTGTTACCACCAAAACAAGTGGTGGTAAAGGAATTACCACCACTTTTTTAACTCACCTCTGAACTTATAATGTTGTCCAAAGTGTTTTGTTATCTCGAAGAAAGCCTTTAATTATATACATGTCTAAGAGTCAGTTGAAGCTATATCAGTCTGATTATCTCCCCTTAAGAACTTAAATATGGAGGACAAATCTAATTATCCAGAAGGAGAAATTAAATTGATCATAGATGACTCAATTACCTGTCCACAACCTATTCTTTAAATTATAAACCAATAACAATAATGCCAAATTTAATAGAAAATCTTCATCAGGTCCTTTTATTGATTTCATTGCGCAAATCTCATAAATGTGTTAAAGATTTTACTTAAATAATGAGACAAACCAATTAACTGTAAGGAGAACAAGGACATTATTAAGTTGGGTATCAAGAAAGGTATGGCTAAAATTCAAGATTTAAAATTGTACAAAAGATTGATTTATTGGCTAATGATGAAACTAGATGTATAGAGGATTAGGTTAATAGTAAAGCATTGAAATATTATTTATAAGAGGATGATGATCAAGTAATACATTAAAATAAGAGGATTAATAGTACTGAAATTCCAAAACACAGATCACATGTAGAGATTGTGATAACAAATTATAAAGAGAATGATGACTTTATAGAATCTCTGCATATAGTAGCTCATAGAGAAAAGGAAGTAAAGGAAATAATGATAAAAATGGAAAGAGAAATTAAAAAGTCTAATTAAAGAGAGAAATAAATAACTTGGTAATTAAATAAATATATTCAGGTATTGGGATTATTAAGGAAAAAGGTAAAGTTACATTTGAATTTGAATCATGTTTATCCAGCAGAACCTACGTTAATTAGAAGTGAAAGGAATAAGTTAGAGTCTGTTTAAGGCACAAGCACAGTCTAAGTAGATGACAAAAGAAGTGTGAGATCTCAAGGAACAATATGCTTCCAACAATGATTAGATCAGAGAAATAGCGCCTTTATCAAATGATCAAAATTATTACAGTTACTATATGGGATTCCTCAATTAAGGCTAATGCAATCAAACGATGTAATACTTATATCTTTAGTGTATGAAACAGTAACAGTGGTTGGGATTCATCCCATTAATTTGTTAGATTTAATCCTCAGGATAATATGAATATGAAACTTGTGTTACTGTATGCATAGATTTTTTAAATTAAGAATCATATGTTTTGAGATTCAAGATAGAAAGAACCAGAGACAACTAGGAAACTACCTCAAAAGATCAAAATTGGACACCAAAAAGGGAAGGAGTTTTTTAAATTGCATACTTTAGAATGATGTGTAGCAGAGAATTAAGAATTATCGAACAGGTTGTCAATCCCTCTATTCAGGAACTTTCCTCATGGCATTTCCTGTGTACTTTCCTGGATCCTTGTGTCTGACCTTCCCAGTATGTATTGTCCTCGTGTCCCTGTGCCTGCCTGGGGGAAGAATCTGGAGGGAGAATGCATGAAATAGAGGTTTGGAGGGATAGTTGGAAGAGAGGATTGAAAGGTGAGAGCAGGCAGGAGCCATGCCATGTGTACTGTCAAGTCTTCCTGAAATAAAAGTGCAGTTCAACTGAAATGGGGTTTATTCTTCATTACCTTTGGTGGGGAACTTCACGATACAACCTCATTAAAAATAGCCATAAGTGGGACTGTAAGACATATAATGAATCAGGAAAATTATGTCAGGAAAATATCAATTTTAGAAAGTATTAAGAACTGGTCCTGGCTGTCTAGTACAATAAAACTATTGCCCGTATGGTGTCCCTAGTAGTAATAATTTGGATACATCTATTTGTGGTATCATTAAACAAGAGGTAAGGGTAAAATGTTATTAAATTATATGAATTATTTATTGTGCATATATTCTGTTGCATGCCTGCAGCACACATGGTTAATTAAGTATAAGTACCTTCATAACTACATTTCTTACAATACATCAGTGGTTAAATCAAACCTTTTTTGCTTGTGACAGACTGGTTATTGTGATAAGAATATATATAATTTTACATTGTGAGGAAATGTATATTGCTTCTGGCGCGCATCCGTAAGTGCTTGGAAGTGCGGCTGTTGGGCTGTTGGGCTGTTGACCCTGTTACTCTGCTCCTGGGTGTGCTTGGACTGGCGTCGTCGGCAAGCTGAAGTTCGGCATTCTCTTCTACGGGCGAAAAGCGCTCTACTTTGGACTTTGTTGGACTTTGAATCTGAGGGTATGTATTGCTTTAACTTCCTTTATTGAAAATTTGGCAACGGGTCTACCGCGGGTCTCGTGAAGAAGCAAGTGTTACTTACTGTGCTCTTTCCTTGAATCCAGCTCCACCCATTGATACCGCCCACTGCCCACCGCCTGCTCACACACCTACAGCCACTTCCAAAAAGCACTGGTGCTTGCGCATACGGCGCGCACATCCGGAAGTGATTGGAAGTGCGGCTGTTGGGCTGTTAGGCTGGTGGCCGGTGTATGGGGTATGAGAAATCAGTGTTGGCTTTACGGTAGTCCCTTGATCCTCAAAGGTGTGTTCTTACTGTGCAATTTGGTCACTATTGTATAACTTGCTAAATGGGAAAAGCCAAACCTCCGCTCCGCAAAGATGCGAGAGCTGACTTCTTTATGGCAGTAAGTACCAGAAGAGCGAGCTTAGCTCGAGCAGCAGCGCTACCGTTGCCAGAGCCTAATGAGGATGAGGTTGAATTATTACAATGCGCGCAACAATGCTCTTTACTGGCGAAGCAAATGGATGACAATATTGACCCCTCGCAAGAGGCAGAATTTTTAAAATATGCACAAGAACCCTCCGTTCTTGATAAACAGAGCGAGGACAATATTGATCCTTCCCAATTATTGTTTGGAGAAGACAAACTAATTAATAATGTGCAGGCAAAAGGGAAGGTTCCAAATACAAGTAATGAATATGAAAACATCTCTCATGGGAATGCAAATGATTCTCAAGGCAATGTGAATTATGATAATTTGCTGGACTTCTCTAATGGTACTACAATAGAGGGGAGAAATATGATAAAGTCAGCGCAAACTCTTCTGCCTCTGAATTTTCTGCAATGATGACTATCTTTAACCGACTAATTTTGTCTGAATTACGCAAGCAAACAGATTTTCTAGCCAATTTAGCATCTGAATTCAGAGTATTACCAGATAAACTGTCAGATGCACTGACAAAGACATGGAAAACTAATATGGAGTGGAAAGGGGGGCTTGGGACCCCGGGTAGCACAAAGATACCTCCTATAACAGAGATAATTATTTTGGAAGCTTCCCAAGAGCAGACAACTGATCCAAATGGGGCAGTGGAGAGTACTTTTGGAGCCCACTTCTCAGGGGAGGCTATAGTCTGGATACAGTCATTCCTTAGTGACAGGACCATGAGGGTATTCTCCCCCGCAGCGGCAGCAGACCCGATTCCTATCACCTGCGGAGTGCCACAGGGATCCTGTGTCTCGCCAACACTCTATAACATCTTCACCATCGACGATCTCGATAATCTGGGTATCACCTATACCAACTACGCAGACGATACCCAGATTCTCCTACCACTTACTGGGGATTATGTCTTAGACCTGGCTCTGGTGAACAGAGTCTATAGCATCGTTCAAGCATGAATGGCCAACCATGGCCTATGCTTGAACGATGACAAAACAGAGCTTATCATCCTGGGCACTGCAGCCCGCATCTCCAAACTCAACCAAAACTACTCAGCCTTCATCATCGATGGCAACACTATCAAGGTCGCCAGAGAAGTAAAAACCTTAGGTTTCTACCTTGATGCAACACTATCCTTAACCAAACAGGTGAACTCACTGGCCGCATCCACGGCCTATACATGTAAATTAATACGAGCTGGGAAACATTTCTTATCAGATGACAGTTGTCTTATCCTAGCCAGAGCCCTTATCTTATCAAAATTAGATTATTGTAACGCCCTTTACATAGGGACAACCAAACAAATCATCAATAGAATTCAAGTGCTCCGAAATAATGCACTTAGAGCGGCCTTAAGCAGCCCTAGAAAAGCACATATCTCAGAAATAAGACGTAAACACAAATGGCTTTCTACTCAAGAAAAAATTAACCTTAAATCTGCCTCCATCATCCACAAATGTTTAAATAACAAAGCCCCCAGCTACCTTTCAGAACGCTTCAATAGGAAAAATCCCTCCAGACCTACAAGGACAGTCAGCCCTAACTGCCTCCTAGTGCCCAGATTTAAACTTACCACTATTGGAGGATCCAGCTTCCCAGTCAAGGCAGCTCAGTTATGGAACACCCTACCTCTTGCACTTAGATCCGACCAAACGTTCAACAACTTCAGAAAGAATACCATGAAATGGCTCACCGAGAATGCAACATAAATGGCACTCTACCTCTCGCACCTCCACTTGTACTCTGCCTGACTTGCTATTTTGTTCGCCATTGATTTGACTGTTTAGTGGCACTCTATCAGCACTTGTACTTGTCTCACCTGCAGAGCCAAAAAACTGTCTACTCTGTAACTTGCTTGTTCTGTAACTTGTAACTTCTGTAACCAAGCTGTAAACTTCCTTGTCTCTTGCGCCCTGCTACCTCAGGGTCCGGTGCACATAACAAATAAACAAACAAACAAACAAACAAACTTTTCAGGATGAAATTGAAAAAAGTAACCTGAAAACCAAAAATGACCTAAAAGGGTGTGAGAATGTGATGCCCGAATTTAAATTGTCAAAAAGACAGGAAAAAAATTGCAAAGCAAAAAAAGAAAAATAATAATAAAAATGGTGGAATAGCTAAAACATCTAGAACGTTTTTGAGAGATGTAATCCAGGTGGATGAGAGTGAGGAATCATCACCCCGGGCAAATAGTCAACAACAAAGCATAACTATAACAGAGGTGGATACTCCAAGAGTCATAAAGGTTATGGACCAATCCACTCAAAGTGTCTATGTTGATGGGGAGAAACAACTATGGGAAGCAATGAAAAACAAAAATAATAGGGAAGACCTATACGAAATCTTTAATGTGGCTCAGCCGCAGGAAAATATGGCAGATATGGTAAGGCGCTTAAAGGCTAAAGAGGCAAATCATTCGACCCGAGTGGATAGACCCATGACAAAAAGTAAGACCATTGCAATGAATGAAACAGTTACTGACAAAGGGCCAGTTAGAAATGTGCTCTCTATTTCTGTTAACACTGGTCTTGGAAGTAGGGATTGGAAAATTGCCCAGGGGAAAGAACCTAAAATTAATCAGAACTTGGCCTTGGGTAATACTAGAGTGTGTAATTTTGGTCAAGAAGAGAACATTGGGGGCAGCAATGGAGGTAAGATGTCCTATAATGATATCAGTGAGCCTAACAGGCTATTAGGGTCTCAATTAGACAATGGGTCCAACAAGGGGGTGGAAAATTTGAGTGAACCTTTGATAAGGAATGGGCACTCCAGTGATAACTGTAATTACGGGCTTCAGGTTGATCAGAAAACTGAAGGGAAAACGAAAAAGGATATGAATGATGATGCCCTTCATCAATCCATTATTAGAGTGTTATGGGATACAAATCCTCAGGAGGCACTCAAACTCGGTAAGGAACCGTGTCAGAGTAATGAGAGGGAGGGCACTTACAAAGAATATTGTATGGGTTTGAGTTGGAATGGGGGTGGTGTTGAAAATGAAATTAAGGGTGTCAAAGAGACGGACCAGTTCCATTCATTTCCGATACTTGATCTAAAAGATCTGGTAAGACCAGATCTACCAGGGCTGGTCTTGACAACGTTATTTACGGTTCAGACTAATACCCCCCTCAATAGACCCTTCATACTGTCGCTTCTGGGGCAGATCCCGAACCTAAGTCTGATTGAATCAGCTGATATTTATTTGGTATACTATATACACAAGCAGAGGCTTGATTATGTTTGCCTTGTGATCCCGTCACCTGTGGTCAGAAATCTAATGATGAGAGATGCAGAGCAATTTCATCGTAGAGGTTTCGATATATTTGAATATGCCCAGACCCAACCCCACAAATTAGGACCAATACGATATGATAATAGACCACAGAAGGAGGTTTCAGCAAAAGGGGAGGTGGGGGTATGTGGTAATGTGCCTGAGAATGAAGAAAAACAGGACTGGAGATGGCTAGCCCTGACTCTGCGAGAGTCAATTGACTCTCTTAAAAAACTAGGGAAGCCACTCTAGCTTATGAAAACCGAATTCAGAAACTTCTTAGCTGGAATTCAAGAGGTTCGGTGAATCTCTTACACAACCTAACCTTAATGAGGGAATTGGCACAATATGATATAGTGTTTATTCAAGAAACCTGGTCAAGGGTCCCCTTATGTTGGGAAGGTTTTACAGTATGTTCATTATGTGCACAAGGGGGAGTTAGAGGTCGACCGAAAGGAGGATTAATAATTGCTGTAAAGAATCATTTGAATCCTAAAAATATGGGTGAATGGGCTTTTGCTTATCATTTTCTGGTTGTGAGTTTCACGTTATTGTTTAACAATAAGGTTGCACCCTTTTTGCTGGTAAATATATATTGGAATCCGGCTCAACACTCGGACAGGCAATTATGGTTGGAATTAAGTAATCTAGGATCCCTCTTAGAGAACTGGCTGCTTGTAAATGAAGGTGGACAGATTTTGATTGCGGGTGACTTTAATGTAGTTATTCATGAGGACCCTTTAATTGGAGAGGTCCTGATCAACAACCTGGATGAAACTTCGCAATCAGTAGGGAATTCGAAATGTAGGGGGAGAATATGGTCTCACTTTTCTGAGGTCTGGAGTTTGGAAATACTGGTAAATCCTCGTCCAACATGGAAAGCCAGAGGCTACCATTCGATAATTGATTATGTCATATGCTCATTAGATTTGTTTAACCATTCGGGTAAATTTGACATCATTGAGAATACCTTGAGTGATCATTGTATGCTAACTCTGCAGATTGGTACAATAGAATCAACTGACCCCAAAATGATGTTTAATTATAATTTGAAAGTAAATTACACAGGGAAACGAATTATATGGACGGGGGAAAAGTCGAGTAAATTTACTGCTTCCATGATGGAAGATCTGGGGACCTTTTCTGATCTAAAGAGGATATCGACCTATTCAGCCCTTAAATTCACAGATTATAGTAATATTTCCCTCTCAAAACTGGGGACTCGACGCAATAATGCGAACTTGGATATGAAATGGAAATCCCATAATTTTGATGGGGAAATCAGGGATAAAAAGCTTAGTGTGAGGAAGGAGATTAGACATATCAAGAAATCAGGGTTTACCTTTTTAATTATGACTGAGAAAATTAAAAAAATCAAACAAAGTTATAAAAATTGGTCCATACGACATCGGATAATTAGATGCCAGAGAAATGGGGAAATTATGCTATCTTCGTTGAGAGGATTTAACTCAAGAAATTTTTGGCATTTAATAAATAATCTGGATAAACCCCAGAAAGAGGTACTTCTGAACCCCCAACATGAATCAATGTGGAGGGGACACTTTGCTATTCTGTACCGTGTTAATAAAGAGGTGGCATTTTTGACATGGAAGCATGAACAGGAATGGCTTTTGAACTTCAACACATGGGACATAAAAAACGTAATTGTCAAATCCAAAAATTCAGCAGCACCCGGCCCAAATAATTTATCTAACAAAATCCTTAAGTGTAACCCCGAACTATGGGCAAAAATACTCTCTCTCTTGTTTATCAATATATTAACAACTAAAACTATCCCGTCGTCCTGGAGGGTATCTATTATTATTATTCCTGTTTTTAAAAAGGGCTCCCGATTAAGTCCCAAGAGCTACAGGCCAATAGCCATCGCCGACCCAGAATCTAAATTGTTCTCATCATTGGTTCTAAGAGACATCCAGAAATGGATGGACGATAAACAGATACTGGACATGAGACAATTTGGTTTTAGGAAAAACATGGGTACTGAATGTGGGGGGCTGATTCTGAATTGCTTGAGAGCTGAAGCAATGAAGAAGGTTGATACTTCGGTTTTTGTAGCTTCAATGGACTTGAGCTCCGCTTTCGACTTGGTGGACTGGAACATTCTGTGGAAAAGACTAAGAGATCTAAATATGCCTGCAATCCTGTTAGATATAGTAAGGGCAATTTACTCCCAGGCTGCTGTGAAAGTCAGATTAGACTCAGAGGGCACCCTTTCTGATGAATTTACTATACAAAACGGTTTGCGCCAGGGTTGTAGATTAGCACCCACAATTTTCAATCTATATGTGAGTGGCGCGAATCAGGCACTCTTAAATAAGGGACTGGTGCCCCCTAGACTCTTGAATACGCACCTGGCCTGGTTAGCATATGCGGATGACTTTCTCCTCATAAATACCACTAAGGTAGGACTGCAAAGAATGCTTACTGCCTTTCAGGGGTTCATTGATTCAATAGCATTAAAAATTAATCCTGCTAAAACAGTGATAGTCCGCCTAGGTAGGAAGAACAAAAAGTCAAACATGTTATCGTGGCTATCGGGTACCACGCGACTTAAAGCACAGTCGGAGTTTAAGTACCTTGGCTTTATAATTGCTGGTGCGAACTTGAGACCTCTGCTCAGGATACAACTGAAACTAATGGCGGATATTGCCATTAGGCAAATGCGTGCCCTTGATGCAAAATTTGGGAAATTCTCAATGACCCCTTTGAGAGAATACTATACAAAAAAAGTCATTCCTCGCTTAACATACGGAGCAGAATTGCATTCTGCAAGATGTGAAGGAGAGTGATCACATATAGAAAGTTATATTTGGAAATCAGTTTTGTACCACTTACCGAAATGTATTCCTTACCATCTAATTAAATATGAACTGGGGCTAAATTCTCTGCAGGCGTTGGTTACCTGGAAAAGAATGATGCTGTGGAGGAAGTGTAAATCCGTAGAGACCAACTCATTGTATACTCATGCTGGTTGGGATATAGGAAATCCTTTCATTTCTTTGTTGAATGAGGACATTTTAAAAAGTTTGAAGTTTTTGGGTATGTCAGTTACCTCTCTAATGAACAACCCCTCAAGGGTGAAAGAAAGTATTTTGGGGTTTGATTGGGTACAAACAAAAAAATGCTATTCTCAATTCAAAATTGTATCAACAAGTGTGTGCTTCAAACAAATGGTTTCCAGCGGTAGAGACCTACTTAACTAAGTACCCAAATAAAACAATTTGTAATGATTTTATGCGTTTTAGATTCAACGTAATCCCGACAAATCAGATTAATTCAATTAGATTGACTGATTGACAAGGATCGTGGTCATGGTGCAGGTTTTGCAGTATAGAAGGTATGGTTGAGGACCTGAAACATATACTTTTGGTCTGTCCAGCACTTAGGGAACAAAGACTTCTATACTTTGGTCAATATGTGCAAAACACGGCGAATGTGGACAGAGAATTTATCTGGTACAAAATGCTACACAATAGTTATGGCAATTTAAATATCAGGGTTGCAATATTTCTGAGAAAAATTTGTGCTCTCTTTTAAAGTTTCAATATGAATTTAACTTTTCTATCGTTCTTGCTTAGCGGTGCTATAAGTTTTCTTTTTTTTTCCTTTTATGAATTATGTATGGTAATTATGTTGGTCTCTGATTATTTGTATTTGTGAAATTACGCAAAAGATAAAGTATTGGTTGTATCTTTGTGTGTGAACTTTGTAAAGGTTTTTTATAAACCAAAACAAATAAAGAATAATAATATTGCTTCTCCCAAATAATAACATGTGACTCATGGGTACTGTCAACCTTGAGAATTATTATTATGGATGTACAACTGCCACCAGCTAAAAAATATAACCATTAGATATTTCATCATTCATTTCCTAATATATATAAAGTATCAACTTCCCGACTGAAATGGTGATACTAATGGGTGACTGCAATGCAAGACTTGACAAGGTGGTCGTTGATCATGAAGACCCATTTATAAATGATGGTTGTGGGACATTTACATGTCAATTTGGCCTAATATTAAAGGGAATCTTTGTGGTAAACATTTTCAAGTAGTCTGTAAACAATTAGATATGTGTTTTCAAATAGCCGATTCGCACAGAATTCCCGTCTATCCTACTTTTCTTAAATATAATGAGAATTCTATCTTAGATTTTGGTCTTACCTTAGTGAAACATTTTACACATATAAGCTTATTTAGAGAAAATACAACCATTGCAAGCAGTCATCATTTATTTGTTGGTAAATTGGTCTTGGCAAGCATTTTGAAAGAAGAAACCAGGTGGTCCAATAAAGTGTTACATTTGTTGAAGGATGAAACAGTCAATTGTGGAAAACTGAAAGCTGATATCTAACATGAAAATAATGGAAGGGGCCCTAGTGCCACCAATGATTATATTCTGAAAGTGATGGTGGATTTTGTAAAATGGCTAAATCACTTTGACATTTATAAGAAAATAGTAATCATACGTTTAATAAATTAGTTTGCACTAATTAGTTGATATGATAGTATGGTTAGAGTATAAAGAAGCATCTTAGAAAAAGACATTCAACAACGTCCTTCCAATGGACTATTCTATGCCTCTGATGGCATTTGACACCATCTCCAATAGTTTTCAAAACTGAAAAGAGAAAGCAGCCCAAACATAAGGTTTGTTGGTTTTTGTAGTGCTGCTACTCAAAGATTAATTTGACTTGTATGCACTATTTATTTTTATTTTATTTTATTGGTAAGGCGCATGTACAACAAATGGTATTTCAATTCGCCACAATACAAAAAAGGGGGAGAACAGGGGAGAAAGATAGCATAATGGTCCTACTAGGCCTTGTGACATTCGGATCGTGCAAGTGCAGTATCAAGAAGTGTGAGGGAGAGGGGGGAGGGAAGTGCCAGTTTGCGCGAGCGCAATGTGCTAGGATGGGAAGGGAAGGGCAGGGTAAAGAGGAAAGAGCGCAAGTGAAGGGGGGAGGAGGGGAAGGGCAACAGGGGCTAGGCAAGTGCTAAAGGGAAAACAGAAGGGTAAGTGCAGGGAATTGCATGGGGTGCAGGTGGTGAGGGTCCACATGCTAAGTGCAAGGAGAAGGGTGGACTGGAAGAGGGGGGTGGTGCCCAGTAGGACTCAGAGGGATCCAGGCAGCCAGTCACTGTGGCAGATGGGGGTGTTAGCAGGGGAGAGAGAGAGGGAATGAAGAAGTGAAAAGCAGGGTCTTCAGGAGCTTCCGGAACCTAAGGAGATCCGGATGAAGCCTGAGAGGGGCAGGAGACCATTCCAGAAGGAGGCACCTGCAGAGGAGAGAGATCTACCTCCACTCTCTGCTTAGCAAAGGGTCTGACCTGCAGAGAGTTGGCGGTAGAAGACTGGAGGTCTCTAGCAGGGATGTGTTTAGGGAGAGAGAGTTGGATGTACCGGGATCCCATGCCCCAGAAAGCCTTGAGAATGATGCAGGGGGTCTTGAACTTGATCCTAGCAGCAAACGGCAGCCAGTGGAGAGATTTTAGGGCTGGAGAGATATGGTCCCTTGGCTTGAAGCCAAGGATAAGACTTGCAGTGCTATTTTGGATAAGTTGAAGGGGGTAAAGGGAGGATAAAGGAAAATTGAGGAAGAGGCTGTTGCAGTAGTCCAACCTAGAGAGGACCAGAGCTCTGGAGACATTATGTTTCCGGGGGAAGGTGAGTAAAGGAGGAATGCCTCTGAGGAGGTGCAGCTGATAGTTGGGCTTCTTGACAAAATCTGCAATGTGAGGAGAGATGGAGAGAGAGGAGTCAAAGATGACACCAAGGTTTTTTGCCTCACAAGAGGGTGAGGGGGGCATAGAGGGTGGCCAGAGGGTAGGAGGGAAGGAGGGAGCAGGGGGCCCAATGAGAAGGATCTCAGTCTTACTGGCATTAAGGCACATGTCACTGGCAGCACACCATGCCTGAATAGCAGTTGAACAGTCAAGGATGAGAGAGGAGGAAGAGGATGCAGTAGAGGGAAGCTTGAAGGAGAGCTGCGTGCCATCTGCATAACATTGGAAGTGAGGAGAGAAGGCGGAGACCACATGTGCCAGAGGGGTGAGGTAGATGCTGACGAGCCACGGTGAGAGCATAGAGCCTTGAGGAATGCTGCAGGTGGAGAGTGTGATAGGGGAGAAAAAAGGACCCAGTTGAACCTGGGAAGGATGATCAGAGAGGAAAGAGGTCAACCAGTCAAGTGCCTGGCCCATGATGTCATGGGTAGCATAATTGAACGTGTCAAAGGTGGAGGAAAGATCAGTGGCGGCTGCTGAACTTTGAAAGTGGTGGGGCGTAAATGTATGTTCCAGCAAAGCACGAGTGAGCCCGACTCCTAAAAAGGGAACCCTGGGGGGTTCCTCCCCTGGCAAAACATTTTTGAAATGAGGAGTGGAAATGGTGCATTTTACAGCACAATTTTCAAGAAAAGCTGTAGGAAAAAGACCTTGGATACAAGTACTTCTAAGGCAGAGGTCTTGAAACTGTGGGGCGCGCCCACCCAGGGGGGCACAGGCCACATCCCAGGGGGGGCTTTTTAGCTTGGAGGAAATTTGAAGGGGCAGCTCATATCACATGGTCAGACTGGACCATAAAACGGTCTTAGGCACCAATGAAAAACTGGCCAGCAGTTGCAAATGGATATTCAGTCATTTAGTCACAGACTGTTTGAATAGTACCCAAGGGGTTGCTTTTTTGTTCAAATGTAAACAAATTGTGATATTTAAAGAATATTTATTCAGCAACAATGGTCAAAACTACTGCATAGTGAAGTAACTCCTCGAACTGGCCCACATTGGCCAAAAAAAGTGGCCCATTTTGACTGGCCTACACTAGCATTTTGCATTTTTGGTACGGTTATCGCCCTATTACCCTATAGGCCTGTCCAACCCTGCCGGCTCATCCATAATGGGTGAGGGGGTGTCCACCCACTGGCCACCTCACCCATTATGGAGGAGCCAGCCCAGTGAAACACTGAGCACTCCCTCAACTGTTTTTTCCAGCTGAGGGAGTGCTCCTGGGCTGGCTGAACTGTCAAAGGGAAACACTGTTTGCCTTTCACAGTTCATTTCTCCAGCCGCACATAATCACTGAGCCATGCAACACTGGGGGTGTTTTGCTTCGCCAGCCTTGCATAGCTCATTGGAAATGCTGGCTGGGGCACTGCATGTATGTATGTGCGAGGGGGTGCTCCTGCACCTCCTCGCACATACGGGCAGAGCAACCTGGAGCGGGGCATTTTAGCAACCACACGCAGGCCCCTGCAAAAGATACGTTTATGGCGATTTTTTATTTTTATTTTTTATCTAAATGTGTTTGGATGTGTGTATGCTTGTGTTATGGGACTGTGGTGGGAGCAGGATGGGCGGCAGCACTGGGATAGTGGTGGGAGTAGGGTGGGGAGAGCCCAGGGTCGGTACTGGGAGTAGGGTGCGATGACGGCACGCAAAAGTTCATAGCGATTTCTACATACTGTCCATCTGGCAGTTTTGGGGGGGGGCCCGGCCTGCCCAAACTTTGCTCAGGGGGGGTCCAGATTTGAAGACCACTGTTCTAAGGGGATATTCTACTACCAGAGATGCCAGGTTACCAACAGTACACAGGGCCATTTTGCAGCTGCAGGAATGAAACAAGATTTACCTCACAGTGTGATGAAGAAGGGATAGGCTCTTTGGGAAATTGGGAAAGCAGTTTCAAGTTGCTGCAAGTTCCCAATTTCCCAAAGCCTTTGTAAGGAATGAAACTAGATTTACTGCCGTGCCTGGCCACCTACCTGCCAGTGCCACTGTCTGCACAGTGTTCAGGCCCGGCTGAAGATGTTTGGGGCTCCCTTGCTTAGAGTGGAAAACAGTCGGAGGCACCTATGGGGTGCACACATTATAATGGAGACAAAGAAATACAGCCAGGTTTAATAGGTGCCGATTATCACGAGCCAGCCAGTCAGCAGGGAGCTGCAACACTAAATGCCCAATGAAAAACTAGAGATCATTCTTTGTCAGCAAGTTGCTGATATGGAGGAACCTTTGGTAAAAGGCGCGAGGTAATAAAACTTCTGGGAGTTCTTTCCTAGGTCATGCATTGCTTTTTGATTGGGCTTCCACTGCCTCATGTTGTGCATTTGCCTCTACCTTGTATTTATTTATTTAAACACAATTTATAGCACATTACTGTATTTCAATTGAGTCCCATTTTCCTTCTGTGCCCAGATTTCCCACCCCAAATGGCCTCAAACTCTTGCACACCCCAAGCACATTATTTAACGTGTTAACATTTCATTTATTTAGAGTAGGCCCAGCCTATGTGTGACAATTAGCTCCCATTGTAATTCTGCATTACAATGGAAGCTATGCGTCACACATAGGCTGCTGTAATGCTCTTTCCAACAGTGGCGCAACACCATTGAGCTGACCAGGCTTCAGAAGCATCCCCCACCCCCTGACATTTTGGGATATTTTGACTTGACCTTGCTGCCCTACAGAGCCAGACAGGACACAGCCAATAAACGGTGCAGACAAAGCATTTCACTGTAAGCACCTACATTCATATACATACACTCTTAGGCAATTAAAATACTGATGTGGGGTTAGTACTTGCATGCCAGTGTAGTGGAAGGATAGAGAGGGGACAGGAGATCGCTCATTCTCACAGCAGTCTTAAAGTGGGTGCTTTACTGCTTTCAGAATTAAAGGAGAGAGTTTAGTGTTTGTAACATTGAAGCTGCACTAGAATAGTCCCATTAGAATGCGTAAAGAAGTTAGATGCCCCCCACATAAATACGTTTACCCCGCCCCCACCTCCTCGGAAGTTAGCACTTCTCCCAAAATTTGAAAGGTTAGCCACCCCCCAAAATGTAGGTTTTGTTGCACCCCTGCTTTCCAGTGCTCAAACTTGTGTGTGAAAGTTCTAATGCTGGGCAGCAGAGCAGCTTTCAGGAACCTGAATGGACCCTGGGAGAGCAGCTCTGCTGCCCAGTGTTTAAACTTTGCTTCACACAAAAGTGTGAGCACTGGAAAGGTCGTCCCTCCTCCTGCAGACCCTCTCCACAGCCCTGAGCAAAAGCAGGACTTTTGCAGTCCAGCGGAGAGGGGGTCTGCAGAACGCAGGGCCCAACGTTGGCCACCCCAGCCTTCCTATGAGCTTTGATCTTGGCAGGGTCATGCTACCGAGATCACAGCTCACAGGAATTTTCATGGCAGATGGGCTTAAAGACACACAAAATGGAATGTTTTCCTAAATTAGGGCACTTCCTCGCAGACTAATGGACAAAGGCACACATTTGGTAATTAGCATGCAAGGTTGAGTGTGCCTGATAAAGTAATTAGAAAGAAGCATTACAAAAAGAAAAATACAAAAAAAGAATCACTTACCGTTTCCCAGCAGCGACTGCTCCTTCCTTCTGGTCACAGCAGGTGCTCCTCATGTCTCCTCCTCCTTCTGGTAAGTAGTGTGCTGTTTTCAACACAGATAGTAATGTTACTAGAGCCCCACACATGTTCAGGAACTTGGGAAAAGAGAAATTAAACCAAACTTGGTTTTATTTCTCTTTCCCAGGTTCCCCGATGTGGGTGGGACGGTGACATCACTGTTTTGTCATCCTCCAAGTTTCCAGCCTCTGAGCATTGACCCTCTGCATTAGAGGAGGGTCAATGCTGAGAGGCTGGTAGCAACTGACACCTCACCCTCCGTCAGCTCCCCGCCCAATTTCCTATCTCTTGCACAGACTGGGGTGGGGTCTACAAAGTTTGACCCTACCCTAGTCTATTTGAGGGACAGAACAGAGGGCTGGGTGTTAAGAAAAGGATGCCTGGGGGCGTTTCTTTTTTAACGCCCCCAGGCATCCTTTTCAGCCGCTTTTGTCAGCTTTTAAGTGCCGGTCCAATATGGCCTGCACTGAGCATGTGCAATGGGGACGGCTCCTTAGATCTCTCCCGGCTCGACATTCAGTGTAGCCCCACCATGTCCATGAGTGAAAGGATTTTCCTGTTACTCGTGGACATGGTGGGGAGTGTCATTGTTGGTGGGGCTCCGCCCCTCCACCCCCATGAACCAGCTGCCCCAGGGAAAGATCAAGAAAAATAAGAACGGATGCAGAGTTGGAGTCGAGATTTGAGAGCAAGTCTTCACATGTGTTTAGTAGAGCAGTTTCTGTGCCTCTCGCTGCTCTGAAGTCAGACTGGTGGTCGTGGAGACAACCAACCGATTCTGTGTGTTGGGTCAGTTGGGGGATGACCAGTTTCTCCAGGAGTTGCCAAGGAAGGGGCTAATGGAGATAGGACAGTAGTTAGCGGGCAGAAGGGATCGGCAAAGGGCTTTTTTAGGAGAGGATGCACTAGGGAGTGCTTGAGGGGTAGCGGGAGGGCTCGCTTTGCTCAGGCCTATAACTTGGGCTGCCAGGCTGTTACCCCTAGTTCCATCCCTTGGAATGGGGTGATAATGCCACTCTCATTCTTTTCCTACAGATCAATCCTTCTATGCCATTGTCTCTGAGAGTTCCAAACCCAATGTCCTCTGATCAGTTCTCTTGGTTCCTTGTTAATCATTTGGGGCCCACTGCAAGGTTAAGAACCACCATTCCTAGTGTTTAGTTCGGGTAGATCAGTGGGCTCCTTTTTCACTAGGTACTGCTACTGTGTTACTGTCATGATTGTCACAACATTCCAAACGCTCTTTAGTAATCCTCAGCATCGCACTCTTACGTTCACTTTTGTTAGGAATGACAATTCTATAAGCATGTAATGGATTTTTCACAGTCCAAACCTAGCTGGGTACTAATGGAGTGCCGCACATATAAGGGAGGATGATACAATATGGTGGTTCACAAGGTTAGAAAGGGTGGAGAAGGATGGTCCATGGGAGGGTCGGTGGGGCAGGTGATCAGGGGCGAGGCCAGATTAGGAGTGTGAAAAGAACTGTCCTCTGGGTACAAAAAGGTGTTCTTAGGATAAATGTTTCGAGAAATGTTACTTCAGTTAACTACTAACATGCATGAAAGAACAGTCTGATGTGATAAGTAAAAGACTTTAAGCCAAGGATCCCACTTCCCTGTGCACTATCGAGATTATAACATTTGAGCACTAGTAGAAAGTTAAATACTTTGCAGTCTGAGTTTGTCTCAACTTCATTTCACACACATCAAAGAGACCAAGCCATGCCATGCACAGAGCGTTTTTCATGTGAGTAGAATTCCCATGTACTTAAATTCTGGGAATTGTGCAACATACAAGCAAAGAAGGTGATATATCATTTTACTGGATGAAATGGAAAACAAACTCTTTCAGAGGGGCATGTCTAGTGTGACGAATCGTGGGATTCAGTCACTTCTCCCAAAGTGGGAGCCTTTCCTGTGAGGGTACAGTGGTGAGCCCGCTATGCGATCCCCTCCCTAGCGGTCTTCACTGGGAGAGACTCCCCCCTTGGGGACAGGGAATCCCAACATGAAGAGGAAATCCCCAAGACACTTCACTACAATCCATTGGTAACAACATCTACCAAAAGAAAACAAGAAGAACACGTCGATATTTGTTATTGCCAGATAGAGAAGAACGTTGAGAATCATAACTGGAACACTCATACTCATCACAGTAGAGAACGACTAGTTTAGAAAAGCAAGAATCATCACTGGAACACTCATACTTGTCCCAGTAGTTACCAAGTATGGGAGAAGAGTCAGCATCATTATTGGAATCCTCATAACAGTCTCACTAAAGAGCAAGATGCGTATAGTTTGCATTAGAAAAGCAAGAACTGGATCACTCATACACTAAAGACTGAGTAGTGGAGAAGAGTCTGACTCATTACCGGGCCACTCATACCCGACCCAGTAAAGACTGAGTAGTGGAGAAGAGTGTGAATCTTTACTGGAATACTCATTCTCATCCCAGTAAAGACCAAGTAATGCAGAAGAGTGTCCCTCACTATTGGAACCATCATACTCGTCCCAGGGAAAGCCAAGTAGTAGAGAAGAGTGCAGATCATTATGGGAACACTCATTCCAGTAAAGACTGAGTAGTGTAGAAGAGTGAGAATCATTACTGGAACCCTCATATTCATGCCAATAATGACCAAACATTGGATAAGATTGAGAAACTGTATTGGAATCCTTATACTAGTCCCTGTAAAGATCAAGGGGGTAAACTACATCAGAAAAGCGAGAGTTATAACTGAAATGCCCTTACTGGTCAAAGACAAAACAAAGAGGTAGAAAGAAGAAGAACCATTGTCGGAACAATCTAATTTGTCCTAATCCATAGGAGCAATGGACATTAACGAAAGAGCAGTATTGTCCAAAGGGGAAAGGACGTTAAAACCGAGCAAGATCACAAGAGAGAGTAATAAAAAGGAGAGGGAGAAGCAAAGCACTAATGACATTAATGAACCAGTGAAGAACCCAACAGATGAACTATATGACTTGATAAAAGTTGTCACCAAACAATACCTGTGACTACTTTACTAAAGTAAACGTGCTGGAGAAATCAGCCCACAGAAGAAGGGAGTCATTCTACTGTACCTTCGTTTTTTTTTTTTAGATCAGTTTTGCACAGTGGATAGATCTTTCTTTTGGATTTATGGACAAAGAAGAGCACTGTAGTTAGTTTTCTGTTAGGTAGGGAAACACCATAGATTAGTGAAAGATAGGAGTTTTCTATTTTTTAAAAAATAATGAACCACATTGAAATGGAAGATCAGTGTCTGTGTCCTTCTTCTGACCCGCCACACTAGGCATTTAACAATCAAGGGAAGTGTTGGAAAACATCACACACATATTTGAAGGATTAGATAAC
The DNA here is from genome assembly GCF_040938575.1 of Ambystoma mexicanum. Classification (NCBI taxonomy): domain Eukaryota; kingdom Metazoa; phylum Chordata; class Amphibia; order Caudata; family Ambystomatidae; genus Ambystoma; species Ambystoma mexicanum. The sequence goes on along the minus strand of NC_090936.1, from coordinate 489,654,305 downwards.
CGGGAGAGTCTGATCTATGTGACAACACATGTTTACTGCTGGATAACACATTAAGAAAAGCAGCTGTAAACTGGGGATTTCACAAACTGGAAACAGACCTTAGAACTGAGCAGTAACAAAATAAACAGTATTCCTGCCAAGGGTCCTAGGGTCCTACACAGGCTCCCTGGGATTAGTGAGTTGAGGTGAGGAGTAAGGTGGAGACAGGAGTGCAGTGTACACCCAGTAAAAAAAGAATGTGAAAAGTATGGAATGCCAGCGGCACTATTTTTAATGGCAGCATTCTCTCGCCGGCATAAGGGCATAGAACCCTTCAATGCGCTTCCTTTTTTTGTTTTGTTGTTGTTAGTGCATATATGAAGAGAGGACAATTTGAAGTGTTAAAACCTTTCAATATATTGTGTAATAAGTATTGTGAATGGCAGATTTGTAGACGTCCCATGTCTTCATAAATGGAAACAAACAACTAATCCATAAAGTCTGTACTGGGGCGATCACATACAGTGCAACATATAACCATTTGTAACTGTAGCTCCTTATAGTGCTATACTTTCTAGACGCTAAAATTGTTGATCTCATCAGGGCTGGTAGGTGGGGCGATGTGTTCATTAGAGATGGTAAAGATTTTCTTGGATTGGGAGTTGGCATTTGTGATGCGAACATTAAATGCATTGGATTTGGCTTCTGTGATGGCGTTTTTGTATTGGCGGGAGAGCTGGTTAAAACAGGTCTTAGTAGAGTTGCATGGGTTGGACTGCCATGTTTTTGGGGCCTTCCTTTTGCTTGAATATAGGACCTGTAGCTCCTCAGTAAACCAGGAGTTGGAGTGCAGTGATTTTGTTTTCTTTTTTGGATTCGAGTGGAGCTATGGAGTTGATGGCTTTGGAGAGGGTGACTTTGTTTAGCTCGGCAAGAGAGTTTGGATCATTCGAGAAGGGGTGTGCGAGTTCAGGGATGTTGAGGAGAGGGCGGATGTTGTCCACAGTGAGTTTTTTGGAGCTTCTCACTTGAGCTGGGGGGGGGTCATTGGTGAGGGTGTTAGTGGTATGGGAGAGAGGTGGGGTGAATTGAATTGAATCTACTAATTGAGAACAAACTCTGTTCATTTTTGTTCCGAAGGAATGTCGGTTAACATTGCTGGGGAATCTTGTGAGTGGCTCGCTCGAAACAAGAGGTAGCTGCACACACAGTTTAACTCACAAGATTAGTACTGAGGCACAGTATGTCAGCCCATACTTCCTAAAATGTGCCTCTTTAAGCAGAACAGCCTCTCCCTTCAGTTCCTTTCACAACCACACAAAATTTGGAAAGCTGCACTTAGCAAGTTATTAGAAAGCAGTGGAACTCAGCCCTTTTGGACCTCTCCTTAGACCAGTGATTCCCAACTTGTAGTTTTGGAGCAACATGTTGCTCTCCTGACCTTAGAATGTTGTTTGCCAGTTGCTCTGGGCCAAAGTGTGGTGGCCAAGAAGGAGGAAATACAGTGCCTTTGTACAGCTGGTATCTGCATGTTGGACAAACAAGTGGCATGCCTGCCCACACTTTCCTTTCTTAAACAATTTGCATATGTCTATTTCTTAAACATGTGATGTTTGTGGGCCCTGTGCATAATAATTGTTACAAATGTTATGTACTTCTTGTATTGCAGTGCCTGCTGGGAACATTCTCATTGTATGATGCTTTGCTTATCTGGCAATGTGGCTGATGGACAATTAAGGTGAATGAGTTCCAAAGTGTGCACAATTAATTCATTAGCATACCTACCATTTCGAATTCACTAAAGTTACTGAAAATAATTTCGAATTCATGCAATCATGTTTGATTTAATAAAGCGCTTCATGCTTAATTCTTCCTAATTATTTATTTTATTTGAATTTGTGTTCTGCACAAGCCCTACCCAGAGCAGTGTCTTAAATTGTTCAAAGTTTGAAAAAAGTTAATATGTAAAACAGAAGTTACAAAACATTTTCAGGATTGGCCAGGAAGATTAGGATGGCCAAGTGATAGCAGTGGAGGTGGGTTATGTGTGGGGAAGCAGGTATGCTTTGAGGATCTCTCTGAAAGTGATGATTGTGGGTGCAGTCCGTATTTGAAGAGGTAGGGTGTTCCATGCCCTGGGTTCCCACTGGGTAATTGCTTGTTTTTGTGTGCATATTAGTTTGCAGAGAAGAATGTGCAGAACAGGGGTGTGCAATCTTTGGCTTTCTAGAGGTTTTGGACTAAAATTCCCACAATATCTGGCTATTGACGATGCTGATTAGGGATGATGGGTGTCATAGTCCAAAACATCTGGAGAGCCAAAGGTCACAGACCCCTGGTCTAGACGATACTGGCTGGCTTGCCTGGTGTTTGTGTGGGTGGTGGGTTGGAGTTTGCGGTGTGGTGCTTCAAAATTCTGCAAGTACATACATTATTACCCAGACTAATTGGTGAATTTATAGACCTCAAAAGATCAATTGCTAAGTCGTCCCTGTCACAGATTTGAACTTGCAAATGGAGGCTGACCCCATACCAAGGATGAGCACTTAACAGGTGAACATATAATGCGCATATGCAGTAAAAACCCCACCCACTGAAAAACCCCACCCAATTCTGTAATGTGGTCTTCGTAATTTCCAGGTTGTGACTATGTTATTGGTCTACTACTGTGCTTAAAAATGCACCACTTAGAACTATATTTCCCAGAGGATCGTTTGAGGAAAGAGTACACAAATCCACCAGAACAATCACTCTTTTATTCCAAATCACTTGTCTTCAATATAATAGACCTTGAGTGCTTTAAAACACATTATTTGCCACCTCATTTCACAATAACTCTTAGGTATATAACTCCTCTCAACCAAAGCCTCGTTGAAGTGAAATGCCTTGAACATTTCTGGTGAGGAAACTCCAAGCACTCTATAATATTGTTTTTAGTACTGCAATGTTTTTGAATACTTTTGCTTATCTCATTTGTCTAAAAATACACTGTTTGCCACTTAATTTACTAAATCTTCCATTTATAAACCAACTCATTGTTGCATTATATTAAATGCCATTATGAATTGCCTGGTGTACATTTAAACCTGGATGAGATTACAATTAATTACTGATCATTGACATGCTCTATTAGCAGTTTTGAGCTTAGTACAGTTATGATTTGTGTTACACTCATTTTACCATCAACTAAATACTGATACATTACATCAGTACAGGTGTTGCTCACCATTCCATCTGACATGTAAATGTTGCTCATTGCTAAAGAAAAGGTCGGGAACCCCTGCCTTGGATGATGTACAATTATTATCATTGTCTGATGATGACCATTGAGTGTGCAGAGCGTTTTGGCTGCACCTGCTACCTTTGGATTTAACGTTTGTTCTGCAGTGACTTGGGAGTATTTCTTCTATTACCATCATTGTCCTGCTGAAGAGGACATCCCAACCTTTAAAACATTCACTTTGTGTGGAGCACGCTTTTGGGCATGTGGGTAACTGATTAACGGCCGGCAGAGTTTGCTGTTTAGGACCTGCCGGTAAAGGACGTCACTGTGTGGACACTCAAGCTTCCTACTGTTTTGCAATTCGACATGCCTACTCCTGCGGTAAGTGACACCTACCAGTGTGTTTCAGGAACACACATTTTATTTGGAAACTATTTGAACTTTATGCTTGGGCGTGTCATGCTTTCTCCAAGTACTTTCTCTTCTGCCTCAGCCACACAAGGGCACCGCTGCATGAGTGGCAAAACGTCTGGCGGAAGGCAGGCGTGATTTTATGGCTGACCCCCCCAGACCCCCTCTTCACATCTGTCGCAGGACGATCTGACTGTTGTGGGGGACGGGAGGTTGATATCGGCCCTGCAAACAGCTTGGCCACTTCTCCTTCTTCCATGTTTGATGGCTCTCTGCCACAGGTGTATACGGAGCCCCCGCCTGCAGAAGCCGACCCCAAAAATGCACACAGCACCAGCTGCTCTCTCCGTGCCTGCCCACAACGCACAGTGAAATCATTGTGAGCAGTAAGATGGATACGAAAATCATGGATTGTTATCAAATTAAGGGCGTTACCACAGAGGAGCCCGTGGTTGATCTTTGCAATGATCTAGCCGATTAACTCATAATGCCTATCCCATGCATAGGGACTAAGACCAATGAAATCGTTGTGAAGGATTTAATAAATCCTACACCAGGGCAATGCATAGACCTTCCGTTGATAGTGTAAGCACCCCATTACCTGCTGCTCTACCCACTTGCTTTCTGTTGAGCCCTGTTATCATTGAGCCGGTGCCCATAAGCCTAACAAGAAAAATATGTCCTCTTCATTTGCAAATATACAGGACCCACTTAATATTGACATCCAAGGCGAACCTATCAACATACCCGCGAGTGTAGAGCCGGCTGAACAGTCTATGAGGTGCACACCCCTAACACAAATGTTCCCGGAACTTTTAAAGAACACTACGTTGCCACCCTCCGAACAGTGGAGGAGCACAGTTTCATATATAAAAAAAAACGGATGACAGCTGTTTTTCTGCCGCTATATTTTCTACCCTGGAGACCCTACTCACTCAAGCAATCTCTAAAAGTGATGCTATGGCTGATAAGCTCAGCAAGTTATGCGTTAACTCTGATAAGTCTGTAACCTTGTTGAACAATTTTATTTTTGCAAATGCCCCTAATGGATGCATGCACACGGGTCACGGAAAATGAATACAATAACGTGCCTCCTCCAGGATTTAGTGCAAAAGAAGCCTGTGCAATATGGCACAGCCGCACAATTAGATGGTGTGACTATGATAAATCTTGACTCTCCTACTTGGTATTTACTTAGGGAAAAAAAGAAGCTAGTGAAGTGCGCTATTATGTAGGAAAACTTGTCAGAAAAAAACAAGAGAAAACAACATCAGGGTACACTGATATCCGGCATGCCATCCAAGAATAAACAACTGAGTAATAACAAGGGCCTGCACCTCACTAAGTGTCCAACAACAGTCCCTCTGGAGGTAGAGTGTGCGGCCATCCAGGCCCTTATCGGAGTGCCGACCCAATTAAAATCTGATGGTACTCCCCGTACCCAGGACAAAATATGGCTTATTAAAGCACAGACAACACATAATAATGGTATTAGAACACTGCCCAAGGGCCTGGAGAGGGGGACCAGAACTAATAAGAAAAAACCTGGGGTTCAAGACAATCTGGATGACACTGGGCCTCATTACAGGTCTGGCGGTAACATTGCCGGTGCTACAGGCGGATTGCCGCTGGACCCGTAATAATTTACCGCCGCCTGACTTCCTGGTGCCACCGGGCTATTACAAGTCCTGCGGCCGCAAAGTCAGGTGCCGTAGAGTACTGTGGGACTCTATGGCAGTGGGGACACGGGAGCACCGGCACTGTTAGCAACAGTGCTGGCGCTCCCATGATAAGTCTGCCTACCATGGCCGCTGCGCCCGGCAGGGTCAGAGCTGTTGGGTACAAAGGTTCCGGCAGGCAGACTTGTCGTTTGCCGGCCCGGAAACAAGGGTGCCGGAAACAAGGGTGCCGATGAGCTTACCTGCACCCTTGTTTCCAGACCGGCAAACATGTAATGAGGCCCACTGTCTATAACCTTGATGAGCTATTCATCAATGAGGAGGCTGCCAATACAGGAGCGGGTACGTATTACACTACTAACAATGTAATGACACAGGCAGACCTGAGCAGTACAACAAGCATAGGCCGCACTGCCCCTGAAACTTCCAAAATTCAGACTCTATTGTCTCACTGGACACTGCTACAGTTTTAAAAATACAACGCATTTCTGTGATGGGAGTAGGTTCTTTCTTAATTGCTGACGTCTCATGGAACCTTTATATTCTATTATCTCCTTACGTTTCATTAGAAGCAGCGACATTCGTATTGAAGATATAATTGACAATGTTACAAATGCCACAACTATTGTAAAACAAATTTCTGAAGGCACTATCTTGTATATTATGGATCATTGTGCCCTACTTTATAAATTAGGTTATGAATGCTCTGTTCTTGAACTTGAGGTTAAGCATGGTTGGAAGCAACCTGGCTCGGTAAGCTGCAAAAATAGGGATAGAAGGCTGACTGAAGACTTTCCTAAATCGTCACAACAACCTGCTATCACTCGTCGTGACCTCCCACAAAAACATGGTCTACACACCAGGGACAGGAGTTCTAAGGTTGAGAACAGGAAGCAGGAAGACGAATTTCAATGGACATGGCTGGCAAGTATGGTGGAGGGGCATGAGCTCTCCCGTACCTGACATCATCACTGTCATGCCATTCTTGCTTCTAAGTTGGAACACATACGGGCACGCTCATTTATTCAACCAGGATGGCCTCTTGGACCATATAGACAGACTAGCTCTTCAGGAGACTTGGATGATGAACCTCTTAGTCGTAGAGGGCTAGAACATAATAACTCGTACAGCTGTCCAGGGCCTTAGAGGCCGTCTGAAGGGTGAGCTTGCCATGGCAGTAAGGCAACCACTGGGCCTTGTGGAAGTCCCCTCCACTTCTCTGAACATGCTTATTGGCATGGTATCTTCCCCTTACGAAAGCACTACTATTCCTTCTTGGGAGATACTCGTCATTAACATATATGTTCCTCCTTACAAGTCTTACGTAGTCTTCTCGTAGTGTTTAGGGAGGGAGGAAACTTTGAATGATTTGAGATCTGATGGCCTGATTTTGCTCCATGGGAACTTTAATGCCAAGAAACCCCCAGTCATCACGACCGTGGGGAGAGAAATGTTGTGTACAGATCTATCATCGCAGTCTAATTGATTAACTGGTGTTTGTCTTCGAGAGATGAGCTGGGCCTATCTCCTATCCTCAGCTGATTTCAGCATGGTTAATGGTACTTCGCCCTCGGATTTCCCCCATAATTATACCCGTGTGGGAAACGGAGGGAGCAGCATACTGGACTATGTGTTTGTTGCCAACTTGGCCTCTTTGGCCAACAGCATGAGAGTGATCATTTCCCACTTATTTCCCGACTGGATTTGATGCCTCCTATGCATGTCCCTGTTATCACTGGCCATTTGAGTGTTAACACTACTTTAAATCATCTCTCCTGGAGTGATCAGAACATCGATAAGGCTTTGCCCGTAACATGAACCACTCTCAATGCTTTCTTAGAGGTCTGCCCCGCTGCTGCTCAAGTAATATCAACAGAGACTACGAACACAGTATTAACATACTTTGAAACATCTATGGATTCCATTAAGAGCTGTTCTCTGGTTGGCCCTACATCCACTAATAGGGTGGGTGTCAGTCTCAATCAATGACATAGGCATGTCTTTGACAGGTCCATCGGAGACAGAAAGAGAGAGCTGAGTTATGACGCGCTTTGGCCACCTCCCAATTTCACCCGGTGGAGTATAGTGATAAGGTGAAGGCAGCCAAGCGTACTTACTCCAAATGGCTCAGGAGACATACGATCTCAATTGAGTGTACCTGCTGGAAAGCCTTAGTGCAGGCATCCCTCACTAATAACACTGTGGAGTTCTGGAAGATAATTAGCAGCAAGGAATTACCCAATAGAGACGCTAATGGCATGACAGAACTAGCATGGTCTTGCATGTTTCCAGGTTGTTCAGGAGTCCCTTTTGGCACAGCCCTTTGGAAGCTACGGGGTCTGCCCATTGGCACTACTCGAGCAGCCTCGAAGATATTCACAGGATCATTGAAGCCAGTAGGTCCTCGAGGGCTCCTGGTCCCGACAGGATATGTAGCATACTCATTAAGTCTGACTCTGTTGTCTGGTCACAGGCCTTACACTGGCTGTTCTTTTGCATTGATATTTCTCAAACCATAACATCATCATGGCGAGATAGTATCATCGTCCCGGTTCTAAAAAGGGGAAGTCGCGATAATCCATGTAACTTTCACCTTCTCGCCATGTTGGATGCACCGGCAAACATTTTTGCAGTGTCCTCCTTGGAGAGTTGGAGATGTGGGCTGAAAAATGCAACATTATTCCATACAATCCGACTGGTTCCGTAAGAAATACAACACTAACATCAACAGCCTTGCCCTAGTTACTACCATACAACAAGCTTGGATGATTAGGAAACTACCGGTCTATGTGGCATACATCAACTTTGGTGCTGCATTTAACAGAGTAGATCGAAACCGGCTTTGGACCAAATTACTGGGCTGGGATATTCCCCCTGGCCTGCTGAAAATGATTGCTCTCCTCCATCAACACACAAGGGCTAAGGATAGAATGGATCAGCACGGCTGGAGTACTTCATGGATACCCACACCGAAAGGCCTTAAACAAGGCTGTGTATTAGCCCCCATGCTTTTTAATCTTTACTTATCATAAATGGGTGGTGCCTTTAGTCACGCATCAGTCACCGTACCCAAATTGGGATCCACTCCATTACAGTGGCTAGGATATGCAGACAACCTTGTCATTTAGGCCTCACCCCAGCAGACCTACAAACATCCCTGAACTAATTGAAAGCTTACTCAGACTTCAACTCTTTGGTTGTGAATATTTCAAAAACTAAAATCATGGTATCCCATCCTAAGGGCGTAAAGGTAAAGAAGGTGAAATGGGAAATGAATGGGGTTCCTCTGGAAGTTGGTCCCACGTCTAAATGTCTAGGATTACACCTAGACTGCAAGCTTAGTGGTGCCGTGCATTTGGATCAAGTCAGACTTAAGACCCATACTACAATGGGACGCATTCGCTCCTTCGCACATAATGAAGGGGTTTTTTCAACTGGTATTCTGATCCTGTTACACCAGGCTAAATATTCCTCTGTCTTACTCTGTGGAGCTGAAATCTGGGCACTGGCCAATCTTGATGAGATGAGTAAAATAGAACGAGCTCTACTGAAGAATCTATTAGGATTGCCTATCGGTACATCCATTGAAATGATTTAGAATATAATATCTTGCCCATATACCTGAGAGTACAACTTGGATGCCTAACCACCATATGCAAGCTTGCTAATGCCCCTGTAACCACTCTCATGGGTCTGGTGTATGGCGTCATTCAAACAAGAGTCTGCATGATGCCAGCTAGTAACATCGCAAAATTAAGTATTATGGCAATTAATTGGCTACAGTTTGCACCTGGCTACAATGGGAACAACACTGAATCTCTTTAAAAAGAACGTGAGAGACGTTCTGTCTAGCCACGGCCAGGAACAGTCTGTAATAAACTATGGCCACAAAAAATCATGCAGGGAAATATGTTAAATATATACAGGATCAGGGAACATCACCTGCCTACATCCATCGATTTTTGGGCAACAATCTTGTTTGGGACTTTCTTAAATTAAAATTTAACATGGTCGGGATGAGGGAAATAGGGGGTGCTTGGTATAACATCCCAAGGGAAAACAGGGACTGCAGACTGCAGAGCAGGGGTGTTGGAGTAGGTTAAGCATCTTCTGTTCCATTTTACATGTACGTCATTGCAGAAACTGAGGCTGGAGGCTCTTCAAGCCTGGGGCGATGGACGAAATATAGGACCTCTTTATGAGTGGGAACCATGAAGCCTGCATCATATTTTTCACTATGTTATGGAAACAATTTATTGCCATATTGGAAATACTAAAATGAAGGGGATAAGGATGTTGCTTTTTCTAAATGCGAAGAATGGATGAGCATTTGTTTTAAACATGCTGTTTTAATTTTGATTGTTCTCACATTGGAAACATTAACATGAAGGGGGACTAGGATGTTGATACTTTTAAATGTTAAGAATGGATCCTGTTTTTATTCTTGATTACTAGTGATTTTCTTACACACTAAATAAATTAAAGAAAAATGATATTGTTTTAAGTTCTGCAATGTTTTTTAATACTTTTGCTGGTCTCATTTGTCTAACAATACACTGGGCCTCATTACGAGCTTGGCGGTAGCCGTGCCCGTTTTACAGGCACGGCTCCCGCCAAACTTGCTACCGGCACCGGCGATTGGGCAATAACCGGCCCATTACGAGTTGAATGGGCCGGTAATTGCCCATTCCCGGGTGCCGGTATTGCCGGGCTCCCAATCCCCATTCTGCCCATTCTGCTCGCAGGTGCCGTTACGCCCACCTGGTCAGACCAGGTGGCTGCAAGGGCAACCTCGAGCGGAACTCGTAGTATGGCGGTATGGTAACAATGGTGCCGCTAGCGCTACCTGCGCCGTTGTTGCCTTACCGCCATACTCCTAATGAGGCCCACTGTTTGCTACTTAATTTACTAAACCTTGCATGAATTGCCTGACATTTAAACCTGGATGAGATTCCAATTAATTATTGATCATTGACATGCTCTATTAGGAGTTTTGAGCTTAGTACAGTTATGATTTTTGTTACAATCATTTTAGCATCAACTGAACACTGATACATTACATCAGTACTGGAGTTGCTCGCCATCCATCTGACATTCAAATGTTGCTCATTGCTAAAAGAAAAGGTTGGGAACTCCCTGCCTTAGACGATGTACATTTATTATCATTGTCTGATGATTTTCTGATTATATGCTAAGAAATTATGATTTATTTTGTACTCTGGGAGGCTTTCCAGGCTTGGTGAGTCCAGAGGATAGCTGAAATCCCATTGCCAGCCAAAAAGATGGGGTGCATTTGAAGTAGAACAGATGGAGTAGCCTTTGGCAGATGCTCCCACAGTGAGAACAGCTATCAACCATTTTAGAAAGGGTGGCAGCTGCACGCGGTGGGGATGTTCATGTGAGGATTGAACAATGAGTTAAGATGAGGCAGGGTGTGTGATTGAATTATTATTATGAGGCTATATCAATGAGTAAGGGTAGTACTCTTCCACCAGGCTCAGGTGAAATGTCCCTGGACAGGTGACCAGTTCTGCCTCCTCCAGCTTTTTTTGCAATTTTGTGACTACTTAAAGGCTTGTTCTTTCCTCCCTTGCAGTGTTATTTCACCAGGCTTAGAGGGTCAGCCCTGGTTACGTGACCATCTCCGTCGGCTGAAGCCTTTCTCACAATACAGTGAATACCTAAGAGATATGTTTTTTTCTTCCCATGCAGTGCTCTCCCATGACCTGGTTCATCTGGCCAGCTCTGCCTTCTCCAGCCCACCAGCCAATCAGGATTTACCTACTCTTCCTCATTCATAGCCTTCCTTAGGGTGCTAATCACTGGTGTCCTCACCTAAGGATGAAGACAAGGACATTAACTGTGCCTATTAAGACCTGGAGAGGGCCAATAGCCGGAGCCCCTGCTTAATTTTCAACTTCAGGGAGACATTACAATGTGCCTCCCACATTCACAAACCATTGCACTCTTTCAAGAACTCCCATCAACACTCACAGAACCCACACTCCATGAATCCTCCGCACCACATCCGCTCGTCCCCACCCCAACACCACTGCTCTTGTGCAGCCTGATGCTAATCAATGTTCACCATGCAGCTGACATCACTGACATAATTTCCACAATCTTTATCACTTTCAAATCCTGCGGCATCATCTACAAAGCTGTCGCCCTCAAGCCCCAAGCTATTTCACTAAGAAGCACTGTGTTGTGACTTGGTCTGCCTTTCCTCTTGTTGCTGTGTAGTTTGGAATGTTATGAGTGCTTGGGCCTGAGAGAATGTTGTGCGCTGGGAATTCCAGGAGTGTAAGTTGGAGAGAGCCTGGACTTGGCTACAGGGCGCTGGTGGATGTTTTCTTTATGTATCTGTCTTACTTGTGTCCCCATCGAACCTGAACTTTTTACGTGTAACCTGTAACTTCAGTAAATAGTTCATCTCTCACCTTTGCCTCCTGAATCATCTGTACTGGGAGCCCCCATCATATCATTGTTGATGAGGATGAGATGGTGGGTTGACTGAGAGAGGATGCTGGTGGATGTTATCCCCAAGTAAATTACCCGATGTTAATTAAATGCCTACCTATGTCTTGTACCCGAACTGGAACCTCGGGAAATATGTCTCTTGTACTTACAGCATTCTCAGTGTAATCTCAAGCCAAGACCCTGTTATTACACACAGCATCTCCGGATGCCTGCGATACACCAGAAGAAAAGACATTTGCAGACTTTAACTCCACTAGTGCAGGAAGGAAAGAACCAGACGACAGATCTAAATCTCCAGGCCATGGAGCATCCTCCCTGTCAACATGAGTGTTTCCCATTTGCCTCTACATTTCCAGATGGAGCTCCAGACCCTCCTCTTCAAGGAATGACTTAGCACCTTGGCCCACACATCTTCCAATACCCACCTAACCTGTGACTGGGCAATCAGCCCCCACCCCCTGTTTCCTTCCCTGGTTACTTGAAGATCACTTGCTGCCAAATTTCCCACCCTCCCTCTTCCCTATTGTTAGCTCCCCTCTCCCATTTATTGCTGCTTTCCTTTCTGTTTACTTCTCCCTATGACTTGCAAAGTGTCTGTTGCTTCCCAAGCTCGGTCTGCGCTCAATACCATAATAATTAAATTATCAATAATAGTAATAATCCCTAAAACATGGTTCTTAAACACTTCTTCCCACATCTTTTATGTATTCATCCCACCCGGGTACAACATGCCAACCACACAGAGAAGGTAGGAGGAATATAGCAGTCATCCACAAATCCAACTGGGCCTGAACTGTGCTTACCTGGGGTCTATGCACTCCAGAGATAGTATCACTTCCCCGGTCCCACTATCACACAGACTGCCACGTTTCATCCCATCTATCACATACCTCACAGGTCATTCCTTAATAATATCTCTAATCTCATCACATTGGTGCCAATCACATATTCAACAAATATTTTCCCTGGTGAGCTCAATTTACCAGGAACCCAACCTACCAAAAACACCAGGGATGCTCTCTATCATCTCATGGGATCCATGAACATTAAACAACATCCACTGAACCCCACCCACACCAAGGTTAACACATTCAACTTAGTCTTATCCATGTCTCCCCAGGCAAACTAACTCCCCTGGACAGGCCATGATGCTACCCCTATCCTCATTACACATACTCTCACTATTAATAAGGGGTAGGGGAAGCCCACTATATATTCCTGTGATTCCTTTTAAAGCTTCTGCTTGGAAGCACTAGGACACAGTCTTGCAAAGCTAGCCAGACCAGCTAACCCCAACATCAACCAATATTGTCAATCTTCAACTAAACCATAATGGAACTGGTAGATATACATGCCCATCTGAAACAATATCATACCAGGATTAAACCCTCTGCCCCCTGGTAGACCCAAGCACTGACTTACAATCAACATCCTGTGTGATCTCAAGAAAAACTCTGGCACAAAACACAAAAACACTAGGACTTCTTTGATGTAAAGGCATTACACAGTACTCTTCAAGCACTGATGTACCCTGATAAGAGGATCCTACTACACATATTGAGACAATTTAGGAAATTTGAAGAGCAGAAACAGGAGAAGCATGGGATAAGAACATAGTGATTTTTAATCATATGTTGAAAAAAGGGTTTCCTAAAGAGGTTCAGCATGATTTGGACAAGGTTGTAGGGATTGGGGCTAGGGAGTGGTCAAAGACACAGGAACATATTATTCATTTTTGTAAAAGAAGATTGAAAAAAGAAAAGGAGAATGCTGAACAGGCACAAAAAGCAGAAGCTGTGCTTGTCCAAACTGAATTAGCAATTAGATAAAGTTTACTCTGGAAGAACCGGGACATCTTGAATTGGGGTGGGCAGATGGGTATGCTCCTGATTCACGGCAAATGGAAGGATTCATCAGTGGAAGAGGAGCATTCCCGAGAGGAGGTGTTGCATTTGGTGGGTTTGGTGGGATGAGGCCCCAATTGATTGGGCCGATGGGAGTCCAGCATGGAGGGTTGTATGGAGTGCTATGCTGGTCTTGCGGGAAAATGGGGCCAATTGTCAAGACATTGGCAGAGTAGTCATCCGTATTCTTTTGATTCATGTGCTAATCCAGGGCACTTGCCGTTAGGTTTCCATACAGTCCTTCGCAACAGATGCAGCCCCCAACACTGCCGTATGCCCTAGGATCTGTGCAACCACAGCAGTTTCTGGTTGGTCAGAACACAGTGACTGAAGTTGCACAGAACTATATACCTCAGTCTGTCATGCCAGCACATGCATCGATGCAGACATGGGATAAAAATCATTTACCTCAAGGAACAATGGCACATTACTCTGGTGCAAGTGTTTTAGGAGGGAACCCTTTCCTGGTGCCAGGTGCCAATGTGTATCCAGATTAAGAAAGCCCACAGAAATCTCAAGCGTATCCAGTCCTGTCTGTTGCTACTTATCCGGAAGAGGAATCCCAGGTAGGTGTAACAATAGGAGATCAAACATTTTCATTTATGATAGACAGATGTGCTACAACATTTTGTATCAAGGAAGGTCAGTTTCCCTTATCAGGTAAAACGATGCACATGCAGGGATTTTCTGGGTCAGTCCTGTCAGTTCCATACACAAAGGATTTGTGTATCAAGATGGGTAATCAAAATGTATGGGCCCCCTTGTTGTATTGTATGGATATGTCAGTGAATCTTTTGGGTAGAGACATTCTCAGCAAACTAAATATGACCATTGCATTCACAGAGAAAGGTATTGTATGCTCAACTCCATGGTTGTACCCAGCAAGAACAACAGCGCTTCTGCATGCACGTTACAATGATGGCATGATAAGGGGGGTGCCTGTGCATATGGCTCTGTTCTTTTATGGGGTCATGGTTGTGCTAGGACAGGACTTAGTGAATACCACTTGAATTTCTGTTTTGGCTTACAAATTCAAAAGAGATAATACTGGGTATCATTGTTACTATAATTTTAGAAGTAGTGATTATCAAAAAAGACAGGGTGGTGCTTTCAGGCTTCGATGAGGAAGGTGAAGAATGGTGCACAGTTTTGAACATTGACCCGACCTTATCGCTCAGGGTGATGTCCGACAAGCAGTTGTTCAAGGAAGCTGAAGACACAGGGGAGATGGTTTTTGAGATTGGAGTGCTTTGCCAGATAATGGAAGAACATAGGGAGGTACCTCAAACTATGTCTGTCATTAGAACCACTTTACCATATTCGAAAGAAGATTTCGAAAAGGTGCTGAGTCATTTGTGGACTAGCAATCCTCATGGTGTGGGGGCATTGAAAAGCATAGGAGCAGTGCAGATAGAATTGAAACCATTATGGCTTGATGTAAGCAAGGCATAATCCAACCTTCCGTGTCACCATGTAAGACGGCAATCTATCTGGTGAAAAAAGCGAAAGGGTCCAGTTGGAGAATGGTGCAGGATATGCATCCTTTGATGAATATTGTTGAGGCAGAGTTTCCAGTGGTTCCAAATCCTGGGAGCATTCTATGTAACATCCCTACTGGGTCGACCTAATTTACGGTGATTTATTTGAAAAATGCATTGTTCTCAGTGCCCTTGCACACAGATTCTCAGTACCTTACTGCATTCACGTATCGTGGCCAGAGGTTCGAGCATACGAGGTTACCACAGGGGTACTGTGAATCTCTGAATATTTTTAATCAGGTGGTTCAAATGGATTTGGGAAATTTGCATGATTGAGTACGGTAATTCAATACGTGGATGATCTATTGATGTGCAGCACTTCAGAAGAGCACTGTTGAGGAGATTCAATATCACTCCTCAACCTGCTTGCCGAAAAAGGGTATAAGGTTGACAAAGAGAAATGTCAGTACTGCCAGATAGAGGTAGTATATTTGGGGCAAGTAATATCACCAGCAGGAAGGAAAGTATTGACTGAGACAGCAGTAGCAGTTCAAAACACCCCTCAATCAGTTACAGTAAAACAAATGCAGCACTTCCTAGGACACTGCCTCTATTGTAGATCATGGATTTTTGACTGCACCAGTTACACAAAGTCCCTGCTTCTAGGACTCAAGGAAGCATAGAAAAGGAAGGGTTTGATCGAATGGTCAGACAAAATGGTGGCTTGTTTTTCAGGAATTCAAGACCGCGATCAGCAATGCTCCGGTCTTGGCAACCCTGGATTACAAGAAGCCATTCTTTTTGTTTTCACATACAAATGGGGAAGTAATGACAGCGTTCCTGACCCAGAGAACATTATTGGGACATAAGCCTTTGGCTTACTACAGCGGGATTCTGGGTCCAGCCGTGCAGGGACATTTCCCTTGTGCAGAGGCTTTAGCAGCAGCAGCGGCTATTTTGTCTGGTGACACTGTATGTGGAGCATGCAGTCTTTGCAATTCTGGAAAAGTCTAAGTCAACACTTACAACACAGAGGGCTTGGGCTATTTGTCAAATGGAGCCATATATCCTGTACAATGTCACATAGTCAATCTTACAACATTTGTAGCCGAACCAGTAAAACCTGATGACCTTGTCCATGACTGTGCAGCGTATGAGGGAGAAGAAGAAGAGAATACAAATATTAAGGAGGAAGTCTTAGAAGGAGTCGAGGTACTCTTTGTTGATGGTTCATTGACAGTTGATCAGGGCATGGGTGAAAGACATACAGGTGCAGCAGTTGTGGGTCTTGTGGAGGGGACGTACCAGGTCAGGATGAATAAAAGTTTGCCTCTGCAATTTTCGATGCAAGCGGAGGAACTGACAGCACTCATAGAGGCATTGGAGATGAGCGAGGGGAAGGCAGCCACTATTCATTCTGACTCAGTGAATGAAACCTCCACTGTACACTCAGGGTTATCGAGATGGCATAGAAGGGGTTTTAAGAGATCTGACGGGACTCCTGTCCAGCATGATGTGTTACAATCCTGACTAATTGATAAGTTAACTTTACCACCAGAAGTAGAAGTAGTTAAATGTGCTGGCCACACAAATAATTCTGAAAAGATAAATCTTGGAAATAGTGCTGCTGCCAAGGCAGCCAAAGAGGCAGTGTATTTACATTTTTCAGATTCTTAGAGCAAAGAATTGGTGTCCCAGCAGGTACAGTTTCCAGTCTTGTATACTGCAGGCCTGTTGCTTCATATTGTAGAATGGCACGAGAATGCTCCAAAGGAGGAGAACGAGCTCTGGGTAAAGAGGGGATGTGCTCTCTCACCAACGGATTTGTTGTGGAGGCAGGAGCTCACGGGAAGGTAGTGATGCCTGTAGAGTTACTTCTTATGGCTTAGGAGCAACTACATTACCTGATGCACACTGCTTGATGACAAATAGCAGCAGAACTCCAGGAAACTTGGATCATACCAAACTTACAAGAGCAGGTAAGTACATTTGTAGGGAATGACATTGGGTGTAGATAGCTAAATCCTGGAAACATGATAAAAATGATGAGAGGAATCATACCCAACCTTCAGGACCCTTCCGGGAGTTATATACCTTATTGTGGTTGTTTGTCCATTTTAACGATGGCTTGAGGCTGGTCCCTGCGTACACCCTGGGCCATTGCTTCCCGGGGATCACACCGTCACTCAGACTTTTGTGCGATAGTAGAGTGAGAGGAGATTTCGTGGCCACTAGAAGGTGATTTTGACAACTCGGACAGCGGTTAAAGTGGAGGAACATCAGGGATGACTCCACCTAATCGACGTGATATGAGACACAAGAAACCCTCCTCCAACACAGGGGAAGGAAAAAAATTTAAAGTTAAGTATAGCCTATGAAATTTCCTTTCACTCCAGTTGACCAGTACAAGATGGATGTAAATTCAGAGTATATGAAGAGAAATATCAATTGTAAAATGAATACTAGGATGTTTCATTGTCTAGGTTTTCTTTTTTCTTTAGTTTTCTGTTCTAACAAAAAAGAAAGAACAAATATTCGTGAGTTGTCTAGGGCTGCAGAGTTTACTGAAATATTGTTACGGTCACCAAGAGACCTGGAAATAAAATCAGTGAAAATGTATGGTAAGATTGTAAACACACATGGGTTCGCTGCCGAGAAGGTTTGGTGTGAGCATATGAAGGAGGTGGGGAGAGAGAAATATGCAGCGTCTTGTATGGATGATTCAAAGTTGTTATTAATTAATATGTATAATCATGAAGCCACATTGGGGGGGGGGGCTGGTCTTTTTACTCTTCTGACAAATTGTGTTGACATGTGGAGATTGAACCATCCAGACTCGTTAAAGATCTTGGTCATGGGTGATTTTAATCTCCAGTTTGAGCCGTTAGATATCATGGTTAACATCCTAATTGATGACCATAGAATCTGGTGTATAGGAGAGTTAGTAGCCCACCCTTACAAGAGAAAGTACACAAATGCTGTGGAAGTGGCAAGTTGATTAATGTCAGTTAGTTTGAGGGCCTTTAATGGTGGAGGAGCATTTGGTTAGATCGGCGGCTGGTCTTTCTACTGGAGGTTCTTCCAGGCGAGTATTAAAATGGGCCATGGACTGGCTGTCCCAAAAATCTATGATTCCATCCTGTCTGGTCTTGAAAACTTAGTTACTCTGCCTGTGATGCAGGCTGAATTTATCCTGAGTGCCCATGCTGATATTATGGGCAATTTGGGAAGGTTTTTTCTTCAAGCAAGGAAGGTTTGCATGACCCAATCCATCTGCAAAATTCCATGGTATGATAGGGAGTGTCGATCTGCAAAGAGCCTTATAATAAGGCAAGCCAAACAGGTGGTCAGAGATGGAATTATGGCTTTATGTTCACCAAGGAGCAGTTATCATGATATAATTAAGGCCAAATAAATGGAGTACTCAGAGGATCTACATACATCCCTCTTCCAAGCAATAAATTATAAGAATACAAGGTTTTGGGAAATTATGGCGAAACATCCTTCCGAGAGTGGTCATCTATAGGGGGCTATACCAGAGGGGGCATGGGTCAACCACTTCAAGAACCAGAGAAAACAAATTGGTTCTGGGGACATTGGAATGGGCGGAGTAGTGGTCCCTCTGCCCCTTTGTTTTTAACAGAGGAGGATATTATACTGGCGCTCCTGAGTCAGAAGAAGGGAAAGGCCTCCAGCCTTGATGCGGTTTCCGGTCGACTTCTCTGTCGATGAACCAACAATATGGTTGCCACATCTGACAAAGCTATTTAATGTTTTTTTTATCATCAGGTAAGGATCCACAGTCCTGGACACAGGCAATTATTGTAGGGGGATCGGGATCTCTCGACTAATTACTGACCCATCTCCCTTCTTGATGCTGGGAGGAATATTTTTGCAAAAGCCATCCTGATGCATCTTGAGAATTGGATGCTTTAGGACGGGTTATTGAGCCAATTACAGGCTGGCTTCCAGAGGGGAATTAGTACTGTTGACCAGTGTTTGAGACTTTGTTTGGTCTATGATAAATACGTTTACTTAGAAAAATGACGGTCTATGCTATTTTCATAGACCTTAAAACAGCCTTCGGCATTGGCACCAAGTGCAAGACTGTGGTCCACTTTGGAGGAGCTGGGTATTCCCTTAGAGTTTCTCACTGTGATCAAGTCCTTATATACTAATAATAGTGATGTGATCAGATGGGGAGGGGTTGATGAAGCCACTTACTTCAACTAGGGTGGAAATAGAGATGGGGGTGCACCACGGCTGCGTCCTGGCCCCCTCTCTCTTTTGTATATTTATCAATGGAGGGCTCAGCAACAGCAGGGATGTCCAACAGATGAGCCCACCTGGCTGCTGACAAAATACCAATTTTAATGTTTGAAGATGATGCAGTCCTACTTTCTTTGACAACAAAGTGGCTGCACCATCAGATGAAGATATTTTCACATTTTTGTTATGAAAATGGCCTGTCTATTAACACCCAAAAAATAAAGTCTATGCTTTTCAGAGGGAGTAGAGCGAAAAAAGCTAGTGAGAATTAGACTTACGACCTCATCACGAGTTGGGTGGTATCCTGGGGGTATTCCCGTCAGTATACCTCTTGCACTAATAGCGTTACTGCCAAAACCCCCAGTGCTATTAGTGCCGGATCATGGGTTTGGCGGAATGGGAATTCCCCATTGGGCCCATTCGGGAATTCCCCATTCCCATTGGGCCCAATGGGAAATTTTTGACGTGACTACCGTTGCGGTATTACTGCGTGGTAAGCGCGCTGAAAATCTGCAAATTCGTGGCAGATTAACCTCCCCCAGCTCAGAGTGGGGGGTAAATCCTGCCAAACCCGTAATTTGGCGGACCCTTAAATGTAGCGGTAATAGCATTACCGCCACATTTAAGGGTTACTGTCAAACTTATGATGAGGAAGTTAGTCTCCCTGATGACTCAATCAACCAGTGTTGCTACCTTTGACCACTTGGGGGTTTAAATTAAAGATGAGGGTACATGGGGGGAGCAGCTCATAAAATCTAGGGTTGTGTTAGATATAGTGGTGCGCTCACTAAGTTCATGAGAGAACATAGAGGTGGCCTTGTGAGGGTAGTCCTCTAGGCTTACAAATTACATGCCAGACAGGCAGCTCTCAATTCTGCAGAGCTTGGGGGGGGGGTGGGTGTGGGGGGGCAACCGAATATCCCAGGCCAGTCACTTATAGAAAATAGATGTTTGAAAAATCTTCTAGGCTTACCTTCCACTGCACCGAACCTTCCTCTTACCCTTGAACTTGATTTGCAGCCCATAGCTAATATGTGTAAAGTGAAAGCAATGTATTACTGGGTCAGGCTGTAGTACAGTGACAATCTATATAAATTTAGGCAAGCAGTAAAAGATGTGCTATCCCAGAGTGGGGCTTCGAAATTGCTGTGGTTTGATAACTTGAAAAGTTAATTACAATTTTTATGCCTTCTTGATATCTGGACCGACCCAAATTTAATTGGTAGTGGGACCAAAGCCCTTATTGCACTTGCCATTACTGTGAAGAGGGAAGATGAAATACAGGCGAGGATGCTCCTCTCTATCCAATTTAGTGGCTACTAGCAGCTTAAACAGACACTGGGCTTCGAAGGCTATCTAGATCTTATGCAGCCCAAGCAGATGAGAGCCTTGTTTCTCAAAGCCTGGATGGGTATTTTTCCTTTGGCAGCTACCCAAAATGAATGGAACCCCTCCCAGCAGCCGGCGTGTCCCTTTTGTATAGAGTACCATGAAAATGTACTCCATTTTGTTTTATTCTGCCCTTGTCATAGCAATCTAAGAAGAAGTTTGTTAAAACCTCAATTTAATTCTTGTGCGGTCAGAACCATTACTGAGGCAATGCTATTGTGTTTTGCTGCCAACGATTCCTTGGCTACCCATTGTATGTGTAATTTCCTACTCAGGGCCTGTATACAGAGAATTAGTCTTATTTCAAGTATGTGATGACCACAGGCGGTCTTTGGCATTTCCTGCTATGTTTCTGTTATAATGAGTAATTCATTTTTTATGTCAAATAGTTCAGTGAGATGCATTGGCTTTCTGTAAATTATCACATCCCTGAGAATCGGATTATTTTTAACCAGACCGCTTATTTATGGTTGGATCTATGCATTGACTGTTTTAGTGATTGTTATAACTGTGTATTGTACTATATTAAAAATGTATCTTTTTAATTTGCCCTATTTATATCAAATGCCCTTATAATTTCTCTGATTTTAACTTTACTATAAGTGTAATAATTCTTATTTTATTGCCATTTAGGGTTTAATTATGTTTTTTAATATGTTTTGTAATCATTGCTTTTGTGACATGTTTGTTGAAATAAAGCTTGAACGAACGATCTTGTTATATCTGCTCACTCATTCACCACGCTTCTGGCATACCTATGTTATTTTTTGCAAATGAAAGAGAATCTAGAGTTGCACTGTGTTTGGTGCACCTAGCCTTGTGTCGGGTTAGAGGGCAGTACCAAGGGCAGTCAGTTACAGCTTCAGTAATGTCTGTTGATGAAGATGAATGTATAAGAAAAGATGTTAAGGAGCAGAAAAATAATGTACGTTGTACCAGAAGGGTACAACTGAAACACTAAGGCACTATTGTCGTAGATAACCAGTGGGAGCAAGGGGTGAAGAGTTGCAAAGCTGGTGCAATGAGGGGCTATACTGATAAAATGCATGGTAGCACACATTAATGAGGGTTGTGGAAATATCTGGAACCATCACATACAATGTCTGACATGGCTAAAGGTGCCAGAGAAATGTGTTGTGAATAAGCTAATTACACTTTATCTATGTGTTTTAAGGGCAATGGCACGGCACATGTGGGAAATTGCAGTTGCATAAAATGCCTTGCTGTCCTGGCTGGAGGAACATCTGCATTGTAGGACACAGCTTGGACTTGTGGAGCAAATTCCTATCAGCAATTGCCTACAGCCTGGCAGGGTGTATGCAGTTTGGCTACACTGCATGTGGCCATCTATGTGGTTCCGGAAAAACACTTGATGTTTGGAAGTATGGTATCAAAAACTGTATCTGTGCCTACCTTGTCCCCTGTGCCTTTTGCATCATTTGAGTTTTCGGATGAGAACAGTACATAAAACCTTTCTGAGCCTATGAAGATGGAACTTCCTAGTAGGGTCAAACTATCTAATTATGTCTCAGGAGTATCTACGGAAGCACTTACAGGATTCCTGAGCAGTATAGACTTTTTAGCAAGACTGAGATGGTGTTTGCCTCATTCCTGGACCCAGGTGTTCAAGCCATAGCAAATGCAAAATGCCTCCAGATTACCCGATTCAAACTGCTTTTGGTGGTAAACTCTTCAGAGTTAACATTTAGTGCCTACATCCTCGACTTCCTCACTGCTATGGATCACAGGATTTGTAGAAAAATTAGTAGTTTGTGTTGCACCTTCGAACCTTCATACAATGGTGGAAATGAGACACTTGCACATATTATTACCGCATTGCACAAACTGAAACAGGCCATGGAAAGTGAGGCTGTTATTAAATCAATTTGTGGATTGACTCTTGGTTTGCGTGGATTCCGTCATGGATGGGCCTTGCTGTGTATTCTTTGTTCATGCCATGTGGGTATTCAAATTTCAAATTGGGAATTAAATGAGGGTTCAGATTTGGGTCCAGGAAATATATTGTTAATGAATTAACTCAAGGGGGGGAATGTGTGGGTAGATGGATTTTATCCCAATAGAAAGGAGAGGTGATGTTGAACGCTCCATATTAATGTTATGATGGGACAAGAATGGATGCAACATTGTTACAATATTGCAGTTTTACATACATTTAGAATAGTTAATTAAGGTTTGTTAAAGGTTACTTTTAGTGGTACTTTGTGTCTACTATGTACATTTAGATTTTCATACACATAGCAACATAATATGGGAGCACATTGTGCAACTTAGCGCAATGAGATTAAAAGCACAGAACTTCATACAAAGTGAAAAAAGGCTCTTGAATGGGAACCCCTTTATGAGGTGATGCAGTAGTTTTGAACACACGTACATAAATATAAACATGCACACTTGGGAAATACATGGGCTGAGGCCTGGGTTTGTGAAGTAGATCATTAGCTTGATCAGAAGACTGGCCGGCCAAGAGGGAGATACTGATTGGCAGAGGGACAGCTGTAACAACATGGGAGTGGCTACTTTGAGCTGAAATAGAATGAAGAGTGAGGGGCCCACGGTTTTCAGATTATAAATTGTTGTTTGAGTGGTCAAAGAAGCATTTGCCACCTGGCAGTGAATCTGGGATTAGTGGCTAAACTGTAGAAGGGTGCCTGAAAGCAAAGATGACCGCGGGGTTATGAGAAGGTCAAATAGATTAGCAAGAGAAAAAGTATAATGGGATCAGAGGCCAGATGGATTAAAATGGTGGTCACATAATGAAAGGGCGTGAGAGGATGAAAAAGTATCCAGATTGTCAGAGTGTTTGGAGAAATTAAGAGTTAGTGCCCAATCAAAGGAGTGTTTTGTTATCTCTCAATAGCCTTATGAAGTGAAATGCCCATACATAAACCATGCATGTCAAATTTAACATTGCAGGTCTGTGAACAAGTGTCATCCATACTAAAACTGTATTATATGCCCATGTTGGGGTTGTGTGTCCTGAAGGAAGGAACTCAAGAAGAGGGTTGGGCTTGTATGTGCAATGTCATGAAATTGTATGTCTAAGGTCATGGTGCCACAGTGAAGTCAGCCAATGAGATTGTGGGGACTAGATTTCCTTGTGTAGGGCTAAGCCATTTGTATTTTGGGTGATGACTTTGTAAGGGAACATGAGGGAAATGTGGGAGTGTGTTAACTGTTCTGGAAATGTCTATATTCTGTATCTGCTTTGTGGCTCAGAAAGACTCAGGTTCGTTCAATCTTGAAGGAGTTGTCTAGCCTCTCCCCAGTGGCTGTTGTGAAATAAACTTGATTTAATGACAACATGGATTCACTTCTTGAGAGGTGGCCTATTTTACAGTGCAGAGATTCAAGGTCAGCCTTGTCAGGTCCAAGACGCAGAGCCTGCCCCTTCCAATGTAATGTCTGGTCCCAATATCCTAGGGAGCATTTGGGTGCTTCTAATAAAGGGCCACCGACTCCACGCGCTGCATTACCCAAAAACAATAAAGACCTTAGAAGCTTAGGTGTAGCTCCTTGTTCGATTGTATACCAGCACTTCATCGCTCTGGGTGAGGACCAATTCAGCAATCTAGCTATCCGAGCCACCATTAGATACATCGCCATTTCGGGAACCCCTAAGCCCCCCATCAAGACGATCACAAGAGAACCTTCCTGTGAATCATAGGCCTTCTCCCATTCCAAATAAAAGAGAGAACCTCCTTCTGCACATTTTATTTTTACGTTTAGGCTGAAATCTTGATTGGGAGAGAGCTGATCACACATAGAAATCAGGGTAAAAATGTAATTTTAACTGCTGCTATCTGTGTGAACCATGATAGCTCCTGTAGTTCCCATCTCCTGAGGGCCTCAATTAGTTTCCTTCATGGGTGGTGGGTATATTTGCTCCATACCCCCGGTTCCTCTGTTATATTAAGTCCCATAGATTTGGAGTAATTAAGTGAGGCATATGCAAAATCCTGTAACAGGGACATAACTCTTGGCAAGGTTCGGGACGTGTCACACAGGAGTAGCATCACATCATATTTTGTGAGAGTCTTTATTACTAACTACCCTTAGTATTCCTCCGTCCCATCTAATTACTTAGGCCAGTGGCTCCATAGCTATTGGAAAAAATGAACGGTGAAAGGGGACATCCCTGTTGTGTGCCCGTCTAACCTAATTTTAGCCTGAGAGTTTCCCATTGACCACGAATTTCATGGATGGAATTTGAAAATTAGCCATTATCCTACGTGTGAATTTCGGTTGTCCATCTCAGGCACCCCCAATCCAGACAATCAAATGAATTAGTGACATCATGGGCTGATATTGAGAATTTCTGCCGTGGTGTCTTCCCCAATTAATGATGTCTATAGCCCTTCTAAAGTTATCTTGAGTGTGTCTTCCCAAAATAAATCCTGCTTTATCCGGATGGATGACATTTGGAGAAAAGAAAACATCAGTCACCTGGCCAGTACATTTGCATAAAGTTTTGCATCACATTTCAATGGGTATATGGGCCCGTAAATGGCACAATAATTAGGGTCTTTCCCCGGCTTAAGTATCAGTGATTTCGTACATAGTCCCATATCCTGTGAAATTAACCAATTTCCCCAGATCGTATTGAACAATTTAGTTATGGGCTGCACCAGCCAGTTCCGAAATGTTTTATAATAACCATTTCAAAAGCTACACGGACCCAGTGTCTTATTGCATGGTAGGGCTCCTATGGCAGCACACACTTCCTCTGATGTAATTAGAGTTTCCAAGAGTTGTTTATCCTCGTCCGATATCTGAGGCAACTCAATTCTCCTGAGGAAGGCCCACTAGAGCTCTGTGTTCTGACCCTACCCTCTCAAAAACAACAATGAAAGGCCTTCATTATTGCCATCTAGTCTGTTTTGGCACACCTCAGTTCCCCCTCACTATCCCACAGCTATAAGGTTTTGCGCCCTCTGCTTCCTCAACTTTACCACTAAAAAGCGATTGGCTTTACCACCTCTCAGATAATAGGACTGTTTGGTTTGTAATAGCAGCTGTGCCACTCGATCTGCCAAGTGGGCTTCAAACCATGATCTGACCTTCATCAAGGCCCTTAATGGTTTCAATGTCCCCTGAGTCTTATGAATACTTTTTGCTTTGTTCAACTCCCATTCTAAGATGATGCACTGTAATTCCCAATCCCTTAGGAAGGCTGATGTCATCGCCATAAGTTCCCCTCTGATTACAGCCTTACTTGCATCTCAAACCACCCTCCAATCCACGTACCCTGTGTCATTTTCTTGAAAAAGGCTGCAGATCACTGTTTTCATATGAGCCCTCAGTGCTGTGTCTCTCATTATCAGCTCATTCAACCGCCATCGTTTTCTTTCCCCAAGTGTAGGTTTAACCGATTTAATCCAGAGGATAACAGGGGCGTGATCCATTAAGTATTTTAGTTCTATTTCCAGGACCTGATGTCTGAGTGTTGCCAGTACCCAGGTGGTAACCATGGTGCTAGTAGCGCCATGGTTGCCGCCGGTATTTTACCAACTCCGCCGTGGTGAATGGCGGAATTACTGCCCGATTCCAAGGTTGCCGGGTGGTAATTCCCTATTCACCATTGGCCCTTCCCCATTCCCATTTTTGCCCCCATAGGGGGACCCCTTACCGCCTGGGTCGTAATGAAGCCCCATATCTGGTTCAATGTAATAATGTTGCAGTGAAAAAGTTAGCAGGTAGGTAACTTTTTCTTTGTTACCCCCTAAAATTCTTTCCCAAATAGTCTAAGAGGGGTCTAAGAGGGGTCTAGTTATATATCATTACCTCCAATCCGAGAATATTTGTGGAAAATGTTTGATTGTCTGGAGGGTGCACTTTTAGGGAAATGTCGCCACGTGGCGGCCATTTCCTCAGTGACATTATCACTGGATACCCATATCTAGCTTGGGGATCCCCCTATGTGCCACCAAGAAATGTGTGAAATCCCTCTCATTTTGATGGAAGAATCCCCATGTTTCTATTAAACCCAGATGTCTAAAAAAAGTTGCTGAAGCCTGCCGATATCTGTTATTGGTAGCCGGTGGGGGGGTCATTTGGTCCAGCGTTAGGTCCATCATACAATTAAAATCACCACCTGCCCTTCACACAACCCACCCAGTTTCCCAAGCAGTTTATCAATGAATAGGAATGTAAACTGCCACCAAAGTGATCATTTGTCCCCTGAATATGTCCTTTATCACCAGAAACCTCCCCTCTGAGTCCTTATAGAGAAACCGCTTAGTGAAGCCCAACTCCTTACCCAAACAAATCGCTACCCCTTTCATCTGTGTTCCACTGGAGGCCAAGTATTGTGAGTGAAATTATCTATGTCTCATATGAATTTCGTCCCCTGGGAGTAGGTGCATCTTTTGTACAAAGACAATTGAGGCCCTCAGATACATCAGCCACCTCAAGACGGAACATCTTTTAACAGGTGAATTTAAACTCTGAACGTTCACAGTGACCACTTCTAGCTCAGCCATCACCTGTCAACAGTATCGCTTCCTGGGTGGAGAGTCCTCCTAAGATCTACTTGTCAATTTAATAACCGATGAATCTGCCGTCATGCCCCAACTAAAAACAAACAATAGGAATCACCCCCTGCACCCAACATTTGTGGAAACACAAATGCCAAATTCCCAACATTCCACCACCCTTCTTCCTCCAAGACCTCAAAACCATCCCGGGTTTCATAGGGCCAACTTCCAGCACCCTATCCAATCCCCTTTCCCCCTTCTCTTCCCTGACAGAATCCCACCCCAGCCCAATATAAGCCTCAGTTCTCAGAATAACTGTGAAGACCTGTTAAATCTAATTTCGCATAACTTCTATATATTTGATACCCTGCCTCTCTGGTCACCAACCCATACCAAAGTCACAGCAGACCCTCCAAATGCAAGACAGAATTATTCGGCAACAATTCAGATGATATCCATGGCACTCGCCCCTCGCCCCTTTTCTTTGGGATATAAGTTCCCCGACTTCCATCACTCCTTTTTCAACAAGCGGGGTATATGCTTATTAGCTTCCCTGTCTGGTGAGACCTTGGCAGACTGTGGCTCTCCCTCATTCCTCATAATGTCTGTCATCTCTTCTTCCTAAGATATGTTGTATTATTTGCCTTGAAGCTCAAATCTTAAGCCACACAGCAATGTCCATCTGCAGCAGATCTCCTTTGCCTTGAGCCAGCTTGTTACCATACTCAAGCGTTTCCTTTTTATTAGCGTTGCCCGATCCAAGTCCTAGAACAATGATATAGGAGAGTCCTGGAAACATATTAGTTCCTCTTTCCTTGCTGCCTTCATGATCTTTTCTTTCACCTGGAAGGAGTGGACCTTCGTGAGCACAGCTGGTATCAAATTCTTATTCTGTTGGTATGAAGTGAAGACCTGATGTGTTCGGTCTAGCAGAATCTCTTCATCCGCAGGAGGTTCGAGTAAATGTTGGAAAAGCGCCAACACCTATTCAGTCAGGTCTGAGTCCAGGACAGACCTTGGGATCCCTCGCAGTCTAATGATACTTGCTGCAATCTATTTTTCGGCATCGTCCTGCTTTCTCATAATCAAGCCCAGTTGCTTGGCCAGTTCATACTGCACATGCACCGGCTCGCACACAGTCATTTCCACCTCATCCGCACATTTCTACACTGCCAATACATGCTTATCTAGGTCAGCAATAAATTCGGTCAAGCTGGCTGCGCTTTTTTGATGTTAGCTAACATATCCTGAAGGGCTGACCTCCTAGTGAGCGGATCCTCTGCTTCTGAATGCAGGGATAAGGGTGAGTGGACTGGGGCAGAAGTCAGTTGTTGGTTGTGTTTCAAAGTGTCCTGCCCCTGCATCATGGCCTTGATATCTCCAGAAAGGAGCCCTTTCTTCTAAGTTGCAAAACAGGGGGGGTTCCGGGAATCCCTCTACCAACACGAACACAGCCCATTGACCTGTTCTTGGGTGGATGGCCCCTGGGACAGACTCTACCAAGTCTTTAGCTCACTGTACCTTTCACAGAGGAGAGGTTTCCCTGCATATCAGTCTTTGTCCTGCCCAGGGGGAGTCCAGCACGGAAATGCTAGGCAATTCTCCTCTGAACAAGAGTACAAACAGCAACCACATACACGTGTTTCAGCCTTGTTGGGCATCATCAGTGAGGTGGAGCTGTGCCTCTCTAAGAACAGTCAGCAAGGGGTCTGCGTCTGGATTTCCCTGGTAACTTAGGGTGAGACCCAAAGTTACTTAATATGCAAAACAAGGGGGGTTCTGGGAATCCTTCTACCAGCACGAACACAGCCCATTGACCTGTTCGTGGGTGGATGGCCATGGGAGAGACTCTACCAAGTCTTTAGCTCACTGTCCCTTTCACAGATGAGAAATGTCCTTGCATATCAGTCTTTGTCCTGCCCAGGGGCAGTCCAGCACCGAAATGCTAGGCAATTCTCCTCTGAACAAGAGTACAAATAGCAACCCCATACACGTGTTTCAGCCTTGTTGGGCATCTTCAGTGAGGTGGAGCTGTGCCTCTCTGAGAACAGTCAGAAAGGGGTCTACGTCTGGATTCCCATGATAACTTAGGGTGAGACCCAAAGTTACTTAATATGCAAAACAAGGGGGGGTTCTGGGAATCCCTCCACCAGCACGAACACAGCCCATTGACCTGTTCTTGGGTGGATGGCCCCTGGGAGAGACTCTTAGATCACTGTCCCTTTCACAGAAGAGAAGTTTCCCAGCATATCAGTCTTTGTCCTCCCCAGGGGCAGTCCAGCACCGAAATGCTAGGCAATTCCCCTCTTAACAAGAGTACCAACAGCAACCCAATACACGTGTTTCAGCCTTGTTGGACATCATCAGTGAGGTGGAGCTGCGCCTCTCTAAGAACAGTAAGCCAGGGGTCCACGTCTGGATTCCCCTGGCAACTTAGGGTGAGACCTTTCTGCTAAGTTGTCTGTTTTTCCATAGCTACCTGTACCTCCCCTTCAAGGGATACTGATCCGTCCAGGCAGTCTGCTATTCGCTCCCACAGACTCACAGTAGCACAACAAGCAGACTTCCGACACTCAGGAACATGGAAAGGTTCTAGATCTCAGCCCACATACTAACAATGCCCAAAACTGTGTGGCTGTGTAGATAATGCAATAAGTGGATGGTCGTGTGCCTGTTTAGAAAATGCAATGAGTGGATTTAAGAGAATGTGTGAGTGACTGGTGGGTGAATGAGTGTGAATGTGATGGTGTGTTTTTGAATGCTCTGAGTGGGTGGGTATGTGCATGTGTAGAACATGCAATGGGTGTAGGTCGGAAAGGGTGTATGATTGAGTGCCTGGTGGGTGAATGAGAATGAATGTGATGGTGTGTTTTTGAATGTTCTGGGTGGTTGTGTATCTGTGTAGAGAATACAATGAGTGCATGTAAGAGAAGGTGTGAGTGAGTGACTAGTGGCTGAATGAGCATACATGTGGTAGTGTGTGTTTGAATGTTCTGGGTGGGGATTGTTGTGTGCCTGTGTGGCGAATCCAGTGAGAGTGAATGCAAGAGAAGGTGTATGGGTGAGTGACTGGTGGGTGAAAGAGGATGCATGTGTGTGTAAGGCCCTGGGAAACTGGGGATAACTGGAGCATTTTTGCCGCATCCTTTATTGACTTTGCATGTTTTAGTGGTATTTTTGGGCAAAGGCAAGTTCATGTGTGCCATTCCCTGGCTAGACTGACATTTTGGTGCAGCCGGTCTAAGCATTGCTTACTGTGGCATGACATTTATTAAACTGCATCTAAAAAAAAGTAAGCATGATAAGTAGTGTTACCTCGCTAGACTGAGGTTTTGGTGTAGCAGCCTGTATATTCTTCACTGTAGCATGACTTTTTATTAACTGAGCATCTATGATGAATCAAACAAGATAAGTGTTCTTATGGGTCTAGACTGGCTTACATTGGCACCATTTTGGACAGGTCACTTTTAATGGCCAAACCAACGGGAGAATGTACTTGCATAGAGTACTGGCATATATTGGCAGAGCAAGTTTAGTGCCCAGTACCAGTAATGATACTATAGAAAAAAGTCTTAAAACAAACATAAGAATGGTCTTATATGGGAATACTAGCATATGTTGGAAATGTATGGGCACAGCCAGCATAAAAATGTTTTTTATATTGGCATATATTGCAGGGACCAGCATGATAATGCATTGGGATATGCCCTGTGCACTTTTGGTGACTTGTATCTATTGTACTTTTTTCATGATTTACCCTACATCCTACAAAACCGCGTGTTAGCCTTGTACAGTGGCGTAATACAAGATGTGGGGGCCCCTTCTGCGAGCCATGCTGAGGGAACCCCCAACTCAGCAACAAATCAAGGGTCGCGCCACACTCTGGGCCAGCCTAGATTATCACACTTGCGCAATACGCACAAACGTGCTGCTGAACAGATATGCTGCACACTGCACTAGGAGAAAGATATACATATGTGTTTTAATATAACATACAGCACACTTTCTGAGAAAAATTGGCTAAAAAGCCAGAGTGTTTGCAATTGTTTTGTAGGGTAACACCAATCCAATAGATGCAAGTCACCAACAGAGCACAGGAACATTAAAGCTTTGCTATTAAAAATGCCATGCCACAATGAAAACATGTCCAACTGGCTGCACAAGGTAGACCAGTGTCGACATGTAATAACAATATAGTAAAGCTTGCCAGGCCACATTAAGACATATCTAGACTGGTTGCACCAAAATGGCAGTCGAAGCAATCACACTCATCAAGAATAGAACACACATTCAAGCCTGTGTCTCTGTGGCCTCTAACAACACGGCCAAACTCTTTAAAATCTGAAAAGAACGGGTCAATCCTGTTGAGGTCTTTACATCTCCTGTTCCCTCATAGGCCCTCTGTATGGCTCTGTCATCTCACGTCTACGCTAAAACTCAGGACATCCTGTCCTCCATCTCCTCTTCCTCTCCCTCTTCCTCTCTCGGCCCCCCTTTGGCCATCTCTACCTCTCTTCCTCCTTTCTCCTCTTTCTCTCTGACAACACCTGACAAGGTTTCTAGACAAGTCCGATCTATGAAAGTGTCATCCAAACAGGTGCTCTCCTGTTCCACCAGAACCATCAAGAACCATATTGACACCATCGCTCCAGCCTTGACTGATTTCTGTAATCACTCTTTCCCCTCTCCCGTTAAGCACTCCCTTATGCACCCACTCCTCGTGAAGCTTTCTGCCGATCCTGCCTGCCCGGCAAACTATCGTCCAATCTCCATCACCCCTTTCCTGGGCAAACTGTTGAAAAAGCTGGCCATCTCCCAGCTTAGTCTCCACAGGGAATCTGTTGGTTGTCTCCATGACCATCAGTCTGGCTTTAGTGCCAGAGACACAGAAACTGCTGTCCTGAACACCTGTGAAGTTCTATACTCTAACCTTGATTCCAGCATTCCTTCTGTCCTCATCCTCCTTGATCTTTCCTGTGCTTTCGACACGGTCAACCATGCCATCCTGATCAATCCTGATCAATCGACTCCATGAGAACCTGGGCATCACGGATCAGGCCCTTGAGTGGCTGACCTCCTTCCTCTTGGACTGCCCCTCCCAGGTCCAACTTGGTCCCTTTCTCCCCGCTCCATCCTCTCACTCTGGTTTTTCAATCTCTAAGTGGCCCCTTTGACCCACCTGAGCTCTACATTCTCCTCTAACATTCAGTGTTATGCGGATGACACTCCGCTTTTCTTCAGGCTCCCCTCAGACTCCTCTCATCTCTCGCTCATTCTCGACTGTCTATCCGTGATTCAGGATTGGTGTGCCTCCAACTATCTCTGCCTTAATGTCAGTAAGATGGAGATCCTTCTCATTTGGACTCCTGCCCCTGCTTTCCCTCTCTCACTCTGGCCGCCCGCCTTGGGCCCTCTTCCTTCGCCTTCCTGTGAGGCAAACAACACTGGTGTCATCTTTGACTCCACACTCTTTCTCTCCTCACATCTCAGACGTTGCCAAGAAGTCCCACTACCAGCTGCTCCTCCTCAAAGGGACTCTTCCCTTTCTCACTTTCCCCCAGAAGCTCACTGTCTGCAGAGCCCTGGTTCTATCTAGGCTGGACTACTGCAACAGCCTCTTTCTCAATCTGCCTTTCTCTACTATCCAGCCCCTGCAACTAATCCAGAAAAGGACTGCACGACTTATCCTTGGCCTCAAGCACAGGGATTGTATCTCTCCAGCCCTGAAATCTCTCCACTGGCTCCCAGTTGGTGCAAGTATCAAGTTCAAGACCCTTTGCATTGTCCACAAGGCTTTCTGGGCCCGGGGCCCGCACTACATCCAACGCTCGCTTCCAAAATATCTTCCTTCTCAAGCCCTTCGCTCAGCTACCTACAACTCTCTAAGGGTTAGACGCTTCTCCAGGAAGAGAGTGGGGGTAGATCTCTCTCCTCTACAGGTTCCTCCGTCTTAATAGCCTCCCAGCCCCTCTCAAGCTTTAGCAGACCACCTGAAGTTCTGGAAGCAGCTCAAAACTTTCCTCTTCTCCTCTGCTTTCTCTCTCTCCCTCCCCTGTTGACCTACTTGACCTACCTGTCTGCAGTACCGACTGGTTGCTTGGCTACCCTCAGAGTCTCACTGAGTCGAGACTCTTTCTTGATCAGTCACCCTTGCACTGCCTCTGGTCCTACCATGCACTTAGGGGCTGTAACTGTAACCCTACAGTCCCTTGTTCTCCTTGCACTACCCAGAGCTGTGCTGCACTGACAGCACTTACTCAGAGCATTGCTGCCCTGTGTTTCCCCTCTCCTCTCCCTTGCACTTCCCCTGTCCCTTTCCCCTTGCACTTCTTGTTATCGCACTTGCACAATCTGAATGACACAAGGCCTAGTAAGATCGTTTGTCTTGTCCTCCCTCTATCTTCCATCCCTTGTCTTGTCGCGCCTAGAAACACTTGTGTGCAGGTGCGTTATAAATGACTTATATCATATCATTTGATCACAGATGCCCAGAAAAATATACAATGCTGCAGTAAGAAACGGCTGACTGGCAGCACCCAAATGGCAGTCTAGCCAGGTAATTCACTTAGCAGGACTGCTTTATCATAAATGCCCCATTAAAAAAAGTCATACCAAACTGAGGAATGACTAGACTGGCTGCACCAAAATGCCCCTCTAGCCACTAATACCACATATCATGCCTGCTTAGCCTGGACATGGAAAGCCATTATAATTTGTCGTATAATCCTGCCCCCCCACACATCCCCTCTCCCTCCCACCCCAACCTCCAAAATCAGCTCCTTGGCCCAGAATTACCTCCACGTCCCTCGTCCTTGCCCCAGAGCTTATGGTTGAGGCTCCTTGCCTCATAGGTAAGTACTGGGATGAGGAAGAGTGGGGCTAGGAGTAATGAAGATTATAGGTAGCTAAATCAAGCATTACTTCCATGTACCTCTACCTCATCCCAGTACTTGTGTATGAGGCAGAGTGCCTTATACACAAGTACTGTCTCATACACACTGGGACGAGGAAGAATAGGGCTAGGAGTAATGAAGATTACCAATAAGTAATCCAGGCATTAAACACAAGTATTGGTGCAACACCATTCAGTTGACTGGGATTCAGTTGACCAGACCTGGCTGACCTTCAGAGCAGTTGCCAGACAGAAAAGGACACAGATGTTAAACGGCACCTGGGTTTCTCTGTTAACAAGAACCCACCAATTACTAACATAAAGCAATTCACTGTTAGTACCTGCATTCAAATGCCAAATTTTTTAGGCAATTGAAATCGTGATGTGGGTTTAATACTTGCATGCCAGTGGAGTGATTGGAAGGGTAGAGAGGGAACAGGAGACCACTCATTCTCACAGCAGTCCATAAGTGGGTGCTTTAAACCTTAAAGGAGAGAGTTAACTGCTTGTAACATTGAAGCTGCACTAGAATAGTCTCATAAAAATGCATAAAGAAATTAGATGACCCAAACAAATAAGTTTGTCCCTTCCCCACCGCCCATGAAGTTGGCACCCCTCCCAACATTTGAAGGGTTAGCCCCCGAAATGTAGGTTTTGTTGCGCCCCTGAATGCAAGCACACACACCATTCACCATATACACACACGCGCACCCAGCCATCCATACATTTAAGTGTGCATTCTTTCACCATACTGGCACACCCAGGCAGCCATCCATACATTTAAGTGTGCACCCTTTCACCATACAGGCACACCCAGGCAGCCACCCATAAAATTACGTGTGCACCCTTTAACCATACAGGCACAACCACCCAGGCACCCACCCATGCATTTAAGTGTGCACCCTTTCACCATATACTCACCCAGGCACCCACCCATGCATTTAAGTGTGAACCCTTTCAACATACACTCACACACATCATGGGGTTGAGGGGAGCCCTAACACTTAAAAAAGAAATTGGGCCTCATTACAACTATGCCGGACTGTAAACAACGGTGCTGGTAAGCTCACCGGCACTGTTGTTTCCAGGCCGGCATATTACAGCTCTGCAGGCGGTTGCCGTCCGCAGAACGGCACCCACCTGCATAGTTTTCACGGAAGCACTGGCACCGTTATTAACGGTGCCGGTGCTTCTATGGTCCCCATTCCCATAGAGTCCGATAGGACTTTATGGAAAGGGGGACTTACCATTTGCCGGCGCATGACTTCCCAGACCGCCGGGGTTGTAATGCCCCGGTGTTACCGGGAAGTCAGGCGCTGGTAAAACATTACAGGTCTGGCGGCAACCTGCTGGTAGCAATGGCACGGTTGCCGCCAAATCCGCAATGAGGCCCATCTTTTCTTTTTGAAGTCACTCTGACTTCATAAAGAAATTATTTCTGTTGCAGAAATAATTTCTTTATAAATGCAGAGGGAATTCAAAAAGGAAAAAAAAGAAAAAAATTCTACAAGTGGGGGCCCCTCCCAGGACATGTGCTGGCGGGACCCCCGCATCGCGGGGGCGGTGGGAGCCCCTGTTATGCTAGTGGCCTTATACCCACATTGTTGGCATTTTATCCAAATTTTCCCAGGTAGTGTGCTATGCATAGCACCAATTTAACCTATTACTCAAAACATTTACTCTGGGGTTGGAGAAGAATCCCATTAAGATCACCCCCCTCCAACTGCCACCCCCTAAACCCATTGTCGTTAGTTCAGGCTCACAGGCTATGCTCCGTTGCAATCAAACACTTATGGCAAATATTTACACCCTTCATAAAATACAACTGGCGGCTGGTATATATGTGGACCAGGCACCACCCCTTCTCTCTATGTTAAGTTAAACATTTAAGCTTTGATTGAAAAACAGATTTACTTCTGTCACATGCAGTAGTGCATGCCCCTGCACCAGCATAATCATCATGGACATTGCGCACACGTGGTAGTCCGGACCAGCCCGGGGTGTGGCATGCCCTGTGCTTTGTTAAGGAGATGTGGGGCGCCAGGGGGGCGGGTGAGCCACAGCATGGCTCACAGGGGAGCTGCCAAATTGTGTGCTACGCCATTGGGCACCACTGGGCCTGACAAAGGGTAGTGTGCAGTGTCCACCTTGACATCTGCCAGTGAGTCCCCGGGTGAGAAGCAAGTTGTGGGTGTTTAATTTTAAATAACTGTGTTGTGCTATGGATGTATGTGTTTAGCAATGATATTACATTAAATGGTGTTTTTTTAAAGTCCTCTGGCACCCAGTATTACGCTTAGATAATAAAAACTATGGGGGTCTTGGGTATATTGAAAGAACCTTTCCCAGGTATTATACTCCAGCAAAGATAACATTATCAGGTCCACTCCCTTCTGTGCAAGCAGACCAGTTTAATAGGTTTCTTCTATCATAGTGGTAGCTGACTCATAGATACATTTATAACCAGGGAATTTTTTTATACTAAGTCCTGGTCAATGATTTAATTTTCAGGCCTTGCTCGTGCAGCATTTTTCTTCTGGTTAAACAGCAGCGCATGCCTCCCCAGGTCTGTGCTTTTCTCGCTTGTTTAACACAGCAACGCCACATATAGATAACACGTACTTCTGTGTCCATTGATCTATAGATGGTTCATACACTAGCCGTAGCCTGCATTACAGATTTCGGTTACTCTGTTACAAATACTGCATTATGTATGTTTTACATATAGACCCACGTTGAATCTGGAAAAGACATTCCCCAAATGTGTAATCATGCCTCCCTTTGTGCCTCGGTTCTTATATCTGCTGCAATGAGAGCACCTGGAAACACGAGTGCTAGATGCATCTAAAAGATCTGAAAGTCGTTGGCCATCAGTTCCTGTGATGTCACTTGGCGGTGGGGTCAAATTACATCACTTCCTGTGATGTCATTAGGGGGTCAAGTTTTGTGATGTCACTTCCGCTTTCCTTGGCATTTTGGTGAAATGACTTCCCTGATAGGGTACTCCCTCTCATGCCAGTGGACTTCTCCACCATGCTGTCTCCCCACTCCTCACGGTCCTCATGGCTCCCCCTACACCATCTTCTTCTGCCCCGTTGGAGGATCTTCTTCAATTCCTGGAACCCAATCAGCAAGGCAGTGATTCAGTATTCCAGGGCCATTCTGAAATGGAAGCCCCTAATCCGCTTCTACTCCGCATGCTACATGGAGCCTATACAAATGGGGATATTTTTATGAACACATGGCGACTGCCTATGTCCTGTGGGGGCAGCTGAGCCAGCAGATAAAACATCCACGAGTCCCTTTCTGACTGTCTCCCAAGTCTTTCCACACTGCAGCCTCACTGCCTCTCCTTCTGTGACTCCTCCACTCCTCGCAGATGGTCTTCCCACCGCAGAATCTGTGGCTCAAATAAGCATCTCCACTGCCCGACACCTCGCCCAAAGGGAACCACTCCGCCAGACACCACGATTACCTCTTTTCCGGTGGAGGCCCCTATTTTGGGGGTGGGCAGAGGCTGATACTGTAAGCAGAGCTCATTACTGTGTGAATAGGAGCCAGTGGAGATCCCTGCGGCACGCTGCTGTGGATCACATCGGGCCAGCCATGCTTGCAAGCATCCACCATCTTGCCTTGGCCGACTGGGAGCTTCAGTTGCTCTGTTCTCAGTTCGGCACCCACAGAAAGATATCAAACCTTCAACTCTTCTACTTGACAGGTTGTGCCACCCACATGAGGCTTTTGGACCCAATTCTGTCACATCTACATAGCTAGGGGACCATGGGATAGATGTGGGCTATGGAGCTCACCAAAGAGGCATCCCTGTACCTCCTTGGCTTGCCACGCCCCTCTTGACCTAACTATAGACATAGGGAGACTCAAGGTATATGAGTCACAATCTATCTGAGATCGTATAAACTGGATAGCACGAGAAGGCAATTCTCTGATTCCTACCAATTGACACTGAACCACAACCGGTACAGAAGATCAACCTGCATTGGGTACATGTTCCCTGAGAGGTTTGATTATTGCTAGAGATTGCCTTACTGACAGAATCATCACATTTTTAAACAAGGAATCTGATTTCTTATCAAAAGCCCTGCGCTCTTCCTCTGTGACTGAAGAGTCTGGAAAGTCCATGGATTCATTTTGCCAATCATCTATATCACGATTGGACTCATTAGCTATTACAGCTTCATGCTCAGCCATGCTGGCTCTGGAAGACCCCTGTACCCCTTTCTCCATAATGTCCCGAAACTCAGTCATCAGCTTCCAAGAGTAAGGTTTCCCCAGGGAGAGCTTACTGGAGATAACGCTTATGCCCTCAGATATAACTTCCTAAGAGCTGCTAACCCTCCACCTCGTCATTTTTCAATACTTCTTGGGGTTGCACCACACATGGTAAGAATTCCCACTAATGGGCCAAACACTCCAAAAACTTGTCTGAGGCAGCTTCTCGGTGCAACGGAAAACAAATGCACATAAAATTCTCATATGCCGTGTTCTTCACCGAGGTACCGAGGGCAGGGAACAAGGGAGGACAAATCAACAATCTTACTAGGTCGAGTGGCATTGAGAATGTGCAAGTGCAGGGGAGAGGGAAGTAGGAAAGTGCAGGGGGAAGGGAGAAGTGGAAAGTGCTAAGCAAGGGATAAAAAACAACAACAACTGGTAGTGCAGCCAGCAGGGTGGCAAGTGCAGGGTTTAACGCCGGACAATGGGTGCCTGATAAGTGCAGGTAAGGGGACTGTAGGGTTACAGATACAGACACATGTGCCAGGGTTGCCAGGAGGCAGTGCGGGTGAGTGGATGGGTCGGCAGGGACCTGGGCCCGAAGTCAGAGGGTAACCAGGTGCAGGGTACTGATGCAGAAAAGATCAGCAGGGGAGAGGAAGAGCAAATGCAAAAGCAAAGAGGATGGTCTTGAGGTGCTTCCAGAACTGGAGATGGATCTCCTCAAGTTTTAGAGTGGCAGGGAGGCAATTCCAGAGGGAGGACCCAGCTGAGGAAAGACATCTACCTACAACTTGTTGCTTGGAGAAGCGACTGACCATGAGGGCGTTGGAGGTGGACAAGTGATGAGCTTGAGTGGGAAGGTATTTACGGAGGGAGAGTTGAAGGTATTTTGGACCCAGGCCCCAGAAAGCCTTGTGAACAATGCAAAGTGTCTTGAATATAATCCTTGCAGCCACTGGGAGCCAATGAAGAGATTTTAGGGCTGAAGAGATACGATCCCAGGGCTTGAGGCCAAGGACACGTTTCACAGTCCTGTTCTGGATGGTTGCAGAGGGCGGAGATTAGAAGCAGGCAGATTCAGAATGAGGCTGTTGCAATAGTCAAGCCTAGAGAGAACCAGAGCTCAAGAGGCAGTGAGCTTCTGGGGGAAGGAGAGGAAAGGAAGAATATCTCTGAGGAGGTGCAGCTGGTAGTTTGATTTCTTGGAGACGTCAGAGATGTGAGGAGAGAAGGAGAGTGTGGAGTCAAAGATGACCCCTAGGTTCTCAGCCTCACAGGTGGAAGCAGGAAGAGGGCCAAGGGAGGCTGGCCAGAGAGTGACAGGAAAGGAGGCTGAAGGTGTGCCGATGAGGAGAATCTCAGTCTTGCTGGCGCTAAGGCAGAGATCATTGACAGCAAACCACTCCTGGACAGAGCAGACACAGTCAGAGATGAGAGAAGGAGAGGAGGTGGTGGAGGGAAGCCTGAAGATGAGCTGAGTGTCATCAGCATAGCACAGAAAGTTGGAGCAGAGAGCGGCAGTGCAGTGGGCAATGGGTGCCTGGTATTGGTTGAACAGCCAGGGAGAGAGGTTAGACCCCTGGGAACACCAGAGGTATAGAGTGAGATAGAGGAAAGAAAGGACCCAAGTTGGACCTGGACCTTGATCAGATAGGAAAGAGGGCAGCCAGGCCAGGGCCTGATCAGTGATGCCCAGGTTATCACAGAGATGGTTGAGCAGGATGGCATGGTTGACCATATCAAAGGCAGAAGAGAGATCGAGTAGGATGAGGACAGAAGGGACGTTGGGTCATTACAAGGTTGGCGGTAAGGAGTTAATGGTGCCAGTAAAGGTGCCAGTGCCATTAACCCCTTACCACTGCATTACGAGGTCCTTTAGCGGGTCCCGCTAAGGGTGGCTGGTTTTACCAGGCGCCCTTAGTGGGAGCCGCTAAAGGACCAGCATGCTAACAACGGGCCTGTTATTAATGGGTCCGTTGTTAGCATGGTGCCCATTCCCATTGAGCCCTATGGGGGCTCGAATGGGAATGGGGATGGGTTCCCTGAATGGGGAAATACCGGGTCCTCCAAGGTTGGAATGGCCTGGTAATTCCCCATTCAGGGAACCCGGATCCGGTATGCGGTAAAGGGGTAGCCATGGTGCTAATAGTGCCATGGCTACCTCCAACCTTTGAATGACCCCCATTGTCAAGGCTGGAGAGCAGGTCTTCACTGATGTTTGGGAGAGCAGTTTCTGTGCTACTGGCAGCTCTAAAACCAGAGTGATGGTCATGGAGACAACCAACAGAATCGGTGTGAAGATTGAGCTGGGAGGTGGCTAGCTTTGCCAGGAGTTTTCC
Source organism: Ambystoma mexicanum (assembly GCF_040938575.1). Taxonomy (NCBI): domain Eukaryota; kingdom Metazoa; phylum Chordata; class Amphibia; order Caudata; family Ambystomatidae; genus Ambystoma; species Ambystoma mexicanum. Next base: position 489,613,532 of record NC_090936.1, on the reverse strand, counting down.
CAGGAAAGGAGTGATGGAGATCGGGCGATAGTTAGCCGGGCATGAGGGGTCAGCTGTGGGTTTCTAGAGGAGGGGTTGCACAAGAGAATGCTTCAGGGGGGAGGGGAAGGATACAGAGGTGAATGAAAGGTTACAGAAGTCGTCCAGAGCAGGAGCCAGGTTGTCAATGTGGTCCTTGATGGTTTTAGACGAACAGGGAATAACCTGTTTTGACGAGGCTTTCATAGATCGGGCTTGTTTTGAAACCTCGTCAGAGGAGAAAAGAGGAAAGGAAGAGAAAGTGGGAGGGGGCAGATGTAAGAGGGACAGAGGTAGAGGGGAGAGAAGGGGGAAGAGGAGGAGAGGTTGGGTGGGTGGACAGGATGTCCAGGGTTTTTTAGGTGAAATGAGTGGCAAGGGCTGTGCAAAGGGCCTGGGAGGCGACAGATGAGGTAGAGACTGCCGCAGGCTTGGCCAACTCCTAGCAGATTTTAAAGAGTTCGGCAGAGTTGTTGGAGGCTGCAGAGAGGTGGGCTTGGATGTGGGATTTCTTCTTAGTTCGGACAAGGAGCCGGTAATGCCTTTGGAGCAGGTGGCAGGCCAGTTTATCAGAGGATGTACAAGAAGCCTGCTATTTCCTCTCAGCAACCCTACACTCGCGTTTAAGGGTAGCTAGGTCGGAATCATAGCAAGAGTTGCACTTGGCTTTGGGCTTCAAGCGGATCCTCATGGCAGGGATAGGAACAGCAAGAGTATCAGAGAGAGAAGAGTAGAGCAGAGAAAGAGCTGTGTCAGGATGAGAGTCAGCAAGAGGAGGAGACGGAGGAGAGAATGTGGCAGCGAAAGCCTCAACTGACACACGTTTCATGGGTTGGATGACCAAGAAGATAGGTGGCAGTGTTGGAGTTGGTTTGGCCTGAGGGGTAGAGAGGGAGAGATGGGAGGAGAGGTGGGAGTGATCACTCCAGGAGAGGGAAGTGGTCAGAGGGATGGAGAAGGGGAGTTTGGAGGAGATCAGAGCATCCAAAGTGTGCCCTCTGGAGAATAGAAAGACACCCAGGTATACCTGAAAGTCATCTGAATCAACAACATCCACACACACAAAGAATGTGTTGCCCTCTTCAAAGCCTGCATATCGATTACCCATCTGAAGCTGCCCCCTACAAGGAGAGAATGTGTGCATTTCATCAACAGCTCCAGAATGTTTCAATACATAATTTGTTCTTCGACATGAGGCTTAATCGATTTACACTTTAACTCTCCACAAAGCAAAGTCACCCAGATCCATTGTAGACAGTGATCTGACCTCAATGACTTGGGTCCCAGCCTCGCCTCCTTCTCAGAATAAAACCCACATCCCGAAATCCGGCCTTAGAATCACAATTCAAGCACCTGTACTGTAACACCTGTGTGGACGCAGCACTATTCTTTCTGGGGTCAAAGATAGCACACTGACCATTCTAAAAAGAATCCTTCATGCAACTGCCTGACTAAAAAAAATGGAAAACATATCACCACACTAAGCCTACAGCGATGGACCTGCACTGTTTGCCCTTACCTTACAACCCCTCACTATTCTCAAGACCCCCCAACATCACCTACAAGGTTAGATGTGTCCACCCAGCCTGGGAAACATGCTAGGCTGCTTTCTAGCCAGGTTTGTTTTCTACACATACCACTAAGTACATATATCAAACATGAGCATCCAGGCGGTATAGTTTCGACAGGTCATTCACTTGCAGGTCAATTTTTGGGATGCTCCGTAACATTAAACACTGGTTAAGAGTTAGATATTCCACTATAATTGCTTTCATCCTGATGATAACGTTGCTTCCTTTCTGCACACCCACAATATGTGCACCTAGGAACGTGTCTCTCCACACCTTTTTAGTGAATGCACACAAGTTTTTTTTTTTTTGGGAAAGGCCTTTAGGGCATGCAATGCTATTGACGGGGTATCCTAATTTCCTGGAAATATTGCCAAATCATTTGAGTGTATTTGTCACATGTTCAAGCAATTCTTGCTTTGTTTGTTTCATGTTGAGACAAACACGATTATTAAAATATCGCCATTGATTTGCGTATGTTGTGTTGTGTCACTCCCATAGTAATTAATCTCAGGTTGTTATAATGCAGAAAGTTGTAAGGCAGTCACCGTTTATCAAACGAACCCAGATCAAAAGCTAAAGCTAATTCACATAAAAAAAAATATTCACTAAAAATGAAATCCTTGTCTGCATATCGTCAGACTAGTTTTAGAGAAGAGATTTTGCAGCAATAGCAATATTTTGATTTTGAGAGACTTAAGGAGGAAAGGTTACTTACTACTTAAGTGACAGATAGAAAGTACCTGAAATTGCCTATTTGCCGGATTAGAGACATAGAGGTTCTTGGATATTAAGATATGAGCGTAAGGCAAGCTACCCAAGAAGGTGCCCTGGCCTCCTTGACAAACAAGTTTGAACTCGTGCCAAGCTAATGTTTGGGGGATGCATGGGCGCTAGTACTGGACTGCTGCTTAAAGCCATGCATTAGGACCGGACCAGAGTGGGTAATGCCCCTGCCAGTCTAATACAGTGGCACAATAGGGGAAAAGGAAGACCATGGGTTGATGCTTGGCGCCCCTGATATTCCTTTTCTCTCCTGCATCCCTATGTTCCCCCCTTGCTTCTCGTCCATGTGCTGGCTGCCATTGCCTGATGGCGAGTGGGCAATGGGGACATTGCTCCCCTTAGTCCAACACGCCTGTAAATGGCATAACATGCTGTGCTATTTGCTGGACCTGGATGTTTAATCTCACTACGTAACACTAACATGAACCATGAGATGTTGAATGTGGTGTTGTGAAGCTCTCCCTGTTTATTCTTTAATAATTCTGCCCTTTGACTGATGGTGATTTAAGAAACACATTAACAAAAACATTAGGCATCAATTACAGCAAGTATGTGGCAAATGTTATTTTGAAGATATAACCTATTTTTTCTGGTTCAGATCTGCGCTCAATTTGTTATCAATAGCGGGATTACCAGAAAAATGCAATCAGTTCTGGCTATATAATTACAACATTCCATAACATCATCTACATATTTACTCTGCAACACATCTTATTGGAAATACCACCACTCAGTCATATCTTTTCCTATTACACAATCAAAAACACCTGGGTCTCGGTAATAGTCATACCTGGGCAGCAAAAACATCCAATCAGTGTGTTAAAGTTAATGCTCTTCAGTTTGGGTTTATCTGTCCAAGGGGGGAGTCAACTCGTCTGGTTCCCAATGCAACATAAGCATATCTGTGCTTTAGGTAGATATCGAAAGAAGTGCATACTATTTCGACATTCAATAGTTAGTACATGGCTTCCTCAGGAGAGAACGTCTTTCAAATCACCCGATGGCCATCCAAATATATACCACAGAGTTTGTGAGTGTTACCCATTCTCATGTTAACTTGTTTTCCTGCAAAACCCTATCTGCATTATTCACATCATTCAATTTAATTGTACATTTCTATACTTTAAGTCTTTCTTGTGCTTCAATCAACTATTCCTTCACTTTTGCAGTATATCTATTCTAGTTATACCTGCTCCACAGTGAACACTTCTTTCAATTCCTTCTATGTAAAGCTAGTTCCTTGCCATTATTTGACATCTATATGCACAATAATGTAACCTGCAACTCAATTGGCTACAACTCTATCGTCTGGCTTACAGTTTCTCTCTTTAACGGAACATCCATGTATTCTACAAGTCACTCTTATTCCATCTACAAGGTCCAAGTACCTCTATGCGACCAACACAGAGAGCTCTACATGCATAAGGACCTTTATTGAAGCTGCATTGTATCAAAGTCCATGTATTCACTGTATCCCCTCAAAATAGCCCCTCATTGTCACAGACTAATAAGGATTTAAATACTATCAGAGGAAAAATCTACAACTTTGTATCCCAAATCAAGCAAGGTCAAAGGGGAGTGTTTAGCCGGCAACCAGCATCAAATTCTTCAAGAGCCTCATTTTCCATCTAGGTATATAGAAGAAGTAATGTGTTTAGATACCCACCACATATGCAGGTGAGACACATTTTTAGAAGTTCACTGTATTGTAGTCCGTCTTGTCTGCCCATGGTCCAGGGCAAGGGTGTACACCTGCCTCACTCCAGCCCAAAGACAGTCACCACTGGAACAGCCACCCCCACCTGCCAGAGCAGGTGCAGACTGCAACCTTCAAATAAAGTCGCTGTCAAACAGAAGATGGACAGCACCCCAAGTCATTGCCTTATTCATTTATGAGACACATACACCAAGGTGGCTTTTTTGGGGGCCACATGGGGACCCCTCTATATTTATAAAAACAAAAAAAACACCATTTCTTAATAAACCATCCTTAACATTTCCTGCTAACACTATCCACCTTCTCTGTTCCCTTGGTGTGAGTCTTTTCTGAGGAATCTGCCCCATGGCCTTACCATTCCTACAGGTGTTACAGGGAGGCCCATAGGGTGGACCTGATGGAACAGACCCCAGCATGTACCTGGCACCACCCACTGTAAAGGGATCCAGTAGATTGCCCCCAATGAGTGATCCCATCCCCCTGGCGGCCTCTGGCAGCTGTTTCTCTTTCTGTCTCACTCCAGAGTACTAACAGCTGATTATTTTACTGCTTCAACCTTACCTGCCCAACATTGTATACATCTCCCTACTGGATCCCCAACCCAATGTGAGCCCCCCCTATTTAACTATTACAATGCGCTATAACAAATAACTAATATTATACATAAATATAACTATAAACATTCGACTAAATATACATTTAAATAAATACCAAACAACAAGAAATAAATATTGACATTATATTACAAGGGGGTGGCTGCCGCAATCAGACACCTCGTCTCAGTACTTATTCCCTGATGGTTGAGGGGGTATTTCCCCTGATGAAAAAATAGGGGCTGCTCTACCCAGTCTAAAGGTCCCCATCTTGGTGGTTCTTCTGGCTGGCAACGTCCACCACTTGAGGCCAACTGATCTCACTGCTCACCCACAAGCAAAAAACCGGTTCTTGGCCACATGGCTGCCTTAATCACCGCTATTGTCCTGCAGCACACTTGATGCTCTTCAGCGGGCACCATGCCCTGGGGGTGGGTAGTACCGCATGTCACTGCCGTGCCCGCATCGCCTATGAATCTTCATGGCTGTGGGGGGCGACCGTTGTCACTGCCGTGACCCGTGGCCCTTGACTATCTTCTTGGATTGCCCATTGCATAGGGGCCCACGTCTTACCACATCCACATCCCATAGGTTCTTCAGGCAGCATCCCATTTGCCATGGAGATGCCACCATTCGTCAGCGCCGTGACCTGGCACTCTCTCAATAAGGCCTGCCCCTACTCTTCACTATGCCTGTGTGGGAAATGGGGGGTGGGCCTGCCTAACCTGGAGCTCTGCTCTGTGTGCTGCAGCTCCCTCATCTCCGCCTGGGCCAGCCTGGACTGTGCCGCCTATGACTTTGCTTTATGCATGCCCAGAAGAGGGAGAAACCATTGGACTTCATCTTCACCGCCCCGCCCGACATAGCGAGGCGGACTTACGCTGCTTTCAGCAACTTCAGGCGACCCTGGCAGATGTGGCCTAGGAGGGCTTGATTTCTGTGCCTGACCCGCCTGGCCCTAGGACAGGCCATCATGGGAGCACGGCCGGGCTGCACAGTAAGACACCCCACACACGTGGCCCGGACTTGGTGGCTCTTCTTTTTTTGTTGCCCTGGACGGCCCCACGCATGCGATCCAGGGACATTAATGATGAGTCTGTCTGGTCTGGCCCCCTGGCAGCCTGACAGCTCTCGTGGCCCTTTGGGTCCTCGGGTTGCTCCAGGCATGCAGCTCAGGCCCGCGGTAGACACCGGGAGACTCTGACAAGTGGCCCAGTATTTCAAAGGGGTTCCAACCCTGGGGTGCTCGTGGCCACAGTCCCCCAAGGGAGTAACCACTTTTTGCTGCTTTTTTCTTCCTTTACACCAACGTTTTCTCCTTTTTTCAATGGTAATTTTTGGAATGTTCATTCTCCCCTTCTCACTCAGGGGTAGGGGAGCTCTGTTCTTTGTTCCTTTCTTCTTTCATTTCATCCAGCCCCATGGTGGGCTGGATGGTTCAGTCCAGGTAAATCCACCAATCAACCAACACATATTAAATACACTATCACGTTAAAAATTATATTTTTCCCTACACCCTGTCGTCTGTGTCTTTATTTCTTAATTTCCCTCAGGAGACAAGCATGTAGCCCTGCCTAGCCATGTCGAGTTTGGGCAAAGGGCTGCAGTATGACGAGTCGTCTAATAAACACTTGTAAACGCTTGCTAGAGATGTATTGTCCCGCGTGTAAGGCACCTATATTGTTCAGTGTTATTTTTCACGCTTCCTTTCCCTAAGTGCACTCTTGCTGCACAGCACTAAGCCCTTTCAAACAATACAGAAGTAATAAAGGGGGCAGATACGCTATCATTTGGGACTGCAGGACGGGAGCCATCGGCTCCATCTCTGGTTAGCAGGAAGGGATTGTTGGGGCCATTGGTGTGGGCGTAAGGAGGAGAAGGGGATGCAGGGGTCTCCCTCATGCAGTGGGGAAAGGGGGAGAGTTCAGACAGGCAAGGGAAAATGGTGGATTTTGGGGCAGTCCCCAGCATTGCAAAGGGATATGTGGGGAACACCCCCTAAGCAGTAATGATGGAGGGGATCGAGGGAACAGAAGGAGGGGGCAGGAGGTAAGGACACTTGTGCACTCCCATACCAGACCCTATATCTGAACAGCATGCAGATTCCGCAAAAAAAAGGGCACAGCGGGAAAACTACTTGGAACCACCTAAATTATGGGCCTCATTACGAGAATGGAGGCAGCCATGCCCTTAATAAGGGAATGGCTGTCTCTACACCGGGCTCCAATACCGGGTTCTGTGAATGAGGAATTACCGGGTCATTCTATCTTGGAGGACCTGGTAATTCCTCATGTACAAAACCATTCCCCATTCCCATTTGAACCCCCATAGGGCTCAATGGGAATGGGGATGGAGCTAATAATGGGCCCGTAAATAATGGTCCCATTATTAGCTCCTTGGTCCCCTTGCAGGACCCAGAAAGGACATCTGGTTTTACCAGACGTCTGTTCCGGGTCCTGCTAGGGGACCTCGTAATCAGGCATCCCGTAATGAATGGTGCCGGTCCCGTACCGGCACTGTTCATTACGGGACTGCCAGGGTCGTAATGAGGCCCTATGTCTCTAAGTCACAGCCGGAGGATTTCTTGTACCTCACTCCTATGTATTATGCCATTAGAACACGTTACAATATGTCAACTGGACAGTGGGACACTCTATTGACTAGCAGAATTTTCTAGGTGTCATTTTTGATTCTTCACTTTCCTTTTAGGCTCACATCTCTTCTACCATAGAATTGTAAAAGTGCACCTCACTATGGACTGTATTTAATGTTTGATATTACTTTGGCGGAACCTGTAATTATTGATATGATATTTACTTACTGAAACATTCTTTTGAATTGTTTATATAGATATTGCAAGAAATATTCCCCTGATGAAGAGAGAAACACTCTCGAAACATGTTGGCAAACTGCCCTTTTATGTTTTGTGATTAACACTTTTCTCTGTTAATAAATAAACTATTTGTCACAAATCAATATCAATAGATATGTATAAGTACTCATTTGGTTTTGATTGAAAATATATTACCATAAACCGCTCATTATACCTACCCATAATTCTTGAATTAATTGATATACAATGATATCATTAACTTGTTGGGTGGTTAGCCAAGGATAGTGTGCAGGGGACGGCAGTTTCCCGTTTAGGGAGCACATTTGTTTGCATGTATACTCACTGCCCATGTGTCAGGGTGGTCCAATCTCCCCTGCACCTTGATCTTCATAATTTTGATGAAACACCATCACATTATTTAGGAACTAGTTAGACTAGGGTGTGATGAGTGCCATATTGAGAGCATCACATCTGTTCTATCGCCCATTCTTCCCGCTATCAACTGTTTAATATTTGTTAAGGTCACCGGTTTGTTACATTCTCTTCTACCAAACACCTTGTTATCTCTTTAGTTTTCTGAAGGCTATTCTACTGTTCCTCTCTTCTTGTTCGTTTTCCGGCATCTCGTTTAGCCCCTCTCTGTTCCATCTATTTTTTAATCCATGGAGTTATTTTACACCACTCGCCCATGCAACTCTATTACTTCTAATCTACACTCTATGGACTGGTTTTATTTTGAAACTCATCTTTGTATTGTCTTCAAACGTATCTATGGCCTTACTTCTCCTTATCTATCCTCCTTAATCTCTTTCTACTCCCCTGCCAATTCTCCGCTCTCAATCGCTGCTTTTTTTCTATTCCCGTTCCCCCTGTGTGTCATCCCACTTCCACTCCTTTGCTTTGCCTGCCCCTAAAAATTGGAACCCTCACCCTTTTTCTCAACGTTCCATATCCTCCTTTCCCCTCTTTAAGTCCCACCTCAAGGCTCGTCTTCTCTCACACTTACCTGTTGGCTTGTTTTCTCTCACATGCTCATTTTTATTGTACCGTTTCCGCTATGTTCAGCGAAAAGGTGTCAAGCGCTCAAAAAATGCAATCAAATACAAATACAAATACGGTGGTGAACAGCTAGGTACAGGGCAGTCTCACTAGTATGTGTTCTCTAGCGAAATTTCCTCCGAGTTCGTCTTTTTTGAATTCATGGTGACTAGGAGGTGTGGCGCAGAATAGTAACTAAATTAGAACACAGTCTTGCTGGTGCCACATGGCCCTCTAATGCTTCTCACTAAAATGTGGATTACCAGTGCACAGTCTTGTCACATCCAGTGATTAAAGTGGGGGAAAAATAGTAGCAGAGCTATGGATTTTGTAGAAAAATTGGTGTTGTTTCCAGTGACGGCTGGTGAATTTTATGAATAGGTAGCGACTGAGTTTAGCAAGTGAGCGTTAAATAAATGAGAAGGGTTCAGAGGGTTTTCCCCATGAGATTTATTTTTTAAAATAATGACTTAAACAGTGCGTTTTAGAGCACATTTTGGAGAAAATTGGGTAAAAAAAAATACAACGTTTACGAACAGATTTCTAGGGTAAGTCATGATAAATCGATTTGATGCAGAGTCAGCAACAGTGCACAGGAGCATTTCCTCACATATTTTCATGATGCCTTTTCCCACTACAATGCAATTTTCTGCCATTATATGCCATGCTGGTTAACCCGATATATGCTAGTATTTACACGTAGGAATGTACTAGTGTTTACTTTGACTATATAACCAATAAAGATACTATAGGGAAACATGTCCGTACTGGCAACTGAAACATGCTCTGTCCTGACTGGCTGCACCATGTTGGCTGGTGAGGCCACATAGAAAACGCAAATCATGTTGGCTTTGCCCTTAACGTCAGTTTAAGATGGCATGCCACGGTAATAAAACATGTCCATGCTAGAAGAACAAATTACAAATGCCCACACCACTCATTTTATGAATATGATTCATGATGGCTTTGCCCTCTAAAAACAGTTCGAAACCAGTAAGAAACCTTTCCAGATTTGCCACGTAAGAACACTTATATTGGCTTTGCGCTTAATACCAGTATAAAATGCAATTCATAATAAGACATAATGGCCCTCATTACAACACCGGCGCTAAACCATGGCGTTATTAGCACCATGGTTGGTGCCGGTGTTGTAACGAGTCCGCCATGGTGAAATGGGGAAATAACGCTCCATTCCAAGGTTGGTGGGGCGGTATTTCCCCATTTCCCCATGGCCCATCTCCATTCGCATTTTTCCCCCGATAGGGCTCAATGGGAATGGGGAAGGCGGCAATTATGGTACAGCAAATTGCGGTACCGTAATTGCCTGCGAGGTCCCTTTGCGGGTCCCTACTTTAAAGGCTGATCCAGACCAGCCGTTAAGGTCAGGTCTTGCAAAGGGACCTCGTAGTAAGGCGCTAAGTGGTTAACGGCGCTGCGGCCTTTTACGGCGCCGTTAACCACTTAGCGCCAGGGTCGTAATGAGGCCCAATATTTATCTTGGGGCATAAATGCAGGTAAGAATGTTCATCTTATTTGCTTTGCCCGCCATGCCACCTGAGAAAACATTTCAGTGCACCAATACCCCCCCTTAAGCCCCAGCCTTCCACGCAAACACATATGCATCCACATTCACACCAGCAGGCATGCACACTTTTTAAACCCCAGAACAAAAATAGCAAAATGAATATATTGCATTGTTACAAAACTGATGACTGGCAACATGGGGGCTGTTGCTGGGGGCCCACTTCACTTGAAATGATTGAAAGGCCCCAACGCTGTCCCTGTCCCAGCTCAATGCATTTTATTTAGGAACTCTACTGTGCTACCACAAATATTTCCCTCCATTGAACTTTGTTTTTATGCTTTTGTGGGGTTGGGTAGGAAGCTGGTGAAATACCCACACATCACTGCTTCCAAAGCTCATTAACTTGAAAAGAAATACGTTTTAGGTAACAAAAATAATACTGCTTTTTTATAGACTGTTCAAACCTGCAGTGTTTCCAGATCCTGCAGTAATGGATGCCATTATTATTACTGTATTCAATAGTACTCATTTTTTACTTCAGAAGGATAACAGTGTGTGCTAGTCATTTTGGGAGGCTATCCTTTGATTACATAACATTCTCTGCAGTCGCCACATTACCCTCATTTGACCTATTGATTAAGATTGCATCCCCCATCCCTTACATTCTCTCTCTCTAAGAATCAACCCCAGAAATGCTCCCTTCTCCATCCACTTTGGAGAAACACAAAGCACGTAATGTGTTACGAAAAACAAAAAATGAAATAAGCATCAGCTGAAATTCCATATCTAAATGTTACACGTACATTACTTTCGACTGTGCACATCTCCAATAAAGTAACAAGAAGTTCTAGATAAAAGATGGTGCCCAATAGCTTCCAGTTGGGGGTAGCGCTTAAGTAATGGGCTGCCCTGCTGCAATGGGGACCATGCAGTGTATTCTGCTTGCACGTTGATGAGCCTCACATCAGCACTTCACAACATACATCCATTTTCAATTATGTGTTTTTTCATTATTTAGGCAAGTACTCAATTGTGTAGGCTGCTGTCCTTTTAGAACGGGTTGTGTGAGAGTGCTATAGGGGTGCAACTAGACTAAAATTTCGAGGTGGGATAACATTTCAAATGTTGGAAGAGGCGCTAACTTCAGAGACGGTGGAGGAGTGGTAAACTTACTTGTGTAGGGGCATCTAACTTCATTACTCATTGTAATGAGACTATTCTAGTGCAGCTTCAATGGTACAATCAGTTAACTCTCTCAGTTAAGTCTGAAAACACCCACCTCTTGCAGATCCTGAAGGTCCCAGAAAGTGTGAGAATGGCAGATGGTGTGCAATGAAAGACTCAATATCATAGCATAGCAGAACATAGCAGAGTGTGGGGCAGTACTCTGGAGAGAGCAAGCAACTTCAGTGGCTGGGAGCAACAGGGGAGAAAATGTAATGTTGGTTTAACCACAGTCCGCTATACTAGAATCTCTGGTGCACTGATTGGCTGGCGAGACTATGTCTACCTGTCAAATCAAGTGATACGAGACTGGGTAGGGCCAGTTCAGCAATAATGCAATTCTATGTGACAGTATTGGAGCCTCTAGCAGAGGAGCAGCAGGGTACACCAATTTGTCCCTAAACTTATTAAAATTTCCTATTGTAAGGGTGTAAACATAATTACTTATACACACTCCAATTTTTGCAATTGAAGTAAGGGTGAGATTACATTATTTGCCCAGGGTCACACACTTACACTAAACAGTGAAGCAGGGATTTTAATACACTCAGCAATTTGGGCAAGGCCACCTTCTTCCACGCTTTACTTGGAACAAATACTTTAGTCTGGGTGTCTAGACCTACAATAATACTGGCTTATAGAGTTTACTTGCAAAACACACAAATTGCATAGTAAAGCATCATGACAACATGGAAATCCTAATAACAGCATGTTGGGCCAAAATAATATCAGTGTAACTTTTCTTCCACATCCTGAATGGAATATAAGATGCAAAAAGGAAAAATATCTATTTAGCCACCTTATTTTTAACGTTTTAAGACACACTCACAATAAAATAAGTTGTGCCATAAACTCACTTAGGTTTTGAGATTCGTCACAAACCTCCAAGGTGGTGTTATGTATGGTTTTATGAACTTTCAACTAAGGACATCAAAGCAAACTTTACTTTTTAGCATATCAAGTTATTAGACGTTATAGGTTTGAACACATTTTCAAAGGGTGCTTTATTGTGTTGCTCGCTTTAACAGTCACAGATTTGCAAGGTCACTGGTGGTCTTTCAGTTGCAAATTCACCATCATGCATAAGAAAGGCTATGCTGCTGATGACAAAAGAAATGAGTCGTCGAGCTCATTACGGCACTGGCTGCAGAGCCAGGGACGCAGCCTATGTGTCTCAGCGTGGCTGTGAGTGTGACTCTGGGAACCGGGCAGAGCAATGAAAGGCAGCCACAGCCAGACTGCAGTAAAAATATGCTCGGGCGGGAGAGAGGGACGCCAATGAACCGTCTCTCTCTCCTGGCCCACTAGTCTGACCCGGACCTCCCGCCTGCATTCCCCTCAGTAAAAATCTGCTTGGGTAGTGAGAGAGGGATGGCACTGAACTGTCCCTCTCTCCTGACCCACTAGTCACCTGGCCCTGACCTCCCGCCCACATTCCCTGCAGTAAAAATCTGCTCGGGTAGGGAGAGAGGCACGGCACTGAACCGTTCCTCCCTCCTGACCCACTTATACACTCACCGCCGTCCGACCGCCACCATTACCTACCTGGCTGATGGCAGCAGCAGGAGGTAAAAAAGTTATTCTAGGCCTGACGGCTCACCCAGCTGGCGGCTCAGTCCAACAAGAGTGTTGTAGCTGCGTCACTGCTGCTTGGCCCACGCTTGCGCATTGTGAGGGCACTTGCAGAAATTAACGGCACTGCTGCTCAATGTGCCGGCGTCGGCCAAGGCTCTGCCATCCAGTCTACTGCAGCCTTCATCATAAAGTGCAGTGCTGCGAATCGACTGACTTATCTCGTACTTATAGTTTTACTTTAAAAAGGGGCGCTCCGGAGTGGTATCTTTTGAAAATAAAACTATAGGAATAGTAAGAGAGAAAAAAAAGTAGAGGAGCACCGCTCCCATCCTCTCCCCCTCATTTCTCTCACTGGTTGACATCTATGTCAATGGCTTCCCAAGCCAAGCTATGTAGTGATCTCTTACTTCTAAAGTAAACTGGGTTTAGTTACAACCTCTAGTTTCAGCCCCTCCCCCCTTACATGCCAAACCCCAGGACAGTGGCAGTTCTATGCCCACCGTTGGTCAATACATAAGGAGAGAGGGCGGGATGAGATGCTTAAATTCCAATTCTAATGGCCAAGTAAAGGTAAAGTGCATAACATGTATGCTGAGACTAATTCGTAGTCAAAGAAAATGTAGAGGCTGAGTGCTCAGGAAAGCAACATGGCCGCTCCCCGCATGAGTAATAAACTAAAAGTGAGCAATGCATTAGGAATTATGTCAACTTCAACCACCTAGAAGAAAGACAATTCTGCAAAACATAGATCTTTTTAGGGTAATGACAATCATCACTTTCGATTTACTTGATGAAAACATGTTTCACATGGAAATGTAGCACCCAAGTTTATTTCGCATTTTTTTTTCACTTCTGTGATTTTGAGTACTTTCTGAGCTCAATGACCCCGTCCCAAATTACAAAAAATTCCAAGGTATGTTTTTCTAGGGTGTGTCTGTTCCTTTAGATAGATCCAGTAAAAGGAATATGCAATTTTGCATACAATAAAATTGTACCTAGCCTTGAAATAATGTCCATATTCCCAATGGATGTTCTCTGTGTGCTCTTCCATCAGCAGCGTGAGGCCTTTCACTTGAGACCAGCAAAGAGGCTCTTTCCAGATGATCTTCACATCTGCTGGTTTTACAAAGGCAGCCGCCCTTTCTGACTGCATCCCTGCCAAAGATGACTGCCTTGGTGAGTCCAGCTAGGAACAGAGCCCAGGGGTGCAATGAAGCTACAACTTGCTTGACATCCGAGCTCGGGAAATAAGATCTTACAGCTAATTATTGCTGAAAACATAAATCGTGGTGTGAGTTGCTAACAGCTGACATACGGCATATACACAAGTAATGTTATGTTATTGTTATGTTATTGTGACTTGTACCGCGCACCACTGCCATTTTCTATGGCGTGCAGGAACTCGGCGGCTCTGAAAAGGAATGCGGTTGGGGTGGTCAGTTAGTAGGGACAAGCGCAAGAGAGCTTTGATGTGTTGTTGGTAGATTCAGTTTGTAAAAACCGGTCACTCTGTGCTGATATGGTTTTAGTTGATTGTCATTGTGTGATGTTTTGTGCGTGGTTGTATGCAGGTGTTTCATGTGCATGTTGGGTGTTGTGGAGAATTGGTAGAGTGCCAGCAGCTTGGGTGTTTTGTGGTGAAGGTCTGGGTTGGGTGGTGGGTATTCAGAGTGTTAGAGAGTTATTAGCAGGGTGAAGTATCGTGGTCCCACAGACTGACACCCTGGACCCGCAGGTAGTTACTGTGGGTTAATTCTTCAAGATAGTAACAGCAGCACTGGCACGCCCTTCATAGCCAGCTCTCCTTCTCCAACTGCCCCCCTTGGAACATACATTCAGATCACAACACTGACACTCCATAGTGACATCACAGAATAGCGTGCACTCTACACTGACATCACCACACTCATGGATAAGAGGGAGACATACATTACAACACCTCTCCCTCCTACATTTCTGAAGACCTAGAGAATTTTAATCACTTAGTACATTCCTACTCCCACATTTAGTACAATCCTACACCCATGCAGCCCTACAAATACGTGTGGCCAGTGCTTTAATTGGGCCGGGGCCTGCCGGGGCTGGGCCCCAGCAGTCTTCAAAAAGTGGGGCTGAGTCGGGGACCTGCCGGGGCACCCCCAGTCCCACTGCAACATTGGCGGGATGCATTATCCCGTAGCGGCCGCATTCACAACGGGAGATGCTCCTGCCATGAAGTCAGGCGAGCGGACAGAAGGGCCAGCCAGCCACAGCAACGCTGAGGCTGGCTGGCACTTCCATCAGTCATAGTAACTGCCTCTGGTGACCCCTCGCGCGAGAGGTCACCAGAGGCAGTTACTGTCCCTTTATTTCCCCAGGTCACCGAGGCGTCTTTAACCCTTGGCGAACCTGGGGATTCCTCAACATTTTTCGAGGTTTATAAAAGACGGCTTGAAAAGAACACAATTGAAGCCATCTTTTATAAAGCTTTGCCGACTGACAATTTTGGCCGTAATCAAAGCTTTACAAAAGATGGCTTGAATTGTGTACTTTCAAAGCCATCGTTTATAAACCTGAAATGTTTAAAAAGATGGCCTGAAAACTAGGCAAACCGTAAGGTATGCACACAAATATATATACATGTTATATATCTGTGTGCGTACCTTACTATGGTTTGTGTACTTTGCAAGCCATCATTTCTATACATAGAAATATGTTACATATTTTTTCGGTGTATTTCCTATAGGAGTACCTAGCCTCGATATTTTGATTCTGTTTTCACAGTTGGCGCCTGAATAGGGACCCTCAAGATTGATGCCGGATTGTCGAAGGTTGACGCAGGGTATCGGACAATGTGACAAAAAGGGGCCCCACTGAACGAGACGCGACACCTCAGCAGCGCTGCACGACCCGATCCCTGGATGATTAGCTTGTGGCCCGAGGCGGCATCTTGACGAGGGTCCAATTATCGAGGCGGGCAGATTTGCCGAAATCACCATACACGAGGTAAGATTAGTTAGGTAAGATTCTTTGAAATCCGATCGGACCTCCTTAGGCTTCATCAGGTGAGTCGTGACCCAACTCTTAATATAACCCTGATAATTTGATTTTGGCGTATTGTATCTGCAGACACAATTATTGACCAGGTAACACCAATAATTTGATATGCCTGGGAAATTGTCTACCTGCTTCAGGGCGTTATTCCGCAGCAATAGACAATCTTTGGAATTTAGCCATCCGGCACCACAGGAGGGGTCGCCGGCATGTACTATCTACTGTAAGCATGGCGTTGGAAGTATAGTATTTAATGACATTTGGCACAGACAAGCCAGACATGCCTCCAAACTTCAGTGGCCAATCAATGGTAGTTTTGAAATCCCTCGTATTGAGTATTTAGAGTCAATTCTATTAAAGAAAAAGGCTAGACCTGCAGCATTTGATGTTTTGCAGAATTGGAAAAAAGAAGCATTGCAGCAACTTAAAAGTAGAGAAAAACATGCACGCTGTCATAAGACGAACGCCCAAAAAGCATTATTGTATGACCAAGATAAACATTCTGAGTTGACTAGTAATATGGATAGGGCTTTCTCGCTTGGAATACAGAAAAAGTATCCTTCTAAAGACCTTCATGCTTCTGACGAATTCATAGACAAATAGTTAAATGAACGAAGGCCTGGTGCCTCTGCGCCACCTCTGTATGTTCCTCTTCCTGCTGCTTTGCTTCTTCCTCCTGCTATTCCTGCTCTACCTGCTGTTGTTCCTGTTGTTCCTGCTCCTCCTAAAGTTCCTCTTCCTCCAGCTCCTCCACCTCTTCTTATCGTACCAGTAACAGTACCTCCATTGAATGTGCCTGCTCCCTCTCTTCCAAGCGTCCTGAGCCACTTGTAGTCGATCGAGGTGCAGGGTCGAAGGTTGTCACTCGCAATACTGTACCACCAGAGAAGAAACGTGATTTGATTGCATGGGCTAAGCATTGTATGGAGAGGGATGATCAAGCTAATGTTTTTGCCACACTTTGTAATATGGATAATTTTCCTGAGAAAAATGTTTTTATTGAAGGTTTAGGGATTCATTTATGTGTAATGTGGGGAAAATTAAATAATACAGATCTCCCGCAAGGGTTAAGGGATCTAAATACTTGAGCGTTTTCTAGAGACACTGTGGAGAAAGTAAATGAGCATGTCGAGAGGTTATTTGGGTAAAGAAAGGAGTTGGAAAGGTTACAGAATGAGGATGACGAGGGGGAAAGTATGTATGTACAGAAACGGTTCCTTCCTTGTCGAAAATCGACATCTGAGGAAGCACGAATTTGAAGGAAGGACGCGCTTAGATGGATTTCAGATATGTCGATAACTCCAGTTGAGGTATATGACACATATAGTCAGTATACGCCGGAAATGCAGAGGAAAGTGATACAGGTAATGATAGAGTACCTGCAGGATGATTGTGTAAAACGAAAAAATTAGTTGTCCCACAGCGTTATTGAGTATTTATAAGAGAGCTTTTTCACTTGACACTCATTCGACTGCTTTAGCGCTCGACTTAGCTCTGTTGCTTAGTAAGCGTTCGGAGTCACCTACTTCTCAGTTGCCTATGAGAGAGGTCCCTCCGACATTTGTCCCAAAGGTTGAGATTGCGGCTGGTGCTGCATGGGGTATAGTCGCTGTGGACATTCCTGCACATTATGTATCACAGTTTGTTCACGTCCCGTTCTCAAGACAGGAAGTGAATACTATTAGACATTCTATTCCTGATATTAGGAAAAATCCGACAGGATTCTATAAAGAAATAAAGTCCGTCTTGCAGTCCTCAGTGTTCACCTTAGGAGATATTGATTTATTATTCCCTGTACTCCTGCCCATAGATTTGTGGAAACAAGTTAGAACTATAGACGACGTGCCAGGTTTGGGAGATACATGGGCGAATATAACTAGACTCGATGGAGAAAGGCCAGCTGGTGAAAGACCATCATTGCAAAATTGAAAACCATAATCCCGGAGAAAAGAATTATTTGGGACAAACTTACGGCCTGTGTCCATGGGAAGTCTGAGGGTGCTACCGAGTTCTTTAATCAGTTCGAACAGGTATTCTCGGATTTCAGCGGACAAGACCTAGGCACAGAATCTGGGAAAAGGTTATTTGTGGACAAATTTGTGCGTGGATTGCTGCCTGACATCACAAATTATGTCTTCTGAGAGCGCTTGGCAGGCAAAGTCCCAATCAGAAGTAATGCACATGGCTCAGTACTACGAGAATCGTGTCAATAATAAAAAAAGATAGAGTCGAGAAACGAAAAGGTGATTTAAAGACTAAAGTGCTATTACAGCAAATTGTTAGAGGCCCCAGAGGGGGTAGTTCGCAGATTAGAGGTCAGTATGTCCCGCAGGGGAATGTGCCCTTGGGTCCTGTGAACATTAACCAGTGCGCCCATTGTCGTCAAGAGGGTCATTGGCGTGCACAATGCCCCGTCCTTCGACAGAGGTCGAACAACACATTTGGGAATATGGGTAGACAATCCAGAGGTCGCCCGGGTGTAGGGGGCCCTGGTAGAGGTCTGTTTACACAGGATCCTCAGCAACCTTTTTCTCAGGATAATCAGACTCCGAGTGTGGATACTAGGAACATATTTGATCATCCTTCTGCTGCATATTTATCTGAAGAGCTTCCTTTTGATGACATTCTATTTCATTAGGATAGCCCGAAGCAGGGTTTGGAACCTACACCTATTCCCGTCAATCAGAAAGGTCCCTACATTGAAATGGTGGTGGGAAATAGTAAACATCCGTTTTTGATAGATACTGGAGCACAGAAGTGTTCCATTGATCATTCACGGGTTCCAAACATCCCACTGTCAGGGCAAAGCAATGTTTCTGTAGGGTTTTCTGGCACGCCAGTTGTTTGTCCGGTTTCTTAGGCGGTACCCATTTCTTTGGATCCCGTTACGGACCACGGTCCATTTCTTTTGACTTCGAATTGTGGAGAGAATTTGCTGGGGTTGAATCTGTTAAAAGAGTTAAATGCAGTGATTTATTGTTCTTCTGATGGAGTTCGCTTGACGATTTCACCCGAGCAATTTTCTGTCTCGCAATTCTTGACTAGACCTTTGCCACCAGAATTAATTAATGTACCAGAGAGCTTATGGGCTGTTGACGACAATGATGTCGGTGTTTTACAAATTGAGCCTGTTAGGATAGTTTTGAACATGGAATTGAGCTGCCACGCATTCCCGAGTATAAGATTTCAGTTGAGGGCGAGCGAGCTTTGAAATGCATTGTTCCCGATTTTGTGCATCGCAGGGTGATTGAAGAAATTTCAGGAAGTTTGTGTAATAGTCCGATTTTACCCGTGTACAAGAAAGGCGATGATGCAATTCCATTCTGTTTCATAATTGATCTACGTGCCATTAATAAAGTCGTCGCTCCACAATTTCCAATTGTGCCTGATGTGACGACAATCTTAACCATGATTCCAGCTACAGCTACTTACTTTAGTGTTGTGGATCTAAAGAATGCTTTCTTTAGTATTCCTATACACAAGGATAGTAGATACTTGTTCGCGTTCACCTTAGGGGGACATTCGTTCACATTTACTCGTGTACCTCAAGGGTACACAGAGAGTCCTAGCATCTATAGTAGGACTTTGAAAGAACAACCTGATACCCTTGAATTGCCCTCTACTTGTACATTGCTTCAATATGTTGATGACTTGCTTTTAGCTGCTGACTCTGAGAGCGCCTGCAAGGAGGGCACTGTGTTATTGCTTATCCATCTAGCTAAGCATGGTCACAAAGCTTTGCTTAAAAAGTTTCAATATTGTTGCCAGGAGGTCGCCTATTTAGGCTATCTCCTGTCAAAGGAGGGAAGAAGATTGACACCTGAAAGTATAAAACACATTTCTGGCATATCTGTCCCAAATACACAGAAGGAAGTTAGAGCCTTGATAGGTATGGCTTCTTACTGTAGGTTGTGTATCCCAAATTTCTCACTAGGGATCAAACCGATGTTGGCTTTGACAAAGAAGGGCATTTCTTCGTCATTGCCGTGGAACGCGGAACACCAGCAATCGTTTGATTTACTGAAGACTGCATTATGCTCTGCACCAGTTTTGGGCACACCAAACTATGAAAAGGCCTTTGTGTTCTTTGTGCATGAATGTGATGGATGTGCTTTGGCTGTATTAATGCAGAAACATGGAGGGGAGAATATGCCGTGCGGTTACTTTTCTTCCGCCCTTAATCCTGAAGCATGCTTTGCCAAGATGTTTGCGAGCTGTCGCTGCTGCTGCTGCGTCTGTAAAACAAAGTGAGGGAATGGTCCTAGGCCATGTTCTTACCCTGATGGTGCCTCACTCTGTA
Organism: Ambystoma mexicanum; assembly: GCF_040938575.1. Lineage (NCBI taxonomy): Eukaryota > Metazoa > Chordata > Amphibia > Caudata > Ambystomatidae > Ambystoma > Ambystoma mexicanum. Next base: position 489,593,322 of record NC_090936.1, on the reverse strand, counting down.
GATGTTCTACTGAACCGAACCCAAACGCAACACCTCACTTCCGCACGGTTGACGAGATATGAATTGATCTTGTTTGCTCCTCACATTCAAATTACGAGGTGTTGTGTTCTTAATCCGACTGAACTCCTACCTTTCCCGCAAGGCACTACTTGCGGCGATGAAGAGTCACATGACTATCTGTATACTACCGAACAAGAGACAAAGGGTAGAATTGAGTTGAAAGACACTCCTTTGGATAATCCGCAAGGAGAGCTGTTTTGTGATGGCTCCTGCTTCAAACTTCCGGATGGTACATCCACAGCTGCTTATGCAATCACCACATTAAGCATGGTCGTGGAAACCAAGAGAATCATGCATAACTCTGCGCAGGCCGTGGAGATTATAGCATTGACCCGAGCTTGTGAACTTTCCGAAGGGCTTGCAGTAAACATATATACTGATAGTCAGTATGCCTTTGGGGTGGTTCACAACTTTGGGAGACTTTGGTCAGAGTGAGGGTTCTTAACTTCACATGGCACTAAAATCCAACATGGCTCCCTAATAGTACAACTACTCTCAGCGCTTGCGCTCCCTACTCAGTTAGCTGTTATGAAATGTGCAGCACATCGAAAGATTACAGATGACAGAGGGAGAGGGAATGCTTTTACTGATCAGATAGCTAGACAAACTGCTACCGATCCCCTTACGGAGATGTATGTTTCAAGGGAGACTGTAAATGCTTAAGCAATGGATGAGGGTGTTGGGTCTGTGCGGGATATCCAAGCTGATGCCACGTTAGAAGAATCCAAGAGGTGGGCTGAAGGCTTGGGGAAACTTGATGATGACAGGTGTTGGGTGGACATAGTTGAAGGGAAATGGCTACTCCCTGACGCGTATATATTGATGATGGTCATCATGGCCCATGGTCCTACGCATGTATGTGCCCAGAAAGTGACAAAAATGTTAGAGAAAGTTTGGGCAAATGACAAAATTTCAAAAATTGCCCAGCGCTAAGTCCAGGATTGTATGGTTTGCCTACAACACAATGTGGGAAAGGGGACAGCAACTCCAAGGGGAAGTTTTGGGACACCCTCTGTCCCCTTTGAAGTTATCCACTTTGATTTTATTGAAATGGAGCGGTGCAACAATATGAAATACGTGCTGGTGGTCATCTGTGCTTTTAGCAAATGGGTTGAGGCTTTCCCCGTCAAAGATGCTACAGCCATGACTACTGCAAAAACCATGTTAAAGGAATATTTTCCACAGTTCGGGCTACCAAGAGTTATCTGGTCGGACAATGGTCCGCATTTTGCTGCTGCTGTAATCCTGCAGATATGTGCAGCATTACAGATTGACAAACGGTTCCATTCGGCCAGGCATGCTCAGAGTGCCGGACTAGTAGAAAGACACAACGGTATCATCAAGAACAAGCTCGCTAAGACGCGTGCCGGCACTAAATTAAAATGGCCGGACGCCTTACCGATCGTGTTATTATCCATGCATACAACCCCTCAAACTAAGACTGGGCTCTCTCCATTTGTGGTGGTAATGGGGAGACCTGCCAATATCTGGAACCTTCCTAAATGTAGCTCATTAAGAAATGTTGAAAATGTATTACTTTCAGATTATTGCAGCCAGTTGACTAAAAACCTGTATTTGATTTATCACCAGGTACGAGAGGCTTTACCTGTGCGATACGAGGGCCCGGGCCACAGCATACGGCCTGGAAGCTGGGTGCTCATCAAGGCGTTTGAGCGCTCTTCTTGCCTTGCACCTCGCTGACGGGGCCTGTTCCAAGTCCTGTTGGTCACCCAAACAGCAGTGGCGGTTTCTGGAAGAAAGAATTGGACCCACGCGTCCCACATCAAGAAACTTCCTCACCCTGTGCCACACGACACAGAAGAAACAGAACCCCTCGCTAACACTGCAACCAACAATCCCAAAGCAGTAAATAGCGCCCAGAGTGTGTTGGAGAATCTTTCTGAGCCCGTGAGGCTTGGGGAAGCAGCCATCTTGTCTCCACACTCTCCAAAAGTTTTGCATCCGGAAACTGTTGTTTCAAATTCGGCATCTTCACTTGTCTCTGATACGTTGCTTCCAACGGGAAGTGACGGCACATTGTTTCCGGATCAATCAGTACCGGGAAAAGCAAGGTACAATTTGCGTCCAAGAGAATAGACTTACAGCACGGTTCGGCTGTGCATTCGGAAAAGGAAAGGATCATCAAGGGCTTGTTTTTGCCCAAATTTGAGAAAGGGGATTCTGTTGGCTAGGGTTGTGGAAGGACTAAGAAGTCACGTGGCCGGGAGGTCGCCAGCAACGAACATTGGGGTTTCCGTTTGAAGACTACAATGCCTGCTACCGCTACCGCTCGTATGGGACTTGTAAATGATGGGGTGACCAACTGGGACAATGTACCTGGGCCCTGAAAATGTATTGCTGATTTTTATAATGATATTTGTTTTTTTAATAGTCACTGTCTTAGCATTCTGGTACCTTGAAGATACACATCCTTTAGAATCCTTGTTGCCCACTGAAAATGTACCTACTGTTCCTACTCCCTTTGTGCATTTGCATACTCTGTCCCCTAGGGACTCTCAGCATAGACAAAGGTACCACAATAATACTCTTCTACTTATCATGAATGCTACGCATGCCATTTTTAATAAGTCTAACTGTTGGGTCTGCTCACATTTGCCGCAACACATGGATAAGGGGCTAGGTTAGTATATTCATCCTTTACCTTTGACAACTGTTTGTTATGCTTCTCTTAGAGCATTGTTCTTTGGCCGTTGGAATGATAGCATCTCAGGGAACTTTGATGGCACCAATTTGAATAGTTTTGAGAAACGTGTTTTGACTCCCCTGAGATGCTCGCTTTTCGCAAACAGGAGTAAACCTAATGTTGCTTCTATTAGGCCTTTTGATAGACTGTCTCGTCCTTTCCAATCTTTGATTTCCTTTAAGATGGCTCCGATAGGCAATAAGAATGCCATGCCTCCTTCTTACACTGTTAACCATAGACCCGATTCAGTTTCTTTTGCATACAGAGGAATGGAACTCAGTCAATGGGAGATTTTCTAGGTTGTGCCAACGTTGCAAATTTGACTGGGGAAAACAGACCTTTGTATGTGGGCGAACCTGTCTAAATTGTTTGCGGTAATGTAGCATTCCCATGGTCGCCCAGGGATTGGCAGGGAACCTGTTATTTAGGGATCCAGTTACCTGGGGTGTTTACAGCTAGTACAATAGAAGTTTCAAAGGCTCGTCCACGACGGGACGAGAATGGTGATACTCCAGCACAAATCTTGGGAGATATAGCAAAATCAGTTGTGCCATTTTGGGGGCAGATAGCGAATTCCGAAGATATCAGAAGACTAGCGAGAGTACTGGAGAGAACCATCAAGCGGACCACGGACATACTCTATAATATGACATTAGAACAGAAGGCGATAAGACTAGTAGCACTTCAGAACTGGATGACATTAGATGTCGTTCTGGCTGAACGTGGTGGAGTGTGTAAATTAGTGGGGTCCGCTTGCGTGTTTTCACACCAGATTCCTCCCCAACTATCTTCAAGGCAATACAGAATCTGCACGTCCTTAGTTCAGAAGTGCATGTTCCCGAGGGAAACTGGGATCTAAGCACTTGGTTCCGGGAAAAGCAAGGTAAATCTGCGTCCAAGAGAATAGACTTACGGCATGGTTCGGCTGTGCATTCGGAAAAGGAAAGGATCATCAAGGCCTTGTTTTTGCCCAAATTTGAGAAAGGGTATTCTGTTGGGTAGGGTTGTGGAAGGACTAAGAAGTCGAGTGGACGGGAGGTCGCCAGCAACGAACATTGGGGTTTCCATTTGAAGACTACAATGCCTGCTACCGCTACCGCTCGTGTGGGACTTTTAAATGATGGGGTGACCAACCGGGACAATGTACCTGGGCCCCGAAAACCTATTGCTGATTTTTATAATGATATTTGGTTTTTTAATAGTCACTGTTTTAGGATTGTGGTACCTTAAGGATACGCATCCTTTAGAATCCTTGTTGCCCACTGAAAATGTACCTATTGTTCCTACTCCCTTTGTGCATTTGCATACTCTGTCCCCTAGGGACTCTCAGCATAGACAAAGGTACTACAATAATACTCTGCTACTTATCATGAATGCTACGCATGCCATTTTTAATAAGTCTAACTGTTGGGTCTGCTCACATTTGCCGCAACACAGGGATAAGGGGCTAGGTTGGTATATTCATACTTTACCTTCGACAACTGCTTGTTATGCTTCTCTTAGAGCATTGTTCTTTGGCCGTTGGAATGATGGAATGATGAACCACGTTCAGCCAGAACGCAATCTAACGCCATCCGGTTCTGAAGTGCTACTAGTCTTATCGCCTTCTGTTCTAATGTCATATTATAGAGTATGTCCGTGGTCCGGTTGATGGTTCTCTCCAGTACTCTCGCTAGTCTTCTGATATCTTCGGAATTCGCTATCTGCCCCCAAAATGGCACAACTGATTTTGCTATATCTCCCAAGATTTGTGCTGGTGTGTCACCATTCTTGTGATCTTGGGGTTGGAAGGTACTTTCGGTCTTGCTGATTATTTGGGGAATTCTGTTGTTTCTTTGCTGCTGTATTCAGTGTCTAGCTAGTATATGTTCGATGCTAGGGGGATGTTGTGCACAAGCGATAGGTACGATAGGACATAAAGTGTATGCCCCAGATAAAAGCTCCAAAGAATATATGTTGAAAGAAATTCTAGCGAATGACTTAATGGCAATAGATATTTCGGACAGTGATTCAGGGTGCATGGACGGTGATGCATGGAGCTATTTGCAAGGAGATCAGAAGTAGTTTAGCACTTGGCATAGGCCAAAAGGAGGGTTTGTCAAATGAGAAAGTATATCGTGCCTCCTATTACAATGAATATATGTATATTGGCCTACGCCAAGCTGCTAACAAGTCGCTTGCGAAGAAATCCGTGTTGCAAGGTCTTGACCTTAAGATCAATGAAAGCCGCCATTTCAGGTCAATCCGCCATTTTAGGTTCGCTTTGTAAAGTCACCCTGTGAGTTAAAATGGTGGACGATGTCATTCCGAAATACAACATGGCCGTCTTGACCTCTGCATGTAGCTAATATGTAACTTGCCTGCAGGCCACTTGTTGAGGTTGTGAACTGAGACCTTGTCCTTTGTTGACCTGTGTGCAAAGGATTACTCGTGCAATGAAACTAATCCGCGAGCATATGTTAAGAACAATGTATTCAAATACTGAACGTAGAACACTTGTTTACCTACATTGTATTAATGTTTGAGAAGATCTACATGAGAAATCCCAGGACACACAGTTGCTGTGTAGGCTTGTAGATATATGTATTAAAAGCAAACCAGTTACATGTGGATATGCGAACTAGGCATGAACCCTAGAACAGTAATGTATTAGAGGAATATTAACCCGAAGGAGGGCTGGTCATCATGTTCGCAAATAGTGTAAAAGAGCCATGAATTCTAATGTACAGCGTCTCTCACTGAACACACTGAACCACGCTGGAGTTCGCTGTGTTGCACTGAGGGTCGATAGCTATCTGATTTTGCTCTGTTCTTCGTAACTGAATTCAGTATAAAATAAAGTACTTTGTATGTTCCCTTGTATCCCGTGTTCGATGTATTTCCTATAGGGGTACTTAGCCTCGATATTTTGATTCTGTTTTCACAGCTTCTGAATTTATCTGAAGATATCGGTGGGAGGTGATGTAGTCTAGTCAGTGGTTCCGGTGTTGGCTGGTTGAGGTGATCAGTGCTGCTTTTTGGTTTGCTTTCGAATATTTGCTGGATGTTGGTGATTTTATTTTTGAAGTGATCTGCAAGGTCGTTGCAAAGATTTTGCGTAGTTGTTGCGTTGTTGTACGTGGATGAGTTTCTTATTTCGTTTATGATGTTTAACATTTCTTTCTTTCTGGGTGTTGCTTGATTTTGTGATCCGTTCCTTGTAGTATGCTTTTTGTGGCTGAAACACTTCAGAAAATGTGGCACGCCATGCATTTGTGTTGCAGCTGTACGTTCCATCTATGAGCTTGCGCCACAATGCAATTTCAAGACTTTCTTGAGCTCCCTGATGTTGTTAGGCTATTTCCACCTGTACAGCGTGTTCTTGTCTCCTATGTTTATGTCAATGTACTTTGTACACTTTTTAGACCTTTTGAAAGGCTTTATATTAATTAAATACAATGTGTTATCTAGATGGAAGTTCAGGGCCTCATATTTATCGTGATTTATTGTAGAAAAGGAGACTGTTCAGTCGCCATCTAATTTGCAGGTTAATTGGGGTAAAACATTTGTAATGCCACTCCTGTTGCTAGGATGTCATTTTGAAATGGGACCAATTAATATGTGTGACCTCCACATTTTCACTGCAGGCTCTGATTTCCCTTAATAGCCCTGCAGGCAAATGTAGCTCAAATGATTGTGCTCAATCATAGCCGATTACAGTCCTGCTCACGGTGAGCCCATGGCTCTAGCCATCTGTCCTGGGATAGATAGACACAATACACACTAACTTGCACACAGTCCTATGTGGGGCAGCGTACATTAGATACTGGCAGCGCTTTGTGGCAATGCTACCTTTTAGGAGCGCCATCCACTCGTATTTTAGTTATCATTGTTTTGTAAAAGCACCTTATTGCTTCAAGGCACAGGTAATATTAGCTCGAAGGTTGAAGCATCACATAATCACAAGTGGACCACGAATGTTACATTCTGGGCATGCAAGGCAACTTATTTACAGTACACGAATTCATCGAAACCACATAAAATAGAAGAAGAGAAATACAATGGGCCTCATTACGAGGTTGGAGGTAGCCTTGCTGGTAAAACCGGCAAGGCTACCTCCAAACTTGCGAAAAAATCTGGCACCTGGCAATTGGGAATTACCAGGGTATTCCGACTTTTCCGGACCCGGTAATTCCTCCATTGCCGGGTGCCAGCGCCTGTCAGTCCCCATTCCCATTTGAGCCGCATAGGGCTCAATGGGAATGGGAACTTTGGATGCACCGGCACCGGTTACAACGGTGCCGGTGCATCCGACCTGCTGTGCTCACAGGTGCCGCTCTGTCCGCCACGTCAGACATGGCGGGCTGACAGGCACCCGCGAGCACAGCTCGTAGTATGGCGGTACGGTAGCAACGTTGCCGGTAGCGCTACTGGCACCATTGTTACCGTACCACCATCCTTGTAATGAGGCCCAATGACTTTGCGGTATTGCAGTATAAACAATACAAAATATTTACAAATAACTTACTTGAGTTGCTGCAACTTTCGAATCGGGTTTGGCTGGGTGAAAGATATGCGTAGATCAGTGAAGGTGCAGGGGAGGCAGTTGATTGGCCAGATCCCTGAGGACGTTTCAGGTAGATTCACTATGCTGACACTGTTAAGATACACATCTGTAAATAGGGTTTCCCGTGTTCAGCTTTTTTGCCTTATTACTTGTGGTGGTGTTTTGGCAGTGCTTTCAAATTATTATAAATCTGTGATTTTTGCTACTCACCGAACCTGGCATTAGACTTTTGTGAGGAACACTGTTTTCCGGCGGCAGTACACCCCTCTTTTCTCTCATGGAGACACAATTCGCGGATGAAGACCCCTCTTGCTACTGAGCGCTGAAGAGGAGAGAGGCACCTGGAACTTGAGTTCTTAATGTAGTGTGAGGACTCAGCAGGCAGATGTGTAAGTCAAAGGTGCTGAAGGCCCAGTCACAACCCAATACAGTTGAAGCGCACAATAGTGCCTCCATCTTTCAGTGGTTAAGAAGGCAGCAGGGGCTTGATATATTCATAAACAAATTGAACAAGGTCTGACTCACAAAAGCAAGTTAAACTGTCCTTTTTAAAAGAATCAAGGTGTATATTTCTTACATGGTTCTCACTCAGGATGCCCGAAAGAAACAAAAGGCGCCCCTAGCCACCTACAAATCAAGTTGGTATCATGACATCATAGTTCATTATTTAATGGGGTAGACTTTCTTTTGATGAATGACAAATACTCGTACTCAGTTCTCTACTAGCATGAAGCCGGGCACATGGGAAACGGGCTGAAATGTCCTGCTTCTGTACGACGGTCCTCATTGCTCCGAGTCCATCTTCCTCAGCACAGTACTTAGTAAGAGAGGCCTCATGGCGTTCAGACAGAAACCAACAGTGTCTAAAAAAAAATCTTGAATTTCCCATTCTCCTTAAGGGAGAGTTTAAAGCTCGTCCCGCCTGCCTGTGTTTTTATTATTGCCAGACAAGAAGGCAGAAGAACCCACGAGGGCAGCAGACTTCAAACCATTTCATACCGAGCCCCCCGTCCCCCCCCCCCCGCTTTGAGTAGAAATATTGTTTACTTTGGGGTTAGCCCCCCTAGGGGGTGCAAAAGATGTCCAGGGGGCCCGAGGCTCCTTAAAATATAAGCAGATTTTCTACTGCTTATATTTTCTATTAAAAGGAGTCACCTTATTTTTTTTAATGTTAAAAATAGTCATCTTAATCCGTTTTTAAAGCGTCTGGGCCACCATGGACATACTTTGAGCTCCCCGGGATGCCAGACCCCAGTCTGAAGACCACTGCATGAGGGAGAGGCGGGCCGGACATAAGGATTGTGACATGACTGTTGGACTCAGAGTAATGCGGATTATCTGACATAATGTGCCCATTACTCCAGCACCCTTCGTCACAGTCCTACCTAAGTGAAGACATGGCAAGCAATGTCTCTTTACACTTTAATCGAGTTACCAAAAAAAGCTGGTATTCGATTGCACAGCGCAGAGGGTCTGCAGGATGAAAGACTCATCCGGAATCTTCGAAGGTGCCAGGGAATGATCGTTTACCCTGGCACAGCAAATTATCAAGGCACACTGTTAAACAGCTGTAGATGAACCATAAGGCATGCAGCTCAACCTGTGGTGAAAAGGGCATGGGGTATGAAGGCAGACTGGCTCCAACCGCTGGGGTTACGTTGGTTCCATGAAAGAAAAGAAGAGCACTGATTGCCAGACCTTCATGGAATTACATGTACGTTGCTTGAGGGTTCACTGACTTGTGAGAAGGCAGCCATCCCCTACCTCGGAGGCTGTGTGCCCATGAAATAGTACACACCATGGTCCCTGAAGGCAGTGTTGCTGCTCAGGTTGTGTGTAAATGTTGACTCGCCAAAGCACTCTCTTTCGGCATTTGGGAGCTAGAACGCGGTCCGTAAACATGAAATCCCAGGTGCCAATGCACTCGAGTTCGCCCTCTAATTGTCATGCTAAGCAGCAGCGGGAGGGTGTGGAAGGTGGACGGAGAGTTTCCTGACGGAATTCAGGGTGGTTGGAAGGCTATCAGCAAGTGATAGACCAGGGTGAATTCATTCTTCCCATAATCGTGACTCTCATACGGTCCACAATAGCATGACTTAAAAGGACTGTATGTTCTCATGGCACCCACAGCGTATATGGCTGTAAAGCTATATTATTTTATTATAAACATTACGGCGTGTTTGGAGTGCTGCGCTGGCTTGGCAGAAGGGGTCCTGTACATTGTTGTGTCCCTGACCCCAGAGACACGGAGGAGGAATGCGAAGGGCAGAGCAATGCTCCGGGATCTCGTTTGCTAGGAAATCAAATAATGGCGACAGGGCCTAACGTACAGTAATCCTTCCTTTATTCCCTCTACATTCTTATGTTCTGGGCTCTGGTAGCCCCTCCTCTTCCTCCATCATCCCTGTGTCCAGTCCTCCTTTAAGGTTGTCCTCGGTTTAAGGGGGACTGTTCTTAATCACTCTACAACATCTCCCACCTGCTTATCATCTTTGTTGGTGACTGCTCCTTCTGCCTTCTGGTGGTCTTCTGGGTATTCGTCATGCACTTTTCCTTGCTATCTGTCCTCCATCTTTACTCGTGGCTGCTGCTTTAGGAAGGGCCTCTGTGTCCACCTCTGCCCTTCCTTCCGTCTCTTTCTCGTTTACACTGACCTCATTTTCCACCCTCTGTTGCTCCCCTACCTTCTTCTCTCATGCTTCTTCACACTGGAGCCAATGTCTCTGCTTTCGTTTCATGGACCTTTAGTCACGTTTCCCCTCTCCTTCTATTATCCTTATCTTCCTCCAATTCATCTCTTCTTTTTGACCCTCGTCTTCTTCTGTGATCCTTATTAGATCAGTCGGTAGTCCTTGTGCTGTGTCCACGAGCATTCTCCCACCTGTCTCTTTTCCATTGGTGTTCCTTTCCCATTGTTCTCCCTCTTCCTCGGTCGATCTCTGTTCCTTCTGCCCCTTACTGTTTTTCCTGCTGTTTCTTCTTCTATCCTCTTCCTTTAGGAGCATCCCCACTTTCCTTCGTCCGTATCTTGATCCTTATCACCATGAAGTTCTTTGGTGCTGGTGGTACTTCTCTGCGCAGTGGAAGATCAGTAAGTTGTTGTGGAGCACCCTTTGTCGTCTCTCTTGGACTGAGGGGTATGACTGGCGGAGGATCTTCCATTTTGGTGAGTGCTGATGTGGGAAGTCCTATACACTCAGTATTTGTAACCATGTTCTTCTTCCTGGTGTTCTCTTGACATGTTCTCTTGTGGCAACTTTTAGCTGTGCTCAATATCTTCCATGCTGGTCGTCTTTTGTCATGTCTCTGTGTCCTCTTTAAATATGTAATTCCTCTTTCCTTCAGCGTCTCCCAAACTTTGGAGGCCTTTGGGGTCTTGTGGGTGAAGGGTTGGTACCCTCTCGTGTGCTAAAGGACATTGGCGGATGAGTGTGCCTTGGTAATCTCCCTTTGTTGCGGTGCACTTCCCTCTATCAAGTGTGCGGAGAACTATCGTCTGTTTGGGCACCATGCCGGAGTGTTCTCCTCTTTTGAAGTTTGCTTGGGGTTCGTGGGAAGCCAGAGTCCCTGGTTGCTCGAGTGACAGGGGTCCTATGTGGTGAGTGGAGGTGTAGCAGGAGCAGCGGTTCTTTACTCCTTCCTTCTCCCTCATTTCTTTTTCTTATTTTCTCGTTGATAGAGTGGTGCTATTTCTATTCCACCCTATTGCCGGTATCAGCTAAGGTCTTGCGTGGCCTAGAATAGGGCCATGATCAGTTTCACGCTATGGCTGTCGGTGGAGTGCTGTGTGCCATGAACCGGTTTGGATTAGGTTTGAGGTGGGTCAGCGAATGGTGGAGTGGTACTCTACTTCTACCTCTATGCTGGGAATCAGGGGGTGGATGACCCTTCTCCTTTCGTTGTGGCTGACCTACTTCTTCCGTTTAGCCGGTGGATGGCTCTTCCTCCTCAATTTCGGTAGACTGCCGTCTTCTTATTTCTTGCAGGGGACTGCAGTTGTCTTCTGTTCAGCAGGGCAGATTGCCCTATGTCACAATGTCATTAGGGTTCCATGTGTTAAAAATGTGGCAAAAATGACTGTGGACACTAAATATCACGGCAAAAAGGCAGTGGTTTTGCCCCCGCAATCCATGTAAAGGATGCAGGGGACACCCCGCAACCCCCGGGCTCATTATACCATTTAAGAGGAGCGGGGGTCACAACTGTGTGACCCTCCATTTGTACCTGCCGATTGGACCCACATAGCATCTGCACTAGTGCTGCTCAATGGACTGCGCGTGCCCGAATCCCATGCCATGCACCAGTGCAGCACATATGATTGTGAAGTCCTATTATAAATCCACGTTAAAACCCCCGATAGTGCAGCATCCATGGGAGCGTGGGAAAGAAAGTGATGCCTGCAGTCTGCAACACCACTGCTGTGGAAAGGGAAGGAGGGACAAAGGGGTGGGAGGAGGTCAGAGTTCGCAGCAGCGTGACCCTGACACCCATAATGACCTCATTACACCTGGAACAGGCAATAGCCTGTCCTCAGCCTCTCCGTTGGCCGCTGCATGGAGACAGACACACACAGGCAGAGGACAAGGAGGGGTGTGACGTTGTACTCCCACTTAGGGACTTATTAAGAGTTCATCTGTATGGTAAGAAAGTGGTGGTAATTGCATTACCACCACTTTTTTATTGCACCACCAAATTCCGAGTTCGGTGAAACCTCCACTTTTTCTCCAAATATCAGTTGAACCACTGCACCAGCATTACTGCTCTTGTAATTACTTACCACCACTTGTAATCCTGACTTAAATAACAGAACCAAGTGGCAGTGACAGTGACCAATTTTGGTGGTATTTCAGCATATTTACCGCCAAAATACCGCCAAACTCATAATGAGATTCACGGTGCTTAAAGTCATATGCTTGGCACATGTTCCTAAGAGAGCGAACAACACAGACAGGGATTTTAGTTGGGTTGGTGCCTAGATTGACACACTTCTTAACAGGACACCTGTGGGGTGCTCTGATTGCAACAATGGGAGGGTAGGTCTGCATTTAATCTTCACCAACCTTCATTGTCCCATATTACAGCTCTCTTGGGTGACAAAGTGTCACGCCACATTGGAGACCGGGGTCAGCCGCGCCCGCTCGTCCCTTCACCTCCTGGCGAGTCTACCCGAGCTTCCGCGCTTGGGGGCTCGCCAGAGGGAGAGCGTTGGGTGTCAGGGCCGGAGGGCTACGGTGCATGCGCGGAAGACCTCTGTCTTGGTTCCGCGCATGCGCCGTGGACTGGGCTCGAGCCCTAGGAAGGGCTTGCCTTCAGGACTCGCTTTGGATACGCCGGCGCCCGGAGGTGAAGCGGCTTGCGTTCCAAGCCTCACGGGCACCGGCGACCCATAAAAGGAGCCGCAGTTCGAGGCAAGCCACGTCTCAACGCGGTTTGCTTCGTTCTGCGAGCTTCCTACCTGGGCTGCCTGCCACTCACCTGAGCCCGCTCTGGGCTGCCTGCTACCTTACCTGAATTCCTCCCTGGGCCTGCAGTCTACCTTACCTGAGTTCCTCCCTGGGCTGCCTGCTACCTTACCTGAATTCCTCCCTGGGCCTGCAGTCTACCTTACCTGAGTTCCTCCCTGGGGCTGCCTGCTACCTTACCTGAAATTCCTCCCTGGGCCTGCCAGCTTACCTTACCTGAATTTCTCCCTGGGCCTGCCAGCTTACCTTACCTGGGTTCTCCCTGGGCCTGCCAGCTTACCTTACCTGGGTTCTCCCTGGGCCTGCCAGCTTCCCTTACCTGGGTTCTCCCTGGGCTGCCAGCTTATCTTACCTGGGATCTCCCTGGGCCTGCCAGCTTACCGTGCCTGGGTTCTCCCTGGGCCTGCCAGCATTACTTACCGGGGTTCTCCCTGGGCCAGCCAGCTTACCTTACCTGGGTTCTCCCTGGGCCAGCCAGCTTACCTTATCTGGGTTCTCCCTGGGCCTGCCAGCTTACCATACTTGGGTTCCCCTGGCTCTGCCAGCAACTTACCAGAATAAACTCAGGATCTGCCGGCATACTTTTACCTGGACCTCCCTGGGTCTGCCAGCATACACTGACCAAGGTCCCCAGCGACTGCTGCCCTAGAGTAACCTTTCAGGCTCCTTCAGTTAGATCTCCTGCTCAGTATTGGTTCCTTCCTTTCCTGTCCGGCCTAATCCCTCTTCATCCGTTCCTGGGGACCAAGAATATACCTGCCACGCCGGAATCTTAGACCTCCGCTTCAGTTCACGTACTTTGGACTTTATTCCAACGGACTCCATCCCAGCCCGTGATCTGCAACAAGACCGTAGCCTCTCCTGCCTGTGCTTGCACAGTCCCTTCGTCACGTTAATCAGGAGAGTGCTTTCCGTGACATTGGGAATCGGTCCATCCTCCACCCAGTATCAGTTTTTGGGTGGCGGAGAGGCTGGTCTCTCGTGCCACAAGCTCATCTTTCGACTGGATACAGACTGGCCACCTCGGCAAGATCAAAGACCAAGAAACCAGGTACGCAGCCCTCTCGTGCTTCCCAACTTGACACAAAGTGGCTCACATTATTCATCCTACATGAAGTAGGATCCCGCGGGAGAGCCAATGAAAACACAGCGACACTCTACTTTTCATTAGCTGTTCCCCAAATTAATTAATTTGCCATTCTGTCAGTCACTGGGAGTAAGTCAGAACTCCATGGCCATCACTCGCCAAGACCCAAAGCTCTCCAGGGGCCGTCCTGTGTCTATTGCAATACACTGGGTATCTTGAAGGGTCACTAAAGTCACCAAAAAGGCATGGAGAGGCAGCAAAAACATTGTGCGCTCGCATTAAGCCTCCTCAGGACTAGGCTCTGATGCAGCTCAGGAATTAAAACTCCTACAAAATGGACAAGGCTGTGGGACACCTTACTATAAACACCTTTTCTCATGGGCTCATACTCTCTTCTCCTCACAGGAGAAATCCGGGCGACACCAGCCAGAAAAATACTTCCTTACTACTGGTCATGGAAAATGTAATTCACCCTACACTCCCTAAGGTTACTTGATGATGTAGGGGGACACTCTGCTCTCTGCTGGGAAGCATGCCATATCACGACTACCTCAGCTCACCAATGAGACTAGCATGCGAGGGAGTGAGGCCGCTGAGAGAGGAAGAGATTACCGCTCTGCATGCCAGGCTGCACGCCCAAACCAAAAAAACAAAACAGTAACAGACACCCATGAATGCTGTTCCTATCCCCATTTTAACTTTAGGGGGCGAGAGTAACAACACATATGTTTTCTATTGCTGCATGTGTAGCATACACATTTCTTTTTCGCGCCTTGAAACACTTGTGTATAGGCGCGTTACAAATGCCAAATCATATCATATCATATCACTAGTTCGCTTTCACTATTAGCAGTGACATGCTGAAACAGAACATTTCCAATGAAGCAACGTTTCTGAAACTGAGAGGAGTTTAGGGCGAGTGTCGTGCATGCACAGTATTGGAGGCAGTGGTTGAAGTGTGCGAAAAGAAGTAGTGGAACTATGTTGCCTGCTGGCCGTGCCTTGCTCCACACAAACTCCATCGCCACGCCCCCTCCCACGCTCAACAAACCCCTAAACAAATGCACCTGCTGTTTAAGGGAACATTCACTGCAGTGCACTGAAGTGCAAGTTTCAACTTCTTCCTACACTTTGATTTGAAAACAAAACCGTTCCAGAACTGTTTCTTTTTAAAACAAAAATATAGGAACAGTAAAACTTAAATAAAAAAAAGTAGAGGAGCACAACTCCCAACCGCTCCCGCCCACTTTGACCACTTTTTGAAGGCGGGGAAAGATCACACCTCTATGGACGTGCTTAGCGATTACTCAGAATGTGGCTGAAACGGCTGCTTGGCAATATAACGAATGGGAGCTGATTCAATCAATCAATCAATTCATACTTTATTTTGGTAATTTCATTTTACCATAAAGGTTTGCTAGGAACAACAATATAAAAAACAAAATCCATTACAACAAATAACAGAGACAGGTAAAAAGATGAGTCTCCATCTGTACAGATTTTCAGATTCCTTCAGGAGCCTATTCTGCAACATCTTAACTTTAATTGGAAAAGGGAAAGGAATACGTGCACTATCCCAATCCCATGTTCCTTGAAGTAGGGAAACTTTCAGCACAGTGATCATTTACAACTGGGAAGTGCTGAGAGTGCCCTTTTCATAAATTATGCAAGGACTGTGTAGCTTGGGGCATGGGAGTGAGTCCTGCTTAGAAGTGGTGATCCAGTACGTACCACATGGAGTCAGTAGATGGAGTGCATTCATCCAATGACCAACCGATCTTCAATTGTCAAACGTCTGGCGTAGTAGTCCAGTCAGTCCTGACCCATTACTTGTTTCCTGAGGCGTGTAGTACTTTGTAATAGAAAGCAAAGCAAGGACCAGAATGGAAAGAACAACACAGAACTGGACCAACCTTAAGAACCTTCAAAGAGATATTTGATATCTCAGATTTCCCTATCCCCGAAAACAATTGATATATATTGAGGCATACAGAGAAGAACTGGTGAATGAAGTTAATTTGCTGAAGCATTACTTCCCCGTTTTATAAATTTAGAGCAACTATACTGAGTTTGTCACAAACGCTACTGTCTCCAGTTGTTTCTGAGTTACAGACTGGCCTAATCACCAGGATGACCCTTATTAAGGCCGGACATTGCATGCTGGGAATTATGGTGTTTGTTTTTTCATTTTCTTTACATATTTGGCCCTACAAGTGACATCATACAAAGCTCTGTTCAATCAAATACCAGTACAAGACAAAGGTATCACAAATAACATGAAGCCAACAGCTTTTGCCTCAGATCGCAGTGGACATCTTATCAGGTCAAATCTATTTTTCTCTGCTCAGCTTACGATAAACATTTCTGATGCATTGTTTTTATTTATTTTTATTTGTTTAAAAAGTGCCAAAACCTGCAGGTACCTGGGCGCTACAAAACATAAGAGACTGAAGGAAGACGAGACAAGCAAGTACACCCACAAAACACAAATAACCAGGAGACAGCGGTTCATAACTAGAAAGGGGCAACGAAGGAAGTTTTATACAAAGAGGAAGGTTTTCAGACGTTTCCGAAATACGAGATGACGTGATTCCAAGCGTAGGTCAATTGGCAACTGCTTCCCAGCTTGAGCAGCAGGGACAAGAAATGATCTGTCCATACCTGTAGCTCTTTTACATCTGGGGATGGTCAGGTACCCACAGTCGCTAGAGCGGAGTGGTCTATAAGGAACTTAAGGGACCACTCGATCCTTCAGGTAAAAGGGAGCAGTGCCATAAAGGCATTTGTGTGTCGAAGAGAGAGCCTTAAAGTGAATTATTTCTGACATGTTCAACCAATGCAGGTTTTGCCTAGCATGGGAAAGATGGCCGCATTTAGGAGTATTTGAAATCTGGTTATAGAATTTCATATTCGCCCCGAACAAGTGGGCACAGCAGTGGTCCAAACGGGGCATGATGATGGCTCTGATCAGGGTCTTTGGTAACGGAAAGGATAGCCCCTACTGTGGAAGGCTGAGAGGGCTGTAGTACAGATAGAGAACAAAAGGAGTGCTCCAACCACAGGTACATTTCTAAACACTAGCTATGTGGTGTCTAAATAATTCTATTCAAGTTGTTTTCAACTTGAGGCTTCAAATAGTAAACCTAGTATCTTCATGAATACACAATAGTATCCCCTATTATGGCAAAATAAGGCACAACTCCCCTATTCATATATAAATATTTATTTTGTTCAAATTATTTTTTGTCTGTATTGTTAACTCGTACACAATCAGAGTATGTGTCCGAAAAAAGAAGAAGAAATCTCAAAACAAGCATTAAAACAAAATGTCAAAGAAAGAAAGGGCAAAAACATAACCTATATAATGGTTATCTACGAAACACATGTTTTGGTGGGTTAGTCTCATTTGTGTGATACAGTTTTCATTGTACAGCAACAAAGTAAAACATGTAAGAGAGAAAAGGGTAGCAAAAAGTTGACACTGTATGGCAAAGATTATTTAGCATTTGCACATCGTAATTCAAATTTAGCACTGTGTGGCAAAGGTTATCAAGCATTGATACAGTACAGTTCAGTTTGTTCTACAGGCCTTTAGAGGGAAATCAGGTCATTAACCAACCTGAGTCTATATTTAGGGACCTAACATTTGGTGCCCTTACCTCTTGAATCATGATGGGCAAATGCTTAATAACCTTTGCCACACAGTGCTAACTTTTGAATTACGATGTGCAAATGCTAAATAATCTTTGCCATACAGTGTCAACTTTTTGCTACCCTTTTCTCTCTTACATGTTTTACTTTGTTGCTGTACAATGAAAACTGTATCACACAAATGAGACTAACCCACCAAAACATGTGTTTCTTAGATAACCATTATATAGGTTATGTTTTTGCCCTTTCTTTCTTTGAGATTTTGTTTTAATGCTTGTTTTGAGATTTCTTCTTCTTTTCTCGGACAAATACTCTGATTGTGTACAAGTTAACAATACAAACAAAAAATAATTTGAACAAAATAAATATTTATATATGAATAGGGGATTTGTGCCTTATTTTGCCATAATAGGGGATACTATTGTGTATTCATGAAGATACTAGGTTTACTATTTGAAGCCTCAAGTTGAAAACAACTTGAATAGAATTATTTAGACACCACATAGCTAGTGTTTAGAAATGTACCTGTGGTTGGAGCACTCCTTTTGTTCTCTATCTGATCAGGGTCTGACAGTTTTTACCAGACAAAGAAAGGTTTGGCATGCCCCAACACCTTTAGGTGGTTCCTTTTGCCGCAGGCCAGACCATCCACATGTGCATCAGAGCCAAGAGCGGCTTCAGAATAGACACCTAGGGCCTGATTCATGGAACGTTTTCCTATGGGATTGCGCTATTATAAAACACTTCCATGAATCAGGTCCCTAGTGTCTTAACCTGCTCCTTGATGTTTATACAATTTCCCTCAATGCACATGTGGGTATAATCCGGGCCTAATTTAGCTCTGGCCTGAGTGGAGCTGAAGTTCATTAGTTCCATTTTGGCACTATTCAAACACATCCAATTACTGGACATCCAGCTGTTTACTGTACAATAGATGTGATCCAGTCTGGCTGAATCAGTTAGATAGTCCCCACTCAACTCCATCAGGAGTTCAGTATCATCGGCATAGTTCACAAAAAAAAAGTAGACCCTGGGTGCATATAAGAGGTCGCAAAGGGCCTTTATGTGTTGATTGAATAGTGTGGGAGACATACATGCCCCCTGTGGAACACCACAATATACTGATTCAATCTCAGTGACGGCGTCACCCCAACAAACCAGAGATTTGCTATTACTCAGGAAGGAGCCAATCCATTTTCTAGCCGTTCCAGAACACTTCCCAATGGTGCCCAGAGTGTCCAATAGGTGCTTGTGGTCAAGCAGGTCTAAGGCAGCTGACAGATCTAAAAGAATCAGCAACCCAAACCCGATTTCATCCAAAACATCAAGCATATTGTCTGGAGATCAAGTAAGGCAGTTTTGTTCCGTGATTGGCTCAGACGCCTGATTGCTTAGGATGGAAAATTCCAGAGCCTTCGAAATGTTGTTGCAGCTGGGACATTGCTACCTTGTCAACAACTTTCAATAGAAAGAAGGTATTAGTAACAGGGCGCAGTTTGCTGAGGTCACTTGGATTCAGCCTGTTTTTTTTGTTTTACCTGGGGCATAACAGCTACCTGCTTGATAGCGTCATGGACAGAACAATGGCTAAGGGAGGTGTTAATGAAACGTGTCAAGAAAGGGTCGAAAACCCCAGGGTAACACAAGATGAGTTTAGCAGGGAGAATCTCACTGGGCATGAAGCGGGATGCATAGAGCTCAGAAACGCCAGTGTTTCTACTTAAGTTATTGGTTTAAAGAAAAAACAAAGTCTTTGTAATTTTCCCAATATCTGGGTGTCATGTTGACTGTTGTTAGTCACAGAGTTAGAGATTCTGTTGCGGGAAGAAATTATTTTATTTGAAAGTTAAAAGAAAGCGAGAGTGCTTACTCTCTCTGCACATTCACAACACAAAAGAAACCAAAGAGCAAGCACCAGCAACTGGTCTGTAAGTGGCCAAGTTAATTCACAGGTCGCAGTAAACAAACAACACACATGCAATTCTTCATCCACACTAGTCAATCGAACTTGCTCGATTGGAAATATATTTACAAGATACTAAACATAAACACTGAGAAATAAACATTCACGTCGGTGGTGTTTTATCAGTGTTTTTAAGTTTTCACTGAAATCTGGCAGGCAAGGGCACCTATGCTTTAGTGCATGTTGCCCTCACTGACAACAACAGCAGAGCAGAGCCAGGAGGGAGGAGAGAAAGATTAAGCATCCAACAGGACGCTGGGTTCTCATCAGGGAACGCAAACTATTGCCACTGGCTGAAAGCTTTTGGGCGGGTATAATACAGTATAGTTGAGCACGGCGCAGAGGAGGGAGGTACACCCTATGCTGATTTGTTATTGATTCAACACATCCCCAGGGATCCTCTGCCCGCTCTCCACATGATATCACTTCTCTGGCTGCTCCCAGCTGCAATCACTACTCATTCAACTACCCTGCATGGTCATCTTTCCATGAATCCAATGGGAACCTAAAAGTACCCCTTGCCGGGGCTGCAATGGCAACCAGGCATGACTCAAATGCATACGCATAATATGCGGTGTCACGTGCAGAATACCTCTCCGACATCACCCATTCAGCTCAATACCCACAGATACAGCTACATCTATGTTACGCTACCCCAAAACACTGGTTCTTCTCAGGCTGGACACTGATGAACAGGTAGCACCCACGCCCAGAGGCGTTGCTGGGGGGGGGCTAAGGGGACTATAGCCCCTGATCTTTTGGTTGTAGCCCCGGATAGAATCTCAGGAGCTACAGCCAAAAGGCTAGCTAGCCCCCAGTCCCAACAGTTCCAACATCAGCCTAGCCCCGGGTCTTTTCCAGACCTAGCAACTCCCCTGCAACGCCACACAGGAAGGCATGAGGAACACAACAGCGGAGCCCTAGCCTGTGCAGCATCGGTTATTGCATGTGCTACTCACCGCCCCCCACACCTCCCCCACCCCCAGGACTAACTCTTTGCAAGCAAATGAGCTGCAGCAACAAGCCAACCTCGCCCATTCTGTGAGCACCTTCCGGCTGCACTAAAGGTAATCCGCATCCAGCACATCTCCCACCCAGACACCAGGATCTGATCTTTTGGATATCTGAGCTCTGGCAGCTAATGGACGCTACCAACAGCAACTGCGCACTACGCGAAACAGCTTTCACATCGCCATAACGATTGCATTATTCCCAAGACCGGGGGCTCTGATTTCATGAGAGAAAAGTGCGCATGTGATTTAAATTAGAACATGTTTTCCCAAGAATTCGGTTCACGTTCCAATGTATCAAATTCAATAAACAACATGATCAGAAATCTCAGATATCCCTGGGTCCAAAAATAAGCTCCCCCGCCGTGCCACGTTTTCTGCCACGTGCCACTTTGACTTTGAAAGTGATCCATGAAAGAACGCAACACCCGAGTGCATAGTCTTTCAAGCGGCCCCCTGCACTGTTCGGTTTGTGTTTTTTTGTTCGTGGCAAGTTTGCAGTTCTAAAGATATGTTTTTGCTTGCTACATAGATGATAAATCAATGCACATCTTACACTTAAATGTAAGAGAACGTATACTTGTTCCGGTCATTCAGTTCTTCATAGGAAGACGATGGAGAGGTAGACACGTGGTTTGTGTGTGGATACATTCGTTGTATATGTTCATGCCTACATATGCATGACAATAGAGAAAACCCCTTTTAAGACGTTCTCTTTACATTACTATAGAGTTGAGATGTAATATGAAAATCGGGTCATTAGTCGACTGCAATCACTTATTTGAAAAAGGGCATGTCCAGACATCTCCCTTGCCAGCAACAGAGAGACAGGGGCCACTTTAGCCATCAGAACACCGTTGCCTGAGACTGGCACGTCCCGGGCAGCGTCCCCAGCCCCTGCTTCTACTTCTTCCATGCCAAACTCATCAACCCCTGCCTCTCTGGGGCACAAAAGCAGGGCAGGGATTAAGGAGTTTGACAGTGGCACACGAGAGGGAGGGGCTCTGGACGTGATACCGGAGAAAGCGTCCCCGGTTCCTTGGTCAACGGCCCCTACAGTGAGTGTCGCACATTTGCAGGCCAGACACACGAGTGACCAGGGAGGAAGGCCTCTGCTATCACCCCACTGTTCCAGTTAGAGAATTTGGCAGAGGCTGAAGTGGTGACATGCAGAGGTGTTGCTAGGGGGGGCTTAGGGGACTATAGCCCTGGTTATTTTGGTTGTAGCCCCGGATAGAAGCTCAGGGGCTACAACTAAATGGCTAGCTAGCCCTGAGTCGCGACAGTCCCAACATTAACGTATCCCCTTCGATCTTTTTCAGACCTAGCAACACCCCAGGTGACAATTTAGAGGATTAACCCTCTTTTCACTCACAGCTTCTGCTGGAACGTAATCATTCTCTCCTTGTAGTGCGTGGCTCCCAGGGCTTCATCTTATCCCCTTGACCTTTCATCTCTAGATGAAATCCCCATCAGACATCATCAAACTCTTCTCAAAACCTTAACCCTTTACTCACAGATGATTCTCAGGTAGTACGGAACCTGCAACTCGATAACAACAATCAGCAGATAATTGAAGCGTGCCAGAGAATTCAGGACTCGACCGTAGGAACTCATCTCTGCCTCAACACCTCTAAAACAGAGATCAGTTTATTTGGGAACCAAACCTCAGCAATACTTTCTTTCAAATGGCCACCCCTCATGGGTGGAGCACTCACTCCATCGGACCAGTTACAGAATCTAGGCATCATTTTTCACCTCAAACTCTACCTACACCAGAATTCACATATCGAGTTCCACATTCTTAAAAGAATTGCCACCTAAATGGAAATGACGCAGAACATTGAAGTGTCCTCTCTCGCCGCAAATATGGTCATAGTGTCTGTCTAGGTCTGAACAAAACCCAACTAAAGCAACTGCGACTTATCGAAAACACTTGGGCATGCAACCTCATTCCATGCTTCCCATACCATGTACATACGTCACACTACTGAACTGTACCTGATGTCCTATTGTGTTTCTCTTCGGTGCTTTGAAGCAGCACACCTGTGAATTTGCAGATAATACACTCCTAAATCAATAATTACATACTCCAACTGAGCGACAGTTACAGGCGTGCCACATGCACACCAATGTGCATAGTGCTACCACAACTGTCACTCAGTTACAGAAAGAGCCACGTGTGGATTGATGTGGAAGCCGCGGGGAGCAATGGAGTGTTCATCCTTTCCCACTGAGACATCTGCGACATGGATATTTTCATCTCAATGTTCTACCTGAACAAGGCAGAATGTTACAATAGCTTAACTGGTGCCACAGTTCTGCGTTAGAATATCAGGTTTGGGGGGCAGCTAATCAGATTGCTTAGGTCACAGAACCCCTGTGTGAATTATGAGTAGGCTGTAACTAGATTGAGCCCTCAACTTACATGTCAATACACAAGTACTTACTGCTCACAGTGTAAAATGGAACTTTGATAGAGAAAGATAGAGACACATAGGGAGAGTGAAAGACAATGGAATGCAAGAAAGGCAATTGGCAGCTGTCTGCATAGTCCCTTGATAGGAGTGATGGGAGGAGTGCAGGCTGTTTTTCCTTGCTCGGCCTCTTTATCCTTTGCTCAAATCTATAATGATAGTGTTATGCCTTGTCATGCCCTTTTTGTGCTTGCTAGACCATGCTATGTCTTTGCATGAATGCCCACACCCCTTATTAACCTGTTCACGAATCGACTTTCAACCTTATACTATCATGCTGAGTCGCCCCACTGGATTTTGCTCCCATGTGTCCCACTGTACTTTTGCTCCTTTGTCTTGCACTGTAATTCTTCCCCTTTGAGGTTGTGCTCCCTGGTGTCCCACTGGGAATTTCCCCCCTACCATATTTTGCTTTCCAATCCCCAATGCAATTTCTGTGACTGGCTCCACAATATCACACCTTGACCTTGCAGCAGGCTGACTTGTTCCTAGGTATCCTATCAGGATTCTGAGAACTGTACTCCCCCACGGTCTACTCTCTACCCTCTGCTGCATACTCCCCGCATTCCCCCACTCTCATAAAGGACTGATTGATCCACCCTCTCCACTCCGAGAGATACTACCCTACCCAGTAGTGCCTCACGACATCTCCTCACAACTACCTTACCTGAGGGGCACCACTATCCAGATGGCCCCCAGGGCCACACTGGACACATGCTCCCAGTTGGCTACCAGGCCATACACTAACTTAACCTTCTTGAACTCTATACTGAAAACTACAACACATATTCTAACCAAGCACTTTTTACAGAGCAATTGAGTAATCCTCCCAAAAGACATCAGACAACATAACGCTACACTGCTACAGTCAACTTATATATCATTGTCCCAGACAATGCATCCCAGAACCACACGCATGCAAGGTCACCCTCTGGATACGGTACACCGTCCATTCATCGTGGGATGACAGGGCGCTGGGTTTTTCACCGTTGACATTTCAACGTGAAAACTCATCGAATTTTGTAGGGGGGGTTAAAAAAATATGTAGATGGGATGTGGGTGCTCGGGAATAGTTAAATAATTAAAGGGGATGGGGGTTGGGGGAAACCCCTCAAAAATCAAAACAATTAAAAAACGACTTTTTGCATTGAAATATCAATGGAGAAAAACCCATCGTTGTTTCATCTTGCGATGAAATAACATGGAAACCTGGGTGCAAATGCCTCTGCTTTCTACACAGGACACATAGAAAAATATATGCACACAGGACTCAAGATAGCTCTAGTCTGCATCCATCAACATTGCATCCATGCTATCTTGCATTTTCCCTCTCTCCCCACTAACCTAGCCGTACCAGCCCCCTCATTCAAATGCGCCAGAGCGCCTGAAAACGATTCAAATGGCAGTGGCGCGTGGTATGAATCTCAATAACATAACATAACATAACATGCAAATAAAAAGCATTGCTCACACTGCACGTTTTTCCCCTCCTCTAAAGTGCGATTTGCTTCCAGGATGTTACCCCAGGGTGCTAATGGCAGTAACGCCTTTCCCTGCAGACCGATCTAAGATGCCAACTAACCCTGTTCGAGATAAATACTTTCACTTTGCTAATAACTCTTGCAATCCTAAGCATTGGTGGTTATGTTCCAAAAACAAAAAAATAGAAGAATTAAAGCAAAATTCATAGGAACCAATCTTATGATCAATTAGTCTTCAGACAGAGAAGAAGAGTGTAGGAGGTTTTGTAAATGTGCATTCCTCAGGCAGATATGAGGGATAGAAGGAATGTCAGGTGTAAAGTTTGGCGAATCCCAATACTCCAACCAAAGGACTGTGTGTTTATTCGCCGTTATCATTTGGAGGATGGATAGCTATCACTTTGCTAATAATTGTAACTCCTGTGTTGCGGTTGTGCGATGCTTGGCAGACCCTGTGATTTAACCAATCCGATGGCTGACATATAAAAAGTGAATGTGTGTTTAGGGTTTGCTAGTTTTGATAGTGAGCGTTTGTGGCTGTGATCAGTCACTGTTTATAACAAGACTGAAGCCTCAAGTTGTCAATACAAATGATTTTTTTATGTATGGTATTAAACAGGCATAACATATGGATTTTTATATAAAAACAAATCAATATTCAGAATTTAATACAAAAATTCAAATGTAAATAAAAGTGGCTTCATCAAATTACATCATCTGCATAATCATTCCGTTTTAAGGAACAATGCATTCATCTCATACCAGTAGTGTATAGTATTGTGCATCATGTACAGATCTTCTCCTGTCATTATCGCATTCCATAGTGCAGTCTTAGATTCTTCAACCATTTATGGTGTTTGATAATCAGGGAAAGATTTCAATCTTAACACATTTGTTCCCGAGCATCATAGTATCAAATGTTTGAGTGTTTCCATAGACCCAGAAGTTCACAATGGACAACCTCTGTTAATTACAGGGGTTGTATTCCAAACACCTGTAATGTCAAGCATAGGTATTCTTATACCCTTAAATTGGGAATAATCCCTTCTAGTGTTCAAATTTGGATATTTTTTCATGTATTTCGGAATAGTACCTCTGGCAAGTAGGCATGGTAGATACTCCTCAGAGGAGGAATTGGTAGCTAGGCCAGCCTTATTCTGCTCATATGCAAGTACAACAATTGAGATTTTTAATGCAGTTTTGGTTGGGATATCCATATTGGTCCAGACTTTAATCTTGAAGCAATTACACCAGTGCACTGCTTCCTGATTCAGATAGCCCATTGGGGTGGATCTGAAACCATTCACAGGTCCAGCACATGCATTATATATTATATATCTACTTCAGAAGGGTGAGTTCTGAAGTACAGTAGATGTTATTTGCCAAACAGAATCTCTTCTTTATCTTCTGGGTGACTGGCGTTTATTGCATCTTTTGATACTATATGCAGCCATAATTAGCATCTATTGCATCTATTGCAGTGCCTCGGCATATGTTTCTATTGGGTCATATCTTGCCCCCCATCCATGCCATATGAAGGCAGCACCCTTGTTAAAATGTGATTGGTATTTAAAATATTCTTGTCTGCTTTAGTACCTATTTGGTATTTTAATAATTGAACCTTAGTGTCATAATTTTTTACGCCTGCAAGCCATTTCCGGTGATGTCAAGAGGGGTAAAGAGGAACGATGCCAACTGGGTCAAAGGTCATGTGACATCACTTCCTGTAATGTCATCAGGTGTGTGATGTCAGTTTTGCTATCTCTGGTATTTTGGTGAATCAACGTCCCCGCGTTTACCTGTGGTATTACTTCGGTTTTACCTGTGGTATTACTTCGGGAGGTAAAACAGCTATTTCTCAATGAATTCCAAATGACTGCTAATACTTCCAAATTCATAATGAGGCCCAAAATTGTGGGCAGATTTGTTTGGGAGCATGCGTTTATGTGAGTACCTCGGGGGTAGTGCTCCCTTAGACCATGAAACGAGGATGGTGGGAAATCCCAATGTGCACCAGAAGGCAGGGTTTTGGTGTGGGAGTCCTGACTGCCCAAGGGAAACCTTTTCCCTATCTTTACTAGGCCACCAGTCATAACCATGCAGACACCACCACCAGTAGTGGCCTCAGAAGCAAGTCTCTATCATATCATGCACAATTCAGCAGCCACTCTGTGCGTCTCGTTATCGGAAACGGTAGAGTGCTCTGTTTTTTTAAGTGAGATGGCGCATCATTGCATGTCAACAAATTGTGAACACTTTTCCTTTTTTAAAAGATATGATATGCTGTGGAGCTTAATGACATGCAATGATGCGCCATCTCACTTAAAAAAGCAGAGCACTCCACCGTTCATGCAATGCATACTTTCAGTGTACAGGAAGACGTATTTTCGGAAGCGTGTTGTCAGTATGCCGAGAGAGTTACGAGGCCAGGTTCTTTTCACTGCTTTCTTCTGTCATATTTTGGCACTTGTGTCTTTCCGTAAGCAGATTCGCGTTCCTCTCATAGTATAAGAGAATAACAGGGAGCGTTCTCTGCTGGGGGAGTCGTTGGCCTTGGGAATCAGAGGCATTCAAGGTCTTTGAACAGTCTCGGGTCACTCCCAGCAAAACATGTTTACCATAGAAAGCACACCAGCGATAACACTCACATTTTTTCAGTGCTTTGTCAGTCGAGACCCTGCGGTGATGTACTTTCTTCCTTCTTAATTTGAAGCAGATTGTTTCTGTCGGGCCTCTGCTATTTCTTATTTTCATGTGGCGCGAGCAAGGTCTTGCAGGGAGCTTAGCTCGCCGGGATTTCTGGGGCAGATCCGGGTTTGACAACCACTTGGGATAAAACGAATGTTACTGGCTACTAGCAAACACGAATCCCAGCAGAGCCATACCAGGAACGAGTGAAATTAGAGCGTTTCTCAAACATATTAATTTGAAAAGCACACGTTTTAATTTGTGAAGACGAAAGAGAAATGGCGACCTAAATACATATTTGTATTATTTACGTAATAAATCTTCCATGCCCTTAATCAGCAGCTTTCAGATCCTCTGGCTTATGGATCCACTTATGCCTGCACCCTGTTCTCTATGCCTCGTTTCCATTGACCTTGTTCAGATGGTCGTCAAACATTCTTTACATTCGCACCACCACTCCGGAACTTTGCGATCAATCAAAAATCATCTCAATTTCTTGACGAACCCCGGACCTTGCTCGAACTTCGCCATTAGTCATGATTCCTTTCTCACAGCCTTGTCTCCAATGCGCCAAGAGGTCTTTAGGCCATTGTGTTTGCACTGTTATTATTGTATAACATAACTTAACACCTGATCAAAACTTCCCCTCTTGGCTACAATGACGCAATCCTCTAGAATCTACCAACACCTGCTGGGACCTTTCACTGCGAGCCTGTGATTACAAATGTGCCTGTGCTTACCTTTCACCTGCATAACAGGCTTGTTGCTGCATAGAGCAAAAGATGTCCACCACCACAGTTGAGTGTTCCAGCCAGCACCCACAGTAAATTGTAGTGACACCTCCCAGCTGGTATGCAGCCCGAGGCAAAACACCGAAGTACATTAGTAGTGGGTGGATGGACTGACTCGCACTTGGCGGGAGGCAGGCATCGGCAGGTGGGGTAATACACTTTTCCGGTTTATAAGTACTTAAAACTGCCTCTTATCTTTCTCTGGCATCCCCGCTTACTTGAGTTCTTAGATCATCCTCAGTGTGCCGCTCAAGGATAAGGACGGGGGACAGAAAATGCAACAGGTGTTGGATTAATGTTTATCACCGTTTGCGGGAATACATTAGATCATATGGTGAAAAATCCTCCTGTGTTTGGGGGTGCCATCGCTGGGATTCAGCCTCAGATATTGTGTCTGCCCAATATCGACGTGTAAGGAAAATTGATTATAGAGGGGTAATGCGTGTGCGCTCAACAAAGTAAAATTCAAAGTGGGTGTGTAGCTTATTTCTTTGAAAGGAGTCAAAGTTCTTCAGAGTTTTCAAAT
Organism: Ambystoma mexicanum; assembly: GCF_040938575.1. Taxonomy (NCBI): domain Eukaryota; kingdom Metazoa; phylum Chordata; class Amphibia; order Caudata; family Ambystomatidae; genus Ambystoma; species Ambystoma mexicanum. Next base: position 489,564,876 of record NC_090936.1, on the reverse strand, counting down.
TTGCAGTTTATTGTGAAAACATAAATCGAAGTTTCAGCTTGTTAAAACTTCTGAGCAGCTTTCAGTGAAGAGCACATACATCTTGTTTGCTTCTGCAAGTGTTTCACCACATTCATGTTGTGGATCATCAGGCGCTTATGGTGATCTAGCATCTAAGTTCCATTTATATTTGTTTGGTATTCCATTTACCTTTGGTATTCCATCTACAACATAAAGAACATTAACACAAATAAAAGATGTGCTGCTTACAATGATTTGTAATGGAGTGTATGCAACAACTCAAAATATGTGCTGCAAGTGCTTGCTGACCCTAGTTGTCCCTGTGATGTTTCATATACTTTTGTGTTATTCTTCTTAAAAATGTTCAGTTCTATCTGAAAGAATATTGTATATTAGGTTCCATGATTATTCTGATCTAATGTTTTCATAACTGTTGATAAACAAGGGATGCTCAGAAAAGGATATGGTATTTATCGAATAGTTGCAAGGGTTGGATATGCTAGTCCAGCCATGGCTGGATCCAGAACAACGATCCATGTGGGCATCACAGGGGAGGTGTTTACCAAATTGGGACGGGGTGAGGAAGCACAGAAACTGTGTAATATCTGTAAAGATTCCAGGAGACAGACAATAAGACACTTTTTGATGGATTGCAAGGGTACCTGGGACACAAGGTACCAGTCAGATAGCACAGCGAGTAGACCGCTAGCTTTGACATCTGTGCAGAGCCTGCTGATGCAGGTTCAAATCCCGGCAGGGCCAAACTCAGCCTTTCATCCTTCTAAGGTCGATAAATGAGCACCACACAACGTGGGAAATAAGCAGCGCTCAGATACCTGAGGGTTCATTGTGCTATATAAATGCCCAAACAAACAAGAGTGGCTCGTCTACAAAGATTTGTGGACAGAGAGGAGGGTATCCTGGTATAAATGTTCCCGGGACAAACTTATCTCTGGACACAAGATCACTCTTATGCTGAATGTGGTTCAGGTCTTAGAAAAGTGTAATTTTTTGGATAGGAGCAGTCCGTAAATGATGGACTATGGCAATTGTATTGATTCGATCGCAATGAGTGACTTATATTCAGTATGATATCTATAACTTATTCCTTTTCTCATCCAGCTCTTACCCTATTCTTTCCTGCTTCTTACCTCTTAAAGGCCATAAGAAGATAATAACTAATAACGTTTAGGTATGGTTGGGACAGTTTTGTCTTATTGTAAAATGTATGTAATTTTTTGTATCTGATAAGTGGAGTGAATTGTTTACTTTTCTTTTTTTATTATCCTGTTTCAGAAGACTTAAGATGTGTAAAAAACAAAAGTTGTTTAAGACACACACAAAAAAATAATAATAATCAGTGAAATATTATGAACTTGATGATAGTTGGCGCATCTATTCATTAGTCGGCCAAAACGGTCATACCACTGCTCATGCTGGAATGTGTTCACCTGACGTGGATCTGAATTGGCGGGCAAGTGTGGGCTCCATAATCCACTCAGAAACTCTGCACCTGGGAAGGCAATGCATCATTATAACGTTCCCCTGCAATGGATTCTTATTTTAGCCAAGATTAATTGTTATATAGATTCTCACTTTTAATTGCATGCCTTGAAACATATCCGGTTCACTGTGCGCAAATGATATTCCTACTTCCAATTTTCAATCAAGGATTATATCACATTGCCCTTTGAAGCTATGCATATTATATGCATGTTCAAGAAACTGAAAAATAAACAAAACGTTTGTCAGTGAATCTTTTACCCAAACATACAGCTTCAGCACAATGTGCTAACCTGGGGAACAGGGCGATGCCTTGACACAGTTCTTCATCCTCCCCATAAGTTGAGACCCACGAGTGGGTTATAATGGTGCCACCAATTATTACAGTTGTGGGATATTTTGACCCATTGCAATGTGCACCATGCATCACTTTACAAATGGGGAAAGAAACAGCCCAAAATGGATGCGCTGACTCCTGTGGTGTCAAAATCTGCGAAACTGTGTTTGGGTCACAACCAAGAAAAGGCTGCACACCCTGCCACACACAGTCAGGGGGGTAAAAAACAGAGTTGTCACTGCAGGAGCATGCCAGCGGGCTCCATTACATTCAACATGGAGCAAAGCAGCAGAATTGTTCTGAAAACCGAAAATGCCTTTTAAAATGTTAGCTTTGCAACCTTCAAAAGTGCTATTTTTGGTGCTATATCCATTTATGTCCATTGAATCAATGAGATTAAAAAGGGTACTGAAATGTCAGGATCATCAAGTGTGGCTCAGAGGAACCGGGCCACATTGACTGACATCAGTTATGAAAAGTATCTAAGGAAAAAGCAGCCCAGGAACATGTGTTTTCAGTTCCACGGGAAAAACGCTGCTAAAATTTCAACATGTAACAAAATCAGCTGTGCAGACAGAAACTTTAAACAAAGGCTGGATACATGTATCCAGATTGCAAACAATCCCAGCACTCAAGGGATGACCTAATGCTGAATCAAACTGTGTATGTGCTACATAGGAAAATCGGATTTAAAAGAACTCAGTTGAATGAAGAAAGTGCAAAATCGCCTGTTTTGAAAACATGATTTGTTGAAAGGCCTAATTCTTTAAGAAGTGCCAAAGGATTGCTAATGTTTAAATCCACCTATAAACTGTATTCATTTATATGTTTTAATGAAAGATGTAGGTGAAACCTAAAAGGTAACCCAGTTTGGAGTTACTTAACGATTAAAAAAACAATTCTGCCTTGACAATCATCAGCCTGGGAAAGGTTGACACTTCAGGTTGACACTTCACTGCTGGCAGGAAGGCCTAATTGCTGCTGGGAGGCCTTGCATACTCATGACAAAGGACTCATTAGACATTTGTATGTGGCCCCATGCAAAGACATTGGGAGAGGCTTCTCATTGAACTTCAAAGGACTGGTCATTTGCTCACACTTGGGAAGTAAGAAAAACAATTTGACATGGATTTTGAATTTAAATTGCTTATTTTGCCACAGAATTTCATGACATTTAACTTGGCAGCAAAAATAAGTAAAGGAATGAAAAGTACATACATTTAAATCTGAATTTATGATAGACATATGGAGGCTTAGTAGGATTTATTACTGCGTAAGGCACAAAAGTTATGCAAAAAGACTGATTGCGCAAAATCAATTAATGCTGCAAATCTAATATTGTGTACCCATGTTCCAGGGGTGATTACACATATATGTACCGAATTTGGAATTGTTAGGCCAAACCTTTATGTTTAAAATTGACAAAATTCCATAGAAAGACAAAGCCAGGTCCCACCGACTTGGGAGCTGGATGTAAATGTAACCCACAAAATATGTAATGTATGTGTCCAATTTTATTAGAGGGCATAATTATATAAATATGTATTTCTGGGAAAATTAAATTTTGGTCCAAATAACTGTAGGAGGTTCCAAGTCACATCATAAAATATGACAACCCTTTCTGTCATCCAACCAGCAAAAATCAAGGCGGGAACTGTGCCTTTGACCAATCATAGCCTTGTGGGTGTGGATTGTAAGTCTGCCCTTACCATAAACTTAGTGATGTTATTTGGCAGGATAAATAAGGGAACCTCAAAACACACAAACACTTATTCCTGACTCCATCCTGATTTCCGCGTAGCGCTCTGTTCCTGAATTCTTCATCTTGTTCCTGATTCCCGATTACTTTACCAGGCCAAGGCCTCAGCATTGCTGAACTCTTCTTCAGCTAGGCCCAAATCCTGAAACCATCCCAAAACTTAAGGGAAATAATTCTGATCCAGTCTGGCTTGCTACCATTCATGCTTGCCTGATGAAACTTGCCATCCCACTGATCTACAGTATCCAGTAACCAGAAGGGCTGATCCAATCCAATCCAGTCTGAGGTTCCCGTCCAGTTGAGCAGAAGCGCCCAGCTGTCCTATCCTGCCAGAGGTGCCCAGCTGTCTATAGACCCGATCCGGGGATGACCAGAACACTGACGGTTAAAATCTTAAATTAAAGTGGACTGTAAGTATCAATAGGAATCCTAGTAAACCGTAGCATATCTTGCCTTGTCCTATCCCAATCTATAACCTATCCCATCTTTAACTTAAGAACCTATAATCTTGTCAGAACCATTCGTGCAACCCTATTTTGTAATTCTTAGTGTTAGCACTGATTTTCTCTCATTTGTGTTGTACTAGAGCATAAGCCATTAGTGATTTGGTTTAAATAAAATAATTCCCACAAAGAAAACAGAGTATCCACCGCGTGAAGGGTTACAGTGACCAAGCTACTGTGAAGATTAATGGGTGGCATTCTCTGTTTTTAATCTAGTTTAAGTGAAATCAACCTGTCATTTTAAAAGGGATTTTCTGTTTTTCTCTGTTCTATTTTTTTTTAAAGCGCCTCTCATTCAAACTTGCATAACTTCCTCAATTTTATAGCTAGAGGCTTCATTTCAACTCTGACTTAAACCTAAAACCTTTAGCTACATCCACACCTAAAAACAGCATCCAAATGTATTTGACCCGTTTTTCTTAAAAATCGCATAGTGAAATTTAGGCGGGAATTCGCAATTTTGAAAAGGTTTTACACATGTGATTTCCAATTCAAAGTATTTGCAAACTTCCATTCTGATTCAAAATGTGTACTGTTGCTCATATTATAGCTTATGTTTGTTAGCATCTTTCCCATGTTGCTGCCATAGGAATGTATATCAATTTAAGGATTTTCGCACACTTTTCATTGATTTGCTCAGCCATTTTCAAATGTCATTTTAAAAGGTGCGAAATTTTAAAAACGTTTTTCTCTCTTGTTTGGGGAAGGAAGATTGTATTCAAACCCTATACACTGTTCTTTATTCCTGAATACCTTCTGCTTACTTACATCTGTGTAGAATTGCTTCTTTGTGAGTTGAGAAATTTGCAGGGGGAAATCTTAACTTAAGCGCTATCTTTTCAACAAGCCAAAACTGTTCTTTTCTCTGTGTTTTATCTTCAGCGTCGCTATAAGTGAATTCAACTGCCTTACATACTTTCTTATTTGTATCATCACCACATTGGTGATTGCTGCCCCATATATTTAAACATGTGTTTGATTTGAAATTTTAAATAAATAAATAAATAAATATTAGCTTTACCAATCAGCCTGATTCCTGGCCCATTGTGACCAGGAGGGATTTTGAGAAGGGGTGTGATATGAGTGGTATATCACTCAGAATATTGAACCTAGAGACACAATAAATAAGTATTTCATTTGTGATATGATATGATAGGTTATTTATAACGCGCTTAATACCCAGAGGTTTCTAAGCGCGGACCCGGGGATCGAACCCGTGTTGTTCTGTGTCATCTTGCTTCCAAGGCGAGCACGTTGCCGCTGAGCTATCCTCCCGGAACATGCAATTGTGCATTGCATGCTAGGCTAAGACCCGGGTGTATTGCCTGATTGAAATCCTTAACACAGTATGTAAAGTAAGACAAATCTGCCATGAAGCTCTACATAAATCACTGAATTCATACTCTTCCTAGCCTACCTCGACTTGTAGTTTTCTACCTTCTCACTAGGCACATAGGCAGGGCTCAAGTTGAGGGTGCACGTGGGTGGACAGAGTCCCCCCCCCTATTTCAGAGGACACCTTGATATACTAATTTCTGGTGATGTCACCATCAATTGGTATGTTAATGTATCCCTCCACTTCTCTTTTTAGGACTTGTCCCCTGCACATAAGGTGCATTGTGTGCAACAAATAATTGCCATTTTGAGATACAGAGCAGTGGGTGAGTCAGCCTTTGGACCATGTTGTCAAAGAAGTTGCAAGATTGGTTGACAATCTTCTTAACTCAGGGACGGTGCCAGGGCATATCACCTTTTTCCATTCAAGGGCCCCAAAGCTCCAGATGGCCCCACTTCAAAGCCTCTGTCAGACATATTAAATTCTCTTCTTCATACTAAAGTCTCCTCTTCTTTGAGCAGCCTGGGGGCTCTGACTAATCTTCACCCATCACTGCTGCCCTGATTTACACAGAGGGATGAATGAAAACACCCGCACCAGGTAAGCCCTGCAGGGTGATGCAGCACTCTGTTGCTTTAATTGTCACCATGCAGTAATGGGCTGTGCCATTCTTGGCAGTTGTCTGCCTCGTGTGATCTGTTCGGAGTGGCTGTCTCACCCTCTAGGCCAATCCAGGCTGCCAGCGGGCATAGCAGGCCCCCTACTCAAGGCCCACACATAAGGCCTATGTTCTGCCTGTCTGGCCTTTCTTCTTCGAGCAGCCTTGGGGCTCCGACTACTCTTCGCCCATCACTACCGGCCTCATTTACACAGAGGGATGAATGAAAACACTTGCACCAGGTAAGCCCAGCAGGGCTGATGTGGCACTCCAGTTCTTTACTCTGCACCATGCAGTAATGGTTGCCACCATTCTTGGCAGTGGTCTGCCTCCTGTGGTCTTTTCGAATTGGCTGGTTCACCATTTATACACCAATCCAGGGAGGCGACAAATGAACCTGGCCCCCTACTCAAGGCCCACACATAAGGCCTGTGTTCTTCCTGTCTGGCCTGTCTGGCCATTGCTGCAGGGCCGTTCCACACTCTTTTCCACCCTATCTACTCCCCTCAGCCCTAACTGCCTCCAAATGCCCCATGAGGCGCTACATCTAAGGCTGTTGCCGCTACGGTCCGTTAGAAGGTAAGCGTGGCTGCCGGGCATGCCATGTTCCTCCTTTTTGCTGATGAGCAGTTCCCTTAATCCTTTGCTGAGGCCGTGGGGGCCTGTCCAAACTGCATGCCTCTGAATCCTCATTGCGCACTATTTCTTTTCTTAGTGATCCACCCTCCCCAATGCATGGCCCCAACTTCATTGGATATAAGTACAGTGGCAGCATGTTCCTGAACATCTCCCTGCACCACCTACAAAGCTTAATCACTGCAATTGTCACCTATGTACTCAGATCACTAACTTTACTAGATGCTGTGCTGCTGAACTTCCTACTCTAAGTGTTTTTCTTGTTGGACCTGCCTTCACTTTGTGTGCACTGGCCTGCACTGAACCCCCTAACTTTACCAGTCGCATTGTAATGTGACTTTTCATCCCATTTATTTCTACGATGATACCATATTCTATACAAGTCTACTACCTGTCTAACCTCAGCCTTTTACTTAACCTCAGCCTGTAACTTATTACTGAGGCATCCATTAAAAAAAAGAAAGCTTTCTGTGTGCAGCTCAATAAATTGCTTGTTTAGTGTAAACCATGAAGCTTTTTACCTCTACTCTAGAAAGTCAAACTGTATCTACTGGCTGTGTTCAAATGTTAGGATTTCTTCCTTTATTTTAAAAGTTGAATCTGGTTGTTTTAAATCTACTGGCTGTGTTCAAATGTTAGGCTTTCTATCTTTATTTTAGAAGTGACTCTTTTAAATACGACTGTGTTTTTGCTAGGCCTTTCTATTGTTACTTTGAAAGTCTATCCCCCTGACGTTTGACTTACTTCTCATTGGTCATCATCCCCTGATTTGCTACTAGGCTGCCTGGTGAGTCCCTTGTGTATTGTGCATTGCCTCTGTCCCCCCCTGCAACTATGGTGCTTTCCATATCTCCTATCTACTCTAATTGTTACCCAATCACCTTTCCTACCTCTCTCTCGAAGCCAGGTAGGGAAATGTTAAAAAAGCTCTCCTGGTCTCCAACCCAGGCCTGCCCATCTCTGACACCTACGTCAATGCTTCCTCCAGGCAGTCTATCATTGACATCCTCCTTGTCACCCAACCACTGGACCAATGGACTCCTGATATGGTCTCTATGGTCTCCCATTTCTCTTCCTCACCCGTTAATGGTGGAACTAGATGGGAAGTTCTCTTGGCTTACTTCTCATCCTCAAGGTGCAACATTAATGTCTATGAGAATGGCGCTGTCATGGCCCAGGGCTCTCAGCCCAACCTCCTCCTTCTTGACAGGTGTCTTCCGTCTCTCATTAATTTTCTACCTTCTCCTGCCACTTCTCCTTCTGCCATACCACTGGACCCTTGCCCACCACTGACTGGTGTACCACATCCTTGTAAATCTCCTTGGAAAACCTTCAAAGGGGGAAATTAGCTACACTTAGCTACTATCACCACTCGTTCTGCGAGTAAACACTCCTCTGAACTCTGTCGCCTTCTTGAAGACTTTAACCTTGATGTTCTTGCCCTCACTGAGACATGGTTCAGTGCCAGCTCTGTCAATGCTCTTGACACTCTTCTGCCTGTGGGCTACAACATTCTCTCCAAACCCAGCCCCAACCGGTCTGGAGGCAGCGTGGCCTTGATCTTCCCTGAATGTGTCCCTGCTACCATCTTACCCATTAAATCGTATTCCTCCTTTGAATGCCTCATCAGCAGGCTTGGTGTCTCTCCTGCCTTCTCGCTTACTCTCGCCACCATCTAGAGGCCCCCTGGCCCACTCCCCTTCTTCATCTCTGAATGGGCTGACTTCGCCCTCTCTCACAACCTCTACCTCCAAAATTCTCTTCCTCAGTGATTTCAACATTCATCTTGAATTCTTCTAAGCAGCCACTGTACGCGACCTCTGTAACTCTCTTTCCCTCTCCTTTCTTCCCTGTGGTCCAACTCACTCAACTGGACACACCTTGGATGCACTCTCCCATCCCATCTCTAACCCTCTCACCACAGCTCTCTCCTGGTCTGACCATTGCCTCCTCTCTTCTCATCTTGAGCTCTTGGTTCCAGTGGCCAAGGCTCTGCCTGCACTGCCAGTCTTCTTCTTCGTCATTCGACGGATGAAGCGAGTGTTAGCAGCTGCTTTTGCTGCCTTTGCTGCCTTTGCTGCCTTTGCTGCCTTTGCTGCCTCTATCATTCCCCCTCCTATGCCTGCCATTGACTCTCCATCTGACACAGCCCTTGATAGCCTTCACCTCCCAATCTCCAACACCCTTGACACCCTTGCCCCTGTCATGAGGATCCATATGAAGCCTGCCTCCAAGTGCAACAGCTGTTATGATTTCGACCTAGCCTGTCTGAAAAGCAAGCGCAGAGCTGCTGAACGGAAGTGGCAGGCTTCAAACACATCCACTGACAAACTGGCCTGTCGCCTGTTCCAAAGGCACTACTGTCTGCCCATCCACTCCAAGAAGAGGACTCATATTTAAGCTCACATCTCTGGGGCCGCCAGAAATACAGGTGAACTCTTCAAAATCTGCAAGGAACTCACCAATGCTACTGCAGTCTCCACCCCTCCTCTTCCATCCCAGGCCCTCTGTACTGCACTGGCCTACCATTTCACAACCAAAACCCAGAACATCCTGACCTCACTCTCCTCTACCTCCTCTATACTCCTGCACTTGCTCCCAAGCCTCCCTTGGCCCCCCTCTCTACATCCCCTATACTCTCCTCCTTCTTGCCCATAGCACAGAATGAGTTCTCTAAAGCTATCTGCTCTGTGAATGTCGCCTCAAATCAGGTGCTCAACTGCTCCTCCAGAACTTTCAAGGACAACATCTCCACCATTCCTTTGCCACTGGCACTTTCCCACAAGCACTCCCTTGTGCACCCTTTACTAAAGAAAAGCTGTCTGCTGACCCCTCCTGCCCAGCTAACAACCACCCTATCTCCATCACCCCCTTACTGGTAAAACACCTGTGAAGACCTGCTCACAAACCCTGATTCCAATTCTCCTTCTGTTCTCATCCTCCTTGATCAATCATTTGCCTTTCACACAGTCAATCATGTCACTCTCTTAAAGCGGCTGCACAATACCCATGGTATCACAGAACTTGCACTGGCTTGGTTGACCTCCATCCTTTCTAATTGACCTTCCGAGGTGCAACTGGGCACCTTTCTCTCCTTCTCCTCTCACTCTACATGTGGTGTCCCTCAGGGATCTATCCTATTGCACAAGCTCTTCAACAGCTACCTTGCTCCTTTGGCCCATTTGATGTTCTCCCTTTCTCCTCATTTCTGGTGTTATGCTGGTGACACTCAGCTCTCCTCAAAGGCTCCATCCTCTAACTCCTCTTCTTCCTCTCCCATTCCTGACTGTCTGACTGCTATTCAGGCCTGGTGCATGGCTAAATAGCTGTCTTGATGCCAGTAAGACTAAATCCTTCTCATTGGAGCAGGGTCTCCTGCCTCCTGCTTCCTCTCCTCTCTATGGCCACCCTCCTTGGGTCCCCTCCCCTCACCATCTAGTGAGGAAAAAAACCTTGGTGTCCTCTTTGACTCCTCTCTCTCCTTCTCCTCTCACATCATGGACCTTGCCAGGAAGGCCCTCTTTCAACTTCACCTCCTCACAGGTATTCTCCCCTTCCTTGTTTTCCCACAGAAACTCAATGGGCCTCATTACAGGTCGGCCGGTCTGGAATTAACAGTGGCGGTAAACCCGCAGCCACTGTTAATTCCGGACCACCCGATCCCGAGTCCTGCAGGCGGGAGGTGATCTTCCCACCAGATCTGACCTGGCGGGTTGAACACCTCCCGCCTGCAGGCGGACGTGGAAACACCAGCACCATCACGAGATGGTGCCGGTGTTTCCACTTCCCCATTCCCGTTGAGTCCTATGGGACTCAACGGGAATGGGGATTTACACCATTCCGCCTCTGGGATTCCCAGGACACCAGGGTCGTAATGCCCTGGTATTTCCGGGAGTCACGGAGGCTGAATGGTAATACGAGTCCGGCGGTAACCAGGCGGTTTTACCGCCACGGTTACTGCCAGACCCGTAATGAGGCTCAATGTCTCCAGCACTCTGGTTCTCTCTGGGCTGGACTACTGCATTAACCTCTTCCTCAATCTCCCTCTTCCCACGCTTTGCCCCCTCCAACTAATCCAGAATATGACTGTGAGACTTATCCTTCACCTCAAGCCCAGGGACAGCATCGCTCCAGCCGTTAAATCTCTCCATTGGCTCCTGGTGGGTGCAAGGATCAAATTCAAGACCTTCTGGGGTCCGGGACCCCGCTACATCTAACTCTCTCTTTCTGGGGAAGGTGAGGAAAGGGAGAATGCCTCTGAGGAGGTGAAGCTGATAGTGGGCATTCTTGACAATGCCCACAGTATGAGGTGAGAAGGAGAGAGAGGAGTTGAAGATGGCAGCCATGTTTTTTGCCTCACACAAGGGTGAGGGGGGGGGGCCCAAGCAGGGCAGCCAGAGATTAGGAGGGAATGAAGGAGTAGGAGTTCCATATGACGGATCTCAGTCTTACTGGCGTTGAGGCATAGATCATTAGCAGCACACCATGCCTGAATAGTAGCCAGACAGTCGGGGATGAAGGAGGAAGAAGCGGAGTAAGAGGGAGGCTTAAAGGAGAGCTGTGTGTCATCAGCATAGCCCTGGAAATGAGGAGAGAAGGTGGAGATCAAGTGGGCCAGAGGGGCAAGGTATATGTTGAATAGCCACGGCAAGAGAATAGAGCCCTGAGGGATGCCACACATCAAGAGTGAGGTAGAGGAGGGGAAGGTGGCCAGTTGAACTTGGGATGGCCAATTCAAGAGGAAAGAGGTCAACCAATCCAGTGCCTGGTCTGTGATGCCCAGGGATCTATCCCGTCAAATGGTTACATTAACCAAGGATATTTATCCATGTTTAATATTTATAAGAAGCACGTAAATCAGCACAGCTAAAGGGCAGTACCTAGAACTGCACAAATTGGGCATTGAAAGCAGCAAGATATGACCTTGAGAACGATCTAGCGTCGAAACACATCTACAGTACTAACCCACTGTTTAGACTTTTATGATTTCGGGGTAGTTGGGGTACTACCAGCCAGTACTGTGATGCCACCAGCCTATTGAGGAAACTAAAGAGGAACAGCGCTCCCGCAATACGGATGCACCCCACCTTAGCTTAAACCTTCATTGAACACAGGGTTCTGTTTTAGGTGTTGAAAATCAGCTTGTCAGAAAGCATCGCCCATTGGTGAAAAACTAAATATTGGACAGGAGGAGGTCTGGTCCACTAGCAGTAAAAGTCTCGGGAGGATAGCTCAGGGGCAATGTGCTCGCCTTGGAAGCAAGGCTACATGGAGCAACGCAGGTTTGATCCCCGGGTCCGTGCTTAGAAACCTCTGGGTATTAAGCGCGTTTTAAAATACCCAATCATATCATCATATCATATCAATTGGAGCCAGGAATCATGGGCTGAAATCTCAACTTCCTCACTTGTCTAAATTGTGGGATCCCAGGTAAATAATTTCCTCACTGTGTCTGGTTTTTCATCACAAGCATAGTTTGGCTCATCTAGCAATGATTACGTTTAGCTCAACTTCTAGAATATCCCAGAATGTACATTGCCCCATGTGCATTTTATTGGTAATTTGTCCTAATAGTGTTGCCCACTTGGCCGTTCAACACCACAGCGTTGTGGTGTGTCTCTGAGTGTGGGTGACATCACTGATGGTGGAATGTGGTGATGTCAGTGAATGTGGGGCACTTAGGTGTTATGTTCTGAAGTACTGTTCTAACAGTTACAGTTGGAGATCCAAGCTGGCATGAAGGGACGTGCCAGTGTCTTCCTGGCATATATTTACTAATAAACCTACTGATAACTTACCTGCTGGTCCGGGTGTTACTTCAGGTACCACGTTATTTCACTGACGACGAGGATGGGATGCTGTCGTGGAGGGGGCAGGAGTTGAAGTCCAGGAACATCGGCCTCCAAGTATCCATGCCCTATGGGGATGCTAGTTATGTTGCTTTTTGTTCCTGAGCCGGGTACAGCGTCTCAGCTAGCCGGGTGGTGCTGAGTTCTAGATCCAGTTGTTTGGTAGTTCAACTGGTCTGCTCATAGCCCTGTGTGCAGATGAGGAAAGTACCGGGACAAAGTGCCCTTTTTGTAGTCCCTACGGTTCTCAGGCGTGAGTACATCGTGCCTCCCCTGCAAAGAGGGAACAGGGGGGGAGGGCTGATTGGCACACAGTTTGGTGTGCAAAGAAGGTGCCGTTTGGAAAGGTGCCGCAGAAGGTGCCCAGGACGTGTGCTGCGCCCCAGCAGCGTGTGCCTAAGCAGGCCGGGCAGTGTTTGGAAGCTGCTGGAGTGGTCCGGCAGGAAGCGGAGAAGGTGCATCCTGGTCACTCCGTGTTGCCTGATTGAAGGGGTGGAGGGGCACAGTTGTGTCCTCCAGGCAGCGCGGAGCAGAGCCCAGTACGCTGCTGGTTGGTGGACGTCCTGTGTCTTGGAGCTCCACTGTGAAGTTGCTCCGTGCTATACCATGGCAGAGTACGTGCTGCACCAGGCCTGTCTTCGACGGGTGGCAGTGGGGGTGGAGAATGCCCGGGGTGAGGGTTCCCAGTGCAGTGGACGAGGGTGAATTTGCTGTGAGGAATGTGAGATGCGTCCCCTGTGGCGCCCACGGTGGAATGATGACGTCGAGGGGTCATCACGATGCGTTCCAGCCTGAGGAGCTGGAACCCGGAAGAGAATGTGGGCGTGCTGCGTGTACAGCACGTGTTCATGGAACGTTGGTGGCGGTGATGTTATGGATGAGGTGCAATGTTGCGTCCAGGACGTGGAGGATATTTCCTTTTGGGATTTATTAGTGGGGTTTCGGAGCAGGAGATGCGAACGTGTGTCGTGGACCGCATTGTGGACAGCCTGTCTCATCGGAGTGACTGTTGTGCGTTCTGTCCTGGATGTTCAACAGGAGTGCTGGGTGCTGCTTAGAAACATGCATGTGTCGGAGCCCGATGTCCGAGTGAGGGTCTACACTAAGAGGACAACATGTTTCTGTTCAGATCTGTAGTAAGCTAATAATGTCAGGCCAGTGTGTGTGATGTTTTGTCTTTGTGTTGTGGCCTTCCATGTGGTGGGATTGGTGAGAGTGTGTGGGTTTCAATATGATGTTATGGGCCAGAATGGGTGAGAGTGTTTCTGTTGTGGCCCGGATGTTATTTCACTTATATGTTAACTTAGATCGGATATGTGCTATGAAAACTGCTGTGATTTGCTGTGTAACTTGTTTTCTTGCAGATCTCTTAAAATTTGGATTTTGGACTCGTGAGTGGTGTGTTCTAACATTGCAGTGTTGTAATGTTGAGGCCGTTTGATTCTCATTGTAACATGATTTTATTTTACAGGTTGCAGGAAGGACTGAATTTGTTTTAACATAGACTTGCGGGTGGATTTGGTCCAGGGTGTTGGTTGTCCACTCAAAGGACTCGTGGGAGGGTTTGGACTTGGGGGGTTGTTGAACATTGCATATAATTGACTTCCAACATAGGAGCTGGAACCTTCGTCGCCCAGTGATGACGTTTATTTACATCATCATTGTAATTATTGCAGCATTGTGCTCCCCGTCTTATGTGTGAGGTTGTGGCGGGTGAGTCAAGGAATTGGGCAATGATTTCAGGGGGCAACGTGGTCCTGCGCTGTGGTGTGTGTGTAAAAGGGTGTATTCTGCGAATTGGTGTGTTCCGGAATGGGTGTCCTAATGGTAGCCTAAGTTGGTCTAGGGGTCCCATAGGTTAGTAATGTGGTACTGCAAGTGCTGTTTGGCTAGGACTTGGGGTCCAGAGTTGTAGTGTTGGTGTGCTGCGGTGGTGCAGTTTGGCAAGGACTAGGGCTCCTAGGTTGTAGTGATGGTGTGTGTGCTGCGGTGGTGCAGTTTGGCAAGGACTAGGGGTCCTGGGTTGTAGTGATGGTGTGTTGTGTTGGTGAAGTTGGCTTGGATTAGGGGTCCTGGAGTGTGGCAGTGGTGTGCTGCGTCAAGTGCCTTTTGGTATGGACTAGGGGTCCTATTTTGTAGTAATGGTGTACTGCGGTGGTGCAGTTGGCTGGACTAGGGGTCCTAGGTGTGTGTTTGGTGTACTGTCACGGGCAGTCGGCTGGGACTTGGGGTCTCGTAGTGTGGTGGCTTAAGGTGTGTGTTTTGGCGCAGTTTAGTTGGACTGTGTTTTCTTATGGTGTTCTTCTATGTTAGGTGTGCTCTGTAGGGGTACTGTCGTGGACTGATGTTAGGATGGTGTGCTTGTTGTTGCTATTGGTGAGCTGGGATTGTGCCTGCGGGTGGCAGCCCTGGTGCCCTAGGGTGCAGACTCGGGTGGAAAGTTGTTGGTGCACGGATGGTTTTGCCATGTTAGGTAATGTACTTTTGGGGAATGCTGGAGCGTGTCAGGCTCGAGGTTTCAAGGGGCAGCTTGAAACAGGTGGAGTGTGTAGTTTATTGTTTTTGTTCCTTGTGTGTCTTCCAGTTCAGGTTTTAAGGGAGGAGTTAGCCCTTATTCTACTTCGGTGGGTTCATCATTGTTTGTGTTTTGTGGGGATGGAGTGGAGTTGGAAGGGTTCTTCAGTGTAGTTAGCCAAATGCATGGTTTGTCTGGCATGGTTATGGTTCTTTGTTGTCCATTTGTTAGGCACAGTTAGGATGCATATTCTTGGGGTACCACGTAGGTTATGGTTGTGCCGAGGTTTAGTGCTATTTGTGGAGCAGTTTCCGTTGGTTTCAGTTTGGTTGGTATCTTCATTTAAGGTATGGTGTTGGAGTTGTGAGCCAGCTCCTGATGGTCAGCTTTTGTGGAGTCTGGTTCGTTGGTGCATTTACGTGCTGGCCACACGTACTTGTGGGGATTGTTTTGGGTGAAGGTTTTAGTTGGAAGATCCTTCTTGTCAAGAAATGTAAGGAGGGAGAAGTGTTGTAGTGTGTCTCTGAGTGTGGGTGACATCACTGATGGTGGAATGTGGTGATGTCAGTGAGTGTGGAGCACTGAGGTGTTATGTTCTGAAGTACTGTTCTAACAGTTACAGTTGGAGATCTAAGCTGGCATTAAGGGGCGTGCCGGTGTCTTCCTGGTATATACTTTTCTTATAAACCTACTGATAACTTACCTGCTGGTCCGGGTGTTACTCCAGGTACCAATTTATTTCCCACACCATAAACATTATTTCTTAGCTTGCTCATGGCAACACCCTTGTGAGCCATGATCCTATTCTTGCTGAAAACTGTAAAGAAGTATAATATGTTTAAAGTCATGATATAAAAAGAGAAATATCAGCTAAGGAATTAGTGCCGCCAACAAATTGAATTTTCTCTTTATTATTGAATGACAGCTATGACTATTACCCAAATCAGAATGCCAACGGTAATATCATTAGCAGTGCATGCCAGGAAAGCGTGGCATGCACCGGGCCATCAAACTTGGTTGTGGTCATAGGGTGCCACCCATGCATCATTTTGAAATTGGCCCCTTGTCTCCTTCAGCCAGCATTTCCGCCAATGGGATGTTTTACGTGGTCTTTTTCTAAAATGTTCCGAAGGTGGTTGGCTTTTTCTCTGTCGATCCAGTGATTGGTTATTAACAAGTGAAACCTGATTGATTATTCTGAACGCATTTTTAAAAAAAAGCACACGTCTTCTTTCGGGGTGCACGATCCTGAAACCATGCATGCATTAAATCATTGTTGCAATCAAATAAATTTCTCCTCAACCTCCATAGTTTATTTTCAATTTCCGATTCGTGTTTGTCGTTGATGGCATTTAAACCTTCAATGCCAATATCCCTGTGGAGTGGAAGTGTGCATAAAATAATGTGCAGTGTTGTACTCCATTAATATTGATTTTCCTAGAGCAATAAATTGTGTGGACATGCATTTAAAATCATTCGCTATTTCATTTCAAATTCATTACGTTCTTTACAATAAATTGGTTTAAGCCGTAAGCCTTGTCCTCTCAGTATACTTTCAATTTAATAACATTGATCCAATGTAGACATAAGGTTTGTAAGATTATTCTAATTCCTAAGGGCATAGTAACACTGTTTAATATTGTGTCCGGAATCCTTTTTTAGAAAGAGATCTTTTGTGACCAGCAATGGTTTCCACACTTGCATCTGTCGCTGAATGGTTGCATTTCAGGTGTATTATTGGTATGTTTAGAAGTGTACACAAATGTCATGCCATTTGAATAAGTCCTGCATTACTTGCTTAGTACACCGAACACTACTCTTCCTCACCACTGTATTAAACGTGGCACGGTACACAAAGCACCAGAATACTGCAATGCCTCTATTGAATACAAAACCAAAGACTCCCTTGACAGAACTTGAAACTACAGATCTAAAATTTGAGGAAAAAAAGTCTGAGACAGAGCGCCTGTAATGATTATTGAATGTGGGATTGAATACCTAGGTGGCGCAATATCTCCCTCAACCATTGTGCCCACTCTCAGATCAGCACCAGAAGCCAGTGGTGGCCTGGCTTATAGGGAACTCTGGAGATTTCCCGGTAGGCCTCTGCACCCTGGGCCTCTTTTGTGTGGTATTTCTACATTTTCTCATAGGAACACCTTTAGAGCCTAGACTGCTGCACTGCCATAAGAAATGATTCTGAAAAACCCTTGATGGACATCCCTCTCCTTCTAATAGCCATGGCGAGATGCAGCAGGGATTGTCTGGCGAAAACGTGCCATCAGAAAGGGTTTGGGGGGCAAAAGGAACAGCCAAGGCAGAGTCTGAGACAAAAGATCTAAGAAAGGAAGCCAAGTCATACTGGTGTAAGTGCACATCTTTCATTAGTTCTCACTCACTGTTGGCCTTAGTAGTGCAATACACTAGTTTGTTACATAGGGGGCAGATGGCAAAGGCGTATGAATACACGCACCTTGAGCAATGTGTCCCCATTCCCACCTATTGCATTTGCATGGCCTATTCATTTGTTGAAAATGAAACCTCTATGTGTAGCTTAGTTGTGTTTGTTTGCCTCTGTTGTCACTGTAATTGAAAGAGTTCCAGGTCTCTAAAGCTTTAGAGAACAGTTCTTTTTCTTCAAGTGCGTCCCTGTTTGTTCAACCCGAAACGTTTAAATACATCAACATGTCTAATAAGTAACTATATGGTCACTGCAAATCGAAGATTTGCAAAGTGAATGTGTAGCCCTCAGCCCATAGTGGGCTGTACCAGAATGCAGCAATCCCCCCAGTACATGCACCGAGCAAGGGGTCCTTCAAACATAAGCACAAAGAACATTATTAAGGGCACAGAAGTGACAGTCAGAACACTTTGAACCTGATCCTCACTAAGGAGGGCCGAGCCGGCACTTTGCTGTGCACCTACAATGAGAGCTACCTGGTTGATCCTGATGGGTTCATGTTTACACAGCACCCTGTGGTCGGGGGGGGGGGGGTCCTTCAGACACCACTGAAGCCCAGTTAGCGTCAATTCCACAGTGCCCCGTGAGCCAGCGGGGCCTGTTTTGTCACCACCACAACTACCGTTGAGACATACTAGGAATTCCTCCCCGTGCCCACCTCTTCCTCATGCAGGCCCACCCACACAATGAGGTGCTTCCCGCTTTTTCTTCTTCTTGGGATGGCTCCTTGATGGCCGGAGCAGGCGATTTCCATCTGGAGAGATGATGTTCGCCATTAGTCACCCTTGTCAGCCGCACACCTCTACTCAAACTCCTCCCACTTCCGAGCCTCCCTGACATACTAAAGGAGGAACCTGCACTGATTATCCTCTAACCCCGTTTTGAGGTGAAGCAAGTCAGATATACTCCTCACAGACACCCTGATGCTACTCATCCTGGCTATTAACAATTCCCTCTGAGGTCTGAACTTTTTGCATCCCACCATATATTAATCCACTGCTCCCTGCAAAAGAGAGTAGAGCACTGCAATGACTCCATTGCTGTGACTCCACCTCTGCCAGCCAGCAAGCCTGCCCACAAACCTTGGGCCGCTCTGGGACTGTCTGTGATGAAAACAGCTCAGCCGTCTTTAGGAGACCCCTTGTTGCTATGCGAGCCCTCTAACATACGCGTCCAAGGAATGATTCTGCATGACCCATCCCTGCTGCCTCAACAGCTGAATCATACCTGCCATCCATGCCCCAGCATAAAAGCTTCCCCAGGGAGCCCCCAGGCCATGACCATCACCCAGGTAGAGCCTGGCATACGCACTCGGGAAATAAGTACTTTGTGAGGTCCCATGTGTAGTGTTCTTCACTACGTCAAGTCCTGTACATGCCACCTGACTTTGGGACAGACGGCATAGACACGGGCGTCTGACAACTCAAACTTTATTCATCAAATGCCAGACCTCCGATCTGCGACGTCACCTCCTCTAACCCCTCCACCTCTTACAGACCCTGCCTGCATAACGAGGCTGTTGGGCGACATGACACCATGCTGCTGCTACAGCTCCCGGGCAAACCAGCACACATGGACCCTGCCACTAAAGACTCTCTGGTCCTTCCATCCGATTCGGGGCCAGAGCCTACTAGAGACATCATCCAGGCAGACTGCCCATCCTGCTTGCAAAAATAAGGGACACTTGTTTGTACTAAGACTTTGATGTATATATATAAAGTTCACTTTGTATACTGTGTATACATTTAAAGACTCAATTTACATTTGTATGCTGCTTAATAATTAGTGGTAGTATTGAATGTAGGGATCGTAAGGATTTGAATATGTTTGTGTGTGTTCTGGAGCAGCTTTCCCGAGTGAGAACCTAAGCAATACTAAAGCAAACGTACACCAGCATTCACATTGTCTGTGTCGTCTTGAGTGATTACTAGTGTGATATTCTGATAACACAGCGCTTTATTCTGTTTAGGGGATTGGGCTCCTTTCTTTGTTGCCTGCCTTTCATCTGTCCGAAACATCTGCTCCTTCCCATCGCGTTACGTCCCAGGGCGATTCTTGGACTTCAGGGAGAGGGTGGGGGGGTCACATGCAGGGTCGGTGCTATCACTAGGCAAGTTTAGGCACTTGCCTATAATGCGCAAATCTTAGAGCACCAAAACCTCCACTAGAGTAGATATAAATTATATTTTCTCTCTCATCTTCTCTAAGGCTGCTTTCACCCTGTCTGTCTGCAGGCTGGTTGTGACTGCAGCAGCAGGCCAGCCATCCAGGCATTGTGATGGTGATTGGGGTAGGGTCAAGGGTCACAAGTGGGCGTGGGCATGGCAGTGCTCATTTCGCTGTAGTTGCACCTGCACATTAGCAGTAGCACAAGCCGAGCACCGCATGTGCCATTATCTACCCTCGTGACTCTGGGCTCGTGCAAATGCTGCCTCACTGCCTGCATCCAGCAAGCATTTGTTTCAATGTCGACCGTCTGATGGCTGTGGTGGCCGTGGCCTGTGCCTTGATCCCTGCGCTGCCCTGCTCGCAGGCTTCCACCTGTGTGTGTCTGACACCTGTCCCGGACTTCCATGCCACCCCCACCAGCCCTGCACTAGCAGTTTTCTGCCGTGCGGACGGTGCGCCAGTATTAGGCCAGCCCGGACCTGGCCCCTGCTGACTCTCTGAGAGACTAGTCTGTGTTGTGAAATACTGACTGACTGATAGGTGAGGTACTGACTGTTATACTGGCAAATATATATGCTGGTGGGTCAGGGTGCATGCCACCTGCCAATGCGCCATCCCTGTTTTGCAAATTTCAATTAAATGTGTTATTGCCTAATTTGTCTGGCTGCACTGGCAGTGACTGAATGGATAATCAAATTCCCTTCTCCAGAGACCCCCGGGTAATAATAATGGCAGGTTCTGCACTAATGTGTGGCAACTTGACGATTCGGTGCACAGTGTTGCTGACAGTTTTCACAAATGCTACTGGCCCAGTGGTCTTTAAAATATCATTTTTCTACACATTTTCCCCAAAATTGTTAGTCCAAAAATATGAGGCTACTACAAAGAAATGAAGACACACCAGTCACAAGGAACAAATATATAAACAACAGTTTATTCGCGCTCGAGTGGTCTCAGGTTTCACAATGCATGTATACAGGCATAGAAAAAGTGAGCTAAGACCGGGGGAGTGCATGTATTGTATAGACATTTGGAATACCATAATGAATTTGGGCTAACTCATCACGTGATGATGGCTTGTGACCTATAGACCTACATACGTGGGCATTTTACCAAGGCAACATATGCTAGAGCACTCAACGTCACCTCACAGACAATTTACGGTCTGGGAAGCAGAGCGGAGTGGGGTGTAGGAGTATATTGTGTTCCGAACACAAGGTAACATTCCTCGCGCTACTTTGTCTATATTGTTGCTAGACTAAAAGGTCAGTCTGTATTTCTACTCAGTAGCTCGATCCTTCAGAAGAACATATGCTGTGAATTGTGCTTCACATTAATTGTCTGGATGCACATTCACAATTAGCTGTGTAAAAGCCAAAAAAGTAAAAGGAGACAGGATGGCACCTAATTTACCGATAAGATACGTTCCTGCCAGTACTTCAAGGCTCTAAGACAGAAGACAAATAATGTGCTCAGCAGTTTCAGCATTCCTGTGCAGGGGCATGTAAGAGGGGTTTCTGAAGCAGTGATTTTGTGAGTTCTCACCGTGTTCAGAATGAAATTAAGAAATTAGAGCAAAACTGCCAAGATGGCGTTGGAGGCCGCGATTCAATGTGTACGTGCTTAGGCCAACATTATAATGCAAAATATATATGGTTTTACAAACCCTCCTTTTGGCCTAAGCCAACACATTGCTAGAATTATGTGACCATATATCATCGCAATCATCAGAACAAGCAGAGTCATCAGTGTTGTCTATATTGATAGACATAAACTGTTTGATAGTGGCTTCTTGCATTATCAAGGCATTAGTTACATTTACAGGAAGATGAGGACAATGTCTTAGTTTCATTAGGGATCTAGAACAACAGTCACCTAGTGCAGAACCTAGAATAGTCAGACATTGTATGCAGCAGCAGAAAAATAGTATTACCCCAATGATAACAGCAAGTGCTGAGAAGATTTTCCAACCCCAGGTTCTGAGCAAATTCCAGGGCCATGTTTCTATGTCCCAATCTCTTCGGGAATGTGAACTTCACTACTAAGTATATGTAATCTTTTAACCGATTGGAACACAGTGGGGGAGGAGTCAGGTGTGTACACGCAACACGCAGACCTGACCATTTCGCATACACTACCTTGCTCAGCCAACATGACATTTAATCCATCCTATTCTGAAGAGTCACTAATCTAATTGCTCTTTGTTCCAATGCCATGTTAAACAATATGTCAGTAGTTTCATTGATACTGTTCTCGAACACTCAATATCATCTAACACCTGGAGGGAGTTATCATCATCTATTACCCTCCTAGGGTGATGTTTCAGTATGTCTGCAGTGGATGTGACATAAACTCCTGGCAGCAATAGCCCCAGATAACAAGTCCCCTACCAACCTTTAGGCAACCATGCATAAGCTTCTTTTCCATAAACAACGTAAATGGTTCCCCAATGTGTAAAGGCCTATTCTCATTTACCAACACAGCAGTATTTACACATGTGTCACATGGACCCATATACCGGGAACCTTCTTTTCTCAAACAAAATGGTACTATATCCATGATGAATTGTCTAAAATGGAGGAATTGCTTCCCCGTTTACTACTGGTGCCATTCCAAATGAGATTATGGATTGGTGGGGTCTAGCATGTTTATCAGTACCTTTAGTGGAGGCAATATTAGTTGTACTCTTAGTCGCAAAGACAGAACATCCTAATGGTAGCAATACTACTCGATCAAATTCATTGATGTTTGTCCCATCGAAGTTACCAGTGGCACTGTCATTTCATTTATCAAAAAATAGGGCTCTAAAGGAAGCATAGCAGGAAGTCGATAGTGGAAGCGGAAAGATGCACCATCCTAAGCCTTTCTCACTGTGTTGTTGTAGGTGAGAACATACCCAGCAGTTCGTTTTGTACAATATTGCGTGTGTGGCATTCATAATTTGCATGAGAGTATTATTATGATAGCCTTCACTGTGTTTCAGATCAAGGGGATGAAGAATGTAAGAGTGTACCTAAAGGGGAGACAAAGTGGTGCTGGCAGTAGGCACTAATACACTAAGCGGATGTGAACTCTCCAAGTACCATAAAACAGGTATCAATGTGATCACAACACATGCCACAATTGCTATTATTATTAACTTCTCATTCGTTGACCATAGCCCGCTAGATATGGGCTTTCCAGTGCAATGCTTTCCATGTCCTCTATTCTACATGCCCCGAAGATAGGCATAGTTTTCAGTGTCCGTTAAGAAGCCTCATTGAAACAGGCTTTATAAGTTCATCTGTAGGCGGCACTTGACCACGTGGCCGATCTTGCTTGTAGTCTTCTTCTTGCCGTGCCCCCCTCTGGAACTCCTTGAACCGTCTTTACGGGGATTTATAGGGAAGGCCGTTGGTTTCTTCTGGGTGCAGTATACAAACTACACTTTCCTAATCTATCAAAAATGTCATTCCCTAACTATTTCCCTGGTCGAAGGTTGTACCTTGTAACTTCAGGTACAGTGTGGTCTGTGAACAAAAGAACAGAATCTGAAGAAAGTGAAGAATTCTTGAGTTCATTGGGCTCAGGATTTTGCCCAGGATCAGAATGGGTGCCCTCGTTCAAAGGCACATTTTTGCAATCAGGATCATTGAACCCCTCCTTAACCCCTTTTTCACAGGGTAAAGGCAAGGGCACTCGTTTCAGGTGCACTGCATGAATCTTGGCATTTGCGCCTTCAACTCGAACAGCTGTTTGAGTAGCCAATAGCACCTGGTATGGTCCTTTCCAACAAGCTGCAAGGCAGGACTTCCTCTCAAAGTCTTTCACCAGTACGAAGTGCCCCGGTGAATGTGATGACCAGGTCCTTCGTATTTTTCAGGCAAAGCAGCTCAAACCTGTTGGTGAATCAAATGCAGGTTTTCAGTCAATTGACCACAGTAATCGATTAATAATGGGTACTCCATTTCACATAATTTCTTAGGGTTTGGTGCATTCCATATATTAGCAGGTCTCCCCATGACGATCTCGTAGGGAGAAAGTCCCGTTCTAGACTGAGCTGCTGTCCTCATTGACAGTAAGGATAATGGTAAGGTGTCAGGCCATTTCAGTTTACTATGTGCACACACGTTTGCTAGTTTATTCTTAAGGATACTGTTATGACGTTCCACTAAACCGGCACTCTATGGATGCCTTGCTGAATCAAATCTCTTATCTACTTGTAGCGCCTTGCATACCTAAAGTATGATAGCCTCTATAAAGTGTGGTCCATTGTCGGACCAAATTACTCTGGGTAATCCAAATTTAGGGAAATACTCTTTTAGCATTACTTTTGCAGTTGACACAGCAGTGTTATCCTTCAGAGGAAAAGCTTCAACCCATTTACTAAATGCGCATATCACTACTAACACATACGATGAAGTCAAAGTTCTAAGTGATTTTAACCCGGCCTCCACCTAAGTCAATGCCTAGCGTGTGATGCACAGTTGGAACCCTTAATTATATATATGTTTGTCTATAAGTTCTTTTATTTCTGAATGATGTACCCTTATACCACGCCCCTCTCTTTGAATCCCCCCGGTCTCACTGAACCAGGAAGCAGGCTGTTTTGCAAAGTTAAAAGATTTATTTTTATGATATACTTTTATGAATTTGAACAATATATATATATCACACTATTAATATTTATACAATGATCAGCATTGGGTGATATCACAACAATCAACAATCACTTTAATCAGAATGAATATGGATAAGAAATTAATGCAGCATAGAATAATACTTGGTATGGATAGGGAAACAATGCAGCACAGAATAATACTTGATATGGATAGGAAAACAATACATTGTCACTTTTTCCCCCTTGTACACTACTCAATTCCCCCCAATATGCAGCATAAAGAGATGGAAGGAGAAATCACAGGTTTCAGGAATAAACAATCTCAACCAATGCAGTTTCAATCCCAGTTCCCCCCAGCAAGCATAGAGAGAAACAGGAATGATTTCTAAACAGGTCAAATGCTTTTGAATGTGGCTTGTAATGAATGGGATAAACACTAAAAATGGATTTAAATCACTAAATTGGATTCAAAACTAGTGGTAGCCGCTTTGGATAGTTTCAGGTGAACACTAGCAATGGTGATTGAACAACTAGTTGATTGAAAACAGAATTCTGAGGTCAGATGCAAAGAATAGCTATTTTAGACGTGTTGAAATTGAGCCAAATGCAGATTTGCGGCAAACTTTTCAGCGCGTGAGAAACGCGATTGCGGGAAAACTATGAAGAGTTGTTGGAATGTGGTTATAGGTTTGTTTAGAAGCTGAGGATGTTAGCTTCAAATTGACAATTACATTTTGTTTCTAGCATGTACGGTATGGAAGTTACAGAGGTTTTAGTAGAGGTTGATTTTTCTCAGAAAATAGTCAAGATTTTCAAATGAAAGATGCGCTTTTGAATTACAAACAAGAATTTTCTGTACACTAGAGAGGCTATGAAGATGCAAGATACCCAACGGGACAGCCATCAGATCAGGGCGCCTCTGCTCTGACTTTTGCCCGCCAAGACACTTGTCTTTCTTCAGCAAATATATTAGCGCAAAGATGATATTATCACTACAATTAACAAAGGACTATACGGGTAAGGGAAAGATTCAGGAAAGACAAAAGAGATTCTACAATGCAGTTCTGGATATGGTAGAATGTTTTTGGATTGGATTACTTAAGGATAAGATACTGGCTAGGGACAATTCTACGCTATAGATACTCACAACTATGGTTTTGGAATAGGCCCGTCAAAGATCTGGTCAAAGGTTTTGGACTGGAATTCTGCTAGCCCACCGGACAGGATTCAGGCCTCCGGTTCTGCACTCAGAACGGCACTCTGGTCTCTGCACGGCCTCTGAACTGGATCTTACGGGTTAGTTCTTGGTTACAGCTATCAGGTTACAGCTCTGCTCTAGTGGGTTTGGATCTCTGGGTTCTGGCAAGAGTTCTTGGCAAGAAGCAAAATCAGCATAGCCAGGCTGTTCAATTTTTAGTGTGCCCTTTGGCAGTCTGGGGTTAAAATCAGGTTGCAAGATTTTAAAGGCAAGCTGAGAAGGGTTCAGCTTTGGAATTGGGCCTTCTGCTTTCAGAGTTCTGGAGTCTTGGATCTGGGTTCCTCCTGCAGAGTGCTTCGCCGACAATCAGTTGATGGGTGAATGTGTGTGTCTAGGTCCTAAGCAATCCCTATTTATGTATTTCCCAAAGAGGTGGGTAGGCTGAATTCTACTAAGCACACCCTCCAGGAATCCTATTGGTTAAAGTATTTCCCCTCTCCTGATTTGAGAAGGAAATCTAGTGTCATAGTGATGCTGCATTTTACGATCCAGGGAGTACCTTCCCTTTGTTTCAGTAAAGTAAATCTATTTTTCACATAAATCATATTTACATTTACCATATCACCAACTTGCTAATAATACATATTCACATCACAGATTTAGTACAGCACGTATCCGTCCGAGTTCTATCTCGGTGAGAGCTTTAGATCCAATTTTACAGTTTTTCGTGCTTTTGGTTGGGTACGCAGTGTCAGATCTGTCTACATTTTTCTCCATACCTGCGCATGACATCTGGGCATAATCCTGTGAAGTTTCATATTTCTAGCATTATCACAATTGCTAAACATCAACATTTTGGTAGTCCTGTCTCAGGACATCGCACAGCTTTCAGAGTAGTTTCAAACTGTGAGCAGAAATTTAATTTCAACAACACTATATTTACAGATTTTTACCCATTTTGTTCAGTTCTCTGTGAGTCTTTTTCAAAAAGATATTTTCTTCTGGGTCAAGATACACATATCTGTCTGGTCCCGCCCCCAGGGTTTGGCTGGGCCAGAGAACTCCCAAGCTCCCTTCCTGCTGGCAGTTGTTTTCTGTTGACACCCGAATTTGCATTTCCTTTCAGTCCAGGAAGCCTATTGTCTCTCCTCAGTGCAACAGGCCAAAGTCTCCTCCCACCTCCAATAACAACTCAATGACAGTTCCTGAGCAGAGAGCAGGGGGAGGATGCCTTTGAAGTACTGTGGCTAACAGTAGTTCACTTTTAAAATACTGTTTTAAAATTGTCTTTTCTAAAATAAACTTTACATTTTCAACAAATATACCCACAGATCTCTTCATTCCAGTCTTTTTAAAACATAGAAATTGAATTGTAGCAACCTCTATTGCTTTTGATGGCAAGTCTGTTCTTTTCCACAATTTGATCTTAATGTACAAGTTTAACTAACAGTATAAGTAAATGACAGCTCTGACACAGGCAAGCAGCGGTACTGCGCCCATATCTGACATATTTTTCCAGGCGAGCACCTTTTTGAATGTGGATTTTCTTGTGATGAAACGTGCTTCTCCTGACATTGTGCTAAGGTAGATTCTTTAAATAAAGTGATGTTTAACACCCAACAAGGATGATGGATCTTTTCTGATGTTTGGGAAGCCATGATTTGCACTTTCAACAGCCAAGGAAAAACGGATTTTAAAGCACTTCTGGGTTTTCCTTGGCAATGAAGCCCTACCTTTTCAGGTAATTCCATTTCACTCTGTGGGCAGCCCAATTACAGGTTTTGGTAGTGTGGTCTCCGGTTCTACCACTGACATCAGCAAAATGGATCGGCGGCATATTTTTCAGGTTTACCTGCGCACTTCTCAGAGATTTTTAGCGCATAGATCTTTACTCTGAAACTTCTATGAGAGTCAGATTAAACAGATTAGGCCAACTTTCAGAGGCGATCAGTACCTACAAAGGCATTAAGCAAGGATGTCCTCTGGCTCCTGCATTGTACAACGCATTTATCAGAGACTACCAAAACTGGGACCCCAACGTCAGATCATTTCCACCTAACGTAGGAAACGAGAAAATAAGCAGACTCCTTTACGCTGATGACATTTTAGTACTGGATCAAACTGCTGTAGGTCTCCAAAGAAAACTTGACTCCCTGTCAGCATATCTTCTGGCCAACGATCTGACCCTCAATTCAACAAAAACAAAAGTAATGACACTTGAAAAGATAACTACACGAAGAGAAAAATCGAAACGGTCGCTGGCAGGAGAAAGACTGGAAAAAATAAAATCATTCAAATATCTGGGAGTCACAATCAATTCTAACCGTTTTGAAACCCCAATGCAGGAAACCATGATTGCAAAAACCAATATCATGCTCAAATAAGGACGCATAATGGACAAAGAAATTAGGAAGATTTTCCCTGAAACCAGCACTGAACTTCTATACAGCTAAAGCAGTACCTGCTATCATCTACGGGGCAGAAGCGATGCCTATGATACCTCAGAGAATCTGGATAAAACTAGAAGGCCTATTCTGGTGCTCCCGCAATCAACACCAATGGCGTTGATTTGCAGGGAAATCAATGTCCTATCACTAAGGGGGAGAGTAAACTTGAACATCTTGATGCTCCACAGGAAAATAAGGCTATCCTCTGAGAGGATTTTCAGGATAATCCACGAAGAGCTAAATAAAGGTTCCAATACCATTCTCTCTGTGTGGGAACAAAGAAACTTGTAAATACTTGCTGAAATAGGAAGCTCTTGGGAAGAACTGGAGTGCAACCCAAACAAAACATCAAATAAATTCTAACAAATGGATTGGATCCAAACACTGAAAGACGCCTCAAAAAACAAATTAACTTTTGACTTACCAACCAATCACTAAAAAACAAAACAAGCCCATGAGCTACCTGTTAAAAGGCCCCAGCAAGCAAATCAGAAACACATACTTAAGGGCAAGGCTGAACCTTTTAAACACCAAAGAAATACTGTTTATCAGAGGTACTGTTACCAACAACATTTGCCAATTCTGTAACAAACCAGAAACAGTTGAAACTCTGAGGCATCTTCTACTGTCCTGCTCAGAACTGTCTTCAAAAAGAATGATCCACACGGGCCGTCTCCTTAAAAACAGAAGGTGTATGGAAGAAGAACACTGGTGGAACATCTTAATGTCAGGTGAAAACACCAAAACAGTAACTGCGGTCAGACAGTTCTTCCAGAACATAAACTTTACGAAAGAAGAATCAATCTGAAAGCAATTGAAAATCGAAACAACACGAGGCAACCAACGACAACAAAACAGTATAATAAAGGGAGAGAAATCTCAATTTTGTAAAAACTTCTAAAAACAGTTCAATCAAATAAAAAAAAATAGAACTTTTTGGCGGCCATCCTGTTGTTTCTGATGAAAGCAGCATACAGTGATGTTGCAGGGCAGAGCCTAGTGGGTTAGAACATCCCACAAAGTATATCACTTCAAATTTCATAGTGTGAGGTTCAAAACCACCTTTGGGTGCTGGTGTATCCTTACGAAGGTTTTGTTTTAGGCTAATCATACATTTCTGAACTAATCGTTCTGCAATTTTGAGAATGTTATCGTTATACCAGACTGCGTCTTATACAAATGCTCTTCACACTAATGTGTGCTGGCCCATGTGCCATGGTGACTATCGCTGTTACATATGCATTGGGCAGCATCCATCTCTGTACTTCCCAATCAACCCAACATCCCTCCTTATCCAAAACTGCAGGTCCTGAAGCCCAAGATTCAATCTCTTACTTTGAGGTCTCAACCTGAATCTCTTTCATACTACTAATGCCCTCCTCCATCATCCCAGTTTCAGCAACCCATTTAGCAGAATCTAACACATACGTTCATGAGTGTGGGTCAGTGGCAATTTCTTTAGCTATTTTATCTGCAAATGCGTTTACTTTTCCAATATCGTCAGTCACCCTCTGATGTGCTGTGCATTTCATTATAGCTAGTTGTTTGGGAATGGCTAATGCAGATAACAGTTGCACTATCAAGGGACCATGCTGAATTTTTGTACCATGAGATGTTAAAAATCCCCTTTCAGCCCACAATCTTCCAAAGTTGTGAGTGACTCCAAAGGCATACTCACTATCAGTATACACGTTAACTCTAAGCACTTGGGATATCTCACAAGCTCTAGTCAAGGCAATTATCTCTGCAGCCTGGGCGGAGTTGTGTGGAATTCTCTTGTTCTCAATAATGTTGTCTACAGTGGTGATTGCATAGGCAGCAGTAGAAGTGTCATCAGATAGTTTAAAACAAGAGCCATCACAGAATAACTCTCCATTTAGCGATGTCAATGGTCTATCATTTAAATCGATTCTGCCTTTTGTATCCTGTTCAGTAACGTACAGACAGTCATGGGATGCATTATTAGTGCAATCCTCATTCAAAGGAGGCAATCATTCAGCCGGATTCAAAGAACAACATCTCTTAATTTTGATGTGAGGTGCAAATAGAATCAATTCATAACTAGTGAGTCTAGCAGATGTGATATGCTGACTCTGTGTTCTATTTAACAGAACATCCACTGAGTAAGGTACAATTACATTTAAGGAGGGACCAAGAACAATAACCTCACTTTGTTTCACTGAGGCAGCAGCAGCTGCAGCCCTAAAACATTTCGGCAAAGCGCATGAAACAGGGTCTAATGTGGAGGAAAAATAGCCACACGGTATGCTTCTTCCTCCATGTTCCTGTGTCAACACAGCCAAGGCACATCCATATCGTTCATGCACAAATACAATGAACTCTTTTTTGTAATTTGGTGTGCCCAGAACTGGTGCTGAACATAATGTGGTTTCGAGCAGATCAAAAGCTTCTTGACAATCCGTATCCCAAGGTAATGGTAAAGCTACATCCTTCCTAGTTAATGCCAACATTGGCTTGATCAAAAGTGAAAAATTTGGAATCCATTGTCTACAATATGAAACCATGCCAATAAAGGCCCTGACTTCTTTCTGCATATTTGGAATATCAGAGATGCTTTGTATACGTTCAGATGCAAGCTGTCTGCCCTCCTTCAACAGGATATAGCCTAGATAGGTGACCTCATGTTGACAATATTGAAATTTCTTCAAAGATGCTTTATGGCCATTCTCAGCTAGATGCTTCAATAATAAAACATTGCCCTCCTTGCAAGCGTTCTCAGAATCTGCCGCAATTAGTAGGTCATCAATGTACTGTATCAATGTGCAAGTGGAAGGCAAATTCAAGCATATCGAGCTGTTCCTTAGGGCTCTGCTGTAAATGTTAGTGCTTTCCGTGTACCCCTGCGGTATGCGTGTAAAAGTGAAAGAGCGTCCTCCCAGAGAAAATGCAAACAAGTATGCACTGTACGGATGTATAGGTAGGCTAAAGAATGTGTTCTTCAAAACGATTACAGAACAATGTGTAGGCATATTAGGAATCATAGTCAGAATGGTAGTAATGTCCGGGACAATGGGAAACTGTGGTGCAACTATCTTGTTTATTACGTGTACATCAATAACAACATGGTAGAGTAAAGCATTATCACCTGTCTTATAAACAGGCAATAATTTACAATTATTTGTACTACCTGAAATCTCTTCAATAACACCTTGATGCATTAAATCAGAAACAATACTTTTAAGTGCTTGTTCACCTTCAACAGATGCTTTATACTGTGGAATGTGTGGAAATGTAATACCAGATTTCAATACTATGCGTACAGGTTCAACAGTTAGTATCCCTACATTGTTGTTGTTTACTGCCCATAAATGCGTAGGCACTTGTTGTAATTCACTCAGTAAAGGCAAAGCCATAAATTGTGAAGTGGAATTCAGCTGGGGTGAAATGGTCAAATACACTCCATCTGGTGAGCAGTACATCACTGCATTCAATTTCTCCAACAAATTTAATCCCAGAAGATTCTCACCACAATTTGTAGTCAATAAAAATGGATATGAGTCAGTGAATGGTCCCAAAGCTATTGGTATCGGTTGAAAAACCTGACTCACTATTGGAGTACCAGAGAACCCTGTGGAAACATTATTGTACCCTGACAGTGGGAAATCTGGAACCCACAGATGGTTAATAAAGCACTACTGTGCTCTGGTGTCCACTAGAAAAATATGCGCTCTTTTCCCAACTTTCATTTCTACGTAGGGTCCATTCTGATCTACGAGAATGGTGATAGGTTCCAGATTCTGCTTCGGGCTGTCCTAGTGAAACAACACATCATGAGATGTGATATCTTCAGTAAAATATTCTGTTTCTGACCTCCCTGATTACCTGCATTATTATCCTGTGGCTGGTTTTGTTGAATCTGAGCAAACTAATTCCTACTTAGACCGGGCATGCCATTGCATGCTCTCGATCGTCTTCTGATCATCTCATTCGCTGCTCTCTGCTGGAGGGGTGGACACTGTGCCCTCCAGCCCTCCAGTGAACCTCTTGCCTCCAATAGGCACATCGATTCACATGCACAGGCCCTGTTTGTGGCATAAACTGGCTTCTCGGTTGTGGATTCCCATTCCCACCCTTGCTCCTCTCACCATCTGTTGCAAAAGTACCCTAGTCTTTAAATCTCCTTTCTTCTTCAATATTTTCTCTTTCTCAATATTTAATCTATTTTTGTAATACTGAGCCATCTGTAAAACCCTGATTGTGATTTTGCCTGCCATGTTTTTTCAGAAGCAGTGATCTGCAACTGAATGTCTGGCAGTAATCATCGCACAAACTTGTCAACAAACAATCTTTCCCAGGTTCCGTACTTAAGTCTTGGCCACTGAAGTATGAAAACACTTGTTCAAACCTATTGAAAAATGTGGTTGCTCCCTCTGTCTTTCCTTGCATACATGCAGTTAATTTATCCCAAATAATTCTCTTTTCAGGCACTAAAGTTTTAAGTTTAGTTACTATCTGGTTTGGTAACATTAATATGTTTTGCAGTGTTTTTTCTCCAGCTTGCCTACATTTATCAGCTATTTCCAGGGCAATCCAAGTATCTCCAATGGCAGCTTGATCATCTATGGTCCTAATTTCTTTCCATAAATCTGTGGGTAAAATTACAGGGAATAATAAGTCAATGCCACCTAAACTGAAAACTTACTAATTCTGAACTGACTCTATTTCTTTGTAGAATCCTGTAGGATTCTTTCTAATATCTGGAATCGATTGCTTAAGGGTGTTTACTTCCTGTCGTGAAAACGGAAAATGCTCAAACTGTGAAATATAATGGGCTGGAATAGTCGTGCCAGGGGGAACCTCTCTCATAGGCAATTGTACAGTGGGAAATTCTGAATGTTTATTAAGGAGTATCGAGTGACAATGAAGTTAGCGCGGTGTCAGCAGAAAACGCACGCTTCTAAATTACCATAATGTCAGCAGGGCAAAACACATTCTTTTTCAAACATTCATCCTGCAAATATTCTACCTTAACTTGTAATACTTTTCTCTGCATAGGCGGATAATATTGGCTAAATGTGTCATGAGCTTCGTTCAGTGAAATTGAGGCAACTGAGGTCCATCTAAGAGCGTCTGTTGTACTTAATCGCATTTCTTTGCTAACTGTTTTCAGCAGAGGTAAACATCTTTTCTGCACATACAATGGTATGCTATTTGGTGCAAACGATCTAATTCATGCTTGAAGGAAAATAATCTCGATAAATGGTCACACACTTTTAATGAGGTATCTGTAGTACGAGACAAGAAATTCAAATCCTGCAATTTCTGTGGTACAGCCGAATCAGTTACCAAACCTCGGCTAAGTAAAAATCCATTTCTTCTATCAATATCTTTTTTTCAGGAATAGCCCCATGGGCTGATAGAAAATGCGAAGTCTCTGCCTTATCACCTCCTTCTCTATATTGTTCTGCCCAATCCCTTAATTCCCTTTTCCGTGCTGGCGGCATTGTGCTACGTGTTACAATTCTCAGATCGCTAGCGGTATCATCATGAGTCAATAGTGGAGTGCTAGAAGTAGTCAGTAACGAAAGTAAGAGCAAGTCGTGTGCACTAGGAGGTGAAGGAAATTTACCAGGATGTTTAGCTGGTCCAGGCAATGCTTGTGGTGCTTGTGGTTGTGGCGGCACCTATGGGGCGGTGCAGTAGGCGATGTTCTCCTCTCATTTAATAATTTATTTATCAATTCATCTGATGCATGCAAATCCTTTGATGGGTATATTTTCTGTACCTCTAACTGGAGCCCCATAGCCATCTTTCTCACAGCCTCTTCTTCTTTTTGCTGGTCATGTGCTAAGGCTTTACTAGCCTGTGTAATGTGTTTACGTGCATGTTTCTCTCTGCTTCTGAGACGTTGGGTGGCTTCCTTTTGCCAATCCCTAATGATGTAAAATGCAGCCAGTCTCACTTTCTCACGTAATAATATATTCTTCAAATGACCAATTCTCTCTACCTCGTACTAGAGATACCTCATTAAAAGCGTGTGACCATTTATCTCTATCTTTGAGCCACTGAAGTTCTGGTTCATGTCTGGTTTGACGATGCCAAATACTGTTGAATACTATAGCTCCTATACCATATTTTATGAACATGCCATACGCCGGCGACTCTGTGGGTGGTGCCGGATGACTATGTTCCAAATCATTCAGTTGTCTTCCCCTACAACAAAGTGTTGCCCAGCAGGATGACAATTTACTAAAACCTGGCATGTCTAAATAAGCAGTTCTACCAGGCCAATATTTGTACGCGTATAAATATTTTACAATCAAAACAACCTCAGGCAGCACTGTCAATTTGAAACAGATTCATCTGATTCCAATCACAGAGGGATCCCTCACCAAAGTATCCTAATCACTGTGGCTGGCCTTCTTTCCCAAAGCCTCTAGTCTGGGTATCTTGTCATCATGACATCTGGGCAAAGCGTGGTGTTCGGAGATTGTAAGCAGCAGTCTGCTGAGGAATCGCGTCTCAAGTTGCAGGGGCCCCCGATACTCACTAATCTCAGTCCATCCACTACGTCCTCCCAAAGTGATGGGTCCTGATCGGAAGGGCCCCACATTGGGCACCATTCTGCTAGTTCTAAAATATGAGGCTACTGCAAAGAAATGAAGACACGCCAGTCACGAGAAACAAATATATATATAAACAACAGTTTATTCGTGCTCGAGCGGTCTCAGGTTTCACAATGCATGTATACAGGCATAGAAAAAGTGGGGGGCATGCATGTATTTTATATACATTTGGAATACCATGATGAATTTGGGCTAGCTCATCATGTGATGATGGCTCGTGAACTTTAGACCTACAGACGTGGGCATTTTACCATGGCAACATGTGCTAGAGCGCAAGACGCCACCTCGTGGACAATTTACTGTCTGGGAAGCAGAGCGTCGTGGGGTGTAGGAGTATATCGTGTTCCGAACACAAGGTAACATTCTTCATACTACTTTATCTATATTATTGCTAGACTAAAAGGTCAGTCTGTATTTCTACTCAGACAGGATGGCATCTAATTTACAGATTAGCTACGGTTGTGCCAGTACTTCAAAGCTCTAAGACAGAAGACAAATAATGTGCTCAGCAGTTTCAGCATTCCTGTGCAGGGGCATGTTAGAGGGGTTTCTGAAGCGGTGATTTTATGAGTTCTCACCACGTTCAGAATGAAACTAAAAATGAGAGCAAGACAGCCAAGAGGGTGTTGGAGGCCACAATTCAATGTGTACGTGCTTAGGCCAACATTATAATGCAAAATACATATGCTTTACAAAATGACCCCATTGTTCAACTCAGAATACATTCTTGAAAATGTACTAATTTCTATTTGCAAAAGTGTGGGGGGTTCAGGGGAGGGGTTAATGTGTGGTCCGGCTGACCCTGCGAGGTGGCCGCGGTAATATTTAAGGGCAGAGGCAGCAGGGATCTAAATGTCTGTGGCGGCAGAGAGGTGAGAGTTTGAGGCAGCAGTGCTGGCAAGGGGCAACAAAATGGAGTAAGGCGCCCACAACTAAAGTCATGGGAAGCAGGAAAGCAACAGCTTTCGGAGACAGGAAAGCATGGCTCATGGGGATACTTTTGCCTTGCCCAAGAGGTCCTGGACATGGGTCTGTGGGGCAGGAATGTAAGAGCCTGCGTGGGGAAGCAAGGAGACAAGCGCTCATGGCAGGGGGTGGGCTTTATCAGTGAGGGGCAGAGGGTGTATCACTAGAGAGCCTGGTGCAATAGTGGAGACATGGCCCCTTTGTGCAATACACAGCACTATTGCCCTGCAGGTCAGTTCAGGATTGTCTCACCCCCTGATACCCACTTACCATTCTGCAGCCCCAGACAGTTACCCCAGTGCCTTTCTGTGCTCTTATCTCGCTTTACCCACCTATATTCGTAACCTTGCTGCTAGCAATTTTCTGCCGTGCGGACACTGTACCAGTAGGCCCTTGCCCCTGCTGACTCGCTGAGACTAGCAGCAGAGACACTGCATACAGTGCATACAACTAAAAAGCACAGGCTTCCTTTACTAAGTGTTCAGCATTTAGCCTCCCTGTGCATGCTTACGTACATCGATGTATCTAATGCTGCTCAATTTATCGACCTCTGACGGATGAAGGTTTAAGTCATCCTGGACAGGATTTATGACGTGCATGCTGGACTCATGTGCGAGGCTAATGCTTAATTCGTGAGATAACCACCTGAAGCACTCCATCCCGATTCCAAACACCAGCTTAGTATATCTGAATTGCAATAAGAGTTCCAAATGGTTCATCACCACAAGATGTACTGAAATTTGTATGAAATAATAATTTGGCACAGAGTACCCCTAACACATGTATCACTCTCCAGATTCTCTAAACCCTGCCTTTTTCAGTGGCAAGTGGCAAAAGAAGCTTTTCAAAGCTTAAGTTAATCAATAGTTATATTCGATCTTCGATGATGCAAGAAAGGCTTGTTGGGCTAGCAACCTTGTCAATAGAGCATTAAATTGCTCAACACATTGATATCAAGACCTTGTGTCCACATTTGCAAAAATTAAAGCCCAGAAAGTTAATATCTAATGTGAATGTTCACTTGTTTTAACACAGATCTGGTACGATGTAACATGCAGGTGTAGATATGTGTGTTTTATATGCCTGGTTCACCAAAGTCATCATGTATGATACATGAGGGCTTTGGTGATTGAGTCACATGTTTCATGGTTTGTCAACAGGTGGCCCACCAGTTCTGCTCCAGTGGTTCTTGGGTTTTTGGATGGTTTTGTAAACTCACTGTTTTTCACTTTTTTAGGTGTTTGAAAACGAATAATAAAAGACATTGCATATTCTTGTTGAATTTATGCATATAGTTCTAAATAAGTATTGGGACCGGTTTACTATTTTGTGGCAGGTAGTGCTGCTTATGTGCTTACAGGTGTCTAGTATGTATTACCAAAATAGTTTTCCTACTGTCTGTATTGTCTATATATAATTTACATGAATGATTAGATCCACACACGTCAGTATTACATTTGTTGTTGCTATAGTATCATTTACTTGTTTAATAAACCTGTATTTATGGACCAACAAGGCTTTCATTTGACTTCTGAAACCTAATACTGTGAGTAGATGTGAGGGTGAGGAACGTACAATGAGTGCCATCCACAGCAAAATATGTGAGCAATGTGTTGGATTGAGGTAATGGGTTGCAGCAATCAGTAACAAAATGGGGGCGGTTGGTTGAGAACGGTTAGGACACCGAGTGGAGGGGCGGGCAGCGCCAATCTGACAGTTTATCTAGGGTGGCAAAAATCCTTGCCTTGGTCATGGGGGCATGAGAAAGCTAAAGGCGGGGGCATGATAAAGAAATAGATAAATATAGTTCAGTGCCTCGCTATCCCTGCCTACTCCTGTCTCCCGCTTAGCGTGTCTACTCGCCATCACCCATTACAGATGGGTGCTGCAGTATTAGAAATAAATTAAGGAGAAAAGGCAATATTGTTAGAAATGATGAATAGTTAACACTAATGGCATGCATCAGGAACAATAATGAATGATATTTCTTGTGGTGCCTCCCCCAACAATACCAGTGCAGGCATGCCTCACAAGAGGTTGCCCAATCAGGAGTGCAGGCTACTTCATGTGGCGGCTTTCTGGTTCTGCGCTGAATGGGGCGGCACAGTATTTCATTTTATTTTATTTATTTGCATTTTTAAGGTGCTCACACAGCCCCGGGGCATCGAGGCGCTGTTACAGAATTTGTTTGTTTTTTTCTTAGTTGCATATTTATAACGCGTTTAAATACCGAGAGGTTTCTAAGCGCAGACCTGGCGATCGAACCTGTGTTGTTTCGTGTCGTCTTGCTTCCAAGGCGAGCTCGTTGCCGCTTGCTCTGACTCACATCCAAGCTCTTTTGAATGCCGCCTCTTCACTATTGTGCTGAAGTGGCTGCCATTTGGAGCACCAGCAACCATGCACAGGCTTCACCATCCTGTCCTCAACTCCTCCAATCTTGTGATTCTCTTCCGCGGCTGGTTGGAGGATTGAAGCATGGCATCTATGGTCAGTAAGAGGCACAGCACATGCTGGTGAGATAAGTGGAGCTGCTGTCTCTGCATTTCGCTTCCCACCGCTCCTGCTTTTTGGATTTGTTATTGTGCTGTGGTCGAGTGCCTCCTCTCGCCCCATGTGGTCCAGCACCCCCAACCCCAGCAAGCAGTGCTGGATTATCCATTAATCCACGCAGGCACTGGCCTATGGGCCCCACTCCTTTTAAGGGCCTGCCATAACTGATCCAAATAAAGCGGTACAGAAAAAGAAAACATATAAGGAGATCATTTGAGGGGGGGGTGCAACATTTCGACTGCCTAGGGGCCTCCACAGGGTTTAATCCGGCACTGCCAGCAATGAATCCCCTGTGCATGTGTGTAGAGAATCAAATGTGTGTGTGTGTGTGTTTGTGTAAGCGTGTGAGTATCTTTACGTGTGTGTCTTTTTTGTGAATGACATTCAAGTGTGCCTGCCAGAGTTGGAATGAGCGTGCATGTGTGTTAGTCTGCTAGCATGCAAATCACTGTCGTGAATGAAATGTGTGTATGACCATGAGAGCTTGATTGAGTGCGATCATGGGTGAGTGTGTGCGGATGTGTGTCTGTGTTGTTAATAAAATGTGTGTGTGCCAGCAAAACATTGGAAGTGTGCGAGTGTGCTTGTGCATCGGCGTGCGAGTCGTGTGTGTTTCTTGAGAGGGCATGGTTGGAATTCCCTCTTACTGGGTAGATGATGCAAAGCTTGAGCCATATTTCGTCCATTTGATTCTCCTTCATAAATCGAATGCCCACAAGAAAATACAAAGTAGCATTTTGGGGGAAAGCTTTTCTGGCACCTTTATTTTTATTTTGTGTCTACACAGTTTTGAACAATCATGATAGTGGCATTTTACCATGATAACTTGCACATATCTCTGTAATTGATTGATTGATTATGTTATTTATATTGTGCCTACACACAAGTGTTTCAAAGTGCAACCAGGCAAGGGGGGACGGGGGGGGGCAGGAACAAGAGAAAACAAGACAAACGATCTCACTAGGCCTAGTATCATTTAGATCGTGCAAGTGTTCAGCCAGGAAGTGTAAGTGAAGGGTACGGGGGAAGGGCACGCAGAGCAGCAGGGCCCTGAATTAAGTGCAAGGAAGGGCTGGGCCTGCCAAAGAAGTCACACCCAGGTAGTGCAAGGTAGGCCAGGCGGCAGTGCAGGAAGGCCAACAGGCAAGTGCAATGGGACTGGACAGGGGAGTGGGGGGCTGGTGTCCTGTATGAATCAGAGGAACACCAAGCAGCTAGTCATCATAGTGGTGCAGGATGAATGGAAAGGTTAGCAGAGGGGATTTCCCAGTGTTAAGGTGCTAACAGCATCTAATACTTCATTGATTTCAACGTTTTTGTCAATTCTGTCTTTTCCTTCAGTTCAATTTTATCAAAGAAGCAACAACAAAGACGTGATGGCTAGAAGGTTTAGAATGAATCTTAACCCCTGGCATTGCTCTGGGCACCCCTCTAGACCATCGTTCTTCACCTGCCAAGCCATTACAGAAGGGGAAAGACCATATGTAAATCAGGCTTGATCCCACCCTAAAAGGGGCAGAAAAGGGGCAGTCCAGCCCAAACTGCTAGGTCACATCCCTTCTGCACGAGACCACAAGCATCCCCAAACATGTTTCAGCCTTGTTGAGCCTCATCAGCGAGGAATAGCATGGGGCACAGGACCAACGTCTGGGCATAGCCGTCTCACACGGGATGACAAATCAAAAACAAAGAGGTGATGGCTGGAAGGTTTAGAATGTGGACCCCTTGCTCACTATTCTTAGAGAGGCACAGCTCCACCCTAATGATGAGGTCCAACCGACCGAAACACGTGTCTGGGGATGCTGTTGGTACTCTTGTTCAGAGGAAAATTGCCTAGTATTTCAGTGCTGGACTGCCCCAGGATAGAACAAAGACTGTTATGTTTTGGATATTTCAACTCTGTGAAATATAGTGAGCTAAAGAATCTGGGTAAGGCTCTGGTAACCAGGACTAATGTCTGGCAGAGGGACTCCCAGGACCCACTGGTTAATTTTAAAGCAATCCCAGACTGCTTGCATGTCAGTTGTTTCTTTATTTTTGTTAAAATATACATCTATAAAGGTTTCCATGAAGTAGTCACTGTTAAATCATTAAGTATTCCAGTGTGTAGTTTCCACTTTGCAGAACTCGACCTTACATTAGAGAGGAGGAGCTGTAGTTCTACTACTGCATGATCCGAAATCAACATCTCCTTTATAATAGTCTATACGGTCTGACTTATTAGTTTATCTGTGATCAATACATAGTCTATTCATGAATATGAATGGTGTACAGGTCAGTAGAATGTGAAATCCATACCTTTTGGGTGCATCACCCCCAGACATCAATCAAATTATATTTTTGGAGAAATATATTAAACTCTATGCTGGCTCCATTACCTGTGAGGCAGAGGTTTTAACAGTGGCTCCTTTGGCGAGTGTCTTTAAGTCTTTGAAATAGTAGGAGTGGCCTTTGCAGTGCTGTGAAGTCATTCTTTGTCCGGTGTAAGTCGTCCAGCTTTTCCTGGCTATAATCTATCATCTCTTTTCATTGTGGTAAGTGGTGCTTGAGGTCTCACATTTATTAAGGTAAAACAACCCAGGAGTTCCCAATGATGTGAGCTAAAGGCCAGCACGTCCAGAACATCACTTGAGGCTATGAAGGCGTAATATTAGGTGGAAAAAGAGGGTAGTAGTGTGTCAACATTAATAGGTCTATTGAAATTCATCATTTCCAGTCAGCACTTTCTATGTAGATTACTACTGTGTAACAGGAGAGAAAACATGTTATACTGTCAATAAATTCAATGTATCCAAGGTGTCAGTACGCTCCCATGTATTTATTGAAAGGCACACGTGTTGCTTAGTTGTGATTTAATGCCCTCAGCCATCACTTCCTGTAGAATTGTGC
This sequence comes from Ambystoma mexicanum, assembly GCF_040938575.1. Classification (NCBI taxonomy): domain Eukaryota; kingdom Metazoa; phylum Chordata; class Amphibia; order Caudata; family Ambystomatidae; genus Ambystoma; species Ambystoma mexicanum. The sequence continues at coordinate 489,523,913 of NC_090936.1, read as the reverse complement.
ATTCCATATGCTAATTAGCCCTTTTCCTATTTTTTACTAGAAATCTACCTTGAAATGCATTCTAATTAGTCAGACACACATTAGAATAAACCTATTTTTCGACGTCATAAATTCGATGGTCCACTTAACACGAATGACGTACACCAATGCTGTCACAAAACATTCTTCCCACTGCTTCATCTCTCATGCATTTGTCTGCGGCACTTTTGCCCTCTTTGCCATCCTGTTATCTTCACCAGCCTCCCCTTTCTTACATCGGCTATGGTTTGGATACCCCTGGCAGGGGCATGATATTCCAACCCCCAGTCAAGCCAAAGTAACATAACTTTTGCCCTGCTTCCCTATCTGGGACTCTGTCTGTACAGAACACACACACAATTGGCAAATACTAAAATAACATGGAACTCGTCTGTGTACTCCACACACAAGCCAATTGATTGTGCTATGGTTTAAATAAACCTTTCACATTAATACAGAAAAGAAAAGGATAACATTTCCATCAGAAAGAGTTAATATAATAAACTCGAAAGAAGAAATCTGAACAAGATACACCAAACAATTAAACTGAAGATAACGTCTTGATTGTTCTAACAGTAGCTAACGTCGATGCATTGTAATGTCCTATCCCAAAAATAATCAGATGTTAAAATTCATCATGAGTATCAAATGTGCTTAGATACAAACATTTTATTTTGAGAGTACTTCCACAGTCCGTAAAAATATGTTTCAAAGATTCAAGTTGTCCGGAGATTTTACCAAATCGGCAAGTTTCAATCAGAGGATTCAAGGGAGAACGAAAATTCAAGATTTCACCTGTCAATTGGATGTTTAAACTACATCTAATAAATGTCTCTCTGATATGTAGAATAGGAATTTTCATATTTAGTTTGGTACAGAACCTGCCAGACATTGTGCCATATTGATTAAGTCGTACTCTGATGAAGGTGTTAGAATGAAGATGTGTAAGTATGTTTGAATATTGTGTCCAAATACAAACTAATAGGTCTAGTGTCAAAGATTCTCTATCCTACCTCTAATACACTCTTTGAAAATCTAGCAAAGGAATTGGGGACAAATAATTCACCATTCTTTACAGCAATGATCCAAAGAGCTGATGTCATTCTTGATGAATTTAGTAAGGATTGGGGAGAGATGCATGAAAATCCAGACACAATTAAAAACGATTGAAGGAGATGGATTGGATGAAGACAATTGCAACGGTTAGGAATTGCAAAACTCATACCACGTATGCGAGGATTGATAAACCTTTGGGAGTGCTGCCAATTTATTTGAAGCAGTTCCCATGCCCTAGAATACGGAGCCAATTCTTGCGATTTCGCTTGAATCTTTTGCCCACGGGGGAAATCCTAGCCAACAGAAGAATGGGTGTAAATACAGACTCTTGTCGCTATTGCAAAATATCAAAAGAGAGTTTAAAACATTTAATGGTGGAATGCATAGCACTAAAGGATGTGAGAAAACCTTTACTGAGTAGGTTCTTTACATTAAGTAATGAAGATCTGGCACAAGTAGTTTGGGACAGGCTAAGTGTGGGCAATGAAGACTTTTCGACTGCAGAGGTGATTAGAATGATGGATGAGTTGGTTTTTACTAAAAAGTATTGAAAATGCTATGATGAGTATTAATGAAGCATTGGATAATAACAGAATAGTGTTCTGTTTACGTGGTGTTTTGTACATCTCAGGAACAGAATAGGTTTTGATTTATTTTATTGTATAGGAGTGATACATTATATTGTAATGTGAATTAGTGTTAATTGGTTAAATTGACTGTATATATATATATTCAGTGAAAAAACTTTGTTAAGAGGGACGTTATGGTTAAGTTGCGCTACTAAAAACCTATCAAATTCAGTAAAATAACTTTGTTAAAGGGACGTTATGGTTCAAAGTAAAACCGAAAAACCCCTGAAAATCGGCAGTTATGGTAAAATAAGCAACCATAACTCGCGCCACCGTGCACTGCTAACACTAACACCCAGGACATCAAAGATGACATCACAAATGTCATTGATGACATCACTGATGACATCACATGGCTGGCTCTCCCTTTTTTTCCTTTACTGACATATCTAAGCCACATAGTTTTCTTCAGTAATAGTCAGGAAGTAAAAATTGAAAAGGTAGTATATTTGTAGACTTAGGGTCAAGTCATATCATATGAAACATATATATAGCGGAAGACACAGGCTTGAAAGAGAGCAATCCTTTCTGTGCATGAAGATAATCATTACAGTTACCAGCACTTTCTCATAGTTTTATTTGTATTACTATACCTTCCCTGTATATGCTCATATTTGTATACATTGCACTCACACTCCTTTCCTTAGGGTTCACTGACATCATTTGATACACATACATACAGTAAGTAGCACCTTTGAAACAGAGCAATCATTTCTCTGCATAAAGATAATGAGTTAGGTTATGAACTCTTTCTGCTACTACTTCTGTTTTTTTGCTTACTTCTCTGTCCCTGTATATACTCATATTTGTATATGTTGTTGTCTCTTTGTGTTTTGTCTATATTAAGTGTAATTATGTATTAAGTGGGTTTTATTAGCTACTTATTACATGTTAGATTATGAATATTGCACTTTCATCATGTATACTGCACACACTGCCTAAGTTTCTGCATGAGTTGCTTAGTATACTGGATAGAACTTCATAATAGAATGCTATTTATATGAATGCATTGCTTAATGCACTAATTAGCTCATGATATTTATTCAAATGATCCTTCACACTTTTTGGTCAACATTATAAGAATCCCTCCTATAGAGTTTTCATGAAAAGTAAATGCACATGTAATGTCATCAGTGATGTCATCAATGACATTTGTGATGTCATCTTTGATGTCCTGGGTGTTAGTGTTAGCAGTGCACGGTGGCGCGAATTATGGTTACTTATTTTACCATAACTGCTGAATTTCAGGGGTTTTTCGGTTTTACTTTGAACCATAACGTCCCTTTCACAACGTTTTTTTTACTGAATTTGATAGGTTTTTAGTAGCGCAACTTAACCATAACGTCCCTTTTAACAACGTTTTTTCACTGAATTTCATAGGTTTTTAGTAGCGCAACTTAACCATAATATCCCTGACTTTATATATATGTAACATAGAACATACTGAACCCCTAGCTAGTTTTTTCGATGTCCGCGGACTACCGCCATGTCCGCGGACATATCGAAAATCTGAGCGTGGTGAATGTAAATTTAAATAGTGTGCCCCATTTCCCCTTTGAGGTTCGCTCTGAAAAGAGATGTTTTTTGGGGGGTGTTTTTTGCAGATGCTTGACAGACACCTGTTATTTTGTATTTTTTTTTCTTACTTTACTCCTAAAATCTTCACATAACCTTCTCCAAAGCAACCCTTACATTCCAAAACAGAATGGCATTTCCCATAAAAGATAAGGAAATGCCATCTTCTTTAAAATAAACAGCATTACTGGAATCAATATTCTCATTATTACAGAAGAACATACCAGCTCTAAGCATGAAGGCACACATGCCTCGGTTGATTACACACCTAGCATTGTTTTGCTGAGGACAAAAAACTGAACTATTGTCCCATATTGCCCTAGGTACTAATCCAGAAAAAATTACTTTGGCATTTGGAAGGATGTTCATTACTGCTTGAACCAAATGTTCCAAATCTACCAACAAAGTAGGGGCACTGACATAGCCCAAATGGAAAGCACCATAGTGCAAAACTACCACATGGGGACTGTTGATCCTGCCCATATCTTCACAAACTTGTACAATTCCCTGTACATTGCAATCAGGCACAGTGCTCCACACCACCTCCACTCCTTCAACATCGAAATTCTTTGCACTATGCCTGCTTTGAACATACTGTTGTAAACCATGCACAAACATATCTTCGAGCACCAATACCCTGACTTTCTCCAATTCTGCAATCTTCACTACACACAGTCTCTTTGAAGACAAATCCACAACCTCAACATCTGATTGGCTGATCCCTACAGTCTTCTTTCCATGCTGGATTTGCTGGAAAACCCCGGATGTAGCACGCCCTGTCCGCAGACCGCATAACTATTAGACAGCCCTTCTACCATTTCCAGTTCACTCTCTGTGCCATTCCCTCATTGGATACAGCCAAGCAGGGACACAATACGGAGGACGTCCTCAGAACACCCCCATTTTCTTTATTTTCGAACATTTCAGGACACCGCGAGTGTTCTTAGAACACATTCAACTTGCCAGCAAACAATACGGACAACGTCCTCAGAACACCCCCATTTTCTTTATGTACGAACATTTCAGGACACCGCAAGTGTTCTTAGAACACTTTCAGCTTGACAACGAACAATACAGACAACGTCTTCAGGAAACCCCCTGCGAACATTCCAGGACCCCACGAGTCTTCTTAGAACACTTTCAACTTGACACCAAATCCATTCTGCTTATTTACGAACATTTCAGAACAGCTGTGTTGTCCGCAGACAAATCGAACACAACAAAACCGTCTAGCACATAAAAAAATACAACATTGCATCTATCTCATACTCCTCCACCCTCCCCAAACACTCTTACACACCAACACACTCCACTAAATACAATTTTTAATCCAAGTTTCACTGCGCTGTCCGCGGTTGTCCGCGAATGCAAGATGGCGGGCGCCACAGAAAATCTGACGCGCTTCATGCACCATGCCGTCCAATCAGCGAACACGTCAGATGTCCACGGACATCGCGCAAGCTGCTCGCCCAATCAGGGCACTGTCCGCAGAGTGAACCGGAAAGTCCGTCCGCAAAGCGAACGGAGATATCACTATTTTTTTTTTACTTACATTTTGGTCATTTATAAAAAAACTACTGGATGGATTTACACCAAATTTGCAAAAGCAGGCTTTCGGGACCAAGCCCCCGCTCCTGCCGCAAATTTGGTGTAAATCCGTCCAGCGGTTTGGGCTGTAGGCGTGCGCACATTTTTTTTCCATTATGGCTATGGGAAAAAACAAAAGTTTTGGGACCCCACCTATAACTTTGCCCCCCCCCGGACCAAACCTCTCCAAACTTTGCAAAACAATTCAGAGTGGGCCATATACTTTTTTTGCAAAGTTTGGTGAGGATTCGTCCAGAGGGAGCGAAGTTATAAGCCACCCAAAAAATGCTCTTCCTATGGAAACACCAACTTAACCTTAACTAATAACCATAACTAATATATACGTAATATATATATATTGAAATGAATGTGATCGATGAATACATTATTTTAAAATTGATAACTTTCGGTTGTTGTTCTATGAACTGAATATGTATTGTAGATGTGTAAAAGTTCTAATTTTGGACACAAACACAATAAAATTAAAAAAAAAAAATAGGTATGTCTAATAGCTCTTGGGGTAGGCCCCAGGCCACTGATTTAGAACAGAGTCTTGCATGGTTGATCAAATTGAAAGCAGCTGATAGACAGGTCTATGCTAGCTGCATAGCTGCATAGATGCATAGATGTATAGATGCCTGACAAATTCTTTCACTAGGCTTGCGACTATGTAACCATGAAGTTGGGTTCCTACACGCTGCCTGAAGCCGGCCTGGTATTTTTCCAGCCTCCCGGTCTCAGAAGGCAATTTCGCCAAGTAAAGTAGATGGGAAGGTCTTGCTGCTGACATCTAAGAAGGCACTCGTTCTGTAGTTAGAGGGGCTCGAGCGTTTGCCTTTTATAAAGATTGGGACTAGAAGAGCCCCATTTCAGGCGGGCGGGCACAGGACCTAGAGGATACTATTTGTGTAGAGTAGAGTAGATAAAATGGATGCCCATGATGTTGGGGCGCTCTTTAGTACTTTACAAATACCTCGAAACATAACTTAACCTATGGGAGCAATGTGCTGGCAAAGTCTGCACGTAGCAACGAAGTTATAGGTTTTATGGTGTTTGTTAATGCTTTTAATTGAAAATAAAGCTGCCCCCCTTACATCTAGACACGTCTGTGAGAGTGTTGCTGCTTGACATGCGTGCGTGGCTGCATTTGATGCCAGGCAGTGTGACCTGCTTGGTGACACGAACACGGATCACGTTTTCCCGGATCCCTGCAGCCCTGTGTGTTGGCTTCTAGATGAAAGGAAAGCAAAACAAGTCCTGATGTAGCAGGTACAGCGCTGTTTATGCGAGAAATACCCTTAAACGGTGCGTGCTGTTATTACTGAGCAGTCCTCCTTATTGAATATCTGAACCATTAACACCAGGCGACCACAGGCAGGATTTTTGACTGTGACCTGTAGCAGTTTTTACAAACGTCGCTGCAGTGGGTAGTACACTCGCACTCAACCCACTGAGCTGCAACCTCGGTTGCATGTATGCCGGATGGACATCGTTTGCAGTCCCACATCCCTTTTAAAACCTCTTCCTGTGCAGCACAGCAGAGTGACCCAGAAGGTGGACGGCCGTACCCGGACCGCTTACATGGTATATGTGTGTGAGGAGGACGAAGCTGCACACACGCCTGGACTGGACAGGGGGCTGGACCAAGGTGTTCCTGTTTCCAGGGTCATGTTCTCCATCTTTCATGCGCTCCCCTCTCCCGCTATGTGTTGTTCCCGCAAACCTGCTTTTCATTAGGGGCCCTGCTGATTTGGTGTCTCTTTACATTACTTCCCAGTAACTCATGTGTTCCTTTCTTCCCATGCCAGCAACCCCACAGGGTCACGCCCTCCATCATTCTTGAAGGTAGGAGAGGGAAACAAAAGAGGCACCGCAGGAACTGTGAAAATCGGCCCTGTTAACGAAGGCCATGCTGCCTACCTCCTGGGGTCAGATGTCACCAAGAAGTAGCATGAAGGCCAGTACCACAAGATGTGTGCCCCTTATGTGCTTTGTATAACAGTTTCCAGTTCGGTCCTTTATCCGTGATCCAAATTGAAACAGTAAGCAAGAGACTAAGGGCCGGATTCATGGAATATTTTGTGCGGTGCGAAATGACTTTGCACTGGTGCTAAGTGACTTTGCACTGCCAACAAACACCCTGATTCACAGAGCGGTTCGAAGTGTATTTTTGCAGTGCTATAGTCCTGTGCAAAAAAGTCCATGAATCGGGCTCTAGGTATTGAAGAAGGTGGCTGTGAAGACATTGCATTATATGGAATAACATGCAGCCAACTTTGTCCGGAAGGGGCATTGCAGGTCACCTTGGAGTTCTGTGATGTTATAAAGGAATTCGGTCTTACGCTTCGTCCCTCCATTCTGTCAAGGAGCTCATTACGAAAGGCAGAATGGATTGTTATCCCATATGTATTTCTATAAGCATGCAGATCTATCACTACAGAGCGGTATAGATATAAATATAGGTAGGTGTGTTTGAGTATAAAGTATATATTTTTTTTTACTTGAGTTGGCACTAGCGACTGTCTGGTTATGGTCAAAATGGACTTGCCATAGAAAGAGAACTTAACGCAATGCTTATAACTTTGGCGTCACTCAAATCTGTGTGAAACGTTCCAAGAATAGTAGAGCGCAGACAAAAAGCCAATTCCGTTAACAAGTTATACATACCACAGCGCCACCCATTAGCCCTCTGTGGGAGCAAATATCAGTGTTGTGGTTGTTAGCCAGCATTACGTTGATGCTGTTTCCTAAGCATACCCCAACGCTCCTATCACACACATGTCAGACTATAGCACAATGGAGATCCCTAATGAGGGTTATGCCCATATGTGGTGGTGTTTAGCCTCCTTGAGAGCTGTCTGACATAGGTGATAAAGGTATGCATGAAATAGACAACTGTCTGGAGCAAATGCTTTTGAGCAAATTTGCATATCCACAATGCATTGCTAATTGGCTCTGAAATTGTGGCGAACCTCCAGGGAGGACTACTGGGTGGCGGTGTGGCATATGTTTTTCTAGCCGAAATAGCATATTCTACTCTCACATTTCAGGTAAAAAAGTCTTTCCTTGCTTTCTTTTAAACCCACCATAACATTGATGTATTTGGCAAGATTAATATAACTATTTGTGATTTTTTTTGGGAACGTTTTGAGAGGATCTGTCAATAGGTGTGTGTTGGAGGAACAAAACTATGGGGTTGGTCCCAAAGCGTGACTTTCCTTTACAGTTTCAAATTGGATAATATTCACTCTGAATTATAGCATTAACCGCTGGGATATTTTCACCAAACCGTTTCAATTACCACATGTCTGACTGTAAATCAATCCATCAAGCAGGTTCTTTTAAATTTAAGTTTCCCCTGACTGTCTGTGTACCCACATAACCTACTTTCATGGAGTTGATTGGACTGTATCCAGGCAGCCAGATTTGCCGTCTTTAGACTAGCCAAGCAAGTTGCTGCTCTCCTGAACATCTGTGAAGATCTGCTCCAGAACCTTGACTCTAACATCCCCTCTGTCCTCATCCTACTCAATCTCTCCTCTGCCTTCGACACGGTCAACCATACCATCCTGCTCAACCGTCTCCGTGACAACCTGGGTATCACCGATCAGGCTCTGGCCTGGCTGACCTCTTTCCTCTCTGATCGACCCTGCCAGGTCCAACTTGGGTCCTGCCTGTCATCTATCTCTCTTTCTACCTGTGGTGTTCCACAGGGGTCTAACCTCTCACCCTGGCATTCCAACCAATACCTGGCAACTCTTGCCAACCACATTGCCATTTTCTGCTCCAATTTCCAGTGCTATGCGGGTGACACTTAACTAATTTTCAGGCTTCCCTCGGCCTCCTCTTCTCCTTCTCTCATCTCTGACTGCCTATCTGCCATTCAGGATTGGTGTGCCGCCAATGATCTTTGCCTGAATGCCAGCAAAATGGTGATCCTCCTCATAAGCACACCTTCACCCTCCTTTCCTTTCACTCTTTGGCCGGCTTCCGATGGCCCTCCTCCTACCCCCACCTTTGAGGCTAAGAACCTCGGGATCATCTTTCACTCCGCGCTTTCCTTCTCTGCCCATGTCTCTGATGTCTCAAAAAAAATCTAACTTCCTACTGCACCTCTTCAGAGGTATTTTACCTTTCCTCTCCTTCCCCCAGAAGATCACCGTCTCTCGAGCCTTGGTTCTCTCTAGGTTGGACTATTGCAACAGCATCTTTCTAAATCTACCTGCTTCTACTCTCCGCCCTTTGCAACTTATCCAAAACAGGACGCAAGACTTGTCCTTGGCCTCAAGCCCTGGGATCGTATCTCTCCAGCCCCGAAAACTCTCCATTGGCTCCCAGTGGCTGCAAGGATTAACTTCAAGACCTTTTGCATTGTCCACAGGTTTTCTGGGGCCTGAGCCCAAAATACCTTCAACTCTCCCTCCGTAAATACCTTCCCTCTCGAGCTCTTTGCTCCTCCACCTCTAATTCCCTCAGAGTTAGTTGTTTTTCTAAAAAACGTATGTGGGGGAAGGTCTCTGTCTTTGGCTGGGGCCTCCCTCTGGAACAGCCTCCCTCCACTCTTAAACTTGAGGAGAACCATCTCCGTTTCCCGAAGCACCTCAAGACCTTCCTCTTTGCTTCTATCTTCTCTCCTCCTCTCTCCTGCTGATCTGTTTTGTCCCAGCATCGGGCACCTGGTCACCCTCTGACTTACGGGCCCAGGTACCTGCTCACCCTCCCACTCACCTGCACTGCCTCCTGGCAATCCCTTGCACTGGGGTCTGTATCTTTAACCCTACAGTCCTCCCCACCTGTTTTTCTGCAGTTATCTGGCACCCCTTTTTGCTGTTTTATACCTGGCACTTTCCACTTGCGGGCTGGACTACCACTGTCTGTTGCTCTTATTTATTTATTTATTTATTTATTTATTTATTTATTTATTTATCTATTCATTCATTTATTTATTTATTTGTTATATTTTTATTTATTATTTATTTATTTATTTGTGTTTTAGGAAGGGCCACAGAGAAGTGTAGTATGGATTGGGTCAGGTCTATCGACTTGAGACCAGCCTTAGGCCTGGCTTGATACTAGTGGACTTAGGACTTAGGCCTGGCTTGATACAAACAGCAAAAATGTATTTGAAAACTTGATTTCCCATGTCAGCGTGCACAGTGAGAGATGTCATGACCACAGCCCCAACTATTCCTCACCACACCCCTAATGTGTTTACCTGACTTCCTTCCCTTCTTCCTTAACACTTTTTTGGGTAAACATTTCTGTCAGGACATCACTGTATTCCAGAAATCAGCCCCTCGCTGCTCTGCTTTTTGGAGTGCAGATCGCTGTTGATTTGTGAGATGCTTTTTGCAGAGTTCAGTACACCCCTTCTCTGGACAATTATCACTTTGCAGAGAGGATCATGTTTGACAGCACCCCCTCTGTGGAAGGACAGCCCCCTACATGAAATTGCATGATTCTTTTGAGAACTGGGGACCCTAGGCCAAGGGGTAATGCAACCAGTTCCATGGGTCACATAGAAGAGTCACCTGTCATAAATCCAGCTCTCATCTGATTTGGGTAGCCTTCACAATCCTTGCCTCTGAGGCAACACGTGCTGTTCTCTTTTGTTATAGATCCATCCACCCTACTGCCTTTGGTCAATGTCCATTCTTTAGATCCCAAGCTGTGCTGTATTTCTAATGGGATCTGCCAGATACCAGTACTTAGGAGTCACACATGCTGCAAACATGAGATCGCACTGTTGAGCGATTGCCATCCTAACCCCGCCCAAAAATCTCCACCCCAAAACCTCATTTATTTCAATGTTATTATGCCTCTTTTCAACTTCCCTCGGCAGCAGCAGACCATTTAAGCAAAGGAATGGTGTAACAAGCTTGGTGGGGTACTTTTAGTGATCCACACTCTACCTTTTATCTTTCCAGCTCCTCATCGCAGCAACTTTCCCAGGAAGCGTCCCTTGCAACTTTTTTGCAACACTCTGAAACTGGTGTTATGGCACTGCCTCATCACCAGAGGCGTGGGTGGACGGTGACAGTGGGTCATATTTGCACTGTCGGAGAAGAGTTTAAGGCATTTTGGAGTAGATTTCTGGGGGAAAAAAACACGGAGTCTGGCCCCTGCCCTGATCACCCGATGGACTGTTCACTGACTGCAAAGGTCTAAGTGGAACCCAAGGTGCACAGCACCTCTGCAGATTAGAATGAGGTTGAAGGCAGCACTCATTCTGCCAAAAAACACACCAAGGAACACAAAGCGAACACCCAGGGTTTCCATTACTCATGCATTCCTTTATGTGAACCAATAACCAAATAGTGGACTCTCCAGATGTCCTTCTCCCCTCATCTACAAATTCCAAGATCCTTGTTGCACACTGTGCACAATCAGAAGCGTAGACAGGATAGGGCCTGGGTGGGCAAGGCACACCCAACATCTGCAAATGCCCACTCAGCAGCGCTGTGTGGGCATTTACAGATGTTAATGTCACTACATGGCTCCACTCGTTAGACAATCATGGCTACGCCTTGGTGCACAATGTATCTAGAGAGTTAAGAGAAAGGGTGAGCAAGTGAGTGTTTGACAGTGGCAAAATGAGAATGTGCAAAGGTGGTGGCTCTGTGCGGAGGCCAGTGGTACGTGTGCAAGAAGGAGACCATGTTGTTTTGCTTTTTAGGCATTTTCATGCTTTGCTATGACTTGCTATGCCTTTACGGTGCCCTGGTAGCCATGTTCTGCCTTGCTATACGTGGCTATGTGTGGATTGATTGTATGCATGTTCAACATTCAACTTCTTACCTTATATTATAATGGTCCCAGATGCCCCCCGTGCTTCTGTTCTGTCCACTGGGATTTGCTCCCATATGTCTCATTGTCATTTTACTCCTCTGTGTCACACTGTAATTGTCCCCACTCTGAAGATGTTAGCTCTGGTGTCCCATTATGATTTCTCCCCCTGGTCTCCGATATAATTAGTGCCCTACACTGTTTTTGCTTTCGGATGCCAAGTGAAACTCCTGAGACTTGGTTCTAGATGTTGCAGCTTGAGTTAAAGTTGGTTCTATGGTCCCAACCAGGACTCTTCCCTCTCTGGAACCCTTAATCTGAGATCCTCTAGGCAACTATTCCGGCTAAACTAGTCAAAGAATGCTCCGAAACACTAGCCACATTTCTAAAAACCTTCATCAATGCTTCCTTCAACTCGAACACAGTCCCTGACTGCCTAAAAGAAGCCTGGGTATTTCCACTACTAAAAAAAACCCCACTAGATCCTGAATTAGCCACCAATTACAGGCCCATCATCACCGTACCGTTTCTACTAAAGATTCTGGATAAGGTTGCTTACACACAAATACAACAATTCCTAGAAGAAAATAACATACTAGGCAAAAGGCAATCTGTATTCCGTCCCGGCCATGGAACAGAATCTGCTCTACTAGATTTAAAAATACAACTTAGAGATATCATGGACAAAGGCAAACTGGCACTTCTCCTTCTATTAGACCTGTCCGCTGCCTTCGACCTCGTCGACCATGATATTCTAGGCAAGCAACTAAAAAACGCTGCCCACTTCTCACCAGAAGCCACAGCCTGGATTGACTCGTTCCTTCGTGGTAGACTCGTGAGAGTGTTCTCTGACTCTACCTCTGCCCCACCTACCACCATACACTGCGGAGTGCCTCAAGGCTCCTGCATGGCCCCCATTCTTTACAACATTTTCACTCTTCCACTGTTAAATGATCTGGATAGTCGCAACATAGCCTACACCAACTATGCTGACGACACACAAGTCCTAATCCCTCTCACTGGCATAAATTAACCAGATGCAGCAACCCTTACAAACATCTACACTGCAATCCAAACATGGTTGGCAGCAAATGGACTTTGTCTCAACGCAGATAAAACTAAGATCCTTGTTGTAGGCACCAAAGAAACACTAAAACAACTCTCTCCACAATACAACACCTTTAATATCGATAACACCACAATTACAGTATCCTCAGCAGTAAAAACACTAGGGGTATACCTCGACTCCTCACCATCCATGACCCGACAGGTTAATGCCATAGCCTCCTCCACAGCACTCACCACAAAAATCATCAACACAGTCAGACCTTTCTTATTTACTCAAAACTGCCTATCCATTGCTAGAGCCACTGTCGGTACCAAACTTGATTATTGCAACTCCCTCTTCCTGGGCACCTCTTCAAAAAATGGACACAAATTACAAGTGATACAGAACAACGCCCTGAGAGCTGCACTAAGTATCCCCAAAAGGGAACACATATCCCAAGCAAGAAAAGACGCACACTGGCTCCCAGTTAAAGAGCGCATTCTCTTCAAAACACTGGCCATTACAAACAAGTGTCTTTCACTCAATGCTCCTCCCTACCTCTCGGAAAGGATTACACCCTCCATCCTCCATCCTCATCCTCCAGACCCACCAGATCTCACCTCACCAACCAGATCTACATACCCTCTTTCAAAAGAGCCAAAGCTGGTGGCACCAGCTTCCACCATTTAGCACCAAAAAACTGGAACACCCTCCCCACTTCCCTGAGAAATGAAAAATCATACACTGTGTTCAGAAAAAAAACTCAAAACTAAACTGTTTAACTAAATACACTGCACTACTCTTGCCAAACCAAGCCACTGTTCCACTATAACCTTGTAAGGAACCTGTAAGCTTGCCCTCACGCATGTAACTCTGTATGCAATCTAAGAATGAAAGCATTTAAGCACTCTGTAACAAGCGCTACAATGCCCAAGGGCCGCCCAGCGCTATATAAAAATAAAATAAATAAAAATAAAAAATGAATAAATAAACTATTCCCACCTACTATTATCTTGGTGCCCACTGCCACATGCTCCCTATGTCTAGCACTCATCCTCATATTCATATTCCCCCATTCTCTTGCAGGACTAGTCGCTACACACTGTTTCTTGCCAGAGGAACCCGCCCATGACCTCTCCTCACAACCATTTTACATGGAGTGCACCACTACAGAGATGTCAGCACAGTCACACCAGATAGATGCTCCAACTTGCATGGCAGGCCCTCCGCAAACTTACCTGCACTAACATTGGCAACCACCATGCTCAACCACACAATACGCATACCAACTAAGCCACACACACGGAAAAACTGAATAACCCACCGAACATACAACAAAAAGAACACAACGCCTCAACAACCAACTTGCATATCACAGTTCTGGCCAATGCATTCTAGCACCATGGTCATGCAGGGTTCTGCTTTTGACACAAATGCTGCTATGCTCTCGACACAGAACACCTGGAAACAGACCTGCCCACAAAGCTCCAGTATTTCTAGTCTGAATCTATCAACACAACAGTATAGCTATCTTTCTTTTCCTTCCATCCACACTGACGCAATCTGCCCTCTCTTTCAGATGTGCCAGAGCACCCGCAGAGCAAGAACATTATAGCAATATGCATTGTAGATCCCAGTAACATAACATAACATAACATAACATAACATAACATAACATGCATTTCAGGAAGTGCGTTTAGTGTCTATTCTATAGGACTGCCTGGTAAAGGGACAGAGCATTGCTGATCTCAGCAGCCCTATCCACCTACACCCACGTGGATGTTGGAAGCCAATGAAAAATTAAGTAGCGGGTGTACAGAAACTAGTCACAAAGAAAGGGCCTGACTAATAACATACTCCACCCATAGCATATCATTGCATGTGTAAATATAGCACCTGTCTGCTTTTCTAGGTTGGAAGCAAATCTGTGATGGCGTTTGCAGTCAGTCAGTCCTTAGTAAATTGTTTGCACTGCAAACATGTGAGTTACTTGGAAATGGGCTAAGCACCAGTAATACGCGCTATATAAAACAACCATTGCAAACACCAATAGGTCTGCTTTTTTACAGTGAGAACTTGTTAGTGAAGTACGAAGATTTGTTGTGTGTATAGTTTTGTTAACTTGTGCATGAAGAGCACGGTGGCATGTGTTTGCCTTAGTTGGTATTTTCAACACCATTTTACTCACATATGCAATTTTTAAGCCTATGAACTAAGATGGGGGCTTCACCTGCCTTATGTGCCCCCCCCCCACCGAGGTATATTCATCTATTAGCACCGCAGGAATGTGAGTGAGTATGAAAATGGTAGTTTGTAACAGATTTTAGCTTTGCGTATCTTGTGCATCTTGTGCATGCCAATTTGCCTTAATAAAACCTCAAGAAAATATGGCCACCCAAACATAGAAGCTGGAGATCCTTTCTATGCCCATGGCTGCCATCTCAGACCATTTGGCCAGCGAGCGAATGGAAGGCCAGGCAATTGGGGGCAGTAGGATGTGGGATACAAGGTAGATGGTGACTGCGGTGATGGCAGGTGAGTGAAGCATGTGAAAGGGGCTTGGGCATACAGAGGACAGTGCAGGGGCTACACAGAAAGAGTGATGAAAAATAGCATCCAGGAGGAAAGATCCTGGTAACCTGTATGGGACACAGGCTTTGCCATGCAGTAAAGACTGTGTTGATAGGAATCTGATTGATTGGGGTCTCATCGCCGGGTAATACAATAATGTGCATGGTAGAAGTGTTGGGAAGGGGACAGCCCCGTCCCACTCCCCTTGCCGCTTTAAAGTGGGGTGAGATGCATTTGAGGCAGTATTATGGGTTAGGGGGAAGGGGGGATAGTGAGAGGGAGGCCTTCCGTCTAACGGGTCCTTATTTTAATATAACCAAATATAATCTAATTACAAAATGTAGCCCAAGGTGCGAGGAACATTGATATTTTGCGTACATATTAGTAATCATAAGAAGAAGGGAAGGTCTGCGCGCTAAATGCGGCATTGCATGCACTAGGCCCAAGTTCGCAAGATTACAGAAATTCCCAGCCATGCCCGAGCTCCCATGAGGACAGCCCACACTCCCAACCCCCATGATGCCTATGTATTGTTCTAACTGTGTTGCAAAGATGTGTTTTTTACCCAAGAGGAATGTGCCCAACAAGGTCACAATCAGAGACCGGCGCCTGGTGTGCATGTTATCTCACAATGGACAAAGCATGACCCGGCCCATTCCCAGGTGACCATAAGTCATAGCCCATACAACTGACTAAACCTTAAGATCCCCGAATTCCATGGAACCAGGTGCCCTTTTACCGCCAACCTCAAAGTAACAAGTCCTGAAATGATGAAAGAGGATGTACAGGGCATATTGTTGAAGTGACAAAGGTGTGATTTGTATTGCAAGGTGCTGGAGGGGAGTGAGTGAAATGTGTGTGTGAAGGTTAGAGTGCCCCTCAACCTCCTTTGTGTCCATCCTAAAGCCTACTAAGTGCACACTATGAGTGATAAAATACGTTGTATAGTACGAGTATAATAATTAGTATTCTGACCTTTAACGTGATAAGAAGATGATCCCTGCAGCACCCACGTGATGGAAGAAAGACCGACTGGAATGGGACCAATAGACCAGCAGGTGGAACATGTAAAGGGTCCATTCAATCAGCCACATAGATTTTTACTGCATGTTGTTATGCCATTATGATGCTGTGTATCTTTAAAAGTTTCTTCTTGTACCTCTCTTTGGCAGAACATTCTTTGCAGCGGAGTTCTTTGCTGTTGCTCTCATCTGCATGTGGGATTACAACGTGTTATCCTTACAAGATCGACTTGGACCTTTCTTCCCCAGTGGGTTGTATTCTCTCTGGTGTGAGGGTTCAGGAACTTGCCTTCAATTGGTGACCGCAAACTGATCCCAGCACCCTCGTACCTGCAGAGGCGTCCAGGCCACTTCTCCAGAAGGAGCTGCGCCCGCCTATTGCGACCGGTCACGAAAAAACATGTGTTCCGAGAGGTTTAGCAGGAGCCATTTTAAGAGAAGTCCTCTCTGCTCTTTGAAGCGGGCGTGGCTCCGAGGAGAATGCAGGCCGGTTTTGGAACCCAGTGATGAAGGAATTTAGGTGAGCACGCACATATGGGTAGACTCTTGTAAGAGATAAAAGTAGGGGATAGATGCATGGGGAAGCGTGAAGGGGGTGAGCATGTGGAGAGCGAAGTCGTTGATGCGACTTGGATGAGGTCAGGGTTACTTGTTGTTAAAATCTGTGCTGTAAATAGAGTGTTTTGGTAAGACATTATAAGGTAAGGCAAAGGTAAGGCAGGGAGCCCCTCCTCAAGATAATATATTATTTTAAAGGAGGAACATCAAAATAAGAATAGTGGTCTTGTATAAGTAGTAGGCCTGGAACAAGTAGTGGTTGCTAGTTTAGAGTGTTGTTTTAATCTATTGTTTTTGTGCTTTTTGGGTAAAGAACAGGCCCTAGAAGGGGCAGTAATTGTGTGCATCACGGTGTGGAGTGGTGTTAGACGATCTTGTGGAGTGGTGTGGGTGTGCACAAGGAAGGGTGATAGAGAAAGGTGGGGGTTGATTTCCTTTGTTTTTGTTGTCACAAGCAAGCAGCAGCATGCGCAGCGCATTAGCAGGACTTTGCTGAATTAGTGAGAGATTGATATCACTAGCAGAGTTCTTTGCTGTTGCTCTCATCTATGTGTGAGATTAAAACGTGTTGTCCTTACAAGATCAACTTGGGTCTTTCTTCCCTAGCGGGTTGTATTCTCTCTGGTGTGAGTTTGTTTGTTTGTTTCTTTGTTTGTTTTAATATTTGTAATGCGCGCCAGACCCGAGGGTGTCAGGGCGCAATAGGCATCAAAAGGGTTGTTCAGCTTGGGTTACATTGCTGTACAGTATCATACATTATATACAGTCAGTAATAATAATGGCAGTTCATACAAAATAGGTATGAAGCTGGCCAGTTACACAATAGAAAACACAGAAGACAGTATATACAGTATGTGCAAGAGGAGCAAGAGTTCCAGAGTATATATATTGGGAGGTTAGATGTCATTTTCCTTGATCAGCGGATGACGTTAGATCTAAAGCGAGGGTAGGGTAAGTCAGCGCTCAGGGGCAGTGTGAGGGAGTTCCAATATTGGGCAGCTTTATCCGGGAAGCTACTCCCAGCAGTTTAAACATGGGCACTGTTAGAAGGTTGGCGTTAGTAGTTCTTGTAGGTCGGTTGGAGCGCTGTCTCATGAATCTGTCCATGAGATATTTTGGGGCAGCTTGGTGGAGGCATTTATGTGTGAGGGACACAGTTTTAAGTAAGATTTTATCATTCGTGGACAGCCAATTATTAGATCTTCTGTTGTCAGAAATATGGGCTTTCTTAGGAATACATAGGGCTGCTCTTAGGACGTTGTTTTGTAGAATCTGGATCTTACTGGTAATGTATTTATTACTCCCTAAATATAGGCCATTACAGTAATCCAGTTTCAACAAAACAAGGGCTCTTGCCAAGGTAATGCAGTTGTTAGAGGAGAGGAAGGGCTTATTTGCACTAATTAGCTTGCATGTGTAGGCTGTTGATGAGGCCATGGAGTTGAATTGCTTTTTAAAACTTAGCGTAGAGTCTAAGTAGAAGCCAAGAGTTTTGACTTCCTTGGCTACTGTGATGTTATTATAATCTATTATGAAGTTGGAGTAGTTATGGCCTAATTTATTAAGATTGGTAGGGGTGCCCAGGATGAGGAGTTTCGTCTTGTCATCATTCAGGCATAGACCGTGGGAGGCCATCCATGCCTGGATGATGAGGTACACTCTATTCACAAAGGCCAAATCCTTTTTGTAGTCACCCGTCAACGGGATGAGGATCTGGGTATCATCGGCATAGTTTGTGTAGATGATACCCAGGCCGTCTAGATCATCAAAAAGGGGCTTTGTGAAAATGTTTTACAGAGTAGGGGACATGCAAGATCCCTGCGGCACACCACAGGTGATCGGTATGGGGTCGGCAGCTGCTATGGGTGAGAAGACGCGCATTGTTCTATTGTCCAGGAAGGATTGGATCCATCCTAACGCTTCTTGTGAGAAATGGGCGGCAGAATCCAAGTGGTTGCATGGGATCTTGTGGTCTACTATGCCGAACGCTGCTGAAAGATCGAGTAGTTGCAGTAGTGCTGCCTTTCTATCGTCTCTCAGCGCATCGATCTGTGCCTTGAAGTCTATTAGCGCTGTTTCACTTCCGTATTGTGGTCTGAAGCCTGACTGACGTACTCCTAATAGGTGGTTACATTCCAGAAATTGTTGGATTTGGAGGTAGGCCATCTTGTCTAGAATTTTAAGCAGGAACGGGACTGTGGTGATGGGCTGATAGTTGGTGGCTATGGACGGGTCGAGGGTTTGTTTTTTAAGTAATGGGAGAACCCAAGACTGTTTCAAATTATTGGGTATAGTGCTGGTGGAGAAGGAGGCATTTATGAGTTTGGAGATGAAAGGTGAGAGGTCGCGTGCAGCGGCTTTTATAACTTGGGCTGGGCACGGGTCGCCATGGCAATTAGAAGGTTTGAGGCCAAGGATGACTTTATCAACTTCTAAGATAGATACTTTATTAACGTTGAAGCAGGAGGTGCGTTGCTCTGGAGGTGGCGGCGGTGGTTGGGGCAGAGTCTTGGAACTTTTGTTGGTCTTAGGGGCCGAGAGGTGAGTTTCTTTTTTGTTAATAATCTTAGCTTGGAGAGTCGCTAACTTGTTAGAAAGTGCACTCTGAATACTGGTGCACCATAATTTGTCCTTGTGACAGGTATCTGGTGCTATAATAGGCGTTTCTATTTCTTTAAGGATTGGGAACAATTCTTTAGTCCTGGAATTAGCTTGCGTGATACGCAGATTGAATGAAGATTGTTTGGCGAGTAACATTTCTTTTTTGTAGAGGGAGGCTATTTTGCTAAGGTTGTTTTTATTGGTATCAGAAGGATCTTGTCTCCAGATTTGTTCACTTTTGTGTTTTTCTAGTCTGATTGCTTTCAAGTGAGGGGAGAACCAGGTGTTCACATGTTTTTTGGGTTTGCTCTTTCTAGTTTTCAATGGTGCTACGGCGTCTAATGATGATAGCATTATTTTGTTGTACTCCTCTACCATGGTGAAGGGGTCAGTCTGGTGGGAAGCAAATTTAAAGTGGGAAGAATCAATGGGGTGAGTTTTTCAGCTGTGATGTTTCTTTTGTTTCTAGTAGGAATGGCTGGGGTTATGTTAGTGATGGGTAGTGGAGGCGTAGCCTCTAGAGAGAAGGAGATCAGGTGGTGGTCAGACCAGAGTTGTGGATTATTGTACGTATTGGAAGTCTTCCAGTTGTGCTCTGCTATCCAGTCAAGGGTTCTTCCTTTGGTATGGGTAGCATCCATCACTTTTTAGGTGAAGCCCAATTCCTCGAGGGAGTCATTGATGTGCATGGCATTGAGGTCACATGGGTCATTGAAACCTAAGTTAAGATCTCCTAGGAGGAGACAGTGTGATGCGTTTTTGAGATTGTAAGATAAAATATTAGTAGGGTCTTCTTCAAAAGAGCCTAGAGGGCTAGGCGGTCTGTGTATAAGGTGGATAGAGAGGGTCTGGAGTCAGAGATGGGCAACTTGGCCGTGAGGGATTCACATGAGTCTAGGTTTTGTGGTGTGGAGATTCTCAAGGATAGACTAGTTTTGGAAATGATGGCAAGGCCTCCACCTCGAGACTTAATACAATCTATTCTGAGGAGAGTTTAATCCTCAGGAATGTCTAGCATGATTGCCGGGCCTGCTGCTAAATGGAGCCAGGATTCAGTGATAGCAAGGAAATCAATTTTTTCTGTCTGGAGAAAGTCAGCAATTTCCGTTGCGTGGGCTACCACGGATCGGGCATTTATAAGGGCTCCTGTATTGCTGGACTGGGTGGATTCCATGCATGGTGAGTGGAAATTGCGGAGTTGTCTCAGGTGGGTATTGATGTCTCCAGTAAGCCGGCTATTGAGCTGAAGCGGGTGTTTGGTCTTGATAGTTTTGTGGAGGGAGATGTTTGTATTAGGCTGTAGGCTGCTGGAGGTGTTGTCTATGAAAGGGCGGTAAGTTTTGGCTAGAGGTTCATAGATTTTAGGGAGTCTAGCGCAGAGTTTAAGGTTTCTCTGAAGGAGACTACATGGTCTAGTGTCCAAATTATTCTGGCTAGGAGGTTTTCTGTAATGGGTCGCCAGGTAGGGTGTTGAAGCTGCTAATGGTGAGGTAGGTGTCATGGTGGGATTTAGGATGCTGATTAGGTATAGAATAGTACAGAGCAGGACAGTATAGATCATTGGCAAATGCATAGATTGCACGTATGATGACTAAGTGGGATTGGATGTGGTCTGGGGCCAGGAGTCTGTACAAGAGTATAGGGTACAATGGTTGGGCAGCAGGTAGTAGGCTAAATCAGATAGCTATAGTGACAGTCAATTTCAACACTTAGGTAACAGGAGGTTTGCAAGATCAGATAGCTATGGCAACAAATTCAGTACTAGTTATGGCAGCAGATTCAGTACTCGCTATGGCAGCAGATTCACTACTAGCTATGGCAGCAAATTCAGTGCTAGGTAACAGGCAATGGGCAAAATCACTTCAGATATCTATGGCAGCAAATTCAGTACTAGCTATGGCAGCAAATTCAGTACGAGGTAACAGGCAATGGGCACATTCACTACTAGGTAACAGGCAGTGTGCAAAAGCACTTCAGATATCTATGGTAGCAAATTTAGTACTAGCTATGGCAGCAAATTCAGTACTAGATAACATGCAATGGGCACATTCACTACTAGGTAACAGGCAGTGGGCAAAATCACTTCAGATAGCTATGGCAGAAAATGCGATACTGGTTATGGCAGCAGATTCAATACTAGCTATGGCAGCACATTCAATACCAGCTATGGCAGCAGATGCAATGTAGGCAACAGGAAATGGGCAAAATCAGGTGTAGGTAGGCAGCATTGGGTACATTAAGAGTACATATGAGTAGGCTAAGTGTGAGTAATCTGCAGGCGTAGACATAGCCCGTGCTGTGGTGGGGAGTGTGCCTAGAGACGGTCGGAGACTGATGTAAGTCATATGGCGGTGTAAAGCACGGAATGCCGGAAGTTGCAAGCTATAGTGTTCAGGGACTTGCCTTCAGGCATGAAAAAAGCCACTCACACTAATCTGAGTAGTTCGGCTATATTTATTGTTCTATACAAGGGCACCTCTTTTACTGCCAGAATTTCAGCACAGTTGCTACATTTTAATGATGAACTATCAGAATTTCTCAGAATTATTATTTTGCTTTTAATCTGAGGAGGCAGAAATAGGCATAATCGATGGCATACATTTGCCATGTCAGTTGATAGATGCTTTAGCAGAAAAACAGACGTGCAAGCAGTCCGATGTCTATGTTTATATTATTGGGCAAGTGGGTTACATTTTGTATATACACACAGAACACGTTTAACAAATGTCTGAAGAATAACTGAAATTACAATGCCCAACCCTCAGCAGTTTTTCTAAAATAGCCTGTATTTAGTGGGCATGCCCACATGTATTCACACTCTGCAGCAACTAGATCATGGACTTCAATTCTGTAGAAAAGTAGTGTACAGTCCCATCCTTTTAAAATATTGCAGCTCTACAAAGTCTTGGTGCATGTGGGTGTGAGACTGTGGAAAGGTGGATGGATAGGTGCATGGATAGGTGCATGGATAACATGGTGTTACAGGCTCGCCCCCCTCGACCCCCCACGACACTGAAGGCACTTGGACACAAATAATACAAAGGAGACCAGAAAAAGAGAGAAATGTGCTGTAATTCAATACACACCAGTGCATGGGAGGGCTGCTTACTGCTCTCCTACCCCCCCTTTACCTCCGCAGGCCTGACTCATACTTATATACAGAGCGGTTAAATCAATTCTCTGCCCATAAAACAGCACATATAATAACAAGCAGGTTCCATTTCGGAGAAAAGGGGGAAGGAATATAGCCTGTAGTTGTGAAATGCTTTAACTGTCATATCTTCTAGGCAGCCTCTGGCCTTGGAGATTAGAGCCAGCAGTGTTGTCCGCTGCATAGTTCTCATGAGGGGTTCATGAATTGTCAGAGGGCAACCTGGGAAGTCACACATTCTACAGCTCTGTGACCTCACTTTGCCCGGTCGTTCAGCTGTAGGTCAGTCTGTAGGCCAATCTCATTGCATTAGATGGTCCGGAAAAAAAAAAAAAGAAAATGCAGTATCAGAGTTGGTAACATGCCCAATTTCTTTCCTCTCTTCTCATTCTATCTATGAATCCCTATAATCGCTGTCCAAGGCATTGCACTACTTCTACATAAAGCACATTGCAATAAAACTATTCTGTTATATACATATTCAATAAGGAAGCAAACAATTAAAAACATTATCAAAACAAGGCAAAGCCATTCATTCCTGCATTGCACTGCATACACACTCCCCACTATCATCATCATAGTTTTTGGAGAAATGGGGGAAGGAGTATAACATGCAGTTGCAAAGGAATTTCTCTGTCATAACTGCGAGGCAGCCTCTGGCCTGGAGTATAACATGCAGTTCCAAAGGACGTTCTCTGTCATATCTGTGAGGCATCCTCTGGCCTTTGGGATTAGAGCCAGCAGTGTCATCAGCTGTGTAGTTTTCAGGAGGGGCTCATGAATTGGCCCAGGGCAGCCGGAGGCATTACGCATTACGCATTCCACAGCTTTGCGACGTCGCTAGGCCCAGGTGTTCAGCTGTAGGGCAGACTGTAGGCCAGTCTCATTGCATCAGATGAGCCTCAAAGAAACAAAAAAAAATGCAGTATCAGATTTGGTAAGACATGGGTGGTTCATTGGCAAATGGATTAGTAAATGGATTGTTGCGTGGGTGAGTGGATGTATGGACAGTGTTGAGTGCATTCATGGATAGATGAGCGGATGTATGACTGGACAAGAAGTTAGGTGGATAAGTGAGTGGATGAGTGAATTGGTGGATAAGTGTGTGGGTGAATGGATGGGCAGATGGATTCACGGATTGGCCAATGAGAGAGTGGGTAGGTCAATGGGTGCATTGGTGATGTGGTGGCTGGGTGAGTGGGCTGGTGGACGAATGTGGAACTGAGTAAAAAGGTGAGGGAGGTTGTGAGAAAATTAGAGGGTGGACAACTGAACCAGTGGGTGAATTAATGCATTGGCAAATAAGGGTATTTATGTATAGATACTTGAGCAAGTAGATGTTGTGATGAATCAAGGGTATTTGTCTGTTCCCTAAAGGGGAGCCACCTCTTTGAGGCAAGGGAGGTGAGTCCACTCTGCAAGACCCTCACTGGGGGTATGGGCAGATGGGATATGTCTGCTGTAAAGACTAATCTGTCATCCTTATGTTGGAATACGGACAATCTGAAAACAAAACAGCAATACTGAGAAAAAGGAAATGTCTCTTTAATAACTGTGACAAGTGTATCCTATGAAGAGAGAGAGCAGGATACGCAGGGGAGGCCCCCTGATGTGTTGACACTTTGTAGAGGCAGAGCAGAGCAGTACGAACCCACAGGACACACATCTTCAGGAGAGGCAAAAAGCTGAGGAGAGAGACAATGGAAATACAATGAGTACAGCAACAGGAGAAACATTGCTGGTACGGCAAGCTGCAACCCATACAAGGTGGTGGCATGACCATACTGACAGCATGATGGCCGAAAGGCCCAGCCAATCACACTGAAGCCCCGGGTATTGGGAGCGTTTTCCACTACCTACTGGCTGCGTGTGCAGACGGCCTCTGAGAAGTCGAGAAGTATCACTGAGTACCCAAGTACCAGAGAGTGTGCCAAAATGAGGGCGATTCAGCAGCAGGCACCGAGAAGTGCCACTGAGGAACCAAATACCAGAGAGTGTGCAGAGCTCCAGGAGCGATGCTAAAACAAAGCACAAAGCTGAGCCAAGAAAGGGAGAAGCCGAGTACACAAAGGCGTGCTGAGCCCTGCGACCTTCCCCTACAAAGAAAAAGGTACCGGGTAGAATGGGAGAGGTGGCAGGCAACCAAAGCAAAATAGTGTGAGGGGAAAGGACTCTCGAAATCACAACTTGGAAAGTCAAACATTAAATGAACATTGGCAAAGTGACAAAGCCATACAGAGGATGACAAATAACAATGGTTGGGCAATAGATAAAAAGTTGAAAGAAATACCCTGGGAAGAGGGGGGACCGCTCCAAAGAAGGAGATTTGAAGAATCAAGGCTGTCAAGGGAACGTGAATTTTAAAGAGACAATAGAGGGGGCCTCATTACAAGTCCGGCGGTAACACTGCCGGTGCTACAGGCGGGTTGCAACCGGACTTGCATTACATACCGGCTCCTGACTTGGTGGTAACACTGGAGGATTACAACCCTGGCGTTTTGTTCTGGGAAGTCAGGCGCCCGTAAATTGTAAATTCCCATTCCGATTTGAGTCCCATAGGACTCAATGGGAATGGGACCGCGGAGGCACCGGCAGCGTTAATAACGCTGCAGGTGCTTCCGTGAAACTCTGCAGGCAGGTGCCGTTCAGCCCACCACGTCTGATCCTGGTGGGCGGGACGGCACCCACCCGCAGTGTCGTACTGTGCCGGTCCGGTAACAACGGTACCGGTAGGCTTACTGGCACCATTGTTACCAGACCCGCGCAGTTGTAATGAGGCCCGCTGTCAAGAAACAGGGAGACGGGAGCTAGTGATTTGAACTAGGGCAAACTGATTGGTGGAAAGATTGAATCACAAGGATATAAGCAATATCTAAGTGAAAGTCAGAGACTTAGGAGATATCCCAAGAAACACTATTGTAAAGCAGTTACGAAGGAGAGTAAAAAAGCCATAAGCATGTGGCAAGAGCTACACAAACTCATGAAGCAAATATCAAGAGACTAATGGACCAGATAACTTTGGAAAATCTATATTCTAAAAACAAAGCCATTTGTACTTGACCCAAGTGAAGAAATATGATGCCCATTCAAAGAGGAAGCCTCTTAGAAGAACGACCAGGAGAAGAGAAAAATTCTTTTGGCCCTTAATTTCAGTTATTCTTAATAGTGGTAGAATTAGGTTTGGGAATGATGACTATTACTTTAGACTTCCTGACAGTAGACAAGCACCTTTAGTTAATTTAGATAGATAGGGTGATCCCTCAAGAAATAGGGAAAGATAGGTATTTCCAATCTAGTTTCATTAAAAACCAAATCCCACTCCTTTTTCCGAACTGCCACAATGTATACTTGAATAGGGATAATGTTGACGCATGGATAAAGGAGTGAGTGAGTGCATGGGTCCAGTGAAAAAGCACTTCAGACAGTCTCCTTATTAACATCTAGCAATAAAGACAACCAATCAACCAACCAAGTGGAGATTACAGGTTCCTCCACTGGGGAATGAGGATGGTGTAAGATGTGGGCAGTGAAGTATGTCACTGTTTGCCTGTGTCTGTGTCTGTTTGTCTGTGTACATCAGAAGGCCAATCTGTCAAAGAGAGACAGGAAGTGGAAATGACAGCCACCCCTAAACATTCACCATAATTGGGGCTCATGATGAAACAAAAGGGGCGGGGATGAGGGAGTTTCATCATAGGTAGCTTGTCCAGTAGAGAGAAAAAGCAGTCTGTGCATCCCTGCTTTGGCGCAGTGGACAGAGATCAAATTATGATGTGATGGCTGAGACTGTGCCAATAGGGCTGAAGCTGTGCTATAGGATATATGTGAGAGGGATGCTGGGAGAGTAGCAACAGTCTCATCTTGTAAACAAGCCTACACAAAGTAAATGTTGACTTCAAATTATGCTTTTCAGAAAGAATTTACTAATGGATTTCTATGGAAGCCACCAGCACATTAGCAGGTGCATATGCAAAATGCACCTTTAATGCCTATCACAATGGCCATATTATGGCCCAGGGCTCTCAGCCCAACCTCCTCCTTCTTGACAGGCGTCTCCCATCTCTCTTCAACTTCCCTCCCTTGCCTGCCATCCCTCCTTCCCTCATCCCACCTTACCCCCCAGTGGTGGCACCCCACCCCTTGCCCCTATTTCAAATCTTTTAAAGGCTGCAACCAGCTTCACTTAGCTACCCTCAATTCTTGCTCTGCTATCAAACACTCCTGTGACATCTGTCACCTCCTTGAAGACCCTGACCTTGACATCCTTGCTCTCACCGAGATGTGGTTCAAGGTCAGATCAGTCACTGCTATTCACACTCTTCTCCCTGAGGGCTACAAGATCCTGTCCAATCCCAGGCCCTCCCCACCTGGTGGTGGAGTGGTTCTTATCTTCGCCGAGTGGGTTCCTGCCTCCATCATCCCCACTCAAACCTACTTTCCCTTTGAAAGCCTAGTCTGCATGCTTTCTGTCCAGCCTACCTTCTCTCTTGCCCTCGCTATCATCTACAGGCCTCCGGGAGTGACCTCCCTCTTCTGCTCAGAATGGGCCAACCTGTCCTTCTCTCTCCTTGCCTCCTCCGCCAAACTTATCTTCCTTGGGGACTTTAACATCCATCTCGACTTTCGCGGTGTGGCCACTGTTCTCTTTCATGACCTCTGCAACACTCTATCCTTCACTATCTTTCCCTCTGGCCCGACCCACTTTGCCAGAAGCACACCAGATGCTCTCATCTCAACAGACATCCCCCTCTCCAACTCTCTTACTACTCCCTTCTTACTACTCCGTATCCTGGTCTGACCACCCTCTCCTCTCTTCCCACCTTATCTACCTTGTCCCCTAACACCTTCGCCTGCACGGCCAGTTTCCTTCTCTGTCATTCGTCCAATGAAGCGTGTGCCAGTCGCTACATTGGCCTCTTCCTCATCCCTCCTCCACCCCCTTCTTTTCACACTCCTTCTGACTCTGTTCTAGCTAACCTCCACCTTTCTATCTCTAACACCCTGGACATCCTTGCCCCTGTCATGCGGATCCACTTGAAGCCTGCCAAAAAATGCAACTCTTCGTAGGCCTCTGACTTGGCCGCTTTGAAACGTAAGTGCAAAGCTGCAGAGTGAAAGTGGCAGGCATCTAGCTCATCCTCTGACAAACAGGCCTGTCACCTACTCCAAAGGCAATATTGTCTCACCATCTTCTCCAAGAAGAGGGCTCATGTTGAATCCCGCATCTCTGCAGCCACCAATAACACGGCTGAACTCTTTAAAATATGCAAGGAACTTGCCAATCCTACTTCAGTCTCCTCCTCCCTCCCAGGCTCTCTGCTCTGCACCGGCTGCCCACTTTTCCTCCAAAATCTGGACACCCTGTCTTCTCTGTCATCTGCTCCCCCCACCCACCTGTTCTCCCGTCTCCCTTGGCCCCTCTCTGCCCCCATACTCTCTTCTTTCTCTCCCATTGCACCAGATGAGATCTCTAGAGTTGTTTTATCTATGAAAGTCTCCTCTAAACAGGTGCTCCCGCCACTCCTCCATAACAATAAAGGATAACATCTCCTCTCTCACCCCTGCTTTGGCTGACATCTTCAACCACAAATTTGCCACTCACTCCTTACCTTAATCCCTTAAGCACTCTCTTGTGCACCCTCTCCTAAAAAGCTGTCTGCTGACCCTTCTTTCCCAGCTAATCTATCACCTCTTTTTTAGGCAAACTCATAGAGAAGCTGCCCATCCCCCAACTGACCCTCCACACCGAAGTGGCTGGCTTTCTCCATGACCACCAGTCAGGTTTCAGGGCAGCCAAAGGCATGGAAACTGCTCTCATGGACACCTGTGAAGACCTACTTTCTAACCTGGACACTAACACTCCCTCTGTTCTGATCCTCCTTGATCTTTCTTCTGCCTTTGACACAGTCAACCGCTCCATCCTCATAAACCGTCTTAATGATACCCTAGGCATCATGGATAGGGCACTGGCATGGCTTACCTCCTTCCTTTCAAATTGATCTTCCCAAGTGCAAATGAACCCTTTTCTCTCCACCACCACACTCTCTACCTGTGCATCCCTCGGGGCTCTATCCTATCACCATGGCTCTTCAACACCTACCTGGCCCCGCTGGCCCACCTGATCTCCACTTTCTCTCATCATTTCCAGTGTTATAAAGACTACACACAGCTCTTCTTCAAGCTGCCATCTTCTACCTCCTCCTCCTCCTCCCTCATGCGTGTCCATCTGACTGCTGTTCCGGCATTGTGCTCTGCCAATGATCTCTGACTTAATCCCAGTAAGACAGAGATCCTTCTCATTGGGACGCCTGCTCCTTGCTTCCCCCTCAGTCTCTGGCCAGAATCCTTGGGTCCCCTCCCCTCACCCACCTTGGGATCCTCTTTGACTCCTCTCTCTTTCTCTCCACACATCACAGACCTTGCCAAGAAGTCCAACTTTTAGCTGCACCTTCGGAGGGGCATTTCACCTTTCCTCACCTTCCTCCAGAAGCTCAACGTCTCCAGAGCCCTAGTTCTCTCTAGGCTAGACTACTGCAACAGCCTCTTGCTCAATCTGCCTGTTTCCTACACTTTCTCCCTTCAACTAACCCATAATAGGGCTGGGAGACTTATCCTTGGCCTCAAAGCAAGGGACTGCATCTCTCCAGCACTTAAATCTCTCCACTGGCTCCCAGTGACCACAAGGGTCAAGTTCAAGACACTTTGCATCATCCACAAGCCTGTCCTGGGCCTGGGACCTCCATACATCCAGATTTCCCTCCCTAAATACCTCCCAGCCAGAGTCCTTTGGTCCTCTGGCTCCAACTCTCTGCAGGTCAATTGCTTCTCCAAGCAGAGAGTGGGGGTTAGATCCCTTTCCTCGGCTGCCTCCTCCCTCTGGAACAGCCTCCCTCACCCCCTCAGACTTGAACCTGATCTTCTTAAGTTCTGGAAACTTCTCAATACTTTCCTTTTCTCCTCTTCCTTCCCTCTCCCCTTCCTGTGCTAACTCTCCTTCTGCCACTATGACTGGGCCCTGGTCCCTTCAGAATCATACAGGGGCCAGACCACCCCCTACCAGTCCCACCAGCGTCCCTTGCAGGCACTTGCCCTTGGGCACACTTTCCCAGACTATTCCAACTTGATCATCCCTGTCCACCGCGCTCATCCTCTCTTTCCCCCTTTTCCCTGGCACTTGCCACCTTGGCCCGCCCAGCTCTTGCCCGACCCCCTTCCCTGGGATACACCTCTCTTGAACTTCTTCCTGTAGCCCCTCCACCCTTACACTTACCACCTTGTCAAGCACTTGCATGGTAGGACTGTCACAAGGCCAAGGCCAATATAACCGTTTCTTACTCTTACTTTTGTGATTCCCATGTCCTCCACCCAATTTGTCTTGTGGGGCTTGGAAACTCTTGTGTACAGGTGCCATACAAATGTCGAATAATACAATTCCACGAGAATCCATTGGTTTTATGCCTGCAGGAAAATCTCCTGCAGGCGTAGAACGTGCTGCTCTTCCAAGACGGAGAGGGCAGGCAAAGCCAAGATGCAAACTCTGATTTCTGCCCCTCGTATGCCTTGGAAGGGCACCAAAATGAGCTGCAGCAAAAGGAGAAAGCATAAAAGAATTACGCCCTGCTTGTACGCGTTCATTCTGCACTCCACTCAGTGCAAAATGACCCCCTAAAAGTAAAACCTTTCCTCAATTCAGCACTTGAAAACAATTGTATACAACATCAGCAACATTGAGCAGCATGGATTGAATAGTCAGCCCCGGTCCCTTGCTTAGAGGCTGGAGAGTCTGGCACGAAGACCAATATAAAAAAAGTTTTTTTTTATTTGTATTTAATCAAAGTGGTGGGATTGTGTAGTATAATAATGTAGTATCTTGAAATGGAAGGAAGAGTAGGCGTGGAACTGTAGGTGGTGGACTCAGTATTAGGGTTGGGGTAGTTTAGGGAAGGGAAGGTGGTGTACTCAGTGTAGCAGGAGCATGATGTAGGCTGTGGAATCCATCTATGGCAGTACTATGCCATAGGTGGGAGTATTCTGTATAGAGGCTCTTGTGGTACAGTGTAGGTGGTAGATCTAGGCCTATGTTCTGAGCAGCCCCAGAAGTGAAATGCCCTTGCCGCCATCACCTTGGTTCCACTTTTCCCCAGTCCCCCTCCTGCATCCCCTTTAGCACCCGTGTTTTTGCTACCTGCTACCTTTTGCCTAATCTCTCTCTATAAAACTTTAGCAGTCCATACTAAACTAACTAGTGTCTCCTACAATATTTTACAGGGATTAACAAGGTCACAAGGCAGCCTTTTTCCCGTACAGAATTACAATCTGATTGCACTCATAGCCACAGGAAATCTCGACCACAAAGCAACCATAAGGTTGGCATTTCTATTGAATTGATTAAATAAATATTCTCCTTTGTTCCCACTTCAGATGAACTACAATTATTGAATATCTCTAACAGCATGTAGACAACAATATGCTCTACACTCTATAAGATGTGAAATATTGAATAATCTACATGGTTATTTAACCTATGGTCTACTGTCTTCAAGAATATGATTCGGCACAAATGGACAACTGGTTATAAGCACTGATGGATGTAATTATACCATATGTAACAGATATTGATTTATGAATACTTGTGTCAAGTCCATATACTAAGTTTGATACTAAGATTGATGTATTTTCATTCATTTTTTAGAACTTAAGTAATTATGATTTTGCCCCTGATGAAGAGTGAATTCTCGAAACGCGTTGGACGAACAAACACATTATATTTCAAGTTTTTGTGATACATTTGAAGACTGTCATTTGATACATTTATTGTTTCCTCAATTTTTTGCATGTTTTATTATTAATTTCAAATTGAATATGAATTCTCTTAAAATAAGTGGTTGAATGCAATGGGTAATAGATGTATTACCTGGCAATCACATACCACTTCTAAGAATTATTGATCTGTTTTCAGATATTAGATAGTGTGCAGGGTACGGGAGTTCCCCACTATGGGAACATCTTTCTTCTTTTATATTATTTCCAACCTAGATGCCAAGGTTGAGACTATCTCCGCCGCACCTTGAATTTCCTATAAATTTACATCTCAGAATAGTATTATATCACATCCAAACAATGATCTATATTTAATAAGGTACAGATAGTGTTTTTCATTGGTTCTGCCAGATATAAGTAATAGCACCCTAACGCCCCAGCCCCAAGACCCCCAGCATTCCTAGATACCAGTCAGTCCCAGACCAACAACCATAAAACTGTTAAATCCCTAGGCGATCAAAAAGGCGATCTCCCCTGATGATCATTGTATAGAAATTCCAAATTCTCCCATTTATGTTTCCCATACCGATAGTCGATTCATGGAACCAAATGCACAGGACTTTTCCAGGACTTGCATGGAGTTTGGGCAGGCTCGGCAGGTCTCTTTATTTTTTATACTATAAATATCTTGTATATTATTCTTTGATACTTTTTTTAAAAAACACAATTAATAGTCCGCGGACACTATGACTGTCCGGGGTGTCCGTTCACACAATGGGGCATCCGCAGACATTGCGCATGTCTAGACATGTCCGGTTTGGCATGACGCACATTTAATTAGTCGGCTGACAGGGCGCCCTTTTGCAGACATCCATGCACCTGTGCCCAACAGTCTCCTGCTCAATGCTGTCTGCGGACACACGTCAGTGTTGCGGACGTCGGGGATGTCATCATGTGACGGCACCCATGCGGGGTAATGACATGTCTGCGAACGGTGTCCGTGCTCGTGCACAGTTTAAAACTGCATTTTAGGCCAATGTAGGAACTTTCAAAGTCAAAGTTTACCCTTCCAGAGCTGATAGACCCATTCTTAGTTGATCTGTCAACTTTTTACAACTTTCCAAGGCTTATATTCGATGCACTAGTCCGTGGACAGTCACCCCATCCATTGACAGTTCCTGTGAAGGGACCCACCCATTAATTTCAGTCGTTCTCAATCTGGATATCCAGGATAGAGCACCTGTGTGCAGCTCCTAAGTTCCTGCTTGGACTTAACTGCAAAATGGCATCACTTATGTCCATCCCTCCTCCCTAGCCACCACCACCAGAACAACAACCTGGAGGGCCTGGAGAGGGGAACAGGTGCAGTGATGCAGAAGAGGATGAAGAGGAAAATGTGGTAGAGGAAGTGCCTATCTCCAGCATCCGGCATGAATCATGTGTGGCAGCTTTTCACCACCGTTGGGGGTGTACCAAAAGCTCGGGCAGACATGGCAAGATGCACTGAGTTTCACATTGTACTCAGTCACAGAAAACCTGGTCTGTACTCCTACGGGACCACCTCCCGATCCAACCAGATCCAACCACCAGAGTGCTCTGAGAAAGGCTGTTCTTTTCTCAGCGAGTAGCAGGTTGACAAGCTCTACCCATTCTTTCTTGACTGCTCCTGCAACCACACAGGCTACACATGTGGGGCAGAGGATCGCAACGGCTGCCTTGCAGGCCATACAGGATGATGTTGACTCTTGCCTTTGGAGGGTCACAGTACTCTGTTTGTACTGCGACACACCAATCCGCAGGGGGGGGCAATTTCAAAGTGCTTTCAAGGCTGCAGTCAAGGAGCACAAGAAACACTGTCTATCTTAAATTTAAGGCCCGGCCAATATCTTCCCCTGTCCACCTGCCCCTCCGCCTCTTTCATTGGTGCCCCTTCCCTGCCCTCACTCACTATCCCACCTTACTTTTAAAAAACAAAAAAATCCCCAAAAAATGCTTAATCACTAAATACTAAAAATAAATTCCTTTGAGAGTCACATTTCACAGTTAAAAAATAGAACTGAAAAAATAAATCACAGGACCCTTTTGCAGCCTGCATAGTGTGCAGACAGTGCAGTAGTCTATTGACATCTGGAAAATTCCAAATGTGGGGTGGGGGAATTAAATCAATTAACTTGTTGTAGTTCAAAAATGGTGGCTCTTAAAAGAACCTTTCTGGTGTAGTTTTCTTGTTTTTTTTGGCTTTAGTTTTTTTTGACGGAGAGACAAGGGAAGGTGGGGGATGGAAGGAAGGGAAGGGAAAGGAGGGAAGAGGCACATACTTGATTACTTAATTCGCACTCGAGAATCACGCAGACCAGGAAGTGACAGTGTACAGTGACTCCACCTATGTGGCATCAACAGTGCATGCAGGCCTAGCGCACTGGAAAAGGAGGGGCTACCTCAGAGCAAACGGTACACCAGTGCAGCACGCAGCCTTATTGGACATGCTCATTAAGGCACTACAACTCCCAGTGGGCATAGCAGTCGTGAAATGCGGGAAATCCGCCGGCCGTATTAGCACGAAGATTCCCCATTGAGCCCAATGGTGAATGGGGCATTCCCGAATGGGCTCAGTGGGGAATGGGGACTTACATTACCGCCAAACTTGTGATCCGGCGCTATTAGCGCCAGGGAGTTTGGCGGTAGGGCTAATAACACCCTCGCTAATAGCGTTACCGTTACCGCCCAAGTCGTGATGAGGCCCTATATCTGACGAGAAAATCAGGCAGCAGACACGGAAGCAGAACATATAGCGACCAAAGACGAAATAATAATGACTGTGGAAATAACTGATGTGCATGAGAGAATGATTGTTGCACATAGTGAACCTGAAGGTTATAGTAATATGGAGAAAACCCAATTAATGGAGCTCCAAGGGGAGGCACCACAGGAAGAAAAGAACCTCTGGAAGCGGCGAGGGTGTCCTTTAAACCTCTCCGAGAGCTTGTGGTGACAAGATAGCACTGGTAAACTGGTGATGCCTATAGCCCTATTGAAAATAGCACTGGAACAGTTGCACTATCCAGCACACATGACAAAAGAGAATCTAGCAGCGACAATTGCCGAAGACTGGTTTATACTGAACTTGGCAGAGCACGTTGCATTTGTTATGGTGAACTGTATAATCTGCCAACAGTTCACGGCTGGGCATACACTACGAGTAATTAGAGGAGTCATCCAAAGGCCCAACTTACCTTTTCAGCACTCGCATGTCAATTATGTCGACATGATTCAAGTATGTAATGGGTACAGGTACCTAATTGTTGTGGTGTGTCCATTCTCTAGATGGATAGAAGCAGGTCCATGTACACACCCAGACTCTACCTGTGCAGCCAAATTCTTGGTGAGGGAGGTATTTCCCAGATGAGGAGTATGTGAGGTCATGAGGTCAGATAATGGTCCTCACTTTGTCAATGCAGTATTTGAACAGATTAGTTTGTTGCTTGGTATAAAGCACAAGATTTCTTCAGCGTATCATCCTCAAGGTAATGGGATATGCGAGGAGATCAACGGCTTGTTAAAGGAAAGGATAGCCAAGTTGAAGCTTACTCTAAAGAAGGGATGGCTACACTGCATTCCACTGGAACTGTATGTGCTCAGAAACCAGCCTGGTTCTGACCACCATCTAACACTGCATGAAATCGTGACAGGCAGAGGATGCACATGCCATTAACACCCTGAGATAGAGCTAGATGTGATGTTCAGCCAACAGGGGAAGTGTTAGTATCAGAAATGCAAAATTTCATGAATTGCATGACCTCTTGTCTTACTGTAATTTCAGGACAGCTGCAGCGATGACAAAAAGGGTGCATGGCAGCACAAAATATAGAAGGAGATACTACAACAGACCAAGTTCAGGGTCTACGTGTTCCACAACTGTTCCCTGGGGACACGGTCCTGGTGAGAAACCAGACGAGAAAAAAGTGGGACGAGCCAAGGTTCAACTGTCCATTCAGAGTAGAGGACGTCACTCCCTCTGCAATCAAGCTAGAGGAAAGAAGAGCTTGGATCTTTTTGGGTGACATCAAGCCATACAACAGAGAAGACCCTCTGCCTGCACCCCAATGCGTAGAGACTAGAGAACAGGGAAGAACCACAGCACATGCAGACGAGATTTATGGCGAGGAAGAAGGATGCATGACCAGCAAGGCAAAGAACTTTTGTGCAAAGTTGTGGCTTCATTTTGGGCATTTCCTCTGAGCAAAAAAGGGGATAAGGACATAAACACGGCACTCTGTGCATCTTAGTTTCAGGGTGAAGAAGAAAATTGCACGTATAAGCCACAATATAGTCTGCTGACTTTGAACTTTGGACTGAGGCACACTGAAGATTTGATAAGAAAAGGATATGCCAAATTTTGATCGAGGACACATAAATTGGAAGAAAATACAGTATCCAGACTCTTTTCATACAGAAGCCTTATTTGGACTGACTTATGGTGTCCCATAGTAGTGACATCACTAAAGACGTCTTAATCTATTTCGAATTAGTATTGAGATCAAACCCGTCGTTAGTGGGAAGGCTCACTAACATCACTGAATTTCTTCAAGATCCTGAAAACGAAAAGACAATAAGGAGGCTGCTCACTGTGATTGCTGAGCAGTTCCTTTTGCTTCCGGAATACAGGGAGGACAAGACAAATGTCCCTGTCACCAGAAGATAACAGATTGGCAAGCAACGTCTTCTTTCTCCTAATTGAGGACTTTCCAGAGCTTGCGGGGAGGCCTGCCAGTGTTGCCGTCCTCACTTTCATCAGAGACCCAGCGAACTCTACACAGATGAGCATGCTCTTGCATGGTATTGTAATGCAAGCTGAACTTTCTAATCATCATCAGAATTTCCGGAGAAAATTGTAAACTTTCCGACGAGGGACATATTGAGAAAGTGTTGCCAGAGACTTCACTCTTGTTTTGCTGAAAAGGACACAACATGTCATCTGGAGTGAAACAGATTAGAGGCATTGACTGGGAGCTTGTTTATTTTGAACACGCACACTAAAGACTTGCTGAACTTATTACCTTATTTGACATTTTCATATACAGAAAAGAGAACTGTTTCCAGAGACAAGAGACAATCTATTATTCAGGCAGAGAAGGACAATCGTTCCAGTATCTGCAACCTACGAGCAGAGACAGCAGACTCCAGAGATAACGACATTACCTAGAATGTATTAAAGAGTTCATTTTATTTCCTTAAATGATTGAGATGGGCAACCAAAATAGTAATCTTGTCATCCCTCAGGAGGAGAAACGCTCATATTGTCCCGGAACTAAGTGTTGTAGGTTAACCTATAGAGGAATCATCTACCTATGCATAGTATTCATCATTGTTTTACTGTCACTGACGATTCAAACTGCATTTTCTATTGGTGCACAAAGTTTTCTGATTCCAGTGCACTCACCTGATGATGTAAGCATGAAACCCATGAAGGCACCCAGACCTTACATAGGCCCTCATTACGACCCTGGCGGAAAGGGGTTTACGCCAGCGTAAACATCGCCGACCCTTTCCGCCTGAGTACGAGTTCCCTTAGCGCCATGGTGAGTTTAACGCCTGCTTTTTGCAGGCGTTAAAATCCATGGCGCTAAGGGACCTTGATGTTAATTACGCCACCGTAATTTACGGTGGCGTAATTAACGCCTTCCCCACTCCCATTATGCCCTATGGGGCAAGAATGGGAATGGGGAAGGGCAAAATGGGGATTGGGGACTTACCGCCCCGCCAAGGTCGGAATGGGGCGGTAAGTCCGCCAACCACCATGGCGGAATTGCACCCTTAGCGCCATGGACCATGGTGCTAATTGCACCATGGTCCTCCGCCAAGGTCGTAATGAGGGCCATAGTCATTCCAGTCCTTAGAAGGTCTGACAGTGTAATGAGTGAACTTGAGATGGATGTGATTAGCAATGACACACACACACTTGTGGTAACAAATAGATTGAACCGCCGGAGACAGGGTTAGCATAACAAGCATGTGAAAAGGTTAATGAAAGACACACACACGCAAACGATGAGTGCACATACACCAGGACTAGTGTCAATAACTGCAAAACCACAAGCCAAAGAATGGGAGATGGTTGGACAACCGACGATGAGAAGCTCCACTATAAGTGAAGTCAAAAGACAAATGGAAAAAGATGAACTTTTAAAGAGACAAAAGGAGTTGCAAAATAAACAAACAGAGACAGCATTGACAAGCACCCTCAATCCAACAATGAAAGGGACAAGTACAAGTCCTACAAAACTATCACGTGCAGAGATGATAGCAGAATCAATTTGGCCGTTCATAGCCAAAGCCAGGAAAAGGCAAAGAGATAAGGAAGGAATGGCAGAGCTTTCTACTATGCAGGATCTCAGATGGAGATACCTGAGAATCCTCTGGCAAGAAGAAGCTACATGGATGCTATTAAGGATGTGATGATAGCAAACTACAGGAAAACCTTGAGAATCAGGAGAAGCACACAAGAAGACAACAACGAACTAAATGACTACCTGGACAGCACAGCACACTTGGGCAATAACATATGATACCAACATATGAAAGAAGTTGGAAGACGAACTTCAGAGGAAGAATGCTTTGTTTGTGCACTCTTACCATATAGCATGGGGAAGTCGAAGATCTTCGTAGCTGTGGAAATTGATGTCCAGACAGACCACTGTCTATCACACATAGCAATGTACAAGACCAGAGGTAAGTTCATGGGAAGTGATGCCTCACTGAAATGGGCAACTGAAGCAACTGATCCAAATGAAGATGGCTATGTCCAGGACATAAACACAAGAAAGAATGGAAAAACAAAGAATATTGTGATTAGATATGAGAAGACTGGAGTTAAAGGAGCAGAGATCAAAAGAGAGACAAACCAAAGACTGAACGTTCAAGGAAAAACTCCAGAAGAAGCTCAGAGCTGGAAAACCGAGGTCAAATGCAAATCTGGGGAACAGTGCTTTCACCAGATGGATGGGAGAAAGGAATAGTGATTTGCAGAGCATGGATGGTCATTGATCATTACCAGGCTACCATTGACATAGTAAAAAATGGATGCAAGCTATTATGGACAAAACTTGCTAAACTATTGACATAGGTTGAAGACAGAGGAGGACACTTGCAGATAGTGCCATTGGCGAGTCCAAAATTCTGCTTCAGGAATAATGGCACAAGGAAAATGGGAGAGAATCAGAACTGTGGACGAGTATTTGACGCTCCAGGAATGATACATGGAACAGCAGTAATCATGGATCATTATCGGGCATGTGGATCCAAAGCATACATCAGACTGCCGAACAATCGGGGAGGTATATGTACATTAGTAAATGTCCATGTCCCAGCACCGGTGATCCCAAAAAGTGATCTGAACATTGACAGTTTCCTGAAAGCAGATGCTCACCTGAGAAAGAAGAGATCTGTGGAACTGATGAACCGAATGAAGAGAAAGAGAATTACTTTTCTGCCAAATCAGAAGAAGCTTTTCATGCGATCCCGTCTGAACACAGGCTGTTCAGCCTCACCTCATCATTATTCACGACAATTCTGATGCCAAGAGTTCAGGTTGGAGCAAATACTAAATGGTTACAGATAACCAGATGGGAGTTACTGCAGACAATCAACACAACCATAAAAGGATTCAATGCAATCAAAGAAGAGTTAAGGGCGATTTGACTAATGACTCTCCAGAACAGATATGTCCTTGACATGATCACAGCTATGGATGGAGGTGTTTGTGCAAAAATCAGAGAATCATGTTGCACATTTATACCATCTAACGATGACAAAAATGGAACCTTAACAGAGGCCATAGGTAAGCTGACGAAACTACAGAATCAAATGATTGATGAAGCTGACAAAGTTGACGATGACAGCTGGTTTGGATCACTGTTTTCATGGGTTCCACAATGGATGGCAGATTCATTCAAATTCCTAGGAGCCCTGTTAGTGATGATATTGCTCAGATTCTGCGTTATCAAGATAATAATATCTCAGTGCCAGAAAACTGCAAAAAAGGCCATAGGGATGAAGATCATGATTGATGCTGAGTCAGACTGGAAGCCTAAGGACCTGATGTATGAAGAAATAAGAGACTTTGTGAAAGCCAGCATGTATACACCATAAGGAACAAAGTTTCCATATCCAAGGAAACAGAAACTATGTGGGAAAATGGATCTATTGTAGTCCAAGTGGACAATGTCAACTAATGACT
Source organism: Ambystoma mexicanum (assembly GCF_040938575.1). NCBI lineage: Eukaryota > Metazoa > Chordata > Amphibia > Caudata > Ambystomatidae > Ambystoma > Ambystoma mexicanum. The sequence continues at coordinate 489,484,315 of NC_090936.1, read as the reverse complement.
TGGAACAAAGATTAGCACGTAAGAACAGCAGGAAGCTTGAAGGGAGTCATAAAGATATGGACCTCAAAGAGATATTTCTTCAGACCTCTATGTGTGGATCCAGAGGATGAAGTAAAAGTGGATACAAAGGAAGAAGTGAAAGTGGTCGATGAATCGCCCAGAGGGGGGAGTGTAGAGGAGGTGCCAAGCTCGATTCACACTCCAACTGCCCATTTTGAAGTACCAGGAACATTCACGCCGAAATATGTGACGTATGATGAGCCAATAAACCAGCAGAGAGCTGCAGTTGGGCTCTGTCCAGTACCTATCAGAAGAACAGCCCCTATTGAAGTACTGACACCTAAGAAAACCTGGACAGTAAGGTACCCATTGAGAAAATCATATCGGCAAGTGAGACAGAATGACGATTGTAAGACTACAATACCTGAAGAAGCTAAAAAGATACTGAAGGAAGATGAATGGTGACGTCATAAGAACCCAGATTGACTCACATATAGAAGATATGATGACTTGTGAATGATGAAAAGAGACGAAACACCATGGATAAGTGACATCCTGAGCCTAAAGTGAAATAATTGATGTCAAGATGTCAGAAATTATGCCATATGCGCAATGAAGATATTCAGTTACTTTAAACGTGTACATATGTAAAGTAACCGCAAGGAGCACAGAAATCGTGAGGCTTGCTTATGCTTAGTAGTAAGAAAGATTGCGGCAAGCTCCATCTATACATATCTACCTCAAAGAAGCACTTTATATACGTATACTTCCACTATGCACAAGAGCAGAATCAACCAAAGGTTACTAAAGGTCTCAAGAGGAGAGCTTTGCAGCAAACAAATCAAGAATTAAAGATGGAGAGAAACTCAAACGAAGATAATCATGCCAAGAAGCCAAGGTTTTATCGTCTGAAATAGACCAACAGTGGATACAATTAATGGGAAGAAGAACAGAGTATTCTGTTCAGAAAGGTCAAGATAAGCCACAAATGGCAGACGACTGGCAGAATTAAATCAAATGCACGAAATTGCATGAAGAATAAGATGATTTCACGGTGTCGAGATAATTTGATCAGACGAGCAAGAAGGGATGAAACTTTCACACCTACACATGGACCTTTGCCATGCCCAGACGCCTTAACTTTCCCAGACCAAGAAGCAGACTCGAGGCCAACCGCAAAGAAATAATTGACACATGACCACTGACGTGATGATTGTTTGTAGCAATATTTGGAGGTAAGATGGTGGTGCAGACAAACTCCCTGCACCTGGCTGGCTATTCTGCATGCTGCTAAGCAAGTGGAAAAGTATGAGTGGGGTTGATGCCAACCCAATCATAGTGGACCGTGTAATTTAGGCTCCTATAGTTAGTAGAATCGATGAGACGTCGTACTTTTAGTGACGTCTACAGTAGCCATTTTGAAGGAAGGGCTCAGATGCCCCACCTGACATTGTTTATCCAATCCCTTCTCCACATTAACATATACAGATATTGTGCCTCTATTAAAGTTACCTTCCTAGAACCAATCAAATTCCATGCTAAGTTTTGAGAATTACACATCAGTGATGACGAGTTCTTGGTATAAATACTGTGGGCCTCATTACGAGGAGGGCGGTAAGGGGTTAACGGCGCCTGTAAAGGTGCCGGAGCTGTTAACCCTGTACCGCCCTATTCTGAGGTCCCCTCGTGGGACCCGCTCTGGACTTCTGGTTTTACCAAACGTCCTTTGCGGGTCCCGCGAGGGGACAAGCATGCTAACAATGGGCCCGTCATTAACGCCCTATGGGGGCTCAAATGGGAATGGGGATGGTCCGGGTCTGGGTTCCCTGAATGGGGAAATACCGGGCCCTCCAAAGTCGGAATGGCCCGGTATTTCCCCATTCAGGGACCACGGACCCGGACCCGAGTTTGGAGGCAGCCAGGCCCTTATTAAGGGCCTGGCTGCCTCCAAACTCGTAATGAGGCCTTATGTTTTTTTTCTGAAAATAGTTGGAGTTGAAGCAAGAAGGAAGATCGAGCGATTGCTGATATTCATGAACTCCCCGTTTTTTGTACTTGTCATTAAACGGACAATTTAGTTGTTATTATTGATTTGATGCAAGAGTATTAATCTGCATCCCCATCCGACTCAAGGGTGCTGCTGCTCATTTTAAAGTGCTGTTTGGAAACCCCCAGCCCTATGGGCCGGCTGGGGTCGCTACTGCACACCCTCAATAGATTGTACATAGTACAATACAAAGTTGCACAATAACCAAATGCCATCACGTGCTATTAGTAATAACTTAGAAATCTTCTAACTTCCAAAAGCTTTCCAACAACTTAACTTTTATAAAAGCATTATAATCCAAACTGTGCACCCATTTCAAGCTATAATACGCCTTGAACCAAAAATGGCCAAATTGCCTCCATTTGAGTTACTAAAAGGCATTTGTGGCAAAGAAGTATATTTACCATTAGATCTTAAAGAAACTGTAGAAACTCTAGGAGTAGAATGACCAATAGATCAACCATTGATTGTACTAGTTAATGGTGTGCCAACAACAGACAAAAGAAATTGGACACAGCTAGTCAACTTAAACTAAGTTAGACAAGCCCCACGATACCTTAAAGAAAACAATGAATAATACAAACATATAGACATATAAACAGATAGGAAAACTTAAAAGAAACCACCCAAATAATTCAAGATTGACCACAAACTGGCAAATTTGAACATGCAGAACCTGTTACAGCAGCCCAAATTTAGACCTGTATACAATTCACCCACTACACTCCAAAGACACCATAGAAGAAGCATTAGAAACATATCAAATGCATCTAGCAAAGGTTCCCCAATGAGCATAGAAAAGTGTATAAGCATGTTCTTTTCCTCTACTCTTTCCTACTGGAAAAGGAGGCAGGTATGATGAAAGATCCACACAAATTGGTTCTTCAGAATATCGCTCTTTATGAATGTATTATAAAGACTCCAGATTTAGGGGGTCATTACACAGTAGGAGGTAACCATGGCGCTATTAGCGGCATGGCTACCCCCTTACCTGGGTCCGGGTTCCTTGAATGAGGAATTACCGGGCCATTCCGACCTTGGAGGGCCCGGTAATTCCCCATTCAGGGAACCCAGACACTGAACATCCCCATTCCCATTTGAGCCCCTATAGGGCTCAATGGGAATGGGGAGGGTGCTAACAACGGGCCTGTTAACAACGGGCCCGTTGTTAGCACCCTGGCCTACTCGCGGGACCCGCTGAGGGCGCCTGGTAAAACCAGGCGTCCTTAGCGGGTTCCCGTTAGCAGACTCGTTATGAGGCGGTAAGGGGTTGACGGCTCTGGCACCTTTACCTGCTCCGTTATCCCCTTACCGCCTCACTCGTAATGACCCCCTTAGACAAAATACATAATACATTTTCCACCTGCTGTTTGAATCTATGTTATGGAGTTACACACACGGATTTAGTGTTGGTCAATAACCTCTATCTGCACCTGTCGTACAGGAGTGCATACATCCTATCTTGTCGACTTCTTGCTGGAAAAACCCTGGGATCACATATAGGACAATATGTGATTCCCTTTTTCCTTTCTCTTTGAACCCTTATTAAGACACCACTCTGAACAAGAAGTTCTTACACTCATTTGAATTTCTATCAATATGGACACAACCACATGAAAAAACTCTGTGGCGCAATACTGTAGCCAAAACAGAAACTAACCCAGAATTAATGTAATTGTGTGAAATGTAATCATTGTATTTCTATGTGCTATGTAATTTAGATATTTTTATGAAATATTGTGTACAGGCAATTACAGGATTCATGATATATTAAATAAAACATGTTTTTTCTGTAAGAAACACTATTGTTTCTTTTGTAAAGTGGTCTGGTCGAGTTGAAAGAGTCAGCAACTCTCCGGGCACATGTTTGTTTGGATTCGACGATTACTAGTCAAAGGAAAGGCAGGGGAAGCCTGTGGTTCTCATTTTTTCTTCATATGTAATCATCCACATTTATTTCATAGTTATATGTATGTTTATGAAATGTGAATAAACGGCCTGTAAAGAGCCAATTATTTTCTAACTAATGGTCTAAGTGTACAGTATTGCCTTCCTGAGTCCAAGACATTTCAGTCTGTATAATAGGGTGAGTAATTTTTAGGTCATTACACGTGTCTGAAAAGAAAAACATAGTGGCGCTGTGAGCAGGGTATTTGTGATGAGATTTGTACCAAATACCAAACTAATCTGAAGCTTGGACACAGAAAGGCAATTCTCTCAGGTTTTTGTGTTTATGAATTGCACAATTTTGTTTAAAGTATCTTGATAAAGATGTGAAACATCCATTAAAACAATGCGTTCCTTGTTTAGGAAAAAGGGAAGTTCTGCATACGGGGACTGTCCCGAAGTGATGATCCCAAGGTGGTCAAAGAGTCCATATAACAAACTGGCCCAGACTTGGGCCAATGGTGCAGGTTTGAGTGAGACCTGGGATATGAGTATAGGAGAGGCTAGCCCGGCCGAGGTGGTGGCTTGTTTGCAACAGGTACTCATAGAGAAGGGAAAGGAGTGCTAAGTTTTGGGCAGAGGAGGTTGGATTTTGTTGCATACGTTCAGAAAGATGCATCAGCAGAATGTAGAATCACAAGCTAATGTCTTGAGGTTGGAAGAACAATTGGCTGCTGAAAAACAGATTACGCTAATGCAGCAACTTCAGATGAAATTTGTGTGCAGTCAAAATGTCGAAAAAATAATATGGAATTGCAAAAATGTCTAAACAATAATGTCGAAAAAAAATGTTGAATTTTTTATTTTTTTATTTACATGTTTTTTTTGGGTTCTGGGGTAAAAAAGGGGTAAAAAAAGAGGGGGTTGGGGGAGAACCCCCCCATTTCGAACAAAAAACAACCAAAAAAAAAAATGGACATTTTTTTTTTCTTTTCGACTTTTTGTTTTAGACATCATGACTTTCGATATTATTTCATTCGACTTTATGACTATAAACCGATGAAATTGTATCATGATAAAGCAGATAAATATCAGGCAGTGGCCGAGAGTTGCCTGATACAATATTGAAAAAGAGGGAGAGTGAATACCTGCAACGTTGCAACAGTGCTTGCCTCTGCAGGGGTTGATTGGGATCCCGACCAATGGGACGGGGATGTATTTGACAGTACTAGTTCATACAGTGGTTCAGAAAGGGAGGCCACATTACAAGTTTGAGGTATTCATGCCCTCCAAACTCGGGTCGGCTCCGGGTCCCGCGAAAGGGGAATTACCGGGCCATTCCGACCTCGGCGGGCCTGGTAATTAATTCCCTTTTCACGGGACCCGGAGTCGGTATGTCCCCATTCCCATTTGAGCCCCCAAAGGGCTCAATGGGAATGGGGAAGATGGTAGCAGCGGTACCGTTCATAATGGTACTGTTGCTACCACCCAGTTCTGCTGGCGGGTGCCACTCTGCACACCAGGTCTGACCAGGCGTGCAGAGCGGCACCCGTGAGCAAAACTCGTAATGTGGCGGTACAGTGATCACGGCGCCTGCAGCACTGCCGGTGCCGTGATCACTTTACTGCCACTGTCGTAATGAAGCCCACTGTCTAAACTGGGGCTTGACAGGAAGGAGGTGGTCGCTAAACTGGTTATGTGTAAACGGGCTGGGCCACATCCGAATAATCCTGGAGGTGGTCTAGTGGATTTGGCCATGTTAGCTGATTAATCTCAGCAGGAAGTTGGGGAAATTATTAATCGATTGAAACAGAGGGCTGGTGAGTCTCTGTTAACGTGGATGGTCAGATTATTTGATGGAGATGCGGCAGGGCTTCTTGTAGATCTGACCGATTCGCTAAGGTTTCTGCCATTATCCGATGAGACTCATATTCAGGAAATACTGCACACAGGGCTGCATCCTGTTGCCCAGGGGAGAGATTTGCAAGTGTCTTTGTTACAGTCAGCTGCTCAAGGGTGTAATCGCAAGTATCAAATTATGTCGGACTAGCCTAGCGATGAGAAGAAGTGGTACACACTGAGAGAGGCCATCCAAAGACTCAGGGAGCATGCTATGAAAGAAGCCATCCATATTGATGATCCAGAACAAATGGGGTTGGGGGCGTTAACGGGTTCAGCCCAAAATAGAATCCTTCGAACTGCTCCACCGGTCTACAAAAATGTAATTATGACTTTGCTGGTGGGGAGGACAGGCAAATTAAAGGATGAAGTGGTCGTTGCTATCAGACAGTTAGCCGACCTGGGGGAATGGGGCAAAGTGGAAGAGAGACCTTGTGAAAGCGCGAGAGGACGTAGTGACAAACTGACTCTTGGGAAGCAATCCCACCGTAGAGATTCTTGTTTGTCAAGAAAAGACATGTTCTTGGCTCTACTAAAATATGGAGAGCCCCGAGAAGATATTTGCCCTCATACCGAGTTTGGAGGTAAGTAACGTCCCTTACCAGCATGGCGCAAATAGCGTGTCCGTGCTGGCACCAGTCCGCTAATAGAGGACTATTACGACTTCACGGGCACAAGCTTTGCGCCATGCCGGTAAGGTACCTAAGCGCCATGCCGCAAAAGGCTCCCAAAAAGCCCTTACCGGCATCAAGCTAAGTGCAGATAATACTACCGACATAGTTCAATGCGTCATTACCAGTGACCGTAAATAGCGGTGACCATAATTAGCGCACACTGCTATTTATGGTCACCGCTAATAAGCGGAACCGGAAATAGCGTCATCGCACAGGAACAGGAAGGAGCACGGCGGCCATCTTTAAAAACACAATCCATTGCCACCCTCAGCACACAGGACCCCTGGGACACTGCTGATCATCAGAGAACTTCCTCCTACAAGACAAGAATGCCGAAGGCCCTGAAGAAGGGATCTGCCCTCCTCAGAAAGGAAAGATTTAATCAGGACGAGCTCCAGATGCTTGTGGACAGTTTGCACGAGCATGCAGGCACAGTCTTCTCCAGCAACATGAGGAGAGAGGCAGTGCTACGTAAAAAAGAGATCTGGGCACTTGTTGCCCAGAAGGTTAGTGCAACACACCCCGCATAGTGAAAGACTGCCGCAAGCGATGGGACGACCTGCGCCTAAAGGTGCGCAACATATTATTCGGCAATCGCAGCCAGGCCATGGAAACTGGAGGAGGACCTAGTTCACCCATAAAGCTCACCCCGTCGGAGGACACATGCGCAAGCATGATTGGGACGGAATCCATCGAATGCGTAGGCGAGATGGAGTGTGGCGCCACTACATCTGGCGATGGAGGTGAGTGTCCAAAGTAAACACTGCTATGCCAAGTCTGATGAAAGTCAACGCCAATGTCAGTACAAAGAGTCACGCCATGGTCGGCCACACACACACACTCCCTGTAAAGTAGGCCGAAGCATCAGAGACACATGCTGATGCCTGCTGCAAGGCAATATTGTACATGACACATACCACACAAAGTAGTACATTCCACGAGGCACACAGCGTGCATGACCAAAATAGTATGCATGTCAGACAGCACTGTTCCTGGCCAACATGAGTGATGCCAACATATGCCTGCATTAACCACCCGTGAATGAAATGACATGCCCTTCCCAACACAAATGCCTATTACCCACAATTGTGTGGATGAGCAATTGTCCCAATGTATGTATGAGGCCTATCAAAACATCACTCATGCCGTCTCTCTCTTCCACCCCCACAGGCAGTGACCATGACAGCGATGAGCAGGACACCACCCCTGCACAGGCCACACCCAGGAAGAGGTCCCAGGAGGACAGCAACTGGCCGTCAACCTCCAGGGTACAAGCCAGTGGGCGCCGTGTCCCAACAACCAAGCCACCGCAGGTACACATTGCACCTGTACCACCAAGGCCCGTGGAGGGCACAGCACCATCCCCACCCCCACCCACTGTCCTACCTGGAGACACCTGTGAGACACCCCATTCGGAGGAGCCTAGTGTGGCTGGGGAGGTGGCAGCCACGGCACCCCTGACAGTGGATGACAGCCAGGAGGACATCTGGGGCACCATGGAGGACCATACCCCAACCCAAATTGCATCTCCCCAAGTATCATCGATCGATGCCGGGAATGCCCCCACCCCAGAGAAGTCTGGCCATGACCACAACCAGAGACATCTCAGTCCAGTTTTCAGTGTTGGGGAGGATGAGCAGGCTGGGCATGACAGCCAGGTTCCCAGCACATCCACAGGTGCACCCGCAGGGCCGCAGCAGACTGACCTGCTCACTGCACTCGTTCATGAGTTCGTACAGGGCAACCATCAGGCCAGAGAGGAGTGGCATAGAGAGTTAGCTGCACTAGGCCGGTCCAATACGGACAACACCAGCCGCCTCTGCGAGGAGGTTTCGGCCCTCAGGCAGGTGCTCGGGCGCATTGCGGAATCCTTGGAGGCAGGTCATCCCGCCCCACAATCTCAGCAGGAGGCCACACCGGCGTCCTGCAGTTCCACCCAAATGAGCTCGCTCTGCAGGTCGGTCCGTGCACAGTGCCGACGGGACATGCCACCCCCTGGCTCAGGGAGTGCCGAGTGAATGTTATGGCAGCCTCATGTAGGCTTCGGGGACTCAATGGGACTTGTGTGGGGGAGTTGTGGGGGGAGTTGGAGGGGGGTGAGGGTGTGTGGGGGAGTTGTGGTGGCAGGGGGGTGAGGGTGTGTGGGGGAGTTGTGGGGGAAGGGGCGGGGGTGAGGGTGGTGGAGGGTTTTGTCACGTTTATATTGTTACATTCAATACATTCAATACACCGGTTGTTTGAAAAAGAAGACCTGAGTGGACATTTATCAAAGCGCATGTGTCATTTAATCATTTACAGTGCATGGTGTACATGTACCCACACACCAAGTGCCCTCTGTCCAATCATCATGTCACCCTCTGCTGACATGTGTGTCAGAAATATTGTACAATCACTGACTGGCACACAGCACGTCCCTCCTGTGCATCGGCACCATGATGATGTCCTGCCACATCTTCATCTTCCCCTTCATCTTCATCAGGTGGTAGCAATTGAATGTCAGGGGGCAGGGGCACGTTCCGGCGAATGCACATATTGTGCAGCATTACACATGCCATGATGATCTTGGCCACCTTCTCGTGCCTGTAGAGGAGTGCCCTACCCGACCGGCTGAGGCAGCAAAATCGTGCATTCAAAAGGCCAAAGGTCTGCTCGATGACCACACGGGTATGGGTATGGGAAGGATTGTAGTCCTCCTCGTGCCTGTTCTCTGAGTTTCAGACACGGGTGAGGAGCCACGGCTTCAAGGGATAGCCATTATCACCTGTATGAGAGGAAAATGAAGGTAAATATCAGAGGAATCATGAAGGACAGCTGTACTAGTCACACATGCCAGCAGGTTATCGTTGCCCACATGCACATGTCCCTGGGTGCATTGACGCCATTTTATGTCCCTCTATGTGTCCTGTGCCATGGTCTAATGGTGTGGGTTGCATCTTCAAGAAGATACATGGTGTGCACTGCCGTCTTGTTGCACATGCATCGTGTATGCATACAGCTGTGTTAGTGTCAAATTAGTGAGGTGTTGTGTCCTGTGAGATTTACTTAGGGGGAGCGTTGGCAGTAGCCTGTGCAATATTGGGCAATCAGCATTGAAAATTCCCATGGTGACATGCATCACTCCTGTGAGTGTGCCGGCCCTGTGCCAGACAGTGGATTCCCTATTAGGTTCAGTTTGATGCACTCCCAGGGATGCTTGACTTGTGTGGTAATATGCTGGAGACAGCAACATGGTGCATATGCACTGCATGGTGCAGGATGGCGTTACGGAGGGTGAGGGTCGGTCGCTGATGGGTGGTGCACGTGTTGTGGGATGTGGGGTGGTTTCCTGTTAGTTATGTCGTGATAGGTGTCGACCTTACTTCATTCATTTGGGATTTGTGTGTCTTGTACGGTGTGTGATGGTTTGGGGCACAATGTTTGGTGATGTGCACATTGTGCAGTCACATCAACATTGGCAGCATGGTGGTGTGTGCATCTCTCCCCCCTTTTCAATGCCATGTGCCATTCCTGCTACTTACAAAGCAGCCAGGCACAACGTCCAGCATGTCGCTCTATGAAGCATGGTAGCGTGGAGTTCCGCAGGACCAAAGAGTCATGAGTCGATCCGGGATATCAGGCACAACAATGTGTGATGATCTTGCTGGCGTCGCATACCATCTACACATTGATGGAGTGGTATTGCTTGCGGTTGCGGTACACCACCTCCATGGCATGCGGCACCACCAACTCCACGTGGGTGCAGTCGAGGGCACCTACACTATTTGGCATGCCTGCCATTGCATGGAAGGCAACTTTTGTATCAAATATCTCCTGGGGAGTCCGTGGTAGGGATATGTAGTCCCTTGTGTGCTTGAGGAGGGCATCCAGCACTTGGTTCAGTATCTGGGAAAAAAAAGGGTTGAGATATGCCATGCATGTGCCCCACTGTGTGCTGGTAGGTGCCTGTTGCAAGGAAGTGGAGCACAGACACTACCTTCAGTAGAGGGGGGATGGTGGTGCGTATTTCAATGTGGCTCACTATGTCGTTGTGTATCGGGTCCACTATGGTGGTGATGGTGTCCCGGTCCAGACGGTACAGGGTGTGGATCTGCTGGGGTTAGGTTGAAAGGACTGGCTCTGATGTGAGGTATTGGGGGCTGCCGGCATGGTAACGGTGGCTGCACTGGTGGGGCATGCTCGGCCTGTCTCACCCTCCTTCTCCTCCTGCGTCTCCTCTGTGGTGGTGGCTGTTGTTGTTGTTGATGTTTTGGCAATGCAAGCAAGTCCTCGAGCTCCAGTAATGCTACTATTGGAATCATCTTGGTGTGGGAGGGAGTGTGGTGTGTGGGTGTGCTCCTTTAGTACTGGGCCAGACTCCATTGCCTCCACCTGTGCTGATTGTGTACACCTGTGGCAGTTGGGAACACTGCTCAGGGCATTTAACGGTATGTCGGCGATGCCGGTATTTACGGCATGCCGGTAAGCAGTTTTTCCGACTTCATGAGGCCATTATTTGTATCTCCTCCTCACTTGGGATCTACTCCAGTTTACGGCTTGCCGCTAATGCCGGCATGGTGGGTTGCATGTGCGCGCCCATACCGTTATTAATGGCTCTGGAATTTACGATGCTGTTAATAGCGGTCTGGTAGGTCAGAATATCCCGTAGCGGTAATCGATGCCGGTATTCCTTTACCGCCATCGTTTTTCCCTTAGCACCAACCTCGGTATGACTCCCATTGACAGGATTGAAACCCGGAAAATGTACCAGCTATATAAGAAGCGAGGGCTTGATGGAAAAGAGTGATACAAAGAGGTGAAAAGACAAGATATGAACAAGCAAGCTGGGGATAAGTCCCCTTGTGCACCGCCTGAAGAGGAAATGGATGAGGGGTCCATGGGGACGGCTTCACCATATCAGCCGACTTATGCTGACTTGCGAAAGGTGGTGAGTGTGATGTTGGAGACATAGTCAAAATACACGCATTCAAAATACAAATACGATTGTGGTAAAACTCACGTAACATCTGCCTGTATTAAGGTAGACAGGCGGACTCATGTGAATGTGAAACTATTCTGGCATTCGGGGAATACGCAAGAGGTTCGAACTTTGATTGATACCGGGGTGGGGGCTTCATTGATCCATGCCAATCCTTCATGGTTTAATGGTATATATGTTACCATAACTGGACTGGGAGGGAAAAAGACCCCACAGTTCAAACAAAAGTTGATGTTAAAATTGGTCATTTGAAAAGAAAGAAATATCAAGTGTTCATTGTTCCCATACCTGAATATATAATTGGCTTTGATATTTTGTACGGATTGACTTTAGGTCTAGGAGGTAAAACATATCAGTTTGGGGTGAGTGCCTTGACGTGTACACCTGTCATTTTGGGAAAATTGAAGATCCCCCAATGCAGGTTCCTTTGTCCACCAAACGAGTGTCAATGAAGCAATATCATACTCCTCGGGGGCATAAGGAAATTTCAGATACTATCAAGGGATCTGTTGAAGTTGGTGTGTTATGGCCTGTGACTATGGCTTGGAAAACCCGGTTTGGCTGTTTAAGAAGCCAGATGGAAGTTACAGAATGACTGTGGATTATCGTGAATCGAATAAGTACACTCCTCCGTTAATGCCTGCAGTTCCAGATGCTGTTACTCTGATTGAGAATGTGCAAACGTTTGAGGGAACTTGGTATTCGGTGATAGATTTGGCAAACACATTTTTCAACCTGCCAATTGCAGAAGAGTGTTAAGAGCAGTTTGCATTTTCTTGGAATGGGAGGCAGTATACATTTCAACATTTACCCATGGGATATGTGGACAGCCCGACGATCTGTCACCGGCTAGTGGCAGAGCATTTGGACAAAATACTGTGCAAACCTGATGTACAGATTTCACACTATATTGATGACATTTCGATTCAGGGAAAGGATGAGTTGAGAGTGTGAACGCACCTTGAAGTAATCATTGTGGAATTGAGAAAAGAAGAATGGGAAATTAATGAAACTAAAATTCAGGGTCCAGGGGAGACCGTGATTTTTCTGGGAACTCAATGGTATAATGGGCATCGTGAAATGTTGCCGAAGGCCAAACAAAATATTCTTGAGTTCACTGCACCTGTGAATAAGAAAAAAGCTCAACAATTCATAGGGTTGATTGTATTCTGGAGACAGCATATACCACATCGGGGCAGATTCTAGTGCCTCTTTACAAAGTGACACGAAAAAATGTGACTTTGAATGGGGTGAGGAGCAAGAGAACGTGTTTCAACTAGGAAAAGATACGATGCAAAAAGTGCTTGATTTAAGGCCGTTAAGAACAGCTGAAGTTGAGTTAAATGTGTCTATACATGACAACTATGCCAATTGGTCATTATGGCAAAAACAGGACAGGAAGTGTGTTCTTTTGGGATTTTGGAGTCGTAATGTCAAACTGGATATTAAATTATGCCTCCTATTGTAAACGATTATATGTATATTGGCCTACGCCAAGTCACATAAAACTGTACGTGAATAACTCTCTACGGCAAGGTCTTGACCTTAGAAATTGATGTAAGCCGCCATCTTGAATCAAACCGCCATTTTAGGTTCTCTTGCTGTGTAAAAGTCACCCTGTACATCAAAATGGTGGACGATGCCATTCCGAATAGAATCTAGGTCTTTTTGACCTCTGTACAGCTAATGTATAACTTGCCTGCAGGCCACTTGTTAGGGTTGTGAACCGAGACCTTGTCCATCTTTTGACCTGCATGTAAATGGATTACCTGTATCAATGGAACTGATCTATGCACATACTAATGAATAAATTAGAGTTGATCTGGCAGAGACCCTAGACCAGTAACACATTCATGGAATGGTGAACCCGCGAAGGGGTTGGACAACAGGTTGGAGAAATTTATAAAAGCCTGAATGTCCCAATGTACAGTCTCTCACTGAATACATCGAACCCCACTGAAGTTCGTTGTGTTGCACTGAGGGCCGATAGCTATCCGACCTGTCATTGACTTTGTCATTGCTTGACCTTAAAATAAAGTACTTTGTATGTTCCTTTGTAACCAGTGTTTGGTGTGTTTCCTTTGGGTTTCCCGGCCTCATATTATTTTTCTCTTTTCAAAGTAAGTTACCCAAAGCTGGTGACAGATATACTCCATTTGAAAAGCAGTTGTTGGCATGTTATTGGGCTCTTGTGGATACAGAGCAAATGACTGTGGGTCATGATGTATTGATTCAACCATAAATTCCGATCAGGCAATGGGTATTGAGCTCTCCTAAAACACATCAAATAGGACATGCTCAAGAAGCTAGCATTATTGAATGGAAATGGTACATCCAAGATTGTGCCAAAACAGGGAAGGGTGGAATTGCAAAGTTACATGAGCAAGTGGCTGGTGTTACGGTGGTTGATTTGGAGCCACTAGATGTAACAGACATCTGTGAGTCCCCTGTGAAATGGGGAGTCCCTTATGGGGATTTGACGAGTGAACAAACTGAACATGCTTGGTTCACTTATGGTTCAGTTAAATATGTGGGGACTGAGCGACACTGGAAGACAGTGTTGTGTAATCCCAAAATGAAGACAATTCTGACAACATCAGGAAAGTGAAAGAGTAGTGAGTTTGCATAATTGTATGTGGGTTATCAAGCATTGAAGCCAGAAGCTCCTGGTGAATGTTGTGTGTACACTGATTCATGGTCTGTGGCTAATGGACTGGCTGTTTGGCTGCCCGACATGGCACAAGAGAGGGTGGAAGATTCATGGCAAAGAATTATGGGGAAAGGAACTGTGGCAAGACATCGTCTAAATGATGATGCATTGAAAAGTAACTGTGTACCATGTGGATGCACATGCCAACGTTTCAGCTATGGACACGAGGTCTGAGGAAGATGATCTGGAAGGGATTGCTAAGTGGGCACACCAGAAAAGTGGGCATCTTGGAGAAAAGGCTATCATGGAGGAATTAGCATTCCTTTAGAAGCAGTGAAAACAGTGATTTTACACTGTCCAGTGTGTCAGCATAAGAAACAGAGATCCATTCCACATGTGATTCAAGGCACATTGAAGCGAGGTAAATTAGCTGGACAAAGTTGCCAGATCGATTACATCGGTCCGATGCCAATTAGTAGAGGATGTCAGTATGCATGTACGATTGTACGTATTCAGGATACTTGATGGTATTACCATGTAAAAGAGTTACACAGCTGAATATTATTAAATTGTTAGATCAAGTGGCAGTGTGCTATGGGATAAGCTTTCAAATTCAAAGTGACAATGGGTCACAATTTAAAGGAAAAATTATTCAGGACTATTGTCAAGAGAAGGATGTCGAATGTATTGTCCACGTCCCTTATCCCCTGAAGTTTTGGGATTGATTGAAACAATGAATGGTTTGTCGAAAGAACAGTTGCCAAAGACTGATGATGGTCATCTGAAAGGGTGGCTTGAGTGCATTTTGGATGCGGTGCAAGTGTTGAATAACAGACCAATTGCAAATCGTGAAACTCCATTAATGCGTATGTTAACGTCAGCTTTACAAATGAAACCAAACAGGGCATTTGAAACCTTGATGTATTGGGAATTGTTACATGGGACTCTGGCTCCTTATCGAGTGATACCTGAGTCTGCAGGGGTGGACTTGCATGCTATGCAGGAGATTGGACTGGAGCCAAGAGGAATCAGTGTTATTGAACTGGAATTGGAGTGCAGATTCCATCAGAACATATGGGATTCATTGCCCCTAGATCTGGGTTAGCATTGAGAGGGATCCAGGTACTGGGAAGGGATTGTGGATGCAGATTATCAGGGAGAAATGAAAGTAATCCTGATTAATAGTGGAGAGAGAATGTTACCAATTCATAAAGGGGATTGAGTGACACAACTGATCATAGTCCCTGTAAAATTATCCATGGTGAAAAAGTGAGCGCCGCCCACAGTGGTAACTACACGTGGGGACAAAGGTTTTGGCTCATCAGACTAAATGGTTCCACGAGCGAAAGTTTGGGTTGAGAAACCTAGTGGCCTGCCAGTTCCAGCAGATGTAATTGCTGCAGGAGAGGATCAAATTGTTCTAGTAATGGAACCAGGAACCAGGAAATGGAGCCACATTCCTGCTGACATATGTTATTTGCGTGAGTGATGTACTTCACTGATACCTTGTTTTTTTTGTAAAACATTTTGTTCACACCCTATTTGTGATGTGTGCACTTGTGGACTTGTGTGTAGTACATTCAGGAGGGTCCGGGGACATGCAAAAACTTGTGGTGAATGTCTCCATTGCACAGCTGACTCCGATGATCTGGAAGAAGACTAATGGCTTTGATGTTACCACGTTTTCTAACACTGATTCAACTGTATTGTCGAGGAAACGTCGTGCCCATGGGCGTGATGCTTTTCCCTCTTCCGCAACGTCCATGTCTTTTGTGTGGCATGGCTATGCTGCGATTGTCAAGCAACCTGAGAATATGTGGGTTTTTCTAGCAGGTTGAGTTTTGAACATTTTACACTTTTGCCTGACTGATGTTCATGATGCTTCGAACTTGATTTTGACGTGTCTTGTGGCTGTACCAACACCGACATCTTTGCTGCGACATGTTTTTGGAGTACTGTATAATGATTCTCTAGTGGAGGACTTGGATCTGAGAAATTCCTTCTCTGTCTATGAGTATTGCACATTTTGTTCTGACACTGATCATGCATGGAGGAATATGGCGCATATTGACACTTACGACATTGCTCCGACTGATATCTGTTAAGTGATGTCTTGTGATTCTCGACACCTTGGCAAATGTCAGCAATTGGACTTGACAGTTGAGAAGAGGAGAACTGATTTTGAGAAGTGTTTATGTGCAAGTTCTAATGGTGCATGTGCTGATGTGTCTAATACAATGTCCTGTAATTTTACTGTTGTAGCTGCCAGCCATTTTCGGCATGTGAAACTTCCAACAGGTTGGTAATTTTCCTGCAAATATTTCTGGTGGACCTTGTGCTTTAACAAGGCTCGGGTTGATGATGTTTTCTTTACAGCCTGCGATTCATCGAGCTACATGTTCTGTTCATCATATTGACCTATTACCAGATTGTGATTCTACTTGTTGTCCGAACCTAAGGTTTTAGCGGCTGCATTTTCTTTGGTGGGTGTATGGGCGTTGGCGGCCGGTGGTTATAAATCCTTGATCGGATTAGCTTGTGTAGTGGTTAAGGGACTTAATGAGAACTCTCAAGCATTGACACAGCTACTTTTGGACATCAGGAATTTTAGAAAGGCTATTTTACAAAACAGAGCTGCCATAGATTATTTGTTTTTGAAGCATCATTTGGGTTGCAATGCTGTTGAAAGGATGTGCTGTTTGGATTTAAATGACCATTCCCGTTCTATTGAGAAACATATTAGTAATTTAAATGATCTGATTACCCAAGTAATGCAAGATCAGAATGGGAGTTGGTGGGATCAATTGTTTTCTTGGATTCCTGAAGCGTTATGCTATGCTTTTGTTTGTGTTTTTGTAATGGTTTTGGTTGTTTGTTGCATTTTGTGTGTTCCTAATTTAGTAGGGATGTTCCATCGATTTCAGAAACCGTCATTTGTTTCATTGTGATATGGTAGTTGATTTTCCAAAGGGTGAATTGTAGTGCATGTGTGGAAAAAAGAACTAAATAGCACTGCACCGGGGTGCAGCCATTTTGGACATTCACTTCCAAACCGCAATGAAGGTCCATGTTTTTGCAAGCTCAGTTAGAATGCAGACAATGGTTGCGATATTTTAGAATGAAGCAGATGATCTCACAATGGGGGCTAGTTTTAGCATTGTTCGCTCAAGGACGAGCCGAGAGGGTAGGCAGGGATGTGCAGGTGCATTGATTAGGGGTGCTGGGAATGCGAGCATGGGAGATGAGCTGGGTTTTTTCCTCTATCCGGATTTTTCCACTCTTGCCTCACATGCTTGCTGTTTGTCCTTCAGCCGGGGGCAGTCTGCAACCCATGAGGGGCGGGGATTCATCCCCCTTAAGAGGAGAAGGTCCCGATCAGGTGGCAGAGAATTGGAACCTTGGGTGTTGAAGTCTCGCTGAGAGGGAGGACGCTCCACTCCTGACCCCGTTAGTTGATGCGTGATCTCTCTGCCTACCTGCCTTGGGACTTGATATTGTTGTTGTGACTGAGATGAAGTTTTGCCCTACAACTGCCCTAACAGTGATGTATACTTGTCATATTTGTCCTGTTTTATGTATTCATATGTAATCATCCACATTTATTTCACAGTTATATGTGTGTTTATGAAGTGTGAATAAAGGGCCTGTAAAGAGCCCATTATTTCTAACTAATGGTCTAAGTGTACATTATTGCCTTCCTTCTGCCAAGACATTTTAGTCTGTGTAATAGGGAGAGAAATTCTGAGGTCATTATACATGTTTGAAACGAAAAACAGGTACTTTCACCAACGCTTCATTGCCATGCCTCACTTCATCTGCAATTTTAAAATACCCCTCCACTCGGAGAAGTGGAACATTTCTTTTGGAGAAAAGAATATTAATCCAGAGGGGGACTACACATCCTCATGCTTTTGTGGACAACAGAGCTCCCAAATTTGGACATGAAAGTGATGCCACTGGTTTACAATTTATTCAAAAATACATTACCTGTGACATCCTCCAGAAAGCACAGATAGTGACCTACGTATACAAATCTTACGCTTCCAAAACATAAGTGTGGAAAATAATGCAGACGATATAAAACCAAATGTAAATACTATACCAAATGTCACTTTGCTTTCCCTAGACCAGTTTGCACAACAGGACAAGTAATGTCTTCTGTTAAACACAGGATAAAAGGGAAATCTCCTAAAAACACATACAACATTAAAATGGACGATCCGTCCGCGGACCTCCAGGCTGGGAGGCCCCAACTCCTCCCGTGCTTCCCAAAAATGAGTATGAGACACACACAAGGAGCAAGTTGGTTCTGCTGTTTATTATAACAACGGCAGGGATGGGTCTAGGATCGTACGCATCCGTCCAGACTCTCAAAATTCGTGGGGCTCGCAGGCCCTTTTTACAGCAGTATGACACGCTGCTTGCGTCACCTGGGAAAGTTAGCGAAAAACCTATTGCCACTTCAGATTGGTTTGCCGAGTGGTAGGGTTAGTATAGGATACATATAGAGAAGAATATTAGTGGTTAAGGATGAGTCAGGTGGTATACTTGGGCTGTCCCTTCTATTAGATACTTGAAAATTGTTACACGAAGACCCCTGATGATTGGCTAATGTTAGTGGTGTCAGTGATGAGTCCCCCCATGTTCTGATTGGTCCTCTCACGAGCCCCCAAGCCTGGGACCATCGTCGTTCCCAGCTCGCGGTGTACCTGTCACTAGCAACAATGTGTAACTATGTGTTTGTGCAGACAATGTGCGGGTTTGCTCATAGGCTTGAGAGCAGGCCATTCCCATCACCGTAGGTGTCCATCTTGCCATTTTGCTGTTGCAACCTGTGTCCCAGACGTGGGACCCAGGCGACTTCTGTCTCGTGGGTCTGGCACCTTGTCAGATCGGCTTGGTCACGTGTGGAGAGACCGTAGCTGGAGCGGAATTCTGCACATTTAAAGTTGTATTTCGCTTCTGTGTGCTTGGCTTTGCTTACAGGTGTGACCTTGGCGCCGGCTGGTAGCATACGAGTTGCAACATCGCGCCCTTGGCTACGAGCTCTCGCTGGGCTCGTTCTGCATGATCAGCACTTGTACTCTTGCTCATACAGTGTTCATGGCGGCTCTTGCTTGCGGGCTACTTGGGCCTAGTTCATGGGTGGGGATGCATAATCCATGGTACCTATGTCGCGGTTTGACGTGGCGTCATAAGCAATATTATGTCTACATTATATTCTCATCACGATGCGAGAGGTGGGAGAAGCGTCAGCAAGCATATACGCGATTCCTTCAGGCATCTTGCGTTTCTGCATTACTATAAAGGGGCCTATGTGAAAAATAACAAAGATGCGCGTCAGTGGGTGTATCCGTCACCTACGTCATAGCACTGAATATGTTCTTCGTGAAGGCTGGTGCGTGAGTGACCAGTGTGCTTGGTGGCACGTGTGTTCTTGGCAGTTGGCTAGGTCATTGTGGCATCTCTAACGATGTGGGTGCTCGTTGCTTATGTCTTAGTCGAGTTCATCCATGCTGCAGGTGTCGGCTTGAGTGGGACAGGCTGGTGGGCATATCCTTATGTTCTTGAACCAGGGTATTTTGTCATCTGGTAGATAGGCGAACTCATCTCGTGGTGGGTGCCTGGGCCGCGATCCTCTAGGCCATGGTCCCGATGAGATTGGGGGGCGCTTGTTCTCCCATTCTCCCACTTAACTCTAGACTTTGAGTCAAACCTTCTTCATATTCTCCAGGATAATCTAAAAGCCTCCTCTAGAGTAATCCTGCTTGGAGATCTCAATCTAGGTCTTCCTGATCCCCAAGCAAGCTCACATTCCAACACCTTTGACATGCTAGGCTTCTATCAGCACATTACTAATCCCACCCACAGTAAAGTATGCATTCTAGATTGGATTGCCGACCACAATTGCAATGTCTCCACCAGCTCTAACACATCCTGTGCCAGGTCTGACCACCACATCACTCACTTCTCCATCACTCAGCCATCTAAACCCAAATCCTCACCCAATCCTCTCTCATCAGCTGTTACACGAAGCTCACGTAAGCTCTCTAGAGACAACATACGCCGTTCCTCAACACCCCAGGCCTCCAGCCCCCCTTTGATTCCAACCCAAACTCATTAGTGGACACTTTTACAGCCATCCTGACTAGCGCCGTGAACACCATAGAACCACTAGCCCTGCATTAACCCAAAGCAATCAGAAACTCTAACTCGTGGTTTACCCCTGACCTCCTGGAAGTGTGTTCACAGAAATGACAGGTCTAGCTTACCTGGCTAAAGGATCCCACTGACTCCCTAAAAAGGAATTCAAGAATATGGCCCTCATTCCGAGCCATGCCGGTAAGTATCGGTACTTTCCGGCATGGCGTAAAGTACGACATTGTGCTGGTTGAAGACCGAAAATTTTGGCCCATTCTGAGCCCTCGGACACGCGCTTTCCGCCATGCCAGAAAAGGACCGCGCGGCCTGCCGCGAAACCCCCCAAAAAACCCCTACCGGCATGCAACGACACGTAAAGTACAACAATGCCCTGTAAGCATTAGCGTCAATGCATAACGGTGACCGTAATTTACGGAGACCGTAAATTACGGTCACCGAAAAAAAAAGGAACCGGAAATTACGACATCGCACAGGAACGGGAAGGGGAGCGGCGGCCATCTTTAAAAACACAATCCATTGCCATCCGCAGCTGCCTGTGAGGAAACTAAAGTTGGGAACCGGACCAGGCACCGCAGGACATGCCGAAAGCACCAAAAAGGGCGGCGGATCGCATCCGCAAGCAGAGATTCTGCCCCGATGAACTCTAGGCCATGGTGGACTACCTGGCAGAGCATGCCGATGTAGTCTTCAGCAGCGACATGCGGAGGGAGTCGACCCTCCGCAAGAAGACCATCTCGGCGGAACTGGCACAGAGGGTGAGCGCTGTTGGCAACACCCCCCGCACCCCAAGGGACTGCCACAAGCGGTGGGACGACCTGCGGGTGCGGGTGTAGGGCCTTCTCTCCAGCAACCACAGCAAGGCCCTGCAGACGGGAGGTGGCCCAAGTACCGCAGTCCAACTTGAGCCGTGGGAGGAGACCTGTGCAGATCTCATTGGCACTGAATCCATTGAGGGCGTGGGGACCATGGAGTGCGGGGGAACGACTTCTGGAGAAGGAGGTGAGTGTCGACAGTGTACACTGGCAATGTCCATTGCATGATGTAAACTGAACCAGGGGCCATCGAAGGCACCCTCTCGTGTTGCCCCCCCCATCCAACGCATCCCCCCATCCAACAAATGCTGAGGCAAGTGCTGCCTAATGCTGGCCCAAGTGCGAGTACATAACGCACATCAACCATAGTGCATTGACTTGCACAGCCCATCATGCACACTGTCCAGCGTGGTAGGCATAGTACTAGCCAAAATGTACATGACCAGGGCACAACGAGTCACTCCCAAACATTTGTATATGCCATCACCATGCACATGTACCACTGCCATAGCTACCCCCCAAACAGAACAAACCGTAAATGACCGAAATGTCCATGCAACCATGTATGCAAATAGGACATTGCACATACACTAATGTTGTCCCTCTCTTCTACCCCCACAGTCACAGACCATGACAGCACAGAGCCCCAGGGAAGCCGGCCAAGCACCTCCGTGGGTACTGGCAGGGTCAGGCCGAAGCCAGCAGCAAATAAAACCACCCCCCAGCCTACGGAAAGGCCCCTTGAAGCTGGCAGACCAGCAACCGACACAGCATCTGTGGCAGCAACTGTGCAAACCCCTAGCTCGGCACAGTCGAGCGTCTCCATGGAGGCTGCTGCCACCGCACCGGATGAGTGGGAGCCCAGCCAGCCACCCATCCAGGGGCCCATGCCGGATGACGACCAAGACAGTATGTACAGGCCAGAGCCATGCCTTGTGGCCCTGGCATCATGCAGTGACTCCGGGGATGCTCCGTCACCTGTGCATAAACTGGAACTTGACCCGCAGGGGTATGACGCCGTTCCCCCCAGTCCACCCATACCACCCCCTGCAGAGCATGCTGGTGCAAGTGGATCCTCAGATGGTCTCCCTTCACTTGACCAGCACCGAGTGCACCAGTTGACTGATCTAATTGAGAACTACATTGAGGACAATCGCCAGGCCAGGGCAGAACTGCATGAAGAACTTAACCAAATGTGGCAGTCCCTCACCGACTGCACCACCAGATTGTGCGACTCTATGACGGACAGCACGACCCGGCTATGCCATGTCCTCAATCGCATAGCAAATGCCCCTGAGGCAGGGCATCAAATTACCGAGCCACAGCAGGAGGACACGGCCGCGACCAGTGAGGCCACGCAATGCAGCCCGGAGAGACGCACTCAGCGTTCCTTGCATCAACGGGATTTGCCTCCCCCAGTCAAGGGGGGCAAGAGACATTAGGCGTTCCTGCCACATGTGGGCCCCACATCCTACATGGGACGACTGCTCTGGAGTTGGGGGGAGGGGGAGGTGGGTGATGGTGTGTTCTGGAGTTGGGGGGACAGGGTAGGGGGGTGATGTTGTGTTCTGGAGTTGGGGGAGGAGGGAAGGGGGTGATGGTGTGTTCTGGAGTTGGGGGGTGGGGGGAGCACTATTTTGTTTTATTTATCACAATACACAATTGGTGTTGCAAACTTCAACCGTTGTGGACATTCATCATTGCACATTTGTTCATTGACTTCTGCCAGTGCATGGTGTACAAGTATGCATGAGTCCGTTGCCCTGTGTGCCCATGTCATGACACCCTCTACTGACTTGTGTCCTGGAGACCTTGTCCACTGTAAGTACAGAGCATTACATGTCCCTCAAGTGCACAGCCTCAATGAACCTTTGTTGGCACTACACCCTCCGCCTTCACCGCATCATCCTGTGGTTGTAGCAGTACCATTTCAGGGGTGATAGCCGCTCATGTAGGGATGCACTTTTTGTCCATCTGCACATATGGCATGGGCCCATTTGACACCAGATAACAGTGGAGGGGTCAGCCACCAGTCCTGGTTCGCCAGCACATATGTGCATCACGCAAGCCTGGTGACTGCTTCATCTACACGCTTGCACGGGTATGGCCATAGTCTGGTTGCCCCATGGGCCTGTTCAGGGGGTTCATGACAGGGGTCATGTGGCTTGCTGTCATGGGACAGCCAACAACAGCTGCATGTGTCGCCAAAAGAGGTGGGTGTGTGGACTCTCATGGTGAAGAATAGTACTTGGCTGTCATGGCAGGGTTTCAATGATGGCCATCTGGACATGTCCATGGATGTATTGGGCACGATCAGGGACACAAATATGTGTCTGATGCAATGTAATGCAGTGGGGTGTTCTGTCTACATGATGGTCCGTGAACAATGGTGTGGACATCTTGAGGGTACATGTTTCTTTGTTGCATGCTGCTGTCCTGATGTCGGATCACTGCGGTGCTGTGCACTGTGCACATTCTTAATTGGGTGTGATGGCTGTAGTCTGTGGATCATGGTCATCATCCTGCTCTGATCCATTCTATGGTGATTCCCAGCACTCCTATGGGGGTGACATGCCGGTGACGTGATATCGTACCCCTCCTGCCCTCTGTGAAGTCCACTCCCAGAGATGGGTCTCCAATGTGGTGCCAGGCTGGGGGATGCCACATTGTGCATGTGCAGTGTGTCCTCCGATATGCGCTTACGGTTGTGGTGTCCGCCAATGAGTGGTGCTGGTGTAGTGTGTTTAGCCCTTGTCAGTTGGTGGAGATGTAGTGTGATGTGGGTGCCTTATTCTGGCAAAGTGGGAATCTGTTCATATGTGCCGTTGCACTGGTTCTGTGGCAGGTTTGTTGTCGGGGTGAACACCGTACAATGGCTTCATCGTTTCAACGCAGTTGGTTCATGAAGGCACCCACCCCGTGGCACCAGTGCACTTGCATGACACAGTCAGACGACTCAACAGCCAGCCAGACAGGTCATCCTGCAGGTTGGGCCATGTGGCGCGGTAGCGTGTAATCAGCTGGCCCTTTGAGTCATGTGTAGTTGTTTGTTGTCGGGCCCACCCATGTGTGCAGTTCTTGGTAGCGTTGGTTTCCATCTGCACGTAGGGGGAGTGGTATTGTTTGCAGTTGCTGTCCGCAACGTGCATGCCAGGCTGGTCCACATATGACCTGTGGGTGCTGTCAGGGGCACCATTATCATTTGGCATGCCTCCATTTGCATTAGGTCCAGCTTTACTGTTGTGTATCTCATGGGTGGTCCATGTTGGGGATTGGTGGACCCTTGTGTGCTTGGGGAGGTGTAACGGCACTTGTATATGTGGCCGCATAATGGACGGTTGTGACATGCCACTGTGTGCTGGTGGGTGCCTTTGGCATGGGTGTGGGGCACAGGCAATACCATCACTTGTGCCGGGTTGGCACTGTACATTTGTATGGTGCTCGCTTTTCTTGTGTCTGTGGCGCAATATGGTGGTGACGGTGTCACAGTGTAGGTGGTCAGGGGTGTCTATCTGGTAGGACTTCTCCTAGAGCGGCCGGACATGCTGCGTGTGCATGGGGGATGCTGGGGTGGTAACGGAGGTTGCACTGGTGCTGCATGCAGGGCCTGTCTCCCCCCTCCTTCTACCCCTGTGTCTCCTCAGTGGGGGGGCGTGGTGTTGTTGCAGGGGTTTGTGTGGTTGTGGCCTTGCTTGTTCGATTGGTGTCATCTTGGTGTGGGAGGGGGGTGGTGTGTGGGTGTGTTCCTTTTCTGCTGTGGCAGACTCCTGGCCTCCGTCTGTGTTGCATGTGTGCACCTGTGGCTCTGGGTCCCACTGCTTAGGGTTCTTTACTCCTTCTCTGAGATGCCTGTATGTACTCCATGCCGGTAAGGTACTTTACGGCCTTGGGGAGGCCGTAATTTACGTGTGCTCCTTACTTGAGATCAGCTCCGGTTTACGCCATGCCGTTAATTTTGGCATGGTGGGGCGCGCCCGACCCAAGAACGTAAATTACGGCATTGTAGTTTACGGTATCGTAATTTACGGTCTGAAGGGACGGAATGGCATGGAGCGGAAAACCATGCCGGTAAATCATTACCAGCAAGGTTTGTTCCTTACCTCCATGCTCGGAATGACCCCCTATATCTCCCATTTCCCAAAAACTACTAGTATCAGCTACTCTTCTCCTCCTTTCTCCCCCACCAACACTCAGTTCGTCTTAAGAGACCTCTCTGAAAATGAAGTCTTAAAGTTGATCAATAGCCTGAAACCTACCAAATGCAAGCGCGCCCTCTGCCCTGCCTCACTCATCAAAGACTGCGGCAACGAGCTTGCCCTCATCATCACGGCCTTCATAAATGCATCCTTTGCAAAAGGCACTGTTCCAGCCAGCTTAAAAGAAGCCTCGGTCCTCCCACTCCTAAATACATCCACATTAGACCCATCCAACTACATGCCAATCACCACTGTCCCCTTCCTACTAGAAATCCAAGACCGTGCAGCCTGCCTGCAAGTTCAGCAATTCCTGGAGCACAACAAAATACTAGGTATGTGTCAATCAATCCGGCTTTCACCCAGGACACAGCACGGAATATGCCCTTCTAGACCTAAAGAATCAGCTAGATGAGATATGGGACAAAGGAAACACTGCCCCCCCCTCCTCCTCCTAGACCTATCTGTGGCTTTGACTTGGTAAACCAACAAAACCTTTGCCACCACATCATCACGTACACCAACTTCTCCCCACCCGCCACTGCCTGGATTGCCTCCTTCCTGGAAGGTAGGTTTGTGAGGGTATTTTCAGAAACAGCCAAAGCCTCACTCTCACCCATCACCTGTGGCGTTCCTCAGGGGTTGTGGATCTGCCCTACCCTGTATAACACCTTTACCAGGCCACTCTTTAACATCCTAGACTCCCTCGGCATAGCCTACACCAACTATGCTGATGATACTCAAATCCTGATCCTAGTCTCAGGCAACTACTCTTACGACTCTGCCATGCCTAACAACATCTACTCTACTACACAGGTTGGTTGGCAGCTAATCACTTATGCCTTAACAGCGACAAGACAGAAATACTAATTGTCGGTTCACCAGATGCCATTAAATCTCTTGACAATAGCTACACTGTCTTCAAGATTGACAATTACAACATTCCCGTCTCTGCCTCTGTAAAAACAGTTGGAGTCTACCTCGACGCTTCATTCACTATGTCTAGACAAGTAAGTGCCATTGCCTCATTAGCAACCTACGCCACCAAGGTCCTCAATGCAGCCAGACCTTGCACACCAAAAATAACTGCCTCACAATCATCCGTGTCATCATCGGCTCTAAGATTGACGATTGCAATGTCTTATTCATAGGCACCTCCTCTGGAAATATCCAGAAACTGCAAGTAGTCCAAAACTATGCATTGAGAGCTACACACCACATCCCGAAAATGGAACATATCTCCAAAGCTAGAAGACAAGCACACTGGATCCCCATCAAAGAGCGTATCTCCATTAAAACACTCCCCATTACCCACAAGTGCCTCTCCAATATAGCACCCCAATACCTCATCCAAGGATTCACCAAAGCTCACACCACAAGACCCACTAGGATTCCTTACATGGATCGACTGGTTATTCCCAAAGTCAAGAGATGTAAAGCTGTAGGATCAAGCTTCCCCTGCCTTGCAGCCAAACTCTGGAATGACCTCTCAACCACCCTGAGGGCTGAGAAACCCTACTGGATCTTTCATAAAGCTTTAAAAACTCAGCTGTTTGGTGAAACTCCCAACACCACTGACTCTCTGCCCCCTTTCATCTAAGAGGGTCGCCTTCTCTCTCTAACTATACCTCTAACATACTTGGTATTGTCTCTCAATGTATGAACTTGTGCTACACCTGTAACAGTACCCATGTTACCCCTGTTGTTGATTGGTAATGTCTTCCATTCATGTAATTTGCTCTACAACTGTAACTGCACCTAGGCCTCCTTATTTTAATCTTCGATTGGGCTAGATCTGTAACCATCCCTATGCTAGCCTTATTGGTGCTTGATAATGCCTGTCAAGCAAGTAACTGTGCTACAAGCTACAAATGCAACTGTTAGCTAGGCTACCTTTTGTCTTTTTGTCCAAAAAACACAATCATATGACTACGTTTGTTTTCGACATGTACATGCAACAGCGCCTCAATGCCTGCGGGTTGCATGTGCACTTTACAAATGAAATAAATAAATTACAATGCTGTCATCGCCCTCTTGTGGAATGCAAATATAGACATCCAATACATTGTAGACAATTCCACTGCAGCTGCAAGATATGTCACAGCCTATCTCACCATAGCTGGTTAAACAGAGCTAAAAGACATCTGGGATGACATATCATCTGACAAAACACTGTCACAAAAATTGTATAGCTTCAGTACAAAAATGCTCTCCTATAGAGATTGCGGGTGCTACGAAGCTGCAGACTGGTTAACAGGTACAGCCTTATATGGCAAATCTGATAACATTGTCTGGGTAAACATTGGTCCAGCGAAAAAGAGTACTAAAATCCTACCAAGAGATAGAAACAATAGCCACAAATGATTCCAACGGCCAGGAGATTTAAAAAAAACAATGGGCCTCATTACAAGTCAGCCGGTCCGGAAACAACGGTGGCGGGGCCTGGGTATCCCAAAATGGAGGACACCCAGAGCACCTGTCAAATTTAGCATGGAGCTGCCACCAGCCCATACCCTGCTCTGTGGGCCACCCACAGGTGCCCAAAAACATACACTAGGGGCACAGGGTTGTACCCCTACCCATGGGTGCCATAAGGGTATCCCATGGGTCTGTTCACCAAACCAAAAGAGAGAGCTGCACTGCCAGGAGTCCCACATGGACTCCTGGGCAGAAAACATGACAGAACACACGATAAAAAGCAGTAAAGGACAAGGATTCAGAGGCCCTGTCCCTCTGATGCATTTCCAGCATCACACTAACTACTTCAAAATACCCTTCATTGCAATACAATTCAAATACGTCATCACAGTTCTTGTTGATATAAAACTTCTTGTAAAGTCTAATGCAGTTAGAATATGCCAACAGGTATCTACCTACTTTAAACATTCCCTTAATTACAACACACCTCAAACAATCATACTATCACACTTACACTGACATGATTATGATCATTTCTTTTTTATCATCTATGAATTTTTTTCTCAATGACCTGATGATTATTTTATGTCAATACAACAACAGTGTAGCACACACTAATGTTGTACCAAACATAGTACATAGAATGTACTGTTAATGAGGGTCAAATAAAGTTAATGTGTATGTAAAATGGTATGCAATTAAATAGTTCAAACTATCCTGCTTAACATATTATACTGTTTTCTTTTTCACAGAAAAGGAACCAGAGATTACAGCTATATTACTATATACAACTAAGTAAGCATATCAAGTATAAACAAATACATATTCCAAAAGCACTATCCTCAATTGTA
This sequence comes from Ambystoma mexicanum, assembly GCF_040938575.1. NCBI lineage: Eukaryota > Metazoa > Chordata > Amphibia > Caudata > Ambystomatidae > Ambystoma > Ambystoma mexicanum. Next base: position 489,455,747 of record NC_090936.1, on the reverse strand, counting down.
CTACAATCATAAATACCATATACACTTCAATTATATAATCCCGCCATATTACAAATACTGTATACTCCCCCTACAGTACCTATAATTACTATACACATATTACTATAGTCTGTGCCCCAAGAATCTGGCCACTGGCCACATACACATATTACTCACGGCAATATAATTAAACCACATAACATGCACGTACAATACATCTTCAAATAACAAAATTTGCCCTCACCGCTCCTGCTATTGAAATGATATCCACGGACACCAATATTGACCGCAGACCGGCGGCATCTGCAAACCCTCTTTTCACCTATAAAAACATCTTCATATCATCTTTATTCCACTCCCCTACCCTTTCCACGCCCTATTTCAGCCTTCAAATAATTCCAAATGCGTTATTCAAACTGTTAGTTCACAGTGCTGTCCACAGACTAAGGTGCTGTCCCTGGACTGGGCTGCACCTACACCCCCTTTTTTCACCTATAAAAAAGCTCCATATCATCTTTATGCCACCGCCCAACCTTTCCAGCCCCTCTTTCTACTACCAAATTACCACAATTATTTTTCAGATTTTTTCCCCACTGTGCTATCTGCGGACACGGCGGCTGTCTGCGGATTCAACATGGCGATCGTTTAAATAAATATGACGTTCCACACGCTTTTCACCATCCAATCAGCAGGCACGTCTGATGTCCGCAGATACCACACCACCCACCCAATTAGTCCAGGGGGCTGTCCGGACCCCAGATATCACACATTTTTTTAACCTACTTTTTAGCCATTTCTTGTTTTTTAAACTACTTGACGGATTCACACCGAATTTTAAAAAACATGCTTGCAAAGTTTGGTGAGGATTCGTCCAGGAGGGGCGAGTTATAAGATGCCCAAAAACTGCTCTTTCGATGAGGTGAGCAACTTAACCATAACTACAGGGCCACTACAGATATATATATATATACATATAGAGAGAGAGAGAGAGAGAGAGAGAGAGAGAGAGAGAGAGAGAGAGACCAACATTTAAAGCTACCCTTAAATCTTGTGTTGTGCTAATGATACTTGCCTTTAAGGTTTTATGTTATCACTGAATTCAATGCAGTAAGGTACAAATACAAAAAATAACATTAGAGCGAATTCTTTCCCACAGTGGCCTCCGTCACTATCTGCCCATTACTGTATGGCAGTTTTCTCTTATGACATTAAATAATTATCCTCTTAGTGAAAAGAGTAACATATCCAATTGACCATCATCCTCTTGTCACAATAAAGTAAGCTAATGGTTAAAATTATTAAATGATTTGTGAGAGTCAGATGAAAGACCGTGGTAGAGCTGGTTTCCTTTCAGAGATTCGCTTAGCAGCATATTATGTAACCCGAGTATTAATACTGGAAAGCTGGACGGTGAGGTTCTCCTCCAGGTTCTCTGTGTGCTGAAGCAGACCATGCATCCGCAGCAGTGCCGCCTTTCCCCGGGGGACGGAGCACAGCAACAGGACATGAACTCTGCCAGGTAGGGCCAACAGTTCACCCCATCCAAACAGCCACCAGGCCTAGGGTAGTTAACAGTCCCAAAAGTAGGCATAGAGAGTTGAGGAGCTCACACCGCCCACCGTGAGTCATGCCTGTACGACGTGGCACCATCTGAAACCACCTGGCACTCCCAGCAGTAGCTTGCATTGAAGCACATAAATGTACTAAAAAATGTCCTTTCCAAGAATAACTGTGTCTCGGCAGCACATTACTAACTGAATAATGCACAGTGAGGCAATGAAAATGGCAATCTGAGCCAAGTGCGGCATTATGGAATAATGAAAAGTATACCATCTGCGTGTTTTAAGTGTGCTACAAATGGGACATTAATTCTGGAAAATTAAATTGGAAAGTTTGGCAACTGCAACATTAGGGGTTTTGCAAGCACACAGTGGGCACACCGAGAGTACCTAGGAAATTCTATCTGTGCTAAGTGGAGCATTATGGAAACGTGCATGGTGTGTTAATAACACAATATTAAATGTAAGAAAATACAAACTACTCAGTGTGACAGTGTCGAAGCCGAGCAGGGAAGGCCGTAAGGAAAGGCCTCCGGTGCTCTTTGCAGCTCTTCGCTGCTCGAAGTCTGCCGTTTGCCGCGGACACCTACTGGAACCACAAGGTAAGGAGTCCCGCACTCCGGAACTACCCCACACACTCGCAAAAAGGCGAGACCGTCTACGCACACGTACTCTACCTAGCGTATTGGTCACTCTGCTCATCCCCACAAGTGCATGCAATGCACGACTTCAGTCGAGAACCTTAGCTACAACTAACCGAAAGGCCACCTCCCCAGTACTGCATGTATACCATAAACTAAGCCACACATCGAAGCTGAGCCCACTTATCAAGCACCACCGTGAGCCATTTGCATTGGCTACAATGTCTAAGACTCTTGTTAATGTGTCACTCACACGTATGAATGAAATTACCGCTATCTGCAATTCTTCTACCACTGCCTTGCTACCTAATGATGCAAATGCCACTTTATCTGTGTCTATGACCCCAGAAAACATGCCCCCCACTGGTTTGAATGAAATTACCGCTATTTGCAATTCGTCTACCACTGCCTTGCTACCTAATGATGCAAATGCCACTTTATCTGTGTCTATGACCCCAGGAAACATGCCTCCCACCGGTTCCGATGTGCCACCCTCGACCATCAATGTCACCCCTGAACCACACCTCAAAGGTGCCCTCATCAAAGCCCGCTCCATCAATGCGCATGCACTAGACATCCACGACCTTATTACCACCCTAGATCTAGATCTTCTAATGGTCACTGAAACTTGGCTACATGAAGCCTCAGGCCCCGCCCTATCCCTCGCTCTCCCACCTGGCTATGCCATCACGAGACAAGATCGCATGACCACTGGAGGCGGTGTCGCACTCATAGCCAAAGACTCAATCACCATCAGAAAGGCTGACAAAACTATCAACAATAACAGCGACTACCTTCAATTAAAACTCACCATCTCGCACCAATGCACCATCACCCTACACCTCATCTATCGACCACCAGGCCCCCTAGGAGACTTCCAGGCCTCCATCACCCACCTCCTGGCGGACAACCTCAAAAAGTCATCCAAAGCCATTCTCCTTGGAGACATCAACCTTGGCCTGAATGACTCCAAAGACCCCACAGCCAAAGCACTTGACACAGCTCTAGCCACCCTAGGATTCGTCAACACCATCAATAACCCCACACACGCCCTAGGCAGATCACTAGACTGGATCGCCCACCACAATTGCCCCATCACAGTCACGGGCAACACCCCCACCCCATGGTCCGACCACCACACCATCACCTTTAACATCCCCACCACTACAACCACATCCCACCCCCTCCTCCCTTGCCTCCTGCCCTTACAAGGAGTGCCCGTCAACTGACCAAAGAAAGACTCCTACCCTTCTTACTGGGACCTGCCTTCACAGCCCCATTCTCCAACGACCCAGAAACTCTGGCAAAAAATTATGATACGGCCATCACAGCAGCAATCAATACCATCGCCCCACTTAAACCTCGGAAAACCAAACCCACTAGACACGCTAATGCGTGGTTCACCCAAGACCTTCTAAAACTACGCTCCGACAAACGGGCAGCATTAGCTCTTTGGCAAACATCCCGGGATGAGAAAGACAAACTCAACTTCAAATCCCTTGCAACTAATTACAAGAAAGCCATCATTAAAGCCAAAGCTAAATCCTTCGAAGAGAGAATTACTGAGGCCAAGTCGAACACCAAGGAAATGTTCGCCATTTTCAGGGAACTTGAGAACCCCACACCCACCCCCAAAACTTCACTAAGGACAAAGAATGGTGTGACAACATCCAAACAGCCATGCGCAGTAAGATCAGCTCTCTCCAAGCCAAAATCTTGAACACCAAACTAACACTATCCACCCACACTACACCCTCCCCACCACCACTGCCCCCATCACCCACTGAGGCCCCACCCACCTTCTCGTTTAAAACCATCCAAGAAAACGACATGATCAACATTATGAAAAACATAAAACCCTCCAATTGCAAAGGCGACCCCTGTCCTGCCTCCATCATCAAAGACTGCGCAGACACCCTGGCCCCTTTCCTAACAGCCTTCGTCAATGCCTCTTTCACCACAGGGAGAGTCCCCGCCTGCCTAAAGGAAGCATGGGTCCGACCCCTCATAAAGAAACCCACACTTGACCCCACCTCCCCTAATAACTACCGCCCCATCACCACTGTCCCTTTCCTCCTCAAGATTCTAGACAAAGCAGCTTACCTGCAGGTCCAGCACTTCCTCGAAGAACAGAACCTCCTTGGACTGAGACAATCCGGCTTTCGCCCTAGGCATGGGACAGAGACCGCCCTACTCGACCTAAAAAACCAAATGGACGACGCAAGGGACCAAGGCAAACCTGCCTTGCTCCTTCTCCTGGATCTGTCGGCAGCTTTTGATCTTGTAGACCACGACATCCTCTGCCACCACCTCTCCTCCACAGCCAACTTCTCTCAAGAAGCCATTACATGGATCACCTCCTTCCTCCAAGGCAGGACCATGCAGGTCTTCTCTGACCTAGCCACTGCATCACCCTCTATCATGCTATATGGGGTGCCCCAAGGCTCCTGCCTCTCCCCCACCCTCTACAACATCTTCACCCGCCCCCTCTTCCTCATCCTTGACGCCATGGGCATCTCTTACACCAACTATGCCGACGACACACAGATCCTTCTCACTCTGACAGGCGACTATGACACGGACTCCGCTACCCTCAACAACATCTACAACACAATTCAAATGTGGATGGCTATCAACGGCCTCTGCCTTAACTCTGACAAAACTGAGCTCCTACTCGTAGGCTCCCCTGACACCATCAAGAAACTTGACGTTCAGTTCAGTCATTTCACCATTGACTCAATCATGATACCAGTACTTGACACGGTAAAAACATTAGGCGTCTACTTAGACTCCAATCTATCCATGACCAGACAAGTAAACGCCATTGCCTCCTCGGCCGCTTACCATGCAAAACTCCTTAACGCAATCAGACCTTATCTGTCAAAAGACACTTGCACTAACATAGCCAGGGCCATAACCGGCTCGCGACTTGATTACTGCAATATTCTTTTCCTTGGGACCTCCAACAAAAATCTTGAGAAGCTCCAAGTAATACAGAATAATGCCCTACGCGCTGCACAAGGCATTGCCAAGAGAGAGCACATCACCGCTGCCAGAAAAGCATCCCACTGGCTCCCCATAAAGGAGAGGATCCTATTCAAGGCTCTAAGCATCACCCACAAATGTGTCCATCTTGCCGCCCCAATGTACCTTTCCCAGAGGATCCACCTGGTCTCCTCCACAAGACCCACTAGATCACCCTATGCCAGCATGCTCTCAGTACCTAGGGTAAAAAGGACCAGAGCAGGGGGCTCCAGTTTCCCGTACCTCGCTGCCGTACACTGGAACACCCTCCCTAGCTCCCTGCGCTCTGAACCCTCACTGACCGCCTTTCAGAAAACCCTGAAAACGACCCTGTTCATCTAACAATTACATGCCCTAGCCCTCATAATTGTATTTTATGATGTATTGTGTGGTATATCTGATCACAGGTCACTGCCTCACTGTAACCCAAGGCACAACCTGCACACATTGTAACTAAGGGGCTCATTACCCGGTAGGCGGTGGACCAAGGTGCTATTAGCACCTTGGTCCATGCCGGTAAAATACCGGCACCGCCTTGGAGGAAAGGGGATTTACCGCCCCATTCCAAGGTTGGAGGGGCGGTAAATCCCCTTTCTGCCATTGCCCTTCCCCATTCCCATTTCTGCCCCATAGGGCTCTATGGGAATGGGGAAGGCGCTAATTACGGCACCGCAATTTTGCGGTGCCGTAATTAGCTCCGAGGTTCCTTAGCGGGTTGGATTTTAACGCCTGCAAGAAGCAGGCGTTAAATCCTCCAACCCGCAAAGGGACCTCGTAGTACAGCGGTAAGGGTTAACAGTCACCGTTGCCATTAACGGTGACCGTTAACCCTTACCGCCGTCCGTGTAATGAGGCCCTAAGTCTTCCTTGCAAGTAACAGCGCCACAATGCCCCTGGGCTGCCTGTGTGCTATATAAATTTAATAAATAAATAAATAAATAAATAAATAGTGTACAGCTCTAAAGTCAAGTGACTCTCATTGGGTGTCAGTTCACGGCCATTTCTTATATTCTGAAGTGAATAAGTGTCAATTTTTACTTCCTGGTAGGAGCCTTCAATATGTACATCCGTTTCATTGAAGGCAAGAAGCCATTGGCTCAATCGAAGGCGGGTTCTCACCCAGTGACAGCGGCTGTTTACGATGCAGCTCGATGGCCTTCTGTGTTTTGAGGATGACTTGAAAATGAGCTGCGTCACACACATTATTCCAGGATTTTCAGTTGGGGAACTGCCCTCTCCTTTGGCCCTCGCTTAGATTATCATGTACACAATGAGGTGATCTCCCCCTCGGAACCCCTTCAGCCCACAGCTGCTTGAACGTAATTCCCCCTTGGGTCATGTGGATACGCATTATGGTACAACTACCGAATCCTGGAGTAGCAGCCAGCCGGGGCCTGAGACCATGGGCACAAACACCATTAGACTAATTTGGCTCCAGGCCCACACCCCTCAAAAATGCTGGGCCGTTGCTGACCTTTAGAGCCATCATTAGCAGAACGAAAAGCAGACAATGAAGGGAGTCCAGATGGTGTCTGGTCAAATGTTCGAAAACAAAGGGTCGAATGACCTTTTGATCGAAAGTAAAAGGATCGAAAAAAGGATCACATTTTTTATTTATTTATTTATTTATTTATATATTTTTTAAGCTTGGAATGTAAAAAAAGTGTTTTATAAAAAGAAAACGGGGGCTGGAGGGAACCCCCCCCACTACAACAAAAAAAATAATTCGAGCCTTTTCTTCGGTCCTTTGACTGTCGAGAAAAAGGCATTCGAGCCTTTTGTTTTCGAAAATTTGACTGTGAACCAGTCCAGATCTGCTCAATCATTTTCCTTTATTCTCAGCAGTGCCTTTCTTAGGCGTGACGTCAATTGTTAGGCAACTGGCACTACAATGAGGCATTTCCAACTGAAAGACCCCTTTCGCGCTCTGAAACACCTGTGTATGGGCGCAATATAAATAAAATATCATATCATATCATTACAGCTCCAATTAACTAGCAAATCTGTTTCTGCTTCCAAGACAAAAGGGCCTCATTATGAGTCTCGCGGTAGCCGTGACGGTAAATACGCCCAGAGTCATTTTTTTCCACGCAGAGCATTGGGGACCTAACAGGGCATTAGAGCCCCGGCGGTCCTGGTCATTCCCTATTCCTGGGCGCCGGAAAAAATGATCCCCCATTCCCATTCGAGTCCCATTGGACTCAATGGGAATGGGGAGGACGGATGCACCGGCACCATTCATGAATGGTGCCGGTGCATCCGTCAAGGTCTGCGAGCAGGGGCAATTCCGCCCACCAGGTCAGACCTGGCAGGCGGAAAGGCACATGCCCGCAGACCTCGTAGTTTGCCGGTCTGGTAACAACGGTACCGACAAGCTTACCGGCGCCATTGTTACCGGACTGGCAACCTTATAATGAGGCCCAAAGTGTGTAAAACAGAAAAGCTACTTTTTAAAGATGAGTTTATACCCTTGATGTCCACTACCTCAAATGCAAATAAAAGGGATGACTTTTATGCGGATAAGAAATGCTCTTAACATCACGATTACGGCTAGTTAGCCGTGTTTGATGCATACCATGAGAAATTTCCCCACAATTTCTTTTAGAGTAGGGAGCCTTTTTATTATGACAAAGCATAAAAAGCATGTATAAAATGAATGTGTGCATGTTTTTTTTTGCCGTTCCATATTTTCATTTATTTGTGTGGCGGAGAGGGAGCACGGAATGAAATAGCCTTCTCTGCAACCACATCCTATTTGTCATACAAAGGCACATGCGTTTATGCCAGCATGACATTTTCATGCTAGCGCAAATGCTTTGGATACTTATGGAATCAGGCTGCTTTTTATACCAGCTAAAAGCAGGTGGATTTCAATGGAATCCATTGCAAACACTGACTGCCATGCATAAATAGCAAGTTGCATTTTCTCAATTTGCACTACAAAGTGAAAAAGAACAAGGCACACAGCTGATTACGTCTGAAACTACATCTTTGTTTTGCACTTTTTATTGCAAATGACTAAAGGTTTATGCACGGGCCCTATTTGCATGTAAGGGCAAACTTGAGAAGTCCCACAATTTACATTTTTAAGTAAAATATTTTTTAAAGCGCCCGAAAGCATAATGTTGTAAAATGGGAGTTTATTCAGGCTATCATTATTTTGAATTCTAGGACTTGTAGGTTTCCATTCCAAATGTGAAAAATAAAGGCACAATGATATTCGTTTGGCTTAACAAGTTTATATTGCTCATTTGCATGTTGTCAGGTTGCTTTACTATGGTATTTGTCTATTTTTAAGTAAATGCTATAAAACAGTATTACGATAGTCTTTGAAAGCCAAAACTCAAATATTTATATTAGGTAGAGCTCAGAAGATATTTGGACAAGAACCAAATTTGCAGAGGGGGTTAAAATCACAGCTTTACTGCTTGCACAAATTGTGCAATCTCACTGTTACTTACTGCAGAAAATAGAGTCCTTAGAAGTGATCAAGTTCACACTATTAAAAAAAAGACTGTCTTACAGTGGGTCAGATTTCATGATTTTAGGGACGAGACAGTGGGCCTCATTACACGGTATGCGGTAACCATGCCGCTATTAGCGCCATGGTTGCCGCCAGTATTTTACCGTGTCCGCCTTTGTGGATAGTGGAATTACCGGCCTACTCCAATTGCGGTACCGTAATTAGCACCAAGGTCCCTTTGTGGGCCCGTTCCTTAACGGCTGGTAAAACCAGCCGTTAAGGTCGGGTCTGGCAAAGGGACCTCCTAGTAAGGCGGTAAGGGTTTACCAGTATCGGTGCCCTTACTGGTACCGGTAAACCCTTACCGCATACCGTGTAATGTGGCCCAGTGTCTCCTTGTGTTATTCCATTAGTGGCCCCTGAGGCAGCCCCCTACAATTGTGTAATTGTTGCAGTGACTGTCCCTCAGTTTCCATATTTATTAATTTGACCAGCAGTTATAGTCTCACCGGCCAGTCACTGCACAAAATATTACAGCATAGCAGACTAACATTAATTCTCTGCCCTTTTGCTGCCAGTCTCCGAAATTGCCTGGGCCGTGCAGTGTACTACCACAAATGAGAATGTGTGAAGCTCTTGCTGTGCCCAGTTATGCTATGCTATTGAGTCTTGCATAACAGACCTTCTCCCTTTTTCATGGTTTCTTGGATCTTCAGGATCTGTAAGTGGTGGGGTAGGGGACTAACACAGGTCAGGGCAAGGATGATTTGTTGTAATATTGATGTATGAATATCTTAAAGGTGAGGAAGTTGTAGTGTGTACGTTCAAGCTATTTTCTGACTTGTCCAGAGCAGTGGTTAATGTGTGCTCCACGTTGCTATCGGAAATTATGTGATTCACTGTGGCCTGTTAGACTGGTGTTTAAGGAGTGTGGAGAGTTGTCCTGGTATGTCTGTTGTAGGTTAGTACTTCTAACACCTCAAAGACATTCATGGGATTATGGTACAATGCAGCTGGATATGCATCATGGACAAATATAACCATGCGGTGCAACACAAACACTGCAATACCACACTGGCAGGTACAATCAAAATGTCAATTTTGTATTTAAAAATGATCATGTATTTTCGGCAATGCCACTGACAATTGCACCATTGGTTGCTAATTTGACACTAGCTCCCAAAGACATTCCTTTGGGAAAACAGGAATGAGGCACCATGCAAGACCATTTTCCCTGCTGACACAAAGTCTCTGGAGGTAGCTGCTCCGCCAACATTTGGCCATTAGAGCCCCCCACCCTCTGAAGTTAAGGTCTCGTTGTGCCCGAGACCCAGCAGCTGGACCTTGTCACCCCCGGTTGGAGAACATCACTGCCCTCCCTGGTATGTAATGGAAGGGCATTAGGTCTTGTTGGGTTCTTGGGCTGGCTGTTGCTGCCTTTCATAGAGCCAGTGTGGGGAACAGACCTGGCCTTTGCTGATACTCACAGAAGTGGGGTCATCCTTCAAGTGTGTACTTCCACCACCCGCTGCTATCTTCCAGTTTCCTTCACCTCTCAACTGAAAGGTATCGGGGATTGTATGTGTGTACAAGTGAGTGCCTGCAGCTTGTCGGTGACTAACACCTTGCATTCACTAAAAAGAGACCAGGGCGTCACATCATTTTTCCTGAATAATAATTCCACTCATTGTGGTCCCCACCCATTCTCTGGCACCCTCCCATTTCACTTAATTTAGAGACGTCCTTGAGTCTCTGTCCTTACTGTGACTTTCATGTATTCTCTTCTCAACAGGCCCAGCTCTAGGAATTTCCATCTGGGTGGGCCCTGTTTGTGATTAGGGGGGCCAATTTCCATTGGGTGTGGGTGCAGGAGCACCCTAAACACATTGAGCCAGATTGCCCAGATCCATGATCCAGCACGAAAAGTCTTCCTGGAGCCGGAACAAGCCATTCCCACCCTTCAATTGGTTTATTCTGTTGGACTGTTTTACACAGCCTGATTCAATCCCAGGCTGTTAGGACCAGGGGCAAGACACTTACCCCTAAGACTACTTGAATGTTTTATCAGAATGCTTGTTAAGATTGCACTCAGTGGCAGAATGAAGGCAAAGGGCTTCATGGGCAAGACTGACAGAGGGCCGCGGTAGGCTGGGTGCGGTGGTAGAGCTTAGGGTGGGAGTAGTAAATGGCTGTCACTAGTGCGACAAATGTTCCTTGCTTTTAAGTGGGTTTGCTGACAAAGTGATTTCTCCAGGATCACTCAATTTATTCAAACAGGAAATCTCTCCACCTCCATCCGTGCATCCTTCCAAAATCAAATGCTCTCCAGTACCCTTTACTAAGTGTTATTGTCTCTTCTTCCATCCACTCCTTTGTTCCCTTCCATAACCTCCCACACTACTTTGACATTTCATTTGCTACTCACTTTAGCTAACCTCCTTCCCCCTTCTTCATAAGGAAAGCTATTGTCAAAGCATGACAAATTAACTGTATACTGCAGACCCCTGAGCCGCAGCCTAATAGGCGAATCACAATTAATCAAGCCCTATGAACACATGTTTTGTATCTTTTATAAAATAAATGCTATAAATGAGTTATAGAAACAGCACAGAGAGAAGGAGAAGCAAGCAACATAGTGTGGCAACATCAATTTACCTATCTTCCTTTCCTTTCCCATTTGCTCTTTACTTTCCATTATATCCAATCCTCCTTTACCTGTCACCCTCAGTCACCTTCCATGAGCTCCCCTTGACCACCATTCCAAACTAACGCCGATGCCTTCTTGGCCTGGCTCGGAGAACTCCTACTCTGTGATGCCCGAGCAACAAAGCCTCCAATACTTCTTTAATCTCAGATGGTGCTCGCTCAACAAAGCCTCCCTGAACACTGTGGCTACTCCCAGCAGGCCACGGAGGAGGTGCTTGTGGTCCCACCATCTCTTTTTGAAACACAAAACCCCATCCAGAATACTGAAGCAAGGAAAAGGCTGTTTGAGCTATCTTCCCAAAACAATCCCTGAAGGAATATAAAAAAGAGCAGAGAAAAGAAGCCTATGACATTACAAGAGTATGAATGATCTCTCCAGATAATGGCTGAAGAAAACTAATAATGAAGTAAAGAATCAAGTGAATTTTTAAATATGAAAAACAAGATTACACATGCACAAAATGCTGCAGAGAATCAACTGTTCAATAACTGTACAGATGCTGAAACGCAAGTAGTCTAAGGGGGTCATTCCGAGATTGGTGCTAAGGAAAGAACAATGACGCTAAAGGAATACCGGCATTGATTACCGCTACGGGACATTCTGACCTACCAGACTGCTATTAACAGCATCGGAAAATACGGAGCCATTAATAACGGTCTGGGCGCGCCCACGCGACCCACCATGCCGTCATTAGCGGCATGCCGTAAACTTGAGCAGATCCCAAGTGATGCGGACATGCAAATAACGGCCTCATGAAGACGGAAAAAGTGCTTACCGGCATGCCGTTAATACCGGCATCGCTGACCCACCGTTAACTGCCCTGAGCAGTGTTCCCAACTGCCACAGGTGCACACAATCAGCACAGGTGAAGGCTATGGAGTCTGGCTCAGTACAAAAGGAGCACACCCACACACCATACCCCCTCCGACACCAAGATGATCCCAATAGTAGTAGCATTACTGGAATGGAGGACTTGCTTGCATTGCCACAACATCAACAACAACAACAACAACAGCCGCCACCACAGGGGAGACGCAGGAGGAGAATGAGGGTGAGATAGGCCCAGCATGCCCCACCTGTGCAACCACCGTTACCATGCCGGCAGCCCCCAATCCCTCGCATCAGAGCCAGTCCTTTCAACCTATCCCCAGAGCAGATCCACACCCTGTACCGTCTGGACCGGGACACCATCACCACCATAGTGGACCTGATACACGACGACATAGTAAGCTTCATTGAAATACTCACAGCCACCCCCCCCTCTACTGAAGGTGGTGTCTGTGCTCCACTTCCTTGCAACAGGCACCTACCAGCACACAGTGAGGCACATGCATGGCATATCGCAACCCTTTTTCCCGGATACTGAAACAAGTGCTGGATGCCCTCCTCAAGCACACAAGGGACTACATATCGCTACCACAGACTCCCCAGGAGATATTTGATACAAAAGTTGTCTTCCATGCAATGGCAGGCATGCCAAATTGTGTAGGTGCCCTCAACTGCACCCACGTGGAGTTGGTGGTCCCTCATGCCATGGAGGAGGTGTACCGCAATCGCAAGCAATACCACTCCATCAATGTGCAGATAGTATGCGACGCCAACAAGATCATCACACATTGTTGTGCCCTATATCCTGGATCGAATTATGACTCTTTGGTCCTGCGGAACTCCACGCTACCACGCTTCATGAAGCGACATGCTGGACGATGTGCCTGGCTGCTTGGTAAATAGCAGGGCTGGCACATGGCATTGAAAAGGGGGAAGAGATGCACACACCACCATGCTGCCAATGTTGATGTGACTGCACGATGTGCACATCACCAAACATGGTGCCCCAAACCATCACATACCATACAAGACACACAAATCCCATATGAATGAAGTAAGGTCCACACCTATCATGACATGACTAACAGCAAACCACCCCACATCCCACGACAAGTGCACCACCCATCAGCGACCCTCACCCTCCGCAATACCATCCTGCACCATGCAGTGCATATGCACCATGTTGCTGTCTCCAGCATATCACCACACAGGACAAGCATCCCCGGGAGTGCATCAAACTGATTCTACTAGGGAATCCACTGTCTGGCACAGAGCCGGCACAATCACAGGAGTGCTGCATGTCAGCATGGGAATGCCAATGCTGGTGGCCCAATATTGCACAGACTACTGCCAACCCTCCCTCTAAGTAAATCTCACAGGACACAACACCTCACTATTTTGACACTAACCCAGCTGTATGCATACACCATGCATGTGCAACAAGACGGCAGTGCACACCATGTATCATCTTGAAGATGCAATCCACACCATTAGACCATGGCACAGGACACATGGAGGGACAGAAAATGGTGGCAATGCATCCAGGGACACGTGCATGTGGGCAACGATAACCTTCAGGCATGTGTGACTGGTACAGCTGTCCTTCATGATTCCCCTGACATTTACCTTCATTTTCCTCTCATATAGGTGATAGTGGCTATCCCTTGAAGCCGTGGCTCCTCACCCCTGTCCGAAACCCACAGAACAGGCCCGAGGAGGACTACAATCATTCCCATACCCGTACCAGTGTGGTCATCGAGCAGACATTTGGCCTGTTGAAGGCACGATTTCGCTGCCTCAGCCGGTCGGGTGGGGCACTCCTCTACAGGCATAAGAATCTGGCCAAGATCATCATGGCATGTGTAATGCTGCACAATATGTGCATCTGCCGGAACATGCCCCTGCCCCCTGACATTGAACTGCTTCCACCTAATGAAGATGAAGGGGAAGATGAAGATGTGGCCGGACATCATCACAGAGTCGATGTACAGGAGGGACGTGCTCTGCGCCAGTCAGTGATTTCACAATATTTCTGACACACATTTCAGAAGAGGGTGACATGATAGTTGGACAGAGGCACTGGGTGTGGGGGTACATGTACACTACGCACTATATATGAATAAATGACACATGCGCATTGATGAATGTCCACTCAGGTCTTCTTTTTCAAACACCCAGTGTATTGAATGTAACAATAGGAACCTAAGTGACAAGACCCTCCAACACCCTCCCCCGTCCCCCTCCTCCCACAACTCCCCCACACACCCTCACCGCCCTCTGCCTCCCCCCACAACTCCACCACACACCCTCACCCCCCGCCCCCTCCCCCCACAACTCCCCCACACATGTCCCATTGAGTCCACAGGCTCGTTTGGGTGGAACTGCAGGACGATGGTGTGGCCTCCTGCTGGGGTTGTGGGGCAGGATGACCTGCCTCCAAGGCATCAGCGATGCACCCTAGCACCTGCCGGAGGGCCGAGACCTCCTCACAGAGGCGGTTGGTGTTGTCCGTAAAGGGCCGTCCCAGTGCTGCTAACTCTCTACACCACTCCTTTTTGGCCTGACAGTTGTCCTGTACAAATTCACGGACGAGTGCAGTGAGCAGGTCAGCCCGCTGCGGCCCTGCGGCTGCACCTGTGGGTGTGCTGGGAATCTGGCTGTCATGCCCAGCTTGCTCATACTCCCCAACACTGAATATTGGACTGAGATGTCCTTGGGCGTGGTCATGGCCAAACTGCTCTGGGGTGTTGGTGTTCCCGGTATCGCTCGAAGATACTTGTGGGGATGCAATTTGGGTTGGGGTATGGACCACATGCATTGCATCAGCCTCCATGGTGCCCCAGATCTCCTCCCGGCTGTCATACACTGTGAGGGGTGCTGTGGCTGTCACCTCCCCAGCCACACTGGACTCCTCCGAATGGGGTGTCTCACAGGTGTCTCATGGCAGGACAGTGGGTGGGGGGTGGTGGTGCTGTGCCCTCCATAGGTCTTGATGTACAGGTGCAATGTGTACCTGCGGTGGCTTGGTTGCTGGGACACGGCACCCCCTGGCTTGTCCCTGTAGGTTGACGGATGTTTGCTGTCCTCCTGGGACCTCTTACTGGGTGTGGCCTGTGCAGTGGTGGTGTCCTGTTCTTTACTGTCATGCTCACTGCTTGTGGGGGTGGAAGAGAGGGACGGCATGAGTGATGTTTTGATAGGCATCATACATACATTGGGACAATTGCTCATCCACACAATTGTGGGTAAGAGGCATTTGTGTTGGGAAGGACATGTCATTTCATACATGGGTGGTTAATGCAGGCATATGTCGGCGTCACTCATGTTGGCCAGGAACAGTGCTGTCTGACATGCATACTATTTTGGTCATGCACGCTGTGTGCCTCGTGGAATGTACTACTTTGTGTGGTATGTGTCATGTACGATATTGCCTTGCAGCAGGCATCAGCATGTGTCTCTGATGCTTCGTCCTACTTTACAGGCAGTGTGTGTGTGTGGCCGACCATGGCGTGGCTCTTTGTACTGACATTGGCGTTGACTTTCATCAGATTTGGCATAGCAGTGTTTACTTTGGACACTCACCTCCATCGCCAGATGTAGTGGCGCCTCACTCCATCTCGCCTACGCATTCGATGGATTCCGTCCCAATCATGCTTGCGCATGTGTCCTCCGACGGGGTGAGCTTTCTGGGTGAACTAGGTCCTCCTCCAGTTTCCATGGCCTGGCTGCGATTGCGGAATAATATGTTGCACACCTTTAGGCGCAGGTCGTCCCATTGCTTATGGCAGTCTTTCACTATGCGGGGTGTGTTGCACTAACCTTCTGGGCAACAAGTGCCCAGATCTCTTTTTAACCCAGCACTGCCTCTCTCCTCATGTTGCTGCTGAAAACTGTGCCTGCATGCTCGTGCAAAGTGTCCACAAGCATGTGGAGCTCGTCCTGATTAAATCTTTCCTTTCTGAGGCGGGCAGATCCGTTCTTCAGAGCTTCCAGCATTCTTGTCTTGTGGGAGGTAGTTTTCAGTTGATCAGCAGTGTCCCAGGGGTCCTGTGTGCTGAGGATGGCAATGGATTGTGTTTTTAAAGATGGCCACCGTGCTCCTTCCCGTTCCTGGGCGATGGCGCTATTTCCGGTTCCGCTTATTAGCGGTGACAGTAAATAGCGGTGTCCGCTAATTACGGTCAACGCTATTTACGGTCATCCCTAAAGACGCATTGGACTATGTCGGTAGTGTAATCTGCGCTTAGCTTGATGCCAGTAAGGGCTTTTTGGGAGCCTTTTGCGGCATGACGCTAGGTACCTTACCGGCATGGCGCAAAGCTCGTGCCCGCAAAGTCATAATAGTCCTCTATTAGCAGTCTGGTGCCAGCACGGACACGCTATTTGACCATGCGGGTAAGGGACGTTACTCACCTCCAAACTCGAAATGAGGGCCTCAGTCATCATAGAAGCTGGCTATACGTAGTGAATAGAATGCAGGCAAAGCTGCCATGTATAGAAGTTTGACATTGGAATCATGAATTTAGTAAGCCAGAATTCATGAAAAGGAAAGGGAAAAACTATGTTGCAGTAAGAATAAGCTGGATCGTGGAGCTGCATGGCGAGGTTGTCTGGCCTGAAGTCAATATTGAAGCAGCCAAGGTCAGCTACCTATTCTGGGAAGGAGTGAACTTACGAAGGATGAATCATCTCTTGTTAAGGTCTAAAAAATAACACCAAGAGTGGCAAGTTTAATTCATTTAAGACATTTGAAAGCTGCAAAATTGACCAAATTGTGGTCTCCTGTCACGTTTGCCAAGGATGAAAATAGAGTTCGAACTTGGAGTCCTAGAACACGATAGAACACGATAGCGCGTGTCCTGTGTATTCTCAGAGACAATGATTCTCTGCAAGGCCAAGTTCAAAGACAATCTTCATGACAGAAGGCATGGGTGATGAGAGATGCTGGACTAATTGGGTGGGGAGATAAAGTCAGGCCCATCTCATTGCACCTGGGTCTGGGCTTACATGCTGCTAAGTGAACCAAATGTTTCAGAGATGGCACAAGCGTGCCAACCAATTGTGGTGGTCCATATAATGAAGGACCTTATAGTTTGAAAATCAATGAGAAAATGTGTATCTAATGTTTCTGAATATGACATGTTCTAGAGGTAGGCATATGTTGTCCACCTGACCGTGAATGTGAATTACAATCCTAGTTCCTATAGATAAGACTTAGATGTTCCCCTTAATCCAATCCCGATCCCTAGTAGGTTTTTCTTTATTTGCTATGAAATATGACATCACCTCTTTGTTTGTTTGTCTGTTTTATTTATTTATATAGTGCTTCAGACCCAGAGGTAAAAGGGTGCTTCAGGAACAGTTACATGGTGCATTATATACAGTTTGCATTTAAAACATTCATACATTTATACAGTTTACAAGTAAAAAGCACAATTAAAGTATAGGCAGTAACGTCAGACATAGGAGATAGAGGATGGTAAATGCTAGTTTTTGTCCAGTAGCCAACCAATAGCCTGTTTCCTAAACGACCTCTGATGTATTTTTGTTATATAACCTTTGTTTTATGAAAAGATTGCTTAGATAAATCGAGCGTACGTCAGGTAATGTCCGTTGTAACTCCCTGTTTTAGATAATTGTTAATAAAACAATACTTTGCCATATTCCTGAGTTGGATCTTTTATTTGGACTCAGAGTTATTCTGTGTGAACCCATCCATTGCATGCATGTTCCTAAAGGGCCCTAAACTCTAAAGCATATTCATGGATGTGATTGTGCAACCTATTGCCTGCAAAATGCCCACACAAATCCCTCGATCTCTCTGCCATTTGAAGGCAGGAGTAAAGAAACTTGCACATAAGAATTGCAGCATGGAGGTGGGTTTTCATGTCGGGTTTAGGGGGGGTGAACGCAGCCGGGGATCCCATCGGACTTAGAGGTGCGTGTACATAGTGTAGTGTGGTGTAGGAACAGTATATGGGGGTTCGCATGTAGATTTTCTGAGTTATGATAAATCATATGCATGTTGTCGGTGTGCCGGTAACAGTCACAGGTGACCCTGCGCAGGGTCCCCGAGATGCAGGCCTGCTCGCGGGGACCCCATGTACTGTTTGAAGGGTGTGTGTATTCGGGCCAGGGGGAGCACGCACAGATAGCTGATCTGGCTGTTTTTGCTTTGCGTGGGGGCGTGTTGGTGGCGTTTGGGCCACGGCTTGCGTATATGGTTACTTTGCGCAAATAATTCCATGAATATGCAGGGCATGCATTTTTTATGTCGTTTTCGGCACGCAGCCTTTGTGGTATAAATGCACACTTTTCCATTAATAGGGCACCAAACCTACAGATGTTATTTCAGTAGCAAGAGCTCAGCCTTGCATCTTCCCAAGGTACATTACATACTCATCAAATCTGGAATGTGCTAGGTAGAAAAGTGTGTGAATGCGTCATCATTTCAGCACTCAGAAGTGCTTTGAATCCAGCATGAAGTACTTGGTAAATAATTGGTTGAAATTTGAGGTGGTACCATTACAATTGTCAGTATTTAAGTTTGCACTCATGACAGAGAGTTAATTGGAGGAGACTGATTTTACTTATACGGCCTTTGAATCGGCATTACCCCACACTCGCCTTTAATGCAGAGCTCCAGAAAAAAATATGTTCATAGCCTACACCTGCCATGAAGGAGTGTTCTCCGCTAACAATCACCACCATTACCAACTTCTTTGTTGACCAGATATGCCAGATCTAGCACGGATATGATGCTAAAGCAAACAGACAGTGCCCCGCCCAGCCCAACAAGCAAAACACATTTTCTAACCTTCTAAACATAATCAATGGAGGACTTGGCAAAGATATAAGCATCTTCTAAGCAATATCCTACTCAGATGACTTCTGGCCAATTTCCATCTCAAGGCACTTCCCATGAAAGAACTCCACCCAATCCTTGTGAGCATCAACACATCCCTCACTCAAAGCACCTTCCATGCCACCATCAACAGTGGACAAATCCTGTTGTTTTAAAACAAATACTGAACCCTGATGACCTGAAAACGTCTGCCTCAGGACACTCCTCAGACATATTGACACCAACAACCTTCTACAGCCCTGTCATCTAGGTTCCAGACAGATGCAGCATAGAGAGGGCCACCATCCAGAGGTAGATGAAGAGATATTCTTCACAATGGATACCCCAGTCTCCAGGCACTCGTGATTGCTCCTCAGCTTTCGTCAAAGTATAATATGAAGCCTTTATCAACATACTTTCCAAGCACATGAGAATTGGAGAGAACATCTTTTGCTGGTTCACCACCTACCTACAAGACCTGCATCATTTTGTCTAGATGGTTACCTCCAGATGGCCGCCTCTGCCCATCACCTTTGGGGTCCCACAGGGATCCATCCTCTCATCAATGATCTTCTAAACGGAATTCCTTGTGGCTCTCTTCACCAGCCACAGCATCCACAACCTACCAGACAATGCACAACTGTACCTGAAAACATCATCCATTGAAGGCATCCATCATCTCAAGGTGTGCATCACCCTGATCCAGACCAGGACGTCCAGTCTAAACTTAGCCCCACATCTATGGAATTCACACTTGTCACCAACAACACCAAACAACCCCACATCCAGAGTGCGCTGTTTGTCCTGAACCTGCTGTAGACACTCTTTGTGATTGCACATAGGGCGGAGCCTCGTCTTCAAAAAACATAGCAAAGAAAATTCAGACAGCATGGCACCAACTATCCTTCTGCAGAAAATCAAACCCTTCTTGGCAGCCACCTGCTTGAGATCCAGTGCACAGGTCATGGCCCCATCTCACCTGGACAGAGGAAATGCCTTGTCCACCAGGCTACACATCACCGCCCTATCATCTATGCAAACAAAGCCTCTTCCTTACATGCATGCACGACATTCAAACCCAGATGCATCGAGCACAAAGCTGTCACCACGCGTAATTCCTTCAACCTGGGAGACAAAGTCACCATCTCTGCCGTCAGCACTTCGCCAGATGTCAGGAACCAACCAGACTACAGGAGCAGAATTGTAAATGAAAAAGGAACTGGCTCTGGACATTTTCAAATTGCAACCCCAGACTTTGGAACCTCATACCGACCACATCAGCCTCACTCCCACCCTCATGTAATTCAGGAAACAAATCATGACTTTATAACATCCCATGAAATGTAGCCACCTGAACCCACCCCTCGCAGTATCCCTCTGATGTCCCCATTCTATAGCCCACCCACTGTTCCCCTCTTCCACCCCCTCCCTGCACAGTTACATAGTCCCCACAAACTTTAAATGTTAACTATTGCGTTCTGCACTAACTGGTAACACCTGCTAGGTTGCAAGGACTGGTCCCTCCTGTAATCCTTCCGGATGTACAGCGCTCTGTGTTCCTAAACTAGGTTCGTGCTGAAAGAAATACCACAAATTTTTTTTAAAAATGACAGTACAAAAATGACATTTTTATCCAAGAATGACGCTCACTTTCTTCGTGTATTGGGTAGACAGAGACAGTGTAAATATAGCTCTGTGACATAAATGTGGTCTCGCAGACGCGTGCAAGGTCTTGCCATTTTCTTATTTGTTTTAAAAAGAAAAAACAGATTTACTGTGAAGGAAGGGCAGTGTATTAACACTTTCCAGCAAATGAGGCTTCAGCAGTTTGAAAGTCATATTTGTTTTGACTGATCAACATGTTTAGGCCAGGGCCCGCTTAGGCCCCTCGTCTTTTATCTTCAGGACACAGAGCAACAATTAACATGACCACAACAAAGACATTCACATTTTAACCTTTACAGATGCTTGTAATTATACACATAGTTAAACAGTTGGCAAACGCTTCATAAAAATGTATAGTGATTATAATTATAACCTTTCCCATATCAACATGGACACGGCTTGTATTATTAGAGTTAATATGATTATTCAGAATTTAGAGATTCTGCGCTGTAAAATGATGATAAGCAGGTGTTCTCTATCTCTGGAAGCATGTGCTCTTTCCCCCGAAAACTGAAAGGATAATGGAATAACAGGGGTATTGCACTCAAGCAATCAAACAACAGACCTGTTGCATCTTACAGGGTTTGCTTCCCCGTCAGTCAACTTATTACACTTCTAAAGTTCATTAGTAAGACCAGTGCCATCTTAACCACTTTTGGGGCCCTGGGTACGGACATCTTTGGGGTTCCCTCCACCAAACCAAAGGAATGAAGTGATGAAGAATATCTGGTCGCACTCCAGACCCCCTCGTCGCGATCACAACCCATAGGTTGATATGCTGCCTCGCAGCATTCAAAATAAGCATGTTTGCTCCCTTTAAGTCCCCTTACACTCTTCATTCTTGATCTTATCAGAATGATAAACAAGTAGCATTTGAAGGTCAACATTAGCAGTCTATGAAGAGGTTACTTCTGTTCTAGTGTAGATACAGGATACATTTTATCAATAGCATCCGGAAGGTATGCAGCCTGTAGTATTAATGTGGGATTGTATGTAAAAGGTACATGTAACCCAGAATAAGCAGAGAACTTACATTAGCTGCCTCACAGAATGCAAAGGTGTTCATGCATGGATAGAGAAGACCAATTGGAAGGAAGGAGAAAGCTACGCACACCATAGCATGGATAGTGGATGCAGATTAGAAGCTAACAGGAAGGTGTCTGTATCCAGACAGACTGAGATAAGAAGAGGGATATGGTTTTCAAATAGTGTTGCCATTAGAGATCAAAGGAACAGGTGCCTGTGGTGCGCAATATATCAATGCTCACTATTCTAGTGGAAGCAACACAATAGTGAAACCATGAATGAAGCTTTTATGAAGATCACACCCTGAGAAGGAAATCACTCTGAAGGGCTGACAATTTTGAAAGGTTTAGGGACTGGTAATTTTGAGATGTTAGGCAATAGAAGATTAAATGAGATGCCCAGGATCCCGTGCCAACTCTGTAATTTCTGCCTTTGAACACTTTCTTTTCCAGTTCTTATAGTGAACTAAAACAATCTCATTTTATAAAACTAACTTGCAAAGTACACAAATCACATTACCATCAGACAAGTTTATTCGGATTTCAGAAAAAATCCATCAAACACAAGAAGTACAATATCACCACACATAAAAAGAATTACCGTCTGTGCTCCATATACAAATGTAATAAATCAGAGGTACTAGGAGGGAGATAAGGGTCAACCATAAGCCCCCATTACATCCCGTATTGTCCCTTTACTAGTCCAGAGAGTCACAAGACTAATTGCCCACGCTTGGCACTCGGTCACAACCCCCTGCGGGCCTTTTTCCCAGAGGTTTACAGTTTGCTCCAGACAGGACATTACTATGGGTGATAGTTCCAGGTGGAGCAACTGCTCCGCGAGCTGATTACAATCCCACTATATGGGGCCCGCGCATAACCCTCAGAGCTTCTCATAACTTCCCTGGCCATTTGATCATTCCTAAAAACCAGTTTAACAGAGTCGGAAGAGTTTATACCCTCGCCAGCCAATCTAACACACCCCACCACAGCTTCCCTGGCCACAAAGGGACAATTCCCAGCTGTACGAAGCCAGTGGAGACATTTGTTAGAAATGGCATCCCTTGGTTCTCTCCTGCCCAAAGGCAGTTTAGGTACCCCATGCAGAAAAACAGTAGCAGTTCTTTGCCCCCCCATATACATGACTATTGGGGCTGCGCACCCTTGAACAGTTTCCATGTGCTCCAGTCCCTCCCTCCCTGAGGGGATTTGTTCTCAAGGAGCTTGGGGGACCCTCCGCCAGCAGAGTCGGCCTGGTACATCCAGGGGGGTGTCCTCTATCAGCGTTAGAGTGCGTCAACTGCTCATCCAGAATAAGGCTCATTAGTGCATGAACAGTCCCTTCGCAGGATACAGTGTTCAGAGGTTGCTGTAGGGGGTTGGGTCCATTACCAGCAGGAGGCATGCTGGAAAACTCCCCCAGCGAGTCCACTCCACCGTTCCCCTCCCCACTCCTCCCCTGGGCATCGATCAGTACCAAAAGTAGTTTTTTAATGACGGCTAGTTCAGAGAGCACCTGTGCGCAGGGGCAACTTCCGACAGTATGCACCTCCTTGGGTGTTGGAGCAGAGGAGCGATGACTGCCGTGGGTAATGGACTTGAGCGCCCTAAATGGTGGTAAGTTAAGAAAGGAACTGGACCCTAAGGTCAATGCAGGTTGGTTCTCACTCCAGGAGCTGCAGATGGGACTGGGAGGGTACTTATCTTCGGTTACTCTGACATTTTCTATGTCCATTGGGTCCAGAGTAGCAACAACAGTGATTGGGGGGGACAGTCAGGCATAGGTACCAAGATGAACGGGAGATCAAGGGGCAAGCATGGACTTGCAAGGGGCGGGCTAAGTGGGGTGGTAACTGGTACAACAAGTGCCAGGGATGCTGGTGGAAGAACTAACACATCACGAGCCCCCTCTATGCAAGTCCCAGGAGCATTAGCCAGCAGCAAGGCATCTAAATTCCCAGTTTCGGCAGGAAAAATTTCCTGTTAGACAATGGTTTTGTGGTTCAGACTTAGGGGGCTGACATTGCAGCTCAGTGCTGAGGGGCTAGCAAGATTACTGCAGGGTCCCCCCCCCACATTGTGATCCTGGGGTGGATGCTTTCATACCATCCACGGTCTGGATGGGCCCTCGGTGGGCCAGGTCAATGTCAGGGCACGGATAGGTGTGGGTCTTTGCATTGGCTGTTGCTCCCTGTTGACTTCTTCTTTTGACAGCCAGGAGCTTTCGCGCTGGAGTATGTTTGAAAGGATTGGTGGCGGACTCGGACTCTGAACAGTTCAGGGGCGGGATGGATGGCAAAAAACTGTCTGGTTTCCTGGCCGGTTTCCTTGGTGCAGCAGGGCCCTTAAAGGACCTCAGGGATTTCAATAGGGACAAAACGGAGCCCCCCCGCAGCTGGCCTGAGGAAACTGGGCTGATTTGCTGAGTAGAAGCCCCAACAAACTTCTCGGGCTCTACACCTTGTAGGAAACAATCACGAACAGTCAAAGGTGTATAACACTCGCCGGCACTTACTTCTCTTGGCGCCCTGTCCGACAGCCTACACAGCCTGCCGCTCTCCGCGGACACCGAACACCTGCGGCGCCAAACACCGCGCACTTGCCCCGCCGCGAGCTTCACCGCTGCAGGGCTAGTGGCCGTGAGAAAAGTCCAGGGGGGCGTGGCCACAGAAGCAGGAAGTCCCTCAGGGGACCTGGAAGGCGCCAAACACCGCGCCCTTGCCCCGCCGCGGGCTTCACCGCTGCGGGGCTAGTGGCCACGAGAAAAGTCCAGGGGGGCGTGGCTACAGAAGCAGGAAGTCCCTCCGGGGACCTGGAAGGCGCCAAACACTGCGCCCTTGCCCCGCCGCTGACTTCACCGCTGCGGGGCTAGTGGCCGCGAGAAAAGTCCAGGGGAACGTGGCCACAGAAGCAGGAAGTCCCTCCGGGGACCTGGAAGGCGCCAAACACCGCGCCCTTGCCCTGCCGCGGGCTTCACCGCTGCGGGGCTAGTGGCAGCGAGAAAAGTCCAGGGGGGCGTGGCCACAGAAGCAGGAAGTCCCTCCGGGGACCTGGAAGGTGCCAAACACCACGCCCTTGCCCCGCCGCGGGCTTCACCGCTGCGGGGCTAGTGGCTGTGAGAAAAGTCCAGAGGGCGTGGCCACAGAAGCAGGAAGTTCCTCCGGGGACCTGGAAGGTGCCAAACACCGCGCCCTTGCCCCGCCGCGGGCTTCACCGCTGCGGGGCTAGTGGCCGCGAGAAAAGTCCAGGGGGGCGTGGCCACAGAAGCAGGAAGTCCCTCCAGGGACCTGGAAGATTATTTCTCCAAATCACATTACCCAACACGACCATTTTTAAAAATAAAATATTATAGAAGGGTGTAAAGCAAAATGGGAATGATTCTAGATTAATTCTCTCCATCATCACAGGAAGTATGGAAGTAACAGCATACCAATCCATGTTATTTTACACATTTAATCTGGGGTTTTCTTTCGTATTTTAAAGCTTTAAATACTTCCAAAACAATGGCTTGTGATATTGTCATTTATAAACCTGCATAAAAACCTTTGACTTTTACCAAAAAGCAAACCGTTTTTGTACAAAACGAGCAGGCCTTAAAATATGCTTGCCCGAGGCCTGCAACACCTGGTCCGCTCTCTTCTGTCTACCACCCCTTCCAGTCAAATGGCCTACATAAGAAGAAAGATCAAGTAATGGGATAAACAGTACCACTGCATGCACAAAGGGAAACCTCACAGAAGTCAGCACTGTAATGTAAGAGATATTAGATTATTTGACCAGGATCACTGTATCGTCTGCTGACAAAGCCAGGATACAAGCATGAACGCTTTTGTTCCACAGTCTTGAATTTGGATACTTATTCAGCTCTTCGACTAACAGTTTATGCTCATCATTGGAGGTGATTGCCTAGGTTTTACAACACCCGTCTGAACAAACCAATGTCTAGACCTTCACCATACAGATGATATGTTATCTGGTGCAGGTACATTGCTGATAATAGCACCTGTTGTGCTATAAAACCAGGTACATAAACCAGCAGGTTTATAAACTTCAAACATAGGAAGGGCTCAGCCAGCATTGATGGAATGTGCTATTCTAATCTTGCATATCAACACATATCTCAGCTATGAGTGCTTAACACACTGACCTAACTTCTAAACGATTGTGGCATTCCATTTATCAATATGCATTTCAACTTTAGCTATTGCACATGATCAACATAATTCCCACAGGACGAAAGAATGCTACAGACTTGTGCCCTTACAAACACACAAAGTATGTATACCACAGTGCACACAGAAGGCAATACATGATGAATTGATCAAGGCAGAATGTACTTGTCAAAACAGACAGGCAATGGGTTTAGAACCTCAGCAGCATGCCTTAAAATATCCTGGCATGTGCTATTTAAGTCTTGTGAACAATGGAATCTTACTTCTTTAGATCAGGCAGACACGTGGAGCCTCCCTCCAAGTTGGGGGCCCTGGGCAAGTGTCCTTTTTGCCCTAACATAAAAACCTCTCTGAGTAACACACAAATGACGGTAAGAAAACAGGTCAATCAGATAAACAAGCTGAATTACAGCAATAGATCTGCCTTTCCATGCCCACACTAACCAACTCTTGTCTTCCTATTGTGATGTGAGCCACACATGTCTACATGGCACAGGGTGGGGCCATGCCCAAAACACTGGTGTGGGTTCATCCATCCGAGAATGCCCTCCTCGCCTCTTCTTAGTCAGACCATCAGTTCTCAGCTACAGTAGGTTTCACCTTGCGACACATATGAGCAAACATGTAACGCTGGAATGGAATTTGCCCAGAGGAAATCACAGTGGTTATGATTAATTCACGTTTCCACCACTCACGTTTCTGTTTGTTTGGGATGAACTGTTGTTCAGATGTCACATAAGCATACACATCTACACACACTCACATGCACACCATCACCCTCACATGCACAGCTGTTAGGTACCTCTGCATGGAAAGGTGGGGAACGTACCATGATGAGTGGAGTGTGGTGCATGCATCATTCGCAGCATGTCAACAGGGCGCAGAGCTTACGATAGTTTATTTAAAGCCTTTGGATATCTGGAGAATGACAGTCACTGTGGGAAATACATTAGCATTGACACAAAACACGTTTTACCACATTGCTTTTAACAGACAGACTTCTGTGAGTTATGTGCCTGTTAGTCCCCTATTATGCTTCCTGCCCTTCACAGTCGTCCTTGTCCACCATCCCCATATGGTGTTCCCAGCCCCTGAATGTGCTCATACTCACAGTTCCTCCCTGTCCCTCTATCACTTTCCACTCATTGCTGACAAGCCACTGTCCGTTCCTGGAACTGTCCCCGGTCACTTATAGCTCTTCATTCCATGAGCTATGCTTCCTGTTGCTCAGAGCACTGCCTGTCCCTCAGAGTGCCTGACTCTCACAGTACCGTTTGTCCCTCAGAATGCCACCATTGTCCCTCGCACTGTCCCCTGTCTGATACTGTACTGCTTGTTGTCTCCATGTACACCATCTCTCATTGTGTCCCCTGTCTCCCACAGTACCACCATTCTCCCTCACATTGTCCCCTGGCTGTTGTTGTTCACTTTACCTCTCTCTACTCCCTGTCTCTCATTGTGACCCCTGTCTTCCAGAGCGCCACCATTATCCCTCATATTGGCCCCCTCCTCCTACCGTTCTCTTTGCTTCGCTGTACTCCCTGTCTCTTATTGTGTGCCCTGCCCCTCAAAATGCCATCATTATCCCCCACCCCACATTGTCCCCTGTCTGTTACTGTGCTCTTCGGCTCTCTCTTCTCCGTGTCTCTCATTGTGTCCCTGCCCATCAGAGTGACACCATTATCTTCACAATAGCCCTTGCCTGTTATTGCTCACTATGCCTCTCTCCACTCCCTGTCTCTCATTGTGCCCCTTGCCTCCACGAGCTCCACCAGTATCCCTTACATTGTCCCCTCCTCTGCCTGTTTCTGTTCTCTTTGTCTCCCTGAACTCCCTGCCTCTCATTTTACTCCATACCCTTCCGAGTGCCACCATATTTATTTATTTATTGTTATTTATTGTGCATTTGTTAGGCACCTATACAAACCAATGGTGTTTCAAGGTGCCACAAGGCAAAAAGGGGAGGGAACAGTGGAGTAATAAACAATAGTAAAAAACAGTAAGTAATCAAACAATAACGGTCCTACCAGGCCTTGTGGCATTCGGACTAGCAAGTGCAGGGGAGAGGGAATGGAAGGCTGGGGAGCAGAGGTGGAGCAACTGCTACAGTGGGTCCACGAGGGGAAGTGCCAACAGGTGCCGGGGGGGGGAGGGGCACGGGCTAAGTGCAGGAGGGTGCAACCTCCGTCCAGGAGAGGTCCAAAGGGAAGTGCTTAGGGTGCTGGTATCAACTGGGCAGAGGGCCTGGTAACATGTGAGACTCATGAGGACCAGGCCACCAGTCCCAGCAGCAGGGGGTGATTAGCAGGGGGGCTGAGAGGGAAAGAGGAAGAGAAAAGAAAAGTTTCTAGCTTTTTCCAGAATTTGAGGACATCTGGCTCAAGTCTGAGGGGTGCATGGAGGCTGTTCCAGAGAGGGGCGCTAGCCGAGGAGAGAAACTTGCCCCCCACTCTCTGCTTCGAGAAGCATTTGATCACTAGAGAGTTTGAGCTAGAAGAGTGGGGGGCTCGACCAGGTAGGTATTTGGCTAAAGAGAGTTGCAGATAGCGGGGTCCCAGGCCCCCAACAGCCTTGTGGATTATGCAGAGGGGCTTGAATTTGATCTGTGTGGCCACCAGAAGCCAGTAGCGAGATTCTAGGCTAGAAAGATGTGGTCCCTGGCCTTGAGTCAAGGATAAGTCTTGCAGTACTATTCTGGATTAGTTGAAGGGGCTGAGGGAGGAAGGAGGCAGATTGTGGAAGAGGCTGTTGCAGTAGTCCACCCGGGAGAGGACCAGAGCTCTGGAGACATTGAGCTTCTGGAGAAAGGTGAGGAAAGGAAGAATGCCTCTAAGCAGATGAAGCTGAAAGTGGGCCTTCTTGTCAAGGTCCAAGATGTGAGGTGTGAAAGAGGGAGAGGAGTCAAAGATGACTCTGAGGATTTTGGCCTCACTGGATGCTGAGGGTAGAGTGCCCAAGGAGGGCAGACAGAGGGTAGCAGGGAAACAAGGCACAGGTGTCCCAATAAGAAGGATCTCTGTCTTACTGACATTGAGACAGAGGTCATTGGAACCAAACCATGCCTGAATAGCAGTCAGACAATCGGGGGTGAAGGAGGGGGAGGAGGAGGAGGTAGTAGAGGGACATTTAAAGGAAAGTTGTGTGTCATCAACATAGCACTGGAAGTGAGGAGAGAAGGAGGAGATAAGGTGGGTAAGGGAGGCGAGGTAGATATTGAAAAGCCAATGTGACAGGATAAAGCCCTGGGGGACGCTGCAGGTGGAGAGCAAGGAGGTGGAGGAGAAAGGGCCCAGTTGCACCTGGGAAGGGCGGTTGGTTAGGAAGGAGGTCAGCCAGCTCAGTACCCGGTCCGAGATGCAGAGTGTGTTAGGAGGATGAGAACAGAATGACAGTTGGAGTCATAATTAGCAAGCAGATCTTCACAGGTGTTCAGGAGAGCGGTTTCTGTGCCTCTGGATGCCTGAAATCCAGATTGATGGTCGTGGAAGCAGCCAGCTAGTTCAGTGTGATGGATCAGTTGGGGGAAGACCAACTTTTCCAAGAGTTTTCCCAGGAAGGGTGTGGTAGAGACAGGGCAGTAGATAGCCTGGCAGGAAGGGTCAGCAGATGGCTTTTTAGGAGAGGGTGCCCAAGGGAGTGCTTGAGGGATTAGAGGGAAAAAGCCAGAACTAGTGGTTGCAGAGATCAGCAAGTGCCGAGGCGAGAGAGGAGATGTTGTTCTTGATAGTTCTGGAAGAGCAGAGAAGGACCTGTTTGGATGAGACCTTCATAGAGCGGACAACTTTAGAGACCTCATCAGGTGCTATGGGGAGGAAGGAGGAGAGTATGGGGGGAGGGAGGAGGGCCAAGGGAGGCAAAGGAGCAGGAGAGGGGGTAGGAATGTTGGAGAGAAGGGACAGGATGTCCAGAGTGTTGGATGTGAAATGGAGGATAGGGCAGTGCAGAGGGCCTGGGAGGGAGGGAGAGAGATAGAGACTGCATTAGGGTTGGTGTGTTCCTTGCAGATTTTGAAAAGTTCAGCCATATATTTAGTAGCTCCAGATATGTGGGCTTGAATGTGGGCCCTCTTCTTGGAGTGGACAGAGCAGTGATACTGCCTTTGGAGTGGGTGATAGGCCAGTTTTACAGGGGATGAACCCGAGGTTTGCCATTTCCATTCAGCAACTCTTCACTTTAGTTTCAGCAAAGCTAGATCAGTCATCCCAGCCATTACACTTGGAGGCAGGCTTCAGGCGAATCCTCATGACAGGATGTTAGAGAGGGAGAGGAGAAGGTTAGCAAGGAAAGAATCAGAGGAAGAGTCAGGGGTGGGAAATGGGATGAAAGTGGATGCAAAAGCAGCGACTGACACTCGCTTCATCAGTCGATTGACGGTGAAGGAGGTTGGCAGTGCGGGAGGCGACTGGGATACAGGGCTTAGGGGCCCCATGTGGGAGGAGAGAGTGGTCAGACCAGGTGAGGGAAACAGTGAGTGGGTTAGAGATAGGGATGTCTGAAGAGATGAGCGTATCCAGAGTATGGCCCTCTGAGTGGGTCAGACCTGATGAAAGAATAATAAGGGAAAGGGAATCACAGAGGTCACAGAACAATAACGTCGCAGTTTCGGGGGAATCAAGGTGGAGGTTGAAATCCCCAAGAAAGAGGATTTTGGAGGTGGAGTTCAAGAAAGAGGAGGCAAGATCTTCCCATTCAGATAGAAAGAGAGAGGTGGGGCCAGGGTGCTGGTAGAGAGTAGCAAGGGTGAGTGTGAGGGTTGGAGAGACACCAAGCTGCAATTCCCTCACATTGTCCCATGCCTGTTACTGTGCTCTTTAGCTGCCTCTTCTCTGTATCTCTCATTGTGCCCCCTGCCCCTCAGAGTGCAACCATTATCCCTCAGATGGTCCCTGCCTGTTTCTGTTCTCTCTGTCTCCTTTTATTCCCTGTGCCTTATTGTGTCCCCTGCCCCCCAGTGTGCCATCATTAGCCCTCACATTGTCCCCTGTCTGTTACTTTGCTAGTTGTCTCCTTCTTCTTCATATCTCTTATTGTGCCCCCTGCCGCACAGAGTACCACCTTT
Organism: Ambystoma mexicanum; assembly: GCF_040938575.1. Lineage (NCBI taxonomy): Eukaryota > Metazoa > Chordata > Amphibia > Caudata > Ambystomatidae > Ambystoma > Ambystoma mexicanum. The sequence goes on along the minus strand of NC_090936.1, from coordinate 489,424,781 downwards.
ATCCCTTGTATTGGCCCCGACTCTGCCTGTATCTGTTCTTTCTCTCACTCTACTCCCTGCCTCTCCTTTTACCCGTACCCTTCTTAGTGCCACAATTATCCCTCATATTATGCCAGCATGTTTCTGTTCTCTTTGTCTCCCTCGTCTCCTGTCTCTCATTGTGCCCCCTCCCCTCAGTGTGCAACCATTATACCTTACATTGTGCCCGTCTGTTTCTGTTCTCTTTGTCTCCCTCTACTCTACATCCCTTATTCTGCCCCCTGCACCTCAGTGTGTCACCATTATCCCTCCCATTGTCCCCTGCCGGTTACTGTGCTCTTTGACTCCCTCTTCTCTGTGTCTCTCATTGTGCACCCTGCCTGTGACAAATCAACTTCTGGGGTCTGAGTGGTCCAGCGGTGAATATCGGTTTCTAAACCATCAATCAGCCCCACACCTCCAGTACACCAGAAAGGATCCGAACAGATTAGAAACACAAGCAAATTATAAACTTGCTCCTTATCTCCGAAAAGTTGTGTGTTGTTGGTTAGTTGCAACACAGCGAAAATACAATTATTACCCAATGATAAAAGGGACTGTCCGGACAAGGTTGCATACAAATATTTACTTTATTTATATCACAAGATACAGTCTAACCGCACTACGAAATACAAACCACCCTGTAATGGAATGCAGAGGACAGACAGTTTCAAAGAAGGAAAAGGAATGCACTCTGGATACTGACAGGAGGGCAGTCGTTATGGTTAATAACCTCAACAGTTCAAGTTTACTTGTCTTCAACACAAAGGGTTCAATGGGTCTTAATATATATCTCTAGGGGCCTTTTGGGAAGGACCATGGGGGCAGAACTGCAATGTACCTTATGCTGTAGGTGTTCTTGGTGCTCGACAGGGTTGAGTCGGCTTCAGGGCGCTTTTTGGGCTGCTATGACAGATTTGGAGGCAGGAGTCAGTTGCGGATATCAGGCGTCAAGAAGGTTCAGCGAGTGAAACTGGACGAACGGCTGCAGGCTGGCCTACACAGCGGGTCAGGGTCGGGAATTGCCATCTCAGTGCTGATCAGCGGTTGTGAAGCTCTGGTTGAGAAGTCTCTGATGTCTTTAATTGACGGCAGCTTGACACCGGTCAGCATTGCCATCGGTTGCGGCTCAAAAATGTCCTTTAAGATGGATGTCAGTAGATGCTCGTTGAGGCCCTTCTCCGAGCTTCTTCAATGGGCTTCTGAAATCATTTAAGGAAGACGGCCCACAGCTGTGGAGTGTTGCAGACAGCTGCCTTGTACTTGGTTGTAGATTCAGAGACCTTCTGGGACCTCCTACCTAGGAAGCTTGCTGCACATCCTGACTCCTTTGTTAACCTCTACAGTCAGGCCCCATGTGGGCCTGTTTGAAGTACCCTGTATTGGTATGTTAATCGCTGATGCCATCTGCAGGGCCTTACAAAAGAGCAGGGCAGATCCATGGAACTTTTGTTAGTTAATCAGGCTAGCCATGGCAGGGGGAAGGTTAGTCTGCCTCCTTTGTGGAGATGACATAGTGCACTCCTGGCTGTCACCTTTCAACTAAATATGACAGGGTGGACTGTGGCTATAGGCTGTGTCCACCAAGAGTAAACAAGTCTATGCGTTTGTCGTGGTGTGCGCATAGGAACATGGGTTTGGATTAGCCCATACATGTTCCTGAGGTTGGTCTACCATTACTCCATTTAATTAAAAATTTCAAACATCCTGGGTGAGCGCACGGCCATCATGCGGATGGTCAAATTCCTCACACTGCCGCTGAGAGTGTCACCATTATCCCTCACATTGTCCCCGCCTGTTTCTGTTCTCTTTGTCTTCCCTCTACGCTGTGTCTCTAAGTGTGCTCCCTGTCTTTACTGTGCTGATGGATTTTGGTTTCAAACCCCCAATGGTTCCTGTCTGGCTGCTTCTAACCTTCCATATGTCTGTTCTTCGTAACGCCTCCTCTCCCTTGTAGCAGTCCTACCCCCTCACTCTGTCACTTACCTTTTACAGTTCCGCCTGTGTTCCCTGCACTTCACTGTGTTCTGGGGCAATGTAATAAATGGAGTGTGCGCACGCACTCAGGTGGCGTGCTGTATTTGAGCAGGCACACGCTGTGCGTTTATTGTTTTTTAAGTAGAAATGCATGGAAATGCAGGTCTTTTGCCCCAATAGGTATGGCTCAAAACACACACACTAATTACTGTACTTTATGTTAATATGCTGTTATACTGTGGGCGTAATTGTAGAGAGGACAAGATTCCCCCCATCCCAACTTTCATGGCACACCGTTTTGTTCCCATCTTTTGGCAGGGGCCCCCTTTCCGTTAGATGTCTTGCCTCCTAGCCCGAAACATTTTCGGAAAGCATTAGCTCAGTGGCAACTCGCTCGCCTTGGAAGCAGGACGACGTGCAGCAACACAGGTTCGAACCCCGAGTCTGCGCTTCGAAACCTCTGGGTCTTAAGCGCATTATAAATAACCAACTACTATTACGATTGGTTGGAGGCGTTGTGTGCTTGGTGGTCTTAGGGATTGTAAAAACAAAGAGGTGATGGCTGGAAGGTTTAGAAATAATCTTAACCACTGGCAATGCTCTGGGCAACCCTCCAGACCACCGTTCTTCGCCTGCCAAGCCATTACAGAAGGGAAAGACCATATGCAAATCAGGCTTGGCCCCACCCCAAAAGGGGCAGTCCAGCCCCTTCTTTCCCTTCTGTAATGGCTTGGCAGGCGAAGAACGGTGGTCTGGAGGGTTGCCCAGAGCATTGCCAGTGGTTAAGATTAATTCTAAACCTTCCAGCCATCACCTCTTTGTTTTTGTTATGTCACCCTGAGTGGGACGGGTATGCCCAGACGTGGGTCCCGTGCCTGCTGGGCCTAGAGACCCAAGCTACTCCTCACTGATGAGCCCCAACAAGGGCGAAACATGTTTGGGGATGCTTGTGGTCTCGTGCAGAAGGGATGTGGCCTAGCAGTTCGGGCTGGACTGCCCCTTTTGGGGTGGGGCCAAGCCTGATTTGCATATGGTATTTCCCTTCTGTAATGGCTTGGCAGGCGAAGAACGGTGGTCTGGAGGGTTGCCCAGAGCATTGCCAGTGGTTAAGATTAATTCTAAACCTTCCAGCCATCACCTCTTTGTTTTTGTTATGTCACCCCGAGTGGGACGGGTATGCCCAGACGTGGGTCCTGTGCCTGCTGGGCCTAGAGACTCAAGCTACTCCTCACTGATGAGCCCCAACAAGGGCGAAACATGTTTGGGGATGCTTGTGGTCTCGTGCAGAAGGGATGTGGCCTAGCAGTTCAGGCTGGACTGCCCCTTTTGGGGTGGGGCCAAGCCTGATTTGCATATGGTCTTTCCCTTCTGTAATGGCTTGGCAGGCGAAGAACGGTGGTCTGGAGGGTTGCCCTGAGCATTGCCAGTGGTTAAGATTAATTCTAAACCTTCCAGCCATCACCTCTTTGTTTTTGCTAGGTTTTAGGGATTGTAACACTTAAAATGCCTCAAGATGGTTATAACCAAACTTCCTTTGCTAGTGAAACACCCGGAGTGTCTTTTGTTAATAATTTGATGCTATCTGCTGGGATGATTTCCACACTGGGAGAAGAGCGTTCACACATGGGTTCAATGTGTTCTTTATGCAAAGGCTAAAACTATTGGCCATATCAGTGCTTCGTTTCCCCATTGCTGTGTGCACCTTTTGGCCACCAGCCCATCCTCTGCCTTTCTTGCTGCCATCAGGAAGTGACGACTCCCTGAGTAAATTCCTGTAACCAGCGTGACCCCTGCCCTGCAGTCTCTTGCCTGCCCGCCCTTCATTCCAGCTGCAGCCGATTTGGGCCGGCTTAACTCCCTAGATGTTATTTCACAGTAAATCGTTTTTCTCTTTCTTCTCCTTCCTGGAGGTCCAGGGGTCAGCGCCTCCATAATTGTGTTTGATCGGAGGGGGCAGTAGCAGATGTGTGACTTGTGTATTTCAGGGGCTGATGAGCACGAGTGTTAGCGACTCCTTCCAGCCAAAGAACAGGCTGCTTCACAGAGGTACCCGCCATGCTGGGAAACAAGTTCGAAAGGCAGTGCTTATTGAGGTTTGCTCTCCGCATTTCGGGAGTAGAAGCAGCCCATCACCCCCGACGTCACTTCAAAGAGCTTATTTACTAGGACGTTCACTGCAGCGAATCTGGAATGCATTGAGAAGGGGCAGACTGCCCATTGGCCTAACCCTGGCAGTGCCAGGTCAGTGTTGGGGGTCTGTCCTTTGCCCCCCAGGCGTGCCCGTGAGCCCCCCAACCCAACAGAGCTCACACGTCCGTCAGGTTCGGGCTCCCCGGTCGCTCTCCCGCTTCCGGGAACGCCCCATTTATTTAAGCCGCACGCGGCGACGTGCAACATCACGCTGCCGCGTGCGCAGCCCTTACGGGGCAACGCCACACTCCTCCTTTTTCAGGAGGACACACAATTACGTTATTAGTTAAACACAACATATCACACAACAAACAACTTGCCCATCCTGGACCCAGGCCCCTTTAATGTCAGCCACCCTCACCCCGGACGACTCTCCAACTGTCCCAACACATACTCACTGAGGTAAGCGGGTTTCCATCGCCCAGTCCTCTGGGGGTACCTCCCGCTCACCTCCGGCACCAGCAGTCCATCAACAGTAGCCTCCCGACACGGAGAGGTCGGGACACCGAGAGGGGGCCCATCTTCCTCAGGGATCTCGGCGACACCAGGGTCCAGAGGGGGTTCAGTTATCGAGTCCCCCAGCTTCTTGAAGAAGCTGACGTTACGGGTGACAGCCGTTCGCCCATCGGAGGCCGTCACCATTGACCCCTTCACGGCGACCACATCCAGTGGCGCTGGTTCATAAGGTAGGGACAACTTCCCGTGAGGATGGCGGTTCCGGATGAGCACCTCATCCCCGGGTTCCAGCCGCTGGGGCCGCAGGTCCCGGCGCACGTTCTCTTGGCTGATCCTGGCCAGTCGGTCGGCCTCAACCTGCTGGTCATTGATAATCCCCGGTTCTCTCTCCTGTACCTCCGGCAGTAGACCCCGGGGGCATCGCCGGAACAGCACTTCCGCCGGGGCGACACCAGTGGAGGCATGTGGGGTGGTGCGATACACTCTCAGGAATTGATACAATGCCCGTTGGAGGGGCTGGCCTTGTCCTTGCGCAATCCGAAATGTCTTGTTTAGTGTTCGCATCAGTCTTTCTGCATCGCCGTTGGCCCGAGGCCACAGCGGGGATATCTTTCGATGTTGAACTCCACAGCTGGCCAGGAACTCTGAGAAGCGTTCGCTTTGAAATGGCGACCCATTGTCCGAGCACAGCGTCAGGGGAAATCCGTGGGTTGCAAAGATCTTTTCCACGCCGACTACCACATGCTCGAATGCCACTGATTCCACAAACTCCACTTCGGGGTACCGGGAGTAGTCATCGACTATGGCCAGAAAATGGGTGCCCACGGACGTGGACCCAAATTCCGCATGCACGACCTCCCAGGGCCTGGTCCCTCGAGGCATTGTTTCGATAGCCGGTTCCCTCTGCACCGGGGAGGCTGCCTGGCACCATACACAGGCTGCCACAAAGTCATCGACCCTTTTCTCCAGCTCCGGGAACCAGACCTTCATCCGCAGCCTCGCCTTTGTCTTGGCAGCACCCTGATGTCCGTGATGGGCCAAAGCGATCACCTCACCCACTTTGGAGTGGGGGACCACTATGCGATCCCCCCGGAGCAGGAGCCCCGACTCCGAGAAAGACAGCTCATCTTTCACCTTCCACAGATGTTCAAGGGCGGTCTTCGCCTCATGGGTCCGCCCTGCGAGAGCTTCCAAGACGAGCTTCCAGGAACCGCTCTGCATCGACTGCTTCAGTATCTGGAAGCACCCATCCTCGGCCGCCGCAGCCTCCAGCTCCGACAGGGGCAGCGCATTTGGTGTTGCTCCCTCCACCACCATCCGGACATGGTCGTCCGCTTCTTCTGCGCAGGTGTCTCCCGCCACTTCCCCACGCACTCCGGGATGACGGGAAAGGAAGTCCGCTGCATTGTTGGCACCTGGCCGGTATACCAGCGTGACCCCGTACTCAAGCAATGCGAGCATCCATCTCTCAATTCTGGCCGGGGGCTTTGATGACGAGCCCGCCAGAATCGGGAGCAGGGGTTTATGATCAGTCACCACAGTCACCTGGCGCCCCAGCACATAGAGGCGAAAATGTCGGCATCCCCACAAGACCGCCAGGGCCTCCCTCTCGATCTGGGAGTACCGCTGCTCCGTTTCCGAGAGCGCCTTGCTGGCGTATGCTACGGGCCGGAGGTTTCCATCCCGGTCCACCTGGGTCAGGACCGCCCCCAGGCCAAACGGACTGGCGTCGACCACGATCTCCGAGGGTAGCGCCGGGTCGAAGAACGCCATGGTGTCTTCCGTTGTTAGGGCGCTCTTGATGTCCTCGAACGCCGACTGTTCCAGTGGACCCCAGTGCCAGGCAGTCTCTTTCTTGGTAAGAGCTCTGAGCGGCTCAGACCTCGAGGCCAGGTTTTGGATGAACCGACCACAGTAGGTCACCATGCCCAGAAAACTTCTCACTTCCGACACGGATTCCGGGGGCTGTGCACTCTTTATGTCCTGAACCTTCCGCGGGTCGGGTGACACCCCTCCCTCCTTGAACACGAACCCAAAGAATTCTATTGATGGGCGCAGGAATTCGCACTTGTCCCTATGGAGGGTGAGGCCCAATGACTGTAGTCTCTCAAAGGTCTTGGCCAGGCGCTTCAGGTGGGTCACCTCCGTGTTGGCAAACACCAAAATGTCATCACTGATGTTGAGTACCCCTTCAAGATCAGCAAGTGCACCCCGGATAATGTTCTAAAACACTTCGGCAGCCGACGATACCCCAAAGCTCAACCTCTTGTACCTGTAGAGTCCCCAGTGGGTGGTGAATGTAGTAATGTACCGGGACTCCGGATGGAGGACAACTTGATGGTACCCTGCTCTGAGGTCGAGTTTGGAGAAGAATCTGGCCCCCTGTACCTCAGCAATTATGTCATCGATGGTCAGGGTCAGGTGTCGCTCCCTTTTTATGGCCTTGTTGGGTAGCCTCATATCCACACAGATGCGAACGGAGTCCGGCTGCTTTGGTTTCCTGGCCACGACAATGGGGGACACCCATGGTGTTGGGCCTTCCACTTTCTCGATGATGTCCAAGGCCACCAGGTTGTCCAGTTCTTTGTCGACTTGCTCCCTCAGATGAAAAGGAACTCTCTGGTGTTTCAGGGCAATTGGTTGTACTGAGTCATCAATGTGTAGCTGGACTGGATCACCGGTCATTCTCCCAATGCCGTTGAACAGGGCTGCGTACTTGTCCAGTAGATCGTTGATATCTTCCAGGTATACTGAGTACGCAAAACTCACTATCCCGAGTGCCTCCGCAGCCGCACAGCTCAGCAGGGTGTTGTTGCTTATGGGGGTCACATAGAACAGGGCTCTGATCTTCGAGCCTTCATGCTCCACCTTCGCCACGAACGCTCCGTCCAGCGGTATGGGCTCGAGTCCACCGAAGGCGAAGATGCGAGCTCTTGGCATAGCCAGGTTCGGTAATGGGTCAAGAGCGTCATAATGTCCCCTCGCCATAACATTGACCGATGCCCCTGTGTCCACCAGCACGGGAACAGGCGAGCGGTTCACCTCCACCACGCACCTTGGCTGTCTCCTGCTTTTGCCTTTCAGGATCCCCATGCTTGAGACGAAGAAGATGTTTTCCTCCTCCTCTACTTCAGCCTCCTCTGCCTGAGCCTCCTCTTCCGCTTGATCCACCTGGGCCACGTTGGATGGCCGGGTTTGGCGCGGAGTCCAGATTCGGGCAGGACCTCTGGGTACCATGACAGGTAGAGCCGACTTACACACTCTCGAGAAGTGATCCGGCAGTCCACATCGGCCACATGTTCTTCCTGCGGCTGGGCACTCTGTGGGGTGGGAGAGGTCATAGCCACATTTCTGACATGACTCCCCCGATCTTCCTGCCCTGTCTCGGGGGGCTCCACCAGGCCTTCTTGTTCCTCTGCCGCCCCGCCACACAGCGCACACCTCTTCGGCCTTGATCGAGCGTGAACCCGCTTCCATCTTGTTTGCCCGTGCCTCAGCCACTTCGTGACATCGACCCAGTTCTAGTATACGGGACAGAGTGATTCCCGGCTCTCTGAGGACCTGTCTCCTCAGTTTGCCAGAGGAGCATGCTTGGATCAGCATTGTCTGTATCATGTCCTCCGCGTCCCCCCACGCGCACCCTTGGGAAAGGCGGCGTAGGCGGCCGTAAAACGTGTCCAGGGTCTCATCATCCTTCTGCTTGGCCGACAGCATCACGAATCTCTCAAAGTCCACGTTGGCAAGTGGAAGGAAGTGTGCGAGGAGAGCCGCTTTCGCCTCACCATAGGTCTGGTCCACCGGAGTCAGCGACTCGAAGATCTCCTGAACCGCGGCTCCCGCCGAGTACAGCATGGTGGCTACCATGCTGTCATTGTCATCCACTCGAGCAGCCCTGAATTACATGTCCAGGCGGGCCACCCACCTCTTCCATCGGGGCCCCAGACTGGACGGGGGGCCCGTAGGATCGAATTCTGGTATCGGTTGCAGGGCCGCCTGGGCTCTAGCTTGAGCCATAATGGGGGGCCCTTGTGGAGTGACAGGCTGTGCCCCTAGTGGTGCCTGTGGTGCAGGCCCCTGATTCCCCGGTGGCAGCGGTTGCAGAGCTGCAGGTTGGGCCGCCTGACCTTCGTCCTGAGATTCTTCCCCAGGATCCGCGGTGTCACCGTCCTGGTCGCTGTCGGACATGGGACTGAGCGCACAGGCACCCCACTACCAGACCTGGGGCCGCAACTCAGATTCCCACCATCACCATGCGGAAGGATGCACCCCCGTGCCACACACAGCCTGGTGCAAACACACGAAGAACTTCCAAAACGGCCACCACCTCGTGATGATGAAGAGGATCAAAAAGAGTGTCCTGATGATGAAGGGGGCGAGGAAGTGCCTTGTTGCCACCTTGCAGCAAAGCACTGCCGTATAGTCCCAAAAATCGAGCCACGTGGATGGACTGGACTAAGCAGGCCCTACCATATTAGTCCTTATCCTGGCTTACACTCGACGTAACAGTCCCAAAATCTGATGAAAACACACAAATTGGGTATGGGCGTGCAGGTCATGCACTCAGCAACCACAAAATCCAAAAATTAGACCCGGATCACCTTCTCGGTCCGAACCGGAGCTCCGATAAGTTCCGCGGCCTCGTATGCAAAATGGCCGCCAGCCGCGTGTGCGGTCCGCAGCCACGGCATGAAACGAAACGTCCGTGAACGTTCCGATCGTTTGAAAAAATTCCGGATTTCTTCACCGCCGGGCCCGGGCATCCAACATCACTCGTCGCCACTGTTGGGGGTCTGTCCTTTGCCCCCCAGGCGTGCCCGTGAGCCCCCCAACCCAACAGAGCTCACACTCACACGTCCGTCAGGTTCGGGCTCCCCGGTCGCTCTCCCGCTTCCGGGAACGCCCCGTTTATTTAAGCCGCACGCGGCGACGTGCAACGTCACGCCGCCGCGTGCGCAGCCCTTACGGGGCAACGCCACAGTCAGCAGAGTTGCTGCATCACTATCTGCAGGGCTGACCCCTTGATGATTTGGGACTTCATCCTTGGTGAGAAAGGCACCGTCCCCTCCTCCCCCACCTGAAGCCACTGGATGCAGGTAAACAGACTGAGGTCTGGGAGGTTCTACATGGCCCTGGATGGCCCTTTAACTTATAGTGATTTGTGCCCATGTTTGAAGGATGCAATGTTAGGCGGCACTGTGCAGGTGGCGGTGGGCACTGCCATGCAGCCTAGGCGGCTGGGGGCACCCGGTTCTGCTCCAGACCAGGCTATTTTGGAGATGCTCATGTGCAAATAGAATTCACTATGTTGTCCTTTAAAGCATATGGGGGTGCACAAAGCATGCCAAAGACACACCAGACCTTATCAGACTTTCTCCATTGGAACTCTTGGTCAAGAAATGTAAAGTGGAAACACTTGTGTATAGGCGCCATACAAATGACCAATAAAATACAAGTTACATAAAGAGGGCAAACCTAGATTTGAGATGCTCTTGGTGAGAGGATCACATATTGGAGCATGTGAACAGCCCACCTTGACCTGGCTTAATGCCCGGGCTGGTTTACACTTCACTTAAATCCACAACTGCCAGGTTGACGACCTGAGGCATGCAAGGCCAGTTCTGTGGCAGGCGAGCAGATGTTGCACAATCTACGACGAATGACGAGTGCAGACGGATCTTTTTTGGAAATAACAACTACATCAGAGCAAACACAGGCACACTCTTGCAAAACAGTATCAATTCTAAGAACACGAGTCAGGGAGTTAGGGATGTAGTCTTTGGGGGGGCTCTACGACAATATCAAAAATCTCAGTTGATTGGGAGAGCCTATAGCATTTGAAAAAATGCACTCTCAAGGTTTCTAGCAAGATAAAGACACTTTATTTTCGATAACCACACGTTTCTCATCTATTGTCTATGTTTCTTTAGGCATCAATTCATCAGACTCTTAATCGTGGCAGAATGAATATCACATCCCATCGGGCCCCCTGATAGCCTTCTAGCAACATGGCGCGGCACCCGATGACATCATCGGATGTACTATTGCAAGCCCCTTGGCCTGTTGCCATCATAGGAAGTGATGCAATCAACATGAACAATACGAGGACTGCACCATGACTGAAAAGTGTTATTACATCTCATAGTTACCAGCCATTTATATGAACCGGAAGGAGATATGACATGCCCACGATGGAACCAGAGGCACAGCCATCATTACACCAGAACAGTGCCCTCACAGACTACATTCGGCCCAGGCACGGATACCATATGCCAGGTACAGCTTCACATTCTGCGATACAGTATACTATGCCACGGTACAGACACATGTGGCAGTCACAGCCTCATATACCAGGTGAATCCTAGGATTCTCATTTTATATGGTCTCCTGAAGCTTATGTGCCTCATTGAGACCCGTTAGTGGCTGGACCCTCTCCTCAGGATCGGAGGACTGGTCCGAGCCTTGCAGTCACACTTCCCCTTCAAGTGTTTCCTTTCCCCCTTTCATGTCCACCATGTGTTGTACATCTGCCTGTTTGCCAGGCTCATAAATGTTTCCAGCACTGCAGTCCTCAATGTGCTGGCTGATATTCTTAGAATAGCATAAAATAGAATCTTGCACTCAAGGAGAACTGTTAGGATTTATGTGCAGATCTCTGACAGTAAGTGTCGTTATTGCGGTAATTGCTAAATCACGCTGCAACTGCAGGGATGTCATTTCACCAAAATGCCAGGGGTAGCGGAAGTGACATCACATGACCCTTGACCTCTGATGACATCATAGGAAGAGATGTCATTTCACCCCACCCCAAAGTGACATGATGGGAAGCTTGAGACACAAATCAGGAAGGTGCAACGTAATGAAATGTAGTGGGGCACTCTATTTCTTTATTCACAAGTGACATTCTTAGATAAAAAGTAGTGTTTATATATTTATGTAAAACGATTATCCATTACTTCTGGTGCAATGGGGTATTGTCTCCTTGTCCTTGCAGATCTATCTAGAACAAAATACCTGTGTGACCCGTTTTTACCAACAGGCAACCCCTATGCACTCAATTGGGGTTGAGAACCTCCTAATTCCTCTAATCAATACAATCACTCTGTACATAGTAATAATGTTAGACACTTTTCTCACCAGAGATATTTTTCGTTGTACAGATTAATGACACAGCACAACAATACTCACATTTTTCATAAAACAATATTTACTCAAACTTAAAACAACATGTAAAAAACATTACATTCAGTAATCGTGGTTCCAAATTCAGCATAACAGACCTTTCATCAAAGTTCCTTTTAAACTAACCGTTTCTCATCAAACCAGCATTCACTTATTTTTGTATGTTAAACCAACAAGTTTTTTTCTTTGATATAATTGTGTGACCATTCCTAGTCTTTGTCAGAGTCCAAACATTCAGTTTCTGGCCAATGCGTTTCGGGTATATAATCCTTCATCAGGGCCTGTTCAACACTGACGTACAGTTGTTAGTATCGTTCTATTTAATCTGTATATTTATAATTAATAAGAGTAACCTCTGTTACTCTATGCTCTAAGTGGTACTCGTCTCAAAATGAATTCCTTTGAATAGTGCCTAATTAACTAATCTTCAAGGTCTCTTGCTTACAAGGCAGTGTAATGCTAAATTCTGGAATCCCTTTTCAAAACACTCTTCTCTTTTCACAGTTCCGTGTTGCCTGCATAAAACAAAAAAAACCAATCATCACTTTAAGGAATTAACCCAAAGTACATCCCTCTCAATGAAACTCATTGGAGTTGTCAAGATATATCTACCTGGACGTTATTACACCAGTGTCCAGCTCACAGTATTCCTCTTTTGGTACACAACCTCCGATATGGGTTGTGGCACTAGTCCACCGTTTCCCAATACAGGAACAACCTGAGGGGCATGGATAATATTTCTTAGATGCGTGAGACCCACGTTATTCATATCACCTATGCTAGTGTATTAGTCTCTCTGAGACTTCATAATGTTAGTATATAATGTTGGTTCGTACACTAATATACATCTATCCCAGGAAAACCCTATCTAAAGGTTCCATTCTATCACTAGTGCAGTATTTTGTTGAGAAGCGCTGTGTTTGCCCACACCATCTAGTTAATAAGAACCAGTGTTAGTGTAGCTGCTCGATCGTAATTTAAACAGATTTTATGTACTCCTACCCAATGTATGTCCAAATATTGCTCGACGGGCGCTTACCTAATGAAAGGTTACCACAGGCATCCATCTGCGGCCCGATCCGGACAGTCTAAACCATTCCTTCTCGAGTCACCCAGCGATGAGACACGACCTTTCACCCCTTGACAAAACAGGAAGTATCATCACATAGCATTGTTCCTAAGTGCACTACGAAAAATATGGTTACGATATTATCACTAATGTAATATAAATTTCACACGAGAATGGATCACCATATGTATCATTAATGTCCGTGTGGCTCATACAGGCCCATATTACCAAATTACTGTGAATGCAAGCAGACGTCCGAGGCCAAATGATAATGTTTTATTATTTAGCACTTACGCTTACGCGCTTAATATAGAACAAATATACATACAATATCACCCAACCTCTGTTGATAGTCAATTATCAACCTCAGAAGGATGATAGGCTGAATTGACTTTGCCAGCATTGGAACCTGCAGACATTACACAAATTGCAGCAGCGAGCGCTCAACCCACTGAGTTATGTTACTGGCTATAGCTATCATTCTGGCTATAGTAAAATTAGCAATTACATGTCTGAATGTTTTCAAAGTCATATGTTCATGATGGGTGCTTCCCAATTTTTTGTTTACGGGGTCGCACCTTGAAACACTTGTTTGTAGGTGCGTTATAAATGCCATATCATATCATAACAGTTGCGACCGGGGAAGAAACCTTTAATATTTTTAAATACAAGGCAACTGGTTACCCTGCTTTTATCTACACACCTATTAGTGGTAACACTATTTTTATGCTATGTTTAGTTTTAGCATTATGTTATCCATCTGAAACCAGAAAAATGGTTACAAGTATATAGATGTATTCATGATATTTACAGAAGTTCAAGTAAAAAGAATTATTTTACATGTAACAAATCATTGATACCAAATTTTATTCATACCGACATTAACACTACATATTAAAAAGGATTTGTGTCTTAGGGTCAGGAAACGAGGTGGTTCAATTGCTTATTACACATTCACGTTTTAAATAGTTATTCTTTTGTTTTTGTTGTGGCGGAACAGTCTATCCATGTTTTTTACACAGCAAACCTAGATGGAGCCGGTCAACAGCGTGTCATTCAAGCTGCCTTATTGTCTACACGTGTGTTAGCACACTTATGTCTTAACACGTTTGTCCCAACGTTTTTGACGGGAGTTAGATGGGCTTTCTTCAGGACGGTGCTTCTTATTTATGCAAAGGAATCGATAAACCCCACTTTTTTCGAAACAGACTCACTACAATACAAAGGATAAAGAAAACCTTGTGAGGCTATGAACATATCTGGGATGGACATCTCCCAAAAACGTTTGTGAAATATCTGTCTAGAGTGCGAGCCACTAACCTTTTTCTTGATAGGGGCGAGGATGGGAAATTTGGGTAGATTTCATTGTGAATTGGAGGTGTTTAAGTGACTCAGCCCCTGACGTGTGCATGAAATAAACCTTTAATGAGTCTAGCAATTATTGTATAGAATTACAGAAAGGCAAATTATGGATTCCTATTTTTTTCTTGTTTAGGGTCAATGCTCAAAATGGAACCCCCTGTTTTTTTGAGAGTCCTGAACAAGAAGGCCAGCCACTCCAGAAACAAAGAGCCACATGGCGCTGGCAACAGCCCAGGAGGTTCCATACAAAAATAAGTGTATTTCTTTTGTTCATTTTTTTTTAGCGGTATCAAAGGAGACCACAGGGGTAGCAATGTAGACCTCAGGGGTCACAGTTGCGACCCGTGGAAGCCCCCAAATGATGCCCCTGTGCACCTGTCACTCGCGCTCCCACACGCCCTGGACGAGGGCAGCTTCCATGTGCTTCTCTATCTGTGCTCACCCACCAAACTGCATGGACTCGAGGGGCTCCCCAATATAGCACATCCAAGGGTTGCACACTCAGCAGGTGACTTTCCCTGGTCTCCATAGTCCCCTTACCCTCCGTGACCCCCTTACAGGTAACTTTGTTGCAGTCCAATTACCAGAGATCCTATTCCAAACACTCGATAGCATTAAAGCCACTTACAGTTTAAATCTTTGCAATAGAAAGCAGCAGTGCTCATTGGGGAAATCACTTTTCTTTTTTACCTCGGGTTTATTTGTAAAAGTTAGTTACAGGTAAACAGTGTGAAAATGCAGAAAATATCATGACATTATTTGCAATGTGGAACATTTATGAAATACACCATTTATTTATTGCGTTTATTTTAGTTTCCGCGTTTGAGCACGACTACATACCATTACCTAAAATGGATGTTGGGAGGGATGTTAGTCTCCTTATTAATAGAATCCTGTAACTCATTAGAATAGTAACTATAAATGAAATACGGAAACTCAATACATGTTACTGAATATCACAGTTAGGATTCTGAAACCTTAATGTATGCATTCAACGATCACTGTTAGATCAGATCTGGGAAGTGTACCCCAGGCTTAGCAACCACAGTTAGTCCGTTGTTGGTGACTGGCGGCGTACAAGGGCAGCACAGGTCTGCTTCCAGGTAGGCTCTGTGGAGAGGAGAATTGATGCAGACCGTTAAGGCGAATAGCCTACAGTGGGGACAAGAAATCTGCAGCGGGAGGAGGTAAGGCTTGGGTGAGTGGTGGCAGGTTGTAGGACATCGAAGAATGACACCTCTTTGAAGGGCATGGGGTAAAGGGCAAGTGGGTATCCTCCCTTTGAGTGTCAAACTGGAAATTATATCGTGCCTTCTATTGCTATGAATATATGTATATTGGCCTACGCCAAGCTGCTAACAAGCTACTTGTGAAGAAATTTGTGTTGCAAGGTCCTGACCCTAGAATCAATGTAAACCGCCATTTTAGGTTCTCTCTCCCTGTAAAGTCACCCTGTGAGTTAAAATGGTGGACGATGTCATTCAGAATAGAACACGGCCGTCATGACCCTTGTGTACAGCTAATATGTAACTTGCCAGCGGGCCACTTGTTAGGGTCATGAACTGAGACCTTGTCCTTTGCTGACCTGTGTGTAATGGATTACCTGTGTCAACGAAACTGATCTATGAACATATATTAACTGCAATGTCGTTTGAATAACTGAATGGGAACGCCTGTTTAACTACATTGTATAAACTATGTCCTAAGGCATAATGTTAAACCTAGAGAATACACGGTTGCCGTTTTGACTTGTTGATGTGTAAACCAAAGATGAACTAGATACATATAGACAAACAAATTAGAAGTGAACCTGGCACAAACCCGGAATAGTTAACCCGCAGTAGGGCTGGACAGCAGGCTGAAAATTGTATAAAAGCCTGACTGTTTCAATGAATATTCCCACTCACTGAGCACACTGAACCACGCTGGAGTTCGCTGTGTTGTACTGAGGGCCGATAGCTATCTGATTTGTCTTTGACTTTTTGTAACTGTTTAGCATAAAATAAAGACCTTTGTATGTTCCTTTGTAACCTGTGTTTGGTGTATTTCCTTTCTGGACTACCCAGCCTCATATTATTTCTTTGTTTTCACAGTTGGCGCCCTGAATAGGGACCCTCAAGATTGATGCCGGATTGTTGAAGGTTGACGCACGCTATCAGACCGGGATCGGACGGTGTGACATAAGGGGCCCCACTGAACGAGACGCGACACCTCAGCAGCGCTGCACGACCCGATCCTTGGACAATAAGCATGTGGTCCGAGACGGCATCTTGACGAGGGTCCATTTCTTGAGGCGGGCAGATTTGTCAAAATCACCAAACACAAGGTAAAATTTGTTAGGTAAGTTCTTTGAAATCCGATCGGACCTCCTTAGGTTTGGTCAGGTGAGTCGTGACCCGATTCTTAATTTAATCCTGACAATTTGAATTTGGTGCATTGTATCTGCAGACACAATTATTGACCAGGTAACACCAAGAATTTGGGATATGCCTGGGAAATTGTCTACCTGCTTTAGGGCATTATTCCGCAGCGATAGACAATCTTTGGAATGTAGCCGTCCGGCACCACAGGAGGGGTCGCCGGCATGTACTATGTACAGTACGCATGGCATTGGAAGTATAGTATTAAATGATATTTGGCACAGACAAACCAGACATGCCTCCGAACTTCAGTGGCCAATCAATGGGAGTTTTGAGATCCCTCGTATTGAATATTTGGAGTCAGTCTTGTTAAAGAAAAAGTCTAGACCTGCAGCATTTGATGTTTTGCAGAATTGGAAAAGAGAAGCGTTACAACAGCTTAAAAGTTGGAAAAAACATGCACGCCGTCATAAAACGAACGCTGAAAAAGCGTTGGTAAATGACCAGGACAAACAGTCTGAGTCGATTAAAAATATGGATAGGGCTTTCTCACTTGGTATTCAGAAAATGTATCCTTCTAAAGATCTTCATGTTTCTGATGAGTTTATTGACAAATTGCTAAATGAACGAAGGCCTGGTGCCTCTGCACCACCTCTGTATGTTCCTCTTCCCGCTGCTGTACCTCTTCCTGCTGTTATTCCTGCTCAACCTGTTGTTCCTATTCCTCCGGTTGTTGTTCCTCCACCTGCTCCTCAGTCTCTTCCCATTGCACCGGTAATAGTACCTCCATTGAATTTGCCTGCACCCCCACTCCCAAGTAGTCCTTTACCGCTTGTAGTTGATGACGGTGCGAGGTCGAGGGTTGTTACTCGTAATACTGTTCCTACAGAAAAGAAACAGGATTTGTTTGCATGGGCTAAGCATTGTATAGAGAGGGATGATCAATCTAATGTTTTTGACACCCTCTGTAATATGGATAATTTTCCTGAGAAAAATGTTTTCATTGAAGGTTTAGGGATTCATTTCTGTGTAATGTGGGGAAGATTAAATAATGTAGATCTCCCACAAGGGTTAAGAGATTTAAACACTTTAGCATTTTCAAGAGACACTGTGGAGAAAGTAAATGAGCATGTTGAGAGGATATTTGAGTATAGAAAGGAGTTGGAAAGGTTACAGAATGAGGATGACGAAGGGGAAAGTATGTATGTACAGAAACAGTTTCTTCCGTGTCGTAAATCGATATCTGAGGAAACACGAATTTGTAAGAAAGACACGATTAGATGGATTTCAGACATATCGATAACTCCAGTTGAGGTGTACGAGACATACAGTCAATATACGCTAGAAATGCAGAGGAAAGTGATACAGGTAATGTAGAGTACCTGCAGGATGAGTGTGTAAAAAGGAAGATTAGTTGTCCCACAGAGTTATTGTGCATTTACAAGAGAGCTTTTTCACTTGACACTTCTTCGACTGCTTTAGCGCTTGACTTGGCTTTGTTGCTTAGTAAGCGTTCGGAGTTGCCTACATCTCAGTTGCCTATAAGAGAGGTTCCTCCGACATTTGTCCCGAAGGTTGAGATTGCGGCTGATCCTGCACATAATATAGTCGCTGTGAACATTCCCGCACATTATGTATCACAGTTTGTTAACGTCCCGTTTTCACGGCAGGAAGTGAACACCATTAGACAGTCTATTCCTGACATTAGGAAAAATCCGACAGGGTTCTATAAAGAGATAGAGTCCGTTTTGCAGTCCTCAGTGTTCACGCTAGGCAACATTGATTTGTTGTTTCCTGTACTCCTGCCCGTAGATTTGTGGAAACAGGTTAGAACTATAGACGACATACCTGGGTTGGGAGATACGTGGGCTAACATAACTAGGCTTGACGGAGAAAGGCCAGCTGGAGAGAGACCGCCTCAGGTGATACTAACTTTGCCTGACAGAATCGTTGCTAAATTAAAAACCATAATTCCCGAAAAGAGAATTATTTGGGACAAGCTTACGGCCTGTGTCCAAAGAGAGTTGAGGGAAAGTCTGAGGGTGCTACCGAGTTCTTTAATCGGTTCGAACAAGTATTCTCGGATTTCAGTGGACAAGTCTTAGGCACAGAGTCTGGGAAAAGATTATTTGTGGACACATTTGTACGTGGATTGCTGCCTGACATCCAGTCACAAATTATGTCTTCCGAGAGCGCTTGGCAGGCAAAATCCCAATCAGAAGTACTGCACATGGCTCAGTACTACGAGAACCGTGTCAATAATGAAAAAGATAGAGTCGAGAAGAGAAAAGGTGATTTAAAGACTAAAGTGTTGTTACAACAAATTGTTAGAGGCCCCAGAGGGGGTAGTTCACAGATTAGAGGTCAGTATGTTCCACAAGTGAATGTGCCCTTGGGTCCCGTGAACCTTAATCAGTGTGCCTATTGTCGCCAGGAGGGCCATTGGCGTGCACAATGCCCCGTCCTTCGACAGAGGTCGAATAACACATTCAGAAATATGGGTAGACGATCCAGAGGTCACCCGGGTGTAGGGGGCCCTGGTAGAGGTCAGTTTTCACAGGATCCCCAGCAACCTTTTTCAGAGGACAATCAGACTTCGAGTGTGGATAATAGAAACATATTTGATCATCCTTCTGCTGCATATCTATCTGAGGAGCTTCCTTTCAATGATATTTTGTTTCGTTAGGATTGCCCGAAGCAGGGTTTGGAACTTACACCTATTCCTGTTAATCAGAAAGGTCCCTACGTTGAAATGGAAGTGGGAAATAGGAAACATCAGTTTTTGATAGACACTCGAGCACAGAAGTGTTCCATTGATCATTCCCGGGTTCCAAACATTCCACTGTCAGGGGAAACCAACGTTTCTGTAAGGTTTTTTGTCACACCAGTTGTCTGTCCACTTTTTTCGCCGGTACCTATCACTTTTGGTCCCTTTACGGACCACTGACCATTTCTTTTGACTTCGAATTGTGGAGAGAATTTGTTGGGGTTAAATCTGTCGAAGGAATTAAATGTGGTAATTCATTGTTCTTCTGATGGAGTGCGTTTGACGATTTCACCACAGCAACTTTCTGTCTCTCAATTCTTGACTAGACCTTTGCTGCCTGAATTCAGTAATGTACCAGAGTGTTTGTGGGCAGTTGACAACAATGATGTCAGTGTTTTGCAGATTGCACCTGTTAAAATAGTTTTGAAACATGGAATTAAGCTGCCGCGCATTCCACAGTATAAGATTTCAGTTGAGGGTGAGCAAGCCTTGAAATGCATTGTTTCTGATTTTGTGCATCGTGGGGTGATTGAGGAAATTTCAGGTAGCTTGTGCAATAGTCCGATTTTACCCGTGTACAAGAAAGGTGATAATGCAATTCCATTCCGTTTCATAATTGATTTGCGTGCCATTAATAAAGTCGTCGCTCCGCAATTTCCAATTGTGCCCGATGTGACGACAATATTAACTATGATTCCAGCTACAGCTACTTACTTTAGTGTTGTGGATCTGAAGAATGCTTTCTTTAGTATTCCTATATACAAGGATAGTAGATACTTGTTCCCGTTCACCTTAGGGGGACGCTAGTTCACATTTACTCGTGCACCTCAAAGTTACACTGAGAGTCCTCGTATTTATAGTAGGACTTTGAAAGAACAGTTTGATACCCTTCAATTTCCCCTACTTGTACATTGCTTCAGTATGTTGATGATTTGCTTTTGGCTGCTGACTCAGAGAGCTCTTGTAAAGAGGGCACTGTGTTGTTGCTTATTTATCTAGCTAAACATGGTCACAAAGCTTTGCTTAAAAAGTTTCAATATTGTTGCCAGGGGGTCACCTATTTAGGCTATCTCCTGTCAAAGGAGGGAAGAAGATTGACACCTGAAAGGATAAAGTTGATTTCTGGCATCTCTGTCCCAAATACACAGAAGGAAGTTAGAGCCTTGATAGGTTTGGCTTCTTACTGTAGGCTATGGATCCCAAACTTCTCACTAGTGATAAAACCGATGTTGGCCTTGACAAAGAAGGGCATTTCTTCGCCATTGCCATGGAACTCAAGACTGCATTATGCTCGGCACCAGTTTTGGGCACACCAAATTACGAAAAGGCCTTTGTGTTGTTTGTGCATTAATGTGATGGATGTGCATTGGCTGTATTAACGCAGGAACATGGATGGAAGAATAGGCCATGCGGTTACTTTTCTTCTGCCCTTGATCCTGTAGCCTGCGCTTTGCCAAGATGTTTGCGAGCTGTTGCTGCTGTTGCTGCACCTGTAAAGCAGAGTGAGGGAATGGTCCTAGGCAATGATCTACCCCTGATGGGGCCTCACTCTGTAGATGTTCTACTGAACAGAACCCAACCCCAACACCTCACTTCCGCACAGTTGACGAGATATGAATTGATCTTGTTTGCTCCTCACATTCAAATTAAGAGGTGTTATGTTCTAAATCCGGCTGAACTTCTACCTTTCCCGCAAGGTACTGCTCACAGTGACGAAGAGTCACATGATTGTCTGTATGCTACCGAACAAGAAACAAAGGGTAGAAGTGATCTAAAGGACACTCTTTTGGATAATGCACAAGGGGAGTTGTTTTGTGATGGCTCCTGCTTCAAACTTCCGGATGGTACATCCACAGCTGCTTATGCAATCATCACATTGAGCACGGTTGTGGAGACCAAGAGAATCACGCATAACTCCGACCAGGCCGCAGAGATTACAGCATTGACCCGAGCTTGTGAACTTTCCAAAGGGCTTACAGTAAATATATATACCGATAGTCAGTATGCCTTTGGGGTGGTTCACAACTTTGGGAGACTTTGGTCAGAGAGAGGGTTTTTAACTTCACATGGCACCAGGATTCAACATGGCTCCCTGATAGTACAACTGCTCTCAGCGCTTGCGCTCCTTACTCAGTTAGCGGTCGTGAAATGTGCAGCACATCGAAAGATTGTAGATGATATTGGAAAAGGGAATGCTTTCGCTGATCAGATAGCTAGACAAACTGCCACTGATCTCTTCACAGAGATGTATGTTTCAAGGGAGACTGTAGATGCCTATGCAATGGATGAGGGTGTTGGGTCTGTACGGGATATCCAAGCTGATGCCACAATGGAAGAGTCTAAGAGGTGGGCTGAAGGCTTGGGGAAACTTGATGATGATGTGTGTTGGGTGGATACGGTCGAAGGGAAATGGCTGCCACCTGACGCCTATGTCATGATGATGGTTGTCATGCCACACGGCCCTACACATGTTTGTGCCCAGCAGGTTACGAAAATGTTAGAGAAAGTTTGGGCAAATGACAAGATTTCGAAAATTGCCCAGCGCTGTGTCCAGAACTGCATGATTTGCCTACAACACAATGTGGGAAAGGGGACATCAACTCCAAGGGGACGTTTTGGGCCACCCTCCGTCCCATTTGAAGTCATCCACTTTGATTTTATTGAAATGGAACGGTGTAGCAATTTAAAATACGTCCTTGTGGTCATTTGTGCCTTTAGTAAATGGGTCGAGGCTTTCCCTGTCAAAGATGCTACAGCCATGACCACTGCGAAAACCATGTTAAAAGAGTACTTCCCGCGGTTCAGTTTGCCGAAAGTTATCTGGTCGGACAATGGTCCACATTTTATCGCTGCTGTAATTCTACAGATATGTGCGGCATTGCAAATTGACAAACGATTCCATTCGGCCAGACATGCTCAGAGCGCCGGACTAGTGGAAAGACACAATGGTATCATCAAGAACAAGCTCGCTAAGACGTGTGCCGGCACCAAACTAAAATGGCCGGACGCCTTACCGATCGCGTTATTATCCATGCGTACAACCCCTCAAACTAAGACTGGGCTTTCTCCATTTGAGGTAGTAATGGGGAGACCTGCCAATATCTGGAATCTTCCTAAATGCAAAGCTTTGAAGAATGTCGAAAATGTATTACTTTCAGATATTGTAGCCAGTTGACTGAAAACCTGTATTTGATTTATCACCAGGTACAAGAAGCTTTACCTGTGCGATATGAGGGCCCGGGCCACAGCATACGGCCTGGGGATTGGGTGCTTGTAAAGGCTTTTGAGCGATCCACTTGCCTTTCACCCCGCTGGAAGGGCCCGTTCCAAGTCCTGCTGGTCACCCAGACTGCAGTGCGGGTAGCAGGTCGACGTCACTGGATACACGCATCGCATCTGAAAAAACTTCCTCACCCAGTGCCATAAGTTACAGAAGAAAGAGAACCCCTCGATAACGCTGCAACCAACGATCCCAAAGCAGTAAAAAGCGCTGAGAGTGTGTCGGAGAATCTCTCTGAGCCCATGAGGCTTGGGGAAGCCGCCATTTTGTCTCCACACTCTCCAAAAGTGTTGCTTCCAGAAATCGTTGCTTCAGGCTCTGCACCTGTATTTGCTCCTGATACGTTGCTTCCAACGGGAAGTGACGACACATTGTTTCTGGATCAATCAGTACCAGGAACAGCAAAGTACAATCTGCGTCCAAGAAAATAGACATACGGCACGGTTTTGCTGTGCATCTGAAAGACTTACGGCACGGTTCGGCTGTGCATTCGGAGAAGGAAAAGAATCATCGAGGGCTTGCTTTTTGCCCAAATTTGAGAAAAGGGGATTCTGTTGGCTAGGGTTGTGGAAGGACTAAGAAGTCGCACGACCGGGAGGTCGCCAGCAACGAACATTGGGGTTTCCATCCGAAGACAACAATGCCTGCTACCGCCACCGCTCGTATTGGACTTGTAAATGATCGGGTGACCAGCCGGGACAATGGACAGAATGCCTAGGCCCCGAAAACGTATTGCTGTGTTTTTATGATAATATTTTATAATAGTCACTGTCTTAGGCCTTTGGTACTTTGAAGAAACTCATCCTTTAGAGTCTTTGATGCCGACTGAAAATGTACCCACTGTTCCTACACCTTTTGTACGTTTGCATACTTTGTCTCCTAGAGATTTCCAGCATAGACAAAAATATCATAATAATACTTTGCTACTTATCATGAACTCTACACATGCCATCTTTAATAGGTCCAACTGTTGGGTCTGCTCACATTTACCACAACATGGGGATAAGGGGCTAGGTTGGTATGTTCACCCTTTACCTTTGACAACTGCTTGTTATGCTTCTCTCAGAGCACTGTTCTTTGGCCGTTGGAACGATAGCATCTCGGGGAACTTTGATGGTACTAATTTGAATAGTTTTGAGAAATGTGTTTTGACTCCCTCGGATGCTCGCTTTTCGCAAATAGGAGTAAGCTCAACATTGCTTCTATTAGGCCTTCTTATAGATTGTCTCGTCCTTTCAAGTCTTTGATTTCCATTAAAATGGCTCCGATAGGCAATAAGGACGCCATGCATCCTTCCTACACTGTTAACCATAGCCCCAATTCAGTTTCTTTCTGCATACAGAGGAATGGCACTCGGTCAATGGGGGATTTTAAAGGTTCTGCCAATGTTGCAAATTTGACTGGGGAAGACAGAGCTTTGTATGTAGGCGAACCTGTCTATTTCGTTTGCGGTAATGTGGCATTTCCATGGTTACCCAGGGATTAGCAGGGAACTTGTTATCTAGGAATCCTATTACCTGGGGTGTTCATAGCAAGTGCTGTAGAAGTTTCAAAGGCTTGTCCACGGCGGGACGAGAATGGTGACACTCCGGCACAGGTTTTGGGAGATGTAGCAAAATCATTCCTTCCATTCTTTGGCCAGATAGCGAATTCCAAAGACATCAGGAGACTAGCGAGAGTACTGGAGAGAACCATCAACCGGACCACAGATATACTCTATAACATGACATTAGAGCAGAAAGCGATCAGATTAGTAGCACTTCAGAACCGAATGGCATTAGATGTCATTCTGGCTGAACGTGGTGAAGTATGTAAATTAGTGGGGTCCGCTTGCTGTGTTTTCGTACCAGATTCCTCCCCAACTATCTTAAAGGCAACACAGAATATGCACGTCCTTAGTTCAGAAGTGCATGTTCCCGAGGGAAAATGGGATTTTAGCGCTTGGTTCTGGGACTTCTTGCGATCTTGGGGTTGGAAGGTGTTTTCAGTCTTGCTGATCATCTTGGGAGTTCTGTTGTTCCTTTGTTGTATCCAATGTCTACCTAGTATATGTTCGATGCTAGGGGGATGCTGCGCTCAGGTTATAGGTGCGATAGGACATAAAGTGTATGCCCCGGATAAAACCTCCAAAGAATATGTACTGAAAGAGATTTTAATAAACAATCTGATGACAATAGATATTTCTGACAGCGATTCAGGGTGTATGGACGATGATGCATGGAGTTATTCGCAAGGAGATCAGAAGTAGTTTAGCACTTGGCATAGGCCAAAAGGAGGGTTTGTCAAACTGGAAATTATATCATGCCTTCTATTGCTATGAATATATGTATATTGGCCTACGCCAAGCTGCTAACAAGCTACTTGTGAAGAAATTCATGTTGCAAGGTCCTGACCCTAGAATCAATGTAAACTGCCATTTTAGGTTCTCTCTCCCTGTAAAGTCACCCTGTGAGTTAAAATGGTGGACGATGTCATTCAGAATAGAACACGGCCGTCATGACCCTTGTGTACAGCTAATATGTAACTTGCCTGCAGGCCACTTGTTAGGGTCATGAACTGAGACCTTGTCCTTTGCTGAGCTGTTTGTAATGGATTACCTGTGTCAACGAAACTGATCTATGAACATATATTAACTGTAATGTTGTTTGAATAACTGAATGGCAATGCCTATTTAACTACATTGTATAAACTATGTCCTAAGGCTTTATGTTAAACCTAGAGAATACACTGTTGCCATTTTGACTTGTTGGTATGTAAACCAAAGATGAACTAGATACATATAGACAAACAAATTAGAAGCGAACCTGGCATGAACCCTAGATCAGTAATGTATTTATGGAATAGTTAACCCGCAGTAGGGCTGGACAGCAGGCTGAAAATTGTATAAAAGCCTGACTGTTTCAATGAATATTCCCACTCACTGAGCACACCGAACCACGCTGGAGTTCGCTGTGTTGTTCTGAGGGCCGATAGCTATCTGATTTGTCTTTGACTTTTTGTAACTGTTTAGCATAAAATAAAGACCTTCGTATGTTCCTTTGTAACCTGTGTTTGGTGTATTTCCTTTTTGGGCTACCCATCCTTATATTATTTCTTTGTTTTCACATGAGAAGGTAGGAAGCATGCCCAAAATGTGGAATGTTGGGAGCAGTTTGATAACAAATGTAGGACGAAAAACAGAATGAATTAAAGGATACAGAAAAGGTGTGTTTGGTGGGACCACATAGAAACTAAAGAGACTATCCTTCTGTTCGTAGGCATAGAAACCATATGAACGGGAAAATGAGAAGTACTTTTGATAAGATTGGATGGACATTGATTTTGCATTTCCATGGAAATCACTAAAACAATCTCAGGAATTGTTTGCAAAAAAAAAAAAGAAAACATTTCGGGACTAGTTTGGATTTTATGGCCTGAAAAAGGCATTTCACAATGGTGAAAAGTTTTGCTAGTTGTAGAAGTTGCAGTGAAGAAACAACGTTTTTTAATTAGTATTCAATAAATGTTTAGTTGTTATTGACATCATAAGTATCAATCCTTTTGATGATATTTTGATTGTGAAGATTGACAGTTAAAATCTTTTTATCCTGAATTCATTGGATGAACTTTGTTTTTACTGTGCAATAATGTGACCACAATTTGAGTTTAGTAACTGATGCTTACAATTCTAATTGCAGTAGGTCAAGCTTATGTATGTAACCATTTGATTTTGTCAACAAATTGTTTAATACAAATATATAAGATTACTTATTTAGTCATTGCATCAATTGGATACCAGGCCTTGCTAATTCTTAAAAATCCCACTACTCTTGCAGACCGAGTTCCTTAGTTTACATACTCGACCTAAGCACATTTCACACGTCCCTTTGTGACAGCTGACAAAATAATTACCAGGGCTTTCTGCAAAATAGTGCATGTCACCCACCATAAGCACGTTTCATATTTGGTGCAATGCAGCCACCCAGAGGCCAGCCATGCACAGTGAAATCTATTTTCCATTTACTGCAAACTAAGTATGTTTGCAGTAAATGTCAAATGAACATTTTACATTCCCCCATAGTCACCAGCAAGGTCAAGTACCATGTAAATGGTACTCACACTTCATAAAATCTCCTTGCTAATTCTAGTGTGCTGCTACATTTTTCGATCTCTAAATTTAATTTTAAACAAGATGACAGGATTGTAATGTGTTAATTGTGATTTTACACTGTCAATATAAAAGAGCATTGTTTTTTTCCAATAATAAATGAAACATTGGCCATGAGCTATCACTTGGCATGAAAAATGCGATAGGCTAATGCTTTGCAATTTTGGCTGCAGTGCTGCGTCTCGATGGAATACAGCATTGTACAGGAAATTGTGCACCACCAACACTGAATCAAAACTGTCACTGTCCCCCAATGGTTGGTCTAGTGTGAAGAACCTAAAGTGCTAGAGTCACATAGTCCTAGGTATAGTACTATGACAGAATCTATAGAGGAGAGAGTTCTTCGGATTGTCGGAAGTGGCCAGCGTAAGCCTGCGAAACCCTGCCATTGGTGCAGTTTGACAATCTGTTAGGAGCAAGCCTGCGTTCAGTGGAAGGGATGCAGAGAGGTCCATTCCTCTAGTCACTAGGGTCGGCTGTGTGCTCTGTTCAGACCCCTGATGTGGAGAAAGCCGGCCTGAGTGCTCTGTGAGCAGACATGATCTCTGCCTCCCCTCAAACTCCCGAGGGACAGAGCAGCATATTGCTATGGTTTGGCAGTCGTGGGTCTCCCTATTAGTAGAAGAGATGGAGGAAAGCAAATAGGAGTGCCAGGATAGAGGGGGGGCTTCGGATCCAAGGTTCTTTGATGATGGTAAGCAGAGGGGTTGCTAGTGGGAGGTATTAGGGGGCTATAGCCCCGGGTCTTTTGGTTGTAGCCCCAGATAGAAGCTCAGCGGCTACAGCCAAAAGGCTAGCTAGCCCCGAGTCCTGAAAGTCCCAACATTAGCGTAGCCCTGGATCTTTTCCAAACCTAGCAACACCGTCGATGTAAGGTTGGTGGACCTGTAGTGGCTGTGATAGTATCAGTGTTACATATTGTATTTGCAATCACACTACAGTCCAAATTCCTAATGCATGATCCAACATTTTTCCCTGGTGATGTTTAAAGAACCGGTGTGCAGTGACTGCAGGGCCTTCGCTATACAGAGGAGGGCTCTTTCAGCTGGCACACTTGTGAAGGAGTATATTTACCAGAGAAAGATTCTTAAAGAGGTGATCAAGTGGCGAATAAGTGGCAGTCTTTGTAGTCCTTGCAAGTATTTGTGAGAACTAAATCTGCGGCTTCCATTGTATATATCTAAATGGGAGCTAAATCGAAATCAAAAAGAGGGGGGCGTATGCCCTCCATAGCAAACAGGCTCCGGATAAAAACAGTGTGAGCACTAGAGTGAACATGGCTAACAGTAGTGCTAAGAAGGCCCCCCTGAACCCAGGCACAGGGGGAAAATCACCGCCTTTTTGGGCCCTGACACTGCCAGTAATGGCGAGATAGACCATAGAAGTGAATGGCCAGAAGGGAGCCAGCTCCTAGAGTCAGAAACAACTATGATAGACAACAACTCCCTTTTGAATGTATGCCTATCCCTTCAAACAGATATAAAACGAGGTTCACAGCTAGTACTAACGTTCATTGACAGAGACATTGGAAAAACCAAGGTGGGTGCACAGGAGGCACCATCGGAGGCAAGAGTTGACAGGTTGCCTGCCTCACCGAGACTGATGACCGAGGGGGGTGATATGTATGAGGAGGTGGTGCGTTCTGAGGAAACCACTGATTGGTAGTCTGCATCGCCGAGACTGTTTGCTGAGGGAATTGACATGAATGACGATATATCTGTGTGAGAAAGCTGGAGGATTTCTCCATTCATGTCTGCCACATTACAAGTCACTGTTAAAATATTATTGACATGTTGTGGCAAAATCCGGGCTGATGTATGTTCGCATGGACACATTTTGGCCCAAGTATTGGAAACAATAACATAGCTGGATGAGCCCTGTCATTTGACGGATAATAGTGATGCTTCCAGCCGTGGCCCTAAACAAAAAGACCTGAACACGAATCTAAATGACGATCCCGTTAAAATTATACTGGCAAGTGGGGAGGCATGGAGTGAACATGTTGCTCTGCGTCCCCCGATCAAGACGTTTGTTCAGGATGGTATATATCACGCAGAGAACGAGAGAGAGCGTAGGATCAATGTCCAGAAAGATAAACGTGGTGTTAAACCTGTGGTCCCTGCTGAAGAACGACCGCCAGAAATTGGAACTACAAGAAATGCACGTAGGTGTCTCCCCTGCATTTGCAATGGAAAAAAGTGCAAACAATCGGAATTGGTTTTTTTTAAATCGTTTTTTTTTCGGCCCGGTTATTTGTTTTCTGTATTATAACATAGATCCATTTTGAATATGTTGGATTCTACGAACATGCTAGAGCGATGACATCTAAAGTACACTGTCACTCTGGTGACACAGTGGACCTTATAAATCAGCATGCTGCTAACTCACTTCCAATGGATGGGCTATGATATAGTTGCAGCAATGCTGCCTCTGGCAGCCAAGGAAAGGTATACCAAGCGGTTGGCTGGCAATAACTTAAAGATAACTACTTGTATTCATGGATGAACTGTATATGGTGATAAGGAAGTTGGTGGTGATTTGGTCTGGTTGCAGGTTTTTTACTGGTAAATCCAGGCAACAAACTATAAATCTTAAAACTAACATCATGGAATACTAGGGGCCATTGCCATTTCTGTAGTAAAAATGGCTCGTTAACTGATGTGTTTTTGATACAAGAAAGGTGGTTGCTGCACCAATATTATTTAGATGGATACATTATATTTTGTAATGTGGCTGAGGGAAGAGAAAGAGAATGACCATTTGGTGGATTGTTAGTTAGAGTTGAACAACATTTTCCAGCTTTCCAGATTTCACTTCCTGTTAGTAATAAAAATGTGATGGCAGTTGAGGTGGCCCTCTCTAACTCCATCACAAAAACAAAGAGGTGATGGCTGGTAGGTTTAAAATGAATGTTAACCTCTGGCATTGCTCTGGGCAACCAACCAGGCCATCGTTCTTCACCTGCCAAGCCCTTACAGAAGGGGAAAGACCATATGCAAATCAGGCTTGGTCCCACACCTTACAGTGGCAATCCAGCCCGAATTGCTATGTCACATCCCATCTGCACGAGACCACAAGCATCCCCAGACATGTTTTGGCCTTGTTAGGCCTCATCAGTGAGGAGTAGCTTGGGTCTCTAGGCCCAACAGGTACAGGACCCGTGTCTGGGCATACCTGTCTCACTCAGGGAGACAAAGCAAAACAAAGCGGTGATGGCTGGAAGGTTTAGAATGAATTTTAACGTCGGGCATTGCTCTGGGCAACCATCCAGACCATCGTTCTTTGTCTGCCAAGCCATTACAGAAGGGGAAGAGCATATGCAAATGTGCTGTTATACTAGCTGTCACAGAGAGAATCACAGATGTGGTTGGGAGCAGCAAATGTTTCTCTCTCTTTATCACACTCTGCCCCAATCGCCCCGAACACAAAATGTAGTTATTTCGATGAAAATTAAAATCGCATTGACTGGCTTGAGTTCTACACTCAACTGTAAGTTAAAGAATGGTCTAAGATGGAGTTCTGTGGCAGCATCCTTGCACATATCGCGATTTACATATCTGGTAACTGTTAGTTGATGACGTCTTCATTGTCCCTTCTTTCCTATCTTTCCAGCACCAGACAAGGGAGTGATCCTGCTTCTGGGAGAAAGCATCTCTGAGACCTGAGATGCATTGGCAGCTGGTAGAAATAGAGGCCTGCCACTGTAAAGTTAAGTTTAAACAGAATTGATCCCGCACTGTCACCATAGCATGGTACCCTCACCATCTCTGCAATAAGAGAACTGCTTGATACCTTTTGCCACCTCCCCATGGTGGGTGCTGTAACATACATTTTTTATTTAAATGATAAGCTCTCTTTAGTGTGACATGGCTGATCGTATGTGCCCTGCTCATACAGTCCCGCCCCACAATTCTGTGTAATAAACAGGCCGTTGTACGAAAACTCAAATTTACTTAAAATGATGAATGTCAAATCTAAACAAAGGTGGTCTCCAGCTTCATTACAGGGGAGTCGCCGTAATGTTACTCAATCAAAGACAGACTATTGACAAAAATGAAACTGAAACTATGTGTGCAGCTTTCGATTTACTTATAATTATTTGCCTTTTTAAAAAAAAAAAATCTTTTATTGTATATGGTTTACAAAAGAAACCTTTACAAAGAATTAAAAAAGAAGTAAAAGAAAAAAAAACATTCATTGCAACTAAATTTCATTTATACAGACAGTTTTTTAGAGTAATACCTTAAAAACATAGATCCAATTTCCAGATTTTAAGACTCATAATACAAGCAACACATTTTAAAAGATTCAGTGCAATTAGAATTCAACAAGAAAATTAGAATTTAAAATACATCTTCAAATAACTAATAAACAGCTTTTACTAAAGATATCACAGAAGTTTGAAATTTCATGTAACCAAACAAAATCAGGCAAGGGGGGCGTACAAATCTAGAGCTTTAATAAAACTCACCACAGCAAGCCCATCCTTAGTATTAGTAATAGCTAGACACTGTGACCAGATAATATTATCAGCCCCCAATTGGCCCAGTGTGTTAAATCTAACTAGGTATTTGTCCCTTAGACTTTTCAAAGCAATGCATTCTAGAAAGAGATGTCGAGAAGACTCAATCACCCCCAGAGTTTTACAAAAGCGGCAGGTAGGGTCTAAATCAGAAAACTCCTTCCTTTTTCGTAACTTGGTGGGAAGGAGATTCCATCTAAGTTTAAGGAGAAGTGAACGGTGATAGCGATTAGGGAATTGAATCAAATTAAAAGACAGCAATCCTCTTTTCTTATGATCAAATTGTAGGTCAGTGAGAGAAGGATAGGTATGCAATTTTTCCATTGTATAGCTCCAGTCATGACTAAAAAGACACTCCTTAACCTTATTGGGATTCGTTAACAAAGTATCCCTGTCAGTAGAGATCTCTGAAAGGGTCTTATCACAAAGATCACTGAATCTACTGAGATATAGGTTACGATCCATAGGTCCCTGTGAGAATGTCTTATGGCCCACATCAACGTAGAGGGTACCAGGTTTGGGAGAGAGCAAAGCAGAGAAAAGAGTAAGGACTCTCCAGAGAATCCTAGCTCGCAATGAAACTAACCCTAGTTCGTATGTTATGGACACAGTTGGAACAGAGTTCGGCAGTTTCAAAATTTTGCTCCAGTAGATACCCTCAAGAGAATCCCAGAATGTCAAAAGTGCCAAAAAATGGAGTTCCATTCCATAAAGTAACTTTGAGGTAACCTTTCCCTTGAAGAAATCTACTACAGTTTTAAGGGAGAACATGCAGTATTTATTGTCTAATCTTATGGATTGGGAGATAAGCGGGAGCAATTTGTGTCTAAGAAAATGTCTTAATTCAATCGCCGACGGTTGGGCCAGAATAAGAAATCCCATAAAGACGATTTTGTGTGCTCTGATGATATTTTGACCACCTATTTTCCACACTTTGTTATTCCCTTTTCTCCCCTTTGAAAAGACCATTGTTCGGGTTTTGCTCGGGTTAATCTTCAGCCCATTAAAAATGGCATATTCTTCGAATTTGCAGATAAGCCTCTGCAGACCAACTTTGGTATGATCGAAGAGAAGAAAATCATCGGCATATGCCAACCATGAGAGCCTGAGGTTCCCAATTTAGCCCTCACCATGCCTGCATTTCCCAAAAATTCACCGACATCTGCCATATAAAGGATAAATAGACAAGGAGCTAAGGAGCAACCCTGTCTCACCCCAATACGGGTCCTTATCCTTCTAGAAAGGGTTCCTGACAAATCGATCCTCATATGGACCCCCGAGTTCTCATACATTGCCATGATAAGAGTGTGAAGACCAGCCGGAATACCCCATTTGGTTAATTTTTCCCAGAGTCTTGACCTAATTACCAAGTCGAAAGCATTTGACAAAGCGATTGAAGCAACATAGAGAGAACCGTCATATTTACCCCAGATAGAGCTTTGTAAGGCAGTAATAATGAAACCGTTGAGATTAGTTGAATGACCAACCCTGAAACCTGTTTGTTGTTTTGGGAGAATATGATTTTCCTTAATCCAGACGTTGAGGTGGGAAAGAAGCATACAAGCAAAAAGCTTACAGTCCGCATCAATAAGAGAAATAAGTCTATAATTTTTGACCAAAGTACGAAGACCTCTCTTAAAAATGGGAACAATGTGAGCGGTCTGCCAGCTAGTAGGTACATTACCAGAATTAACAACATCTTGAAATAGTAAGGAGAGAAGGTTGGCCCAGAGTTCTGGTTCAGCTTTTAATGTGTTGTTAGTTAGGCCATTAGGCCCCGGAGCCCAGGATTTCTTAGCTTTAGAAATAAGCTCAAATACTATCTCATAATCAATTACAGGCTTCCAGGGATCCTTTAGCACATTGTTCCCCAAAAGACATAATTCCAACCCCTCTCCGCCTATATCAAACAATTCAGTGTAATGCTCTACCCATTGAACCTCTGGTATAGCATTCAACTGATCAGCCTCCGCCACATCATCTAGGCTGGACAGAGTAACCCAGAATGCCCTCAGGTCTCTTTTCATTAATACTTCAAGCATATGCTCCGCATCGTTTTGTAGCATAATAGCTTTTCTTGACTTGCAATAATTTTAATATTTTTGACGGATGCCTTTAATTTTTATTTTTTTATCATCCCACTCAGTGTCCAGAGCTTGGACACCTCTAATGAGTTTCTGAGTGTGGGCCTTTTCATTAGCCAGCTCTGAATCAAATCTGTGAGGATGAGATTTTTTGGAGACGCCCTTCCTAAGCAGACCATAGACACTGCTATGGAGAGCTTTAAGAAAATTGTTAAAATAAACAGTATTGAAAACTGCTAATTTCCAAGAGAAAGAGGTATGATTAAAGGAAGAAATCAGTTTACAGTTGAGCAAGCTGATATTTGTAGGTGACCAACGTACCCCTGTCCCTTGTCCCACAGTTTTAAGGTGGCATGGTCCCCCAGCGGGCAGAAACTTCATGGGAAAAGGGCATAGAAAAGAAACCCGCAGAATACCATGGTCACTCCATTGGTTAAAGAAGACCTCGACTTTGGACGAAAGAGAAGTCAGGGAATGATCTACATAGACATAGTCTAGAGTAGATGTTGACAGTGTTCTACGCCATGTAGGACAGAATGAGGAAGTAGCATCATAATAGCCATTAAGACATATTAGACCAACCGAATCCAAAGCAAGATTCCAAAGACAACCCCATACAAATTTCTGACCCAAGCGAGAGTCATCCTCCATAGCCAGACCCATAGCCAGACCCAGATCATCATATTTTGATTCAGAGGAGATAGATCAGTCAGAGTTAAGATCACCAGCCAGAATCAATTTCCCCCTAGGGTGTAGAGATCTCCAAGAAAGAAGCGTATCCGTTAACCTTTCCAGAAACGGCTCAAGTGCAGCAGTGCAATTGTGCCAATATATATTGATCAAAAGGAGGTTAACCATTTGATCAAGAGAAGTAACCTCCAAAGCCAAGAAACCAAAAGGCATATCCGGAAGAACCTTATTCATAAAACCAAAGGAGGTTCTAATTCCTATAAGGAGACCCCCAGAAGCCCTCCCTCCGAGAGTAGGTTTAGCATTTTGGGAGTAGATATCCAATCCGTCTAAAACGGGAATTGAAAGCATCCAGGTTTCCTGTAGAAAAAAACAGTGTGAAGCCCTAATCATAGTTACAGTGTCCGAGTTCGTAAAGAGATGGGAATTACCTCTGGAATTCCAGGAAAGAAACGCAAAGCTATTCAAGGGGAGAACCTTAGTAGGGAGTTCAGAGTGATTAGGAAAGTGCTCATTTCCACAGACCTGAGGTAACCTGGGCCCAGTTCCGAGCATTTCCATTTTGGGCGTGAATTGCCTCTGTTGGTGCTGTGGAGTTCTTTCCGGATGATATACCATAGTAAGGTTTCCCCTATACTCTTCACACCCTTCATTTATGCCGGTAAACTAATTGGATACTAATAGGTTTACTTCAAAACCAAGTTGCTTTAACCCTTCTCTGTGCCCCATAATCAGTTCCAATGCCACTCTTGATTTAAGAACAATATTACTCACATCTACCCGACCCTGAATCGGAAAGAAAATTCTCTCCATATCATAACTAGAAATAAGTGAGAGCGATGGTAGTTGGTGGAGAATTTTTAGAATATTACCACGGTTAAGACAGATTGGCATATCTTGACCCCAAAGACTAGTAGGCTGCAAGATATCAAGGAGATCTTTGGCCTCTGCTGGTTGAGGTAGAGAATCAGAAATCTTTTTAGTGAACTGACTTAAGGAGTCAGCCTCCAAATCAGTGCCCCTTGCACCCCTTAGTATAGTCCTATTTTGGATTACGTTAGGACCCACAGGGAATCTTTCAGACGATTTGAAAGAATTTCTGTATTGGGCGGAATCAGGCCAAGAACGAGCACCTTCATGGCCATAATAGGATCAACATTTGACATACTAGAATGAACTGAGTTAAGACAGTGGGGTGCATTGAGACCCCCCCCCCCCCACTGATCGGACTCCCATATCACAATCCCTCATTGCAGGCTCAGTATTGGCAAAATGACCCTCAGAAACGAAGGAAAGATGGGGATCCATAGATAAAGAGGGAATGGATGGAGCTCCATCCTGAGATGGAGTTTTAATTGACTGAGACACCACCCATTAGCAGTTTTAGAAACAAGTAGCTCCTGAAATAGATGTTTAACCATATCAATATTGACCAAGTTTGCCGGAATCGGAGAAATAGTGATATCTGGATGGAGCGGATCTACCCCAGGTAAAGAGTTACCTGGTATAATTAAAGATTCTACGGCCAAGGAGGATTCCTGCGGCTTGATAACAGTATTGATGTTCGATTCATCAGAAATATTGGTAGAAATCGGCTCTAGTAAAGTTGACACTATTTTCGGAGGGCAAGAGACAGAAATGTCCTCAAGCCCCACAGAATTAGACACCACTACTGGAGGGACAGTATTAATGGTGATAGAACCATCTACCGGAGCGTCAGGTGGACCGGGTAGAGCTGGCATAATAGGAAGTGAATTAACTTCGACCGGAATGGCAACCGTATTTGTAATAGAGGTCACAGAAACCGCTAATTCAACAGGGTTCACAGTCCCCTTGGGAGCAAGAGAGGGGGTAGTAGGAGCCGAAGTATTAGCCAAAAATATTAGTAAATGAAGTAATTTTTTTCAAATTCTTCTGATTGTTAGTTTTCTTTATTTGCTGATTAAGTTTTTTTTTCCTATGCAGACAAAACCTTTTTGGTGTATCATTTCTTTAGTAAGGGCAATAGGATCAGATGGATTCTCCAAATTGGGAGCGGATATAAGATCCACAGAGGAGGCAGCATAATCTCCCTTTAGTGGATCGACGAGCTCTGATGTCATCCCTTCAGAGGGTAATCCCTGAGGGATAGTATTAAGAGGGTAGCTGGTGGGTCCCTCTTGGACTTTCTCCTCTATTAATTCTGTAATGACATTTATATGAGGGATAGGGAGTTTTACCTCCTTGCCAAAAACCTCTAGAGCACCCACAGAGGTCATGGAATAAATCATGGGTGGATGATCACATATATCCTTATCCGAGCAACGAGGGTCAGTGGTACCCAAACCCGTATCTAGAACTTCCCCTTGTATACTCGACATTTTCCCATTGAGAACTTTTTAACCAAATAGATATCAGCAGTTGGTTGTTTAGGAGAAATAGGATCAGAGCAGTGTGTTGGCATTAAGGGATTATCTTCCTTAATTATTTTTACTAGCTCTTCAAATCTATCAAGTCCCTGTAACCTAGAATAGATTTCAGAGAGTAGAAGAGAGTGTGATCTAACCTCTGACCATATATTGTCATACAGGCTCACAAAAGAACGCAAAACCATATTCAGAGCAGAGAGTGTAGGTTGAGTGAGTTTTATTCTGTCATCCGCCTCTTTAAGAGTATGATGCAGAATAGACTTGCTACCATAACCCTTTTTTAATTCTGGGAGTAATCCCCTTTCTCTGAACCAATTTTGTTTTTCTGTGTGCTCATCAATAAAATTAATGAGATCAGATGGAGAGCCCACATAAGAATCATCACAGATTTGCAGGTTGACATTATTTGTATTAGTAGAGTTGGGACCCAGATGGCTATCAGCAATTGCCTTATCAGCACATTCTATGATACTGATGTCATCAATATCATGAGCTAGGGGATCTTCAATCTCTAGTTTCTTAGCTACATCTACAAGAAGAGTATGATCCAAAATGGCCACTATTGGAAGTGAATGTGAAGATTTGACCAGGGTGCTAGTTGCAGTCTTCTTTCCAAAAAAAATAGAATTTATTTTCCCTTGGATAGATTTACATTGGGTACCCAAATTAGATTTTATTTTAGGTGTGAGATTTGAAGGTTTATTAAGTGGAGTTTTAAACACAATAGATTTCACTGTAGGAGTATTGGGGTTTCCAGCAGGGTTAGCAGAAAGATTAACATGAATAGAGGAGGTGTGGTTTACACCCCTAACAGAGGGAAAAACCTCAGGCGAAAATTTAATAGGGGGAGTACCATAATTCCTATTACCCACTGGGGGGAGAGTTGACAATCAGTAGCCTCTTTTGTCAGACCCGGAGATTCTGTAGCATTGGCTGCAGAGTCATCCAGCATTACGGGCGGTAGAGGCAGCCTAGGATGTGATTGAACAGGGGTTGGAAGCACCACAGTATTAACCATAGTATTGTTAGGGTGATCCATATGTACCCTGGCCCTCGGTAGACTACTGCCTTCCTCGAGATTGGAGGCTATAGTAGCTGCTAGACGCTCTTCCTGTGCATCTATGGATATGTCTTGTTTTCCATTAAAGATGCAACTATTATTGGCTATTGTGCGTGGAATAATACCCATGTTATTCAGTACCTCAGACCTATCTCTAGAATGAATTTGGGCCTGGGCCAAGTCTTTAAGGACAGAGGAGTCCTGGGAGCCATCCACTGATACATATTGTGGATTGCCCGGGGCAGCAGGGATAGAAGTAACTGATAAAGTACAGACTGGCAAAGCAAATGGGAGATCCCCTTTAACAGGGGGAGTAGAATCAAGAGAAGCCTCCATAGCTGCCTGGCTTCGAAGTCCCCTACGTGTCATACAAACGTGACAAAACCCAATAAAGAAAGTGAGGGAACTTGAGAGATGAAAGTAAATAAACTTATGATAAAAAAGTAGCAAAAACTCAAAGACAGAGTTTCAATATGTAGCAGTTCCAGTAGAGGAAAAAAATAACATATGGAGCAGTCTTTGAGATAACAAACACCAATATTATTAATTTGCACTGAATACAGGGTACAGCTTAAACCAAATCTAACACTGTCCCAAAAACACTCTTAAATAAAAATGCAGATAGATATAGATCTCTGTCCAACAATTGCAAAATTGTAAGTACAAGTATTATATCAAACGTTTTCTTTTTATTATTATTTTTTATTAAAAGAATGTCCTCTATTCCAATATTGGATTAAAGAATAGCTTCATTCATCAGCGAAACCCAATGGTGCATTCAGTCTCAGGGTAGGGAACGCCCGACAGCTTATGGAGCTGCCAGAGTCCGACTCTCCACCCTTAACCCTGAGAACTGGAGGTGGTAGTGCAAGACAAGTAACATCTTAGGACCCAGGACCGAGTTACTCACAGGTCACAGCCAAACAGCAAAACAGCAGCTCCAGTCCTTACTGCCTCCAGGGCTTAACGCCGCAAGAGTGGTTGGGCCGGCACTAAATGCGGGCTGTGAGTCACGTGATTCGTCATGTGACCGCGACGAAGTCCGCCTCCTCCAGGAAGCCAAACAATGTCCAGCAAGAGCTCCGCTCACAGTGCTGGTAGGGCAAAAAGTGCTGCAGGCAAGGTGAGTATGCAGTCACCAGGGCACTCCTTGCAAAGTAAATGAAACACGCCGCTCGGGCGGTTGGGCCGGCACTAAATGCGGGCTGTGAGTCACGTGATTCTTCACGTGACCGCGACGAAGTCCGCCTCCTCCAGGAAGCCAAACAATGTCCAGCAAGAGCTTCGCTCGCAGTGCTGGTAGGGCAAAAAGTGCTGCAGGCAAGGTGAGTATGCAGTCACCAGGGCACTCCTTGCAAAGTAAATGAAACACGTCGCTCGGGCGGTTGGGCCGGCACTAAATGGGGGCTGTGAGTCACGCGATTGGTCACGTGACCGCGACAAAGTCCGCCTCCTCCAGGAAGCCAAACAATGTCCAGCAAGAGCTCTGCTCACAGTGCTGGTAGGGCGAAAAGTGCTGCAGGCAAGGTGAGTATGCAGTCACTAGGGCACTCCTTGCAAAGTAAATGAAACACGGCGCTCGGGCAGTTGGGCCGGCCCTAAATGCGGGCTGTGAGTCACGTGATTCATCACGTGACCGCAACGAAGTCCGCCTCCTCCAGGAAGCCAAACAATGTCCAGCAAGAGCTCCGCTCGCAGTGCTGGTAGGGCAAAAAGTGCTGCCGGCAAGGTGAGTATGCAGTCACCAGGGCACTCCTTGCCTTCATAGCTACAGGTTTTGGGCTGGAGATGTAATATTATCCATTTAGATACAATGGTAAAAGCACCCTTGTCTTTTCACATGACACATAAAGTCTCTCTGTGCATTTCTGGATAAGAGGTTGCATGGATGTCATGCTTTTGTAATATTTTCTGTAAATAGAAACAGATCCTCTAATCTACTTGCAAATATCAATGTAATGGCTTTTGCCCCATTGGTGATATTTATCAAACAATTTCTGTCAGGTGGTAATGTTTCTTGATGATGTTATGACCTTAATCACCAGCTATGCCAATAGGAACACATGGATTCTCTTTTAATATTTTCTTAATTTTGCAGAACAAAATTGCATTTAAGATGCACAAACTGCTGTCAGTTTTGTACTGACACTTATCTTCAATTGCAATGGGTTCTATAGAAATGAAACTCTAAATTCACACTTAACTACGAAGGAAAAACACACAACAAGTTTATCTTATACTGCACCTCTGTCTCTTTAAAACTAGCATCTCCTTGGTTGTTCCAGGTCACCCATACTTATGGGGAGTTACCCTGACAATACTCTAGGGCCATCTGGATTTATATTAGGCCAGAGTTCCTACTTTGAAATGTTGCTCTCTATGTTTTGGGCACAGCCTGGGCCCTCTCAGTTTGGAATGTCTCAATCTGCAATGTCCCTTTTTGCTGCTGCATAGGTTCCCATGTATACTAATCATCTACCTCTCAATAAAGGTCCTCCTTCCTGCAACCTCCATGCAAGTCCAGCCTTTGTTTGGAGTCTGTTCTCCCTATCCACCTCTCTCCAGTAATATCTGAAATAATGATGATGATCTTTTCTATCTGTGTGCAAGGTATTTTATAATCCAAGATGCTCCCCTTGGCAATATAATGTTCCTAACATTCATTGGCTGGCTCTGCCATCAGCCACTACAAGTCTTGTGACTTAGAAAAGGTGGGGGTTGCATCACTATTAAGGTTAGTCTAGCAATCTTTACTATACCATTCACTGTGAAGGTGTTAGTGTACTGAAAAAAAGATAATTGAAAGATACATGGGATTTATATTTATAAGGATGTTGGTTTTTCATAATGTTTCATAACTTTCATAATTGTCAACAATTTGAATTTGGTGTTGACTGAAACAAATACTTTCTATCCACAAAGAATGACTGGTTTCAAATCCCTAGCATTTTTAGACTATAACATTTTAAAGTTTGTATTAATTACATATCTTTGTCACTTGAAAAAATATTACATTTTTGTTCATCTTTGACTTGGGTGTATCTGAAAAAAATACAATTTTCGGGCAGTGGAGGTCCTTGGTGGTACATTACAAACACGCTCTTTTCCATAAAACTGATCAATACAAGCTTGAAGATGTGATTTTCATGTGGAAGCAACTCGTGATTTAGTGTTATGACTTGTATTAGGCTTGAGAACTGATATGACAAAGCCCAGAAATGTTATTCTCATTGTGGACAAAGCAAAATCTTGTGATGAGTCTTACAACACAAATTCCTAACTCTGGGACTTCACTGAGGTGAACTGAGGGTCAATTCAAAGCAGCACTATGGAGGAGAGAAATGAATACAGCTTTCCAACTTGCACAAAATTGGCTTTTCAATTTGTGTGCAATATGTAACGGATCCAATATACACTGATCAGAAACTAGTTCAATAAATACATGGTTTACCTTTTGCACTATTGATGCAAGGAGCATCCTAAACCTGATGTTGTTACACTTACAGTTGATGACAAATCCTGGTTTTAATTATTTAGGTCTCGTAACTGCAAAATAGATGTTATGCAACCCAGGGTGAGTTCTTTTGTTGGTAATCACAATTAGAAATTCTGGGGCTTATCTTTTTACATGTGGCAATGTTCCAATTTCAACAAGGATAGTAGTGCATATCCTTTTTCTTGGCATTGACAATCATTCCCTATACACAATGTACTTAAAGGGCCTAGAAATGGTGATAGTTTGTGATGCTTTATTTTACTTATTGAAGTATGTCTCCCACACCATGCATGTGCACCCTTTTTATCATGGTAGCAGCAAGAGGCACAAACCTTGCATAAAATATAATCTTTTGGGCAACTCATTGCTCGCTTTATATTGAATCAGTCTCCATACTGTAAGGAATTAATCAGGGTTCCATTTCTCTGCACAGTGCCCTCCCACAAAGTACCTCTGTACAGGCTTTTCAGTGATTGGCCGTCCGTAATCACCACTGTCACTGGAATGATGTATTTGTTGTGACAAATGGTCTGCATTTTACCCCAGTAAGATTGAGAAGCTTTGCAAGTATACATTCATCTTGACATTTGCCAAAGCATTCTGACCAGCTTTGCAGGGAGCCAACAACCATAGACACCCCTGAAACAGAGCCCAAAGCCCCAAAATACCAGGGGCCTGTAACCCTAAACTTTGATAGTTCCTGGCCCTAATCAGCACAGTGTTTGACAGGACAGTGCATTACACAGATAATGAAACTTGACCACAAGGTACCAACCCAAATGTTTGACAGCAAGGTCCTGTTAACAGCTGCACAATCCCAACTTTAAGGCATCATCCTCCTTGTGTAAGTGTTTTTAAAACAAATCCAGCTTTC
Source organism: Ambystoma mexicanum (assembly GCF_040938575.1). Classification (NCBI taxonomy): domain Eukaryota; kingdom Metazoa; phylum Chordata; class Amphibia; order Caudata; family Ambystomatidae; genus Ambystoma; species Ambystoma mexicanum. The sequence goes on along the minus strand of NC_090936.1, from coordinate 489,382,842 downwards.
TTAGAGTTTGACATCTTTAAACAGTTTTTCATGAGGAAACCTTTTCTGTGAGAGGCCACACCACAAAGGACCACACAGTAGCTAAAAACATGACCCACAATATTGACACCCATCTTAAGCTAGCTGGGGATCGGACACATCTCCTGGGCAGCCAATGAGCCTCTGGCAGGCTTGAAGCCTAAAACCTAAGCTATTTCAAGATGGCATTTGACCCAAGAACTGCTCGATGGACTTTGTGCATAATCCTGTATGCTGGTAGGGACATTTTAAGTCCAAGTTAGCCCATACATCTGCAATGACTTCATGGCTGACCACCTACTGAAAGGTTAACGATTCTTGAATACTTTTAACCGGAGACTTTTGGTTTTCACTTCTGAATGTTAAGTTTCTTGTACAAAACCTTTATGCATGAATTATCAGGTGATGCCATATATTAATCACTCTTCATGTTATCTGAAGCAATAAAGTTGTACTATGTATTTTTAAGCAGCCAACCCCACTCATAACAATTTGTGCTAGATTGTGTGACAATGTTTACAATCGGTAAGTACTGCTTATGGAGCTCTATTTGTATATTTTGTGAACAGTACCCAGTCTCTAACATAGACCTAATGAAAAATCCTGACAGTGACACGGGTGAATTTGTGGGGCAAAAGAGCAAAGCATTACAGGGACTAACTTTCATTTAACGTACACACACACACATCTTTTGTAAGTGAGCACAAAATGACAGTAACTAGCTTGACGGCGAAACACTTTTTTATTTTGTCATGGGAGCGGAAAAGTGCAGTGACTGACTTGGAAGGAAGAAAATTCATTCGGTGAATACAACTGAATGATTACCCTGTGCAATGTTTGTGTGAGAAGAACAATTTCAGTGAATAGCCTGGGTGTGAATCAGCTGTAATTTTTACGTGAGGGAATAGAGAATCACAGTGATTTGCTCCAACGTGAAATACACATGATTTTTGTTTGTGATTTAGCAGAAAACCTCGCTCTACTGAGAGAGGGAACTGATCAAATTGATTTTAAGAATAAGTCTAGAGATATATCAGTCCTTAACCATTCTGGTTCCCCAAACGTGATGCAAAAAGGCAGAGGCGTGCCAGTGTTGGGCATATCGCAAGAGCAATGACGAGTACTGTTGGAAGTTGTATGGAATATGTGTTTTACCATTTTACAATCAATTGCGAGTAACATGTCTAGGTCAGTACACTTGCAGGCCATTCTGATTTTGCAAGATGCAGTAGTATATGCATATTAGTTGTGCAGCCCAATTAGGTGACATGCGATGAGGTTAGGTCCATGTTACAAGGCAAGGTGAACAGAAGCAGATCACTTTAAGTAGTGGATCAGGTGAATCAAAACACAGTGTGGAGGAGCAGAAAAACTAAAACCCATTGTCCCTCATCACGAGTTGGCCGGTCCTGAAATAAAGTGCCCGTAACAACATATACTGGCACCTTTCTGGGCTGGCCAACTCCAGGCCTGCTGGTAGGGGTGATCTACCAGCATGCCTGACCTGCCAGTAGATCAGGCCTCTACTGGTAGATACATGCCTGAATCAATGGAACTGTTACAAAGGTGCCAGTGATTCAGGCCACCCCATCCCATGGAGTCCAGTTGGACTCCATGGAATGGGGAGTTACCAGCATCTGCGCCACCCTTAATATCCCAGTAGTACCAGGATATTGGGCGGCAGAAATGGTACGGTAGCTCTCCCGTATCCCGCTGGTATTACTGGTGGGATACATTGTCTTCCCCAGTTTCCTTAAGAAAGACACTGATAACCAAAATAAAACATTCACACCCTCCCCAGAGCAAGCATGCAGGACATGCTTGTGGAAACCACTGATACCGAGGAAGAAAGGCCACTGAGGGCAAGGAAGAATGGACAGTCATTGCCTAAGATTGATCCACGCACAGTTCATAGGCAGCAATTGACGTTGTCACTGCCCGACACTTGTCTGCCTGTGTACAGTGTGTTAAAGATCTGAAAGCGCAAGGTGTTGGCACAACTATTGCAAAGGACACCAAGGAGGCCTGCTTAACTATATGAGCATAGAACAGGTTTTGGTTCACCACATACATTTAAAGTGTGGACTTTTATCATACAGGCCTAGCAACAGCTGCCCCTTTACGCATCTAGATTGAGCATATAAGGGAAACATAGGAGAACACCTTGGTTACTAACACTATATGATCCCATATGAAGCTCAGAAATGCATTTGTTTTGGGAAGCAATCACAAGGCATGAACTACACCCCTCCCCTATCCTGCTGTTGCTTAGCATGCAACCTTGTATAACATCCATATATCTAATGAAAACTTCAAATATTTCAATTCTAACTATTACCACTACAAGACTGTGCCATCACACTGAACAAATTAATTCCATACAACTACAGTCATGCCCTCCCGTGACTATCTCCAGTAGGCAAAACAAAACACAGGTTTGTCAGAATGTGCCAGGTCAGTGAAGCAATTGAGCATGGACACGTGTGTAGCAGGTTACATGATAGTACAAGTCTGCTATATTTCAAACTTCCAATAACATTGACCATATAGGTCTTGAACTATGCCTGTGGAGAAACCCAGTTTGCAGTGGCTGTTTCTTGAATATCTACTAGAATATCACTGATGGGAAACTACAGTTGTTGTTTTGTTTTCTGCAAGGGGGAGTTGGAGTTGTTTCTTCAGGTTGCTATCACAGCGGGGATTTGTATATGACTGCTGATACCACTGACCCTTTCACAATGTCTTTAAGCCTCTCTTCAGGCCAGAGTTCTCTTGTCATTTTCAGAACCGCAACATCCATAATGCACCTGGTTGAACAAAATAAACAGGACTGAAACCAGAGGAAGGGAAATGAGACCGGACATGGAATGGACTTGGATTTTTCCTGGCCAACCAAGATTAGGCACCCAACTACAGGGAGCACGGGAGACACAGATGTCCTCTTCAAACCCAAGTGGAAAGAAGGCACACCATCACAGGAAGAAAGCCACCAGGAAAATGACCATCCTGAGCACATGGCTGCCATCCCACAAATGGAAATCGAAAAAGGGCAGGGCTGAAAGATGCCTTAAAGTCTTCTAGAAGAGAGTGAAGAAGGAAGGTAGTGTGGAGAGACAGGTGCAAAGAGTGTGTAAGACGAGGAGACAGAGGAGTAGAAAGGGTGAGAGGTCAGAGGGGAGCGGTGCAGGTAGTGAAAGATAGAGTAGGGAGAGAGCAGAGATGAGAGGGGTGCAGATAGTGTGAGGGTGGAGGAAGAGCGGGGACAGGATAAGGTAAGAGGCACAGGTAGTGAGAAAGAGAGAGACAAGGAAGGTCACAGAGGGTGGAGAGAGACTAAGAGGGGAAGATAGCAGGGAGAGACTGAAAGAGAACCCTGGTGACATTGTTCAGTCAATCAAACCAGAATCATCCCATTGAAATTCTTAGCGCAAAAAGCTACGCCATTTAGGTTTCCCTCCCAGATTAGAAAATGACTAGACAGTACGAGTTACTGTGCTTTAGAATATATTGCAGACATTCTGGTGGTTAGGAGTGCTTGATTAGGGTGCACATGGTGATCGAGAGAGTGGCAGGGCCCCACTTAGTTTCACACATCCTACCCCTGCAAAACCATTTTTAAAACAATTTTAATAAAGCACATTCATCTATTCTCTTTATCTGTGGATCCTTGAGGCCATCTCTGACTTGTGGTGTCATTGAGGGATCATTCAGGCTCCAATACAGAGGCTGTGCACAGAAGAGATCACCCACTTAGAGAAAGAAGAGATTGAGAAGATGGAGGCACAAGAGCAGAAGCCACTCCTAGATGCTAACCCCAGCAGACCACTTTCAGGTAAGAACGAAGTTCAGGGTCCAGTTTTCAATGTACTGGCTGCTCTGACATGTTCACCAACCTGAAGAGCCTCATGGGAAAATGGTTACAGCATTCATGGTGCCTACACTTATTGGGTCCCATCAATGAGAGTCTCAGGTCGAAACTTAGCTAAGTGTTGAGCTTTCTGGCAAATACATTTGGGTATTTCACCCAAGCCAGAGCAAATTGAAGGTACCATCCTATCAGTTGATTACGCTGGTCAACTCAGCAAAAAACACAGTAGTAACATCCAGGTCCTGCTGGTCAATCTCTTCCCCATCCCTGTCCATCTCCAGAGGTAAGAGATAGTCAACTGGTTTTAGTAAGATATCCTGTGGACCACCAAGCAAGACCATGAGAGTGTAAGCATCTACAAAGATAGTGGGTGCACAACCTGGGAATCTAGTCCTGTCACTGAGGATGCAACATCTTCTTGGTGAGACAAACCTCAAGATGACCTAACTGACTCCTCGTAACACTTGGCTAGGTGTTTGCCGCCATGGAGAGGCAATATCGTTCCAGCGAGCACTACCACTACAGGGAGATCTTGACAAGGAGATAGAAAGTGGAGAAGAGGAGAGCCATCATCAACCCCACCCAATCCATTGTAAAAGCCCAATTTGGAATGGCTAACCCTGCCTCCCCAGGAAAAGGATTGACCAGACCAGGATCCAGAAGCGACGTGGGACCCAGACTGTATCTCCTAAACCCAGGAGATGCTGAGGTAAGCCGGTCCTGAGTTTCCCAATGTGCTGAATTTCAATGGTTTATTGCGTTAAATTTACTCATCTTAACCACAGTTCAACTAAAGTTGAGTTGTGTTATATTATAGTTTTTTTCATGCCCACTGTATCATTTTCAGCTACACTGTGCATGGCCTTCGGCCATTGCCACTATATATTTTTCGGCGCCACTGGCCATGGTCTTCATCCATGGCAAGTGAAAATGGCCTTTGCCCATGCTCACTGTATATTTTTCATGACACTAGCCCTGGCCTTTGGCCGTGCCTATTCTATTTTTTTCAGCACCATTGTGCATGGCCTTCGGCTGTGCCCACTGTATTTTTTAAATCACTCCCTGCTCACTAACCATGGCTGTAAGTTATTAGCAATCAATTTTTTCGATTTCCAATGGATCTCACTACTCACCCTAACGACAGGGCAGCGACCGCTGTCCTAAAATATATATATGAACAATTTTTATTATTATACTTCACACTGAAACTAAACCATCAACTAAAAGCAGAGAGTGCTTCCGGTGCATCCGACGTGCGGTCAGACCTGGAGGGCAGACAGGCAGACCTGGAGGGGAGACAGGCACCCGCGACCACAACGCGTAGTATGACAATCTGGGAACTGCGGTACCGGCATGCTTACCGGTCGTTTTATAGAAAGCTGGTTTACAGACAGGTGAACTATTATCTTTGATGCGCTCCTATTACTAGAGTACTAAATTATTTAAATACATTCTCAAACTGTCACTCTACCTATGAACTCTGTCACAAAAATTCTTGATCTTGAAAGGTTTTAGGCTTTGGGCGGATGGACCAGAAATCAAATCAGCCACAGAGCTCGTGGACAACATGACCACTGGGGGAGTCAACCAACAATGTAGTCGCCCCATCTCACACTGGAGTCCATATACTAAATCTAGCACTCACACACAAAACACTGAATGTTGTAAGCTTAAAATAGCATCACAATTATGGCCAGGTCATTCCCTAACCTTTTAAATTTGAATTAGTGCCCATACCTCCAAAATAGAAATCAGCCTGCTTATGTTCGTCAGATAGCTTAACCAAATAAACATATCAGAGTCTGAGAAATGTTTCAAAGCGGGTGGTATGGATCTTCCTGACTCCTTAAATCCAGACATTCTCCTCAAAATGATATATTACAACAAATCTAACACCCTTGAGGAACGGGCACATCTTAGAAGAAACAAGCAAAACTCTGGAACAAGGGGACCAGTAGTACATGGTGCATCTCTAAATTCTTACTACTTAAGAGATCTCAGTGAAACCTTAAACTGAAATGACACAGATCTCTTGCAGAATGAGACATGTTACAATTCTCGACTCACAGAACAGGATACTATGAAGTTGTTGTGAACCAAACTATTTTTGCAAGCATATCATAGAAGTCACTAATCGAACTAAAGAGATAATTAGCACATTCCATGAGCTGACCAGCCAAAAAGGCTTAATAAGTACACTGTACACGTTCACTCAACATTGCAGCCATCGACCATCCTTCTACAACTTTAATATTATTCATATCTGAGATTGCATAACAAAAAACATGGAGCTATGCCTGGACTCTCCTCTTTAACCCCTGCTTCCATGCAATCAACATTTACAACTGTTAAGCACAGGGAGAAGGATTATGTGTCTAGGTTTAGATACAGGACTAAAGCATCCAAACTGCAGGTGGGACTGATTTTGATTTTGATTTTGAATATTTCTAACACGCACCAGGCAGAATGAACTGCATTCATGTGCAGATGTTTACTAAGATTTGTATCGATGTAGCGGCTGGCGTATAGATCTCTTAGATTTACTTAAATAGGAAGGTTTTTAATGCCTTTCTGAAGCTTTCCAGCGATGAGCATGAGCAGATGGTAAGTGGTAGATGGTTCCATACCTTTGGACCAAAGACCGAAAACCTCCTTACCCCCCTTTGAGACCTGTTTAGTCCGGGGTATGGCCATTAGCATTTTATCTCCCGATCTGAGATCTCTGGATGGCTCAAGATTGTGTATCCTAGCACTCAGATATTTTGGTGCATGATCGTAATAGCACTTGTTCATAAGACAAGCCATCTTGAACTTTACCCAATCTTCCACCATCAGCCAGTGGAGAGATCTGCGTGAGGCTGACACATGATCTCTTTTTCCCAGATGGGCTGTCAGCCTAACTGCTGCATTCTGTGACCTTTGAAGTCTCATCGTCTGTTTAGTGGGGATCCCTGTCAATAGGCTATTACCCTGTCCAGCTTCCTGCTTCAGGTAATGTTTCCCATCCCTCACCACATACATCACTAACACAGTGAATGCTCCACTTCTCATGGATTCAGTATGGGCCTTTGTAACAAGCAGTCTTCGCTTGGTCTCTTGGAGAAACTCACAACTGGCTGTAAGCTACTGCCTAACTAGTGACCTACCTGCAACCTTCGTCAGCCTATCAATACTATGGAGAAAAAAGTAACACAACTGATGTCAGAATGCACAGAGCACAATAACCCTTTACATGTTAACCTGTCTAGTTTCAGGCCCACAAGTGGAACATACAATATTTTAGCCAACACTAGAGAGGGGCGTCCTGATTCATTTGATGAAGGTTATCAACCAGTTCGGATTGTCCTGGACATTTCTGTAGCCTATCATACAATAGATCACAAAATCCTGTTAACAGGGCTTGAAGAGTGGATGAGAGTAAAAGGTCAGGCATTGGCTAGTGTTACGTTTCAACAAGCTGAGCCTTGTTAGCAATAGAGCAATGTGGCATGCATGCAATAATAATGATGCTGATCACCATTCCTCTGTCTTCAGCATACCCCCACACGTGCCACGTCCCACGTTCCAGGCCGGGACAGACATCGACAGGGGACAGGGTAGGAGGAACATAGAAAAAGGATATTACAGCTAGGATCCAGACATTTCACCACACAAATTAGAATGGGGGCAGTGTAATCTTTAACACATGTGGTGTGGTTGGGGTGCCTTAGTTGATTTTGTCATCTACATTTATCCATAAAATGAGTCGGGAATAAAACAAACATTTGTAACTGGCTATCCCACATGTTCATTTTGTAACCCTACATACAAATTCTGAGGCAACGTACATTAAAATAATACCCACACACATGTACAAAAACACACACCCACAAATACACACACACACACAACTTTATAAAATGTGTAAAATGTTGAAAGGGTGTTTTGTGTTAACTTTGTACTTACTGCAATGCCCCGTGAGGAAAATAAATGGCTGCACTTGTATTTGTCCTAAGAAGTCTTTTTTTGTTCACAGGAGCCCTTTGCAGTTGCCAGTGGTGGGAATTTGTAGGGGTGTCTTGGTTTTCTTTTTTAGTCAGGGTTTAAGCTATTTTTTGCAATAAGCCGTATTTGTGACTTTTAAGTAAAAACAAAGGCCAAAGCTTCTTGCATATCTAGAGAGACAGATGAACTGTTATATAGATCAAACCTTCTATTAACTGGATACTGCCTTTGTAGTATATGTTCTTTCATTTCCTTGCTTGAAGTGGTACGTGGCAGTACCACCTGCAAACTTAAATTGAGAATCCTTCAGCACTTGAGAGCTATAAAACATTTGGATCCAACGTACCACATGGCTAAACATTTCAAGCAAATACACGGAAACTATTTTCATCTATTAACCTTCTTTGCAGTGGCACATGTTCCCATACACCAGAGAGGGGGGTCACCGCGGATTTTTAACTTAAGGCAGTTAGAAACAAAGTTTAATCTTGATTTTGACACGAAAATTCCTAATAGCCATAATATAGATGAGGGGCTCTATACCTTCATGGGTGTGTAAACATCTGTATTTGCTCTATTACTCACTTCTATTATGATGTCATGTTGCTGTTTTACCTTGCTATGTGGGCCCATTTTTTGTTGTTTTGACTATACTTATTTTTGGTCCTTTTTTGGCCTATGGATTTCCATCTATATTTTGTTTTCTATTTTTTGGCTGTCGGAACTGTCTAGACCTTTGGGGGACTCTTGCACCAACCATGTTTCATTTTGGTTGATCTCGGATCTGGGTTATCTGTGTGGTTGACAATCAATTTCTTTGCCTCCGGTTCTCTCTAGATACTTTTTGCAGTACATTTAGTGCTTATTGATTGAACTATAGCTTCTTTATTTGGGTAATTTAGGTATTTGTGGTATATTTACTTGCACTGATGTACGGTCATGTAAGATGGTTCTTAACATCAGTGTTCCTTTGAGCATCTTGATTATTTTGAACATCTCTATTGTATGTTGTTGATATTTTTTATTTTAAGTAGTTTGAGTGTTTATCTGCATCATCTTCGAATTGTTTTTGGTCTGGCTCATTGACAGGCATTCATGGCTGTATTAATCTGCTTGTCAGCCTGCCAGTTCATACACTTAGACCCTCGATCTGATTTTTCAACAGGTGTGCCATTATATCTACACCTTTCCCGATGTGTTTGAACATCACGCATTTGCACTTTACCTTGGAGTTGTACACTTTGTACTCTACTCTTAATGTTGCCCTGTGTACATCTATGATTATTATTTCAGTGAATGTGCCATAGTGAACAACTTTGTGTATTACTGCTGCTACATATATATATATGATCATGTACAATTTTGCATTTTATTCCCTACGCTGCTTTTCTAATTACAATGTATCAACTTGCACTTTACCTTTAATGCTATTATGTATGGTCATGCACTATTGTGCACTTTATCCTTGATCTTGAATATTAATGCTGCTATATGGATATCCATTACTAGACACTATTTTGCACTTTATTTCCAATGCTGCTTTTTATGCTATGATGCATTATTTTGCACTTGACCCTTAATGCTGCTATATGTATGATCGTGCTCTATTCTGCACTTTATTTCTAATGCTGCTATCTGTGTCTTATATTTCTCACCTTGTGTGTTTGTATTGACCCATAAGGATTTTTACACTGTGTATTCACCACTGGAAAAATGTAAGGCATTGTTGTTCTGATTTAAATGTATACCGTTGTGAGCGATGGACAGCCTCTTTAAATGGATTATATTTGTAGTTAGTCAGTGCACTCTTGAAGATTGTTATCCATTGGAATCCATTTTGGGTTTTATCCTTTGCTATTTCCTTCAAGCGTTGCTTTGTAATCTTTTTTCTGTGAGTAGTATATGACATTTTGCCATTGGAGTATACTGGCTTTATCCATTCCAAGATGTCCGCCACGCTCTCCTCACTCAGACAGACTTGCTTCAGTTAGCAGTAAACACAGTAGTAGGACTACTAGTTGTTATGTATACTGCTTTGTAGCTGTGTCCTCCATACGTGATCAAGCGCAGAGTGGAGCACGGAATGCGTTGTTTAGGACGACGAGCCCATGGTGTCCTGCCTCTGTTGTTTTGTTGCTGTCTGACCTCTTTTTGATTCATGAAACTCTTTCAGGCCGATTCATGGAATAATTAGCGCGGCGCAAGTGGGCAAAAACGTGCGAATCGCAGTGGAATAGCGAAAATCGCAGTGCAAGTGCGAAAATCGCACGAAAAGCAGCGCACGTCGATTCATGGAAGGCCGTGCGCGAGAAAACCAGCGGATGTGCGATAAAAAAGTGCGCGGCGCACGTTGGCGCACGTTGGCGCACAGGCCAACAAACAGCGTGCGCCAGGTCACAGCGAAAATCGCACAGGCCACAGCGAAATTCGCACATAGCGCGGCGCACGCAACAAAAGTAGGCGGAACACGGGCGTAACACTCGGAATGGGGAACAACTTGCAAAAACGTGGGCGTCACGGGGGAAGCACAGGGCACAAGTGCGCGGAACGCCCACACGCTCGCCTACAACACGTATTCATGGAATAGAATAGGGCAAAAAAGCGCACGCTCAAACCAGCGCACAGGCACAAACACGACCGCCACAAGAAAGCAGGCGGTAGCGTCTCTGCGGCTGTAAGAAATGTGCGCCAAAAGGTGCGCCAACAAATAGCACCCATATACTGCCATGATGAATGTCCTATACTGTGGCCCTCCAGGACAAATGACGTGCAAAGGGGTACCCACAAACACGGACACGCTGACAAAAAATACGTGTGCGTGTATACCGGGGTGCGCGGGAAGTCTCACACGCGATTTGGCCGGGTACGTGGATTTCAGGGGTGCGCGGGAAGGTCCACACGCGATTCCATCAGGGTAGGTGTATTTCAGGGGTGCGCGGGAATTTCCACACGCGAATAGGCTGGGCGCGTGTATTTCAGGGGTGCGCGGGAAGTCCCACACGCGATTACTGCAGGGTACGCGTATTTCAGGGGTGCGCGGGAAGTCCCACACGCGATTACAGCAGGGTACGTGTATTTCAGGGGTGCGCGGGAATTTCCACACGCGAATAGCCTGGGCGCGTGTATTTCAGGGGTGCGCGGGAATTATCACACGCGATTTGGCTTGGTACGTGTATTACAGGGGTGCGTGGGAAGTTACACACGCGATTAGGCTGGGTGGGTCCTCACAGGTGTTCCCTGTACACCCTCCACGGCCCCTGCAGGCAGCCCACAAAACAGGGGACTAGCCTGCACACCTGCTCATGTCCCCTATCACCCCCACCCCCCACCATCCAGGGGCAGCCTCCACCAGGCCCCCACTCATGTCTCCCACCACCCCCACCCCCCACCATCCAGGGGCAGCCTCCACCAGGCCCCCACCCATGTCTCCCACCACCCCCACCCCCCAGTAGTGCAGGGTCAGCCTCCACCAGGCCCCCACTCATGTCTCCCACCACCCCCACCCCCCAGCATTGCAGGGGCAACCTCCACCAGGCCCCCACTCATGTCCCCTATCACCCCCACCCCCCACCATCCAGGGGCAGCCTCCACCAGGCCCCCACTCATGTCTCCCACCACCCCCACCCCCCACCATCCAGGGGCAGCCTCCACCAGGCCCCCACCCATGTCTCCCACCACCCCCACCCCCCAGCAGTGCAGGGGCAGCCTCCACCAGGCCCCCACCCATGTCTCCCACCACCCCCACCCCCCAGCAGTGCAGGGTCAGCCTCCACCAGGCCCCCACTCATGTCTCCCACCACCCCCACCCCCCAGCAGTGCAGGGGCAACCTCCACCAGGCCCCCACTCATGTTCCCTATCACCCCCACCCCCCACCATCCAGGGGCACCCTCCCAGGCCCCCACCCATGTCCCCTATCACCCCCACCCCTCACCATCCAGGGGCAGCCTCCACCAGGCCCCCACTCATGTCTCCCACCACCCCCACCCCCCACCATCCAGGGGCAGCCTCCACCAGGCCCCCACCCATGTCTCCCACCACCCCCACCCCCCACCATCCAGGGTCAGCCTCCACCAGGCCCCCACCCATGTCTCCCACCACCCCCACCCCCCAGCAGTGCAGGGTCAGCCTCCACCAGGCCCCCACTCATGTCTCCCACCACCCCCACCCCGCAGCAGTGCAGGGGCAACCTCCACCAGGCCCCCACTCATGTCCCCTATCACCCCCACCCCCCACCATCCAGGGGCACCCTCCACCAGGCCCCCACTCATGTCCCCTATCACCCCCACCCCCCACCATCCAGGGGCAGCCTCCACCAGGCCCCCACTCATGTCTCCCACCACCCCCACCCCCCAGCAGTGCAGGGTCAGCCTCCACCAGGCCCCCACTCATGTCTCCCACCCCCCCCCCACCCCCAGCAGTGCAGGGTCAGCCTCCACCAGGCCCCCACTCATATCTCCCACCCCCCACCCCACAGCAGTGTAGGGTCAGCCTCCACCAGGCCCCCACTCATGGCTCCCACCACCCCCACCCCCCAGCAGTGCAGGGGCAACCTCCACAAGGCCCCCACTCATGTCCCCTATCACCCCCACCCCCCACCATCCAGGGGCAGCCTCCACCAGGCCCCCACTCATGTCTCCCACCACCCCCACCCCCCACCATCCAGGGGCAGCCTCCACCAGGCCCCCACCCATGTCTCCCACCACCCCCACCCCCCAGCAGTGCAGGGGCAGCCTCCACCAGGCCCCCACCCATGTCTCCCACCACCCCAACCCCCCAGCAGTGCAGGGTCAGCCTCCACCAGGCCCCCACTCATGTCTCCCACCACCCCCACCCCCCAGCAGTGCAGGGGCAACCTCCACCAGGCCCCCACTCATGTCTCCCACCACCCCCAGCCCCCACCATCCAGGGGTAGCCTCCACCAGGCCCCCACTCATGTCTCCCACCACCCCCACCCCCCACCATCCAGGGGCAGCCTCCACCAGGCCCCCACCCATGTCTCCCACCACCCCCACCCCCCAGCAGTGCAGGGTCAGCCTCCACCAGGCCCCCACCCATGTCTCCCACCACCCCCACCCCCCAGCAGTGCAGGGTCAGCCTCCACCAGGCCCTCACTCATGTCTCCCACCACCCATACCCCCCAGCAGTGCAGGGGCAACCTCCACCAGGCCCCCACTCATGTCCCCTATCACCCCCACCCCCCACCATCCAGGGGCAGCCTCCACCAGGCCCCCACTCATGTCTCCCACCACCCCCACCCCCCACCATCCAGGGGCAGCCTCCACCAGGCCCCCACCCATGTCTCCCACCACCCCCACCCCTCACCATCCAGGGGCAGCCTCCACCAGGCCCCCACCCATGTCTCCCACCACCCCCACCCCCCAGCAGTGCAGGGTCAGCCTCCACCAGGCCCCCACTCATGTCTCCCACCACCCCCACCCCCCAGCATTGCAGGGGCAACCTCCACCAGGCCCCCACTCATGTCCCCTATCACCCCCACCCCCCACCATCCAGGGGCAGCCTCCACCAGGCCCCCACTCATGTCTCCCACCACCCCCACCCCCCACCATCCAGGGGCAGCCTCCACCAGGCCCCCACCCATGTCTCCCACCACCCCCACCACCCAGCAGTGCAGGGGCAGCCTCCACCAGGCCCCCACCCATGTCTCCCACCACCCCCACGCCCCAGCAGTGCAGGGTCAGCCTCCACCAGGCCCCCACTCATGTCTCCCACCACCCCACCCCCCAGCAGTGCAGGGGCAACCTCCACCAGGCCCCCACTCATGTCCCCTATCACCCCCACCCCCCACCATCCAGGGGCACCCTCCACCAGGCCCCCACTCATGTCCCCTACCACCCCCACCCCCCACCATCCAGGGGCAGCCTCCACCAGGCCCCCACTCATGTCTCCCACCACCCCCACCCCCCACCATCCAGGGGCAGCCTCCACCAGGCCCCCACCCATGTCTCCCACCACCCCCACCCCCCACCATCCAGGGTCAGCCTCCACCAGGCCCCCACCCATGTCTCCCACCACCCCTACCCCCCAGCAGTGCAGGGTCAGCATCCACCAGGCCCCCACTCATGTCTCCCACCACCCCCACCCCCCAGCAGTGCAGGGGCAACCTCCACCAGGCCCCCACTCATGTCCCCTATCACCCCCACCCCCCACCATCCAGGGGTACCCTCCACCAGGCCCCCACTCATGTCCCCTATCACCCCCACCCCCCACCATCCAGGGGCAGCCTCCACCAGGCCCCCACTCATGTCTCCCACCACCCCCACCCCCCAGCAGTGCAGGGTCAGCCTCCACCAGGCCCCCACTCATGTCTCCCACCCCCCCCACCCCCCAGCAATGCAGGGTCAGCCTCCACCAGGCCCCCACTCATATCTCCCACCCCCCCACCCCCCAGCAGTGCAGGGTCAGCCTCCACCAGGCCCCCACTCATGGCTCCCACCACCCCCACCCCCCAGCAGTGCAGGGGCAACCTCCACCAGGCCCCCACTCATGTCCCCTATCACCCCCACCCCCCACCATCCAGGGGCAGCCTCCACCAGGCCCCCACTCATGTCTAACACCACCCCCACCCCCCACCATCCAGGGGCAGCCTCCACCAGGCCCCCACCCATGTCTCCCACCACCCCCACCCCCCAGCAGTGCAGGGGCAGCCTCCACCAGGCCCCCACCCATGTCTCCCACCACCCCCACCCCCCAGCAGTGCAGGGTCAGCCTCCACCAGGCCCCCACTCATGTCTCCCACCACCCCCACCCCCCAGCAGTGCAGGGGCAACCTCCACCAGGCCCCCACTCATGTCTCCCACCACCCCCACCCCCCACCATCCAGGGGCAGCCTCCACCAGGCCCCCACTCATGTCTCCCACCACCCCCACCCCCCACCATCCAGGGGCAGCCTCCACCAGGCCCCCACCCATGTCTCCCACCACCCCCACCCCCCAGCAGTGCAGGGTCAGCCTCCACCAGGCCCCCACCCATGTCTCCCACCACCCCCACCCCCCAGCAGTGCAGGGTCAGCCTCCACCAGGCCCCCACTCATGTCTCCCACCACCCCCACCCCCCAGCAGTGCAGGGGCAACCTCCACCAGGCCCCCACTCATGTCCCCTATCACCCCCACCCCCCACCATCCAGGGGCAGCCTCCACCAGGCCCCCACTCATGTCTCCCACCACCCCCACCCCCCACCATCCAGGGGCAGCCTCCACCAGGCCCCCACCCATGTCTCCCACCACCCCACCCCCCACCATCCAGGGTCAGCCTCCACCAGGCCCCCACCCATGTCTCCCACCACCCCCACCCCCCAGCAGTGCAGGGTCAGCTTCCACCAGGCCCCCACTCATGTCTCCCACCACCCCCACCCCCCAGCAGTGCAGGGGCAACCTCCACCAGGCCCCCACTCATGTCCCATATCACCCCCACCCCCCACCATCCAGGGGCACCCTCCACCAGGCCCCCACTCATGTCCCCTATCACCCCCACCCCCCACCATCCAGGGGCAGCCTCCACCAGGCCCCCACTCATGTCTCCCACCACCCCCACCCCCCAGCAGTGCAGGGGCAACCTCCACCAGGCCCCCACTCATGTCTCCCACCACCCCCACCCCCCACCATCCAGGGGCAGCCTCCACCAGGCCCCCACTCATGTCTCCCACTACCCCCACCCCCCACCATCCAGGGGCAGCCTCCACCAGGCCCCCACCCATGTCTCCCACCACCCCCACCCCCCAGCAGTGCAGGGGCAGCCTCCACCAGGCCCCCACCCATGTCTCCCACCACCCCCACCCCCCAGCAGTGCAGGGTCAGCCTCCACCAGGCCCCCACTCATGTCTCCCACCACCCCCACCCCCCAGCAGTGCAGGGGCAACCTCCACCAGGCCCCCACTCATGTCCCCTATCACCCCCACCCCCCACCATCCAGGAGCACCCTCCACCAGGCCCCCACTCATGTCCCCTATCACCCCCACCCCCCACCATCCAGGGGCAGCCTCCACCAGGCCCCCACTCATGTCTCCCACCACCCCCACCCCCCACCATCCAGGGGCAGCCTCCACCAGGCCCCCACCCATGTCTCCCACCACCCCCACCCCCCACCATCCAGGGTCAGCCTCCACCAGGCCCCCACCCATGTCTCCCACCACCCCCACCCCCCAGCAGTGCAGGGTCAGCCTCCACCAGGCCCCCACTCATGTCTCCCACCACCCCCACCCCCCAGCAGTGCAGGGGCAACCTCCACCAGGCCCCCACTCATGTCCCCTATCACCCCCACCCCCCACCATCCAGGGGCACGCTCCACCAGGCCCCCACTCATGTCCCCTATCACCCCCACCCCCCACCATCCAGGGGCAGCCTCCACCAGGCCCCCACTCATGTCTCCCACAACCCCCACCCCCCAGCAGTGCAGGGTCAGCCTCCACCAGGCCCCCACTCATGTCTCCCACCCCCCCCCACCCCCCAGCAGTGCAGGGTCAGCCTCCACCAGGCCCCCACTCATGTCTCCCACCACCCCCACCCCCAGCAGTGCAGGGGCAACCTCCACCAGGCCCCCACTCATGTCCCCTATCACCCCCACCCCCCACCATCCAGGGGCAGCCTCCACCAGGCCCCCACTCATGTCCCCTATCACCCCCACCCCCCACCATCCAGGGGCAGCCTCCACCAGGCCCCCACTCATGTCTCCCACCACCCCCACCCCCCACCATCCAGGGGCAGCCTCCACCAGGCCCCCACCCATGTCTCCCACCACCCCCACCCCCCACCATCCAGGGGCAGCCTCCACCAGGCCCCCACCCATGTCTCCCACCACCCCCACCCCCCAGCAGTGCAGGGGCAGCCTCCACCAGGCCCCCACCCATGTCTCCCACCACCCCCACCCCCCAGCAGTGCAGGGTCAGCCTCCACCAGGCCCCCACTCATGTCTCCCACCACCCCCACCCCCCAGCAGTGCAGGGGCAACCTCCACCAGGCCCCCACTCATGTCTCCCACCACCCCCACCCCCCACCATCCAGGGGCAGCCTCCACCAGGCCCCCACCCATGTCTCCCACCACCCCCACCCCCCAGCAGTGCAGGGGCAGCCTCCACCAGGCCCCCACCCATGTCTCCCACCACCCCCACCCCCCAGCAGTGCAGGGTCAGCCTCCACCAGGCCCCCACTCATGTCTCCCACCACCCCCACCCCCCAGCAGTGCAGGGGCAACCTCCACCAGGCCCCCACTCATGTCCCCTATCACCCCCACCCCCCACCATCCAGGGGCACCCTCCACCAGGCCCCCACTCATGTCCCCTATCACCCCCACCCCCCACCATCCAGGGGCAGCCTCCACCAGGCCCCCACTCATGTCTCCCACCACCCCCACCCCCACCATCCAGGGGCAGCCTCCACCAGGCCCCCACCCATGTCTCCCACCACCCCCACCCCCCACCATCCAGGGTCAGCCTCCACCAGGCCCCCACCCATGTCTCCCACCACCCCCACCCCCCAGCAGTGCAGGGGCAGCCTCCACCAGGCCCCCACCCATGTCTCCCACCACCACCACCCCCCAGCAGTGCAGGGTCAGCCTCCACCAGGCCCCCACTCATGTCTCCCACCACCCCCACCCCCCAGCAGTGCAGGGGCAACCTCCACCAGGCCCCCACTCATGTCCCCTATCACCCCCACCCCCCACCATCCAGGGGCACCCTCCACCAGGCCCCCACTCATGTCCCCTATCACCCCCACCCCCCACCATCCAGGGGCAGCCTCCACCAGGCCCCCACTCATGTCTCCCACCACCCCCACCCCCCAGCAGTGCAGGGTCAGCCTCCACCAGGCCCCCACTCATGTCTCCCACCCCCCCCACCCCCCAGCAGTGCAGGGTCAGCCTCCACCAGGCCCCCACTCATGTCTCCCACCACCCCCACCCCCCAGCAGTGCAGGGGCAACCTCCACCAGGCCCCCACTCATGTCCCCTATCACCCCCACCCCCCACCATCCAGGGGCAGCCTCCACCAGGCCCCCACCCATGTCTCCCACCACCCCCACCCCCCAGCAGTGCAGGGTCAGCCTCCACCAGGCCCCCACTCATTTCTCCCACCACCCCCACCCCCCAGCAGTGCAGGGGCAACCTCCACCAGGCCCCCACTCATGTCTCCCACCACCCCCACCCCCCACCATCCAGGGGCAGCCTCCACCAGGCCCCCACCCATGTCTCCCACCACCCCCACTCCCCAGCAGTGCAGGGTCAGCCTCCACCAGGCCCCCACTCATGTCTCCCACCAACCCCACCCCCCAGCAGTGCAGGGGCAACCTCCGCCAGGCCCCCACTCATGTCTCCCACCACCCCCACCCCCCACCATCCAGGGGCAGCCTCCACCAGGCCCCCACTCATGTCTCCCACCACCCCCACCCCCCACCATCCAGGGGCAGCCTCCACCAGGCCCCCACCCATGTCTCCCACCACCCCCACCCCCCAGCAGTGCAGGGGCAGCCTCCACCAGGCCCCCACCCATGTCTCCCACCACCCCCACCCCCCAGCAGTGCAGGGTCAGCCTCCACCAGGCCCCCACTCATGTCTCCCACCACCCCCACCCCCCAGCAGTGCAGGGGCAACCTCCACCAGGCCCCCACTCATGTCTCCCACCACCCCCACCCCCCAGCAGTGCAGGGGCAACCTCCACCAGGCCCCCACTCATGTCCCCTATCACCCCCACCCCCACCATCCAGGGGCACCCTCCACCAGGCCCCCACTCATGTCCCCTATCACCCCACCCCCCACCATCCAGGGGCAGCCTCCACCAGGCCCCCACTCATGTCTCCCACCACCCCCACCATCCAGGGGCAGCCTCCACCAGGCCCCCACCCATGTCTCCCACCACCCCCACCCCCCACCATCCAGGGGCAGCCTCCACCAGGCCCCCACTCATGTCTCCCACCACCCCCACCCCCCAGCAGTGCAGGGGCAACCTCCACCAGGCACCCACACATGTCCCCCTGGCCCCAGGTCCTGACGATACACAATCATGGCAGTAATGGGCAGCATACCCAGCACAAACACCCAGGCAAGGATAGCATCCACCCACAAAGTGAATGCAATTACATGATACAACCCCAATGGCAACAATGTAAATGGACACATGCCCGACACACACACATACACAATGGGTGCAAGTGAATGTCAAAACACATATCATGACATGTATGAAACCAATGAGAAAGTAACACAAGTGAAAGTAAAAATAAAAAATGTATTATAGATTAAAAAAAAGTAAACAAATCAAACATACAACTATGTGGATAAGCAAATTAATGGTCCATGTCCGAGAACAAAAGTCATAATCAAAAAAACCAAGGAATAAAAAAAAATTGTCGTCCAAAGCAATATCATGTAGTATGAAAAAATATGAAAAACCATTTCCTCATGGTGAACACAATAAGAAATGAAAAAGAAGTATCTACAAAAAGCAAACTATATACAGGAATGTTCCAGGGTCCATGAGCCCAACACCATAAATGAAACCTACTACTACCTAATCTAAAAAATATATACAAAAAAGTGGCCATTGTCCGAGCGGTCCAAAATAATAAAACAAAATAAAGGAAACCTAACACTAACTAACTAAATAACTATATACAAAGGCAGCGGGCAAGTCCTGCGGCTCACTTGTTGATGTTGCTGGCCAGGGCATCATCGAACTCCATGTCGATGTCCTGGAGGCGGGACTCTGTCCTGGCCCCGAGGTCTCGCAGGGATAACCCCATGTTCAGCTCAAACTCCCTGCGAGCTTCCTCGAGGCACTCAGCCCGCCTCAATGCCCGACGCATGGAGAACTCCACCCTGACCATGGCGAGCCGCTCCTCTTCCGCCCGCTGCCGCTCCGCACCTATCCGCTGGACCAACTCCTCCCACACGGAAGACACCACCATCCCAGGGTTGCCCTGCCCTCCGGCCGATGGCTGCCCCTCTGATCTTGATGGCCCCGAGCCATTATGCCTCCCACGTCGAGCCCGCTGCTGCCTCCGACGCCACTGCCTCTGCCAGCACGACGGCATCCAGGCTGATGGAAACCACCGACGCCATCGTGCACGTGCCCTGCCTGATGATGCTGTCACATCTTCCATCTGCTGGGGTCCAGTTGCAGTGTTGTCCACCACTGCTGGACCTCCGACTCCCAACTGTGGCAGGGATGGGATCCCCACCGAGCTGGCTGCATTGGTCGGGGCAGGTCCACAGGGGGCCCTGGTGGCATCTGGCCCGGAAGACGGCAAGGAGAACGACTGGTGGATAGCCTGCACAGAGGAGGAGAGGGCCGCCACATTGGCCAACACATGCAGGAAACCCCCGAACATGGCCGATCCCAATTGGGCCACGTCGGCACGGTGCACTTCGTGATGACGTGCGTGCTCCTCCCGGGAAGCACGCACGGCATCACGAATCACAGCCGTGCGCATCGCGACCCCAATCAGGACCTTCTCCACACGGCCAGGGGTTCCCACGTCCGCAGGTGGAGGGGAGTCAGGTGACATGGACATCCCCACTACCTGCGGACGGGCCTGGGACGGGGCATCCCTGCTGGTGCATGGTGGTGCACTCACAGGGTCAGGGACAGCGACATGCACAGGCCCCTCCACGGTGACCTGTGTTGCCTCCTGCCCCTGGCCCTGGACTGCACCACTTGCACAGCAGGGATGCCCCCCCCAGGCCCCATGTGTGCCCCAGTGGCGGCCTCCTCCTCCTCTGTGCAAACCACCAACCTGGATGGCTCCTCACCGTCTCCCGCCGTAGCAGGCCCCTGTGGGGGCTCACCCACCCCTTCCGCTGCAGCCGTGGGTGCATCCCCGCCGCCTTGCTCCACAGCGCCGTCTCCGCCCTCTTCTTCACTAGCCGCTGTGTAGAGGGAGACAAAGAACACAAGCATCAGGGTACTGCACAATGGTCCCCTAGACAGGAAGAAATAGCAGATGAGCACCACTGTCAAAGTACACTTCCATCATGTCCCTCCACAACACATGGGTCAGTCCAGGCAAAACACACACAGTAACAGGCATGCTGCATGCCATGGATATTTCCATGCATGTCCAATGGACTCTTGAAACATTCAATGATATGCAACTCACATGCATCATGGCTCATGCATATCACATGCACACACTTCACCTCAGTCACATCCATCTGGCCCCAAACACACCAAACACAGCCAAAACAAGGGTAAGTTGGCTGCTTCACTGAATCTGTGCATTGTCACACACATGTGTCATGCATCCATGGCATGCACAAGTCACAGACACGCAGGTCAGGCACACAGACATGGCTACCATATATGTACCTGGCATCAGCACCCATCCCTCACCCCCACCCATGTCCAGGTACAGAGACTGGCATGCTCTCATGTTCAAAATCTGCATAGGGCTCCCCATGCCGCATTTGGACACATGCAACAACCACGTGGGTCACACATCACTGGTCGCACATGCATTACCATGATGTCCCTGCACACATACATGCATACATGGCCTATGGCACACATACAGGCAAGTATCATAGAACCAGCACACCGCAACATGCCCTGTCTCACACAGTAATGCTTGGACACTTACCGCTCAACTCCAGACGGGCCTCCCTCTCAAGGATCTGGGCGTGGAGCGCTGGGCGTACGCGTTCCAGGACCCTCTTCTGGATGGAACTCATGTGGCCCCGGCCCCCCTCCACGAGGCGCCGGGCCTTCACAAGGGTCCTGGACCTCAAGTCCTCCCAGCGCTTCTTGATCTTCTGGACGTTGCGGGTTGCCACCCCCTCCGCGTTGATGGCAACCACACAGTCGGCCCAGATCCTCTCCTGTCCTTCCTTGCTGGCGCGGGACGATCCAAAGAGGGCATCATACTGCCCCAGGACATGCTCCACCAGGACACCAACTTCGGTGGCAGTGAAGCTGGTGCCCCTCTACCCCTCTGGCCTGGGGTTGCCACTGGTGCCAGATGTGGAAGTGCCCGACATGGCAACCCCAGAGGCAGGTGTGGGTGGGCAACTGGGTCCTGGGGCTGGGCTGTGGAGCGATGTAATCCCAGTTGGGAGTCTTCAGTTCCAGCAGGGGTGGACACAGCAACTGGACCCCTGCAGATGGCTGATGTGCAGGCACCAAATGGCAGGGCACGGTGGCAGCAGGCAGGCAGGCAGCAGCAGATGGCACGTGGGAGGCTGCTCAGGGCACTGGGGGGCAGGAACTCGGCCTTCTGGGCAGGAGCGTGGTCTTCCGTGTGTTTTCGGGTGGCCAGCTTGATACGGAGTGATTTGGCACGTGAAAATCCTGCACGTCAGCGTGAAATCCGAGGAAAGGCCCTTAGCGCGTAAGCGCGTCAGCACGCATACGCGATTCTATTGGACCAGAGTCCCTCAGCGCGTAAGCGCGTCTGTGACGTGACCCGCACGGGTGTTCCCCACTCAGCACGTGATGACGGAGCACACGTGAAAATACTGCACGTCCGAGTGTCATTGCGTGCCATTGGACAAAAGTGCGCTTACACGCGATTGGCCTATGTACGTGTATTTCAGGGGTGCGCGGGCACTTACACACGCAAGTACGTCAGCGCACCTGTATCCCGTGGTGCGTGGGAATTTCCACACGCTATTGGACTGGGAACTAGATTCCAGGGGTGCGCGGGTCACACGCTCGCCTAGTACACGCGCAAAGCATTAATTTGCGCACTCATCAAATGACAAGCCAGATGCCAGGATGAACATACCGTTCCTAGCAGCAGTGGCAGTGGGCTACCAAAGGAGGAGGAGGAGGAGAGTCAGGGCCAGAATATTCACACCCAGAACCAGCCTGTTCGGGATGCCTGATGACCAGGTGTATGGAAGGTACAGGTTTCCACCACACATAATACTGGACCTGGTGAGTGAGTGGGAGGATGACCTCACATCACCCACCCTGTGCTCCCAAGCACTCAGCCCCCTGGAGAAGGTCCTCAATGTACTGCACTTCTTAGCCACTGGATCATTTCAGCGGACAAGTGCCATAGTGGGTGGGGTGTCACAGGCCACCCAGTCACGCTGCCTACACCAGGTCTTGGACATCATCACTGCACGCCCATCAGTCCGCAGTCACATATACCTGCCCAGAACACCTGCAGAAAGGCATGCTGCGGCCCAGGATTTTTACGGTGTGGCACGATTCCCCAAAGTGCTAGGTGCCATCGACTGCACCCATGTGGCTCTACGTCCCCCCAGGGCATCTGAGCACATCTATAGGAACCGCAAGCACTGGCATTCCATCAACGTGCAGGTAGTATGTAATGCCAAGGGAATCATCACCTCAGTATATGCCAACTATCCCGGGTCCACCCACGACAGCTTCATTTACCGAATGTCCACCCTATGCCGGGACATAGATGCTGGGCGGCATGGCGATACATGGCTGCTTGGTGAGTATGTATGCCACTGCACATGCATGCATGTTGGATACTGAGCAAGGTCACAACCCCACCAATGATACCAATGACCACCTCCACAGCGGACAGTGCCTACCCTCTCAGCCCCCACATGATGACGCCAATTCGGAACCCCACCACGCCACCCCAGGTAAGATATAACACAGCCCACATTACAACCCGGGGCATAGTGGAGCGCACATTCGGAGTGCTAAAGTCACGCTTTCGCTCCCTTGACCGTTCTGGCGGGCAGCTGTTATACGCTCCCCCAGTAGTGTGCAGGATCATAGTGGCAGCATGTGTCCTGCACAACGTTGCAACACGCCGGGGCCTGCCCGTGGACATGGTGGTGGCCCCACATCCCCAACCACATGCACAGCCGCTGCGCATGGGAGGGGAAAGGGCACGGGGGGAGGTAGCCCGTACACAGCTAGTGGCTAATTACTTCACATAGTATTCACTCCCCTGTGGAGTGCACACTGGCCTGGCACATTCCATCTGACAGTCAATGATGACTCAACCTGACACTGATCCTGAATGTCTGGAGATTCAACCGTGAAAAGCATATCAGCCTGAGATTGTTCACCTGGAAGTGTTACAATGTGTGCATCCCTACCCACACACAACACCAATGCAGTTTTGTGAAGAAACACATTCAAGCAGCCAAAATGAATACCCACTTGCTAAATGCAACAAGAGGACAGTGCCATGTCACCCAACCCATCCCCAGCACCGCCACACAACACACCGTGCCATGTCATGCTATGTGCAGGTAAACAAAGTAATCCCCACAACATGACAAGTGTTGCAATGTACAGTGTCCCCAATTGAAACTTCCTACACCTGAAATGCTCACTGTAATGCAGGACCAACAACAAACTTGAGCAGGTACTACCATTAACATGACTTCATTAATGTGATAAATCAGTTGTCTCGCCACCTGACTATGCCTGCACTCCCACCACTTCCAACTGAACAGTGTTGGTGCCATGTAGAGTTGTAGGTGCACTGCTGCCAACAAGGACCCCATCTCCAGACTAGAGGGCCTTGTGTAGACATGAGGAAGGGACCTGAAAATTGGGAGGCAGACACAGATGATGAGTTACATATCAATGCAACATGCAGTGTACAACACAACAGCAATATGCACTAGGAATGTATACACAGTATTGACTAGACTACCCACACATGTAGTGGGAGTCCAATGTCACCATGTACTTCAATGTCACTTGGGCACACCCTTTGCAAGCCCATGGAAACGGGAAGCAGGAGGGGTGTGTGTGACTCAAACCCAGGCATCTGAACCTAATACATGACAAGCCTGCATGTGCCCAGCCACAATGCAGCGTATGCCCACAGGAACCACGGAAGCCAACAAATTGTCCCAAAAAAATTGGGAAAAATATACAAATAAAAATAAAAATAAAAATAAAAAAAAATCAAAAATGGCCATTAAAGGGCCCGGGGGGGTTGGGGAGGCCACCCAGGAGGTCCGAGGTCAGGGTGCACACCAGAAACCACCTGTGTGGATCCTGGGAAAAAAAAACACCTCCATGGGCTCATGGCCCACACGGCTACCCTATTGTGGGAATATCACTGCTGTCGCTATTATCACCCTGTGCAGCTGCATCCGGAGGTGGTTGCACTATGGGAGGCAGCCCACGCAAGGCCCTACTCTGTTCCTCCATGGCTGCAAGCATGCGGGTGTGGTAGGTCTGGTTCTGGAGGATGAGGGTGCGGAGGTCCCCATGCAACAACTCATGGGATGCCCGGACCTCCGCCCTTGTTGCTTGCATCTCAGCTGAGAGCGTACGGGTGAGACGCTCCAGCTGCTGTTCTGTCCTTTGGTCTGTTGAAGCCTCAAGCTCAACTAGAGTCGTCCTGAGTTGATGTAGCTCCTGCCTCAGGGCTTCCCTGTGGCCCTGGGACTCTATGGAGATGGCCTCCTGCAGAGTCGCCAGTGCCGCCCGCCTGTCCCTGTTGGACGCCAACATGTCCTCCCTGTGTGACTGGCAGATGGAGTCGGTTGCCTGCTCTAGTCGCTCCATCAGCCTTTCAGGGGGGACAATGGAAGTGGCCACCCTATCCATGGCCTGAGCCATCATCTCGGATGATGCTGCCTGTTGGGTAGCCATACCGTAAATGGATTGCTCCCATGCGGTATTGCCAGGTGGCGTATGGCCACCACGTCGGCGGGCACCACACCTGTCTGGGGCAAGGCGGACTGTGCCTTGCTGTGCCGGCACTGCCTGAGGCTGCAGGACTGCATTCCCCCTCTGATCTGCTGGCCCAGGAACAGGATCAGATGTCGCGGAGTGTGACCCTGCATCCGTAACCACCAAAGGCCTAGCTGCCAACACTGACATCCCCATTGAGGGTTCTGACCCTGGTGCAGGTGGGTGGGACAGAACAGATTCCCTCCCTGGAACACTCACCTGCGACGGCACATAGGTCTCATCATCCGAGTCAACAGCTGAGTACAGCTCGGGGGAGGTGCAGCCAGAGACACCCCTTGAGAGCACAACCTGTAGCACTTGTGGGTTTTCACCCACCAGCACACCACGTCCCTCACTGGTGGTTGGTCGGCCCTCGGACCCCTCCTGGCTCTGCACCATCTCCACAACCCCAGCAGTATCAGGTGCGTCTTCCCCTGCAATGACATAATAACAAAGAAATGGAAACCCGCATTAGCACCATGGCACACAATGAGGGCTGAGAAGCAAGAGAACCAGTACTTGATTGACACATGTCCCACATGACTAAGACCCTCCCATGCATGCACCCTCACTGCGTACGAAGGGCAGGCAAATGGCACACACTCATTACACAAAGATGGAAGATGAACACATTTTCTGCATGCTGCCTGGCAGTGGCATCACACATTGCCCTGTGATTGCCAGGTGACACACACATGCCATCACACAGATGGCATGTGCCATTGCTATTGAGTGTAGATGGAGAGGAGGGCAGCACTTATTCATTCTGTCCAGTTCCCACATGCAATAGCTTTTCTAGTTGAAACAGGTCTGCTTTATCACCTGGAGCTGCCAGTCCAATATGGTCCAATTGCACAGGGACATGTGTGAACATATGATATCCAGGTAACAAAGTCACTCCACTTTACCATGGCCATGCCAGACATGTGACTAGAGGACTGAGGAATGCCTAGTATAAGTGGTGGAATGCATACAATCTGTGTGATTGAACATAGGAAAATAAGCAACAATGTTGTGGCAAGGTGACACTTCAAGGGCAACTGGGTTGCTGTTGGGCTAGATGTCTACTGTTGGCAGAAGGGATACTGCAATGGCCAATTGCAGCTGTGCAGGATGTATTGCATGAAGCACATGGCTGACACATTCGACTCAGGCGCACACACTCTCACCTGGCACACAAACAGATGCCCTCACACACACACCATGCACATGGATGACACACACATGCATGTGCACTCACCGGACAATGCCTCGTAATCAGGCAGATCTCCCACGCCTTGGATCTGTTCCTCCGTGACGTAGGTCCCAGCGACTGACTCATGTGGAGTGAGTTCCATGTCTTCTACTGGAACCCACCTCCAGTCACTAGAGTTGCGGCATGACTTGAGGCCAGCTTCTTCTTTGCCCTGCGCTTTAGGTCATTCCAGCGCTTGTAGCAATCATTGGCTGTGCGCCTCACGATTCCAAGGGCACTTACGATGTCCGCAACGGTCTGCCAGTGTGCCTGGCGTTGTGCAGGTGTGGTCTTTGATCCTGCAACAATGACCATCTCGTTATCATGTCCGGACACATACTCGACAAGTGCATTCAGTTCGTCATCCGTGAAGCTGGGCTTCCTCGACGGACCGGACTGTGTAGCCGTGTCTGGGGCATCAGCCTGTGCCGGACGAGCACTCTTCCTCTTCCGCTTGGAAGGTGGTGGTGATCCTGAGTGTCCTGCGCCGCTCTGGACACTAGGGGCAGGAGCCCTGGTGGGTTCTGTGTCAGGTGTGTGGGATTGCACACTCAGCATGGGAGTTGGTGCAGGCATTGGCTCAAGTGTAATGGTGTCATGGGGAATGTCAGCAGAATGGACTAGGACGGACACTGTCCTGGCTGGGTGTGTGAGAACTGGGGTGGATGGAGCCGCAGCTGCCCCTGCAGCCTCTCCGCCCTGCCTACTTGGGGCAGCAGATGACCTTGCTGCCCCAGATCCACGTGGCATGATGGCATCAACGTGCACCAGCGCACGTGTGGTAGCCCTGCTGACCTGGAAGTCAGCCATGGAGTCAGCCAGGTGTGGTGCCACAATGGGCTGGTCCAACAAGGGCTGAGCATGGATGGTGTCAGCCACATCAGCCTCAATGGGAGGGGGGGGCAGGGGGGGGATAATGGGTGCCCTTGACTGGTCCTCCGCACATGGGGGGACAGGCTCACCCTGCAAGTTACGACCACGTCCCTTACCGGATCCACCACGGCCACCACTTGTGGCTCTTCCACCTTTGCCACCCTTACGGAATCCTCGCCTCCCAGCCATGGCACTGATATTAATGTGCGTATGGGAGTGGCTGTAGACTATAGTCCTGGGCAATTGGGGGTCAAAGGGGTTGGGTACCAGATGGTAATTGTACCCTAGTGCTCTAGCAAGGCTGATTGTAACCCCTGGGGAAAGATGACGGGTCACGCAGCGCACAGGAGGCCCAAAAAAGGGAGATGACGTGCACGCAACCCCTCCTAGACCACGTGTGCAGAAAGAAAAACCTGCACTACGCTGTGGCACCCAGTAACACAAGAATGAATGTATGCGTGTCACACGCAGCCTAGAATGACCTCTGAAGGGGTAGGCTACACACGGGGCGAGCACAGAAGTTAGATACGTGCGTGACTCACCGTCTGCCAGGTAAAAGAGCGTGAAAAATGAGCGCGTTTGGTTGGCAACACCCCCGCCAAAAGAAAATATGTACACTGTCTGAGGAGACAGGACAACAGTAGAAGGGGACACTGTTTGAGGGAACAGGCCCAGGTAAACCAGTACGAGAGAAAAAAGAGAAAAAGCTGTCAGAGGTAACAGGGAGTACAAACTGGAAACGCCGTGAAGTAAATCGTGTGTGAAACGACAAGAAGTACAGAATTCACCCACTCGCTCTCCACGAAAAGCACGTACAAGGAAATGGTGTTCTACACGTACCTTATATACAGGCCCACACGTACAGCGTCACTTACGCGGCATGTACGTGCTAGGCCCATTTTCACCAATCACACCCTTTGTCACTTCTGCGTGTAGATCCATTTTCACCAATCACACGCTTTGTCACTTCTGCGTGTAGATCCATATTCACCAATCACACGCTTTGTCACTTCTGCGTGTAGATCCATATTCACCAATCACACGCTTTGTCACTACTGCGTGTAGGTCCATTTTCACCATTTACACACTTTGTGACTTCTGCGTGTAGGTCTATTTTCTCCAATCACACGCTTTGACACTCGGACGTGTCACGCAACATTTTCATGCACGTGACTTCCTGGACGCGCATATGCTGTTGATGGGTTTACGCGCTAAGGGCCTTTCTTCGATTCACACGCAGACGTGTGGGATTTTCACGTGCAAAATCACTCCCTATCAGGCTGTCCACGCGTAAGCACACGGAAGACCACGCTCCTGCCCAGGAGGCCAAATTACTGCCCCCCAGAGCCCTGAGCACGCTCCCACCTGCCATCTGCTGCTGCCTGACTGCCTGCTGGCCACGTGCCCTGCCATTTGCTGCCTGCACATCAGCCAGGGGTGCTGTTGCTGTGACCACCCCTGCTGGAACCAAAGGCTCCCGACTGACACCCCACAGCCCAGCACCAGGACCCAGTTGCCCACCCACTCCTGCCTCTGGGGTTGCCATGTCGGGCACTACGACATCTGGCACCAGTGGCAACCCCCGGCCAAGGACGCAGAGGGGCAACAGCTTCAGTGCCAGGGAAGTTGTTGTCCTGGTGGAGCATGTCGTGGGGCAGTATGATGCCCTCTTCGGAAGGTTGCGTGCCGATGGACGTCGTGACTGCCATCAACGCGGAGGAGGTGGCAGTCCGCGACTACTAATGTGTCAGGAAGCGCTGGGAGGACTTCAGGTCCAGCACCCTCAACAAGGCCCGGCGCCTCATGATGGCAGCAGATGCTAAGGGGCGGGCGGGGCCACTTGTCGGAAGATCAGATGAGGGTCCTGGAACGCATATCCCCTGCGCTCCACATCCATGTCCTTGAGAAGCAGACCCGTCTGGAGTCGAGCGGTAAGTGTACATGCATACTGATAGTAAGTTGTGCGTGTGGTGGTGTGCCAGGAGTGTGCAGGTTGAACATGTATTTTTATGTGGCCAAGTAGGGGGGGTGTACAGGGCTGTGAGGGTGACACATGCGAGGGGTCTCATGTGTGACACATGGATGGTGCTTGTGTGTGTGGGCTTGCATGGCACAGGATGTGGAGGAATGATTGTCAGGTGTGACATGGATGTCGATGGAGACACTGCGACAGTTGGCGGAGGTGTACACATGCATGCAGGTTTGGTGTTGTGTGTGCATGTGTAGTGTACTCCCTATGTTGCATGTGATGTGTGGATGACCTTTGGCTGCACATGCTGTTGTATGTGAATGGATGGTGCTGGCTGTTGCATCATGGCTGTGGTATGGCTCATGTGTGCAAGTTGAAATGACATGTGTGTTGGGGATTGTGATGCCATGTCTGAGGTTTACCTATGCCACTCATGTATAACTGTCATGTGTGTATGAGTCCATTTTACAGTGCCCTGATGCCTGTGTTTTCTTTCTCCCTGTCTGCACCGTCAACTGATGAAGAGAACGGAGCAGGTGCTGTGGAGCACAGCGGCAGGGGTCGCACCACCAGCCGGAGACGCAAGGGCCAGATCCCCTCCCAAGTTGTGATCTCGTCGGGGAGTGAGGAGTCTGGTGCCGCGTCCCAGGCCGCATCTGGCAAGGGAAGGTCCAAGAGGCGGAGGTCGGAGTTGGACTCCTCAGCAGCAGAAGAGGCAGCTGGGACCACACAGGGCCCAACGAGGGAAGATGGCACGGAGTCATCCAGGTTGGTGGGGTGTATGGTGGTGGGTGCCCCTGCACTGCTGGGGGGTGGGGGTGGTGGGAGACATGAGTGGGGGCCTGGTGGTGGGTGCCTCTGCACTGCTGGGGGGTGGGGTGGTGGGAGACATGGGTGCGGGCCTGGTGGTGGGTGCCCCTGGTGGCTGGGGGGTGGGGGTGATGGGAGACATGAGTGGGGGCCTGGTGGTGGGTTCCCCTGCACTGCTGGGGGGTGGGGGTGGTGGGAGACATGGGTGGGGGCCTGGTGGAGGCTGCCCCTGCACTGCTGGGGGGTGGGGGTGGTGGGAGACATGGGTGGGGGCCTGGTGGAGGCTGCCCCTGCACTGCTGGGGGGTGGGGTGGTGGGAGACATGGGTGGGGGCCTGGTGGAGGCTGCCCCTGCACTGCTGGGGGGTGGGGTGGTGGGAGACATGGGTGGGGGCCTGGTGGAGGCTGCCCCTGCACTGCTGGGGGGTGGGGGTGGTGGGAGACATGGGTGGGGGCCTGGTGGAGGCTGCCCCTGCACTGCTGGGGGGTGGGGTGGTTGGAGACATGGGTGGGGGCCTGGTGGAGGCTGCCCCTGCACTGCTGGGGGGTGGGGTGGTGGGAGACATGGGTGAGGGCCTGGTGGAGGCTGCCCCTGCACTGCTGGGGGGTGGGGTGGTGGGAGACATGGGTGCGGGCCTGGTGGTGGGTGCCCCTGGTGGCTGGGGGGTGGGGGTGGTGGGAGACATGGGTGGGGGCCTGGTGGAGGCTGCCCCTGCACTGCTGGGGGGTGGGGTGGTGGGAGACATGGGTGGGGGCCTGGTGGAGGCTGCCCCTGCACTGCTGGGGGGTGGGGGTGGTGAGAGACATGGGTGGGGGCCTGGTGGAGGCTGCCCCTGCACTGCTGGGGGGTGGGGTGGTGGGAGACATGGGTGGGGGCCTGGTGGAGGCTGCCCCTGCACTGCTGGGGGGTGGGGTGGTGGGAGACATGGGTGCGGGCCTGGTGGAGGCTGCCCCTGCACTGCTGGGGGTGGGGTGGTGGGAGACATGGGTGGGGGCCTGGTGGAGGCTGCCCCTGCACTGCTGGGGGGTGGGGGTGGTGGGAGACATGGGTGGGGGCCTGGTGGAGGCTGACCCTGGATGGTGGGGGGTGGGGGTGGTGGGAGACATGGGTGGGGGCCTGGTGGAGGCTGCCCCTGGATGGTGGGGGGTGGGGGTGGTGGAAGACATGAGTGGGGGCCTGGTGGAGGCTGCCCCTGGATGGTGGGGGGTGGGGGTGATAGGGGACATGAGTGGGGGCCTGGTGGAGGGTGCCCCTGGATGGTGGGGGGTGGGGGTGATAGGGGACATGAGTGGGGGCCTGGTGGAGGTTGCCCCTGCACTGCTGGGGGGTGGGGGGTGGTGGGAGACATGAGTGGGGGCCTGGTGGAGGCTGACCCTGCACTGCTGGGGGGTGGGGGTGGTGGGAGACATGGGTGGGGGCCTGGTGGAGGCTGCCCCTGCACTGCTGGGGGGTGGGGGTGGTGGGAGACATGGGTGGGGGCCTGGTGGAGGCTGCCCCTGGATGGTGGGGGGTGGGGGTGGTGGGAGACATGGGTGGGGGCCTGGTGGAGGCTGCCCCTGGATGGTGGGGGGTGGGGGTGGTGGGAGACATGAGTGGGGGCCTGGTGGAGGCTGACCCTGCACTGCTGGGGGGGTGGCGGGTGGGAGACATGAGTGGGGGCCTGGTGGAGGCTGACCCTGCACTGCTGGGGGGTGGGGGTGGTGGGAGACATGAGTGGGGGCCTGGTGGAGGCTGCCCCTGGATGGTGGGGGGTGGGGGTGATAGGGGACATGAGTGGGGGCCTGGTGGAGGGTGCCCCTGGATGGTGGGGGGTGGGGGTGATAGGGGACATGAGTGGGGGCCTGGTGGAGGTTGCCCCTGCACTGCTGGGGGGTGGGGGGTGGTGGGAGACATGAGTGGGGGCCTGGTGGAGGCTGACCCTGCACTGCTGGGGGGTGGGGGTGGTGGGAGACATGGGTGGGGGCCTGGTGGAGGCTGCCCCTGCACTGCTGGGGGGTGGGGGTGGTGGGAGACATGGGTGGGGGCCTGGTGGAGGCTGCCCCTGGATGGTGGGGGGTGGGGGTGGTGGGAGACATGCGTGGGGGCCTGGTGGAGGCTGCCCCTGGATGGTGGGGGGTGGGGGTGGTGGGAGACATGAGTGGGGGCCTGGTGGAGGCTGACCCTGCACTGCTGGGGGGGTGGCGGGTGGGAGACATGAGTGGGGGCCTGGTGGAGGCTGACCCTGCACTGCTGGGGGGTGGGGGTGGTGGGAGACATGAGTGGGGGCCTGGTGGAGGCTGCCCCTGGATGGTGGGGGGTGGGGGTGATAGGGGACATGAGTGGGGGCCTGGTGGAGGGTGCCCCTGGATGGTGGGGGGTGGGGGTGATAGGGGACATGAGTGGGGGCCTGGTGGAGGGTGCCCCTGATTGGTGGGGGGTGGGGGTGATAGGGGACATGAGTGGGGGCCTGGTGGAGGTTGCCCCTGTACTGCTGGGGGGTGGGGGTGGTGGGAGACATGGGTGGGGGCCTGGTGGAGGCTGCCCCTGCACTGCTGGGGGGTGGGGTGGTGGGAGACATGGGTGCGGGCCTGGTGGAGGCTGCCCCTGCACTGCTGGGGGGTGGGATGGTGGGAGACATGGGCGGGGGCCTGGTGGAGGCTACCCCTGCACTGCTGGGGGGTGGGGGTGGTGGGAGACATGGGTGGGGGCCTGGTGGAGGCTGACCCTGGATGGTGGGGGGTGGGGGTGGTGGGAGACATGGGTGGGGGCCTGGTGGAGGCTGCCCCTGGATGGTGGGGGGTGGGGGTGGTGGGAGACATGAGTGGGGGCCTGGTGGAGGCTGCCCCTGGATGGTGGGGGGTGGGGGTGATAGGGGACATGAGTGGGGGCCTGGTGGAGGGTGCCCCTGGATGGTGGGGGGTGGGGGTGATAGGGGACATGAGTGGGGGCCTGGTGGAGGTTGCCCCTGCACTGCTGGGGGGTGGGGGTGGTGGGAGACATGAGTGGGGGCCTGGTGGAGGCTGACCCTGCACTGCTGGGGGGTGGGGGTGGTGGGAGACATGGGTGGGGGCCTGGTGGAGGCTGCCCCTGCACTGCTGGGGGGTGGGGGTGGTGGGAGACATGGGTGGGGGCCTGGTGGAGGCTGCCCCTGCACTGCTGGGGGGTGGGGTGGTGGGAGACATGGGTGGGGGCCTGGTGGAGGCTGCCCCTGCACTGCTGGGGGGTGGGGTGGTGGGAGACATGGGTGGGGGCCTGGTGGAGGCTGCCCCTGCACTGCTGGGGGGTGGGGTGGTGGGGGACATGGGTGCGGGCCTGGTGGTGGGTGCCCCTGGTGGCTGGGGGGTGGGGGTGGTGGGAGACATGGGTGGGGGCCTGGTGGAGGCTGCCCCTGCACTGCTGGGGGGTGGGGGTGGTGGGAGACATGGGTGGGGGCCTGGTGGAGGCTGCCCCTGCACTGCTGGGGGGTGGGGGTGGTGGGAGACATGGCTGGGGGCCTGGTGGAGGCTGCCCCTGCACTGCTGGGGGGTGGGGTGGTGGGAGACATGGGTGGGGGCCTGGTGGAGGCTGCCCCTGCACTGCTGGGGGGTGGGGTGGTGGGAGACATGGGTGCGGGCCTGGTGGAGGCTGCCCCTGCACTGCTGGGGGGTGGGGTGGTGGGAGACATGGGTGGGGGCCTGGTGGAGGCTGCCCCTGCACTGCTGGGGGGTGGGGTGGTGGGAGACATGGGTGGGGGCCTGGTGGAGGCTGCCCCTGCACTGCTGGGGGGTGGGGTGGTGGGAGACATGGGTGGGGGCCTGGTGGAGGCTGCCCCTGCACTGCTGGGGGGTGGGGTGGTGGGAGACATGGGTGGGGGCCTGGTGGAGGCTGCCCCTGCACTGCTGGGGGGTGGGGTGGTGGGAGACATGGGTGGGGGCCTGGTGGAGGCTGCCCCTGCACTGCTGGGGGGTGGGGTGGTGGGAGACATGGGTGGGGGCCTGGTGGAGGCTGCCCCTGCACTGCTGGGGGGTGGGGTGGTGGGAGACATGGGTGCGGGCCTGGTGGTGGGTGCCCCTGGTGGCTGGGGGGTGGGGGTGGTGGGAGACATGGGTGGGGGCCTGGTGGAGGCTGCCCCTGCACTGCTGGGGGGTGGGGTGGTGGGAGACATGGGTGGGGGCCTGGTGGAGGCTGCCCCTGCACTGCTGGGGGGTGGGGGTGGTGGGAGACATGGGTGGGGGCCTGGTGGAGGCTGCCCCTGCACTGCTGGGGGGTGGGGTGGTGGGAGACATGGGTGGGGGCCTGGTGGAGGCTGCCCCTGCACTGCTGGGGGGTGGGGTGGTGGGAGACATGGGTGCGGGCCTGGTGGAGGCTGCCCCTGCACTGCTGGGGGGTGGGGTGGTGGGAGACATGGGTGGGGGCCTGGTGGAGGCTGCCCCTGCACTGCTGGAGGGTGGGGGTGGTGGGAGACATGGGTGGGGGCCTGGTGGAGGCTGACCCTGGATGGTGGGGGGTGGGGGTGGTGGGAGACATGGGTGGGGGCCTGGTGGAGGCTGCCCCTGGATGGTGGGGGGTGGGGGTTGTGGGAGACATGAGTGGGGGCCTGGTGGAGGCTGCCCCTGGATGGTGGGGGGTGGGGGTGATAGGGGACATGAGTGGGGGCCTGGTGGAGGGTGCCCCTGGATGGTGGGGGGTGGGGGTGATAGGGGACATGAGTGGGGGCCTGGTGGAGGTTGCCCCTGCACTGCTGGGGGGTGGGGGTGGTGGGAGACATGAGTGGGGGCCTGGTGGAGGCTGACCCTGCACTGCTGGGGGGTGGGGGTGGTGGGAGACATGGGTGGGGGCCTGGTGGAGGCTGCCCCTGCACTGCTGGGGGGTGGGGGTGGTGGGAGACATGGGTGGGGGCCTGGTGGAGGCTGCCCCTGGATGGTGGGGGGTGGGGGTGGTGGGAGACATGGGTGGGGGCCTGGTGGAGGCTGCCCCTGGATGGTGGGGGGTGGGGGTGGTGGGAGACATGAGTGGGGGCCTGGTGGAGGCTGCCCCTGGATGGTGGGGGGTGGGGGTGGTGGGAGACATGGGTGGGGGCCTGGTGGAGGCTGCCCCTGCACTGCTGGGGGGTGGGGGTGCAGGGGGACATAAGCAGGTGTGCAGGGTAGTCCCCTGTGGTGTGGGCGGCCTGCAGGGGCCGTGGAGGGTGTACAGGGTACACCTGTGAGGACCCACCCAGCCTAATCACGTGTTTAACTTCCCACGCACCCCTGTAATACACGTACCTGGCCAAATCGCGTGTGATTATTCCCGTGCACCCCTGTAATACACGTACCCAGCCAAATCGCGTGTAAAACTTCCCGTATACCCCTGTAATACACGTACCCAGCCAAATCGCGTGTGATAATTGCCGCGTACCCCTGTAATACACGTGCCCTGGCTAATCGCATGTAAAACTTCACGCGTACCCCTGTAATACACGTACCCTGGCCAATCGCGTGTTGAACTTCCCGCGTACCCCTGTAATACACGTACCCTGGCTAATCGCGTGTAAAACTTCCCGCGTACCCCTGATATGAACGTTACCCGCTTTGCGTTCCTTGTTTGGCAGCCCTGTAAACTGGTCCAAGGTTAGCGCAGCCCTTTGCGATGATTTTGCGATTTTGATGGCTTTTCCTTGCGCGAGGGCGTTCTTGGGGGCGTTACTGGCGCTGCTGCAGGGTCGCTGCGATACTCTGCGCCACGGCTGGTTTGGGAGCCTAGAATCCATGAATACGCTGTGCGCGGAAATCGGTTTTAGCGCACGTGCCTGGCGCAGACAATCGCGCGCGGACACTCTGCGCCAGACGCTTGCGACACTTTTCTGCGAAATTCTATGAATTACCCTGTTTATCTATTTTGGATTTGAGTTTATATATAAAAATATTTTTGGGGCCATTGTCTATGATGATACTGTATCTGCTCGCCTGGAGTGCGGTTTAATCTATATATATATTCTTTGTTACAACTACTGGCATAGCTCTCAACTCACACACTTTTGGCGGGTGTCACCCGCCCTGTAAAGGGCTGACTCACCCGCCAAGCCTCCTGCACGCCCATTAATTCCAATGGGCGTCTCACCCGCCAAAAACAGAATCGGGTGATTTCACCCGCCTTTGCAACAGAAATGGTTGAGAGGTATGTACTGGTGGTTAATTTTCTGTTTATGCCAGGAGAAGTATTTACTGCTGCTGCATGCACTCGTATGAATTGCGCTAGTTATCATATTTTAACTGATATTTATTTTGTTCTTCAATGTTCATAACTATTCGAGATGAGGACTAAGGTATAGTTATATTTATAGTCTCCCGAAAAGTGATATTTCAGGTTACCCTGCCTTTTGTTCATTTGTATAAAGAAACTTAATAAGAGAAAGGGATGCATGGCACGTTCTGTGCAATCGCTCCTTTATCACGGAAAACTCCCATGAAGGGTTTAAAACAATTCCTGTGTATGTGTATTTATTTTAATGCAGAAAAGAAATTGTATGTTCATTGTTTTGTGCACACTTCTTATTTGCTACTGACGTTTTTAGTTACAAGAGGTTCCTGTAGTTTTATCCTCCCTCACTCTAAGGGTAGGTACATTTACTTTGTGCTATTTTTTATTCACTAACGGCCCGATCCATGGAACTTTAATGACTTTGCACTGCCAACAAACACTGATGCAAAATTGGTGCAAAGTAAAAATACACTTTGCACCGCTCTGTGAATCAGGGTGTTTGTTGGCAGTGCAAAGTCCCCTTGCACCTGCGCAATGTCATTTTGCAATGCGCTAAATGTTCCATGAATCGGGCCCTTAGTTTCTTTTACTACAGGCAGGTGCTGCACCCACGAAATGCAGCAGTTACGCAAAGGAAGTGAGTGCATCTCTTTAAAGGTCCATTGTAGCTCATTTCCTGTCCTGTTTTACTGGTTGCTTACCCCAGATTTACCATTACATGTCCAGTGCACCACCACCACCAAACAGCTAATGGCCACATTTGGGAAGCACCATAACACAAGGTCTACATTAGGACCCTGTGCAATTTTCTCTGTGTAAATAGTTTCAAAATGGAGATCCTCATTCTGGGAATCACTGATGTCAAAATCTCTTTTTGACATGGTCAACGACCTTGGGCCCCTGTCCCAACCCAAAGCATGAAGAATCTGGGAATTATATCTGAGGCAGATCTGTCTTTCACCCCACACATCAACTCAGTGGCCCTGGGCACCAATCTCCAATTATCCATTCTCCAGAAGATACTCCTATTGCTTCAAAGTAACCAATGTGTACTACTTGCAGGATCCCCAGTCATGGCATGGCTAGACCTCCGCAATGTGATGTACCCAAGAAGCTTACTGGCCGACTATAAAGACTGCAAAACCTTGAGTGAGGCAAGGCTGTAACTTAACCTCAAAAAGCATCATCACAAAAGTACATGAAACCAGCACTAAAAGACCTTCATTGACTTCTGGTGGCTCTCAACGTCAACGTATTATGCCCATGCCTTACTGGAATAAATGCCAAAAGGGTATGAAAAGAACTCCCACCACACTACACACCTGACAGAAACACATGGTCAGCAAACGCACAAACAGTCAACGAATCATCCATCAAATACTTATATTCTGTGTGTAGAACTCTTGGTGTCCAGCACTAGACTGGCAGAACTACATCATCTTAAGTTCAGAAATCAAACCTGACGATCTTGACAGCAACACATGAGGGATGAACCTGTACAATAGGAAATAAGAGGCACATCACCCAAAACACCACAAACACTATTACCCACTGGGGTCCAAACTTGCAATCGGAAAACATAACCTACAAATAATATACCCATTAAATTCTTTTTTGTCACACAATGATATGATATGGCATTTATGCTTTTTCTGCATCTATCTATCTATCTATCTATCTATCTATCTATCTATCTATCTATCTATCTATCTATCTATCTATCTATCTATCTATATAAAAGGGAATTTTGTGAATATGTGTGTGTGTCTGTTCGAAGTGTTCAGCATACTTCCCAACATGCTAAAGACCTGAAAGTTGGCACGTGGATAGGTTCCATGGTGTGGACAATGTAAAAAGTATAAAATGTACATTTTTCTAAAAAAAGATGTTTAGCGGCATTTGGCTCTTTGCGCTGTAGTTCTGCCGTAGTTCTACGTTCATTGTTCCTAAATTTCAGCAGTTCATGAAAACTTCAGCTGTTCATTGTCCCCAAACTTTCCACACTATCAGCATGCTAGCCGACATTAGCAGCATTCACTTTTGAAGTCATGCAGATGGCACAAACGGTGCTTTTGTAGTGATGCGGGTGACAGAAAACGCCACATGTCTCTACAATAGTGTCCACAATGACATTGTCCATCACATCGTGACAAAACTCTCATGATAATTACAGGAACTTCATTTCCCACGGAAGTTGATGAATGCATGCACCAGAACAGTACAAAGCTTAGATGCTTCAGCCATACACGTACGGATACAGCACTTCAAGCTTACACGCTTCAGCCCTATGCATGCAGAAGTTATGTTTAAGTTGCTGCTTGCTCGGCTGTAGATCGGGATACCGGTAATGTTGCTGCGCAATCTCAACGCTCCAACTCAAAGTAGCTGGAACTGATTTATGGGATTCATGCTTTTATCATGGTCAGCTTTATGTGGCTTGCTCCAGAGTTTTTCATACTGGCTCCTACAGGAAAGACTAGCAATATGGTCTATAAAGAAGCATTGTTTTATTTCATTAAATAAACTGCAAACTAGGACTACAGTAGGGATTGCTGAGGGAAGCACTGGTACATCTGCTAGTAGTTGTATACAGGTACTTTTAAGTGTCTGTAATGTGACAGATAGTGGTCCTATAGAGAACGGAAAATGGATGAATGTATATTGCCTGGGAAAAGTAATCCAAAGAAGAACTTGAAAGACTCCAACACTAGAAGTAACAACCTCCTGATATAAAGTACAGCTACAGAAAAGACCTGGAGGGGTCCCAAAAAGTTAACAAGGGGGTGCATTGTGTTCAATCACATTGAATGTTTGTTTACACCCTCATGCCTGAACTCACAACCTTAGAGATGACCTAAAGAACAGACATCTATGAGTTACTATGTATTTTCACTTTACTGCAGCCATGTGATATGAGTAGGTAACACACGTGGGGGGGGTCCTTAAATCCCAGGGATGTGTTCAGAACTATGAGAACCAAATAAGCAAGCATTGTCAAAGACAATAGGTTTGACTGACATATAATCATTGTATAAGTAGAATAGGCAAATTGCGCCAACCAGGCACACATGCCTCTGCACACATGCCTCTGCGCCTCAGCGCTTTGTAACACATTGTGTATAGGGGCTATATAAATAAACTATCATACCATATCATATCATATATCATATCATATCATATCACCACCCAGTAGCCCTCCGTGGAAGTTCACCCCCAGTTCATGGCCACTGAGCAATGAATGGCAGGTTTGCACATTAGCTCAAAAGCATGCATTTCAAAACCCACCATAACATTGATGGTGATTGCCAAGCGTGGAGTAGGCATTGGCATCATATCCTCTGGGTCTCACATCCCTTGCCAGCCTTTGTTATTATAAGCCCACAATGTAAAATAAAAAAGAATTATGTGCTTTGATGCCAACATGATATGTCAAGTATCACTCACATATACCAGCTAATGCCAACACAAGACACTACTATCGCAATTCCAAAGTTTTATCAATATTGAATGTACTAATACAATTGCCAGGTAATATTAATAATTGTAATATAATGAGCATTTATGTACTATAAAGCACAAACTAATTTGCATCTTGAAACGGGTGCTATTATGATCCAGTTCAATGTTACTTAATTCCT
Source organism: Ambystoma mexicanum (assembly GCF_040938575.1). Classification (NCBI taxonomy): domain Eukaryota; kingdom Metazoa; phylum Chordata; class Amphibia; order Caudata; family Ambystomatidae; genus Ambystoma; species Ambystoma mexicanum. Next base: position 489,342,617 of record NC_090936.1, on the reverse strand, counting down.
CAAACTCAGAAGGATAAAACGCTGAGAAGGCCCTGCTGGGATTCAAGCCACTGATTGCAGTTTTCACACAGATGTGAGAGGTGAGCATTGAACTAATTGCGCTATCTTACTGGCTTACACCCTCACATCCTTGTGCTGTTACCATCCATTCTCCGAATACTCCCACCATTATCAAGGCTACGCACAGAATAGCCGTCCCTGATCCCAACATATCCGACCGGCAAAGCAGTACCAGGAGCAGGGGAGTTGCTAGGTCTGGAAAAGACCCGGGGCTAAGCTGATGTCGGTATTGTTGGGACTGGGGGCTAGCTAGTCTTTTGGCTGTAGCTCCTGAGATTCTATCCGGGGCTGCAACCAAAAGATCAGGGGTTATAGCCCCCTTAGCCCCCCCCCCTAGCAACGCCCCTGACCAGGAGCGATTCTGCTTGCTTAGCATTGAAGCTCCAGATTCCAGTGCATCTAACTTGAATAGCATTGCCAGATTTCATTGGGCCCGCTTAGCACAGTAGGGCCACATCATTGTATGTCCACTTGCCACACCACTGCCAGATGTGCTTATGCCCCATTAGGATAGCACAGTCACATTATATTACTCATGGTTCTTACATTCAATCCACAAAGCCTGATGGCCACAATCAAACACTGTACACACACATTGCAGTGTGCCCGGTTAGCAATGGAATGCAAGATTCTGTGGGGGCTGTACGTGTGTGGTGATAGTGTGTGTGTTTGTCTGTGTGTGTGTGTGTGCAGTGGAGTTTAAAATCATGCAAACTTAGCTCTGATGGAAGATGTGCCATACAACGTAGGGATACAATAACATGGTACAATACATACCCTGGAAACAATTAGGAGGATAAGGCCATAAAGAGAGGGTACACAGAGGCTTAGAGGCGTGGCATACAGGTTAAGGAGCAACAGGCAGGTGTATGCCACCACTTGATTAATTTGTTGGTGGATCCTCTGCTGTGGTCCCTTTGAAACGTTATTGCTGCGAGTGGCACAGACTATCCTAACTGCTCTGTCGAGTAACTGGGTCTGCATCATTGATTCCCTCTTTTGCCTTAGTCTGTTGTATCCATGCAATGCTATAAACTACCCATGCAGTCTTGTGGAGCTGCTTGTGCAGTTCTGGGGTCTATTTTGCTAATAGCATATAGGGCAGCTGAAGGTGATAGTTGACAAAATAGTGAATGCCTAGCCAATGGCTGTACATATTTGGAGGGTGTTGAGCCAATGAGAGAGATTGCAGGGTGGCAAGTGCCAGGCCGCACCGTGCGATTCCAAGTCGTGGATGGATGCCCAGATCGCCCTTGCCTATGGGCTGTTCTGCAAGGGGGAGATGGCACTTCCTATTAACATCAATGAACGAATCCGACATCTGTGTTTTCTTTTGCAAGGCATACGAATTCTGAGACGAAGGGACCGACATTTTCCAGCAGGTGGCGCCATATACACAGGTTTCAAAGGCGGCCACGTAAAAGCATTGAAGCTGACAATTATTCACTCATGGCACAACTTCAGAAACGGTAACCCACAGCGCTTTGTCAGAAAGTCGCACATTTTGCACATGATGTACTGAAACGCCATTATAGCAGAGGAAATATGACTGATTTAACATTTCACGGAAGGGTTGCTCAGTTGAAGGACTGTTGCAAGTATAAACTGCCTCCCGAGGGAATGCATTGAGGAGTAGAGTGACCCAGCGCGCCCTCGGTGGACGGTGCTCGGCAGGTAGCAGGGGCGCCGAGTACGGGGGGCTCTGGGGCCCGAGCCCCCCCCCGCAAAATCAAGTCGGGGCTGAGCCCCGCCCCCCCCTTCCTCCCGCCGGAGAGAAGCGATGCAGCATCGATGGCCCTTTCCATCGATACTGCATCACTTCTCTCCGGCCGGATATAATCGCGAAAATCAAATGTGCGATTATTAAACCCTCCCCTCTATGACTCGTTGGTGTATGGTCCTGGAGGGGAGGGCTTAGGCGCAGCGGTATTCAAACTGTGGGGCGCGCCCCTCTGGTGGGCCGCAGCCTCATGCCCAGGGGGGGGCGCGCATCCACAGTTTGAAGAAAAAAAAAGAAGAAAAAAAAAAGGATAAATGACCAAAGGGTCGGGCTGTTGCTTCATTAACAAGCAGCAGCCGGACACACGGCCCCTGCCACACATGCTTAGTGCGACAGGGGCCAGGCCTTTGTGAGGTCTCAGGCTCCATTAGGAGCCTATTAATGAAGACAAAAGAAAAAGCGCACGCCTTCTTTTGCCTTGATGATGGTCATCGAGGCAAAAGAATGTGGGTGCTTTTTTTTGTCTTCATGAATAGGCTCCTAATGGAGCCTGAGGCTCCACAAAGGCCCGGCCTCTGTCACACTATGGGTGGTGGCAGCAGGGTCGGATTGGCCCCTGGCCGGGCTGAGATCTTCCCTGGGGAGTAAGGGCCGGTTTCAGGCCATGCTTGGGCCGGTTTGAAAAACATTTTTGGGGAAAAATTCATCTTTTTCAAATTAATTTTTTCATTTTTTATTCTTCAAAAACCTTTGATCCTTCTTGGGTCGATATGAGTACCAACACAGGTTGGGTGCTATTGTATGCATATTTGTTCTATAAAAAAGAGCTTAAGGGTAAGTGCTATATAATACCATATTATCATGTGGCCTTGGACGTCTGCTTGGAGTCACAGTAATTTGACAATATGGATCTATAAACACAGATATTAATTATACGTATGGTGATCCATTCTTGTATGAAATGTATATCACCTTAGTGAAATCAGAACCATATTTTTCATAGTGTAGTTTACTACGGAACAATGCTATTTGACGCCACTTCCTATTTTGTTAAGGGGTGAAAGGTTGTGTTTCATCGCTTCCCGGGATGTCACTTTGGTGTGGGGTCAAATTACATCACTTGCAGTGATATCATCAGAGGTCAAGTGTCGTGAGGCGAGGGGTGGGCCACTTTTTTGAGGCGAGGGGTGGGCCACTTTTTTTTGGGTGACCGGGCCTATTTCTTGTCCCAGTCCGACCCTGGGTGGCAGCAGTGGTGTGGAACTGCCCAAGTGTCACAGAAGTGCTAGAACATATTTGGGCACAAGCACCTACTGTTTTACAAATTAAGCACTTGGTATACACATGCAGTTGCAATTAAATGTTCATTAAAAAAGTATGCCCTCAAGAGTATGCTATCACAGAGAAACGGGGACCCCAAAGCCAGTTCAACTACCCACTCCCAGGTGTGCTACTGAACAGGTAGATGTAAGTTGAGAGCCAACCAACCTCTTTCTCCTATCTGTGCTACTGTACCATACAAATTAGGGGGAATCGCTCTCCTGCAGCCTCTCTCCCAGTCATCGATTCTTGATGATTTACTGGTGCAGTCACAAAAAAAAGATTTTTTGGGGGTTCATTTTGTTTACAAAAGTAGCGCATTGCTAAAACCCCCTGGCTGCCAGTTCATTGTCCTTGGAATTTCCCAGGCTTCCTACCCCCTGAGAGCCACCAACCTTGGGTGCTGTTTTATAACAAATGAAAGACGCAGACAGAACAATAACTGTGTGAGTCAACTGAGAGATGAATGCACTCATGCTCCATTCATAGAGAGGCTTTGAAAATGTAGCTCTGACAAATCAGAGAATCAGGGGGACAAAGAAGCACTGCACATCTCTGCTCCCTCTTCATGGGTTTACGGTTGCCACCTGAAAGATTGCCAGCAGCTAACCTGCCATCCTGTCCCAACTCCATGCCTCGTGTGCTATTCCCTGGTCAACCAAACCCTGTGAACTCATAGGCCGCATAAGACCCACAGGAGTCTTTTTACCGCCTGTCCTGAACGTTTCTTGCACTAGTGCTATTAACGCGTGCAGCTCCAAGGTTTAATATTAACAACCAGTGTTTGTGGGTAAAGGGCCGGCATAAAGTCTCTATTTCAGAGCCAGAGTCAAATGATAAGGTGCTTGTAGCAGTATGGAGTTCCAGGCCTCTGCTTGGACGCCGGGTTCTGCAACCTTTAGCTCTGCAGATGTGTTGGACTACAATGCTCATCAGCCCCAGCCAGCATAGTCAATGGTGATGGATCATAGAAGTGGTAGTCCAAATCATCTGGAGAGCCACATGTTTAAGACCCCTGGCTTTAAGGAACAGGAAGTAAAATAATCCATGAAAGTAACAGGAGTATGACGTTCCTGGATCTACATGGGTAGAATAAAAGTAGACTAGAAGATCAGCCTGGGGGCATCAAGTTTATGTAGGATGGAATGATGGGGGTCTGAGTCACCTGAGGAGACAGGGGTATTTTACAGGTCTGAAACATGGTAATCCACTTTACAATAAAAGACAACATGGAGAGAGGTGATGTCTCTGTGTGGCCTGTAAATCTGCCGAGATACCACCACACTGTACTACCATTACTGCCACTTGGTCTGGCGGTATTACTGCCGGATTACAAGTGGTGGTAGGCAGTGTTAGTCCCCATTAATTGGAGTCCTTTGGACTCCATGGTGGATTTCAGCGGTATTACCCCCATAATCTCAAAATTCTCTGTAATTTTATGCAAAGCTGCATTTTGTTTTTATAAGGTTATTTTACTCACTGAATGCTGATCAAGTATTTTAAGTCTGGACTTTATTAACTGGGTGCTTGTAATTGCAGCACAAGCACTCTTTACAATCTAAACTAGAGGTGTGTTTACAATGTTGATTGTTCCAAAATACATCTCCTAGTGTGCTGCTTTGGGTCAGGTGGCCCCCTTTAAGCTGTACACAATGATACATTGTCTGGTTGACATACTATGCGATTTGTGTATTTTATAAAGGAAACTAAGACCACTAGAACTCACCACCCCAGAAACTCCCAATCCCACCTTTGGGGGCATTCCTGTGGACATGGGAACACAGAGGAAAGAATGAATAAAAAAGTATTTGCCTTCAAGAGTAAGCTAGACCTTTGCAAAAGAACAGTTGGAGCTGGGCAAGCCACCTAGCAACATTAAGGTCCAGCTTTGATGAATACTTCCCTGAAGTAAATGCTGGCATTAATGACTGGGTGATGCAGACTTTTCTGGCAGAGGAGGTGGTGCATCGTCCATTTGATGCCCAGGAAGAGCTGATTGAGGTTCAGTTGGACACTACTCTGCAATCTGAATTTAGGAACATTTCAGTGGATGAATTTTGACTGAAGGTAATCCTGGAGTATCCTACATTGGCATGGTCTGCTATACAGTCGCTCTTACCCTTTGGGTCTTACTACTTGTGCGAAATAGGCTTTTCAGCATTGGCTTTTTACTGACTCCTTCATTTTTTGAATAAGGGGTGTTTCAAATGAATGTTGAAAACCCGGAAAGTGGGAGTTTTTAAAACATGGAGACAACCATGGCTACAACATTTAGACGCGAGTGCTTCCATCAGTCCCAAACATCACCTGGGTGCAGGGTGAGCCTGGGTAACTGCTTTTTAACATTGTACACTACTTTACCAGAATCTCTGGTAAACTACAATGTTAAAAGCAGTTAACACTCTTGCCCCCCCCCAAGTCTGAAACCACACTTGATTGCATTATACTTCAGCCAGGATTGCATTATACTTCAGCAGCACATCTGATGTGTCCACTGAAAGGTTTAAGATTAAGCTACATCCCTAAATCTATCTGCTTACCCAGAGGTAACATCTTAGCAAATGTCACTTGTGGCTGGCCAATCTACAGCAGCACTATTGTAAGTTTGAATTGTTGATGTTTTACTGAACTATGGCACCACACACGTCTTGCTCGGTACTTTTTAATCGGGAAACGTCTTTACTTCTCGTTTCCCTTGAATTGTGAACTTTTTTTTTTGGTGGTGGTACTCCACCTTGCAGCTGTACCTTCTGTTTAGCAAGCATTTCATTCTCCCATCCTAGTTGTGTTGCTGGACGATTATAGAGCGGTGGAGTAGGGGCAGTGATGTCTTACTGGAATGCAACTTTAAGGCTTAAATCTCCTTCTTTCTTGACTTTAGTATATGCAGTGCATGCTAGCCAATGTTTCCACTGTTCTGCGCTGTGTGCGCCAACACCCGCCCCCCCGCGCGCCGTTGCACCAAGTTGGCGACTACATGCAAATTTGCGGTCATATAACTGCCAGTGATATCACTTCCTGTATTTGGGCCCCCCCCGGGAAATTCATAAGTCGGCTCCCCTGAGCACGGGAGCTTGCTCCCCAGCACGTTGAACCGAAGATACGTCTCGTCTCATAAGCAATAGAGCTCGGAATAATTGTCCCCGCTGTGTTATTCTTTTCCTTTGCACAACTGACAGTCTTGTGCTGCCCCCCCGTGTCCAAGGGGCTCCCCGAGCTGCTCATCTTTTCGCCCCCCCGAGCTGCTCATCTAATCGCCCCCTCCCAATCATTTGTTGATTTCACACTCCTGTGCGCTGGGCTCCCCTGACAGACATTGTCACCTCGTGATGGGGGGCACACATACAATGGAATGAAGTTATCTGCTGTCATAGAAGCTGGGAACAGGATTCCACAAGAGCCCCTCACCCCCCTGTTATTGTCACCGGTTCCGAAATCTAGAAGTGAGCATAGTTTCATCTGTAATGTTTTGAGCCAACTTTTCACTTTGCTGCCTTTCGCCGTTCTTTCTTGCTTTCATTAAACCGATACAAGTACACAACACCTAATGTCCCAGTATATGAAATCATCATTTTGGGTCGTCCATTGAGGAGACATACAAAAGCCCAAGAGGGCCCTTGGCACAGGAAGCGATATCTTTATTAATTCATGATCAGAGGTCCTTCTCTAGAATATCAAGATGCCAAAAGGAATTGCACTTATTCGCCACATTTTTGGGAGACTCTTCTGGGCAATGCTGCAGGGCCGCCCAAAGCGAGGCAGGGTAACTGCTGTTACCATCAGCAGCCTGGGAGAGGGGCAGCCCCCACTGTTTCCTCAGCCTGCTCCTCTCCCCCCACTCAGCTGCAGAGACACGCAGTCTCTGCAACACAAATGCCAAGAAAGGGTGAGGTGTGAACAACCACCTCACCCTTCCTCCAAATAGCAAGGTGCTAAGCACCATAAGGAAACCAACAGTCAGGCAGGGCCCAGGTTCAAAGACCTGCCCCCATCAGGGAGCCTGACAGTCGGCTATCCAGACGGGGGCTGTGACAACAGCAGCCCCCACCACTTACATAAGAGCAGCATGCTCTGAGTAAACACAATCTGTTTGAGGACCCTGAACGGGGACCCAAACAAACAGGAGGTTCACTGTTTACTCAGTGCCTTCCAATCTTTTTGCTTCTTTAGCAAATCTTACGAAGTTCACTATACTCCGCAGCATCTTTGTTTTTCCTCTCTGAACATTGTTACTGTTCAAAAACACCCAGGACGGGCAAGCAAGCGGCGAGCGCTGGAGAAACACGAAGATAAACAATCAAGGACGCGTGCCGCGTGAAAGCTTTTCAACTCAGCCCGAACGAAGGAAGAAGAGGACGCCCGAGCAGCACGGCGCGGACGGTGTCAGTTTCAACAATTTTCAGGTGAGCCGCCGCGCCAGGACTGCGGAGTGGAAAAGACAACGCCATGTTTACAAGGGGGCGAGATACATTTACAAGGAATAGGAAGGCTCGCGGGCATAATTTCTAGTGAAATTGTTAATAAAGAATGTTGCAAGCAGAGCTTCCGGGCCACAAAGAATAAGGAACATGACAAGCACAACCTTAATGTAAAATACTGTGAAAATGTGCAGCCAGCCAAGTGGCACAGCGTACTGAGAGCTCGCTTTGATATACACACAGAGCCTGCTGACGCAGTTTCTATCCCGGCGGGGTCATATAATGCCGACCATTTCTTGCAATTTGACACAGGCACCCCGGCACCAAAAGCCAATATTTAAATAACAGAGAGACACACGATAACATTTTGTGACGTCCAGTTATTTAAATAAACACCGCACACGGCGGGCAATAGGAGGCAGTTCCGAGAACCATGCGGGGTCTTTTATAAAAGATAGTGTCATTCTCCTTTTTTTAGCGACATGAACAGTATACGAAAATAGGTCACGCAGGCCTACCACAACAAATATTCCATTTTTTAAACAACGCAGAGCCCAGACAGCTTCAGGGTAGAGGGAACTGGCAGAAAACATATGCTAGAACATGGCGGGGCAACAGCTACCAGTTACCCAACACGGGCAACAAATATAACAAACTCAAAGTAGCGCTCTAACTACAACAGCCAGCATAAAACCTGATAAAACGTTTTTCCTTTCCCTGTAACAGGCCAAAGAGGAGCATGGGGCCCAAACGGAAAACACAGGTGCCCACAACACCAGCACAAAAGCCCAAATCACCACAGCAGTTAGCAGCCATTGAAGCAGCAGAGCACTACGGATGGGCATGGGTTAGAGAAAACATGTATGGCCTACCCAAGGAAGGAATTGCCAGGCCACCTAGCCAAGAGAAAGGCCCAGCACCATCAAAAAAGAGAAAACTAGCAGAAGGGCCAAAAAAGGTAACACAAGATTGTCAAAACTAAGCGAGAATATAGCTGAATTACAGCAATTAATGCTAGAAATGAGGGGGAAACAAACACCGCCCACAGGGGAACCTGAGGCCCCAAATTCTACCATTGCACTAGAACCTGCAACAATGGTAGTTAACACCCTGGCAACGCCACCTCCAGAAACCCCACCTCAGCAGGTGCAGCAGGTTCCAGTAACACCCACAGCAATCACTGAAATAGCCCCAACAGTTCCAGCAACAGACCCAGCAGGTGCATTAAAAGCATGGGCAACCCCCACCGCAGACACCAGGGGCCTGACAGGGACACCCGGCAACAGCACAACAGACATTGTAACAATCTGTAACGCACAGTTAGAGCTAAAAATGAAATCTTTTCAGACCGAAATATTAAACAGATACAAAAGATGCCTAGCATGGAACATTGATACTACAATCAAAGAAGCCATATGGGCCAAAGAATTCATAGAAATCTTTTCACTAATAGAAGCACAGCGCAAAGGGAAGGATGCTTTCAGAGATCCCAAAAAGATAGAAGAAAAAGATATTGCCAGAAATGCCCAGGTAGAACAAAACTGGGACAACTGGTTGCAAGCCTTTGCAATCCTAGCAACAATATATGAGGAAAAATTTCCCATGGATTGTAGGAAGCTCTGGGCATACATGGATAAAATAAGGGAAGTAAAAGTCACCCAGAGAGGGGAGACATGGCTAGCATATGATATTAGATTCAGGAGAAGCATGTCAGAGAGGCCAGCCATCGAGTGGGACGAGGTTCAGAATGATTTGTACACCCTCAACGCCGAGCCTCCACCGGAGGAAGAGGCCCCGCAAACTTCCTCCAAAAATAACAAAAGCACACAAGGTAATAGGCCCAATGATAACAATGAAACCAAGAAAGGGGAGCAGCCCTTTCGGAAGAATCAGCCATGGGCGGCTAAAAATAATGCGCACAGACAGAACAAAAAACAATCTTCCAAATCCAACATACCATGCAGAAACTTTGGAAGAAACCAGTGTACATGGGGTAAAGAATGCTGGTACAAACACACCTGCACAAACTGCAACGGTGACCATGTAGAAAGCAATTGCACCAGACGACCAGCCAAGAAAGAATGACATCCCGATTTTAGAACCAGGAAGAACACCTATCAACACAGGCAATTTTAGAGAAGCCCTCAATAACTACCCAGACAAAGAAACCAGCATGGCAATATGGCAGGGTTTCACCTATGGTTTTACCATCCCTTTTAAGGGCACCGGGTCACAAACCGTCCCGATGAACCTGAAGTCAGCCAGGGACAACCCCCTGATGGTGGAAACCAAAATCAAGAAAGAACTGCAACTAGGCAGGATAGCAGGTCCCTGGGACCGCATGCCATTAAATAACTTCTTAATATCCCCACTAGGTTTGGTCCCCAAAAAAAAGAACCTGGGAAGATGAGGCTAATCCATCACCTCTCCTATCCCAAAGGCCAATCATTAAACGACGGCATCCCACACACAGATTCCGCCGTATCTTACACACATTTCCAAGAGTCGGTAAGACTCATACAGGAATGTGGCAGGAACGCCCTGATGGCCAAGCTGTACATCGAATCCGCTTTCAGACTTTTGCCAGTCCACCCTGATTCACAGCAGTGGCTAGGTTTCACCTTTAATAACAAATTCTATGTAGACAGATGCCTCCCCATGGGGTGTGCAGTATCCTGCGCACTGTTTGAGCAACTCAGCTCTTTTTTCCAATGGGCTTTCCAAAAACAGAGACCAGGGACTAAAATAGTACATCACCTCGATGACTTCATGGTAATGGGCCCACCAAATTTTGTTGAATGCGGCATGGCCCTAGCAAAAATAGAACACATGGCCGCCCAGTGGGGAATTCCCCTGGCCAGGGAGAAAACCACCAAATCAGACACCACCATCATTTTCCTGGGGATTGAAATAGACTCGGCAAGGGGGCTTTGCAGAATACCCAAAACAAAAATAACAGAACTCTTGGAAAAACAAAACCTGATAACTAAAGATAAGGGGACAGTGAAAGAAATACAATCTCTAGCAGGTAGTCTCAATTTCGCATCCAGAATAATAACCCAAGGGAGGATATTTTCCAGAAGCTTAGAGATGAAAATCAAAACAATCACCAAACCCCACTTACACATCCGGCTAGGCAAGGAGGTGAAACAGGACCTGGAAACATGGGCAAATTTCCTTAGAGATTTCAACGGGACCTCACTTTGGCGAACGCCTTTGAACACTTGGACAAATAGGGTCCTATTCACCGATGTAGCCGGGAGCAAGGGGTTTGGAGCCATACTAGACTCAGAATGGGTGGCAGGCCACTGGCCCAACTCATGGCAACTGACAGGGTGGACAAAAAACATCACCCTCCTAGAAATATTTCCCATCTGGCTAACATTACACATCTGGGGCAGGCAGCTAGCAAACACAGAACTTTTTGGTCTGGTGCGATAACATGGCTGTAGTGGGCTTCATAAACAGAAGGTCTACAAAATGCCCATTAGTACTGAAAGTCCTACGAGCCAGTACAGCAGTCACACTACGGGAAAACATTGTGGTCAAAGCAAAGCACATTTCGGGGGCGGATAATAACATTGCCGATGCTTTATCTCGCTTTCAGTGAACAAGATTCTGAGAGCTAGCGCCACATGCCCAAGAACAGATGACGCCAATACCAGCGGAATGCTGGGCAATAATGGGAAACCAAGAGTAACGGCATCAACGCCAGCGCCAGAGAGCCCAGTCCGGGATGCCCAACAGAAACCAGGCACCTCTAAAATGGGTGCCAAAAACACATTGGCATCAACGCCAGCACCAGAGAGCACAGGCCAGGATGCCCAACAAGAAACAGGCACATCGAAAACGGGTGCCAACAACCTTTCAGGGTACCTAACGGAGATGGCGGAAAAAGCACTAGCAAGCACTACCGCAGCGCAGTACAGTAAGTGCATGCAAACAGTGTTTAGAATCACAGGTTTAAACCATGTAGAATTAATAACGATTAATGACATAGAAGTATTTTTAAAATGGGCACGAGACCAGGGGTTTAAAAGAGACTGGGCAAAAATACACCTAGTGGCAATCTCTTATTTTTCAAAAATACGAGGCGATTCAGACCCCACACAGAGCTCCCTCATCTTTTACGCAATGAAAGGTTGTGGCAAATTGGAGGGTCCTCGGGTGGACACCCGCCGACCCCTGGATTTCAACAAGCTAGTACAGATTACAAACCAGCTAGAGGCCATATGCTGGCACCGATAGGAGATAATATTGTTCAAAACAGCATTTTCTCCAGCCTACTTCGGGGTTTTCCGAGTAGGGGAACTTATCGCATCCAGCACCAAGGCCACAAATGGCCTGGGCGTCATGGAGGTCAGGGTAAGACAAGAGAGCATTAACATAGAAATGCAACAGTCAAAAACAGGGGTCAAAAGAACCATCAACATTTGCTGCTTTGATGAGGCAACAAACTGCCCGGTCTGTATCACCAACCTCTAATACACACAGAGGCCCAAGGTGGGGGGGAGGTTCCTAATCCACACGGACACATCAGCACTAAGCCGCTATCAATTCAAAGGGGTGCTGATGAAAGCAATCAGAAAATCAGGGTGGGACCCCAAGGGTTTCGGCACCCACTCCTTCAGGATAGGGGCTGCCACATCAAGCAAGGTGGCCCAGGACCTCAGCAGCTGAAAAACATTGGGGGTTGGAAGTCAGATTGCTACAAAAAATATATCAGACCAGCTCAGCTGGTAGCATACAGAGACCCGCCGGAATTTCTGATCATCCATCTGGGGGGCAACGACATGGTCTCCACCGGCAGGAGAATATTATTCGAGGATATCTGCTCCTCCCTTGCTGGCATATCTCACAATTGGAAGGGCATGGAAATATAATTCTCGGCCATCCTACCCAGAAAGAAATGGCTAGGGGCCAACTGCTACAAATCTGTAGATATTTCTAGAAGAAAACTCAACAGGGGCCTAGACAAATTCTGTATAGCAAGAGGACTGGGTTTCATAAAACACCCGGCCATTACACTAGGCAACCCAGACCTATTTCTCCAAGACGGCACCCATTTATCGACCCAGGGCATGGAACATTTCTTTAGAGAAATCACTGCCGCACTCACCTCCAGGGGTTGTCTTTAGGGGATACTTATGGGGGAACCCGGCCAGCCGCCAACCTGCCCGTGTGTGGTGGCACGGGCCAGAGGGGGTAACCTCAGGACCCGGTGCCCAAAAGTATGATACTGTTATTATCTTGTGATTATTGTTATGCCATAACCACAACTGTACAATAAAAATCCTACGGCCTTTCATTGCCAACACTTGACACAAGTTGTGAGCTAATTATTTTGGGGGAAGGTTTTGGGGCCTGGCCAATACAAATGCATGCATATGGGTTCAGCAGTTATGGCCTGGCCTATACATTTGAATACAGGGAACACATATTGTTTACCAATTCCAGAAGTTTCTATCCTGATTAGAAGTCATTGTTTCCAGCATTAGTTCGGAATCCCTTTGTATCATAAGATATTCATATGATTTTAGCAAATTGTTATAAGATTGTTTTATTTTGGATTTCATTATTTGGGACTCCATATTCCCTTTTTTTATCAAGCATACGTAGATTATTTTGAAGTTCCCTCTTTTTGTGTTGCACATTCTTATCAAGAATGTGGATTCTAGACAGAGAGAATTTGCATTTTGAAGAATGCAAGAGTTTTCCGACTAGTCTTGCAAAGTCTACATAGAGTCTGGAGGAACCAAGTGGATCTAAAAGTCCCTATTTTCAGAAAACCCTGCCTACTCTACTATCTCCGAAAGCTTCAAATTGTATTTCTGTGCTGCATTCTTGCCCCAAATGAATCTTTTTTGACCCTCATTAATTAATAAGTTATGTAGATTCTTTGGAAAAGTTTTACCCTGTACCTTTTGATGCAAGGTGAGTTACAAAGTCGAATGATCGCTCAAAGACGTGCCCAAAACACGGAACAATTTACATTTGTCAAAGATGTGTTCAGTTGCAAAGATATAGTCGATCATAGAGGAAGATCACCTATGCCTGTTGGTTGAGATGGGTTATCTCTCCTAACATTACCATTTTTCTTTTTGTTGAAGATCCCAACTGGACAAAACATTTAAGCATCTCTTGCCTGGACTTGGAGTCTAAATAGATTCAATTCTATCGCTCGCAATGTCAGACTCCCATCAAATACAGTTTAAATCCTCAGCTATCAAGATGTGTCCGGAAATGTCTGTTTCATACCAGCTGCTGAGGATGAATGTCAGAGTATCTAAATAGTTTGAATGTTGTATTCTTGCAGGGTTCCAGTACATATTAATAATGAGGCAGTCATGGTTTCTGGACTCACACTGGAATTGTCATGAAACTTTAATTGTTAAGAAGTCTGGAGATGCAACTAATCAATCTTGACATATCATTTCTCAACTGTTTCGAACTGCCATAATTATGCTTCCATAGGCACGACCCTTATTACCTTTCTTCGTTGCTTCTAGGAATATATCACATCCATCAGGTAAAGGTTTTTGGCATAGCCACACTTCCTCCAGTAGTATGATATCAAAAGCTTCCATGTTGGGTCTGAGCAAATTCTTATTACCCCGGGTATTCCACGAGAGAAACTTTATATTTCTGGCCTTCACCAATCATGGATCATGAGTCTTCTTAACAGCAGATTGTTGACATGTATTCGGGAGCCATGACCAGTCTGCATTCGTAATTGGTCAGTGATTTTCTTCAGCTCTCATCAAGAACACTTTTCTAGAATTGAAAGCTCTACAGTCATACTGTATTTTTATGTCTGGATCACTATATTGTTCCCACATCCTGACTTTGGCTGAATTTAGGTCATGTCTCCTTTCTGATTTATACGAATTTGCAGCTCTTGTTTGCAGATAGTAGCCCAGAGAGAAGGGTAGGTGCTGCAGCCACTAACATGTCGGCTATTAGTCTAGATGCCATGTGTAGTATCACAATGTTTGTTCTTTCCTCATTAGGACATTCAACTAATTCAAATCTTTTGAATTAATTAGTGTGGCATTGAGGAAGCATGAGAGTGACCAAGAGAAGGCATGTTCTAGAATACTTTATTGTTACACAAAAAGAAAATGCATATCTATCCCTAGATTAAGGTGGTTTCCCTACCGAACAAAAGAAACTGGGGCAGTCGGCTCAGTTGAGTTCTTAAAATAAACAGTCCTGGTCAAACCACTGATATCCCTAACGCTACGGCAAAACATAAATATAAAATTCCCAGTGCTTCAAGTAGGATGACTCCCTCCACCTTAGCAAACTTGACAGTTTATCAGAATAAAGGAAAAGTCTCAAAACAAAGTTCTGATAAACCTGGGAGAATGACTCCCTCCTGGACTCTTCGTAGAGGCAAACAGTGTTCCTTGTGACGAAACAAAAAGTTCCTATGAAAATTAAGGCTCAAAGTGTTCTTGTGTAGAAAACCAAGTTCAACGGAAATATTCCACAGCAAACAAACTCAAAAGTCTATGTGGTCTCGCCTGGGACAATAAGGATTTTAGTTGTAGTGGCTCTTCCTTCAGTCCCTCAAGTATTACCTCCTTGTGGTATTGACCAGGTTCTTGAGACCGAAAGTGATCTACACTACAGAGTTTTATTTTTGGTTAGGTTCCCAACCCCACCCAGACTTTAGCGGCTCCCAAATACCTTAATTCTGGGAGTTCTTCAGCGGTTCTTCCTCAGGGCTAAGGAACTGCAAGATTATACACGGTACGTCTTCTCCGTTTTTAACAATTCCGTGATTATCACCTAGAGGCCGATGTTGGTTGCAGGGTTGCGGTCTGCTTACAACCCTTATAGACCACCCTCACTGGGGCTCGCCTTCCTGCTGCTCAATGCTGAGAGATGCGGCTTCAGCAGTGTGTGCAGACCACTCGGTCAACCCTCTTTCTTGGGTCCCGCTGCTGCGCCTTCTTTGCCTTCCTGCCTTTTGATCAGCCCTCGCCTGGACCTCTCATTGGTGGTTTGTCTGCTCACTCGGTTCACATGTATCCTGACTTGCCATATCTGTAGGCAAGCAAGGCTTGGTAGGATTCTGTCGACCAGAAGAGAAACAGGAATTTGGCAAGTCATCCTGGTGCTTGTTCTTTGTTCCCCTCTCAGACCGTTTCCTACTACCAGCGTGGCTTCAAGCTAGCCATCCCAGCCCTTCTTTGCTTTCAGGTTTAAATAGGATGTCCGGCCCATGTGTAGCATCAGTCACCTGATTTCCAGGTGTATCAGTGTTGATGCAACTTACTTGTTGACCTTGTTATTTCTTCCTCGTCCTAGCGTTTGAGGGAGCAAGGGTTTCAGAGGTTTTACAAAAACACTAAGTGCCCGAATTCATGGAATAGCACGCATATATCCCGCAAATGCTGCATGCCGAGAATGACACTGCATGAGCATGCATGCAGAATAACAAATGCCCATTCCGCGTATTCATGGAATTGTTTGCGCAACATAACCGAATTTGCAAGTCGCGCACAGAACGTCCTTGACATGCCCCCATGCAAAGCAAAAACAGTAGGAACAACAGCCTTTGCATGCCCCCCCAGGCATGAATACATGCACCCTTCAAACAGTGTGTGGGGGTCCCCCGTAAGCAGGACTGTATATCGGGGACCCTGCGCTAAGTCCTCTGTAACTTTTGCTGGCACCCCGACAACATGCGCATGATACTTCGTAACTTGAGTAAAACTCAGAAAATCTGTGTGCGAACCCCCATGAACCATTCCTGCACCCAGTTGCACTGCGTACGCGCACCCCTAACTTAGATCCGAACCCTGGTTGCATACACGCACACCAAAATCCGACATGCAAACCCAACTCTGCGCTGCGATTCCTATGCGCAAGTGTCTTTACGCCTGCCTTTGGGTGGCGTAGAGATCGAGGGATTTGCTTGGCCATTTCTCTGCCGAGAGGCTACGTGGGTGGATCCATGAATACATGTCGTTTAGCACAATTATGGGCATGCAAGGGACTGCCTCTGGGCCATCCCTCGTAATGCCCACTTTTTTGCAAGTTATTACCCATTTTCTGTGTTCCGCCCCTTTCCAGCCCTCTGCGCAAACCACGCCCATAATCTGCATGGTGTCTCATGCAAGGCGCTCAACGGCTCGCAGAGACGTGCCAAGCCTGAGCAAACTCCCCGCAAGTCCTGGAAAAGTCCTGCGCATTCGATTCCATGAATTGAATAGCGGGATTTCGCATGCAGTTTGGCACGCAAGTTCCCTATTTTCCATGCAAATAATTCCATGAATCAGGCCCATAGTTTCTACTACATTGCACAGTGAGGAGGAATAGGGGAAGGATTTTGCGTCACGAGTATTGATGTTACAGGACCCCTGGTATAGACCTACGCCACTTTCCCAAGGAGGGACATTTCCCCACATGAGATCCTCCCTCCGGGCACCGCCAAGTGGGGGATTGTTGGGTAGCAGCCGCTCTTCCCTGGCCTCATAGGGAGAGGGGTCCCTCTGTGAAGAAGTGATGCAATCTGTATGATGATCGTCACATTAATCATTAACAAGATATTTAATAAAGCAAGAATAAGGTATTCTGTCAATTTAAAACAATGATTTTTCTGTGAAGAATATCCGCTCTATGCATACATGATTTGGCCACTGAAGTACTCCTTTATTTGTGTTATGCACACCCTCTTGTTTACATTTTTGGTCTGTTCTGATGAGGGCTTGAGAAGCAAAATTCCATCATTTAAAAAGCAGATACATCATCTGTTGCACTCAAGACTGGAGTTGCCAGAATAGAGTTATCATCGTCCAAAGGTTCATGGACATTGTTGTCATTGGAGTAAGTTGATGGATCACACACATTCACCTCCTCTTCCTTGTTATCTGAAACCTCCATCACAGGCGTTAGGTAAGTCGGCTGTTTTTTGTAGTTAGTGCCTTAAAAGGTATTTGTGAACTCGGTTCTAGGACATTGTTAGGCACGTTTCTCGCACATTTCCAGGATCCCATATCATTTATTGGACGCATGTTTTTCATATTCTTCGGTTTTTTGTATTGCTCTTCTTCACTGTCTTCTTACATTGCAAGGGCACTGGACTTTTGGATGTTAGGTTGAAAATCGAGAGACGCAATTCCACCCATAAAAGAAGTATTTAAGTGAATTACTTATACTGTTGATGTATTACTATTAGGCATGGTATTAGTCAAACAATTATTAGGGTTCTCTTTTTTGGATAGTCTTTGGCTAGTATAAATCCCTCCAAAAAAGGCATTTTGAAATTGGTATTGAGAACCACTTTATTTTCTTTTAAGTTGTTATTAATATTCTCATAAAGGTTGACCAGAGAGTTCAAAACAAAGTTGAATGCAAAAATAGAGGCCCGACCCATACTTGACTGCTGTGTAGAGGAACCTAGACTTTGTGGAGATCCCATCGGCATTGAAGTTGGTTGGTAAGTAAAACACACACAGCATTACAAAACACTGCATTTCCTAAAATATTGATCTCTACACCACGGTGTCTGTGTCTTGAGTCTTGATTATTTTGTTCCCTCAAGGGGCAAGTATCTAGCGAGCTGGGCCCAAATTGGGACAGGGGCTACACATATCTCACCTAAACCATTCCTCATATTGTTCCATCTTTTAGATTCATCCATCCCTTATCAAAGCCTCTCTCTATAGGATCGTTAGAGTCTTAAGGAAACTAAATGGTTCAATCTTCATGCACCTATCCTCCACAATTGCATTCAGCTAGCTATCTCAATGCACCCGGGAACATATAGGATTTCCATAGCAAAATCAAAAAAGCTCAGGATTCCACAGCCTTGAAGATCGCAGTCTGCCTGTATGTGTGTGTGTGTGTGTGTCTACGTACGTGTGTGTGTGTGTGTAGGTCACTGTGCATGTTGGTGCGTGTGCTCGCTCCTTGGCTTGCGATTCAAGGAGAAATGTATTTATATGTGGCGTGGCACACTGATGGCTGTGGACTGGAGCGGTGTATGCAGATTGCACTGCTGCTGCCAGAGTATATGATGAGGTGGCAACATTTAAATATGTCCACCTTTAGGGTTTCCTTTACCAGCCCTCCAACAGGTCTATTGCCCGCCCTCCTGTACTTACGTTAGCTCTCATATCAATAGCATACATGATTCATTGGTTGTGGGTCACCTTAATGGCGTCCATTTTGTATTCATTTTTGTTGCATGGGGCTGTAGATGTGGAGGTCTTGTCAGGGCCGCAATCTATTTCTTGTTGATGGACTTGGACAACCAAGGTGTAGTTATAAACATTAGGATGCCCCCCTTCTAGGTTGCCTATCTATTGCACACTTAACTAAATATACATAACACACACTTAACTAAATATATATAACACAATCACAAAGCTTGGTTGATTGCTGATTGTTTGTGATTAATTGAAGATTAATGACTCGTTTATTTTGTTTGATTTATTTTATTTTACTTACTGTGATTAGTTTAAAATAAACTGTTCACATACATCAAATATGTCTAATTTCAACAAAATTATAACTACACATCATGTTAAAAATGTACAATCAAAAATGTTACAATCTAAAGTTACAAATTCATAATATTTAAAACAAAATATAATCATTTCCTAAATAAACAAAAAAAAAACCTTTAAGATCAAGGAATAATGTTATGACATGCTGGCAGCTGCGGCCTAGGAATAACATGAAACAGAAGCCATAAATGATATGATATTGCATTTATAACGCGCCTATACACAAATGTTTCAAGGCGTGACGAGGCAAGGGAGGTGGAACAGAGGGAAGACAGGGACAATGGGGGTCATTACGACCCTGGCGTTAAGGGTTTAATGGCGCCGTAAAAGGTGTCGGCGCCGTTAAACCCTTAACGCCTGATTACGAGGTCCCTTTGCGGGACCCGACCTTAACGGCTGGTTTTACCAGCCGTTAAAGTAGGGTGCCGCAAAGGGACCTTGGTGCTAATTACGGTACCGCAATTTGCGGTACCGTGCTTAGCGCCTTCCCCAGTCCCATTGAGCCCTATGGGGCGAAAATGGGAATGGGGAAGGGCCATGGTGAAATGGGGAAATACCGCCCCGCCAACCTTGGAATGGGGCGGTATTTCCCCATTCCACCATGGCGGACTCGTTACAACACCGGCACCAACCATGGTGCTAATAGCGCCATGGTTTAGCGCCGGGGTTGTAATGAGGGCCAATGATCTTACTAGGCCAGGTGACATAGAGATTGCGCAAGTGCAGTGTGGTGAGGGGAAAGTGCGAGGGGAGGGTGAAGGGGGCAGTGCAGTACATGGGATCAACAGTAAAATCAATAAAAAATAAAAATAAAATAAATAATATAAAAATAAAAACTAATAAATAAAAAGAGCGGCCAGCTGGTGGCAGGTGCAATGGTAAGTGCATACTTCAAGTGTCAAGTGCTGGTAGGGGACTGTGGGGACACAGAAACAGCCGCCAAGTGCAATGGTTGCCAGGGGGGCAGAGCAGGTGTGCAACTGGCGGGGAAGGGACCTGGACCCGAGATCAGAGGGCAGCCAGGTGACCAGTGCAGTTTCAGCGAAGCATACCTTCATTTTTAGTATTAAGCTGAACAACGTTTGAAACAGGCTATAAACACAATGATACAGAGAAGGAAGAGTAACCAATTTAATAAGCAAGCCATGAAAAAGCAACACATGTGTAAAATACTTGTGCACTGGATGCAAATGAAGTTTAGCAACTATGTTTCAGACAGAATATAAGAAGAGTTTACAAGCAACCAAGATTTGTGCTTGTATTATGCATATTAATCAAACAAGTAGGCACTAGAAAGGCAATTTGGAAGGTTGCATCCACATGTTTGTAGCTCTAATGTCACATGAATTTGTCATGCATGGTCTCAATAGACATGCCTTAATAAAAGGGCTCCATCATGAAAAATAGAGAACTGAAGAATCAAAATTTTAAATGTTCGCCAGGAGTCATGTCTGTGCCTTTGCAACATGTACAAACTATATATAGGGAGACGACAAAAAGACACAACACAACAGTACCTTATTTCCTCTAGGACCATTTTATTGCCTGCTTAGTGGGGCGAGGCCAGAATGAGATCAATGGGAATGCAATAGAGCGATTGTCTCTAAACCTGACACTATACTTAATAACAGGCCATGAAGAAACAGTCAAAGGTTCGATACTAATTTATTTTGACGCACTATGAAAAGTACATTTTGTTTTCAGCAATAGAAAAGCATGTGTACATTGGGATTGTATTTGCTTTTGCCCCCACTGGACAAATATCATGTATTTATTTTATTATTTTACGTATAGAATTCGGTATTGCGCAAACATGCTCAAAAGGTTCATTGGAGCTTCAAAAGATTCTTAAACAAAAATAAAAACAAAATATAAATCAAACGGTAAAAAACGAAGAAACATTAGCAACCAAATATATTCCTCACTATACTTCTGGTCACTACCCCCTACAACCGGACCACCACTTATTGTGTCCCTATTTTATTTATTTATTTTGGGCTAGAGGGTGGGGTGGAATGTAACTGTTCTTGTGCTTTTTCTCTCCTTCTCCTCCATTTGGACAAATCTCCATTTGAATGTGCTTTTCTAAGCATAATTACAGTTTACTCCCTAAAATTTCTTGTCATTTGCAATTGATTCCCCAGTCAAAAGTGCTTTCTGCTTACCCCAAACTGCAAAACCGCACAAGCATGTGCAGTTGGGAAAGTGGCATCACCATGATGTCAGGACGTTTATCAGAATCTAGCCCTCACCCCCTTCTCCCATCTTGTAAGTAGACTCTCCACCCATGTGAGACCCATGTCCGCCCACCCCACTGCCCTCCTTTAACAGGAGAAGGCAACTACAGGTCTGTTAGTGAAGGGTGAATGGACTGATAACTCCCAGAAGAGCCCAGATCACTCCAAGAGAGATCCAGCCTCCCACACCACAATATCCATCGCCATAAATCCCTGGCATGCCTCTAAAACTTCCAAGAAGCCTATTCAGGGCATTGCTACCAGAAGAGCCACAGTTCACAGGCCAAGCCCATTTAAAGCGTCCATGTCCGCTTGGTCTCTAAGGAATGAGAAGAAGGCAATGTATAGTTCTCTATCCTGTGCAATGCTACAGCCCACCTACACTGACCCCTTGATGACATGCAATGTCATACAGCCTGAGCAAGTTTGAACCAAAGGCATGCTCACATCATCCCCTAAGATAATGGAGATGCAGCAGAGGGGCACCTCCTGATGACTTTTCCCTTCAAGGAAAGCCCTATGGCGAAACAAATCCTTGCTTTTGTTGGCAGTTGCCTTGCAAATAAGTCATGTCAATGGTGAATGTTCACTTTTCAAATACCTCTTAATATAACACAGCACACAGTAGAATAACATAACATGATATAACATAACCATACTGTTCCAGAGTCTCATTCTTACCTTAACTACTCACTCACTCCTCTTAAACTGGGGTGCCTATGTATATCCCTGATCCACTCCCCCACTGCTTCTCCTTTCTTCTCCCTGTCTCCCCAGCGCTAGCCTTCTCAACTTTCCAGCATCATACCAAAAATTCATTTAAAACTCATAATTTAAGATGCGCGTTACTACATTTTCGTTCACTTCCTGCACACGCTTCAGATATTGCTGATATTATCACCACCAACAATTTCCGTCTATTTGCCATCCCTGAAAAATGGCTACTGGGCCATTAGCGACCCCTCCATCGGCAAAGCAATTCAAAATCGGATTATCGTTTTGCAACAGAATAGATTTGAGTCAAGAAGAGGCGGGATCGCCTTGATGTAAAAATCCTCACTGAAAATCCTGATAATTCACTGTTTGAGAATTCCGGGATGCAAACTCACCTGTGTGAACATCTGGTATCCTGTGGTTTCCACGAAGAAAATTACTTCGATGTAATTTACTTTGTGGAAATTACTTCGAAAATACTTTCAAAGGGCACATATATTTGTGGGGTAAGCAGAAAAAAGGGGTTGGGGAGGGGGTTAGTGTTGGCATCAAAGTGTTTTTTTGAAGTAATTTCAACAAAGTAAATTGCATCAAAATAATGTACTTCATTGGTATGACATGGAACCGAAAATCTATCTGTTTTACTCTCCTCCCCGGCATTGTATGATTGTATGAATACCCCCCTCACCATCAATAGACTTCATGTCGTATCTGCTAGAATTTACCCTGTCTATTATTACCACTGATGGTCGGATAATACTCGTGGGAGATTTTAACCTAGTATGCAATGACCCCCATGATTCAAAAGCAATCGATTTGTGGTCTGTTTGAAAGTGTCTTGAGTTTGCCCAAATAGTAGCGGGTGCCACTCAAAAGAAGGGTCATACTTTGGATTGGGTGGTTATAAGAAATCTGTCAAAAATCCTTATGACCCATACCCCTCTCAGCTGGACAGACCCATACCTAGTTAGCTATAGCTTAGTTCTCGACAAAGCTCCACTAGGCCAGCCTACGCAGGAATGTATTTTCCGAAATTGCAGTATGTTAACCTTCAGATAACATGGATGTTGGCTTACAAAACTGCATGGATTTTATTATGAATATTGATCTCGAGCAGACCAAACTAGCAAAAAACTATAATTTAAATATCAACACCATGATAAATAGCAAAGTACCACCAGTAGAGAAAACCACTACAAACAATAACAGGAATAATACATAATAAATGGTATAATCAGCATCTTGAATCCATTAAATTCGCTACTAGAACTCTAGAGTGGGCCTGGAGGAAGGGTATCTCATCAGCTAACAATCTGTCCCTGAAAACAAAATGTGATGAATTTAAATAGCGATCGTTGAGGCCAAGCAAAACTTTTATGAAGATCAAATTGACAATGCCGGGAATGCATCTAATTAATATTTTCAAATACTATGCAATATTGCAGTACTACAGCTTGTGCAAAAGCAACACCTGCCTCAATCAAATGGTCTGATGCTTTAGCAGCAGATGTTCATAATAAAATAACTGGAATCCATAATGCCATAGCCTAGAAGACAAGCATAACTACTCTCAGTCGGGATAATCCTTTCCACTATAAAAGCGCAGATAGGGGCTCTATTCCTCCTTTCAATTTTAAACCAGTCATGCCTGAACAGGTATCAGCCGTCACTTCTTCTTTGAACCCGGCTACTTGCCCAGGAGACCCATGTCCCTCTAACATTCTTAAATTTTGCATTCCCACTGCCACACAGTTTATCATGCATTTTATTAATAGGTCTTTGACAGAAGGTTGTATAACTAAAGAATTTTAAAAAAATGTGTATTACAGCTCTTATTATGAAGAAATACTTGGATCCCTTTGGTGCCGGTAATTACAGGCCGATTTCTAATGGTCTCATTCTCCTAAAAAAGCTTGCTAAAATAGTCTCAAAACAACTCCAGGATCATTTGGAAAATAATTCGATATTCAGTGATGTTCAATCTGGTTTTAAACCTGGCTAAATCACTGAAACTGCTATGTTATACATGAAGGACCAGCTCCTAAATATCCGCCCCACTGATGTTACTCAATTTATCAGTGCACTTGACACCCTGGATCATGCTATATTGCTGAATAGGTTAAAGGAAAGAACAAATATGTCTGAAAATGCTCTCAGGTGGTTCGCTTCATTTTTAACTGATCGGACAATGTGTGTCAGGATCTACCAAATCGAATTGAATACTTACACTTTGGAATGTGGAGTCACTCTAGGGGCCTGTTTTATCCCATTACATGTTAATATTTACTGTAAACCTTTATTTGGCTGGCTTCAGGATAATAGCATTATCTGCCAGAACTATGCTGACGATACACAACTAATTTTCTGTATGCCACCTCTGGACACAGATCGAGTTTATGCAAAAAGAAATAATACTTTGAATAGCATTGAATCATGGATGCATCAAAATGATCTCTGTCTTAATAAGGTAACAATGAATGCCTTAAGACCTTCTCAGCCACCAAGACAAAACCTATGGACGAGCAACTACAGCTCGACAAAGCCAACATTAAATTTACACCAGTTGTGAAATATTTTGGAGTTTATGTAGGACTAATTATTACCTTATGATCCTACAACAAATTAGACCAGACAAATCAGAACAGCATGTGGCTAGCATTGCTCATGCTGTCATAAATACTAGGCTGGACTATGGTAACTCCCACTACTTGGTGCTCCCATATATGTTTTAAACAAAATACAACTAATTCAAAATGCAGCCAGTCTCTCAGTTTTTGGCCTCCCATTCAATATGCACATCTCACCTACTCTGAAAAAGGTTCATTGGCTTCCAGTGGAGGCAGGGATTTGGTTTAAATCATTAACCCTGATCTTCAAAGCCCTTTATAACATTGATCCAAGAGACCTCACCAGTAAATTTCAATTTTACTGCCCCTCACAGAATGCATGATCATCTCATGCATTCTTTCTAGTTGAACTGTGATTTAGAAAGTCGAGAACTATGGGAATATCCTTCCATTTCTTGCAGCTAAGAACTGGAACACCATGCCCCCGATCTATGGGGCACCAGTTGCCTTTTGACTTTTAGGAAGAAATTGAAGACTGTCTTGTTCATCTGACTCTACCATCGATTTATCTATTCTCAATTCTTAACCAGACTCGGTACAGTGCTTTGATGCCTCAACCAAAAGCACTATATAAACATGCCAAATCAATATCGTAGTAATAGTCAATACATGGTCATGTGTCAAAATTAGTTTCAGTTGGAGCCTATTTAAGGCTATTTCTTTATCATTTTGATAGCTGCAAAGCAGCCGTGTTATTAAGATACTGAGTGGGGGACTACTGAGCGGGAGGGGGCACTCATGAGCCTGGGATCGCAAGGCAGTACAGGGTGTTCTACATCAGTGGCGAAACCCGCACTCGCTTCTGAGACCAAATCCAGGTCACTCCCCAGCATCTGTACGCCCATTTCAATCAAACTTTCTGCGACCTTCTCGAGCCAACCCATACTCGCGGGTGAGGCTGTGGCCCGTTCTTTCAGCAATACGGAAGACGTGCTGCTAAACTCGTGAAG
This sequence comes from Ambystoma mexicanum, assembly GCF_040938575.1. Taxonomy (NCBI): domain Eukaryota; kingdom Metazoa; phylum Chordata; class Amphibia; order Caudata; family Ambystomatidae; genus Ambystoma; species Ambystoma mexicanum. Next base: position 489,317,049 of record NC_090936.1, on the reverse strand, counting down.
GCGTCATCGGCAGCAGGGATCGGTTCCGCGGGTAAGTCGGGACTCGCAAATGAGTAGATGTTCTGCATGTTTGTTGTCAGTCCATGATTCACAGATTCTTGGGATTGTGTTCTGTTGCATTTTAGGGAATGTGATTCTGCTTCACACACAATTCAAGGACAGCGTTCCTTTGGTCGATTGCCGAGTTGCACCATCTAAGATAGAGACGAGTCTGCGGATGTAATGGCGCCACCGTGGGAACTGGCACATTCCTCCGCAGGCTCATAAAAGCAGAAGCCGCATTTCTCTGCAACAGCTGTGATGGCGGGTGCATTAAGGGGCCTGACATATCAGTAATATTCAAGGACTCCATAGTTCTTACCTTGATGTGCCTCACCTCATGAACACCACAAACACTCTGCTTCACTCTGCTACGCTCCGTGTTTGTTGAGTGATTTTAAGCAGAGAACTCCACCTCAAGTCCATAGAAGTAGAAAAACCACTTGTGGCTGCAGCTCGTCCAGTAGTGAACACCACAAACACTCTGCTTCACTCTGCTGCGCTTCATGTTTGTTGAGTGATTTTAAGCAGAGACTCCACCTCCAGTCCATAGAAGTAGAAAAAACAGTTGTGGCTGCAGCTCCTCCAGTAGTGAACACCAAAAACTCTCTGCTTCACTCCGCCAATATCAATAGGCCTTCTTCATCTCCTACTTGTCCGCATTTGTTGGTTGAGGTGATATATGAGTACCTCTGAGCTGCCCCATTGGTGGCATCAGAAGTTATTGCTGTTGCACAAGCCTGTGGAAAGCTTGCATAGATTTCTGTTATAGGTGAGCTGTGCAAGTATGACAGGATGGTTGGGCTTTAGGCCTTCCTCACCTACCTTCCTACCTGCCTTTGCTTTGTGGATGTTCTGCATGAGTGCTGTGTGATATCAAACTAGGGAGCTGAAGTGGATGATGTTTCCCTGAGATGAGGAAGGAACGTTGTGGTCTAACTGTCTTGTGTGGGTGAGGTTAGCAGTCCCTCTACTGCATGCAACCCTGCTGGTTATGTGCATGCTAGCATTTCAAAGAACAATCGAGTGAGGAAAGCACACCCTGTCTTTTGTGTATTGTTTAAAGAAAGTTTTTCGTGTTTTTTGTTGATTTCAGTCACATCGACTCTTATACCAAACAGTTTTTTCTGGGTGCCGGGGAGAAAAAAATATGTCTCTGGTATCAAGAAGTCAAAGAAGAATATGAGGAAAATGTAGTTCCCATTAATAATAGGAACTCCCGTCCCCTGCACACCATTCAAAAATGGAAAAAATATTTTCCAAACAGATCTCAGTATTATTTAGTGATTTTCAAATAATCATTCTATCACTCTTTTTCAAAGAATTCTTTGACCACAATCAACGTAAAAATACTTCGAAATTAGATTTCAGTCGACAGCTTTACACCTTTTGAGTGATTGTTTTTTACTGATGATGTATATGACATAGATTTGTTATTTTCTTTTGAGTTCGCTTCACTCTAATAACTCCAGTTATACAAATAACAAAGATTAGTTATTTTCAACAACATAACACAATTAAAATTAAAAAAATAAAAATTAAAAAAATAGCTCAACGCGTTTCGAGAAACTTAACTCTCTTCTTCAGGAGCAGTAATTCACTTTTCTTATAACCTTAATCACTTGTTTTTATAATTCATGGTAATTCACTTTTCTTATAACCTTAATCACTTGTTTTTATAATTCATGGTACTATCCAAGAAATGATAACATCATGCCCCTTTAACAAATGAACACTTCTTCAGCATTTTCTTGTGGCAACTATTCCATTGTGAAATGATGGAAACGTCATCCTTCTGTGTTGCCCAATTCGTTTTTGATTATCTGTGAATAATATGATATATATATATATTATCATCAATATAATGAAATGTTGAGTAATTATTTTTAGAACTGTGTAGTGTCTAATCCTACCTGTGTATTCCTTTCCTCTCCACAGATTAAGCCTCTTCCCAGTTTTCAATTGCCAATCATATTTCAATGCCAAGTTCTGACATAGTATTATGCTGGATGTCAAGTCACCTTCACGGTATTTAGATCTATCCCTTCGTATGTATCCGTTTCCTCCCTGTATGTAAACAATAGTCTAAATCAGTACATATTCTAGCTTGCCCATAGAAAAATTAATTAGACAAGAGATTGCCCAAAAATTACACGCCACTACCTTAACGGAATACTACAAATCCCAAAAAATCCCTAGAGGTTTAAGAATATATCTGAAACCGACTCTCTGTAAAGAGAATAGTGACTTTGTAGCAAGATGGGAACATATCCTTAATAAGTGTTCATTAGACCTAATTCTTTTAACAATTGAAGAACTTGCAGCGTCATTAACAAAACTAGACACGGAAATAGCAGAATTGAAAGAACAACTAGTTACATTAACATCTGTGGAGGAACTCACGAACATCCTAGCCTTAACCAATCAAAAACTTGACTCTTATAAGAAAGACATCGAACAAAGAAAGATCCGAAAATATCGCAGAGATACCTTGGATTATGCGAGAGATTATGGCAGGAATATTATCATCAACAGAATCAACAGTTTCAAAACAAAGAGAAACAAGCACCTTTTCAAAAAAAACCAAGAAGAGGAAGTAAAAGTACAGATCCATCAAGTGACGTATCGAGTGAAGGAAGGGAGAATAGGCCTACTCAACCAACAACAGGAGTACCCTCGGCATCGGGAATTACAACAGTATCTATAACTCCAATACCAGAAATTCAGAGAAGCTTGCCGGCCGCCCTTTTTTTAGAAGACGCCGAGCGCGAAGAGGAAGGAAGAAACCTAAGAAGCAGAAAGAAAACCCAAAGTTGATCATAAATATTTCAAGCAAAACATTTACGAAACAACAACTGAATCTCGTGGGACTAGGTTTATCCTTTGTACCAACAAATCAAACAAATCTTTTCAACGAAGAGGTAAATCTTTTTAAGTTCGTCAGAAAGATGAAACTAAAGTTGTTTTTTGATTCAATACCACCAATGCAGGAAAGATCAGTAACTTTTGATAGCCTAGAAATGAAGGCCAAAAGTACATTTAGTCCAAATGTCAAAAACACCACATTGGATCTTTTTGAAATGAAGATGAAAAAGGACCTTAAATCTATCAAATACATGGACATAAGAGGCCAAAATCTCCAGAAACATCAATTGAGAATCTTGAGGGAACTAGCTAATGACAGGACAATTAAAATCAAACCTGCAGATAAAGGCGGAGCAATTGTGATAATGGATGTAAATTTATACAAACAAGGATGACTAACTCTTCTTGAGGATATTAATACATACATGATCTTAGAACATGATCGTACATCTGAAATTCAAAGGATGGTAGAAGAAATAGTGAGTAAGGCAGCTGCAGAGGAGCGGGTAACAGAAAAAACAAAAGACTTTTTGATTAATAAAAATCCTATTTTGCCAGTTTTTTATGGACTTCCTAAGTCCATAAAAATCTTGAAAATCCTCCTTTTAGGCCAATTGTGGCAGCCACAGAGAGCGTGTTCGACCCATTATCAAGATATTTGGACAAACTACTCCAGCCAATTGTACAAACCACTTCCACATATTTGAGAGACACAACACATTTTTTGAATGTCTTAAACAACATCAATCTAATTGAGGACGATTGGATTTTATTTACACTAGATGTTCAATCGCTATATACATCAATCCCACGTGAAAAAGGACTGGAAGCCTTGGAATGGATATTACTGCAACAAGAGTTTTTTCCGGCGAACAAAGTATTTGCCATAGAATTAGCAAAAATAATATTGAACAACAACTATTTCAGATTTCAAGGTAAATATTACCTACAGACATCTGGTACATCAATGGGGTCAGCAATGGCCCCAGCATATGCTAACATCTTCATGTTTCACTTTGAAACTCAATATATACTGGAACACCCCACATGGTCGAATCATTTGGCCATGTGGAGACGGTATATAGATGATATATTTGCCATCTGGAAAGTAACCAAGCAGGAGTTAGAGTCATTTTTTGAATACCTAAATACATGTAATAACCGCATTAAATTTACCCTAGAAGTAGGCAATCCATCAATTCACTTCTTGGATGTGGAGATATTTCCAGAACAAAGAAAATTACACACAACAGTATTCAGGAAATCTACAGATGTGAACATTAGTTTGTTCTTTACAAGTCACCATCCACATCATCTGAAAAAGAATTTACCACTCAGTCAACTTTAAAGGATAAAACGGATTATCTCGAAAGAAGACACATATGAAGATATGGAGAAGGAACAGATTGAGAGATTCAAAGAGAGGGGATTTCCGGAAATGATCCTATCCCAAGCTAAAGAGAAATGTAAACTGAAGAAAAGGACAGAACTCCTAAAACAACAACGGAAGGAAGCTAGAAATAATCCTCCACTGATTTACCTCACAAAATATTCAACAAAGAGTGCACATATCAAAAGGATATTACAGAAAAACTGGAAAATTACAAGGTTAGATCCACAACTTAGTGGTCTTTTCCCAGAACCACCACTAATGGTATACACCAGAGGAAAGAACTTATGAGACTCATTAGTAAAAGCAGAAAGGGTCAACAAGATACAGCAAAGATTTCTTGGTAAACAGAAAAAGGGAACGTTTCCCTGCCTGAATTGCAATCAATGCAATAATGTACAAAAAGGTCCGACAATAAGACATCCATATACAGGACAAAAAATAAACCTACAACATTATGCAACATGTGAAAATAAATGTGTCATATATGGATTAATTTGTCCTTGCGGCAAATATTACGTGGGGCAAACCATCAGACGTGCCAAAGATCGCATTTCAGAACATAAATCTAATATTAGAACTGGCAACATAAAATCACCAGTGGCAAGACACTTTAAAGAACAACACCACACAATTTCACAATTGAAATTCATAATTTTGGAAATAATCATGAGACCACCTAGAGGAGGGAATCTAGAACAAATATTAACACGTAGAGAAATGTTTTGGATTCATAAGCTAGATGCTCTTGAACCGAGAGGAATGAATGAGGAATATAGCTTAAGTTCATTTCTATGAAGAAAAGGTATACAGGATTTTGGCATTTAGTACCCCCTAAAAAATGAACAATGAGGAACGGGGACGGCAGTAGAGAGAACATGTATAAATAAGCAATGTGATCGAAGAGAGGAGCAACAAAAATGTAAATTACATTGTGACTTGATGGAAAGATGATCCAGAACACTGGAGATAAAAGATAATATCACGAACCAAACATACACTTAGTGGTTCTAGGTTAAGATATTTCATATACAAGTTAGAAAAGACAACCATCCATAGGGACTTCGATCTCCAGAATGCACCATCGCACAGAAACATGACCATTCTCGTTGTTTAGAGTAACATTCCATAGACACTAGAAATGCATGAATAATCACTCTCTACACAACGTTCAGTTGTTAAAGAGGAAGGATTGCATCTCACCAAAAGAAAAGAAAAAAAGCAAAAAAAGAAAAAAAGAAGGATGAAGAGCAAAACTACAACTCCCATAATTCCCCAGAATCATGTGACTAGATCACGTGAATACATATGACAATAATGAACGGGGACATAGATCGTAATGATCTCACCGTTCTTGTGTAAAATCCAACGGATGCAGTGAATACATACAGAAAACCGTTTTTTACAATGTTGATTTCTATCATAACGCTCACCTTTCAAAACGGCGGGTGTTAGAGTAAATGCTCACACCCTATTAAAAAATGAGAAGTTAAACCACGATTCCCATAATTCCGAAGAAACATGTGACTGGATCACATGAGTACAAAAGAATCAGTTGCTAGGCAACCAGGTTAACTTGCAAGGAAGAATAATCAGTGCGGTAACGGGGGAAGAGCCATTGCAGGTAAAATAAAAATGATTTGCTATCGAAATTTGGACATGTTGAGCGCCTCGTTCACAGGAGGCTTAATAATATACTGATAGTGAACATTCTTAACAGACAGAGACATTCACGGAGATACAGCAACAGGAGAGAATAACAGTGTTGAGCTAAGGAACGTTGACGGCGGTACACAGCTACTGTTTCAGGTAAAAAGAGGAAGTTATTTACCCTTTCTTGTACATACGTAAATATGGGCAAGCTAGAATATGTACTGATTTAGACTATTGTTTACATACAGGGAGGAAACGGATACATACAAAGGGATAGATCTAAATACCGTGAAGGTGACTTGACATCCAGCATAATACTATGTCAGAACTTGGCATTGAAATATGATTGGCAATTGAAAACTGGGAAGAGGCTTAATCCGTCCCGAAGTGGAGAGGAAAGGAATACACAGGTAGGATTAGACACTACACAGTTCTAAAAATAATTACTCAACATTTCATTATATTGATGATAATATATATATATATCATATTATTCACAGATAATCAAAAACGAATTGGGCAACACAGAAGGATGACGTTTCCATCATTTCACAATGGAATAGTTGCCACAAGAAAATGCTGAAGAAGTGTTCATTTGTTAAAGGGGCATGATGTTATCATTTCTTGGATAGTACCATGAATTATAAAAACAAGTGATTAAGGTTATAAGAAAAGTGAATTACCATGAATTATAAAAACAAGTGATTAAGGTTATAAGAAAAGTGAATTACTGCTCCTGAAGAAGAGAGTTAAGTCTCTCGAAACGCGTTGAGCTATTTTTTTAATTTTAATTTTTTTAATTTTAATTGTGTTATGTTGTTGAAAATAACTAATCTTTGTTATTTGTATAATTTGAGTTATTAGAGTGAAGCGAACGCAAAAGAAAATAACAAATCTATGTCATATACATCATCAGTAAAAAACAATCACTCAAAAGGTGTAAAGCTGTCGACTGAAATCTAATTTCGAAGTATTTTTACGTTGATTGTGGTCAAAGAATTCTTTGAAAAAGAGTGATAGAATGATTATTTGAAAATCACTAAATAATACTGAGATCTGTTTGGAAAATATTTTTTCCATTTTTGAATGGTGTGCAGGGGACGGGAGTTCCTATTATTAATGGGAACTACATTTTCCTCATGCTAGCATTTCAGCATAAGGAAATCTGTTATGGGGCATTCTTAACCATTGTTTAACCCTACACAAAGGGTGAATATAGCACAGCAAAGCTAATTACCCCCGATTAAGGTGGCGTACAGGGTTCTGCAAGGGCTCAGAGCCGATACCAACCCTGTACACCCCTCTAAGCAAAGGTAATTGCTATTTGCATTGCAGGCTTCGTACAGGGTGTGAAAAGTCTTGTTTTTTATTAAACGGGAGATGGACTCCACATGTATTGCGTGAGCCCAATCTCCTGTTAAAACAAACAAAATGTCACCCGCCATAGTAAATCAAAAAGGGACGTTGTCCTTTTTATAGTTCTATTTTGGCAGTAGGCGAGAAGGAGTGCTGGGACCAGAGCTCAAAGCTACATTCCAGCAGGTAAGTGGGCGGGAGGGGCTTGGGGAAGGGTGCATGTTTGAGGGGTGGGGCTTTGGGAGGCAAAAGGGAGAGGCTCCCTCTTGCCTACCTACATTCAAGATGGCGGCACCCGGGGAAGATGCTTAGGTGACTGGAAAACACAGGTGGTACATTGCGTTTTTTCACCAGCACTTCCAGCCACCTGATTGGCTGAGTGTCCTTCCCCTGGTGCGAATATCTTAAACATTTTAAACATGCCGCAGGAAGGAGGAGCAAATCAGTTCTCTTTCTTTTCTCTTTTCTTCCCTGCTTCAGAAATCCCCCAATCCCATCCACTGGCCTCTGACTGCAGCTACCTTTTACCCTCTCCCCCTCTGCTATTTCTCTCCTCCCTCCTGCCATCAGCACTGGATGTTATCTCTAAAGTTGTCTGCTCTATTAAGGGCTCCTCCAAACAGGTGATTCCCTGCTCTTCTAGAACCATTAAGGACAACATCTTCCTTCTCGCCCCTGCTCTCGCTGACTTCTGCAACCACTCCTTCGCCACTGGCTCTTTCCCCCTATCCCTCAAGCACTCCCTTGTGCACCCTCTCTTTAATAAGCTGTGTACTGACCCTTCCTGTCTGGCTAACTATCACCCTATCTCTATTACCCCCTTCGTGCGTAAACTCTTGGAGAAACTGGTCCTCCCCCAACTGAACCTCCATACTGAAATTGTTGGTTGCCTCCATGACCATCAATCTGGATTCAGGGCATCCAGAGGCACGGAAACTGCTCTCCTGAACACCCGTGAAGTCATGCTCGCAAACCTCGAATCTAACTCTCCCTTTGTTCTCATTCTCCTTGACCTCTCCTCCGCCTTTGATAGGGTCAACCATTATATTCTCATAAAACAACTGTGTGATACCCTCGGCATCACTGACTGGGCACGGGATTGCTGACCTCTTTCCTCACTAATCACCCTTCCCAGCTACAACTGGGCCCTTTCTCCTCCACCCCCAGACTCTCTACCTATGGCATCCCCCAGGGCTCTATTCTATCACCATGACTCTTCAATATCTATCTCGTCCATTTGGCTCATCTGATGTCCTCCTTCTCCCCTTATTTCCAGTGCTATGCTGATGACACAGAACTTTCCTTCAACCTTCCCTCTACTACCTACGCTTCCTCCTCTCATTGTCTTTCTGCCATTCAGGCATGGTGTGCATCGTATAATATGTGTATTAATGGAGACCCTTCTCATTGGGACATCTGCGCCCACCTTTCCCCTAACCTTTGACCACCCTCTCTGGGCCCTCTACCCCAGCATCCTGTGAGAAAAATCTTGGGGTCATCTTTGACTCCGCTCTCCCCTTCACCCCCTCACATCATGGACCTTTCCAAGAAGGCCTTCTTCTAGCTCCACCTCCTCAGAGGCATTCTCCCTTTCCTCCAAAAGCTCAATGTCTCCAGAGCTCTGGTTCTCCCTAGGCTGGACTACTGGGGCAGCCTCTTTCTCAATCTCCCTCTTCCCTCTTTCCTCCCTAAACACCCTCCAGCTATCCAGAATATGGCCAGAAGACGTATCCTTGGCCTCAAGCCCAAAGGACCGTATCTCTCCAGCCCTAAAACATCTCAATTGGCTGCAAGGATCACATTCAAGACCCTCTGCATCATCCACAAGGCTTTCTGCAGCCTGGGATGATGCTATCTACAATTTTCCCATCCTAAAATCTCCCCTGCTAGACCCCTCCGCTCCTCTAACTCCTTGATTGTAAATTGCTTCTCCAAGCAGAGAGTGGGGGGCAGGTCTCTCTCCTCGGTGGGTGCCTCCCTGCCCCTCTCTGACTTGAGCCAGACCTCCTCAAGTTCCGGAAACATCTAAAAGTTCTGCTTTTCTCTACCTCTTTCCCTCTTTATCTTGCCTGTTAACCACCCCACTCCCGCTGAGATTGGTGGCCTGGTCCTCATGAACATCACAGGATACCAGGCCATTCTACCCGGTTGTTAGGGAGAATTCTCTCTTTAGGCTGAATTTCCTAACCTAGTGAGTCCCCCAGAAGCTTTGCTGGATTTCTGGAGTTTGTTTTTTTCTCCTGCCAAGAGTGAGACTCTTTTTCTCCCACTCTTGGACATGATTTATGGTGTTCCTTTGACTGTTAATGTGCTTTATGGGCTATGTGGTCCTTTACTCCATAGGGTCTCATGTGTTTTTACTATGTGTGTTACACAGCACCCTCCGTGCAGTAACACAGGGGTGTCATAGTGACAGCCCACCATAGACTCCATACCCTGGGACTGACTACTGTCTCCCAGTGCATGTAAAGTCACCATTGGCTTTACTAGTCCCAAATTATTAACAGAAACCAGTACAAACCATCATATTGTGGACGTACTGGTCGGGGCAATTCGATTGCCCCGGGGTCTGTTAGTCGAGGGGACACGTCTCCGTCCCCCCTGATCGAGTTTTGGCTGGTGGCAGTGGAAACTACTTTTTATATTCGATCGCAAATATTTCCCTATGGGATTTTCCCATTGTTCGAGGCTACCAACTTTAATTATTTAATTCTCATAGCCTCGAACATACCGCCGGTTTATTTAATTAATATTAATTCGCAGGTTGGTATTTTTTGCCAGGACTTGATTCTAAAATGGCGTTTGTGTTCTCTTCTGTGACTCCAACCCAAGTCGAGCCCTTTGTTCCACTTTTTGGCGGGCTTCTCCACAGAAGCCTCCAAAAGTGGTGCCACTCTGTCTGTGTACCACAGGGGGTGTGGGAGGGGATTTAGGCACCCTGGACTGAGTTACCTTGGTAACTCAAGTCGCACTCTTGTGTGATTGGCCCAAGTGGTGAGCCGGCTGGCTCACCACTTAGCATGTTTGACTGACAGCTAGGCTGAGTGAATGGGGGTATGCTGCATAAAAGCAGGGCTTTGGGGACTGGAACTTCAGAAGTCACCACAGGACCTGAGAATCCGACGAGGGAGAAGCTGAGCCGACCTGCCACAACGACAACACCGGTGGAGGCCTGCAGAACCGACTCACCACTTCCCGACGACAGAGAAGATCTCCCGGCTGGAGAGGCTTCTTCCCCTGACTGGTGGGCACAACCAGTTTACCTTCTTTCTTCACACCCTAGATCGGTTTGTGGTCGAACTGCCCGTGCCAAGCGCCCCTGCAGCCGGATAGCCACTTACCACTGAACCGTGAATCAACGGACCGCTCCTTGTACCTGAGAAACTCTGCGGCTGGTTTCTTCCCTGGCAGTGCAACTGACTCCTGTCTTACTCCCCGACGAGATCCTCTCTTCCCCCGGACGATGCACCGACTTGCATCCGCTGCCAGGAACAACTGACCCGCTGGAGTATTCTCACCACTTTAAGGTACCGTGTCCGCCAGGCCTCCCTTTCTAAAGATTGCTACAAGGTAATAATAACCCCTTAAGCTTCTGGACTGGGCTGGCCGCCTTGACCCTCTAACTGGTCCCTTTCTTTGGTCCAACTCCTTTTTGAACCTTTACAAGACTTTTGTGCACTGCAACCGTGTGACCTTGGACACATTTCGTTTTGATCCTCTTAACGCGGATCCGGCCTACTGACGCTGAATTCATGGTGTTACTTTGCCTTCCTCTCTTGCTGTGTTCGTGAAAAAGTGTTGGGATCTGTTTCAATTTATTCTCTGCTTTTCTCTCCCTTTTTAAAACGAATTATTAGAGTGCCATCTACGTTAAGCGCTCACCGCTGTCTGAAAATAAGTGGGGCTTTACTTAAGACTTATCTAATATTCTTTTTAGGGAGTGTATGGGCCTCATTGCACGGATGGCGGTAGGGATTTACCGGTACCGATAAAATACCGGTACCGGTAAATCCTTACCGCCTTACTACGAGGTCCCTTTGCGGGTGGGGGGATTTAACGCCTGCTTTTTGCAGGCGTTAAAATTCAACCCGCTAAGGGACCTCAGAGCTAATTACGGCACCGCAAAATTGCGGTGCCGTAATTAGCGCTTTCCCCATTCCCATAGAGCCCTATGGGGCAGGAATGGGAATGGGGAAGGGCCATGGTGGAAGGGGGATTTACCGCCCCTCCAACCTTGGAATGGGGCGGTAAATCCCCTTTCTGCCAAGGCGGTGCCGGTATTTTACCGGCATGAGCCATGGCGCTAATAGCGCCATGGCTCACCGCCTACCGTGTAATGAGGCCCTATATCTTTTAGTGACCGTGTTTTTGAATTGCTTACTATTAGTGCATGTGTGGTTTTCTAGATGTGGTTTTAAATAAATAATTATATCTCTTTTACACCAAGCCCTGGTCAGTGTTTACTTGTTCTACTGTGTTCTCTTGACCTATTGTGTATACTTTGCATACTGCCTAACTCTTCTTGATGGAAGTCTGACTGCTCAGCCACAGCTACCAAGTGAATCTGTGTGGTACAGACTGCTACCAAGTGGGTTTACTGCCAAACACCTGTAGTCCTAAATCTTTTGCAGTGGTCCCAGAGGGAACTGCACAGGTTTTTGCCTAACACCGGTCGATACCAGCAGCTCCATGCCACTTCACTGCCCCTGCAGAACACTGCAGTCCCCTGCTTGGCGGCTCTGCATCGCACCCTTGGGAGTCAGCCACACTAACACTTAGACTGAAGCCTGCTCCTTGGCTCCCCTTGGCACTCACCTCCCGGACCCCCCACCAGCACTTGTCCATTTCTTGCCCCCCACCCATCCATACCTCCATCACTTCTCTTCACTGCACTTGCACGTCTGAATGTGACAAGGCCAAGTAGGACAACAACTGCATGTTTACTGTTTGCAAATGTTTTTTCTCTCTTCTGTGATTTATTTATTTATTATATTGTTCATTTATATAACGCACTTAATACCAGCAAGTGGTTTCTAAGTGTGTTGCACCCCGTTGCCTTGCTTCCTTCCCCTACTCATTTAGCCTTGTAGCACTTTGAAACACAATTCTGTTGTATAAAGCGCCTAACAAATGCTCAATAAAATAAAAATAAAATAAATTGTCTTATCTTTCTCTCTCTCTTATTCTCCATCTCTCGTGATCTCTCTCTCTCTCGCTCCCGCTCTGTTTCCCTCTATTTAACTCCTTCTTTCTCTAGTAGATACATTATACAAAGTGTGCAACAAAGTCCAGACCAGGTAATGGCAGGTAATGAATATCGGCTGCCTGGAATCTCAGCTACTGCCATTACATTTTTAGTTACAGGTTCTGAGTGGTGTGAACATTGTGTCTGAGATACAAACAGTGCATCTCTCCTTTCTTTGTATGCATGAGTGCAGGCTGGGAGCGGCCTCTAGACTCACCCTACGTTTCAAAGGCGCTGTACCCAATGGGGCTTGGTGAATCTGCTCCAGTGCTGCCAACAAGCAACTGCAAACTGTTAGACTCCAAGGACTTCAGCTAAAAAAAAAGCAAAAAATAAATAAATAAAATAAACGATGTTTGTGTATAGAAGGCCAGCAGAGCAGTAAATGAACTACTGTTGTCACTGCTTGAAAAATCAAATGTACACAGCAGTCCCTGAAAAAAATCTTTTGAGGTGAATTCCAAATAATCATGCCCTTAAAATAAAAGGTATGCACCTTTTATTCAACAAAAATGCATTAAATAAGCTAGAAAAATAGGGTACAACCCCAGAGCAAAAGAAGGATCCCGAGCAGCAATAAATGCAGTGTGTGAAAGCCAATATGTCCAACCCCATCTTCTCTCCCATGTCTCTTCTGCCCGTTCCCTCTTCAACTTCTTCCCCTTTCACCTTCCACCGGCTCCACCCTCTCCCCCATTCCCATTTACCACTGCTCCCACGCAGTACATTCACCCTCGCCTTCTCATTTTGGCCTATCACTTGAGAAGCAAGGATAATGCCTCATTTCTACTGATAGGGCTGATCACCAAGGCCCCAGCCCCTTTTCAGCTTAAGTGAGTTCCAACAATTCAGTCCTGAAAATGACAGCCACTCCTAGCAGGCCGCAAAGGAGAGCTGTGGGCCCGGCAGCCTGTTGTGAAAGAAAGACCCCCTTGCTCCCTACAATATTGCAACATGGATTGGGAGAATGTGCAGCTTAAACAATGACGTTTTGAAGCACAACAATTTATTTTTTGCAGCATTTTTGCATCATATATTTAACTGAATTGAGGGTGCAAGGGAGTTCAAAGATTCAAGAGAGAGAGCAAGGATTCAACAGCAGCTGGAAATGTAACCAGGATTCATGGGGTGGCTGCCACAACAACAGATTCCTCTTTATATGGCAAACATGAAGGATTGTTGTTCTTATATATCTAGCAACACTGGACTTCTAAAGTATGAGCAAGGCTTTTTGGAACAGCGCTCACTGCAAACGGAACCGCTTTTGTCGAATCCCAATTTGGGCTGATAAATCACAGCGAGATTAAACGAGCTGCCTCCGATCAAGCACTTTGGTTAAGTGGTGAAGCTTGGAATTGAGTCTAGTCTAAAAAGCCGCTACATATCTTCCCAGATCCAGGTAGTACGAATATCTGTTAATGTTTGGGTTTGAAGGCCTACCATACTACTCCGTTTTGTAGAGATGACTTGAACAGTACACATGTCACATAGTAAACCAACATGCCAATATATACATCATTGTAGAAACATATTTGGAAAAAGGATTTTGACTGCAGTTTTATTTTCCCCACACTGAATGGAAGCCTCCAATTTCCAGCATGCAAAGTAATCTAAACCTGCAGAAAACCTTCTACATACACACAGTGAAATAAAAGGCAATGACAACGTGATTGCTTCATTCGGTTTTCAGCATTTGTTTTACTTTCTTTTTGTTCAGATTTTCTCCCAAAAAAGTACCAAGAAACAGAAAATCAGCACATTTGCAAACCTTCTCATTCTTATTAACTCCCAACGCCTCCCTGCCCTTGCCCCCTCCCTTTCCTCTCCCCTCCTCCACCCTGCAAGGAAACAGGTGTCAATTCCGGTCTATATATTCCATGTGCAGATAATCTTGGTGAATGTCAAAGAGCTTCAGTCTTGGTGTTCACCATTGCTCTCTGTAACCGTCCTTCAAGAAGGCCAAAACCCCTCCCCATTCTCGGGTGAAGTCCACATTCTTGTTGTTGAGGGAATGGGTTATCCATTCTATGGCAATACCTGCCCATACCTTGCTGAGCCAATCTTGGAACGAGGGCAAATCCCCCCTTTCCATCTCTGGACTATTAACAACATTGCTGCTAGGGTCAGCACGACTAGGGCTCTACACTTCGCTTTGGATCCCAGTGTTTCCCCCACCCTTCCAACCCCACCACTAGTTCATCTGCTTCGATCCTGCTCTTGTCCCTGAACACAGCTGCCTGGGCCTCTCGAACCTCCTTGCAGAAAGTTTGCAACTTTAGGCATTCCCACCATATGTAGTGTTGGTTTATAGTCATAATCTCGAATTTACAAATCTCGAGAAAAAAAAATGTCGAAAAAAAGGCCGAAAAAAAAAAGGTCGAATTTTTTTTATGACGTTTTCTTTTCGAAATGGGGGGTTCCCCTCCCAACCCCCCTTTTTGTTTTTTTTTTGTTTTTACGTATTTTATTTATATATACTAGAGCCCAAAAAAAAAGATAGAAAAAAAAAAATCGACATTTTTTTTTCGAGATTTGTAAATTCGAGATTATGACTGACCACCGTGTTACAGGTTGCAACATCTCCACACCCCCTGCAGCAGCCATGAGAACCTTGTAGAACCATTTTTTTTAATTCTAAATGGGTTGCAGTGCCATCTAAGCAGTAGCTTGTACCATATTTCCAGCAATGGTATTGATCTAATAAGTTTTGGGATATCCCTCGATAGTGTTCCCCAATGGTCCCCTGGTATTTCCCTACCCAGTGATTTTTCTCACTGATCCATGTAGGGCCATTTCGGCTGGGGTCCCATGTTGGCTGCTGTTTTGAGTTCCCTGTGTGACATCCAGTGTCGTTTTGGTGTTAATGAATTCTCTCCACCTGCCCCAGGGAGAACTCTTCTTTTCTTTCAATGAATGTTTTCACTCCTTCACTATTGAAAAAGCCCCACAGCCTATGGCATCCCCCTGATTCCCATTTGTGGAAAGCTCCCCACTCCATCCCTGGCATAAACTGAGGGTTCCTGAATAGCAGTGTAAAGGGGGAGGGGAAGGAATGATTCCACATTTTTGGTAAGTTTATCCCATGTGTCCCCCACCAATTTAGTTATGTTGCTCAGATACATGTGGGGTTGTCTGTCCTCCTCAGGAAGCCATAGAAACTCTTGGATCACTGCCCTGTCAATGCTAACGCATAGCTTTGAGGTATCCTCAGTAAACCATTCCCGTATAATGCAGATCTGCCCGCCCTCATAGTATGTGTGGAATATTGGGAAGCCTTCTCCCCCTTTCCCTCTATGTGCCGTGAGGAGTTTTCTCGGAATTTGTGGTCTTTTGCCCCTCCATATACTTCTGTCGCTGTTTGCAGTTCCCTAAAAAATTATCGAGATATAGATACTGGCAAAGGCTGGAACATATACAATAGTCTCGGTAGTGTGACAATCTTCAGTGTTGCAATACCACTAATCCACGAGATGTGTATGGGAGACCATTTTTGGAGGTTTCTCTTAATTGGGTGTTATTATGACACTTAGTTATTTAATGCCTTTAGGGTTCCAACTAAAGAGTGAGGTCGCCTGCAGCTCATACCACTCCAGCCCCCGTAATGATAGGTTTAACACTTCTGACTTCTCTACATTAATTTTTAGGTTATTTTGTCTGCCAGACTCCCTGAGGTTCTTCCGAAGTGTACAACTGTTTGTAGAATTGAGTGAATGCTCTTAGAATCTCTTCCGTGTGGGTGAACTTTGCTCCCTGCCCAATTGCTATAGCGCTCACTGTTCTGGTTCCCAGCTGGTCCTTCAGAGCCCTTGCTAATAATCTGCTCACCTTCTTGGCCCCATACAATAGTGCTGTCTCGTGTTCAGTAGTGCCTTTTTGACCTTCTTCGCTTGGAGTAGATGTAGCTGACCAGTGGCTTCCCTGTATGCCTTGTATGTTGCTTTGGTGGGCTGATCATGTACCTTCTGTCTAGTGTCTCCAACTTCCTTCTCTAGCTGTTCCTCCATAATTCTCATTTCCCCCCCCCCATTACCTTGAGGGTGATTAATTCCTCCCTCATAGTTGCATTAAATGCATCCCACCTGACCACCTCTGTTGTTGAGTCTGTATCGTTTTCTATGAAACATTTCATTATTCTATCCTTCATGTCTTGTCTAAGCACAGGGTCTCTGAATAGTTCCAATGGGGCTATACACCTCCATGATGGTTGTCTGAACTGCGGAAAAGTATGGACCATTACAACCGTTGAATGATCTGCTAGGGACACCCGCCCCACCTTGATCACCCTTACCCTACCCAATAGTGGAACTGAAATCCATAAATAGTCAATATGGGAAAACATTTTGTGGACGCCCGTAAAATGTGTGAAACCATGTTCCTTCCCTTTGGTTTCCTGCCACACATCCCTGAGGGCTAACTCCTGAAACCTCTCCCTCAGTGATTGTGTCGCTGTAACCCTACCTTGCTTACTGTCCTCACTTCTGTCCACCTTCCTCGACCATGCCAGGTTCAGATCTCCAATTATTAAAATCCCCCTCCACCCAGCAAATGTCTATAAGACCCTAGGAAAGTCCCTTAGGAAAGCCTCTTGTCCTGTATTTGGGGCATACACAGAGGCCACCATACATTTCTGGCCCTTTATGGTTCCCCTCGCCAACACATATCTTCCTGTCTAATCTCCCTTACTCCCCTCCTTGAATGCCTAGAGGACCCCTTCCGTTTTGATTGCCGCAGAGGCATGAATGATGTGCAGGAAATGCCTAAGCCTCACTCTCCCCTGGCCTTGCTTTAACTGGTGTGTTTCTTGCAAGGCTATTACATCCGATTGTTGGTCCCTAATGAATAACTCCAATGTTTTTCCTTTTTAAGGGGGAGTTAAACCCTCACATTTTGTGTCAGCCACTTGAAAGAAACGGTTGGCCCATTCCCATGTGAAAGTACTTTAAAGATATCCATCTTGTCCCCAGCTGCCACCACAATGCCTGCTCCCACTTTATTTTCCCCCTCACCTTTTTCCCCCTCGCATGTACCCCCACTTAGGTTTCCACACTGTCAATCCCCCATCATTTGCAACTTCCCCCTATAACCTCTGTTCGTTCACCCCCTCCCACTACCCTCTCCCTTTGCGGCCCACCCCAGGCACTTCTGCCCTTTGGGTTAGACAAGGTAGAGTAGATTTGTTCCTCTCCCGCTATTCTCTTTATTATACTTTTCTGTACAACATTTCCTCCCCTTTTCTATTTACCCCATCCTTTCTGAGGACTACCCCAATTTCACCAGTCTTCACTCCATTATAGACCTTTTCACGAATTGTCCAATTCCCTGATTAGCAGGAGGCCTCTCAGCGCTCTTCCTTTGCCTTGATTTCCCCCCGCCATCCAGTCCATTGGTCTGTCTCTTTTCTGTGTTTGTGGTCCCAGTGATCTTCCGTCTTGGTCTCCTTCCAGTTTGATATCTAACAGGGAGCAGCCTTCTTGGACTGTCGTTATTCTGCATAGCACTCCTTCCCAAGTAAACAGCAAGTCGAAAGGAAATGTCCATTATGAATATTTGTCTTTTCTTTGACTACTGGGCAGATTTTCCTCCTCTTCAACAGATTGCTCTATGCCTAATATTGGTACAGGTGGATCTGAGTGTCCCTGCACAGGATTGGCTCTTTCATCCTGGCAGCTTGAAGTATCCGCTCTTTTTGGAGCTAGCACGAGAGCGCCATCAACACATCCCGCTGCCATTGAGCCGCCTGGCTTGTGTCCTCCCTGTTCTATGCACTCTAGCGAAACCCACGTCATCCTGTGAAGTATCTCCCAAAATGTTGGTAAATAGGGCCTGTAGTTGCAATTTAATTGAGGCATCTCTGATGTCTTCTGGCACATTACTGATTCTAATATTCGCCCTTCTGGATCTGTTTTCCAGATCTTCAGTTTGAAGTTCTAGGATGTGAGAGATCCTGCTTAGACGTTCTAAAAGTTCACTGTTTTCCCTGGGTTTGCCAGTACTATCTTGCACTCCATGATCCACCAGGTCCACAGGCTCCCCCAATTGACCCACTTCCTTTTTTACCTCTGTTACTGCGGCTGTCAAATCCAAAGTTGCAATTGCTCTTGGAAGGAGGCCTTTAGTGTTTCTTGAAATTCTTTGAGGCTCTGCTGTAGGTCCTGTCACAACAGTTTCTCAACCTGGGAGGGTCCCCACGGCGCTGTCATATCTCCCTATGTTCCAGGAGAGGCCTCAGCCACCCCTCTGTTTCAAAGACACAAGAGGGAGTCCTGCCCTGAGACTTCTTCCAATATGGGGCGCCTCGCAGGTGCTTTAGATTGACCCTTTGGCATCCACTGCTCTTTCCTACACCACCCCCTCTCCATCAATAGAGTTTTTGGTTGCTGTTGTTTCTGGTCAGGTTGGGACAACGTATTGCGTGACCAGTCCTCTCTGATACCGCCTCAATCAAATCCTTGATTGATACACAGAACCTGGGCACCTCCCTGTGGAACTTCCTCCCCTTTGAGTCAGTTTGGCTTTCTCAGCTTGGGGGGCCCAAGCGTGAGGTGGCTTGCGCGTGTGTCTTGGCCTCACTCCCCTTGCTCGGGGTTCTCTACCCCAGATCTCGTGAGCCCTGTCCCTCCTCCAAGGCGCCCACCTTATATTGTCCCCACTGGGTTCTCCTATGCTCCTGCGTGGGTCTGCTTTTGTCCCTGTGATGGCCTGGGGCAACCTTAGTTGGCTCTGATGGGTGCCCCTTTGGTCTCCGGGTAGTCTCAGTGGCTCATTTAAAATGGCGCCACCTCTCCCCTCTTCATTACCAGGTGCTGACTTCAGTGACCCATACATGCTTTGCTGTAGCTCCTCACGGCGTGCATATCGATGTATGGGTCTAGTGGAGGACGGCCTTCAGTCACATGTTTTTCATCCAGTTTAACAGAGTCCTAGCTCTAGAGTCCCCCCACGTACTACGTCTCCCCCGGCACTCCAGGTCTCTCCAATGCTTTAGCATGAGTATCTCCTCACACCAACACTGTTGGTAAGTGTGCTGGACTGGAGTCCCGTTCTATGTATTGGCCGGCCGCTGCTTTGCTGGGACTGTCACCGTTCCTCTCTCTTTGGCCCATTCTCTGACTCTATGCCCCCCCAGCTGCGATATGGCAGCCGACCGTCATCTCTGCCGGTATTCAGCGGGTGTTACAAGGAGGGAAAACAGACCCGACTACAAGTCTCCCTACATCGGGAGGAATAAACACCCTTTGTTATCGCGTTTGCCACTCTTCTATTCTGGTTGAGTGGATCTTTCGTCCCCAAAGGACATGAGAGCTGCGATTGACATATCTACTCCCCTTCAGCAGCCATCTTGTCTCCAGTTTGCAGCTTTTATGTACCACCTTAATTTCTAATTATCTATCAATCACACATCAGGTGCCACAGGTAAAAGTCACCCCCAGTGATTTGTTTCAATCGCTAATTACTTCATGATGTAAATGGGCTGCAGATGTTTGTGTTAAAAAGATAGTTGACACCTCACTGGCAGGCCGTGTGCAGCCCTGGCTGTTTTTGTCTTTGAGGTGAGAGTTGGGCCGGAGATCGGCATGGGGGGGCATTGGCCTTTGCTCCTTGGCTGCCTTCTGAATCCTCCTCTACCTCTACCGCAAGCACAGTCACAGTCAAGAGGACCTCCCTATCATTCCATGGTGTTGAGACAGCTTCTTGATGGTCAAATTTCAAGCACCACTCAGTTTCTGCAAGATATCCACAGAACCCTTCGATTATTTTTCACATGCAATATGATTGCTCTAAATATTGCTAATTTAACAGTGAAGGGCCATCTTTCTGGCTTACACCATCTATTTGTATGTGAATATTGATTTTATTCATGCCATTGTCAAAGATATGACCTGTTTTTAAAGCAATGCCAGATTATAATACGCTTATTTAGTAAAAAAGTGCCAGTTTCCATTATGTCCAATGAGGATACCTGTGCCAGGTTCTATTAAGACCCTTAGCACATTAAGGCCAGATGCTATTACGCCTATTAAATACAGATGCCAGATTGTGTTATGCCACGTTAGCACAGCTGTGTTGAGTTCCATTCTTCTTCTTTACAACAGTAAGGCTGGATTCCATTATGCCCATTTAGCAGAGCCCTGCCAGATACCAGTATGCTCAGTTATCCCTGTACTGGTGGATTCCAGTTCACCCAGTTAATTCTGGAAAGGGAGATTCCAGTATAACCACTTAGTAAAGTCAGATCAAATTATACCATGTCCAGATAACACAGTAGGTTACACTTCCAATGCTCCAGTTTGTACAGTGATGGCAGAAGCCCATAATATTATAAATTATCATAGTGAGTCCAGGGAGCTGGCCACTGGAGATGGGTGTACCTGCAAACCCTACACTACAGCTGCACCAAACCTTGCTGCCACTCACAACATGGCTCTGGAGGTGGGAAGGACCGGGGAAGGGGTGGGGCACCAGAGAGATCTGTCTCGGCGCTCTACATTTGCACCCTGCTTCCCAGGCCTCATTGCCTTTGACTGCTTGGCCTGCATTGGCAGGTGAGTGTTGCAGAGACTGGGGGGAGGGGCGGGGAGAGTAGGCATGCCTTGCCCCTTTCTTGCTGCTTTCAGTACGAGAAGGTCATGTTGCCCATGCTCTGCGATTGGCTGCACTCTGCTTGTGCCGATTCATTCAATCAGCAGTTGATGTGGCAGTCAGCCTGAGATGCAGGTGGGCCAAGGATGCAGCATCCAATACTGATGGGGTGAATGCACCACAGGAAGGAAACCGCAGGTCAAAGCATCTTATCTTTACAAAAACCCAGAATGCTTGACTACAGCATGCTTTCATCAACAATTTGACGCAAGCACCACTTCTGAAGCAAACTAAAAGCGAAGTCCCCTCAGTACTCATCTAGGTCAGTTCAGGGAGCGTCGAGGCCTGGAGTTCCAGCACCAAGAGGTCTCTAGAAATGACAATGACCCTTAGCTCAAACGAAAGGTTTCAGCCCAAGTCTCTCCTTTTATAAAAAAAAATGAAGTATGGTTTCCCAGTCCTGCACCAGAGAGTGAGAAACTGAAGAAAGACCTGGCTAAAAAATAGCAGCCGAAACAGCATCTCTAGAAGATGTTTGCAAAGGATGATCGCTTAATAATGGTTTGTTTCGCTCCACGTGCACAACTTACAGATAACATTGGAAGGAGAAGGGCAGAGAAAAGTAAAGAGGGAATCGCAACCCTCAGAGGGAGAAGAGAAGAGGAGAGGGGAAAGCCTATTTCACAGCATAAGAGAAGTTGCATTCCAGTTGCCAAAGCAAAGTTGCCCGGTGCTTAACAATGTGACACGGAGCAAGTGCCATCTTACCAAGCAGCCTGGTAACTTGATGGAGTCTGTGGTGGCCCGCCTCCGGTCACCGGGGTGGGCCACGCCAGATGTTGGGATCACACGACTAGACTTATATGCTGCAGTCACGCAGCACTCGAGATGCAAGGATCATCCGACAACGTCCGAATCACCGGACTAGACATAGTGGGGCAGGGGGTCACCCCTGCTAGGGCAGCCTCGGTCCTGGGGCACCCAGGCCGGGGCTGCAGGGACAGCCCACGATCACGTGGCTACCAAAGAAAACACAGACACAAGTTGCCACTTCCTGGGGCTCTGCTGCACTGAATCTTACATGCCAGAAGAGCCCCTTTTATTAGAGGAGCGTCATGACGATTGTCATGACACTTCCCCTTAAAGGAACACTGATCCACACACAACATCCCTCCTTTATTATAATAAGAAAACCCCACAACACACTGCAAACAGTGACCGAATAGGGGGTCTAGAAATGTGGTGAATTCCAGTCCATGCCCCGTACTTTTCTAAACAACCACTGCAAACATCGGTGCCTTCCAGTCCTGGCACCAACTAACAAACTATTGCAACACTGCAACCAGACGGGTGTGTTCCTGTCCTCACACCCCTGGGGTACGACAGCGGGCTCTAGGAATCAGAAGATGCCCGGATCAAACTGGCCACTGACACTGCTGCAGGACAAGAAGAACACATTTTCCTCATCTTCTTCGGCAAAGTCATACCGCCCCCTACTTTTGTCTTCAGCCAGTTGGACCGCTGCCACTCTCGGGGGTTTCCTCCCCCCGCTCTCCTTTGACCCACTCCCTTCCGATGTCCCCATCATGCTGGCTGGCATTGGGGCGAGGCCTCACCCGTGCCAAGTGATCCACCTTTCCGCACCTCCCAGAGATATGCCCTTTAACGGGTCACTCCTGGGGATGAAGAAGATCCCACCCAAACTGATGGCATATAGTGGCCCCAGGGTCTCTCCGTGGCCAATCCCCTCTCCTCGTTGGTCTGCCTCCTTGCCACTTGCCGATCGCTGACACTTCCTCCAACTTGACCCGTTGCATGGGGGCCTCCAGCTTGAGCCGTTGCCTGGATTGACCTATGGCCGAGACACGCACCTCTGCCAGCTCTTGGGCATGGCCGAGCGCCAGTATACGCTAGTAGGTTAGCAATGGGTCCCTCAGGACTTGCTTGCGCAGCTTCGATGAAGCGCAGCCGTAAATGATCTGTGCCCTGATCTTGTCCTCCTCAAAGTTTCCCAGCGCACAGGACAACACAATTCCATGCAGCTTTCCATGAAACGCATCAAGGCTCTCCCCCCTCCTATTGCCTCGTGCAACTCATTCTAAAGCGTTCATAGTCCCTGTTGACCATGGGCCTGAAGTACTCATTCAGTGCTGCGATGGCGGCTTCATTTGACTGGTCTCTAAGCCGTATGGTCCTAAACAGTCTCTGGACGGCCAATCCAGCCGAGTACAGCAGTGATGGTTGTTTCTCTCTGTCCTTGACCTACACCGCCTCAAAATACAGCTCCAGGTTCTCTACCCAGGCTGTCCACCGGGTCCTAAACTGGCAGGCACACCCACCACGACGAAGGCATACAATGGCGCCAACTGCCCAACTTGTCGACACACCACCTCGTTTTCCTCATCCCCCATGAGACTACTAGGCGCGAAACAGTATGCGTCCACTGCCGATGGGCCTCAGGTCAACTGACACTGTGAAAGTCTTTGAAGGCACACAAGCACTCCCTCAGGAGCTGCTACACTCTTTGGCCTTGTTGATGGTTAAGAAGTAATGAGGGCTTGATAACTTCACTGAGCCTAGGCCACGGAGGGCGCACAAGCACTCCTTGAGGAGCTGCCACCCTTCGGGGAGAGTGATACTGGTAGAGATGCCAGGAGAGGCCAAATGATATCTTAGTGCCCAATGCACTGGGCACTCGGGCCCTTACAACAGCAGGCCACCCACTCCTCCACGAGCGACACAGGCACCCTATTTCCTTGCTTCATGAAACATCTGTGGCTTTTCATTCAACAATGCAAACACACGTCCTTATTTTTTTCCTGTGGCCCGGTGTTGCTGGGCCCCGTCCCCCCTGCTCCGTGTGGGCCCAGCTGGCTCTTTTTGCTCACCGCTGCAGCCCGATGGTGTGGGCCACACCCGCTTCCTTTGTCTCCTGTTGGCTGGAGCTGCCACTAGTCTCGGTGCCCTGAAGGCCACGCCCCTATTTGGGCTGAACCACCTGCCGGGTCAAAAGTCTATTTTGTTATACCTTTTTTTTTCCTTTCTGCGAGCCTGGGTCTCAATGGGGCACACACCCGCATCCTCCGCTTCGGGCGGGATGCTTTAATATCTCACCGCCGTGGGCCCTGACCTCCAGGCTCCACCCCCTTTCTTTGTTCGGGGCCGCGGCACTCTCTCTCCACGTGGCTCCTGCTCACTCGGCCTATGCCATCGCCGATCCGGGCT
Organism: Ambystoma mexicanum; assembly: GCF_040938575.1. NCBI lineage: Eukaryota > Metazoa > Chordata > Amphibia > Caudata > Ambystomatidae > Ambystoma > Ambystoma mexicanum. Next base: position 489,292,696 of record NC_090936.1, on the reverse strand, counting down.
GCCCTAGATGACCGGCGGCTCGCAGCACCAACGCCGCACTCGCAGGCATCAAGTGACCCATGCATACACAGCCGCATGAGGTCCCTGGTCCACCTGCGGCACGCGAGCGCCTCCTCCCTCCTCCACGCCCGAACCCGCGGATTGATGCACGCAACAGGCTTCCAGCAGCCCCCACACCACAATGGTGTGCTGGGCCCAGACCACCCTTGTTGCCAATGAGGGGGCCGGCCTCCGGTCAGCGGGCCGGGCCAAGCCAGATGTCGGGATCACCCGACTCGAGATGCGGGGATCACACGGCAACGTCCGGCTCACCGGACTAGACACAGTGGAGCAGGGGGTCACCCCAGCTCGGGCAGCCTCGGTCCTGGGGGCACCCAGGCCGGGGCTGCAGGGACAGGCCGCGATCACGTGCCTACCAAAGAAAACTCAGACACGAGTTGCCGCTTCCTGGGGCTCTGCTGCACTGAATCTTACGTGCCAGCAGAGTCCCTTTTATTAGAGGAGCGTCATGACGATTGTCATGATGCTTCTCCTTAAAGGAACACTGGTCCACACACCACAGAGTCTCTAGCAACCGATTGACGGGTACGTAATGCTGGGCCCAGCAGGCGGGGGGTCGGGTAAGGATATCAGGTCAACGTTGGTGGCTCCTGGCTGAGTCAGCAGTGAAACATGGAAAGGCGTGTTTAAGAGGGAAGGGCTTTACGGGGGTTCTGAAGACACGCTGACATGCATGCCCTTGGTCCCAGTTGCATCCTTTTGTGGGTCTGCTCTCATCATAGACAGCAGTTGAACCCGTAGACACTGTTGGATAGCAAGGCGTGATAATATGAAGTAGAAGCGAGCCTGCAAAGGTCGTTAGCAGAAGCATTGTTTCTGACGTCGGTGGGGGTGAGCAAACAGATGTGGCTAGCATGGGCCAAATAGTGCTTGGCTGTCTTTAGTCTGAGACTTGTGTTCACTGATGCATTCATCTGTTAGAGGACGAAATGCCGCAATTCCTGGAAATCTCATCTGCTTCCTCCTCACAGGCAGGCAACTTTTTTTTTGCCCTTGGGTAGACGCTGATGCCAAAGCCATTCAAATGAGTGTTTGTATTTATTAACATTACCTTGACACAGAAGCCCATCGGCTTGCAAGATATGTGGGCCCAGCCGCCCCTCCTCCCCTCTCGCCACCTCCTCGCGTCCTCCTATCAGCAGGGAAGCGAGGGAGCGAGGAAAGAACATGAAGCAAAATGAAAGATGGCATTTTCTGGATCCACTCAGCCGCCGTGGGTATCTCCCGCCTGCATCGCGCTTCTCTGCGGGTTGGTACATTTCCGGGAGATAGTCTCGCGCCCAGGACTTGAGTTAACATCGCGTCATGGGTTTAATTCAGAAATGCTCGCTGTCAACACACACAGTGAGCGTTTGGTCCAGTCAATTAAACATGCTTTTCCGGAAACCATAGTGGATAGTGCTAGTGGCCTGGCACATGCTTTGAATACCAGATGACATCACATGACGTGACATCACAATGTCTTCGACTCTGACGACGAAATGTCATCAAAAAAACACACACCCGGTGGCATGAAAAACATACGTAAAAGGAATGCATGACATCTTTATGCATACTTTTGAACATTCGGCCCCGAATTCATTGATATGATATGATAGGTATTTATAACGCTTAACACCCAGAGGTTTCTAACCGCGTACCCGGGAATCGAAAGTGTGGTGGTTAGGTTCGTCTTGCTTCAAGGCGAGCACGTTGCCCCTGAGCTATCCTCCCGAGTATGACAGTACCAGTTCACCCACTGCCAATGGACCCCGGAACATCCATGCAGTACTGTCCTTTCAGATGCAGATTGACTTTCCCTGCTCTGTGGGAATAATGAGAACAGCCAGGAGATGCTGACCCCATCTGGGGCTGCTTGCATCTGTGGGAATAATGAGAGCAGCCAGGAGATGCTGACCCCATCTGGGGCCGCTTGCATCTGTGGTGGGAATAATGAGAGCAGCCAGGAGATGCTGACCCCATCTGGGTCCGCTTGCATCTGTGGTGGGAACAATGAGAGCAACCAGGAGATGCTGACCCGATCTCTCGGAATAATGAGAGCAGCATCTCTGGGGCCACTTGCATCTGTGGGAATAATGAGAGCAGCCAGGAGATGTTGACCCCATCTGAGGCCGCTTGCATCTGTGGGAATAATGAGAGCAGACAGGAGATCCTGACCCCATCTGAGGCCTTTTGCATCTGTGGGAATAATGAGAGCAGCCAGGAGATGCTGACCCCATCTGAGGTCTTTTGCATCTGTGGGAATAATGAGAGCAGCCAGGAGATGCTGACCCCATCTGAGGCCGCTTGCATCTGTGGGAATAATGAGAGCAGACAGGAGATCCTGACCCCATCTGAGGCCGCTTACATCTGTGGGAATAATGAGAGCTGACAGGAGATTGAGAGGGAGCCACTTGTGTAGATCTTCAGCTTTTACTGAGCACGCTGAGTCGCTGTTGTCTGCAGCTGTCTCTGGGTGGACATCTTCATGCTCCAGTGCCTTTTCATCATGCTTTTCTTATCCTATCCTCTTGTTTCAGGTCCAGCTCAGCAGACTTTGCCTCTGCCAGCTTCCCCTTCTACAGCATTGCCGGTTTTTTTCACTTACTGGGTCTCGTTCTTTTAACACCATAGTCTCTGTTACACTATTGCTCCTCCAACTCCACAGTTCCTTGGTTATTCCTTCAGTCGATATGGCTTTTCCGATTTCATCTTTTTATTCCCCTCATGCTCCTACTCCCTACTTTTCTACTTGTAATTATTCCAATCTTTTGTACCCTCCTTGCAGCTCTCATCCACCTCCATTTAATCTTGTCCTATGGAATCTGCATCCTCTTTGCAGTACACGTGACTGTTTTGGATATCTTCTTGCGTCCTAATCATCATTTTCTATGTATTACTGGGACTTGGACTTCTCCATCTAGCACTGCTACTCCTGCTTCTTTTTCTGCCTTTGCTACTTCTTTATTACATATCCCTCGTCCATCTGGTTGTTGGATTGGTATACTTTATTGATTTTCCTTTATCACAGTTCCTGTCTCTTTGTCTCTTCCTTCTTTTACTTCATTTGAGAATTCTTATACTACTTTTGTGCAACCTTATTCTTTGACTTTTGTCTCTCGGCCTCCTGGTCAAGTTAGTACATTTTGTGATGATCTTGATAACTTGTTATCTGTTTTTTTTGCCATCCCCTATGCCACATATTCTTCTGGGGGACTTTAATCATCATCTTTCTTCTGTTCATTCTTCAAGTTCCTTTCTTTTGATTCTTGACTCATATTATATTTCTCTGATTTCTACTCCGCCTTCTTACGTTTCAGGTTCTTATCTTGACCTTATTTATTCTTCTCTGCTATCTACTTCCTCAGTTTCTGCTTGCCCGGTGTATTCTTCAGACCATTACCTTCTATTTCTCTGTATTCTCCCCTCTTCCTCTTCTTCACCTGTTTTATCCCTATTTTTCCTGTTCCTCAAGGTATTTTCAGTGTGATCTTCACGCCACAAATATGCTTTTTCTTGTCTCTTCTTGTATTTCTTGTCTTCCTTCCTATTCATCTTTTGCTGCTCTTTCTGCCGATGATGCTGCATCCTTACTCTCTTCTTCTCTTTATTCTTCACTTGATTCTTTGTATCCTGCTTCTTCCTGTTCGACCTTGCCGAAGCCTTCATAACCTTGCTTTACACCTCAGCTTCGTACAATGCGGCAAACTCTTCGCTGCTTGGAGCATCGCTGGTGTAAATCTCCATCTGACTCTGACCGTTCTTTTTCTTCATTTCATGCACTTGATGATGAGGCTCTCCTCTCTGCTAAGCGTTCCTTTTAATTTGATCTCCTGCATTCCCAGTCCTCTCACCTTAATTCAGAAATGCTTGCTGTCAACACACACAGTGCGTGTTTGATCAAGTCAATTAAACATGCTTTTCTGGAAATCATAGTGGATAGTGCTAGTGGATAAACTCTTCCAGACTTCATCTCGTCTTCTCTCTTCACCATCCAGAGCAGGAGGGATAGGCTTCCCAAACTTGCACCGAAGCTTTGGAATGCGCTCCCCACTGCCCTCAGAGCAGAAACCTCACTCCCTGCCTTTCGCAAAAACCTGAAAACCTCCCTCTTTAACTAGCTACTCACCATCGCTCAACTCTCCCACCACCTTCTTAGCCTCCACCTCTCTCGATGTCCTATTTAAACTATATTATACAAATTGTACAATAAGTATGTCAGTTTTTACATGTAACTAAGCCTTGCTCAATCACTGTAACACGCGCCACAATGCTTTCGGGCTGTTGTGCGCTCAACAAATATGAATAAATAAATAAATAAATCCCCTGATCTTACTCTTAATTCTACTCTCTCTGCTTCTGATTTTGCTTCTATCTACAAACGTGGCCACTCTTTGTGCAACCATTGTCCCTTCCTCTTCTCCTTCCCCTTCCGTTTGTTCACCTTATTCTTCTGTTTTGTCATCTTTTTTCCAATTTCTACTCCTGACACCACATCTCTGCTAGCTCGTGCACACCCTATGACTGCTCCTCAAATCCAATTCCTTCTTCACTTATTACAAAGGTTTATCCTTCCCTGGTATCCTATCTTACTTTCTTTTTTAATAATTCTCTTCGTTTGTCGTCCTTTCTTCATTTAAGCATGCCTCTATTCACTTGATCCTACACTCCCTTCTAATTTTAGACCTATTTCTCTTATTTCTTAGCCCTATACATTTTTAGAATGTCTTGTTTATTCCCATGTTTTCTTCTGATAATTCTCTTCTTCCTCGTTTTCAATCTGGTTTCCATTCCCTGCATTCTACAGAAACTGCTCTTCTTTCAGACTGCGACTCACTGTTGTCTGCACAGTATTCTAAACATTCATCTCTCCTAATCTTACCTGACTTATCTGCTGCTTTCAATATGCTGGATCATACTTTAGTTTTGGCATCTCTCTCTCTTCTTAGGGGTTTCTGGATATATTGTATCTTGGTTCTGTTCTTATCTGTCTAACTGCACATATTCTGTATCTTGAGTCAATAAATTATCTGACACCGTGGCTCCTTTCCATGCTGTTCCCCAAGGCGCTGTCTTGGGGGACCTTTTTTTTCTCCCTATACCTCTCATATTGCCTCTATTATTTCTTCATTCAGATATCTCACCATTTCTATGCTGATGATACTCAGCTTGTTCTTTCTTTTTCTTCCTTTACTACTCTAACTTCCTGTCTTCTGGCTATTAAAACCTGGATCACCAATCACTTTCTTGTTGTGAATTTCACTAAGACAGAAGTTATTTTCTTTCCAGCAACTACAATTCCTCCTCCTTCTCCCTCTGCATCAATTTCTTTTCCTCCCTCTCTAGTTCCTATTTATTGCACCACTCGTAATCTAGGTCTTTCCTTCGGCACTGAACTCTCTTTCTCCTATCATATCTCTTTACTCTCACATTCACGTTGCTTTCATCTTTTTAATATTCGTAAGGTAAGGCCCTTTTTTACTTTTGGAGCAACTAAACTTCTGATCTTTTCTGTTATTTTCTCCCATTGTTCTACTGTTCTTGCACTCTTTGTGGACTCCCTGCTTCATGTCTGGCTGCTCTTAAATCTACATTTAACTCTTCTGTCCATCTGATATGCTCTTTTTTACTTAATGACTCTAGTTCTTCACTGTTGCTTTATCTCAGGTGGTTCTCTTTTCACTCTCGTCTTAAATGTAACTTTCTTTGTATGTTTTTTTTTCTAATCTCTTCATGTATTTCTTTCATCTTTAATATGTTTTGATCTCCCTTCGTATGCTTTGCATTTGCAATCTCTTTTTCTTTTAATTGTTCCTCGTCCTCCTTGTACTCAGTCTCGTTTTCATACTTTTTCTTTGCTTCCTCCTTTGGACTGGAACACCCTTCCTCTTTCTTTTTGTTCTTTGTCTTCTATCCAATGTTTAATTTGGCTCTAAAGAACCATCTTCTTGACTCCTAAATTATTGTTCTTTGATTTCATGAATTGTACTGATTTTAATTGTACTGTGAATTGATATTGTACAGCGCTTTGGCATAAAACACTTAATAAATGCAAAATAAAATACAAAAATACAAATTAACCATTCATCCAGTCCCTGGGACAGGAATCATGGAACAGAAACCATTGACTATTTTCCTGTGATTGATGACACCACAATGTCTGCCGATGGGACAGCAGCATATGGAAGTGAATTCTTGCCCAAGGAACACCATGAACATTGAGGATGCCATCTGCCCCTGAACGCAGAGTCACTGTTGTGTCTGGGCTAATTGGGCATCTAAAAGGGTCAGTTGATTTGTTCACATTTTGAAAGCCTGATCGTCTATCATGGGAACTGACCAAAAGAGTGTGTTGAACCTTACTACTATGAAGATCAAGTAATGTGCTGGGACAACATTAACATTCTTCCAATTGATCATCACACTGAACCTTTGCATCACCTGACATGTGACATTGGAATGTTGTATTGCCAAAGACATTGAATTGGCTTGGATTAACAAATCCTCCATTTATGGAAAAGGTGAAGTCTCTGGCTGATGGAGAATCACTGTGATTGGTGCCAGAAATCTTGTGAACGCCCTTGGGGCCAGCTTACAACTGAATGACAGAAGGATGCACTGCTAATGGAGATATTTCATTGGAAAGTGAAGAAACTGGTGTTGTGATTTCCTTTTGGGAATGTGGAAGTATGAATCCATGAAATGTAATGAAGTCCCATAATCACCCATAGAAATTAGTGGGATGATTTTCTGCAGACACTTAATTTTGACGCACAATTACTTCATAAACCTGTTCACCCACTTTTAGATCCAGGACAAGACAATATTTCCTGATGATCGGTATGTCGGGCACTTTTATAACAAAGATGCATGCCCAAATGTTGGAAAATAATGGTTGGGGTGCAGCTTTGAGCAGGGAGAACTGTAATATTTCAAATGAACCACCTTGATTTCCAAGAATGAACCGTGCTACATGTGAAACACAGGCACAGAATGAAAGTAGTTATTTTGCAGGGAATAGCGCAAGCCATTTAATTAAAAGCTTGTGCTAATAACATTTGTAAAGATGATGTCATTACAGAAAAAGTTGTATTTAAGTCAATGTGAGAATTAATATTTAATGAGTTCCTTCATTCTGCAATGTTATTAATTAATTTCAAGCTATATTACTTGAAAGTTAAGAATAGGAGGAACATGCCATTGAATCTCGTTTTGCTGTATCATGTACATTGAAAAAAACAGGTTTGAATTGCTAAATGAAGAAATGAAAGCCAAAGGAGCTGAAATGAAAGAACAGAATAAAAGTTTATATTCCCACTTGTAGGCATACTGAATAGACCAAACGGTTTTCAATCTCCTGCAAACTGGATAGAAAATACTTACATGCTATGGTCAGGTCAGATGACTTTTAACACCACCCTTAGATGTTCCACTATGGTCTTTAAGGCAGACTTTCAAAGCATATAAAAACTATGAATGTTGATAGATAATTCACTTATCATGCCAGGCTTTGCCTTCAAAGAATCTATCACCTGTTTTATTTCACGTCAAATAAACTGAATCCATTAGCAATGGGAGGTCATCAGAAGAGGTCACTGACATTTAGATGCATGGCACCAGCTATCTGTCTTGGATTAGTCAAGGTGAAAAGGTAAAAAATATGCACACTAAAAGCATTTTACTTTGACTAGAGGTGTCATAGAGAGTGAATATTTAGGTGATGTGCTGTCTCTGCTCCTTTGTGGGGAACAGATAAAATTGAAAACTCAAGAATTCAATCCATTTGAAATGTAGATGAACACACTTGTATAACAAATATTTGGCAGTCCATTACAAGGAACAATCTTATTGACTCCATATTTGGACAGTTAGTAGAAACAAGTAAGCTCTATGAGAATCCTGAAACAGAATTATATGTTGGCATTTTGAAAATTGCACAAAGATGGCACGAAATGTGTAAAAGCATCACAAATGTTCTGAATGTAAGCATCTAACATATCAAAATGTTTTCCTCAACATGCAGAAACTCAAAATATACATGTTATCAAGGTAGCACCTTGCAATGTTTATTCTTGTATGTATTGATGATTTCTCTTCCCTGCAAAGCACAAGGTGCAGTGTAGTCAAATTGTAACAGACACCACACCTATGACATCATTCATAGCCCCTCCAGGGTCCCCCACATAGGCATCCAAGGTTTGGGGGCTCGGGGTGGCCACACCAGCTGATTTAGTGAACTTATGGAGAGGTAGGAGGTTGGTGACTACAAATTCCAGAAGCTTGCTTCCCAGCACAGGACTTCAGCTTCCCGGGAGACAATATTAGAACTGTGCTAAATGTGGTGGGGGAGCGTTTTGGAAAGGTCTCAAATGAAGTCATTGGGCCTCATTCCGAGGTTGGAGGTAAGGTACAAACAATGCCGGTAATGATTTACCGGCATGGAATTCCGCTCCATGCCATTCCGACCCTTCAGACCGTAAATTACGGCACCGTAAACATCAATGCCGTAATTTACGGTCTTGGGTCGCGCGCGCACACCACCATGGCGTAATCAACGGCATGGCGTAAACCGGAGCTGATCGCAAGTAAGGAGCACACGTAAATAACGGTCTCCTTAAGGCCGTAAAGTACCTTACCGGCATGGAGTACATACAGGCATCTCAGAGAAGGAGTTAAGAACACTGAGCAGTGGTTTCCACAGCCACAGGTGCACACAATCAGCACAGGTGTAGCCAATGGAGTCTGGCACAGCACAAAATGAGCATACCCACACACCACACCCTCTCCCACACCAAGATGATACCAATAGTAGTGGCGCAACTGGAGCTGGAGGCCTTGCTTGCAAGGCAGTAACAACAACAACCACAGCCCCAACCACAGAGGACACACAGGAGGAGACGGAGGGTGAGACAGGCCCAGCATGCACCACCAGTGCATCCACCGTTACCACGCCGGCAGCCCCCAATCCCTCGCATCTGAGCCACCTCCTTCAACCTAACACCACATCAGATCCACACCCTGTACCGGCTTGACCATGACACCATCACCACCATAGTGGACCTGATACATGATGACATAGTGAGTTTCATAGAATAAAGCTCTGCCATCCCCCCTCCACTGAAGGTAGTGACTGTGCTCCACTTCCTTGCCACAGGCACCTACCGGCACACAGTGGGGCACATGCATGGTATATCACAACCCTTATTTACCCGGATACTGAACCAAGTGCTGGATGCCCTTCTCAAGCACGCAAGGGACTAAATATACCTACCACGGACTCCCCAGGATGCAAATGTTGCCTTCCATGCACTGTGAGACATCAAATGACACCTGCGCAATGATCAATGTCCACTCCATTTTACATTATGAACAACCAGTGTATTGAATAATTGTCATGAAACGTGTACAACAAAACCTCCACCACCCTCCCCCTCCCCCCAACTCCCAAACACACCCTCACTCCCCTCCCCCTCACCCACAACAACCCCAGAATAGTGCCATAAGGCCAACATAGGCCACATGTGTGTGCCAGCATGTTCAAGGTGTGCCCCCAGAGCCAGGGGGATCCATGTTGGGCCGGCGCAATGTACGCAATGAGCGTCGGAGCGGGCTGGTCTGGGTGGAGGAGCACTGTGACGGTGTGTCCTCCGGCTGGGGCTGTCGTGTGGGAGGTGCAGCCTCCAGGGCATCCACGATGCGTCCCAGGACCGCACACAGCCTATTGCTGCTGTCAGTGACCGCCTGACGCATCTGCCTTAGCTCATCCACCCACTCCACCCTGGCCTGGCGGGTGTCCTCCATGAACACATTGATGAGGTCCGTCAGCTGATGTGCACGTGGTTCATCAATGTATGTAGGTACATTTCTGGCGGGTCTTGGGCTTACCTGCCCTGGCATGGCCTCAACTGGTGGAATAGGTCCAGGATCTGCCGGAGCACTACGGCCAGGTGTTTCCTGCTCCACAGAGTCACTGCTTGATGGCAGGGGGACATTGGTGGGCTCCGGGGTGTGGACTGTGGGGTAAAAGTCCTCCTCAGTGGCACCACAGATCGATAAGGGGCTGTCCACATTCTCCTGGGTGGCCGTAGCTGCCAACTCCCCAGCAATGCTTGATTCTGCTGACCTTGGGGTGTCTAATGTGGCAGGTGCCGAGGCAGGGAGGGATTGTGGTGGTGCATCCTCCACTGGCATTTGTGGTGCCTGGGTTGTTTTCTTATTCCGTGCTGGAATGCTCCGGGACCGGCCTCTGCACGTGGAGGTGGATGGACGGGTCGTCTGGGTATCCCCGCTGTCATGATCGGTGCCTGTGGGGGTAGAGGAGAGGGACAACATGAGTGATTGTATGATGCGCTAATTGCATAGATCGCTGCATTCACATTTCTGTAATTTGGGGTTTGTGGCCCTCTGGGCGTTGCAACAGTACTAGTACATATGAATGTGAATTGAATGTACGCATGTGTACGCATGTGTCGGAGTGACTCATCCTGCCATAGTAATGTGCAGTCTGGCTCACACACTGCCGAACCTGATGCACAATGTGCATGATGGAATGTGCAAGTTACTGCACTATGGCTGATGTGTGTTATGTACTTGCACTTGGCCCTTGATTGCGTTGCAGTTGACTCTGCATTATTTGGATGGGGGGGTGGCTACATGACAAGGTGCCTTTTATGGCCCTTGGGGGAGTCTACATCATGCAATTGCCATTGGCAGTGTTGACTTTGGACACTCACCTCCATCGGCAGACGACGTTGCCCCGCAGTCCATTTCACCGATGCCCTCTATGCATTCCGTGCCAATCATTGCGGTGCATGTCTCCTCCCATGGCTCTAGTCGCACAGGGGAACTTGGGCCCCCTCCAGTCTGCATGGCCTGACTCCTGTTGGCAGTGAGGAGTCCCCGCACCCGCACCCGCACCCGCAAGTCATCCCACCGCTTGCGGCAGTACTTGGGGGTGCAAGGGGTGGAGCCTACAGCGCTCGCTTTTGGGCGGTTTCTGCCCAGATGTTCTTTTTGCGGATAGTGGACTCCCTCCGCATGTCGGGGCTGAACACCACGTCAGCGTGTTCTGCCAGGTAGTCCACCATGACCTGGAGCTCATCAGGGCAGAATCGCTTCTTGCGGAGCCGGTCCGCAGACTTCTTAGGTGCTTTAGGCATAGTTCCTGCGTTCCTGATGCTTTCCCCAACTTCGGATTGCTCCCAAGGGTGCTGCCTGATGAGGATGGCAATGGATTGTGTTTTTAAAGATGGCCGCCGCGCTCCTTCCCGTTCCTGTGCGATGACGTAATTTCCGGTTCCGTTGTTTTGCGGTGACCGTAATTTACGGGATCCGTAAATTACGGTCCCCGTTATTTACTGTCGCTGCTGCTTCCATGGCGGTGTTGTAATGTACGTGTCGCAGCAGGCCGGTAGGGGTTTTTCGGGGGGTTTTGCGGCATGCCGCTAGGTACTTTTCCGGCATGGCGAAAAGCGCGTGTCCGCGAGGTCGGAATGGGACGCAATTAGCGGTCTGTCACCTTGCCGGAGTCGTACTTTCCGCCATGCCGGAAACGACCAGTACTTACCTCCAACCTCGGAATGAGGCCCATTGGGTTTTTTGATGCTGAAAAAGCCTTCGATCGGGTTAACTGGAGGTTTCTGGAGTACACTTTAAGGAAATGGGTTTTGGCCTGATCTTCATGACGATGATAGAGTGCGTTCATAGGGATGTTAGGGCCCGAGTATTGGTTAATGGGGTTATTTCAGATTTGCTTCAATTATTGAGGGGCACGTGACAGGGCTGTCCGTTGTCCCCTTTTTTGTTTGATTTGGCGTTAGAACCACTTGCTACTTATATTAGACAATGTGAGGTTATTAAGGGAATTGTGGTTGGGAAAGTTGAAGTTAAAGTTTTATCGTATACTGATGACATGCTTCTTATGTTGTCTAATCCTGAAGTATGTGGTGATGTAATTAAAGGAATGTTTCAGGAAGTGGGTGATTTATCAGGACATAAAGTGAATTGGGATAAAACTGAGGTCTTTCCTTTGTCTGTGATTGTAATGTTTTGCGTTCGTGGAATTGTAAGAATTCTGAAACTGGCGGATGTGATGGATGGGAATCGGTTGTTGAGTTTTGTGGAATTACAGGATAGGTTTGGAATAAGGCGAAGTGAAAGGAATAGGTATTTGTCTTTAGTGGCTATGATAAATAGTAGGATGGAAATGGCTGGTGGTTCAATAGGTAATAAACCGGAGATTAGTAGGTTGTTGGAGGGTCAGGAATACAGTGTGCGTACTTATATGCAATTCATGCCTATTGATGAAAAACTCTGGGTTGCGTGGTCTAGATTGCGAGTAATTTGGTCGGATGATGTTCTGGGTGAAATTTCTGAAGTTGATTGGAGTAATATCCTGAAGGTTGCTTTGAATTTGGGACCTGATATGGGTCTACGTTTAATTAGGCAGAAAGTTGTTGGGCGGTTGTACTGGACGCCGGCTAAAATATTTCGATTGGGGTTGCAGACTAATTTGTGTTGGTGTTGTAATGTTGGTAGGGGTACTTTATTGCATTTGCTATGGGATTGCCCGAGAGTGCAGGCGTTTTGGACGGCAGTAATCGATCGGATTGATTTGATTTTTGGTATTGTTTTGAGGAGAACGGCATTGAATGTTATTTTACTTTCCCATAAAGATAGGGGTGGAAGAGCTGGGAGACATTCTTGCTGGATTGATAGGGCCATAATGATAGCGATTAAGTTAATCCTCAGGATTTGGAAAACAAGGAAGAAACCTAATGTTGAGGATTGGCTGACGGAATTGCATATTCTGGCACAATTTGATAGGGTTTAATTTTGTAATAAGGATAAGGAAGAAGTTTATAGGAAGCTGTGGGGTCCGTTTTTGGCTCTTTATGATTGACTTGAAGGTTGAGTTGCTTTGATGGCTATGGTATTCGTGGTAAGGTTTGTGGGGTTCCTTTCTCCTTTTTTCTTTTTTCTTTTCTCTTCCTCTTCCCATTTGTAGTGTCCTTTGTGTGGTCTTTTGGTTTGTGTTGTCTTTTATGTACGCATGTTACTTTATTGATTGGGTTCCACTTGGGTTGGTCGATTATTGATCTGACATATTTATGATTCTTTTATTGTTCTGTGAATTGCATTTTTTCTGATTAGTGTGGAACTCTGTTACTTTTAGTACTGATGGTTATGTTTTTGTGGAAATTAATAAAGTGTTTTGGTAAAAAAAAGAATTCCGATATGGGTTGTTTAACCAAAGTCAATATATTCCAGGTGGAATGTCCATAGTCGATTTCGCCGTAAATCTATTTGACCTTCAGTCAACCAACCCAAATCCCTGTGCTGCCAGTAGCCCTATATCAATCCCCCTGACCTACTTCCCCTTTTCTCCAGCCACTGGCCAACGGCGCTTCTGCTATACCCCTGCGGCGTCAGTTCAGTCCCTCCACCTCTGGTCACAGCAGACGCTGCAGGGTCCCTTTTTCTTTTTTTTCTTTTTTTGAGTCCCCCGCTTGCAATGTCCTGGAAGCAGAGGACACCTCTGCAACCCCCGAAGCCCATAATACCGAACATGGGGAGCAGGGTACATCCCCGCAAACCCTGCTCCTCATGTTCGGTATAATGGGTTTGTATCAGGTAAGTAATAAGGTCAAAACATATGATAGGTGAAATAGAGCATGTGAAATTAGGTCAAAACTGTAATGCGATCAAAATAATTTGATCAAATTGGACAATATCCAGAATTCCAGCTGCCGGAGTAGCACTTAAAGCTGTGATAAGCTTTACAAATGTCTTGCTCATGAAATCGCTTTCTGTGACACTTTTACAGCCATTAACCAAGAAGGAACTCTTTATGATATGATGTTTATTTTGTGCACGCCTGGAGTTTGACACATGAGAGCTTATTTTAATGCATGAAACAAAAAAATGTGTTACATTTTAGTAAACTGCTTAAAGTATTTCTCTGCAACACATTAGAAGCTGCATATTTATTTTGTTATTTTAAAATCCGAACAGATTATTCATTGATTATATGTGTCAGCAACAGGAAGGTTTCTTACATTATGTTAAGCAAGAGGCCAGTTATTAACGGGGATGGCAGTGTAAAGCCATGTATTATAATGAATAAAATATCCCCTAAGTATGTACAAAGGATATTGCAATTCACCTTGGATGAAAATACTCGGGCTTCAGCTTCCTCCATTTGGTCACAGAACTCCTTGGTGACTTTCAATATAGCCCTATAACCTACAATACAGGGCCCTTCATTCCATATGTTATACATGTAGGAAAGTGACCAGCCTGGGTAGTCAGACCACTCATGAGCAAGGACTGTGATGAGAAAGATGGACTGAGTGATAAAGCAGATCACAAAACCATAATGCCTTCACTCATAATGACCTGGGTGTACAATTTATCAAACATGAGATCTTTCAATTAGAATTTAGCCCATATCATTCGGAGTACAAGCAGAGCAGGAGTGGCAAGTGACAGGCCAGTGCACAGTGATATTGAAAGCGACACAGTGCCTCAGGAGCTATTGAGAGGAGCGCACTGTGAATGGACAAGAACCAGCAGAGCATAGGGGCAGCATTTCACAGGCGGATACAGTGTATCAGGTTCCGAATAAAAAAACTGGTGAGATTAGAAAATTATTCATGAATATACACATTGTCTACAGCTGTCTTAATTTTGTATTTATTTTGAATTCAGGCCCAACACTTCTTCAGTCCCATTTCACATGCAAGCAATGATATTTGATAGACACATTTGTTAATGTCTATTTCGTGCAACTCGGAATTTGGCAAACTAGGATAGGGCCTCATCAGAAGTTGGGTTCTGCAGTAAAAATGCGTTGGTAATAGCATTACTACCCCATTAACGCACCACCCAATCACAAGTTTGGGAGAAAGTCAGAGGATTCACCTCCAGCTCTGAGCTGGAGGTGAATGTGCTGACTTCCCGTCCATTTTCAGTGCAATTACCGCGACGAAATTTCTGCCACAGTAATTGCACCAATAATGCCCCATTCTATGGGCTAAAAAGAAATAGGGACTTACACCGCCACAGCCACCTGTGGTCCGGTGGTAATAGCGCTGGACCAAGTAGCGGTAGCGGTAATTGCGTTGTGCACTATTCCAGCGGCTTTACCACTGGAATTCCACCCAACTTGAAGCCCCTTGTCATCTTTAAAGTCACAATGCCCTTTTTATTTCCAAACAAAATGACCTGATTTATAGAGAGAGTTGTGGAAAGGCCTGGATTGCTGACCGCAATCTTCATTGTCCTGAGTCCTACTCAAACTCGGCACAGTCCTATATTCTTGAGTGGGAGTGGAGTGGAATAGACAATATTTTCATAAATTGTTTTAAATATCCTCTTGTACTGACTTCAAATTCCTCTTGTGGGCTTCACCATAATGATCCTCACCACCTGTATCACTTCCTTTCATTTATATTCCAAGTCAAGAGAGCAAAGCTTGGGCTTATTCCCGGAAAGGCAGGAAAGCTGAGGACTGTGACAAGGACGAGTAGGACAAAGATTAATAAAGATTGCTGGTAAATAATCCAGGCTTTAGTTCTTCCTTTCTCTTCCTCGTACTAATCATATGTTCTTGAGGACATACGAAGTCTCCATACTTTGATAACAATTAATAAACATCTTAATCCAGTTTGCCAGCCAAACGTGATGTGAAGTAAAGAAATTGAGATCAGGCTAAAGATCCCTGTTAGACACAAGATCAGAGACAAGCAGTTTGGTCGACAATCAGTTTGTTGTTGAGCAGAAATATAGAGGGAAATGCTTATGTAGCCGCCCAACACATTTCTGAAATGGAAACACCATTAGTGTCTGTCCAAGTAGAAGCCAATACCATAGTGGAGTGGCCAAGATTCTGGCTGGTTAAAAGGGAAATGCTGCATTTCATATGTCACAGAAATTCATTCCTTGATCCACCTACTTATTGTCAGGGGCAGGGGACGTTTCACGGGCCCTATGACCTGTCGGAAGAGCACAAACACAGCTTCTGATTTTCTAAAATTGGACGTTCTGTCCAGGTATATTTTTATGGCTCGGCCTACATCATGGAGACAATGGGGGTTGTCTTAATCAGAGATGTTGAGAATAATCTGGTAGCCAAGGTGCAAGCATGCTACCTTCTTAGGTAAAAGGAGGGAAGATGACCGCAGGATCAATCCAACACGGAGGAATCTGAGGTACGGTTTTGCGCTCATGAAGGTGCCCAGTTCACCCTGAAATCTAGCAGACATAATCACAGCTAAAAATACAACCTTTAATGACAGGAACTTTAAAGAGGATTTTAAAGGAATTCCCTCCTTGAAGATGTTGGAGGACCAACCAAAGATTCCAGGCAGGGAGAGGAGTTCTGACCGTAGGATGGGCCAGACTGAATCTTACACTACTCATCTGCTGAAAGGCTACAGTCACCTTAATGGCCCCTTGCACATGCATGGATCACCAAAAATTCTAACGGCGGCTAGCTGACCTCTGAGAGTAGAAACTATAATTTTATGTGGACAGTGTTTTATTTAACACGGTGCAGTTCTCTGGTCATGCACCAGCACTGATGTTAGCCTACTGCCGCTTGAAGGATTTAAATGTAGCTGGTCACCCTTACTTTTGTATGTCTTTAACTAACTTTTCAGGGAGTCATTTTTCCATTAACCCAACCCTTTCAGTTTCCAGTAAATGAGTATTAATATGGTTAAAACAGAGTCTGGATTGTGAGGCACATAAGTGGAGAGGGATGTCACAATCAGCCATTCCTTGGAGAACTGCATGGACAGAAGAGGGGGAAACCATGGCATTCTGGGACAGCTGGGAGCGATAAGGATGACTGTCACCCTGTCCCCCTGGATATTCCCATGGACCTTCAATAGTAGTGGGAAGGGGGAAACAGATAAAGGAGGCCTTCTAGCCAGGTGCATCCATGACTCAGATCAGGGGATTGCTGACCTGAGACACATAGATCACTGTTAGTTCCCTCTAGTTTGAGGAGTTCATGGCTTCCATTGGAGACATGCTCCCCAGGGGTCCAGGAGGTTGTGTACTATACAAACATAGTAACATGCTTTAGGTCCAGGACAGGGTGAAAACCACTTGAAACTTTAGGCACCACAAATAGAAGAGAAATATATCCCATGAAGTACTTTTGCTCCTGAACCAGATGGGTAACTCCTTTCATCGGATGCTTCCTTATGCCTGTCATTAAGGCTGATGCTTCTGCAGTATTCCTGTGGATAGGGATATCCAGTAGGAATTGTTTTGGTGTGATGCTCTCTAATTCTATGACACAGCCATGAGTCACTATTTCCAGCAAGCATAGATCAGAAACTGACTGGTCCAACTTTTGTGCAAAATGATGTATTCTGCCTCCCTCAGCTTCACTACTGAATTGGGTCACCCAGCCCTTTAAGATGAGTAGCAATACCCTGGAGATGGATGGGAATGCAGATTGTATCCATACATCAATAATCAAAAACGACTCAGGTAGTTTGGCAAAAGGGAGTCCGTTTTATTAACAAGTATATAAAACAGGGAGTACAATGAACATCAGCAGTCGTTCAATCCTCTTACTCAACTCATTTTTAGTAGAAACTGAGACTATGTTACATACAATCATCATCATTGACGTTGACCTGTGTCACTGCCTACATGGCAAACTACAAAAACCTATCAGGGAAAGTGATAGGCTCTAAGTAAATAGCTAATTATAAGTTCCATGTCAGTTTAGAACTGTGAAAGAAAGTGATAGGGTGCTTAACATCAGGTGGGGCAACTAAGCCCTCCCCTCAAAATGTCCACTATGAACGTCACTAAATACACAACGTTCCGTTGGCTACACAAACTATAGGACCCTTGATTACACGGGCCTCTACAATTGGTTGGCCTCTAACCTCCATCAGTACTTTTCCACTCATGTTTAGCAGACGCAGGCTGAACATCCAGGTGTTAGTGGGCTCATTTAGAAACTAACTTCCCAACAATTATTATATCAATCCATCATCACCTCAATGGTCCAGGGTCAATTAGTGCTTTGAAGTTTGGCCTTGAGTATGTACGGTGCTGTGAGAATTTTAAGGAGTGTAAGCACAGCCTGTCCTCGTGCGTAGGTTTGACCACCGTGTCCTTCCAATTTCTTCCTTCCATGTGACTTGACATCATGAAATCGAGCTTTTTTAATAGTGTATTTAATATTATTTTTTAATCGTCCTCTGACGTATTTTGTTTTGCTCAGGTCTCCTAAACCGTAGCCTCTTGTTTTGTCAAACAATTTGTATCCAATGTCAGCTAATTCCTGCTTGATAAGACTTTTGGCTTCCTGGCTCATTCAACCCCTTCTGCTGAGGTTCATTTGTAATTAAAATTGCTTTTAACTGCGACACACTGTGGTGAGGCCTTCTTTGCCCATGTTTAAGTTCAGTACTGCTTTATAATGTGAAGTGGAAACATCCATCTTTTAGTTATTTCAGAGGTATATATATATATATATATATATATATATATATATATATATATATATATATATATATATATATATATATATATATATATGTGTGTGTCTATATTGGTGCTTGCCACAAACTATTTACTATGAGGCTAGCTTTCAAGATTACTTTGCTGCTTGAGTTTCAATTGTGTCTGTACACATGTAAAATGACTTGATATCTTCATCTCTTTCTGCGGCATAAGCTTCTTCATCCTGAGCCCAAGATGTCACTTATCCTTGTTGCTTTCTTGATACCGTATAAAATATCGACATTCTCTGATATCTGCATCTCTTCTGTGCGCGTCATCTCTTTCTGGGTGACGTCTCCATTCATCCTTGCCGTTCATCTGCTCTGCTTCTTCGGGAATCTCATTGAAATGGCCATCATATTGTCTTGCATGCAGGAATGTTTTCTCAATGGGTACCTTGCCTCCCAGATTCTCTTGGGTATTGGTACTCGTATGGGTACTGCACAGAGTCCGCGCTCTGCTCTTTGCTGATTCAATTGTTCCGCATACGTCACATACTTTGGTTCTCATTCTATAAGTAATACGGGCAGGGCAGTTAGAGGGGGAGAACTTGGCTCCTCATCTACACTACTAGTTTATGTTATTTTTGTATTGTGTTTCTTATGGTACACGCCATGGGCAATGACATTTATAAGTTTCTTCAAAGCAAAGGTAAGGCAGCAGGGTTCTGATCTTTCACAGACTGTGAAGGCATTCAGATCAGTTAAGTCCAAGGGCACTGGTGAAAAGGGCAAGAGCAAAGTGGATTGCACAACTGCACAAGGAATGAGGTCATACAAGCCTGGTCCAGGCAATTAGATCAAGAGGTATGATGGTCCAAGTAGCCACAGATGCTCAGGCTTCAGGAACAAAGGAGAAAAGTCTCAATTCTTTTGCATAAGCAGAGATAATATTCCAGAGATCTGATACCTACTGGTGTTCTTTTCCAAATAGAAGATCCCCCAGCACCCAAAACTCTGCCTCCACATTTCATTTTCCAAATAGTGGTAACAACCAAATCTTTAGATAATAAAGATCTTAAGTGCATCGAAACACAGTATTGCTTTGTTTTCAGCTTGAGGTAAAGTGGAACATTGCTCTAATAGGCTCTGTGTATCAGGTGAAGAACCTGTAAGTCAATGCACATTCTGACAGGTGTCTGGTACATGCAGAGTAGGGAAGCTTTGATGTGGTTCCTAGGTACAAGGCCTAGAATGAGATTGACTGTTGTTATTATGGATAGCCTGTATGTACTGTGTGAGCTTGTTTGGGAGACCCAGCCGGAGAATATTTCAGTGGCCCAGGTGTGAGAAATCTATGGCAGAAGTATCTTGAACTCTTTGAGACATGTTCAGGAGGGTGCGGATGTCCCTTGCGACATGCAAATTAAAGTGGAACTTTTTCATAAGATCATGTTTCGGAGGGGAAAAAGACAGCAGATTGTCAAATATAACTAAGTGTTTTTGCAGAGAACACATGAGTGAGGAGACTCCTACAGAAGGAGTGCAAGCAAATGGAAGATGAGAGGGAAGGACATTGCTGAAGTAGACAATATCTGTCTTTGTGCCATTTAGGTAGAGATTATTCATCTATCAGCCAATCCTGGATGCAGAGCCAGTAATTCAATATAAGATGAAGTTTTGGTGCAGGACTCCAGAAACTGAAGGCAATCTTTGCATCATCTGCATAGTTTTGAAAGATGGTAGTGTGCAGGGAAATGAGGTCAGCCAGGGGATTAGACAACTGGTAATGTTGTGACAATATTCCCCAAGTTAAATGGATGACGGGCCAGAACAATTACAAATATAATCGTTACTCATACATATACCCTGAGGCTTCCTGAGAAAAGACTAACAACAACATCTTTGTCCACCCCAATTATTTTTCTACAGTGAAATTATTGATTCATATGTTAAAGAGACATTGGGGAGAGAAGTAGATGTGATTGTAGAAAACCGTATTAGATCATACTGCCACCTATACAACAGCTTAATCACATGAAACGTATACGCTTATATTGGCAGGAATTCAAAGTCCTATGCACCCCAGTGCACATTTTGATCCATAATTCCTTGTCTAATTGCCTACCGAGTCTTGTTCCCATCTGTTTTTCAAACCCGCAGCCGTACTTACTTTAGCCGCTATCAGTGACCGGTAAATACTAGAAATCAACCACCTTGATAAATGGAATGTATTCAATATGCGCTCCAAAGGTGTCATGTCTCTCTGAAGTGCCGTCTTCCACTTTTTCACCATAAGCACTCCTTTGAGTCCCCATCATGCTCCCTCAGTCATAGGACCCTGAAATTAGTCCTCCTCTGTCGGTTCCCCAAATCACCTATCTTCAATAAGATCTCCTCTTCCATAGCCTCAAGATCTGTGAGTCTTGCATCAAATTTCATTTCCACCAGATTCCCACTGAGATGATTCATCTCCATACCGTCCATGCTCTCCTCTATGCTATCAGCCCTTCCTCTCAGATCTGCAATAGAGGCCTGATTATCACCCCGCAATGCTTTAATCTGCATTAAGTTACCACCAAGATCCTCCTTTGGGGCAAGTGTAGCATGTACTGTCCGTTCAAGTCCCAGCAGCGGCACCTGGGTGCCCTTTGATGCCATCTCTGACATCCCCCTAAACCTCTGCAGGGAGGAAATCACCCACTACGTGATCCAGAGATCTTGAGGTTCCAGCTTCCTGCCCAGTTATATGAGGGCAAAAACTAAGGGGCCACCAGCCAAAAGCTTACATTTACGGGCACCTCATCCGGCCCAGCTCACCGTCCACATTAACTCCATGTGTCGGGTGCAGGACATCCACTTCGTGACGGCTTGCCTTTCCGTTTGCACCACAGCCCAAAATACACTGTTAAGAAGTCCATTCCTCACCCCATCCACTAACATACCGAATCAGGCCATGCCTCTCACCCACATATAATATCAGCAGGCATGGACAAACAGCACTCCACCTTCTTCATCGGCTCCACTTCCCAGGTGTCTCTCCCTCTCAGCAGACTCTCTGCCCCCTTTACGACTGAGATGGGCATGGCACGCCCACAACGCCCCGGGCCCAGCCCCCTCAACAACACCAGGGGCTCCAGCCTCTTCCAGCCTCCTCACAAGGAGTCAGTTTGTTACCCATCCTGATTATCATTTTGATGGCAAGAGCATTGAAGACTTTGGAGAAAGCGAGGAAATGCTTGTTGGTTAAACAGTCTAGGCAGTTGTTAAAGTCACAAAAAATCAAGATCATTTTGTTTGCAGGTTTGTCAATAAAGTCCATCCTGTCCTCTAAGAACAGCACTGCAACTCGTGTGGGAATATTGATGGTCCGGGAGGCAGATGGATCAACCAGGCACTTGTAAACAAAGCATTAAAAAGAGGAGCCAGCAGTGGTTGGACCATGGTGGTGTGGATAAAGGTGGGGGAGATCAGGGTGATATTTCCTTCAAACTTGTTAATCCTATCGGTATTTTCTTCCCCTCAGAGAGTAGATTATCCACTAGCGCAGTGTAGTTATCAGAGAACAATGTCTCGGTCACTGTCAGAAAGTCTATATCGGCATTAGCTAATATGGCTTGCATATTAACTGTATGATTCATGGCAGAGAAGACAATAATGGTGGGAATGTTCCAGTCTGACCCAGGAGTACAGGCATCTGAACAGAGTGAAGAAGAGGCCAGAGACAGAGGCTGGATCTTTGCTTCTTTCCGTTCAGGAGTGTTAGCAGCGGTGTGGAGCAGTAGCGAGGGGGCAAGGGAATGGAGTGTGGTGCCGTGGGAAACAGATGGAAAGCAGCAGGCAGAGAGGTGAGAGGGCCAGCATGAGTGAAAGGGGAGATCAACCGCACGGACTGAGAGGAAGCAGACAAAGATGAGGAGGTTTAAGTGGCTGCCCCAGGAATCAAAATTGTGGCATTCTTGTACACATGAATAACAATATCTAGTTGTTGAGAAGACTTGCGATAGATGCTCTATCTTTTACCTCAGAAACGTCAGTGGCCATTTTTATTGTCACTATGTGGCGCATGCGCGTTTCCCAATCTGATGTGCCATAAAAATAAATGAGGATATCTATAGCCATCTCCGTGGAAGGGACACAAATGTAGGAGTCTGCTATTGGGTGGCGGAAAGAGGTGCAGGATATATTTCAAGATGTGTTTCTTGATAGATTTCTTGACAGATTTAGTACAGAGAGGTGGAAAGCGGATTGTGGAGCACAGGCAGTGGCCGTGTAGCTTTAAGGAGGACAAAGAGAATGGGCCGTCAAGGCAGCAGAAGGGCCAGGGGTGCAGAAAGGAGCTAGGATCAGCTAACACAAGTCCAGATGCAGGAAATCTGCTTTCTTAGCACACGCCTGGTAAATCAGGGTTGTCATATAGACACACTGATCAATGAGCAGATAACTTCTGAGTGTGACATAAGTTACCATCATGTTTTGGCAGGTAACGAAATTAGCACCAGTTTTCCTGCACTGCCGAAATTGGAGATTGGGGGTGAAGTGAATAATATACAGATTCAACACATCAGGTTGTTTTTTAGCACTCCCGCCCCGTCAGGGTTGTTTATTAAATGCACACTTCTGCCCCGACAGGTTTGTTTATTAAAAGCACATTCCCGTCAAGTCGTTTATTAAATGCACACTTCGCCCCGTCAGGGTTGTTTATTAAATGCACACTCCCGCCCCGTCAGGGTTGTGTATTAAATGCACACTTCCGTCCATCAGGGTTGTTTATTAAATGCACACTCCCGCCCCGTCAGGGTTGTTTGTTAAATGCGCTGCAATAATCAGATTTGGTTTTTGGAACGTGAGCAGTTTTGTTTGTAAATGAGACATAAGTAAGGATAGGTTGGAGGGGTGGGGGGGGTGTGGCTCTGGCAGTTCGGAAGGGGTTGGTTGTAAGAGAGATTGTGGTGGATGGAGCAGTGGAGGCTATAAGGGCGGGGATTTGGGTAGGGGGATCGGAAGTCTTGGTGTTAAATTATTATAATCCGTGTGAGGTGGTGGAGGTGGATGTTCTGTCTGGAGTGATAAGGGGGCATGTGGGACCTTGTGTTTTGTGTGGCGATTTTACCAGTGCCAACACGCTGTGGGGTAGTGATCGGACAGATGCGAATGGGGAACTATTGGAGGACATGGCGGATGAATTGTGTCTGTTTTTGCTGAATGATGGTTCGGGTACGCGGTTGGATGTGAGGACTGGGAAGTTGTCGTGTTTGGATTTGACCTCGGTGTCTGCTGCGATTGCGGGAGAATGTGATTGGGAGGTGCGTGAGGATGGGGATATGGGGAGCGACCATTCTGGTATTTTGGTGACAGTGAGGGGTGAGGTAGGGATCAGGCCACGGATGTCTGGGAGCCGGTTGAACTTTAGGAAGGCTGATTGGGAGTTGTATAAGAGATTGTGTCAGGAATTGATTGTTCCTCGGGATAGGGATGGGGGGGTGGATGAATGGAATGAGCATTTGGTGCAGGGAATGAGAGCGGCGTCGGTGCGGCAGTTCCGGAGGTTGAGAAGGGGAAGGGTGGGAAGGTTGAGGTTCCTTGGTGGTCGGTGGAATGTTCACGGGCTGTGGCAGCGCGTAAGAAGACGAAGGCCAGGGCGGTGAGAACTGGAATGTTGGAGGATTTGGTGGCATACAAGAAGACGAAGGCGGTGGTGCAGAGGGTGATTAGGGAAAGAAAGCGCAGATATTGGAGGGGCTATTGTGGGTCTCTGGGGAGTAATTCTGGCGTGGGTGAGGTTTGGAAGCAGTTCAAGCGGATGTCCGGGTTGATGAGGCCGCAGGGTGGTATGTCTGTGTTGTTGAAAGGGGTGGAGGTGGTCAGTGAAGATGAGGAGAAGGCGAATTTGTTGGGGGACCATTTTGCGGGAGTGCACAGTTCAGGGAACTTCCCAGAGGCGGTGAGAATAAGTATGGGAGTGGTTGAGGAGGAGATGCGGGAGTTGTTGGCGAATGTTGGGCCTTGGGAAGAGCAGTATTTGGTTCTGTTTTCTATGGTGGAGTTGGATGGGGCGATTCGGAAGGGGAAGTGGTCTAGTCCAGGGGTGGATGGGGTCATGTATTTATTTTTGGAGAAGTTGTCAGTGGAATGTAAGTTGGAGGTGTTAGCATTGTTCACTGAGATCTTGAAGAGTGGCGTTTTACCGATGTTGTGGAAGAGAACGAATGTGGTGGCGATTTTGAAGAGTGGCAAGGTCCCGACGGAGTGTAAGTCGTATAGACCGATTGCGCTGACTGTTGTGTTGTGTAAAGTTATGGAACGGTTGGTAGTTGAGCGTTTGGGGTTTTAGTTGGAGTCGAATAGGTGTTTGAGTGATTTTCAGAGTGGGTTCAGGAAGAATCAGTCGGTGGCAAATCCGTTAATGAGGTTGGTGACTGGAGTGGAGGAGGCGTTGTGTGATGGGGAGATGGTGGGGGCATTCTTTTTGGATTTGAAGAAGGCGTATGATATGGTGTGGAAGAATGGGTTGTTGGTGGAGACTGTTGGAGATAGGTGTGAACGGGAGGATGTTTCGGTGGATTAAGGCGTTTTTGGCTGACAGGACCTTTCAGGGGAGGGTGAGGGGGTGATGTCTGAGGTTTGGAAGATGGAGAATGGGACGCCGCAGGGGAGTGTGATTAGTGCGATGCTGTTTAATGTGATGGTGGATGGGTTGATTCGAGCTTTGGCGGGTTTAGGGTGTCAGGTGGATTTCTTCGCAGATGATGGTGTGGTATGGGTAAGAGGGCGGAGTTTGTTGTTGGTGCAGAGTTGGCTGCAAGCTGCAATAGTGCGTATGGAGGAGTGGTGTGGGAAATGGGGCTTTTCGGTGTCTGTGGATAAAAGTGTGAGTATGGTTTTCTCAAGGAGAAGAGTGCAGCAAGGGTTGCACTTAGTTTTGAAAGGTGAGAGGGTGAAAAGCGTGGAAGAGTTTCGGTACTTGGGGGTGATCTTGACTAGGAAGTTAAACTGGAATTTGGAGGTGAATGGTATGGTGGATAAGTGTAAACGTAGGTTGAATTTGCTGCGGGCGGTGACTGGGAAAGAGTGGGGTGCGCAGCAGAAGTGCCTACGAATGTTGTATAAGGGGTTGATTCTGAGTGTGATGGATTTTGGATGCCAGGTGTCAGTGGGTTTCACGGCGAGTCAGAAGTTGCGGTTGGATAGGGTACAGGCGAGGGCATTGAGGGTGTGTTCGGGTGTGATGAGGTCCTCTCCAGTGAATGCGGTTCAGGTGCTTGTGGGGGAGATGCCGTTGGGGTTGAGGAGGGATGCGTTGAATATGAGATGGTGGGTGAAGTGCAGGGCGAAGAGTGTGGCTCATCCAGTGCGTGAATGTTTGAAGTATAATTGGAGGTTTGACTCTTATAGGGACCGGTGGAGGAGGAAGGGGGGCACTTTTGGGTTTCACATGTGGGAGAAGGGAGTGCAGTGGGGTGTGGGCGATTTGATGACTTTGACGGGTACGGATTTGGAGAGGTGGCCAAGGTGGATGATGGGGTCTCCAAAGGTGTGTGGAAGAAGAGAGGATTGCGGGGTGAGATCAAAGCTTTGGGTCAGGCGTATGTGGCAGGAAAGGAAGGATGCAAGGTGTTCACGGATGGTTCGAAAGACCCTGTGTCTGGGAGAGTGGGTATGGCGTATTATCTGGAAAGCATTGGGGAGTATAAAGTGGGGCGATTGACGAATGATGTGTCGATCTGTACAGCTGAGTTGGTGGCGATTGCATTGGCGATTGATAGGGTGTGCGAGTTGGGGTTAGAGAAGGTGGTGATGTTTTCAGATTCATTGAGTGGGTTGCAGGCGATTGTGGCAGGGGATGGCGACAGGAAGGATGTGATTTTGGACATTAGGAGGAAGATTGATCGGTGTGTGCGTGGGGGAATGGATTTGGAGTTGGCGTGGGTCCCCAGTCACAGTGGCATTTCGGGTAATGAGTTGGTGGATCTGGCGGCGGGTGAGGGTATGAGAAGGGGAGCGGTTGATGTGAGGCTGCCTTTGAGTGTGGATGAGGTGAAGGCTGTGGTGGTGAGATGGGTCATGGATGAGTGGCAGGAGAGGTGGGTGAGTGGGGTGAAGGGCAGGTGGATGTTTGGTGTTCGTGGGAAAGTGTCGGTGAAGGTGGATGCGGGGAGTCTGGAATGGAGGAGGGGGATGGAGGTGATGCTGAATCGATTAAGGATAGGGCATGTGGGGCTGAATGACTGTCTGTATCGAGTGGGGAAGCTTGAGATGAGGGATTGTGCGGTGTGTGGGGTGCCTGAGACTGTGGGACATTTTCTGCTTAGATGTGAGAGACATGTTGAGGAGAGAGAATTGATGAGGGTTCGGTTATCTGCGCTGGGTGTGGCTGAGCTGAGTGGGAAGGCTTTACTGGGAGGTGACGGGGTGAGAGGCAGGAGGAGGAACAGTGTGATGTTGGATTTTGTGAGGCAGACGGGGCGGTGGGAGGAGTTGTGAGTTTATGTGAGACAAGTATTGATTGGTGGGTCTGGTGCACATCATCCTTTAGGATGGGGAAGCGCCTGCGTGGGTCCGCCCACGCACCCGATAATTAAGAAGAAGAAGAGAAATAAGTACACACAGCCATAGTGAGTTTTATTAGTTTTTAAAAACACACAGATAAGAGGACCTGAATGCACTTTGCGTACACTGATAAAATAGAATACATTTTGTTTTAAATACATAAGGGCAAATTCTCAAAATTTAACGCACACAGCAAAAAGGGCAGGGGATGCACTTTTTATGCAAAGGTCATCTGATTCTCAAAGGTTTCCTGCACGTTTGTGGGGGTAGGGCAGCAGTGCAAATGATGCATTTCTCGCCCCCCTTTCCTACATTAGAATCGGGAGTGTGATTTCAGAACTAGTGTATGACAGGCTCCTGTCACAGCGCGGGTTATTGGAGTGCATTTCGCAGTGAAAAGCCTTTGAAGGGTATGGAATTGTGGCATGCACGACCAAATAAGGCATTCCTACCCCCATTTGAGGGCTGGAAATGCAAGTGGGACAGTAGAGGTTCATCCCTCTGCTGCCCCACGGGGTCAGGAAGGACCCTGTCTTGCATTGTGTATACCCCTGTGGCTGTTGCAAACAAACACAGGGGGTTGTCTTTCTTTTCTGTGTGTTTTAAAGTGCGCCCGATTGGATATTATTGGAGTGCTTCAAAATGCCACCTGATTTCGGCAAATGTGCAAAAGAGGGGAAAAGAGGCATTATGCACACATTCAAATGCCTTTTGTGAAAATGGGGCATTTTTATTTGGTGAAAGTAACCACACCAGCCATTCCATCTCATCACTCGCGCCAAGGAATGTTTAAACTTTAAATAATTGGCCCCGCAGATTACTTTTATCCCAAGCTGTTAACATCAGGTTTGCTTTCAAGTACACAGATGCAGGCAATCAGTGTTTTTTTTAATAGCACTCATGATCCATAAATTGTGCTTTTAATGGATTCATTAGATTTGCTTTTGGAACCAGACGTAGAATCACACAGCTAAGAGTAAGACTAATTAGTTTCTTTCAAAATACAGATGCAATTCCTAGAGTGCTTTTAGCATACAATTAAAATACCGAAAGGAGAGACCAGTCTTGCTTTAGGAGCACACTGAAAAACAGATGAGAAGACTCATGTGGGAGAAGACGGTGAGGAAGGCTAGGGTTGGGAGGAGAAAGGAGAGGAAGGGAGCAGGGCCATTGGCCCGAACAAGGACAAATAGGATGTTCCCTTTTCTGACCAGCCCATAGCACTGAGATGCTGGTGATTGGACTCCAAAGGCAGTCATGTGATGCTGTATGACCAACGTGTCCCAGACGGATGGAGGTCGGCAGGATAGAGACAGGAAACAAGATGAAGATTCTTCTTCTCTGTTTAGGACGCAAATCCACCCTAGGCCTTCTCTGCAGGATGCGAGGGGGAAACATCCAATGATTGTCAGGATTGTTGTCGAGGTTGGGGCTCGTGTCGTGCACAGGCCGTGCAGGCTGCCTCAGCTGCCCCCTGTTCCCCTTGATAGAGAAGCTGTTGATTGAAAGGTGATCAACCAGTTAAATTGTTGTGTTTGCAGGGTGTCTTCAAGAAGCTCCCAAAGGTCTATGCCGTATGGGAATGGGCAGCTTCGTAGCCTCTGCTGCTGGCGTCATTGAATTACCTGGTTGCTATCCATACAGTTTAAGGCCTTTAAAAGGAAGCCGAAGAAGTGAAGGATTCTGGGCGGCACACAACTTTAGGCACTAAGGCGAATACTGTCTTCTAGCACCTACTGTGTAAGACAGTGTAGAGGCTACTGATTTCATTGAGTCAGAAACAATATTTGATAGAAATTGCATCTCTTTGTGCGTCATCGTAAGTCTTGTGTAGTGCAAGTGGTATCCCTTAATGCAAAGTTGTAGGAGGCAAAGCATAGTTTAAGAGTGGCTCCTACCTTTCTATCATAAGCATCTAACAGGAAGGCATTTTCAGGAATCGCTTTTATCCTTTTGGAGAATGACGACATCAAGGAGTCAACCTTGAGAACAGCTGGGAAAGTCTCATGGAAGCCTTGCCTTGGGTACAACCTATTGAGGTAACTAGGTTGCTCTTTGAATGCCTCTGTGAGGACATCCTTCACACTCTGCATCAGTTGCAGTCCTACAACCACAGGAGTCTGGAGGTGGCGTAGCCATCTGGTCTGCAAGGATGCTCCTGGGTTTCACGGCCAAGGTTGGGCTGGGAGTGTGTGATGACTTCTTCAAGTGCTTCACGTTTCCTCTATTTCCCAGGTTACCCCTATGAATCTTCATTACCTTCATCTATGTGCTCCTCTTGGGACAGGGTCGTCATTTGTGGGGTTTCCAGGGGTCGCAACTGCGACCCTTGAGGTCTCCCTTGCTGCCCCTGTGGTCTTCTGTGCATCTCCTAAAAAAATCTTTTTTTTTTCTTCTTTTTCTTTTTAATGTCAGCTCCTGGCCTGGCTCTGGCCAGCGCCATGTGGCTCTTTGTTTCTGGAGTGGCTGGCCTTCTTGTTCAGGCCTCTTGGCAGTAGGTTGCACAAGTGTAACACTTTGAGCAGTGACCCTAAATAAGAAAGAATAGGCATAACAAATAATTTGTCTTTCTGGAATTCTATACAATAATTGCTAGACTCATTAAAGGTTCAGTTCAGGCACACTTCAAGGGGTGAGCCACTGATTTATTCTGTTCTTAAACACCTCAACGCAACCTTTCATCCTTCTGAGGTCGATAAATGAGTACCAACACATGTTGGGTGATATTGAATGCATATTTGTTCTATATAAAGCGCTTAAGCGTAAATGCTTTATAATAACACATCATTATCATTTGGGCTTCGACGTCTGCTTGAATTCACAGTAATTTGGTAATATGTGCCTATACACACTGATATTAACAATACATGTGGTGATCCATTCTTGTATGAAATGTATATCAGATTATAGTGATATCGTAACCATATTTTTCGTAGTGTACTTAGGAACAATGCTATGTGATGCCCCTTCCTGTTTTGTCAAGGGGTGAAATGTCGTGTTCCATCGCTCCCTGTGATGTCACTTCGGGTTGGGTCAAATGACATCACATCCTGTGATGTCATCGGAGGTCAAGGGGCATGTGATATCAATTCCGCTACCCCAGGCATTTTGGTGAAATGACGTCCCTGTCTTGGGACCTTTCCCTCTTGGTGTTGGGTCCTTCGACTTGTACCTACCTTTTAACCAGGATGCTCTTGATAGTGTCCTCCAGGAGTTCCTAGAACTAAAACATTAATAAGCCTGGAGTCAGGGCTGCTGGAACCACTGGAGTAAGAGCCTAAGACCAGGGGCCTGCACTGGAGCAAGCCCATCGAGGGCTGCATGGGGGCAGCAGGAGCTGGTCATCCAGGTGCTGTCTGTGGGACAGATGATTAAGGTCCCCTGGTAACAGCAACGGATATACAGTAGCTGGTCTGCAGGTACAAGCCAGGGGGCTATGTGGCCCAAGCCATCAAATACAGGCGTGCAAGAAAAAGAAGGGGTATGACGGGCGACTGGTGAATCAGAACACAAATGATGGCAGGCAGGAGGGTACTTGCAGGGGTTTTGTACTTGTGTGAGTGCTAAAACCTTTGTTTGTAGCTTCTATAAGGAAAAGAATCCTCCATATATTTTACTTTTGAGTGATGTCTACTCTTGACACAAACCCCTTTTGACCTTTTTTTTAACTCCTCCACCTTGAATAGAGGAAGTAGATTGGAGTTTGCGGCATGGAGGACTGATTACGTTTGTTCCCATTCCCCGCCCTTATCTGGATCCAGACCGCAGTGATCGGAATAGAGTAGCAAGGGCAGCAGTGCATTGACGACGGCGTCATAGACTAGGCAAACGAGTGCATCAGAGCTGTGTACAAAAATGCATGTGCAATGGAATAACATACACACTTTACATCACGTAAAGCTGAAGCAATCTAAAATGTTGTCAACACAATCGTAAAACATTCATGGCCAATTGCAATAATATTCATAGTACACTTTTACAAATGCTATTAAAGAAACACTCTTGCGCCGAGCCAGGACTTTACAAGTTTCTGACAAGCGAGAAGATAACGATTCTACCGAATAGAGGCGGGGCTGCGAGAATAGACTGTGGCAGACCAGCAAGACCAGAATTCCCTGTGTCAACAAGTGAATCACCAATGCATATATGAACAAATAAAAGGAAGAAGTAGAAACAGGTCAAAGGATTTCAATGAACAAAATAAATACACATATCCACCTTCACCTGTGCCTTCATGTGAGGAATGAAAGAAGGGGAAGGATACAACGCACAGCCCTGCGATTTAGCAGAAGAGGCAGAAGAAGGAATACTGAGATCAGATGCAGCAAATAGCCATGAATAAAGAGAACCCAGAAGATTGGCCAACAAACGAGTAGTCGGTTTTAGAAAATGTGAAGCCATCCATTTCTCAACCCACTGAGGGGAACCTCTCAGTGGATGGACTCCTCTGGGCATCATCAGCATACTGTTGTTGGGTGAAGACCTACCTGGCAACCTGATTTCCAAGCAACCGCATGTATGGGCAAATACCCTGAGTGACATGACCGGCCCTTGGACGCTCCATGAGCTGCTGGGAGGAGATCTAAGAGAGCTGTCCTGCAGTGACCAGCTACAAATAACTGGCCAAAAAGGAGTGGACAGAATCATTGATTTAAAAAGTTATTCCTCAAAATCTGTTCCCTACATCTATGTAAATGTGCCGATGGAGAAAATCTCGGTAGCCCTTATTGTGTATATTGTCCCTAGAGGGGCGCTGGTGTATCACCTATCTAGGTAAAGGGATTCCAGAGATACCTTACCCTAATCTCTCTCACTACTTTCCTAAATTGCTAAAAGATAGGAGCACACAGCTTGGAAGTCAACCTTACTACTTTATTCCTGTTGCTTCCAACTAGTGTGACTTATCCTCCGTACAAAGATTTTTTTTAAGCAGTGGGGGTGTGACACTCACTGTCTCACTGGGTTCTCCAATCTACTGTGTCTGCACTGGCTCTTTCCTTTCTGAGATTCCCCCACTCACAAATGGTAAAAGAAAAGGGAGATAGTGTGCAGTAGCTTGCTGTTTTCACAGCGGTATGTTGCAAGGTCTGCACCAATTGAAAGCAGAAGCTAACTCTTTTTGTGAACACCCTGTGCTGGCATCAGAATCAGAACATGGCTGATGTAAGGAGTGGAAGACTGGCATGCCAGCTGAATGCAAGAGTGAAGTGCTGCCATTCATTGTATTGAATGAGGGTGTGGACAACACCTCCTCTAGCATCCCCCGGCCTTGTGTGCATCACATGAGGATAGTGCCAACATTTGCAGACACCTGGAGTGACAACAGGTGCCTTCCATTCTCTCCTAATCTCAGTTATCCAACACAAAGCGTTGAAGTTGACAGAAATATGCAGGAGGGCTAGTACTCAAGAGAGGAAGGCATGGCGAGCAGTCATCAGGAAATTGGAGATATGGGTAAAGTGCTGTTTCCAGGAGGTTTCTGCTACTGAATCCATGTTTACGTGGTTGCTGAGTCAGTTAGCCAACAAATAGGTGGTAATCCAGTTGAATGGCATACTCTCAAACACCCGGGAGAAGGGGAGGCAGGCTAGTAGTTGGCTGGGTTGTTGATGTTTGCTATTGGATTCCTTAAATTGCTATAATGGTCCCCACCTTCAAGCATGCTAGGACGATCCCAAAGACAGATAGGGAGGAGGCTGAAGTGAGAGGAAAGCTAGGGGCAGGTTAGAGCGTGTGTTTCCTATCTGTTGTGCAAAGGGGTCATTGGGAGAGAAGCATGGGACCTCTGATGCCCATTCATATAAAAGGATGGGATGGTAGACTGGAGGATAGGTACCAGTTCAGTTGGAATGGTGGAGGGGAAGATTGATAGAGAAATTGGAGTGTGGGTGGAAGGGTTCTAATAAACAGGGGGGAGGGAGGGAAAGGAAGGCATTAGGTGAGTCTCTAACTTTGGAGACTATGGAGAAGTATACAGCAAAGTCAATACAAAATAGAGAGAAGGAGATCCACTAAGGGCCAATCATAAACCAGAGAGTCTTTGAAAGCTTGTGAGCATGGGAACAAAGGTACGAGAAGAGGTTGGTATAGTAAGTAGCTTTGGCTGAGTCAAAAAGAGCAAAGAGGGATTCCTTATGAGAGTCTGGATCAGTGGGGCATCTGTAATTTGAGACCGTGGTGTAGGTAGAAGCACCTGGCTGTTCGCTGTTATTGGATAGCATGTGATTGGGCGAGAGTGCGAGAGGGAGTAGAATAACCAGCAGGACAGTGTTAGTCGAAGTGAGAGGATAATGCTTAGTTGAAATACAGGAAGGGCTATTTCAGTGATACTTGGAAGGAGAGTTAGAAAGGAATGCCTGGCTTGAGCGTCATAGGGGCCCACGACCTCAGGTCTGATTGGGCATTTGATGATATGGGACAAAGGGTGAAGAAGGAAAGAAAGGTAATGAAGAGTAAAAGTGAAAGGGGATCAGTCAGAGGGATGAGGGGTCAATAGAAGCGGTACAGAAGCTGAGGGAGGAGGAGGAGAAGACAAGTTCAGTTGAGTTACCCTGAATGTGATTTCACTAGGTGTGAGCGGTAAACAGAGAGTGGTGAAAGTGTGTAGAATAAAGTGGAGGTTGACATCACTCATGACTGTGATTGGGATCTGAGCGGGTAGAGAATAACATTGTAGATCAGGATTGTGAAATAAGGATTTGAGGGTGCATTCCAGCTGACAGTTGGAGGTGGTGGATGCTTAGCGCTGTGTCTCCTGCTGACCAGTTGTCTGACGTCACCCCTTACATCATACCAGACAAACACCAGACCAGACCGCTGTAACTAGAAAAAGGGAAAGGACAAAGATCTTAAAGGAGAAGTGAGTCAAATGCCCCCATTGAAACCCTGAAGAAGAAGCGCGATTGACCCCTCCATGTGCTAGAGAGACTGTCTGGGGACATGAATAACAACGTATTAGGAAAAGTACATGCCATAGACTGTGTCCTGAAGTTAGTAATAGGCAGAGTGACAGAGTCAGACAATAGGGTTGCCTCATTTTACCATAAAACGAAAAAGGTACTAAGAGAAAGAATAGAGTTAAAATCTCAAATCCTTGAAAAAAAGGAAAAGGTTGGCTGGCCTCGAGAATCAGAGTTGAAACGGCAACCTCCAAATGCTTGGTTTCCATTAAAATTGTGAAGAAAACAGCGTCTTGCTGCAATGAGAGCTCCCCAAATTGCTGCATATGCCATTATATTCAATACTACCAGAAAGGGTAAACAGAGCCAAAAAACTAAGTAATAAGCTGTTTCCATTCCTTACAAGTCAATGAGGCACACTTTCAGATGTAAAATACTAAAAAACAGCTAGAGACGAAAAGGACGTATTGTGGAGAGCAGCGAATCAGGAAACGATTACTTGGAACTAAGGGTTTCATTTCAACTGGCTGAGAACCTAGCAAAGGAGGAAGACGTGATGTATCATATGATTTGTCTACAATTTTGATAGTTCAAATAGAGTAGACCTAACATGCCTTCCACTAAATAGGGCTGGTGAGGCTTCATAGACTGTCATTGATCAATGGGACGCCGGGTCGGAGTGGGCCATTGGAAAGGGTGCCCAGGAATTGTTTTAGAAAAAAGACACAAGTGAGGCTGCTTGATTGGTGGACATGGAAGCACGAGTCCAGCAGTGATGGGGACGGGGGCACAGGGGTAGGCGGGAGAGACTGGGATGGAGGACGAGCCCTCCGTAGGAACCGTGCAGTGATGGTGCTGTCATCTGATGTAAATGGCCAAAGTGCAGAGATTTTGTGGGAGAGGTTGTGTATGAGACAGGGTGGAGTGCAGGCCTTGGGAGGACACATGTGCCAGTGGCTTTCTACCAGACGTGACGGGTGGGAGAACCCAGGTCATCCAGGAGAAGTTATGTAACAGAAGGGGCAAGGCTGAGTCTGAAGGCTGAGAACTCCACAGCCGGCGAGTGGCAGCTACATCACCATCACCGAGACATGAATGGGAGAGCACATTTTAGACAGTTTATACAATGACTAGGGAAATATTCATGGAAACTGCAAGGCACATACATGACATTGTATTTACCGTAGGTGTGAGAAGTATCTTGTACATAAAAGATGTTTTAGGAAAAATGCTCCATTATGTATAGTTTTAAGAGAAGGGTGCTAGTTTTGTCTAACCCCAAATGGATGATTGTCTCTGGAAAAGCTTTATCAACCAAGGTGTCTGCCTCACATGTTCAACCTCTATAAAAACGAAATAGTGTATACTCCTAGTGAACACTGGATGAGGGCATTCGGCTTGGGGAAAGCGGCCTAGTGCCCAGTAGACGGCACACACTTTCCACTTGCAATATTGTTTTTCCAGCAGAAGTGGGTGTGTCCAAGCAGTGTGGTGATGCCCAGAAGATTGCTGCAACTGGACATTGCGTATCTTCTCTATCGTACAGTAGCACGCGCCTGCACATGTGCGTGTTAGCAATACACCAACTCATGTGTTTGGACTCGGCACATCATTCATGTAGGGCTCAGTGAGTATCCAAATGACGCTACCTGTACATGTTTTGTGGGTGATGCAGCAAGCCCCTTGATAAAACGTTTTAATGCTGTGCTATCCCTGCACTCAGGAACCAGGCGCTTCTGTAGGCTTGGGGTTATGCCTTTACAGCTGCGTGTAGCTTTTTTCTATCATGAAGCGCAGTGAAAGAGTAATCTATCACTCTCACCTACGGCTCTTTATAATGTTTTGATAAATTAATAAAATGGTAGTATACCTTATGAGGGCTCACTGCAATCATTCTGGCGTATAGCGCGAAAAGGGTGTAAGCTCTGAGTACTAATGTGATAGAACTTGCGCAAGGTTTGTAGCACGACATCATGATGTCTAAATGTATATGGAGTGGGCTAGTAGCTGATTGGAAGCCTTGGCTCTCCCACCTATCCATGCACTTGTTTTGGAGTTGTGTTAGGAAAAGGCATATTTGATCAGAAGCATCATTCGGAGCCTCATCGTGGAACCAGCATGATGGCAACTACAGGCGACTACTGGGGCATTGAAGGAGGGAATGGAATACATTGCTAAACCTATCTATTCTGGTCGGGTGGAACAGGCATTGCTCAGTTGGCCACATGAATAGAAAGAGATGGGTAGAAGTGTTTCATAGGTTTATAGAAAACAATGTTGATTCATATCCATACATGCATGGTGCTGTCTTTTCTTTCTCTTTCCCATTTTGTTGAATTTTTCTGGGGATTGCTGCTCTTTAGAGGGGCATGTGAGAAATGAGAATAGAATGTAGACCAAATATTATGTCCAGACCGGTGTCTGCTTAACGCAGAATGATAAGCGATCATTGCATTTCTGACTTTCTCATAAGTAGGACACCTCTTGTTTTCTCTTTTTGAAATGGAAAGGGTTTAAATAGCTCAAATAAAAGAAGAAAATTGCTTTCCTTTTTACTAAAGGGAAACCCCATGTAGGCTTCTGAAAGCAGATTCAATTAACTCCAGAAGATGATGAAAGGCAGTGCTTAATTTGTGGGGGTGTTTGCAGGTCTCAGCCCTAGCACTTATTTTCGATCCCTGGCACTTATTGTCACAGACGCACTTTAATTATGACGTGGTGATGGTCAGTGCATCCATCATCCACAATAAGCAGGTGTGAGCTGTAGTGTAACCCCAATTATGTTGACACTGTGGGGAGCAGCTATGAGTAGTGGCAACAGTGGTGGGGACCTGCCCACTCACAGTGTCACAGGAGTGCTAGAAAATATTTGGGCCCTGGCACTTATTATTGTAAACAAATGAAGCACTGATGAAAGACTGGTAAATGGCTGGGTGGGCATACATGTCTCCATCTCGAATTCCATAAATTCACCAGGAGTGGCCCTTCTCCCGGGAACTGAAGCATATGATAGTTAAGGAACTTAGGGAGAGGGATAGAAGAGTGTTCATGGTGAAGGTTGCTATAGAGAGGAAGTAAATATTTAATGCCCAACCTACATATACGGAACAAAGACGACCAAACCTTTCTCAACAGACTTGCACAGGTGAAAGTGGAAATGAATAGCCGGAGATGTATATGTGCCACAAGCCCTTGTGATCTAAAGGTCTGTGGGAGGTATGTCCAGCAATCATTATACATGGATCAATTAATCGGATGGTGGCAGACATGGGGTTATATGACATAAGTAGACAGAAACACCCTAAGTACAGAAAATACTCTCATAGTGATGGGAAATATATGCTTTCTGATCACACATTTTATAGACTGAAGTCTGGCAAATAAGGTAGCACTTAAAGAGTGCACAATGGAGCTTCAATAATTATTTACTGCTGGATACAAAATGTACAGCATCTCTGTGGACAGACATTAAGGAACATATAGAAATAAACATATGGTCAGCAGGGAGAGTTTCAGCATTATGGTACTCGATGGAGGCCATCCCCATGGGCAGAATCATAGCCTATGCACCAGCAAGAAATAAAAAAGCAGAAACGCACCCTACAAGACGAAGAAAAGAAATTAAAGAAAAGGACATGGGCCTAATCAGTAAACTCAAACTGAGTATTATCTGAGGGAATTACTAATATTAAAACACACAATCGATGAGGAATACACAAAGAGAGCTAAATATACTGCAGGTGCCTGATCCCGATTTCTGGGAGCAGCAAGAAAAATCCTGCAAGTTGCTGTATATTCACACCGGCAAGTGCAGACAAGAAACTGGATAGATGAAATCAAGAGGTGGGATTGCATTAAGGGGGAGACAACAGAGAACGTGTGTGCCACATTTAGAGGAGATTATCAAGCTGTCCAGATGGAGAACTCAATGAAGGGACAGATCCAGATGTTCTGAGATGAGGTGCCTGCCCTAAAACCTGAAGAGTCACAGGTTTTGGAAATTAAGGTCCCTATGGGGAGGACGGATAGCTCAGGGGCAACATGGTTGTCTTGGAAGCAAGACAACGAAGTGTCACACGGGGTCCAAATATCCATTCCTGCCCTTTGAAACCACTCCTGGTATTAAGCGCATTATAAATGAACAATTATAATTATATTCAATTAGATGGTGGAGAAGCAGAGTTAAAAGAGATGTCAAATCTGAAAAATCTGGTTCTTGACAGAGTGACAATAGAATATTTGAAACAATTTCAAAAGACAACATTAGCACTACTGCTGTAGGTGTTCTGAGGGAATGCTTACAGTTGTTAGTAGACTCAAATCCACAGGCGGGTATAGGTAACAATGATCCTAAAGGAGAGTAAATCAGGAGATGAATGCTCAAGCTACTGACCCATACCCTTTGTTAATGTCGATAAAAATAGCTGTGCAAAAGCCCAGGCCAGACATTCAAAAGATTTGCAGTTATTGGTAAATAAAGACCAGCTTTTATTAGAGGAAGCAAAACAAAAGAGGTGATAGCTGGAAGGTTTAGGATTAATCTTAACCTCTGCCATTGCTCTGGGCAACCCTCCAGGCCATCGATTGTCATCTACCAAGCAATTAGCTAAGGGAAAAGACCATATTCAAATTAGGCTTGGTCCTACCCCAAAAGAGGCAGTCTATCCCAAACTGCTTGGTCACATCCCTTCTGCACAAGACCACAGGCAACCCCAGACATGTTTCAGCCTCGTTGGGCATCATCAGTGAGGAGTAGCTTGGGTTTCTAGGCCCATCAGGCACGGCACCCACGTCTGGGCATACCCGTCCCACTCAGGGTGAACATAGCAAAATGAAAGAGGTGATGGCTGAAAGGTTTAGAATTAATCATAACCTCTGCCATTGCTCTGGCCAACCCTCCAGACCATCGTTCTTTGCATGTCAAGCTATTACAAAAGAGGAAAGACCATATGCAAATTATGCTCTTTCCCACCCCAAAAGGGGCAGTCCAATCTGAACTGTTTGGTCACATTACTACTATACGAGACAACAAGCATCCCCAGACATTTTCCGGCCTCGTTGGGCATCATTAGTGAGGAGTCGCTTGGGTCTCGAGGCCGAGTAGGCATGATTCAGGCTGCTCCAATTGGTGGCAGTACCTGACTGATTTGCATATGGATGAGCCCCTTTTGCAGATGAGCAAAATAACATTGGTGTGGAAGTTTGCCTAGAGCATGAAGAGACAGAACATGTGTTGATAACATCCAGCTGCTGCTTGACCTGCAGGCACTGTCAAAGGATAACAAAATCTCCAATATCACTGGGTGCTGAGAAGGCATTTGATTGAGTACATCGGAACATTATTTTCACATTTCTGGCAAGTTATGGCTTTGGAGAAAAATTCATCAGAATGATTAAAGCCTTCTACACTTCCCCAGAAGCATGCACCCAAGCAAATGGAGCAATACAGGAGTTCCTTTGGTTTCAGTGAGGGATTAGGCAGGTAGGCAGGAGCATCCACAGTCCGTGGTGCCTTTTGACATAGCCCATGAGCCTATGGTTGTAACTGATTATACAAAAGGATCAAATCCAAGAAATAAATGATTGAGGAAGGCAATACAAAGTAGCCATCTATGCCAGTGACAGGCTGGTATTTGCAACTGACTTGGGAGAGTCAGTGCCAGCTCTTTTTACAACGATCCAGCAATTTGACAGACTGTCAAAATACAAGATCAATTAGGTGGCATGCGAGATACACCCTCTTTTCAAGAATTGTTTTACACCCCATCTAGAGCAGTGGTCATTTAGAGGGGATCTAAGTATGTAGCTGGTGCCTGGGCCTGTAAAATGGGATCTAAGAATATATGGATTGCTAACCCCAGAGAATTAAAGGGTCTCATGAAAGCTAACTTGGAACTCTACAAGCAAACATGGACACATTGATTGCAAGATGGGAGAACCTGAAATTGGACAGATGTACTTTGTAAAGCGATGTACAAGGGATCCAAAAATGTTTTTAATGCAGCAAGATGCTATCTTTAGGGTCTAAGGTTACAAGCCAGAATTGTTTAAGGCAGGAATTAAGGATAATAATAAATGCTGGTACTGTGCTTCTCCATATGGGGGCTGCCTCTCATATTATGGACCTGCAGAATGATGGAGGGGTTCTGGTCAGGGGTCGCTAGTAGGACAAGTCTTGTAGTGGGGACTGAGATACAGCTTGGACCGCTAGTAAAAGTGCTGGGATCATCATGTAAGCAAAAGATTCTGAACCAAGCAAACATAGTCTGGATCCTAAGAGTGATTACTCGTGCCAAGAGCGCAACAGTTGACCAATGTAAAACAAAGTCATGTATAGGCTGGCCATATTAGAGAAGAAAGCCTCTATTCAGAAAGAGTCCCAAGGTCCACAAGCACATCTGGAAGAACTTGTATAGTAGTTAGAAGTCAATATGAGATTACCCATTGTGATGAATCAGCAATGATTCCCCCAGAAAACCTGGCCAGGGACCCATCTAATGTCGCCAGGGAAAAGCAGATACTTCCTGATCCTGACCCTGGGGGTGGTGTTCTGTGAGAGGATCACATGGGGGTGGGGGGCAAATCAGCGGGAATGGAACCCCCCCTCCTTTAACTTTCCCCGAAACCCCACTCTTCTAATGGTGTACTGTAAAACAGAAGAAATGGGAAAACCAAACTTTGTCATTAGGGACTTCAAGTCCCAAAATTCCCTAAGTACTGGGACGAGGAAGAGGGCTAAAGAGCATTAATGTAGGAGTGATCAGGTCATTAATGCAAATGACCCACACCTGAGAGAAAGGCAGAGAGGCTTAAAAGGCCTCCTCAGGTGCAGGTCATGAGGTTGCAGAAGGAGAAGGTGAAGAAGCAGAAGCAGTATGGCTCGAGCTGGCAGTCCAAGCAGAAGCAGGAGAAGAGAGAATACGCCAGGACCTCTGTGTGGCAGATATCAGATACCGGTCCTGAGAGGGTCTGTAACTCTCGATTCATGAAGTGCAGAGATTACACAGCAGAAAGCATTCAGGCGGGAAGCTTACCTTCTGGTGATCTAATCTGCAGAGGCTGTGCAGTGGAAAGTGAAGGCAAGGGAAGATTTTCTTCCTGAGAGGCTGTCTCAGGTGGCTGGCATGCACCTAAGAGCCCCAAGGTTGTTTCTGGTGAGTGGTGTGAATCAGAAGGCCGTGGATGGTGGCAAGAGTGGCAGCGGACAACAAGAACAAGTTTGCCGGGTCGGGAGGAGACACAGAAATAGAAGTCCTGCAGGCGGCGGAGGAATGAAAGTGCACGTCCTACCCAGGGAGCTCACAGCTTCACAGTGACCCTGGAGTGCTCCTTCCCCACTCTCGTGTGCAACGCATGCGTCCAGCGAGTGAGGAATACTCATGTATGAATGAAAGTTGCTCAGACAGCAATTTTGAATTTCAAACCTTTGAAAAGCATCAGAAGCAGCACTCGCGTGCTAGGGAAAGCAGTTCTAAGAATAAGCAGATTTATTTTGAATACCAATCTCATGAAATGCAGCGAACACAATATGTAACAAAACCAAACAACTGTAACTTTACAAATGTGAGACTGTGGAAAACCCAGCAACCTGATGGGGTTATACTGTAAAGAAATAATACCTACAAGCATAGTCCAAGTCAAGAGAGACTAAAAGTCAGGAAAATATAATCCAGCAAATATTGCCAACAATGAAAAGGGGCTAATGAAAAGTATATAAAGTTTGAAACTTGTTGCCCATATTTTGCACAATACATGGTTAAAGCTGGTATAAACTCACATTGACAAGACAAAGAGACAAACATAGTAAAACCCTATCCTTGTCAGTATTTGGTCACTGGTGCAGTGGGGAAATAAGAGTGGCAAAAAGGCTGCCCTGCTGGAGAAGTATATTCAGAAGGTGAGAAGCATTATTTGTAGGAAAGCATTGAAGAGCATCAATGTGAATCTTGTTTTCCCTGAAGAGTTGTTAACAGTTTTGAAGCTGCAAACTGGTGAACCTTGTGAAGATGTTGTGAAACTTTTGTTTGTTGAATTTAACCACCAAAGCACTATTACTTGTGAAGTGTTGTTCAGGCAGGAGAGTATACCCGTAGGACAAACCTTTGAAGGAGTAGACCTGGCATGGGAGCAAAGCAGGTGGTAGTTGCAAAGTGCTACAAAGTGGTCCTGACAAAGTCAATTTATGTTACTCAGGTGCGGAGGGAATAATTGTGTAGAGCTGTTTCTATTGAAGAAGTTGCATTTCCTTTGAACCTATGAGTTGCGGCAAATCAACCTGACCAAGACATTTATTGATGCTATTTGATGAACTGGGAAACTGTCATTTAATTGAAGGATAAACTGTAGAATTGTTCAATGGAGAGGAAGAATGTTCTATTTCTTTGTTGAATCACTGGAGTTTAGGAACTTTCAGTTGAAGAGCTGAAATAGCAAAGAACTGTGTGGAACTTTGTGGTGAAGCAGGATCTCCTTATTTACTTTTCTTGAAGTGTGAATCAGAATTCAACTTAACTCTGGGGAAGGGGGATTCACCAGGTTATACAGAGAGACTGTGATTACATATCGAACTTAATCATGATTGTTTTGAAGTGCCATACATTTCCTTGCTTATTTATTATATGTATAAGTCTGAGGGACAGATATCCTTTGTAAGAGTGTTTCCATAATTTATTTCAGGCAGGGAAATCCTTGTCAGGGTAGGGATAGTGAGGCGTTCATCCAACATTTGAATATGATAAAATGGTCATTTGTTGAAAAATCTTCACAAAGTTCTCTGCCTCACATTTCTGACGCCTCACATAATATGTTCATGCATCTAGTAA
Source organism: Ambystoma mexicanum (assembly GCF_040938575.1). Classification (NCBI taxonomy): domain Eukaryota; kingdom Metazoa; phylum Chordata; class Amphibia; order Caudata; family Ambystomatidae; genus Ambystoma; species Ambystoma mexicanum. The sequence goes on along the minus strand of NC_090936.1, from coordinate 489,249,913 downwards.
TTCATCCCCCTTTCACTGACACATCTCTTCCCTCCCTTTACTTTCAGTGCTCATTCCACAATCTCTAATTATAGCTATCTCCCTCTATACTTGTTTTCCCCACCCCGGACAGATATAGTGGAATTATTGTGACTCTGTGTTAATTGCTTTGATAGGTTTTGAATATGGAGAGGTTTCATACCATTGTTTCTTGTTCTGTTATACCTGAGTGAGTGCATGCAGAAAATCTGGAAAGAAGAAAAACAAAATTAAGGATTTGAGATTTCTGGGTACTAGTGGATAAGGACTGTGGTGGAACATATGGGTGCAAGAAGTTGAATGACAATATGTTTGGACGAAGAGGGGTAGAAGTTAGAAGTGGTGGAGGACTAACCTTTCCAATAATCTGGCATTTTCCACCCCCTCTGTTACCCAGGTGTCATGAGTTGAAGAATGTAGCAGAACAAATGATCAATGCTAAGTGCATGGCAGAATGTGAGGGTGATTCATATTTCCATGATAGTCACGACACAGAGATTGTAAAGGCATGAATTAAAATGATCAGTGAGGAAGAACGCTTTATTGAATAGAGATTGGGCCTTCCATGCTCTCAGGGTGAGATCAATGGGGTAGAGGAAGAAGTCAGGATAGGAGGGATTAATCCTTAAGGGAAATGTAGAGATAGATGAAGTTGGAGTGACCAGAATATTCAGAAGAGAACGCCCCGAGTGAAACAAATGGCGAACTAGGCAAGTCATCTCAACCTGGCTACATACAGCCATTTATCCTCTGCAATGAAGCTGAGGAAGCGCTGTTCAGAGAATCCACTACTGCAATTGCTAATGTTCCCACATCAATAGAGTGTCAAGATAACGTCTTCCTACAAGAATGTCAACACGCACCTACTAATGGATCCAAACTAAACATTGAGAAAACAAAGGCAAATTACCTTAAACAACCAGCAGATAAAGGTGATCCATTTCTAAATATGGAGGATCCCAATCACTCCAAGATTCGAAGAAGCTTGTTGGCCGTCGCAGATCAACTTCTGTGAGACTTGATGTTACTCAATGAAAAAGTGCAGAATGGAGGAGGCATTGAAAATCAAATGACCGCGAAATGTGACGACAATACAACGCAAAACAATCCAAGCCTACAAAAGTATAACTATGACAACGTTAATTTGGGACAAGTTCAAATAGAGCAAAATGGGTTCCCCAACAGTGCAACTAAATGAAGGCGTCTGGACCGGAGTGCCTATAGAGACATACTGTCCTCTCAAAAAATATTGCATTACAACCATCATATTGATTGTGACAGTGATGATGCTACAAATACAGGCGTGAAAAACACTACCAATAACAGAGACATGGAAAGAGATTCATCGTCTGACGATAACTTGTCTGACTCTTCAATTGTTGAAAGAGCCTTCCCTAAGATCAGAAGAGTAACATGTGGGAAATCGCTCCCTTCAAAACATGTCACCCACTCTATAAATCCACTAGCCGATAAAATCTGCGCTAAAATGATACCCAAAATATCATCTGCCATTACAATAGCAACTGCACCGTTCACAAAATTGTATGAGCAATTTAACAATAATTACAGAGATCAAAACACGTTATTTGCTCTACTAAACACAAAAATGGTGACACTGAAATAGAAATGCGAGAAATGAAACTCCAGACGCACAATGATCTGCAAGCAGTGGAAAAATCAAGTGACCTGTTAAAGGAGCAACTTCGCAGTACTGCAGACAATAAGAAACTGTTGGTCGAGGTCGCAAGAGAAGCTCTGTCTATTCTTAAAAAAAACACATCTAGATAACATCATTACAGCGAGAGGCTCGGACTGCACTGGAAAATCGGCAAGTTATGGCAGTGCTGGAAGCGATCGGCCATGCCCGTGTTTGAGGGAAAGAGACTGTGCCCCTGCCTCCAGCAGTGCAAAGCAATGTAAAAGACGCCTGATGATCCCTGGAAATGTGGTGCTTGCACCATCATCATCAGGATCAATGATGTTAAGATCATCCAACTTGGAAGAGTCACACAACCATGGTTCATTCATACCGATGCCAACAAGTGTAAACACTACCACAGATAGCGAGTGTGTTCATGCGCCGAGCCCTCAAGAGAAGAGTGTGGTACTCACAATTGGCATCAACTCAGAAGATATCTCAACAAAGGAAATTGCTGTTGGTAGTAATGTCATTGAGATCCTGCCCAGTGAGGAACTGCCGTCAACCTCTGCCAATGCAATCACGGTACTGGAAAATATGGCTGGAAAGGTTGCGACTGAAAAGATTTCCTCATCCTACTCAATATTTGAGAAAAAAAATCAACTCCTGCTCAGGCCACAGCAAGACTTTCAACATAAACAAGGGAAGTGTATAAAGAAAACTAAAAACCTAACGTGTATGAAACGTCAAAATGGGAATGGATCGCAGAAATTTCTGAGGAATCTAAAATCACTAAATCTTATCGTGCATACAGCAGGGTCTACAAGCTGCCCAACAATTACAGCCAGTAGAGAGAAAAATGATCAATCTACAAACGAAAAAGAGAAATCAGACTGCAGATAATGAAGGCGATACAATTGATGAATTGAAGAATTTATCGATTTATGAGATAAGTGATGTGGAACAAAGTGGACCGGAAGAAAGGATGGAGGCCCCAACAGAACCCCAAGCGTGCCCGCTAGTTACTAATAATGAGATTCCAATGGCGATTCCCAATCAAACGTATCCGAGGATATAAAAACATACCCACAAAGATGGAGGCCCCTTCTGAGCCAAAAAAGGGCAAACAAATGAGCGATAATGACACAAAGCTAGAAACCTCCACAAAATTTATGACCATGGAAAATAAGAGAAAAGCTGCACAACAAAAAGCTACAAGGGTGAGAACCCTGTTTATTGGAGATGAAACAGCAATGACTCATGATGACGGAGTCGAGCTGGAGTCAGAGAGAATTTTGAAAAATCTCTTGCAGAACCAATCCAACACTTCCAGGAACTCTCAGAAAATTTCTGATCTGATTTGGAGAGGTGACTCGAGAACAACAAATCAACAAAAAAAAATCAGGAAAAGAACTATGGAAAAAGGACAGCCTCCAACTATTTTCTTATGTTGGAGAGAAGCTACCACTCTGAAGACGGCTTAATTCTAAATAGGAATAATGTGATTGGGCTATTTCATCACATTACTCAACTGAGATCAATAGAATCTAAAGATATAAAAACCGTGAAATTCTTAAACAAAATACAAACAGACTGTGCTCTCCTGCACATCCACGCTGGGTCCATCAAAAACCAGATCCTTGAGGGTGCAACAGTTTTGAAGCAGCTGGGTTTCAAAGTGCTGAAATACCGCTGGACAAAGTGCAGGCATCGGTGTCATCAAACTCAGAAGGAAGAGTCCTAGAAGGCATGTGTGCCATCAGCAGTGGGCCAATAAAGACATCACAAAAAGACAATCCATCAGCACATCTAGAGACCCACTCACATGAGCTATCTAGGTCCCCTGACAAAAACGACCTGGAAGATGAACCAATGTCGGTACCGAAAAGACAAATAAAAATAACAGTTCCAATTGATAATAAGCAGAATGCCACCACCAAAGAAACACCAAAGCATGGAGCGAATCAGTCACCTGAAAACTGGAATTGGATAGCAGGAGTGTTAAACTCAAATAAAACAAGTTAATGCTCAAGGAATGTCGACGCTAAGAGCATACAAATCTGCTCTTGGAACACAAGAGGATATTCCCATTTTTTTCAAGATCAACCTAAGGATCTAATTGACATGGACATCCTGTGTCTATAGGAAACATGGCTGTCAACAATTCCTGTTGCGGCGGACTACGAAATAGCAATGAATCCAGCCATAAAACCTAATAAGGATCGTCGGATGTCTGGGCTGCTTACCTTTGTTAAAAAACTAAGCGGATTTCAAATCATAGATACTTGTAATAAATCCCCATACATTCAAATATCAATTATAGCGCTGGACTCTAGCCTAACAGGACACGATCAAAGGCTGCAAATAATAAACATCTATTGGCAACACACAGCTAATGGGACTTGGGCTTTTCTCAATGGGCTATGCGAGATCATAGATGAAATAATGTCAATGGTCGAGAGACCAAATATCATCTTATGTGGTGATTAGAACCTGGACTTTGTGAATATGACCCTTACACTGAATGAAAGCAAAAAAGTTGAACCAAAGAAGTCAGCAAGGTAACCTAAAGATGATGTCAACTCACTGGCAAAGTAAAATGAGCATGAGAGAATTAAGAATGCTAAATGGGAACATCCCTGGCGACATCCCAGCAAAACCAGCGTGGAATCGGGACCAACGACATTATGTCCTGGATTACTTTTTCGCCTCAAGCTGGATTGCCGATAACACAACATCTTTAAAAGTTATTGAGAGGACACAGAGTGATCACAATTTGATAAGCATCGAGATGAGAAATCCCATTCACCCTAACATCAAAGAACTGCTTGCCCACAACACTGAAGTGGAACCGGGACGGAACAGACAGAGGCTAAATGGAAAAAAAATATCTGACATCACAAGGAGTGTCGAAGAAAATCATGACATTCATTTTATCCCATTACTAGATCAATATAAAGAAACCTGGGTAAATAATGGAAAACAACACTTTAGATCTCTTCATAGTTTCGACCCCAAAATTGTAAGTAAGAAGCGTGAGCTACGCCGAAACATCCGAGCATTGAAACATCAGAACAATGCCTCCAATAAAGATGTGATGAAAAAATTGAAAGTGAAATACAACAACTGGATAAGACCAAGGCGATCATGTATCAAGAAGACACTGAGGTCATGCAACAAAGCATGTCGAACAAAACCTCAAATTAATTTTGGGCGATAAAAATAACACTGAAGCACAACAATAAGCCCTAACCAGCGCTATGGTCAGCAAAGTACGATGGATTCAACACTCCACGGATCTATTTAAAAAACATGGCGTACACGCTCAAGAAAACCTTGATGAGGAAGTTCCATGGAACATCACTATAACGAGACATCCTCGAGAACATCAAAAGATTGAACTCCTCGAGGGCCCCTGGCCCAAATGGCCTGGCGAATTGCATATTAAAACAAAACCCTGAAGAGTGGGCAACTTTTTGCAATGCACTCTTCAAGATCGTGCTAAGCGAAAAGAGAATACCGACATCCTGGAAGAGCCCAGTTATAGTCCCTATCTTTAAAAAAGGAATACGCTGTGAACATAGAAACTACAGACCCATTGCTTTACTGGATGTAGTCCGTAACATTTCTGCTACCCAGCTGCAAATACAGCTAACAGCTTGGATCAAGGAGACAGGCACCTATGATGACAGACCAACAGTGTTCATAAAGGGTGTAGGATGTAGCTTGAACCTATTGACAATTAACATACTTAAAATGGAGGCAATTAAAAAAAGAAAAACAATATACTTAGAATTCATGGATCTAGCCCACGCCTTCGACGCAGTAGACCGAAACCTGCTGTGGAAGAAACTAAGAGAGCGAAACTGCCCTGAAGGACTTCTTTGTGCAATAAGAGAACTATATTCTAGCACCAACATAAAAATCCACCCGGATCGCAATGGCACCTTGTCTAAACCAATAAATACAGATCGAGGAGTGAAACGGGGTTGCCCCTTAGGTGCGATCCTGTTTAACTTCTTTATATCTGACGTGGGCAATGTAAAAAAGCCTCCTTGAGCCCTAGTGGAACTCATACCACCCCACTGAAAGCGACACCCAGCATATCCACCCAAAGCAATAGTAATCCCTTCAGGTTTACTAACATCTCTATACTGGAAACTGAAAAGGTTATTCTATCCCTTAAACCATCGAACTGCCAAGGCGACAGTTGCCCTGCGCAAATCATCAAGGATGCAGCCAGAGATTTAGCACCCTTCATCTCAAAACTAATCAACGCCTCCTTCAATCCGAGTACTGTACCCACTAACCTCAAAGAATCTTGGGTACTGCCCCTACTCAAAAAACAGACACTTGACCCAGCAATCCCCACCAACTACAGGCCTATTACTACGGTCCCATTTCTCCTTAAAATCATCGATAGAGTAGCATACCTCCAGATCCAAAACTATCTGGAGTCACACCAGCTATTAGGTTCACGGCAATCTGGCTTCAGACCACTTCACGGTACTGAAACGGCCCTAATCGACCTCAAGACTCAAATCAACGAGTTGAAGGATAAAGGTAGAACAGCTCTGCTCCTCCTCCTTGACCTATCAGCGGCCTTTGACCTGGTGGATCATGCAGTATTATGCAACCACTTAGCGTCCGCCGCCCACTTCTCAAGTGAAGCTATAGCATGGGTACAATCCTTCCTAACTAACCGTATGATGAGAGTGTTCTCCCCTGTAGCTGCAGCGGACCCAATCCATATCACTTGTGGTGTCCCACAAGGCTCATGTGTCTCCCCAACTATGTATAATATCTTTACTAAGCCACTCTTCGACAAACGTGACAGATTAGGGGTAACCTACACCAATTATGCGGACAACACGCAGATTTTCATACCTCTATCACGCAATTTTGTCGAAGACACAGCTCTAGTAAACAAAATCTACTTCCTCATTCAGGCATGGATGGCCTCCCACGGCTTCTGCCTAAATGACGACAAAACTGAGATACTGATCTTGGGTTCCGACTCCACCCTAAAAAAACTCAGTGCCAATTATCGCAATTTCAACATAGATGGCAATACAATCAAGGTGGCAACCGAGGTAAAAACATTAGGCTTTTACCTCGATTCCACTCTATCTCTCAAAAAACAAGTTAATACCTTGGCATCCTCTACAGCGTATACCTGTAAATTAATCAGGACTTGCAGACCTTACCTCTCCAAAACTAACTGCATCACGCTAGCTAATGCATTAGTAATGTCGAAGCTGGACTATTGTAATGCCCTCTATGCAGGAGCCAATAAAACTATCATAAATAAAATGCAAATCCTTCAAAATAACGCTCTTAGAGCAGCCCTTGACATACCCCGTAGAGCACATATTTCCAACATCAGGAAAGACCACCACTGGCTAAAAATCAGCGACAGAGTCCTTCTCAAGACACTTTCTCTCACACACAAAGGGCTCAACAACACAGCACCCCCCCTACATCTCGGCCAGACTGACCAGAAAATCGTCCAGCCACCACACCAGAGCTACTAACCACTTCCTGCTAGAAACCCCTAGATTTAGACGATCCAAAGCAGGCGGAGCAAGCTTCCCTGTTAGAGCTGCCCAGGCTTGGAATGCATTGCCCACTGCATTAAGAGCAAACCTATCCTACTCCAGCTTCAGAAGTAAGGTAAAAAACTGGCTCTGGTCCAACAACAACTAACCTTGCTGCACCTAACGGTCGTGATATTCCTGAAATCCGGTTCTATGACCACTCTGCCCTTATCCTTCTACCTCTCTGTATACATGTACTCTTAACATTGTAACTTGTTAGCTCTCATTTCTACTGTTTGTATTGACATATATGTATTGTATTGATATGTTTCTTATCATCCGTATGTATGTAACCTAAGTTTAAGTAACCTTGTACCTGCTGCGCCCGGCTACCCCTGGGTTTTGTGCGCATTATCAAATAATAAACATAAACATAAACATTGAGAGAAGTTAGATCATTTCCTCCGAAAGTTAATGGAAATCTGATAGACTGGAGGCTATATGCTGATGATATAGTTCTCCTAGATATAACTCAGATAGGCCTGCAACGAAAACTGACTGCCTTGCAAGAGTACATTGACAAAAATGGTCTTGAAATCAATATCTCAAAGACTGAGATTCTGGAATTGAAGAACTGATGTGGCCAAAAAAGGACACTGAAAGACTGAGAGTGAGTCAGACAAGATATCTAGGTGTGATGATAAGATCAACCATCAACGACGACCCTATGGTAAAAGTAATAAAATCCAAAAGTAAACATCTCACCACTCAGGGTATAATGATAAACAATAAATACGGGAAATTGAGCCTAAAGCCAGTAATTGACTTTTACAAAAGTAAGGTGGCTCTGGCGCTAATTTACGGAGGCGTGGTCTCGTTTGGATGCTCATAAAAGGTGTAGGAGGCATGTGAATACACGTTTTGGAAAAAGATCCTACACCTACCAAACAGAGCCCCGATGGCATGTATCAGGTTCGAGCTGAGTCTGACATCAATAACAGCTAAAGTCATGTGGAATTTGCTTTCCCTATATAGAAAGGTGAATGGCATGGATAACATACCGCAGTTCCAGATATTGAAAAAAACACAGGATAATGAGGTATGAAGTATACAAGGAATGTGGGAAAAGAGCTGTACGGACTGGATGCTGAGGCTAAATACAACAAAAGAAAGCTATGCTCCAACCCGAATGAGGTAAAGAGAAAACTATGGCATTGGGATTGGCTGGTAACGATATAGCAAAGAAGTCTCCACAAATGTATGCAGCTGGTCCCTCCTGAAGCAAAATCTTATAATACTCTGGCTAAGTATCTGACTAAATTCCTGAATAACAGCCTACGTGATCTCTTTTTGAGATTTAGATTGAATCAACTCGATACAATAGAAATTTTAAAACTAAGGAAGGAAAAAAACCTAGGGGAATGACACCGCATGTAGGCTCTGTAAAACTACGGAAGAAAACCTAAAACATTTGGTGCTATTTTGTCCCGCTTTACGAGACATACGAACGAAAATATTGGGCTCAGAAATTGAGAAAAAATCTACTTGGTGTGGTGACCAATGGTGGGCTGCCATCTTTGAGGGCTTAAGCAAAAAACTAACATTTTCCCTGATTCATTTCTTGAAAAACATGTTGATAACATTGCAGACCGTGGATCTTGCTTCCGCCCCGACCCTATGAATCGTCTTGACAGCACAACCTGAGGACCTGGTCATGGGCATTTACACTCCTGGCATCATCACTGTAAAAGCTGTATAGGGGACTATAAATATAATTTAAACAACTCAAGGAATGTTTACAGTTGAAAACTGTTTTGCTGGAAGAGTGAATGGAATCTTAACAATTGAAATTGATGTGTTGCTCTGTATCCTTGCTTTCGCTCTTTTCTCTTCTTCTTTTTAAAAGTTTGTAATGAACTGTATAAAAAAAAAGAAAACATTGATATGGACCACAAATGAGCAAACTTGCACCAAAACTTAAACCCAGAAAATAGAAGACCGAAAGCCTGACCATCCTGTGCCAACTAACCAAGCTTGATTATTCTAAAGGCTGTGGAAACAGCAATACTACGTCCCCATGGAATCTCCACGAGGACCAACACAACTCAAACTAACTGTCTCTCATCTACAGAGACTTCTGCCAGTGCCAATCAATCATGTAAAAATAGTGAATGCAGTACTATATGGCAACTGCCGTACATACAATAACATTACATTTGATGTCAGTGCGTGACAATTCCTCTACGTTGCCTACATGTGAGCACAAAGCATTGCCCATGTCAAAGTTAGAGCATGTTCTTTATAAAATGAAGAAATTGTGGTCTGTGAAGTGACACAAAGGTAACACAGAAGTAACCTTTGAAAGAGTGGAAACACCATGTTTACTAGAAATGAGTTTGAGGTTCGCAGTGGCCGAGTGAGCAGATTCAAGGCAGTGCAAGTGATACATTTGGGTAATTAGGCGTATGACTCGCTGCCATATGTCCTAGCAGTCATAGCATTTCTTAATGAAGGCAGAGTGACTTCAAAAAGGAACTATTTATTTTTTAAGTCACAGGGCTCCAGCACACCACGTGACATGGAGGCCTTAAGCTCCATGACGGAACAAATGTTCATGCTGCATGGAGCTGAAGGTCTTGTTACAGAATCCCTGTAAGATAAGAACATGTATTTTGTGTAAATGTGTGTGCGTGCATTTAAGTGTGTATATCTATATAATGTAATGTGTGTGTGAGTGCATGAAGTGTGGGTGACTGTCTGGGTGTGCTTGTGTTAGTGTATGTTGACAGGATGCACATGTAAATGTATGGGTAACTGGGTGTGTGTGAGTGTATGTTGAATGTTCTGATTACTTACTGGTAATCTTCCTTGTCACAGTTCTTGTGTATGAGGCATGTTGCATCATACACAAGTAGTGGAACGAGGTAGAGGGACATGGATGTAATGTCTGTCATAGTTACCTGTAATCTTAATTACTCCTAATTCCACTCTTCCTTGTCCCAGTACTTACCTATAAGGCAAGGTGCCTCATAGGTAGGTACTGGGATGGGGAAGTGGGACGTGGAGATAATTCTGGTCAGAGGAGCTGATTTTGGCAGTTGGGGTGGTAGTCTAGGCCAGCCTAAAGTGTAGTGTGACCTGTGATCTGTTGCTGGGGTTGTGGGGGGGCCCTCAGCAAGGCCAAATGTGTGCTATGGCACGCTGTCAGCATAGGCTGTGACAAAGGACTCTAGTGTCCAGTATGATGGAACTAGTTGGTGGTGTCCAGTGGATTAAGTGGGATGCTAAATCAAGGGCAGGGCTCTAATTAGGGTGTGTGGCCTAAGTATGTGTGTACTTAGGTCACACCCCCTAACAAGAGTCCCCCCTCGCCAATGGGGGAGGGGGCTGGGAAAAGCATGGGAGCTGGGGTACACTGACATTATTACCATTGGCGCCTTTAGGGCTGGGCACACCAAAGGTGTGACACCAGTGTGCCCCAGTTCTCTCATGCAGCCGGCAGCCCTTTTATTCAAGGCACTGAATGGTTAAAAAACACAGGCTCCTTGAATGAAATGGCTGCCTGCTGCATGATGACTTTGTACTCTGAACCAGGAAGAGGGCTGGAGGGTCCATTTTCTCCTTTTGTTTCCGAGTAAAGAATCATCACACATCACCTTGAACCATAACTGTGCCTTTTACTATTCTGCCTCTCACTGGACCTTCTCTTTATGTCACTGCACCCTGTGTTCTACTTTTGGTAAACGAATCTCACTTTGTGTTTTCTCCTTACCTCCCACATCCCTGAGTACACTGTCGTGTATTCCTTTTTTCGAAAATCGAATCTTGGTGGGTGTGCTTGCACATTTTGCATCCATTTTGTGTTGCACTGCATTGTATTCCTTTTTAAACATTGAAACTTTGCTGGTGTGCTTTCACATCTTGCATCCCTGTGTATGCTGCATTGCATTCCTTTTTTTAAATTCGAATCTCGGTGGGTGTGCTTTCACATCTTGCATCCATTTTGCGCGGCACTGCATTGTATTCCTGTTTTAAAAATCGAATCTCGGTGGGAGTGCTTTCACATCTTGCATCCCTGTGTGATTCCTACAACCCACATATTGCTCTGCATTTGTATTGTGCCCTCCTTAACTGCTAGGCTGCCTGTGAGTTAGGGCCAGTACTGTGAATTGTAGCCCCCCTTTCTTTCTCTTCCCTTCTCGCATCTATCCTCTGCCCCTGGTATGGCACTATCCATCCCTCCAATCTTTTCTAACTGCTACACTATCACCTAACCTCCCTCTCTCACAGAATCCAGATGGAAAAAGCACAAAAAAGACATCATGGGTGCAAATCCTTGTCTTCCTATCGCAGACACCTATGTCAGTGCATTCTCTGGAGAAATCTTCACTGATATCCTCTTCTCTGTCCCCGCTCCAGACGTATGGACTTCTCATCTCATCTCTACTCTCTCCCCTTTTTCATCCTCTCCCATTAATGGTAGCACCAAGTGGGAAGTCCTCTTGGCGGGCTTCTTCTCATCACGCTGCATCATTAATGCCTACCACACCGGCACTATCCTGGTTCGGGGTCCTAAGGCCAACCTCCTTCTCTTTGACCATATCCTGACATCCTTCATTAACTTCTTACTTCCCCTGCCTCTCCCCATAGCTCCCCTTCTGTCCTCCCACCTCTGACTGAAGTACCACACCCATTTACTCCACCTCAGAAAACCGTTAAAATGCAGAGATTGCCTCCACCTGGTGTCTCTGAATGCCCGCTCAGCCAACAAACACTCTGCTGACATCTGCCTCCTTCTTGAAGGTACTGACCTTGACATTCTCGCTCTTACTGAGACATGGTTCAATGCCAGCTCAGTCACCGCTTTTGACTCCCTCTTATCTGACGGCTTTAAGATAATTGCCAAACGTTGACTTCACTGTGCTGGTGGGGAGGGATGCTTTCATCTTCCCTGAGTGGGTTCCTTCTTCCATCTTACCCACTCAGCTCTACTCTTTCTTTGAGAGCCTGGTATGCAAATTGGTTATTTCTCCCTCCTCCACCCTGACCATTGCTACCATTTACCGGCCCCCAGGCGCTACCTCCCAGTTCCTCTCTGAATGAGCTGATTTCTGTTCCTCCTTACTTTCAATCTCCTCCATCCTGCTGCTCCTGGATGACTTTTACATCAAATTGGGCTCCCCTGGCACAGCATCCACTCTTTTCATTGACCTCTGCACCTCTCTATCCCTCTCCATTCTCCCTTATGGTCCAACCCACTCTGCTGGACACACTCTGGATGCCCTCATCCACTCTGACCTTCCTGTGTCATCTCCCCTCGTCACCCCTCTCTCTTGGTCTGACCACTCTCTTCTCTCCTCCCACCTGGGTCCCTATGGACATGTGACCACCCTGCCAAAAGTTCCTTATATAGGGGAACCCTCTACTTCATCAACCTTCTTGGCATCTATGGTCTCTGACACAGGAGACTGGACAAAATAGGAAGATGGACAGGACACCCAGATGCAATTTCACAGCCATCTTTTTAATAGAGGTTCAAAAGACATTCTGGAAAGCACACTGAGCTGCTACAATCAGCTTGCTTTTATACAATTTTCTCCAATGTCATAATGCTTTAATATAAACCCGCCTTGTCTTTGATTGGTTGGCTTGTATGTCACTCACAAAGCCCACATTAGCTCACCTTGGCAAGTATTGGTTGACTGACACATAGACTGATAAGCTCACTTCAGACCCAGTCGGACACAATTACACATCCTTTTAAGGCCTGCCAAGAACCAACCCTTATCTACTTCTCGAGATTATTGCAAATTTACTTTGCAGTTTATACGATGAAAAACTTCATGAGCTCATCTTATTTGTTGCTAAATAAGCAGCTGTTTTGTCTAATTGGTAACTTTCCTATGCCTTTATATGATTTATTATCAATCATTGTCTGCTTTCCCTGCCAACATTTCTAAATATACGATCCCAGACGTGCTTACCTACAGTGAACTGCTTCCAAAGACAATTCATTATCTACATGAGTAAGGACTTTTGACAGTGGCTCCTGAAGCCATTTTGTATTTGGCATCCATTTTAGAAATATCTCAGTCTTGTTTCAGCCTTGCTACCTAACAGTAAATCAGTATTTACTTTTGAGCATAACTAATTTTCTATCCAGTTTTCAGATTATATTTTTAGTTATTCATGATGTGTGTTTAATACCTGAGACACCCTCCACCTCCTGGGTCATTCTGACACCCAAACATATATGTCACCCTATATGCACTCTTTGGGGGTCATTACGACCTGGGCGCAAAGGGATCCCGGGCACCGGTAATGACCCCGGTGCCGGTAATCCCTTTGTGCCCTATTCCGAGGTCCCTTTGCGGGTCCTCCCTTAACGCCTGGTTTTACCAGGCGTTATGGAGGGGACCCGCAAAGGGATACCGGGGTCAATGTCGGTACCGCAATTTGCGGTACCGTTTTTGCGCCTTCCCCCTCCCCATTGAGCCCTATGGGGGCTCAAATGGGAATGGGGAATGGCTCTGGTGAATGGGGAATTACCGGTCCCGCGGACCTCGGACTGGACCGTTAATTACTCCCTTCACCAGACCAGAGTCTGACTGATTTTGGAGGCAGCCATGGTGCTAATAGCACCATGGCTACCTCCAAACTAGGAATGAGGGCCTATATCATCAAAAAGAACTATACGTCTGATTTTTGCAATACTGGAACCATTGATCAGCCTATAATGTTATCTGTATTCATTTTGATGGGGAGGGGTCTAGTACCTCTTATACACTTCCCCCTCTGTCTGTATTAGACAACTATTCAATACACGACCACTACGCTCAGTGTCCACCCTCCCTCATTATCCAATTAAATGTAAACCTAACATACACAACCAGTGAATTTCTAGCCAGTATGAGAATCGAGAGAAATCATACCTAGAGGGAACCCACCAGCCCATTTTTCTCCTTTTCTGTCCGCATGCAACGTTTACTGTACACTTTTTCTTTCCTCCCACCGCACGACACTTCCTTGTTTCCTGCTCTCTCCCCATATATATCTTTTTCCATCATTACATCTTCCATTGACACATTTTCCACCTGATTCACCTTGTTTTAGCTTATTCCGCATCCACAGACCTTCTTGACGATCAGTCCATTTTATTTGTCCTTTGGGCTGCTTTGCAGCAAGCTTTTTAGAGCCCTTTTTCATAGGCCAGACCTTTTGAGTTCATTGTTCATTTCATCATAAAGTACTCACATTTTTTTTCAATCTTCTTTTTTGAAGTCAGTTAGTCAATGAGGGGGCATTCGATAGTTTCTGGGGAAAACAAGGATGGGGGAGTCTCATAAGGACATGTTTCGAAAAGAAGTGACTGCAACTGGGCATCTCCCTGGGTCCCTAAAAACCCTTTTTGCACTGGGCTTTTTTTCTCCCTGCTCGCAGGATCATTTTCCATCGATCACCTGGTGTGTAGGTATCTCTTGTTCATCTGTAATATAAAACTGAATGAGTTTCTTTTGAAAAATAGGTGTGTCCTCATCATCAGTACTATCTCCTCAAACAAATCCCTTAAAATACCTATGTGTTTCCTTTAAACACTCCTACCCCCTAAACAATTTCCACTGCATTTTCTCTTCTTTGAATATAACAAGATGGCTGCTCCTTTCTCTCTTTTCACACATCTTGGTGTTACTTTATACTAAATACATTCTGGTTGATCTGAGGTCATAAAAGATGTACATTATTTACTTTTTCTGCATTGCCCTATTTTTCATGGGCCTTCTTTTCTTTGAATAACTGCATATTGCACCAAAAGGAAACATTTCCTCTGGTTGACATTCTCAAACCAAAGAGTCATGCAGTCTCCTGTTTTATGATAAAATAATAAATAGCAAGACAGACAACATAATAAATTCAAAACATATGTTCAAAAAAGGATGTGCTTCTTCAATCGCTCCCCTTCTTTCTTTTTGGTGCATCCGTAGCTGAAGTAGAAGATGCTGGTGTGGGATCCTGGTCTCTGTAGAAAACCGAAATAGAGGTACAGTAATTTCTTTATTTGACTAAAGTGCGGCCATTTTGATGTGATTGAAATCGCCATTTTCTTTTTAACTTTTGCCTCTTGCTTTCTGTCGAAACTGCTTTGCTGAAAGCTTATTTTGCTCGACTATTACTTTATTGTTCATGCATAGAGCAAGGCCGCGAGATACTTGTTGAAACATAACGCAGGCGACCCAGACAGAAATGCCCGGTCTCCTCCCTCACAAGTCCTTGGAAGTAAGCAGCAAGGCATTTAATCATTACACAGGTGCCAGCCAGTCTCGCTCATGCGGTAGAAATGGTAGAAACGAACAATTAATGGCTTGAATTATGCTCTACTTTGTGGCCCCCCTTCCCTGAGCCCTGTGGAGCCCTGGAGATCGAATTGACTCCTAGCACACAAATAGAAAACTAGGAGATAGCGAGGCCAGGAATGTGTCTCTCCCCTGCACGCAGCTTGCTTGCAAAAACAGAAGCAATGTGTTCTCTAAAACAAAGAACTTAGTCTGCAGGCTCATAAAATTGCAAACTGTTGCTAAAAGAAATTCTGAAGGTGTCATACTCGTCACAATTGTCAATCATCAAACCCAATTCAAAGGAAATACATTATGGGAGGTATTGAATGTGTAACCACTGATTGTTTTATAGGCTCATTTTGTATATATGTAACTGTTGTACAATGATTCGCTCTCTTGCGTCCCTCGGGGTCTGGAGACACACGTCGCGGGCGTGAGACCCAGTTGGCCAACTGAGACTATTTGCTTTGCACTAAACCCTAGCTTTGGGAATACAACCTCGTGTCTGGTGTATCAGTTTGTGTGTGGTGATTGTGCCTAGTTTCCATACGCGGGGGTCCCCTAGGGGCCACATCAGACTTTTGCTCTTTTCTCAAAATAGTTTTACTGAGATCATCTCTTTGGCATTCTCAGCCCACTGAACTGTAAGCTGCTCTTCTGCAAAGTAAAAAAAAAACGTTTGTGCACTTTTTAATGATGTAGCAATCAGGCCTGTCTTTCTTGAATGTTTCTACCATGCTGAAAATGTCCTCCTCCTGCTAGTGTGGGACTGCAGTCTTCTTCTTTCTTTGCTGTGTTTACTCTTTTGAGACATAATTGACATTTTTCATCGTCTTACCTACTCTGATCTTGCCTACCCATGTTATTGGGACCCGAGCATTGATTCTACTAAGTGCATGCAAGTGTATCATATAGGCATACATTGTTTTGCCTATCGCCAAAGCCTTATTCATTTGCCAAATATACCTAGTTTGCACTTTTGTTTACATTAGATATGGCCATACTTATATCTATATCTATATCTATATCTATATCTATATCTATATCTATATATATATATATATACATATATATATATATATATATATATATATATATATATATATATATATATATATATATATATGTATATATACATATATATATATATATATATATTCAAAGACAAATCTTTGTTAAACGGACGTTATGGTTCCAAGTAAAACCGAAAACCCCCTGAAATTTGCCAGTTATGGTAAGCTAAGCAACCATAATTCACTCCACCACCATGCACTGCTAAGACTAACACCCAGGATGGTAAATTAGTCCCACAGGTAAAGTAATTCCTTTCAGGCCTCAAGGAGGCCGGGATCCTGCAGCATGGTCTGCATCAGGTAAGTGCACCCAAGCACTTCCATAATGAGCCTGGCGCTTTCGGGGACGCAGGGCTTGAACCGGCTCCCCGGGAGCGGGCATCATGACAGCACCCCCCCCCAAGGCCCCTCCCAAGGTTGTTCCCTCCGGGGGTTTTGGTTTGTCTGGGAAGAGTCGGTGGAATTTCCTGACTAATCGAGGTGCATGCACATGGTCGCTGGGTTCCCACGACCTCTCCTGAGGTCCGTACCCCTTCCAATCAATTAGGTAGAACAGTTTTGACCTAAACATTTTTGAGTCTAAAATGTTCTTCACTTCGAATTCGGGCTCCCCATCTATTAGAATAGGTTCTGGAGGTTTGAGTAGTCGGGTTCCGGGTACCACTGGTTTCAGAAGTGACACATGAAAAACAGGGTGAATTTGCATACTAGCTGGTAAATCAAGTTTGACAGCCACTGGGTTAATCATTGCCATAATAGAATAAGGTCCCAGATATTTTGGGTTAAAAGTTCGAGGCCCTTTGAGTGGTAAATGTCTGGTAGCGAACCACACTTGATCCCCAATCTGATACGGAGGTGCTTCACTCCGATGTAGATCAGCATTTTCCTTGTATTTTCTCTTGGCTTGTTGTAAATGCGTAATTGCCTCTTTGAAGGCTTGGGTAATTGTAGAATGCAGATGTTCTACTGCAGGCATTCCGAGGTTCTGAGGTGAGTCAAGGTTTGAGGTTCGAGGGTGATGCCCAAACAAAGTATAAAAAGGACTGTGGCCAGTTCCAGAGTGTACCGAATTATTATATGCGTATTCGGCTATCCAAAGAATGTCTTTCCAGTTGCTTTCAGATTGCTGTAACATACACCGTAAGTACTGCTCAAGGGTCTGATTTGTCCTCTCGGTCTGACCATCGGTCTGAGGGTGGTGACTGGTCGATAATCTTACGTCGATCTGCTCCATTTGACAACATTTGCGCCAGAAGTGGGAAATGAATTGGCTTCCCCGGTCAGAGATTAGTATAGATGGGAATCCATGTAGCCGAACAATATTTTCGAGGAATTCTTTGGCTAGGACAGAAGCTGAAGGTAAACCTTTCAAAGGAATAAAGTGCGCCATTTTGGAAAACAAATCCACAATTACCAGAATAGTATTGTACCCCGAACAAGGAGGCAGGTCAGTAATAAAATCCATTGATAGGGTGTGCCAGGGTGCTGGCGGTATGTCTAGAGGTTGAAGGAGACCGGCTGGTCTTTTCTTTTGACTTTTATTTTGGGCGCAAACACCACAGGACATCACAAAAGATTTAACATCTTTTCGCCAAGAGGGCCACCAAAATTGTCGTTTCACCTTTTCCTCTGTCTTGGCAATACCGGGGTGTCCCTCTATTAATGTATCATGATAACTGGAAATAACTAGTTCCTGTAATTCCTTATGTGGCAGGAATAAGCGTCCTTGGAAATAAGGTAAACCATTATCTATGGTAAAGTCTGATCCCTTTTGTATCCAATCCTGTAAGGTTGTAGGGTCCAGGAGTTGTTTCACTCTGGCTTGAATGTCTTCAAGCGTCTGTAACGAAGTTATGCCTAGAATCCTCTGTTCGGGAATTATTGGTACTGGTTCTGAGTTTGTATCAGATTCTCCCATTCCAATTCGGGATAAGGCGTCTGCTTTGCCATTCTTGCAGGCAGGTCGATAGGTAATCACGAAATCAAATTCAGCGAAAAACAAAGCCCATCGGAGCTGCCGTGATGACTGAGCCTTGGCGGTTTTCAAATACTGTAAATTCCGGTGATCAGTGATCACTGTGATGGTATGTCGTGCGCCAAGCAGATAATGCTGCCAGGCTTTAAAAGAGGACTTAATGGCTAACAGTTCTTTGTCCGTGATTGCATAATTAACCCGGGGTGCCGAGAATTTTCTGGACCAAAATGCTAAGGGATGCAGTTGGTTGGTTTCGGGATCTCTTTGGGACAGGACAGCTCCCATGGCTAGGCTGGATGCGTCAGTCTCGACGACATAAGGGAGATCTGGACGCGGGTGTTTCAATATAGGTGCAGAGGTAAACTTAGCTTTTAAATCCTGAAAGGCCTGCTCGGCTTCTTCAGACCATTAAAAACGTTTATTTTTCCTCAAGAGTGCAGTAATGGGTTGTACCACGCGTGAAAATTCCGGATAAACCTGCGATAGAAATTGGCAAAGCCGAGCATGCTTTGAACCCCTTTTACAGAGCTAGGTGATGGCCATTTGAGGATGGCATCCACTTTTCTTGAGTCCATTCGGACTCCTTTGGGTGTCAGTATGAAACCTAGAAACTCGACTTCTGTGGTATGGAAAACACATTTCTCCAATTTAGCAAATAGTTTGTGTTGGCGCAGTTTTTCAAGTACTGCCCTGACGTGTTTTCTGTGATCAGATTCCGAAGAGGAGGAATGTCATCGATATATACGACAACACAAACATCGATGAGTTCCCGAAGGACATCATTCATGAAGTATTGGAAGGCAGCCGGCGCGTTACACAATCCGAAAGGCATCACCTGGTACTCGAATAATCCGTATTTAGTACGGAAGGCAGTTTTCCATTCGTCACCTTCTTTAACTCGTACCAGATGATAAGCCCCCCGGAGATCGAACTTGGTGTATATGCAAGCGTCAAATACATGGTCAAGGAGTTCAGGGATCAGAGGCAGAGGATAACGGTTTTTAACCGTTATCTGGTTCAATGCGCGGTAATCGATACAAGTTCTAAGGTCGCCTTCTTTTTTGGGCACGAAGAACAAAGCCGAGGATGCCGGGGACTTTGACGGGCGAATAAAACCATTAGCTAGGTATTGATCCAAATATTGTCTCAAATGCAGGTTCTCAGGTTCGGTAACGGCATAAATCCTGCTACAAGGGGGTTGTGCACCGGACACCAGATCGATTTGGCAATCGTACGATCTGTGAGGAGGTAACGTGTTGGCCTGTTCCTTTTGGAAGACGTCCTGAAAGTCTTGGTATTCCGGAGGTAGCTGCATGGAGGCAGAGGTTACAATTGCTAGATTAATCTTCAGGTTTTCTGGGTAGCAGGTTTGTGTACAATCCGGGAAGGTTATTCTCTTAGCTTGCCAATCAATTCGAGGATTATGTGTCTCTAACCAAGGGATTCCAAGAATAACCTGAAACTGTGGAGCCTTGATTATATCAAACACAACACCCTCCCGATGGCCGTCGGGACCAATAAGAGTCACCTCAGTAGTGGAATGTGTTACCGGTCCAGAGGCAATTTCAGTTCCATCGACTGTGGTGATGACATCTTTGCTGGTTTTAGGACGGAGAGGGAGGTTAATCCTACAGACCAATTCACGATCCACATAGTTTCCAATAGCCCCACTATCGATGTATGCCTTTATTGCATGCAACCGCTTAGGCTGTTCTGGATCTACGAGAACCATTGGCACAATGAAATGCGAGGTCTGAGAGTTAGTTTTCAAGCTCGGCAAGCGGACCCCTACACTTGTCGGGCGGAGTTGTTTCCCGAAACAGAGTCTTCATGGTTTTTATCAGCGGCTCCTACCGCCTTTCGGGGCGGTTTTGCCAGGCAATCTCATAGAAAGTGTCCAGAATTCCCACAATAAAGACAATAAAGACATAATTTTAACTGCCGCCTCCTTTCACGTTCCTTTTGAGTTAAGGGTCTTTTAACCCCTCCAATTTGCATAGGCTCAGAGACATCAACCCCTTGGGATAAGCATGGGTCTTGACCAACACCCGGGTGTCAAACCTGGACCGATCTGCTTTTCTGTTTTCAAGTCTGTGATCCAATTGGACCACTAAGTCTATATACTCTGTGCATTCTTGGGGCGGATTTACAACTTGGACCAAGACATCTTTAAGTTCTCCGCGTAGGCCTCGATAAAACAACGTGACTCTTTTATCCTCTGGCCATCCCGTTTCCACAATTAGTCTATTAAAGGTTGCAAAATAGGATAGGAGGTCCTGATTGCCCTGTCGCAGGGATAGAAGTTCGTCATCCAGAGCCTGCCCCTGAGAGTGTCGAGCAAATAACCTTTCCATGCTTGCTTGAAACCTTGAAAATCACAGAGAAACAGGTCATCTTGAGTAACCAGTGGAACTGACCAATCGGCAGCGCAGCCGCTGAGATATGACAATACAAAGGCTACCTTGGTCTGATCATTAGGGAATGCTCCAGGTCTGCATAGGAAGTGCAAACGACACTGATTCATGAATACAGCGAATCGTTTGGGGTCCCCAGCAAAGCGTTCGGGTGGGGCCAGCGGCATGTTTCCAGGTAGATTAATCTGCACAGGGTTACTGGAAACCACACGAGCGGGGTTCCCTCCGGAACCGGGTAGAGGAGTTTGCCCAGCTTCACCTTGCAAAAGCTGTCTGGCCAGGTCATCAGTTCTTTCCTTTGATATTATTAATTCCCTCCTGAGGGCATTAGTCTCTTGACGAGCGGCATGTACTTCGGCCCGTAATTCCCCCAGTAATTGGGCAAACTGATCAGTCTCAGAACTTTCCATAGCGCCTGGGTGGGAATTTGTAGGAAGGCTTCGCATTCTGTAACGCTCACCTGACTCCCACGGAGGCGCTGGCCTGGTTCGCGCTTCTAAGGTGATGCGCAGGGTTCGGAAGACGGACTGGACCGGGCCCCCAATCTGGCTTGTTTGGCTCGCAGAAATATCCTTCTGTATGCAAAAATAGGGGATTAACTGTCTGAGGGGTAATGCAATCGGCCTCCCACTTTCCCCTCTCACCCTCCTCGAAACCCTTCTGTGATTCCTCGTAGCGTCTCACCTTAGGGTCTGGAAGGACGAGCTCTCCATCCTGCTTCTGATGCAGGGGCGCGTTGGTATCCAGTTACTTCACTGGATTTTCGGATTGGTGAGAACCAAACTTGCTTGGCTTCCAGGTAAATTTTTTGATAAGAGGTTCCCCTTGTGTCCATGCATTAATGTACTAATGCTAGTGTCTTTTTCCCCATAGGGGCCGGGGTACGGAATGCCGGGGAACAGGCACTGACCCGAGATGAGAGGTGAAATCCTTGTAGAAATCAGGTAAGTCTTTAATGAGCGTTTTTTGGTAATGTCTTTTCATTCGCTCATTAACGCTGATTTATCTTTTTCCCCTTAGGGGCCGGGGTCCGGAAATGCCAGGATGCGGCGCGGACCCGAAATGAAGAGGGAATGAATCAACAGGTAAGTCTTAACATGGAGATTTAGCTTTCCTTATTCCCTTCTCTCTCTCACCTTTTGTTCTGGTCTTTTTCTCCATAGGCGCTGGGGCATGACTGCGAATCCGGATGATCGCTGCTGAACATGGAGGCGCCCTGTAAATGTGAGTGGAATGCAACGCTGCAGCGATCGACGCGATGAGCTTTTAAATAAAAGTCTTCCTTTTCAGGATTGTCGGCGAATTGTCTCCGGGATGTGGATTTAGCAGGTAAGGACTTTTCCTTCTTCTGTTCTTTTCTTCTCTTCCTTTGCAGATGATCCAGGATGCTGGCAGGCGTGGCAGAAGTCAGGATGCAGGAGCAGACACGGTGAGCGTCCAGCTGCTAGATGCAGAACAACGCGAAGCACGTGTGACTGTTCGGGTGGGGTTTAAATAGCCTTGGAAGAAGTTCCAGGTATGTATCCTTCCTCCAATCAGGTATGTATCCTTCCCCGACCACGCCCGGATGGTAATTTAGTCCCACGGGTAAAGTAGTTCCTTTCAGGCCTCAAGGAGGCCGGGATCCTGCAGCATGGTCTGCATCAGGTAAGTGCACCCAAGCACTCCCATAATGAGCCTGGCGCCTATGGCGCCAGGACTGATGTCTTTTATGAGCCTGGCACCATGGGCGCCAGGACACTGTCCAAAGGGCCCCTATATGGGGTTGCTGGGTCCTTCCTTGGGGACTGGATGTCCGCTTTCGGGGACGCAGGGCTTGAACCGGCTCCCCGGGAGCGGGCATCATGACACAATCGTCATATAACCTAGCCCCCACTTGACAACATCCATTTAGACTTTACAAAAACATCTAAATCTAGATCTATAATCTTTTTGCAAACCTTTGTGTAGATTTGTCAAATGGCACCACATTCATAAGCCTTTACAATATTTTGGGATCCCCACTCTAATGTTGCTCACTCTTGACAGAATCCCACCAAACTTCGCAAAAACATGTATATCTTGATCTATTATCAGTTTTCCAAATGAAGTGTAGATTCATCAAATGGCACCTCATTTATAAGCCTTTACATTATTTTGGAACCCGCCCTCTAATTTAGACCCCTCTTCACAAAATCCTACCAAACCTCGGAAAAACATTAATATCTAAATGTATTATCAGGTTCCCAATTTAAGTGAGGATTCGTCAAATGGCACCTCATTTATAAGCCTTTACATTATTTTGGGACCCCCCCTCTAATTTTGCCCCCTCATGACAGAATCCCACCAAACTTTATATACTCACTCAGAATGTAGTTCCATTAAGTCGCGCCAAAGTTATAAGCCCTCCAAGAAATGTATTACACCAACCCTGTAATGCTAAGGTGTTTGCGAACTTTCACTGGACTGTTCGTGGACTTTCGCGGCAAAAACCACCCGTTTTTTTGCTTCTTGCAGCCATATTCCATCCCAGCCTCATCACCCCTCACCTCCCCATATATTATTTGATAAGTTTGACAAGTGGAATGCTGTGTTCTTTCATATGTTTTTACTGCGATGTCCGCGGACATCGGCCATTGCCCGCAAATCCAAGATGGCGGGCGTTTCCAAAAATCTGACGCACTTCACGCTCCTCACCATCCAATCAGCGGACATGTCACATGTCTGTGGACATGACGCAAGCCGATTAGCCAATCAGGACACTGTCCGCGGACTGAACAGGGGAGTGTGTCAGTGGACTGGACATAGATATCTCAAATTTTTTGTGACCTACTTTTTGGTCATTTTTAAAAAAGAATACTGGACGGATTTTCACCAAATTTACAAAAGCTCGCTTTCGGGACCAAGCCACTGCTCCTGGCACAGATTTGGTGAAAATCTGTCCAACGGTTTGGGCTGTACGCGTGAGCAAAGTTTTTTCCCATTCAGTCTATGGGAAAAAAATAAATTTGGGGACCCCCCCCTATAACTTTGCCGTCCCTGGACCAGACCTGACCAAACTTTGCAAAATAATTCAGAGTGGGTTATATACTTTTTTTGCAAAATTTGGTGAGGATTCGTCCAGGGAGAGTGAAGTTATAAGCCGGCCCAAAAGTGCTCTTCCTATGGAATTAGCAACTTACCCATAACTACACGGCCACGGTATATAATATATATATATATATATATATATATATATATATATATATATATATATATATATATATATATCATCCTTTGCTCACACCTGTTTGCACCTATCTTGGGAAAATTCTATCTATTTTAAAGACTGTCTCCCTTGCTGCCTTTCTTCTGTACTCACCTGGGTCCTCTTACACCTAATAAGGATCAATAGTTTGTTTCACACACTTGCTGTGTGAACTGATACTTACCTCTTCTATCTCTATTTGTCCACTAACACGTATCTCTGTTATAATACCATTTTTCTTCCCATTATATTGCTATACTCTCCTACGGCCATGCAGACATTCCTCCCATGCTCAAGAATAACAACAATCTTCATCTGTAAAATATAAATCGATATCATATACATACAAACAATGTTTTTGTTACTTACTCTCATATGTTCTTTCGTGCAGGTCTACAAAAGGTTTTTCTCATATTTGTTAGATCAGTCTTGACCATCCACACTCCTACTATGCAATATAGGGGCATTTGAAAAAGAAAAGGAAAAATGTGTTTAAAATCACACAAATTGAGAAGCATGGCACTGAGAGTAAAAATGGAACTATGGGTGCAAATTACATTAAAAAGTAATCTGGGTTGGCTCTAGTTATGGAAACGGCCTGTGCTAGGCTCCTCTGTTGTCCTAGATTGGTGTATTATTTTGGCGTTGCAAGATCACAGGTGTTGGTGGGGTTAAGCCAGTACCCCAATTTGTTGAGTAGAAAAAAAGGAAAGTTTGTCTCAGGAGCCACACGGACCAAGGATACAAGCAGCACCAGGGCCCAACATGAGCCACGCCTGTCAACAGGACAGCACCAATATCAGGACCAGGACCCCACAGGGGGCTCAAGACCTTTTGACAATAGCCTTGGTAAAGACCCACCGGTCGAAACACGTGTCGGCTGACAAACAAGGCGCACCATTGCCCTTGAGTGTACTTAACGCTTATCTGATGTAATATTAAGAAACAATTCGATACTATAATTAATACAAGCGGATCTTATATCGCATTAACCAAAGTGTTAGAACGATCATTTCAACTACTGGAGCAAGATAGCCAGGAGACAAACTTTCCTTTTTTTCTACATTAAAAAGTAGGTTAATGTGTCGGTGGATGATATTAAACT
The DNA here is from genome assembly GCF_040938575.1 of Ambystoma mexicanum. Lineage (NCBI taxonomy): Eukaryota > Metazoa > Chordata > Amphibia > Caudata > Ambystomatidae > Ambystoma > Ambystoma mexicanum. Next base: position 489,224,593 of record NC_090936.1, on the reverse strand, counting down.
AAGCACAGTGAATATTTATGGGGAATAGCAAGAATAAATGAAACAAAACCACCTTTTTGGGAAAAATTTAGGAAGGCATGTATTATTGAAAGAAATTGTATTTAGAACAAGGAAGCAGTGGGCAATGAGGGGAAGCGTTCGCAAAGCGCATTGGCACTAAGATCACACACAATATGGACAAGTTGTATTGAGAAAACATTAGGTTAAAAAAGTATATTTCATAGAAGCACAAAACCCGATGCTCTGACTTCTAAGAATAAAGAATCCACAATTTAGAGTTTTTTGCCGGGTTTTGCTAATTGAAAATGTAGTTGTGGATAAGTACAAGCAGACTGGGCACTGATAAAAGGAAGAATGAGGGAGGCTTGGCACAATTATTGGGGAAAGTAATAGAGATGATTAAAGTTAGAATCTATGTCATGACATGCTTACAAGCAGAGGGGGAGTGACACAAGCACACACACACATGCATACACACATGAATACATACAAGCACACACACACATGCATGCACACATACACTCATGCACACACTCACATGCATACACACATGCATGCACACACATGCACACACATGCACACACATACACATGCACCCACATACACATGCACACACATATATACACACACAAGCACATGCATACACACATGCATGCACACATGCACATGCATACACACATGCATGCACACACATGCACACACACACACACACATATGCATGCACACATTCACATGCATACACACATGCATGCACACACACATGCACATGCATACACATATGCATGCACACTCACACACACACACACGCACACACACACATGAGAAGGCATGCATATACACATACACACATGATCTTGTGGATGTACATGCAATTAATGGATTGCAGGATCAATGCGCATAAAAGACACACAAAGGTCGTCGGAAGAAGGAATTCAATATTGCAAAAAGGACATACACACACATATACAGCATGTGTTTGCTTTATATTAGGGACACCAGTTAGGGATATTATGTTTTTCTAAAACTATGATGTGAAGGAAGTTAGATTTCCCTTTTAAGAAGGATGAGGATCCGCTTGCTTATGTTCAGGAGTACTGAACTCTTGAAGCGCCCAAGCGGGAATGAAAACAGTGGCAGTATTTTACCACATTTTATGTCAAGGATTGTCTGGGCAGGTACAGAGGCAATTAAGAAGAAAGTGGGACTGGAAGCAAAACCATAACCTGAGATACAGTGACTATAGTACAATCACTGTAGACTGTTACAGGAGAAGGATAAAAAGAAAGAAGATGCTAGAAAACTTGTGGAAGCCAAGTTAGTTCAGAAGAAATTGTCAAAGTATGCCATAAAAGGGGCAGTATTGACAAGTGCAGCAGGACTGGGAATACAGCAAGCAGTGGGTATATCAAAGTTGAGTAATCAGCGCTAAATGGATCAAGGAGGGAATGGGTTTGTGCCACAAGGCAGAGGAATGGGAAATAGAAAAAGAGGTGGTTTGCAGAATAACCAAGGCAGTTTTCAGAATATGCAGAATGATAATCAGACTGTGCAAGGACCATTTAACCAAGGGGGGCTAGTCAGAGGGGCTCCTCCTGTGTATTGGATATGTGGGATGATAAAGCACATTGTGCGTACATGCCGGAACCAAGGATATGTACAAGATGGACAATTCTGAAGAGGGGGGACAGCTTATCCTCCAGAATATGGGTCATAATTTAAGGACGGTTTTGCCCAGGGTCAGACATTGTATCAGATGCAGGCGCTGAGAGTGCAACAGGTACATTAGCTAGAGCAAGTACAAAATTAATTCACTACAGGGGCAATTGCAGCACACCCCCATGCAGATTCAACAATATGCAAGCACAGAACAGGTATTGACATCCAGAATAGGAGGTACCACTATGATAGGAGGAAATCCTTTCACAGGAACACGGGTATGAATGCGCCCACAATAGGATAACTCACAGGATGACTTGATGTGTTTAGAATTATCAGTGATATTAGACCTCCAAGAGGAGTCAAGGGTTAATGTGATGGTAGGAGGTGAACATGTTGCTTGATTAGTAGACACTGAGGCTACACATCCATGTACACGGGAGGAAAGGTGTCCAATGGTGGGAATTATCAGAAGATTGAGGGTTCTTTGGAGCCACAAGTTGAGTTCTTTTTATTGATGAATAATCAGTCTCTATAGGAGAGTGTGACATGACTGATCCTATGTTATATTTGCAACAGGTACCAGTCAATATTTTGGGAAGGGATTTAATGACAAAACTTAATATGATGATTTTATTTATTGACCAAGGGATAGTGTTTTTTACTTTTGGAATACACTATTTAAATGAGGCAAATGTATATTGGTATTGTCAGGGGAAGTGGCTATGTGTGATGCTTCAGTTGAGTTGGATGCTTTTTTTATATTTATGGGGAGAGCATTCTATTAACATGATTATTTAGCATAGTGGAAAAAATTATGAGGATATTTGATGATTTTGTGTTTAAAAACATAGATGCCTATGGACAAAGAGGGGGGACAGGCTATCCCTACAGAATTAAAAGCAGCCAAAGTATGAAAAAAAATGATGACACTATTCAAAGGAATGGATGATGAAAGGAGACAATGGAGGACATTGATTGCTCTTGAAGAAGGGTCTAGGTTGATTGACGTCATTGATGATGACATATTTAGAGAAGACTAAACAAATGATGAAGTGGTAGTTCTTTAGGAGCACCACATGCTGGATAAAAACAGAGAGAAGGGGAAAACCTACTGCGAATGATAAAAATGCGGTAGCCCTCAGCATATTTTCAGGAAGACTTGGAGAGAGTACCAAATGTCTCGTGAACCATAGGCCCTTATGACATGGGTCTAATGAAACAAATAGGGGATAAAAAAAAAAAGTATACACATGAAAGGGATTATAAAATGAAACATATAAGGGCTTGCATTGTAATTAGACTAATTAATGTAAGATAATCATAAATATATAAGGATAAAAGCGCAGAAGTAAGAAGTTCAAAAGTAAGACATTGATGACAATTTAGGCGGTGAAATAAATAAATAAAACATGAATGAATGAATAAATGAATGGATATTAAAGCAGTGAAAAGCACAAGTGGATAAGACATCCAGATTTGTAAACAATAAGCACAATGAAGGGTGCTGGCTATAATTGAATAGTGTAGTGTATTTTAATAAAAAATGAAATATGATTAATGAAAGGCTGTGGCTCCTGTTGGGCCCTGGTGCTGCTTCTATCCTAGGTCCGTGTGGCTCCTGAGACAAACTTTCCTTTTTTTCTACTCAACAAATTGGGGTACTGGCTTAACCCCAGCAACTCCTGTGATCTTGCAACGCCAAAATAATACACCAATCTAGGACAACAGAGGAGCCTAGCACAGGCCGTTTCCATACCTAGAGCCAACCCAAAATACTTTTTAATGTAATTTGCACTCATAGTTCCATTTTTACTCTCAGCGCCATGCTTCTCAATTTGTGTGATTGTAGACACATTTTTCATTTTCTTTTTGAAATGCCCCTATATTGCATAGTTATACAGTACGGTGAGGGAACCACTGTCCCCCTTCTTGGCACCTATCCAATCTGCTCTGTCCTTGGTGTACATGCTTAAACCTTCATGTATAACTCCCCATGGCTCTACATTATATTGTAGTGCATATCCCATGCATTTTCTCTATCCCCCAACTACCACTATTCTCGCTATTGTGGTCACCCAGAGCACTCTTCTGTGCTTCCATTTACAATCTATCTGTCTTTTTGTAGCACATTGAAAATTCTTAGTGAAAACACCTTTCCTCTCTTTTTCTCATCTGTGCAATTGGCCCATACATGCCTCAGGACCCATGTCCTTTCCAAATGTCCCATCCATCCTCAACAACAACAAAAAAGCCACTTGCCCAACTGAAAATGAACAAATCAGTGGGGCTCTTGTGTGTGCCCAGCAAACATGGCATTCAACACCAACCCCACTAAAAATGTGGGGTGACCTGTGTGACCTAAACGGTGACTCAATGGGGTCTCCCCGGCTCACACATATGCAATAACTGGGAACAGCCTCCTATTCTAAACAATATATTCAAAAATAAAGATCAACCACATATAATTTTCCTTTAAAAAATCAACAATTTCTTCAAAATATACACCCTCGCTTGACTTAAACAACCAGGGGTTTAAATTACCCACAAAACATATATTAATCCAATCCCCTGCTTCCCTTAGTAACTAGTTTCAACACTTATGCACTAATGTTTATGAAAACATGCTCTTTCTCAAAGCATACTCATTTGTCAATTTACTGCAAACCTTTCAAAACTACACAACCTAATAACCAAACATGTTTCTTGCACACTTATTACACATATTAACTTCATCCCTACTCATTTTGGTAACATTTCCATAAATACTCATTCATTTTTCTGTTTTAATTGCTTAACACATACACATGTATGTTACATTCCTGCCAACACAAGCAGCAGACTTCTCTTTTCTGTGTATAAATCTTAACTCACAGCTGCTTTTACTTGAAAAGCTATCTTTTTTCCAAACTCTGCGTAGCTTTGAATTCCTGTAACTATTTTTAATTACCTCTTAACTCTGCCATTTTCTTATTTCTTAAGTTTGAAAAAGAGCTTTCTGAAACTGCGCACCTGGAACAAAAGTGGTCCTATCTCTGTGTAATTTTATTTTTAAAACAGGTCCCATATTTTATTAGCTTCACTTTCCCAAGCAGTGAAGGAATGTGATGTCAGATTTAATGTCAGTTTGATTAAAAACCCCTATTTATCCCTTTATTTCTAACTGTACAGTTCCCTGTCTGAAGCACAATTAATTTCTCTCACATGTCGTGCCATAGCTTTTCTTCGTTTGCATGATGTGTTTGGCAGTTTTCTATTTTTTAAAGCTTTTTGGCCATCTAAGACTCTTCTGTGTGCAAGTATATATAATTTAACCCTCTAGCTGCCTCCACTCACTCGTTTCCAAAGGTGAAAAGTTAGTCATAATTTTGGCTTCATTTTTATTATTTCCGCTTAGGTTTTCTCCATAACATTTCAGACAGAGCTTATGAGAGCACTCATCAATGGTTGGCTCAAACATCTCCCCTTTTTTACTACTTTCTGCCTATTTCTGGGTTGGTGCAAATCACCTCCCCTAAATAAATAATGTCATTTCTTGACTTCATCTCACTTTGTACAATTCACTGTCGCTCTTTGCCAATATAATTTTAAAACAGATACATAGACAGACAAACTAGTCGACTTTTGACATTTATCCTCAATGCACTTCGCTTTATCTCTGCCCCTATAAATACCCTGATAGGGGTGTACGTCATCACCTATCATAAACCTGTTTATGTGCTGCTTATTTTATCCCACTTGGGGTTTTGTAATGATTTTTTCCAGACCATACTTAAGGTAGGAAACCGGGCTTTCAGATCCTCTTTGTTTTTCTCTAAACAACCCCCTATTACTTTTCTAAAACTACTCCTTTACTCTTCTAAACTACTTCTAAACTACCACGTGACTTTTTAAACCACTGATTACTTTTTAAACCACAGATTACTTTTGTGTACTTATTGATTACTTTTTTAAGTTACTGATTACTTTAATATATGCATACTGAGTTATTTATTTCTCCTTTGCCTTTGTCCCCTTTCAAACATACCATAATCCACAGATGTCAAAGTTGTGCCACACTATGCTGACAGCCATAGGGAGACTTCCCCCGACAAATGAATGCACACTGCAGATTCACTTACCCTGTCACTTTGCCTGGCATCTCCTATCTCCATCAGCATAGGTCTGGGTTATTGTCCCTGAAAGATCTTTAGGGTACCTTCGCTGGTTTTTATGTGTATAGGGGGACCCTCTACTTCATCAACTGCCTTGGCATCTGTGGACTCTGACACTGGAGACTGGACAAAGTAGGAAGGCAGCTTGCCAGATGCAATTTCACAGCTATCTTTTAAAAACAGGTTCAAAAGACATTCTGGAAAGCACACTGAGCTACTACAATCGGCTTGCTTTTATATACTTTTCGCCAATGGCATAATGCTTTAATATAAGCCCTCCTTGTCTTTGATTGGTTGGCTTGTATGTCACTCACAAAGCCCACATCAGCTCATCTTGGCAAGCATTGGTTGACTGACACATAGACTGATAAGCTTACTTCAGATGCAGCCGGACACAATTACACATCCTTTTAACGCCTGCCAAGAACCTGCCCTTATCTACTTGCCGAGACTCTGCCAAATTTACTTGGCAGTTTATACTATGAAAAACTTCATGAGCTCACCTTATGTGTTGCTAAGTAAAGCATCCATTCTGTCTAATTGGAAGCTTTCCTACGGCTTTATCTGATTTACTATGAATCCCTGTCTGCTTTCCCTGCCAACATTTCTAAATATACCATCCCAACATGCTTATCTACAGTGAACTGCAGCCAAAGAAAATTGATTATCTGCATGAGTTGGGACTTTTGACACCTGCTCCCAAAGCCATTTTGTATTTGGCATCCATTTTAGAAATATCTCAGTCTTGTTTCAGCCTTGCTACCAAACAGTAAATCAGTATTTACTTTTGAGCATAACTCATTTTCTATCCAGTTTTCAGATTATATTTTTAGATATTTATGATGTGCATGTAATACCTGAGACACCCATTAAAGAGCAAAATTAAGCAAGGTCATAGAATACCTGGCTGATTAACGAAGGGTGAACACACACCTATGGGGGTTACACCTTGGTAAGTGTGTACAAGTAACTGTGAATGACTTCTGACAGGCGTTACAAATATTTGAAATTTGTCACTCACAAACTGGTTACTATACCTTCAAAATATGTAAATACTGTTGTATCTTGTATTACTCTCTATCAAGAGTATCTAAAAACACGTAAACTGCAGTTTTATTAAAAATCTAACTGCAGTACCCAGAACTGTCCTGATATATTTTTGTCAGAAGTCATTCACAGTTACTTGTACACACTCACCAAGGTGTAACCCCCATAGGTGTGTGTTCACCCTTCGTTAATCAGCCAGGTATTCTATGACCTTGCTCAATTTTGCTCTTTAATACGTGACTACCCACCTGGGTAGAGCAAGGCATCAACCAGGTGCGCTTTTTGGTAAACATACCTGAGACACCCTCCACCTCCTGGGCCATTCTGACCCCAAAAAATATATGTCGCCCCCATATGCACTATTTATCTTCAAAAAAGCACTATACATCTGATTTTTGCAATACTGGAACCATTGATCAGCCTATTATGTTATCTGTATTCAGTTTGGGGGGAGGGGTCTAGTACCTCTTATATACTGCCAACCTCATTCATGAACATCAGTCTGATAAAACGAGTGTCAGCTGCTGCCTTTATCCCCCCTTGCCTTCCCAACTCAGACTCGACCACTGACACTGCTCTCAGCAACTTCCACCTGTCCATCACCAACACCCTTGACATTCTCGCCCAGTCATGAGGATCTGCTTGAAACCCATCTCTAAGTGCAACACTTGATACGAGTCCGAACTTGCAGACCTGAAACAAAAAGTGCAGAGCTGCAGAAAGTAAGTGGCAAACCTCAGGCTCACCTTCTGACATACTGGTCTGCCGCCTGCTCCAAAGGCAACACAGACTCTCTATCCATTCCAAGGAAGGGCCCGCATTCAGGCACTGGAATCTGGCGCAGCTAACAACACAGCTGAACTTCTCCAAATCTGCAGGGAACTTGCTGACCCTTCCACAGTATCCTCCTCCCCTATCCCTTCTCATTCCCTCTGCAATGCACTCGCCACTCACTTCACCACCAAAACTTAGGACATCCTGAACAGCCTGTCACTCACTCTCCCAACCCATCCCTCACCCCCTTCCCTCCCTTGGCTAGCAAGCCTTCTCCTTCGACTCCTTCGCCCTTGTCTCACCGGAAAAAGTCACCAGAATTGTCTGCTCCATGAAGGTCTCTTCCAAACTGGTTTCCTCTTGCTCATCCAGAACCATAAAGGACAACATTAGTTCTCTCTCCCCTGTACTTGCTGATCTCTGTAACCACTCCTTTGCTACGAGTTCTTTCCCCTCCTCGCTCAAGCACTCCCTTGTGTGCCGCCTCCTTAAAAAAACAACAACAGACCCTTCCTGTCCTGCCAACTACAGCCCTATCTCCATCACCCCCTTTCTGGGGAAACAGCTGGAGAAGTTGGTCCTGTCCTACTCAACTCTCACACTGAACTTGTTGGCAGTCTCCACAACCATAAATCTGGATTCCGAGCATTCAGAGGCACAGAAACTGTTCTTCTGAACACCCATAAAGAACTGCTTGCATCCATAGATTCCAACTCCCCTGCTGTCCTGATACTTCTTGATCTCTCCTCTGCATTTGACATGGTCAACCACTACATCCACATACAAAGGCTCCATTACACCCTTGGTATCTCGGAGCAGGCACTGGACTGGCTGACCTTCTTCCTAACTGACCACTCCTCCCAAGTCATCCTGGGAACCTTCTCCTCTCTGACTTCCTTCTCTACCTGTAGTACCCCCCAGGACTCTATTCTCTAGCCTTGGCTCTTTAGAATCTACATTACTTAGCTGGCACTCCTCATCTCTTCCTTCTCACCCAACTTCTAGTGTTATGCTGATGACACAGAACTCTTCTTAAAACTTCCTGCTGACCTTCATGCACCTTCCCTCATCCCTGACTGCCTTCCTGCTATCCATTCCTGGCTCACTTCCAATGATCTCTGCCTCAATGCCAGCAAAATGGAGATCCTTCCCATTGGGACCCCAGCACCTGACCTCTTCCCTTCACTCTGGCCTTCTTCCAGGGGCTTTCCCCCTGCTCCCTCTTCTGAAGCCAGAAACATCAGAGTCACCTTCCACTGCTCTCTCTCCTTCCTCCCTCACACTCAGGGCATTGCCAAGAAGTCCCATTTTTAGCTCTTCCTTCTCAAAGGTTGTATACCTTTTCTCACCTTCCCCCACAAGCTCAATGTTACCCGGGCCTGGCTCTCTCTAGGCTTGACTATTGCAATAGCCTCCTCCTGAATCTGACTTCTTCCACTCTGAACGCCCTCCAGCTAAACCAGAATAGGGCAGCCAGAATTATCCTTGGCCTCAAGCCCTGGGACAGCATCTCTCCTGGCCTAGATAGTCTTCACTGGCTCCTGGTTGCTTCACGGATTAAATTCAAATCCCTCTGCATCAACCACAAGGCTGTCTAGGGCCGGGGACCACACTATCTGCAACTCTCTCTCTTACTAAATATTCCCCCTCTAGAACTCTGCACTCCTGTGGCACCAACTCCTTGTGTGTAAAGCATTTTGCTAAACAGAAAGCAGGAGATCGATCGCTTTCCTCAGCTGTCTCCTTTCTTAAATTCCGGAAGATCCTTATGATCTTCCTCTTTACCTCCTCCTTCCCTCCCACTGTCCTCTGCTAATCACACAGTAACTTGTTTGGTGTTCAGAGCCCTTATGCATCCTCAGGGCCCTGACCTCCCACACTCAATCGCTCCAGCTTCTGTCTATCCTCAGCATTTTCCTTGGCTCACCCTCTACCCTTGGACGCTCGCACTTACCTTAGATTGCAACTCACCTGTTGCTCACCCATGAGCACCCCAGCACTTATCCCATTCCCCCTCCCTCCTTCACTCTTCTCTGAATGTCTGTCTGCTATCCAGGAGTGGTGTGCCGCCAATAATCTCTGCCTTAAAGCCAGCAAGACTGAGATGCTCCTCATCGGCACACCTGCTCCCTCCTTTCCTGTCACTCTCTGGCTGGCCTCTCTTGGCCCTCCTTCTGCTCCCACCTCCGAGGCTAAAAACCTCTGACGTCTCTAAGAAGTCACACTACCAGCTGCACCTCCTCAGAGGTATTCTTCCTTTCCTCTCCTTCCCCCAGAAGCTCACTGTCTCCAGAGCTCTGGTTCTCGCTAGGCTGGACTATTGCAACAGCCTCTTTCTAAATCTGCCTGCCTGTACTCTCCGCCCTATGCAACTCATCCAGAACAGGACTATGAGACTTGTTCTTGGCCTCAAGCCCAGGGATCGCATCTCTCCAGGACTGAAATCTCTGCAATGGCTCCCAGTGGCTGCCAGGATTAAGTTCAAAACCATCTACATTGTCCACAAGGCCTTCTGGGGCATGGGGCCTCAATACCTTCAACTTTCTCTTCCTAAATATCTTCCTTCTCGAGCTCTTCGCTCATCCACCTCCAACTGAGATGCACACACTCAAAAGCATGATGCAGAAGCTTATTGTAAGTACAAGAAACAGAACGGATGCTTTAGTAAGGAACTGGGAACACAGTGAATGTAACCAAAGATCTGGGAATTTCAATTATAATTAAAGATCAGACTTGTCAATATGACATATACTTGAGAGTTAATGACATTTCAGTGCCTTTACACTAAATATAACTGCTCGGTGACGTTATACTCATTAATAGTGTATCCATGACAAGACATAAGACATTAAATAGCATTAATCCAGAGATAGTAGAGATAACTAATATTATTCTCAATGTTAATTGATCAGTAACACTGCGTAATAACAAAAACTACAAAGGAAGAAAGATTTAGATACACGTACATCACATGCTTCATGACGTCATCCAACAACACCCAGTTTATAAAGAAAAGTCAAAATGGCAATCGTGGGATTGCCACACAGAACATATTTTCTAATATGAAGAACACCATCAAATAAACTTTCCATAGGTTATCTGGATGGAATTTTATCAATGCAACTAATTGGTTAAATATTGATTATGTCTTGCTGATAATAATCAACCAACTAATTGAGAATATCTAAGAACTGAAACAATTGACAAGTTCATTGCAGAACCTTGAACAAACCGTGAGGATTACTAAATTCAATATATATTACATGAAATACAATATGATTATGTGATAATCTTTGAAACCAGCTTAATTGACATACTGTACATATTCAGGAGTGACATGAGTACATTCGTAAGTAAAATCAAATAAAGGAAGAAAGGAACAAAACATTTGTGGTGAGTCCATAATCAGCCACAACTGTTAAACAATTTACCAAAGTTTAGTTCTCACTTATATGGTGTGGGACATTTGGGAAAAGGACAACTATGTGGTACTTCACTCTAAAGAGAAACACAAGCATTAATTGAATGCAATGTTGCAGATTGTACAAAGTAGCCAAGTGCATCAGAAATCATTATAATATATGGATGATGGTGTGCACAGGAGAGCTAGAATCTAGGTTACGCCAAAGAGTAGTTGGAAGACCCAGGTATTCAGTTCTTTCCTAAATTGAAGGAGACTTGGAGCAGTCTGGATTGCCAATGGGATGGCATTCCAAAGGACTGCAGTGTAGCACAACGACTATTTCCCAGTTTTCTCCTTGCAAGCCAATCTATGTTATGTTATGTTATATACATTTCTAAAGTGCACATACACCCAGAGGTATCTTGGCGCTAGGTGATGCAGGAGAGCAGTAGTAATTAGGAGAACCTAATAAAGATAAGTCTTTAAGGAGTGACAAAAGGACAGATGGTTGTCAACCGCACGAAGCAACAGTGGGAGACTGTTCCAGGTTTTAGCAGCAATAAAAGAGAAGGCACGGCTGACAATACGAAATAGTCTGACCCGGGGGATGAAAATCATCAGCGCAGACTGAGAGTACAAGGGGTGAGATGGCGCATAACATGGAAATTTGGTTTGGATGTATTCAGCACCCTGCTTGTAGAAGGCGCGGTGCACAATACACATATATTTGAAAAGAATTTGCTTCTCGATAGGCAGTCAGTGCAGCTGCCGGAGGAGCGGGGTCATGTGGGCTCGAAAAGGTCGACAAATGACCGCCCAGACGGCAGCATTTTGAAGCAGCTGGAGGCGGTTGGTAAGGTAGCCTGGCTGACCCAAGTAGAGGGAGTTACAATAGTCTGTGGTGCTCAGCACTAAGGCAGCTACCACGGGCGTGGTATTTTGTTGGAACAAAAGGGAGCACCTTGCATAGTGTATGCAGTTTGAAGTGTCAAGACTTGCATACTGTGCCCACTTGGGGTGCCATGGCTAAAGAGGATGAGAGTGTCACACACAGACTTTTAACTTTAGCAGCCGGCGTGGGGCAGATGCCTAGAGAAACTGGCCAGAACGCTGGGGTCCAAAAGGAAAGGGGGATGGAGATGCCAACCACCAGCACCTCAGTCTTGGACCCGTTGAGCTTCAGTTAGTTTGAGCCCATCCATGCGCCAAGATCTTCCAGACAGCTCCTTAGTCAAGTTGAGGTGTATGCTCTAGTGAGTTCAAGCCAGACCAGAATCTGTGTATCATCGGTGTAAGAGTATTATCTAAACACATGCGACAAAATAAGGAGAAGAATCTAGTTTCCTGTCTGGTAATGGTCTTACTGCAAGATGACTGTGTGCAGCACAATGTTTTTAATTTAGACGTCAGGTCAGTTAGCAAACTGGCAGTGGTTGGCTTGTCAGTGAGGTGTGAGGTTTTGAACCAGATCCTATCCTGGTTCGGGATTTAGTGTACTTTGCAAAAGGTGGGTGTGATGTGGTCACATTTCCTAGAGCTGATGATGTGGTGAACCACAGTGTAGTGGGCTGCTTTGAAGGGGGCCATGTGTTCAGCTGTGACCCTTGTGAGGAGGATGTTATGACAATCGATATGCAAGCTCAATGGGGCTTACACCACTTTTCAGAAGTTCTGAAGCGGAAGGAAGGGCTTGATCTTGTGGAGTCAAGAGATCTGATAACAAGCCATTTGAGCCTTTTTTGCAGTGTGTTGCTAAACAGATGGGTTGCTATCCACAATGAAGTCTAGGGTTTTGCTGAGTGAATGAGGTGAGGGTTTAACCCATCAAGTCGCATTTCATCCAGCCACCTATGAAGGAGTTCCTAATGTAGGGGTGATAGAGGAGTACAAATTCGATCTTGGTGGAGTTAAGCCTTAAACTGGCAATTGTAATCAACATTTGAATAGTTGCAAGGCATGAGCAAAGGCAAGCAATACCTTGTTGGCAGTTGACCTTTAGGTACAACCGTCTGTTATCCGCGTACAACTGTATTACAATGTTGCGGTTGTCTAGGAGCGGGCCAAGTCGTTACATATAAAGATTAAAGCTGACCAGGGAGAGAATGGAACCCTGAGGGACTCCACGGGTGACTGGGTGGTGATCAGAGCTGAGGGATCCCATCTGGACAGCTTGGTGTCAGCCAAGTAGATAGGATGTGAATCATTTCAGGACCATGCCATAGAGTCCCAGCCTGTGTTCTAATAAGGTGAGTAGTGTGTAATGGTCGACAGTGTCAAATGCAGCTGAGAGTTCCAGAAGGACTAACAGGCATGAGTCCCTGTTCTCAGTAATCTGAAGCCATCTAGGTGGTGACTGTTTCACTACTGCATTTGGGGCAGAACTCTGATTGGTAATGCAGAGCACACCAAGTTGCTCAATTCTTGTAAGTAATTGGTTAGCATTAGCCTTCTCAATGACCTTGCCCAAAAACAGGAGAGATGTGACTGGCTATTGGAGGGTGGGTTTTCAGATAGAGGATGTCGTAATGGTGATGTAATAAGTAGCCTTGGATTTGAGTTTTTGGGCCTGTTGTTTGGAATTTAAGGCCTTGAAGGATGGAAATACCTCTGGTTTATAGGACCTTGCACCAGAATTTCTCAAGAGCTCTATTGAACGTTTATTGATAGAGAGCTCTTGAGTGAATCAGGGAGGCCAGACAGTTTGGTTTTGGCATGTCAAATTTTCCACAGCGAACACACCTGGCAACTCCTTTGAGGTATGGCTAAAGGTTACGACCAGAGAGTTCATGTTCACAGAGGTGGGGAATTTGGAGAAACTGTTATCCAGTGCCTCTACTGGAAGGTTTTTCAACGAGCAATATGTCACCATAATAGTAGTGCTCGGCTACATAGTGGTAATAGATGGCATTTTGTGTTTAAATCCTCAGATGCCTCACCCCACATAGTTTCAGGTTCATGCTTCCCCCATGGATGTGCAACATACTAGTTTCTTCCACCCTTTTGTGAACCATACCGCCCCTTGTCTCATGGCATAGTGTGGGCTTCCTTCACTGAACAGATAACATGGGAGGTGCAGGGATGCTGAATAGAAGGTCATGAGCAGCAGCCTTGTAGAGGAGCAGCCGAATGCCTCTGCAGGAAGTCCGGCCCCCTTTCTGCCTGTATGTTGGCAGCCTGAAACTGCACCATGCTTGACGCCAGTAGTTATGACCATACCGCGAAGAGTATTCGAGAAAAGGTATCCATTAAGAAAGCCATATCAGATGTATACCCAAAGAAATGATAATCTCTTGGAAGAGGTCCCTGAAGGAATATGCAAACAAGATAAAGGGAAGCTGGTGACGTCACAAGAAGTGAGGGTGATGCACTAAGTAGAAGAAGATGTATGGACCTTATAGAAACTAATGACGAAATAAGGAATCGAGTAAACGTTCATATGTGAAAACAAGATTGCACATGTGAAGAGCACTGCAGAAAATGTAAGCTGTTCAATGAATGTACAGACGCAGCAACGCAAGTAGACTAAGTAATCATAGAAGATAGCTATGTAGAGGCGGAGCCAATTACTCCCACCCAAAGCTCCTCCCCATGCTGCCTATATGTTGTGACTCTGGGACACATGCAATGCCAGTGAGAATACCTATACCAAAGAGAATCCTAGAAGTAAGATTCCCATTGAGAAAGCCATGCATGCATTCACGACAATATGATGACCATTTGAATGAAATCCCAGAGGAAGTGTGAAAACTGAGCAAAAGAGAAGATTGGTGATGTCATGAATAAGCAGAGCTAATGCACCCAGAAGAGATGCAGAGACAAGAGAACATACACATTCTATAGGCTCTGAAGAAGAGGTATAAAAGATTAAAAACATTTCGGGCTTGAGGTGAAGATGTTCATGCTACAGAAATAATGAAGAATATATCAAGTCATTTTACAATTGTACAGATGCAGTAACGCAAGTAGACAAAGTATTTGTAAAAGCTGGTTATGTAGTGAATAGATTGCAGCGATGCACCAACGTATATACATAGGAAACTTATGAACTATGGATGATTCCACAACGCACTTAAGCGCAGCTAGATCCAGAGGAAAGAAAGGTTTTCAGTGTGCTGCAGTTAGAAATCGAAAACTTAACCATGGAGGTGAATCAAAGAAGGGCATGGCTGGCTCAACACCAAGAAGTCAAGGCCACCTTGGGCCTGAATGTTCGAGCAGTGGTTACAGAACGTGTGAAAAGAACAAAATTCATCTTTTAGGTGAGGAGTGAGAACATTGAAGACGTCAGAGGTTCATCATTTAATAGTATTTTAAATGATATGCTATGGCATTTATAAAGCGCCAATACACAAGTTATTCAAGGCACAACCAGGCAAGGGAGGGGGAACAGAGGGAAGACAGTGACAGCGATCCGTCTAGGCCGAGTGTCATTCAGATTGTGCAAGTGCAGGGGAAGGGAGAAGAGGAAAATTGCAGAGTGGGAGAGGGGAGGGGACAGTGCAGTACATGGGGTAATAGAATAAATAAACCAATAAGAGAAGTAGGGCCAGCTGGTGGCAAGTGCAAGGGTAAGTGCAGACATCAGGTGTCAAGTGCTGGCGGGGGACTGAAGAGATACAGATAAACAGTACGGGGGTTGCCAGGGAGGCAGTGCAGGTGTGTAACTGACGGGGGAGGTGACCGGGGGCCGAAGATCAGAGGGTGGCCAGGTAACCAGTACAGTTTCAACCAGAAATTCAACAGGGGAGAGGAGGAGAAAAAGCAGAAGGAAAGAGGAAGGTTTTGAGGTGCTTCCGGAAACCAGAGATGGTTCTCCTCAAGTTTCAGGGAGGCAGGGAGGCTGTACCAGAGAGAGGCCCCAGCCGAGAAAAGAGATCTACCACCAACTCGCTGCTTGGAGAAGCGACTGACCCTGAGTGAGTTGGAGGTGGATGAGCAAAGAGCTTGACAAGGAAGATATTTAGGAAGAGAGAGTTGAAGGTATTGAGGCCCCAGGCCACAGAAGGCCTTGTGGACAATGCAGAGTGTTTTGAACTTAATCCTCACAGCCAATGGGAGCCAGTGCAGAGATTTCAGTCTTGGAGAGATACGATTGCTGGGCTTGAGGCCAAGGACAAGTCTCACAGAAAGACTCGAAAACATGGTCTGCAGTCACGTGGTTGGATGAAAATAGACACTGGGACGAATTGTATAGAAAACAAGAAGACAGAGTATGCCTATACCCTCTCATATTCTCGAGCTGAGAGAACATTTTCAAGGCTAAGTTCAAAGCCTTAATTGACTGGCAGACTACAAGGGTGATGATAAATGATAGGCTAATTGGTGGGAGCTATGGTTATGACCAGCACTAGGACGTTAGCCTGTGTGCTGCTTGCTTAGGTGGAATATTACAGAGAGGTACAAGGGTGCCAACTAATTATAAAGGGCCACGTAACAGAGAGCCCTATAGGTTGTATAACCAATGGGACATCGTGTATTTGATGACCTTCGCAGAAACTTGCACTAAGGGAGGGCTTATTTGCCCCACCTGATGTTAGAGACCCAATCACCTTCCTGACAAGTATGGAACGTATACCTAGATGTTCCCTGTAATTCTATCACCTTCCCAAATAGGTTTTTGTAGTTTGCAACGTAGGCTGGCATCAATGATGATGAGTTTTTACTACAAAAGCAGTATTTTCATGACATGCATTGAGTGTGAAGATCGAGCGAGTTTGTTGATGTTCGCTGTAACTCCCTGTTTTAGATAATTTATATTAAAACAGATGAACTTTGCCAACTTCCTGAGTCAGTTTGATTATTGATGTTTGAGTATATTCTGCATCACCATCCATCTCTAAGTATTGCTATCTTGTCTTAAAGGGCGGGTTGGACACCCCAGTTCAGAGATATGTAGTGAATAGACTGCAGGCAAAGCCGCCATTGTATAGTGTCTTGACATTGATGTCACAAATTTTAGTAAGTTGAAACCCATGGAGAAAGAAGGATCGAGAGCTTTGTGTCACAGCAAGGAATTAGCTGGAGATCGCAGATTTGAAGGGTGAAGCTGGTTGGCCTGGTATCAAAGCTGGAGCAAGCCAAGGCCGGTTATCTATCCATGAAGAACAGAAACCGTGAGACGCTGAATCATCCCTTGTTAAGGTGCAAAGAGAGAACACCATGAGTGCCACGTTTATTAATTCAAGACAATTAATTGATGCAAAATGGTCCGTGTTGCGGTCTCCTGTCACGTGGACTAAGGATGGAAATAGGAGTTTGGCATGCAGACCAGAACTGTGATAAGCGTGTGCCCATACTCCCTTATGTTCCCAGAGACGAGAATATATTGCAAGGCCAAGTACAAAGGCAAATCTTCATGGCAGAAGGCGATGAGAGATTTTGGGCTATATGGGTGGGAAGAAAGCTCATGTCCACCACCCGGCACCTGGATATGAGCTTACATGTTGCTAAGGAGCCGAATGTTCCAGACATGGCACAAGCGTGCCAACCAGTTAAAGAGGGCCATATAATGAAGGGCCTTATAGTTTAAGAGCCAATAGTATTTTGTGTACTTAATGAGTTTTGAGGATGACTTGCACTAGAGGCAGGGTTAAGTTGGCCACCTGACAGTAGATGTCCTATCACAACCTGACCCGATAGAAAGTATACTTAGATGTTCCCCTTGAGCCAACCACAATCCCTCGTAGGTTTTTCTTATTTGAAACGTAGTATGACATCACTTATGACAAATTATTTGTACATAAACGTGTTTTTATGCAAAATGTTATGAGAGATCAAGCGAAAGTCTGTCAATGTCCGTTGTAACTCCCTGTTTTAGACAATTGATATTAAAACAGACAAATTGGACTTCGCCAACTTCCTGAGTCGGCTGATTATTTGGTTTAAGAGTTACTCTGCATCCCATCCTTTGCATGACATGATTAAGGACCCTATGTTCACGTGGTAGCAATGTCAGATGGTTCTGACCCATCGACCTGTTAAACTCCAGATTCTTAGACAATCGGGCATCCTCCTCCATTTAGACGGAAGATCGCAGGGTTTCCTGTGGAGAGCGGCTGAATAGAAATCTTGCAAGAAAATGGAGACGGTGGGCAGGGTCCCTATTTGACGAAATCCCTATCTGGTTTTCACAGGCGCTTTGCGGACAGAAGGCGAAAGTGGTTGGTTGAAGGAGGAGACGAGACCGAGGGCCTTGAGTCAAACGACCGAATGGTGAGTAGATTGAGGGGAATGGCAAATTAAGGGGATGGGATTGTGGTAATTATAAAGTAACAGGAAATATTGTGTGAAGAGATAGAGATAGCGCCTAATGAGTCCTGACCCAAGACAGTCTAGAAAGGGTTGTCTCACACACCATTCGGAGTCCTTAGGCTATGTGTAAGCAGGTTTTACATAAGGAGACAAGCTAAACTCTGTGACAGAGTAATTGATTAGAGGCAAAGAGAAAAAATGGTGATCACATGATATTTTTAGTATATTTGTGAAGTCGACTAGTTTGTCTTGTTTGTTTGTTGAAGTAGACATATCGAGGAGGCAATAGAAGCAGTGAAATTATTGATGAGAAGAACTGAGAAGCTGTAAGTAGATAACTTAGTGCAGAGATTGGTACCAATCCACAGACAGACAGGGATAATTGAAAAGGGTAGAGGTTTGAGTGGTGATTGTTGGAGCATGCTCACATTTGTTGTTTTAAAAGTATTGAAAAGCGCTGAAAGCCGTTTTATAAAATCTGGTAAGTATTGACAGACAATTGAGACTCGTCACAATGGGGGATATCAATCCTCTGATTCATTTATGTAAGACATTGCCAAAGCACATACCCAAGCTCAAACAATATAATGCAGAATGAGTGAAAGGCACTGCAGATAAGAGGTTCAAGACGTGGCCACAAAGGGGATCACTGTCTAAAGTGGTATTGCAACACATATGACCACATAGTTGCATGCTGCGTACAAGGGGAAGATATTAGAGAAAAGATTTGCTATTTTAGAGCTTTGGAAAATGAGATACGAAGAGAGGGAAGATCTGCCACCCGAGGAATGGATGCTTAGCCAGTGTAAGGAGGAAGGTGTCGAGACTTCGGCTCCCCTTGCCTCTTCTGAAGTGAAAGGTGTTGATATGTAAGATGTGCAGTTGTATCCATTAAAAGGACTGAAGGCGGTGGCAGGGTTTAGTAATCCAATATATGAACCGCCCGCATATAGCAGTGACAAAAGTCCAGAGAACAGTAAGAGAAAAGAGGAGACCTTTAGAATCATACAAGGTATAGAAGAGAAGAGTGAGCAATCAAATGTGTCAACAGAAATAGAAACAGAGATTAAGAGATGGAAAGGAGAAAATGATAAATCTGACGAGATAATGGTCGTACAGTGCGAATAGATGGGAGGACAGATATTACTCAAGATAGATGGAAAAAGCATCAAGGAAGTAAGGCAAAGAGAGGACAAAGATGAACAGGATAGAAAAGACAGGGGCAGGGAACGTGAAGAAGGATTGAAGGAAGACAAACACAAAAGAAAGAGCAGAAAGCGGCGAGAACACATGTATCAGGAGGAGCAACAAAAGGAAGAAGAAAGGGCAGAAGTACAAAGAAAATATGATAACAGACAGAGAGTGATGGAAGATAAGGATAGAAGAGAAAGGAAGAGAGAGGAGGAAGAAGCGCAGAAATTAAGGGACAAAGGTATACAGAGACAAAGAGAAGAGTTAGAAAGGAGAGCAGGAGTGAGGAGAGAAGAGATAAGACAAGAGGAGGAGAGAATCAGAAGGGAGGTGAGAAAACAAAGGGAATGGGATGAAGAATTAGAACAAAAAAGGAGACAGCAGGGTTCTGAATCTAGTCTTGCTCGAAGTGAGCTAGTAGGGCCGAGTCGAGAAATACGATGGGACAGAATAGAAGAGTTTCTTCTGATGCAGGAAGCAACGCCATGGGCATCTAGAGTAGCATTAGGAGAGGAAAACCTTGACATAGGAAGCATCGGAGATAGGATTGATAAGGCCTATCAGGAATTAAATTGAAGGAGCAGCTATGAAAGTCGAGGGAAAGGGGATGCGTCCCCAGTATTTAAACCATGAAACAAAGAAGAACATCTGTTTCGTCTTGAGCATAGAGACTTGTCCTTAAGTAGACTGAACGTAGAATAGGGTGAAAGGGAGAGTAGTCATACCTCTTGGGGACAAGACATGTCAGATGAAGAAGGAGAATCTTTCCTTGGGGGGAGGAATGAAGTGCATTTGCCCTTGAAGGCAGCCTGCAGAGAGACAAGGAAGTAAGATGGTTGGATCTGGAACAACCTAAGGAAAGGACGCCAGATCCCATAACATATCCAGAACGTCCACGAGGACAATCGTATAGTGAGAAGGGAGAGTCACTAACATATGTGAACAGGTTAAGATCGTTACCAGCGAGGACACGGTCAGGAATGATCGCCCCCACCATGGACAGGCAGACGATGGGAGCCGACTGCCAGTTAGGGTTTATGCAGTTTCCCTTACAGGAAAAAGCAGGAGCAAGACCACAGTGTATTCTATGGCCACAGTTGGACAAGGATAATTTAAGGTGCAAGTTCCCGAGTATGTGAGTTAGAAAAGATGACGGGGAAAACACATTGGCCATAGGGGACATTAAGGTCTCTTGGCAGCCATTATTGGAGAGAGAGCGGATGACATATGGAGGAGAGCAGGATATACAAATGTAACAGCACTAAACATAGCGCATGATGGAGCACCATTTAATAATTGCAGAGCAGACATGTGGAGGGCACTCAAGGTGCAGTATCCTGACACATTAGATATGGGTGCAATTATGAGACGTAACATGAAGGAAGATGAAGACCCTATTGCTTACATTCGGGATATTCAAGAGTGGTGGCAACCTGAAACGAAGGAGCCGTGGGAGGAAACAGAGGCATTATTTTACCACATTTTATGTCAAGGTTTGCCCGAGTCAGTACAGAGACAAATGAAGAAACAGGTGGCAATGAAAGCCAAACCGTGGGCTGATATACACTTGACAATAGTGCATCATTGTCGGCTATCACAGGAGAAAAACAAGAAAAAAGATGAGGCTAGGAAAACTGAGGAAGCCAAATTAGTTCAGAAGAAATTGTCAAAGTATGCCATAGAAGGGGCGGTATTGACAAGCAGACAAATAATCAGTGCCCAATGGACCAAAGAGGGAATGGGTTCATGTCACGAGGCAGAGGTGTGGGATATAGAGGGAGAGGTGGATTTCAAAAAAATCAAGGTGAGTTTCAAAGTACACAAAATGAGAATCAGAATGTGCGAGGAGTATTCAACCAAGAGGGACTAGTCAGGCAGTCTCCTCCCATATGTTGGACTTGTGGGATGACAGGACACATAGCATGCTTATGTGAGAGACAGGGGAATATCCAGAATGGGCAATTCACAAGAGGGGGGACAGTTTATCCTCCACCATGTAGCACACAAACTAGGGAAGGGTTTGCCCAAGATCAGGCAGTGTATCAGACGCATGCCCTGCGAATGCACCAGACACCACAACCAGAGAAAGTACAAATGAATCACAAGGGCAGTTGCAACGTCCCCCATGCAGATACAGCACTATGCAAACACATGACAACTATTGACACCTAGAAAAGGAAGTACCAATGTAGTTGGAGGGAATCCTTTCAAAGGTGCAGGGGTATGCATATACCCACAATAGAACAGCTCACACAGTGACTTGATGTGTTCAGTACTATTTGTGACACCGACCTCCAAGAGGAACCAAGGGTCGATGTGACAATAGGAGGCAAATCTTTTTTTAAGTAGACACTGGGGCTACTCGTTTGTGTATACAAGAGGGACAATATCCAATGTCCGGATTGCCATGAATGCTCAAGGGTTCTCTGAAGCTACAAGTCGAGTTCCTTTTACTGATGAATTACCAGTCTCTATAGGAGAGTGTGACATGTCTGTTCCATTGTTGTATCACAACAGACACCAGTTAACATTTGGGAAGAGATTTGATGACAAAACTTTACATCACGATTTCATTTACTGATGAAGGAATAGTGTGTTCCAATCCTGGAATACACTATTTAAATGTGGGCAAATTTATACTGACACTCACAGGGCAAGTGGCTCTGCGAGGCATTCCAGTAGAGCCAGAGGTTTTCCTTTATGTGGTGCGCATTCTACTAACATGGTTACCTGGCTTAGTGGAGAAGACTGTGAGACTACTTGGCAACTTCATGTTCAGACCACAGACACCTATAGATGAAGAGGGGGGACAGACTATCCCTATAGAGCTAGAAGCAGCCATGGTACAAAGGGAAATGGCAATGCCTGAAGGAATGGATGATGAGGGTAGACCATGGAGGACAGTGATAGCTATCGAAGAAGGGTACAGGTTGACTGATATTACTGACAATTATATGTTTAAAGAGGACCCAACAGATGATAAAGCACCGTTCTTTATGAGCATCACATACTGGGGAAGAATAGAGAAAATGGAAGTCCCACAGCAAATGGCAAAATACCACAGTGTCCAGACTTTTTAGAAGACCTGGATATGGTGCCAAGCATCCTTTGGACCACGAGCCCCTATGACACAGGTTTGTTAAAAGGGATAGGGGAAGTCAAAATAATGCTGAAGACAGGGGTGAATTTACCTCAAGTAAAACAGTACCCCATGTTTTGAGAGGCCGATGAGGGTATATTTAAGACCATTTCAGCACTAATGAAACAAGGCATTCTGGTACCATCAGAATCGTCGATCAACACCATGGTGTATCTGGTGAAAAAATCAAAGGGAGGGTCGTGGAGATTCATACAGGACATGATGAGACCGATTAGCCAGATTGTAGAAGCAGAGTTTCCTTTAGTTCTTAAGGTACTGTGCAGTTTTTATCAATCCCATTGCACAAGGACTCACAAGACTTGGCTTTGTTTATGTTCTACCAAACTCATGTAAAACACACTTGTTTGCCTCAAGTGTATTGTGAATCCCCATCGAGCTTTAACAGGGTTTTACAGATGGACTTAGGCAATGTTGATTTGAAAAGTTTGGTGGTACAGTACATAGATGACATTTTAATTTGTAGCACTACAGAAGATGAGTGCAGACAAGACTCGATTCATCTGATGACTATGCTAGCAGAAAAGGGATACAAGGTAGACAAGGAAAAATTGCAGTATTACCAAGAAGAGGTGTTATACATAGGACAGTTGATGTCACATGAGGAAAAAAAAGTGACACCTGGAAGGGCTGAGGCAATTTTGAAAACCGCAAAACCGTGCACGGTAAAACAGATCTGAACATTTTTGGGACTATGTAATTATGTTAGAGCCTGGGTGTTTGATTACAGTTCATATACAAGACCCCCTTTGTAGGCTTTAAAAAAGGCACAAGTGGACAAAGTTATAATGGAATGGACTGAGGAGATGGAGGAAGACTTTGAGTAGTTGAAAAAAGCTATTTGGACAGCCCTTGTTTTGGGGATTCCCAATTATCCTGAGGAATTCTATTTATTCTTGCATATGAATGGGACAGCAGTGCTTACAAAGAGGACCACATTGGGGTATAAACCTCTAGCATATTCCAGTGAGATTTTAGGCCCAGTTATGAAAGGACACTTTCCTTGCGGTCAGTGGTAGCCGCTGTGTTCGCAATTGAGAAGTCTACAAGTATTGTGATGGGCTGCTCTATGACTCTCTTTGTGGAGAATGCTCTGTTCGCCATATTAGAGAAATCTAAGGGCACATTGACATCTCAGAGAGCTTCTACCTATGAAGTAATGATTTCAAACCCAATGATCAACATTGTCAGATGTAAAATTGTAAATCCTGTCACGTTCATAGCTGAACCAGTGACAGAGGGTGATCATGTGCATGATTGTGCCAATCATGTTGAGTTTTATGATGATATACCTTGCATAAAAGAAAATACTTTACCAGGAGGGCAAATTCTCTTTATTGATGGTTGTTAGAAAATGTATCAAACTAGTGGAGAAAGGCATTCTGGCGCAGCTGTAATAAAGCATAGACTGAATGGGGAATTTGAAGTGGTAGCAAGTGCCACACTACCATCTCCCTTTTCGGTGCAAACAGCAGAATTGGTAGTGCTCATTGAGAAACACGAAGGGCAGGAAGTGACGGTGTACAGTGACTCTGCCTATTTGACATCAACCTTACATGCAGGACTAGCACGTTGGAAAAAAGGAGGGGCTACCTCTGTGCGGACGGCACTCCAATGCAGCACGCATCTTTATTGGACAGGCTTATTAAAGCACTACAACTCCCAGTAGCCATAGCAGTTGTTAAGTGCGCAGCTCACACTAAGTGAACAGACTTTATTTCTTGTGGGAACAGAGCCGCAGATGTAGAAGCCAATAGGGTTGCATATTCTCCAGACATTTCAAGTTTTGACACACCAAATATCAAAGAAATAGTAGTCACAGTTATGGTGATGCAAGAAGGGTTTAATAAATTACTGATGGCCCAATTAATGAAGATTCAAGGAAGTGCGCCTCAAGAACAGCAGGAGATATGGAAGCAAAGGGGGTGTTCTTTATCCCAAAAAGAAAGATTATGGTAACAGGACAACACTGGAAAGCTGTTGATGCCAGTAGCATTGTTAAAGGTCGCGCTTGAGCAGCTGCATTACCCCGTGCATGTAACTAGGGAAAGTCTTGCTGCACCGATTGCGGAAGACTAGTTTATTCCCCAGAAATTTAGAACACGTTGCATTTTATGTTGTAAACTGCATTGTATGTCAAATGTTTACCACTGGGCATACACTGAGAACGATTAGAGGAGTAATTCCTTGATCAAATGGTCCTTTTTAGCATTTACATATTGACTATGTTGATATGCTGCAGGTTTGTAGTGGATTCAGGTATCTGATAGTGGTGGTGTGTCCTTTCTCCAGGTGGATTGAGGCAGGTCCATGTACACACCCTGATGTCACTTGCACAGCAAAGTTTCTAGTCTGCAAAGTCTTTCCAAGATGGGGTTTGTGTGAAGTGCTGAGATCCGATAATGGGACACATTTTGTCAAGGAAGTATTTGAAGAAGTAGGGATTTTATTGAACATTAAGCACATGTTTTCTTCTGCTTATCACTTGCAAGCGAACGGGCTATGTGAGAGACTCAATGGTCTCCTTAAAGAAAGGATAGCCAAGATAAAACTGACACTGAAAAAGGGATGGCTATATTGCCTGCCCTTAGCTTTATATGCCCTACGGAATCAGCCTGGTTTGGACCACCGCCTCACCCCCCACAAACTAGTAACAGGGAAGAGAATGAGAACGCCTCTTACACCTCCATCGAGGAGTAGAAGGGATGCCCAAAGCATAGCAGAAATGTTAGGAAATTAATTAAATGAATATTTGACATATATGACCTCTTGCATCTCTCTAATTACAGATCAACTCAAGCGCCAAGGAGGTCGGTCTCAGATCACAGATGAAAACCATTCAGTAACCAGATCAACTGAACTATTATCGACACCTAAACTGTTTATTGGTGATGCCGTGTTAATTAGAAACGCTACTCGTAAGTGGCACGAGCTACGGTTTCATGGCCCTTTTATCATTGAAAACATAACCCCATCAGCAGTAAAAGTTCATGGCAGGCAAGCTTGGCTTCATTTAAGTGACACTAAACCGTACAGAGGCGAGACCGTACCTCCCTCCATTGCCGATCTAGAAGCAAGACAAGAAGAAACATTTCAGCGTGTGCAGACTCAATCGATGACAAGGAAGAAGGACGATTAAGCTATTTGCTGATAAATGCAGATTTGCATTTGGACCGTGACTCACCTTGGACACTCTGTATAGATATTATAGCAGGCATGCAAATCTTTGCTAAGAGTCACAGGAATTTTGAAATTGAACATTAGAAAAATATTGATGTATCATGAATATGCCTGATCTTGACTTCAAGTTCAAAGATTGGAAACGAGAGACATACCCCAACTCATTTCTCACTGAATAACTATTTGGTAAGCCTTATGGTTCTACCCAACATGGATGTGCATCGTCTTGTGCTTGCTGTTTTTGTTTCTATCCTTCAAGCTTATCCTGCTCTTGTCAGAAGAGACATTGATATTCATCCTTTTTTTATAGGATGCTAAAAATGGGCCAGTGATTAGAAGATTGATAATCACAATTATTTAACAAGTACTACAACTGCAGGAGTAAAAGTGTTTCTTTTTCCTTAATTGATTACAGTAAAAATGAGAAATAATTAGGTAAACACGATTTTAAGGAATGAACAAACCCAACCAATTCCGGGATGCCACAAATGGTGGGGGTTAAAATGTTGGTTCATGATATACGTATGTGCAATTATACTTTGTGTCTTTCTGTTTCTCCTGTTTAGCATTCCCTTTTATATTGATGCTCTAGTTGAGATAGATACCACTATGATTTCCCCTACTGCAGGAACTGCTTTTGATTTGCTTATTTCCATTAAGGCAGAGGCCCCTATGATTCTCCCCAAAGGAAGGACATTTTCTAATTGGTTTCATGATTATTATGCAAGTACTGATCTTGTAGTAGTAAGACACAAGAGAAATACAGAGGAAGATGAAGGGATAAATACTTATCTAGACAACACAGCCCACCTGGGTAATAACATGTGGGATCAGCACTTGAAAAACGTGGGAGAGAGGACATCTAATGAGGGTTGCTACATGTGTTCCCTCATACATTATGCTTTGGAAATCTCCAGAATATTCATAGCCACAGATGTACCAGTGAAAAAAGCCCATTGCCTAACGCATCTCACACTTTGCCTGACCAGAGTACAGTTCTGAGGCAGAACAGCATCCATAGTGTGGATGAATAAAGCGACTTCTCAAAGAGAAGACAATTATGTGCAAGATCTAAAGACAAGAAAGAAGCCAGAAACAAGGCATCTAATGGGAAAATACTAGCAGCCTGTAATGAATGGAGCAGGAATCACTATCTAAGAAAATCAGCTGCTAAATTGTCAAGGCAAGAATAAAGAAGAGATATGGCGATTTTGGGAAGGGGAACAATTACAATTTAAAGGAATAGTGCTTACTCACAAAGGATGGGTTAATGGACTAGTTGTTTGCGAAGCTGCAGCATTGACCGGACAATGGGAAGCAGTTGTGGAGAATGCAGAAAAAGAATGCAAAGAACAATGGTTGAAGATTACAAGAAGTTGACATGGGTTGGTGACAAAAGAGGACCATTACAGATACTACCACTGAAGGATGCATCCTTATGTTTCAGAAATAATGGCATGAAGAAGGTTGGAGAGAATCGCCAGTGTGGCCACATTTTTGATGTGCCAGGTATCAAGGAATGGACAGCCGTCCTAATGGATCATTATTGGGCCTTTGGGTCCAGAGCCTACATGAAGCTGCCCAAGGCCTGGGGAGGAACGTGTTCCTTGGTGCTTATCCATGTTCCAGCATTAGTGATTCCTCAGAGTGACCTAAACATTGGTGAATTTCCAAAGGTAGCTGCTCATTTAAGAAGAAGAAGATTGCTTGAATTTCTCAATCGAACAAGGAGAGGGACTTACTTCACAGCAAAATAAATGGAAGCTTTTGATGCTATCCCAAATGAGCACGGGTTTTCAGCAAGACTGCTTCAGCATTCATGACTATCTTCATGCCTGGGATCCAGACGATGGCCAACGCCAAATGGTTGGAGATTACCAGATGGGAACTTCTATAGACCATTAACACCACCATAAAGGGATTCAATGCTATCAGGGAAGAGTTGAGGGCAATATGACTGATGACCTTACAGAATAGGTATATCCGGGACATGATCACAGTGATGGAAGGAGGAGTTTGCGCCAACATCGGGCCATCATGTTGCACATTCATACCTTCACACGATGACAAGAATGGGACCTTGACAGAGGCCAGAACATTGCTGACAAACCTACATAACAAGATGGAAGAGGAGACAGAGGATGTTGCAGATGACAGTTGATTTGCATACATTTCCCATGGGTTCCAAAGTGGAAGGCAAACATCTTCAAGCTTCTTGGAGCAATAATGGTGATGGTGATGTTTGGATTCTGTGTGATTGGGATAATAATAGCACGGTGCAAGAAGACAGCCAAGAAAGAAGTGGGAATGAGGATTATGATTGATGTTGAAACAGGATTTAGACCCAAGGAATTGACTGATGAATAAATAAGAGGATACATAAAGACCAGTATCTAAGCACCTGAGGGAACAAAGCTTCTGTATCCAAAGAATCACAAGAAGTATGTGGGATGATGGGTATTTTGTAATCCAAATGGATCGCGCAGTTACATGACCTGGAGACCTGGAGTGTGGACGAGCATGTCAAATCAGCCGGTTCCCTGAAGGGAGTGATAAAGATCTGGACGCCAAAGAAGCACTTCTTCACAGAAAAGGTATCAAGATATGAAGACTGACCAGACCAGAGGGGGGAGTGTAGAGGAGCAGCCAAATGCCTCTGCAGAAAGTCCTGCCCCCCCACTGCCTGTATGTCGAAAGCCTGACACTGCACCATGCTTGACACCAGTAGTTATGACCATACCGTGATGAGTTTTCGAGAAAAGGTATCCATTAAGAAAGCCATATCAGATGTATACTTGAGGAGATGATAATATCTTGGAAGAGGTCCCTGAAGAAATATGAAAACAAGAGAAAGACAAGCTGGTGACGTCACAAGAAGTGAGGGTGACGCACTAAGAAGATAAGAAGAAGAAGATGTATGGACCTTATAGAAACTGACAAAATAAGGAATCAAGTAAATGTTCATATGTGAAAACAAGATTGCATGTGTGAAGAGCACTGCAGAAAATGCCAGCCATTCAATGAATGTACAGACGCAGCAACGCAAGTAGAATAAGTAATCATAGAAACTAGCTATACATAGTGAATAGACTGCAGGCGAAGCCGCCATTGTATAGTGTCTGGACATTGGTGACACACATTTTATTATGTTTAAAACCATTGAGAAAGAAGGATCGAGAGCTGTGTGTCACAGCAAAGAATTACCTGGAGGTCGCGGATTTGAAGGGTAAAGCTGTTTGGCCTGGTATCAAAGCTGGAACAATCCAAGGCCAGTTATCTATCCGTAAAGAACAGAAACCGTGAGACGCTGTATCATCCCTTGTTAAGGTGCAAAGAAAGAACATCATGAGTTGAACATCATGAGTGCCAAGTTTATTAATTCAAGACAATGGTCATCATTACGGGTTTGCCGGTAGCCATGCCGTTATTGGTGGCATAGCTTCCACCAAAACCGGGTCCGGTTCCGGGTTCCCTGAATGGGGAATTACTGGACCATTCCGAGTTCGGAGGACCCGGTAATTCGTCCCTCTGGGGACCCGGACCTTCCCCATTCCCATTTAAGCCCCCATAGGGCTCAATGGGAATGGGAGAGGGAGCTAAAAATGGGCCGATTACGACCGGCCGTTGTTAGCTCCCTGGTCCCCTCGCGGGACCCGGTAAGGACGCCTGGTTTTACCAGGCGTCCTTACCGAGTCCCGCGAGGGGACCTCGTTATCATGCGGAAAGGTGTTAACGGGTCAGCATCCATTAGCGGAACTCGTCAACCCATTCCACACGGGTCATAATGAGGCCCAATGAATTCCTGCAAAATGGGCTGAATTGCGGTCACCTATCATGTGGACAAAGAATGGAAATAGGAGTTGGGCATGCAGACCAGAACTGTGATAAGCGTGTGCCCGTCCTCCCTTATATTCCTAGAGACGAGAATACATTGTAAAGCCAAGTACAAAGGCAAATCTTCATGGCAGAAGATGAGAGATGTTGGGCTAATTGGGTGGGAAGCAAAGTCATGTCCACCTCCTGGCTCCTCGGTATGAGCTTACGTGCTGCTAAGGAGCTGAATGTACCAGACATGGCACGAGGGTGCCAACCAGTTAAAGAGGGCCATATAATGAAGGGCCTTATAGTTTAAGAGCCAATAGTATAAGAGCCAATAGGATTTTGTGTACTTTAATGAGTGTTGAGGATGACTTGCACTAGAGGCAGGCTTAAATTGCCCACCTGACAGTAGATGTCCTTTCACAACCCAACCCCATATAGAAAGTATATTTAGCTATTCCCCTTAAGCCAACCAAAATCCCTCATAGGTTTTTCTTAATTGCCGCATAGTATGACGACACGTATAACACATTTTAGTACATACGTGTGTTTTTATGCAAAATGTATTGAGAGCTTGGGCGAACGTCCATCAATGTCCATTGTAACTCCCTGTTTTAGACAAATGACATTAAAACAGTCAAATTGGACTTTGCCAACTTCCTCAGTCGGTCTGATAATTTGGTGTAAGAGTTACTCTGCATCCCATCCTTTGCCTGACATATTAATGATTAAGGATCTTATGTTCAGCCTTTAATCAACAATTTACTGGCTCAGTCATTCTTGGTGTTTGTAGGTGGCTCTGTGCATGTACGTGTACTGATGTGTGTGTAGGTGTGCGTGTGAGTGCATATCGGTGTTTATGTCAGTGTATGCATTCTTTTTTTGTACAACTGTCGTTTGTATATGCATATTTGTGAGGGAATACTGGTGAGGTTATGTGGGTATGCGGGCATGTGTGAGAAGGCACATATGTTTATGAAAGTTCATATGTGGATTTATGTGTATCCTGATTTGTTTTTGTCTAGTGGGAGTACCTGGGCACATCAAAGTAATATATGGCATTTAAGGAAATCATTTGGGCATATCAGGAACCCAACAAGCATATAGTGCACACGCCTCGGAACATGATGGCCACACCTGACATATGAGAAAAGTACCAACGCATATGAGGTCCTAACAGCATATGGTGTGGGTACTTACCATATCAATGCAGTACTTGTTATATGGTGCCTGAAACTAGATATATGATACAGTAACTGGTATGACAGTACCTGTGCATATCATGCCAGTACAGATATGTGGCAGGTGTAACTAGGCATATAACTTCACTTTGAGGGCTTGTGAGGTGAACACCTCGTCTATGGTAGAGTGCCTGTGTACATAATGTTAAGAGATGGCATATGGTGGGTGCATCTACCCGGAAGATGATAATACCTAGAAGGTGGGAAAGGAAATTGACAGTTAATGGAAATCCCAGTCATATGATGTGAGTAGCCTATGTCCATATTTATGTTATGCTAATATCTGTCAAATGAGCCCTGGCCATATCATGGCACTGCCTGCACATATGTGTCCTTCCTACACTGCAACACTGATAGAGCTCTGCACACATGGCAAAACAACCCCTCTATGGCTGCTCCAATAAGAAACTGTATAAGAATGTAATTTAATTATTGATATTTTTGATGAATGTATGTTGAAATGTAAGTGTGTATTAGAAATTTGAAGATTAATATGAAACGTCTAATTTTAATTTGAAATATGTACAACTTGGATTTCAAATGTTATTAATTATAATATGCATAGAAGGTTCAATGGCAATCAAACATCTATACAATCTAAAATACTAAACATTGTACATTGCAAAAGACGTACGTTTAAAACAAGCTCTTTCACTTGCCTTTACCAATGCACGGTAAAATTGGAGCATCAACAGGAGGGAGGTTATTTGACTAAATACACTCATTCGACCCACATTCTTCCCCTCTCTCTTCCCCAAGCCCCCCCCCCATCCCCCCTGCACTTGTCACTTAAAAAACAGAGATGCGGGAAACAAACAAGCACCGAAAGATTGATTGGATTGTCCATCACAACTCCCCCCTAGTGTTATGAATTCCTGGGAACATGCTGAGCTTTGAGATGGCGGGTTCTGCTAAGTGAGGGGAAAGATGGCGGGGGAGGGGGGTGAACGGGGTTATGGAAGCGCCTGCACGCGGCGCAGAAGAAATGCACAGGGACTGGGGTTTGAGTGATGGAATGGGAACACGCGGGCTGCATTTCCTGGGATTTCCCCTCCAGCCCTCCCCAAGGAGGCGAATGCTTTTACATTTACAGGTTTGTAGACAAAGAAAATGATAGGGACAGCGAGCGAGCGCGCAAAACTGATAGGACCTTGCAAAGAGGGGAGGGAGAGAAAGAGATGTGTGTATATAAAAATATATAATTGCATTTAACACTGAAATCACATCCCTATGCCAGTGTGCTATATGCCAGTATTGTCACTTTGCGATTACACTCCTGTTGGCTCCCTCCAATAATGTCACTGAAAGAAGTAGTTCTCGTGCTAGCCGTGGGAATGAATGCTAGAAGTGTCACACTAAGAACACAAATTAACCAGGGGGGGTCCTGGGAGTCCCTCTGCCAGACATTAGTCCTGGTTATGAGAGACTTACCCCAAATCTTTAGCTCACTATCTTTCACAGAGAAGAAATATCCCAAACATATCAGTCTTTGTCCTGCCCTGGGTCAGTCCAGCACCGAAATGCTAGGCAATTCTCCTCTGAACAAGAGTATCAACAGAAACCCCAGACACGTGTTTCGTTCTGGTTGGACCTCATCAGTAGGGTGGAGCTGTGCCTCTCTAAGAATAGTGAGCATTAAGAACACAGACATCGGCGGTGCATAAGGTCAATACTGCCATTCTAATAGACCTTATCATGCTCGCTGGACCAAAACAAGCCAGCAATTCCACTTTAAGAAAACAATCCTGCTGGCTATGTCAAATAATGTCAATATTGTCACATTAAGAAGACATTGGGCCTCATGCTGAGTTTGCCGGTCTGGAAATAACATTTTGACACTTTCCTCTGGAAGCATAAGTGCCAGAGCTCCTTTGCCAGCTCTGTCAACATTCTGGATCTTGTGCCGCCTAGTCTGTTTATGTATCTGGCCACAGACACGTTTTCCATTCTGAGGAGTACACAACATTGTGCTTTCTCCTCTGTCCAACATCTCACTGCGAATGAGCCTGCAAGCAGCCCTTGGCAGTTGATGTGTATATCTAACTCCTTCTCTGACCACCTTTGCCTGTCGACAGATCTCCACACCGGGAACCCCAGCCCCATCCGCTGGCATAGAACTCTATTATTAGGTCAGGTGATGAGTCAAATATTGCTCTCCCGTTCCAGGCATCCATATGTTGTAGCCACCACCCCAATTCCTCTCACGCATCCTGTGATAGGGGCACCCTTTGTTCATAAAATACACCTCTACTGAGGTGTTGAATCTTTAACCTTCGTGAGGCTCTGTAGTGGAGTGGACCTGGAAAAATTGCCTAGATTGAAGACGTCAAGTGCCCACCAGTTTGGCTATCGCTTGTAACAACATCACTCCTTTTGTTAGCATATTCCTTATTTCTTTTTTCATGTCATTCACCTTGCTCAAAGGCATGCTCAGCATCACCCAGGACGTATATACCATGAACCCCAAAGATCCCATGGTCTGTTCTGGTTTTAGGAGGGATTTCTCCCAGTTCACTAGAAACCCTAGTCTTAGAAGCAGATCTATTGTGCAATCTAACTTTTCCATGACTAAAATCTTGTCATGACACATTATGCATATGTCATCTAGGTAAATGATCAATCATATTCCCTGCTCTCTCAGATACATCATCACTGGTTTAATCAACTTTGTGAAACACCATAGGGCTGATGCCAGTCCGAAGGGCAAACATGTGAATTCCCATATCTTATCCTTCCAACAGAATCTTAGGGATCCTTGAGATCTATCCTGACTAGCCAGTCCCCTTGTAGCAAGATGTCTCTCAGGAGGTGAATACCCTCAATCTTGAAGTGTCTGTATACCACAAAACTGTTTAACTCTCTCAGACTTTGTAACTGACCTCAGTTTATGTCGCCCTTTTACTAAAAACATGTTGCTTATGAAACTTCCTGTTGGCTCTGCCACATGCGTAATGGCTGCTTTCTGCTCTATATCTCTTATTTCTGCATCTAGTAGACCCATGTCTGATGCACTCTGTACTAATTTGTTTGGCCGCTTCCTTTGTACTATTAGGGTATACAAGTCTATGTGAAAGCCTTGCACTGTATATAAAACTAAGCATGTAAGGATATGCGATACTGGTTCCTTATGCATTGTGATCGTATTCCACCTACCGTGGGAAATACTTCCGTCAACTTTCGCGCATGAACTACTGCTCTCTTCTGTGTTATATTGCTGCTGATGATCTGCCTGTCTGCAGCCCCTTCCTCATCCTCTACCTCTCGATGGGAAGAACGGGTTGGGCTTCCGATTGTCCTCTTTCCACTGGCTCCTCTCATTGAAGGACCTGTTGTATGAATACCGGCTGGCTGAGTGGCACCTGCCTCTGACAGCCCGTCCAAAAATGTGTCTGCCGAATACCCTCTTCAGGGACGCCTGTGCTTTGTCTATGGCGGCATATGAGTTGGTGAACTTTGTTAACACCTGTATGAAGGAGTCACCAGTTTCCCCTCAGCTCGCTGAGTTTAGGGTCAATCTTCACGAGAATTGATCTTCGTCTCTCTGCAGTAATAGCAGCATTGATGTTACCCAGCACCAGATTGCTCTCTCGGCCCATCCCAGGATTGCGGGGTCTATGGCTTCATTCGTTTCTTTCGCCTTTTCAGCCATTTGTAATATTTTTTCCTGTGGTCCAACCACATCAAGCATCTTGTGCTGGCATGACTGCCATGTGCACATGGCAGGCAGTGTTTACAATGCATTCCCGTGGAAACAGACAGATTTTTGCTGGTTTATAAAGTAGGCTGATTCCATAGGAATGCGCTGCCGTTATGCCTGAAGGAAAATTGCATGCTGGCGTAATGCTGGTGCATTTGTAAGAAGGAGAAGACAGGGTGACGAAACGTGCATTTCGTTCCATGCCCCCTCAGTACCATAAAAATTAATTAAAATACGGCAGGGCATAAAATGCAAGTGCAAACCTTTTACATATGCATTTTAATCGGCACCATGATAAAAGTGCCCTCCTCAATCTTCAGCATCTTCCGTGTAAAAGCACCGTGTGACAAGAGCATTGTCCTCCGTGCCACATTTACTTTAATTTGAAAGGACTCTCTATGCCTTACCCACACACCCTGGAAGACTCTGCTCTTTTCTATTGGCCTATTATTGAGGCCATAACATGCTCAGGATGCTTTTAGGTCATAGCAGGTGCCTCAATACATTTTTTTTTCTAGACTGCCTAACACCACACTCATTGTCTGCTAAACACTACATGCCTATAATGCCATGCACTCTCTCCTCTGAAATTGAAAAGATACAGCTAAGCAGGTCACGTGGTTATTAGCACACCAGGAGGAGCTACCGGCCCACTATTTAAGGAATTATGTAGCTTTTCTGTAATAGAACTTTCCTTTGCATTATTCATAAACTCCATCTGTTATGCAAGCCATAAATCCATTTTATCGCTCATCGCGTAGCTGCTTGTCTCCAGCTTAGTGACTTGCCTCTTATTACCCGTTCCTTTAACTTTAAGAAACTGCATTTTCTCTTTGGCAGCTTAATGGCCATTAGAAATCATGAAACAAGCCATTTCAGCTGAAGCCCGGTCTAATACGTCAACAGATAGCATGCGCTGGGGTTCTGTGGACAGCTTGGCTTAGCATCGCTGGCTGCTTTATTAATCCAGTGTAGCCCAGGCAAGTTGCTTACCTGCTTCTTGATTTCTCACCATTGAATTAACTTTGTTAGAGCCATTTATAGGCGCAAAAGTAACAGATTAAAAAAGTCCTTTTCTGCGAGATTTCCAAAAAAGAAGGGACTGTAAACCAAAAGGGAAAGATAAAATAAGGAGAGGTATGTGTGGTTATGATATGATATGGCATTTATAACGCGCCTATACACAAGACGTCTGCTGCCTCTTGCTGTTGACCAAGTAAAGAAAACAACAATCAAAACTGTTGATTTTGCATTATAAAAAAAGAGAGTCCACATAAATACAAGGAAGCAGACGGGGGTGTTCTTCCACTGGACGTTCCATCTTAAATGTACACCCAGCTCTTTCCATCAACACAGTTTGCCCATGCTCCTGAATCCTGCATTAACCCCTTAGCTGCTCACCCCCAGCTGCCCACACTGACAAGAATGTAATGATTGCCAATGGAAATTGGTCTTGAGGGGGCACTCCCATGGATCATTTTCTTTTAAATGGCCACTTCCTGTTTTGTTTCAAAAGACAACCCTCTGGGGCTCTCATTACAAAGTCGAGAATTTAGGCTTGCCTTCACTGAATTTGAGATTTGAAGAATGTCCCTCCTGCAAGCCAAGTCTACTTTTGGTGTATTTTAATTAATATTGTGCATTTAATCTTTGTTTTAGCCAAGGCCGTAGCCCTAACCCTGGGAGAGAGGACAAGAGAAAACCGAGACACTGTTTAGCTGACAAAGCCAGAGACATGCAGCTGTGAAGTTGAAGCAGCACTGATCCTATGAGAGCACCAAAGTGTGGTGACCTAACTGGCTGCAATCTATGTTGATACCCAGTTTCTCCTTCCTGAGGTACTGCCCCAACATTCCAAGGTACATCCGTCCATATCTGTGCTTTCCTGCTGGAAGCTTCCTTTACTATCACTGGTGTTGCAGTGAAGGAAGCCATGTCCCCACTGAAATGTTGCCATGGTGAACCAGCAATGTGCCATAGTTACTAAAACACCAGCCAGCACTTGCTGCCTGCAACCACTTCAGCCTCAAAGGACTACTCCTGTGATGAATTTGGGGGCCTGCTGCCTCTTGCTCCCCCCTCGCTAACTCCCTCGTTCTCTCTCACTGCCCGCCTCCGCTCCCTCCCCTGACCCTCCAATGGTGATTGGTGTTTTGCAGCCACTTCCTGACCCCCAACACCTCTTTAGTTACTTTCCCAGGATAGGCCCCACCATCTGTGGCAGCCCCCTGCGGCTAAGGGCCCCTAAGCAAAGGGAAGCTCCTACAGAAGCAGCTCCAGATGGTGTTGGCTGGTGTCAGCCGGGGAAGTAAGGAGCCTGCAGCTGTCAACTTGCTGCAACCAATCAGGTAGGTGGTCAGGGGGCAGCACTTTCTGCAGCCCACTAATTTGACCCACTCCCCCTCAAATCATTCCAGTAAATTGTATTGTTTAGCCTTCTGACATATCTCTCCAGGTATGGCTCATTCTTTGCATTGCTGCTGTGTTTGAAAACGAGGCCTTTTTCCTTCTTTCTAGGAAAGTTGAATCTAGGTGTTTTGCATTGCTGCTGTGTTTGGAAACTAGGCCTTTTTTGCTCTTTCTAGAAAAGCTGCATTTAGGTGTTTTGATTTGCTGTTGTGTTTGATACTAGACATTTTCCATCTTTCTGGGAAAGTAGAAAACAGTGTTTCTTTGGGGTAACTGTGATACTCATCTGTGTCACATTAGGCCCTTCCCACTTCCTAGGTCCCCCCTGCTGGGAGTACCTTTGTACTGTTGAGTGTCCCGGTCTTCTCCGACTGTGCATTCCCTACTCTTTGACATCCCCTCTGCACATCCATGCTTTGTGGTGCTGGTCTGTGCATTCTTCCTCTCTCTTTCTCTCCCTCCTCCTTACTACCGCCCGCACTCTCTATTTCCCCCATCTTTTCTAACTGCTACTCTATCTCCTATCCTATCCCTCTCACTAAGTCGGGTAGGAAGAAGTCCAACCGAGGCATCCCTATCGCTGATACCTACATCAGTGCTTCTTCCAGACAGACCCTCACTGACATCCTCTTTGTCATTCCCTCTCCAGACCTGTGGACTCCTCATATGGTCTCTGTCCTCTCTTCTTTCTCCTACTCTCCCATTAATGGTGGCAATCGGTGGGAGGTCCTCTTGGCCTCCTTCCACTCCTTCAAGACCATCATTAATGTCTATCTGAATGGCACCATCTTGGTCCAGGGCCCTCACCCCAATCTTCTGCTTTTTGATAGGCATCTCCCGCATCTTATCAACTCCCTTCTCCTGCTACTCCTATTAGCACATCTCCCTTGCCATCCTCGGCCTCCACCTCTCTGGCTCCCTCACCATCCACAACCTCTTTGGCTCCTCTGCCTCCTCCTCCCCTTACCTCTCAGGCTCCTCTACCACTTCTGTTGGGTACCTCGCTCCCCTTTACCCCTCCTCTCCCCGGAAGTTTTTCAAAAGTGGCAACCTTCTCACATTGCTACCTCAACTCTTGCTCTGCTGTCAAAAACTCCTTTGACATCTGCCACCTCCTTGAACTTCTGGATCTAGATGTACTGACACATGGTTGAAGGCGAGCTCTGTCACGAATTTTGACACACTCCTCCCTACAAGATCCTGTCCGAGCCCATGCCCAAAAGACCCATAGGAAGAGTGGCCCTGATCTTTCCCAAGTGGATCCCTGCCTCCATCATTCCCACTCAAGCCTACTCCTCCCTTGAAAGCCTGGTCTGCAGGCTCTCTATCTCTCCTGGCTTCTCTCTGACCCTGGTCACCTTCTACAGCCCACCTGGCCAGGTCACACTCTTCCTTTCTGAATGGGCTAACCTCACTTATTCTCTCCTTTCCTCCACCTGCCAGCGTATCCCCCTTGGGCATCTCAACATCCACCTCTACTCTCCTGACTCCTCAGGGTTTTTACGCAACCTCTGCTACTCTCTCTCCCTCACCATTCTTCGCTCTGCCTCGACTCACTCTGCCGGGCACACCTTGGATGCTCTCATTGACTTCAGACATCCCCCTCTCTAATCCTGTCACTACTCCTCTCTCCTGGACTGACTACTTTCTCATTCCTTCTCAGTTAAAGCTTAATGGCCCACTTGCCAAGGCTCACCCAGCGCTGCCACCTTGCTTTGCGCTCATTCAACCTTTGAAGGAAGTGCCAGTAGCCACATTTGCAGCCACTTTCTCTCAACCTCCTTCTCCTGTGGCTGACTCCCATCCTGACACAGCCCTTTCCAACCTACACCTTTCTATCTCCAACACACTGGACATCCTTGCCCCTGTCATGAGGATCCACATGAAGCCTGCCAAAAAATGCAACTCTTGGTATGAGACCGAACTGGCCGCTTTTGAATTGCAAGTGCGGAGCAGCTGAACAGAAATGGGGAGCTTCAGGTACACCCTCTGACAAACTGGCCTGCCACCTACTCCAAAGGCAATGCAGACTCTCCATGCTCTTTAAAAAGAGGGTCTATATTCAAACCTGCATTCTGCGGCATCTAACAACACGGCCAAACTATTCAAAATCTGCAAGGAGCTGGCCAATCCTACTGCAGTATCTTCCACTTCTACCCCTACCCAGGCCCTTTGCTCGGCCCTGGCCTCTCATTTCGCTACTAAAACCCAGGACATCCCGTCCTCGCTCTCCTCTTCTCCCCTCCCACCCTCTCTCCTGTCACACCTGAAGAGGTTTCTATAAAAGTCTCATCCAAAAAGATGTCACTCTGCCCCTCCGGAACCATTAAGGGTAACATTGCTTCACTCGCTCCCGCCTTGGCCGATCTTTGCAACCACTCCTTCGCCACTGGAGTTTTACTCTCTCCTCTCCAGCACTTCCTTCTGCACCCCCTTCTAAAAAAGCCTTCTGCTGACCCCTCCATGCCAGCAAACTCCCACCTGATCTCTATCACTCGTTTCCTGGGCAAACCCCTGGAGAAGTTAGCTATCTCCCAGTTTACCCTCCAAACTGAAGCGGTTGGTTGTTTCTGTGACCATCAGTCTGGCTTCAGATCAGCCAGAGGCACGGAAACCACTCTCCTGAACACCCGTGAAGATCTGCTCTCCAACCTTGACTTTAACTCTCCCTCTCTCCTCATTCTCCATGACATTTCCTCTGCTTTTGACATGGTGAACCACAACATCCTGATCACTCGTCTCTGCAATACCCTGGGCATCACAGATCAGGCTCTGGCATGGCTGCCCTCTTTCCTCTTGGACCAACCTTCCCAAGTTGAACTTGGGTCCTTCCTCTCTATCACCACACTCTCCACATGTGGTGTTTCCCAGGTTTCTATCCTCTCTCCCTGGTTTTTCAATGTCTATCTGGCCCCCTTGGCCCTCCGGATCTCTACCTTTTCCTCTAACTTTCAGTGTTACTCTGAAGACACGCAGCTCTCCTTCAGGCTACCCTCTGTTGATGGGGTCTCACACCTCCCCGCCTAGCATACCCCCACGATGATGGATGCCACCCACTGATGCAGCCCCACAGACCATACCCGGATGACATCACCAAAGTTATCATGAAGAGGCGACATGGCTGAACACACTCAGAGAGACATTAGCCAGGAACAAAACGACACTCATGAATTTCTTGCTGACACCGAAAAAAGCAATTGCCATGAACAGCCATGAAAGCAAGAGGGAAACCACAGCTGCATTGAATAGAATTGGGAAAGCTCAAACACAGGGCTGAGGCCTGATACACTGACATTTTCTGAGAGACGCAAAGCAGGCCTGGCAGCATGTCCATCCCTGCCAAGAACGCTGGGGGAGAGAGCGTGAGTCAGCTGAAAAGATACTGCTTCTGC
Source organism: Ambystoma mexicanum (assembly GCF_040938575.1). Lineage (NCBI taxonomy): Eukaryota > Metazoa > Chordata > Amphibia > Caudata > Ambystomatidae > Ambystoma > Ambystoma mexicanum. The sequence goes on along the minus strand of NC_090936.1, from coordinate 489,184,222 downwards.
AAGGACAAAAAGGCTGAAATCCCTCAGAAATGCAAGCAGAGAAAATCATTTTTATGGTCCCCGACCCATGACTTAGAGCTGGGGAACAAGGCCCATTCAGACAGATAAGGTTGTTCCCATCAAATTGAAGACAGAAGATGAAAGAAATGCAACACAACATGAAGATGGAAAATGGAGTGTCCTTGTTCAAGGTCTGGGAAGTCAGAGGGGTGAAACAATAGTGGGAAACAGACATGCTCTGTGCTCACCTTCCCCATCCATCATCTTTGCTCACATGCTGGTAAATTTCCTGAACTGAAAGAGGGTTGCACTGACCTCAGAGTGGTGCCAGGCACAGCTACCAAATCTAGCCACACCAATCAAATTATCTGTCTCCATTTTGCCTAAGAGCGAGGAATGTATCTTTTGGTTGTGAGGTCACAGTAGCTTAAAAACTCACTGCCCGCCTGTTATGAGCTGAGAGTGCATTTGGGGCTGTAGAATATGTGCGTGTATCCCTGCTTGGACTAATAAAGCAGCAATTTGTCACATTTCTGGACTCCTCCATTCTTTGGGCATGAAGGGAATTTCCATCGAGCCTGACTCTGTTATTCTAACTACACTTCACCTTGGCCTCCTCCCCCTCCTCGCCCATCTCTGACTGTCGATACGCTGACTGTCTATCCCTAACTGTCTACCGCTATTCAGGCATGGTGCACCTCTACTGATGTCTGCCAGTAATTCCAGCAAGACAGAGATCCTTCTCATTGAGACACCTGCTCCCGCTTTTGTCCTCTCACTCTGACCGGCCTCCCTTGGCCCCATGCCCTCACCCTCTTGTGAGGCAAAAAACCTTGGGGTCATCTTCGACTTCACTCTCTCCTTCTCTCCACACATCACAGACATTGCCAAAAAGTCCCATTTCTAACTGCACCTCCTTGGAGGTATTGTTCCTTTTCTCACCTTCCCCCAAAAGCTCACTGTCTCCAGAGCCCTGGTTCTCTCCACGGTGGGTTACTGAAACAGCCTCTTTCTCAATCTACCTAAATCTACCCTTCGCCCTCTTCAACTCATCCAGGACATGACTGCAAGACTTATCCTTGGCCTCAAGCCCAGGGACTGCATCTCTTCAGCTCAGAAATCCCTCCACTGTCTCCCGGTGGCTGCAAGGATCAAGTTCAAGACTCTCTGCATCATCCACAATGCTTTCTGAGGCCGGGGCCTTTACTATCTCCAATGCTCTCTTCCTAAGTACCTTCCTACTAGAGTACTAGGCTGGTCTACTTCCAATTCTCTGCAGGTAAGTTGCTTCTCCAAGCAGAGACTGGGTGGCATATCTCCCTACCTATCTCCTTAAGTTCAGGAAGCTCCTCAAGACTTGCTATTCCTTCTCTCTGCCTCTCCTCTGCTAACCTTTACCCTTCTCCTTCTTTATCCTCTCCTCTGCTAACCTTCACCTCCTTCTGCATCGTTATACTGACTGCTGCTTGGTGTTATTCTGAGTCATACAGGACACCAGCCTCCCCTACCCACCCCCCTCTGCCCAGCCCCACTGCATTTGCCTGCTGCCCTTCCTACACAGCCTCCTGGCCTACCTTGTACTACCTGGGCGTGCACTTAACTCAGGGCCCTGCTGCTCTGAGGGCACTCCTCCCCATTCCCCTCCCCTGCATTTATTGTCTGCGCACTTGTACGATCTAAATGATACTAGGTCCAGTAAGATAATTTGTCTTGTTCTCCCTTGTTCCCCCCTTGCCTGGTTGCACTTTGAAACACTTATGTATAGGCACATTATAAATAACATCAATCAATAAATCAATCAATCAACTTCTGTGGTGCTTGAAATTCATGGACAATTCTAACAATTCTAACAAGGCTAACTGTCCCAGACTCTAGAAAGCCACGTTTACATAGAGTGAAAAGGCATCATCATCATCAAAAAGAAAACTTGCACTTATACAGCATGCATGCAGATAAGTTGCAAATTGTCTGACCATTGAGTATGTGAGACAGTAATATGTACTGGGCTGGTGCTTTGAGAGGACTCTATACTTGTCTTTCACTTGCAGACTGTAGATACTTAGGGCCTAATGCATGGAACTTTTAGCACGGCGCCAAGTGACTTTACACTGCCTACAAACACCCTGATTCAAAGTCACTTTGCACTGCAAAAATACTCTTTGCACCGCTCTGTGAATCAGGGTGGGTGCTGACAATGAAGAGACACTTTGCACCAGTGAAAAGTCACCTTGAACAGCACTAAAAGTTCCATGAATTTAATTATTTGACACTCCTATCTGCAAATAGAGACATGCATGTTTTAATGCGTATTTATTTATTTATTGCAAAAAGACTGACATGTCATGGCTGGTGTTCTGTCTTGCCAAAGTTGCTTGAAGATCACAAATCAAACGTGCCACCTTTTCTCTCAGCATCATTTCACTGCACCCTCTGTTACTGCTATGGGCCCATGCCTTATCCCAATATAATGCAATTCTTTTCATTTTTCATATGCCGGGATCATTGCACCACTATACGGCAGCCTTCATCAACGCTTCGAATTGCTTTGTCGTATTCGTATTCACTTATTCTCGTGTACATTCACTAAATTGTTTTATAACAATTTTTTTTTTGTAATCTTGAATTCTCCCAAATTGAAATGGGGTGGTCTTGTTCAGTTCACTTGCACAAGCCAACATTTGTACAGGCCTTTTCTTGGGAGTCAAGTCATTTTCTTTGTTTTCAGTGTATTTAATATATTTGGCTATACTATGTTCTTCGATGTACTTGCTTTGGTAAAGGTAGATCTTGGTTCTTGATTTACAATATGCAGTCTCCTAAATCTGCATCCACTTCGAGCGAAGGCCAGTGTGACGTCCCGAGTTACGGATAGCGCGCATGCGCGTGCCTCGTTGTGGCCCGCGCATGCGCGGTGGCAATAAAGTGCGCCCGTACGGCAGTTCCCGCCGGGACGCGGACGAGATAGCATCGCGTCCCGTGTCCTTCCTGTGTGCCTGTGTGGGTGCCTGCGTGTGTGGGGTCTCGGGGGCCACATAACAGCCAGTGTGTGCATAATATTTTTAATGTAATTATTCCTACAGTTCCTAAATTGTCAAGCATGTTGTTTGATTTGATTTTGAGTGTTAGGAGTATTTAGGTTGAGTTTGCACCCACTTGCTTGCACTTTCGACCCCTGCCAATGTTTAACCACATGTATGAAACCACTCATTTGTGCCTCTTCTCCATTATATTTTATCATATTTGCCCGATGTGCTGCACCCAAACTTTTCCCGTGAGGGATGTTTGCATTGTACTTACGTGATGCCCAGAAACTAAAAAGCCAAGTATTTTGACAGCTCAGGTCAAAGGCCCTCGAGGAACCTACCCGAGTATTTGATAGCTGAGTCCTAAAAACAGCTTAAAGGTACCGTCAGCAAGGTACAGTCCACGTATTTCTGCTGCTTGTCTCCCAAACTCGACTTCTTCTATCTAGACTTTGGGCATCATTTCCTCACAAGGGAACCGTGAAAAATAGGACAGCAGGAGGCCAGGCTTCGCTAACCCATGTTGTGGAATTAAAGCTCAACTATATCCTCACAATGGACCCCAATGTGAAGGTAGCTCAGCTTCGGGACCGCCTCCCACCTAGAAGATGAGCCATTGCTTGGCTCACACCCTGTTTCCTGAGCTAGACCAACATTGCTGTTGAGATCAGTGCTGTTAAGTGGGAATGTGCGAGACTAAAGAAGATTAACTTCTTTTCACATACCTATATGATGTTAATCAATAAGTGCAAACCTCTGTCTCGAAATTTAGGTTACTCATTGTGTTGATGTGTTACCTAGCATCTTGAACCAACCCTCCACATGGTAACACCATATGACATTTTCAATACAACCTATTTTTAAAACGGAATTGCATGAGGCATTTACAAAATGGGGTGGGGTACTGCATGCATTTGATCAGCGCTATTTACTTCTTGCAGCACTTTCTATGCACAGAAATGCCACAAATATCCCATGCAATCCCAACTGATGTAGGTCATATTTTAATAAAAGGGAGTAATTAAAATTCCAAAGGAATTTGCTGTTACTTTTATTTATTTTATTTTTACAAGGTTTAAGAAATAAAGCCTTTACAAAAAGACATAAGAATACATTTTCAGCCCATTTAAGATTACTCATACAAAAATATAAGAACATACATAATCCATTTTCCAAACAATCCAATTTTAAAAGCCTTTAACCACTTATTTATAAATATGACATAAATGCAAAAACCAACCACTGCTTTGTCCATAGTCTCCGATTTGCCGCCCATCATGTTCTTCCATAAATTGTCCCAAATCTACCCATGTTAGATCATAGACACATTTTTTAAAACACATTGGGGGTCATTATGACCTTGGCGCTAAGGGGTTAACGGCGCGGTAAAAGGCTGTGGCGCCGTTAACCCTTTAGCGCCTAATTACGAGCTCCCTTTGCGGGACCCGACCTGAACGGCTGGTCTGGACCAGCCGTTAAAGTAGGGACCCGCAAATGGACCTTGGTGCTAATTACGGTACCGCAATTTGCGGTACGTAATTACCGCCTTCCCCAGTCCCATTATGCCCTATGGGGCAAAAATGGGAATGGGGAAGGGCCATGGTGAAATGGGGAAGTACCGCCCCTCCAACCTTGGAATGGGGTGGTACTTCCCCATTTCACCATGGCGGACTCGTTACAATACCGGCAGCAACCATGGTGCTAATAGCGCCATGGGTTAGCACCAGTGTTGTAATGAGGGCCATTATCCGGCAAGGACAAAACAGTAAGAAATGATGAAGATTTTCTTTCGATCCTATGATATTCCAAAATTTACAAAACAACAGCTCCTCGGATATGTGATTCCTAATAAAACCTCCTTAGTTAATAACATTTTGATTGATTCTGCAGTGCAGGGGCTAACCGGATATCTTTCCAAATGACACTCCAAGGTTCCTACTTTTTTCGGTATGAGGACCAAGTGTGTATAAAGCGATAACTTGGCTGAAGTCTGCATAGTAAGAATCCAATCCCGCTTTTTAACCTGTTCCTTAACTTTAACCAGACTGGACAATAACAGTTCTTCAGTTGTACCTATCTTTAAGAGAAGTGTCCTAGAGAAATCAATAAACTCACAATTTGTCCCTAGGAGTCCATACTCATTATAAAGAGAATATATTGGAGATTTAAAAAAGGTATACTATAAGGCTAATTGCCTCCACCAAACTCTACTGCTCAATGATTGCATGCTCAGTTCATATCGGATAGTCATCATTGGTATGCTCCTAGGTAACACATAAAATACTTCTTGCAAAATCACAGCTTCATGGCATAGTTCCTCCAACAAACATACCGATAAACCCTCTAAGCCACAAATCATTTTGGAATCACCTTTCCAATATCAAACTTAAAAACGCGACGCGTATAAAATGTATCATATTTTTAATCTATTTTTGTCATTTGTGAGGCAAAATGATTGCTTTACTTTTAAAATACTTTCTAATAAATAATTTCGATGGATGAGCAGTAATTGGATATCACAAATGCAACATATTAGACTTGACTGCTAAAACATTTCCATTAATAACAAACTTAAAATAATGTATTTTATTTTTCTTACAACCATCATTATCGCTGTCTTGGCATGATTAATTCTTAATCCATGGGTCAAAATAAATTCTTCAAAGGCGTTAATTATTCTCTGAAGGCCTATAGTTGTGTGATCAAACAGAACGAAATCATCTGGGTATGATACCGATGCAAACCACAGACTTCCTATCTGAGGTGGTATAAAGAGGCCTTCAGGAGATGGTCCTCTATATCTGCCATATATAGATTAAAAAGACAGAGGGGAAATATTCACCCCTGTCAAAGGCCATTGTTTGTTCTAATAGATTTAGTTGTAATGCCCTCACTATTTAGTTGCACTTGGATTGACGTTTCTTCATGCAAATAGACCAAGTTACTTAACGCGGTCGATGGTAAACCCAATTTATTTAGTTTGGACAATAAGAGTCTGCGATCCACCATATCAAATGCCATGGAGAGATTCATTGTTGCCCCACAAATAGGATGAGATGCATCCTGCCATGTCAATTTTCTGTATTAATGTCATTAAATATCCTCTGCAGTGTGTTCCCATATTTCTTCAAAAAACAAATTGATATTTACTCAAAATTCAATTTTCCAAAGCCCATTTTTCAATCCTTTCCAAAGGTAAGGTGCAAAATATCTTAGAGTTAACATCTAATAATGTCATGGGACAGTAATTTGATGGGGAAAATAATAATAATAATAATAATAATTAGGCTTTTATATAGCGCTACAAACCCTCAGGTATCCGAGCGCTGCTTATTATTACCCACGGTGTGTGGTGCTCATTTATCGACCTCGGAAGGATGAAAGGCTGAGTTTGGCCCCGCCGGGATTCGAACCTGCGTTAACAGGCTCTGCACGGGTGTCAAAGCGAGCGCTCTACTCGCTGTGCCACTTGACCGGCATGTTTCTCCTTTTTTATATGTAGGTATCACGAGGGCTGATTTCCAAGATGTAGGAGTACTCATTGGCCCTCATTACGACCCTGGCGGAAAGTGACTGACCGGACCGCCACAGCGTAAATAGCGTTTCCGCCATTGCACGATGGAGCAAAGTGCGGCCCATTCCGACCCATCGGGCACGAGCACCACGCCATGGCGGAAGTGCAAAGTCCGCGATGGCGGAAATGACCCCAAAACGGCCCACACCGCCGCCGTACGGCGCCCTAGGTGCAATACCGCCACCCATCATAGCGGACACCGCAGTGAGCGCCAACCGGAAAGTACGGTGACCGTAAATATACGGAAACGGAAGTAAAAACATGGGCCCGGAACGGGAAACAACACCCCGTACACCTATAAAACCACAAAATACACACAACCACTAAAAACACCACCCTGAGACACATCCCAACCCGTCATCCATCCTAGTGAAACCAAGAAAAATGGGAAAAGTAGCGAAGAAAGCGTGCGACCGCAAGCGGCAGGTCCACTTCTCCCGTGAGGAACTCACCGTGCTTACAGAGACCCTCCAGGAGAATGCCGCCGCCGTCTTCTCCACGCAAATGACCAGGACGGCACTTGCGAACAAGAAGGCCATATGGGCCCTGGTGGCACAGCGGGTAAGTGCGGTGGGGACCGCACCCCGCAACCCACAGCAATGCAGGAAGCGGTGGGACGACCTGCGGATACGCGTCCGTAGCATACTTTCTGCCAACCGCAACATTGCCACAGCCACCGGGGGAGGGTCGGAATCACCCATCAAGTTGACCCCCTGGGAAGAAATCTGTGCCTCCACCATTGGAATGGAGAGCATAGAGGGAGTCGGAGGGATGGAGAAAGGAGTGCAGACATCCGGAGAATCAGGTAGGTGGCCCAAATAAAACCATGCCAAATCCACAATGTCCAATCATGTGACTCACATGTGTCCACATAGCGCAACAGCAACACATGGCCAGGAGAACGTCCACACACATTGGCCTGATAGCGCACTTTAAAACTCACAATAAATACATAAATAAGTAAAAACCCCAAAAACACCCACTACACGTGCAGCAGGCACACCCTAACTGCAGGCTGCCAAACAACTGCACCCTCACTCCACACACAAATGAAAGCACCTCCAAGGCCCCGACCCAAATCACCCTCAGGTACCACCCCAATGCATGTGATACATTGCCATTCCAATTCCCACAGACCCATTAATAACGCTCGCCCTCCTTTACTCCACCACAGGGTCCGATCCAAACGACGAGCTCCAGGACACCCCTACCAGCACACCTGCAAAGAGGGCCAAGACCGACGGCCAAAGACCCTCCACCTCAGCTGCACGCATCAAGACACGGCAGCAGCACATATCAAGTGGCAGCACACAGGAGGGAACATCAACAGGCACCCCAGCAGCCAGCATGCCCACAACAGCACCACCACAGGTCCCCCCAATGGATGCCACAGAAGGTACTGCCTCTGGTGGCAGCAGCACCATAGGTGACACCCCATTAATGGCAGCATGCTCCGACACAGAAGACGGGGATGTCGAAGTCAGATCCATCCATGACCTGTCCCAATCCCCCTGTCTGTTCCATCCCGTACACCATGAGGATACCACGCAGGGGCACCCACAAGACGACGACTGGCCATCCCCCACAAGCCCTGTGGCAGGGCAACATGAGGCGAACAGCCCCTCTGTGACACCACCGCAAATGGCCATGGCCCAGCAGAGGCAACAGTCCCTCGACCAGTTGATCGTGCAACAGCAGCAACTGGCCACGCTCCTCAAGGACCATGCCGATGGATGTGGGGGCACTAAGGCAGACATAGAAACATCAACTGAGACACTTAGGGCACAAATGGAGAGTAGCACCGAGAGCCTGAGAGTCCAAATGGAGAGTAGCACCGAGAGCCTGAGAGTCCAAATGGAGAGTAGCACCGAGAGCCTGAGAGTCCAAATGGAGAGTAGCACCGAGAGCCTGAGGGGGGAACTGCATGCGACGTCCAAAGACGTATGTGCCAAACTTGCCGCAGTGCGCCGTGTGCTCACTGAGCTCTCACAAACCCTTAGGGACATGCATGGACGTGAGCAGGCAGAGACATCATCCGTTGCAAGTTCCGTCCAGGGCAGCCCCCAACGTAGATCTGGGAGGAACCTGCGCTCCACAGGCAGGGGTGCCCCTGATACCCGCAGAGGGGGCTTGCAATAGCGACTGCCCACTGACAATGAGCATCTTTGGACACTGGTGTTCGGGGGGGAGGTAGGAGGGTGGAGGGGGTGTGTTGGGCTCACTTGGGTGGCGGGTCGATAGGGTGTTCAACATGATATCACATATGCCATAAACAATGCACGATCAAACAATGAGATGTGTGGACAATGATCTTTGTGTACTAGGCCATCATAGGCGTACAGTCCATATTGTGCATGTACCAGACACACACAGTGCCACGAGTCCCGTGTCCATGTGTCAGCCACCAGGCGTGAGTGCTAGAAGCATGCATCTATGAGATGCTGACGAATTTCACGGCCCTCCTGTGCCTCGCAGACTCCTTGAGGTGCTTCCACATCCCCACCCTCATCATGACCATCTTCAGGTGCTTGCAGTTCTGCGTCAGGGGGCATGGGCACATTTCTACGTACGCACATGTTGTGGAGCATGACACATGCCATCACCATCTTTGCAACCTTCTCATGGCGGTACAGGAGTGCCCCGCCAGACCTGCTGAGGCACCGGAAACGGGTCTTCAGTAGGCCGAATGCCTGTTCAATGACTACACGGGTACGTGAGTGGGCATGGTTGTAGTCCTCCTCATGCTGGTCCCATGGGTTCCGGACTGGTGTGAGGAGCCATCTCTTCAGTGGATATCCGGCATCACCTGTTTGTGGACGATAAACGAATTATGTGGAATGCCATTGCTACGTACGCACCCCCCCCCCTTCCTGCCAGGTCATTGCCGCATCACATACCCCACATCATCATGCATGAAATGAGACTCACCGAGTAGCCAGGATCTGTTCCCTGCGTGTCGCTCCATGTAGCGTGGTATTGTAGAGTTCCTCAAGACCATAGAATCATGGGTTGATCCAGGGAATCGGGCACAACAATGTGTAATGATCCTGTTGGAGTCACACACCATTTGTACATTCAGTGAATGAAATTGTTTTCGGTTGCGGTACTGGGCCTCCATGGCATGTGGGACGACCAATTCCACATGGGTGCAGTCGATGGCACCAATGCAACCCGGTATGCCGCCAAGTGCATGGAATCCCACTTTTGTGTTGGTTGTTTCCTGCTCCGAGCGTGGTAGAGAGATGTAGTCGTCTGCGTGCTGCAGGAGGGCATCGAGCACTTGCAATAGTGTCCGTGAGAACAGTGGCTGAGAAATGCCATGCAACTGTCCGACTGTGTGCTGGTAGGTGCCTGTGGCCAGGAAGTGGAGTACAGACACCACCTTCAGTAGGGGTGGGATGGCGGTTGGGCTATCTATCATGCTGACAAGGTCAGCCTGTGTCATGTCCACAATGGCGGCTATGGTGTCCCGGTCCAAACGGTAGAGGGTGTGGATCTGCTCATCAGTGAGGTTGAACGGATGTGCTCGGAGGCGTGGGATTGCGGGCTGCCTGCGTGGTGGTAGTGGCTGTGCTGGCAGCCCTTGCTGGCCCTGCCTTGCCCTCCTCCTCCTCCTGCGTCTCCTCCGTGCGGCCGGTTGTAGTTGGTGTTCGTCTTCTTCTTGGAGTTGGAGTACTTGCAGTGCTATCAGGTCCCCCAGGGCCAACATCGGGAGTCCTGCCGGTAGCATTTCGGAGTGGGTGTGGTTGTGGGAGGAGACTGGGTGTGCAATTTATGTGTTTTCAGGCTGTATGGCCTCCACCTGTGGTGATTCATTCCACCTGTGCAAGCTGCTCTCCCCTTTGGGCGAGCACGTCCCGCACACAACGCTGCAATTCGGGGAATGGCATCTTGCTATTACAATCATGTATTAGTACCCGATGGCCGTGTAACATTGGTTGATATGTTCATTCGGCTATGGTCCCATTGTTTCACATGCATTCTTTGCAGTCGCGAACAGACTTGTGAAGGGTCAGTGGAACGTAGTACTCGAGTAACGGTGGACCCTCATGCATCACTGTACCGAGGTTCACCGACGGGCGGGGCCTCCCATTTGTGAGTGAAGGCAGTTGCCATTTTCACACACAGCCGCACTAGATGGATTAATTTGTGATTTCAAGCGGCCACAGATGCCTTTTCGACGTGATGTTGCAAATGAGGAATTCGAAGGGCGGCGCTTTCGGTCTTCAGCTAGCGGCGAGGAGATGCCCACAGGTCTGACTGCAAATATAACGTTCTATTGTTCAGTGTCCTTGGGACAGGGGCCATGGCGGGGATGCAATGATTGATATGAATAGTTTGGGATGCGCAATAGCGAAGTGGATGATGAGGCCGGACGTTCCCAAATACATGTTACTTCACAACACTGGAATTACGGGCTGGGGCACAGTGGATTTTGCAGGCTGCATAACGCACAGACTCAATGGAATTCTCACATGTTATGTGAGTATGGAAACAGGCGTTATCATTACGGGATGAGGGAATGATGAATGGATGCATGGACAGATGATTTGATACAGTGTTTGCCATGTACAGGGCTTCTTGGAATCTGTCCGCCTCCCCTGCGCTATGTGATGCAGGGCTGCCATAGTGGGACCATCGTCTATCTGGCCTTGTTGAGCCCTCCCTGTCTCGACGCGCCTTCAGACACTTGTGTCCATGCACGTTACCAATCCCATCTGACGGATTCTGTTTTCACAGACGCATGCACAGGTACACTCGTTTGTGATGGTGTTTTCACCTCGGTATGGATAGTTATGAGTCGCAAGTGGTTTTGGGGTGGTGATGATCCTTTGGAGTGGGCTAGCATGCATATGGCTGTGGATCTAGTGTGATCATTGAAGTGAGTTGTTCGAATGTAGTTCTGATGGCCATTCTATTCTTTTTCTTTTCTTTTGGTTGACAGGTATCTCCTCCCCTTTTGCCACTGCCATCTGTATGCCACTCCTGCAGATGGGTTTTACTCCCGACACCTGCTGCTTCGTGTTAATCAGTGGAGCAGCATTACGATCTTATGGGACGATCGCCAATGGGCCACATGCCCTTACGCAGTACTAGTGGCTCGGAGCAACATTTCGGCCTTTCAGCTGGACTAGTGCCTCCCTATTGGGACGGCCCTGCGGTTCTAGGCGCTTCCATGTTGCCTTTTCGTACGAGAATGTAGCCCCTGTGTACCATGAAGGAACAGGGCGTCACACAAGAAGTAGCTGGTCATTTATTGCGGATGCAGCCCACAATGGTGAAATGTGTTTTGGAGTTCATGGCCTAATGGCTGTATGGGCTTGGTGAATTTGTTGTGCATTAAATTTCTATTCTGATATGGGCCGTGTAGCGTTCTTCTTTGCAAGTGATGTGGCATATTCCTATTTGGGGAGCGATGTATTGTGAGGAGATCTGCATTGGGTTCCAGCTTCGGAGTATAGTTGCGTGGTACTGTGCTGGGCGCGTTTGCCTACGAAGCCCAGTGAGGTCAGGGGTGAGGGCTGCCAATATGACTGTTTGAATGATGTCATGCTCAGGGGCGGGGGATTAGGTTTTGTGTAACAGATGCCGGTCAGCCAGGTGGATTGGTGGAATGATGTGATTATCGGAATATTGCTGGTCACAGGTGCCTGTGTTTGCGTGCGTTTCTTGGTGGGAGACTGAGGTCATGTCCATTGGTATAGCTTCTGTATTCGTGCCATCTGTGCCCTGCAGCTCCCATTGGCCCCTCTTGTGATTCTTTTGTTCGTTGGCATGCATGGGTGACTTGTACATTTCACTGGTTGCATTTGCACCTACGGGGAGTTGTACTATGTGGCCAGGGAGCGGTGTACAGGCACTCAGTGGGGCCGTTTACGGTTGATTTGCGATGCCGTACTTCTCACCATGGCGGAATGGTACTTTCCGCCGTGCTTGATGGCGTTAAGTACATGTCCGCTAGGGTCGGAATTCGCGTACCCTTGCGCCATGGTGCTAATTACGGTTTGGCATGGCGCGCGCGCGCGTACTTGGTGCAGTTAACGTTGGCGTTCACTACGGTGTCGCTAATGGCATCGTACTTTACGGTGACGGGTCATAGTCGCACCGAGCGCTATTCGATGGCGGTATTGCATTTCCGCCATCGTTTTTCGATTTCCGCCAGGTTCGTAATGAGGGCCATTGTGTCTAAACAATATTGACAGAATTTTACCCCCCATTTTCTGGGGCTTGCCTAAGTATTTCATTTGAAAGCTGGTTGGGACCCCCACCCCTGGAAGGGCTGGCTCTCCCAATCAATCTCTCAATGTTGTTTACCGAGATGTCCAACTACCAGACTTACAATAATGACTCTTGGGTTTCATATATTCCAACTTGGCTTTTCCCATAGATTTGGTTGAAGTGCTGAATCCAACTTTCTTCCAATATGGGATTAGCTTGCATTATTGTATGACTTCCTTCAATTGCATTTATCACAGACTAGAAGTTAGATTCCTTGCTTCCCTGCAATATAGCCAACATAGAGTACCTGTCTGTTTGGTATAACTTATGGCGATACGAATTTATAGCATTTTAAAATTTCTGTTTTACCTTTTTAATCTGTGAAGCCATTTCAGCCTTTTGTAGTTCTATGCTTTTTATCTCACGGATAGCCTCCCGGCTGGCCTTCTGAAGGTCCTGAATATACCTATCAAACTCATGTGTAAACGATTTCACTCCATAATGATAGCTGCCTCCCTTATATATAGAATTTATTGCCAATTGGATTGAGCCATTAATAGTACTAATCGAAAAAGCTGATAGTTTATCCTCATAAAAACTGGACTCCAACTTCCTCACAATAGCAAAGTTAAATGTATCTATGTTCTTATCGTTCCATTTTACCCTCATTCACCCCAGGCCACTATGGATGTGGGACCTGTATATCGTAGTGAGGCTCACAATTAACATATGATGGTCACTCAGGTTACTTCATACAATTTCACATTTCCTACAATTACCCATCATCATCCTACTCACAAAAATATAATCCAATACTGATGAAGAGTGGCCTCTTTGCCATGTTGTTCGATCATGCCAGTTACTACCAAGCAGTTCATTAGCCATACAGAGTCCCCAGTTTTCCATAAATTGTTTCCATTGCGCTCCCTGTAGCAGCTTCCTTCTTTCGTTAGTGCCCTTATTCTCATCAATTTCTGTCAGTAGTGGCTCTTCCCCACAATCAACATTAAAATCCCCACCCACAATATCTTGGACCTCCGGATACTCTGTCAGCCAATCCTCTAAAATGGTGTGCAGAGTGTCCAGCATTTCTAAATTGTCCCTTTCTATCGTTACCAAATATATATTTACCAACAATAAGAACTTCAGTACTACATTCATTCTCCTGCTTTTTAAGACTTACTGCTAGCAGACCCATGGTTTTATCTATATGCTCGATAACCTTGTATCCTGAATCATTCTGAATTGCTACTATTAACCCGCCATATGGGCAACCTTTTTTCTCCTGTATGGCCGACTGAAAGAGTATCCGGTAACCATCTAATACAGGTGGCATAGTGACCCAAACTTGTTGTAGAAAAATTAATGTAAAGGTTCTTAAGTGTGAACATAAGATCTCATTTGCCACCAATGCAAAAAACCAGCTTGAGTTCCAGGAAATTAACTATTCATCATATTCAATGCTAGGGCTGCTGTTTTAAATTTGTTAGTTTTGTTTTGGCATCTTGCAGAGACATGCCCATCCATCTCTATTTACTAACATCCAACAGAATTTGATCACCCGCACTTTTCTTCCTCCAAACAAGCCAACATCCCCTGTTTTATCATTCTTCATTCTTTCATCCGTTTTAAAAGGCTCCAAGTTATAACCCAGTTTTCTAAGTTTCAAAGATTCTTTTAAAAGAATGTCATACACCATTCTCAATGATATTTCAAATGTAACACCATTGAGCTTTCGAGGATTCACAAACTTTACAAACTCAATGGGCCTCATTATAACTCCGGCGGTAGACGTGCAGGTAAAAACGGCAGGCTGCCGCCAGAGTTATGCTTTTTTCTGGTGCCGGAAAAAGTAACTCCCCATTCCCATTCGAGTCCCATAGGACTTAATGAGAATGGGGAGGACGGATGCACTGGCACTGTGTGCAACAGTGCCAGTGCATCCGTCAAAGTCTGCAAGCGGGTGCCTTTCCGCCAGCCAGGTAAAAACTGGCAGGCAGAAAGGCACCCACACGCAGAAAGGCACCCGCACGCGGAAAGGCACCTGCATGCAGAACTCGGAGTATGCCGGTCCAGTAACATCGGTGCCGCTAGCTTACCGGCACCGTTGTTACTGGACCGGCATACTCATAATGAGGCCCAATGTCCTTGGACATGATTAGGTGCAATTATGGTACTTCTTTGAAGAGGGCTAGAATCCCAGATCCATTTAGGGTTCCATGCCCCCCCCCCCCCTATCATACAAATACTCTAATAATAAACTATTGTTTCCTGAATCTTTTGAATTTGATGACTGAACTTCCAATTTTCCGCCATTGTTAACACTATTGTATACAGCCCTTTCATCTTTTTTTGGAACTCCTTCCAAAGGTGAATAGACCTGAGTTGACCTATTTTCAGGCCTTCTAGACATTGGCCCTCATTACAACTCATGCGTTAAGGGTTTAACGGCGCCGTCGGCGCCGTTAACCCTTAACGCCTGATTACAAGTGTCCCTTTGCGGGTTGGTGTTTAACGCCTGCTTTTAGCAGGCGTTAAAAATCCAACCTGCAAAGGGACTTTGGAGCTAATTACGGCACCGTAATTTACGGTGCCGTAATTAGCGCCTTCCCCATTATGCCCTATGGGGGCAAAAATGGGGAAGGGCAAATGGTGAATGGGGAATTACCGCCCCACTCACCTTGGAATGGGGCGGTAATTCCGCCATCCACAATGGCGGAATCATAACCTTAGCAGCATGGACCATGGTGCTAATAGCACCATGGTCCTCCGCCAAGGTTGTAATGAGGGCCATTGGCTAGGTTTGACATTGAATATTGTGTTTAAGTTGTATAGATGCATTTTTGCTCTGTTGGCCCCATGTTTCTGCCCTGTACTCTATCCCTCTGTTGGTACTACTAGCCATTAAGCTGGCCCCCACCAGAACCATAGCTTGCGTTTGAACTTGGGCAATACTGGTTCTCATTAGTAGAGGTCTGTCCACCTCCTTTAATTTTGTTTGTGTTTCTACTACTTTCCCTGGGGTCTTCTGCAATAATGGTAAAGCCGTCTGAGAGCCCTACAATACCAACTTAGGCAGTTGGTTAAAAATATCTTTAGTACTCGAATGGCATTACATTATATATAACAAATGGGGCCCTTTGCTCGTTCCAGATTTAAAGGCCTCCCCCTTCTTGTCTCTCCTTAATCCCTTATGTTTCATTGCCGCAGACAATTCCACACAGAACGAGCCCTTATCCTCACACTTGTCAATGATACTACCGTCCTTGGCCACTAATGATTCAGATGATGAAATAATCTCTGATATAGCTGTATTGTTCATTAGTGAGTCTATGGAAATTCCCTGAACCATATTACACTCCTGAGTAACCTCACACTTTTCACCCTCATTGTTCCCTCCATTAACCGATGGCAGTACCTTATTACGTAAAAATTCCCCAATGAGTTTGCAGGAGCGTTTTTGGACTTCTTTCTAGAGTTTTTATAATTTTTACAGGGCTGATTTTTGAGGGCCGATCCCTTCAATTTCTCCTTGTCTCTACCCTGTCCTCTCACAAAGTCCTTGCCCTTCCCATCTTTTTTCACAGGTATCTTTGAGTCTAAACTCTCTGCCACACTTTTAGATTGTTTCAAATTTGCTTTAAGGATTTCCACAGACACCAGCGACAATTGTTCCAAATGTTTTAATCACAAAGAGAAATTACTTAAATACCTACATTGGTCCTTAAGCTCTTTGCAGATAGTTTTACAAAGATTTTCAATCAAGGCCATTAACAAGTGGAAAGCCGCCCAAGAAGGGAACTGTTTTGACAGTAACTTATTGGCCTCCACTTCTTCTTCTTTACTTGCTTGCTCGAGTTGCGAATGTTCGGACAACTGTAGTAAGGAATTATAGTCCCCAGAAACTATGGGGGGGGGGGAGTGTTTAGGAGTGATGTACTCGGAAATGGATTGGAAATAGTATTAGACCGGGGTAAGGATCCCAAATCGAACCCCACTTCAGGAGTAACACCCATTCCTGTGTTCTTAATAATTGTTGGGAGGTAATCCTGCATGTTTTCTCCTTTCCTGCCACTCCTAGCCCCCTTAGGTTCTTGCTCCTGTTGTATGCACTCCACAGGTGAAGGAGGGAGGAGGAGTGCCAGTGCACGCTCATGCTGTCTCTCCATTGGGAGAAAACCAGAAGTGCTATCGTAATATCGGGGCGTGACACACCTTCCACAATTTTTTTTCTTAGATCATATATTCTACCTTCTCTTAACATTTAAAGTGCGTTGTATAGTAACAGCAGGTAAATAAAACAAAGGGCCTCATTCCGGGTTTGGAGCTAACCATGCAGTAATTAGCTCCATCGTTGCCTCCGAAACCGTCCCAAATCCGGCATGGTGAGTGGAGTAATTACCGGTCCATTTCAGGGTTGGAGGGACCGGTAATTCCCCATTCACCTTTTGCCCTTCCCCATTCCCATTCCTGCCCCATAGGGCTCAATGGGAAGGGGGAAGGAGGTAATTAGGGCACCGTAAATTACGGTACCGTAATTACCTCTGAGGTACCTTTGCGGGTCCCATACTTAACTCCTGCTAAAAGCAGCAGGCAAGGAAGGACCCGCAAAGGGAACTCGGAATACGGAGGTAAGGGATTACCGGCATCGGCACCCTTACCGGTGCCGGTAATCCCTTACCTCCAACCTCGTAATGACCCCGACTGGCAGCCAACTGCTGTTTTCCTGCGAGGTCACAACTTTGCATCCTCAACCAAGCATTTATTCATAGCCCGTTTCACAGCCTGCCAAATGTCAGTGGAAACACTAGGCATGGAAAGGATTTACTAATTCTACTGTGCTCTTGTACTCCGTACACCGAACACACTGCTACACAGAGTGCACACTCTGCAAGCGCTCTGCGCGTGTGTGTGCTTCTTAAGGTCTTGTGCTGGTGCTTCCTTCAATAGTAATGCCCCTCTTGGTGAGGCCAATAGACAGCAAAAAAAAGCCTCTGGATCACAAGTTCCAATTCTCTCCCACCGACAACACTGAGCACACTGCTACTTACCGCACGTGCTCCATGCAGGTTTGTGGTTCTTAAGGTTTTGTGCGGGCGCTTCCTTCAAAAGCAACGCATCTCTTGTTGAGACCAAAATACAGCAAAAAAAGCCTCTGGATCAAAGGTTCCAAGTCTCTCCCTCCAACACCACTGAACACACTGCTACACATCGCCAAACACACCCTCCTCATAACAGCGCACCTTGTGTATTCAAAAACGAAGGCTACAAGTGTCAAGAGTGGAGGGGGGCATTGTTACATGTATACCTATGGCTACATATAGGCTGGTATCGTTATATATGTGAGGAGCCTGTTTTGTTGGGTTCCCCTCAAGGTGGACCTCAGCGCCCTATACGGCTCTGAGGTACACCTTGAGGGGAACCCAACAAAACAGGCTCCTCACATATATAACGATATTACTCAAAAGGGTACCCAGGACCTTGCAGACCAAACAAATATCCACAAGAATTAGCGAACATGGCTGAATATTTAGAAAACAGAGAAGAAGACGCTTTAAATCCTTTTGCACCAAAGGGAAGCAATGCGCATGCATTTGCATCTAACCTGCCGAAACAAAGAGAAGATTTACTTTAAAAGTTCGTAAAATTGGAAAGATTATCAAAAAAGGAAATCACAAAGGGCACCTCAGAAATTATGCACAATTAAAAGTTAAAAACCTACAAATTGGAGAAAAAGGGTCATTGTCTGCTTCTTTTTCTTCTCAACGACAAGGGCGCATGTCAAAATTTTAAGTAACTCAGGGCCTCATTACACGGTAGGCGGTGAACCATGGCGCAATTAGCGCCATGGTTCATGCCGGTAAAATACCGGCACCGCCTTGGTGGGAAGGGGAATTACCGCCCCATTCCAAGGTTGGAGGGGTGGTAATTCCCCCTTCCACCATTGCCCTTCCCCATTTTTGCCCCATAGGGCATAATGGGAATGGGGAAGGCGCTAATTACGGCACCGCAAATTGCAAAAAGCAGGCGTTAAAATCCCCAACCTGCAAAGGGACCTCGTAGTAAGGCAGTAAGGATTTACCGGTACCGGTAAACCCTTACCGCCTACCGTGTATTGAGGCCCTCAGTCTTGTGTACATATAGGCTGGTGCTTTGGTCATGTTGCAACCCTCTCCATACTCATGCCATGCAGGCATTGTAAGCCCATGTCACTGGAGGACATACCACAATCGCTGACTGGCCCTGTGATGTAAGACAAGTTAAAGACATACAAACTTAAATAAAACCTTTTGGGCATATATGACAGATTCATTAAGCATATATGTATAGGTTCATGGAATCAGGTACAGCAGATGAGGTACAGATCAAATGCAAGAGGGTGGAGTAGGGGTGAAGAGGGTTCATTTGAAGAGGGCACGGTATGTGTGCATATGTTAGTTGTTTGGTCAAAAGCAAGCAGAGGAAGAGGGCGGGATTGGGCGTATGACTGTCCCCCATTCCAGGCCTTTAGGATGAGTCTGGGGGTGGCTTGGGGGACGGTCTCCATCCCCAGCGTTGTTATGTGGGGCCTGTTATGCACATTATGGGATTTCTTGGTCCCATACTACAACACTGGGGGCTTTGGGATTGTCACAATTAATCTGGCACACGGTAAGACAATCATTAAACACACCTCAGTCTCCAGAAGTCTTGTAACCTAATCAATCTCAGTAATACTGAATTGGGGAGACGCTCTGGAAACTTCTCATAAGGAGCCTTGATCTCCAGGAAGAGGGCCTGAGACACCTCCACAATGTTACAGAACAAACAACATGCCAAGGAAAGCGATCAATCCATCTAACAAAGGGCTAAGGACTGTGAGTGACAATGGGGACGGACCTGAAGAGAGACTATTTGTGTCAGAGACATTTCTTTGTGGATCGAGGAAAAGAAAACACCTATTCATTTGTTTACACATTGGGATTCAGTCTCTGCCAAACCCTGGTCAGTTGGAGAGAGCCTACACTGCCACCCTTTAGCCCTATTACCCGAAGCAAAGTACTAAAGCCAAATAAACCAGATGCTTAGTCACCGCTGGCAAAAGAAGGCTGCTATGCAGATGAACCCATGGAGATCTTTCTAGTTTCTTTATTATTCTTACACTAAGAGTAATCGCTTATCATTTTATCAAGACACTAAATAAATACCTTTTTATTCTTCAAAACACTGCTTGCTTGTCTGTTTGCGTGTTCCCTATGCATTTGTGACAGGGGTTAGGATAGAGAAGTGGAATGTGATAGCTGAAAAACATTCCTGGATGAGAGAAGGAGTCTCTTGGGTGAGATAG
This sequence comes from Ambystoma mexicanum, assembly GCF_040938575.1. Lineage (NCBI taxonomy): Eukaryota > Metazoa > Chordata > Amphibia > Caudata > Ambystomatidae > Ambystoma > Ambystoma mexicanum. The sequence continues at coordinate 489,164,079 of NC_090936.1, read as the reverse complement.
CTGTACGATAAATGAGCAGAGTTGAAGAGCATCCAAACCGTAAAGCCATCAGCATGGAGTATGGAAATGGATATGGGAGGAATACGGAAGTAATACATGATAGGGGAGGAAAAGGTCAGTCAGAGCAACTCGGTAAAATGAGTATGAATAATCCAGGTATGCAGTTAGAAGAAAGTAGACATACATGCCCCCAGTGAGGATGAACGCATAAGGTGGGGCACCAAGAGTCCAAGGGGCAAGTGTGGACCCTAAACAGTAGTCTGTCTGGCTGCTTTTAGACAAGCAAATAGGTTTTGGGGGTGGAGTGGGATGAAGAGGAAAAGGAAATAATTTTAGGGCAAATGATCAGATATTAGGGGCTGATATGATGACGAAAGAGAGGACAGATTCATAAACAATAGACTTTAAATTCTTCACCAATACATTTTTCAGTTCTTTGCAGAATTTGGCAAAGGATGTGTATACAACACAGTTCAGGCTATAGAGAGGTCTGGGTTCTTAGTGGATAAATAAAGAAGAATTGGCATGTTTCTTCATATGACAAGGCATTGCCAGTATTGAGGATTCCTAGATCCTTCTGAAATAGGGTGTTTGTCTTTCAGATACTTCGGGGAGCTGCAGTGTAGAGATTTATTTTGTGATTTAGAATGCCTTGAAGATGCAGTGGGCTTCATCGAGCATTATTCCAGTTGGATTAGAACTAGATCGATGTAGTTGAAACAGCAATATTAAGGAACAGCTGTGTGCTGAATCACCTTCACAGGAGCCAGGAGATTCTTTTGCGAAACCATTAATGACAGCATTTGGTATTATCTAATTTCGAAATTACTAGCGATAGCACAACTGATCACAGGTCCATTCATGTAACAAAGAAGCTGGAGATGAAGTTGTCCCTTTTTCACAATGTTTTGACACGGGCATCAATAGTCTGCTGTTGAGGATGGACCTTAGCAATTTGTCATTGAAGAACATAACTGAGAGACACTCAGTACAGACAAATGCTTCATCTACATTTTTGAAGGGGAGTTTGAATAGAGAGGGGAGAATTGCATTTAATTTATGTATTGGACATGTGTATGGTGCCTATACAGCAGAAAGTGTTTCCAGGTGCCACAAAACAAAACGGAAGGGGAACAGGGGAGGATAAACAACAAGACACTGTCTTACTAGACCTTGTGACATTTGGATTGTGCAAGTGCAGTAAACAAGTGCGGGGAGGGAGGCCCCAGGGCTGAGGCAGTGTAAGTGCTAGGGGAGCCCAGAGAGGGCAAGCGTGCAGGGAGACAGGGGTAAGGGTAAAAGTCGGAGGAGCAGAGGTGGAACTGTCTCAGTAGGCTAGTCTGGGTAAGGTTCCCGAAGGCAAGTGCTGGCAATGGGGTACCGCGGAGGACTGGTAGGAGGAGGGCTTGGCCCCTTTAGGACTCAGACGGGACCAGGCAACCAGTCGTAGCAGCAGGAGGAATTAGCAAGGGAGGGGAGAGGGAAGGTGGAGGAGAAGAGGAAAGTCTTGAGGAGTTTCCAGAACTTAAGGTGATCCGGCTCAAGTCTGAGAGGGGCATGGAGGTCATTCCAGAGGGAGGCTCCTGCCGAGAAAAAAGATCTGCCTCCCATTCTCTGCTTGAAGAAACGTTTGACCTGCACAGAGTTAGAGCTAGAGGACAGAAGGACTCTAGAAGGAAGGTGTTTAGGGAGAGAAAGTTGGATATAGCGCAGTCCAAAACAATTCTGTTTTTGGGGATGCATTTTAAGAAGTACTGGGGTGTGCAGTTCATCCTTAAGGCAGCTGGCAAGCTGCTTCATATCCCAGTTTCTTAGACTCTGGTGAATGTTCAGGATGAGGTCCTTGAGTGTGTATGTGTTTATGTATTGTTGATTTATAAAGCGCCTACTTCTGGCATTCACAATATAGTGCCCCTAGAAGCGAACACTTGTGGGATGGAAAGGCAGGAGACAAGGAGTCAAGAACACAGGTGAGATGTGTGATGAGGCGATGGGTGAACAAGTATCATGATCAGTCACAGTCCTTGCTGCATCCCAGATCCACCATCTGCAATGGAGTAGGCAGAGGCAGAAGAGCATAACAGTACAAACCCGAAGGTCACCTTGAAGCTGATTTAGGAGACTAGAATGTTCAAGTCAAATAGCTTGAAACTACAGAACCTCGGTGGTCATCTGTCAGTTTATTCCGGTGACTGTGTAAACCAAGACACAAGTGCAAAGGAAGTCTTGGATCTTGCCAATACATAAATTGGTCAAGAACCCAGGACATCTGAATATGAGATGTGTTTCATTATTTTTGCCATTTGATAGCAGTCCTTGAGGAAGGAGTAAAATCATTAAAACATGTTTTCTCTAATCCTTACGCTTGATTGCTTTATTTATAGTAGGGTTTGGTGGGCATTCATATCAAATGCAATAGAAACATTGAGAAGATGAGTAGGCAGTCTTCTCTATTGTCAGAATGTAGAGGGCATCACCTCCAAGCGTCACAGTGGCAGTTGCCATGCTGTACCATGCTCTGACGCTAGACTGGAAGAAAGGTCTGAGATGAATGGTTTGGCAACACAGCCCTTGGTGGTCTTTGCATAAAAATACAATTCTGTTATGAGGCAATAGTTATTATGGACCATAAAATCTGCTGACAATTCTTTTAGAAGTGGAGTGATCTGGCCTACTTTTAAGTTACCCAGAAGTTCTCATTATTTGAGAAATTAGTTGACAAGTTGGAGGAGGCTGTTTTGGTTAGACTCTTTAACCAGAATGGCCAGGTTTGGGTCACCTGAGAAGCTAGCAGGTTTAACAGCAGTTATCACTTGTTGTGGATATTCTGATGGGGGGGGGGGTGAATTCATGCTGCTTTGAAGTGGAATTTAATGTGAGGGTTTTCTGGACTATTGGTGAAGCAGGATGAGAAATCATGTAGAAAAACAAGGATTTTCCCCTGCACAAAAGTGAGCCAATTCTTGGCTTTTTTCCATCTTGGTTGCAGATAGATTAAGGGATCCAAGACTTGTGTGGCCTCTTCTTGGCTTACTTTATTTGTGTTTTGAGATAACATCATTTGGCATCCTTGATGTCAGTGTTGCATTTTTTCCAAACAGCTTGAAATGTTCACGGGTTGGTTTGCGCAGTGTTTTTTCACTAAGTTCTTCCCATAATGTAAAGATTTTCATGCCCACTGATATGCTCCTCTTAAATGTTTTTGGATGTTATTGTGTGTTTTTCCTGAGACAGTGTGTGAGAGTGCTTGTGTGCATGTGTGTCTGTGTGCTTGTGTGGCGTCACATCATCTACCATTCACGGAGATACCTTAGGACCAGAGTGGGACCACAGCAACTCAACAATGACCCGTTAGGAGCATCTTTGCAACTCACACCAACTATTGAACCTTTCAAATGGAAGGAAGCGGAGGGACACCTGCCCAACCATTACTTTCATCAATAGTCCCATCTTAGGTACAAGGATAGAATCATGGCTCAAATGTATGTTGAACCTGGAATTTCCCATGTGTACATGGGCACTCTGAGGAAGACGCGGGAGGGATGTAATTAGGATCATGAATGCATTTGTGACTTGTGATTTCAACAGTTACAATTTGGGATATAAACCAATGGAACCATCATCACTCTGATGTTGAAACACGTGTCGGTTATGACTAGGACTTATTACTTCTGTCCGCCTTACTCCATGGCTATCTGATTTTCACTGTGATTGTATATTTATTCCATTGTGCAAAAAAACAATGTTTCCTTTGAATGTTTAATGTGCCAGATAACCATAATGAGAATATATTATTATAAACTCAATAGAATTTCCAGATTTCTACAGTTTTATCCAGAAGATAGCTCATCGGGAGGATAGCTCAGCGGCAGCGTGCGCGTCTTGGAAGCAAGACGACACGAAGCAACACAGGTTCGATCCCCGGGTACGCGCTTAGACACCTCTGGGTGTTTCAGCGTGTTATAAATACGTAACTATGAAAAAATAAAATACGCAACTAAGAAGAAAAAAAAAAACAATTCCTGTAACAGCGCCTCGATGCCCACGGGCTGTGTGAGCGGTTTATAAATAAAAAAAAAAAAAAAAAAAAAAAAAAAAAAGAAATACTAAGTATTAAAATGCATACAGTGTTTCAACTTCATACTTCTTATGTGTGTGACCATTTTAGCATAGTCCCCATGAATCTGTAAGTTGGGAGTGCTATATGTGTCAGTACTGGGGCATGCTAGTGTGCATGCATGTTCAGAACATGTTAACTCTGCAGAGTTACATCCCATGCATACTATAGGGGCGTAGTGGGCTTACGTATACACTGACCAAACTGGTGGTTATGCTTAGCATAAGCATTTGCTAGGTAGTTCATGTGTGAGTATTAAAAGCATGTGTTTGTGTACTGTGATGGAGTCCACTGCTTGAGGCTGTGGTATGGGAATAGGGTGACCGTAGGCATGGAAACCGCCATCATCTGCACGATGCGGGCCCCGGAGAAGGTATATGGTTGACCCGACAGGCAGGGGTCAAGTCCTAAAAATAAAAGTGGGGGACTCATCAACAAACGAAATGGGATGTGACGTTGCCAGAAATTATCATATCAAGGTGAAATATGCACATTTCATTAAATTGGCTTTGCATAACCACCCAAATTGCACAGGACGAATGGCATTTGCATTTCATAAAATCAACACACACACAAAACCAAGAGAGGATATTTTGTTCTAATAGTGTTTTTGAAAACGTTAAAAGGTGTGCATGTTTTAATCTCCAAGAACCAATACAAATGTTTTCCCTGGAACATGCAGTACGGAAATGGGACATTTCATCTTTAGTTGATTGTTATTTTACATCAGGTAGTGCAGTGGTGAAGTATCAGACCTGCAAACCTGACAACTGCGGTTTGATCCCCGAGGTCGTCTTTAATTCATACATTCAAGGAAGACTTTCAATGTTTCTCATTTTAGCTGGAGGGACTGAATCCACCCTCTGAAAAAAGTGGGTGGGCTCCGTCCATCCGCGTGTACCCTCAACTTTAGCCCTGGCGACAGGCTCTGTAGCCCATGCCCAACTTTGGCTATATGTGCCACTCCCTGCTTCTCTAAACACGTCTTTCTTTTCAAACTGTGTTATTTCCGTCTATGTAAAATAAAGGCATGGCAAATGGGGTCAGCAGCTCCCGGGCACGCTACCACAGATGTACGCAATACTATGAATGCCTTTAAGCAAGCTTGTTTCACTATGAAGCATTTGTGGGTAATGTTCTCAAAACAAGCCACAGGACTGACTCTCTATTACAAAGAGGGCTGCAAACGTAACAAAGTATGAACGCCTTACAAAGCAGTAGAGTAGCGGCACCACCAAGCCAACCAATAAGCCACAGGAAGGAAAACCACTCATGTTCTAATTTTAAAATGTTAGCCACTTGTCTTGATATCTAGGAACCTAGGGTAGTGAAGTTGCAGGGCTATCCAGTAGACAATTGTGGTCATCTGGCATTTGTGCAGTTGGAGTAGCCGGCATTTAATCACAAACCATTCAGACTCACGGTTGATTCCTATTGGGTGATTGCTTGCCCCAGGCCCAACCCACCATGGAAATAAAAGTGGAGCTGGGCTAATGAAAAGTGCGGGAATCAGCAGTATTTAGCACTATGTGCAGGTTTCAGTGTTGCAGTGCAGCGAGGAGGAAGAGGTTTCAAGAAGGGAAGTGAAAGGGAGAAAGAGAAGAACGGAGGAGGAGTTGGCAATGGAGAATAGACTTGAGCTAGAGAAGAGAGGGAGAAGATGGGAGGAGGTGCAGTGAAAAGAAACAAGAGTGGAAATGAAGAGGGGACAGGTGAGATCAGAGTTTTGGAGAGAAGAGTGTACTGGAGAATTTAGGAATGGGAGCCCAGGCTATGGCAGAGCAGCAAGAAGAAAAATAAGAGAGGAAAGGTGGAGCAAGACCAGAAGGGAGTAAGAAATTAATATTAGGAGCGTGGAGGGGAAGAGGCATAGCACAGGATAAAGGGCAGAGAAAGTGAGACCAGACTGGAACCTGTGCTAACTCCTGGGGTGGTAGCAGAGGAGGCCTACGGTGGCCAAGACAGCTTTAAGGGGAGGTAGGGCTGAGCAGTACTGATCCTTGCAAAATAGTGCACGGAGCGGGGGTGGTTCTTTGGATTCCAGGGGATGAGCTGTTGACACCCCCGAATTCCCAATCCCTGCAAGTGTCCTAGGAGGACTGCTGCAGAATCACTGGTGCTGTTCACTGCTGAAAAGTCTAATAGTAACATGGTCAAACAGGGTATAAGAGATCCACAATTTGCCATCCTCGTCAGATCCTCCTTTATTGAAATGACTACCAGTGACTCTGTTCTTCTTCCTGGTTGGGAGCCTGCCTCACTGTCATCCCGCACCACAGGTTCTTCTATGTACAACCTTCCGGAGCTGTTTTGACGCAGCTATATCCTGTGGCTTTCCTGGAAATGAAATCTGTGACATTGCTCTGAAATTAGCGGGTTCTGAGCAATCTAATAAAGGTATTTTTAGCCAAGGAGGGTCTACTGCTTCAAATCAGCGGGAACTATGCTGCGCTGAAACACAAGATGTATCATACTTTGGAGTTTGCCCACCGCTTTCTCAGATGCTGCTTTTGCAATCGATGCATATAACGATTAATTGGGAAGCCGTAGGCTGAAGACCTCCTTATTAGATATGTAATACAATACCCAGAAAATGGGATGATAGAATCACATTTCTCAGGCGCCATTTTATCCTGTACATCATGCGGTGATTGCGCGCTGTTTTATAAGTGCCTGTTCCTTCTTTAAAATTGTGTGCATTTAGTTGATTGGGTATTTTCCACTTCTGCCGGTGGTTTGCCCTTGCCGCCTGGTATTTCATGTATTTGTGCATAGGTGTAATGCAAACCATAGTTTGTTCATAGAGCAAACCATAGTTTGTCCAGATGTGAAATGTTGGTTTGCACCACAATACAATGATTTACACTCTTGTCCATGAAATGAAAAGCTTTGAAAAACAAATAATTAAAAAAGAGACACATTTAAGCAAAAGCCAGTGGGCCTCATTACGAGATTGGCGGTATTAATCAGCAATTACCGGCACGCCGGTACGAACGTGTCCGTGTAGTACTGCCGCCATAATCAGTGTCTGATTACGAGTCAGCGTGCATGCACGTACCAGCATGCCGCTAACGGACACAAAGCCATGCAGGTAACGTCCCTAATCCCCCCCTATAGTGGCATCAAGAAATGCGCTGATACCTCCTTCGCCATCGTTGTCCCCTTTAATAACGGCACCATTCTTAACGTCAATGTTAATACCTGGTCTGGTATTACCGCCGCAGGAAGCAACGTCATCGCGCCAGAACAGGAAATGAGCCAGCAGCCATCTTGAAAAATACAATCCATTGCAATCCTCTGCAGACAGGACCTGTGCACTAAAAATCTCTACCCTTGCTGGAAGATAATGTCGAAGGATACAAGAAAAGGTACTGCTCACCTGCTCAAACCGCGCTTCAGTGACGACAAACTCAATATGCTGGCAGACCCGCTTGATGAGCAGGTGGATGTGGTGTTCTGTGGGGACCTGCGGCATGCAGCGCATTTGTGAAAGAAACAAACATGGGAGGAGGTCGCAAAGAATGTCAGTGTGGTGGGAAAAACACCATGCACCGTCAAGGATTGCAGAAAGAGATGGAATGACCTGCGTCTGCGAGTCAGGAATATACTTTCTGCCAACCGCAGCCAGGGGCAGACAACAGGCGGTGGTCCTAACTCCCCCATCAAGTTGGCCAGGTGGGAGGAAACATGTAGCTGCATCATGGACATGGAGGCGTTAGAAGGAGTCGGACAAGCGGAGTATGGAGTTCCATCATTGGATGATGATGGTGAGTGACCCTTTGCGCACCACATAAGTCCCCACACGTCCCTAACATCCAAGTACAAAGTTGTCCACCAAATGTGAAGTCGATGAAAGAAAATACATGGCCCAATAGCCACACCTACACACATTCCTAACCCAAACACCACATCCCTCCCACTAAAACACACAGCCAACATATGAATGCACACACACACACACACAAATCCCTGTCGAGATGCTGGCCTCACCACTGTCACATCAAAATGCATGCTGGATGCCTCTCCAATACCGAATATACCCCCGATACTCAACCTAACAGCACATAGCACACAGCACGCAAGCCACAACACACCTGTAGGCCTCACAACAGACACCATGGACATCATGGCTGCACCTGAGGGATGCCAATACAATCCCCCCTCCCAATCCTGCAAGCACCATGTCCGCCACTCCAACCAGCACACAACAAAGCACATGCCCCAAACTGCACCAACACCGATGCAAGTTCTCCCATTACCGATGCCCTGCCTCTCTATCCCCCAAAGGCACAAATGCAGACAGCAACGGCGATGATGCCGCAGCACAACCAGGAACACCTGCAAGAAAGTCCAAGGGTGAGGACGATGCCACCAGGCCATCCACATCGAGGGGTGCAGCACCAACCAAAGGGAGAGCCAAAGCACATACCAGTGCCCAACAGGGTATACAGCCCGTACCACAGGCTGAGAAGCCACCTAACCCTGTTACTCTGGAGCACCATGGCGGAGGAATCGGTGCCAGCAAGGCACACCTGCTGAAAGATGCTGCGGCCAGGAAGGTTGGCCACATGCAACAATCGGCTCCCCAGGATATACCTCTTACCGAGGATGAGCCAGCATCAGTGGCAAGTGACATGGGTGGCACACAGTCAGCAGCCACCAGTTCCATGGGTGAGGTTGCAGCATCAGCCCAACACAGTGCTGGCGAGGACGAGGGGCCTGAGGAGGATCCTAATGCAGGAGTCAGCATGTTGGTGGATGGCGGACACACGCCCAGCCCGCAGGACACACAACAGGGCACCCCTGAGCATGAGTCAGAAGGCCACTGCAGAGAGGAGGAATCGGCTCCACAAGAACACATCCCTGTGTTGAGCATGTCACCACTGGCCATGTAACCATCCCAACGCACATCAAACAGGGACCTAGAGGGACGGTTGACCCGCATGGAGGGGAGACAAGAATCAATGAACGATATGGTAAGGCAGTATTTGGCTGATGAAGAGACAACACTGTGGCCATCATCCGTGCTGTCAACTGTGTTTCAAAGCGGGTGCATGAGGGCAACAAATCTGTTGCACAGACCCTTGATCGCATGGCCAACAACATGGAACAATGCCGTCCTGAGGCACCTGAACCACAACCAACTACATCAACGAGCACCACGCCTGCAAGCTCCACACAAACTAGTCCTGTGCACAGGTCCCTGCGCAGCATGCGCCGTCCAGAAATGCAAACCCCTCCATCAAAAAGGGGGCGGCAATAGCAGGGGACTCTTGGACATGTTGGTTTGCAGTCCATTTCAAGACATATTGAGCTGTGGGTGTGTGGGGCTGTTGCGGGGTGGGGGCGTGGGTGTGTAGGGATGTTGGGGGTGTGGGTGTGTGGGGCTGTTGGGGGCTTGGGGATGTGGGTATGTAGGGCTTTTGGGGGGTGGGGCATGGGTGTGTGGAGCTGTTGGGAGGAGTGTGTATTTGTGGCTGTTTGGGGGGTAGGGGTTTGTGGGTATTTGGGGATGTTGGGGGTTGGGGGGTGGATTGACTTTGACGTACTGTGGGTGGAGGGTTCATTCATGTAAATAGTTTCACCAGATCAATACACCTGTTGTTTCAAAAAAATCACTAACTGGACATTGCTTCTTGAGTGTGTGTCAATTTATTGCACAACAGTGTCCAGTGCCCAGAGTCCCCCAATCCCAGTGCCCAGAGCCCCCCAATCCCAGTGCCCAGAGTTCCCCAATCCCAGTGCCCAGAGTTCCACATTTCAAGCACTCTCTGCATCTAAGTGCATCAGAAATAATCGGCAATCAATGATTGGTGGACAGCACGTCCCTCATGCATCGCGACCTGGTCGATGTGCAGCATCTTCTTCTTCATCATCTTCATCCTCACCCAGTGGTGGCTGGTCCATGTCTGGTGGCAGTGGTACATTGCGCCAGATGCACGTGGTGTGCAGCATGGCACATACCAATATGATCTTGCCCACCTTCTCAGGCCCTTAGATGAGTGCGCTACCCGACCTGCTGAGGCAGCGAAACCGTGCCTTCAACAGGCCAAAAGTCTGCTCTATCACCACACCAGTGCGTGTATGAGCACAATTGTAGTCCTCCTCGTGCTTGTTCTGTGGATTCCGGACAGGGGTCAGGAGCCACGGCTTGAGGGGATAGCCAGCATCACCTGCATGGGAGCACAATAATGTATTTGTGTGAGTATTTATTCCATTCTATTTGTGCACAGCATGTACATTGTTCATGTTCATATGCAGTGGGTCTTCAATGGCAGCTATTGACAACGCATCTGCGCAAATATCAGGAATGTGTACTACTTCGCAATCCATGATGGGGGGCATGGGTGACATACATGACCTAGGGGCATTGACATCAGATTCACCACTCACCTCGATATGGTGCAATGGTCCATGATGTACTCACATGTGAGGGATGTGTGGCAGAGGATGTTACCATATGCATGTTGGTAAATTCTCAATGCATTAGATTGCTGTCCAACATGTTACAGGTGGTTTTGGCAATCATGCTTTCTAATGATTGATGACGCAATGCACATGTCCCTCAACATCTTCACACATGTGACAATGGCACAATGTGGTTGTTGGTATGGTCCGCCAATGTAGGAATACGTTCCTTGGATGAGGCTTGGTGTCGACTGGCATGCTGGTACTTAAGTACGGTGGATTGTTACTTCACAAATGGTACACATGTTGGTGATGTTCACTACTTGATGGATTACATTTTCAAAACCTTGTGGCATGGTATTTTTGAGTTTGCCTTCATATGCACATGTTGGCATGGTGTTATGCGGCGTTACTGTTGGGAAAGGGCAGTGATGGGCGATTCCATTAGTGGCATTTTGTCTTGTCCAGTCATGGATGCGTGACCTGTGTGGTCCTTTGATACTCTCATGTGTATTTGGCTTTGTGACTGCAGGATGGTGCATTGTGGTACCTGAGGCTGTGGTCTGATGATGTCCAGTGGACATGTGCAGGGGTGGGTGCAGATTTGTATCTGACATTTGCACAATGAGGTACAGCCATGGTACATCTGCATCCATTGTCAGTGTCATGCATGAAGTTGGAATGCACAAGGGCACAATGTTTGCCATCAAGGACAGTGTCCAGACACCCAAAAAAAAAAAAACATTGCCAGGAATGCAGACAGTTTGCATATGCATGTCACCCCCCCCCCCCAAAAAAAAAGAAAATACATTGCCTGAAAGCCTGAAAGCAGAAGGGGGGCATATGCATGTCACCCCCCCAAAAAAAACACCCCATGGCCCTGTGATCAGACTTACCCAGCAGCCAGGCACGTCATGCAGCATGTCGTTCCATGTAGCCGGGAAGCAAGGAGTTCCCCAGCACCATTGCATCATGTGTGGATCCTGGGAATCTGGCACAGTAATGTGTTATCCTCTTGCTTGCATCACACACCATCTGCACATTGATGGAGTGGTATAGCTTCCGATTGCGGCACAGCACCTCCACGGCATGCAGGACTACCAACTCCACGTGAGTGCAGTCGAGGGCACCAATGACATTGGGCATGCCTGCCAGTGCATGAAATGCAATTTTGGTGTCATTCACATCCTGTGCTGTCTGTGGTAGGGATATGTAGACCCTTGCATGCTTTAGGAGTGCATCCAGCACTTGGTTTAGCACACCGGAAAAACATGGTTGCAAGATGCCATGCAGCTGCCCCACTGTGTGCTGGTAGGTGCATGTGGCCAGGAAGTTGAGCACAGACACCACCTTCAGCAGAGGGGCGATGGCGGTGCGTATGTTGATCAGGCTGACCAAGTCATCATGTATTAGACCCACAATGGTGGTGATGGTGTCCCTGTCCAGGCGGTACAGGGTGTTGATCTGTGCTGGGGTTAAGTCGAATGCACTGACCCTTATGTGAGGGATTGGTGGCTGCCTGTGGGGAGCCACTGCCTGCACTGGTGGTATTTGCTGGACCAGTCTCACCCTCCTTCTTCTCCTGCATCTCCTCTGTAATCCCTGGTGTACTGCCTGCTCAAGAAGTAGCAGTGCAGGCATGTCCTACAGCTTCTGTATCGCAGCTTAAAGTGGAATCATTTTGATCTTGAAAGGGGTGTGGTGTGTGGATGTGCTTCCAACTTTGCTGATTGTGTGCACCTGTGGCAGTTGGGAACACAGATTCATGATCAGTAAGAGAGTGTTATTGTGATACACATGTCTATGTTGGGGGTCCTAGGAGGAAGATTGTGCAGATGCACGAAAGGTGGAGACATAGTGGGGACAATTTCAGTGGGTAACAAAGTCTCAAGTGGACGAACCCTTTCTAGATACCAAAATCCAAGCGATTATACAATTACAAAAAGGACAAGTGCTGTGGTCAAAAAACAATGGGTCCTCAGGGATCATGATCTCTGATGAACAGATTCTTTCTCAGCCACAAAACCAATAGCTCCTTCCGTACGAGCAGAGTTAGAAAAAGACATTTTTTCTCAGAGTCTGTTTAGAAACCTCTCTGTCAGGTTCTTTTAGTTCATCCGTCGGTGGCCCCTGACCACATGGCCTATCTTGCATGAAGGTAGTTTTGCCGGTCCTTGCCTCTTATTTATGTTTCAACGAGAGTGGCAAAGAACTAGCTCAACGGTGGTTCCTTGTGGACACAGCCGATGCTGTGCTGTTAGTCTAGCGCCTTGGACACATATCGTACCTCAAGACTCCAGGTACAGCGTGATCTGTGAACAGAGTGTTGTCGCTTTCTGACCGAAGTGTTGAAACAGATGCAAGATTGCTCAATGATGCAGAAAGATCCAAAGAAGAATTTGAAGGCAAAACAGCAGTCTCCCCAGGCCCCACAGGCTCAGGAAGGGTTTCCGGGGCACCCCTGGTATCAGTCAGAACGGACTTGTGATGAGGAACAAGGTGAACAATTTCCTCTTCTTCTCCTTCGTCCTGAGGCAGAGGAAAAGGTATCTTCTTGGTGTTCATCGCGTGAATCCAGTGTTTCTTTCTGTCTACTTGTATATCAGTCTGTGTGGCCAATAGGACTTGAAACGGTCCTCTCCAGCACGGTGCGAGACAGGATGCTCTTTCAAATGCTTTAGTGAGCACCCAGTCACCGGATCGAAGTCGATAACCCGGACCCTTGTATTTTACCGTGAGCGCTTCTCGCACCTGTTGGTAAATCAAATACAAGTTTTGAGTTAACTGGTCACAGTACTCAGAAAGGAGCAACTGCTCCACATCCTTAATTCCCTTAGGCTTGGGTATGCTCCAAATATTGGCTGGTCTCCCCACAACTATCTCGTAGGGGGAGAGCCCAGATTTTGTTTTTGGGGTCATCCGCATAGACAATAGAGCTATCAGTAAGGCATCTGGCCATTTGAAATTGCTACTGGCGCAAATCTTCGCCATCTTGTTCTTTAATATACTATTATGGCATTCTAGAAGTCGTGCACTCTGAGCGTGTCTGGCCAAATGGAACCATTCATCAATCTGTAATCCCGCGCATATTTGCAGGTTGACAGCAGGATCATTGTCTGACCAAATGAACCTCAGCAAACCAAACCTAGGAAAATGTTCCTTCAGCATGGTTTTTGCCGTTGTTATTGCTGTGGCATCTTTTACAGGGAAGGCTTCAACCCATTTGCTAAAGGCACAAATGACTACCAGAACATATTTGTAATTCTGACAATGTTCCATTTCGATGAAGTCGAAATGTATAACTTCAAGGGGCACACAGGGTGGACCAAAACTATCCCTCGGTGTCAGTGTACCCTTTCCCACATTATGCTGTAAACATACCATGCAATTTTGGACCAAGCGCTCAGCAGTTTTCAAGATGTTTATATTTTCCCAGACAGGTTCTAGCAATTTACAAATTTTCCTAGCACATATATGGGCTGGACCATGAGCCATGGTAACCATAACGGTGACATAAGCATTGGGTAGCATCCATCTTTTCTTGTCCGTGTCTACCCAACAACCCTCATTGTCCAAATTTGCTAAACACTCAGTCCATTGTTTGAGCTCTTCTGAAGTGGTATCAACTTGAATGATTTTTATACAATCAATTCCTTCATCTATCATACAAGCGTTGGTGACTTCTTTTGTTGCATACATTTCAGAATACAAATCGGTGGCAGTTTGTTTGGCTATCCTGTCAGCAAAAGTGTTTCCTCTCCCCACATCATCTGTTACTTTCTGTGTGTAGCGCACTTCATTATTGCCAGTTGAGCAGGAAGCGCAAGTGCTGAGAGTAGCCAAACTATCAAAGTGTTTGAATCTTAGTTCCATGTGAGGTCAAGAAACCTCTTTCTGCCCATAATCTACCGAAGTTGTGAACCACCACAAAGGCATACTGACTGTCTGTAAATATATTTACACTAAGCTTTTCAGAAAGTTCACAAGCCCGAGTCAATGCTATAATCTCTGCGGCCTGTGCAGAGTTATGCGAAATTCTTTTGGTTTCCAGAATAGCGCTCATTCTAGTGATGGCATAACCAGCAGTGGATGTACCATCTGGAAATTTGAAACAGGAGCCATCGCAAAACAGCTCCCCTTGTTGATCTTTTAATGATGTATCATTTAAATCAATTCTGCCTTTGGTTTCTTGCTCTGTGGTATAGAAGCAGTCATGTGACGTCTTGTCACTGCAAGCAATTTCTTGCGGAAGAGGCAATAGTTTGGCCGGATTTAATGCGCAACATCTCATAACTTGGATATGCAGTGCAAATAGAATCAGCTCGTATCTTGTTAATCGTGCTGATGTGAGATGTTGGTTTTTGCGTCTGTTCAATAGAACGTCTACAGAGTAGGGTACCATCATGGTGAAAGAGTGACCTAAAACCGTACCCTCACTTTGTTTTACCGATGCAGCGGCAGCAGCAACAGCTCTCAGACATCTCGGCAAAGTGCATACAACAAGGTCAAGTTTGGAGGAAAAATAACCGCACAGTCTATTCTTCCCTCCATGTTCCTGCTTTAACACAGCCAAGCGCATCCATCACATTCATGCACATACAAAACAAAGGCCTTGTCATAATGTGGTGTGCCCAAAATTGGTGCTGATCACAACGCAGCCTTGAGCACATGAAAAGCTTTCTGGCAATCGAAGTTCCACAGTAATGGCAAAGAAATGCACTTCTTTGTCAATGCCAACATTGTTTTTATCATTAATTAAACATTTGGGATCCACTGTCTACAGTACGAAGCCATGCCTATCAACTATTTCTGTATATTTGGGACAGACATGCTAGAAATGCTTTTTATCCATTCAGGTGTCAGTCTTCTTCCCTCCTTTGACAGGAGATAGCCTAAATAGGTGACCTCTGTCGAAAATACTGAAACTTTTTCAATGAAGCCTTATGCCCATGTTCTGCTAGATGAATAAGCAACCACACGGTGCCCTCCTTGCAAGCAACTTCTGAGTCCGCAGCTAAAAGAAGATCGTCGACATACTGTAACAACGTACATGTGGAAGGCAACTTAAGTGTATCGAGCTGTTCCTTTAAAGCTCTGCTATAAATGCTTGGACTCTCAGTGTATTCTTGTGGCACATGAGTGAATGCAAACGAGCGTCCCCCTAGGGTGAACACGAACAAGTATCTCCTGTCAACGTGTACAGGAACGCTAAAGAAAGCATTCTTTAGATCCACAACACTAAAATGAGTAGCTGAAGCTTGAATCATCATTAATATGGTGGTCACATCAGGCACAATTGGAAATTGAGGAGCAACAATCTTATTGATAGCACGCAAATCAATAATAAAAAGGAAAGGAATTGTATTATCCCCTTTCTTATACACCGGTAGAATCGGACTATGACACAAACTTCCTGCAATTTCCTCAATCACTCCTCGATGTATAAAATCAGAAACTATACTCTTTAAAGCTTGCTCGTCGTCAACTGAAATCTTATACTGTGGAATACGTGGCAACTTAACACCTGGTTTCAAAACAATTTTAACAGGTTCGATTTGTAAAATACCAATGTCATTGTCGTCAACTGCCCATAAACATGCCGGAACCTTATCCAATTCAGTCGATAAAGGCATAGTCAGAAATTGTGAAGCAGAAGTTTGCTGAGGCGAAATCGTCAAATGTACTCCATCCGTAGAACAGTGAATTACCGCATTCAATTCTTTCAACAGATTCAACCCCAACAAATTTTCACCACAATTCATCGACAAAAGAAATGAACATGAATTGGTGAATGGCCCCAGTGAAATCGGTACCGGCTGAGAGACCGGACTAACCACTGGTGTACCAGAGAACCCTACAGAAATGTTATTCTGCCCTGACAGTGGAATATCTGGAACCCACGAGTGATCCACGGGACACTTCTGTGCTCCCGTATCTATCAAAAATATATGCTTCCTATTCCTAACTTTCATCTCAACGTAGGGCCCTTTCTGATTGACGGGAATAGGTACTGGTTCCATACTTTGCTTCGGGCTGTTCTAACGGAACAATATATCATCAAATGCGAGATCCTCAGAAAGGTAAGCAGTCGAAGGATTATCAAAAATGTTCCCATTATTTGCACTATTCTGCTGACGATTCTGTGAACATGACTGTTGATTCTGAGCGAACTAACTTCTACCAGGACACCCTATCCCAGGACGGCCTCCGGATCGTCCACCCATGGTACCATATGTGTTATTCGATCTCATTTGAAGGATCAGGCATTGTGCTCGCCAGCGACCTTCTTGTCTTCAATAAGCAGATTGGTTCATGTGTACAGGACCCATTTGCGCATTACTCTGTGGGACTAAACTGTGTACTTCCACCTCTAGACCCTCTTACTATCTGCTGCAACAATACTTTGTTTTTCAAGTCTCGCTTCTTCTTTTCTATTCTCTCTTTTTTCAGTATTGACTCTATTTTCATAATATTGAGCCATATGCAATACTTTGGACTGCGATTTAGCTTGCCAGGCACTTTCGGAAGTCATAAATTTGTGATTGGATATTATAAGTGATTTCAACCCGGCACTCCACCTAAGTCAATGCCTAGCGTGTGATGCACAGTTGGAACCCTTAATTATATATTTTTATGTCTAAAAGTTCTTTTATTTCTGAATGATGTACTCTTATATCACGCCCCTCTCTTTGAATCCCCCCCGGTCTCACTGAACCAGGAAGCAGGCTGTTTTGAAAGATTTATTTTGAGAATTTAAAAAATATATATATATCACACTTTTATGAATTTGAACAATATCTAGCTATCACACTATTAATATTTATACAATGATCAGCATTGGGTTATATCACAACAATCAACAATCTCTTTAATCAGAATGAGTATGGATAAGAAAAATAATGCAGCCTAGAATAATACTTGATATGGATAGGAAAACAATGCAGCACAGAATAATACTTGATAGGGATTCAATCAAATGCAATGTCACTTTTTCCCCCTGTACGCTACTCAATTCCCAATATGCAATAAAGAGGTGGAAGGAGAGAACACAGGTTTCAGGAATAAATACTCAACAAATACAGTTTCAATGCCAGTTCTCCCTGACAAGCAGAGAGAAACAGGAATGATTTCAAAACAGTTCAAATGCTTTTGAATGTGGCTTGGAATGAATGGGAAAAATGCTAAAAATTGATTTAAATCACTAAATTGGATTCAAAACTAGTGGGCGCCACTTTGGATAGTTCCAGGTAAACACTAGCAATGATGATTGGATAATTAACAGATTTAAAATTGAATTCTGAGTTCATATGCAAAGAATAGCTGTTTTACACGTGTTGAAATTTTAGCCAAATGCAAATTTGTGGCAAACTTTTCAGTGCGCAAGAAACGCGATTGCGGCAAACTCATAAGGAGTTGGAATGTGGTTCTAGATTTGTTTGAAAGCTGATGATGTTAGCTTCAATCTGACACTTAAATTCTGTTTCTAGCATTTACGGTATGGAAGTTACAGAGGTTTTAGTAGAGGTCGATTTTTGTCAGAAAGAGTCAAGATTTGAATTACAAACAAGAATTCTCTGTACAGTAGGGAGGCTATGAAGATGCAAGATACCCAACGAACAGCCACCAGAACAGCGGCGCCTCTGCTCTGACTTTTGTCCGCCAAGACACTTGTCTTTCCTCAACAAATATATTAGCGCAAAGATGATATTATCACTATAATTATCAAAGGACTATATGGATGATGGAAAGATTCAGAAAAGACAAAAGAGATTTTACAATGCAGTTCTGGATATGATAGAATGGGTTGGATAGGATTACTTAAGAATAAGAGATTGGCTACGGACAATTCTTTGCTATAGATACTCACAACTATGGTTTTGGAATAGGCCCGTCAAAGATCTGTTCAAAGGTTCTGGACTGGAATTCTGCTAGCCCACCGGACAGGATTCAGGCACCCGGTTCTGCACTCAGCCCGGCACTCTGGTCTCTGCACAGCCTCTGCACTGGATGGGATGGTTCTGGGTTACAGCTATCTGGTTAAAGCTCTGCTCTACTGGTTTGGATCTCTGAGTTCTAGCAAGAGTTATTGGCAAGAAGCAGAAACAGCACAGCCAGGCTGTTCAATTTTTGGTGTGCCCCTTGGAAGTCTGGGGTTAAAATCAGGTCTTAAGATTTTAAAGGCCAAGCTGAGAAGGGTTCAGCTTTGGAATTGGGCCTTCTGCTTTCAGAGTTCTGGAGTCTTGGATCTTGGTTCTCCTGCAGAGTGTTTTGCCGACAATCAGTTGATGGTGAATGTGTCTGTCTAGGTCCTAAACTGTCCCTATTTATGTATTTCCCAAAGGGGTGGGTAGGCTGACTCATCGAAGCACACCCTCTAGGATTCCTATTGGTTAAAGTATTTCCCCTCTCCTGATTTGAGACGGAAATCTAATGCCATAGTGATGCTGCATTTCACAATCCAGGGAGTAACTCCCCTTTGTTTCAGTAAAGTAAATCTATTTTTTACATAAATCATATTGACAATATCAGCAACTTGCTAATAATACATATTCACATCACAGATTTAGTACAGCACGTATCTGTCTGAGTTTTAAGTCAGCGAGAGCTTTGGTTCAATTTTGACAGTTTTTCACGCTTTTGGTTGGGTACCCAGTGTCAGAAATGTCCACATTTTTCGCCATACATGCGCATGACATCTGGGCATAATCCTGTGAAGTTTCATATTTCTAGCATTATCACAATTCCTACAACATCAACATTTTGGTAGTCCTGTCTCTGAACATCGCACAGATTTCAGAGTAGTTTCAAACTGCGAGCAGAAATTTCATTTTAACCACACTATATTTACAGACTTTTACCAATTTTGTTCAGTTCTCTGTGAGTCTTTTTAAAAAAAGATATTTTCTTTTAATCTAAGATACACAAATCTGTCTGGCCCCGCCTCCATGGTTTGGCTGGGCCCAGACCACTCCCAGGCTTTCTTCCTGCTAGCAGTTGGTTTCTGTCGACACCCGAATTTGCATTTCCTTTCAGTTCAGGAAGCCTTTTGTCTCTCCTCAGAGCAACAGGCCAAAATCTCCTCCCAACTCCATTAACAACTCAATGACAGTTCCTGAGCAGAGAGCAAAAGGAAGGAACCCGTTGTTGGAGCAAACTGTGGAATGTGCCTTTGAAGTCCAGTGTGGCTGTCCTCAGTTCACTGTAAAACACTTTGTTCCAACTTGTCTTTTGCTAAACTAAATCTTACATTTCCAACAAATATACCCACAGATCTCTTTATTCCAGTGTTTCTAAAACATAGAAATTGAATTGTAGCAACCTATATTGCTTTTGATGGCAATTCTCTTCTTTTCCACAATTTAATTTTAAGACACAAGTTTTAAACTGCCAGTATAAGTAAATGACAGCTTTGACACAGGCAGGTGGCGGTACTGCGCCCATATTCTGACATATTTTTCCAGGCAAGCACCTTTTTGAATGGGGATATTTTTGTGATGAAATGTGCTTCTCCTGACATTGTGCATAGGTGGATTCTTTAAATAAAGTGATGTTTAACACCCAACAAGGATGTTGGATCTTTCCTGATGTTTGGGGACCATGATTTTGCACTTTCAACAGCCAAGGAAACATGGATTTTAAAGCACTTATGGGTTTTCCTGGCAATGCAGAATTGCTTTTATTTCAAGTAGTTTCATTTCACTCTGCAGGCAGCCCAATGCCAGGTTTTGATAGTGTGGTCTCTGGTTCTACCACTGACACAGGCAAAATGGATTGCCGGCCTATTTTTCAGGTTTCCCTGCGCACATCTCAGAGATTCTTAGCGCACATAAGGCTTTTCGGCGGCCATTCTGTTGTTTTTGATGAAAGCAGCACACAGTGATGTTGCAAGGCAAAGCCTAGTGGGTCAGAACATCCTACAAGCCCCCCTTGCGATTTGGCATTGATCATCCATCCATGCAAAGTTCATCATCTTTCTTCCATCAGGGGTGGATCGACCAGTTCCTCGCCCAGTCCTGAGGTGAGTATGGAGCGATACCCCGGGCCCCATGGATCTTTGCTTCTGGTCCCTGGGTGGTCCTCCTTGGTTTCCAATTCTAGGATGACAAAGCAAAAACATATTTGTAGGCATTTCCCCACCACTATTGATGTAGTGGGGCAGACACATACATTTTGGCAATCAGGACACATTTTTCTATTTGTAGGTTATTGACTATATATGGAATATTTTATGGTGGGGTTCTAAGGAGCTGGAGTGACCCCCTCTGGGGTTCCAGAAGACTCCTCCTCTTGCTGGAGAGTGTGCCTAGGATGGCAACACTTCAGTTGGCTAATATGGACCCACTTATCTTCCCCCTCTGCCAAACTGCCTTTGGGGATGCAGATTTTGTAGGTGACTGGTGAGATTTTGTCTACAATTTCAAAAGGTCCCCTCCAGCTAGGCAAAAATTTGCGCTGTTTGGCCTGGTTCCTTTGGAAATTGTATAAGTAGACCCGGTCTCCTACATGGTATTCTTTTCTTGTAGTCTTTAAGACATAGTGGGTGTTCATGCTGTCTGCAGATTTTTCTAGATTTCACTGAGCATAGGCAAAAGCATGTTGAAGGTGTTTTCTTAGATTTTCAACATACTCATGAGTTGTGGAGGCATTGATCAATGTCTGCTCTTGGGTTCTGTAGAGCAGATGCTGGGGAAGCACCATACTGCATCCAGTCATCAGCTCAAATGGTGACATTTTACTTGCAGATGAAGAGGTAGATCTGATTGCCATCAGGACAAGAGGTAATTGAATATCCCAACTTGGCCCAGAATCTGCCACACACTTTTTTAATATGTTCACAATTGTCTTGTTGTATCTCTCCACTGCACCACTAGAGGCTGTCCGGTAGGCAATGTATAATTTCCTTTTGACCCCCAAGTATCTCCCACATCTTTGTTATTACTTCGCTAGTGAAGTGGCTACCTCGGTCTGACTCGATCCTTTGGGGTAGTCCAAAACGCGAGAAGATATGGTTGATCATCAGGGCAGCTGCGGTTTCTGCCTTGCAGTTTGGAGCCGGAGACATTCCACCCACTTAGTAAACAATCATGTCACGGTCAACATGTACTTGTTCCCCCTAGAGGAGCGAATCATGGGCCCCATAAAATTGACTTGTAAATCTGACCATGGCAGTGTCATCCCCCTCTTTTGTGTGAGGGATGTGGGCTGAAATTGTGCACACACAAGACACCCCTTGAAGTATTGGTCGAGGTCCTGTCCCATGTGTGGCCAGTATGCAACCTCTCTTAAGATTTCAAGTGTTGTATGAAACCCCCTATGACCGGCTGTGGCGCATCATGGGCGTGACTTAACATCAGGCTTCGGAATGAGGTGGGGACCACGCACTGATCATGGCCAGTTAGGAATCTCCTCACCAACAAACCATCTTCGATTCAGAACATTTTTGAACATTTCATCAACACTCTGAGCTCCTCTTTCCCAATGTAATCAGTATCCGTCAGGGGAAAGTTCTCAGGGTCCTCAATGTGTTGATAAAACTTACCAATTATTGGATCCCCTTTTTGAGTCGTAATCAAATCAGCATCTGGGGTCTCCTTACTCCATTGTGCAGATGAGAGTTAATTGTGAGCATTTGTCTGGGACCTAGTGATAGTAGTGACCTGGATTTCCCCCAACAGGGACTCGATCTCAAGTCGAGCTAATCAGCTAAGTCATTTCCAGTTTTGTCTGGTCCCTCTACTTTGGAATGACCCTTGATCTTTTTACAGTAGATGGTTATCCCATCCGAGGTAACCAGATCAGCAATGTTTTGAATTATTTTTTCATGTTTCAATTTTTTATTATTAGCACATAGCATGCCTCTGGTTTTCCAGTTAACCGGGTGCTTAACGAACCCGTTCCGTACATAATCTGAATCAGTGATTATGACCAGTTCGTGGAGTTGATGTTGGACAGCAGTGAGGATGGCTTGATGCACAGCCATCAACTCTGCCACTTGACTACTTCAGGGACCAGTCTTGTACCCAGCGGAGGGTTCTGGGATCTCAATCGCCCATGCATTCCCTACGCCGGCCACAAGTTCTTTTTCCCCATTGTTGTCAACATGGTAAGGGCATCCATCCACATAGACAGTGGGCATTCCCTCACACTTGTCTTCTTCAAAGACTTTGTGTGGGGAATTGAGGTATGCCTCCATGTTGTCCTTGATTTTTAGACTTTCGTCCTTGAGACAGTTTTCTCTGGCACAATCATGCAAGGCAGCCAGACCTTGCACGAGGGGACTCTTCTTGTTTTGGCCATATCTGACCTCCACAGGAAAGCCTTGCATTGACAGAATCCAGGAAGTAATTCGGGAATTACTCACATTACTGGCCCGGATTCTGTCACTTTGGAGATATTGCAGAGGCTGGTGTGGAGTCTCCACTATGATGTGTTCCCCCTGGATAAACGGGTGGTAATTCTTCAATGCCCACACTATTGCCTGGAGTGCCTTCTCACAATCGTTGAATTTTTCCTCCACAGAGGACAAAGTTTTACTCGAATAGGAGATTACTTTATTGACCTTGTCATGCTTTTTATATAATACTGCAGTCAAGCATGTATTAGAGAACCCTGTCTCCAAGAAGAACTCCTTGTTTTTGACAGGGTAAGCTAGGCAAGACGCTTGTGAGAGGCTTCTTTTGATGAGTCTTACTGCCTCAGCTTGTTCTGGACCCCACTCCCACTTGACCCCCCCTTGAAAAGATGAATCAGGGGTCTTGTGATCTATGCGTAGTCCTCAATGAACTTTCTGCTGTAATTAGTCAGTCCAAGGAGGCTCTTTAGTTCCCGCAGGGTTGTGGGGTCTTTCAATTTCTGGAGTGCTTCCACTTTCTTTTCCTGGGGACAGAGACCCTGAGGAGTAATCTCATGCCCCAAGAAATTGACACGAGTTCTACACCATTGTGCCTTTTGAAAGGAAAGTTTTGCTCCAGCGGACCTCAACTGTGTCCGAACATAACGGATCTCTGCTATGTGTTCCTCCACAGTCGAGCTTTTGATGAGAACATCATCTGCATAAGCCAGGTTACCCTTTTCACTCAGGTCGGGCATGGCCTTATGTAGAAAAATGTTGAATTAATTGCTGGAGTTGATGTATCCGAAGGGAGTCCGGGTCCATGTGAACTGCTGCCCCCCAAAGGTGAAGACCAGCTTTTATTGGTCCTCCCTACTGACAGGTACAGTCCAGTACCCATTGGCCAGGTCTATTGCAGTGAATACCTGTGACCCCTGGATCTGGGCCAGCCCTTGGTCAATGTAGGAAAGAGGCCATCGGGAAGTATGGACCCGTTTGTTGGGTTCCCTAAGGTCGGCGCAGAATCTCCACTGACCGTTTGGCTTCAATATCCCCAGCACTGGATTATTGAAGGTGCTGTGGACTGGACGGATTATCCCACGGGACTCAAGGTTCTTAATTATTTCAGTAAGGGACTCCATTGATGCGAGAGGAAAGCGATATTGCTTCACAAACACTGGAGTCATACCAGGGTCCGTGGGAATTGTTGTTGCGTGGATGTCAGTGCGACCACAGTCATATGAGTCCACCGCAAAGAGATCTTGAAAATCCAAGAAAACTTGTTTCAACTTTTGCTTCTGCTCCAGAGTCTCACAGGCATCAGCTAGGTTGACTCTCTCTTCAACCATCTGCATGAAGCCTGGAAAGACTTCTGGTTTTGCAATCTCAGCGGCCTCCTCCAGCTGGGTGGAGAAGTCCCTGGTCAGAGTGCTGATTTGGACTGGTGGCTTCAGGTGGGGAAGGCAGTCCTCGCAGACTTGGAAAATCACCTCATCCCTCCTGAAGTCACAGGTCACATGTTCCTTACCATAAGGACAGGAAGTGTACACCAGGAAGTTTCCCCATGCCGGGTTAAGATCCTGTCTAGTGTTGTGGTGTCATCACTATCACTGTCAAAACAGTCCTTGGGGATTGGTCCTAACAGTTCATTGCCTAAATCTATGGAAAAATGTTGGTCATCAACCGCCATTCCAATAATGGTGCCTGCGGCTGGAGTGATACTCTTTAAGTCACTGTTATCCACCTCTATTGGAATGGTGGAATGGTGTCATGTTCCATATTGACTAGTGGTGTTGGGTTTACCCCCAACCCTTGCTGTTGGAAGTAAGCATTTAAATGAATATAGGCATCAGGGTTTTTCAATTTCTGTCCTCTTTTAACTTTCACTTCCAGGGAGAATTGTCGGGTCCTTTCTGGGATGATGACTTCCTTTCCAATCTGAATTTCAACTTCATAAGGCAGCAGTTGAGCTGACCTAAATGCTTTCGCTGGGTCATCAAAGCCCACCGGATTATCTGCTAATCAGGACCAAGCTTTGAAGTTTATTAGGTCCAAACTCATGGCAAAGCTATTGAGAATGTCACTGCCTAAGTTAAAGCCTATCAGTTTAAATGTGGGAATGGCTGGATCTTTTGGGAATTTGCGGAACATGGCTTCACTGATGAAGCTCTTACTGTTGTTCACACACACTTGGGCGAGAACAGAGTCCGTCCCTTCATTTAACTGAACAGGGATGAACAACTGCTCTCCAATTTGCTGAATATCAGCCAGTCTCTGAGCTGATATTACATCTTTCTGGACTATTGGAGTGGGAATGCCTGATTGTGAATTTGTAAAGAATTTCAGAGTGTTTCCTTCCAGTGTGGAATGCCACCTTATACTAGAAGGAACCTTGATTTTCAGAAATAGAGAGGACCCCCCATCACCAGTTTGTTGTCGTACTGCTGTTACTGCCACACCTGGGATTTGGTTATTCTGGAAGTGAAATTCTACTTGGTCAGATTTTTGTCCAACCATGTGGCAGGTGCCGTTTAAACTGACATGGTTGACACTCTGTTTTAATTTTATCGGTCGGTTAGTCTGGTTCCAGAGGACCTTGCTTGCACAGTCTATTAGGGGTGACAACCTTCGCAGGAGGTCATTCCCTAGTAAACAAGGGGTGCCCTCTGGAGTCACAACTATGACTGGGTGCTTCACCTTGTGTCGCCCAATTTTAATGTCCAAATCCGCAGTCCCCTTGATGGGAATTTCCTTCCCGTCAAAGTTCTGAAGTTTTCCAGGAAGAGGGGTGAGAGGAATTTGGTAATGTTCCCCCCCTTCCCGAATTCAGTTTATCAAAGGCCTTTTTGGACAGAAGGGTAGCTTGGGATCCAGTGTCCACCAGTGCCAAAATTGTACCCTGCCCTTGTATTTGGACCGGGGCATAGAATCTTCCCTCCTTCTCCTCAAGAGGCACAGATAATGTACATTTTTGGACAACTGGTGGGTTAATTTTCTAGTTTTGGACACTGATAGAGAGGTGATTTGGGCATTTTTATGTTGGGAGTCTTGGGAATCTGAAAAGAAAAGGTGACAACTAGATATGGGAGAAGTTTTGGGTTCCCCTGGTTTCCGGTTCAGGGCCACCCCCCCAATTTTTGGAGGCAGTCACCAGGATGGGTTTGGACCAGGGGATTTTCATGTTGTTGGTTCTGGGGTTGGATGATGGGCGGCGCTAGCTCAGTCCCCACATCTACCCAGTCTGGATTTGGATCTTTTGGGACCCATTTTTCTTTGGGTGGAGTTCTCCCATCTCTGAAGGAGAAGATCCTTTTCCCAGTATCCTCTGAGGATCCCTCTCCTTCAAATTCGAAGGTTTGTACCTCCTCCTCAAAATGGGTCTGTTTGTTTTCTTTGTTTCTCCTACCCCCCTCTGCTCCTTGGGTGGCATTCAGGGGCAGGAGATTTTGGTTCCGGTTCCTGGGTTTCCAGGGGCTTTTTACAAGTGGGGAAGGAAGCTTCCTCCAAGGCTTTACACCCCCTTTTCCCTTGTGCCTCCTCCCTGGGAACCGGTGGGTTGTCGGGGTTCCGCCCCCGTCATTGCTCTGGAGCACCAGGTCCGGAGTTTGAGGCATTCTGCACCGACATGCTCATCTGAGGGTTCTGTTGAGCCCTCAGCATGCAACCCAGATCCTGTGCCATGTTTTGGAACTGGCGCTCTAGCTGTGACACCCGCTCAGGCTGATATGGGGTTCTGTTGTCTCCCCTGAGCTGATCCCGGGAAGGGTAGCTATACCTTCTCTGAAAATACCCCGGGTTTGGAAAATTTGGGTACCCCTCCACCCTTGGCCTCCCCTCTCCCAGATTAGGTTGTCTGGGCTCAGGAAATTGGGGAAAGAAGGATGAGTTGTTTTTGGGGTTGAAAGTTTTGCGGGTACCCGGGGAAGAAGTTCTGTCCAGGATTTGGGGAATTTCTGCCCTCCTGGGGGAAGTGAGGAGGGAAGTTCCCTGGGTTAGCTGCTGTTTGGTTGGATCCCCCCTTGGGCTGGAGGAGTCCACACATAACCCAGGATGGGTTGGTTCCCCTTGTAGCAGGGATTTATGTTGTCAGGGGAGTGAGGGATCCCATTTGTGGGACTACCTCCTTAGCTCCCTGTCTGTGACTGGCCCGAGGGCCTTCTGGGCTTGGGATTACTCTGATTAGGTGTGGGCGGGTTTGTAGGCCCCCCCATCTCTAAGTCTAAAATGGGGGCAACTTTCACCTCTGCCACCTTTGCAGCAGCAGGGGTGTTGGTTGTTTTGGGGTTCTTTGTATTATTTTTGTTTTCTATGGGCTTTTGCACCTCTTAAATTTGTGTGGCCTGTTCAATGACCCAGTCTAGTGATCTTTTCCCATGAAATTCTCTCACTTTCTGGTGCATGATGTTCTCTTAGAGCGTGTAAAAAAGTATTCACAACTTCGTTGCTGTCCGTGCGCACCCTTCTGGTGGTCTGCACAAAGGCATGCTTTAATTCCTGCACAAATTCTTGTGGGGCCTGATCCTCCCCACATTGCAAGTTGTAGACTGCCTTACGAGCCTCCTGAGGATTTCTATGCACAGAAAAATGTTTCAAGATGGCCGCCCTATAGACGGACCATCTAGAATGATTCTGGTCCTCCAGCCCCGCAAAGAAGCTGGAGTGGTCTGGTGAGAAGGTCCATTTCACATATTGAATACAGCTTTGGCTGTCCTTCAAATGGAAAGTTTCCATCATCTGCTCAAAGAGCTCTAAGTGCTCCCAAACAGAATACTTTGCGTTCTTATGATGGGGCGTGATGACGGTCCTTAACGCTGTGATTTGCTTTAAGGGGTCCTTAAGTAAGGACCTTTTTGCCTTATTGGCCTTCTTGGTTCGGGTAACCCTGGTCCACTCCTCCTCTGACTCAGAGGCACTGCTCCCAGAGGTGCCTGTCTGGTCTTCTAGGCTCTCCCGGATTCTGCGAGCCTGGGAATGGCTGGCAGAATGTGGGGACCTAGTTTCCTGTGTCCTGGGGCGCTCAGAGGAGTCTTCTGATTCCTCCTTACTCCCAGGATATGATGGGTACCCCCCCCACCGTCCTAACTGGGCAGAGGTTTTCAGGATGCCCTTATTGGGCCTATTCTCATGGAGTTCCCCACTAAATTTCACAGTACTTGGGTACCCAAACCCAGATGCCCGCCCATCCATTCCTGGGAGGTGCTGGTCTATGAGCCCCATATTTCTGATTGGATTGAAATCTGCCATCCCCGTGGCCCTTGGCTCATGTGCGCCAATTGACATGGGGGTGGCAGCGTCCAGGGATTGGAAGAAGTGAAGGCCTCTGGTACTAGGGTTCCTGAGGTTATGCTCATGTGTTTCCCTTTCCCAGCGAACCTCATCTCTGTCAGCCCCTGCTCCCTGTTGCCATGTAAGAATCTGAGCTTTCTGTTCCTCAATCAAGGCCCTACTAGTTTCTATCAATCTCTCTTGCATGGCTACCTACTTGTGGAGCATCTCATTGTTCTCACAGAGAGCCTCATTTTCTCTGTGTGTGTCTTGTCTTGTTTTAGAGTACTGGGCCAGTCTTTGCTGCAGGAGGGTTACCTCCTGAGTCCTGTCCATACTGGCCTGGTCCTTCCTTGCTAGAGCATCTTCCACCCTCCTGGTGTGCTCTAACAATTTTTGATGGTCTTTATGGAGGTCACCCAGTCCCTGAAGGGCCAGGTGATTTTCTTCCAGCTTTTCTTTGAAATAGCCGACTTCCTGGCCTAAGGTGTCCCTTTCCTGAGCAAGAGCCTGACTCTGTGCCGCCAGGTCATCCCTCTGTCTTTGAAGCGCAACAGCTTTCTGGCGCTCTTTATCAAATTCTGCCTGGGTGTCCAGGTCTTTCAGGATTAATTTATTGCTCTCCACTTTCTCTCTGTCTAAGTGGCTTTGCAGGGTGACTACCTGCTCTGTGCAGCCCTGTTGAAATGTATCTGTTGTTCCAGCTTTTTCTAGCTCTACAGTAGGGAGTGCAAACTTTCTTGGTACTCCTTCTGCAGGGCCAGCATTCTGGTATCCTGGTCTGCCTTTTTCTGCTGCAGGATACCCATGTCCTCTTTTATTTTGGTTAGGTACTGCCTACTTTCATTTTCTGACTCCTGGCTCCTCTGCAGCCTCTGCTCAGAAGAGTCCAGGTCAGTTTGGGCCTTTTCTAATGCCTGCAGTTGCCTGTTTGCCAATCTTGACCCTCGGCATATTTATCCTGTATGGCTCCAATATATAGCTATAGATATGTCGCTATTTTGGCAATCTTGTTTTGCTCTTCCTTTGCAATTAGGGGCCATATATAGTTCACTTAGGGCCATATGTAATGGGCCCTGGTCTTGCCATGTATCTAACCCTGTTGCAGTGATCTGTTCTGTGATTGCCTACAACCACACATTCTGATCCTGCTCTGTCCATTCACCACTCACAAATAATTTATGCAATAGGTGTTGTTTAGCCATATTCCTTTCTACTAAGGTCACCATTCTGGAAATATTGATTTCCTTCCTGACTTACAGAGATTTTATTTTATTTTTGCAAAACAGACCGATTCCTTAGAGCGTTCCTATTGAGGGGTGCTTTTCACAGTGTAACAATATATATATCACACTTTGATGAATTTGAACAATATCTAGATATCACACTATTAATATTTATACAATGATCAGCATTGGGTGATATCACAACAATCAACAATCTCTTTAAACACAATGAGTATGGATAAGAAAAATAATGCAGCCTAGAATAATACTTGACATGGATAGGAAAACAATGCAGCATAGAATAATACTTGATAGGGATTCAATCAAATGCAATGTCACTTTTTCCCCCTGTAGACTACTCAATTCACAATATGCAATATAGAGGTGGAAGGAGAGAACACAGGTTTCAGTAATAAACACTCAACAAATACAGTTTCAATGCCAGTTCTCCCTGGCAAGCAGAGAGAAACAGGAATTATTTCAAAACAGTTCAAATGCTTTTGAATGTGGCTTGAAATAAATGGGATAAATGCTAAATTGGATTCAAAACTGGTGTGAGCCACTTTGGATAGTTGCAGGTAAACACTAGCAATGATGATTGGATAATTAGCAGATTGAAAATTGAATTCTGAGTTCATATGCAAAGAATAGCTGTTTTACACGTGTTGAAATTTTAGCCAAATGCAAATTTGCGGCAAACTTTTCAGTGCGTGAGAAATGAGATTGCGGCAAACCCATAAGGAGTTGGAAGTGGTTCTAGATTCGTTTGAAAAGCTGATGATGTTAGCTTCAATCTGACACTTAAACTCCGTTTCTAGCATATACGGTATGGAAGTTACAGAGGTTTTAGTAGAGGTCGATTTTTGTCAGAAAGAGTCAAGATTTTCAAATGAAAGATGTGCTTTTGAATTACAAACAAGAATTCTCTGTACAGTAGGGAGGCTATGAAGATGCAAGATACCCAACGAACAGCCACCAGAACAGCGGCGCCTCTGCTCTGACTTTTGCCCACCAAAACACTTGTCTTTCCCCAGCAAATATATTAGCGCAAAGACAATATTATCACTACAATTATCAAAGAAATATATGGATGAGGGAAAGATTCAGAAAAGACAAAAGAGATTTTACAATGCAGTTCTGGATATGATAGAATGGTTTTGGATTGAATTACTTAAGAATGAGAGATTGGCTATTGACAATTCTATGCTATAGATACTCACAACTATGGTTTTGGAATAGGCCCATCAAAGATCTGGTCAAAGGTTCTGGACTGGAATTCTGCTAGCCCACCGGACAGGATTCAGGCACCCGGTTCTGCACTCAGCACAGCACTCTGGTCTCTGCACGGCCTCTGAACTGGATTGGACGGGTTGGTTCTGGGTTACAGTTATCTGGCTACAGCTCGGCTCTACTGGTTTGGATCTCTGGCTTCCAGCAAGAGTTCTTGGCAAGAAGCAGAAACAGCACAGCCAGGCTGTTCAATTTTTGCTGTGCCCCTTGGAAGTCTGGGGTTAAAATCAGGTTTCAAGATTTTAAAGGCCAAGCTGAGAAGTGTTCAGCTTTGGAATTGGGCCTTCTGCTTTCAGAGTTCTGGAGTCTTGGATCTTGGTTCTCCTGCAGAGTGCTTTGCCGACAATCAGTTGATGGGTGAATGTGTCTGTCTAGGTCCTAAACTGTCCCTATTTATGTATTTCCTAAAGGGGTGGGTAGGCTGACTCATCGAAGCACACCTCTAGGATTCCTATTGGTTAAAGTATTTCCCCTCTCCTGATTTGAGAAGGAAATCTAATGTCATAGTGATGCTGCATTTCACAATCCAGGGAGTTCCTCCCCTTTGTTTCAGTAAAGTAAATCTATTTTTCACATAAATCATATTTACAATATCACCAACTTGCTAATAATACATATTCACATCACAGATTTAGTACAGCACGTATCCGTCCGAATTTCAACTCAGGGAGCGCTTTGGTTCAAATGTGACCGTTTTTGCGCTTTTGGTTGGATACCCAGTGTCAGATCTGTCCACATTTTTCTCCATACATGTGCATGACATCTGGGCATAATCCTGTGAAGTTTCATATTTCTAGCATTATCACAATTGCTACAACATCAACATTTTGGTAGTCCTGTCTCTGAACATCGCACAGCTTTCAGAGTAGTTTCAAACTGTGAGCAGAAATTTCATTTTAACAACACTATATTTACAGATTTTTACCAATTGTGTTCAGTTCTCTGTGAGTCTTCTTAAAAAAAGATATTTTCTTGCAATCTAAGATACACAAATCTGTCTGGCCCCACCTCCATGGTTTTGTCTCTCCTCAGAGCAACAGGCCAAAATCTCCTCCCACCTCCATTAACAACTCAATGGCAGTTCCTGAGCAGAGAGCAAAAGGAAGGCACCCTTTGTTGGAGCAAACTGTGGAATGTGTCTTTGAAGTCCAGTGTGGCTGGCCTCAGTTCACTGTAAAACACTTTGTTCAAACGTGTCTTTTGCTAAACTAAATCTTACATTTTCAACAAATATACCCACTGATCTCTTTATTCCAGTCTTTTTAAAACATAGAAATTGAATTGTAGCAACCTACATTGCTTTTGATGGCAAGTCTCTTCTTTTCCACAATTTGATTTTAAGACACAAGTTTTAAACTGCCAGCATAAGTAAATGACAGCTTTGGCACAGGCAGGCGGCGGTACTGTGCCCATATTCTGACATATTTTTCCAGGCAAGCACCTTTTTGAATGGGGATATTTTTGTGATGAAATGTGCTTCTCCTGACATTGTGCTTAGGTGGATTCTTTAAATAAAGTGATGTTTAATACCCAACAAGGATGCTGGATCTTTCCTGATGTTTGGGAACCATGATTTAGCACTTTCAATAGCCAAGGAAACACGGATTTTAAGGCACTTCTGGGTTTTCCTGGCAATGCAGCACTGCTTTTTTTCAAGTAGTTTCATTTCACTCTGCGGGCAGCCAATGCCAGGTTTTGGTAGTGTGGTCTCCGGTTCTAACACTGACACAGGCAAAATGGATTGGCAGCCTATTTTTCAGGTTTCCCTGCGTACTTCTCAGAGATTTTTAGCGCACATAAGGCTTTTCGGCAGCCATTCTGATGTTTTTGATGAAAGCAGCACACAGTGATGTTGCAGGGCAGAGCCTAGTGGGTCACAAAATCCCACAATATCAGACAACAATCTACACACAAATTTGTCCACAAACAGCCTTTTTCCTGACTCGATGCTTAAATCCTGACCGCTAAAATCTGACAATACTTGTTCGAACCGATTAAAAAATTCAGTAGCACCTTCAGATTTCCCCTGGCTGCAAACAGTAAGCTTGTCCCAAACTATTCTTCCCTCTGGAACTAGATTCTTCAGTTTAGCTACTATTCTGTCTGGCAGTGTCAGTATAACCTGTGGCAGTTTCTCACCAGCTTTCCTTTCTCCATCTATCCGTACCAAGTTACCCATGTGTCACCCAGCCCTGCCTGATCTACAGTTCTAATATGTTTCCATAAATCAGCAGGTAGGATCACAGGGAACAACAAGTCTATATCACCCAGAGTGAAAACTGACGAATGCAAAACAGATTCTATTTCTTTGTAAAACCCTGTTGGATTTTTCCTAATATCTGGAATCGACTGTCTAATGGTATTCACTTCCTATCTAGAGAATGGGACATGAACAAACTGTGAAAAATAAGGAGCTTCAATAGTGGCAGCTGCTCCGCTTGTCGCAACATTCGCTGGAATCTCTACTTTAGGAACAAATGTCGGAGGAACCTCCCTCATTGGTAATTGATAAGTAGGCAATTCTGAACGTTCATTAAGCAACAGGGCTAAATCAAGAGACAAACCAGTCAAAGCAGTATCAGGTTAAAATGCTCTCTTATAAATGACCATCAAATCTGCAGGACAACAAACCTTTTTCTTCATACACTCATCCTGCAGGTACTCTACCATTACCTGTAACACTTTCCTTTGCATAGTTGGAGTGTACTGACTAAACGTGTCATATACTTCCATGGGAGATATCGAAACATCCGAAATCCATCTAAGCGCATCCCTTGTGCAAATACGCGTCTCTTCACTCATTGGTTTACAAGAGGGGAGAAAACGTTTCTGCACATACAAAGTATCCAGTCTTTCGCCATCCATATCATCATTCTGTAACCGATCAAACTCCCCCTTAAACTCAAAAACCCTCTCAACATGCTCATGTACTTTCTCTGCAGTGTCCCTTGAATAGGCTAAAACATTCAAATCCCTCAACCCTTGTGGGACATCCATGTCCATCAAATCATTCCACATTTCAGCCAAGTACATTCCCATCCCTCTATAAAAATATTCTTTTCGGGAACACTTTCTTGGTCAGAAATTGCAGATAAAACAGCAGATTTTTCAACTTTTTCTATACATTTCTTAGCCCATGCATACAATTCTCTTTTTCTAGCTTTTGAAACTGTACTTCGAGTCACTACTTTTGAATCGGCACTCGCCCCTTCAATTGTTTCAAGTGGAGCAGAACCACTTGGAAAAAAAAGTCCAGACACACTTGCACAACCGGTAGTGGAGACGCTATCGCTGGCGGTAAAGACAGAGTTACGGGAACAACACTGGCAGTAAGGGTGGAGATGCAGAAAGAGGCGAAACAACAGGAAGAGGAGCAACAACAGGAGGATGAGCTACAACAGGAGGAACAGGAATAACAGCAGGAGTAGGTGCAACAGCGGGAAGAGGTAAAGCAACAGGGAGAGTCACATAGGGAGGAGGTGCAGTAGCAACAGACCTACGCTCATTTAAAAGTTTATTGATTAGCTCGTCTGAGGCATGAAAGTCCTGAGATGGATATATTTTCTGTACACCAAGTTCAAAAGCCCTATCCATGTTTCTAACAGACTCTGACTGTTTCTGTTGTTCATACAATAATGCTTTCTCTGAATTAGACAGGTGACAATGTGCATGATTTTCTTTGCTCTTAAGTTGCTGCATAGCTTCCTTTTTCCATTTCTGAATTACATTGAATGCTGCAGGCCTAGCCTTTTTCTTTAACAATATGGACTCTAAATACTCGATATGGGTAATCTCAAAACTATCATGAACTAGCCACTAAAATTCGGAAGCATGTCTAGTTTGTCTTTGCCAAATATTGTTGAATACTGTACTACCAATGCTGTTCTTACAATACATAGTACATAACGGCGACCCCTTCGGTGGCGCCAGTCGGCCAAATTCCAAAGATTGGCTGTCTCTATGGAATAGACCCCTGAAACAGGCAGACAATTTCCCAGGCATATCAGATCACTGGTGTTTACTGGCGTCGTTTGAACCCACGGGTGCAAATCTACATCCAAATATCAGGATACTTAGGAATCGGGCCACGACTCGCCTGATTACAAAGGACAAAGGAGGTCCGATCGGATTACAAAGGATCCTTGTGGTTGGCAATTTCAAAAACGAGCCCGCCTCGATATGGGGACACTCCTCAAGATGCCCTCTCGAACCGCGTGCTCACTGTTCATGGATCGGATTGTGCAGTACTGTCGAGGTGTCGCGTCTCATACAAAGGGGCCCCATTTTTTTCACTCTCCGATCCATTTCCGAAAGCTGCGTCTTCTCTTCAGCGAGATGACATCAATCTTGAGGCACCATCTAAAAGACCAAAGAAATATCGAGGCTTAGTACCACAAATGAAACACGCCAATCACGGGTTGAAAAGGTACAAGTATCTTTTATTACTGTACAGTCAAAGCAAAACAGATAACTATCTGGCTCCCAACACCTCGCAGTGTGTACCAGCAGACACAGTGAGAGGTGAGAGTGCTGGACATCTAAACACAGACATATTTATACTGTTTTCCAAAACATTGTCCAGCCCCTCTCCATACTAATAAGTTACATGCTAGAGTTCGTGCCCAGTTCCCATGTCAAATATAACAATATTGTACAAGGAATTAAACAAGTTTGCATGTCCATGATGTTACAATGGTGCTGTTGGTTCTCTGATCCACGGTAAGCCTTGTTCCAAGGATCGCTACAATGCAGTTCAGCCAGAACACACAATCTGAGTTTGTTTTCCATTGTCTCATTGTTTATATGAGAATGAGGCTTGTGAGCACACACAACAGTTGGATTGCAGTTCATACAAGTCACAAGGTTTCTTTGCACTGGTCAAACAGTCTGCTCTCGGTCAGCCTAAACATTAACAGAACTCAAAGGTCGTTCAGCTCGGCTGCAAGATGAAAACACAGTCCACCATTTTAGAACACAGAAAGAAGAGTTAAAATCAAAATGGCGGACGATTCTTAAAATGGCAGCCACACCAATCAAAAAGCCGAACATTTCAGATGTGGGTTTATGTGTAACGCGAATGGGTTTAGGCCAATATTCATAACAAGGCGGTAATGTGCAAATACAGTTTAATAGAGCAACCTCTAAACTACGTATAATACAGATAATAGTAGAATAGCAGCAGCGGATTGGCTTCTGCAACAATGTATGGTTCACCATCACATAGGCCATCCTGATTGGTTGGCACTCTCTTCCAACCTTGGAAATTCGGCTTGTTAGCAGCATGTAAGCGAAACAAAACCCAAGTGTGGAGAACAACGTCAGACAACTGCCCACTTGGCCAATTAGTCTACCATCTCTCTTCAGTTAGGCCCTAAACCAAGGCCGCTTTTTTGTAGTTGACCTTGCTGACCTCTTCTCCCGAACTTAAACGGAGTGAAGGTACATTGCTATTTTCATCTGGAGCCTTATGAATAGGCCTTGGTTTCTGGTCTTACAACATGTGGGAGGAGACCATGATTTCGTTCATCTTATCATTCTATTTAGTGCTATTTGATTCAATTATTCTGCATGCTATTACTCTCCTTGGCCTCAGGAGACTTGGTTGCTCTGTCTTCCATATGCTTTCTGCATCTTTAATTGTCCACTACTTGGTACTTGCAAATGTTTATACCTTTGCCTAATCTAAGAGAAATATGTCTTACGTACATGGCTTATCCGCTTAAACTCCTTTTGTACTTTGCAATTGCTTCTTGCTGTGGCATCCTTGATCCTTGGTCAAACAAATATTCTTTGTTCTTACATGAATCTGGGGCCAAATTACAGAAGCTTTGCATGGTGCAAGTTCAAAGATTGCACAGTATTAGCACTAGGGCAAAGTTTGCCCTATTTTTAAAAACACTTTTTGGTATGTTATAAGCATTAGGGCAACAATTGCTGCAGTGCCAATAAAATAGATTTTTACTGTATTTTTGCACCAGGGCAAAGTTTGCCCTAGTGCTAATACGGAATGGTATTAGCACTAGGACAAACTTTGCCCTGGTGCAAATATGTATCGAAAATATATCTTTTTCGCACTAGGGCAATGTTTGCCTTAGTGCTTATACCATGCCAAACTTCACTTGTCATGGTTTAATGTTTTTTTTTTATATTTTCAAGTGTTTTTAGAAATAGTGCAAACTTTGCCCTAGTGCTAATACTGTGCAAACTTTGCACTTGCACCAGTGCAATGTTTCTGTAATCTAGCCCCTGGTCTCTTTCCTTGGGGTTTTTAACTTACTATTATGTGAAACTGACGTCCATCTTCTCAACGTGGCTGCTTTACCTCTGTTATATTTTCTACTGGAGCATGCTTCTATATTACTCATCTACCTTGCATTTCTGCATATATACATTTGCTGCATCTCTTCATACTTATCTTCTTTGTGTATATGATTTCTTCATGTTTGCATATTCAATTACATTGTTACTTCAGTCACATCTTCATTCTTTGAGCATTCTTATATTGTTTCAGTGCGTACTTGTCTCTTTCCTTCATTTTTTTAATTTAATTGAACTTCTTTATTCATAAAGCGCCGGAGCTTGCAAGCATCAGGGCGCTATATGTACACAGAAGGACTTGCAAAATGTGACAAAAACATAAACTTCCAGAAAGAGATAAGTAGCCAACCGAATAGTGACCAAAGAATGGTCGGTTAAATAAGTGTATTTTTAAGTGCTTCCGGAACACTAAATAGCGTGATTCCAAATGAAGCACTAAAGGTAAATTGTTCCAAGCTTGGGCATTAAGGACAGGAAAAGTCCTGGGAACAGCCAGCAGTCCACTTGAACTGGAACAAAGTTGCCTATCGGGAACATGAGGTTTCATTTGTTCCTTCGATTAAGATGGAGCATTGCTGAGAGTGCACCTATGGGCAGAAAAAAGGGCCTCGAAGGGTACTCTTGCCGACACAGTCAACAAATGGAGTTTCTTCCTAGCATGTGAAATGTGCTCTCTCTTAGGGATACCGTAAATGATGCACACAGCTTCATTCTGGAGAAAATGCAGTCTCCTTAAACTGCTATTACTTGCACCAACCAAGAGGACATTGCAGGAGTTGAGGGTCGTCTGCATAGTTAGTGAAATTGCTGCCCAGGGTGGTGAGAAGGTCACAGCAGGGCTTGATAAACAGATTGAATAATGTTGGTGATAAGCATGCTCTCTGTGGAATGCCACAACGTATTTGCTCAGTATCAGAAGAAGCGTCTCACCAACACACTCGTGATTTCCTATTGCTCAGAAAAGAGCCGATTGAATTTGTCACCTCTCTGGAACATTTGCCCAAAATAGTTAAGAACTCCAGTACATTCTTGTGATCGAGCAAATCAAACATGGCAGACAAATCTAAAAGTATTAGGAGCCCTGATTTACTATCATCTATGATGTTAAGCATGTATGTCTGGAGATCTAGTAGAGCACTTTCAGTGCCTTGGGGTGCACGAAAGCCTGAATGATTTTAATGGAAACTATTGGAGTTTTCCAAATGTTGTTGGAGTTGTAGCGTTGCAATTTTAAAATTGATTTTCAATAGGAAGAGTGTGTTGGTAATGGGGCGCAAATTGCTCGGATCATTTGGGCTGGGGCCAGATTATTTTGGCAAGGGGGTGACCATTACATGTTTGATAATGTCAGGACCATTACCATGACTAAAGCAGGAATTGACAAAGCGTATCAAAAAGAGAACAAAGGTGTTGGCATGTCATAGAATGAATTTGGGAGGAAGGATCTCACCTAGGCATGATGTAGGGTGCATAGACTTGAGAATCTTTTGCAACTCTTCTTCCAATACTTGTGAAAGTGAGAAGACGGAATTTGAGGTCATTTCACTTTGAGAAATCAGGGACGTGAGCAGATGTAATTTTGTTTGCAAAGGCTTGCTGCACCATGTTACAGTCCTTGTCGGTTGACACAAACTGCTGGGGCCGTAATTTAGGTTTCTCCAAATTTATATAGATTTTGAATAGTTTCTTTGAGGTGTTCCTTTTGAACTCAATTTCATTATTGTAGAAGTTTCTCTTTGCCTCATACGTTTGTTGTTTATAGGTTTTTTGTAGTGACTTCCAAGTTTCCTTATTTTCAGAATTTCGTTTTTTTCTCAAATTCGTTCAAGCCCTCTCTTCTCAACTTTTAACTTAGCCAGTTCTGAAGTATACCAAGATTGTTGACAAACCCTGTCTTTGAACAATTTGGATTTTAGAAGGGCCACTCTGTCCAAAAAACAGTTTAGATGATTATTGCAATTGATCGCTGAAATCTCTGCAGGGTTAAATTCATGAGTAAGGTCTATGACCTGCTTAAGGCATGGTTCTACTACCTCTAAATCTACCATTTTTAGATTCCTGCTGGTTACACTTTTCAGCAAGGTATGCACTTTCAGGGGTTTACTGGGAAGATATATATAGTATGCCACAAAAGAGTGATCAGACCACATACCTTCATCACGTCATTTTACACCTGTCAGACTTTACTTATAGCTCTTCGATGTTGAGTGGTGTCTGCAGACTTTCTTCTACCACATCAGCTCGAGGGTACATTGGGTTTGGTTGTCTGAGTGCATAATGTTTTTCATAACTTCAATGCGGTATTGGGATGATACCAGGTGTCATGCATAGTGCTTTGTTGCTGTTCTTCTAATATGACAGAGGTGAAGGGGTGGTCTCCATGAGTGATGTGTACATCTGCTTCTCTACATTCCCCCTTCTGGTCCAGTCCTCAACCACCTCCTCAGTCTTCTTCACCTTCTCCTCACAATGTGGTTTCTTCGGAATCCATATCTTTGTCACCCCCCTCAGGTCACCTGCATTCTTTATGTGTTCATCCACACTCCAGGTCATGTGGCAACACTCCCCAGTTGGTTGACAGAAGCTCCAACGTCCCACACAGTTCTTATGATAATTGGGATAGTAAATCTTAATTCCTGGGGGTGTCAGGGGACTTCCTTTCAGGTGCTCGCTTGGTGTTCACTGGAGTTTGAATTCTTGGCATGAATATGGCCGTAAATATCACTGCCATTCTACTGACCATTTTGTGCTCATCTGGAATGTCATGTTATACTTCTATTGATTTTGCCAAAAAAGTTATTCTCTCTGTTCTGTTTAGTGAGGCTAAGTGACCTCTTCTTCCGCTGGTGTGCATCAATTTTCAGAAAACTGTCTATCTGAAGATCACTTTGGGGAATCACCAATGCAGAAACATGCATGATCCCTATAGAGCATATCCCTCCCTAATTCTTAGGTAGCTGCATATAAGTGTTGGATCCCGAGCCCCATTAGTGGTCCATTGGTACAGCAGTTACTCTATTCATTCCTGGCATGTCAATTATCTGCTTACATCCTTTATTTTGTCCAACTTTGGCCAGTCCCCTGTTTCTGAAATACTGTGTTGCATACTTCATTGGTAATATGGACACAGGATCTACTTCATTTTCAACCCATGTTAATAATTTTTAATACTTAGTCCGTTCGTTTAGGCATGCAACCGGGAGGCGCTGGTTCAGCCTGAACTGGCGCCTCCTCTCAACAGGCTGAATTATTCTAAAATAAAACAATTTCAACAGCAATTCTGCTCCTTACCTTTCTCTGTTCCTACCCTACTTAAGGGGTCTCTCCGACTGCGATCTCGGCTAAAATCGGATCCGCCTTCAACTATTTCTGGATCAGCCCCTGGTGAGGCCTCCTCCTGCTCCACCACCAGCCGGACTCCTGTGGTGATCCTTACCGCTCGGCGGGTACAGCGGTGTGTTCTTTCTGCCTCCGGGAGTCTCCCGGCGCCTGCGGCAGTCTTGGTGCCTCGCTTGCGGTATTCGACTGTCCGGAGTCTGAGCTAGGTCATGGCTGCTTCGGATGCCTCCTTGTTCTCTCTGTGCCGTGCCACCTCCATTCCTGCTCTCAGGGTCCCGGCGGGGTTGTGGCTGTTCGGGGTGCCACCATCTTGATTCCGTCCCACTGCCGGCGGCACTCCTCTTTCGGGAGAGGATTCAGCCACTTGCAGTCGCCGACACCAGCCCGGCTCCTCCAGTGCTCCGTGGATCAGCGGTGAGTTCTTGCCAACTCCTTGTGTCGCTCGACACCTGAACTCAATCCTGGTGCCTGCCTTGCCGCAGGGTTGTGCCTGCCCGGGGAGCCACTATCTTGACTCTGTCCCGCTGCCAGCGGCCCTCCGTCACTCTAGAGCGGGCTCAGCCACATAAGTGTCACCCGGCACCTGAATTCAGTCCTGGTGCCTCGCTTGTGGTCCTCAACTGCCCAGAGATGAGCGTGGCTGCTCAGGGTCTCAATGGGGTCATGGCTGCTTGGACTGCCTCCGCTCTGTCTCTGGGCCATCCACCCTCCACACTGGCTCTCAGGGTCCCAGCAGGGTCGTTGCTGCTCGGGGTGCCTCCTTGCTGTCTTTGAACCGCTGCCACCGGCCGGCCCCACCTGAGATTCATCTCAGCTGCGTGGGATCGCCTTCACCAGCCGGGCTCCTCCTGGCTGGCTGCTCCGGATCCTGGCCCCAGCCCTACCGCCTCTGCTGTCTGAAGTCCTCCCAGTGTGGCTGCTCAGGATCCCAGCCCCCGTCTGCCGCCAGCAACACCCCCGCTCTAGTGCGGGCTCAACCACAGAACATCGCTGCTTCAGCCTACCCACCGCGACTAACTTTGTCCTTCTTCTGGTGCCCCCATACCACTCCTGGACCCACCACCTGCAGCCCTCCCCACTCAAGTGTGGGTGCAATTATGGAGGATCCCTGCTTTGCACCATCCACTTTGACAGTCTGAATTCCTCTACTGGTGCCTTCCTACCGCGCCTGGTGCCGCCTGCAGCCCCCCCCTACACAAGAGCGGGAGTAGCCTCAAGTGAGGATACAGTTACGGAGGATCTCTGCTTTGCACCATCCACTTTGACTATTTGATTCTCTCCACTGGTGCCTTCCTACTGCACCTGGTGCCGCCTGCACCCCCCCACGCAAGAGCGGGAGTAGTCTCGGAGAATTGCTGCATCAGCCTGACCACCACGGCTGCCTGAGATCTCCCACCAGTACCTCCTTACTACCACTATCCTTCCACCTGCTGCCCTCCCTGTTCAGGTGTGGGTGCAATTGAATAGGTTTGCGGTATCTACTCATCCGCCTCATCAACTGGTGCTCTACTGGTGCCTCCAAACCACTCCTGCATCCACCGCCTGCGGCCCTCCCCTCTCAGGAGCGGGCGTAGCTTTACAGGGTTGCCGTACCTGCCCATCCTCCTTGATCACCCCTGTTCTTTTGCTGGAGCCTTCACACTGCTCCTGGCACCTCTGCCTGGGGCCTAACCCGCTCTAGTCCAGTTGTAGCTGCCTAACATTGTGGAATAAGTCAGCCAGACCCCTCACTGACCCCCACCCTCACTCTAGTCCTAGTGCCTTCGGCCCTCCCCGCCCAAGAACAAGGGCAGCACCCCATCATCCTGATATGAGCTGCCTGCCTCAACCACCCTGGCCCCTTCCACCAGTGACCCTTTCTAAGAACTGGTACCCCAAATCTCCCTATTCTAGACTAGGTGCTGCAGCCCAACTTCGTGACCACTACCTGCCTACACCAATCGCCTGGGCCCTCCACCAATGCCCCTATTGATGAACTGACATCTGCTTAGGTCTAGGTGCGGTCACTCTGGTTCCCCCATGACCAGCCTGTCATTGACTGCCTGTCGTCACCTCCTGGCCCTTGACTACCTACAGTATCAGGCGACTGCTGTTTACGACCCCATTCTTGAATTGCCTGCCTTCAACTGCCTGCGGTCACCTTCTAGCCCTGGACTGCCTGCTGTATCGGGTGCCTGCTGTCTACGACCCTACTTTGACTCTGGTCCTCCATCTGCCATCGCTGAGCCTGGGATTTCCATTGGCATCAGCTGGTGCCTGCTGCCTGGCGATTCCACTCCGACTCATCGCCTCCCCCCCATTGCCCCACATCTGACTGTGGCAGGCACTGCTCCATTCTGCTCCTGGTCTGATGCTATCATCTCTCTATCTCTCTCCTAATTCGGTCCTCTGATTAACATCCATACTTGAATCTGATACACTGGTCTCTGTCCTCCCCATCACAAGACTCTACAGCAAAGGTCCTTCCTTACTCATCCTATCTCTGAGCCCTCTGTTATGCAATCTTCCAAATCTCCTTTTCACCACCCTTTCTTCCCTCCCCCCTCTTTCACTACTCCTACCTTCTCCTCTGCCTCTTACTCTCCTTTCCCCCCTAATGCCCAGCCCTCTCCCCTATCCCCGCCACACTCCTCCTGTCACACTCCTACCCTCTCTCACTGCCCTAATCTTCTTTACCCCCCTATCGCCCGACACTCCAGCCATATGAACATGGCACTCTGGAACGCCAGATCCATTTGCAACAAAACTGCAGCAGTTCTTGACCCATTCTTTTGTCTCAACCTCCATTTCTTATGCCTAACTGAAACCTGGATCCCCCCATAACACTTCTGTCCCCGCTTCCTTAACCACCTCCTCTTCCTCCTTTTCTCATACTCTGTGCGCTACTGGCCGTGGCGGAGGCATTGGCCTCCTCTACCACCCCAAGTACATCTCCTCTTCCTCCTCACCATCTCTCCCTTCTTTCCCTTCCTTTGAATTCCTTTACAAATCTTTCTCCTCTCCCCACTCTATTTCTTTCCTAATCATCTATCGTCCCCTGGCCCTCTTTCTTCCTTCTATGATGACCTGGATCACCTCCTCTCACTTATCTCTCCCTCCACCTCTCCTCTATCAGTGCTTGGAGATTTTAATCTCCATCTCCCTTCTCCCCCTCAATCCTCTCCCCTCTTCTCTATCCTTG
Source organism: Ambystoma mexicanum (assembly GCF_040938575.1). Taxonomy (NCBI): domain Eukaryota; kingdom Metazoa; phylum Chordata; class Amphibia; order Caudata; family Ambystomatidae; genus Ambystoma; species Ambystoma mexicanum. Next base: position 489,120,604 of record NC_090936.1, on the reverse strand, counting down.
ACTCCTACCTCCTTTCCCCTCTTCCTTCCTCCGCCACTCACTACTCTGGCTCCACCCTTGACCTCATCTTCAATTCTTCCTACCCCTCTTCCCCTGTCTCTACTCTTCCTGTCTATCTCTCTGATCATGTCTTACTCTCTTTCTCCCTTTCTCCTCTCCCACACTCCTCTGCTCCTAACCCCTCCCCTCCAATCTACTCACAGCGTCACTTCTGCAACTTTGATCCCTCCCTCTTTATTGACACTTGCTCTTCTTTTCTTCCAACTCTCCAAGACTTCTCCTTATTATCTGTGAATGATGCTCTATCCTCCCTTTCCTCTTCTATTCCCTCCTCCCTTGATCAACTCTACCCCCTTTCTCTCTTCCGCCCAACCCGGAAACCCTCTCAACCTTGGCTAACTCCTCAACTCCTCTCTATGCAGCGCCTTCTCCGTCGTCTCGAGAGACTCTGGCTCAAAACTCCCTCACTTTCTAACCAAACCTCTTACTTCTCTTACCACGCAATCTACGACTCTTGTCTTGCCTCAGCTAAATCCTTGTACTCCTCTAACCTACTCCAATCTCAAGCCACTCACCCTCACCGTATCTTCCAAACTCTCTCTCGACTTCTCTCTCCCCCCACTCCTGATCCCTCCTCCAATTCTACACTCTCTCCGTCTGATTTTGCTAACTTCTTCTACTCTAAGATTCTTACCCTTCGGCAAAAAATCCACACCCTGTCAGATTTCTATTCTTCTCCCCCCCTGCCTCATCCTGCATGTCCATCTTCTCTCCCATCTCCCCTTCCGAAGTCTCCACCCTCCTATCCAAAGTCCACCCCTCATCCGCCCCAACTGACCCTCTCCCTTCCCTCCTCATCCCTCAGATTTACCCTCTTCTTATCCCCTACCTCACCTTCTTCTTCAACATCTGTCTCTCCTCGGCTACCTTTCCCTCTGCTTTCAAGCATGCTACGATCATCCCTATTATGAAGAAACCTTCTGCTGATCCACTTCTCACCTCTAACTTCAGACCTATCTCTCTCCTCCCATTCCTCCCCAAGCTTCTCGAGCGCCATGCCTACTCTCAGCTCTCATCCTTTGTCACTAATTCCTCTCTCCTACCACCCTACCAATCAGGCTTCCGTCCCAAACATTCCACTGAAACTGCTCTCACCTCTATTCTTAACTCCCTTCTCTCTGCTCGCAATGCCAAGCAATCCTCTATCCTTATTCTCCTCGATCTCTCTGCAGCCTTTGACACTGTCGATCACCCCCTCCCCCTTCACACTCTTTCCTCCTTTGGCTTCAAAGGCTCTGTTCTCAACTGGTTATCCTCTTTCCTCTCTTCCCGCTCCTATACTGTCTCCTGGGGTGGCCGGTCCTCTCCTACCTATCCTCTTGAATACGGCGTACCCCAAGATTCGATACTTGGTCATTTCCTCTTCTCTCTTTACACCTCCTCATTGCTCCTGTTATCTCCTCATTTGGCATCTCGCACAACTTCTATGCCGATGACACTCAACTCTTTCTCTCTTTCTCCTCCTTCTCATCTGACCTTCACCAAAAACTCTCTTCCTGCCTTACTGCCATTAAGAACTGGATGTCTTCCCGCTTTCTCTCTCTTAACACTGACAAGACCAAAGTTGTATTCTTTCCCTCTCACTCTCTTCCTCCTTCCTCTCCTCCCCCATTCATTCACTTTCCTCCCTCCAATCGCCCTAGCTCTCTTCAAGCTCGTAATTAAGGAGTACTCTTTGACTCCTCTCTCTCCTTCTCCCAACATATTTCCCTCACTTCTCGCACCTGTCGCTACCACCTCTTCAATATTCGCAAAATCTGTCCCTCTCTCACTTTCCATGCTACCAAACTCTTAATCTCCTCCCTCATCTTCTCCCGCCTCTTCTACTGCTCTTCCCTACTCTTTGGACTGCCTACTTCTCATCTCGCCCCTCTTAAATCCATCTACCACTCTGATGTTCGTACCCTCTGTCTCCTTACCTCCCGTGACTCCATTTCTACCTCTCTCTCTTACCTTGGCTGGCTTCCTTTTCACTCTCAACTTAAATTTCAATTTCTCTGCTTTGTCTTCAAATCTCTCCATGGTCTCGCTCCCACTGATCTCTCCTCCCTTCTCTCCTTCTACTCCCTCTCCCGTTCCCTTTGATCCGCTGACCATTTCTTTCTCACTGTACCTCCGTTCCCTTGTGCCTCCTCCCGTTTCCGCTCCTTCCAACTCCTAGCACCTCTACACTGGAACTCCCTTCCTCTTGCTATCCGTTCTACCCCCACCTTCACCTCATTCCACACTTCCCTTAAATCTCTCCTCCTCCATTTTCCTCCTTGAAACACCTTCCCCCTTCTGCTCCCCCCTCCTTATTCTTTCCCCCTGACTATCTCCCCCCTCTCCTGCCTCCCCTCTCTCTCCCTTCCCCTTCCCTCCTCCTACTCTTCTCCACCACTCCCCCCCTATCCAGTCCCACTCCCCTTTTCTCCATATCCCCTTCAGTTAATTGCTCTTCTCACTGTTTTGTTGATTGATTCATATTGTAATTGTTTCAACCGTTATATTGTTTATGTTTTATGTATTATGTTGTTCCAATGTGCAGCGCTTTTGTGTAAGGCGCTTTATATATCAATAAATATAAATACAAATACAAATTCATCATTCACTATTTGCACTACTTGTACTGGTGCTGTCATCAATAAGTATGCACTGCAATCTAACGCTCCATCTTCCCATCCTGTACTGGTGGCAACTTATCCATATACCAATAGCTGAGGCCTCTCTCAGCACCCTGGCATTCCTGGTGTTTCCCATCCATCTACACAACAATCCTTATCTGCTCTCCAGTCATACTACTAAATTAATACATGAGCATCCTGCTTTTCAAATCTAGTTCTTTTTTCCATTTTCTTCATTTTTATGCAACTATTTTCATATGCAAATGTTTTTTCAACATCCATCGTAGGGTTGCCCATCTTCCTTCAAATGGTCTTCTTGTTGTACATGCAGCTAAATGGCTCAGGCACTTTTCATCATGGAGAGGTATTTCTCTTGCAATTAATGTTTCTGGCTGCGCTTGTGGAATAAAGGATGAGAGAACATACAAAGCAGCTCTCATCTGACGTCTCTTCCCCACTTCCTTCATGCGCTGGCACCACATGTAATTCTGTAAATGAGCTGAATAATCAAGATATTAATTTATACCTTCATGGTCTTCCCCAGCATTCCTCATAAGTCGGATAATTTGTTTGGAAATATCAGGGAAAATATAATTATGCTTGTGTTAGGAATAGAAATAGACGTCTTCCCAGTTTTATAAACCGCTTTTTTATAACAAAAATAGTAATTTGACTGCAATGAAGATCCTGAAAATAATAGGACTGTTTTTAGAATTTCCCAAAAATGTGACAACATCAACGTGTTGGAGGAGGATCAGGTCGCCCAAAATGCCTTTAGTGCTCTGCCACGACCAGCAATTACTGGTATGGCTCTGATTGAATCCAGAGAGCGCCAAATGACACTCTCTGAATACTATGATACAGTGCAGATACGATCATAGTAATGGCCCATTTAGGTACACTGAAGCCAGTATATAATTGAACACACAGACGGTACTAATGTACACGTGTGCCTGAAGTCATGACAACTTCCATACATTTGCCCTTAACATGTTTGATTCCATGGTTTTCATTTTTTACAGAGAGGCAGATGACTGTCATGAATAATCCTTGACCCTTTATAAAAAAGAAATCTCTGGATACTATGATACAGTGCAGATACGACCGTAGTAATGTTCCATTCAATTGCACTGAAGCAAGTAGATATATGAACACACAAACAGTACTAATGTACGCGTGTGTTTGAACTGACAACAACTTCTATACATTTGCCCTTAACATGGCTTTTTCCATGTTTTCAATTCTCTACAGAGAAGCAGATGACCCTACCAAGCAAACCTTGACTACCATAAAATCTCCCAGTGGGTCAACCTCAGCTATCACTGGGTGAGCGTTACACTAGTGCTCATTATTATATTCAAATATACATGAGGTTCAGTGGTTAACTTCGAATTACAGGAGTTTGCAGGAAAGAAATTGCAATATATTTTGACTCACAGGCTGAGCATTCTTCAAGGCCACCTCTTACCTGTCTGAGGATAGTGTTCAGTGATATTTTATAGATCTAAGTTGATGAATTTAATAGAAAAATGATGATCTTAAGTAGTAATCACAAAGGTGTTAATATTATGATTTGTTATATATTGTGGGTACACAAATGAACATGTAAATGTTGTTATACTTTGTTGAGATGAAAGACAACTCAAAGCCCTGATGATGGATTTTATATTTGAAACACATTGGCAATTATGTTATTCAAACTTGAGTTGACTGTCTATAGAAAATAGATTGTAGAGAAAAATGTGTTGATTTATGTAGAGGAAAAATGGTTGATACCTTTCTCTGGATTTGTAAAGTGTTCCATAATCAGAAGTTTTGTGTAAATGCGAATTGAACACAACACCACGTTATTCGGTGGGGACACACCCAATAAACAATAAATACTGATTTATTTTATGTAAGCTTTTTTGGCATTGAAATTTCTTTCTGTAATATATGACTGATGTTTGATCCTAGGGTCACGTCATAAGTATCAACTTTGAATTTGAATTGAAAGTGTATGAGAAACCTAGAAGGACGTCTCTCGGCAGAGAGTGCGTTTGGGTTACCTGTTGCCAGCAGCAGGTTAGTTGGAACTAAAGTTCTATTGAGTCTCCACAGGACTATACCTTTTTGCACCAGAAATAGCATTTAACATTAAAATCAAGTGATACACACAAAACCGAATACGTGAGTTATAACTGAAACAGTAGTGCCCCTCACCCACAATCCTTTCTCAACATAAACGTGTTGTCTCACTAAGGCTAGATAAGATCGAAGTATGTATACAAAAACAGCATACAGAAATATGTGTAACGTTACAGGCAGCATAAAGTGTTGTGTGCAGTCTTCATGTCCTTTGTTTTTTTTTAATGCATTGCTTCTTTTAACCTGACTGGAACAGTTTGTTGAACACTACAGAATGGTGTTTGCTTCCTTTCAAACTTGGGAATAACTAAAAGTTCAAGTTCTTCTGTTCTTTGTTGGCTCTTGGTAGCCAATCTAGTCTGCATGCGCTGTACTTCTTCTCTTTCTTCACTGTCAACGGGTGCAGGGGGGGTTAGGGTCTCTCCTTTGTAAAGTTTTATGTCATTAAGGTGCAGCCAAGCTCTTCTTCCTTTGAGTTTCACAGCAGTAGGAGTGACTCCCTCTACTAGGTACGGTACTTCCAAACGGGGCTTATTCCAAATGTGTACAAAGCTTTTCACAAGCACTTTGTCCCCTGGGTACAACCTAGGTTGCCTTAACCAGTCTATAGGATCAACTGTTTGGCTGTCATCATCAATCTTCTTCGACACTTCCTGACAATTTGATCTGTTTGGAAATAAAAGAAACACTCTACTATACTCACTATAGTAGAGTGTTTCTTTTACCTCACTACTATAAGCGAGCGGCGCGTCTTTTAGATTAACATCCCTCGTTTCTGCTTTTAGCTCTTTTAAAGGATACATTCCCTGTTTGTTTTTGGTTATACTATCGTTTTTAGGAGGAGAAAGAGTCGTTGTGGGCATCATGTCCCCTTTCTTATGCTGAATAAGCATCCACTCCCTCTAGGGTGGGTCTTCTCTCTCACTTAGATACATTTTACATAGCTATCCTTCCTTGTGAGTATGCAGCATGTAAATATGTTTTCATGTGCTGCAATACAGTTCGCGATAGTGAACCTTCTTGTGGCTAAGGCATGAAAATGTTGTCAGCCATGTCTTTTACCAATTCGGCATGGTACTTCCTAAACCTGGTATTGTTTTGCAAAACTGTAGCAGGGGAGTGTCCCCCATGATGACAGGTTTTCTTTAACTATCAATACTTACAAGTTATTTTGCATTCTGTTATTATTTTGATTAATCACACCACAACAATCAATTCTGGCAAGCACAATCAATAGCTGCCCATTTCCAAAAAACAATTCTTCAAACACTTTTCAAGCCTACACAATAATATTCTTTTTACTTCTTCGTTTATAGTTCTATCGATTCTTACTATCTCGCTTTTATCATTGACAACCAACTAATCTTATTTTACTCTATTTCTTCCACTACTTCCCTCCTATGATTGATAGGCACCAATCACATATTTTTTAGGGTCTACTAATCATTCGAATGTATTACTATTGCTCTATATTTTCAACCAATAACCTATATTATCACAACTAATAGAAAATACGTCAACTTTTTACATTAATATTTTTATAACCCCAAACAAAAATGAGCACACTCCTTTTACAATCCTTGCTCTCTCTAGTAAAAATATCTCATCTATATTTCACTCCATTTTGGAGTGCGTCATGCATCCTCCTTTGGCTTAGCTACAGGAATCCCTTACATAATACTCTGTTCTGGATTTTGATGCAGTCTCTTCTATTCTTCTTGAGATTAGGAAACGAGATATCTCTTCTTTAGTCAAATCCTATTTCGTTCCCCACTACATATACACATGCAATATGATCCCTCCTCTTTTTTTGTCTCTTTCAATGCTTCTACTTACGTCCGTTCGTTCAGCACAAGCCCTTCGGTATCGACTCTTCCCCAATTGACCACTTTGCCTTCTGTCCGCGGGGTGCCTGCGGGGACCAGACAAGAATTTCTTCAAAGGCTTCAAAGGGACACCTGACAACTGTCTCTGGTTACATGTGTTTTTTCTCATGCTCTCCACAAGAAACTCTGCCGTCTTCCGACTGATGGTGGAAGACATCAAGAATCTGAGGGTATGAATCTTGAACCATCCGCACCGCTACCAAAATGTGCAGTAGCACCTGCAGCGTATCAAGTGCTAGACAGGATTACCACAAAAACTGATTTCAGGCCTAAATAACCGGACAGACTCAAAGAATATGGCAAAGTACTACTTTATTTCAATTCAATAATGTAGGGAAATATGGCAAGCATAACAAGTCGTTGCTCACACAATCTTGAATACATTTCAGTTACACAAAGGCTTTATACCTCAATGTGCATCAGCTATGACATCATCCTACATGGCAAATAGTATAGACCTATGGAGCAGAGGGATAGGTGAAGGGAACATATAAACCTATAGCTTATTTAGGTGTTAGTAACATTATTGACTGCCCCTTATCAACTCGGCACACCTGGAACAACCTCTAACTACATATAATACAGATAATAGTAGAATAGCAGCAGTGGATTGGCTTTTGCAACAGTGTATGGTCCACCATCACATAGGCCATCCTGATTGGGGCACTCTCTTCCAAACATGGGCATTCTGCTTTTTAGCAGTACATTAGCGAAATGAAACACAGGTGTGGAGAACAACTTCAGACAACTGCCGACTTGGACAATTAGACTACATCTCTCATCAGTTAGGCCCTAAGCCAAGGCCTCTTCTTTGTAGTTGACCTCACTGACTGTTCTTTTCTCCTGAACTTTAAAGGGAGTGAAGGTACATTGCTATCTTTGTCTGCAGCTTTATGAATAGGCCTTGTTTTCTGGTCTTACACCACGTGTGAGGAGACCATGATTTTGTCCATCTCATCCTCCTATTTAGTGCTATTTGATTCAATTATACTGGGTGCTATTACTCTCTTTGGCCTATGGAGACTTGGCTGCTCCATCTAGCTTTCTGCGTGTTTAATTGTCCACTAAGAGAAATATGTCTTACGTACATGGCTTATCTGCTTCAACTCATTTTGTACTTTGCAATTGATTCTTGCTGTGGCATCCTTGTCCAACAAATATTCTTTGTTCTTACATGAATCTGTATTTCTGTGCATGTCAGCTTTGCAGCCTTCGTCTCTTTCCTTGGGTTTTTTAGCTTACTAATACGAAACTGACGTCCATCTTCTAAACGTGGCAGCTTTACCCGCATTATATTTTCTACTGTTGCAAGCTTCTATACTTCTAATCTACCTTGCGTTTCTGCGCATATACATCTAAAGCATCTCTTCTTACTTATCTTCTTTGTGTATATGATTTCTTCATATTTGCATATTCAGTTAGTTTGTTACTTCATTCTTTGAGCATTCTTATATCGTTTCAGTGCATCCTCATCTCTTTTCTTCATAACGTCACTTTACACCTGTCAGACTTTACTTACAGCAAAACCCCCAAGAGGAATTTATGTCAAGCATAACTCCACACTGCATGAATTGAACAAAACTTCAAATGAGCGACTGTAAACAAATAAAATAGAGGCAAAGCTAAAAACACATATGCAATGTAACAATTTTTATTAATATCAAATAGATAAAAACATAGAATATATAAATTCATCTCATAAACAAATCTTAAACTTTCATGATAGAAATAGAACACAGATGGCTAAAGTGCCAGATAAAGTGCTGTTGCATACTGCGTGTAGACCCAATGTATGGTCAACACTGGAGAGTGGGAGCCAAGAGGTCAGAACTTGCACCAAGTGAAGGGGATCATGTGGCGAAAGGCTGGCACTCCTGATACCACCCAACACTAAACTTCATAAACAAACATGAGTAATGTACAATTCAATATTCATATTTTCAAATATAGCCAAAGACACATAAAGAATACACATTCTATCAAAAAGTAAAGCACAAATGGTCCAATGAGTGAAATTGGCCATGATTCTATCAAGTCATGTGGCCCCGATGATATTGGAGTGCATTGTCCTGAAGAAGACGGGCATCAGCTGGTTTCCAGCTAGCTGCATTATGCCGTCGAAACTACTTATTTCTTAATAAGCTTTTTATGGGTTGACACTGTGTATATTCATGATATCTGTCCCCTGAAGTTTGTAGTTCACTATTTGCACCCTACTTTTTGACAGAATTTATATTTGTTACGTTTTTCTTTTGGTTGCATTTGATGACCATTTGTGCTTTACTTTTTGATGGCATCTACATCATTCTTGGCAATGAGCATTACAAACATAGTTGAAAAAGGCTGATGTTTCTGAGTACAAACACCACATGGGATTTATGTAGCCTAAACCTCACTAGAGAGGAACATAACTCTGCATAAGGTGGTAGTGGAGACGGTACAGTACAATTATGCCTTATCGAAAAAGGATTCATAATCATAGGAGAGTGGCAACTCCTGGGATAAAAGGTAGGCCAGGTGAAGACATTGTAGCATGGAGAGGGGCTTGACTATAAGTGGGTGATTAGCCATTCTTTGAAGAGATGTGTCTTCAGTTCCTTCCGCAGGTGCATGAATGATGAGGAAGTCTGATGTGGGTTGGGTTCTGTTCCACAGTTCTGTTATTTAGTAAATCCCCTGGACTGCTCCTTTTTGCATGGCTGGTTTCCGATATGGCAGTGCTGCCAAGGTAAGCTCTGGCAGATCTTGCAATCATGAACCCCCAACATCCAAACACAGATCGGTGTGCATTTGGCTGATGTTACAGTACCCCAAATTCATGATTTATGATCTACACCTTCTTGTTTTCGGGTTAGCAGCAAGAAGGTGCTTGGGTGGGTGTTACTGGCGCTAGTTATTTCATGTTGGAAAAAACAGAGATGCCTTCCTCTAATATTGTTTGAACCCCCAACACACTATCTTTTTTCTGCTGCATTATTCCCTTTGACTGAGAATGCTATGATCTTTGAGTCATCTTTAAATCCTCACTGTCATTCACTAATCCTGTGATCATTATCTATTCATTTATTTGCTACATGGAGAGAGCTACCCCCAATGTTATTGGCAGCTTTGGTAAGCATGGAAGAGAGAGTATGCAATAAGGCACAAGATCACTTTCCTGAGATTCTAAGTATGCATTCAAGACAAGGGGCCTCATCACGACTTCAGCGGTAACCCTTAAATCCGGCGGTAGCGCTATTACCGCCGGATTTAAGGGTCCGCCAAAGCAGGACTTCGGCGGAGTTCTCCCCAGCTCTGAGCTGGGGGGAAACCCGCCGAAAATTCACGCTATTACCGCCGGCGGGAAATCCGCTGGCGGTATTAGCGCGGAATTTCCCCATTGAGCCCAATGGGGAATGGGGCGTTCCCGAATGGGCTCAATGGGGAATGGGGATCGACATTACCGCCGAACTCGTGATCCGGCGCTATTAGCGCCGGGGAGTTCGGCGGTAGGGCTAATACCGCCCGCGCTAATAGCGTTACCATTACCGCCCAAGTCGTGATGAGGCCCAAGGACTGGACAGTTGTGTTCTGCTTAACATGATATCCTGGAAGGGTACGCTGCCTGGGAAAGAGAGCTAGAGCCGGAATATTGGGGTCGCCCATGGCCATATAACTCATAGAATGCTGCAGGGACGGTGACTGAGAAGGTAGGCCTGATTTGTAATGTTCAAAGAGCAAACATTTTGGTATGGGGGTCAATGATGGATGTAAAGCTAAAGAGGTAAATCTTTAAGCACGTTTGCATTATGTTAATATGTTTTCCAACTCAGAGGAGTTTTTCACACACACTTGTATTTTGTCAGGCAGATGTGGAGTACATTCGGATAAGTCAACCTCAAGAGTCTGGATTGCTAGTCGAATCGGAATGAACTAGAGACCCAGAGATACTGTGAGTGCAGATGTACACAGATTCTCAGATCACCCAGTATCAAGTCTTCAATAAATGGAAAGCTCTTCCTTCCTCACCATTCATGCATCCCCTCTTTTTCCTCACCTTGAGTCCTGCTTCTCCCTTATGATTGGTTTAACCTTGTATGTCATGGTTCCTCTCCTCTATGTCTTCAATACCAGTTTGTGTGTCCTCATCAGGCTGCCCTTTCCTGCTCATATATCTCTCTGTCCCACTTTTCTTCTGTTTGCTTTTCTTTTGCCTGCCCAACAGAAATTCTCCTGCTCGGCACTGCCTTAAATGCACGCACCAGCTTCCCATAGACTTCCTTGTGTCCCTGATCCTTCTTTACACCACAATCCTCCCCAAAACTCTTTATCTCAAACTCTCACAAGCTGTCCACTACAAAGTGGCCATGGCAATTATTGGCTTTTTGTCATTCTGAAAACCAAAATCAATGTAAACATTCAGTGGGTTAAGGGTTCAAGCCTTACCTACAACATCCAAACAATCTGGAATTCCTCACTTCCTGTCCTTCCTGTGCACCTTCTTTCACTTGCCCTCGATGGGCTCTTCTCAACCCACACATCTCCTCACTCACAACACCAAACCCAAATCCCAAATTCTACTACTCGGTGACCTAAACCTTGGCTTTCACGACCCACAAGGCGCCAACGCAAAAACCTTAGAACACTCCCTCCTAGATCTAGGATTCCCTCAGCATATTACCGAACCCACGCACAGAAAAGGTAGAACCCTGGATTGGGTAGCTGACCTAAACAGCAATACTAAATTACTCGCAATCTCCCCATGCGCCTGGTCAGACCACCATGTCATTCACTTTGAGCTCCAGAATAGCAGTCTAGTACCTCCCACCACTACGCAAGTACCCCCGGCCAATACCAGAAACAACCAATCGATTACCCTGGAGAACTTACTCCCTCTGAGCCAACCTATCATCAATCACCGACCTCCCCGGACAAGGACCCCTCTTATCTAGTGGACACTTACAAACAAAATTAGCTGCAAGCACTAGACCAAATAGCTCCCTTCCGAATCAGAAAAGCCAAACCACCAAACCATCTAAACAAATAGTTTTCATCAGATTTGAAAACCTTACTGAAGTCCAAAAGGCACGCAGAAACCAACCAGAGAAAAGATCCTTCAACCCAGAACAAGGAATTATTCAACAATGCCTCTACCACTTACAAGTAGGCGATTTTGAAAACCAAAGGTGACACCTTCAACAACAGAATAGTAAAGGCCAATTCTAGCTCCAAAGAGCTTTTCACCATCCTTAAAGAATTGGAGTCACCCATCCCCCCCCAGCATCGTGCAACAAAGATGCCCCTTGGTGTGCAAACATCCAAAAGGCTCTCCTAGATAAAATTCCACTACTTCAAGCACACATCTAAACCAAAAAACTCATCCTCGCCTCCAAGGCCAAATCTAGCATGCACCAACCTCCCCCTCCCAAACCATGCAACCTCATTGAATTCTCGTCAGTCATCATAGAACAGGTGGTGGCCATAATAACTGGCCTTAAACCCTCCAAATGTCAAGGAGACATCTGTCCAGCCTCTGTCATTGAAGAGGGCACCAAGGAGATTGCTCCCTACATCACTTCCTTTATAAACACCTCCTTCGAATCCTGCTCCATCCCCAGAAATCTCAAAGATGCCTGGGTCATGACCCTAATCAAAAAACCCACTCCTGACCCCAACATCCCAACAAACTATAGACCAATCACGATCGTACCTTTTCTTCTAAAGAAATTGGATAAAGCAGCCTATATCCAAATACAAACAAAACCATTTAAAAACAAATAACATGCTAGGACTCCGAGAATCAGGATTCAGGCCAAGACATGGCACAGAGACGGCCCTCTTGGATTTAAAAATCCAGATGGATGAAGCCAAAGTCAACTGTAACCCGACCCTACTCCTATTACTTGACCTGTCAGCTACATTCGATTTAGTCGACCACAGTATTCTTACAACCCACCTAATCATCTGAGCCTCATTTTCATCTAAACCAGCCGATTGGATCCACTCATTCCTTTCTGATAGATCAATGAGGGTCTTTTCAGCGTCAGCAGCAGCAGACCGATCTCCAATTACATGTCGAGTCCAACAAGGCTCATGCATATCAGTAAATTTGTATACCATATTTACAAAGTTGCTGTTCGACCACCTAGATGACATGGACGTCCCATATACAAACTATGCAGACGACACGCAAATTCTCATCACCCTCTCGGGATCCTACGAGAAAGATTCCACCCGCTTAAATGAAATCTACAGCAAAATCCAAGATTGGATGGCCAAGCATGGTCTTTGTCTCAATGATGACAAAACCGAACTGTTACTCATCGGCTCAAGCCAACGCCTTAACAAGCTAGACCCTCAATACACTTCTTTCAATATTGATGGCAACAACATTGCAGTGTCCAAGGATGCTAAAACACTCGGAGTCTACCTCGACTCCACCCTTTCCCTCACGAGACAAGTAAACGCAAACGCATGATCAACGGCCTATACCTCTAAATTAATAAACACATGCAAACCCTTCCTATCAATCACCAGCTGCATCACATTGGCTAGAGCTCTCATACTCGCCAAACTGGACTATTGTAACATACTCTACTTAGGCACCAGCAAACAAAATCTTCACAAGCTCCAAGTATTGCAAAATAATGCTCTCAGAGTGGCACTAAACATACCACGGACTAACCGCATCTCTCAAGCCAGCCACAATATCAAATGGTTACCCATAGAAGACAGAATTATCTTCAGAACTCTCATGATCACACACAAATGCCTCTCCAACACGGCCCACAAATATTTGCCTGATAAATTCTCCAGAAAAATGTCCACAAGGCCAACCAGAACCAACTACATACACTCACTGCCTCAACATTCCCAGGTTTAAGCTGCAAAAATCTGGTGGCTCCAGTTTTCCAGTGCTGGCAGCCAAGACTTGGAATGTGCTGCCCCCTACACTAGGAGACGAACCATATTTTCCGGCGTTCCGATACAAAGTCAAATCATGGCTCTTCGCACTGATCCCCCAATGAATAAACTCACTGCATATTTTTCATACTGTACATAATTGCTTGCCTCTGACTGTTTTTTTTCTAACAAATGTTAATTAATCAGCCACCTTTGTAAATACAAATTCTGTAATCCTATCTGTATAGTTATTAGTACACTGCAGGTTCATGTAATCTACATGCTATGACTGTAACAATTGTTGTGCATCAAGTTAAGCGCCTAGATACCTCCGGGTTCAATGCGCTATATGAGCAAATAAACTAAACTAAACTAAACTAAATCAGTTTTTTTCAACTCTCGTGAACGGTCACGACTATGATTTAATAACATATGCGATACAAACGGCCTAAGAGAGGGTTAAAACAAAAAAACTGTAAAGGGAGATCCTGGGTACTGGGAAGAATGTGGTAGAGTAAAAATACATCTTGTGGGATGTCTAAAAATGTAGGGAAAACAAATAAGGAACAGCTCTGGGAAATTGGCCATTCTCATGAATACTTAATAGAGAGTAAACAGAAGGTATTCACAGAGGACAAATAGACCGCATTGTTTGATGCACTGAAAGAGAAGAATAGCGGTACATTTAGCAAAATAGTGACATCAGGACTTTTGACTGGTGATGATACCCAAATGGAAGGTTGTATTTTGGAAGGTATATCGTTAAAGCACTGTAAGAACCTGGTTTTAATGTAGATGAAATTCATAAAGCAGTGCCTCTAAAAAACATTTTTTTTTAAAACACCTGGCCTACAATTAGGTCCCCATTAATATTTTCATCAGCTGTTCCATACTCATGGGTAAAGGCATAGATAGTGCCATTATAAAATGCAAAGCGTTTGCTTTCTAGATTGAGTGATTGGATAAAGGATAAGTTAACAGGGCACCATTCAGCAGGATTTCCACCAGGGATCAGCACAATTGACAGAACTTTAAAATCTTTCTTTTATTACAAAATTATGCACTGTTGAAAAAGTTGCATTATTAGGCAGTTTTTATAGATCTGTAAAAAGCATTGGTGAGGGCACTACCAGCTTATGGAAAACATTGGTTAATATGAAAATACCATCTACTTCATTGAGAGCAATATTGCCCTTTGTAATACTAATATGGCTGTAGTAAGATGGCGCCTAGCTGCGGACCTCACTGATCCTTTGAAAGTGGAAAAAGGTGTAAATCAAGGCACCATTGCTTTTTTGTTATTAATGATTTAATACATGATAGTGTATCTGTACCATCGGAAGCACCCTCTTTAGGCTCAGATAAAATCCTATGGTTATCATTTCTGGATGATGCAGTGTTTTGTATTCTAATAACCAGCTTGGTTTGAAGAAACTGCTGTGTAGGTTCCACAAATATTATAAAAGTAAAGGAATGGGGATGAATCAATCTAAAATCAAACCAATGTTTTTTACAATGTGAAGAAGGAGATGTATCAGGCTCGGTTGCCAGACATTTCGTCGAAAAAAATTTGTCGACAGGACATTTGGTCGAAAACCATTTGGTCGAAAACCAAATGGTCGATTTTTTTTTATTTTTTATTTTCACTTTTTTTTTTTTTGGGGGGGGTCCCCCCCAACACCCTTTTTTTCTAAAAAAACCCTTCTTTTTCCTAAACTACAAGCTAAAAAATATATATATAAATAAATAAAAAAATTCGACCATTTGGTTTTCGACCAAATTACGTCGACCAAATGTCTTTCGACGAAATGTCTTTCGACGAAATGTCCGGACAGCATTAGGCTCCACTAAGTATTGATGACATCCCCATTGAACAAGTTATGACATGTGACCATCTGGAAATTAGGACGAACAATAATTGGCCTTGGGATCCTCAGATTACCACAAGTAAACTCACATTAGACGGTTATAGCATAGACATTGCACATTTTTAAAAGATTCAAGGGACTGGAGCAGCAAGCCTCGTCTTAAATATTTACAAACTACCGGGAAGGCAAGCTAATTGTATGGAGCAGAATTATGGGGACACAAAACAGTGAGAACAATGGTTGCTACAACACAAATTCTTCTTAAACACAATCCCAAGTTTACCTAGAAGCCCACCTTACTTACCTCTAGATTTGTAGACAGGTCTGAGGAGCATTGAACGTGAAATGAAAGAGCATGTAAGCCATAGTTACATTGGATAAGGCTCTGGGAGGCATTTGAGGATGTTTCATCACACTGAAAGGTATGCGGTGATTTTAACTAGAATGCTGTAATAACGAAAATGTTACAACAAAAAATATCGAACTTTTTGTTTAAAATATACATGGGGTGGGGTAATGGGTTAAAATGGGTAGGGAGGGGTTTGTGTGGGTGTAAAAGCATAGAAAATTAAAAAGAATCGATATTTGTCATTATAACATTTTCGTTATTACAACATTCTCTGTAATTTAATTAATTGAAATCACATGTAACCCACACGAAGGTGGTAGATCTCTTCCCTGGTTTAAACACATAAGGGAATTAGCAGTAGCAATGGGATCAGGAGACATTTTGGATAAACTCGATAACATTATGAACAAAACAAAAACCATGGTCTTGTAGTAATTCAGAAACAAGGAGGAGGCGAATGTATGTGAGAGGTGTCAACAGAGCCTACTAGTTCATCCATAGAGCCAGCACAAAGTAGGATGGAGAGGTGAAAATGATCTCGATAGCATAGATCCACCACAATCGTGGTCACTGTATGTGAAATTGTGCATTTTCCAAAAGAAACACATTTTCCAAAACACCTCCCTACACTGTTGAAAAATGAGGTTCACTCTGTGCCACCCTTTTGCGCATCAAACCTAGCTTAACAGAAAAAATGTTGAATTGATTTATGTCGACCTTTCCCTACCTTATTTGCCCACAAAATGCACTTATTAGAAACATTTAAATAATATCAATGAATGTATTCTTTCATTACTTAAAATCCTGTTTTTAAAATTCTATAGGAGTGTCTGTGCATTTGGGACTAGGCATTATCGTGTAGGCTGGGTGGGATGCACAAACAACCGCACTCATAATGGTGCGTTTAAAGTCCTTTTATTAAACAACAAAAGCAAAAAAATAAAGGTGACTGATGTAAACCATGAATCGGGATGCAGATATCTCTGTGGTTTAACACAACGTTTCTCACAACTAGGTTCTTGCCGGCTCCTTGCTGTATCCTTGCAGCTCTTTGCCGGCTAACTAGTTGCAGGATTTCTAGGGATCCGTACCCTAAGACTATTTGCATGAAGGGTCCTCTGTGAGCTCAATACAAGTTCCTTCTGCGGGGGACAGCCTTGGGTCCACTGAGCGCTCCAGAGTGCTCTGGCTGACCGACTACTGCATCTCCTTCATCAGATGTAGGTGTAACCAGTTTCTCTTGAGGTTCTCGACATCAGTCAAACTTTCACCATCTCATTCTGGCTCCTTCTCCACCTCGTGCCGCCAGAAGCTTCCACTCCTTTACTTCACACCTTGTATCACATTCCAAATCCCTCCAGTCATTAGTCATAATCTGCTCCAACAACCCACACTGGCTGAATGCGTGGCAGCCTGTGAAGCCCACCCGTGAGCTGGACTTTGGTCAATGGTCTGCAGCTATGATTTCCAGTTGTTAGGGAGCCATGATTGGCCAGAGCCTCCAGGCTCACTGGGACCCAGTCTAGGCTGAGAGGGCCATCCCATGACTTTAACAGGACCAGTAGCCATATTGGACTGTGTGTGTGGATGGACAGGGGCTGTGAAGGCTATGTGAGGAAAGGACATTGCTTAATTGTCATGCTGTAAGGGAAGCTCAGTGTTGTAGTGGTGGTATGACGTTCTTTCATCGGCAGGTGTTTCAAAGCCTGCAGTTTAAACGTGTTTCACAGTTCATCGATTTAGGGGGGAAGGGCAGGTAAGTGGTTGGAGGGTTGGGTATAGGTAAAAATAGGTGCAGGACAGGGGGGATGAGGGGGACAGCCCAAAAAAAAAAATCGATGAAGGCTTTGAAATGCCTGACGATGAAATGACATGGAACAGTAGTGGTGTGGATGTTCTTTACTTCATTTTCAGCTTTTGCATTGTCTTCACAGATGCTGCTTGAGCTCGTGGTTCAGCAAACCCCATGAGCAGGTGTGGTCCTGTGAACCCGGGTGGATCCATGAAATTCTTGTTCAGCACATTCATGGATCTGTGGGACGATGTCGAGCCTGCAAACTGCCTCATATTCGGTTTTAAAGGACCCTGGACCGCTTTGTGGGGCCCATGATAACCAGGAAGGAATTATTGTAGTCCCCTATTTTAAAAAGGGATCTGGTGTTCTCACAGTGACTGTCCCTGCCCAAAGCAAAAGGACCTTGGGTATGGCCCTGGGATTGTCCCCATCCCCTGAGTCACTCTCCTGTTGGTCCACAGAGTTAGGCAGGGGACATTCTCACAGTCTGTACACACTGATATCATTACCTAGAGACCAATCCTTTCCTCTTCTAAATATCTGCAAGGCTTCCCTCTACGGGAGAAGAAAGCTGTGTAACTGAGTAGAAGAATGGTGCTTGTACTCCAATGGTGTGATGTATGCACAGCAATTTTATCCTCTAATCCAAATTCTGAGGCTGTCTGAATGAGTATATATGGTTCATGGTTACAATAACTTTAGTTAGGTTGAGTGTTATAACAACATTAAATGAGCTCCATGCATTATGCACTTATGGATTCAAACACATAATCCTTTTATCATATATGTGTTTGTCAAATATGCAGATCTGTGGTCATGTTTATGTTCCCAAAATGCTCTTTGATTTTTTGCAAAATAGCCAGAAACCCTCCTTTGTGCTATTTGCTACCATCTTCTTTATCATATAGGTAGTTTGAAAGAGTACAATACAAGTGCACTAAACTATATATTCTCAGAATAAGAACCTATCAGAAACTAATTTACATGGTTATTCTAGGTTTCGACAATGAAATGCTCAGTAGCACAAGTGTAACATTCTTATTATAACTACAATATATACTGGAAGTAATCATTAGAAAGGAGCATTGTAAAGTTTGAAAAAGAGCCAGTTTACAATGTTAAATAATTTCCTTTATTAACAGCTTCTTTTCCATAGAAAACACAATGGGCCTCATTACGACCCTGGCGGTAAATTACCGCCAGGGCCGTGACTTTACCGCCATGGTGCTAACTACGTTAACGCCATGGCGGTAAGGGGATTTACCGCCCCATTCCGACCTTGGCGGGGCGGTAAATCCCCAATCCCCATTTACCCTTCCCCATTCCCATTTTTGCCCCATAGGGCATAATGGGAGTGGGGAAGGCGTTAATTACGCCACCGTAAATTACGGTGGCGTAATTAACACCAAGTTCCCTTACCGCCATGGTTTTTTACTCCCGCTAAAAGCAGGTGTAAAAACCGCCATGGCGGAAAGGGAACTCGTAATTGGCGGTAAGGGGTCGGCGCAGCTAACGCTGGCGTTAACCCCTTACCGCCAGGGTCGTAATGAGGCCCAATGATGTATCTCTCAAAATGTATTATTGTTATTATTATTATTATTGTTATTATTATTAGTATTATTATTATCTTTCCCTCTTGCAAAGGGACACATTCAGATCAAAACAAATGATCTATTTCTTCTGCGAGCACAAAGGCAATGT
Organism: Ambystoma mexicanum; assembly: GCF_040938575.1. Lineage (NCBI taxonomy): Eukaryota > Metazoa > Chordata > Amphibia > Caudata > Ambystomatidae > Ambystoma > Ambystoma mexicanum. The sequence goes on along the minus strand of NC_090936.1, from coordinate 489,101,333 downwards.
TTAATTTATCGGTCTGGCCGTTGGTTGGTTGTTATTGCTGCTGAAACTACACATTTCTTACAGAATGCACAAATGCTAGTATTTGACAAACTTTTTATAAAATAAACACAATTGTAGACCATGCAGCCTTATCTTCTGCGTTCACAATGACCTGCCAGAATCCAAGCACCCCCTACAGATCCTAACATGTCCCCCTTACCTGCCCATACTCATAATGTGCCCTAAGTATGATATTACATTTCTGCAGGGACTCACAATGGCAATGTATGTCTCCAAACACCAGTCCAGTTCTCACCTTAGGCGATACCTCTGCCACTGGTGCTCTCATTCTACTTTTAGACATATAAAACAAACACACACCATTCATTTTTGGTTTTGACACATTTTGGTGGCACTTGTTCCACCAAATTGCCAATACAATTGGCATAGTAAGACACAGAGGGAAGGTTAGTTAGGAAGTAGAATACTCGAATGGCATGGCAACCAGCAAACTTGGGGAAGGAAAACAGTGGTGTTCTGTTTGCTATTTGTCTTTGTTCTGAAGTCATGTGAACCAATGAGGGTTTGTTAAACGTGATGTGGGCTAAACTCAGCAGCAGTCCTATCATTTTCACCAACCATTCCTATCCCATGCCAAGCACAATCTCTTTGGGGGCATGTCATTAATGTAAACATTTCAGACAGTGCCCCACTCATAAATCCTTTCAGGTGACCTTAAGTAGCAGGGTCTGGTGCAGAGATCTGCAGTACGACAGCCCCCTTAAATAATACTAAAATGGCATGGTGACGTCGTGGCCACCACACTAGCAGGGTTGCAAGATTAGGCTATTTCCTGCACAATCGGGCTACTCAAAAAACATCTGTGTGCAAAGTTACGGGAGCGTGTGGTTTGTGGATGTTTGGGCCACTTTGGGCTGCTTCGGGCTACTGAGCACGACAGTGCTTTGGGAATTAATTATTCTTATTTATTTCTTTATTTGCTAATTTGTTTTTGGTTCTAAAAGAACCTTGAAAAAATGAAAAAAAAAATGATTCCCATACATTAATAATACATTAAAACCACAATAAAATAATAAAAATGTTCCACATGTTCATACAAGTATTACAGATTCCATATCAATTAAAATGCTTTTAAAATATCCATTAAACCTCAATCAATCAGACATCCTACATATACAAACAGTTAAAACCATTAGAAAACACCATCTTAATAGTTCATAATATGCAATTGGTTCACATGTCCTCAGGTCTACCCGCTTTCTCTTCCCGGGGGCTCATCCACTAGGAGCCTCAAAATAGAGCGCCGTAGCCAATATAGTTTGATCTGTAAGCTCACTGTCTCCTCATTGAGGCAAGCCATCCACAATTCTAATGTATTAATTGTGACATATACAGGTGCATACTTCCCAAGGATACGCTGATGGAGTGATTTTAACGCAGCGCATTCAGTAAATACATGTCTTGGGGTTTCAAGATTCTCCTCCATTTTGCAGATTCTGTAAATCCGATCTTTCTTTTAAATTTTTAATAAAGCCCCTTTGGATATTAACAAAGGCAGCTAATTAGTTTGCAAACTGATTATAAAGTGACACACTGCTGGGTTTGGACATTGATATAGATACGATTGGGCTCTCAGACATCGATGGGTTGCATGGGAGACATAACTAAAGATCATAATACTGCCAAATGTACATCATTATTTTCCCAATCACATCTTTTTATGCATTTTCTAAAGGAAGCCTTTTGAGTGGTGTAGTGCGTACTTATATAGCTATCATGGCGCCAGCCAATTTTTCTAATTAGTCTGTCATTCAATGCAGAGAATCCACACACAGTCATATCTGAATTTATCTGAAAGTCTCTACCAGTTGTCTCTAGAAGCTGACATTTTGGGTGGGATGTGGCTTTTATAAACAATTCCCCTTTCCTCTCTAGTAGCTGACCCTTTAATGACATCAAACCCAATTCCAGATGCAGGTATTGGATCGTGTCGAGAGACCAGTTTCAGAATATGTTTCCAAAAGCAACCTTGTAACCTGTTTAGCCACTCAAATCATACATAAAAATAGCATCCATACTATACAGAATCGCGGGACAAAAACTTTGTTTACAGAGGGCAATTATACCATCTATAAAATGTCCTGCATTGCGTGCTGCAAATTGTTCGATCATTAGTGTCTGTATGTGGGCATTCTTGGTTTTTGCCTCAATTATATGAGCGTAATTCCTAAAAGCACTAGCATCTTGGCCCAAATAAGGGTACTTTTCAACATATTCCAGTACTCCCAAACTAGTTTCAAACCTAGGTTGACTGCCTTTTCTAGCAGCTACCACCATTGCCTTAGTTTTATCCATGTTTATGACAAGATCATTTTGTTCCACATACTCAATTAGCTCCTTAAACATGGCGATAGCTCCTCTAAACGTATGGCGCAGTATTAACAAATCGTCTGCATAGAGGGGACAAGGTACGGTCACCCTTGCCATTTTCGGGCAGCATTCTGTCTCAGCATGAAAGCAGTGGGGCAAGTCTTCCAGATACATGTTGAACAACAGGGGGCCAACACACATCCCTGTTTCACCCCTTAGGTACTAGCGATGATAAGGTACCCGAGTCATCCAACTTCATTTGTCCTCCATTATTCATATGGAGGTTCTTAAGGATGTTAATCATCCATTTTGGGCTGTCCATATTTTCCAATTTAAACCATAGCTTCTCCCGATTTACATAATCAAAAGCCGCACGGAAGTCCACAAACATTGCATAGAGTGCTGGCTTGGCTTTTGGGCCGAGCAATCCGATTTTATGGTTTAAGGCTCTGATGTTGTAATAAATTGCACTTCCAGGTCGAAATCCTGTCTGAACGAATTGGAATATATGATTTTCCTCAACCCATTTTTGTAAAAATGTTAATACAAATTACCAAATATTTTCCCTGTGGTGCCAAGGAGTGATAATAATCTATAGTTTCCAGGCAACAATCTATCCCCTTTTTATGAATCGGAATCAGTATAGATGGTTGCCATGAATGTGGAATCACCCCCGATTGGCAAACTTTATGAAACAAGATCTTAGGCATATGTGCCCATCCCGTCGGGTTACATTTCAGAACTGCACTGGCTAACCCATTTGGTCCAGGAGCACTAGATTTCTTAAGTTTAGTAATGATCAGCACTTTATCCTTCTCAGTCACTGCCAATGGCCATCAACCAGAGTGATGGTCTACATCAGCTGGGCTAGTAGTACTAGTACTTCTAGCCATAAAATATGAGAGCCAGACCTCCTCTTTAATGGGATTAATAATAATTTTAACTCTCTCTCCCTTTGCCAATGCCAAGATCTGCTAAATACACTTTGCATCCTTACTGTCAAGGGCACAGATCATATTTTGCCAGTGGAGGTTCTTGACCGAATATTGCCATCGTTGAAGCCAACTCCTATACTCCAGTTTTATTTTCTTAACTAGATGTGTCAGCTCATTTAATGGTCAACCCGCCCTGTATGTTTCTTTCTAATTTCTCACTTAGCATCGCTTATCATGATAATAAATCTATTCAAATGCTTTTCGGAGGCCACATATTGTGATTTCACTGATCCCTTTCTCCTAGCAAGAGCTTATAAGTATGTTTCTATTTCATGTACATTGAGTTTTTTCAAAAAGTTCATCTCCCTAGCTATCACCTGAATAAGTGCTAGATTTACTTTAATAATTTTTCTAGCTGTCTAGCAAATACGGTTTCCTGCCTTGTTTAAATTGACCCCACTTACACCACCCGGTGGTTCAGGGCGGGGAGGGGCAGCTCCAATCAAGGATACAGCAAGTAGCGCATGGTCACTAATGTCATTTCATATCTTTAATCCCCTAACTTTCTCTATGCATAATTTATTACCAAAATAATAATCAAGTGTTGATCGCTTATTTCCCATACCACAAGTGAGTTGCCCCAGGCAATCTCCGGTGGTTCTACTATTTAATTGGATTAACTCCCATTCTCTCACAAAAAATCAGCCACTGGGCACCTATTGAGTTTGAGCCTTGTTGTAACATAACACATTTTCCCAAGATATCATGCATGCATTTAGATCTACCCTCAATAGTATAATTTGATTATACTCTCTCTCCACCCAACTAACCATAAACCCATCAATATAGGCATGTATCCCATTGAGGCAAACAGCATCCAGGTGGGGGGGTAGATGTTAATGACCAACATATTATAATTTTTCGTACCATCACCCAACTTTAGTTCCACTGCCAAATCCTTGTTACATGGTTTAAGTAGGGCAATCTCCTTTGAGATGATATGTTGTCTAATCCTGATGGTCAAGCTACCATAAGAGCGGCCCAGAGAGCTTTTCTTAGCCATTGGTTTGTAAATGTGGTAACCGTCCAGGTATAACGCAGAATCTAACCAAGTTTCTTGTAGCATAAAACATCATGTGTAGTGAGCAAGGGCAGGGAGCCCTTATAATTCATTAGATGCACAAATCCCCTGGTGCTCCAACTTGCAATACTGTAAATTCATTTAGATTCCATGTGGTTATCAAACCTGACCGATTTGCCCCCTTTTACCTTGGTAGCTAGATAATCACGCCTGGTCACATTCCTGTCATTCATATCACCCCTGGAGGTATCCGTCGGGTGGTTGTAGCAAACCGTCACTTTATAGGCCATCGTCAGCAATGCTCCTGAACATACATATAGTATAGAGACCACCGCGATGGAGCCAAATTCATTCAATGCCCAGTTTGCTGTACTATCCCATTTTAGTAGTTCGACACGTAGCACATCTTTGCCATTAATCAAAGCCAACCAAATGATTTATTTATATAGTTAGCAAGGTGGAGCGATTGAGAAATGGGCTTGCTGCCGTGGGATTTATTTCCTCAAGCTTTACTAGTGAGCCTAAGCTTAAAAGCCTAATTTTTTCTCTTGCCACCCCCCAATCATTATCCAATTGAAGCACATTAGGCAGACCATCTAAAGAGCTAGTTCTATTGCTCGGCTTTTCTCCCAGGCCAGTACTACCAAAGTGAGTGGGGAGGATCCCCTCTCTTCCCAATATGATAAACCTGCACCACTTTGGCAGATTTGATGCACCAATGTTTTTTAACCGACAAAGCACCTCACGTCTGCATCAAAGGTCTTTTTTTTTGTTGCTGCAGCAAAGGGATAGACTTCTTCGATTCTTCCTTTTATGTGTCTGCAAACACAAACTTGCAGACATGTTTAAAATTACTGAGTATGTATGACCCAACAATTATTGCATTATTGCCTAAAAGGTCAAATGCAATCAACAACAGTTAATATTCAAACTATTGGCTTTTCCAAATGACAACGTGAGTCTAAACTACAGACAGGCATAGATCTAAACATAGAGGGAGGGAGGCTGCAACAGAGAGACTAGCGAGCGAGAGAGAGAGAGTGTGTGTGTGTGTGTGTGTGAGAGAGAGGGAGAAACAGAGACAGAAAGAGATCACTAGATTGCCATATGATAATCCTGCTACAAGTGGTTCAAATAATAATAACGGTGAGTTTTATGTACATTCTATCGTGTTTTTAATTTCAATACAATCTATTTGCAGTAAAATGCGTTCTATTTGCTTTGAAATGTTTTTCTATGGAAAAAGGTCATGAGATGGCTGCATACCATTTAAGGGGATGCCTGTAGGAGCACGGTGCCCAAAACGCTGAAGTGATTCACAACCCTCTCCGCCCAGAGAGCCTGGACATCTTCAGCCCTTATAGAGGAGGAAGGTGCACGGAAGAGGGTCTTAGTCATCCCGGAAGAAGCAAATTAAGTTGGGGGTGGGAAGTTTGCCTCTGATTCATTAAGCGCTGGCTCCGCACAACCCCACGCAACTTCCAATTTTAGCCCGTGCCCGTGCTAGTGATGCCTCAAAGTCTTATTATCATGCCCATGAATATGTATGTGGGCAGAGAGGGAGGGAGTGCTGTGCTACGCAGGCACACTATTTGAAGAGCTTTTTTAAATCCCAGCTATGCAGAACCCATGAGGTTCTGGTTTCCTGCTGGTATTGGCGGGGCAAAAAGAAAAGCAGCACGCCCCTGGAGAACAGGAGGCGCACATAAGAACTACCAGTGGGTGGGGGCAGTGTCCCCACTGGCACCGTTTTGCTCTAAAAATAACTCCCCAGCAGATGAATGAATTAGAATAAATTATGGTAATGAAAATTTTGAATGCCTGCCGCAAACAGCAGGAAAGGGAAGTGTGGATGCTGCCAACTCTCAAAAACGCCGCATGTTATCACATGCACCACACGGCGTGACAGGCAATCGAATGAAGAACGCTCTGCCTATCTGCTGTACCACGTTGAATCGCATGAACAGTGCCATGCTTAGGAACTGCGCATGTTCTTTCTCTGTGTGTCCTGGTGCAAGTAATACGGGGAAACAAAAAATGCACTGCCACCACAGCCTGCGCTCCATAGAACTGCACTTAAGGTGGTTCCTCGATCCTGTGTCCCAACACTGTACCCCTTGTCCTAGAGCACCCACGGGACGTCACCGCAAACGGGCTTTGAGTCTGGGAATGAACAGGGTCAGGCTGAAGGCTCCGGGTAAGTAGGAGCTAAGGGAGCGCCGAGAAAGTATCTTTGCCTCCCGTCTCATTTGTGAGGCCTCGGGGACTAGTCCCATGTCGAGCGCTGTCCTCCAGTGCATACAACACTAGCAATAAGCACGGGATGCGATCCTGCATCACAGCAAACAGTGAGGTGACGACAGAAAGACAAAAAAGATGGAGGAGGCACTCCGATAACCAGGGCAGGCTCCTCCTCCTCCTCCCTCGACCTCAGGGTAAGGGGGGGATTACCATAAGCACGCCAAAGCGCTGGAAAAGCCCGCAAAAGGGAGACAAAGAAAAGGGGCGGGACAAGTCCAAAATAAGCAGCGGGCACGGGAAATTTGCAGCCCGCAGCAGAAGGACGCCCGCCGACATTGGAAGAAGTTTCATTTTCTTTGAAGACCTCTTCTTTTTCAGCACAAAGTGCTGCTGGAGGATGTAAGGAAGAAGCAACAGCAGCAGCAACGGCAAGTGTGCCGAGCCAAGTGCGTGGGGCCAGCGGGCACGAGAGAGGTTGCACAGCTGAGCGGCGCCTGGAGCGGAGGAGAGCAATGAGGAGGAAGCGTTCAACGGCTACGAGGGAGGAGTGTTGATGCTGGGGGGCCATCGCAACATCAAGTGTCTGCGAAGTAGCAAGGAAGTGAACGTGTGGATTGAGGACTCAGTGCTGGTGCTTGGGGGCCATCGCGCTCATCAGAAACCTCCACAAGAAGAAAGTCGGGCAGAGCGAGGACAGCAGCGTAGGAGCAGGCGGGTCATGTCAAGCGGGAGCCGGGGAGTCGCTGTAGGAAGATGCTAGAGCAGGAGAGGAGCACGGCACAGAAGAGGAACAGCAGGAGCCGGAAGAAAGGAAACTGCAGTCGGCATGGCAGACCAGTAAGGCAGCGAAGGAGAACGCATAATTCAAACTGTGAGTGCCTGCCGGAACACGCTCACGGGCCGGCGACGAGATGAACTAATTTTACATACGTGTAAAGACGCTGGTGCGAGTTGTCTGTACTTCCGCTCTCTATATGGTAGTGGAGAGGCACAGAGGACCCCAGCCAAGATTCTCTATTATTGGTATTGTGGTCGAGCAATCAAGGCCTATCTTCTCAGGAGGTGATGTGGGCTGGTTCTTAAGTGCAGTCTAGTCCCCAAGCACCCACAAAGGAATGTCCACACACTGTATCGGTTAAAACACAGTCTTTATGTAATTAATATTCAAGGTCACATACACTATCACGATAACTCACTTTGTACTCCGAAAATCAACAATGGTAAATATATACAGTTCTAAAGCGGTACCACTAACGTTATCAGATCTCCTTAAAGTGCATACGGTCAGAATGACACACAGATCAAAATAAAGAGGAAAGCAGCAGTAGAGAGAGGAAGGAAAGCAAGATGGTTGAACAATTGGCAGAATGCTGGCCCCGTACCACTAGACACAGTTCTGTGTGGAGATCCCCCCTCGTGGATAACCTGTAAAGCAAAGATGTATCACCAGCCCAGTCCATATATTGTTCACACTAGACTTTCCAATAGTTCTGTAACCCCAAAGTACCTTGGCGTTGTAGTGTTCCTCGTCGGGGAATCTACGGCCCTTCTTGAGTGCCCTCCTTTTAAGGCAGGAGTCACGGGTCGTCGAACATCCGACGGAGAACAGGTTGAGCTACGACGTTGAAGTGACCGTGTCGTTCCTAGTGGTCTTCATTGATGGGGAAGCGTAAACATCCTGCAAGGAAGAGGTGTGCGGGGCACCTCGGTGTCGATAGTTCTGGACCGCAAAGAGTTTGAAGAACTGTGGCCCAGCAAGGGCGTCAAGTCGTTGGCGTCTCTGTGGTCCTTGGGTGGTGGGAAACCCACGGGCTGATGCTCCTCGTCGCGTTGACGGTCAGGCCTTCTCCAGCAGGATACAGCAGCGACGATGCAGACGAGAGCGTCCTTGGATCAATGAAGTTCTTTGGCAAAACAGGAGCATGGCGGCTCCAGTCGGCGACGGTGGTCTTCGACAGTGGCGGACAACAGTCTGGGCGCTTCTCTTTGTGACTCCGCAGTGATCCCCAACTCGGGTTGGCAGCCAGTCGAAGGTCTGTATACCAGGGAGCTTTGGCAAAGGTCTGCTGGTGCACAATGGTCCCTCGTAGCTTGAGAAGAGGGCGCCTTACCAGGTCCTCTCTGGGTCAGTCCTTGTAGACACAGCAGCTTTCAGATTGTGAAGGAGAGCAACATCAATTTTTCTCGTCCAGCAGGGCTTCAAGGTCAAGCTTCACTCCAGTTACTCGTCGTGGTGGACTTCAGCTTCTGAACATGATTCCTAGCAGTGAGAAACAAGGTAACGGGCGATGGAAGGCAAGAGGCCATCGGAGCCATTTTGTCTCCATCAGGAATCTACTGATTCCAATGACAGGGCCTGGGCATCCCAAAATGGAGGATGCTCAGGGCAACAGTCAATTCAGCACAGAGCTGCCCCCAGCCCGTATCCTGCTCTGTGGGTCACACTCAGGTGCCCAAAAACATACACTAGGGGCACAGGGTTGCACCCCTACCCATGGGTGCCATAAGGGTATCTCATGGGTCTGTTAACCAAAACCAAAAGAGAGAGCTGCCCCGCCAGGAGTCCCACATGAACCCCTGCATGGAAAACACGACAGAACATATGATAAAAAGCAGTAAAGGACAAGGATACAGAGGCCCTGTCCCTCCGATGCATTTCCAGCATCACAGTCGCCCCCCCAGACTGAGGTCAGGGTGCCTATCTCCCACGAGATAGACACCCTCATCCAGATGGTCAACATACCTTCTGGAAAGGCCATCTGCTTTATCGTGACTCTTCCCTGGTCTATACTCAATGGTGAAGTCTAGCCCTTGCAGGCTAATGGACCACCTGAGCAGTTTCGGGTTTTCACCCTTCATCTGCATAAGCCACTTCAGGGGCTTATTATCGGTTTGGACCTTGAAGGTAGACCCGGTAAGGTAGGGTCTAAAACGCCTAAGTCTCCAAACTATACTAAAACATTCCTTTTCAACAGTAGCCCACCTAAATTCCCTACCCTTAAGTTGTCTACTGATGAATATGATCAGATGTTCTCTTCCTTTGTCATCTAACTGGGACAAGACAGCTGCAATTCCAGTGTCGCAGATGTCAGTTTGAACGATAAAGGGCTTGCTGTAATCGGGCACACACAACACCATGGCCCTACACAGACTTCCTTTCAAGCCATCAAAGGCCCTCTGACAGTCTTCAGTCCAATTAACCTTCCTAGGCTGTTTGGGTGAAGTCAGAGCTATCAGGGGTGCAGCTATGGTTCCATAGTCTGCCATGAAATTGCGATAATACCCAGTGAGGCCCAAAAAGGCTCTCACCTGGGTTTGAGTAGTGGGAGTCTCCCAGTCCTGTACATCCTGTACCTTACTGGGGAGAGGTTGGATTTGACCCCCTCCTACCTCAGGACCAAGATACGTGACTTTCCCCTGAGCTATCTGGCACTTGGTGGCCTTGATAGTGAGGTTAGCCCTTTTTAAGGCCTGCAACACTTTATCCAGATGCGTCAAATGCTCTTCCCAGGTGGAACTGTAGACAGCAATGTCTTCTAAGTAAGCCACGCAAAAGGCTTCCAGCCCACTGAGCGCATGGTTGACCAATCTCTGGAAAGTGGCAGGGGCATTCTTCAACCCAAAAGGCATGAACCTAAACTGGTAGAGTACCTCTGGTGTTGAGAACGCCGTCTTTTCCTTGGCATGGTCCGTCAGAGCTATTTGCCAATAGCCTGAGGTAAGATCAAAGGTGCTCACAAATTTGGCAGAACCTATGGTGTCCACAAGCTCATCAGCCCTGGACAATGGGTGAGCGTCAGTTTTGGTGACGGCATTGACTCCTCAGTAGTCCACACAGAACCTCCAATCCTTGGTACCGGCCTGGAAACTTGCCTTGGGGACAAGGACCACGGGACTGGACCAGGGATTGGTTGAGGGTTCAATAACTCCCAGATCCAACATCTTGGCGACCTCAGCCTGGATATGGTTCTTTACAGTATCTGACATACGGTAGCACCTGCTTTTGACAGGCACACTGTCACCAGTGTCAATCCCGTGCCTACACCACAGTGTAAGGCCTGGTGTCAGCAAGAACAGAGAGGCATACTGCCGGAGCATAGTCCTGCAGGCCTTCTGCTGCTCTGTCGTCAGATCGGGAGAGAGATGTACTCCCTTCACTGAGCCATCCTGAGGGTTGCTATGCAGCAAATCAGGAAGGGGCTCACTATCATCCTCTTCTTGCTCTGAAGCTAGCAACAGACATGAGACTTCGGCTCACCTGTGGAAAGGCTTGAGCCTATTAACATGGAATATCTGAGGGGCTACCCCAGAGGCTCCCATGTCAACTAGATAATTGACCTTGCCCATCTTGGAGATTATCCTGAAGGGTCCAGTCCATTTATCTGCCAAAGCCTGAGGCTCGGTAGGCTCCATCACGAGGACCTCCTGTCCCGGAGTACAAACCACTTGCGATGCTTTAAGGTCATGCCAGTACCTATTCAATTCCTGGCTGGCCAGAAGATTTGCTGTTGCCTGACCCATCATCTGTGTCATCCTCCTTCTGAGGCCTAACACATAGTCTCCCACTTGCTTGGCGGGACCTAGAGGGGTGGCCTCCAAACCTTCTCTGATTAAGGCAAGGGGCCCCCTCACGGGATGTCCAAAGAGTAACTCAAAGGGGCTGAAACCAACACCCTCTTGAGGTACCTCTCGGTAAGCAAACAGCAGGCATGGCAGGAGAAGATCCCCCTTCTTCCTTAGGGGCTCTTCCAAAGCGCCTAGCATGCCCTTGAGAGTTTTGTTAAATCTCTCACCCAGACCGTTGGTCTGGGATGGTAAGAGGTGGAGAACTTATAGGTTACCCCGCACTCTTTCCACATGGTTTTCATGTAACTAGACATGAAGTTGGATCCTCTATCAGAGACAACCTCCTTGGGAATCTAACATGGGTGAAAATGCCCAGGAGAGCCCTGGCAACCACCTTGGCAGTTACAGTCCGAAGGGGTATAGCCTCAGGGTACCTGGTGGCATGATCTACCAAGACCAGGATGAACCGATGTCCACCTGACGTGGGAAGGTCAAGGGGACCGACAATGTCGATGCCCACCCTCTCAAACGGTGTGCCAACCACTGGCAATGGTGCAGTGGGGCAATGACATTGCCTCTAGTCTTGCCCGACAACTGACAAGTTGGGCAGGTCCTGCAGTGAGACTCCAATTCTACTCCCATCCGAGGCCAGTAGAAATGGGCAGAGAGCCTCTGCTTAGTCTTATTCGTACCAAGATGACCAGCCAAGGGCACCTCATGCGCCAACTGCAGCAGGAAGGGCCTGTAAACCTGGGGTACCGCCAACCTCTTGAGGGCAGCATTGTTCAGGCTTAGTGTGCTCACTAAGAAGGAGCTCACCCTCCCAATAAATCTGGAATGTCATAGGCACTTCTCCTTGTGCCTGGGACAGGGCCTGTTTCCTCAGACCCTCGAGAGAGTCTCTGGCTCTGGGATTTAGTGTATAATGATGAAGAGTCAGGCTGAATGCGATTGCTCGTTTTCTAGCGAAGTGCAGTTGTAGGCGGCATGGGCCTGGGTTGCAGGGGGTGCAACTTAAACAGCTAAGCAATTGAAACAGGCCTCCAAATTATCTAATTATTCAGGGTTACATGGCTGTACAAATTACGGCGCACTCCGGATAATTGTAAAAGGAATATATACATGTTTTGGTTAATGGCGGCAGTACTCCAGTGACGGGTGAGGACATTGTGCCTCTCATGGTGGTTCATGGGCGGCACGTGGCTCTTGGGGGCAGGGCCGATGCAATTTAAGCAATAAGCGCACTATAACAACTAGGGAGAGGAAACTTGACACCGAATTAACGATTTGTTGGGGGTACAGGGTGGTCGAATTATGGCGCACTACAGGTAACGCTCAAAGGGGGAAATATGCATGGTTACAAGTGGCGGTAGTGCTCCTATTATTGACAAGGACATTGTGCTGATAAGTTGCTGTGCAAGGGCAGCCGGTTGGCTTTTGGGGAAAGACCGATGCAATGGAAACATAAGCGCATTATGTCAACTGGGGAGAGGAAACATGCGCCAAATTAAGGAATTGCTATGGGTACAGGGTGTTCAAAATTGCAGCGCACTTTGGATTAAGTTCAACATGAGAAATACGCATGTTTTCAATGGTGGTAGTGCTCCTGTTATTGGTGAGTTCACTTGGGCAGATGAGCGTGTTTGTGGCTGGCTGTGGGGCCTTTTGGGCAGGGCCGATCCAACTAAAATATGTGCACCATGGAACCCACAGGTGAGAGGGGGATGCCAGACGGTACAATTGGTGTAGCAGCTTCAATAGGGGTCAAGCAAACAGTACAAAGAAAGCAGCCCCCGTGGTTAGGCATATGGTAAGAACACCATCAATGGCCATCACGCTACATGGAACGTATAGACACCAGACACGGCAGCATTGTGGCTAAAAGGTAAGGGGAGTTGATATACGGGAAGGCCCAAAGAAAGCAACCCGGTAGATGTGTTCTTAGGCGGATGGGGTTGTACGACTACGTACACTGACCCAGTCACTGACAGCTTTGTGTTTGGATGTTAGGGAACTTTGTGTGGCCCGGGTGTAGGACAGGGGGTACATGCAGGTCTTATGCAAGATACAGAGCCCTTAGAACAGCAGGGTCACTTGATTTTAGGGGCCTCTGGGGTGAATTAAATGCCCATTTGATATACTGGGTGGAAGTAAGCTTGTGCTGAAATAGTAGGTCGCTAGAATTTGCAAACATCACTGCGGGGGGTACTGGACTTGGGGTTCTATCGTTCAACAGTGACACTACTTTTAGATTATCCTGGGGAAAGGGGTTACGTGAAGGCGGGGACAAGCTCAGCCTGTCATCCCACACGCCCGGGGTATTAAGGAAGGATCAAGCAGAGTTTGAGGTTATAATTATTGTTTCTAGGCCTCAGTGAGCAGAGAAGGTGTGAGGTGTGAGGTGTACAGTTGGGTATAGTGCACATATTCCCACTATAGGCACAGATTTGTGGGACAGGTGAAGCACGCTGAACATCTGGATGGGTTGACTCTCACGATAGCTAGAGTGGAATTAGTGTGGAAGTAGCTCAAAGTGCTATTGATGGGGCGCGGGGGGTACTTTAAATGGAACAACATAACGCCAAAGGGGTGAAGAGAAAAGATTGGAGGATGATCATTTTTTGATTTAGGTAGCAATGGAAATAACTTAACAGACCATGCTTGGTGCACAGGCGTTCGCTAATTGGAGCGATATAACACCATGGGTATGGGAGAGTAGGCTGGATACGATTAATTTAGGGGTAAGCTTGGAGCGGGAGAATAGGAGGGAGAGGATGTCATCAGGCTGTGTGGGTTGTGTAGCGTTAATAGTATCGGCCTGCTACTATGGTAAACCAAGGTTCTTTTGGCATAGCGCCTGACTCAAGGGACAGCAAGATTTCTGAAGGTATGACTGGGGGTCATTTGGCAGGCGTTACAGGCTACATGGAGTAACAGATTAGGCTCCAGTTGATAAAATAAGGTGTTAAGTAAGGCTCTGGGGTACGGGGTTGCCATTGGATTCAGGGTTTATGTGAACAGAGCAGCAAGGCCAACTCAGCCTTCATCCTGAGGGGTCATTGAACAAGTAATGGGAGATGCTACAGTCGATAGGTAACAGTAGAGGTTTAGCAGAATGCTGATTAAGGGCCAGATAGAAGGCATTTGGTGGCCTGAAAGGAAAAAAGGGCTAGCTCTGGGTGGCCAGGTCTGCTGACTTTTGGTCAAGAGCTGCACTCCTCATGCCAGGAGGGAGATGGAAAGGGTGAGCCTTCCTTTAAAAGATAAATAAATGGATAGGAGTGAGTGAAGGAGCTAGGAAGGCAAGGTTGGTGTTGGAAAATCAAACAAAAGAATACAGCTCAATCTCACCCGTCAGGAACGGCGCTCTCCCAACATGGTAACTCCTGCAAGAGCAGACAGAGCAAGGTTAAGTTGGTTGGGGAGCGTTGGTCTAATAAAAGTTGTAAATAAGTCTACTGCGGGGGCAGTAGGATGAACAAGTTGGCCTGACACCCGGGGGAAAGGCAGGAACTGGTGGTTGAGCCAGTGCAAAGCCGGAAGGGTCTTCACTCTTTTCGGACCAGGTGGCAAGCGGGTCTCACATTCGAAGGGCTGGGGGACCTGTGCCTGGTCGAATAAGCAATGGAGGAAGTGCACTGGCCAGCAAGGGGTAGGGAGGTGTACAACAAATGGGCACAAAAGTACACTAAGCTCCTGGAACTAGGAAGTAGGAAAGGGGGGAGCCACGGTGGGTGGTAACCCACCTTCGGCGTGGCAGTGTTTTGGCGACCAGTGACAAGAAACAGACTCCGAATGAGCCATTGCACAGCCGGAAGGGTCTTCGCTCTTCTCGGACTAGCGCCTCTTGGGAGCCTAAAAACGGCAGGGGCGCTTGGAAGTAGCAATGAGGGCTCACCTTCCCTGGAAAAAAACGGCTCTCTCCCAGCCCAGGAACACCTGCAGGGGCAGGCAGGTCTCAGGCACGAAGGGTTGGGGGAGTTGTGCCTACTATGGACTGTGTTGGAAAAAGGAGGAAGCAGGTTTGGACATGGATCAGCAGTCGCCGCACCTTCAGAACTATTTTCACAAATGTTTTCTGTGTTTACTAATATATGTGAAAATAAATCTGCTGCCTTTTATGCCAAAAAAAAGTCATGTCTCATTCTGCACCTTACTTGTGGGAAAAGGAAAGGGTAAGAGGAATGAGCAATGATAATGTATGATGGCTTAGTAATGGACAAATGTCCAGGTTATGCCAACGTTGCACGGTAACCCATGGAAGGGAACGCAGACTGCACCGAGACGCTGCGCACCCTGTGCGCCCGCTATCTCAATGGCGGTACCTAAATAAAAGAAATAATAAATAACTAAATAAATGACAACGAATGGAAAGGAAAAAAGGCAATCCACACATACACACGTGGCCCAATCACCATCCAAGGCTATCTGAAGAACCCCAAATATCAATCCATGAGGCCTGATCGCCGTTTGAGGCCATCCAAAGATTTCCTCTTGGTCCCATGGCAGGAAACTCTGAATCTATACACCAGAGCACGTGAAACCAAGTGAGAGCCCCAAGCAGACACATGACCATGCCGGAACCAAGTAGCCCTTCAGAACACCACAGGCCCATGCGTGTAGCATCCCCAGCCAGGTTCAACCCACACACCCCAGCACCGGGCCAAGGTGGGTGAGGCACCCTAAGCTCCCCATGCGATCCTTGCCCAGTCCAATCATCTGTAGGCCCCAGGTGGGCCGTCAGATACAAAAATTTGAAATAATGATGGACTGGAAGGACATCATCATTCCCAGCAAGATGCAGTCTCACCTCTTACTCTTACTCATTGTGGGAGATGATGCCCTCCATGCAAGGAGATACTGCCCAGCACAGGGCACAACCTGCAGCATGTGTGGCTGCTTTGACCATTACGCCAAAGTATGCAGTTCATCAGCTCCCCCATCGTTGAACCTCCCCAACCAGACAAGGCCCACTCCTAAGAAGAAGCAGATGAAAGGGTGCCAAGTTGAGGTAAGTGAAAACTCATCCATGGAGGAATCAGATGAGGAAGAGGAGTCAGCAAGAGCAGCCATGCAGACACGGCCCACAATAAAGCTGAGGGGAAATGTGCACAAAATACAGGCCCTCCTCGCTAAACACCCCAGCATGCTACAAGGCATTGGTTGCCCAAAGTGTCGGCTGGTAAACATAATTCTATGTGGATGCACACCCAGCAGGGTTGGGAACGGTGCTAGTCCAAAAGTCCAGAGCAGGTGAGGTGAAGCCCATTGCATATGCATCCAGAGCACTCAACCCCACTCAGCAGAGGTACTTGCACATTGAGAAGGAAGCCATCGCAGTCCTGTGAGGTTGCTGCCATTTCTCTTTAGACCTGTACTGGCAGGAACCCACCACACCCATGGACCACAAGCCACAGATCCCGAAATTCACGGGATCCATGCCTCACCCACCAGCACGGATAGAGAAAGGGCTCCTTCACCTCGGCAAGCAACCGCACAGATATCCTCTCGCTACACCCATGACCAGCTACGGCAGAGAAAATACAGGAGTCCACGGAAATTGGAGACCACATCTTCCAGGTGATCTACACGATGAAGCCAAAAGCCATCAACATAGCCGACATCATTGCAGCCACCATCCAGGAACCATGCTGCGATCTTACGCAAAAAATGCAATCATATTGGGAGACTGAAACTAATTTCTGCAACATAGCCACAACCGCAAGGAAGCCGGTCAGGATTTCCTAACAGGAACCTTCATGGTCTGCCATTAGCTTTCTATCACGTCGGGTCACTTTCTCCTCAGAGGAGTCATCCCCAGCAGTTTACAAGACAGGGCCATCACCCTCGCACACAAAGGACACCAAGGCCTGGTTTGCACAATGTCACAGAACAGAAGCAGAGTGTGGTTCCTGCCATTAGACTCAAAAGTAAATGATGTTGTGTCCTCCTGTCTTCCGTGCCAAGCATCAGAATCTCCCCCGCGACCAGAACCTATCTGTTCAGCTCCCAGAGGGAAAGCTCACTGGGAGGCCATAAGCCTCCATTTCTACACAGTCCAAGAGGGGGTATAGCTACCAGTGGAAATCGATGACTACTCCAGATACCCTGAGGTGGAGATAGTGTCATCTACCTCTGCAGAGGTGGTACTACCAGCCATAGAGAAAATATTTGTCATGCATTGTCTCCCTCTATCGCTAAAAAGCAATAGTGGACCCCCTTTTTAGGGGAAGGAGGTCCCTAAATCCCTAGAAGACCTGCAGATACATCACCACTGCAAACCACCCCACTGCCCCCAAGCAAATGGAGACGTGGAGCACTTCATGCGGACCCTGAAAAAAATCCTCTGGATTGCCAAAGCCCAAGGCCTTCCCTGGCAACTAGAACTGTACCGGTTTCTGAGGACTTCACCCACACATGTCCAGAGAGGCACCACCATCCAACCTCATGTTTAGAGTGGTGTTAAAGATGTCCAAACCACACCATAAGTCGATCCCGGCAGAAATCATGGACCATCAACAGGTGCAGTCCAAATGACTTTATGGCAACGTGCTCATGAACGACAAGAGACACGGTAAGACATCACCTTTTTGAGTGGGAGATTACATTTAAGTCTTCAAAAACCCCACCAGAACAAAGCTGATACTACCATTGGATGATGCTTCCTGGACTGTGGTGACAGACAAGACACCCTAATTATGGCCCGCTGGGGCCCAGACATAGTTGTCAGAAGTGCATCAAAGTTCGAAAAGGCTGCTGAGACAAGTGTGGTTGGAAACCCTGGGGGAATCTGCCAGGACGGACTCAGCAGAAGAAAATATAAACCCAACGACCCATCTGGACTTTGCTAAAGAGGAAGAAATACCCCACCAAGAGGAGCCAAAGACAATTCTGGAGCTGCCAGTGCTGAGGTCGAGGTAATCTCAGTTGAGGTCAGACTCATTAGGATGCCAGGCCGACACCATGAGAGATACCCTCTGTGGACAGCACCAACACCATCAGAGAGACTCAGAGACTATGTTTGTTAGTGAAGCAAAATATGTCATGTTATGGCCATTGTCGGCAGTCAGTTGGTTTTTGTTTGATGGAAAAGAAAAGTAATGTTGTGTCACAACACTGTACCCCTTGTCCTAGAGCACCCCTGACATGTCCCTGTGCACAGGCAGTGATGCAGGGAATAAAGAAGGTGTGACATGAGGGTTCTGGGTTAGTACAGAGCCATGGTAACGGCGATAAAGTAAATTTGCCACCCTTCTCATTTGTGATGCCTCAGTGCCTCGCCCCATGTCGAAGGCCAAATTCTTGTGCACCTAACACTGTTATCCCCATCACCCATCCTTAGAAAAAGTATACAAGCTCTTTCTCAAAGATTTCTTTAATATCTATTGACTGTATTTATGTTCATATTGTAAAGACTGGAATGAGTGGAATGGGTGTTTGTACTACTACCCACTATATGGTTGCGGTAGGGGCACAGAGGCACCACAGCCAAGGCTCTCAATTGGTAGCAATGGGCAAGCAGCCAAGACTGAGACTCAAGGGAGGTGATGTAGGCTAGCTCTTACGTAAGGTGAATCCCCGAGCCCCCCACAATGGAATGTCCACACACTATGTTATGTGCTAACATAGTTCTTTTATTAAGGATACAATGTCAGGTGGATATATAGAAATACATCTTAGAAATCTAACCAAATGGTTAACTCAATATATACAGATAAATGTGGTACCACAGTTACCCTTAGATTCAGTTATAATGCACTAACTGCTGACAGTTATTAAACAGCATTACAATTAATAGGCACTGTTTAACCCCATAGACATTAAAGTAGAAATGCAGGTAATAATTGGAACATTGGCAGAATGCTTTCTTCTTTGGGAATAGAAATGCAATACTGTGTGAGGAATCCCCCCACCTGTGCAACCTGTAAGAAAATGGTAAACTGAACTTTGCTTTTACAACAATGCCCAGTCCTTTTATGTTCTGTAATTGTCTGCTTGTGTTTATACAGGTGGGTCCCTTGGATGAACCCTGAAGATAGCAGATGCTGTTCCTCATCACAGTACCTTGGGTGCCTTGGGAGGCGAAATGGTGGAGTTTCTCGGTTTTACTTGATGATGTCTCTTGAGGATGGACCCCCTCTAGAAGAAGGAGGCACTAGGATATTGGAGCAGGAGAATGTAACCAAGCAGTGTCACAAAGGCAGCAGTGAAGGTATGTCATGGTGGTCTTCTTGGATATCCCACAAAGCTGAAACACGCTGTAGACCTAGAAAAGGCTTGGAAGGTGAGGATGAGTCCTTTGGTTTTCACTGATGACCTTTGGTGGCGACAGCTGCACTGACAGAATTAGATGTCGGGTTTCGGTATTTCACCGTTGTCTGCTGTTTGGTTCTTTGGTATTGCAGCATGGATGACAGGATGGCTTCTGGTGTCTTGGACTCGAGCACTGGACTTCTCTGTGGGCCACCACCAATTTTGGACCCTTAGGACTCGATCTTATGTTCAGACTGGCCGGAAACCCACCAGCAGGCACTTCTCTGCCATGGAAAAGTGAACAGATTTTGTGTTAGCAGTGCTCCTTGAAGATTTATTTGGTTGGTTTTAACTTGGCAAGCTCTTGGCATCAGGCAGCACTATGCCAGGGTACCTACTCTTATGGGGGATCCAAATCTATCTGGATTTCATCTGGATATGGACAGCCTCTGGGGCACTGGATGATGCTGGTGGACTTCTTAGGCACAAGAGGTCTGCACACTCCAATTCTGGACCCACAGAGATACTTCTGCAGGATGGCAAGCACACAGGACTGGCTTCCAGGACACTTTGTGTAAAGAACAGCAGTTGTATGATGTCCCGCAGTAGCTACGGGAAGAGGTCACCTATCCAGGTTCTCTCTGGTTCAGTCCTTGAATCAGCAAAGCAGCCTTTGGATTTGTTGAAGAATTGCAGCTGCAGACTTCTTCCTCCAGCTTGATTCAGGTTACAAGCTTCAAGAATACTCCAGGGTTCTTCTTCTGGCTTCTGGCTTCAGCTTCTGACTCAGAGGTAAGTGAAGTGTCTCCTGGGATACAAAAACTCCCGATTCCCTCAGACTGAGCTAGCCTCAGTCAGCCAATCACATACTAGTGTATTTATCAGGCGGCATCCAATAAGGCTCACAGGCATTCAGGCCATTCACCCAAAACCAGACATCCAAAACAGTGAATGTGTTCTGGAATCCACTCCTAGCCTTTCAGATCACACACTGTGTTCATTCCAGTTTCAGTCAGGGCTGGGTCACGAAGAACAAATGCATTGTGACACACAACCAAAAGAGAGAAAGAGAAGGGGTGGAAGAGGGGAGCCTGAAAATGAGCTGTCATCCGCATAGCACTGAAACAGAGAGCGGCAATGCAGTGAGGGAGAAGTGCCAGGTATTGGTTGAACAGCCAGGGAAAGATGTTAGACCCTTGGGGAACACCACAGGTAGAGAGTGAGATACAGGAAAGGAAGGACCCAAGTTGGACCTGGGAGGGTTTTCATTATTGCCATGTAGTATGACTTAACTTCTGATGTATTTTTGACATAAATACCCTGTTTTGTGTAAAGATCGCTGAGAGAGACTGAGCGTCCATCCGTTGATATTCATTGTAAACCCTCTGTTTTAGATAATTGTTAATAAAACAGTACTGTGCTATCTTCCTGAGTTGGTTCGGTTATTTGGACTCAGAATTATTCTGTATGATCCCATCCATTATATATGTAGGTTCCTAAAGGGCCCTAAGCTCAGTGACATTTAAGTTCAAACTATTTTTGATTCACTAAAATGCTTTCCTCTAGAAACACACTCACAAGTTATTTTTTGTCTTACTTTATAGAATATAATTGAAGCTAGAAAATTGATGAACTTCATGAATGTAATGAATGTTTTGCTCCTGATGAAGGGAACTGTTTCCCGAAACACGTCAAACTCATTTTTCATTTATTGACTGCTCTGTCAAGAATTTCAATCAGGCGACGCACACCTTAGTTTCAGCCCAGGATGAAGCGGGCAATCGAAATGCTTATGTGTGATAGATTAGATTCTATATTGAGATGATGCACCACTCATATCACACCCCCTTTTCAAATACCCCGGGTCACAATGGACCATGTACCAGGCTGGTTGATAAAATATATTTATTTATTTATTTTAAAATTCAAAAGAAATCATACAATTTTTAATATGGGGCAGCAATCACCAAATGGGTGATAAGAACAATATGAATGTAAGCAATGCACTTAGTTTAACCTTCTATTGACACAACTAGAAAACACAGGGGAATAGGAGCACTTTTGATTTTAGGTAAGGTAGCACTGGATTTAGAATTTCCCCCTGCAATATTCCCTAAACTTAGAAATAATCCATTTTAAGTGGATAAACAGAATCAGTGGGTAATCAGGAATGACAAATAAGAAACAGAATAGAAATATGACTTTCCCTCCCCAAACAAGAGAGAAAAAATTGATTTAAACCTTGGCAATGCTAAAATGACACTTGGAAATGGATGGATAAACAATGAATGTGTCTAAAACACTTGAAACAAAAACAATTCTTTACTGGAGCAACACTGGAAAGATACTAGCAATCACAAAAAATAGATTGAGCAAAAGCATACAATTCAAAATCAACTGGAAGATTGAAAACCATTTATAACCAAAATTACACACTTTTGCAAATTCCGCCTGAATTTACCAAAACGTTTTTTAATAAAAACGGGTGGAATATGAAAGTGAAATGTGGTCTCTAGCTGAATTGAATTGAGTAATGCAAGATCTACTGAGGTGCGGTTTTGGGAAAATGAAGGTGCAAAAAAGGAACAGAAATCAATTTTGACAAGGACAGTTTTACTTTACGCTAGGGCATTCAGGCTAGGCTACCAGCTTGAGACACAGTACGCTACGGGGTTGATCCGCAGAATCAACCTTAGCACTTCTGCGCCGGCCCTGGCAGCCCCAGTCCGATCACCTGAGGGAGGATTGATAGTTTAGGATTTACACAAGATAGAATTACTAAAAAGATGTTGGCGCTATCACAATAAATCAATGACAGGGTGGCAAGAATGATTTTGACAATAATACAAGTTATCAGGATAAGTATATGATGACTTAGAGATTGGGATGGAGCAAAGCAAGGTAAGGTTTACTATGTTTCTAAGGTTCCTATTGATACTCACAGTCCACTTTTAGTTTGGATTTTGGACAGTCAGCACTCTGGATCACCAAACAGATCTGGTTTAACACAGGGCCGCCGGACAAACTCAGCAGGACAGAGTCAGCTAGGCAGGGACTGGATACCAAAGGATAGTTCTTCTGGACCGGCAATCCTGGTTCCTGGATACTATAGGGCATCAGGATAGCAGGATGGCAGCAGCATGCAGTGAGTGGCAGCAAGCCAGGTACATTCAGGATGCTTCCCAAAACACCACAATGATTCCCCTGGTTATGGGGATTATTTTAGAATTGAGGCCTAGCTGAAGCAGGATCAGAAATTGCTTGGCCTTGTGGTTGGTATCTGGAGTTCAGATGGATAGATGCAAGATGAAGACAGGAACAGGCAGGAACAGGACGCCGGCGTAGGAATCAGTGTCTGTGTCTGTGTGTTGTCAGGGGCTCTTATTTATAATGCCAGGTGACATCATCACAGTATATGAAGGGACAGGCTTTACTACACATGCCCCTAACAATAGGATTGGGCAAGAGTAGTAATCTCCGCCTTGCTCTCTGCTGGTTGGGTTTCTAAGGGAAAGGATGTCATGTTTATGAGGTGATTTTTTACCGTATCTAGAAACTCCCACATTTACTTTACTGAAAATCCGATTTGGCCAGAAACACATACTTCTGCAGTTGCAACCTCTTAGTAAGTCAGATACACAGGTTACATATTTTGTGCTGCACAGATCAGTCCAATCCTCAAGTCTGTGGGACCTTGCTTTGCCTTTCTGATACATTTTGGTAATTTTCAACATCAAAGATTTGGCCTTGAATTCCCCAATTGTATACACAGATGAGAGTTATCCCCAGGGATGTATGTACCAAATGTTATGTTTGCAACATGGATGTTTTTCTTGTAATACAACATATATCACCATTTCTGTCCAGAGTGTGTCAAGACATTCTACCAAGTTTTAAAATACAGGCCGGAATTACACCTTTACGCTGCGAAAATTCCTCATTTTTAGCAATTTTGGCAGCTGAGATACAAGTCTTTTAAAGTTCTTTATAAAAAAGTCTTCAGACAAATGGGAGTCATTGTCTGTCATATTTTTTTTCTATCCCGTTGACACCAACTGGCTGTTTCGTTCAAGCAGGATGGGGGCCTCTCTCTTAATTGAAGGTTTTATTGCCCCTTCCCACTTGACAGGTGAATGTCCCAGGACGGCTATTGTCCCAGCCTGGGACACAGACAAATGTCTGATGAGCTTGTGAAGTTTCTTTGTCCTGGTCCATTCAAAGTTTTTCAGGCTGGCAATTAGCACTTTTGGCATCCTGGAAGTTTATGGTGTGCCTCTCTTCCTGAAGGAAGT
The DNA here is from genome assembly GCF_040938575.1 of Ambystoma mexicanum. Taxonomy (NCBI): domain Eukaryota; kingdom Metazoa; phylum Chordata; class Amphibia; order Caudata; family Ambystomatidae; genus Ambystoma; species Ambystoma mexicanum. The sequence goes on along the minus strand of NC_090936.1, from coordinate 489,077,595 downwards.
TACAGGGCTGGAACTTGAACAACTGGTATTTCTTGAGAGCTTGCAAACTCAGCCTATATGTTTTAACCTTTATTCTCTCATTTTAAGTCTTAAATTAAACAAACCTGGGGAATCAAAATAGCCTATCTATGTATTATCACCAGCCACATAATCCTTTTACATTGCTAAAAAAGCAGGCCCGCACTCAATAATTTACTTTTAAATAGGCCATTTTTTCCGCAGTCAGCAAAACCCATTTTACCACATGTGTTAAAAACTGCAAGCATTTCTTTCTTTTAAATTCAGTTTGCAGCTCCTCAGATTGCCACTGTCATGGCAGCTGTAGTCATTTTCCTTGCAGCAGGACTCTAAAGTATAGATACAATTCTCCTTGACCTGGCTCTGAGGGTAAAAAGTCTCTTTGAACTGCTGCACTTGGATACGTTTTGTCAAGAAATAAACGCATGTTTCCTGTGCGAGTGAAAATTAAGTTGCTTTTGATTTCTCTAAGAGTTGGTTTTAACTGTGCCTTTTTAGTCACAGTGGTTTCAGAATGACAGATGAAATTGTCATCCAATGAGCATTTTGAAAGGGTGAAAACGGTTTCATTTTGAAGGGGATTGTGGCTTTTGTAGCAATGGCAGTCTTTCCTTTTCACTTGATTCCATATATGTTTCAGATCACACTGGCATATTTTCAGGGTGTCTCCTTGTTCAATTTTACCCGAAGTGTGTAGGCAAAATGGTGCAGCCATTTTTCTGTTGTTGCTGCCAAAAGCAGTTTTGAAGTCCTGGTGCGCACAGGAGCCAGCTCCGCCAGGTTACTGTTTCTTGTGCACAGGAAGCTCAGTGATGTAAGGCAATGCCGTCGAGTGGGTCAATATACCCCACACATCCCCCCAACTTCTCCTGGACTTTCCAAGTCAAGGGGGTGTCGAGCAAGTGGGATTTCTCCTTGGGTCACAGCAGGGTCCGGCAGGCATGAGTCCCTCTTCCATCAGAGAACGTGTGTCCTGCTCCTCTTGTTGTCTCTCGTATGAACGTGGAATAAGACCTCCTCGCTTCCCCTGGGATCTTCCTTTCATGGCGTGGAGCGACACCCCGGATTTCCTTCGGTTTCTCCTTCCGGGTCCCCGAGGAGGTCCTCCTTGGTAAGGACGGTGCAACCAGTACGCATCTATAAAAGAGAACAGAAACTGGTTACAACAATTTCCGACTAGCTGTCCTCTAATCGGGATGACACAGTGGGATACTCATGCATTCAGTGACAACTGAAATATTCCTATGATTCAGATGTATCACCCACTGGGTTTTCTATGGCTCCTCTATTTGTTGCAAAGTGTGCCTGGGGTGGCAGCAATAAATGTTTGATAGAAATTAATAATAAATGGAGTCATAAACTTGACACGTAGAAACATTTAGGGACCTTAAAACCCGAGTTACAATTCCTGAAACAGAATAGGTTTTGACTGATAATTTAATCAGTATATGTAGTGTGCAGGGGACGCGAGTGTCCATTAGTTTAGGACACTTATTCTTATGCTTCTTAGCAGTGTCAGGAATCCATGCAGAGACAGTAGGGTGGGCACCTTGCAGAGAGGAACAGAGGGTGGGTGTAGTTGCAAGGAGTATTAATACTAGCCAAGGTAAGGTGATTGTCTAAAAGAAGCATTTAGCTGTTGGACATGACTTTAAAATAACATAAATATATATATTGTATAATGTGCTGGTTAAAACTTCACCCTTACACAGTACAACCAAATATTCATACAAGAGTAACGTGGCATGCTCAAACCTAGAGAGAATGTCCCCAATGAACATCGAGAAAGTAAGTGAAAATGAAATGTGGTATGCTGGAATCTGAAAGCAAATGCCCCACAATCTATTGAGAAAGGCAACATAAGGAGAAAGGTGACATGCTGGGATCTGAAGTCACAGCTCCCAAAAAAACATTGACAGAATAATTACCAAACTTAAAAAAATGAACACCTGTGTCTGAAGTCCAATTACCCAAGCGAGTGCTGTGAGGCCCTTTGAGAAAAACTGGGGCCTGATGTCGAAGGTCCTAAGAAACATTGGACAAGTGAACATTACATATTGGGATTTAGTGTCCCTGGAAACATTGAACTGGAAACATTGAACAAAAGATAAGTACTTTGAATTATTAAAATACAATGGCAGCAAGGGTCATTTTATATAGCGCTGTGTACTCTATCCAAATAGGGGCTCACCCTCGAGGCGCTTTGCATGCCTCTGTACTTTAGCACAAGTAGCACAGTAGCATCAAGGAATGGTTTCCAACTGCAATATGTGAAACAGAATCGAGTAGCAAGCGCTCACAATGTTGACGATAGTGGCAGTAGTAGAACAAATGGTAAGTACCAGCCCAGTTTTTGAAAGTTCATTGAGAACAGCCAGAACTATGCAGCTCAGCCAACATTGAATCTTCCTGTTTAATGTCAAACTGGCGATTTTGTTGGCAGTACAGCTTCATCTCCTTATATAAAAACAATGGTTTCATGGAGCTGCCATTAAGGGCTGACACCGGCTGGCAAATTCACAGTCAGAGTTGCTTTTAAATCAAGACAGATCCTCATTTGCACAATGCAGTCATTCTTGCAATAACAAAGGCATTAGATAGCTTAGTGGGTAGAAAAGTTCATGGGTGTGTGGAATAGGCAGCAAAGGACTGGCTATAGGGCCATAAAAGCACTCTTTGCCCCCCCTGTTGCCCGCCAGTAGAGGGAAGGTGATAACCTTCCCTCTACTGGCGGGCAATAGGAGGAGTTCCAGGATGGTTATGCTGTTCACTAACCAGCCACCATGTTCGTGCAAAGCTTTCATGGCTGGATCCACAGTGGAGAACACAGATGAGAGCGACTGTAGCATCTGGCTGCTACCCAATGGCTGCTAGCCCAAGGCTTTTCGGTGGAAGAAAGTGGCTGCACTGTTGTCACTGCCCAAGGCCAGGGATCGCGGAGCATGTCTCATGCTTTGCACATATTCACTCGGTGATCACCTATTCTGATAGCAATTATCCCTCTGTCCAAGACATGTTTGCAGAGACACAAGATCTACTGGCATTCTAGACAGTCAGACATCATCAAAAAGGGTTTCCAACAATAGCTGCTACAACACAAACTGCCCCATAACAACTTAAAATGCATCCACCAACCATCTAGAATGTATCATGGCTTCAAATAGATCCCATCCCTTGAAGGAGGTGGAGGAAGAGATCGATGCTGACCCCGCCCAAATAAAATAAAAAACATATGAGTTCTCAGACATTATTCAACTTGTGCTGAAATCTGCCGACCCGGTGGAGGAACTCCTAAGTATCGAATATATAACATTGCCACAATCGAATAGTTATATTGAGATCTTCCCTCTATCATCTGAGAGTGTCAGGCCAACCTTTGAGGTCATTGCTTTGGGAGTGAACAAATACCAGAAGATAATACCCTTCAAAACTCCATTAGTGGATGACTTGCTTGTTCTAGGCTGAGAAGAGACCCTCCCAATTGGCAGACAAACTCCCATTGTATCCTGCCATAACGTACCTTATAAAAAAGTTGAAATTCTGTTTTGGAACTGGGTTGGCTTAGTAATTAGCTACAAGATCAAGAGTGGCGGCTCTCTATAAAATCAGTCGGATCAGTCTCCAGGAAGCATGGGCGATCGATGGAATCTCTTTGCAGGATTCAGTAACTGTCCACCTTCCTGCCTCTAGAGGCCCATGTGGGAGGCCCAGAGGGAGTTATATGGGTGGCAGATAATATTTGTCAATAGGCCACCAAGCTAGACTCTGAATCACATGATATGCTGGCTGTGCAGATTGGAGCAAGAGATGGGACGTATGGTTATTTGTAATGTATATTTAAGGCACAGTGCTTCGGCACAATGAATACCCTTCTACTTACAAGTGCAAGCCAACAAGGTTGATATTCCGACACTGCTTGGAGATTTTAATTGTCAAATTGAGCCATTACCATTGCTGAATGATGTACAGAAAGAAGAAAACGAGGCACGGAAGATGCATAATTTTAGTGGTACAAACACACAACCATTATACAAATGCCAATAATGTAGCAATTCTTTTTAATGAACTAGATCTATTCTGCTGAAAAAAAAAGTGCAAATGGAGATTTGTCGCCTGCACTTACATTCTGAATAGCACAACAAAGGAGCCATATTGGTTATATCTTGCTGACTGTATCGAGGTGCTTAGTGGCTTATGGTCGACTTTATAGTGAAAACTCAATGACTAAGTGACCATGACCCACTTGTTCTTACACTTTATATTCATATTCTGCCAGGGCAGCCTGCTGTTGGATCAGATAATAGAGTTATGCCAGGGGTCAGGGTAGGCACAAGGAGGATCAAATAGGGGCATCATTGTCTTGTCACAGGCAATAGACTATTTGTATGACAGACTGTATCCCTTTTTAAGATATTGTTAACATTTCGATATTGGGCCAATGTCTTGTAATGATGTGCTTTATATGTTATCCTATCTTATCTTATAAAGCCATATGTTACAAGACGCTACAGGATGGATAGTAGTAAAATAAGGTGAATAGTCAGTGATTTGACAAAGAATGCAAGGTGGCAAAACGTCTGCTGCTGGAGACGATAAAAGAGGGCCCTTCTACCTTAACTAACAAATTAGTGAGTAGTAAATAATTATAGAAAGAGACAAAGGCATGTAAAAAGAATTGGACACAGAAAACGGATGGAATTTTCTTAAATCTGTTGTGAAGGCAAACGACACAAAGATTCTGGCAGTTTGTTTCCGTTGGCGAATTAACAGTACCAACTGTCAAATAATGTCTAATCTCAGAATATATCTGGCATACACATTTCGAGGCCCTGTATACAATTCACCTCATTGCGACCCCAACAAACAGTCCAACTTTAAACATCTTGAACAAGACTTACGTTTTTGACAATTTTATTTTTATGGATGAGGAGTGAAGTGATGTCAGCAATACTTGCCCAGAAATCTAACAAAGAACCTGTGCTTGATCAATCCAGGGTGATCTATTTAGAAGCAAACCATATTTCTAGGTGCCTTTTTTAACTGAGTTATTAAAAAAATGAATGAGGGCACGGTTTCCCTGAAAGCTGGCATAGTGCCGACATCATTCTGATTTTCAAGCAAGCTATCATCTTAGCCCCACAATAGACTCATCACCAAAGTTTTTCGGTAAAGGTCTCTTGGGCCATGAGGAGGAACGGGCAGCTCACAGCAGCATGTTAGTAGATGTCCAGGCTGGTTTCTGAAAAGGATTTGCTGCGGGTGACCAGGTTTTTAGGTTGTTCTTATTGATTCAATAAATTGTGGTTTAATGAGCGCAAGTGTTATATTTTATTTTCATAGACTTGAAGACCAGATTCTATACAATATTCTAGAGGAATTCAAAGAAGAACCAAAATCAAAAACAACCCACAGAGATTTATAGTGGATGCTTGTGATTTCCAAAACAGAGGTATCTAAACATTCCAACAAAATATGCTTATCAAAACATCTCTAGGGCCTTTGATACACCAATATCATCACCTTCCCCTTAAGACGTTTTCTAGATTCAACTGAGGGACCAGAAGTGACAGCATTCACCAAGACTGAACAAGCATTGACTTTTTGGGACAAAGTGCACAAACGCCAACACAATGAAATGGAAATCACCCAAGGAAACATGGGCTCATCATGTAAGGTGCACCTCAAAAGGCATCTTATTCTGATAAAGGAAATATCCTGGTTTTGTATCACTGGCAACATTGAGCATCTGAGAAACCAAAGTTACCCCAACCATCCTACATACTTTGATTATTTGGGTGTCAGGTTTCAAGAGTCAGAGGGATGGAAAGCCCAGATCGACAAATCAAGTACCACTATGGAGAAGTACAGTGGGCCATTAAATCCTTTTTCATTGGGCACGGTAGTGGCGCAGTCTCTCCCGCACAGGACGTGTATAAAAACAGACACTAACTGCGTCTACCCATGGCTCAGAGATATGGGGCTGTGGAAATACAGGGATACTAGATATCTATCAACATAAGTTTTGGAAAAATCTGGTATTACTCCCCAAATGTGTTCCTACAGCATTGGCCTCCTTGGAGCTTGATGTTTTCCCTGTGGGTGACCAGGTCTCCCACAAACCAGTTTTGTATTGCACAAGATTATGGCAAACAGAAGGCTTAGAAAAACATTGGGATGCCTTGATATCCTCCCCCCCCCATATACCCTCTCAGGCCCTCTTCAATACACTCGCCACTCACTTCACCACCAAAACTCAGGACATCCTGAACAGCCTTGTTAAACACTCTCCCAACCCATCCCTCACCACCTTGTCTGCCTTGGCCACGCACCCTACCCCTTCCTCAAACTCCTCCTTCTCCCTTGTCTCACCTGATGAAGTCACCAGAGTTTTCCACTCCATGAAGGTCTCTTCCAAACAGATTTCCCATTGCTCTTCCAGAACCATCAAGGACAACATTGTCTCTCTTGCCCCTGCACTTGCTGATTTCTGTAACCACTCCTTTGATACTTGTTCTTTCCCCTCCTCCCTCTAGCACTGCCTTGTGCGACTCCTCCTTAAAAAAACTGTCAGCAGACCCTACCAGTCCAGCCAACTACTGCCCTATCTTCATCATCCCCTTCCTGGGGAAACTGATTAGAAGTTGGTCCTATCCCAACTCAACTCTTACACTGAACTTGATGGCGTTCTCCACGACCATCAATCTGGATTCCGAGCATCCAGAAGCACGGAAACTGCTCTCTGAACACCCATGAAGAACTGCTTGCATCCCTGGATTCCAATTCCCCAGCTGTCCTTATCCTTCTTGATCTCTCCTCTGCATTTGACATGGTCAGCCACTCCATCCTCATACAAAGGCTCCACAACACACTTGGTATCTCGGTGCGGGCACTGGACTGGCTCACCTCCTTCCTTACTGACTGCTCCTCTCAAGTTATCCTTGGCACCTTCTCATCTCCTACTTCCTTCTCTGCTTGTACTGTCCCCTAGGGCTCTATCCTCTCGTTCTGGCTTTATAACATCTACCTTACTCAGCTGGCACTCCTCATTCTCCCTCAACTTCCAGTGTTATGCTGACGACACACAAGTCTTCTCCAAACTTCCTGCTGACCCTCCATCAACTGTGACAGCCTTTCTGCCATCCAGGCCTGGTGCACTTCCAATGATCTCCACCTCAATACCACCAAAACAGAGATCCTTCCAATTGGGACCTCTGCTCCCGACTTCTTCCCTTCACTCTGGCCTTTCTCCATGGGCTCTCTCCCTGCTACCACCTCTGAAGCCAGAAACCTTGGAGTTATCTTTGACTTCTCTCTCTCTTTCCTCCCTCCCACTTTCAGCTCTTCCTTCTCAAAGGAATTCTACTGTTTCTAACGTTCCCCCAGAAGCTCAATTTTACACGAGACTTGGTTCTTTCTAGGCTTCACTATTGCAATAGCCTCCTCCTGAATCTTCCTTCTTCCACTCTGCAACCTCTCCAGCTAATCCAGAATAGGGCAGCACGACTTATCCTTGGCCTCAAGCCCAGGGACCGCATCTCCCCTGCCTTATAAAGTCTTCACTTGCTCCTTGTTGCTTCACAGATTAAATTCAAATCCCTCTGCATCATCCACAAGGCTGTCTGGGTCTGGGTAGTGTGCTATTTGCAACTCTCTCTTACTACATATTCCCCCTCTAAACTCATGCGCTCTTCTGGCACCAACTCTTTGTGCTTAAAGCATTTAAAACAGAGGGCAGGAGGTTGATCTCTTTCCTCAGCTGCTTCCCTTCTTTGGAACAGCCTCCCCCTCCCTCTTTGGCTTGAGCAGGATTTTTTTAAATTCTGGAATCTCTTCAAGACTTTCCTCTTTACCTCTGCCTTACCCCTCGCTCCCCTCTGCTAATCTCACAGTTGCTTGTTTGGTGTGCAGTGCACTTATGCAACCTCAGGCCCCTGACCTTCGATACTGAATCCCCCCAACTTCTGTTTATCCTCAGCACTTGCCTCGGCTCACCCTCCACCCTGGAGGCTCGCACTTACTTTACATTGGACTTCACTTGTTGCTCACCCTTGAGCACCACACCTATCCCATCCCCCATTCCTTCTGCACTTGCACGTTCTGAACACTCACAAGGCATGGCTATCCATGGCCTTTGTCTTAACGATGACAAAACTGAGTTACTCCTTATTGGCTCACAGAATCAACCAAAAAAAGGAGACAACCAATTTGAATCTTTTAACATTGACAACATAACCATCATGGTCTTGAAAGAATTAAAAACGATAGGCATCTACCTGGACTCAGCTCTCACTTTAACTGGACAAGTAAACGCGACCGCCTCAGCTGCCCTTTACATCTCAAAACTCATAAATGCCTGCAGACCCTTCCTAGCTCCATTACCTTGGCTAGGGCCCTTATAGTGTCCAGACCTGACTACTGTAATGCCCTGCACTTGGGAACTAATAGCTGTAACCTACAAAAACTACAAGTTCTACAGAACAATGTGCTGAGAGTGGCCCTCAACATCCCGAAGGCTAACCATATATCAGCTGCCAGACACAACGCCCACTGGCTGCCGGTTCAGGAAAGGACTGTGTTGAAAACACTATCACTAACCCACAAGTGCCTATCCAATGCAGCACCCAAATATCTAACCAACAAATTTACAAAGCATATCATCAGCCTTAGACCTACCCGATATACCCAAGCTCACCTCCTAAACGTACCCATATTCAAACAACAAAAATCAGGAGACAACAGATTCCCAGTCCAAGCTGCAAAAACTCTGGAATGCCATGCCCCTATCTCTAAGAGCAGAACCGTATTACTGGATCTTTAGAAAAAATGAAAAACCTGGCTTTTCATGCAAGGGCGATAAGTCCTCGTAAGGTCTTCGCCCACATCACCATCTGTAGTGCCTTGCATTTTCTAATGTATTCTGCTATCCGATGATCTTTGCAATGTAACATCTGTAAACCTTTACACCACTTGTATTGTAATGACTCACTCAGATCAATTGACATGCAATCAATAATGTATTGATGAATTTACTTTACTGTACTGTAACTCTGATATGAAGAACGCACCCAGATACTCTTGGGTTAGGTGCACTATATATATAAATAAATCAATCAACCAATAAATAAATAAATAAATAAAACGTAGGTTTGCCTACTCTCCCTACCACCGTATTTAAGATGTATATGTATTTCTATCGTTTTCACATCCCCTTGTCTCCTCCCTTTTGCCCTGTGAAACAGTATTTACTTCCTGTATAAGCGCCTAAGAAGCAAACAATGAATGCATAAATAAAATAATCCACCTTTTGTCCCTGAATGGTGGTAAAAGCTCCAGATGGGTTGCCCGTGTAAAGAACACTCTCCTCGCTCTGGAAGGGAGAGGATTGTGGGAAAACCCCCAAGGATGAGTTAGATCGGCTGCTAAAATGTTGAAGAAAGCTGCAATCATAAGAGCAAGAGAGCAACTGAAGGCGAAAGCGTCTACACTTAAACTATGGCCAGATTATTTTATGCACAGAATGGCGCCTGGTTTTAAACCCTATGTTGACAAAATGACCCATGCATACGAAAGGTCCTGGGTAGTACAGCTCAGTGGCAACGCACACATCCTGGGAGCAAGATGACGCAGAGCAACATAGGTTCAAATCCCGGGTCTGTGCTTAGAAACCTCTTCTGTAATAGGCATGTTATAAAAAAAAACAACCAAACCAATTATGATATTGCTTCAAGCATTCTTTACAAAATCATGGAAAGATATGGGGACGGGGGCGTGCCTGGTCTGTGGGGCAGCGAGTGAAACTGTGATACATTGCCTGTTGATTTGCACTGCAAACTTAACCGCAACGATTTAAGACCCGTTTTAAGGGTGACCAGGATTTGTCTTTCAGATGTGGCTGCCAATTTCCTCAGACAGTCAGCGACGCCCCATGTTTTTGCAACAGCGCGCTATATACACCAGGCCTGGTTTAAAAAAACGAGGGTCTTAAAACTGGCAAACGCAGTAAATGTGCTAACAGAATGTGCCTCTACTTAGGCTGGTCACCTCTGTCCTTACACAACTTTGATGAATTCCAGCCAACCGTGCGAGGCTGCGAGCATACCCTGCTCACTTTTAGGTAGTGGGCAGGATGAGGGGGCTGCTATAGTGAGTTATATTCACTTTTATCTGATTAACTGGATACTGAGTTTTCCAATTTGCGGTACATTAAATATTATATTAACTATTTTTCTAAAAACTTTTTTAAATATTCAGCAATATACCATCTTATATTTGGTATGTTTTAGGGAAATTGTTTTATATGTGTGTTTGTACTTAAAGGTTTTTATGCTGGATATAAGTTTATCTGATCTGACTAGACAATTCATTCTGCCATTTAGGGTAAGAAAATGCATTCAAGAAGATGTTGCACCAATAATGCCCAAAATGGCTCCTCAATCTAGCACATTTTAGGGACATCAATGAACAAAAAACATGGATGAAACAGCTACAGATCTGAAGAGGGCAACACATGCAGTTGTAGTATAATAACTGAATTTCATTCTTAATGTTGATCCCCATCTAACATCATCAGTGGATACTGTCTGAACAATCACATACAATTATTGAAGTGTGTGAGCAGCATGTATTGTTTATTGGGAGTCCAATTCTCAAGGGAAATTGTTTGGTATGCCTTAAAGACACGTGATTCCCTGATGAAGGACCAGCAAGGTCTGAAATGCATTGGATCATGTCTTCTGTCTCCATCATCATGTTTTATTCAATTGTGACATATTTGAGAACTTTGCAATATTGGACATGTTCAACTATTGTTTTCCTAAATAACAGAAACACATATTTATTTATTGTGAATTTGATCCAATTATGATCTTACACACATTTACTTCAAATATACAAATAGAACGATCTTAAAAGAAAAACAGAATTCATCACATAATACCATACATGTCATAAAAACAGGAAAACATGTTTCCATATAAAAATAAAAGGAGTTATCAGAATTACTTGGGATTATAAAAAAAATCTAATTACTGTCAATTGCGCTGGCTTCTAATTTTACAATTACACCCAATTCTTGCAACATTTTCACAATCTCATATGTTAAAAGGGTGTCTGTCCCTGCAGACATAGAATTCCACAGATCATTTGGATCCATATAGTTATTTACCAGACTAAAAGATCTCTCCAAGTGTTTTTTTCTTGTTAGTGCCAGCATCGGGTGGTCCACAAGTATGTGCCAGAGGGTTTCTGTTTTCCCATCTGGCATACACCTTTGGCAAATGCCATCACCCTCCTCTTTTTCTTTTTTACGCATCTTGTTTATTTCCCCGGTCGGTAAAACGTTTAATCTAAATCTTAAGAAGTATGATCTTGTAATGAGATGTGGAAATTGGTTAAGATGATTTGGCAGATTACTGAGTGGTTTGTCAATTATTAAGAAGGTGGGGTGCAGTTTATATTCTCTTGTACGTGTGATGGTATTAATCCAATCCATCTCTCTAAGCCTTTTCTTTACATCTAAAGGATTGCCTATTCATTCTGAGCGTTCTTTGTTTCCTTCAGGGGGCTGTCCGCCACACCTAGAATCTCTTTCAGGAATGGAGATGTTCATGTCATCACATGAGTCAATAGATTCTCATATAAAGAATTTCTCGTAGGTGCCAGGATATTCCTTGCCAGGCTTAGGACCCTCCAGTGAAACCAGTATTCCAATAACAAGAGGCCTTGTTCAAATCGTATTGAGGCCATTGGGACACAGGGTGGTAGTCTCAGCACATGTTTCCAAACTCTGCCCTCCAATCTCTCCCATGGCATGCTGTAAACTGCCTGGACTATTTCCATCCCATACAGTATTTGTACTATCACTTTACCCACATAGAGGCGAATTAGAGGTCTTAATGTTAATCTACATATCTTCCAATCTAACATTTTCAATTGGGCGGCCTGTCGGTCTGTCTTTTCTTTTCAATGTGATCAATAACAGGCAATCTACTTTTGAGTCTATGCAGGTTGAATCCCAGGTAGGTCACTGCCTCCTTTTCTTGATTGGAATTCCATCCATCACCCATTTGTGCTTTGTTTGTTGTCTTCTGATGTTTCAAACAAAATAATGTTGCTTTTGTCCTGATTAATAATTAAATCATTGACCTTTGCATATTCCGATAGTGCTGTCACACATATTACTACTGTTAAATTGCAGTAAGATTTACAGCAAGTGAGCACTCAGCACTAAGGACGCTTTTCATGAGTCCATTTTCACATTTTGTACATCCGCAGTCTGCGAATGCAGGTAGCTGATGTGCACCAAACACTGCTAATTAACTCTAGAAATACAGAGTTGTGACTAGCTGAGCGGTGGTGCCCACTTCACCTATTACTACAATAGTGACCTACTGCCAGCATGCTCATTCAAATCTGCCAGAATACTGGCAAATGCAATTATTGATACTGTCACTTGGTCATACGGTATTACCAGTAGAGGTATTACCTCTGACAGTAATACTACCTGATCACAAGTGGCAGTTTGCCAGCGTAAAAATACCCATTTAATGGAATCCAAAGGACTCCATTGGGGACTTTTGTCAGTATTACCTCTGGCGGTATTACCAGATGAGAATACTGGTGAAATTGCAGGTAATACCACCAGAGGTAATACTGGCAAAATTGTAGTTTGGCAGTGTGGGAAAAATGGAGGTAAATGGTATTACCTACACTTTTTTACCACACCGCCAAACTCGTAATGAGCATCATTGACTGCTACGGCTTTCACAGTCCGTTCTACTGAATTTTCATTATTTTCCACCAGCAGTGGATAATGGTTTAGGAATCCAGCTGGTCCATAACATTGCATATTCTATTCTAAAGGAAGGATATCTTCATAAGAGTCCATGGGCCTCATTACACGGAAGGCGGTAAGGGTTAGCGGTCACCGGTAATGCTACCGGTGACCGTTAACCCTTACCGCCTTACTACGAGTTCCCTTGGCGGGACCCGACTTTAACGGCTGGCTTTACCAGCCGTTAAAGTAGGGTGCCGCAAAGGGACCTTGGTGCTAATTACGGTACCGCAATTTGCGGTACCGTAATTAGCGCCTTCCCCATTCCCATTATGCCCTATGGGGGCAAAAATGGGAATGGGGAAGGGCCTTGGTGAATGGGGAATTACCGCCCCCGCTCACCTTGGAGTAGGGCGGTAATTCCGCCATCCACCAAGGCGGACACGGTAAAATACCGGCGGCAACCATGGCGCTAATACCGCCATGGTTACCGCCTACCGTGTAATGAGGCCCCATGTCACTATTTGCTGATGGAAAAAATGCACTATGATCGCATAGCACAGGGATCATGAAACCCGATACCTGTGCATTTCAGTGGCTTTCGTTGGTATAAAAAAGCAGATGAAATCCATAAGCACCCACGTCCTCTCTGTGTGCATCAAAATGTGATGTAGGTGGACGCGTTGTCTGTTTATCTGCACGGAGTCCAGAAAATCACATAGCAAATTTCCCGCACCGTACCCCGTTCCATAAAAAGGACCCAATCCAAAAGGTCCCTTAAGCAGAAAAAAACATGCGGAGAGCTTGTCTCCTCATTTCACACAATCTGTGGCCATTGAAGAAGGCCCCTATACAATAAGCCTGATAGAGAAATGGCAGAATAGGCAAAAGAATCATTAACTGCGGTGCGTGTATTCACTGATTGACAGTGCACTCTACAGTGCCCAAAGGCCTCAATAAAACAGTGGCAGACAGTGGGAATAACCTCCATAGTCAGGGAAAGGTTAACAGGGGTGTATCACAATTCAGAATCCCTCATCAAATAAATCCACATCAAATATTAGATACTCATAACTGTTTTACAAATTATCTCCTTTAAAATTGTAGTTCATCAAAAAAAGCTTATGAATATAGGTTCCAACATGAACTTCCAAATCCACTCAGAGCAGACATGGGCAATCCATACAGTGTAGCCTAACATTGAGATCAACATATTGTGAGAGTAAGTATCAAAATAAGACCAAGTGCATTTCACTCAACAAGACGATCCGCAGAAGGCAATCACTGACTCATTCATTGCAGGTGATCCAACGGAGTATTTAGCGTCAAGTGAAGGTACCAATGTGACACCTCCTGTGGACCAGCCGATTTCACATTGCCACCATGATCCACCGGGGCAGCCACATTTAACTCTGACCTAACCTGAGGTGCTGTGGCTGGATGAAAAGGGGTGTCGGCATCTGTCTTCCCCTAGATACAAACAATGACACAATGGGCCTCATTATAAGGCTTACGCTCCCCTAATGAAGGGGGCCGGTACGGGACCGGCCCCCTTCATTACGGGAACGCCGATTACGAGCTTCCCTTCGCGGGACCCGGATTGCACCCCTTATAAAACCAGGCGTGCTTTCCGGGTCCCGCGAGGGGACGAGGGAGGCAATAACGGGCCAGATGTACTCTGCCCGTTATTATCTCCCTCCCCATTCCCATTGAGCCCTATGGGGGCTCAAATGGGAATAGGGATGGGTTCCTGCATGGAGGACTTACAGGGTCCTCCTATGTCGGAGTAACCGGGTAAATCCCCATTGCAGGAACCCGGTAATGGAGCCCGGAACGGAGGCAGCCATGGAGCTAATAGCTCCATGGCTACCTCCATTATCGTAATGAAGCCCATTAATGGCCCTCATTACGAGTTTGGTGGTAGCCACGGAGCTACTAGCTCCATGGCTGCCACCAAACCGGGCTCGTTTACCGGGTTCCTGCAATGAGGAATAACCGGGTCATTCCCACATTGGAGGACCCGGTAATTCCTCCTTGCAGGAACCATTCCCCATTCCCATTTGAGCCCCCATAGGGCTGAATGGGAATGGGGATGGAGATAACAACGGGCACATTATAAGTGTCCCGTTGTTACCTCCTTCTTCCCCTCGCGGGACCCAGAAAGCACGCCTGGTTTTACCAGGCGTGCGATCCGGGTCCCGCGATGGGAAGCTTGCAATCGGCCCTGGCGGAATGGAGGGGGCCGGTCCCGTACCGGCCCCCTACATTCCGTCAGCCCAGCCTCGTAATGAGGCCCAATGTCTTTTTTTGGGATAGCTGCATAATTGCGTCTGCTGTCCTTTAAGCTCTATTAAAGGCATCATCTCTGTGTTGAGCGTGTGACCTTGCATTGTTTTTGTTTACCTTTTACTTAGAAGAAGAAGAACATGCACTATATGGGCTAGGTGTTCATGAAACGAATGTGTGAATATTCAAGGGATTTTAGGGTGTTTAAATGGCTGTTATAAATCTCTATGTAAGTTGAATGAAAATACACACCCAGAGAACCTATGGGGCTGTGCACTATACAAATACACTGCTCTAAGGATGAAACATCCTACCTACAAATGAAATAAGTCCCTACAGTGACCGAACTGGAAAAGACCCTCCACGATTTCCTGACAGCAAAGTTGTTGGGGAACAGGGCTTCCCCTTCCCAGAGTGAAACTAAGGACCAGTGGTCATTTCTCTTTTCTTGATTAGACTAGCTGGGATAATGCATCGGCCATGGTCTAATTGACAGATGAAATACAATATAACATATCATGGAATAACATAAGTCTCCATGCAAGAAAAATATCTTTCCAGACACTGCATCCTTTATAGCACTGTGCATCGTCTCATGCAATAAAGAACATTGCAAGGCATTTCTATCCATGTTATCTCACTTTACCAATAGGGAAGACAAGATTGAGTGGGCACTCACTTTCCAATGGGTGCATTGGGCAACATACAAGAGTTTGAGTCAATCTTTTTCCCAGGGTACAACATCCACTTTAAAATAAACAATTCTCGGGAAAAAAAATAAACATTTTACTATTACATCAAGAACGCAGGGTGAAAAGTTCCTTAAGAAACCTTGGGCCTCATTACGACTTTGGAGGTAGCCATGCCCTTAATAAGGGCGTGGCTGCCTCCAAAATCGTGCCTGGGTCCGGGTTCCCTGAATAGGGAAATACCGGGCCATTCCGAGTATGGAGGGCCGGGTATTTCCTCCTTCAGGGATCCCGGCCCCGGTCCTTCCCCATTCCCATTCGAGCCCTCGTAGGGCTCAATGGGAATGGGGACGGAGCTAACAACCATTTCAAACGGGCCCGTTGTTAGCTCCCTGGTCCCCTCGCGGGACCCGCTATGGACGTCTGGAAAAACCAGAAGTCCAGAGCGGGTCCCGCGAGGGGACCTCATAATTGTGCGTAATGGGTTTAACGGCGCCGGCACCATTACCGGCGCCGTTAAACCCATTCCGCACAAGTTATAATGAGGCCCCCAGTCTATGCTTTCCTTCCTCTTCTATTTCTTCCTCCTCCACCCTCTTATCATTTATTTCCCCCCATCTCTCATGTCTATTTACCAATCTGCTTGCAATCTTGGGGCCTCATTACGACTTTGGCGGTAGCCATGCCACTATTGGCGGCATGGCTGCCGCCAAAATCCAGTCCGGGTCCGAGTTCCCTGAATGGGAAATTACTGGGCCATTCCGAGTTCGGAGGGCCTGGTAATTCATCCCTCCAGGAACCCGGACCCGGACCTTCCCCATTCCCATTTGAGCCCCCATATGGCTCAATGGTAATGGGAGAGGGAGAAAACAACGGGCCGATTACGAGCGGCCCGTTGTTTGCTCCCTGTTCCCCTTGCGGGACCCGGTAAGGACGCCTGGTTTGACCAGGCGTTACTTACCGGGTCCTGCAAGGGGAGCTTGTAATGAGGCAGAATGGGTTTAACGGGTCCACCTCCTTTAGCGGAGCCCGTTAACCCGTTCCGCCTCAGTCGTAATGAGGCCCTTGGTGTCACTTTTGATTCTTCTCTCTCCTTCCCTTCCCATATTACTTACATTGCTTGTTCCTGCCATTTTCACCTTTTTAACATTTAATTTCAGGCAACATACTCCACATTTCTACTCTAGTTCTTTGTCATGACTGGACTACTGCTCTGCTCCTCTTATCGGTCTACCTGCCTACTTTCCTGCTCTTCTGCCTGCACTTACCTGTTGGGTGGCAGACCTCCCTCTTTGCCTTGGGAGTTCTCTGTCCATGCACTTACCTATTGCCTCCCCAAAGGCACCTTTGACACCCCCCCCCGGGAAACCCTGTAGCACTTACCTCCCTCTCTTTTTTGTCACTGCACTTGCATGTTCCGAATGTCACAAGGCCTATTAGGACCACTGTTATTTTTTTATTATTTATTCATTGCCTTTCGATTTTTTATTTGTTCCCTTGCTCCCTTCCCTTTTGCTTTGTGGCGCTTTAAAACCCTGTTCTTGTTGTAGAAGCGCCTTATAAATAAAATAAATATTTTCCATCATATACTTTTTCTTCTTACACCATGTCCTTCTCCGTCCAGTAGCTTCCAGTCTATAGGCCCTCATTACGACCCAGGCGTTGGACCATGGTGCTAAAAGCACCATGGTCCATGCCGGTAACTTACCGACTCCGCCATGGCGGGCGGTAATTCCCCATGCCGCCATGGCCCTTCCCCATTCCCATTTTTGCCCCATAGGGCTCAATGGGACTCGGGAAGGCGATAATTAGGGCACCGTAAATTACGGTGCCGTAATTAGCTCCTAGGTCCCTTTGCGGGTTGGTTTTTTAACGCCTGCTAAAAGCAGGCGTTAAAGTGCCACCCGCAAAGGGACCTCGTAATCAGGCGTTAAGGGTTTAACGGCGCTGCCACCTTTTACGGCGCTGTTAACCCCTTAATGCCTAGGTTGTAATGAGGGCCTATTTCTTGGCTGCCCTTGATTCCCGTCTTGTTTTTCACTTCTTGTACATTGGGCCTCATTACGACCCCGGCGCTAAACCATGGTGCTATTAGCACCATGGTCCATGCCGGGGTCCGCCATGGTGAATGGCGGAATTACCGCCCCATTCCAAGGTTGGCGGGGCGGTAATTCCCCATTCACTATGGGCCCTTCCCCATTCCCATTTTTGCCCCATAGGGCTCAAAGGGAATGGGGAAGGCGCTAAGTACGGTGCCGCAAATTGCTGCACCGTACTTAGCACCAAGGTCCCTTTGCGGCACCCTACTTTAACGCCTGCTAAAAGCAGGCGTTAAGGTCGGGTCCCGCAAAGGGAACTCGTAATGAGGCGATAAGGGTTTAACGGCACCGACACCTTTTACGGCGCCGTTAAACCTTTAACGCCAGGGTCGTAATGAGGTCCATTGTGTATACATGCACTCCCACTCACTGCATTCCCAATCTGTTGTTCGCTTTCCCAAACCGCATTGTGTACCGTCTCATTTCCTTTCCTTCTCGTTAGCAGCCTCCAAGATCTGGAATTTTTCCCCTCTTCCTTTTCGCTCTTGCCCTTATCAATCCTTAGTACGTTCTTCTCTCAAAACTCACATGCGCTCCTTAGAATTTGTTGATGTGATGAAAATCAGATGGCATTCATTGCGCCTTTGGTGTTTCCTTTGCTCAGCGCGTTGGCGAAAACGCTACCTAAAGTCACTAAATACAATACAATACAACTACGACGTAGACGCATAATGATATACAGAAAAAAGAAAATGGCCAGGTGGAGGAGCAGGAAAATCTTGATGACAGATGTGCCAATGAAGTGGCCCAGCCTTGTACACGGAAGAAGATAACCATGGGCACAGTCAGTGGAGATGGGAAGCAGCCAACGGACCTGAATTCCCGCCCCCTTGCCGTGGTATCACACACACCAGAGCTATATCAATGCGCTCATTATTCTTCCTCCCGTTCCTCCTATCGCATAGTGTCACTGCACAGAACACCAAACATACTCAGACATGCCAAGTCCTTTTTTTTATCTCCAAACATCACCTTACAGGGAACAAAAACATACACCAGCAAGGGGTGTTATCGTGCATGTCTCGCTTTCTAGGTGTACATGTCCCTTCCATTTCGTTGTTCAAGTTTGCATTGGAAAGGGAACACATGCTAATGTCTCAATGCATTACCATGTACTATTGCATGGCATGAATAATGCAGCCAAACCTTCCCAGTAGTCCACCTTCCCTCCATCGCAGCACGGTGTATATATATTACCTCTCAGCATTTCTCCTTCTTCCGCCTCATCGAATCTCCACACATAATAATTCCAGACTACGGCGGGTTTCGGCTGGAGAAATTGATGACATCTTGTTTTTAGCTGATGAGAATCCCACGGCGTAGCAGCGCAGGGAAAAGGGGGTGGTTGTGAATGAAACCACTCTTATCCCGGAGTGGTAGATGACAGATCTGCTGCTGCGATTATCCTCCTCGCCTGACAAGAAGATAATACCCTGTCTTCTTACGCAGTAGCGGGCGCTCCTCCTTCGGGGTATTGGTGAAGCCGCGCTTGAGCATCCGAAGGTCAATGCGTCGAACTTCCCCAGGGACTTTCTTTCTTCGATTGCTATCAAAATGGAAGCTTGCATCCCTGGACCGCTGATGGCCGGTTGGAAACTATGCATTAATAACCATTCAAAATGCTGAAAATCTTTATCCTAACTTTTCCAATAAGATCCCACCACGCTGTTACTGTGTCTCTGCTGTAAATGGTGATCATGTGGCTACATATTGTGCACCTGGCCAGCTCTTACATTACCTCAACATGCGATTAATGTTTCCTTCCAAATCCATCGTTGCTGACAATGTTCAGGGGGACAGCAGACAAATGATTGCTGTAGTGGGATCTGCAGAGACAATGGCGCACAGTAAGAAAAGCTGCGAAAACAGTGAAACTAAAGAGGTACAAATAAGTAGCTACAATACAAATGAAATAATTAAAAATAGGCTCACTTCAATGTTTATGTACAGTCATCAATAAGATATCATTAAAGTGTTCAAAACAAACAGAGGTGGCTTCTGGCCACACTTGGGATGGCTTTAGAGCAGGTAAGGACGAGAGTGGAGGAGTGTTCCAAGGGCGTTGGTACACGTTCATGGATGGAGATAGGAAAGTGAGTAGTGTTGCGAGTTGAGGGGTGAGGGTACACGGACCTACCCCCTGGACTACTGAATCAATGGGAAAAAGGATTTTTTTTAACGCAAAATACATTGATTTGGAGAGAGTTCCCTTTGTTTAGAATAAACATGAAACATGATCAATTGTGATATTTTACATGTTTTCATTTCATTGGCTTTTATTTTTACTGGTTAAGTTCCATTCACTTTAACAATTATTTTACCTCTCAGTTTGTACATGTTCATTGAAGTCGATGTTATTGTTCCCCTGTTTATTATTACATAGAACCGAGTCAGCAGGTGCATATCATTTCTCATTTGAGACACAGATTCCCCTTTTCATGAGTGCTTTTCTGTAGTGCAGTGATACAATGTGGCCTGTGCTTCAGACAGGAAGCCCCCCACGCTGAGCATGGCCAGGTTTCCAATCATTAGTCTATTCCCACTACTTTGTAATAGTTGCCACAGAGTGATGAGAGTGGCAAAGACTCATTCAGCAACGTCTCCCCACAGCTACCCACAGGAGGCAATCTGAGCACTCGTTTTGTGAGCACATTTGTACATTTACATTCAGTCCATTGGAGCTCTCCAAGGTGCCACTGGTGATTACTTCAATGTTTTGAAAGTAAATGATGCTTGATACCACTCCTAAAAGGTCTCAAGATGTCTTCATGTCACCAGGGAGACTGTGCTCCTAGGCTTAACTTTAAGAACCTAATGCATACTGGGCGTTATAGCTTTGGTTCACTTCAATAGATTGGACTAATGCACATGGTGACGATGGCTTGTAAAAAGATATCACTGAACTGAAAATATATCATCCGAAGTGAGCTTAAGCCATATGCTAATCCCCCACACACTGTCACTGTTGGTCACATTCATTTAAACAGTATTACACACAGGTGGGAATGGCTTGCGGTCTCCAAAGAGAATTAGAGTTAACATGTAAACCTTGCATAGGGTGACCAGACGTCCCGGTTTTGCCGGGACTCTCCCGGGAATTTGAGCTCTGTCCCCTTTTGTCAAGATTATGTTTCATTGGAAACTGCAGTGGTCCCGGTTTTTGGTAGGTCTTCATAGCTGGCAGGCACAGCACACACAGAAGAAATGCTGCATTTTACAACTTAAAATAGTGTTAGTTTGTGATAAATGAATTATAATATGTGTTTATTTGAAAAGTAACACTTAAACCCCCTTTTCTGCCAACCGCTACTGAAGTGTAGTGCTTTAACAGCCACTTTCAGGGGTTAGTCCTACTTTTATGTTAGTTGCCCTGTCCCGGTTTCTTACTTTTAAATCTGGTCACCCTAACCTTGCAGAATGCTCTCCTTACCCTATAGAATTATACCATAGTAAAAAGAAAATAGCCAAAAGCTGGCTTTTAGATAAATACGACAAAACTATGTTGTGCTATGACTGTATCACTGTATGGACTACTCACTTATTCACTTACTGCGTGTAGCAAACACTGTGATACCCCTGGGTTTGGTCATTACACAAATGCCATAAATAAATAAACAGTGCCCCCATCCTAGGCACTTTATTTTAAATGAAGGTAGCTTCACTTGAGAGAACAACCCAGTGGTTTAATCTCCTCTACTAAAACACGTGTGACCTCTAAAATGGGAGGCTGTGAAGCAGCAGAAAACCTTTGATTCTACTAGTCATCACAGTGCATGTCCCTGGTGGGTGCCATGATGTGTATAAGGCTTTATTTGAATTGTATATCAACAAATCCTCAAAGCACAAACGAAAACATCAGACGCAATTATAGTTACACAAATCCAACATCATTAATGTGACCAAATCCATGGTAAAATCACATAACAAAGAAGATAAAACAAGTTAAAATCACCAGTGCAAATACATGCTTATACACAGGGGTCAAGTCCAAAAAATTAAAGTGGGGGGGACTGATCAACAAATGCAATGGGATGTGATGTCGCCAGAAATTAGCATATTACGGTGAAATATGCACATTTCATTAAATTGGCTTTGCATAACCACCCAAACTGTACAGGACGAATGGCAGGTGGCTTTCATAAAATCAACACACACACAAAACCAAGAGAGGATATTTTCTTCTAATACAGTTTTTGAAAACGTTAAGAGGTGTGCATGTTTTAACCCCTTAACTGCCAGGGTATTATGCAAGTCCATGCAAAAGGCACTTAACTTCAAGAATCAATATACATGTTTTCCCAGGGACTTGCAGTACGGAAATGGGACATTTCATCTTTAGCTGTTTGTTATTTTTCATCTGGTCATATAGTGCATTGGTGAAGGTGTCCAGCCTCCAAACCTCATGACTGTGGTTCGATCCCCGTGGTCGGCTTTAATGCATAAAGTGGAAGAGGACATTCAATGTTTCTCATTTTAGCTGTGGGGCGGGGGGTGATATGACATGGGCAAATATGCCCATATCATTACTTTCAAGACATTAGATCGATGGCGGAGAGCCTCTCTCACATAATTGCAAAAAAAAAAAACATACCGCATTACAAGACACCAAGAATACAAATGCAGGGTGAGAATTCCTAACATTAGATAATATCAGTATTGCTGTTGAATACCGATCACGCTAATCAGCATTTAAAGAGCATCTTGAAAGAAAATGTAAGCCTGACTCCACCCTGTTTGTGCAGAATGGGCAGCAACTATGCAGACGTTGCGCTTGTTTATTGCAGCAGGAGAGCCAGGAGTTTCATGGTACATGGTTAAAATGAAGCCTTGCTACTGCCCAGCATTCATGCTGCAGCAGAGTTGCATGCCTGGGGCAGATATGCAGTCAAACTCTTTGCGTTTCAGCTCTGGGGCTGAGCCAACCCACACATTTTCCCTAACTGCAGGGCTAAGCTTCGAAATGGTCTCTCTAATTTACGACTTTATTAACAACTATTACCCTACAAGTTGGGCACTTGAACTAAGCTTTATAGATGTATCCCGAGGGCCGATCCGGGAGTTATGGGCCCTGAAGACCTAGCTGAAGGCCCAAGAGCAGTGAGGGCATTTAATAAGCTCTTGGCATTGCCCGAAGGCGTGGTGTATAAATATATTATGCCCCTTTTTGTAGGATGAAAGGGGGGTGTACTAAAAGGCAATCTGCCCAGAGTGGTTGCTGGGAACTGGCTTGTTCCCACCAATAACGTGCAAACGTCATAAGGTGGGAGGGGCAGGGCTTAGACCCAAGCTGGGCTGTGTCTGTCAGGTGCTGCCCAGAGAAGACTGCATGCAGGAAGGGGGCTGCTGGCCGCTCCACAGCCGAACAAGGGAAGGAGCAAGGGTGGGTGATTTGGGTGGCCACACCACGTCTATCGGGTGCAACAGGGTGAGGAGGAGAGTGGCGAGTGGCGCTGAGGAAATGCCAACAGTATGCAACGATGACAGCATTTTGCCCCACTACCTTGTGTTCTTCATGTTGCATTGGATAATAACTAGTAATGACCCAACCATTGACCTCCAGCCCCTCAGTTATTCTCCCAAGATTTCTCCCAAGAGACTTTAGTTGCCACTCTGGTTCTCACAGAGAAACTGAAACACACAGTTGATGTCATTTGTAGGAGTCCTTCTAGAGCATTGTTTTTTTTTAGCTAATTTTATAATTCATTTTGGGATTGTTTAGAGTCATTAATATGGTTTTAGTACGTGTTGTGTTGTAAAATGCTCAGATAGTTTACTTTCCTGACTTAAGGTAATCTTTATGTTTGATGGAATTCTATTGAACATTTCAACTTAAACAGAAATAGTGTGACCAATCTTGACTGGATTTTCATCAGTATTACCTCGAGTCCTAAAGCAGAGGCTACTCTTCTTGTCCCTAGTGTCAGACAGATGGGAATATCCGACGGTGTGGGTTGACCCTGACATTGCCCTTGAATTAACATTGTATGTTACTCATCATGGCTTTTGGTATCCAAGTACATCTATTGACATCATTCCGCAAGTGGAATTTGCTTCTTAATCAAGTGGGGTATTGGCCAAAGGAGCAAAATATCCACATTTTAAGTTTGTCAATAGTTTGGGCAAAGTGCCTGCAAGGCAAACATCACGAGTTGCAACCAAATCAGATAGTTCGGTGCATTTGGTAACTTCTTTTTTTTCTCATTTGAAATTGTAATTATTTTCAAAAACATTCACACATGTGACACATCTCCAATTACATAGTTTGCATCCAAATGTTCATCATAAACAAAGCATAGCATCCCTAAATTTAGTTATATCAATGTCAGTTTTGGAATTGATATGTGGCAACTGGTTGGATTAATGAGCTGAAAATGTATACACATATTGTACCAAGTTACATCAAGATAGCTATCCAATAAGTTTGGGTCTATTTGACCGAAAACATTTGACCTAATCACATTTGATCTAATTTATTTGACCTTTTCTCTGTCTAAAAAGCAAGGGGGACCCCCACAATTCCCCCACTTCCCCTCAACTTAATCTATACCCTTACCCACCCCCTATATATGTTTATATATGTTTAATTAATTTTGACCAAAAAAAGGTTAAAAAAATGCGATCAAATATTTTAAGTCAAGTTTTTTTAGGTCAATTATGCTAATACCATCCAATCATCTATGCACACGTGATATACCAAGATCACAAGAGAGTTTAATGCTTCTCCTCAGATAACACAACATACACACCTATTGTTTCATCAGAATTAAATTAAGAAACTGTCCCCATATAGTGTTGAAGTCTACTTTCTTATCCTGTACTCTCTATATTAGCCTTTCATATGAAGCTATCTGTACCATTTCCTCTCATGACATGTCTACCACCCGCGAGCAGCTCTTGCCCGCCAAATGGAGGATATTCTGTTTTGCCAGTACTCAGACCAGGATTATACAACTTTCTTCTTGTTTTGATAACCCTGCGATATTCGACATGTCATAAAGCACAAAGATCAATGCCCCATCCCACACTGGACCCTAAGGATCTACCCTATCTTATTTCTGAACAATAATCAGGACACCAGTATACCCACAGATCTGGGAAGCTCCAAACAACATGGACGCTATCAGGCACCTCCGACACATATTCTCTAAGGTTAGACCCACGGCCAGAAATGTCACGGATTACCAATGCCACCCTTCAAAAATGTTGAAATGTGGATTAATTGAAAGTCTATGAAAGACACTTCTTGCCAGCCGACTACCTGAAACACAAATAAAACGCAAAGTGTTATGAAAAGTAAAAATCAAAGCACTTTGACGCAACCTCTGTTCGCCTTCAAGAAAAATAAAAACCTCAGGGACACCTTGGTGCACACCTTCCTTGAACCAGCTAAAACAGAACCCACCCTTTGAACCTATCACCGGTCATTGGACATTATAGCTGCGGCCACTGCGTAGCCTGTAGATACACTAAGACCAGCAAAACCTTCAGCCACAAAGACTTCGAATGGACAATGAGGAGTCACACGAACTGTGAGAGCAAGTACGTCATTTATGTCATCAGATGCCCATGTGATCTCATATACATTGGAAAAACAATAAGGCCCGTGAAACAAAGGATCAATGAGCACAGACCCTGCCTCAAAAACTCAGTTCAAGACAAGCCTCTGGTTGAGAATTTTTCCAAAAAAGGACATACACATGAACAGTTTACATGGACCGTCCTCCAGCAACTAACGCCGCAGAAACGAGGAGGAGATATTAATCTCGCTCTCACCAGATTGGAGCAGAAATGGGTCCACAGTCTTGACACTGTAAAGAATGGACTCAATATCACAGTAGAATGGAAACACTTCTGGGACTAGTCCCCTAGAATCATGACTAGTACCCCTTGTGTGGGACCCTTTACCAACCACACCACTTTGGTCGCGTGCCAACAATAGGTTAGAGTTGTTGTCACAAATGCAAAAATATGCAACAAACAAAAATGGTTTTATGCACCCGAATGGTTCATACACGTTGCCAGCAAGAATCTGTGGTGTTGCACTGTTTTACTTTCTCTGCAAAACATGTATGTGAATACACATGTGGTAAAATCATACACGTGCATGTTTAGTTTGCTCTGGTTTTTCTCTCAGAATGACATATATATATCGATATGTATAGAGAAAACTTGTAGTTATTGCTTGTGGCATCACTGTCCTCCTACACGTGACCACAGGATCATGTTGATTCACATGAGCCCCTTACCATCTTACCTATCGCCTATGCACTCCCAGAGACTACCTTTCCCATAATACATCCCAGTGTAGTTCCTTCACTCCATTCCACACTGGATGCATACACCCCAGACACGGGATGGCTCCCGTTGAGTGACAGTACCAATAAGCCTATCATAGGGTGCACATGACACCTTCACGAGTCCTCCACACACCCTTACTGGGATTGGCCCAGCACATGGGGGGCGTGTCCACCCCCTAGTCATATCTGCTGATTCACGGCAGGCAGCCATTTCCATCGCCGCCGTGAACCCAGCAAGAACCAAAAGAATGTGAAACAGGTAAGCCAGGCCCCGGCTGGCCCCAGAGCCCCATCACTCCTGTACATTACAAGACTGTTGCACTTTTGACACATCTTGTTTCACCAACTGTACTTCTCGCCACCATAGTGCTCTGACAGGGGCATACTTTTGTGTCTCCCTCTCTCTAGATCAATGGCTAATCATAAGCCCAGCGCCGTTTGAATCCGGTTTCCCCGGCACCGCCAATCTACACCCATTGGTGTATCTTTTCACACCACCAGACCTAGCATTTCACCCAGGTCTTTTGACAGCATACCGCCTTACTCCGGTCGGACGGTAAACTGCGCTCTCCAATACACCACTGGTGTATTTCTCCAGCACCAATGAGCTGTTATTTATTAACCCCTAATTCATTATGTACGTTTTGAGATCCTCATAGTTCTCCTCCCTCCCACAGATCTTACCCACGGACAGACTCCTCAACTAGTCTCTCCTGATGAAGGCCACCACAACTACAAGCTTCTACTAAGACATTGTGGCTGAAACACAACTGTGTCGATCACTTGTGGCACAACTGAGAAAATACCCTTTGTTGTATGTTTCTAATTTCGTGTTGTGTACACTGTTTTTGTTTCAAAACCACACCCGGGTTGAAGAACAGCCTCGGGCAGCACTGATCTGAGTTACTTGTGTCACCTACTTCGTATACTCATATGTGCTTGTCACTAGGGTACTCATCCTCTACATCCCGATGAGGGTGCACAACTGCACTTCCCTATGTTTTTATTGAAATCTGTCCGGTATCGCTTTCGTGCTTAGCGAAAGTTTGTAATAATTTAAGACACTGGTTTTTGAGATTGAAATAAATATGTCCAAAAACTGTGGATTTTTGTGAGGATCTCGCATCCTGATTATTTGTGTTATCAATATATGTACCCACCTCGGCATATCAGGACCCCGCCAGGCGCCCTTTATTTTCTTTCCCGGTCTACAATGGCCGACACCTAATAGCACTTGAATTTCTTGCCAAATTTAGTAGCAGACTTTGGGCCTCATTTTGAGCTGGGCGGTCCGGCTAAAATCTGTGGTAATGCAGCAGTAACACGGTTACTGCGGCATGACTAGTGCATTACCGCACCACCCAACTATGGTTTTGGCAGCAGGGTCAGAGGAAAAACCTCCAGCAAAATGCTGGAGGTAATTCCGCCACCTCACTACCAAGATGCATCAATTTCGGCTGAATTACCACCAGCAGAATTACCTCCGGTGGTAATTCTGCCAAAGTCCCCATGGAGTCCTATGGACTCCATAAATGGGGACTAACACCGCCATACCACCACTTGGTGGTAATTCTGGTGGTAATTCCACCGGACCAAGTGGCCATAACGGTAATACAGTTTGGCAGTATTCTGGCAGTAAATCTGTCAGAATACCGCCAAACTCATGATGAGGCGCTTTGAGTGAAGGGGAACAGTCTTTGCAGTTTGTGTCTTGATTGATCCGAAGCTCACAAACGACTTGGTTGGGCACAGCAGCTGGCACAGACGAGCTATTGAAGTTTTTGTCAAATGTATTTATTACTTAACTTTGAGAGAGGGCATACATCTTTAGGGAATGCTGGTTCATTCGAGTGATCATGGTTACATTTATGATGTATATGGTACATACCCTAGGTATGCATCCATTTATAAATTGAATAACCTGCTTATTATCCAAATAAAGAAACATACCTATACAGGGGATCAACAGGTCCTTTTAGCTGGGGTCTTTAATGCTTGGGTGGGTAGAGATATAATAGCCTCTCAATAAAATTATAATGAGTTTGAGGTCTGGGTTGTGCTTCCTATTTCACCTCAGATAGATTACGAAAATAAGCAAGGGAAAAGATTGAATACATTGCTGATCAATCATTATCTATGAAATTTGAATGGTAGATTACCATAAGATTCACCAGCCCCAATTAACCTCAGTAGTATGGAAGTTAGCAGATGGGTTGTGCTATGTTGCTCGAAAGGTTCTCACATAGGTAGAACGTGATGATATTCCTATGAGTTCCAAATGTACCAGTTCTTTGCAATAGTTCAAGTTACACTTTGCCCACTAAGGTTTTTACTCTGGCTAGTAATAGGAGGAAGTTGAAGTGGTCACACAGTAATGGCGACATGATTCCACAGTCAGTAGTGAATAGAGCATATTCAACATTTGAAAATTGTCTGTCGCCTGATGCAGGATGCATAACATATTACAAGCATTTGATTATTTTAACATGGTTATTAAGAACATTGGGACTCATTACAAGTTTGGCAGTAGTCGAGTGGTTAATCTATAGAATTACTGCCAAACCCGTTTACTGTTACCATTGCTCGGTCCTGTGGCATTACCATGGGATTTCAAGTGGGGGTATGTCAGTGTAAACCCCCATCTTTGGAGTTCAGCGGACTCCCTGGGGATGTTTATTAGATTTACCGTGAGTGGTAAATCTGCTGAGTTTTGGGGTAAAGTGGGGGATCTACCTTCAGCGGAGGTACATTCTCCACTTTACCACCAAACCCATAGTTCTGTGGTGCAGTAATGTGGTGATGAAGTGGCAGTGAAGTAATTACCACCACTTCACTGAAGTTCTTTCCTGCACCGCTGTACTCATAATGAGTCCCAATAATGAGTCCCAATATTATTCCAAATAACACATTTCCTAAAAATGGAAAATCTAGACATGTTTGGTATGATAAAGGTTGTAAGGACCCAAAATCACTGTGATTAAAAACTCTGCAGAATCCAGAAGCTACTGATTATGATACGAGATAAGTGCTTGCAGATTATAAATCACATACTGTAAAACCCAAAATTGCTCGAGAACCAAATGCCTTGGATGAATTTCAACCGAGTTGCGTGGCAAAGTATTTTGGGATATCCTGGCAGTTAATTAAAAAGGGCTGTGTAGAAAACTTGATTGATGGAGCTGGAATGAGCATCATACATATGGCTTGTTGGTATGACCAATGTGCATCTTAATTTGAAGATGAGAGGGAATACAACCCACATCAACGACAGGTATACCCAAGTTTACCTGTCCCTGCTCGTGAAATAACAGTTGTAGAAGTTTCTTGTATTTCTCATTTAGTAACTCTTAACGTACAAGGATTGGACATCGTCTGAGGGGATTTATCTAAATTACATCCAGCTCTTTGGGCACCTTTATTTACAGATCTGTTCCAGGCAGTCCTTTTTTGTTACTAGATTATTATGAGAAGCTTGCTTTCTTTCATCTTTTATACCTGTCTCAAAGAAAGGTGATAGGGAAGACCCAGGCTGTTACAGGCCTGTTATCCTACAAGATATTTCATTAAGAATATTCGGCTGACGCCTACATATGAGATTGTTAAGGTAAAAATAAGATCGTGTCTGTTACACAATTGGGTTTTCAGGCTGGATGTAGGCACCATACAGCAGTTCCTGAACCTACCAATAATTATTGACACATACATTTTAGGCCAGGAAAAGTAATACCTACCTTGCCTTCATGGCCCTCTTTTAATCTTTGACAAGGTGGATCGACATCATTTATGGGGTGTATTATCTTCCATTGGAGGGGATTCAATCAATTGAGCATTATTATCCAACTATATTCAGACACTGAGGCCTTTGCAATATGTGGAAGTTATGCTCTGATCGCTTTTCAATAAGAAAGGGGGTTCAACATGGTTGTGTTATAGCATCTGTCTTTTTCAATCTTTATTTAAATGCCCTGAAAAATTCAGTTATTTAATAGCACTATCAATGTACCAGTTATGGCAGGCAGATTGGTGCCACACCTGCTTATGGTGATGACATCAATGGCATTGTTCTGATGGGTAAAACACCAAATATTTTATACAAACATTGTTGTATGGCTATGACAATGTTATCACTTCTCAGAGAATGATTATCAACTCAAAGAATTTGAATGTGTTGTACTATTAAAGGAGCACTAAGAAAATTCCTAAATTTTAAGTCAGTGGGATACCTATGTCTAAAACTAAAGACTATGATTACTTGGGAGTAGGATTTTGAAAATACGAACACCTGGAAAAATCATTTAGATCAGGTCGCATTATACATGTTAGCCAGTCTCATGAGGGAATACTGCATTTCTCACCTCAGTGTGGAGGACATGCGATTCCTCCTTCTGTTAAAGTATATAATGCTAAATTGTGTGGCCTAGCACGATATGCAGGAGGTGTTTGAGCTTTTAATTCTTTGGTACAATTAGCTAGGGTGGTGTGGACATTTTCAATATCAATGTTAGGTTTGAGAACCTCAACAATTGAAGAATTCCTGTATCTTGAATTAGAACTCAAGTCCCTGATTTCCAACATTCAAATAATGACTGTGCTTTATGGGTATCAGTTTCATCAAAGAGTCACAATATTCTCAATGAATTAATAATAAAAGACATGTTATCCTTGGATAGAGCTTATTCTTAGGAATGGCTTGCCTGTGTTAAAGCAAAATTGGATTCCTTGGGGCTACCAGCCTTTTATACTCTTATGGCATTGTTCAGTAAGATGATCTACAATTCCCTCAGTCTACACAAACTCCCTTCACCCTCTTGTGAGGCAAAATACCTTGGGGTCATCTTCGGCTCCTCTCTCTCCTTCTCCCCTCACACCACCAACCTTGCCTAGAAGTCCAACTTTCAGCTCCACCTCCCCAGAGGCATTCTCCCTTTCCTCACTTTTGCCCAGAAACTCAACGTCTCCAGAGCTATGGTTCTCTCTAGGCTTGACTACTGTAACAGCCTCTTCCTCAATCCACCTCTCTCCTCCCTGTGCTCTCTTCAACTAATCCAGAAAAGGGCTGCAAGACTATTCCTGGCCTTGGCCTTGAGCTCAGGACGGCATCTCTACAGCACTAAAATCGCTTCACTGGCTCTCGGTGGCTGCAAGGATCTAATTCAAGACCCTCTGCGTCATCCATAAGGCTTTCTGGGGCCTGGGACCCGCTACATCCAGCTTTCTCTCCTGAAATACCTCCCTGCTAGAATCCTTCGGGCCTCTAGTTCTGACTTTCTGCAGATCAGACGTTTCTCCAAGCAGAGAGGGGGAGTAGATCTCTTTCCTCGGCAGGAGCCTCCCTCTGGAATAGCCTTCCTGCACCCTCAGACTTCAGCCGAATCTGCTTAAATTCCAGAAACCTCTCAAGACCTTCCCTTTCTCCTCCTCCTCCCATCTCCCCCTCCCTTGCTAATTGTCCTCCTGCCACTGCTACCGGGCGCCAAGTCCCTTATGTGCTTTACAGTAGCCAGACCCCCCTTGTCCAGTCTTCCCCAGAACCTGTAAACCAGCACTTGTCCTCTTGGGCTCCCCTCAGGACCTACCCTGCCCTTGGGCCCATCACTCCTGGACTACTCCCCTGCCCCCTTTGCCTTATCACAACCACTCACCCCTGTCCTACCCTCTCCCCCTGCACTTATTGACAGTGCACTGTCACAAAGCCTAGTAGGACTATTTTATTGTTTGTTTCTCCCATGTCCCTCCTCCCCCATTTTTGTCATGTAGCGCCTTGAAACACTTGTGTATAGGTACCATGCAAATGTCCAATACAATAAATGAATAAACAAAACAAACAGTACAGATTTGTTCACCTTTTATGAATAATATGGAAGGTTCTGCTAACTAATTTAGTTTAGCTAACAATAAACAAGCAAGCATTCTGATCACAAAGTTGTATCTCTTGAAGCTCCTATTAACCCCTAATTTAACAAGAAAATAATAACTTTGTAGCATGGTTAAAAGTAGCAGAGTGGACTTGTAATTGGGATTCGCTCTCTTTGGAAATAAATATCAATTTTCAATTCTTTGTAAATGGTATACTGATCCGTGGAACAATAGCTGCTTTCTTTGTTACATAGCATGCACTTTAGACAATGTAGCCCAGCATTTCTATATCTTATGCAAGCCAATTACCCAAAGATGTTTTGGTGTTTTCAGTGCTTTTTTTCGCTGTTCATTTATATGTTTTCTTGTACGTGTTTAAGTGTTTTATTAGAACTATGTATTCTTTTTTATTGTGACATTTATGGGTGTAACACCCAAAATAAAGTTGTTGAACTGAATTTAGCTGACAGGTTGGAATTTTATAAAGTCCACTTCACATTGGCTATGTGGACAAGCATCTCAAGAACTGAATAGATGGCAGTAATGATACATTGGATCACCTTCCCCTCTAGTGAGCACATTGGCGAGTGAGAGGGGCTATCACTGCAGTGGCATGCCATCCACGAACAAGCCACTTTGTGTGTTTTGATGGTAGGTGCTACACATGCATAGACATCTGGGATAAAGTGAAGCATGTGTTGGCAGAGTGGTTAAGTCCCGAGCAGCTACCCTTTGGTCGTGTGACAGCCGGCAATGGCTCAAATGTCATTTCTGCACTAATGCTGGGGAACTCAATGCCTATCTCGTGGTTTGTATGTTCTCCACCTTTTGTTTACAGGTTTTTATCAGCAATTGCTCCCAAGTCTGTGAAATTCTTGTTCTGGCATTAAAAAGGTCTACTTTCACTTCAGCCAGTCATGCAATTCCAGAAATGATTTGCAAGTGTTGCATGTGCAACACAAACTCATTCACCACCAGCTGAAAATGTCTGCCAACCCACTGGGATTCAACCTTGCATAGACTGGACAGCCTTTGTGAGCCAAGCAGTGCTGTGAGTGATTACGGGTACAGTCACACTTTTGCATTAGATGAGGCCTTCTTCACACTGACTCAGGGCAGCTCATGCAACATCTCTGCTCTGTGCTGTGGCCTGGGAATGCTGGGCAGAATGGATGACCCTTTGAAAACATACAAAAACGTCATTGATTAGCTGAGTGCATAAGATGATGTCAAACAATGCAAATAAACGAATTAAACAAGCGGCTAAACCATTGCTCCACTTCATCGGTCCTGGCAGGGGAGACTCAGTGCTATGGGATGATTCAAAAAGCCGGGCCTTTTGTGCACAAGTGAAAGGGATGTGCTGGTCAAGAACCATTATTTAACGGGTTCTTCTGATTTGGTATTAGTTACCTCTTTGAGGTGCCCATTTGTTTCCTATTATGTGGAAGGATGCGGTTGCAAAGTCAATTCAGTTTACACAAAAATATCTACATGTGGTGAATTTAAATCTATTGGATCTTTTCAGGTTTGCTGAGTTCCAGTACTATGGCCATGCGTATAGGTGACACCAGGCACAGGAGGACGTACATTGCAAAGAAGAAGTAGTTCTCACCCTTCTGTGCCTTTGCTTTCACTTGGGTCAGTAATATTATGAGATGCTGCTGTCTAGGATGTACTTATTTATTTAGGTATAATTGTTGATTTATCAAGTGCCTACTAAGATACCATGGCTTTGAGGCACTCAAAGCGAAGGGTAGAAAGGTAAAGGGAGCCATTGACAGAGGAAATGGAACTTATCATTCACAGACGTGTTACGTTCAGATCAGGCAAGTGGAAACGTGTGAGGTAGGGAGGGCAACACAGGTGATGGGGTAGCAACACAAGTACTTTGACAGATGAAAGTGGCAATACACAGTTGTGATATGAATCACCACATCAAAGCCTTTGAAAGCTTGGCAGGAGAACTCATAGAAAAGATAAGTGCAAGCAGAAAATTAATGGCTATGATATGATTTGATAGTTTATGTATATAGCGCCTATACACAATGGGCCTCATTACACGGATGGCGGAGAACCATGGCCCTATTAGCGCCATGGTTCATGCCGGTAAAATACCGGCACCGCCTTGGCAGAAAGGGGAATTACCGCCCCATTCCAAGGTTGGCGGGGCGGTAATTCCCCCTTCCACCATTACCCTTCCCCATTCCCATTTTTGGCCCATAGGGCTCAATGGGAATGGGTAAGGCGCTAATTACGGTACCGCAAATTGCGGTACCGTAATTAGCTCCCTGGATCCCTTTGCGGGTTGGTTTTTAACTCCCTCAACCCGCAAAGGGACCTCGTAGTAAGGCGGTAAGGATTTACCGGTACCGGTATTTTAGCGGTACTGGTAAATCCTTTCCGCCATCCGTATAATGAGGCCCAATGTGTTTCAAAGCGCTTCACTTCAAGGGAGGGAACAAGGGAAAACGCAGTGACATTCTTACAGGCCATGAACAACAAGAATATGAAATTAACTATCGTACTTGGCCTGACGATATTTCAGATAGTGCAAGAGCTAAAACACAGATAGGAAGGAAATGGGAAACAGACAGGTGACTACAGTACTAGGCCTGACGACATTTCTGGTAGAGCCGGAGATTAACAAGAGGTGAGGGAGGGCGGAGGAGAGAGGAGGCAGAGGAACAAAAAAAGCGACTATCGTACTATGCCTGACGACATTTCAGATAGTGCTGGGGGGCGGGGGGGGGGTTGCAATGTTCATATTTGTGGATATCACATCTCGGTTAGGGATAAAGATCTCCATCTGATCCAACACAGTGGTTACAAGTGTCACTTTGCAGAGCTGCCATGGTGTGGGGCATTATCTGAGCACACAGGGAAACTCTGGTGTGAAAGGCTTTCTTGAAGAGCAAGTGGTCTCTGAAATGTGAGTAGGGAGGCTGTTGCATATGACCATCATGAGAGTCATGAAGCCAGAGAATCTGAGGAGCCTAGTTGGGCAGAGCATTGTGATCTTTTGCTGTGATTTGCACTGAACTCTTGTTTCAACAGGTACCCAGTGGAGAGATTGTAAAGCGTGGCTACTAATGCGGTTTCTGGATTCAAATCCGCAAATAGGTTTCACTGCCTTGCTCCTTATTGGTTGAATCTGGTGTATTAACTATTTTTGGTGCCAAGATAGAGACTGTTAGGTTCATTCAGGCTGGATATGACAATGGATCTTGATGCTTGCTCTTTGTAAGACACGTTCAGGAAGGGAAGAATTTTTGTAAGCATTTGCAAGTGTAGCATAATCTTTTTGTGAGGTCTTGTACTTTTTGAGAGAAAAAGAGCAATCCATCAAAAATAAAGTAATTGTTCTTTGCTGAAGCGAACAGCGTTGGAAGAGGTGCCCTTGTAATGGGCCGTGTGAATGAAATCCAAGAGTATAATTTAACATTCAGGCAGAGTCTGTTGTCTATCATCTAATGTCAAATAAGGGAGCAACAGATAAGATGGTATTCTGAATGAGGTGTGTGCCTCAGCTAGTCTATCACCAACCTAGGTTTCACCTAAATAGGTTTTAAAAGCCAGGGCGAAAAGGGCAATGAGGTCAGCTAATACCGTCATGTAGGGATTGAAATGACATGGAGATAGATCAGGACCCTCGAGGCACCCCACATTTGTGAGCATTGGCCTCAGAGAAAAAAGGCCCAGATTTAACTTGAGATTCTCTATTGTCAAGGAAGGGGGAGTTGCATGGAAGGGTACCTACTTCGAAGCCCAGGATGACTTCAGGATGTCTGGTCACCAGTATTAGCTGAAGGATCCAAAAAGAGGAGGATAGCAGGGGTGTAAGCGTCCAAGAATTGCAGGCATTCATTGCTTTGCTGAAGGAGCACACAATCTGTGACCCTGGAAGTTCTGACCCCTGATTGATGGTCGTTGAACAGAAACACTTTCCTTGGGTTGAACCAAAATAGAGCCTCTTTTCTGAGTAGATTTTGGACCATGAAACTTGTCTTGTCAATGGAGCTGTGATGAAAGAAGCATATGATTGAACCATACGATGGGACAGACTTTAATATCAGCCACAATCAGATTAGAGGCAACAAGGCATCCAGGTCAGGGCCACCATCATGGTTGGGTGTGGTAGTCCGTAGATTAAGATATATACTGTCAGAGTAGTTAAAGTAGATCAATATTCTTATTTCTGAGGCTGTCGAGCCAAATGTTTGATAAATGATCTGTCCCTGTTACAAGGAAAGAAAAGCATTATTTTTAACATTTTAACATGGCAAGCCCTGTTACTCCCATTCTGATCAAATGCTGTTAGGCGGCCTAGGACTACATTATCATTGGGTGAATACATCCAAGGTGACCTGACAGTGCATACTTGCCACTGGCACACGGTCTCTGGGAAATGGGCACGTGACCATCGTGAGTAAGCTAATCTGTACATTTCTCTGAATCAGGCAACAACAAGCCTATCCTCTGCACCAGCCTCTTTTGATTGTGATTAATCCCAACAGTTGTATTCTCAGATGTCTCCTGTTAGAAGATGGACGCCGATTTTAGAATTCTTACAATAAAACACCAAGGGGGCGAGGGGGGAGTCGTATTATACAAAGTTTGCACTAGTGAAAAAATGCACCAGATATACGTCGAAAAATGTTTGTTAATAAAATAAACACACTTGGGCTGAAAATGTGGTCTCTTATATCTGAAAAGTAAAAACAAAAATATTACATGTTGCATCACTTGTTACTTGAATCGCAAAACTAGTTATAAAAACATATAGCTCATTGCTTTTCCCATGTGGCAGCGTTATCTAATAAGGACAAGGATCAATTTGGAGTAAACCCTGCTTGCTACATTCCCTATCGACAGGCATTACAACACGAGCAAATCCCCTTTGCTCCATTATTACCCAAATGCACACATTGTATATTAACAGGGTAATTCATAGAAAATCGCACAAAAGTGGCGCACGCGACTGGCGCACAGCATGCCCGTGCGAATGTCTGCGCCAGCCGCGTACGCTAAAATCGATTTCCGCGCACAGCGTATTCATGGATTTTCGCATCCAAAACCAGCCGTGGCGCAGCGTGGCGCAGCGACCCTGCAGCAGCGCCAGTTACGCCCCCAAGTACGCCCTCGCGCAAGGAAAAGCCTTCAAAATCCCCAAATAATCGCAAAGGGCTGCGCTAACCCTGGACCAGTCCACAGGGCTGGCAAACAGCAAACGCCAAGCGGGGAACGTGTATAACAGGGGTTTGTGGGATGTATCACACGCGATTCCAGCAGGGTACGTGTATTTCAGGGGTGCGCGGGAAGTTCCACACGAAATTTCAGCAGGGTATGTGTATTTCAGGGGAGCGAGGGAAGTTCCACACGCGATTGGCCCCATGCGAGCAGGGTACGTGTATTTCAGGGGTGCGCGGGAAGTTCCACACGCGATTGTCCCCGTGCGAGCAGGGTACGTGTATTTCAGGGGTGCGCAGGAAGTTCCACACGCGATTTCAGCAAGGTACGTGTATTTCAGGGGTTCTGGGGAGTACTACACGTGAATTGGGCGTGTGGGTCCTCCCAGGTATTCGCTCTACAACCTCCACGGCCCCTGCAGGCAGCCCACACCACGGGGGACTACTCTGCACCCCTGCTCATGTCCCGCAGGCAGCCCATCCACCATGGGCATGCCCCCCAGCCAACCCACATGTCACCTTGCACTACTGATCAACAATGCATGTCTCCCACCACCCCCACCCCCCAGCAGTGCAGGGGCAGCCATCACCAGGCCCCCACCCATGTCCACCACCACCTCCACACCCCAGCCACCAGGGCCAGCCTCCACCAGGCCCCCACTCATGTCCCCTATTACCCCCACCCCCCAGCAGTGCAGGGGCAGCCTCCAACAGGCCCCCACCCATGTCTACCACCACCCCCACACCCCAGCCACCAGGGGCAGATTCCACCAGGCCCCCACTCATGTCTACCACCACCCCCACCCCCCAGCCACCAGGGGCAGATTCCACCAGGCCCCCACTCATGTCTCCCACCACCCCCACCCCCCAGCCACCAGGGGCAGCCTCCAACAGGGCCCCACTCATGTCTACCACCACCCCCACCCCCCAGCCACCAGGGGCAGCCTCCACTAGGCCCCACTCATGTCTCTCACTCCCCCACCCCCCTCCCCGCAGTGCAGGGCAGCCTCCACCAGGCCCCCACCCATGTCGACCACCACCCCCACCCCCCAGCCACCAGGGGCAGCCTCCACCAGGCCCCCACTCATGTCTCCCACCACCCCCACCCCCCAGCAGTGCAGGGGCAGCCTCCACCAAGCCCCACTCATGTCCCCCTGCACCCCCACCCCCCAGCCACTAGGGGCAGCCTCCACCAGGCCCCCACTCATGTCCCCCTGCACCCCCACCCCCAGCAGTGCAGGGGCAGCCTCCACCAGGCCCCCACTCATGTCTCCCACCACCCCCACCCCCCAGCAGTGCAGGGGCAGCCTCCACCAGGCCCCCACTCATGTCTACCACCACCCCCACCCCCCAGCCACCACGGGCAGCCTCCACCAGGCCCCCACTCATGTCTCCCACCACCCCCACCCCCCAGCAGTGCAGGGGCAGCCTCCAACAGGCCCCCACTCATGTCCCCTATTACCCCCACCCACCAGCAGTGCAGGGGCAGCCTCCAACAGGCCCCCACTCATGTCCCCTATTACCCCCACCTCCCACCAGTGCAGGGGCAGCCTCCAACAGGCCCCCACTCATGTCCCCTGTTACCCCCACCCCCCAGCAGTGCAGGGGCAGCCTCCACCAGGCCCCCACCCATGTCTACCACCACCCCCACCATCCAGCCAGCAGGGGCAGATTCCACCAGGCCCCCACTCATGTCTACCACCACCCCTACCCCCCAGCCACCAGGGGCAGCCTCCACCATGCCCCCACTCATGTCTCCCACCACCCCCACCACCCAGCCACCAGGGGCAGATACCATCAGGCCCCCACTCATGTCTCCCACCACCCCCACCCCCCAGCAGTGCAGGGGCAGCCTCCACCAGGCCCCCACTCATGTGTCCCACCACCCCCACCCCCCAGCAGTGCAGGGGCAGCCTCCACCAGGCCCCCACTCATGTCTCCCACCACCCCCACCCCCCAGCAGTGCAGGGGCAGCCTCCACCACGTCCCCATTCATGTCTACCACCACCCCCACCCCCCAGCCACCAGGGGCAGCCTCCACCAGGCCCCCACTCATGTCTCCCACCACCCCCACCCCCCAGCAGTGCAGGGGCAGCCTCCACCAGGCCCCCACCCATGTCTACCACCACCCCCACCCCCCAGCCACCAGGGGCAGATTCCACCAGGCCCCCACTCATGTCTCCCACCACCCCCACCACCCAGCCACCAGGGGCAGCCTCCACCAGGCCCCCACTCATGTCTCCCAGCACCCCAACCCCCCAGCAGTGCAGGGGCAGCCTCCACCAGGCCCCCACTCATGTCCCCTATTACCCCCACCCCCCAGCAGTGCAGGGGCAGCCTCCAACAGGCCCCCACTCATGTCCCCTATTACCCCCACCCCCCAGCAGTGCAGGGGCAGCCTCCAACAGGCCCCCACTCATGTCTCCCACCACCCCCACCCCCCAGCAGTGCAGGGGCAGCCTCCAACAGGCCCCCACTCATGTCTCCCACCACCCCCACCCCCCAGCCACCAGGGGCAGCCTCCACCAGGCCCCCACTCATGTCTACCACCACCCCCACCCCCCAGCCACCAGGGGCAGCCTCCACCAGGCCCCCACTCATGTCTCCCACCACCCCCACCCCCCAGCCACCAGGGGCAGATACCATCAGGCCCCCACTCATGTCTCCCACCACCCCCACTCCCCAGCAGTGCAGGGGCAGCCTCCACCAGGCCCCCACTCATGTCTCCCACCACCCCCACCCCCCAGCAGTGCAGGGGCAGCCTCCACCAGGCCCCCGCTCATGTCTCCCACCACCCCCACCCCCCAGGAGTGCAGGGGCAGCCTCCACCAGGCCCCCACTCATGTCTACCACCACCCCCACCCCCCAGCCACCAGGGGCAGCCTCCACCAGGCCCCCACTCATGTCTCCCACCACCCCCACCCCCCAGCAGTGCAGGGGCAGCCTCCACCAGGCCCCCACCCATGTCTACCACCACCCCCACCCACCAGCCACCAGGGGCAGATTCCACCAGGCCCCCACTCATGTCTACCACCACCCCCACCCCCCAGCCACCAGGGGCAGCCTCCACCAGGCCCCCACTCATGTCTCCCACCACCCCCACCCCCTAGCAGTGCAGGGGCAGCCTCCACCAGGCCCCCACTCATGTCCCCTATTACCCCCACCCCCCAGCAGTGCAGGGGCAGCCTCCAACAGGCCCCCACTCATGTCCCTTATTACCCCCACCCCCCAGCAGTGCAGGGGCAGCCTCCAACAGGCCCCCACTCATGTCGCCTATTACCCCCACCCCCCAGCAGTGCAGGGGCAGCCTCCACCAGGCCCCCACTCATGTCTCCCACCACCCCCACCCCCCAGCAGTGCAGGGGCAGCCTCCAACAGGCCCCCACTCATGTCTCCCACCACCCCCACCCCCCAGCAGTGTAGGGGCAGCCTCCACCAGGCCCCCACTCATGTCTCCCACCACCCCCACCCCCAGCAGTGCAGGGGCAGCCTCCAACAGGCCCCCACTCATGTCTCCCACCACCCCCAGCCACCAGGGGCAGATTCCACCAGGCCCCCACCCATGTCTCCCACCACCCCCACCCCCCAGGGGCACATTCCACCAGGCCCCCACTCATGTCTACCACCACCCCTACCCCCCAGCCACCAGGAGCAGATTCCACCAGGCCCCCACCCATGTCCAACTCATGTTCCCCTGCACCCCCACCCCCCATCATCGTGGGGCACCTGCCAGCAGGCCCCCACTCATGTCCAACACATGTCCCCAGCCCACATGTCATCACAATCTAGATCCCCGGTCCCCATGGTCAGCCTCCAAATGCAAAACACCCACCCGAGTATTGCATGCACCCACTCAGAAATGGAAATAACATGATAGAACTGCAATTGCAAGTTTGGAAACGAACACATGTCCCTTACATACACCCAATGGGTGTCAGTGAATCTCCAAACCCGTATCATGATATGTATGAAACCAATGAGATGATACTACACATTGAAGTTTGATCTAAAAATATGTATTAAAGAAAACAAGAATTGAATAAAAAATAAACTAACAGAAATGGGAATTTAAAAAAAGTAAAAAGAAGCATGTCCATGAAAAAATGCTAAACCAAAAATCAGAATCCAAAGGAATGGTGTCCAAAGTCACAGTCCAGAAAAGAAAATCCAATGTGAAATTATAATAGAAAGCCATTGCTCCATGGGTAAATGGTAAAGAGAAACGAAAATCCAACAGATAACTTTGTACAGGTGAACAAGCCAGGGTCCATGATCCCAACAAAAGAAATGAAACCTATCTAACAACACTACCTAATAAAAAATAACTATATACAAAAATGTGGCCCATTGTCCAAAAGGTCCAAAGAAAAAGCAAAAACAAAGGAAACCTAACACTAACTACATAACTATTTACATGGGCAGCGGGCTAGTCCAACGGCTCACTGGATGTTGTCATGGGCCAGGGCATCAGCGAACTCCTGTTCAATGGCGTGGAGGTGGGCATGTTCCCTGGCCCCGAGGTCTCGCAGGGATAAAGCAGTGTCCAGCTCCAACTCCCTGCGAAGACCCTCGAGGCACTCAGCCCGCCTCAGCGCCCTCCGCATGGAGTTCTCCGCCCTGACCATTGTGAGCCGTTCCTCCTCTGCCCGCTGCCGCTCCGCACCTATCCGCTGGCCCAACCGCTCCCACATGGAAGCCACTCCCATTCCAGGGTTCTCCTGCCCTCCGGCCGATGCCTGCACCCCTGATGTTGATGGCCCCGAGCCATAATGCCTCCCACGTCGAGCCTGCCGCTGCCTCCGACGCAACTGCCTGTGCCAGCACGACGGCATCCAGGCTGATGGTATCCACCGACGCCGTCGTGCACGTGCCCTGCTCGATGATGCCGTCACATCCTCCATCTGCTGGGGTCCAGTTGCTGGTGTGTCCACCCCTGCTGGACCTCCGACTCCCGACTGTGGCAGGGATGGGATCCCCACCGAGCCGGCTGCATTGGTCGGTGCAGGTCCACAGGGGGCCCCGGTGGCATCTGGGCCGGAAGACGGCATGGAGAACGACTGGTGCATAGTTTTCACAGAGGAGAAGAGGGTCGCCAGATTGGCCGACACATGTAGGAAACCCCCGACCATGGCCGTTCCCAACTGGGCTACGTCGGCACGGTGCTCTCCGTGATGACGTGCATGCTCCTCCCGGGAAGCACGCACCTCATCACGAATTGCACCTGTGTGCAACGTGACACCAATCAGGACCTTCTCCATACGGCCAGGGGTCCCCTCGTACGCAGGTGGAGGGGAGTCAGATGACATGGACATCCCCCCTACCTGCGGACGGGCCTGGGATGGGGCATCCCTGCTGGTGCATGGTGGTGCAGTCACAGTGTCAGGGACAGTGACATGCAGAGGCCCCTCCACGGCGACCTGTGCTGCCTCCTGCCCCTGCCCCTGGACTGCAACACTTGCACCAGCAGGGATGCCCCCACCAGGCCCCATGTGCGCCTCAGTAGCAGCCTCCTCCTCCTCTGTGGAAACTATCAACCTGGATGGCTCCACCCCGTCTTCCGCCATTGCAAGCCCCTGTGGGGGCTCACCCACCACTTCCGCTGTAGCCGTGGGGGCATCCCCGCCGCTTTGCTCCACAGAGCCGTCTCCGCCCTCTTCTTCACGTGGCGCTGTGTAGAGGGAGACATAGAACACAAGCATCAGGGTACTGTACAATGGTCCCCTAGACAGGAAGCAATAGCAGATGAGTGGCACTGTCAAAGATCACTTCCATCATGTCCCTCCACAACACATGGCTCAGTGCAGGTAAAACACATGCGGTAACAGGCATGGCGCATGCTATGGACATTAGCATACATGTCCAAGTTATTCTTTAAACATACACTGTTGTTTTGGAACTCACATGCATCATGTGCCATGCCTATCACATGCACACACTTCATCCTAGTTTCATCCATCTGGCCTTGTACACCACAGACACAGTGGATACAAGGATGACTAGGCTGCATCAGTGAACCGGAACATTGCCACAGACATGTGTCATGCATCCCAGGCATTCACAAGTCACAGACACGCTGGTCAGACACACAGACATGGACAGCATATATGTGTATGGCATCAGCACCCATCCCTCACCCATGTCCAGGAACAGAGACTGGCATGCTTTCATGTGGCCATTCCGCATAGGGCAACCCATGTTGCATTTGAACACATGCACCAACCGTGTGGTTCACACATTACTGGTCTCACATGCATGACGTCCCTGCACACACAGATGCATACATGGGCTATGTCACACATACAGGCAGGTATCAGACAACCAGCACACTGCAACATGCCCTGTCTCACACAGCAATGCTTGGCCACTTACCGCTCAACTCCAGACGGGTCTGCCTCTCAAGGATCTGGCCGTGGAGCGCTGGGCCTACGCGTTCCAGGACCCTCATCTGGATGGTACTCATGCGGCCCCGGCCCCCCTCCACGAGGCGCCGGGCCTTCAAGAGGGTCCTGGACCTGCAGTCATCCCAGCGCTTCTTGACATGTTGGTAGTCGCGGACTGCCAACCCCTCCGCATTGATGGCAGTCACGATGTCCGTCCAGATCCGAGTCCGTCCTTCCTTGTTGGCGTGCTTACTTCCGAAGAGGGCATCATACTGCCCCAGGACTTGCTCCACCAGGACACTAACTTCAGTGGCACTGAAGCTGGTGCCCCTCTGCCTCTCTGGCCGGGGGTTGCCAGTGGTGCCAGATGTAGCAGTGGCCGACATGGCAACCCCAGAGGCAGGAGTGGGTGGGCAACTGGGTCCTGGGGCTGGGCTGTGGAGCGATGGTATCCCAGTCAGGAGTACTCTGTTCCAGCAGGGGTGGACACAGCAAATGGACCCCTGCAGATGGCTGATGTGCAGGCACCAAATGGCAGGGCACGGTGGCAGCAGGCAGGCAGGTAGGCAGGCAGCAGCAGATGGCTCGTGGGGGGCTGTTCGGGGCTCTGGGGGGTAGTAATTCGGCCTTTTGGGCAGGAGCGTGGTCTTCCGTGTGCTAATGAGTGGCCAGCTTGATACGGAGTGATTTGGCACGTGAAAATCCTGCACGTTTGCGTGTAAATTGAGGAAAGGCCCTTAGCGCGTATGCACGTCAGCACGCATATGCGATTTAATTGGACCAAAGGCCCTTAGCGCGTGAGCGCGTCTGTGACATGAGGCGTGCGGGTGTTTCCCTCATTACACGTGATGACAGAGCACACGTGGATTTCCACAAATCGCGTGTGGAACTTCCTGCGCACCCCAGAAATACACATACCCAGGCCAATCGCGTGTACGCTCACTTCCCTCCGATTACACGCGATGACACTCGGACGTGCAGTTTCATTTCATTGGCTCAAAGGCCACCATGCGCAGCTGTGACGTCACGCGCATGGCCGTAGAGAATGGTGCGTGTAAAAATGAAGAGATACACGTCCGAGTGTCAAAGCGCGTAATTGGTGGAAATGGCCTCATCGCGTATGCTGGTCTGTGACGTGTGTATAAAAGGTACGTGTAGGACGCCATTTCCTTGTACGTGCTTTTCGTGGAGAGCGAGAGGGTGAAATCTGTACTTCTTGTCGGTTCACACGCGAATTACTTCACAGCGTTTCCAGTTCGTACTCCCTGTTACCTCTGACAGTTTTTTCTCTTTTCCTCTTTTCCCTGGGCCTGTTTCCTCAAACGGCTCCCCTACTACTG
The DNA here is from genome assembly GCF_040938575.1 of Ambystoma mexicanum. Lineage (NCBI taxonomy): Eukaryota > Metazoa > Chordata > Amphibia > Caudata > Ambystomatidae > Ambystoma > Ambystoma mexicanum. The sequence goes on along the minus strand of NC_090936.1, from coordinate 489,032,669 downwards.
TTGTCCTGTCTCCTCAGACAGCGTACAATTCTTCTTTTGGCGGGGGTTTTGCCAACGCGCACACGCGCATATTTTTCACGCTTTTGTTCCTGGCAGACGGTAAGTCACGCACGTATCTAACATCTGTGCTTGCCCCGTGTGTCGCGTACCCCTTCAGAGGTCATTCTAGGCTGCGTGTGACACGCATACGTTCATTCTTGTGTTCCTGGGTGCCACAGGGTAGTGCAGGTTTTTTTTTTCCACGCACTGGTCTAGGAGGGGTTGCGTGCACCTTACTTCCCTTTTTTGGGCTGCCTGTGCGTTGCGTGACCCGTCATCTTTCCCCAAGGGTGACATACAGCCTTGCTAGAGCACTAGGGTACGATTACCATCTGGTACCCAAGCCCTTTGACCCCCAATTGCCCAGGACAATAGTTCACATCAACTCCCATACGCACAATAACATCAGTGCCATGGCTGGGAGGCGAACAAGCCGTAAGGGTGGCAAAGGTGGCTGAGCCCCAAGTGGTGGCCGTGGTGGATCCGGTAGGGGACGTGGCCGTGACTTGCAGGGTGCCCCTAGCCCCCCATGTGTGGAGGAGCAGTCAGGGACACCCATGCCCCCCCCCCTGGTTGAGGTTACCGTGGCTGACACCATCCATGCTCAGCCCTTATTGGACCAGCCCACTGTGGAACCAGACCTGGCACAGGGTGACTCCATGGCTGACTTCCAGGTCAGCAGGTCTAGGCCACGTGCGCCGGTGAACGTTGGTGTCATCAGGCCACGTGGATCAGGGGCAGCTAGGATATCTGCTGCCCCGGGTAGGCAGGCTGGGGAGGCTGCAGGGGCAGCTGCGGCTCCATCCACCCCACCTCTCACACACCCAGCCAGGACAGTGTCGGTCCAAGTCCATCATGCTGACATTCCCCCTGACACCATCACACTTGAGATAATGCCTGCACCAACTCCCATGCTGATTGTGCATCCCACGCTCCTGCCCCTAGTGTCCAGAGCGGTGCAGGACACTCCGGATCCCCACCACCTTCCAAGCGGAAGAGGAAGAGTGCTCGTCCAGTAGAGGCTGATGCCCCAGACACGGCTACACAGTCCGGCCCGTCAAGGAAGCCCAGCTTCAATGAGGCCGAACTGAATGCACTTGTAGAGTATGTGTCCGCACATGACCGCGAAATGGTGATTGTTGCAGGATCCAAGACCACACCTGCACAACGTCAGGCACACTGGCAGACCATTGCGGACATCATAAGTGCCTTTGGAATCGTGAGGCGCACAGCTAATGATTGCTACAAGCGCTGGAATGACCTGAAGCGCAGGGCAAAGAATAAGATGGCCTCAAGTCATGCCGCAACTCTAGTGACTGGAGGTGGGTCTCCAGCAGACGACATAGAACTCACTCCACATGAGCAGGTTGCTGGGACCTACGTCACGGAGGAACAGATCCAAGGCGTGGGAGTAGTGGCAGATTACGAGGCATTGTCCGGTGAGTGCACATGCATGTGTGTGTCATCCATGTGCATGTTGTGTGTGGGAGGGCTTCTGTTTGGGTGCCAGGGGAGGGTGTGTGTGCCTGAGTGGTTCGGCTCACCCATGTGCCTCTTTCAAGACATTCTTTGCACCAGCATTTGGGTATAGCAGCATCCCTTCGGCCAACATTAGACATCCAGCCCAACACCACGCCAGTTGCCCTTGGAGTGTCATCTTGCCACTACACTGTTGCTTATTTACCTCTGCTTATTCAGGCAGATTGTTTGCATAGCACCACTTTTACTCGGGATTTCTCAGTCCTATTGTCACATGTCTGACATGGCTATGGTACAGTGGACTGGCTCAGTTTCGTGGACATGATTAGTTTGGACATGTCCCTGTGCTATAGGACCATTTTTGACTGGCAGCTGCATGTTAAACATTAGAACCATTACAATGAAAATGATCAATCATATGAACAAACTGGACTGAATGAACAATTGGTGACCTCCTCTCCCTCTTCACTTCATGGCTAGGGTACATGCCATCTGTGTGATGGCATGTGTATTTGACCTGCCAATCACTGGCCAATGTGTGATGGCACTGCTAGGCAGCATGCAGCAAATGTCTTCATCTTCCATCTTGGTGTCATCAATGTGTGGCATCTGCCTCCCCATCACACGCAGTGACGGTGCATGCATGGGAGTGTTTTAGTCATGTGGGACATGTGTCAATCAAGTACTGTTTCTGTAGCCTCTCAGCCCTCATTGTGTGCCATGGTGTTAATGCCTGTTTCCATTTGTTTTCTTTTATGTCTTTGCAGGGGAAGACGCACCTGATACTGCTGGGGTTGTGGAGATGGTGCAGACCCAGGAGGGGTCTGAGGGCCGACCGACCACCATTGAGGGACGTGGTGTGGTGGTGGGTGAGAACCCACAACTGCTGCAGGTCGTGCTCTCAAGGGGTGTCTCTGGCTGCACCTCCCCCGAGCTGTACTCAGGTGTTGATTCGGATGATGAGACCTACGTGCCGTCGCAGGTGAGTGTTCCTGGGAGGGATTCTGTTCTGTCCGACCCACCTGCACCAGGGTTAGAACCCTCAATGGGGATGTCAGTGTTGGCAGGTACGCCTTTGATGGTTATGGATGCAGGGTCACGCTCCGCGACATCTGATCCTGTTCCTGGGCCAGCAGATCAGAGGGGGAATGCAGTCCTGCAGCCTCAGGCAGTGCCGGCACAGCAAGGCGCAGTTCGCCTTGCCCCAGACAGGTGTGGTGCCCGCCGACGTGGTGGCCGTACGCCACCTGGCAATACCGCATGGGAGCAATCCATTTATCGTATGGCAACCCAACAGGCAGCATCATCAGAGATGATGGCTCAGGCCATGGATAGGGTGGCCACTTCCATTGTCCCCCCCGAGAGGCTGATGGAGAGACTACAGCAGCAACCGACTCCATCTGCCAGTCACACAGGGAGGACATGTTGGCGTCCAACAGGGACAGGCGGGCAGCACTGGCGACTCTGCAGGAAGCCATCTCCATAGAGTACCAGGGCCACAGGGAAGCCCTGAGGCTGGAACTCCTTCACCTCGGACGACTCTTGTTGAGCTTGAGGCTTCAACAGACCGAAGGACAGAACAGCAGCTGGAGCGTCTCACCCGTACGCTCTCAGCTGAGATGCAGGCAACTAGGGCGGAGGTCCGGGCATCCCGTGAGTTGTTGCATGGGGACCTCCGCACGCTCATCCTCCAGAACGAGACCTACCACATCCGCATGCTTGCAGCCATGGAGGAACAGACTAGGGCCTTGTGTGGGCTGCCTCCCATAGTGCCACCACCTCCGGATGCAGCTGCACAGGGTGAGAATAGCGACAGCAGTGATACTCCCACAATAGGGTAGCCGTGTGGGCCATGAGCCCATGGAGGTGTTTTTTTTTCGCAAGATCCACACAGGTGGGTTTTGGTGTGCACCCTGTCCTCGGACCTCCTGGGTGGCCTCCCCAACCCCCCCAGGCCCATTAATGGCCATTTTTTTTATTTTTATTTTTATTTATTTTTTTGGGACAGTGTGTTGACTTGTGTGGCTCCCGTGGGCATACGCTGCATTGTGGCTGGGCACATGCAGGCTTGTCATGGATTTGGTTCAGATGCTTGGGTTTTTGTCACACACACCCCTCCTGCTTCCCGTTTCCATGGGCTTGCAAAGGGTGTGCCCAAGTGACATTGACGTACATGGTGACATTGGACTCCCATGAGCTGTGTGGGCAGTCTGTAGTCAATACTGTGTATACATTCATAGTGCATATTGTTGTTGTATTGTACACTGTGTGGTGTATTCATATGTGCCTCTGCATCCATCTCATCCTCCATATTTGCAGGTCCATTCCTCATGTCTTCACAATGCGGTCCACCTTGGAACTGGAGTCCATGTTGTAAGCAGTGCACCTACACTCTTGCGTGGCGCCAACACTGCATACTTGCAAGTGTTCGGAGGGCTGTCATCATCAGGTGGTGAGGCTAGCTAATTTTTAAGTCTGTAATGTCATGTTTAAGGTGGGTTGGAGGTTGTGTAGGTGATTGGTATTATTGGTAAGTATTTGGTAATGTGGGCTGTAGGTCCTGCATTACTGTGAGCATTTCATGTGTGGACAGGTTTCCATTAGGGACACTGTAGCTGCTGACACTTGGGGCATGTTGTGGGGATTCATTTCTTTCCTCTCACATTGCATGACATGCCATGGTGTGTTGTGTGGCCGTGCCGTGGAGGGGGTGGGTGACATGGCACTGTTTTCATGTAGTATTTTGCAAGTGGGTATTCATTTATGCAGCATGGAAGTGTATTTTCATGACACTGCATTGGTGGTGTTTGTGTAGGTAGGGATGCACACATTGTGACATTTCCACATGAACAATCTCAGGCTGCTATGGTTCTGACAGTTGACAGTCCCTTTGTTCGTCTTAATTGTCAGGCCGAGTCATCATTGCTAATCAGATGGTATGTGCCAGGCCTGTGTGCACTCCACTGGGGTGTGATTTCTATGTGAAGTAATTAGCCACCAGCTGCGTACGGGCTGCCTCACCCCGTGCCCTCTCCCCTCCCATGCACAGTGGGTGTGCATGTGTTGGGGATGTGGGGGCACCACCATGTCCACGGCCAGGCCCCAGCGTGTTGCAACATTGTGCAGTACACATGCTGCCAGTATGATCCTGCACACTACTGGGGGCGCATATAACAGCTGCCCGCCAGACCGGTCAAGGGAGCGAAAGCGTGACTTGAGCACTCCGAATGTGCGCTCCTCTATGCCCCGGGTTGCTATATGGGCTGTGTTGTATCTTACCTCTGGAGGCGTGATGGGGTTCCGAATTGGCATCATCATGTGGGTGCTCAGAGGGTAGACACTGTCCCCTGGTGAGGAGGTGATGGGTATCATTAGTGGGGTAGTGACATTACTCTGCATCTGACATGCATGCATGTGCAGTGGCATTCATACTCACCAAGCAGCCATGTATCACCATGCCGCCCAGCTTGGAGGTCCCGGTTTAGGGTAGACATTCGGTAAATGAAGCTTTTCGTGGGTGGACCCTGGATAGTTTGCATATACTGAGGTGATGATTCCCTTAGCATTACATACTACCTGCACGTTGATGGAATGCCAGTGCTTGCGGTTCCTATAGATGTGCTCAGATGCCCTGGGTGGACGTAGTGCCACATGGGTGCAGTCAATGGCACCTAGCACTTTTGGAAATTGTGCCACACTGTAGAAATCGAGGGTGGCAGCCTGCCTTTCTGCAGGTGTCCTGGGCAGGTATATGTGCCTACGGACTGATGGGCGTGCAGTGATGATGTTCAAGACCTGGTGTAGACAGCGTGACTGCGTGGCCTGTGACACCCCACCCACTATGGCACTTGTCTGCTGAAATGATCCTGTGGCCAAGAAGTGCAGTACATTGAGGACCTTCTCCAGGGGGCTGAGTGCTTGGGAGCACAGGGTGGGTGATGTGAAGTCATCCTCCCACTCACTGACCAGGTCAAGTATCATGTGTGGGGGAAACCTGTACCTCCCATACACCTGGTCATCAGGCATCCCAAAAAGGCTGGTTCTGGGAGTGAAAATTCGGGGCCTCACTATCCTCCTCCTCCTCCTTTGGTAACCCACGGCCACTGCTGCTAGGAATGGTATATTTATACTGGCGTATGAGGTTGTTTGTGGTTTTCGCGCACTTTTATGCTGCGCAGGTCGACGTACCCCTGCTTCATGCTGGCGTACGCGTGTCAGGATTGGACACTTTTTCGGCACGTCATAGGCGAACGTGTGAATCTTCCCGCCCACACCAGGAATACACGTAGCACGCTCTCACAGGCACAGTCGCGGGTAAATATTCCCGCCCATCCCTGGAATACATGTGACCCACTCTCACAGGCCCAATCGCGTGTGGAAGTTCACGCGCACCCACAGTAATACACATACCCAGGCAAATCGCGTGTGGAAGTTCACGCGCACCCACAGTAATACACGTACCCAGGCAAATCGCATGTGGAAGTTCACGCGCACCCCGAAGTACACGTACAATTGCGTGTGGAACTTCACACGCACCACGAAGTACACGTACCCAGGCAAATTGCACGGCTGGGGGGTGGGGGTGGTGGGAGACATGAGTGGGGGCCTGGTGGAGGCTGTATCTGCACTGCTGGGGGGTGGGGGTGGTGGGAGACATGAGTGGGGGCCTGGTGGAGGCTGCACCTGCACTGCTGGGGGGTGGGGGTGGTGGGAGACATGAGTGGGGGCCTGTTGGAGGCTGCCCCTGGTGGCTGGGGGGTGGGGGTGGTGGTAGACATGAGTGGGGGCCTGGTGGAGGCTGCCCCTGGTGGCTGGGGGGTGGGGGTGGTGGGAGACATGAGTGGGGGCCTGTTGGAGGCTGCCCCTGCACTGCTGGGGGGTGGGGGTGGTGGGAGACATGAGTGGGGGCCTGGTGGAGGCTGCCCCTGCACTGCTGGGGGGTGGGGGTGGTGGGAGACATGAGTGGGGGCCTGTTGGAGGCTGCCCCTGCACTGCTGGGGGGTGGGGGTAATAGGGGACATGAGTGGGGGCCTGTTGGAGGCTGCCCCTGCACTGCTGGGGGGTGGGGGTAATAGGGGACATGAGTGGGGGCCTGTTGGAGGCTGCCCCTGCACTGCTGGGGGGTGGGGGTGCAGGGGGACAGGAGTGGGGGCCTGGTGGAGGCTGCCCCTGGTGGCTGAGGGGTGGGGGTGCAGGCGGACATGAGTGGGGGCCTGGTGGAGGGTGCCCCTGCACTGCTGGGGGGTGGGGGTGGTGGGAGACATGAGTGGGGGCCTGGTGGAGGCTGCCCCTGGTGGCTGGGGGGGTGGGGTGGTGGTAGACATGAGTAGGGGCCTGGTGGAGGCTGCCCCTGCACTGCTGGGGGGTGGGGGCGCAGGGGGACATGAGTGGGGGCCTGGTGGAGGCTGCCCCTGGTGGCTGGGGGGTGGGGGTGCAGGGGGACATGAGTGGGGGCATGGTGGAGGCTGCCCCTGCACTGCTGGGGGGTGGGGGTGGTGGGAGACATGAGTGGGGGCCTGGTGGAGGCTGCCCCTGCACTGCTGGGGGGTGGGGGTGGTGGGAGACATGAGTGGGGGCCTGGTGGAGGCTGCCCCTGGTGGCTGGGGGGTGGGGGTGGTGGTAGACATGGGTGGGGGCCTGGTGGAGGCTGCCCCTGCACTGCTGGGTTGTGGGGGTGGTGGGAGACATGAGTGAGTGCCTGGTGGAGGGTGCCCCTGCACTGCGGGGGGGTGGGGGTAATAGGGGACATGAGTGGGGGCCTGGTGGAGGCTGCCCCTGGTGGATGGGGGGTGGGGGTGGTGGGAGACATGTGTTGGTGATCAGTGGTGCAAGGTGACATGTGGGTTGGCTGGTGGGCATGGCCATGGTGGATGGGTTGCCTGTGGGACATGAGCAGGGGTGCAGGGTAGTACCCTGTGGTGTGGGCTGCCTGCAGGGGCCGTGGAGGGTGTAGAGGGAACACCTGGGGGGACCCACATGGCCATATCACATGTAGCATTCCCCTGCAACACCGAAATACATGTACCCAGCCAAATCGCGTGTGAAACTTCCCGTGCACCCCTGGAATCCATGTACCCAGCCAAATCGCATGTTGAACTTCCCGCGCACCCCTGAAATCCACGTACCCGGCCAAATCGTGTGTGAACTTCGCGCGCACCCCTGAAATCCACGTACCCAGCCAAATCGCGTGTTTAACTTCCTGCGCACCCCTGAAATACACGTACCCGGCCAAATCGCGTGTGGAACTTCCCGCGCACCTCTGAAATCCACGTACCCAGCCAAATCGCGTGTTTAACTTCCCCCGCACCCCTGAAATACACGTACCCGGCCAAATCGCGTGTGGAAATTCCTGCGCACCCCTGAAATCCATGTACACAGCCAAATCGCGTGTTGGACTTCACGCGCACCCCTGAAATCCACGTACCCGGCCAAATCGCGTGTGTAACTTCCCGCGTACCCCTTTAATCCACGTACCCAGCCAAATCGCGTGTGGAACTTCCCGCGCACCCCTGGAATCCACGTACCCGGCCAAATCACGTGTGGAACTTCCCGCGCACCCCTGTAATCCACGTACCTAGCCAAATCGCGTGTGGAACTTCCCGCGCACCCCTGAAATCCACGTACACAGCCAAATCGCGTGTTGGACTTCACGCGCACCCCTGAAATCCACGTACCCGGCCAAATCGCGTGTGGAACTTCCCGCGCACCCCTGTAATCCACGTACCCAGCCAAATCGCGGGTGGAACTTCCCGCGCACCCCTGAAATCCATGTACCCAGCCAATTCGCGTGTGAAACTTCCCGCGCACCCCGAAATACACGCACACGTTATTTTTCAGTCAGCGGGTGTCCGTGTTTGTGGGTACCCCTTTGCACGTCATTTGTCCTGGAGGGCCACAGTATTGGACATTCATCATAGCTGTATATAGGTGCTATTTGTTGGCGCACCTTTTGGCGCACATTTTTTACAGGCGCAGGGACGCTACCGCCTGCTTTCTTGTGGCGGTCGTGTTTGTGCCTGTGCGCTGGTTTGACCGTGCGCTGTTTTGCCCTATTTGATTCCATGAATACGTGTTGTAGGCGAGCGTGTGGGCGTTCCGCGCACTTGCACCCTGTACTTCCCCCGTGACGCCCACATTTTGGCAAGTTGTTCCCTATTCCGAGTGTTACGCCCCGTGTTCCGCCTACTTTTGTAGTGTGCGCCGCGCTATGTGCGATTTTCGCTGTGGCCTGTGCGATTTTCGCTGTGACCTGGCGCACGCCGTTAGATGGCCTGTACGCCAACGTGCGCCGCGCACTTTTTTAGCGCACATCAGATGTTTTTTTCGCGCACGCCCTTCCATGAATCGATGTGCACTGCTTTTCGTGCGATTTTCGCAATTGCACTGCGATTCGCACATTTTTGCCCACTTGTGCCGCGCTATTTATTCCATGAATCGGCCTGTTAATATGGACTGTAGAAAGTACTGTTTGGTCCATATAGCCTTTTATGTAATCAGCAGAAAAAATGTAAATGATTTGCTTCATTTTTTGCACCCTGGCAGACATCACAAAACACGGCCCTGAGAATTGGAGTGATCAATTAGAAACTGGATAACGAGGAGAGCGAATGTCGACGGCTGGACAGCTCATGGGCAGCACCTTTTGTTTTAAAAGCCACACAGCACAGAACTACACTGGTTCGAATCCCGGTCTCTCGCAAAGGTCCTGCCCTTAGAAAGTGGTCTGTGCTATTAAATGCATTATGAAAGATGAATTAATGAATGTGATGCTGTCTATGATGGACAAGAAGCTCAGATGATTATACATCGCTATCAGTAACACAGGCCTATGTCTTGTAAAGTGGTAAACAATATGGATTTCTAACCCTATAAACCATGTCGAACATATGCACTTTCACTGGAAGCGCTCGTTGCGTCGCATGTTTTTCATTCTTAAATGGGCTGAACCTAATGTCAGTAAACATTAGCAGATATCTGAAATGTATGCAGGCCAATCAAAAACCTTGCCCCTGTAATCTAGTGCTTTGTGCGGCTGTAATCTATCATGACCTCTTTAAACATTGTACCTTTTGCCAAATGCAAAATGCGTGGGGAAGTGGAAAGTGTCACTGCAGTTTGGCACTAGTGAGTTGGTGCTGGAGAGAAACGTGTGTCAGCAATGCTTGCAGGGTTGGTGTGCTGCTAATTACCAACCTTGCCTGGGAAATCTGTGCTCAACAAAAATCCATTCTGCTTTCCACCAGCCTGTCCTGGGAGCTCTATGCTCGGCAAAAAACTCACCTGGGGCAGGTTACCATACAAATACCCTTCACGAAGCACGCGCTGGAAGTACGTGGAAAGTGTCACTGCAGTTTGGCACTTGTGAGCTGGTGCTGGAGACAAACGTGTGTCAGGAATGCTTGCAGGCCTGGGGTGCTGCTAATTGACAACTTTGTCAGGGAACTCGGTGCTCGGCAAAAATCCATTCTGCTGGCCACTAGCCTAGCCTCGGAGCTCAATGCTTGGCAGAAAACTCACCTGGGGCTAGTTACCATACAAATACCTTTCCCATTGAGAAACATGCCCGGGAAGTGTGTGTAAAGTGCCTCTCAGTTTGGCACTTGTGATTTGGTGCTGGAGAGAAAGGTGTGTCAGCAGTATTTGCAGGGCTGGTCGGCTGCTAATTACCAACTTTGCCTGGAAGCTCAGTGTTTGGCATACATTCATTCTGCTATCTACAAGCCTAGCCTGGGAGGTCTGTGCTCAGCAGAAAACTCACCTGGGGCTAATTACCATACCAATACCCTTGCCAGCGCGAAGCGTGCATGGGAAGTGTGTGGAAAGTGTCACTGCAGTTTGGTGGTGAAGCTGTGCTGGAGTGCACCGACTACACTGAAGTAAGTGAAATGTATAAGATTATTCATTTGACATTGTTTGAACCAGGGGAGTTGCTAGGTCTGAAAAAGACCCGGGGCTAAGCTGATGTCGGAACTGTTGGGACTGGGGGCTAGCTAGCCTTTTGGCTGTAGCTCCTGAGATTCTATCCGGGGCTACAACCAAAAGATCAGGGGCTATAGCCCCCTTAGCCCCCCCCTAGCAACGCCCCTGGTTTGAACCAAATAAATCTGCCGAGCTTCAGTTATAGGCGGTAACTCCTGGTACTTTTATCATTACCGGACAGCAAAAAAGTGAAGCCTCTTAGTTATCATTTTCACACAAGGCTGACAAAGTTCAACATTTATAGTACACTCATACGATTGGCAAAACAAGCCGGTATTAGGGGCACCTGGGGCTGCAGCCGCCGCAGAAGAAAGAGGGAAGATTACGAATTCTTTGAAGTTGAAATCCATCCCAGACCGCTGCTATTCTCTGGACTCCCATCCTGGGCATTACTGACAATAACCAATCAAAATCACTGGAAATCGATAATAATGAATTATTAGAACTGTGCTAGTCATTACAAAAAAACATAAATGGATAGATATTAGTAGACAGAAATTTACCAGAGGCGGTTGTGGTAGAAACCTTTACACTGAGATTCCTTCCACGCAGCTGTCGGCTTTGTCTAATTTATTTGTGGAAAAATTGAACAGTGAGAGGGATACAGTCAGCAATAATGGCACTTATGCAGATAATACGGTCATGGATACTATGCAGTTTGCAGTTAAGATCTTATTAAAACTTTACAATAAAATACATGAAGAGATGGGAGTGTAGAGGGCTGCCATATGTAAAATACATAAATGATCCTCTGTCCAGGCTGCTAAAACCATGTGAAGGTAATAAGAATGACCCAGCTTTTGACACAGACGTGAGGAATCATTATCTGACCCAGGCTCCTGTGGAAATCATTGAGCCATCAGCAAATTCCATCAGTGAGAATGAGATAAAATCACACGAGGTCTCAATTGACAGTAATTATACTATATTTTTTTATTTTTTATTTTTTTTATTTGTATTTAATCAAAAAGATTTTTACAAAAATAGACTTTTTGTCATGCTCTTGTCGTGCTGAAGAGAGAGAAGAAGGAAAAAGAACTTGACTCTCTAAAAATGTGCCTATCTCGGCAAATTTACACTTCCAGTATTTTATATGTAGCTATTTGCCATTGCGTTTTCTCTCCTCCAATCAAACAAAACCAACATATTTCTTCGTCCGAGATGATGATGTCCGAGAAGATTGACCTTAGGTATCGTTCTCTTATATGTTGGTTTGCAGCACATTTTAGGAGTAAGTGACGGATTGTTTCCTTTTCTTGTGTTTTGCAGAAACCTCAAAAGTTGGTTTCCGACTTGCCTCTAATGGCCAAGATCTCATTGGTCGGCAGTAAGTTTAAGCGGGCACGTAGCAGCATGTCTCTCCCCTTCCTTGATGGGAACTTCTTAATGTATTCTTGGAGTTAGTTTATTTTCTTCGTATTAGGTGGCAGGTGTGTAGTTAGTTTGTTCTTTCCTGCTGTTTCCAAGGTAGATATCCAGTCGAGCTCTCTAATTTTTGTAAGTATTTTGCATCTGTTCCAACACTCTGATGTTTTCTTCTTTCCAGTTTACAAGCCGTTTACTGTTTCTTTCTATTTCCTGATTGACGAGGTTGTTTATTGACAAAGGCGCTGCCATCTGGCATTCCTGTACAACATTAGTGTTGATTGTGTCACTGTACTTTTGAGGGACGGTAAGCTGAGCTCTTGACGGATCGATGCGATCGGGGTGGAATTTGGTAGCGTTAGAACTTTCCTCCAACATTTTGCCTCCATTTTTGCCCAGATGTTTGGTGGCAGGTTGATCATTGCGTCTCTGCCATATGTAAGCGTTGGCATCACCTTTTTCTTATAAAATTCTAGTACTGGGATTAGCGAGTATCTCCCAAACTTTTTGTCTATGGCCCTGGCTTGGGCTGCCATTTTGTTGACTTTGGTCATTAGAGCTAGTTGCATCACTTTTTCCTGTTTTGAAGAGTCCAAGATCACTCCTAGATATTTGAAATCAGATACTCTTTCAATTGGTGTTCCATCCAGATTTAGTCTTGATTTTTCTTTTTTCCTGATGAATGTTTCTAATATCAGGAATTTCATTTTTTTACATTTATTTCCAATTTGTTTTTTTGCATGTATTTTTGTAGCTTTGTTAGTTGACGCTGAAGTCCTATTTGCGTCTGGTCCAGTAAGACCAGGTCGTCAGCGTAAAGAAGTCTCGCTATGGGAGTTTTACAAATTTTTGGAGGGAATGATCGTGTTTCAGTGTCTTCCTCGTTTATGTCACCATTGTATGCCAGGAATAAAGCTGGAGCCAGCGGGCAGCCCTGTTTCACAACTCGTGCTGTTGGAATAGGTGCTGACAGCAAACCACTTTGATCCAGTCGGATGTGAATGCTGGTGTCGGTGTACAGGGCCTTGATCGGATTCAGTAAGGCCAATGTACAGTCCCAGGCTTCCAGTTTTGACCAAAGGCTAGACCTGTCTATGCGATCAAAGGCCTGAGTAAGGTCAATGAAAGCAACAAAGATTCTTGTACCCCCTTCCAATACTCTGTTTTTCAGCACATTTAACATCAAGATGTTTGCCGTCGTGCCCATGTTTTTCTTGAAGTTGAAAGGGGTCGTTGCAAGGTGAATTTTCCGCCCAGATCTTAAAGCGGTCGAGGAGCATTGAACCAAACACTTTCCCCATTACATCGAGGAGAGCATTTGGTCTATAGTTTACTGGGTCCTTTTTGTCTTCTTTCTTGAAAATAGGTACCACCGTGGCTGATTTCCAAGAGGACGGTATCATTTTCAGGTTCGAACATCTTTCAAAGATTTTACTCAGTAGGCCAGCTCACTCCTTTAGGTTTGTTTTTAAACCCACATTCGTAATCCCGTCGGGGCCTGGGGCTCGTGAGTTTTTTAAGCCCGAGATCTTTAATTGAATTTCCTCTGGGTTGTCCACTCTTACCCATGGCTCCAGGTTATGCTCTATTGATGACCCTGTTTGAGTTGTTGGCGCCAGGTACATAGTTGTAAAGTGTTTTGTCCATGTTGCCTCTCCAATCTCGCTTATTATGGATTTTTCTTGTACTTCCTAGGTGGATCTCAATGTGCTCCAAAATTCGTTTGTGTTTCTTCCGCTTATGGTTTTTAGAATATTTTTGGCATCTTGCTGGTAAAGAATCAATCTATATCCTTTTACCCATGACTTGTAGAGTCTTGTTGCCACTTCCGCTTCTTTTACTGCTACTAGTGTTCCTGTAAGTTTCGCTCTGCGCTGGGTTTTTCGAAGATCACAGCGTTTCTTCGCTAATGTTTTATCAAACACATGTCTTGGAGGATTTCCACCTTTCTTTTTTGAAGTTGACGTCTTTTTCTACTTCGTCAAAAGGGGGATGTAATCCGCTTTGTTTGCGCCCATTTCCTTTGACATAGTATTGAATCTGTTTTCTATGTCAGCAATGGACTCTTGTGACAGTTTCAATCGATTTCCCTGTGTGTTTATAGTTATGTTGAATTCAATGTAGTCATTCGGGGGGGCTTGTTGACTCCAAGATGGTTGACAGGGGATTGTGATCACTGGCTTTTACTCTTGTTATTTCGAAGGATTTGGTTATTGCCAGGATGGGTTCAGTGACGAAGATATAATCTATTGTTGCCGTAGATTTGTTTCTTTCCCACGATGGAGGACAGTTTGGATCTGGGAAAGCCTTGTGCAAGTTGTGTTCTTGATTCCATCAGATTGGTCCATAGTTTGCCTCGTTGTTTACCTGTCGAGCGTTGGCCTTGGTTCTCTCCAGTTTCTGCCACGCCCGCACAGGTAGCGTTCAGGTCGCCACAAAACAGGAAGTGTTTCACCAGGTGGTCTGCCAGAGCCTCGTCTATTGTGGCCTCTATGTTTTCTAAGTAGACGGATGTCTCTGTGCTAGCTGGGTTCCAAAAGGTGTTAGCTATTATTAGAATGGATTTTTTGTATCCAGCTTTATTTGTTTTCTGGCGGGTCCATGATGCCTTGACCATCAATATTGTTTGATTGCTAATCAGGGTTTCTTCAAGTTTGATCCCAAAGTCGTTTTTGCTGGTGATCAGTAGGCCTGAAGAAGGTCTTCCTAGACACCCTTGTTTGGCCGGTGCCAGGATCAGTTCAAAACCCCTCATTGAGGGTGATTCAGTCAGCCAAGTCTCTTGGAGGCATATTAAGTCGTAAGCCCCCAAGTCCATGTCGCTATTAGTCAGTAAGTGGTTGTGACCTCTTGTGTTCTACGAGCACCTTTTTATCATCTGCTTTTGGTGAGTCAAACAAGGTCTTTCATGAGAAATGTGCTCGTCTCTGCTGCATTGCTATATTTGCTTTTTATCCCTCAATGCTTTTGGCAGCCAAGACCATATCTCTTTCATTGGTTCACATTTTTTTTGAAGTTCGCATTCAGTTTGTTTGTCGATTTTGATCTGATTTTAGGGAGGTCGTCCTGGCTCTGTTGGTCTTTCTTATATCTTTTATCTTTGTTGGATTATCGTAGTTCTTATTTTCTTTAAGGGCTGGCTGATTTCCCCCTGATCTTTTTTCGGGCTCCGGTTCTTTAGCTCTTTCCTTAGTATTTGTAGAATTTTTCTTCCTTGGAGTTATTAATGTATCATGTTTGCGATTTTTCGTTGCTTGTTTTTCCCGGAACGTATTGTATTCTTTGCTTTCTGCATCCCTTTTGTTATTTTCTGTACTTGTTGCGGATTGCACTTTTAGCTCAAATCCCATATCTTCTAGTTCCGTTTTGCTGTTAAAGAAATGGTTTTTTAGCGTAGTTGATGCTATGTACAGCACAGTTTCGGCCTTGGTGTCTACGTGGCTAGGCTCTACCACTAGCAAGTCTTCTGATTTAATATGTTTCAGCTTTTTGATATGCTTGAAGAGTTTTAACACAGAATTGCAGTTCAATATTATCTTGTCTCTGTTTTCTTCCACTTGTATCAACTTTATTCGCCATTTTGCTTTGTCCACTTTTCTCGATTTTTGCTTATACTTTTGCGTCTTGGATCTATAGCGAAAGACCGTTTCCTCTGGGTTCCTTGGGGAACAGGATCGATATTTGTCATTATTCCTGATTTTAGCTTTCCTAGATTTAGTGTGAGGCCGAGTTGGTGTTTCACTTTTGTAGCTTTTTCTGTTTCTTCGTTGATCCTCCCGACTATTTTGGGGTCTCCTGTCTGGTTTATCGTTTTCACAATCCATCTGTTTTCAGTAAGTGCGATTTTGCCCTTTCTCTCGATATCTGGGAGTCCGCTTATTTGGGGTTCTTGATCTCGCCCTTTCTCTTTCTCTTTTCGTTTCTTTCATCATAAGTTTTAAACTTATCTGTCTTGCTGTTTCTCACGACCGAGTGTCCATTTCGTTTTGACTTTTTGTTGATTCACTGAGTCTGTCCAGCTTTGAGGTCATCGGGGCCTGTTCTGTCAAATGTTGGCTCAGGTTCATCAGTTCTTCATTTTCGATAAAGTCAATTGTTGTTGGCGATAAGCTGGTGTTGCCTTTTTCTGACCTTTCTTGGTTCTTTGTTTGTTGTAAGTTTACTACACAGTCTTCCATTTGTGATGTGTCTTTTTGAGTTACTGGACGTGTGAATAATTCAAAGATACCTTCTGCCGTTTGAGCTTCAGTTTTGTTTGATCTAGGTGAAGTTATTTTTCTTGGTTTCAAGTTTATGTTAGTTTGACCTGGTAGTGGTTTTGTCTTCGCCCTTTTATTTGTTTCCTCATTTGCTAATTTCTTTGTTGTTAGATAAATAGTTGCGATGGTTGGGTCCCTATTGTTTTTCCCACCACGGTTTGCTCTTTATCTTGGTGGTTCACTTGTTTACGTGGAGCGAATACGTCCTCACTTGCATCCAAGGTGTTTGTTTTCCTTGCTTCCAAGGCCATGACGTAGGCTTCTAAAAAGATAACTTTACTGTGAATCATCGCTTGTATACTTGTATGATCTTTCAATGATTCTGCAATGGTTTCATACAGCTTCATAAATGGTGATAGCGCTATATTTACTGATGACATAATAGATAATAGGTCTATTTCTTTTGTTTTGTTTGAGAGGTCCGCCGGGCTTGCCAATTGTTGTTGTGTGGAGATTCTCCTTGTTGGTGAGTCATTTGACGTTGTTGTCGTGTTTGCCCATTGGCTTCGTGAAGGCCTTGCTGTTTCCAATGATACTCTTCGATTTATGTTACTATCTGTGAGGGGGTTATGGCTATCATTACCCCACATATTCTGGTTTAGATTGTGTTGAGGTCTCAAGGCCAGATCTTGGTTAAGTTTGTTTATGTCTGTCGGGGATAACTTCTCCATTGACATACTCGCCCGTCGTGTAGACATTGGCCGCTCTGTTAGCATTAACTCTTCCTGCTGAGATGTTTTTTTCAGTGTTCTATGCGCTTCATCACTAATCTCTTTTTTATCTTTTTCTGAGTGTGAGGCGGCTGCCCCCATTGGTGATAGTATATCAGGAGTTGGTTGGGGGAGACCCTCGTGTGTTTCTATTGGTGGGCCACTGGAGACATCCGTTTCATCCATAGTGTGGCTCTTTTTCTGAGGGTTGCTTTTTCGCTTTGAGTGACTGCCACCACCTTCACTGTTGCGCAATCTTTGTCTGAATTTACCTTGTCGTCACGCTTGCTGAATTCGTTTGGTGGCGACAGATTTAGCTGTCGTTCTGACAGTTTTTGTGATCTCCTTGGAGGCGATGTCAAATTGGATGTCTCCCTGTCTACCCGCTCTTCTTCATTTGGTTGATTTAGTGTCTCATTTCTCACATCTAGGGCTGCGCCTTTTTTTAAGGCCGGTTTTTCACTGGCATTGTATTCCAGTCTTCGCAATTTGGCCACAGGTAGACATTCGTTTAGTGCTTCCAATATTTCCAGATCCGAAAGTTCCATGGGATGGAACCCATTTACTGGTCTTTGTTTTCCATGAGCCAGAAAATAGTCCCTTATCGAATTTTTGAGTGCCCCTCCCTCCCCTCACTTAGACTGATTTTCTTTGTCTTTAACCGGTGTTGTTTGGGGTATGTTTTACATTGGTTTGGGCTTTTGCATTGATTTTTTTGCTCTGAGACCCTTCTTGTTGTTCAGGGTATTGCGGCTCTTATATACTTTCTTTGTCATGGACATTGTTCTCTGTCTTTTCTTTGTGTTTGTGTTATTTCCTGTCTGCTCGATGGTTTCGATCATTTCATTTTGGTCTTGGGCAGCTTTAATTTCTGCGTTTTCCTCCGCTTGTGGTTGGAATAGCGCCACCACCTGTACCTGCCCTGACAGGGTGGGCTGCGGCGGCAGAGGCAAGAATGGTTTCTGTTGGAGCTCCCCAGCCCCACTCTCACACGGGCCTGCACCCTCCTCCATCATTTTCTCTCCGTCGCCCGTCTTCACTCTCTCCTCTCCTCGTCCCTCCTCTGCCCCTCTGCAACACCCACTGACGGAAGCCCTCCTCCGAGAGCCACCGACGTGGGGCAGGGAGTGCCTGCCGGCCCCCCAAGGGGGGAGAACTGAAGGGAATCAGCCATTCCAGCTCCCGGGCTGGCGTTTTTTGTCCTCGTCGGCCTCCTCGACCTCCCTGTCCCACCACGTCAACCCGTCACCACCTTCCCACACAGGCAGCCGCCCTCCTTCGAGAGCCGTTGCCGTGGGGTCCGGCGCTACTGCAGCTGCCGCGCCGGCAGGGGGCGGCATCAGGACACGCTCCACGCGAGGAGAGGTTGGGGCCAGCTCCTGGACAGTTGCTGAAACGGACACCCAAGCAGGTAAAGTTTGGCATTTATGGTGTTGGTGTTGGGAGCTCCCCTTGATGAATTCTTCAATTGGAGCAGGAGGCTGATGGTTTTTATATTTGATAATTTTGGCTAAAAGCGCCGGTTTTTCACACATTGTCTGTTGGTAAACTTCCGCTTGAACCAGTACGACGGGTACTTTTGAGTTCCGAGGCTCCATGCTTGTGCACATATTTGTCCTGCAAGGAGTAGTCACCGGCTGTTCTTTTGAGGAGATTGGCAGCTGTTTTTGGCCAGGTTTCTGACAAAATTTCACACTTCTTAGACGCCGACCTTCCTCTTCTTCTCTAGAGGCGTCACTGGGGTCAATATCTCTAATTTCTCTGTTTACCCTGGCAGCCCTGGCAGTCATGACTGCAGGACTGCCACTCGTCGTCCACTCCGCATCCGCTCCGCGGGTGGATGGGGTATTTTTATGGATCCTCCCACACAGCAGCATTCAGTAGAAATGAGCAACAGACTCGCAAAGCACTCCGGCAGGACTGCAGGACTGCCACTCGTTGTCCACTCCGCCTGTTTCTGCAAATAATTTAACAAAGAGTCGAGGCTGCCTCCTCACGAAGTGCGCCTAACCCGACTTCTGCATGTCTGGCTAACCACCAGCTTGGTCTAGGAGTCACTCCATATTGCTGTCTATATATTTGTCAAGAAAGGAAAGGAGATGCCAGAAAAAGTTGTCAGTTTTTAGAGATAGGAGTAATGGTTCTGTCCTGGAAGAACTATCATTTCCATGCAAACAGAACTAGAAGGGGACAAATGTGCAAACACCAAAAAGGTGTGAAACACGTGCAAACAGAAAACAAAGAAGAACTACCAGAAAAAAAATGATATGTGAACCAGCTGGGTAATAAAAACACCTAATGCTGAAGCCGAAGCAGCCGTAGCAGATAATGAGTACACCTGTGAAATAGATAGTATGGAGGAGTTGTCCTTTACAGTGGGAGAGGGATCGACTCCTGTGGTAAAGGAGTGTACCAAGGTATGTAGTATAATAGCTGCTGGGACAGAGTACCCCGCTGTATGAATGACTGAGAATTGACGGCAATGTTCCTGAAATAAGTTTAGTATACGCAATTTGTTTCCAAATAATAAGAATGACTGGCTAAATCGAAGCACAATCTTAAGAGTTCTAACTTCTATTCCTCAATTGAGAGTGCTGATGACGAGCGGTATAGATTTTGTGGAACAGCTAGAGGATGCGAGAACATTGACATCAATTGTGCATTGTTACTGTTATGAAACTGTGGATGTGGTAAAACAGCACACTACACGACTGTTAAAAATGGGTTATGAAATCCAAATACCCTCTAATCATGAATGGTTACCTAGAAACGGGCCTCTGGACTCCAAAGTTTCAAATTGCCTGTCCCAATGGAAATGCAATTAATGGCCCTAGTAATCAGTCAGAAAGAGAGGTCTGACCACCCCTGGCCGAGGAAGAAAGGCGGTCGATGTGGACACTAATGGCAAATTGGATGTTGATCCACAACAGTGTACATGGTTCTCTGGGTATATACCAGTGAACCAGTTACAGCGACCATGAACAACACAGTTTCTTACTTGGAACACTCGTGGACACAGCCACTTCTTGTGAATAATGGTGTTCATAAATGACTTCAAGAATAGGATATCTTCCTGTTGCAAGAAACATAACCAACACAAGAGATCATGATTGATGGGTATAGGTTGTAACAGGCTTTAGCAGACAAAGGTCCTTTGGGTAGATCTAAGGGGGGGCTTGAAAATAAGTTTATCCAAAGCTTATGTCGCAAGAGAACTTAAAGTGATGGAAAATAAGGACAACATTTTGGCAGTAGAAATCTCTCCAACTGATAGTGGAAAGGGAAAGAAAATGTTGCTACTAAATTTTTATGTACCTCCTGGTAATATGCTCACATTGGACATCCTTGATACTATTGGCACCGTAATGGTCGAATGGATGATAGGAACTAGACATTTTAAGATGCTGATTGGTAGAGAGCTAAACGCCCATTGCACGGATGTACAGTGACTTCAGCAAAGATAGTTAAAATGCACAATGTTGCATGAAACACGCTACATCTAATCTCCAGGGAAAACAGTGGTTAAGATTTGCAAAACACTGGGGCATGTTAATGCTCAAAGAACAAACTTGAGGGGACATCCCTGGAGTGAATGCGTGGAAGGGGTGTGGTGCAGTTGCTACATTACAATATTTATTTATAAGTTGTGAAGCTATTGTTAGTGTGCACGATCTGTCTGCAAGCTTACCCACTTATAGTGACCATCCTATGCTAGTCTTGGCTATGAGTGCGAGCACAGTGACATGACCTCCCCCAAAAATTGGTGATATTGAAATTGACACAGGAAAAAGGTATGGTCCAGTAAAAGGTAAATATAATGAAGAAATGTATGGAAAATTTGACAAGAGAAGAATTATCGCACAGGTCTAAAGATACCTTACAACATATTGATATATGGCTTGAGCAAATGGTGTCACGAATGGTTCCCATAGGTGAGATTATCACACATGTAGAAAGTAACAAGAGAGCTAAATGCTTAGATTTAGCCATCAGGGACGCTAAAGGTCAACTTAGTAAAAGTATTAGATACATTAAGAAGTTAGCCCCTGACCCAAAAGATAGTGTAGCTGGTGAGGGGCGCCCTCTATCTGTTTGAAAAATGTTTGCAAGGAACTTTGGGTTGGTCACCCTGAGTTACCTGGGGGAACCCAACGTGGACTCCCTGCTCACTGTGCTCAGAGAGGCACAGCGCCACCTCACTGATTAGGTCTAACAAGGCTGAAACACGTGTATGGGGTTGCTGTAGGTACTCTTGCTCAGAAGGGAACTGCCAGAGCATTTCGGTGCTGGACTGCCCATTTGGGTGGGACAATGACTGATATGCAAATTGATATTTCCCATCTGTGAAAGGTACAGTGAGCAAAAAACAATGGCTGCAAACTCTCAAAGTGGGAAAAAACACAAAACAGGTTATCATGCCGTGTTCTTTCTGGAGAGGAGCGCCTGCTACCTTTTTCAAAAATGCTGGCATTAGGAAGGGAAGAGAATTATACAGAAATTAGCTAAAAAGATGGCGCTATGGCATAGAAATATGCAGTGGCAAAGAATGCTGTAAACTATTGTGAAGGCTGATACGAAAAGTATGTATAGGACATTAAATGACTTCAAGGTCAAAACATCGGATTATTAGTAAACCCTGCAGATGAGGCAATGTGGATAGAGTATATCAAGAAAGTATATGGGAAGAAAGGAGATACTGCTCCTGGAACGAATTCGGTGGGGATCTACCATTCCCGATTACCTTTGATCGAATTGATATAATCACAAAAGTAAAAATAAATACGAATTCCACAGTCCCTGGCCATGATAGGCTAGCCAATATTATATATAAGCATGATCCTGGGATATGGGGCGATATCTTGACGGTGTTGTTTACTGCTGTGTGGGAAGAAGGTCGAACCCCTGTTAGTTGGCGAAAGGCCATCCTCATACCAGTGAATAAAAAGTATGAATGTAACATCCGGTCTAATATAGGCTATTTTCCATGTTAGACGCTTCAGGAAAGTTATTTGGAACATTGATACTGGAGCACTTATAACACTGGGTTGAGGAAAATGAAACATTAGTAACCATTCAGACTGGCTTTAGAGCCGGGTCCAGTACCACGCACAACCTTCTATCGATAAACAGTTTGATGACCGAGAACGTGAACAATGCAATCCCACTACACTTGCTATTTGTTGATTTTAAACCAACTTAGGTTCTGGGAGAAATTAAAGAGTTGGGGAATTCCTCACAACATATTACATATACTTCCTTACTCATACTAGTGTGCAGGTAAGGTTCAATAACATGGGTAGCTCCACCAAAGAGATACTAACAAGGATGTGTGATGGCCCTCATGTTATTCAACCTTTACCCAGTCAATCTTCTGGAATTACTGATGAGGGTTAATCGTTTTCCTCAGATAGGATTGGTGGGTAGCGCATAACTTGGATCTCCTATGTGGACAATGTGGTTCTCTTTGACCACATGCATGTGGGACTGCATCTGTCTGTACAGGAGCTCCACAGGTATGCAGAGCGTAATGAGTTAGGAATAAACTGTGACAAAACAAAGTGCATGTGTATAGGACATGTCAATAAGATAACCACACCAATGTATATGTCAAATGATCCCATAGAAAAAGTTCCAGAGTACAAATATCTGAGCATCTACCCAAACCAGGACTTTAAAAATGATTAAATGCAACAGGTTAAGTGCACTGTTGGGTGTCCTGACCCACGTTTGAGCTATCATGCTGCAACATTTGGTGCTGTGGGCTTAGAAAATCCAAGATGGCCAAGAAGCCCACATGTACGCCAGAATAGGAAAACTGTGCAGTACTGGCATGGAAAACATCATGATGGCCAGAACTTCCCAGAAAATGCAGAGGGAAATGCATGAAGAATAGGCTGCCACCCATTTTTGCCTAGGTTGTGAGCACAGAAGGGCACTGCCTAAAACCACCATTGGGCTACCCACACAGTAGCCTGAACCCATTGGGAATGGCAATGCTGATTGCCAAAAGCAACCTAGAACTGTGGGGAATTCATTTTCTTAAATCCCAAAAATGGTTGCATTACCAGTACTCACCACTATCAGAAAGCCAGCGTTTGAAAACCACCAGACTTTTGTGTAAAACTGAACAAATGAAACAAAACCAGACCAAGGAAAGACTTGCTAAGAGGTGGATACAATGTAAAACTATACTTTGAAATGACTTGAAGGAAGTAATTATTTAATGTTTATGTAAAAATCGTAATAGACTTAAACTGGGGGACAAAAAGTGAGATTTAGCTGAAACCTGGCTTAATGAAACTGAATTCTGCCTGACATCTACCCCCACAGGGGTTAAAACCTGCTCAGCCACTCTTCCCCTTACCAAAAGGAGTTGTCACCTCTCTGATTAGATTAGGGGTGGAGCAGCTACAGGGAGTTGAACAAAGGCCTGTCCTGGGCCCAGGCAGATGGTTTATTGGGGGGGGGGGCGTAAAATAGCTTCCTCTTGGCAGAAGCTGGGAGGGGCAGGGTCTCTGAGCTTGGCAGAAACTGGATAAACTGGTTTCTACACCATGTGACCTGAAAAGACACACCCCTTTTGGCCAGAATATGATTTTAAGAAAGATGTATAACTCATGGTGCGGACTTGCAAAATTATCTAAATGATACCATAATTCTTGTGATTTTTCTGCCCACATTTTAAGAGGTTTTAGGACCTGGTGGTATGATCTGGGGGGTTGCTAGCGGAAAATAGGGTCTCACTCCAAATGTCTGCATGTTAAAAATCTGACACTTCATCAATTAATGTCCATACTCCTTGCGCACATGTGTGTAAATTTGGGTTAATGTCCGATATTGCAAAACCAGTTCAAAAGTGCAAAATGTTGCCATTTCTGAATGCAACCCCCCAGGAAGAGCAGAGTTTGAACAGAGTATACCTCATGTGATATGTGATGGGTGCATGCAATTTTAAACAACTGTGTATCTGTGCAATATGAATCAAATATAGATTTGTGGGCAAACTGACCAGGGGAGGATCCTCTGACCCATAAAACCTACAGCATCACTCTGACTCACATTTCCTTCCCCCAATCATGGGAGAGAGGAGAATTGGGCCAATGACAAGTAGAGAGGGGCAGGCTTAGCTAGTCCCAGGCACACACCCATTTTCAAAACACATAAAAAGAGACTGCTGGGACAGGTAGAGACATTCAAATCCAGTTGCTGCAACGCGCTCTGACGGACCACACAACATCCAGAAGATACCAAATCCAACACTTAGACTTTAAAACTCCAAAGAACTTGATTCAGAACTCAAAGCAAGGGCCTAAACCCACAAACTGAGAACTCTTCTCAGCAGGCCTCAGCATCCAGCAAACCTAACAGCGGTAGCAGAATCCAGGAGCCGTGCAGATCAGCGCTGTGTCCAGACAAAGCTGTGCAGACAGATCCAGAAGCTGTGCACAGACGCTGTACCCAGAGATCCAGGATCCGGGCCAGGAGCAGTGTCAGACCAGACAAGCAGAGTAGAGACCAGACGCTGTGCGCAGAGACCGTCCGGGGCGAAACCAGAACTGAAGCCATCTTGACCCGATCCGTGAGACCTAGACATTCCAAATACATTGTGAGTACAGATAGGACGGTGTGAAACCAAATCTCTTAGTTTCCAGTGATATAATTCAATCTATTTAATCTAAGTGGAACTGCCTCCTAACTGTCACTTGTCAATTCTGCAGCCGCATAGCTGTCACCTGTCATTTTTAAAAGCTGTCACCTGTCAATTTGAGTTACTTTAAATTCAAAAAACGACCTTTACAAAATCGTTCATATCTTTGGAACCGTTTGGCTAGAAACTTGGTCTAACTTTCCTCTGAAAGCTTAGAATCTTAGCTTTTCAACAGTGTGCTAACTGACGGGATACATACATCCGGTCGGATCACCACGCTGTTTTACACTGTAAAGCACTCTTCAAAGGGACACTCTAAGGAAAAGGTCTGTTTTGCAAAAATAAAATACTAATTTCTGTAGGTCAGGACAGAGATCAATCTCTAGAATGACAACCTTGGTAGACATGAAAATAGCGAGGGAGCACCTCTTAAATAAGCTATTTGTGAGAGGTGAGTGGACTCACCAGGACCAAACGGTCTGGTTGCAGGCCATCGCGCAACAGGTCACTGAAACAGGGTCAGACATATGGAGAGATCTGGGTCCATTACATGTGGCCCTGAGTGAACTATATATGGCTCCTAAAGCCAAAGATGAACACAATAAGATTGCCAGGATAGCGGCATACCTGTACCTATATATGGGAGACATGCAGGATAAATGTACTGAAAGCCAAGATCTGGCAAATAGGCGACAGATGGCGTTAGAGAAGGTCCAATCTGATCTGGACTCTTATGAGCAGAGGCTACTCAGGAGCCAGGAGTCAGAAAAGGACAGCAGACAGTACATCACTAAAATAAAGGAGGCATGGATGTGCTGCAACAGGAAAATGCTGACCAGGATACCAGAATTCTGGCCTTGCAGAAGGAACGCCAAGACAGTTTGGACTCCCTACTGCAGAGCCAGAAAAAGCTGGAGCCACAGATCAATTTCAACAGGGCATGCACAGAGCAGGTAGCCACCCTGCAAATCCAACTAGACAGAGAGAAAGAGGAGAGCAATAAACTGATCCTGAAAGACCTGGATACCCGGGCAGAGTTTGATCAGGAGCGCCAGAAAGCTGGTGCCTTCCAAAGGCAAAGGGACGACCTGACGGCACAGATGCAGACTCTTAGTCAGGAAAGGGACACCTTAGGCCAGGAAGTCTGCCACTTAAAAAGAAAAATGGAAGAAAATAACCTGGCCCACCAGGGACTGGGTGACCTCCAAAAAGAACACCAGGACTTGCTAGAGCACACCAGGAGGGTGGAGGAGGCTCTGGCAAGACAGGAGCAGGCCAGCAGGGATGGGACTCAGGAGGTAACCCTCCTGCAGCAAAGACTGGCCCAGTGCTCCAGGACCAATCAGGAAACGCAGAGAGAGAATGAAGCTCTCTGCCAGCACAATGATAGGCTCCAACAACAGGTAGCGATGCAGGAGAGACTGATAGAGTCTAGTAAGGCCTTAACTGAGGAACTGAAGGCGCAGGCTCTTGCATTGCAACAGGGAGCAGGGGCGGATAGAGACCAGGTTCGCTGGGAAAGGGAAACTGCTGAGCATAACCTCAGGAGCCCTAGTACCAGAGGCCTTTATCTCTCTCAGTCCCTGGACTCTGCCACCCCATGTCCCCTGGCGCACATGAGCACCGGGCCACAGGGATGGCAGATTACTATCCAGCCAGAAGCATGGGGCTCATAGGCCAGTACCTCCCAGGAATGGATGGGCGGGCATCCGGGTATGGGCACCCAAGCACAGTGCAATTTAGTGGGGAACACCAGGAGAATAGGCCCATTAAGGGCATCCTGAAAACTTCTGCCCAGTTAGGTCAGTGGGGGGTACCCATCAAATCCTGGCAGCAAGGAGGAATCTGAAGACTCCTCTGAACGGCGCAGGACACAGGAGACCAGGTCCCCACATTCTTCCAGCCATTCCCAGGCTTGCAGAATCCGGGAAAACCTGGAAGATCAGACAGGAACCTCTGGGAGCAGAGCCTCTGAGTCAGAGGATGAATGGACCAGGGTTACCCGAACCAAAAAGGCCAATAAGGCAAAAAGGGCCTTGCTTAAGGACCCATTGAAACAGATTAAGGCAATCAGGAGTGTCATCACGCCTTATCATAAGAACGCCAAGTACTCTGTTTGGGAACACTTGGAGCTCTATGAGCAAATGATGGAGACTTTTCATTTGAAGGACAGCCAAGCTGTATCCAATATGTAAAGTGGACATTCTCCACAGAGTACTCCAGTTTCTTTGCGGGGCTGGAGGACCAAGATCATTCAAGGTGGTCCACCTATAGGGCGGCCATATTAAAACATTTTTCTGTTCACAGAAATCCCCAAGAGGCTTGCAAGGCAGCCTACAATTTGCAGTGTGGGGAGGATCAGGCCCCACAAGGGTTTGTGCAAGAATTAAAGCGTGCTTTTGCGCAGACCACCAGAAGGGTGCGCACAGACAGCAGAGAATTTATCAATACTTTTTTCCATGCCTTGCCCAAATACATCATGACCCAGCTCGTGAGAGATTTTCACGAGAAAAGATCTTTAGACTGGGTCATTGAACAGGCTACCCGGATCTATGAGGTGCAGAAGCCTATCGAAAATAAAAATAACGCGCCGAAAAACCCCAAAACCAACAGCACCCCTGCTGCTGCCAAGGTGGCAGAGGTAAAGGTTGCCCCCGTTTTAGAGTTGGAGATGGGGGGGCATAAAAACCTGCCTGCACCAAATAATTCACAGCCCAGAAGGCCCTCGGGCCAGTCACAGACAGGGAGTCGAGGAGGTAGTCCCACAAATGGGGTCCCCTGCTCCCCTGACTATGTAAGTCCCCGCTACAAGGGAAACCGACCAATCCTGGGTTATATGTGGACTCCTCCAGCCCAAGGGGGGGGGATCCAGCCAAGCACCTGACCCGGGGAACTTCCCTTCTAACTTCCCCCAGGAGGGCAGAAATTCTCCAAATCCTGGGCAGAACTTTTTCCCCAGGTATCCACCCAATTTCCAGCCCCAAAATCATCCATCCTTCTTTCCCCAATTCCCTGAGCCCAGACAACCTAATCCGGGAGAGGGGAGGCCAAGGGTGGAGGGGTACCAAAATCTTCCCAACCAGGGGTACTACCAGACAAGGGATAGCTACCCTTCCAGGGATCAGCCCAGGGGAGAAAATAGAGCCCCGTATCAGCCTGAGCGGGTTTCACAACTTGAGCGCCAGGTCCAAATTATGGCACGAGATCTGGGTCACATACTGAGGGCTCAACAGAACCCTCAGCTGAGCATGCCACCGCAGAATGCATCAAACTCGGGACCTGGTGCTCCAGAACAATGACGGGGGCAGTACCCCGATAACCCACCGGTTCCCAGGGAGGAGGCACAAGGGGAAGGGGGGTGTAAAGCCTTGGAGGAAGCTTCCCTCCCAACTTGTAAACAGCCCCTGGAAAACCAGGAACCGGAAACAAAATCTCCTGCCCCTGAAAGCCTGCCTCCCAAGAAGCAGAGGGGGGGTAGGAGAAACAAAGGACCCAAACAGACCCACTTTGTGGAGGAGGTGCAGGTCTTCCAGTTTGAGGGAGAGGGATCCTCAGAAGATCCTGGGAAAAGGATCTTCTCCTTCAGAGATGGGGGAACTCCTCCCAAAGAAAAATGGGTCCCAAGGGATTCCAATCCAGACTGAGGAGATATGGAGACTGAGCTACCGCCGCCCATCATCTCATCCCAGAACCCACAATACCGAAATCCCCTGGTTCAAACCCATCCTGGTGACTGCCTCCAAAAAGGGGGGGGCGGCCCAGAACCGGAACCAGGGGGAACCCACAATGGCTCTGATCTCCAGTTGCCAACTTTTTCTTTCAGATTCCCAAGGCTCTCCACAGAATTCTGCCCAAATCTCTTCGCTAGCAATGTCCAAAACCAGAAAGTTAGCCCACCAGTTGGCCAAAAATGTGCATTATCTGTGCCCCCTTGAGCAGAAGGAGAGAAGATACTATGCCCCGGTACAAGTACAGGGGCAGGGTACAATTTTGGCACTGGTGGACACTGGAGTCCAAGCTACCCTTCTGTCCAAAAGGGCCTTTGAGGAACTAAATGCAGGAAGGGGGGAGAATTACCGTATTCCTCTCACCTCTCTTCCTGGACAACTGCAGAACTTTGACGGGAAGGAAATTCCTGTCGAGGGGACTGCAGACTTGGACATTAAAATTGGGCGACACAAGGTGAAACACCCGGTCATAGTAGTGACTCCAGAGGGCATCCCTTGTTTACTAGGGAATGACCTCCTGAGAAGGTTGTCACCCCTAATAGATTGTGTAAACAAGGTCCTCTGGACCCAGACTAGCCGACCAATAAAATTAAAACAGAGTGTCAACCATGTTAGTTTAAACGGCACCTGCCACATGGTTGAACAAAAATCTGACCAAGTAGAATTTCACTTCCGGAACAACCAAACTCCAGACGTGACAGTAATAGCAGTAGGACAACAGACTGGTGATGGGGGGTCTTCTCTATTTCTGAAAATCAACCTTCCTTCCAGTTTAAGGTGGTATTCCACACTGGAAGGAAACACCCTGACATTCTTTACTAATCCACAATCAGAAACTCCCACTCCTATAGTCCAGAAAGATGTGAAATCATCTCAGAGCCTGGCTGATATTCAGCAAATTGGAGAGCAGTTGTTTATCCCTGTTCAGTTAAATGATGGGAAGGACTCTGTTCTGGCTCGAGTGTGTGTGAACAACGGTAAGAGCTTCATCAGCGAAGCCATGTTCCGCCAACTCCCAAAAGATCCAGCCATTCCCACATTCAAACTGATAGACAAATGGGAAATGGACCTGGAAGCACCCAATTCCAAACATCTCCTGCCAAGCAGGTGTATGCTCAAAATCTCCATTGGCAACAAGAGCATAGTCCATAATTGTTTGGTCGTGCGAGACGTCACTGCCGCCTTTTACTTAGGCAGTGACATTCTCAATCGCTTTGCCATTAGTTTGGACCTAATCAACTTCAAAGCTTGGTCCCGATTAGCAGATAATCCCATGGGCTTTGATGATCAAGAAAAAGCATTTAGGTCAGCTCAATTGCTACCCTATGCAGTTGAAATTCAGATTAAAGAGGAAGTCACCATCCCAGAAAGGACCTGACAATTCTCCCTGGAAGTGAAAGTTAAAAGAGGACAACATTTGAAAAACCCTGATGCTTACATACATCTAAATGCTTCTCTCCAACAGCAAGGGTTGGGGGTAAACCCAACACCATTAGTCAACACAGAACATGACACCATTCCAATAGAGGTGGATAACAGCGACTTAAAGAGTATTACTCTAGCCGCAGGCACCATTATTGGAATGGCGGTTGATGACCGACATTTTTCCATTGATCTAGGAAATGAACTGTTAGGACCAATCCCCAAGGACTGTTTTGACAGTGACAGTGATGACGATACAACACCAGACAGGATTTTTACCCGGCATGGGGGGAACTTCCTGGTGTACACTTCCTGCCCTTATGGTAAGGAAGATGTGACTTGTGACTTCAGGAGGGATGAGGTGATTTTCCAGGTCCATGAGGGTTGCCTTTCCCACCTGAGGCCTCCAGTCCAAATCAGCACTCTGACCAGGGATTTCTCCACCCAGCTGGAGGAGGCCGCTGAGATTGCCAAACCAGAAGTCTTTCCTGGCTTCAGGCAAATGGTGGAAGAGAGAGTCAACCTAGCCGATGCCTGTGTGACTCTGGAACAGAAGCAAAAGTTGAAACAAGTTTTCTTGGATTTCTAAGATCTCTTTGCGGTAGACTCATATGACTGTGGTCGCACCGACATCCACACCACAACAATTCCCATGGACCCTGGAATGACTCCAGTGTTTGTGAAGCAATATCGTTTGCCTCTCGCATCCATGGAGTCCCTTACTGAAATAATTAAGAACCTTGAGTCCCGGGGAATAATTTGTCCAATACACAGCACCTTCAAGAATCTGGTGCTGGGAATATTGAAGCCAAACGTCCAGTGGAGACTCTGCGCCGACCTTAGGGAGCTCAACAAACGGGTCCATACTTCCCGATGGCCTCTGCCCTACATTGACCAAGGGCTGGCCCAGATCGAGGGGTCACAGGTATTCACTGCAATAGACCTGACCAATGGATACTGGACTGTGCCTGTCAGTAGGGAGGACCAATACAAACTGGCTTTTACCTTTGGGGCCCAGCAGTACACATGGAGCGGACTCCCTTCGGACACCTCAACTCCGGCAATGAATTCAACATTTTCCTACACAAGGCCATGCCCGACCTGGGTGCAAGGGGTAACCTGGCTTATGTAGATGATGTCCTCATCAAAAGTTCATCTGTGGAGAAAAACATAGTGGAGATCCGTTCTGACCCAGTTGAGGGCCGCCGGAGCAAAACTTTCCTTTCAGAAAGCACAGTGGTGTAGAACCTGTGTAAATTTCTTGGGGCATGAGATTACTCCTCAGGGTCTCTGTCCCCAGGAAAAGAAAGTGGAAGCACTTCAGAAACTGAAAGACCCCACAACTCTGCGGGAACTAAGGAGCCTCCTTGGACTGATTAATTACAGCAGAAAGTTCATTGAGGGCTATGCAGAGATCACCAGACCCCTGATTCATCTCCTGAAGGGGGGGTCAAGTGGGACTGGGGTCCAGAACAAGCCGAGGCAGTAAGACAACTCAAAAGAAGCCTCTCACAAGCGCCCTGCCTAGCTTACCCTGTCAGAAACAAGGAGTTCTTCCTGGAGACAGGGTTCTCTAATACGTGCTTGACTGCAGTATTATACCAAAAGCATGACGAGGTCAATAAAATAATCTCCTATGCGAGCAAAACTTTATCCTCTGTGGAGGAAAAATTCAACGATTGTGAGAAGGCACTCCTGGCAACGGTGTGGGCATTGAAGAATTACCGCCCGTTCATCCATGAGGAACACATCATAGTGGAGACTCCACACCAGCCTCTGCAATATCTCCAAAGTGACAGAATCCGGGCCGGAAATGTGAGTAATTCCCGAATTACTTCCTGGATTCTGTCAATGCAAGGCTTTCCTGTGGAGGTCAGATATGGCCAAAACAAGAAGAGTCCCCTCGCGCAAGGTCTGGCTGACTTGCATGATTGTGCCAGAGAAAACTGTCTCGAGGACGAAAGTCTAAAAATCAAGGACAACATGGAGGCATACCTTAATTCCCCACACAAAGTCTTTGACGAGGACAACTGTGAGGGAATGCCCACTGTCTATGTGGATGGATGCTCTTACCATGTTGACAATGACGGAGAGAAAGAACTGGTGGCTGGCGTAGGGAATGCATGGGTGAAGGAGTTCCCAGAACCCTCCGCTGGATACAAAATTGGTCCCCGAAGTAGTCAGGTGGCAGAATTGATGGCTGTGCATCAGGCCATCCTCACTGCTGTCCAGCATCAACTCCACGAACTGGTCATAATCACAGAGTCGGATTATGTACGGAACGGGTTCGTGGAGCACCTGGTCAACTGGAAAACCAGAGGCATGTTATGCGCTAATAACAAACCCCTGAAACATGGGAAGTTAATCCAAAACATTGATGATCTGGTCACATCGAATGGGATGACCATCTACTGGAAAAAGATCAAGGGTCATTCCAAAGTAGAGGAACCAGACAAAACTGGAAATGACTTAGCGGATCAGCTGGCCAAAACCGGGGCCATCCAAGTGGATCTAATAGAAATAGAGTCCCTGTTGGGGGAAATCCAGGTCACCGCTATCACTAGGTCCCAGACAAGTGCTCACAATGATCTTTAAACTGCACAATGGAGTAAGGAGACCCCTGATGCTGATTTAATTACAGCTCAGAAGGGGGATCCAATTATTGGTAAGTTTTACCAACACCTTGAGGACGCTGAGAACTTTCCCCTGATGGATACCGATTACATTGGGAAAGAGGACCTAAGAGTGTTAATGAAATATCCAAAAATGCTCCGGATCCAAGACGGTTTGTTGGTAAGGAAATCCAAAGCTGGCCACGATCAGTGGGTGGTTCCTACCTCATTCCGAAGCCTGATGTTAAGTCACGCTCATGATGCGGCCACCGCCGGTCATAGGGGGTTTCACACAACACTGGAAATCTTAAGGGAGGTTGCCTACTGGCCACACATGGGCCAGGAACTCAACCAATATTTGAAGGGTTGTCTTGTGTGTACACAATTTCAGCCAACATCCCTCACACACCGGGCGCCTCTCCAAAAGAGGGGAATGACACTCCCATGGTCAGATTTACAAATCGACTTTGTAGGCCCCGTGATTCGCTCCGCTAGGGGGAATAAGTACATGTTGACTGTGACATGCTTGTTTACCAAGTGGGTGGAATGTCTCCCAGCCCCAAACTGCAAGGCAGAAACGGCAGCTGCCTTGATGATTAACCACATCTTTTCCCGTTTTGGTCTACCTCAAAGGATTGAGTCAGACAGAGGTAGCCACTTCACCAGTGAAGTGATGACAAAGATGTGGGAGATACTGGGGGTCAAGAGAAAGCTACACATTGCTTACAGGCCAGCTTCTTCTGGAGCAGTAGAACGCTACAACCGGACAATTGTGAGCATCTTAAAAAAGTTTGTGGCAGATTCTGGGCCAAGTTGGGATATCCGATTACCTCTGGTCCTAATGGCCATCAGATCTACCCCTTCATCTGCAACCAAAATGTCACCATTTGAGTTGATGACTGGACGCAAGATGGTGCTTCCTCAGCATTTGCTCTACAGAACCCAAGAGCAAACGTTGATAAATGCCTCCACAACTCATGAGTATGTGGAGAATTTAAGGAAACACCTTCAACATGCTTTTGCCTATGCTCAGCGGAATCTAGAAAGATCAGCCGAGAGTATGAAGACCCACTATGACCTGAAAACTTCCAGGAAGGAATATCAGGTGGGGAACCGGGTCTATCTCTACAATTTCCAAAGGAACCAGGCCAAACAGCGCAAATTTTTGCCTACATGGAAGGGACCCTTTGAGATTATAGACAAGATCTCCCCTGTGGCCTACAAGATCTGCATCCCCAAAGGCGGTTTGGCAGAGGGGGAAGACAAGTGGGTCCACATAAACCAGTTGAAGTGTTGCCATCCCAGGCACACTTTGCAGCAACTGGAGGAGTCCTCTGTAATCCCAGAGGGTACCGCTCCAGAGTAATTCAATTCCAACCCTAAAATATCCTACATATAACCTATCAAATTCTCTGTTACTCAAGTTTATGTGTTCCTGTCGCTTAAATTAAAAAAAATGTGCATGTTCATATCTGTTGAGTTCTAAAATAGATATGCCACCCCACTATATCAATGGTGGGGAGAAATGTCCATGAATAGGTATTGCCGCTTTTCATTTGTCGTCCTAGGAGAAAGAAAACCTGGAGACTGGCCAGGGAGGACAATCCAGAGACCGGGAATAGAGACCCAAGGGGCCCGGGGTACCGCCCAATATTCCCATCAGGACCGGCAAGGAGAACCGATCGATCAGTACCGGATGGAGGAAAAGATGCTGAACTGTGCCATTTGCAGAATTGGAAGAAGATTATGCGGACATACCAGTGCGTGGGTCATCACCTTCTGTGCACCCGACTCCCCATCGACTCAAATTCAAAGTGCAGTCGCGTGGAGGGGGCTTTGTAGGGTGTCCTGACCCATGTTTGAGCTATCATGCTGCAACATTTGGTGCTGTGGGCTTAGAAAATCCAAGATGGCCAAGAAGCCCACATGTACACCAGAATAGGAAAACTGTGCAGTACTGGCATGGAAAACATCATGATGGCCAGAACTTCCCAGAAAATGCACAGGGAAATGCATGAAGAATAGGCTGCCACCCATTTTTGCCTAGGTTGTGAGCACAGGAGGGCACTGCCTAAAACCACCATTGGGCTACCCACACAGTAGCTTGAAACCATTGGGAATGGCAATGCTGATTGCCAAAAGCAACCTAGAACTGTGGGGAATTCATTTTCTTAAATCCCAAAAATGGTTGCATTACCAGTACTCACCACTATCAGAAAGCCGGCGTTTTAAAAACACCAGACTTTTGTGTAAAACTGAACAAATGAAACAAAACCAGACCAAAAAAAGACTTGCTATGAGGTGGATACAATGTAAAACTATACTTTGAAATGACTTGAAGGAAGTAATTATTTAATGTGTATGTAAAAATCGTAATAGACTTAAACTGGGGGACAAAAAGTGACATTTAGCTGAAACCTGGCTTAATGAAACTGAATTCTGCCTGACATCTACCCCCACAGGGGTTAAAACCTGCTCAGCCACTCTTCCCCTTGCCAAAAGGAGTTGTCATCTCTCTGATTAGATTAGGGGTGGAGCAGCTACAGGGAGTTGAACAAAGGCCTGTCCTGGGCCCAGGCAGATGGTTTATTGGGGGGGCCGTAAAATAGCTTCCTCTTGGCAGAAGCTGGGAGGGGCAGGGTCTCTCAGCTTGGCAGAAACTGGATAAACTGGTTTCTACACCATGTGACCTGAAAAGACACACCCCTGTTGGCCAGAAAATGTTTTTAAGAAAGATGTATAACTCATGGTGCGGACTTGTCAAAATTATCTAAATGATACCATAATTCTTGTGATTTTTCTGCCCGCATTTTAAGAGGTTTTAGGACCTGGTGGTATGATCTGGGGGGTTGCTAGCGGAAAATAGGGTCTCACTCCAAATGTCTGCATGTTAAAAATCTGACACTTCATCAATTAATGTCCATACTCCTTGCGCACATGTGTGTAAATTTGGGTTAATGTCCGATATTGCAAAACCAATTAAAAAGTGCAAAATGTTGCCATTTCTGAATGCAAGCCCCCAGGAAGAGCAGAGTTTGAACCTCATGTGATATGTGATGGGTGCATGTAATTTTAAACAACTGTGTATCTGTGAAATATGTATTTGAATCAAATATAGATTTGTGGGCAAACTGACCAGGGGAGGATCCTCTGACCCATAAAACCTACAGCATCACTCTGACTCACATTTCCTTCCCCCAGTCATGGGCCAATGACAAGTAGAGAGGGGCAGGCTTAGCTAGGCCCAGGCACACACCCATTTTCAAAACACATAAAAAGAGACTGCTGGGACAGGTAGAGACATTCAAATCCAGTTGCTCCAACGCGCTCTGCCGGACCACACAACATCCAGAAGATACCAGATCCAACACTTAGACTTTAAAACTCCAAAGAACTTGATTCAGAACTCAAAGCAAGGGCCTAAACCCACAAACTGAGAACTCTTCTCAGCAGGCCTCAGCATCCAGCAAACCTAACAGTGGTAGCAGCATCCAGGAGCCGTGCAGATCAGCGCTGTGTCCAGAGAAAGCTGTGCAGAAAGATCCAGAAGCTGTGCACAGACGCTGTACCCAGACATCCAGGAGCCGGGCCAGGAGCAGTGTCAGACCAGACCAGCAGAGCAGAGACCAGACGCTGTGCGCAGAGACCGTCTGGGGCGAAACCAGAACCGAAGCCATCTTGACCCGATCCGTGAGACCTAGACCTTCCAAATACATTTTGAGTACAGCTAGGACGGTGTGAAACCAAATCTCTTAGTTTCCAGTGATATAATTCAATCTATTTAATCTAAGTAGAACTGCCTCCTAACTGTCACTTGTCAATTCTGCAGCCGCATAGCTGTCACCTGTCATTTTTAAAAGCTGTCACCTGTCAATTTGAGTTACTTTAAATTCGGAAAACGACCTTTACAAAATCGTTCATATCTTTGGAACCGTTTGGGCTAGAAACTTGGTTTAACTTTCCACTGAAAGCTTAGAACCTTAGCTTTTCATCGAACGTAGAACCGACTCCTTATACTTTTGCCATAATCGATTCACGCATTCGCGAATTTTACTGCGATTCGCCATTTGGTTAAAAATCCAGCCACGTGTGAAAACAGCAGCTTCCTTGCTTTCCTTTGCCAAAAAATTGTTTAACCTGCTAGTTACTCCTAGAGCATTGTTAAAGGGAGCCTGAGCTCATCCCAAGTATCTTTCACTCACCCTGAACCTCCTAAAGGGAATTAAAACCATTTTCAGCATATTCCTCACTTCATTGCCAGCACATGTAAAAGCATTTTGGGCCTGTGTTTCAACTTCTATCCGTAGTCTAAGCTTGCTGGGGTGAACTGAATTACATTTGAGTGCATGTCTGAGAACTGTGGGCTACTCTTCATTTCCTTACATTGCATAAAGGGGGGGGAGTGGATTGACAGAGAAAGTGATTACATTGTTTTATTGAAATCATATTGAGTATTTTCTGTACTGCATTTTCATTCAACATTGCATCCCTCTGAACTTATATAAAGCATTCTCTACCACCTTATTATTCTGTTCCTATTCACAAGTGTGCTACCTCATCCTTATACTACTCCTGGGTAACCAAATCAGTTTACTAGTAGGACATTATTCACTGTTGATCACTGCTCATGTTTTAAGTGTGATATTAATTATTAATTGATCATAAAAGTGTGATATATATATTTTGTTTAATTTTTCTCAAATAAACCTTTTAAACTTGCAAAACAGAACTACTTCTTGGCTCAGTGGGGTCAGGGGGATTCTAAGAGAGGGGTGTTATATAGGGGTAGTCGTCCAGATTTCATGAACTGGACATAAAGGTATATCAATAAGTGTTTCCATTCCGTACCCCAGACTAGGCATTGACTTAGCTGTAGTATTTAATTGGATCTTCTTGCAGCACTTGTCCTTGTGACTGTACAAAAGTTCACAGATAACACTGCAGGGTACAGCTTGAAGGGCATTCTTACGCTATACCGACAATGCATAGTGCCGGCTGTGACGTATGGGCTTGAAACTATGTATCATACAAATATGGATTGGCTGAACCTATTAGAAGGCTGGATATGAAGGCGACTATTAGGACATCCACATTGTGTTGATAAACAGGCAATACGATTAGAGCTTGGGCTCAGCTCCCTAATTGGCAATATAATTTTGAAGCAGGGTCTCCTTTACATTAAGGCATTACAAAATCCGAAATGTCTCTTATTAAACCCTATAAGGTAAAAAATGAGCTGAGAGACTTGGAGGGACTTAATTAATTTTAAGTTTATATGTGGTAAAGCATTTAACTCTATCGGATGGATGCCTCAATGGGAGAAGGAGAAGCTTGCATTAAGAAAAGAATTTACTGATAAATTGTTAATATGGGATTGGGACTTAAACCATAGGTTTGAATTGAAAACCAATGTTGAATTTGCAGAATGTCACACTTTTTATCTAAAGCCCCAAAAGTATCTGATTTGGTCTCCTGCTCCAGCATTGGAAAGACTTATGTTACTCTTGCAGCTAAATCAACTCCCTACCTTGAATAAAGGGGATGAAGATTGTGTAAATCATCACTCTTTTTGAAACCATCAGACAACTACTTGGGCGAATTTGTAAAGCAACTTAGACGACATAATAAGATTAACAATCTGAAGACAATGGGCCTCATTACACGGAAGGCGGTAATGGTTAACGGTCACCGTTAATGGTAACGGTGACCGTTAACCATTACCGCCTTACTACGAGGTTCCTGCTTTTTGCAGGCTTTAAAAACCAACCCGCTAAGGGACCTTGGTGCTAATTATGGCGCCGCAAAATTGCGGTGCCGTAATTAGCACGCTCCCCATTCCCATTATGCCCTATGGGGCAAAAATGGGAATGGGGAAGGGCAGTGGTGGAAGGGGGAATTACCGCCCCGCCAACCTTGGAATGGGGCGGTAATTCCCCTTTCCACCAAGGCGGTGGCGGTATTTTACCGGCATGGACCAAGGTGCTAATAGCCATAGCATAGGTTCAGCCAATAGCACCTTGGTCCTCCGCCTTCCGTGTAAAGAGGCCCAATGTCTTGCGGCTCTCAATAATTACCAACATATGCCACTTCATATGTTATGCATGAGAATTGAAATTTGATTGGGAGATGTATACTATGTGTTGATTTTATGCTTTTTAGGTGGAGTACTATAATGTTGTGCATGATGCTTAGTATTGGTTAGTATGACATGTATGGATATTTAAATAGTAAAAAGTTTTATGAACTAAACACAATTAAAAAAAAAAAAAAATGCTAAATATACATTCTCGACCTCTAGTGAATTCCAAAACTCCATACAACTCAAAAAAAGGGGTTGGAGAAACATGCAGCACTCTATTAGGAATCAGGGCATAAATGAACTCCAAATGGCTTATAATTACATTTAGAAAAATAGTCCGCACCTTTGTCCCCCTTATTACGTTCAGCATTCCTGCAGGTCTTGAGAGATGTTTGGGAAGCCCTGTTTTGCATATTTGAGGGGGCCGATGGATGAGCGCCTCGACAATGGCCATTAAACGGCTCCCGCTCCAGCGGTTTAGCATGGTCAGCAAGAGGTTTCCATTGCCCACCCACAGACTTGAAGTACTTTCAGATAGTGCTGAAACGCCAAACGCCCTTATAGACATGTTTTCAGAACATGAACAACTAAACTATTTCTAGATGGACGTCTGGGATAACACAAGTATAATGTTATGAATATTACAAACCCCTCTTTATCATTCCAATTCCTCAAAACACCTAGCATGCACTTCCGATTAAACCAGTCCCTTAGCCACCCTCTTTGACATACTGATGATAGTACTGATCAAAAAGGCATTACGTCTAATTGGAAAAAGGCGAGATCATTCCGGCCCGCAAGTCTCTATATCCTATGAGGGGTGATGGATAGCGTTAACTTCCCATCATTGAAAATCAATCAGTCCATTGAGAATATGGTTAGCAGGAGACAGGTTTATAGTGGGGCAGACACAATTAAAACAATATATCATCTAATTTAATAGGAGCGCATTAACTTTATCACAGACATATTTTATGCAGCCATCATAACTTAGTGAACCTTGACCTCCACCCTCTTCCCCCATCCAAGGCTGACTACCGATAATCTATATTTATGATCGCTGTTTAGTTTTATCCCTCTTGCTTTGTGGGCGTTTGTTCCTTCAAATAACAGATTGAAGTGTCATTATGCAATATTCAGAACATACACGGTTTTCTTTTCGTATTTTACGGCAGATTATTTCGTTACCAGGGTGCAGATTTGATTTACCCGATAAACAGGATTTTTTAAATATCCTTGTTGATAAAATGGCAAGAACTGACTAGTCCGTTTTGACACATGGCCACAGATCAAACAAGTCACAAAGGGAATATATTGAAGAATGAAAAGAATGGATGTGCGTCACTCAGCAAATTGCCATAAAAGATTTTTAAAAATTAAAGATCGCAAAAAGACTGAGACATTTGTAAGAATAAGAATTATTTATACACAGAAAATGCAGGAGCTCTGCTGTGGCAAGTGGCCGGTGCATCTCTGGTACACCCCCATCGGGGTGTCTTGGTGGATTGTGGGAAGTGCTGGAAACAGGAAGCGACGTAGGGAGAGCAGATCACATTTGTCAGGAGCTCAAGTCTGCTCCCTGGCTTGTGTACTGTTGAGAGTCTGTTTTGGGCCGGCTTCTCTTCCCTGCTCCAGCATCCTGCCAATTCTACCAGGAAGTTAGCGTGTCCATCTGGGACGCAGGGTTGCATGCTCCTTTACCACAAAAGAGGGAGTCGAGTCTAGGATTCTCGCTGAGGTAGACCGCACCTATGAAGTGGCTATTCTACTGTGCTTACTGTTATGATGTTCCCAATATCAGCTCCTCTCGCGAGCCCTGCAAAGTCATCCCAGAGCACTTACACACAATGTCAGGCCTCTTCTAAATCATCTGTGCTCTCCCACACTGGGCCCCCCACTTCTGGCAGTCATGAATGCATGTCTCAAAAGGACAGATCCCCTGCCCCCCTTTATTGGAGAGAAGCAGATATTAGTTGTGGTTTAGGGTGATTACATTGAAAACATTTGGTCGAAGAAGAATTGGTCGAATTAGTTTTTTTTGACTGACCGATTCTGTCATCTATATATGAGGGGGAAGACCCCCTGCAGCCCTCTTTGCCCCTACAATAATTATTTCCCTAAACTCACCCCCCACATATATATATGCAGCGAAATGAGTCCCAAAAACTGCGACCAATTCTCATTCTACCAAATGTGCAGGGCAGTAATCAGCCATTCCCGATATTAGCTTTGCTTCTAGGAAAGAGGCTATTGTTGGCCGGGAAATCTGTGCACTATCTACCGGATTAGCTGTGCAGAAAAGGTCAACTGGAGAATCATTTTGGAAAGAATCCAAGCTTGGATGCTGACTGAGAATCTGATTATCCTCAATGAGGCTGCCTTTAGGGAAGGAGAAGGAGACCTAGAGCAATGCCTGGACCTCAGGATGTTTCAAATGGAATATCCTAGTCTAGAAAGGAATCCTTTGTGCAGTCTTTGTGGAGTTGAGGACACAATTCGATTGCATAGACAGGGACGCCTTGTGGGAAGCGCTAGTGCAGTGAAGGTATGGAGTCATACTTATTCAAGGGAGCTCACCTTCACCATGTTGACAATTTTCTTCTGGGCCAGTATGGTCCAGCTGGTGAAAAAACACAGGAATGATGGGATAAGCTGTGAATGATTCACATTGAGAGGGCTCATCCATTACTGAGTTTACTACTGATAAGAGGAATAATGAGTTAACTGAGCATACAGCAAAGTCGAGCAATTATAGTTTTAGACCAAATAAGGGTCAGTGACGAGAAAGCGATGGAGCCCAGCAAAAACGGAGTAGAAATATGTAGGGCCCAGTAATCGAATTCACCCAGCGATTAAGCGTGCAGTGGAGCTCAGCAAAGTTAGTGTGGGACTAGATAAGGCTGAACGATGACGATTGCCACTAGTCCCTCAAAGACAGTGTGAGACTGTTTAGATTATGGATTGAGCATACAGCAGTGACAACAACACACTCAATCTGGGTATAGACCATAGTTGGCATCTGAAAATAAATTAGCTCACATGCTAATTCCCCGAAGGAAATGAGCTAATGTCAATTTGGCGCATATGCTTGCTCTAGATGAGGTGTGGGAGCAGAAGACAACTCGTAAGTACATGGGAAATAGCGGAAGCAGTTACTCATTTCAATCCAAATCTGTTACACCTTAGAGCAGACGGTCATCACTGTGAAACTCCAGAAAAGTACTAACAGGCCTCTAGACAATGTTATGAGCAAGACGGGAAGAGGAGAGCCATAGCACGTGATCTGAAGACCCGTTCCAGTGCAACTGGTGCAATTCAGGAGGAGCAGTTTTGAAAAACAGAAGTCCTTAAGGGGACACCTTTAGTGGTCCAATGAAATGTATTTGAGATTTTGACCAATATATGGATTTATTTCTAAAATCTCAAACAAATTACTGATCCAAATTGACTGTATACTGTCAAAATGATGAAATGTTGTGTGTGTTTGTTGAAATTTGTTCGATTTGTATTTAGTTATAGCACCGTGTTTTACCTTTTTCTCCTTTTCCGTGAATATTGATGTTTGTATATGTAACCCTGGTGGGTTCGTTATTTGTCATTCAAAAAGATGTGCTTTTTCGTTCATATTTATTATAAATAAAAAGATATATATTTTTCCACATTTTTTAACTGAGTAATGTTGCTATGGTGATGGTTTTTCATGGAAGTAAGAGGTAAAAATTGTTGTTTATTTTGGACCAAGATTTTTTACTCAGAAAGCCGAAATGTCATAAATGTAGGTTAGCAAAGTGTCTATATACAGATCTAGTCCATATGTTGGGAACTTCTCAACGTATGCCAATACGATAGGTCAGCGGGTTAATTGCTTGCTGCTGTAATCTGAGCGTGATCTGCAGGTCGGAGGTTCAAAACCTGGCAAGGCCAACTCAGCATTTCATCCTTCCGAGGTCAATAAATGAGTGCCAATTTCAGATGGGTGATATTGTATGTAAATATGTGCTCTGTAAAGCGCTTTGGATTAAGGCACTATATAAATAACACATCATTATGTTATCCAGGAGGAGCAGAACAGTGGCAAAGAGAACACAACCCTCCGTGGACATCGCCTTGCGAGTGCTGACCAAATTTAATTATAATTGTTCTTTTATAACACACTTAATACCATCAAGTGGTTTCTAAGTGCGGGATTGGCATTCGAACCTGTGTTGTGCTGCGTTGTCTTGTTTCCAAGACAAATGCATTGCCCCTGAGCGATC
This sequence comes from Ambystoma mexicanum, assembly GCF_040938575.1. Lineage (NCBI taxonomy): Eukaryota > Metazoa > Chordata > Amphibia > Caudata > Ambystomatidae > Ambystoma > Ambystoma mexicanum. Next base: position 488,990,093 of record NC_090936.1, on the reverse strand, counting down.
CTTTCTACCCTGAGGGGATGGGGTGCAATCACCTTAGGCCTTCACCGATGAAAGGACCTGTGTAGCACAATCAAGCATGGTGGGAAGCCTAGGCGAGAAAAAGGATTGCTTGGCACCCGAAAAATAAATGGGTATACTTGGTGGCGGGACTAAATTAGATACACGTCACAACCACTGACAACGTTACCTACTCACCCATACAGAGTACCGCGTACCATGATTGAGCACAAGTGCATTCACTGCAAGACACACAGAACAGCGCATGACCATTCCCCCTGACTGGATCATCATTTATTACATGCCCCAAAACATTGGTGTAAAACTCCTGTCACTTGAAAAAAGTAAAGGTCCCTTGTGCTCAGACCCCACTCAGGTCCCATCCTTAAATATTGTTTGAAGATTCATTGGGGACCCCTAGACAGGGTGACCAGCCGTCCTGTTTTGGCCGGGACTGACCCAGAATTAGGCTCCCGCTGCCTCAGGTCCTGAGAGGTTTTTTTTTAATTTAAAAAATCCGTCCCTGTTTTAGGAAAGAGTTGGTGACCACTGCAGAGATGCAATAAATCATGATGACATTCATTGACAAAGAACAGTTTTCTTGCTTTGTTCTCATATTTCTCTCTTCCACCCCAGGGTAGGCTCGAACCGCCCAATCTTTCTATTCACTGCTGCCTGCATTTACTGATTGCGCCAAAGGAACAAAAAAAAAAAACCCTCAGTGTAAAGCCTGTAATAACAAGCAAAGTGTAGTAGTTGCTCGCGCCTCCGCGAGCTGTTGTCAAAGGTTCCAGGCGCGTGGAATGTTTATGAGTTCCACGCTCGGGGCGGCGCTTGGGTTTTGAAAGGAAGGAGCTGGGAGGTGATGGTGGGTTACGGTGTACAGGTTTGAAGAATAAACATACTTCCACTTACCTGTTGTTCTATGTTATTACACTGGCGACGAGGATCTTCAAACCTGACCCACGCGCCTTGCCAAGCCGTAAACATCATCAGGTGCCTCAGCTGGTTGTCAGGGCTGCGCTCCCGGACGTGGTCGAGCGCGGCCCCCGGCATGATTGGTGTCAGCTGGGCCAGCGCTACCTTCGCTTTCAGGACCGGCCGAGCCGCGCTCCCGGAGGAGGTCGAGCGCGGCACACGGCGGAGAGTGCAGCCGTGCCTCGTCTTAGCGGCCGCTGCTCGTACGCAGAAGATCCTGCCGAGCCGCGCTCCCGGAGGAGTTCGAGCGCGGCTTGAGGGAGGGTGCGGCTGGCGCCTTTCAGTTGAAAAGGGGACTGAAGAGCAGAGCAGGTGAGAGGCGGATCCTGGGAGGGGGCACAGATCTGCGCTCTTCACAGCCGGGAAGGCGTTAATGGACTACGGGTGTCACGCAGTTCGGCTCCGCCCACTACATGAGGAAGCGAACCGAAGGTTTCCTATTCATTGGTGGGTGTGTCTGCAATACATTAACTGCAAGGAGAGGAGAGTTAACTCCTTGAGTGCGGGCGTTTGAAAGAACTGCACGTTTCTGTTGGCCACATTTGTTCTAAGAGGAGGGAAGTGATAAGAGCCTGCCGGTGTAACCATATGGTGCAAACCATTCCACGCATCTGCTGCCAGTAAGGGGTTTTTGTGGAGAAATTCATCATCTAGCCTGCTGTTAGGACAAGGTGTAAGTGATAGCACCTTATTATTCAGGGAAGTGCGCAGACATTTTTCGCCTGTTCCTTTGTATTGACTTCTGTCAGAGGCTATGTCGGTTCCATTGACCATGCAGCACAGCAATGCTCGCCCTCCCCCAGCATTTCTCCCCAATCCGTGGGAGCCCCCCATTGCATGGGAGCTTTGGGTGGACACTTTCAAGGTATACCTGAGAGCGTCAGGTGGTTCCAGAATGTCTGATGATGACAAGGAAGCGACTCTGCTCAATTGCCTTGGTACGGAGGGTTTGAGGGTGTTCAGGCATCTTCCGGGCCAGGATGTTTTGGCGTTGTCTTCAGGCGAAGGAGATGGAGAAGGGGGGCAAGCAGTGATTTTGGCATTTGAGACTGCCCTTAAAAAGCTAGAGACACGCTTTGGCAAGAGAGCTAACATTGTGCTAGAGAGGTATCATTTCTTTTCAAGGGCACAAGGTCCTGGCGAGAACATTGATTCGTATGTGACGGCACTGCGCACCCTCATTTCTACGTGTAAGTTCACGGGCATGGCGGAGGAATACATTCGTGACCAGATCATGATGAGGACTAGTGACTCAAAAGTTAGGGAGAGATTATGGACAGAGAAGGATCCTCCGTTAGAGAAAGTGATAGAAATAGCTCGTGCCCTGGAGGAGTCAAGGAAGAGTGTCAAGGAAGTGACGGAAAAGGCGGACATTGTACACATGGTTCAGCCACGCAAGAATGAAGAAAATCGGGCCAGGGACAAGGATCAAAGAGTGATGCCGAATAGCAGAGATTTCTGCAAGAAATGTGGTTGGAGGGGTCATGTTGCTGGAGCTAGGGAGTGCCCTGCTTCTGCTGTTGTGTGCAGAAAATGCAAGGGAAGGGGTCATTTTGCCCGCATGTGTAAGGCTATTCCACAGAAGGAAGTTGTGCGGGTGGTGGACCCTGAAGAGGACGATAATAATGTAACGGTTGTAGGATATGTTAGTCCCTTGGTTATGGCGGATGTGCTTCCAAAAGAAGGTGCGCTGTTGAGTGTGGGACCGTCAAAAAAGAGTGCGTGGGCTAACCTTAATGTGAATGGTGTTTCCCTCAGTGTGTTGGTTGACACAGGTTCTCCTTACACTATGATTTCTCCTGAGATGTACAAATCTAAGTTCCATAAGGAGGTGTCTAGTTTGAATCCGTCTGATATTAAACCTTGTGCTTACGGGCGTGTTCCGATTAAAGTATTGGGATACGAGTGGGTTAATATTGAATTTCATGGTCGGAAAACCAGAGGAAAACTGTATGTAGCTTGTAAGGGTGATCCAGTAATTGGGTGGGATGAGCAGGCTGCCCTGGAGATGGAGGTTCGCCCTGGCAAAGCTGTACCTGTGTTGTGTGTGAGCAAGGGAAGAGAAAGTGGTTTGAGTCAAGGGAGTGTGTTGACAGCTGATACTCTCCAAGAGAGGTTCCCGTCAGTTTTCTCCCCTGTCCTGGGCAAGTTGCAGGGTTTCTCACACAAGATCGTGCTCAAGAGGAGTGCTGTTCCCGTTGTGCACAGAGTTAGGCGTGTGCCCATCATGGCACGTGAAAGTCTCCAGACAGAACTTAAAAAGCTGATGGAAGCTGGTGTAATTGAGGAGGTAGAATCTTCAGAGTGGTTAGCCCCGGTTGTATTGGCACGTAAATCCGATGGTGGGATGAGGATGTGTGTTGATCTAAGAGATTTAAATTTAAGCATCTGGATAGACAGGCATCCCTTACCGAATATACACGAAATGCTTTCACTTGTAGGAGGGGCATCTTGTTTCTCCACCTTATATTTGTCCTCTGCCTATCACCAGGTGGATCTACACGTCGAATCACGCCCTCTAACTTCGTTCATTACGCCATTTGGAGCTTTTCGTTTCCGGCGTATGCCGTTTGGTTTGGCCTCTGCCTCCGCTGTTTTCCAGCGGGTGATGCAAAAGTTGTTTTGTGGAGTAGATGGTGTGGAGTATTTCCAGGACGATATCTTGGTGTGGGGCAGGTCGCGTGAGGAACACAATGAGAGGATTCTACGAGTTTTGGGCATTTTGGAGAAGAGTGGTTTGACGGTCAAATTGAGTAAGTGTAAGATTGGGGTGGAGAGTGTGACTTATTTAGGACACACACTGGATGCCAAGGGGATACATCCTAAGGCTGAATTGGTGAAGGCGTTATGTGAAGTATCTCCACCCACCACTAAGGACCAATTACGGTTGTTTTTGGGATTGGCTGAATATTATAGCAGGTTTATTCCCACGTACTCCGACAAGACAGTGGCCATGAGAGCGTTGCTCAAAAAGGGTGTACGTTTTGAGTGGTCAGAGTCGTGCCAACTTGAATTTGAAGGCTTGAAGGCTCAGGTGGACCAGGCTCCATCGTTAGCTTCCTTTTCCCCATCTAGGAAAACAGTTTTGACAGTGGATGCTAGTGAGTATGGGGTGGGTGCTGTTCTTGAACAGTGTTTTGATGGATCATACCGCCCCATTGCTTTTGCGTCTAGGGTTCTTAGTGAAACAGAACGTAGATATGCTGTCATAGAGAGGGAGGCCTTGGCTGCTGTCTGGGCATCCAAGCATTTTAGAACATTCTTATGGGGAGTAGAATACACTATACGCACCGATCATAAACCCCTAGTGCATGTGTTGACAACTAAGGGTTTGTTCCAGGCATCCTCTAGGGTGATGCGCTGGATGGCAGACATGAATGAGTATAATTTTAAGGTGGAGTATTTACCTGGCAATAAAAATATGGTTGCGGATGGTCTCTCTCGTTTTCCCCGCAATGATGTGACTGGGGAAGATTCAACACAGGCTGTGACGAGTGATGAATATGTGTTGGTGGCCAAGGTGTTTCCGGCCGTCAATGAACAGGAATGGGGTAGAGAGTGTGCAATGGATCCCGTGTTGAACAACATCAAGGCTGCTCTCGCTACCGGTGCTGGCATGGAGGAATTGGATAAATCGTTCGGACAAGTATGGTCTGAGCTGTCTGTGGGTCCGTGGGGCATTGCCCGGGGTACCAGGTTAATACCACCTGATTCTCTTAAGGCCAAGTTGGTGGAGTTGGCTCATGAAGGGCACATCGGTAGATCTATGACGAAAAGAAGGCTTAGAGAGGGGTATTGGTGGCCCAAGATGGATGAGGAGGTTGAGAAAGTGGTTAAAGATTGTGTGGCTTGTTCAGTCAGTGATAAGAGTAGGACAACGTCGCCCCAACCCGTACAGCCTGTGGAAGTGCCGAAAGACGTGTGGTCAAAGGTGGCCATAGACATTATGGGTCCCATGGACACTTTGGGTGGAGGTTTCAGATATTTTGTAGTGTTGGTTGACTACACGTCTAGGTGGGTGGAGGCCACGGCTTTGTCCTCGATCACCACTGAGAAGGTGATTGACTTCTTGTCGGCGGTGTTTGACAGGGAGGGGGTTCCTGCTGGAGTAGTAACCGATAATGGTCCCCAATTTGTGTCAGTCGCCATGCAAGAATTCTTCTCCAAACTAGGAATTCGTCACCATAGGGTGGCTTTGTACAATCCAGAGGCCAATGGATTCGTTGAGCGGATGAACCGGTTCGTGAAAGGGGCGGTTCAGTTGGCCCTAGCAAATGGTTTGCCGTGGTGCAGTGTTGTGACTGAGGCCCTAAAGGCTTATAGGGTTACCCCTTCATCCTTTACCGGTGTGTCTCCGTTTGAGTTGATGAGAGGTAGAAAACCAGGCTCTAAACTCCGGGTGGCTGCTCTTGGTGTTGGTGTGCGAAGTTGCATCGATATGCAGGAAGTTCTTGACAAGGTGCGCATTAAACAATCCCGTTTTAGGGAATCTCAGCTTACCAAAAGGAAACCCCTGCGTGTGCAAGTTGGTGATCTTGTGGTGGTGAAAAATCCAAGATTTGTAGCCAAGGGTTTGTCCAAATTTATGAAACCGTGTGTAGTGACCAAGGTAGGTCATGGATATGTTAAACTGCAAGATGGTACCAGATGGAGTTTGAGGCGGGTGGTCCTTGTTAAAGGAAAGCTGGCGAATACTAAGGACCAATGTTGTGAAGGAGGTGGTGCTACAGTTGGGGATGGTCTCGAGTGTGTGTCTGAAGGTGTGGTTCCCCTACGGAGCGATAAGGGTTCCAGTTGTGCTGTGGCGGTTCCTGGCGAGGCTACTCGGGCGGGACATGGAAGTATGGAAGTGCCTGTCTCGGGAGGTGATGGTGTTGCGCCATCAGATGGAGCATCCTGTGCGAAAGGGGTGGGTGAATATTCTGAGTGTGATGCTGATAATTGTGCTGTTGGCCCGACTGGGGTGGAAACGAGGATTGCAGAGGAGTCTTCAGTCCTTGTATCAGATAATTCCGTTTTGGTTCCACACGGAAAGGGACTATGCGAGGACTCTGTTTTAGCGGAAGCCTCCAATAGGGTGAATACTCGCCCGAACCGAATGAAGAAGATTCCAGCAAAGTACAAGGATTTTGTTTTAGAATTTGCAGATGATTAATCTTGAACTGTAGATAATTAGCATTCTTCTATATATGTCTTTTCATGCATATTTCCTTATTTCTTCCTTATTTCCATTTCCTCATTGATGTCCGTATTTGATGTATTTCCATTCGTTGAGGTTTACAGGGGGAGATGTGTAGTAGTTGCTCGCGCCTCCGCGAGCTGTTGTCAAAGGTTCCAGGCGCGTGGAATGTTTGAGTTCCACGCTCGGGGCGGCGGTTGGGTTTTGAAAGGAAGGAGCTGGGAGGTGATGGTGGGTTACGGTGTACAGGTTTGAAGAATAAACATACATCCACTTACCTGTTGTTCTACGTTATTACACAAAGCAAAAAACTGTTTTGTTTTTAACATGCTTGGTGTCACAGCTGAATCTGCAGTTCACGTGGAAGAAGAGAAGTGCTGCAAATTGTTTTTTTTTAAATGTGGGATCCTACCCAGTGGGGCAGTAGGAGTGGAGGGGGCGACTGGGTCAGCAGTGGGGGTTTAATGGGATGGCTGTGCCAGTCCTATTCAGGGTCGGATTGGCCCCTCGGCCTTTCAGCCCGTGGCCGGACCAAAATCATCCCTGGGGTTTGGGGCCGGTTTCTGGCCATGCCTCGGCCGGTTTAAAAGAAAAAAAAATCGAAAAAAAATAAAAATGTTTTCACTTTTTTTTCCAAAAAGCCTTTCATCCTTCTTAGGTCGATACATGAGTACTGACACAGGTTGGATGATATTGTATGCATATTTGTTCTATAAAAAAGATCTTAAGCCTAAGTGCTATACAGTAACATTATCATTTGACCCTGGACGTCTGCTTGGATTCACAGTGATTTAGTGTACTTGGGAACAATGCTATTTGATGCCACTTCCTGTTTTGTGAAGGGGTGAAAGGTCGTGTTTCATCGCTTGCCGGGATGTCACTTTGGGGTGAGGTCAAATGACTTGCTTCTGGTGATGTCATCAGAGGTCAAGGGTCGTGAGGCGAGGGGTGGGCCACTTTTTTGAGGCGAAGGGTGGGCCACTTTTTTTTGGGTGACCATGCCTATTTCTTGTCCCAGTCCGACCCTGGTCCTATTTTTATGTTTGTGGCGTGTCCTGGTTTTTTATTTTCAGAATCTGGTCACCCTACCCCCAGATGTCCCGCTTCAAGCTTTCCCGGGTAAATGTTAACCTTGCTAAGCCACTGGCTGCCTGTTGCACGGCAACCTTGAACGAGGCCCTGGCTGCGAGATGACTCTTTCCCATTCAGCACACGGCTCTGTCTGCACTGGACCTGTGTGGGCCTTCCCATCATGTTCCAGCAGCCGAGCAGCCACTGAATCACCAGCACGAGCCGTGCTCTGCCAATGACACCTCCTCCTAATCTCGCGAGTGTGAGCGCCGCTGATAAACGGCAGTGCAGTCCATCTCCGCTGAATAGGGATCGGGTTGTCTCCTACCTTTGAAGATTGCATCTCCTGCTCCGCCTGCCTAGCTGGAGATGTGTGCTGCTGCAACCGGAATTGGCTTAACTCCTTCCCTGCTACGGATCGACTCAGCCAGCCAGTGGATATACTCTTGGTTTGGTTTAGATAGAAGCTGTGACAAGTTAAAAGGTTAAGAGGAGGAAGGGCAGGTCAGGAAGCCAACTATTACCCTTATTAAACGCGGGAGGAGGTACGGGGGGGGGGTAAAGGCCCGTAATTAGCTCAACTGCCAAAATGACTGGCGCAATAGCAATAGGTGAACCCGTTTTAGAATCCATTTTAAGAAGAAGCAAAAGTGCACACTTGTGACTAATTTATTAACATGTTTTAACATTGGAAAGCTCAATTGAAAACGTGGCCCTTTGGCACTTCAGCATACATAATTGCACTTACACATCGCTCCTCAAAGATTGCAATCCAAGAACAGTCACCCCCATCCCTGTCCCTGGTCCCCAGCCAAAACACTAACTTTCCTCTCCACTATAACGGGTTTCAAATGGGGTTTTTTGTGGGTAGAATAAGGAGGCATCTGCTTTATTTGCCAGGCAAGCCTCGGGTTCTGCTCTGAGATGGCTCCTTACCTGTGCCCCAGAGTAAGGAATAATTATTGTTTCTGGGGGGACACTAACTAAGGGTTTGTTCCCAAATCTCAATCTGATGTTTTTCGATTGGGGGCTTATGTGTTTGGTCTAAGGATCAATGTCTTTCTTTTTTTTAAATTGTAATCAGGACCCTGTCCCTGCTCTGTTCGTTATTCATCATGCCCAGGTCTCCTGATCCCTCCTGCTTCTTTCTGTCTGGGATTTGGTTGCCAGGTCGTGCAGGCCATTTTCTTCTTACAATGAAGGACTCAGTTCCTGTTTTGGGGACAGGTATAACTTCCACCATGCCACATTACCTCCATTCTGCCGAAGGCCTCTCTGAGATATGCCCTAGCAAGCCTGCGGCTGCAGTTGTTAATAGTTGGCCTCAGCCCAAAGATGACACAGAGACCGGTCACAATGCTTCAATATACTTTATTAAACTAACAGCCTGCCTCTTCCTCCCTTGAGGCCCCTCCTCCTCATCCTCCGTCACAGTCCCTCTTAAAGGGCACACACACTTTCCCTAGCAACACCTCCCCCTCACATATCTCCTTACGTCCATCCCACATTTCTTCAATCAGCCGACACAGCTTCTTGATGGCCCACATCTGCATGAGTTCTGGGTCAGCTTTTGCTCCTCTCTCGGCTGGCAGGGGCGGCTCCTATACGCTGGCATCTTCGCCCATCTGCGTTCTTCTCTGCCATTGGTCCTGGTCATTAGCCGCGTCATGATCCTGGTCAGCTCTGCAATGCTTGAAGAAGGATGCATTCCTGGTGACCTCCTTCTTTGGGTTGGCGGCTGTGACCATCGTCATTTTTACCCCTGTGACTTTGAGGGGGTATCATCGTATCTGGCATCTGTCTTCTGCTGTATCCATTGTTTCATGAGTACCTCATCCCCTTCCTCGAACTCTTTCATTCGTGCCTTTCGAGCCAGTCAGTTCTAGCTTTGACTGCATCTTTCATGTGAGCATCTCTCTCTCTTACCTCTGCTTCTAAGAGCACTCTGTCTTCTGGCTGGTGCTCAGGGTTTTCTGTACCTTGGGGAATCCGTGTCCTGGCATGATATGCTCTCATCAAGTTGTCGGGTGGCACCCCGTCACCGAGTGTGGCGTGCGCCGATAGTCGCAAAGCATGCAGCATAGGGCCTGTTGGGTTGGAATCCCTTTGATCCTTGTTTTTTGGTTAGTTCTCTTGATGGATGACATAAACCTTTCCGCCATGCCATTTGCCTGAGGCCACAGCAGGGCTATTCTCTTGTGTGTGAACCCCAGGTGCCTGGCCAGTCTGTGGAAGTCTTGACCTTTAAATGGCAGTCCATTGTCCGTTTACACTGTCTTGGGAATACCCCACTCGCTGAAGACCTTATCCACAATTCCTGGCCAAATGCCGTAGATGACATCTGTTTCACGATTGGGAATGTCGAGAATTCATTGATGATGAGTAGCAGGTGGTTGGCGAACTCCAAAGGGCCACAAAAGCCCATTGCAACTCCTTGCCACACGTTGTCTGGTATTCTGGTGGGTTATAGTGGGAGTGGCGATCGTTTCTGGCCATACATTGGCATGGCCGGCAGCTCTCGATCACCTCTTCTACCATAACGTACATGAGTGGGAACCAGGCTGTTTGCCTCAACAGTCTTTTGGTCGCCTCTATTTCCCAGTGTCCCTCGTGTGTGGTCTTCACAGCCCACTCCTCAAGGACAATAGAATCACAATGCAACACCCCCTCAGCAATATTACTTGCTCTAATGTAAAGACTGGAGGGGGGTGTCTGTACTTCCACTCTCTATATGGTAGAGGAGAGGCACAGAGGACCCCAGCCAAGATTCTCTATAATTGGTAACGTAGTCAAGCAATCGAGGCCTAGCTTCTCAGGAGGTGATGCAGGCTGGTTCTTAAGTACAGTGTAGTCCCCGAACCCCCACAAAGGAATGTCCACACACTGTATTACTGAAAACACAGTCTTTATATAATTAATATTCAAAGGTATGTCCACGATCACAATAACGCACTTTGTACTCGGAAATCAACAATGATAAATATATACAATTCTAAAGTGGTACCACCTGTGTTATCGAATCTCATTAAACCCTTAAGTGCCAAGGGTGAGGTATCTCATCCTTGGGATTACCTCCCTGTTGCTAAGGACGAGATACCTCGTCCTTGGCACTTAAGGGGTTAAAGTGCATCAACTGTACGGTTAAAATGTCACACAGATCAATAACGCAGAAACCAGCAATAGAGATAGGAAGGAAAGCAAGATGGTTGAAACGGTAGGCAGAATACTGGCCCCTAGCACTAGGTACAGTTCTGTGTGGAGATCCCCCAACCTGGGCAACCTGTAAAATAAAGATATATAGCACAAGCCCAGTCCATATATTGTTCACTAGTCTTATTTCCTCCTATTAAGGTTTTACCCCCCCAATGTACCTGGTGAAGTAGAGTTCTTCGAAGACGCGTCGAAGGATCCTTCTTGAGTGACTCCCTTTAAAGCAGGAGCCACGGATCATCTAGAGGCGTCAAAGATGGTGAACTTGTCATCGCCGCCGTCGATGACAAGTTCAAGGGTGCTGAGACCCCAATTTCGATCCAGGCAGTGCTCGTCAGCAACGTCCTGTGAGAATGAGGTGTGCGGGGCACCTCGGCGATGGATTGTTCAGGACCGCAAAGAGTTTCAGAAGAACTGTGGCCCAACAAGGGCGTTGAGTCGTGGAAGTCTTTGTGGCCTTCAGGTGGCGAGAAACCCACCGGCGGATTCTCCTCGGCGCGTTGGTCGTCCTCGACTTTCTCCGGCAGGACAAAGTGGTCGACGTTGCGGACAAGGGAGTCCTTGGATTCAAATGTTTTTAGGCAAAGGAGCAGGTGGCTCTGGTCGTCGGCGGCACGGCGTCAAGTGGTCTCAACGGCTGGGCAACTCAACTTCAACGGGCCTCCAGCGGTTACACAAGCCTGCGAACCCTGGTCGACGGCAATAGACTTCGACAGCGGCGAAGTCCAGGTGCTTTGCTTCATTCTCCTCAGCGGTCCCGTCTCGGGTCGGCAGCCTTTCGAGGGTCTGACTTCCAGGGAGCTTCGGCGAAGGTTAGCGGTGCTCGATGGTCCCTGGGAACACGGGCAGAGGGCGCCTTACCAGGTCCTCTCTCAGATCAGTCCTTGACAAGTTCAGCATCTTTCATATCAGGTTGAAGCAAATGCAACAGCAAGTCTTCGTCTTCTAGCTGGGCGTCGAGGATCAGCAGTTCCAGTTACTCTTAAAGTGTAGACACAGCTTCTGAACAATTTCCAGTGGTGAGAGGTCCCCAGATATACTATCTTGTCTCTCATCCACACTGCTGGGTCACTCTCAGCAGCCGATCATACAGAAGGGCATTCATGCAGTCAGTCAGCCAATCTAGGATTGTGCCTCACTGTAACCATCTAAGAAATGACTCTAAGCCCCACCAATGTACAGTCTTATGCTGCTTCCTGAAGCTAGGTTAACACTCAATCTCTATCTCTATGTATATAAAGCAGAACATCTGTTAGTTTGTTCCTTATACAATTCCACACTGTTCCATCAATTGGCACCAAACTTTGCATAGCTACTTGTTAGGACCCTCCTGACATTACTGGCTCCATGACATTTGGACACCCTACTCCTTCCTCTGGATTTCAGCCCCTTCACACATGAGACGGTTGACTGAAATTGTTAAAACATCAATGTGGTTGTAGAAGGACTGGACACAGCTCATTTTAAGCCTCTTGTAGCAAAGAACAAACCTCAAAGGCTCAAAAACCAGATTTCAAGGTCCACCTTTTCTGGGATATTTGCACCACAACACACTGCACCACGCCAGGGTGAACCGTCAGATGGGGAGAGTACACAGAAGGTCCCAGTTTGCTGCAGCACACTCCTCCTGCCTCCCCTCAACGTTTCCGCCAGGTTGTGTCAGTCAGCCACACGCATACATTCTCAGTGCAGTTCACTTCAGGGTGCAAACCACATCAAATGATAAGCGACTCGGAACAGTGATCTACAGGATCATTGATATTCAACAATTGATGAGAGTGTTATCATGTCTTTCTACAGAATCAGTGCGGAGTACGGGTACTTTTTGATAGTAGATATATAAACTGAAACAATATGATTAAAGGCAGAAACATGGATGCCGGAAGTGCCAACATACATTTATAGATTGTGCAAAAATCCCTGTTGATGAACATCTATTTGCACCTGGCCCTATTTGTTGATCTGGCTGATTGGCAAAGCAAAATGTTTTCTTTTCTGCCATTAAAAAGTAATCTTCAAGCAAAGTACCTGCTAAATAAACACATTCTAAATCCTATCAAAGTTACTAATGCAGACATGACATTGCTGACTTTTCTCAATTCAAACAATGCTGGAGTTTTTAGCACATGTACATGTGCAAATACTGTACACATTATGAATGCAGGACTATAAGTGACCTAATTCGATCTGATGTCTGATTCAAAGCTATGAAGTATTCATTATCGGACCGCTTTACATCGATGCAATTTGTCTGACTTGCAAGATTTAGAAACACCACTAAAGAGCAGTTGTGATAAAGCGACCTGCTTGTAATCACTCCTCGACGCAGGCATGGATCTTTACACATGAAACAATCAAAATTAACACTTAGCTGAGGAGTTGCTGATAAAAGGGTCACTGTGAAAGTATTTGATGTGTCTATGGGAGCTATTAATGAACTGCTGCCTATGAGTTGTGCACTGCAGAATACAAAGAAACAGCTTGAACAAAACAAATTTGCAGAAGGGCTGCTGGAAAGGAGTTCGGGCACTCATTTAGGTCTCTCAGAATCACCGCTTGAGAACAGAGTCCAGTCCTGTTTGCCTTAAATATGGATCTTGTGATGTTAAAAGATGCTCGCACCAAACCCGCGGAAGTACGCTAATGCAATGGTGCCAAGCACCACAAGAGGTCTATTACAATCTGTTGCAAATCAGCTAAACTTCCAACTCTTATCACCAAGTACAAATGTTTGCAATGGAAACATAAAAAGGGCCCACAAGCAATCACATGACTGTAGAAACAATAGAGAAAAAGCTTGCATATATCATTGAATTGTCATGTGGTAAGTGTGAGAAACCTGAAGGTGTCCCACCCTCTAGTCACCAGGGATCTGTCATCCAGGTGGCCAGGACATGGCCGTTGCTTTTGGATCCAGTTCCTGGGGGTGGACCAGTGCGGGAGGATCATGTGGATGAGGGATCCTCGGGGAGTGAAAGTAGGACACCGGAGGATAAGACGTGGTATCGCCTTCCAAAAGACACCTTTTCCCCATCCTAGCAAGTAGGATACCTAGGAATGCACCCCCTAACACCTTTCCGACACAAACACTTTCTCACAGACAGTTCACCATGAGCGATAACGGACTACCACCAGAGCCGTATACCTGACATGTCCCAACACCATGGAAAGGCAAGGTCAGGCAATTACGGATTATTACACACACCTGACTTCCATCACACTTCCCCACATGGATAAAAGGCGAAGCACGAAGCACACTCTAAGCGAGGCAAACCACACGAGGAAACATAATTTCCAAGATGGCAGTGTGATTTAAGGAGAAAGATGGCGAGATCAGAGAGAGTCACAAGGAGGGAAGTACCCATGACCTCTGAAGACTGTTACTTTCGTGAGCCTTGGACAGTAAGAAACCAAAGACCAGGAACTAAGGCTGATCAAACTTGCACAGTGTGTGGGAGGTACCCGGGTCTCTGCTGCATCGATGACTAGGCGGAAAGGATGAATTGCCCTCTTGGTACTGTACTTGGCTCCTACGACAAAGCAACATCAGAAAAGCCAGTACAGCCGGTGAGTCGGAGGGACTGATACCAAACCAGCTTGTGTTTTGAAGCATGGTTGCAAGTGTCAACATTGTACAAAGAGAACAGTGTGTGAGGCGTTTGCAAAGAGAGGTTCGGCGCCATGTGGGTGCTCATTCAAAAGTCTCTGTTAGGTATCCAACTGATGCTGAGTGTGAGGAAAAGGAATATTGAGATCGAAGTGGTCATGCAATGGGCCAAACTAAACCCTGTGCACGTTCAAAAGTCTTTGATATTTCAAAGTACATCACAATTGGTCTGAGCCCTGGCTAAGGGAGACTACTTGAATGAAAGAAAGGGATCTGAGCCCAGCTGAGGGGGATCTGGGGTGAACTGTGAGTCACCTGAGAAAGAATTATCTGAACATAGTTTGAAAGGGATCTGAGCCCGGAAGAGGGAGATGCAATGTTGAACCTTTTGTTGCGAAAAGGATATGAGCCCAGCTGAGGGGAATACAGGGTGAAAAACCCAAATTGAGTGCTGGAAAAGTAAGAGAAAGGTTTTGTGTTGTTTTTGTTTACCAGGCCTTCTGAGTCAAGAGGCTTGCAAGAAGTAAAGAGGCTTGGACACAGAAGGTCTTGAACTGTGAAAATGGATCTGTATCCTTGTGCTGCAGAACCCAGAGTGTGTGCTTTGCTCGAGTGAACCGCCTTGTCTTGTGCTGAAAATATGGGGAAGGGAGGCTAACGGCCCGAACATCCTCACTTATTATTTTGTGTACAGTTCTTTCTTTTACATGAACATCACCCCATCTTATTTTGTAAATTAGTGGTAAGGATTGGCAATATTTATTTTTGTATAGGACATTTTTTATTTGACAAGACTCCTCTTGGACTGCATTATTATTATTTGATGGTCATAGCTTGCTCCAATCTGTAGATTTAGGTTTAGATAGGTGTCTATCTCACCCTTTTGAAAGTTCAATAAACACCCTTTAACTGTGGTCACTTGTGTCTGTCTTACTGTTGATACCATGCCTTCCTTACATGTGGTGTCAGCAGTGGGATCTGAATCAATTGAAACAAATTGGGGAAACCTACAATTCCAGAAGCTTAGTCATAGAGCCCCAACCCCTCTGTTGCCACGAAAGAATCAATAGGCTTGGATATCTGTAGCAGTATAGAGGCTACTATCCCTCATAGGAAAAGAGTCATGATTCCCACAGACTTCGTTTTGATACCCCCTCTGGGGTGTTATATAAGATTGGCCCCAAAATCTGGCCCAGCCTTGAAGTTCGGTAAAGACATTCTAGCAGGCATCATGGATCCCGACTTCCGAAAAGAGATAAAGGTTCTCTTACAGAACCATGGCGAGATCCCATTTGAAGTACATCGTGG
Source organism: Ambystoma mexicanum (assembly GCF_040938575.1). Taxonomy (NCBI): domain Eukaryota; kingdom Metazoa; phylum Chordata; class Amphibia; order Caudata; family Ambystomatidae; genus Ambystoma; species Ambystoma mexicanum. The sequence goes on along the minus strand of NC_090936.1, from coordinate 488,974,743 downwards.
AGACAACATTGCCCAAAGGATTCTTGAAAAACTCTATTTCCACATTTTAGAGAAAGTGAACCAGAAGGAATGGAGAGAGGTACCTTAGGCTTTGGGGAAGCTGATGAACCATTGACCACTGAAGAGAAAAATGAGAAGAGCCTACCATCTATCCCTACCTAGACTTCGCCCAGCGAAATGGCCCAGCACTCGCTGAGGCTTTTTTTACAAGCAATTCCTGAAGGAGTGGGTGTAAAGAAGGGAAGCCCTTTCTTCTTCTTCAAGCAAGGATTGCTGTATGATATGATATGACAGGTTATTTATAACGTGCTTGATACCCAAAGGGTTTTAAGCACGGACCCGGGTATCGGACCTGTGTCGCTCTGTGTCGTCTTGCTTCCAAGGCGAGTGTGTTGCCCCTAAGCTATCCTCCCACGAAAGGAAACATCCACAGAAGGCTTGAGTATAACCCAGTTAGTAATATCCAAAACCCATCGAAAGATCATGCTCGGGATTGCGCATTGCCATCTGACCGGGGGACATTTAGGACAATCAAAAACCCAGGCACACATTAGCAGGAGGTTTTACTGGCCATGTATCCATGCTGATATAAAAACCTTTATTCAGAATTGTGAAATATGTCAGAAAATCAGTATTCACATCCCATTGCCTGCCCCTCTGAATCATTTGCCATTCATAGTAGTCCCTTTTTCAAGAATTGGGATGGACATCATTGGACATTTAGAAACATCTAGACTGTGCAACAAATAGTCCTCCTAATTGTCGACTACGCGACCAGAAACCCTGAGGCATTCCCTATGCGGAACAACACCACTCAGCAAATTCTAAAGCACCTCCTACCATATTTTTCCAAGGTGGGCTTTCCTAAGGAAATCCTAACGGATCAAGGTTAAAATTCTATGAGCAAACTCATGGAGGAAGTCGAGGAACTACTCCATATTACCACCTTATGAACTTCAGTTTACCATCCCCAAACAGATGGTTTGGTAGAGAGATTCAATAAAATGCTTTAAATGATCCTAAGAAAGTTAGTAGAAAAGGATGGGAAGGACTGGGACTGTATGATCCCCTGGGCACAGTTTGCAGTGAGAAACCCCCCCACCCCCAGGCATCTACTGGATTCTTTCATTTTGAGCTAGTCTATGGTAGATAACCTGGAGATGTCCTTGACATGCTCCGGTAGACCTGGGAAGAATGAGATGAGGCACACATTGCCCCTTCGCAGATGGCTACCCGACTGCGAGAACATATGAGACGTGTTCCAATTATAGTCTGTACTCAGACGGAAAAAGGTCCAAATCCAGCAAAAAATCTTCCTATGACAAAAAAGTGAGTTTAAGATTATTTTCCGTATGACAAAAAGCATTGGTCCTCTTGCCTACCTCGGAAAAAAAAGCTTGTCTTGTCTTGTCTGAGCCCCAGAAAATTAATTGGACTGACAAGGATGATATATGTTACAACAATCTAAAACAAACCCTGTGCCTGAACACGATCCTAAAGGTAGTAGATTTCTCAAAAGAATGTGTACTGCAGACAGACAACTCCCTCACAGGACTGGGAGCAGTCTTATCACAAATTTTCAATGGAATGGAACATCCTATCTTGTTTACGAGTCACAAACTGTTCCTACATGAAAAGAAATACTCTGTGCTGGAATTAGAGGTCCTTGCAATCAAGTGGGCCATTATCCATCTTAGATACTACCTCTTAGGAAGAAAGTTCACTCTCGTCACTGACCATTCTCCACTAGTTTGGATTAGCCAATGAAAAGACTCTAACCCTCGAGTCATGCAATGGTTCCTAGACCTGCAACCCTACTGTTTCACTGTGGAGCACCAAAAAGGTAAAGACCAAGGGACATAGATTTTCTCTCTCAGGTCCCCTGTGAAACAGGTACAGCTACATCGCATAGGGAAAGGGTATGTGAGAAACCTGAAGGGTCTCACCCGCTAGTCCCCAGGGATCTGTCATCTATGTGGCCAGGACACAGCCATCGCTTTTGGATCCAGTTCCTGGGGGTGGACCGGTACGGGAGGACCACCTGGATGAGGGGTGCACGGGGAGTGGAAGTGGGACACCGGAAGGTGAGACGCAGTATCCCCTTCCCAACAACAATGCTTCCCCACCCTACCAGGTAGAGTACCTAGGAATTCACCCCCCCCCCCTTCCGACGCAAACCCTTTCTCGTGGACAGTTCACCGTGAGTGACAACAGACTAATACCAGAGCCGTATACCTGACATGTCCCAACATTATGGACAGGCAAGGTCAGGCAATTACAGATTATTACACACACCTAACTTCCATCACACTTCCCCACATGGATAAAAGGTCGAGCACAAAGCACACTCTGAGTGAGGCAAACCACACGAGGAAACATCAGTTCCAAGATGGCAGTTTAATACAAGGAGAAAGACGGTAAGACCAGAGATTGTTGCAAGGAGGTAAGTGCCTGTGACCTTTAAAGACTGTTACTTTCATGAGCCTTGGACAGTAAGAAACCGAAGACCAGGAACTAATGCTAATCAAACCTGCACAGTTTGTCGGAGGTACTCAGGGCTCTCCTGCATTGATAACCAAGGCGGAAAGGAGTGATTGCCACTCTGGTACTGTCCTTAGCTCCTAAAACAAATCAGCATCAGAAAAGACAGCACAGCCTGTGAGTCAGAGAGACTGATACCAAACCAGCTTGTGTTTTGAACAAAGGTTACAAGTTGCAACATTGTACAAAGAGAACAGTGTGTGAGGCATTTGCAAAGAGCAATGCAGTTATAATTGGAAAGCAAAAGCAGTAGTTGAACTTTATATTTGAACTTTGGGAGGCCAGTAAAAGATAATATACACAGAGTGTTCCGGCACAATGTGGGGGTGATCATTCAAAAGTCTCTGTGAGGTATCCAACTGATGCTGAGTGTGAGGAAAAGGACTATTGAGATTGAAGTGGTCATGAAACAAGTCAAGCTAAACCTTGTGCACATTTGAAAGTCTTTGATAGTTCAAGGTACATCACAATTGGTCTGAGCCCGGCTGAGGGAGACTAATTGAGTGAAAGAAAGGGCACTGAGCCCGGCTGAGGGCATCTGGGGTGAACCGTGAGTCACCCAAGAAATAACTATCTGAACATATTTTGAAAGGGATCTGAGCCCAGAAGAGGGGGATGCAAAGTTGAACTTTTTGTTGTGAAAAGGATCTGAGCCCAGCTGAGGGGAATACAGGGTGAACACCCATATTGAGTGCTGGAAAAGGAAAATAACATTTTCGTGTTGTTTTTGTTTACCAGGCCCCCCGATTCAAGAGGCTTGCAAGAAGTAAAACTGCTTGGACACAGGAGGACTTGAACTGTGAAAATGGAACTATACCCTCGTGCCACAGCAGTCAGAGCGTGTGCTTTGCTCGAGTGAACCGCCTTGTCTTGTGCTTATAACACGGGCAAGGGAGGGAAACGGCCTCAGCATCCTGACTTATCTTTTTTTTTCAGGAACATCAGCCCATCTTATTTTGTAAATTAGTGGTAAGGATTGGCAATAGTTTTTTTAGTATAGGCCCTTTTTAATTTGACAAGACTCCACTAGGACTGCATTATTATTTTTTGATGGTCGTAGCTTGCTCCCATCTGTAGGTTTAAGTTTAGATAGACGTTTATCTCACCTTTGTGAAAGTTCAATAAACACCCTTGAACTGTGCTCACTTGTGTGTGTCTGTCTTACTGTTGATACCATGCCTTCCTTACATAAGGGACTACTGAGGTGTGAAGAACGTTGTAACTTCTACACTTCATTGGTAGTTAGAGCCTTAAAACCCAAACTCACACTTGATTTTCACTTCCCTCATTCTGCCTCCATCAGGTCCTCCATTTTCTTCCTCCCTGAAAGTATACAAAAGTCCCCACGGGTCAGACTCAAATGAACATTGCAGCACATAACACAGTGCTTTGCTGACTTCTAAAGTATGTGCAGGAGGGAGGAACCAGCTAGTGTAAACAAATGCAAGAGGGAAAAGAAGGATGGGGTGGTAAGGACCAATAGAAAAGGTACATGTATATTCTTGATGTTGTAGATCTACTTGTACTTCAAGTTGACCCTGCTGTCTCCACTGCTACCCGAAAGGGTTTTGAAATCAGTTCCAATATTTTCCTCTACTCTTGTGTTCCTGGTGTATATGCATGGAAGCGAGGCATATCCAGCCCCTGAGAAAGGTATACATGTTTAAGGCCATCATGTTAGATGCTACCCTCAGGACAATCTTACGAAAGTAGGTGTCTTAATTTACTGCCCCATTATCACAAAGGCAGCAAGGGACTGGAAAAACTGCATGCGAGGACATAGCAATCAAATTCTAGAGGGCAACACACAACCCCAGAAGCAACCAATAATGTCACAAAGAGCACAAATATTCATCTTTCATGCACACATTGAGGCCTTGCACATACCTTAAGAACCCAGAGCCTCATCAATCAACATCCACAATGTCCAACGGGAGATGTAAGGAATCCCTGCATGTTGTCACTTCTCCGCTAGGGGGAGCTCCTTCCTAATAGACCAGGGCATTGAGGCTGCTACCCGATAGTCCCCCTGGGGGTGATACTCAGTGGATTGATCTCATGGAGAGGGAAGCCGCCTATGGGATTAGTGATGACCTGGGGAGAACATGGTAATCCCACAGCTCACCTTAGCCTAGCCCACCTTCCCCACTAACACATACCAGCATCAATGCTCCTATGTCTTTGTCTTATACTTCTAGCAGAGGAAGTAGTTGGACAAGGAAGAGTAAGGACTACCCAAATAGAGTGCCCTTCCTAATACCAAGTTGAGGATGAACTGTGTTAGTTCTTGGGAGACTGATTCATTTAGTACTGAGAAGAGCAAGAGGCGCGGAGTAATAAGGAGTACAGAGTGGAACCAAATTAAGCAGTCTAGTCAATATTGTGGGATGTATTAACCCACTTATGCTCCGCCCTGCTGCATCACTGTGTTCTGGTCATGCCAGAATTATCAAAATGGCCGCAAAACCCGCACCAAAATCCCTGAAAATTGTACTGTACAAAGCACAAAAAGATGGCTGCCAAATCTACCATGCATGTTGTCGTGGTGGAACAGAGAGTGCACTCCTGAAACATGTCACTGGGCTGCCCAACAAGTAAAAATCGAGTCTGCATGAAAAGCAGTGCTTTGCTGAAAGAAATCCAGAATCTTGTTTCTAAATCTATTTCTTGGTTGCTGAAACTGCAGAATGCTGGTACAAAACACCATCAAACATCCAATATTCTTGCTGGGTCCTACAAGTCACGTCATTCAAGAAATCATTATGAACAGACAATGGGCCTCATTACACGGTAGGCGGTAAGGGTTTACCGGTACCGGTATTTTACCGGTACCGGTAAATCCTTACCGCCTTACTACGAGGTCCCTTTGCGGGTTGGGGTATTTCACGCCTGCTTTTTGCAGGCGTTAAAAACCAACCCGCAAAGGGACCCAGGGAGCTAATTACGGTACCGCAATTTGCGGTACCGTCATTAGCACCTTCCTCATTCCCATTATGCCCTATGGGGCAAAAATGGGAATGGGGAAGGGCAATGGTGGAAGGGGGAATTACCGCCCGCCAACCATGGAATGGGACGGTAATTCCCCTTTCCACCAAGGCGGTGCTGGTATTTTACCGGCATGAACCATGGCGCTAATAGCGCCATGGTTCTCCGCCTACCGTGTAATGAGGCCCAATGTCCTGAAAAGCTGAATCTGTCATCAAAACATTCACAGCAAAAATGTGCCTGCCTGTGAAATCTGTCAAAATCTGGGCGCAGTACCCGTGGCCGCTTGTATGACAGCTGTCAGTAGATTGCATGATAGAATTTAAACTTGTACAACTGAAATCTAATGTCTGAAAACTAAGTGACCTGTTATTGAGAGTAACCTAGGTTGTAACTATTTAATCGCATGGTTTAGAAGCTGAAATAAGTGTTCTATCTGCTTGTTTTGAAATTGCAAGTTTGTTTTAAACCAAGAAAATAATGTAACAGAATGACATTGAATTCAAGCCTGCCTAAAAGCAATCAAACCAGTCCAACAGCTTCCCCCACGGAGGCCAGGCATCTCCCTTCTGCTTCACTCCACCAGGAAAACACACCTCTGTGATTATAAGATTAGTGGAGGAGAATTTGGGGCTGCAGGGGAAGGGGACAAAAGACATCCTCTGGATGAAAGGACAGGCGAAGTGTGAAAAGTCATAAATGGCCTCTCCCAGAAGGAACTGGGCGGAGACTGCTTCTGAGCTGCCAGGAGAGTAAGGAGGCAGAGACAAACCACCCTTTGGTGCTTAACAAAGGCCAAAAGCACACATTTAAAAAGACTGATAATTTACTGTGTAAAATTGTCCAAAACACGACAATAACAGCATTCTTAATGTAAATATTGGCTGCACATTTTAAAAGGTGCCTGAACTCTGTGAGATGTTCTGGCAAGTAATCGTGAAAAATATGGTTTTACACCAAATGTATTTATGCCAAAAGCATGAAATTTCATACTCTTATGCCCATATTCAATGCAGACATTTGTACAAAATTTCTTATAAACGGGATTTTGTGTTCCTGATAAAAAGGGCAAAATTCTGTAAAAAGCAGACACAAGATCTTACAGCGACATGGTTTGGAGGAGTATCTGCTACACAAAATATGTAAACTGTATATATGATTGTTGTAGAGATTGCACCCATAAAAATATGTATTGTACTAAAAATAGATTTTATGTTCAAAGGATCAAGGGCAGGATTCTCTGACTCATAAACTCACATCATCATGGTGACACCCTGTTTTCTTCTCCATTCAAGGGAGAGAAGAGGCTCCAGCCAATCTCCTGCTTAAGGAGCGCGCTTAGGATAACCAGCACACACCCCCTTTATCATAAGCATAAATAGAGACAGCTGAGGACTTAGGAACACAGACAGACTCACCCACTAACCAATTGCTAGCGGAGCACCCTGTGAGAGAACCATCCATTTTTCTTGCTCTTGACCCCAGAAACTTGGCAAGCAGAAAGGCCCATTCCATTAGTTTAACCATTTTCAACTAGGCCTTCAATTTCCAGAACCAGAAAGAATCCCACAAAACCTAAGGGGAACAAAAGAAACAGCCGGGCGGTGCTGTCACTGCTTGCCTGCTAAATAATTATCTTCAGAACCAAGAAGGGCAGATTAACCCCAATCCTGTGCCGGACTGTGCATTCTGTGCCGATCCTGTCCAGTCCTGTTGTGCGGTGACCAGAGTGCCTTGCTGATTGCAGACCCAGCCCAGTCTGGTGTGCCCAGCAGTCTGTCCTGACCAGAATCCCTGACCAGAAATCTTGACAGACCAGAATTCCTGACGGTTCCGTTCAAAACATATATAGTGAGTATCCATAGTATAGAACTATGTCACTAGCATATGTATTTTCCATAGTCAATCCCTATCTTAAAACCATCATATCTTGTCTTTAGAACCTGATATTGTTAGGAGTAGTTTTGAATTGTCAGAACTTTTCTTGCGCTGAGTTTCCCTTATTTGTATTCTAAAATCATAAGTCATTAGTTTCGTGAGTAACTAAATTGAATCCCAGAAAGAAATTGATTATCCACCACGTGAAGGGTCCCTGGCCAGGATTGATGGAGATTCATGTGTGGCATTTTCTTTTTCTATAGTCATAATCTAGTGTAAAAAAAATCCCATTCGTTTTTAAAAAGTGTATCCCTGTTTTCCCATTCTTGCGCCTATCTCAGAAAAACGACCTCCACTAAAACGTCCATAACTTTCTCAAATTGTATGCTAGAAACAAAATTTCAACTTCTGCTTGTAGCTAACATAGAACCAAAAACCGCTTTCCAAACCCATATAGTTCATCCGCAATCGCGATTACCACGCGTGGAAAAGTTTGCCACAAATTTTGTTTTAGGAAATATCTGACACGTGTAAAACAGCTTTTGATTGCACCCAACCTCAGTTTTAAGTTTTCACATTGCTTATTAGCATCAAATCATTGCTAATGTTTGTCTGCAATTATCTAAAGCGGCTCCCATAAGAATATAAACAATTTAGCAATTTAGCCCATATTTAGTGTTTTACCCATTCCATTCTCAGATAACTTTAAAAACCATTTTGACAGTTTACCAATCAATTCTGGTTCTCTCTTGGGTTGCTGGGGGGAAATTGGGATTGACACTTTGTTAGAATTCTGCATTACTAAAACCTGTTCTCCCCTCCTATCTCTTTACATTGTCTATTGGGAGGTTGAGGGATGTGCAGGGGGAAATAGTAACCATACTGCTATTTGATCTGAACACACACAAAAGTATTATTTCTGTGCTGAATTGTTTTGCTCACTATTACTCCTTGTGATTAAAGAGGTTGCTTAGTGTTACATCACCCCGTTGATGATTATTGTATACCCATTAAACATAGTGTGATTATATTGTGAATACATAAATAAATATTTTAACTTTGCAAACCAGCCTGATTCCTGGTTCAGTGTGACTTGGGGGGGGGAGGGTTCCAGGAGAGGGGTGTGATATGAGTGGTACATCGTTCAGGATAAAAGAACTTTTAGACACAAATATTAAGGATTTCAGTTGTGCATTACACGCTAGGCGTTGACTTAGGTGCAGTGCCGGATTGAAATCACTTACAATATGGACTTGATGTGTGCATAAAAACTGAGGAAGGACTCAGACTAATGTCGAGCTATTTCTGGAGGAACCAGAGAGGAAACACTGGAGAGAAGGCAGACCGGGACGCCGCAAAGGGAGCAAACCACCACAAGGAGGGTCTAGTGTGGAAGGGCCGTTCCACAAAGGAGGAAGAAGCAGCTCCTGGTGCCCCATTGAGACAGCAAATGTGAAAGCAGGAAGCACGATTGCTGGAAGTACATTTCTAGCACAGAGCCGCTGCAAGCATCAGGCGGGTGGCAAGCAAACACTGAAGTGGACCAGAAGCATTGCAGAAGCCCAGAGAACACTGCTGACCATCAAGACAGGTATGCAAGTGTGAGGGCAGGTAAAAGAGGCCCAAGGCAATGGTGTAGAAGGTTGTAACGTGGAGGGAAATAAGAGGCACAGGTCTGGGACCCCAACCCTGAGAGTATAAGAAGTTGTGAAACCATCCAATTTATCCATCATAGTCTCTGTAACTGGCAGGCTAGTAAACCAGGTGGACTCAATGTGGAAAGAAGAAAGTGTGAGTCTGAGAGCCACGCCTATAAAGGTGTTCAAGGCCTCGAGAATAATCATTACAGTCACAGAACCTGCCAGAAGAGAATACCAGGTGGACTGTATCTGCGAGTCTCGGAACCACACCCACAAGAGCATCTTTGTTGATCCTCATAATAATAGTACCTGGCAGGAGACTATACCAGGTGGATTGTGCATGCAAGTCTGTGACTCGCACCTGTTGAAGTATCCTCATCAATCTTAGGAGTCACACTGACTCACAGTGAAGGGAATCAGGTTGATTGTTAGTCCAAAACCAAAGCAAGGGGAAGGGAGTCATACCCCCTTGTGTGTTGTGAACAGTCAAGAAAAGGGAGTCAATTGCTTGTCACTATAAGAGGTCTGTGACCAGGGGAACGAGGCCATACCTCCTGGTGTTTTGTGAACATTCAGAGACAGCCAAGAGAAGGAAGTCATTCTCTTGAGAAAGACCTGGGGAAGGGAACCATTCTCCCAGGAGTTGTGAACATTGTGAAGATAAGAGACATTTCTTTGTACCTTTGTGGAAAGTCAGTTCAAGGAACCTTTGAGACTTTGTTTTGCTGTTCTTCCCTTGATGAAGTTCAATATGCGATATAAGTGAAGATGGAGGTACCAGCCAGAAAAAAAGACAATCATCCTTCAGAATCAAGAAGATCATCCTTTTTCTCATTAGTTGATTTAGAGTGTAAGGGAAGGGAATAGGTTTCTGACACAATAGTGGACCATTTACTTTTGACACAACCTCCTGACAGAATACTTAGTTTATTTGAGGCAGGCAAGCCACTCTTAGAAATTGACATAGTTCGGGTTTTCCTTTTATTTCGGTTTTAAATAAAAGTCTGTAACACATAACATGCCACCTGTGTGTCATTCTCCTACTTTTGAACCCTTATATATGGTGCCTGTGGTCTAGTGGGATCTGGCCTTGTTGACACAAACTGGGGGACCCTTATATTTACCAAGTTGAGTGAATGAGGGACAAGCCCCTGTCATCACTAAGTAATCTATAGGATTTGACCTATCCAGTAGGCGGGAGATCACCCTGGAGCCCGGAGAGAGACACCTAATTACTGCATATTAAGACTTGCCCCTCCCCCACCAGGTACTTACATACAACCGGCTTCTCAATCAGAGTTTGCCTGGAAACATGGCTTGGGTGTGATGGCTTGGGTGGTTGACCCAGATTATAGAGGGGATATAAAAATATGAGTACAGAATAACAGTAAACATGCATATCACATTAAACTAGGGGAAAGGGCACAGGGTATCCTCGAGAAAGCCTTATTCCCTACGTTTATGGAGGTATTTGAGACCAATAGCACTGGGAGAGGAACTAAAGGTTTTGGTGAAGCTGACCAAGAACCTGTACCTGAAACCCTAAGAGCCACCTCTAATTATGAGCAGCACCTAAATTGGGTAGTGACTGGTAATGTGAGCATAAACAAACAGTGCTAACAATGCCAGCAACCTACCCACACATGCCCACCACACTCATTTAACAAGCGTGATCCTGTGAACATTGTGTGGGTTCCTAGCCACCCTCACTTCAGCCACCCCAGATAAAATGCAGAACCGGCAGGAAGAGCTACCATTTTCTCACATGGAAGAACTCCATCCCAGCTGCGTTCCATTCATGCACATCCTCGCTATAATCTGACACCAAAACAAAGTATTTCTGATCACCTCACAAGCACAGACAACTACCAAGACCATCTCTGAAGGGCTCAGATCATTATGAAAACAACCTGCCTAGCACCGTGTCTACATAGAGTTCTTATTACCCATTCACAGAAATGGAAGCTAAAGACATGACCCTAGTTTTTTCCCTAATGTGGCTACTTCGCAGAGTAAAAGGATGCCTAGTCTAGGCATTGGCCAACATGGGCCCACGGGGCAACACATCATACATCTAGTCCTCAATTTTTCTTGTAGAAATGACCTCGACAGTTTACATCAAAATGTATTTTTTTGTATGTGGTGGCTTACCTCCAATCCCCACTTTCCCCTTCACTACAACCCTTACCCCCAACTCCTGCCCACCCCCCCTTTTAGCCCTTAACTGACAAATAAATACATTTCGATGCAAACTGTCGGAGTAATTTCCACAAAGTAAATTACCATGAAGAAATGTACTTAGTGGAAACAAAGTGAGACAGCCCAAGGGAGATTAGTATAGCCAATGAGAGCCCTGGAGCCTCTAGTAAGATGTGGCAACCCTGTAAAAGGTCAAGCTCACTTACTGTTGCTCTGTCTATTGTGCTTGGATCTTAGAGGCAAGGGCAGGCCTGTTCCATAAGAAGGGGAAAAAAGATTATGAGCCTTTACCATTTCAGATCCTTTTTTGTGCCTTTTCCTCTTTGTGAAAACCTTTGTGAACCCCTTGCTGTCAACCTTAATAATCAGCCATTTTAGCACATGAAACAACCTCAGTGAAACCATTTGTGAAAGGTTTGAAAGCCCCTATCCCGTAGCCCAAAATTGAAATAAAAAGGAATAAAAAAACATTTCCGCATGCTTCTTTTGCTGTTCACACTTCACCGTTGTGATTTTTGTGCGAGTTTTAAGATGGATCAAAACAGAGTAATTCTGGATCTGTTTGGGGGCATTTTCTATGGACAAGGAGGAGGAGGTAGATGTGGGGAAAGATGTAGTCAGAGATTATACACAACCCATTCAAAGGGAGGCTTCCACTTCATCTCAGGGGCAGGATGTAGGTGTGATAGGCTTTGAGTATCACAAAGATGCTCTGGATGGCATGGGGTGATATTTTGGTGTATGTATACATATATAGTGGAAATCAGCCAATCGATGGACAACAGCAGCTCAAGTAAGGGAAGGAATGAGTGGAGACTCACAGTAGCATGGAGTCATTGGTGGGGCCCCTCAACTAATGCTGGATGATTTGGCGACTGCAGTTGGAAGCTGATGAGGAAGACTGACGGAGGCAACTGAGGAGCTGTTGAGGCCGGCGAAGGAGGGTGAGGGATTGAAGGATGTGGCGTTGGCACTGGAGGCAGGATTGCAGTCAGATCAAGGGAAAGATGGAAAGGTAGAGCAGCAGAAGAAGGAGGAGAGGAGTTAGAACGGCATGAAGAGGAGGTGGAACACGTGAAGGTGTATGCAAGTCACTGGGTGGAGGGGCAGACGGGGAAGGATGCTGAGGAGATAGATCCGGGGCAATCGGGAGGAGGAACACTGGGAGGTAGAGCACAAGGAGGCAGATGTGGGACAGGAGGAGCAGTGGATGCCAGAAGGGATAGAGATGGAGGAGGCCTTCCATGCTGCTACAGGTTGCCTTCTTCTTGTGGCAGTGGGGGAATGGCAATGTGGGCCAAAGGAACAGACATAGCAGAAGGAAATAATACACCAACGCCTACAACATTGACCTCCAAGGTGCATCCATTCGCACCCCACCTCCCGCCCCCTGACCAAAGCGAAGATGCAGGAGAGGTGTGTGTTGCAAGCTTGGCAACAGGAGTGTCAGATGCGGCCAGAAGAATAGACATTATGCATTGGGCAAATAAAATGAATAACCACGTTCAGCAGTGGTGCAATTCATGCTATAAAACCCTTTTAGCATAGTATAGACGAACGAATCAAAGAAATATTTATATCAGATACTACTTCTTAGAGAAACAGAGACTAATATTTTCAGTTGCAGCTATTCCAAAGCAGGGAGACCTAGAGAAATATACAGCTATACAAAATAGCAAAGAACTCACAACTACTACTGACATCTCATCAACCATCATCACCCATCGCTCACTTGAGCTATGAATTTCCTACCAAGCACCACCCCACAACCCTGCTTGACCTCTCGGTATGTGACTTGAAGTGGGTTACACAAGTCATCATCAGAGACGGTGTGATAGTTATGGCATGGTGTCATGCCATAGTCTGCTGCTAAGAAGTGCTTGTTCCTCTTAATGAATGTTTGTTGTTGGACACGGACTGAGAGGCTTCTCCTTTTTCCAAACAGAACAGCCCAGCAGCACTACATACTCATTCAGACTGAACACTGTTATTGAGGCAGGGACGTCATTTAGGGGTCGCCGAGGTCGCAACTACGGCCTCTGAGGTCTCCCTTGCGACCTCTGTGGTCTCCCTTGCGACCTCTAAAAAAAACTAAAACTTTTTTATTTTTTATTTAATGCAAGCTCCTGGGTTGTGGCCAGCACCATGTGGCCCTTTACCTCTGGAGTGGCTGGCTTCCTTGTTCAGGCCCCTTTAAAAAAAGAAGAAAAATAAGAACAGGAGTGCCACAAGTCTAACACTTTCAACACTGACCGTAAATCAGAAAGAATAGGAATACCAAATAATTTGTCTTTCTGGAATTCTATAAATAATTGCTATACTCATTAAATGTTTAATTCAGGCACACTTCAGTGGGTGAGTCACTGATTTAGTCTGTTCTTAAATGGCTCAACTCAGCCTTCCATCCTTCTGAGGTCGATAAATGAGTACCAACACAGGTTGGGTGAAATTAGTGTATATTTGTTCTATATAAAGTGCTTAAGCGTAAGTACTATATAATAACACATCATTATAATTTGGTCATGGACGTCTGCTTGCATTCACAGTAATTTGGTGCTATGTGTACTTCAGTAGATAATAATCTACCATCTGTGCTGCTGAAGGCCTGATGTGCTTTCTAGTAGTGCTAAGTACATTGAGGGTTCCCAAGCTAGCGAGTCGGGCACCCTACAAGCTCTCGAGCCCGTCTGCAGCAATGCATCAGCAGTGTTCACAGAAGATGTTTCAGGTGTAGACTACACAGGGCATACACTTCCGCGTGATAAAAAGCAATGTTTCAAATCTCCAGGGCTGTGATGAGCAGACGAGTGATTGCATGTTCTTCCTGCGGCTGTGCTTCATGCAATATGTTTTTCAAGCATCCAATCAGATCATCGATGCACATTTCAACTGTGGCTTGTGCTGCTGAGTCTGGATTCTCTGAGTCCTCAACTTGCACATGCCACTGAAAAGCTGACACCTTATCCATCGTGTGGGTCAAGCAATTACGCCAGGAGGTATGTTCAATGTTCCGAATAATTATGGCCACACACAGTTTAGAGCACATCCCTCACTAACTGTGCTGAAGCCATCTTGCCAGCCAAGCCATGTGTCCCAGTCATATTGGGAAGGTTAAGTTCTAGCTGGTACAACTAGAGCAGTAACATACTGAGTAACACCGTTTGCTAGCTAACCCATTTAGTTGTCTCCTCAAAGGGTCTAACAGATATCAGACAACTTTTTAATTTTTTTATGTTTCTTTTATTTAGGTGCCTTTAGGAGCACTTGGCATCCTTTCGCACAGTTCACCTAAACTACATACAAACTTCCATACACAGCAACTTGGCTGAAAGTACATAGATATAGCAACAATACATTATAGAGAACCCACAAGAAAAAACGAATGCAATGAGATAATGTATGAGATAATAGAACAGCAGCAATTCATGTAGGCAATCAACAAGCGTAATAAGTCAATAAAGAATTGGATAGACCAAATTAACTTTGAGCCAAACATGGAAGGCCGAGGCAGTAATAACGTAAGATTCAGCAGAGAAGAGGGCACTCCAAAACTGGTCAGAGCAGTTATTGACAAACCTAACATATCCCCTTGCAGAGATGTCCTGTAATGGGGCGTAATCACATGCCAAGCGGTTTCCAGTTCAGTATTACTGAGTCGGCAGGTGTGTTCCTCTCTATTCATTCGCCTCCATTCCTGTGTTTACAAGTACTGGGAGGAGATCAAATTGGAGGTAGAAAATAAAACGTGTACGTGTAGAGAGCCGAAGTGTAATTAAATATCTTCTGGGGGAGTCCTGGAACAAACCCTGGTGTGTGTATTTGGTGTATTTGCGCCTCTCTGCCAACCTGCTCAAGGAAGTGCAGCGGTCAAATAGACGGGTCTTCACATTGATCCTGCTCAGGAACACTGAAATATCGAGCAAAATCAATGTCTTGGCAATGATTAGTCACCATAGACTCAAGACCTTTAAACCAGGTACTTTTACAAAAACAGTTGCTAGCACCTTGTGTATTATACAACAGGGAAGCCGTAGAACGCCAATTAAATTTAATTTCAGCCCAAAATTTGCAAGTGGCTGCTTTCCAAAGAGATAATAGTGACTGTAATCCCAGTTCTAATAGTAAATTGTAACCGGAAGTAAAGAGGGCAGGATATAAAGTGTCTGAGATTTATATGCAAAGTCTGGTTTAAATAAGTGTGCTCCCGTTCTAGGAGGGGCCAGGCAGAAGAGGTCTTGCCTCATGACTGCAATTAAAAGAGCACTTTTCTTGCACTTTGTGCCTACCGAAATGTGATCTGATCTTCTGTATCACTCCAATAATTTCCATCACCGGCAGAAATTGGAGAGTGAAAGTGTCCCCGCAAGTTGAGAGTCATGCGCCAAGCAAGGGAAATACATGCCCTTGTCAATTTGTCTGGGGTGCAATAAGGGGATTACCCGTTAACCAGTATGTTTTTCCCTTTCTATCATCTGCCTATTCCTCTGTAGCTCGTGCCATCAATACGTGAATGCACAAAGTGACCTGGAACTAACCTGCAAGCTCCTGCTTCCCCAATAGATCATGTTAGGACATCTATTGTATTGTGACAGTCATGGAGTCAATACTCTGTCCAATGTCTGACAGCTCCCTGATGACAAGTATATGGTAGCTCAGATGGCCCAGCCCCGTCCTGGCACAGAGATATTTCTTGCATGTGACAACATGATGTTGTTGGATATTGTGGCCCAAGACGTCCTACATTCATTTGGCATGAAGATTGTGGTCTTGTGGCTCACACACACTGATGTTTTGCACTTTCCGATTTGAGATGTTGTGTTTGAAAGACCCTGCACATTTGTAGAGGAATGGGTTTCTCTCTTCCTTCGATTTCTGCATCTGTTATGATGTAATCTTCCTCATTATCAGTGGTTTTAAGAATCATGTGTTAAAGCCTGAAATCGGATGGGTCATAATCGTCACCTTGCTCATCATCATTATTTCCAGACACTTCAGAGGAAGTGGGTGGTGGTGGAGATGCGTAACCTTCCATATCATGCTCCACTACACTGTGTACTGTTTCTATCCACCTATCAATCAATACAATGTTCACCTCTTCTCCTTATGCCCCAGAGACTGTGGACTGAACCTCCTGCCCCTCTACTGCCACCTGATCTGGCAGAAATATATATACCTCTTGGTTTTGCACACCAGAGCAATGTGTAGAAGAAGGCGCAGAATTTGAGACAGATTCTTTCAATTTAACACATACAATTCTGGGATCCCCAATACACACTGTAGCTGGTGTCACTGTTGTAAAACAAGTTCTTGGTATGTCTTCCCATTCCCCTGGCACACTTTGGTTCTCCAAACATATTGGCAAGCAAGATGGTCCCATCTGTCTCATCACCAAAAGATGGTGTGTGTTGCACACTCAGAGCCAGTGAATGCTACTTTCAACCATCTCTGGGATTTTCTCTTCGTTCACATTTCCTGGCAATACATGACAAGTGTGTGTGTATGCCATGCAAGGTGGCCACTTTGATTCTCCTCTCCCTATTATTCATAAGAAGATGACACCCAGGTACAGCCAATGAATGCTATTTCCTGCCTTCAACCATCACTGGAATCCTCTCGTCACCAGGGTGAAGTCACTGACAAATGTCATGTCTGCCTTTGGCATGCAATGTGGTTACTGGGATTCTCCCTTCCCTAATAGGTGCCTCCAACTAACTCTGAGATGTTCCTCTTCCTAGTAGTCACTGACAACATATATTACATTGTTTTGTGTCTATCAAGGTGGCCACTGTAAATCTATCCTCCTTAGTAGTGCCAAAACAATGAATTGTGTGTTGCGCACTCAGCTGCAGCCACTGAATGTAATCTCCTGCCTCGAACCAACTCTGGTATTTTCAAAGAATGCAAAACCTATTCTATATCTATCTCTCTTTCAACTGCCCTAATGTAATGTATAGTAAAACCTCCCTGGCAGGGGAGCAGAAGTTTCCAGGATGGATCAGTGGAAAAAGGAAGGAGGGGAGCTCCAAAGAGGGAGAACTATGGTTGAGTTGAGCAGTCAATGAATGACAAGATGTCCTTCAAAGAGCAGTCTTCCGGTCCTTGCTGAACTGTAGGGCGAGTGTGTACTGGGGAGTCTCCTGGCTGGGCACATAGAGTCGGGGTTTGCTCCGAAGTACTTTAAGATGAGATAGCTGCACCTTTGAGATGGATGGTGGTGCAGATTTATTACGCCAATACCAATCAATAAGGACAACTCAATGGTTTGGCAAAGGGAGTCCGTTTAATGACAAGTACAAAAAACAGGGAGTCATGGCAATCAGCAGTGATGTGATAGTCCGTCTTGCTTCAACTCCAACGAATTTCATAAAAACAACATCATTTATACTAAAAACTTGTCATAGCTGATGTATAACACTCCAAAGTTAATAAGCATTTCCATTGGTTCGGAAAAGGTAACTTTAATATAGGTGCTATATCTGTATATGGTAATGGAGTGAGGGGATTGGGAAAATACTGTCAGGTGGGCGTCTAAGCCCTTCCTTCAAAAATGACTACTGTAGACGTCACTAAAAGTACGATGTCCCATTGGTTCTACTAACGATATGACCCTAGATTATTTGGTCCACTGTGATTGGGTTGGCACCAACCCCATGCATATTCTTCCACTTCGTTTAGCAGCACGCAGAATGGTCAGCCAGGTTCAGGGTGCCCCCCTCAGCTACCCGGCTTTCCTCCAATTAAGGTTACAATCAATCATTGCTACAACAACTATGTGTCAATTATCTCATTGTGGTTGGCCTCGAAACTGCATCTTCTGTCTGGAAAGGTTCTGATATATCTTGCTTGGGCGGATGCCAGGCATGGGTGTGAACTCGTGCTGCTCCTCGCTCGGATGGTCACGTGATGCAGACACCATGAATTTGCCTAGTTTCTCTCAATTTGTGCATTTAATTCTTATCTGGCTTGCCACCTGCCTACGCTTCCTTAACTTGACCTTTCAGAGGCAGGATATTCTGGTCTTAAGTTTCAATTAGATGCAGCTCCTGTTCGCTTCTTCTATTGGTATGACCTTGGCTCCTTTGGCATGAGTTGCATCTGCTGAGTTTCGATTCAGCCGTTTATCCTCGTTTTGCTAGAATATGAAGCTTGTCGTGCTTGGCCTCTAGTAACCTTAGTCGATTCTGCTTTCAATGCAAAGTGTGTGTTTTGAGGTGTATGTTTTGAGGTATATTATGTAAAAATGGCGCTTGCGGTTCTATTCTTCTACTAAGCATAGCAAGCCATACTTTTTTCTTAGCTTTCTTGTGTTTCAAGCATATGTACAGGCGTTAACTAGCTGGATATCTTCATTCTTGCTTACAGTTTAAGCTCCTTCTTGTTTGAACATCATCGTCTTTTAGGTTCACAATATCTTTGTGGCGTTTCGTCTCTTTGTATCATTCTCTGGTCGTCATTTCTTCTATCTTCAAGTCAGTCCGGGCCTTCGTGACGTCACCATTTGTCTTCCACTGAGGCCTTTTTGGGTTCTTCCGGGACGGTACTTAAGCAATCTTCATATCGTCAAATTTGCTGGTGGGGTTTTCTTAATGGATACCTTACTGTCCATGGTGTTCTTGGTATGGGTACGTCAATAGGTGCTGTTCTTCTGATGGGTACTAGGCAGAGCCCGATTGCGGCTCTCTGCTGGTTTATTTGCTTGTTGTACGTCACATATCTTGGTGTGAATGTTCCTGGTACTTCAAAATGGATGATTGGAGTGCAGGCTTTCTTTGGGACCTCCTCTACACTCCCCCCTCTGGGAGATTCATCGACCATTTTCCCTTCCTTCTCTAGATCCATTGTGTTCTGTTCTTCTGTATTCTTCTTCACTTCTTCTCTTGGGTTCATTCCTTCTTCATCTCCTGGATCTACACATGATGGCCTGAAGAAGTGTCTCTTTGGGGTCCATATCCTTATAACTCCCTTCCGGCTTCCTGCGTTTGTTACATGTTCGTCTTTGTTCCAGGTCATTAGTTCACATTGTCTATTCGGGCTGCAGTAAATCCATCTTCCCAAATAGTTTCTGTGCTTCTTGGGATAGAGAAATTTTGTACTTTCTGGCGCATGCCTGCTGGCTTTCACAAAGTCTCTTATTTCTTCATCAGTCAGGTCTTTGGGCTTCCATCCTGGCTCGACATCAATCATGATCTTCTTCCCTATAGCTTTCTTCGCAGTTTTCTGGTATTGCAAGATTATTATCTTCATAGCACAAAATCCTAGTGATATCTTCACTAGCAGGGCTCCTAGAACCTTGAATATGTCTGCCATACATTGTGGGACCCATGAGAACAGTGATCCAAACCAACTGTCATCATCAACTTCATCGGTTTCATCAATCATTTGGTTCTGTAATTTTGTCAGCATACCTATGGCTTCAGTTAAGGTTCCATTCTCCTCATCGTGTGATGGTGTGAACGTGCAACATGATTCTCCTATTTTTGCACAAACTCCTCCATCCATAGCTGTGATCATGTCAAGCATGTATCTGTTCTGGAGAGTCATCAGTCGGATGGCTCTTAATTCTTCCATAATCGCATAAATCCTTTTATGGTCGTGGTGATGGACTGTAGTAACTGCCATCTGGTTATTTGCAACCATTTAGTATTTGCTCCAACCTGAAATCTTGGCACGAAGATCGTTGCAAACACTGATGAAGTGAGGCTAAACAGCCTGTGTTCGTATGGGATTGCATGAAAGGCTTCTTCTGATTTGGCAAGTAATTCTCTCTCTTCATTCGAGTTGTCAGTTCCACAGATCTCTTCTTCCTCAGTTGAGCATCTTCTTTCAGGATACTGTCAATACTCAGATCACTTTTCGGGATCACCAATGCTGGAACATGAACGTTCACTATCGTGCATATGCCTCCCCAGTCTCTTGGCAGTCTGATGTATGATTTGGATCCACACGCCCAATAATGGTTCATAATAACTGCAGTTCCATGTACCATTCCTGGAGTGTCAAATACTCGTCCACAGTTCTGATTTTCTCCCATCTTCCTTGTGCCGTTATTTCTGAAACAGAACTTTGGGCTTTCCAGTGGCACTATCTGCAAGGGTCCTGCTCTGTCTTCGACCCACGTGAGTAGTTTTGCAAGTTTCGGCCATAAAGGCTTGCATCCATTTCGTACTATGTTGATGGTTGGCTCGTAGTGACCGAAGACCATCCATGCTCGGCATATCACTACTCCTTTCTCCCATCCGTCTGGTGAAAGCACTGTTCCCCAAATTTGCATTTGGCCTCGATTCTTCCATCTCCGAGCTTCTTGCAGAGTTTTTCCTTGAACATTTAGCTTCTGATTTGCTTCTCTTCTAATCTCTGCTCCTTTAACTGCAGGCTTCTCATATCTTATCACAATGTGTTTTGTCTTTCCATTGTTTCTTGTCTTTATGTCCTGGACATAATCGTCTTCATTTGGATCAGTTGCTTCAGTTGCCCATTTCAGAGAGGCATCACTACCCATGAACTGGCCTCTGGTCTTGCACATTGCTACATGCGACATACAGTGTGCTGTCTGGACATCAATTTCTACAGCCACGAAGATCTTGGACTTCCCCATGCTGTATGGTAGGAGTGCACATCAAAACATTCCTGTCCAGGTAATCGTTTAGTTCATTATCATCTCCATGCATGCTTCTCTTGATTCTTAGTGTTTTCCTGTAGTGGGCTATGACTAGATCCCTGAAGGCATCTGTATGGCTTTTTCATGCTGGAGGATTCTCAGGTATCCTGGTCCATGGTGCAGGCCTTCTTATCTGTACCATTTCAGTTGATCTAATTCTAGCTGCTTTCTCTTTTTCCTCGTATAGTTTCTTTTCTCTGGCTAGGAACATTCGTACAGATACTGGCATTGGTTTGGTGTATGGCTGTACTGTGGGACTGGTGCTTGTTCCTCTCATAGGGACATATATGTTTTGCAATACAGTTTCTGCGGTTTCGTTCTTCAGTTCCTCTTGCAGCTTCCTTGCTCTTGCTATGTGTGGAAACAATGAGTCTACTATCCGTTGTGTCCATGTAGAGAGTTTCTCCCAGTTGGCTCTTGTTTTCCTAAGAGTTTCTGGTATTATGGGTTTTGTTGGTTTTTATCTTAACTCTTGTTTTCTCACAATGTCTGCTGTGGAGTTTCTTATGGCAGGCAGTCTCTTCTTTTCTGCCGTTTGTGTTTGTGGTTCTGCAGTCAATGACACTAAGCCTGTTTTGTGTGCATTCAGTGTTTGTGTGCATGTAGTTGACAGTGATGTTACTTTATTCATCCCTTGCCGACCCTGTCTCTGGATCTCCTTTCCATTCGTTACCAAAAGAGTGTGTGTATCACTGCTAATCACATTCATAAGGTCTGGGTGCTTTTGTGAGTTTCATGCATACATCATTAGGTGGGTGCACTGAATTTGGAACGCTTTGTGCACAAATAAAGAATACAGTTGTTCTGATCGTTAATTACAATAAAATAATGATGAATATGATGCATAGGTACATTATGCCCCTGTAAGTCAGGTGGCAGCATTTCCTTCCAGAGAAGCGGGGTGCCTCTCTTCTTGTGGGAGGACCAGGTTGCTGTTTTGGGCCCCCATCTCGATCATTCGACAAAAATGTCAATGTTATTATTTCCTTAACCAATATTGTCTTTAGAATACTGCGTTTATGAGTGTTAGATATTTCACAAGTGTCCCCACCTTTTGTGGGCGATGAATTGTCTCTTAATTCAGGATACAGTTCCTTTGGTAAATTATGGGAAAAACAGATTATATAACACTTCAGTGAGTCCCCTTTACTGTGCATGTTCAAAATAGGTAAGCTCCCATTCCACCCCCCTGATTTGCTTCAATCCTGAGGACATGGTGTATGTTGGTCAGATACGAGGAATAAGGACAGAAAATATCCAATACAAATGAAGTTCTTGGCTCTGCTTCCTCAATCTGTCCCTCGGTGAAAGCATTCTAGAATCTCCACAAGTAGTGTTGCTGAAAGTCAGAGAGTTCCATCTGGAGTATTATCCCATGCAGCAGCATACCCATTTGTGCAACATTAGCTAGATTCTGATGAATGTGAGGATGTCAGCATCGACTGGTCTCCCCACTAGCTCTGGAAAGTCAGTGACTAGGCGAAAAAGGACGTTGTGTGCCAACCTGCTGTCTTCTGGTGACAGGGGCATCTGGCCTGTATTTGTTGAGGTTCAGGATTATATGTTCTTTCCTTGATGTAAACAATGTCTGCACTGTTGGGTCGCATGGAGTGCAACCAGAATGATTATCTTATTCAAGAGATGGCTCAAATGTTCTGTATTTGCTGGATCTCAAAGAAATGTGAGTGTGTCTGTTGTTCTCCCAATGAGAGTCGGACAATCTTCAATTATGCGAAAGAACAGTGCGTTGATGAGCTCATCTATTTCCGCCTGTGTTGGGATCATTTGGTTCTTCCTCACTGTACTCAGGGAGTAGAACCAATCTTTCGGCTATGGCAGTGAGCAGTGGTCTTATTATCTTTTTGTTTTCGGAATCTTGTAAAAAGTCAGTGACACTGGTGAGCCTTCCTACCAATGACGGGTATGACTTTAGCACTAAGTCAAAGTAGGTGATTACATCCTTTGTGATGTCTCTACTGTGGGACACCATAAGGGATTCCGAACAGGGTTACTGTGCAGAAAGAGTCAGGATATTAGTTTTTCTTCCAGCTTATGTGTCCTTGTTCAAAACTTCTCATGTTCTTCTTCCTTTATTAAGTCTTTTTGCGTGCCTTAGTTCATAGTTCAATAATTAATGACCTGTGTTGTGGCTTCCACGTGTGATTTTCTTCCTCACCCTGCAACTAGGATGCACAGAATGTCTGTTTTTATGTCCTCATCCCCTTTTTTGCTTAGAGGAAGTGTCCAATTTAAGCCACAACTTGCAAAAAGTTCTTTGTCTGGCTGGTCATGCGTCCTTCTTCCTCGTCATGGATCTCGTCTGCACGTGCTGTGGTTATTCCCCGTCGCTATTCGATTCCTCTCATTGGGGTGCAGGCAGGGGGCCTTCTCCGATGTAGGGTTTGATATCACTGAGAAAAATCCATGCTCTCCTGCATTTCAATTTCACAGTGGATGGAGTGCAGTCCTCTACTGTAAAAGGTCCATTGAACTTTGGCTCATCCCACCTTTTCCTTGTATGGTTTCTCACAAGGACAGTGTCTCCAGGGAAGACGAGTGGAACACGTAGACCTTGAACTGAGTGTGATACAGTGTCTCCTGTGTTCTGTGCTGCGCTGCACCCTTTTCCTTGTTACTGCAGCTGGTCTGAAATTACAGTAAGGCAAGATGCCATGCAGTTCAGATAGTTTTGCATTTCAGATCCTAAAATCTCTCCTGTTGACTGGGCATCACATCTAGCTCTGTCTCGGGGTGTTAGAGGAGTTTTCATTCTTCTTCCTGTGGCTATCTCGTGTGGCATAAGATGATGGTCGGAGCCGGGTTGGTTCCGAAGGGCATACAATGCCAGTGGAAGCAGTGCAACCATCCCTTCTTTAGAGTGAGCTTCAACTTGGCTATCCTTTCCTTTAACAAACTGTTGAGCTTCTCACAGATCCCATCACCTTGTGGATGATACGCTGACGAGAATTTATGCTTTATACCAAGCAGTAAGTTAATCTGCTCGAATAAAGTATTGACAAAATGAGAGCCGTTATCTGATCTCATGACTTCGCAGACCCCCCATCTGGGCAAAACTTCCCTCACTAAAAATGTGGCCGCACAGGTAGAGTTTGGGTGTGTACATGGACCTGCCTCAATCCATCTAGAGAATGGACACACCACAACAATTAAGCATCTGTACCCGTCACATACTTGAATCATGTCGACATAATCGATGTGGACGTGCTGAAAAGGCCCATTTGGCCTGGGGATGATTCCTCTCATTGCTTTTAATGTGTGCCCTGATATAAATTGTTGGCAGATTAAACAGTTCACCATGAAAAATGCAACGTGCTCTGCTAAATTCGGTATGAACCAGTCTTCTGCGAGCGTTGCTGCTAGATGCTCTTTAGTCATATGAGCTGGCTAATGTAACTGCTTCAGCACTATTCTTAATAGGGCTACAGGAATTACTGGTTTACCAGTGCTGCCGTATCACCACAAGCTGTCAGGGGGGTTTAAAGAACACCCTGAACGTTTCCACAGGTTCTTCTCTTCCTGTGGTGCCTCCCCTTGGAGTTCCATTAGTTGTGTTTGCTCCAAATCGCTGTAACTCTAAGATGTAGTTTGTGCCACCAGCATCCTTTCATTGATATGTATGACTTCCACTTCCATGATCGTCTCACTTTTGGATGCCATGCGCTTGGCCTCCGTGTCTGCTGCGTGATTTCCGTGCGAGATAAATTCTGTCCCTTTCGTGTGGGTGGGGCATTTCATGACTGCTATGCCCACTGGGAGCTGTAGTGCCTTGATCAGCAGTCCAATAAGGCTGCGTGCTGCACTGGCGTGCCGTCTGCTCGGAGGTAGCCCCTCCTTTTCCAGCGCACTAGGCCTACGAGCACTATCGACATCACATAGGCAGAGTCACTGTATACCATTACTTCCTGGTCTGCATGATTCTCAATGGAGAGTATCAACGCCAATAATTCTGCAGCCTGTGCTGAATATTGAGATGGTATTCGTGCACAAAGAAGCACTTGAAATTCTCCATTTGCTGTGTGCTTCATCACAGCAATGCCTGTGTATATTTTCCCATCAGTTTGGTCGATCCTTGAAGACCCGTCAATAAAGACGATCTCTCCTCCTGCCAAGGCATTTTCTTTTACCCTGGAAATTTCATCATGGAATTCTTCATAGTTTGCGCAGTCATGTATCGGCTCTCCCTCAGTGACTGGCTCTGCGATGAACATAGCTGGGTTTACTATCTTACATCGGACTATTTTAATCGATGGGTTTGATATGATCACTTCATAATCAGAAGCTCTCTGAGATGTCAATGTGCCCTTTGGTTTCTCTAGAATAGCAAATAATGAGTGCTTGACGTACAACGTCAGGGAGCATCCCATTACAATGGTTGTCGCCTTCTCTATGGCAAATGCTGCGGCAGCTAAATTTGTTCGCATGGGAACTGGCCTCTCATCACTGGGTCCAGATTCCCGCTGTAATATGCCAGGGGCTTGTACCCCAATGAGGTTCTTTGAGTGAGCACTGCTGTCATAACGCTGCCATTTGTGTGCGAAAACTGGTAAAAGTCCTCTGCATAATTAGGAATCCCTAGAATGGGTGCTGTGCAAATAGCTCTTTTGAGTTCAGCAAACCCCTTTTCCATGGACTCAGACCCTTCAATCTTCTCCTTCGTTACTTGGGCCTTCTTAAGGGCCTGAAGTAAAGGCTTAGTGTAAGAGCTGTAGTCAAAGACCTATGCCCTGACATAGTTTCATAGGATTAAAAAACTCTGCATCTGCTTTATCGTGTATGGCTTAGCTGTGTTCAATATGGCTTCAGCCCTTTCTGGGGTCACCTTTTTTCCCTCATGCGAGATCAGCTGGCCTATGTACAGCACTTCTTGTTGACAATATTGTAGCTTTTCCTTGTCAACCTTGTACCCTTTCTCAGCCAGTATAGTCAATAGCTGAATAGAATTGTATCTGCATTGCTCTTCTGTGGTGCTGCAAATCAAGATGTCATCCACATATTGCAGGACGACACTTTCTAGTGCAATATTGCTTAAGTCCATCTGCAGGACTCTGTTGAAAATGGAAGGGGATTCACAGTATCGTTGTGGTAGCCTTGTGCTTTTCAAACGCATTTATCTGAATGTGAATGACGTCAGATCTTGTGAGTCACGGTGCAACGGGATTGAGAAAAATGCATTTTTCAAGTCAATCACCGTGAAATACTTTGCCTCAACAGGTATATTACATAGAATTGTAGCCGGGTTTGGGACTAGAGGGAACTCGCCCTCAACAATATCATTTATTGGCCTTAAATCTTGCACTAGCCTCCAAGACCCCCCTTTTCTTTTTTTCACAGGATACACTGACATATTACATGGTGACTCTGACGTCACTAAGATGCCTTGGTCCATCATGGCAGAAATTGTCTTAAAAATCCCCTCATCTGCCTCTCTGGACATGGGATATTGTCATGCCTTTGGTAAAATAGCTCCTAGTTTCAATTTAATTCTTACTTCTCCAACCCCTTTCAAGAGGCCTACGTCATAGGGTCCTGTAGTCCATACTGAGGCAGGCACCTGGGCCATGTCGCCATCAAAATATTCAGGACGCTTTAGTGCCAGCATCATTCTCTGGGGCACCTTTCTTTTAATCATTTTAACCCAAAAGGTGAGACTCACTTCCACCATTGTCTCTCCCATATCTGTTGGTTCTTCAAATAGATCGTCATCCATGACGTCAGTCACTTGATATCCTTCTTCAATGGCGAATATCGTGCACCATTGTCTGCCCTCGTCATCATATCCGTCAATTAGGACTACTTTCCCTTGTACTACAGCTGTGTGTATCATCAAGGGAAATACTTGTCCCTCTTCCTCATGCAACAGTATTCTGGGTCTGAATAAGAACTCATCAGGGGTTCTCATGGTTTTGTCTGCCAGGCTTGGTAATCCTGCTATAAGCACACGCATACCATATGCGAACATTTCCGGCTCTAATGGTATGGCCCTCACGGCTATGCGTCCTGAGTATGCCCTGATTATTTTGCATACATTTCAATAGTGCATTATTGGAGTTGAACACACTATGCCCTCCTCCATGAACGAGATTGTCATGTTTAACTTTGTCATTAGATCTCTCCCCAAAATGTTTACTGGGGTCTTATCATGGCTCCCCCTCGAGAGCATATTTGGACAATTTCTTTTGCACCAATTTTGCTTCCTCACCTTTTCGAGTTGCTTCCTTTTTGCGATTCTTTTCCTGCAGCAGCCTACAATAATGTGCAATGGTTAACTGTATTTCTGCCCAAGGTTTAGCTTCAATTCCCACCAGCCTCTTGAGCTGTTTCAGCACTGATTCCAGCAGTCCTTGGCACAATATTTGGAAAAATACAGGTATAGATTTTGTCCAAGATTCATGAGTCTCGAGCACCCATGCGTCTTGAAAATTCTGTATATAAATCAATGGATCCTCAGACTCTTTCATTTTCCGTGTCATTACAGCTCCCATATCGGAGGTATCTGGATATAGCACTCGTAGTGCTTTCCATACGGCGGCTCTACAATTGTTAAATGGGGCTCCGTCCTGCGAGGTATTAATCGTGGTTACACCAGGGTAGCCTGCTCGTGCCCACACATCGTCAGCTCTCTCACCAAGTATGGCGACTAGGAGACCTTTAATGTCCCCAATAGCTAACGTGTTCCCTCCTGTCATTTTTTTGAACTCGTTTATCCATTTTCCAGCTCCCAATGTCAGTATTGGAAGCTTGTTTTTCAAGTTTTCTTCATCCATGTGTGGCCATGGAATATATTGTGGTCTTATTCCCCCCTTCTCGAGTAGCGGAAATTGGAATGTGTAGCCCTCTCTCTCTTCTCTCATTGTTTTCCTGTCTATTGCAGGGATAATATTTCCACATTGCCATCTACCTTGCAATGCCTTTAGTTTGTACACATAGGGCAGCCAAGACACCCCCATCTGACCGTGAGATACTTCTTCATATCGGTCAGGTTGCATGGCTGACTCTGATGTCATCGGTGCAGACTCGCTAGTGTCTGACCATCTTATTCCGTTTTCCCTCGGGAGTCGTCTTTTGCTCCTTTCATCCTCCTCATTTTCCTCGCGCTCCTTTCTTTCAGAGTCGGACATTATCTGTCCCCAATTCGTGCAACTTCTTGCATCGTCTTGGTTCCTACTGATTTCCAATCTATCTAGAGATAATTCCCTGTTCCCGCTACTTCGGGTGACATCCTCAGTGTCGTAAAGCTGAGTGCTCGCTAGGCACTCAACTTCCCCCTCCCCTTGAGGTATTTGTTCTAAGCCCATTTCATCATATATTCTATCGATCATTTCTCCGATGCTTCTGGTATCAAAGTCATCATCAATATTTGCCCTTGACGTGCCTGGTACTGATTCGCACTCAGGAAAAAATTCTTCGATGTCTTCCCAATCTACCACTGGAGCGGGTTTCTTAACCTCTCTCCCCAGATATTCAAGATAGCGTGCTCTCTGTCTTCGCTTACGTTCTATGTCCTCATCGAACTACTTGCATCTCCTCGCCTCTTCTCTGAGCCTTTCTTCTTCCTTTATGTTTTCATTTCGACGTTCCTCTACTCTTTGAATTTCCTCATCTCTTCGTCTTTTTATTCTTTTCTCACATATCCTTTCCTCTTCTTCTAACCTTTGCTGTTTCTGTCTGTCTTGATCATTGGCTGCTTTTGGGTTGCAATCAAGCTGTCTTTCTTGCTCTTCGCGATATAGCTGTTCTTGCCTTTGTCTGTCTTTCTTTCTTATCCTCTCATCTCTTAACTCCTTCTCTTTCCCCTTTCTCTGAGCATCACCTAACTTCTTCCTTTGTTTCGAATCATCAATGCCTTTGCCATCGAGTTTCAATAAAATGTGTCCTCCCATCCATTTGTCTTTTGCGATATCAGGCACTTGTCTGTGCCTGATATCCTCTTGCTTCATCACATCTCTCCTTGTCCCATGGGACTGTGGAGGTAACATTCTCGCCCTTATCCTTCCCTTGATTTCCGTCACTACTAGGTGTAGGTGACTCATATGCGGGGTTGCTATACCCTGTGGCTGCTTTGAGTTCTCTCAGTGGATATAACCCCTCGTCCTTACTTTCCTCAGTTTTCGTTTCGGGTGGGGTAGGTGGAGCGGTAAGCGTCTCACTGATCTCTGTGCATATATTAAGTATCCAGTCTGTTGGCGACTCTTCCTACTTTCCCTGTTCAAACATTTTCCACAACTCGAGAACAGCAAGGCGTTTTTCTAGCTTTTTGCCTGTATATGTGGCATGCAGATATGTCATCATATGTTGTAAGACGGCTTTAGATAAAGACCCATTTTGTGGCCATGGCATAATCATCTTGTGGGCGGTACCTTTAACCCACTCGGTACTATATTTCTTTAGCTTGGGTGCGTGTTGTGGCAATTGCTTGCATAAGTGTGCCAATGGAGTTATATCTTAGATGTTTTCCTTTCCTTTTATATAACACTTATCCATGTTTTCATGTGACTTAAAACAACTTCTAACAATATGAACAAACTCCAAACACTGCAAGCTCCAATTCAAATTTTCACAACAATTTCATATCTTCCACTTTACTCAAAAACATTAATTCACATTCAATTTCACCTCAGATTTAAAATTGCACAAAGTTTTGGTGCCGTTTTCTCAAAGAATTTTGTTTAGGCATATGATGTCACAACACAAAACATATATGACAGATGTTTGACAGACTAAACAGGCACCAGCTGGACACATATATATCTGCCTCTAATCATTACCCCTTCATGGAGTGTAAACGTACCCCTTTCACGGCGTCTTTAAACGTTGTGGTAGTCTAATCGTTCCCCATTATGTGGGACTCTGGGTACACGTTTTTTCTAGCCGCTATATTAAAGCATAGGAATAAGGCAAATCCTCTCACTTCTCGAGTGTCTCCCCCGGTATCCTCTCACTTCTCATGTGTCTGCCCCGGTAACCTTTAATTTCTCGGGTGTCTGCCCGGTAACCTTTCACTTCTATATTCTTGAGTCATTATCCCCTTATATATACAGTCTTCTCTACTTCTAATTATATTTTGTTTTCTTCCCGCCTCCCTCAGTTACCTTTTCCCTTTACTTGTTCTAAGGCATGCACTATTTGCCAAAGCATTCCATTTTTTGTTTCACTCACCGTTTGCATGGTTCCTCTCTGGACCCTCGGGATCACTGCCTTTGTTACTGCCTTCTTCAGTTTTTTGCCCGCTCAGCTGCCCGTAGGAATGGGAAGGGATGCATGGGGAACACGGGTCACTTCAGGCCCTGACTGCAGTCTTTTTATGTTACCATTGCTACGGGGGGCTTCACGTTCTACTTAACCGAATGGCAAAGGACTTGTGATATTGCCGAAGACCTAGAGTTACTTTATGTCGACGGTCAATAGGTGTCTTACTTAATCAATAATCGATGGTCAATAAACCATCCTCTCAGCTACCAAGTGTACTGGGGAGCCTCCCGGCTGGGCCCATAGAGTCGGGGTTTGCACCGAAGTACTTTAAAACGAGATAGCTGCATCTTTGAGATGGATGGGGGTGCAGATTTATTACTCCAACACCAATCAATTAGGGAAACTCAATGGTTTGGAAAAGGGAGTCTGTTTAATGACAAGTACAAAAACGGGGAGTCATGGCAATCAGCAGTGATGTGATAGTCCGTCTCGCTTCAATATATACGTATAACACTCCAAAGTTAATAAGCATTTCTATTGGTTCGGAAAAGGTAACTTTAATATTGGTGCTATATCTGTAGATGGTAACGGAGTGAGGGGATTGGGAAAATATTGTCAGGTGTGCATCTAAGCATCTTCCTTCAAAAATGACTACTGTAGACATCACTAAAAGTACGATGTCCCATTGGTTCTACTAACGATATGACCCTAGATTATTTGGTCCACTGTGATTGGGTTGGCACCAACCACATGCATATTCTTCCACTTTGTTTAGCAGCACGCAGAATGGTCAGCCAGGTTCAGGGTGCCCCCCTCCGCTACCCGGCTTTCCTCCAATTAAGGTGACAATCAATCATTGCTACAACAACTATGTGTCCATTATCTCATTGTGGTTGGCCTCGAAACTGCATCTTCTGCCTGGAAAGGTTCTGATATATCTTGCTTGGGCGGTTGCCAGGCATAGGTGTGAACCCGTGCTGCTCCTCGCTCGGATGGTCACGTGATGCAGACACCATGAATTTGCCTAGTTTCTCTCAATTTGTGCATTTAATTCTTATTCGGCTTGCCACCTGCCTACGCTTCCTTATCTTGACCTTTCAGAGGCAGGATATTCTGGTCTTAAGTTTCAATTAGATGCAGCTGCTGTTTGCTTCTTCTATTGGTATAGCCTTGGCTCCTTTGGCATGAGTTACATCTGCTGAGTTTCGATTCAGCCTTTTATCCTAATTTTGCTGGAATATGAAGCTTGTCGTGCTTGGCCTCTAGTAACCTTAGTCGATTCTGCTTTCAATCCTCTACAAGTTTATAGCAGAAAAAGGCCTGTTCCTCGTTTTTTTTGCTCTTGCAGCTCTGTTTCATGCAGTGGTGTGCTGGCTCCTGGAGATGGTGAGTTTTTTTTGGGCATGGATGGTGGTGTTTTGATTGTGATTTCTTTGTAGGTGATGCATTTTCCCTTGAACTTGAGTTGTGAATGTAAATGTAGCTATACAGCTCCTTGTGAAGGGAGATGATGTGGTTGAATTGTACAGTGGCAAATGGAGTGATGCAAGTGCCAGATGGAATTACCAATAAATGATCTCAGACTCAAATAACCATACAGACTCAAATAATATGGCAAAATGCTACTTTATTATCAGCTCAATAAAGTAGTGAAAACCGGTGAACAAACAGATTGCAGCTCACACACTCTCGAATACATTTCAATTACACAAAAGCTTTATACCTCGATGTACGTCAGT
Organism: Ambystoma mexicanum; assembly: GCF_040938575.1. Taxonomy (NCBI): domain Eukaryota; kingdom Metazoa; phylum Chordata; class Amphibia; order Caudata; family Ambystomatidae; genus Ambystoma; species Ambystoma mexicanum. Next base: position 488,942,893 of record NC_090936.1, on the reverse strand, counting down.
TATGACATCACCGTACGTGGCAAACAGTAAAAACCTACCGAAAGGATGAATTGGTTAGGGGAAAATACATACCTATACTTTGTTTAGGTGTTAGTAACACAATTGGCTGCCCCTTTTTTGGTAGGCATGCCTGAACTACCTCTAACTATCTATAATACAGATCAATAGCAGATGAACAGCAGCGGATTGACTTCTGCCACAATGTATAGTCCATTGCTACACAGGCCTTTATGATTGGTTGGTACTCTCTCCCAACCTTGGGCATTAGGTTCATTAGCAACACATAAGCAAAATGAAACCCAGGTGTGGGGAAAAACATCAGAGCACCGCCCATTTGGCCAGTTAGCTTACCATCTCTTATCAGTTAAGCCCTAACCCAAGGCTTCTACTTTGTAGTTGACCTTACTGACTGTTCTCTTCCTCTGGACTTTTGTGGGAGTGAAGTTACATTGCTATCTTCCTCTGGAGCGTAATGAATAGGCCTTCTTTTCCATTCTTGCACCACGTGTGAGGAGACCACAATTTTGTCCATTCGGACCTTTTATTTAGTGTTATTTAATTCAATTATATTGGGTGCTATTACTCATCTTGGCCTCTGGAGGCTGGGTTGCTCTGTCTTGCATATGCTTTCTGCATCTTTGATTGTTCAATACTTGGCACTTGCAAATCTTCACTCCTTTACTTAATCTAAGAGAAAAATGTGTGCGTGTGTGGTTCATCCTCATTGATTCCTTTTGTGCTTTGCAATTGCATCTTGTTATGGCATCCTTGATCTTGAGCCAATCAAATACCCTTTGTTCTTTGCACAAAGCTGCTTTCCAGCGCTAATCAAGCTCTGCAGCTTTGGGTCTCTCTCCTTCAGGTTTCTTGCTTACTATCATACAAAACTGACATCCATCTTCTCAGCATGGCAACTTAACTTGCGTTATATTTCTACTGCAGCAAGCTTCTATATGTATTATCTACCTTGCGTGTCCGCATATGTACATCTACTGCATCTCTTCTCACTGATCTTCTTGGTCTATATGATTTCTTCATATTTGCATAAATGTTTACTTTGTTACTTCAGTTCTCATTTTCATTCTTTAAGAATTTGCATACTGTTTCAGTGTGCCTTCATGTGTCCTCATTATGACGTCACTTTACTATTGCCAGGTTTCACTTATAGCTCATCTATGTTCAATGGTGTATGCAGTTTATGAAACAAAAGGACATAGGCTACCCCACCTGTTTGGCACTGGTTGGTAGTGTTTACAGCACAATCTAACCGATCATAGCATTTGATCTGTACATAAATATGAGAGCACCTAGTTTGTATTTGCTTATTTAACACATTTTATTATCTTTTTTAGCATAAAAAGGCCTACTGTGGCCGTTAAACATATCTGATCATTTTCGGCCCCATCTTGTATGGGAGTATTATGCAATTGTTATCATATTAAACATTCATATAATACACAATTTGCAATTGGAATTTTGCACAGTGGGGGTTAGTACAGTATGTGACTTAGAATGTGGTTATTATAACCAAAACATCTGTCTAGTCAATGGTGTATGCAGACATCATTGTACTACATCAGTTTGAGGCACATTCAATATGGTTTTCTGAGCGCATAACATCTTGCATATCTTTGGTGCAGTATCGGGATGATACTTGGTGTCCCACACAGTGTCTTCTTGTTCTTCCAATATGATAGAGGTTAGGGGGCGGGCACTATCGATGACATGTACATCTGCCTCTCTACATTTCCCCCCTCTGGTCGAGTCCCCAATCACCTCCTCAATTTTCTTCACCTTTTCTTCACACTGTGGTTTCATCGGAATCTTCATCAGCCCCCTCAGGACACCTGCAATCTTTATGCATTCATCCACACTCCAGGTCATATGGCAACACTCCCCAGTTTGTTGACAGAATACCCAATGTCCCACATAGTTCTTATGACCTTTGGGGATAGAACTGTGTTCCTGGCGGTTCCAGGGAACTTCTTTTCAGGTTCTCATGGATGGTACTTTCAGTTTGTGTGCACATTAGTCACAACATTCACATTGAACATTATCTTCATTCCAAAGGCTTTCTTTGCTGTCTTCTTGCATTGTCCTATGATTATTCTTACAAGACAGAATCCAAGCAATACTATCACTAGTATTGATCCAATCAGCTTGAAGACATTTGCTAGCTAGGTTGGAACCTACGAGAATAGGGATGAGAACCAGACAACATAGTTATTGCATCTGTCAGGATTCCATTTTCTTGATCACGGGAAGGAATGTATGTACAGCAAGAAGGTCCGATCATGGCACACACACCACGTTCCATTGCTCTAATGAAGTCCAAGACACACCTTTTCTGGTGGGTCATAAGTCCGATGACCCTCAATTCTTCTCTAACCACATTAAATCCTTTTATTGTCATGTTTATTTTTTGTAAGAGTTCCCACCTGGTTATCTGTAGTCATTTGGCATTCACTGCAGTCTGAATTACTGGCATGAATATAGCTGTAAATATTACTGCCATTCTACTGAATAATTTATGCTCAGCTGGAATGTCACGGTAGCCTTCTATTTTATTTTTTCTTTTACTTCATTTAATTGTATAAAACAATTTTTACAAGGTTTTAGATCCTTAAAGTCAGGAGGGGAAAGGAAAAGAAAAGAAAATCCTTGATGATAAGAGGATAGCACAATCAAACGAGAAGACAAAGAGCAGCAGAAGAGAAAGAGGAGGATAAAGGCGAGGAGGACAGCAAAAGTCCTGCTTGTTCCCTATTACCTCCCATAAGAGTAGTAGAGAGAAAATTTCGAGCCGTGATTTCCATTTACTTTCCCCTCCTTATTGAGTTATTAGACCAATAGCACGAAAAAAGCCCACTACTGCTATAACCCAAGACGTCTTTTCCCCGTTGATTAAGCGACACCACCATTCCTCTTCATCATAGAACTGCAAATTTCTGAATAGAGGACCGAGATGTAGTGTACGTGCAGCCAGCACTGCCGGACAATTCATTAGCAGATGTTTAATAGTTTCCACCTCGTCCCCGAGTTTGCAGAATCTGCACCCTTTTTCTTCTGACTTATTCCTTCTTGACAACACTTCCTTCGTATGAATGATGTTCAGTCGAATTCTCAGGAAGGACTCTCGTACTTTCTTGTCAGGACATTTGGATAAGTACTGTTTTGTAGAGTTGACTTTCTGCCAGCTGAAAGGTAGATCGAGAATCAATTTCGAAGTCGAGGCCTTCTCCAGTGTGTCGATCCAGTCTTGTTCCATAATGCGCACTTTCACCTTAATCGGATTGTTAATGAGATCGTCACTAGAACTACACGCCCACTCTAGGAGAGTTGTCATTCTTAGTGACCAATCCGACAGCATTTTACACGACCCTGATATTATTTCCTGATGTATTTCCTTTAGTATCTGCGGCGGAGAGGGTAGTAACGTTTTTCGATAAAGCATAATTTCGTTTCGAGACACAATGGAGCTCAGCGATTGAAGCGACAGCTCTCTCCTTATTAATACAATTGGAAGCGACTGTGGCAAATTGAGCAGTTTTTTTCCAAAAGAGTCCCTCCACTTTTTCCCAGAAGTTCGATGGTAAATTGGGTAAGGCTTCAACTCCATAAGTCAGGGTGGGGACTACCTTCGCTCTGTAGAAGGTCAGGACTGGCGTTAATGTGAAACGGCCAAATTTGGTCGCAATTGCTTTTGCCTGGGTTGTGAGTAGGTGAGTTTTAGTCATTATGTTGTCTTGCATTGGGACTTCTTTTAGGCTTTTATTTAAGATAATCCCGAGGTACTTGAAGTTGGTCACTTTTTCCAGCTGTTTGTTGTCCACTGCCCAGACGAAATTCTCAGCATCACGGGGCGACTTTCCAAACGTCATTATTTTGGTTTTGTCAAAGTTCATCTGGAGATGGTTTTCTTTGAGATAGGCGTTAAGATTGTTAATCTGTCTCTGCAGGCCTATAGGTGTGAGGTCCATGAGAATAATGTCATCTGCATATAGCAGGCGTGATATTTTGCTTGTTCCCAATGTCGGCGGGAAGCTACGTACTCTCTCCTCGTATTCCTTGTAATCCGCTATATAGGCGTTATACAAGGCTGGGGCCAGTGGGCAGCCTTGCTTGACGCCTCTCTCTGTCTTGATCTCGGAAGAGAGGCGACCCAGGTTGTTTAACCGTACACACATTGAGGTTTCTGAGTACAGGGCCTTTATTGGATCCAGGATCTGTAGGGGGCAAGCGTGATGATGTAATTTCTCCCATAGTAGTCCTCGATCAACACGGTCGAAGGCCTGGACCAAATCAATAAAAGCCATGTATATTTTGGCCCGTCCCTCTGATACCTTAGCTTTCAGTGTACTCAAAGCCAATATATTTGCCGTCGTGCCAATGTTTTTCACAAAGCCTCCCTGCAGAGGATCAAAGAGTGCTGATGTTAGTATCCAAGATTGAAAATTGTCCAACAGTAGTGCTCCAAAAACTTTACCTATGGAATCTAGCAGCGCTATTGGGCGATAGTTCGAGGGGGTATCTTTAGAGCCCTTTTTGAAAATAGGTACCACTAACGCCTTTTTCCATGATAGTGGAATCTCTGAGAGCTTGACGCACGTCATGAAAACCTCTTTGATGAAAATTGACCACGCTTTCAGGTTTTTTTTCAGATCATGGTTCGTGATGCCATCAGGGCTGGCTGCTCTAGAGCCATTAAGTTTTTGGATTTTCCATTCGATCGTCTCGATGTCAGTTGGAACAGCCCAAACGATTTTTTTTGTCTGCTGATCTGGTGTTAGTAGATTTTTAGATGATGATGGGACTCCATAGAGGTCTGAGAAGTGAGATACCCAACTTGCATCGTTTATTGAGTTTTGAAGGGCTTGATTCAGGACTTTCGAATCCCCCTTAATTAGGGACCAGAAATCTCGCGCGTTCTTACCACAAATGGTCCGTAGCATGAGTTCGGCATCATCTTGAGCACGCTGGTATTTCGATGACCTTAACCATGATTTATAATTAATCGCCGCCACAATTGCTTCTTCTTTTTTCTCTGGGGACTCCGAAGTAGCTGCTGCTCGCTTCAGTTTTCTCACCCATTTTCTGCGTTCTACTAGTTGTGGGTTAAATACATGATTAAATGGCGTTTCTGTTGGCTGCTTCTTTCCTTTATTAGAGGCGAATATCGAGAGAACTGAGGCGTAGTCTGTCGATACCTTAGCCCCAATAAGGTTCCCGTTTTTCTCCTCCTTATACAGCTGTGTCAACTGGGCGATTGCGGATACGGACATCTTCAGCCGTGTGCCGCTTTGGTTGACTTCCAAATTTGCGTTTGTATAGCGGGCTTCTGCTCTTGGTGAGGCCCAAGAAAAACTCACGATATTATGATCGCTATATTTAGTCCTGGTCACTTCAAAGGATTCTTTTATTATTAAAAAGCTCCTTGATACCTGGATATAGTCGATGATGGCCGTTTGGTTGTTTCTCTCCCAAGTTGGAATAACCTCTGTATTAGGAGCTACTCTTTGTAGCAGATTATGTATACCTCTTGCCTTTGTTAGGTTTGTCCATCTGCGGGCACTTCCCGTCGGAGAGTTTAGTCCTTTAGTTAAGTCAACATTCAAATCCCCTACCAGGATGGTATAATTGGCGGTGCTCGAAGTTAGATGATCATCGATGATCGTCTCCATTTGATTGATGTAATTATCACAGGTCACCCGTTTTGGGTTCCAATAGGTATTCACCAGTAATATCTCAAACTGCGGGGCCTTATCACCAACCTTACGGGAGGTGTTCCAAGTGATGATTACCGCTAATATAAACTCTGTTGTTTTAAGTACCTTTTTCAGGTAAAGGCCACTTCCCGATCTGATGGCGATGATAAGCCCTGATCTGGGTCTGCCCTTGTTTTCTTTAAGAGCCGGCAAGTGAATCAGGTGGTAACCGTCCAGAATAGGTTTCTCCCTTAACCAAGTTTCTTGTAAACACAGCACATCGAAACTTGTGAGGTCAACATCTGACTCCACAGTCAGGTGTTTGAAACCCCTGGTGTTCCAAGACCCTAGTTTTAAAAAGGGGGGGTCCCATGTCGGAGGTGCCTTGACATCCTCGAAGAAGTCAGTGATTAATCCTTGTGGTGGCTACTTGCTTCTTTGGGGACCTCTGCTGGATTCCGGCTTGTCTCCATTTTGATCATTGAAATTCGAGGGCTTTAGATCACGGGGAGGCGCCCTGCGAGCCCCTCTGTCACTCAGTTGTTGTTCAGCTAGTTGGAAAATTCTACGAGTAGAAGGTATCGGCTTCGCATCTGGTTCCCATTCCCTCTCATTTCTGCCTCTTCCGGAGGAATGTTGCTGGTTGCTCCTTCTTGCTGGAGGGGCATCCTCCATCTTGCCAGTGTTAGTGAAACCCCCCTCTTCACTTCGCAGTTTGTGTCTTCGTCTGTTTTGCAGGAACAGCCTTTGGCGTCCGTAATTTTGTTCGTTCGCCCTATGATTTGTCGCATTTCGTGATGCCCCCTCTTGGGGTGGTTTAGGCCCCAGTATACCGTCTGCGACGTAGGACAACTCGAAACCCAATTTGAAAAGGTTTGACCTTTCCCCCCAAATCTGTTGCTGTATGTCGTTTGAGTCAATGTGGAGATACGAGCTGTCTTTTCTTCCATTGGGATTTGGCTCGAGGATGTTGATCTCCTTTGTGATATTAATTTGCGAGAGATGAGACTCGCTAAATAGTTTTGCCAGAGCTCTACGGTTCAGGATCCAACTATCCTGTTTTTCATGGACCCTTTGGAGTTTGAAAATCCTGGTGGTCTTTTCTTTTTTTCCTGGAAATTCTTGATCCACAGCTGCCCTACGTGGGAGCCCCTCCAACACGGCTCCCCTTTCATTCCACTTCTGCTCGTGTACTCGTGATTTATAATGCGGATCTAGGACTGCTGGGGAGACTCTTCCAGCCTTTGATCTCTCCTTACGGTCTCTTTCTTCCTTCAGCGACCTGACTCTTAGATCTACGGAAGCTCTTTTGTTCTCACTATAACACTTCTTCCTGGTGATAAGCCGGGGGGAGCGCCTCTCTTCCCTGGATTTGTGTGGAAATTTGTCCTTCTTGGATCTCGCTCCCTCAGGACCTGCCCTGGAGGTCTGGCTCGAGTCCCTCTTGTTCTTGGCCCGAGGGGTGCTTGTTGGCGAGTCCATGAGAAGGGCTTTTGTTTTTGGTTCTTCCGCGGCTCTGTTTTCGCGAGTCTCTGGGGTTTTTCGTTTTTGCTGGATTGAGGGCAGCGGGTCTATCTCGTCCTCTTCCACCGAGTATGTACTGAGGTCGATTAGATCAATTGAGTCTAAGTCGCTAACGGGTTCCATGTCAGGGTGGTCCTCCTGATTTTGATCGACTGGCTTTAGTTTAAACACTTTTCTGTTTTGCACAGGTGACGAACCATTTGCCGTCTTTGACTCTCTTATGTTATTCGGTTTCAGCGTTGCTGTTTTCCTCGAGACAATTGATGCTGGTTTGGCCGCTCTCTGGGCCTTTTTTCTTCCTGGGGCCGGGTAAGGAGCTCCTACGTGCTTAAAGATTTCAAAAGTTGACGGCACCCTAATTGCTGCAAAATTGGTTCCCGTCGCTGCAGGTTGAATCTGAACGTCTTCCGGGAGATTAAGAACTACCACACCATTTTTCGTGCCTGCTAAGCTCTTTGTTTGCGGGTCAGTTAAGCCCACCTCAATCCTAGGAGGCTGGTGGGAGATGGAATTTCCACTTGTGGCCCTCAGATCAGCTAAGCTGCAGACATCCTCCGTTGTTTGGAATTCCTGGTTACTTAAGGAGACCTGTTTGGGCACCCTCGAGTTGTCAGTCAGGCCCCCATCCACATGCTGAGGTCTCTTATTACCTAAAGCATTTTGAGAGTCATGCCCACAAGTCCTGTGGGCCAACACAAAACCTTCTAGATAGGTGAGTTTGGAATGCATAAATGCTATTAGAGTGTTTTGATCTTTAAGCGTCTCGTGGATCGATTCGTACAGTTTCCCAAACTGAGCCAATGCTATCGTGACGGTGGACAAGATCGTCATTGGATCTAGCTTTTTGACAGGTGTTTCTGGCATCGGTTTGGCAGTAAGTTCGCTCATCCGTCTAGGAAGCACAGGGGAGTTCGCGTGCTGATCGTTCCCGATGCATTTGTCTAGGCCGCTTCCTAACCCTATCTCCTTGACTCCCTTAGGTGAAGGGGGGGAGATCGAGTCAAGAGGAGCCGAAGGGAGGAAAGGTTTGAGCGAGGAGGCTGCCCCCTCTTCAGGGTCAGATGGAAGAGAGGTCTGCCCCTTCCTCTCCCGCAAGCCCCTCTTGTCCTTATTCTGATCTTCCTGGGGCTGCCGACGGGGGTCCTGGACTTTGGCAGCAAGAGGGCACTCTTTTTCTCTGCGTGTCACTTCAAGAGCGTCGCTTGTCTCTGAAGGATTACTCCTCACATCCGGACCAGCGTGAATGACTCCTTCATCACCAAGCCCAACCTCCGACCCTGGTAGCGTATTACTGGATGGGTCGTTTACAGGTCCGGTGGGTAACTTCGCTGGCACCGTCTTGTTGATAACCTCTTCCACATGAGGTTTAGGTTTTGAAGGTAGAATTAGATTTGAGAGATGTAGGGCCGTGTCCTCCATTATGGCCAGCAGCTCCGCATCAGAGAAGTCCTGCTGTCCACGACCTTCACGGCGCGATTTTTTGCCAAAAAAGTCTTTGAGGGTGGTCATTGCGTTTGAAGAGTTCTGATGCTGAATTTTTTTCCCTCCTACTCCCCCTCTCTTATACGGAGCTTTTAAACGCGCTGGTCTTTTGGGGAGCATTTTCTGTAAGTTCCCCTGTGTCTTTAAATGCACAGAGGGTTCAGTCCTCCTTTTGTCAGATTGAGGACTCGATAGTAGGGTGATCACTGGAGGAGCGTTGGGCAAAGGACTTGCATTCGGCTGAGACAGCGCTACCGGGCTAAGGGACGCTGTGGTAGCCGAGTCAATGTAGTCCTGGGAACTTGGCGAGTCCATTAACCTGACCTCTCCTTGAGGCGACAATGATCTCGCCCTGTCTATTGACACCAGTCTCTTCGGGGAGGAAGAAGGAGTAGATTCTAGTGCTACGGTGCTAGCCTCTGGGTCGATTGGTGGCGTAGGAGGGGAGGGCTCCTCGCCGCCTGGCGGTGTTCGCAGGTCATCCATTTCTCCCATCGTATGTATCATGATGTTCACTTGTTCCCCCCCCATAGAAGGCGTATAGGGTAGGCCCGCCCCCAAGACCCCCTTCCTCGGGTTGGCGTCCACTGGCTCTCTCTCCGAAGCGAGCGGGCATGGATAGTTCTCAGGTCTGATGGGGGGGGTTCTATCCCTGGGACTGGACTTGTCTTAGATGACGCTTGGGGTTCCCTGCTTCTCCCTTTTGTCGCATGAGGTAAAATTTTGGGCGTAGGTGTTGCGCTAGTCATGGAGAAGTCTGTGGCGCCTTTCCCCAAGGTAATTGTTTCCACCCCCCGGTATTCACTCCTCTCGATCGTCGGGAAATTGAAAACACACTCTGAATGTTGTAATTGGTTCTTTTCATTGTTGGGAAATGTTGTTAGGGGGAGGTTATGCTGCGTATCCAACGAGGGGCCATGTTCCGTTACCTACTCAGCTGCATCGGTGGAGCTGCAATTTAGAAACTCTGGGCACCGCGGTTTCTTGCTCCGTAGATTTCTCGGCTCAAGTTCGTTCACCGAAGGTTTCCTTTTTGCTCTCTGCGCCAACTCCGTCATGGTGGAGAGGGCCCCTCCCTTGAGACGCGCTGATTAAAGAGCACTCCTTCCTTCTCCCGCCGACCGCGGACTGCTGACTGCCCTTGTCAGTCCCTTCGCGGTCCGCTTCGCGGAGGGAAATGGTTATGTACCAGAGGCTCACCAGAGCACACGCCTCCAAAGGAAAGTGAGGAAATACTGCGCTCTCGAACAGCGCTCACTGCTCACACTGCTGACTGCCCTTGTCAGTCCCTTCGCGGTCCGCTTCGCGGAGGGAAATGGTTATGTACCAGAGGCTCACCAGAGCACACGCCTCTCAGCACACGCCTCCAAAGGAAAGTGAGGAAATACTGCGCTCTCGAACAGCGCTCACTGCTCACACTGCTGACTGCCCTTGTCAGTCCCTTCGCGGTCCGCTTCCCGGAGGGAAATGGTTATGTACCAGAGGCTCACCAGAGCACACGCCTCTCAGCACACGCCTCCAAAGGAAAGTGAGGAAATACTGCGCTCTCGAACAGCGCTCACTGCTCACACTGCTGACTGCCCTTGTCAGTCCCTTCGCGGTCCGCTTCGCGGAGGGAAATGGTTATGTACCAGAGGCTCACCAGAGCACACGCATCTCAGCACACGCCTCCAAAGGAAAGTGAGGAAATACTGCGCTCTCGAACAGCGCTCACTGCTCACACTGCTGACTGCCCTTGTCAGTCCCTTCGCGGTCCGCTTCGCGGAGGGAAATGGTTATGTACCAGAGGCTCACCAGAGCACACGCCTCTCAGCACACGCCTCCAAAGGAAAGTGAGGAAATACTGCGCTCTCGAACAGCGCTCACTGCTCACACTGCTGACTGCCCTTGTCAGTCCCTTCGCGGTCCGCTTCGCGGAGGGAAATGGTTATGTACCAGAGGCTCACCAGAGCACACGCCTCTCAGCACACGCCTCCAAAGGAAAGTGAGGAAATACTGCGGTCTCGAACAGCGCTCACTGCTCACACTGCTGACTGCCCTTGTCAGTCCCTTCGCGGTCCGCTTCGCGGAGGGAAATGGTTATGTACCAGAGGCTCACCAGAGCACACGCCTCTCAGCACACGCCTCCAAAGGAAAGTGAGGAAATACTGCGCTCTCGAACAGCGCTCACTGCTCACACTGCTGACTGCCCTTGTCAGTCCCTTCGCCTTCTATTGATTTTGTTGAGAAATAATTCTCTCTCTTCAATCGAATGAGGTTAAACAACCTCTTTTTTCTTTGGTGTGAAATCATTTTCAGAAAATCGTCGATACGGAAATCACTTTGGGGAATCACCAATGCAGGAACATGTATAATCACTACAGAGGATTATCCTCCCCGATTTCTAGGCAGCTGCATATAGGCTTTGGATCCACAGGCCCAATAGTGGTTCATTAGCACAGCAGTTCCTCCATCCATTCCTGGTACATCAATTAATTGCTTGCAGGCCCTTGTTTCTGAAACATAGGGCCTTATTAAGAGAATGGCGCTAAAAATCTCCCATTACCGGCATGCCGTTAATAACATGAACGTGTAGGCTTGATCCCGCAAACAGCGGTTGATCACGAGTGCGTGAGCATACGCACCCCTGCATGCCGGTAATGACCCTCAAACCCCCAGATAGCAGCATCATTGAATGCACACATAACACCTCTGCCATCGGCACCCTCAAATAGCGGTACCGGTATTAACATAGTGGTAAGAACGGGCCCGTTATTACCGGACCCGGAAGTAACGTCATCGCGCTGGAACGGGAAATGCATTGGTGGCCATCTTCAAAAACACAATCCATTGCCATCCTCCACAGACTGGACCTTCACAGGCAAAACTCCAAGCACATCACGGACAAAATGTCAAAGGCTACCCAGAAAGGCACTGCCCGCCATCGGAACCCACCATTTAAGGACGAGGAGCTGAACATGCTAGCCGATACCCTAGTAGAGAATGCGGATGTGGTTTTCTGCAGTGACATCAGGCGTCCAGCACAGCTGAGAAAGAAGGCCATCTGGGAGGAAGTGGCAAGGAAAGTAAGTGTAGTCGGCACCACTGCACGCACAGTGTGCGATTGCAAAAAGTGCGGGCATGACCTGAGGCTAAGAGTGAGGAACATCTTGCCGGCCAATCGGAGCTAGGGGTTGGCAACAGGTGGCGGAACTCACTCACCTATCAAATTGGCTAGATGGGAGGAAACTTGCAGCTCAGTGATAGATGTAGAGTCCATTGAAGGAGTCAGTGGAGCGGAGTTTGGCATGCTAACATCGGCAGATGAAAGTGAGCGTCCCTACAAACACCTGACAACCAATCATCACAGTTGACTGCCAAATGTGACAGCGATGAAAGCCAAGATATGGCCCATCATACACACCTACACATATCCATGTACACATGCTGGGCCCACCACTATCACATCCCAATGCATGCTGCATGCCGCTCCCATACACAAATACACACCCGACACACAGATGACCTGCACGTGTCATACAGCACGCAAGTCACAACACACCTCAAGGCCCCAGAGCAGACACCATGGTGAACATGTGAACACCTGCGTGATTGCAAAACTCACCCCCAAACCTTGCATGTACCCAGCCCGCCGCAAAGCCAGGCATGCAACTGATAACATGGCGCCAACTGCACAAAGACCAACGCATGTATGATGCAAGCACCACCATCACTGATGCCCTACCACTCTCTGTCCCCCACAGGTACGGATGCAGACACCGAAGAACCTGACGGAAGTGCACAAGCCACAACACCAGCCAAAAGGCCCAGGAGCCAAGATGATGGCACCAGGCCATCTACATCGAGGGGACAAAGGATGGGCCAATCGGCACGCAAGACAGCAACCAGTGCCCAACCAACCACGCTGCCACCTATACAGGACCAGCAGATACCTGCCCCTGCACCCCTGGGCACACAACCCACACAGGGCGAGGACACATATGCTGTTATGGAGAATGATGGCACACAGTCCGCTGCCACAAGCTCAATAGGGGAGACAGCTGCATCAGCACAGCATAGTGGTGATGAGGAAGGTGTCCCTGACGAATACACCAATGCAGGAGTCCTCCACTCAGAGCTTGTAGGTCAAACTCCAAGCCCGCAGGTCACCCCACAGGACACCCGTTGCCAGGATTCATCAGGACAGGGCAGCCATATTGGCAGCCATATTACTATTGGCTGTAGTAACACCACCATACCCACTATCCACCACCGACACTGCTATATGGGACCGTGAAGGACGTCTGTCCAGGATGGATGGCCGGCAGGAGGAGATGCATGGCTATGTTAAACAGTACCTTGCAGAAGGCGAGGCAACATGCCGTGTAATCCGTGACAGCAATGTGGCCGTAATCCAGGCCATTGACTCTAATGCTCAGCAAGTCCAGGATGGATTCAGTGCTTTGGGCCACATCCTCACCAGGATTGCAGACAGCCTGGAGCAGCGGCAAACTGTGGCTTTGGGGAAACTACCATCTACCTCATCTGCATCTACCATGCCAGCAAGTTCCACACAGACCAGCACTGTGCGCATGTCCCTGCGAAGTGCGCGGCGCTCAGAGATGCAACCCCCACCTCCGAAGGGGGCTCCACAGTAGCAAGGCCACCCTGCACATTCTGTTTTGCACCGCATCCCGACACATATTGTGCAATTGATGACTTGGGGTATTAGGGGGAGGGTGGAGTGGGGGTGTAGTACGGGGGGTGTGTGAATGATGGTGGGGGGTGTTAGGGGATGTGTCGGGGGAGGAGAGAGGGTGGAGGAGGGTGTAGTACGGGGGTGTGTGGGTGGTGGTGGGGGTGTGTCGGGGTGTGTCGGGGAGGGGGAGGGGTGTTTGGTGGCGTGGAGTGTTAAATCATGTTGTACAAACCATCACTTGAATACACCCGTTGTGTACAAAACCTCACATGAGTGGACATTGCTTCTTTGGTGTGTGTCAATGTATTGCTTCATATTGCACTGTGCCCTTATACCCCCACACCCAGTGCCCACAGTCCCACATACATGGCACCCTCTGCACCCCAGTACATCAGAATGATTGGTCTATGAGTGCGCGACCCTCAAGTGTATCACGTCCTGGCCGTTGTCCAACATCTACTCCTTCCTCTCCTTCTACTTCACCAGGTGGTGGCAGCTCAATGTCAGGTGGCAGGGGCATGTTCCGCTGGATGCACATGTTGTGCAGCATTGCACATGCCATGATGATCTTGGCCACCTTCTCAGGCCCCTAAATGAGGGCGCCAACCGACCTGCTGAGGCAGCGAAACCATGCCTTCAACAGGCCAAAGGTCTGCTCAATGACCACACGCGTGCGTGTATGTGCACGATTGAAGTCCTCTTCGTGCCTGTTCTGTGGATTCCTGACAGGGGTGAGGAGCCACACCTTCAGGGGATATCCATCATCACCTGGATGGGAGCAGAAGGTGGTATGTGTAAGGATAGTGCTCAGTTACCATATGTACTCAGCCTTTATATCTTTCATGTTCACATGCACTATCCCGTTGACGGCAGCCACATCTATATAACTATCTGCCAAGTACAGTACTTGCCAATCCATGGTGCTAGCCTTGGGTGACGTACATGATTTAGGGGCCTAGATATTTGAACCACCAGCCACCCCGATGCATTGTCAAGGTCCATGATGTACGCAGATGTGAGGGCTGTGTGGCAGGGGATTACTCCAGATGCATGTAGGACCCCCAACCCTCTCCTCCCATGGCCCAGATGGCATTCCCCTTGCATATGCATGTAGGCCCCGCCAACCCTCTCCTCCCATGGCCAACAGAGCAGACTCACTCAACAGCCAGCCATGTTGTACAACAGCTCCTTCCATGTACAGGGGTAGTGAGGAGTTCCGCAGCACCATGGCATCATGCGTGGATCCTGGGTATCTGACACAGCAATGTGTTATGATCTGGCTGGCATCACACACCATCTGCACATTTATGGAGTGGAATAACTTCCGATTGCAGTACACCATCTCCACGGCATGTGGGACTACCAACTCTACGTGGGTGCAGTCGAGGGCACCAATTACATTGGGCATGCCTGCCAGTGCATGAAATGCTATTTTGGTGGCATTCGCCTCCTGTGGTGTCCATGGTAGGGATATGTAGGCCCTTGCGTGCTTTAGTAGTGCATCCAGCACTTGGTTTAGCACGACAGAGAAACGTGGTTGCGACATGCCATGCATTTGGCCCACTGTGTGCTGGTAGGTGCCTTTGGCCAGGAAGTGGAGCACAGATGCCACCTTCAGCAGAGGGGGAATGGCTATGCGGATGTTGATCAGGCTGACCAAGTCTTCCTGTATTAATTCCACTACGGTGGTGATGGTGTCTCTGTCCAGGCGGTGCAGGGTGTGGATCTGTGCTGGGGTTAAGTCAAATGGATTGGCCCTTATACATGGTATTGATGGCTGTCTGTGGGGTACAACTGCCTGCACTGGTGGAATTTGCTGGCCTGGTCCCAGCCTCCTTCTCCTCCTGCGTCTCCTCTGTGTTGTACTGCCTGCTCAAGGAGTAGCAGTGCAGGCATGTCCTCCAGCTCCAGTATGGCAAGTGCTAGTGGTATCATTTTGGTCTTGAAAGGGTGTGGTGTGTGTGTACTCCTTTTGTGCAGGGCCTGGCTCCATTGCCTCCACCTGTGCTCATTGTGTGCACCTGTGGCAGTTGGGTGCACAGCAGTTTCCTATTAACGGATGATCCGCGATGCCGGTATTGGCGGCATCATGGTGGCCCTTCTTACAGGCATCTGGATGCCGGTATGTGCATGTCTGTGTGACTCCTGATGTCCTCTTCCTTGCGGCATGCCGGTATTACAGGCACGGCGCCCACACAGGCACCTGCATGCCGGTACGGTGGTGCACGGTCACAGTGGGTCCTTGCCGATGCCGGTAGGACCGGCGTCTAGGGTCGTAATACTACGGACCAGTAATGGATGCCGGTATTGCCTTAAAGCTCCATTATTACCCGACCGCCAACCTCATGATGAGTCCGATAATGTTGTATTCTTCATAGGAAATATGGATACAGGTCCTGCTTCATTCTCTACCCATGTTAATAATTTCAACTACATGGCCCATTCTTTCAGGCATTCATCATTCACTATTTGCACAATCAGCACTGGTGCTGTCATCAATAAATGTGCACTGCATGCTAGCATTCCATCTTCCCATCCTGTGCTGGTTGCCACTCGTCCATACACCAATAGCTGGAGTCTCTCCCAGCATTCTGGAAATCCTGGCATTTCCCATGTATCTGCACAACCCAGTCTCTTTTGTTAAACAATCCTTAGCTGATCTCCAGTAATACTGCTGAGTGAGTACATGAGAATTTGAGCATTCAGCTTTTCCAGTTTGGATCGTTTATCATTTTCTGTATTTTTATATATTCATCTTCATATGGGAATGTTTGTCTTTACCTCCGTCATAGGGTTTCCCATCTTCCTTCAAACTGTCCTCTTGTCGTGCATGCTGCTAGATGGCTAAGGCACTTCGCATCATGCACAGGTATTTCTCTTGCAATATATGTTCTGGCTGCGCTCATGGTATACGGGATGAGAGAACACAAATAGCAGCTCTCATCAGATGTACTCCTCCCCACCCCCTTCATGTGCTGATACCACATGTTATTCCTTAAATGGGGGGAATTATCAAGGTATGTATTTATACCCACATGATCTAAGTCAGATAATTAGTTTGGAAATATCAGGGAAAATATCACTTGTGCTTTTGTTAGGGATAAAACTAGATGTCTCATTGCTCAACACTTCATCTGCATTATTGATAATTATTTGATGTAATGCCTTAATAATAAGGAAAAAAAAGACAAATCATTGTACAGTATGAGGTTACCATTAGTATTCCAAATAAACGTATCGATCTTCTTGCTGGCAGTGTGTCTCTTATAACTTGGAGAATTCTCATTCTTTAATTCAATGTGAGATTTATATCACTTTTATAAACCACACCTTTTCTAACAGGAATTGTAAAATGATGTCATCATTATCCTGAAGATAGTAAAACAGTTTTTAGGATTTCCAAATAATCTGACTATATTAACGTGTCGACTCATCAAAGCTGGGTAAGACCGAAGAATGAAAGTAAAAACAGCATACAGAAATGTGTGCACCGTTATTATTATAGGCAACAAAAAGTGTAATGTGGGAGCTCTGTGTTCTATCTCCAACGTATTGTCTCTTTGGCCTTGCTAGAATTATTCCATTGCTACTTTGCAATGTTCATTTACCTTCCCTTTAAACTTGGGAATTTCTTTAAAAGTTCAATTTGTCTTCATTTCGTTGAATCTTTGTTTTGGCTCTTGGTAGCTGATTTCATTATCATTGTGGAACTTCTTCTGTTGCTTCACTGTCAGCGGGTGCAGGAGGGGTCCAGGTCTCTCCTTTATAGAGTTGTACCTCATTCAGGTGACTCAAGGCTCTTCTTCCTTTGAGTTTCACAGTGCTTGGAGTGCCCCCTCTACTAGATACGGTCCTTCAAGGTGGGGCTTATTCCAAGTACATACAAAGGTTTTCACAAGCACTTGGTCCCCTAGGTACAAACTAGGTTGCTTCCGCAAGTCAACAGGATCAATTGTTTGGCTGTCTTAATCAAACTTCTTCGACCCTTTCCTCCGATTTTTGATGTGTTGGGAAATAAAAGAAACACTAGTAGTCATTGTTGTTAAATAATCATGCTTCTCATCACCTAATGTTTTTGCTACACTGTCGGCATCAACTTCTATTTGAGTGTAAGGAGCAAGGTGAACTCTCATACCACATGCAGTCACCAACTCATGAGGAGTTAGATGGTGATCTAAGCCAGGCTGGTTTCGCAGGGCAAACAGAGCAAGGGGTAGGCAATGTAGCCATTCCTTCTTTAAAGTAATCTTGATCTTCGCTATCCTTTCATTAAGGAGTCAGTTTAATCTCTCACAAATACCATTCAACTGTGGGTGATAGGCAGATGAAAATGTGTGCTTTATGCCCAATAGAAGAGCTATCTGTTCGAACAATTCATTGACAGAATGTGGCCCATTATCAGACCGCAGGACTTTGCACACACCCCATCTAGGAAACACCTCATGTACGAGAAAATTGGCAGCATATGTGGCATTGGGATGCGTACATGGACCTGCCTCAATCCATCTGAAATAGGGACAAACTACCACTAACATATACCTATAACCATTGCATGTTTGTAACATGTCCACATAATCTATATGTAGATGCTAAAAAGGACCATTGGGTGTGCAAATTGCTCCTCTTATTGTGTGCCCTGCTGTGAACGTCTGCCATTCAATGCAGTTCAAAATAAACTGTACCACATGTTCTAACACATTTGGTGAAAACCAATCTTCTGTGATCATGGCATCAAATCTCTCTCTAGCTGTGTTTGTAGGGTAGTGAATCTGCTCCAGCGCCTCCTTCAATAATTCTAGAGGCATAACTGGCTTTCCAGTGCTGTCCTGTCTCCATAAAGCCTCAATGGGGATAAAAAAAACCCTGTATCTTCTATAAATCCTGCTCTTCTTGTGGTGCTCGACCTTATAGCTCAATTAACTGTACAATGGACAAGATATTAAAAACTTCCTTCACCATCATACATTGTCCTGACATGTGCTCAACACTTTCTACTTCAAAATCAGAAATATTTGTGAAATATGCTGCCATTTTTCGCTTCAGTGCCTGTGGCTTCGTTACCATGAAAAATCATGTGTGTCCTCGTCATATGGGCTGCACATTTCACCACAGCGATAGCCAATGTGAGTTTTAGTGCTTTGATGAGTTTATCCATTAAAGATGCATGTTGCACGGGTGTGCCATTGGCACGGAGGAAGACCCTCCGTTTCCAGCATGACAATCCTACATGTACGGTTGATGTCACGTAGTGGCATCAGAGTACACTATCACTTCGTCATGCTCATATCTCTGGAGTGTGCACGATAAGCACCACTAATACTTCAGCCTATGCTGAGCAATTTGAAGACAGTGTTGCACTTGTCACTACTTCAAATATTCACCAGTCTTTTTTAACTTTACTGCTGCTGATCCTGTATATCTTTCTCCCATCAATTTTGAATAACTGTCCATGAATAGAATTCCCACCCCTCGAGAGTATTTTCTATAACATGGGGAATGTCATCATAAAACTCAAGATACATTGTGCACTCATGTACATAGTCCTCCTTCCCTACTGGTTCTGCTATAAATGTTGCAGTATTCACTACTCTGCATCTTACAATTTTGATCTGTGGGTTTGAAATAATTTCTTCAGACCCTGATGCTCTTTGTGTAGTCAATGTACTTTTGGGTTTCTCTAAAATGGCGAATAAGGAATGCTCGATGAATAATAGCATTGAGCAGCCCATTGTAATACTTGCAGCTTTTTCAATCACAAAAGCAGCAGGAGCTAGCTTTTGTTTGCAAGGATGATGTCCTTTCATTAATGGGTCTAAAATCCCACTATATTGAGCTAATGGTTTATGTCCATGTCCTGGTGTCGTCATCTGCGTGAGGATTGCTGTCATTACCTCTCCATTTTAATGTGAGAATAGGTAAAACTCTTCATTATAATCTGGAATCCCTTACACAGGGGCTGTACAAATCACCATTTTTAATTCTTCAAATCCTTCAGTCATCTCATCTGTCCATGTTTTTTTGCTTTTACCTATCTGTGCTTCCTTAAAAAGTGGGTGAATGCATTTACTGTATTCAAAAACCCAGCCCCTGCAATAACTACAAAGGCCTAAACATTTTTTCATTTCTCTCACTGTTTTAAGTGTTGGAGTTTTCATGATGGCTTCAGCTCTTTCAGGTGTCACTTTTCTCCTTTCTTGAGAAATTAACTGTCCTGTGTACAGGACCTCGTATTGACAATACTGTAATTACTCTCTCTCTACTTTGTATCCCTTTTCTGTTAATATAGTCATTAGTTGAACTGAATATTTTCTGCACTTGTCTTCTGTCTCACTGCACACTAGTATATCATCTACGTACTGAATTATTGTACTCTCAAGCTGTACATTACCTAGGTCCACCTGAATTATCCTATTAAACATTTAGGGGGACTCGCAGTACCCTTGAGGTAATCTTGTATGTTTCCAGGACTGGTTTGTAATGGAAAACAAGGTTAAATTGTGTGAGTTCTCATGAAGGAGAATTGAAAAGAAGGCGTTTTTAAAGTCTATAACTGTAAAATATTTCACTTTGACTGGACTATTGCACAATATCGTAGTTGGATTCGGAACCAGAGGAAACTCTGCTTCGACAATATTGTTTAGGGATGTAGATCCTGAGTAAATCTCCACAACCCCCTATTCATTTCTTCACTGGATACACAGCCGTGTTACAGGGGGATGTCTGCTTCTCTAGACATAGGGTACTGTTTTGCTTATGGCAAAATTGTTCCTGGTTTAAGTTTTATCTTAACTGCTCCTGCTCCACTCAATAGAACACCTCACATGGACTTTTAGTCCATAAGATGCTTGGCAGCTTTTCTAAATCACTAATGCCATTCTCTGTGGCATCTCCCTATTCTCAACTTTAATCCAGTTAGTGAGACTAATGAAATATATTAAATTCATCATCTGAGTAATCATCTCTAAACAATTCTTCATCTGTCAAATCTGTTTATCTGTATCCTTTACCAAGAGCTGTTACTGCTCTCCATCCTCTTCCTCATCATCTGTCCCATAAACAACCACCCTTTCCCCTCTTACCACTAATGCTTCTAGCTCTAAAGGGATAACCTGTCCTTCCACATCATCCATAGGTATTTCTGGCCTAAAGAAACATTTGTCAGGTATTCTAC
This sequence comes from Ambystoma mexicanum, assembly GCF_040938575.1. Taxonomy (NCBI): domain Eukaryota; kingdom Metazoa; phylum Chordata; class Amphibia; order Caudata; family Ambystomatidae; genus Ambystoma; species Ambystoma mexicanum. The sequence continues at coordinate 488,922,333 of NC_090936.1, read as the reverse complement.
ACAATTTACTTACCAATCTAGGAAGCCATGTCAACAACCAACATATTCACTCCATAAAAAATACTTCTGGTTCTTAAGGGATACCTTGTAATGCCTTTTGGCCTGTAAATTCTAATATGAATTATCTTACATTCATGTAATGTATCCCTGGAGTAGAAAACACTATCCCTTTGTCAGTGATAGATATCATCATGTTAAGTGTTGCCATCAAGTCACATCCTAATAGGTTAACTGGTGTTTGCCGAGAATACAATAGTGGCATAGACACGTCATGTTCTCATATAGAGATTGGTAATTTGTCAGTAAAAGGAACTACACTCATAAACCCAGAGAATCCCTGAGCATTCATGGCAATGCCAGACATTGGGTAATTTCCCACTTGAACACAGGAACAAGTCGCTCCCGTGTCTACAAGAAATGAAAATGTCTTGCCTCCTTTTGGGGGTCTTGTGTCAGTGATAGTACTGAACACATCACTACGCTCTGTGGGATTTCCTATTGTGGATATAAATTAATTCCTCTATCTTTGAAAGTATTTCCTCCTACCACGGTCACACTCCCTGTCTTGGGTGTGGATACTTGTTGGGGTCCTGTAATCACATTCCATTGTGGCACCAATGCTTGTTGCATCTGTGCTTGCTGAGTTTGTACTTGATGTGCTTGCATAGGAGCTTACTGTGGTTGCCCTTGAGGCCATTGTGATTTCAACAGAACTTGTTGTGCTTGCTGTATTTGTGGCGCACATGTCTGATTCTGTGTGTGATCTTAGGTATAATACTCCTGTGGGTCTGTATTATACGGTGGTGAATAGCTCATCCCCCCTCTTGGAGCTTGCCAGTTCTGCTGCATGCCCCCTCTACTTCTGCACATTCGGTCATATGTCTTATTGTCCCACATTTCCAGCATTGTTGTGACTGTCCTCCTTTAAATCGTCCTCCCCATAAGGGTTTTGAAATCTGCCACTTCCTCTTAGTCCATTACCTCTACTTTTTGGCCAAAAATTATACCCACCTTGATCAAAAGGATACCCTACATTGCTTGGTTGCGCTGGCATTATATCTTGTGTTGCCACACCTTAACCGCTTGTTAACACTGCTCCTTTTATAGCAAATGCTGACAATTATTTCTGAACTAACTTTGCTTCCTCCTGTTTTCTACTCTCAACTTTCTTCTTGGTCTTCTCTTGTAATAATCAACAATGATGTACGATAGTGAACTATATTTCTGGTCATGGCTTTGCTTCCATCCCTACCTGTTTCGTTGCACTGGCTCGGCAGTCCCTGACATAAAATATGATAGAATAATACTACTGTTTTATCCCACAGTTCTCTTGTCTCAAGACGCCAACGTTCTTGAATCTCCTGACTAAAAGCAACAGAATCTTGGTCTTCACCCATTTTCCTTGTCATAATTGCACCCATGTGTGATGTATAAGGATATTGTACTCCAAGCACCCTCCAAACATCTGCTCTGCAATTGTTAAATAACACTCTATCGTGTGTCATGTTTTGTGCAGTCACACTTACATATCCTGCTCATCTCCAAATGTAGTCAGCTCTCTCCCATATGATAGCTGCAAACAGGCCTTTTATGTCACCCACTGCTAACGTCATTCCCACTGTCATTCTTTCTAGCTCATAAATCAATTTTCCTGCATCTTTAGTCAAAGTCGGTAATTTAATGCGAAATTATCTTTGTCCATTTTTGGTCACTGAATATATTGTGGTCGTCCTCCTCCTTTCTCTAATAATGGGAATTGTGTCAATCTGGGTCCACAACCATACCCACCTACACTTCTTATTTTCCAGGTCGGGCCAGTTTCACCCATTCGTCTCCATCCTGGCAATGACCTTAATCTACTTACAGAGTGTGGGGATATATCCCCTGCACTGCACGACTATGGTGTTGGTTCTGGTGTTTGCTCAGATCTATCGAAAAACTTCAAGCGCCTTCTCTTCATGCTCTTTTGCTTTCTTCCCTTTCTCAGTCTAACATCATTATACCCCAGCTTGTATGGCTGTCATTCCTCTGCTCATCATCAAGATCTAGTCTACTTAAGGACAGTGTTCTATGCTTGTCCATCATTACGTCATCTAATCTTTCTCTTTTTTTTTTTGGTGGAGATCCTTTGCTGCTCCCTTTGGTTTTATAACCATTGTTCTCCCTCATTTTCCTATATAAATCCCCAATCCTTTTCCCTATGTCTTCTGCCTTATGCTCATCTGCCCATGCCTGTATTCTCACATCCCTTGCCGGTCCCTGCAGGGCTGTTGTGACCCTCTCTCTTGTTCCCATCATTCTCGTGCTTCATTTGGTACTACACATCTATTAATGATATGTTCTATTTTGTCATCCCTTTGTCCCCTAGTCCTTCTCACTTCTTCTTCCTTTCTTCTCATCTCCCTTTTCTCTTCTTCCCCTCACCTTCTCTGCAACCTGTTCTTTCAATCTCTGAGTTTATATTTTGTAATGTTTCTTCTCCTCTATTCTCTCTTTCTCTTTCTTCTGTTCTTCATACCTTCTTCATTCTTCCTTTCGCTTCCTCTCTTTTTCCTTCTCCTCTTTGTATGCCCTTTTGAAGTAGGAATGCACAGTCTCCAGGAACAGTAGAAACACTTATTTATTAACAAGAAGAGTAATCTTATAATTGTAACAGGCCCCACAACTAAGATACTTCCTTCACTCTGTCTCCACCTTCCAACCACCCTATTCTGAACCTTCCACCTACCTCATTCCACATTTCAACCTAACCATTCCATACTAGCATTCTAGCTCAGCCCTATAAAATGAATGCTAAAGGTGAAAGGCTAAGAATACACATCCCCCTCCCTTTGTCATATGCAAACAACAATACATAAATGACCCTTACAAAACTGTTCCACCTACTACTCTGACTGCTCCTTTAAAAACATGCAATAACCCTCATTGGTTTAGAATATTTTGATGCTCCCTTTTTACCCATTCTTCCTTTTCTTAATTTCACAACATCCCCCACACAAAAATCCCCTCATTTCCATGCCATGTTACCTTTACACTTCTTATCATGATATTCCTTGTATTTCTGCTGACTTAACCCAATCTTATTGGGAACAACATCCTTGTTCACAACTGGTACTCCTAGCACAGTAATCAACCAAAATGGGCACAATTTACTGTTAGGTTCTCTGTCTCTCATTAATCTAAAAGGAGAAACTCCCATCGTACAATGTGGTGTTATTCTCATACTCCACAACAAATCACTAAGATTTTCCTTCCAGTCCAATCCATTCAACAACACCAATTGTACACAATCACCAATCACTCTATTCAGTCTTTCCGCCATTCCATTACTCTCTGGATGGTACAGAAAATAATATTTCCTTTGAAACCCATCCTATCCACATATTCACCAATGTCCTTACTGCGAAATTGTGAACCATTATCACTCATAATTACCTTTGGTACTCCTTCTTTCCTAAATATCTTCTCTAAAAACTTAATGACCCTCTTTGCTGTAACACAATCCATAGCTGCAACCTTAGGCCATTTGGTATATCTGTCTACTAATACCAATAAGAATCTATTTTACATGCCCAAGCCCTTCATAAGGACCCAATACATCAATAGCCAGTTCCACCCAAGGCCCATCTGGAACAGGAATCAGAGTTAAAGGTGACCTCTTATCACAATAGTTGCAAGCTGCACACAATCGCAAACATCTCCCCATCTGTGTGTCTATAGCTGCCCACCAAAACTTCTTTCTTATCTTTCTCTTGGTTATAGCCAATCCAGGATGACCTTCATGAGCCAACATTGTAATCTCTTCTTTACTTCTTCTGGTGGTATCATCTTACTACCCCTCAGTACTAGAACACCTTCAACAGTTAGTTCATCTCTAACCACAAAATAGCTTTTGAATTCATCATCAGTTTTATCTGGCCAACCATCTACTATCCATCTAATTACTTGAGTTAAAACTTTGTCATTTGTGTATTCCTTTCTCCATTTTTCCTTACTCACTGCTTTGAGTACTCCACATACTTGCTCATCCAAATCATTTTGTGATTCAATTTCTGTTGAATTTCTGCCTTCTATACTTTTCTCACAAGGCATTCTTGACAGAAAGTCTGCAATACAATTTCTTTTCCTGGAAAACTATTCAATCTCACAATTATACTCTAACAACTTAAGTAAGACTTAACCTTGCAATCCTTGGTTTCGCCTTGGACATACCTTTAAAAGTTAATACCTCCACTAAAGGTTTGTGATCAGTTTTGATTGTACATTTCTCTCCCCACACATATAGTCTAAAGTGTTATACTCCCCAAAAATATGTTAGTAATTCCCTTTCAATCACGGAATATCATGCTTCTTTATCACTTATTGCTCTAGAGCAAACATTATATTTTTTTCTCTGTCTACCTCAAACTGAGATAAGACAGCCCACTCTCCTATGCCACTAACACCAACCGTAATCGTGGATTTTCTTTCTGGCACAACTCCATCTAATAGTGGTGCTTCAATTATGCATTTTTTCATGGATTGCACACATTTCGCATACTCACTATTCCAAATGAATTTTCTTCATCTCCCTCAATGGTTGGATTATTTCCACAAAGTGTTCAACAAACACGAAGAAAGAATGTAAATCCTCCTTACTGCAAGGATAAGGTGCCCTTTCAATTGCTTACATAGATTTGAATGTCGGTCTATTACCACCTTTAGAAAGGGTATGTCTAAAGTCATCTACTTTGTCACTACGAAACCTACATTTGATAATATTACACAGTCAATCCATTTCCCTCTAGTTTTCTTAATACTCTGAACAACCTTTGATCATGTTCCTCTGTGCTTAATCCTCACACTAAAATGTTGTCTTGGAAAACATACACACCATGCATTCCTTCTAGTAAATGTGCCATTACGCTTTGAAAAACTGCAGTGGCCAAAGCCAGATTAAATGGCATTCTAGCATACCTATACATACCAATGGTGTAATAAAGGTTGTATATTTTTTGGAATAAGGATGTAGCTGTATTTAGTGGTAAGCAGCTGACAAATATATCATGGAGAATACATCTGCTCCGGCAATTAAATTCAACATTCAAGAGATAACAGGTAGAGGATATTTTTCTACTATTATGGCTTTGTTCAACTCCCTTAGATCCTTGCATATCCTTACTTTGCCATTAGGTTTCTTGGCAACTACAATGGGAAATACCCACTCAGATACATCAACTTCTTCAATCACACCTTCATCCTTCAACCTGTTTAGTTCTGCTTTAACATCCTCCCTTTATGGTATAGAAATATGTCTCACTGCACACGATATGGGTTGATCCTCAGACTTTACTAATATCTTATGTTTGTATTCTTGGAGCTTTCCAATTTTCTCTCTAAACACATTAGGAAATAATGATTTCTCTTAACCTCTGACATATTCAGATTCAACATTGTTGGCCATCACTATGGAAATGGGTTCTTGCCCCCCGGCATTTAACTTAATCTGTAGTTTAGCCTGATCCTCCCATCCCAAAACATTCACTCCTTTGGAAGCTACATATACCTTAACATCTGCCAATCTGCCCTTAAACTCAATAAATGTAAGTCTGTATCTCAATATTTGAATCACAGAACCCTCAAAAGCTCCAGGATTCCTGATATCTGATTTTTTCAGAAGAGGGTTGAATCCCACATAACTCTTGCCATCTCTCTTTCATTATAATAGTACAAGGAGACCCTGAATCAACTGTGTGTTCCGAAATTATACCATCAATTTTAAATATGGTCTTAGCAGTGGTCATTTTGTCATTGTTTCTAACCATCATGACCATTTCAACTTTCTGTCTCTCTCCTTCTTCATCGTCTTCTTCTTGTACGCATTTTATCCTTTGGTTGGATTTTTTATTTTTGCACACTATTCCAAAATGGCCCTTGATCCCACAATTCGAACACTTTTTGTTCGGTGCCGGACAGTATTGCAAATTGGCATAATGTTCCTTTTTGCCACATCTGAAACACCTTCCCGCAAGTGTTTCCTTTGTGTTCTCCTCTCTGTTCCTTTCTGTGGGATACTTAGTAAATTCTTTGTTTTTCCACACTTTTTTCTCATTGAATTCATCTCCTTAGATACTTTGTTCTCCTTCACTGCATTCATTTTAATTGTCCTAGTTCCCAAGTCATGTTCTCAATCTTTGATAGCCTTACTGCACGTTACGGTATGTTCTACTTTTTTTAGCAACGGCCATTGCTTCATCTAAAGATGGATCACCACACATCCATAACCTCTCTTGAACAACAGTACTGTTAGTATGGACAACAATTTGATCTCAGATTAGTTCATCCTGTGTGACACCTCTGCCAAAATTGCAGCTCACAGCAAGTTTTTCAGTGCATTGACATAATCGTCAACACTTTCATTCACTTCTTGTCTCCTTGTGTATAAAAAATACCTATTCACTGCAACATTGGTTTTAGGTTGATAATAGATATCAAGTCTTTTCGGCAACTCATATTCATCAGCTTCATCGCCATCTCCATCTTCTTCCCTTCTTTGTGGATGTAATTCTCTATACACTCTACGCCCTTCTGGACCTATGGAGTGCAAAAGCATTTTTTTCTTTTTAATTGCTGTGAAAGTTCCATTATAATTTTTTTATATCTAATTCTTCCAATATTCCTTCCACTCTCTCCATGGAATAGAAGGTTCAACCACTGTAGCCAAAAGTGGTTGAGGTCGTTGAATTGTGACTCCTTGCATCTTGTTAAATCTATGGTTATTTCAAGTCTGTTAAGTTTCTTTTGCAGTGACAATATGACTTGGGTGTAAAACATAGGATTCAAACTCTTCACTTCTTCACTGCAATATGACTGCTCAACTCACAATTTTATAATTGTCAGAACGTTCTTGTGTGAAGTACATAAGCATTTGCTTGCGGGGCAATGAAACACTACATCAAAAGCTTATTCAATCAACATCACTGTGTAATCCGGAAACACCTTCATATGCTGTCGCCTATTTGCCATAGAATTGACTAGGCCAGCCTGTTTTAAAGATGGCACACACAAAGTCACATCTTTAGGTCCCTTCCTCTAATGCTAGGGATGTCACGTTACATATAGTAATGAACGCTCACATTGGTTGGCGCGCGCATGAACTATTTTGCGGCAAGGTTTTCTTCCTTTATATTTTCATATACATATATGCACAGTAACCACAGTACTTACCCAGCACTCCTGTAGCTCTACTGCTCACTAGTGATGAACTTCTTTAACTGGACAGGCACAACACGGAAGCACATAATACTATTAATGTGGGGCCTCTAAACTCTCCCAGCTTGTTCCTCCACACAAAGACGTGGCGCTGATCCCATCCTCATCACCATTGAAGTAAGGACACACAGTCTCCAGGAACAGTAGAAACACTTCTTGATTAACAAGAAGACTAGTCTTATAATTGTAACATCTAATCATCTAATTTAAATAGTATCTGTCCTCCCATCCACTCCTTCTGCACTATTATCACTTCCTTGGCTTTGTCCTTCCCCTTTTGTCTCTTAGCTTCTTCTTGTATATCTCTCTGTCCGTTCTTTCATCACACTTTTTATATTCATTGGGGGCTGACATATATTTATGTTCTTTAATCTTGCTTTCTTCCATTTTGTCCCCACTCTTATAAGCGGGGGTGTGTATGTCAGATTAAAATACCCCCACTTGTCTTCAGTTGTATTATCATTACCATTACCAGCTGCACCTCCTCAGAGGTTTTCTTCATTTCCTCTCCTTCCCCCAGAAGCTCACTGTGTCCAGAACTCTGGTTCTCTCTAGGCTGGACTACTATAACAGCTTCTTTCTAAATCTGCCTGCTTCTACTCTCCACCCTCTGCAACCCATCAGAAACAGGACTGCAAGACTTGTCCTTGGCCTCAAGCCTAGGGATCGTATCTCTCCAGGACTGAAATCTCTGCACTGGCTCCAAGTGGCTGCGAGAATTAAGTTCAAAACACTCTGCACTGTCCACAAAGCCTTCAGGTGTCTGGGGCCTCAATACCTTTAACTCTCTTTTCCTTAATATCTTCTGTCTCTAGCTCTTCGCTCATCTGTCTCCAACTCCCTCAGGGTCAGTCGCTTCTCCAAGCAACAAGTTGGTGGTAGATCTCTATAATCGGCTGGGGCCTCCCACTGGAACAGCCTTCCTGCATCCCTGAAACTTGAGGAGATCCATCTCCGGTTCCGGAAGCACCTCAAGACCTTCCTCTTTTCTTCTGCTTTCTCTTTGGCTGAACTCGAGACAGAAACTGCACTGGTCACCCGGCTACCCTCTGATCTCTGGCCCAGGTCCCCTCCCCCACCAGTTGCACACCTGCACTGCCACCTGAGCAACACCTGCACTTGGGGGCTGTTTCTATATCCCTAAAGTCCCCTACCAGCTCTTGACACTTGATGTCTGCACTTACCCCTGCACTTGCCACAAGCTAGCCGCACTTTTTTACCTATTGTTCTTATTTATACTATTTATTTTACTGTTGATCCTATGTATTCCACTGCCCCTTAACCCCTCGACCCGCACTTTTTCTCTTTCCCCCCTCCACTGCACTAGCGCGATCTCAATGTCACCTGGCCTAGTAAGATCACTGTCTTTGTCTTCCCTCTGTTCCCCTTCCCTTGCCTCATTGTGCCTTGAAACACTTGTTCATAGGCGCATTATAAATGCCATAGCATATCATTTCTAGGAGGAGAAAGAGGAGCTGAGGGCATTGCATCCTCCCCTTTATGCTGATTAAGCATCCACTCCTTTTCAGGTGGGTCTTCCTCCTTGCTCTGATGCATTTGCCATAGTTCAAAAATGGCGAGCCTTTTCTGTAAATTGGTCCCTGTGTATGCAGCATGTAAGTATGTTGTCATGCATTGCAATACTGTTCTTGATAGCGATCCTTCTTGAGGCCAGGGAATGAACATTTTGTCAGCCTTTCCTTTTACCCATTCAGCATGATCTTGGGTGTGTATCTGGGTTATGTTTTGCATAGGTGTAACAGGGGAGTGTCTCTGATAATGGTAAGTCATCTTCAACTGTTTTCAACTGTCATTACTAACCGGATCTTTAATTTCGTTACTGCTTTAATCAATTATATCACAACAGCCAATTCAGGCAAGCATCATCTATCGCCACACATAACGCCCCCCAAAAAAAGAATTTTAATTCAATTTTAAAGCCTGTGCAATAATGTTCTCTTTGTTCCTTTGTTTATAGTCTTATCGATTCTTGCTAACCTGCTATTTTATTATTGACACTTACTTCACTTACTATTTTTCTGAACTTTTATTCTCCTCTGATTGACGTCAAGCATTTGGTTTTAGAGTCTAATAACCAACTATCTTACTACTATCGTTTTATCTCTCTTAGTTTAAACAAATCAAATGTTTTATGCTGACATTTTTATAACTCCAAACAAATATGCCCTTTAATTTTCTATGACTGTCTTCTACTTTCTCTAGTAAAGGTATCTCATCTCAGTTTTACCATATCTTGTAGTTTGACATGCATTCTTTATATCAGCCATGCCTCAGAAATCCCTAAAAAATACCCCTTCTGTCCTCTTGGGATTAGGGATCGAGGTATCATTCTCTTTCTCTTAAAACAAATCCTGGTACTATGTATATTTACACTAGCAATGCAACCCCTCTCCTTTTTTGCCACATTTGATGCTCTACTTACATCTGTTGCTCAGCTGGACTCCCTCAGTATCGACTCTTCCCCAATCGGCCAGTTTTCCTTCAGTCCGTGGGGCGCCTATGGGGACCGGACAGGAGTTTTTTCAAAGGGGCACCTCCCGACATCTCGTTTTCACACCTGTGTTTTTCTCTATTCTCCACAGGAAACTCTGCGATCTTCTGCCTAATGGTGGAAGACGTAAAAAATCTGAGAGTCTGGATCTGGGCCCAGGGGATTGGACCAGAACCATCCTCACTGCTACCAAAAAGTGCAGACTGACTCAAAGAATATGGGAAAATACTACTTTATTATCAGCTCAATAAAGTAGGGAAACCTGGTGAACAAACATATTGCAGCTCACACACTTTCAAATACATTTCAATTACACAGAATTGAGCACAATGTACATCAGCTATGATTTGATTTGATTTTGATTTGATTTATTTATTTATAGAGCACTTTACACCAAGGCGCTGTACAATGGAACAACAAATACAAAGAACCAATAACATTTAACAATAGGAGAAAATTTACATCTTGAATCATTCAACAAAACAGTGTAAAGAGCAATTAACTGAGGGGGGTGGAAAAGGAGAGAGGGAGGAGGTGAGGGGGAGTAGGAGTAGGACAGTGCAAGGGAAATGGAAGAGGAAGAGAGAGGAGTAGGAGAGGGGGAGAGAGGAATAGGGTGAGAAGGGAAGTTTTCAAGGAGGAGAATGGAGGAGGAGGGATTTCGGGAAGTGCGAAATGAGGCGAAGGTCGTGGAAGAGCGGATTGTGAGAGGGAGTGAGTTCCAGTGCAAAGGTGCAAGGAGCTGGAATGAGCGGAAACGGGAGGAAGCGCAGGGGGAAGGAGGAACAGTGAGGAGGAAATGGTCAGCGGAGCGGAGGGAGCGGGATGGGGAGTAGAAGGAGAGAAGGGAGGAGAGATAAGGAGGAGCAAGATCATGGAGGGATTTGAAGACAAGGCAAAGAAAGTAGAATTTAAGTTGTGAGTGGAAAGGTAGCCAACCAAGGTAAGAGAGCGAGGAAGGGATGGAGTCATGGGAGGTAAGGAGACAGAGGGTACGGACAGCAGAGCGGTATATGGATTTAAGAGGGGCAAGTTGTGATGCTGGAAGTCCAAAGATTGGAGAAGAGCAGAAGAAAAGGTGGGAGAAGATGAGAGAGGAAATTAGGAGTTTGGTTGGGTGGAATGTGATGGAGGAACGGATTTTGCGTATATTGTGGAGGTGGTATCAGCAGGTGCGGGAGGTGAGTGAAATGTGTTGTGAGAAGGTAAGAGAGGAATCAAAAAGAACACCTAGATTACGAGCTTGGGGGGAGATCGGGAGATTAGAGGGAGGAAAGTGAATGAAAGGAGGAGGGGAGGGAGGGGGAAGAGAATTAGAGGGGAAGAAAAGGACTTCAGTTTTATTGGTGTTAAGAGAGAGAAAGCGGGAGGACATCCAGTTCTTGATAGCAGTGAGGCAGGAGGAGAGTTTAAGGTGGAGGTCAGGTGAGAAGGAGGAGAAAGAAAGAAAGAGTTGAGTATTGTCAGCATAGAAGTGATGGGAAATGCCAAACAAGGAGATGACAGGGCCAATGAGAGAGGTGTAAAGAGAGAAAAGGAAAGGTCCAAGAACAGAGCATTGAGGAACACCGTAGATAAGAGGAAAGGAAGGAGAGGACTGGCCTCCCCACGAAACAGCAAAGGAACGGGAGGAGAGGTAGGAGGATTGCCATTTTAGAACAGGGCCTTTAAATCCGAGGGAGGAAAGAGTATGAAGTAGTAGTGGATGATCGGCAGTGTCAAAAGCTGTAGAGAGATCAAGTAGAATAAGGATAGAAGATTGCTTAGCATGACGAGCAGAGAGAAGTGAGTTAAGGATAGAGGTGAGGGCAGTTTCAGTGGAATGTTTGGGACGGAAGCCAGATTGGAAGGGAGGAAGGAGAGAGGAGGAAGTAACAAAGGATGAGAGCTGAGAGTAAGCAATACGCTCAAGGAGCTTAGAAAGGAAAGGTAGAAGAGAGATAGGTCTGTAATTAGCAGTGAGAAGTGGATCGGCACAGGGTTTCTTTAGAATAGGAATAATCGTTGCATGTTTGAACGTAGAGGAAAAGGTTGATGAGTAGAGGCAGGAGTTGAAGAAGGTGGTAAGGTAAGGGAAAAGAAGAGGGTATTTCTTGGGGATAAGAACGGAGGGGAGAGGGTCAGAGGGGGCTGGCGTGGGGTGGGCTTTGGAGAGAAGGGAGGAGACTTCAGAAGGGGAAACAGGTGAGAAGAGGGACATAGTAGAAGATGGGTGAGAGGGGGGAGGAGGAGAGGGGGAGTCAGAGAGGGAGTACATTTTTTCCCGGAGTCTGAGGATTTTGGAGGAGAGAAAATTGGCGAAGTCAGAAGGAGAGAGTGTGGAGTGTCATGGTGTCATCCTATGTGATCAAAGGATGATGTCAAGCCTGGATGGCCACTCACAGTCTTAGCCTTAACGACGATAAGACAGAATTGCTTATCGTAGACTCCCAGGCTCGCCTTAACAAACTGGACCAAAGGTACCAATCCTTTACCATTGATGGTAACAACATAAAAGTCTCCAAAGAGGTTAAAACATTAGGTGTATACCTCGACTCTACCCTATCTCTAAAGAAACAAATAAACTCGACCATCTCAGCTACCTCATACACCAATAAATTGATCAATGCCTGCAGGCCTTTTCTCTCCACCTCTAGTTGCCTCACACTATCTAGAGCGCTGATATTGTCTAAATTATACTATTGCAACACACTCTACTTAGGCACTTCCACTAAAAACTTGAACAGACTCCAGATTCTGCAAAATAATGCACTAAGATGTGCCCTCAACCTCCCGCGCAAGGCGCACATGTCCACAGTTAGAAAAGAAGTCCACTGGCTCCCGATCCGTGACAGAATTAAGCTAAGAACACTGGTCATCACCCACAAGTGCCTATCACTTACTGCCCCACGTTACCTTTCTGACAAATTCTCTAGACACTGCCCCATTAGACCCACCAGAACACCTTATCTACACCAACTAAAGATCCCCAATTATAACCTAAAAACAGCAGGGGGCTCCAGTTTTCCAGTGCTTGCAGCACAATGCTGGAACACCCTCCCCACTTCAATTAGATCAGAAGCCGCTTTCTGGCCATTCAGAGCCATGGTAAAATCATGGCTACTAGCCTAAACATCCAGTCTTTCACTGACATGACCTGCTAGCCGCCGCTCTCCACCGGTAGCTATGTTTACTCTACCGACAGCCTATTTAGGACCAACCTGTAACCCGGTCCGCATTAGCCACTGTAACTTCTTTCCTGCATATTCTCTGTTCATACTTCTCTAGGTATATTCTACTCTTGTATGTAAACATTCAGAGCCTGGACTAATGTACGCTCTGTCCGTTGTACCTTGATACTCGTGTAACGAAATGTAACTCTGCTGTACACATGATTATGCGCCCAGTTACCTGAGGGTTCTGTAGGGTATTTTGTGGAGATTTGGGGCCTGACGGTATTTTATTACCGCCGAAAAATAACTTAGCAATAATCACTCTTTGTATTCAGATTTGGCCATGTGCAACAATAATACAATGGACATGCATTATTTCAGCACCCAGACCTGCATATTTGGTATACGTGGTTGGTGGTATTTTGGTGAGCATAATTCCCTTGTTTTATTTGTGGCCCCAATGTCCAGAATCCCTTATCTTTGCTTAGATTTTTCGTGTGATCACTAGAGAGACCTCAGACCTACATTTTAGGAATACCACATTTTTCAGTGATAGTGTTGGTGTGCCACCATGGGCGAACTCACTGACTTATTTACGACAGAGAGCTATATATGGTAGTCTTGTGGTAATTTCCACTACCTTATATACGGTAGGGAGCTATGTTCAGAGAGTCTCTCTTCCCGTTGGCTCATGTACCTCCAACGAGCTATGCTACAGTCACTCACAATTATTCATACTGATTCTGACATGCACACATCTGTCTTAAAATGACCATTGCACTGTTTAAAAATCTCCCCACATCATCGGCATTGTAATGGTAAATAGTAAATACACCACCCGTCTGTTTTCAAATATTTTTCTGTATTATAAAAGTTGCATTTAAACACGATCTCATTCTTTACAGAAATAAATAAAATGGTACAGTAAAAGCATTGTCTATGACACACTGCAAAGAGAGTGGCGGAGAACAGAACTCAAATTGCAACATTGGTATTTGATTAAGACACGCACAGGAATCCCCTTTCCTACACTGACTGCATATTTTCGTGCACACACGGCTCCCACGCTTATGTAATTACCTTATCTGTTCAGAGTTTTCTTCAGCTGTTCTCCTTCGGAATGTGGTTCCCTTGAAGATTAACCCCAGTAAAAGGATCGCATTTCCTTTTCAAACCGGGGTCATTGCCTGGAATTCTTAGCTTTTGCAGATAGGAATGCCTCCAACCAGGAAAAGGTCTTCCTCCCAGCTCTGCCAAATCTTGACTGTAGCAGGACGCAGGAATCTGCATTCAGTCAGGAGTCCCACAGCCAGGTCTTCTCCCCAGTAGTGCAGAAAAATGTCTGCCTGTCTTTTTCCCCGATACTGCCCACTAAAACTTTCATCTCAGCCCTCTGTATGACGTGTCCCAATGAAATCCATCATCTCTCATCCTCCTACTCTCAACAATAGCTTCGCTTATACATTTGCAATTGTTGCAAATCTGACTTCCTTCTTCCTGCAGTTACTGTGCACAAAAACACGGAGAAGGAGGCAGAGAAGAGAAGAAAAAAAATCTGCACACACATTTAAATGGCTTTCAGAGTATGCCTAATTCTGCAGTGGAGAACACATTTTATTAGTGGGTTATGTTAAATAAGGTTTTATTAGTCAGGTTAATGGTTAATAGGTTAGCTGTTAATTTTCAAATGTGTCTCTCGCACCATAGGCATTTCAGGTGAAAAATAGTGTGCATTTTTAAATGAGCACGTGTGCTTTTAACTGTAAAAATAGATTTGCATTTTATATGTTAAAATCGTTTTTGACTGAATAGCCTGTCTTTCCTTGTTAATCTGGTAACCCATATAGCAATGCACCGCACCCTTGTGGTGGTGCTGCGAAAAAAAAATTGCTACCTGTGCAGTAGTGCTGTACTCTGTGCTGTTTGCTACCTGTGTAGTAGTGCTGTACTCTGTGCTGTTTGCTACCTGTGCAGTAGTGCTGTACTCTGTACTGTAACACGCCAAATATCCTTACATATATAAATAAACAAACTAAACTAAACTAAACTAACTATGTGACAAACAATAAAAACCTATCAAAAGGAGGGATTGGTTAGGGGAACATATATACCTATACTAAGTTTAGGTGTTATTAACACAATTGGCTGCTCCTTACCTGGAAGGCACGCCTTGAAGTACCTCTAACTGTGTAGAATACAAAAAAATGAATAGCAGAATAACAGCAGCAGATTGGCTTCTGCAACCAAGTATAATCCATTGCTACATAGACCCTCATGATTGGTTGGCATTCTTCCCAACATTGGGCATTCGGCTTGTTAACAGCACGTAAAAACAACGAAACACAGGTGCAGGTAACAACATCAGACTACTGCCCGCTTGGCCAATTAGCCTACCATCTATCATCAGTTAAGCCCTAAGCCAAGGCTTTGTCTTTGTAGTTGACCTTGCTGACTGTTCTCTTCATCTGGACTTTTAAGGGAGTGAAGGTACATTGCTATCTTCGTCTGGAGCTTAATGAATAGGCCTTCTTTTCCATTCTTGCACCATATGTTAGGAGACCATGATTCTGTCCATTCTGACCTTTTATTTAGTGCTGTTTAATTCAATTACTGGGTGCTATCACTCTTCTTGGTCTCTGGAGACTTGGGTGCTCCGTCTTGCACATGCTTTCTGCATATTTGATTGTTCAGTATTTGGCACATGCAAATGTTCACTCCTTTACTTAATCTAAGAGAAATATGTTGTGTGTATGTGTCTTATCCTCCTTCATTTCTTTTGTGCCTTACAATTGCATCATGCTATGGCAACCTTGATCCTGAGCCAATCAAATACCCTTTGTTCTTTGAACAAAGCTGTTTTCCAATGCCTGTCAGCTCTGCAGCTTTTGGTCTCTCTCCTTCAGGGTTCTTGCTTACCATTATACGAAACCGACATCCATCTTCTCAACATGGCCGCTTTACTCACGTTATATTTTCTACTGCAGCAAGCTTCTCTATGTCTAATCTACTTTGCGTTTCTGTATATGTACAGCCACTGCATCTCTTCTCACTTATCTTCTCAGTGTATATGATTTCTTCATATTTGCATAAATGTTTACTTTGTTACTTCTGTTCTCATATTCATTCTTTAAGAATGTGTATATCATTTCAGTGTGTCTTCGTGTCTCTTCTTTGTGACGTCACTTTACTCTTCTATTTTCAATGGTGTATGCAGACATCCTTCTACCAGTCAGTTTGAGGGTACATTTGATACGGTTGTCTGAGCACATAACGTCTTTCATATCTTTGGTGCGGTATTGGGATGATACCTGGTGTCCCACACAGTGGGTCTTATTAGAAGTCCCATGGTAACCATGCTGGTTAAACTGGCAGGTGCCGCCGGACTTGTACATTTTACCAGCGTCTGGCTTGCCGGTAACACAGGGGCATTACAACCCCAGAGTTCCCGGAAGTCAGGCGCCAGTAATTGTAAATCCCCATTCACATTGAGTCCTGTAGGACTCAATGGGAATTGGGACCATGGAAGCACTGGCACCATTAATAACAGTGCCAGTGCTTCTGTGAAACTCTGTGGGTGGGTGTCGATCTGCCCACCAGGTTTGACTCTGGTGGGTGGGACGGCACCCGCACGTAGACTTGTAGTGTGCCGGTCCAGGAACATCTGTTGTTACTGGACTGGCACACTTGTAATGAGGCCCTTTGTCTTCTTGTTCTTCCAATATGACGGAGGTGTGGGGTGGGCAGAATAGATGACGTGTGCATCTGCCTCTCTACAGAATTTTCTTAGTCCTGTGATAAGGCCTCCTGTAGAGTGCTTGATGACTTTCAAAGGGATCCGTGTGGCAACTTGGACACCAGTGAGTAGGTAATTTACACTAAACAGCCAATCTGCTAGCACCTCTTCCCTCTGTCTACATTACTTATCACAAACTAGCACTACACATGCCATATATTACCATACAGGCTGATCTCACCTGAACAACCCTACCTGAATTCCAAGGGCAGTTCTGGAAAATTACTGCTGGTCTAATTTGTAGAAATGTAGGTGGTTTGTGGTTTACACAAACATGTTTTCCCAGGCTTAAACTCTCATGCATTGAGAGAAGGGCCAATCTATATATATAAAACGGTTAGGTATGTTTCCGTACGTAGCAAGACATTTCTGTGCCAGCAGTTCGGTGCAGGCCCATTTGATGCAGACGTTTTGCTGCAGGAGCCAGTAGGGCACAGCCTGTTCAGCGCACCCCTGTTCAGCGCGATTTCAATGAGCAGGGGGTTCACATGGGCATTTTTGATTTGCCTGTTGCACAAGTAAGCAAAACCCAACTTAAAGATTAGCAGACCTGTTTATTAAACCGGAGCACACATCGAGTCCATCGATTTCTCACATGGCACTTTTCGATTTGCCTGTTCACAAGACAGAAAGTGTTGCATAAGTGAACAAAACCCCACTTTAAGAATGGCAGACCTGTTTATTAAACTGGAGCACACAATTGAGTCCATCAAGTTCTTACAGTGCTGCAAATTTACATTAATGGCAGCTGTGTGCTACATAAAACTCTTTTGACGTTCACCTGGGAATTTATTGATTCGCCTGTTTCCATCTCTATCCTCCTTTGCCATCAGTGTTTTGACATAGCTTGCAGCCATGAAAGTGTTGCACAAGTAAGCAAAAGGCAGGATCCTCCTCCATCCCTGGTCTCCTCCCCACACCCTCTTACCCCTCGCCATATTGAAATGGCTTCCTCAGGGCAAATAGACATTGAGGCTTCATCACCTTAGGAGCACAAAATGCCTTGTTTAAAACAAATTGTACTGCCCCGAAAAAATATGCTGGTGCCAAACCATCCCCCTACCAGACTGTTCTCGCCACACCAAAACGGCCTAGCCGAACTGGCTGCACCAAAATGGGATGTACCGGTTTCCGTACTCAGCTGTCGCAATTCATCAGTGTTGTTTGCCTTCTGCTGTCCAAATGGGAAAATGCACCTCTGTGTGCCCTTCCACTTCAACAACAGCTATCATTTTAACAAACAGAATTAGCACGGTTCTATGCGTCACCTTCATCTTCCACTAGCGCAAAAATTCAGAATAATTTTAAGTTACTTCTTTCCACCCCCCACTTCTCTTCACACAGGGCACGGCAGTTCCAGTGTCAATGAACAGTTAATTACCAGCTCAATGTTGCAGTCTCTAAAGAGCAAAATGCTGTAGGACGAATGCCTCCTCACAAGCTAAAACTGAAAGGAGGTGCTGTAACTATGCTACTACGCAATCCTATGGCATCCTGGAGACTCTGCAATGGAACAAGGTTAACAATTACGTGTCTACAAAGACACATCATAGCGGCCTTTGTAATCAATGGAACTTAGATATTGTTCTCAAGCCACGCATACCTCTCATTCCATCTCATTCAAATATGCCTTTCAAATTCAAAAGAAGACAGTTACCTATCTGTTTAGCCTTTTCAATTACCATTAATAAGTTACAGGGACATATGCTCCCTTCCTGGAAGCGATCAATGGTAATTTCCGATAATTAAGAAGGGGGAAAAAAGTGACCCTATGAATTACCGACCGGTATTGACCTTTAAGATATTCTAGAACAGCATATGTCACGCTGGGAACTGGCAGTAGAAAATATTTTCTGTTGCTTTGAAGATGGTCAGCCAGGTGGCCTCTGTGACTGAGCAAATATTTTAGGTCCATGCAGGTAATGACAGCACCCACCGGCCCCCAGGAGGTTGCTGCTATTTAAAAGCGTTTCAACTGACAACATAGAAACAGTTTGAGCATACAATATTCTAACACATGCAAATATTTTTGCAAGGCACGGAAAATGATGCATTTTATTTCCTTTACTTATGCATACTTGTAGGGCTCAGGTTACCTTCATTAACGTGTCAGTAAATTCACTTTTGCATTGTTCTGGGGAGTCTGAACATTTCACATACTAACATGGACTTCCCAACCAATCTAATAAACTTCGCTGTCAGACGTTCCAAATCTTCCAAAACTCGATTTTTCTTTGTGCATTGCAGTTCCCTGTAACAAAATACAGATATACGCTCCTGACTGGAGACGTGTCTTTAATCCACCCCCTTAACTTCATACATTTAACCAGAGTATACATTTTCCTTATAGAGCAGGGTGTAAGACAAACACTAATAACTGCCTCGGTATTCTTGAGAACAGACAACTGCTAATTAAGCTCCATAATTAGCAGCCATCCATTACATTCAAGAACAAAATACACTGATTGAGCATTATTATCCTTTCTCCCCCGCCTAACTCGAGCTCGCTGGGTCAACAGAAATTCTCTGAATACATCTGAGCTCCCGCGAAGGGCCATTATCTGAGCAAAGTATTAAGGAACCAATGAAACATCCAACTTCACGTTACCGCTGCCATCGCTCAGCTGGCGCTCGGTGCCATCGCTCCACTGCCAAGTCATGAACGCACGAGGCCTGGGCTTCAATATAAACCAAAGCCCAGCATAACGTTTTAACATGCCTCAAGGTCACTCCCGAGGACCATTGGCGCCAACGCGCATTTTTAAGTCTGCCTGTGTCCCCTGTGCTAATCGTCCATAACCTGCAAAAATCAAGTTGTTTAAAAGAATTGACTGCCATGTCTCTTTTTTTTTTTTAATTAATTTGGTGTTAGTCAGGCACATGCAAACAAGAATCATTCTACCATTTGCTACATGATTACACATGTTTTTGTCAATATTTGCCCTCAGTTCCCTACATCACTCATGGTGGTATGTATCTTTGGTCTTTTGGTGGGGTAGGTAAATTGGATTCAGGTAATTTCGGCTGAATCCTTTGCACTCAGCTCCCTACATCACTCATCAACTCAGCCAATCAAGGTTCTCGAAAGGCGAGATTTAACTCGTGGTTTCACTGCCTTTCCAGACGCTGCCCGTTACCCTTCCACGCACACTCCTGCCTCAGCCCCCTAAATACCTGCCTCCCCTCTAGTCCAGTACTTGCCGCCCGCTTCCCACCGCCACTGCCTATCTCCCCCAAGACCTGCCCACTGCCATCTCTGGACTTACTTTTTCTCACACCACCCAATTCCATAGGATGGTGCACACTAAGACGGTGTACAATCAAGTTCACACTCATTGTTCTATAGCAGAGGATACATGAATGGTCAAAATAATGTCCTCTGTACACAATGTTTTTTTCTCCAAAATCTGAAGTAAAATGTGACCAACAGACAGACTTATTGACCTGCATCTGTGCCATCAACACACACATACAAAGTATCATTTGCTGACTGACAGTGGATCGCAAATATCAGGAACATGAGTGGAAAAAAGCCTGGTTGAAGGAGGTGACAGAGGAATTCACAAGTTTACAAATTACATTATTGCTTTCTCTTCTATCAGTGTATACCCAGCGAAATTCCTCCAGATACCTATTCCCAGTGTACAGACTGCCCCAGGAAGAAGTTTACAATGTGGACAATGTGTACTGCCTTTAAACAGCTACCTGAATGCCTTGTCCCAAAATCCTTTGCACGTTTTTGGTTTTAGTTTGTCTCCATATGTGATTGAGGGCATGCCCAGAAGTGGGTCCCTTGCTCACTGTGCCATACGGAACCAAGCTGCTCCTCACTGATGAGTCCCAACAAAGCCAAAACATGTCTGGGGGTGCTTGTGTTTCCGTGCAGAGGGTACCTGGCCTAGCAGTTTGGTCAGGGCTGCTCCCATTGGTGAAGGTACCTGACTGATTTGCATATGGCTGCACCCCTTTTGCAATGGCGCAGGCAGGCTAAAAAACAGTGGTGTAGAAGGTTGCAAAGAACAGTGCCAGTGGTGCAGATTAATTCAAAACATTCCACCCATCACTTTTCTGGCTTCAATAAGTTGCCTGAAATCATGTCACCTCCACTAAGTTTGACATTGTCAGAAATCCTAACAACCCTCTTCTTGCCTTAGTTTTCCTTTGAACCTTGGCAATTCCCCTTGCCATAGCAAAACACAAACAAATGTGTATGGCGCAGCTCGCAGTGGCAATTCATTAATCATTTGCAAATGTCCAAATATCTATGCCCGCCAAATGTCTATATATTTTCAGAAAAGACTGAATGCTTTGACTGCCTTCACAGGCTTCCACAAATACCTTGAAGGGCATATGCTGCCATATACAATTCTTAATGATAGGCAATGCTGAGAACGAAAGTGTGGCATGAGCGGGTAGATCAGGGATGTGTAGCAGCCTGTCCTGGGCAATGCAGCATGATGACGTGCAATTATCAACCCCTTTCACACAAAGTACCTGGAAAGCTCAGACTTGACAACTCCAGCAGCCAGATCGGTTCTAGGCATCTTCTGCTCAGATGCTTGACTTTGTTTAGATGGAAACTGCCGCCTGCATGTTAGCAAATCAAACATGTTCCTCTGAATTGCCAGAATGTCATTTGAGTAGGAAACACCCGGCGCTCTTTCTGGCCACCACCGACATATGTTGCCATCTAACATGAATCTGTTTTAGGAACGTGGAGTCATTTTAAGCTCCAAGAAGCTGACAAATATATTAAAAGGAGTGCATTGCACTTTGGTTTTGAGTATGAACCATAACAGCCACATTTACTGCTTCTGGTGGAGGATGAAGCTCCATTTGCTATTTAACATGGTAACCCAATAACACTACAGGTCTGAGAGGATGGTCTGGCGCACTCACAGCAGATGCTATAGACTATGGGCTTGATTCATGGAATTATTTGTGCTGGAAATAGGGAACTTGCGCGCCAAACTGCATGCAAAATCCCATTTGTCGATTCATGGACTTGAATGTGCAGGGCTTTTCCAGGACTTGCATGGAGTTTGCGCAGGCTGCGGCCGCCGAGCGCCTTGCACGAGACACCACTCAGAGTGTGGACGAGGTCTGGGAAGGGAGCAGAAGACAGGAAATTGGGAAGAATATGCAAAAAAGTGGGTGTTATGAGTGATGCCCGCAGGCAGTCCTTCGCACGCCCACAATTGGGCAAAACGACACATACTCATGGAACCACCTGCGCAGCCTCTTGGCATAGAAATGGCCACGCAAATCCCACAACCTCTAAGTCACCCGAAGGCAGGTGTAAAGACACTTGTGCATAGGAATCGCAGCGCAGAGGTGGGTTTGCGTGTCTGATTTAGGGGTGTGTGTACACAACTGCAGTTTAGATCTTACTTAGGGGTGCACGTATGCAGCGTAGCAGGGTGCAGGAATGGTTTATGGGGGTTCGCACACAGATTTTCCGATACAATGTATCATGCGCATGTTGTCGGGGTGGCGGCAAAAGCTGAGGGGGACCCTGCGCAGGGTCCCGGAGATGCAGGCCTGCTCGCGGGGGACCCCAGGCCCTGTTTGAAGGGTGCATGTATTCACACCCAGGGAGCACACAAAGGTAGCTGTTTTGGCTGTTTATGCTTTGCATGGGGGCATGCCAGGGACGTTCTGGTCATGACTTGCAAATACAGTTATGTAGCACAGTACATTCCATGAATACGCTGGGCGCGCATTTCTTATTCTGCACGCATGCTTGTGCTGTGTCAATGTCGGCGCATGGTAATTGCGGGAGAAATGCACACTTTTCCATGAATCAGGCCCTGTCAGAATTGCTGGATTGATCATACATTTCATATCAGGTATATGGTTTCCCTGAGGTTGTGTAGAACAGACTCCTGGACCGGTAGGTGCAGTATTATTCCATGGTGGAAGCTGGGTGCGTGAGAAATACCCCTTGCGTGGCAGTCCTAGCCTAGTGCCAACTGTAGGGGGAAGGTAGATTTTCCATGAAATAGTGTGACTGGAATATCGAGATTTCATTCAATGCACAGAGACTGGTACTAAGCACCTGAGGCATTATGTTCACTGTCCAACAGCAATAAAAAGACATATCAAACCCCCTCCGAACTCTATATAGAAAATTCCACAGCTCTGAACCCATAGGGCCCAGCTTCCACCTAAATGTTCCTGTTAAAGTCTGATTCGAAGACAAATATAATGACTCTGACCCAGTGAACTGTTAAGACTACAAACTAGAGATGAAAATGAAACTTCTACAAAGCACACCCAGAGATGCATCACTTGCAGCTCTAAACAGATATTTAGTAACCAGCAACTACTGACTCATAAATGCCTCATGGCCTCCCATTAAATACATGAACACAGCTACACGTTACAACACCAGCCATCTTCCATGATGATGTTCTTGTTTGGGTTTTATTCATTTATTACATTCATATTTGACATTTGTAAAGCGCCTAAACCCAGGGGCATCAAGGCGCTTGGGTTGAATCTAAAAAAATGAAAATATAGTGCAAACAAAATGGAGGGAACAAAGCTGTAGCATGCGAGGGTTAATACTTTCCTGTGTGTCTTTAATGAAATCCTGATTTTCCTGTCACAGTGTTGCTTGGAAAAACTTAATTTCATGTCAATTATGGAGGCTCGTATTGTGCAAGTTTGAATCCCCCACAGCATGCCAAGTCGATGCTCAAACGCTTCAAATAAAAATGTATAAAGCTGTAGCATTCGCGATTCGCCCAATCTTCAGGCTTCAGGAATTCCTTAACATCCAAACCGTTAAAGCCACTGAGCTCCTTGCTACGTGTGTGCTAAAAATACAGTCACCTTCCCCAGGTTCTGACATCATTATTCTGTGTATGCGCTCTCCTGAAGGATGCCAACCATTCTTCTTTTCTCAAACGGTGTAACCCATGTGTTCCTAATTCATATTCTCCAATTCATGCAGCCACATAAAGCTTGTGGTGACTTTTCAACTTTTTATTGGCATACTCCAATAGCTGACCTACACCTGTTTAAAGTTCAATAACTGTTTGCATCATGATATATTTTAACCAAAAAAAAAAACACTACACTAACTGGGGGTTCCTTAATGGCGCTCATTACGGGGTTGCCTGTCAGACCTGCCGGGAGGCGGCGGGTTACCGCCAATCCCATAACACCCTTACTGCCGCCTGATATCCGAGTGCCACTGGGGTATCACAAGCAGCGGCTGTAATGGTAAATCTCCTTTCCATGGAGTCCCATTGGACTCCATGGAAATGGGGTCACTGAAGCACCGGCACTGTTGCTAATGGTGCTCGTGCTTCAGTAACAACCATGCGGGTAGGGGCCTGAAAACCCGCCTGGTCAGGCCTGCCGGGGGATCCGTGGCCCCTAGTGGCATTGTTGTAGTATGGACATCCAGAAATGGTGTCGATAGGTTGCTACTGGCACCCTTATTTCTGGACCGCCATCATACTTATAAAGAGGTCCAATGTGTTCCAGACTTCTTCCATTGGACCAGCAAATGCATCTTTTCCAACTTGATTTGTATTTCTTCCTAGTTCCGGGACCCACCACGCCCTGGTGTGCTTCAAAGCTTGTTGCAATAGATCTTCGACTTACTTTCTCCACCAGGCTATCACAAACAAAGTTCAAGTCGGAACTAGTTAGTGTAGATGACCTTCCAGATTCATCAACAAATCCAGAAAGGCAGGTATCAGGACAGGGCCTTCATTGACAATTGCAACATACCTGGATACCAAGCCTGAAACATCTGAAAAGGAGAAATTCAAACTGGATGTGCTTGGTTCCTCCAGACCTGCCATAATGGTCTCACTATCATGGAAAAAGGAGAAGAGAAAGACATAACCTCACCCTGGAGGACAATCTTGAAGAAAAGCATCCATGGTGACTGCCTCTGGAAGTTTGAGCCTTCCCAAAGTAATAGACATCCTAATGAATTTGGAATGTCGAGTTATTAAACCAAAGTAGTGGGGGTGTATACTGAAAATTATGTTGAGATTTCCATAGTTCCATCCCTTTTGCTTTGTTATGAAATGTTTAAAAGAATTGATAGATAATGAAGGTTATTGATTTTAGTGTTTCATTTTATGATTGATTGGTTGTTAGATATTTTTTTTTGTTTCTTCTTTCTCTTTTAAATTTTTTTTCTGTATGTATTATAAATTGATGTTTTTCATGTGTTTCATTGTTTGTGGAAAAAGTCTAATTTTGACTGTGTCACAATAAAAAGAAAAAAAAAGAAATGTGTGTTATCAGCTGAGATGCAAACATGACTATCTTGAATGGAGCCAGAATCTTTACTACTGGAGTGCCCTGAACATGCTTCTGTTCAACATTCACCCTCAAATGATAAGACTTCCAATCCACCACTAGCTTGCTCAATCCTAAGAGATACTCTGCTTCCAACACTATCCTGTGGTCTTGCCAGTAATGCTTTGCAAGATCCTTTTACTTTTTGGGACTTATGCATAAAAACTTAATATACCAGACAGCTAAAATATCGGTTCTATGTAATTTTTTTGATTTTTGTAGGTCGTCCAATAAAAAGACTGATTTTTTTCCGGCTGAATTCAGGCAGCATACAAAAACTAAAAAAATGACATTCCTTCTCCCCACACCCCCCACCCTCTCCTGCAGGATTTCTGCCAAACCGGGAGTTTCACTCCCAAATCTACCTCCCTTAGCCCCCACGCCACTCTCTCCACCCAAGACTCCCCTGCACCTAAACGCTCACAAACACGCAACACACACTCGAACACGCAACACACAAACACTTACCCATTCTTCCCCGACGCAGCTCCTGGGTCCTGGCGTACCTGTCAGCCCCTGCACGCACTTGTGTGCATCGCATGGCCTGAAAGTTTGATTTAGAAACACTGCTCTGTTTTGTCACAGAGCGGTCTTTCTAAATCGTTTTTTTTGTCTTATTTTTATAAAAAAAGATCTTTTGACCTAGAACGGAAATATTGGGCCTCACATTACAACCTTGGTGCTAAGTGCACCAACTTTACCACCATGGTGTAAACTCCGTTTACACCATGGTGGATGGCGGATTTACCGCCCCATTCCAAGGTGAGTGGGGCGGTAAATCCCCATTTCCCATTTTCCCTTCCCCATTCCCATTTTTGCCCCATAGGGCATAATGGGAGTGGGGAAGGCGCTAATTACGCCGCCGTAAATTACGGCGGCGTAATTAGCACCATGGCAGGTTAGCGCCATGGATTTTAACGCCTGCTAAAAGCAGTTGTTAAAATCAGAATCAGGCGTTAAGGGTTAACGGTGGCGTTAACCCTTAACGCCTGAGTTGTAATGAGGCCCATTGTCTATCCACAGAAGGATAACTCTTCACAATAGTGGAAGCTGCCAATAGATATAGTGGATACGTTTGCAAATCCTTCTCTATCATGACCACTGCCTCCTTGAATGAAGGGTGACAACACATTTATCATCCTGGCTAATTACTTGATTTTCAAGAAGGTCTTCTCTGAAATCACCTGTATTTCTTTTTTTTATTCTCACAATTTCCACCGTGGGTAATCTCAACATCACCTGTACCGTTACACTTTTACTCAAACCCATCTTGCGCCACACACCATGATGCCTGACTTCATATACCGTTAATCTTCAAAACAATTTAGTTAGGATTGCTAAAAAAAATGTTGAATGTCCATTCCAACAATACCAAACACCAAACACCTCTAGCGCGACCACAACAAACCCTGTTTTCTGAACTGATCAATGGTCGACTCGTTCTTTTGCACTGTGAATTCCAGAAGTTAAAGTCAATGTCAGGTGATTAAAATGTTGTCTAAATATGTAATCAGTTTAATCCCCTTTGATTTTAGAAAATAGACCACCGGCTTGATTACCTTAAGAACAACCATGGAGCTGACATCAGTCCAAATGCAAGGCATGTGAGCTATGACTTCTGGGCTTTTCGTATGAATTTCAGATACTTTTTGAAGGGTGAATTAATTGGCATTGAGGTTTATATTTAATAGGGGGCTCACCACCCAACCCCTGTTTTTTTACCCCTTAAAACCCATTAATACCTTTAAAAAAGGCCTTTTTCAATGCTTTTTTATTCAATGCTTTTGCATTTGATGCTTTGTATTCAATGGAATCACTGGATACCGGTGTTGAAAATCTGGGAAATCCTTACCATTCAGTCTCCTTGCAGACAGATGTATCTCAACAAATGTATTCTCTCCATTTTGCAATGCCGATATACAACCCATATCTTTCAATGTTTATGTTTGTTACCAGTCTCAAGCATTTCCTTTTTCTTTTTCCAAACTAGAAAAACATTACTCACAAAACCCTGTTTATAGAAAGACCAGAATCATGGCACTTTCTTCTGCATTTCTGACACCTCTTGATCTATGCAGACACTTTCCTCCTCTGAGAAGACCAGAAATACAGTGTCTGTTTTAGAAATGAATACTAATCTATGTTGTTCCCTTTGACCATCTGCATTATCTCTTCCATTCTTCCCAGCATTCCTTTACACCCAGGCTTAATTGCTTATTTGGGAGGAGATTAAAGGGAGGGAGGTAGGCAATCACCTATAGTAAGCTTTGTCTTTTTGCTTCATCTTTTGTGACTCAGTCTACCTCTGCTCGGGTTGCATCTCTGGGGGAAATCCATACTGTGCTTCTCAAGTTGTGGAACACATTCCTCCCTCTGAAGTTGTAATAGAGGGACCTCTCTGCACGGTAGAATGTGTGTATCCTCCACATGGGCTCATTAAACACACTCCTTTCAAACACTTTTCTGATGATCTAAAACAAAATAAAAATATTGAGGCTGAGTACCCCAAAAGGAAATAAATACAACGAACACGGGTTACAAAGGAGCATACTAAGATCTTTAATTTATACTGAATCAGTTACAAAGAACAAAACAAAATCAGATAGATATCGGCCCTCAGTACAACACAGCGAACTCCAGCGTGGTTCAGTGTGTTCAGTGAGAGACACTGTACATTAGAATTTGTTGCTCTTTTATACCATTTGCGAACATGATGTCCAACCCTACTTCGGGTTAATATTCCTCTAATATATTACTGGTGTAGGGTTTATGCCGAGTTCACATATCCACATGCAACTAGTTTGCCTTTAATACGTTCTTCAACAAGCCTACACGGCAACTGTGTATTTTGGGATTTCCCATACAGGTCTTCTCAAACATTAATACAATGTAGTAAAACAAGTGTTCTTGGTTCAGTATTTGGATACATTGTTCTTAACATATGCTTGTGGATTAGTTTCATTGCACGAGTAATCCTTTACAAACAGGTCAGCGAAGGACAAGGTCTCAGTTCACGACCCCAACAAGTGGCCTGCAGGCAAGTTACATATTAATTACACACCAAGGTCAAAACGGCCATGTTGTATTTCGGAATGACATCGTCCACCATTTTAACTCACAGGGTGACTTTACAGAGAGAACCTAAAATGGCGGATAGACCTAAAATGGCGGCTTACATTGATTCTAAGGTCAGGACCTTGCAACACGGATTCCGTCGCAAGTGGTTTATAAGCAGCTTGGCGTAGACCAATATACACATATTCGTTGCAATAGGAGGCACAATATAATTTCTCGTTTGACAATGACATTTTTATTCCTTTCCAGGTTGTGAATTGATTGATATACATCCATTGGGCCTCATTCCAAGATTGGACGTAGCCATGGGGCTATTTGCGCCATGGCTGCCTCCAATACCGGGTCCGGCACCGGTCTTGTTCAATGGGGACTTACCGGTGCATTCCGACCCTGGAGGGACCGGTAAGTCCCCATTGAACAAACCATTCCCCATTCCCATTTGAGCCCCGATAGGGGTCAATGGGGAGGGCGCTAATCAAGGGCTTGCAACTAGCAAGCCTGTTATTAGTGCCCTGGTCCCTTAGCGGGACCAGTAAGGGATGTGTGGTCAGACCACACATTCCTTACGGTTCCCGCTAAGGGACCTCGGAATTGGGCGGTAAGGGATTACTGGCACCGGTCTCTTTACTGGTGCTGGTAATCCCATACCGCCAAACTCATAATGACCCCCATAGACTCTTAAAAACAGACCTTCACCTACATTAAGCCCTTTTGCTTCCCGTCCCAGTTCATTTACAGGCAAATCTGACAACTTTGGATTACTAGAGAATGCATTTTGTATCCTTGCCTTTAAGAAATTTTAGTCTGCAGAAATGCCATTGGGTCAGAGGAATGACCATATTTCCGTAAATTTGATGAAACAGTATTCCACTTTCTCCTGATGTTTCCTCCTTATGCAGACATAAGAGAAAACTGTCTGATCCCTTAATTGATTAATTTAGGAATAGGAGACAACGTAAGGCACTAATTGTTCTTAAATCTATGCCCTCGCAAAATATAGTATTTGTTGTTTCAAACTACCTGACCAGATCGTGGAGCAGGTGACAAAACTACCTAAAGCTTGACACTGATTTATTGAAGATATTATACAATGGCAGATGGGTTTTCTGATTATTCTTAAAATTATTGTTTTTTAAAATAAAATATTGATTGCTGTCATAGTTTTATCTGTTGCTCTATTGTGAATTTTAATAGCAGATGTCTGCTTTCAGTCGTTTAAACTACTTCATTACCTGATGCTGAATTTTCTTTTTTGTGATTGTGTGTTTTTAGGGGACTTTGTCTGGAAATAAAGCGGATTAAATTGATGTGTCAGTGTTTGGAGGCTTCTTTCGTCACATATAAATCAGAACCAATGGACCCAAACCATCCAAAAGCCTGTCCTTGCATAACATTAAAGATTTTTCCAATGCCTTTTAGGGACCACTGCACATCCAATGTCTGGGTTAACCTCAGCAGTACTCCAATCACTTCCACCTACCAATGGGTGAGAACACTCCACTAGCAAGGCATTTGTGGTGTCCTTCCCCAACAGAAGTGTACTCCAGTCTCTGAAGCAATGGGTTGCTCTTTTAAAGTTTGTCTTCCCACATATTATATGACTGATTGCCATAGTTTTTCATCTAGCCTAGTTACAGTATCTTTAGTTTGTTAAGTCTTTGCAAGCAGATACACTCAACCTGTGGTCCTTATAAAGAACATTCATCTGAGATGGTGAAGATTAGTCAGCTTCCCCAGATTACTCAAATGCAATGAATCCTGACTGCTCCTCATCTATATATTATCTGAGCTTTGAGGAGGGAATATCTGGCCTCATAGAGAGTTAAGGAAGAGACAGGAGCCAGGCATATGGTAGGTGATGGTAATAAGGCCTGCCTAGAGAAATGGAACCACCAACGTTACCTCTAGGACCAGCAAAAAATTCACCTCTCATCGGATGGAAAAATAGACACAGGCCATTTGGTATCCACATTTGGACCACCAACTTTCCAGCTGCCTGCTGCCCATTTGGAGCTGAGCCGTTTCTCTTCTCCAGGTCTAAGCACTGCACCACCAAGCAAAGATAACACAAATCACAAAATGCAGGAAACATGTCCTTTTATTAATGCTATAGTAAAAGCAGATATGCCAAAATGTGTAGATTGAAGTGATTACAAAAATCATATGTGGAGGTCGGAGGGTATGGAGGGCACTCGAGAGCCTGGTCAAGATGGCCACAAAATCTTAACTTGCTTCCTAGCTATCCGAAAGTAAGGTTACGGGTCCCTTGCAGCACTGAAACTGATGTATCTAGGAGGAACTGCAGGGCAGGACGGCAAGGAATATGGTGCGGTCCTCCTCAGAGCAGGAGACGTCTTCCTGGAAGTGATAATCAACAGCGAGCGTGAGGCCTGATCTAGGAGGTGGCTGCATCGGTTGTGGGCACTTTGGCGGTGCCAGAGCTAAAGGTGAGTTGATCCAGGGCTTTGCAGTGATGAGCATAGGAGTAGTGCACCAGAGCTCAGCAGACAAATTGTCTGAACACAAGATGACTCACCACAACTCAGGGCCTTAAGAGTAATGCTCCGGATGGAGACCGGGCCGTCCAAGGGCTGCTGAGGTACCAGAGCAATATGGAGGCTGAAGATGGCATGTCCCACCGTGAACGTCTGGGTGGTGGTCCGCGTAGGTTTCTCGAGGAGGCATGAATTGAATCATCCTGGCACTGCCCCTCCCCAGCATTTGATCGGTGATGGGTTGTGGTGAGGATGAGGGCAGTAGAGCGGAGACTCGTTTGGAGCCTACTCGTTTTGAAGTCAGACAACTCGCAGTCTGAAACTGTTGGTACATGGCAGAAGAGGGTGCTCCTTCGGGAGAGATATGCTGCCTTTTAAACAACTAGTTACTAAGGAAGTGCAGAATCACATCAATTAGGAGCCCAGTTCTTGATGCGGTAAACTATTTTGTTCCTCAGGCCCTGAACCAAAAATATTGCAGGGTCTAAGGAGCAGCAGGGCAGATGGTGGGTGCAGCAGGTTAATCCTATGATCCTCCCTGATTTGGGCTGGTCTACTCAAAATATAAGGGGGGCAGTGGCCCTATAATGGCCTCTGGGAAAGGCAAGAAAAAAGAAAAGCCAGCGAAGATGGACTTTTTTGCGCCACAGACCTTGACAAATCAAAGGAATTTATTTTTTGTGACAATTAGACGGCTGAAGAACTCCTGAAAACGATACCAGAGCTCTCGACAGAGGAAGGTTGATACAGAAATAGGGAGTTGTGGCAGTGTTTCCTGAGACGGAATGCTCTGTTAAAACAGTCGTTTTCTTTGGTTTGTTGTGTGTATTAGTTTGGTTGGCTTAAGTTCATCCTCTCACATAGTTATGTTTTCGGAGCAGACACAGGTTAGTGAAGGTCCCATTTGCTAGTGGAAGGTATACATTACAGGGAAGTTTGCAAAATGTTTTAAGAAACAGGGATTTTGGTAACTGGGAGACCAGAATGTTCCAACCACTCATGACCACAGAGAGGACTTCAAGGGGGACTCCTACTTGACTTATCTGGGCTTCAAATGTGTGGCTTTCTATGTGGTTCGAGGGACCCTTCATATTGTGGCCTCAGGACATGTAATAATGTTACTGAATACATTTGAAAATTCAAATTATTTAAAAAAAAAAACATGTGAATGTTCATCTGAAGATACACCATCACAAATATGCAGCATCCTCGCGTCTACAGTGTAGGAATGCAGGTGCTGTTGTCCCCAAGGGTGTACATTGCTAGCTAAGCCATTTGGTCCAATGCTACCATCTAATCAAGAGGCTCCCCTCATTCTGCTGCCATAGGTATGGTATGACGCGCTTACAAAAGACCGGATGCTTCTGGAAAATGTCTGCACCTCTAGACGCACCAGAAATCTTCCTGGTGTTGCAGAGCGCCTTTTGAGGAGCTGCCTCCTCCCTTCCGTTATGAAGCAGGAGGAAGGAAGAGACACATATTTACCCTCTGACCTGGAAGACGCCAGTCTCAGCCAGCCGACTGTCAAAAAAGTGTGTACTGTGCACAAAAAATATATATATATATATATATATATATTACAGTCTGTAAACCACTGCTGCCTGCAAATAAGTGTTCTCTGTCATAAAAATCCAGGGAGATTTAGGCTTCTTTTGACAAACTCAGCCAATTACTGATGTTATCAAGTAATGAAATTATATCTGTCCTGGGTAGCTTTTTTTAAGGTATTTAACATTTGACAAGTATTTCCGTGGGGGAATGTTTTTTATGACATGCCGTCAGCCCGCACCCGCAAGCATGACACGTCGAGGGGAAGGGGCATCGTACAAAGTGGCAAAGAACAGGGGAGGGTGGAGGATATGAGAAAGGGGGATGTATGCACTGGCTGCATATAAATCCTTCTCCAATTTTTTATATATATTTACAACCAAAGTGCATGTCAAGTCCAATGGCATTCTGAACAGTGACTTGGTAGAATCACATACACAGAGAGAAAAGCAATTTTATACGAAGAAACATGGAACGCCATTCTATGAATGCAATAGCGGATTCTTGATCGCAGATCTTGTGAGAGTTGTGGTACAAGTAACACTAAAAAAGGGAAGAGGGTAGGCAAAAGCCCGATGTGTGCGCTCTACACGTCCCAAAACTAGATACTAGGAATTGAGCTGCTCTGCAAAGTCAAAAGCTGGGCATGCCTACTTATACCCAGTACAATTATATAGTTTTATGGGTAATGACCCGCAAATCGCGCTCTTCCTTAAATTAATTCAAGTTTATAGTGATTAGTTGGAAGGATATTTACACATATGTAAGCGTTTGGAGTCAATAAGTAAAAAGTATTTATTATCACGCTATGTCAGCCGACACGTGTTTCGATATGAAAGTCGTTCTGAAGGCTATCATCTTGTGAGTCTAAGTATAGTGACTCCAGACATGGGGCCTCATTATGACCCAGACGCTAAGTGTTTAACGGCGCTGTAAAAGGCTGCAGCGCCGTTAAACACCTAGCGCCTAATTACGAGGTCCCTTTGCGGGACCCGACCTTAACGGCTGGGGGACCTTGGTGCTAATTACGGTACCGCAATTTGCGGTAGCATAATTAGCACCTTCCCCATTCCCATTGAGCCCTATGGGGCAAAAATGGGAATGGGTAAGGGCCATGGCGGCATGGGGAATTACCGCCCCACCAACCTCGGAATGGGGTGGTAATTCCCCATTCCGCCATGGCGGACTCCGGCATGGACCATGGTGCTAATAGCACCATGGTTTAGTGCCGGAGTCCTAATGAGGCCCATGGTGTTGTTCAGAATTAATTCTTAGTGCTATAAGTCCTGTGGCAAGGGTTTCTCTTAATAATCATCATCCGGGAATGCGGTTTGTTCTGGCTTATGAGTTAAGTGGTTAATCAGCGTCCATTTATCTTATATCCCAGTTGGGCAGGTCTCATTTAGGGGTTTCCAATATATCAACTAATTTGTTTAACAGCACAGAGACTGGGATCGAACCCTGATATATTGGAAACCCTTACATGAGACCTGCCTGCCTACATATGTATATATAGCCTTCCAACTAATCACTATAAACTTGCATTAATTTAAGGAAGAGCGCGATTTGGGGGGTCATTACCCATAAAACTGTGGTATAAGTAACTTGTAAACAGGGACTAATTCTCATTCATTCATTTTGCCATTTGTATAGGGCCTTCACCATAATTATGGTCCAAACGCGGTGTCAGTTGAACGCCCTCGGAGGGACCAAAGTAAAAAAATATGGGAAAAAATCTGGACGTGCTAATATGCATGTGTACATTTCGGCCATAAAGGTTCTGAGCAGGTGGCCAAGACCCTGCTGGTCATCCATGTCTGAATGGCATGTGAATGGGTGGAAAGCAGGTATACTATTGACTAAGCAGGAGGGGTTGTGCTTAAGTGGATAGAGAATTATGTGAGTAGCTACAGTTCACATTTTTTGTTGCGAAAGGTAGCTTCATTCTTATGGCAGTGGTGTTGTGCAATAGGGTTTGTGCTGTTTGTGAGTGCAGAGGTGTGTGGGAGTGGGGCCGTGCCTTGGCTGAGTTCCTAAGGTGCAGAGAACGAGAGGGAAAAAATAGTCTTTCTGTACGATCATTTCTATTTCATACTTGACAACAATCTGTGACCAAAAAGATGTAGGATGGTCAAGTTTCACAAATAATAGTTCGCATAACAATTACATTACAGGAAAATACAAAACATACATTGTTGTCACCACGGGAGCATTCTAAAATATACAACTCATCAAACAACACAATATGGAAAGATGCTCAGATGTTTAAAATGTATATTTCTAAATGGTAAGTTAACACTGAATTCAATGACCTAACTTCACAGAAGGTAACCACACAGCGCTGGTAGGCAACGTTTGCCACTGCTCTGTAGCAGCAGCACGGGCAGTACATATTTATTGCTGCAGTGCAAGATGAATAACTGAACAAGATGGAGATTGATACCCTCCCCAGTCTAATATGCAGATGCTGTGTGATGGTGGTACTGAGACACTTGACTTCACTGGTGGTTCACCTAATGTCTGTCGTGGCCAGAGTGCAGGGTAGAGTCATGTAGCTGTCAGGTCACTGGATTGGTCAGAGCCTAACACTCAATGTAACCACTTACCTGTCCACCGCACAGACAGACTAACTAATGTGTTGCATACTTTGTCCTGGGCCGGTCTCAAGCAGCCTGCCTCAGAGTCCCATACATTACCTGCCCCTGTAAAAGGCAGTAGGATCTATCACCCAAATCTGTTGGCGGTAGGACGGCTTAAAGAGCAGTAGCCTACTGCCTAAATCAGTAGGGTTGGCAAGTGTGCTATTTGTAGCGGCAATGCCCACCCGCATATGGTTGATAGTTGCATACAGTGCCGACTATGAAAGAAGATTCAATTGTAACTAATTAGCCTCCTTCAAATTGATCCAATTGCTTGATCTAAGGTACGTTTAAGTGTGATGCATTGCCCAACCTGGGAGCCCAATTTAGTGCAATACCTGGCCCGCTATCTGGATTGTTATCTTGCACAAGCTACTGGATACCTTCTTGAGTCCTCCATACAAGGTTTGCGAGACTCAAGGCGGGTCATAAGGTGGCAACGTACAGACGATAAATGAGAGATGAAGCAAGGTAGCTGAAAGATGGACAGGAGGGAGGGAGTGTGCATCTGGTGGGGCATGAGGGTCTGTCTGCTGGAAGGACCTGGGGTACAGGGGACTGAAGGGAGGGGGTTAGGTAGCAGGAGGGAACAGCATGTTTTGAAGGCTTTCCTAAAAGCCAGGTGATCCTCTATGAGACAGAGAGTGAGCGGAAGGGATAATTGAATGTGGCGCAAAGAACTCTTTTGCCCGCAAAACTGCAAATCATTAAAGTGCTTCAATATCTGCCAGTTTACCACATGGCATCGCACATGGATATTATGACAAATCGATCGTCTGAGTAATTAAGCCATAACCACCTATTCCACAGTGATTGGTGTGGTGGTGCTAGTTTTTCTGTCGGTCACGGTGAGTGGAATAGCAAGGTTTCCAGTCATTTTCTGAAAGTAAGGAGATCTTCCATTGTTCTTATTTCCTTTAGGATTGAGTTCCATAGAATGCATATTAGACGGGAGTATGCGGTTCCTCAGAATTTACTTTTTTTGTAGTGTTTCATTTCGATTTGGAGGTCGTTGTTTGATCTAATGTTTCTAGCAGTTGATTTTGGCTTGGAGGAATTCAGCTCCTTGTCTGTGTAGTTATTATTGAGTGTTGCAGTGGGCTTTGAAGTTAATGCCTTTTTTCAGTGGGAGCCAGTGTAGGCTTTTCAAGGCTGGTGTGTAGTGGTCTCTCCTGTTTAGTTTCAGGAGTATCCTTGCTACAGTGTTTTGGATGCGTTGGAAATTATTTGTGAGACATTCTGGCATTCCAAGGTAGAGGCTGTTCGCATAGTCAATTCTTGATACTATTAAGGAGATGATGGAGAGGTTGGGGAGGATTGTATTTATTTATTTTAAAATATTTATAACACGCCACATGCCCATGAGCCTCAGAGCGCACACAAAACAAAACAAAAAACAGGAAGTGGACTGGAAGGAGGAGTCAAGTCATGGGGGAAGCTATTAGGTGGATGTATTAAAGAGGCATGTTTTTAAATCCTTCTTAAATTCGACCAGAGTTGGAGACGTTCTTATACAAAGGGGGAGGTCAGTCCATTCTCAAGGTGCATGTGTTTTGAAACTTGCTCCACCAAATTTGGCAAGATTGAAACGTAGTTGACTCAGTGTATGGTTATCGTCCGCCCGTAGTATTCGCATTGAATGCTTAATGGTCAGACGTTTAATTAAGTACTGAGGAGCTGTGGTGTTCTGACATTTGTAGGTAAGGGACAGTGTTTTATGGTTGATACTCTGTTTGATTGGCAGCCAGTTTATAGATTTTCTGTACAGAGTTACATGATCACGTTTAGAAAATCTGTGAATTGCTCTTATTGCTCCATTGTGTGTTGTCTGTAAGCGATGCAAATTAGATTGTGATGTGCTGATCAGCAAGCTATTGCAGTAATCTAGTTGGGAAATGTCCATGGCGGTCACAAGAAGGGCTCTGTTCTTGACTGGCAGGTAGGGCCTGATCTGGTGAAGCAGTTTATTCACGTAAGCATAGGTTGAGCGTATGTGAGATACCTGATGTTTCATTGATAGTTCACTATCAAGAAGGACCCCAAGTGTTTTTACGCATTTGGAGACTGGGATCTGATTACCCAAGATCGTGAAGTTGGCATAAAGTGAATCTAGTTTATCATCACCGTACCCTAGTTTCAGTTCTCCCACCCACTGTATTTACAGCTTCTGTACTCTCACCCATTCTACTGCATCCTGTGTTCCCATACCCATTCAGTGTATTCCCACCCACTATGTTCCCTCTCATTTACCTACTGTATATTTTTTTAATACAAACTGTATTTTTTCCAAATGAACCAATGGTTATTAAATGTGAAGACAAGAACAGTGTACTACGCACAAATGTTGTATAAACGATAGAGCGTACGATGTACTACTTATGAGGGTCAAAATAATTCAATGTTTGTACAACTGTAACTAATTGTATTTCATAAAGTATGTTCTGTAACTAATTATATGTATTATTTTGTTTGCAGACAGAGAAGTGCTAATTGTGACATAGTCAGCCTGGACGTATTATTGTAGCCATTTGTATTGTCTCTACCTGTGTGCTTGTATTGTATCCCACTGTTCCTACATTCACTGAACCTACCACACCTCTCTATTGCAACCTCTCACCATATTTACCACTGTTTCTCCTCACCCAGCTTATCTAACTCTGATTACCCCCACCCATTCATCCTACTGACACTTTTTCTGTCCTCATTGTACTGGTACATCTCTTCCTTTATTGATATAACATATGCACATCCTCTATTCATGCTTCTGTACCTTAGTCCCATTTTCTCTAACACTGAGTATATTGTTAAATAGAACTTACAAGTACTACAGAATACACATATGTATATATACAGATATGTAATTTATTTTTATATAATTTTATAACCGCAGCATGGTGCATCAGACAATGAGGTTCTGAGCTTTGGAGGCGCGTATAATAGCAGCAACAACTGGAAGTCCTATCCGCGGCTACATGACTGCCTTTCACATGCATTATAGCTGCAGCTACAAGGGAACATTTTGAAAAATAAATGTCAGTAACTCAAACTGCATAAAATAATTTACAAAAATCATTGTAATGTATTTTTGCAGTTCGTGTTTTATTTCATCTATTTTTATAGATTGTAAGTTCTTGTGGCACAAACCTCTTATCTGCAACAGTGTTTCTTTATACAAAAGTACCTCCAACTGTCGGATGTAGTCTTCATTACTGTAAACCTTTTACATGGTGGGGATGGATTCGGAACCCACACTGCTGCTAGTTGGGTCAGACATGCTGTTAAAAGTCTGACAGGGAAGGAAAATATAAAACAACAAAAATGACAACTCAAAAAGGACAAGCCACAAAAATAAAAAAGTTAAAAAAAATAAAACAAAGAATAGTCAAACAGAGCAAATAGCAAGACAATGGAAAAGGGGATTAGGTACAAAGTGGGTTAAAAGAAGAGAGAAGCAAGGTATGAGAAGCCAAATGTTCTTCTCATCACAGATGACATCACTGGTGACATCACTAATGATATGATCTATGACATACACACAAGTCCATTTATAAAAACGTGATACTATTTAAAGATTACTTTTACTTTGTACAGTATGTATTTTATTTCAACTTTAACATGTTAATCATTTAAAAAAGACACACAGAAAGAAATATACATCTATGTACATGTTTTCAAGAAAATGATGACATTTGAATCTTAATTTCTTTTCTAAATATATATATATATTTAGAGTAATATTCACTTGTTTTAATACCCATGTATGGAAATCTTAAAACGTATATCCTAATACTTAGTTGTTCTTTGTTTAAAAGCACTTCTCATGTCATTTAGAAAATTATAAGTGTACACATTTTTCTTACAATAATACAATTGAGAAATTACACATGTTTATGTTAAAACATAGTAAGTAATTAGAGCTCAACATTTGTCGCTTTTTGTTTATTTGTACTCATTTTTTTAAAATAAATTTACCTACATATTATATTATAGTGAACATGGCTTAGATATATTTGGCACAAACAGGAACATTCTAAGAAGTGTACTATTTATAATTCAGATATTATATTTTACGAAAGTCCTACAAAGGAAAGCTTCAAACGTAGTGATATGATGCATGTGTAGCTGCTTACTGTTTTAAACAATGTACTCATTGTTATGAACTATTATGAAATGCTAATCTCACATTTGTAGAAACGTAAGGGTGGTCGTAATATGGGAAAATATGTAGAGTGATCTTATGTCTGATGCCTTTAGTTAAATAATCATTGATGTCATATATGATGCCATTAGTGATGTCATCAGTGACATCATCAGTGGTGTCATCATTGTGGTCATAGACTGTGCAACAGAGGGCACAAAGTTAAGGTGGCTTTAGCTGAATTTCAGGGGTTTTGTTGCGTAAAGTTCTCACCTTAATGTCCATGCAACTAAAGTTTTTTCCTTGCATATCTATTTATAGTTGGCATATTAAAAATTCACTATTGGCAGTAGTACTTGGAAGTGTACATCTGGAAATGTCTTTAAAAACAGCCATAGATAGGGAGCACCATCCTAAAACAGAAATTAAGAATTTAATAAATGTGAGCGCTACTAGACATCACAATTGTAACTATGTAATTTCAATAACGGACAAATAGGAAACCTCTCTGGCCTGAAATTATTTGAGCCATGGGGATAAAAATGAATATACATAAGGGCAATATTTAATTACTCCCTAGACAGGCATAGAATAACCTGATTATACTCATTTATACACTGTATACTACTGGAAATAACAGCTTTAAAGGGTTGCATCTTTTCCTCTTGACACAAAATGCGAGCTGGCACTGCAAACAATGAACAGCCTAAAGTGGCTTTAAAAAAACAAAACAGTAGCTTTGTGAATACAATTTATAAATAGTATTGCATCAAAATATGAACCATGCAAAGGATTCATCATGAGACATGTAAGGCTAATGGGTTTAAGCTTTTCTTATTATTGCTAATGATATTTTTCGCAAAAATAACAATTCTCTAATGATTTATGCAAATCATGGCATTAAAGCACAAGTAGAATTATTGAAGTAGAGGTCTAGTGTTAGCCTGATAGCAGCTGACTATAAAAACTGTGAAAGCAATACTATACAATGGGATTTGTGGCCAATAACTTCTATTAGTACCCGGCGAGGGCGCAATCAGAATAAAAGGACCATTCTGATTGGCTTTCGCTGAGGCATTACCCGGCCAGGAATCCCTCGGCTGGGATTCCATTCCTTTATCCCCGGCGGGGGGCATGGCCGCCCATCAGCCAGTGAGGGGGCTCGAAGCGAGGCCATTTTTTTTTTTTTTGGTCCTCCGCCCTCCCCACCCTCCCGCCCCCACTTACCTTCTGCGTGCCGGAGCCGTGTGGAGACTCGAAGCTGGAACATCCCTGCTCCGAGCCTCCACACGGCTCTAGCGGTTTCCATCGCCCCCCTCCAGGGACCCAGGTACGTTTCTTTTTCTTTTTTTCCCCCTTCCAATCCCACTTACCTTCTTTGTTGTCTTTCGGGAACGGACGTGTTGGAAACTGTTCCCAGTGCATCCGCTCCCGATGGTCGCCATGGAATTAGCATATGGGAAGAGTTATTGACCTCCTCTCAGCCAATCAGAATGTGTACAGTGCATTCAATGACTGCTAGTATTGACTGCATGCTCATGTTTAACCTGTTCCAGTTCAAGTTGCAATGAAAATGATTAACTTACAAAGACAACCATTTTATATAAATACTACAAAATACAACCACATTTAATTTACCAACTCAGTTTGTCTGTTTACTATACTCACTCTTAAAGCACCATTTTTAACTTCACCATGAAAACAACACAACATGTATTGCTAATACAACCAGGCGCTAGTAGCCTAATGGACCTCAGGAGGTGTCATTATCACTTGGGATAGTGACCATCCCCCAATTTATCGCCCTAGGTTAAGTTAGCACATTCATTGCCTTAAAAAACCTCATCCAAACCAATCAGAACGCTCCAAATGTAGTCTACAAACTCTGGTATAAAGGTAATTTTAAATATTCTGAATTGAGCAGCAGCCTGAAAAGTGGTACAGACACATGTGTATTAAACTGCATAAAGGCAGAGAGGACAAAGTGCACTTCAGTTACTCAAAACAGCAAACCGCACTGAAACAGGCAATGTGTAAAGTTTATTTTTAGTACATCCCTGATCAATAAATTAACATTACAAGTTAGTTGTGTGTTCAATTCGGACTCACAATAGATACCATTTCCTTTTTAGCTGTGGGTGCCATGTGCGAAGCCTTAACTTAGCTCAGGAGGAATCATTCATGAATAGGATCATGGTTTCCCAACTGAGCAGGGAGGTCCCTCTGTTGTAATAATGTTTCCTTTCTTCACTTTCTTCACTTAAAAGGCATCATGCCGTGAACACATATATCAGATTATGTCAAATGAATGTCACATAAATTGTCTTGAAATTTAAGAAATGAGAGGGAACTGGTTTGACTAAACATCACGTTTTATTTGACACCTTAAAGGTGTTCCTTATATGCTTATATGATCACATGTGAACTGCCGTTCGGAACAATGTGACTGATACAATTGAACCTGTTGTTAGTAACTCCTGGTTGTAAAATAGACTTTATGTCCATGGTAGGGTAGCCACTGAGGAAACAGCCTGTCGCTCACGTGATGGGATGCGGTTTTCTTGTTTATAAATGTAGATGAAAAAGAAGTTTGACTATTGTACATGAAAAATCAATGCGGTGTGCGGGATAAACGGAGTCAGGGTTTTGTTTGACACCTCTTACTGCATATTTTATAATCCACTATCAACAAAGGATATGTTTTGCACCTTGATTACACAATCAGAGTGTGGACATGTTCTGTTCATCATCTTCATAGAGATAGAGTGTCCTTAATTTGACTGCACATTATTGCTGCCACGTTCGAACCATTTATACTACATTTAACTGCAATAACGAGGTGGTACCAACAAGAAGACATACGCTGGTGGTATCTGTTTCTTATCTGACAACTGTGTATGTCATTTACATGTTGACTGCATGTTAGCCATTGATGCATCTGTACTGCATGTAAAGTATAGGAGAGACCTCAACTGTAGACAGTTACCCAAGGGATTGATAGACTATAATTGTGGCATATTGTAACGCTCACCTGATTCCCACGGAGGCGCCGACCTGTTCTGGACTGCTATGACCTCTTCTAAGGTGATGCGCAGGACTCGGAAGACGGACTGGACCGGACCCCCAAACCTCGCCTGTCTGGCCCATAGAAGAATCCTTCTGTAGATGGAAAAGGGGATTAACTGTCTGCTGGATAATGTGTCGGATTCCCCCTCCCCCCTCTCACACTCCTTGAACCCCCTGCGCGATTCCCCGTAGAGTCTCACCTTAGAGTCTGAAAGGACGAGCTCTCCATCCTGCTTCCGATGCAGGGGCGCGTTGATTTCCAGTTACTTCACTGGATCTCGGGTTTGGTGAGTATTCAACTCCACTTGACTTTTCCTATATGAGGCCGTAAGTATTCAGTTGCAAAAGTTCAAGCCTTAATTGTCCGTTGTCCTTTTCTCTATTTCAGATGCAGGATGAAGAATCCGCATAGATGAATGGATTCGCCGAAGGTAAACTCTGGTGAGTCTTTTTGATGGATGGTTCCCTTAGTGATCTTGCTTTCACCCACTAATGCGTGTGTCTTTTTCCCCTTAGGGGCCGGGGTACGGAAGTGCCAAAGAAGCGGCGCCGACCCGAGGTGAGGAAAGATTGTCCCAACAATAATCAGGTAAGTCTTAAGATGGAAGAATCAGGCCTTCCTCAATCTGTTCCTTCGCTCACCTTTGTTTTGTCTCTTTTTCTCCTTAGGCGCTGAAAGGCGGCGGATGGTGCCAATGGTCGCTGAAGAGCCCGAGGGCGCCTCGTGAAGGTGAGTGGAATGCGGCGCTGCAGCGAGCGATGCGATGCGCTTCTAAAAATAATGTCTTTTCTCAGGATCGTCGGAGTGATGGTTCCAGACTCCAGATGGAGGTAGGTAAAGTTCAATTATTCACCTTTCTCTCCTTTCCTTCCTTTTCAGGTGTTCCAGGTTGCAGGCGGGCGTGGCTGGAGCCAGGATGCAGGAGCAGACATGGTGAGCGTCCAGCTGCTAGATGCAGAACAACGCGAAGCGTGAGCTGCTGTCTGGGCGTGGTTTAAATAGCCCCCAAAGTAGTTCCAGGTAAGTATTCTTCCTCAGCCACGCCCGAGTGGTAAAATAGTCCCATAGGTAAAATAGTCCCTTTCAGACCTCAAGGAGGTCTGGATCCGGCAGCATGGTCTGCATCAGGTAAGTCCATCCAAGCACTCCCATAAAAAGCCTGGCGCCTATGGTGCCAGGACTGATGCCTTCTATGAGCCTGGCGCCAGAGGCGCCAGGACAATGTCCAAAGAGCCCCTATAAGGGGTTGCTGGGTCCCTCCCTGGGGACATGATGTCTGCTTTCGGGGACGCTGGGCCTGAACTGGCTTCCCGGGAGTAGGCATCATGAAACACATTAAAAGGCAGCAGCTTTATGATCAACCATGTGAAGGAATCAAAGAGAGAGAAAGACAGTGAGAGAGCGAGAGAGTGAAAGAGAGAGAGAGATCTAGAGAGAGTGAGAAGAGAGAGAGGAGAGAGGGAGAGAGTTAGAGAGACAAAGAAAGAAAGAGAGAGAGAGAGAGAGAGAGAGAGAGAGAGAGAGAGAGAGAGAGAGAGAGATAGAACCATGATAAGAAATGTCCATAGCTCTGGTTCCGCAAACTAATCTGAGAGGTCCACACTTCAGTCAGTTATTTGCCTGGACTGTTCTTAATATCAGCAATGGTCCTGTTAATCCCGACTGTCTAGCAATATGTATTCATGATTCCTTTGGTTAAGCACATTGATCTAATCATGCTATTATAATATGTTCAGTATTCTTGCATTTAGTAAACTAATTTCAAAATCATATTCCAGTACACTATAACCCTATTCCCCAAGTCTCATTCTTTGGGCTAGATATTGATTGCAAAGTGGAATAGCCTCAGGTTTCTATTCTGGGCCCCTCCATATGTGTTTTAATCCCCAAATAATTGTCTTCTCACTTTTTTAGTTTTGGCTATTGGGTGGCATTAAAGCGC
The DNA here is from genome assembly GCF_040938575.1 of Ambystoma mexicanum. Lineage (NCBI taxonomy): Eukaryota > Metazoa > Chordata > Amphibia > Caudata > Ambystomatidae > Ambystoma > Ambystoma mexicanum. The sequence goes on along the minus strand of NC_090936.1, from coordinate 488,878,393 downwards.
TGCCTATAAGCAAAACTATTGCATTGGGATGCAACTGTGGGTCAAGGGTGGTGTTTGGTTATATGCTTATCCATAGACTGCCTATGGCCATTCTAATCCATATGGCCGTTCTTGCACCTGCCTGCCCATCCCCACCCAAAACACATCTTCCTGGAATCTCTTTGAGTTAGCTCTATCAAGCAGTAACATCCAACGTTGGCCTGTCAGTGTTACTTCTAAGTAATCTGCTGAGAGTTAATGACTTAATTGCAGTTGTAAATGTGCTACCAGTGCAATAAAATATCATAGTCAAGTGAGTCTCCTGCCACATCACTTCTATCCTTCCTTGCAGTGAAGTCATGTTAAAACAGTCATTGACAAATTGAATAGTTTTGGCTTGTGTATAAAATAGTCATTTGGCAGCCACTGTTATAATATGCCCAGGTAATCACACTCTTTTCCAGTTGTTGTCGTTTCATGGCTAGATAGTTCCATCATGGCAGTGCCTGCCTATCCCATACCTACACAAAAGCCAAAGTGTTGACTTTGCCAATGCGTGTCTAGTCAATTAGTGACTCTTAATCAGAACTTTGGAATGTTTGTAGAAAATCCATGGTCAGGGTTTTTAAGCAGTGTGTTGTTTCCTGGTGTTAATGAAGAGGCAGAAAATAAATAAAATCGGGAATTTCAGTTTAAAATCTCTATGCACATATGTAGCAATTTCCTAACCAAAAAATGTGATTTTGGAGCTTATCTATGGAAGAAAACAAACACGGTGACCTTGAGGGTGTAATGGCAGTAAAGAATAACAAATATAGACACACTTATTCAATCTCTCAGAGTCAAGGAAGAATGATTACAAATGTGGGTTCCATTCCTAAACAAAAACCATATGAGCCTCAAACCATCCAGAGGACCTAACAGAGATTGAGGGCCTGATTCATGCAATATTTTGCATGGTGCAAAGTGACTTTTCACTTGTGCAAAGTGACTTTGCACTGCCAACAAACACCCTGATTCATGGAAGAGTGCAAAGTGTCTTTGCACGCCAAACAAAAACAACTTTGCACTGTTCCATGAATCAGGGTGGAGCAGTGCAGTGTCTTTTTGCCGTGCAAAGTGACTTTGCAAGGCTAAAAGACACGTTGCACTGCTTTGCACTGTTCCATGAATTATGGTGTTTGTTGGCAGTGCAAAGTCACTTTGTACAAGTGAAAAGTACTTTGCACCGTGCAAAGGTTTCCATGAATCAGGCCCTAGATTTCTCCACTAAACAGTGCGAATTTATCAGGCAAAGATTTGAGCCCCAACCCTTTGCATATGTTCCTGGGATGGTAGTCTTGCGTTACCACAGCACAGGAAATGATTTAAAGAACAAGCAGGCTCATACAGCATCATTTTTTTTGGCCACAACCAGAAATGCCTAAGCCATGCTTCCTTAAGATCACTTGGAGAACGAGCAGAACGAAGCAACTGCTTCCTGTTGGCAGGCAAACAAAAGCGAACACCCCCCCAGTAGACCTTTTACCTAGACAAATATTCTCTTAAATGCCATAGATAGATGATTTGACCAACCTCTACTTGGGTTTCAAGGCTTCTGCATCTCAGTGGCTAAACATGTATCATTAGATAAAGTGGAGGATATCAAGGATAGAACAACATTTTGATGTGTGGCCCATCACAACAGCCCGCAACTAGCGTGAACATGTTTCATTTGGATGCAAAATGCACCGTTATAACAATGGAAGATAAAGACTGATGTCTCGGAGTGCATTTGCAGCCCCAAGACATCAGCTGGGTGAGAAACATGGGTTTGCATGTGCAGTCAGAATGAGCTTCCTTCATTATCTTCCCAAGCAGTTCTTCAAACACACACCCATGCAGTCACCACAACTTGCCATGCACCACTCAACTACACAATCTTTTCCATTTTTCATATAGCATCAACGGTCAGTTAAGTACCACAAGGTCATCAGGCCTATATAATCTAGAAGGGACTTTGCCATCATCAGATCAGCTTTTCTGGATATTCCAGCCAGAAGCGGATGAGTTTGGATTTTGTAAGGAATTGGGTTGAGGCGGCAGGATCTAGCACTCAAACTAAATCAAGAGAAGCCAGTACATGAGGACGCATGATGGTAGACAGGCTGACAAGTGCACAAAACCCGAGACAATTTTCTACAATTCAAACTCTAGGGAACGGGGATGTGTATTTGCTAGAAAGGACATCTCCTGAAATGAGAAGGTCAGCCATTTTGTTAAGGTTGAAAAATGCAGACCTTGCTGAGATGAAAGGAATATTCAGAATGTACTCATGGGGAAACGTCTGAGCAGCAGTAATTACTGGTCCATATAAGGTTTGGACAGTTTTTGCTATTCTTTCCAAGCTTTAAGTAGGGAAGGAGGCTGTTATTCCAACAAGGCCCAGATAGCTTTAGCGATAGTCGGCTAACTGATAAAATGCAGCATTTCACGTGGACTCTCCGACATAATATGTGGTGCTTTCTCCAATGAAACCTGTCAGGAAAAAAAGACACCTGTAAATCATGTTCTGCTCTAAATTGCTTTTGCGCTCATCTTATTTAAATAATGTTATTCATTTCTATATTTCTTTTTGGCATAACTGCTTGGCTTTTATGCTCAGCGTACTTCTACGTAAAGTTGTAAGATACTTGAGAGTGTGAGAACTACAATATATTTGAATTGTTAAAATGGATAAGAGCTGACATGGGCAGGTGAGCAAGCTCTAGGCAGCAGCTGGGGAGAACATGAGAGAAGACACAGGGATATACGGAAAATTAACAGGGCACTAGGGGTGTCACAGTAGTGGTTTTATGGCGGTATGATAACCTTCTTGCCAAATGGCGGTATATCATGGTTATCGCGGTATAGCAGGTGGAGTTAGCTAATCTTAACAACTATTTTCTTAAAGTTCATAAATTGTCAGCATTTTGAAACTTGTCTCTGCACATTTTTAGCTGATCCTCACGGAATCTAAGACGGCTGTAGATATGGTATTTCATGGCGCTCAGTCGTTGATCGCCTTGACTGAAAGAGTACCTAGTCGAAGTGTTAAAATGCACATTTTAAACAATGAGCTTGCTGCTCCGTCACAGGTCATTGCTTTGAAAATTGGCCTCGATCTGCATTATTTTGGAACAACATAGTATGGGCATCATGACCCCTCACTGCTATCAATCATAAAAGTTTGCTTTGATAACTCTTTATCCCATTAAATGGAGAAAAGTTGCTCATGTGACGTCTGAAAGCCCATGTCATTGTGTTTCTTTTGTCAAAATGGCATAGCCAACACACACTCACCGAAATCACTATAGATTGTTTACCATTTGCCTGTTGTATTATAAAGGTCTGATGTTGGAGTCACCACTGACCATGTAATCCTAACAGGACAGCGTTCAGTGTGCGCGGTTGATTTCTTTCTTGATTCTTGCAATATATGTTCATTTACCTTCTTAAAGATAGTGGCACAACAACATTTTGAAAATGACAAAGTTAAAATACATATCGGCACAAATATGGCCTAGACCAACACATCACCACAGCCCCATCATTACCATTTTCCCCAGGTCTGAGCGCATTAGGACCCTTGTCATATGAGTTGAGACGGAGGAATGCTTTCATGGGTGGTGTCACAAATCGAGGATAGACATGAGAAATACCTCACCCCCATTGCTCTGGATACTTCAAATTGAATGTAGAATCTGTCCTGCCTGCTTGAGTCCAGTGCCATATGCAGAAGGCAGGTGAAGGATCAAGCGACCCCTCTCAACCCCATTCTATTTCAGATCCACCGGAGCACCTGAAGACCATGAAAATGGCAGCGGTGTGCATAATAAATTGCAATAACATAACATAACACACAGAACAAAGAACATTTGCTTGCTTATGGGCTGACTACTCCCCTGTTGCAGAATGGTTTCCCAGCCAGATATTCTCCTAACAGGCATCCTGCATATTTACTGGCACAGCTAAATGGACCCTGTAGAATAACTCCCAGACCATTAAAAGCGTAAATACTACTATGCATCTAATTTGGACCAAAATCTATCCTGAGCAATTCAGAATCAGGGTCTGATAACCTACCAGAACACAAATGGGCCCGCCACTGGCTCATTGAAATGTGTGTGACTGGGAACCCATCTCTTATATTTAAAGGGTTGAACTTGAGAAAGTTCAATACAAGTAGCAACAAAAGGAGATATCAATGATGAACTGGATAGTTAAACTTTTCACATTGTTGATAATGAAAGAGATTTCAGGTCATTGTGAGTATTAGACTGAAGCCATATCCATTTAACAGTAAATGGAGGGAGTTTCAAGATCATTAGTTGGCAAGGCTCAATCCTTTTTGGGGAGACCTTTTCTTTGTTTTATATTTAGATCTTTTTTATTAGCATTTATAAACAATATAAGTAAGTAGCCAGAACATTTCAAAGACGGTTAAGCCTTGTCGTTCCATTAAAGAAGGCAGTCGTAACCCTGGTATCCCCAAGGTCTTATTCTGGTCCAACGTCAACAAAATTCTCATGGTAAGTCATACATGGTGCGGGCGCACGCACCATCTTAGTCTGGATAACATTTCATATTAAAGTGTATTGGGGTGACCGGTGAGGGTATGGAGGAGAGATCCAGTTTTGTAGCCAACCCATCCCACATGCGCAGGGTCGTTCTCGTAGTGGAAAGCTCATACATGCCCATGGGCTTGTCCTCCCGAGCTTGGTTAACCCATCCATGTATAGCCCTCAGTTGCACTGCCTGTAATTATCTCTTGATGGTTGTGAGTGTATGCTGCCCGCCCTCCCCCCCCCATATCTCGATCCAGAGAGAGTTGGTCTGGCTATTCTGACCCTACCCTATTGCCAGATGAAAGCCTTTGTGTCATGCTGCAGTTTTGCAAAAGCCCTTAGGGGATGGATATTGGCAGGGCCTAGAAATGATATAGTAATTGTGGAAGGATGTTCATTTTGATTGAGGTGATCTTGCCCAACCCTGAGATAGCCTGCATGCCCCATGGCCTTAGTTCAGACTGAATTGCGGAACATATCTTAGGATAATTTTCCTTGTAGAAACCTGTATTATGTGCCATCAGCTGCGTACCCAAGTACTTCAGCGAGCCTTTAGCCCAACGAAAAGGGGACGTCTGATTCACTCACTCCATCCTCTGCTCGTTGTAAGGGAGACATGGTATCACAAGTGAAGACAGACACAATAGATATAATGTTCAAGGGTGTTTATTGAGCAAAAGGATTGGATAAACTCCTGCCTGGCCCCATCTCTAAAGATGGGAGTACGCTCTACCATCAAATTATAAAATAAAACAACCCTAGTTGTGTCAGTCAAAACAAAATGGCCTATACTAAATAAACCTATTGCCTGCCCTTATATTATTACAATAAATGGGTGCAAGGGAAAAGATGTATGTAAAGGAAAAATAAAAGATGAAGATGGCTGAGTCAGCACTCCTCCCCACATTGGACAGCACGGAGAACGGCGGCCCCTGTAGACAAGGTGACACACTCTGGCTCAGGTTCTCAAAACAAAGGCAGTTCAAAACGTGGATCGAAGGCTGCCTGTCCTTCCATGTTAAAGTCTATTGTTCCAGCTTTCAAAACACAATTCAACAAAAAGTTCACATAGGTCTCCCTCAGTCAGGTTCGGATCTTTCAAAGCAAAACGTTCACTTAGGTCTCCCTCTGTCTGCCTTGGACCAAGTAAAAGTTCACGTAGGTCTCCCTCTGTCGGGCTCGGACCACACAAAGCAACACAAGAAAAAGTTCATGTAGGTCTCCCTCAGTCGGGGTCGGACTTTTCAAACACAACACTTGCAGGGACTCACTTCACATCTTTTAGGGGTTCCATTCCCTTAACTTATCATTGGTCTGGTCTCCCTCAGTCAGGCTCAGACCTTTTCCTGATGTCGAAGACTTTCAAATGTGCATGGCTTTTGCTACAGACGTCCGCAGGACCACTTCGACATTTCCTTCAACTCACACCCTTGTGTTATTTGCCACAGTGTCTCTTGATCTGGGTAGTTCGATGTCATAAACACAAAAGTTCAACGTTCACCTTTTCCTTTCCCCTTTTCCTGGGGTTAATTTTGATCACCTTGCTTCTTATAGTTCATTCACTTTATCGCTTCTTAATACAAACATTTCACCTTTCATGGAGACTTTCGATTGGGCTTTTTGCTTTTGCCAGACTACTACGCTACTCAATATCGCTGGTTTCACAGCTATCGATAATTCCCAGTTCACGACAAGTCTTCCTTCCTTCACGTCTCATCCACATGCGTGCAGCTTCAATTGTGCGATATTTGCAACTTCAATCTTTGCTTAACACACACCGATCTTTCATGTCGCTCGCTAACTCACCGGCTCTTGCATTCCTTTCTTGTCCTCTTCAGGTACTCCATCAGCCGGGTTCGGACCCCTCTTAATTTACAAGATTTAATGTCTTTGGACTTCAAGTCCCAGAATGCACTTTTCCTTTTTCCGCTCCCACTTAGCTAGCTCCCCAAAAACAGCATTCAGGCATGTTGGGAGCTTCAGGAGTTCGAGGGGATATTTGTTGAGGTCAGGGTCCCACCACCATCCCCTCAAAGGCCTGTGCTTCCCTGCTTTACTCAGAAGAGGAGCTATGGTATGGACACTGCCAGGAAACCCCCAGCTGCCCCTGGTTTTGGTTCCCTGGAGTTGGCACTCGCTCGACACGCTGCAGCCTCCCCTGTATCCACAAGCCCAGCAATTAGGCAGTGTTTGGTCCTCCAGACCTTCCAGGGTCTCTCCAGCTCGAATTTCCCTTCTGGCCTCTGTGCTTCATCCAGCATTCCCATCTCTCTCAGAGTGTGCTTGTGTACTCTGCCTTTTATAGTGAGGGGGAGGCTTAATAGGTCTCAGGTGAGACTGATTGGCAAGGCAGGCCTGACTTTGCCTGTCTCTATCAGTGGGACAGTCCAGTCTTGGCATGGGGCAGTATGTCTTCTGTCTCTCGGTGCTGTATTGAGAAATCTTCATCCTCTCAGTCCCTCTCTTCTTCATCTCATTGTTTTTGGAAAAGTGATAGAGGATTAAGGGAGTTGAGGTTTTTTCTAGGGATGGTGGAAAAACGTGTGACTTGCTGTCAGAAAAAGGGGGACAATCATCTTGTTATAAATAACTGGGTAATATGTGTAATTCCCTTTTCCTTGTTCTTGTATACCTCCATCTTGTCTTGGTACAGGTTGGAATTGGGGAGGAGATATCGGGACAGGACTTACAACAACCTATCAAGGCGGAGGAAGTGTCAAGTAGGGTAGTGTCGTAAAGGGGGGGTACCGCATCTCTCCCAAGGGCATTCCTACAACAGTCCCCAAGAACCCTGTGTCCAGGTAAATCCTCCCGCACTGGTCCACCCAAGGGTCTGGTTCCAAAGGTGATGGCCGTGCCCTGGCCACCTGAACAAAGAATCCCTGGGGTCTATAAGTGAGAATGCCCGCAGAATTCTACACTGTCCATATTAATATTGAGTGCCCCACTTTTATCTAGATTTACTTTGAAGCCTGAAATGTCTCAATAAGCCTCAAGGATTCACAGGATGAGTGAAATCGAGGATGTGGCTTTTGTCAGTGTTAAGATCACGTCATCTGCAAACAGAGCAATTTTATGGACTCGGTTCTTGTTTGGCACCCCCTTTATCCCTTCCTCCAACTGGATACTCACTGCCAGAGGCTCAACCGCAAAAGCGACAAAAGCGGCGACAGGAGGCAGCCCTGTCTGGTCCCCTCGACTGGGCAACACTGGTGGACAGGAACACATTTGCAGCAACTCTAGCCCTTGGCGCAGAGTATAGAGAGAAAACTCCTTTAATAAAATGTTTCCCAAGGTAAAATCTGCTCAGTACCGCCCTACAAAATGGCCACTCCACACGGTCAAATTCTTTCTCTGGATCCAGCCCCAAGAGCATAGATGGGACGCATGTCTTGTGTGCTATATCAGTGAGACCTATAATCTTTCTCACATTATCTGGTCCTTGTCTACCCCGTACAAAAACCTGCTTGCTCTCCTCCAAACAGCATAGGTAATACCTTACCAAACGGCTCAGCAGTATTTTGGCGTAGGTCTTTATGTCTACATTCAGAACTGCCATAGGGTGGTACGACGTGCACATAGCACAGTCCTTTCCCAATTTAGAGATTACTGTAATGTTGGCTTCCCCTATGGTACTCGATGACACTCCCTGTGTGACAATCATATTGAACCGAGTATGAAGCGGCGCTACAAGACTGCTGGCAAACTGTTCAAAAAAGGGTGCGATTAAGCTGTCCATGCTGGGTGCATTCCCACCCTTTACAGAGAAGATAGCCTTAAGGTCGCCTCTTTTGTGATGTCTCTGCTAAGATGACCATGTTGTTCCGCTGTGAGCCAGGGGCTGATGAGTGAATCGAGAAAGTGATGCATTCTTGAGTGCTTGGGATGTTCAGTAGTGTAACGGGTTCTGTAATACCTGTCAAACTCCCCTAATAAATCTCTCCCAGAATACACTTATTCACCATTTTCCCTTCTTATTCCCACTATTTGTCCATCCCTTTTGGTTTTCCTGAGTTTACAGGCCAAAACTTTCCTTGCCTTATTCCTTTCTTGAAAATATCTTTGCTTCGCTTGGATTAAGATGAACTCTGCGTTGGGTGCCTCCAAGGTGTTGATTTGTTTCCTTACAGCCTGTAAGGCCCTAAATGCTTTGCCGGTCCTGTTTCCCTATACTTCCTTTCCTTCTCATTCACCTAGCATTTGAGTAGTATGAATTGTTCTCTTCTTATCTTGATAAGCGGCGCTGATTTGGAGATCAGAATTCCCTGCATATATGTCTTAAATGCACCCCAACTAGTCGTTTCTAGAACATGGCCACTTGGATTGTTTCTGAAATAGTCCCCAATAGCGGTCTTTACCTCCCTGCAAACCATTGGGTCCCTCATCAGGGTCTGATTAACTTTCCAATTCCTAGCCCTAGGGTCTTCAGTCTGTAGGTTTAGAGTTAATTGTACCAGGGCATGGGCTGAGAAATCTATGCTTTGTCCGTTATCCTGTACATTAAATCCCTGCCAACCCAAAAGTAGTCTATTCTGGCGGACATGCAATGAGTTTGTGAATGAGAAGAATGCATAGTCTCTAGAGGTTGGATGGGTATGCCTCCAGGCATCCAACAGATCAGAGTGCGCAACAGTCGAGCTGCCCTCCAATATGGACCCTTAGATGTATCCCAGTTGGCTTCCAAGGGGAGGTTAATGTCACCCGCTAGGATAAAATATCCCTTTGCAAATACCAGCAGCTCATCCAAAGTCGCCTACAGGAAATCATTATGCCCTGAGTTTGGACCATAGATTGAGGCTAAGGTCACCTGCACACCTTTGAGGTGCTCTGAGATAAATAGGTAGTGCTCTTCTGCATCTGTCTTGGCCCTTTGCCATTGGAATTAAGTCCTCCCTCCCAGCCTGGATTCCCACCCCTCTTTTTTTCAGCTGACAGGAGGAAAAAAACTGCTGCGGGAAAAGGTTTGTGCGTAACCTTTCTCTGTCGGTCCACTTCAGGTGTGTCTCCTGCAGAAAAGCTATGTCTATCTGTAGACATTTCAACTTTTGTATTAGGATTGCCTGCTTTCCGGGGGAATTTAATCCCCTCACGTTATACGTTAGGCATCTCAATTCCATGTCTTGGATATGTGTAAGCCTTCTTTGAATACAGCCAGCTACCTCATTGTCCTTTGTCCTCCTGGAACAGCACCCATTCCTCCTGCACTCCCATCACTTTCGTTATAGTGTGAAATCAGAACCCTTTGACCACCGTCTTTATGAACTTTTGAATAACATTTAACCCAAACAAAAAAAAACATAAAACACTATAACTAACTTACTTAGGCGATTTGAGGCAGTAATATCCACTACCTTTCCAAAAGAGAATTCTCCATAAAGGAAACACCCGCCTCTTCACTCCCTGGCAAATCTCACCCCACCCCGTCCCCTTATTTCTTGCCCCTCTTTCTAGACCACAAGGGTGTAGTAAATACAAAAGGAGACCAGCCTCTTGGTGTTTATTGTCCTCTTGTTAGACTGATGGTCCCAGCCTGGAACACTGTGTCTTTCAATGATCACCTTTCTGCACTGGCCTTCAGTTTCTATTATTGTCCTCTTCTTTGGCTGAGCCTAATGAGATTCCAAGAACTTTGGTGGCTTCTTCTGTGGCAGTACACCTCCATTGTTTGCCCTCCCAGGAAAAAAGTAAGCCGAACGGAAAGGTCCATCTATATTTAACCTGCTTCTGTTGCTGTTTCACTGTTATAGAGCGAAACACATGCCTCTTCTGGAGGGTCAGGGCCGCAAGATCCTAGTAGATTAAGAGCTTCTGGTTGGCGTAGGTGATTTCACCCTTTTCTCTTGAAGCCCACAGGATCTTCTCTTGTCAATCTGGAAAAATGAATACCCTTCATTTGAATGATAGACGTAACTTGATGGCCGTGGGCCAACCGTCTTATGCACCGAATTATAGAAATATAAACTGCTATGCTTGACCAACGAGCGGCCATTTTAAATGTAGCAAGAATCGCCATTTTGCTTGTTAACCATTGCTCATTGCTTTCTGTCTAAAAACTGCTTTGCAGCTTGCAATTCTTGTGGATTCTGCTTACTCTGCTCAACTGTTAACATTGTTGTCTGAATATGAAAGGACAAAGTCACGGGACTGAAGAGTTTGTTGAAACTCCTCATGAGTAGCCCAGAGAGGAATGCCCACGCTCCCTCTCTGTAGCCTTGGGAGGGAGCTGCAGGGCATTTAATCACTTCACAGCTGCCAACCAGTCTCGTACGATGGTAGAATATGTTAGAATAATACAGCTAAAGGCTTGAATTATGCTTTTCTTACGGCCCTCCTTCGCAAAACCTTTTAGAACGTGTCGGCTCCCAGGACACGAATAGTACCTCATAAATAGCAAAGCTTGGAATATGGCTCTTCTCCCGTGTGCAGCTTGCTTCCAAGAACAGAACCACTGTGTTCTGTTCAACAACTAAAAGATGCCTCCGCACTTTCTAATTGCACATTGTTACTAGAATAGACATCGAAAATGTTATAACCGTCATACTCGTCGGATATGTCCATCGTCATCCCGCGTTCAAAGGAACTTAATAAAGAGAGGTGTTGAACATGATTTTGCTGATTGTATGATATGCATTTTGTATATATGTAACTGATGTATGTAATTCGCTCTCTTGTGTCCCTTCGAGGTCTAGGAAACTCACGTCGCGGGGCGTGAGATCAGAATTGGCCAATTGATACTATCTTTTGCTTGCAATAAACCCTAGCATTGGGAATTTGAACCTCGTGTCTGGCGCATCTTTTCGTGTATGGTTATTGCCATGTTTCCGTAGCACGAGGGACCCCTAGGGGCCCCTTTCAAGATGGCGCCCGATTAGGGACCCTCCCCCACTTGTCCCATCGTATACGTTGTAACGGAGTAAAGGCGGAAGAACGGCGAGGACGGGACGGTCGAGCCGGGATCAAGTAGTGTACGGGGCGCCCTGTAGAAGAGAGGAGAGATTCCTTCCGCAGATCTGCACACATCTGATCCCTGATCGACGTACCGGGCCAGAGAGCAAAGGAGGTGAGGGTCCCGTGACGAGGCAGAAGCCAGAGAAGCGCAGACACGACGTTGGGAGAGGTTGCGTTAGAACAGGCGACTTGTTTTATCAGGTGAGTCATTCCCCGATTCAAAGAGAAACCTGATTTTTGGTAAAGTGTTGATTTTGCAAACTCAAACGTCCAGGTAAAAGTGGCTAACCAAAGGGGAAGGTTAAAGAAACATGCCTGGAGTACTGTCCACTTTAGCGGGGCTTTTCAGCTGCGGTAGACAGTCCTTGGAACATGGCCAAAGTGCACCGCCTGGGGGAACGCCGGCTTATGATATGTATGCAAAATATGGTGTGGATGCGATAATATTTTGTGAAATTTGGCATAGGCAAACTAGAAAGCAACCCGACCATCAGTGGCCAATTAATGGTAGTTTTGAGATTGGGAGGATAGATAACCTAGAGAGGGTGCTAATTAGAAAGAAAGCGCGACCTGCAGCTTTTGAGACTGTCAAAGATTGGAGGACGGAAGCAATGCTCCGACTTAGGAGTAGAGAGAAGCATGCTCGTAGGCACAAAACGAAGCTTGAGATGGCAGAAGAGAAGGAAGAGGAGGAGTGGACTGCGGGTCTAAGACGGGAAGGGAGACGTGACCAGATGAACATAGACAGAAAATACCCGCAGCGGGAACTACACATAGCAGACGAATTAATGGAACATTTGTTAACTAACACGGGTCGAGGCCCAAAACCAGAATCGAAACCAAACACGCCAGCAGTGACTGCGCAGGCCCAACCAGTAGCTCTCATACCCCCTCCCACAGCCCAAGCACTTCCCCTCACGCAAGCGTTAACCCAAGCCCCGCCCACAGCGCGAGCAGTCCCACAAGTGCAGACCGCAGACACACAATTTCCCAGCACCCAGCAAGGCCCTTCACAGATGCCACCTGTGTCACTTGTCCCATCCGCACCTCCCACTCTAGAAACAGATTCAGCACCATCCACCCCTCCAGAAGTCGAAATTGAGACCTGGGAGGCGAGAGGCGGGGCTGAAGGAACAGGATTTGGACGGGTAACTCGAAGCGCGATCAGCAAAGAAAGAAAGATTGAATTACGGCAAGAGGCAGAAATGTACATAGAAGGAAAGGATGAGACGGCATCATTGGCCTCATTGTATGGGTACCGAAGAAGAGACGAGAGACAGGTAGTGTTGGAATGCATGGGGGAAATTTTGGTGGGAGAATGGAAAAAGATACTTGGGAATTTACCGCCACAGCGATTGTTAGATTTGAATAAATTAGCATGCAGTGAGCAAAGAGATGAGGATGTAAGAAAACATGTGCACAAACTGATTGAAGTAAAAAATGAAATGGAAGACAGATATGCTGAAATGTTTGCTACACCTGAGTATAGTAGAGAATTTATTAAGAAAGGTAGGAAGGAGGCGTCAAGGTTGAATATGAAAAACTCATGGCCGAGAGTTTTTCCAGGTAGTATAAAACATTTGCCGGCACCGGGACAAATAGGCGATAAACAAAGATTGCAGGTATGGGTAGGGGAAACAATGCGATGGATGTTGAACAAAAGAACGTCAGTAAAAGAAGTAAGTGAGATATGTAATGGGTACCCATTGGAGATGAAAAAAGAAGCGATGCAAACGATAGTAGGGGTGTTACTGCAGCAGGTCATTGGATACAATAGAGGTAGAGGAAACACACAAGGCAGGGGAAATTTAAATAATATGCATGGGGTGTCATTGGGATTAAATCAATGTGCGTATTGTAAGGAGGAAGGACACTGGCGAGCGCAATGCCCGCACCTACAGAATAGGGGTGGGTTTGGTCAGAGAAGGCCTCATAGAGGACATCAGGGGTCAAACGGCCCAAGCAGAAATAACACGGTGCAGCAGCAGGGATATACCAATGGAGGTACTCAAACCCAATCATATGGTCAAAACCAAGCAAAACAGAATCAGACACAGAACCAAAGTGTTTCGAACCAAAATCAGGGCGGGCAGGGCCAACAGAGAAATGATCAGAGTGGAGGACATCGAGGGGGAAATGGGAATATTTTTGATAGACAACCAAACACGTATTATAGCAGTAGCGGTGACTACACATCGGACGATGTGTTATTTTGCGCGATAGGACAGCCCACGAGAGGGGTCGGAACCAGTGTCTATTCCCGTGAATCAGAGAGGACCCTACGTAGAAATGAGAGTCGGGAATAAGGAGCACCGTTTCCTTGTAGATACAGGGGCACAGAAGTGCTCGATAGACCACCACTTGGTTCCGGAGATACCACTGTCGGGGCAGAAGAATGTTTCTGTAGGGTTCGCAGGTACACCAGTAATTAACCCCATGTCCGAAGCTGTCCCAATTACAATAGGACCATTTACAGAACAGTGTCCATTTCTTTTGACAGAAAATTGTGGAGAGAACTTGCTAGGATTAAATTTGTTGAGAAAATTGGGGGCAGTCATACATTGTACGGCAGACGGGGTGTTCCTCACGATGTGGCTTCACGATGCACAGGTGACGGAATTTATGTCAAAAGAGTTGCCAGAAGAACTAAGTAAAGTACCAACCTGTCTGTGGGCAATGCATGATAACGATGTAGGATGCTTGAAAATAGATCCAGCAAAAATAACTTTGAAAGAAAGTGTCACACTACCACAAATTCCCCAGTATAAAATTTCTGTTGAAGGTGAGAAGGGATTGAAAAGCATTGTTACTGACCTGGTGAGATTGGGGGTGGTTGAGGAAATTGCAGGTAGCACGTGCAACAGTCCGATTCTTCCAGTTTACAAGAAAGGAGGCAATGAGGTACCCTATCGTTTCATAATTGATCTGCGCGCATTAAACACAGTGGTAGACCCACAATTCCCTTTGGTCCCAGTTGTCACAACAATACTAACAATGATACCGGCCACTGCAGAATACTTTAGTGTAATTGATCTGAAGAACGCGTTCTTTAGCATTCCAGTGGATAAAAGCAGTAGATATCTGTTCGCGTTCATTCTAGGAGGTCGATCATTCACATTCACACGCATTCCACAAGGATACACAGAAAGCCCGAGCATTTACAGCAGAGCGCTAAAAGAGCAGCTAGACATGCTAGAACTACCCGAAGGTTGCGTACTCTTGCAGTACATAGATGACTTGTTATTAGCTGCTGACATGAAAGAGATCTGTAAAGAAAGTACTATATTACTATTGACACACTTAGCGACCCATGGTCATAAGGCAAGTTTGAAGAAATTCCAGTATAATCAAAAGGAGGTGTCTTATTTGGGTTACCTACTTTCGAAAGAAGGGAGAAGATTAACACCAGAACGCATAGAAAGTATTTCTAGTATGCCTATTCCAAAAACTCAAAAAGGAGTGAGAGCTGTAATAGGCATGGCCTCTTATTGTCGGCAGTGGATCAGTAATTTTGCGTTGATTGTGAAGCCGATGATAAAGTTGACAAAAAAGGGTGCAGAGATGCCTTTACAGTGGGATGAGGAATGTCAGGAAGCGTTTGAGCAATTGAAAGCTGCATTGTGTGTTGTGCCAGTTTTAGGCACTCCAAACTATAAAAAGATCTTCAGACTATTTGTGAGTGAGAGTGAAGGATGTGCATTGGTGGTTTTGGCACAGGAACAAGGTGGAAGAAATAGGCCGTGCGGCTATTTTTCTTGCGCGTTGGACCCTCTAGCGCGCGCACTACCACGATGTTTGCGATCCGTCGCAGTGGCTGCTGCGTCAGTGAAACAAATGGAAGGAATGGTATTGGGGCACACTTTAGTTCTGATGGTGCCACATGCTATAGACGTTCTATTAAATAGGACGCAGACGCAACACCTCACCTCAGCTAGACTGACAAGATATGAGCTCATCTTGTTTACACCTCACATCCAAATTATGAGGTGTAGCGCATTGAATCCTGCAGAATTAATGCCACTGCCCATAGCAGAAATTGGTGACAACGAATCACCACCCCATGATTGTTTAATGATCACTGAGGAAGAAACAAAGGGAAGGATTGATTTGAGCGATATCCCACAAAAAGAGCCAGATGGGGAGTTATTTTGTGATGGCTCTTGTTTTAAATTACCTGATGGCACATCAACAGCCGCATATGCAATTACTACCCTAAAGAGTGTTGTAGAAAGCAGAAGAATCCCCTACAATTCGGCGCAGAAATAATAGCACAGACCCGAGCCTGTGAACTCTCTGAGAATTTGAACGTAAATATTTATACTGACAGCCAGTACGCCTTTGGCGTGGTTCACAACTTTGGCCGACTTTGGGCTGAGAGGGGTTTCTTGACATCACATGGAGCCAGGATTCAGCATGGCCCTTTGATTGTGCGATTGTTGTCTGCACTCACGTTTCCAAAGCGCCTAGCTATAGTGAAGTGCGAGGCACATAAGAAAGTAACATGTAGAGTGGGAGAGGGAAACGCATTTGCAGACAGGATTGCGAAGCAAACAGCCACAGATTTGGGGAATAAAATGATGACAGTACAGACTGAGGAAGTACCTTGTATGATAGAGAATGGAGTTGCCACAGTCAAAGAAATGCAGGCTGAGGCCACGACCGAAGAGATTCAGGGGTGGGCTGAGGGCTCTGCTGAGTTAGATTTGGAAGGATGTTGGGTGGAAAAGGAGACAAAGAACTGGATGTTGCCAAATTGTTATGTAACTGCAATGGTTATAATGGCGCATAGCCCTACCCACATTTGCGCGAAGAAGATGGTACAGCATTTATCCACAGTATGGAAGAATGAGCACATAAAAAAGAATGCAGAAAGACTAGTGCAGAATTATATTACGTGCCTGCAACACAATGTAGGGAAGGGAACCGCGACTCCAGCAGGTAGTTTCGGCCCACCCTCTATGCCGTTTGAGGTGGTCCATTTTGATTTCATAGAAATGGAAAGGTGCCAGAACTACAAATATGTGTTAGTGGTCATTTGTGCATTCAGCAAGTGGGTGGAGGCATATCCTTTAATAGACTGTACTGCCATGTCCACAGCAAAAGTAATGCTAAAGGAGTATTTCTCCCGGTTTGGGTTGCCCCGTGTCCTGTGGTCAGACAACGGCCCCCACTTTGTGGGCGCAGTAGTGCTACAGATCTGTGCAGGTCTGCAAATAGAGAAGCGATTCCACAGTTCCAGGCATCCCAGTTCTGCCGGGCTTGTGGAGAGACATAACGGAATCTTGAAGTCAAAGATAGCAAAAATTTGCGCTCGGAGCAAGTTGAGTTGGGTGGATGCATTACCCCTAGCGCTGTTGTGTATGCGCACGTCTGTGCAGGCTAAGACTGGGCTCTCCCCCTATGAGATTATAATGGGGAGACCAGCAAATGTATGGTGCGCACCGCAGCCCAAAAGATTATGTGAGGTCGAGCATCCTATGTTAAGCACTTATTGTGGACTTTTAATACAGAAGTTGCGTTTGATTCATCAGCAGGTGCAGGAGGCGTTGCCAATGCGATATACCGGACCGGGGCACTCGCTGGAGCCTGGAAGCTGGGTGTTAATTAAAAACTTTGAACGGAAGACAGCATTAGCACCCAGGTGGCGCGGCCCCTATCAAGAACTTTTGGCAACGCAGACGGCCATCCGAGTAGATGGACGGAAGGCATGGATCCACGCGACACATGCCAAAAGATTCCCAGGATTGCTGACAACTTCCGATGACCAGAGAAAGGAAACGGTCTCGCAAACGAAAGAAACTGTTGCCAGTCCAGTGCCACAGCATCTGCCTGAACGAGAAGTGAAAGTTAAAACAAAGCGCAAACGAGAAGTGAAACTCGAAACAGAGCCTGAGGAGGCTGCCAGTAAGGGGAAAGGGCGAAAAGTGCCCCAACGTTGCTCAGCGGAAACAACATCACTGCCGAGCAACACAAACCCTGCATTGCAAACACGAGCAGAAACAACGCGTGTACCCCTTTGGCGCCCACCAGTTCCTGCGAATGCACCAAAGCCAAAGAAAGAAACTACATCATTGCCACAACGCTCATCGCTGCCCATCATTGTGCCACAGGCTGACACTGAGCCTGATACTGGAAATGCAATGGCACTATTCACGGATCATACAATACCAGGAGTGAATTGGTATAATTTGCGGC
Organism: Ambystoma mexicanum; assembly: GCF_040938575.1. Classification (NCBI taxonomy): domain Eukaryota; kingdom Metazoa; phylum Chordata; class Amphibia; order Caudata; family Ambystomatidae; genus Ambystoma; species Ambystoma mexicanum. Next base: position 488,860,685 of record NC_090936.1, on the reverse strand, counting down.
CTCGACAGGCAAAGTGATCCACAGATCTTTGGTGCTGTTCTTTTTGCCTTTGGTTCCACTCACAGATGGAGTAGGAACCAGGGGCGTAGAGGAGAGAAGTGTGAGAATTGTGCAAGTCAGACAATTCAAGACTCACGGCTCCTCGGTGCGCTTATAAAAGTACATGTGTCAGGAGCCAGAGCAGGACAAGATGGATGCACATAAGTACTAAGGCTGATAGAGTACATGTGTCCTAAGCCAGAGCGGGACAAGCTGGATGCACATAGTACTCTATCAATAAAGAACTGTTCAGAAATTGTCTGAGCAGTGGGAGAAAGAACAACTAATCTTGCTCGGAGTGGATAAATGATCCAGGCTGTGAAAAGGCTGGCAGAATTGAACTGTGACATTTCTCGTTGAACTTTTTTTCTGGCATCAAGAACGAGAGACATTTGTGACAAACTTTGCCAGCAAGAAGAAGGACGATGAAGAACAAGTCAAGACCGATTTCAGCTTCCTCCTGCACCCCTGCTGAAAAGATAATAGATTTAGAGACTGTAAATTTAGGGAAAAAGCATGGTAAAAGGAATAAGGTACTGATTTGGACATTGGTCCTATGTTTTTTAAGTATGATAGTACCAACAATAACAGCTATTACACTATGGTTCCTGGATTACGTACTCCCATTAGAAACACTTTTGCCAAAAACAACTACTGAAAGCCCGGTTCATGTAATCACTGGTACTTTGCCCCCAATGGAAGAGAGACATAGAGAAGGATATGGCAACAATACATTGCTGCTCATCATGAACATGACCCATGCGGTTTTAAAGAAAAAAGATTGCTGGGTTTGCGCCCATTTACCACAGCACGGTGGGAAAGGGATAGGCTGGTATGTACAACCGTTACTATTGATTTATTCATGTGAAGTAACATTAAGTGCAATGTTCTTTGGGAAATGGAACAAGAGTAATACGGGTCAGCTAGATGAGACCAATATGAATGAATTTGAGGAAGTGATCATGAGACTTGTGGGTTGTTCCATATTCCAAAAAGCTTGCGTGTTTGCACTAGAACCCATGAGAAAGAATACACGAAAAATAACAAGACTAGATAGATTACATAGGCAGAATAGACCAACCCCGCCAGCAGAAAGAACATCAGTAATGACATTTCGGATGAGGGATGAATGGAACAAAGATGCTGTGCCCCCTGCCTATACAGTGGATCACAGCCCCAAAACTGCTCCCCTATATCTACAGAAAAAGGGTTCCTATAAAGTAGGAACGTTTAGCAACTGCCTGAACACAGTGTTTTTAAAACATGAAATAGGACCTGTGTATGTAGGAGACCCTGTTTACTTTATATGTGGAGAAAAAGCATATCCATGGTTACCTAGAAACTGGGGAGGTACATGCTACCTAGGTCTACTGTTTCCAGGAGTGTTCCTCTTGGAGACAGCAGAAGTAGCCAAACGAACAAAAGGTAGAACTCAAAGGAGTAGCGAGGATGGAATGATAGCAATGGATATAGCCAAATCATTTATACCGTTCTTGTCCCAAATAGAAAATTCTTACAATATAAGAAAACTGTCTGGAATATTACAAAAAACAATAAATTCCACAACGGATATTTTATTGAATATGACGTTAGAAGAAAAAGGAATAAGACTAATGGCACTTCAAAACGGGATGGCTCTCGATATAATATTAGTTGATCGTGGGGGAGTTTGCAAGCTCGTAAAAACTGTATGCTGTATGTATATAGATGACTACTCCCCCACGATATTTAAAGCGATCCGGAAATTACATGTCATAAGTTCCACACTCTCTACTGAAGAAGGGGGTTGGGCGATAGGATCCTGGTTTTGGGGATTATTGCGGTCTTGGGGATGGAAGTTAATTTCGATACTAATGATGGTACTCGGGATATTCATAACATGCTGTTATTGCATACAATGCTTACCACTAGTGTGCACTGAAATAACTGATGGATGTACTAAGGGATGTATGCACATGGAGTTGAGAGGAAAACAAACGCATGGCCGGAATAACAGAGACACTGAGGAAACAAAAATAGTAAAACAATTCATGGCGATAGACATTAATGATGAAGATGATTCAGATGTAGGTACCCCAGACTTATCCTCATTAGAGGAGGATACAATGAATAAATAAGACGTTTGGCACACGGCCAAAAGGAGGGTTTGTCAATCTGGAAAAATGAATACCTTTCATTTGAATGATAGACGTAACTTGATGGCCGTGGGCCAACCGTTTTATGCAATGAATTATAGAAATATAAACTGCTATGCTTGACCAACGAGCGGCCATTTTAAATGTAGCAAGAATCGCCATTTTGCTTGTTAACCATTGCTCATTGCTTTCTGTCTAAAAACTGCTTTGCAGCTTGCAATTCTTGTGGATTCTGCTTACTCTGCTCAACTGTTAACATTGTTGTCTGAATATGAAAGGACAAGGTCGCGGGACTGAAGAGTTTGTTGAAACTCCTCATGAGTAGCCCAGAGAGGAATGCCCACGCTCCCTCTCTGTAGCCTTGGGAGGGAGCTGCAGGGCACTTAATCACTTCACAGCTGCCAGCCAGTCTCGTACAATGGTAGAATATGTTAGAATAATACAGCTAAAGGCTTGAATTATACTTTTCTTACGGCCCCCCTTCGCAAAACCCTTTAGAACGTGTCGGCTCCCAGGACACGAATAGTACCTCATAGATAGCAAAGCTTGGAATGTGGCTCTTCCCCCGTGTGCAGCTTGCTTCCAAGAACAGAACCACCGTGTTCTGTTCAACAACTAAAAGATGCCTCAGCACTTTCTAATTGCACATTGTTACTAGAATAGACATCGAAAATGTTATAATCGTCATACTCGTCGGATATGTCCATCGTCATCCCGAGTTCAAAGGAACTTAATAAAGAGGGGTGTTGAACATGACTTTGCTGATTGTATGATATGCATTTTGTATATATGTAACTGATGTACGTAATTTGCTCTCTTGCGTCCCTCGAGGTCTAGGAAACTCACGTCGCGGGGCGTGAGATCAGAATAGGACAATTGATACTATCTTTTGCTTGCAATAAACCCTAGAATTGGGAATTTGAACCTTGTGTCTGGCGTATCTTTTCGTGTATGATTATTGCCTTGTTTCCATAGCACGAGGGACCCCTAGGGGCCCCTTTCACTCTTTGACCGTAAATGCATGGAAGTTCATTGTTACGTCCCTGAGATGTCCTCGTGGGCCCTTCCTTAGGGGGCCAACCCTGTGCACTTTGTCTAACGTGATGGTTTTTGCGGGCAACCTCTGGGAAAGTCTCTTCAAAGAACCGCAAGACCCTGGCTCCCAGGTCTGCACCTTCAATATTTTCCTTCAGGCCCCTTATTCTCAGGTTCTCTCTCCTGTTTCTGATCTGCAGATCCTCTATGGTGGACAGCAGCTCCATTCCCTGCTTCACTCCTGCTATCTCATCCTGTAAGTGGATAACATCTTCCTGCAGGGATTGGATCATCTCTTCGGTGTCACTCACCCTCGCATTGATCTGTTCCATGTCCTTGGAAAGGTCTTCCAGAGATTTTCTGATTTCTTCTGTGGCCCGTGAGATCTCATCTTTCACCCTTTGGGATATGTCATCCTTGAGAGTGGCCGTTGTTTCCAGCAGGTCCTTCTTCAGGAGCTGTGCTCCCTGGATTCCCCCTGCTTTGGTTCTGCCATCTTTGTTCTCTCTGGGCTTTTCCCACTTTCTTTACTCCCATTGGTTGTTTTTGGGGACCAGAGGGATGTAAGCGGGCTGTCTTTACCTTGGTATTTCCGAGGCGACATGCAGAGGCTTAGACTCTGGGCTCCACTGCCAGGCCCGATATCTTCCTGATCCTTATCCTCGGGTGGGCTCTCTAGATTGCCGCTCAAAGCTGGGTTTATCTCCACAGCCTCAGACCTGGGGGGATCTAGGACCCGCCTCTGTGGCAACGACTCCATGCCACCACTCTCACCCTCCTTGGGAGCATCTGGACCTACTCTCCTGTTTAACCCATTGGAAGGGGATGTTCTAGCCTCATCATTTGACCCCTGCTCTCCTTTTGCTTGATCTCTACCGGAACTGTATGGGGACAATCTGGGAGCCACCAGTGAGGTAAAGGGGGTCGGACAGGAGGTGGCACACCTCTCCCAGACCTCACTAGGCCTCCAGGTCTCACCCATCCTCCTCTGGTGAAGTCCCTAACGGAGCCACTTAACTCCTCCATTGCCTGCCATTCCTCCTCGCCCCACAGGGGCCCGACTGCAGCCAGAATCAAGGGCGGGACCTTCCCTCCTCAGCCAGGTAACTGCTCTGGTAGGAGACTCCACTGGCCTTTTGGCTGGTGCAGCAGCGCCGGCTTGCCTCGCTCCCACAGGGCCAGTGCTCCAGCCTCCCAGCCCAGCATTTCCCTGGGTCTCTGCTCCAGCCTGCCTGCACCTCCCAGCCAGTAGTCACTCTGCCACCTCACACCCCTGGTCCCAACTTCAGTAGAGACTGGGTGGGACTAGACTTGTCTTGGATACCAGAGGTTCTTAGTCTGCAGCCATCTTGGTCACCGTCAGACACCCCCCTCCCACACCCCAAGAGACCTTTTCTAATATGTGAATGTAACCTAGCAGGCTATGAGCATTGACTCGCGTAAGAACCCCACAGAGGATTCCTAAATAGGTGAGGAGGAAAGCACAGCTAGCCTGATACTATCCAAGCTGTTAAAAGAAAACACTGAGAAAATGGTAATACTGTATCACTAATGATAAGAACACCACCATGTACCAAACCGCTAATATTGATTGCCTGCAATTGGTAAGGAAGATACAAAGAAGATGAATTATCCTAAATGGAGAAAGAACATGGAGGTTCTGACCATACACTGAAGGATAGGAATGGTCTGTGATGTAATGCGGAAGAGCAAAGTCTGCAAGTATGTGGGAGCAAGCAGATGTAACCAGTGCATTAGTCTGACACAGCAACCAAGGAAGTCTGCGGAGGAATGGAGGTTGCATAACAGGGAAGACTGAAGACGGGAAGGTCAATCTATGACTGTGTAAAAGGACCATCTAGAAGTGAGGTATATAGAAGCCAAGGCCAGCCAACACTTAAACAGGATCCTAGAAAAAAACTAAACAGGAGTCAATCTCGTTTTGAGGCAATGTACTTTATGACAGGGCTGGCCAGCTCGTATACAATCAAAGTTCAATGTAGCAAAAAGAGGACACATTTCTCCAGGCCCCTTGGTGGACAATCAGACTCATAGACATTGGCCCCATTGCATCCCCAGCAATCAGCACTTCTGCAGTGGGGGCCAGGATACAGATCCCATGACCACCCCCATCACCTACCAAGGGCTGTTTTCTATGACATGTTACCCAACAACCCATCATGAAAAGTATGAATTACCTATTTTAAGTGTGCAAATCAGTGTTTAGAGATAGAACTACCCAACTAGGACCTATGGTGTTTCTGTGTCTTCAGAAAGGTCAGTCTAACATTGGAGATATCTCTAGTAGGAGTTTTTCAGAAGATGTTTCTCCATTTCATTGTGTTGCAACTCCATTGGATGAAAAAGGGTGACATTTTGAGAAAGTGATGTCTTCTTCCTTCATACCAAATGATGATTTTATTTCCTTTCCTTCCCTCTTCTCCCTCGCTGTCCCCTCTCCACCTCCATTCCCTCCAAGATCCTCCCTCTCACCACCCCCTGCCTGCCTCATCCTCCCCTTATTGGTCTGAGACTTAAGTCACGTAACTGGAACACTGCACCAGGTCAGGAGAGTCTATCTCCACCGGCAGCATCTTTCCTGGCCCATTTGATCCACCACTCAAGCAGAGTGTGAGCCTCTTGGTAAGTGACCATATCAGCCACTGTTATTTGGGTTCGCGACCTGTTACATCCATTTTATTTTGTTCCCTTCCCTCTTCCCTCTTGCCATCCCCTCTCTATCTCACTTCCCTCCCAAATCCTCCCTCTTCACACCCCCTGCCTGCCTCATCATCCCCCGATTGGTCCATGACTTACGTCACGTGACCCGAACATCGCCTCTTCACAGACCACCCAGGGCAGCTTTGCTTGGGCAGCTGGCGAAGGTCTAAAGGCAAAGGGCACCATCCTGGGACACCTCCATCACCTGTTTGCTTGTTCGACCTTGGAGCCCTGCCACTCCGTCTACCGCAACAACCAGGTAAAGTGATAAGACTCAGGAGTGCAGCTGTGCCCCTGAGACCTTGCCACTACAATATAACTAGCACTTGTTGCACTGAACCATACCATGCTCCATAAGGCACCACTGTGTTGAACCAGACTGCACCCACATTGTACCACGGCACAGAGTCTGGCTGTCCTCTGAAGTTGGCCATTGAATTGAATCTTGCTATACTCCAATCTTGCTATTGTGTTCAACCATGTCATTGTATTGAATCTTGCTGTGTTCCAAACTTGCCATTGTGTTGAACCCTACCATTGGATTAAATCTTGCTGTGCTCCAAACCTGACATTCAGTTGAAGCCTGCCATTGCAATTCAATTCTTCAGGAAATCAATAGTGAAGGAATAACTTTGGGCAATAAGGATTTTGATGTTTGAGTTGAAACTTTAACTTGGAACTTTTGTTTTGTGCCTTGCAAAAGGATTGAGACGTGGGGAAGGGAGTCATTCCCTTAGATAAAGATTCCACTATTAGTTAGAACTGTGGTCTGTTGTCCAGAAGACAGGAGCCATTCTTCTGGACCAAGAAGATCCACTACCTCTTTAGTTTGGTATTTAGTGTAATGCACAGAAGTAGGGATTTTGACACAGGACGTGGACTATTGATTTGCATGGACATTCTGATGGAGCCATTTGTTTTTAGTTCAGGTAGGGTAACCCCACTTAAAGTTAGGGTAAGCTAGGTTTTCGCTTTATTTTGATTTGATTTTTGATTTTGATTATTTATCAACTGCTCAGAATAGACTGAACCATATAAAGGCACAGCTGGTACATAAACAAGTCACCAAAGAACAGTACATGCACAACTCTCTCCTAACAGAACATTATGAACCTACCACATTCCCCTCCATGCCCCCTTATTTGAAAAGGAAGGTCTTAAGGGCTCTACGAAACTGATATAATGACTTGAGGGCTCTGATGACTCGGGATGCTATTCCACAGCCCCAGGCCAAAAGCAGCAGACTTTCTATCTCCCGTTGAGACAAATGTAGATGGAGGAATGGTCAGCAGCAACAATCTTCTGATCGTAACCGCCTGGTAGGCTGATAACAACTCATTTTGTCCATCAGATGAAAGGGAGCAAGTCCATTGAGACATTTAAAAAAAAGGCATGCCACCTTAAATTTAATTCTGTCCTCTACGGCCAGCCAGTGAAGTGATCGGCGAGGGGGAGATATATGAATGGATCTGCCCAGTCGGCAGACCATTCTAACAGCATCATTTTTAGCTTTTTGGAGCCTTTTCAGATGTTTGGCCGGGATGCCTGCCAAAAGGCTGTTACGATAGTGCATTCACCATGGCCCCTACCACAATAGCATGGTCTTTGCCTGGAATGAAAGGCAGGACTTGACGTAACAGTAGCAGGGAATACAATGATGCCTGCACCTTGGCGCTTACCTGGCCCTCACTTCTAAGGTTGTCCTGACAGACACAGCCCAGATTTTTAATCCTGGAGGTGAATCTGAGCTCAGCTCCTAGTAGACTGGGGGGAAAGGAGCCTTTTGCTGCCAGGAGAAGGTGTTTCGGTCCAAGCAGTGCCAGTTCAGTTTTATTTGGATTGAGCAAGACAATGTTTTACCATGAGAACATTTTCCTCAATATTCCTGATTTGAATGTAGTTCATCCCATGACTCCTCAGAATATCCATCAACGGCTGCAAGTACAAATTAAAAAGTAGAGGTGACAGTGAGACCCTTGTGGTACTCTGCAGCTCATTTATATAGGGTCTGAGCAGTGTCCCCCAAATTTGACCTGTTGTTGGCGATCAGCCAGGAAAGAACCAATCCATTTATTTATGTGTTCAGAGAAATTGCCTACTGCTCTCAGGCGATTAAGCAAGATGTGATGGTCGACCATATCAAAGGCCGTGGAGAGGTCCAGCATCACCAACAGGGATAGCTCTCCCTCATCGTGACCCCTAAAAGATCATCCTGCATGGCCAGCAACACTGTCTCCGTTCCAAATTTGGGACAGACACCAGCCTGAAAGGAGTCCAGCAATGACTCCTTTTCTACATAGTACTGCAACTGGCAGGTAACAACCTTCTCCAGGATTTTCCCAGGCCACGTCAGACCAGCAAAGGGCCCAAATATTCTGGAGACAGGCTGGATCCAAATTTGTTTTTTTTAACAATGGCGTGATAATTGCCTTCTTTAACTGCTGAGGAACTATTCCCTGATCCAATGATTTATTCATAAAGAGGGTCATGAAATGAGTGATCTTCTGAACCATGTGCCTCGCTGCACAAGCGGGCATCGGAAACAGGAGGTCATTGGTGGGGTTGAGGGCTATTATTAACAATTGAACATAGATCTTCATCACCAGATGGAAGTCAAAAGGGATAAGTAAAGTTTATGCCAACAATCATGCCACCTGTGTGTCAGTCCCCTCCTTCTACACCCTTACACCTGCCATTGTATTGAATCTTGCTGTACTCCAAACTTGCCATTGTGTTGAACCCACTGAACCCTTATTCGACCACTGTCAATGTTTTTAATCTGGTTGCAATTCTGAGTACTGCTTATGTTTTGAATCTACATGCATCTACATGCATCTCTGAGTACTGCCAACGTGTTGAATCCATATGCATCGTTAAGTAATCCACTGTTGCAACCCTGACTTGATATTTGAATTAGCCAATGCTCTTAAATTCTAGCAAGACTTTCAAGTAAGCCATTACTTGTTAGTTTTGATCTGATTTCTGAAATAACCACTGCACCCAAAGTTAGCGACACTTTCAAGTTGGCCACTGCCTGTTCATTTTTATATAATATCTGAATTAGCCACTGCACCCAAAGTTAGCGAGACTTTCAAGTTAGTCACTGCCTATTAATTTTGATCTCATATCTGAATTAGGCACTGCACACTAAGTTAGCAATTAACTGTTAATCTTTAGCTGATATCTGAATTAGCCACTGCACGCAAAGCTAGTGAGACTTTCAAGTTAGCCATTGCCTGTCTATTTTTAGCTGGACATCTGGATTAGCCACTGCACCCATAGTTAGCAAGACTTTCAAGTTAGCCACTGCCTTTGAATTCTTAGCTGATATCTAAATTAGCCACTGCACCCAAAGCTAATAAGACTTTCAAGTTAGCCACTGCCTTTGAATTCTTAGATGATATCTAAATAAGCCACTGCAGCCAAAGCTAACAAGACTTTCAAGTTAGCCACTGCCTTTCAATTCTTAGCTGGATATCTGGATTATCCACTGCACCAAAGTTAGCGGGCCCCCTCAGAAGTCTGATTTCTCTTTAAACTTTGGTGCCTGCTTTAAATCTTGCTGCAAGCTGATGCTAGACATTGTGATTGCCACTGCTATGAGTCTTACTGCATTGCAAAGTTAGACATTGGGCCTCATTACGAGTGTGCCGATAAGCTACCAGCACTGTTGTTACTGGACCAGCACACTCCGAGATTTGCGGGCGGGTGCGGTCCCACCCGCCACGCCTGATCTGGCAGGAGGAATGGCACCCGCTCGCAGACTTTGACAGAAGCACCGACACTGTTGCACACGGTGCCTGTGCTTCCGTCCTCCCCATTCCCGTTAAGTCCAATGGGACTGGAATGGGAATGGGGAGTTACTTTTTCTGGTGCCTGCCTTTGGGGAATTACTGGGGTTGTAATGGCCCGGTAATTCCCCAAAGCGAGGCACCAGAAAAAAACACGACTCCAGCAGCAGCAGTGCCATTTTTACCTATACGGCTACCACTGGGGTCATAATGAGGCCCATTGTGTTGAAGCCAGGTGCCCCTCAGTAGTCTCATATCGGTTCCAAATCCAAGTTAGGGATCTACTTTAATCCTTGCTGCATTGTAAAGTTAGACACTGGGCCTCATGACAGGTCTGGCGCCGCGATAAAATTTACTGCGCCTGACTTATTACAAGTCCGATGGCCGGGAAGTCAGCCGCCTGTACGTTTGTTAATCCCCATTCCCATAAAGGACAATAGGACTCTATGGGAGTCGGGATACGTGACGGGTTTGCTTACCGTGACCGCTGCATCCAGCAGGTTCAGACCTGTCGGGCACAGCGGCTCCGGCAGGCAAACACGTAGTTTGCCAGTCCGGATTCAAGGTTGCCGGTGAGCTTACCAGCACCCTTATTTCTGGACTGGCAAACTTGTCATGAGGCTCACTGTGTTGAATCCAGGTCCCCTCAGAATCTTGATATCTGCCCAAAAGTTGCTATGCTCAAAAGATGGTCTCTGAGTTGAACCTAGGTGCCCACTGGGGTTTACAGCTGCTTTAAGTTTTGCTGCACCCGGATGTCTGATAGCGTGTTGGATCCTGATGCCCTTTCAAGTTTGATATCTGGTCTAAACCTGGCTATGCCCTGAAGACAGACATTGTGACTGAAAACTATTTAAATCATGCTGGATTGTTAAGTTAGATATTGTGTTGAATCTGGATGTCCTCTGGGGTTCCACATTGTTCTGGAGCTTGCCACACAGCCCCATCCCTGCCAATGTATAGCGGTGGTGGTCGACAGTGACACTCAGGGAAGGGACTTTGTCACAGTGGTAAGGTTACATTCTGGACTTCAACACACTGTATTCCCTCTCAAAGCACAGTTCGGACACAAGGCTGGTTACATATTGCGGCCTACTAGTGTTAGGACATCACAGCGAGGCTTTCACCACTGTGAATTCAATACAAATGCAGCCACAGCAATCAGAATCTCCCACAAGACCCTGAGTCTGAAATACAACTACCACAGAAAGACGATTGCCACTGTGAAGCAGCTAACTACAAAAGACAGCACAAGGGAAAGAGCAAACGATCGGTAGAATAAAACAAATGTAAGCCAATCATTAATACAAGGTGATCAGGACCCATAACAAAAGAAACTCAGAGACAGAAATACAACCTAAACAGAAAGGTTTGGCCACAGTGAACCCAATACAGCCACAAAAATCCCAGTGACCAGAGAGGCCCAACACCACAGGAGACTCCCTGACTGAGCTACATTCACCACACAGAGACCTATGAAGCAGAAACTATATAGGACCCCATAAGCGAAGACCACACCATCGGGAAAATAAAACCAAACTAAATCACTCATCAATGCTAGAGGATCAGGTGCCATAACAAAAGAAACTCTGAGACAGAAACAGAACCACCACTAAGAAGCTTCCGCCACTTCACACCCTTTATAGCCACAAAAAAGAGAGGCACAACACAACAATCTCAGCGAGCCAGATCCCACTGTACGTCGGGGCACACTGATTTAAACGGAAACTAGGTTAGTGTGAAGAAACACACCAATCTAAATAGAGGCCAAGAATTTACTGACCCAGAAGGCATCCAACCCTGGAATATACTACTGCCACAATACTACAATATAACACATTCCAGCTCTGTCTCCAAAATGGAAGCCACTACTTAAAGCCACTGTGAGGCAGGAACCAGTTCACACTACAGCACAGGGTTCCACCACTAATTCCAAGTAAAAAATAAAAGGAAAAGCCACCGCACCCCGGTGGAACAGAAACCACCAGAATTTGCAAACACCCCAGAACCCTCTCTAGACACCACTAAACGTACTAAGGATACGAACCAAGACAAGAACAAAAACTGAAAACATCTCGCATTGCCTCTTCACCTACAACCATACCACAACAGAAAATAAACAAGCGACTAACAACCCACAAGCAAAGATCCAAGCAACCTTGAACCCGCAAGGGAAGCCAAACAGAACACAGCAACTCCAAAGACATTTTTGGAAAGACCCGAACAAGAATCAGAGCCAAACCCGAATCCATAACCATTTACACCCCTTACATAACCAAAGACTGGAGAAAATACCTCACCTACAAACAACCAACCCACCACTATGAACCAGAACTAAGAAACCCCTCCGTCAATTTAATTGAGCTCTTCAACAAAGAGACAGAGGCCCCAACCACAACACCAGCGAACATCATCTGCATCCAAGAGAGAAAATCAGGAAAAGAAAAGCCAACAAATGCCACCACACTGAGGCACAAGAAAGGATAGGCAAAAACAAACAAAGAAGAACACACACAATACACCGCAGCCTACTCAACGCAAGATCCATGGCCAAAACCAAAACAGAAGTGTATCACCTAAGTGAGAGCAGCACCGAAGCACTCTTTTTCACAGACAATTACAAAACTATCACCCACAAAGCCATACCAAACAACTTCAAACTAAAACATACCAACAGAAAAACAGAAGAGGAGGTGAAATCGCAATTGCGCACAAAGACGACATCTGTGCCACAGCACTCACCCCAACAGACATAGAAAACTGTGAATCTCTCCTAATGAACATCCAGCTCTAAGATCCAGCCATCTTACCATTCATCCGGTCTACAGACCACCATCCTACATCAGACTTACTGACTCCATTGCCAATTTTTCCAATTTTCATGAATTCATAATTGTCCTGGGAGATTTCAACAACTGGTTTGAAAGAGAAAACAAAACCACAGCAAGCCCCCTCAACGACCCTACTGGAAACACTCCACTTCAAGCAAATAGTGAAAGGTCCCACTCACGGGCCAGACACACCTTGGAAGCAATTTTTCTGCAGAGAGAAACTCTCGACCACTGCCCCACCAGTGCCCGTCATATGGAATGATCACCACTCTGTAATTGTGATTTGCTCCTTTGTGCCTCTCTGTATGCTACCCCCTGCTGTATATATGTTCTGTTACCTTTAAAAAGTGCTCCGATATGCATCTGTACTGTTGTATACCTCTGTAAAGCAATTTGCTGCTTCTCAAAGCTCGGTCTGTGCTCAATAAATACAGTAATAATAGTAATAATATTACCATGCCATGAGAATCCAATCAGCAGAAAACCCACCCACAAAAAGACCCATTCAAAATCATTGAAGAAATCAAAAACCCAACATCTTGCAACAAACACTTCACACCATTACAATCCCTATGTGACAGCATCTCTAACCACCTAAGATCAAAAATAAAAACAATTTAACAGAACATTGAGGCAGCCATGCATCAATAAACACACTTAAGGAACCATTAATAACCAGCACACCTCCAACCGCAACAACACTCAACTGTTATTGAACCCATCGATGAAGAAGATTTCAAAACACTAGCAAAAGACACCAACCTTGCCAAATCACCCAGGGACCCACTCCCACCAAGCATCTTCAAAGACATCCTCTACAACAGAAACCCAGCATCATACTTCCGGGTTCTGATGAAACTATCCCTAAATACAGGAATAGTACCTAAAACATTCATATCAGCATACATCAAGCCCCTCATAAACAACAAAACAGGAAGTGCGTAAGATCCCACCAACTACTGACCGATATTGAGCCTACCCAACCCAGCGAAACTACTGGAGAACCACAACTACAAAATCTACTCAACCACCTAGAAACCTATGGAATACTGCACCACTTTCAAGTTGGCTTCGGTCTCATGAGAGGAAGTGAATCAGCAGTTCCATCCATATGGGACGACTTAAAAATAAACGCAGACAACAGCACCTGATCAGCCCTCATACTATTGGACACATCAGCCGAATTCGACACAATCAGACACACAACTCTAATCCATAAATGGGCACACGCAACGAGGAAGTTTCAACATACTTCACATACATACTTCACATACATTACATTCTGTGTGGAACAGACACACCAAACCCACATCCTCGATGGCCATCAATGATGAAACCTGGCATCTGCAGCTTGCCCATAAACAACACGCTGAGAATGCCTGTCTTGGATTGACAAACAGTGTGTGCTCTATAACAGAAAAAGTACTGCTACCCCATCTACATCTTTGCCATTAAGTGCAGAAACCACAGCCAGACTCATTTTAATTTGATGTTGAACTTCTAATGTCACTGTCCCAAGCGTACACATCCTGATAACCTTGCCCTTTGGCCTCACAGACTAACAAAGAAGCAACATGGACATTATTAATTGCACATTGTTAAGCAATCACCCATCGGTTACCAGACATTTCGTCAAAAACAAATGGTCGACAGGACATTTGGTCGAAACCATTTGGTCGAAAACCAAATGGTCGAATTTTCTTTTTTTTTTTTTGGGGGGGGGTCCCCTTTGGGGGGGTCCCCCCCCAACCTCCTTTTTTTCTAATAAACCCTTTTTTCCCCTAAACTAAAACCTAAAAAATATATATATAAATAAAAAAAAATTTGACCATTTGGTTTTCGACCAAATTCCGTCGACCAAATGACTTTCGACGAAATGTCTCTCGACGAAATGTCCGGACACCCACCCATCCCCTCCCACATTCACTTACTTCCGTTTGCCATTCCCCTCTCATCAATCCCCAAAACGTAAATTATAGCTGGCCTATCCTCTCACCGATCAGCAGCATGATCCTCATAAATGCCCCCTATAATAAACCCATGTCCTTGCCTGTCTGTCTGAACAGCACTAACCACATTATTGTATTGCATTCCAACCCCTAACCATCACCCGATAATTCCTACATCTGGGATCTGGGGGTGCCTCACTCAGACAAGAATACTATGTCCAGAGGAGCTATTAGTGTTCCACTACTACTCCCATTTCAAGGCCACTACCACCTTATGAACTTTCATCTGCACCTCCAAAACATAATACTTGTATCCCAAATAGTCAAAAAATGCCATCTTGCATAAACAATGAACCAATATATCTGGCCGGTGCACCTCATGGACAGCACATACCTTGCTGAACTGCAGAATCTCCTTGTTCCATGTCTTTCTACTCCTTTCCACTGCTTTCCCTTTCAAGGCTCCTCTGCATTCCCTTCTCAGTGAGAGTTCAGTGAACAGTACCCTGGCCAATGGCCAATAGTCATGCAATATAGACATGTCCTTATTCAACCTCTTCATCGGTGCCACCCCCTGGCTGTTAAACCAAAGCATTCACACATTTGTGCATAAGTATTGCTGGGTGCACATCATACTCCTCTTTCCTCCAGCTACTCATTGGATGGAGCTGTTCCCACGTAAATCACCCAAAACTGGAACGCCTCTCCCTTACCTCTTCATATCTGCACCCTGTCAGAGTTCTAAACACTCTCCTCCTCCCTGTCTTATTTTCCCTACATAGCAAAATTGAATGACCACAGATCTATACCTCAGGAACGTCACGGCATCATAAAATGTATCCAAAATCACAAACAAAAAATAAATAACTCACCAGCACCCTGCCCTCCACATGCCACCCTTCTTATCAAATTTATCACCCCTGATGTTGCACTCACCCCTTATATATGTCTGACTTCCAGAGGCCCAATATGTAAAATACCTGCTTTCCTATCCACAGTCACTTCCCTTCCAATGCTGCATCTATCCTGAAAGAAAGAGCCCCGTAACCATGGCAGTATCCCCACACTGGTGCCAATGCCTTGCACAACACCCTCAAAATATGACTGGAAGTCATCTCTTCACCTTCCTGAAGCTTAAAAAAGTACATCAATGCTGGCCTGCAAATTTACCTCCATACCTACCCAATCACTACTGGACAAGACTTTTGCTGCCCCTACCACAAGTTGTGAACCACTACCTTATCTCTGGTTCACCCCTCTTGAACCTCCCCACCAAAATATGCTGCACCTTGTTGGATTGCCTTGCATCCTCTCAAAGCACACCATTCTTACCTTTCCATGAAAGTCTGATAATCCGAGGGCCATGAATAAAATACATGTAAGACTGCCTCTAAACAGCACCTCCACCCATGGGGACAAACGCACTCTGCCATAGCACCTCCATGATCCTGCCTAGTAATACAGCTGTAAAGGGCTTCCTTCCTGTCACTTCTGACCCCTTTCTCTCCATTCCAGCCTTGCAACATACCCATCTACCTCCCCACTCACCTGAAATCACAAGCACCATTCTCCCAAAATGCATCAACCCCGCTAATGCAGGTGCCATTGTCACCCTCTACCAATGCAAATCCATCAGCCTCAGCATGTATGCAATTACATCATCACTTCCCCTTTCAACAGCATCATGACTGCCTGGCTGACATGTTGCTAAACATCACTCACATTACATTAATGCTGTATTGTAAGTGGGCTGCAGACTTCCAGACATGGAATTCCTACATTACTCCTGTGCCCTCATTTGCCCATGTGGTGCAGCTCCTCCTGGATATGCCAATCTTCAGTGTCCACCTCTGGTAACAACCTACTGAACATCTGTCACTGAAAAAGAGACAAGCCATCAGTGTGACAGTTAGCTTTCCACGCGTGGTGTTTTTACATGAACACAATATTGTTTCCTCAATACTTCAGAACTAAGTGTCTACAAAGTCTACAAACACCCTAGTCTCATTGTAACTGCCCGTGCATCATGTTCACCACCCCTTGTTCGCATTGAAGTTGAGCTTCCTGCCTGGCTACAGGGTCAATACAGTCAATGCTACGACAAGTGGAACTAACTCCAGAAAGGCAATCCAATGGCCCTCAGTCCTCCAATGACCTGGAAACTTCACTTCACAAAACCATCCCTTCTGTTATGCACTGAAAACAGCTGCACCAGACGCTCCCCTAAATATCTTTATCCCCAAATTATAATCTACCTCTTGCAGCCACATGGACACCTAGTTGAACCCCCGTAGAAAAGTCAAACACACCTTTGAATCCTCCTGCACACCTCAAGATACCTGCAACCGATGATGTGGCACCCTTGGCCATCAGATTGGCATTCCAATATTCTTGCCAATTGCGTGCACCATGGTAAACACCTTCAATGAAAACATCAAAAGGGCAATCAATTGCTGATCCTCACTCAGTTCCATTTTCCGCACAGTTTCAACCAGATCCAGCACGCTGAACAACTTCTGCACCTTCCCTGCTGGCAGCCTTGATCACATAACCATTGATCAGAGGCAAAGTGGCCAGAAGGTGAGGAGTGATGCTTGCCAAACATTTGTACATGGTGCCAAACTAATTCCAACTCCTCCATCAAAACATCCAATCCCTCTGCATTGTCCTGGCACAATCCCCATCATATGCTCTACTGGCAAACAAAAAAACGATGCACATATTTCTAAACTTGCAGACACCCTGGCCTGAAAGAAGAAGATCATGGCAGGAATCGGGTGAAACGCTCAAAAAGTGTGCATGATACAGAAAGTAACAAAATATTATGTCCCCCAAGTTTATCCACAAAATGCAATGATCTACTGGGTGTACTTGCAAATGTACAATGCTCATTTAATGTGAAATACTGACTACGGAGCCCTGAAGCCACATTCCCTCATCAATGTCACCACCTGTTGTATGCCAGTGAAAGACGCCAAACAATCTTTTGACACAACACAAATAAATAATTCACAAATGTCCCTTCTGGCCATGACAACTACCATGCAGTGCACAGTGTAATCACACCTTACTGCCATACCACCATGTTCACCTCACACTCCCAGAAGGGGCAATGTACATGTCCCCCCTGCCACCATCTTCACCAATCTCAAAAAGTACCACCATCTCCTTTGCTGAGTGTACAACATGGGACCACCGGTATTGTATGATTTGACCGTATCCAAAAGGTCACATGTACAAAAAGTCCTAAAAATCTACCACCAAAGGTTCGAACACCAAAAGTTCGAACCTTTGGTGGTAGCATTGTAGGTAAGTATTAACAAAAAAATAAAAAGATTGCGGGTGGTGCGGGGGTGTCCCCCGCAACACCTCGCTCACTAAACTTTAGAGTATAGCGACTGGTTTGTTCCGGGGGACACCCCCGAAGCTCACGAAAAAAAAAAGGTGGCTGCGGGACTGTCCCCCGTAACACCCCGCTCACTATACTTTACAGTATAGTGCAGCCCCCGTAAAAAAAGAGAAAAAAAGGACCCTGCGGTGCCGGTTCCCGATCACGGAAGTGAAAGGGAACTGGTGCTGCATGGATTCAGCGTGAAGAGAAGGGTAAGTAGGGTATGTTTATGTTGGGGGAGTGGGTGGGGGTGTGTTGAGGGTGTGGGTGGGGGGTGTGTTGTGGGTGTGGGTGGGGGTATGGGTATGTAGGGGTTGTGTACGTGTGTTCGCATGGGAAATGTGCAAACCTTTTGTGGTTTGCACATTTGTCATGCAAACTTTCTGGCCGTGGGAAAATCAGCTGCGGTCGGATCACATAGATCCGGACCACCTTCTTTCGCACAGTCCATCAAAAATTAAAAGCCACTGGAAAACATTCCCCTGAAATCTTTGTCTTTCACACTCTCACTACATGTCCATCCCCTCAGAAGAGCAATCAACTTTATTGCTGCATGTTCCCTTGTGCACAACCCTTCAGCCCTCCCATCTTCCCCTGTTGACCCACACCCAATTGTATGCTGAAAAGCACTATGTGACTGGGTGCAGTCCCTTGCACCAGTGACACTTGTGTTTGAACGTAGACACATCTCCTAAAGTATACACTGTCAAATGGTTAGCACGCAAGTCACTTCAGACCCATCACCATTCACCACACACCCTCTGGTGTTGGCTGGTCAAGAAAAGTCATACACCTGCTTGTGGTGCGGTTGACAGGAGCCATACCACTAGGCATCATCCATCGTAAGCATAGATCCATGTCAATTACACACAAAAAGGAGTATTGGAGCCTCTTGCAACCTTGCCCAAAAGGCCACCTCATACCCAAGACATAAACCACCCCAAAGTTCACAAGTAACCCATGTATTATGTCGATGTACCTCTAAAGTATCACACAAATCGATGTGTAAATTGTCACAGCACACAGTGGCAGAAACCATGATAGGTGAGGTAAACATCCCTATTGTCACCATCACCCTTGCATACATGCCAACCCTCCAGATTTATGCGGGGGACTCATGAGTTTTCCAATAAAAATATATATAAATTCTAACCCCAATGCAAGCCTATGGGAACATTCATTTATCTTGAATTCTGTGAGAAAATCTCCCTCATAGGTGCTTCAGAATGTTGCTATGTAGGCCCTTGCCACCCTTGCCAATTCCATCTCCTCCTCCTGAGAAGCCAGTTTAGACCTCAATGTCCTGTGCCAAAAGGCTCCATCCCATATATTCCCCTCAGTCACATGTATCAAGAACATCACAAAGCCTTAGTCAGGACTATGCAGGTCCACTTCTAACATTTAATACCTTCATGGTCACTGCTTGCAAACTCTCCCTTTTTCCTTTCCCACCTTTCAGCCCTAATGTAACACCTTTGGCTTGTCCTTCCATGTTTTCCCATGTCCTTAACCCCTCCTCCACCTATTCTAGTGTTCCACCCCTGCTCTTATCCCACAACTTCACTTCCACACCCACCCCTTTTACACCAGAAGCCTCTGCTGACCTACCCAATTCCTCCCTCATGCTGTCAGCCCGCAAATGGCCCCAACCTCCCTCACACATCCATGATACACTATACTCCCCCCCATATGACAAGCCATTAACCACTCAGCTTCTTGCTCAACTGAGCGCAAATTTGATGGCCGGTTCCTCTGCACTGTTTTTGTAGGTCCTGCTAAACTACACCCCCTTCTGCCACCTGTGTGCTCCTGAAATGGGAAACCACATTGGTCCAGAAACTGCACCTGTTCTCCTTTACCTGTCCCATCCCCCAATACTACCCCTACCCCTGCCACTAACACCTACCATCCTCTGATCCACTATGTATCCCTCTTAAATGCCAAGTTCCTCCTCCCTAACATCATCATGCTTTTACTCTCAATCCATCAATACTCCAGCCCAACACCTATAGCACCCTGTACCACTTCACATCCCACCAGATGACTGCCTCGTCCACATCTTCCCAGTGGGAGTTGTCCACCCCCATACATGTATTCTCCTACGTGTGTGGTGTCTGGCTTAACAACTCCCGTGCTGCTCATGGCGGTGTGGGTATACCACCTGCTGGCCCCATTTCTGTTTCCCGTGCCAGTGATGACCCACTATTCCTTTGCTGCTCTGGCACCACTCCTAGCATTGTTGGACCAGGCTGCCTGTCATCTGTGGCCAGGTTGCTTGATGGAGTCTTGCCACCCACTTTTCCTCCGCTCTCCAGAGCGCATTATTTTCCACTTTCCATGCGCACTTGGGCCACATGCTCCTACAACCTCTTTGCATGCAGCTCATAACCCACGCCCCCTTAGTCTCTCTCCCAACATTAACCCCTACCTATTCATGTGTGTCCTCTTGCCACCATACTTCATGATTGCAGGACACACACACTTTGCCAGCACCCCTGCCTCTATCAAGACCCGCATCAGCAAATATCTCTATGTGACATCCCCTAGTCAACACTCCGCCCTTTGCTGCCCCTCTCTCCATGTGCTATACACTCTCCGACTCTGGCATGACATGTTACCACTGTGGCAAACTCCCATGTCCCAGTGCACCCTTCCCTGAGGCCTCCCACCTCCACCTTAATTTTCATAGCTGTCACCAACTCACCCAGCAGGCCCTTCCATGCCCTACTAATGAGGCAAACACCCAGGTGCCCCCCTTCAATTGCTATCCACCCCTGCCCACAGCTCCAGGGCAAAACTGGCTGAGGCCTGTAGAGGGAACCCTGCCCTTGAAAACGCCCTTCAACAAACTCCACCTTTTCATCCCTGGGTGTTTACCACCCCCTTGTTTTCCCACTACCCTCAGACACCCCTCCTACTTTGGCCCTCCTTTCTAAACACAGATTAATGTACCCTTGCCCTGCTCCCTGGGAAAAGTAAACATTCACCCCCCCCTCCCCCTCTGGGCCCCGACATCACCACACCCACTTTCAGAGTGGACTGTGTTGCTATGCTTCTACCCCACTATCTTACCTTCCCCCCTGCTCCTCACCACCACAGAGCCCTGGTCCCTTGCAAAGAATCCTGGCAAGCAGGTTGCAAAGTCCTTGTGTTGTTCCTGTCATTGACACATATCTCACTGGTGCCCACTATGTGGCCTAACATATCTGACATGTCATGTATACTCTCTGACCAGACCCAGCATGCTACACTTCCAGATGTTTGGGAATGGGATGAGGTTGAGGGACGAGTAGCTAAAGTGGCAATACCTTAGACAAAATCCCAGTAAAAACAGTTGTAACATCCCTCTGCCCAGTTACGTTTTCCAGCCTGCCCTTCCACCTGGGTGTGCACAATAGGCTTATGTAAACCCTTTGGTTAACTTACCTCCTACCCTTGAAATATGTCCTGCATGCAGATGCACAAACCATCAATCGACTCTGCAAATAAGGCCACACGAACATCACCCTCATGGCCCTGAACTGTCACCCATTGCAAACCTGTATCGTTTTCAAATCCAGCAGCATCTTCTACAAGGCAGTCAGCTTGCAGTCAGAAAGATTGCCCAGTTACTCACTCTGCATCTCTGTGGGCCAATCACACACCAGAATTGAGGATATTAGTAGACTACTTCTCTGCTAGTACATCAATGTAAAATCCAGTAGAAAGGCCCTTTCAGCCACAGTTCCTGAAAGAGCATTTTAGCCGCCTCTGCAAGGTAAATTTGATCTTCCACTCACCACCCTACCTGAGACAGTGGGCCTCATTACACGGATGGCGGTGAACCATGGCGTTATTAGCGCCATGGTTTATGCCGGTAAAATACCGGCACCGCCTTGGTGGAAAGGGGAATTACTGCCCTATTCCAAGGTTGGTGGGGCGGTAATCCCCCCTTCCCCATTGCCCTTCCCCATTCCCATTTTTGCCCCATACGGCTCATTGGGAATGGGGAAGGCGCTAATTACGGTACCGCAAATTGCGGTACCGTAATTAGCTCCCTGGTCCCTTTGCGGGTTGGTTTTTAACGCCTGCAAAAAGCAGGCGTTAAATTCCCCAACCCGCAAAGGGACCTCGTAGTAAGGCGGTAAGGATTTACCGGTACCGGTGAAATACCGGTACCGGTAAACCCTTACCGCCATCCGTGTAATGAGGCCCAGTGTGAGCAGTTCCCCCTTTAACCTCCACTGGTTGGCAGTGCATCCCTTGATGGGCCTATTCTGCCTACCCTCACACCTGCCACTCCCTCCTCATGTATGTCTCAGCTAACATCAACATGTCCTTCTACCAATTATCAAGATTTTCTATATAGCTTCCAGAAAGTAATGCTGCCACTCACTAAATACACAAATATATCAACATGATGTAAGGTCTCACACCCATCGCTATCAACTTGACACTAACAACAACATAGCAGCAGCATCACATATTGCAACTGAGATACACGCTTTGCCCTCCTACATCCGTAATTCACCAGCAATGTACAGCATACTTAACTCATCATCAACATGTAAACTTGTCAAATTCCCATATTGTGCTGCATGTCTCTGGATCATCCTCTCATGTGGAATCTGAGAGTCTGGTGTGTTGTATGCTCATGCATGATGGAGTGGCTACTTGACATGAAATATGACCGAGATGGCATGCAAGACTTACAGGACAGGAGTGTAAATAACATCACAAGCAATAAATAAACTAGTACATCACCCTTCCCCAAAAACATGTGCACATATACATCTTGAGGGGACTGACAACAACTAGCATGTAGCAGAGGTGTAACCAATGACAAATAGCACATGCATAGCAGATCAAAGACACATGCCCACACTTCATGATGTAGGGCAACTCTCATCTGTGGCGACAGAGACAATAACCCATATATCACCAGATGAACACTTGCATGCACAACCCTACGTGTGCCACATCATGCCACTATTGAAATGCATAGGTAAATACCCATGCCCAAGAATGACAGTCTAAAGCCTTACCACGTGGTAGTGCTGGTGTCCTGTGAATCCTTCACCACCTCCACCTAACACTGAGCCTCTGCATTGGTGCTAGGAGGTCCAGTGTCTAGCAGAGGGAATGGGGACTTGGCGTGAAAGAGCGGGATCTGGATGTTTTCACAGGAAGGGTGGGTGCTGGCTGTGTTAAGAGATCTGAAATGATAGTGAAGATTTGTAAGCAGTAGCTTAATGAGTTTGTCACACTAACTACGCATATCCTACACATTACATTTACCTGATTGTGGGAGCCAGTTTCTTGCAAAATGACCACGTCAGTTGACTTCACTGAACATGGCCGAATGTACTGTCCACCAGATCAATCAGGTGCAGAATAGCATAAGCAGTCATCTACTCACCTATAGAGCACTATGGCTCTGTCAAGAGAAACAAAAAGAGTCCACTTAGGATAGGAAAATTCTAAAACAACACACCATCCACATGCTTATAGTCAACAGGGGGTGTGAAGAGGGGGGTGGCAACAGGGGATGGGTGTGTGTGGACATGGCCAATGGCATCTCCTGCGTCGTTCAGTGGAAAGCTTCATCCTCTGTAGAATACTGTGATGGGGCACTCTGACCTAGTATGGTCAAAGTCGGTCCTCATTGGCCAGGGCCACTTGTGTGAGCAATGCATGCATGAGTGATCCAATGGCAACTAGCTCCTCATGATTCTCAATGTGAGAGGCCATGTCAGCCTCCATCTGCATGTTGAGAGTTTCCCTCAAGGCTAACATCTCCTTCCTGTGGTGGTCCCTTGAGGCATCTATCTGCAGGTTCAGATTTTCCTTCAAGGCAGGCAACTCCTGTTGCAGTGCTCCCCTGAGGTCAGCATCTCTTTAGCAGGTATTGCCTCAAGGCAGAGAACTCCTCACACATTTCCAGACATAATATCCAGATTTCGGAAGTGAGTGTGGCATTAGGGGAGATGACAGTCTCAGCAACATGATGGCTGTCCCTGCCCATCTCCTGCATGACCTCACCATGCTGGTCACTTGCACGCAGCAACTCCTCCTCTCACTCCAAGTGGCCAGAAGGCACAGGTCTTCCACATGCGTGTGACCTACCAAGCTGGGATGATACAGGCCGGCTTGTCTCAGTGATTGCGCTGTCATAGGGTGATGGTCTACAACCCTCCCACTCTCATCACTCTTTGCACCTGCCTCCAAGTTGGGAGAGGGCAATGTTGCAGACATAGAAGCCAGCAATGAGGGAGGACTCACCACTGCCGGGGGTATGTTCTCCTGCCTCCACTTCTCAGACTCAGAAGCCTCAAGAAACTCAACGTTTTCCATAGTATCAGGACTGATGAGTGCTGGTCCTTCCGCCATTGTATCTCAGCATACCTTCAACATCAGATTAAGCATCATCCTCAGAAGATTTGCTTTTGGACCTGATGAAGTTGGCCTGCAACAGCAGGGGATTTTCATCCAGACACAGTAGCCTGGGCTGCACTGGTGGGTGTTTGTGGCTCCTCTTCCTCCACCTCCTCCACCACCTGCCATCCTCTGTTGCGTCATCACCTGCACAAAGTCAGACAACCATAGTATGAGGCCTACTGTGATGAATCTAGAAACATCGTGACTGATTCTAAGGAAGGCAGCTTCTCTTAAGTAGCCAGGGAAAGGCAGAAGCTATCTGACTCTCACCCTAGGGGTGGCTATCAGCAGGAGGACCACGTAGAGGTGGACAAACTTCAGGGAGGCAGAAATATACTGAATCCAAATAATCCTTCAGCTGTAATTCTCAATAGCACTGTGTATCTTTGCAACATTCTTGTATTGCGTATTGGGATGTAGAGAATTTGTGGGTTTTCATGGCAAATAACCTTATTTACCTCCCTGATATAGTACTGAGATGAGGAAGAGGGATGGAGTAATGAGGAGGACCAGAAGCAGTAAGCCAATGCTGGGTTCTATTCTTTGGAAAATGCGAACCAATGCTGGGACATTTAAAACTGACACAGCTGAACAGAAAGAGAGGGAGGGACGGAGACTGCTGCCGGATCCAACTTGTTCTGATGCTGGTTGGGACACTGTAGGTGACCAGACTGCAGGATGGGGCATGGAGGCTGACGAGAATGGTGTCCAGAGAAACTGAGCCGAGAGACGTTCACCACATTACTGCCATGGGCCCCTGGAGCTGCCGAAAGCAGAAGAAGGAAAAGCGTGAACGCATTGGCTAACGGGGCGCACTCCCAGTCAGTGGGCTGAGAGCAAAGAAGACGGTGAGACGCGAGGAACAGCAAAGCCACCAGTGAATACCGGTAAGCCCTGTGATAGCGAATGGGAAACCGGGGTGCTTCAGGGAAAATGCTGCGTACCGTTGACAGCAGGAGAGAGCCTAATTAAAGGAACTGGAATACTTAATACAGATACAAACATTGTTAAAAAAGAGTTGGTGACCCAGTACCTGAAAAGTATTATTTCCTGGGTGCAAGAGAGAGTGAAAGGAGAACGGAAACACCCTGGGAGAATAGTGAACCCAGCAAACAGTGAGTCTGAGGGGGTCATTCCGACCCTGGTGATAGGGGGTTAACGGCACTGGTAAGGATGCCAGTGCCGTTAACCCCCTACCGCCACATTCCGAGGTCCCTTAGGTCTGACCAGCCGTCCTTAGCGGGACCCATTAAGGGACCATGGAGCTAATAACAGACCTGCAATTTGCGGACCCTTTATTAGCTCTTTCCCCATTCCCATTGAGCCCTATGGGGGCTGAAATGGGAATGGGGAATGGTTTTCTGAATGGGGACTTACCGGGTCCTCCAAGGTTGGAATGACCCAGTAAGTCCCTATTCTGATACACCGCACCCGGACCCAGGTTTGGAGGCAGCCATGGTGCTAATAGCACCATGGCTGCCTCCAAACTCGGAATTACCCCCTGAGACTCACACCCATGAGAGTCATTAAAAAGTCCTGTCGAGAAAGTAAACCAGGCAGTGTGTGAGTCTGGGACCTGCACCCAAGTGTGATACCCTGGCAGGAGTGTAAACCAGGGGTAAGAAGATAAGTGAGAAAACTCAGGGGTAAAAACCCTGTCCTGAAATCATGGAATAGTGATAACCAATATAAACAGGGAAGAATCATACCCCTTTTAAAGATAAGTAACAACATTGTGAATATCCTGGCAGGAGAGTACACTAGGGGTAGAAAAGGGATTGTGAAAGCCCAGGGGTCAAGACCCTTCCTTGAAATTGTGAAACAGTGATTATCAATACAAAAAGGGAATAACCACACCTCTTTGAAAGATAATTGAGACCCACAGAATGAGAGAATTAATAAAGCTACAAGTACTCTGGCAGGAAAGTACACCAGGGCTGGGAAATTGATTGAGAAAGCTTAGGGGTCAAAACCCCTCCTTGAAATTGTGGAACAGTGACAATCAATGGGTAAGGGAAGAACCATACCTCTTTAAGGATAACTGAGTTGAAGCTGTGAAGTAAAACTTTGTATGAAAGGAGAAATTCAGGGGACAATTTGTCCCCCTGTGAAGCAGTGGAACATTATTGACTCTTTTTTCAGAAGTACCGGATAGACAGTTGAAGACCTCAAGAAACAATGGGGAAGGAAGGACCCCTTTTCCTGGTTCAACTTTATTCCTTTTCTTTTCTGCACCTTAGAACTTATGTTTTGGAACTTTAAAAGAAAGCTATAAGTGTATGGTTTACAGAAATCACTGAGTTGCAAATTTTATTGAGTTTAGCATGTAAAGGTCAGTGTAGGGTTTTGGAACTGAAAGCGAGCGTCCCCCAAAAATGTAGTAGTAACTCACCAATGAGAGTCAGTAATGGATGCACCCCAGGTGGGAATGAGACCAGGACCAAGTGCGGGTGAAGATAAAAAGTAAAGTTTATCTAAAACCAAATAGGGCAAGCAGAGAACCCTGCAAACTCTGAGAGCGCTCTGTCAGACAACAGTAAAACATTCACATTTATTACAACGTCACGTCATAGATGATGTAAACTATAGGGGGCACATAAATTGTGGGGATTGGGTGGTGAAGACTAGACACTAGGATTGGCGGAGGTCCACGTGGTGCAAGCGTGGGGTGCATGGGACAGCTGGGCTCTTCGGATTGGAGCGCAGGTTCGAATGATGTCCGAGCTGTTACAAATTATGCTACATAGCGGTGCCCTTGTGGCCACACATACTGTGACATTCATCTATTCACATTGGCATATAAGAATTATATTGCTAAACATCTGACCTGGATAATAAAAAGTGAGAATACATGAGTCCAGGTGCCTAACTTATTCACAAGATTATGTTGTCACATTCATCAGCCATTCCTTTAGATCTCATAAGACACTTATTTATTGTTTGTTATTATGAAGTGAATATATTGCCACACATGGGATCAGGAGTCTTGGGTGAGCTAAGGTCGGTACGTTGATGGAGGGCATGCAATCTTACTTCAAAAGGTATTGGGGTGAGGGGATTACTTCCCATATTTCTTTAACCAGAGTCTGGGGGTGAAAAGTGAGTTCATAGTGACACCATAAGTCAGAGGGCTGAGGGGAGGGTGGATACTTGGTGCAGGCTCAGCAGATGGGTGAGAGGTTACATTTGTAGCATCAGAGCATCAGTGTGAAAAGGGCCTTCAGCCATCATCCCAGCATGAGGGGGGGGAGGATGGTGGGGGCTGAGTGTGCAGCACTGCCTGGCAAGGGGAGATGGCCCTGAGGCCTGTTGAGCTGGGTCCTGTTCACTTTGTGGCGTCACATGCGAACCATTAGGATGAGGTAAAACTAGATAATTGTAAATGCAAGTACATTAGATGATGAGTGAGTTCTGGTTACAATATAGGTTATACTGTTATGTTTACCATGATGATCATGCTGCAGAAAATGAATCTATTTACATTAGCCTCATGGCTTTGTTGTATTATACATATGAGAAACGTGTACTAGTTGAACATGTAGTGAACATACATAATATCAGAAAACCAACGAGCATCTGGGTTTTATACATGGCATCATATCGAATAAGTAAATTGACATATCATACATCAGTGTACATTTCTGGCAAAGGACAATCCTCACCCAACAGCATGGGGCCTAGACCTGTAAAGCATAGCTTTATGGTGCAGTGAAATAAGTAGAGATTGTCTTGTTTCATTACATGAAATCAGCCCCTTGATATCCAACTACAGAAAGGGATTTATTGCCTTTAAAGAGGGATTAGCAGTGTGGGTGAGACAGAGTGACACACAGGCGTGGGCTATGTATCTGTTACTTCAAAAGGGGAGCAAGGTTGGGAGGTTATCCACAGCAGATGTCATACATTAAGGGTCTGCAACGGGACAGGACATGCTTGTGGAAATTAATTGTTTTTCTCAAACCCAAGCTTCTGCCCGGTCAGTCACAGGTCAGTGATGGACTGCGGAAGGTGAAAGATAGTGTTTGTCTTGTAGCTTGTTCGCGCCTAGTCTCCCGTGAGAACAGGCCCACTGCAGGGACACAGAGGGGAGGAGGGTGAGGGAAGTGACTGGCCCGCTGCGCGTGATCTTGAGGGGAGAGCTGCAGCCCTGCAGGCTGCTTGTGCTCATGAGGCCTATTTTGCCATGTACAAAATGGAGTCGGAGTGTGGTACAAAGAAGGAATCTGTGATCAGCCTTCTGGCTGAGGTTTGCATCCATATGGGTTGTCCCGCAGCCATCCCGCATCCCTGGCCACAGGTGCATGGGTGGCTGCTGGACGAATCATAACCTGCAAGTGGGTAGGAATGGAGGGGGGGGCCTTGAGGACCTTTCCTCCCATACTTTACACAGGACGGAGGACACATTTTGGTTGAACATCCTGACACAGATGGCCCTTAGTTTTGTTGAGGCAGGGAAACCCCTTGTAGAGTTAGGGTGTGGTAGGAGTTTCTCCCAACCTTTTCTTTATTTCTTCTTAACATAAGTCTACAACCGAAAAAATATAATGACACTGTGTCCGACTCTTACTCTTGATCCCTTACACCTACCCAGCAAAATAAGTACATTTCAAATCAAAGGCATACAGAAACAATGGGCCTGCTACACATGCATCATGCATTTAAACTAGCCATTCAGCCATGTTCCACATCTATGTCACCCTTAGAAGAGGCACACAGTCAGCTCAAACACACTACATGTAACATTCATGTTGTTTGTGCAATCCTGCAGACCATGAAATAAGGTATTCATTGCGCTAGAACATGTTTGGGAAGGCTGTACAATATTTTAGAAGGCCCCTGACTGTTCACTGGTGCCTTCTACGTATCATTCCCTTATAGTCCGTTTGGCACTTCTAAGTAGGAGCATGGTAGAGTGAGCATTGGCCACTCATGCACACTACAGGAAGCTCATGATTGTGTTCTCAAAACACACATGGCATGTGCTGCACCTGCCATGCCACTGTAGGGGGTATGGTATTTCCATATGGGAGCATTGAGGCCCTATACCCTGTGAAAGTCTAGCACCGACAGTGGGCACGTTACAGAACACCCTGTGCCTTTCATTGACTGCTAACGCTGTACACCATGAAAGGAGTGCACATGATTTCACGTGCACATTGTACCATTACACAATGTGGTTGTGTGTGTGCAAGTCCTGGCCATATTCAAAAACACACACACATGTGAGCTGCAGATGTGGAATGCACGGGTACATAACATGCAAAACTAAGTGGATTCAAGTCAGTGGATATTAGGCCCTGTATCAAGGCAGGGATTGGAGGAGTCTGTGAACATACATACACATGTGTGGGGAATATGCCATTGTGGACTGCTGCAGTTCTGTACAATGTTGCTGAACCCATTCTGCACTTCACGCATGCATACTTTTGAAACCTGAAAATATCATATATTCTCCTACTGACATGACATGCATGCAGGAACTTATGCTCACAACACATCCCGTCACCCGCTTCTCCTGATTGGCTATGGACATATTGCTAGCTGACCATGCTCACATGCATCTACACCATGTCTGAGGAGACAACATTGCTCCCAGCAGGTTATCATGCCGCGATCAGGAAGCACTACCCTACCGAGCTCTCGCTTCAGAATTCATATCATATCTTTTGAGATTCACAATAGTATTACTGGGAAAATATCACGCATATAAAACTTCAAGGCAACTGTTTAAACGTACACTCATTGATTAGTGGTTTAAAAGAAGCAGGGACTTTGATCCTTGTTTAGAAGAACTGTTTTTCAATGCAAAAAGCCAAATGTAAGTCTTCCTTTTCCTCCTGGAGAACTGTCTGCTAACAAAAGACAGAGAAACACGTGTTAAAGACCTAAATATGATGATATTATCTTTTTGTTAAAGACCTTAACAAAGGTATTTTGAAGTATATTCTGAAAATTAAAGCTTCGTCTTCTAAAAGTAAAGTAAAACAAAAGCTGAAAAAGACTCTCATTGGTGTTAAAACTGAACTAATAATTGAAGACATGTTCTCCTAACATATACATCAAATGAAAATTGTAAGGTGGGCGCAACATAATCTGCTTCGGCTCCTTTTTATATAACGAAAATAGGAATGTCATTTATATCCCATTGGATATTATAAGCATCATTTTCTGAGCCGTCCTCTCCTCTTGTTTCCAAGGAATATACATCTAAATTATCAACAATTCCATTCAAAGCATCAGTATTGATAGTTTTGGGTGTATTAGTGACATTTATGTCATCAAAAATGTCATCGTCCGTGATTATATCAGGCAATGAATCATCTACATGTATCAACTCATGTTGATATATGAGTCCAATATGTCTACCCTGACTAATCAGTTCATTAGTAGGCTGGCGGTTGTCTGAGTCACCGCCGTTTCTTCTGGTGGCTATCTTTGAGGAGCCAGTATTCCCAGTCTCATCCGATCGGCATGCAGCTGTTCTCCATCCTTCAACTGGAAATGAGAGACACGCAGTTCCCTCCAGTCGTTCCTCCTCTACACCTGATATTTTCTCATTACATTGGGACAGTTCGCAAGTCCTGCCAACAGGGGTTCTTGGTAGGGGCACATGTCACAGTGTACTACTCCTAAACATACCGTTCTAGGAGCCACTATTGAGGGATAACCTGGGGCAGCTCTGTGCATTCTTCTGTGCTTGAAATATGTGAGCCTGTGTCCCGGCAAATCAAAAGAAAAGAGGATGGGGCCTTGGACTCTGCTACTCGATCCACAGAGTAGTCCCCAAAGCATGTGAAGTGTTCTTGGCTATTTGAGGCAGTCCAGAAGCCGCAAAGGTAGTCCTTGGATCAAAGATCAGTTCTTTTTTGCTGTGTTGAAAAGAGTGGACTGGTGAATGCACTTGTCAGCAATGGATCAGAGGATGGATGCCCAAGGACAGCAACGCTGTTCTCTGTTTCCCACACAAATGCTGAAAATGATACAATTCTTCTCGCAGTTTGTAGCAACGTGGATGCTACACGCGTACGCCGCAAGTCAAATTGTAAATAGACTAAAGGCTTTCTGAACCCAGGAATGCTCAGCTGCCATTTTGTTTGGCACAGAACTGATGCTGTTCTCCAGCTGCAGGCCAAGCTTGTGTCTTCCCACGTGTAGCAGGAAGACTGGCAAGTTTCACACTGTTTTGAACCAAGACTGCAGCAACAAAGGATTCTACCATTCACCAATGCAAGTTCTCATAGCTGTGACAAACGCGGGGCAGTCTCTCTATGCAGGTGCGCTGCATAGTTTCAGAATGCAATGCCTGCTGGTCCACGGCGTCTGTGGACTCTAGGTGCTTTGCTCAGTCAGAAGTTGCGGTCCCTGTGGCTGTCTTGGTCTGGTCTGATCTTGGTGCATATACTGCTGTCAACTGCATTTTACCTGGGACACGGCAGTGCACTAGGCCTTTTCCCAGCAATCAAAAGACGGCTGGGTAATCAGATATGCAGGAAGCAGTCGGAGGATATGATGTAGTGCTTCTGAAATCTGATACAAATAGGAGACACAAGTCAACTATATTTTATACATGTTCATGTTTCTAGTACATGCTTATATAATACTAGTATCTTTTCCATTATGCTATGCTATTGTGATTTGTCTCTGAAAAAGGGGGGCTTTCCCCAAGATCACACTGTTCCCAGAAGCTTTTGAATCATGAGATTTAATTGTGGAATGTGTTACACCACTCTTCTGTAGCATTTGTGAAGTCTTCACGTTAATACCAGCTAGCATGTTTAGCTTGTTAGATTTGTGCATAGGCTTATCCTATCTAGTTGTGTTGCTGGCAACACAACTATTTGATGATCAGTCTATCATATAGGGACTGTTCTATATAGGTCTACTGCATTGACGCATGCATTCTAGAAACATTTATTGTGCCAGGTTCACATGGCCAAACGAGCCTATCTTACCTCCTCTATATTCGAGTCTGTTCAAACCTCGCATAGCCTCTTTGACAGCTGTAAGAGTGAATAGGTTATCTATCTGCCCTTGCTCTGTCACTCAGAGTGAGAGTAGTCATAAAGACAGGATTCTTCCCATATGCACATGGTAAATGCACATGTATACTGTTACGCAACAACAACAATATAGGTTTGCTTTTTAATTTCCCCTAAGAGAAAAATGCTAATTTTAATATAGGAGTTTTGATATTAGACCCTTTGAACAATAGATATTGGACACGCATACCTGTGCCTTCTATCACAGCTATATTCAAAAGTGTATTACACATATGTATGAGCATATGTGCATGCCATGAAATGCACTGTTATTGTAGTGTGCAGCTTGCTGCAATACAAAGGCTCAACTTCACACACGTGTCACTGTGTGGCATAATCATTTGACAAAATACACATTGGGCCTCATTACGACCCTGGCAGTATGGGGTTAATGGCGCCGGTAGAGCTGCTGGTGCCGTTAACCCCATAACCACCTCATTACGAGATCCGCATGTGGGACACGCTCAGGAAGCCTGGTTTACCAAACGTCCTTTGCGGGTCCCGCGAGCGGCCCAGCATGCTAACAACGGGCTCGTCATTAACGGGCCCGTTGTTAGCATGCTCCCCATTCCCATTGAGCCCTATGGGGGCTCAAATGGGAATGGGGATGTACTGGGTCCGGGTTCCCTGAATGGGGAAATACCAGGCCCTCCATGGTCGGAATGGCCTGGTATTTCCCCATTCAGGGAACCCGGACCCGAGTTTGGAGGTAGCCATGCCATTATTAAGGGCATGGCTACCTCCAAACTCGTAATGAGGCCCATTGTAACTGTTTCTCTCTATTCATCAGAGAATGCTTGAGTGTATAGCCCAAAGTACTTTTAACATTGTAATGCTGTAATGTTAACAGGCCTTACTCCTTGGAATAAATGAAATTCCCTTGTTTCTGTTTCTGGAATGCTTGATTCAAAAACTGAAAAAGTATACTGCCGCCATTGTGGTTTTAGGCACTACATTTCTTGTCAAATTGATTGTCTGGGTAGTTGCTGTCTTTTTGTACATATACAATGCCGAATGTGCCTGGCAATATTTACAGGCCTGGTCAAGCTTTCAGGAGGCTGTTATATGAATGTATTGATTGGAGAAAATTGCCAACAGCAAAAATCAATTTTCAAATGTGCACCTTCTGGTGGTAATTTGTTGTATTTGCGACAGCATTAATTATACACAATTGAATGAAGATGTGCTCTGGTCCTGTGGTGTGATCACAGTTAGATCTTACACATACTTAAATGAGCATATAGCATTAACAAGTCTATTTAATCAATGACTGAAAACTGAGAGACCTCAGGAATTTCAAACACCTCAGAACTCTTTATTCTCTTGTCGTCTGAATCTGATTCTACCGGATCGTGACCAGTTGCACATGTAATTTATCGCAACAGGATCTACCAAGCTAACTGAATGAATCGCTTCACTAATCACAATCACCAATCATCGAAGTTCTAAACCTAATTCCCTTTGTAGTTTTACAGATATCAAATACACCAATCTTAATATACGTGCCATTTTTAATACTAGGGTATTACTCTACTAGGAATTACCCATACCGCTGTGTTGACCACAAATACACCTCAGAGCTTCTTGGCGTTATGCTTTTCACATAACAAACCCACCCTTGTGTTTGTAGCCCTCGATTTCCGTTTCGCTTTGTCATAATTATCCCATATATTTGTTGCATGTTGCCCAGCCTGCATGTAGCAGTGTCTAACTTTTATTTGTATTACGTGAGAAAACTAATACACCTTACTTTAAATTGAATCTAATTGGTTGTAGAAGTGTAGCTGCATTCACGGCTAGTATGTGACTTCTTGGGCTATCTTTTGTGGGTGATTTTTCTGCCATATGCTGCACACGGTAGCAAATGTCAAGTTAACATGATCTATTTTAGGTCATGTCACCTCCACTTCCCAGAATCTACCCTCCATGCACAGGGGAGTGTCCTAGACTCCCCCATCCCAGTAGGGGCTGTGGTAGGAATAGAGGTAGTGAAAAGCATATACCCGTCACTGTGTATCAGAGAAGAGTATAGGCAACAACCCCCTGCAGTTGGTCGGCTATTCACAGTCATCCACCCAGGAGTGGCTTGCTATTATCACATAGCCCATATATGGACTCTATCAGGTCGTCTTTGCAGTAGGTACATATTTGTTATGTACTTCTAATATCGGATCTAGAGTTGCTTCTATGAGAGGCAGACCTTTGAGATGCAACCACTCTCATTGTTCTGCATTTACCAGAAGTAGCATTGTTTTTGTGCATGCAGGGTTTATGCGCAAACATCTACTTAACATTGCTTCACTATGGTACACACCCCTATGGGTTAGCATGTAGGCTATGCTAGTGAGCTATGCTAGATTGATTGCTGTTTCTGTGCAAGAGTTAACATGCAATGACACTGTTTGGATGTAACCCTGCTTACGGACTGCACTAATGAAGTCAGCTGTGTTATGGGGAGCATTTTACTGACAAGGATACCGCCAAACTTGTAATGAGGCCCATTCAGTCCATTAAAAGGGAATATAGGCGAGCTGTTAAGAAGATCATTTGTTTGGGAACCTACATCCCCTTTATGAAGGAGAGTTGAAGAAACTGAAACAGGGCTATAAAAACTGAATTAAATCTATCAAAGCACTAGTTTATCAAAGGGGGGGGGAAATGCTCTCTTGTATAATGGTGAAAGGTGATATTAATTACTGGTAATTGATTAAATTAAACAAAGAAAATCTGAATGTAGTTCAAGCAAATCCTATATCAGAACAAAATTGGATATTACCTTTGTCGCGATTGTATAACCAACCAGTGGATATTTTAATTAATTGGGAGAGTCTAAAATTAGAGAATTGTACTCCAGCACCCTCAGTTAGCCAAATTGAATCTATCAAATGCTATAGCAGTAATTCTAGGGCACTGGGCCCAAACAGGCTTTGTGATAGAGTTCTCAAAGCCGAGACAGAGCTGTGGGCCAGAACTTTGAGTAATCTTTTTCAATCGGTTATCCATATAAAACAAACCCCAAAGTCCTGGAAGGCGGCCCACATTGTCCCCATTTTTAAGAAAGGAGCGAGATATGTTTGCGAAATCTACAGGCCTATTGCACTTCTTGACGCAGACTCTAAAATATTTGTGTCAGTTTTGTTTGCTTCCCTTACTGATTGGGCTAACCATAATGGTATACTTAAGCCAAACCAACTGAATTTTCGGGCAGGTGTGGGCACAAATGTGGCTGGTTGGGTACTAAATGATGTACAACGCCTTGCATGAGAAGGAGTCTATAGGGAGGTGTATGTTGTATCAGTTCACTTATCCTTAGCCTTTGACCGTGTTAACAGGAACAAAATGTGAACGAAGTCTTGGACTGGAGACTCCCGAAGGGACTACAGTCACCCCTTATCCATTTACAAGAACGTTATGTGCTCAAGATAAGGTTGACTTTAGAAGGAATGTTGTCATTGAAGATTCTGACAAATAGCGGTCTCGGACAGGGGTGTGTATCGGCGCTGTTTTTGTTCAACGTATAGATTGTGGACCTGGTGGAGCATCTCAAGTCTGCATCTTTTATTGCCACAAATGTTTTAGGACCTAAAATGTGTTGGCTAACATATGCGAATGACATTATTTTGTTATTGCGCAAAGGTGAGAATTCAAAGATTGTTGAACAGTTTCCACTCATATTGTACAAAGAATGATCTTACCATAAACATACAGAAAACCCATCTGTTAACTTTATCAGCAGGGAAACATAAACAAATGTATTCTCTATGGCTGGGGAGAAAGAATTCCTCAGGTTGACAGTATGAAGTATCTTGGTTTCGATATATTTAGCAATCCAGGGAAGAGATTGGTTATGGAAGGTCTTTATGTAAAAGCTTTAAAGGCAGTAGCACAGATGAAAAGGTTTAATTCTAAATACAGAAAGTTTTTCATTATTCCACTTTTAAAATGTTAGAAAGCAAATATTGTTCCCATGCTGCTCTATGTGGTGGGGATACACCACAGTTTGTTTTATGAGGATTTTCATCATTTGGAAGGCTTTATAATGAAGAAAGTTTTAA
The DNA here is from genome assembly GCF_040938575.1 of Ambystoma mexicanum. Lineage (NCBI taxonomy): Eukaryota > Metazoa > Chordata > Amphibia > Caudata > Ambystomatidae > Ambystoma > Ambystoma mexicanum. Next base: position 488,824,282 of record NC_090936.1, on the reverse strand, counting down.
GATTACCCCAGGCTATAACCATTTCTGTTATTAGCTATGAATTAGGCTTATTATCGCTTGAAGCTCAATTCGTATGGAAGACAATGTTATTGTATTATAAATTCAAAACCTCACCAGCAACTATGCTGTTCTCTGACTTTAAAGAAAGTGATGCCCAACTTGACAAATCCCTTGTCAAAAAAACAGATGAAAAGCTGGAAGAGTTGGGGCTAGACGTGGAATTGTTAAATGAGATGAATTCCGCACAGTAACATGCACAACTCCAATGGCTGCCTGGTCACCAACAGTAAATAGGAGCATTTTACAACATGCTTTCATGATGCCTTTGCACACAAAATGTGCCGGCACTGCCACTGTAAAACATATGTTGCTGATGCCATGTGCACAATATGTCATCATTGTCATTTCATATCGTGTTTGTGATACTGGCGTCCCCAATATGTCTAGTACAGCAGTACATAAAAGACAGTCATGGCCCATTCTGCATGCACCAGTAGGCATGATTCCTGCAGGGAGAGGCAGCGCACCTGTCCATTGTTTTCCGTTTTCCTCTGGGCTAAGGCCTTCTTAATAATGGCCAGATGGTTGGCAGGTACGCTGTCCATTATGAACCAAAAGCCCTTCGTTACAACATACTCTTTATGCATAACATATTAATATAACAATTAATACATTGGGCCTCATTACACGGTAGGCGGTAGGGGTTTACCGGTACCGGTAAGGGCACTGGTACCAGTAAACCCCTACCGCCTTACTACGAGTGCCCTTTGCGGGACCCGACTTTAACGGCTGGTTTGACCAGCCGTTAAAGTAGGGTGCCACAAAGGGACCTCGGAGCTAATTACGGTACCGCAATTTGCGGTACCATAATTAGCACCTTCCCCATTCCCATTATGACCTATGGGGGCAAAAATGGGAATGGGGAAGAGCCTTGGTGAATGGGGAATTACCGCCCCCGCTCACCTTGGAGTAGGCCGGTAATTCTGCCATCCACCAAGGCGGACACGGTAAAATACCGGCGGCAACCATGGCGTTAATAGCGCCATGGTTACCACCTACTGCGTAATGAGGCCCATTGTCTTGTCAGGTAGTTATATGATGTATGCACATTTTAAGTCTTTTCTATAAAACATAGTATTATAATAGCCCTGTGATTTACACCTTCTTGCACGTGTATTTAACTTTTTAAAGTGATAAACTGATCCCATGGCTTGATACAAGTCATTGTTTTCAATCGTCCACATTATTTTGACATAAAAATCCTTTAAGGGCAGTCAACGAACAGGCGGTTGGCTTACCTTTCCTTGGCTTAATTATGCGAAAGGGCATATGAGCATGCCTTAATACTCCAATTTGCATGAATTGGGGATAGGCTAAAATGGCAGTAGATTTATTTTTCGACACAGCAGAACTTTGTCTATGACTGATTTTATTTTTAAACCCTGATAACACATTGATTGAAGTCCTTTTCAGATTTCTTTTGCATGTGCAATCCTTTTCTGTATAAAGAACAAATAAACCACCCAAATAAATCTAGGCACAAATTCCCATGCTCATGAACATTGCATCCCAGTCGCTCATGCCAGTAGCTCCCACTCATTGGCCCTCAGCTACAAGTTGCTCTTGCTAACATAAAGGCTGGAGACCCCTGGTCTAGAGGATTGCCCAGAGCAATGCCAAAGGCCGAAACATGTCCGGAGTTGCATGTGGTCTCGTGCAGAAGGGATGTGACCGAGCAGTTTGGGCTGGACTGCCCCTTTGGGGGTGGGACCCAGCCTGATTTGCATATGGTCTTCCCCTTTCTGTAATGGCTTGGCAGGCGAAGAACGATGGTCTGGAGGGTAGCCCAGAGTGATTGCCAGAGGCTTAAGATTAACATATACAGCCATCACCTCTTTGTTTTGCAAGTGTGCATCTCCTCCAGATTGCATTATGAGAACACCCTGTTCCTAGCCAAGCACGACCACTTTATTCGAAAGTTTCAGGTGATTTGAAATGCAGCTGTCAGTTCTTACAGGAACCTGGGCATGCCTGTATCTCGCCAACATTGCAAGAAGACTACTTCTTTCCATTGGACCAACAAATAAAAGACCCAAATACCCTAAGCATGATATATCTTTTTTAATCAGGCAATATAAGCACAAACTTGCAAAACGTCTCCGTCCCTCTGGCACACACAAGTATCAGTCTGTCCTCTGTAAAGAGTTTTATGGTATGTTACGTTATCTTAAAGAGTTTTAGTTAAGCACTGCGGTCACCCAAGAGTGTCATGGTGCTCTACATAGGATGAAACGTAAGAGTCTAACCTGATCGCTGAAGCTTAGGGAAGGTTTAAGAGAAACGTTTCAAGGTGCTTCTGAAAGGTCAGTAAATTAGACTCTGTGCAATGAAGGGAGGGCCTTCCATTGCCTTGCTGCCTCTACTTTAAAGGAACGCCCACCCTGTCTTTCTTTCCAGTAAGATGGAACAGTAATCGGTTTGGAATGTACGGCTTAAGTTTGTTCAACAGAGGGGTGGTGTTCGGCTTGCGTTTTCTTACTTTCAGCAATGTTCTAAACATGGTGTCCTGAATCCTTTGCAGTAGTACTATTAGTGAGTTTGGGAGACCTATGTACATGCTATTGTTAAAGTCCAGGAAAGAGGCAGCAACTGAGGGACCTGTGTGATCACTGCCCATTTTTTACTGCGCATGCGAAAATGCCGACTTTTCTTTTTACCCCATTTTGCCACATATATATGTGAGGGAGACCCCCATAAGCCCCTCATACCTCCCACTTTTATTATTAACTTGCCCCCGCCTCTATGTGCGGTGAAATGGGGCTGTGGGAATTATGCATTTGGTATGCGCAGGACTGGGCTGTGCAGTGATGGTATGATACCCCAACTGAGTTTATAACCATCTCCCGTGAGTGTATGACAAGAGAAGAAGATGTTTAGTTTTCCTGATGAGAAAAAATATGATTTTTAATATTTCAACAACTTGACTAGTTTAATGATGATTTATAGTGCAGGACGGTGACCATATTTTTGACTTCCCATTTGGGCTCTGGACATTGGCCGCATGAAATAAGCCAAAACGATGGGTTTGAAACTAAAATTCTCCTTTACAACCATGATGTCTGTTGGGTTTGGATTAATATTCAAATGGTCAATGTCCATCCAGTCTTTGATTGAGAGTTGACATTATCTAACATGTTCAGACTGATCTAGGTCTACCCCGATCTGGGTGCTGTCCGCATAATTGAAAAAGACGAAACCAAAACAATGGATTATATGCATCAAAGGCGGATTATAAAGCTTAAACAAAATAGGTGATAGTGCAGAGCTCTGTGGGAGCCCGCAAACTATCGGAGAGAATTGAGAAGAGAAAAGCCCTGTTCTTCTTCAAATTAAGAATAAAGAATGGAGAGGTCGACCATGCCAAACTCAGCTGACAAATCCAGTAGGATCAACGCTCTGGGCTCACCCTTATTGAATTATTCTCTTAGATGGGTTAGAGAGGATGTAGTGATTAGGACTATAGAACATGAGGGATGGAAGCTAAATTGGGCCACATCCAACAAATTGGACTTTTTTCGATGAAAGCTTGAATTTTTGGGACCACCACACGTTCCAGTTGCTTTGATGGAAATGGCAATTGCTATGTAGGGAGAACATTGCACTGGTCGGTGGGATCCAAAGAAGGCTTCTTAAGGAGGGGTTTAATCATTGCACGTTCCCATTTTAAAGGAACGATTCCAGTGGTTAAAGGGGAATTAAACAGATGTTAAATATCGCCTTGAAGGAATGGGGACAGACTCGGGCAGTTTTTGTTGGTAATTGATCTAAAGGGAATCCCAGTGACAGGAGACGTGAGGAGGACGGGCCTCATCTGTCTTCACTTCCACCCTGCGGAATGCATTTCCACTTTTCACTTTATTCTCATGGAATAATTTGGCTTTTAACAAGAACTTGAAAAGCAAGCTCTTTCCAAAGCAAGCCCCTTGGAAATTGAATCACTTGCTGACTGCTCCAAGAAGCCCTAAGGCGCATGTGTGCTCCATAAACACAAACAGCATTACCATCATGGCAGCCACCAGTAGAATGTACAGCCTGCATGTGGCACAGAGCGTGAAATGTAAAGCCGTGGCGCTTATGCACACAATATTAGGGTCTGAGCACTTGCAAAGCCATTATGTTCCCCCGGAGCTCTGCTATGCTATATTCGTTTTTTATGCTGATTGAAAGGGAATCAGGGATGAGTGATCCATTGGGAATTATAAAGAAAGGAAAGTAGCTGTGAAGCAGCATTGTTTTTTGTAAAAAAAAGAGAGGGACTTCCTGCACAATCTGGGAGTTGTCCAGCATGCACAGGGGAACATTGTAGTGGCCATTACCCCTGCCTGCCAAGACATTGAGCTTCCTTATGCGTTTGCTGGTATCTCAGCGTTTAATCGGCCGAGTTACCACCAAAACGGATTTACTGTTACTGCCACTTGGTCCGCCAGAATTACCTTCAGATTGCAAGTGGTGGTATGGCTGTGTTAGTCCCCATTTAGGACTCCATGGGGATTTTGGCAGAATTACCACTGGTGGCAGATTTCTGACAGTAAAATGGTGGAATTAGCTCCAGCATTTTGCTGTAGATTTTTCCTCTACCTTACCTCCAAACCCAACTCATAATGAGGCTGATTGTTGCCTCATTACCCCTTACAAACACACCTCGAGATAGGGATTATATTCTTAAATTCCTTCCCCTGTGTTCTGCTCTTTCTTTAGTCACCTGACTCATAAATGGTCCTCTCACTCCGCCCCGTGTCTGCGTAATACAAAGTTGACTTGAGACAGGCAGGTAGGCAGGGTGGGAGGAGAGCATCGTGGCAAGGCCACAGAGTGATGGAAAGTGTGAAGGACTCAGGCCTCATAATTAAGGATACGAATGTGGAGAGCTGTTTTGGCAGTTATTTGTTCCCTGTGCCCAAAATAGGGATCCATAGCATTAACGTTGCATGAAAATCGGAAGCTGGTAGAGATGCTCTTTTATGCCAACGCGAACTGGGTCGAATAATTGGATGCTTCCATCTGTGCCACAGCTCTGCCATACAAATCCAAGAAATTCAAATGATGAGTAAAAAAGCATGCATATGTTTTTACAAATCATTTTTTCTTGCACTACAAATGATGCAGGGTGTTTTTGTGCAACCGTGGGAGGAGGGACTTGGGGGTCCTAGTCGCTCAACTTCACAGGAACTTCCACAGCCGCATCCTTAACTGTCTCCTTCAGGAGCAAGGGCGTGGGGTGGTCGTGCGTTACCTCCCTGTGTGGCACACGGCTCAGCTATGATGCCGGCCTGGGCTCTGCCGTTGCCTTAATTAACGGATTGGTGGTTTGCTCTCTTAATGCCCCTAATGACAGTTCTGCATTGTGTCCTCCTTGCCTGACTGCCGCAGAGCTCTCTGCGCCATCGCCTCCGTTCCTGGGGGATCCGCTCTGCGACTTGCCTCCTGCACCACAATGCAAATCTCATCCTTGTGGAAGGCGGAGGACATTAATGGGTTCTGTGTGTGTGTGTTTATGTTCTCCCGCTCGTGCATGATTTTAATCTCTTAAATGCTAATGATGTGTGTGTGTGGAATGGTTTGGTTGTTTACTGAAGCAGGCAGGTGATAATTGCCGGGAAGAGGGCCACTGCAGGATGCCCCCTCTGGTTGCTGCTCGCCGGGATCTTTCTCGGGATGTACACAGACCTGTCTGCTGTCGCTCATGCTCTTGGGGAAGGTGAACACAAAGACGTGAGGATGCGAGGCTCAGTTCAGGAAACCTGGGCTCCAGACGTGTAAGCTGATAGAGTAAGATGAATCTCATGGGAAGTGAAAATCTGTCTTCTCTTTCCATAAGTGCAGTCTAGTGACCAGCCCGAAGACCAGGTGCAGTGCGGCCTTAGGGCAGGGCGGGCCGGACGACTGCCTGGGGCACAATGCCCCCCTGCCATGCCAGCTCGGAGGAGTCTTTCAAGGGCTCCCCCGAGCTAGTGTAGTGGGAGAAGGCGCGGCAGGCGCCCTTTTGTTATTAAATGCCCCCGTGTTGGCGGGCCACATTTAATAAAAATACCACCCTATTCAGAGGATTACCTCCCTGCTCTGACGCAAGAGCAAGGCGGTTTTCATTGGAATAGCATGAGCATCCTATTCCGGTGATTAACTGCCAGGCGCCAGAGCGGGGAGTTAGATAAAAATGTGGCGCTACTGCACCCCACGCCCCCGCCTTCCCGCTGTTGAACAGGGAAGTGCAGGAAGGGGTGCCAATTCTGCTCAGGGCACTGCTGCCGCTAAGGCCAGCCCTGATCAGGTGATTGCATGCCATTGGAACACCAATTTTCCAGTCCCTGGCTTTCACTTAAATGAATGGATTCCTGAACTTGTAGTCTTAGTAAAATTCGGGTCAATGAAATGAACTTAAGAATCTGACATCAACAATTTTCAAAAAGGAAGAACCAGGGCTGTAAAAGTGGGTCCCGGTAACCTGCACTCATCTGACCATCCTGCTTCGCACCCCACTATTCCAAAGCCGCAGCTCGGTGAACCTGAGATGTGCCAATGTTAGCGCTACTGTGCCCACAAGTTTCCAGAGATGTTGACTTTTGTCTTCAGCTTTCCGAAGGCATATTCTGCCAAATATTTTATCGGCGCACTGCAATGCAACCAATATTGTACCTGCACAGGTCTATGGTTCCTTGCAGTGGTACCTATACATCCTGCTGTTTCCAGGGACCATACCTGCAGGGCCATCATTCCTTAGGGACAGCATTAATGATCCCACCATCATTCCTAGGCAATGTTCTGCTCCCAGTGCTTGACGGGGACAGGTTCTGCATGTACCCATTCGTCAGGAACAGTTACTGGCTACTCAGTATGCCCAAAGTCAGTGCTTACATATCCCAAATTGCCCAAGGGCTGAGTTAAGTAAAGATATTGAGCCTCATTACGAGGGCGGCGGTAGCCCGTCAGTGGTAAAGATTGCTGCCGTCCTCATAACACTGAATGCGCCGCCTGTCTTCCTGGTGCCACCGGGACATTACAATTCCCAGTGGAGCGCGAAGTCAGGCAGCGGATTTGGTAAGTGCCCATTCCTGTGGAGTCCAGTAGGACTCCACGGGGAATGGGTTCACGGAAGCACTGGCACTGTTGCTAACGGTGCTGGTGTTTCTGTGAAAACTCTGCCGTCTGGGGTTGTTGCGCCCGGCAGGTCAGATTGCCTGGGCGTAACGTCCCCCGCCCTCACAGTCGGAGTGTGGCGGTCTACACCATCTCTTTTGGAGAAGGAGACTACTCCCTTGAGTCACTGGGAACAGAGGGGAAGGAGGGTAACCATCTGAGATTTGCAGATGAATGGCGTGAGGGTATTTCATTTGTTTAGTTGGAAGTTTCAAAATGGGCCAGGTGTCCTGCATTACTTCACTGTTCTGCAGCATTACTTTACTTGATGAAGTATAATTTTAAATGTCAACAGGGATGAGATTTTGTCAAATGAAATGATGTGCTTCTGATTTTTGATTGCCAGTGATTAGAACATTTAAACCAACTAAGAACCATTCCATGCCTTTTAAATTCATACTATTAGAGGATTGTCTGGGAAAATGTCGAAAAACAAATTTGAAGCTCAAAATACCGAATTTGTTTTAATGATTTTACCCCATTTCACTGCATATATATGCGGCAGGGGGGAGGGGGGGTGCACCTCCCGCAACATACCCCTCCACTTTTTTTTATTAACTTAACACACCTCCCCACATATATATGCTGAAATGGGGCTCACGAAATTTGCTATTCTGGGCTTCTCAGTGATGGGCTGAGGTATTTCCGTATGATCCTCAATTAGAGCATAGACAGGTTTCAATTACGTTCATGTATTTAGTAATACCTAAAGTGGTTTAATTGTGTCCTGTGACTTCCCAGTTGTGTATAATTTCCATAAGCGTGTGAGACTGCAGGTGGACTTTTCGGGCAATCACAGAATCCTTCGACAGAGGTCATAGCAAACGCTCCACAGCACGTAGCATTGGCTGCAATGGGTGGGTGGGAACAGCCATCGTCCACCACACACAATATGGTGTCCAGTCATTTGGTCGACTGAAAACTGGTCGAATGACATTTGGTCGACGCAATTTGGTCGAAAACCAAATGGTCGAATTTTTTTATTTATTTATATATTTATTTTTCGGGTTTTCGTTTTTTGAAAAAAGGGGTTTTTAGAGAAAAAAAAGGAGGTTGGGGGGGACCCCCCCCAAAAAATAAAAAAAAGGGGTAAAAATAAAAAAATTCGACCATTTGGTTTTCGACCAAATTGGTTCGACCATTTGTCTGGTCGACCAATTTTTTTCGACCAAATGTCTGGTAACCCACAATATCACGCCGTAGAGAATGAAATACTGTAACCCCCCAATTTGCATACGTGGCAAAATTGGAACATGTTCATAAAATGAAAACAACGTCCAAAGTTATCAGCAACATCTCTTAAACCGCAGCCAGAAAATGCAGGCAAATGCAAACATTAATGATGTGCTTCCATCAACACCCATGTCACGCTCTGTGAGACAAATGTGCATCTGCTCAGAGCTCTTCTCTCTAATTTCCTGGAGCCATCATTTCATCAGCACCACAACCATAGCAGAAGTGACATCACTCACTTTATGACCCAATGATGACATTACAGGAAGGGACAAAGAATGACCTTTGACACCAACGGCATCACAAGCAGGGATAACAGAGTTTCTACACCTCTGACATCATAGCAAGTAGATACAAAAATCCCACAAGTTCAAAGATATCAAATAAATACAGAATCTGCATAAATTAATTAGAGACGAAACACAGACATGGCAGTCACTAGAGGGAGAAGAGGGCACATCAATGCAACCACGAGTGCCTCCAAATCAGAGCCCGCCCATCAGTTGTTGTGCCACCTAATGCAAGCTAGCATGGCATCTGTTCATTTCCGGTTCTATGCAGAGGTTGAAAGGTGTACACATGTCCATGTCTGCGCTGCATTAGGTGCTATGGAATGAGGAGGGGGCTCATCTGAAAGCTGAGAGCCTCAGGGGACTAAGGAAACTGTGACCAGTGATGACCACCTGCAGCATATGGCCCACCTCGCCCACATAGGTGACAGTCAGTAATCCACAGACGTGCCTATAAGGAGGCACAGCATCTCTCACACGCTCTTGGGGATCTTAAGAGGAGATGCCCCCAGCCTTTAACTGCAGCCATTGCAAGGGGAGCCGCGACATGCAAAGCCACGCCTTTACCGTGAGATCTGCTGCCACGATGTGGTGAGCTGCACTGCATCTCACTTCCACCAACTGAGATGATATTATATATTCTGCACCTTCCTCGCCATACCACACACAACAATATAACAATGGAGCACTGTACAAGGGGATTCAGTACTAGAGTACACACATATGTATAGCATTTGAAGAATATACAATTCAGAGTACAGTTGAAAGGATATGAAGAGGGACCTGACAAGCTTTTCAATAAGTCGCATGATGTCATTAAATCAATGTATTCAGTCTTTATTATAAAACACCATACAAGAACATTCAATTGGATTCCAAGTCTAGGGGCGATCCCTAAACATCTTTACCTCATACTTGAAGTGGGATCTCAGATCCCCAGCTATATTACCTACTCCAGGAAGGCGTGCTACAAGATTGGTTCACTACAGCCAGGATACACCTATGGTCTAGGCCCTCCCTAATCTTGGGAGGCCAAAAGGCTGCAGCCACATCTATCTAACTTGCGATTTGACTTCCTATATGACCACACATGGGATAGACTGATGGTCTTGTCGTATACCTCCTCTGGTGAACATCTTCCATTCTATCCCCACTCTCTCCTGGCACTCCTTTTCTCTACCTCCTAACCTGTCTTTCACTCTTCCTATCTACTCTCCCTCCCTCCCCTGATATTATCACTTCTGTCACTTTATCTCTCTCCTCTATCCACCTCCCTATTGATCTTTCTCCCCCTCTCACTACTCCTGCCCCTTCTCTTTATCTCCCTATGGTCTTTCTCCCCCTCTCACTACTCCTCTCTCTACTCTTCTCCACCTTCCTGATCTTATCATCCGCATCCACTCCCAGTCTCTCTCCCTCTCTTTCTCTCATACAGACAACCAAAATTAGTACCACTCTCAATCGCATCCCTTTACCTTCACTCTCACCAAAAATTTCAAACTCTCCTCCAAGTCCTGCTCCCCTTGCTACACACGGCTCTCTGGTCTCCTCCACCAACCTCAAACGAACACCTTTCACTGCTTGCTGACTCTTTCAAAGGATGCCCATGCTGTCATGGCAGCAGCGCCATATTAAAGTGAAAAGCTTCCCACCCGAGCACGGGAGCGCAGAGCTTTTCATTAGTTTGGGCTATTAGGTGTTGCTTGCGACACCTATAAGCCGAAACTATTGCATCAAAGTACAGATAGGGAGTAATGGCATATGAGGAGGGACACAAAGCCTTTAGGTGTTGTTTGGTTATCTGTCCACCCATTTACCGCCCATGACTATGCTAATCCCTATGGCCATTAACACACAGCTCCCGTCTCTACCCGCCCAAAACAACTCCTCATGGGAACTCTTTGAGCTCGCTTTAATCAAGCCTTACTATCAAACTTTGCACTCAAATGGGCTGCCAGTGTTTTTTCAAAGCAGTCTTCTGAGAGTTAATGACTTAGGGCCCAATTCATGGAATAATCTGTGCTGAAAATAGTGTATTGCACACACATCCCTGTTTGTCGATTAATGGAACACAATGCGCAGTGCTTATCCGGAACTTGCGAGGAATCCGCGCCGGTCCACGACGTCACTGCAACCCAACAAAGGGCTTCCGGAAGACTTCAAGAAAAGGGCCGGCCAGGCCTGCGCAGCCACCTAAAAAGGAGGCGTAACACGTGGAATGAGGAAGAACAAGCGAAAATGTGGGTGTTATGAGGGACGTACCACCGTCAAACAATCGCACTGCCCATACACGTGCAAAACAAATGTATTCATGGAATTGAACAGGGAACTCCGGCGAGTGTAAAAACCTGTGCAAATCCAGAAACACCTTGCCACGTGATAGCAGGCGTAAATGTAAATGCGCACACTAACAAATGCATTAAAAGCATGTACACTCAACAAACGCATGGATACAGCCACAATGAATGCACCATTTGTTGCAGCAATCATCCAGGGACGCCGCAGGAGGAAGATGGCCATGGCCTGGATCGTCCACCAAAGGACCAGCCTTTTTGGGATGCTTGATGACCAGGTCTATGACAGGTATAGGTTCCCCCCATATCCTCCTAGACCTGGTCACGGAGAGGGACGATGACCTCACATCACCCACCATGTGCTCCCAAGCACTGAGCCCCTTGCAAAAGGTGCTCACTGCTCTGCATTCTTTGGCCGCTGGCTCATTCCAGCAAACCCCCGCCATAGTAGGCGGATCTCCCAGGCCACGCAGTCTCTCTGCTTACACCAGGTGTTGGCAATCGTAACTGCTTGTCCTTCTGCCTGCCGGCATAGCTACATGCTCAGAAAACCGGCAGAAAGGCAAGCAGTGGTCCAGGATTTTTATGAACTGGCACACTTACCAAAAGTGCTAGGTGCCATTGATTGCACCCATGTTGCTCTACTTCCACCTCGAGCAACAGAGCACATCTACCACAACCGGAAACATTGGCACCTCATCAATGTTCAGGTTTTGCGTGATGCCAAGGGCATCATTACTGAAGTGTGTGCCAACTATCCTGTTAGCACACATGATACTTTCATCTACAGGATGTCCCCGCTACACCAGGACCAAGAAGCTGGGAGCATGGCAACACATGTCTTATTGGTATGAATGGCCATGCACATGCATGCATGTTGCACATAGACAGATACACACTGCGAACAAATAACAATTACAACCATTCTCACCTCTACAGGGGACACTGCCTACCCTCCAAGCACATACGTGATGATGCCCATACGCAACCCCAACACCCTGCAGAGGTAAGGTACAACACTTCCCATATTGCAACTCGGGACATAGTTTTTACTTTACTTTAGTTTATTTTATTTGTATAGTGCAGCCATAGACCCGAGGGCATGAGGGCGCTACAAGACAAAAACATTACAATAAACAGATGAAAAGCAGAAGGCAAGAGGTCAGACTAAAAGGAATAGAATATCAAAATGGGGTTAAAAACAGATTAATTAAAAAGATAGTTCTTCAGCTTTTTTTTAAAGATCTCAAGCGATTCAGTGCTTCTCATCTCGAGTGGAAGAGCATTCCAGACCATGGGCCCAATAGTTAAAAAAGCTGAATTGGCCACTTTTACAGTGCAACATTTTGGAACAGATAGAAGGTTCAGGTTATTGGAGCATAAGGTTCTTGCGTTAGTTCTTATAGGGAGAAGCTGTTGTAAGTAATCTGGCATTTTACCCTGTAGGCATTTTTGTATAATCGTCAAGGCTCTGCACAGCATTCTAGACCCCAGTGGAAGCCAGTGTAGAGCATGTCTGGCCAGTGTAATATGGTCTCTACGCTTGAGTTGCATAACGACTCTAACAGCGCCATTTTGGCATACTTGGAGTTTGTTGCAATCGGATTTGCTCAATCCTAATAAAAGACTTGAGCAGTAGTCGATTTTGGATCCTATTATAGCTGTAGCAATGGTCTCTGCATTTTCTTGTGAAACAAAAGGTCTTAAGGTGCTAACAATTTTATATAATAAGCACAAGACGAGACCAAGCTGCTCACATGTTGCTTCATGGATAGTCTCTGGTCAAAAGTAACAGCAAGCGTTTTCCCTTTTTTTAGCGGGATGATAATTTCATCACCTAACTGAAAGCTATCATAACTAGGACCACGTTTTTTCAGTATATGTAAAGATACAATAACGAGAAGTTCAGTTTTAGATTTCTTTAATGCTAGCTTGTTGATGACCATCCAGGTTTCAATAATGGTGAAGACTTTTTGGATGGCCAGTTCATCCAGGTCGTGTGAGCCAGATAACGGGATGACACATTGCGTGTCATCCGCGTAGTTGGTGAATATTACATTCTCGTGATCTAGCATATCAAACAATGAGGCATAAAGATGTTATAGAAACACAGAGAAGTACAAGCCCCTTGTGGTACCCCACAAGAAATCATAATAGGCTCAGACTCGGCCATACCACAGAACACCCTACTGTCACGATTATTAAGAAATTATGAGACCCAGATAGTTGCAAGAGGGGAAAAATGTGCGACCTCATACAACCTGGTGGACATGATTGATTGGTCCACCAGGTTGAAGGCCGCAGAGAGATTAAGCAGCATGAGTAGAGATACCTCATTGCGATCCATACGGGTTAGTAACTTAGACTTAAGTTCTAGTAGGGCAGTCTCGGTGCCAAAGCCAACACGGAACCCGGACTGATGATCATTTAATATGGGGTACTTTTTTAGATTATCTGATATCTGTATACAGGCCACCCGATCAAGGATATTAAGCAGAAAGGCAGTATTGGTAATGGTCCTGTAGTTATTGGGGAGATCCACTGATAGGCCTGGCTTCTTTAGAATGGGCATGACCTAGGCTTTCATGAGATCTTGAGGTACAGTGCCTGAAGATAGAGAAGCGTCAATGAATTTACGATTGACGTAATCATAATTACGGTGGGAGAGCAGGGTTTAATCATCATAGTGGTGTGAATATCATCTTTACATTTTGTGGCTTTGAGTTGTTTAGTGATAGTTTCTAATTCTTCTTCCGTAATAGGTAAGAAATCAAAAACTTGAATGAGAGAGGATCTTTCATAAATCCACTCAGCTGACTTCTGTCCATTGCATTCTAATTTGTTACTTTTTTCCATGATGTTTTCCCTAATAGTGTGTAATTTGTCATGCATGGCTTGTTGCATTACATTACACCAAGTGGCATTGTCTTTGATGGATCTCTCTGCAATACTATGGTTAGTATGTTCTTGCTCTTTCAAAACACAAAAGAGTTCTTTAGTGTCATGTTGGGCACTTTGAATTCTTTTATTGAAGACATTTCGTTTAGCTTCTATAAGAGCCCTTTTATAGGAAGTAGCTGCAGATTTATATTTGCTAAGGTGCATAGGTGTACCATTGGCCTTCCACGCATGGTAGGTTTTACGTTTAAAGATTCCAGAAGTTGTAATTCCGGTGTGAACCAGGCATTACGTGTAGTTTTGGGCTTTGCTATTTTTTTTTAATAGGAGCTAGAATGTTGGCAACTCTTTCCAAGTTCAGAGAAATCAGATTAGATAATTCTTCAGGGGTATCTGCTTTAGATTGGGTCAATGAAGTATTAAGTAATGGTTCAATTATTTCAAGGAGCGCACATTCGGAGTGCTCAAGTCAGGTTTCCTCTCCCTTGACCACTCTGGTGGTGTGTTGCTATATGCACCACCAGTAATCTGCAGGATTATTGGGGTAGCATTTGTCCTGCACCGTGTTGCAACACGGTGCGGTGTCCCAGTGTACATGATGGTGGCAAACCATCCACACCCAGAGGCACAACACTTGGTATGACTGGGCAAAGGGCAAGTGGAGAGGCTGCACGTACCCAGCTTGTGCAATCTTTTTTCACCTAAAATCCGTCTCCTGTGGAGTGCACATGATCCCGCCAAATCCCAGGTTCCATTCAATGATGAAAATGGGCCAATCCACTGTGCCCACAAAACCACCCTGAGAAAGAGCCCTTGGAAGTGCTAATTTGTGTGCATCCCTTAGAACTAAAAAGACATTTCATTTTGTGTTTCCCAAAGAAACACATTGAAGAGAGAAGACACCACTACCACCATGCCAACGATTAAATTAAATCACACCTTTGGCACCAAAAACATCCCATATGACAGAAAATATAACAAGCACAATGCCACATTGCAGCAGAAATGTCTAAGAATGTGTATGATGCGCACAAACATGTCCCTATTGTGGGCTGTACAAAAGTAGTGCAGTATCGATCCACATGTGCCAAAAACTGGCAACATGACCACAATATACCCCGCCCCCAAAAACAAAAATGTACAAAAGGTAATTGACAATTGTGACAAAGAGGGCGACACACAAGAATGGCCACATGCAGACATGCAGAAACTAATGAAGCCATTTCATAATGATGAAGATAAATGCACATCTTACCTGTCCCCTTGGCATGCAGTCGACAATTAAATGTCATCCCATGAAATAGCCATCATTCCCTTATGGAAGGATCTGCAGACAATGAACACAATGAAACAGAGTGCAGCTAACACTCCAGGTCTTACAAAACAACTCCCTAAAATCTGCGATAAGCATTCCTAGATTCAGTCACATCATGAGCCTGAGACAGAAATTCAACTGGTTACCAGTGCGCGATAGAATAACACTACATGCCTTGGCAATCACCCACAAATGCCTGTCTAATTCTGCTCCTAGGTACTTATCAGACAAGTTCTCCAAATACCAACCATCCCACCCCACCAGATCCTCCCAATCTCATATCCTCACAGTTCCTAGGTTTAACCTAAAAACTGCAGGAGATGCTAGTTTTCCGGTCCAAGCTGCCAAATACTGGAACTCCTTGCCTCACATCACCAGAATGGAACCATCCTTCTGTGCGTTCAAAACCAGAGTAAAGACCTGGCTCACAGATAATTCTAACATCTGAAGCCTTAGTTGGTACCAACACTAAAGATACGCCCAGTGCACCATAATCATGTCTTCACTGTTTTTTGATTCTATGTTGCCATTTATATTTATTATCGCCATGTCTTCACCTCTCTGTATTTTTTGTTCGCCAGACCTACCTGTACCCTTGGTCGACCCAACGGTTGATGTCTTATGTATGTATACCTGTAACATGCTGATGTTTTTCCAGTGCCCGGTTACCTCAGGGTTAGGTGCGCGATACAAATAATAAACAAATACAAAAATAACACATCCATGCACCCACAAACCCAAGACCCACGGTCCCCTCTCAGTGAAATACAACACATGCAAACAAGAACTCACTAGACAACTGTCAACATGTGTCCCAGCACACATGTAGCAACACCTGCACACTGCATGCAAATCAAACACACATAACACAGACACCAACAAACAACAACCCCCACACTGCCTGTCCCCCTTAACGACATGCAGCAAATGTACTTGTCACATATCCCCATTCACAAGACAATGGCACATACACAACGCATGCATCAGCCAACATGCTGCATGAAAACGAGAAAACATCACATATGCCAAGAACTGAGTCCCCAAAAAACCAGGGACATCCCTGATAGACTATAAATGACAAGGCATGTCATCACCTGCATAGTATTGGGACAGTGCACTGAACACAGTAATGGGAGCCCATGATGCAAAGCACAAGAATGCAAGTACACACATACTCACCTCTTGCACTGCAGGCAGGATCATGCTCGATGCAGCAATTCACAGAGGCTGATGTCAGGCTGGAAGGCTGGCCACTGAGGCAACTGCCATGGAATACATAAGCAGTGAAGACAAAGCAATGTGATACTGAAAGTAAGGATAAATGCATGTTAAACGTAGGATGCAAAGTAAAAGTGCAAGCTCAATGCAGGCTTCATTGTGACAGCATACAATCGGTACAATTGTGCATTCAATGGAATGCAGCAGTACCATACACCTGCTGCAGTCAACTTGAAGCTGAAAACACCATGCAGCATGAAGGGGACATGCATGTGGAAACACCAATACCGCACAACGTAATGTGCTGGTACACAACATAGCATCCCAAAAATGTGCATCAATTGTTCCATGGTTGTGGTTCGTAACTGGGGCTGAACATTAATAAAGCAAGAGAGGCCAAATGTGCCTTAGAACCGTTACCCCACAAACCTTTAAAGGGATGTGAAGTATCACTCAGTACAGATGGTCAAGCGTAATGAGACACACACCAGTACAACCATCAACACCTGTCACAGGCCACAAACAGCCGGTCCTGCCACCCACACCCAACCACCCAAGAAAGGCTCACACAGTTGGAACTCCCACAATTTAGAAAATGAAACCAGTGTCCCCACTAATCCATACAAACAACACCATGCCCACACCTATCACCAGAATCACACTCTGTGAAACATGCACCCATGAAGTAGTATTTGTGCCCCACAAGACAAGTCAATCCAAAGTGATCACACACAGTGCAGGACTCCCAGCCCAACACCACACAAACATACAAACATCTGCAAATGCCCTTCACTTACCTGCACAGGGTACCAACCTGCCTTGCATACAATACAACCCATTGGGAGACGCATCCCCTAAATGCAATGCCATGCATAGTAACAACAGAAACAACATGCACATCCATGAAAACACATAAATGGATCCCGAAAATATGCAGAGAGCACCCACTGCAGAAGCATCAGATGGTGCAGGAGGGTGACAGTACATAAAATGTGATCTACCGAGGAGTCCATCATAGCACAACAGAGAGAGGGAGAGAGAGTGACAGTGAGAGGGAAGGCCAAGTTAAACACACATCAAGGAGTACACTGCCTGCATTGGAGATGGCCAATGACATGCACTACACCACGGTAGTTGCGGGCATAGATGAGTTGACTGAGGGAGGTAACACAGTGACATGAGTACCACTTAAAAAAACATCCTAGCATGGTAACATACAAAGGACATGTAAGTAAAGTTACACATGCAGCAATCATGGGTAACAATTATGCATGCTCAACATCCAAGACAGTGCTCATGCTTACCCGCTGACTGTGCCGTCATGGTGTGAATCCTCCATCACCTTCACCAGGAACTGTGTCTCTGAATAAAGGAGAGTATGGCCAGTGCCTGATGGGGAGCATGGATGTCAAAGAGTGCAGGGTGTCTCCCCCGGTACAGCAGTCACCGCCACATCACAGATTACTGAAACAACATGGGAGAAGACATTACAACAGGCATAGTGAAGTAACATTCACAGAGCACACATGTGCGAGGATACACCGAACCCATAGTTACCTGCACATGCCATCCTGCGCACCACCATGCAAACATGCAAGTTGACCTCATTAGGCATGCCTGTATGTCCACCACTGCAAACGTCATGGCCTTGAGAGGGCAAAGGCACAACTCAAGGTAAAAATAAAACCTGGAAGGGGCAACTCAAAAATGACATGCCAACATCTGAGCCGAGGGTCTACAAAAGTATAAACACATTTTGTTTAAAAAAAATATCCATCATGGACGGGCGTGGGGAGCCCGCCTGGAGGCAGGAGGGTCAGTTTGCATGTCAACATGGACGTCCCACAAAAAAAAGAGAAAACAAATTCCCCTCCATGGGCTCATAGACCACATGGCTACAGTGGACCGGGAGGAATGTCTGTGCTGGCACCAGGATCCTGCGTTGAATCTGAAGGTGGAAGTGGTGCTGGAGGCTCACTATGCAGTGCCCTGGCCTGGTCCTCAGTGGCATCTGCCATGCGTGACACTGATGAATGCACCAGCAGATTGAGGGCTTGGAGGTCACTATGCACAACCTCACGGGTTTCAGAGTTCCTCTTAGATAGTCTGCCTCAATTATAACATCTCCTGGCGGAACACTCTTCTGCTGGCTGCCACTTCTTCATGGATTGTAGCTCTGTGGGCCAACAACTCATGCCTGTGCCTGACCCTCTGCAAGCAGGGATGCCTGCAGACACTGCAGATCTGCCCACGGGCCCCTGATGTTGGCCTCCATGTGCAGCCTGTAGGAGCAGCATGTGGACCGCATGACGTAAAGCTGTTGCTCCACCTGTGTTGCTGGAGGGGATCATGGAAGTGGCCACCCTATCCATGCCCTCAGCCAAACTCTCATAGGCAGCACCCTATCAGTGTATGGAATGCAACATCTGCTGCCCCCACACTGTCTGCCCTGCCTGCACACGTCCTCCACATGTGCTGGGCCCTCACCTGCCAGACCCAAGGGAACATGGCTCTTGCTGTGATGCCCCTATCCCTGGCTGCAGGACTGCAACACTCCCTTGGACATCTGTCTGAGGCCCAGAAACCAATACATGGGAGTGTTGCCTTGCAGCCGAAACCACCACAGATGGCGTGCCACCACTGACTGGCCTTGTGAAGGCACCTGACCCTGTGCAGACTCACTGGCGTCAACTGCTCCAACCATTGGTGCACTCACCTCGGCCAGCATTGAGGACTGCACATCCGGTTCAGCCTCAGAGCCAGTTGAGTTCAAAGAGTCAGACATGTCTGCAGCATGGCTCAGGATGGTCTTTAGCACCAGTGGGTTTTCACGGCCTGCTACGCCACATCCTCCACTGGTGTTCTGAAGCACCACAGACTCTTCTTCATCCTCTTCCTCCTCGTCTGCATATGGTGCCTCCTCACCTGCACATGGACAGAAAAAGACATGTCAGGTAATGTACAACGTGTCTACAGTAAACCTGAGTATCACATTGCTGCCATGCAACTTAATGCAGTGCATGTCGCCATAAGAAATTCAGCATCCACACACTATAGACAACAAGCTATCTGAGCATGGCAAATGCAGACTGGCAACAAAATTCCCAGCTCAGGCCCATGCTGCCAGTAGACACATTGTCAACCAACAGGGTCGTTAAGAAGCACATTACGGCCCATGGCACTGCAAACTGTTGACTAATACTAGGGAAATCGGCATGGACATGTGGCTCTGTGACGTGCAATTACATCACATGGCAACAGGCAGACACACATATCCACATCCAAGCCTGCATCCATCACATGCCACACCAATGTTGTCTTGGTACAGGGATTGTACACAATGGGAACATGCCGTAACTCTGTGGAAAAGGAAACAGTCCCAGTTGATGTATGGCTGTAAGTGTACTACCTAGGCAATGTCTGTGAAGTGGAGAGAGTAAGACAATGGAGTTGTAGATAGGAACTAGGTACAGTGACCCACAAGAGGGAGAGGAGCATGGACCCATGGAGTGTGGGCTGAGTGTGTGAGGGTTACAGGAAGCAGTCCTCACAACGATTTGCCACAGGAGTCATTGCCATTGGGACAGCAGGAATGAGCACACTCTAGACATATACACACTCACTCAGGGCACACCATAAGGCGTGTTGGTTGTCATCTTGGATGTTCTTTGTAGCACGGAAGCACATGCGTTCATGTGTGAGAAGAGATTCTATACCCTTCAGGGCATGACGTGTAACTCCTATTTTGGACACATGCACATGTCTATAAGAGCAGTGTCACTGACATCAAGGATGCAGCAAACAACTGTGCACGTTATGGTATGATGTTGCAGATGTTGGGGGGTATGATAGTTGGGAATGAGTACTGTCACACGGACATGTTCAACTGATGTACAGCACATGTTTTGTTTCCACTCTTTTGTACAGTGGACAGGAGCCAGTACACCACATGACATGGTTCACCCGGGGCATTCATTCCATTGAAGCCAGGTGTGCACCACACTCATACATCTTGTTGATGCTTTACTTCACATACTCAGGATGCACAATGTTGGCCACTCACCAGATGTGTCCTCGTCATTTTCCAGGCCTCCCATGCCTGCACCTGCTCCAGTAAAATGAATTGGCTCATAGCCTCTTCATGCTTGGTCAGCTCCTCCTCTTCTGGTGACCCCCCTCCAGTTGCCAGAGCAGAGGCGAGGTTGGCTCCCAGATTGGACTTGGTGCGACAGGTGAGATCATTTCAGCACTTCACTACCTGTGCAGCAGTGCGCTTCTCAAACCCTAAGGTGTTGATCTCATCTGTGACATGCTGCCAATGCACCATACTCTGATCTGGTGTATGTGTGCTCTGCTGATGCTGGCATATGTCACAGTGGTGAATGGCCACGTAGTCTATGAGGATCTAGAGTCCTTCGCTATGGAAGTTCTTCTTCCTCAACG
Source organism: Ambystoma mexicanum (assembly GCF_040938575.1). Lineage (NCBI taxonomy): Eukaryota > Metazoa > Chordata > Amphibia > Caudata > Ambystomatidae > Ambystoma > Ambystoma mexicanum. The sequence continues at coordinate 488,803,397 of NC_090936.1, read as the reverse complement.
TGCCACTGTCCTGTGCCGTTTCATGGGATTTAGCCTGTTCCTGCTGTGCAGGCTTTACCTTCTTGCCACAAGGTTTTGTTGCTGCCCATGTGCGACTGGGACCACTCTGGGGTCCATATGCCACACCACAAGTGGCCTGGTGCATGGCATTACCCCATGGGGCTTGTGAAGCTGCCTCCACAGCACGCCCCTTACCCTTTTGGCTGAGGCTTTGCTTCTGCAGCACGTCCCTTACCCTTTTGGCTGAGGCTTTGCTTCTGCAGCACGTCCCTTACCCTTTCGGGCTGGGGCAGCTGTTTCTGCAGCACATTTCAGAACCCTTGGGGAGGGGACAGCTGCTTCTGCAGCATATCCCTGACCCTGGCCATGTATGCCCCCTTTCCTTCTTGGGGCTTTTCCACTCCTGTTCCAGGTGTAACGGAAAAATTGAAGGCACACCAAGCTATTGTACTAAGCAATGTGAGTGAGGGGACATTCTACGTGATGGAAGACATAGTTCTGTGGTCCAGCAAGGCTCAAATGTACCCTAGGTGTGAAAAATACAGTATGCATTAAGCACAGGCAATCCAAAATAAAAATAAATGCGTACGCGAGACCCGATTAGCTTCCAAAAAAAGAAAAAAATCAGTATGCAATACACAGTGGCACACAGCAGCACACAAAATGTGTACAGGAATCCCAGAAAGCTACCAGAAAGGTAAGAGTAGTGGTACGTGATATACAGGGGCACACACAGTTGGAAAAAATGCAAAAGTTGCAAAAATCAAAAGTAGATACAGGTATGTGCAGAGGGCAAATGCCCCCCCCCCCCAAAATAAAAGGTGTGTACGGTCCCTGAAGTGAACGGATCGCGGTGTACCCCAAAGTATGCAGTACTTCACTCGTCCGTCTCCTCCCCTTCGCACGCACGTTCAAGGTTGCTTCTACAATTACAAATGTATCCACCAATATGCTGTGCTGAACGCCTGCATGTAGCGTGTGTCACGTAAGTTATGTGCCGGGGGCATTTGCTCGGATTTCACATGTCCACGCTTTTCCCATTTTTTACGTGCAAAGTCCCTTCACTCTATTTCCAGAGGCCTACATTGCGAGACATGGAAGACCCATACTCCTGCCTCTATGCCATTTTACCTCCCTCCTACTGCCCTGTGCTGCCTCCAACTTAGCCATCTTCTGCTGCCTGCATAGCGTGTGTGCCTGCTGCCCACCTGCACTGTGTTGGAGTGCCTGCTCTCCAGCAATTGCCTGTGTTCCAGTCTTTGGCCCTGGATCACTTTAACTGCTTCATTGGACTCCCCCGTGCCAATCCACCACCGCCGCTCTACAGCTCAGCTCCAGGACCACCTTGCCCACCCACACCTTCCTTAGGGGTTGCCATGTCAGCACCATCATCCTTTGACCAGAGTGGCAATCCTGTGGCAGCGAGGCACAGGGCTGTCAACTTCCTCACCAGGGAAGTTGACATTCTGGTGGAGAAGGTCCTGGAGCATTATGATGCCCTCTTCCATCCTGTGATGCAATGCAGCAAGGAAGGACGTCAGCAGATCTGGAACGGAATAACGGATGCCATCAATGCGGAGGGGGTGGCACCCTGCACCTTCAAGACTATGCACAGGCACTGGGAGGACCTGAAATCCAGGACCCACGGCAAGGCCCTGTGCTACGTCCAGGTTGGTGCCATCGCGGAGGTGCAACATGCGCGTAAGTTCCGGATGTCGGCTAACAACATGCGGAACCTGGAGAAGTTCTACCTGGCGCTGCACACCCAGGTCTGTGAGTTATGTCTGCAGTCGACTGGTGAGTAGCCATGTGGTGCAATGCTCTACAGTACATGTGCTCTGTGCATGTACCAGCATGTTGGCAGTGACCCCCTTAGGTTTTCAGCAAGTATGTTTCTGAGACAGATGTCTGCATCCATGCCCCAGACATTGCTCCCCATGTGTGCATTCAGACCTTAATGTATTTTAAATGTGCTATCACTTGCATTGTGTGTTGTAGTGCTGGCTTGCCGACCGTGCACATGCGTTACTTGTGTCTGAGATGTGCCAGGGTGACAAGTGTGACAGTTGAGGTAATGTTGACTGCATCATGTGCATGCATGATGCTTATGTGTATTTGCCAAAAATGGGAAGGTGTGACTGGGCATCACTCACGCCTGGATGCAACACATGCATTTGGATGTCTGGCTTAGTCACGTAGAGGCATTGCAGTTCACGGGACTAATGTGATTGGTCGTTGCACTGCTTGAGGACTCTCAGTTGATGTGTGTGCCTTACATGTGTATATGCTGTTGCAGTGGCATGCTCATATGTCCATGTGCATCTGCATGTGAAAATTATGCATTTGTGTATAGCATACGCAATTGGTTGGTTGTGATAGTGGCAAGTAGCTTAATGTGATTGTGTGGAGTGATGGACAGGCAGGTGTCTGCATGGATGTGGATTGCATGTCCATGTTTGTGGTTGTAGAGGTTGATGGTTGTTCCATTGACAAGTCATGTTCATATGATTGTTGGGGATGCCACGCCCGATTTGGTGGAGTACACTGATGTTTCTGTTCTGTGTCTCCTTTTCCACAGTTGCATTTGATGAAGAGGACGGAAGTAGTTCTTTGCAGCATGGCTTCAGGGATTCCTCCACAGCGCCAGCACAAGAGCGGCATGATTTTCATGTACATAGAATGCCTCCTAAATTGCCAGCTCTGGGGACCCCTTGAAAGGCTCCCATGGGCTGGCATGGCAGCGGCATCCTTTGTAATAGAAAAGCCACTGCACCATGCTGGAGCAGCAGTGGCACCCAACGTGAGTGATAAGCTCTTCCCCGAGGGATACATGCTATGACTGACACTACCCCATTCCTTCATGCCTCTTTGAAAGACCAGCACTATTTTTTCAGTGCCCTACTTAAATCTTTGTGGCTGGAATGTATGGGGAAACTTCTGAAGTTTGAGTGTCCTTGTGAAGGAAACCAATCCGAAACAGACACAAAGAGATAAGGCATTTTAGAGGTAAATCCTAGGCCCGCCCTGCTATTCCAAAAGCCTTATTCTCTTCCTATGCCTGATGAAGTTATTTAAAAATTACAAAAGCTTGCAAATAACTGACTTTGTTAGCCCAACTAAGTTATCATCTTGTCTTTTTTTTTTAGCAAAACTTTTTATATTACTGTTGACGAACACGGTACAAAGAAACTGAACAAAAAATATGGAAGATTCCACAATGTACTGCATCAAAATGAAGCTGAGGAAGCTTTTGAAAAAGCAAACACAGCTGGACAGCTGCATTCACTTTCTAAGCCACTGCGGAAGGGAGAATTTCACACCGAGAGGCATGATCATCAAAAACCCTGTGGCTTCGACCTACAACACAGAATTCTCACAACAAATATGCATTAGGACTTGAGAAAGATTACAGACCAACCTTATCAGTGTCTGCTACAGCGACAGAAGGATGACGCAAGAGGGGATCAAGACTATTTGGGATGCAGTGGGACTGCAACACATTGTGTATGTAAAGAATGCCAAGCTTCGATGAAAAGACGTCAATAATCTCTTCTAAACAATAAGAAGAGAAAGCTTGAAGAACTAAGAGAGTGAGAAATACTGAGGAAGCAGACTACAACATGAGAGCAGGGAAAAGAGACACTATCCAAAATCAGGGATGCATTGTCAACTTTTCAAATGATACCCTAACATAGGCAGAAAGGTCAGTAGTTTCCAGGCGGCTAACATACTGCCCTACTAAACCTATTGTCAAAATAGAACTGTGCGGTGGTCTTGAAGCCTTCTTCCGATGCATCAGACTGAAGGAATTCTTTCATCACAAACAGGATGGCAGCCAAGCCAGCAATGGAATGGTGAACAACTGGGTCACAAACAGAGAAAAGCAGACCTCCAACTGGACCCCTGAGGCTGAACGCAACCCAAACCTGGACCCATCCATTGAAAGTTTCAGACAGAGAGCAACATCTGCCATACAGCACAAGCACATTAAACAGCATTATAAGCCACAGAATGGCAGGCAATAAAATCCCTGAAAAACAAGTCAAGAATTACAATGAAATCTGCAGACAAAGGAAGAGCTGTTGTCATAACGAACACGAGTGACCAATTGCAGGAAGCACACAGATGACTTTCTAACACAAGATATTATACAAAGCTGCAGGAAGATCGAACCAAATGATATAAAACTCAACAAGATTCTAAAGACACTCTCAAATGACATAAGGAACATGTTCAGGGCATGATACCAGACAACCCAGTACCCAGTACATTCTATATGCTCCCAAAGATACACAAAGAAAAACACACTGGGCGTCCAATCATCTCTAGATAAGGCACGCTCACAGAGAACATTTCTGGCTGGGTTGAGAACATCGTGAAGCCACTTGTAAGAGCGACCCCCAGCTATATCCAGGACACCACTGACCTACTAAACAAACTGAATGATATTGTCCACCTCCAAGCAGTGCATTGTTAGCAACCATGGATGTTGCACCAATATACCCACATCGATGGCACAGGGGTGTACAAGAATGCTCTCTGAAATAACAACCCGCTTGCTTACCCCATAGTCAAATGCATAGAATTCATCTCAACCCACAACTATTTCACATTTGAATGCCAATCTATTCATGGCACAACTAGAAAAGGATTTACTTGCCACCTGTGATTGCAAACCATTAAGGTATCTGCAACATATGGATGATATTTTCTTTATTTGCACCACTGGAGAACCTGCCGATATATGCTTCCATAGATGACTTAATGAATTCCATGCAACCATCAACCTTTAACTCTCCTACTCTACGAAAGAGTATAGTTTCTTGACACCACCAGAAGAATAAAAGATGGCCAGCTACAGAACACAGTATATCACAAACCAACCGACCGTGCCAGCTACTTGAAGAGTGACAGCTTCCACCCAGTGCACACAAAACATGCCACAACATTTATCCAAGCATTAAGATACAATCCAATATGCTCAGACACACAGGACCTGGATAAAAACATGGAAACTTTGAAATCAAACTTCATAAACCATTGATACAACCACAGAATTGTGGGCAGCCAGATTCACAGGGCAACATGGATCCCCTGGAGCAACATCTTAGAATACAGAGCGAAAGAGACTTACGGCCAGGTGCAACTGCTCGTCACATACAATCCAGAGTTGGAAACCCTCTACAGGATTGATAAGGAAATACAGCCCATCCTGCAAAGATGAATGACTGAGAGATGATTCTCCTCAAATGCCCTCCAAGCTTTGGACAACCAGCCAATTTGAATGATTGTCAGAAGCAAACTACACACAAATAGTACAGATTATGGAACTCCGCCTTGCAGAAATAAAAGATGCCTAACCTGTCCACATATCAACATTTCAGATACCCCACACAGGGCAGGACTGCAAAATTAGGCGGTGTTTTACATGTACATTCAGGAATTCTGTTTACTTGATTATGTGCTTGAAGTTTGCTGGATGGGGATAGTATGTTGAGGAAACTAGTCAACCTCGACATAAGCTCGTTAAACCTCTAACATCAGAGGGTCAAGTGATGTACAAACGAGAGTCCAGTTGGTGAACATTTTTCAGAAGCTAATCATACCATTGATGATCTCATGACTGCTGTACTCAGGGGTAATTTCAAGACTGACAAACCCAGAAAGACCTATGTATTCAAATGCATGCACATTTTCAATACACTGGCAGGGGGCTTGAACAGATGTCACACTTTCATAACTCACTATCCCAACTAACAGACTTTCACTTTTTCCACCCATAAAGATATAGGGATCACAACATTAAGACCTGACACTTTCCATAATTTTTTCCAAAGGCACTGACTTGCATTCCACTGACACTGCACCAGCTCCACCTGCTTCTCAAAGGTAATGTACCATTTCCGGACCCCTTCCAACCTAGCCCCACCTGATATTAAAATGCCCCAGCTGAAAGCTTCACAGAGACTTTCCTCTTGATGGTGATGTAACACAATGGGCCTCATTACGACCCTGGCGCTAATGGGTTAACAGCGCCGTAAAAGGCTGCGGTGCTGTTAACCTATTAGCACCTAATTACGAGGTCCCTTTGCGGGACCCGACCTTAACGGCTGGTCTAGACCAGCCGTTAAAGTAGGGACCCACAAAGGACCTTCGTGGTAAGTACGGTACCGCAATTTGCGGTACCGTACTTAGCGCCTTCACCATTCCCATTATGCCCTATGGGGCAAAAATGGGAATGGGGAAGGGCCATGGGGAAATGGGGAAATACCGCCCCGCCAACCTTGGAATTGGGCGGTATTTCCCCATTTCACCATGGCGGACACGTTACGATACCGGCACCAACCATGGTGCTAATAGCGCCATGGTTTAGCGCCGGTATCGTAATGAGGGCCAATGTCTTTTCTTTCCCTGCTCTTCAGTTCCACTGCCCCCTGCCTCACTTAACACAGTGTACCATTTAGACCTCAAAGATTGCAATGTGTGGAGAAGTAGAACATCCAAAACATGCCTCTCTGAGCGATACTACAAATCAGGTACAGGCAGGCACAGATAACTGGATACCTGCAGGAGGGATTATGTAAGCTGTAATGCTGTGTCATTTTTCAAAGGCTTCATTTCCTCCCTGCCTGGGGAAGTGGAGATATTCCATGAAAGCTCTCAAATAAAAAAAATAAACAACTTTGTTAGCCTAATTAGGTATTGACTCGTTTTCTTTTGGATCAACATTCTATTCAACCCTTGGCTAACATGGTACAAGCATACCGAACGATATATATATATATATATATATATATATTACACGGCCCGGGGTAGCGACCGTGTAGTTATGGGTAAGTTGCTAAACCCATAGGAAGACCACTTTTTCGGCAGCTTATAAGTTCGCCCCCCTGGAGGAATCCCGACAAAACTTTGCAAGAAAAGTATATGACCCGCTCCGAATTCTTTCGGCAAGTTTGATGAGGTTATGTGCAGGGAGGGAAAACTTATGGGGGGGTGTCCCACATTTTTTTTCTCCATAGACTAATGGGCGAAAACTTTGCGCACGGCTACAGGCCGAACGGCTGGACGGATTTGCACTAAATTTTGGTGGCAGGAGCCGGGGCTTGGGCCAGAAAGCGTGCTTTTGTGCATTCGGTGGAAATCCGACCAGTACTTTTGTTGCAAAGAACTGAAATGTATGTCTCAAAAAATTAGTGATATCTGGCTCCGCGGACCCATTTCACTGTTCTCTCCGTGGACAGAAGGCTCATTGTCTTGCAGTACGCCATGCTGTCGGCAAACTTGGGACGCGACCAGTGGTTGGCTGGAGGGAAGCGTGCTGTGCATCAAGGTTTTTGGCAAACATCGCCATGGTATATCGGAGGATAGTCTTGTGGTGTGTGTGCCCAGCCGCTAAGGCATTGTAGGCATGGCTGGGGCTCTTGTATGTAAAAGTATGGCCACTAATATTTGTCATGTCTGGCTCAGCTATGGCATCCTATTTCCCTGTTCGCCGAGCGGTCAAAAATTTGATTGCACTGCAGTGTGCAGTAATGTGATGTGCGTCATAAGTTTTCGATAACGCTGGCATGTTGTATTCGAGCACAATGCAGTGGCGAAGGGGCCTGGAAAACATACATTACGACATCTGGTGGTGGGAAGAAGGGATGGAAAGGGTGGGGGAGTGAGAAGTGCTTCCTCTGACATATCTCATTAGAAGAAGACGGTGGTGTGCCAGCGGTATCCATCCCTAGTATGCCAATTTGCGGTTACCTCAACAGGCAACCACCTTATGTGGTGATTGCAGGCAGCCTTCGTTATGGCATGACAGCTCTAGCTGCGATTTCTTTCTGTGATGAGTTGTGGCAGGGTGAATTGCAGAAGGGGAGTGCATTCCACATGACATGAACTTTTACACATAGCGTGCACAATGGCGTGCTGTGTGTGGTAAGTCCGTAGCCCCTTTGATGCATGGCTTGAGCCCTTGCATGGGAAAGTATATCCACTGGTTGAAAAGGTATGTGCACTGGTTTTAAGTAGGTGTCACATTGTTGCTTTATGTGTGTGGTTTGGCAGCATTGCACACATTGTTGGTTGCATGGGTGTGGTGTTTGTAGGAACATTCTGCAGTTGTCGGTGTATGGGTGGAGATGCTGCAGTGAGCAGTACTGCAGTGTGTCCACTGGGTTCAGTGTTGGAATAGTGGCCGTACAGAAGAGGGTACGGTTAAACTGGTTCTTATATATGCTTGGGTAGTCTGCATTGCCAGATTACTAAGTGTTGTAGTGCACAATGCAGTATTGGTTCTATGCACGTACAACATTGTTGGGAGCTGCACCAATGTTGTGAAGAATTTGTTGTTTGGTACACATTAATACAATAGTTTGCGAATGAAAGTGGGTAGCAATGCCAAACATTGTGGTTTGTTTGTGCATTATGGTAAATGGAACATGTGTGCTTGCATCCCTGCTTTATGGTGCAGTGGTTGGGTAGAAGTGCAGGTCCCTATGTTTCCTTTATGAATTCTGGCACATGGCTACATGTTCATCTGCATGGCTCTGTTATGTTGTGATTGGTGTGGGCAAGGCATAGACTGTTGGGTGCATGGCTCTAGGCCATAGGCCATGCACCCAACAGTCTAGGCCTAGGTCTTCACCACCACCACCACACATAATGCAGCAATGCAGTTGTAACTATGCATGTCTTCAAAGGTGGGAACCTTTACACAATGGTTGTGGAGGTCGGTATGACGTCCTTTCGTCGCAGAATGTTTTTTCATGGGGTTTTTTACCGCAAATTCTTTTTAGAAAAAACCCATCACATTTTTTAGAAAATGAGTGGGTTGGGAGTGGGGGAACCCCCCCCCCAAAAAAAACCAAAAAATATGATGGGTTTTTTCAACAACAAAAAAATTGCGGTAAAAAACCCTGCGAAAAAAAAACATCCCGCAATGAAATGACATGAAAGCGTGGAGGACATTGTAGACTTAGTAGAACAGCAGAGGTGAGATGCTATGTGTACATTAGCATATGGTGTAGGTCATTGCATGTGTTGCACATTAGGAGTCACGTGCGACCATTTCTGTTTGCTAGGGTTTGCCCTTTAAAAGACCCTTCAAAAGTTGCATTGCATGCATGGCTAGAGCCCTTGCACACACAAGTATGTCCACTGGTTGCAAGTAGGTTTGCCATTGTTGCGTTGTGTGTGTGGTTTGGCTGCATTGCATACATTGTTGGTTCCATACGCGTGGTAATTGTTAGAGCATATAACCGTTGTCGGTGCATGGCTGGAGATGCTGCAGTGAGCAGTGCTGCAGCATGTCCAGTGGGTGCAGTGTTGGAATACTGTCCGTATAGAAGAGGGTACGGTTGAAGTGAATGCAATCTGTGCTTGCCTGCTCTGCATTGCACAGATTAGTAAATATTGTCATGCACTATGCAGTACTGTTTCTATGCACTTACTAGAGTGTTGGGAGCAGGACCACTGTGTTCAAGATTTTGTTGTTTGGTTAGCAGTAATAGAATGTTTTGTGAATGGAAGTGGATAGGGGTGCCAACCAGTGTGGTATGTTAGTGGATTATGGTAACTGGAACATGTTTGCATGCATCGCTGTATTATGGGGTGGCGGTTTGTTAGTAGTGCCGGTGCCTATGTTGCATTTGTGAATTCTGGAACCTGGCTACATGTTCGCTTGCATGGCTCTGTTATGTTGTGGTGGCTGTGGGCAAGGCCTAGACTGTTGGGTGCATAGCCAAACGACATAGGATGTAGGCCATGCACCCAATAGCCTAGCCCTTCTCCACATCCACCGCAACACAATGAAGGCATGCAGTTGTAAATGCATGTATTTGAGGTTGGTGACTTTTACACAATGGTTGTTGTTAGAACATCTTACTGTTGTCGATGCATGGCTGCAGATGCTGCGGTGAGCAGTGCTACAGCGTGTCCAGTGGGTGTTGTGCTGAAATACTGTCCATATAGAAGAGGGTACGGTTGAAGTGGATGAAATATGTACTTGAGTAGTTTGCATTGAGCAGATTAGTAAGTGTTGTATTGCACTCTGCACTAATGCTTGCACTAATGCTTGTATGCAGTTACTTCGTACAGTTGTCGCTGCATGGGTGGAGATGCTGCAGTGCTGCAGCGTCCCCACTTGGTGCAGTGTTGCAATAGTGTCCATATAGAAGAGGGTACGGTTGCACTGGTTATTATATGTGCTTGGTTCGCCTTCTCTTTATATAACACTCTGTTATGCTTTTACGCTTCTTAACCAACCCCAACAATATGAGCGAGCACCAATCGTTGCAAGCTCCAATCTGTTTTTTCACAAAAAATTATTTTTTATTTTTCCAAACAACCATCAATTCACATTATACAATATCTTAGCTAAACAATCGTGTAATTTTCATGCTTCCTCCAAAAAATGTTATTGTTCTACGACATCAGAAAAAGAAAGAAAAAAACCCCACAAGACAGACGTGACAGACTGGACAGACTCCTACCGGCTACACAAATCTCCTGCCCCTGTTATTATTTCGACATGGAATTTAAGACCATCACTTTCAGATTGCTTCTTTCATCAATTCTGGTCTTCTACCGTGCCCTTGTTTTTCAGGACTTTGAATGCAGGCTTCTTCTATATTAAAGTGTATGTATTTGGTCGTATCCTCTCTCTGCTCAGGTATCCTCCTGGTATCCTCCCTCTATTGCTCGGGCAACCTCCTGGTATCCTCTATGCGTGGGTATCCTCCCGGTATCTTTATCTATTGTCAGTCACCCTCGAGTCATTATTTCCTTCCGCTTATATATATATTCTACTCTATCTCTGACTTTATTTTTGTCCCGCCTCCCTCCGTTACCTTCCCTTACTTGTACTAAGGCATGCAACTTTTTGCCAAAGCGTTCAGTCTTTTTCACTCACCATTTGCATGTTTTCCACTCTGGATCCTCGGGATCACCGCATTCGTCACCGCCTCTCCTGCTTTTCACTCGATCGGCTGCTTGTAGAAGTGGGAAGGTGTTTGTGGGTGAAAACACAGGTTCCTTCAGACCTCAACCTGCAGGTTTTACAATTTAGTCTAGCCACTATCTACGGGGAGCTTCTCGGTCTACTTAGTTGGATGGCAAAGGACTTGTGATATTGCCGAGGACCCAGAGTTACTTTATGTCGATGGTCAATGGGTGTCTCATCTAATCGATAATCGACAAACCATCCACTCCCTGCTACCAAGTGTGCACTAGGACCCCAACCGGCCCATAAAGCCGGGGGTTACCCAATAGCACTTTAAGATGAGTAGCAGCACCCGTGAGATGAATGGGGATCTAGATTAATACTCTAGCATCAAATCAATAATGACAGCTCAATGGTTTGGCAAAGGGAGTCCATTTAATTACAAGTACAGAAAACGGGGAGTTCATGAATATCAGCAATTGCTCTATCTTCCTTCTCGCTTCAACAACTCCAAAGAACATCACAAAAACCACATCATTTATACTAAAAATGTTGCATGCAATTCTATTGGTTATAGGAAGGTAACTTTAATATAGGTGCCATATCTGTATATGGTAACGGAGTGAGGGGATTGGACAAACACTTTCAGGTGGGACATCTAAGCCCTACCTTCAAAATGACTACTGTAGACTTCACTAAAAGTACGAAGTCTCATTGGTTCTACTAACTATAGGACCCTAGATTACTTGGTCCATTATGATTGGGATGGCAACAACCTCACTCATACTTTTCCACTAGCTTAGCAGCGTGCAGAATAGCCAGACAGGTGCAGGGAGCTTGTCTGAACCCCCAGCCTTCCTCCAATTATTGCTACAATTAATCATCAACTCAATGGTCATGTGTCAATTATTTCTTTGTGGTTGGCCTCGAGACTGCATCTCTGTCTGAAAAAGTTAAGATATCTGTGCATGGTACAAGGCCACACATAGGTGTGAAAGTTTCATCCCTTCTGGCTTGGCTGGTCACGTGATTTAGATAGCGTGAAATTGTCTTATTCTTCCTGCAATTTGTGTATTTGATTTAGTTTTGCCAATCACCGTCTCGTGGCCAATGCTGGATTTTACTTTTATGGACTTCATTGATTCACGGTGCGTCGCCCTTTCTCAACTCTCATGCTGGACTTCCTTTGCATCTTGTACTCATGTTGGCCCTGAATCATGCTGTTCCATCTTCATCTTGTATCCTGGTTTGCAGCATTATGTGTTACTATTGACTTCTGCAATTGTATTTGCTCTCTTCTCTTGCTTCTCCACTCTTTTTGACTGCTTACTCTCTGTTCTCTCCTCCCCTCCCCTCTCCCTTTTCCTATCTCCTCCCCTTACTTTCTTCTATGCACTTGCTCTATCAGAATTGTCCCTGGACCTACTATGATAGAAACCTCGTCTGTCGCTCCACTATCCCCTTACTGTTGCCCCCCCCCTCCCTCCAGCACTATCTGAAAAGTTGTCAGGCCTAGTACGATAGTCACTTTTTTTGTTCCTCCCCACTCTTTCTGCACCCCTCTCCTTCACCTTTTGTTTTCTTCCAGCTCTACCAGAAATGTCGTCAGGCCTAGTACGGTAGTCGCCTGTTTCCATTTCCTTCCCACTCTCCCCCTCCCTTCCTTATCTATGTTTTAGCACTTGCACTATCTGAAATGTCGTCAGGCCGAGTACGATAGTTAATTTCACATCCTTACTGTTCATGGCCTGTAAGAATGTCGTTGTATTTTCCCTTGTTCCCTTCCTTGCCTTGAAGCGCTTTGAAACACATTGTGTATAGGCGCTATATAAATAAACTATCATATTATCATAACCATCTGCCTTCTGTGGCTTATCTTGACCTTTAAGAAAAGGATACTCTGTTCTTTGCTTCATTAATTGTATCTATTGTTGGCCTATTTCAGCCGATACGACCTTGGCTTCTTGGCGCGATTTGCATGCGTCTGAGTTTCTTTCTGTCTTTAGTTTTCAATTTGCTTGCTGAGGGGGCTCCTCTCCTGAGACCTTTAGTAACCTTTGGTTGATTCTGCTCTTGTGCATAGTGGAAGTATACTTATATAAAGTGCTCCTTTTAAGGTAGATATGTATAGATGGCACTTGCCGCAATCTCTCTTACTGCTAAGCATATGCAAGCCTCACAATTCTTAGCTTCATGCGGTTCCATGCATATGTATATGTGCAAACTAACAGAATATCTTCATCGTGCTCATGGCATAAGCTTCTAATATTGTGACATTGTTATTTCACTTTTAGGTTCATGATGTCCCTTATCCATGGTGTTTCGTCTCTTTTTGTCATTCGCAGGTCGTCAGATCTTCTGTATATGAGTCAGTCCGTATTCTTGTAAGTCACCATTCGTCTTCCTTCAGTATCGTTTTAGCTTCTTCAGGGACTGTGCTCTGACATTCTTCATTTTGTTTCATTTGTTGATATGGCTTTCTCAATGGGTACCTTACTGTCCAGGTTTTCTTAGGTGTCGGTACTTCAACAGGTGCTGTTCTTTTGATAGGTACTGGACAGAGCCCCACTGCGGCTCTCTGCTGGTTTATTTGCTCATCGTACGTCACATATTTCAGCGTGAATGTTCCTGGTACTTCAAAATGAACGGTTGGAGTGCAGGTCATGCTTGGGACCTTCTCTACAGTGTTTTGACAGATGAGCGAGAGTTGAGAGTGGCAATATGGAGAAGTTTGCCATCCTTGAAGGACTTCCGGGGAGGGGTACAGATAAGAGGTATGCTCTGTGGAGGTGTAGAATTGGTGTAGACAGAGCCTTGTGGGGGGGCGGAAGAGGAAGGAGAAGGGGGCAAGGTAGCCAAGGGGGAGACAGAGGAGGGAGGCAAAGAAGGCGAGGAAGGGAGAGAGGGGACAGCTGTAGATGAAAGGAAATTGATGGGCGTGGGAAGCGTCTATCAAAGAGGAGGAGGTTGGTCTGAGGGGCTTGGACCAAGACGGTGCCATTCAGGTAAACATTAATGATGACCTTAGAGAAGTCGAAGGGGGCCAGGAGGGCCTCCCTGCGAGTGCCACCATTAATGGAAGAAGAGGAGAGAGGAGAGAGCACAAAGACCATGTGAAAAGTCCATAGATCTAGCGAGGGAACGACAAAGTGGATGTCGGTGAGAGTCTGTCTGGAGGAAGCGCTGATATAAGTGTCAGCGATAGGGAGACCAGGGTTAGAGACCAAGATATCCTTTTTGAACTTCTTCCTGGCAGACATAGTGAGAAGGGGGGGAGAGTTGATGGAGAAACAGTAAGAGAGGATAGGAGAAACAGACAGTGCCATGGGTGGAGTAGAGAGGGGGCAGAGGAGGAGGATCGGGATAGGAACAGCAGGGCAGAGTAGCACAATGCAATCACTGGGCCAGCCAAGCTCAAGAGAGAAGCTCACAGTACAACCACAAGGACACAGTCAATTCCAAATTAGCAGCAGCAGTTGAAAACAAAGCTAAATTAAAATTGGCAGCAGTAGTTGAAAACACAGTTAACTTCAAATTAGCAGCAGCAGTTGAAAACACAACTAAATCCAAAATGGCAGCAGCAGTTGAAAACACAGCTGACTTCAAATTGCCAGCAGCAGTTGAAAACACAGCTTATTTCAAATTACCAGCAGAAGGTGTAAGTCGCAGTGTAGTCACAAGATCTAGTTGGCCATCAGTCTGCTACTCAACCTAGACCATCCCCACAAGATATTGCCTGCCCAGGTCCAGGAATTGGTCTACATTAGTTACAACCAATATGGAGGGGTGCATGGCTGGAGTTGCAAAGAGCCCATGTGTGCATTACAACTACTTAAGCTCTTAAGACATAATGGGTGCAAAATAATATATTGTTACCTCAATGACTGCCAAAAGGGCACACTGGCTGCCAATGTGATAACTGGACTTACACCTGTGGTAAAGCCATTCCTGAATTACAGCTGCCACCAGCCTGCCACCCCAACGCCAATATACAGTGATACTCTGCATTTAGGCCATTTGTGTAAGGTAGCCATGTTCTGCATTTGGCCTAATTGTTTAAGGTAGCCCTATTCTGCATTGAGCCTAATTTTGTACAGTAGCCCTATTCCGCATTTAGACCATTAGTGTAAGGTATCCATATTCTGCATTTAGCTTAATTGTATAAGGTAGCCATATTTTGCATTTAGCGTAATTGTGTACGGTAGTCATATTGTGCTTTTAGCCTTATTGTGTAATTAGCCATATTTTGCATTTCGCCTAATTGTGTATGGTAGCCATATTTTGCATTTAGGCTAATTGCGTATGGTTGCCAAATTTTGCATTTAGCCTAAGTGTGTAAGGGCCGCCATATATTGCACAAGGTGTTTTTCTAAAATCAGTCACTCAATGGGGGTCATTACGACCCTGGAGGTAGCCATGCCGCTATTTGCGGCATGGCTACACCCATTCAGGGTACTGGGTCCGGGTTCCTGGAATGGGGAAATACCAGGCCATTCCGACCTTGGAGCCCCTCAGCCCCTAACCTTCTCATCCACCATGCTGAACAATTCTAAGCTCAGGAATGTCAGAAACCAGAAGCCCAATCCTCCACTTCCAACAACTGCTCTCCTTCCAGCTCCCCACCACCATCACACCTCAGTTAGCCTCCTCCCTATCTCCCACTGAAAGTCCCTCTTCACTCTCCACACTCCCCTCCTCCCTGATCCACTTAGTAACGATCTTGCCCCCCACTTCCCTTCACCACCCTTTGTCCTCCCCGCCCCCTCTACCTTCTGTCCCCTTTCTCCTTGCCCAAACCCCTCCTGTCCAACACCAAACTTTCACTTCCCTAAGTGAAGTCGCATAGACCTAGCCAAACCCTCCCACTCAGCAGACACTCCACCCTCACCCACACACCCCTAGCACCCTTCCGTCGGCCTTGGAACAGAAGACCTTTCATTTGCAGCCCCTCACCTCTGCAATCTTCGCCCACTCTACCACTGCAACCTCATTTCTTCCCTCTCTCCTACACTCCTACCCCCCTATGCCCAACCCTGTCAACCCTCTCTTCCTCTCCCCTGAAAACCCTTCTTGCCCCCTCACACTCCCTCATCCCCCTCTCCTGGCCAAAACACCTCCTTCCAGACACTAAACGTTCACTACTGTAAGCGAGCCCACTAAGCCTTGGCCAAAACCCTGGACCCTAAAAACCCCCCACCCTCACCCACACACCTTTGACACCCTCAGCTCAGCCGCGGAAGACCTTCTACTCACAGCCACCACCCAGCCCTCCTCTCCCCCTCTGTTCCCACGACCCGATTTCTCACCACTCTGCTATACTCCTTCCCCCTCCCACATGCTCAATGCTGTCCATCTCCTCTTCCTCTCCCCTTGTAACACCACTACCCCTTCCCTACCCGCTGCATCTCCCTCAATAAGCCCCCCTCCCCAGGACATTGTACCCCACATCCCCTCTTGCATCCTCATCAAAGCCAGATCATTCGCCAGAAACAAACACATGATGTTTTACGTTATATCAGATGAAAACTCAGACATACTTTTCATCACTGAAACCTGGTTCTGTGATGGCTTCCTCCCTTCTGCACATGAGGACTTCCCCCCAGTTTACTCCCTGATCACCCACAACAGGGCCAGTAGAGCAGGTGGAATAGCCATCCTCCACAAACATCACCTCACACCCTTACACATCAGGAATAAAGCCTGCAGTGATGACTGCAAATCCCGGCTAGTCAAATTCCAACTGAATCCCACCTTGTCCCTCATTACCCTCCTCCTTTTCAGACTCTGAGGCTTGAACAGAACCTGTGCAGACTCTCTGAGTGACTTGGTAGCGGCCATCTTGATCTCTTATTCCACACTTACCATTCTTGGTGATCAAAACATCTGGTTTGATACCAAATCCAGCCCCATGACCCGTCATCTCCTTGAAAATGGCCCAACTCATATCAGGTCCTAGACACATTGCAGGTGTTCAGGTGTTCAACTCGTCCACCCTGATCTCATCCCCTCTCTCCCGCATTTATCCTCCTCCCTACCCTCCTCCCTTCCAAATCTCCCCCTCCAGGGAATGACCCCCTCCCCTGATCTTATATCCCCTTTAGGGGAGGCCTTTTAAAGGAACACAACCATGCTTCAACTGCCAGCATTGTAGTAACATAATCACGGGTAACACAATCATGCATCCACATTCAGGGAAACCCATCACATTAAGGCATTCATCTACATATGACTCTAAAAACGTGATCTATGCACAAAAATGTCAGTGTGGTTACTATTATGTTGGCATGACCACAAGGAAGGCAAAGACTCGATGGACAGAGCACAAGTCCAATATAAGAACTAAAAATCAGAGATCACCTGTGGCAATGCATTTTCTTGAGGCTCGTCAAACAATTGCACAACTTAAATGTGTTATTCTAGAACAGGTAACATTGGGGAGTAGGGGTGGAGATTTGAATAGGAAACTTTTAAAGAGAGAAGTACTGTGGATTGACTTACTCGATTGTATATATCCGAGAGGGATGAATTATGAATCCGACCTCATGTGTTTTGTTTGAGTTACTTCTGCTTTTTTCCAAATATGAACTTGGTTTACAAGTGTACATCTTATGTACATAATAACAATATTTTGGTACTGTATACTTTTACAAATATCTTTTATAATACTGATCCTTACAACACTGATGGTCCTATGGCCACGTTTGTATTGTGGATTGTGGTTTAGCAACCTGGTGACAGGATTAAGTCTCTATCACCTAACACGTTTTGGGAAAATAGGCTAAAATGGATATTTTTCCTAATATGATTTTCTTTGCTTTCAAAATGTCTGGTCTGCAATCTACAATGCTGTATTGAATCCAAATATGTTCATGTCTCTCTTTGCTTTTATAATGGCTGGTCTGCAATCTATAATGTACTGTATTGAATCCAAATATGTTCATGAGTCTTTGCAGGACATGGTTTCTCCTGCATGAATAACAATTACTGCATTATGTTGCTTTTTTGTAACAGCCAGTCTGGTACATGTCTAAACCGTATCAGGCTCTTAACATAGGACATGCACTAAGGTGCCCTCAGTGTCAGACGCAATACGGGCGACATATAACACCGTCTACATCTTTAAATGAGACAGGGTTAGGGGCGCCCGACCGACTTTTTGCTCGGGAGCGAGCCCCACCCCCTGTCATTGACTATGTATACACAGTCAATTTCATCACATTAGATAAGTGTTAGGACGGTATCAGGTCCGCTCACATGACATACACCTAAGTCTCCCTGCTGCCCAAGTTTATCCTGGCAACGGGTAATGCCTTTTGCACTTTATGATCTGACAGGGTTTGAGACTCCCCGAGCTACTCGATTCGGGAGCGGGCACCATCACATCTCTAATAACTCAAACATATATAGACTTGACCTACCTGACCCTTGGGGGATGTAGTTCATCAATTGGGCAAGCCGTATCTAAGTGAGACGTTGCCAACACAACGTACTCCCACACCAAGATGGCTTCCTGGTGACATACCGCACATGCGCGGGCGTCACCCGACAACCATACAGTACACAAATAGCGTAGCGTTCGCGTGACGGCTTCATTGCTGCAGGCGAGCGGTGCCGGCAACAGACAGGTGAGCACTGCAACTTTTTCTATGCTTAAATTCTTCGAAAGGGAAAGTGGTTTATACCTTATACACCTAATCATTCCCACTACAGCGGCCCCTCCAGAAGGACATGGCGCACACGCCTAATCAATATTTAGATTTTTAAAAATTAGGATATAGGAGCTCGTGACCATCCTATTGTGGAACACGAGCTCGTTTTTATCATGCAACCTAATCAGTACTTTAGATTTCTATTGCGATGCATGTACTTGTGACCACTTCACCATGGAGTATTGTTACTAGCATGTAGTCGTTCGCTTGCAGGGGGAGCCGCGATTGCGGGCGCACCTCTGAGAAGTGATCTAGAATCACACTACACTATTTAACACATCCTACTTTACTTACAGGCATTAAGTGGTCTCACCACGTTCGCTTTACCCTGCAGCTACAAGCTTTGTGAGTCGCTTTACTCCACATGTGAAACCAACCCTCCATCCTAATCCAGACCAGTGACTTGGGACTTGGACTACTTAGATTTAGACATGGCCAAGACTTTAAGGTTAGTAATGTTTTGAGACACAGGCCTAGAGGTACATTAAAACTTATATTCAACAACAGAATATTAAAATAGTCCCCAATATTTATTTTCAGGTTTCATATGAGTGACAACATTGAAAACAGAATCAAATCTGACAAGGAACAATAGGCACCAGGCCCTGAAGACGGATTTTATCCGAAACGCGTCGGCATACACAAAAAGGAGCCTATTAGAGTTAGACTATAGACTCTTAATGTTTACAGAGACACGTCTATACCACTGTGTGATAATAATACAATTATGTGCCTTACCACTGCACTTTAAGTGGATTATGTACTAATTCTCTAATTTTTTTATTGTGAAATCGTAATGTCAATGGTGTATTAGAATTGACTTTCTTCTTTATTTACCATTCATTATTGTGTTATATATACTAAAAAATGAAAACTGAAACTAGTGAAGTGTCTGTTCTTTGGTAATGGATGCCTTCTTATATCTACAATTATTCGTAAGTTTGTGTTGGAAATGAAATGATTATTCAACTAACATATTGAATTTGTGTGATGTTAATACATGTGGATTTCTTGTCTTAGAACTCCATTGCAAGAGTTACTACGGGATTTATATCCCCATAAGAGTGCGCCAGTGGGTCTCCTGTTAGCAACTAACAGGTTTTGCTTCATTTTTTTCCCTATTACAGTCTTGGGTGGCCCTTAGACTGTTTGACCCATACACACCTGAAATAACTTTATATATGTACCTACAGTGAATGATTGAATTGGTGCATCTCGCACTACTAGTAATAATCAAAGTATAATTTGTTGCGCCTCCCTACCCCCCCCCCCCGGTTCACTCTTCATATCCCCCTTAACCACCATCCCACCACACAGGGTGTTCCCCCAGGTGGTTCAGCCCTCACCTCAAATCCCTCAAAACCCTCAACCATTGCCTGGAACACCATTGCCAGACCAGCCCTTCAGCCCAAAATAAAGCCACCCTGGCTAGACACACAAGAGCCTACAGATTCGAAATTAGGAAAGCCAAACATGCCTTCTACACCTCCTGCATTGTCAATGCAAACAACCCTTGCATAGAACCCCACTAGATCACTGCTGAGCTCAAGACCCCTCTCTGTTCTTCCTCTCCATCCTCCGTTTCCCAAGCACTGTGCGACACCCTCGCTGACCATTACTTCAATATAGCCATTGAAAGTAACCTCACCATCCACGCTAAACTGTCACCCTCTTCTGCCCCATCACGACAGCCTTCCTCCTCTGCCCCCGACAGACACCCCTTCAGTTCCTTTTCTGCAATCTCTCTAATTGAATTCTCAAGGCTTCTCCCCAATAGCTGCCCTTCAGGATCCGTGGGATACCCTTGCCCCTTGCCCCCCTCAAAAACGTTTTCTCCACCTGTGCAGGCAACCTCGCCAGATGTATTATAAACTATTCACTAGCAGCTGGGATCTTCCCTACAGCTTGCATAACCTTTTGCGTCAAGTTAACAAAGGGGCTGGTAGATGATGCTAAAATGGAGTGTAGCCATCTTCAGACTCTGCCTAACCACGCGTGGATGCGCAAGAGAGGAGGACTAATGGAGGACTCTGTCTTGATTCATTTGATAAAGACCATGGTCAGGCCAGCAGACCTGCTTTCAGCTCAAGTAGGAGTTGCATTGGAAGAGTGTTAGCATGCAGCAAAGGGCCAAGTCTGTAACGTGACCTTGCAGGGTTGATGGAGATGATATCGTATTTCAGCTTGAGCATGGGAGGAGACCAGAATATGATGGAACAAAGGTCAGAAGTAGAGAAGTAAGTGAAAGTGGGGACAGGGAGAAAGGGTCAAAGGGGAGCAAGAACAGAGAGTGCCAGTGTCAGGCCACCTCAATGAGGGGGGGGGGGGTGCCATGAGGGCAATAGGCCAGAGAAAAGGGAAGCAGAGAACTATGAAAGCAGGGGATATGAGAGCGACATTGGCCACAAGCTGCATTGTGGAAGGATGTTGGGGATGACCCACTGACTGGTCAGCAGATAAGGCATGAAATTAGACAAAGACCACTAGGGAATCGAGCAGGGCCTGGTGAAGTATAGATTTCACTATGAAAAAGGGCTTCCATTGCCACGTGACTCGGGAGATCTCTTTGGTAGGGCCATGCATGGGTTGTTTCATTTTTTTGCATCCAGAGTTAAGTTTAGCAATGTTTATCTGCCTTGAAGTCATCAGGAAAGCCCACATCAGCTTTTCTTTTAACGGTGAGGAATTACAGTCTGGAAAGGCGGGTGTACAGAAGCAGATTATTTAGCAAGATTAACTTGGACCCATGGCTTCAATGGGTGGTGGTAACTAGACCAACATCAGTGTTGTATACAACCAACTGCCTTCCACTGACACTACTGCCCTTGACATTGTGCTATTCCCAGGACGTGGTGGAAGGTTCAGGGGCGGGTGTCCACTGTTCCTTGTTACTGCAGTAACTTAGGGTTACAACCTGGGAATGCAATTGCCAGAGCTTCAAGTTCTGTTAATAGTTTTCCCAGTGTCTTAAAATAGACCTTATAGTGCATGGCTATGGGCAGCAGGCCATCAGACGTGCAGTCCAAGGCACGATTAGGGAGGAAGAAAAGAGTTGTTTTTCATGACTCATTTATTAGAGTGGTTGCAGTATTATCAAAATCAAGAGGGGCTTGTGTGTTGGGGAATAGTTTCAACCCAATTTTCTGGATTTCCCACGAAGAGTCTAGAAACGCATGGTTGTGGGAAAACATGGAGTGGGTGCTAAACTGCACAGTTCAGGTCAGGAGGCAATCAGGCAAAAAGAGGGAGGGAGGCTATCGGTTCATTTTGTTGGCTTTGTTTGGAGAATTAGATGATTTCATCACTAAGATTGGTCTCCAAGAAGGTGGTGGGGGATTGCAAGTTGATCTAAAATCTCCTCTGGTCCAAGGGTGGGTCTGCCAAGGATCTTAATGGCCAGAAAGGTTGTTCAGTAAAGTTTTTCATCTTCAGATGATGGAGCTGGTGAGGGTGTATACCTCTGGGACCATGATGGTGAATTGTACCATACAATTCACGTGTTTGTTATCGATAGTGCATCGGAAAGGTGTTTTACTGCTAAGCATGCAGTTCAAGGGTCCCATATTCACAGATAGGTCTGCGCAATGTGCTGCCTGTTATTGAAGGTCATAAGTATATTCCTACGATGAATCTTCATGGTCACCACGGTGTTAGAGCAGAATCTGCACTACCTGTATGACTTCTTGTTTGCAGAGGGAGCATGGGTACACATGGAGGGTGGGGTTGATCTGCACAATTTTAGGGATTTACCAAGAGAATTGAGGGTACTGTTTGTATCCGAAAATGCAAAAGATATGCTGTAGAGCATGCACGTGTACACAGTAGCCATTGTGTACAGAGTGCAGGGGGGCAATCTGAACGAACCCCCTTTCGTTCAAACCCAGATTAGCTTTGACAGAGGGGCTAAGGAGGTCAAGGGTAAGAATGCTTATTTGGACAGGAGGGACCGGTAGGTCGGGGAAGGACCATTCCCTCCGACACATACAAACAGTGCTTAGTGTAGGGCAAGACGCAGGCCTGTGTCCCCTGGGCTCACTGGGAATACTGAAATGTGGCCTTACTGTGCTGCCTAGCCATCCTGGAAACTAGAGTACCATTTGACATAGAAAAATCTGACTTGCTCTGCTAACTGGGCCAATGACATAGACCCAAAGTAATACTAAACCAACTGCCTTTTCTCTAACCAGGAAATTGAGTAATATGCATCCTGGCTCGTTTGCGCAAGCAGTAATATCTCCAAGCATCCAGGCATCACCCTATGATCACCCCTACAGAGATCCCGAGGTATAGTGAAAACCTAGTCAAATAGCCGCTTGGCAAACTTGCCACGCTCAAAATTCCCAAACCCAAATCATGCTTTGCAGAGGAACTTGGTCAGCTAAAAGGAAGGGTTGAGTGCCTCCTGGAGCACCACAGAAAATACCAGAGTCACTACTCTGGCTATAAACGTGTCTGTCTCAGAGCTAAAGGAGCACATGTCCAGGCTTGTAGCAATGGAGGAAAGAATGCCTCCAAGGAATGAGTCAAGATCTGTCGTGAACTGGCAGCACCTTTTTCAGATACAGTCCCCTCCAAACACCCATCTGACAATGTGTTGCTGTGCTTCGATGATAACAATCATCTTTGTAAAGGAACATATTATGGCATCAAGACTGTCATTCAATCCACTTTTGCTTCATGCTCTTGGCCCTATAAAGACCAGCATTACAGCATTGCAACCTTGCTTTACAAATTCACCACGGTCGATGGCCAGAGTAGCCTAAAAATGGGAATCGTCTCCGCAATCTAATCAATGCATTGCAAACCTCCTTAACCAACGCCAGTCACATCTGGCTGCCCCTGTTACCAACTTCATCAATGCATCAGTTTAAACTGGCTTCTTTCAGCCTAAACTACACCATGACACCATTTATTTTATTTCTATTTTGTTAATTGATTGTAGCGCAAAACTAGCTTGAGAGCAGTGCAGTGCTTTTCAAACAGGGTTGTGGCAGCATTGAGGTTGGTATTTGATGCGGTTGGGCAGTACATTTGGTGGAGGAAGGAAGGGGTTTCCATTTATCTGGCAATTATTGTTGCAAGAGTCATGTTTTTAGCATTTTGCAGAACTCTAGGAGGACATTGGGCCTCATTACAACCTGCCAGTCCGGGACCGTGCAAAATCCGTGATGGCGGTAAAAACGTTTCAGTGTCCGTAAGGGTGCGGAAAAACCGCACGATTACACGCTGTCGGTCGCGCGCACCACACGGACTCGGAAACGTTGTTACCGCCGTCACGGAATACCCCACGGAAATGGAAATAACGAAGCCACAAGTGGCGCAAAACCCGTTTCCGCCTCCGCCGCCACGGACACGGAACCGGAAATACCATGTTCGCCAAAACAGGAAACAGAGAGGCGGCCATCATATAAAAGCACAATCCATTGCCATCCAGAGCCAGCACAAGCACAATCCTGACTCTGAGAAGCCAAAAGGGACCACCAGCATGTCTGCCAGGATTCCTGCTCAGAGGCAGCGCAAACAGCGCTTCAGCGAGGCGGAGCTAACCGTCTTGGTGGAGCACATTGTGGACAATGCTGAGATGCTGTTCAGCGCCGACCAACGGCGTGCCACACAGCAGCGGAGGAAGGAGGTGTGGGCCGAAGCTGCACGCAAGTGCACCGCTGTGGGCGTGGCAGTGAGGAGCGTGAAGGACTGCCACAAGCGTTGGGACGACCTGAGGCTGAGGGTACGCAACCTCATTTCCACGCACCGCCAACGCAGCAGTGGGACAGGCGGAGGACCCCCTTCCCCACTGAGGCTGCAAGCATGGGAGGAGCGTTGCAGCAGCGTCCTCCACCTAGAGGGAATCCATGGGATTGGGCAGGCTGAGGCAGGAGTGAGCCCACCTGCAGATGCCGGTAAGTGCCCAAACATGAATGCCACATGTAAATATGCAGTTGTGAGTACTGGGCCAAAGGACCCATTAACAACCCCCCCCCCCCCAGGCAGTGCATGTGTGGGGCAAAGGACCCATTAACAATCCCCCCCCCCAGGCAGTGCATGTGTGGGCCAAAGGACCCATTAACAATCCCCCCCCCCCAGGCAGTGCATGTGTGGGCCAAAGGACCCATTAACAACCCCCCCCCCCAGGCAGTGCATGTGTGGGCCAAAGGACCCATTATGATCCGTATGGCAACCAATATCACTGAATGCAGACACCAGCAATCAGATGCATGTGACTAACACTATTCAATGTACAATCTTAATGACGCATGTGATGCACCCATCTGCCACCACAACAACACTAATTGCATGCCCTTTGTGTCCCCACAGCCGTTTCAAGTGACAGTGATACTGCACAACAGGCCAGCCAATCAGCATCGGCAAGTACACTAGCCACCGCCACCACACAGGAGGATGCTGCCGGCAGTTCTGCACCTCTGGCCACATTACCAGCCACTACAGATGTGCAGCACACCACCACCACCACCAACATCCCCACCATCTCCACACTGGCTGAGTCCAGACAGGTGCCACAGGAACCTATCATGGCCACCCAACAAAACACCGAAGGCAGCAGCACTGCAGAGGGGGCGGCCTGCAGTGATAACAGTGCCCCGCAAGAGCACTCGGAAACGGGGCCACAGGGGGAGATGCCCACATTGGAAGACCTGGGCTCCTTCCATGAGCTGGGGTTCAGCCCCACTTCACTGGGGAGTCCCATGAGGTCGCCCACCCCATCCATGGCCGAACTGAATGCCCGCATGCAGCGGATGGAGGACCAGCAGGCTACCCTCACCCAGCTGGTGGAGAGGCAGCTAGAGGAATCCAGGCTGCAGAGGGAGAGCTACAGCGCCTCAGTGCGTCGCCTGTCGAGGTCCATTGGACGCTTTGCGAGCACCATAGTGACCCTTGCACCCCATGTGCGGGAGGGCAATGACCACACCTCCAGGCTTGTGGAGGCCATGTTGGTTGGCCAACAGGCAAATCTGGCACGGATGCCCTCAATCCCTGATTCTGGCCAATCAAACACTACCACCCCATCCAGCTCCACTACTGCCAGCCCAAGGAGGCGCTCGAGTAGGCTAACGGGTCCCTTGGGCAAGGTTGCACAGAAGCGCACACGGAAGTGATGGCATGTGTGTGGGGCAGTGCAGGACACATGTGGACTACAAGGGTGTGAGAGGGGTGGTCACGTTTGGGTGGTGGGGTAGGTAGTTTTGGGGGTTTGGACAATGGGCTCTGGGTGGGGGTGGGCACGTTTGGGTGGTGGGTGGCCCCGGGTGTACAGCTTCCCTAACCAATGCACCTTCTTCCCTGTTGTTATTACATCAATACATCACCATTTCAAATCAAGACATACATGTGTGGACATTGATCATTTATTTTGCAGTGCAACTATTAATTCATTGTCGTCACCATGTTTGTGCATTACTGTGAATGTGCTGTGACTCAAAAGTAAATGCGAATCAGGGCATCCCGTGCTCTCTGGCCATCATGTGCACCCCCAGGGGGAGGCGGTGCCATCCCATCCCCATCTCCATCTCCATCCCCATCTCCATCCCCATCTCCATCCCCATCCCCATCCCCATCCCCATCCCCATCTCCATCCCCATCCCCATCCCCATCTTCCTCATCTGCGTCTGGTGGCATTGGGATGTTCCTGCGCAGGCATATATTGTGCAGCATGGCACATACCAGCGTGATTTTGCCCGTCTTCACTGGGCTGTACAGCAGTGATCCGCCAGATCTGCTCAGACAGCGGAAACGGGCCTTCAGCAGTCCAAATGTCCTCTCAATCATTCCACGTGTGCGGATATGTGCCCTATTGTATGCCTCTTCATGCCTGTTCCTTGGTCTCCGTACAGGTGTCATCAACCATGGCGTGAGTGCATATCCCGCATCACCTACATGGGATGTAGATGGGGGAACATGTCAGTGTTTGTGGCATCATGTCCTCATCTGCTGCTGTGCATTCTTGTATCATCATTCATTCATGCATATGAACCATGCAGTGTCTGGAGGTATGTTTTGGCCATCACGAGGAATGTCGCTGACTGCATATGGGCCTACACATTAACTTGCATGTTTGCTGTGCCCTGCGGGTGACATTTGATTGTGTGCATGTCATGGTGCAGTGCTGTCCACACATGGCAGAGTGACTCCACTGTACGGAAGTAGTAAATACTCGTCGTATCATTTACACGCCTCTCGTGCTTTTTGGGGCAGTGTTTCAATTGAGGGTGGGTGTCTGCAGTGGCACAGGGTTCATGGGACAGTGACGGGATTGGCTGTGGCAGCGTGTGCACGGGCACATTGTGGTGCCCTGTCATGTCTTCCTTCATGATGTTTGGCATCCGCTGTGTATTTGGTAGATGGAAGGGGGGTGATGCATGTGCGGTCACCGCGGCACACTCACAATGCTCATTGCCTGGACACACACACACCACTCCGACAGGGTTGTAGCATCGTCAGCTGTACTCACCCAATAGCCAGGTGCTTTGTCCGGCATAGCGTTCCATGTACCGTGGCAACGTGGAATTCCGCAGTACCATTGAGTCATGTGATGAGCCTGGGAAACGTGCGCAGCAGTGTGTAATCAGTTGCATGGCATCACAAACCATCTGGACATTCAAAGAGTGATACTGTTTCCTATTGCGGAACACCGCCTCAATTGCATGTGGTACTGTCAGCTCGACGTGGGTGCAGTCAACTGCGCCTATGCAATTTGGCATGCCTGCTATGGCATGGAAGGCCAACTTGGTGGCAATGACCCCGGGGAGGGTGCGGGGTAGGGCTATGTGTTCCGACACATGGCGCAACATGGCATCCAGTACCTGTACCAGGACTTTTGAGAAGCACGGTTGTGATATGCCGTGCAGCTCACCAACCGTGTGTTGATAGGTGCCAGTGCCAAGGAAATGCAGAACTGAGACAACCTTCAAGAGGGGGGGGATGGCGGTGGGGGTGTCAATTAGGCTGCTGATGTTGTCCTCAATCATGGCGGTGATGTGCATGATTGTTGCACGGTCCAGCCGGTATAGGGTGTGGATCTGTCCTGGGGTGAGGTTCCAGGGTGAGGCCCTGATGCGTGGTATTGGTGGCTGGCGGCGGGGTCGGGCTGGCTGGGCAATGGGGTTTGCCATAGCTGCAGGGTTGGCTGGTTGCCGCCTGCGCCTCCTCCGCCTACGCCTCCTCCTCTGCGCCATTGCTGCCACCATGTGCAGTACTGCCTGTTGGTTGAGTAGGCCCAGTCCCAGTGCTACTAGCCCTGCTGCCTGCATGGTTCTGTGTTGTGTTGGGCTGGGTGTGGCCCTTTTGTAGGCTCCCAGTGGCCTGCTAGGTCCAGCTGGGCTGATTTGGTGCACCTGTGCCCTGATTCAGTTCAGCCGGCAGTGTATAACGCCATGTTCGCGGTGGCGGCGGTTCCGCCACCGTGATCACGGTATTTCCGCCATTTTTTTCCCGGTATTTCCGTGTCCGCGCTAGTTGTGATGCTCACGGTGTTTCGTGTTGCCGGTAACGGAGGGGTTTCCGTGCAGGCGGAATTAAGGGGAACCCTATTTCCGCGGTGGCGGTTTAGGGTGGTGCTATTACCGGGGCCGCGGGTCATGATTGCGCGGACATGCAAACGGTGCCGGTATGGTTTTACCGGCAGTGTTAATTCCGGACCGGAGTACTTGTAATGAGGCCCATTGTGTGCCTCTGCCAGGTTTGAGTTCCAGAAGGTCAGGGCATGCCAGGAGAAGGTCAGGGCATGCCAGGAGAAGGGCTGCTTGCAGGTCTTCTCTT
The DNA here is from genome assembly GCF_040938575.1 of Ambystoma mexicanum. Lineage (NCBI taxonomy): Eukaryota > Metazoa > Chordata > Amphibia > Caudata > Ambystomatidae > Ambystoma > Ambystoma mexicanum. The sequence continues at coordinate 488,774,981 of NC_090936.1, read as the reverse complement.
GACCAGTTAAATTAGACTCCAACTTTTTGATGGTTTTGCTATTTGGGACGATAGGGCCTTCAGCGGTGTGGAGTTTAGCCGACAAGAATGTTGCTGTTCCATTCTTGACTGATTTGCCATTATTCTGCTTTTGATAACCTGCCTTCTTTGTGTTCTCGAAAAGCGTAATAAACAGATATTCACAACAACAACAAAAAAACAATGATACTTGCACACGATCCTGCTACAGGCTAATATCAGCTCCCTCTTGCATCTGCAAATCTCTGCAGCCAGTTGTGATCTCAGAACTATACTCACACCTGGAAACAAAAGGTCTACCGAACGATTTCCCATGGGGATTTAGGTTCCCTCCTGGAACTTCAACCATTATTCTTAACACCAGAGAACAGCTTCTTAATGCCCCATTGAGCCCGCACATTAGAACCGTGTTCAACAGGGTGGCCCCTCAAACATGTTTGATATCATCAAGCATGGCCAATTGCTAGACCAACTAATGAGAATTGCTGGTCTTTGTCACTGAGCTCAAACATTGTTTTCTTCCGTCCCAATGAATGCACCCAAATTAATATCTTGCACATCAAAAATGACCAATAGCACCTGTGGAATGCCTTACGGATTAACCCCAATCACCAACCCTCTTGAACAGGTATATGGGCGCTTAGTGAAAAATCAATTAATCATGCCGCGCTGGCTTGCAAATGTATGAGGACGATAGCCAGGCCCATCCCAGGTTGCATAAGGTCTCTGGTAACTGAAACCACATATAAACATATCTTACACAAGTACAAGGCCCGAGTCACCAAAGAAGGCACTGCCTGAATCACTCAGAGGCTGAAATCCAAATTATGGGCCTGGTGGTACCCACTCCTCTGCCATTCACATGGTTAAATTATTTAGGCCCACCACCGAAATTGATACAGGATGCTTTAAGCCTCACTGCTCTCTTCAAATGCAACCTCTCCTTAATGCAACAAGAAAACCCAGTCACTAAAAATGCCTTCCACCATTTTACTCCTACTATCCTGTAAAATCAATCTGATCCTTGCATTGGCTTGTCGAACGGGAAATCATAACATGCCTCCTTTATTGTATATATTGGCCTAGGCCCAGTCGCTCTTTGAAGAAGTCCGCGTTGCAAGGTCCTGACCTTAGATCAGTATTAGCCAACATTTTAGGTTCATCTGCCATTTTAGATTCTCACTCTAAAGTCACCCTGTGTTCTAAGATGGTGGAGAGTGTTGTTCTGCTTGTAACATGGCCGTCTTAGCCTCTGCATATGAGTTAATGTATAAACTGCCCGCAGGCCAAATGTTAGGGTCATGTAATGAGACCTTGTCCTTCGTTCACCTGTGGATAAAGGATTACCTGTGGCAACAATACTAATCCATGAACATATATTATGCACAATACTGTTCGAGCATTTAATGTGAACACTTGTTTGACTATATTGTATAAAGATATGTGCGAAAGCTCAATGTGAAATCCACAGACACTCTGTTGCTATTGTAACCTGTTGGGGAATGTATTAAGGATAATCCGTAAATGTATAAATGCATAAATTAGGAACAAACTCAGCATGAACCCGTAGCCCAAGGAAATGGTTAACCTGCCAGTGGTCTGAACATCAGATTACACGCTGTATAAAAGAACAAACATTCTACTGTACAGTCCCACTCATTGAACACACCGAACAGGGCTGGTATTCGCTGTGTTGTACTGAGGGCCTGATAGCTATCTGTTGCTTTGTCCTTTGAAACTGTTCAGTTGTAGAATAAAGATCTGTGTATCTTTTGAACCCGTGTTTGGTGTATTTCCTTTTGAGGTACTCAGCCTGAATATCTTCTTTTTGCTTTCACAGGCTTTGTCCAGTTTAGACCACTCGAATGCGACCAAAACAATATTGCCCTAAAGGCTCATCAAACTATGCTGCTCAGCTTTTGTTAGGTCTTCATCGCCCAGACCAACTCACACTCATAGTAAAATCCCCTCATGGGATTCAAGGGTAGTACACATATCAAAGGTCCATGGCTGGGCCACATCGACCTATCCAGTTGACTCCAGCATTGCCATCCACCCTTCCGTTTGAGTCCAGCTCCTCAATCTTCTGGTCATTAGCTCAACAAGGTAAAAATGCTTTGGGGGCTCTGCACTAAATGTACAAAGTCCAGCCCCCTTGAAATATTCTACCAACTCACCTCAGACTTGAAAATGGCTTCCTGAAATTCGACTAGACTTTGAAATTCACCTTGTTACCTATTTTTGACCAACACATGTCCTAATCAGATTACAAATCGGCACACTGTACACCTGCTAATTAATGCTGTGGGCTGGCCAGAAGCCTAAGGCTTGTCACAGGCCTGCTAATATTCAATGAGTACATGGCCTAAGTTTCCCACAAGGCTTACCCGCTTGGGACCTCTTTCCTTATTCCACTTGAGTCTCCTTAATCAAGCTACTACTAGTAGATTGCGTTCATGCATGTATGGCCCATTGTGTTTGCTGCACCTGCCTTTCCTTCTTCCGCCTCCTCTCAGTCTTTTGGATTTCTTACCAACACATTGAAGCTACTGACATGATATGATATGATAGATTATTTATAACGTGCTTCATACCCAGAGGTTTCTAAGCGCGGACCCAGGGATCGAACCTGTATTGATCCATGTCGTCTTGCTTCCAAGGCGAGTACGCTGCTGCTGAGCTATCCTCCTGAGACTGTAGCTGTTTGTAGTACTTTACAACCACCCTTCAATAATATAACAATATAATAAAAGGCCAGATGTATGTTTGTCTGATGCAATAGCTTTGCCTGTTGTCACAGCTAGAGGGAGCTGTTGCCTTAGGATTACAGTGGTCCAAATCACATAGGTTATCTTGTAGCTTTGCCTGTTGTCAAAGCCAGAGGGAACTACATACTTAGGATAAATAGTGGTCCTACTGTGTTAATGAAAACCTGCACTTTGTCCCATGTACACATGCCTGTACACTAGTGATTATCTATAGTCTCAGTACCTGTTAGGGAGAATTCTCATTTATGGCTAATTTCCCTCACCTAGTGAGTCCCTAAGCAGCTTTGCTGGATTTCTGGGGTTTATTTTTTCCACCTGGTAGGAGTGTGAACCTTTTTCCCACGCTTACAGTGTCTTTGCTGTGTGCATTTTCACTGTTTGTGGGATCTTGGGTTCTGGAGCCACAGCACTCCATGAGCCCCACTTTTTGTATGTGTTACACAGAACCTTCAGTGCAGTGACACAGGATTGTCTTTGAGACTTCCCCCTGACTCCATTTTTCTGGGGCTGACTACTGTCCCCCAGAAACAGGTAAAGTTGCCATTTACTTAATATAGTCACTTTAAACTGCAGACCCAGTACAGCCCATCTTACATGGAGTATTGGAACGAGTTAACGCTTATCCCTTTTTGTCTGTACCTCTTGGAGCCTTGTTTCACTCCCTTAACATTAAGACTTGGCTGGTGGCAGTGGTCTCTCCCCTAACTTTTGTACCACAATTATAGTGTAAACGTGGTACTGTTTTAGGCTATTGTATTAGCCTCGAACATAAACCCGCTTGACTAAATACATTTTATTTTGGCTCTGGTCGGGTTTAGTCGCCATTTATTTTTGTTAAAATCCTTCTTGTGTTTTACTTTTCGTGCCAAACCACGTTTGCCTTCTTTGTTCGCCGTCCTTTGGCGGGCTTCTGCGAAGAAGCCCTCCTTTGGTGTCTAGGAGTCTAGGTGGGCTGAATGTGAGGGAGGGCTTTAGTCACCCCCTGCACAGGGTCTCCTTGGAGACCCAAGTCGCACTTTGTGTCAACCCCCCTGCTGTGTGATTGACAGCCAGGCTGTGTGAATGGGGGATTTTGGCATAAAAAGCTTGACTCTTGGGCTGGAAGTCAGAGTGGCTACTGGAACTGCAAGAACCGAAGAGAAGCAGAGAAGAAGATGGCTGCTGCAACTCCCGAGTCCTGATGAAGCCCTGCTGCAGTCCTGAGCTATCTACCCTTCAACGACAGAGAAGATTCAGTCCGGAGTCTTCTTCCCTTGAGCCTGGTGGGATCAACCAGCTCACCTTCTACAGCCAGAGAATCCTCTTCTGGGTCGAAATCACTGCAATGAGCTGTAGTGGTCCGCACAGCCATCAGAAGAGCCCTCTCCTGTTTTAGAGGAGCACACCTTTTATTCACCGTTGCTTCGCTGCTGCTGGCTTCATCCCTGGGTAGTGCAGATCTCTCCAGACGTCCTCCTTCTGGTCCCCACGACTGAAGCTTCAGGAACCGTGAGTCTGCAGGAACTACCAGGAACAACTGCCCTAGCACCAGCTTTCTTCATTCGAATAAGGTACAGTGTCCATTTGGTCGTTCTCTCTGTGCGACCTTGAGGAATCGGGGTTTAGTTTAGTTTAGTTTATTATTTGATAATGCGCTCCAAAACCCAGGGGTAGCCGGGCGCAGCAGGTACAAGAATACTTAGGCTTAAGGTTGCGTACATACAAAAGGATACATACAGAATATGCATTATGTGAGTTATTAACATATATACAAAACCAATATACAAATATACAAGAAATACAGGAATGTGAATCCCTCTCATAGGTCTGGTATCGGGGGAGTCAAAGGTGGTTATGCGCAATGATAGGGCCAGGTTCAATGGGTTAGTTGTCGTTACTCCAGAGCCAACATTTCACCTTATTCCTGAAACTAAGTAGGGTAGATTAGCTCTCAATGCCATAGGGAGTGAATTCCAAGCACAGGCCGCTCTAACAGGGAAGCTAGCTCCGCCTGCTTTAGTTAGTCTAAATCTGGGAGTTTCAAGTAGGGAGTGGATAGAGGCTCTGGTATGGTGAGTAGAGGATTTTCTAGTCAGTCTAGCCGAGATGTAAGGGGGCGCAGTGTTGTTCAGTCCTTTATGTGTGAGAGATAGTGTTTTAAGGAGAACTCTGTCATTGATTTTTAGCCAGTGGTTGTCTTTCCTAATATTAGATATATGTGCTCTGCAGGGTATGTCAAGGGCTGCTCTAAGAGCATTATTCTGCAATATTTGCAGTTTGTTAGTGACAGCTTTATTGGCGCCCGCATAAAGGGCATTACAGTAATCCAGTTTGGACATTACTAGGGCATTGGCTAGTGTGATACAATTGGTTGTGGACAGGTAAGGTCTGCAGGCCCTGATTAATTTGCAGGTGTAGGCTGTGGAGGAAGCCAAAGCGTTAACTTGTTTTTTGAGAGATGAAATGGAGTCAAGGTAAAAACCTAGTGTTTTTACCTCTGTTGCCACTTCGATTATATTACCGTCTATATTGAAGGCACTGTAGTTAGGGCTAAGTTTACTAAGGTTAGAGACGGTACTCAGTATCAGTATCTCTGTTTTATCGTCATTCAGGCAGAGGCCATGTGAGACCATCCATGCCTGAATGATGAGGTAAATTTTATTTACTAGAGCTGTGTCTTCAACAAAGTTGCCAGATAGTGGTATGAGGATCTGCGTATCGTCCGCGTAGTTGGTGTAAATTACCCCCAATCTGTCAAGTTTGTCAAAGAGTGGCTTAGTAAATATATTGTACATTGTGGGGGAGACACATGAACCTTGTGGGACGCCACAGGTGATATGTATTGGGTCCGCTGAGGCTAATGGGGAGAACACTCTCATCGTGCGGTTAGCTAGGAAGGATTGTACCCATGCTATAGCTTCACTTGAGAAATGGACGGCAGATGCTAGATGGTTGCATAACACTGCGTGGTCCACTAGATCGAAGGCCGCCGATAAGTCAAGGAGGAGGAGCATAGCTGTTTTACCTTTATCCTTCAACTCGTCAATTTGTGTCTTAAGGTCGATTAGGGCCGTTTCAGTACCATGTAGTGGTCTGAAGCCGGATTGGCGTGATCCTAGTAGTTGGTTTGTCTCCAGGTAGTTTTGGATCTGGAGGTAAGCTACTCTGTCAATGATTTTAAGGAGAAATGGGACCGTAGTAATGGGCCTATAATTAGTTGGGATGGCTGGGTCAAGGGTCTGTTTTTTCAGGAGTGGCAGAACCCAGGATTCTTTAAGGTTAGTGGGTACAGTGCTAGATCTGAAGGAGGAATTTATTAATTTAGAGATGAAAGGCGCTAGGTCTCTGGCTGCATCCTTAATGACTTGTGCTGGACAGCTGTCACCTTGGCAGTTGGATGGTTTCAAGGATAATATCACCTTTTCGGTTTCCAATATAGATATGTTAGAGAATCTGAATGGTTTGCAGTTATTTTGAGTGACTATTCTAGGTATATCTGCCATGTGGGAGGTATGGGTTCCAGTGGCATTTAGGGATGCTTTCTTCTTGGCAATTTTCGTTTGAAGAGTTGTGATTTTATTAGCTAGAGCATTTTGGATGCTAGTGCACCATTGTTTGTCCTTGGGGGCATTATCTATGGGTGTGATTGGGTTTTCCATTTCTCGGAGGATGGAGAAGAGTTCTTTGGAGTTAGAGTTGGCTTTGCTAATTCTCTCATTAAATGTATTCTTTTTAGTTTGGATTATTTCCTTCTTATATTGTTTGGCCAAATTGTCAAGTGAGGTTTTATTCTCAACTGAGCGTGTATGCCTCCAAATAGCTTGGAGTGTGCGTTTTTGGATCCGTAATTCCTTGAGGTAGGGGGTGAACCAGGTGTTAAGATGAGATTCTCGTTTGCTTTTGCGCAGTTTAATAGGGGCAATGGTATCCAGGGCTTTAGACATAGTATTGTTGAATGTCTCAACTAGCATGTTAGGGTCAGAATTGATGGCGCTAGTAGAGAGGGCAGGTAGGAGGAGAGGAAGTTGTTTTTCAGCTGTGATTTCTTTTTTACTTCTAGTAGGCATAGGCGGAGCTGAAGTAAGCTTGTCTAGTTTGGGAAGCTCTATGGTAGATGAGAAGCAAATAAGGTGGTGGTCAGTCCACGTTTGTGGTAAAATGTTGGAGATGGTCATGGCGCAGTGAAGGGGGGAACTCTTTCCCTTTCCCTTTCCCTTTCCCTTTCCGAAGGCTTGTCCTTTCTTTCTTCCGTCTTATAACTTTTGCCTCCCTTTGACAATATCCAGTACTCCTGGCAACGTTAATCTTGAACTGTTCTAACCATGTGATCCTCGACAACAGAGCTCCTGCTCCATTTGACACTGGCGCAGGCCTATTAACTTTATCGGCCTCTTAGAACACGTCCTCTGATCCTATTCCCTTGACAAAAGTATTGCCTATGATTTTTAAACCCTATTCCTCTTGTGTTAATTCTATGTGCTAAGTGTGTTTGACTTCGGTTACATTTCTTCCCGCGGGTATGCTTTTCTTTCGTAAGACCGAACTGTAATTACTGTCAAAAAGTGTTTGCGTATTAACCCACGGTAACGTCTTTGTTTCGCAACACCGGTCTGTCAAATCCAAATGTACTTACCTTGAATTGATCTGCTCAAGTGGAATGGAAATAAATGTACTTATATTTTTTTAACCAGAAACCTTGAGTCAGTGTTTGCTTGAGTCACAGTGATTGTAGTCCTTTGTGTAATCTCTACTACTGCTCATTTGCTCTTGAGATAAGTCTGTCTGCTCAGCCATTGCTACCACTTTAGTGTGTAGTGCAGGCTTGTACCAAAGGTGAAATTGTATTACCACTTGCAGTCTTAATTGTGTGCAGTGGTCCCTAAGGGTACTGCATATGATTCTGCCTAACAGTATCCAGCCATACAACACAACAGCTATAAGATGTCTGTAGATTAGCCTGGGCTAATGGCTTTGTCAATGCATGGTTGCAAGGCAGCAGAAAAGTTTGCTGTGATGTTATAAGTCCCCCATTGTGGCCAGCATACAGTCACCTATAGGACAATCAGTGTCAGACTGGGAACATATGTTCACGACATTAAAAAGAATCGCTCCGCAAATACACCAAATTACAATTAGGGACTTCACGAAAACTTGTTTCAATAGTGCCATGTGATGCATTTTGGGGCAAACAATTGTGTAAAATGCTGCATTTTGAATCACATTGGTCTAGTCAGGTATGAGTCAGTCAGGTAGTGTACTGGTATTAAAATGACTAGCAAGGGCACAGAAAACCTGCCCTCACACTGGCATGTTGGGCAGTTCCCTATAATCTTCCCATATATACCTTTCCTCACTTAGAATTGTGAGTCTTTTGTTTCGCTTGTTTTCGAGGAAAGTTTGTTCGTCTTAACTTATGCGGACGTACTTGGCCAGCGAGCGGCCGCTCGGAGTGACGGCCTCGCGAGGCTGTCCAATTACAGGTTATCTGGCGCGCGGCGCTTTATCAGCCTCCGCCGCGCGCAGCCCTCCCGATGGAGGAGACCCCGATCTCTCCTGTGGTTCGTCTCTTCCTTGCCCGCTCTAGCGGGAGCGCTTGGCAGGGGCCGTGCAAACAATGCAGATGGATCTTTTAAGTGAGACATCGCTCATTATCTCTTAATAGCCTCGCGCTTGACTGTGTTGCAAGCTCCACGCTCCCCTTCGTTAATATGCTTTTTGTGTCCCCATTCCCTCTCCTTTTGCATACTAATCCCGCAAAGGTCGGGCGTTTGCAATGCAGCGCAGACAAGGTTATGCTGTACTGTACAGCGTGGAACGTGCCGCTGGCGCTGCGCACGCGTGGTTATTGTAACAGGAAGGGGACGGGGGTTACAGTAAGAGGACTCATATTCAGGGCTGGGCTGGGAACCAAAGTGGCCTAGTAACCAAAAGAGGCCCTGGAAATTATTTTCAAAGTTGGCCAATGTTACAATACAATAAAAGGCTAGATGCTGTTTGTTCCTGTATGTTTGTCAGGTGTGGCAGTTTCACCTGCTGACACCGCTAGAGAGAGCTGTTGCCTCAGGATATATAGAGACAATGCATTTCGCATAGCTGTGCCTGTTGTCACCACTAGAGGGAGCTGTGGGCTTCGGCTATGTAGTGGCCTTTGTAATGAAAACCTGCACATTGGCACTGCACACAGGCCTGTACACTAGCATTACATGTCTTCAGTAAGCCCAAACCCCTTTCCTCTGAGAAAATGTGGAAATAAAATAGATAACCACACAGGAGAGGGGCAGTGGTGCAGAGGCCTAGCAGGAAATCTCCAGAGGTCCCGGTGGTCCAGTTCAGCCCTGTTTGACTCCTGAAGCGCTTTCACAACACTGGGTGTCCCTGGCGTTCCGTTATCCGCCTCCCGCCATTTTCTTTGCCAGATTCTCTTGTTGTGCCTCCCGTCTCCTCTGTTTTACTGCCTTGATCCGTCTGCTTCACACCCTTCTTGACTGGATATACGCACTTCCCTCTTCCGTTTTCTTGAATTCTCACTGTCGCTGCTTCTCATCCTACAGTCGTCTCTCTCTCTCTCTCTCTCTCTCTCTCTCTCTCTCTCTCTCTCTCTCTCTCTCTCTCTCTCTCTCTCTCTCTCTCTCTCTCTCTCTCTCTCTCTCTCTCTCTCTCTCTCTCTCTCTCTCTCTCTCTCTCTCTCTCTCTCTCTCTCTCTCTCTCTCTCTCTCTCTCTCTCTCTCTCTCTCTCTCTCTCTCTCTCTCTCTCTCTCTCTCTCTCTCTCTCTCTCTCTCTCTCTCTCTCTCTCTCTCTCTCTCTCTCTCACTCATTAGGCATAAGTTAAGTGGAGGGGACCTGTTAGGTTTTCACTTTGGTGCAAACAAATTCCATCTGCATAATTTTCACCATTTGCACATTGGAGAGCAAAGTGGAGGCGTAGATGCCTGTAAGCCTTCCTTTTGCACACCACCATGCACATTGATTAAACACAACCTACCATTTAATACTGTTAGCGCATACATTTTACCCTGGAATTCGACTTCACGCCGTAACGAACAATAGCCCCCCCATAGCAAGCAATGTTTTTGCATGAGATAGGCCTTTGACAGGCACTGCCATTATGGAACTGCCTGGCCATAAGTTGTCAACCGGTGCGGTTTCCTGGGCATATGATTGCAGTGTCTGGAAAATGCCTATCTAATACCTATACACAAATCAATACTGTTGGCTTTGTCAGTGCTTGTTTTAACAGGACTTGAGTTTAAGGAGCAGATATAAATAAAGTGGCTGAAGTCACAATTGGCTAGGCCATTTTGGGATCTATCAGAGCGTTGGCAGCATACCGGCAGTAATACCGCTGGGATACCGCCAATGCAAATAGCGCTACGCTACTTGGTCTGGCGCTATTAGCGCCGGATCACGAGTAGCGGTGCAGCAGTAATTTCCTGCCCCTCCTAATTTCCTGTTCCCCATTGGGTCCATTGGACCCAATAGGGTTGGGGCCACTATTAGCACTGGTGCAATTAGCTCTGTGCTAATAGCGTGGGAAAAAAACAGGCAAAAAGTGGAGTATTGTACCTCCAGCAAAAAGCTGAAGGTAAAACTCCAAACTTTCAGCTGACTCATGATTTGGCCAGCTCTTAAATGCACCGGTAATAGCGTTACTGTGCATTTGAGGGCTGATAACTCATGATAAGGCCCTTTATTACACCCATAGCACATTTACAGCGGTAATTAAGCCCCTAACTCGTAGGCAGACTGCTTAGAAATAACACTGGCAGGGCAGAGATTGATGCTACTGCTTGATAGAGCTAGCTCAACGGGATTTGCAGGAGCATGTCTTTTGGGTGGAAAGGGTCAGTTCGTAAGTGGGAATGGTCATAGGGATTAGCATGGTGATAAGCAGTCAGTGGATGTGTAAATAACCAAACAAAACCCACAGGCAGTTTTCCCCCTTCACCTGTCATCTTCCTCCCAGCTGTACTCCAATGCAATAGTTTCAGTTTATAGGGGGCACTTAAGCACCACTTAATAACCAAAACTAAGAAGTGGCAGTGAAAGGTAGCATAGCAGTAACAAGGCTCTCTTACCTTGCTACAGTTTGGCTAGTCAAGCAGCAACCTGTGAAGTGGGTCATGCTAACGGCAACCCTATGCAGTGTGAGAATGTGTGTTCTCTGCACATATGCCACCGTATTTCTGCTGTGGGTGGGGCGGTTCACAATAAGCCAGGAAATGCTCTGCACTCCGGCTCCGCTCTCTGTAGTGAACCTATACAAAATACATTGTGCTCTGAAATTAGGAGTGTGGAGCACCTGAGAATGCGCTGGTCTCAGGTTGCAGGCGCGAAATCCCGCAGAGTGACTTGCGCTCTGGAATCAGGAGCGAGGACCACCCCAGAATGCCTTGCGTTCCACACTCCGGCAGACAGCGTAAATGACCAACATGAGGGCGCTCCAGAGGTCGGTGTGCTTCTTTGTGGGATAGAAACAGACAAAAGTACTAATGTCTGACTGACTGTTGTATGATTGTTCTGCTGCAGCGTCTGGGTACCCCGTTGTTGTTGGGTCATGCCAGAGCCCCTTCAGGAGAAGACAGGGATCACATGTCTGATGCTCCCTACGACCAAAAGAGGAAGCATAAATAAAAAAAAAAGGAGGCCTCTCCTTCCTCCAGTCTCTGCAGAGCCTGCCCACTTGTGACTGGGAGGCTGTGGAGACTTACTTGACAACTCCTTCATCTGAACCTCCTCTTTGTAAGTGGAAGGGGTCCCTGCTCCATTTCAAATAGGTAATGAGATATCCCCACCATTGCAAACAAGACGACAAGACATTCAGTGTACAGGTGCCCCAGGGTTAGGCGCGCTTTACAAATGCCAAAATAAAAAATGAGACACCTGCCCTCATGACGCAGAAGGTTGCGCTATCACTGAGTGACTGGTGGACATGAAAGTTTAAAGAGGACAGGAAATCCAGCCCTCCCCTCCACTTTTATTGGCAACTGATTCCAGCAACATGGGATGGGGGTGGGCAACTCTGGGTCACCAAGCAGTACAAGAGAAATGGTACCTCTTGGAATGCTGGCAGTCATCGCTTTAGAAAGAGCTGCCTGGCATATTTCTAGCCCTCAGAGTTTCCAATGGGAGCTAAAGCAGAAATCAATCCTTGTCCAGACCAGAAATACAGTCGTTAAGTACTACATCAACCACCAGGCGGGGGCACAAGGAAGGACCATTGGTGGTTCGCACACAAGCTTTGCACATGGACAGAGTTACATTGGTGCCACCTGAACGGGCACTTATAGTCCTGGTAAAGAGAACGCCAAGGCAGATGCTTTCAGCAGGATCTTTCCTCCATCCCAGGAGCAGTCTCTGGGCAGAGGCAGCTTCAGGGGCATATGTTCAACAATGGGAAAGCCCTATCTGGGCGTGGTGGAGTCAACAGTTGACTCCCAAAATCCCCAGTATTGGTCCATGAGAAAGGACCCAGAAGCTTGAGGGGCGGACGCCTTGCCTCTACAATGGCAAGGGGGGGGCTACTCTATTTTTCCCCCCAATGCCCCATATCCTATAAGTTAAGGCAACAGTTTGATGTGATAGACTGTGGTTATCACAATAGTACCCTACAGGAAAAGGAAACATTGGTTTCGGCTCTTCTCCAGTTGGAAGTCAAGAAGGAATGGATTCTACGAATTGTCCTACGCCTTCAGAGGTGGTTGTTGGCATGGCTGTTAAAAAGGGAGGACCAATGGGGAGGAGCATGTCCACAGAGTTAGCTCTGTTCCATCCAGCACTGTAGACACCCTTCCACCCCAAAAGGTACTGCAGGCATCGGGGCTCATTCTCCTCTCGATGTGCAAAATATGCGTGTCTTTCGCTTTCTTCGGACCCCTTTAGATTCTAGTTCCTTCAGGGGTGGCTATTGCATGGGTCGCGTAGTCTCGACACTAAGAGCGCATCTGGCTGCTGCAAGATCTTTCAGGGAGCCCGCGGCCATTATGGTAAAGACTGAGCCAAAGCCTTTTCTTTCCTCTCATTCTCCTCCAAGGATAGCTATTCCCTCCTGAGACCTTCCTTTAGTCTTGGTTGCTTTATAGGGATATATGTCCCCCAGGAAGATGTACCTCTGAAAATAATCACCCGGATTGTTTCCTTAGTGCCCATAACTTCTTCCACATGCCCCGGGGACATAAGGGCTCTGTGCCATGTTTCCCCATACATTTGGTTTGCCAGTGCTTATATTTATACCCCCAGTTTTACTCCTAATGTTTCCTTTCTCTCTCGTGGGGCACAGGAGATTATTCTAACTTCCCTTTTCTCTCTGGATAACTCACCCATGTCCTAGATGTGTGTCTGGCAGTAAGAACATACATCTCTGGCACGTCAGCCTATCAAAAGGGGCTCATTGTACCCATGTCCTGGATGTGGGTCTGGCAGTAAGAACATACATCTCTGGCACGTCAGCCTATCAAAAGGGGCTCATTGTACCCATGTCCTAGATGTGGGTCTGGCAGTAAGAACATACATCTCTAGCACGTCAGCCTTTCAAAAGGGGGGTCATTGTTTATAACTTTCCTCCCTGGCCATCAAGGCCTTAAACCATCCATGGTTACGCCAAGTAGACAAATCAAACAGGTGGTCACGATGGCATGCAAGCTTGCAAGCATGCCTTCTCCACTGGGTGTGCAGGGAAGGGTCAACCAGATTGTGGCTCCCTGGGCAAAATTTAAGGATGCGTCCATGTGTGAAATTTCTCTGGCAGCCACGCGGGTCTCTCCGTCCTCATCTGTTTTGTGCTACAAGCTTCATTTAGATACAGATCGTGCATATTGAATCGTTTTGTGCTGCAGTGCCGAGTGCAGCCACCGATTAGGATGTTTCATGCATGAATACATTGGCCTGCACTGCAAATTTAAATGGTGTGGTTTGTGACTCAAAACCTACTCCTTATCTTATCCTCACTTTGTTAGGACTAAATGATGAAGATTGGACAATGAGGGAATTCCCACATTGATTACTGGTTATTTTCCATACGCTGAGTCCTTATTGTCCTCCTTGTCACAGTCCTCTTTCCCGCCCTGCGGCCTTGGGCATTGCTGGTGAAATGAAACATTGTTTTTGGCTTGAGACAGCCAGGAGGAGCGGGCGAGAGTGAAAGAGCCTATCTTTCTACCTCATCAGAGAAAGGGAGCCAATTACTATTATTTTATTTAAAGTTGTATTATTTTGATTACTTCTTGCCAGCTGAGGTCTGTCAAGGGAGTCTGACAACTTCCTTTGCAAGGATTGTGACGAGGAAGATATGGACACAGAGTAATGAAGATCACTGCTAAATTGTAAGTTCTCCTGCTCGCAGTCTGTACTTTGTATTCTGCCTACCATGCTTGTCCACACGTCCTTTCAATCTCTGGCCGTCATTCTCTCATTTACTCTCTATCACTCTGACTCCGTCATACAGTTTTAATATATCTCTGCCCCCTGCCTCTTTCACTCCTCCTGACAGTCTTACTCACTCCTCCTCTCAGTCTTAGTCTCTTTCATTATGCCTATGACGCTCATCTACCCTGCTTTCAGACCTGCACGGTGTGCCTGTCTCTCATCTTGGTTTTCCATCATCATACTTTATTCGGTTTTGACCATTAAAGCAACAACAATACACAATTACAATTAAAAACAACAACACCACATATATTGCAGTAGAAGCCGTTAAAAACTTCATAAATCCCTTAAAATCCATTGTAAAGGATGTCACGTGATAGACGACAAACACAGTCAAATTAAAAACCATACACAGATTTTTAAGCATCTCATCAATGTTTTTCCCAAACTCTAAGGAGATGACACATTAATGCTAGAGCTTGAGTAATCTCGCTCTCCTCAACCAAGCCTTATGGATGTATTTAGGCACAAGGTATACAATGATTGGGTCCTGAGCTGACTTACAATAAGCTTGGGCGTCTACCAAACATCGAATGCCAGATTCTCTTAATAAGTGTATAAAGTAGGATGCCCTTATCGCTTTGTAACCTTCTCACATCAAAGTAAAATGCGTGTTGGTTTCTTCACCCTTGCCACACACTGGGCAAGTGGCAGAGTTGGAAACTTGCTATTTCATAACAAACGTTGCCACTTTTAACATATTCATCCTATATTGGATGTATAAAGTGCTTGCCAATCAAGGGGTAATCCTATCAAGGTAGATCTCGAAGACAGAATCTTGCCTGATTCTCGGATATGCACACCGGAACACAAAAGAGTGCACACGTTCTCCATATTTTTCCTTGCTTGCATGATAGCAGCATTTTTTATTTGTGCTTTTCCCTCCTTGCCAATTTCTAGGGGACATTGCCAGAGGGATTCTAGATTTAATATCACTAGTCCAGGTTTTACATGTTTTAACTATGGTGATTTGCTTGCTCAATTTTGGGACATTACGTGTTTAAGGGCATCTCTATAATTGATTAGTCCTGGAGTTGCAAAACAAAAGGGGTGATGGATGGAAGGTTTAGAATTAATCTTAACTTCTGGCATTGCTCTGGGCAACCCTTCAGACCATCGTTCTTTACCTGCCAAGCCATTACAAAGGGGGAAAGACCTTATGCAAATCAGGCTTGGTCCCACCCCAATAGGGGCTGTACATTCCAAACTGCTTAATTTCATCCATTTTGCACAAGGTCACAAGCATCCCCAAACATGTTTGGGCCTTCCTAGGCCTCATCAGTGAGGGGTAACTTGGGTCTCTAGGCCCTGCAGGGACAGGACCAACATCTGGGCATACACGACCCACTCTGGGTGACTACAGCAAAACAAAAGGGGTGATGGTTGGAAGGTTTAGAATTAATCTTAACCACTGGCATTGCTCTGGATAACCCTACAGACCATCTTTCTTCACCTGCCAAGCCATTACAAATGGGGCAAGAGTAGCTTTGGTCTGTAGGCCCCGAAGGCACGGGACCCATGTCTTGGCATACCCGTCTCCACTCGGGGTGACGATACCAAAACAAAAGGGATGATGGCTGGAAGGTTTAGAGTTGAGCAGATTCTATCCCAGTATATCCTAGTTTTTACGTTCACGCTGTCTCCAGATCTAAGATCACACTCCATATGCAGTAGAGCATTTGGTGTACTCGGGGGGAGTAATGATTTCAAAAACTTGTTTTCTACTATAGTCATATCGCATGGCCAATCAAACCCCATATCTCTGCTCCATATAGAGTAGAGGCTACAGCTTGTAAATTATATACCTCACAAGCTGGTGTGATAGATTATCCTCCATGACGAGCAGCAAACTTCCTGATTCCCCCACAATTTCTATCCATTGCCACACCAGCCTTTTTGTGGTGAGCAGACTAGTACCCATTTTCTGTGAACCTGACACACAAATAATAATAAAACGGGACCTGCTCTAAACAATGACCTCTACCTTATTACAAACTGCTTTAGCGGACCTTGGTCTTTAGTCTCAATCACTATGCCTCTTAGTTATTCTTACCCTGCAATTCATTCTCTCACCTTTTTGTTAATTATCCGCAAAACTCCATATAAGTCTTACCCTATTGGCCTACATGGCTCCTTCTTTCCACTTGCCGGTTTCTTTAAGGTTGCCTCTCAGTATCAGATTCCCTCTATCTCTACCTCAGATCACCCTTTTCACATTGTTTCTACATTTCTCTCATTCAATCTGTTTCTCAGTATATATTTCTGTGCAGAAAATCTGTTTCTATCTGTGGCTCTGTGCCTCACAAGACTTCTCATGTAAACTTATTTTTCCTCTCACCTTTTCTCACTCACACTGTGGCTCTTTTTCCCTCAAAAAATTAATCAACCAATCTTTATCCCTCAGTATCTGACTTATTTTCTCACTCTCTCATCTTGTCTATAATTCTCTCTTATCTTGCCTAAACCTTCCTCGGTCTGTTTTATTTTGGCTCTCAGCCTCTATTGCTCAGCTCTCTTCCTGTCTCACTTTTTCCATCACACTGCCCTTAAGTTTTGTTTACCCCACTCTTATTCTCTCTCATTCAGCCTTTGTATCTATTTATTTTTTATTTTATATTTGTTTATTTATATTGCCCCACAAGCCCTTAAGCATCAGGGTGCACTCATACAAAACATACAACAAATTGCAACAATAAATAAAACAAATGACAAAAAGAAAACAGCTAACAGAAGCTCTATCAGAAAAGGTATAATAACTAAACATATAAACTAACAAAATATACTGAAACCATTAATTGTGCTGTTATTGAAAAAATAAAAAAAATATTTTAACGGGGACTGCCACTGACATCAAGTTGACTGTCTAAAGAAGAAGGCTTTTGCAAATGCTCAAGAAAAAAGTAGCATCAATAGATCAGTCGAAAACAGTTTTTAAATTGGAGGTGGATAACATATAGTAGACGTTTTTACACCACCTCTGAGAACAAGGGAGATTACTCTGTCCACATACAATAATCATGCAATCTTTATTATTCCATGTACACCAGTACTCGATTTGAATTGAAAACAGGGGTCCAAAAACAGTATAGCCCTCTACCTGATATTTGCCAATAAAGAGACAACACAGAGTAGATGGTGGTATTCCAAATGCAAGGTAACCCAGATTTATTGGAAGTATGCAAAAGCTGGGGAGAAAACAAGATCAACAGCCAACCTCTCTGTCTCTCAAATTCTTCATCGTTTAAAGAGAAAACACAGTAAAAGTGACTTTCTGTTATTGACACATTATGAATAACTATTGTTATGAGTCATGCTGCTTCCACCATGCTAAGATTTTGTTGCAGCAATTATTTTGTCTTTTAGCCGTACTTGCTTCTCTGTCACGCCTATCCGATTGCTGTGACATCATCAACTACTTGGGACTTAGGAAATTTCCTGAGATGCTCTGTTCGTTCCATGGACTTCAAATAGTCTGCGGTGTTGTCTTAACTGATTTATCTTAATGGTCCAATGCTCGCTGCCCAGACACTGGTATCTTGTTCCGTTATGTAAATCTCGCCTCCAGTGTCCAGCTGAGAGGTCTTCTTAAAGCTACAGGCTTTATTCTCTGCTGTGCTTGTACAGTTTTTAAAATGGCAACTGCTGTCATGTTTCATTCTCTGCAGGACACTTTTGCTTTGCTATCTACCTATTTCCTGGTGCATGCCTGTCAAAATATTTCCCTCCCTATGTGTGGCAGCAACCTTATCTACCTACAATTGTCTGCCCAACTTGCGTAGTGAGTCCCTTTCTTGTGTACATGCCTTCCTGTCACCTAATCTATTCTATTTTAAACACACTCATTGTTCAAGCTAATGCCTTATTTGATCCCTACTTGTGTAGCGCAAAATGACTATTCTTTGTGGTAGCTGCTTTTCCAGGAGAATTCAAAGTGCAGCTTCAAATATGTCCTTCCTTATCTTATAATTTTGTTTCTTCTGAGCAAGGCATGGTGGCAGAGCTTGAACATGCTCTCTAGTCAATAACTGCCCCTCTACAGAAGTCTTCGAAGGAGTCTAAAGTATTGAGATCCAACACATCCAGGGCCCACTTTGATAAGCAACCATGATAGAACTTTATTTCTGAGTACCTATCTAGTCTCGGTCCTCTCTGGTCTTTCGACATTCGTGGTAATAAGGTTTCTGCCATCGGTAGTAAGCTTTCTTTGATTGAAGTAAGAGATTGTCAGCATTTTAGATCTTTTATTAAGAACATACTTTTCATAAGGAAAGTCAATCAATCTATCTGTGGAATTCTCAGGATTTCTAAATGTATGAGGGAATTAACTACCCAGGAGCAGTGAATCAACAGATGCACTCACCAAAACGAAGGTGCAGGCTGGAAAGATCAGTGATGGATGATGTTTGCTATTTTCACATCCTACAATAGCAGAGCTGTTAGATTCGATCAACCCAGTTTGACATGCTATGTCCAACATATTGGCATGTGTATGTAAGATAGTCAAGTCACTTTGGCATACTTTATCCATGCTATCAAAGATTAAATCAGTTTGACATGCTATCTCAGCCCTATCTGATAGTACTTGTGCTATAACAACATCAAATGGCTGCATCCATAAGCGGAAATCCATGCTTCTCTTACACTGGGTAAGATCAAAAATGATCTTCTTTTTTATAAGTTGGCAACTCCTAACACCAATTTGGTCATCCTCACACCCCTTCATTTTCTCATAAGATTTTACAAGAACCTCCAAAACCACATTTGCCATACTCTTCAACAGAGACTGCAATGCTTTAACTAGTGACACGGACAGTAGATCAAAATGTCCAACAAGATCAATAGTAGGTGGCTCCTCATACAAACCCACAAAGTTCTTCTGGTGCCCAACCACTTCCTTAACTGACTCCATGCTAGTTGCAGCAACATCCCACATAGGTCCATTTATATCCTCGATCATAGCCACTCTTTCATCCTGAATGTGCTGTCTTCTGTGAGAGCTCCTTCTCAAGACTTCAGAAACACAATAGTACTTGACAAAGGGGGAGTGCAGCTTTCTTGGGGTGCATATTGCAGTAGCCTAGGTTTAGATTTTATTGTAGTGAAATCCTTTATTACTTCTCAATCCACAGAGCTACAAGTCCCAGCCGCCGCAGGGCCCGCCAGCATGCCAGAGCTGCACGCTCGGAATCCAGCACACCAAGACTAGAGTAAAGAACCTGGGAGCGCAGTAGACATCATCAAGCCGCTTGACCCCTATCTCATTATGCCCCTTAGATGTTCATGTATTATCTCAGTCTCTCAATCCATCTCTTATTATCTTTCAGTTTGATCCCCTGTCTCTCATGCTGCCTCTCAGTGGTCATTACTCAACTCTTAAATATATCTGACCCTGCTTCTCAGCCATTCTGCATCTGCATATCAGTCACTTTCATCCTTCTTTTCAGTTGATTCCATTCTGCCACTCAGTTCCTCTAGATCTCTTTGACATTTCTGGCTAGTCTTTTAAAAAATGATTTCAGTCTTGCTTACTCTGCACCCCAATCTCATTATCTCTTCCTCTCAGTCCCACCCACTGCTGCACTCTACCTTGCAGCCACTTCTGTGTATCTCCTGCTCTCTTGAACTATGCCCCACTTTCTCTTTGCTTATCCATTCTAGTGAAACGCATTATATAAGTGGTTATCATATTGCTGAAATATAATCTATGCAAGTGGTGGAGCTGTTCATCACCATCAGTTTATTACGGCATGATAGCTCCTAAAACTTCAAACAAACATACCCATACATGTAAAAACACAATACTATTGGTACAATCCTACTCCTTACTCTTCTCTTTTTCTATCAGCAAAATAATCATATCACAGGGGCAAAAATTCACAAAAATGATGTAAACTTTGGATTTGGTGCCATGATAGCTGTACCTCAAACCTCAATTTGACAGCCATAGATATGTCTGTCTTTTAGGCTGTGCTCTGCACAAAAAACGTACCACTGTGAATACATGTTTCTGGCAAGTATGATGTATAAATCATTAGCTATCCCACTAATTCTCAGTAAAGACTTACGCAATTGTTATCTGATATTAGAATAAAGTGGACAGAGTAAAAAAAGTGGGCTACTGACTCGAGAGCACATTGGCACATCAGGCAGAATTTAGATCCTTCTTGACACCATTGGAATAAGTGAATGCACAAGGGTGCATGTGCGTTGTACAGGGTTTAATCCAACCCACATGCCATTCGGCAGCCGGATAGGATTTCCTCCGGATAGATACTCGCGTGAGAGGCTGTGTGAGGCTGCAAGATAATGTGCTTTGTATGACTCAGTGGTTACAATCGTCTTTTACCTTACTGCTATCCCGCTCCCTCATGGACTCTGGCATTTGCAGCAAATGTGCATGGCCTGTAGCAGTCACATACCTTCTTGATATGTTTAAACCAAAGCCTCCCAGACCTACCGCTGGTGTTCAAATCATCAAACAGACCCTCTTATACTGCCTCAAGTATTTCTTTTTTTTCCACTTTGTTTTTATTAAGCATTTTATCATAAAACAGCAATGAGGTACAAACGGTTCAAACTGCAAGTGACATACCTTTCATTTTCCCCCAACCCTCATCCCCTCCCAACCCCCCCTTCCTGCTTTAACACTAGCAAGCCCAACCGATTGTTGGGGACAAGTAACACCAAAGTAATGAGACCAAATATTCAACCATGACTGACGTGATGAGTTCGACAAACAACGCCAAAGCAAATAAAGGTTTCCGAGGCTCAGTGAACCAAGAGGGTCTTACTGGAGCAGATTATTAAAGTCTCAGGGCACTGCATTCTTCTTTCAAAAGGACCATGTTTGAGTTCAACAAGAAGGAGTCTATGTTGTTATGGGTCATTGCTGAAAGTTTCTCATATGTAAAGATAGCCCATAACTTGGCGAGCCACTCTGCCTTGGACAGGACAGTGAATTGCTTCCATTTCTGGGTTAGGGCTAATCTCTGTGCTCTCAGCATCACCTCAATCACCTTCAGGAAGCTACTTGAATCTGAGTCAGGAGACGGAATGCCAGGGAGATGTTCGAGGGGATGTAGGGAGGGGGATATGCCCACAATATCTTTGATTCAACTCAAAAGCTCAGTCCAATAAATCTGGATGAACGGACACTCCTACCACATGTGATATCAAGTTCCATTCTGAGCACACTCCCTAGGGAAGAGGGGGGATGTCCCCATAAACATCTTTGAGAGCCTAGCTGGGGGAGGTGCCAGGCATGAAGAACCCTATAGACTGCCCCCCCAGGTCACCTCATCCAGTACCGTCCCCAATTCTTCCTCCCAGAAGTGTCTGAAATTTTTCAAAGGTATTCAAGAATCGAGAGCGCTCTCTTCCCCGTGATTTCAGCTAATTGGTCGTACTCAATGAAGGCGTTCTAGCAAAATAGTTGTGCGGCTCTCTCCAGACCCATATACGACAATGACTGTGTGTTGCGTAGACCTCTTTTACCCAGGTCAAAGGGTGGGCACGGGGCACCCACCCACAAGGAGGACAAGATCCTATTTGTTTTATCACTCTTCCCTGAGGCCCAAAGCACTGCTAAAGTCGGGTGAGTTTTGAGACGATGGGGGAGGTCTTTAATGGGTTCCACAGGAGATCCCGCAGTTTCCTAGGATGAGCCTCAACTATTTCATTGCTCATGATCTGATCCATAATAGTGCAGGTTTTACTCAAATCGCATGCTCATTGTATTTTAGGCCAATCTCCAATTTTGGGGCCGTTCTTGGGGTTCCCCTAGGGAGTGATGATAAATGCCTAGGAAATGTCTGTTCCTCTCATACTACATTATCTACTTTTAGGTGTCCCCAAATGTCTGCTATTAAGTTTGCAGCAGCTTGACCTTGGCTCAGTACACTCCTATAGCAGGATGCACACATCTGACCTTCTGTAGTGGGGATAGTAAAGAGATTAATGAAGGGGAAAGAGATGCTGGCAAATGGCACTGGGGAATGTTGAGTTTAGAGAGGGGAATAGGATATGCTGTGGATAGAAATAATTGAATTATGCGGCTAGGCCGGGGAGTGGGCGATGATGCGAACATTAGCCAATGTTAGGGTTCGCAAGGGGAGCAGGATATGCTGCGGAAGGATATTGGGGAATGTAAGGTTTATGCAAGGGAGCAGGATATGTTATGCAAGTACATTGCGCAGTGCTTCTGTGAGGGAGAAAATAGCCTATGCTGGGGCAGGCGGCTGGGCAATGTTCGGGTTTGTCAGGGGTGAGAATATGCTGGCAAATTTCATTTTGGAATGTTGGGGTTTGACATGACATGGGTGTATGCAGTAGAATGACATTCTGGAATATTGGGTTGGTGAGTAAATATTATTTGCTGGGGAAGGACGTTGGTCATGCTGGGGTTAGGCAAGTGTCGGATATGCTGGTGACAGACACTGGAGAATAATAGGAAGGAGGCTTATTATTCCCCTTCAAAGCCGTGTCCTTCTTCCCTGGGGCAATTTATTCATCTTTGAACATTTGCAAAGTGCCATTTTAGAGTACTTGCACTCAGGACTTAGAAAGGAATACATTTTTTTAAATTTATATTCATGACATGAAATGACTTATGCTATCGTGCTTTAGTAAGCCATCTGTGCCGTCCCTCATTCCCTCTGGCATGTTCGGAACATGAGCATCACCCCCATCACTGTCATAGCCTCCTCTCTTTGACATGACTAGGCATCCTGTGCCAGATAGCAATGCTGTGCAGCATCCCAACAGAAGAATAAGGTGCACACATTGTCAGGCTTGCGTTTCATTGCACCCTTTTACTTTTATAGGCAGCGAAACCTATTTCTCAAGACCTCCAATAACCTGCTCACTGGCTTACATGGGCATTAATATGAACAGTGTTGCCGTGGTTTTCTGAGGCAGTTTTAGGTTGCCTTGCTGGGTGATTTGGGTATCCAGAGTCCAAATTCAAAAAGCCTTTGCCTGGGGTCATTTGCAATCTGTGCATTCAAGTGACTTTTATTGTCTTCGATTCTCTCCTGTGCTCAAAAGTGTATTTTTTCAGCACGTGCATGCCAGACATTTATCCTCATTGTGGTTCATTGGGCATTGCCAGTTTTCAATAGGAGTACAAGGTTCTAGGCCATTACGAACATTACCCTTTCAGAACATGATCCAATAGTGAAGTGGGTAAGGTATATCACACACAGAGTGTGGGAATCTGCGGCCATACATTTTACTGTAGTTGCGCGTCATGCACCTTCATGTGCACACGTGTGCAAAATGTCCAAGCATGTATGTGTAAGAGTGTGTGGTGTGCAGGTTATGAATCCAACAGCCAGGTCCGGCTTGGGTTTTAGGTTTCCATGGACTGTGGCACGCAGCTCCTACTCAGGAACCTAGAGTAGCGGATGGAGCTAGGGAACCAGGTCTACATCACGCGGAGGTTCACAATAGCTACATCGAACTGTTGCAGTAGACCTACTCCCTGGCCATTTGTGAAAATGAGGGCTACATGGGTAGCCTTCAGGTCACTGATAGCAATGGGGAAGCTACTCATGAACACATGCCTCCCTTACCCTTCGCACAAATGCCAGGGTGCTGGTATTTTGACAAGGAAGTATAGTACATACTGATGAGGTATTGTGCCAAGGGTCTGTTGTACGCTTCTAGAAAACATTGGTTTTTGATACCACGCCCCAGAGAGGCAGTGCTTCGGAAGGAACAAGCAGAGCAAAAACGCAGCAGGATTGTACGCTTAAGCCTGGGAGGAATAGGACACTTGCCATCCATGATGGTCTTCTTAGTTTCCATGTTGCCATAATATCTAATGCTCAGCCGTGTCAATGGGTGACAATTGACAGTAAAGATCCATGGACTATCCTTGTCTACTTAGCCTGCCTCTGAGCTAGTGGAAACTCTCCCGCCTCCAGCACTGATGCTGCTATAAGTGCCCTATGCACCTCGGGCCATCCGCGCCCGCTCCCTCTCCATTCTGGCAGGTTTATTTGTTTACTGAACCCCATCCTCCTCTATCCCACCTCCCTCTACTCCCACCCAGTACAGTGCAGATTGGCCCGCTCGGCACCCCCCTTGACCGGAGCACTTACACTTCAGGAACTTCCCCAGGGCAGCCTTGCCCAGGCAGAGGCAGGGCAGGTACAGAGGTAAAGGGCAGCTCCTTAGGGCAGCTCCCTTCCCCTGTTTGCCATGTTCGCCTGGGCAGCCCCAGCCAACCCCCAAACCTGTCTGCAGCAACTTTCAGGTAGGAGGCAAGGGTTTTTGTTTCTTATATCTAATGTTAATCACATAGCTGAAGTTAGGTGTGTTGAAGTTAGGTACATACCTAGAGGATAGCCACTCCTCTGCACTTAGGCAACCATCCAGTCCGTTCACCATTGATTGAGTGTAGTGCGTATTTAGAGCATAGCCACTATTCTCACTACGCCAAAGCTAGCCAATGTATCAAACTTGGATGATTTATGAAGGTAGCCAATGTATAGCACTGTGAGGAATGTTGAGGGTAGCCAATGTGTTTCGCTTGGAAGAATTTGGAGGGTAGCCAACGTAATGCACTTAGATGATTTGTGAAGATAACCAATGTGTTGCATTTAGAACAATGTTGAGGGTAACCAATCTACCTATCAATTCTACCTGTTTGACAATACCGAACTTTAGACTCACTGCGATCGGAGAAAATAGCTTCCCTGTAAAGGCTGCAAAAACCTGGAACTCACTGCCACAAGACTTGAGAGTGGACTTGCCCTACCTTTGTTTCAGAAAAAATGTAATTCAACTCCTCACCTCTACTGACCTTAGCTGACCTGCGTCACCTACCTCCTACTGTAATTACTCACATGAACTCTTTACTCTATACATCTGCAACTCTGATTGACCTTACTTGAACATTGTATATTTTGTAATTATTTGTGTTCTAGAGACCTTATTGTATTGTATACTGCACATCATGCTATGTTGTAACCATGCAAGTTTTGCATTTTCTTGCCACTGCGCCCTGCTACCCCTGGGTCTGGCGCGCATAAAAAGTGAATAAAACAAACAAACAAACCTAACTTAGCTGAACGTGATGCAACAGTCCGCCAACCCACAAAAGTGCTCCAATACCCTGCTTACTCACCCTATTACACCGAACAAAACACACCATTCGTCTACCGCAACAAAACATAAAACCACTGCAAACTGCACACACCATGCAACACCAAACAAGAAACTAATCCAACCACACACAAATCTCCACATACACCATAAAAACGACTACCAACTAAAAACAACCGTTTTCTCGAACTGAAGCTACCAACAGCACTTCAAAACTCTCTTGCGGTTTTCCCTCTAAATACCATTAACTGAGCCCTCCCAGCCCTCCTTCCTTTTCACATCTGTCAGAGCACCTGCCAACCACAAAAAGTGGCAGTGGTGCACGGTACAAGTCACAATAACATAACAGAACATTCATATTGGTATTTGCCTTCGAGCTATGCAAGGTCCTCTGCATCCGTACCCTTTTGTACAGGTCAGTGATCTGATTCCCACCTTGGTTTAGATGTGTTGTTGCTGCCATGCTGTACATAATGGGCAGACCTGGCATTTTGGCATGACTGCTGCATCGCCATATGTGGCTAGATTTACCACGAATATGTGCTCTGCATACCTGCAGTAAATGTGGCCATGCCATGGGTAGTAACATTTAACCAAATGGCTCCTTCTTTGAGCATGAAATCTACCATCCTTAAGGCGAGCGTAAAGTTGACATGTCATAGATCCCGCCCATGGTAACTCGTATTCATGCTTGCGCGTGCGACAAGGTGTGGTGTTGCGACACGTGGGATGGTTGAGCAGGCATGACCTGCCAGATGTCCTGGTTTTGTGCTTCTGGATTTGTGTGTAGGGACAGGAACAGTATTGGAAGTTACACAAACGTTTCAATGCTGCAGCCTGCCTTCAGGTCTTTGCTCCCTCAGCTTCATGACTGCTTTGATCGCGTGTGGGAGGCTGCTCATCATGCGTCGGTGAAGCAGTACCTCTGCAGGCATTCATTGCCTGTGTAAGTGAGCAGTGTTTCTCTGCAATGGATTATCCATCGTCTGTGTGACAGCCGTATCCTTTGCATGAAGCATACCTGCGTGTTTCCCATCGGTGTGTGTCAACACATCTTGTCCCACACCATTCGCCAGATCTTTTCCTCAGCAGGGTCCACCCTTCTGCGTGCACTGCTGCCCGAGTTGTGTGAATGTTGCCAAGCTCTCTGTGTGTTTTATGCTCCCCTTCTGCTCAGGCCTTAATGTCCCGGAACTGGCACTAATGTTAATCGTGCATGCAGCATTATCGGTGTTCAGTTGGCATTCATTATTTCTGCTCGCTTTCATTTGATCATCCAGCCTTACATGTTGTACAGTTGCTGCTTTTCCTTTCTTCACGAATTACACAGCGTTCTACAAATGTGACTCTTCAGAAATTTCGGGGGGTAGTTTTCAATCACACAAGAGGTTTCATTTGCAATGGGGGTGATGGAAGAAGAAGCATGTTTCGGGTACGATTAACATTTCAGTATTTCAGTATCTATATTCTGAAGGCCTGATTCATGGAATTATTTCATCGTAAAATCGGGAACTTGCGAGTCAAACTGCTTGTGAGATACTGCTCGTCGATTTATGGAACTTCTCTGGGGCTTGCGTGGAGATTGCGCAGGCTCGGCACAGCTCTGCAAGTGTCGAGAGCCGAGTGCGAGTGTCCGCGCAGGGAGTTGGTATGGCCTGGAATAGGGGGCGGAACATGCATTACACGCATAATGGGGAAAAGAACATGCCAGAAAGTGTGCGTTATGAGGGATGGACCGCAGGCTGTCCATAGCACGCCCACAAATGCACACGACAAAACGTAATCATGGATGTGACAGCACAACCTATCGCCTGCGAAAAACACCCACCCAGTGCCCTTGAAATCTCTGACACCCAGAAGCAGGCATATGGACTTAAGCAGTGGAATCGCAACTGTGGAGGTGAGTTTGCATGTTGGATTTCGGGTACGTGCATGCAGACAGGGGTTCCGATCATACTTAGAGTTGCGCGTATGCTGCATAGCATATCGGGGCGCACAGACTTTTAAGGCTGTTTGCAGGCAGTTTGACGGTGTATATACATGCTTTCCGTGAAACTGTACGCATGTCCTCGGGGTGCCAGTTACAGTTACGGAGGACCCTGTGCAGGGTCCCCGAGTTGCAGGTCCTCTTGCGGCAGACCTCATGCACTGTTTGAAGGGTGCATGTATTTGAACCCGGGGTTGCATGCCAGGGTAGCTGTTCTGGGTTTTTTTGCTTTGTGTGTTGGGGAGGATCCGGGCCGACTTGCGTATACAGTTACTTTTCGCAGACAATTCCATGAATACGTGAGGCACACACTTTTTATTCCGTGCACAGGCTCGTGCAGTGTCGTTTGTGGCGCGTAGCAATTGTGGAAGAAATGCACACTTTTCCATGAATAGGGCCCATGGTGTTTCATTAGGAGATTGGCGGTATTCCCTATAGGAATTCGGTATGTGCTAATTACTCTTAGAGCATCTGATATTCTGAGGGGTGTGCAGGCATTCAAAGTTTACTACATCTGAGGCAGTAAAGTAGAGCTAAATCTACGGTTTTCAAAAATGCAACTTGGCATATTCCTCCAAGTCATTATTATTAGTAATGCATTGTCATTCCTGTGGGGGGATGGGGAAGCCCTGGTTCACTCTGCTGCTTTCCCAAGAGGAGAAATGCTCAGAAAGATCATTATTGACCCTTCTGTGCATTGCTCATCTAGGTGGGGAGAAGCAAATGGACATCTGGAATGTCCACATCATCTCTCACTTTGGGGATCTCAAGAACATTTCCCGCCTACAAGTGAAGCAACGCATTGCAGAATCCCTCTACTTACACGACAAAATCATTTTATCATGTAGGAGTAGGGGAGGGCATAGCCATGCAGATGAGATGGCAATCACTATGCAATCACCTTCCCCTTGGCACCTCGCTGGATTTGACATCACTCAGATTCCGATGAATGGCAAATTTGTCTTGCCTTTATCTGATGGAGCAATTTCATAATATATGTTCTTAGATTTATATGGGGTGTTCTTTGGAAGCTATTATAGCACAGAATCGAACCGCGGACATTTGGAGCTCCACAGATGACCACTTACACAATAAGCAGTGGGGGCAAATCCCCAGTAGAAATGTCAGGATGAAAAAGAGCTCAAAGAAGAAGAGGGGGCAAAGATAATAGCGGAGGACATGTTACTTTACTAGTTTGTCAAACATGGTTACATCATTTCGCCCGTTTTAATACTTTCTAGCAGTATCCTTCAAGTTTCTGATATGATCCAAAACTCCGTTGGCAAAGCTGCATAACCCATTGGACTAATATGCTCACCAGAGGGGAGGGAGGTGTTCTGGGATTCTTTGGCCCAAATCCATTTTTAAAAGCATCTCCTGCAATGAGAGAAAAAAGACAGTTTCCACCATACCGCCCTAGACTGTACTCATAACTGTATAAAGGTATGGGAGACATGGCTTTCCCACCCTAGCCTGGACTCGTAACAGCATAAAGGCATGGGAGACATGGCTTTCCCACCATAGCCTGGACTCGTAACAGCATAAAGGCATGGGAGACATGGCTTTCCCACCCTAGCCTGTACTCATAACAGTATAAAGGTATGGGAGACATGGCTTTCCCACCCTAGCCTATACTCATAACAGTATAAAGGTATGGGAGACATGGCTTTTCCACCGTAGCCTGTACTCATAACAGTATAAACTAAGGTATGTGAGACATGGCCTTTCCTCCCTAGACTGTACTCATAACAGTATAAAGGTATGGGAGACATGGCTTTCCCACCCTAGACTGGACTCATAATAGTATGGACTCATAATAGTATGAAGGTATGGGAGACATGGCTTTACCACCCTAGACTGGACTCGTAACAGTATAAAGGTATTGGAGACATGGATTTCCCATTTTAGCCTACACTTGTAACAGTATAAAGGTATGGGGGACATGGCTTTCCCACCCAATTATGTACTCATAACAGTATAAAGGTATGGGAGACATGGCTTTCCCACCCTAGCCTGGACTCATAACAATATAAAGGCATAGGAGACAAGGCTTTCCAACCCCACCCTAGCCTGTACTCATAACAGTATAAAAGTATGGGTGACATGGTGTTCCCACCCTAGACTGTACTGTTAACAGTATAAAGGTATGGGAGACATGGCTTTCCCACCCTAGCCTGTACTCATAACAGTATAAACGTATGGGTGACATGTCATTCCCACCCTAGACTGTACTCTTAACAGTATAAAGGTATGGGAGACATGTCTTTCTCACCCTAGCCTGTACTCATAACAGTATAAAGGTATGGGAGACATGGCTTTCCTACCCTAGACTAGAGGCCTAACAGTATATAGGAATGGAAGACATGACTTTCCCACCCTAGCCTGGGCTCATGAGGTATGGGTGACATGACTTTCCTACCCTAAACTGGACTCATAACAGTATAAAGGTATGGGAGACATGTTTTCCCACCCTAGACTGGACTCATAAGAGTACAAAGGTATGGGAGACATGGCTTTCCCACCCTAGCCAGGAGTCATTAGAATATAAAGGCATGGGAGACATTACATTAACGTTTAAATTCCATCTACTGAAATTTGCAAAATGGATGGAGGATAATTCTCTCTGCTGTAATTCCAGTAAAACTAAGATTATGATCTTTGGTTACAAATATTGGAACTTTTATTTTTGGCCAGCTGCGTTTGGGACCTTATCCAATCCTGCTTTGCTGTGTAAAGATATTTAGATTTCAAGGTTAACAATACTCTAACTCGTAACTCCTCAAATACCTCTGGCGTCCTCTAATGCTTTTTGTTTTCAGTTAAGGTTTCTATGGCTGAAGTTTCCTTTCTTATGTTTATGGATAACATCTCCCCAGTCACTGCCTACCAATTTAGGTGGGTCCAGTTTATTCAGAATGGGGGAGTTTCACTTGATTTTAATCTGTGTCGATCTAACCATGTTTCTCACTAACTGGCCAAATTGAACGTTCTTTCCATGAAACAATGAGTGGCCTTTAAAACCCATGGTACTGTTTATTGGTGTCTGGCTGAGACCGGGCCTGGATTTGTGTCTTTCAGTTTGAAGCCTTATGTCACCAGACGTGCCCTCTGGGTAGCTAATCAAGTGATGCATAGCATTCCTACAACTTGGCTAAAAATGTGAATGTGCATTGTCCATGCTTGCACCGACATTGTGAAATTCTCTTCATCTATCCTTCACATCGTCCACTTCTACTAGTATTTGTAGTGAAAATGTTGGAGATAGCTCTTTAAAGTAGTCTTTTCTGAATTATTGTGATATTTTCCTGCTTCACATATTCTGAGCTAGCGCTCAGAATCCTTTTAGGTAGAAGTGCGCTCTATAAATTCAATACAAAAAGACATAAATTATATACAAATACATCTACATTTCCGACTAAGTGAAACCATCGTGCCAGTGTTAGAAAAGGGGAAATCTTTCAACCTAATAGAAGCTAATTGGAGAGTAATTCTGTTGGTTGGCGAATTCCCGCTTAGCTGACCTTACATAGAAAAGGAACATTTCAAAGAAACAAACAAAATGGCAGTTTCTGACTGCGCATCAGACACCTGGTTACTGTGGCAAGACGACTCACTGGAGAGATTCTCCATGGAAGGCAGCATTAGCTCAGCAGATGAATGCTCACTTTGCAAGGAGACAGGGTTCTAATCCCCCTGTCCATTGATATGTATTTCGTATATAAAGCTTGCTGTGAGCCTGTTTCTAGACCGGGGTCCTGTCCAGAGAGCTGTACCATGCTCTAACCATGCTCCAGGTATCTTTATCAGCCCTTCCACATGGTTACATCCTTCGTGAACAAGAAACCCTTCATTTTGTTTTTTAATAAGGCGATATGCCCCGGGGCAGCAGGCCCACCCTATCAGTAACGGCCCGCTGCCCAAGTTAAGGGCCTGAGCAAAGCGATCGTCCATTAATGAGGGTGGTGGTGCAGTTGCCGGGAGGGTTGGCCCCTCCGCACAGGGTCATACCAGCATTAGCACCTGTGTAGTTTACCTCCACAGGTGCTAATGGTGTCTTAAAAAAAAAAGAAACATACCTTTATATCACGGCTCAGCTCCTTGCAGCGCTGCTTGTCGGGTGAGTCCGTTGTCAATGTTGATGACTCTGACGTCATTAACATGAAAATTGACTTCCCTGACAAGCAGCACTGCATGGTGCAGGGCCACAGGATAAAGGTGTTTCTTTTTTTGTGGACAAAAAAAAAAAGACACTATTGGCAGTCGTGTAAGAAACTACATGGGTGCTAAGTGGTGATGGGGGAGCGCTGAAGGGTCTGCATTCCGAGCTTCCTGATTCTCCAGCGCCTCCACCAGGATGCTAATGCAATATCAAGACCTGCTGTCAGCCTTCCCCACTTTACACAGAATCTTTGCGTATATGAGCACTATCTCTCCCTTTGTGCACCACCATGCACCATGACTTCAGAGGTCCCAACACCACCAGCACACGCCAACACCAACCCACAGGTAATTGCCATTATGGCAACACACCGTCAGGCATATACTTCAAGGGACTACCTCACGACTAGGCTGAAAAACGTGTCTGGGTTGCTGTTGGTACTCTTGTTCAAAGGAGGATTGCCTAGCATTTCGGTGCTGGACTGCTCAAGTAGGCGGCACAAAGACTGATATGTAAATGGATGTCCCTCATTTGTGAAAGGCACAGTGAACTAAACATGTGGATGCAGACTCTAAGTTTCCCAGAGAACAGGTTATCACTTCTAAGACCTAAATGCACACTCCTCATATCAGCTCACTCAATGCCTAAGGTTGGCCTCCAGAACTTACTAGTCACTCACCACAATAAGTACCACAGCGAAAGTGGGAGATTCTGTCATTGTCAGTCAAACACTTCATTTCGGCAACAAGCCATAAAAGTCATAAAACAAAAACATACAACAGTTCATAATACATACAAACATAAAGTAGACTGGTCAATGCAATAATGAGCAAGGTGAAGAAAGATCCACAAATAGGCATTCCTAGAGTGCAAGTGCATATCAGGTAGACCTAAAAAAAATCTAAAATATATACATCCATTATCATAATGTTAAGATACCTCATGAAAGTAAGAGATATATTGGTACTGCCGAATCACGCTTTTGCCTCTGTAAGAATAGTTATATAAAAGTATTAAAAAAAAACACTTCAGTCTTGTCAAATCTTCATCTGATAATGATTTATTTCCAAAGAGCAGCCGACACATGTTTCGACCTAAGTCGTCCTCAAGGCCTGTATCTCAAATGCTAGTTATGTGTTTTCAGTTTATGGTGCGCTGGTTAAATAAATACAGTCATTGGAATTGTCTTTGCAAACTCCTTATGGTGCAGGGTTAAATCCCAAAATGAATCTCTATCTCTTCATTGGTACAGCAATGGTTAACTTCCATCCATATCAACAGGATAGAATCCCTGGTGCTGCGAAACACGTGTCGAACAAGTGCTGGACAACCATTCTCAAATTCGCTCCCTAGGCTTTCTATGTTCATCAAATGATTGCAGTATAAGATCCATTCCTCCAATAATGGACGAAACACAAACTAATTATACCAACCAAAGACGAATGGCAAGTCCCCAAGCCCAAACTGTTTCAGTAACAAAACAAATTATTACTAAACAGCCAAATGAAAGACAAAAAACAATCGTCGGAATAGACAGAAGATCCCAGAGTATGGATTTTGCAGAAAGAATACAGCTAAGAACAATATGAGAAAAATATGGAGAAACAATTAGCTAGCGCGAAAGGTTACATGCGTCAATAACAACTACAATCATCCAAAATTTCGACCCTCACAATATGTTCATGGAATACGAAAGGTTTCGAGGCACCTATATGGAATGAGAAAATAAGACCTACAAAACTTTTACATTATGTGCTTACAAGAGACGTGGATATACCAACATCAAGCTTGCAGTGGTTATGTAACCATAACGAATCTGGCAATTACGAGAACAAAAGGTTGCCCCTCGGCCGGCCTCTGAACTCTGGTAAAAGCAGAGGCAAACCTAACTATTGTGGAATCACATAACCCTAATCCATTTAGTCAAAATACTATCCTAGAAATGAATATCTCAATCACGAACCATGAGATGGGTGACTCCCGGGAAAAGAGGGTAGGAAGATTTGCTGTGGTTAACCTATACTGGAGTATAGCAGCTAGCCACGTGACAGATTTTTGTCGATACGGTTCTATCAAGCATCAATGAGTTAGTGCTGAAATACACCTCGATAGAGATGATAATATGTGGCAATATAAAAATAAATTTGTTCCACAACCATTGTATAAAAGTTCCTTATGGAAACGTGGAAGAAAAAGCACAAATGTGGACCAATGAAATGGAGAAAAGGGATGTGATTCTCATTAACGGAACAATGCCTGACGACCTCCCGGTGAAGCCAACTTGGATAAGTGTCAGTTCAACTGCCTACTTGGACTACATCTATACTTCCAGTACACTGAGATCAAAAATTAAAAGGATAAAACTAATTCCATCATCAAGGAGTGATCATCAGAAACTTATCATGTCATGAATAACTTCATGTAAATGAGCCCAATGACAACCATTGCTGCGTTTTGAATTAAGCAACAGGAAAAATAGATTACGTATCTCTGATGCCCAAACCAAGGATCTTAATGAAAGATTCTGCAAAACAGATAAGTCAGATACTGAGAAACTGGAATATCAATGGTTATTTATCCCATTTAGATCAAAGAAAGGCTACACAAGAAAAGAGACAGTGAGACATCGCCACGCTTTTAATATGCAGATTGTTATAAAAAAAGCGAGTTGAGAAACAATATCAAAACAACAAAGAAAATGGAACCTCAAGAGCGCCTTAAATGTATTAAAAATTTTAAACAACAATATAGGAATTGGATAAAAAATTGACAAATACTCATAGTACAAAATGATGCAGAAAATATGCTTAAAGCCCCCCAAATAGAAACACCAGAGATTTATGTAATCTAATTAACGGAAAGGAACATCAAATTGAACAATTAATCGCTAATGTTCCTGAATGAGAATGGATACTATACTTTTGAAATCTATATAGTTTAATAAATAGCTCAAATATAGAAGTTACATCAGAACCCACAAAAAGATGGAACATAAAATGGGATTATGATGAAATACTCTTTCACATTAAACACCTAAATAGATCTGATGGCCTTAGTAATGTGATCCTGAAATGGAACACAGAAATATGGGCAGACTTATGCTTACAGATGTTCACTATTATTAATGAGCAGACACAATTGCCACGCCTTGGAAAACAGCTACACTAATTCCGATATTTAAACTAGGGAACAGGTCTTCTCCTTGTAAACACCGTCCAATAGCCCTGCTAGATCCTCTCAGTAAAGTTTTTGCAGCAATGCTTTTATGAAGACTAACCGAATGGGCTATAAAGAATGGGCAATGTGATTCAAGACAAATAGGTTTTATCAAGAATGTAGGCACGAACATCAACCTAATGCTTCTAAACCTATTAAAATAGGAAACCATTAGGAAAAAAACTCCTATATATGCACCTTTGTAGATTTGTAACTACCATTCGGCAGCGACAACCGCCAAAAATTATGGAGAAAACTGAGCTTATGGAACTGCCCTATAGGAATAATAGACCCAATAAAAGCCCTTTACTCAGAGACAATGGGCCTCATTATGAGGTAGGAGGTAGCCATGGTGCTATTAGCACCATGACTACCCCCTTACCGCATACTGGGTCCGGGCCCTCAGAATGGGTATTTACCAGGTCATTCCAACCTTGGAGCACCCGGTAAGTCCCCATTCTGAGAACCATTCCCCATTCCCATTCGTGCCCCCATAGGGCTCAATGGGAATGGGGAAGGAGCTAATAACGGGCCCGCTAATAGCATGCCTGCTAAGGGACCTCGTAATGCGGCGGTAAGGGGTTAACGGCAACAGCACCCTTACCGTTGCCTTTAACCCCTTACCGACGACCTCATAATGAAGCCCAATGATTCGATTGAGATTATCTCAAGACGTGGTAATGCCATCACCAATTCCAACTGTGGATGCCTTAAAGCAAGGCTGCCCATTGACAGCAACATTAAACACATACACATCAGACTTGAGATAAAACTAAGCCTACTGCTAATACACCGAAATTAAATGCAGTAGAAATCCCTTATATGATGTATGCGGATGATATTGTGATCCTAGATGGGACTCAAGGGGACTACAAAAGAGACTATACAGTCTGGAAAATTATGTTTGAAGAAAACGAATTATCGATTAACATAAAGAAAACACAAGCAATGTCATTGACAGCTCATCCTACTGTAAGAAACACACCCCTGGCAGTGTACATCAAAGGGAAAAAATGTGAATTGGTAAAATCATCTAAATATCTAGGAATCTGGCTGAATCAATCTGAAATTGAAAAAGGATGGACTGAGCATCTGAAAAATAAATCCCACTCATTGGCACCACAGGGACTATTAATTCACAGAAAATATGGCAGATTTTCGATGAAACTGATGATTAAATTCTGCCGTCAGAAAGTTGTAGCCATTCTAACATATGGGAGTGCGTGTATGCTTAACATCCCGTGCCAAACCTGGAACCTAATAGAAGGCATATTCTGGCAGAAGATATTATCATTATCACCATCTTATCCAATTCCACAGATTAGATTTCAAATGGCTATACAGTCATTAGAATCAATTGTAATGTGGCAACATCTTGATCTATTCAGGAAAACCCTAACAGATGACGACATACCAGCAATAGACATCTTACGTATTAAATCAATGTCATCAAATGACACTGTGATAACTAGATGGAAAGAAGCAGGCACCCAAATATTGCTAAATACTTAAGCAACTCAGGAAATGCTAGTTAATCGTCCCTTGGAGGTAAAAAAAAAAAAAAAAGTAACGATTGGATTATCACTATAAACCAAAAAGTGCAATACCAGTTGGCTGTGAACTCAAATATAGAAGTGAGAGCAATTACCCAACTTCCTCAATATATATTGCGTTTACCAGATCGGCAAATTAGAGACACTTTTTTACGAATGTGCTTGAATGTGCTCCCGACAGGTGAGGTCCTGACTAAAAGAAACCAACTGCCTCCTGGAGAAGCCTTTTGTAGAGTTTGTGGACAGACAGAACAGAGAGAAGCTTTATTCCATATAATTATGGTATGTCCAGCACTGAATTCCAAAAGGGACATTTTCGCAAACATGTTGACGCAAGAAAATGCCCAAATGGACAGAGATGATCGTTGGGCTCAGATAATTTTAGGCAATAATACAGCTTTGATCTATAGAGTGATCCAATTTTGGGACAAAATAATGAATTCAAAATAGAAGTGAACTAACACATAAAAAAGACTTGACATAAAAATAATAAGCACTTCATGGAATACATATACTGAGAAGTCCAATGTAGGATACTTGAATAACTATGGTTATGAGTTTAAGGACTTGATACAGATTTTGAATAAGAAATACGAATTAAGGATGTATACATGACTGTGGGTATGTTCGTAAAAGCCAAGAATGTATGGTCATGATTTTATAATTAAAAGTTTGTGATCAAACTATAAAATTTAATGTAAAAATAAATAAAAATAAAATAAGTATAGGAGCGATATCGCTCGCAACCCTGCCCTGTCAATAATGGCGATAAAGAGCACGGGATCACGTAGGGGTTTGTGGATGTGGTAATTTCCTAGAGGAATACTATCAGAGGAGGCTACAGTGGAATGGTTGGGAGATAACATAGAGGAATACTTTGCAGAGAATTATACTGAAGATGCTTCACAAGGAGGGATTTGGGAAGCATTTAATGCAGTAATCAGAGGAGATATCATAACACTCCAGGCCCAAAACAGGAAATTCGGGGTGGCGTTGGAGATCGACTTACAAACTCAATTGTGAGAGGTGACGCCGGACCTGGCCAGGAAAAAAGAGAAAAGCTGGATAAAACAAAAGAGATTAGGTGTCAGCTAGGACAGGTACGCACTTGAAAAGCTGAAAGGTCTCCCTTACACATGAGACAACGATATTACATAAATGCCAACAAGGCGGGCAGGCTCCTGTCTAGGCATTTGAGGAAGGCAGAAGCTAAGCAGACTCTCGTAGCTATTAGACAGCCAGATGGCACACTGGCCACAGAATCAACAGCAATAATAGAATCATTTAGATAGTTCTATGGGGTGCTGTACTCATCGGATGACACCGACCAACAAGCCACACATCGATACTATGGGGATCTCCCGATAAATGAGCTTACATCCCCAGAGAGGGATCACTTAGAAGAGGACATTACGCAGGAAGAGGTGGAGGCGGTAATAAAGACTGTACCACAGGATAAAGCCCCAGGACCCAATGGATTCCCGGCCTGCTTTTACCAATCATTGCGCAAACGCCTGTCCCCCAAACACACGCGTCTCTATAAAACTATTGGATGCAGAGCTATAGTGACGAGCTCTACGATGGAGGCAAAAGTGGTTGTGTTTGGTAAGCCTAACAAGGATCTGACATTCTGCAGTTCCTACCTCCCCACTGCATTACTCAATGTAGATGCTAAGATCTATACGAGGGTGCTGGCGGCTAGACTAACGCCCCTTCTACCGGAGTTGATAGGAACAGACCAGTCAGGGTTCATTCGGGGAGGCAAACATCGGATAGTACTCGGAAGCTGACCCACCTGAAAAAGTGGGTATTCGACAAATACCGGTGACCCTGATAACACTCGGTGCCGAAAAGACTTTTGATCACGTGGCGTGATAATTTTTATTTACAGCCATGGATCGTATGAAGACTGGTCCGAGATTTCTATGCATGGTCATTGCTAATTATGTCAACTCTCCAAAGCCCTTCTCAATCAATGCTCATCTTTCTGATAGCATGTAGATTACACATGGGACTATACAGGGTTATCCATTGTCCCCGCTGCTTCATGCAATCTACCTGGAACCTCTATTAATATCTATTAGATGCAACTCAGCCATTAAAGGCATACGATTCGGGAACAAAGATCCCAAGATAGCGGCCTTTGCAGATGATATAATGATGACCCTGACAGACCCGGTAACATCTATACCCGCGCTGCTAAAATAACTTATGTTAATGGAGAAAGTGGCGGGCCTGAAAATTAACATGTTCAAATGAGAGTTAATGGGGATAGGGCCCATAGATGCCTAAACTGCAGAGATAACACAGGTATCCCTGTTTAAAAGGACTAAAGGACTAGAGGGCCTGTCTCCTACCTTGGGGTAAAGTTGGCAGACTCCGTAGTGGGTATGCATGGGTTAAACTATCCGGCACTGCTCACCAAAATGAAGACAGACCTTAGTGAATGGACCCCTCTTTGTATTTCATGGTTGGGGAGAATAGCTACGATAAAAATGACCATAATCCATAGATTCCTTTATTATTTCCAAGCACTCCCCGTTAAAGTGCAGTGAGCATTCTTCATAGAAGTCAATAAAATAATAGTGAAAGCCATTTGGCAGAATAAAAGACCGAGATCAGCATTCGGAATCCTGATGGTCCCCAGACAGGAGGGGGATAGGGGATGCCGAATCTGTTGAATTACTAAGAAGCAGCCTAACTGTGAGAATGGTTCTCAGGATTACGGGGCTAAACTATGGACCAGGATGGATCGGCAGTGGCAGGCATCCCTCTAAAAGGACTCTTATGGTAAGAGCGGAAAGATAGACCCTGGAACACAAGCTTAAGCCAGATTGTGTCGTGACATGTAAAATATGGGACTGTCTGCTCACGCAAGGACTCCTCAGCATGTGCCCCTCCCCTTTTACTCCACTGTCCGATAACCCACAGTTCTCCCCCGGGAGATGGCACAGGGATCCTTTCAAAGCTGGCAAGAGGTGGGATGTAGAAAGGTGGGAGATATGAGCGCAGGGGGAGATCATGACTTTTGAGAAGTGCAAGTGACAGCTCGGCTTGACGGCACATGATCGAATGGAATATTATCAGCTGAGACATTGGTTGAATTATCGTTCAATGAAGCAGGCAATGTGCAGGGACCTCACGGCCTTTGAGAGGTTCATAACAACACATACAGAAGATAAACAGCTGGTCTCAAAGCTGTACGCACTCTTGATGGAGGAGGGTGCGGATCCCACATGGCCATACATGCAGAGGTCGGAAAAGAGACTAGTGGGAGAAATCCGAAGAACACATTAAGAGAACCTCTGGGGGAACATACTGAAACTTACGAGATCTATCCAAATCAGGGAGGCCTGGTACAAAGTAATGATCCAGTGGCACTATACACCAGAAAGACTACATACAATGTCTCCAGGGGTGGCACAGGAATGCTGGAGAGGTTGCTCAGGGACTCACTGGTACTGACCTCATTTTAGGGGGAGGTTAAGAGTCAAATACAACAGATAGTTAGGGGTCCCCCATTGTACTCTCCTGAGGAATGGATGTGTGGGCTTTTTGATCCTGAATTCCAGCTTCCATCGAAATCTCAGCGCAAAGCCTTCATGACTCTGGTAATTGTGGCAAAGCTGATTTTAGCCAGGAAATGGAAACAAAAAATGGCTACACAAAATATGGGGGGAAGTGGCTATGGAGTGGGTGACCTATGGCATACAAGAAGAAAGGGGCAGATTCCTACAAGAATGGGGTATGATATCGGACTACCTTAGGGGTGATTACATGCAGCAATGTTGCCCCCAAAACTTGAGAATATTTGACATAATGTAAAGGACGGGATGAATTTTGAACTGGAACTACGGACAACTGCTTCAAGAATAGCAATGTGCGTGGGGGGGTAGGGAAGGGGGAAAGAGGGTTTCTATGTTTCTTTTTTTCCTTTGTTCTTTTGATTTTGGTTGTATACACAGAAAATGCCAATAAAAATATGTTTTAAGAAAAATACATTCTCCTGTCAGAAATGTACAAGCCAAAAGAAAATGCTTGGTCGTTTCAGCCCTTTTCAAGCAATGCGGAGATGTGTTAGATAAGTCTGCATTGACAAATTCCATGTATTACATGTTGCCGCCACAGGCAAAACTCCAAAACTTTCAGTACAGTATATGCAACAGTGTAGGTCTCATAATATCCAGCTAAGATTTATACCCTCTGGTACTCTTTGCATCCCACTAAGCTGACAGAGTAGCAGAGTTGGACTCCAGTCTCCAGCGGTCACCATCAGTTCTCTGCCAGTAATTTGTCTTAATAGTTAGTTTAGCATTTACATGTATGACAGCCGGGGACTGCCAGAGGCCAGTGAGGCCTAACTCGCGCAGCCAGGTTTTAATATGGACAAACCAAGGCCCCTCAAAGTTGAACTCTCTCCTTATCCCGCACCACTTCACCCAGAAACCGAATCAGTTGGGGTTCAGAAGGTTGGCGAAGGCTCACCTGATGATCAGTTCACAAAACTACTATCATGACTCCTCCAGCTTCCGACCCTATACCCTGATATTGCACCCAAAGCCACCCAAAACTCTCACAAGTTTTGGGATGGCTAAGCAGTAACGTTATGCATTACAAAAAGAAATCAAGTGAAAATAAAATGAAACGACATCGAAGTCTCCTTAACAGGCAGCAATACAATAGTGCCTAATTGTCCACTGTCATTTATACTTTTTTGATCCAAATTCTCGTTGCGTTACTTAGGACAGCTCCTTTTCGCACATTGTGATTAGCCCCATGCCTCTCCCATTGGTTCATACTGGCCATCTAAGCCTCATTGTTCGAATCGCAGATCTCTGCTGACTTAAAAAAGTGTGTGAAAACCTACCATATCAAGCAGTCTTATCAACACAGAACCTGGGGCAGAATTAAATAAACATTGTTGGCTGTGCTTTGTGACGTATTACTGCACAGCTACGTTTGACTGTTCTTATTTTGCACAGGTTAAGTTTTGCACGCGTCTCTTTCTAGGACCTGTGGTTAAGATTTGTATGCGTTTCTTTTCTAGGAACCTGTGCTTTCATTTTTCACAATAAAGAGCACACTGTGCAAGTCCCAGCATGCAAAGTGGAAGGCATAGACTGGCCAGAGTTGTCACGCTGGGTCCCCTTTGCAGCAATGCGGGTTAGGTTGCATAAAATGCACTTGAAGGCACACCCCTGAACGCTCACACCAGAGAGAATGCAACCCGCTGGGGAAGAAAGTCCCAAGTAGATTTTGTAAGGATAACAAGTTTTAATCTCACACAAAGATTAGAGCAACAGCTAAGAACTCTGCTGCTGAGAACGTTCTGCAGAAAAAGGGTACAAGCAGAGGCTTAAAAGGGGACACATTGTCATTGTGATGCAATAGTATACAGTCAAAACCTGTGCAGCTGGTTGGTGTGCGCTTATACGGGATCCACCTGCTCCATAGGGGATGCCAGGTCATTGGTTCCAGCCCAGTCCATCTATCTTCCATCACGTGGGTGCTGCGGAGATCATCTTCTTCTCACCGAATTAGGTCAAACAACAAATTAACTACACTACCACCACAATTCTACTTCATCTTTTTACTGTGCACCTGGCAGGCTTTAAGACTGGTACAAAGGAGGTTCTGGGGCACTCTGACCTCCACACACACATTTCACTCATTCCCTTTTGTGCCTTACGGTTCCAAGGTCTCCACCCTAATTTTGAACTATAGTGTATCCCTCCCAGCACCTTGCAATACAAACCATATGATTGTGGCTCAAAGACATTCAATGGCCATCCTCTTTGTACATTCAAGACTTGTTACTTTAGGGTTAGTGGTTGAATGTCACCTGGTGCCATGCAATTCAGGGATCTTGGGGCTTAGTCAGTTATATGGGCTATAACTCATGGTCGCCTGAGGGTGGGACAGGTCAGGCTTTTGCCAGTATGTGATAACATGCAAACCAGGCACCTGTCTATGATCCCGGCCTTGTAGGGCACATTCCTTTCTGGTACAAAATAATCTTTGCAACACTGTTAGAACAATGAATGAGCTTTATGGCAGTTGGGGGTGTGGGTTGTTCGCATGGGAGCTCGGGCATGGCTGGAAGTGTCCCTCATCGCGCAATTAGGTCCTAGTACATGAAATGGTGTGTTTGCCGCACATCCCTTGTCTTCTAACTATAATTACTAACGTCTACTCAAAATGGTGGTCTTGCTCGCACCCTGTGCTACACTATGTGGGTTGATTATAGTGGGGTGGGGTTCTATCACCATCCCCCCTCTGCCCTAGCAAACCATAGTGCTTTGAATGTAGCTCGTCTTACTCTAAAGGGACTATGGGGGTGGGACGGGGTCACCCCTTCCCAACACACTACATTCACAAAGTCAAAAATAATATAAGTAACAGACAAAAGCACTCATTAAGCACACTCAAAACAGAACACATACTTGAAACTTAGGCTTTGTCAAATAGGAGCACGAAAACATATGTGAATGTGTATTGTAATACAATGAAAACTTGGAAAATCTCTGCACATTGCCAGCAAGCACACATTTAGCATTGTACAAAAATATTATTAAATCCTCATTCCTACTTTAATATTTACATTTTAACCTTGACAAGGTCCAGAGCGAACAGTTAACCTTCTGATGCCGGTCAGCTGTAGAAACGTGTCTGCCGACAGACTAACGCTATTATAGGCGCAGGTTGACAATTTAGTGATTAACGATGGGAAGTCTGGCAAGAATATTATTTTGGATTTGGATAACTTCTCCAGAATGCTTTTAACATAAAATATGTCTGGCAACTGTGAGTACTGAAAGCATTTAGAGGGCATTTAATCTCTAGTTTTTGCATCCAGAAGGGGTGCGCTAGGGAAGCCTCCGCACCATATTAGCAATGACTTGGGCGAAGCACCTCTTGCAATGAGAGCAGGGACACATTTATTAACAAGAACTGCGTTGCTACCTTTCACAATGTGTTAACAGTGACCATTCAGTTTTCATGACCCGGATTTTCTCTCGCTCCAAGTGTGGATGGCAGCAAGGCAAGAGAGACATCAGAGGGGCTACAAGTTATGTTGATTTATACTGTGCACCGCTGCCATTTGCATGGTCTCCAGGTGCCCACGTGGCTCTGTAAGAAAAGTGGGCAGGGTTGGTTGATGAGGGAGAGTGGGATAGTATAGAGTTTGTGCTTATCTGTTTATGCATTCAGAACGAGTAGGAACTGGTGTCTGTGCATGTGAGGTTTCTGGGTGTGCTTTGTTATGTGCACTTGGCTTGTTGTGTCCGAAAGGGTAACATCCAGTGTCTGAGTTGTTTGTTTTTTGCAGGTATTGCGTTTGCAGTATGATTGGAGAGGGAAGTGCGGTTTGCACGTTTTTTGGTGGGTTGGTTCACTAGCCCTCTGTGCGTGTGAAGTACGTGAGAAAATGGGGGTGGATATTTGGTTTTAAGTGATCTCTGGGTGTTGAGTAGTTTTATTGTGGGTTCTTCATTCTGTATTGTCCTGTGTTTGCTTTGGTGCCGGTGTATGCTCAGCAGAATGGCGTATCTAAACTAAACCTAAACAGAAAAATCAGTACAAATGTAGTGTGGCTAAATTCAAAAACAGTTGGGGCAAAATTAGTACAGTTCTAGTGTGGCAACGTTCAAAAGCAGCAAGGCTAACACAGTACAATTCGAGTGTGGCTACATTTAGAAGGAGCAGATGCCAAAGCAGCAGGGTTCTAGTGTGGGTAAATTCAATAGCAGCATTAACTAAATCAGTACAAATTCTAATGTAGCTACATTCAAAAGGAGCGGATGCCAAATCAGTGTGGTTCTAGTCTGGCAATATTCAAAAGCAGTGTTAACTAACTCAGAAGTGTGGCTGAATTCAAAGCCGCAGGAAACCAAGTTTGTACAATTTCTAGTGTGGCAAGATTCAAAAGCAGCGTTAACTCAATCTGCACCATTCTAGTGTGGCTGAATTCTAAAATAGCGTTGGCTAAGTCAGTGCAATTCTGGCATGGCTAAATTCAAAAGCAGCAGGCTACAGTTCTATTGTGGTTCAATTCAAAGCAGCAGATGCCAAATCAGTACCGTTCTAGAGTGGCTAAATTCAAAAGCAGCGGGTTACAATTCTAGTGTGTATAAATTCAAAAGTGTTCACTAAATCAGTACAGTTCTAGTCTGGCTAAATTCAAAAGCAGCGTTAACTAACTCAGTGGCTAAATTCAAAAGCAGCGGGT
Organism: Ambystoma mexicanum; assembly: GCF_040938575.1. NCBI lineage: Eukaryota > Metazoa > Chordata > Amphibia > Caudata > Ambystomatidae > Ambystoma > Ambystoma mexicanum. The sequence goes on along the minus strand of NC_090936.1, from coordinate 488,730,540 downwards.
TACAATTCTAGTGTGGCTAAATTCAAAGCAGCGGGTTACAATTCTAGTGCAGCTGAATTCAACGGCCAATGTGCTGAAACCCCAAATTAGCAAGATTCAAATGTGATGAAAACTAACAGTAGCAAAATCCAAATTTGGTGAGACCACACAGTAGCAACATTCAAATTTGGGGAAACATCCCAGTAGCAGAATTCCGATGTGATGACCCCCCCATAGCTAAATTCAGTCATCGTGAAATCCCAGCAGTAGCAACATTTAAATGTGGTGAGACCCCACGGTAGAAAAACCTAAATGTGTTCAAACCCCACAATAGCAGGATTAAAAGTAGGCAAAATTCAAAAGCAGCAAAACTCAGAAAGGTGTAAATCTCACAGTAGCAAAACTCAGATGTGGTGAAACCTGACAGTCTCAACAGTCAAAACGGTTAAGGTTCGAAACTTCAAGATTCCAGGTGGCGAGACTTCATAATAGTAGGATTCAAACCTTAGATTGCCACATGGTGAACAAATTATGAATTCAAGCTTTTGTGAGTATTTTGCGACATTCCTTACCTTTTGTCTGTGGTCCTCTGGGTCGGTGGGGGCTTCATTGCAGGGCTGTGAGCCAACAAACAGGACAACAGGGGTCGCATGTATCCACTGCCGTTTGCCGGCTGCCCGGGCAAAGCTGCCTTGGGGCTGTCCTGTAAGAGTGCTGTTTGGGTCATGTGCCCCCCCCAGCAGCACCAATCAGGGCCTGTGGAGGACGGGCTGGGGGAGGGTTGAGGCAGTAGGCTTTGGGCTTCGTTTTTCTAATTAAAATGGAGGGGCTGGGGTCACAGTGGAAGGGGGTGGCTTTGGGGCTTCGTTTTTCTATTTAAAATGGAGGGGCTGGGGTCATAGTGGAAGGGGGTGGGTTTGGTTCTTCATTTATTTAGTTAAAATGGAGGGGCTGGGGTCATAGTGGAAGGGGTTTGGGGGGTTTGGGGCTTCATTTATTTATATACAGCAGGAAAATATATTCGGAAAAGGTGTCGATAATACCCTATTGTGTAACCTCTAATGACTTATCCACGCTCTCAATTTGAGTAATTACTATATGTGGTGACTCTCTCAGCGGCAACCAAGAAAATCATCTTCCTTTCTTAGATCGTTCTCCATGAATCCTACCAGAATTATAAGAGTAATCGTGGTGACCCAGTGTCATCACAGTTTTTTTGTGAGTCATGAGTTCCCTAATCCACTTTGCTCCACATTGATTACTAGTTGCTATCTCCCCCCCAATGTCTTAATGGATTCCTATGATGTATTAAGTGCCTTTTTCGAGTAACTATCTGTCTCCGGTAGAAGAAGCTATGCATTCTCGGGAGAATAGCTCAGCAGCAACGTGCTCGCCTCGGAAACAAGACGAAATGGAGCAACAGAGGTTCAATCCCCGGGTCTGCGCTTAAAAACCTCTGGGTATTAAGCGCATTATAAATCATATATCATATTTCCTCCTTACTGCAACCTTAAAAGCTCCCCACAATATCTGAGAACTCTGGCATAGTTAACACAGGGATATTACACAGCTTGGATTTCAGTTTTTCAAAGGCCCTCTTGGTTTGGTCATCTCAAATGATGGGTTTTGGTTGAGTTTTCCCTAATTGGTCAGTAAATGTTGCTGTTAGAGTGGAAACATTTTGAAAAGAATTGGCATTAGCATCCCACCAACCCAAGGAAATCACTGATGTCATATTTGGTCCTTAGGTGGGGGCACTCTGAACTGCTGTTACTTTCCGGGTATAGGTGAGTAGAAGGCCGTTCTGAACTTGGAATCCTACGTATTTGAATGCAGTTTGTGGCAAATGATATTGGCAGGGTTAGCAGTGATGCTGACTTTCCTTAGGCAGTTGCAGATGGCACAAGAATGTTGAATATGGTCCTTCCATCACTTGCTGTGCATGACAATATCAACCAGGTAGGCCCCAGCGAACCCTCTGCATAGCTCCAAGATGCTATCCATGAGTCACTGGAACATAGCTGGGGCCCTATGTAATCAAAAGGGCAACATTGGAAAAGTCTGTCTTGGGTGAAAAAAGCTGTCTTCTTCTTAGCGTCATGATCCAGAGATTCTTGCCAGTAACCCTTTGTAAGATCCCATTTCGATATAAAAGTAGCTTTACCCAAGGTTTCAAGAAGCTTTTTTATGTGAGGCACTTGGTAAGCATTGAATTCTGATACTTCATTCAATTTTCTGAAGTCTATGAAAAACCGCCAACCTTGATCTGGCTTCTGTATGAGCACGATTGTGGATGACCAAATGCTGTAGGACCTTTTGATGACTCCCAAGTCCAGCATCTTCTTCAGCTCCTCTTGTATGACCTTTTTTCATGCAGCTGGTAAGGTTTTAATCAGATTATCCACCCTGCCAGTGTTTTGATTTTATGGATAATCCTTTGCACCATTCCTGATTTTTCAGAGCTGGCTTCAGGGTAGGCTTCTAGGAACTCCACCAGGTCTTTGTGGCTCTGATTCGCTTGGCCAGGGGGAATCATCACCCCATGTACGGTCATAGGTAGGCACGTTTCTCTTGTGTTGTTTTTTGTATAGTGCTATTGGAAGGTGGTTGCTGTTTTTTCCTTCCAGGTTTTGAGTTTATTGATGGAGTAGGGATGAGATGGTTTTGCTTGTTGCACTTTTATAGGTGAGGTTTTATACCACTCCGGAAATGATGTAGAGCTTATGCCATATCGCCAACAGCTTTTTTTGGGTTGTGGGCAAGAGGACCATCACCTTGTCTCCCACCTGGAAAGTTTGTAGTTTGACCTTCCATTTATATGCTCTTTTCTGTATGGCCCATGCTGCTTGGTGGTGGGATTTTACTAGGGTTCTGACTTTCTTCATATGTACTAGGGTGTTCCGTACCAAAGGGTGGTCCCTGGTATCCAGATTTTCTGGTTCCTCCCATTCCTTTTGCATTATGTCGAGCATGTCTCAGGGGTTTCACCCAGACACCAATTAGAAGGGGGAGAATCCCTTGGAGCCTTGTGGGATTTTCCTTATGGCAAGGAGAGCCACAGAATCAAATGATCCCAATTCCTTTCCTTATCATCAACTAATCTTCTCATTGTCCTTTTCAGCATTTGATTGAACCCTTCTACTAGTCAGTGGGTTTGAGGAGGGCATATTAACCCCCATTAATCTGGAAATAAAGCTGCCGCCCTGGTCTGTCAACATCTCTGAGGAAATCCTACCCTAGTGAATAAAGGAATCAACACCTTCAGAATCAATATTTTGGTATTTCTCCTCAACAGGGAGGCCTCAGGATATCTAGCAGCATAGTATATAATAACTAGAATGTATGTATCTATTTCTAAACCTGCAAGGCTTCAGAGGTGCCACAATGTCCAAACCGATACTCTGCAATGGCACCTCAATGATAGGCAAGGGTTTCTGTGATGCCTTTAGTACACCGTCAGGAGATGTCTTCTGACATATGGGGCAGACTTTGCAAAAATTGCTTGTTGTGTGCACTGAAGCCAAGCCAATAATAATAACTCCGCACATTATTATTTTTCTAGCCCCATTTGTCCTGTCATAAGGTGTTGCACAGACCTGCCCTATCAGTGTTGTCTAGATCATCTACCTGTTCCATATCTAAAACTTGAATCTTCTTGCATATAATTTGTGCAAACAGTTGGCCTTATGTTAAACGACGTTAACTTCTATATGATAGTCTTTGTCTATTTCACCAGTTCCCACATCTAGCTATTGTTTATGTGCTAGACTGGACTTGGGGGCTATTCTGCCATACATACGTTTGGGAACCTTCACACAGAGACCGTTTATGACCAGGGTCTTCCTACCAGCCTACCAGACCTGGCCTTTACCCAGAGGAACAACCATAATCTTGCAGAAGCCTTTGAACTTGCTACATACGAATAACAAAGGGTGACAAAAAACAACACTTCTTTTTTTACAAAAAAGGTGTTATTATACCGAGGGTATGTAAAGGGGGGCAGAACCCATAAGAGCCTACTGATCCTATCTCGAAGTCACAGGAAGATCATAACAGAACTGGTCTATTCCGATTTAAGAGCTGGACATCAAGGTATAGGGAAAACTCAGGATCATGTCCCTGGAATTTTTTACTGGCCCGGTGTATATGCTGATGTCAAATTCTATGTTGCTTCCTGTGAAATCTGCCAAAAGACCTTGACCACCCAATATACTTAGCCCCTTTTTTTTCTAAATACCCGTGGACATTTTGGGACCACTTGAACCCTCCAAATTGGGTAACAAATACATTCTATAGATCCTAGAGTATGCAACCCAATACCTTGAAGCTGTCCCATGAGAAATAACACTACCATGCACATCCTGATGCACCCGATTTCCTTCCTGTCCATGGAAGGGTTTCATAAGGAAATACTGACTGATTAAGGCACAACCTTCATGTTCCTCCTTAGGCAGGTGGTAAAGAAAATGCACAACATAAAGATCATACGGACCTCTATGCATCATCCACAAATGGACAGCCTAGTGCAACGTTTTAATCAAACTCTAAAGTGTATCCTTAGGAAGCTGGTAGAGAGTGATGGATGGAAATTGGACCTAATGATACCATGGACCCTATTTGCAGTAAGGAAAAGCACTATGTCCTCAATGGAATGCTCCCCTTTTGAGTTGGGATATGGTAGGGAACACCAGGTTGTGCAAGGCATGCTTCGAGAAACTTAGGAAGAAAGAGAGGATGCTCCTTTACCCATATGCCAGGCAGCTGCCAAACTGAAGTCGCACATGAAAGCAGTGAGGGAGATTCTTAACACCCACCTATCTAAGGCTCAAGAGCTCCAGAAAAAGAATTCTCACTAATGGGTGGTTGCCAGAACATTTTCGGTTGGCAACCAAGTGTTAGTCTTACTACCTACTTCTCAGAGTACAATGGTTTTAAAATGGTATGGACTCTATAAGATCTTGGCATGCAAAGGTCCCTTAACCATCTTGTCTCCCAGCCCAACCAAAGAGTAAAAATCCAACTGTATCTATCAACCTCCTAAAGCCCCGAAGAACCGACACAGTAGAGCAAAACACTGTAACTATGACTGTACTCCTGGTAGAGGATGGGGAAAAGCCTAACCTAATTCCTGACAATCTTAGTCATAAGTAACATGCGGACCTGTTCTGGGCGTTGGCTAATTATCGAAGACCGAGATATAGTTTAGTCTTTGAAAATCTATGTAGAATCTCCATGAGCTGTCAGGTTTTGCAACAAGAATGATCGGGGAAGACAAGGGACTTTCGGATGGTTCTGTTACCCCAGGTGTCATCATGTTCTTTATTTCATCTGCTAAAGTCTGACTTTTGGCCTCGAGGATTCAATAGGGCTTCAGTTTAACCAACTGCTTAGGAGTGATACTAATCGGATGGAAGACATTTTTAACTCTCCCTGGTTCATCCAAAAAGACCTCAGGGAACTCCAACAACATTTTCTTTTGAGCAGTAGTGAGAGTAGGTTAGAATAGGATTTCTGGGCAGAGGACTTCATTCATGTTTGACCATCTTGACAGACTCACAAATACCCCTTGTTGTCTTCATTTTAATAGAATAGGGCTTAGTATCAGAGACTTAGGGAAAGATTAGGGCTTCATTACAAGTATTGCAAAGTGGGAAAGAATTGGTGGTAATGGAATTACCGCCAATGTTCCTGCTCTGCCATACTACGAGTATGGCCCTGAAGTGGAGGATTTACCTCCAGCATCATCCTCCTACTCTCTGCCAATAAATCTGCAGCATCGGCAGAATTACTGTGACAGAATTACTGCTGTGGTAATTCCACCAAAAAGCCTCATAGAGTAATTGTAATTGTAATTTACACCACCACAGCCAGTTGTAGTCTTGCGGTAATTCCAGCGGACTAAGTGATGGTAACAGTAATTCAGTTGGGTGGTATTTTGGGTGTTTACCACCGGAATACCAGCCAACACACAATGAAGCCCCTAGATCTTTTTAAATCACAAGAGGAAATAAACCTTTTGAAAATCATGGCTGCTGATCCGTCTCCTGATTTTGACCTATCACACAAAGAATGCTATCTTATGTAAAAGCAAAGGCCGAGCTGAGGTGATAAAACTGAGTCCTAATGGGTAAATTATACAGAGTGACAGCCATCAATGATAAATCCACTACTAAGTCACTAAACACAATTAAAAAAGGCTTTATGTTTTCTGAGCAGGTTCACTTCCTCTGGATACGTTTATAAGTGGCAGGCTTAAAAGATGGCCAGATGAAAGGACAGCTTGTAGACCGGGTACACATACCTTTGGAACAAAGCCTGGTAAGCATGGCAAAGAGATGGGTGACATACATGATGGCATTGAAGGAAGTGATGAAAATGCTCATGATATGGAAGTAGCAAAGACTTCACCAGAGGAGAAAAACATGAAAAATAATTCAGGAAAATGTTCCTCGAACAAAGACAGGTTTAGTCAGATAGCTGCAAGGACAAAGAGAAAAGGAAAGGTAGAGAGGGTAAAAGTAAGTTATAACTTGAGTGGGAAAAGAAGAAGTTGACACATATGGACATGTGGTGGGGAGAAAGGAAAACCAAGGTAAGAATCCCATCAATAGCACAGTTAGATTTACTTCCAGTCAATGAAAGGTTAAGAGAATATGTTGAACGGGGGTGGCATCAAGTGTAAAGGAAAGGGATACTTTTGTGAGGTGAGGAATTTATTGATGATAAGGAAGAACGTACATGAGAAGGAAAATAGGAGTCTCATTGAGATGCTAAAATGATGAGGGAAATTCGCATACGTTTATCTGAAGCTAAAATTAGAGCAGCGAATCGGCAAAGTCCTGTGTGGAACTGTAAAAGAATCTTGAAGAGATGAAGCGGTAGGCTCTTGTGATAAGGTCCATCGCCCAACTTTCACTCTACATTGTCCAAGTGCAGAGCCCATGGCCACAATGACCAGCAAGATACTGACTACAGCTTCTTTTTTTTTCCGCCCCATCTGACTACAGCTTCTTGTCATGTCTGGCAGAGGCTGACTAGCAAATCAAGGTGGTCTACCATTTACGTTTGAGCCAGAGCAATGGAAGGGGTGAGTGACAAGGAATTAGTGACTGAGCAATGTAGTCAAGGGAAGTGGGTGAATGTGAGGTAAGGGAAGGGGAATGAGTTAAGGGTTAAAAAATTGAGCAAATGGGTAATGGAAGTCTGAAAGTAAATTGTAAGGAAGGGGGTGAAGCGTTATCGAGGATGTGGTGCAAAGGAAGACACTGGAGGGTGATGGGTAAGGAAAATAGAATAAATGAGATTGAGATAAAAATCTGGAAAGTTAGGTCAGCAGATTGAGTGGTGCTGAGATCTGTGCCTGACCTGTATGCCGCGGCACCAAATTGAGGGTCCGGCTCAACCCTTTCCTTTTTCCAACAAAGTGATGGAACTTGATTCATAAACATATGATTGAATTAAGACTTCTCTTAAATTGTGTGTCTTTCCAGTATCATGTGCCTTGGTGCTTTGAAAGCCAGATTTATGAAACAGTGTACTAGTTTAGCTCTTGAACAACAACTTTGCAGACAGTTTCGGTTCTTATATTGTAGATGTGATAGGAGAAGATGAAGTCTCCTCTGCTGTCAAAATGTGAAACTGGAACCAGGAAGCTAGGGATAAAATCCCTAACTTCCACAATTGACACATTATGTGATCCTGAGCAAATCTCTTTTCATCATCGTGCCTTATTTTCCATAAATGTAGTTGGGAACGTCTGGATTTATAATCTACAGTGCTACTCCATACATAAATATTGACAAGTAATGTCAATCATGTTTACTATATATACTTGAGAGTGTGAGGGTGGGGGAGAGGTGGATATTGAGTTTAGTTGTTCTGGAAGCAGGGGCCGCTGCATAGTGGGCTTGGGCCACTATGCCATAGGTCCGAAAATTGTACTTGCCCCAAGGCCAAAAGTTGTCAGTCCATCCCTGCTTACAGGGGTTTTTAAAGCCTTTCACTGGGATAACCCAGCTCATTAGTAAAAGACAGACACAGATTGGTTCCTAGATTCAGGGGGGCCAATGGAAGGGGAAACAGAACCTGCAAGACCACAGCTTAAAAGGAGACAGTAAGTAAGGCAAAGTGTGTGTTGTTTGGGTGAGATCAGAGGAGGAAGAGGCAGATAAAGGAGGCAGACTTCATATTGGATGCTGTAACCACCTAAGGGCGTAGGAGATCACCTGAGGGCTCCCCCTCCCCTCCTTCCCCCTCCCTCCTCCTTTTGAGTAAATTGTTCTACATACTGTACCACTGGTTTGTAACAAGTTTGTAATATGCTTCTTTCATTATTGTACCTTGTTGTTTTTCTGTAAAGCGCTTTGGAGTAAAGCGCTATATAAACTCTATGGGCCTCATTATGACTCAGGCGGTAAGGGGTTTACGGCGGCGTAAACAGCGCCGACCCTTACCGCCTGAGTACGAGGTCCCTTAGCGCCATGGAGGTTTTAACACCTGCTTTAGCAGTAATTTAATTTACGGTGGCGTAATTAACGCCTTTCCCACTCCCATTATGCCCTATGGGGCAAAATGGGAATGGGGAAGGGTAAATGGGAAAATGGGGATTTACCGCCCCGCCAAGGTTGGAATGGGGCGGTAAATCCGCCAACCACCATGGCGTAAACATAGTTTACGCCATGGTGGTAAAGTCACGGCCCAGGCGGTAACTTACCGCCTGGGTCGTAATGAGGCCCTATATACATAAACATAAACCTTAAGTGCCCAGGTGGCGCAAAGTTGGTGCACAGTGGTGTCGAGGTGCATAAGCCAGACAGTATGCAAGGTGAGGTATTTGTGAGGGAGAGTGGTACCAGTTTGCGTAAGTGAAGCAGTGAATGAGGTAAAGTAAGAGTGGGATATAGGAGTTGGGGAGTGAGTGTAGTAAGTAGAGTGAGAGGTAGTCAGTGTTGGTATAGAGTAAGGATGCTAGAGAGGGGTGTAGAAGTGGGGTGTGAGGAGAAGGGTGCAGGAGGTAATTGAAGGGGTGAGAATAGATAATAAGAGTGAGTGTATTGTGATGGTGAGCAGGGTACTATATCACTGGAAGAATGAGCAGGGGACCAAATCCCTGAGTAGGGGGTGAGAAAAGGAATGTAGTAAAAGGTGAGAAGAGCGGTATAGTGAGAAGTGTGGAGAGGAGACAGTAGTAGTGCAGAGAGGGGGAGAGTAGTTGTAGTGCAGAGAGGGGAGAGTTGTAGTGTGGAGAGGAGAGAGTACACATTTTGTTGTGCATATGTTCATGTAGGAAGCCGACTTTGGACAATCTATCGATGGGTTCAGATGCAGGTGGGCAAGGTCCAAAACTGATGAGCAAAACAAGACACACGAATTAAGTGGCAGCAGCTGTGGGTGGCACACTGTGCATAACGACACCGATGGTAAAGGTCTTTAGCTGCTGTCCATTGCTGTCCGGCCATTGCAGCGTGCCCGAGCCCTTCCTAAGAATTGCAGAATGGGCGTCTGCCCCTGAGCGTCGCTGGGAGGGAACACGCAGGGTTGGCCTGAGGAATCTGGGCCTGTAGTCCCTTGAGACAGGGAGTACCCCAGCCAGAGTAGGATCATTTAGGTAGCCCCCTAAATCAGGCTACAGCGGAGCGGGCCCCAAGAGTACACTTTAGGGACTAGTGTTTCCTTGGCCATCCATCCAATCGTATGGGTGCGGCTCAGCAATCAGCCCACTTTTGGGTAAAGAGCCAAACATCAAAGTTGGATTAGCCTGGAAAGCTACAAAACAGGATACCTATAAGTGACTTGAAACCAAAAGGTGTAGACAAAACAAAATGGCACTGTTACTGTGCATATTTTGAGCTTATTTTGAACGTGTTGAGATTGGCAAATGTACCCTCTTCTCTAAAGACAAGAATGACATCTTTTTAAATTATTCTGCTTCTGTGTTTTATATTTATATACAATGCCCACTAAGCAGACACGTACAGGAGTATTCCCAAGAACTGGAAGCTGTAATAGGCCATTCCATATTGAACAATGTGTTGACGATTAAGGACTAGAGCAACAGAAAGGAGATGCATTTGCAAAGAATCAAAATGGAGGAATATACACGTGTCATGTCTCTAGCCAGAGTGAATATACTGTCGGCTAGATAGCCTCCAAAGTGACTGGTGACGGTATGCTTCTTCGAGGTACCATTTCCCCCAATACTTCTTCTGAAGCACTTTGCATCTGGAAGTTAGTTTTGGCCTGTAAATCAAGTTGTCTGTTCAAAATACAAACTTAATTTCCTCGCACAAACACTTTTTCCATTGACTCGCATTGTTCCATTTACACCCAAGACCCATATGAAATCTATTAAACAGTCTTAAGTACAGATTATCAGAACATAATATTTCACTGAGTCTGCAAATGTTTATGCAAACAGAAAACAACCCGTGCAAGACATAGTAAATTGCATAGTCTTAAACCCATGGTTCCGCCTAACTTTGCTTTTCAGGCATTCATGGTCATCCAAAACTTGGTCAAAGTTTGCAAACGTTTTCAGAGCGCCCACATTGTGCTTGAAATTGCCAGACTGACAAGACGTTCAATGCTGTCAGAATGTCAAGGTTTGTTTTACAATTGTGTTGATCTCAATGTAATGTTTTGCTCTATTTAATTAATATGTCAGGTAGGCCTGGTATTGATGGTGTCTTTGTGTTGTCCTCTTGTGTGCCTCTGAATGGTCGTCCTCCCTCTTCTCCCACACCATGCTTCAACAGATCATGCCCGCAACTGCACCGCTACATTTGGAAAATCCTTACAACATGTATGAATGATAAATAGTCAAGGCCGAAACACTTGCCTGTGTATAGGCGCTATATAAATAAACATTACCATACCAACATTACCGAATCACAGGTTTAAGGACTTCAAATTCAGTTTCCTTTTTTCATTCAGCCCCAGCCAGAAAAGAACCTGAATTGTGATTTGGAATGCTCAGGACCAGAGGCACCATAAGGCAAACTAGGCCATTGACTAGTGGGGCAGGACGCATGAGGCAGCGTTGCGGGAATGTCATCTGCTCTGCTTCTGAGAGCTGCCCAGGAGAAGACAAGCTTGGAGGCTGTTTGAATCCCTTCTGTACATGGACGCCCTGCCAGAGCATCCTGAGCTTCTTGCACAATATCGCTCTTCCACTCGACTGCAACCATTGCTTTGTGCACAGACCTGAGTGACTGTAGTGCTCGATAGGTTGGAGGGTTGGCGAGCCAGAAAGTGCTCAACTTGAATAAAGGCTGTAATCATTGCAATGATGTATAATGGTTCGATTGAGTGGAACTCCTATAGTGCTTCCTGGGGAGCAGTTCAAAGGAAACCTAAATCATCTTGCAACAACGCCATCGAGTAACCATCGCTGGAGGTTGAACTTCCAGAGATGGTTACTAGGTGGCTCTATGGCATGTGTGACTTGGCTCAAACAGATTAAGCTGCTTAAACGTTTCAAACCTTTCTGACCCACAATAAATTTGCTGGTGTTTTCTCTCTCTCTCTCTCTCTCTCTCTCTCTCTCTCTCTCTCTCTCTCTCTCTCTCTCTCTCTCTCTCTCTCTCTCTCTCTCTCTTTCTCACTTACTCTCTCTCTTTCTCTCTCTCTCTCTCTCTCTCTCTAAAAGTTCATCTGATTGTTTTCAAGGTTAAAAACTCAATTAGGCACCGTTTTTAATAACTTCTGCAGTTCTCAATTTGCTGCTCCAAGGCCCTTGGAAGAATTTAGAATGTTAGGTGACTTTATTTAATACAAATGCTCTTCTCTGGAGTCCAAAGATTCTGAACCTTCATTTTTATTTGCTCTTACCGGATGTCTACAATATCTCAAACTTAATATATATTAGTTTCTTCCCGGTGTGTGGCAGCGTCTCAATCTCTGTCTATATATTCTGTTTCGCAGGGTCGGTAGTCTTGAGTTTCATCTTTATATGCTCTTTCCGTGTCAATAGGGTATCAATCTTTATCTTTGTATGTGTTTTTTATGTCTATGGATTCTCAATGTTCATCGTCATATGCCCTTACCAGAGTCTATATCCTGGACTATGGGGCTGCCGGTATTTACGGTGGGATACCGGGGAAATACTGTACCATCTCCGCCACCTGATATCACAGTGTTACCGGGATATTACGGGCGGCAGGGACGTCAGTAACTCCCCATACCATGGAGTCCCATAGGACTCCATGGGATGGGGTTGCCCGAATCACTGGCACCATTAGGAACAGGGCCAGTGATTCAGGCATTTATCTGCCGGTGGTGGCCTGATCTACTGGCAGGTCAGGCCTGCCAGTGGATCAGTGCCCCTATGGGCAGACTTGTAGTTTGATAGTCCGGAAAGGTGCAGGTATTCGTTATTACCGACACCTTATTTCCAGACCGGCAAACATGTAATGAGCCCCTATACCTTCTCCTTTGCAGTGACAGATATTTATAAGATCTTCCATGCTTCCCATGGAGTTTTGACCTTCTTTATATGCTCTTTCTGTGTCCATAGAGTCTCGATCTTCATCTGCATATGCTCTTCCCGAATGTCAACACATTCTCAATCTTTGTTCTATGTTTTTATTCAGAACATAAAGAACTGTCGGTGCAAGAAGCCCGTTGCTTAAGTGGGAGAGTGAAATGGGGCAACACCACATTTTGGGGGCACACTTCAAAATAATATAGCAAGGGCCCTATGCATTTTACACATTTTATGTATAAACATTAATAATAACATATTACAAATGCTACTTGCAGAACCCAGCCCAACAACACAGAGGGCCTCATTACACGGATGGCGGTAAGGGATTACCGGTACCGGTAAGGGTACCGCTACTGGTAATCCCTTACCGCCTTACTACGAGGTCCCTTTGTGGGTCCCTACCTTAACGGCTGGTTTTACCAGCCGTTAAGTACGGGACCTGCGAAGGGACTCTGAAGGTAATTACGGTACCGCAATTTGCGGTACCGTAATTACTGCCTTCCCCATTTCCATTGAGCCCTATGGGGGCAAAAATGGGAATGGGGAAGTGCCATGGAGAATGGGGAATTATCGCCCCACACACCTTGGAATGGGGCGGTAATTCCGCCATTCACCATGGCGGACTCGGTAAAATACCAGCGGCAACCATGGCGCTAATAGCGCCATGGTTACCGCCTTCCGTGTAATGAGGCCCAGAGTGTAGCATTATGTTTATGTGTTGCTTAAACAACATATACCCAGTGCTACAGTAGAAGAGATGTGACTATGTTGTTTCAGAAAGTATTGCAGAATTAAGTGTGGCATTAAACTTGAGAAACTAGAAGAGAACAGGAGGCAGTCCTATATAGACTGCCGTACTTAAAATAATCTGTCAGATTGCAAACATAAGCCCTATTTCCAGAACCTGCTCATGTAAATCTGTAAACAAAAGCACTCTGAATTAATGGGAATATTTTTGTGGGAACTGAAATAACAGACCTATCTACAGGGAGAAGAAAAATACTTTAGACGGATACTTACAGCTGCGAAAGCACCTCTGACATGAGATTATGTGCACACATAAGCATGCTGTGTCAGGTTCAGGTGGGGCTGGATGACAAAAATCAGGATGTGATGGGACACGGTGGGAAGTGGCAATAGGTGGATTGCAAGAGAGCACACTGTATAGTTGCTAAGTTAAATGAAGAGTGTGAGGTAAGAATTGATGTAGTCACACTGTGTGAGTCTATACAACACATATCTGCTTGGTATTAGGTAACCCACCTTTTGGTATAGGTCTGTACTATACAAGTTGGTAGTGTGACTGAGCAGGCAGGCCTATCTCAAGAGGGGTACATGTGAGCTGTAGAGCTGTACAAATGAAATCCGTAAAAACAAGTATCCAAGTAACACATACTTTCAAGGTTTCAGTTATAAATAGTTATTTATTTAATTAACATCAATTTTTAAATATGCATTCTTTAAAAAGGCTATTCGTGTAACAATGTAAATATACTTTAAAATTACTTTTCAGAATCAAAACAAGTTAGTGGATAATGTTTCGATATGCTTCTTACACAATTCCTACACCCTGAGGTGACTTCAATCACAAGGACAGTATGACATTTATATATCACTTTGCAGATTCTGAGGTAAAGGTTAGGGAAGGAAAACAATTAGACAGTTTCTCAGTATATGTGAGGACAACTAAATCTTCCAATGAAATCCAGATAAGCCATTCCGAGCAGTAACACTATACAACAAGCTACCACCTATGAGGGACAAACAGTATCAAAGTCAATGGACTAGAAGAGTCTCCAGGGAACCAGGAAAGCCAAAGTCAATTGGGACACAGTCTATGGATCTGTTGCACTTCTTAAATCAAAGTCTTGCACGAAGTTAGAAAGTTGTAGCAAAATCACTTGTAGGGTGGGAAGCTGTTAAGCCTGAGAGAAGGGGAGTTGGAATCAACTCTAAAAGGTAAGCCAATGCAATTCCCAACTGAGAAGAGCACGGCTACAAGGCAATAAGGTAAGTACCCCAAGCCTAAACAGTACCTCTGGTTTGAAGAAGAGTGTACCAGCTGGAGTGTGGCTTGTTACAGCGGTTCAGACCCTGGTTCCTGAGACTCAGTCGTGGGGACAAGAGGGAGGATGTCTGGAGGGCTCCTGCGGCGGTACTTGGGCCGTCTTCAGCAGATGTGGACTGTTTCCAGTTCAGCGGCACGTCGCGGTTTCAGCGCTTAGCAAACAGCATCGTTGCGGATCTTGGATACTGGTTGGACTCTCTTTGCTCCCTCGGTCCTGAACTCTGCTGAAGGGACTCTAGATCTGGAGGTCCTGCTTCTGGATGGTCCTTAGGAATCTCCTGGAGCATCTAGCCAGATTTGTTGTGCAGCAGACATTGCACTCAACTACGGACACTCGTCCTCTGACATTGGACTTCCAAAGCAACGGAGAGGTACAGCAAGTCGGGGATGGTGGTCCAGTGGAGTTCGTCTCTGGGTTAATTGGTACCACTAACCCAAGGGGAGAAGTCGCTCCTTCCGGAGCTTCTTTGTCGAGGTGAAAAAGGAGTTCAGCACAGCAGCAGGGCTTCACCAGGCAATTCAGAGGTCCAGGAGTTTGCAGCAAGCTTCGTTCACGGTTTCTTCATCGGGTGCTTGTCCCAGTGGTCGACTCTGCCTGTAGTCCCAAAACCCTCACCTTTTAAGCAGGTTCCTTCCATTCATGCACAACCTAGGCTAAGGGGCTACTAGGTAGCCCCCAGCACTCCACATAAAATGGTGTGTGCTGGACCTACAAAGAGGAAAGTAAGTAAAGTCAATTTCACTTTACTGTTCTTGGGAATTGGAGTTCACACAAGAAAAGGAAGTTAAACTTTATGAGAAATCTAAAGGGATTTCTCTGTGACAGTGCACTGAAGGTGCTGTGTGTCACCATCCAGAAAGCAGATGCCTATGGAGTTTGTCAGACTCCAAAAACAGTGAAAACACAGAATCCAAATCAGGTAAAAACATATGAGAGATTGGAAAAAGGTCTCACTCACTCTGGGGTTAAAATTAAAAAAAGTCCTAAGTCCAGCAAAAGAGCTGGGGGTGTCTAAGGTTGTAGGGAATAAGCACAGAAGTTAGAATTGTCCCCAACATAGAGAAAATGATTTGCCTAGGATCACACAATTTCAGTCAAGTGCCAAAGCTGAGTTTAGAACTCAGTTCTACAGCTCCCAAAGTCAGAAATCATTCAACTAGTTACATTTATGTTTTACATTACGCTGTGTCAAATAAAGCAAAACTCTCAAAAGCATCCTCAAAAGACACCTGCTCTACCCAACATGAAAGGTTTGCATATGTACTAATTAATGTCAGCCTCTCATTATTTTAGGAGATGATGCCAGTAAATGAATTGATTCTAAAGCTGCTGAGAATAGGGAAACCAGTTCTTGGTGTGTTAAAATGTCATCCTGGCCATAACATCACAGCAAACTGCCAAAAGCTAACAGCAAAATATTCAAGGGGCGATGCCACTAAAAGGTGCCAACAATTTAGATGAATGAATAATATTTTTCTCTGATTTCATCTATATTTGAACCTAGCTAGCATGTTACTACCAGTTTACATTATTCCCAGTTACTATACAAAATCACCTTATGCCCGCTTAGCAGATCATTGGCAGTTTACATTGGGCCCAATGGGCTCATGATTGCCCAATTCCAGTAAAACCACTTATAGCATCATAGTTACATTATTCCAGAATTTGCACATCATTTTCAGTTTGTTACCTTAAGCATCATGGCCAGTTTCCAATATGCTAAATCACCTGCTCGTTGGCTGGACGTAAATGCCCTCTCTGAGCCAGATTTACCTTCTGTTGCCAATGCGGTAGAAAAAGAATGCCATTGTGCCCTATGGTAGTTTATTGCTTAACCAGGCAATGACGTTGCTCCCCAAAGTTGTTAAGGATTTTGACACCCACGGAGGCAGGAGTCACTGTGAATACTCTGTCCCAGGCAGCGTCTGCTTTTGGCCTACAGGTTGGTGGCAGAACTGCCAGGCGTAGCGCAACCGAGCCCGCCTAAAAAGGAGACAGGTTTGGATAGGGGCCCTTGCAGCACTTCCATCTCTCAATGTCTTCATCGTTGATGCATCATCAAGACAAAGAGCCAACTTCACTTGTCATAGAGCTGGAGCAGTGCTGGATTTGTGCTGGATGTAATGCCAGTGAAATCACTAAGTATAGCTGTGTTTCACATTGGTGCAATGGCAGGATTTGCACTAGCGATAGGATTAGGAAAAATGACCACATATGGTCTGGTGTTTAAATACATCTCACCATCTCACCTGTCCCTCCACTGAAACAATCTCCAATCAGGTCCTTAGTTGACGGCTGTACTGTTCCAGCCTCCTTCTAAGACTCCCCCTACACTCCTTTAAAACTTTAAACATAATGCTCAATTTCTCAACCTAAGTCTTCTACAACGTCCCTCAGTCCTCACCTACTCCCTCACTCTACATTGACGCAAGGTGATTTATTCATGCCAAACCCATTCCTTTTCAAACTATTTGGCCCTCATTGGGGGTTGCTGGTAGGCCGCGGTAGTATCAGCGGCCTACCGGCAACCTTGGCGTACCGTTTCCCCTGCCCAATATTCCAGTATTACTGGGATATCAAGGGCGGCAGCGGAGCGGTAAGTTCCCATTTCTATGAAGCCCCATAGGACTCCATGGGAATAGGAACACTGAAGCACCAGCACCATTGCAATGGTGCCGGTGCATCAGTGATTTTTCTGCCGGTCGAGGCCTGAACTACCGGCAGGTCAGGCCTGCAGGTAGTTCACAGCCCCTACCGGCAAACACAGAGTGAGCGGTTTGGAAAAAGTGCCGGTAACGTTGTTACCGGCACCTTAATTCCAGACCGGCACACTTGTAATGAAGCCCTTTGTGTACAAACCTGTCCATCTCCTAACCACCCCCTTCCCCATACCTGGATGATTGTGTCCAGGTGCTTTCATCCCTTGTCTTTCACTCCAAACACTCAGGAGCTGCTGGGCAGAACCGCAAGCAGTGGGGTGTAAATGTGTTCCCAAAATTGTCCCTATGCAGTGAGGGTAGTGAGCTGACCAAAACCAACTCAAGAGGTCTTGGAGTGCGCTCTCCCACGGATAACTTGTTTAAAGTAATGGATTGAAATGATGCATGTAACTGAACACATTTTTCGAAAACATGGGGAAAAAAACATATAATTAACAATTCGTCTATAAGGGAATGCAGGAAATGCAGCAATATTATCCAGGTCATCAACGGAACACAGGTGCTTTTAGCAGCATAGCGTTATGCAGATTGTGTCCAAAGAAAGCCATAAGGCCTGTTTCATCAATATATTACAACATTGGCCCTCATTACGACCCTGGCGGATTTTTTCCGCCAGCGACGGACTTTCCGGCCATGGCGCAAAGTCCCTTTACGCCATGGCGGATGGCGGACTTACCGCCCCATTCCGAGGTCGGCGGGGCGGTAAGTCCCCATTGACCCATTTACCCTTCCCCATTCCCATTTCGGCCCCATAGGGCTCAATGGGAGTGGGGAAGGAGTTAATTACGCCACCGTAAAATACGGTGGCGTAATTAACACCAAGGTCCCAGAGCGCCATGGATTTTTCCGCCCGCAAAAAGCGGGCGGAAAAATGACCATGGCGCTCCAGGAACTCGTAGTTGGCGGTAAGGGGTCCGCGCAGCTAACGCTGGCGCAGACCCCTTAGCGCCAGGGTCGTAATGAGGCCCATTGTCACTAAACAGCACAATTCCCTGTTGCTTGTGCCAAAGAAAATCATGAGGATATCCTCAAAATATACTAGGCATGCCAAGGTAAAACACACTGGGCCTCATTACGACCCAGGCGGTAAGGGGTTTACGCCAGCGTAAACAGCGCCGACCCTTACCGCCTGAGTACGAGATCCCTTAGCGCCATGGCGGATTTAACACCTGCTTTTAGCAGGTGTTAAAATCCATGGCGCTAAGGGACCATGGAGTTAATTACGCCACCGTAATTTACGGTGGCGTAATTAACGCCTTCCCCACTCCCATTATGCCCTATGGGGCAAAAATGGGAATGGGGAAGGGTAAATGGGTTAATGGGGACTTACCGCCCCGCCAAGGTCGGAATGGGGCGGTAAGTCCGCCATCCACCATGGCGGAGTTGGGAACTTAGCGGCATGGACCATGGTGCTAATAGCGCCATGGTCCTCCGCCAAGGTCGTAATGAGGCCCACTGTAGTGCTGCTTGATGCCCCAGGTTCTGGTCCCACAGTCCTGACCTCTTCCCTAATTTTCTCCTATGATCCTGTTCTGCCCCTCATTGCCCACTTCTGCACCAATGTGCCCCACAGTGCTGCGAGCGGCCCCGATTTCCCTGTCAGGTGCTGAGTCATGTTCCAATGCCCACTCTCAGTGTCGGATGCTGCACCGTGTGATGCCCCACAGTGGCTCGTTATGCCCCATTTCACCACTCGGTACCTGTTCCGCTCCAATGCACTCCCTCAACAAAATGTACTTCCCCAATATGACCCCAAGTGCCAGATTCTTCCCCAATTCGTCTTTCAGTGTGGAGTTCTAACCCAATCTGCCTCTAATGCGGAAGTACTTCTCCATTTCACACACAGAGCCCAAATCTGATCCAATGTGCCCCATAGGGAAAAGGCTTGCCAGGTTGGCACCTCAGAATCGATCCGACCCTCAGTTCTGCCACTTTTCTTTCCCTTAGTGTGGAGTTCTGCCCCAATGTGTCCATCAGTGTCCATCGGTGCTGAGCTTTGCCCCAGTTTGCCCTTTAGTATCAATTTCTTTCTCAATTCACCCCTTCAATACAAAGTACTGCCTCAATATGTGCCTCAGTGCCCACATCTGCTCTAGTTTGCCTGTCAGTGTAAAGTCCTGCCCTAATGTGGCTGTAAATGGGAAGCTCTGCCCCAATTTACTTAATTTACTCAGAGTTCAGTTCCTCCCAAATACGCTGCACAGTGTACTGACTTGACCCAGTGTGTACCCCATTGATGGATCCTGCCCCTCAGTTCCCAATTCTGCCTCAAATGTCCTCTTTGTGTTCTGTTCTTCCCCAATTCTCCCCTCTCTGTGGCGGTTAGCCCAAATGTACCCCTCAGTGTGAAGATTTGTACAAATTGCCCCATCAGTGCCGATGACCAAACATTGCCCTATTTCTCCTCTGACACAGCCACTCCCCCACTGCAATGGAAATACCCAACATGCACCCTAGTCCCATTGTCCACAATGTGTAAATATACACATATACCAATAGAAACATTGCATACGCATACACACACACAAATGCACACACCCAAACCCAGTTCCTTAATACAAACCCTTTATGTTCTGGCCTGTTCCCAAGCTGTGTTCCTCCTCAGGGTCCAGTTCTGCTCCTACCTAGGCCACCTTGCGAAACAGGAAGTAAAATTGATTGGCAAGTTCCACCTCCAAAGTCTTGCAGGAGGATATGACAGCTCAAAGTTGAGCACCAGCATTTCCTCTCTCGCACATGATGGGGATCCAAATCAGAAGCCCTCATGGCCCCAAATGGCCAGGACAAAATGGTGCTATTGTCTGCCTACAGGACAGAGGTCCCTTCAGACCGCCCCATTTAGGACATTTCCACACTCAACAAATGGGCCTGCATGTGATGTGCTTTTTTGTCAACACCTCACCACTCACCTCACCACTCACGCCAACTTCTCCCTACAGGCCACTCATATTCTGATCCCACTCTCTGGCAATCACACAGAAGACTCCAACACTCTCAACAACATTTACTCTACTATTCAATCATGGATGGCAGCAAATCACATTTGCCTAAACAGCAACAAGCCAGAAATCTTAATTGTTGGCACCCCCAATGCCTGCAAGTCACTTAATAACCAATACACCTCTTTCCAGATCAACCAATGTGTGATTCCAGTCTCAACCACAGTCAAGACACTTGGGGCCTCATTACAAGTATGCCGGTCCGGAAATAGCATTGCTGTTACTTCCGTACCAGCACCCTTTTCCGGACCGGTGTAGTCCGAGTCGCTTTGCCGGTATTACCGGCATAGCCAGGGACCCACCGTGCCCGGCCACACCGTGCATAGGTGCTCTCGTCTCTATGACAGTGCAAATCATAATCATTGCTCATTCAGCCTGTCAGCTCCCATCTATGAAAATATTGTTGGGGTTTAAGCCCCATGGGCCATCCATGTCTCCCAGTACTTAACAGATAATCACAGATGACTGGCGTTTATATAAAATGGCCAGACATTCCTAACAGGACTGGAGCCCTTTACACGTTTTTGGGGACAGTATCTGTCCAAGATAACATTACAGAATCCATAACGTGGTTCAGAAGAGACAGTGCAATCAATATACATTTATTGTATGTATATTTACATTACACATATGTACTTAGGTTAGTGAGCCAAAATGAGTTGCCCAAAACCAAACATGTTTTGGTCAAGGGATGTGGCTGGGATGAGCACCTAGGTGAAGAGCTTCTCCAACAGCACCTTAGTCCCTAGATCACATTTTCCCAACAAGAAGATTCTCGGAACCTGTGAAATAACTAGTTAGGCGCTCCCTACCCAACTCCCAAGTAGCTTTGGGTGATGATGAGGGGCTAGCTGAGGGACGACATGCTTGCCTTGGGAAGAAGGCAAAACTATGCAATGTCGAGCCCGCTCTGCACGTAAAAGCTGGAGTCCGGCATGAAGCGAAATAAAATACACGACTGCCATTGCTAGGAATCTCTCAATTCGTGTGCTCTGGCCTGAATCTTGTAGATGTTAGCAAATCAGGAGTTTTTTTTTTCCTGAACACATCTCAGTGGATCCTGCCAGGGAGTCCATGCAGCCTGTCACACAGACATCCCAGTCACATTGCACAGTAGTTTTCATAACCAATCCCCCCCGAGACACAAGGACAAATTTGCACTGTGGACAGAAAGTCTTAAGTCTGACTGCTCTGATCTCTCAGTCTCCCTGAATAATTGATGCCGCCTGTGCGGAGGTGCTCATCCAATTAGCTCTGCAACGCCTAGTGTCAATAGTATTAAATCAAAGTCAGCCAGGGCCATCGCATATGATGATTTTGTACTAAGTGGAACGCTGACATTCTCCTTTCAGTGGAGACGTCCTCAACATCAAGGAAAGACATTTCTTTACCTGAAAGAGACTGAAAGGATGAGAAAAATCGCCTAATGATCTGCTCGTGAAATTCACTCTCACGGGTAGGCGACATGAGGAGTCTGCATTCGAAGGTCATGCACTGTATGTAGGTTGAGCTCATGATTGGACAGGAAGCCACGTTTGATGAGCTACCTGCAGCATTTCGTGTGACAATCACAATGATTTATCAAAATGTGTGTAGGCGTACACACACGTGTACACTTAAGTCACCTTTGGGCAATGCATTGCTCATGACAATTCATGTAACCAGAGATGGCCAGGCAAATTACATTATCAGTGACATTACTGCAAAGTCTCTTATTGTATCATCAAAAGCATTCCCAGTGCCATCCCATTTGATGATGCGTTCACGCACTCTGGGAAAAGCGGACATCATCGGCACTGTGTGCAGGTTCTGCATGACCTCAGCTCAGGCATCATCCAGTGGGTACTGTGACCGGCTCAGGGTCCTGACCCTGTCAGAAGGGTGGGGGTGGCAGGTTCCCCCTCACGCCCTTGGACAGGAAGCTCACCAGAACACATGCCTGATCCAGCTCTGTCTCAGATTTGGGAACTGGGAGTTATGGGGGCCCCAGTCCCTTGGCCAACCACCCGCGATGTGCCGCTAATGTCACCACTGGTAGCACTCATTGGGGGTCATTATAGGTTTGCTGGTATGCTGGCGGTAATTCAAGTGGGATACCGGCAAACTTACCTACCGTTTCTGCCACCAGATATCCTGGTATTACTGGGATATTACAGGCAGCAGGAAGGGCGACAAATCCCCATTCCATGGGATTCCATGGAGGGGACTGCAGGCATTACCAGCACCGGTAATACTAGTAATATCTGCATTTTTTTGCCAGTGGGGGCCTGATTTACCTCCAGCCTTTTAGGTAAATCAGCAACCCCCACCAGCCAACTTGTGATTTGGCAGTGCGGTAGTTGTGCCTGTAAAGGATTTACTAGCACCTTTACCACATCGTCAAACTTATAATGACATCCATTGTCTCGAAAAACCTCCCGGTGCATTTTCTGGCCACTTCTCTCTCTTTTTCGTTGCAGGACTACATCTCCCACAATGCAACAGCAAGCGACTCAGAACACCAGAGCCAAGAGAGCGGAATCAAACACAACCAGAGAATGAATTAAGAATCTCCATATCAGACATAAATTATACATCCAACACCTCACCAACCCAGCCGTACCACAGTGAGGAACAGCAGGCAATGAACCCGTGGTGAGGTGAGACTGCAGATGACCGGAGAGACAAAGAGACCCTCCCTAAACAAATTGGCACCAAAACTCACCAACAGCTGGGGAAAGCGGCAGGAAAAATTAGCAGTCTGAGATCCAGACTGCTACCACAACATAGACTGTTTCAAAAACCTTGCTGGAAAAGGGGGAGGAGGTCAGGTTTTTTACAGCCTCTCACCTATGTGTAACACAAACCCTGGGTCAAAGACAGGCGCAATTGATGCAGAGGGTCAGGTGCAGCACTGCAGCCAAAGCAAAGGGAGGAGGACAAAGAACCATGAGCAGGACAGTATAAAAGGAGAAAGGAGAGGTAGATTGGGGGTTGCTTGGGGAGGTCACAGCAGGAGATGAAGGTGGACCGAGCGACCAGGCAGAGGACAGAGGGAGGAGCAGAGTGTTGGAGAGTTGGTGGCAGAGCTTAGTCCTGGTAAGCTGTAAGTGACAGAGTGTTGTACCTTTAGTGTAGAGTGGAGCAGTGTAATGTAGTGTAGGAAGTGGACAGGGGCTCTGCACAGAGTGATGGATAGATAGAGATAGAATGGGAAGTGAGCCGGACGGGATTGAGTGTAATAATGTGAGAGGAAGGGAGAGTTAGGAGAGAATGAGACCAGAAGAAAGGGGCGTACGAGTGGGGTGTGAGGAGATGGCTATCAGAGCGAAGTGGGGAGAAGTGAGAACTGTGAGAGTGAGTGTAATGGAAGGGTGAATAGGGCACCATATCTCTGAGTTTGGGGAGGAAGCTGTTGTAGTGCAGAGTAGGGTAGGCTAGTAGTAGTGCACAGCAGGGAGAGTAATAATAGTGCAGAGAGGGGAGCGTACTAGTTGTGTGGGGATGGAGGAGTAGTAGTGTGGAAAACGGAGAGTGGTAGTAGTGAGGAGAAGGGAGAGTAGTAGTCAAACAGAAAGTGAAATAGTGTGAGAGAGGGAAGCAGCAGCCTGGAGTATGGGGTAGTAGTAAGATCAGAAAGAAAGTAGTAACATCAGAATGTGGAGGTAGGTGATCAAAGGAGAGAGAGTCATCAGAGAAACACAAGAGGGAGGCGTAGGAAGGGGACGGTAGGAGTAGTTTGGGTAGGAGGAGGAGATGGTAAGAAGAAGGGTGGGACTTGAGGCTAATGGCGCACACATACACAACCCTTTGGAGCCAATCATCAATTTTGTAGGGCTAGCTACGATGTCCCTGTGAGTGCACGCTACAACATTATCCCCTAGTATCACACACGAGAGTGAATACAATGAGTGAATGAGTGATGTATGTGCGTGCACATGTCTGTCTGTCAATGTGTAAATGCAGAAAAAACACTTTCCCTACCCGGCCTCCCACAAAAGTTCCCGTGTTAGGCATAAGATGGAAAGTCATACTCATCTGATAACAATACTTGTGTAAAGGCTGGCAGTATCAGCGCATGTGGTGGCACTTGACAAGTATATGCTATCAGTATCTGCCTATAGAATGGAGGTGCAATCAAATACATTACAATTGGCCGAGTTTAGCTAGAACTTTATGGCATCTGCTAGCAGTTGCAGGTGATGTAATGGCTCTTTATGATACGATAGGTTATTTATAACACGCGTAATACCCAGAGGTTTCTAAGCGCAGACCAGGGAACCTGTGTTACTCTGTGTTGTCTTGCTTCCAAGGTGAGCGCGTTGCCACTGAACTATCCTCCCGAGACATAGGGTCATAAGTAAGTAGTGTCAATTCATATGAAGGCACATGATGGCAGCAGCAGAGCTCAAGTCGGGGGTACACGTGGGTGGCCAGAGTCCACCCACTTTTTTCAGAGAGTGGATTCAGTCTCCCCAGCTAATATGCAAAACATTGAATACCCTCTTTAAATTTGTGAATTAAAGCCAACTTCAGGGATCGAACCGCAGTCATCAGGTTTGTAGGCTGGACACTTGACCACTACACTATATAACCAGACCAAAATTACTAAACAACTAAAGGTGAAATGTCGCATTTCGGTACTGGGAAAACATTTGTATTGGTGCTTGGAGTTTAAAACAAGCACACCTTTTAACTTTTTTTTCAAAAACAGTATCAGAAGAAAATAACCTCTCTTGGTTGTGTGTGTGTGTGTGTGTTGATTTTATGAAAGGTAATTGCCATTCGACTTGTGCAATTTAGGAGGTTAATGCAAAGCCAATTTAATTAAATGTGCATATTTCACCTTTATATGCTAATTTCTGGCGACGTTACATCCAATTGCGTTTGTTGATGAGTCGTCCCCTCTTTAATTTTTAGGACTTGACCAGATCATGTTATAGAATGCGACAGGTATGCACACATTGCACTTGGGAATAAGGAGCCAGTGTCAGTGAGTGACTCATTAAAGAAATATAAAGGCAATGGCACATCATATTATAGCACTTTTGGGGTTGCATTGGCAGTATAAGAGACTGACAGTACCCGGGCATATGATAGCTGCATCCAAGTGTAGGTTGGCAATGCTAGGGTATATGATCAAATCAGGCACATAAACTAGCAATCCAAGCGCATAAAATTACAGTTCAAGAGCATAAGCTGCCAGTGTATTGTCACTGACATAAAATGACTGGCAGAGCATATGTTATGTAAATTGTCTCTTTTACTGTGCCAACTCACCACCATAGTAGTTTCAAAGCACTTAGGCTTGCCTGGGGAGTGGTGTACTGTGCCCTGCTAGGGTTATCAAGGCCTAAGTCTGCTCGGGGAAAGAAAAAGAGCACGGGGAAGATAAGAGGATGGGGGAGCGGGAAATAGATGCTACAAAAACATAGAGGGAGGGATGTAGCGTGGGAAGAAGGTGTTGTGATAGCATGGCTGCATATCAGCCATGTTATGTGGACCATAGTAATGCAAAAGATAGAAGTTAGGAGTGTCTGTAAGAGTTATGATATTTGGGTTGTGTTTCCAAGAAAGATTTGTAGAATTGTAAATTGGTACCCAATGCAACTTTGGTCGCTATATGAGGAGGTTTCCAGAGCGCACTCAGGCAATCGCAGACTTTTTGAAGGCTTATTTGTCTGTAGATTCTACTCCCCCCCTGTCAAACTTCAGAATGTTAATTCTGGGACTGTTCAGTGTGATGCGAGAGTGGCCTAGTCAAGAAAAGAGCGTGTATAAGGTGAATGCTGTACCAGACTGTGAGGGAATGGAGTGGTCAAAACTAATAAGGTAAAATTGAAAAAGCTTGATCTCAAAAAGATTATCATTAAGAGTTTATTCTGCGACAAATCTCAGACTTGCGTATTGGGCAATAGGGTAATGCCTGAGGCTCAGGTGAAACATGTTAGTGTGGGTCAGTTTTTTGGGTGAAAATTGTCCAGTTTATTGGCCAGCGTGTCCCAGTTTGTTTAATTATTTCACTACATTTGGCAGTTTTTACTAGTATTACAGTGAAAATAGTCTTTAGAATTGACAATTTGCAACACATTTTACCAAAGAAACTCCCCCATGTCTCATGTGTACTATTCAAACAGTCTGTTACAAAAAGAACAATTTGCCATTTACAATGGTGGGACACTTTTTCATTGGTGCTCGAGACAATGTTATGCCCCTGTTCGAGACATGTCATGGTAGACTTTAATTTAGTTAATGGTGACTGACTGAAATCTAAGTGATCCGGCCGCGGCTGAATTTACTGCAGCCGGAACGTGCGCATGAGAAAGGTGCGACCCACCAAAAGTTTGCACCTTTCGCATGCGAACACACATACATACTCACACCCACACACACAACACACCCACACCACACCCATAACCCACCCCCCACCCACACCCTCAGCACATCCCCACCCACACCCCCAACATAAACATACCCTACTACCTTCTTCTTCCGTGATCGGGAACCGGCACCGCAGGGTCCTTTTTTTTTCTTTTCTTTTTTTTTTTTACGGGGGCTGCAGGGGTTTCCCCCACAACCCCCGCTCACTATAACACACAGTATAGTGAGTGGGTTGTTGAGGGGGACACCCCCGCACCCCACACAGTCTTTTTTTTTACACTTACCTATAATGCTACCACCAAAGGTTCGAACCTTTGGTGGTTCAAACCTTTGGTGGTAGCATTTTTCAGACTTTTAATCCATGCAAACTTTTGGATGCGATCCGTTCGACCGCATCCGTCTCACTGTGGACTATTATTTGGCTGTGTTCCCTCAAAGTACAGTAAAACCTAACCATGTATAATGAGAACATATGCCCTTAACTTCCTATGCAGGCTTTGTTCATTAGACTGTGTGAAAGGTAGATATGGATTTAGGACAAACAGAATACGTAGGGCGAGAAGGGCCAGTTGTCTGTCCTCCTGTAGGATATGGAAGCCTGACCCACCTTTGTGTGAAATGATGATGTATGTCTTTGTCTCAGGTGCAGTTAGGCTTCTAAGGCTTCCAGAATGCCATGGTGTCATTGTTAAACTGGATGTATTGAAACCATGCACAAGGGAACAAGAGAGCACACACCTTTCTGTTTTCTACCAGGGCAATAAAAGGCCAGGTTCTGTAGAACGCAAAATCTGGGAGGAAATACAGGCACTTTTATATAGAGGTTGGGTTTGAAATGTGTCTGGCTCGTTTGGGAGCAACACCCTGGATCGGGCCACTTGGGATTTCTTAAGGCCTGCTCGAATTCTCTTGGGGAGGGCATAGTTGTGTGGGAGGCAGGATTCCTCTTAGGCAGAGTCTAGACTCTTCTTGGAGGAAACCTGCATAATTCAGCCTTGTCTACTCTTCTCAGCATGTGCAGCAGTTACCCTGTCTACCCTTCTCAGCATGTGCATCGGTTACCTTGCCTACCCTTCTCAGCATGTGCAGGAGTTACCTTGTCTATTCTTCTTAGCGTGTGCAGTGTTTACATTTCTACCCTTCTCAACATGTGCAGTGGTCACCTTGTCTACTCTTCTCAGCGTGTGCAGCAGTAACCTTGCCTACCCTTCTCAACATGTGCAGCAGTTACCCTGTCTACCCTTCTCAGTGTGTGCAGTAGTAACCTTATCTACCCTTCTCAGCGTGTGCAGCAGTAACAATGTCTACCCTTCTTAGCGTGTGCAGCAGTTACCCTGTCTACCCTTTTCAGTGTGTGCAGCAATAACCTTGTCTACCCTTCTCAGTGTGTGCAACAGTAACTGTGTCTACCCTTCTCAGCATGTGCCGCAGTAACCTTGTCTACCCTTCTCAGCATGTGCAGCAGTAACCTTGCCTACCCTTCTCAGCATGTGAAGCAGTTACCCTGTCTACCCTTCTCAGTGTGTGCAGCAGTAACCTTGTCTACCCTTCTCAGCATGTGCAGGAGTAACTGTGTCTACCCTCCTAAGCATGTGCAGCAGTAACCGTGTCTAACTTTTTCAGTGTGTGCAGCAGTAACCTTGTCTACTCTTCTCAGTGTGTGTATCAGTAATCTTGTCTACCCATCTCAGCATGTGCAGTAGTAAACTTGTCTACCCTTCTCAGCGTGTGCAGCAGTAACCTTACCTTGTCTACCCTTCTCAGCGTGTGCAGCAGTTACCTTGTCTACCCTTCTCAGCGTGTGAAGCAGTAACCTTGTCTACCCTTCTCAGCATGTGCAACAGTTACCTTGTCTACCCTTTTCAGCATGTGCAGCAGTAACCTTGTCTACCCTTCTCAGTGGGTGCAGCAGTAACGTTGTCTACCCTTCTCACTGTGTGCAGCAGTTACCCTGTCTACCTTTCTCAGCGTGTGTAGCAGTAACCGTGTCTACTCTTCTCAGCGTGTGCAGCAGTAAAACTGTCTACCCTTCTCAGCGTGTGCAGTGGTTACCTTGTCTACCCTCCTCAGCATGTGCAGCAATAACCTTGTCTACCCTTCTCAGCTTGTGCAGAAGTTACCGTGTCTACCCTTCTCAGCGTGTGCAGCAGTAACCTTGTCTACCCTTCTCAGCATGTGCAGCAGTAACCTTGTCTACCCTTCTCAGCGTGTTCAGCGGTTACCTTGTCTACCCTTCTCAGCGTGTACAGGAGTAACCTTGTCTACTCTTCTCAGTGTGTGCAGCAGTAACATGGTCTACCGTTCTCAGCATGGGCAGCAGTAACCTTATCTACCCTTCTCAGCATGTGCAGCGGTAACCTTGTCTACCCTTCTCAGCGTGTGCAGCAGTACCCTTGTATACCCTTCTCAGCATGTGCAGCAGTAACCTTGTCTACCCTTCTCAGCATGTGCAGCTGTAACCTTGTCTACCCTTCTCGGCATGTGCAGTGGTTACCATGTCTACCCTTCTCAACGTGTGCAGCAGTAACCTTGTCTACCCTTCTCAACCGTGGTGGAAGTTACCTTAGCCTGTTTATAGAGTTCGGACCAAAAATATGGGGGTTGAACCACTGTGATGTGGCAATCGTACCACTTAGTTTAAGCCAATCCCAAGTAAAGGCTAAGTATGATTCTGGCCAACACCGCAAAAAAAGTGGCTAATGAACAATCAAAATGTTTAAATTGTGTGCTATTGAATCAATTGTGTTGAATCCAAAGAACAAACAAAGAACAATCTTTTAATTAAACAGTAAAGTATTCCTCTTTGTACACAATGCTTATTCTTCAAAATCAGTGACATAATTATTTCTCTCAATCGTCACAACGGGTTTCTCTCAATCACTGATTCGGTAAATACAGTGCACATTAGTAACACAGTAATTATTATTTTGCACACAATGGTTCCTCTCTTTCAGAAACATGTGTCCCAACAGTCGACTTGCCTTTCACCTCAGGAACCTCACCTTTTATTCAGTTTCAGCACACACTCCTCTGCAATCTCTCTAAGAAGTTTACTGAAAGGGGAGGGTGGCTGTCCAATCAGGACAGCCAGACCCCCATTGGGAGCTTGTTCCATTCAGGCACCCAGGCAGAAAAAGAGCAGGGGAGTGAAATACTTCTCCCCTACTTCCTGCCGGCCCAGACACACTGGAGCCTAGGCGGGGACTCCCAAAGGTTCCAGCTAAAGGCAAAACACACACACAGACCTCCCGCTTCCAGAATGGTAGAAGAAAGGCTAACAAAGAAAAACCATGCTAGAAATGGCAAAAAAAGAAAGGAGCCACCATGGTAGCATATAGGTGACCCTGCTGTACACAACTGAGACTGTGGTCCCAGTCTGCAGTAACAAAATAGCACATTTGTTGGTAGAACACGTCCACTGCCACCAGCCAGAACTAGAGGGTAGTCTATGTGACTAAAAAGCCACAGGAGCAGAGAGAAGGGGGATACTAAGTATCCCCTTGCCACTCCACATATATTGGTGTATCAATCTCTCAGAATATAACGTTTTAGGAGAGATACAAAGTATCTCTCTAACCTTAAGAACAGCAGAAACTAAGGATAAGGAAAGAATCTCAAAGGAGAACCCAAAGGGTTCCCAACAATACTGCCCCTAAAGATTTGTGTGCTGCAAAAGTAAAACACAGATGCCTTAAAAGAGATATGAGGGAAAGTAGACTCCATAGTAAAGTAAAACACAGAGAAAAGAATTCCAAGAGGCAGAGCCCCTAAGAATGAATGAGTGGAAAAAAGCTCCACTCATTCAGGATAGACAGAAAAAAGTCCAGAAGTCCAGCAAAAAGTGCTGGGTGTGTCACTAGGAGAGGGGGCAAGGCGCGCTTTACAAATAAAGAAATACTAAATACTAAATAACAATGATAAATCTCCCTAATGGTGGCCTTTTTCCCAAACTGGGTGCAGCTTGTATCTATTATTTATTGACATGTTTTGTGGAGTATTACCTGCCAGTTTATAGTTGCTTTACAGCACTTGACATTTCACATTAATGTGAAACAATGTAAGGAAACGTAATACAAACTAACATAACACAGCCCAAACAACTAGTATAATAAAAGAAGCATCATGTCCAAAAAATAAAAAGAAGGGGACCAGAATAAATAAAAACATAAATAAATGTGTAATCACTTTACAATGACATGATGGTAATACGTGGGCAAAAGTGAGCAGAATATGTAGGCACAAGCAGGTAGTTTCCGTCCTACGCTGCCTGAAAAGGTTTGAATCACATGATGATCATGTTCGAGTATATGATGGCTTTTCTTGGTATTTGGAGCAATAGGAAACCATGCACTGGCAGAACCTGGGCATTAGCTGCCAGTAATTGGGTTTATGGTCTTTCCATCAAATTTTTTGCATCGAGGGACATATCCATTGTATTTTTTTAATCGAAATAATTTGCATCAAGTGTATTTTTTCTTTATTTTTTAATGGGGGGGGTTCCCCCAGCCCCCTGTTTTTTACCCTTTAAACCCCAATTTTTTTTAACCCTTCACCCCTCAAAAACCTGCATTCAATGCATATATTTTCGATGCAAATCCCTCGATGGAAATGAATTCGATGGAAAGTCCATCGATGGATATGCTAGATACCCAGTAATTGGGCATAGCATGGCTGAACTTAGGCATACAGAGCTGTTGGATGCTTTCAGGTGCATGTGCATAGTATGCAGAGTGTGTGGCTTGTAGGATTGTTTAGCGTGTTTTGGGAGCACAGAGCACAGCACCACTGCACAGGATCAATGTATAGCATGTTTATGAAGTGCAGCACCACTGCATGGGTTTGGTGCATTGCTATAAGGTGGTACAGCAAAGCATGTGTTGCCAGTGCAACCTATGGACATGTAAATGAAAACAGGCTATGCAGTCAAAAACGATTTCTACATATAAAATGCAAATAATTTTTTTTCACAGTTAAAAGCATATATTTTTTTTACCTGAAATTCCTCTGTTGCAGGAGACACATTTGAGGATTAATGAACTAACCTCATTAACAAAAGACTAACATGCTAACTCATTAATAAAATAATGTGTTCTCCAGTGCAAAATGGATGGAAAAGACAGGCTCTGAAAGTCATTTTAAACGCGCCTCCAGATTTCTTTTTCTTTTTGCTGCTCTGTGCTGCTCTGTCCACAGTATTTGCAGGAAGCAAAGACTCGAATAGCAGGAAATCAGTTTTGTTACAGTTGCTTACTGTAAAATATTTCTATTGTGTGCAGGAGAAGGATAGAACATGAGGGATTCTTATTGGACAAACATCATATTAGAGGCTGTAACCAAGTTTTCTTGTAGAATCTTGGGGAAGGAGAGAGGCAGAATATATTTTAGACAGATCGGAGAAAGACCTGACCGGTAGCTGTGGAGTTCCTGATTGAAAAAGCAGATCCCAGCTGCACTGCTACAGAGACTGGGGATTCCAGACAATAATCCCCGGTTTGAGTAACGGCTGATGCCTGTTCTCACTGGGGGTGCTTGGAGAGAGAATTGCCACATCCAGAAGGTGACCAGCCGAAGAATTTCACATGCTGAACAGATTAGGTAATTATACATTGCAAAGTACGGGGGCAGTGTGCGTGAATGCGAAACTATTCAGTCAGTGTAGAAGAAAGAATTCCAGTGTCTTATCATCAGGTTTAATGTTGCGATTTCTCGTCGCCCTCTTCTCATTTTGTTACAGATAATGTTGACTGTGCTATTTCATTTATTTCTGTAAGAAGAGTGAGATCGTGTTTAAATGCAACTTTTATAATATACAAAAATATCTGAAAGCAGACGGGTAGTGTGTTTTATTTTCTCTTTCCTTTGTGCATTTACCATTACAGTGCTGATGATGTGGTGAGATGTTTAGACAGTGCAATTGTCATTTTTAAGGTAGCTAAAAATAAGACTTGGCTGCAGCTGTGTGCACGATTTCATTCAGTATGAGCAATTATAAATAACTGGGTGCGTTATAGCCTTCTGGAGGTACATGAGTCAGCAGAAAGAGAGGCCCTGGACATAGTTCAATGATGTAGATAAGTTGGTGATAAATACCGCATGTTAGCTCGCTGCCGTAGATAAGACAGCGAGGACAGCCCATGGTGGCACTCCAATTGAAAATGTGGTGTTCCTGAAATGTAAGCCTGAGGCCTCTCTAGTGATCACACGAACAATCTAAACAAAAATAAGGGGTTCTGGATATTAGGGCCACAAATAAAACAAAGGAATTATGCTCACCAAAAATACCACCAACCACGCATACCAACCACGCATACCAACAAACGTATACCATCTAAATATGTCTGTGTACTGAAATAATGCATATCCACTGTATCATTATTATACATAACCCAATCTGAATACAAGGAGTGATTGTTGCTAAATTATTTTTTGGGCGGTAAGAAAATACCGTCAGGCCCCAAATCTACACAAAATACCAACATATTTAGGGTGCGTTGCAGGCCGAGAAAGTGATCATAGAGCACCTACCGGGCGTGGCAAGCGTGTCTCACACTGCCATCTGTACATTAGAGGGAACCCATTTCATAATAGCAGTGTGCCACTAAAAACGAATTTCAGAATGTCTCAAATGGAAGCCACATTCCCAGAGCTAGTGCAATATTTAGAGGCAAAGTTGTTTGCACATGGGACATGGTCATCGAACAATGCCACAGAATGGAACGACCGCATTCATGGTGAAGTGCAGAAAGAAAAACTAGACAGTATTTTTGCAGCAGGCAGCATAATTCAGGTCTGCCTTCAGAGATTATTAAATGCAGCTGACAAACATGAAGAAAAAGACTATTTAATACGGCTATGTGCCAAAATATGGTTTATTTTGAATAGGTCCCTGCGAATGCAAGAAAATGATACCCAGCTAATTAACAGGTTAAAGACTGACTTAGATGGGGCAAGTAAAAAAGAGGAGATGTTAAGAACAGAATTAGAAGGATGTCAGAAAGACATGCAATTAAAATGCAGAGATTTTGATATTCAGTTGTCCAAAAGCAAGAAACAGTTTGAAGACAGTGAGCAAGAATGGGTACACTTAAAATCCTTAGTGGATCACATTAGACAGGATAAAAATGAGATTGTTTCAGAAATGCCGATTTTACAAAAAAACATTTGAAAAAGAAAGTGATCTCCAAGGTGCATAGCAAGAAATAGTTAAAATGATTCAAGAAAAAGACAAGAGAAACAAAGAATTCAATGAATGCCAAATGCAAATGTGCGACATGCAGGAGGTAATAAATAAAATGAGTGATGAAAACAACTATCTGCAAAATGAAGCACACAGGCTCCTTAAAAAGTGCAAAGACTTAGAACAGCAAATGTGCATTCCCAGGTCCCAGGAGAGGCGGCAGGGTACTACATTCAATGGAGTGGAGGTGAATTCTACTTCTGCCCAAAGAGCTGGTGCTCTAGTGACTGGGCCGGTGACTGAACTTGCTTGCAGCGCCCTTGGGGGATTTGATACTCCCATTGGGGGCAGCCACCAATCCCATAGCCCTGAGACCCGGATTGAATCACAAAGTGGTGCAATTCCATGTAGTGCAACAAGTAGCCCCATAAAGATAATTAAATCCATTAAAGCCCTGATCAAACCATTTAAAAAAGGAGGGGAATGCTGCATTGAGGATCACTTAGAAGCGGTTCATGACATTTTTAAAGCACTCCAGATACCTAAGGAACAGTACAGACAATATTTTCATTTAACTTTAGATGCTCCGATGGCCAGCATTATAAGGGGATTAAATGAACAGCAGAATATGACATGGGTGGAGTTTGAAAAAGAAATTAGGCGTCATTTTTCTCCTTTTCAGTCATTGCAGGAAGCAAAGAAAGTCGCTTACACAATCACTGCTGGGCCTAATACATCCCCTCGCCAATTTTTACAGGATTTAAAAAGGGCATTTTCTCGCTTTGATATATCTTTTGACCCCAATTTCAATGAGTTTAAAACTGCCTAATTCTATGGGCTACAAAAAGACATCATATCACAATTGGTCCGTGAATTTGACCGTGACAAGTCCCTTGAATGGATTGTACACCAAAGCACAAAACTATATGAGGTACTCTATTGTCAGGGTAGAGAAAGTGATAAAATGAAAGATGCTAGACCTAAATCTAAAGAACCCTCAGCCACAGTGATTAAAATCAGGTCAGCCAAAATGTCCCTTCAGTCTTCTCAAAGTCCAGGTAAAAATAACTCGGCACCTGAACAAAGGGTTAATCAACAAAGGTCATCACACTCTGCACCAATGTTCCAATCACACAATCCTAGTAATAGGGAGAGCTACATCAGCCCTTGGTATTTAGGGGATAGACCCGGGCAGGAAATCGGCCTGATATGTCAGGTATGAATAATAACCAAAGAATAAATCAAGATCAAAGAAATGATGGTCCCTACCAGACATTGGGGACACAGAGCAGATTTGATCCCAACACCATGATATATGGTAATCAGGATAGAGGTTACACTCTACGTCAGTACAATGATTCCCCACCAGGGGACTACAACCAAAGGATGGGTGCACCCCGCTCCCCTCCACAAATGAATCAAGAGTTCAGGAAACATCCCAATAGAAATCACTCACCTGAGAGGTATCAGAATAGATCCAATCAGGGGGAAAACAACCAATATCGACCTAGGCCACAAAAAGAGGATTCTAGAGAGATGGAAAGGTTCCAGTGCCTAGAGGCCCAAGTGAAAATGTTAGCTGAGCAAATAGTGAAGCTCTATACAGCACAATAACAACCATCCAAAGAGGGGGCTGATGGCCATAGCAATGACCGGGGGGCATCTGAAAAGTGACTAAGTACTCATGATACCTACAGCGCCGAAAAGACGGATTGCTCTGATGTAATTTCGCATAATGACTCTGAGATGTCTAATGATATAAAACTGAAAATGCCAGTAAATGAACATGTAACAGAAAGTGCAAACACTTCTAAAAGAGAGGTACGGTTTAACCTAGAGCTAAATCAAACATTGGAGATTTGTACAAATGAAATAAGAAAACCTGAAACTCCAAGAGAACAAAGAGACAGATTTAAGAAAAATGACTCATGCATGGGGAATTCCAGTAACAGGGAGTAAGTGGGGATGCTATGATTTCTTCCCTGGGCAGTCAAAACAATGACCAAACACAGGCAGAAAAAGGAAATACTCAAAAGGAGGGTACAAATCAATCACCTGAAGAATTCTTTGAGCCACATATTTTTGAAGAGGCTGAAAGGGCTGGTACCACACTAAATGATCACAAATGCACAGAATTAAACAATGACAAATTACTAAATGATGTTGTTACACATGTTCAGTTGGAAGGTTGTAATGTGGTCCCTGATGATACCCAGATGGATGGGCGAACAGTGGCCACACTCCAAAAAACCTCTGAACATGGAGAAATGAATAAAGTATCTCACGCAGAAATGGGTAAAAAGGAGGGAAACATGTCTTTCCATTTACCAATGTACTTAGCCAAAAGTGAAAAAGGCCTGAGAAAGGAGAGTCCTGAAATCAGTAAGAATTCACACTTCTTATGTGTATTAGAGGAAGTTGAGGACAGGTATTATGCTCCCATCACTGTTGAAGAAAAATGCCAAACATTCGCAATGATTGACACTGGCGCACAGGCCACAATTATGTCCAAGGAGCCGGTAAAGAGTATCAATGAAGGGAGACCCCCACAGAATCAGATCACAGTGAAGGAAAATCAAGGTCCAGTGCATAACTTTAATGGGGAGGAGGTGCCCATCATAGGTCTAACTGAGGTTGACATAAAAATAGGAAAGCACAGAATGAAACAAGAGGTATTGATCACATCTATTTGTGAAATTCCATTTCTGATGGGGACAGATTGCCTGAAAAGATTGTCTCCTCTCATAGATGGGGTGAATGGAATGCTGTGGTCCTTAACCAAAAAACCATTGAGACCTAAGAAACTAAAATCACAAAACAGCAACATAAATGAATGTCACACCGTTGCCAAAACAAATGATGCTGTGGAGGTATATCTCCAGAATAGTTGCATACCTAGTGTCACTGTTATATTAATGTGTCAAGACAAAATGCAGAGCGACAATGAAAGACTACCTGTACAAATATACTTGGACCCAAGGAAAAAATGGCAGACTGCCATAGATGAGCACACATTACGTTTTTATTTAAAAGAGAAAACATTCCAACAGAATATTGCTCCTAAAACAGATTCAGAAAAACACATTACCACTCTTGGTGAAATACACATGGAAGATGAGCAACCATGGGTTCATGTTGGTATAAATGACTGTTTTAAAACAATAAAAGCCACTTTAGCGCTGCAACAGGAAAGGAGTTTCATGAATGAGAAATTATTGCAAAAAATAATGGAGAGGGAGGAGATCTGGAATTTTAGAATTAAAAACCAATATGTTTCTGGGTTGGACAGTCCAGACTTTGAAAACCGAATTGCAGGCAGATGCATGCTTAAAATTAGCATTGGGCAGAAAACAATTTACCATAATGTATGGATAGTGAGAGGAGCACAAAATGATTTTTACATGGGCAATGACATCATGCACAGAATGTGTATGGTGTTAGATTTCCTTAATCAAAAAATATGGTCACGCCTAGGTGGGCCGGCACCTGAATTTGAAGACAAAAGAAGGGCTTATCATTGTGCACAACTGGTTCCTTATGCAATCGAATTTCAAATGAGGAAATATACTATTATTCCTGCATTTACAAAACAGTTTGCAATAACACTGAAATGCAAAAATGGACAGCAGATGAAAGACTCTGATGCATTTGTATGCCTGAATGAATCCATAAAACAGCAAGGCCTGGATTATGAATACATTCCATTGGTAGATATTGGTGAAGGGCCTGTAAGAATTTTGGTAAATAATAAGGGTTGTCAAGATATTCATTTAGAGGAAAACTCCCCATTGGGAATGGCCATACAAAAATCACATTATACTGCAGATCTAAATAACATGGTGATTGGAAATATCCCTGAAAAGTATGTAGATGCCAAGGGTGAGTTACCAGAATACCTGGACTCTCAGCCCAAAGGAATATTTAAAATTAATTCTGTGTATCCTTATGATTCAAATGAGACAGTGTGCGGCCATCAAGAGGATTGCATAGCATTTAATTTAAATGAAAATGAAACAGAAAATCAGCCTATTGAAGTGGAAGCTGATATGCCAAAATATTTAAAAGTGGCAGCTTTACAAAAAGACACAGCCACACAGTTAGAGGAAAGCGCCGAGATTCCCTTACCAGAAGATTTTCCAGAATTTTCCAAAATGGTAGAAGAGCAGATTTTATCAGTGGGTGCATGTGACAGCGATGAGGATAGAAACAATCTGAGGGAGATATTTATGGAGTTTAAGGATGTATTTGCAAAAGATGCTTATGATTGCAGTTTATCTGATTTACTTGTGGCCACACTACCAGAAGGGTGTAGCAGAGGTCCAGTATTTGTACGCCAGTATAGACTACCGCTGGCATGTTTAGAATCATTAGCAGAGATTATAAAAAATTTGGAAGCTCGGGGAATCATTAGGCCCATTCATAGCACATCCAATACCCCTATTTTAGGTGTGTTAAAGCCAAATGGTCAATGGCGGCTATGTGCAGACTTGAGGGAGTTAAATAAAAGAGTACCAGTATCCAGATGGCCACTGCCATTCATTGATCAGGGCCTAGCTCAGGTACATGGTTCAAAAGTGTTTACCACATTAGATCTCACCTCTGGATATTGGTGCGTGCCATTGGCAGAGGAGATACAGAATTTATTTTCCTTTACATTTGACAGGACTCAATACGCATGGGTTAGGGCTCCGTTCGGGTACATCAATAGTGGGAGTGAATTTGGCATATTTTTGAGAAAGGCCATGCCAGATGCAGCGGAAAGAGGAACCATAGTTTATGTGGATGATGTCCTGATGAAAAATGAAAGCCTGAAAAGCCATTTTGATGAAATAAGACATGTGCTTGGCCAATTGCAGAAAGCAGGCGCCAAAGTATCTTTACAAAAAGCACAATGGTGCAAGAAAAAAGTAAACTTTCTAGGCCATGAAGTGAGTGAACATGGGCTAAATCCACAAAAGAAGAAAATAGAGGCCATACAAAAACTAAAGGACCCTAAAAATGTGAAAGGGGTAAAAAGTTTATTAGGGATGACAGGCTATAACAGAAAGTTCATTGAAAATTATGCTGAAATCACTCAACCATTGACTAAACTGCTTAAACTGAATACACCCTGGATATGGGAAAAAGAGCAGTCTGAGGCAATGGCTAAATTAAAGGAATGTCTTGTAAAGGCACCATGTTAAGCATATCCCATAAAGGACCGGGATTTCTTTATAGAAATAGGTTTCTCTGAACATTGTATGTCAGCAGTGTTATCACAAAAACACAATTTGAATCACAAAAACATTGCCTATGCAAGTGAGGCATTTTCCCATGTTGAAATGAAATTCAATGAATGTGAAAAGGCCCTATTAACCACTGTGTGGGCGCTACAACATTTCCGCCCTATTGTTCAGGGAGAAAAGGTGATCATTGAGACAAATCATCAACCTTTGCAGTTTTTAGAGAGTAAAAGAATTAGGTCAGGTAATCTAGCGCAGTCCAGAATCACTTAATGGACGCTGGCATTACAAGGTTTTCCTGTAGAAGTGAGATATGGACAAAATAAAAAGAGCCCAATTGCTCAAGGGTTAGCTGACTTACATGACTGTGCAGCTGAACAAGTATCAAATGAAATGGAAGTGGAACCTAGTTTGCAGGAATTTTAACAATCACCACACAAAGCTTTTGATGAAAAAACATGCAAGGATTTGCCAACTGTATATGTGGATGGTTGTGCTTTTCACATTGAAAATGACAGTAATAAACAATTGTGGCAGGAATAGGAAATGTCTGGTTGAAATGTGAAGGCGTCCCCAGTATAGGGATGAGGATTGGAGCTAGAAGCAGTCAAGTGGCGGAATTGGCGGCCATTTATAAAGCAATTGCTACTGCAGTTGATAATAAAGTCCTGGTGACTGATTCTGACTATGCACGAAATAGCTTTGTGGAGTATTTACCTGGCTGGAAAGCGAGAGGCATGATTACAAAAAGCCACTTAAACATGGAAAAATGATACAAGCCATAGACAAATTGGTGTCAGAGAATGATTTGACAATATACTGGAGAAAAATTCATGGGCATTTAAAAACACCCGGAGAGGATAAGGAGGGAAATGATAAGGCAGACCACCTGGCTAAAATTGGGGCTGTGATGGGAGAATTGCTACCTATAGATGATTTACTGGGTGAAATACAAATTGATGCAGTAACACGTTCTAAAGCACCAAAGGAGGTAGATCAACCAGTGGTACAGTGGGGTCATGATACGCCAGACCAAGATTTGATTGAGGCACAAAAGAATGATCGAATTTTGGGAATCTATTATAATCGTTTGATAGATCCTGAACAAAACCCTTTAACAGAAAATGATTGTATGGGAAAAGAAGAGTTGAGGGTACTATTAAAGAATAAAAACGAATTAGTCTGCAGGATGGACTCATGATCAGAGAGTCCATAACAGGACAAATACAGTGGGTGGTACCCCTTTCATTCAGAGGGCTAATGCTACACCATGCACATGATGCAATAACTGCAGGCCACAGAGGTTCACAAAAAACATTGGAAATACTAAAAGATTATGCTTACTGGCCACATATGTCCCAAGATGTGGAATTATATACTAGAGGATGTCTAGTATGTGCCCAATTTAAACCTGCCTCATCAATGCATAGAGCGCCATTGATGAAAAGAGGCCTAACTCTTCCATGGTCAGATTTGCAAATAGACTATGTAGGCCCTTTAAAAAGGTCGAGCAGAGGAAACCGTTATATTTTAAGTGTGATATGTTTGATGTCGAAAAGTGGATTGAATGTATTCCTGCACCAGATTGTAGAGCGCAAACAGCAGCCACATTGCTGGTGAACCATGTGTTCTCAAGGTTTGGGTTGCCACAAAGAATTGAGTCAGATAGAGGAAGTCATTTCACAAGTGCTCTAATGAGTAAGGTATGGCAAATACTGGGTGTGAAAATGAAACTATATATCGCATATCGGGCAGCGTCTTCAGGTGGAGTTGAACGGAGAAATAGGTCTGTTATGGACATTTTAAAGAAATTTGTGGCAGAAGCAGGTTCCAGCTGGGATTTACGTTTACTGTTGGTTTTGATGGCAACCAGATCAACTCCTGCCAAAGCAACAGGTATTAGCCCACATGAGGTCTTAACAGGTAGGAAAATGGTGTTACCACAACACCTGCTATACAGAACACATGAGCAGACACTTGTGAGTGCATCCACAGTTCATGAGTACATTGATGAACTGAGGAAGCATTTGCAACATGCATTTGCTTTTGTGCAGAGAAATCTGGAAAGGGCTGCTGACAGCGCCAAGACATACTAGGATAAAAGAACATCAGTGAGAGAATACAGTGTAGGGGATCAGGTGTATAAGTTTCATTTTGGAAAAAGTAAACAGAAAAATTCTAAATTTCTAGCAGCCTAGCAGGGGCCATTTCGAATTATAGATAAGGTCTCTCCTGTAGTTTATAACATTTTGAAGAATGAAGGTGAAACAATAATAGAGCAGTTTGTCCATGTAAACCAAATCAAGACATGTCATCCAAGACATGAGATAAAAAATCTGGAGCGTGTAGAAACAGATAAAGTCCCTTGAACACAAGAAGGTAAAATAAATGGGTACAGTCAGGAGGCAGTGAGAGAGAAGTTAAATAAATATGGTTGATTATAATGGCACATAAACACTGTAATATATGGAAATATATATAATATAAAAAGAAGTTGAAGTTTATGCAGTCGGTGTGCAGAATGAAAATGCAGTAAATATTGAATGTTGTTTTTATGTATGCTTGTTCTCTATAACCTGTGCTTAATTTCAGAAGGTGAAAGAAAAAGGGCAAAATGTTTTACAAAGCATGTTTTATTTTTGGCAAAAGGGTGAAGTTAGTATTGTACTATATACTTAATCTGTTTCTTTTCTATTTGATTTAGAATATTAACATATTTGTACCGGAGGTCACGGGAGACGATGGAGTCCTGGAGTCCCCTGGATGAAGACCAAAAGATGCCTGCCTCCGGGTGGAGGTGAAGACAAAATAACCGGAATGCCAAAAGAGATGACTCCTATGGAAAAAGGATCCAAGAATCCCAAGATGAAAGAGTACCCGAATGAACCAAAAGAGGCAGACAAGTGTCCTGGCATATGGAGTTGCACATATTTATTGTTTTAATTAATTATTTTAATTTGGTATGTTAATTATTTAGTTTAGTTGGTTGTTTTAGTTTGTTGTTTTCAATTGACTTATAAAATTGGAACACTGGACTATGGACGCTTCCATTGGGAAGGCAATGTAGAACATTTTAAATGAACTGATAGACTCAGATGAATTTTAATATATGTTGAGCAGTGGTTTTCAACTTTTTCATTTATGCACGTGAATATTCATTGCATGGGATTGCTACACTTTGAAGAAAAGAAGCCAATTGTTTTTTTTCCAATTGGCTTGGATCGTAGCCAAGTTAAAAAAAAAAAGGAGGGGATATGTACGATTGTTTAGCGTGTTTTGGGAGCACAGAGCACAGCACCACTGCACAGGATCAATGTATAGCATGTTTTTGAAGTGCAGCACCACTGCATGGGTTTGGTGCATTGCTATAAGGTGGTACAGCAAGGCATGTGTTGCCAGTGCAACCTATGGACATGTAAATGAAAACAGGCTATGCAGTCAAAAACGATTTCTACATATAAAATGCAAATAATTTTTTTCACAGTTAAAAG
Organism: Ambystoma mexicanum; assembly: GCF_040938575.1. Taxonomy (NCBI): domain Eukaryota; kingdom Metazoa; phylum Chordata; class Amphibia; order Caudata; family Ambystomatidae; genus Ambystoma; species Ambystoma mexicanum. Next base: position 488,688,039 of record NC_090936.1, on the reverse strand, counting down.
CATATATTTTTTTTACCTGAAATTCCTCTGTTGCAGGAGACACATTTGAGGATTAATGAACTAACCTCATTAACAAAAGACTAACATGCTAACTCATTAATAAAATAATGTGTTCTCCAGTGCAAAATGGATGGAAAAGACAGGCTCTGAAAGTCATTTTAAACGCGCATCCAGATTTTTTTTTTTCTTTTTGCTGCTCTGTGCTGCTCTGTCCACAGTATTTGCAGGAAGCAAAGACTCGAATAGCAGGAAATCAGTTTTGTTACAGTTGCTTACTGCAAAAGATTTCTATTGTGTGCAGGAGGAGGATAGAACATGAGGGATTCTTATTGGACAAGCATCATATTAGAGGCTGTAACCAAGTTTTCTTGTAGAATCTGGGGGAAGGAGAGAGGCAGAATATATTTTAGACAGATCGGAGAAAGACCTGACCGGTAGCTGTGGAGTTCCTGATTGAAAAAGCAGATCCCAGCTGCACTGCTGCAGAGACTGGGGATCCCAGACAATAATCCCCAGTTTGAGTAACGGCTGATGCCTGTTCTCACTGGGGGTGCTTGAAGAGGGAATTGCCACATCCAGAAGGCAACCAGCCGAAGAATTTCACTTGCTGAACAGATTAGGTAATTATACATTGCAAAGTACGGGGGCAGTGTGCGTGAATGCGAAACTATTCCGTCAGTGTAGAAGAAAGAATTCCAGTGTCTTATCATCAGGTTTAATGTTGCGATTTCTCGTCGCCTTCTTCTCATTTTGTTACAGATAATGTGACTGTGCTATTTCATGTATTTCTGTAAAAAGAGTGAGATTGTGTTTAAATGCAACTTTTATAATACACAAAAATATCTGAAAGCAGACCGGTAGTGTGTTTTATTTTCTCTTTCCATTGTGCATTTACCATTACAGTGCTGATGATGTGGGGAGATGTTTAGACAGTGCAAATGTCATTTTTAAGGTAGCTAAAAATAAGACTTGGCTGCAGCTGTGTGCACGATTTCATTCAGTATGAGCAATTATAAATAACTGTGTGTGTTATAGCCTGCTGGAGGTACATGAGTCAGCAGAAAGAGAGGCCCTGGACATAGTTCACTGATGTAGATAAGTTGGTGATAAATACTGCATGTTAGCTCGCTGCCGTAGATAAGACAGCGAGGACACCCCATGGTGGCACTCCAATTGAAAATGTGGTGTTCCTGAAATGTAAGCCTGAGGCCTCTCTAGTGATCACACGAACAATCTAAACAAAAATAAGGGGTTCTGGATATTGGGGCCACAAATAAAACAAAGGAATTATGCTCACCAAAAATACCACCAACCACACATACCAACCGCGCATACCAACAAATGTATACCATCTAAATATGTCTGTGTACTGAAATAATGCATATCCACTGTATTATTATACATAACCCAATCTGAATACAAGAAGTGATTGTTGCTAAATTATTTTTTTGGCGGTAAGAAAATACCGCCAGGTCCCAAATCTACACAAAATACCCAACGGGCTGCAGTGCGTGCACTGTGTGAATGCCACATACATTGGACATGGAGTAAAGTTACATTTTTACAGGGATTGAGAGCTTGAGTACACCAAGAAATCAGATTGTGGCTGTGGACTGCATTGACCTTCCAGATAAACAAACCATGAATCACAATGAAAAGACATGTGCAGTTTTGTGCATTATATGGAACATACAAATCACTGCCATAGGCATGTGTGTGTTTGTGTTAGGTATCATCATTATGCAAAACCCACACTGGAACTGGGACACAGCTGTGCCCCTTTTGCTCTTGGTCTGAAGATATTGGCACCCCAAAGCCTCCCCACGCCCACTTGAATATCAGTGGAATGCAGAGTGTTCACAAGGACTAGAATCATATTGGTGCACAAAGAACAAGGGAGAAGAAACTGGGCACAGATTACAAACTAAAATGAGCTTCAGAGATCTGCAGACAAATAACCAAGAGGTGGAGAGTCTGGCAGAAACCACCAAGGCCAGCAGGGTCTGCATGTAGGTCTACATCCTGTCAAAAGCTGCATTTATACTCCTCCAACCCATGTGCAGGAAGAGGAAATCAGGCAATGGCTGACTTAGATAAAGGGATCATCTCTTCATGGCACACCATGCCCCCAAGCTGCCCGTAAAGAACCAGGATTCATTCATAGTGTGATGAAGTAAAACCGAAAGCCTTTGGGCAATCACTTGTGAAGGGCATGCATAGTTGTCTCCTATAAGAGTGCACTGTTTGTTTATTTGTTTGTTTATTTGTTTTTATATAGCGCTCCTGACCCAGGGGTATATGGGCGCTTAATTATCAAGTTACAGGCAAAGGTAAGGAACATTTGTACATTTGTGCAGCATATGTAAAGTTACAAGAAAGCAGATATTGACAAGCCGACATAGTATGGATGCAATCATACATTAGGCATACAAACATAATTGGTTATTTATTGAGTAACCAAGTGATGACCTTGGTTCTGAAAGGTTGGAAAGTAGGGGTGGATTTGATATCCAATGGGATAGTGTTCCACAGTTGTGAGGCTAGAACTGGGAAGCTGAGCCACCAGCTCTTTTAAGGGAGTATTTGGGCAACGTCAGTTGTAAGGTATTGGAAGATCTGGGGGTTCTGGTGTTCTGTCTTACAGTGAATTTGTTGGTTAAGTAGGGCGGGGCTAGGTGGTTGAGAGCTTTGTAGGTGAGGCAGATAGTTTTGAGATCTATTTTTTGTTGGATGGAGAGCCATTTGTAAGAAATTCTTGTGGCCGAGATATGTTCTCTTCTAGGAATATTAAGGGCGGCACGGAGTGCATTGTTTTGTAGAACTTGCAGTTTATTAATTACCACTTTGTTGGCACCTACATGGAGGCTATTACAGTAATCCAGTTTGGATTGTATAAGTGCTCTGGCTAAAATGAGGCAGTTGTTAGGGGAGATTAAAGGTCTGCAGGCCCTAATTAGTTTACCAGTGTAAGCAGTGGCTGAGGCGGTCATGTTAATTTGTTTGGCGAGGTTGGTATTCGTGTCTAGATAGAAACCAAGAGTTTTTACACTCTTGGCGACGGGAATGGTGTTACCGTCAATGGTGAAGCTGGTATAACTAGTGCTGAGATTCCGGATGGTATTAGGTGAGCCGACAAGGAGCAGTTCGGTCTTGTCATCATTCAGGCAGAGGCCATGTGTGGCCATCCATGCCTGAATGATGGAGAAGACTTCATTGATCCGGTTGGCGTCCACGTTGTAATTGCCGGATAAGGTGAGGAGTATCTGGGTTTCATCTGCGTAGTTAGTGTAGGTAACACCCAGATGGTCCAGCTTGTCGAATAGGGGCTTTGTAAATATATTATACAAAGTGGGTGAAACACAAGATCCTTGTGGGACACCGCAAGTGATGGGAATGGGGTCGGCCGCTGCTAGGGGTGTGAAGACTCGCATGGTTCTGTTGTCAAGGAAGGATTGGATCCATGTGACCGCAAAGTGGGAGAAGTGTGCTGCCGATGACAAGTGGTTGCACAAGATTTTGTGGTCAACCAAGTCAAAGGCAGCGGAAAGGTCAAGGAGAAGAAGGATGGCAGCCCTACCTTTATCTTTGAGTTCGTCTATCTGGCTTTTGAGGTCAACAAGGGCCGTTTCCGTCCCATGTTGAGGACGAAAGCCAGATTGGCGGATTCCCAGTAGTTGGTTAGTCTCGAGGTAATCCTGAATTTGTAAATAGGCCACTCTGTCCAGAATTTTTAGTAAGAAAGGGACAGTGGTAATGGGTCTAAGTTCGTGGGTATATCTGGGTCAAGGGTTTGTTTTTTTAACAGAGGTAGGACCCAAGATTGTTTCAGATTGCTAGGGACCGTGTTATTGGAGAATGACAGATTTATTAATTTGGTGATGAAGGGGGAAAGATCCCTGGCTGCATCTTATATGATCTGTGCAGGGCAACTGTCCCCCTTGCAGTTTGAGGGTTTCAAGGAAGCTATAATTTTCTGTGATTCAGGTATGGTTACCTTTTTGAAGGTGAAACCTGAGCTAATGGCAGTGGGTGAGGGCAGGGTGGAACTGTAGGTAGGACCATGAGTAAGTTGTTGTCGTTTGTTTTCAATTTTAGTTTGGAGCCCTGAGATTTTGTTAGCAAGGGCATTCTGGATCCCTGTGCACCATGGTTTGTCCTTTGTGCAGGTATCTGCGGGAGGAATGGGGTTTTCTAATTCCTTTAGGATGTTAAAGAGCTCTTTTGTGCTAGAGCATGCCTGAGAGATCCTGGAATTAAGAGATTCTTTCTTGGCGCGTATGATTTCATTTTTGTAGAGGGTAGAAATATTAGTAAGGTTAGTTCTGTTGTCTACTGAGGGCACTGAATTCCATAGTGCTTCAAGTTTGCTCTTTTGTTGTCGGAGAGTTTTGAGCTCCGGGGTGTACCACGTATTCAGGTGCGCTTTTGGTTTCCCTTTGTGCATTTTTAGTGGGGCAATGATATTGATAGCTTTAGCCATGGAATCGTTGTAAGCGTTGACCATCAGGCTTAAGTCAGAAGTAGCTGGTAGAGCGTTCAGAGTGGGGGTCACCAGGGGTATTAGTGCTTCCGCTGTGATGTTGCTCTTTTTCCTAGTTGGGCAGGCCGGTGCAATAACAGGCCTTTTATGATATTAATGTCGAGTGGGAGGAGGTAGTGGTCCGTCCAGGTAAGCTGTACGGGGTCCTTCAGGTAGATGTTGCAATCGAGGGCGGTTACCCAGTCAAGGATTCTACCCTTGGAGTGGGTGGGTTTGGAGCATAGTTGAAGGAGGCCTTGCTCCTCTAACGCTGTAGCCAGCGGATTGACTGGGGTGTCGAGAGGGTCGTTAAACCCAAGATTGAAGTCTCCAAGTATAATCATTTGTGTTGAAGGTTTGGAGCTTTCTGCTACTAGTGAGGTGATATCTTCCTCAAATCTGCCAGGTGGGCCCGGGGGTCTGTAGATTAGATGCAACGTGATGGTGCTCTTAGGGGAGGTTTGTAATTTAACTGTGAGATGCTCACATGATTTGAGTGGGAGAGAGTAGGCTAGTCTAATATCAAGCGAGGACTTAAAGATGATAGCTACACCACCTCCTCGAGCGTTGGGTCTGTCTACTCCGAGGATGGTGTAGTTGTCGGGGATGGTAAGAGATGGTACCGCCGCATCGTGCAACCAAGTTTCGGTCACAGTGAGGAAGTCCAGGTTGTTGGTCAGAATAATATCGGCGACTTCTGTGGAATGGGCGACTAATGATCTAACATTTAGGAGAGCTCCTTTTAATGTGGAAGGGGTGGAGTTGATTGAGGTAACAGTGTGAATGTTAGTCTTGTTGGGTGGTTTGGCTGGGCGTTTGCTAGTTCTGTGGTGGGTTCTGGCACAGAGTCTATTGTTACGATTGGTAGGGATGAGGGTAGTAGTTTGAGAGACAGTTAGGTCAGTCGTTATGCAGGGGCTGTAGTCGGGGGTATGGCAGGATGCTCTCGTATCGGTAGGGTTCCGCTTAGAGCTATCTGAGTTCTTGTTAGCTAGGATATCAGAAGAGTGTGCGTGGTCAAGGGTGGGATAGGCCGATTCTATGACCGGGAGGAAGGCTGGTGTAGTGGGCAGGAATGGAGTGGGGCAGACGATAGGGTAATGTCTTGGACAGGCAGGTCTCGCTAGACCATTTTTATAGACTATGGGCCTCATTAGGACCCAGGCGGTAAGGGGTTTACGGCAGCGTAAACAGCGCCGACCCTTACCGCCTGATTCCGAGGTCCCTTAGCGCCATGGAGGATTTAACACCAGCTTTTAGCAGGTGTTAAAATCCATGGCGCTAAGGGACCTTGTTGTTAATTACACCACCGTAATTTACGGTGGCGTAATTAACGCCTTCCCCACTCCCATTATGCCCTATGGGGCAAAAATGGGAATGGGGAAGGGTAAATGGGGATTGGGGACTTACCGCCCCGCCAACCTCGGAATGCGGCGGTAAGTCTGCCAACCACCATGGCGTAAACATAGTTTACGCCATGGTGGTAAAGGTACGACCCAGGCGGTAACTTACCGCCTGGGTCGTAATGAGGCCCTATGTAGCTGTAACCATTGCAAGGTATGTCACTTTGCACGACACAGAAGGGGAACATGATTGCGGTGAGGCAAAGTAGCATAATAGAGAAGCTTGGGCTGAGGCACCGTGCAGAGGATTGGCGAGTGAAGGACATCAGTAGCATGGGTAGAGTAGTGTCAGATAGTAACAATGTCATAGGGCTGGTAAAAAGTTGTGGCTGAATGTCAGGCAGGTAGGGTATTGGTGTCGATTAAGTAGCTAAATACAGCTATCAAGGGCAGGCTGCATGCAGCTAACAGGCTAGCTGAACACGGCTGTCAAGGTAGACTAGATGCAGCTATCAAGGTAGGCTAAATAGAGCTATGAGGGCAGGCTAAATACAGCTATCAAGCTAGGCTAAGTACAGCTTGAGAATCCCGTTTGGTGGAGTTAGTAGAGGCATTGCGATTCCATAGAGGCATTGTAATACAGTGCAGTATTAGTGTGATAATGGCTAGCATTTGGTGCAAAGAGCATGCAAAGATACTGTTAGTGTGCAATAGTAAGAGGTCATCCGAGTATTGAACAGCCTTGTTAGGGCGGTGTTTGCATACATTTAGCAGTTGAAGTTATATCATAACAGATAACAGTTTGCTGGGGTAATTCAAAACGGATACGCTTAGCTGTGGCTGTTAAGCAGAATAGGTTATGATCTTGCGTGCAAAAGTACATAAATCTTAGCATGTCTGTGGCAAGCGGTTAACTAACTCCATGGGACAATGTGAAGCGTATAGACTACCAAGTAAATTGGAGATAGCACGTTGAGATGGTAGCGTTTACAGTGAGCAAGGGTCTGCGGCCCCTGCAGGTAGCGTATACAGGCGCTATAAGTGGGTGTTGAGCAAGCGGCTAACTTTACTGTGTAGGTACTTACAACATTGATATTGTCCAGGGATGTTATTCACCTGATTGTTTACAGTCCTTTGTACTTGTTATTTTGACCCCTTTAGCCCGGGATAACATTACCAGATGCACCTAGAAAGCACTTCGAAAGTCAAGAAATGTTGAAATAACTCAGGAATTTTTTAATAAGTTTATAAGTTTATTTAATATACTTACAGCTATCAAGCTTTGTATATACAACAGTTAAAAACACATGCAATACGACAAACATACAACCCTTAAAACAATTCACATTACTTATAATCATTACACTTCATTATTCTATACATTTTAAAATCTCACTTATTCTCAGATAAAATGTTACGAAAAAATATATTAAATTAAGATCATCACCTTGCATAAAAGCTGTCCACAATCTCTCTGTCATCCTAATATCAATCTGATTGTTGTATGATTTAAAAAACAAAGATCTCAGTGCTGTTAGACTTTCACAGCACAGCAGAAGATGGTGTAATGATTCAATCTCTAAACATCCACACAGTCTACAGAGGCGTCTACTCCGCTCTATACCAAGCCATGCTCACTTTATCTCTAAAACTATGGACAGATTGAACTTCATTAAGAGATAAGTTCCAAACACATATGGACTAGGATATGCCTTGATATATTTAGGGAGTTGTACACGATACATGTAATACTGACAAAAATGTCCACTATGTGCTTTTGAGGCCAAGGAGACTAGATGCAACTCATTGCAGTGAATTGCTATTTTTCTTTGAGCCACCTCCTAAATGAATTCACAGGACTATTCATTGATGTTGTTTGAAAACCTGTTTTCCAATGCTCATACATGGACATTACAATTCCTAGTACTCCCAAACTATTACACTTGTGTAATTTCAAAAAGGCACACAAATGAGTTACCGCAATGGTGTCATTGTCAAGATGCAACAGATTTACATAGCTCAATACAGAATGACTAATATATTCTGCTTTAATACACTTCATATTAAATTCAAGATAGAGGTATTCAATGGAGGTGTTACTAGGGAGGTGCATTAGTTTTCTCAATATAAAGGCTTCCAGATTAATTAGGCGCAGCAAAAATCTATGGCCCCATACCTCTATTGCATACATAACCATTGTGCGAACATTCGCGGTATACATTAATAGAACCGCCTCGGCTGAAATTCCTACATTAGATCCTATTATTATATTTTACTCACTGTATGGCCACAAACGATGCACTGTTGGTACCTGCAGCACCCACTAATTAAAGTGCAGAGGTCTGTCAGCATGGCCATGTTTCATTTAAACATGCCATTATCTTTTGTATAGAAATATCATTATACACAATTAAATGCACTGAAAGACATCAGTTAAAATAAAGCTAAACTGGCCTCCCTAACATTAAGCCTCTGATACACCAGGATGAACCCTGATACATGTGACAAACAAACTGTACCTGAAGTATTCTAAAGGTTACAATGCAAAACCCCAAAATTCACCAGTTCAAGTGAGCTGTGCAATCTTAACTCTTGACCAACCCTGCCCATGATTGACCTCACACACAGTGTCATAAATGAGATTATCAGATTTAACATATGCTTATATATAGAGCACTGATTGTCACGGTTATCGGTGCAGTCACACCAGCAAAACCATGCACCGCCACACTAGACGCCAGCCATGCAAAACCATTTATGAAGATAAACACTGCCTAACATGGACCTCATTCTAAGTTGGTTGGTCTGGTAAAAAAGTGCTGGTATCCATGAATACCGTCAATTTACCCGACCGGCCAACTACGGGTTTGCCGGTGGGGCACCTGGATTACCTCCAGCTTAAAGCTGGAGGTAAACCAGGCACCCTACCAGCAAAAAAAGTCCTCATTACCGGCACCAGGTGCTGTTAATGACGGCAAATCCCCTCATGGAGTCCTGTGGGACTCCATGAATGGGGAGTTACACTGTCATTCTGGCAACCGTAATCCAGCAGCATTGTCGCTGGACCGTGTACCCTAAACGTTAACTACATTTGCCCATATGCTGGTGGCTCTACCACCAGGATACCCTCAAAGTCAGAATGAGACCAAAGCTTTTTTCGAGGGGATGCAACAGTTTTGTTGTGCCAGAGAATATTTCTGGAAGACTGACACTGGGATGTCTCTGCAGAGGTCTCGTACATTTCATTGGCATGTGGGGTAAAAAGACAGCCCCGGAGTGACAGAGATGGAGAGGCCATGCTAGGCCCCTATTGTAAGAGTAAAGCTGGTGAATGTCGAGTTCCCTTGAAATATAAAAGCCAGTAAGAAACAGTGATTTTGACATAAGACCTAGTGAAATAGAAAGACATGATGTAAAACTACAGCTGTGCACGTGGAAAGAAAAAAAAAACATTTGAAACACTGCAGATTTCAAAGATATAAAGGAGGAATGATGCCTGACATTTAAGAAATAAAGTCAAGTGATGGATTGCGTTCATCAGGAATAAAGAGGCTTAATTTCCACCACATGAAATATCAGCCTGTAGAGAGAAAGGCCTATTTTGTTTTTGTAAAAGTGGCCACTGGTTTCCTATGACTAACTGTGACCTATCTGTGTGCATTAGATTAAAAGTGAATCTAAGATTATATTTATGAACAGCAGGCCTAGATATAATGCAAAAATGTTACACGTAAGCACATCTTGTCGATTTAAAGCTGTATTTTCTGAAGCATGGATGCAGCTGGTATGTTCCCCACTGAACTGAAAGGCCTGTACCTTTAAACATTTGACCTCAAGACCTTTGGCTGAGGACCTCCAGGAAAAGTGGGCCTGGTTCAGTTAAAAATACAAAGAATGATGAGAGAGCGATCTGAACTGCAGGAACAGAGATAACAAGACCAACAGAAATTACCCTTAAGGTCAAACCACCCCATAAAATTGTGAAATAGCTCAGAGCAAAGATCTTTGAAACTTCTGGAGGGGAGGGCAGAATCACATGGGCTGAAAAGCCAGACGTCCCAGTCATCTGGTTTGGAGAAAAGGAAACTGCTTGGGTCTGATCTGAATGTGAAACTGGAGGACCCATGTTATACCTTCCCATTGATTAACATGTGGCCACCTTTTCTTTAATTAAAAGAGAAGCATATGTCCGAGTGAGCTGACACCAGACTGACTTTAAAGGGGATAAAAAGCCAGTTGGGACCATGTAAAAACAACATTTTTATGATGGATACAACTGGAGTTATGATAAAATTATGATTCTGCCATTTTCATAAGTCTGAGGAACTGGAAAATTGATGAAGTGATAGATCGTGAAATTAATGTTTGAACTGGGAAGTGTCCCATTTCTGATAATTTTGGCTCAGGAGCAAATCGCCAAAAATGATAGCACCGCCCAGGAAGGGCGTGCTGAAATAAACCAATATTGTCCGACTCCCCATAAAATGTAGAATCCCAAAATATATAGATTCATGTAGTTATCTGAAAAATGAGCATAGCTGCCATGTTGTTAGAAATTCCGAACCCAAATGGTAAAACCCGCCTGTCATTTTAAAACAATGTATGTTTACTCCTCCCTCAGCTTCCATAACCCATACATCCCAACATCTGGTCCTATCGGCAGCAAGTGGGCATCTTGGCGGTAGGTGAAGAGAGAAAACTGGCCAATCCATAGAGTGGGAAAGATGATAATAATGGAGTGTCACCAGCCCTATAGGAGCTCAGTTTTCTATCTGAGAGGGACTGAGTTGCTAATCTTTTTTTAACTTTTGGACTCTTGGGACCTTTCTTTGGACTTTTGATTTTCCCTTGACTTTCCCATTCTTTTGATGAAGGTAGGATGCTTCTGGGCCCCTGCAGAGAATTAGCAAAGGGAGGGGAAGAGCTACCAAGGCCTTAAACATTACAGTGGAGACAGAGACTGGGAAATCTAGAAGCTAGCTGGGCCTGTCATTTCAGGAGCCAGAGGAAGTCTGGGTGCTGGGGACTACCCTTGACTGAAGCCTTTTACCAGATCTGTGCTGCCCTCAAAGGGGGGTGTCCATAATCCAAAAATAAGTAACCCTAAAACACTGCGATTCAAGTAATGTAGAATGGAAAAATTAAATTTCCCATTTATTTACTTGCCTCCCAAAACGATTTTCCCAAAGCACTGCATTTCATGCAAATAAAAATCCCAAACGATTTTTGCATTGAGTTCCTTTCATGACTTTGCCTTTCATGCAAATAAAAAGCAAAATACGATTTTCCCATTGAGTTCCTTTCTTGACTTTGCCTTTCAAATAAAAAACCTAAAATGATTTTGCTAGTGCATTCCCACTCTCTGTACCTTGCCTTCAGATTAGAGGGGTCATATCTAATTGATACCTGGAGGGTGGGGTTGCTGGGAGAAAGGAGTATTGTGTCAGACTAAGCCATTACTGTGTGTTTTGTATGTTTCTATTGGTTAATTTGCAATAAATCTGATTTAAATTGTGACTGCCAAATTCAAAATGTCACCTGTTTTTTGTAGTATTTGTAAGTTCATTAGAAATATAAGTCAGTCAATTGGTGCAAGAACTTTGAATTTGTGATCATGCCGAGTGCCACCGCATTGGTGGTTGATCTTTTGGTTGTTAGTCTTCTTTGTCAAACCTTAAAAAAAATATTTATTCTTACTATACACCAGCCCGGTTCCTACCTCATTGGTGCTATAGAGGGTACTTGTTGGGGTAGTGCGAGACGGTTTGGAGGCCACAGTAAAGATGAATCTGTATAAGCGCTTTGAGTGCATGCCACCGTGCTTGGGGGGGAAGGAACTCCATGAGTTGAGAGTGACCGCCTAATAAACCGCAACAGGCAGCCAAAAGGAACATCCTTGAACTGACGTGCCGGGTCAGTGTTGTGGGCTTCTCTTCTGCAGGCCAATGGGAAGGGTTAAATCTTCTGAAGAGATTTGGCAGGATCTGGGTGATTTGGGGGCACTAGAAAATGCATGATTCAGTGTCACTTATTTTGTGGTTTTTGACTGCAGTGCCTTTCGACTTTGTTGGGGTACAGGTGTACTTTTACATGTTTTGGGGTCTTTTTTTGCAAGTTTATCAGGGGTCAATACGAGCTTGGCAAATGTTTTTTTCAGAAATACCATCTTTGATGGCGATATTGTTGCAAATCTGCCACATTCACAGGTTATCACTGGCACTGTAGGTATTTCTAGAATACCACTGGCAATATAAAGGCAATGCCGTCAGTAATGACCTCTGAAGGTATATTTTTGTAATGTCTCTTTCTGTTTATTTCCACCTTCAATGTGGGGATGGCAATAGATAATGTACAGTAGCTGCTCATCCAATTACTGTACATTTTTATGATCAAGGGGTACTTTCTGATTACATGGGTAAGTTAGTAAGGGGAGGGCACCAGAGATGAGCACATTGTCAACCCATTGCAATGAATCCATGTAGCTACATTTGTCACTGTTTTCAAGGAAATGCCTGCACTTCACTTCTGCACAGGTAAAAAGGTTGAAAATACTTTTGGGGCAATATGCCATTGGATTACTGTTGGAGGTAAACCCTGCAAACCCTGAATCCCGCAGAGGGTAATTAAGCAGTATTTTACAAATGCTGCCGGAATTACTGTTAGCACCAATTGAACCCTTACAAATGTTAGTGCTTTTGTATCCTTATTTTCCTGACTTTTTCTGTTTGTTGGTTTATTAAGCTCCCTTTGTCATCTTTCCTTGTTTTCCCTGACTTCCCATCTTCATGCATCCTTCCTGTATTGGAACTGCTTGTTTGTGTGAATTTGTTTTTAGCTCTGCCTCCTTCTTGCATTGACACTGCTGGTTTGTGTGAATCTCGTTTTTAGCTTTGCCTCCTTCCTGCATTGAAACTCCCTGTTTGTATGAAAATCGTTTTTAGCTGTGCCTTCTTTCTGCATTGAAACTGTCTGTTTGTATGAAAATCGCTTTCAGCTGTGCATCCATCCTAATTGTTTCATCGTACACCCATTACCCATTTGGCCTACTGTGCCAAGTGGATCAGGTCCGGAACTGTGCTTTGCAGCATTCTCACCCACACCTCACCTCTCACTTTCTCTCTGCCTCTCTCTTCCTCCCTCGTTCCGAGATGGCCCTCTCCATCTCCCGTATCTTCTCCAATTATTACACCATCACCTATCCTCCCTCCCTCACTAAATCTGGACAGAAAAAGCATAAAAAAGACATCCTTGCTGCTAACCCAGGCCTCCCAATTTCAGACACCTATGTCAGTGCATCCTCTAGAGAAATCTTCACTGACATCCACTTTTCCGTCCCATCTCCCGACCTATGGACCTCTCACCTCACTGTCACTCTCCCACCTTACTCTTCAACTTCCATTAATGGTGGCACCACGTGGGAAGTCCTCCTTGTGGGCTTCTTCTCATTTCGCTGTGTATCAATGTTTACATCACGGGCACAGTCCTGGTTCAAGGTCCTCAGGCCAACCTCCTCCTATTTGACAGGCTCCTGCCTTGTCTCATCAACTTCCTTCCTTCCCGTGCCCCTCCCTTTTCTACCTCCTCTACTCCACCTCTCCAAACGGACACTCTGCTTAAAAAAAAAACATCATAGGCAGCGATCGTCTCCACCTGGCGACTCTCAACTCACGCTCAGCCATCAAACATTCTGCTGACATCTGCTTTCTCCTTAAAGACACTGACCTGGACATACTTACCCACTGTGCTGGCGGTGGAGTTACCGTAATCTTCCCAGAATGGATTCCTTCCACCATCCTACCCACTCATCACTATTCGTTCTTTGAGAGCCTAGTGTGCAAATTGGTCATCTCTCCTTCCTCCACCTTGACCATTACTAACATCTATCGGCCCCCTGGCACTCTTTTCCTATCTGAGTGGGCAGAGTTCTGTTCCTCCCTACTCTCGACCACCTCCAACCTGCTACTATTAGGTGACTTCAACATCCACCTGGACTCTCCTTGCACAAAAACCACCATCTTCACTGATCTCTGCTCCTCCCTATCCCTCTCCATTCTTCCCTCTGGCCCTACCAAATTCTGCTGGACACACGCTAGATGCCATCATCCATTCCAAGCACACTCTCTCTACTCCCTTGGTCACCTCTTTCCCCTGGGCTGACCAATCTCTCTTCACCTCCCACTTGGGTCCCCATGGCCCTGTGACAACTCCTCATAAAGCTCTGCCAACCTCATTCACGAACATCCATCGGATGAAACGAGTGTCAGCTGCTGCTTTCTCTTCCACCTTCATTTCCCCTTGCTCATCCAACACAAACGCTTCCTCTGATTCTGCCCTCAGCAACCCCTATCTGTCCATCACAACACTGTTGACATCCTGGCCCCAGTCATGAGGATCCACCTGAAACCTGCCTCCAAGCGTGACACCTGGTATGACTTTGATCTTGCAGACCAAAAATATAAGTGCAGGGCTGCTGAACGGAAGTGGCACCCTTCAGGCTTATCCTCTGACAAACCGGCCTGCCGCCTGATCCAGAGCCATTACAGACTCTCCATCCGTGCCAAAAAAAGAGCCCACATTCAGGCACGAGTGTCCAATGCATCCAATAACATGGCTGATCTCTTCAAAATCTGCAGGGAACTTGCCAACCCACCCACAGCTTCTTCTGCCCCTACTTCTTCCCAGCCCCTCTGCAATGCACTGCCTCTCACTTCACTTGCAAAACCCAGGATGTTCTGAACAGCCTTGTAACCCACTCTCCCAACCCATCAGTCCCCTCTCTGCCCCACCTACCATTCACCCTCCTCCTTCCTCCTTGCCCTCCTTCACGCCTGTCTCCTCTGAAGAAGCCACCAGAGTTGTCAACTCCATGAAGGTCTCGTCCAAACAGGTTGCACCTTGCTCCTCCAGAAACATCAAGGAAAATATCACCTCTCTCACCCCTGCTCTGGCTGATCTCTGCAACCACTAATTTGCTACTGGTTCTTTCCCATCTTCCCTCAAGCACTCCTTTGTGCGCCCCTCCTTATAAAAACCTCTGCAGACCCTTCCAGCCTAGCCAACTACGTCCCATTTCCATCACCCACTTCCTGGGAAAACTGCTAGAGAAGCTGGCCCTGCCCCAACCCAACTATCATACCGAACTTGCGTACATGACCACCAGTCTGGATTCCAAGGATCCAGAGGCACGGAAACTCCTCTTCTGAACACCTGTGAAGAACTGCTCACATCCCTTGACTCCAACTCTACTGCTGTCCTCATCCTTCTTGATCTCTCTTCTGCATCTGACAGAGAGAACCATTCCATCCTCATAAAAGGCAAAATGACACCCTTGGCATATTGGAGTGGGCACTGGACTGGCTTACCTCCTTCCTTACTGACCATTCCTCCAAAATCATTTTGGGGCCTTTCTCCTCCCCTTCTTCCTCCCCCACTTGTGGCATCTCCCAGGGGTCAATTCTTTCACCATGGCTCTTTAACATATACCTTTCTCTGCTGGCACGACTCATTTCTTCCTTCTCCCCCAACTTCCAGTGCTACGCTGACGATACAAACTTATCTTCAAACATCCCACCAATGCCCTTTAAACTCTTTCATCCCTGACTGCCTCTCTGACATCCAGGCCTGGTGCACTGCTAATGACCTCTGCCTCAATGCCAGAAAAACAGAGATTCACCCTATTGGGTCTCCTGCACCATACTTCTTCCTGCACCCTAGCTATCCTCCATGCCCCCCCCTCCATTGCAGCGAGTAATCTTGGAGTCATCTTCGACTCCTCCCTTTCCTTCATCTCTCATATCCAAGACATTGTCAAAAAGTCCCACTTTCAGCTCTTCCTTCTCAAAGGGACTCTACGCTTCCTCACCTTCCCCCAGAGACTCAATGTCACCCTTGCTCTGGTTCTCTCTAGGCTAGACTACTGCAATAGCCTCCTCCTTAATCTTCCTTCCTCCACCCTGCGACCCCTTTAGCTAATCCAGAATAGGGCAGCAAGATTTATCCCTGTCCTCAAGCCCAGGGACCTCATCTCTCCTGCCCTACAAAGCCTTTCACTGTCTCCCGGTCTCAACAGAGATAACATTCAAATCCCTCTGAATCATCCACAATTCTATCTGGGCTGGGGATCACTCTATCTTCAATGCTTCCTGACCAAATGCTCCCCCTTCTAGACTCCTCCGTTCCTCTGGCACCAACTCCCTGCATGTTAAGCGCTTTGCTTAACAGAGAGCTGGTGGGCGCTCACTTTCCTCGGCTGGCTCCCTCCTGTGGAACAGCCTCCCTCTCCCTCTGCATCTTGAGAATGACCTCCTTAAGTTCCCAAAAAGCCTCAAGACATTTCTCTTTACCTCTTCCTTTTCCTCCTCTCTTCCCAGCTAATCTTACAGCAGCATGACTGATGTGCAGAGCTCTTATGTCTACTTGGGGCCTTGGCCCCCCAAATCTCTCATCCCAGTCGATGTCTTTCTGCTCCACTTACTTGGGCTCACCCTACCCATGGATTGTTGCACTTACAGTCTTCTCCTCTTAGCACGTACCCTGAGCACTTCTCCATGAGCATTAAAGCACCTATCCCTGACCCCTCCCCTCTGCACTTGCACTTTCTAAACACTCCCAAGTCATAGTAGGTTTGTCTCCCCTTCCCTTATTCCCATTACTTGTTTGTACTTTTAATTTAATTATTTATCATTGCTGTAATTCATTGTCTACCTTCCTCTGTCCCCTTCCTGTCTGCCCTGTGGGTGCTTTGAAACAGTTTTGTTAATTGTATAAGCGCCTAACAAGTGACCAGTACATTAATAAATAAATAAACTGTTCAATGGAAAATAATTCATGTCCTTTGCCCTTTTTCTATAAAACTTTATATGATCCCAAAACATTTTGTTTTAAGTAAAACAATAGACCGTTTCATCTTTGTATTTCTAATCTCGTGTGTAGGTCTGCTTCCCTTAGTAT
The DNA here is from genome assembly GCF_040938575.1 of Ambystoma mexicanum. Taxonomy (NCBI): domain Eukaryota; kingdom Metazoa; phylum Chordata; class Amphibia; order Caudata; family Ambystomatidae; genus Ambystoma; species Ambystoma mexicanum. The sequence goes on along the minus strand of NC_090936.1, from coordinate 488,671,227 downwards.
GCCATGTGTTTGTGGGGCGTGTTGCCTTTTACGTAAAATTGAAAAAAATACTTCCCTATCCAGCTGTCTGTGTGAATATGATGTGAATACAGTTGTGTGCCCTATCAGTCTCTTGTCTTTGCTGATTTTGACTAAGAGTCCTCCCTTAGAAAGAAATTATACTGATTAGGTAGGACTTAGTGTTGATTTAAAGGGAGAGGTATTTGAGGTTCTATTATGGGAAAGAATAAGTTGTTTACAGGTGAAGATCTCAGAGGAGCGTGCTGTGCTTCTTGTGGTTTTTGGCCTGGAAGGTACCAGATGCCCACAGACACAGCAGGTTTTGCTTTAGGTGGTGGAATCTTTGGAGACATTTCAGAAAGAGGAGAGGTGACACATTTGGGTTTGCCACGGCCACCAGTAAAGGAGTCTGAGGAGGAGAAACTAAGTCTAGCAGAGAAGGGGAAGGCCAAAGCTGAGGTGGAGGAGGCAGAGGTGTGGCAGGAAGGCATGCCTGTGCATGGAGTCCTTGGGCCAGAAGAGGTAAAAGGTGTTGGCAAGGTTTCTGTTGAATGGAAGGCCCTACTCGATAGACATGCTGCACCTGTTGGGCATTGTAGCCGCAAATGCTGAACAGTGGCTTAGGGCCTCATTACACGGATGGCGGAGAACCATGGCGCTATTAGCGCCATGGTTCATGCCAGTAAAATACCGGCACCGCCTTGGCGGAAAGGGGAATTACCGCCCCATTCCAAGGTTGGCGGGGCGGTAATTCCCCCTTCCACCATTGCCCTTCCCCATTCCCATTTTTGGCCCATAGGGCTCAATGGGAATGGGGAAGGTGCTAATTATGGTACCGCAAATTGCGGTACCGTAATTAGCTCCCTGGGTCCCTTTGCAGGTTGGTTTTTAACGCCTGCAAAAAGCAGGCGTTAAATCCCCCAACCCGCAAAGGGACCTCGTAGTAAGGCGGTAAGGATTTACCGGTACCAGTATTTTACCGGTACCGGTAAATCCTTACCGCCATCTGTGTAATGAGGCCCTTAATCTTCTTTGAAGTTGGAGAGGAGGTTGTGGTCTCTCAGAAGAAGGGGATGGGGCTGATGTGTGGGGCCCCCAGAGATGGGTGTAGAGAAGATGCATGTGGTGTTTTTTCAGGAGACATAAAATCAACAAGTGGAAGAAATAGACATGGTCCACCAGCAGATGGATCAGGAGAAGAAAGTAACTGAGGCCTTTGCGCTTGTGCCTGCCTTTGTAAAGAGGGTAAGCAATACATGGATATTCTCCCCACCCATGACAATGCCCATCACATCTGGGGTCTGGGATTCCTAAAGCTTTCCAAAGGGAAAGACTCTCAAGGGAGAGGAAGGCATGTTATATGTAACCTATGGGATATGCCAGGCAAGCAGGCTATACTAAGGAAGGGCTGCTCCTTGGGAACCATTGAAATGCACAAACACATTACAAAAAGGCATGGTTCCAGTAGTCATAGAGCATGCATGTCACCTTCCAGTTACTCCTCTTCGATAACACCCTCTAACAATGGGTATGACAATGAGAGAGTGTATACAGATGTCTCACAGGATGGAATTCTTGCTTGTTGCTGGACACAACAGCACAAGAGGTGTCCAGTCCCTCACCCTGTGCGCCTGCAAAAGCACCTCTGCCATAGATGCATACTCTGCAAGTGGCACCATACACCAACCAGTATGTGTTGCCACCACCACAATAACCTCTGGTGGTGGTAGCCTTGTGGGCATTGTGCTATTTGAGGAGGCATGGAGAAACGTTCCCATGCATCATGTTGACACATACCGCCTCTACTGACATATGACCATCAGTGTGGCTCTTCAACAGGCCACATGAGCTGTGCTGCCAACTTCCCATGCCGTTTTCGGGCAGTCTCTTCTGAAGGGTGCTCATTGTTTCTTAGCAGTTGCAAATACCACTTCTAGCTGTACAGTCCATTGAAAACCCTACAGGAGAAATGGATGCAGGAACAGCCCTGCAGGTTGTGGACTCTTTTGCAGGCACTGATAAGTCCTTGAAGCTGAAGTCTTGGTGCTAAAGAAAACAAACAAGTGCATGTTAATGTCAGCACCCCTCACAAATTAGAAGTCACCAGAGTACAAAATATACAAACAATACTGTAACTCCTTTTGAAAGTTGTTCAATACAAATTCAAAAGGAATGATAACCTTGTAAAAGGAAAGAAGACAACACACAGTTCTGCAACTCCCATTGCAAACATTTCCAGGATACATAGGGCCTCATTACGACCCTGGTGGAACGGGTTAACGGGACCCGCTAAAGGAGGCGGACCCGTTAAACCCGTTCTGCCACATTAAGAGGGCCCCTCGCGGGACCCGGTAAGGACGCCTGGTAAAACCAGGCGTCGTTACCGGGTCCCGTGAGGGGAAGAGGGAGCAAACAACGGGCCACTCGTAATCGGCACGTTGTTTGCTCCCTCTCCCATTCCCATTCAGCCCTATGGGGGCTGAAATGGGAATGGGGAAGGCCCGGGCCCGGGTTCCTGGAGGGAGGAATTACCGGGCCCTCCTAACTCGGAATGGCCCTGTAATTCCCCATTCTGGAAACCCGGACGCAATTTTGGCGGCAGCCATGCCACCAATAGTGGGATGGCTACCGCCAAGGTCGTAATGAGGCCCATACTGTAGATAAGGGAAGGACAATAAATAAATAATACCGCTTTATCATATGGAAAAGAACACACCATATACCTAAGTAACTTACTCTTTGCTATGAAGGGTACATTGCTCTCCCTTTTAACGTTGGCCTTTGGGGAGATGTTCTACTTCATAAGCTATTTGGTCTCCATTGAGAGATCAGTGCTGTTATCACATTGGGCCTGGACAAATACTGTGTTAAGACTTGAAATGGAAAGAATGGTGGCATTTGGAATCACTTCAGCTGTGTACTTGATACCAAAGCTTTTACATGGACTCAGATGGGCCTCAATACGAGAATTGCGGAATGGGTTAACGGGCTCCGCTAATGGTGGCGGGCCCGTTAACACCATTCCGCAATATTATGAGGTCCCCTTGCTGGACTATTTTTCTGTTTGCTTATCTTTGAAGACCTTTGAAGCCCTGATGAAGACCTATGTTCTTTAAGATCGAAACATGTGTTGGAAAGGTCAAGAATATCATTATACTGTATTAAATACTAAGAATGGATAATATTAACTGTGTTTAAGCCTGTGTGGCAATGAGTGGTTAGAATTAATCTTCCAAAAACTGAGTTGTTAGTGTTATGCGCATTGGACCGACAAAATAATCTTGCTCTTAAATCTATCATGGTTTATCTATGGAATGCTCCTCGCTGTTTTCTGTTGAGGGTAGTTTGGTTGACACTGCTGAAGTGTATTGTTGTAGGTAAAGAATTGTGCTCAGCTTGTACTATTCAGCTTGAGGAGAAGGGATGAATGGAAGGCCGTGTTGATGAGGAGTGCAGGTAGCTAAAAGCAGAAGCATAGGAGAAAAAGCAGCTGGGAATGTGGCTGGCGAAACATAGAGAACCCATCAGTCCACACTACAAAGAGAGTTTGTTTGTAAAAGAAAACACATAAGCCAAACTAACAAGCAACTAAATATGTTGCCAAAACAAACTTGTACTTTTGCTGGGCTTGTAAATATTAGTGTGCTGTGCTCTTCTGTTCTAATCCCTGGCACCTAAAAACTAAACATTTAAAAGGATTAAAGGTGTGTGTGAGTGTGTATGTATGCGTGTTAAGTAAAGAAAGGCATTGAATGGGTTTAATGATAAAAGCACAGAGTAGAAGCTTTATGCTAATGACAACAGTTCCACATTCAGGTGTTTCGGTTTTTATACAATTCATTTTATTTAGCACATTTATATCATGTGACCCTCCACATTGAAGGCCCTTCTCTCCCTTGGCACATTGCATCTTATTGACAAGATATAGCGCCATTTTTACTTAGACTCATCTGCCAACAGTAACCCTAAACACCGCCCAATACAAGAAAAAGAAAACATTGGTAAAGACAATGGGCCTCATTCCGACCCAGGCGGTAAGGGGTTTACGGCAGCGTAAACAGCGCCGACCCTTACCGCCTGATTCCGAGGTCCCTTAGCGCCATGGAGGATTTAACACCTAAATCCATGGCGCTAAGGGACCTTGTTGTTAATTACGCCACCGTAATTTACGGTGGCGTAATTAACGCCTTCCCCACTCCCATTATGCCCTATGGGGCAAAAATGGGAATGGGGAAGGGTAAATGGGGATTGGGGACTTACCGCCCGCCAACCTCGGAATGGGGCGGTAAGTCCGCCAACCACCATGGCGTAAACATAGTTTACGCCATGGTGGTAAAGGTACGACCCAGGCGTTAACTTACCGCCTGGGTCGGAATGAGGCCCAATAGGTCTCTCTTTGCAAATGTAAAGTGCACCTCATCATCACCAATAAGTCTAACTAGGTACTAATGACACCTCTCAACAGTGTCTAAGCAAAATAAAAGAGGTGATGGCTGGAAGGTTCAGAATGAATCTTAAACTCTGGCATTGCTTTCTTCGTCTGCCAAGCCATTGCAAAAGGGGGAAAACATATGCAAATCAGGCTTGGTCCTACCCCAAAAGGAGCAGTCCAGCCCGAACTACTTGGCCACACCGTTTCTGCACAAGACCACAAGCATCCCCAGATATGTTTCAGCCTTGTTGGGCCTCATCAGTGAGGAGTAGCTTGGGTCTCGGGCCCAACAGGCGCGGGACCCACGTCTGGTAAGTGTAACTAGGAACTAGTGACACCTCTCAACTGTGTGGCACTCGGCAGAAACAGCAATCCTGATGTGCACGATTTTCACTAAACTGAGTGTATGAAATTCGTGAAGTTCTTAGGACACACACCCCTGAATTAGAAGCAACTGTGGGAGCTGGGTTCAAATCCAATGCCACTTTTTAGTTCATTCTCCACAAACAGTGGCACATTGCAGTTTCAGAATCTCCATAAACATCACAATATTAGAATGGTGTTATAGACAATACAGTCTGAGTTGCAGCTCATGTATGCTTGGAGCAGTAATTAATCATGGTTTGGTTGGCCGAGGGCTTCTATGCAATCACTAGCTAACTAGCAATAGTGGTCCTATTTATCAAATTGCCCTCTATGGTTTCAGATAAGCAAATACCACAGGTCTGGAATGACTTGACATCCAACTGCATTTGATTTTACAGAATGCAAATAATTAACTGAACAATCCCAGGCCAATCCCCATTTGCAAAAGGTTTCAGCCCTGCATTTTAATTAAGTTCCTTTGCATTTTAGATTGGGTTTTAGTTCACAGCAACTCACTCGCCATTTGTTTTGCCCATTGTTCTTTTGCATTTTCTTTTCGTATCCCTATATTTCAATGTGTGCTTCAGTTTTAACTGCCTTTTCATTTCTTTCCTTTGAATTTTGTGTTGGGGGTGCAGTGCAGATCAGGGTCCCCATTGATATGGAGATGTACATGAAACCACATTTCACGTCCTGCAAAGGGTTCTCCCCTTTACACATTGGCGATTGATGTCTGCTCAGGATGAAAAATGTTATGAGTTCCTAATTAATGCGCCAGGAGTTGATGGCTGTACATAATACAGTAGTCTAGGACACATACACACACCTTATGTACCCATGCTCCTCCCCTGCTAACCCATTTAAGGGACCCGCCATTTTGAAGAAAACCAAATAGGTTTACTTTATACTTTGCAAATCAGCTACTTCCCTGATGTGCCTCCTGCACTTACAATGAGTATTGCCATCCGCTCAGAGAAGAACAACAAGCTAAGGGAGATTTCTGGCACTGGATATTCCATTACTAAAATCCAGTGATGCTTCAGCACTGTTGTGATTTCCCTCACATGCTCTGCCATCTATTAGTATATCTGTGGGAAAGTGCACTCAAAGAAGAAGAAAATTAAGCATCACGATGAGTGAGTGTTGATCTCAATACCATAACAGATAAGGTTGATGTAGGGGTGCTGTACTGGATACTGTGGCATGTGGCTGCACCAACATATGCTAATCATCCTTACTGTAGTTAACGTAGAATTGCATAGTCCCGATGTATCCTTTTTCTATCCGTTCTCCCTACAAAATATCACTTAACCCAGTGCAAGCCAATGGTCACATTACGATCTCATAGTTGCTCTGTCGAAATCTCTAAAAACTAACATTTCTGGAAATTACATTTTTGCTGTATTTGCTGGCACCTGTGTGAGATTATTAAAATCATGATTACAGAAGATGACGAGCCAACTACATCGCTGCAGCCTGCATTCCTGTTTCATTCGTTCCTTCACTCTCTCTCTCCCCCTTCCCCTTTACTTCCCACATTCGTGCTACTAGCACTTACCTATCTGATATGTTCTCGGGCCCCTAGGATAGTTTGTTATTTGTATGTCAGTGTTCGCGTTGTGATATGTGTTGTACCTTCTAATGCTTTGCACTTGCACATTCTGAATGACTCAAGACCTTGTAGGAAGGTTCATTATTTGCTCTATTGCATTTTTCTTCTGTTCCCTCCCTGCTTTGAAAAATTTGAAACACTTGTTCTTTGTGTGTAAGCGCTATACAAGCAACCAATAAATAATTAAAATTTTTTAAAAAATGTCCTTCTGTCCTCTCTTCACAATACCAAAGTTACAGATGATCGGGCCTCATTACGAGGTAGGAGGTAGCCATGGTGCTATTAGCAGCATGGCTATCCCCTTACCGCATTCCGGGTCCGGGTTCTCGAAATAGGGACTTACCGGGTCATTCCAACCTTGGAGAACCTGGTAAATCCCCATTCTGAGAACCATTCCCCATTCGCATTCGAGCCCCCATAGTGCTCAATGGGAATGGGGATGGAGCTAATAACGGGCCCGCTAATAGCGGGCCCGTTATTAGCTCCCTAGGGCGCCTGGTAAAACCAGGTGCCCATAGCGGGACCCACTAAGGGACCTCGGAATATGGAGGTAAGGGATTACCGGCACTGGAACCCTTACCGGTGCCGGTAATCCCTTACCTACTACCTCGTATTGAGGCCCATCATTACGAGTTTGGAGGCAGCCATGGTGCTATTAGCACCATGGCTGCCTCCAAACCGGACTCCATTACCGGGTTCCTTCAATGAGAAATAACCAGGTCATTCCAACATTGGAGGACCCGGTAATTCCTCCTTGAAGGAACCATTCCCCATTCCCATTTAAGCCCCCATAGGGCTCAATGGGAATGGGGAGGAAGGTAATAACGGGCACATTACAAATGGCCCGTTATTACCTTTCTCTTCCCCTCGTGGGACCCGGAAAAGACGTCTGGTTTTACCAGATGTCTGTTCCAAGTCCCGCAAAGGGAACCTCATAATCAGCGCTCCCATAATGATGGTGCCGGTCCCGTACCGGCATCCTTCATTTTGGCACCGCAAGGGTCGTAATGAGGCCCTACGTCTGGGCTCAGGCTTCATTGTCATCTTTGGGGGCATAATGAATACCACCTACTTCAAGGGCCACACCTGAAAATTAAACCTAGGACAAAGATCCTAAACATTCTTCTGCTGCTGAATTTCTAGAGAGCCAGTGCCTCATTACGAGATTGGAGGTAGTCATGGAGCTATTAGCTCCATGGCTGCCTCCAAAACCCTTCCGACTCCGCCCTGGTGAATGGACCAATTACAGGTCCATTCCGTGGTCGGAGGGACCGGTAATTCCCCATTCACCAGGGCCATTCCCCATTCCCATTTTAGCCCCCATATGGCCCAATGGGAATGGGGAAGGCGCTAATAACGGTACCGCAAATTGCGGTACCGTTATTAGCGCTAGAGTCCCTTTGCGGGTCCCGTCCTTAACGCCTGCAAAAACCAGGCGTTAAGGTAGGACCCGCTAAGGGAACTCGTAGTAGAGAGGTAAGGGATAACCGGCACCGGTGCCTTACAGTTGCCAGTAATCCCGTACCTCCTACCTCATAATGAGGCCCAGTGTCTTTTTGGGGTTTGAAATCCACCTGGGCGCCAGACCTAACTACAATTGAGATGCTGTGGATGCACTGCAAGGGTTACTTACAACTGGTTCATAAACCCATGAACAAGGCCAGGCACGTTAGGCCTCATTACGGGTTTGCCGGTAGCCATGCCCTTAATAAGGGCATGGCTGCCTCCAAAACCGGGTCCGGGTTCCCTGAATGGGGAATTACCGGGCCATACGAAGTTTGGAGGACCCGGTAATTCCTCCCTCAGGGTACCAGGGCCCGGACTTTCCCCGTTCCCATTTGAGCCCCCTTAGGGCTCAATGGGAATGGGAGCGGGAGCTAACAATGGGCCGATCACGAACGGCCCGTTCTTAGCTCCCTGGTCCCCTCGCGGGACCAAGTAATGGGAACCACTCATTTCTAACCACTCATTGCCACACAAGTTTAAACACAGTTAATATTATCCATTCTTAGTATTTAATACAGTATAATGATATTCTTGACCTTGCCAACACATGTTACGATCTTAAAGAACATAGGTCTTCATCAGGGCTTCAAAGGTCTTCAAAGATAAGCAAACAGAAAAATAGTCCTTTATATAGAACACAATGACCATTCACTAAAATGTATCATTACATGCCAAAGTTCGAAATTGTCACACACAATCACAATGCACACTGATTTGAAACATTATCATGGACCGGACATATGCAAGTAAAGGTAACATTGTCAGACTGTGATCTGCCATTCCAGGTAACTACTGTTTTAGTAAAAATGGAATGGCCAATAAAAGGCAGTCTCTGCATCAAGAGCAACTGATTGTTTACGTATTGGTAGCCTCACTATTATAATCTTTACCACACTGGAATGCAGTAAACAGGAGGGCAAAATATCAACGTGGCAACCAAAAGCAACATTTCAAAGCAAAACTTGGCACCTCCCATATCAATTTAGGTAACTTCTACAAAATGTCCCTTCCATAACAGAGCTTTCGTCATGATGCACTCTTTCGATATCACAGAGCAGCTAATTGACCCCGTGTCCTTTTGCAGACTGCTTCATAAACTCTGACAGAGCGCTAAATAGCACTCATGCCAGACCTAAAGCCGGCATTCTGTCCCCGTTCTGAAGCATCTCCTTGCATATGCCTGTCAGAACACTGACATCTAAGGGCATTTTGGATTGTGAGATGCATCGTCTCTGATCCGCACGTGCAGCCTTTCATGTTACCTTGGGGGTACCGCTGCTTTCTTTCTTCTAATGCTGGAGGCATATGTGTGATGCACTTACAAATCATTTCTACAATGGACTGTAAAAGAACCAGACACGATGTCTGCAGGCGCCTGGATTTTAAGGCAGTTCCTGACATTCACTTAACACTTCTGAAATAGGCACCGTTTTATGTGGTCCTACCAGTGTCAGGATTATTTGCAGGTGTTTATTGCTCTGTTCACATTAGAAGCTGACAGTTTGTTTTCCTCTGTGTGGCCCTGGTCAGCAAAGAGATGTTTTTCACCCATAAAAAACTGTGCAGTGAGACATCGCTAGGACACTGATGGAGACCGTGTTTGTACATCATATATAAAATCGTGGATTGGTAGCTATCAGCTAGACTGATGTATTCCACAGAAGAGCACCAAGGGACAACTGAAAGACAATGAGAGAGAAGCTCGAGCAGTCTATGATTCCACTCTAAATTCTAAGGTTCAATGTACCCTGGAATTGCAGTATTTATCGTGTGAGGCCTGGGGCGTGCTCTGTGCTTGCTGAATGTGGATTGCGTGTGTGTTAGTTTCTGGGGCAGCACTAGGGTACTTGCTGCAGAGTGTTTGGGATGCTTGGTGGCGATGATGAATTTGGAAATAAAGGGCTACATATATGTTGTTGTTCATGGCCGTTATCCCAGTTTGTTTACACTTGTTTTACCGGTACCGATAAATCCTTACCGCCATCCGTGTAATGAGGCCCTAAGACTGCATATTAGAATGTTTATGACGGTGAGTCCCTTTTGAGATATGTTTGGATCTTATTGTGGTTCACATGTAACCATTACAGCATTATTAAGAGCTGTTTTTATTGTCTCCTGTAGATTTGAACCAGATAACCGAAATATGACAATAATTTTTGGCAGTGCACTGTACATTGCTGAAATAAAGCATAGAAGTTTGTGAATACTTGTTGCAAAATGTTGAAACCCCTGATGAAGTTCTAGTAGTTGGGATATGTTAAGATTAGAACGAAACATGTTGGGCTAGTATGTTCACTGTAATGATTAACAGTGTAAAAGAATATTCTATTGAATAGACAATACCAAGGACTATTGGTAACCGACTCCACTTCAAGATGGCTGCCGACAAAATAGTAACTCAATGTGGTCGGAGTATATAACTTATCCCATTTCAAAATGTCTACCTGCGATCCAAATCGATTTATGTGCAATAGAAATAGTGAAGGAACCAACTTATGTTGTTTGCTCTTAAATCATGGTATGGCTACCACATCACTCCATTGCTAAAAGAACGCGAGGCGAGACACGGGACACGGGACATCATTTTTTACTTGGCACGGCTGCTCCGTTATATACGAAGAGAATGGAATAAGGGTAAGTCACAGTCAGATAGACATAGTTTTTGGACATGTTAGTTATACGATCTATAGTTACTTTGCAGAACCCGCATTTTAGGGCAACCTGCGGGATACTGACATTGAGCTATCTGATTGGCTTGTAGACACTGCATTGCAACAGCAGCTCCAGACTGAGACCGTGAGGCTAAGGGCCTCATTACACGGACGGCGGAGAACCATGGCGCTATTAGCGCCATGGTTCATGCCGGTAAAATACCGGCACCGCCTTGGCGGAAAGGGGAATTACCGCCCCATTCCAAGGTTGGCGGGGCGGTAATTCCCCCTTCCACCATTGCCCTTCCCCATTCCCATTTTTGCCCCATAGGGCTTAATGGGAATGGGGAAGGCGCTAATTACGGTACCGCAAATTGCGGTACCGTAATTAGCTCCCTGGGTCCCTTTGTGGGTTGGTTTTTAACGCCTGCAAAAAGCAGGCGTTAAATCCCCCAACCCGCAAAGGGACCTCGTAGTAAGGCGGTAAGGATTTACCGGTACCAGTATTTTACCGGTACCGGTAAATCCTTACCGCCATCCGTGTAATGAGGCCCTAAGACTGCATATTAGAATGTTTATGACGGTGAGTCCCTTTTGAGATATGTTTTGATCTCATTGTGGTTCACATGTAACCATTACAGCATTAATAAGAGCTGTTTTTATTGTCTCCTGTAGCTTTGAACCAGATAACCGAAATACGACAATAATTGTTGGCAGTGCACTGTACATTGCTGAAATAAAGCATAGAAGTTTGTGAATACTTGTTGCAAAATGTTGAAACCCCTGATGAAGTTCTAGTAGTTGGGATATGTTAAGATTAGAACGAAACATGTTGGGCTAGTATGTTCACTGTAATGATTAACAGTGTAAAAGAATATTCCATTGAATGGATTTAGGACCGCATTAGCAGGATCCACTAATAATATATTAGAGAATTCGGCAGCAAGTAGCCATGAACTAGTAGGGCATTTGACCTCCACCCAACAAGGAATAAGTAAAACACAAACCATTGTGATTTGAATGTTTGTCTTACTTATGCATTAATGGGATTTTTTATCTTAATATTGCACAGCACTTGATACTTTTTTGGAATATTTGTAATATGTACAATACTTGTGTGTTTTATGTGTTTTTATGAATTTATGATGAAATAAGAATACACATTACAATTCATTTTTTTTAAATATTTGCGAGTATACAGACACAGTTCTTTATTTGGTGAATGAATTGTGTCTGTTGTTCAAGTTCAGAGGAGACAATACAACAGTGGTTGAGTTCTTTAGTCTTTAAATTGTCAGAATAGCTATGGGGAATAAAATCAATAGACCAATATCTTTTTTTGGTAAAAGTTGCATTATCCAAATAACCCATTAGCTGGTAAACTGACTCAATGGGTTAAATGCTTGTTATTGTGATCTGTGCTTCATCTGTAGGTTGCAGGTTCCAATCATCGCAAGGTCAATTCAGCCTTTCGTTATTCTGTGATCGATAAATGAGTACCAATTTCATTGGGTAAACAAAGTAATGTATGTAAATATGTCCTATCTAAAGTGCTTTACATTAAAGTTCTATATAAAAAAAACGAATTATTATTATAACAAGTAGTTTGTTGACATTTATCATTCCGTCATACAGACTGCAATTCAGTAAACCTGATTTGAACAATGCATGCAGAACTCCATGCAGCATTCAAAAGAATATTTTGTATATTTTATTGATGGTATTTAATAAAGTACAAACCTTGGCCTGAGTGCTCACAGACGAGAGCACAAAATAGAGATTACGTTTTTACAAGAACGTGTAGTATGAAATAGACAAGCTAAATTACAACTTAATTAAAACAATCTCGAACAATTACTTAAACAAAATCACAAAAGTAAAAAAAAAACTTTTAAAACAACAGAAGGTGGTGATAAACATTCATTTTGGAAAAAAAGAGACGTTTTAAGAGCTCGGCAAAAGTTACAAGTGCGGAGACAAATAAAGTACAGGGGACAGAGTTCCAGTTTTACTAATTCGTACCATAATTCTGCAATCCATTTAAACCATCTATGTTTTGGTACCTACAAAGATTTAAAAAAAAAAGATAAGTCTGCATTCCATTTCAAATGCCCACCCAATTTCTCCTTAAAAAATGGGTACTTTTCACTTTCATTAGTAATCCCTTTTATTATCACTTTGGCACATACCAACCATTTAACAATCTATCATGACCACTGCATTGTATATGTGATTTAGTGCATGGTGGTCAGCATGGATGGATATGGAATTAAGCACAAATCAACATTACATTTGTTGGTCAGCATATGGATAAACAATCTTTACTTGTACTCAAAATGAACATAAAAACGTACACGGCACATGCATGCATACCACTTTTAAAGCTAATCCTAGCACAGAAAAAAACATACTTGAAAAAACACAACACACAGTCGCCAAAATGTTGTTCACTCAACCAAACCATTATGGACAATTACGCACTATGTACAGAGAACTGGGATACAACCGCCTGATGCAGGCCTGCAATTCGGGCTTTGAGGCATTATCAGCCTGTAATGCCCCTTGCAAGGTGTAGATGATTATTAGCACCCCAGGCAAGTGAACCGAGGGTCTAATAGCTTTTATATTGGGAAGGAAATTGGCTTTGCACAGAGCACACACCTATAATTCCTTTAAAAAGCAGCGGTACCTCTTCTATGGTCAAGGCGGCAGCAGAGAACAGTGAATGCCTTGGACAAGTAAGTGGGGGCTGAGGTGTGGGGGAGAGGAAGGGTGCAGGTGGCTTATGAGTGATGGTTGCCAGTGCATTTGGTCAGTAAGGTGTTAAAATGGCCGCCTGGGGTAGAGGAGCAGGTGGATTGGATGGAACACAGGATTTACCATGTAGTAAAACCTGCATTCCAAGCCACCTGGTTGGCTGGCATCTCGGCCCGAGGTGCTAAAAATAAAAAAGCTTTCAAGGATGTTTACCAACTGCTCACACCATGGTAACTTTCCACAAAATGGGTACTTTGCTATGCCTATGAGTGCAAACGTGAGGAGTAAAAACAAGATGGAAGCCGTATATGCCTCACTTTTACACTTCAGGGAATATGTTACACATTTTGAGGTGGTGTGGCGGCACAAAACGGCAACAAACGCCACATAGGTTTTATCCATGCTTGGCATTTCAAAAGCGGATGGTTTCTATAGGAATCCATTGCGAATGCCATCTTCCAAGTGTAAATGGAAGGTGGCATTTATGCTTGTTGCAAAACAGAATACAAATGAAAAGGAGAGGCGATTTAGCTTGTTTTTATTCCTTGCTTTTGCACTTCATTTTGGAAATCTGAAAAATTGCATGGAGGGGAACCTAAAGCAAGTAAGTGCAAAACAGCTGAAGATCCCTTTCATGAGCCTCAAGCCCTTTTTATGCCGCTATTGCAGGCAATGGGGAATTTGCTCAGATAATCTTGCTGTTTACATCTACATCAAGTACTCATGAAAACAAAACATCTAATTTATACGCTACCACGCACCTGCAAAAATCACAAACACTTCCTTATACATAATTGCTGATTAATTATATTTGTAATACATTTCACTTTACATTGGGGGGCAGCATGGTTTGGGAATAAAGCAAATAACAACATTAACCTTTGAATCCCGGGAAGCCAGTGTTTCACTTGGTAAACTACAACAGGTGTGTGTCTTAAGGACACTCAAGAGGTCCACCTTGCCCATCTGCCAATTAAAAAGACACTTTTGGTTTCCTTTCGAGTTTGGCAGTAAGAGAAAAAAGTGTCACTCATGGAAATTAACACCCTTTTACCACTCTGTTGAATTCAAGGTAACCTAAAATGGGTGGTAATTCCCCTGGTGCTAATTCCACTGGAGAAAATAGCAAGCATTTGAAGTATTACAGACATCTAGCTGGTGGCACTTCCCCCAGGGATAATTCTAATCTTCCAAACACCATGCAGTAGCACATATTGAGCTCCAGAACTTCTTGTTGTTGGTTGAGCTGCAAAGGCATGAGTGGCAGCAGCGTACTATTATACAGCATGCACAAATGTGGAGAAGGCACCATGCAAGAAGAGCAACCATTACCCATCCATGTCCACTGCCATTATAGGAACCATTTACCAACTTTGATTGCCCTGTCCCCTAACCCACTAGATGTTTATAAACCTTCAATATCCCACAACTCCTTAATCAATATTTTTCTTCTCGTATTAGGGCCCCAACTATACAAACATTTGTGAGACGTGGCTTGTAAATACTGTGACAAGGACGAGGAAGACTAGAAGTAATGAAGATTACCAATAGTTAACACGAGCATTAGCTCCATGTCCGTTTTCCTTGCCCCAGAGCTCACTTTTGGGGACTACCAAATCCCTAAAATGATAGGGGCTTGTGCAAAATCCACAACCACAAACTATGAAAGTATGCTGTGCACACCCTTCCACTTCTATCACCAGATGCCCATGCCCAGTACGCTTCTACCAAAGGCACATGCAGCATGATTCTCCACATTGAGCTTATAGTGCTTCACAAAATGATGAGGGTCCGCCACGCCTTGCAAATATCCAGTAACAGCATTCCCTGAGCATCTGCCCATGCAGTCACCATGCCCCTTGTGAACACCCCTTGATTCAGGATGGAAGTAGAACACCCACCCCCACTTAAGCCAAGGTGATCGTCGATGAGATCCAAATATTTAGGGGGACAACCAAGGCCTTTTCACCTGGCCCACCGTCCCAAAAATGATAAAGGTTTGTCCCTTTCTTTCCAGATAAGTCAGTACCACCCTCCTTATATTCAAATGATGCCATATTTCTACTCCAGGTTAGGTTGGTTCTGGAAAAATGTTTGGTAGGACCACAACCTGGGATCAGTGGAACTTTGAGATAACAATAGGAAGAAAAGTTGTCACATTTTAGCACAATATCTGCTGTTAGAAATGGAGGTCTAATTAAAAAATTAAAAGCGTGCCTACCACCATTAGTCACCCAGCAGAAGGGATAGCCACAGGAAAAATGTCTTAAAGGTCAGGAATTCCAGATCAATGGCCTCAATAAGTTTAAAATGAAGGGAAATTAAAGAAACAAAGGAAGATCCCATGGGGGAACCCCTTAAGGAGGCATAGGCCTTCTTAAAAGGAAGCTTTAAAGAAGCCAACTTACAAACACTCCAACAAAAGGAATTGATAGCTGCCTATTGAGCCCTTATGGTTGACATGACCGTACCTGTAGTATACCCTTCCTCAAGGAACTGCAGCCTGCAGGAGAGGTTCTGGAAGCAACAAAGTCTCTCCAATGCCTATTGTAAGCATTTAGTGTGACCACACAGTCTGTATTTGGAACTGAGAGAGCTAACTTGGGCTATGAGATGTCTGCCCTTGTCTTCCAATTCCACCTGTTCTGACAGGGGTTCTCTACCTGCCATGAGGCTGGATGTAGGAAGGAGGGACTCTGCCAGAAAATATCTACTGCCATACGCAGAGGAAATTAAGCTCTCCTTGGCCATACAGAACCACCAAAATAACCTCTGCTCAGGAATCCTTGATCTTCTGCATGGCCCCAAGAAACAAAAATCTAAGGAAATACCGAAACGATGCCTGTCTGGCAAAACGCAGAGATTGCATTGACCACTATGCTATTCTGAAAAGCAATCCAGAGAAGAATCTAGGTGGTACTGAATCCTCCCGGGAAGCAAAGAGGTCCAGGGATGGAGTCCCAAACCTCGAACAAATCTCCTTGAAGACCCAAGAAGCCACTCACCAAGCAATTGAAGGAGGAAAATAACAGCTGAGATGATCCACTAATATATTGTCCACTCCTCTGATGTAAAACTTCCTCAGGGTGATTAGGGAACTCTCTCCCTAAAGTTTCACTCTGAAGGCCGGAGCACAAGGTGCTGAAATCTTGCAATTGCTTGCCTCTGCTGCAGGATAGAGTTGTGATATTATCTGTTCATACTACCATTGCCCTTCCCAGGATCTGCTCCTGGATCTGCTCCTGGAACCATTGGAGGAATCTATAGAATGCTGCCAATTCCTTTTAGAGTGATGCACCACTTCCGGTTCCCACATTTCCTGATGCCAAGCCTTATTTATTGTAAATTGGTAGTAAGAATGGCCAGCGATAGCCAGCTGAAAGAGAATCCCTTTCCCAGATTCACATCCTGTAGCCAATATTACAGATTCACCCTCAAATGTTCGTCCTCTGTTATGGGTTCTGGAATTCCTGGGAGGCTATTGATGTATGATAGTTGTAAGTATACTTGAAACTGTTACAAGACTATCTCCATGCTTGGAAATAGTGTTCTAAGTAAGTAGTCACAATCACTAAACAATTGGATCAATCATAAAGTTCGTAAAAATGGTCCACACATTGAATCTGGAGTGGCATTTCTTGTATTCTGGTTATGCAATAATCCATATATAGCCGACACGTGTTTCGACCAGTGCGGTCGTTATCAAGGTTATTTATATCTATATGTGCCAGAATTAATCCAAAATGAAAAGTAAACATCATTGCCATATTGTTTGAAGTAAATGCAATCCGTGCAACAATACAATCGAAACATTGTATACAATTAAATAAAAATATTTTGTAAAAACATAACACACAGGTTGTTGTGAGTTTGGAGAAAGCAAGCATCCATGGAGAACATATATAAAATGAAGAAAAAACAACTTCAGTTTGCAATAAGTGTCAACATTAAGGTAGAATTTCAATTTAGAGTTACCATGGAAAGTGCGTTTCCAAAAGTGAAACCGAGATATACATGTGTGCACTGATAGGTAATCAAGTGTCCAGATTGTTGACCTCCTGTTTAAAGTCCTTTGTATAGTACCACTTGTGGCACCCTTGTGTCAAATTTGGGTGGCATTGTGCCTTTTGCCCATATTAAAAATCCACCATGGTGTTGCTTAGTAAGACAAATGCAAATATCAAGTTATTGGGCTTACCTTCTGCGTATAGTTTTCTGTGCACAAGTCTGTAAATGGAATGTGGAATATTTAATGTGTTATATATTAATTGGATAGTACAGATAATGATTGGAATTCAATGATAATGTTTAGTCAATAATGACTGTTGCCCACCTCATGGACCCATCGGTCTGGATTCAAAGCAAAATGTATTCTTATCAATTTTCAGTAAACTTCCTGGGTTCATTCCCCGTCCTCTTTAAATAAAGTTGGGAAAGTAGGTATTATAATTTGAATAGGTTTATGAGCAAGTATAATAATGAAAGGATGGTAGGCATCCATTCTCCTGTTATCCTGCTTACCTATAGAAATGGTATCGATTCCTGCACACACCATCCTCGTCACCTGCTCTATGTTCACTGCATCAGCGTTGCCGTATTATAGGCAGAATCACGGCACATCCAAGATAGCAGTCACGTTTTTACATGATGACGTCATGTGTCCAAGCACGGGTGACGTCATCATGTAAACAGAAAACGTCATTGCTGCTGATTCCCATGCGCGCTCTATGTAATGTTGTCTTTTATGTTTCCTCAATATATTTTTTTGGGATAAAGCACACAAACGCCCATACGTGCAGGCCACATGAGCCACTAAAACAGTTCTGATTATAATTTGTATTAAATATAATTTTTTTGATGCTGAAAAACTAGCGGGTCTGAGGGGCATACAAATATCGACCTATGTGAATTTGAGAATAGTGCATTCAAATCTAAAAACGCCCCCAATAGTATTACTGAATTGAAATGAGTTACAAGTTAGTTTGCCATATGTACGGCAAAGAGTATAGGGGGTGGAATGGGTCCAATAGATGCGTCCTTCTAGTCACTAAGAACCCAAAGGTGGTCAAACTTACTGGACACCGACTTCCTAACAGATAATAAAAATGTACATAATATTCAAGTTATGATTGTTGTATACTGGATTCACTTAAGTGAATTTAATGCACTGAATTACAAAAAAACATACATTTCATGATCCAAATTCAAACCATGATCTGTTGATCTCAAAAGACATAATTTGGCTTCCATTTTGCAAAATGCAAGTTGTAAGTCTTCTCCCCTTTTTTCCTTTTTAGCTTTCATCAGACCAAAAAACGCAAATCCTCTACATTGTCCATTTGGTGCTGTTTCTGCCAGTGTACGGCCAAATGTGTCTTAGGATCTATATTCCTCAAACTCAGGAGATGCTCCCGAATGCGTACCCGCAGCTGCCTGATGGTGCTGCCAACATAATGTTTGCCACAAACACATACAATAACATAAACGACATAACATGTTCTGCAGTTGATGTGATCGGCAATGATAATTTCATTGCCAAACTGATCATTGAAAGTTTTACATTTGTCCAATGCATATTTGCATTGGTTACAATGTCCGCATTTCTAAAAGCTGCCTCCCCTTTTCAGCCAATTTTGTGCTTCCATTGTCGGTGTTAAATCTAAGAATGAGGGACATCATTTTTTCCTTATGGTTGGCGCTTTTGTGAAAGTAAATTTAGGACTGTGAGTGAGAAAAGGTGTCAAATCTTTGTCTAGTTTGAGAATATGCCAGTGTTTCGCTGCCATTTCATATAATAGGCTGCTATCTCTGGAGAATTGTGTTATGATAGCAATGGGTTGTGTCTGAGTCCTGTCTTTTCTGCTATTTTCCAAAAGTTCCTTTTGTTTAGTATGCATGTATTTGTCTGCTGCTTGGTTGACGGTCCTAAGACTATAACCCCTGTCAAGAAACCTGCTTGTGAGTAATTTGCATTCCTGTTTATAATCAGTATCTCGACTGCAGTTTCTCCTGCCTCTGGGGCACCCCGCAGATCACAACTGAGAACGTTATTGATATTTTCCATAAATCCATGATTAAGGACATACATACTATAATGGATAGATCAGTTTATTCAAAGAATAACTACAAAAAATTGAACAAATTAACATATGATCTTACCAAAGATGAATATAAAGTTCTGAATTCCCTGGCTGAGAATCATTCGATCAGTAATAAGGAAGCCGACAAAGGGACAAATGTGGTCATACTCAATGCAAAGGATTGCATCCAAATGGGCATGAACCATCTAACCACACCACATTGCTACAACATTTCTAAAACAAATCCCACCAAAACTATAGTAACAGAGTTGAGCAATCTAATTACCAAATGGTATTCTATGGGACTCTTAACGGATGAAGAAAAAAAACTTTCTTATTGTCAGCAACCCCACGATGCCGACCATATATTTTCTACCAAAAATACACAAAGCATACCAACAGCTGCCAGAGGCGAGGCCAATAATGAGTGGCATAGGATGGGCCATGGAGGGCCTCTCCCAGTACTTAGATGAGGCTCTAAGATCATTTGTTGTTGAAATACAATCCTATATCAGTAACAGCACTCATGTTCTAAAGTTTCTAGATGCTGTAGAACGGCAATCGGATTATTTGCTTGCAACGATGGATGTTACAGCGCTGTATACTAGCATTAAACATGATTTGGCAATAAGTGCT
Organism: Ambystoma mexicanum; assembly: GCF_040938575.1. Taxonomy (NCBI): domain Eukaryota; kingdom Metazoa; phylum Chordata; class Amphibia; order Caudata; family Ambystomatidae; genus Ambystoma; species Ambystoma mexicanum. Next base: position 488,651,187 of record NC_090936.1, on the reverse strand, counting down.
TCGGAATTCACCTTTAGAAACGATTCAGCTTCATATTGGAAGCACACTGAGATGTTAAAGGAATTTTTGATGTTCACTTTGAAAAATAATGTGTGTTTATTCAATGAACATTTTTTTCTACAGGAAAGAGGAGTAGCTATGGGAGCGAAATTTGCGCCCTCTTTAGTAAATCTATTCATGTCTCAATATGAGGAGGAGCATATATACAAAAACAAATTCTTTGCAAACAATATCATTAAATGGAAGAGATTTATAGATGACATCATCATAATATGGAAAGGAACATTAGAATCTTTTGAGGATTTTGTGAAAAATGCCAATAATAATAAATTTGGAATTCAGTTCACGGGACATGCCAGTCCTTCACAGATTGACTTCTTGGATTTACACATTTTCATTGCAGACAATTCAATACATAGTAGAACTTATCGTAAACCCACCAAGGTTAATTCGGTACTACATGCCAGCAGTGGTCACCTACCGGGAACCATTAACAATATTCCCGGGGGCGAATTCTACAGAGCCCGGAGAAACTGCAGTTGAGATACTGATTATAAACAGGAATGCAAATTACTCACAAACAGGTTTCTTGACAGGGGTTATAGTCTTAGGACCATCAATCAAACTGTCAAGGAGTTCCCCCCTTCTCACCTCGGCCCAGTGTTTGCCAGTGTCTTCGATCGCTGCCTTCTTGCGAACGCTCCTGGTCTTGAACAGCGCTGCTCGAGTCTCGTCTGGTTCCAGGTTGCGTTTAGTTCCAGGAGCGCGGAGTCCAGGAATCCGGGAGTCTGGGAAAGGCTAGTAATGCCTGGAATCAGGAAGGGGGAAAGGGTCAGGACCGGGCAATAGCACTGCGACAAAGGAAACAATACCGCGAGCTACGAACACACGTCTGAGGCTACTCTGCAATAGCATTGAGACGCGCTGAGCCGCGGAAGGCGTGGTCTAGAAATAGATCACGCCGCGTTCAGCGCATGGAGCGAGCAAGGGCTTCAGCTCTGGATGGCCATGTTGGAAGTAGTACGGAATGTAAGCCCCGTTGAGACAAGGACCAGGAGGTCCAAAAGGGGCGTGATCTGAAGTTAATGACAGCATGCGTCCTCCGAAGGCCTTTTCCTCCAGGTTTGCCCGGATAAATTAGGTGAAATCTTCTGAGCAACCGAGGAGCCTTGATATTTGAAACAGGTTCCCAGGTCCTTTCGCTAGGAGGATATCCTTTCCACTCCACTAGGTATTGACCTGGAGTCACAAATCCGGGACACTCATATTCCAGTTGGTTGTCAACCAGTAGAGGAGGAGGTCTACTGGATTTTAGAGAGGATTGAATGTAGAGCTTCAATAGGGGTGTGTGAAAACTGGATTCATTCTTTTCCAGGAGTCAGGTAGCTTGATTCGATATGAGACAGGATTGATAATCTCCTTGATGGGAAATGGACCATAGTAGTGGGGAGTCAGCTTGTTTGGTCGCAAGTGTCGGGGGAGTAGTTTTGATGACAACCACACTCGGTCACCGACCATATAGGAAGGACCTGGTCTTCTCTTGGAATCCGCATACCTCTTGGTCTGTAATCTGGCTTTCTCTGAGTGTTCTTTAGCCTCCCGGTGAATGTTGATAAGAGTTTCGATCCAGGAGTCAACAGTAGATACTGGTGTAGGGTAAGGAAGAACCAAGGGTAAAACCGATGGATGGAACCCCTGACTACAATAAAAAGGGCTAGTCTGTAGCGCTGAGTGTTCGGAGTTGTTGTAAGCGAATTCCGCAACGGGTATCAGGAGAGACCAGTCATCCTGGACCTTGGTGGCGAAACATCGGAGATATTGTTCCAGGGTCTGATTTGCACGTTCTGTGGCTCCGTTGGTTTGGGGGTGATATCCTGAAGAGAGGGCACGTTGGATTCCTAGTACCCGACAGAGGTGTTTCCAGAATTGTGAAATGTATTGGGGACCCCGGTCAGATATGATCTTGGAAGGAAGTCCATGTAGTCCGAATATGTGTTCCAGAAATATTCCAGCAGCTCTGAAGAGGAGGGTAGTTTCATCAGTGACGTAAAATGGGCCATATGGGTAAACAAATCTGTGGTGACCATGATGGTAGTATATCCTCGGGAAGGTGGTAACTCCACTATGAAGTCTGTAGCGATGATTTCCCATGGTTTAGAGGGTAGAGTGGGCTGCAGAAGAAGACCCGCCTGTCTTTTGTTATCATGTTTATTTTGGGCACATGTTATACAAGCCTGGATGTATTGCTGTACGTCAGACTTCATTTTAGGCCACCGGAACTGTCTCTGTATAAGACCGAGGGTGTTGGTGATACCTCGGTGCCGGAATGGAGTGTGTCATGACAAAGGCTTTTTATTTTTTGCTGTAACTTCCGTGTAGGAATGAGTAGTGCATTGTCCTTGAATAAGTAGCCTTCATTGGCTCTTCATTTCCAGTGATTTCTTGTTGAAATGTCCTTCCATATTTCCGAGGATTGGGTTTGGGATCGGACTTCTTCCAGGAGATTAACTGCTTGGGCTACGAAGATCGTGGGAGAAAACATTTTAGGAAATGCCTTATCTTCAGTGGTCACGTAGTCAGGACAGTGAGACAAGGCATCAGCGATCAGGTTCTGTGATCCAGAAACATGAGTAATGTGGAACTGATACTGGGCAAAAAAGTATGCCCAACGTGTCTGACGACTGTTCCTGCACTCCAGTGACTGTAGAATCTGAAGGTTTCGATGATCAGTACGGACTTGGACAGGATGTCTGGCTCCCAGAAGTAGGTGTCGCCATTCACTGAAGGCTTGGCGAATGGCTAAGAGTTCCTTTTCCAGGACGCAGTAGTGTGTTTCACTCGGAGTTAAGGTTCTTGAAAGATAAGCAACGGGGTGTTCCAAATCGTCATCCATTTTCTGCTTCAAACCAGCTGTTATAGTGTAATTAGAAGCATCCATTTCCACTAAAAAGGGTCGACTTGTATCGGGTTGAGCCAAAATGGGAGCTTGTGTGAACTCGGTCTTCAAACGCTGGAATGCAGTTTCTTGTAATGTTGACCAGACAAATGGGGTATCCTTCTTTAGCAGAGCCACTATAGGTTGTACGATCTCGGAATAGGTGGCTATGAACTTTTGGTAGAAATTGGCTAGTCCTAGGAAGGATTGGATTTGTTTCATGGACGTGGGAGTAGGCCAGGCGAGAATGGCCTTTACTTTTGAGGGGTCCATGCCAATCCCCTCTGGACTAAGGATAAATCCCAGATAGTGCACAGAGGTAACGTGAAACAAACATTTTTCAGGCTTGGCTAAGAGGTGATGTTTCCAGAGTCTTTGTAGAACTACCTTAACATGTCCTTCATGCTTCAGAGGGTCCTTGGAAAAAATCAATATGTCGTCGAGATAGACAATGACGAAGAGAAACAACATATCAGAGAACACCCTATCCATAAAACGTTGGAATACTGCTGGGGCATTGGCTAGTCCAAACGGCATGACCAGGTACTTGTAGTGGCCAAAGGGTGTTCTAAAGGCGGTCTTCCACTCGTCTCCTTCCCGGATACGGATCAAATGGTAGGCACCCCTGAGATCCAATTTGGTGAATATTAGGGCTCCTCTCACAGCTTCCAGGATATCCGAGATCAGGGGCAGTGGGTACCGATCTTTGAGGGTGCATTGATTTAAGCCTCTATATTGAGGCAAGGTCTGAGTTCCTTGGTATCCTTCTTGGGAACAAAGAACAACGAAGCACCCGCTGAATATTTCGAGGGTCTTATGGTGCCGTTTTCAAGATTAGTGTCTAGGTATTCCCGAAGGGCCTTTTTCTCAGGTTCGGAAAGAATGAACATTCTGCCGAAGGGAATTACAGCTAAGGGATCCATATCTATGGCACAGTCTTTGGGCCTGTGAGGGGGTAAGGTTTGGACTATGGCAGTAGAAAATACATCAGCATATCCCTGATAGGCCTCTGGAACTTGTATGATATTGGAAACCATGAGTGGTGTTTCTTGGTCTCTTGGTGGTTCTTTAGAAGTTATCGAGGAGGGGTCCAGGAAAAGACAATGGGACATACAGAACTCTAAGCCTAGGAATAATGATCCAGCTGTCCAATTGATATACAGATTGTGCTTTTGTAACCAGGGCATCTCCAAATCCATGGGATAATGGGCTGACTTAATGATGTCGAATGTAATCTGCTCTTGATGATGGTTTATGGAAAGTTGGATCTCTTTAGTCTGCAGGCTTATGGGTCCTGAAGAGAGGGGTCTTCCGTCAATTGCTTCCACCGGCTGCATGGTGTTTCGTGTCTCGTACGGAATATGATGACTAATGACCCAGTCTTGATCAATGAAAATTCCCATAGCTCTGCAGTCCACCAAGGCCAGAATGGGATAGGTCTTACCTTTGGAGGGCGACAGGAAGGCCTCTAGTATCACCAAACTGTTTTGTCCAGGAGAGTTCAAGGATTGAATTGATGTGGAGCAAACATCTCTCTCCCGAATCTCTACTCCATTTAAGATCTGGAGCTGGCGTTTCCCAAACGCTGAGGAGGTGCCAGAGGACATTCCCTGACCAAATGTTTGTCTGAAGCGCAATACATACACAAACCTGTATGGATCCTTCTCAATCTTTCTTGAGGTGATATGGGTCCACGAAAGGCTCCAATTTGCATGGGTTCAGGTTCTAGGGCTGGACTTGGGTTTGTGTCCGTTCTGGCTGTGTTCTCAAAGGACGTCTTGGGTGGGTTTCCCTTGGATTTCTTCCTTTCAGCCTTCCTTTCCTGGATGCGAAAGTCTATTTGCAAGGCCAGGTCCATTAGTGCTTGGAATGAATTTGGTCTGGCCACCCTGGCCAGTTCATCCTTGACCTCATCGTTCAGGCCTCTCCTGAACAGGGTAAAACTAGCCTCAGAGGACCAGTCTGCTTCCTTAGCCAATTCTTTAAATCTGGTCACATAAGTGAGCATATCTTGGGAGCCCTGTTGAAAGTCCAGCAAGCGTTCTTGGGCAGTATAGACCTGCTCTGGACGGTCAAACATGCCTTTAAGGGCCTGTATGAACCCATCATAGACGTCTAGGAGGGCATTGCCGGAGTTAACAAGGGGTGTTGCCCAAGCTAAGGCATTGCCGGAAAGGTGGGATATGATGAAACCCACCTTAGCCCTAGGAGTCGAGAAATAATAGGGCTTGAAGGTAAAGTGGACCAGGCATGAATCCAGGAATCCGCAAAGTGTTTTTGCCGAACCATCATACTTGTCAACAATACCGCCCAACAGGGCACCCTCCTTTGTAGCAGAATCCCGGGCTAAGACCAATTGTTTGAGCGCTGCGTTTTCCGCCTTAAGATTTTGAACCTCGGTTGATCATTCTTGCATGCATCGCATTAAGTCCTGCACAGCAGCTTCCATCTCGTTTTTAGGTTCGATCGGGTGGCGTCTCAAACTGTCAAGGAGTTCCCCCCTTCTCACCTGGGTCCGGTGTTTTCCGGTGTCTTCGATCGCTGACTTCTTGCGAACGCTCCTGGTCTTGAACAGCGCTGCTCGAGTCTCGTCTGGTTCCAGGTTGCGTTTAGTTCCAGGATCGCGGAGTCCAGGAATCTGGGAGTCTGGGAAAGGCTAGTAATGCTCGGAATCAGGAAGGGGGAAAGGGTCAGGAGCGGGTAATAGCACTGGGACAAAAGAAACAATACCACAAACTACGAACACACACTGAGGCTACTCTGCAAAAGCATTGAGACGCGCGGAGCCGTGGAAGGCGTGGTCTATAAATAGATCACGCCGCGTTCAGCGCATGGAGCAAGCAAGGGCTTCAGCTCTGGACGGCCATGTTGGAAGTAGTACGGAATGTAAGCCCCGTTGAGACAAGGACGAGGAGGTCCAAAAGGGACATGATCTGAAGTTCATGACACAAGCAGCAGACAAATACATGCATACTAACCAAAAGGAACTTTTAAGACACAACCCATTGCTATCATAACACAATTCTCCAGAGATAGCAGCCTATTATATCAAATGGCAGTGAAACACTGGCATATTCTCAAATTAGACAAAGATTTGCCACCTTTTCTTACTGACAGGCCTAAATTTACTTTCACAAAAACGCCAACCATAAGGAAACAATTATGTCTCTCATTCTTAGATTTAACACCGGCAACGGAAGCACAACATTGACTGAAAAGGGGAGGCAGTTTTTACAAATGCGGACATTGTAACCAATGCAAATATGCATTGGACAAATGTGAAACTTTCAATGATTAGTTTGGCAATGAAATTATCATTGCCGATCACATCAACTGCAGAACATGTTATGTCGTTCATGTTATTGTATGTGTTTGTGGCAAACATTATGTTGGCAACACCATCAGGCAGCTGCAGGTACGCATTCTGGAGCATCTCCTGAGTTTGAGGAATATAGATCCTAAGACTCATTTGGCCGTACACTGGCAGAAACAGCACCAAATGGACAATGTAGAGGATTTGCGTTCTTTTTGGTCTGATGAAAGCTAAAAAAGGAAAAAGGGGAGGAGATTACAACTTGCATATTATGTACATTTTTATTATCTGTTAGGAAGTCGGTGTCCAGTAAGTTTGACCACCTTTGGGTTCTTAGTGACTAGAAGGACGCATCTATTGAACCCATTCCACCCCCTATACTCTTTGCCGTACATATGGCAAACTAACTTGTAACTCATTTCAATTCAGTAATACTATTGGGGGCGTTTTTAGATTTGAATGCACTATTCTCGAATTCACATAGGTCGATATTTGTATGCCCCTCAGACCCGCTAGTTTTTCAGCATCAAAAAAATTATATTTAATACAAATTATAATCAGAACTGTTTTAGTGGCTCATGTGGCCTGCACGTATGGTCGTTTGTGTGCTTTATCTCAAAAAAATATATTGAGGAAACATAAAAGACAACATTACATAGAGCGCGCATGGGAATCAGCAGCTATGACGTTTTCTGTTTACATGATGACGTCACCCGTGCTTGGACACATGACGTCATCATGTAAAAACGTGACCGCTATCTTGGATGTGCCGTGATTCTGCCCATAACACGGCAACGCTGATGCAGCAAACGTAGAGCAGGTGACAAGGATGGTGTGTGCAGGGATCGATACCATTTCTATAGGTAAGCAGGATAAAAGGAGAATGGATGCCTACCATCTTTTCATTATTATACTTGCTCATAAACCTATTCAAATTATAATTCCCACTTTTCCAACTTTATTTAAAGGGGACGGGGAATGAACCCAGGAAGTTTGCTGGAAATTGAGAAGAATACAATGGGTCCATGAGGTGGACAACAATCATTATTGACTAAACATTATCATTGAATTCCAATCCATATCTGTACTATCCAATTAATATATAACACATTACATATTCCACATTCAATTTACAGACTTGTGCACAGAAATATATACGCAGAGGGTAAGCCCAATAACTTGACATTTGCATTTGTCTTACTAAGCTACACCATGGTGGATTTTTAATATGGGCAAAGGGCACAATGCCACCCAAATTTACTATACAAAGGACTTTAAACAGAGGGTCCACTGGTCTGGAAACTTGATTACCTATCAGTGCACACATATATATCTCGGTTTCACTTTTGGAAACACACTTTCCATGGTAACTCTAAATTTAAATTCTACCTTAATTTTGACACTTATTGCAAACTGAAGTTGTTTTTTCTTCATTTTATATATTTTCTCCATGTATGCTTCCTTTCTCCAAACTCACAGCAACCTGTGTGGTATGTTTTTACAAAATAATTTTTATTTAATTATATACAATTCTTTGATTGTATTGTTGCACGGATTGCATTTACTTCAAACAATATGGCAATGATGTTTACTTTTCATTTTGGATTAATTCTGGCACATATGGATATAAATAGCCTTGATAACGACCGCACTGGTCGAAACATGTGTCGGCTATATATGGACTATTGCATAACCAGAATACAAGAAATACCACTCCAGATTCAATGCTTGGACCATTTTTACGAACTTTATGATTGATCCAATTGTTTAGTGATTGTGACCACTTACTTAGAACACTAGTTCCAAGCACGGAGATAGTCTTATAACAGTTTCAAGTATACTTTCACTGCATTTTGAACCTTTTTCTGCAGGGTTCACAGTTATTGAGACTCCCGCTGCTGGATTATTTTCTTTCTTTCAATTGAAAAACTCAATAGGTTTGGTGAATAGCGCACAGTATTCGGTATCATTCCACAAAATCAAGTTTTAATGTATGATAGTTGATTGTATATTTAGCCTTACATATACCCACATGCCATGTCCGTAAAATTAGACAAAATAAGTTGACTGGTGCAGAATTAACGTGCCAGTATTAATGTATAACAGCATGTTTCCGCACTGGTCAACTACAAGTTTGCTGGTGAAGCACCTGAATCAGGCACCATACTGGCAAACATCATGGGTATTACCGGTGCCAGTATTAGCAGCAAAATCCCTCATGAAGTCCAATGGGACTCCATGGAAATGGGAATTACATCCAATACAGGCACTCGTAATCTGGTGGTAATATCACCGGACTGAGTGCCGGTACTGGTATTTCAGTTTTCAGGGATCCTGTAATGAGGCACAAAGTGCCTTGCAGTACTGAACTTCATGCCCATCATATTCCTTAGAAGTTACCTGAGTCTCTCCGCCCTGTCCCAGTTAAGCAGTGCCCTATCCAGGGGTTTCATCATCTGGCAGGTCCTTGGTCAGCTGTGTCTCAGAGGAGGGGGCTCTGATTAACCAGTTTTCCAAGTATGGGAAGGCCTGGATTCCATCCACATGTACAACTGCCAGAAGAGGTGTTAAAATGTTCGAAAATGTCCTTGGTGCGACCTTGAACACATAGCTGAGGGATCTGAACTGGAAATCAGCAGAAACAATTGGGAAGCAGTATAGATGATCTGACCTTGATCAGGTATAGTGGAAGTATTCATCCTGTAAATCCTGGATGCATACTTCAAGGGAATCCCGACTTGAGACCAAGGAAATTACTTTTTGGAGGGTAGCCATCTTAAAGTATACATTGGGCACACACCTGTTGAAATGCATCAGTCTAGTACCAGCTTGTACTTTCTTGACTGTAGGTGTACTTGAAATAAAATGGGAAGAATTGGATCACTTGCTCCCCTTGGGCACCTTTGTAATCAACTCCTTCTCCAGTAGATTCTCTATACCTTGTAGGAGGATCCATCTCTTGGTCTTTTCTTTTGACAGAAGGGTAAAGATGGCCTTGGATGGGGAAAGGCTAGCCAGGACTTTTATTTTGCATCCGGAATTCAGGTTCCTCAGAACCCACCTATCCTTATTTATCTTTTTCAAGTTCTCTGCAAAATATGATAATTGAGACCCACAGGCTGCTTTAGGGTCTCTGATGCTTTTGTGGAGACAATGCATTACTGGTAGGCTATCAATACTTATAATCTGTTTTTTGTTGAAACCTAATACATGCCTGAATGGATGAATTGCAATGCTTTTTGTTGCTCCCTGGTTTTGACTTCCACAGCTGTTTGTAATTTACCAGCACGCCTGTCATTTCTGAACAACATGTATCCTTTTCTTCTAGGCCGTCCCTAAGGATTCCATGACTGTAGATTCGTGGAAAGGGTTCGCCTGATAGTTTCATACATGGATATTCCGCCTCCCAGAAAGTGCAGCCATGTTGTCATGGCTGAAGTTTTGAACCCCATCGGAATTGGGGGAAGCTCAACCTTTCCTTGCATGGCCTGCATGTGGCAGCTCAGCTTCTCCTTCATCAATTGCTCTGTGGAGACTCTGGAAGCTATTGAGTTGTGAGTCAGGTGGGCTTGAGAGTTACTCCTACACTCACCTTGTAACAGCTGTACCTTGTGGTCAACGCCTGGGGCTAGAGAATCCACAACATTGAACCCCATGCTTTCTTTATTTTTTATTTTGCATTTTTAAAGTGCTGACACAGCCCACATCGAGGCGTTGTTACGGGATTTTTTTTAGTCTTAGTTGCGTATTTATAACGCACTTAAATACCCAGAGGTTCCTAAGCGTGGACTTGGGAGCGAACCTGTGTTGCTTCGTCTCGTCTTGCTTCCAAGGCAAACACGTTGCCTCTTGAGCTATCCTCCCGGGCAGCCACTGCTGTGTCCATGTCAGATACCGCCCCTTTTGATCCCTCTTCTGCAAAGCCTTTGATTCTCTGGAGAAGGAGGTCAAAGTCTGTTTTGCAAGTCCTTCACCTTGCTCCTTTTTTTGCAGGGAGAGGAAGAGTCAGGTTTTGAAAAAGGCCCTAACGCCTGCATATTGAAATGCTTTCCTTCTCCTCTAGTTTCTTGTCTGAGGAATGCATGTTAAACACTGGAACCGACAATGCAACACTAACACTAAATTCCAATATTTCTTTATATCGCCCACAGGCTCACATATGTTCAGCGAGTATCCCACTTCTCCTAAAACAAGGAAGGAAGGCCAGGATTTCCAAAAGAGATGCAAGATCCCTCCCCTAAACATCTCCCAGGGAAACGAGGGAGATACTGAATCCAGAGGAGCCTTCAGCAGCACCAGAACTGGTACCAAGCCAGCACACCGCGTGCAAGCTTCCTAGGTGGGACTTGCCAGAGAGTCTCTGAACCAAGCCAATGACAAGGCCGTTGCCTGCAACACTCTTCTCAGCTTTGGGCCGTCCACCTCAAAGGATGGCACAAGCTCAATGAAGAGGCAAGGAGGCGTGCATCGACAAGCATCAACCAGCATCCACCTTAAAAGACATTTTTTGAGCCAGTGGAGCCCCTCAAACTGTAATTCACTGCAACGCTGACTGCTGTGACGCTGTAGTCACTAATGTCGCCCGAAACACCTCGACCAGTGCTTCAGACCCGTCAACTAGAACTGAGACAACGATTCCCGCGCCACCATGCAGGCCAGCCTGCAGCCATCCGTCCAGCCTCGCTCGCCGAACTGCCTGCTGCCTGATACCCACAGCTGTCTCCCATCTTGAACTCTGTCGCAGGAGCTGCAAAGTGCCCTGAAACAAACTCGACTCTGTTGCGCACCAAGACCTCTACAAGCACAAGGTACATTGTGATTCTGTCCCCCTGCTGCTTCTCGAAGACCCCTAGTGACATTTTGCGACCCAGTTCTCCCTTTCTGCTGTAACCAAATATCCTTGAACTATTGTGATTAATTACTTTACCGACTACCTTCCTTGTCAATATCCAGAGTGCATCCCTTTTCCTTCTTGAAAATGTCTGTCCTCTGCATTCCTTTACAGGGTGGGCTGTATATCTTAGTGTGCTAGAACTGTTTGTTTAATAATAATAAAGTAGATATTTTTATAGAACGTTTAATGGACAGTCCCTTTTATCATTCGGTAATAATAATATTTTTGCTGGGTTGCAACTAACCAACGATCCACAACCTTGCAGAGATAAGCCTGCCGTTCTTTCATCGTTACAAAAATTGGACAAGAAGGTTTATTATTTGCTTGTGTTTCCAATCTGTTCAGGTCCCTTCTGGTGTATTAGAGGTGTGGGGCTGATTGATGGATTAGAAACCGATATTCATCCCTGGACCACTGGTGCCCCGGAAGTTGATTTGTCACATTGGTGGCAAGTGGTCGGATCAAGTTGGAGCCTTGCGCAGAGCTTAGTGACCCAACGATAAAAGTACTTTTGCAGGCAGTGTTTAGACACTCCTAGGTATTTGTAATAATCATGGATCTTGACATAGGGACTGTGAAAGGCATGAGCAAGGATGTCCTGTGTGTCCTATGACAAGAGAGGGGACTTCCCCACAGCATTAAGGTTAATAAACCTGATTTGCTGACCAGCCTCCAAACTTGGGTAGAAGCGAGGGCGGTTTGGGAGGTGACCCCAGGGATTGGGCTAGGCCCCATGTTCCCGAATGGAAAAGACCTTCCAGAGGAGGAAGTGGAAGATGATGAGGAAGACAGCATGAGCAGTGTTTCTCGCCAACCATCCCGCTGGGGAGCAAGTGTGGTTTCTCAACACTCTAGAGTGTCAGTGAGGTCAGGGACTAGTGTGGCATCCCGCAGGTCCCCAGGTTCAACAAAGTCTCTAAGTAGCCCAGTAATTGTTCTGGCTGGTAATGAGGTAGTAGCTAGAAAGCTTCTGCTGGAGGAGAGGAGATTAGCCTTAGAGGAACAGAAAAAGCAGGACAAGGTCACCATATAGACCGGCAGGGCCGCCATAGATCTGCATAAGCTGGTGCATGAAGAGGAAAAGGAGGCCAACACATCCACCTCTAGCAAAAGTAGCAGTAGTGGCTCAAACCAGAGTGCCCGGGATAAGCCCCGGAGGCACATCCCCAAAGACTTAGTGCAGGCTTCCAAAGTGTAGAAGGATATTTTTGACTAGTTTGAAGTGCTCGAGCTGGCTTTTAAGTGACCGGAGTTGGACAAGGTACTGTGGGGTGCAGCTCTGATGAGTTGCTTACCGATACCAAGGACTGATGAAATTCTACAGTTAACTCCTGAGGAAAGGCCTGTTTATTAAAGCATGAAAGAACCCCTCCTAAGGAAGTTCAGCAAAACCCCAGAACAGTATCTCAAGAGCTCCAGAGAGCTTGGAAAGAAAAGTGGGCCGACATTTGTTGCGTTCACACACTTGTTGAAATATCTGAGCAGGTGGGTGGCTGGTAACAAAGTTGACACATTTTGTACAATTTGATTGCTTGTTAGCATGTATTGAAGAATTGTGAGGATGACCTACACCAGCATCTTGTGAACAAGACTATCACAGACCCTAGGGAGCTTGCAAGGGCTGCTGACAGGTTTGTAAGTAGTCATGTCCAGAAAAAGGCTCAGACGAGCACACCCAAACTGGAAGAGAACTCTAAAGACAAAAAAGTAAACAAGGATGGGAAGGACAAAGGTCCAACCCAATCCTCTTTGCAGTCAGGTCCCCAAAAGAATGAAGGGAAATCCCAAAACTTGAGTTCAGCTGTACACACTGAAAAGAAGAGTGCAGACACCCCTATCACTGGGACACCTGTGTTCTCATCGCCCAAAGGTTGTTTTGTGTGTAAGGAGCTGGCCCATAGGAAAGGGGATTCTGCTTGCAAGGGCTTATCCAAACAAGCCATAGTGAATGTTGGATTCCATGGAAGAGGCCATCATTAGTGTTGGCCTCCTAGAGGACGACTTCAAACTAGGCCAAGGAGTGGCCGAATGTGGATTGGTTACACTGAGTGGGAATGGTACCGGGACTCCAGAAGAGATCCAGTTCCCAATAATACTCAACTCTATTTAGAAAATGTGTATATCAATGGACACAAAACTCCTGCAGTCTGACACACCGCGGCTAGCTTCACTGCTGTCACTCGGCAGTGGTGACAGCCAGGCCAGTATATTGAAAGGGTCTACCACTGGGATAGATAAGTATTGTGTTACTTTACAAACTACACTTTATCCTTACTTGGCTGCTACCAGTGCATAATAGCGGACCACCATAGATGGGATGACAGAATTACGTTACCCATACTCGAGGACCAGAGATCAAACTCAGAATCTGTTTCTATATTATCTATCCCAGTGGTAGACTCTCATTGTCGATGATTAGATTATTGTTCACACTGCCAATGTGGACATGGCAATCCAATTTTCACCTACCAGTATATTGAAAGGGCCTTATTATAGCATCAGTGGTTTTCACAAAAAGTAAGTGCCCCTTGGCGATAGTACAGTTCAGCTGGCGAGGTGAAATGACCCAGCGCTGTGTTGCGGTTAAAGGCTGCATCCCAGTCCCCTGTCTGTTGGGTAATAATCTTCCTATACCCGAGATAGTTGCAGCGGCTACCTGTTCAAGGGCTAAAAAGATCGCCAGATTGAACACTCTCAGAGTCTTAGGGACTGGAATGCTTCTAGAGGGCTTGTTGGAGGGACTGGCATGGCCGCTAGCCCCAAGTTCAGTTCCACAGACTGCTGAGTCACCTATTCCTGCGGGAGAGAGGCAGTAGTCACTGGGGCCCCTACTTTGGTAGCCAGGGACTCAGTGATTTCAGAGTTGTCTGGTGCAGTGCAGGAACCTGAGGTGGATGACCAGGTGGGCGTTGATCTGAAGGGCCCGCCCGAGCTGGTTGAGTTTGCATCAGCTGAGGGCCCAGATCAGATTGACTTCTTCACAGCCCAGAAAGAGTGTCCCACTCTGGCGGGTGTGCGGAAGCAGGCGGAGGAGCAGGTTAAGGGTGAGGCCCCTGGACTGTTCAAAGCATACTGGGAGGATGGACTCCTGTACCATGAGCCTAAAGACTCTGAGGGTGAGGGAACCAGAAGGATGGGGATTCCCCAGTGCCAGAGAAAGTTCCTTTTGGATTTGGCTCACCAATTTCCTTTAGCGGGTCACTTGGGAGTGACTAAGTCATCAGACCGGTTGTCTGCGCACATTTATTGGCTGCAGTTTGGGGTAAAAGTTAAGGAATTTTTCCGGTCCTGCCAGACTTGTCAAGCTTCTGGCAAGTCAGGTGATGTCACAAAGGCCCCTTAATTCCACTGCCCATGGTTGGGTGACCTTTCGAGAGAATAGGCACGGATGTTGGGGGTCCTTTGGATCCTCAAACCAGCTCAGAGAACAGATAAATCTTGCTGGCGGTATGCCACGCCGCAATGTACACTGTAAGGAGCATAAAAGCCCCAGTGGTTGCGAAGACTCTGATTGGGATATTCTCCCATGTTGGATTCCCCAAGGAAGTCATTTCTGACAGGGGATCAAACTTCATATCAGCATATCAGCATATATGAAGGCTATGTAGGAAGATTGTGGAGTCACCTAATGGTTCTCTATATCCTTCCATCCACAACCAAATGGGCTTGTTGAGCAGTTCAACAAGACCCTAAAAGGCATGATAGGTGGCTTGGAAGGGCACCTGAGGAGAACATTGGATATTCTTCTACCATGACGTCTGTTCGCCTACAGGGAGGTGCCATAGAACAGAGTAGGGTTTATACCCTTTGGGCTTCTGTTTGGACACCCTGTACGAGGTCCCCTCACTCTAGTGAAAGAGGGATGGGAAAGCAACCCCTCATATCCTACACGAGATGTGGTGGACTATGTACTTGGCCTTTGGTCTAGAATGGTGACGTACATGGAACAGTCACAGAGAAACCTAAAGGCCAGTTAGGAGCTGATGAAGCACTGGCATGACCAGAAGGCCACAGTGACAGTCTATTCTCCAGACCATTGGATGTGGATTATGGAGCCTGTCAAACCCAGTGTCCTTCAGGCAAGTAGGCTGGGCCTTACAGTGTGCTGGAAAAAGTCAGTGAAGTGAATTACCTCATTGACATGAAAGGACCTAAACAGATGTGAAGGGTATTTCACGTCAACCGGCTAAAACCCATTGTAGTTGGGATGACTTGGTCATGGCATTAGTGACTGATGAAGAGAGTGGGGAGGAGACTGATCCCCTCCATACCTCCTGCATACTGAAGCCACAGATGGGTCAGTTGGATGTGTCAACCTTGCAATGGACCTGTCAGAACAGCAACTGACAGACTGTCACTGTTTACTGGCTCAGTTTGCCGGTCTGTTTTCTCTGACTCAAGGTCACGTATATTGGTGCACCCATGATGTGGACACTGGAGCCAGTAAGCCGGTGAAGAGTAGGATGCACTGGATGTCTGATAAGGTCAGGGACACCATCAAGGAGGATGTTTCCAAGATGCTGTCCCTAGGAGTGATAGATCCATCCCACAGCCCCTGGGCTAGCTTAGTGATATTGGTCCCTAAAAAGACCAGTGGTATGAAGACTGAAGTCCACTTTTGTGAGGACTGCAGGGGGCTCAATTGCTCAATTCTGTCACAATGACAGATGCTCACCCCATTTCTCTGGCAGATGAGCTAATTGACAAGCTTGGGGCAGCCATGTACATGAGTACCTTTGACCCCAATGCATGTCGGCTTGACAGATGGAGCGAGAGAGAGGTCAGCATACTCAACCCCTGAAGGACATTATCAGTTAACTGTGATGCCCTTCAGATGGAAGAATGCCCCTGTTACTTTTCAGCGAATGGTTAACCAGGTTTTGTCTAGTCTGAAAAACATCAATGTTGCCTATTTAGACGACACTGATGTGCTCAGCCACACCTAGGAGGATAACTTATCCCACCTGAAACAAGTGCTTCAGGTGCTGTAGAATCAGGATTGACTATCAAGGACACAAAGTGCCATATAGTGCAGGGCACAATGACTTATCAAGGCCACATGATCAGTGAAAGCAAGAAAAAACCTCTCGATGTAAAGGTACGAGCTGTGAAGTATTGGTACATCCCCACCACACAGACACAGCTGAGATCCTTTCTAGGTCTTACAGGGTACTACGAGTCATTCATCAAGGGGTATGGGACCATTGCCATGCCCCTGAATGATGTAACGTCCAAGAAAATGCATAGGAAGATAGGAAGGTAACTTGGACCCCTGCCTGTCAAACCTCCTTTCGCGATTTAAAGGATGGATTGTGCAGGGCCAGATTTCTGAAAGTGCCAGACTATGGTCAGGGGTTAATTCTACAGAGAGACGCCTGTGAATTTGGGATTGGTTCAGTTTTAGCGCAGCTGAACTCTCAAGGGGTAGAGCAACTCATCACCTACATTAGCAGGCGATTGACAAAAAGGGAAAGGAACTGGTCTGCCATTGAAAAAGAGGCTTACACGGTTGTGTGGTCCATAAACAAACTAAAACCCTACACCTTTGGGTCGCACTTTATAATCCATACAGACCATGTGCCTCTTTGATGGTTAATGGCCATGCAAGGGAGGAACACTAAGCTTCTGCGTTGGGCCATATCCCCACTGGGATTAGATATGGACATCCAGCAAAAGCCAGGCTCCCAGCACGGAAATGCAGATGGCCTCAGCCGGTACTTTTGCCTTGATGATGAACCAGACCCTCAGTAAGGTGGTGGTTCACATGTTGAGGCTGAGGGGCATAGAAGGACTTTCAGAAATGTTTAATAATAAATTGAGAATAATGGTAGATGAACCCTCGTAAAATGTGTGGGGCTCATCCGCACACATTTTCCTATGCTCACTGCACGACATGCACATAGATCTGTGTATTCTGGGTGGACACAGCCTACAGGCGCCATCCCCCTATCATGTTTAGTTGGGTTATGACAGCCAAGAGTACATCAAGGCATCTCAGAAGATGGAGGGCAAAACCTCCCACCTGCCATGGCCAGCCTAATTAACTAACAAAGGTTCCATGGATATGCCCTGTCCTTTTGTGTAAGCACTGCAGCTGGTGGCAGAAATTAACATAATTAACATACGAATATAGTATACTTCAAATAGGCCTACATGGGGCCTGGCTGCAGAGGCTAAAATAAAGGAGACAGGAATCCCAACAACCCGTTCATATACACTTTGTCAACCTTGAGCCAGCTTCTGCCCTAAAGTATCAATGACAGTGAGGTGTCATGTCTGATACATGTGTTTACAGAAGGCAACCCCTGCAAGGGTTCCCCATTCAGAGGGTAGGAGTATGTGATTTGATAGAGATAGCAAGTCTGTTCTCACTGCAGCTTCAAGGGAGACCTGATGCTTTAATCAGGAACCAAAGAAAGCTCAGTTAACCAGAGAGACCTTTTGATCCACAACAGACAGGAAGGTGGGTGGGACTTAGCATTACATGTTTTCAGCCCTTTACCTTTTCTGTTGCAAAGCACTCTGCTCGTGACCTCATGTATACTGGAGATTTTTGGAGGGGACCTAGGATTTGTTCATTAAGGTAGGTTTAGCCTACACCAATCACTGTGGCCCATTTGCATTAAAAGAGGGCTAAGCCCCTCTTTTAGACAGATCATCTGAAGGCTTTGCAAGGAGTAACAAGAATAATTCATTTGGACCCTGGCTGAAGGTACAGTCTGCCGTACAGCTTCCACCAGTGAAGGAAGGCCAATATTTCCAAAAGGGATGCCAGATCCCTTGCCTAAACATTTCTCAGGGAACAGAGGGAGATACTGAATCCAGAGGACCCTCCGGCAGCTCCAGAACTGGTACCCAGCCAGCACACAGCATGCCCTACTAGGCGTGGCAAGCAAGCTTCTGTAAGGGCACATGGTGGCAACAGTAAAGACAGACACAAGTGGTCACATTTCAAGAATGTTTATTAAACTGTATATGCCGGTTGGAAAAACACCTAATCTAAACCTAAATCTAAGATGGGAACAAGCTACAACCATCAAATAATAATAAGGCAGTCCTAGTAGCATCTTGTGAATAAAAGGGCCTAAACTAAGAAAAACCTTTTGCCAATCCTTACAACTAAATACACAAAAGTGTGGGATAGGATCCACAAGAAAGAAAGAAGTGTTCACAAATGATAAGTCAGGATGTGTTAGCCTGGGGTCTCCCTTCCTCATATTTTGAGCACTGGGCAAGGAGGGACTCCTGAGCACAGCACACTCTCAAGCGTTTCCAGTACGAGACAAGAGTTCTGTTTTCAGCTATCAGGACCTTCGGTAGTTAAGTCTCTTTTCTACAAAAAGTCTCTTGCCTCCGAGGACATGGTGTGTTCAAAATAACAAACAAAAAGTTCATTTCCAAATATATGTTGAGTGATGACTTTTCACCCCTGGCTCCCCCTCTTCCAGGCTCAGACCCCTCTCGAAAATCAGCCTCCCTCCGTTGAGTTCACTACGGCTTTTTCTCAAAACAATTTCACCTGTGGCATGCACACGCCTTAATGTCTTTTTAAACAGTTCACTGTGGACATCCCTCTGTCGGGTTCACCTTTGTCAATAAACTGTTCATTAGGACTTTAGGCTTTGCCACTTTCCATCAGCATCCTTCCGTCAGGTTCACTCTTGACAACTTTTGTCAACCACACAATTTCTTCTACTTTCTTATGATGCAGGATTCACTTTCCTTAGCTTTACAATCTTCTGCCGGTCAAAGACTTTAGACTGTACAGAGGATTTTGCTCTAATCCTTGAGTGTGTTATAAAAGATTAACTAATGTATATATGGGGAAGCAAGCCACTTGGAACTAAGCTGGTTCATCCACTACCCTAAGAAGGGATCACGCTGACTTGCTATCCCCCAATGGACATATTAAAAGCACTTCAGAAGCCATACTAAGAGGTGGTGACTTAGTAGACTTAAACACTCAGGTAGCCTTACGTAGGGATCCTGCAACATGGGAATTGAAGCAGTAGAAATGCCACTGTGAAAATATGGAATTCTTTGAACTCACAGCACCCCAATCACACCTGAGAGAGAGCAGATGAGGGAAAGCGCATTCACCTTGCACTAGAGCTCTGACAGCACAAGACGAACCCCAGCATGGTGGAGGGACTGATGAATGCTGTACAGCAGTTCACTAGGGAGTAAAGAATTCCAAGATGGTAGTAAACTCAACACACACTTTTAAAACCTTGCCTGCCACCTTCAGTGGCAAAGAAGAAAATCAGGCAATTACCCAACACGAAAGGTACACCAATAAGACAGTAATGAGGAAGCTAAAAACCCGTAAATAAAATGACATGTCAGGTTTCATAATCCAAACAGAGACTGGGAATAACCAAGCAGGAACAATGTTATGAGACAAGCCCCAGCATAGCGACCATAAAAGGGGCTGGAAGGAAGACTCACAGAGAAGGCAAGTTCCCTACTATTGTCCGTTTGATGAATGGGGAGAATTGTAAAGGGAGACAACAGGAGGAGACTATTGCCTTAGGAAATCGGAATCCATTGGGAAGTACATTAGAGAAGCCAGGCTGAAAGCAGTGGAAAGCTGCAGGCCCTGGAAGTAGAATCTGTCCAGGGTGTCAAGAGAGCACCTACCAGCTCTTGAGGGAATTGAACAGCCAAAGCCCGAGGCTATCCACCAGTGACCCTAAGGGAGAAGAACCTGACTTGTGGCAGAAGAGTGTCAATAGCAGCTGCCTCAGAAGAACCCTAGTGGAGGAGGGGAGCAATACCCATTAATGTGAATCTGGAAGAAATCTAAGCTCTGGAAAGAACACGATGTGAATACTGAAAAAACCTAAGGAAGGGACCTATTGAGAATCCCAGAGAAAGGTAAATTCTTAGGAAGATCGGTTCTGAATCTGGAAAAAAGCAAATGTTTGGGAGATACCTGTTGTGGATCCTGATGGAAGCTAAGGTCTGGGAGACACTGATTGGTTATGAATCCCTAAAATCGCAAGGTCCGACTGAGACCTACCTCAAAAGTTGAGAAAGCGCATGGTCTGGAGAGAACTGTTGCACAACGTAAGAAACCTGAGACTGGGAGAATTCTACAAGTTATTATTGTAAATCCAAGGAAAGAAAGAAGTAGAGCTTGAAGTCTGGGAGAGAACATGCAAAGTAAGATAAAAGTAAAGATGGCTGAATGGGAAACCGGACTGTGAGCAGCTACCTCAGGAAATTTCCCAGAGAAGTACCTCTATTTTTGTTGTATTATAATAGAGATGGACCTTGAAGAGTAGAGTTGTGAATTTTTACTTTGGGACAAACCTTTGAACATTGGTGTTGTTTGCTTAGGATAGTCATGAGACCAATAAACTGATAAAGATTGGGTGTTGGAACTTTACGCTGGCCATCTATTTTGGGACTTTACTCTGTAGAACAGAAAATCTAAAGAAGAAACAAGGGCTTGAAAGAGTCAGTTGAGAAACTAATAATTTGAATACGAACTTACAAAGGGGTTGGAGACCTTAAGGAAAACCCCACTTTGTGTTGAGCCCTGCAAATTACTTTATGCCAATCCCTTTTGTTTACAGTTCATCCCATAGCACCTCTAGGAGCTCATCCAAATCTTAACTGGCAAACTCCCAGTAATAAAGATCCTTTGTTTTGATACCTCAAGTCAGTGTCAAGTGTGTCTTTGCTTGGTCTGTGTTGTCACAGTCTATAAGCCAGTATGCTACATCATCCGCTGTCTATTTATGGACTCAATTACCTTGGTTTAGGTCACTTGGGGGCTCTCAGTCTGAGACAAGAATGAACAAATCTTGGCATGTGATAGGCATTTACCTCACATGGCCATAGTGGTGCTTTCTAACTGGATAATGGTGTGAGTGACTAGATCAGTGCAATTCAAATGCCTAGCTAATAGCCACACACCGACCAGATCTGTTGGCTTTGCCAATGTTTTTTTTTAGAACTTTAGTGCAAGGAATGGATGCCAAGGCACACTTACTGCTTATTGATCAAGTGGCTGTAAGCATACTTGGTTAATACATGTCCATTACAACAGGAGCTCATTTACAGCTGCAATTAAGCCATTAACTCTGAGAAGACTTCTTAGAAATGATATTGGCTGGCCTCAAGCAACACAAAGTGTGATCTTACTCTGTGGTAGAGTTACCTCAAAGAGATCACTTGTGGTGTGTCTTTTGAATGGGGAGAAGCAGGTAGTGGGTGGGACCGGCAATAGGGTTTAGCATTGCCATTGATCATCAATGGGTGGGTAAAAATCTAAACAACACCCACAAGTTGTGTGTCCTTCCTCACTTTTCTCATGCTGTTTCTGCTTCTGCACAGAAGCAACCTGCGTGCGGTAGGTTACAGGGCCTTGGCCTTCTTTCCAGCCCCAGTGCCACTAGAAAGCTCCTGTGTTGCTGTGTCTAGCTTCACCTCCTCTCCATTTAGGCTCCATCCCCTTCCCTAAGCCCCATCTTCCATCCCACCCTCTGCCCACCCCTCTGCCTCTAGAATGGCTTATCCCCTGTGTCAGCTGAACCCCTTACATAGCCTTTAATTGACACACCCAGGGCAGCCTTTCCCGAGCAGCCGGCAAAGGTCTCAGTCAAAGGACACCTTGTTGGCACTTTGAAACACAAGTTACTTGAGTTATAAGTGCCTTACAAATGCCCAATAAAATAAAATTAAAATCAATTCTGAGGCACCCTCTTTGCCTGTTCACCCTGGTCAGCCTCTGCCAAGCCTCGACCCCTATCTGCAGCGACAATCAGGTAGGAGAAGTCTTTTTTGGAATTGTAGCACTGTTGTAGACTTTTGCTGTTATTTTGTGCCACTACTCTGCATCTTTTCCACAATGATACTGTTGTAGGCTTGCATTATTTTAATCTTGCTGCTGTTTTGTGCCTCTACTCTGCAACTTTTTACACAGGGTTGGTGTTGTAGGTTTGCAGTTTTGAATCTCGCTGCCATGTTGTGCTTCTACTCTGCAACCTTTTCCACAGGGTTAGTGATGTAGGATTGCATTTTGAATCTAGCTGCTGTTTTGAGCCACTACTCTGCATCTTTGTCGACAGGGATAGTGTTGTAGGATCACATTTTGAACTTAGCTGCTATGTTGTCCCACTACTCTGCAGCTTTTTTCAGAGGGATAGTGTTGTAGGACTGCATTTGAATCTAGCTGCTGTTTTGTGCCAATACTCTGAATCTTTTCCACAGGGATATTGTTGTAGGCTTGCATTTTTTGCGATGGGATTTAGGGTCTTGTTCTCTCAACACACACTCCCACACTGCCCTCACCTCACTGGGCTCCTGCCTACACAGTACTTTCTATAAGAGATCTGCATGCACTACCATCCTGCTAGTGCAAATCATCACTTGATTGCAGCTGCCCTTGGTTCTTTCCCTACACTGGTACATCTCCCTCCCTTAGGGCCGAGGCTGCAGGCTCCAGAGTTAGAGGTACACTATGGTGCACCAGAAACCCCTCCTCTCTATCATGCAGACCGCAACCCAACATGTCACCTCTCCCTCCTCAACCTGCCCTCCAAGAGAGCACAACCCCCAGCATTTCTAGACCCACCCTCCCTCCTTATCCATTCAAGCTTCCAACCTGACTTTCTAAGGCCACCTGCATCTCTCCCTGCCCTCAACTAGACCCCTCTTCCTCTCGACCTCCCTACCTCTTGCCCCTCTCACAATCCCTCCTCTCATCCATACCACTGTGACCCACTCTTTGCATTCCTAAACTCTGTCCATGCAATCCTAGCCACAACTGCCCACTCAGCTGCCCCTCCAACCCTCACACACACACTGCAGGCCCCCCAGAATATCCTAAAAAACAAACACTTCACTACCAGGGCGAATACTTTATGGCACACCTCTCCCTATCTTTCTTCCAGACCCTTGACATCCCCCCTCACATGCGGCCTTATGGCCTCCCCCCAAGCCACCCATCCCAGTGAAATCTCTCTTCAACCAACCAAACAACACACTATTGCACTCACGCTAGACACCACTCTCCTAACTCCTCTAGAAGTCAGTCTCCTGACACGATCACCAACCCAAGAAGACTGTCTCCTGACCTCTCCCTCGCAACAGAAAACAAGTTTGATTTCCCCATTTGCAGCTCTGCACAGCATACCACTACACTTGCCAGTACCCAGAGGACCCTAACCTCTCGAGCCCTCTTCACACACATTCCAACAATACACTCAGCCTTCTTCATCACTCTCTGGGCGGAGACCATAGGCCTACCTCGAAAAACCTCTCAACTTTGAATAACTACTGGCCCTGACTCCCACCTACTCCCACGGACCATTCCACACAGAACTCCCCTGTCTCCAAGGAACCCCCACCGCCACATCAACTTTCCCAGCTTGAGCCCTCTTCATCAACCACCCAGCCTAGAAACAAACTGATGTGCATCCTGATCAACATCAGATCCGATGCCAAAAAACACCACAGCATTTACGACTTTGTTTCCTCTGAAGGCCAGGTCATCCTCTTCATCACAGAAACCTGGTTCTCCAAGACTTCCAGCCCATTGCACACAAGACCTTTCCTCCAGGCTGCACTCTTGTTGTGCATAACAGAACCAGCAAGGCAGGCGGCATTGCTATACAATACAAACCCCTCCTCTCCATTTCACACACAGAGGAACAAGCCTGCGACTCTGACTATAATTCCCTCCCAGTAAGATTTCTCATCACCCCCACACACACTAACAGCTTCTTACTATTTTGCTGAAAACCTCAGTGACTCTTTACTGCCATCCTGGTTTCTCACCCCTCCCTCACTATGCTAGGGTATTTCAATATCTGGTTTGACATTCCTCATAAGCCCATGACACAACCCATTCTGGACAACCTGGAATCCCTTTATCTGATGCAACTAGTATCAGGCCCCACACACTCAGCATGCTACATCCTAGATGTAATCTTCAGCTATCCTGAACTGATCAGCACGCTCCCACCTCGGCCACTAGTCTGGACGGACCATGCAGCCATTTCCTTCACTCTCTCGACCATAGAATTTCCATCCTCCATGACAGCCCCAAGACCCCCACCCACTCCCCTCTATGGAGAAAGGTCATAGTAACACTGCACCAGGCTGATTCCCTGCTTGCTTCCCTACCCTCCCTTCCACTCCAGTTGGTCAACTCTCCATTAGTCATTTTGACCAATGGCTCCCTGAAGTTCTTAGCCCACTAACCCCTATCAGACCCTCCTCCAACAGACATGGCCCCTCCCCCAAATGGTGCACCTCATCTTTCAAATATCTCAAAACTCAAAACCACATCCATGAATGCAAATGGCAGGCAGACTCATTGACACGCAATAGAACAACTTATGCCCAGCATCTTTAAGCCTACAGGGCAGAAATATGCAAGTCCCTAAAATCCTTTTACTGGAATAGAAACACCAATGCCTCCACCTGTAAGGAACTCCACAAGATTATCTCTGAATTCAAGGGCCTTCTTTGCTCCTCCTCCTCTCCATCTCACACCCAAGTACTATGTGACTCACTCTCGGACCACTTCCACAACATGGCCCTAGAAAGAAACCTCACCATTTTCACTAATATAGTGTTGATCCCGCCCCATCACCCTACATCCACATCCAGGATTTCTGAGAGCCCTCCACTTGCTCCCTCTTCTCTTCCTTCTCTTCTATCACCCACCCTCATTTCAAAAGCTACTGGCTAACAGCCATCAATCAGGATCCCTTTGAGATCTCTGCCCTCCTTCTCTTCTAAAAGAAATCTTATCCTCAACCTGTGACTGCAGCATCGCAAGATGGATCATTAACTAATTTCTCACTTTGCGCATTTTCCCATCCGTTTTCAAGACTTTGTACATCAAACCTCTGAATAAGAAAGCAACCCTTGACCCCTGTCTACTGGCCAAGTATAGACCTATCTCAAACAACCGTTTCATTGCTAAACTAATTCAACGAACAGCCTCCAGCCAGCTGTGGTGGAGTGGCCCTGATCTTCCCATCATCTACAGGCCACCTGGCCAGTCTGCCCTATTCCTCTCTGAATGGGCTGACCTCTCCTCAACTCTACCTCTCAGCTTTTCCTCCTCAGAGACTTCAACATCACCTGGATGCTTCTAAACCCTCCTCTGGGCTCTTCTGCAACCTTTGCGACTCTCTCTCTCTTTCCGTTCTTCCCTCTGGCCCGCGAGGTGATGCAAGGAACAAAACTCAAAGCCACGTTTCAAGGTCCTACGATGCATCATTTTTGAGATATTTGCACCACAATGCACTGCACCGTGCTAGGATGATGAGATGGGTGGGAAAAACACACAGAATGTCCCAATATGCCGCAGCACACCAACTCTCGCCTCTCCTCCACTCCACGTGTGGTCCGGTGGATGTCAGTCAGTGGCACGCACACATTCTCAGTGCAGTTTACTTCAGAGTGCAAAACACATCGAGCAATGACAATGAGCAATGAGCAACTTGGAACAGTGATTTATAGGATCAGTGTTATCATGTCTGTCTACAGAACCCGTGCAGAGTACTGGTTCTTTTTGCTAGTTTACAATAAAGAGATAATCGTTGATATTTTGTTCACCAGCCATCCTTTTTTGTGACAGGGGAAATATCTTATGATTCTGAATTGTTAACAGAGATTTGGGGGTTTCTAGCACTGCACTTTTCACAGATAGCACAACAATGGAACAACTTCTGCTTTCTTAAAGTCCTATGGAACAGTCTGGCGATTTCGGCACATTGCTAAACATTGGAGCACATTGTCTCTGTAACCCGCATGACATAACTCTCGGACTGGGTTTACTGAACGCCAGTATAGGCATTCCTACATGTATGGTCAGGTTAGAGTAAGCCGGGTAGGTGCACAATCAGGGTGATAGATGGTACAGTTGCTGTCACTGAATATGTGCGTAAACAAGTGTGAAAATGACCAAAAGGTCGGCACCCTTCATTAATGTCTTGTGAGTCTGTATAATGGCAGTGTGCATTTCAAAGTAGCAAAGTGCAGGCTGAGCAGAGAAGCTGCTGGGAAGTGGAGTGAGCGATAGAATAATGAAATTGATTAACACGCGGAGGCAGAAAATAAAGCGCGTGGAGCTGACACAAAGATACAGGTCTGGGGTGGGTCTGACGGAAAGAAGCCCATCCAAGGTATGCAGAAAAGACCCCAGCCAGGTTCACTGCTTGGTGCTCCCAAGTTGGCTGCCCCTCATTCTGGTGACATAGGCTTAATAACATTACTTTGTATTTTCAAGTGATGACTTAATGGCAGAGTGAATGAGTTTGGGAAAAGACAAAGATGGCTGAAAAGGCATGACTGACTAAGGAAACATGAGATAAGAGGCAGATTTCAACAAAAGGAAAAATGTTATATTTCTGGGGCCAAACCCCTGAAGGGAAGTCTGTCTAGCAGGGAGGTCTGTCTAGCAGGGAAGTCTGTCGAGCAGAGGAGTTTGTCGAGCAGGGAAGTCTGTCTAGCAGGGGAGTCGGTCGAGCAGGGAAATCTTTCGAGAGAGTGTCCACATAACTGAGAATCAAGATATGGCATGATAAATAATTTAACAAGATCTAATTTTTCTAGTAGATATCTGCTGCATAAAGACATTATTTATTTGCAAATGCAGTCCTAAAAAGCCTTTGTCCACGAATTATTGAAAAGAATATGCTTGATGTTATAAAGGTGTATGTGCTCTAACGAAATCTCATTTCTATGCCAGCTCTCCTTTGAGATGTAGCGCAGCTGCAGAGAAACCATCTTACAGTAAAGAAATGTCAAAAGCACTCCAGGTTTCTAAGAAATTCATGGACGTGTCAACTGTTTTTCTAGTCTGGGACTTATCCCTATGTCAAAAGAATTGCTGATTATACGCTACTAGATGAGACTGTTTCCTCCTAGGTATAGACAACCTTGAGTTTCTTAATAATTCCAAACTCTCATGCTTTTTATATGCATTTTTAAATTCATAAATTAACTTTTATGGTAGGCAGTGTTAATTAAAAAAAAATCGGCCAGGACATGTACATGTTTCGATCATCAAGGATTGTGTTCAGGTGGCGCGTTTTACTTTCCGCACTGTCAGAAACAGTAGTGTCTAGCATAAAAGTCAATTTTGGAATACAAAATGAGTTTGAATTATTAAGAAATTCAGGTTGTCTATATTAGTGGGTGATCAGCTGTTTGTTTGACATTGAAAAGATATCTTCCAACTTGTGTCTGTAATGAGCAGTGTGATAAATGGTGTCTCCTCACGCCGCCCCCGCAGTGAATGTCGTCTTCCTCTTGCATTGCTTCTGTGGCCGGAAGTGGTGCTTCAGAAGCGCAACCCTGTAGTTGTTGTCTGAGGGTAAGCAGAGCCCCAGGAGAAGCCTGGCAGAGGGTCGAGGGTTGTTTTGCATAGTTCCAGCTGCAGAAGTTATGAAATGCTCACAAGCAAAGCGGGACTTGTAATGTTTTGCATCAGAGGTGCTTCCTACCTTGCATGTTTTTGCTCTAACTCTTCACGCGCAGCTCCTGTTCATTCGGATACACTAAGTGATGAGACCGCCCAATGAAGAAGCGAGAGGCAGAGAGTAAATGATAGTTTATTGCACGGTGGCCAACATTTTGATATCCTTTTACGGGACACTTGCTCACAAGGCGGTGATGACGTCACAGCATCATTCACGTTTGGCCCGCACCATTTGTAATTTAAATTTGTTAATGGCTCTTAACACCTGGCTTAATTGCAATGCAAATGGTTTGTCCTTGGGAGGTGATGGTCACGTTTTTTAACTGCAAACACGACTCCAGGAACAAAGCATTAGCATTGGAATGAAGATAGGTGTCAGCGCGTTAGCAGCTCGACCTGTAGGTTCAAAAGGTGCCGGGGCCGTGGAGCTTCCCAGAGAAAGAAAGCAGCAGGTGGGAACGCCGTGGTGTGTAGACGGCCACTTCAGTTTGCAGAGTGGCTGTGGTGGACGCAGGTTGTGCCGACTTGCTGTCTCCCGAGAGTCACACTCCAAAGAACAAAGCAAGTCCAGACAACCTGCGTCCCGAACAGCCACTCTGGAAACTGCAGGACAGAGTCCCCAATTACGGGACAATCCCGCAAAATACGGGACAGTTGACCACCCTGGTTTATTGAGCATTTAGGCATCCAAGATCTGCTAAAAGGCATCATAGCATCATGATCGCCAACGTGTTAGCATAACATGCACAGTATATTTTGAATGTAGTGCCTTTACAAGATGGTCCCTTCTGCATTTGGAGTCCTGGGGGGCGCTGAAGTGTCTTCCCTGCTTTAATGCAGGGGCTGATTCTTTGTTAGCCATCGTCCAGGCGTCCACAGCACAGCCACATAGATTTCAACAAGGAACGTCTGTTTATAGCATGATGCAGGTAGTGCGCGTGGCGCCGTCCTCCCAGTCGTCACCAAGAGATATGCTCCAGGAATAACGAAGCATACCCCCATTGCAGAGCAACCTTTACCCCGTGCTCTGAACCAGAATTCAACAGCCGGGTTGACAGAAGATTTAACTCGTGACGTTGGGCGCCAGCCGATAGAGTTTCTGCATGGCTATCCGTGTTTATTATCTTCTATTACAACTTAACCCTTCTGTTCCGCAATCCTCTCCCGATTCCTACACTAGATTTTGTTTTCTCTCGGGCTTTCTTAGCCTCGAAAAAAAAGGCTAGATGGAGGCACTGCCAAGTAAAAATAATATATATGATAAAATAAGGTATTCCCACCATGGTGAGGCAAGGTGATAAGAACAGTTTTCAGATCACTGTCCAACAGCAGACCGACAGCTCGCAGGGGTGTTAAATGCCCATAGGTGTCAGGAAAGGGCATGTGCAGTCTGAAAAGGCAGTCCGGAAGGGCACAATGAGCTCTCAACACAATCAGCATTGCATCTATCAATAAGCACAAGATTACTCTCAAGTAAACTTAGCTTGGTCGACAAAGAAATAACAGTTCCATCTTCATCCAAGCTGCAGTTGCCACAGCTCACCCAGGATGCCCCGTGCCCACTGCAATCATTCCCAATATCCACTGCCCACTATATCAGTGCCAAAGTTAATGAGTTTACGTCTTTTATTAAAAACCCTTCCTGCTTTGTCCTGTGGGATATTTTTACACATGCCGATGTGTCCCACTGCACCACTTTACCAATGTGGAAAGAAACAGCCAAAAATGGATGTGCTAACCCCTGTGTGCAGAAAAATCTGCAAAACTGCACATGTGTCACAATCACAAAAGGCTGCACACCCTGCCACACACAGTCAAACTGATGGTGAAAAAAGAATTCTCACTGCAGGAGCATGCCAGTGGGTGCTGTTACATTTAACATGACGCAAGGCCACAGAATTTGGCTAAAAACCGAAAATACCTTTTAAAATGTAGCTTTTGCAATCTTTAAAGTGCTGTTTTGGCACTAGATCCATTCATTTTCCAGTGAATCATTGAGCGTAAAAGAATTACAGATCATCCAGTGTGGCCAGAGAAGCCGGGCCTCATTGACTGACAGCAGCTAAGAAATGTATCTCATGAAAAAGGCAGCCCAGCTAAATTTCTTTCCGTTCTACAGGAAAAATGCTGCTAAAATGGCAAAACATGTAACAAATTCAGCTGTACAGACAAAACTCCAAGCAAAGGCTGGATACTACTTCCAGACAGCAAACAAATCCCAGCACTTAAATGAAGAACTGGTGCTGAACAGGATGTGTGTGCTGCAGAGGAAACTCTGATGCAAGGATTCAGTTTAAATGCCATGAAGAAGTACAAAATCACCTGTTTAAAAGCATGTTTTTGTGAAAGGCCTAATTCGTTAAATATCAAAATACCCTATAAACTGTGTTCATTTTTTATATGTTTTAAATGAAAGATTAAGTTGAATCTTAAAGTCAAACCCAGTCTGGAGTTAATTAAATAATTAATTCTGACTTGACAGTGCCCAGTCTGGGAAAGATTGACACTTCAGGTTGACACTCCACTGCTAGCAGAAAGGGTTAATTGCTGCTGGAGGTTCTCGCATATTTAGAACAATGAACTCATTAGACATTTGTTTGGGGTCCAGCCAAGGACAATGGCTGGCTGAACACTGATCCCTTCAGGGAGGGGCAGGAAACTTCCCTCTGGACCCCCAACCTGATCAAAGGAATTTGTTGCCAGTTGAAAGAAGACAAAAAAACTGTGAAGGCGTGTTGTTTAAAATGCCTATTTGTGATTAAGCTTTGAAAACCTTTAACTTTGCCCCATGAAGCAGGACAAATCTAAAAATTGGTAGTTGTAAATCTAATTGTATGATCTTTCTGTGAAGACGTGAGTGAACCCTGAACTACATAAGAAACCAAAGTTACACAAAAAGAATAATTGTGGCAAAACTATTGATGCTGCAAATATAATATTGTATACCCGTGTGCTAGGGGTATACAATATTACAGATACAGATATGTACTGAATTAGGAATTTTTAGTGCAAACCGTTATGATTAAAATTGACAAAATTCCACAGAACGAATAAGGCAGCTCTCACTGAGATGGGACTTAGATGTAAGTATAACCCACAAAATATGTAATGTATGTGTTTGATTTTATTAGAGGGCATAGTTAAAGAAATGTTCAGTTGTGGGAAAGTTAAATTGTGGTTCAAATCAATGTGGGAGTTCCCAAATCACATCATAAAATATGACAGTCCTTTCTGACTTCCGATCACAGCCGTGGGGGTGTGGTTTGAAATTCTGCCCCTAACATAAACATAGTGATAAACTTAGTGATGTCACTTGGCATGATAAATATAGGAACTTCACCACATGCAGACACACACTGATTCCTGACTACATCCTGATTTCCACGTGATGCCCTACTCCTGACTTCTTTATCCTGTTCCACAACTTTTCATCTTGTCCTGATTCCAGATTACTTTGCAAAACCAAAGCCCAGCATTTGCTGAACTATTTCAGCTAGGCCCAAATCCTAAAACCATCCCAAAAGAACTGCAGGGTAATAATTCTGATCCAGTTTGACTTTCTACCATTCATGCTGGCCTGCTGAAACTCGCCATTCTGCTAATCTACAGTGTCCAGTGACCAGAAGGGCCAATCCAATCCAATCCAATCTGAGGTGCAGTCCAATTGACCAGAACCGCCCAGCAGATCCAATTCCACCAGAGGTGCACTGGAGGTGCCCTGCTGCCTGTAGACCTGATCCGTGATGACCCCAACCTGACGGTCCAATCTTAAATTACAGTGGACTGTATCAATAGGAATCCTAGTGACCCATAGTATATTTTCATTGTCCTATCCCAATCTATAACCCATCCTCTCTTTAACTTAAGAACCTCTAATAGTGTCAGAACCATTCTTGCAACCCTTGCAACCCTGTTTGTAATCCCTAGTTTTAGTGCTGATTTTTCTCATTTGTTTTACTAGACCACAAACCATTAGTGATTTGGTTTAAGTAAAGTAATTCCCATCCCGAAAAACAGAGTATCCGCCACGTGAAGGGTTACAATCGGCCGTGCATAACTGTGGAGATTCACGGGTGGCATTCTCCTTTTGTTAGTCATTAATATAGTTTAAATAAAACCAATCTGTCATTTTAAAACCTAATTTCTGCTTTTCTCTGTTCTATTTTTTCAAAAACGCCTCTCATTAAAACTTACATAACTTCTTCAATGTTATAGCTAAAGACCTAATTTCAACTCTCAGTTAAACCCAAGACCTGTAGCTACATCCACAACCAAAAATCGCATAGTGAAATTTAGGCGCGAATTTGCATTTTTGCAAAAGTTTTTTATTTATTTATTTATTTATTTTTTATTCAAGAAATTGTTTCAGTTGAATAAACAACTTTTTCAATTGTATACATAATTACTGTGATAATAAATACAAGCATCTGAAAATTACAATTATCTCTCATTTACATCGAGTAATATACAGAAACATGCATAATAGTTTAGTTCAGATTGTTTACAGTTTGCATTATCACTAGCCCATCATAAACATGGGTTTGTTTTACTAATTTCTCTGCAATGTTGGAGCAGTCATCTTACTTTGAACGTTTTCTCACTTTCATTTACAACTTCCATCTATTTGTATCAAGTTAAGTTCCATTATAAAATGAATGATGTCAATAATCAAGGACGTATTAGAGGTGTTAAAGATTGTTACCCATAGTTCATCATGAGTCAGTATTCGTCGATGTTTAAAATGTCTATAAAGATATTTCTTTCTCATGTCAACCGGTTTGGTACAATCTATTAAAAGATGTCTCATGGTTTGAACTGAATCAAAGACTTCACAGTAGTTGCATATCTTGGATAGATTTCCAGATCTATCCAGAGAAGCCAATTTTGCTTTCGTAGGTAATAAATTAAACCTAAATCGCAAAAATGCATCCACATATTTTCTATTCGGAAATTTAATCAGATATTGAGGCAACACATTCATAGCATGTATTTCAAAGGCACCTAAATTAACCGCTTGATATTTTTTAATTTGTTCCGTTGTGTTAATCCAGTCGTATCCCCATAATTTCAGTTTCGCTTTATCTGGTGATTCTATCAATTGCTCAACTGAAATGTTGGCTTGTTGAATATATTGGGTGAACAACTCTTTCCATTCTTGCATGGGAACAAATACCAGTTTGTTGAGTGCCTTTTTGATTATTGGAAACATGTTTTTACTTTGGTCAGTAGACATTATAATTTTTCTATGTAATGCTAACATCAGCCAAGCAACTGATGTCTTCAAAGATATAAGCCCCAATTCATGTCTTATCAGCGAAATCGGGGTAGACCGTGGGTCCGGTAAGATATGTTTCCAGTATATACCTTCTACTGTGTCCCATGTGGTTGCCATTGGATTTATCTTTGTCTGACTGCCATAAACTATTGTCGATAGAACTTTTTATAGATAAAAGGTTCTTGCAGGGATGATAGAGAAATTTCCATATTTCCTCTGTAACGCTTTACCCTGTATTGCAAGTGATTTCATACGCGCACTAAGTTCTGTTTTGTATGGGGAATCAGCATAATGGCCATTTATATTTACACCCAGGTATTTATATTCAAATACTTGCTTTAAGCTAGTGTGTCCCAAAAACCATTTGAATGTATATTCACTAGTTGTACGTTTACGATGAAAAACTAGAATGTTCGATTTTGATGTATTGATTATCAATTCATTCACTTGTGCATATTCATAATTTGCTGTTAATTTCCTTTGCAGGCCAATTGGGGTCTGATCTAATATCATAAGGTCATCAGCATACAAAAGGTACGCAATTTCCTGATTGGCCAGTTTTGGCGGGAAGGAGCGCACCGTACTAAAAGCACTGTACACATTGTTAATATAGAAATTAAACAGTATCGAAGCAAAAGGGCATCCTTGTTTTAGACCTGTGTTCGATAAAATTGGTTGTGTTAACAAGCCCTTGGATGTTAGTTTAACCCTTATAGATGTATTTATATAAAATGTATGCATTAAAAAACTAATATATGGCGGACATCCAACGTCAAGAAGTTTTCTCCATAAAATCTGTCTGGATACCGAATCAAATGCTTGTTTAAAATCTATAAAAGCAATAAAAAGTGGATGTTTAGCTAAAATAGCTTGTTCTTTTAAAATAGATAAAATGAATAAATTTTGCATGGTCCCAATCCCTGGCACAAAGCCCAATTGATTAATGTCTAGAAGATTGTTGTTAGTGAGCCATTTTGCAAAGTCTTTCAAAATCAATTTCGCAAAAATCTTCCCCGGGGCATCTAGGAGGGCAATCGGCCTATAGTTGTTCGGATTCGACCAATCGCATTTTTTGAATATAGGAATTAGTATAGCTTGTTGCCACGAGTGAGGGATTTGTCCTGACTTTATGACTTGAGTAAATGTCATATAAAGCACAGACGCCCACATTTCAGGGTTTTGTTTAAGAATTACATTTGTGAACTGGTCGGGAGCAGGAGCTCTTGAGGAGCTCAGTTTCTTTATTAAAATCAAAATGTCCAATTCATCGAATTTAAATTCTGCTAAACTAGGCATATTTATTTCATCATTACCTTCAACTGGTTTATATAAAAGTTTTTGAAAATGAGTTGTCCATACTGCTTCGGGGATGGGGCTTAGTAACATAGATTTATGAGTTAAGGTGGACGTAAAATTGAGTATTTTCCATATCTCCCCAGATGATTTTGACATAATCGCCTTTAGCATCTTTTCCGCACTTTCTTGTTTAAAGTTTTGGATAATTTGTCTAATTTGGTTTTTATATTGTCTCTTTAGTTGATTTGATAATACCTTGGACCCTCTAACTACTGGATTCCGTAAGTTAGCTTTTACTTCTTTTTTTAAATCGGAAATCAGCATTATTCGGGGGTATTTATGAGCGACCAATGATCGAGATGTTTTGTGGTTTTCTAATATCAATATTTGGATACAATCACTATAAAAAGTCTCTGATGAACAAGAGGTTGTATGCTTTAATTTAGATATTTTAATTTGCAATCTCGTGACCATGTCAGGGTACCATTTTAAACGATTACCAGAATTATTAATATCAATAGATGATTGGTAATAGATTTGGTCCTCAACTGGGTGAGGAAGCCACGAGACTTGAAGTATGTTGTGATCACTAAATTTAGATGGAATTATCTTAAAGGAGGCTATCAACTTGTTGGCCTCCTCAGAAATGAATATATAATCTAAAATAGAATTACTTTCCATCATGGACCAAGTTGGCTTTGGAGGACAATCCTCTGGTGTTGAACAATTTAACATTGTAAGCTCCCATGTTGTAACAAGTTTACCCCATTTATAGGCTCTAGAATCATATTTAATATTCGGGCTCAGACAATTCAGATTAAAGTCACCCGCTATTAGTACAGATCCAATGTTAGATCTGGTT
Organism: Ambystoma mexicanum; assembly: GCF_040938575.1. Taxonomy (NCBI): domain Eukaryota; kingdom Metazoa; phylum Chordata; class Amphibia; order Caudata; family Ambystomatidae; genus Ambystoma; species Ambystoma mexicanum. The sequence goes on along the minus strand of NC_090936.1, from coordinate 488,616,162 downwards.
AATGCCAGATTTAATAGATTGTCAATTTTATTTATGAATTGTGCATCAGATGGCGACAGTGGATTCCAATATATGTTAATTATTAAACAACTTGGATATAGAGGATGATTAATGTTCTCAGTAGATAGTACAACTGCTTGTATCCCAGCATCAGGGGAAGGCCACGCGACAAGTGATAATTGGGCATCCGTGCGTACTGCTATCAACAAACCAGCAGTTGGTCGACCTTTCGTAGGATTAGATGCCGGCACAATGTTAATTTGATGATCTTCCCATGTTGGGATTGTACGAAGCCACGTTTCCTGGAAAAGTACAATGTCGTAGTTATTTAAGTTCGATGAATTATTACATAGCAAGAGACTAAAGCCTCTAGTGTTCCAGGAAATCATGGAGCAAGAATGGGATGAGCCCAAATAATTATCCTAATGATTCTGAGGTGTTTGGCTGTTATTTATTTTCTGAGCTGTCCAATTCCATTTGGACAAAGGAGGTAAAGTTATCAGTCTAATGTCATTCTTGCATGAACAGCAAGATTTTGCTTGATTATCATTTTGACTAAGGATATTTGATGCAGCTTCGGTTTGTACAGGTGGAGGCAAAAACGCTTCTAGACATAAACCCCAGTTATATAATTCCTGCCTTTCATTCCAAATTAAGTTCTTAACAATTTTTGAGTTGATGTTCATGACGCTAACATCTTGCTGTGCAGGAATCGGGTACCAAACACGATCAATATCATCAGATGTGACTTGACTTAAAGATGGTATAGAATTCAAAATTAACAGAAGAGTTGAGCGGTTAGGAAACGGATCCGCAAATATTCTATCAAGCATAATTGCTTTGATGTGCTCCTCCTGTAACATAGGGGGGTCGGGCAGATGTATCACTGGTCTCACTTCCTCATATATGATGTCAGGGGGGTCATAAACGATGAGGTAGTTAGTGAGTTGTGAGCACTGTGAATGGAGCTCTTAGTGGTAGATACTTTTACATTTGAGAGCTGTTGAGACACGGTCATAGTGGCATTAGATGTGGAGGGGGGGCAAGTTTGATAGTGGCATGTTGCCACTAGAGGCCGCTAAACTAGTCACTATGTCCAACCTCTTTTGATCCAGGGTTTTAAATTGGGGAGTCGGGACATCAAAATTCACATGAAAATTCATTTTTACCAAAGATTGAACAGAAGGCCCCTTGTAAAGGCCAAAACAAACATCATCAATGGTAGGGTCAAATGGATAAACAGATAAATTCATGAGGTCGTTTTGCGAAATCTGTAATTCCTCATTACCTTTAGGTTCAGATAGTGAATGATCGAGCTTCTTACCTTTGGAGAGAACACCAGCCTCCGTAGCCATCAAAGTAGTCGGGCGAGCAACAGATTGCCCATTTGGGCTCAACATCGGGGAGATGCTCTCAGCATCTAAAACTGATAATTCAGCATTAACCAAATTTGAAATGAATTTTTTTCGTTTTTCATTTGGAATTTTTGATTTTGAGAGCTGGCACATTTTTTTGATTTTTTTAAATTGTTTTGGAGGTCTTTGTTCAATATCCTGCTTATATTTCGATATATCAAAATTTTGTGATGTACGTTTTCTATTGCCTCTTCTTTTTCGCCTGTTGAGGCGCGGAGGGTTAGTAAATACCTCATATAACGGTTTCTCTATTAATTGGACATCAGGAGAATTAAGAATTGCTTCTGTTGAGACAGCGGATGGAGATTAAGTAGTTAAAGCATAATCCACATCAATAGCCTCTTCAGCTGATATTTTTTCCAAAGGCATTACATATGAAGAATCGACCACCATTGCTTGGGAAGGGCAATTATTAGCATATAAAGCAATCCAATCGATTTTTTTGTGAAGCAGTAAAACAGACTCATGTTGATCCATAGATCTATGGTCTAACACTTCAAAAAGCTTTACAATCGAGAATATGCTTGTATTAATTGCAGCTAGTGCCGCTTCAAGAGCAGGGTTCGAGACTGATGGAAAACCAAATGATGGACGAGGAAGAGGTTTAGAAAATGACGAGGCTGCTGACAATTGGGAGTTCTCAGGTGAAATAATATCGTCAGGCTCATCCATGGTGTAAAGTTCGGGGGTTTTGGATAGATTAGAAGTATTAGAGCCTTTAACAATGGGAGGAGAAGAGGAGGATAACTCGATAGCCCCTTCATCAATTGCTTGAGTGGAAGTCCAGTTAGGCAAGGGCATTATGAGAGGATCATTGCATATCTCCTGTTCCTGAATTACTTTTTTCCTAATTTCCACTGACTTAGTGAATAGTGGATCAACTATTTGGGAGTATAGAGGCAAGGGTGCACATTTTTTAATGGGTAAATTGCATTTTGCGGGGAGTGATGGAATAGAAAATTCGGGCAGATAAGCAGGAGCCCTAGACTGCTCCCCTATTGCAGTACCAGTTGTCCTAGAGGCACAGTGTCGCATGGTGGCGTCAGAAACACCAGAAAATTCGATCACTTCCATGGTTTTGCCCTGCTCCAGCAGAGCTAAATTGGCTCTTACTCGAGCGCTGGTTCTTTTAGTGCTGACATTGCCATTAATTGTGTCCGTTGCATTAGGATTTTTCAAAAAGGTACAAATGTCCGGGGAAAAAGCTATATTTTTTTTTTAGCTCGCTCAGTCCCACCTTACGAGGGTGAGTCTTCACTGGGGACTTTGGGAGACTCCTCTGTTGTAGGAATAAACTTGGGACACGTGGCATGCCAGACGTTAATCTAAGCATCTTGGTTCTAAACTCACGTTTTGGTACAAGTGAAAGAAGTTAATCACCGTAAAAATGTACAACACGTACGTGACTACAAGCAAAGTGTCAGTAGTTACAAAAAATGGGCCGGAGTGAAGAGCCTTTGAAAATGGCCAGAAGTGAAACGTGCCGACGCTGATCCGCGGAGCAGCGGTCAGCAGTCAGTACTCGATGGTACTCGGCTTGGTGCGCGCGCGCTGGTGCGCGCGGGCGTCAGATTTGTAGAGGAAGCGTGGAAAATGGGCAGAGCCTATTCAAAATAAGAAAGAAATAGGCAAAAGTTAAGTGTTTGAATAATTTGTAAAGTGGCTTAGAAGTTATAAGGGGTATAACAGTTACCCAATGTCCAAAACAATCCAAAGGTTGCAAAGAAATGTAAAGATCAGCAGTTAATCCAGGTGAAGGCAGCCGGCGGCAGAGTCCACTGCAGACGTGCAGTCAGTACTCGATGGTACTCGGCTTGGTGCGCGCCAAAAGTTTTACACGTGTAAATTCCCATTCAAAGTGTTTCTTAACTTCCATTCTGATTTAACGTGTGTTCTGTTGCTCACCTTGCAGCTTATGTTTGTTAGAACCTGTTCAGTATTGCTCCCATAGGAATTTCTATCAATTTAAGGATGTTTGCACACTTTTCATTGTTTCACAAAGCCAATTTCTACTGCCATTTTAAAAAGTGTAAATTTCCCAAAAATGTTTTTCTCTCTTGTTTGGGGGGGGAGATTATATTCAAACACTGTATTCTGTTTTTATTCCTGAATACCTGCTGCTTACTTACATCTATGTAGAATTTCTCATTTGTGAATTGAGAACTTTGCTGGGGGAAACCTTAAACAAGCACTATCTTTTCACAAGCCAAAACTGTTATTTTTCCTGTGTTTTCTATTCTGTATTGCTATAAGCGCTGCAATGTCTGAGGGCTGCCTGTGTGCTATATGAATGTAAAAAATAAATAGATACATAAATAAGTGAATCCAAGTGCCTTATTTACTTTCTGAATTGTTTTGTCACCACATTGGTGATTGCTGCCCCATATATATTAATTTGTTTTGATTTGAATTTTAAATAAATAAATATTTACCTTTACCAACCAGCCTGATTCATGGTCCACTGTGACCTAGGGGGTATTTTGAGAAGGGTGTGATATGAGTGGTATATCACTCAGAGTATTGAACCTATAGACACAATAAATAAGTATTTAATCTGTGCATTACGTGCTGGGCGAGACCCAGGTGTATGGCCTGACTGAAATCTTAAACAGATTTGGGGGCTTGTCCGGGATTCTGAGTTCGAGTTACCACCCGTGACAGTCTAACACAGCATACTAGCTTGCAGGGTACAGACACCTTGCTGGGTTGGGGTACTGTGATACACTGTACAAGCACCTCTCAAAATAAATATTCCAAAATCAGGCCTGTTTCTAAAAGTAAACTAACCGTACAATAAGTCAAAAGAAATTGATATTTCTAAAAATGGCGACCCCAGTAGAAATTAGTATCACTAGGGAGCACCTCCTGCACAAACTGTTTGTCATGGGTGACTGGCCAGAACAGAATGAGCAGATCTGGCTGCAGGAAATCAAAGAACAGGCCACTGCCATGGACCTAGATACGTAGCAGGACAAGGGCCCATTACACCAAGCTCTTAGTAAACTGTACATGGCCCCAAAAGTAAAAGAGGAGCAGAGTAAAATTGCCAAAATAGCGGCCTACCTGTACCTCCACATAGGAGTATTGCAGGAAAAGCATGCAGAAAACATAGTTCTGGCAAAGAAGCAAGTGGAAACACTAGAGACAATCCAAACTAATCTAGACTCTACAGAGCAAAGGGTACTGAAGAGCCAAGAATCAGAGACAGAAGCTAGGCAGTATCTGACAAGACTAAAGGAATATCTGGCTTTCCTACAGCAAGAGAAGGCAAAGCAAGATACCCAAGTCCAGGCACTGAAAGAGGAGTTTCAGGAAAGGGTTGACTCCTTACAACAGAGTCAACAGAAACTGGCGCATCAATTAAATTTTAATAGAGCCTGCGCGGAGCAGGTAGTCACCTTACAAAACCACACAGAAATCTTGAAAGAGGAAAATAATAAATTAATTATTAAAGACATCCACTCTCAAAAGGAATTTGATGAGGAGCGCCAGAAATCCAGTGTATTTAAAAAACAAAGGGACGACTTAGCTGAACAGAGGGGCACTCTAAGTCAGGAGAGGGACACCTTAGGTCAGGAAATAAGCCAATTAAAAAACAAGCTAGAAGAAAGAAAGCTGGCCCTCCAGGAGCTCAAGGAAGTTAAAACAGAATATGAGAAGCTACTAGAGCACACCAGGCGGGTGGAGGATGCTCTGGAAAATAATAACCAGACCAATGATGCTAAAACTCAGGAGGTGAGTCTCCTGCAGCAGAAATTGGCCCAGTATTTCCAAACCAGGCAGGAAGCACAGAGAGACAATGAGGCTCTCTGTGAAAAGAATTTTGTGCTCCACAAACAGATAGCCATGCAAGAGCAGATTATTGAGACCAGTAAGGCCTTAATAGAGGAGCAAAAGAGTCCGATTTTGGAATATCACCAGGGAATAGGGGCTGAAAGAGAAGAGGTAGGGAGGGACAGAGAAACCCCTGAGCATCACATCAGGACCCCTGTACTCAGGGACTCTAACCCCTTCAATGCAATGAACTCTGCACCTTCATGTCCACTGACTCATATGAACCAGGGGCCATGGGGATGGTAGACTTCAACAAAATGGGTAAGATAGGACTGACAGATCAGCGCCTCCCAGAAAGTGGGGCATCTCTGTACAGATCCCCAAATGTTAGGGCAGGCCTCTCTGATCAGGAAGACTCCTAGGAGGGGAGAGTCAGGGAACTGGATCCTCAAAAATACTGCCTACCAATGGATCAGTTTGTCAAATTTGATGGGGAACTCCAGGAAATCAAGCCCAAAAAGAGTATCTTAAAGACCTCTTCCCAGTTAGGGCATTGGGGGGGGGGGTACTCAGCCAATACTGGGAGCAGGGGAGAATCAGAAGACTCTTATGAGCGCTGCAGGCATCAGGAAACTAGGACCCCACATTCTGCTAGCCCTTCTCAAGCTCACAAAATCAGGGAGAGCCTAGAGGATCAGATAGCCACCACCAGTAGTAGTACCTCTGAGTCAGAGGATGAGTTGACTCGGGTGACTAAGACCAAAAAGGCCAACAAAATTAAGAGGGCTCTACTAAAAGATCCATTGAAACAGATCAAGGCCATTAGGAGTGTTATAACGCCCTATCACAAAAATGTTAAGTATCCAGTCTGGGAACACCTGGAATTATGCGAACAGATGATGGATACTTTTCATCTGAAAGAAAGTCAGAGTTGCATCCAATGTGCAAAATGGACATTTTCCCCTGAGTACTCCAGCTTCTTTGCGGGGCTGGAGGTTCAGAACCACTCAAGATGGTCCACCTACAGGCTGGCCATCTTAAAACACTTCTCAGTCCATAGAAATCCCCAAGAGGCCTGCAAGGCAGCCTACAATCTGCAGTGTGGGGAGGATCAGGCACCAAAGGAATTTGTGCATGAACTTAAACGTGCCTTTGCGCAGACCACCAGGATGGTGCGCACAGACAGTAGGGAGTTCATTCACACCTTCTTCCATGCACTCCCCAAATACATCATGACCCAGCTGGTGAGGGACTTTCACGAGAAGAGATCACTGGACTGGGTCATTGAACAGGCGACCCGTATTTATGAAGTGCAGAAACCTGTAGAGAATAAAAATACCAATAAAAACCCCAAACCAGCCAACACCCCTGCTGCTGCTAAACCAACCAAGGAACCAGAAGGCCCTCGGGCCAATCCCAATCAGGTGGTCAGGGAGGTAATCCCACAAATGGGACCCCTAACTCCCCTGATTATATAAGACCCCGTTACAAGGGCAACAAACCCATCCTGGGGTATGCGTTGACTCCCCCAGCTCAAGGGGGGGATCCAATCAGGTAGGCAGCACCCTGGGAAACTTCCCTCCTAACTTTCCCCAGGAGGGCAGTAATTCCCCAAATGCCGGGTTGAGCTTCTTTCCCCGGTATACGCCAAACGTCAATGCACAAAACAAGACAGCCCAATCAGGGAGAGGGGAGGCCAAGGGTGGAGGGTTACCAGAACTATTCCAACCCCGGGTATTATGGGAGAAGGGACAGTTACCCTTCCCGTGTTCCACCTAGGATGCACCAGAGACCCCCGTACCAGACAGAGCGGGTGGCCCAACAGGAGCGCCAGGTCCAGAACTTGTCACAGGATCTGGGTCACATGTTGAGGGCTCAGCAGAACTCTCGGATGAACATGGCAGCCCAGAACTCCACAAACCAAGGGTCTGGTACTCCAGAGCAATGACGGGGAGAGAACCCTGATAACCCAGCAGTTACAAAGGAGGAGGCATGGGGGAAGGAGGGTGTAAAGCCTTAGAAGGAGCTTCCTTCCCCACTTGTGAAAAGACCCTGGAAACACAGGAACTGGAACCAAAATCTCCTGCCCCCAAATGTCTGCAAGCTAAGGAACAGAGGGTGGGTAGGAGAAATAAAGGACCTAAAAAGACCCATTTTGTGGAGGAGGTTGGTGTCCTCCAATTCGAAGGAGAGGGGTCCTCAGAGGACTCAGGGAAAAGGATCTTCTCCTTCAGGGATGTGGGAACGCCTTCCACAGAAAAATGGGTCCCGAGAGATCCTAATCAAGATTGGGTAAATGTGGGGACTGAGTTAGAACCGCCCATCATTGAACCCCAGAATGATAAGCCAGAGAACCACCGTGCCCAAACATATTCTGGTGACTGCCTCCAAAAAGGGGGGGTGGCCCAGAGTCAGAACCAGGGGAGCCCAAAACTCCCCCAATCTCCAACTGCCACATTTTTCTTACAGATCCCCAAGCTCCCACACAGAATCCTGCCCAAACCACCCCAGTGTCAGAATCAAGAGTCAAGAAACTAACCCACCAATTGGCCCAAAATGCACATTATCTTTGCCCCCTTGAGGAGAAGGAGGGATGATTTTATGCCCCGGTCCAAGTACAAGGGCAATGTACATTTTTGGCACTGGTGGACACGGGATCCCAAGCCACTCTTCTGTCAAAGAGAGCCTTTGATCAGCTGAATTCAAGAAGTGGGGAGAGATACCAGATCCCTCTCACCCCTCTTCCTGGACAACTTCATAACTTCGATGGGAATGAAATTCCTGTCGAGGGCACTGCAGATTTGGAAATTAAAATCGGGCGCCACAAGGTGAAACACCCGGTCATAGTTGTGACTCCGGAGGGCACAGAATGCTTACTGGGGAATGACATCCTGCATGTATTGTCTCCCCTAAAAGACTGTGTAAACAAGGTCCTCTGGACCCAGACTAACTGACCAATAAAATTAAAACATAGTTTCAACCATGTTAGTTTAAATGGCACATGCTAACCCCTGTGTGCAGAAAAATCTGCAAAACTGCACATGGGTCACAATCACAAAAGGCTGCACACCCTGCCACACACAGTCAAACGGATGGTGAAAAAAGAATTCTCACTGCAGGAGCATGCCAGTGGGTGCTGTTACATTTAACATGAAGCAAGGCCACAGGATTGGGCTGAAAACCAAAAATGCCTTTTAAAATGCAGCTTTTGCAATCTTCAAAGTGCTGATTTGGTGCTAGATCCATTCATTTTCCAGTGAATCATTGAGAGTAACAGAATTAGAGATCATCCAGTGTGGCCAGAGAAGCCGGGCCTCATTGACTGACAGCAGCTAAGAAATGTATCTCATGAAAAAGCCAGCCCAACAACATTTCTTTCAGTTCCACAGGAAAAATGTGGCTAAAAATGGCAAAACATGTAACAATTTTGCCTGCGCAGAGAGAACTCCGAGCAAAGGCTGGATAGTTACTTCCAGACTGCAAACAAATCCCAGAACTTAAATGAAGAACTGGTGCTGAATAAGATGTGTGTGCTGCAGAGGAAACTCTGATGTAAGGATTCAGTTTAAATGTGCTTTTTCCATGAAGAAGTGCAAAATCTCCTGTTAAAAAGCATGTTTTTGTGAAAGGCGTAATTCTTTAAATGTCAAAATCCCCTATAAACTGTGTTCATTTTTATTTGTTTTAAATGAAAGATTTAGGTGAATCTTAAAGTCAAAACCCAGTCTGGAGTTAATTAAATAATTAATTCTGGCTTGACAGTCCCCAGCCTGGGAAAGATTGACACTTCAGGTGGACGCTCCACTGCTAGCAGGAAGGCTTAATTGCTGCTGGAGGTTCTCGCATATTTAGAACAATGAATTCATTAGACATTCGTCTGGGGCCCAGCCAAGGACAATGGCTGGCTGAACACTGATCCCTTCAGGGGAGGGGCAGGAAACTTCCCTCTGGACCCCCACACTGATCAAAGGAATTTGACAGCTGTTGCCAGTTGAAAGAAGAAAAAAAAACTGCTAAAGGACATGCGTTGTTTAAAATGCCTATTTGTGATTAAGCTTTGAAAACCTTTAACTTTGGTCCATGAAGGAGGACAAATCTAAAAATTGGTAGTTGTAAATCTAATTGTATGCTCTTTCTGTGAAGACGTGAGTGAACCCTGAACTACATAAGAAACCAAAGTTACACAAAAAGAATAATTGTGGCAAAACTATTGATGCTGCAAATAAAATATTGTATACCCGTGTGCTAGGGGTAATTGAACAGATATGTACTGAATTAGGAATTGTTAGGCCAAACCGTTATGATTAAAATTGACAAAATTCCACAGAACAACAAAGACAGATCTCACTGAGATGGGACTTAGATGTAAGGATAACCCACAAACTATGTAATGTATGTGTCCGATTTTATTAGAGGGCATAGTTATAGAAATGTACATTTGTGGGAAAGTTAAATTGTGGTTCAAATCAATGTGGGAGTTCCCAAATCACATCATAAAATATGATAGCTCTTTCTGACTTCCAACCAGAAAAAGGCAAGTGCCTTTGACCTATCACAGCCGTGGGGGTGTGGTTTGAAATTCTGCCCCTACCATAAACTTAGTGATGTCACTTGGCATGATAAATATAGAAACTTCACCACATGCAGACACACACTGATTCCTGACTACATCCTTATTTCCGCGTGACGCCCTGCTCCTGACTTCTTCATCCTGTTCCAGAACTTTTCATCTTGTCCTGATTCCAGAAAACTTTGCAAAACCAAGGCCCAGCATTTGCTGAAATTTTTGAGCTAGGCCCAAATCCTGAATCCATCCCAAAAGAACTGCAGGGAAATAATTCTGATCCAGTTTGGCTTGCTACCATTCATGCTGCCCTGCTGAAACTCACCATACCGCTAATCTACAGTGTCCAGTGACCAGAAGGACCAATCCAATCCAATCTGAGGTGCAGTCCAATTGAACAGAACCACCCAGCTGATCCAATTCCGCCAGAGGTACCCTGCTGCCTATAGACCTGATCCTTGATGACCAGAACCTGACGGTCCAATCTTAAATTACAGTGGACTGGAAATATCAATAGGAATCATAGTGACCCATAGAATATTTGCATTGTCCTATCCCAATCTATAACCCATCCTCTTTTTAACTTAAGAACCTCCAATAGTGTCAGAACCATTCTTGCAACCCTGTTCGTAATCCCTAGTGTTAGTGCTGATTTGTCTCATTTGTTTTACTAGACCATATGCCATTAGTGATTTGGTTTAAGTAAAGTAATTCCCATCCCGAAAAACAGAGTATCCACCACATGAAGGGTTACAATTGGCAGTGAGTAACTGTGGAGATTCACGGCTGGCATTGTCTTTTTCTTAGTCATTAATATAGTTTAAATAAAACCAATCTGTCATTTTAAAACCAAATTTCTGCTTTTGTTTGTTCTATTTTTTCAAAAACGCCTTTTATTAAAACTTACATAACGTCTTCAATTGTATAGCTAGAGACATAATTTCAACTCTCAGTTAAACCTAAGACCTGTATCTACATCCACAACCAAAACCGCATTGCGAAACAGTATATTTGACCCCTTTTTTTAAAAAAATTGCATAGTGAAATTTAGGCGCGAATTCCCATTTTTTGCAAAAGTTTTACACGTGTAAATTCCCATTCAAAGTGTTTCTTAACTTCCATTCTGATTTAAAGTGTGTTCGGTTGCTCATCTTCTAGCTTCTGTGTGTTAGAACCTGTTCAGTATTGCTCCCATAGGAATTTCTATCAATTTAAGGATTTTTGCACACTTTTCATTGTTTCACAAAACCAATTTCAACTGTCATTTTAAAAAGTGTAAATTTCCCAAAAACGTTTTTCTCTCTTGTTTGGGGAAGGAAGATTATATTCAAACACTGTATTCTGTTTTTATTCCTGAATACCTGCTGCTTACTTACATCTGTGTAGAATTGCTCATTTGTGAATTGAGAACTTTGCAGGTGGAAACCTTAACCAAGCGCTATCTTTTCACAAGCCAAAACTGTTCTTTTTCCAGTGTTTTCTATTCTGTATTGCTATAAGTGAATACAATTGCCTTATTTACTTTCTAAATTGTTTTGTTACCACATTGGTGATTGCTGCCCCATATATATTAATTTGTGTTTGATTTGAATTTTAAATAAATAAATAAATATTTACCTTTAACAACCAGCCTGATTCATGGTCCACTGTGACCTATGGGGTATTTTGAGAAGGGTGTGATATGAGTGGTATATCACTCAGAATATTGAACCTATAGACACAATAAATAAGTATTTCATCTGTGCATTACATGGTAGGCAAGACCCAGGTGTATTGCCTGACTGAAATCCTTAACAGTCCAGTGTGAACCAACATACATAAGGCATTGCAAAACTTGAGATTCAAAATAAAACAAAAATGTGTGCTGATGGAAAAAACAATTCAGGTAAACATTTTAAGGTAGAATTTGATAAAGGATATAAGTGAAAATAGTAGTAGGAGGAGAGGGCAAAGGGTAAAGAGACAAGAATATTTAGTATTTTGGCCTCATGGATCCATATGCTTGTGTCACAATCTCATACCTACTATGTTTTCCGATAAGTGTGCATGTTTTAAAACCTCCAGCTAGTTGATGTCTTCTTCAGATGGTCCAACTCTTGTGAAATATATGCCTGAGATTGTTCCTTACTTAGCTGGTTCACATATTTAGTGTGGGCTGGAGTTTCTAGGTGATTTTCTTCAATCCTGACAGTCATTTGCTGGGCAAGTCCAGGGCTTCTCTCAGAACGTCAGCTACCCTTAGAAAGATTTCTGGTTCTACGTTATTTCCTCGAAAACAAGGTGTGTAAGTGGAGGAGTGATCAATTTGCAGTTCCCCTTCACATGAAGATGCCATGTCGGATTGACTAAGATAATCATGCCAGAGTTCATTACAGCAGGGCCAGGATTAAACACAACATTTGCTCAATTGATAATGCAAGTTCACCAGTTAATTACAGTGTGACAGAGTGTCTGGTGTGCTGGATACAATGTTTCTTTTGGCACGGCTGTGTCATTGCTTTTTCGAGCCATTTTGCATACGGCCGCAGACTTTGCTACGGAGCATTCAGACTCGCTGAGTTGTTCTTTAATCAAGGAACCCTGCAGTCCCTGAAGACCCGCTGAGTCTTTCCTTCATGCTTGTTACCAGACACTCCCCCTCTAGCCAGCGCTCGCTCTCATATACACCAACTATAGCGAAGCGTGGCAGAGTGTGACAAAGTGTCTGGTGTGCTGGATACAACGTTTCTTTTGGCACAGATGTTTCATTGCTTTTCCGAGCCGTTTTGCGTATGGCCGTGGACTTTGCTACGGAGCATTCAGACTCACTGAGTCTTGCTTTAATCAAGGAACCCTGCAGTCCCTGTAGACCCTCTGAGTCTTTCCTTCGTGTCTGTTACCAGACACTCCCTCTCCAGCCAGCGCACGCTCTCATATACACCAACGGTAGCGAAGCGTGACGGAGTGTGACCGAGTTTCTGGTGTGCTGGATGCAATGTTTCTTTTGGCACGGCTGTATCATGCTTTTTCAAACCGTTTTGCGTACGGCTGTGGACTTTGCTACGGAGTATTCAGACTCGCTGAGTCTTTCTTTAATCAAGGAACCCTGCAGACCCTGAAGACCTGCAGATTCTTTCCTTTGTGCCTGTTACCAGACACTCCCCATCCAGCCAGCGCTCACTTTCATATACACCAACTGTAGCGAAGCGTGGCGCAGTGTGACAGAGTGTCTGGTGTCCAGTGGCCAATGGACATGAACATGTTACTCAGAAGCTCTAAAAACCAGCATCCAATTCACCAGGTGCAGGCGCCATCACCAAGAAATCAAACTGCCATTTCAGCTACTGCACGCCGGACTTCAGAGGTCGTCGAACATGCGGTGAGTGCTACTAAACTAAAATCCAGCTTAGCTGGTCAACTGCTTGCATCACCCTTAGCGCACAATGTACTACGCCCTTCCATCTCTAAGGCATTGCCAACCACAGACGCCAAGCTCGCCCCTGAGCAACTATTATGTAACGAGACAGTACACGCTGTTCCACAATGCACGCTAAATTCAGCATGCATTGATGACATGTTTTTTACTCCACCCCAGCCCCCACCAGGCCTAAAGAAAGCGAACAAGAAAAAACTTGCTCTCGTCTGTGTGCCCGATGTTCAGCATGCAACATGCTTAAATCCTCAACCCGCCTTAACCCCTACCTGTTTAAACTTATGTTCAAAGTCCCATAACAGTTCACTACATCATAAATCTCTGACATCTATGGAGCTCGATCCATCAGCGGCGGAAGTTGCCGCCCTCTGTTAAGTACCTTTCGGAGATTCTGGGGTTCACAAGACCAACTGTCCAAGTATGTGGAATCAGGGCGGCACAGATAAACATGCCAGGCCCCTTCTAGTGGAGGCCCTGGTTCACAGCAACCTGTCGCCTGTAGGGGCCGCAGTCTCTCCACCCTGGACTTCTATGGACATTCCTGTTAGTAAGGTCCCATTCCAAAAGGAATCCAACAACATAATTATGGTCGGAAATACTGTGACTGAGACAGAGCGAGCAATTTTGAGACAGGTGGCTCCATCATGCACGAAGAGCATGAAGAGAGAGAGCTGGGACAAGTCTAGTTCTGCTCTTAGTCTCTTAGTCTCACTAGTTCACGAACTACGTCGAAAACAGTGGCATCATCGTTCTCTCTTATCGGCGTGTTACCAGAAGGCATTGCATCAAAGAAATCTTCAGCTATTGCCTTAAAAAAGCGGTCAGTGAGCACTGCACGTTTCATAGACTTAACAAGCGTGCAACTAGTTCTAGCTCTCCAATTGTTTCAATGTTAAAAAAAAAAACACTGCCCCTGTACCGGACTTAAATCCTGGGGACACGTTGGATGCTGATCTGTTGGAGGGAGTGGATGCATGGAGTTGGCTGACAAAAGCCCTGCAGGGGCCCCTAGGTCCCAGCTCACCAGAGGCCTTAATGCCTACCCCTTTCAATTTTCTTGCTACATCAGTGAGATTCCCTCCAACTTCACTGGCTACATCTAAAAACAACAAGATCATCATGGAGCCTCCAATTGGCATAAGGTGAGGCTGCCCCGGGCCGTCAGTCCCTTCTCAAATTTCTCACGCTGAGGCTGGTTGTCAAAACATGATGACACCCAACCTAAACGCATCATCCTTACTAGCACAAACCTGTGCGAAAGTCATACGGCGCATGACTGGTTGTACCAAGAACTCCCTTGTGGAGGAAGTAGCCCGGTCCAACTTTGAGGCCCATGTTTCTGAAAAAGTGGCAGTTTGTAGCCACAAAATAGTGGTAGAATTTGCAAGAGACCTCCAGCAATACCAAGAGTGGTTGACCCAGCCTTCCTGTCTCAACATAAGAACAGATTATCCTGTCTGGGCCCTCTGATGAGCAGTCATTCACTTCTCAACATAACAACTCTTCAAATAGGCGTGATAAAGTCGATTTATTTTCAATCATGTTAACCATCACCATAGCCCTAGCTCCCTTGACCAAACTTTACGAACAGTTGAATGATACCTTGAAAGATCACACCACGCTTTTGGCCATGACACATTCAAAACTTGTTTTCTTAGAAGGTTATATTACTGCAAACAGAACTCAAATTGAACCAGAACAACCTTCAGGTCATAACTTGCATGGATTGCAGAAAAGAGATTCTGCTAACCAATCAGTGTGTGCTAAGGCCACACATGCGATAAACAGATCTCCACCAGTCGATCTAACTGGCGAAGTAGAGCACCCTGCAGCAGCCTCCACGCAAACTGCAAAGGAGGCCAATTCCATAAATTCTGTGAATGATCTAAGTGCCTGCACTGATTCCTTAGCAGATAGTCTTGCAGTTGCAGAAAGCGCCGAAGGATCCATAGAAAATCTGGCCTACTCCATCTTTAATCAACAGAAAACCTCAGGAACTAACAATAAAGATAAGAAAACGAGTAACTTGTCAATCCTCAGTGTATAAGTGGAGGCGAGAGACGTGTGTCAAGTGCCCCAAAACCTGCTCCAAGAAAGTTTGCAACAAAACGTACTGCCACTATGGTCTCCGACCTCCATAAGTATGCTTTGGATACCCTTACGTTGGTCCAAGGTCCTGGTCCTGTGGTCCCCTTGATTCCAACTCTGCAAACATTACTGGACCTCTCAATTTACTCACTTGATGAAGCCAAGACCACCCAATCATCTGAAAAGGTGAATGATGTTATGGTCACGGGCTTTAATATTGGTTCTGCTCAACCAGTTGCCGTGGTGGCTCCACCTGTCTCACATGTCTTTTTGTCAACGGCTGATAAAAGACAGAGAATAAACACCATCAATAGGTCGGCGCCTGCCAACGATAAATCCATCAAAATCTCACTGCCATACCAAGGTCCACGTGCAATCAATCAAGATAATCATCAAAGCAGCATACAGCCTTCAAGTAACAAAGAAAGCAGATGGCAGAATAGCAGTTCCAACTTAAAAAGGAGAGGGCCCAACAACTCCCTCACACGTTCATTTAAATTGGAGAGAGCCATGAACTGCAACAACCATCTGGTTCTCAACCAAAGATCAGTCCTTGACTTATTTCATTCTGTTCCCAATCTGAGACAATTATGCTCAGATGACCTGAAACTAATCGAATTCACTGATGAAAGAAGAACAGACTCTGTCTTTCTTCATATCCACTCACCAGTGGGTAAGAACATGCTGTCTGAGGCCACAGAGAGTCTACTTATGTTTGGTTACGATTTAGTTGGGGTAATTTTTCTGATTACACAGTACCGTGCTACACAGATGTTTGACCTAAAAATCCATCCAACATCTCAAACCACGCCAGAGAGAACAGAGTATCACCATTACCGACAACAGAGAAGAACTTTCAAGATCCCCTTGAAATAGGGAGTGTCCCGGTTGGCCTGCATTGAAGCTAAATGTCACATTGCAAACTGCTACCTCTCTGAGACACATTGACTGTGTTAAACCAGCGGAAATTCCTAAAGCCTCAGGTCTTGGACAAGCAGACTGGTCTTGGCTGTCTCGTGCCTTGGTGGCATCAAACAATCTTTAGCCACACCTCATCAAACCTTTCAAATGCAAAGAAAGAACTTAGTGCCAGTGCAATGCAGGACGACTTCAGTTATTTTAAAACTGGCCTGCTCGAACACTTGTGGGTTTTCTCACTTGATTAAACCCAGCGAATTAAACCTCTGTAATTTTGATCTGATTTGGCTACAAGAGACTTGCCTAAGGAAAATGCCAGTGCTGGATGGCTTTGAAATTTCTATAAGGCCGGCTGCTAAAGGGAAAGTTGGGTGCCCATCAGACGGTTGGTTGACTGCAGTGAAAATCGGCATCACTCTAAATCTTCACAAGTCGGTATCAACACATCTTCTTTGTCAAGAAATTGTTATTGCCTGGTAGACCGGTGATACATTAAAAACCACAGACATCTAAATAAGATCACAATCATCAACGTCTATTGGAACCCGGTGCTGACGGCGAATGAAGTGTTTATCGAGCAGATTTTGGCCCAATTGGATGACGCCCTCATGAACCAACAATCCAAATATGTAATCATCTGCGGCGACTTAAACATTTCAGATCTTGTTAACCACAGGCACGGCTGCTCCTGGAACCTTGAAGATCTACGGCATGCTAGACGCCTTCTGTGGAGCAATTTAATGCAGTCCAGAAACATGCACATGCTTAATGGCAACTTTAAGAATGATATAACCCCCCCCACCCAACGTGGGAAACCTCTGGACACTCCTCAGTTATAGAATACATTTATGTGGCTAATATTTCTTGCCTTTGGTAGATAGTTTTCAGGTGATTAAAACATCACAGAGTGATCATAATCTACTTTTATTGAAATGGAGAGCGCCCAAGTCCACCAGAGAATTCATGCCGTTAGTAGGTTCAACATCGTTCACCCTCTCTACCCCTGAGGCCAAGCCACTTCCAACACTTCCACCAACCTTCTCGGTCATCCGACCCATGAAGCGCATTTCAGTTGAGGCTTACGCCGCCACTTTCTACCACTCCCCCTCCCCCTTTGGCTGACTCTCACCCTTACACAGCCCTTTCCATGCTCCACTCTGCTATATCTGATCCTCTTGATATTCTTGCCCCTGTCATGAGAATCCGCCTGAAGCCCAAAGCCAAGTGCAACTCCTGGTATGACTCAGACCTCGTCACCCTTAAACGCGAGTGCAGGGTGGCCGAGAGGAAATGGGGTACTTCATGTACATCCTCTGACAAGCTGGCCTGTGGTCTGCTCCAAAGGCAATACCAGCTCTCTGTCCTCACCAAGGAGAGCGCTCATATGCAAGCCCGTGTCTCTGCAGCATCTAACAACTTGGCTGAACTCTTTAAAATCTGCAAGGAACTGGCCAATCGTT
Source organism: Ambystoma mexicanum (assembly GCF_040938575.1). NCBI lineage: Eukaryota > Metazoa > Chordata > Amphibia > Caudata > Ambystomatidae > Ambystoma > Ambystoma mexicanum. The sequence continues at coordinate 488,598,531 of NC_090936.1, read as the reverse complement.
CGGCAGCCCCTGCCTCTCCTGTCCCTTCCCAGGCCCTCTGCACAGCACTGGCTTCTCACTTCATCTCTAAAACTCAGGACATCCTATCCTCACTCTCATCCTCTCCCCTCCCTCTGCTCCCTGTTCTTCCTCTGGCCCTTCTGCAGCCACGTCTCCTCCCTCCTTCTCTGCCTTTCCCCTGTTCTCTGAAGACAAGGTTTCTAGACAAGTTTGATCTATGAAAGTCTCATCAAAACAGGTTCACCCCTGTTCCTCCAAAACCATCAAGGACCACATTGACTCCCTGGCGCCTGCCCTGGCTGACTTCTGCAACCACTTCTTCACCACTGGAGTCTTCCCATCGCCCCTGAAGCACTCCCTTGTGCACCCTCTTCTTAAGAAACCCTCTGCCGACCCCTCCTGCCTGGCTAACTATCACCCAATCTCCATCACTCCCTTCCTGGGCAAACTCCTAGAAAAGCTGGCCATCTCCCAGCTTAATCTCCAAACTGAATCTGTTGGGTCTTCATGACCATCAGTCGGGCTTCAGAGCTGCCAGAAGCACGGAAACTGCTCTCCTGAACATCTGTGAAGACCTGCTCTCCAACTTTGATTCTAACACCACCTGTGTCCTCATCTTGCTTGATCTCTCTTCTGCCTTTGACACGGTCAACCATGCCATCCTGCTCAAATGTCTCTGTGATAACCTGGGTATCACAGGTCAGGCCCTGGCGTGGATGACTTCTTTCCTCTCTGACCGACCCTCCCAGGTCCAACTTAGGTCTGTCCTCTCCACTATGTTTTTCTCTACCTGTGGTGTCCCCCAGGGGTCTAACCTCTCTCCCTGGCTGTTCAACCAATACCTGGCACTTCTTGCCCACAGCATTGCCGCTCTCTGCCCCAACGTTCAGTGCTATGCGGATGACACTCAACTCATTTTCAGGCTACCTTGGGCCACCTCTTCTCCGTTTCTCATCACTGACTGTCTGTCTGCTATCCAGCAGTGGTGTGCCACCAATGACCTCTGCCTTAATGCCAGTAAGACTGAGATTCTCCTCATCAGCACACCCGTTCCCTGCTTTCCTGTCGCTATCTGGCCGGCCTGTCTTGGCCCTCTTCCTGCTCCCACCTGCAAGGCTAAAAGCCCTGGGGTCATCTTCGACTCCACACTCTCCTTCTCTCCTCACATCTCTGACGTCTCTAAGAAGTCACACTACTAGCTGCACCTCCTCAGAGGTATTCTTCCTTTCCTCTCCTTCCCCCAGAAGCTCACTCTCTACAGAGCTCTAGTTCTCTCTAGGCTGGACTACTGCAACAGCCTCTTTCTAAATCTGCATGCGTCTACTCTCTGCCCTCTGCAACTCATCCAGAATAGGACTGCAAGACTTGTCCTTGGCTTCAAGCACAGGGATCATATCTCTCCAGGACTGAAATCTCTGCACTGGCTCCCAGTGGCTGCGAGGATTAAGTTCAAAACCCTCTGCATTGTCCACAAGGCCTTCAGGGGCCTGGGGCCTCAATACCTTCAACTCTCTCTTCAGAAATATCTTCCTTCTCGAGCTTTTGGCTCATCTGCCTCCAACTCCCTCAGGGTCAGTCGTTTCTCCAAGCAACAAGTTGGTGGTAGATCTCTTTCTTCAGCTGGGGCCTCCCTCTGGAACAGCCTCCCTGCCTCACTGAAACTTGAGGAGAACCATCTCCGGTTATGGAAGCACCTCAAAACCTTTCTCTTTGCTTCTGCTTTTTCTCCTACTCCCCCTGCTGACCTCCTGGCTGAAACTGAAACTGCCAGAAAGCAAAAGACTAACGAGGGCAACCTCGAGGGAATCCAACAAAAACAAATAAGTCAGAATCTGGTACTTAATCTTTCGTCAAGAATTCTTACAGAAGATGAGATTACATTGCTCAATAAAGGGCTGTCTTTTGCCCCAACACAGAAGTTTAATGACATTGACATACATATTGATCTGTTCAGATTCATACGAAAGTTGAGACTTAAGAAATTTTTTGCGACACAAGCACCAGGCAAATATGTGCCAAGACCAACCAAAATACCCGAAAGTGAGTTTTCAATACAAGATATCGAAGATATCTTCACCTTAAGATCACTATCAGAAGATGATAATTTTGAAATGCACAACCTATTACATGAATTAAAGATTAAACCAGATCTTCTGACCATTAAAGAATTAAGAATCAAATCAAAATGTAACCCTCAATTGTCATCAGACAGTGTAATTGACACCTTTTATAAAGTGGTTACACATGATCTTCGTGAATTGTCTACACATAAGAACTATGCCAGGACCCAATATACGAATGACAATCTCACCAAGGGAGAAAGACGAGCTCTGAAAACATTATCAGAAGACACAACAATAGTCATCAAAGAGGCAGATAAAGGTGGGAACATTGTAATTATGAATAGAGAAGATTACCTTCAAATGGCTATGAATCATCTGACAGTACCCGGCTGCTACAAACAACTCAATTCTTTGGACAGGCAAACAATTCTTAAACAAATTGAAGAGGCAATTATGAGCTGGCATAGAAAAGGGTTCATAACAGACGAGGAGAGATCTTACTTTAGTTTACACAATCCTGTTACTCCAACAATGTACTTTTTGCCTAAGGTCCACAAAAATTATCAAGTTATACCAGAGGGTCGGCCAATATTGAGTGGCATTGGCTGGATCTCAGAAAACCTATCAGAATATCTAGACGAAATTTTGAAACCACGAGCGACACAGGTCAAGTCCTACTTACGGGATTCTTCCAATCTCATACAAATTCTCCAATTGGTTATCTGGAAAGAAAGCTTTGTATTGGCAACGTTGGACGTTAAAGCGTTGTACACGTCCATTCAACATAAGTGGGCCATAGCCTCTATTGAATACACTTTCAGGAAGGATTCCGCATCATATTATGGTCAAATTCAAATGCTAAAAGAGATGTTACAAATAACTTTGGACTCCAACATATTCACGTTCAATAACTGTCTATTTCAGCAACAGAAAGGAGTGGCCATGGGGACAAAATATGCCCCCTCACTAGCTAATATTTTTATGGGGATGTTAGAGGAATACACTGTATATTCGGACATATTATTTCAAGAACATGTCAAATTATGGACCCGTTACATTGATGATATTTTTTTAATATGGGATGGACCTGTAACTACATTGCAAGAGTTCATTGAAAAATTGAACCACAATCAATTTGAGATTGAATTTACGGGAGAAGCGAATGCCAAATCTATCAATTTCTTAGATCTTAACATTTATGTGAAGGAAGATCACCTGGAGACAAGAACATTTCGTAAACCAACAGAATTTAATTAAATTTTACATGCACACAGTTGCCATCAACGTTCAACCATCCGTAACATCCCGTTAGGAGAATACATACGAGCTAGACGTAATTGTCAGAATGACCAAACTTTTCATCAAGAGTGCAAACTGTTGAGGGGTCGATTCCAACAGAGAGGTTACCCCAATAAGTGGATCCAAAAAGCCTTTGAGAAGACCAAAAATTTACAACAAAAGGATACACTGACTTCAAGAAAGAGTGAGCAAGACCAACAGAGGAAAGTTATGTTTGTGACTCAATATAACAAAGACCACCATCAGATTAGAAAAACGTTACAAAAACATTGGTATCTGTTACAATTGGATGAACATTTGAACAAATTCCTTGACAATACCCCAACCATGATATTCAAGAGGGCTAATACTCTCAAATCAATGATCTGTCTATCTTTGCTACCAAAGCCATCGACTAACCATCAAACTACATGGCTCACTAAAATGGAGCCTGGATTTAGGAAATGTGGATATTGTTCTATGTGTAAATTTGCTGGAGATAAAATTACTCATGTAGAGGGCTATAATCAACGAAATTTTGTGATCAAACAGTCAATCAATTGCAGATCTAAATATGTGGTTTATGTGATCAGATGCACCTGCAAGAAACTGTACATAGGGAGCACTATAAGGGAATTGCGCATTAGAATCAGGGAACACCTGGCAAAAATTGGAAGTCAGGATACCACCCTGCCACTAGCGGCACATTGGCAAAAGAACCACCAACTAGATGATAAATCTGATATACAGTTCATCGGCATAAAGCAGGTTACTATGAATAAGAGAGGTGGTGACAGAATGAGGGCATTGCGCCAGGATGAAGCGAGAATTATTTGTTTTTTCAATGCGACTATATGGGGTCTGAATTTGGATGCTGAAATGGCATCTTTTCTGTGAAGGCATCTATCACTATATGTTATATTGAGGGTGAACCTAACTGTTTAAATATGTTGTTTCCTATTATTAATGTATCATGAGATCCAACATCACTTCTTTCTGCTGCAGACGGAATAGCCATGAATTTAGGGTACTTAACTTGGGATATCTGGATCCGGTACCAGCTTTAAGACTTTTTTGAAACAAATGAGTATTGTTTATTATATATTACTTAAGGCATTTAGGCATTTCTTGAGGGAATTTATAACGTAGAGCTAATTAGACACTGTATTTCGTTTTGCAGTCGATAGAGAGAGAGATATCGAGTTTATGCATAAGCGCACAAGGTATGGCAACGTTACGGACAGGTTGCCAAGCAACAATTTGAGGCGCTTGGTTACGGCGTCTAGTTTCCATAGGGACACATAAAGTAGTTCCAAGATGGCGCCGGCTCAGATCGAGAGGAGCCAACGCGAGAGACTGCTTTGCTACCTGGCGAGTAAGTACTGCTTACAACAGGCATTTCTCAATCTAGTTGAGGACTTTCCTCGCAACATGACTCTTATTTGAGTCCGGACATATTGGAATGTTGTAATTGGGTAATACTGTATGCTCTTATTAGAGTCCGGACATATTAGAGTGTTGTAATGGTCCCACGTTATCAAGGTTATCACGCGCCCACAATTGTAGTGCAGTGGAGCATTTAACCAAAGTATACACTTTCTTTTATGGTTACACTTACCTGTTCTGTCCGGATTATACAGAATGTTGCATATGGGCCAATACCGTATGTTTGGATAGATATATGGAGCAATTTTATTTACCCATAATTGTAGTACACTAGATCATTTAACCAATAAGACCTTTCCGAACTGCGCCATTCAATAGATTTGTTGAAACATAACAAAATGGAACTTATAAGGAGTATGGTATATACTGTTCCTTCCTTTTTCTTTTCGTATGTAACAGATCACAACGGGATCTAACCCTTTATAATTGTGAAGAGTAAGGACTTATTGGACACCATAATGGGTAAGTCTGGACCTATAAGCTCCGTGGCCTATGTCTCGTAGTATATATTATTAGATATTGTACCTTACTTACATCACATTTGTCTCTTTTTTTCTCTTCCTGTTTGTTTCTCCTGCCTCCCCACCACCACTTGGGTAATTATGTATTTTACATTTTTTGATTTCGAATATGTGTCATGTAATACATTGCTAGGTTAATGCTTTTCAGTTTAATTTGCCTGCTAATTTGACAAGCCCTATTTTGAGAAAGGCCTTTGGTGGCCAAAACACGTGTAAAACAAGGGCGAGTGAGATCCTGCAAAGTAAATTAATGCAAATAAATTCACTTGAAACAAGGAGCAATTTCCTGGACTCCTTTCCATGCGTTTGCATGCTGTTTGTTCATATATTAGATGATTTTACCTGTGGCTTACCGTCGGTCCAGTGATCTGCGACTAGAATATTGATTAGCTTGGATAAGCGAGAATCTGTTGCACCCTTACCAAAGTAACAAGAGTCGCCCAACAGACCAGCTGTAACCCTAAGCCCAGTCCACTTTTCTGAAACTGAAACTGCACTGGTTACCTGGCCACCCTCTGATCTCGGGCCCAGGTCCCTTCCGCACCAGTCACACACACCTGCACTGCCTGCCTGACAACCCCGCGCACTTGGGGACTGTTTCTGGATCCCTACAGTCCCACTACCAGCACTTGACACCTGATGTCTGCACTTACCTTTGCACTTGCCACCTTCTGGCTGTTACTTTTACTTATTGTTATTATTCTATGACCATGTTCTGCACTGTCCCTTGCCTCTCCCCCCGCACTTTCCCTCTATCCCCATCCCATGCACTTGCACGATCTGAATGACACCTGGCATAGTAGGATCATTGGCTGTCCTCCCTTTGTTCCCCTCCCGTGCAACTTTGCACCTTGAAACACTTGTGTATAGGTGCGTTATAAATGCCATATAATATCATAACATAACATCTAAAGGGTGTTTGCGCTTGAAATTCTCGTCTGCCAAGATCAGAAGCTTAACGACTGACTTGAAAACAATCAAACAGTTAGTCGAATATGTTCCCTTGCTTGAGCAATTTCACACTGTTGCGTTAAAAAACTATTTTCAAACAGTTCCAATTCTCATACTTATAATAGTGAAATGGTAGCAAGAAAAAATGGGGCGTAAACTAGAGAAGGCAGTAAAGAAATCAAGCCTACAAAAGAACTTTAAGATAGCTGCATTTGAAAAATCAAACTATAAAAACTGATTTTGCTCTACTAGACGTCAAAGATACCAGAACGACTCAGAGGCCATGCTCAGAGCACTTGTTGGCAAAGACCAGAGGAAATCATTGATTAGACCAGAAGAAATAACATCGAATGAAAATCAATCAAATCCTATAAATGAAGAATCCTGGTATAATCACTTCAGACGTCTCTACACCGAAGTTTTAGATCCAAGTCCGAGAGATGATGATTTGAGCAGTCAGACCCCCAGGGTAACTGCAGAGAGTGTCGACGAAATGGCATAGAGAATTAAAAACCTGAAGTGTTTGAGGGCACCTGGACCCGATGGGTTGACAAATTGCATACTTCAAGAACATCCAGACGAGTGGGCCATTTATATCTTCTCATTGATCAAGCAAATATCTTGTTCTCATTATAGTCCGAGTTCATTGAGGAGGGCGATAGTGGTACCAATCCATAAAAAGGGTGATCATAGTACTCTTAAGAACTATCGCCCTATCCCCCTCTTACACGTGATCGGTAAGCTATACAACACTGTCATTTTGGACCACATCCATAGCTGGTGCCGACAAACCAACTGACTCGATCCATTCCAAGGCGTATTTGTCAAGGGGCTGGGGATATCAATAAATATCCTAATCCTTCAAGTATTGAAGAGAGAGCCCGGTCGCCCCTGTGCAAAGATTTTTGTGGCATTTGTGGACTTGGTCCAAGCATTCAACCAAATTGACAGAGACAAACTGTGGACAAAGCTTGAGAAGAAAAATGTTCCGAAGTCCATCATGAACCCATTTGTGGCGTTTCACTCTAATACATCTCTCAGTGTGAGATTAAACAAAGCAGGCCTTCTTTCAAGAGAAATCCCAACTTGGAGAGGGGTTAGACAGGGTTGTCCAATGGCCGCTGCCCTCTTCAATTTCTTCTTAGAAGATATGAACGGGGGATTTTCATTGACAAGATAATTTTCACCCAAAGTTGGAGGAGTCTGCCTACCTCGCTTATTGTACGGATGACGTAGTACTAATCAACCAGACCCCAGTGGGTCTCCAAAGACAACTGGACTCCTGACAGCAGTATATTACATCGAATGGCTTGGAAATTAATAAAGAAAAAACAAAAATACTAAGCTTTGACAGCTCCAATATAAGACAAAAATGTCCTCCTGGTTCCTCAAAGGCAAAAAAATCGAACATGTCCAGTCCTTTAAATGTCTGGGAGTTTGGCTGACTGATTTGATTTAAGATCAGAAGCCCCCATGCAAATACATCTTCACGCAAGGATGAAGGCTCTCACCAGCTAAGGATGTGCACTGAACCATATATATTATAGATCTAATGTTATCCCAGTAGTTACCTATGGCTCAAACGCTATGCTCAACATTCCCAAGTCTCTTTGGCCATGCCTAGAAGGACAATTCTGAAAAAAAGTTTTGGGTGTTCCATTGTCCACCCCTATTGCTATCATCTGCAGCGATCTGGGCCTCAATTCATTGCAGTATACAGTCGACTGGAGTGGACTCGCCTTGTTTCGGAAGTGTTATATTTCTCCACGTCCAAAGATTCTGGAAATGGTTTATTATCTTTAACCAAAATCCCACCTTGACGAAGTGGATAAAAAAAACATGACTTATCTAACAGAGATTGGGAGCTCCCTGGAACATCTGATTTCCAATCCAGAACACGTAAATGCGAAAAGCTAAAGAACATGACTGGATCTGAAAGTCAGAAATTAGACAGAGTTTGTAATTACCTAAAGCAGTTCCCTTACAAAAAGATCCAAGATCCAAGATCAATTCTAACGAGTCCGCATGAACCTCTATCTGACAAATGAGATCAGATCAAACCGAGGATTAACAAAGACCAAGACAAAGGGGGGTCTGGGAGTCTCTCTACCAGCATAAACATGGCCCATTGATCTGTTCTTAGGTGGATGGTCCCTGGGAGAGTTTTGTCCTGCCCAGGGGTAGTCCAGCACCAAAATGCTAGGCAATTCTTCTCTGAACAAGAGTACTAACAGCAACCCCATACACATGTTTCAGCCTTGTTGGGCACCATCAGTGAGATGGAGCTGTGCTTCTCTGAGAACAGTGACCAAGGGTCCACATCTGGATTCCCCTGGTAATTTAGGATGAGACCCAAAGTCACTTAATATGCTAAACAAAGGGGGGTCTGGGAGTCTCTCTACCAGCTCGAACACTGCCCATTGACCTGTTCTTGGGTGGAGGGCACCTGGGACAGTCTCAACCAAGTCTTTAGCTCACTGTCCCTTTCACAGAGGAGAAATATCCCTGCATATCAGTCTTTGCCCTGCCATGGGGCAGTCCAGCACCGAAATGCTAGGCAAATCTTCTCTGAACAGGAGTACCAACAGCAACCCGATACACGTGTTTCAGCCTTGTTGGGCATCATCAGTGAGGTGAAGCTGTGCCTCTCTGAGAACAGTGAGCAAGGGGTCCACGTCTGGGTTCCCCTGGTAACTTAGGGTGAGACCCAAAGTCACTTAATATGCAAAACAAAGGGGGGTCTGGGAGTCTCTCTACCAGCACGAATACATCCCATTGACCTGTTCTTGGGTGGATGGCCTCTGGGAGAGTCTCAACCAAGTCTTTAGCTCACTGTCCCTTTCATAGAGGAGAAATATCCCTGCATATGAGTTTTGTCCTGCCCAGGGGTAGTCCAGCACCAAAATGCTAGGCAATTCTTCTCTGAACAAGAGTACCAACAGCAATCCCATACACGTGTTTCAGCCTTGTTGGGCATCATCAGTGAGGTGGAGCTGTGCCTCTCTGAGAACAGTGAGAAGGGGGTCCACGTCTGGATTCCCCTGGTAACTTAGGGTGAGACCCTGGGAGAGTTTCAACCAAGTCTTTAGCTCACTGTCCCTTTCACAGACCAAGCATTGCTGCTATTGCAAAGACGAATTATCTAGGGAAACTTTGACTAATTTAATAACGGCTTGCCCTACACTTAAAATGGTTCGAACAAAGCACTTTAGACATCTTTTCTCTGATTTCCTAAGTTCTGGTCCTTCAGATACGAATAGTTAAGTGCCCCTGTCTCATTCGTTTCCCAAGTTACACATTCCATCGATGTGCGCCACTTCACCAGCACCCAGACACCTCTTCTCATTCCAATTGAGTGCAGCGCCACCGGGTTCCATGGCCCGTGGAGCACTGTAAACAATTTGGCAGAAGAGTCAGCAGGCAAGAAAAGTTACCACCACTCCTTCCCTAGCACTTCACTCCTCTTACGCGGGCACCACATTCTACATCCACCTGCTATGTAAACTGCACTTAGAGCTGCTCTCTGCCCTGAGCTGCATTTTGATGAGTTGACTCAGTGGACAAGAACATTGACCAGCCTTGTTGAGTCGCAACCATGGTCTCTGGGTAAGGGGAGAGAGCAGCGCTTTATCTCTACAGGGAACCATGTTCCTTCATCGTTGCCTCTCATGTCTTGCCGACTCCAGCCTCCCTCAGGGACCAGGCAATGGGTGTGCAGCATATTGATGCTGGCTCACTGTAGTGAATCTTCCAGAAGTGTTCTCTTTATAATGTTTTCTGCATCGGAGGATGTTTGAAAGAGTAGGCAGAGTAGGATTTGTTGATGAAGCGATTGTTTGAGGTTCCACCAGTTACTTTTTTCCAATAGGCGGAGAAGGGAGATATAATATAATATGATAGGTTATTTATAACGTGCTTAATACCCAGAGGTTTCTAAGCACGGACCGGGGTATCGAAACTTTTCGTGCTCTGTGTCTTCTTGCTTCCAAGTCGAGCATTTTGCCCCTGAGCTATCCTCCCGCGGGGCAGAAGACGTCTAGTAGCAGTCAGGTAATTTACCTACCATTAAGTGGTCACTACAACATTGCATGAGCTGGCATATAGGAAACAGAAAAGGGGGCCCTTGGCTATCCCAAGAACCTTTACGCATCTATTTATGCATCTTCAAAAACGATCATTAACTGCGTGAGGATGGTGCCCGCCTTAGTATCAATACATGGGCTTTGTAGCTACAGTATTGTGATATTTATTTATTTGAATGGATAAAGAGCCGTACATTATTACACAATTCTAGTAACAAATGGTACATCAGAAATAAAAAGGCAAATAAATTGATGCTACATTATGAACATTGGGCGTAGCTAGAAGAGGAGATTGTATACAATCTATCAAGTGAAAACTCTAATACATTGGCAGATTAATCCATTGCTGTCAGCACATTAAAAGTCAATCAGCCGGGGCCTGGCAAGCTTGTTCTGGCAATAACAGATTGCTAAACATGCTGGATGGGACTTTCCGATGTAAAAGCTGCTCTTAGAGAAAAACAAGGTAACAGCTGGTACTCCTCTACCCTTGTTGAGTCCAAGAATCACTTTGTGTAGCAGAGATAGCCTTCCATTATAATTATAGTGAAGACGCCGCACAGGAATACAAACATGAGCTCCACCGACCTTGCAAAAAGTAGATAAAGAGGAAAAAGCACATTACACCCTCAGACACTCGGAGACAAGGAACTCTTGACTAGTCGATCAAAATGAAGTGATTACATTGGTGTCCAACCCAATTCTAGCCTCTAGTGCCTTACATGAGGAACTGGCGGAGTTGCTTTTTGAAAAGGACCGAGACATCAGAACAGCCCTAGAGGCAACGCATCCTACACTGTATACAGATTTATAATAAGTAATCATGAGTCACCTCCAAGAATTTAAGACCTCAACACGTCTGGAAATTGCAGTCATCAGCATTCCACGAGGACCTCTATCGAGTTAAACATTTGCAAATTAGCCATCAGCTATTTATGTCAAGAGCTGGACATGGCAATCAACACCTCCTTCCAAGCAGGAATGGGCACCTTATCAACTGGCAATGGCAGCGGTATAACCCCCCACCCATCTGGGAATGTTTGACCCATATCACATCTGCCTTTTCCTGCTTAACTGTTGCAAGGAGTGGTGACGCAACAGCTTCCGGATCCAGGGGTCTGCCCTGTCCCCCTTATTCTATACCTACTGGCCATCATCCTTGGACATCACAATCTCAAACTCAGTCTATATCTGCAGATGACGCCCAGGTTCTCCTGCAGCTAGATGGAGATCTGTAGAATGAAGCAAATACCTTTAAGGAATGGAGGGTAGAGGTGGTGGTCATGATGGAATCCAATTCAATCCAGCCCAAACAGAGATATTGCTATGTGGACAGCACAATAATAGTTAGTATAGCCTATCATGGCCCAGCTCGCTGGCAGAATGTCCAAACCCTGTGGCCAAAGTTTCTAAAATAGGTATCCTTTTTGATAAAAACATGACATTTGGTGCATTAATAAAGACAGTCAACAAAAACTGTTTGTAAGATGAAAATGTTGCTGTAGCGGTTATATAAATTGCCATTCCTAAATTAAGAATCTCCGGCTGTTATTTTCGTGTGTACCAAGAGTAAGTAGGGCACAGTGCTCGTAAACGTGGGTGTAGACTATTTACATTCTATATATAACATTGGGTTAGTCTAGAAAATGCACATTTCGTGTTTCTCTGCAGCCTTCCCTTAATAGGAGCAATAATTCCCAAATCCAATAATAACAAAACTTAGTACCTCTGCTCTAGTACTGATTGGAATCTATCGATCACTATGTCATTCGAGTCCCTAATTGACATTTTGCCCCATTCCTTTATAGTAGTCATTGCTAAAGATCATTTTACCCATGATTGTGAGCTCTCTCACCTCTTCACGATGGGAATCAGAGCTCCCTCACCCAGTTCACATGCCTGCACACTTTAAACAGTGTTTGCACTTCTGAGCACTCCTATTCCCTGTGCCATGAGGATTTAGGCTTCATTTCCATACAGCTACCTCCCTTTGGGATGCCAGTCTTTGCCATGAGTTTCCCAACACTCCCCTTCCTCTCAATTCAGCTACCAAAAGCATCTCTTTTATACCCGGCTCAACGTGCAGTGGCTGGTGGCCTTCTGTGCACTCAGCAGGCATTACTTAGTGATCTGGGCTGTCACTTGATCTGGGTGTCCCAGAATGCATCACCCCAGCCTAGCTTTAGATTTCTTGCTCTATCAGCAGAATGACTACACATTCCCATCCTTCTATGATGACTAAATCCTACCTGTGGTAGTTACTTTTTCAATCCATCTACCTTCCTCTAAGGTAAGCTATTGATCATATCTATCTCCACCTCAAGCCTATTGGATGTACCCCTGCCCTTACCATGAGTGTGTGAAGCTCAGGAAGAGCCCATTAAAGACCAGCCTCCAACCAGACTGTGTCTCGTCAAAGTCCATGCCCATGTAAGTGAATACAGATTTGCAAGCGTGCACAAGATCTAGTCAAGCTATACTCCTGGGGGCCTTCCTACCCAACAAGGGAAAGGCCACCCGGACAAGGGGTAAGGTAAGCCCTTGCTCAAAGTCATTCTCTTAAGTCACACCTAGAGATGCATATCCTCTCAAGACAGATCCTCCAGTCAAAGAAGTGCAGATCAGCCTGTGAAACAAACATATGCCCCTTGACAGCCCTTGCACCAATAAATCCACCCAACCGCACAGCCCATTTTAGCCCTTTCCAGAATTATACTGACATAACGCTCAACGTCCTTTTTGCAATGGCCCACCTCAGTTCCCGACCAACTACTTCCCGCTTCAAACAGTTTGTTCTCCTGCCCCCACTCCGGCAGTCCGCCGGCTACAGTACACTGCCTTATATTGTCATGTCTTGCATCATGCCCAAGTTCTTATATTCCCTGAAGACCATGTCACCTGAACAAGACTCTCAATAGGTAGCACTCATACTCATGGTAGACCCGAAGGAATCCTTTAGCACCACACTTTTCTAAAGATGAACAGTAGCCTGTGACATGTTAAATACACATGTTTTCTGCTTGTGTTTTGCTTGTGGGGTGAAATCCATCAAAACCTTAATTTATATTATATATATTTATCAACTGTCTCGATTATGGATGCAAGAGGGTACTTCGGCTCCACCAAAATCCCAGCCGCAAGAACGGAAGACTCAACCATAGGGCAAAGTTTACTGTCTACATTATCAATCAAAATGACAAGGATCACACTGGAACAGCATCTCGTTCCAGAAGTTCTCATCCTCCAAACGTGGATTACACCATTTTAAAGGTTAGTGACATCATAAAAACAAGTTATGTCCCAAAAATACCTACTAGGGAAGGGGATTGGTTAGTGGAGGAGAACTATTTATGTAATCAATAGGGGTTAGTACAACCATTGGATAGTCATATCTGGTAGCTCATCCTAGGACCACCTCTAAATGCTACAATTACAAAGTTGCAGGTTAACAGGAAAATTATTGGCCACTGCAACATAGTGTGCTTAACCTGAAAGGTAGCTAAGGATTGGACAGAATGGGTCTTCTCAGCCTTGGGACTCTGGACAGCTTCCAGGCTGGGTGAAACTATTAAAGGCAACGGGAACAATCACAAAGGTGCTCTGTGTTTTCTGAATAAGTTGCCATCTCTGATCGCCTAAGCCCTGAGAGTGTACATCCACCTATGAACCTGTGTAATAATTGTATCTTTCCATCTCTGCTTCGTTTGGAACAGCTTTCCTCCAACTGCCTCGAATGAATAGCTACTGTCCTATTCCTTCAGGTCATGTGTGTATGGACCACGAAATGAAGCTCTCCTACTTGCAATTATGAAGATGTTAAGCTATATTCCTTGCAGGTGTCTTATCAGCTTGGTAAACTGGAAACTTTCCATCTCAGATTGTCCTTGGCTAGGATATGCACCGTGTCTGTGCTGGAAGCTCTGTCTGTCTGCCTTTAGCTGAATCAGGGTGTCAGCCTCTCATGTGTTTGAAGTTTGTCTTGCTTTCCCCATTCACTTTAATTAACCTAAGGCTTCCATCTTTGCCCTTATGGCCATTTATGTTAGTCGCAATTAACCATAAGCAAGCTGATTGTATGTATTTGTGGCATCTTGCTGTTTCCGCATAGCTTAAATATTTACTGCTGTAAGTGTGTTGGTCCTCTAACTACTATGAATCATAAGCATTTGTTTTGTGTCTAGCAGCAATAAACTGAAATGTTTGTGTAGCTTCATGCATGGATGCCTATATTCTTCATGTCTAAAGCATCTACACCATGATGTCAGTGGTGACGTCATCAGTTTTTCGGGGTTTTAGTCAGTCAACTTGTTCGATCGATGGCAGCTGCATCTCCGCCATATTGTCAATTTGGTATGGCTTTAATGGCAGTCTGAACGAATAACGTTTCTCACATCTGCAATACATCACGGATGGCGATGAAGGGCCTAGGAGTGATATACATCTCTCAGTCCACTACTTTTGGGCTGCAAGTAGGGTAGGGGTTACGAGGGCCACATTTGGATCTTCCACTTCAAAATAGCATGACGTTACGGGATGTGGTGAATCAAAAGTGTTGCATAGGTTAAATATACTGTATTTACCCCATGCAGTACTTTCTATGAACTCCACGTGGTAAATATCCCATTCAATCTCAACTCATAATTTGGTGCTAAACAAGCATCTACAAAGCCAATAGTTTTGTCTGATGTATGATGAAAACATTTTTTGAGGTTAAGTAGAGAGAAACACTAAAAGAGATGAGGAATATGTTGAAGGGAAAGCACGTGGAGAGAGGGTCCATGAGAGATTAATTAATGAATATAAATGTCAGGAAGTATGAATGAATGAGGGCAAGGGAGGATGTATGAACCCATCTAACAAAGTGGCAAGATGCATGCATCTTGGTGGCTTCACACTTCACCTGGAAACGACTGCCAAATCACTTGGGCTCACAATAGACACCACCTTCTCCTGCCAACAACATTGCAATTGAAAAGCTAAAATTGCCTGCTAGCAGCTAACCCTCATTCAGAAGATTACAACCTAACTGCCACACAATAACTTCAGAACTGCTGTTCAGGCCCTGGTAATATCGTACATCAGTGGAGGAAACACCCTCCTCACCAGCGTTCCAGTGAAGAACCCGGCCCAACCTAGTGCCTCCCAACACATCACAGCAAGACTCATAACAGGAAACAGGAAATTCAGCTACATTGCTCCTGTCCTAAGTGAACTGCACTGGCTTCCAATCCCATGCACAATACTCTTTAAAACTTCATGCATGGCCTATTAGGCAACCACCATTTGCATACCTTCCTACTTAGTTGCAAACCTCTGCAGCTCAGTTGGGTTGCACCCCATTCCGAAGCCAGGCCATAACTAGGCTTGATACAAAACTGGCAGGCAAGATAACAACTAAGAAACAGACCTTCTTTTGCCATGCCCCTGTCTACTGGAACCATCAAGGTGGCAATCTGCACTAAACCAATGCTATTTCAATTTAGCAAGGAACGTCGGAGCAGAATCCCCAGTCAATACCTATATGCCTTCTAGGCTCTTTCTGTTCCTGCAACACATCTCACCCCCATGGCCGGAACATCCCATACCACATACTGTGGGACCCTTCCCTGCTTACCGCATATGTCACCCTCAATGAAATTTACAGTGCTCGTTGCTTCCTAGCAAGGGTTGCACTATATAACACCGAAATGCAAATGATTATGAGGATAGGTGAATATGTAAGGGGATGCTGCTGAAGGGATGGATTAAAGAGTTTGAAGATGAATAAGCATGCGGGGATGTACAAAGGACTGATGATGGGTGAATCAATAAGACGGCAAGGATGGGCATATGGTTGAGTGTGAGGGGAAACAGAGAGGAGCAGGAGCCCAGAGGAAGGCTGCATCACGTGACCCAACCGGTAAGTGTGCAGGGGCCAGAAAGTTTGAGCATACACAACACAGTATACAATTGTGTGAGAATGGTTGTTTATGCTCTACTTTATTGAAAGTCCAGAACACTGTAGGATGTGTGAGGATCTTTCAGCAGTAACCAGGGGTCCATGTTTCCACAGTTTACATTTGAGCCAGGGGGCATGGGGCACAGCAGGGTATGAAGGGAGGAACCATCAGAGGTGGCCAATTAGGTGGCCAGTTAGCCGTGAAAGAAGGAACTGTGGGGGCAGGCAAGGAAAGTGATTGCTATGGGAGATTGCAGTCAAAGAAATAAAGATTGTTACAGAACCACCTCAATGTCAATAGAGTGCAACGACTCCATAGGTCTTCAATTTGACAATTCTTTTACCTACCATCATTGCTACCTTAACAAAAAAGCACAATTACATACCTGGTTGCCAGAAATAGAAACTCTTTAATGATTCGAGTGAACAGAAACCCCAGTCCAAATCTACCCCAACAGTACGTTGACCAATCGACATCAATGTTAAGGGTATAATATTTATTTTCCATTGGCTAGGACACAAGTAGAACAACGGCACACCTTTGACATGATATTTAATTCATGAAGCATGCTTGAAGTTAGCCTTTTCTTGGAAGCCCAAGTTATTTAGTCAAATGTTGGCTCCGTTTTACTCCTAGACCAATCACATATCCTCTGCAAAGAGCTCTCAATGTACTTCACATGAGGTGCAAGTAGCCCACGCACCCCCACTTCTCTAGCTGAATACACACACCATTGTAAATAAAGCACCACACGTACCAGAATATAAAGCAAAACCCGTGATTCAATGAGCTAATCCATCCGGCATGGAACCATTTTGAGAACTCTGTACATGTACAATAGAGTCTTAAAATAACCATCTAAGGCTGTAGGTGTTCGCATTATTATCACACTTTATTCCCGCCTTTCGAATAAGAGCACAAACCAGCTTCATACGTTTATTTATAAATACATTCCCTTCCACATACCCCACTGTGAAAGCCTCTCTGCCGAGAAGCCCCGCCCCGGGAAATGCAAGCCTCCACACTCATTGCTCAAATGGCTCTCTCACGAGGTAATGGATTAATGATCCAACGCAGCAAGGCAGCCCTAAACCAGCAGGAGACATCCCAGCAATTATTGCTACTGCAAAACAGTCCACTCTGTTTAATGGGCAACCTACCTGTTCCACCCCATTACACTAAATCTCCCACAGCCCCTATGGCCCCATTGCACGCCTTTACCCTGTCCCCACCAGCCGAGCAAGAGTAATTAGTGGTACCAGCACTAAGGGGAAAAGTAGTCTAGAAATAGCCCATATAGGCTGCTGATATCCAAAACGAGTGTAAATATATACCCTTATTATTATCTACTTCTCCCCCAACCCCCCAAGTATGGGGCTGAGAGAGATGGGGTGGAGACCAGAGGAAGTGTTCTGGATAGAGTGACAGGAGAAGTCATCCAAACAGGGTGCATCTGACACTGTCATGTAAAGCAAAACCCTGATTGGATGATTGCTCTACAGGACGAAAACAACAAACAGAGCTGTGCTGTATCCTTATACAAAAATCTGAAAGCACACATTCCATGGGAATGTACTCTTCCCACCATACTCATAATGGGGCCTACGTCTTTATATGGGAAAGCCGAGGGGGGAGGTACCCCAAATTCCAAAACATTTTTTTAAAAAAAGTAAAACTTAAAGGACTTGCCTTTGCCAAATGGGTCCCTCTGAAATATTCCAGTTTAATGTAATTCTGATTTTTACAGTATTGAAAATCTACCTACTTACTATTGAAAAGCTGTCCTGTACTACATATGACCGTCCTTGGTTCTGCTACCGACTGAGTCAGTATGGACTTCCTGATTTGCCTTTCACCCCCTGCTTTTTTCTTTTTGTTGTCTCCTAAAATACCTCTAATTTTATAAATGCACTGATACAATCCAATAATAAAGTAAAACATAAAACACCAGAGTAAATAAACAAAAACCTGCTTCCAGAGCCTCAAACATGCACAGTTCAGAGACACCATTCCCTCGCCTATGCAGTGTGTCCCCCGGCACTTTGAGTTGGGTTTTCTACACACTATGGGCCTCATTACAAGTGAGGCAGAGCGGGTTAACGGGACCCGCTAAAGGAGGCGAACCCGTTAAACCCGTTCCGCCTCATTACAAGCTCCCCTCGCGGGACCCGGTAAGTAACACCTGGTCAAACCAGGTGTGCTTACCGTGTCCCGCGAGCGGAAGAGGGAGCAAACAACGGGCCGCTCGTAAACGGCCCGTTGTATGTTGTATGCTCCCTCCCCATTCCCATTCAGCCCTATGTGGGCTCAAATGTGAATGGGTAAGGTCCGGGCTCGGGTTCCTGGAGGGAGGAATTACCGGGCCCTCCAAACTCAGAATGGCCCAGTAATTCCCCATTCTGGGAACCCGGACCCAGACCCGATTTTGCCAATAGAGGCATGGCTGCCGCCAAAATCGTAATGAGGCCCTTTATGTAGGTGCTGTTATTAGCCAACATTGCATGTTTCATTAGACCTCATTACAACTGTGCCGGTGCGGTATCAACGGTGCCGGTAAGCCTACCAATACCGCTGTAACCGGACCGGCACAGTACGACTCTGCGGGCGGGTGCTGTCCTGCCTGCCAGGACCTGGCCTGCGGAACGGCACCTGCCTGCAGAAATTCACGGAAGCACCAGCACCGATATTAACGGTGGCAGTGTTTACGTGGTCCCCATTCCCATTTGAGTCCCACCGGCGTCTGACTTCCCGGACCGCCGGGGTTGTAATCCGCCGGTGTTACTGGCAAGCCAGGTGCTGGTAAATATTGCAAGTCTGGCGGCAACCCGCCGGCAGCACCGGCAGGGTTACCGCCGGACTTGTAATGAGGCAAGTACTCTCAATGCCCTTACCTTCAATGGCACCTTACTTCATCAGGAGAATACTTCAAGGATGAGGGGCAGAACATGCAAGTACACACATTCCTACCATTGGCCACCTCTGTAACAAATAACTTAAAGTCTATAATATAGAGGGGCTATGGGGCCCTCTTTTTTTATACGAGGAGCCTATGTCATGAGGGTACAGAACAATGTTTATAACACATGGACATAGGATACCCCACCTGTCTGGCACTTGCTTGTAGTGTTTTGCAGCACAAATTGACCGAGATTAACATTTGATCTGTACTTGAATTAGAGAGCACCACAATTATAAAAAGCCTATTCAGGCCGTTGTACATGTATAACCATTTTAAACCCCATGTGTTATGGGTGCTTGTACAAATTATATCATATTAAACATTCATATGAATAACAATTTGCAGTTAAGTCTTTTGCACAGTGGGGTTTAGTACAGGTCGTGACTTAGAATGTGGTTATTATAACCAATACATCTGTCTAGTCAACACTTGTGGTGTTTCTGGCACAAACTGATTGATTTGATGTTCTAGTGCCGTCTTCAGGACTGTGGAAGTGGACTGAATGGTGTCACTTGTGTACCAAATGGGTTGAGCATCTGAACCAATGATTTAAGTGTCACAGGTGCTGAGAAGAGGTGCAGCGTTCTTCTCTTAAGGTACCTTCTACCCGCGGTAGTGTTTCTGAAACACTACTGTGGGTACAGCACAGCTACGAAGGAGGCTGCCGCAGCTGAACCAGCTGGATACTCAACACAAGATCCTATCCACATAGGTCCAAGAAATCCAAGGCGCACAGAAGGCACCTTAAGAGAAGAATGCTGCACAGTAACTTACCATCAAGGATTACGAGGGCCTTGTTCTTCCTCTGAGACACTCTTGGCATTTGAGGGGGGACCAGGGACCTCATTTCACTAAAATGCCTGGGGTAACACAAGTGACATCACATGACCCTTGACCTCTGATGACATACAGGAAGTGATGTCATTGACCCCTCCCCCAAGTGACATCACAGGAAGTGATCGCATATGCCCTTTCACCCCTTAACAAAAAAGCCATCTTCCAAGACAGGTGCTTGATGGATGCCTGGTGCATGGGCTCAAAGGAAGGTCTCATAAGCCTTGTGAGCAGTACGTTGAGTTCCCAGGTTGGCGCGGAGTGACAGACTGAAGGAAATGAATGAAACAGACCTCATAGAAACTCTACTAGACGATTGGACCAGAGGGAAGACTTTCCAGATGACTGGCAGTATCTGGAGATTGCGGACAGATGCACCTTAATGGAGGAGTGCGTCCACCCTGACTCCGCCTGTGACAAGAGATACGGTAGTAGTTCCTCTGATTTGATGGTCTGGGGACGCAGGTGATGCCTTCTGCACCACACCTGGAAACACTTCCACATCCTCTTGTAGCATTTCAGGGTGGCAGGTGCCCTTGCTTTAGCAAGCACTTCCTGGCCAGCCTGCAGCAGGGAAAGGGTCCCAAATTCTAGGAACACAGGAGCCAGGCTGTCAGACTGAGAGATGCCAGGTCGTGGTGCAGACCCATTCTCTGGTTCCTGTACAAGAGCGACTGGTGCAGGGGTAACATTATTTGAGCTGTCGG
Organism: Ambystoma mexicanum; assembly: GCF_040938575.1. Classification (NCBI taxonomy): domain Eukaryota; kingdom Metazoa; phylum Chordata; class Amphibia; order Caudata; family Ambystomatidae; genus Ambystoma; species Ambystoma mexicanum. The sequence goes on along the minus strand of NC_090936.1, from coordinate 488,577,751 downwards.
TAAAAGAGCCAGGAGATCTGAGTACCAATACTGTCTCAGCTATGCAGGGGCTACTAATATCAGTTTGCACCAATACTGTTTGAAAGTGTGCAGGACTCGTGGCACCAGAGGAATTGGGTGAAAAGCATACAGGAATTTCCCATACCATGGAATGCAAATGTGTCCCTCAAGCTGTCCGGATCAAGAAACTAGGGGGTAAAAGTCTTGCAGCAGCTGTTGTTGCGTGTGGCAAACAGATTGATATCTGGGGTGCCCCACTCCTGGAACAACCAGTGTAGTTGGTCTTCATGCAACTCCCATTTGTGACAAGAGCACAACTCCCATTTGTGGATCCCCGGTAGATGGAGGGGAATCAGGAACATTTCTGTTGCAGTGCCTAATGCCAAAGCGCTTGGGCCTCCCTGGAAAGCTGTGGCAATCTGGTCCCCCCTCATTGCAGATGTATAACATGGACCGTGTGTTGTTCGTGTAGATCCAAACCACCTTCTCTCCGAGGAGGGGGAGGAAAGATTTCAGTGCCCAGAATATCACTCGTAGCTCCAGCAGGTTGATGTGCTGGGTTTTTTCCGATTCTGACCACAAACCTCTGGTGTGCTGGCTCTGTCAGTGGGCTCCCCAACCTTCCAGGGAAGCTTCCAGGGTTATGGTGATCTGATGGTCCGGAATACTGAAAGGGGCGTCTTTCAGGATGTGTTCTCTCACTGACCACCAGAGCAGGTCCTACTGAATGCTGATGTCAGCATGATGCAGTCCTCCCAGGAGCCTGAAGCTCGTACCCATTTGGCATCCAGGAATTCCTGCAGTGCCCTCATGCGTAATCTGCAGTTGGTGACCAGTGGGATGCATGAAGACAGTATCCCTAGCAGAGACTTGTAGCTGCAGACCGAGGTCGACTGGGATTTTCTGAGGCAATCCACCCACATCCAAAGGTCTGACTCTGCAAGCCCTGGTGTCTAGCAGTGATCTGAGGTACAGTGCCGTCCGAGAGGGGGTTAGCTGAGACTTCGGGAATTTGATGGAGAATCCCAGTTGCTGAAGACATTGGATCGTGAAGGTGGTGTTGGATTCTGTCAGTGAGTCAGAGGGGGCTCTTATTAACTAGTTGTCTAAGTATGGGTAGATGTGGACCCCTCTCAGCCACAGGTGAGCCACCACTGGTGCAAGGCATTTGGTGAAAATCTGAGGGGCCGATCTGAGCATGAACAGAAGTGCCTTGAACTGGAAGTGCTCCCCTGCTAAAACGAAACGAAGGTAGCACCAGTGTGAAAGGCGAATATGGATGTGGAAGTAAGCGTCTTCGAGATCGATGGACGCTAGCAAATCCCACTGCTGAAGCTGAGAGAGAACTTGCTGCAAAGTTACCATACGAAAGGTTTGTGCCTTGTGAAACTTGTTGAGAACCCTTAGGTCTTGGATGGGTCATCAACCCTCTGGTTTTTTGAGTAAGCCCTTTTTTCTTACCAGGAAGTAGCAGGAATACACCCCTTCAGTTTCTCTTTCCTGGGAACCTTTTCAACAGCGCCTTTTCTTGGTAGAGACTGCACTTCTTGTATTCGAAGGATCTGCAATTTATGTGGTCATTCCACAGGAGGAATGTCCGGGGGATACTCTATGAACTCCAGAGAGTGCCCCTGATGGAGGAGAGATAGCACCCATTCATCAGATGTTACTTGAGCCCATTCATCAACGAAGTCTGATAAACGAACCCCCAGTGGGGTGCTGAAATGGGGGGCCCCGGCTACAGCCGATCATGCCTGCTTGCTGGATTGGCCCCTAGTCTGGGAGGAGCCTCAGCATCTTTGGGAACCCTTGCAGGACTGGGTTTGCTTCCTGTACTGTTCCCCAGATGAATAAGGGGTCTTGTAGGATGAGGACGACTGATACGTGCTGCAGTTGTCCCGTGAAGTTCTATTATAATGCCCCTTCCATGCCCGAAAAGGACTGGTGCTTGTGCTGCAATGTGCCCTGGGAGCAGGCGGTGTCAGTGTCTGACTTTATGGCCTGCAAGGCCTCATCCAGCTTTTTTCCGAACAGGGCTGTGCCATCAAAAGGCAAATCCGTAACCCTGGATTGGACATCTGGTCTGAAGTTTCTGGCCTTAAACCAACTGTGTCAGTGCAGGACCACTCCATTCCCCATTTGGCGATATCCTGTGTCTGCGATGTTGACGGACACGGTGATGGTGTGGTCAGATGCGATTTCACCCTCATGGAGAATGTCCAGTGCCTCTTGCTTCTTGTCCTCTGGCAAGAATTCTAACAGGGGTCCCAACCTGTGCCATAACTCGCGATCATAGCGTGTGAATATGGCCACAGCATTGGCCACCTTGATGGTCGTGGCTGCTGTTGTGATAATCCTTTTGCCGAAGGCGTCAAGGTGCTTTCCCTCCTTGTCTGGGGGCACGGAGCAGGATGAAGATGGGTTAGCCATCCTCTTTCTGGCTGTCATCAAAACCACAGAGTCTGGAAGCGGCTGTGTGCGGAGACAGGCCGCAGCGCTCTCTGGAGCCCTGTACTTTTTGTCAAACTGATCTTTCTTTGGTGGTGCAGTTGCTGGGTGCGCCAAGGCTACCAGGCCATCTTTCCAGATGTCTTCCAGGAGTGGTATCGCCATGATACACTACCTGCGTTGTTCTCTGCGCTGATATACAATGCTTATCTTTCTTTGCTCTTCCGGACATCGTGGATGCTCTGGAAATAAGTGCATGGAACGCTCCTATCTCGTCGTGGGGGAGAGTCCCTGAGAGGAACTTTATCTGGTTTACCATCTGCAGTGACGAAATCCTCAAACTCGTCAGTATCAAAATGAGTATCAGACGTGTCCCCCTCAGGTTCCATGTCCGCTTCCTCATTTGTCAGTAACTCAGGTGCCGCCCAGTGCACTTGCGGTTTGGAGCGGCGAGGAATCACGTAACCCTCTCTGGAGGGTCTTGGTGCTTCAGTCGGTCTCTGCTTGTTGGGTTCTGCAACTGGTGCTCTCAAGGGGAGTGCATGCAAGGTTGCCACCAAAGTTGTCAGAGTTGATAAAAGATCCAACGATACGTTCCTCTGAGGGATTGGTGGTTGATGCTGGACTGCTCATGCTGACAGCATAGGATCCCATTGGGGCAGAGGTTGAGGAGGCCGCATCATTCCTGCTGATGGCAAGGTTGTTCAAGGTGGTGGTCTAACGAGGCTTGCCTTGCCCTGAGGTGGGCTCCTCGGTGGTAGAGCCCCAGGAGGGGACGGCTACTCTGGTACAACAGTGTCCTCCTCTTCTGATTGTGTAAGACTCAGCTCTGGGACCACAAGGCCACCTGTTAGTAGAGCTACCCCCAGGTTTGGGTACACAGTTCTTTGGCCATCAGCCTGTGCTTCTGCTGTGTCAGGGCTGTTCTCTGGCCCAACAGCTGTAGTGACAATGGGCTGGCAAGATTCCCGTGTCTTCGACGGTGTCATCCACGACGTTATGGTGGACGAAGCACCCGTAGTCTGTGTGCTCGTATTCCTAGCTGTCGAGGTTGAGGTCGATGACGGTCTTGTCATCTTGGGTGACAGTCCCGGAGTCGACGGTTTCGTAGAGGATGAAGTAGATGTTTTCATGGACAAAATTTTAGATGGCTTCGTCATCAATGTTGATAGTCCGCTGACTTTGTTGCCATTGCGGGCTTCGCCGACGAGGAAACTGCAGTTGACAACTTCGGCGTAGACGACCTGGAGTGCGAAGAAGACTGTTTCGTAGCCAACTGCGATAAGATTGGAGAGGAATGCTCACCCGACTTGGAGCTGGAGCTTAAACTCAATACTTCTTTGGGACAATGGAAAGGGCCAAGTTCCTTTTCCCACCCTGGCTCTCCCTGGGTACCCATCTTTGTGGGGGGGGTGGTCCTTATGGGATGATCTGAAGCTGTCGCTGTGAGGCTTCCTTCTGCCTCTTCTCGCTTATGGCTTGGTCGTCGTGCGATCTGTACCTCTTACTTGAGGAGGTTTGCTGGGCCGTCCTGCCCTGCCATAACGAGGCATGACTTTGTACCAAAGCCGAATCAGAGGCCTTGCCGGTGTCCTCCAGCCAAGCGATGATGTGGAAACAGAGAAATTGATATGAGGCCGGGAAGCCCAAAGGAAACACACCAACACAGGTTACAAAGAACATACAAAGTGCTTTATTCAAAAGCTACAACAATTACCAAAAGTCAATTGACAAACGGATAGCTATTCGGCTCTCAGAATAACAGAATGAACTTTCAACAGTAGTTCGCTGCATTAGTGTGAGAGACCGTACATTGGGATACTCAGGTTTTTATACTTTTTATCCAGCTCTGGCCAACCCCCTCGTGGGTTAACCATTCTTAGAACCAGGCCTAGAGTTCGTTGCCAGGTCGATCCCATAATGTATGCATTTTGATCAGTTCCGCTGATACAGTTGTTCATTTACACATAGGTCAGGGATAGGACAAGGTCTCAGTTCGCGACCGCAACAAGTGGCCTGCAGGCATATTACTTATTCATGTGTGCGGAGGTCACAACGGCCAGAATCCCACTCGAAATGTCATTCGGCCTCCATTTTGATGTTCAGGGTGACTTCCACACTACAAGAGAACCTAAAATGGCGGCTAAATCCAAGATGGCGATTTACACAGTACATTAAGGTCAAGACCTTGCCGCGGAATCTATTTACACAATGTTTTAGACAACTTGGCGTAGGCCAACACACATTCAAACAATGCGATAGGAGGTATAATATTATTTCGATTCCGACAGACCCTCCTTTTGGCCTATGCCAAGTGCTAAACATTATTCCTAATACTTTCGAAAATAACTCCATGTGCTATCGTCCATAGATTCCGCATCATTGTCTGTTATGTCTATAGCCATAAGGTCGTTCATAAAAACCTCTTGTAACATGAATTCTTTAGATGCTGTATCTGGGGCATATATTTTATGCCCTATTGTGCCCACTGCTTGGGCACAACATCCCCCTAACAATCCATATATACTTGGGAGGCATTGAAAACAGCAACAAAGGAATAGCAAGATCCCTAAAATAACCAGAATAACGGAAAGCACCTTCCAACCCCAAGATCGTAAGGAATCCCAGAACCAAGTGCTAAGATTCCAGTCTCCTACAGGGATATGTACTTCAGAACTGAGAGTATGTAAGTTCTGAATTGCTTTAAAAGTTGTTGGTGAGGAGTCTGGTTCGAAAACACAACAAGCGGACCCCACTAATTTGCATACTCCACCTCGTTCCGCCAAAATGACATCTAATGCCATCCGATTTTGAAGTGCTACCAATCTTATTGCTTTTTGCTCTAAGGTCATATTGTAGAGTATGTCCGTGGTCCGGTTGATCGTTCTCTCCAGTACCCTTGCTAATCCCCTAATGTTCTCTGAGTTTGTTATTTGTCCCCAAAAGGGCACAACTGATTTCGCTACGTCTTCCAATACTTGCCCAGGGGTATCTCCATTCTCGTCTCGCCGTGGGCGAGCCTTTGAAACCTCCAATGTACTAGCTACAAATACCCCGGGTAACAATATTCCTAAATAACAGGTACCCTGCCAATCCTTAGGCAACCAGGGAAATGCTAAACTACCACAAACAAAATAAACAGGCCCCCCTACATACAGAGGCCTGTTTTCCCCAGTCAAATTTACAACGTTTTTACAAGCTTCAAAATCTCCCATTGGCCTAGTGCCATTTCTCTGTACACAGAAGGGAACCGAGTCAGGACTGTGATTTATAGAATAAGAAGGAGGTACAGCGTCCTTATTGCCTATCGGAGCCATTTTAAAGGAAATCAGAGTTTGAAAAGGAAGAGATAGTTTGTCAGACAGCCTAATAGAAGCGACGTTAGGTTTACTTCTATTTGCGAAAAGCGAGCATCACAGGGGAGTCAATTCACGTTTCTCGAAATCATTCAGATTAGTTCCATCAAAGTTCCCTGAGATGCTGTCATTCCATCGGCCAAAGAATAATGCTCTAAGAGAGGCATAGCAAGCAGTCGTTAAAGGTAGAGGATGTATATACCATCCCAGTCCCTTGTTCCCATGTTGCGGTAAATGAGTACAAATCCAACAATTACTCTTATTAAAAATGGCATGAGTAGCATTCATTACTATCATCAGAGTATTCTTATGATACTTTTGTCTATGTTGGGAGTCTCTAGGGGACAGAGTGTGAAGGTGTACAGAAGGAGTCAAAACAGTTGGTACAATCTCGGTCGGTAATAAAGGTTTCAGAGGATAGATTTCTTCGAAATACCAAAGTCCTACAGCAGCAGTTGCAAAAATAACAATAATCATTATCAAAACACAACAGTACGTTTTCGGGGCCCAGGCACATTGTTCATTGTTCGATTTGGTCACCCCCTTATTTACAAGTCCAGTGCGGGGAGCAGCGGTGAAGGTGGCAGGCATCGTGGTTTCTCAATCGACGCCCCCAATGTTCGTTGCTGGCGACACTACGGTCGCGTGATTTCTTAGTCCTTCCCAACCCTAGCCAGCAGAATCCCTTTTTGTTCAACAAAACTTTCTCATAACAAGACAATTTTCCAATCACTTCCTTTTTCCAGATGCACGAAACTCGTGCCGTAGTTCTATTTCCTTGGTCGAAGGTTGTACCTGATGGTACCCAAAATTGTCTGGTCCGGAAGCAAAGTATTGTCACTTCCTGAGGGAAGCGACGTGTCGGTGGCGACGGAAGTCGCAGAGCTCGAAAAGTGTTTTCCGGAAGTGATTTTTCAAGAGAGTGCGGAGATGAAATGGACTGTTCCCCAAGCTCCTCAGGCTCAGAGAACTTCTCCGACGCACTCACAGCGCTGTTTGCTACTCCAAGATCAGAGACTGTAGCATCAGCGAGGGGTTCTGCTTCTTCTGTAACGTGTGGCGTCGGGTGAGGAAGTTTCTTGACGTGCGTCGCGTGAATCCAGTTCTTCTTTCCAGCCACCCGCACTGCTGTCCTGGTGACCAACAACACCTGATGGGGTCCCCGCCAGCGAGGCGCGAGACAGGAAGACCTCTCGTAGGCCTTTACTAGGACCCAACTTCCAGGCTGTATATCGTGTCCTGGGCCCGTGAACCGTACAGGTAAAGCTGAGTAAACCTGGTGATAAATGAAATACAGGTTTTTAGTTAACTGGTTACAGTAGTCTACAAGTAATACATTTTCCACCTCTCTCAGGGCTTTAGGTTTCGGAGACCCCAAATGTTAGCAGGTCTCCCCATTACTACTTCAAATGGAGAAAGCCCAGTTCTAGTCTGAGGTGTGGTACGCATAGCTAATAACACAATAGGTAAGGCATCTGGCCATTTTAGTTTGGTATCAGCACATGTTTTTGCAAGTTTATTCTTTAAAATACCATTGTGTCTTTCCACCAACCCAGCGCTTTGAGGATGTCTAGCTGAATGAAATCGCTTCTCAATACATAGGGCTGTGCATATTTGCAAAATTACTGCTGCGATAAAGTGAGGGCCATTATCCGACCAGATTATCCTCGGGAGCCCAAATCTAGGAAAGAATTCTTTTACCATAATCTTTGCAGTGGTCATGGCGGTAGCATCTTTGACGGGGAAAGCCTCGACCCATTTACTGAAGGCACAAATAATTACAAGAACATATTTTAGATTATTACATTGTTCTATCTCAATAAAATCAAAGTGAATAACCTCAAAGGGAACAGAAGGGGGCCCAAAGCTTCCCCTTGGAGTCACTGTCCCCTTACCCACATTGTGCTGTAGGCAGATCATAAAGTTCTGGACGTGCCTCTTTGCAGTTTCCAGAATCTTGTCATTTACCCAAACCTGTTCTAACATTTTCGTGATCTGCTGGGCACACACATGCGTAGGACCGTGTGCCATCGTAACCATTGCCAATACATAAGAATCAGGAAGCAACCATTTCCCTTTGGATGTATCCATCCAACACCCTTCGTCATCCAGTTTCCCCATTCCTTCAGCCCACTTTTTAGATTCTTCCATTGTGGCATCAGTTTGAATATCTCGCACAGACCTGTAGGGTATTTTGTGGAGATTTGGGGCCTGACGGTATTTTATTACCGCCGAAAAATAACTTAGCAATAATCACTCTTTGTATTCAGATTTGGCCATGTGCAACAATAATACAATGGACATGCATTATTTCAGCACCCAGACCTGCATATTTGGTATACGTGGTTGGTGGTATTTTGGTGAGCATAATTCTCTTGTTATATTTGTGGCCCCAATGTCCAGAATCCCTTATCTTAGCTTAGATTTTTCGTGTGATCACTAGAGAGACCTCAGACCTGCATTCTAGAGATACCACAATTTCCAGTGATAGTGTTGGTGCGCCACCATGGGCAAACTCACTGACTTATTTACGACAGAGAGCTATATGTGGTAGTCTTGTGGTAATTTCCACTACCTTATATACGGTAGGGAGCTATGTTCAGAGAGTCTCTCTTCCCGTTGGCTCATGTACCTCCAACAAGTTATACTACAGTCACTCACAATTATTCATACTGATTCTGACATACACACATCTGTCTTAAAATGACCATTGCACTGTTTAAAAATCTCCCCACATCATTGGCATTGTAATGGTAAATAGAAAATAAACCACCCGTCTGTTTTCAAATATTTTCTGTATTATAAAAGTTGCATTTAGACATGATCTCATTCTTTACAGCAATAAAATGGAACAATCAAAGCATTTTCAATGACACACTGCAATTATAGTGGCGGAGAACAGAACTTAAATTGCAACATTAGCACTTGATTAAGACACGCACGGGACTTTCATTTTTCTACACTGACTGCATACTTTCGTGCACACACACAGCTCCCCCAGTTAGGTAATTACCTTATCTGTTCAGAGGCTTCTCTCTGTGAATGTGGCTCTCTTGGCTTAATTCCAGCAAAAAGGAACGCTTGCCTTCTCAAGCCGGGGTCATTGCCTGGAATTCTCAGCTTTTTCAGATAGGACTGCCTCTGCCAGTGGAAAGGTAATTCTTTCAGCTTTCCCCAGTCTCGACTGCAGCAGGACACCCCCACAGCCAGGTCTTCTCCCCAGTAGTGCAGAAAGATGTCTGCCTGTCTTTTTCCCTGCTACTGCCCACTAAAACTTTCCTCTCAGCCCTCTTTATGACGTGTTCCAATGAAATCCATCATCTCTCATCCTCCTATTCTTCAACAATAGCTTCGCTTATACATTTGCAATTGTTGCAAATCTGACTTCCTCCTTCCTGCAGTTACTGTGCACAACAACACGGATAATCAGGCAGAGAAAAGAGGAAAAAAATCTGCACACTCATTTAACTGGTTTTCAAAGTATGCCTAATTCTGCAGTAGAGAACACATTTTATTAGTGAGTTATATTAAAATAAGGTTTTATTAGTCGGGTTAATGGTTAATATGTTAGCTGTTAATTTTCAAATGTGTCTCTAGCAATATAGGCATTTCAGGTGAAAAATAGTGTGCATTTTTAAATGAACACGTGTGCTTTTAACTGTAAAAATAGATTTGCATCTTATATGTTAAAATCGTTTTTGACTGAATAGTCTGTCTTTCCTTGTTAATCTGCTAACCCATATAGCAATGCACCGCACCCTTGTGGTGGTGCTGCAAAAAAAAATGCTACTTGTGCAGTAGTGCTGTACTCTGTGCTGTAACATGCCAAATATCCTTACATATACCCTCCTTTTGTTTTTAGAACTTGGCTATAATCCAAGCCAATCTCTAAAAACAACTTGTTCTTTTTTTTTTTATACAATATATCAATCCAACAAAATGAATATTCATGTGCATCAATGAAAATTTGCAATCAATATTTCATCTGAGTCCATAAGTCCATAAAATGTTCCACATTTGCCTTCTCAGTGGAAGTGGCATTACTTTAAGTTTAAATTTTCCAAGTCAATTAAAAACAATGAAATAAAACAACTAACTAAAACAAATAAGTAATATAACAAGTTAAAATAAATAATTAAAATAATAAATACGTGGAACTTCATATGCCGGAACTTTTGTTTTGTCTCTTTTGGTATGTCCCGACCAGCGATGTTATTCGGTTCCTTCGAGTACTCTTTCATCTTGGCAATCTTGAATCCACAGTAGTCATCTCTTTTGGCATTCCGGTTATTTTGTCTTCACCTCCACCTGGAGGCAGGCATCTTTTGGTCTTCATCCAGGGGACTCCAGGACTCCATCGTCTCCCGTGGCCTCTGATCCCGGAACCTCCGATCAAATAATGTTAATTGTCTAAATCAAAATAGAAAATAAACAGATTAAGTACATAGCACAATACTAACTTCATCCTTTTGCCAAAAATAAAACATGCTTGGTAAAAATACTTCGTTTTTTTTTCTTTTTTCTGAAATTAAACACAAGTTAAAAGAAAACAAACACATATAAAACAGCATTCAATATTTAATACACTTTCTCTCTGCACACCAACCACGAGCTTCCGTTATATGTGCATTTATTTCCTTGTTAATCTGCTAACCCATTTAGCAATGCACCGCACCCTTGTGGTGGTGCTGCAAAAAAAAATGCTACTTGTGCAGTAGTGCTGTACTCTGTGCTGTAACATGCCAAATATCCTTACAGACCCAATACCTTCATCCATTATGCAAGCATCTCTCATTTCCCTCGAGGCATACATGTCCGTGCTAAGGTCTGTGGCCGTTTGTCTGGCTATCAAGTCTGCAAAAGTGTTCCCTTTGCCCACATCATCTATGACCTTGCGATGTGCTGCACATTTCATGATCACTAACTGTTTAGGGAGTGAGAGTGCCGAAAGTAATTGCACTATCAAGGGGCCATGCTGGATCTTGGTCCCATGTGAGGTCAGGAACCCTCTTTCCGACCAAAGCTTTCCAAAGTTGTGAGCCACCCCAAATGCGTACTGACTATCAGTATATATATTTACTCTATGCCCTTTGGAAAGTTCACAAGCTCAGGTCAACGCTATAATCTCTGCGGCCTGCGCAGAGTTATGCGAAATTCTCTTAGTTTCGACAACTTTACTCAATGTAGTAACTACATAAGCAGCTGCAGATGTACCATCTGAAAGTTTGAAGCAGGAGCCATCGCAAAACAGCTCCCCTTCTGCATTATCCAAAGGAGTATCTATGAGATCTATCCTGCCCTTCGTTTCTTGTTCAGTGGTATACAGGCAGTCATGTAATTCTTCGTCACCGCAAACAGTGTTTTGCGGGAAAGGTAAGAGTTCAGCCGGATTAAGAACACAACACCTCTTAATTTGGATGTGAGGGGCAAACAGAATTAGTTCATACCTTGTTAACCGCACAGAGGTGAGGTGTTGCGTTTGGGTTTTGTTCAATAGAATATCAACAGAGTGAGGTACCATCAAAATCAAATCATGGCCTAGGACCATTCCCTCACTCTGTTTTACAGACGCGGCAGCAGCAGCGACAGCGTGCAAACATCTTGGCAAAGCGCATGCGACAGGATCAAGGGCGGAGGAGTAGTAGCCGCACGGCCTATTCTTCCCTCCGTGTTCCTGTATTAACACAGCCAAAGCACATCCATCACGTTCATGCACAAACAACACAAAGGCCTTGTCATAATTTGGAGTACCCAGAACCGGTGCCGAACATAGGGCGGTTTTGAGAAGCTCAAATGATCGTTGATGTTCCGATTCCCATGGCAGTGGCAGAGAAATGCCCTTCTTCGTCAGAGCCAACATCGGTTTTATCACTAGTGAGAAGTTCGGGATCCACAACCTACAGTAAGAAGCCATACCTATCAGGACACTGACTTCCTTCTGTGTATTTGGAACAGACATGCCAGAAATGTGTTTTATTCTTTCAGGTGTCAATCTTCTCCCCTCCTTTGACAGGAGGTAGCCTAAATAGGCAACCTCCTGACAACAATATTGAAATTTTTTAAGCGAAGCTTTGTGACCATTTTTAGCTAGATGAACGAGCAACAGTACAGTGCCTTCTTAACAGGCACTCTCAGAGTCTGCAGCCAAGAGCAAATCGTCAACATATTGAAGCAGCGTACAAGTAGGTGGCAATTCAAGGGTGTCGAGCTGCTCTTTCAAAGCTCTACTATAAATACTGGGACTTTCAGTATACCCTTGAGGTGCCCTTGTAAATGTAAATGAGCGTCCCCCCAAGGTGAACGCAAACAGATATCTGCTTTCTTTATGTATAGGAATACTAAAGAAAGCATTTTTTAAATCCACAACGCTGAAGTGCGTAGCCGTAGCAGGGATCATTGTCAATATCGTCGTCACATCAGGCACAATTGGAAATTGTGGGGCGACCACTCGGTTAATAGCACGAAGAACAATTATGAACCGGTATGGAATTGCATTGTCGCCTTTCTTATATACGGGCAAGATGGGACTGTTACACAAACTACCTGTAATCTCCTCGATCACCCCACGATGTACAAAATCGGAGACAATGCATTTCAAAGCACGTTCGCCTTCGACTGATATTTTATACTGCGGGATGCGTGGCAGTTTCACCCCATGTTTCAGAACTATTTTAACGGGCTCAATCTGTAACACTCCGACATCATTGTCGTCCACCGCCCACAAACATTCCGGGACAATGCTGAACTCGGGAGGTAAAGGTCGAATCAAGAACTGAGAATTAGGAAGTTGCTGTGGTGAAACCGTTAGCCGTACCCCATCCGAAGAACAATGAATTACTGCGTTCAATTTCTTTAACAAATTCAACCCCAGCAAATTCTCTCCACAGTTCGAAGTGAGAAGAAAAGGACAATGGTCCGTGAAGGGATCCAAAGAAACGGATACCGGTGCAGAAACCGGACAGACAATTGGTACACCATAAAACCCTACGGAAACATTTGTTTGCCCTGACAGTGGGATGTTTGGAACCCGAGAATGATCAATGGAGCACTTCTGTGCTCCAGTGTCAATCAAAAACTGGTGTTTCCTATTCCCTACTAATAATTCAACGTAGGGGCCTTTCTGATTAACGGGAATAGGTGAAGGTTCCAAACCCTGCTTCGGGCAATCCTAATGAATTAGAGCCTCGTCAGAAGGAAGCTCTTCAGAAAGGTAGGCAGCAGAAGGGTGATCAAATATGTTCCTCGAGTCCATACTCGAGGTCTGATTTTCCCGAGAAAAAGGTTGCTGAGAATCTTGTAAAAGCTGACCTCTGTCAGGGCCCCCTGTTCCAGGGCGGCCCCTGGGTCATCTACCCATACCCCCAAACGCACTGTTTGACCTCTGGCGAAGGACAGGGCACTGTGCTCGCCAATGACCTTCCTGGCGGCAATAAGCACATTGATTAATATTCACAGGACTCAAAGGAGCATTTCCTTTTGGGACGTACTGACCTCTAGTCTGTGTCGTGCCTCCTCTGGGGTTTCTAACAATTTGCTGTAATAATACTTTGGTTTTCAAATCTCCCTTTCTCTTTTCAATTTTTTCCTTCTCATTATTAACACGGTTCTCATAATACTGAGCCATGTGCAAAACCTCAGATTGAGATTTTGCCTGCCAAGCGCTCTCAGAGGACATAATCTGTGACTGGATGTCAGGTAACAATCCACGTACAAATTTGTCCACGAACAACCTCTTCCCCAGCTCTGTACCTAAATCCTGTCCACTGAAGTCAGAAAATACCTGCTCGAATCTATTAAAAAATTCGGTGGCGCCTTCAGTTTTCCCTTGGACACAGGCCGTAAGCTTGTCCCAAATAATCCTTTTCTCTGGAATTATAGTTTTTAGTTTTGCAACAATTCTATCAGGCAAAGTAAGTATTACCTGTGGTGGTTTCTCACCAGCTGGCCTTTCTCCATCAATTCTAATCATATTAGCCCACGTATCTCCCAACCCCGGCACATCGTCTATTGTCCGAACCTGTTTCCATACATCTACGGGTAGGAGTACAGGGAATAACAAGTCAATGTCACTCAAGGTGAACACAGAGGACTGTAAAATGGACTGTATTTCTTTGTAAAACCCGGTTGGGTTTTTCCTGATATCGGGGATTGATTGTCTAATTGTATTCACTTCCTGTCGTGAAAACGGGACGTGAACAAATTGCGATACATAATGTGCAGGGATATCCACAGCGGGGGCACCAGTCCCAGGGTTGGCGGGGATCTCAACTTTTGGGACAAAGGTCGGAGGAACCTCTCTCATAGGCAACTGATATATAGGTGCCTCCGGCCGCTTACTAAGCAACAGGGCCAGGTCGAGCGCTAAGGCAGCTGTAGAAGTATCGGGTGAAAAAGCCCTTTTACAAATCCCCAATAATTCTATAGGGCAGCTAACCCTTTTTCTTACACATTCTTCTTGCAGGTGCTGTACCATCACCTGCATTACCTTTCTGTGCATTTCTACTGTATACTGACTATACGTGTCATATACTTCATCTGGCGGAATCGATGAATCCGAGATCCATCAAACCGCATCTTTGGTACAAATTCGTACTTCTTCAGGTGCCGATCTACAGCATGGAAGGAACCGTTTCTGTACATATCTTCTATCGTCTTCATCATCCTCATCTCGTGATTTTTCGAAGTCTTTCCTAAACTCAAACAATCTTTCAACATGCCCATCTACTTTCTGCTCTGTGTCCCTCGAAAGTGCCAAAGCATTCAGATCTCTCACCCCTTGTGGAAGATCCGAATTTTGTAATCTACCCCACATCACACACAAATGAGTCCCCAAACCTTCGATAAAAACATTTTTCTCGGGAAAACTATTCAAATTAGATAATGTGGAAAAAGCATTAGCTTGATCACCTTTCTCCATGCAATGCTTAGCCCATGCAAACAATTCCTGTTTCTTATCTGCAGAAACAGTACTACGAGTCACAATCTTTGATCCTGCACCTGGATCGACTTCAGTCAATACGGGGCCACTCGGGAGCGGATGTATAGGTAAATTTAATAAAGGTGTAACTATCGGTGCAGAGGGAAGGGGCGGTGCGATAGGCAGAGGAACAACAACCAAAGGACTAGGAACAATAGGTTGTATAGGGGGAACAGGAATAACAACAGGAGCAACAGCAGAAATGGGCAGAGCGCCCAAAATAGGAGCATACGGAGGTGGCGCTGAGGCATCAGGCCTGCGTTCATTTAATAACTTCTCGATAAATTCTTCAGAAACATGGAAATCTTTAGAGGGGTAAATTTTCTGGATCCCGAGTGAAAAGGCTCTATCCATATTTTTAACTGATTCTGACCGCTTTTCTTTATCATATAATAATGCTTTTTCAGCGTTTGTTTTATGACGACGTGCATGTTTATCCCTACTTTTAAGCTGCTGTAATGCTTCTTTCTTCCAATTCTGTAACACATCAAAGGCTGCTGGTCTAGCCTTTTTCTTTAAAAAGATCGATTGTAAGTATTCAATACGGGGGATCTCAAAACTACCGTTGATGGGCCACTGAAATTCAGAGGCATGTCTGGTCTGTCTGTGCCAAATATCATTTAATACTATGCTTCCAATGCCATACTTGCAGTACATAGTACACACCGGCGACCCCTCCTGTGGTGCCGGGCGGCTAAATTCCAAGGATTGTCGATCGCTGCTGAACAGAGCCCTAAAGCAGCTAGACAATTTCCCAGGCATTTCACAAAAAATTGGTGTTACCTGGTCAATAATTGCGTCTGCAGATACAATACGCCAAATTCAAATTGTCAGGGTTAAATTAAGAGCCGGGTCACGACTGCACCTGACCAAACCTAAGGAGGACAGTATGGTTTACCAAAGAACTTACCTAACAAATTTTACCTTGTGTTTGGTGGTTTCGGCAAATCTGCCCGCCTCAAAATTGGACCCTCGTCAAGATGCCGTGTCAGACCACACGACTATCGTCCAAGGATCGGATCGTGCAGCGCTGCCGAGGTATCGCGTCTCGATCGGTCGGGCCCGCAGAATCACACCGTCAGATCCCGGTACGATAGTCTGCGTCAACCTTCAATGATCCGGCATCAATCTTGAGGGTCCCTATTCGGGCGCCAACTGTGGAAACAGAGAAATTGATATGAGGCCGGGAAGCCCAAAGGAAACACACCAACACAGGTTACAAAGAACATACAAAGTGCTTTATTCAAAAGCTACAACAATTACCAAAAGTCAATTGACAAACGGATAGCTATTCGGCTCTCAGAATAACAGAACGAACTTTCAACGGTAGTTCGCTGCATTAGTGTGAGACACCGTACATTGGGATACTCAGGTTTTTATACTTTTTATCCAGCTCTGGCCAACCCCCTCGCGGGTTAACCATTCTTAGAACCAGGCCTAGAGTTCGTTGCCAGGTCAATCCCATAATGTATGCATTTTGATTAGTTCCGCTGATACAGTTGTTCATTTACACATAGGTCAGGGATAGGACAAGGTCTCAGTTTGCGACCCCAACAAGTGGCCTGCAGGCATATTACTTATTCATGTGTGCGGAGGTCACAACGGCCAGAATCCCACTCGAAATGTTATTCGGCCTCCATTTTGATGTTCAGGGTGACTTCCACACTACAAGAGAACCTAAAATGGTGGCTAAATCCAAGATGGCGATTTACACAGTACATTAAGGTCAAGACCTTGCCGCGGAATCTATTTACACAATGTTTTAGACAACTTGGCGTAGGCCAACACACATTCAAACAATGCGATAGGAGGTATAATATTATTTCGATTCCGACAATGAGACGGTGATGATGATCCTTCAGCATCTTCAATGAGAATGACTGGCAGATATCACAGTTCTTGATGACATGCTGCGGTTGAAGGTGAAGGCAGTAGAGGCATTGTTTGTGGTGGTCCTCCACATAGACGTTCCTCAGCCCACACCGGGCACACGCCCTGAACAGGCACATTCTCGTGTACTCCACCATGAGGTAGGCCCAACTGCGTAGTTGACTCGTCTTTGACATTTACCGGCGGTGGGGACTTTGGACGGAAGTCTTGTTGATACCGCGTTACCGGTCGTCGAACAATGTTGAGGAAAAATGTTCTTTTTAGTCGAAATTCGAAATGTATTCTATATTATTCAAAGAAAATTGATGAAGATGATTTTTGAGGACTCCCAACACCAACGTGCAGTAAAAAAATCTGAACATGGCCGACAGGGGTGGAGTTAAGGGAGTGTTCCCTATTTTCTGTGGGCAGTAGGACTCAAAACGGCAATGATAGAGTGACTGAACTTTCAGCTTAATTTATACTACTCTATTTTTACCGAGGATTCCCAGCCTCATGACAGGGAATATTCACAGCATTTAAATCTATGAAAGATCTAATGGAGAATATGTAAAGTCTTAAATAATTAGAAATGACAAAAAAGTTATTTAAATGAGGATGTTTCAAATGTAGAAACATTTTAAAGAAACAAATAGATCTAAATATTCAAATTGTTCCCAAATTTGGCTTACCGTTTTTTTATTGCACTGCATTCAAACAATGCTACGAAAAATTAGAAAAATTAACATTATGGCTGTTTTTGCTACTAGGAATGCTTTACAGAAATATCCAGCAGGGGTGCAAAACAGGGACACGGTGAGGCGGTGGGCATGTACACTGGCTGTTTCTTTCATGACTACATTTTGTGTAACTCGATTTAGGAGTATCTGCAAAAGCTGAATGTGTACTCAAGACTGTAGACACAAGTATTTGCACCTTTTAAAAAGGTATTTTTAATAGAAGAAAGGATGGGTAGTTGAAAATGGGAGAGGACATTTATATAATACCGGAAGGTCTCACACACATAAAACAAATGTTTTTGGGCCTCATTACAAGTATGGTGGTAAGGCAACAACAGCACCGGTATCGCTACCGGCACTGTTGCTGCCGTACCGCCATACTACGAGTTCTGCTTGTGGGTGCCCTTGCAGCCACCAGGTCTGACCTGGTGGCCATACCGGCACCAACGAGCAGAACATGACGGTAACACCGGTACCATTATTAACGGTACCGGTGCTACCACTCTCCCCATTCCCATTCAGCCCTATGGGGCAGAATGGGGATGAGGAGTCCCTTATTACAGGCACCCGCGAATGGGCAATTACCGGGTCCACCAAACTCGGCATGACCGGGTAATTGCCCATTCGTGGGTGCCGTTTCTATTTCTAGTGTAGCAGCCTGATTTACAAATCGTTCTCCAATGGGAGTGGGCCATTGTAAAACACTTTTGTAAATCAGGCCCTAAATCTCTCCTATACTAGAAATAG
This sequence comes from Ambystoma mexicanum, assembly GCF_040938575.1. Lineage (NCBI taxonomy): Eukaryota > Metazoa > Chordata > Amphibia > Caudata > Ambystomatidae > Ambystoma > Ambystoma mexicanum. Next base: position 488,559,614 of record NC_090936.1, on the reverse strand, counting down.
AAAAAAAATATATAACACGTGTGGGCAGATTTCAAACCAGGAAAAGAAACATTTGACATGTTAAAAATAAAAAATAAACAATGGGCCTCATTACAACTTTGCTAGTATTTCATTGGTAAATCTGCCAGAATAACTGCAAACGGATTTACTGTTCCCACCACTTGATGCGGCGGAATTACTGCCGGATCACCAGTGATGGTTTGATGGTGTTAGTCGCCATTTATGGAGTTAGTAGACTCCATGGTGATTTTGGCGGAATTACAGCTGATGGTAATTCCACAGATTTTGCTGATTTACGGCGGTAAGGTGGTGGATTTTCCTCCAGCATTTTGCTGGAGGTTTTTCCTCCACCTCAATGCCAAAATGCAGCGGTAATGGAGTTACCTCTGTTTTACTCTCTTTTTTACTGCACCGCCGTACTTATAATGAGACCCAATGTTTTTATTGTTAACAACAGTCTCGAGCACTAGAATCACCAGCACACAAATATTTGTTGTCTATTTTCTATTTCGAGCCCAGGAGAGCTCTGTGACAGAAGTAGAAAAACTACCTTTTCAATTTCTGGAATGGAATCTATAAATAGGTAGAAATATTTGTTTTCCTATTTCTATCATGCCAGTCCTTTTGCTGGAAGAAAGAAAAACACTATGGGGCCGATTCATAGAATTCAGCGCACAAGTGGCGCACGCGGCTGGCGCACAGTGTGCGCGTGCGAATCCCTGCGCCAGCCGTGTGCGTTAAAATCCATTTCCGCGCACAGCGTATTCATGGATTCCAGCCACCAAAACCAGCCGTGGCGCACAGTTGCGCAGCGACCCTGCAGCACCGCCAGTTACGCCTCCAAGAACGCCTCTCGCGCAGGGAAAAGCCATCAAAATCCCCAACCGAGCGCAAAGGGCAGCAGCAAACGCAGAGCTGGGAGCGTGCATTCCAGGGGGGTGCGGGTGTTTCCATACGCGACTGGGCTGGGTACGTGTATTACAGGGGTGCGCGAGAAAGTCTACACGCGATTGGCCTGGGTACGTGGATTACAGGGGTGCGCGAGAAAGTCTACACGCGATTGGCCTGGGTACGTGGATTTCAGGGGTGCGCGAGAAAGTCTACACGCGATTGGCCTGGGTACGTGGATTTCAGAGGTGCGCGAGAAAGTCTACACGCGATTGGCCTGGGTACGTGGATTCCAGGGGTGCGCGAGAAAGACTACACGCGATTGGCCTGGGTACGTGGATTTCAGGGGTGCGCGAGAAATTCTACACGCGATTGGCCTGGGTACGTGGATTTCAGGGGTGCGCGAGAAAGTCTACACGCGATTGGCCTGGGTACGTGGATTCCAGGGGTGCGCGAGAAAGACTACACGTGATTGGCCTGGGTACGTGGATTTCACGGGTGCGCGAGAAAGTCTACACGCGATTGGCCTGGGTACGTGGATTTCAGGGGTGCGCGAGAAAGTCTACACGCGATTGGCCTGGGTACGTGGATTTCAGGGGTGCGCGAGAAAGACTACACGCGATTGGCCTGGGTACGTGGATTTCAGGGGTGCGCGAGAAAGTCTACACGCGATTGGCCTGGGTACGTGGATTTCAGGGGTGCGCGAGAAAGTCTACACGCGATTGGCCTGGGTACGTGGATTTCAGGGGTGCGCGAGAAAGTCTACACGCGATTGGCCTAGGTACGTGGATTTCAGGGGTGCGCGAGAAAGTCTACACGCGATTGGCCTGGGTACGTGGATTTCAGGGGTGCGCAGGTGGTGGGTGTGCGGGAAGTTCAAGACGTGAATTGGCAGTGTGGGTCCTCCCAGGTCTCCCCTCTACCCCCTCCACGACCTCTGCAGGCATCCCACACCACAGGGGACTACCCTGCACCCCATGTCATGTCCCACAGGCAGCCCATCCACCATGGCCATGCCCCCCAGCCAAGCCACATGTCCCCTTGCACCCCCACCCCCCAGCACTGTGGGGCACCCTCCACCAGGCCCCCACCCATGTCTCCCAGCACCCCCACTCCCCAGCCACCAGGGGCACCCTCCACCAGGCCCCCACCCATGTCTCCCACCACCCCCACCCCCCCAGCCACCAGGGGCACCCTCCACCAGGCCCCCACCCATGTCTCCCAGCACCCCCACCCCCCCAGCCACCAGGGGCACCCTCCACCAGGCCCCCACACATGTCTCCCAGCACCCCCACCCCCCAGCCACCAGGGGCAGCCTCCACCAGGCCCCCACCCATGTCCGACTCATGTCTCCCAGCACCCCCACCCCCCAGCCACCAGGGGCAGCCTCCACCAGGCCCCCACACATGTCTCACAGCACCACCACCCCCCAGCCACCAGGGGCAGCCTCCACCAGGCCCCCACCCATGTCTCCCAGCACCCCCACCCCCCAGCCACCAGGGGCACCCTCCACCAGGCCCCCACCCATGTCTCCCAGCACCCCCACCCCCCCAGCCACCAGGGGCACCCTCCACCAGGCCCCCACCCATGTCTCCCAGCACCCCCACCCCCCCAGCCACCAGGGGCACCCTCCACCAGGCCCCCACACATGTCTCCCAGCACCCCCACCCCCCAGCCACCAGGGGCAGCCTCCACCAGGCCCCCACCCATGTCCGACTCATGTCTCCCAGCACCCCCACCCCCCAGCCACCAGGGGCAGCCTCCACCAGGCCCCCACACATGTCTCACAGCACCACCACCCCCCAGCCACCAGGGGCAGCCTCCACCAGGCCCCCACCCATGTCCGACTCATGTCTCCCAGCACCCCCACCCCCCCAGCCACCAGGGGCACCCTCCACCAGGCCCCCACCCATGTCTCCCAGCACCCCCACCCCCCCAGCCACCAGGGGCACCCTCCACCAGGCCCCCACCCATGTCTCCCAGCACCCCCACCCCCCAGCCACCAGGGGCAGCCTCCACCAGGCCCCCACCCATGTCTCCCAGCACCACCACCCCCCAGCCACCAGGGGCAGCCTCCACCAGGCCCCCACACATGTCTCCCAGCACCACCACCCCCCAGCCACCAGGGGCAGCCTCCACCAGGCCCCCACACATGTCCGACTCATGTCTCCCAGCACCCCCACCCCCCCAGCCACCAGGGGCAGCCTCCACCAGGCCCCCACCCATGTCTCCCACCACCCCCACCCCCCAGCCACCAGGGGCAGCCTCCACCAGGCCCCCACCCATGTCTCCAAGCACCCCCACCCCCCCAGCCACCAGGGGCACCCTCCACCAGGCCCCCACACATGTCCCCCTGCACCCCCACCCCCTAGCATCCAGGGGCACCCTCCACCTGGCACCCACACATGTCTCCCACCACCCCCACCCCCCAGCCACCAGGGGCAGCCTCCACCAGGCCCCCACCCATGTCCAGGAACAGAGACTTCCATGCTGTCATGTGTGCAATCTGCACAGGGCTCCCCATGTCACATTCAAACACATGCAACAACCATGCGGTTCACACATTACAGGTCGCACATGCATTACCATGATGTCCCTGCACACATACATGCGTACATGGCCTATGTCACACATACAGGCAGGTATCAGACAACCAGCACACTGCAACATGCCCTGTCTCACACAGCAATGCTTGGCCACTTACAGCTCAACTCCAGACGGGTCTCCCTCTCAAGGACCTGGGCGTGGAGCGCTGGGTGTATGCGTTCCAGGACCCTCAACTGGATGGAACTCATGCGGCCCCGGCCCCCCTCCACAAGGCGCCGGGCCTTCATGAGGGTCCTTGACCTCAAGTCCTCCCAGCGCTTCTTGACCTTCTGGATGGTGCGGGTTGCCACCCCCTCCGCGTCGTCTCCCGTCCTTCCCTCTTGGCGCGGGACGATCCGAAGAGGGCATCATACTGCCCCAGGACTTGCTCCACCAGGACACCAACTTCGGTGGCAGTGAAGCTGGTGCCCCTCTGCCCCTCTGCCCCTCTGGCCGGGGGTTGCAACTGGTGTCAGATGTGGATGTGCTCCACATGGCAACCCCAGGGGCAGGAGTGGGTGACCAACTGGGTCCTGGGGCTGGGCTGTGGAGCGATGTCATTTGAGTCGGGACTCTTCTGTACCAGCAGGGGTGGACACAGCAACTGGACCCCTGCAGATGGCTGATGTGCAGGCACCAAATGGCAGGGCACGGTGGCAGCAGGCAGGCAGGCAGGCAGCAGCAGATGGCATGTGGGAGGCTGCTTGGGGCACTGGGGGCCAGTGAAGTGTCCTTCTGGGCAGGAGCGTGGTCTTCCGTGCGTTTTCGCGTGGCCAGCTTCATACGGAGTGATTAGGCACGTGAAAAATCTGCACGCTGCGTGTAATGCGCGTAAGCGCGCGTGAAAAACTGCACGTCCGCGTGTAATAGGAGGAAAGGGCCCATGCATAAGCGTGCGCGCGTGAAAAACTGCACGTCCGCGTGTAATGCGCGTAATCAAACGTGAAAAAGTGCACGTCCGCATGTGACTTGACGCGCGCGTGCGTTTCCCTCAGCACGGGTTAAAGGTGAGCGGGCCCAGCAGTTCGCTGTACGTGCCTTTCGTGGAGACCGACGTGTGTTGCTGCTTCCAGTTGTTTCGCGCGCCATCTACTTCACAGCTCTCAAGGACGTATCTCTTCTTTTGGCGGGGGTATTGGCTACGCGTGTTTTTCTGCATCGCGCTAGTCAGACGGTGAGTCGCAAACGCTCCTTTTCCCACTGCGGGTGCCCCTGTGTATCGCACCCATTTTCGATGTCATCGTAGCCTGCGTGTCCCACGCGTACGCGTTATACGTGTTACAGGGTGCCACCGCGTACTGCGGGAGGTTTAATCCACGCACGTAGGCTGCAGGGTTGCGTGCACGGTTTTACTGCAGTTTTGGGGTGCCTGAGCGTTGCGTGACCCGTCAACACATCACCGGGGTCACATACAGCCTTGCAGGTGCAGGGGGGCTGTTAACATCTTGCTTCCCACCCCCTTCACCCCAATTGCCCAGGTCAATTGTGCTGTACACCTCCCATTGGCACCACTCCATCTGTGCCAGCACTATAACATCTGTGCCATGGTAGGGAGGCTACCAAAGGTGAGGGGCGCCTCAGCTGGACGTCCTCCTCGTGGCGGGCGTGGTCGGGGACGTGGCCGTGGTGACCAGGGAGTAGGGGGACTCCAGGGTGTCCAGGGCAGCCACAGAGGGGGAAGAGGCAGGGGTGCGCCACTTGAGCACAATGTTGTGCCATGTGTTGGTGCAGCCATGCCACCACCCCCTGTGGTTCAGGGGGATGCAGCTCCTGCATCTGGCACTGGCACCCGTATGACCCGGCAGTCCGTTTCATCGACTGCCACGGGCCCAAGGGTAGCGGTAGCTGCAGGTGCAGTTGTGGACACCGCCACCCAGGCTCAGGGTCTGCCAGCGCAGGCTGCGTTGGCACTTGAAGAGCCCTTGGTAGATCTCCAACAGGCCAGGGGGGAAACCATTGGGGCAGGCCGGGCTGCTCAGACCAAGACACGTGTCCCTGGGGCAGTCATGTCATCTGCTGCCCCGAACAGCCGGGTGTTGGCAAGTGCAGGGGCAGATGCACCCAACAGCACCCCGGTTGTGAGTCTGCCAACCAGGACCGTTGCGGTCAATGACCCTGCCACAGCTGATGTTGCTGCGCAGGGTCCATTAGTGGGCACCCAGCTGCCACTGACACAAGTCAGGCCTTTGGTCATCCCTCCACCTGCCACTCCCTCGGCTCAATCCACCCAACCCACTGGCCATACTGGTCAGGGCGGCATTAGCCAGCCAGGGTCTGCGCCACAGTCCAAGAGGAGGAAGGTTGCATCTGCAGCACAGGCTGGGACCCCACACACAGCCACGACCTCCTGCACGTCGAGGAAGAAGCCTTTCTGTAAGCAGGAACTGGACTTCCTCGTGGACTACGTGCGGGGACACAGCCGTGACATGCTAGTGGGTGCCAATAGTCAGACTACGGCTGCCCAACGTGACACCCACTGGAAGCATGTGGCGGAACATGTCAGTTCATTCGGCCATGAGGTGCGCACGGCGCAGGAGTGCAAAAAGCGCTGGAATGACATCAAGCGCAGCACTAAGGCCAAGCGTGCCTCAAATTACAACTTGACTCTGGTGACTGGCGGTGGGCCTGCACCAGAGGAGGAAGAACTCACTCCGCATGAGGCTCTCGTTGCGGAGTTCATACCACCAGAATTGGTCGAAGGTGTGGGAGAGATGCTGGACTTTGATGCCCAGTCCAGTGAGTGTTGATGCGTAGTTGTTGAGGACGTGTGTGTTTCACTTGTGGGATGTGTTGTGCATGATTGCTGCTACATGTGACCTGTACATGGTTCTGATGTGTAAGTAATGCAATGCCACCGTCATGCATGTCTCCTCTGCCTGCATGCGGGACTCCATGTGGCCATGCTCCCTTGCCCCTCCTCCGCCACTCTGCACCCCAGTTCCACCTTTGCACTGGTCTGCTACATTCTTGCCAATGTGTAGTTTCATGTTCATGTGTCCTGTGTAGATGCTAACTTCCAGCTTAGAAACTGCCAGACATATGCCGTGTGGTACAGCCTTAGTACTCGATGCAGGGCATCCCACTTGTACTGTGCATGGGTCAGATGTCCCGCAGGGACATGAGTGCCCATTCATGCTCCATGTGCATTGCACACATGCCCCTATGTGTCCTTGACTGGATGATCACTGTAATATGAGTCCTTGGTTACATACATTGCCTGCCATATTATCGGCCTCCCCATGTCAACTGTGGCTCAGTCCTGCGTTGCACACATGTTTAGGCTCTGACAATCTGTGTGGCTCACAGGCCTCAGCCTGTTCAATGGCCAATGACTCTGTCCAACTCCTGTCGTGTCTTCTACACACGTGGCCGGCCTCCGGATCTTCCATCATGTGTCCTGCCCACTGTCCCAGCATCATTTGCAGTGTTGTAATTGAAATCACATTAAGCTGTTGATGCCAGTCAACACTGCTTGTCAATACACAGGTGTATGGTCAGCCTTTTGATACCATGCTAGGCATCCCTGCTTTGGTACTGGGGTGGAGGGGTGCTTGCCTTCTAGACATGGTACACATTGAATACACAATGCACGTGATGTCTGATTTTGACATTGCACTGCCTTCACATTTCCTGGCACACACCATGGAGTGCTTGTACATGTAGGTAGTGAGTGGCGTACACATTTTCTGCACTGCATAGACCCACTTCCATGCAAACTGCCACCTTTCAACAGGTCTGATCACAGAAGCTATTCTAAGTAGACCCAGCATGCATGCAAGGTCATATGTTGTGTGTCACATGTCTGCCAGATGCCTTTGCTGTCGGTGTGTGTGTGTGTGTGTTGTGTGCTTCTGACATGTGTACTGACCTTTTCCTCTCTATTTTTCAGGTGATGACGCAATGGATGCAGAGGATGGTGTTGTCATGCCAGACACAGGGTTGGTAAGACCACATCAACCCGGCACTAGTGGGGGTCGTGGGGTGGTAGGCCACGAAAACCCCCAAGTGCTGCAGTCCATCCTGTCTCTGGCTGCCTATGAGTCCAGCCTTGATGACGACTCTGACGTCCATGTTGAGTTGGATGACCATCAAGTCCATGTGTCAGGGGTGAGTGATTCTGATGTGGACACTCCTCTGTCTGCGACCCCTGCACTGAGGGATCAGACAGTCTTGGTTCCTCCGCCCGTGGTGGATCGGGACGCAGGGTCACCCTCCACACCAGTCACTGATGTGCCTGGGACATCACGTCGACGGGGGCATGTAGTCGTGCAGCCGCAGGCGGTGCCAACACAGCGAGGACCCCCGGTCCTTGGGTCCCGCAGGGCTCAAGCCCGGCAACGCGGTCGCCGCGCGCAACCGCTGTATACTGAGTGGGAGCAAGACATGACTGCCAATTCAGAACGGCAGGGGGCAGCAATGGAGAACATCGCTGACAGCATGGAGCGTGTGGCCCGATCTGTGCTCCCCCCTGCTAGGCAGGTGCTTCTCCAGCAGCAGGCGGCACGGTCCACGGCCCGCTCACTCAGGCTGGGCATGGCGGCCTCAGACAGGGCACGCCAGGCTGAAATGTCGTCTCTGCGTCAAGCAATTGCTGCTCACGCAGAGGCGCACATGGATGCCCTGAGGGAGGAGTATGCCTCCCTCAGATCCACTCTGGGTGTCCTTATGATGTCCCAGAGGCAGCAGGCAGAGGAGAGGTTTGCACAGCTTGAGCGCACCATCTCGGCTGAGCTACAGGCTTGCCGGGAGGTGCAGCGGTTGTCCAGCCAGGCCTTGCAGGAGGAACTCCGTGTTACACGTGCTACCTTGCAAGAGGAAGCACGTGTATCACGTGAGGTCCTGCATGCAGACCTATGTAACATCGCCACACAGAACCAGGCTCACCTGTCCGGCAGACTTGCTGCCGACGAGGGGCAAGCTGCGGCTAGGCGTGGCCAGGCTACTGTGCCACGTCCTCCTTTCCAGGATGAGCCAGACTCGGACGACCATCTATCTCCCACATAGGTCGTGCTGTGAAGGCGTTGAGCCCATGGAGGTATTTTTTTTTGGCTCAGCATCATCGCATGTGGATGTTGAGCAGCACCCTGTACCTCCCCCCTCCTGGGTGCCTCCCCTCCCCCCCGGGTCGTATGTGGCCATTTTTGATTTTTCTTTTAGTTTAGTTAGTTAAGTTTCTGTTTGATAGTTAGTTTAAATAGGTAATGTAGGTTTTCCTTAGTTAGTGTAATTAGTTAATAGTTGAGTTAGTTTAAAATTTGTAGTCTATTGTGCTTACATGTGACAGTGCGGTGCCTTGTGGTTTTTGAAGGCATCCACTGTCTGTTCCAGCTGGGCCCTTCATGGTTGTCTTGTGTATGTGTTTGCTGCTTGGGTTCCTTGACTCACATATGCCACTCCTGCCTCCCTTATCCATGGGCTCGCAAGGATGGTTCGGTGTAACAGAATTTTACACAAGGGCTTTGGACTGTCATATCTGTGGCATGTCTGGTGCTTTTTGACTTGTGTTGACACCCCTAGTGGGGATGATTTAGGTGTAATTGTCCACTGTTCAGCTTTTGCTAGATGGGGCGTGTCATGATTAATGTGGACATTGATTGCTATGCATTGTGTATTATGTTTCATATCTTTCCTGTACACGTGCTTGTTGCAAATCATGCTGTAGATAGTGTTCCACACTTTGGAGGTGAAAGACGGACTGATGGTGTGATTTGTGATGTGACTCTCTGACATGGTCAAGTAATGAGATGCCTGATGAGACACACACAGATCACTTTGAAGCATTAATCATGTGTTTCATGCACTTTCTGCAGGGGGATGAGGCATCAGAGCACCTTTGCCAGCAGACATGGCCCATTGGACGACCTAATTCCTGACCCGTTTGTTGGTGCCCACATGCACATGTGTGCACAAGCAGAGCCACAGTGATTGCAGACCCACATCCTAGAACTGCTGACATGTTCCAAGCAACTCCAGGCAAGGTGAGCATCACAGGGGGGCCACGAGACAGCAAAGCTTGCACCAGGCGAGTTGCACGTGCAGGCTTAGTCACAGCACTGAGGGTGAGCTTAGACAAATATTGGTGTTGAAGCACAGAATGCAGCTCAGATGTGTTTGTGGACTGATGGCTGTTGATAGTAGGGTTGTCTGGGACACATGCGGGGGCAGTGGCACATACCCTGCGGTACACCAAGGTTCATTGAGGCACTTGTATCAACCATGTAGCCTTCCAAGACATGGAAAGGGGCAGCTCACAGGGACATACAGCAAGGGACATACTCGGGTGCAGTGCATGTCTATTCCACGTACTTCATGATAAATGCACTGGCAACTTTGTTTTGGTCATGGTGGTACGCAACTTGATCTGTAGTCATGGCTTGCCATATGGGTCTGTCTGCTTACCCAGGGAACATTGCATGTTGTGTGAATTGTGACACATTGGTGTTCCATTTGCCACGCACCCACCAGCGGCTGACTTACTGCATTGACTGTGAATGACCCGTCACAGGGTTGATGTTATATATGGGTACGAAGCATGGAGCACAGATTTTCTGTTTGTAGAGGTGTATGTTGTTATGGGGCATGTTTTGTGTTGTGTTTTTGTGTAATTGGCATGTACTGGTTGCTGACTGTGTCTCTCTTTGCAGCATTGCAGTGCTCCTGTAACCGGACCTGAGAGTGCGCAGGCAGGAGGCCAGCACTCAAAACCAGAGCTAAGTGTCTTGTTGTATTTTCTTACAAACTGCCCTGCATAGGCTTGCTGGGGAGTGTACTGATGCATGGATGTATGTGTGGTCCTATTTGGTATGTTTTTTACCCTAATCACCCTTGATCCTATGCAATTTCGAAACCTGTACCCTCTACCCGGTGTTCCTGCTTCCCATGCCTATCCAAGCAATGTTCCCTGACCCTCTTTCCCCACTGGGGTTGCGGATGCCTGTGTAAGCCCCGAACTTGCAGGCGCCAAAACCCTAGAGGGGGTGGTTGGTTCGTACCACTCCTGAGCCTGGACTACAGAAGGCCATGACAATGATGTCCAAGTTTGTTTGGATTGTGCATGTGTTCATGCAGGTTGTACATTTTCGTGCATTCCCTGGTTTCATGTGTCATTCCTGCTCCCCTCACCTGCCACGCATTCCAGTCATCCAGTGTGTCTACACCTGTCCAGACTGCATATCCCTGAACCTCTTTCCCCACCAGGATCTCAGGGGCCTGTGTGAGTTTGACCTTGCAGGCACCCGGGACATGGTGTGGGTGGTTGTTTCATGAGACTCCAGCGCCTGTACAGGGGATCTGTGACAGTACACAACCATTCATGGTGCATCATCCTATGTCATGTACCACACATGTCTCACATCCTGTCGTGACATTGTTTTGCTGTGCTACCTTGGTTGTTGCATCATTGTGGTAGTACTTGGCCTTTGAGACGTACTGCTATGTCAAGTCATCTACTGGAGGGTGTTTGGGTTCCTTTTCATGCCTTGGATTATGTGATTTTGGAAATGAGTGTGGATTCTGAGGGTTCAGGCATCTCTTTACACACAAGGTGGGAGATGGACACGAAGGGTAAAGGTGATCCTGTGGCCAGGTGGGAATGAGGGTTGGAGGCTCCATGACCCAGGTGCAGTTGTTCAGTGGGTCATGGTCATTTGCGAGGGGGGGGGGGTTGTTGTTGATAGTTGCGTTGCCCTGCAGTTTGATGGGAACTCTGACATTGTAATGTTGTTGTCCTATGTACATGTTGTGTTCTGCTGATCAATGCCTGTTCATGTGTTGTGTTTTCCTTTCAGGTGCGAGGGGATAGTAGTGGTTTGACATGCTGGGGTGTACACATGGTGGATGTTCACATGTGATGTGTAGGGAACACTGATGGTCACTTGAGTGCACATGCATATGTGGAGTGCATGTCCTTGCAGAACCACACACTTGCACTCGGATGCACTCCATGTACTCCCACCCTTGCATATCCACGTGTACACTGTTTGCCTTCTGGTGCCCACTGTGTCCCGCCAGCACATGTTCTGTGACCGATTATGGTTCGAGTACATGCCTAATTTGATGTTTGATGTAGTCTGTCACTTAGATGTGATGCTCAGGGTGTGCATCACACGCAATGGCTGTTCACTGTGCTGTGCGCTGAGCAGTGTGATGCAGGAGTAGGACATTGCACACATGAGCTGCAGTGTTCATTTTGCAATGCATCATGTGCATATTGCCAGGCATTCATTGTGATGTTACGTCTACGACTGTTGTAATGCATTTGGAATCGACTTATTTTTGGTGGGACATTTTGTTGGTCTGTCATTTAATCGGATTCCGGGTCAGGCATCATTGTCCGATGCCACTGTACATTTAGGACATGGAAATGTGTACCTTATCGTTACTGGGTCGGTGTATGGGTATTGCTTGCCATGTCATGTTGATGTTTGGGAGGGTTTGACTGTCATGACAGTGATGGCCATGGCCTGTTTTGCAGGTGTGTGTGATGCACACCTTGCATGTCCAGGTCATCCGATTCTCAGAGCAACTAGCTGGGGGTAGGTTTCTCTCCGCAGCAGGGCCCTCCCCCTCAAACAGACTTCCTGACTTGAACTTGAGGGGAACCATCTCCAGTTCAGGAAGCACCTCAAGACCTTCCTCTTTGCTTCTGCTTACTCTCTGCCTCTCCCTTGCAGAATTCCTCACTGGAACTGCACAGGAGCTGCAACTGGGCCACTCTCACCAACCTCGGTCCCTGGCCCAGCCACTGTCCACTTGCACTGCCACCCTGGCAACCCCTGCACTGCAGTACTGTCTCACTATCCCTACAGCCCTCCCTTCCCAGCACTCGTCTGCACTTACCTTAGCAGTTGCCACCAGGCGACCTATGTATAATTGTTTGGCCTACTTCCCCTGTACTGGACTCCCCCCCACCCTTGCACTTTTCCCTTCCCCCTACCCCTGCACTTGCACAATCACAATGACACCTGGCCTAGTAGTACCATTCTCTGTGTTCCCTTGTTCCCCCCCCCCCTGCCTCATTGTGCCTTGTAATACTTGTGTATGGCTCATGTCATGTCACATGTCATATGTGTGCATTTTGGTTGCACAGGATAGCTTGTGTTTAAGTAGCTAGGGATGCAGACGATGTGGCACTTCCATGGCAACTATCTCAGGGTGGTAGGGTTGTGACAGTTGACTGTCACTTTGTCATCATCGATTGTCACCTGGTATGTGCCAGGCCTGTGTGCACTCCGCAGGGGTGGGAGTTTAGGTGAAAAATGTGGCCACAAGCTGGGTCCGGGCTACCTCGCCACTTGCCCTGTCCCCTCCCATGGGCAGTGCCTGTGCCTGTGGTTGGGGATGTGGGGGCACCACCATGTCCACCGGGACACCCTGCCGTGTTGCAACATTGTGCAGGACACATGCTGCCACAATGATCCTGCACACAACTGCTGGTGCATAGAGTAGTTGCCCACCAGAGCGGTCAAGGGAGCGGAAACGTGACTTGAGCACTCCGAATGTGCGCTCCACTATGCCCCTGGTTGCAATATGGGCAGCGTTGTATCTTACCTGGGGTGGTGTGGTGGGGTTCCGGATTGGCGTCATCATGTGGTTGCTCAGAGGGTAGGCACTGTCCCCTGGGGAGGTGATAATTGTTCAGATTATTGGGGTTGGTATATTTGTCTGTGTGTGACTTGCATGCATGTGCAAGGGCATTTGTACTCACCTAGGAGCCATGTGTCGCCATGCTGCCCAGCTTCCAGGGCCCGGCTCAGGGCGGACATTCTGTATATGAAACTGTCATGGGTGGAGCCAGGGTAGTTTGCATACACAGAGGTGATGATTCCCTTTGCATCGCATACCACCTGTACATTGATGGAATGCCAGTGCTTGCGGTTTCGGTAGATGTGCTCAGTGGCCCTAGGTGGACGTAGGGCCACATGGGTGCAATCTATGGCACCGAGCACTTTGGGGAAGTGTGCCACCCTGAAAAAATCCAGGACAACGGCCTGCCTTTCTGCGGGTGTTCTGGGCATGTATATGTGCCTGCGGACTGAGGGGCGCGCTGTCATGATTGCCAGTACCTGGTGTAGGCAGCGTGACTGCGTGGCCTGTGAGACCCCCCCCACTATGGCAGTGGTCCGCTGAAACGACCCAGTGGCCAAGAAATGCAAGACATTGAGCAGCTTCTCCAAGGGGCTCAATGCTTGGGAGCAAAGGGTGGGGGATGTGAGGTCATCTTCCCACTCCCTGACCAGGTCTAGGATGATATGGGGTGGAAACCTATACCTGCCGTAGACCTGGTCGTCAGGCATCCCAAAAAGGCCTGTCCGTGGTGCAAAAATGCGTGCCCTGGCTATTCTCCTCCTCCTGCGGTGTCCCACAATCACTGCAGCAACAAATGGGGCATTCATCGTCGCTGTATATACGCGTTTGTTGTTTGCGCGCACTTTTATGCTGTGCGTGGGCGCGGGACGCCTCCGTGTGGGCGGACTCGTTGGTTTCCCGTATTCTGGTGTCATCGCGTGTGATCGGAGGGGAGCGAGCGTACACGCGATTGGCCTGGGTACGTGTGTTTCGGGGTGCGGGAAGTTCCACACGCGATTGGCCTGGGTACGTGTGTTTCGGGGTGCGCGGGAAGTTCCACACGCGATTGGCCTGGGTACGTGTGTTTCGGGGTGCGCGGGAAGTTCCACACGCGATTGGCCTGGGTACGTGTGTTTCGGGGTGCGCGGGAAGTTCCACACGCGATTGGGCGGGGTACGTGTGTTTCGGGGTGCGCGGGTAGTTCCACACGCGATTGGCCGGGGTACGTGTGTTTCGGGGTCCCGTGAACTTTCACACGCGATTGGTTGGGATCCACGTGTGTACTGTCATCACGTGCAATGAGGGATACTCCCTCGCACGTCACGTCACAGACGCGCTCACGCGCTGAGGGCCTTTGGTCCAATGAAAATGCGTATGCGTGCAGACGCGCTTACGCGCTAAGGGCCTTTCCTCGAATTACACGCTGACGTGCAGAATTTTCACGTGCCTAATCACTCCGTATCAAGCTGGCCACGCGTAAGCACACGGAAGACCACGCTCCTGCCCAGAAGGCCGAACTACTGCCCCGAGCACGCTCCCACCTGCCATCTGCTGCTGCCTGACTGCCTGCTGCCCACGTGCCCTGCCATTTGCTGCCTGCACATCAGCCAGGGGTGCTGTTGGTGTGACCACCCCTGCTGGAACCAAAGACTCCCGACTGGGATTCCATCGCTCCACAGCCCAGCCCCAGGACCCAGTTGCCCACCCACTCCTGCCTCTGGGGTTGTCATGTCGGGGCCAACTCCATCTGTGACCACTGACAACCCCCGGCCAGAGAGGCAGAGGGGCACCAGCTTCAGTGCCACCGAAGTTGGTGTCCTGGTGGAGCAAGTCCTGGGCCAGTATGATGCCCTCTTCGGAAGTTGCCGCGCCGACAAGGAAGGACGGACTCGGATCTGGACTGACATCGTGACTGCCATCAACGCGGAGGGGGTGGCAGTCCGCGACTTCCAACATGTCAAGAAGCGCTGGGAGGACTTCAGGTCCAGGACCCTGACCAAGGCCCGGCGCCTCTTGAAGGCAGCGGATGCCAAGGGGCGCCGGGGCCACTTGTCGGAAGAACAGATGAGGGTCCTGGAACACATATCCCCAGCGCTCCACGTCCAGGTCCTTGAGAGGCAGACCCGTCTGGAGTCGAGCGGTGAGTGTACATGCATCCTGATTGTGAGCAGTGCGTGTGGTGATTGTTCAGTAGTGTGCAGGTTGCACATCTGTTTGTATGGGGTCGAGTATGGGTGCGGGTGTACAGGGCTGTGGGGCTGACACATGCGAGGGCTGTAATGTGTGAGACATGGATGGTGCCTGTGTGTGTGGGCTTGCATGCCAAATGCAGTTGTGTGGGCACACAAGTCTGTATGAATGTGTATGTGAGTAGACATGTCCGTGATGTCACGCATGTATGTTGTTTTCAGCTGATTGTATCAGCGCTGTGTACATGTGCATGTGTGTGTATTTGACAAGGGTGCAACAGTGATGCAACATGGATGCATGTGACAGCGGTATGTGGAAGCCTGATTGGCAGATGTGACATGGATGCCCGTCTGAACACTGCGACACTTAGCAGAGGTGTACACATGCATGCAAGTGTGGTGGTGTGTGTACATGTGTGGTGCACTTCCTGTGTTGCATGTGATGTCTGGCTCACCTTTGCCTGCTGATGCTGTTGTATGTGTATGGATGGTGTTGGCAGTTGCAACATGGCTGTGGTATGGCTCGTGTGTGCAAGTTGTAATGACATGTGTGTTGGGGATTGTGATGACATGTCAGAGGTTTGCCAATGCCACTCATGTACAACTGTCATGTGTGTATGTGTACATTGTACAGTGCCCTGATGCCTGTGTTTTGTTTCTCCCTGTCTGCAGCGTCAACTGATGAAGAGGGCGGAGAAGGTGCTGTGGAGCACAGCGGCGGGGATCCCACCGCCAGCCGGAGACGCAAGGCCCGGCTCCCCTCCCAGGTTGTCATCTCGTCGGGGAGTGAGGAGTCCGGTGCCGCGTCCCAGGCCGCAGCTGCCGGGGGGAGGTCCAAGAGGCGGAGGTTGCAGTTGGACTCCTCGGCAGCAGAAGGGGCAGCTGGGACCCCACAGGGCCCAACGGGGGAAGATGGCACAGAGTCATCCAGGTTGGTGGGGGGTTTGGTGGAGGAGGAGGCCGTGCAAGCACCGGAGACGGGGTCTGGGGGTGGGGATCCCACTGGTGCTAGTGGTGCAGTGCAGGACCAGGGACAGGAGGCAGCACAGGCCGCCACGGAGGTGCCTGTGTGCAATCCTGTCCCTGATCCTGTCCCTGCATCATCTTGCACCAGCAGGGATGCCCATGTCCAGACCAGTTTTCAGGCAGGGGATGAGCTGACGTCAACTGGCCTTCCCCTGCCTGCGGACGTGGCTATCCAGGCCCGGGTTGAGCCTGTCCTGGCTGGAGTGGCGTTGCGTCAACGGGCCATGCGAGGCGACCTGCAGTCTTTTCATGAAGAGACTGCAGGTCATCTCGAATGGCTCGTTGACCACGTCAGCCTGCTGGGACAGGTCACCCAGGCCGGATTCCTCCGTCTGATGGGGCTTGCCACGACCCCCTCCTCAGCTGGACCCCCTACGCGCCAGTCGTCCTCTGTGCCATCTTCCCACCCATCAGTCACCTGGGTGCCCTGTGGAGCTGCCTCTGACGGTGCGGCCAGGCTGGTGGAGGAGGCATCCCTGCCACAGTCGGGAGTCGGACGTCCAGCAGGGGTGGCCACGTCAACGACTGCACCCCAGCCGGCGGAGGATGTGCAGGCAGCAGGAGGCAGTGCAGGGGCAGAGGCACAGCAGCAGCAGCTCCATGGTGGGAGCCATGAAGGCTCGGGGCCTTCGACATCGGAGGGGCAGGCATCGGCCGGAGGGCAGGAGGACCCAGGACAAAAAGTGTCTTCCGTGTGGCAGCGGTTGGGCCACGCCATAGATGCGGAGCGGCAGCGGGCGGAAGAGGCACGGCTCTCAATGGTCAGGGCGGAGAACTTCATGCAGAGGGCCCTGAGGCGGGTCGAGTGCCTCGAGGCAATCCGCAGGGCTTTGGAGGTGGACACGTCGACGGCCCTGCGGACCCTCGGGGCCATGGAGGAGAACCGCCTCCGGGACATAGAGGAGGAGTTCGATGATGCCCTGGCCCGGCACATCCAGAAGTGAGCCGTGGAACTAGCCCGCTGCCCTTGTACATAGTTATGTAGGTAGTGTTAAGTTTCATTTTTGTTTTTATTTCATTTGGACCTTTTGGACATTGGCCACATTTTTGTATATAGTTTTTTTTATTAGTTAGTGTAGTTAGTTAGGTTTCCTTTATTTTGTTGGGATGATGGACCCTGGCTTCTTGCTTTGTACATAGTTGTGGACTTGTACATACTTTATTTTTTAAAATTATCCATGGATCAATGGCTTATGTTTTTTTTTCACATTGGATTTTGTTTGGTGGACATTGACTTTGTAGTACATTACTTTGGATTTCTATATTCTTTGATTTTTTCTTTTTTTTGGACGGACATGCTTCTTTTCATTGTTTTCCATTCACATTTCAGTTTCTTCATTTTTGTTTCTATTCATCTTTCCTTTAATACATTATTTATTTGTTGCACTTCAATGTGTGGTGTCTCATTGTTTTCATGCATTTCATGTTATGTGTTTTGAGATTCACTGACACCCATTGGGTGTATGTGAGGGACATGTGTTTGTTTTGGAACTTGCAATTGGTGTTCTGTGATGTAATTGCAGAATATGAGTGGGTGGATGCAATACTCGGGTGGGTGTTTTGCATTTGGGGGCTGACCATAGAGACCAGGGATCTGGACTGTGATGACATGTTGGGTGGGGAACATGAATTGGACATGGGTGGGGGCCTGCTGGCAGGTGCCCCACAGTGCTGGGGGGTGGGAGACATGAGTGGGGGCCTGGTGGAGGGTGCACCTGGATGCTGGGGGGGTGGGGGTGTTGGGAGACATGAGTGGGGGCCTGGTGGAGGGTGCCCTGCACTGCTGGGGAGTGGGGGGGATGGGAGACATGTGTGGGGGCCTGGTGGAGGGTGCCCCTGGATGCTGGGGGGTGGGGGTGCTGGGAGACATGTGTGGGGGCCTGGTGGAGGGTGCCCCTGGATGCTGGGGGGGTGGGGGTGGTGGGAGACATGAGTGGGGGCCTGGTGGAGGGTGCCCTGCACTGCTGGGGAGTGGGGGGGATGGGAGACATGAGTGGGGGCCTGGTGGAGGGTGCCCCTGGATGCTGGGGGGTGGGGGTGCTGGGAGACATGTGTGGGGGCCTGGTGGAGGGTGCCCCTGGATGCTGGGGGGGTGGGGGTGGTGGGAGACATGAGTGGGGGCCTGGTGGAGGGTGCCCTGCACTGCTGGGGAGTGGGGGGGATGGGAGACATGAGTGGGGGCCTGGTGGAGGGTGCCCCTGGATGCTGGGGGGTGGGGGTGCTGGGAGACATGTGTGGGGGCCTGGTGGAGGATGCCCCTGGATGCTGGGGGGGTGGGGGTGGTGGGAGACATGAGTGGGGGCCTGGTGGAGGGTGCCCTGCACTGCTGGGGAGTGGGGGGGATGGGAGACATGAGTGGGGGCCTGGTGGAGGGTGCCCCTGGATGCTGGGGGGTGGGGGTGCTGGGAGACATGTGTGGGGGCCTGGTGGAGGGTGCCCCTGGATGCTGGGGGGGTGGGGGTGGTGGGAGACATGAGTGGGGGCCTGGTGGAGGGTGCCCTGCACTGCTGGGGAGTGGGGGGGATGGGAGACATGAGTGGGGGCCTGGTGGAGGGTGCCCCTGGATGCTGGGGGGTGGGGGTGCTGGGAGACATGTGTGGGGGCCTGGTGGAGGGTGCCCCTGGATGCTGGGGGGGTGGGGGTGGTGGGAGACATGAGTGGGGGCCTGGTGGAGGGTGCCCTGCACTGCTGGGGAGTGGGGGGGATGGGAGACATGAGTGGGGGCCTGGTGGAGGGTGCCCCTGGATGCTGGGGGGTGGGGGTGCTGGGAGACATGTGTGGGGGCCTGGTGGAGGGTGCCCCTGGATGCTGGGGGGGTGGGGGGGGTGGGGGTGGTGGGAGACATGAGTGGGGGCCTGGTGGAGGGTGCCCTGCACTGCTGGGGAGTGGGGGGGATGGGAGACATGAGTGGGGGCCTGGTGGAGGGTGCCCCTGGATGCTGGGGGGTGGGGGTGCTGGGAGACATGTGTGGGGGCCTGGTGGAGGGTGCCCCTGGATGCTGGGGGGGTGGGGGTGGTGGGAGACATGAGTGGGGGCCTGGTGGAGGGTGCCCTGCACTGCTGGGGAGTGGGGGGGATGGGAGACATGAGTGGGGGCCTGGTGGAGGGTGCCCCTGGATGCTGGGGGGTGGGGGTGCTGGGAGACATGTGTGGGGGCCTGGTGGAGGGTGCCCCTGGATGCTGGGGGGGTGGGGGTGGTGGGAGACATGAGTGGGGGCCTGGTGGAGGGTGCCCTGCACTGCTGGGGAGTGGGGGGGATGGGAGACATGAGTGGGGGCCTGGTGGAGGGTGCCCCTGGATGCTGGGGGGTGGGGGTGCTGGGAGACATGTGTGGGGGCCTGGTGGAGGGTGCCCCTGGATGCTGGGGGGGTGGGGGTGGTGGGAGACATGAGTGGGGGCCTGGTGGAGGGTGCCCTGCACTGCTGGGGAGTGGGGGTGATGGGAGACATGAGTGGGTGCCAGGTGGAGGGTGCCCCTGGATGCTGGGGGGGTGGGGGTGGTGGGAGACATGGGTGGGGGCCTGCTGGCAGGTGCCCCACAGTGCTGGGGGGTGGGAGACATGAGTGGGGGCCTGGTGGAGGGTGCCCCTGGTGGCTGGGGGCTGGGGGGTGGGGGTGGTGGGAGACATGGGTGGGGGCCTGGTTGAGGCTGCCCCTGGTGGCTGGGGGGGTGGGGGTGGTGGGAGACATGAGTCGGACATGGGTGGGGGCCTGCTGGAGGGTGCCCCTGGTGGCTGGGGGGTGGGGGTGGTGGGAGACATGAGTGGGGGCCTGGTGGAGGGTGCCCCTGGATGCTAGGGGGTGGGGGTGCAGGGGGACATGAGTGGGGGCCTGTTTGAGGCTGCCCCTGCACTGCTGGGGGGTGGGGGTGGGGGGAGACATGGGTGGGGGCCTGCTGGAGGCTGCCCCTGGTGGCTGGGGGTGCAGGGGGACATGCGTTGGTGGGCAGTAGTGCTAGTTGATATGTGGGTTGGCTGGTGGGCATGGCCATGGTGGATGGGGTGCCTGGAGGACATGTGCTGGGTAGGCCCCTGTGGTGTGAGCCACCTGCAGGGGCCGTGGAGGGTGTAGAGGGTACACCTGGGAGGACCCACACATGCAATTCACGTGTGCTGCTCCCCGCGCACCCCCGGAATACACGTACCCGCTCAATCGCGTGTGGAACTTCCCGCGCACCCCTGAAATCCACGTACCCGGCCAAATCGCGTGTGGAACTTCCCGCGCACCCCTGGAATCGTCGTACCCGGCCAAATCGCGTGTGGAACTTCCCGCGCACCCCTGAAATCCACGTGCCCGGCCAAATCGCGTGTGGAACTTCCTGCGCACCCCCGAAATACACGTACCCCGCTCAATCGCGTGTGGAACTTCCCGCGCACCCCTGATATCCACGTACCAGGCCGAATCGCGTGTGGAACTTCCCGCGCACCCCCGAAATACACGTACCCCGCTCAATCGCGTGTGGAACTTCCCGCGCACCCCTGATATCCACGTACCCGGCCAAATCGCGTGTGTCACTTCCCGCGCACCCCCGAAATACACGTACCCCGCTCAATCGCGTGTGGAACTTCCCGCGCACCCCTGAAATCCACGTACCCGGCCAAATCGCGTGTGGAACTTCCCGCGCACCCCTGGAATCGTCGTACCCGGCCAAATCGCGTGTGGAACTTCCCGCGCACCCCTGAAATCCACGTGCCCGGCCAAATCGCGTGTGGAACTTCCCGCGCACCCCCGAAATACACGTACCCCGCTCAATCGCGTGTGGAACTTCCCGCGCACCCCTGATATCCACGTACCAGGCCGAATCGCGTGTGGAACTTCCCGCGCACCCCCGAAATACACGTACCCCGCTCAATCGCGTGTGGAACTTCCCGCGCACCCCTGATATCCACGTACCCGGCCAAATCGCGTGTGTCACTTCCCGCGCACCCCCGAAATACACGTACCCCGCTCAATCGCGTGTGGAACTTCCCGCGCACCCATGAAATCCACGTACCCGGCCAAATCGCGTGTGGAAATTCCCGCGCACCCCCGAAATACACGTACCCCGCTCAATCGCGTGTGGAACTTCCCGCGCACCCCTGAAATCCACGTACCCGGCCAAATCACGTGTGGAACTTCCCGCGCACCCCTGGAATCGTCGTACCCGGCCAAATCGCGTGTGGAACTTCCCGCGCACCCCTGAAATCCACGTGCTCGGCCAAATCGCGTGTGTCACTTCCCGCGCACCCCCGAAATACACGTACCCCGCTCAATCGCGTGTGGAACTTCCCGCGCACCCCTGGAATCCACGTACCCGGCCAAATCGCGTGTGGAACTTCCCGCGCACCCCCGAAATACACGTAGCCCGCTCAATCGCGTGTGGACCTTCCCGCGCACCCCTGAAATCCACGTACCCGGCCAAATCGCGTGTGGAACTTCCCGCGCACCCCTGGAATCATCGTACCCGGCCAAATCGCGTGTGGAACTTCCCGCGCACCCCTGAAATCCACGTGCCCGGCCAAATCGCGTGTGGAACTTCCCGCGCTCCCCCGAAATACACGTACCCCGCTCAATCGCGTGTGGAACTTCCCGCGCACCCCTGGAATCCACGTACCCGGCAAAATCGCGTGTGGAACTTCCCGCGCACCCCCGTAATACACGTACCCCGCTCAATCGCGTGTGGAACTTCCCGCGCACCCATGAAATCCACGTACCCGGCCAAATCGCGTGTGTCACTTCCCGCGCACCCCCGAAATACACGTACCCCGCTCAATCGCGTGTGGAACTTCCCGCGCACCCCTGAAATCCACGTACCCGGCCAAATCGCGTGTGGAACTTCCCGCGCACCCCCGGAATACACGTACCCCGCTCATTCGCGTGTGTAACTTCCCGCGCACCCCCGGAATGCACGTACCCCGCTCAATCGCGTGTGTCACTTCCCGCGCACCCCCGGAATACACGTAGCCCGCTCATTCGCGTGTGTAACTTCCCGCGCACCCCCGGAATACACGTACCCCGCTCAATCGCGTATTTTACTTCCCGCGGCGCCACTTTTTTGATGCGCTGGGACTCTACCGCCTGCCTTCGTGTGGCGGACGTGTTTCAGCTTGTGCGCGGCTTTGGCTGTGCGTGGGTTTGCCCTATTCCATTCCATGAATACGTGTGGTTCGTGTGCGTGTGGGCGTTACCTCTGCTTCCGTGCAGTGCATCCCCAGTTACGCCCTTATTTTCGCGTGTTGTTCCCCATTCCGCGCGTTACGCCCCATGTCCCGCCCACTTTCTGCTGTGTGCGCTGAGGTTGTGCGCTTTCACTGTGCGCGTCGCGCACCGTCGCTCACGCCTTTCGCGATGTTGCAGTGACTTGTGCGCCATGCACGGGTTTGGCGCACATTGTGCGGTGAACACGCGCAGGGACTTCCATGAATCGCACGCGTGCGCGTGTGCCTGTTTTTTTCCGCTTGCGCCTGCTTGCGCCTACTTGCGCGTAGATTTTCGGCGCACGTTTGTTCCATGAATCGGCCCCTATATGTGGCGCAACAGGGCAGGGCAGAGATGCTCTCCTCAGACAAGAGACATGTGCTTTCTTGAGTTGGCATGTGAAATGATGGCCGCCATTCATAGGATGTGGCCTGAGGGCAACAGGGCTGCAATGCTGCCATGTTCTGTCCGGGAGGTGGAAGTGAACATGGCCATGCAATTCTACCACGTGTGGGAAGAAAGCATGTGGTGGGGTTCGGATGACCCCAAGTGTCCTGCAGGACATTTGTAGCACATATGAGCAAAACTACGCATAATGACGTTGTCACCAAGGTACTTTCTCAGAAAAAAAAAAACATGGATTTTTTTTTTATATATGGCAGCAGTAATATAGCACTTTTAAGATAAGCATTATCATTTTCGACACGTGTTGTAGAAAATTATGCATTAAAAAGATTAGTTAGGGAAGAGTTTATTTAGAAGTGAAATTGTGCAGTAAATAGAAAATAACAGAATTTCTCGAAACCAGGCAAGTCGTTCACTTGTTTCTTTTTACTTTTAAGAACCTTTCCTTTAAGGTTGTGTTGTAGAGGTGCCAACACTTTTTAAGTCAGACGATATCCATTCCTTCTTAATTTTTGCTATCATGCTTTCAAATTAGTGGCATCTGGAAAATGGCAAAATGCCTTCCCATTTGGGAGCAGAAATGTTATCCTCGTTTCTGGTATTCATTATGGCGTTGTCCAGTTAGTCAAGTCTGCAGTTCCAAGATCTGTCACAGCCACACAGTAAAACGATGTGTATAATACAAGTTAAAGTAATTGTTCTCTGAACGGTTTCTCTAGACAGACATTATAACACTCTCATCATTTGTTGAAAATCCATGATTCTGTAGGTCGCTGTTCCGATTCACTTCACACTTGTTGTTCTTTGCACCCTGAAGTAAACTGCATGAGAATGGGCACGTGTGGCTGGCTGATCTACCCCGGAGAAGACGATGGGGGGAAGCAAGAGTTGGTGTGCTGCTGCATACTGGGATGTTCTGTGCTCTCTCTCCTCACCTGTCGTCTCACTCTGGCATGGCACAGTTTGTTGTGGTGCATTGCGGTACAGATATGTTAAAAACCATGTATCCTAGGGCCTCGAAATCTGTTTCTTTTAGATCCATTGGAGTTTTGTTCCTCATGTCTAGGACGGTCCTTCTACAGGACATTGATGTTTCGGCAATTTCAGGCAACCATCTCATGTGCGAAGGTGTTGAAATACGGGAAAAGGAGTGAGGTTGTGAAAACAAAATCAAAATATCGAGGTTGAGTACCCCGAAAGGAAATACACCGAACATGGGTTACAAAGGAACATACAAAGTACTTTATTTTATACTGAATCCAGTTACTAAGAACAGAGCAAAATCAGATAGCTATCGGCCCTCAGTGCAACACAACGAACTCCAGCATGGTTCAGTGTGTTCAGTGAGAGACACTGTACATTAGAATGCATTGGTTTTTATACTGTTTGTGAGCACGATGTCCAGCCCCACTTTGGGTTAATATTCCGCTAATACATCACCGATCAAGGGTTCATGCCAAGTCTCGCACATCCGCATATAACTGGTTTGCTTTTAATACATATATCAACAAGCCTATACGGCAACTGTGTATTCTGGGATTTTCCATGTAGGTCTTCTCAAACATTAATACAATGTAGTTAAACAAGTGTTCTACGTTCAGTATTTGAATACATTGTTCTTAACATATGCTCATGAATTAGTTTCATTGCACGAGTAATCCTTTACACACAGGTCAACGAAGGACAAGGTCTCAGTTCACGACCTCAACAAGTACAGAGGTCAAGACGGCCATATTGTATTTTGGAATGACATTGTCCATCAGTTTAACTCACAGGGTGATTTTTCAAAGCGAAACTAAAATGGCGGATTGACCTAAAATGGCGGCTTACATTGATTCTAAGGTCAGGACCTTGCAACATGGATTTCTTCGCAAGCGACTTACAAGCAGCTTGGCGTAGGCCAATATACATATATTAATTGCAATAGGAGGCACGATATAATTTCTTTTTTGACAAACCCTCCTTTTGGCCTATGCCAAGTGCTAAAACTACTTTGGATCTCCTTGCAAATAACTCCATACATCAACGTCCATGCACCCTGAATCACTGTCGGAAATATCTATTACCATTAGGTCATTCGCTAAAAATTTCTTTCAACACATATTCTTTGGAAGTTTTATCTGGGGCATACACTTTATGTCCTATCGAACCTATCGCTTGTGCGCAACATCCTCCTAGCAACGAACATATACTAGGTAGACACTGAATACAGCAACAAAGAAACAACAGGATTCCCAAAATAATCAGCAAGACCGAAAGGACTTTCCAACCCCAAGATCGCAAGAAGTCCCAGAACCAAGTGCTAAGATCCCAGTTTCCCTCGGGAACATGCACTTCTGAACTAAGGACGTGCAGATTCTGTATTGCCTTGAAGATGGTCGGGGAGGAATCTGGTAGGAAAACAAAGCAAGCAGACTCCACGAATTTACACACTCCACCACGTTCAGCCAGAATGACATCTAATGCCATCCGGTTTTGAAGTGCTACTAGTCTCATCACCTTCTTTTCTAACGTCATATTATAGAATATTTCAGTGGTCCGGTTGATGGTTCTCTCCAGTACTCTTGCTAGTTTTCTGATATCTTCGGAATTCGCTATCTGCCCCCAAAATGGCACAACTGATTTTGCTATATCCCCCAAGATTTGTGCTGGGGTGTCACCATTCTCGTCCCGCCATGGACGAGCCTTTGAAACTTCTTTTGTACTAGCTATAAACACCCCAGGTAACAAGATCCCTAAATAACAGGTTCCCTGCCAATCCCTGGGCAACCATGGGAATGCTACATTACCGCAGACAAAGTAGACAGGTTCGCCTGCACACAAAGGTCTGTTTTCCCCAGTCAAATTTGCAACGTTGGCACAACCTAGAAAATCTCCCATTGACTGAGTTCCATTCCTCTGTATGCAAAACGAAACTGAATCGGGGCTATGATTAACAGTGTAAGAAGGAGGCATGGCATCCTAATTGCCTATCAGAGCCATCTTAAAGGAAATCAGAGATTGAACAGGACGAGACAGTCTATCAGAAGGCCTAATAGAAGCAATGTAAGGTTTACTCCTGTTTGCAAAAAGCGTGCATCCCAGGGGAGTCAAAACACTGTTCAAATTGGTGCCATCAAAGTTCCCTGAGATGCTATCATTCCAACGGCCAAAGAACAGTGATCTAAGAGAAGCATAGGAAGCAGTTGTCAGAGGTAAAGGATGAATATACCAACCTAGCCCCTTATCCCCGTGTTGCAGTAAATGTGAGCAGACCCAACAGTTAAACTTATTAAAAATGGCATGCGTAGCATTAATGATAAGTAGCAGAGTATTATTGTGGTACCTATGCTGAGAGACCCTAGGGGACAGAGTATGCAAATGTACAAAGGGAGTAGGAACAGTAGGTATACTTTCAGTAGGTAACAAAAATTCTAAAGAATGAGTTTCCTCAAGGTACCACAACCGTAAGGCAGCGACTATTAAAAACCCTAATATCATTATAAAAACACAGCAATACGTTTTCGGGGCCCAGACATACTGTCCATTGTCCCGGTTGGTCACCCCCTCATTTACAAGTCACGAGCGGTAGCGGTAGCAGGCATTGTAGTCTTCACACGGATACCCCCAATGTTCATTGCTGGCGACCTCCCGGTCACGCGACTTCTTAGTCCTTCCACAACCCTAGCCAACAGAATCCCCTTTCTCAAATTTGGGCAAAAACAAGCCCTCGATGATCCTTTTCTTCTTTAAATTCACAGCCGAACCGTGGCGTAAGTCTATCAGATGCACAGCAAAACCGTGCCGTAAATCTATTTTCTTGGAAGCAAATTGTACCTTACTTTTCCCGGTACTGATTGATCCGGAAACAATATGTCGTCACTTCCCATTGGAAGCAACGTGTCAGAGACAAGTGAAGATGCTGAATTTGAAACAGCAGTTTCCGTATGCAAAACTTTTGGAGAGTGTGGAGACAAAATGGCGGCTTCCCGAAGCCTCACGGGCTCAGAGAGATTCTCCGACACACTCTCAGCGCTATTTACTGCTTTGGGATCGTTTGCTGCAGCATTAGCGAGGGGTTCTGTTTCTTTTGTAACATGTGGCACTGGGTGAGGAAGTTTCTTGACGTGGGACGCGTGGATCCAGTTGTTTCTTCCAGAGCCCTGTACCGCTGTTCGGGTGACCAACAGTACTTGGAACGGGCCACGCCAGCGAGGCGCAAGGCAGGAAGAGCGTTCAAATGCCTTGATGAGCACCCAACTTCCAGGCCGTATACTGTGGCCCGGGACCTCATATCGCACAGGTAAAGCTTCTCGTACCTGGTGATGAATCAAATACAGGTTTTTAGTCAACTGGCTGCAATAATCTGAAAGTAATACATTTTCAACATTTCTCAATGAATTGCATTTAGGAAGGTTCCAGATATTGGCAGGTCTCCCCATTACCACCTCAAATGGAGAGAGCCCAGTCTTAGTTTGAGGGGTTGTATGCATGGATAATAACACGATCGGTAAGGCGTCCGGCCATTTTAGTTTGGTGCCGGCACACTTCTTAGCAAGCTTGTTCTTGATGATACCGTTGTGTCTTTCTACTAGTCCGGCGCTCTGAGCATGTCTGGCCGAATGGAACCGTTTGTCAATCTGTAATGCCGCACATATCTGCAGAATTACAGCAGCGACAAAATGTGGACCATTGTCTGACCAGATAACTCTTGGTAGCCCGAACCGCTGGAAGTATTCCCTTAACATGGTTTTTGCAGTAGTCATGGCTGTAGCATCTTTAACGGGGAAAACCTCAACCCGTTTACTAAAAGCACAGATGACCACCAGCACATATTTTTTATTGTCACATCGTTCCATTTCAATAAAGTCAAAGTGGATAACTTCAAAGGGAACAGAGGGTGGCCCAAAACTTCCCCTTGGAGTTACTGTCCCCTTTCCCACATTGTGTTGTAGGCAAATTATGCAATCCTGGACGTAGCGATGGGCAATTTTTGAAATTTTGTCATTTGCCCAAACTTCCTCTAACATTTTTGTCATCTTCTGGGCACATACATACGTAGGACCATGGGCCAAGATGACCATCATAATTATATACGCGTCAGGGAGTAGCCATGTCCCTTCAACTATGTCCACCCAACACCCGTCATCATCAAGTTTCCCCAAGCCTTCAGCCCACCTCTTGGATTCTTCGAACGTGGCATCAGCTTCGATATCCCGTACAGACCCAACACCCTCATCCATTGCATAAGCATTTACAGTCTCCCTTGAAACATACATCTCCGTAAGAGGATCGGTAGCAGTTTGTATAGCTATCTGATCAGCGAAAGCATTCCCTTTCCCTATGTCATCTGTAATCTTTTGATGTGCTGCACATTTCATAACTGCTAACTGAGTAGGGAGCGCAAGCGCTGAGAGTAGTTGTACTATTAGGGAGCCATGTTGGATTTTAGTGCCATATGAAGTTAAGAACCCTCTCTCTGACCAAAGTCTCCCAAAGTTGTGTACCACCCCAAAGGCAAACTGACTGTCAGTATATATATTTACTGCAAGCCCTTCGGAATGTTCACAAGCTCCAGTCAATGCTATAATCTCTACGGCCTGCGCAGAATTATGCGTGATACTCTTAGTTTCCACAACCGTGCTTGATGTGGTGATTGCATAAGCAGCTGTGGATGTACCATCTGGAAGTTTGAAGCAAGAGCCATCACAGAACAGCTCTCCTTGCGGATTATCCAAAGGAGTGTCTTTCAAATCAATTCTACCCTTTGTCCCTTGTTCGGTAATATACAGACAGTCATGTGACTCTTCATTGCTGCAAGTAGTATCTTGCGAGAAAAGTAGGAGTTCAGCCGGATTAAGAACACAACACCTCTTAATTTGAATGTGAGGAGCAAACAAGATCAATTCATATCTTGTCAACCGTGCAGAAGTGAGGTGTTGCGTTTGGGTTCGGTTCAGTAGAACATCTACAGAGTGAGGCACCATCAGGGTTAGATCATGGCCTAGGACCATTCCCTCACTCTGTTTTATAGACGCAGCAGCAGCAGCGACAGCTTGCAAACATCTTGGCAAAGCGCATGCTACAGGATCAAGGACGGAAGAAAAGTAACCGCACGGCCTATTCTTCCCTCCATGTTCCTGCGTTAATGCAGCCAAAGCAAATCCATCACATTCATGCACAAACAACACAAAGGCCTTTTCATAGTTTGGTGTGCCCAAAACTGGTGCAGAGCATAATGCAGTCTTAAGCAAGTCAAATGATTGCTGGTGTTCCGCGTTCCACGGCAATGGCGAAGAAAGGCCCTTCTTCGTCAAAGCCAACATCGGTCTGATCACTAGTGAAAAATTGGGATCCACAACCTACAGTAAGAAGCCATACCTATCAAGGCTCTAACTTCCTTCTGTGTATTTGGGACAGACATGCCAGAAATGTGTTTTATTCTTTCAGGTGTCAATCTTCTTCCCTCCTTTGACAGGAGATAGCCTAAATAGGAGACCTCCTGGCAACAACATTGAAATTTTTTAAGCAAAGCTTTGTGACCATGCTTAGCTAGATGGATAAGCAATAAAACAGTGCCCTCCTTACAGGCGCTCTCAGAGTCAGTAGCTAAAAGCAAGTCATCAACATATTGAAGCAATGTACAAGTAGAGGGCAATTCAAGAGTATCAAGCTGTTCTTTCAAAGCCCTATTATAGATGCTAGGACTCTCTGTGTACCATTGAGGTGCACGAGTGAATGTGAACGAGCGTCCCCTTAAGGTGAACGCGAACAAGTATCTACTATCCTTGTGTATAGGAATACTAATGGAAGCATTCTTTAGATCCACCACACTAAAGTAAGTAGCTGTAGCTGGAATCATGGTTAAGATTGTCGTCACATCAGGCACAATTGGAAATTGTGGAGCGACGACTTTATTAATGGCACGTAAATCATTATGAAACGGAATGGAATTGCATTATCGCCTTTCTTGTACACGGGTAAAATTGGACTATTACACAAACTTCCTGAAATTTCTTCAATCACCCTGCGATGCACAAAATCGGAAACAATGCATTTCAAAGCTCGCTCGCCCTCCACTGAAATCTTATACTGGGGAATGCGTGGCATCTCAATTCCGTGTTTCAAAACTATCTTAACAGGTTCAATCTGTAAAACACCGACATCATTGTCATCAACAGCCCATAAGCTCTCTGGTACATTAAAGAATTCTGGCGGCAAATGTCTAGTCAAGAATTGCGAGACAGATCATTGCTGTGGTGAAATCGTTAAGTGCACTCCATCACAAGAACAATAAATTACTGCATTTAATTCTTTTAACAGGTTCAACCCCAGCAAGTTCTCTCCACAATTCGAAGTCAACAGAAATGGACAGTGGTCCGTAAAGGGACCCAAAGAAATAGGTACCGGCGAAGAAACCGGACAAACAACTGGTGTTCCAGAAAACCCTACAGAAACATTAGTTTGCCCTGACAGTGGAATGTTTGGAAGCAGTGAATGATCAATTGAACACTTCTGTGCTCCAGTATCTATCAAAAACTGATGTTTCCTATTTCCCACCACCATTTCAATGTAGGGACCTTTCTGATCGACGGGAATAGGTGTAGGTTCCAAACCCTGCTTCGGGCAATCCTAACGAAACAGAATGTCATCAAAAGGAAGCTCTTCAGATAAATATGCAGCGGAACGATGATCAAATATGTTCCTGGTGTCCACACTCGAAATCTGATCATCCTGTGAAAAAGGTTGCTGAGGATCCTGTGTAAACTGACCTCTACCAGGGCCCCATACACCCGGGCGACCTCTGGATCATCTACCCATATTCCCGAATGTGTTATTCAACCTTTGTCGAAGGACGGGGCATTGTGCACGCCAACGACCCTCTTGACGACAATAGGCACACTGGTTAATGTTCACAGGACCCAAGGGCACATTCTCTTGCGGGACATACTGACCTCTAGTCTGAGAACTACCGTCTCTGGGGCCTCTAACAATTTGCTGTAATAGCACTTTAGTCTTCAAATCACCCTTTCGTTTTTCAACTCTAACTTTTTCATTATTGACATGATTCTCGTAGTACTGAGCCATGTGCAGTACTTCTGATTAAGACTTCGCCTGCCAAGTGCTTTCAGAAGACATAATCTGTGACTGGATGTCAGGCAGCAATCCACGCACAAATTTGTCCACAAATAACCTTTTCCCAGACTCCGTGCCTAGGTCTTGTCCACTGAAATCCGAGAATACCTGTTCGAACCGATTAAAGAACTCAGTAGCACCCTCAGACTTTCCTTGGACACAGGCCGTAAGTTTGTCCCAAATAATTCTTTTCTCTGGAATTATGGTTTTCAATTTTGCAATGATTCTATCAGGCAAAGTTAATATCAACTGAGGCGGTCTTTCACCAGCTGGCCTTTCTCCATCGGGTCTAGTTATATTCAAGCATATATCTCCCAGCCCTGCTATGTCGTCTATAGTTCTAACTTGTTTCCACAAATATATGGGCAGGAGTACAGGGAATAACAAATCAATATCACCTAAGGTGAACACTGAGGATTGCAAGACGGACTCTATTTCTTTATAGAATCCTGCCGGATTTTTCCTAATATCAGGAATAGATTGCCTAATAGTATTCACTTCCTGTCTTGAGAACGGGACGTGAACGAACTGCAATACATAATGTGCAGGAATGTTCACAGCAACTATACCCTGTGCAACATCGGCCGCAACCTCAACCTTCGGGACAAATGTCGGAGGAACCTCTCTCAGAGGCAACTTAGAAGTAGGTGACTCTGAACGCTTACTAAGCAACAGAGCCAAGTCGAGCGCTAAAGCAGTCGAAGAAGTGTCAAGTGAAAAAGCTCTCCTATAAATACTCAATAACTCTGTGGGACAACTAATCTTTCTTTTTACACAATCATCCTGTAGGTACTCTATCATTACCTGTATCACTTTCCTCTGCATTTCTGGCGTATACTGACTATATGTGTCATATACTTCAACTGGAGTTATCGACATATCCGAAATCCATCTAAGTGCGTCCTTCATACAAATTCGTGCTTCCTCAGATATCGATTTACTACAAGGAAGGAACTTTTTCTGTACATACATACTTTCCCCCTCGTCATCCTCATTCAGCAACTTTTCTAACTCCTTTCTATACCCAAATAACCTCTCAACATGCTCATTTACTTTCTCCACAGTGTCTCTAGAAAACGCTAAAGTATTTAGATCCCTTAACCCTTGCGGGAGATCTGTATTATTTAATTTTCCCCACATTACACATAAATCAATCCCTAAACCTTCAATATAGACATTTTTCTCAGGAAAATTATCCATATTACAAAGTGTGGCAAAAACATTAGCTTGATCATCCCTCCCCATACAATGCTTAGCTCATGCAATCAAATCACGTTTCTTCTCTGGTGGTACAGTATTGCGAGTGAAAACCTTTGACCTTGCACCTCAATCGATTACAAGCGGCTCAGGACCACTTGGAAGAGAGGGAGCAGGCAAATTCAATGGAGGTAATGTAACTTGTGCGACAAGAAGAGGTGGAGGAGCTGGAGGAAGGGGAACATTAGGAGAAGCAGGAACAACGGGAACAACAGCAGGTAGAGCAGGAATAGCAGGAGGAAGAGCCAAAGCAGCAGGAAGAAGAACATACAGAGGTGGCTCAGAGGCACCAGGCCTTCGTTCATTTAACAATTTGTCTGTGAATTCATCGGAAGCATGGAGGTCTTTGGAAGGATACATTTTCTGAATTCCAAGTTAGAAAGCCCTATCCATATTCCTAGTCGATTCAGAATGATTATCTTGGTCATACAATAATGCCTTTTCAGTGTTCGTTTTATGACAGCGCGCATGTTTTTCTCTACTTTTAAGTTGCTGCAACGCTTCTTTTTTTCAATTCTGCAAAACATCAAATGCTGCAGGTCTAGCCTTTTCTTTAATAGAATTGACTCTAAATACTCAATACGAGGGATTTCAAAACTACCATTGATTGGCCACTGAAGTTCGGAGGCGTGTCTGGTTTGTCTGTGCCAAATGTCATTAAATACTATACTTCCAATGCCATGCTTACAGTACATAGTACATGCCGGCGACCCCTCCTGTGGTGCGGGACGGCTAAATCCCAAAGATTTTCTATCGCTGCGGAATAATGCCCTGAAGCGGGTAGACAATTTCCCAGGCATATCAAATTATTGGTGTTACCTGGTCAATAATTGTGTCTCGACTCACCTGAACAAACCTAAGGAGGTCCGATCGGATTCCAAAGAATCTTACCTAACTAATCTTACCTCGTGTATGGTGAATTCGCCTCGATAAGTGGACCCTCATCAAGATGCCGTCTCAGGACACAAGCTAATCGTCCAGGGATCGGGTTGTGCAGCGCTGCTGAGGAGTCGCATCTCGTTCAGTGGGGCCCCCTTTTGTCACACCGTATGATCCTGGTCCGATAGCCTGTGTCAACCTTTAATAATCCGGCATCAATCTTGAGGGTCCTTATTCGGGCGCCAACTGTGAAAACAAAATCAAAATATCGAGGCTCTATACCCCAAAAGGAAATACACCGAACACGGGTTACAAAGGAACATACAAAGTACTTTATTTTATACTGAATCAGTTACTAAGAACAGAGCAAAATCAGATAGCTATCGGCCCTCAGTGCAACACAACAAACTCCAGCGTGGTTCAGTGTGTTCAGTGAGAGACGGTGTACATTAGAATGCATTGGTTTTTATACTCTTGGTGAGCACGATGTCCAGCCCTACTTTGGGTTAATATTCCGCTAATACATCACCGATCTAGGGTTCATGCCAAGTCTCGCACATCCGCATATAACCGGTTTGCTTTTAATACATATATCAACAAGCCTATACGGCAACTGTGTATTCTGGGATTTTCCATGTAGGTCTTCTCAAACATTAATACAATGTAGTTAAACAAGTGTTCTAAGTTCAGTATTTGAATATATTGTTCTCAACATATGCTCGTGAATTAGTTTCATTGTACGAGTAATCCTTTACACACAGGTCAACGAAGGACAAGGTTTCAGTTCACGACCTCAACAAGTGGCCTGGAGGCAAGTTACATATTAGCTACGTACAGAGGTCAAGACGGCCATATTGTATTTTGGAATGACATCGTCCACCATTTTAACTCACAGGGTGACTTTACAAAGTGAACCTAAAATGGCGGATTGACCTAAAATGGCGGCTTGCATTGATTCTAAGGTCAGGACCTTGCAACACGGATTTCTTCGCAAGCGACTTACAAGCAGCTTGGCGTAGGCCAATATACATATATTAATTGCAATGGGGGGGCGTGGCCAGTACGCATGCTGTGAAGTCGCATTTCAGCGAAGCTCCTGTCCGCGATCCTTAGCGACGCCTGAATTTAGTTATTTACGCTAAGCAATCGTCGAGGAAACAACGCCTGCCGAAAGAAGAACTCCCTGGCACTGGAACGCTTCAACCCCCGATCGAAATCGGAGCTGGTGGTGCCAGAAACGAGCCAAGAGAAGAGGCACCCCTCCGCATCCAAGATGGCGGAGTCCCGGATGGCGGCCCGGGCTTTCAAGTGAGCTACGCGAAATCAGCTCCCACACCGTACAACACCCAGACAGTCACTATCTGCTGGGAGAGGGCCCTATTTCGACACATGCGAACTGACCTCCGAAGGAAAACGGGGCCCGCAACGTCGGACACGAGCGTAACAAGGAGGCGACTCTACCCGCCAAGATGGCGGTGGCCTTTGGGGCTCCCCGCACCTTCAGGCGAGCGGCCCGAACCTGACTCTCAGCCCACGCAGCAATTGTGCTCTGGCACCTGCCCGAAGGGAACCCCCCTCCTGCGGCTGCGATCCGACCCCGGAGGAAATTGGACGCCGCGACTTCGGAGGCCGGGGAAGTAGGGAAGTGCCCCTGGCGCACCCAAGATGGCGGACTCCAGCGCGAACTGCGGCCATGCTAACTATGCGACGAGACTTTGGTAACCGTCTCCGCTTGCTCCTACCGCTCATCGCCAGAGACCTTGATCCTGCCCACGCTTGAATCGGCGCTCCCCCGCCGACCCGGTCGCCCCCCCCTGGTCGTGGTTCTGGGAGCGAGAGGGGCGCTCGGAACACGGCGGCACGAGCACCGGCCGCACACGAAAGACGGGGGATAGGAGAAGGCACTCCGCCGCGGCGCTTCTCTGCAAGGCCCACAACTGGGCTGAATCGGATAGACCACACGACAAGCAACCATACAGGTGCCCGCAGGACGGAGGAAGCCGCACGCTCCCCCTAAGGAAAGTGATGTCGCCACCCAAGGCCAAACCCAAATCAGTAACGATGGACTCTTACACGACGGTAAGGCCTAAGCAGCTGCCGCAATCTGACCCCACCGCTGACACTGGACCTTCGAATCCAGAAGCGGTGCCCGACAACACACAGGTCCTCCGGGCCATAGCAGAACTCCGCACCTCCATCGAAAATAGGATTGACGAGGTAAAATCAGACATGCAGCTTATGCGCCAGGACGCCCGCAACCTGACGGAGAGGGTGAACGCTAACGAAGCTACCCTACAAGAAAATGTAGAAAACACTACAGAACTGAAAGCGCAGGTCCGCGACCTAGAACAGAAAGTAGCAAGGCTGGAGGCGCGCTCCGAGGATGCAGAGGGGCGCGCTCGGCGCAACAATGTCAGGATCCTAGGTGTCCCCGAAGATATGGAGGGCCCGGACCCAACGAACTTCATAGAGACGATGCTGCAGCAGGAAATTGGTGCGGGTAATCTGTCACAAGGTTTCTCGGTGGAGCGGGCCCACAGGTCTCTTCAAAACCGCCTGCCACCAGGCTCGCACCCGCGACCGATTATAGCCAAGATCCTCAACTTCCAGGACAGGGAAATAATATTGAGGTATTCCCGGGAAGGTGGAGTGATTAGAAAGCAAGGCTCCACGATAGTCATGTATCCCGATTACACCCCTGCGGTGCAACGAGCCAGGAACTCCTTTATTCCAGTAAAGGCGAGGCTGCGGACACTTAATCTTAAATACATGTTGCTCTACCCATCTCGCCTCAAGGTCCTTTATAAAGGAAAAGCAGTCTTTTTGGAATCCCCAGCGGCCGCAAACATGTGGCTCGAGCACAACAACCTGGCGGACGACGACGAGGAATCTCCGAAAACGAGCAATAAATGATCAAGTAACCGGACTCACTAATACTGGCGTCAGACCCCACACTATAGCACAAGGCAGTCTTTTAGCTTGCACCTGGGGTTACAACATAAAGATAGCTGTATCGGACAGGAGCGCCCGAAACCACAAGCGGACATGTTAATGGCCCACCCCTACCAGACATGTGCAGGTCTTAGTCCCGCACAACGCCCATGCCGGAAAGCCTGGAGAGGCTCAGAAAGCTTGGGAGCCCCCGAGCGCTGCACGTTTATTGCAACTGCTGGGGGCAGTTTGCAGTTACACAGTCCGACCTATTGGACCGTTGGACTGTTAGTTCACAAAGTTAACTGTTTAAGCTGCGATGGTTCCCGCAGTAGTTTAAAATTGATGCTACGGTCTTCATGCGGAACGAGGAACAAGGAATGGTGGCCGACGAACCGGAGTTGCAAGAGAAAAGGTGAGAGGGCGAGAGCCAAACTGAGCCCCCCGGGGGGGGTGCAATGCAACTTCGAATTCTAACTTGGAATGTGAGGGGGCAGGGGTCCTACTTACGCCGGAACAGGATTAGGTCCTACCTACGCAGGAAGAAAGTAGACATTGCGATGCTCCAAGAGACTCACCTCACAGCGGAGGACCAATCGAGGCTACAGGAGCACTGGGGAGGTCCGGGACAGGGGGCCCCGTATTCCAA
Organism: Ambystoma mexicanum; assembly: GCF_040938575.1. NCBI lineage: Eukaryota > Metazoa > Chordata > Amphibia > Caudata > Ambystomatidae > Ambystoma > Ambystoma mexicanum. Next base: position 488,522,947 of record NC_090936.1, on the reverse strand, counting down.
ATTCGCTAGGGGAGTGTATACTTGGATTAACCCTGGGGTGCCTTTTCAGGTGTTGGGGACTGAAGCTGACACGGAGGGGAGATATTTGATACTGTGGGGTGTGCTGGAGCAACAGGAAATCTGCCTAGTCAACACATACTTCCCGAACCACGGTATTCCGTCCTTCCTCGCTAGGCTGCAGGCGAAACTGGCGAGAAACAGAGACTGCCTCTACATATGGGGCGGGGATCTCAACTGTGTGAGGGATGGGAACCTAGATAGGTCTGAACCCCCACTGGAAAGAACCGGTGGGACCTCAAGGGCGCTAAACAACTTGTTGGAACAGTTAGACCTTGCAGATGCCTGGAGGGAACACTATCCCTCAGACAGGGGATACTCATTTTACTCCTCCCCACACAACCTCCACACGAGAATCGACTATATGTTTATAGACAGAGCGCACCTAGCTCAGGTGGGATCGATACAATACATGGGAAGATCGATCTCGGACCACTCCCCCCTGCTTATGCACTTGGCCCTGAAGGGCCCAAGACCCCCTATCCCACTAGGGCGAATGCCCACGGAGGCTCTGAAGGACCCAACATTTAAGGAGGAGCTGGGAGAAAAACTAGAGGAGTTCGTTACCAATAATAGTGGCAGTGTGGACCGCTGGAGCACAGTATGGGAGGCCCTGAAGGTGGTAACGAGGGGAGAAGTTATTGCTGGGACTGCGGGAGTCAGGAAAATGCTGAAGAGGGAACTGGAGGAGAGGGAGGAGGAAATAAGGCTGGGAGAAGCTAATAATGCCGGAACTAGAGGGGAGGAGGAGATTTTGCAGGAGGCTCGGACGAGGTGCCACCGGGCGTGGGGGCGGCTGGCAAACTTTGATCATGCAACGCGCACCACTAGAGCACACATGAATGGGGACAAACCAGGTAGGCTGCTGGCCTGGCTGTGCAGGCGCGAGCAACCAAAACACCCAGTGACCGCGATAAGAGACAAGGAGGGAGTGATGAGAACAACCCAGCACTCAATAAATACCACCTTTGCTGACTTCTACTCCACACTCTACGCACATGACACCCAAGTACCACTGACGGACATACAAGACACCCTGGAAGAGATAGGACTCCCCAGGCTGACTGACCAACAGCGGGACTCATTAGAAGAGCCCCTTACGCCTGAGGACATCACTGACGCTATTAGATCCCTGTCCACATACAAGACCCCAGGAACGGACGGACTCCCCCCGGAGTTCTACAAGGCTTACGAGACGACACTGACCCCTCTACTACACGAGGTATTCCAAGAAGCCTACGAGACGGGAACCTTACCCAAGACCATGAGGGAGACGCTAATAGTCCCGATTCCCAAGCCCCACAAACCAACTGACGAATGCGACTCTTATCGGCCGATAGCTATGCTAAATTACGATAGCAAGATACTGACCACTATCCTGGCCAAGAAATTATCCAAGGCGATAGGTTATCTGGTCCACGAGGATCAGAATGGTTTTGTCCCTGGCCGCAACACAACGGCCAACCTGCGGAGACTACAGCACATTATAGCGCACACAGAAGGAAGCCGGGAGCACATGGCGGTGTTGTCTTTAGATGCCATAAAGGCATTCGACTCCATCTACTGGGAGTGGCTGGTAGAGGTGCTAAGGGAGTTCGGATTCGGGGAAGGTTTTGTGCGCTGGGTCAAGGTACTCTACAATGATCCAACAGCCAGGGTAAAGACGGGCAAATGGGTATCCAGGGAATGGAACATACAGAGAGGCACTAGACAGAGCTGCCCCCTTTCGCCCATGCTCTATATCTTGGGGCTGGAGCCAATCGCAATCTATATAAGGAAGCAATTCTGGGATGCTGGGATACGGTTGGGAAGGGAGCACCACGTTATCTCATTATATGCAGACGATGTCTTGATTTACCTGACAGACCCAGAATACAATGCCCCCACAATTTTGGAGGTGCTATGTAACTTTGCTCGCTACTCAGGGATACCCTTTAGTATACATAAGTCATGCATGTTTCCACTGGCGGGCTTGAGGGGGGTAGGAGTAGATGACCTACCGCAGGTTTGGGTGCAGTGGCAGCCCGAAATGTTTAAATACTTGGGGGTCAAGATCAAACACACACCTGAACTCACGCACGAACAAAACACTCTGTCGGTATCTCATGGGCTCCATAACTCAATGAAATTCTGGTCTAGGCTACCACTCTCAATGATGGGCAGGGCATCAATAGTAAAGATGATTATACTGCCTCGTTACCTATACTTTTTCCAAACCATTTGTTACTACATTAGACCACCTTTTTTCCGAAAGTTGGAGGCCCAGATCAAAGACTTCATATGGGGGAAGGCACGTCACAGGCTGGCACTGAATATCCTTACCCTTCCGCATGACGCAGGGGGCATACAGCTCCCGGACTTCAAAAGGTACTACCTGGCTGCCCAGCTCAGCCACGTCACCAAATGGCTGTCAGATGAGGTCACCAATGAAACCGGCCTACTGAGCGATCTCGTCAAGCCCATGTACCTTAAGGAAATAATCTGGGCGCCTCGGGATCGGGCAGGCAGAGCCCCGATGCTGGCTGTGTTGGGTAGACGGGTATGGGAGAGAGTTAAGGCCATCATACACTTGAGGAATCCCTACTCCCCGGAAGTTCCATTAATGGCAGGCATGAGAATGACACCAGCTGATGTCAACACGCTTAGACAGTGGGAGGGCCTAGGTATATGCGCTTGGGGGGACATGTATGGGGATGGGGAGTTCAGGGAGCTGGAATCACTGCATGAGATAGAGGGCCTACCTATGGGGCAATTTCTATGGTACCAGAAAATTAAGCACGAGGCGAGGGTGAGATGGCCTGACTGGCCAGAGGAACCAGCCCCGACCCCACTAGTGACAGAGATGTACAATCTTGGTGACGGGTGGAGGCCAGTCTCGAGAATCTACGCGCAACTGAACGACAGGCCCAACCCCCGCGGGGCCGTACTGAGGGCCAAATGGGAATTGGACACCGGAGGGGAGATCTCAGACAACGACTGGGGAAAGGCACTGCAATACCCAAAGGCAGTGTCCAGGAATGCCAGGTTCAGGCTGATTCAAATAAACGTCCTATATAGAACATATATGACTCCGAAAAGGGTGGCAAGCTTCAAACGACTTGCGGAGGCGCACTGCCCATGGTGTTCTAATGATGAAGCAGGACTGATACACATGTTCTGGGGGTGTGCAAAGGTAGGCATCCTATGGGCCAACATCAAACAGACATGCAAGAAGGGCGGAGTAACTAGTTATGAGTGGACGATGAAGGAATGCCTGCTGGGCATGTATCCCAGGTTGAGCAAATCAAAGCACATCGTACGGGTGATGGACATGGCATGCATACTGGCAAAGAGAGAGATAGCGATGTCGTGGAAGTCAAAAAAAGGCCCACAATACACGAGATGGAAGAGGGAAATGGAGCGATGGACTTCCGCAGAAACAGAAGCATGGGGGATGGGGATCGCCAGGGACGAGGGTGGTACTAATGCCAATTTTGATGCATGGAAGGCTGTGGTGAGAGATATGTTCCTACCCTCCGATGACATGCCCCCGTGAACCAACAGGCGGGACGAGTGGTGCAAGGTTGCACGGACTGCGAAGCTCATATTGCAGTAAAGTAGGAGACGCCACTTGATAGGTCGGATACTCTACCCCACCCGCCTCCCCACTGAATGGACATGGACAGGCCATCAAGGGGATACAAGATAATGTAATCGTCACACTCGTCCAACATGAAGACAATTCAAGCTTTTTCAAAAACTGTTTTGTTCAAGTTTGTGGTTGTTGTTTTTTGAGCACCAGTTGAATAGGTTTTAAAGTTGTAAAATGGCACAAGGAATCTGAGGGGGAGGGAGTTTGACGAAGATGTAATGATAATTACAAAATGCCAATAAAAACATTTTAAAATAAAATAAAAAAAAAAAAAAAATTAATTGCAATAGGAGGCACGATATAATTTTTCTTTTGACAAGGTGTCCAAATGTCACATAGCCAGTAACATCCGGAGGGTCCTAACAGGTAACTATGTAAAATGTTGTGCAGATTGGTGAAATGGTGTGGAGTTGTATAAGGAACAATGCTTCGCCAAGCCACAAACCCACACATTTTGACTTTTATCAATATAGATGTAAGGTATTTCAAGTCCTACAGATTTCCTTAGACCTTGCAATGTCATGGAAAACCCTGATCCTGGGCAAATGGCGATCATCATGTGAGTCGGGCAATTCAAGATGGTGGATGACGTCAAAGCTGGGCGGGACTGGGATTCACTGCTGTCACTCATGTTAGGAAGGATTGAAGAGCCTATTATACTTGAAATGGTGGCAAATGGTTTGCCTTCATATAGGTTAGAGAAAATTAATTATGTTGCCTCGTACTGCAGACAAAACTGATTGTACATATGGTCCTATCAAGGTTGTGTGTGTCAAGTGCAGACATATAGTGTTGCAGGAATGTGACGAGGTGTGGAAGCACCAATGAGATGGTACCCCCTTTGTCAGGTATGAAATGTTTGCCCCACTCACAACCCAACTACTACTTTTGTCCTCCTGGCCTCCTAAGCCTAGAATACCATGAATTTGCTGTCTTTAAAGCATATCTCAGGGGCAACTTGGAAGCAAGACAACGCAGCACAACACAGGTTTGAATCCGGATCCTGCGCTTAGAAACCACTTGTTGGTATTAAGCAAATGAACAATTATAAGTTCTATCCTAGAGTTTGAGTGACACAAGTGCCTTTACATTTGTAAATGGGAAAATTTACACCTTTGTGCAGTATACTCTGGGAGGGATGCCACCTTTGTGCAGTATACTCTGGGAGGGATGCATCACAGGTTCGCTCATTAGACAAAGAATGATTGCATTGGGCTCCCATGGGGGTTGGTTCTGAGTAAGAAAAGAAGAATGTAGGCTTGCCTGCTGTGAAGACATTCCTACTTCTACAGCAGGTATGAAATATTCCATGATATATCAATGTTTAGAATTGGGAAAACACAAAGGTGTTTATCACATCCCTGTTCCCTGCCAACACATCCACCACTCCGAGCATGACACATACTGGCCACTTTGAAGCAGATCATTTTTATTATTGTTACTGTTGCATATTTATTTTACATTTCCACCCCTTCAATACAGATTGGACTGAAAAGCTCATCACTGCAAAGGCATCCTCTGCAACCAGGTTGGTGCAGGTCTTCAATACGTAGGGACTTATCTGGAACATGCCCGGGACACCTTTAGGCATGGAAGGGGTGACTATGGGATCCCTGGCACCGCAGTCAGCATCTACCCCTGCACTTGAGTCCCATCTGAGAACCATGAGAGTTGGGTGTCAGGATTTGTGGGCAGAGATTGTGAGGGGCAATTTCTATATGGCTCGATTACTTAATTCTCAAGCGTAATGGGAGGCGCAGTTACTCATACAATCATAACGGTACCCATACTCATCCAGTGAACCAGAAACAGAACAGAATTCAGTCAAAATTGTCCTTGTTGGAAGCTCTAATTCATATAATTACTTAACACAGTTTGAGTTTACTACTCCAAAACAGTTCCCACTTTCCAGCAACAGTTCCGTGACAGGGTCTGGACTGTTTTACTGCCAACTAAACAACTAGACCACATTCTCCACCGCTCAAGCAACACTGTGACTTCAAGTTAGATGAAAAAACAAAAATAGCAGAGTGTGTATTTCTCTTCCACCAGCCATTCAATGGGACACACATGCAGTCTTTGCTGAATGGACTACAAAACAGTTTGTATTAATGAATTCCAAGATAAATAATAGTATGAACATAGCTCTCAGCATTTGAACCATTAAAGCCAGCAAGCAATCGGTTACATGACATGGTAGTTTGTAAAAGAAACCATGTCTTGGCATTTTTTGTAAGAATAGCTGGCAGGATACGGTGAAGCATTGTAAAAGCTACAATACCCATCATGCCTACAACTGCTTAAGAGATCTGCTGCTGTAAAAGTAACGCCGAAAACAGATCATTCAGGATAAGAGAAGAATCAATATTCTGGTGGGGGTAAGAGGGTAACAAGAAAAAACAAAAAGGTGATGGCTGAAAGGTTTTGAAGCAATCGAAACCACAGGCACACTCCTGGCCATCGTTCTACGCCTGCCAAGCCATTTCAGGAGGAGAGAGACCATAAGCAAATCAGGCTTAGCTCCACCCCAAAGTGGTCAGTCCAGGTGTGTCAACATTGTTTTAGAAATATTTGTAATTTTTTATGCAGACATTTTGCAGACTACAGACTACAGATTTCCTTCAAACATGTATGTTCCCTGTGACATTTGCACAGCAGATGCCAGAGAGGAGCAGGGGGACATGCACAAGTCCAAAGGGCTTAATTTAGTAATGTGAACTCATGAGGGTGGCCAGAGAGCACTTTCCATTGTAAAGTACTGCATCTGGGACACCCCAACTTAGAGGCTGCTAAGATGTATCTTTGTTTCCAAAAGAACTTCCAAGTCAGTGCTGCCATTCAAGCATTTTATTGATTGCCAATTGCATGACAGATTTGTGTTTTATACACAGGAGACACCGTCCTTTCCTTAAATTGCTTGGGGGTACGGTCACCTCTAATCCTGTTGCCAAGCTTTACCACCACTTCGGCTAACTGCAGATACCTTCCCTTCTCCTGTTTCCCCAAGTCATGCCTTCTCCTTATTTCCTCACAGGCCTTCAACAAGGTCCCAAAAGACTCATTTGATGCAGCAGGGCTTGCCCCCAAACACCCGCCTACAATTACTCCATACCACATATTCCCCAAACAGATCTCTGATCTTAGGACGCAGTACTCTATTTCAGAATCTAGACACCTTTCCTTGAAAAAATGTATGTTACTTACCTTATTAATCGGCTACCTGCTCAACCACTGTCCACTTTGGTCTCTTGGATGTGTTGCATTGTGCAAACCAGTGAAATAACTGCATGGAAATAATAGCTTCACAGTACAAGCAAAGACTCGGAAAGCGAACGCTTCCATTCTCTCTGCCCCATGGAAAGGATTTTACTGCATAATGCAGTGTTCTTCTATGGAAGACAAAGTGATACAAATGTGTGATTTGGGTAAGTGTGTATTTTAGGGAGCCCACCAATAATTTTTTTTGTTGCTAAATTATTTTTCTGTTGTGCTGGATACATTATGAGGCTGACAATCTGCATTCGTGAGCAAGGTAGGCAGAAAACGAAGGCGCCTTTTCACAATCAACGCGCTTCGTAGCAAAGGGCCTGATTCATGGAATTATTTGCACATAAAATCTGGTACTTTCGTGTCAAACTGCATGCAAAACACTGTCCGTCGATTCATGGAACCGACTGTGCAGGACTTTTCTGGGACTTGCGTGGAGTTTGCGCAGGCTTGGCACGGCTCTGCGAGCGGCTGAGCGCCTTGCGTGAGACTCCACAGAGTGGGTGGGTGGGGCCTGCATAGCTGCCGGAACACGAAAAATTGGGAAGAACAAGCCAGAAAATGGGAATTACGAGGAACGGACCACAGGCAGTCCATAGCACGCCCACTATTGCGTTGAACAATACGTATTCATGGATGTGACCGTGCCGAGAGGTTGCGAAATATTTAACGGACACCTTAAATTAAATAAATAAGGTTCTGTCTTGGCGATTTTACTGCCTGCAGGTTTTTTGTTACTAGACTTGGAACAGATGTAGCAATAACAGCGGAGCACATTTGATCCTAGAATTGTTTGGTGGCAGACCCCGCAGGGGTGAGTGCTGACCGCTTTGTCACATGCTGACTTGCACACTTATCAGCGGCAGAAACTGACTTGCAGGTGCCACTATGCACGTGGGTTGCTCACAAGCTCTGTACATGTGTCTGTATAAGTCAAGAGCAAGCACTGCGGTATTCAGCCTCATGAACATGCGCACTTTTTACGGGATGCATGTGTCTGCATTTGCGGTGGTTCAGCTGCGGGCGCGCATATCCGTAGACCCTAGTGAACTTGCTAACCGTTGTGCATTTGGAACAATTCCACATTGTAAAAGATGCAGGTCACAATGGAAACTAAAGTTCTCGTTGTGTCCTGTGAGTGCACCTGATAAAGGTGCAGTAGCAATTTCTTTTTTATTTCCGCTTTTAGTAACTTACATGCATAAAATATCGTAAATTGTGTTTCCAGGGTTCCATCCGTTTATGGCACTCATATATTTCAACAGCCAATGTGGAGCAATGACGCTGCTTGCCATATGTCTACCACCTGCTATTTATGTTGCCGTTGTTGGTGACATTCAGTTTAAAACACCTCTCCATTATTCATCTTTTGTCAAGGCTTTGTTTCGGTTTCGTCAGAACAATGTCCCGTGCTTCTGTGTTTTTGCTGAAATCAAGGCGTCCGCTGTTGTGTTCGCGGCCTCATGGGGTTGGGGCATCTTTTGATAGCTCAGCGGCAACGTGTTCACCTTGGAAGCAAGACCACACGAAACAACACAGGTTCGATCCCCGGGTCAGTGGACAAAAAAAACAATTAAGCAACAAAAAACAATTCCTGTAGCAGTGCCTCAATGCCCGCCTCGTGCGCTTTAAAAATGCAAATAAATAAAAATAAATGTTGTCTTGATTATGCCAGACCAATGCAGGCGTTCTAGCTGGCTGCACAACCACTGATAATTCCTTGATATTTAATTGCACACTAGGCAGGGGGTACAGTTACTGTACTATGCCCATGGGGTACAGTTACTGTACCATCAACCTGCCCATAGGGAATAACCTCTGATGTGAAACAGATTTCTGAATCTTGAAGCGAGGTTACGTTGTGTTGTTACAGTTTTTGTTCCGATACTTCATATCATATAATATGGTATCCAGTCATTGCATCGACAACCAAACCATCTGATATTTATACCGCGCCTGTACACAAGTGTTTCTAGGTGCCGAAATACAGATATCTACCGTTTCTCTCGCCCACCATGAGAGGGAGGTCACAAAATACAAAGGTTTTCCTGAATATATGTATGAGTTTTTTCTGTACCTACTGGACCAGTGGATGTCCACTGCCTGGCCGAACCAGATGGATCTCAGAGACGGCTTCTCTGACCTGGGTTTTCAATGCATTCCTTAAAGCCCAACAATTTAGTCATAAAATTAGACCACATATTACACCTGATCTTGAGCACCTGTCCTTGAGCTATTCCTGCTATGGATCCAGTTGAATGCGGAAAGCAATTTGTGGAAAGCGGTACACCTGTCATAATCAAAAACAAAGCATTCCAAGAGATTCCAGGAGCGTTAGCAGCAGAAGAAGTTCTTCAATTGGAATCCTGTGAATTTCATTAATTAAAGCCGTTTGCAGGGCGTGAGGTATACGTATGAACTCAAGCGGCCCACATACAGCATCATTTTAATTCTGCTGGAGAATCTTGCAGAAAGATCCGGGTCATATTATCTACCAGGGTCCACTCCACCAGATTCTGCGTATTATCCACATAGAGCGGATTGAGGCACAAGAATTCCGGCAGACTCCAGGTTAATGTGTCTAAATCTTCTCCATACAGCTAAAGTGAATTCTACGTCAGGACCAGAGGCACGCATTATGCTTCTCACTGTTATTCAGAAGCTCAAGCAGCCAAACTGAATCAACATGAAACACACTGCATTATCTATTTACTCTAGGGAAAATATCAGATCACAGAAGCTTTGGTCATCTGACCCCTTCTAACGAATGTCCACTAAGTCCGGTCTATAATTTCCATCCCAGACCCCTCCTCATTCTTTATATTCCGCTGCCAATACGTACCTTCTTTGTTAGCGCTTGTATTACTGTTTATTTTGGAGGCCTGAATATCCTAGCCAGTCTTGATGATGAGGGTAAAGCACACAGGACTATCCATACTTCTCGGCTGGCAATATCAGCCAGGATTTGCTATTTTAATGCGCTCTTGTAGGTGCAAATGCTTATGTGTGCTTAAAGGCATGCATTTCATCGTGCCACCAGACACCTAATATTCATATTTTTGGTTTATGAATGTGGTCATCCGCCTGTTCCAAAGTTGGATTATTGAGGATTTGTCAAGAAATCCAGCATTCTGCAAACTGGCAATGCCTCTGTACCTGGTCTCCTGCCACAGATTATCAGACGTACATGCTCTTGATCTATCAGGCTGGGTTATTTTACCAGACAGCATAATTGGTCCACTTTTATAGGCCAGACTAGAGTAATTTCTTATCAAGATTTTCCTAGTCATCCTACATTGAGTGTGGTTCAATACTCGAAAACATATGGAGGTGGCCAAAGACGCCATTCGCAGGATGACAGCAAGCAGATTTTTATCACTGTCCATAAACCTCTTAGCCGAGTTTCATCTCCAATGGTAGTGCAGTGGGTCCACTGGCTTCCCTCTCAGTTATGGATAGATAACTTATAGATTTAGTGCTCACTTAACAAATGGAGCCATGGCATGTAAAGCATTATGCCTGCAAGACATTATGTAGTGCACCGAGTAGTCCATGGATTTAGACATTTCAGGACTTCTATGTAAAGCCTATTTCCCGGTCAGCTACATTTGTGGTGAGTAAGCTTTAAAAATGCAGAATGCTTGTCTCCCATCTTGGCATGTAATGGAGATTTTCCAAACCTGTTAGTGTAGGAAGGCCTTGATTCTCTGAACAACATGAATCCTCCTTGCGACGATCCTTCAGATAGCGTCACTTCTCCCCATAGGAGAGCCTTATTACATGAGGCTAGGGAGGTGAGGCTGCTAACCAATAGTCCCCCTAGGCATGGTAACATGTGGGAGGACCTAATGGAGAGGAACTCCCTCCAGAGGATAAGGACACGAGTGGGAGACACAGGCTCTTTAAAACCCAACCCTGCAGGCTGATGTTAATTCCCGAATCTTCGACACATAAGATCATGTCCGAAAACTATGTGTTATTGTAAAATATCAAACCACCCTGATGTAATAAGTACAGCAATGAAGAAGAGTTTGAAAATGATACAATTGAGTTGAAGGAATGCTTGACCAGCTGATGTCAATTGTACTGCTGTTACGCTGGCGTCGTCTCTGCTATTTAAACTGAACAGCAATGAAGGAGTGAGTTCTTCATCGTCGTCTGAACAACTCGGCAATGGCCTGTGCAGTTCTGGTATGCTGAAAGCTGTTATACATCCAGAAAGAAAACCAAGAGAGCGAGTGAGCTGCATCGAAGACCATAGGGTCGGGCTTGGGCTTTGGGACACTGCAGCAAGGCATGTCCCCAAAGTTAAAGAGACAAACAGCACGGGGGGCGTCTTGTGAGTTGGTTGGGAACCGAGGCAGTAGATCTGAAGAGTACAAAAGACTGTGGTGGTGGTGGTGTGACCTGTCGTTTGTGGACTGAATTGTCCTAAACAGCGGCCGAGACCGCCAACAGTAATTGGCCACGGAGAGAAGCAGGCTGCAGAAGTAGCATGAAAAAAGAAGTTGAAGCAGAGAGAGTGGACCCGCAACCCCTGCTGAAGCCGGTGAAGAGTTCACCAGGAGAAGGTAACAGGAACAATTAAAGGTGCAGGAGGGGTTCCAGAAGAGTAAAGACTGTAAATCATGAAGAAGCGGATAAAGTAGTGAATCACTTTATAGCACAACTCCCTGGACAATTCCACAAGAGTGTGTTGCTCGAGAGTCGAGAGGGACTCGAGAAACATCTTCATCGTGCCATTGAGGACATCATAAAGAAAATTAAATGTGTTGAGACTTCCTTGAAGAAACTACAAGTATTGTTGAAATCCATAAGTTACACTGGGGAACCAGCTAGGAGAACAGAGTTATTCTCCTAGCCCATAAGGATCCAGAATAACTGTTTGTTTGTTATGAAAAGCTTGGAACCTTAATCGAACTATTACTTTTCAAAGACTTGGTGGCTTTGAGACACTTTACAACCATGAGAAGGGAGTCATTCTCTTCGGTCACGATCAGAACCCGAACATGTATCATTGTTCATTGTATTCAGAGGGATAGCGTAGGAGCGTTTGGACTGGGATGGTGCCTTTTCATTTGGACTTTCACAGACTTCCTGATGAGCACCAGAGTTTCTTTAGTTTAAGTAGGGAGACCCCATTAGAGATAAGTACAGATAGGTATATCTTTTTGTTAAATAAAAGTCTATACCAATCACCATGGCACCACTTGGTCAGTCTCTTCATACCTTGCCGCCACACCCTCCTACCAGCAAATACATGGTGGAGGCTTTCAGTGGTTTAGCTCTACTGTGGATGCCGTGTGCTGCTTTGCTATAACGCACTCGTTGTCTTGAAATTAGTTCAACTAAGCTGTGCAATATCGCTGGGTATTGTTCCCAGCCCGCCATTTCTCAGAATGATGTTTTTCGTCTCTTACAGGGCCAAGGGTGGAAGCATTCTTAGCAGTTGTGCTTCAGCGTCACGCCAGATTTGTTTTGGGGCCGTGTTAACTGTCTAGGTTGTCAAAATGGTTTAAAGTTTGGATTTTACAATTTTAAATTATTCATCTGGTTGGTCCGTGGTGGATGTAATTTCACAACAAAGAAAAGGGCAGAGTAGTTTGCGATGGGGAATTCTGACAGGTCTAAGAGAACATTGGTTAGACAGGGCCAGTTGATCAAAGTTTCAATTCACTTATATATTCCCAGGGGAGATTGGAAATGTAGTTTGTATCATGCTGCTTTCAATATTGCTACTCGAACTTCCAAACAAAGAGAGAAAATCATAATGCTTGCCCTTTAAAGACTCAAAACATTCCTATACTAAAAGATTTTGAAACTCTCCATTAATGAATGTTGTGCGTTAGTGTGCACACAGAAGAGGTCAGTAATGGTGCAGCCGCGAACAAACATGGCAGCCGCCATTAGCACAAACCCCTACAACTCTGCCTGCTTTTGGCACAGGCTAAAATGAAAGCAACAACGGTAGGGATTCTTGCCTATTGTAATGTGGGTGGAGCCACATGCAGATTTCCTACATGGAGTGGAGAAACACACTTCGGAGATTTTCCTATGTGGTTCCCACTCCACGCAGAGAGCCAGAAGTAAACTGGAAAAGATGCAGCAAAACGCATGGAAACATTGTTTTCCTCAGGTTCACGCGTCTGCATCATTTAACACACTTCTCAAAATGAGGGCGGTGGGAAGCTTAGGAATGTCCCTATTTATTTCCCATGAGGAGATGTATTGCAAATGTGTTGATCGCTCCTTTTTTGCTTTTTGTGAGACTACACTATGATATCTCAATCATAACTTTTTGATGTCTTTTACACAGGATTGCAACAGGCTTTCTAGTGATTCTCATTTTCTATTGCATTGATATGTGCTCTTTTTTGTCGTATGTACAGCAACTCATGCACTTTGTTTTCCTCCGCGCTACAAAAAAAATTCAAATCCATGAAGGGTTGATACATATGTACGTATGTCAATGTATTTTCTCAAATGTCAATACTTGCAAACCTCTGCTTAATCAATAATGGACTTTCTCTTTTTATCCACCGTTTAGTATTTGTCTGTTGGAAGGCTACCAAGAGATGAGTAACTCAGTTGCTCATACTAAAGTTTAAGGTGTATGATGGATCTTCACTGTGAAGGGACAGATTTTCAAGCCCTCAATCCTCGAATCATTACTTGAAAAGTCTGAAATGAAGCTTTACCACAATGGGCAAGATTACAGAAACTTTGCACCGGTGCAAGTCCAAATTTGCACAGTATTAGCACTACAGCAAAGTTTGCCGTAGTGCAAAAAATATTTGGGGCCATATTAGGAAACATTTGTACCATGACAAGTGCAATTTTGAAACGCATTAGCACTAAGATTATGGATTATGACACTTGTACCCTGGGACTGATCTTTCCAAGAGGAGACTCTGTCAGATTAGTGAGAATGTTCAACCCTTAGCCATGATGCACCTGACATTGACTGCTGGCCTGGGTGTGGGGGGTTAGGATCAGACTAAGCAGATCCCCCAAGCAACCCAGCCATTCCCTCAGGCAGTTTTTTTGAGTATGTACTGGTTTCATCCCATTCCTCCCTACCAGTAGCAGTGCAACAGAATGCCCCTCAGTTACTGGCAAAGGGAAACTACAAGAGGAAGAAAACAATCCCAGATTCCTGGATCTCATTACAACAGACCCTGCTTGCTCCAGTAAGAAAATAAATGGTTAATAGTAAACTATCTCTCAGCCCTCTCTCGCGTCCAGCCCTATTGATAAATTCTTCTCTTAATCAAAATCCAAAGTAAAGATTGGTTAATCACTATAGAACCTGTACCTCTGTGTAACATTTAATTACAAAAATGGAAATGGACTGGTTACCCCTCCCTATGTCCACTTGATTGGTTTTGGCCAACACTATTTATACTATGTGAATGTATACTTTTTCACTGTATAACAACAAGCACATTCATTATAAAAAAAGGTTTTTTTTCAATGCTTAAAAAAAAAGGTGAAAAACAGATTCTTTTGGTTATAAATTGTAAACCAAGGAGGTACTGTTTAGCTTCTTTTCATCCCAAAAAATATTTTGGGTGGGGTTAGTATGTTGTATAACATATATGATGGATTTTTAAATTAGTCATACAGAACAAAAAACAGGCAAAAGCCTTATTCTTCAAAGACACTTCTTGTTTACAGATAGTGACATTAGGAAACAAAATCAAACACAAGTCATAAGGCCAATTTTTGGGTGGAGACCCTTAGAGTCTGGCCTTTTGCCTGTTTTTTTGTTCTGTATTACTATTTAAAAATCAGATCTCCAACTACATCAGCGCTATTGAGGTTTACAAAACAGAGCATTGCTATACTTTCCCTAACATCTCTGATATACCTAATGTTCCATGAGGCACAGTATCTTTTTTTAATTGTCTGTAAAAGGAAGTAGCCACCTAGATTTCAAGTCCTCCTGATGATCTTCCCTGATTGGGTTTACAAGCCCGTATGTAAACCCTGATCGGGTTCACATGCCCGTGTGTAAACCCTGACCGGGTTTACATTCCCCTGCCCGTGTGGAAACCCTGATCGGGTTCACATGCCCGTGTGGAAACCCTGACCGGGTTTACATTCCCCTGCCCGTGTGGAAACCCTGACCGGGTTCACATGCCCGTGTGGAAACCCTGATCGGGTTTACATTCCCCTGCCCGTGTGGAAACCCTGACCGGGTTTACACACCGGTGTGCAAACTCTGATCGGGTTCTTATGCCCGTGAATCAGCACTGGACCTGCTATGCTTCCTTTTTGAGTCCTTCCTGGGACTCGCGGTATAAAGGAGTCTTCATTGCTAGCTTGGAGGGTGTTGCTTTGCCATTCACAATCTTGGGGATCACAAGAAGAGGCTGCCCACCTTTGCTACTTCCCATAGTTGTTCTTCAGCACTGAAACAGCCAGCGACGGTAGTAGGCCCCTGAAGTCTGACGGACACTCAGTAGGGAAGTGCAAAAAGTCTTGAAGGCGAAATAAGGTTGCAAACAGATCAGGGACTACTTATGGGAAGTCATGATAGATACACTAGGCTTCATTACCACTCTAGTAGTATTTCTGACAGAAATACCACCAAACTAATTTCTCATGACTGCTGTTCCGTCTAGCAGATTTACTGCCAAGTGGGGTAAATGGCGGTATTTGTCCCCATTCTTTGAGCCCAAAGGACTCCATGGAGGATATGGAGAAATTATCATGGGTGGTAATTATGCACAAAATAATGTATCCTTTCTTTGGTGATAATGTGGAAATGTGAAAGAAAGACCACAAGCACTTCTCTTCTCTTGACTCACAAGGTTGGTTCTCATTTCACTCCCAGCTCAAATTTAACTTCCTCTGTCTAGTTTTCAAAGCCCTCTATTGTCTTGCCCCTCCCTATATATCCTCCCTTCTCACTTTCTACACTCCTTCTCGTCCTCTCCGTTCTGCAGATCACTTCCTTCTCTCTGCTCCTTCTCCACCCTGTGCCCCTTCCCGCTTCTGCTCGTTCCAACTACTCGCTCCTTTCCATTGGAACCGCCTACCTCTCCCTGTCCACTCTATTTCCTCCTACCCCTCATTTCGTACTTCTCTAAAATCCTATCTCTTCCATTCACCCCCCTAGTTCTTTTGCTTCCTCTCTCACCACTGAAACCTCCCCCACCTTCAGCTCCTACCCCCCTCTCTCACTTTGGTCGCCCTCCACTTGCGCTTAATCTCATCAATAATGTAAATTGTTCCTTGTACTGTTTTCTGGTTCAATGTCATGTTTTGCTTGTTGTATTTGCTTGTTCCTCATGTAAAGTGCTTTAGATTAAAGCAATATATAAATCTAAATAAATACAAATACAAATACAATGCTGGGGATTTCTCCCCCACTTCACCACCAATCTCGGAATGTTGTGGTTAGGGCAAGCGCCATAAAGAGTAAGTCATTCGTCTAGCGCCACTTTAGATGCACTTTTTCTCACACTGCCCATTTCCTAAGGAGATCCTTGTTTGGATGCTACACAGTGATTTTAAAGTAATTGCTGTGTTGGCTTGTTGCAGGAAAGACACTATTGGCAAAGGTTACTCCTCCTGTTTTAATGTTCTGATCACTTGCAGTGACATTGAATCAGCATGCAGGGTTTTGGGTGTTAACAACATGAAAACCTCGTTTGTTTTTCTCAAAATAGCCAATACGGTATTATGTTGCAGCAATACATTGGCAACCCGTCTCGTGGACTTTTGCAAAAAGTGAAGTAGAAAGCAGAATGCCATTTTAAAACAAATATGTTTTTGTTCTGGCAGCTCCATCCAGCCTCATTGTCTTTCAAAAATGACAGGACACTCGTTCTGACAGCTTAAAAAAGGGCTCTAAAGATGTTTGCTGTCAGTGGTTTCTTCAGAAAGAGTGTTCTTGACTGTCAATGTTTAAAAGGATAAGATATCCTTTTCTCAGGCTACTGGCAGTTTACAATCCCAGTCATAACTAGCCACAAAATGATTAAAAAATGATTCTGATTTGCTAAAACTATGAAAACCTCCTGTGATATGGCATTGTTGTGTGTTGACCGCCCCTTTCAAACTAATGGCTTTGCAATGTACATGCTTGTAATGTTGGTGCGTGAGCCTGAGTGAGTGTTCCACATGGTGGCAGTTGGAAGATAGCTGGCTGGGTGCTGGATGCCTGTGGTTGTATCTCTCTATATTACACTGGAATAAAGCCACTTATCTAATGTACCTGGTTCTGGCATGATACCTGCAGAAGAGAAGGACCCAACTACATTTTGGCGACACGCTGGTCTTCTGCAATGAAGAAGCCAATACAGGGATCTGTGAGGGGCAGCAGCCTGTACAAACACTGTCCTCCAAAGGTCCATCAATCTACCCTCGGCCAGCAGGACGGTCTTCAGCTTCTCAAGGGTCAGAGGGTTTGAGTGGTGCTGGCAGGAGGAGAGGGCCGAGGTGAATGGTCCCCAGGAGTATTTTAGATTTGCTGCTGGTCGGGGCAAGTTTGGTGAGATGTGCCAGGAGGAGAGCTTTGCAGGAGTCTAGCGGAGGGCACTGGGTGGAAGTTCCCCTGAGCTGGAAAAGCATGGAGAGGAACAATCAGAAGAGGTGAGGGCCAGGGTGGTATTCCAGAGCAGGGCAGGTTTGACCCTGCACATGTTGGTTGGTCCTGCCGACAAGCAACAGTACCGGACGGTGCTGGAGGAAGTATCTGACAAGGAGAACAGTTGCGGATAACTACAGCAGACAAAGTCACGTGGGCCCGTTGCGCTGGCAGCGAAAAAGGTGGCAGAGCTGGCCGGAGGTGCAGCACCGTAGTGCAGAGGTTGTGGTCATGGCTTTGGTTGATGGGCTGAGCAAAGGATCTCCGACCTTTTCAGTGGTCATGGTGGTTATGATGAGATCACGTTATGGCCGAGCAATCGGCGATCAAGTTGTGCGGCCGTGCACCCATGTGAAAATGCTAAGCAGTTGTGCATGTCTTCCAGGATGGAAGTAGAGAACAGAAGAACGTTTCAACTTCAACGGAAGACAGTGCAGTGCAAGGGTGGAGAATGGGTTGTTACCAAACGTGGCTTTGCTGATGGGGAGATGGTAGCTGGCTTCGGGAAAAGAGCTCACACTGTCTACAGCACAGAGGAGACCCCAGAGAAGGTGAGTGGCTGTACAACTCCATGACCGCCTACACCCTCAATACTGGTGAGTGAAGGAGGGAGAATATCGGCTGCCCAGGGAGGAGAGTTCCCCGCTTCCCCTTCACCATAGCCACAACAAAAGGAGGGGGCGAGAGCACTGCTACCCAATACAAAAATAAATAGGAGCACACGACCAACGCAACGGAAACAAATGCAAGCTCTGCTGATGCAGAGTGTTAGAAAAAAGGACCTGTCAACTTTCAAGGTTTCCATGGTTGACATGGGCACCGTGGCAACGCTTCTGCATGGAGCATTGGGCCTGCTAGGATAGCAACAGAAAGTGAAAGAAATAAGGAGGAAGGAACGCTCCCCACAACAACGCACCGCAAGAATAATGCAGCAATAGCAAAACAGTGCTATCCACACCAAGGTGTAGCAAAGAAAAAATCTCCAATTTGTTATTTTTTTTTTACATCAGAGCAAACAAGGATTTACCAAAAGAGAATAATTGGAGGACCCAATTGTTAAAGAACAAAGAGACTGATTGTCCACATTCACTGCACACACTGAACTTCCGATAACAATGCAAAACACGCCTGCCCCAGGTGCATTCCTGGCCTCCCCAAGAGAACCTCCTAGAACTTCGGAACAATGGGTCGACTCTTTTCAAGTATACCTATGTGCTCTGGGTTGAGGAAAGTTTAACAAACACTTGAAAGAAGCATCTTTACACATTTGCATTGGTGCCGAAGCATTGAGGATTTCTCACACTCTACCTGAAATAACTTACCCAGAAGGGGGAGGAGGGCTCCAGTTCCTCAGGATCCACTAGGAAATATGAATTGACACTGGCAAAACTAGAAAATCACTTTGGGAACAGAACTAATGTTGCCCTAGAGAGATTCTACTTTTTTTTCAAGGAAACAAAATAGAGGAGAATCTGTAGATATTTAGATAGCAACACTTGGGAGCCTCATTGCCTTGTGCATGTTCACTGGAGTCCTAGACAAATACATCAGAGATCAACTAGTACTACACACCTCAGACCTGCAGATCCAGCAGAGACTCTGGCAAGCTAAAGATCTGATATTAGACCAGGCAATTGATCTGGCTAGAACACTCAAACTAGGAAAAAGGTGCATGAAGGTTGTACAACAAGAGGAAGGGGCTTCCATTAAAAGAATAGAAGAATATGAGGATGTAAATGACGGTTCAACCGTTGCTCTAGTGAAGAAAAATACAGCACCTACAACATGGCCTACAGTAAATGCCAATGACAGTTCTGAGAAGAGCAAACATCCCCAATCGAAGTGTTATAAGTGTGGACGCAATAGACATCAGAACATTGAAAGGGAGGGTCCAGCTGTTAATGCAGAGTGTTATAAATGTGGCATGTTAGGACATTTCGGGAGAGTGTGCAAAAATCCCAGACCCAAGGGACGTTACACTATAAGAGCACTGGAACAAATAAGAGGACCCAGCAGCCTTCTCACTGTCAATGATCCTCGAGAGGATCCGATATGCATCCTGTAGCTTAATGCACTAAAAAAAGAGGACCTTGGGAAAAGGTTGAAGTGAATGAGGTACCACTAGAAATGATGAGAGACAAGTGATCACCTCTCACAATTGTGGATGCCCTTACATTTCAGAATGAGTTGGGTTGTTCCGTCCAAGAATTGAAATACTCCAATGTGAGAACAACGGTTATGGCCAAACTGCCATCAACATATTAGGGTTTAAATGGGTACACCTCAGATTTGGAGAAAGAGAAACCTATTATAATTTATTTGTAGCTTAAAAAGGATCATCCGTGTTAGGATGGGATGAACAGGCTGCATTGCGAATGACGATCCCTCCAGGAGAAGAGAAACCAATATTGAGTGTTACAACTCAAAATCTTTCATCCAAGGAGAGTCTAGTTCAACAGTTTCCACAAGTGTTCAATAACACTGTGGGAAACTCCAAGGATTTAAACATCACATAGTACTAAGAAGAGGAACAAAACCAATAGTACACAAGGTGAGGAACATTCCTGTTGGCACCAAAGATGCACTTCAGAAATAATTGAGGAGACTCTGCAGAGAAGACATCATAGAAACAACTGAGTGCTCAGATTGGTTATCTCCTATTGTTATTGTGCGTAACGGAGATGGTTCGATATCCATGTGCGTAGACCTGAGAGACGTTAATAATAACATCTGGATTGACCAACACCCTCTACCAAACATCAATGAACTCTAAATGACAATGAAGCCTGCCAGGTATTTCACAACGTTGGATTTGTCATCCGCCTATCACCAGGTAGTACTGGATGAAGAGTCAAAACATTTAACATTCTTTGCGACTCTCTTGGGTGCGTTTAGAGACAAATGCATGCCTTTTAGTTTGGCATCAGTGGCTGTAGTTTTTCAAAGGGTTATGCAGCAATTGTTTAGAGGGCTATGAAATCTTGATAGCGACCCACACTGAAGAGTAGAATAATGCAAAACATTTAGCTGTCCTGCAGGTAATTAGAGAAAAAGGACTCATGCTGAAGCTAGAGAAGTGTAGAATTAAGGTACAAGAAGTGGCATACCTAGGACACGTAATAAATGGTGGAGGAATAAAGCCAAAGAAGGAACGTGTGGAAACAATGATGACCATGCTTGTACCCGTCAATAAGAACCAACTCGGGTCTTTCCTTGGATTGGCAGAATAGTACTCAAAGTTTGTCGCATGCTTCACAGAGAAAATGCATCTCATGAGGGCACTCATGAAGAAGTGTGCAAAAAAGTGGTCTGAACAGTGCCAACAAGAGTGGGAGTGATATCAGCAAAACACCAACTCTTACAATATTCAATACTGCAGCCACCAGCATTATAACTGTAGATGCCAGTAATGTAGGGCTGGGAGGAGTACTTGAACAAATTCAAGACGGTAGAGAAGTTACCATTGCCTTCGCTTCCTGAGTGCTGAAGGAGGCAGAGTTAAACAATTCCACCATTGAAAAGGAAGCTCTAGGGGTGAAATGGGCATTAGAACATTTCAAGAACACTTATTTGGGATCTGTCAGTGATATTAACGTCAGAACACAAACCCCTTCTACACATAATGAATTCTAAGAACCCACATCTCATGTCATCGAGGATCCGCAGACGGATGTTAGAGATCATGCAATACAATGCCAGAGTGATATATACACCAGGAAATGGGAGTGTCATTGCTGAATGTTTCTCTCACCGTGGGCTGAAGGAGTGGGTCATTGTGAAATAGAAGAGACAGAACAGAGTACCATTGCACAGATTCAGGCAGGATTCAGTAAAGAGGAATGGTTGGAAGAAGGAGTAGAAGATTCTGACCAACAAATGTTGAGACGTGCTGTACGTGAAGGATGGGAATGCGCTTCCGGTGTATGACCAGCTCTATGGTGAAATCACAGAGCACACAGAATGCTTGCTAAGAGGAGACTGCATAATTCCACCAAAGTTCATGAAGAACAAAATCCTTAATTTGGCACATGAAGGACACCTAGGGAGGAATCTCGCAAAGAGAAGAGTGAGAGAGAATTATTGGTGGCCCGGAGTGTGGAGTGAGAATGAGGATCTGGTGAAGTCATGTCAGGCTGGTGCTACCAGTGACAAATCAAAGAAAACAAATGTAACACCCCTGCAACCTGTTCAAGTTCCAGAGTCGGTTTGGAAAAAGTTAGCAATAGAGGGACTTTTTAGGGACTGGAGCAGTGGAAGGTATTCCTAGTGATGCTTATGGATTGCACATCGAAGTGGGTGGAGTGGTGCATCATGGAGGAAAATGTAACAATTGGAAAGATTGTAAAATTTCTAGAAACCATATTTGACAGAGAAGGTGATCCAGAAGAATTCGTAACTGACAATGAAGCGCAGTTAATTTTCAAGAAAATGCAAAAAAATTGAAAGATCAGGGAGTTGAACATAGATGCACTGCATCATACCATCCTATGGCGAATGGTCTTGTCGAGCGCATTAATGGCTTCATGGAAGGAGTGAGACAGTTATCTGTAGTAAATTCATTACCATTGAAAGAGACACTGAGAGAGTCATTACACGTATACAGGATGACTCCCCATACGCCAACTAAAATTTAACCATTTGTCATGATGAGAGGCAGAGTGCCTTGTGAGAGGCTGAGTCCCTTGTGGTTAATAGGGAAGAGCATCAAGAGGGTCGAGATGGATGAGATCCTCAGAAGAGTACAAGAAAAACACAAGCGATACAAAGAACACTATGATCGAGTGAGAGCTATCCATGAAGTTGTACTGAAGAAAGGAGCTCTAGTGAGAGTTCGGGAGCATCGGAAGAGTGTTACAAATTTAGAAGGGCTCAAAGATTGTAAGCATTGGAAGGAAAACAGTAGTGCTGTAAAATGGCAAGGTTTAGTCCGTTGATGACATTGTTCGCACTGATGAAGGCGTTACAGGAAGTAGGGGGAGATGAAGATGGAGCTATAGAGCAGTTTACACATGCTCCAGAGGATACAGGATGACCTGCACAGAGGAGAAGATTTTTATAGAACACTAGAAATGTCTTCATATATTATTGAACTGCATCCTTTTCACCAGAAATGTTTAATGAGTTTCTCGTCTACTGAAATTCCGGGGTGCATTCTGATCTGGGCTAATCAGTTTGTGTTCAGCTGGCATGGTTGGTTCACTGTGCCCATAGATACCACTTTATAACTCATGCTCCCATTCTCCTCCAGGGGAACGGAGCCACTCACCTTCCTACTCTACCACCAGACCACAACACGTTGCCTCAACACCAAGCTGTGAAACTCTTAGCATTCCCCTGGGAAAATCCTCTTCTACAAATTGTCTAGAAGAAGGGTGAGTTAGTTTTTGATTAGATTCTTCAACCCCTTTTTTTCCAACTATCTAACTTAGGCATTGAAGTGTCTGAATACAACATATCATTGTAAACTACTCGGATTTAAGGTCCTAATGTTTTTGACTTCTAGATTTCTATTTTGTTACTTTATTAACAACTGTGGAGTGTGGATTAGATGTAAGTTACTCATAAGTAACATGTTCTTACAATCTCTTTCAACACCTCGCCTTCTATTTATGCCAGGAATGGTACTCACGAATCTTCGGTTCTTATCCGGATGTTTGTAGAGAAGAGAGAGACGTCCCCCCAGGAGTCCAGAGACCGTGAGTAGTACTCTGTGCACCCAGGGGGCCACCCTCCTGGGAAACCCTCGTGGGGAAGAAAACCCAGAATCAGACAGGTTCCGATTGTGTAGAATGGTAGTCCGCAGGATCAATGACAAAGTAGAATAGTGAGCTTGTTGTTCAATAGAAGACTGGATGCGGAATACGAATAATCCAAGGTAAGGAGCTGGGGAACAACCCAACAGTACCAGGAGAAGCGAACTGACACTCGAGAGACGAGACTCCAGAGGTAAGAGAGGAGAAAGAAACAAAGTGACAGCAGGAGGAGAGGAGCCGCGGGTGAGAGAGGCCAACGGCGGAACGAAGCAGAGAGAGGTAAGCGCAACAGAAGCTGCGAGCACAGGAGTGGCAGGCGCCGGAGCGGAGAAGAAGATGCCGAGAAGGGCTAGCAGCAGCTAACACGGCAAGCCGTGTGGAAAAGGAAGCAGCGAACTGCCAAAGTTTGGTAGACGCCGAGCTGAGGAAAGGCGCTGCGAGCAGCTAATACGGCAAAAGCCGAGCAGGGAAAAAGGCGCCGCAATGCCAGGGTCGGCAGAGCTGAACTGAAGAAAGGAAAATGAAAATGCGAGGGAAAGGAGTGCTGGAGAGCACAGAACCAAGGGTTAGGAAGCAATGCATACACGGGAGCGAGTAGCAACGCAGAGCGTGATAGATTTCCTGTGTATAAGTAGGAGTGGTCACGTGGAAACTGAATGCGAGAACTAGACCTGTACTGTTAGGTAGTGGAAACGTGATCCAACAGGCGCCATCTTGGATTCCACTGGGTGCGCCGATGATGGTGAATCTTCCAGTGTTTCCAAAGACTTTTAGGGGTGTTCCTAACACATGTATTCCTCTTACTTTTTATAAAAATATTCTACACTAGCATTATCAGGTTCTGAGTGACACTTGTAACAGGATGGCCATCTAAACAAGTTGTTTGTTTTTCTTTTTTGAAAAAAATGACTTAACTTTGTTACTTTATTTTCTAATTATTGGTAAACTTTAGTTAATGGTTGATTCATTTCTGTTTCTATAGATCTATGTGAAAAATTGTTTTGGAATCTATGCCCTGATGAAGAGAATATGAATCTCGAAATGCGTTGAGCCTACTTGAAAATATTAAAAAGGAGAAGACCTTTGTTTCTCTAACCTAAAGGAGTCATTGAATGCATTCTTTGAATGAACTTGTTTACAAAATACCTTAACTCGTTTGATCACGAAATACTTAATGTTAAAAAGCTATTCAAATTACACAAACTTGTCAAAATATCTTTTAGGCTTATTGCCCTATGGAAAGTGTGCAGGGGACGTAGCTTTCCATAATTTGGATTTCTTTTTTCTCTATTATATTCCAGCCTAGATACCAATGCTGAGTCTTTCTCCCCTGCACCTCAAATTGTGTTAAAACAGTCTATTTAATATCACTCACCCCTCATGAAACAATAACTTAAAAATTGGTGTGCAAGGGTATTTTTGTGTTTTGTTATGGTTGGTGACGGTGGCCATGTACAGCAGTTTATGGCGTTTGTTTGGTTGAGGCTTCAGGTTTCTTACAGGTCCGGGTCAATGTGTGATATTTTGGGTGCTCATAGGGTGTGTGCCTAGTGTATTTCAGTTTTATTTACTCGAGGGATAATTGTTTGGGAGTGGCTTAGTTGTCAAAATGGATGGGTAACTACTGTCTCATGCTGCAGGTGAGGTTGTTGGTTATATTTGTACTGTTTGGCTGAAGGTGTGTTGGAACTTTAGTTTAGGTGACTGAAATGTATTTTACATTTTATATTTTGTGGTCATTCATATTCTGGTTGGAGTTATGCTATTAGGATGCAGTCATCGGGTTGTGGTTTGGTCAGTTTTCCTGGTTTCCTGGTTTTCCTGTTTTATCATGGCAAGTTTGGTTTCCACATAGTGTTGAAGTGTTTAGTGTGGTTCTGAAATTAAGTGTTGTTTACAGGTGGAGAAATGGTTGTAAAGGTCATGTCCGTTTGGGTTTGTGGTCACTTAACCTAGACCATACTTCATTAGCACTCTGGGATGGGGTGCCGCCCAATGAGGATGCTCAGAATGCGGGCTGGATTGTAACGTACAAGCCTGTGATCTGAGCACAATGGTGAGCCAGCACTCCCTTCCCTTCCCCGTGTGGGATGCATTGACCCACTCCTCTATGCTATGCGGCATCACCCTGCCAGTTATGGTGACAGAAACAGCAAAATGGCTGCAAAACCCTTGTGCATGTCCAAAACCCATGTAAATCGCGCTTTTCAATGCACAGAAAGATGGTTGCAGCATGTTGTCAGTGGTGGAACAGAGCTCTCACTACTGAAATGTGTCACTGGGCTCCACAGCAATTGAAAGCAGAGTACAGAAGGAAAAAGCAGTGCTTTGCTAAATAAAACTTCAAATATTGCTTTAAATCACCTTTTCTTTTCTGCTGAAACTTCAGAATGCTGGTACATAACCCCTTCCAAATATTCAAAATTCTCGCTGGGTGCTACAATTCACTTAGTTTAAGGAATCACTGAAAAAGAGATCTCCATAGCAAAAGTGGCCTGCCTGTAGATCTGTCAAAGAATCTCTGTGCAGCAGAGGGCTACCTGTGATGACAGCCGTCAGGGGCCTTACTGATTAAACTTTAAAATGTTATAACTGAAAGTCAAATGTTTGCAATATAAGAGGCCTTTACTGATAGTAACCCATATTGTAGATTTTTTGATCCCATAGGTTTAAAATCTTGAATGAGAATTCTATCTGTTATTTGATGTAACACGTTTGTTTTGTGCTAAAGTAAAGCCAAAAGAATTTAACAATTAAATTAAGCCTGGTTGGGGGATGTAATTCTATCCAGTGGGAGGGCATTCCTCTCAGCAGATGCTGGCTGAACTGTGCTAATTGCAGGCTAGGCCAGACTATTGTATCCAGCCCAAGACTAAACAATGACATCCTCCAACTCAGAATATTGAAGGTGTGAAAGGTCGTAAAACTGCTGCAGCCCAGGAAACTCCTGGCTGACAGAAGAAAATTCCAAAGGAGGGGGCTACCACATGCTTCAAGGAGTGACAAATACTGACCATTTGGTGTTGACAGGATATGTAATGGACATTTTTAGAAGGTGTACAACCTATTATCAGAAGGGGTGCAAAATCTGAAAATGGCAGATTAATTAACCTAATTTTTAGCACTACCTTTGAAAACTTAGTACAACCGTGTAGCTTATTCTGAACAGGAATGGCAATAAATGTGGGTTTATGGGGACTGTATTTCAGCTAGAATTGTGAAACTTTATACACTCATTCCCATGGTAAACGTGCATATTTGTGGAAATTTACAGAAATAGTGGAACATGTTCTCATTACAAAATTGAAAGTTGAGACAAAGTCTCAGAGCTGTGGGAGTTTGAGGAGCAGATACTC
Organism: Ambystoma mexicanum; assembly: GCF_040938575.1. Classification (NCBI taxonomy): domain Eukaryota; kingdom Metazoa; phylum Chordata; class Amphibia; order Caudata; family Ambystomatidae; genus Ambystoma; species Ambystoma mexicanum. Next base: position 488,496,286 of record NC_090936.1, on the reverse strand, counting down.
CATAAAATATGCAATCTGTGTATGTGATTTTTATAGAGGTTGCACATGTGAAAATATGTATTTTGCCACAATTAGACTTTGTGTTCCAGTGGCTAGGGGTGGATTCTCAGCATCATAACATTATACCATAAAGATGACACTCTGTTTCTCTCCTCCTATCAAGGCAAAGAGTACACTCTGACCCAATCACATTTTACAGGGGCAAGCTTAGCTAAGCCGGCCCAATACTCCCTTTTCGTGATGTCATCTGGCATAATATATAGGGACAGCTGACAACACATAGGGACTTCTGCAACTTTTCTATCTCCTGACTGCTGGCGGAGCACTCTGCTGCTGAAATCTACATCGTCCTTGTTCCAGACTCCAGAAAATTGGCAAAGCAAAGGCCTATGCATAGCTGAACCATTCTCGGCTAGGCCTCAAATTCTAGAAAAGAATCCCAAAAGCCTAGGGGAAGCATCATAATACAGCCTAGCAGGCTGTTAATGCTTGCCCGCTGATTTGAAATATCCGAAGAACCAAGATGGGCAGATCCCGTGCAGTCCTTTCCAAAATCTTGAATCCATTTGTTTTGTGAGCATTAACAGGAAGCTAGAAACTGTTGATTACCATGCATTATCTTGTCCTCTCCTAACCTCTGAACTATCCTTACTTCCATAAGCAGTAACATTCTCTTAATCCGTAGTGAAATCTTATTCTATCGGTAAAAGCATCCTTGTCCTAGTCATTTTGTCAACTTTGATCTATTGATTTCATTCAAGTGACCAGCCTAGCGCTCCAGGGTGGACATCGAGGAACCAGGATTGAGTCGTGAATCACTCCTGACTCTTACATTGTGCAGCCCTGGTGGCTTAGCTTGGATGCTCTAGTCTATAGTCAATATTTTCTGATTTTAAAACTGAAGCCTCTGTCCAAATTCTGGCACCCATTTTACAAAAACAACCTTTACTAAAATGTCTGTAACTCCCTCAGTTTTTATATTAGAAACAAAACTTCAACTCCTACTTGTACCTAACATCCATAGCTATCCATAGAAACCAAAACAGTGCTGTTTTAGCGGAAATCGTGCAAGGAAATGTTTGCCGTGATTTTAAAAATCTGAAAGGTTTATACGTGTAAAATAGCTTTAAAATGCTTCCAACTTGGACTTTAAGATTTCAAATGTTTTGTGATGACTAAATCATTGCATGCTTGTGTGCAACTGTGTGCAACTGTTCAAAGCGGCTCCCATAGGAATTTATTACAATTTCAGTATTTTTGACCGTATTTGCTGTTTTTGTCCAGTCAATTCTAAAGATAATTTAAAAGCCATCCTGGCACCAGAAAGGTCAATTCTGTTTTTCTCTTGTGTTTGCTGGGGGGAAAGTGGAACTGAGATTCTGTGTGATGTGTGCTATTCCTGAATACCTGCTCTCTCCTCCCATCTCTTTACATTGCCTATTGGGGGGTTGAGGGGTGTTGCAGGGGGAGCCTCTAACCATAGTGCTATCTGATCTGAACCAACACAAAAGTATTATTTTCTGTGCTGCATCTGTTTTGCTCATTACTTATTCCTAGTTTATTAAAGATATTCTTCAGTGTTCTGTCACTCCATTGGTGATTGTTGTTTACCCATTAAAATATATTGTGATAACATTTTCAATACATAAATAAATATTTATCTTTGAAAACTAGCCTGATTCCTGGTTCAGTGTGACCTGGGGGGTTCCAGGAGAAGGGTATGATATGCGTGGCATATCGTTCAGAATATTGAACTTATAGAGAAAAATAAATAAGGGTTTCAGTTGTGCACTACATGCTGGGCTTTAACTTGGGTGTGTGCCAGATTGAAATCACTTACACCCGCCCCTCCTTCCCCTCACCTTAGCACCCATGTAGTTTGCTACACGGGTGCTAATGATGTCTTTTTTTTAATTAAAAAAAAGAACCTTTAAAAAAAAGAACCTTTAAAAAAAAGAACCTTACATATACAGCACAGCCCAGCGCTGCTCAGTGCTGATGTCCTCAAAGTCCGTTTGCAATGTTTTTAATGTAAGGCATCAACATTGTAAACAAACTTCAAGCACACCAGCGTTGCACTGCGTCAGGCTGCATTGTAAAGCTATGTTTCTTTTTTTTCCCAAAATAATCACTATTAACACCCATGTAGAGAAATACGTGACATGGGTCGACCCACCGCCTCGGTTAATATCGGCACGATATATTTCATGTCTTTCCAAACATCATATTTTCTTCGCCATCATACCACATTCAATAATGAACAGTTTAGGGGGTCAATACATGTGCTCTGCACACTATTGACCTAATTAAAAAACACAGGTTTTGGCTCAGAGCGGAGGTTCCATTCCTCCCTGTGTGGAGTAATTCTCTGTGCACATTATTTAAAACCAAAATATTAAAGGTCCTCTTAGAACTCCTAAAACACTGCTTTCTATGCAAATAATGTTCTATAATTGCATCAGCCTGCATGCAAAACGGATTGATAGGTTAACATATGTCACTTGACCACCCTTTGTCAAGGATTATAATAACCACATATCCAAATAATCTCTTAAATCTTAACTCTATGAATTAATTTTCCATTAAGATGCTTCTACTTTCCATTTTCTGGTGATGTCCTTACAAACAGAATAAGAGCAAATACAGATATGGAATTCCTCCATATTTATATGAGGTTTATTATTTTGAAATTATATTCAAGAAAGGTTGGATAACTGAGATTTACCAAGCAACCTGCTGGCTGACTAGGAAATACTCCATGCAGGACACATGATCAGAGTGGATGACTAGAAACCATCCAATCACTCAGCTGAGTAATAATGATATGTGTCTGCATGACTGAGTGCAAAGTGGATAGGGATACAGGATGTCAAGAGATGGGTGCTGTCAAACACTTATGCGTTTATTTTGCTGGATGCAGAGTGGTAAAACATTGTGTAAAAAGCCTATTGTAAAATGTTACATCGGCTTTGCCACAGTAAATGATTTTGAGAGATTTGTGAGGCGGAGTGACGTATATTCATTTTCAAATCTGCCACCCCCATTCACAAACGCGAGATCCTCCTATCTTGCATGTCATTTTGATGCGGGGGAGATGCTCTGGATTCCTATGTAATCTACCTGTTTTTTACACTCACCCAAAGCAAGCAGATTCGATAGGAATCCATATAACTGTACCTTCCACGCACAGACATAAGAGGCAGCATTTCGGATTCACCTGGAATTTATTGTTAAAATTACACATCTGTCAAATTAAACCAGATAGCACCATGAATGCAAACATGTGTTCCTCGATATGCTATTTAATTTGCTTGTAAAATACACCCTTAATCAGTACTATGTTTTACAAATAGTGAGAAACGAAGCTTGAAACTGTTTTTACATAATCAGTGTAATGTTAATGTAAAGGAGCAATTGGACTCATATACCCTAACTCTCGCCCCCTCACCGCTGCCATACAGTAACAGCAGGAGAAGAGCTGCATGTCGGACCCCCTGTGTTGTGCCTATACCGCATCGAGTGTACGAGAGACGATATGCACTCATATAACCATACCGAATTTACCCTCGCACTGAAAGAGTGGACAGATGTCTGCAAGGACCATTGATTCTCACATAACGATGAGTGATCTCTGACGAGAGCAAAATGATGTCATGAAGAAGATATATGAGGACATGATGAAACGATATGAAAATACTTAAAAGAGACAATGGGCTTCATTACGAGGAATGGGGTAGGGGGTTAATGGGGCCAGTGGAGCTGCCGGCCCTGTTAACCCCCTAAAACCCCATTACGAGGTCTCCTCGCGGGACCCGCTAAAGACGCCTGGACCAGGATGCTAACAACAGGCCCGTCATTAACTATTTATTCCTCCTACCACTAAAGAATGCATCATTTTATGCACGTCAAAGGCACAGCATGTTCATGCCTAAGCTGATAAAGATTGTGTGTATGGTCACAGTAGCTTGATGCGCCCGGGTAAAGCAAATGCACAGATTTCCATCATAGGAATATAAATGCACTGACATCACGACTCCACCCCTGCGAGGTCTGGGATAATAATAATAATAATAACTGGTTTTATATAGCCCTACAAGCCCGCGGGAATCTGAGCGCTGAGATAACAGTTGTTATTATTATCCCACAGCGTGGCATTGCATGGTACTCAATTTATCGACCTCGGAAGGATGAAAGGTTGAGTTGGCCCTGCCGGGATTTGAACCTGCATCAGCAGGCTCCACACAGATGTCAGAAACGGGTGATAACAGCTCGTTGTGCGATCTGACCGGCACATGATATGCAGCGCCCTCGCATTCTTTTATTTCAACATGTATTTTTCTTGAATAGTTGTTCTTCATTTACTGCCCCACCAGACACGATCCACTGTAGCACGTAGAAGATGTCTAAGGAGAAAGCATAGTTGAAGGGGATTATGCAGCAGCATACCAGCGGGGGAGGGGTGATGGCAAATTATGAAAAGGCTTGTCTTTTTTTTACATCTGCATCCTCAGCTGTGTGACCACTGAAGAGAATAAGACCCATGCATCCATCTTCTTCAGTCCCCATGTCCCACTCTGACGACTTCAGAGTGGCGCAGCAGGAATGCAAAAAAAGCAAGAACTGGGAAACAAGCATTCTCAGTCTATGCCCCAGGCCTCTGGAACCTTGTATACATCAACACATCAGACTCGCCACCACCCACGCGCAATGGAGGTGAAGACGTAGCAGAGTTGGAGGAGGTGCCCGAATAACATGGCAGCGTCCTCTTCCTTCCCCCGTGGCTAAGTGGGAGGAGTGGTGCCAAGCCCGGGAAAAACAATAAAAAATAAATCTGCTGCCTTTTATACCAACAAAAGAAAAAATGCCTTATTCTGCACCTTTTTCATAGCGGGCTAACAAGGTGGGCAATTAGAATGAGCAAGTGTGTTGGTCTAAAGATGGAAAATGCCCAGGTCAAGGAGCACCTCTGTCAAGCCCCACAAGAAAAACCCTATTCACGACAACCACCATTTACATCGCACTCTCTATTCGACCAGCACACCCTTGCTCGGCACTGCTAAATGCTCCCCACTAACTGTGAAAGTTAACTACTCCCTGCTCCCCTAAAGGGGATTCCCTTAAATGCTGTGTTGTAAGGACTGGTCTGCCTGTAACCATATAATGCATGCCTGTAAACCGCACTGAGGTACAGAGCTCTGTTGCTTCCCAAAGCTAAGTCTGCACTCCATAGCGAAAGTAAAATAAGTCATCTGCCTGCAAAGTCTCTGCTGAAGATGAACATTCTAAAACCCATCAAAGTTCAAAGAAAAGCACTGCCCACTTCTCTCCCTCATGCACACACGTGTTTAGTCCTGGCGTTCAAGAGTGTGTCATTTTGCATTCCAACTCATATTATAATGCTGGAACTACATGTACCAGCACGCAATAGGAGGTTAGCCCAAAAGCTAGGCTTGGTTATTTCACAACTCGCATAGGACAACCGGCGATCTCTATAAACTGTCCTATAGGTCTTGCTACACTTAAGACTTAGACGCACCCTAGAAGAGCATTTTAGCATACAACCACCTGGTTGTAATTATTTTGTGACCCAGGCATGCACTTTATTGTTCTTCATAATGTGCAAATGTGTGCATCAAACAATCAACAACAACAATCAACAACAACACTCAACAGGAGCCAGATTTGTTCAAAGGAAAGGGCCAATACCGCAATATTTGAAGTGCCTGCTATGTCCAGTCATAAAACTGCAGTATGTATGAGGTATGTTGCTGGAAAAGGCATGGGAAATTGATTTGCAGCCCAGAAGGTTTGCAGGGGGAATGGACAGCATCTCCAGGGGATACCAGCTGCTCAGAAAAGTCCGGAGTTAGGCTCTGAAAGGTCTGGCTTCCTTTTACTGTGGAGCCTGTGGGAAGGCAAATTGTCCTCCTTTATAGTGAGTACCCATTCGTACCCCTGCTTTCCGCTGTAGGACACCTACTTCTGCCCACTCTTGACGGATGCGAATCATACCAGCACCCCATGCCTGCACTTTAGGAGGGAGGGTCAGCACCACCCATCTCCAATTTTCAAGAACAAACAAAACCCTGCATATCCCAGCAACTGCAGAGCAAGCAAAGTTCTCTTTGTTCACATCAGTGTGCATTCCCCATGAGAGGCCCATGGTGCAGGTGCCCACTGTGAAATCTCCAGACCCCCCCCCCCCCCCGCCCCCTGGAAGGCCAGTCCAGCACTGGCCAGCTGCACACTCACCCACACATCTACACGCCAGAGCTCAAACCACATCCACAAAAACACACCCGGAGGCACTGTCTGCGCAGTGCACACAAGCTCATGGCACCTAAGCAACTGTGGGGCAATCACCCCGCCCACAGGGCGGCTCAAGAGAGTTTTCTTTTGCACTGCCAAGACACTACAAAGTACCAAAACACTGCCACCACAGTCTATGAAAGCGATTGATAATACACTTTTATTTGCTTCAGATGACAGGTTGTCTATTAGTTTCTTACTTCATTCCCTCCCTTCTAATGTTAATGTTAATGCTAATGGTTACTTGTACCGTGCACTTTCACCACCTAGGTGGTCCCCTGGAGCTGTGGCGGATCTGAAAAAGGACGCTGTGAAAGCAGGGTACAGTGGGAATAGGAAAGTGAGATATGAAGTCTCCTTAACCTGTTAAGGTGCTTGACCCTCTGCCTTTACTTGTATCTAGTCACAGAATTCCTTGGTGACTTATAATATCGCCTTAAAGCCGGGTAGGTGGTATGTTCTCTCATATCGATCACAGCTTGTTGTGTTTCTCTTGCTATGTCTACTATGGTGGTGATAGAAAAGCAACAACATCGTATGTGTTGTGCTGGCTTTGCTTTGTTATTGACTTTCCCTGCTCGGCATCATCTAGTCCTTGACATTACCTTCTCTCCCCAGAAGAGGGCGACGCTGCTCCAAGATTGCAGCTACAGATACTGTGTGACCCTGCCAGATGAAGCAAGGGAACCACCAGGCCCTCTGCCCGCAGATAAGATTAGACTTGAATTTCCAATGCAAATTCCTCTTGGAATAATTAACTGTGAGGGAGCAGTGGGCTGTGCTCTCTACTCCTTAATTTCCTCTAGTGCATCTCGCTGGCTCGGAGCTCATAAACGGCTGCACTTGTGTGGAATGGAAGCAGGTTCACCCCGCTGCTCACTCAGCGCGCTCGCCACCTGCAAGGAAGCCCCAGGAGGAAAGGCGTGCATGCATTTTCTTCTCATTATGTCCCTTTCATTTCTGCATGCCCCTCTCGCCGCCTTTATTCATTCACATCTTCTCTTCTCCATTTTTCTTCATTTATCCCATTTTAAAGTTCTTCCTTTCGCGATTCATGTAGTTTTTTATTACTGATACAGCATTTCTTTTTTTTCCTCCGTCTTTTCCGTTATGCCCCCACCTCTCTCCCAAGGCTCAATCCAGAATCTTCTTGGCTTTATTATTCTCTGTATTGTTACATCAGCCTCGTGGTTCACTCCTTTTCTCGTCATCACGTCTTCCTCTTCTTTGTCCTCTGATGTCCTCCTGATCTGTCTCACGTAATCCCTGTTTATGTTTATGTAATACTTTTTTAAAATAATATTCTCTCTGCATATTTCTTCTCTAGCTAACAGTCGTTTTTCTTTTTCTTTCACTTTTTTACCTTGCCTTTTTGACTTGTTACTGAGTTTTTCATGTTGTTCTTAATTTCCCCTTTGCTTCCCCTTCAGGTCTGGCGACTTGTTTTCTTTTGACTCATTCTTTTTCTTCACATAACTTTAAATTGTCCCTTTTTCTTCCTTCCATTTCATTCATTTTTCTCTATACTTCTCTCAGTTGCTTTTTCTTTGTTCCTTTAATTTTATTTTTAAACATACCTTTCTTCATTCTTTTTTAGTTTGGGTGCTGACCTATAAGCCAAAACGATGGCGTTACAGTGCAGCTAGAGAGGAATGGCATAGGAGGAGTGACACACAGCTTGCAGGTGTTCTTTGGTTATTTACCCACCCATGGCCATGCTGATCGCCTATGGGTATTCCCACCCACTCCCTGCCCGAAACATATCTTCCTGGGATTTCTTTGAACTCACTTTTATCAAGCCTTACCATCAAACGTTGTCCTTGCAGTGGCTGCCAGTGTTTTTCAAAGCAGCCTTCTGAGAGTTAATGACTTAATTGGATCGGTAAACCCACTACTCATGAAATGATATATGTAATTTATAACGCACCTGTAAACAAGTGTTTCTAGGTGCGAAATAAAAATGTCTTCGCCAGGACTGCCTTGGGATACAACTGAGTATATCCCACCCCCTAATTGCTTTCAAGTGAGGAAAACCCCATATGAAGTAATGTAATATATAAGGGGGGAAAGAACCGCGCTGTGAAACTCAGTGCAAAGGCAAAATAGCGCGGACAGCAGATGCTTAACACTAGACGACACGTTGAAAGAAACACCATTTAGTAGTTATGGCAAAGTACAGGCTTGCATGGCTGCGCTATGCCAGTCGAGCTCCATGGAAAGATTTCACTAGGCCCAGCATCATTGAGGCAGAATGAAACCGCACTGCCAGTTCTGACGGAAGTCCAATCCTCCATGTCCCTTCACTGTAGCAAACATTGAGTATCCTTCAGAAGACTCCACCCTGCAAGAGTGTGAGAAAACACCAGACTCTGCGCAGTGCCCATTCATCACAACTAAGCTGCCAGTAGTCCTCTAACCCCCACCCAGTAAGCCCCACACCACTGATCCGACCCCCACACCCTTGCATTAAATGATAAGCGAGCGACCCTCCTGTCCTAGCACAAATCAAGTGACCATAAAAGATCTAAGCATGAGCGACTGTTTCACGCCCCAGCATAAAATGCATCCTTTGTAACATGAGGTACGGGGGGATACATTATAGATCAAAGCCAATCAGTGGTGCTAATTTTTACTGTATGTGATGATGCCACCAGGCCTTTTAAGCTCTTGTTTGTATCATGACAGACCAAAACGTTCTCCAGCAGCAGAGTCCAGCAGCAGAGTCCTTTACTGATATTTTGCATTCTGTACAATTAAACCTTGTTATCCTTGCAAGGTATCTCCTGGCTTATTTCCCTAGAGGGTTGTATTCACTCTGGAGTTTGCGTTAACAGGGACTTGCATTCATTTGGCGACCCTAATGACGTGGTCTCATTGCCCCTGTACCTGCGGAGGTATCCAGGCAGCCTCTCCGGAAGGGCCGTGCCCACCGACAGTGAGCAGTCCCAAAACGCGTACGCTGAGTGGCCTTGTGGGAGCTGTCTTTGCAGAATCCCGCCTGGTCTTTGGAGCGGGATGCAACCCCAAGGAGAGGTGCAGGCCGATTGTGGAACCCCGTGAACAGAGGTCTTCGGGAGGACATGGACACATGAGTATACCCTGCATGGGATAACAAAGTAGGGTTGGGTGTATGGAGCAGTGTGAATAGTGTGAACATGTTGTGATTGAAATTGAGAGTTTGTTTGGTTTGTGGATTAGGTGGATTTATTCTGGCCTTTTTTTATTAACTCTTTAAGGATATTGGGAAGAGGATCCAGTATAAGGGAGCCCTCCTGGGTAAGGGGGGAGGGTCTCGACCAGTGCGTGAGCAATATAAGGAAAAATATAGGAGCTCGGCATAATTAGAGAGCTCAAGAAAAGTAGCGGTTGTTGTTTTAGCTTGTTATTTCAGTTTGTTTTGTTGGTGTATTTTAAAGTGTAAGGAGGAGGCCCAGGAGGGGCGTGTATGGTATGTGTGGATGCATCAGGAGAGCGTGTGTTGAGTGTTTGAAGAAGCTCTATCGGGGAATTTACGGGAAGGGGGAAGTGAACTGATGACTTTTGTGAATTTATTAACAGTATTGACATACACTAAAGACGAGACGGAACTGTGAATGCTTTAAATTCTCTTTATCAGGTTCTGTTTTGACTGTGGCACAGTAGAATAGGCGCAGCCCCAATACGAGACACACTCCAGACATGACCACAGGGACAGACACACCTTTTGACCATGCCCTCGTATTGTGAGAAAATTAATAAATATCACAATCAATGGGTGACTGAATCTAAAGGGGGCGGTGGTGCCCCATTCTTGGCAAGAGCAAGGATCTTTTGACAGAGGTGTGCTGGAGCACATTTCCACTTTCCTGATGGCAAAGTATAAGGGGAGGCTGTTACAAAATAGAAGGGAAGCATTGAACCTCTGGGAAATGTTTGAAGAAACAGATGATTCTAGGGGGAAGGGATGACTCAGGATAGTAACAAGGAGAGAGTTGTAGGGGAAGGTGACAAGAAAGTGCAGACTAAAAAGGGGGCATATCCGCTAGCAACTCGCCCTGTGGAAGGGTATACCAGCCCGACATATGTGTCGGTGGGCACTGTGGTGGCCAAACCAAGCACGGCCCCACCCCGCCATGTGTTTCACCCCCGGAGGTTACAGCCCACACCGGGGTGAGTACGAGAGATCTAGAGGTAGCACTGGCGTCAACGCGCACAGAATTAGCTAGGTTACACCAACGTTGCCCGCAGGGGCTCCCCCAGATCCAGCCGGGGATGAGTGGAAGTCAGGTGACTTCCTGTTCAGAATAGACAGTGCGCCTTTAAGAACTGTCCATGTAGAGCAGGACAGGGAAACAGACAGCTTGGGGTATGAGAATGCAGGGTCGTGAAGAGGGGACGAGGAATACTGGAGTGATTTTGATGACACGGAACAAGAAGGAGAAGGAGGGGCCGAACCAGCACCCCAGGCCACCCCATGGTTAGAAAGTCTATGGGACATAAGATTGAGAGAGAGGTTTGGCAGAATAGTGTTTGCGTGGAAAAAGGGAAGTACAACTAAGGGCAGGAAAGGAAAACTGAAAATGCAAATGCCACTAATACACAAAGGTGCAGGGCAACCACACTATCTACCTTGGGCACAAATGGATAATAATAACTTCCTTAAAGTGCTCCCACAGCTCACGGCGGGGCTGTGAAATTGATCTATGCATTCAAACAAAATACAGCAGGGGTACCCCTAGCAATAGGAGATATTAAAAGTCTGTTGGTAGCCACAGTTGGGCATCAGGCCAAGACTGTGTGGATTAAAGCAGTGTACCCAGGAGTAACATAGAATAATGATGCCTATGATGGAACATCATTCAACAAGATTAGAGCATGAGTATGGGATGCACTGCGATGAATGTTCCCAGGCATTCCAGATTTACAGTCAATAATGCTTTGTACAATGGGAGATGAGGAAGATGTTGTATTTTCTTAGGGTTCAAGAGATGTGGAGAGCAGAAATGGGCAGTGCCTGGGACCAATCAACATCATTATTCTATTCTATAGTAAATAGAGGCCTTCCCAAAGAAGTACAGAAGGCACTTGACAAGATAGCTGAGGTGGGAGCAAAGGGGTGGCTGGAAATACAGAGCATCATAGTTCACCACTGTAGAAGGATCAAAGAGCGTGAAAAAATAAACTATTCAGATGCGGCAGGCAGAGGAAACAAAACTAGTCCAAAATAAATGAGTGAAAGTGGCTGCAGTATCGACAGGGCCGCCACAAGAGCAGGTGGGAGAGGAGGGGTGCGCCTCCAACGCGACCCAGTTTAGAATAGCGGTAGTGTGGGCTGAAGGAGGACAAGGGCAGTGGGGAGGAAATCAGCAATATCTGGGACCCCAATGGCAAGGAGGACAGCAACGAGGATGTGGGATCATCTTTGACCCCACACTTTCCTTCTACGCCCACATCTCTGATGTCTCTAAAAAGACAAACTTCCTACTGCACCTCCTCAGAGGTACTCTAGCTTTCCTTTCCTTCCCCCAGAAGCTCACTGTCTCCCAAGCTCTGGTTCTCTCTAGGTTGGACTATTGTAACAGCCTCTTTCTAAATCTACCTGCCTCTACTCTCCACCCTCTGCAACTAATCCAGAACAGGACTGCGAGACTTGTCCTTGGCCTCAAGCCCTGGGACCATATCTCTCCAGCTCTGAAATCTCTCCATTTGCTCCCAGTGGAGGCCTGGGTCCAAAATACCCTCAGCTATCCCTCCACAAATACCTCCCCTCTTGAGCTCTTCCCTCCTCTACCTCTAATTCCCTCTGGGTCAGTCGTTTTTCAAAGAAACAAGCTGGGGGTAGATCTCTGTCTTCGACTAGGGCCTCCCGCAGGAACAGCCTCCCTGCCACTCTGAAACTTGAGGAGAACCATCTCCTGTTCCGAAAGCACCTCAAGACCGTCCTCTTTGCTTCTGCCTTTGCCCACCCCCTCTCCCCTGCTGATCTGTCTTTCCCGGCACTGTGAACCTGGCCAAACTCTGTCTTCTGTGCCCAGGTACCTGCTCACCCTGCCACCCTCCCGCACTACCTTCAGGCCACCCCTTGTACTGGGGTCTGTATCTGTACCCATACAGTCCCCTCCTTTTCTTCCTGCACTTATCAGACATACCCTGTCTGCTGCCTTAAACCCAGCACTTGCTGGCTGCACTACCACTGTTTGTTGCCTTTATCATTTATTTATTATTATGTATCTGTTTCTCCTTTGCTTCGCACTTTCCTCTTCTCCCCCTTCCATGCACTTTTCCCCTCTCCCTCTCCCATGCACTTGTGCGTTCTCAATGTCACTGGGCCAAGTAAGATCATTGTTTTCTTCTCCCCTGTTCCCCTCCCTTGCCTTTTCGTGCTCTGAAACACTTGCGTACGAGCGCGATCGAAATAAAATATCAATATCAATATCAATGAGGTGGGTTCTGAGGGCCTATAGGAGGGGGATTTGGAGGTCCAGAACTAAGAGATGGAGGAGGACCTGCAGGAGGTGGGGTCATTTTCAAGGGAGTGTCGCAGCAGGCAGGGGGGAATTGCAACTACATCCAGCAAAATTATGATTGTCCCCATCCAGGTAGCCCCCAAGGGCCACCTCGCGGTTTGACTTCAATACCATATGAGATCCATAAGGCTTACACACAGCTACCACCACAAATCCCTGGCCCCTATCACCCACAACACCAGCAGCAAGCAGTGCACCCATACCAGTCTCACCCTAACCAAAAGTCAGCAGAGAACAGACATGCTTTCGATACTGCACCTAATGGCGCAGCAGCCCCATTGCAAGGTGCTACAGTTGTAGGAGTAAACCCTTTCTCGTTCCTAGGAACTGACACATACCCAGACTAGGACAGCCCACAGAGAGCTCTTGCATGTCCATTCCTGTCAATTACCCAAAATCCAGAAGAGGAACCGTTGGTGGGGGCAGAGATAGGGAACAAACAATTCATCTTTATAGTGGATTTATGAGCGCTGAAGTCGTGCATAAGCAAAGGTGACTTCCCGCTATCAGGAAAGACTCTCGCCACGTTGGGATTCTCTGGGGCTGTCTTAACAGTTCCATACACAAACGATCTAGACGTCAAGGTGGGAGGGAAGGTCGTACGTACCCCCCTCCTATACTCCGAGTTCTCCCATCAAATTTCTTGGTAGGGACCTGCTTAGCAAGTTGAACATGACAATCTCATTCACAGACCATGGCATTGTCTGTGCCACACCATGTCAAGACTGTCAGACTCTTTTACAGGATTGACCTCTGAATCTGCTATGTCCTCCTCACTGCTAGAATTACTGCACAGCCCCAAAATCCCTTCCTCCTCCTCACCTGATGAGGTAGAATAGTTCAGCTTCTTTCTTTGGGGTTGTCGCGCTTGAGTCTACTTCTTTGTGAGCAGATACGGTCTGCCTCGAAAGGAAGCCACCGTGACTCTATATAGAGACATTCACAATGACTCCTCTCCACTACAGCCAGATATGTTTCAGGGGAAAAAGCCACGAGGGCATAAAGAACCCACACGATGCTTCGAAGAGGACTGTCGAATAGGCTGATCCGATGAGAAGTAACTTTCCGTAACTGAAGCAGAAGTCTCCGGAGGAGCTCTCCAAGACGGGAGTGAGGATGAAAAACACAACTGCCACAGAGGCAGAAAACGAAGAAGAAGGTGAAAGTCAAGGAACCAGGAGGAAGAGGCAAGGAAAAAACGGGTAGACTGGTAGCAAGGATGGAAGCGGGGGAAAGGGAAAGGAAGGCGGACCAAGACCACAGATAGAATCACAGATGGAGCGCACGCAACACGGGAAAGCACAGTTGCAACGCGCTGAGCCGCCGAGTAACTAATGGTTACATAGATGACTGCGGCCATGTTGGAAAAAGACTAGACCGCGGGATGGCGTTTCAAGGAAACGTGGCAGAACAGTCTAATGGCGTCGGAGTTTCCACCTCCGCCAGACTCGCCAGCTGCCAGCAGTCGTGACAGTATGCCCCCCTCAAAGGCCCCTTCCTCCCGGTTTACCCGGATGAAGTCTGTGAAACTGGATGTCATGATGCCTACCCCCAGAGCACCAGGCCAGGCCCAGCACCCCCGGGAGCAGGCATCATGCCCCCGGGTAAAAGCCCAGCGGCCCCTTTTAGGGGCTCTTTGGACTCTCATAGGCGCCAGGCTCATAAAGGTAGGTGTTTTGTGCACTTACCTGATGCAGACCATGCTGCAAGATTCAGGCCTCCCTGAGACCTGAAAGGGACTATTTTTTCATTGGGACTATTTTGCCACTCGGGCGTGGCCAGGGATGGATACTTACCTGGAACTACTTTGGGGGCTATTTAAGCCACGCCCAGACAGTAGCTCACGCTTCGCGTTGTTCTGCATCCAAGCAGCTGAACGCTCACCGTGTCTGCTCCTGCATCTGGTCTCCAGCCACGCCCGCCTCGATCCTGGAGCACCTGTAAGGAAAGAAGAGAAGAGAAAGGTGAAAACCAAGAATTTTATCAAACTTCTTACCTGCATCCGGAACCTTCACGCCAGCGTTCCTGAGAAAAGACTTTCATTTAAAAGCACTGCGTTGCTCGCTGCAGCGCCGCGCTTCACTCATCTGTCCTCGGGAGTTCTTCTGGCTCCACCGCGACTGTCTGCACCGGTCGCCACATCTCTGCACCTAGGGGAGAGAAGAAGAGACAAAAGGGAGCAGAAGGAACATATGAGGAAAGCCTAATTTTCCGCCATAACACTTACCGGTCTTCTGTTGGTGGACCATTCCTCATTTCGGGTCGGCGCCGCTTCGTTGGCAGGTACCGCACCCCCGCCCCTATGGGGAAAGGACAAAAGACATTACTGGAGGAATATAAAGACATTAAGAGGGATCGCCCCCATCGCTAACTCACCTGAGTTTACCATCGGCAATTCAATCCCTCAACGCATCGCCTTCATTCTGCACCTGAAATAAAGGACAGATCACAGGTTAGGAAGGCAACAGAAAAGGAGGCTCAACACTTGAACTTTTGTAATCTTCATACTTACGGCGTTCCGCTCGGAAAAGTCAAGTGGATTTTGCCAGCGCCATTCTGAAAACCAGTGAAGTAACTGGACTAACACGCGCCCTTCACCAGAAGCAGGATGGAGAGTTCATCCTTTCAAACCATAAGGTGAGCTTCAACCGGGGATTTCGGAGGAAGTTAGAGAAGAACGAAGGGGGGAAGGGGGAGCAAGCACACTATTCTGCAGACTGTTAATCCCCTTTCTCATCTGCAGAAGGATATTCCTACGGGCCAGACAAGCAAGATTTGAGGGTCCTGTTCAGTCGGTGTTCCGAGTTCTGCGCATCACGCTCGAAGAGGCCACAGCAACCCAGACTAGACCAGCGCCTCCGTGGGAGTCAGGTGAGCGTTACACTGGAGTAGAAGTCGGGGGGCATGAACCCAAGTATCCTCTGAGGAGGGATAGCCTTTCCAGTGTATGAGGTATTCAAGGCACCCTCGATGGTATCGAGAGTCACGGATTTGTGAGACTTCGTATTCGTCCAAGGCAGAAGTGGGCTGGATCATTAACTTGGGCGAAATTTGCTTCCTAGTATCAGGTACAAAAGAGCGTAAGAGAGAGGAATGAAATACTGGATGGATCCGTCTGAGGGTCTTTGGCAACTTCAATCGATAGGCAACTGGATTGACTCTGGACTCTATTTCAAATGGTCCAATGTACCTGGGAGATAGTTTGGAAGGGCGAACCCAATGGGGCAAGAACCTTGTGGACAGCATAACCTTTGTGCCTGTATCCCAAGTAGGCACTTGACTCTGATGTTTGTCTGATTGTTTCTTATACCGTCTGCTGGCCTCCTGTAGGATTTGTTTAGCCGTGTCGTGAGCTTCCTTAAGCTGTTTGAGTGTAGTCTCCAAAGACGGGATGTTGGTCTCTTTCCAGATGGTAGGTATGATGGATCGAGGATGGAAACCATACGTACAATAAAAGGGGCTGAGACCCGTAGCGGAATGTACCGCATTATTGTACGCGAACTCAGCGGTAAGAAGTAGAGCTACCCAGTTGTCTTGTTGTTGATTGACAAAGCATCTCAGATACTGTTCCAATGTTCCGTTGAGGCTTTCGGTCTGACTGTTTGTTTGGGGATGAAATCCTGATGAAAGGGCTCTCTCCATGCCCAAAAGTTTACACCAGGCCTTCCAGAATCGGGAGGTGTATTGAGCGCCTCAATCCGATACGATCTTTTGGGGCAATCCGTGTAGCCGAAAAATATCTTTGAGAAAGACTTCCGCTATGACGGAGGCTGCCGGTAACTTGGACAGTGGAGAGAAATGAGCTAGTTTAGAATAAGAGTCCACAGTGACCATAATGCATGTACAACCCTGGGAACTAGGCAATTCAACGATGAAGTCGGTAGAGATGGACTTCCAGGAACCCAAAGGGATAGGATCTTGGTGTAATAATCCCAATGGTCTTTGAGTGGAATGCTTGTTCTGCTGACACACCAAACACTATTGTACATAGGTCTGTGTATCAGTCTTCATGTTTGGCCAATGGAAAGAACGTTTGAGCAATTCCAGCGTTCCTCGTATCCCTCGATGTCCAGCGGTCTTAGAGTAATGACACCATCCAAGAACCCGTTGGCGGATTTTTTGAGTGGGTAAGAAGAGTCTTCCTTGGACAAAGCATAGACCATCTTTACAGCTGACTGGCAGACTACAAGTATCCAGTGTTGACCCATTCAGAGAGGCTTCTCTCACCTCCTGCATAAAGGAGGACACTAAAGATATAATTCGGGTGTGTGGGAACATCATCTCTTTCCTGAAGGCCGAGTTAGTGTCGTCACGGCGGGACAATGCATCCGCAATCTGGTTCTGGGTACCAGGTATGTAGGTTATGGAAAATTCAAATTGAACAAAGAAGTTGTAACATTCTTGTTGTTTGAGGATTTGTAGATTCTTATTATCCGTACGTATTTGAAAGGGATGAAGACTCTCTTGGAGTAGATGTCTCCACTCAAGGCAAGCCAGTTTCATGGCAAGGAGTTCCCATTCAATGACAGAATAGTTCTGTTGACTTGGGGTCAAAGTCTTTGAATAGTAAGCCACAGGATGTTCCCGGCCTTGGTCAGATTGAAGGAGAACAGCACCTATGGCTGCTGCTGAAGCATCGGTCTCCAGGATAAAAGGTCTTAGTTGATTTGGCTGCTTAAGAATGGGTGCAGAACAGAAACTATGTTTCAAGCTGAGAAAGCTGTTCTCAGCTTCTGCTGACCAAATAAAAGGACTGGAAGATTTCTTTAACAAGGAAGTAATGGGAAGAGTAAGTTGTGAGAACTCTAGAATAAACTTCCTATAGAAATTTGCAAGTCCCAAGAAACGTTGGATTTGTTTGACGGAGGTGGGTGACGGGCAGTCTAGTATGGCTTCGACCTTTTTGGGATCCATGGTGATTCCTTGCTCAGATAGAATAAATCCCAGATATGACAAGGAGGGCTGAGCAAAGGTACATTTCTCCGGCTTTACCAAAAGATGGTGTTGTTTTAATCTGTGTAAAACCTCTTTAACTTGGGGGATATGGTCTTCCTGATTGCGGGAATACACTAGGATATCATCCAAGTAGCCCACAGTGTTTTGTCCCAATAGATCCGAAAACAAATGGTCCATGAACCTTTGGAAGATCGAGGGTGCATTAACCAGGCCAAACAGCATCACCTGATATTCATACAGGCCGTAGGGTGTGCGAAAAGCCGTCTTCCATTCATCTCCTGCTCTGATCCGAAGTAAATGGTAGGCATTCCGTATATCGAGCTTGGTGAAGACTACTGAGCCTTGGACAGCTTCCAAAATTTCAGAGATGATGGGCATCGGGTAGCGGTCCTTGATGGTCACTTTATTAAGTCCCCTGTAATCGATGCACGGCCTCAACTCCTTGCTGTCTCGCTTGGGGATAAAAAAACAACGAGGCTCCTGCAGGTGATTTAGAAGAGCGGATCAGTCCATTAGCTAGATTGTCATCGAGGTAACGCCTGAGTACAGCCTTTTCTGATAAAGATAGAGGATACATCCATCCGAAAGGAACCAAGGCCTGAGGGACCAGGTCAATACTACAGTCCTCAGGTCTATGTGGAGGAAGTGCAATCGGTACCTGTTCCTGAAATACTACTGAGTATTCAGAAAAACAACCTGGAATACAATGAATGGAACTCTTCTCCGTAGCACTTACCGTTTTAACGGTTTCATGTGATGGTTCCGGTAAATACTCCCTTTGACAGTACTTGGAGTGAAAGCTCATCAGATTGTTAGTCCAATCCATCGTAGGGTTGTGCTTCCGAAGCCAACCGATACCCAAGATGATGGGAAAATGAGCAGCTCGGATAATGTCAAACAGTATCTGCTCCTTGTGTTGCTGAATAGAGACTTGTACCATCTCGGTGGTGTGGGTTATGAGTCCCGAACATAAGGGAGTACCGTCCACCCCTTCAACCTTCTGATCTTCTTTCTTGGCAATTCTGAGTAGACCCACCTTATCTGCCCACAGGGTGTCCAGAAAGTTACCTGCGGCTCCGCAATCCAATAGCGCCTGAGTATCAACTTCCTTATCTCTGAAACGAAGTTTGATTCCTATTACCATCAGTCGCAGGTCTTCAGATGTCTTTGCTGAGGTTACCGAGAGTGTGGTGTATGAATATGGGAGAGTCCCTCGGTAGTCTGTCCTACCAACCACCGAGGGCGTTCGTTTCCCGACCTTCTGGGAGGAACATCTGGGCAATCCCTCAATAAATGATTTGCCGAACCGCAATACAAACAGAGATTCTCATCTCGTCTCCTTTTCTTCTCTTCTGCGGGCAAAGGAGGTCTGGTGGTTCCGATTTGCATGGGTTCCTCTCGGGCATTCCTGGTAGCAGGTGAGGAGACAGGAGTGTGAATGTCCGGGAATGAGGTAGAGCTACGACTCTTCTTCTTTTCGTTCTTCCGTTCGGTTAAACGGAAATCGATTCGTAGAACTGCTGCTAGTAGATCCGAGAAAGAGTCAGGACGAGGAATCCTGCCAAGTTCGTCTTTAAGCTCTTCCTGCAATCCCCTGCGGAAAATCATCGTATACTGGGCTTGTTCTTGCCAACCAGCCTCAGTAGCCAATTTCTTGAAGGTGGATATATAGGTGAGTAGGTCGGAGTTCCCTTGGCGAACATCCAGTAAATCCTCACTGGCTATGTGGGCACATTCTGTCCGAAGAAAGGTCTGTTTCAGGAGGTCTTTAAAGGCAACGTAATCTTGTAGGACTGGATCGGACTGGGAAACCAAAGGGGTTGCCCATGCCAAGGCGTTCCCGGTTAAATGCGTTATCATAAAACCCACCTTAGCATGGTCCGTGGAAAAGGCATTTTGTCTGAACGTGAAATGTATATTGCAGGCTTCTAGAAATTCCTTTACCTTCCTTTCAGAGCCATCAAACTTCCCTGACACCAGGGGTAAAGGGGGTAAATCTGTAGACTGTTGTTCTCTAGCGGCTACTCTCTGTTGGAGAGCCGCGTTATCGGTCTTGAGAGTCTGGACCTCAACCTGGAGGTTTTGGACCACTGCCACCAGCTCTTGTAATTGCTGTGGTGTGGCCATGTCTTCATTTTGGCGTTGCAATCTGTCAAGACTGTCAGACTCTTTTACAGGATTGACCTCTGAATCTGCTATGTCCTTCTCACTGCTAGAATTACTGCACAGCCCCAAAATCCCTTCCTCCTCCTCACCTGATGAGGTAGAATAGTTCAGCTTCTTTCTTCAGGGTTGTCGCGCTGGAGTCTTCTTCTTTGTGAGAAGATACGGTCTGCCTCGAAAGGAAGCTACTGTGACTCAATATAGAGAAATTCACAATGACTCCTCTCCGCGACAGCCAGATATGTTTCAGGGGAAAAAGCCACGAGGGCATAAAAACCCCCCACGATGCTTCGAAGAGGACTGTTGAATAGGCTGATCCGATGAGAAGTAACTTTCCGTAACTGAAGCAGAAGTCTCCGGAGGAGCTCTCCAAGACGGGAGTGAGGATGAAAAACACAACTACCACAGAGGCAGAAAACAAAGAAGAAGGTGAGAGTCAAGGAACCAGGAGGAAGAGGTAAGGAAAAAACGGGTAGACTGGTAGCAAGGATGGAAGCGGGGAAACGGAAAGGAAGGTGGACCAAGACCGCAGATAGAATCACAGATGGAGCGCACGCAACACGGGAAAGCACAGTTGCAACGCGCTGAGCCGCCAAGTAACTAATGGTTATATACATGACGGCGGCCATGTTGGAAAAAGACTAGACCGCGGGATGCCGTTTCAAGGAAACGTGGTGGAACAGTCTAATGGCGTCGGAGTTTCCACCTCCGTCAGACTCGCCAGCTGCCAGCAGTCGTGACACACCAGGCATGTGCTCCCTAACTGGGCGTACAGCTGCACACATATACAGCTCTAGTGTTTCCAGCGACTCCAGCCCGGGCATCTACACACAAGAGTTCTCCAAGGTCACTAGCTTGCTAAGTGTGCGCAACACCTTCATATTATCAGGCCACCGGGCCCCCATTTTTGGACCCCAGAGACATCGACACGCAGCCACTAGCAAAGAATTATTCCTGCCGGAAGTTGCCCAACCGTCGTTCCACAGCAGTGCACCCTCATGCTCCCTTAAGGATAACTATGTTTCTCATAGATTACCACGAGCATTGAACTGGTTTTTCTCTACAAATTCCAGCCCACCTGCATAACGCCATTAACAGCGTCACATTTTACCATTTGCTGACTACGATTGTTTCAACTCGACCAACAATCTACACTGCTCCATCTGCTTTCCCCTCCCTTCTCACCCTCCGGACTCAAGAACATTGGAGATACAACCCTGAGGCCCAGAAGAAGGCACCTTGTCTTAGGACCAGGCTTTCCATCAGCCCGTCCAATTTTCAATCTTGGGGAGTTCCTTACTGTATCGTCAATCTAATGTGAAGAAATGTCACTATTGTTTTGAAAATGTTTGGCTTAGCATAAATTTGAGACTCATGCTCTGATTTCTTTGTCTATCTCAGATAAACTGGTATGTATTACCTTGATTGTTCTTCAACCAGCGTACTGAGCACTATGAAATAAACTCATGTATAAGCCTTACAAATAAGACTGTGAATAAGTGTATGAATGGTTCACAAATAGTCTTTATGCTCAATGTATTTCAATACTTAACTAAAGGTATGGGCCATAGGTGACTTAGAAAACACCAGTATAACCCTGCTTCAAAGAAAAGCATACAGAATTAACAGTATGTTCTAATTTGTACCGGCGGGTAGAAATCCCGCCTGTGTTACATGTGCTCCCTAAGAGCAATGCTAGTGATACATGCAGTGGCAAGTGATGTGGCAGTGAGAGGTATCCTGTTGACCCTGAAATATTTATTTAAGGAATTAAAGTACTTGCAAAAGGTGTCCCTCAGATTACGAGAAAGTGTTGGCGAGTGCCCACTGACTTCATTTTTCGACCCTTACTTCTGCCCAAGCCAGTTGCTGGCACAATACTATCATTAGGCCTAGAAGACCTGCTAGTATCTGCAGGAAGGTTTGAAGTGCTGTGTACTGTCCTCCACGGGTGCCAATGGCGCACTCTGCTTTGCATTGATCCCGCTATACCCCTACGCGAATTGACTGATGAAGAACTTTTAGAGGATGACATTAATGATGGGGAGATCATCCTCAAGATTTGCATACTATGTGAAATCATGGTGCAATTCAGAAAGGTTCAGAGACCCCTCACGGCTGCTGTCACACCATCCCAATTCAGCCAGATGGACCTGCAGTATGTCCCCATACATTTATGGACAACAAACCCACACGATGTAGGGATGCGAAAAGAGGTAACCCCAGCAAAAGCCACGCTTAAACAAGGGGCGGTACTCCCCCAGGTGAAACAATACTCACTGTCCAGGGAGGCAGAGGATGCGATCAGAGAAACACTACAGACTCTAATACACCAAGGGATGATAGTACCCTCCACTTCGCCATGCAATACACCCATTAACCCCATTAAAAAGGCAACGGGCAGTTGGAGGATGATCCAGAATCTCTGCCCCCTTAATGACATAGTCCCAAACCCGGCATCCATTTTGTGCAGCATCCCCTAGGAGGTGGCCCACTTCACTGTGGTGGATTTGAAAAACACCTTCTTCTCAGTTCCCCTGCATCCAGACTCAAAATACCTCACAGCATTTACCCTCGGCGGAAAGTGCTACGAACACACTTGTTTGCCCCAGGGGTGCTGCGAAAGCCCCAGCATTTGTAACAGGATACTACACAAAGACCTAGGGAACATTCAAGTACCCAGCATGATAATTCAATACGTAGATGGCCGACTGGTCTGCAGCGACAGTGAGCAGGGCTGTCGAAGGGACTCCATTGCACTACTGCAGCTGCTAGCGAAGAAAAGGTACAAAGTGGACAAGGCAAAACTCCAGATCTGCCAAGTGCAGGTACTTTACCTGGTACAACTCATTTCTAAAGATGGAATAAGAATCATCCCTGACAGGGCAGCAACAGTGTGTACCACTCCTAAACAACTGGCTGTAAAATACATGCATAGATTCCTAGGATTGTGCAATTATTGCAGGGCATGGTTTCTAGATTATGCAGCATACACGAGGCCACTCCTACAGGGCCTCAAGGAAGCACAAAAAGAGAACAACAAAATACAGTGGACCACAGAAATGATCACAAGTTTTAATGACTTAAAAGACATGATCTCAACAACACCTGTCCTGGCCACCCCAGATTACACTCAGGAATTTTACATTTTTTCCCACTGAAATGGCACACTCATGACAGCAGTACTCACACAGAAGAGTACAATGGGTCATAAGCCACTAGCCTATTATAGTGGCGCACTCAACTCTGTCATGCAGGGACAGATCGCCTGTGAACATGCTCTTGCACCTGCAGCCTTTGCAATTGAAAAGAGCTCCACAATCCTCATGGGGTGCTCATTAACGTTGTATGTGGAGCACTTGTGCTTCGCAATTTGGGATTGCTCGAAGTCCACACATCCATGTTGTAAGATGTAAGACAATAAACCCAGCCACGTTCTTCACACAACCATGCACCACCAAAGATTTGCAGCAGCATGACTATGCATTTTATGAAGGCAAAGATAATGATATCCCCAAAGCCAAACACAGCCGCCTAGGAGAGGGAGAAATGTTCTTCATTGACGGGTCAGCATCAATTGATCAAGAAACAGGTGAAAGACATGTAGGGGCAACAGTGGTGCAAATCTTAAAAGATTGCCTATACATTATTCCGCCCAAGCAGCTGAACGGGTAGTGCTCATGGAAGCCCTGCGGGCGTCTAAAGGGTGCCATATTTCCATTGACTCAGACTCTGCTTATGTCACCACGATGTAGAGGTGGAGCCAAGTACCCCACTCAAAGCTCCACCCCCATGCTGCCTATGTGCTGGGAACCACAGTGTGCAACACGTGCAGTACCTGTGAGAATGCCTATACCGTAAAGAATCATGGAAGTAAGATATCCATTAAGGAAAGCATATATGCACTCACAACAATATGATGGCCATTTGAATGAAATCCCGTATGAAGTATGAAAATTTGTGAGAAAGGAGATTGGTGACATCATGTAAATCAGAACTGACGCATCCAGAACAGAGACAAGAGGCTGAAGAATGTAAACATTCCATGAGAGCTGAAGACAAAGTGATAGAAATGAACAACATTTCAGGCTTGAGATGAAGATGCTCATGCTACAGAAACAATTGTACAGATGCAGTAAACACAAGTAGGGAAAAGTATTCTTAAGGCTGGCTAAGTAGTGAATAGATTGCGGTGATGTGCCAACGTATATGCATAGGAATGTATAGACTATGGATGTTCCACAACAGACTTTAGCAGAGTCTGGACCGTTGAATAGAAAGGTTTTTTTCATTGTGCCGCAGTTGGAAAATGACATAATGAAGGAGGTAAATTCAAGAAAAGCTTGTCTGGCTCAGCACCAGGAAGTGAAGGCCACGTGAGCCTGGGTGTTCATGGAGTAGTTACAAAACATGTGAAAACAACAAACTACTGTTTGAGATGAGGAGCAAGAACATTGACGATGTCAGAGGCTCATCATTTAAGTGTATGTTAAATACAGAAAAGCTCTGAAACATGGTCTCCAGTAACATGGTTGGATGAAAATCTATACTGAGTTGAGCTGTATCGAAACTAAGAGACAAAGTATGCCTATACTCCCTTTTATTCTAAGGCACAGAGAACATTTCCAAGGCCAACTTTCAAAGGCTAATTGACTGGCAGGCGGCAAGAGTGATGATAGATGGCAGGCTAATTAGGTGGGAAGCTATGGTCATGACCAGCCCCAACAGCACCTGGGTGCCAGCCTGTGTGCTGCTAGCGTGTGTGGAATATTACAGAGGGGTATAAGGATGCCAACCAATCATAAAGGGCCACGTAATAGAGAGCCCTATAGTTGATGTAACGAATAGGACGTCGTGTATTTGATGATGTTCATAATGACTTGCACTAGAGGAGGGCCTAGTTGCCCCACCTGATGTTAGAGACCCAATCAATTTCTCTGACAAGTATGGAACATATACCTAGATGTTCCCTTTAAGCCTATCACTTTCCCAAGTAGGTTTTTGTAGTTTGCCACGTAAGTTGACGTCAATGATGACAAGCTTTTGCTATATAAACTGTATTTTTTATGAAACTCGTTGAGTGAGAAGATCGAGCAGATGTCTGTTCATGTTTGTTATACTCCCTACTTTAGATAATTGAAAATAAAACAGACGTACTTTGCCAACTTCCTGAGTCAGTCTGATTATTGATGTTTGAGTATATTCTGCATCCCCATCCATCTCAAAGTATTGCTACCCTGTCTAAAAGGGCCTAGTGTTGGGTACACAGGTTTCCATGGTAGCAGAGAGAGGATGGTTAAAGACCCATCGACCAAGTAGGCTTTTAAGGGTCTTTAAATATCGAATGTCCTCTGCCATTTAGCTGGAGGAGCGTGAAGCTCCCTGTAGATAGCGGCCATTAGTAAAAACTTGCAAGTCACTAAAGAGATAGGTGGATGGATCCCTCTTTCGCGGAATTCCCCTCCCGATTTCTATAGGCAGCTGAGCGGACCGAAGGCTAAAATGGCTGGTTGTGGAGGAGGTGATCTCGAGGGTCAGAAGCTGAAAACGTGAATGGTGAGTAGACAGAGAAAGGGCAAATGATGAATGAGCATTGAGTGGGGAAAGTGACAAAGGGATAACGGGAAAGGGTAACAGAGGGTTGGTTGGGGTATGTTTAGGTTAAGGATGAAGAACCTCATAGTTTAAGGTATAGGGACGAGAAGCGATCTATATTAATAAGCACAGAATCCTTTGTCAAGAGACGTTTTAAAAGAAGTTGTTCTAAAGTCCAAGTGGACCTACCAAGGCTACGAAGATCAAGGATCGTTAAAGAGAACAACTTATACTCCAATCAGAGTCATTATTAGGGCCTAGAGTAGCCACAAGGAGCGTTGCCAGAGATTTATGTGGGCCGGCCAGTCTGTCAATTTGTCTGTCTGTATGTTGTATATGGTAAAGAAATGATGAAATTTTAAAGAATGAAAAGTAACAGATTGTGGTAAAAGGCTGAAATCTGATTATTTATTTATTTAGTTGACTGATGATGTTCATTGAATAGGTAGATTGAAGTAAAGTGACAAATAGAGGTTTGGAGCTGTGACGATTAGTGCACGCTCATATTGTATTATTTTTTTGAAAAATATTCATCTGTGTAAAATAGCAGTAATTATTGACAATCAATTATGACTAGTCATGATGGAGGATGTTACTCTGCTTATACACTTCTGCAGAGAGCTGCCAAACACGCACCCAAGCTTAAGCAGTACAGTCCACAATGGGTTAAGGCACTGCAGATAAAATGTTCATGCCATGGCCACAAGGAGGATCACTGTCCAAAGCAGTTTTGCAACACATGACGACATACTTACATGCAGCGTACACGGGAAAGAAGCTCGAAAAGAGGTTAGCTAGCTTAGAGCTTTGTAAAATGTAGCAGGAGGAAAGGGAAGACCCACCTCCTGAAGACTGGATGCTTAACCACTGTAAGGAGGGGGATGAAGAGCCTTCTGCTCCCCCTACCGTGCCTGAAATAAATGACAATAGTACGAAAGATGACAGATTATATCCTTTAAGAGAGCTTAAGGCAGCGACAGGGTATAGCAACCCGACGCATAAGTCACCAGCATGTAGCAGCAACGAGAGTCTTGAAAAGACACCAGAAAGAGATGTGATCCCTAAAGCCTCACAGGACAAGGAAAGAAATGACCAACCAGGTATTTCTTTAGATATAGAAAGAGAAATAAAGAGATGGAAAGGAAAGAAAGACAAAGCTAATGAGGTAGCGCTTATACAGAACGAATGGATGGGTGGTCAGATATTGCTCAAACTTGAAAGAGCATTGAGGAAGTAAGACAAAGGAAAGATGAGGATGAGCAAGATAAAAAATACAGGGGGGTCATTATGACCCCGGCGTTAAGGGGTTAACGGCTCTGTAAAAGGCTGAGGCGCCGTTAACCCTTTAACGCCTTACTACGAGGTCCTTTTGTGGCTCCCGACCTGAACGGCTGGTCTAGACCAGCCGTTAAAGTAGGGACCCACAAAGGGACCTTGATGGCAATTACAGTACCGCAATTTGCGCTACCGTAATTGCCGCCTTCCCCATTCCCATTGAGCCCTATGGGGCAAAAATGGGAATGAGGAATGGCCATGGAGAAAGTGGGAATTACCGCCCGCCTACCTTGGAATTGGGTGGTAATTCCCCCTTTCTCCATGGCGTACTCCGGCATGGACCATGGTGCTAATAGCACCATGGTTTAGCGCCGAAGTCCTAATGAGGGCCAGGGAATGAGAGAAACGATTGAAAGAAGATAAAGCTAAAAGAAAGAATAGACAAAGAAGGGAACAACTCTATCAAGATGAACAGTCCAGAAAGCAGGAGAGAGCAGAGGAGCAAAGAAAGTATGACAATAGGCAAAAAACAATCGAAGAACGAGACAGGCTGGAAAAGAAAAGGGAAGAAGAGGAAGAACAGATATTAAGAGATAAAAGAATGCAAAGAGGAAGAAGTGTGTAGAGCAAACGAGAGAAGAGAGGTGAAAAGACAGGAAGAAGAAAGGGTTAGGGAGCCAAGAAATAAAGAGAGTTTGACAAGGAAATGGAACACAAGAGAAGGCAAAGGACACGCGACATTGATCGCATAGAGAAAGAGTTAAACCTAATCCAGTAGTGGCATGGGAGGACATAGAGGAGTTCTTCCCGACACAAGAACCAATGCCAGGACCCTCTAGAGTAGAATTAGAAGATAATTTTGATATAGGAGCTATTGGAGACAGAATTGACAAAGCTTATCAGGAGATTAGGACAAAAAGTGAATCAAGAAATAAAGGGAAAGACGATTGATTTGAAGGAGCTCACTCGTGAGGCAAAGAGGGGGGTCTGTTCAGCCTCGAGCATGGAGCTTTGTCTTTGGACGAACTAACGTTAAACAGAGATGAGAAAGAGGGAAGTCACACTAGGTGGGGACAAGATATCTCAGACAAAGAAAGAGAAACCTTGCGTAGTGAGGAGGGTGCTAGTGCATGTGGTCCCGAGGGGTGTTCTCCGACATATAGGGAGGTAAGATGGTTGGATCTGGACATACCTAAATCGAGGACGCCAGAGCCCCTGGCATGGCCAGTTCGACCTAAAAGGTGACCTCTTAGTGAGAGGGGGACTTGTCACCCTATGTGAGGAGACTATGGTTGCTACCAGAAAGAGGTCAGTGTAGAACCATTGTCCCTGCTATGGACAGGCACATGATGGGAGACAAGTGAGATTTTGAGATTTCGCAGTTCCCTTTTGTTAGAAAAAGGAGGTGCCCGACCAAAATATATATCGTGGTCCCAGATGGATAAGGATAATTTAAGGTGTAAACTCCAAAGTCTGATGTCGGGTGCCGGAAAATTAATCTATGAGTTAGAGAAAATGACAGAAGGAAATACGCTAGCTATAGGAGACATTAAGGGTCTTCTAGCAGCTATCCTTGGGGAGAGGGCTGACATTTGGTCGAGAGCAGGATATGCGAGTGTCACTGCACAGAACACAGTGCACGATGGAGCGCCGTTTAATAATTGTTGAGTGGCAGTCTGGAACGCACTTTGAGTACAATATCCTGATATGTCAGATAAGGGTGCTTTAATGGCATGAAAGATGCAGGAAGGGGAGCATCTGCTTGTTTACATTCAGAATGTTGAAGTTTCTTTGGAAACACAGGGAAAATCTATACCTGTATTCTATAATATATTATGTCAGGTACTACCAGACAAGGTACAGAGACAGCTCAAGAAGCTGGTGGGTATGGAGGCGACACCATGGCCAGAAATACAGCTGATCATTGCCGATTGTTGCAGGAGAAAAATGAAAAGAGAGACGATGTTAGGAAGCTTGAGGAGGCTAAGCTAGTGCAGAAGAAGCTATTGAAGTATGCTTTAGAAGGGGCGATGTTAACTAGTGGAGAAGGGCCAGGATCACAGCAAGCAGCAGGCATGCTGCAGGTGAACATCCAATGGCAGTTCGATCAAGGCGGGAACGGATTTGTACCAAGAGGTAGGGAAACCTTCCGTGGAAGAGGAAGCTTTCAGAATAATCAAGGAAATTATCAGAGTAACCAAGGTGTGTTTCAGACTATGCAGAATGGTAATAACGTCATGCAAGGAGGACAAATCAGAAGACTCCCTCCTGTATGTTGGACATGTGGAATGACAGGGCACATCGCGCAAACATGTATGAGCCAAGGGTATGTACAGAATGGGCAGTTCTCAAGTGGGGGGACTGCTTATCCGCCTGCATATATCTCACAAAGTAGGGATGGTTTTGCCCAAGATCAGAGAGTGTATCAAGCACAAGCGCTGAGAATGCAACAAGCTTTGCAGACACAGCAAGCACCATTGAATCCACCACAAGGGCAGTCACAGCACACACCCATGCAGATACAGCAAAGCGCAAACACAGGACAGTTATTGACTCCTAGGATAGGGTGTGTCATTGTCGAGGGTGGGAATCCTTTCACAGGCACAGGAATAACTATGTACCCACAATAGGACAGCTCACTGGGTGACTTGATGTGTTCATTACTATATGTGATTCCCAATCCTCAAGAGGAACCAAGGGTTGACATCATTATAGGAGGCAAATACTTTTCTTTTTTAGTAGACACGGGTGCAACTCTCACTTGTATACAAGAGGGACAATTTTTATTATTGGGTAATGCCATGAATGCTCAAGGATTCTCAGGAGCTACAAGTAGAGTTCCTTTCACTAAAAGAATTACCAGTCTCTAAAGGAGAATGTGATATGTCTGTCCCATAGTTGTATTCATGGCAGACACCAGTTAATATACTGCGCCGAGATTTAATGACGAAACTAAAAATGACGATCTCTTTCACTAATGAGGGCATAGTGTGTTCAACACCAGGAATACATTATTTAAACGTGGGCGAATTCATCATGGCATTTACATGGCAAATAGCCATACGAGGAGTACCATTAGAACCAGAAGTATTTCACAATGGGGTACGCATTTTGTTAACATGGCTGCCTGGTATAGTGGGTAAGACTTTGAGAATACCTAATGAATTTCTCTTCAGGCCAGAGATTCCCATGGATGCAGAGGGGGCATGATTTCTTCCCTTAGAGTTGCAAGCAGCTGTAGTGCGAGGAGAATTAGCTATGCTCATAGGGTTTGATGATGATGGCAGATCATGGAGCACTGTGATTCCTATTGGAGAGGGTTACAGATTGACTGACGTCACTGATGAGGACATATTTAGAGATGACCCGTCAGACAACGAGGTAGTATTTGAGATGAGCATTAGATATTGGGTTAGGGCAGAAAGACGTGAGGTTCCACAGAAAATGATGATAGTGCGACAGCGTCCTGCATTTTTTAATGAAAATATGGCAACAGTGCCAGTTTCCTTATGGACTACGGGCCCCTATGACATAGGCCTATTAAAAGGGGTTGGAGAAGTTAAGATCAAACTGAAGCCAGGAGCAATTTGACCTCGAGCAAAGCAATATCCCATTTCTCGAGAGGCAGACAAGGGTATTTTACAGACGATATGTGCCATGATGGATCAGGGCATTTTAGTGGAGTCAGAATCACCATGCAATACCGCTGTGTACCCTGTCAAAACATCTAAGGGGGGGTTGTGGTGTTTAATTCAAGATATGAGACCGATTAACCAGATTGTAGAGCCTGAATTTCCTCTAGTTCCTAACCCGGCGATGATTTTATGTAGTATCCCTGTTGAGGCACGATATTTCACTGTAGTTGATTTGAAAAATGTGTTTTTCTCAATCCCGTTGCATAAAGATTCTAAGGATCTGACGTAACTTACGTTTCGGCAGACTAAGCTGAAAAGCACAAGATTGCCCTAAGGGTATTGTGAGTCTCCATTGGTTTTCAATGGAGTCCTGCAGATGGACTTAAGCAATGTTGATTTGCCAAGTGTTGTGTTACAATACGTAGATGATATTTTGTTCTGCAGCACATCAGAAGAATAGTGCAGACATGACTCAGTTCAGTTAATGGTCATCCTATCAGAGAAGGGATATAAAGCGGACAAAGAGAAATTGCAGTATTGTCAAGAAGAGGTGTTATATATAGGACAGTTAATCTCGCATAAAGGAAAGAAAGTTACACCTGAACGGGCTAAGGCAATTTTGAAAACAGCAAAACCGCACACGATTAAGCAAATGCAACAGTTTTTAGGACTGTGCAATTAAGTCAGAGCATGGGTATTTGATTATAGCTCTTATACAACACCATTGTTGCAAGCCCTGAAAAAGGCACAGCAGAATCAGGAAAAAATTGTATCGACTGAGGAGATGGAGGAAGGGTTTGACGAGTTAAAAAAGGCAATTTGCACAGCTCCAGTTTTAGGGATTCCCAATTATTATGAGGAATTCTTTTTATTTTCACACATGAATGGAACAGTCATGACAGCGGTGCACACGCAGAGAACTACGTTGGGGTACAAGCCTCTAGCATATTACAGTGGGATTTTGGACCCAGTAATGAGGGGTCACTTCCCTTGTGAACAATCATTGGCAGCCGCCGCGTTCACTATTGAGAAATCTGCCAGCATAGTAATGGGGTGTTCTATGGTATTATTTGTTGAACATGCTTTGTTTGCTGTTTTGGAAAAAGCTAAAGACAAACTGACACATCAAAGAGCTTCTGCTTATGAGGTGGTTATATCAACTACAGTGATTAAAATAGTCAGATGTAAAATGGTGAATCCTGCCAGGGTTGTAGCTGAACCACTGACAGAGGACGAGCAGGTACATGACTGCTCAAATTATGAGGAACTTTATGATGAGATCCCGAGGATGAAGGAAAACGATCTAGCATCGGGGGAGATTCTCGTTATTGATGGTTCTTTGAAGATCGATCAAACTGATGGACAAAGATATTCAGGTGCAGCTGTGGTCAAATACAGGGCTAATGGGGAACTTGAAGTAATGACAAGTGTACGACTACCGTCTCACTTTTCAGCACAAGCTGCAGAATTAGTGACGCTGATTGTCGTGTTCGAGAAACACGCAGACCAGGAAGTAACAGTGAACAGAGACTCCACCTACGTGACATCAACAGTATACGCAGGGCTAGCACGTTGGAAAAGGTGGGCCTACCTCCGAGCAAACAGCATTACAGTGCAGCACACCGCCTTATTGGACAGACTTATCAAAGCACTACAACTCCCAGTAGCCATCACAGTAGTTAAGTGCACAGCGCACACTAAGATAACAGACTTTATTTCACGCAGAAACTAAGCTGCCGACAAAGAAGCAAAAAGATTTGCATGTTCACCTGATATAATGAGCTTTGATATGCCTGATGTGAAAGAAAGAATGGTGGTGATGATGATTGTGAATGAAAGCATTAACCATATGTCGAAAATACAATTGATGGAAGTTCAAGGTGGAACCCCACAGGATGAGAAAGATCTGTGAACATGGAGGGGGTGTTCTTTATCCCCTTCCGAGGCACTGTGGTGACAGGATAGCACTGGTAAACCGGTGATGCCTGTAGCCTTATTAAGGGTGGCGTTGGAACAGGTACACTATCCTGTGCATCTCTCTAGGGAGAGCCTTGCAGCAACCATTGCAGAGGAATGGTTCGTACTGAACCTATTAGAAAACCTTGCTTTTTATGTAGTAAATTACATTGTATGTCAAAGGTTTACTGCTGAGCACACAATGCCAACAGTCAGAGGAGTTGTTCCTCAACCAAAGGGTTCTTTTCAGCATTTACATATCGACTATGTTGATATGCTGCAGGTCTGTAATGGATATAGGTATATGATAGTGGTGGTTTACCCCTTCTCTAGGTGAATCAAGGCTGGTCCATGCACACACCCTGACGCCACTTGCATAGCGAAGTTGTTAGTGTGAGAAGTATTTCCTAGATGGGGAATATGTGAGGTGTTGAGATCAGATATTGGCCCACATTTTGTGAATGAGGTTTTTGAGCAAATACGTTTATTATTGAGCATTAAGCATAGGTTTTCTTCTGCTTATCACCCGCAAGTGAGCAGGATATGTGAGAGACTCAACAGTCTACTCAAAGAGAGGATAGCAAAACTAAAGCTAACATTGAAAAAGGAATGGATGCATTGCCTGCCCCTTGCATTATATGCATTAAGGAATCAACCAGGCTCTGACCATCACCTCACACCCCATGAACTAGTTACAGGGAGGCGAATGAGAATGCCTCTCACTCATCCATTGAGGACTAGAATGATGCCCAGACAACAGCAGAATTGTTAGGAAATGAGCTACATGCTTACTTAACATGTATGATCACAAGTATCTCTGTCATTTCAGATCAAGTCAAGTGAACGGGGTGTCGGTCTCAGAACACAGATGAAGACCATACAGCAACCAGAACTCAGGAACTACAGGTCCCAAGACTATTTCCAGGTGATAACATTCTAATTAGGAATTTGATGCAAAAGTGGCACGAGTCCAGATTTAACGGCCCTTTCGTAGTGGACGACGTTACGCCATCGGCAGAAAACGTACTAGGGAGATGCACATGGATACACCTGGGGGATGTACAAGTCTATGCTGAAGAGGCCACTGCACTCCCACCCCATTTGGGAACAAGCCACTGAGAAGAGGTTCAGCACGTGCAGACTAGATCGATGACATGGAAAAAGGACGCAGAGACTTACCAGTAGACAGATAAAGAGCACATTGGAGTGGTTCATCTGAGACACTCTTTGTAGCTGTTAAACAAGGAGTGATGAAGCTATTGTTCTGGAGCGACAGGAGTTTTCTAACAGTGGACTGTGAGGCATTGAGATCCTGAAGAAGAAAAATGCCAAATCTCAAGTTCCTTTTCGACGACTGGAAGAGGGAGCAGTTTCCTGATTCCTTTCTTACTGAGTTCCTCTTTGGAGGCACCCATGGTGGTGTCAGATGGCAACACTTATCGGATCATTTTTGATGTTTTCTTCTTTATTCTTCGTGCATATCCTGCACTGGTTGGGAGAACTTGTGACATTCACCTGTTTCTGCAAGATCCTAAAAACTGTACCATCGTGAGGAGGCTGCTTTCAGCCATCATTGAGCAAATCCTTCAGCTACCTGAATATTGTACGGAAAGTGCAGAGGATCCTATCTGACTAGGACACTCACAAACTGCTTGGAATTATCCTTTATTTTCTGCTTCTAGAGCATCCTTAACTTGTTGGACGACAGGCCAGTACTCATGTATTTCAGAGAGATCCCAGGAATTGACCTGCAATAAATTGGCTGATACACAAGATCATCAAGCAGATTCGTATACTACCTGAGCATCTGATAAACTTGCCTGATTAAAGTTATTTCTTTTCCTTCTTTAAAAGTAATCACAGGCAAGATGGGAAATATTGATAGCAATAATTATAATGTGGCAAGCAACGAGAGATCACAGCGACGTGCAAGAAACCACTGTTGCTGGAGATGCATGTATTGGTATATAATATATACATGTATTATATTTATCATTATTCTTCTGTTTCTTACAATGCACACTGTTTATTATGTTGGTCCAAAGAGAGCAGTAGTTCCTATGTACGTACCTATGCATAACGAAGGTACAGATATAGCAATTATATGACAGCCAAGGCCCTATGTCATTGTTCCTACACCAGCAGTTTATTTAAAGACATCAATTTCACTGACAAGTGTCCCTAAGTTTCCTCCAGTGAGAAGGAACTATGCTGATATACTTCCTGTGATGATCATAGGAGCTCATGAGGCAAGACAGACCTAAAAGAAGTGCAAGGGAGGATGATCATGAATTGAATGACCACCTAGATAGCACAGAACATTTGGGGAATAACATGTGGTATGAGCACATGAAATAGGTGGGAAAGAGAACCTCAGAGGAGGAAGGCTATATGTGAGCACTCCTGCCTTATAGTATGGGAAAGTCTAAGATATTTATAGCTGTTGAAATAGATGTTCAGACAGCACATTGCCTATCTCACATAGCAATCTGCTGAGTAAGAGGACAGTTCATGGGCTGAACAGCATCTTTGGAATGGGCAACAGAATGGTCAGCTCCAGGCGAAGATGATTATGTCCAAGACAAAAAGACAAGAGCAAGAGCGCACACCAGAAATCATGTGATAAGATATGAACAGCCTGAAGTGAAAGGAGCTGGAATCAGATGGGAAGTAAACAGAAGACTTGAGAGCCCAGGAAAAACTGCAGAAGAAATTCAAAGATGGAAGGAAAGAGGCCAGATGCAGATCTGGGGATCAGTTCTTTCTCCAGACAGTTGGGAGGAAGGTGTGGTTATCTGCAGAGATTGGGTAGTAATTGGTTACCGTAAACCAACCATTGACATTGTGGAAAACTGATGCAAACTTTTATGGCCAAGACTTGCAAAACTACTGACATGGGTCGAAGATAAAGGAGACCCTTTACAGATAGTGCCTCTGGACAATGCAAAATGGCACAAAAAAAGTTGACGTGAATCAAAATTGTGGTCGAGTCTTTGATGCACCAGGAATGAACATTGGAACAGCAGTGATAATGGATGACTACTGGGCCTGTGGACCTACAGCTTACATGAAGCTGCCCAGAGATTGGGGAGGACTGTGTTCTATAGTTATCGTCCATGTTGCAGCATTGGTGATTCCTAACAGTGACTTGAACATTGGTGAATTTCCAAAAGCAGATGTTCACCTGAAGAAGAAGAGATCTGCTGAGCTACTGAAATGAATGAAGAGGGAGAACTATTTTTCAGCCAAGTCAATAGAAGCTTTTGATTCAATTCCATATGAACACAGATTGTTCAGTCAGTCTTCATTGATATTCACGATAATCTTCATGCCTAGGATCCAGACAGCAGCAGATACCAAGTGGTTACAGATAACCCGGTGGGAATTGTTACAGACGATTAACACTACCATAAAAGGATTCAATGCTATCAAGGAAGAGCTGAGAGCCATACGACTGATGACTCTTCAGAATAGATATGTCCAGGACATGATCACAGCTATGGATGGAGGTGTTTGTGCCAAAATCGGAGAATCATGTTGCACATTCATACCTTCTCATGGTGACAAGAATGGCACCTTGACAGAGGCTATAATGCTGCTGATGAAATTACACGTCCAGATGATAGATGAATTGAAAGATATTGCTGATGACAGTTGGTTTGGATCAATCTTCTCATGGGTTCCACAATGTATGGCGTACATGTTCAAGTTCATTGGAGCCCTGATAGTGATGGTTTTGCTTGGATTTTGTGTAATCAGAATAATAATCTCACAATTCAAGCAGACTGAAAATAAAGCTGTAGGAATGAAGATCATGACTGATGTCGAATCAGGACTCAAATCTAAGGAACTGGCATTTGGAGAGATCAGAGACTACATGAAGGCCAGCATCCATGCACCTGAGGGAACGAAGTTCCTGTACCCGAAGAACTACAAGAAGTATGTGGGGAAATGGATCTACTACAGTCCAAATGGACAATGCATGCTTATGTCCTGAAATAAGGATGTGCATGTGAAATCAGCAGGATGCCTGAAAAAGTGGGTCCCAAAGAAGCATTTCTTCAGACAAGGATGTCTAGATGTGAAAAGCGATGAGAGAGTGGTTGATGAATCGCCCAGATGGGGGAGTGTAGAGGTGGAGGCAAGTACCCCCACTCAAAGCTCCACCCCCATGCTGCCTATATGCTGGGAACCACAGTGTGCAACACGTGCGGTACCTGTAAGTTTGCCTATACCGCAAAGAATCATGGAAGTAAGATACCCATTGAGGAAACCATATATGCACTCACAACAATATGATGGCCATTTGAATGAAATCCAGGAGGAAGTATGAAAATGAGCCAGAAAGTAGATTGGTGACGTCATGTAAAGCAGAACGGATGCATCCAGAACAGAGACAAGAGGTTGAAGAATGTAAACATCCCATGAGATTTGAAGATGAAGTAATAAAAATGAACAACATTTCAGGCTCGAGATGAAGATGCTCATGCTACAGAAATGATGAAGAAAATGCAAAGTCATTTTACAACTGTACAGATGCAGTAAACGCAAGTAGGGAAAATTATTCTTAAAGCTGGCTACGTAGTGAATAGATTGCGGCGATGCGCCAACATATATGCATAGGAATGTACAGACTATGAATGTTCCACAGCACACTTTAGAAGAGTATGGGCCTTTCAATAGAAAGGCTTTTTCACTGTGGCGCAGTTGGAAAATGACTTAATGACAGAGGTGAATTCAAGAAGGGCTTGGCTGGCCCAGCACCAGGAAGTCAAGGCCACCGTGAGCCTGGATGTTCATGTCTGAGGTGAGGACATCAGAGGCTCATCATTTAATAGTATTTCAAATACAGAAAAGCTCTGAAACATGGTCTCCAGTCACATGGTCGGATGAAAATAGATACTGAGTTGAGCTGTCTCGAAACCAAGAGACAAAGTATGCCTATACTCCCTTTTATTCTCTGGCACAGACAACATTTCCAAGGCCAATGTTCAAAGGCTAATTGACTGGCAGACGACAAGAGTGATGATAGATGGCAGGCTAATTAGGTGGGAAGCTATGGTCATGTCAAGAAACAGAACTGTGTATTACTAACCAGTAGGCCCAAATGCACTCCTGATTGGGTACAGGACCCAATGTTGATTTGTGAATGTTTGAATAAGGCTTTAGCCTATAAAGGCTTAAATTTGTATTTGTACATTCATTCAAATTTTTACTGACTATCAAAGGTTATTTTATAAGCTTTACTGAACAGTGTATCTCATTCAATAGAACCAGTCCCCAACACAAATGTTAGAGAATCTCTTCCCTTTAATTCTCTAATTTTAAACAAAATTAATATAATAAACAACAGATAGCAGATATCAACATGATTCTTCTTTTTGTAACAAAATATCAAAACATCAAACAAGAAGTGAACATAGGAATACAATTGTCTCTTAGAGCGGATAACTCCCTCCAGGGAAACCCTTCAAGGTTGTAACAAGTAACCAACGCATTTCGGACCAAAGATCCATCTTCAGGGTAGGGGCTTCTTTGTTCCTATTCATAGTGAGATATGAAAAGTAGCAATTTCCTTAATTCTGATCCTGTTAGAAAATCAAATGAACATTCATTGTAATAATTGTTTAAATAGAGAGAGGCTAAAAGTAGGGTAAGGGGAGGCTAATGGTACTAACCTATCCCAGCAGGCTGGTAAGGTCCAGAAAATGACCTATCAATGGAACAAGAGAGGAAAAAATAGCCAAGGTAAGCGTTTTTAGTCATGTAAAGATCTACTCACTCAGATGTAGCAAAATGTAATGTAAAGTGACATCCCTGCACTCACCCAGTCTTCTGGTGAAGATCACTGGAGAAAGGGAGGCGGCTACGCACAGTACGGCAAAAACCCTAAAGTAAATACATGATACTCATATTTAGGGACATGAGGCAACCTCATGAAGAATCACAAAACATTAAACATTAATCTCCATTCAATCTAATGCATTTAAAATCGGGCGGCAGACAGTAGGCCATAGAACGCTCGATCGTGAAATCTAGAGCCTCACAAGCAACGTATATCTCTCATAAGGGCGGCGCACATGGAGAAAGTGCGTGCACAGCCCCATCGGTCTTTATTCCCAAAGGGGACTGAACAAGGACTCACCGAGTTGTGGAGTTTCTCCTCCCGCGCCGACTGCTAGACTGAAAGCAGCGCGGCTACGGGTAGCGTCCTAAGTTGACCTGGCAACCCCACGCATGCGCACTGGGACGGCCGGGCGGAAGCCATCTTGGTGTGGGCCTACGGCCGTAACATAGGTTGTCATGGGGATTAAGAATGCGTGGGAGCATCCAATCTGTTAACAATCTCGATGAGCTCAACTAGTGGGGATAATGACCTAGTATACTGTGTGTATATTAATAGAAGGAATGGAAAGTGACAGATGCGCCTGGGGGCACCACCGCAGCTCAAGGGAATCCGCTGGGTGCCCCCATGACGCATCAATTATGTGTTTGCTCATAAGGGCTTATGGAGGGTTGCGCACAGGCCATATCACAAAGATTTGCAGTGCTGGTGTATTGGTTGCATGTGTCACTTCATTGGTATGCAATCAATTACAGATCACAATGTACATACATGACAAATTATTATACCCTGCATTGATTCCACCTGGCTAGTGACCTGGCGTCTTGCCAAGTAACGTAACTAGACAAGGCCATATCTTAAGCACAGTGTAACATTAATCAGGCATTGAGCAAGGTCAAGTCGAAATTCAAACCCTTCAGCCCGCGTGCACCTGAAACAACAACTGGAGATTCATTTAATTTCAAGAGACTGATATCTGGAAATTTGTTATATATTATAGATAAATTAATAACTGGCTGTGCACCCCTGCAACCTTATCTAAGCTATGGTCATGACCAGCCCATCAGCACCTGGGTGCAAGCCTGCGTGCTGCTAGCGTGTGTGGAATATTACAGAGGGGTATAAGAGTGCCAACTAATTATAGAGGGCCACGTAATAGAGACCCCTATAGTTTATTTAACCAATAGGACATTGTGTATTTGATGACGTTCATAATGACTGGCACTAGAGGAGGGCTAAATTGCCCCAACCGATGTTAGAGACCCAATCACTTTCCCTGACAAGTATGGAACATATACCTAAAAGTTGGTTTTTGTAGTTTGCCACGTAGATTGACGTCAATGATGATGAGGTTTTGCTACATAAACTGTATTTTTTAATGAAACTCCTTGAGTGAGAAGATCGAGCGGATGTTCGTTGATGTTCGTTATACTCCCTGTTTTAGATAATTGAAAAAAAACAGACATACTTTGCCAACTTCCTGAGTTAGTCTGATTATTGATGTTTGAGTATATTCTGCATCCCCATCCATCTCAAAGTATTGCCACCCTGTCTTAAAGGGCCTAGTGTTGGGTACACAGGTTCAACGACAGTTCATGCCAGTCTGTCGTTCTGTAGAAGGAGTGGGTTCAGGCGAGCAGATGGCTCACCAGTACAGCATGCCGCCCTGCTCAACACACTTATTTCTGCCCTCATAGAACCTTCTGTGGTAACGGTCATTAAATGCGCAGCACATAACACAATGCTGGTGAAATATCATTGGGGAACGCAGCCACAGACGTGGGAGCAAAAGCTGCTGCATATTTACCTGTGCCCACCGCAGCTGAGTATGCTGTAACAACGGAGGCTGCCAGACAAGATACAGATGCATACACCACACTCCCTGTCGCCCAGATAATTGAGCAGCAATGTAGGGCACCCCAAGAAGAACAGAAAATATGGCTCAAACGCGGGGGCGTGCAATCCCCTACTGATCTTTTATGGAGACAACAAAGTATAGGGAAAGTAGTAATGCCCGTGGAATCGCTGCGCACAGCCTTTGAGCAATTACATTACCCCTCCCATAGTCCCAAACAACACATGGCAGCAGGCATACAAGAAGATTGGCTTATTCCTAATTTACAAGAACACCTCTCAACAATGGCAGTCCAATGTACAATGTGCCAAGCGTTTGCACACGGATGACACTGAGAACATTGGGAGGAACACTGCCCCACCCAGTCGGTCCATTCCGTGAGCTGCGCATTGACTATGCAGACATGGGGGAGCAATGCAAAGGGGCACAATATTTGATTATGGTGGTGTGTCCATTCTCAAGATGGGTTGAGGCCGGTCCATGTGCCCACCCAGATGCAAAGTGTGCCACACAATTCCTCATTAACGAGGTCTTCCGCCGCTGGGGAGTGTGTGACGTTTTTAAATCGGATAATGGCACACATTTTATCAATAAGCTTTTCAAGGAAATAACAGCCCTTTTAGGGATCAAACATTGTATGTGTTTGATTTAACACCCACAAGCAAATGGGGTGGTAGAACGAATAAACAGCCTCCTTAAGAGCAGGCTCTATAAGTTATGTAACACCATATAAAATAACTGAGTGAATTGTCTGCCCCAGGCCCTGTTCCACCTGCGCTCACAGCCAAGCAGGACCACCACCTGTCCCCCATCACATGTAAGGAGATCATGCTCTACAGTTCTGGGGGAAGAATTTAATCACTATCTGTCCCAATTCACACACGCAATAAGATGTGTTGCTAATCAAATGGCTCTGACAAACACAGGCGAACTGGTCTATGTCAGAGGTTTTCTGTGAAAGTGGAACAACCCCAGGTTCCATGGGTCCTATGAGATCATGTGTTCCACCCCTCTCGAAAAGAAAGTGAAGGGGCTCAGGTATTGGATACACCTCACAGACGTTCACAGGGCCTCACCTGATGCGACACGAGGTGTCTGAAGTGAAGACAGCATGTCTAACTGAGTTTGCGTAGCTTCATGCTGACCATATGAGTCCATGTGAAAAACGAAATAAAAAGCTCAGAATACATGCATTGATGCTAGAGCACAAGCTACATAAATTAAAACTCTCTCTCTTTCCCTCTACCGCTCCTTACCTTTTTCCCCTCCATTCCCCGTTTTCTCCAAATAACAGGGACAATGATGATGGAGATGATGACACCAAGATGCTCTTCAACTGTAGAAAGACACATGGCCTCATTATGACCCCGGCAGTAGCCGTGCCGGTAAAAACAGCACGTCTGCCGCCAGAGTAATTTTTTTCCAGCGCACGGCAATGGGGACTTACTGGGGCATTACAGCCCTGCCCGCCCTGGTAATTCCCCATTGCCAGCATCGAAAAAAAGAATTACTCCCCATTCCCATTCGAGTACCATTGGACTCAATGGGAATGGGGAGAACGGTAGCACCGGCACCATTTATAATGGTGCCGGTTCTCCCATCAAGGTCTCCCAGCGGGTGCCATTCCACCAGCCAGGTCAGACCTGGCTGGCGTGAAGGCACCCCGCACGCAGAACTAGGAGTATGCTGGTCCGGTAACAACGGTGCCGGTTACTTACCATTGTTACCGAACTGGCATACTCATGATGAGGCCCATACTATTAGAAGTACCAGAATGTACAGTGGCCTCCATTGTTTAGCTATTTTGTTTACCGTAATGATGTTTTTAGTAGGAATTTATTGGGGATTTACTTATCTGGGCTGGCAATCTAAAAGAAGGGGCGAGGGGACCACGGGGACCTGGAACATGAGCATAACTTACTATTTCACTGAATTGGCTCCTATGAGCGTCAGTATACCTTCCAATGTCCCTAAATTAATTACCATACCCTCCAATGTAAATTAAGTCACTCCTACCCCATATCCTGGATTGCAACCCCACAGAATGAAAGAACAAATGGAAGTGTATTATTTAATCCCACAGAACCAAACAGCATAACAAAAATCATATACAATGTCACCCCTGCAAACATTAGCAGGTCCCACACAACTGTATGCACAAGCAACATGTCTCAGATACTAATGCCAAACGTACAGAACTATTTGTGTAATGGAAGCAGCAATATAAATATCAGTAGCAGAAGTAAAGTAGTAAAAAGGCATGTGCTATGCAATAACAGAATGAAAAGACAAGCACACAAGCATAAATATGATGCATCCCATGGTTTAGGCCTACAGCAGTAGGAGATATTTGCCATCCCGAGCACTCAAACAGTTGGAACTCGGACATGAGTGCAGTGGGAAGACGAACTGCCAATGGGAGTTGGGTACATCTGTCCCTTAATACCGCACGCATCTGAGGCACCCAAGGTTTTAGTACAGCAAGAAGTAGCGATGATAGAGACACAATGCCAATTCATCTTGCGCTATGTATGATCAAAGGCACATTCCAGGCACGCAAAGTCCACCTAGAACTTAGTGATCCAGACACCCAAAAATACAAAATGAGTTCCACCAATCCCAAATGTTTGAAAGAACCTTACCTGGTGACCGAAGGGGCAAAGTACATTAACAACAACTGGCAAGAAACAACTGTCACTTGTAAAGCCGAAGGACTTGTAGGGTTCCCAGAAAAAACAATAGGTCTCATAAAACAAGCATGCGCACAAGTATGGACAGAACACGTCACCAAATTGACATGGATTGCAGCCATTTAAAAGCCGGTAAAAGTGCACCAAGAAGAAAGCTATTAACAGTGTTTTTACAGCGAAGGAACTGTTTCTGTCGGGTCAAGCGAGCTGTGTAACAGAACTATCCTAATTCCAGACCTCAGGAAAGGCACTGCAGCGCTGATGGACTATTTCTGGGTCTGCGGCCCGCAAGTGCACTTGCACCTCACGCCTTCTTGCAGGGGCTATTGTTCGCTAGCCATGCTGCACTCTGCCCTGTTAGTAGCACCTGAAGAACACCTGAAAGGGGGGCCACTGTCTGATGAAACGCCCACAGTGCCCCCAACTATTGAAGCAGAGCACACAATACCACCAGCAGACTTTCGCATCCTCCCTGAGAAAGAACCCTTTGCTCAACTACGAAGAAGAAAAAGTACCTCAAACTAAATATCAACAGACTTTTCCGAAAAGCTAGCACAAACATCTGATGAATACAAGCTCTATAATTCAGTGGAAACATTTTTTGCATCTCTAATGCCCAGCATCAAGACACGAGCAAATGCAAAATGGCACCAGATTGTAAGATGAGAACTGATCCAGTTGGCCAACGATACTGAACAAGGATTTAA
Organism: Ambystoma mexicanum; assembly: GCF_040938575.1. Lineage (NCBI taxonomy): Eukaryota > Metazoa > Chordata > Amphibia > Caudata > Ambystomatidae > Ambystoma > Ambystoma mexicanum. Next base: position 488,452,794 of record NC_090936.1, on the reverse strand, counting down.
TGTCATAAAAGTGAAGCTGAGGGACCTTAGACTGATGACAATGCAAAATAGGTAAGTCTTGGATCTCCAGACCGCCAGGGAAGGAGGTGTTTGCAAAAAGATGGGGAGTTCATGTTGCACATTCGGACCTTCCGAAGATGCGGAAAATGGGACTCTGTCACATGTCATTGCAGCAGTACACAAACTAGGGGTGAAGAAGAAAAAAGAAGCTGGCGTTCAAGAAGACTGGCTCACCATGACCTTCAGCTAGGTCCCATCATGGCTTGGAACATTGGTGAAAATGCTGGTGCCCATCATTGTATTCATCTTGGTGATTTTCTGCATGTGCCAATTGGGTCTGCAGTGTTGTGCCAAAGCAGTGCCTAATAGCGCAATGATGAGGATTTCTATTGGCAATACTAAAATACCTCATGATACAAATGAAATAGAAATACAGACTGACCACCCTGTTCACCACATTTTCCCACTGCCTATTGGGGACATAGTTGATAACCTATACCACACAACCATTGTTCCTCCCCCTGAGAAATACAAGGAAGTATAGGTAGACTTGGCTAGGGGTTGGGGCATGCATTTACATGTAAGCAATACATGCAAGCAGGGGAGAGCTTAGGACATGTGTGTAGGGCCTGGATGCCAATAAAAGGAACACCTGCATGGGAGGAAGCAGAAAGGCGAGCAAATGAGCGTAAAAATGGAGAGGAGAATTTGTCACTGTAAAAGTAATGAAAGGGGGTATGTTAGGATGGAAATTAGTATATCCCACCCGCTGAAGTGCTTTCAGATGAGGCGAACCCCCTATGAAGTAATGTAGTATATAAGGGGGAAAGAACCACGCTATGAAACTCGGTGAAGAGGCAATATAGCGCAGACAGCAGATGCTTACACTATAAGAAACATAGAAATATAGACTTAGATAATCACGGCATAGCGTACACAAACTATGCCAACGACACTCAAGTCTTACTCCCTCTCACCGGCTCTTATGAACAGGATGCAGCTGCTCTAGCCAAACAGACATACAGACATGGATGGCAGCGAATGGCCTATGTCTCAACGGAGATAAAACTGAGATACTCATAGTAGGCACCAATGACACGCTCAACAAACTTGACCCTCAATACAGGACCTTCAACATTGAAAATACACCTAGCGCTGTGTCATCGGCAGTCAAAACACTAGAGGTCTTCATTGACTCCTCGCTGTCCATGAAGCGCCAAGTCAGTGTCATCCTCTGCAGCTCTCACCAGCAAAATCATCAATGCGGTCAAACCATACTTGTCAACCAAAAATTGCCTTGCAATAGCCAGGGTTACCATTGGGGCCAAACTTGATTACTGTAATGCCCCTTTTCTGGGAATGTCTTCTAAGAACATCAACAGGTTACAAGTCATTCAAAACAATGCCCTCAGAGCTGCACTGAGCAGCCCCTGAGCAGCCCTAGAAGGGAACATCTCTCACAGGCAAGAAGAGATGTGCAATGGCTGCCAATCTAAGAGAGCATTCTATTCAATGAATGCCCATCACACACAAGTGCCTCTCCCACACTGCCCCCTCTTATCTGAAAAAATTACTCCTGTGTCCTCCACCAAACCCATTTGAGTGCACCACTCCAACAGTACATCCCCACATTCAAAAGAGCAAAAGCGGGAGGATCCAGCATCCAACACCTAGCACCCAAAAACTGGAATGCCCTGCCCACATCCCTCAGAAAAGAAGCATCATATAACGTCTTCCGCAAAGCTGTTAAGACTAGACTCTTCAACTAATTATTGTGCGTTAGACGTCAGGCACTTGTCAGGAACTGTAGTTAGCTTATCTCTAAATATTCTCTGTGCGACGGATCGGGCCCCCCTGTAGCCAAGGACCCATCACCCCCCCCACATAATTCTACTGTCATTGTAATTCTAATGTGTTGCTCACTGATTTACCTCCCTTCATTGAGATGTTCTCCACTGCATAAGCCACCAAGATCTAGTTCCACTATAACCCAAGGACGCCTGGCTGGCTAACCCCACCATGTAACTTGCAACTCCCTCTGTATATATTTGTCTGCATTGTCTTATTCTGTACTCTCTTTGCAACTACTGCAACAGCACCACGAAGCCCCAGGGCTGTTTGTGCGCTTTATAAATGTAAAATAAAGAAACGCCATTTTGTAGTTATGGCAAAAGCACATGCTTACATGACTGTGCTGTGCCAGTCATGCTCCATGGAAAGATTTTACTAGGCCCAACGTCATTAAGGCAGAATAAATTTGCAATGCCAGTTCTCACAGAAGTCACGTCCCCCATGTCCCTTCACTGAAGCAAACATTTAGTATCCTTCAGAGGAATGCGTCCTGCAAGAGCGTGAGACAACACCAGGCTCTGCACATTGCCAATTCATCACCACTAAGCTGCCAGTAAGCCTCTAACCCCACCCAGCCAGCCCCACCCCACTGACCTGACCCCCACACCCTTGCATTCCATGATAAGCGAGCGACCCCTGTCCTAGCACAAATCAATTGACCATAAAAGATCTAAGCATGCACGACTGTTTGACCCCCCCAGCATAAAATACATCCTTTGTAACACAATATACAGGGAGGGATACTTTATAGATCAAACCCAGGATGGAGACCTTGGGTGCGAGAGGAGCGGTATCAACGAAGCCCAGAATGTGTTGGTCAGAGTGAATGTATTCCATCCACCCTTCCCCTTGGCACCAATTCCCCAAGCCACCCAGGTGCATGCCATAATGATATATTAGTAGGCTTAGTATGCCACCTTAAACAATACATCTTGTGAGTAATGCAGCCTTGAATCCACAACAAGATGAGTCCAGCTGAACCACATGGAGCCTGACGGGCAGCGATGGAACTAATCAATGGTAGCTTGGCACCCCTATGGAGCAGGCGCATGTATATAATACTGCCTATCAGTGGCGCTCTTTTTTTCTGTATGTGATGACGCCACCAGCCCTCTTGCTCTTGTTTGTATCATGACAGACCAGAACATTCTCGAGCAGCAGAGTCCTTTGCTGATATTTTGTATTCTGTACAATTAAACCTTGTTATGTTTGCAAGCTATCTCCTGGCTTATTTCCCTAGAGGGATGTATTCACTCTGGAGTGTGCATTAACAGGGACTTGCCCTCAACCACTACATTTATAAGCACTGTTTCCTTCAATGTAGTCCTGTTAAAAACAAGCATTGGCAATGCCAACAGTTTTGGTTTATGTGTAAGTATTAGGCATTTGCCAGGCACTGCTATTACATATCCAGGTACTCGTACCATTTTGCAGCTGCAACCATCAACCCTTTCCCATGCCAACACAAAAGCAAAAACCTTTGGCATTAACAATGCCACTTTGAAGTTAGTAAATGAGTATGCACATTTTTCGGGTGCTTTTTGCCTCAGAGCACAGCACAAGTGTCAGAACTGTGATCTGCAGAAGTAAGGTTTAAAGAATCCCTGGCTACACCAATGTCTTCAAGAACCAGTAGAGTATTGCCCCACAAGGGCAAGATGCTTGCCAATAAGGCCAAGGGAGCGCAGCGGTTTTGTTTTGAGAGGTTATGAAGTTCTGAGTGGGCGGGGAGGAAATGGGGAGGAAATGTGGACACCTCAGAGCTGCAGGGGCCCTAGGCCATTGAAGAGGGAAAATCCGAATGTCCCTTCCCTCCTGACGGGTCCCCCGACCGGAAGAAGCACTACCAACAGAAAAACTATCGACTATCCGAGATTGCACCAGGTCCCACCGCTTCCAACATGTGAGCACCACACACCGTGGGTAATAATAAGCAGCGCTCAGGTACCTGAGGGTTCGTAGCGCTATATAAATGCCTAATGATTATTATTATTATTTATTATAAACTCACATCACAAACGACATCCAGCCATCTGCCCCTACAATCCCGCGATGGCAAAAGTCCTAGCCAACACAAGCAACAACAACCAAGACTGAGCTGGAGATGACTATATGGACCAAATCGATTGAAGTCCCTGCAAGCCATGCTGCAGGTTGTTAGAAACTTCATGATGACATAACTGTGTTAGACAGGAAGCACACGTGCAGTCGGCCGAATTGGGACACTCACACACCAATCCACATGAAGAACATACACGTACAGTTCTATGAGCAAGAGGACAGCAACACACTCACAATGGCTACACGTTTGTTATTTTCCATATAGGCTCGCTACTGCACTGCAGAAATGCAAAATGCCAGAAGAGCTTGTGTATATGCTTGCAGATGCTACCCGCTAGTGACCCTATGGATGGACAGGAGCACTGAAGGGACCTGACCACCCACACCATGCTTTTAACCTATGAACAGTTATACTGAAAGTATAACGAGAGTTGAACTAGGCCAGCACACCCGAATCGTCTCACAGAGATCCCGAAGCTGCAAGCTGCTGAGTGAGCAGAATAGCCCTGGCAGGGAATGCCACCGCCAAGGCCACGATGTTGCAAGTGACATTCCTCATTCACCATGTCACAATGAGCCCAGCTACATAAGAAAATACCCCAAGCTAAAATTCAAATCAAATTGAAGTAATTCGGCCTCACCAGCGGTCTCCTCACACATGATCCAGCCGACCTGACATGATGCCAAGGCCTGGAAGCTGGGAAGATGCCGCCGTCTCACGTCTGGGACTGAGCCTTGCAACAAATTGCAACAATCCATCTACAACATCTGGGACTGGACCGCTCTCATGGCATTGGTAAAGACACCATTGTTACACACTGTCACATATTCACACCTTGTTGACACACATTGTACAAGAGCAGGTGTCTCGCGGGCTGGGAACAATGGTGGTCCAAGGCTTGGGGGTCCGCAGCCTGAACAATCAGGACACTGGGGGATAGAGGCTGGTGGCCGGAATCTCCAGCCAATCATCCGGGGTTCTCATGTAACAATTCTCAGGTAGCAATCTTTAGGGACGACCCGAGAATACCTCCTGAAGCAGTTACCACCAATAACCGAGCACCCTATGGGCCTCATTACGAGTATGGAGGTAATGAAAAAAGGAAGGTGGAATGGTATTACCGGCATCATTAACGGGTCTGGGCCATTACGAGCCGACAACCCGGAAATACTGCCACCGCCCGTACCATGCCCCTTCTTACCAGCATGTGTGCGTACACGTGCCCCTTTGCGGCGGAAATACTGCCATGACACTAACTGGGAGACATCACAAGTTACGCGGGCATGCACTTACCGGCATCCTGAAGGCGGTAATTAGGGCCTGCATGATCACAGCAATACAGGCAGCACGGACCACCCGCAAATAGCAACCTGCTGTGAAGCCAACTGCTACAGGTGCACACAATCACCACAGGTGGAGTGAAAGGAGCACACCCACACACCACACCCTTCCCCACTCCAAAATGATCCCACTAGCTGTTGCAATTCTGGGGCTGGAGGGCATGCCTCTACTGCTACAACTACAACTACAACTACTGCTACTGCTACAACAGCAACAACAACAACAACAACATCAACAACAGGCAGCACAGAGGAGATGCAGGAGGAGAAGGAGGGTGAGATAGGCCCAGCAAGTCCCACCGATGCAGCCAGTGGTACCACGTAGGCAGCCACCAATCCCTCGCATCACAGTGAGTCCATTCAATCTAACCCCTGAGCAGATCCATCCTGTACCGGTTGGACCGGGACACCATCCCCCACATAGTGGACATGATACACAATGACATCGTCAGCCTGATAGAAATCCGCACTGCCATCCCCCCTCTACTGAAGGTAGTGGCTGTGCTCCACTTCCTGGCCACAGGCACCTACCAGCACACAGTGGGCCAGCTGCATGGCATATCACAACCTCTCTTTTCATGCATGCTGACCCAAGTGATGCCCTTCTGAAGCACGCTAGCATCCACATATCCCTACCATAGACTGCCTAGGAGCTTGCCAACACTAAAGTGGGCTTCCAGCACTGGCAGGCATGCCCAATTGCATCGGTGCCCTCGACTGCACCCATGTCGAATTGGTTGTCCCTCATTCCATAAAGGAGGTGTACCGCAATCACAAGCAATACCACTCCATGAATGCCCAGATGGTATGTGACTCCAGCAAGATCATCACACATTTTTGTGCCCGATATCACGGATCCACACATGATGCCACAGTGTTGCGGAACTCCGCGCTACCCCGCTACATGGAGCGGCATGCTGGATGACGTTCCTGGCTGCTTGGTAAGTTGCCTGACTGGGCCATGGCAGTGCATTGGGGTTGTGAGGTGGGGGGATGTATACTCCACCTGGGTGGGATTGGGGGGGATGCATACTCCACCTGGGTGGGATTGGAGGGGATGCATACTCCACCTGGGTGGGATTGGACGGTGAGTGGACAATGCACTCAGAGCTAAACACTGTTGTCCTGACTATCCCAACCGGAACATGACACATCAATGCCATTCATAAGACCAATGCCGCACATCAATGACAACATGCCAGACGCACAAGCAGGTCACCATGGGAATGTCAAGCGATGCATGACTAATCATGTTTATAACTGTGCCAATGCTGCTAGTGTGATTAAGTACAGAGTAGCATACACTGCAATAATGGGTGGCAACACATTGTTCCTCATCCACAGTACATCCGCATCAGCATGCAAGTGAACACTCTGCATCATCTGTACAATGCAATCCACCCTAGTACACCACTGTGCAGTACACAATGCATAAAATGTACCTGTGTGCATACATCTAGGGACATGTGCATGTCAACACCAAATAGCAGCATCCATGGCTGTTAGTCTCAAAGGTGTCAGCTCAGATTGACTCACACATGCCTCTTTGTGCTCCCATGCAGGTGATGGAGGCTATAGCTTGAAGCCGTGGCTACTTACCCCTGTGCGGAACCCGCATAACAGGCACGAAGAGAAGTACAATCGGGTTCATACCCGTACACGTGATGTGATTGAGCAGACCTTTGGCCTGTTGAAGGCACGGTTCTGCTGAACACATGTGCATCCGGAGGAACGCACCACTGCCACCTGACATTGACATGCATGCACCGGGTGAGGATGATGAGGAGGATGATGGAGAAGCAGCACCCCTGGCAGTACGTGATGCACAAGATGGCCGTGCTGTACGCCAATCACTGATTGGTGATTACTTCTGAACCACAGGGACGTTGATGGTTATGTATCAGTACTACACTGAGCACTGGGACCATGTGGACATGGACACAGGGTGTGTGGGGAGTTGGGCACTGTGCGCTGTCATGAATAGAATGAACACACACGAAATTAGCAATGTCCAGGCATGTAATGATTTTGAACACAACGGGTGTATTAAGAAAAATAACAACATAGTGCTTCCTCCCTCCACCACTCACACACCCTCCCCCCAAAACACCCAAACAACCCTTACCCCCCAAACAACCCAAACCCCCCAAACAACCCAAAGCCCCCAACAACCCAAACCCCCCCAACAACCCAAACCCCCAATGAACACCCCCTTAATCCCCTCAACACCACCAACACCACCTCCCCCCTCGCCGATTGTCATCACACACACCATGTGGTTGGACTAGCTATTTCCAGACTTTTTTTGAGTTGGGGCAGCATTTCTGTGTGCCTCGCACTGCGCCTCGTCATCCGCACAGGGCTTGAGGGAGCAGAGCTTGCAGGTGTGGACGATGGGGTGGAGGCGGATGGGTTTTGCACCACCGGCGCAGGTTGTTGGTGCTGCATGTGTTCCAGCATCCTGTTTAGGACCTGTGTGACGGCCCCCAAACTGTCACGTATCATTATGGCACTGGAATTGATGGCCGCAATGGTTCTAGCATTTGCCTACCGGATCTCACTGCGTGTTTCCTCGCCCTCGGCCACATACTGGTGCACCAGCTCGATCATCGAGTCCTGGCGAGCCTCTACCCTTGACAGGCATGCCTCCATGTCAGTGGGGGCTGTGGAGGTGGAGGGTGCTGCGGCTGGGTGGGCACTTGCAGGGCTGGCCTCTGGGGTGCTTGACAGTTGCGGACTCCACAGTTGAACAGCTGATTCCTGCATGGAGCTGGACGGTGTGCCCTGTGTGGAGTGGTGGGGGTGAACGGGTGGCTTGGTGTTCAGGGACATTCGACATGGATGTTGCCGTCAATGTCCTCGAATTCCTCTGTTTGCACATCCTCATCACTGAGGGGGGCTGTGGCTGCTGCCTCACCCACGGAACTGGTGGCATCGAACTGCGTGCCATCAGGCTCTCCTTCAGCAATTGTTGCCAACTGATTTTTTGCAGTCTCGTCCGCTGCTGTAGTCTCCCCCTGAGCCGGCCTGGCCTGTACAGGTCCCCCGGGTTGCACTCTGGCCCGTGGTGCTGTCCCAGAGGTGGAATGCCCAGTGCTCTATGGCCTGCCCCTGGATGTTGATGCCCTTGGTGCAGGGTCCTGCCCTTCACCTTCTGCATCAGTGCCTGTGGGGGAACAAGAGATGCAGGGCATCAGTGATGGTGTTACATGCAAGATGAGTTGATGCGGTACAGTATTTGACTTCTCATGCATTGCATTCTTATAGGTGTGTTACACAGGGTACTTTCATGGGGGGGCATATTGGGATAAGCCGTGGCCTCTCCATTCGGTACTGAAGTCTACCAGGTGGTATACCGTTGTATTGCGGTTTGTGTGATGTGTGACATGCGATTTGTCCATGTGTGTTGGGTGTCTGTTGGTAATGGGATTGGCACGCAGCATGCATTTCGTTGTGCCAGGGTTTGGGCCTCCATCTGGACATGGATCTGTATATGTTTGTATGATGGGACATGCATTGGCTTGGCTCACTTTCACATCTGTTGTACTACGTCATGGTTTGGCCTAATGGGGTTTACATGGTCACTCACCTCTATCTCCTGATGTCGCCGCACCCATCTCCATTTCGCCAAAGCCCCCTATGGACTTCATTTGTATGGTGGTGCTGCAGGTCTTTTCCCAGCGCATCAATTTAACTGGTGAGTGGGCACCCCCACCTGTGGCCATGGCCTCCCTGCGATTGGATGCCAGGATATTATGGACCCGCAGACGTAGGTCATCCCAGCATTTTTTACAGCCTTTGACTGTGCGGGGAGTGGTGCCAACCGCTGACACCTTGCGCGCAACCTCCTCCCATATTTCTTTTTTTCTTGTTTGCGCTTCCGTTTTGAGGTTGTTTGCAAAAACCTCATCTGCATGGGCTGCAAGAGTATCAGCCAGCATGTTTAGCTCCTCATCGGAGAAGCGCTTCTTGCGCAGGCGGGGGGTAGTTTTGCGGGTAACCTTGGACTTGCTGGATGGTATGGCCCTGCGCTCTACTCTGTAGCACTGTTGGAATGAGAGGATTGCAATGGATTGTGTTTTTAGAGATGGCCGCCGGCGCATTTCCCATTCCGACGCGATGATGTTACTTCGGGTCTGGTATCGAGACTGGTATTAGCATGATGTTATTACCGGGTCGGTATTAAGGGGTTGCTCCTTGGCGTAGGCGGTATTGGCGGGTCCCGTGATGGCGTTATCGGGGGGTTGGAGGGTTTTTACTGGCATGGCGGTGCAGCCATTACCGGCATGGGGGTTTGCGCGTGCTCGCCCACTCGTAATCAGCCGTTATTAGCGGCATAAAGGGTGCACAGACGCGCTATTACCTCCATGCCAATGACTCCGTTTTTAGCGGGATTCTTGTAATGAGGCCCTATATGTCCCTATATTGGAGCTACCACTCTGGGAGCCAACCCGGAGTAGCGTTAGGTTCGGGGAAGGATTTTGTTAAGTGACGCTGATTGTGACCTCATGAGAGTACAAAAAGGGCCTGCGAGCCCAAAATCGATGAGATGTGCATAGACTGGATTTGGCCTTGTATGTAATCCCTGCTCGTTTGTCATAATAAAATGGCAGTTACCCTTTGCTCCTTGTGTGGACCTCGACTTCTTTGGGACATTGGAAGGAGTTACTGCTTCCGTGAGCTGGAGGTCCGCGTACCCTAGGTACGGCTCTGCCGACCCCAGAATTTACCCTAACACCATATCTCCAGTGACGTCACTGCTACATACCCCACAAGCCCATGATTTAGGCTTGAATATTGAAGGTGCAGCGCAGGTGGCAAGTCTATTCATTTGCTAGAAACTCACTATCTTGTGTAGTAGCATCATGGCTGACTCCGATGTAGAGTTCTTTGTGTCCATTTATTGTGGGTGCATTGTTGCATTGCATCAAAGCAGCTTCTTCTCCACCATCGCAGACCAAAGAGCAGCTTGTCTGCCCATGAGAGGAACCATGCTAGTCAGGAAGCAGCCAGAGGAAAGGAGCGTTTCGGGTGGACTGTGCTAGACAGGAAGCAGCAAGAGCAAAGGAACGTTCCGGGTGGACCATACTAGACAGAAAGCAGCAAGAGCAAAGGAGCGTTCCAGGTGGAGTGTAGTAGACAGGAAGCAGCAAGAGCAAAGGAGCGTTCTGTTTGGACAGGTGTGGTTTGCAGACCGGATATACATACATTTCGGGCAAAGTGCTGCAAAAAAGATTTCCAAAGTGTTGGGGCCAGCACTGAGACAATGCTCAGTCTTAGGAAACAAGAATAACCACTGTCAACATTGCAATGAGGGGTTTACATCTTGATCCCAGTGTTGCAGGCTGTGTCCAGGGTATCCCCCTCTACCAGATAAAAGATCATATGTAACAGAGTTTACCTTTGCATATTTATCCAACAGAACGTTGCTCAAAGTTAAGATATTTGCTGTCGGCCAAATACTCTTAACATCTACCTATTCAAAGCCCAAAATGTAGGCTAGTCATAGCCAAGTGGTGGCTCAGCTAAAGAAACTTGGAGTTATCGTTGATTGTCATTTAAGAGTAAAAGTGCCGTGAAATGTGTCAGTGATGTCAACTTTACCCTGTTACACTTAAGGGGCCGAAGAGATGAAGCGAAGTGGGCAAGTGCAAAAGAGTAAACAGGAGCTGTGCAAGACAAGATACTCCCGATCTTATTATACCGAATAAAACCTTTCCCCTTGAATAGCAAACACTAAATAAATAAATAAGTGCTGACACGGTTGCAGCTACATAGCGTTGTAAATAATATGGGCCTCATATAGTGCCGAGGTGCGGGGAAAACACACATTGTAAATGTGATCATGTGCTTTTTTCCAGCATCTTTCTTACTTACACGCACGAAAGTAAAAGCAGCCGATAACAGTCAATATTTAAGACAGCGCTGTGGTTGTCAAGGTGGCCAAGTGGCAAAGGCGTTGGAATCAGTGGCAAAGACAGGCAAGTAGCATGAGGGGTAACACTTGTCCTCATTACCTCAGGGCCCATTCGACCGCACATGCAGATCACAGTACAGCCATCGGAGACACCCATCACAAGCCCAGGTGTATAGGGCACAGGGCCATCCTATCATGATTTCCTGGCTGTACCACCAGCGGGAACCAGGAGTCTGCCTGACACCTCTTCAAGCAGTGAAGGGCAGACCAGAGAGGGCCCTGCCCACTGATACAGCCAGGCTCTTTCTATCACATTGTTGAGCCGGTTAAGAAGAAGGCCCTCTGTGTCGCTCTGACTCAGGTCAATAATACACATTTAGAAGATGCACCCACCCTCACAGGTGGCGATAGAGGTGCAGCTAGCATAGTGGGCGCCCCTCCTGCCCCCAAGGCAGCTCCACTCCTCTTGGAGTGGAAACAGGAAGAGGAGGAGTGAGGGCAGTGCATTATGGGAGATAGAACGCCCGGTATTCAGCGTTTAAAAATCGTTGTCGCCACTAGAAAAGTCTCTTTACATGCTTGGTGGCAGGGAAAGGTTTGTGTAGAGGATGCACCGCCTCACGGTGGGGGGTGGGGGGTGCATCCTCCTAATAGGGATAGTCCCTACAAAGGACCTTTCTCGGAAGGAAGGAAGGGGCTAGGCCTACACCCCGAAGTTCGTAGCAAACAACTAACTGCAGGCAATGCAGTGAACCAGTATAGTGCAAGTGAGCAACACAGCGTTCGTGTAGCACACACGTTGCCCATGCACTTGTGGGGATATGCATTTTTGGTCTCAATGCTTTCCATTGTTTTTTTCCCTTCAACTTCTGTTAATTAGAACACCTTCTCCTGCCTGTTCACACCTGGCACTGCTACATGCATTCCCACACACCCTCTCCTGTAGCCACAGTTCCACTGACCCCATTCTTTGAAGAGCCTCCTGGGAGATGTTCACCCCTGTATCATTCTTGCCATGTATTATTCATTTAATGCTGTAGAATCGTCAGCGTTGTACGGGTCAATAATAAAAACAGTCACATTCCTATTACAATCCAGCCCAACACAGCAATGCCCTCCAGGGAGCGGTGCAATCCAGGCCTAAGTGGGGGTCTCGTGGCTGCCGTTAAGTGCTCAAAGTAACAACCTCCCCAGGGTCAGAGAGGCTGAATCGCAAAACATGTGCAACTTGCAGTTTGCATGCGTGAAAGGGGCACGCGTGGCCTTTACTGAAATGTGCTCATGTGTAATAGTTTGTACACATGCATCCACGACCCTCGGCTGTGCACACTAGCTTTCACACCACGTCCTTTGTTATATGATGTGTGAGTTCCGCGCTATACCAAAGGCATGTTGCCATAAATATTGCACTTTTGTGTTAAGGGTGGCTTTGCAGCACGTGTGATGCCACTCGTGGTGCTTTATAATTGGTAGCACAGATGGTGTTGTGCTATAGTTAGTGGCAAGTCATGAATGGTGCTAAATTATTAACTGTATTTTGGAATCGATTTGTAGTGCCATAGGTAAACACTTTTGTAACATAAATTGTGTTGTAGCAGGGGTATCATTGATGCACATTACAACTGAACAGTGGCGGCTGGCACATTTTTTTATTTGAGGGTTTACATATTTGCCACAAATATGCTATAGAGTGACCGATCGTAGAGAGGGAGGTTGAACCAACCAGTGGGGGTTGGCGGGAGAGGGAATGGTTTGCCCGAGAGAATGTTTTGTTTAATAATGGGTTGGATGGTGCTTTATACTGCACACTTTTGTGAAAAATTGGGTACAAAAAACACACTTTACAATCAGTTTAATTCAATAGATGCAAGTCAACAACCGCACACATCAGCATTTCTCTACTCATTTGGATGATGTCTTTCAGTATAATATATGCCGATATAAAAAACATGTCCATGCTGGTTGTGTCCATACGTTTCCATGCTGGCTGCACCTTAATTTGCCAGTGTTTCATATAAGAACATCTTCATGTATCTTTTGTCCCTAATGCCAGTACTTATACAAACATGTCCAAGTTGGTTCTGCTAATATATGCCAGTACCTCCATGGAAGAACATACTCCTATTGGGTTTGCCATTAAAATGCCATGCTACAATAAGAAAACATGTCCAAACTGGCTGTACCAATGTATTCCAGTGTAGACATCTCATAACACTTATCATGTTTGCTTTATCAAAGATGCCCAGTAAATAAATGCTATGCTACAGTAACATATAGCTAGACTAACTGAACCAAAATGACAGTTTAGCTAGTTAGCAACACCTATCATGCTTGCACAGTAAAAAATGCACAGTAAGAAATGCCGAGATTGGCTATGCCAAAATGCAAATCTTGCCTTGTAATACCACATATCATGTTTACTTTATCATAGATGCCCAGTACAAAATGTCATGCTATAGTAACACATGGTTAGATGACTGCACCAAAATGCTAGCCTAGCAACATAATAAGACTTAGAATGCTTGCTTTATAATAGATGCAGTAGCAGGAATGTAGTTATGATTAAGATGCTCAACCCCTAGGAAGAGCACTTTTTGGGAGGCTTATAACTTTGGTGCCGTTAGACGAATCCACACCAAACTTTGCAAAAAAAAGTATATGGCCACCTCAGAATGATTTTGCAAGTATATGGCCACCTTGAATGATTGTACTAAGTGTGGTGCGGTTTTGTCAAGGTGGGCAAAGTTATAGGGGGATCCCAAAAGATTTGAAATCGTCATAGACATAATGGAAAAAAAAATGTTGCTCATGCCTACAGCCCAAACCGCTGGACGGATTTGCACCAAACTTGCGCGAAGAGCGGTAGCTTGGTCCCGAAAGCATGCTTTTCTAAATTTGGTGTAAATCGGTCAAGTCGTTTTTTTTTTTTAAATGGCCAAAAACTAGGTAAAGAATTGTGATATCTGCGTCCGGTCCGCAGTCTCATTTCCTGATTCAGTGTCAGTGGACATCTCTGGACCAATCAGAGAGGCACATGACGTTCTCAGACATCAATGATTGGTCAATTAAAAATGGGAGGTGCATCAAAATCTTTGAAACAGACTTCAAGATGGTGCCTGGAGTGAGAGGACACGCGTAAGCTCTCTCCCCACCGGGCCAGCAATGTAGATAATTCAGTGAGTGATCTGGGCAGTCCCGAACACAACCTTCAGCGTTCCTGAGCCCACGAAGGTGTGGAGTGGCCCGCTACTGCTGTTCTGGGTGAAAGACACAATTTGAGGCAGACGGAGGACCGGGGCTACAGGCCGAGAAGCCGGGGACTGCGGTAGACGGCCCCTAGACAGAGCCAGAAGGAGGTGACGCCGGAGCGGCGGCCGTGGACCGGAGGTCGGCGCTTGAGGGAAGGACCCTTGCTGGTGTGGGGCGTCCGACCCTGTTGAGCTGTCGGGGGGTCCCTCGGCGGCGGTGCGTGGGGACTCTGCCATCAGCCCGGACCCACCCGTGGAGCGGCGGCCGGGTCCTTCTCAGGTAAGTGCGCAGTTGCGGCGCTGGGGAGGGGGAGAACTGAGGTTGGTGGAAGCTGCGTGCCGTGAGGCATCGCCCGCTTATATCCAGAGAGAGCGGAGATTTGACCTGGCCGCCTCTGGTGTGCTATGCCCGGGCGTGGGGGATCACTAACCCGTGGTTCCCTGGGGGAATCGGGGGGCATCGCGGGTGGTTCCCTCCTCGGACGGCAGCGATCGCAACATACGGAGAGCCCTGAGCTCTGACCCCTCTGCCTACATACAGATTATGTGCCATCATTATAAAAGAGGAGGGCCTCCCCAATGGATCTGTACGGTGGCAGCACAAGCAGTACGTGAATTCCTCTAGAGCATTAGAAGGAGGCTCTCCGTGGGTACCTCTACAGGCTGTGGAGAGGGGGCCATATCTAAACGAAGCAGGATCGGCAATAACAGCAGGGCATCAATGTCCAAGGCAAGGGCGAGAGTGCAGCAGCAGGCGAATTCCCCCCCCAGCGGAGGCAGCACAAAAGCTTAAAACAGCTTTGGGGATCTGAACCCACGAGCCCATCAAGCAGAACAGCAGAGAGCGCACTCAGCACTATATAGCACACAATGGGGGAGGACACCCTGACTAAACAGGATATGCAATCCTGCTTTAAAGATCTATAGAACCAGCTTTTGAGTACAGTGCAGGAACAGTTCCGCACTTTAAAAGAGGATATGAAGCACTCCCTGCAGGAGCTGAAGGGGGACCTGGCCAGGGTGGAAGAAAGAACGGACTCCCTGGAAAGGACGGTCCACCAAATGGAGAATGAAGCACATAAAACGGATGAGACCTTGGAGCAGCTGGCGAGACCGGCGCATAATCTTGAGCTCCGGTGTGAAGAGCTTGAGAATAGGTCTCGTCGCTCCAACATACGGATCAAAAACCTCCCGGAGTCTATTCTCGAGGGCGACCTCCGGCAGTCCGTCTCCCAGCTGTTTGCGGAGGTA
Source organism: Ambystoma mexicanum (assembly GCF_040938575.1). Lineage (NCBI taxonomy): Eukaryota > Metazoa > Chordata > Amphibia > Caudata > Ambystomatidae > Ambystoma > Ambystoma mexicanum. The sequence continues at coordinate 488,437,125 of NC_090936.1, read as the reverse complement.
CTGGGGGAAAACTCTGATCCGCGGATAGAGATAGACAGAATACACAGGGTGGGCCCTAGGCACATGTCGGAACCAGGAGCTAGACCCAGGGACGTCGTGGTAGCGCTGCCGAACTACTCCCAGAAGGAGCAGATAATGAGAAGGCACGACTCTCTGGTCGAGTCACAGTTAAATGGCCAGGAGGTTCAACTGTTTCAAGATTTGGCACACGCAACCCTCTTAAAGAGGTGGCAGATGGGCCCAGTGGTTCGGCACCTTAATGCCAAACAGATCAAGTACAAGTGGACCTTTCCGTTCGGGCTTCTCTTCACTTGGGAAGGTGCACAACGAAGAATTCTCACGTGTGAGGAGGGGGAGCAACTGTTAGGTCTCTCACAGGAACGAGATGAGGATCCGAGGCGAGCAAGGGAGAGACCACAGGGCCCGAAAATGGCAGAGGGCTGGAAGACTGTTGAGAGGAAGAACAGAGGAAGGAAGAGGCCAGGAGCAAGCAAGCTGAGAAACTCTGGCGAATCCAAATGTTAGCCCCAGAGTCCTCGAACAGGGAGGAGAAGAGGCAAGCTGTGTGATTGGTAATACAGAGTAACTAATGAGGACGGCCGGATCATGTCTTTGGAGGTGGCCCGGGTAGGGCAGACTCTGAACCATGGAGAGGTCAAAAGTGGGGTTTAGGAACCCCCGCATGCTATACCTGAGAAATGGCAGGCGCATGGGGCACGGGGCACTACGCTCCGACGCTACTAGATACCAAGCCTCCGCTCAGGTGGGTTGGGTGGGTTGGGAAGGGGTGTTAAGTGGGAAGACTCTGAGGGTAGTAGGTGGGGGGGTGGCAGTTCATGGCTCAAAGGAAATCAACAGAGAAAAGGGACATTGCATGGATAGGAATAAAGTAAGGGGGATCAGGATCCTCATGCACAATGTGCGGGGCATGAATACACCAATCAAGCGCAAGAAGCTGGAAGGGCAAGCCAGGAGAGAGGAGGCAAGGATACTAATGTACCAAGAGACTCATGTAAGGAGGAAAGATAAGGCTAAAATTAGAATTAGGGGAGCATCGCAGGTTTACCAGGCGAATGCAGACGAGAAGAGAGCTGGGGTACTCATAGCCTTGCAGGACAGTCTAGGGGCAAAGGTGCAGAACAGCCTGGCAGACAAGGAAGGAAGGTTTCTATTTCTGAATGTCGTAATTGACGGAGTGAAACTCACCCTAGCATCTGTCTACGCCCCGAACTGCGGACAGGATAGTTTCTTGAGAGACACTCTAGCAGCATTAGAAAAGTTTGCGACGGGCAAGATCATCCTGGGAGGTGATTTAAATTTGGCATGGAACCGGGTGAAGGATCGGAGCTCTGGAGCGAGCCCACATATACATCCCCCATCTAAGGCTCTGGAAAAGATGATTGATGCGTTGGCACTACATGACGTCTGGTGGTGCAAGAGAGGCGATGCACAGGGATTCACCTATTTTTCTCATGTCCACAACACACAATCTAGGATTGATTATGTCTGGGTCTCTACGGCGCTGTTGGGGAAAATAGAAGGTATAAATGTGGGCCCAATAGCATTTTCGGATCATGCCCCTTTGGTAACATTGCTAACACTAGCTAACAATAAGGGGAGGATGTGGGCGTGGACTTTTCCAAGTGCCATACTGCAGGATCCGATAATAGTGGGAGAAATCAGAGAGAAAATAGCTCTCTACTTCATGGAGAATGACACAGGCGAGATCTCCAAAGCCACTATGTGGGACGCCTTCAAAGCCGTTCTAAGGGGAGAAATCATTGCTGCGAAATCCCATCGGGATAAACAACGGACCAAACTTGAAGAGGACATAGAGGCGAAGATTAGAGATGTCCAAAGAGAGTTGGTGACCCACCCATGAAGAAACTAAAAACCTCCCTAAGACTTCTGCAGAAGGAACATGCACTACTGCAAAACCGGAAAGCTGAAACGGCACTTCTGTGAGCAAAGCAAAGGTACTACATTGATGCCAATAGGGCAAGAAGATTGCAGGCTAGGCAACTTCGGGTTACAAGGCGCAAGACGACTGTTGTACAGCTGGTAGATGGATGTGGGCAAACACGTTGGACAGACGAGAAAATGGGAGAGATAATGGCCGGCTACTACCAAGCCTTGTATAAATCCGAAGGCCCTCAAACGATAGCGCAGGAGAGATTTCTGGATAGCATCTCTATTTCTCGAATCTCGGAGGAGGACAGAGACCTCTTGGACAGGGAAATACAAGCTGAAGAGGTTTCCCAAGTGATAAGAAAACTCCCAAAAGGAAAGGCGCCGGGCCCAGATCGCTACACCGACACCTTCTACAAGACGTTCCGGGATCTACTAGCTCCCAGGCTAGCAGAACTTTAAAACAGCTTTAGGGAGACAGGAGTGACAACCAAGTCGATGAATGAAGCCAAATTAGTGGTCTTTCCAAAGCCAGGGATGGACCCGGCCCTTCCGGGGTCCTATAGGCCTATAGCCTTGATGAATATCGATGCTAAGCTCTACACCAAAATTTTAGCAGATAGACTCTCCGGACTGCTCTCGGCCCTGGTTGGGACGGATCATTCTGGCTTTGTCCCGGGAGACAGACGGCTGACAACACCTGTAGGGTATGCCACATTATAGAAAAGATTGAGCATACTGGTACCCCGACGATCATAGCAACAATTGACACCAAAAAGGCATTTGATAGGGTGGAGTGGTCGCAGCTCTTTTCCACAATACAACAAATGGGATTTGGACACCGTTACCTAACAATGGTGCGGGCCAATTACAGATGCCCCACTGTAAGGGTAGTGCTGAATGGAAAGCTTTCATCACAGATTCCCCTGTCTAGAGGGACAAAGCAGGGGTGCCTTCTCTCCCCACTCTTGTATGCCCTGTTATTAGAACCATTACTAATCAAAATAAGGCAATCTCCGCAGATAAAGGGAGTGACAATGGGAGGAGTGGAATATAAGGTGATGGCATTTGCTGACGATTTGCTTATAATCTTGACGGAACCCGCAGTGTCCCTCCCAGCCCTTCTCCTGGAAATGGATGACTTTGGAGCGGCATCGGGCCTGAAGATCAACAGGAGCAAATCCGAAATCCTGAACCCGACGGCAGACCAGCAACTTGTGAACAATTTGGCACAGACAACTAGCCTGAATGTGGCGCGCAAGAGGTAACTTACCTGGGGATTAAACTGGCGTCCTCAATCAAGAATATGTACGGGGCCAACTATCCCCAACTACTGCATCATCTGCAGCAAGACCTGTCCAAGTAGAATCCGCTAAACATTTCTTGGTGGTGCAGGCAGGTGGCGGTGAAGATGGTGATCCTCCCGAAACTGTTATACCATTTTCAAGCGCTCCCAATAAGAATCCCGAGAAATTTCTTCAAAAGCCTAAACAAGATGGTTGCGGCATTCATCTGGCAAGGTAGGAAACCACGGGTGGCGATGGACAACCTTACGGCTAGTAGAGAAGATGGAGGATTGGCGTTGCCACACTTTAAAAGGTATCACGAGGCAGCGCAATTAAGGGTTACCAAGCAGTGGGTGGATCAGTCCCCTCAGAACCCATAGGTATGCCAAGACATTGCCGTGGCAGGTGGACCCTTGTCCAATTTGATGTGGGTGCACAAGAAATATAGGCATGCAAATACGACCATCAGTGAGGTAATGGGAGCAGGCTTGGAGGCTTGGGATGGTGCACTGTCTAGGGGCCTGCTCACTACTATACCGTCCCCATTCACACCCTTGTTTGACAATCCCGAATTTCCCCCAGGGTGGCAAAGGCAAGCTTTCATTAGCTGGACTGAATCAGGCTGCCTAATCATCAAGGACATGTTCATGGGCCAACAAGTGAGGTCCTTTCAAGAATGTAGGCGGGACCTGGGATGTAAGCCAAAAGACTACTATCAATATACGCAGCTCCTTCATTGGCTGCAGAGGCCAGATATTAGGGAGGCGGCCACAAGCCGCTCACAAATTTTGAAACCTTTATGACAACTGATCCTGGAACACAGAAACTTATATCAAACCTATACGCACACCTGAACGTGCAAGGTGAGGAAGTGTCCTGGCGCTACATGAAGAAGTGGGAAGAAACTCTGGGGGAAACTGTAGCTCGGGCCCAATGGCAGGAATTCTGGAAGAAACTCCTGAGGCTGACCCACTCCATTCAACTAAGTGAAATGTGGCATAAGGTGATACTCCAATGGCACTATGCACCAACGAAGCTGCACAGAATGTTTCCAGCAGTCAGTAATTTGTGCTGGCGCGGATGCCCGGAAGAAGCTACTTGGCTCCATACGTGGTGGAGTTGTCCGAAGATTAAACCGTTCTGGCGAGACGTAAAAGACCAGGTTAAGGCTATGATACTGGGAGTGGACGTTCTGAAGCCAAGGATGTGGCTATTGGGCATGTGGGACTTGAGGCAAAGAGTACATTCGAAAAACCAGCAGAGGGGAGTCATGGCCATGGTCATAGCAGCTTGGCTAGCCATAGCCCAGCACTGGAGGGACCCTCATAGACCGTCTATGCATGACTGGCTAATAAATGTGTGGGGGATAGTAGCAATGGAATGGATGACATACAAATTGCAAGGTAATCATGAGGCGTTCCGATCCAATTGGGGTAGTGTGCTTGCCCACCTGCAAAGTGACTATATGATTCAATGGTGTCCGCACAACATCAGGATTTTGGATATGTTATAAAGGGAGCTGTGAGATGAACCCCCCAATGTATATGGTTGTTAATAGTGGGTCGATGCATAAGAACTGCCATGGGTCACCTACAGGGTCTAGGGGAGGGGAATGGCGAGTTGGCGGGTTTGTCATTGTTTGAAAATCAATAAAAACAAGGTTAAAAAAAAAAACTTTGAAACGGACGCCATGTTGTATTCGCAGACTGTGGGGAGGTGAGGGGTGATCAGGATGGGATGGTATATGGCCATAAAAAGCCCAAAATCAGGGGTTTTTCTTCTCCCATGTCCACAAACATTTCAGGTGGACGAGTACATTGCTGAGATGTTTGCGGACTTGACAAAAGTTGGAGGACATCCATGCATATTTCTGCATTATAGGTTTTGGTGAAAAACTGTTTTGGGAAGGCTTATAACTTTGGCGCCACTCAATGAAAACTGCATGACATTTTGCTATATCATTTTAGGCACAACCGCCAATAATGCTGCTGGTTTGGTTCTGTTTCACCAAGAGTGGCAAAATTAGAGGGGTGGTCCCAAAATATTTGTAAGGCATATACATTTGGTGCTGTTTGACAAATCTGCACAACAGAGTGCAAAAAGATTTTGGACTCAAATTTTAATGGTTTAGCAAAGTATGGTGGGATTTTGTCAAGAGAGGGCAAAAGTAGAGGGGGGTCTCAACATTTTTAGATGCTTATAACCTTGGTGCCGTTTGACAAATCTGCACAAGAGTTTGTAAAAAGATTATACACCCAACCTTGAATGTTTGGGGGACGTTTTAATGGATTTTGCAAAGTGGGGGATAAGCTATATGACTATTTTTTGTACATATATTTTTACATTTTTCAAAAAATAAAACATGGACGGATTTGCAGCAAACTCATGCAAGGAGCATTGGCAAGGACTGGAAAGCATAGTTTCGCAAATGTGTCTGTGTTTTATTTTTTGGAAAGTGTTATAACGTAGGTACAAAAAATAGTGATATACCTTTGGTTTGCTGCCTGTAGTCATGGCCAGTGGCCAGATAGTCTGGGACCACGAGGGACTGGAATGGGGTTAAAGTGGGCATGGCCACCAGGAATCGGCTGTGTGGTAAAGTTTTTCGAAATCGTGATAGGTTTGAATGGGGAAACACATTTTGCTTGTGGCTACAGCCCAAAGTGAAGGACAGGATTGCAGCAAACATGTGCGAGGTGCATCAGCAAGGACCTTAAAGCCTGGTTTTACAAATCTGTCCTGTGTTTTATTTTTTCCAAAGTGTCAAAATGTAAGTACAAAAAATAGTGATATTACTTTGGTGATTGGGCAGGGGGCCTGGCCCTGAACAAGGACAAATGTGTACTCTGATTTGCTTATTGAGGCATGAGTTATGGCCAAAGCACTAGGTTTGAACAGGAAAATAAATTCTGCTTGCGGCTACATCCTGAAGTGCTGGACTGATTACAACAAACCTGTGTGAGGAGCATCAGCAAGGACCCGAAAGCATGCTTTTGCAAATCTGTCTTGTGTTTTGTTTTTTCCAACGTGTCAAAATGTAAGTACAAAAATGTGTGATATAACTTTGGTGTCTGGCTAGTGGGCCTGGCCTTTGGCAAGGAGAAATGTGTACTCTGATTCGCTTTTAGGGGAATGCGGCATGGCAGAAGCCCTAGTTTTCAATGGGAAACAAAATTCTGCTTGTGACTACAGCCTGAAGTGCTGGACGGGATTGCAGCAAACATCTGCAAGGAGCGTCAGCAAGAACCTGAAAGAATGCTTTTGCAAAGGTGTCCTGTGTTTTATTTTTTCCAAAGTGTCACAATGTAAGTACAAAAAATAGTGATATAACTTTGGTGCTTGAACAGTGGGCCTGGCCCCTGGCAAAGACGAATGCCTACTTTGATTTACTTATTGGGGTACGTGGCATGGCCAAAGCCCTAGGTTTAAATCAGAAAAAAATCTCAGCTTGCGGCTGCAGCACGTAGCACTGGACAGGATTGCAGCAAACTTGCATGAGGAGCATTAGAAGGACCTGAAAGCGTGCATTTGCAAATCTGTCCTGTTCAAAATGTAAGTACAAAAAATAGTGATATAACTTTGCTGCCTGGGCAGTGGGCCTTTCCCTCGGCAAGTACAAATGTCTACTCTGATTTGCTTATTGGGACATGCAGTATGGCCGAAAGCCCATGTTGCATGGTTTGTGGAGACTGGCCATGGCTGCAAGACATGAGCACTGGCCATTCGTCTCATTATAAGACTTTAGTGCACACTGAACTAGGATGCTGGGTAGGTGCAGTGGATAACGGGGGTAGTTTGGTGGAGCTGTGGTCATGGGCGAGCCTCATGCCCTGTGCAATTCAACCATGAGTTGCATCACCTGCATGCACTGCTGATAACGACACACATCAGTATGCGTTGCAAAAAACATGTTTGTTAAAGGAGGTTTATAATTCTTTCATATATGTTAAAAGAGGAATTAATACCTTCTATACAATGATTTAACATAATGAAACATTTTCACTCATAAAAGCCTATGAAATTCACTGAAATATGTTTGTTAAAGGGACGTTATGGTTTAGATGCAGTAATAAAAACCTATGAAATTCAGTGAACAAACTTTGTTAAAGGGACATTATGGTTAAGTAGCACTAATAAAAACCTATCAAATTCAGGGAAAAACATTGTTAAAGGGACGTTATGGTTACAAGTAAAATAAAAATAAAAAAGAAATGTGCCAGTTATGGTAAGCTATGCACCCATAACTCGTGCCACTGCCATGCACTGCTAAGACTAACACCCAGGACTACAAAGATGACATCACATAGTTTCATAGTAACATGACTAGCCACTCCTCACATTGTGATTCCGGGAGTCTAAACAAACCTGACTCTCCAAAGACGGAAACCTCAAACAAACGCAAATCAACCAAGCATCCCCATCAAATGGATACCTTCACGCAACTTCCGGCAATCTTATTTGAAAGGAAAATGCTGTGCTGTACTGGCACATGCAAGAGACGAATGCCACATTACTGGACATAAAGAAAGAAATGAAGGAGTTCAACAACTGTATCAATCTTCCTACCACAGAGAACAAACAGCGGATAAGCATGGTAGAAGACAATTGTGATACCCTCTCTGTTGTACTGCACTTAACGACCAAATTAATCCAAAGGCTGAATGCCAGAATTGAGGCCCAGGAAATTAAGGAAAGATTTCCGTCTTGTAGGTCTACCAGAAAAATGAAGGGCTCAGGCCTAAATGAAGATCTCCAAATACCAAATCCACAGAAATATGTAGCGCAGAGTACCAATTCCGATACCCAATAAAGGCGAACGACAGAGGATCATCCTGGTGTGCTTTATACATTTCTGAAGGAATACCACGCAAAGGGCACAATCAACAAAGAGGATGCTAACATACACATGTTTATTGACTTCTCTATCGAGTTTCTAGACGCAAGGAATTCAACTCACTTTTTGAAGCACTACTATCTGAAACTTCATGCGATATGCTGCTTCCAATATCTGAAGCAATGGCACTCGGTCTGGTTACTACCAGATGAGCCCACAACTACAAAGAGCCTAGAAATCAGCCATGCTACATTGGACGAGTGACAAAGAAAAAAAAACATAAAAAGCCAACTATTGCAAAGGAGGACGTCGTGATGTTCCCCCCACCTGGAGTGGATTTCCCAACCGTGGAACAACTTGAGACATTCCTCACACAAACCTGAACTAGAGACAATTATGACTGCCCATACAATATAAGAGGCGTCTCCTATGAGGGAGGCCTTGTTGGCATGACCCTAACGTACAACAACCTTCTACATCACCTCCAACACAGTACGCAAACCTTCGTTTAACAAGTCAATGTTATGCTAGGTGTCAGGATGGGTGTTCCATTGTACATGACAATCACCACTTGCATTGGTGAAGAAAGATTATTACTGCAACCCTCCCATAGGGTATCAATGTTCAATCCATTGGTTCTTGCAACTGTAATCTGTATGTTTTAGTTTGTATACTAAAGTGGGGTAATACATTTGATTAGCCGGTCTAATATACACTTCACAACCATCAGAGAAAATACATTATGCATACAAAAATGGTTTCAAACTATTTTACCTGAAAAGAACAAAGATCGGTAAACGCTGGTTACCTATTGGGATAGGCAGGCTTGGAACCCAGTGCTAAAACAGGGTGAAGGAAATGAGGAAGATACACACACTGACAGAATTGCACCAGAATGACTACCCTTACATGTACATTTAAAGTCTGAACAGTCTGATCAGTCTGATCAAAAGACGCAGAATGCAGACCTTACTGCAAGATAAGCTAGCAGATATAACATTTATTCAGGAGACTCAACTTAGACAAACTTAGATAAAACAGCTTAGATAAAACATATTTGGATATGCTACAAAGAGGTTGGGTGGGGCATGCACCATGCCCCAGAAAAAGAGGGGTCACCCTAAGATAGCATGTCCTTGCAGCAGGGCCATTTCAAGTACTTTTGGGGCACAGGGCACAGACCACTTTGGGGCCCTCCTCCACTGAACCAAATGAATGAATGAAGTGATCCAGAAGATCTGATCACCCCCCACGCTGTCACCTTCACAACCCATAGCTTGATATGCTGCCACACAGAAATCAAAATGAGCTGTAGTGAATGCACAAACTATGTATACCACAGTGAACACAGAAAGCATTACAGGATGGATTTATTAAAGCAGAATGCATTTGTCAACATGAGAGGCAATAGGTTTAGAGCCTCAGCAGTATGCCATAAAATATCCTAACGTGTGCTATTTAAGTTTGGTGAACAAAGGAAACTGACTTCTTTAGCTCAGGCAGCCTTGTGCCCTCCCATAAAGACGGCTCTGCCTTGGAGACTCAACACTCAAATATCCAGATTTTATGGAGGTGATAATAGAGGGAAAGGATTAATTCTGGTCGTATAGAATGGGAGACCATTTTAATACATCCAAAGGTCGGGATGCATAATAAGAATAATGAGAGGTCACAGAAAATATGCCAGTGGAGACAGGAAAAACAGAGACTCACACCAGAATTGAAATACACTGATTTACATAAGAGGACCAGGGATCCCACTCTCCTCTCCTTTTCATTATATACAAGGGCACTGCAGGGATTCCCACTATCTTTTCTTCGGTGTGTATTGATGATTGAGCCTCTCACCTTCAAATTCCGAAAGGCTGAAAAACTGGAGAATGTCTCATTAGATGACATAGAAAACTGCATATCACTATATGCATACGACATACTTTTTTATATAAGTAATTGCCCCAAAACCCTACCTGGCCTTTTAGAAATACTACAGGAGGTCTACCTGAGAGCAGGATATAAGATCGATTTTGATAGGTCAGAGGTAATGCCCCTGAGGGGCGACATATCATGGGTCCTGGGAGGGGTGGCCCTGATCAAATTGCAGTCTCAGGCAATAAAATACCTGGGCATAATAATTATCTCCGATTATGATAACCTGATCCGCAATAACTATCTGCCTATCGTGACACACATCAAATCCAGTCTTAATAAGTGGACCGTCCTACCACTGTCTTAATTGGACGCATACATGCAGTTAAAATGAACACTCTCCGTGAGATAATACATCTCGTGCCGACGATAACAGTACCCACTCATATTTGATTTGCATTTTACACAGGCAAATTGGGAAGTTTATATGGAGACATAGAAAGACGAGACTCAACATTCAAACATTACAGGGTAACAAACAAGATGGTGGGCTTGCCCTACCAGCATGGAAGGCCTACTTCAGAGCAGCACAGCTATGTTGGGTCAAAGGGTGGCTTAACAAGGAAGATATTACCACTTGGTGAGCGATGGAGGTGGGCAAACTCCAGCATTTTATGCCACAAGAAACGATTTCCCTACCATCCCTACTGGTCCACAAGGACATTATGGGGCACCCCATAATAGGCTCTATGCTAAAGCTCTGGCATCAAACACTAAAACTAACAGGAACTGATGCTGGGAGCATCCCTTCCCAGCTTAGCATAAGAGCGGCACTTACACAACAACTGGACAGACAAGTGAAATTTAGACAAGAAATGGAATGACAGAAGGTCCTCATAGCGGACCTATACACTGACTATGTGCCCAGACCCTTCCCAGAGGTCAAAGACGTCTTAAGTTTCATGGCAGGAGAGTGGCTCTAGTATGGAATGCTTATTTCCCTAGTAAAAATGATAATCTCGGATAGCACTCATGAAAAAGAAGTCTCTTCCTGTAAGACCGAAATGACATACAAAACACAAAACTACCCCAAGATAAGACATTTCTATTCCTTATGCATCTCCAAAAACATGCAAAGAAACTTGACACTTGCATCATTATGCATAAATAAAGATATATCCCACCCTGAATCAAAGCAATCTCAGTGGAAAAACTATTTCGGGGTGATCACTCGATAATTGCTTTACAGGTGACCTTTAGGTTGCATCAATCATCTAATTCAATTACTTATAAACGTCTTAGAATAATTGTGCTGGTTGGAGAGGCAAAACATGTTTAAATAAGATGTGCTTTTTAATTCATATTAATAAAAAAATAAAGTGCGTTAATACTAAAATAGTTAGTGCTCAACATTGATATCCGTAATGCATTCCATAATACACATATCATAATCAAAGAAAAATCATTTGTCTTCATGATTCATCACAAAAAACATGCATCATTATGGTCAGAGGGTTTAAACAGTGTGATATGCAGCGAAGATATCTACGCAAATGTCTACTATAACTTGAAAAATAGGGAAATTCAATTCAAGCTAATTCAACGCATCTATAATACCCGGGGCCAGACTATACAAAAATGCTGGTGAGATTGCAGACAGCTAGGGGCTCTAGGACACACGATATGGTCTTATCCAAAGATACAACCACTTTGGAGACTTTGTTCACCAAGATCGCTTAAATCCAGGGATGTAGCCCCAACCTTTCACCCAACCTCATGCTGTTTGGAAAAACCGTAGAGACCTAACATCATACTTAGCCAAATATAAAGCAAATCCGCATTGTCCTATTCACTACTCACAAAACCATTGTAACCAGGTTGCAGGCAAAGGAGTATCCAAATATTCAAATGTGGAAAAAGAAGCTGTCACAAATGTGCACCCACGAAAGACACAGTTTCAGGGAGAAATATGGGCTCGCGCGGACTGACAGAACATGTGATTTATTTTAGGACTTTGGGTCTCATTTCTAATTTGGAAGTATTCCGGAGGTAAATCCACTGAAATACCGCAAGACTCAAATACCATTACCGCCACTTGGTCTCATACAGTTACCATGGGATTACAAGTGCCAGCAATTCCCCTTTTTTAGAGTCCATAGGACTTCATGTGGATTTTTGGTGAATTTACAACTGGTATAATTACCACATGGTAAATCTGCTGTTTGTAAGTGGTAAAGTGGAGCTGGAGGTAAATCTTACACTTTTCCTACAAAAATCTGTGTATTTACTACACGGTAATATCGCTGCCGGTAAATCTGACAAAATTATAATTTTGGAGTGCGGGAAAAGTGGCAGTAACGGAATTACTGCCCCTTTTTTCCCACACTGCCTGCCTTGTAATGAGGCCCTTTATCTGAAGCCACCACGCGGAGTTTAGGTAACGCCACATCGTTTTTACACACTGATATTACCGCTCTGGTGAATTATCAATACAATCACATACAGTTGAGGTTTCGATTGCGTACACCATCCAAGCCTCCTGCACCCTGTAATCAAACGCCAAGTAGGCACTGATGAGAACAATGTCATATTTTGATGAGAACTGATGAAATGGTGTTTTACGTTTGGCTCTTTGACCAGCCCTACCACATACTGCTGGAAGGATAGAATGGGTGTAAAAGTTAAAAATGAAAGTGTTGTTGCTCATCTCTACAATACTTTATGCCAAAAAACGAATATACATTGAGTGTGACCCCCATCCCCTGGAGATATCGTTTACATGAGTTTCCTTCAATACTACACGAGAAGCTCTTGGGTGACATGAGTTCGCATTTGTTGCCCAGTTGTTTATTCAAAACTTTAGTAAACATATTGCAAATATAAAAAGAAACACATCCCACTGATACTTACACTGTTAATTGATTTCTAATGTCAGCGAATGCATAGAAATTAACCCACACAACAGCCCTACAGCAGCTTGACCTTTGGACAGCAAGCACCGCCTCACAGCAGTCAGTCCACCTCCAGACTGACAGATCAACTGACTGATATTCAGCCTTGTAAACCTTAGACTCGGGTACTCTTGACCTTTAAACCTTATACTGGCAGACTCACCAAAGCTCAGCTGAGGCCTGCGTTTAGTGTACCTACGACTATTACTAATGGGAAAGGTCAATTTCCTACTGTGTCTGCGGTGACGCTCTAGGACTGCATGTAGCGCCATTTTCTCCATTCCCGAGTCAAGCCTTGTTCTTTCCATGAAATCATCACATAATGGGTTCATTTGCACGTGGCACAAAATGAACACATGAACACTGTTTCCCAGGACTAGACAATGGCTGTGCGCTTGTTTTATGATATTTGGGCCAATCAGGAATTCCAACATATATTCCCGGGATTTCTCACCCATACTGCGCATTGATCACACTCATGTCATTTCCCCCTCGTCACCGTTCTAAAAGATGAGCCCTTACCTGGGGGACTGATGCTTCTCAAGCTCCCTAAAAAAAATAAGACAGGAAAACAACATGTTTAAAAGGGCTTGTGAACCACCTGTCCTGTCTCCCAGGTGAAGACTCACTGTGATGTGGAAGACCTGGGAGTAATGAAGATGTCCAGTAAGTAATCGAGCCATTCATTGACCCCGGAAGAGATATTCTCTGGGCTTGAAGGAATGCCTTCATGCATCCCTTCTGTGCTTGCAGTCTTCCTTATTCTGCTCCCCGCAGGCAGAGCAGGAGAAAGACTTGTGGGATCTATGCTCACTGTGTCTTCTTTCTTTGTCTATGACAGGGTTATTGTGCTGAATAGCACGTGGAAATGCTCAGTAAGGCCCTACCAAGGGCCGTATGTGCGGTACCCCAGGACCCTGCAGACGGCTTCCTCTGGCATGTTATCTAGATGCTTCATGGATCCGAATTTTGTGCAGCGACTGATTTTAAAATGCATCCTTTGGCAGGCTCCTACAGCGCGCAGTGCAGTTTCAAGTTCTGCCTGCAACATGGGCACCTGCTAACACACCTCAGCCATCCTCCCTCCAGTCAGCAAGAAGCTATGGTTAGGCACGAAACCATTAGTTTCTTGGGGCACGGCCTGCACTCCCTCCATTCAAGGAAGGGAGCACAAACCCATTGATTCCTGGAGTCATGGTCCACCCGCCATCCATTTAGATGTGAACAAAATCATTAGTGCGCCATTTGAGTGTCCACGAAATGTGCTTGTTGCTATACGTCTCTGCCCCTTTAAGGGCGAGACAGGAGTCTTGTGGGAGGAGAACGTAGGAGGAAGCAGAGGAGTTAGAAAGGGAAAGTCAGTTGGTGTTTGTTAATCAATAAAGAAAGACATTATTCCATGAACTCCGGTGCTGCATCCTTTATTCTCCATACCCATTCCGGGTAACAACTGGTGATGAGGCTCTCTACCTGCGGACCGGATCTCTTACTACTGGCGGGTGATCCCACTGCGCCATCCTCCAGCCACCAGCGGGTGAACCCACTGCACCATCACACCCATCCAGATCGCATACACACTCAGCGCATCTTTAAAAGTACCAGCAATCCTGCTGTGCAGAACACCACACCTGATCCCGGACGGGCGGACTACATCATTCCAGGCATCCTCTTTACAGCGCTCCACGAGGGCAGCGAGACACGGTTGTTTCCCGTTCTGGCCGTGCAGCAATCCGCCAGCGGTTTCTCTTATCAGCAGGCCCACGTTGGGTGACACTTGCTGAGGCACAGCACACACAACAGGTCTGTGGCCTACACAGCATTTTGTTGTCCCTCTCCCTCCGAAAATCCAGAGTGCATTAACCCACGAAGAGTCTGTGCACACAAACCAGCACAAGGAGCAGGTGAACCACTAACTGAGGCCACACAGACAGCAACCACCCCACGCCCCCCTCCCACACCGAGAGAAGGGCCATAGGCAGCTGCGCACCATCTACCACACAGGAAAGTCGGTACAAAAGCACAACTTGTACCTCAACTACCACACCTGCCACCATGAGCAACCCAGGGACACCGCTCCCTGCACCCATGTCCAAGACAGTTTTGTTGCGCATGCCACTCCCATTCACCATGACCCCTCAGGCAGACAAAGGCCTGAGGTGGATTGAGTGGATGGAAGACTTTAACCATTTTGTGAAAGTGGCAGGGGAGGAGAAATCACCCAACCCACATGATATGTTCATAAACCTGGTTGGCAGTGAGATAAAGACCATTGTTAAGATAATTGTGCCAGAAGAACAATCAGATTTTCCCTCACTGATCACCACCCTGAACAAAAAACTGATTGATTGAACCAAACCGAGACTATGCGAGATACATGTTCAACCATTGCATGCAGAGGGTGGAAGAGATTGTCGATTAATTCATCGCCCGCCTTCGCGTAAAGAGTGCCCATTGTCAATTCCATGCATTCCCCATGGACGAAGCAATACGACTACGTGTGATAGAAGGATGCCTGTCACAGGCCCTCAAGAAAAAATTGCTGAAGTAGCCCCTCTCGATTGATGAACTGAGTGAGGTGGCGAGAATTTTTGAGAGGGTTGACGCACAAGCAGCCACCATGACGGGCACCCCGTCACGAAGCAGGAGAAAACCGAACTCATCGTCCAGCCAGTAACCCAGTGACCAGGAGACAGGGGACCTCATTGTACAAGGTAACCAACCAGCCTGGACCCAGACCACAAAGGCAATGCTACTGCTCGGGAATGGTTTTCCCATACTCAGAGACCTGCCCCGCCCTCTCGCAAAGATGCCCCAACTGCGGGAGAGAAGGACATTTCCAATCCATCTGCAGGGGAAGGGGGACCATTACCTACCCCGACAATGAACCCGCAACCACACAGCAGGATGTATGGACGACCACTGCAAGCCCCAGCTACCCGAACAGGTTCTACTATCCAGGACAACTGTGATGCGTCAGAGCGGTGGAAGAATACCACCCACTTGACTACACCCAGGACTATGGATTCTATGATCAGCCCCCACGACTAGAAGATGAGTATAATGAGCCCCCACACACCTATCAGGACTACGATGACCAAGTAAAGTTCGTACCCTCTCATGGAAATGTCAACTACGACCAAGCATTTCAAGATGAATATGTCAACCTCATCCAGGATGATCGGGAAGCGAGAGAGGTGCCGAGGATAGCAGTCAAGATCGGGAACATGCAGTTTTGTTTCCTAGTCGATTCTGGTGCCACAGTCAACAGCATGGGGGAGCAAGAATTTCTGCAAATCTCCGAGAGCCCAACGCATGAAAAAACGTACTCAAGGATCTTCCAATGGGGGACGATGTCACCCCTTCACGCAATTGGACACTTCAAGCAACAACTCATACACAAGGGTTTGACGGTGGACACCACTACCCATGTCATCAGGAGCCTGACAAAAGGTAACTGCCTCCTCAGCTACCATACATTGTCGTGCCTAGGCCTCATCAACATTCATTTTCACGAAGGGGAAGTGATCCACTCGACCGCAGTGGGAAGCGACAGGACAAGTATAGTTTGCATGATCAACGCTGCCTCCACAGGGCCAGAACTCATCACTAAAGAGGAGATCCTGACATGTTTCCCCCAGCTATGCACAGGACTTGGGAAGCTCAAAGGAGCTCCTGTTAAATTGCACATAGATGAATCCATCAGACCCGTCCCTGAGCACCCCAGAAGGGTGGGATTTCATCTACAAGAGGCTGTCTCCAGAGAACTTGACCAACTACATAATGACGGTATCATCGAGCCAGCAGTGGGCCCCACTACATGGGTGTCCCCCCTGGTCATTGTGCCCAAGGAAGGTGGATGACTACGGTTGTATGAGGACATGTGGATGGCGAACACCGCCATACAAAGAGCGCCACCCTGGGCCGTGCATAGAAGACATGATAGTCCAGCTCAACAAGTCGGTGATGTTCTCGAAACTTGACTTAATTCAAGGGTACCACGAGCTGGAACTACACCCCGAATCAAGCGGCATCACCACATTCACCACCCATGAAGGCCTATTCCAGTACAGATGCCTCAATTTCGGCATTTCCTCTGTGCCCGAAATCTTCCAAGAGGCCATAAAATGGGTGATCAGACCCATCAAGGGCACGCTGGTTTACAGTGATGATATGCTTGTGTTTGGAACATCGCGATGCAGCCCTGCTAGCGACATGCACAGCAATACAGAATGCGGGCCTAACACTCAACATTGAGAAGTGTTGTTTCAGTAAGAAGAAACTGAAGTTTTTTGTTCACATTTTCTCGCCGACGGTATCACACCTGACCCCGACAAAGTCAGTACCATCACCAGCCTACGAGAACCAACGCAAATAGCGGATGTCCGATCATTCCTAGGGATGGCCGGCTACTGTGCAAGCTATATCCCTCACTACGCATCCATCACTGAGCCGATATGAAGACTGCTGCAAAAAGAATCGGCTTTCGTTTGGTCCACAGCCTGCCAGGAAGCATACAATTCCATAAAAAATGCCCTGGCAGAGGCACGAGCCTGGCTTATTTTGACGCCAACTGGCACACAGAGATTATAGTGGATGCTAGCCCTCTAGGACTCGGGACTATCCTGGCGCAGACGAGCGGAGCTGATACACACCCCAAGCACATCATCGCCTATGTGAGCAGAGCCTTGTCAGCCCCTGAATCTGCATACTCGCAGGCCAAAAAGGAGAGCCTGGCGGCTGTCTGGGGCTGTGAAAATTTCCATCACTTCATAATTGGAAAGAAATTCATGGTAATCATGGACCATCAGGTGTTTTTGTTCCTTTTTGGAAACCTGCGCACAAAGATGCCGCCCAGGATAGAGAGATGGGGCATCAGACTGCAGGAATGACTATGACATCATTCACAGGCCGGGGGGATCAAAATCCAGCTGACTACCTATCTCGCCATCCAGCAGGCACGCTGACCACCCGAGCAGGCGACACTGAATACATCAACTACGTGGCCGCAAACGCACTCCCTCGAGCACTGTCACTTGAGACGTCGCGGCTGCCTCCACAGCCGACCTATCTATGGCGCTGCCCATCGGTTTAACGAGCAACAACAAGTGGAAAGTCTACCAGCGTGCAGTTCTGAACCACCCGGAGGTGTGCAAAGAAGATCTAGAGAGGTTGTCAAGAATCCACACCGAAATGGCAGTCAAAGACCACGTCATCCTACTGAGAGGGTGTCAGTTACTCATGCCTGCGACGCTCAGAGCAGAGGTTATTAAAACAGCGCATGAACGGCACTGAGGAGCAGACAACACAAAAAGGCAGCTGCGGTGCCATATTTGGTTCCCCTTCCTGGACTCACTGATTGACAGCTGGGTGAAGAACTGCTTGGCATGCCAGTGTGCAGCAAGAGCAGAAGCCCCTATCCTCCTGCAGCCGATGCACATCGAAGACCGGCCATGGGACAGGGTAGCAGTCGACTTCTACGGGCCGATGGAGTCGGGAAAATATCCCAACAGAATGGCTGAACGCTTCATGGCATCCATCAAGAAGACAATTCAAAGAGCCCGCATAGAAGGCACCAACCCACACCAAAACTTATGCAGACTCTTACGAGACTACGGCAACACGCCACATGAAGCCACCAACAAGACACCGGCAGAATTAATGATATGATACGAGGTACAAACCCGCATTGTAAGGCATCCCAATGCCCCAGAAGAAGGGGACACCAAAATCATAAGAAGAGACACTGAGAGGAAAGAACAGGCAAAGTCATACTCAGACTTAAGTCGAAGAGCTGTGCCTAAAGACTTTCACGAGGTCCTCATCCAACAAGCCATGACAAGGAAGACAGATGCCAGATATGCACAGAAACCCTTGAACATAGTCGCCATGAAGGGAACCATGGTGACCGCTCAAAATGCAGACCGTGAAATCACATGAAACAATTCACATTTCAAACATCTCATCAAGAGAAAGGATTGCAAAACACTCCCTCCTGAGCCTGATCATGAACCAAGGGAGCAGCAAGATGATCTATGGAACCCTCCAGAAGAGGCCCACCATCGGGTGCCATAGACAGTCGAGGCATCAAGACCAGAAGGGATTGGGGAGAGAAGGGCAAAACCCCATCGCCCGATCAGGAAACCCACTCACCTGGTTGAAGAATGTTAAGCCGGACATATGAACATTTGTCCGGGGGTGATGTTATACATCTCTGCCTCTTTAAGGGTGAGACAGGAGGCTGGTGGGAGAAGAACGTAGGAGGAATGGGAGGAGTTAGAAAGGGAAAGTCAGTTGACTTTTGTTAATCAATAAAGAAAGACGTTCCATGATCTCTGGTGCCACGTCCTTTAATCTCCATACCCATTCCAGGTAACTGCTGCTATCTTCAAAAATCTGTTGTCTGGCACACATAATTAGTTTCTTGTCTGTATCACCTAAGTCCTGCAGGATTAGAGGTCCCCGTACTTGTGCCAGCACAACTCTGCCTGCTGCGCACTGCTACCTACCAGAGTCCTTTAAAGAGCTGAGCCGATCTGCTGCTTTCTTCGCTCTGTTTCCTACCCAGCCTTCCTGTCAGTTCCTACCTTTGATGCCCTGCTTTGCATCTGTGCTAGAGTCACTTCAGCACCATAGGTAAGTGACCGCCCCTCCTGTAGCATGAGAAGCTTTATCCCCCCTTAATATGAAGCTCACTACAATATTATCTCACTATCGTGGTGTGGTAGTCAACGTACAGTCATTTGCTATGGAAATACTATTTTGCCCGAGATTATTATTTGTTTTAGTGATGGAAAATATTGTGTATTAGTTATAGTATGCTGTTTTACAGCATAGGTGTGTGTAGTATTTTATCTATGCTGTTTTTTAGCATGGACCACATTTTGGATGCGCGGATCCTGTGGTTATGGGGTGAATGTATTGTGTGAGTGTGCATATTGTGATTTAGCAGTAATGGTATGATTTTTAAGGTGAGGTCTTGCTGTATTGAAGAATTTATATTTCTTGGTTTAACCAATTGCTATAGAATCATAGGTCTTAAGTTATACAGTATATGTTTTCTGTTACGCTCTTATCATCTGGGCCCTGTCCGATCAAAATCAGAAGCACTTCATTTTTTCGATCGAATTCCCAGGTTTTATTCACCTGAAAACCAAACCAACTTACTGTAAATAAAATTTCCAACAATTTGAATATAAAACAAGAAAATAACTTCCCTAATTTCAAAGCAGGAGCACAAAAAAGAAAAACTATAAAAGTATTTCTAGTACCTAACAATTCCTGTTTCCTTAATTTCTCCACTCACTCTAGATAGGGAAAAATGGCCAGGGCTGACGTTTGTTCGCCCCACCCAAAAAGTCTTGTAATGCGCAAACTCTAGACCTAATTCCGAACGCATCACACTGATTTTTAAAAATGTGTGCTCTTAATACATAGCATGTTGGACCACATGTGATCCACTAGTTCTACAGTAATACTATCACCGTTAGACTCTCACTGAAATATACGTTTAGTGTCCTATGGTAATGGACAATCCCGTCCCCTGCACACCTTCTTTGCTCAAGTCAGTCAAACAGTAAAAATAATAGTAGTAGTTCTATTTGTTATCTCATTCCTAATTATTATGTAATAGGTTCAAACTTCATCAACATTCAGTTAGAGAACTAATATATCTGAAAGTATGTATTTCCAAATTATATAATCAAAGAAAGAATGAGAATTGTGACCTCAACGCATTTCGGGCTGTGACCTTCCTCGGGAGAAAATATCTCTGGCAAATTCCATTTCATCACAATATGTGTGGTATCTGAAGTGTAAGTACAAAATAAACAAGTTATGATATGATATGATCTGGCATTTATAATGCGCCTGTACACAAGTGTTTATAGGCGCGACAAGACAAGGTGGGGGAAACAAGGGAGGACAAAATAACGATCTGACTAGGCCTTGTGTCATTCAGATTGTGCAAGTGCGGGGAATAGGAAAGGGGAGAAGTGCCAAGGGGGAGAGGGAAGTGCAGTTAACTCACAAGTGCAGCCAGTGGGTAGCTCTTAAGTGCAGAGAGAAGGGACTGTAGGGTTGCAGATATAGACCCTTAAGTGAGGGCAACTGGACATGCTGGAGCCCGGGGCCGAGTTCAGAGGGTGACCAGTTGCCAGTGTGCGGAGCAGTCAGGTGCATCAGCAGGGGAGAGGAAGTTATGAGACATTGTTTTGTGTCCATGATGTGTACAGTCAATTAGTTTCAATGGCAAACACTCATTGAGGACTGATCGTTTAATCACCTGGTCGACTTTCGTAGTCAGAATAGGTTGATGTGCGTAAGGGAGGTCCTTATCTGAAAATCCAAGTACGGTATCATCACAGAACTCAGTAGAAATTCGAATGTGTACGTATCACAGAGTATCACAAATTAGATATGCAATATCTTTACTACGAAAACCAAAAATGTAGGGGAGTAACAGTATGCAGTGCACTCAACTTCCCTCAATCATGTCAAAATGCAGCAGAAAATACACACGAGGTTCCCCTTGGTACCTCAAAAAGTAATAAACAATGAAGATTGTGGTGTGCAGTTATACTGCGCAAACAGACTTTGTGTTACAGTAATCAATACTCTAAAATAGGTTTCGAGTTCCAAAACATAATCAAGAAACATAGATGTAGCCGTCCAATATGAGAATGGTGGTTTATTCTACCATTCTCATATTGGACGGCTACATCTATATTTCTTGATTATGTTTTGGGACTCGAAACCTATTTTAGAGTATTGATTACTTAACACAAAGTCTGTTTGCTCAGTATAACTACACACCCCATATTTGTTGTCTGTATGAGATATATTTTTTAGAAGTATAAGTTGAACTGGAAATACATTGCTACGGTAATGCCGGGGAGTAGCCGTTCTATGATATATTTGTGAATAGCCACCTGTATCTGATTCTAATTATTGTCTCCAGATTGAAAAACTGTAAAATATCAAATAAAAGGAGGATCTGTAGCTTCCTCTACTGTATCCTAAGTGCCACAGCAGAGTGTCTATATTCGTATCAATCTGTAAAATTGCATAACTTAATAGCATGTCAATAGTCATGCACTTGGTGTGAGTCGCTGCGCCACATCTGTGCGATGAGCCTGTCCAATAAAATAATGAAGGCTGTCAAATGTCATCTTCCATGGGCTGTTTTGCAAGGCATCTTGTTTTATATAAAGGTTGCCAATCTTTGTACACTCTCAATGAAGACATGAAAACCTCATGTTGTGGGCCTGCCACTTCCATTTTGAATAGTGGCCCTAAACTGTCCTCTCAGAATACAGTATAAAACATTGCAGAGGTTTTTATTTCCAACTCTGGTCTTGCTGTACAGAACTCATGAAAGAACCAGAACATAATCTGAGCTAAAAGAAAACAAAGGAAGAACTTGTTTATAAAGGGACACCATTTTGGGTTCACTAGGGGGTCACAATTGTGACCCCTATTAACACCTGTGTGACCCCTGGGGGAGCGCTATCTGGATTTCAAAAATAAAGAATTTATTTTTTAAGTCACTGACTTCAAAAATTATTATTTCATTTTGAAATCTGAGCCATTGCCCCTCCCCCTACCCCCAGCCATGCCATGGATGGCTCTGGCTCTGGCTCCTGTGCTCTGCTGTGCAAAGCAGGAACCAGAGCTCATTTCTTGTGAGCGTGCTGGAGCATGGCAGCCAGAGTCATGCCTGCAGAGTAGGAGCAACAGACTCTGGCATGTAAGCACATATATGTTCTTAAATGTAAAAGTGTGTGTGCATATTATGTAATGTACGTGTATGTATATATCATATAATGTGTGTAACTGAGTGAATGATGCTTGGGTGTCTGGGTATGTTTTGTGAGTGAATGGTGAATGAGTGCATGTGTAAATGAGCAAGTGGTGTGTGAATATGTGTGCTTGTGTTAAATATCTGGATTACTTACCGTTAATCTTTATTACTCTTAGTCCCACCCTTCCTCATCCCAGCACCATGCCTCATACATAAGTACTGGGATGATGAAAGAGGGATGTTGAGGTAATACTGGGCTGAGGAGTTGATTTTGGTGTTTGGAGGAGGAGAGTGGGAGGAAGGGGATGTGTGGGAAGGGTGGGGCTGGAGAGGGGTGCGCTAATACATAAAGGTTATCAATGATAAAGCAGGCATTATATGTACTAGTGGATAGACTGGCATTTTGGTACAGCCAGACTAGTCATGTATTACTACGGCATATTTAGAACTTCAAAACCTGACTGGACTGCTAGAAATCGGATGCTGTAGACAATCATTATACTTATATCAATTTAATTAGAAAAACAGTTAATTCAAATAATTAATTCAGCAGGTGCTAGAACACCATTATATAGAAAGGTACGACACAGAGTCAGTAACAAAACTATATATACAACATACGCTTTTTTTTAAAAGGCTACAAATTACAGCCTGAAAGCAATAATAAAATCTTCAGTGCTGTAATTATAAAGGAGCTAAATCCTAATACATCCTCATTCGTATGTACAACCAAACTTCATACAAAATTCACAAAAACGTCCTACTAACCCACACAATGGATCTGCTCAGTCAAAAAGCCCAGCCCAACATGTTTTGTTCTTTCATATCTGGCAAACATCCATAGAGCTTAATCAGGGGCTACTGCTCTGTTTACACCCTTATGTACAATCTGTGTTCTCTAACCTGCTGTTTCCTATGCTGCTTAGAGCCTTATAATCTCTCAACTTGTAAAGTCTTTTCAAACGAATATCCCTCTTGTCCTCTTTTCTGTAGGGCTTAATGTTCCCTCTTTTCATTGAATTTCAAACAAAAATACACTGGGCCTCATTACGATTTTGGCGGTAGCCATGCCGCTATTGGCAGCATGGCTGCCGCCAAAATCGGGTCTGGGTCAGGTTTCCCAGAATGAGGAATTACCAGGCCCTTTCGAGTTCGGAGGGCCCGGTAATTCCTCCCTCTGGGAACCCGGACCCAGGCCTTCCCCATTCCCATTTTAGCCCCGATAGGGCTGAATGTGAATGGGAGAAGGAGCAAACAACGTGCCGATTACGAGCGGCCCGTTGTTTGCTCCCTCTTCCCCTCGCGGGACCCGCTCTGCACGTCTGGTGAAACCAGATGTGCAGACCAGGTCCTGCGAGGGGACCTCGCAATAGGGCGGTACTGGGTTGACGGCGCCGGCACCTTTACCGGCGCTGTTAACCCCTTACCACCTAACTTGTAATGAGGTCCACTGTCTTAAGTGCTACAGTACTTGTCTGCTTTTTCAAACTGGTGTCTATAAAGTAAGCATGATAAGTGTTAGTACCTGTTTAGCCTGGCATTTAAATGCAGCCAGTATCGCCTTCTCTTACAAGTTAGCATCACAAGTGTTATTGCATGGCTAGACTAGCATTTTGGTGCAGCTAGTCGAGCAATTTCTTACTGGGGCTTCATATTTTGTACTCAGAATCCCTGATAAAGCAATCATGATAAGTGTAATTACCAGGCTAGACTGGCATTTGTGTGCAGCCACTCTAGGTGTTCATTGCTGTGGCATGGTATATTTTTCTGGGAATCTATGATAAAGTAAGCATGATAAGTGTTATGACAGATTGGCATTTTGGTACAACACATCGAGGTATGTCTTACTGTGGCATGGCATTTATTATTGTGCATCAACAAAGCTACCGCAAACATGATAAGTGTGATTACATGTTTAGCCTACATTGTGCAGCCAGTTTTGACTTATTTTCTTATTGTGGCATTGCATTGTTTTTTCTATGCTCAAATGTTTGAAACTTTCTCTATTTTGTTTTCTTCCTGGTGCATGCATGTATTTTATGATGATAGTTATTAACAAACCAATCGCAATACATTTAATAGCACAGCGATGAGATAGATCAGTGGGTTGAGCTGCTGTAATCTGTGTGTGATCTGCAGGTTGCAGGTACGAAACATGGCAATGCCAGCTCAGCCTTTCATTCTTCCGAAGTTGATAAATGAGTTGGGAATGATAATTGTATTTAAATGTGTGCTATGTATAGTGCTTTGGCGAAAGCGCTATATAAATAATAAACCCTTATCTTGAATCAAAGCATTAATTCTCCTGTGCATTGTTGGTGACTTGCATCTATTGGATTTTTGGATACTGTAATATCGCAGCAACTGGTAATGTGAGGGACTCTACTTATCATATAATGAAAATGCCTGACATGCAGCTCTAACTGGCACAATAGGAATGTAACTCGCCATACAATGCTAAACTTGCAAATCTATGACATTACACAACCTTCGAGACATTCACAACCTTAGAGACCCCTTACAAGCAGGTTCCTGCTCCTGTCACTCCATGGAAACTGCTCTCATGAATGGTCCAACTTCATCGCCTCTGCAAAGCATGCCAACCTATCCTCTATCCTAATTCTCCCTGGCCTGTCTACTGCCTTTGACACTGTTGATCACTCTGATCTCCTTAATATTCTCTTTCTTCTTGGGATTCACAATCAAACCCTTGCCTGGACTGAATCCACTGTTGGTGTTCCACAAGGCTCTGTGTTGGTTCTGCTCCTCTATACACTATACACCTCTGCTCTTGGGCACTAATCTCTTCCTTTGAGTTCTCATACCAACTCTTCATGGATGGCACCCAAATCTTCTCTTTTCTTGAACTCTCCTCTGATCTCTCTATCAAAATTCCCACCAGTCTCTCTGCCATTAAATATTGGATGACATGGCACTCTCTGATGTTAAATTCTACCAAAACAAAGATGCTCTTCCCTGACAAAAGCTCTCTCTCATCTCTTCCTCCGTCTATCCAGTAACCACGTGACACTCTCTCCTCTTGTTCAGCTAGAAACCTAAGCGTGATCTATGACCCTTCTCACACCTTCTCTACTTTAATCTCCAAAACTGGAACAGCTGCCGCCTCAACCTCCTAAATATTAGGAAAATCAACCATCCCCTTCCTTTCAACACCGGCAAGCATTTTCTAACCACTCTTGCCTGCTCCACATTGGACTACTGTGCCAGCATCCTCTTTGGTCTCCCAAACAATGCTTTCTGTCCTTCTCGACAAGATTGTTAACTTCAGTACCATGACACCCTTTGAACTCCCTCACTTCACACCTACTGTTTCGTAACATCACCAGACTGGATAGTTGACAATGCAAAACAGGGCAAAATTTGAATGTTTTCACCTGGTTCACAAATCTATCCACAGTAAGGCACTGTTCTATATGGAGACCCCAAATGGATGACATTAAAGGAAATACGTCCTTAAGGGCTGGAAGGAAGGGAACCACACAGGAAAACGATGAAGGAAAGATTGCAGCCTGATGGGACAGCAACCTGAGACAAGAGAATGAAGGAGGTTCACTATTCCTGTGGCTCCTGCCTCTTATTGGATGAGTACACAGTCTCCCTCTTACCATTCTAATAAGGGATAAAACATCTGGTGATGAAGGAAAACAAACACCACGCGCAAAAATGTCTTTCTAATATTTTTTATTTACTTCCATATGGCGTAGAGATGAGGAACAGATCTCTCACTATCCCTTTTAGATAGGCATTTCACCACCCTTCTTTCTAGGGAGCGCTTGCCTTGACAGGGGCAGGGTGGGCTTCCGACAAGGGACAGCTTGTTTCCTGTGTGTTTCTTTGACAGTAGGTGGGTGAGGGCCACCCACCAGTGA
Source organism: Ambystoma mexicanum (assembly GCF_040938575.1). Lineage (NCBI taxonomy): Eukaryota > Metazoa > Chordata > Amphibia > Caudata > Ambystomatidae > Ambystoma > Ambystoma mexicanum. The sequence continues at coordinate 488,410,591 of NC_090936.1, read as the reverse complement.
CGCATACTCCTATGCCCGTTCTTTTGTGAACGCTAAATTGGAAACATCGCTTAGCATTGGTGAATCTGGATTTGGAGTTGGCCGATCACACTCTGTCTTTCTCAGTGTCTCCTGTGCATGCATCCATCATCCTGAACTTCCAGAATCAGTGTACATGGACACTGGATGAGCTGTGTGGAGCACTGTAGGTTCCAGCAGCATCACTTAGGTGGAAGATGACAGTGTGGCTCCAACCAAGTGTCCTGCATGAGGCGCTTCAAGACACATTCACAGTAACTGAAGAAAAACAGAAGGATAGGGCTGACAAGTGCGTCCTAACAGACAGTGACGAGGAGGGAGACTCAGGCATGACTTCACAGGCTAACCAGAAGGAAGAGGCACTCCAGCTGTTTTGTACGTATGTCCATGCTGGGCTAACCAATCTTTAGAGTCAGCCACTGGAGCAGATTCACAGCATGCTCAAGAAGTTCATGATGGCTGGCCCAGTGGTGACAGAAATAGACATGCAAGAGCTGCAGGGGTTCCTCCAAAAGAAAGCGATCAACAGATAAGTATCAGTTGGAGGGAAGTAGGAAATGGGGCACAGAGCGAGCACAGTAAGAGTACTGTGACAGTGACATCCAACAATCAACCGGAGCAGATGTGGCAACTATGTCAGGAAGAAGGAGGAAGGCCAAGACAAATACCACCAAGACCCCCAGAGACTAGGAGGAGAAGTAAAGGGGGCAACTGAAAAAACAAGTGGGGGGGAGGGTTGTTGTATATGGAGTACCCGAATGGACGACATTAAAGGAAATGCTTCCTTGTAGGCTGGAAGGAAGGGAACTGAACGTGGAAAGGACAGAGGAAAAGGAAGGGCAATTGGAGCCCAAGGGGACAGAAACCTGAGGCAAGAGAATAAAGAAGGTTCACTAGTCCTGTGGCCACTGCCTCATTATTGGTATGTGTGGGTTCCAGAGTGAATGAGTACACATTCTCCTTCTTACTGTGCTAATAAGGGATAAAACGGGCACCGCTGTATCTATCCGACTCTATCCAACTCTACAAGCCTTCCTGTAATCTCTGCTCTGCCTCCTCAAATACCTGTGTGGCTCCTCGCCCCCCCCCCCCGTGTGCTTCCTCTTGCTTCTGCTCTTTCTCTCCTCTTGCTCCACTGTCATGGAATTCTCTTACCCCAGACATCTGAGAAACAGTGCACATGGAATTGTTTAACTCTAGCACTTCACCCATCATGCTCACATCCCGAGCACAGGTGGTCGTACTGCCTACCTGCACTTAATAATGTCCAATGTTTGTTTTCCTTAATCTATGTATTGTCCCTGGTGACTGTTCCATTTACTCCCCTCCATAATCTGGTCAGAATGTCCCTCAAACTCACCCCATTCTAAGAAGCTGACTGCTTACCAGTAAATCTGATTTCTTATCTATTGTACGTTCTTTTGTGATCAAAAGAGCACTGATCTTCCTGTATATAAATATATAAATAAATAATATATATATATATGTATATATATATATATATATATATATATATATATATATATATATGTATATGGCAGTGCCTCTGCCTATGTTGATTCTATTTGGTCTAACCCTATTATATCATGACCCCATCCACGGCACAAGAAGGCAGCACCCTTGTTAAAATGTAGGTGGTATCTAAAATATTCTTGTCTGCTTTAGTGCCTATTTGGTATTTATAAAATTGTATATTTAGATACTTTTTATGCCCACTAGCCACTTCCAGTGATGTCACAAGGGTTAAAGAGGAACTGACGCCATACAGGTCAAAGGACATGTGACATCACTTAATGTGATGTCATCAGGTAAGTGATGTCACTTCCGCTACCCCGGGCATTTTGGAAAATCGACATCCCTGCTGTTTTAGCTATCTTGTTTGTATGTTTGTTTGTTTGTAAATTTATATAGCGCTACAAACCCTCGGGTATCTGAGCGCTGCTTATTTCCCACAGTGTGTGGTGCTTATTTATCGACCTCCCAAGGATGAAGGCTGAGTTAGGTAAGCCCTGCTGGGATCCGAACCTGCATCAGCAGGCTCTGCACGGATGTCAAAACGAGCGCTCTACTCGCTGTGCTATCTGGCCGGCATTATTACCATGTGACATCACTTACTGTGATGTCATCAGGTATGTGAGTGACTGCACTGCTGCCAGTTATCATGAGTCAGAAAATCGAACCAACAAGATGTAAAAAAGGAAGTGTATTTTATCATTTGACCTTCTGTTTTCATGGGCAGAGAAGACAAATATGCCTCTGTGATTTTTACCACTACATTTTTTTAATCTGAAGTATGCTGTGTATATATGCAGAATATTACACAACTTCAAACACTTAAAAACAATAAAAGTGTACATGGCCTACAAAAGTACAATATTGGCATCGTGCTATCCTTCACATGTAGCATTTATAGTTTTAAATCACAAAGAACAAACGAACATGAGAGAATATATTGGATTTGCACCCACGAAAGACAGATTGACCAATGAAAATCAGCCTTTCCAGGGCGCGATGCTCTAATCACTGCCCGCACCGTGTCTATTAAAATAGAAAAGGGACTAGTTGCTTTTTCGGATGACAGCAGACATTTTTTAACATGTTTCTTATGGCTGCCATTATCTGAAAAAGGACCTAGTCCCTTTTCCATTTTAACGGTGGCGTCCATCTTGTTCCATTGTTTTTTTCTCCGACGGGAGATGGGCTAGCGCTGAGCTGATCTCCCGACGGACAAAAAAATAAAAAAATAAATAGAAAATGATCTGCACCCAGTAATCCTGCAGGCCAAGCTGAGGCCCTCGCCTTGCTCAGGCCTACCAAAGCTCAGGCAGGCGGGCCGTTAATGCCCAATTACCGCCCTCCTCCCCCAACCGGGGCAAAAGTGCTTATCAAGGTGCCATTATGGGAATTCCTTATCACAGATCATTAATGATTAAGTGCCTCTTTGCCACATAAACATATTTCTACCTTGCAATGCCCCAGATAAGATTTAAAAGTGGAAGCCTTTTATTTGAAATTGGGAGAGGATTTCTTATGGAGTACAAAACAGAACCCAATATCTTTTTGTAAGTCATACTTCTCTGCACCTAGTAATTTTTCCCTATTTTTGCTGAATGATCTGTTATGCTGCCTTTTGCCTTAAGGCTTCCTTTGAGTACTGGGGGATGCAGGAAGGGGTTGCACGTTACTAGTATTGTTACCTGCTGTTATTAATGGTACTCCATATCCACATTCTAGGATTAACCGTTTTATGTAGACCCTGTTTTCCAGTCCAATGAAAGCTCCCAAATGTACATTAAATTGATTTAAAAATAGTTTGTCTCAATTATGTTCGATTGAGTGGGCTTAAGGTCCACTTTTTATGGCTATTCTGGAACCTCTGTGTGTTTGATTAGCATTGCTTGCCAGAAAATTGCAAACAGATTTTACATGTATGCCTTTAAATATCAGCAGACATGTTTAGCCGTGATCACGACATTGGGCGAAAATACGTATCAAGGGCATCCAAGTGGAAAAGAGAGCAGATTGGGGAGGATAAACCCCTGAATACAGCTTTAATTAGATTCATACAATTAGTGACGGCTGTTGAGAAAGACATGGAAAACCTTAGCACAGTCGGCCAGTCCCAACATCTGAAGCAAGTGAAGCCACCTCTAGATTAACTTGCCACCAGCAGCAGTCTACCAGTCCCGCGGTTTTGGGCAAGAAATCCTACGGGTGCAGCAGAAGATCAACTGGGAAGTAACCAGATGATGAAAACAATGGATTTGTTGAACAGAAGAGCAAAGAATACAGCACCACTAACCAGCCAGGTTCCAAACACTTGCATTTTAGGGAGATGTAGTCGCACAAATTCATGATGGCCCTGGGAACTGTTGCACCACTTCAAATGATCAAATCTGTTGCTATATGGTAGAGTGGTGACATAGATCGAAAAAACCAGCACTTTATCTCAGAGTAAAAATCTCTCCTTCGATCCCATTAATTTTATTTTATTTATTTGTATGTATTTGTTTATTTATAATGTGCTGAAAGCCCATAGGCATCGGGGCGCAGGGCATAAAAATACTCACACAATATGACGAACACAAAGACAGGACAGGTGCAAGAGGGAAATACACCAATAAGAATTAAGGATACCTTAATCAAATGGGTAGGTTTTCAGATGTCGGCGGAAGCTGACCTGTTTGGTGTGAAGTCTTACAGACAGAGGCAGAGAATTCCAGAGACGAGCTGAAATTAATGGCAAAGCCTTCCCTAAGCCATCTACACGTTTGTGGGTGGGTTGAGTCACCACTGCCTGGTTGGAGGAGCAGAGAGCTCTTGCTGGATGGTCAGGGGTCATCAAGTTATTGAAGTATACATGGGCAAGTCCATAGAGACATCTGTGGACAAGCACTGCTGATTTAAACTGTATATGTGCACAAATGGGTATCCAGTGGAGACATTGCTGACTGCTCGAGATTTGCCATTGACAATTCGAATAGCGTCATTCTGGGGATTTGTAGTTTGGCTGTGTTTTTCTTGCTGGTGCCTAGCAACAGTGCATTGCAAAAATCCAAACGCGAGAGAATGGTGGCACGAGCAATGGAGGCACAAATGGTCTCCGAAAGAAAAGACAAATGAATAACGGACAGCACCATATCGTCAGTGGCTTGTTTGTTACCTTCACAAAAATTCAGTGCTGAGCTACGGATGCAAATTATTCATTGTTTCCTTCTTGAACAGTCAGCGTGTCAGCAGTGTAGTGTGTAACTAGCACCATCTTGGACAACAACTGAAAGAGTGTGAGAGTTCACTGGAACACTTGAAAAATGTTCAAAAGTGGAATGATCATTTAACACTATATACTACAACGAAAGCAATGCACTATTGATAAGCATAACATTGCTCAAATTCAGCAGGAAAAAGTATACTGTAGTAATGTTTTAGAAAGACTCCTCGCAATCACTAAGTACTTGGCAGACATAACTTGGCTTTTCGTGGAAGCGCGGATCCGTTCAACGGTCCCCACAATGGTAACTTTCCAGGGCTGATGGAACTTTTAGGTAAATGTGACCCTGTGATGATGGAACATATTAACAGAGTTACCGCACAAGAGGTCCATCCACACTATCATGGCAAAAGAATTCAGAATGTATTGATTGAGTTCATACCTGGGATGGTTCTGAAAGAAATTGTATGTTGTGTCAGAGAGGCCACATATTATTCAGTGTTGCTTGATTGTTCCCCTGATATGAGCCATACACAACAAATTCCATGCATTGTGAGAATTATCACTTGTTCTTTTACTATTCAGGGACATTTTGTTGAGTTCATACACATTGGAGAGCAAACTGGGCAAGATCTTGCTGAGGCACTGTCGGACAAGTTACCAGAACAGAATCTTTCACTTGTAGATTGTCATGGATACGGATACATCGATTCCAACAAATGAACTAGCAGATGAATTGGGAACACCAAAAGAATTCAAATGTACACATTTGAGGGAAAAAGAAAGTGCCTGGGTAGTGTAAGAAACCTGAAGGTGTCTCCCTGACTAGTGCCCGGAGTCTGTCATCCAGGTGGCCAGGACGCGATCATCGCTATTGGATCCAGTTCCTGGGGGTGGACCAGTGAGGGAGGATCATCTGGATGGAGTATCCTCAGGGAGTGGAAGTGGGACACTGACGGTTGAGATGCAGTATCCCCCTTCTTCTAACAACTTTTCCCCAACCTACCATGTAGGATACACAAACACTTTACCCCCCCCTTTTCCAACGCAAACACTTTTGCATATTACGAAGAATGATGAACTAACACTTGAGCTATTTACCTGACATGTCCCAACACCAGGGTCAGGCAAAGTCAGGCAATTGACCAGAACCACACACACCTGATGGCCCTTTCCCTTCCCCACAGGATTAAAAGGTGGAGCACAAGAGCACAATACGAGCAAGGCAGACCACACAACGTGAGGGCTAACTCAGCATAGCAGTTCAAGAGGAGGAGAAGGATGGTGCATACCGATTATCCGATTATTGAAACTACAGTAACCAGAAGGACTTGGGAAAGGCGAGAAGAAGGGTCAAAGTGGTTGTACAGGGGTCTTGTAAAATCCTCTGTACAGTCGAAAGCCTTTGACCGACAGATGATTCTGAAGCCAAGGGGAGTGAATCCCACATCATAAGAGTTGAATGGAAAAGAAAAGATTGGCAAGAATGAACCCGAAAGAGGGATGCCAATAAAAACGGGGCAGAGTCTAAAGTCCCAAAATACAGTGTGTTGACAAGAGTGAGCCCGGCCGAGGGATGTCCACAGGGAACTGTTTAAGAAGACATTAAGATTTGTGAAAGTCATAAAGAAGATTGTGTTGAAAGCCATGGCGAACCCGGCAGAGGGAGGCTAACAATTGAGATGGGTCCGAGCCCGGAGACAGGGAACTCAGGGGTGGAAAAAACATCACCCAAGGTTTATGTGAAAAGGAACTCTGTTTATTTGAATACATCAGGCCAACTGTGGCAAGAGACTTTTTGACAGAAAAGAGACTTAACCAACAAATGCCTTGATTGCTGAAAGTGGAACTGTTAACTCATGCTGGGAAAGTTTGAGCATGTGCTGTGCTCCAAAGTCCACCCTTGTCCCGTGCTGAAAACAAGGGCAAGGGAGACCTCAAGAGACCTCAAGTACCACATCCTGGCTTATCATTTGTAAACTTATTATCCCACAGTTCTTTTTGTATTTATCGTAAGGATTGGCAATAGGTTGTTCTTAGTATAGGCCCTTTTATTTGACACAACTCCACTAGGACTGCCTTATTATTATTTGATGGTCGAAGCTTGCTCCCATCTTAGATTTAGGTTTAGATCAGGTGTTTTTCCAACCTACCTTTGCAGTTTAATAAACACCCTTGAACTGTGATTATTTGCGTGTGTCTTTACTGTTGCCACCATGAGTTCCTTACAAAAGAAGAGAGCTGACATGACAATACAGGAACAACAAGACTATTTTCACATTCAGTTTTTCTGTGCAATTGTAGACAATACAACATTGTGTGCTGACAAATGCTTTGAGCAGCTAAGTAATCGCCAGAAATGATTTTGCTTTCCATATGATTTTCTCAGCTTAAACAAGATGAACAGTGGGCATTTATGGAAGCATTATATGGAGCTACGACATCTTCTCATGGCATTGGGTAGAATGGGTGGGGATAAACAGGCATGAGATAGTCAAGCAAGGAAAAGGATGGGTATGGCAGGCATGGGATAGGATAGGGTAATGGTAGGCAGGCATGGGATAAAGAGGGGTTTGGCAGGATTGGGCTATGATGGGGATGTGTGGGGCTGTTGGCAGGTAGGCTGGAGTGAAGTAGGTTGTTAGGGCTACGTAAGTGTGTGGTAGGGGTTATGATTGTGGAAGGTGATCTTATGGCCCTTTGGAACATGCATATGGTAATGGGTGGGATTATACCAGAATCATTCTGAGTCCAAATAATTGGACAAACTCAAGAATATTGCAGGTTACTGTTTTATTAACAATTGTCTAAAACATGGAGGTTACAACGAATATCAACAGACGGATGCTTAGTCTCTCAATGATCTCCACACAAAATACAGTCCTTATACTCAAATATGTGTCAGAGTGATGTCATACTAAGTGGCAATAATGAAAAACCTATCAAGAGTCAGGATTCGTTAAGGGAAATACCTAGACATACACTGCTATAGGATCTAGGATTGTTATTGGCAGTCCGATATCAGGTGGACAACTTATGCCTACCTCTTGATGTATGTCATTTCAGAAACATCAGATACATGGTTTCTCATTGGTCTTACAAGCTATAAAGTCCTACATTATACAGACTAATAAAATTGGTTGGCACGCTTGTGCCATGTCTGGAACATTTGGTTAATTTAGCAGCACGTAAGCCCAGACCCAGGTGCACAGAGAGAGGACATGAAGCTACCTCACCACACAATTAGCCTAGCATCTCTCATCACCCATGTTGTCTGCAATGCAATTGTCTTTGTACTTGGCCTTGCAAAGTATTCTCATCTTTGGGAATGCACAGGCCTGAGGGCACTCGCTATCGTGTCTGGAACTCCAAGTTTAAACTCTATTTCCATCCTTAGTTCACGTGTCTGGAGACCACGATATGGTCCATTTTGCAGCTTTTAAATGCTCTAAATGAATTAAAATTTGGCATCCATTGTGTTCTTTCTTGCACCTTAACATGAGAAGATTCATGTGTCGCACACTCCTTCTTCAGTGTTGATAGCTGGCCTTGATTTCTATGATCTTGACTTCAGGCCAGACAGCCTCCCAACGCAGCTCCATGAGCCTATTATTCTGCTGCAACTCAGTTTTTCCATTCCTGCTTCATGGTTTCTGGCTTACTTAATTCATGATGCCAATGCCCAGTTTCTGTATGGCGGCTTCACCTGCATTCTATTCACTATGTATAGCTAGCTTCGATGATGACTTGATCTACCTTGCATTTCAGCATCTGTTCATTCATTGAACTTTTTTTTCTGCAGCACTTTGTTAACATGTAATCTTCTTTTACACGTGAGAGTTTACATTAATTTCTTTAGGATCCATACATTGTCTTTGGTCATTATATCGGGACGTTGTGTACAATTTCATACAACATCATCAGTTCATTTACTTAGCTCATTCTCATATTCTGTTAGGGTGTTCTTCCTGCAGGTGGTCGTACTTCAAGGGTACATTCGATAGGGTTGTCTCAATGGGTCTCTCTTTCCAAATACTCGCTGTGTTATTGGTACGATAGCTGGCGTCAGGCAATGCATGGCCTCATGTCTCCAATACAGGGGAGGTAGGGGGTGGGATCTCTTGCAGATGCATACAGCTGCTCCTCTATAAAGGTATGTGTGAGGTACCCAGGCATCAGGGAGGGTAAGGTAGGCAACCATGCAGAAGGGAGGCAAAGGCTGGTCGCATACAGCTGTGGGGCCGAGTGGCTAGTATTGGGTGTGGATGGTGGTAGGATGAGGCGAGCAGGCATAGGTTGAGGCAGGCATGGGTGTAGGCAGACATGTGATAGGGTTGGTCTATGGTGAGTGTAGAGGTGTGTGTTAGGATGGGCGTAGCCAAGGTAAGGGTATAGTGAGGGTAGATAGGTGTGCGGTAGGGTGGAGCAGGGTGGGGCTAGGCAGGAATGGGGAGGTGGGGGTTTGGCAGGTGGGGGTTAGGCAGGTGGGTAGCCATGAGGTGAGGAAGAATGGGTGCAGGCAGGTGTTGGTTAGAGTGGGTCGGGAAGGTGGTAGGCATAGGGGGCAGGAAGTCATTGTGGGCAAAAAGGCATGTGGCAAGGAGGGGTTAGACAGGTGGGTACGATCGGTATATGCAGACTGGTGTAGACAGGCATGGGATACGGTCAAGGTAAGCAGGTGTCGGTTAGGGAGGGATAAGGCAGCAGTATGGTGGAGTGGAGGGAAGCAAGCATCAAGTAGGGTGAGGGTGGCACTGGGCAGTATCATACTTAAAACCACATGTTTTGAGTGTTCAAAATGCACCTACTCAGACAAAGGCATCTTTAAAATGTGGGCGCCGGCTGTTAGACTATACACATTGGAAGCACCTTTTTTTGCAAGACACAATGTGAAGCGGGTCTAGATGACATTTTATTGTGGGGAAAACCTTTCAGAATTTGTGTGCAGCCCTTTTCTTTCTTTAAAAAAGACAAATCCTCATTTCCTGCTACAGATAAACAGAGGCAATGTGTGAAAGCAAGCACTGCTGCAATCGTGTGAAGCAGGAAAATATAACCCACTGCACTGTTTAAACAAAGGCTGCACCAGGAATGGTTGGTCACAGGCTCTATTGAAATATTGTCATGGTAAACAAAAACGTATAATTACAGCTTTTACAACAAAGAGGCATTAATGTTAAGGAATGGCTTTGCCATAGAAATAATCCCTTTGAGGGCTGTATCCATCGATACACAATAGCTATAAAGTGAGCGCATTGGGTGGACACTGGACACTGGACAGTGCTGCAGCTGGTCACTACTCAACTAATAAAGACTGCAGTGTCACGTCCTTCATTTTGATGAATGTTCCAGATGGTTTGACCCGGTCGGTCCAAAACTACAAGCCCATCACATCCCATCCCTGCTTCGGGTTGCAGTGTGCTTAACTACAAAACAGCGTGGACAAAGGACCTTGGGTGGAAACCAAGGTCAAAGCCTGGCACTACTGGCATCCTTGGAGGAGCTACACAATGCCCAGGCCTGGGCATGGTCCATGCCTCCCATCCCTAGTGCATCTCCAGGGCTGACCCTAAGATTTGTTAAGATCAAGAAGAAGATGAAGACTTTGTTTCTATCTGATCAGAAGTGGTAGTATGTCCCCCCCTTTAAATCAAGAATCAAATGAGTTTCTTGTGGCGTCCCAAAGGGATCGTCCTTGAGCCCCCTGCTTTTTAATGTGTCTATGATACGTCTGGCTCATATAATGAGGTCGGCAGGTGTCTGCTTCTACATCTATGCAGATGGTCTGCAGCAGGGGAGTTGCTAGGTCTGGAAAAGACCCGGGGCTACGCTGATGTCGGAACTGTTGGGACTGGGGGCTAGCTAGTCTTTTGGCTGTAGCTCCTGAGATTCTATCCGGGGCTACAACCAAAAGATCAGGGGCTATAGCCCCCTTAGCCCCCCCCTAGCAACGCCCCTGGTCTGCAGATCATTTTTCAAATTGGCAAGGCTGATGACCTGCTGGGAAATAGGGTTAAACTGTGCCTGGAACAGGTCACTACTTGGATGCGTCAAAATAAGCTTAAGTTTAACGTCCAGAAGACAGAAATATGACTATGAAATTGGCACATATGACTAGCCCCAGGTCGGGTAACTTTGGGGCAGGAGAAGCGTCAAGATGGATGCCCTCTTCAGAAAGTTAAGAATCTAGGATTGTGGCTCGATTCCTCTCTCTCACTACAGAACCACATTTCTCAGGTTTTCAGTGCTTGCTACGTTCCTCTGCAGACTTTGTAACATCTGCTGGATTATTTTTCCTTTGCACATAAAATACAAATTATGAATGCCTTTATATCTAGTAGACTCAACTTTGTAACGCATTATATCCTGACCTACCTAAGAATGTAGTATGCAAACTTGAAAGAATACAAAATGTAGCTGCAAGGATGTTGTTGAAAGCAGAACGGAGAGAGTATATCTCTCCGGTCTTGCGAGCACTCAATTGGCTCCCAGCGGAGAAACGAATAACGTTTGAGACACGGTGCATGGTGCATCGGGCTTTACACAATCAAAATGCAAATTTAATCAGTATTAAACTTTGTCGCAATATCCCCGTGAGATATCTGCGTTCAGCCTCCACCAATCTCCTCGTTGTGCCCAAATTTAGAATAGGGAGGCTGCGTGTTTGCCATTCAGGCTGCCGTCCCGTGGAACTCACTCCCGATTCAGTTACTAGGGATTCAGCACTTGTTGAACTTTCGCCATAAAGTAAAGACTCTCCTGTTTCCACCATGACAATGAGGTTGTAATGTGATGGGTCTTTGGTGCAACTTTTTGTAGTCACTCTGCACCCACTTCTTCAGCGCCTTAAGAAGTGTTGGACCATACCATACGCCCTGGGTGGTGCAAAAGCGCAGCTGCCCTCCCACTCCAATTTTCACATGAAGTGACATCACAGGAAGGGACACACAATTCATACAGTTTGTAAAAATGTAAAGGTTTTCATTTAACACTATGCAATGCAATGTCCAAAACATAATTCACACATCAGAATGTAACCTTTCATGACTTGTGGCGGGGAACCTCAATCATGTTCTCGTGGTCCAAAGGCGCAGCGACATCTCGTTTTTATAGCGAGAAGGACAAGTCCTGGTAGTCGTTCCTGAGGCATTGTTGAGCTGAGGTACCTCTTCACCAGCTGCAAGGGAGAGAAGCTTCATCATGCAGAAGCAACAGGCACTGATATGGTGAGGGGTATTCAAAGAATGATTACACAATGTGGATACACATCTTATCTAGTTTGTACCTCAGAACATGGAAAGCATTCTAATGCTCTGGAAAGACAGGGGCAAGGAATGAAATCTCCTGAAGCATTTCAGTGCCACCTAGGCCAGACAATCCAGGACCACGTGCTATCTAACCCCACCCACCCTATACCCCAACTCCAATCTACATCTCTCCACCCAACCCATGCCACGCCAGGCCTCTCTACCCCCACTCACCGTACCACATCCCATGCCTACCTACCACCATGTCACCTACCCTTCCCCAACCCTACACCCAAGACTTGCCTTCCCTCATCCCTCTCCTTCCTATCCCTGCCTGCTAAGACCAGTTCTACACATCCACCCTAGCACAACCATTCCTGTTTCACAAGACCCACCCTTCCTAGGTAACTCCCACCCGAGCTCATGCCTAATGTCACCATGACCACCTAAACATGCCCTATATACACCATAATTACTTTAGTACGTCCAAACCTCTGCAAGACACATAATGTTAGTGATAACATATTAAGCATACTTCCATACTCTGCAGTGAACTTATGCTCTTTGACTGTGTCTAATACTAAATTCATGTGTCTGCAAACACTAACTTGCTGAAATGTTAGAAATTACTAGATATGTAGTGGCCAAATATTTGCTGCATTCTTGTCTAGAAATGTAAAATGTAATGAACAATTGCAAACACCGAACTATTGGCTTTACCTGTGTGGGTTTTATTTTTTATTATGCAGAATATTATATCTCCATTGAGCATATAATACATGTAATATATCTCAGGCTGTTGTGCTTGGATAAATCATCCAGGCAGCAGCCTCTTGCTTTATGTTGCCATCTGTGAAGAGTTCATTGACAGGTGCAATGTTTTTAGTTTTCAAAATATGTAATCAGGGTCAGGGTTTTACTGACACTTTCAAGCAGGCAGTAATATTGTATTATTATTGCATACATTAAGGGAGTTACTGAAAGTTCTCAGATGAAACCTGTGCACTATTCCAACATTTCCTCTTTAATTATTTCATTGTATAGAATAGCGTATAACTGAGTATGTTATACCATGTATTTAAATGGATACTAAATGTCATCTTAGGGTTGTGTGGTTGCTCTATCACATAGGCTGTGGTCTCACTCTTCAGAACTCTTGGCTTACTTTTAAAATAAGTATAAACTACAATTGGGGGGGTTCCACCAATCTGCGCCAAAGTTTGCATAGTTACCTGTTAGGACCCTCCAGACATTACAAGCTCCATGACATTTGGACACCCCACCCCTTCACCTGGATTTCAGCCCATTCACACATGAGAAAGTTGCCTGAAATCGGTGAAACATCAATGTGGTCATACAAGGACCAGAAAAGCCTAGTTGTAATCCTCTTGACACGAGGAACACAATTCAAAAGTGCCTATGGGGCCTTGAAAACCACATTTCAAGGCCATAAGATGCATTGTTTCCAAGATATTTGTCTGCAAAGCCTTGCACCATGCCAGGGTGAGGTGACAGGTGGGGAGAGCGCACAGAAGGTCCCAGTATCCTGCATCCTGCCAACTCGCGATTCCCCTCCACGTCTACTCCAGGGTATGTCAGCCAGACACACGCGCCCTTTCTCAGTGCAGTTTACTTCAGAGTGCAAATCACATCAAGTGATAAGTGACTCGGAACAGCGACCTAGAGGATCATTGATTTTCAACAACTGATGAGTGGTATGTCTGTATACAGAACATGTGCGGAGTATGGGTACTTTTTGCTGGTAGCATATATAATGTAATGTAAATTATTCCCTAATATATCGGGCCTCATTACAAGGATGGCGGTAAGGATTTACCGGTACCGGTAAAATACCGGTACCGGTAAATCCTTACGGCCTTACTACGAGGTCCCTTTGCGGGTTGGGGGATTTAATGCCTGATTTTTGCAGGCGTTAAAAACCAACCCGCAAAGGGACCCAGTGAGCTAATTACGGTACTGCAATTTGCGGTACCGTAATTAGCGCCTTCCCCATTCCCATTGAGCCCTATGGGGCAAAAATGGGAATGGGGAAGCGCAATGGTGGAAGGGGGAATTACCGCCCCGCCAACCTTGAAATGGGGCGGTAATTTCCTTTTCCGCCAAGGCGGTGACCGTATTTTACCGTTATGAACCATGGCGCTAATAGCGCCATGGTTCTCCGCCATCCGTGTAATGAGGCCCATCGTCCTTTCTGTCATTTTAGGTGGTGCAGCTGCTTGTGGCACTGTAAGGAAAGGTGAGGTTGGGAGTTGTTGTTGAAATACTTTATTTTGGACAGGTTTTGTCCATAAAAGTGCACACTTCAGCATGGAAAAATAGAAAATCACGCAACAATAAAAGCAACATTAATAAATCAGCATTAATAACATGTTCTTGCTACATATGAGATTGTACAATTAAACAGAATCGAAAAGGTGAAATGAATTAAAACAATTTAATTAAAAGATCTCCGTGCTTTAGTGCTCTAAGGAGGATCGTTACGACAGTCCAAGCCACCACCTTCGAATTTGCTAGAAGGATAAAGTGCGTGGCTGGTCTGAATTGGTGCACATTGCTTAAAAAATATTCAAAGTAGATGCCCTCATATTACGGTTGGACGGGCAACAAAAATAAGATTCAGCAACTCTTCATTGGTTGTGTTACACAGAAAGCATATAAGGTCTCTCGATACTGTTTGCCTATTACCCAGGGGTAGCCAGTTAAATCTTGCCCTTGTGATAAGAGAGTGGCCATGATTAAAGTGAGACCAAATTAGGTCACCTGTAATTCAGTCTATGGTGAAGACGATATGTGTGTGATTCGCTGGTTTGAGAAGTTCGTTGTGTTCCCGCTCCACGCAGAGATGCAAAGTTAAGTTGTGGATTGTGGGAGGGAATCAGAAAAAAATGCAGGAATGTTTGCCCTGTGGAAGTACTTTTTTTACAAATATGCACCATACAAGATTTTCCGCTCATCCGATAGACTTTAATACACTCGACAGTTTCGATCGGTTGACTTTATCAAAAGCCTCACTAACATCCATAAGTGCGACATATAGATTTTCGTTTTTTCTCTATCATAGCTTCCTTGTTTATAGATAAAAGAAGCAAGTGTACTCGCTGCTAAATGTAGCCGCAGCTAACTGTGACCCAATCTTCTTGTTGACCTGTTCAACAGATTATAGATGTGCACTCCTGTTCGTCAAATACAGCATGGAGCCCCGGCTTCCGATTGCTCCTCACCCTAATATGTGGGGAACACAAAGAGGAGTAACCCAATGTTACTCCTGACCTGCATAGTGAACTGCCAGATCATCACATCTAATTCTGCTTCCTTAATCTGTTGGACGGTGAACCCAACATGTATATTATATAAGCGGGCTATAGCCACGTATTAACATAGCATTGTGCCTCATCTAGCAAACATTTCTCGTAGAAGTACGAGGACGTTCTAATTTCATCTGTCACATGAATTCACAGTCTATAGCTGCTGTGCTGGGCAGTTAATTCCCTTTGCACTGGCGATGCAGCAGCAAAGCACATGTATGACTGTTACATAAAGAAAAAGGAACACCTTCTTCACATGTTTAGCAGCGCCACTATGGTAAAGAAAGATTCTAGTACAATTGTTGTCAATAAGTCTTGGTGTTTTTAATATAACATAGTAGCCCTTGTATGAGACACGTCTTTCAGCAATTGCTATGCCTTTTGTAATCAGGGCAATGACTGCTTGTATCTCTGGTAAGTCTGTCTGTGGTCGTACGGGTAGGTTGCACAGTTTTTCTTTTAATATAACGGAGAAAGGGGATAGCCTCCGTACCTTCACAAGCATGCAATGCTTCTAAGGGGCGCAGGGCATCTCAAGTTGATATTGCAAAACCCCAATGTTTGGAACAAATGTCTGTTAGATATTCAGTGCTTTTTGTATGTCCCATACATTCATGGACCCCCCTGCTTAGCTGGGCTTATTGTTGTTTGTTAAAAAGCTCATTTTGTATGTTTTTAATCACCTGAATACTTACGCTAACCCGTTGTTACCTTAGATCACTACTGGCAACCCACAATACCTTATGGTCAGGAGGAGCTGCTTACTGCTGTGTGATCAGCCATTTATAATGAGCAGTCAGTACCCATGGGTGACCGTTTACCGTGCACAAGTATGTATTAGAGGAATATATGCACATTAAACAAGATGGGCCGTGAAACTACATATCCCATGAACACCCGAGAGCGGGTGCCTCATCTGGGGTGAAAATAATCACCCTGTGTGTGGAATGGTGGAAGATCTGTTAGGATGTGAATGGAAACATTTGATAATCTTGCTATGACATTCATACATGATATGAGAACGGTAGAGAATAAGATGTATGCGACACGCGCAACTTATTTCAATATGTGTTTTGCCTGTGTCTGACACAATGATGAATAGAGATCTCCTGCTCTCCTCAGTCTGATTCACTAATTAAGTAGTTTCAGCACTGTGCAACCAAAAAACAAAACAAAATGTTTTTGCAAGATATGAGGACGCTACAAATCTCTGTCCTCTTTCTACTTCCATTAAGCTTCATATACACGAGTTCGACCAGATTGGACAGACTGCGAGATGCCAGCATTTGGTTTCCGAACACTGCAGATCACACAGGGGTAAGCCGCTCCTCCTGCCCATACGGTATTAGTGGTGGACAGTAGTAATACATTGCGAGGGCTATGCTATTGTACTAACTAGTAAGGGAAGGTAACAATGGTTTAGCATATGTATACAGGTGATTCAAAACATAAGAAATTAGCTTTTTAACAAACAACAATAAGCCCCACTAAGCAGGGGGTCCACGAACATTTCATCCAGAATAAATCAAATTTGGATCAGTAGAGCAAAAATATCAAACACAAGCTAAAATACACAAGAACAGATGACCATAAATAAAACAACACTAAAGTTAAAATTGTATCAAATTTAGGCTATTAGTAAATACCGAAACTGATAAAGCTTCCCAATCATTCTGAGTATTTAGACATCTTTTCCATAAATTATCATCTCTAAATCCTGTGCGATACACCAGAAGAGGCTCCATGAATTTGGTCCTGAGAGCAGCTAATGTCTCACAATCAAGTACCAAGTGTTTAATTGATTCAGTTACTGAATTGCAAAATCTGCACCCACTATTAGCCTCGGTTATGATGCTTCTCCTAAGCAAAATCTCCTTCTTGGGAAACAAATTCCAGTGTAGCCAGAGAAGCAGGGCCCTGCGCTGTCGATTAGGGAATTGGCAGAACACAATGAAAGAGACCCCCGTCTTTCATGCTCTTGGGATAGATGGCTCATAGAGGAATATGATTGAAATCGGTCAAATGTAGAAGCCCAATCAAGGTCAAACAGGGCCTTTTCACCTTAGTCGGATTAGAAGTTAAAGTATCCAGATCCAATGAAATTCTCAATGGAATTGCTTCACATTTCTGGCCAAATTGAACAAGGTAATAAGAATTGGCCAGGGGGTAATTATGATATTTGAGGGCTCCACCCAAAGCCTCATAGAGGGAATAAACTAGTGGAGAGGTCAATGTTAAGTATAATGAAAACAAGCACCACTCAAGACAAGCTTTTAGAGATGATACACCCAATTCAAGCCTAATTGCTCCAAGGGGAATTGTGTTGGGGATACCCAAGATCTTACACCACAGCTTAGCTTCAATTTGATCCAAAAGTTTGAAGGTATCATTGCCATATAGTTCAAGGCCATTTGTGAGTTTCGCAATGATTTTCAATTAATAAAATATATTTTTAGAGAAAATCTTCAGAATTTGCAATCGATTTTGATGATCTGACTCTAAAGATGGGCTGCTTTTTGCAAAAGGATCTCTGAGATGTTTTTTGGCGTCGATTGGGCCCCAAAGTGAAAACCCAGATATACCTGGCTAGGGCTGGTCCTGATATTTACATTTTCCACAGACCAAGAAAGATTGCATTTTTTCGACTTTCTCTTTGAGAAAGCAAAGGTCCTGGTCTTGGTAGGATTAATTAGAAGCCCGTTTTCATTGGCATATTTTGAAAAGATGTTCAGGAGCCTTTGAAGACCGACCTTAGATTTATCAAATATCAAGAAATCATCAGCGTAAGCCAGCGATGATATTTTGCAATGGCCTAACATAGCTGTAATTAGTCCCTCTTCAGCAAGACAGTCAGCCACGTCAGACAGGTATTTGTTCAATAACCAGGGGGCCAAGACACAGCCCTGCCTTAATCCCCTGTCTGAGTGTATTCTCTGCGAGAGATCGCCCTTTTGATTCAGCTGGATCTGAACTCTGGAGTTACCGTAGACACCAGTAACTCAACCAACTAGGCCATCCAGCATACCCCAGCCAGCCAATTTAGCCCACAATTGATTCCGGTCACCATGGTCAAACGCCGCAGAAAGATTTATTGAGGCCATATAAGTACAGCCTTCATGGGTAGCCCATGCTGATTCCTGTATCAACTTCACAGCAAGACCATTAATATTAGTTGAATGTCCCTTGCGGAAGCCTGTCTGGAATCTATTCAGTCCATGAGCAGAGGAAGCCCATTGCTCCAAATGAGTCAGGAGGTAAGAAGAAAAGATCTTACAGTCAGCATCAATTAATGAAATCTGATGATATTTTTTAGACTCGGACCTGCTACCACATTTAAAGATGGGAACAACGTGAGCCATGCTCCAAGAAGCTGGCAAAACTCCAGTGTGAAAGATTCTTCTGAATTGCAGAAACAGAATGTTAGCCCAATTGACTGGGTCTCCTTAAAGATATTATTAGTTAGGCCATTCAGACCCGGGGCACGTGACTTCTTGCATTTCTTTAGTAGGTGGTAAATGGCTTCAATATCTAGTTCTGGCTGCCAAGAGGAATCATATATAGTAGAGCTAGGGAATAAGTCATTACCATCATTGCTAGCAGGGATTCCGAATAGAGTCTCAAAAAAGCGGACCCATTCTGGCTCCGGAACCACATTATATAGAGAGATAGCAAAGCTAGGGTCGTGGTTGTTAATTAATTACCAAAATGACCACACACTAGAGCCTATCAGGACAAGGAGTATGGTGTCAGCGTCGCACTGCAACAGTAGTTCTTATATTTTTGCCTGATCTTCTTTGCAAGTTTAGCTTTAGTAGCAGGATCATGAGATGTAGCCTTAAGTTTTCTAATCTTCCTCCTCATGAGAGATTTTGCTAGGGCCAGCTCTTCATTATAACAGTGAATAGGTCTGGATGATCTCATTGGCCTAAATCTAGGATTGGTTCTTACACGGATCACCAATTCATTAATGAGATCCTGAAACCTATTCACATTCAAATTCTTCATTTTCCACTCAAGTGTAGTTGATAACATAATCGAGTGGAGGTCTTGATTTAAAATAGCAATGTTGGAGTCAGACCATCAGATTGCATTATCAGAGTGAGTAGTTCTTAAATGTGACAGATCTGTTTGCTCTCTGGTGATCGGAGGAATATCAATTTCCACTTTTAGAATAGCATGGCCGCTCCAATTATTCCTAAGCAGAGAGAACGAGGTGCAGCAATTTGACAGATAATCATCGATATAGACGTTCTCCAGAATTGAGGAAGTAACCCCTCTGTACCATGTATGTATTTCCACATCATTTGCTTGATAAAGGGCCATCCCACTAAGAAGAAGAAGCCCTAACGCCCCCAAAGCAAGACACCAGCTTCTTCCAGCTTTAGATTTAAAGTTCTCTGAGATCATGTAAAATGGTAGATCACACAAATCGCAGTCCAAGGCCTGGAAGAGGCAGTTGGTGTTTAGATCCCCTGCTAACATTACCCTTCCTCGTGGGTTCTTAGATGACCACAAAAGAATAAACTCACAAACCACCTCTAAGAAATTAGTAAGATCAGCAATCTCAGTGTGCCAATATACGTTCACCACCAGTAGATTGAAAGGTACATCTGCTGAGGTCAAGGCAACTGCCATGGCTCCAAACGGGAGATCAGCAATGGGCACTGCAGACATTTCCAAGGCTGAATCAACTTCAATTAATAGCCCTCCCAATGCCCTCCCACCTTTACTTGCCTGAGCTGCCTGAGAGAACACTTGGTAACCATCAAGTACTGAGGCTTCGGACAGCCAAGTCTCTTGAAGAGGAATACAATTAGCCTCTTTAAGGGTGGACATGGCAAGCCGGTAGGAGAAGAGATGATGACTTCCCCGCGTATTCCATGATTTTAAGCACAGGGATATGCCTCTCTTCACAGGTGACACTATTCTAGGAAAGATATGGGACAGGTTTCTGCCATAAAGCTGACGTAACTGCCGCCCAGTCAATATTTATGCCATCAGGTTGCTCATCAGCTTTTGCCACTGATCTAGGTCCCTGTCTGATAGGATGGACCACAATATGCAACCCCCACCCCCCGTGCACCCGGGATACCGCCCTCCTGCTGCACGATGGGGCAAATCTCAAAGCCCAGAGCCTGTAGGCTGGGTCTTGCCACTTCGCGGTCCCGCCTCGCGGTGGATGCCAGTTAGATAGATGAATGCAGGCGGGGCTTGCAGAGCAGAAGGTATGCTCAGTAATTGGCTGCTAGAAAAAAGCAAGCGGTAGCGGCAGACATTGCAGACTGCTTTACTTGCCGGTCCACTTCACACAAACAGCTATTGTAAGGGCTAGGAAGAGTTTCTTCTATAGGGAATGGACCAGGGCACCAAGGACAGTGTAACCCAATATGCAATGAAGATGAAATCCCTGTGCCCCCTAAGTGCAAGCCATTGCCCTGCACCTGGAGGGTACTCAAGCCTCTTTTGTCACAGAAGTGGGAGGATTGTAAACAGCACAAGCTGTCGGGCCTTTGTGAGAAGACATTTGAAAAGGTTCCTTGATGTCCTGTACCCGGTTGCTCAGGGAACTTCAAATACATTTAGACTAGGACCCAATTGACTATGCTGGCTAGGGCTGATGGTAGTTGTAATCCATAATATCTGGAGAACCAACGTTTTCAGACTCCTTTGCTCAAGTCCCCCAATAACAGTGTTGTCTTGGCCATCATTATGGGGCCCATGAAGAATTAGAGTTTGTAGCATTTTGAGGATACAGGATTTGGCTAGGTTACAGACTAGCATTTGCATTTTGGATTTAAGTGAGTGTTTGTGCTTGGGGGTCGGGGAGTTACGTTTAGAGTTGTTTTTATACTGTGTCAATTTAACATATTTTAAGCAGACATATCTATTGCAGGCATCCATGTCAATATTTGAACAAAAACAGTGTTCCCTGTTCTCACTCAGAGAAGACGGCAGCCATGGGATACAGAAGGGATTTGGGGGCTAAAGGGAATCGGAACCGCCACGTTCATGAGTTTTCCACCAAAGGATTTGCACCACAAACCCAATGCCACACTTGTCATTAGAATACATATCTGGGGATCCCAGAAAGAAATCAGTGCAAAAGAAGAAAGGGTAAAGTGGTTTTGATTTGGTAGTGATACAAAGTGCATATTTTCAAGCCAAAGAACTGTTTATAAACACCCCCAGTAAAACAAATCAAAGTTACTTGCAAGCGGAACATTTTAAAGTCGTGAGAGCGTATTCAATTAAACTACCTTAAAAACACAAAATAGAAATTCAAAAATGGTTTAATGTAGGGAAGAAATACTTTAAATATGTGTTTGTGCTCTGCCTTCTAAACTCTGTACAGCATCGTCTGTACAGCATCGTCTGTACAGCATCTTCGATAGAGCATCTTCTGTACAGCATCGTCTGTACAGCATCTTCTATAGAGCATCTTCTGTACAGCATCTTTGTGTGCAGCATCTTCTGTACAGCATCTTCTGTGCAGCATCCTCTGCGCACTGGGACTGCTGCTCTGTCGCCCTATCCTACAGCCTGTGAGTAATTCCTTTGCAGTGGAAGCCGCTAGCACTCTGCATACTGTGGCCTCCATTAGACCTTCAGGGCATGAGCTGGATCCCTGCCCATCTTAGCTCATGATTGATAGTAGAATAACCTGGCCGCCTTTACTTGGCCGTATCATTAACTATGCAGTTGTGACAGCAGCAGCCGATCCACATGTAAAGCAGCACCTCTAGCTCCTTTGCTAAAAAATGTAGTCTTCAGTCTGTTTGCCTCTGCAGACCCTGTCACTTTCTAACAGATCACTGATGTCACATGCATGTAGGAGGGCAGCAGAACATTCGCATGGGGCTAATGAACTGCTTCATGACTGTCAACTTTGTTTCATGGTCTCCCGTCATGTGCACTCGTTTTGCAAGCAATTAAAGATGGCAGCCTGATCTATAATGACCGTAGACAACTGGTAATACTGGTGCCCTCCTCCCATCCCTTAGCTGTAATTAATAATCTGCAGCTACTGAGTCTTTCGAACAAAGTGTAACGACCATATAAAGATGAGCAAAGCTGTGCTATCTTGGCTCTGTAACACAAAATCTCACTGTTTGCAAGATTGTCCCCACATCGTTTATTTATTTATTTATTTATTTATTTGAATTCTAATATATTGTGCCACAGGTCCGCAGGCCTCAGGGTGAACAAGAAACAAACCAAGACAAAACAAGTGAAGAAAAAGCAGAGATAGAAAATTAGGGTCGGATGAATCAGTAAGTCAGGCGAGGCAGCAAAGGGTCTTAATCAGGGGGGTGATTAAATAGCATTGGCTTCAGTCCCTTTTTAAGTCATTATTAGTCCTTCAGTCATTGTTAATACCTTCTTGCAAGTTCAGGCAGATCTTGTTAAATCAGCTGGGCTTTCTTTGTAATGATATCCATTTGCCTCCGAGCTGTATCTGGGTGGATCTGCAGTTTAGAATGACGCTGATTCTATGGATGAAAGCAACTTGACTTGCACATACATACAATACAACAGACTTTGCATTGCTCTAAAAAAAACTGGAACATATACCTCCTTCTAGAAATCTCAACTAATGAATAGATGGGTGTTTTCACTAGGCCAATCAGTACAATGCTTGCCAGCTCTCATTACATGCCCCTTCTGAATACGTGATTTTGCATATTGAAACTACTCTACTACAGTACTAGTACTCACATGCGTACGTAGGCTGTGATCAACTGTAAGAAGCACACTCACACCCGCTGGAGCCCAGGGGGGAGGGATAGGGATCCCCCCGCCTCATCCTAGTTGCCTCCTGCAGCCTGGGAGGTGCCGTTGTTGAGAGCCTCAATCTCCCCCCTGCTGACTTTTCAATGTGTTCTTTCTCTTTCGCTCATTCTCTTTCTTTCCCTTTCTTCCTATTTCGCTCACTTTTCCTCTCTCTCTTTGTCTCTCATTCATTTATCTCTCTCATATGCCCATTTCCCATTTTACCCTGCCCCCCGTCTTCCCTTGCTCACCTGTTCTCTTCTTCCTTTCAATAAAATATATTTCTTCAGCATGTGTTGTATCGTTTCCGTTTTTTCCTCCCTGTCCCCCGTCTGTAAAACTCTTATTTATTTCTACCATCATCACCTCCTCGATAGTCCTCTCAGCTTGTTCACTCACCTCACCCCCCCCCCAACCCGCGCCCACGTTCCTGTGTTTGGTGGTCTTCTTGTCATTGCAAGTTGCGCCACCTGACGTCTTTGACCCTCTCTCTACCCCGTCTCTCCCCCCCTGTCTCCTCCACTATCTCTCCACCTCCCCCCTCTGCTCCTTCCCTCCCCTCCCTCTCCATCTACCCCCCTTCCCCATCTCTCCTACTCTGCCCCTCTCCCACGCCCCTCTCCCTATTTACCTCCCTCTTTCTCCCTCTCACTTTTTCTCTCTCGCCCTCCTCTGGGCTTACTCTATCCTCTAACAGGCCCTGTCACTCTATCCCATGTCCTCTCACTTTCCCTCGTCCTTTGTTGCCTATTCCTGTATGGCAAAGTCCTATTCTGACCTGAAGAAGTACAAGGGATGAACAAAGGATTCTATATGCGATGGCCAAACTTGAACCCGCTTGACTCAGAGGTGCTTCAGTCATAAAGTTAAAACAGTCCAAAGTAGAAAGTTTATCTCCTTCACCTCAGTTTGGGAATGCAGAGTAAGGGGAGCCTGTACTCTCCCGAGATGTAACCCAGCAGCGGACTCTTCCAAACAACAACACCACAGTAGGTACTAAAATAAAGATAATGCCCAAGAAAGGTTATATAAAATGCTGTCTTTACTAAAACACACACTAATTAAAAGTTTTAAAGTAGTAGTATACCTATCAACCCACCCCTGCAAGTGAAATACACAGTACATACATACAGTATATATGTTCCATTAAAAGACATATTGAAAGACTTATTTTCTTTATTCTTTTTTTTCTTTTTTTATTGTTTTAGCTGATCAAACAACTTTACAATTAATTTGACTTCCTTTAAAATACATTGCCCAATTAAGTCAAATTAAGTCGAATCATTATGAACAATAAAGGAAAACAATTTGTGTTTTCCTTTATATGCCATTTGACTGTTCAGTTATCAGCCTTTTTGTAAGCACTTATTTGGACATGTATGTGGGGAAAAAACACTATTCTTTCGATATCTTTTTGCATCAATACTTCTACGTCACCTTATTACTTGGGCAAAGGAAGTAGCCATTTAGATCCCTGTCAAACAGGATTTACCAAAGGAGTGGGTACTGACCTAACTCTCTATTTACTAAATTCTCTAAATCTACGAGCACTTAAGGGAGGCACGAGATTATTTTTAGCTTTGAAGGATTTGGAACGAGCCTTTGAGAGCCTGAATAGAGACAGTTTACGGAGGAAACTGTCATCCTGGAATTGCCCCAGAGACCTGCTACAGGCAATTACATCTTTATATTCTAACACCACGATGCAGGTTAGACTAAATTCACATGGCTTGCATTGCAACATATTAGAAACCTATAAAGAGTTGATGCAAGGCTGTCCACATGTGTCTGCCTTGTTCGACCTATATTTGTCGGATATGGAAAGGTTACTCAGTGAAGCTAGGGCCTTCCCACCAAAGGTCAATCGGAATTCTGTACCATGGATGCTCTATGCGGATAATTTAGTCCTAATACTCCAAACTCCCGTATGGCTCCAACACAGATTGATCCAGCTACAGGCTTATATAATAGCCAATGACCTTAGAATAAATGTGAAAAACGAAATGCAGGTGGCAAGTAGGGAGTGAACATTTGGAGCAGGTCAATGCAATACTATAATTGGGGATTCGTATCAACATAAGCCTGAATGAAAACCCTTGGGCTTTAGACTTAAACTCGAAAATTAATATTTTATCTGCACAAGGGTCTATCCTACATAAAAGGTACTGTAGTTGTACCATGCTATATATCTGGACATTCTATAAACAGATGGTCGTAGCGGTCCTAAGTTATGGGGCAGAGGCAAATTAAAACCTACCATGGCAAATATGGGAGGCCCTGGAAGGAGCCTTTTGGAAGAAGGTGTTTTGTCTTACAAAGAGCCTCCTGGTGGCAATAATTCAATACAAACTGGGACTGCAATCCCTGTATCCAAGTGCTCTTTGGAAATCACCGTCCCTGGTGTGGAAATGTGTCAGGAAAGAATGGGCTGCCTCCTATGACATCTTAAAAACAGGAACATGGGAAGAGGTCACTTGGCCTATTGGTCCATGGAAACAGAAATGTATTGATTGTTTAAATGCCTTAGAAACCTCAAATGAGACCATGGTTAACAAAATCCTGAGTTGTTAAGCAAAAGGTCAGGCGCCAAGACTGGATTGACACCCAGGGAAAGAGAGAAGGCTAAAAATTAGCTTTGAATCTTGGTTTTGAGTCTCGAGCAATGAATGCCATACCCAAATATTTGGCTAAATTACAGAGTCTTTATCACCCGAATAAATTCCTCTGCCTCGGATTAAACCTGCACCCAACCAAGGAGGTATTGTTTTCACAGAAACAATCCCCCTGGATGGATAAGAGGTGTAGATTTTGTCTAGGCATAAGAATGGTGCAAATATTAAAGCATATCAAAATTGAATGTCCTGCCTTTACTATTTTGAGTTCAGTCTATTTGAGTACATTTGTTGACAATGGGGGTCATTCCGAGTATGGAGGTAGCCATGCCGCTTTTAGTGGCATGGCTACCCCCATACCGGGTACCAGGTCCGGGTTCCCTGAATGGGGAAATACTGCGCCATTTCGACCTTGCAGAGCCCGGTATGTCCCCATTCAGGGAACCCAGACCCTGTGCATCCCCATTCCCATTTGAGCCCCCATAGGGCTCAATGGGAATGGGTAGCATGCTAACAACGGGCCCGTTAATGACGGGCCCGTTGTTAGCATGCTGGATCGCTCACGGGACCCGCTAAAGATGTCTGGTTTTACCAGGTGTCCTTAGCAGGTCCCGCGAGCCGACCTCGTAATGAGGCGTTAGGAGGTTAACGGGGCCGGCAGCTCTACCAGCCCCATTAACCCCCTACCACCAGGGTTGTAATGACCCCCAATGTGTTCTCACTAACTTTGGAGGAATGGTGGAATATGTTCTTAGCAGGCAAGAATGAATTGCTGTTTTTTGCAGAGATAACATTTTTAGATAAGGTTTTTAACTTTCCACTAGGGTATACCTTTGGAATGTTTGACGTAATAATGATAACGTGGTAGGTTTTGTAAGAGTGAATTAATTGTATTTTAGGATTTTCTCATGTGAAAGGTTTGTAATAAACCAAACACAAAATAAATGAAAAAAATAAATAAAACAAATATCAGTTTTTGCAAGCTAGGGAACAGGAACCTAACCAATCTCTAGGGCCTAAGCTGGAGGCAGGAGGGTCAGGATGTCTAATATTCCTCAGAATAGCACCTAACCCACAAATTCTCAACTTCAGTCTCTCGTTGATTGAGACAGACTTCAGGATACTTTTTACGGTTGCGGGAGGTGGTACAAGCATGTCAAGCTGAATAAGTGGTTCTGGTGACAGCAGCATGTGTTGACAAATAGGAGCATGATGGTTCCACTTTGTTAGGCCACTGCAAAAATGTCTAAGTCAGCCAGCTCAAGAGTCCTCATGTGTGGCTTTATCGTAGGGAAGTGGCAGGTTCAGTCCAGATATCCTCAAGATAGTGAGTGGTTGACACAAGTTCAATTTAATCAGGCGGCTAGAAGAGCAAATCATTTGCTGGAGGCTAAAGCAGTGGTACGGTATGCCTTCAATTGTCTCGCTGTTCGACCACAGTGCTAGAGTTCTGAGCTTTTCCAAATTGTCTCTTTTTTGTATGTCAGCTGAGCAACTTCAGGTTCCAGGAGTAATGTGTAGTGTTTATATATGAAATGAAGTGAGTATGTAATTAGAATGATGATGGGATTAGAATTGTAAGGGTCTCAGAGCTCCTATAGAACCAGTGGGCAGAGAAGCAGTTGTACTGATGTAGAAGACAACACTGTGATGTCCGTTGCGTCATTAATTAGATACTTTGTAATAAAAGAAATACAAAGCAACTTATTGGTGTGGACCTCCATACATCATTTTAGCAACGAGGTGGCTGGCAATGCAGGAGCATGTTTGCAAGAGAAAGACCCCACGGTATCCTGCAGTGTCTCCATGGCTCACTGCATGTCCTGTGGCGATAAGATGAGTCTATGAAGATAGATTGCTGCATGTTCCATATCGCAAAGGTGATCCCCGAATCCCTTAGGTAAAAAGGGGTACAATTCAGATATTTGGAGGGCTCTAGCTCATGTGCATGACATTTGAATGCAGGAAGCGTAAGCTCAGTTGCAGTTGTAGCCGCTGGTCCATGACTTGAGGATTAATAGATTGTCTGCTGCTTTTTCCATTTGTTTAAATTTGGCTAAATTCACTCTTTCATTGCTCCTTTAAATACTCAATAACGCCTTTGTACATATCTGAAGTCCCATTCCAAATAACAATAATTTCATCAATGAAAGGTTTCCATAGAACAATTTTATCCACATATTCATTGTTTTGTAATGCATGCATTTGTTCGAAATGTCCCATAAACAAATTAGCTAGCTGTGGGGCATATTTTGCACCCATCGCCACTCCTTTGGTTTCTAAATAATATTCTCTG
Organism: Ambystoma mexicanum; assembly: GCF_040938575.1. Lineage (NCBI taxonomy): Eukaryota > Metazoa > Chordata > Amphibia > Caudata > Ambystomatidae > Ambystoma > Ambystoma mexicanum. The sequence continues at coordinate 488,382,611 of NC_090936.1, read as the reverse complement.
TTGAATAGAAAATAATTGTTGGTCAAAGTCAATCTTAAAAATGTTTGATCATTTCCACCTGCTGGATATTGGATGCTGAGAAATGTGTATACGTATAGTCTATTGAGTTAATGACCAGATCATGGTCTGTAGACGTATACAATGACTTCACATCTAATGTCCCTAAGCGATAATGTGATTCCCATATGGTTTCATCAAGAATATGTAACACATGTTTGGAGTCCCTGATATACGAGGGCAGGCCTAATACTTGATGTCCTATGGCAGAATGTATATAGGCTGAGAGGCCCTCTGTGGCACAGCCTATCCCACTAACAATGGGCCATACTTCAGGTAAGATTTCAAATGTTTTGTGTAGCTTAGAGAGAAAATATATTGTCAGCATTGTGGGTTCTATTATATTCAGAAATAGTTTATCTTCATCAGTCAAAATACACTTCCTATGTCAATTAGCTATTAATACTAACATCACATTCACTATTATCTTTGTAAGATTAGTTAATATCTTCCTATAACATCCTGATGTCTCAAGATGTTTGTTGGCAATGAATATGTAATCCTCCCTGTTGAGGAAAACTATGTTGCCCCCCTTGTCTGCTTCCCTTATAATTATCTAATGGTATTCAGATAGTGTCTGTAGAGCTTTAATTTCTTCCTAGGTAAGGTTCCTTCTAGAGTTGGTAGCTCTTTTACATTTGATGTCAATGTTTTAGTTTATTTCTCTCGTAACTGCCGTGTGAAAGTTTTCAATCACACTCTCGGTTGATAGCTGTGGGTTAAATTTGGATCTATCCTGCATCTGCTGCATTACCCTATGGGCAACATGGATGACAAGGAGGCAGGCCCATCCCAACGTGTGCCCAGATGCGCCTCCACTAGCACCACCACCCCACGCCACCGCCGCGCACACACACCAGTGGTGGATGAGGACATACCTTCATATGGGTCATCTGCTGGGAGCCCCTCCATCCATGGGAGCCCCACCAGACATCCCAGCACCTCCAGCGACAGCAGCCCCATGAAATTAGTCTGCCCTGACAGGCACATCAGCCCTGCAACACCCCATAGACCTGCCCAGCACACCAGCCCCGCACAGGACGCAGGAACAGTTCCTGCCAATGCTGTAATGGCATGCCTGGATGTGATGGAGACACGCCAGATGAGGAACAGCCGGTGCTATGCTGGAATAGCGCTTGCTGGATTGCAGTTGTGATCCGCAGGAGCGGTATTGGTGACGCTAGTACTATTTCCGCCGGTTTTAAGGGCTAACGCTCAACTTGTGATGAGACCCACAGACCTGAAACAGCAACTGACCAACACAAGCCCAGCCAGAAAAACAATAGTCTGGAGCGTTGCTCAGAGCTGTGCCAGTGGTTCTGAATGATTTGAAACCTTATTGCCACCACCTTTCTTTTTTGCCTATACACTAAGTTTGTTAGATGGGAGATAGAGGTGAAGTATGTTGTTGCAGTGCACAGTAATTGCATGTTTTTATATTTATTTATTTTAATTGTCTTTTATTTAACTGCTTCTGGTTACATTTTAAACCATTTGAAAACAACCACAACATCAAGGCCACCAGCAGTGCAATTGGGGGGTGGCCAAGACCACGGCGCATGACAATGCCCGCACACATAAGGTGGTATAGGCATGCACTGCAGCCCTCACAGGGTTTGGCCAGTGAGTACGCAAATTATGTGAGGGGTAATATGGACATTCAGAACAGATGCGTGAGGCAAACAATCTCCTCCAACAGCTGCAGTTGGCTGCATCGGTGCCATCCACCTCAACCACCCCCACACGGGGCTCCCTACAGGTGTCACCCAGGCATAGACCACTGCATCATTTTCAATGCCACTCACATGAAGGCGGTGCACGTGGGAAGCGTCAACGTCCATGTTAGATTTACAATGCACTGTTGGCCTGAGGGCAGGGCACATGGACCCATATGCACTGTGTTGGGGCATGGGGGATGGGTGCTGGGGAGTTAGTCAGGGGTGGGGGTATAGGTGCTGGGGAGTTGGTGGGGGGGCGGGGGTATGGGTGCTGGGGAGTTGGTGGGGGAGGGGGCTATGGGTGCTGGGAAGTTGGTAGCGGGAGGTATTGGTGCTGGAAGTTGGTGGGAGGGGGTTGGTTACACTTTAATTAAAGCCAGTTCAATCATGACATAAAGCACGGACATTCATGATTGTGTACAAGTGTCATTTATTGTGCAAGTGCTGTTCGTGGCATGTTCCCATTCACCATTTTAGAACAAATTGTCAATCAATGCCTGTTTGGCCAACCTCCTCCCCCTCGTCCCATCCATGCGTGCAACAGCCCCGACAAAAGGCACATGGTCATTATCACTCCTATTGCCCTGGTGTTGCCCATCTGCATCAGGGGGTAGTGGCACATTCCTATGGCAGCAGATTTTGTGCAGCATGGCACCGGTGAGTGCAATCTTTCCATCTTTTTCTGGCACATACATCTATGCCTCTCCAGTACGATCCAGGCACCAGAACGTGTCTTCAACAATCCAAATGCCCTTTCTAAACAGATGTGTGTCCTACTGTGGGCATTGCTGTATGCCTGCTCTGCCAGAGTTTGTGGGTTCCGAACAGGGGTCATCAGCCAAGTGAGCTGCGGGTATCCTGAATCACCTGCATGGGATGAAATGAGTACATGACACCTATGTCACTTCAATGGGTGTGCAAGGGCTAAGCATCACTACACTATGCACTGTGGCCATGTTTGTGTGCAACAAGGACATGCAATGTGATTAGCTGATTGGTATACATCCATCATCTTTCAGGCCATGCACCATCTGACCCGTACATGCACCATGTGTGATTGAGTGGGCTGTCCTGTGGCATATTACATTTGCCTACACATGGGACTACTGAACTCACACCAGTGGATGATGACCTATGTGAATTAGATTGTGCGCAACACTCATGCTCATCAAGTACCATCATGTAACCACTTGTACTCTGAATATGGTGTATTCGGTTCCCAGTCAATTGGTCGAAAAAATTTGGTCGACAGGACAATTGGTCGACACCATTTGGTCGAATGCCAAATGGTCGAATTTTTTTTTTTTTTTTTTTTACACTTTTTTTTTTTTTTTTGGGGGGGGTCCCCCCCCCCCAACCCCCTTTTTTTTCTATTTTTTTTTTTTCGACACACGAAAACCCACAAAACACATATATATATAAAAAAAAAAAATTCGACCATTTGGCATTCGACCAAATGGTGTCGACCAAATGTCCTGTCGACCAGTTTGCTGTCGACCAATTGACTGGACACCGGTGTATTCATGTTCCATGTGTTTGCTCTGCAATGTGTGCCATGTCCCTTGTAGCCCACTTTCTACCTGCATCTCTCCCTGGGTATGATTGGCAAATTGATTAATCCATACACTCATGATAGAGCCCCCGTCATGGCTGACTGTTCAGGGCCACTGTTGATTTGTATTTGGATGTGGCTGTCTCATTGGATGGTGGGGCTTTAGCTACATGGCACTATTTTTTGGTTTTGGTTCACACGCACCCAGATGCCTCTGGGTTAGGTGCACTATACAAATGGCAAAATAAATAAATGCGTTTAAATGTGCATTCATGGATCACTCTCTCAGGGATGCTCATGTTCGGGTTTGAACCTGATAACCTACAGTGGTTTGGAGGATGGGCATTGCATTCCTCTCACTTTGCATTCCTGTGTGGTGCCCTGGGTGAGGTTTTTCTTGGGTGTCAGAATGAAAAGCAGCACTACAACAACACAGACAAGGTGCATTCTGGTTGTTGTGGTCCCATGTGTTACGTGTTATGAGAAGTGTGTGGCCATCACCTTGTGTTAGTCAAGGTGTGGTGCCTGCGTGCTGGTGACCTTGTGTGCCCCACAAATATTGTACTGGTGCTGTGATGGTGTTGGCTGTGCCTCCTGGTGGCATGCATGCTTCCTGTACCTCTGCCCCCCCCTTCATTTGTTATGCTTTGGCCATGATTTTGGCCTCCAATGAACCCTCTCCCTCAGAGTCGATGGTTCTTTTGAGGGACAGCTATTTGGCCCATGCCCTATGCAATATACCAGTACCTGAATCCTACGGAGTTAGTCATGGTCTGATAGAGATTCCCAGATAATGGTAATCTGTTACCTGATCCAACTTGACTCCACCCAGCCTCCATACAAAAGAGGGTGCACCATAAGCTCCCTTCCCACAAGTCATTATTTTTGTTTTGGCTGCGTTGGGGAGTAGGCCATGTTCTGAGGCAAACGTATGTCAGGCATTAAGGGATTGTTGTAATCCTAGTGAAGTGCGATCTAGGAATACCATGTCGTCTTTTTATAGCAAACAAGGGAGGCTGATCTTTTCATATCGCGGGGGTGATTCTTCGTTCTACTCAGGATTGTGGATAGTTCTGATGTGTATAGGCTATATAATATGGGGGCCAATGGGCACCCCTGTTTCAAACCTCATGTGGTGGTGATGGAGTTCGACAGGTTCCCATCCTGAGAAAGCCTGATTTTGACATTTGTGTCACTATAGAGGGCCTTGATAAAATAAAGAAGTGAGGGATCTCTACCCCATGCTTCCAGCTTTCCCCAGAGTTTTGCTTGGATTACGCTGTGGAAAGCTGCAGAGTAATCAATGAAGCATAGGTATAGGTCCACGCCAGGGTAACATTGAGTGTCAGAGATAAGGGTGAGGAGGGACCATTTGGAGTGGGTAGTCCCACAGCCCTTCCTGAAACCTGTCTGTTGGCACCTCAGCAGGAGACTGGCAAAGAGTTTGGAACTACAGTTCAGCATAGCCAGTAACCTTAAATTGGAAGGATTGTCACGAGGGCCCTTTCTTGTGGACTGGTATGAGGTTGGAAGACTTCCATGTAAGGGGGTGAGAATAAAGTACATAGAAATTGCACCCACCACTTAGGGTCTGCCTTTAATATCAGATTACAGAGCCCATAAAGTCCTGTGGCTCTTGAAGCCCTGGACCTCATAATAAGCAAGAGTAGATCCGCCCCTCTGGTGTGCCTACTTGCAAGGGAGTCTGCCATCGATTCACCCGTCTCAGCCACTGCAGTTGTTCGCTCCCCACCATATAACTTTTTTATATGCAGAGCCCACTGATTTTCGGGGAGTCCCACCAATTCCCTGGCCGCCACACTCTCACCAATAATGTGGATTTTCACATTCCCTTTAGGTGGGCATTCCTATTTGTCCTGATTACTATCCCATTTAGCTCCCTTTTACTTTCTGAGATGTCCCAATCGAAGACCCTGCCCGGTCTACCCTTGTTGTTGTATTTAAGGGTATGTCTTGAGTCAGGGAGACAGACATGGAGCGTAGTTCCCCTAAATTGCCCTTACAAATTGGGAGAATGTCAGCATTATCAAGACCAGAGTGTGCCAAAGCCTCATTGAGTCTCTCGATACTGGTTACCCTGGACACGGTATATGACCTGAACATGGGTCAGGATGGTTTTCTGAGAGGGATTTTTGTCAAAGTTGGAAGATTTTGCTAAAGGGGAAATAATCCTGGTGGGGGATTTTAATATGGCATGGGAGCCCCTGCAGCACAGGAGCACAAAAACTCTACCAGGAGCATAGGCCCCAACTAAGGCACTTAAACTAAAAAAATAACCATGCTGGCCCTTCATGATGCTTGGAGAGTAGTAAGAGGACATGAACCGGGATTTACATATTACTCCCAGGTGCACTCCTCCCAGTCCAGGATTGATTATATCTGTGTTTCCAAAGGGTTAGTGGGAAAGGTGAAAGATGTACAGTTGGGGTCTATTTCATTGTCTGACCACGCCCCTCATTGTCTGACCACGCCCCGCGCTCAATGACCATTACTGTGGGAAATGCTGGTAGGAGGATTATGGAAATGTAGGTTCCCTATGGATCTTCTACATGATCAGGTCCAAGCTAAATCAATCAGCAGTAAAATAGAACAGTATTTTGAGGACAATGAGGTGGAAGCTCCGTCTCCAGAAATGGTCTGGGAGGCATTTAAGGTGGTGCTGAAGGGACACCTGATAGCAATTAAAGCAGGGAGGGACAAACAAGGGTGACAGTGGGAGGATGTGCTGGATGGGAAATTGTGAGATATATAAGGAGAAGTGTCTAAAAAGTCAAGCAATAAACTAAGGAGTGCCTTGAGACATATTCACGGGCAGCTAGAGATGCTTCAGACGAAGCATGCCTAGTCAGCGCTGATATATATACGAAACAGTGGTATTATGAGAAGGCCAAGATGGTATATAGGCTTCTAGCCAGGCAATTAAGAGACAAGTGATGTAGCCAGGTGATTGTGAAACTTCAGAATGGTCAAGGAGAGGCTAAGATGACACATGAGTACATGGGGAAAATTTTTAGGGAGTATTATCAAGCTTTATATACTTCAGATAATCCTGTGGTTGAGAAGCAGGAGGAGTATCTTGCAGGGCTCATGCTCCCACAGACTACGGAGGATGAAAGAGAAATGTTAGAGCAGGAAAGTCGCGAGGAAAGGGTAAGAAAAGCAATTAGAGTGCTCCCAAGAGGCAAAGTCCCAGGCCCGGATAGGTACCCAGAGAGCTTTTACAAAAAATACCAGGATGCCCTGGCCCAAAAGCTTACTAAACTTTTCAATACATTTAAAATAAAAGTCCCTGAAACACAATCAATGAACAAGGCTAAAATGGTGGTGCTACTTAAAAAAGGTAAGAATTCCATATCCCCAGGCTCATATCGCCCAATAGCGCTGATAAACACAGATGCCACATTATACACAAAGATGCTGATGGACAGAATAACACATTTGCTAACAAAATTAATTGGACAGGATCAATCAAGGTTCACACCATTTAGACAAATGTTTGATAACGCCCGCAGAGTGTGTCATCTAATTAAGAAAGTTGCCAAGACCCAGACGCCAGGATTTCTCGTGTCATTGGATGCAGAAAAGGCTTTTTGACAGGGTGGAGTGGTCTTTCATGTTTTGCATTCTAAAACATATGGGATTCGGCAGGGGGTTCATCCAAATGGTTTGGGCCAATTATGTATCACCAACAATTCGTATTGCTATTAATGGGACGCTATCAGAGAGGGTGACTTTGAGACGAGGAACTAAGCAACGCTGCCTGCTGTCCCCATTGATGTATGCTATATATGTAGAACCCCTTTTAGTCAGGAATAGGAGGATGAATCATATTAAAGGGATAGAAATGGCGGGAGAGGTGCATAAGACAATAGTGTTCGGAGACAAAATGTTAGCGGCAATATCATATCCGTGAACATCGCTGCTGGCAGTAATGAAGGAATTGGAAGTATATGGGGCAGTGTCAGGGTTAAAGATCAATAGACGAAAATCAGAAAAATTGAACTTGTCTGTAGATCAGGACAAGCTGAATAGGCTGGGATCCAAGACGCAATTAAAGATTGCAAATAAAGGTATTACATATTTAGGGGTAACCCTCACTAGAACAATAGAGCAGATGTATGGCACAAACTACACGCAGATCCTTAAAATAATTAAATTGGAACTCATGAAATGGAATACCCTCACAGTTTCATGGGGCATAGAATGTCAGTAGTGAAAATGGTGATATTACCACGTCTCTTATATTATTTCCAAGCATTACCTATTAAGATTCCAAAAAGCTTCTTTAGGTCCCTTAACTAGTGCTATCTCGTCATATATTTGGAAAAATAAGGCCCGCAGGGTGGCGATGACCATGTAAACAATCATCACTAGCCTCAATCCAACAAGATGTCAAGGTGACGCTTGCCCTGCAGCAATTAATAAGGACTGCCTGCCCAACCTAACCCCCTTTATTACAAGTCTTATCAACACTTCCTTCGAAAGCAGTACTGTCCCACCCAACCTCAAAAACATGTGGTTGTTACCCCTACTAAAAAAAACTTCACTTGACCCCAACATTCCAACTAACTATAGACCAATTACAAAGTACCCTTCTTACTCAAAATCCTTGATAGAGTTGCGTACCTCCAGATCCAAAACCATCTGGAAGTCAATAACCTCCTTGGCCTACGTCAGTCAGGATTCCGCCCTCGACATGGCACAGAAACTGCACTCCTGGATTTGGAAATTCAAGTGGACGAGCTCAAAGATAAAGGTAAACTGGCCCTGCTCCTCGTACTTGACCTTTCGGTGACGTTCGACCTGGTCAACCATAACATTCTTTGTAAACATCTCTCCTTAGCAGCCAACTTCTCACCAAAAGCTATCCAATGGATACAATCCTTCCTCTCAGACAGATCGACTCAAGTTTTCTCACCTAATGCAGAAGCACACCCAAGCCCAGTCACATGCAGAGTTTCCCAAGGCTCCTCTGTTTCTCCAACACTATACAATATTTTCATGACACTGACTCTGCTTCCCTCAATGCTATTCATCACACCATCCAAACTTGGATGGCCCACAATGGCTTGTGATTGAATGACGAGAAGACGGAAATCCTCCTCCTTGGGTCGCAACTCTGTCTCAACAAACTTGATGATTCCTATAAAACTTTCAACATTGATGGCAATACTATTCAAGTGTATAATGCAGTAAAAACCCTAGGTGTCCACCTGGACTATGCCTTGACCTTTACCAAACAAGTTAATGCCAGAGCGTCAGCTGCCACCTACACTTCCAAGCAGATCAATGCTTACAGACCATTCCTCCCTCCTGACAGCAGCATCACACTAGCTAGAGCACTCATCCTGTCGAGACTGGATTATTGTTATGTACTGTTCACCAGAACTCAGACCCAAAATATCAAAATTTTACAGGTGATACAAAACAAAGCCCTTTTTGCAGCCCTCAACATATCAAGAAACTCGCAGATCTCCTTGACTAGAAGGAATGTCCACTGGCTCCATGTTAAAGAGTGCATTCTCTTTTAAAACCCTCCACTCACTCATAAATGGCTTCATAACATGGCCCCTAGATACCTGGCTGACAAAGTCTCTAGATCCCAATCTAGCAAACCCACGTGCACTGCTCACCTGCACCTACTCTCCACACCCAGATTCAAACTATAGAAATCTGGTGGCAGTAGCTTCCCATCTATAGCCGCCAGACACTGGAATACCTTGCCTGCCAAACTCACGTCCGAAGACTCCTTCTGGACCTTCTGTAAACAGTTGAAAACATGGCTCTTCTCGCTGGATACACAAAACGAAGCCTCCTTGAATAAACCGCCAGTGAGCAACACAAACAACACCCCTAGCCCAACCTTAGCGTCTGTACAGAGCACATTATTCTCCTCCTAGATGATCTCACTTTGTAACCACAATTGCATTATCTTGCATGGTTCCCAGACAACTGACACTTGTATAACTGTGTAACATGCTACCCTGTAACTGTAACTCTGCAACTGTAACCATGACTAACTCTGTAATGATGCAACCTGTACCTATGCATAACCATTGCTGTAACAACAGTGCCCAGATGGCTCCGGTTGGGTGCGCTATATAAATTGCAAAAATAAATAAATAAATAAACGGCCCCAAAACGGGTTCAAAGAATAGAGGGGGCCTGGCATTTCCACATTTCCATCGATATTTTGAGCTGCCAAATAAAAAGGTTTGAGAGAATGGTTACCGGATGGTCAAGAAAAAAAGGCAACTGAAGGAGATGGCTGCTTGAGAGCTCTGCTTCTGCCCTGAAGATCATGTATTGAAGATGACAGACACATCCTCCATTGAGATGGCAGATCCTCCCTCCTCCAGAAGAGCGAGACAGGAGGGGGAACCAACTGAACACCATGAATTTGGTATTCAACCCTCAAAAAGTGTCAAGGAAGATGGACTGATTGCCAATCCAGCTGAAGACCAATCCGCTGAAGATTATCTCACAAAGATCATGGACAGTGTTGTTTTATGTATTGGGAAGAGTAAACTGTTTTAGAAATTAAAAATGATCAAGCTTTAGTCAAAAAGCACACTGAAGACCTGGAGTGCAGGGTCTCTGATTCTGAAGATCTCCATGCACTTGAAGACAAGATTTCGCACTTAACTCTGCGTTAGGATGATGCTCAGAACAGGATTTGTGAGCAAGAATATTATTCAAGATGCTGTCACATGAGGATTACCAGTTTTCCAGAAGGTAGTGAGGGTGGTCGCCTGGTGGAGGTCCTGCAAAAGACCTTGCCTAAACTTTTGAAACTTTTGAAATTTCCCCCAGGAGATCAACTGGAGATTGAAAGAGCACATCACTCCCTCAGCCCCCAAACCAGCACTTGGATAACCCCTTGGAGCTTTCTTGGTGAAATTGCTCAGATTACCTGTTAAAGAATCGCTTCTGAGAGAAAATAGAGATTTAGGGGATTTGAGATGGAATGAAAAGCATAGGATTATGCTCTTTAATGATTACAGCAAGGATATAGCACTATAGAGAAAGATTTTTATGGAATCAAAGCGGTTGGCAAGAGAGAAACACCACTCTCATTACATGGCTTATTCAGCAATCTTCAAAATGATTGTGGAAGGTAACACTTTTACTGACCACATAAAAGCCACAGATTATCTAAATGCCTTGCAGCCAGGAAGGGAGAACAGGCCACTGCATAGATAACCAAGACATTAATAATATGATGATTCCCTGGATTTGCGTGCCCACATATGTTTAATTTTAGGTTTTTTACTTGTTGCGATTGTAAATTATAGCACACTGACATATCGTTGGAAATGTCAGTTATTCAGAGCCTTGCTGCATGTTTTGAAACTATTAAAAGGTCCTTTTCTTTAATATCCTTGTCGACCACAAAAACACCTGGATGTTGAATACCGGAAATGTCTTGCTTACGAGATTCTGGGCGGAATATATGAGAGAGGAGATATGTAGTCACCACGTTCGGGGTATGACCTTCACTTTACTTTCTTCAATGATCCTGTGAGGCCAACCGACTTGTATACTGAGAGGTCGGTGAGTCGGAGAATCGCGACTTATGAAGGTATGAGACTGAGTCTCGTAATCTGTATACTGCGCGCATGTGTTTTGTAGTGTAGATGCGGGTCCTGCTTGGAGAAGCAGTCAAGAACGCTTTGATTTATTATTCCTTCTGACTGTGCCGTGCTGGTACATCGCAGTGCATTTCTTGATCAATCTCCTTCCATCGTTCTAGATGGCTGATGCAGAACAGACCTGTAGTTGTGCACATATTTATGAGTGCTGCATGCTGGCGCAGGGAAATCTCTTGGTGCGGTTTGCTGACCGTATGGTTTCACTGCAACTGGCGACCTGCTGAGACAGTGTACTGAGACACTCCCAGGCAGTGTGAGACAGGCAAAACCATCGCTGAGCAGGCTTGGAGCTCAACATAATGAGTGGCTGTAGCATGATATCTGCCTGCCACTGGTGGGTGAAATGTTATTTCAAAGACTGCCATAAATGTCCAGGTTTTTGGAATATATTGGCCCCACGTTCTGCTTTAGGACACAATTACAGGAACATGGCCCTCTGAGATGCCATCTGGTGCTCCTTTTTTTACGCTTGTCAACAACTTTGGCGCTGACTGAGAGTCTCACCTGAAGAATGTAACTATGATATGGCCCTCCAGAGATAGTATATTCTATTCATTTGGTGTTATATGTATGTATGTGGATAAAACTTCACATATGCTTGATGGAATGAAGAAAACTTGGTCATGTATGTGTGTTCACCGGGGCAGAAACTGTTCCTTCTATTACCGAAATGTATATGGGCCTCATTACGACTTTTGCGGAATGGGTTAACGGGTTCCGCTAATGGAGGCGGATCCGTTAAACCCATTCTGCAAAATTACGAGGTCCCCTAGCGGGTCCCGGTAAGGACGCCTGGTAAACCAGGTGTCATTACCGGGTCCCGCGAGGGGACCAGGGATCTAACAACGGGCCGGTCGGAATCGGCCCTTTGTTAGCTCCCGCTCCCATTCCCATTGAGCCCTGTGAGGGCTCAAATGGGAATGGGGAAGGACCGGGCCCGGGTTCCCAGTAGGAGGAATTACTGGGCCCTCCGAAGTCGGAAGGGCCCGGTAATTTCCCATTCAGGGAACTCGGACCCGTACCCGATTTTGGAGGCAGCCATGGCGCTAATAGCGCCATAGCTACCTCCAAAGTCGTAATGAGGCCCTATATGTTTTATGGGTGTTTAATCTTTTAGTTCTGCATTTGCTGGAGGTAGATGTTTGTTTTGCCTGCACTGTAAATGAGTGCCATTTTTTGAGTAGGATCATGCCGGTTTGCATTGCTACCAATCTACCCCACTGTCGGTTATATATGGAGATGAGTGGAGATTAGACGAATTCCCTGTACACATTAATTAATGCATTTTTACAGACCTGTTCAACACACCATGTATGAGTGTTATAGCATGCCATGGCTTACTTGGAACATAACGAAGCTGTGATTTATAGCTTCATACACTTAAATGTTATGGTGTAATTCATGAACTATAGATGTAAATTACACATACGAGAGAAGAACAAAAGATTGTATCTGCTATGCTGTGCTATTAATATCCTGTAATGTCATACTGCGGAAGATGATAGGTTAAATATATTCCCTGTATACGATTGAGATGTGGGGAAAAATATATATAAAATATATATAAAATATAAAAAAAACATATATAAATGTATTTATTGCTGAGATGCTAGATTCCCCAGTATATATGCATATTTTCTTTTCTATTGCTCCTTGGGGGTTCTACAATGTTTTATAGGATACTTGTTAGAGTTAAGATTCTATTAATTGAAACTCTTTTTTATTTTTTTTATTTTGTGGATTGATGTTTGGTTTAAATTTGACATTGGGCCACTGATGCTTCCCTCTTAGCTATACTCTCATCATGTTCTGGCTTCAATTTGTTTCTTTTATTTATTATATTTACTTTGCTTTTTTTCTTTTATTCCTTTATTTATATCGTATTTACCTTTTATCAGTTGACTCCTGTCTCACATCAAGTGATGCTAATTATCTGATCCTTAATACCCTGTTCTTTGTTAGGTATTTATCATGTTTTGATCATATCTTCAGTGTGGTGATGGTGCAGTTTGAATGGAACAGACCCACACTTATGGACCTGCACACCTCTAGAGAGATTTCTCTGCCTGCCCATATAAGTTAATTATGAAACATTGCGTTTGTGTGGCAAACGTATAACACATCTTAACTTGGAATGTAAGAGGAGTGAATAATCCAATTAAGAGAAAGGAGGCACTTAACTTCTTAAATAAAAAAATACATGACATTGTTCTACTCCAGGAGACCCACCTGCACCATGATAAAGTTGATTATATTTTGAATAGTATGTATGTGAAAGAATATTCAAATGCTTTTGATAGTCCCAGGAGGATAGCTCAGCGGCAGCGTGCTCGACTTGGAAACAAGAATACACAGAGCAACACAGGTTCGATCCCTGGGTCCGGCTTAGAAACCTCTTGGTATTAAGCACGTTATAAATAACCTACCATATCATAGCAATTATAGGGCAGTGACTATCTTATTTTAGAAACATGTATGTGTCTCAGTGGAAAAAGTCAGCATTGACTCTGACGGATGATTTGTGGCGCGTAAGCCATTAGTGGAAAATAGATGCTTTATAATGTTAAGTCTATTGGTGCCCAGTGTAGCGCAAACTGAGTTTTTGGGAAAACTGAATGACGTACTCAAGGATATGGGTAATGGGCCTATACTTCTCGGATGTGACTTTAACCCTATAATAGATAAAATCTTGGATAAATCTGAAATATCGCATTCTCATGCAGATGAGAGGGCTAGAAAAGGTCTCACGCAATTCATGCAGTTTTGTGGCTTGTATGATATTTGGCGAAAATTGGACCCCCATCAAAAGCAATATAGTTTCTATTCGGCTCCACACGGTACTTCTTCTCGAGTCGATCTCTTCCTGGTAAGCGGAAAAGTATTTGGTGATGTGATTGCATCTCATATGGGTGATATTATAATCTCTGATCATGCTTGCATACATTTAAAATTGGATTGCTCTTCAGAAGGTGAAAGGCATAATAGGCAATGGAGATTCAACACTAGATTGCTGATGGATAAAAATGTTATTAAACAAATTGAGAGAGAAATTTTGCGGAAAATAACAGAACTTTTGATAGATTGTCCACAATTTGGGATGCGTTGAAGGCTTTCTTGCGGGGTAAGATAATTAGCTATGCCCCATAGAAAAAAGCCGAATGAGGCAGAACTCATGCCCCTGGAAACTATTTATAAGCAGTTGGTGGTTGTTCATACAGCCTGCCTTTCAACGACTAAACTTTCTGATATGCTGAATGTGAAACGGGCCCTTGATAAAGTTATGCATGCTAAGGCTGAAAGAGATTTATTTTACACACGACAGACATTGTCGGAGTGTGGGGATAAATTAGGGGCTTTGTTAGGAAATAGACTGAAAGGTAGAGCTAAGGGGAGGCAAGTACATTTAATTTCAGAAAGTGAAGGGCAATTGTTGAGGAAGAATGAGGATATTTGTGGTGCAGTTAGAACATTTTATGTGTCATTCTATTACGAAGATGAAGCAGTGGCTGATGACGGCATAATCAAGTTTCTTGAACATATGGATATCCCGAAATTAAGTGTCAATTACATACTTTGTTTACATGGTGAAATTTCAATACAGGAAGTCACTGACTGTATGGGGTTAATGTCACCTTGTAAGTGTCCGGGACCAGATGGTTTCTCAATCGAATTCTATGCAGCTTTAAGTTCATCTCTTGCTCCAATTTTAGTTGAGCTTTTCACTGAGATTATCAGTTCCGAGCAAGTGGCCGACTCAATGAGAAGTGCAGTGATATCGTTGAAACCGAAACATGGAAAGGACCATTCAGTCGGTGGCAGTTATAGACCCATATCCCTGCTGAACAAAGACGTCAAACATCTAGCAAAGATTTACACAATGCGATTTAATCTGATACTGCCGAAATTAATTCACCAAAATCAAACGGGTCTGTGCATGGTAGGAACAGTTTTGAAAATCAAAGGAAACTGTTGGATGTTATACCTCAGAAGTACCTCGCTAGATCCTTGCACTGCAATCAGTATTGACGCTGAGGGGGCTTTTGAGGGGGTCAGTTGGACATTGCTCGACAAGTATTTATGAAAGTGGGTTGTGGATCATGTATTTTGAAGCTCTTCAATGCACTCTATAGAGATGCAGAAGCAAATGTATTAATAAATGGCTGTCCAGTGGAGAGTTTCTCTATTGACCGGGGTACACAACAGGGTTGCCTCTTGTCCCTGCTCTTATGACCTCTTTATTGAACCCTTGGCAATCATTATTAGGGAAAATGCTGGGCAGATAATCGATTTAAATATCTGGGTATTCAAGTTTCCAGAAATGTAAATAGCATTTTAGCTCCTCATTTCCAAATTAAGCTAATAGAGATAACGGTATTATGCTTGAGGTGGGTAAGGCTGAACCGGACATTGTGGGGAAAGATCAATGAAATTAAGATAACCTTATTTCCTAAATTGCTTTATGTCTTCAGTATGCTTCCTCTTCCCCTGATGGGTATTTTGTTGTGTAATATAAATAAAGTCTTTCCAAACTTCTTGTGGGGAGAAGGGGGAGATCTAAAATTCCTAGAGACGTACTTATTAAGCCGGTGCGGTTGGGAGGTTTTGGTTTTCCGAATGTTACCTTGTACCATAGGGCCTCCACTTTGCGCATCCTACACTTCTGGTTACGGGATGATGATGCTATTTGCCCATACTGGGTTAATATAGAGAGAGGCTCTGTACATCCAACCTCTTTGGACTGTCTCCTTAGTATGGAGAAAACGTTGGTTGTTGGCAAACCCCCCCCCCCGTTTGTGAGACATATTTTGAAGATTGGAAAAAGAGTCCTCAATTTGGAAAAATCCAATGATTCGATGTAACAATCAGATCCTGTCATGGCCCTCTTGGCAATCGATAGGTATTTGGAAAGTGGGTCAAATCTATGATGGTACTTCGTTACTCAGTTTTGATTTCCTTAGATTTAAGTATAAGCTGCGCCCATCAGAAATCTGTTGTCACTGTATGCTTTGTGAGATGTTTGAGCTATTATTTGCACCTCTGAACGCGACCTTGCTTGCTGTCCCCAATATATTACATTATCTAGATGTGCGCCTCTTTCGCCTTCTACTTTATATAAACTTCTTGCGCCGGCTGATATCACTTCTGCTTCAAAACAAGGCACAGATACATGGTTTTCGGATTTGAACTTTATTCTTTCGGACAGCGAATGGAACCAAATTTGCGCAGGACCTACTAGATATAAAATAGATTTAGATCTATGGTTTACTCAGCAACAAGTCGTACATTGTATCTATTGGATTCCTTCTAAGATGAAGCGTTGTGAACTCTTGGATGATGATACATGTTGAAATTGTAAATCGGATGTTGCTACTGGTTTATATATGTTGTGTGATTTCTGGGAGGCTGTATTGCAGCGTATAGCTCTTGTGTTGGATCTTCCACTCCCACGAACTCCGTTGCTGTGTGTTTTGTGTCTGTTTCCTGTTAACCTTGATTGGTCAGTTGACTCCCTCCTTTGGGCATGAAGAGCATTGATGGTGGCAAAGAAACACATATTAAAATGTTGGAAACATTTTACTAGGCCTTCTGTTGATGACTGGTTGCATGATCTTTCTAGTCTTTCAAGTAGGGAGTTTGTTACTTATCAGAGATTGGAAAAAACTGACAAATACACTGCAATTTGGAATGTGTTTAATGAGTTATATACTTAAGGATTCCTCCCCCCCTTTTTTCTTTTTCTGTTTTCTTTTCTCTTTGCTTCTTCTCTCTTTCTCGCTGTTTTCTGTTGTCTTTCCCTTACTTGTAAATATTACTTGTCTATTTTTTGGATAAATTGACTTTATTATATGTGTCACGTGTTTAATTTGTATTATACTTGTTCTACTTTGAAAAATCTTAATAAAAAATTGTGCAAAAAAAATGTGGGCCCACCAGGACAGGGCCTTAATGGGATCATCCCTATCGGGCCTCATGTGGCTGAACAAGAAACAACTGGACCCCAATGTAGGGATTAGTGAAATAGTTGGGGTGGAAGTGGAGGCTTGGGACTTGGCAGTTAAATGGGGGGGGGGCTTTAACGGATAACCCCTTTCCATTCCACCTGATGTTTGGGGACACAGATTTCCTACCAGGAATGGAAAAGTGAGCTTATAAAGCGTGTATTGGGGCGGGATGTCAGAAGATATGAGAAATGTACCATGGACAGACCCTAAGGACCTTCAAAGAGTTCACTCACGATATAGGGCTTAAGGAGTGAGACAGGTTTAAATATAACCAATTGAAACACTGGTTAAAAGTTCCAAAAATGAAGGTGGCTGCCACTAGGCATCTAACCCCATTTGAGCAATATATCACGACCCATACGAGTTCAAGGAATCTGGTATCAAATTTCTATAGATTTCTAAACTATCAGGAAGAGGTGGTTCAATGGAGTTACATGAAAATGTGGGAAAGGACCCTTGTGGAAACCAACTTAAGTAGACAATGGCAATATCTATGGGCAGCCATCGCAAAATTAACAGGCTATATTCAGGTGAGGGAGATGTGGCTAAATGTTCTGGTACAGTGGCATTACACACCTGAAAAGCTCCATGCAATGTATCCTTCTGTGTCAGAACAATGTTGGAGGGATGTAATGTGGTGGGGGATTGAGCATATTTAGGGTGGAATTGTCTGGAACTACAATTATTCTGGAAAGGGGTGAAAATGCTAATGCAAAACATGGTTCAGGGGGCGGAGCTACTGGAACCAAGGGTGTGAATGTGTGGGATCAAAAACTCATAGAAATACTCAGAAACGGGGATTCATGACGCTGCTGATAGCGGCATGGTTGGTGATAGCGCAGGATTGGAAACAGTGAAGATCTCCCACGATCCAGGACTGGTTACAGAAAGTTTGGAGTTTTGTTTCATTCAAATGGGTAACCTATAAGATCCAGGGGTCTCAAGACATTTTTAAGCAAGAGTGGGGAAAGGTACTGTCTTACTTGCAAAGCGATTATATGCTCCAATGATGCCAACACAGAATCAAAATACTGGAAATACTATGAATCTAACAGATCTCATTATACTGAATGGGAAAAAGCAGACTCCTGGCGAGGGAGAGGGGGAGGAGTTATCTAATTTGACTTGTAAAAGGTGCAATATTAAAATCAATACAAAGGAATAAAGAAAATACAAAATAAAATCATGACCTCCTCCCCACATCTTTCATAACTGCCTTAGCAAGCAGCTCCGATTTGCACTCTCTTAATTCTCTTAACCTGATAGTGTCAATGCATTGCTGATCTTTGTTTCACACTGTGTGCATTGTATCTGTTTGAAAGGCAAACAGATACATTGTACACGGTGTGCAATACAGATCAGGGGATGCCAGATAATTGGCAGGGTGCTGCCTCGAGATGCCCCTTGTCCCCCCACATGCAGAGCTGAGTATCCTAGGAGACTTAAACCTTTGATTCAGAGAAAAAGCACCCCATGAAACGAAAAACACAGGCCCCCACTTTTACTTTCTTCCTTTGCTGAAGGAAAGGTTGAGGGGCACTTTAGACCTCGCCCTACCTTGCATAGGTGCTGTGCCCAATGAGGGTTCCTCAGAATTGTGTCCATGAGGGCAACTCTCATCAGGCACTTAGCAGCATTTATGAGGTAGTTATCTGGAGATTAGACTGAGGCAAGAATTCCTGGTGCTATTTCTAAAAAAGAAACACTGCCTCAGTGCCCCTAAATCTTCAAACCTCTCAACCAAAGCAAGCACAGCCACAGCACAAAAAAGCCCCTCACTCGCCCAATGCTCATGGAGCTCCACAGTTTGGGTTTCAGAACGCTGCTGGATCCATGCAGAAGGGTCTCCACAGGGAGGTCTTGGAGAAGTGGAGCAGGAAAGATTGCTTAAATTATCCAATGAAGCAGGCCACACCACCCCTTAGCCTACAGGGGTCCCCTCAGCCACAGGAAGGCAAAAGAAAGCATGCTGGCAGTGAAAGCAAGGCAGCTGAGGATGTCTGCCAGTCAATCCTAGTTACAATGTGGCCGTGGGTACAGGATCTGCACATTTAAAAACAAGAATGGCAGCTTAATTAGTGATGTGCTTTGTGTATGAAAGAAAGCACATGGTTGCAGAGAGACAAGAAAGAATTAAGCAAGTCTCACATCCAGTCGCAGTGTGTCTGTGGGTGGATGGAGGGAGGGCAACTTCCGTGACAGCAGAGTGCAGCAAAATGAGACATTACTAGGTCAGTTAACACATGATCTTTTTGAGAATCACCCCTAATGTTTCAATGATCTATCGACAGACTTTCCAAATGCAGTTTTGCACTTTTGAAATAGAGGTGCTTTTTTACCTTTTATTGGGTCTCATTAAAAGTTTGTCAGTCTGGAAAAAAGTGCTGGTAATGACGCTTACAGGCACTTTTCCAGACTGGCAGACTACAAGGTTGCGGGTGGGGGTTACCAGACGTACTAGCAAACAAGAGCTTGAGATAACTCAGGCCCCCAGCAGCATTAAACAGCTGCTATTTTCGGCACTGGTATTACCGGTGCTGGAAATACCAGCAATTCACTTCATGGAGTCCTACGGGACTCCATGGAATGGCGAATTACTGTTTTTTCTGCTGCTTGTGACATCAGGTGGAAGAAAGAGTAATACCGTTTGGTGGTATCCCACCGGAAATACCGGCAGGAGACCACCAAACTTACAATTACCCCCGTTGAATGGTCACAGGTCTCAGACCTTCCGGAAATGCTATTTTATGCCTCCTCATTGCCTCCTCATTGCATAACCATATTCAGGCAATGATCAATGTATGGATTCGCTATTTTGGAATCACTTGCTTTGTGCAAGTTACATATAAAAAAATACTTTCCTAGATTCCTTCCCTTCTATGCATCTATTACATCAATGATATGCTGATAACCAGTGTGTGCAAAGCACCTTTCTCTGAAGAACGGGGGTTTGGAGAATATATTGGCAAAATGAAAGCTCGATTACATTTACATTTTGACACCATTATCAGGAAGAAGTGCAGATGAATTTGCATCAGTAATTCCTACCTCCAGAAATCAATAAATAGCACTGAGAAAGACTGAGGTTTAATGGTAAATCTACCTAAGTGTCCCCTGTCATATAGCTATGCCACTTGCTGCACAAAGAGGTGGCTCAGTTTGCAGGGTGCGTTAAACAAATGCATGTGGATCCGCATGGCAGATGAGCCTCAATAGATTTAATAAAATAATATATAACTCTGAGGATGGAGCAGTGCTAGCTATTGATGGAAATGCTTTTTGAAACAGTCAAAATCATAAAGGTTTATTACCTTGAAAAAAACAAAAGACAGTGAAAGTAATTTCTCAAAAGCAGAGAAGCAGATAAAATCTAAGAAAAGTGATTTTCGAATGGATAGTGTTGGAAGCCAGCCTAGGTATGAAATAGTGACCTCTTCCCGATGCATGGCATAGCCAAAAGATTACAATGCTGGACTGTGGCCTGGCATCTCCATTGGACTATTCTGTCTCAAAGTGTAATAGGCAGATGTAGGGGGCCCAGGCACTTCATTTGGGGATTGCCAGGGGTAGCAACTGCTACCCATGACTCCCTCTCTGCCTGCTACCCCGAGACCTGTCCTTGCAACCCCTGAGCTACTGGACAATGAGGCTGTGCCAAGTGCAGATATCCGTGTTGCACTTGAAAAGGGCAGTTGTAAATGCAGCTAAATGTGCCACACCTTTTTTCACGAGGAATCTAGATCTTTTTAGTTGGAGAAATAACAGGGATGCAGGAAAAACCCTGAAGCCTCCTTCGCTCACAGGTTGGCAGTCCATTAGTGAAGAATACCTGAATGTTTGGGTTCAGAGGCGGGACTGTGAAGCTCATTCTCAGTACTTTATCAACATCAAGGATACGGGGGGAAGGTCTCGCTCGCTGGGAATGAGTACGAGCAGCCTGAAGTACTCATTGACAGCACAGCATGAACACAAATCTCATCAGTGTTTATCATTTTCTGCTTTGCACATCCAGTGGGCCACTGGGCCTGTGATAAGAGAGGTGTGCCCCAGTGGCTCTGCCACCAATGCTGCCTGGGCACTGTGTGACCTGACCCCGATCTGCCAGACCTACATCACAGGCACACTGTAGATAGACGGAAGGTGAGATAATTAATTTCCATGAAGTTGACCTGCGCCTTTGAAGTAAACCATCTGCTGTTTCCTCAGGCCAAATAAAAGTATATTTGGAAGGATAGCTCAGGGGCAACGCACTTGCTTTGGGAACAAGAGGATGCAGTGAAACATGGGTTTAGTTCCTCTTCCAGTACTTAGAAGTCGGAGGAGGCTGGCATTAAGCACCAGAAAATGTACCAAAGAAAATAATGAAATGGGCCTTTTCTAGGAGTGATTTTATGGAGCTGCTGTTGCTGATTACATTTTAAAATTTAGAAAACCCTGCAATTACTGTGACCTGCAACCCAGCCTTCCCCTATATCTCTCATTTAACAAAAAAATGGTGGGTTACTTACCGAATAAGCAAAACAAAAATGTGATGGCTGGAAGGTTTCAAATCATAACCACTGGTACAGGTCTGGGTTTGAGGTGTGTGGTTGAGGCTTAATGCTTTGGAGGCTGGTACTGGAGACTAAATATGTTGTACTAGTGACTTACAGATGTTGGGAGAGAGTGTTTGAGACGTGTTGTAAGAGAGTTGAAATGCATTAAATGCAGAATAAGATGTTTGAGGAGGGTAATTGAGACTTGCACTGTTGAAGTGTTGAAGGAGTGTACTGGAGACTTACATTGCTAGTTTGCTTGATGTTGATGGTGTTGGAGAATGCTGGAGACTTGCGTTGCTGGAGGTTGGGACTGTGTAATGGTTCGAAGTGCACTATTGACAAGAAGATCCCTCCGCGTATTGTCAAAGTGTAAAAGCATGAAGTGGTACAGCCTCTGATTGTCTTCTGGTTGGACTTGTGTTGGTCAGTTACTGTTTCCTGTCTGTGGCCAGACACTTGGCAGGCACTGGATGCACTGGATGTCTGCGCTTTGGAGTTACAGCCTCTTCGAGATGCTCTGTCTATTTACAGTTTAGCCAGACTGATGTGCAATAGTTCAGGTTGTTGTGTTGGATGTCTGGTTACAAACACAGTAATTTGGTAATATGGGCCTGTACACAATGATAGTAAGACAACATATGGTGATCCATTCTTATATGAAATGTATATCCTATTACAGTGATATTGTAACCATATTTTTCTTAGTGTACTGAGGAACAATGCTATCTGATACCACTCCCTGTTTTGTCAAGGGATGAAAGGTTGTGTGCCATCACTTCCAGTGATGTCAATTGGGGGGTCAAATAACATCACTTCCTGCAGTGCCATTAGAGGTCAAGAGTCATTTGGTGTCACTTCCGCTACCCTTGTCATTTTGGTGTTATGACATCCCTGCCCAGGCCAGGAACCAAGCCTGTCTGAACCAAGGTGGGACGACAAGAGTGCAGTCTACTCAATTGCGCTGAAACTATTCCTCAAAGGCATCCTGTTGTCAAGTTCAAAATGAATGTTTCCTCGATTCCTGCAGATATGACCAGATTTGATTGACCCCAATAAAGCAGAGGCTGCATCCGGTACGATGTTCATTCATCAGCACTTATTTTTACGATGAGTTTTTTGCTGAAAGATTTTGGTTGAAAAAACTCATTCATAAATATGGGGGATGGCTAAGGGCATATAATCAGTAGGGTGAATAAGGAAAACATAATAGGGGTGGAGGGCCTGGGGGGAGTTCCCCAAATATTATCTACAAACATTTTATGAGGTTTTTCATTCAAACATTTTGGCAAAAAACACATTAAAAAACGGGGGATGAATTAACATAGAACCCTGCATCCGTTCAGAGGAGCTGATTGTGCTGTTCTGGTGTACATTTGATTCAGATGTTTACTGGTGCAATTGGAATGAGTCGAAGGTATTGTACTGACATCAATTTCTTGGGAGGCAGCGCCCAGGCAACATATTTTGCTTTCTGCCCAGGACAATGAGAGAGATTTGGAACTGCATGCATTCTGTTGTAGCACAACTGGTTTGTGTCATATGTTTGAACTGAAACTGACATTTTATTGCATAGGGGCGTGGGTGTTTCACCATGACACTGGAAAGTTGGCAATGACTAACCAAACCCATTGGCGTTGTGTGTCCCATCAGGATGTGTTGCTGAGGGAGTAGTTGAAAGTAACATTCTGCTCCCCCAAGGAGTGAGCACATGGACAAATGTCAACCCAGTGACCCCTTCCTTAATCCCACTGGATGTGTAAACTGTTCTGATCACGCCAGTTTTAGTAACACCCTGCCTCCCTTGACCGATTAAAGCACACAGTCAAGCTAGTCTGCACATTGTGAACAGAAATGTTGCATGCATCTTCAACAGGGCAACGTCAGAGTTGCCTCAGTTAAGAATATTGTGAGTTTGTTTCTTGTCACTTCCCCAAGAACTTTTTTTTATTTTTTTTATTTTTTTATTTTTTATTGTGTTACAGTTCACAAAGAATTTTTCACATATACAGATATAAAAAAAAATATAGTAACATATCAACATACTAGTAGTTCAGCAGCAATTACAGATTGACTGTTAGATACAAAAAGAAAACAATCATAAAATAACATATACAATAAAAAAAAGTTAGGCATTTTACACAACAAATACAGATATAGAAAACTAGCCATCACTGTTCTCTAAACTCATAAGCAGTTTGACATCTTCTTCAAATTTACATAGGTGTTCTTTGGCCACTTTCCGTATCTGAGTGATGGCAATAGTCAGATAATTACTCCTCCCAGAGAGACACCGCAACCAGAGGTTCTCACTCTCAATATCATTAAATTCCCTATCAAGTTTGGCAAAATATTTGTTATCAGTTGGACTCATCGAATAACAGCAAGTAAGGACATGTTTTATAGTTTCCTTTCCACCTTATCATTTATGGCACAGAGTCTGCAAATTATTTGATCCTTCGGTAGCCCCCTCCAAGATCCACGGACCCCCAGGACATCAAGTCAATTGAGTCTAATGTCCATGAAGATTCTGCGATTAAGCTGTGATGGCATAAGAAGCTGGTATCTTTGAGGTTCTTTAAAGCTAAAAGGCATCAATGCTAAGGTTTGCAATGATCTCATAGCAGAAACCTTCTCATGGCTAGAAACCCAATCCCACTTTTCTATAGCATCTTTTAGGGATTTTAACACCGCCCCTTCACCGTGTTCCCATCTGGGTTTCCAGTAGATTTTTTCAAACAGTTTCATATTTAGTCCTTTACATTTTTAAGAGCCTCCATCTTACCCTCCTCCAAATCTTCTTTTAGGATATGTAGGAGAGTACCAGAACGTGCAAATTTAATTTGTATGTACAGTTTGGCCCTATTATGTTCAATTTGGGTTGCCAGAGAGATAAGCCCTACTTCCAAGCGAACAGCCTGTATAGGTGTATAGTTATTCAGACCCAGTAGCCTGCGCCATATGATACCTTCAGTGGTATCCGCCCAGTCTGACCAATCCGCAAATTAGGTCTCTAATGCATATAGAAACATAGCCACAAGTTTTTGCTTATATATATATTAATAATTCCCAACAGGCTATATCCAGCTGTCTTTTTAGAAAAGGGCATGACAGCAGTGGGAGTGGCCATTACTTTAGCTCTTTTATTCTGCTGAACCAGCTTATTAAGAGTCCCTCTATCCCCACAGAGCTCGTAACCCAGATATTTATAAGAGTTAACTTTCCTGATCACCCCCAAAGAGCATGATATTACCAGCTTATTACAGCTGTTCCAACCCACAGCCATGAACTGTGTTTTGCCCAGATTGATAGTGAGCCCGTTTGCACTTGCATAATCACAGACAGCAATTGCGCTATTGCATATGCCACTATAAGTGTTATCAAAGATAACGATATCATCCGCATAACATATCCAGCCAATTTTTGGGAGCCCATTCTGGGGAATGCATTCATCTTGGCTTTAAAGATAGCACCAAAGTCTGCCTTGAAAAGGTTGTAGATAGTAGGTGCTAATGTACAGCCCTGTCTGCCCCCTTTTACAATAGCAACTGGCTCAGACTGGGAACCTTCATTGTTAATACGAATCCTGACCTTACTATCATCGTATATCATTTTGCAAACATATAAAAGATGAGATGGCATGCCATGCAACTCAAGTTTAAACCAGAATCTTGCCCGCTCAACAGAGTCAAAAGCTGAAAAGAAATCAACAAAAAGCATGTACAGCGGTAACCTGTTCTTACCTTTAGCCTGTTCAATGAGTGTGTTAACTATAAAGATATTATCCCTGGTAGAACAGCCTTTGCGAAAGCCAGTTTGGGCCCTGTCAAGGACACAATCCCTGTCAATCCACTTCATTATTTCGCGAAGAACTATAGTACAAAAAATCTTACTAGACACATTGGTAAGAGCAAGAAGTCTATAATTCTCAGGTGAACTCCGACAGCCAGACTTAAACACAGGGATAATATGAGACATCTTCCATGAGATAGGCATGACACCAGTATCATTGACTTTCTGAAAGATAATCCTCAGAATATCGGCCCAGACCTCTGGGTTATCCTTAATGATAACATTACAGAGGCCATCAGGCCCGGGTGCTCTGGATGTTTTAAGTCCCTTGATAACCATAAGGATGTCTTCCCTTACTATCGAAAGAGTGTCAATAGGTCTTTTGGTCAGTGTAATTGCATCTCCCTTGAATTTATTGGCAAGATACTTCACCCAAGTGTAGCTGTTAATAGGAATAGCCTGCTCAGAGGTCCCATTTTTACCCAGGGATCTAAAGTTGGACCAAAATGTCCTAGTGTTTCCATCCATAAGTAAGCAAACCATATATTGCCAGTTAATATTGTTCACAGACGACAGATACATTCTTATCTCATTCCAATATCTATTTTTGATCTTTCTCTTCACATTACATATGAATTACTCTACCAATTTCACATGGTTCTATGGCAGAATGTCAGTTTAATATTTCTCAGCAAATTAAACAAAGTCTCCCCTTTCGATGTATTGTTTTGTTGAAAAATGTGCCATCTTTTGTTTTTAAATAAAAATTGGGGGATCCACCATTGTCCCTCCAGTTCCTTCCACCTACAGCGCCTGCCCTCTCCTTTATTCTCAAAGGTGACCTGCTCATTTCAGGAGGGGCTGGGCATTCGCTCAAAGATATGATGTCTGGCCCCCTTGCATACATTAGTGTTGGAAGTGTGCTCACTTGAACAGTCTTCTTCACAGACTTGTCGCTTGTCAGTTGAAGTGTATCAGAGAAATAAAGGAGGCAGTAGCTCGGTAATGCCGAGCACCACACTCGCCACCACCGGTTCTTCTGAAGTATTGCAAACGGGTTACTGTTACACCAACTTTGAGCATGCAGTCAAAACCACCAAACGGGAGCAAGCACACTGGGGTTGCTTTACCGTTCTACTACCGACCAGCGTTCCACAGGCAGCCTATCAGACCCTGAACCCAGACTGTGGTGCAAACGATGAAAATTGCATGTAGAGGACCAAGATGTGCCAAGATGTTTCTTTTATTTATTATATTTACTTTGCTTTTTTTTCTTTTATTCCTTTATTTATATCGTATTTACCTTTTATCAGTTGACTCCTGTCTCACATCAAGTGATGCTAATTATCTGATCCTTAATACCCTGTTCTTTGTTAGGTATTTATCATGTTTTGATCATATCTTCAGTGTGGTGATGGTGCAGTTTGAATGGAACAGACCCACACTTATGGACCTGCACACCTCTAGAGAGATTTCTCTGCCTGCCCATATAAGTTAATTATGAAACATTGCGTTTGTGTGGCAAACGTATAACACATCTTAACTTGGAATGTAAGAGGAGTGAATAGTCCAATTAAGAGAAAGGAGGCACTTAACTTCTTAAATAAAAAAATACATGACATTGTTCTACTCCAGGAGACCCACCTGCACCATGATAAAGTTGATTATATTTTGAATAGTATGTATGTGAAAGAATATTCAAATGCTTTTGATAGTCCCGGGAGGATAGCTCACACACACACAGGTTCGATCCCTGGGTCCGCGCTTAGAAACCTCTTGGTATTAAGCATGTTATAAATAACCTATCATATCATAGCAATTATAGGGCAGTGACTATCTTATTTTAGAAACATGTATGTGTCTCAGTGGAAAAAGTCAGCATTGACTCTGACGGATGATTTGTGGCGCGTAAGCCATTAGTGGAAAATAGATGCTTTATAATGTTAAGTCTATTGGTGCCCAGTGTAGCGCAAACTGAGTTTTTGGGAAAACTGAATGACGTACTCAAGGATATGGGTAATGGGCCTATACTTCTCGGATGTGACTTTAACCCTATAATAGATAAAATCTTGGATAAATCTGAAATATCGCATTCTCATGCAGAAGAGAGGGCTAGAAAAGGTCTCATGCAATTCATGCAGTTTTGTGGCTTGTATGATATTTGGCGAAAATTGGACCCCCATCAAAAGCAATATAGTTTCTATTCGGCTCCACACGGTACTTCCTCTCGAGTCGATCTCTTCCTGGTAAGCGGAAAAGTATTTGGTGATGTGATTGCATCTCATATGGGTGATATTATAATCTCTGATCATGCTTGCATACATTTAAAATTGGATTGCTCTTCAGAAGGTCGAAGGCATAATAGGCAATGGAGATTCAACACTAGATTGCTGATGGATAAAAATGTTATTAAACAAATTGAGAGAGAAATTTTGAGGAAAATGACAGAACTTTTGATAGATTGTCCACACTTTGGGATGCGTTGAAGGCTTTCTTGCGGGGTAAGATAATTAGCTATGCCCCATAGAAAAAAGCCGAATGAGGCAGAACTCATGCCCCTGGAAACTATTTATAAGCAGTTGGTGGTTGTTCATACAGCCTGCCTTTCAACGACTAAACTTTCTGATATGCTGAATGTGAAATGGGCCCTTGATAAAGTTATGATGGCTAAGGCTGAAAGAGATTTATTTTACACAAGACAGACATTGTCAGAGTGTGGGGATAGATTAGGGGCTTTGTTAGGAAATAGACTGAAAGGTAGAGCTAAGGGGAGGCAAGTACATTTAATTTCAGAAAGTGAAGGGCAATTGTTGAGGAAGAATGAGGATATCTGTGGTGCAGTTATAACATTTTATGTGTCATTCTATTACGAAGATGAAGCAGTGGCTGATGACGGCATAATCAAGTTTCTTGAACATATGGATATCCCGAAATTAAGTGTCAATTACATACTTTGTTTACATGGTGAAATTTCAATACAGGAAGTCACTGACTGTATGGGGTTAATGTCACCTTGTAAGTGTCCGGGACCAGATGGTTTCTCAATTGAATTCTATGCAGCTTTAGCAAGTTCATCTCTTGCTCCAATTTTAGTTGAGCTTTTCACTGAGATTATCAGTTCCGAGCAAGTGGCCGACTCAATGAGAAGTGCAGTGATATCGTTGAAACCGAAACATGGAAAGGACCATTCAGTCGGTGGCAGTTATAGACCCATATCCCTGCCGAACAAAGACGTCAAACATCTAGCAAAGATTTACACAATGCGATTTAATCTGATACTGCCGAAATTAATTCACCAAAATCAAACGGGTCTGTGCATGGTAGGAACAGTTTTGATAATCAAAGGAAACTGTTGGATGTTATACCTCAGGAGTACCTCGCTAGATCCATGCGCTGCAATCAGTATTGACGCTGAGGGGGCTTTTGAGGGGGTCAGTTGGACATTGCTCGACAAGTATTTATGAAAGTGGGTTGTGGATCATGTATTTTGAAGCTCTTCAATGCACTCTATAGAGATGCAGAAGCAAATGTATTAATAAATGGCTGTCCATTGGAGAGTTTCTCTATTGACCGGGGTACACAACAGGGTTGCCTCTTGTCCCTGCTCTTATGACCTCTTTATTGAACCCTTGGCAATCATTATTAGGGAAAATGCTGGGCAGATAATCGATTTAAATATCTGGGTATTCAAGTTTCCAGAAATGTAAATAGCATTTTAGCTCCTCATTTCCAAATTAAGCTAATAGAGATAACGGTATTATGCTTGAGGTGGGTAAGGCTGAACCGGACATTGTGGGGAAAGATCAATGAAATTAAGATAACCTTATTTCCTAAATTGCTTTATGTCTTCAGTATGCTTCCTCTTCCCCTGATGGGTATTTTGTTGTGTAATATAAATAAAGTCTTTCCAAACTTCTTGTGGGGAGAAGGGGGAGATCTAAAATTCCTAGAGACGTACTTATTAAGCCGGTGCGGTTGGGAGGTTTTGGTTTTCCGAATGTTACCTTGTACCATAGGGCCTCCACTTTGCGCATCCTACACTTCTGGTTACGGGATGATGATGCTATTTGCCCATACTGGGTTAATATAGAGAGAGGCTCTGTACATCCAACCTCTTTGGACTGTCTCCTTAGTATGGAGAAAACGTTGGTTGTTGGCAAACCCCCCCCCCCCGTTTGTGAGACATATTTTGAAGATTGGAAAAAGAGTCCTCAATTTGGAAAAATCCAATGATTCGATGTAACAATCAGATCCTGTCATGGCCCTCTTGGCAATCGATAGGTATTTGGAAAGTGGGACAAATCTATGATGGTACTTCGTTACTCAGTTTTGATTTCCTTAGATTTAAGTATAAGCTGCGCCCATCAGAAATCTGTTGTCACTGTATGCTTTGTGAGATGTTTGAGCTATTATTTGCACCTCTGAACGCGACCTTGCTTGCTGTCCCCAATATATTACACTTATCTAGATGTGCGCCTCTTTCGCCTTCTACTTTATATAAACTTCTTGCGCCGGCTGATATCACTTCTGCTTCAAAACAAGGCACAGATACATGGTTTTCGGATTTGAACTTTATTCTTTCGGACAGCGAATGGAACCAAATTTGCGCAGGACCTACTAGATATAAAATAGATTTAGATCTATGGTTTACTCAGCAACAAGTCGTACATTGTATCTATTGGATTCCTTCTAAGATGAAGCGTTGTGAACTCTTGGATGATGATACATGTTGAAATTGTAAATCGGATGTTGCTACTGATTTATATATGTTGTGTGATTTCTGGGAGGCTGTATTGCAGCGTATAGCTCTTGTGTTGGATCTTCCACTCCCACGAACTCCGTTGCTGTGTGTTTTGTGTCTGTTTCCTGTTAACCTTGATTTGTCAGTTGACTCCCTCCTTTGGGCATGAAGAGCATTGATGGTGGCAAAGAAACACATATTAAAATGTTGGAAACATTTTACTAGGCCTTCTGTTGATGACTGGTTGCATGATCTTTCTAGTCTTTCAAGTAGGGAGTTTGTTACTTATCAGAGATTGGAAAAAACTGACAAATACACTGCAATTTGGAATGTGTTTAATGAGTTATATACTTAAGGATTCCTCCCCCCCTTTTTTCTTTTTCTGTTTTCTTTTCTCTTTGCTTCTTCTCTCTTTCTCGCTGTTTTCTGTTGTCTTTCCCTTACTTGTAAATATTACTTGTCTATTTTTTGGATAAATTGACTTTATTATATGTGTCACGTGTTTAATTTGTATTATACTTGTTCTACTTTGAAAAATCTTAATAAAAAATTGTGCAAAAAAAATGTGGGCCCACCAGGACAGGGCCTTAATGGGATCATCCCTATCGGGCCTCATGTGGCTGAACAAGAAACAACTGGACCCCAATGTAGGGATTAGTGAAATAGTTGGGGTGGAAGTGGAGGCTTGGGACTTGGCAGTTAAATGTGGGGGGGGCTTTAACGGATAACCCCTTTCCATTCCACCTGATGTTTGGGGACACAGATTTCCTACCAGGAATGGAAAAGTGAGCTTATAAAGCGTGTATTGGGGCGGGATGTCAGAAGATATGAGAAATGTACCATGGACAGACCCTAAGGACCTTCAAAGAGTTCACTCACGATATAGGGCTTAAGGAGTGAGACAGGTTTAAATATAACCAATTGAAACACTGGTTAAAAGTTCCAAAAATGAAGGTGGCTGCCACTAGGCATCTAACCCCATTTGAGCAATATATCACGACCCATACGAGTTCAAGGAATCTGGTATCAAATTTCTATAGATTTCTAAACTATCAGGAAGAGGTGGTTCAATGGAGTTACATGAAAATGTGGGAAAGGACCCTTGTGGAAACCAACTTAAGTAGACAATGGCAATATCTATGGGCAGCCATCGCAAAATTAACAGGCTCTATTCAGGTGAGGGAGATGTGGCTAAATGTTCTGGTACAGTGGCATTACACACCTGAAAAGCTCCATGCAATGTATCCTTCTGTGTCAGAACAATGTTGGAGGGATGTAATGTGGTGGGGGATTGAGCATATTTAGGGTGGAATTGTCTGGAACTACAATTATTCTGGAAAGGGGTGAAAATGCTAATGCAAAACATGGTTCAGGGGGCGGAGCTACTGGAACCAAGGGTGTGAATGTGTGGGATCAAAAACTCATAGAAATACTCAGAAACGGGGATTCATGACGCTGCTGATAGCGGCATGGTTGGTGATAGCGCAGGATTGGAAACAGTGAAGATCTCCCACGATCCAGGACTGGTTACAGAAAGTTTGGAGTTTTGTTTCATTCAAATGGGTAACCTATAAGATCCAGGGGTCTCAAGACATTTTTAAGCAAGAGTGGGGAAAGGTACTGTCTTACTTGCAAAGCGATTATATGCTCCAATGATGCCAACACAGAATCAAAATACTGGAAATACTATGAATCTAACAGATCTCATTATACTGAATGGGAAAAAGCAGACTCCTGGCGAGGGAGAGGGGGAGGAGTTATCTAATTTGACTTGTAAAAGGTGCAATATTAAAATCAATACAAAGGAATAAAGAAAATACAAAATAAAATCATGACCTCCTCCCCACATCTTTCATAACTGCCTTAGCAAGCAGCTCCGATTTGCACTCTCTTAATTCTCTTAACCTGATAGTGTCAATGCATTTCTGATCTTTGTTTCACACTGTGTGCATTGTATCTGTTTGAAAGGCAAACAGATACATTGTACACGGTGTGCAATACAGATCAGGGGATGCCAGATCATTGGCAGGGTGCTGCCTCGAGATGCCCCTTGTCCCCCCACATGCAGAGCTGAGTATCCTAGGAGACTTAAACCTTTGATTCAGAGAAAAAGCACCCCATGAAACGAAAAACACAGGCCCCCACTTTTACTTTCTTCCTTTGCTGAAGGAAAGGTTGAGGGGCACTTTAGACCTCGCCCTACCTTGCATAGGTGCTGTGCCCAATGAGGGTTCCTCAGAATTGTGTCCATGAGGGCAACTCTCATCAGGCACTTAGCAGCATTTATGAGGTAGCTATCTGGAGATTAGACTGAGGCAAGAATTCCTGGTGCTATTTCTAAAAAAGAAACACTGCCTCAGTGCCCCTAAATCTTCAAACCTCTCAACCAAAGCAAGCACAGCCACAGCACAAAAAAGCCCCTCACTCGCCCAATGCTCATGGAGCTCCACAGTTTGGGTTTCAGAACGCTGCTGGATCCATGCAGAAGGGTCTCCACAGGGAGGTCTTGGAGAAGTGGAGCAGGAAAGATTGCTTAAATTATCCAATGAAGCAGGCCACACCACCCCTTAGCCTACAGGGGTCCCCTCAGCCACAGGAAGGCAAAAGAAAGCATGCTGGCAGTGAAAGCAAGGCAGCTGAGGATGTCTGCCAGTCAATCCTAGTTACAATGTGGCCGTGGGTACAGGATCTGCACATTTAAAAACAAGAATGGCAGCTTAATTAGTGATGTGCTTTGTGTATGAAAGAAAGCACATGGTTGCAGAGAGACAAGAAAGAATTAAGCAAGTCTCACATCCAGTCGCAGTCTGTCTGTGGGTGGATGGAGGGAGGGCAACTTCCGTGACAGCAGAGTGCAGCAAAATGAGACATTACTAGGTCAGTTAACACATGATCTTTTTGAGAATCACCCCTAATGTTTCAATGATCTATCGACAGACTTTCCAAATGCAGTTTTGCACTTTTGAAATAGAGGTGCTTTTTTACCTTTTATTGGGTCTCATTAAAAGTTTGTCAGTCTGGAAAAAAGTGCTGGTAATGACGCTTACAGGCACTTTTCCAGACTGGCAGACTACAAGGTTGCGGGTGGGGGTTACCAGACGTACTAGCAAACAAGAGCTTGAGATAACTCAGGCCCCCAGCAGCATTAAACAGCTGCTATTTTCGGCACTGGTATTACCGGTGCTGGAAATACCAGCAATTCACTTCATGGAGTCCTACGGGACTCCATGGAATGGCGAATTACTGTTTTTTCTGCTGCTTGTGACATCAGGTGGAAGAAAGAGTAATACCGTTTGGTGGTATCCCACCGGAAATACCGGCAGGAGACCACCAAACTTACAATTACCCCCGTTGAATGGTCACAGGTCTCAGACCTTCCGGAAATGCTATTTTATGCCTCCTCATTGCCTCCTCATTGCATAACCATATTCAGGCAATGATCAATGTATGGATTCGCTATTTTGGAATCACTTG
The DNA here is from genome assembly GCF_040938575.1 of Ambystoma mexicanum. Classification (NCBI taxonomy): domain Eukaryota; kingdom Metazoa; phylum Chordata; class Amphibia; order Caudata; family Ambystomatidae; genus Ambystoma; species Ambystoma mexicanum. The sequence goes on along the minus strand of NC_090936.1, from coordinate 488,349,067 downwards.
CTTTGTGCAAGTTACATATAAAAAAATACTTTCCTAGATTCCTTCCCTTCTATGCATCTATTACATCAATGATATGCTGATAACCAGTGTGTGCAAAGCACCTTTCTCTGAAGAACGGGGGTTTGGAGAATATATTGGCAAAATGAAAGCTCGATTACATTTACATTTTGACACCATTATCAGGAAGAAGTGCAGATGAATTTGCATCAGTAATTCCTACCTCCAGAAATCAATAAATAGCCACTGAGAAAGACTGAGGTTTAATGGTAAATCTACCTAAGTGTCCCCTGTCATATAGCTCTGCCACTTGCTGCACAAAGAGGTGGCTCAGTTTGCAGGGTGCGTTAAACAAATGCATGTGGATCCGCATGGCAGATGAGCCTCAATAGATTTAATAAAATAATATATAACTCTGAGGATGGAGCAGTGCTAGCTATTGATGGAAATGCTTTTTGAAACAGTCAAAATCATAAAGGTTTATTACCTTGAAAAAAACAAAAGACAGTGAAAGTAATTTCTCAAAAGCAGAGAAGCAGATAAAATCTAAGAAAAGTGATTTTCGAATGGATAGTGTTGGAAGCCAGCCTAGGTATGAAATAGTGACCTCTTCCCGATGCATGGCATAGCCAAAAGATTACAATGCTGGACTGTGGCCTGGCATCTCCATTGGACTATTCTGTCTCAAAGTGTAATAGGCAGATGTAGGGGGCCCAGGCACTTCATTTGGGGATTGCCAGGGGTAGCAACTGCTACCCATGACTCCCTCTCTGCCTGCTACCCTGAGACCTGTCCTTGCAACCCCTGAGCTACTGGACAATGAGGCTGTGCCAAGTGCAGATATCCGTGTTGCACTTGAAAAGGGCAGTTGTAAATGCAGCTAAATGTGCCACACCTTTTTTCACGAGGAATCTAGATCTTTTTAGTTGGAGAAATAACAGGGATGCAGGAAAAACCCTGAAGCCTCCTTCGCTAACAGGTTGGCAGTCCATTAGTGAAGAATACCTGAATGTTTGGGTTCAGAGGCGGGACTGTGAAGCTCATTCTCAGTACTTTATCAACATCAAGGATACGGGGGGAAGGTCTCGCTCGCTGGGAATGAGTACGAGCAGCCTGAAGTACTCATTGACAGCACAGCATGAACACAAATCTCATCAGTGTTTATCATTTTCTGCTTTGCACATCCAGTGGGCCACTGGGCCTGTGATAAGAGAGGTGTGCCCCAGTGGCTCTGCCACCAATGCTGCCTGGGCACTGTGTGACCTGACCCAGATCTGCCAGACCTACATCACAGGCACACTGTAGATAGACGGAAGGTGAGATCATTAATTTCCATGAAGTTGACCTGCGCCTTTGAAGTAAACCATCTGCTGTTTCCTCAGGCCAAATAAAAGTATATTTGGAAGGATAGCTCAGGGGCAACGCACTTGCTTTGGGAACAAGAGGATGCAGTGAAACATGGGTTCAGTTCCTCTTCCAGTACTTAGAAGTCGGAGGAGGCTGGCATTAAGCACCAGAAAATGTACCAAAGAAAATAATGAAATGGGCCTTTTCTAGGAGTGATTTTATGGAGCTGCTGTTGCTGATTACATTTTAAAATTTAGAAAACCCTGCAATTACTGTGACCTGCAACCCAGCCTTCCCCTATATCTCTCATTTAACAAAAAAATGGTGGGTTACTTACCGAATAAGCAAAACAAAAATGTGATGGCTGGAAGGTTTCAAATCATAACCACTGGCACAGGTCTGGGTTTGAGGTGTGTGGTTGAGGCTCAATGCTTTGGAGGCTGGTACTGGAGACTAAATATGTTGTACTAGTGACTTACAGATGTTGGGAGAGAGTGTTTGAGACGTGTTGTAAGAGAGTTGAAATGCATTAAATGCAGAATAAGATGTTTGAGGAGGGTAATTGAGACTTGCACTGTTGAAGTGTTGAAGGAGTGTACTGGAGACTTACATTGCTAGTTTGCTTGATGTTGATGGTGTTGGAGAATGCTGGAGACTTGCGTTGCTGGAGGTTGGGACTGTGTAATGGTTCGAAGTGCACTATTGACAAGAAGATCCCTCCGCGTATTGTCAAAGTGTAAAAGCATGAAGTGGTACAGCCTCTGATTGTCTTCTGGTTGGACTTGTGTTGGTCAGTTACTGTTTCCTGTCTGTGGCTAGACACTTGGCAGGCACTGGATGCACTGGATGTCTGCGCTTTGGAGTTACAGCCTCTTCGAGATGCTCTGTTTATTTACAGTTTAGCTAGACTGATGTGCAATAGTTCAGGTTGTTGTGTTGGATGTCTGGTTACATTCACAGTAATTTGGTAATATGGGCCTGTACACAATGATAGTAAGACAACATATGGTGATCCATTCTTATATGAAATGTATATCCTATTACAGTGATATTGTAACCATATTTTTCTTAGTGTACTGAGGAACAATGCTATCTGATACCACTCCCTGTTTTGTCAAGGGATGAAAGGTTGTGTGCCATCACTTCCAGTGATGTCAATTGGGGGGTCAAATAACATCACTTCCTGCAGTGCCATTAGAGGTCAAGAGTCATTTGGTGTCGCTTCCGCTACCCTTGGCATTTTGATGTTATGACATCCCTGCCCAGGCCAGGAACCAAGCCTGTCTGAACCAAGGTGGGACGACAAGAGTGCAGTCTACTCAATTGCACTGAAACTATTCCTCAAAGGCATCCTGTTGTCAAGTTCAAAATGAATGCTTCCTCGATTCCTGCAGATATGACCAGATTTGATTGACCCCAATAAAGCAGAGGCTGCATCCGGTACGATGTTCATTCATCAGCACTTATTTTTACGATGAGTTTTTTGCTGAAAGATTTTGGTTGAAAAAACTCATTCATAAATATGGGGGATGGGTAAGGGCATATAATCAGTAGGGTGAATAAGGAATACATAATAGGGGTGGAGGGCCTGGGGGGAGTCCCCCAAATATTATCTACAAACATTTTATGAGGATTTTCATTCAAACATTTTGGCAAAAAACACATTAAAAAACGGGGGATGAATTAACATAGAACCCTGCATCCGTTCAGAGGAGCTGATTGTGCTGTTCTGGTGTACATTTGATTCAGATGTTTACTGGTGCAATTGGAATGAGTCGAAGGTATTGTACTGACACCAATTTCTTGGGAGGCAGCGCCCAGGCAACATATTTTGCGTTCTGCCAGGACAATGAGAGAGATTTGGAACTGCATGCATTCTGTTGTAGCACAACTGGTTTGTGTCATATGTTTGAACTGAAACTGACATTTTATTGCATAGGGACGTGGGTGTTTCACCATGACACTGGAAAGTTGGCAATGACTAACCAAACCCATTGGCGTTGTGTCTCCCATCAGGATGTGTTGCTGAGGGAGTAGTTGAAAGTAACATTCTGCTCCCCCAAGGAGTGAGCACATGCACAAATGTCAACCCAGTGACCCCTTCCTTAATCCCACTGGATGTGTAAACTGTTCTGATCACGCCAGTTTTAGTAACACCCTGCCTCCCTTGACCGATTAAAGCACACAGTCAAGCTAGTCTGCACATTGTGAACAGAAATGTTGCATGCATCTTCAACAGGGCAACGTCAGAGTTGCCTCAGTTAAGAACATTGTGAGTTTGTTTCTTGTCACTTCCCCAAGAACTTTTTTTATTTATTTTATTTTTTTATTTTTTTATTGTGTTACAGTTCACAAAGAATTTTTCACATATACAGATATAAAAAAAAATATAGTAACATATCAACATACTAGTAGTTCAGCAGCAATTACAGATTGACTGTTAGATACAAAAAGAAAACAATCATAAAATAATATATACAATAAAAAAAAGTTAGGCATTTTACACAACAAATACAGGTATAGAAAACTAGCCATCACTGTTCTCTAAACTCATAAGCAGTTTGACATCTTCTTTAAATTTACATAGGTGTTCTTTGTCCACTTTCCGTATCTGAGTGATGGCAATAGTCAGATAATTACTCCTCCCAGAGAGACACCGCAACCAGAGGTTCTCACTCTCAATATCATTAAATTCCCTATCAAGTTTGGCAAAATATTTGTTATCAGTTGGACTCATCGAATAACAGCAAGTAAGGACATGTTTTATAGTTTCCACCTTATCATTTATGGCACAGAGTCTGCAAATTATTTGATCCTTCGGTAGCCCCCTCCAAGATCCACGGACCCCCAGGACATCAAGTCGATTGAGTCTAATGTCCATGAAGATTCTGCGATTAAGCTGTGATGGCATAAGAAGCTGGTATCTTTGAGGTTGTTTAAAGCTAAAAGGCATCAATGCGAAGGTTTGCAATGATCTCATAGCAGAAACCTTCTCCTGGCTGGAAACCCAATCCCACTTTTCTATAGCATCTTTTAGGGATTTTAACACCGCCCCTTCACCGTGTTCCCATCTGGGTTTCCAGTAGATTTTTTCAAACAGTTTCATATTTAGTCCTTTACATTTTTTAAGAGCCTCCATCTTACCCTCCTCCAAATCTTCTTTTAGGATATGTAGGAGAGTACCAGAACGTGCAAATTTAATTTGTATGTACAGTTTGGCCCTATTATGTTCAATTTGGGTTGCCAGAGAGATAAGCCCTACTTCCAAGCGAACAGCCTGTATAGGTGTATAGTTATTCAGACCCAGTAGCCTGCGCCATATGATACCTTCAGTGGTATCCACCCAGTCTGACCAATCCGCAAATTAGGTCTCTAATGCATATAGAAACATAGCCACAAGTTTTTGCTTATATATATATTAATAATTCCCAACAGGCTATATCCAGCTGTCTTTTTAGAAAAGGGCATGACAGCAGTGGGAGTGGCCATTACTTTAGCTCTTTTATTCTGCTGAACCAGCTTATTAAGAGTCCCTCTATCCCCACAGAGCTCGTAACCCAGATATTTATAAGAGTTAACTTTCCTGATCACCCCCAAAGAGCATGATATTACCAGCTTATTACAGCTGTTCCAACCCACAGCCATGAACTGTGTTTTGCCCAGATTGATAGTGAGCCCGTTTGCACTTGCATAATCACAGACAGCAATTGCGCTATTGCATATGCCACTATAAGTGTTATCAAAGATAACGATATCATCCGCATAACATATCCAGCCAATTTTTGGGAGCCCATTCTGGGGAATGCATTCATCTTGGCTTTAAAGATAGCACCAAAGTCTGCCTTGAAAAGGTTGTAGATAGTAGGTGCTAATGTACAGCCCTGTCTGCCCCCTTTTACAATAGCAACTGGCTCAGACTGGGAACCTTCATTGTTAATACGAATCCTGACCTTACTATCATCGTATATCATTTTGCAAACATATAAAAGATGAGATGGCATGCCAAGCAACTCAAGTTTAAACCAGAATCTTGCCCGCTCAACAGAGTCAAAAGCTGAAAAGAAATCAACAAAAAGCATGTACAGCGGTAACCTGTTCTTACCTTTAGCCTGTTCAATGAGTGTGTTAACTATAAAGATATTATCCCTGGTAGAACAGCCTTTGCGAAAGCCAGTTTGGGCCCTGTCAAGGACACAATCCCTGTCAATCCACTTCATTATTTCGCGAAGAACTATAGTACAAAAAATCTTACTAGACACATTGGTAAGAGCAAGAAGTCTATAATTCTCAGGTGAACTCCGACAGCCAGACTTAAACACAGGGATAATATGAGACATCTTCCATGAGATAGGCATGACACCAGTATCATTGACTTTCTGAAAGATAATCCTCAGAATATCGGCCCAGACCTCAGGGTTATCCTTAATGATAACATTACAGAGGCCATCAGGCCCGGGTGCTCTGGATGTTTTAAGTCCCTTGATAACCATAAGGATGTCTTCCCTTACTATCGAAAGAGTGTCAAAGGTCTTTTGGTCAGTGTAATTGCATCTCCCTTGAATTTATTGGCAAGATACTTCACCCAAGTGTAGCTGTTAATAGGAATAGCCTGCTCAGAGGTCCCATCTTTACCCAGGGATCTAAAGTTGGACCAAAATGTCCTAGTGTTTCCATCCATAAGTAAGCAAACCATATATTGCCAGTTAATATTGTTCACAGACGACAGATACATTCTTATCTCATTCCAATATCTATTTTTGATCTTTCTCTTCACATTACATATGAATTACTCTACCAATTTCACATGGTTCTATGGCAGAATGTCAGTTTAATATTTCTCAGCAAATTAAACAAAATCTCCCCTTTCGATGTATTGTTTTGTTGAAAAATGTGCCATCTTTTGTTTTTAAATAAAAATTGGGGGATCCACCATTGTCCCTCCAGTTCCTTCCACCTACAGCGCCTGCCCTCTCCTTTATTCTCAAAGGTGACCTGCTCATTTCAGGAGGGGCTGGGCATTGACTCAAAGATATGATGTCTGACCCCTTTGCATACATTAGTGTTGGAAGTGTGCTCACTTGAACAGTCTTCTTCACACACTTGTCACTTGTCAGTTGAAGTGTATCAGAGAAATAAAGGAGGCAGTAGCTCAGTAATGCCGAGCACCACACTCGCCACCACCGGTTCTTCTGAAGTATTGCAAACGGGTTACTGTTACACCAACTGTGAGCATGCAGTCAAAACCACCAAACGGGAGCAAGCACACTGGGGTTGGTTTACCGTTCTACTACCGACCAGCGTTCCACAGGCAGCCTATCAGACCCTGAACCCAGACTGTGGTGCAAACGATGAAAATTGCATGTAGAGGACCAAGATGCACATAATTGCATACGTAGGTGGTCACCACTGTGTGCTTTACACGTTTAAAAAATTGAGACCTAAGGCAGCTGTCATACCAAATGTGCAGTGTGTCAACGACACCGGGCTATGCTGGAGCAGGCTGTTCAAATATCCTCGGACATCAACAGGTCTACCAACCATGCCTGGTCCCACACAAGTGCCCTATAAGAAGGGAAACAATGTGGTAGCCATGGGGGAGAACATGCTCTCCTCATACTGGCCATGAACCTATCTCAGTCTTCAAAACAGGGTGATAGAGGACGGCTTCATCAAGGTATGCACTGACCACCTGGGAGGTCTTTAAGAATGCAGTGTACAATCTACAACCTCCATCCGGAGTGAGGAAAGGGCAACCATCAAATGTTCTGCCTCCAGGAAAATGGGGCCCATCATATTCTCACGCTTGGAGAAACCTCAGGAGTAGCCTATGGACACAAGCTACTGCTACTGTGTTTAATGCTGCTGGATGAGTGTGGGTTGGTGCTGGGGTTGGGGATCACCACCTGCTCCATGAAGAGGCCACCAGAGCCAGTACAAAGAGAAGATTCGCCATCTCCCCCACTCTATCTCCAACTTTATGTGCAGACCTTTCATCAATCACCAGTTATACTCAGTCTCCCGGAAACCATAGACATCAGGGGAAAGATGCTGGCATTGAGTGAGGGAGACATATGTCTTGCAGGCCCACTCTCCTGGTACCTGCAACTCCCATAATAGCACTGGGGACCATGAAATAGAATGGAAGTCAAAGTCTGTGGTCTTTGTGAAGGATCTGGTTTGCAGATCCTGCACAAACTGTTCACAATAATTGGAGGGGGGTAGTGGGAGTTAGGAGTGTGGTGTTAGAGATGCAGGAAAGAACATAGCAGTGCAACAAGGAGGCAAGGCGTGAGAGAGGAAATGGGGAGGTCACAAGTGAGAGTGGAGTGGGCGTGGCAAAAAGTGATGGAGGAAAGGAGGATGCAAGACATGAAGTCGGAACAGAGGAGGCAAGGACTAAAGGTGGAACAGAGGAGGCAAGAAGTGCGACAGGAGAGGGGGAGGTGTGAGAAAACTGCACAGGAGATAATGAGAGACACAATCTAGGAAGAGGCCAAGGGTAAGCATATAAAACCTCAGTAGGAGGTAAAGAAAGATAGAGCAGCAGAAGGGAAGGAAAAGAGAAATATAGTTATGAAGAATGTAAAATGGGAAGACTGAGGCATATCGGAGGTGAAGAGGAGTGATTGGAGGAGAGTCAAAGAGAGAAAAAGGAATGGAGGAAGTGACAGAGAATCAAGAGTGAAGTAGGGGAGAAGGGAGGAAAAGTTCTTGTAAGAGGTATTGAGGAATGAGGGAGAAACTCAGGAGGTGTGGAAGAGAGAGAAAAGAGAATCTCTGTAACGGAGATAGGGAGAACAATGAAGGAGAGTGCATAGCTGAGGGATGCAGTGGTGGAAGAAAGAAGGAGACAATTAATTGGGGAGAAGGAGTGAAGAAAGCAGGAGAGAGGATGAAGAGAAGCCACAGGAAAGAGAAGTGGGGAGAAGATAAGACAAACAGAGCTGTACACTTCAAACAACCAAGCACTGACCTTGACCACAGTGAACCATAGTCCCTTGTTATTTGTATTGTAATGAAATATGTTAATCTAAACTGGCTTCAAATCCTCTGTTGATAACTCATCTCCAGATTTAGATAACAGACTTCGACCAGCTAAAGGTCAAACTGAAACCTCAAAACCTAGCCTTCAGCACCTGTCCCAGTGGATCAGGAAACCCTCATTTATATTGCCTTCCCTAAGTGAGAAGAAAGGGGTTATTCCAGCAGTGGTGGTTGCTCGTTTGGCCATGTGCAAATCAGACCATTGCGGGTATACACTCTACTTGACCAGTAGTCAAACTAGCCAACTCCATGTCTGAAAGGGAGGAGGTTTTTGCTCTACCCATTGATTATAAAGAGGTGTTTGGCCAGCAAAGACCAAGAAGAAACAACAGGAGCAGTGGCAAGTTGTAACCTCACTTACCAAAGTGACCCAACTGAATTTAAGCCTTTGTTTCGGTTCCATGCAATAATGTCCCCTCAGAAATATCGCCATGCAAAATAATCACTGAAAAATTGCTATTTTTTGTGGGAATATTATTACATAGAACATGACCCCCAAACCCTTTTTTATTTTTCATGGGAAGCGGGGGACACCCCCGCAACCCCTGCTGCCCCAGTCCCTATATAAATATGGTCACCTATATAATGTTGCCACAACCTTTTCCCGGTGACATTATATACGGCGACCATATATATATATATAGGGATATTATTACCTGATATCTTTGCTTCTGGTCAAAAAGGAATAGACCGTCTGCCTTGGCCAGCAGAGGTCAGTCAGAATACCATGCTATGGTCAAAGGGTCTGGAAATAACAGAGACCCTTAAGTGCAGCCTCACCCAGACACAGCTAATCCAAGTGAAACGGGAATAGGTCACATGGCATTCTGTTGGTGAGACCGAGATGTCTCTGGAACATGTTCTGTAAGAACAGGTCACTGGCTATTTGAAGGTCATCAGAAAGCTAAAGGAGGCTGTAGATGAGCCCTGCCAGGCATTATGCCCACCAGTGGAAGACCACTAAACATACTGCAAAAGGGAAGAGACAGGCACCTTCTTGAGTGAGTGGGAGAGACTGCTAAATGGAAGAAGGAGCATTGGCTTTTCTTGTTTGACCTGTAGCTAACCGGCGAACATCTTATGACCAATGTAGTCTTGCATCCAGATGAAAAAAGGAGATAAAGTGATTTAAAGTTGGAATTCTGAAGGGATGTGCCATGATCCAATGACTTGAAAACCTGTGATTACAACCAATGGAGACCCTGCAGCAGCTGACATATAGAATACAAAGCACTTTGAGCAAGTCGCTGAATGGTATGACTTTCGACGAAGTGAAAGGTACCCTCAAATTCTAGCAGTTTTGCAACTGATTGCCTCTCACATTTACAGTGTCATGCAACAGCTACACAGACCCACACTGCACCAGGCAGTACAGGCAGCCACATCGGCCCCCTCAAGATGAAGTACTGTCAAAGATGGGAACCGCAGAGGGTGAGCCTGCTCCTTCCAGATAAACTACGACCAAAGAGATTGTTCCCAATAACTGCATTCATGGTGTTTATGAAACCTAATCAAATGAGCAGATAGACAGTTAAAAGACCCCAGTGGAGGCAGCAGTGATTCTGGGCTACCCAGAACAAAATAAGCATAGGAAGAGATTTGCGCTCTCACACTGGTATGGCCAAGCCCAGCAAAAGGAGTGATCCACCATTACTTTTACCACTTCCTATGTGGAAAAGACCATCCTCAGGACAGGCCAAGATTAAAAATTGGGGCTTTGGGTACAAGACACCTGGGAATACCCCTGTGATTTCATGGGTAGTTCTCCACAAACCCTCCAGTTTAGCACTCCAACCTGGGGCAAGTCAAACCCTCTAACCTTCCCTGGAAAACCAACCCTTAGTGGAAGCTTAACAGAAAAGGGGGAAGTATGAGAACAAGTCACATGCAGAAGGCCGGTGGATGTGAAAATGCTGAGCCTAGGGCTCGGGGAACAAAACACTCTCAATTATCTAGGACATGGAGGCAGTGTGCAGATTTTATACTGATCACAAATTATTCCCGGGATTGCCCAGAGTTTGCATACATAAAGTGAGATATGTCTCTCTTGAGAAAGGGGAACACATATTTCTGAAAGGCCAGCTGATGTAAACACCAGCACCACCTTTAAAGATTGAGAACACAAATATGAATGAGACCGGATTCTGCACAGGGTCTGTGTGGGTGCTGGGCTGCAGATTACACACGGACCCGCTCACGATACTCCAACAAAACCTATATTAAGAGAGAGCTGGTGACTTTCTAGCGCCCCGGACCAGTGGAGTTAAGGGCTAGCAAGGTAGCTTGTAGGAACCAGATGGGACATCTGAGTAATTCAAAATGGTGGTTACTATTCTTGTAACGTTCGCAGGCTGAGCCATAAGGCGGTCTGCTTGTCATTACTAAACACCTGAGGAAGTTGAAGTTTGCAAGGCCACAAGTCAATCAAGCTTTAGGCTTGCAACGCACTTATAAAGTTTGCAATCAAACACTCACACAACGGAACGGTCAGATGTATAAAAGGAGTCAGGAATAGATGGAGGGTGTGGAAGTAAGGCGTAAGGAATGATGTGTAGGATAGAAAATGGCAATGAGGCATAGAGTGAGACTGCGTAAGCAGGTGACAGAGAGCAAGATAGAAGTGGAGGAGGCAAGGAGTGAGAAAGGTTCCAAGGCCACAATGAGGGAGAGCCGAGCTGAGGAGATAAGGCAAGACAGAAACACAGAGGAGGTGGAGAGAAGCATAAAACTGGAGGATGAAGTAGCAAAAGATAAGGAAGTGGAGGAGGTGAAAAGGGGGGACAGAGGTGCCTAGAAGACAAGAGGGGGACAGATATCTAGCAGGCAAAAGAGGAGATTGGAGGATGGGACGAGGAGAGAAAGAGGAGCAGAGATGTAGATACAGAGAGAATGAGTGAAGGAGGAATGACGAGATAATTAGACACACGAGGCAGTCAGAGTAGGCAAGAGAGCAAGAAGAGAGCAGAGGTGGCAGAGAAATGAATCACTTAGACTGTGAAAGCGATAACAAGGAATGAGCGTGCTTTTTGGAGCAATAAGGAGTTGGAAGAAAGAAGGCGAGAAACAGCACGGGACGAGGACAGAAGAAGGCAGGAGAGAGTAAAATGAGAAGTCATATTAAATGTGAAGTGGGACAAAGATGAAATGAAAAGCAAAGGAGAGGCAAGAGGAGAAAAGTGACCAATTGGAGAAAAAAAGTTTAGGCTTGTGAGAGAGGGGGACTAGAGCAAGGAATAAAAGATTTCTAGAAAGACTAGGACACTGTAAAGAGAAGAGAGACCAGAAGCAGAAACACACAGACAAAAGCAAATCAGCCATGCTCCAGCACCTGAGAGAAGGTTGCAGCAGAACAGGGCTCCCAAAGACGTTTTCCCTCATCATAGAAGGTACCATGGACAACTGGAATAATGAGAGGCCGCAAAGGGATCATCATATGGTGCAAACAACTCATCTCAGTAGAAGCCATGAAACAAATGGATCCTTTAAGCAGATGTATGTAAATGGTTGGGACAAAAGATAGAGAAATAACATTAAGAGAGTAGAAAAAGAGATAAAAAATACTGTGGGAGAATCAGAAAGTCATTAAATATTTTGTACAAGGGGAAGAGAACGAGACTTCTGAGAAAATAGAACTGAAACAAATAAAAAAAATCAAGTAGGACAATGCAAGTTATAATTTACATGGAAAGAAAGGCTATTGGAATAGTATCTTCCCAGAAGATACTGGAACTAGCAACCGGGAGTTTATAGCTTGTAAAAGACCCATAAAAGGGAATTCCAAGGCGGAGGGAAAAGTCGAGAATACAATTAAAGAGTTACAGAAACAAATCCAAGAAATCATATGAGACTCTGAGAGTATTTCAATTTGATAAATAATCTTATACAGTGGTACTAGAGTACCCTCAGCAGAAGGGAGTAATTCTCAGAATATAGGTTAGTTTTCATAGAGGTAGAGTCAGTGTAGGGTAGTTTTGGGACAGTGGAATATTTCCTTTGGGCATTCATGACTGGCTGACAAGCCTCTAGGAAATGTAGGCAGGGACCACCCATAGAGACAGGGACATTCCCATTTGAGCCCCCAGAAGGTGCTGTACAAATGACAATTACATTACATTTGTCGATGTAGCGATCCAGAGCAAATTGGTCTCAAATGTATAATGTTAACAATGTAGAGAGTGACTAGTGACCTACCGTGGCAGAGTTTGGTAGGTAATAATAGCCTAAAACTGTTCTGGCTAGTGATGTTAAGATTCTATATCCCCAACACCACAGCCTCATGCACTGCAGCAGACAGTGATTTCACACAACAAATATCCATCATTCTAATAATTGGAACAATGCTTAAAGTTTGTGCAAAATGAAAAAGGAATTAATTAGCCTGTGTGGTAGAGTTGCATTGCTCATCTATTCATCCTGTCCAGGACAAGATACGTGTAAAACAGATGCCAAGGTAGTCATACTGTGATGAATCAACTTCCGGGGCACCAGTGGTCCAGGGATGAATATCGGTTTCTAACCAATCAACCCCACACCTCTAGTACACCAAAAGGGATCTGAACAGATTGGAATACAAGTGAATTATAAGACCTCCTTGTCCATTTTTGGTAACTCTGGATACTGACAGGAGGGTAGTTGGTAAAGCAATCAGTCTTATAGTTCAAGATTATTTGATTCCAGCACCAAAAACTCATCGGTTGTTTTTTTTTTTTGGGAGGGTTAAAAAATTTAATATATGGTTGTGGGTGTAAGGGAATTAAAAATAAAAAAGGGGGGCTTGGGACGGTAACCCCCCCTAAAAAAATACAAAAAAATAAAACGATGAGCTTTTCGAAAACAAAAAACGCGATGAAAAAACCTGCAATGAAAAATACAGCGGCGAAATAACGTAGAACCGTTAGCAGGCAACAGCCTTGTCCTTTGTCCACAGACTCTCTGGCACATCCCACCTAGGAAGCTTGCTGTCAGGACCTAGCAGGGGATGCTGTGTGCTGGCTGGGTACCGGTTCTGGAGCTGCTGGATAGGTCCTCTGAGTCTGGTCTCTCCACTGTTCCCTGGAAGATGTTTAGGGGAGGGATCTTGCTTCCCTCTTGGAGCTCCTGGCTTCCTTCACTGGCGGAAGATGTAAGGAAGACTGCCTCTCAGCTCGAGTCCAAATGAGTCCTCCTTCTTCCTCCTTCTTACTTCTGCGGCGCTTGATCAGAACATGGGTCTCCTTTGAAGTAGGGGTTTGCAGGCAGTCTTTTGTCTCCTACAATTCACTTACTTCCCGGCTCTGAAAGGAATGATTTCAGACAGGACATTCACTGCCCTGCCATACCATGGAGGGGTGTTAGTACCAAGTTGACAAATTGCATTACAAAGAGGTGTTGGCGTCTGGTCTCCATTGTCACTTCCAGCACCCAGGCCTTCCCTGAGGCCTGCTAATTAACATTCTTCAGTATTCACAGTCACCAGCAAGGTTTGACAATGGAGATGCAAATCCACGGGGCCTTGAAATTCTAATCAGGCTGCCCACGGCCAAAGGCTTTTGATGTACCCATGGCTGTCAGGTGTCAGCTACACATGACAGGGGAGCATGTCGCTGGTAAACTCTGTCCTCCCAGAGTACAAGACTATTTTTATGCTGTGCGGTGAGCGTGGAAAATATGTGCTGTGATGGCTCCACATATTTTCGGAGGTTGTTCTCCCATCATTCATTCTTTTAAATATATTTTTAAAAAGCCCAGGCGAGCACACTCTTACTGTGCGGATGGTCGAATCCCTCACACATACCACTCTACCCAATCTACTACTGCACAATTATAAAAAAGAATTGTTAATTTGGAAAGTCCAAGCTTCCGTTGCATTACCTGGAATTGGAGATGTTAACCTTTAGTTATGGAACCCTATACATTCTGCGTCTTTCTTAAGCAGCTTCTGAAGTGCATTAGCTTTACAGTCAATAATCATGGCGACATCCAAGTTTAATAGTGCGTTTTGGCAGTTCGCTAGTGCTGGAGCAACTCAGACAGATGATAGAAAATGATTGAGATCACTCAGAAGAAGTTAAACATCAAAGTTCCAAAATGCACTACTGCCTAACACCCCTGACAAAGAGGAAAGATATGATTCCCCCCCCCTATGTTTAAATATAAGACATGCTCTAGAATCCTTATGAAGCTTCTTAGGTATTTACAAGAGGCAATTCGGCACACTCACTAGACTTTAAAGTGTCCCAAAAATATCTGTTAAAAAAATCAGCCTGACTAGATAGACCTGTACAAGCTTTGTAAAAAGGTACGGTGTGAACATTTGTATAGTTACTGATAAGGAGATAGAAATGTGGGGCCTGAACAACACTCCAGTAATTTGGTAATTTGAGCTTCACCACCCCAGAGCTCAGCTATACAGGGCTTTCCTAAGCAAGTCGAAGACAGCGCCTAGAAACCAGTTAGGGCGATAACAGGCTGGGTTCCTTTTAGGGCCGCTCTTATATATAGGTACAATGATTCAAAGGTGCGAACCTTGGAGAATAAAGTTGCTTTTAAAAGATGCCTTTTAAAACTCGTAGTACTAATGGGTCAAAGAAGAGGGATCATTCTTATAATGGTCCATAGGAAATGCATCAGTCTCCTGACTTAGTCCAAGTGTGAGAAACAGAGCACTACCCATCTTAGTTGGAGAAAGAGGAATTAACATGGCTTCACTCTTTGTATAAACAGAGCACTACCCATCTTAGTTGGAGAAAGAGGAATTAACATGGCTTCACTCTTTGTATAAACAGAGCACTACCCATTTTCGTTGGAGAAAGAGGAATTAACATGACTTCACTCCTTGTATAAACAGCGTACAAGTCCACTACAACCCCCTTAAAATGACCAAGAATGTGCAATCCAAGTTGTTTTCTTTCTATGCTAGTTGTTAAACCATTACAGAATGAAAATTCAGAGTTGCCCAGACATGCAGCCGCAAACGTAGACCAAAACAGTCTTCATTCCAGGAGCATGTTTCAGTAGCTCCCAGGGTTTCATCTTGGCAGCAGCGTTATCCACACTAATTGCTTGTTTGGATAATTTCCTCTTTCTAGTAATCAGCTCAGTCTACATATTATAATCTTTTAGTGCTAATAATAGCTGCCTGTTGGCCTTCTTACCTTCTTCATTGTACAATTGTTTTCTCTTTGAGGGACGTTCTCTATTGCTGTTTATGTTTTGGAAGTAGTTGCCATTGCTATCAAGATCTGCAATATTTTAAACTTGGTTGTAGAGTGCCAGTCTTCTACAACAGAAAGGGACGCCTCACTTATAACTTCACTCTTATAAGTTGGTTATACACTTTTACAATCTACTGCTGTCTAGTTTAAGCTTTTCCTGTTATTACATGCCGAGCCTACATGAGTACTAACCACTATCTCGACTGTGTTACTTCCAGCCCTAAAATATGGCTTTAAGACAAAGGGTTATGATTGCTTTTCTCTCCTTCCTCTTCTTTTCATTCCTTTTATACAGCAGCAACCTTTAATACGAACCATAACATAACCAACAACATTATGTTTTCCTCATACAACCTTTTAGGTAAATCACCTTGTAATGTCTGTGTTAAGAAGACCATTGATCAGCCTCAATCCTAAGCCATGTCAAGAAGCCAGAAAATGTCAAATCAATGGGCTTCTTCGTACATCAATAGGTATGGGTGGGGGAATATAACATCCAAGGTCTTCATGTATGTCAAATAGGTCAGGCTCCTAAGAGGGACCCAATCTAATGGTGAAACCAACACCCATAATTAATGCTTTCATTACCATTATCATCTACAAAGATGCTCATATTCTGCCAAAACATGTCTATTCATCTGCTATCATTACAAGCTGCAAAATAATAACAGAAGTTATAAAGACAGAGAATACTGGTGTCAGCCGTATTCGTGAGAACACATTCCCTAGTTTGCCATAGGGAATCTCATACACCAGATGTACTTGAGAGTCATCCGAATCATTATTCAGTGGTTGAAAAGTAAAATCAGGGCAGGGGGGATTCTTGTGATGCCCTTCAATTAAAGGGAGCTGGTGGTTTTCCAAGCCTGCGAGGAAGGAGCTAGCGGAGGCAGGCAGCAATGCAAAGTTCAACCAAAGGGCTGGCACAAGGAGCTAAAGAAACCGGTGTGCTGGTATCTGAAATGCGGGGAGAGTTCTGAAAGGCATGGAAAGAAGGACTAGGGAGTCCATGAAGGCTGTCAGCATGCTGGAACGGTAAGTGGAACAGCAGAGCAGTAGCAGAGAGGTGGGGTGGTTGGACCAGCCTCTTAACAGAAGCGCAGCAACTAAGTGTATAGGCTTTGCCTATTTGAATCCGTATTCTGGGTTGAAGGCTTTGCCTATTTGAATCCGTATTCTGGGTTGAAGGCTTTGCCTATTTGAATCCGTCTTCTGGGTTGAAGGCTTTGCCTATTTGAATCCGTCTTCTGGGTTGAAGGATTTGCCTATTTGAATCCGTATTCTGGGTTGAAGGCTTTGCCTATTTGAATCCGTCTTCTGGGTTGAAGGATTTGCCTATTTGAATCCGTATTCTGGGTTGAAGGCTTTGCCTATTTGAATCCGTATTCTGGGTTGAAGGCTTTGCCTATTTGAATCCGTTATCTCGGTTGAAGGCTTTGCCAATCTGAGTCCATCTCCTGGGTTGATCGTTCCTTGTGCATATGCTCTAGGGCATTATCCCTTGCACTTCCACTCCAGCCTTAATGATGGCTTGCTGATTCACTCCCAGCCGCACTGCACTAGCAAGGTCTCCTGGCGGACAAGCATGTGTACGTGGCGAATGTCATTATTCAGAGCTAGTCTTATAATTAACACCTTTTCGAGGCCCTCTAGTCGAAGACATTTGGATCATAATAGATATTTCTTAGAATACCCACTTCATCCTCTCGTGGACAGTAGAGCTGTAACACAAAAGTAGACAAATCCATTTAAAGAAAAAGATGTATCAGACCATGTTGTCTGCAGTATTCCTACAACAACATCCCCAAGTAAGCATTGAGATCAAAATAACCTAATTTCTGCCTCTAACCTGCTATGTTCCAGGAAAAATGGACTGACAAGTTGTTCAATTCCATAGCAGCAATTAAATAGGGGAATCACTGGTTGAATATGGACCCTTCTAGTTCCATTATATCACCACATTCAATTCCCCGAACACCACAAGATCAATGACAATTATTGGTCAGTCTACAGAAACAACTCAAAGCTATATGCTGCCTACTGCCTGGTGAAGTAGGCAGTATATATGACTTTGATGGCATAGGCAGTATGTACAGCCTCCTCTGTGGTGCAGTAGATCATATTTATGCACATCAGTCTGCAGTATATACTCTTCCGCAGAGTGCTTGTAGGGCCTGCTGTGACTCAGCCTTATTATTAGCCCCAAAGTATTATTCATCCATGATCTGCCCTTTTGTGCACACTGAAGAGTCAGATGGCCGATCCCCAGCCCCCATGGAAATGACTCAAGACACCAATGCTAGTGTTGCCAGGTAAACTATGAGTCAAAGAGGGCCAACGTGACATCCTGATGATTTCCGAACCAGGCAAGAAAGACCCAACACAAAACCAGTAAAGTGGTGTGGAGACTCTAAATCCTAGCCTCTGAGTGACTGTCGCCAATACGGCGGACCGGTTAGGGGAGAAAGAGAAGGACTGAAGCATGCATGTAAGGAAAGGCTGATCAAGGTTCAAGCACATCTTCTGGGTTCTAGTTAAGGTGCAGTTAAGTTGTGCAGATTTAGTGCAACAAGCCCTTGAAATTGAGCGGATGTGGGAAGTCATGATCAGCTTAACATTGATGTCCCCCATAATGCCATTGTGCATGTCATTGTGAATCCACTCTATTATAATATAGATGTGCTCATGGGCTTTGCAACAGGAACGTGCTGAGTTAAGCTGGTCATGACTTCCGCAATGTGCTGAATTTCAAGTGTGTTTGTGTGTACAAACTTAACTGCACCACTTAACTGCACCTTAACAAAGGTTATTTCAGTGAATTTCATGGGTTTTGTTATACCATCGTTTTTTGCATGGGCCACTAGCCATGGCCTTTGGCCATGGGCAGTGGCCACAGCATTTGGACAGGTCCACTGTACATGTTCCCCCTATATGTTTCTTTTGGACTCACTCTACATGTCTTTCGGGCCAACTAGCCAGGCCCTTCAGCCCTGCCTAGTGAGCACAGCCTTTGGCGTGCCCATTCTATCTTTTAAAACACTACCTTTCTTTCCCACTTACTATCCATGTCTTTCGCCCATGACCATTGGCCCGGGCCCCTTTACATGTTGCCCTAATAGCTTTCTTCCAGACCCACTAACCATGGGCCTTCGGCCGTGGCCACTCTACATATTGCTCCAATAAGTTTCCTAAACGGCCGAATAGAAAGGGCCTTCGGACATGGCCAGTGGCCACGGCCTTTCACTGTGATCGCTTTGCATGTTGCTGCAATAGGTTTTGTAGGGGCCCAATAACCATGGCTTTTGGCCGTGGCCACTTTCCATATTGCACCAGTTGGTTCTTTAGACTAACCCAGAAGCCATAGTCTTCGGCCACATCCTTTACCCCACTCCCCCCAACTCACTGTAGCTGTAACATTTAACTTGTTTTGTATTAATCACATTTTTGTAAGCTCTCTATTTAAAAAAAATGTTTTTCCCATATCGGTGGTTAGCATAACCCTGATAATAGTAATGTACTACAAATAACCGTGGTTATCTGTGAAATAACCCTGGTTATCTGCAAAATAACTCCAGTTACCCATTAAATAACCCTGGTTATTCGTAAAATAATGCTAATTATTCATGTGACACACTTTCATTCCTGAACCCATCTTCTTCTATAACCCCACTTATGCAACAAAAATAACAGGTTATGCAAAAACGATTGAGCTCTGAAGTTAGTCCCCAGGCCCCATAACTCCCCAATTTCACATGGTGTCCTCTTTCCACCTCGCAATCTCTAGTCTAATGCCATTTCATCATTTTTTCTCCACCAAAAAGCATTTCTTTCACTTTTTGTTTTTGGCTAATTCTGGTTATTCCCGTAATAACCCTGGTTATCGCTCACATCGAGCACACAAAGAGATTTGGCTTTTTCATTTCTGAAAAGCCTCTCTGCTTCAAAGCACCAAGGGAGATATAGCTATTATTTTGGGAGAAGTGTGCAGACTGTTCTCTGTCAAATTTTTTAACAATTACTTGATGGAATAGCCCCAGACCACTCCCGGAAATCAACAGTGTGTTTTTGCTTTCGTAATAAAGTTTTATTTTTTTAACAAATCTTTCCCAAAATGTCCGGCCTCTGGGGGGGATAGGAGTGGGAGGGGGCTTTTTTGGGCAGGACATGACAAAAGTTTGTTTGCAAAACATCAGCCAAATGCATCATGCAAGTCAAATGTTATTAGAAAAGTTGAGTGTTCGAGGCCAGGAGTGAGGAGGAGAGGTCCGCCCACTAAGAGAGGAAAGGGAAAATCTGACCAGGTGGCCGATAGATAGTAGCCACAGTGAGGGAATGGCTAGGGGAGAGAGAGAGCCTGCAAACTAGGCATTCAAAAGAGGAGTAGGCCTGTGTAGGAATGACAGAGGTAGGAATACAATCGGGGAAGATCAGGGCTACACCCCCTCCGCAGCGGTTGTCCCTGGGTGCGAAGAGGATCTTGAAGCCATCGGGGAGTAGCGTGTCAAAGCTTGTGACAGAGCTGGCCGTGAACCATGTCTTGGTGAGACCAAGGACATCAAGGTCAAGTTCTTCCAGAAGGCGGCAGATGTCGGAGGAGTGTTTGACAGCTGAGTGAAAGTTAAGAGTGGCAATGTGGAGAAGGTTGCCATCCTTGAAAGACTTCCTGGGAGGGGTACAGATCAGTGGTACACCCTGCGGAGAGGTGTAAGGAGCCCAAGGGGGGGCAGAGAGAGAATGAGAGGGCAGGGTAGCCGACGAGGAGGCAGCAGGGGGAGGCGAGGAGGATGAGTACGGGGGAGGGGACAGCAGGGGAAGAAAGGAAATTGATGAGGCTTGGGACGCGTCTATCAAAGAGGTGAAGGTTGGCGTGAGGGCCTTGAACCAGGACAGTCCTGTTTGAATAAACATTAATGATGACCTTAGAGGAATGGAAGGAGGCCCGGAGGGCATCCCACCAGATGCCACCATTAATGGGAGAAGAAGAGAAAGGAGAGAACACAGAGTCCATATGTAAGGTCCATAGGTCTGGCGAGGGAATGACAAAGAGGATGTCGGTGAGAGTTTCCTTGGAGGAGGCACTGGTATAGGTGTCAGCGATAGGGAGGCCTGGGTTGGAGACCAGGATATCCTTTTTAAACTTCGTCCTGCCAGATTTCATGAGGAGGGCAGGATAGGCAATAGAGAAGCAGTTAGAAAAGATAGGAAAGACATAGAGCACCATAGAGTAGGAGGGGAGAGAGGTGGAAGGGAGAGGAGAACACTAGGGAAGGACATGGGGCAGGGTGCAGGCAGACGAGACAGCGAGAAGCAGGGAGGTTGAGAAATAGGACAAGACGACAACACTCAGGATAAAAACTATCAAAAATGCATGTTTTTTAGACACAGGGAACAAACCACCTAAATTTGAGAATCCTGAATAGACGGAGAAAGGCCTAGGTTTCAAAATGCTATTTTTAGGTACTGATACAGTGCAAATTAAGAACAACCGGTGGAAAACCACCTAAGTTTGAGAATCCTGAATAGAAGGAGAAAGGCCTAGGTTTCACAATGCAATGTTTAGGTACTGATACAGTGCAAATTAAGAATAACCAGTGGAAAATTGATGTCTTTTTGGTCCAGAAGAATGGCTCCCTTCTTCTAGATGACAGGCAAAGTTCAATTGTAGAGGATGCAGGAATTAAATGTTCTTAGAAAGTGCAAATCAAAGTATCAAAAATGATTCCTTGGGTTGGGTTTACCAGCAAGGAACTCTGAGCAAAAAGTCTCACATCTCCACATTATTAGGGAAATGACTCACACCCACCTTTTGCCTTTCTCAAGTTTGCTCAATGCCAGTACAAGTGCCTTTCTTCTCCTGGCCTTAAGAGAATGACCCCCTTCTCTTGGCTCGTTGTACACTGTTGAACAACACCGGAGGGTATTTCTCTTTTCCCCTGGTTTCTCGCCAGCTCTTCGCAATGCCAAGAGAATGAATCCCTTCTCTTGGCACTTCATACAATGTTCAACAACACCAGAGGGTATTTCTCTCCTTTCCTGGTTTCTTGCCCACTCTTAACCATGTTTATCAAGTTTGCACCCCACCTTGTTCACTATCCTGCCAGGTACTGTGGTAGTAGGGGTGATCTCATAGGCAGTTTGTTATTATGTGTGGGTCCCAGACACTTCTTGGCTCTTCTTGTTTCCCAGGACCTATACCAGGTTCACTAACCTACCAGGTATTCCCTTTGTTGAGTCCCAGACACTCTTGCCATTGGTTTCTTCCTCTATTGTAGCCCTTGGTTGCCAAACTGCCAGGGACTGTTTCTATCTGTTGAGTCCCAGACCCTTTTGTGTGCATTTCTTTCTTTTGGGTCCCAGGCCCCTTTGTATGGATTTCTTTCTCTTGGGTCCCAGACACCTTTCTATGGCTTTCCTTCTTTATCCCGTAGTCTAGGCAGCCCTGGTTTCCCAGTCCACCAGGGACTGTCACAAAGAAGATGACTCTGGATGTCACTTCTTACCAGACCTGTGTCTGTGTGCTAAGGTCCATTCGGGGTACCCAGCAATCCTTCTGGTTTTCCACCCTTATCTGGCTGCTCACTGGTCTTCGTTCACTGCTTCTGGGTCTCTTGCTCCAGCACCTCCTTCTCTCCCTCGGCTCTGCATCCATTCCGCAGTCGCTTCCTGCTTTTGGGCTGCATGCTCCTCGTTGATGGCACACTCCTGCTCCTTCATCCAGCTGATTGCCGGAGCTCTGGGTTCCTTCTTCCACTCTACCACGGTAGACCTGTCAAGGATGCCTCTGCCAGCAGGCAAGCATCCCGTTAGTTGCACTCTCGATGTCCCAGTCCCTCCAGCTGCTCACCAAGCTTCAGGTACCTTAAGGGAGGACCTTTCTCTTGATTTGGTTTTCTCTCTTCTGGTATGTTCTGACCAATAGAAAGTCTTCGTAGACTAGACCACTCACAATGGTTTCTGAAGGTGATCTTCATTCTTCTGCACTTCTTCCTCATCCCAGTACTGATCTTGTGAACTCCCACTGGGTCAGTTGGTCTCTCCCGCATCTCAGTACATAGGGGATACAAGTTCCTTTTGGCGTCTGCACTCTTCCTTATCTCAGTACTTTCTGCATTACTGTTATAGCAAAGGTACATGGGTACACTAGGGAAGGTGTTACAGGGAGGTGTATAGGAAGTTTGTTAGGATTAGGTGGGCTATGGGGATACCATGTTCTCCCCAGGTCGGCAATAACCTGATAGGGGATTTCCCTCCCCATGAGTTCCACCTGCTGAGTACCAACCACAGGGGGACTTTTTGCATAGCAGCCTCACATCCACGGCCTCATGGGAAGGGACTCCCCCTAGGGGAGAAGTGACGACATCCGGCGACATATATATATATATATATATATATATATATATATATATATATATATATTACATGGCCACGGTAGTGGCCATGTAGTTATGGTTAAGTTGCTGTTTCCATAGGAAGAGCACTTTTTGGGTGGCTTATAACTTCGCTCTCCCTGGACGGATCCTTTGCAAAAAAAGTATTTGGGTCACTCTGAATTTTTTGCAAAGTTTGGTGAGGATTCGTCCAGGGGGGGGCAAAGTTATAGGGGGGTCCCAAAACTTTTTTTTTTCCCATAGACTGAATGGGAAAAAAATGTTGCTCGCGCCTACAGCCCAAACCGCTGGACGGATTTCCACCAAATTTGGACCAGGAGCAGCGGCTTGGTCCCGAAAGCGTGCTTTTGTAAATTTGGTGAAAATCCGTCCAGTAGTTTTTTTTAAAATGACCAAAAAGTAGGTAAAAAAAAATGTGTGATATCTGTGTTCGGTTCGCAGACACACTTCCCTGTTCGCTCCGCGGACAGTGTCCGGATTGGCCAATCGTCTTGCGTGATGTTCGCGGACATGCAACGTGTTCGCTGATTGGACGGCGTGGAGCGTGAAGCGCGTCAGATTTTTCGGTAGCCCCCGCCATCTTGGATTCGCAGACGTCCGCGGACAGCGCGGTGAAACTTTGTTCAAAATGTGTATTTAGTAGAGTGTGTTGGTGTGTAGGAGTGTTTGGGGAGGGTGGCAGTGTATGAGATAGGATGAAAGTTGTGTTTTTTATGTGTTAGACGTTCTTTTTGTGTTCGATTTGTTTGCGGACATTCCGGGTGTTCTGAATGTTCTAAATAAACTGACTGGGGGGTGTTCTAAGGACTCAATATGTGTCCGTTTTGTTCACAAGCAAAGTGAAACTGTTCTAAGAACACTTGCGGTGTCCGGGGAGTGTTTGTAGGGGGTGTCCTGAGGACGCTGTCCGTATTGTTCTCTGTCAAGTTGAATGTGTTCTAAGAACACCCGCGGTGTCCTGAAATGTTCGCAAATAAACAAAATGGGGGTGTTCTGAAGACGTTTTTGAGAACACTCCCGGTGTCCTGAAATGTTCGTAGGGGGTGTCCTGAGGACGCTGTCCGTATTGTTCTCTGTCAAGTTGAATGTGTTCTAAGAACACCCACGGTGTCCTGAAATGTTCGCAAATAAACAAAATGGGGGTGTTCTGAAGACGCTTCTAAGAACACTCGCGGTGTCCGGGGAGTGTTCGTAGGGGGTGTCCTGAGGACGCTGTCCGTATTGTTCTCTGTCAAGCTGAATGTGTCCTAAGAACACTCGCGGTGTCCTGAAATGTTTGCAAATAAACAAAATGGGGTGTTCTGAAGACGCTTCTAAGAACACTCGCGGTGTCCGGGGAGTGTTCGTAGGGGGTGTCCTGAGGACGCTGTCCGTATTGTTCTCTGTCAAGTTGAATGTGTCCTAAGAACACTCGTGGTGTCCTGAAATGTTCGCAAAAAAACAAGATGGTGGTGTTCTGAAGATGCTTTTAAGAACACTCCCGGTGTCCTGGAATGTTCGTAGGGGGTGTCCTGAGGACACTGTCCGTATTGTTCTCTGTCAAGTTGAATGTGTTCTAAGAACACCCGCGGTGTCCTGAAATGTTCGTAAATAAACAAAAGGGGGGGGTTCTGAAGACGCTTCTAAGAACACTTGCGGTGTCCGGGGAGTGTTCGTAGGGGGTGTCCTGAGGACGCTGTCCGTATTGTTCTCTGTCAAGTTGAATGTGTCCTAAGAACACTTGCGGTGTCCTGAAATGTTCGCAAATAAACAAGATGGTGGTGTTCTGAAGATGCTTCTAAGAACACTCGCGGTGTCCGGGGAGTGTTCGTAGGGGGTGTCCTGAGGACGCTGTCCGTAATGTTCTCTGTCAAGTTGAATGTGTCCTAAGAACACTCGCGGTGTCCTGAAATGTTTGCAAATAAACAAGATGGTGGTGCTCTGAAGAAGCTTCTAAGAACACTCGCGGTGTCCGGGGAGTGTTCGTAGGGGGTGTCCTGAGGACGCTGTCCGTATTGTTCTCTGTCAAGTTGAATGTGTTCTAAGAACACCCGCAGTGTCCTGAAATGTTCGCAAATAAACAAAATGGGGGTGTTCTGAAGACGTTTTTGAGAACACTCCCGGTGTCCTGGAATGTTCGTAAGGGGGTGTCCTTAGGACGCTGTCCGTATTGTTCGTTGTTAAGTTGAAAGTGTTCTAAGAACTATCGCGTTGTTCTGAAATGTTCGTAGGGGGTGTCCTGAAAACGGTGTCCGTATTGTTCGCTGGCAAGTTCAAAGTGTTCTAAGAACACTCACATTGTTCGCGGACATTAAAAGTTTCACATAGATCATAGTTGAAATGTTTGACGCTATGGATGTGATATGCTGCGGTGGTTGTTGCCAGGGCATAGAGTCTTGGGTGCATGGCCATCTGGCCATGCACCCAAGACTCTATGCCCTGGCAACAACCACCGCAGCATATCACCTTCATATTTGCTTATAACTTTGGGTGAAAAACAAATGTATGGTTCTCTGTCAAGTTGAATGTGTCCTAAGAACACTTGCGGTGTCCTGAAATGTTCGCAAATAAACAAGATGGTGGTCTTCTGAAGACGCTTCTAAGAACACTCGCGGTGTCCGGGGAGTGTTCGTAGGGGGTGTCCTGAGGACGCTGTCCGTATTGTTCTCTGTCAAGTTGAATGTGTCCTAAGAACACTTGCGGTGTCCTGAAATGTTCACAAATAAACAAGATGGTGGTGTTCTGAAGAAGCTTCTAAGAACACTCCCGGTGTCCTGGAATGTTCGTAGGGGGTGTCCTGAGGACGCTGTCCGTATTGTTCTCTGTCAAGTTGAATGTGTCCTAAGAACACTCGCGGTGTCCTGAAATCTTCGCAAATATACAAGATGGTGGTGTTCTGAAGACGCTTCTAAGAACACTCGCAGTGTCCGGGGAGTGTTCGTAGGGGGTGTCCTGAGGACGCTGTCCGTATTGTTCTCTGTCAAGTTGAATGTGTTCTAAGAACACCCGCGGTGTCCTGAAATGTTCGCAAATAAACAAAATGGGGGTGTTCTGAAGACGTTTTTGAGAACACTCCCGGTGTCCTGGAATGTTCGTAGGGGGTGTCCTGAAAACGGTGTCCGTATTGTTCGCTGGCAAGTTCAAAGTGTTCTAAGAACACTCACATTGTTCGCGGACATTAAAAGTTTCCCATAGATCATAGTTGAAATGTTTGACTATGGATGTGATATGCTGCGGTGGTTGTTACCAGGGCATAGAGTCTTGGGTGCATGGCCATTTGCAATGCACCCAAGACTGTATGCCCTGGCAACAACCACCGCAGCATATCACATTCATATTTGCTTATAACTTTGGGTGAAAAACAAATGTATAAGGAACAAAGGTATTAGATACTATGGATGTGATATGCTGCTATGGTTGTCCTTATTATTGTATACTTACTGTTTGGTCTAGTAATGGGAGTCCATGTTTTTCTTCTTCATTTCTGTGATAAAAGAAAATAGCATGTTGTATTAGTATTTTGTAATGACTTATTACATTGTATAAGCAATATACTTTTATTTTTTTTCGACCCTCATATTTAGTAGAGTACAAATCAGAGGACTGTGCAATTTGCTCAGTTTCTGTATTTGTTGCTAAAATCATTGGGTCTGTGGGAGAAAAAAAAATCCATGTTGGATTAAAAAAAAACCCTTTTTCTGTTATGCTACAGTTTATTTGTTTGTTTGTTTTCAGTGTTCACTTGTTGTTTCTGGCTAATGCTTTATACTTTGCTTTGTTGTATTTTTTTGGAGCAGTAACAGATTCTTCATTTGTTTTGATATTATAAAATTTTGGAGCAGTTAGATACCAATTGGCGTATTCTAACTGTCTATTTTTTTAATATATTTTAGTGGTTTTGATTTATCTATTTGGATATTGTTAAATTTTGGGACAGTTAGATACCAATTGGCGTATTCTAACTGTGTATTTTTTGGCCTAATTTAGTGGTATTCATTTATCTGATTAGTTGTTGTAGAATCTTTGAGCTGTTAGATAGCTTTTGGAGTATTCTAACAGTTTATATTATTTTAACACAAATTTATAATTTTGGGACAGTTAGATACCAATTGGCGTATTCTAACTGTGTATTTTTTGGTCTAATTTAGTGGTATTCATTTATCTGATTAGTTGTTGTAGAATCTTTGAGCAGTTAGATAGCTTTTGGAGTATTCTAACAGTTTATATTTTTTTAACACAAATTTATTTAAAGGTTTAAATACAG
Organism: Ambystoma mexicanum; assembly: GCF_040938575.1. Taxonomy (NCBI): domain Eukaryota; kingdom Metazoa; phylum Chordata; class Amphibia; order Caudata; family Ambystomatidae; genus Ambystoma; species Ambystoma mexicanum. The sequence continues at coordinate 488,321,855 of NC_090936.1, read as the reverse complement.
TTTATTTATCAAATTTTGGTTTTAAGAACATCAAATAAGCGTTTGTAAGATTTGCTGGTAATCTCTGCTTTAGAGTAATGGTACTATCATTACATTCAAACCATCCACATTTCTTTTTTATATATGCCGTGTAGTGCCCTGAATTGGTTGTGGCTCCTGCGTGGTAGATTATACCTATTGTTGTGAAGGTTTTCTTATCAAGTGATATTTGACTATGTGTGAATCGAGTCAGCTTGCAGTTGTTTTTGGTACCATCTGCATTGTAACGTAGAAGCATTAATATTACGTATTTACTATGTGTTTGTATTACTAACGTGGAGCGATTATCTGAATTGCAGCTAGAGCATAATCTATCATGGTTTGCATTTTGTACAAGTTGCTGAAATGGAATGGATTCACAATTTGGTAATGATATATATATGAAGCGTTCATTGGGAATTTCTTCTTGTGTCACATTGTTGCACACAGTGCATGTATGTTTCCACATGTATGAAATCTGGAAGATTTCCTTTATAGGTATGTTTTTGTTTTCCAGTACTTGTAGTAAGTACATTAAAGATTCTTGTGGATCTTCCTGTGAGTTTATAGTGAATTTCACCATTCCAGCACAGTAGTCCAATTGTTGCCTTATTCCATAAACACCATATGTGTTGTCAGGGTTGTTTTTTGCGTTTCTATGAAGTACTAACATTTGCATACACAATGGGTCTCTAAAGTGTAAGTAAATGTTGTCAACAATTGGTGGTAATTGAAATAGAATATTCATTGCTATATTTGCATAGCAATTTACACCAACTATATTTGAGAATTTAAATGGTCCAGGTAGTTCTGTATCTAACTGCTTTTTTTGGAGTTTGTCTTCCTTCTTTAAAGAAGCACCTGGTTTACTTTCTCTAATTGATTCTTTTTTGTTTGTGGTACTTGATGAAGTATTAGTTTTTTTTACTCTCTTTGGAGGATTTGCAGTGACGTCCTGTTGCATTTCTGTTTGATTTAGTTTTCTTTTACAACGTTTTAGTTTTTGTGGAACAGAATATGTGTTTAGATGGGGAGTGTATAGTGAGCGAAGTCTATTATATTCTAAAATGCAAGGAATATCAGCGTTTACTTTACTTGCATTAAAGTTGATTAGAAATAGACCGTCAAGTGTACGTAAGCGTGATAGTGCTACGTAGCTCATGCCTTCTTTAAAGACTGTGTTACCAATATCTATCATTGCTTTGTCTAGGGTAAGACCTTGTGATTTATGAATCGTGACTGCGTATGCAAGAGTTAGAGAAAATTGTTCTCTGCGTACATACATATCTTTGAAGAGAAGGAATGTAGCTGTTGAGCGTCCTATCCGTTTTACTTCTGAAAGTTTGTCAAAGAGTATATTGACAAACTGAATTTTGTTGTCACGTGGGTATGTTTGAAAGCCAACAACTGTACCCAGTGCTCCATTAACTAGTCCTTGGTCCACGTCAAGGTTACGTTTAAGCATTACTCTGCAATTTAAGGATAATTTTAACATCTTTTCTAAGCCTGCTGTGTTTGAGATTGATTTTTCTAAATTATTTAGTCTTGTTGTGGCTTGGTCACACATGGGTAGTGTCATACCATGTACATCTAGTTTGTCTGTGGCGCGAATTTCCACTATTGGTTGCATTTCTTTACTTAACATTATTTCATTGAATTTGAGACAGCTTGCAAGAGTTGGCATTAAGGCCATACAATTGACATTTTTGTGTGCTAATTGTTCCATAACATCTGTAGCACATGCATTATCGCCATAAAGTGCATTAATGTGCCGGGTTTTCAATGTTGCTTCTGCTTCTTTAGAAAGTATACCAACTCTCAAACTTTTTAAAATGTTGGCATAAGTTAGATCTGCAGATTGGTGCATGTTTTCTGTTAATTCTCTGTATTGGAAATGTTGCCAAAGGTTGACATTTCCAATGCTGCCAACAGTTTTACGGCAGAGTTTGTGCCCTAATGTTTTAAAAATAGGTTCACCTTTTACTGGTGTTAATTGAAGCAGATCTCCAAAAACAATAATGTGTTTTCCTGCAAAGAGCTCTTCATAGTCTGTTTTGAGTACTTCTTGTAATCTGAGGTGAATCAAAGCTAACATCAGGTTGGAGACCATGCTCACTTCATCTATTAGTAGCATTTTCATTTGTTTCAATACTCTGCGTAATTCCATTGCAGCTTCTGCAGAAAGTTTGTAATAGTCTAATTTGTTGTGGTGTTCTACTGGTAATAGTAGTAATCGGTGTAATGTAACACCACCTATGTTGTAGGCAGCTAAACCTGTGGGGGCAGTGACAACAGCTGACAATTTGTTGTTTGTCAATTGTTGAAGGAACTTACTAATGATTTTGATTAGGAATGTTTTGCCAGAACCAGCTTCACCACTGACATACAGTAATATAGGTTTATAATTATGGCAGGAACGTTCTTTATTTTCATGTTTTACACCATGTGAAATGTGTTTTGTTACTTCTTGAAAAATGCTACTTTGCTCATTGTTTAGTTTTGATTGTAGTATAGTTAAGTCTTCCTTATCTTCATACTGGCACATGGTGTTTTCTACTTCTATCATAGCTAATTCTGCCTCATTTGTTATTAGTGGTTCTCCCAGTGGTTCTTGGCTTCCTGTTACAGAAGGTTGACTACTGTCAGGAGTATCCTTATCTAGTTGGACTTGGAGTTCTTCTTCATGTTGCTGTTCATTGTGCAACATTGTTTTGTACTGTGTAAAGTTTACATCAGTTATAGTGCTTTCATTTGCTTTGAAAGCATCCTCATATGAGTCATAGTTATCTAGTAAGTGTTCTTCTTTTCTCCATGGTTTGAAGAGTTGTAGCAGGGACATTTAATATACTTCTTTATGTTGAGGAGTCTTCAATGACAATTTGATATGATTAATTACATTTGGTTTAGTGAGTTTAACTAAGCTGCCTTCACAGTCTGTCACTCTATATTTACCTTTTTTTCATCAGGTTTCATATTATTTTTGTATGTGTAGTTTTGGGCTATTTGGTATAGACACATGTTTTCCAAAGTATTACTTCTGTTTGGGTAGTATGTGTCCAATAAATTGTTTTTTTAAATGTCTTGGCTGTTGGGATCATGTTTGGCTATTGTTTCTATATCTTCATATGATTTTAGAACTCTTTTTCTAGATTTAGCTGGACCAAGACTTAGCCATTCTATATTTTCAGATTTACCATACAATGAAGTACCAGTTAAACGATCAGCTGCTTCATAAGATCCACATTCTCTATGGGTGAGCATTTTTATGCCCAAGCTGTATAATTTCTGAGATACTGTTTTATCTGATGACAGGTCATTCCAGAGGTCTTGGAGCTCTGTCTTTTCTGCTTTAGTTAAGTATGCTGTGACATATCATACAACTGCAGTAGAATTGTCTGCAATGTACTGCACATCTATGTTTGCATTCCATAAGTGGGCAATGATTGCATTATAATCATTGATATATTTTTCTTCTTCTTTTCTTTTTATGTAATATGTATTTTTAGGTGACTTACCTTTAACACTATGTCTAACTGAAGACATGAGGTTGTTTACTTGACCTGTATTTGTAACTGGTCTACGGAAACCAAATCGGCATTTGGTGTAGTATTTGCCTTTGTTTTTGTATTTGCGACGACAATATTTTCCACATTTGTGTCTTTGAAATTGTAAAATTTGTGCATGAAGATCACTATTTGTGGCTTCTGATGGAATTTCACAAGTGACATATTTTTCAATAAACTGTAAAACAGTTGCATCACTGTCTTGACCAAATTTAGGAGCATCTTTAATCCATAAAAGCATGTGGATATGTGGTGCTCCTCTGGCTTGGTATTCTTTTCTCCAAAAGAAGTGTTGCACTTCTCCAAGGGGAGGAACAGTTTTATTACAAATAAAATGTAGCATAGCAATGAAGCGATGGTGAAAATATCTTGAAACATTAACAGGATCCAAAGAACAAAGTTCTCCAGGTGTTAGAATATCTATGTTTGTTTTGTTTTTATTTGATATGCGTAGGAAATCATGTAAATCTGCCCATGCATATTCTGCACAACTTAATGTAACAAACCAAGTGGGTGGGCCAAGGTTTCTGATCATACAACGTACATCTCCATGACGTCGAAACCAGTACTCTTTAGTACCACGCATATTTGCTAATAGATTTGTAATATTTGATTGTAAAACCTCATCCTTTTGTTGCACTTTCTCTAATAATTGTGTAGCTGTCATATTTTGAAACTGCGATCCTGATTTGATTATGTGTGCAACTCCGTAACATAAAGTTGCTAGTTCACTTTCAAAGAGTAGGTGGAATATGTATTCCACATTTTGTCTAAATCTGGGATCTTCAGAATACATCCGTAATGAGCAGTATTCTGAAGCTGATATTTGAATAGGTCTATCATCATACCTTCCTCCTTTGCCAGTAGGAAAGAGTAGAGGAAAAGCACATGCTTCTATACTTTTTTCCCCATATACTGATTGGCGATCCTTTTGTTTGACGCATTTGGTAAGTTTCCAGTACATCTTGTACGGTGTCATTACAGTCCAAAGGATGAATTGTATAATGGTCTAAAGTATTTGATATTGTAGCAGGATCTAGTAGCTCAAATTGACCAGCTTCTTGTGTTTCTTGAATTATTTCAGTTGTATCTTTCAAGTTTTCTTCAATATTAATTTCTTTGTAATATTCATTATTCTCTTTAAGATATTGGAAGGCTTGTCTAACTTTATATACATCTACCAGCTGTTGCCATATTTTTTTGTCTTTTGTAGGTACTCCATTTACTAATATAATTAAAGATTGCTGCATTGGACGTTGCACTCCTAGAGTATGCACATTTCTTTTAGATTTGATGGTAAATAAACTACTTTTCCACAAATGCCTTTTACCAATTCAAAGGGAGGTAATTTTGCTGTTTTTGGTTGAAGGCGTATTATTGCTTGAAATGGGTGTACTGTTTGAATTATGATGCTCTCATATAAATTAAGTTGTTGTAGAGGTTTTGGTACTGGGTATAATTCCAAATTATTTGTGATAGAACGTGAAGGAGTTTGGTTGTTGTCAAGTTTTGTAGTGCAATAACTGCAAAGTATTAAGGGCTCAGTTATTTCATATTTGTTTTCTGCTACAAGGTAGAGAGCTAATTCAAACCATTTAGAATCTTCTTTGTCTTCTATTTTGTATGATAGGTCCACAGATTTTGTGTTACTTTTATAAAAAATTCTACGGCAACATACACATACATGGTTTGGTACTTCAGCTGATGTACTTTTAAATTTGAGTATTTCTTTTTTGTATGTGTTTAGCAAAAGTTTGCCATGTGTAGAATTGTTGCTTAATTAGTTTAAAGCTATTTCATTCTGTAAATGGCTTTCACTTCCAAAATATTTAGTCTGGATATAGTGAATTTATTCAAGTAGGTCTTTTGCTGTACCATGTAGAAGGATGTAATTTAACTTTGCTAGTGCTAAAGCAGGACTTTTAGCATAGTACAGTTTATAGACTAGATTTCTTATAGTTGAATGATGTGTTGATATCCTTTTGATATCATGGAAAGTGGTTTTACAAGTGCGTCCTGTAATGCAGGCCAATGAATGTCCTTGTAGTCCTGTGTACTTGCGCACTGGACAGGTATCTATATTTTGCAGTAATTTAATTTTGATTTTGTCTTTGCTTTTTACATATTTATTGAGGAATTGGCGTAAAGATTTGAAACATTGTTTGGGAATGTTACACATTGACGTGCATGGCCATTTGTACACTAGACATTCTGATTCAGTTGAATGGAGGGGTAATTCTAAGTTTTCAGGGCATATTTTTGTAAGAAGTACTTCTTGTTCCATTATGGTATTATTCACTTTTTCATAACCTCGACCAGTGCTATGTATGGCAATTGTATTTGTTTGCTTTTGTTTGTACGCTTCTTCATTAAAATATGGTTCTGTGCTTGTAGTGTGATTCCATTCACCTCCGCTGATACTTAAGAAGTTCTTTCTGTTGATATTTCGCTTATTGAGAAGTCTTTTTTGTAATTTAGTTATTAGTTTTGTTAGTGGTTTCATTTTGTTTAACAGTAAAATAAATAAATTTCTTTTGAGAAGAATTGCACTGTCCATCAATGCTTCTAAGATTAATTTCCTACGATAGGTTTTGAGCTTTGAACCTGATTTCTCTCCTGCTTTTATAAGATTTTGAAGGACTTTGTGATGGTATATTTTGGCTAAAATACTTTTCTTGGTATGCTTACTTTGTACTATATTAAAATTTGAAGAAGTAGTTTTATCTGTACTGATAGCTGATTTTCTGTTAATTGTTTTTTGGTTTGTTTTACATTTTGATAGAGGAATCGAAGTTGTTGTACTTGAAACTTCTTGTGTTTCACTAAATGATTGTATTAGCTGTTTTGTTTCAACTTTTTTTTACAAATTCTGCTAGAGATGGAGGCTTATGTTGGACACCTTTATTTTTATTTGCTCTACCTTTGCGTTGCTTTCTACGGACTTGACTTTTGGTAGGCATTCTTTAGGGTCTGTTGAAAAAAATAAAGAGGATATGGGTTGGGGTGTTCTGGAATGTATGTGTGCTCTGTGCATGAGTGTTTGAGTAAGATGATAAAGATGTATGTAATGGTGTGTGATTGTGCATTGGGAACTAAAACTAGTAGGGATAGGTATTCTTGAATTTATGTGTTACTAAACTGAGGTTCAGATGACAAAAAAAAAGTAAGCTAGTGGTGTGGAAAAGTACAAATAGTAAATCTAATGTATACAATTAAAACAGTTGTTTGTTCTATAATATGAAAATTGCAGTGGTTCAGTTGGGTAATTTGTGTGTCCAAAAATAGAAATTTGTGGGCCACTCTGGCTGTAAATCGCTGTTTAAGACATGGACATTTTTGGACAAAATGGTACAAAATCTCTATTTTTAGAAACCGAAATAGCTCGTATTAACGTTATATTGTATATTTGATTAATAATACAAATATTATGGTGATATTTACTTACTTTTTTTTAAAATTAACAGGTAACTTCTTAATTTTTCTTTCTTCCTAGAATTCGACTGCTTCTTTTCAGGAAACTGCTCTTCACTGCAATTGTAAAATCTTCAAAATAGTAACTTTGTTTGTATATAGCACTATTTTTAATTTAGATATTGATTTTTTTAATTGAAATCCTCAGTGCCTTCTTTAAAACCATTAAACTAATTTATTTACATAAGATACATTGCATCAGTTCAGTACATATGATATGTTCTTAATGAACAAATTGTATTGAATGACTAACTGTAGCAAAAAAAAAATATCTTTACTATGTCTTGTGAAAATTATAATATATTAGTGAATACCACTATTTCTGTAAGTAAACTGTTCTAGGTAATAGCGCCTCAATGTCATGTCTAATTTAAAGTAATTAAGTAAATAAATAAATAGTATTTTTATAAAGGTTTAAACATAGATTGTGTTTGCATGCAATTTTGTTTGAATATATGTAGTCTATATATTTCATTTAAAAAATGTTAGTTTAACATGATTTGAGTGTGTGTGTATAAAGAAAGTAAATAGTATAAAGGTTTATAAGTGATAGTTGATTTTAGGAAATTGAAAAAAGTACAGTAAATTCATTTTACAGATTTTAAAAGGTAAAAGTCTGTTTGAAAATGTGTTCATCTACTATACAGAAAATATGCATACCTGAAGTTTGTGTTCATGCATATGGATATGCATGGAGCTGCAAGTAGAAATCTTGAAGACTTGTACAGTATTTCTGGTAGATGCTGCTTGCCAATGATATGACACTTGTACTCAGAGATTCAGAGTACATTTGCAGTGCTGATCTATGATGATGCAGTTAGATGTAGAGGTCTTGAATGTGATTGGTGCATGTTCATGTGATTTTCGAGGTACATCCAATGAGGGAATGGCAGAGAGAGTGTAGTGGAAATGGTAGAAGGGCTGTTCATGTTACGATATGTCCGCGGACATGGCGGTAGTTCGCGGACATCAGGAGTTACATTCGGGGATTTTTGGGTTCAGAAGTCATGTAAATGAGAATAAGCACTGAAAGGGATTGGTCAGGAAAGTTTGAGTTTGGTCAGGAAAGATACTCTTTTTGCTGACAGAACAAAAGATAGCTATGGCTGTGTGTTTCAGAAAACAGATTGTTTGGATTTTAGGAGATTCGTGGATACATTGGTTGAAGGTGCATGCAGAAAGCTGTGGAGTAGCTGTAGATCTTGGATTCCCACATGTGGAAGTACACTGGCATGGAGTACGTGGAATGAAGTGGTTGGACTTGCTACCTCTCTGTGCTACTTTGGAGACAGAGCAACATACAGACATAATTGTAATTCATTGTGGAGGGAACAGTTTAGGACATGTGACTGGAATTGTTTTGCAATTTGCTATGAAAGAAGGACTTAGGAAGGTTATGGACATGTTTCCTAATTCTCAAGTGATATTTTCACGGATTGCGCAGAGACAAATGTGGCTTCGTTCTTCTTCATTTGGTCCACAAATGGAAAAAGCAAGGCGCAATGTTAATAAGGCTGTTTGTGCCTTTCTAAGAGATTTTGGCATGTCTTCTTTTCACAATGAAAATATTATGTTTTGTAGTACATACATTTTTCGCAGAGATGGAGTCCATCTTACTTATGCTGGCAATCAGATTTTTCTGAGAAATGTACAAAATGTATTGCGACCTTTTTTGGAATTACAACAACGATTTTGAAGTAGATGTTAAGCATTTACAATTTTTGACTTACAAACACCACCCAAAGGCTCTTTTCAGAGCCACCACTTCTTTCCAGAGAAAATTACAATGTTTGTGATGGAGTAGCAACCCAATTTTTTTAATGTTCGCGCACTGTCCGCGGACTTCTAAAAAATAAAAAGAGCCCTTCTTCATTTATTTTCACTTCTAATTTTTAACTGGGAAAGGCGGCTCTGAAAAGAGCCTTATTTTTTTTTATTTTTGTAATTTTGTATTTTTTTTGGTTTTTCAGACACGACACACTAGGAGAGGAGGGTAAAGGAGGGTAAAGGGGGGGACACCAACCACAGGGATAAGAAAGGGCGAGCTGAGAGAGGAAGATGTAGAGTGGGTTTTATTTGGGTAGTGAGCAGGTCTTCTCGTGCTCTGAGACGATAGTCTCAAAAGCACTCCGAAGTCGCTCCCCCCTGCAGAGTACTGTGTCACAGTACATACATACAACTGTGACCCTCGAAAGGTAAGGGTCATCAGCATTCTGTATGGCCTGTGAGGCAGCTTGAGGAAGACGCTGTCCCACAGAGGTGGTCCTTGTGGTGACAGGATCAGAAACAGAGGATGAAGTAGAGGAAATCAACCTGCTATGTTCTTCGCAAGGTACAACCCTGCGAATAGCCCCAGAGTGAAATGACCTCAGGTGTCACTTCATAGTAGTGGTCCCAAAGCTGTACTTACCGTGCTTCCCGCGACTGAGTATCATTTTGCACTCATTGCAGGTAACACGGTTCGCACGAGCCTTAGGAACATTACCATGAATGGTAAATAACTGCGACACCCAAGACTCACGCCTAGTGCGGGTAGTAGGGTTTTCCTCTACCTCATTCTCATCATCCTCTTCTTCCTCCTCCGCATCCTCACTCCTGTTCCCCTCTTCAGGCCCTTGGGGAGGTGGTGGTGGTGGAGGGGGTGGTGGTGGTGCTGAAGCAGGTGCAGCACCAAGTGGCAGTTCAGCAGCCAAGGATGCCATCTCGATGATGGTGTAGTCTGCAGGTGGCAGCAAAAATCACTGTGTTCTGAAGAATAGCCAGAAACACAATGGGAATAAGCTCTTGGGCATGGTCTTTTATAGGGGTGCTTGTGCGTGGTTCGCGGACATGCGCACTTCCGCGGACAGATCGAACACAAAAAAAGGATCCGAAAGTTTCAAAAGGTATGTAGAAACTCAAGATTGCTATGTGGGACTTGTGCCAGGGTGAGATTTTATTGAAAAATATTATGGATTAACTGAAAATGTAATTTTAAATTGTTCGGGGACACGAACAGTGTCCGCATTTCAGGACACACGATGAGCGTGGGCGCTGTCATATGATCCGTTCGCGAACTAGTCCGCGAAGGAAGCGCCTGTCCGCAGGACACCAAGTGCACAGAGATTGGTTAGCGCAAGCGCATTGATGTCCTACGGACACTGTTCGGGTTCTGAAGTAATTAAAAGTGTGTCACACGTGAAATGAACATTTCAGGACACCGCGTGTGTTCTTAGAACAGTTTAAACTTCGTAGCGAACAGTAAGGACAGATATAGTGTTCTTCAGGACACGTGTAATTTCGTTTATGTACGAACATTTCAGGACACCAATTGTGGTCTTAGAACAGTTTCAATTGGGTAGCGAACACTACGAACAGGTATAGTGTTCCTCAGGACACCTCCATTTTTGTTTACGTATGAACATTTCAGGACACCAATAGCGTTCTTAGAACAGTTTGAACTTGCTAGCGAACAGTACCGGACAGGTATAGTGTTCTTTAGGACACTTTAATTTTTGTTTGTTTACGAACAATTCAGGACACCGTGTGTGTTCTTAGTACAGTTTCATGTTGCTAGCGAACACTACAAACAGTTGTACTGTTGTTCAGGACACATCATTTTCGTTTATTTACGAACCTTTCAGTACACCAATTGTGTTCTTAGGACAGTTTTAAGTTGATTGCGAACATTACGGACAGATATAGTGTTCTTTAGAACACTTTAATTTTTGTTTCTTTACGAACATTTCAGGACACCACGTGTGTTCTTAGAACAGTTTCAACTTGCTAGCGAACAGTACGAAAAGGTGTGGTGTTCTTCAGGACACCTCCATTTTCGTTTATGTACAAACATTTCAGAACACTTGCACTGTCCGCGGACACTTTTATTGTTTAAAAAAAAAACGGAAACTATTCACAATACAATATAAACATTAAACTTTATTTAACATATATTAATAATTTATGACAGAGAAGGTGAGGCAGAAACAGAAACAAAAACAGGAGAATTTGGGGTTTCAACATGATTGGTATTAGGTGAAGAAGGGATGGAAGTCTCCTCAAAACGTTTTGGATTATGGAGAGGGTTTGGGGATAATTGACTGGGATATGGTGAGGAGGGACAAGTACATGTGGGGCAATGGTACGAGGTTTTTGGTTTGAAATGATTTTCTACAAAAGTTTTTAAATTATTAAAATTAGCCAACAATACATCCATTTTTTCTTCTATATTGTGAAGACTGTTATCCATAACAGGGTTTTCTGAAGTTTTTTCTATTTTGGTATGCTCTGTACAAAAAAATGATATATATGTTAAATGTATATAAAAAAAATAATAAATAAATGGTTTATATTATAAAGTGTTTACCATTAGTTTCACTATCTTGTGACATTTCTTCATGTGGGAAATTGTCCTCTAGCCATTCCAGAGTACTAGACATTTCTGTGAGAAAAAAAAAAAGATAATATATTTTTTAATCTAATACAGAAAGTTTATAAATATATGAGAAAAATGAAGTACACTTACTATTTCTGGTAAGATAAGTCCTATGTATTCAGTGGGTCCGGTCTTGTTCTCAGTTCTGTTGTGTCTGTGAGTTAATTATGTTGGAAGCCAATTTATCTTCTTGTGGTATATTCCATTTCAGAACATATTGTATTTAAATGAATGGTTAGTGTGTTACATATATGGGTTACATTTCTTATGTATTACTATATATAATGTGTTTGTGTGCTGCTTTTTGAATTTGTTAAATGTTCCTATATTATGATATAACAATCAAACATACCCCACTACCCCCCACCCCACAGTTTTTAGGTAGTGGTACTGTTCTCCGAACATGTCCGCGAACATAAAATAAGTTCGCGGACATCAAGTTCATAAGAAGAGATCTAGTCAGTTCCATATGACATGTATATAAAGTCAAAGTCATTATTGTTAAGTTGTGCTACGAAAAAACTATGAAATTCAGTGAAGAAACTTTGTTAAAGGGACGTTATGGTTAAGTTGCGCTACTAAAAACCTATGAAATTCAGTGAAAAAAACATTGTTAAAGGGACGTTATGGTTCCAAGTAAAACCGAAAAACCCTTGAAATTTGCCAGTTATGGTAAGCTAAGCAACCATAACTCGCGCCACCACCGTGCACTGCTAAGACTAACACCCAGGACATCAAAGATGACATCACAAATGTCATTGATGACATCACTGATGACATCACATGTTTATGTACTTCTCATGAAATATGTGTAGAAGGGATTCTTATTATGTTGCGAAAAAAGTGTCAAGAATCATTGCAAGAAATATACCCCAATAAGTGCATTGAACGATGCATTGATATAAATAGCATCCTATTATGGGGTTCTATCTAGTATACTAAGCTACTCATACAGAAACATAACATTGTGTGCAGCGTACAAGATGAAGGTATGATATTCGTAATGTTAATATGTTGAATAATGAAATGATAATTGTTTTCTTAATAGATTTTTGTGTACTGTGAAATATGTAATAAGTAGCTATAAAACCCATGTATTACATAATTGCATTACTATAGACAAAACACAAAGACACAAGAACACATACCAATATGGGTATATACAGGGAAAGTGAAGTTAGCAAAAAAGCACAAGTAGTAGCAGAAACAATTTATAACTTAACTGATTAGATTCATGCAAATAAATGATTGCTCTGTTTCAAAGCTGCTATTTACCCTATGTATATGTATCATTTGATGTGATTGGACCCTAAGGAAAGTAGTGTGAGTACAATGTATACAAATATGACCATATACAGGGAAAGTACAGCCATAAAAAAAACAGAACTATCAGAAAGTGCTCATAAGTCTAGTGATTATCTTTATGCACAAAAAGGATTGCTGTCTTTCAAGCTTGTGTTTTCCCATATGTATATGTTTCATATGATGTGACTGTACTCTAAGGGAATTACTGTAAGAACCTACAAGAAGGATATGTCTACAAATAAAATAAAATTCTTAGTTTCTGACTGTTACTGAAGAAAACCATGTGGCCTACATATGTCAGCAAAAGAAAAAATAGTGAGCCAGACATGTGATGTCATCAGTGATGTCATCAATGACATTTGTGATGTCATCTTTGATGTCCTGGGTGTTAGTCTTAGCAGTGCACGGTGGTGGCGCGAGTTATGGTTGGTTAGCTTACCATAACTGGCGAATTTCAAGGGTTTTTCGGTTTTACTTGGAACCATAACGTCCCTTTAACAAAGTTTTTTCACTGAATTTCATAGGTTTTTAGTAGGGCAACTTAACCATAACGTCCCTTTAACAAAGTTTTTTTCACTGAATATATATATATATATGGGAGCCCTTCCCTATGAGGCTAGGGGGTGAGTCTGCTATCCAATAATCCTCCAAGGGGTTGTAAAAAGCAAGAGGACCTCATAGGGAGAGACTCCCTTCATGGGGATGGGGACTCATGTCTGGTGAAATACCTCCCTAAATTCTTCCCCCCAGAAGGCTTGCCATTATTGACTCCTTCCCTTTCCTCACTAGAGAATAATACTGTGTGTTATTGTGCAGTTTATATGGTCTCATCTGTAAAACCTATTAGTACTGAGACAAAGAAGAACCAAAGAAACCTACAGATTGACCATGGGAGAAATCAACCAGGATCTATGACAAGATGGCCCAAAGAAGCATGACGATTTCATCAAAGACATTGGGTAACACCTCTGGTGTTAGTCTGGGGCAAGCCAAGTTGTATAAAGTACAAACTGAGAACGGACTAGGGAGGACACGATGTCCCTTTTGCAAAATTAAGGATGTATTCATGAGCCTGTGAATCCATGCCAGACCCATTCTGGAGAACAGGCGGTACAGGTAAGTAACATGTTCCTTCTTTGACAGAAGCAAAAAAAGTTTTTGGTAGGATACCAGTGTTTTAAAGCTCCCTCTCTCAGCATCATGCCATACCTGGCATTTCCACACGGAACCATGGCACTCACCACCCTAGTACTCTCCATTCTCAACTAAGCCAACATTCTCTACATGGACCTTGCAGAAACTTTTCGAGGCAATCTACAAACAGTCCAAAATGCTGTAGCATCACTCCTAAGGCTGCAAAAGTGTGGACACACATAACCCCAGCTCTCTTATCTCTCCCTAGGCTACTAAGTTCAATTGAGCCTCTTATTCAAAGTCTTCTGTATTGTCTGCTCTGACTTCTGTAGCATAGGTTCAGAATCCACCAAGTAGAAATGCATCCACTACATCCCTATTGGAATGGTTTGCCCAGAAACACTGTTTTAGTAGTAGCCCCACCCTTCAAACGAAAATTACAAAGAGGATCTTCCATCTTTTTTTTTCAACCAGCCATGGAAATAAATGTCAAGGTGACTCCAAATAGAGCAAGATCATCTGATTTTTTTCAGAAAATGTGTCAAACTCTTGCTGTTCACAAGACCATAGCAGGCAAGCTAGCATGGCACACTCCAAAGGCAGAGCCAACCAGATCCTGTCTGCATACCAGCCACCTCAGTCTGGGACCTAAAGACCCGCCAGAACCACAAAGACAAAGTATCATGAACATGAAGCTCTCTAAGGTGGTCAATCAGAATTTTACAAAATAGCAGGCATCATGAACTTGGAACCATAGACTGACCAGACGACCAACTTCATAACACAAATGAACTACATGTGGGATGCATTCAGGTCAGCTTCACAGGCATGTTCAAACATGCCCACTTACAACGTTTAAATGTAGAACATTGATGGGGGCAGATTTAGCCGGGTGCCCCCAGTGTTACTCCTCATCATACATAGAACATCAAAATCACTTCCAGAAGAGGAAGAACACTCAATGGATAACATGTCATGCCCCCACCCCCTATTCCCAGACTGACAGCAGAATGGAACACAAGTGGTGAAGACTAACCTTATACTCCAATAGCATGATTCCTTAAGAGCCCCCAAACTACCTCTTCCTCTTTCAGCTAACAGATGTACTTTTTAATCTAATATCACATTTTTTTTTATTTATTGTATTCGGTTTAATTAAACCTTTACAAAAAAATGTAAACGCAAAAAAACATGCATTCATAGTAAAAACAGACAACCATCTTTGTATTCAAATTAACAAATAAACAAAATCAAAGAGAAAACAGAAACCCAAAGAAGCATAAAATAAACAAATCCTTAAAACATCCCTAGAATCATATTACCCCCCACTCCCAAACAGATGAAAGATGTATTCCTGGTTAGTGATTTGTACCAGATGTACATGGGCATAGGCAAGAAATGTGCAAGAAACATCCTCAATACAAGAAACCACAAACAATGTTACTTGTTTGGCTACATGAAACACTGCTTACCTAAATCAGATGGACCCTACCCAACCCTGAGTTCTTAAATAGCTGCAGGGGGTGGCTGGGGATGGGTAAAGAGGGAATTATAGTTGAAAAACAAAACTTTCCCCTAAACATGAAGGAGAGGAAACACTGTGGACATCAGACTTGACACCACGGTATTTTAGTAAGGCATACATTAATGGGGACACCAGACATGATACACCCTATACAGAATGGGGCCTGATTTAAGTTTCTTTCAAATAAAATGGGTTCATCATGTGTCTAGATAAACGTTTAGGCATAGAAAATGCTGTACACCAAGCTTGCAACCTGCTTTCAATTCATTGGTCATGGACAGGGTCAAACAAGGCCCAGAATGCACCGGTGTAAGGTAGAGTACAGAACCTGGTCTCACTGCTTGGTTAGTAGTATACGTGAATTAACCACAACTCTTGTATCTGATAAACATGACAGCTGAATTAAACGTGTCAAAGGAAAGCTATGAGTGCATGCTTAAAAGAAAAATCAATAAGTACAGTCTGACGGCTTACTTGGAGAGAAAGCAGGAATGTCTCTGCTGCTTGCAGTCCTGGATGGCGGTACCCAGTTTTGGCTCTCTGTCAAAAGATTAGGCGGGGTCCAGGGCACTATAGAGAAGAGACACATCCCTCTGCAATGAGCCCTGGTAGCTTGCTGAGGTGAGAACTTGGAGGGTATAGAACAGGTCACATGAGCGAGTCCCACATGGGTCGCACTTCCTGCAGTTCCCTTGGCTGGGCCTGGACCAACCTCTCGGGTGGTTTTGGTCAGTGTTTGGGAGCAACATGAAGCAGGAATCACTGCTGAGAGTGAGGCTCGACAGGCCCTTTGTGCCCTGGTCAGAGACCTCTGATAATCTGTCAGCAACAGCTAAAATCAAAACCATAAAATCATGAGGTCTTCATCCAAGTGGAAGCATCCCCTTGCAACCATGTTCCCAAATATGACACCACCAACGGCTTTTGTCTAATAGTCACTCTCCATTCTCTCAGCTTCTTTTCCAGAAAAGTCCACGTCAGTCATGGCGGTTCTTGGTGCATACCAACTCAAAATACATTTTATGTATAAATATTCACACGTTGGGAGAGTAAATATAATGTGCTAACATTAAACATATACTAACAAGTCGCTTCCTAAGTCGCTGTTACGCTGTGACTACGCTGCTGGATTTCTACTGGATTGCTACTGCTGAAAGGACTACTTTGCCTCCATACGTGGTGCTTCCCGCCCTAATTACCCAGAAGCCCCATAAAAAGCGACGCTCGCGCGCTTCTGCGCGCGCGCTTCTAACAAGTCGCTTCCTAAGTCGCTGTTACGCTGTGACTACGCTGCTGGATTTCTACTGGATTGCTGCTGCTGAAAGGACTACTTTGCCTCCATACGTGGTATAAATCACGCTCTACTTACTTCTTTTTTTAAAGAAACGATGAAAACTACAGGCACTAACTACAGGCACTAAAATATTACATTTTATCATTTTTTAGGTGCTTCCCACCCTAATTACCCAGAATCCCCAAAAAAAGCGACGGCCGCGCGCTTCTGACAAGTTGCTTCCTAAGTCGCTGTTACGATGTTAAGCTGTTAAGCTGTTCAGCTGAGCAGCCTGGCGCGAAACGCAACCTCTGGACATGCATACTAGTGTCCTACTCCACTTTTTTCTCCCTTTTTTGCTAATATATTGTGCCTTCCTTTTATCTGACCAAATCTTACGCAAAGATTCGATTTTCACTTTGAAATCTGGAATGCCTTTGAACCTCATGACTTCATCTACCTCACTTCAACTGAAAGAATCTCCCACGAGACGGTCACCGAACATTGCAATTAAAAGGAAAATTTGTGGCCAGCTTCTAAAATCCACGGAAAATAGAACTCCTACAACAGACATTCGTGAGTTTTATTTCCCTTGTATTGATACTAATGTTACCTCAGAAGACAGCTCTGCTATAACTGTACCTACGTCTGCTACAATCATGAATATCATCCCTGTTGCTAATGCCTTGATACCTGAAATAACGGCGAAAAACAACATTGCAGAAGTGCCGTTAGCACAAATATCTGGGATAACGATCTCTGATACGCAAATTATGGCTGCTATTTCGAATGAAAATGTTGATTCTATTATTATTGACTTAACTTCACAAGTCAAATCACACAATGTCGAAAAAAGCTCCTCTACGACCTTGAACATTGCATGCCTTACAAAGAAAGACGATTCTGTTGTCGAGGATGACACCTCAATAGAAAGTGTTCGTATGAACAATAGTCGATCTAACAAGTTACCTTCATGTAACAAAACCCAGTTACCAATGTTGACTTCATCCCTGACTCATGCTGATGAAATAAGCCTATACCAGTCCCCAAGCTTATTTAATCACTCAAATGACTCCTTGCCTAGCAGCCCAATTTCTTTTGTTCAGCCAACTCCGAGAAAGAAACAAATTAGTAGTCCTAATACTCACTCACCCGTAAAGCAGGTTGATTTACCGGAGAAACAATATCCGTTATTAGAAATAACTCTTAACGCTATGAGTACTACTATAATGTCACTGATGAAGCTATTTGAATCCTTAGAAACCAAGATCACACAACAATCTCAAAAAATTGATAAGATTGTTAAATGGATGAACGAGTGCGACAAAACATCTAAGGCTAAAAAAGAAGGAGATATTGTTGAAAAGTTGTTTTGTAAGTTGCAAACTAATGGAAAGTATGAAAAACCGATAACTAAAAGTGTGACTCCTACCCTTAAAACATTGGAATGTAACCCAACACCATATGTTTGTCCACTCCCAACTGTTGATAAAATCATAGGACATATGGCCTGTGGAAACATGGAAGACCTCCATCTCCTACCTTACTCCCAACGATACCACCGGCTGTGAAGACAGCCATTGTTTACAACTTGTTTGACCCCTCTACAAAAAGAATTGGCAACAATTTAGAGCAAATTTCTATTGTTGAAAATTCTTTGAAAAAAACGAAAAACCAAAAAAATCTGCGATCTCTTGGTTCTACCAATGTTCTACCAATGTCAAGCAATTTGTTCAACGGCTGACTTCGGTTAAAAGTTCAAAAACCATGGTAAGGAAAACTTTACAAAACAAATATATATCACTAAACAAAAAAGAATCTCTTGTCCTTAACAAAAATTATGCCCCTCTAAATGATCTCGTAGCAATAATCACGTCTCCGAGTACCTCGCAAACCTTGATTATGGAAAACAATCGAGACAACAAAGAACCTGCTTTAGTAGCTGATGGCACTTTAAATCATTGCTCTGCTGTAGACAATATTATGCCTTGCCTAGTTGAAGGTGAAAATGTCTTGATACAAACTCCTGAGGTAGCAAGCAAATTCATCGGTCCCATCACAAATGACAAATTACTACACCCAAGAATTGTGAACGAATCTCAACAATACACAAACAAATCCCTTTTTTCAAACGAAATCCTGAAAGACATTCAAGCAGAAATTCGCAGAACGCTTGAGGAATACAAACAATTTCAAGAATCCAAAGTTACGTCTGCTTGTTTAGAACCTGTATTACCTCCCAAATCGGTTGTTCCTCCAAACGTAAATATATTAGAAATGAGGAAAGATTCTAAATAAGTAGACGAGTTTTGCCAATCTTGCCTTTTCACCAACCCTAATCCTCCCTTGACTAACTTGATTCGTCATTCAGACGTGCTAGAAGAGACCAAACATAAAGGGAGAGAAAATCCACACTCCACCATTAGGACGGAAGTCCATCAAGCAATGGACGAATATTTTCAAAATAAAGGTTAGTTAATAAATACCCTCGAACCTAATGATGACCTGATGACCCCACACCCAAGAGACTACCAAAATAACCCTCCTCCAGATTATACCTCCGAATGTAAAAAGACATTTTATTCAAATACCCCAATGGTAACCAACAAATTGTCAAGACACACACTCGACCAAAGTGACAACCATCGGTTTATACTGAAATGCCGAGATGCTCCATTTGGCGCATATTATTAATGTCGAGCTAGTGTATTGGCCATTTTTGAAGATATCCCTGCTTTGAGTGACATCACTTCAAAGGATTTAGTACAAGTTGAATTTATAAGTGATGTAACTCTAACTATAGTGAGACTGTGGTTGAGCTCAAATGTGCTACGCAATGTTCTTTGGCAAGCTCGTATGGACCTGTTTGCGTGTGGGTTTATTTTAGCAATTGATCCTACTCTTAAGACCACGGAAAAACCTCAGAATACCCAAAACATCCCATTTGTCCCGACCCGAGAACTAAAGCTTTACAATGCGCACGATAGACATTCCCAAGGAGACACACGAATAAATAACCCAAGTTCAAATATCCATGATCACCCTCTATAACTAAATCCAGCAAAAAATGATACGATTCTTACAATTGCAAGTTGGAATACCTGTGGGCACTTACATTTGCTGGAGGATAGTTCTCATCTCCTATCATTTAATGTAATTGCCCTTCAGGATACATGGTTCATGTTTGCCCCGGTTTGGAATGGATATGAAATTATACTTTCTCCAGCGACCAAGGGGCTGAAGGGAATACCCACTTCAGGGCTACTGGTTGCTGTCAAACTCGAATCAGGTTTTAGAATCTTCACCTGGGCCCAACCGAATCCCTATTTACAGTTGGTCAGAATAACCATACAAGATAACATCATTGCTCTACTGAATATCTATCGAAACCCTATTGATCTAGCAGATAATTTTTTTTCTACAGAATTAGAAAAATTGCTGAACATCATACACCTGTCTGTTGAAATAACGAACATTATTATTGTAGGTGATTTGAATCTTCATTGTATGTCGACATCTGTATCTAAAAAAAATCAATCTTGTAGCAAATGGGAAGAGATAATGAAAAAACGTAACTTTTTAATGTTAAATGGTTCCATGAAGAAAGACATTCCAGCTCATTATACTTGGCAACGAGGTTCAAATTCATCGATCATTGACTAGATCTATGTTGATAGTGCCACATATAATTTAGTTTCTAACTTCGAAGTGATCCACTCTACACATAGTGACCATGAAATACTCACTGCATGCTGTCAACTCAATGGTATTTCTAGTACCTTAGATACCATACGTTATGACCCTCAACTTTCGGTAAACAACAGCGGAATTAGATTCCGCTGGAATGAGGAAATGTTGGAAAATTTATATGAAGATTTTGAGAAAATTAAAACTGCTGCTAATTGGGAAGAAAAATCGTATATCTCAACATTACATTACTATAAATTGCAACCTAGCATTATTACCCATGACAAAAAAATCTTACGATATTCTTATGACAATATGATACAACAACGCAAGACGCAATTTCGCCAAGAAAAAAGAACTGCTTTACAACTCCCTGCTTCTCAAACATATGAAGTTTTAAGAGTTTTAAAAAATAAATATAGAAATTGGATCTGAAGCCATAAATCTTGGCTATATCAACAAAATGGTGAAATCAAGTTAGCCGCCATTAATTCCAAAAATTCATCTCAAATTTGGAATCTTTTGAATGCCTCAAACAAAATTACACAATATCCAATACAGGTAAATGGAGTCCTCGAATCTGACTGGGTGACGCACTTTACAACCTTGTATGCGAATACTTCTCTAGAAGAGTATGATATTCAAAAACTAAGCCCAAATATGAATCAGATGCAGATCCTGGAAGAGGATATTCTATACTTCATAAATCGATCAAGTAATTCTCGGGCTCCTGGACCAGATGGTCTTAGTAACTATACTCTTAAACAACATCCCTTGCTATGGTCTAGAATTCTGTGTAATGTCTTCTCCCAGGTTCTTTTATCTGATACTATTCCTCCCTCTTGGCTCCAATCGGTAATCATTCCTATTTTCAAAAGGGGCAATCGATCTAAACCAACAAACTATAGACCGATCGCCCTTTTGGACGTTCCCGGGAAACTGTTTGCTCGATTTGTCTTGAGGGACTTTAACGATTGGTTAAATTCCAGCTCACTGAGAGACCCATTCCAAACAGGGTTTGTTCCGGGTTTGGGAACCTCAATTAATTTAACAACCTTGACGGCCCTTATAAGCCACCATTCAGAAAAGAAACAACCACTCTAAATGGTGTTTGTTGATTTAAGAGCCGCTTTTGACTCTGTATGTAGAAAGCTCCTCTTTAAAAAACTGACCGAAACCAACTGTCCTACTTATATTATTGCTCTTATCTATGCCCTTCATAACAGAACAAACATCACAGTAAGTATTCCAGAGCTGTATAGACATATGGAGAACTGAAATTGCGAAATCGAATTTCAATTACAAATATGCCTTTTTGATCATATAAGATGATTTGATCAAACTTTTGATTGTTTTGGTTTGCCTTTCTTGTTTTGTTTCATTCATTATTTAACTAATTTCATTGTCTTGTTTTAATCCGATTGTTTAATTTGTTTTAACACATTTGATTGATTTAAATCATTGTAGAAGTATGTATTTTTTTTATTTTCTTATTTTATTTTCTTATTTTATTTTATGTATTTTGTACTTATGTAATAAGAATTAACAAACATTGTAAAGTTGACTTGTTTCAGCTAAAACAATAAAAAAAAAATTTAAAAAATGAAACATATACTTAATATTAGCTCTCTATCACTTTGTTTCTATAAATCTTGTCAGCCTGTTTCCAAGCATCGTTAGATATCTCAGATGGGTGTTTAGTCCAGATAGATTCTAATCTAGGTTTTTCTTTTTTTAGATCCATCAATTCACAATTGAACCACTTTTGGTGGTCAGAGTTTTCATGGACCAATCGGTTTTAGTGGTGCAACCCTGTCAACTAGTGTGAAAAATCTTTCACACTAGTTGACAGGGTTACCATCACCTCCCAAACAAAGGACATGAAGATGTTGAAAGCTAAATGTGATGACCTAGAATCGCGATCCAGCAGAAACAACATGTACGTAATAGGTGTGCCCGAAGACGTGTTGCGGGGTAAAATGGAGCTGGTGGTAGAGGAATTAATTAAGAAACTCACGCAAGATCCACACTTCACAGTGAAGCGCGCTCACAGAGAACTTGCGTCGAAACCCAAGCCGGGAGACTACCCATGTCCCATCATTGCACATATCCTGAAGTATAGGGACAGAGATCTGATACTACACCGAGCCAGAGACATGAAGGAACTCAGGCTAGGCACGTACAGTATCCACATATACCTGGATTTTATGGTTGCATCGCAGCAGGAACAGCGCACCTTCCTTAGCGTTAAGAAACTATTGAGGGAAAGGAACATACCATATGCAATGTTGTTTCCAGCGATACTTAAATTTCAGTAGAACAGCAAATCCTATTTCTTCACGGTTCTGGAGGAGGCCGTTTCCTTTATTGAATCCAAAATACCAATGGTCAAAGCCCTCCCTGGGGGTGCCTCCTCCTCAGATTTAAACTATAAATTACAAATGTGTTCAATAAAATATTTTTTATATAGGTGTCCATTCCAATATAAGCCTTTACAGGTTCGATTTCTATGATCCTGTTAATATCACAATGATGCACAGACACACACTCTAACCGTTACCCCCCGCCCCCTGCACTTGCGAGCGCAAATGGTTTGTTCACTGTTGGTAGATGGGAGAGTAGGAACAGGCACTAGGGTCGGTTCTGGGAACAGCACCCTGTAAGGGAGGGAGATAAGGGAACGTAGGGAGGGTGTTATTTCAGGGGACAAATATTATAAAAGTTGCCTTGGCATACAGGTGCTAAAACCCCCAAGAGCATATAGGTAACACCTGGACACTGGGAACCCAACAACACTGTGAAATGACAACCATTAACATGATGAGCTGGATTATCCGCAGCCTGGGTAATTACACGTAAACCAGGAAGAGAATGGTATGCGCCACAAGGCACAACATTGGCACCCTCTTACTTCAGGAAGTGCACGTCATTGCAGCAACCAACAAACATGTTGCTGCAGCCTGGGGAGGCAACACATTTTTCACATCCTTCTTGACTCAATCCAGGTAGTCCTCACCCGGATTCACAAAACGCTCAAACTCATGCATAAAGGCACACATATTGACCCCGACAGTAGATACGTAATTGTGCACTGTATTCTAGAGAGAGTTGAAATGCTTCTGGTCAACACCTATGGCTCGAATATCGATTCCCCTAACTTCTACGCAGAAGTAGCATCTATCTTGGACGCATACCGGATGGTTACGGGGGGGGTGACATGAATACTATTCTTGATCAACAATTGGATAGAACGGGACAGGCTGCTAGATCTAAGGGGTCGGGAGTTCATATTCTGGTCGACAGTACATGACATGGCATGCTGCATTGACATTGTCCTGATCTCACAACCGTTATTGGGGAAAGTAGGGGCTACAGGTACACTCCCATAACGCTGCAACTCACATTAGGTAGCTGGGCTTCAAGTCAAACGTCATGGAAATTTAAATCAGATGAACTACAGGACATTGCATTCAAGGTGGACATAGAGAACGATATATGCACTTACTTTGCCCACAACACTCCCGACGCCACCTTGTATGGCACAATATGGCAGGCGTTCAAAGCATATGTTAGAGGGATGGCTATCTACAGAGAATTTGGGGTCCTCAAAACCATCCGGCATGACTTCCAGGCTTCAGAAGCTAAATTGAAGGCCTTAGAAAAGAAATATGCCACCACCCCAAGCCCCGTCCTCCGGACTGACATAGGCACCACACTACATTTATTCATAAGAAATGCACTGACGCAGGTCAAATATTTTGCAAAGCCTAGAGCGGTCAGGCATTATGGCGAGGGAGATTGACTGGGGAGAACTCTTGCTAGATTAGCACGCGCAGAGAGGGGCTCAACACAAATCAATTGGATACTTGACGCACAGGGAGTGAGTACATTTTTATGGACTCGGTTGTACTCAGAGTCTTCCAATAATTCTATCATACCTTGTACAGCGCTAGCCTGATAAAGGGCAAGCGAAGATGCCAGGGACAAATGAATACGCCTTTCACAGTAGAAGAGGTAGTAATAGTCATTAAAGACCTCCCCAGAGGAAAGGCGCCAGGCCCGGACTGGGCTGACTGCAAAAGTTGACATGGCATACGATAAGATACTAGCCCCCGCCCTCAACCTGAAAAGGGTGTGGGAAGAGTCACTGAATAATTCTCTTCTTCCGGTGTTGCTACGTGAGGCCACAATCTCCATACTACTGAAGCCTGGTAAGCCTTACAATGAATGTGGGTCAAACAGACCCCTGTTGCTCATAAATGTGGACACAAAGATCTTTGCGAAGATCACAGCGAACAGACTACTCCCTCTGATGCTAAGCATGGTCCCCAGTGATCAGGCAGGCTTCATTCCCGGTAGGTCCCCTGCGCTAAATATCCATTCCGTGTTTAATGCATGTCCCGACTGCTCCCGAGGTCTCTGCTGTGGCTGTCACCCTAGACGCACAAAAGGCGTTTGACATGGTGTCCTGGGAATACATGTTCATGGTATTGGAAAAGTGTGGCATTGGGATTCAAATGCTAAATTATATTAAACTCCTTTACAATTGCCCGATTGCCAGGGTCCTGGTAAATTCACACTTGTCTGAATCTTTTGTCCTGGGTAAAGGCGCCCGATACTGTTCTCACTGTCTATTGAGAAACAAGATAAGTTCCCAATTTTGGGAACTCACGTCCCCTGCACACTTTCTAGTATGTGGTATTCCAGACCAACAGTTAAGTAGTTATTTGGACCATATTTCAAATGGTTTCGAAAGGGAACTTTATATTATATTAAATTCAAAAAGACAAACTCTTGAGAAAATAAACATCCAATCAAATAAGGTTACAAGAACCAATCTTCATTTTTATTCTTGATGGTGAAGCTGTGGATGGCCCAACGCGTTTCGAGTGGTGCCACACTCTTCATCAGGTGCAAATCAATATTTCTAGAGAAAAATATGTAAAATATTTACATTAGAGTTTTGCTTCAATCTAAACATTGTAAAGTAATCATTTAGGCAGACTACAAATGCTATATGCTCTACGTGTATAAGCATTATTTGTGCTCAATATCCATAGTCAAAAGGTCCAGAGTACAAAGTAAAAAACATCATGTCAACCATTCTAGTATCCTTATATTAGAGTAAGAGTAAGGGTGAAAGAAGGTATCATGGAATTCCTGTATCAGTGGTAGTAGGCACAGATTAAAAATGTAACTAATATGTGATCTGCAACATCAAAAGAAGAATAACGGTAATAACTCTAACCTTGTGCTTTTTGTCATAAAATGTTCTTAAAGCGAAAAGGTAAAACCGGATCAGGGCTCCCGGGCGATCGCGGAATCTGGTCTAGACGGCTTGAGGGAGAACCCTTGTCTGCAAGAGGGGAGATAGGGTAGGCAATGTCTAGTAAACAAACTGTATATAGGCAGTGGAGAAGAAGGCTGTACAAAAAAAATGTAAAAAAATAATAAAATAACTTACAGCTGTTAGCAATCTTCCTGGACTATGTCCAAACCAGAATGTTGTTCCAACACTATATGGTCATAGGGGGATGTTCCAAAAAATCTTGGGAGGATACCAAGGCTAGACGGTAGGGGTGGCCACAGAGCTGATTCTACAAGGTCCCAACGAACAAAAAGGAAAAGAGAATGAGGAAAAGAATTGAATAATGACTCTATGGTGCAATGCTAGACAGTGAGGGCACCTGAAAATAGTTGGCTGCCCAAAGGGATAGAAAATCGCTTACCTAGTAACCGAGAGCGTTGCAACATGGAGACCGGAGACCAAGAGGTTATCCGACTCCATTTGCAACGCTGTCGGTGTTTATATTCTGAATAGTGACGTGATGTCATCACGCGCTTGCGCGTGCCACGTAATTGTCGTCACTCGGAATATTGTGAACAGAAAAGGCCATGTTGTGAACAGTAAAGGCCATTTGAAATATGGTCCAAATAACTACTTAACTGTTGGTCTGGTACTCCAGATACTAGAAAGTGGGCAGGGGGCGTGAGTTCCCAAAATTGGGAACTTTTCTTGTTTCTCATTACTTTGTGTAATCTAGGTGTCAAGGTTGCTCCTTTCTCCTCTGCACCTCATATCTTCTTCTCCTATTTCCTAAAATTTCTTAAAACTGGGTTTTAATCCTACATACTTATATACTCATTACTAGGGTGTGCCATATCTGTCCAATTCTTCTTCTCTCACTGTCTATTGAACCTATGGCAGACTTGGTCAGGTAGAGGGACAGACACTGGGGGAACCGACTAATGGGACCGACTGAAATAATCTCCTTCTACGCGGATGACATGTTGCTTTATGTCATGGATCCGCACACAAATCTCGACCCAATAATGTACGACACCAGACACTTTGCAGAATAGTCAGGCTTTATGGTGAACTACGCCAAATCTGAAATCGTTCCCTTCACTGCCAGCACAGTGAGACTGCGTGGGGCTTGAAATGGGGGCATCATAAGATGAAACATCTGGGGGTTCTGATCTCTAGGGACAGGGGCTCACACCTCTCCGACAATTGTACTGCACACTAAACATATGTACTAGGAAAACTATACCGGTGGAGGAGCATACCACTGTCTATGGCCACTAGACTAGCTCTGGTGAAGCTTTACCTCTTCACAAATGTGCCCTTTTGGCCTGGAAGGCACTATTTCACCAGACTCCATGGCTGCCTGTTTCAATTCCTGTGGCATGCTGGGGCGGTCTATAAGAAATTGACAGAACTGGCATCACCATACAATAAGGGATGGTTCACAGCACCGCACTTCGAAGTCTACTGGATGGCTGCCCAGGCACAATTCGCGACCTACTGGTACGGCAGTGAGGATACCCCCTAAAAATCCGATTGGCACATTTGGCGGGTGACAAAGCTGATACAAGAACGCTGATACTCAACTTCACAAACAAAGATGACTGCCCTTATGACCCAGTACACACCACAATACTTGCATGGCGAGCCCAATTTTTTAGACAGTGGTGGTGGGACACCCATATTATCAGTGGCTGCCACTCTGGAAATGTCCAGGCCACTCCCCTACCTGAGATGGTTCTCTCCACACACACTGGGAGAATCTGGGGTACCGGGCACTGGGAGACCTGTTTCCGGAGGGAAGGTTTCTCACATTGCAGACCTGCAAGCAGGCCCAAAGGCATGACGTTGGAGATATTACAATTCTAAAGGTTGAGAGCCGTGGTCACCAAATGGTGGGAAGGGTATCCACTAGAGGCCCCAGAGAATAAACTCCTAAAGTACATCTCTAATTCGTACGAATGTCACAGATTACTGGCTTCACTGTATAGGATGATCGTGAGGAAAGTGGTGGCCCAGACCCTGACTGTACGAACCAAATGGGCATTGGATATGGGGATTGACATTTCATATGAACAATGGGATAAGATGTGCTCTCTGACTAAGTCTGTGTTGCTGAATACTAGATACAAACTGATCCAGTTTAAGGTGCTGAACCGATTGCACTTTACACCCAATAAGACTGGCAACATCAACCCAGGCACGGTCAGCAGATGCCCTAGATGTAGGTGTGAAGACGCAGGACACGGCACGTGTTTTGGAAATTTGGCAAATTGTGTGATTTCTGGAAGTATGTGTTTGGCGTACTGTCTAAAGTATTTGACCGCCCATTGCCATGCACCCCTCTGAGTGCACTATTTGTTGGGTGGAGGGACGTCCCAGAGAGATGACTCAGATCCCTTCAACATATGGGTTGCCTAATCGGCAAACATTATATATTGAGGAAGTGGAAGGAGGCTGGGCACCCGTGGGGTAAAGAATGGTTGAAAGAACCAACATGGGCTGAGGAATGTGAAGAGCTCGTCCAGGACGAAGAACATATGGGCAGAATACCGTGTGTACCTAGTCCAAATACAACCAAAGAAGAAGAAAAAAGCAAGCTTCTAACAAGGTAACCACTGGACTACAATGTGTCTCTTTGGACTCTGAAATTACTTCCCTAATATTGTGGGCTTCTTCATAACAATGTTAAATACCTCGCCAGTAATACTCAGTGAATGAAACTGGTTAAAGGGAAGGGTGGATTTTTCTGATTGCAAATTGTGTGTCTGATTAGGCACTCTTAGTTGGGAGTATTATTACTAGGGGTTTTGGTTGGGTGAAGGCTTTCAGAGTTGGCCTTCCCGAACTAGCTGATGGAGTGGGAAGGTTCAAGGGCCCCATGACTGACCTGCAATGAGTCGAGGTGATGTATCCTGCCAAGCGATGGTGGACAGGGGTGCCTTCTGATACTAGCCAATATCCACTGGCTGAGGGTGGCCCCTTAACTCCTGAGTTACCGGTTTGATGGCCTCTACAACCAGACATGAGACTTCATAAAAGGGGTTATACCTGCTCGTGCTTCCCACACTACATTAACCTCAGCAGCCTGCACAATCTTTAGCCCTACTGCACTCCAGCACCCCCTCCTTTCAGACCAATGGCCTACTTGAAAGTTGGTTTTGTTCTCCTGATAAAACACATAATTAGATGTTGCTGCCAAAAATCACAGTCACACCAGCACTTAAAACTCGGGCACTTCCGGCCTGCACTATTCAACACCACAGGTTCTGCACCGGCCCCCTCCATCTGCCTTACTCACACCCCCTCTGTTGTTAGTAGAACCATGCTCACATGAGGGCGCCAAAATGGCGGACAGGCCCTACTCAAGACCAATTTACATAACATTACATTAAATATGTTCAGTGAAAGGAACATTTGCTTTAGAAAAATAGATAAGTATTAATGGCATTTCCAATTACTGCACAGCCAAGTGCCACTCGGTCTTTTGCCTACCCTATCATTTGCCCGAGTTAATGCTTTCATTACTGTTAAGATTTCCTGGTTGATCACGGACCCCCGTTGTTCCGATTCAAAGAATATTTCAAATTGTCCTCTTAACTGTGCAAGGTCTTCTACGGCGGCGTGATCTTTTTCGGTTTAATGTGAAATTATTTCAAGATATTTTTGGATTACAATAGTATAAGCGTGTTCTCCTGAGCGAGAATTAATTCTTTATCGTGTGCTTCATCTGATAGCTCTTAAGCGCTTTTATTGGCTCTGCCTTTATGCATTTCATTCGCTTTGCAGGTCGTTTGACACTTTGTCCAGGTATTCCGAGTGAACCCTGCACGTGCTTATTAAGCTGCTCAGAGAGATGAGCCCAGCAGCACTTATGAGTCTTACCTGCAGGTCACAGATTCCAATCTGCGGTCCATTGCTTGCTTGGAAGCTGATACGTCGAGTACAGGCGGGGTATTAGTAACACATTTTTTGAGCTTCAATGGACAATTCACTTAGTTGTGTGCATTATATCATATTTAACATAACATAGAATGTATTTACACGGCCACGAAAGTGGCCGTGTAGTGATGGTTAAGTTGCTGTTTCCATAGGAAGAGCACTTTTTGGGTGGCCTATAACTCGGCCCCTCCTGGACCAATCCTCACCAAACTTTGCAGAAAATGTATATGGGCCACTCTGAATTTTTTTTTGAGTTTTGGTCCAGGGGGGGAAAAGTTATAGGGGGGATCCCAAAACGTCTTTTTTTCCCACAGATATAATGAGAAAAAAATTTGCTCACGCCTACAGCCCAAACCGCTGGACAGATTTACACCAAATTTGTGGCAGGGGCAGCGGCTTGGTCCCAAAAGTGTGCTTTTGTTAATCTGGTGTAAATACGTCCAGTAGTTTTCTTTAAAATGACCAAAACGTAAGGCGCAAAAATAAGTGATATCTATGTCCGCTCCGCGGACACACTTCCCTGTTCACTCCGCGAACATGACACGCATTGGCCAAGCGGCTTGCGTGATGTCCGCGGACATATGAGGTGCTCTCTGATTGGCTGGGGTGAAGCGTGAAGTGCGTCAGATTTTTGAAGACGCCCGCCATCTTGGTTTCTCGTCCGGTGTCCACGGACATCGCGGCGAAACATATTAAAAAACAACATTGCACTCGTCAAACTGATCAAATAATGTTTGGGAAGGTCAGGGGTGATGAGGATGGGATGGAATATGGCTGCAAGAAGCACAAAAACGTGTTAACTAAACAACATCCGAACACGAAGAAACTATGTAGCGGTGTAGACCACGCTAACGCAGTAAAGCGCTTGCGCAGAACTACTTCACCCGCTCTTGACATATAACGCGCCAGTCAAAATGCAAACACAATTTCTTTTTCAAACTCGCACGTGCGCCTCATCCGAACACGGACACGCGTTGAAGAAAACGTGCAGAAATGATGACCGCGCACAGGAGTTAACGTTAACACATAGCAGTCAAAACCGCTCACACGCACTGTAGAAAACACGTACCTGCAAAGACTGCACACACGCAATGCACAAAACACGTAGCTCCGAAGATCACGCACATGCGTTGTACAAAACACGTAGCTACAAAGACCACGCACACGCATTTCTGAGCTCACACGCGCCTTATACGAATATGCACACGCGCTGTAGATAACACGTAGCTGAGAAGACCACGCACACGCGTTGAACAAAACCGCACACAGGAGTTAACGGAAAACACGTACCAGTGAAGACCGCGCACACGCGCTGTAGAAAACACGTAGCTGCAAAGACCATGCACACGCGCTGGCACTGTAGATAACATGTAGCTGCGAAGACCACGCACACGTGTTGTAGAAAACACGTAGCTACAAAGACCACGCACACGTGTTTCCGAGCTCACACGCGCCTTATCCGAACACGCACACGTGTTGACCAAAACCGCGCACAGGAGTTAACGGAAAACACGTACTAGTGAAGAACGCGCACACGTGCTGTAGAAAACACATAGCTGCAAAGACCACGCACACGCGCTGGCACTGTAGATAACACGTAGCTGTGAAGACCACGCACACGCGCTGTACATAACACATAGCTGAGAAGACCACGCACACGCGTTCAACAAAACCGCGCACAGGAGTTAACGGAAAATACGTACCAGTGAAGACCGCGCACATGCGCTGTAGAAAACACGTAGCTGCAAAGACCACGCACACGCGCTGGCTCTGTAGATAACACGTAGCTGCGAAGAGCACGCACACATGTTGTAGAAAACAAATAGCTACAAAGACCACGCACACGCGTTTCCGAGCTCATACGCTCCTTATCCGAACACGCAAACGCGTTGAACAAAACTGCGCACAGAAGTTAACGGAAAACACGTACTAGTGAAGAACGCGCACATGTGCTGTAGAAAACACATAGCTGCAAAGACCACGCACACACGCTGGCACTGTAGATAACACGTAGCTGTGAACACCACGCACTGTACATAACACATATCTGCAAAGACCACGCACACGCGCTGTACATAACACGTAGCTGAGAAGACCACGCACACGCGTTGAAGAAAAACATGCAGATATGACATGAATCCAAGCTCACACGCACCTCATCTGAACATGAACACGCGCTGTAGAAAACACATAGCTGCGAAGACCACGCAAATGTGTTGTGAAGTGAAGAGGGGCCCTGTATGGAACCTCGCCTTCCCTTTCCATGGTGGCCATCTTGTTAAAGGATTTTCCTTCCTACACCGGGACGCCGAAGGCGTACCGGTTTGGGAAGATAAATCTTTTTTAGCACCCCGGGTTCCCGCTTTGGGAACCTAGGTTGGTAATGGTCTTCATCCATTTAAAAGAACGTTATGGTTACGTTGCACTAATAAAAACCTATGAAATTCAGTAAAAAAAACGTTGTTAAAGGGTCGTTATAGTTAAGTTGCACTACTAAAAAGCTATGCAATTCAGTAAAAAAAACTTTGTTAAAGGGACGTTATGGTTCAAGTAAAATCGAAAAACCCCTGAAATTCGCCAGTTATGGTAAGCTAAGCAACCATAACTTGTGCCACCACCGTGCACTGCTAAGACTAACACCCAGGACATCAAATATGACATCACAAATATAATTGATGACATCAATCCAAGACATGATAACATCAGTGTTATCATGTCTGTCTACAGAACCCGTTCAGAGAACAGGTCCTTCTGCTAGTGTAATAAAAACTGCACACATTTACTTTTCAATCAGTTGCGATTTGTTTAATATGGATTGTAAAATAAAGCATATTGCTTCTTCAGCATGCCAACCGATTGTGTTGGGAAAGGTTACCACCAACAAGCATTGGCAATGTCAAAAGTCTGGGATTTTGTGTAGGCATGGGAAAGGGACTTTCCAGGCACTGTTGTAGTGATATTAACTGGCCATTGATGGTAGCAGGTGCAAAATGGTGTGAGTACATGGGCATCTGATAGCAGTGCCTGGCAAATGCCCATTACTTACAGACAAGCCAAAACTGTTGGTTTTGCCAATGCTTGTTTTTAACAGGACTTCATTGAAGGACAAGATTAGTGATTATAAATAGAGTAACAGAAGCCAGACCTGGAAGACATTTTTATTCCATCAGTAGTGCATTTACAACTCCGATTAAGTCATGGGGCTCATTATGAGTCAGGCGGTAACCGTGCCGGTACTACCGGCAGGTCGCCGCCAGAAATGAAAATATTTACCGGCCCCGGACTTGCCAGAAACACCAGGTTATTACAACCCCAACGTACCTGAAAGTCAGGCGCTGGTAAATAGTAAGTCCCCATTCCCATGGAGTGCCATAGGACTCCATGGGAATGGGGACACGTAAGCACCGGCACCTACCATGGCCGTTGTGTCTGGCAGGGTTTGCCCTGTCAGGCACAGATGTCAGGCACAGATGCTCCGGCAGGCAGACTCGTAGTATGCTAGTCCGGAAACAACAGTCCCGGTAAACTTACCGGCACCGTTGTTTCCGGACCAGCATATTAGAATGAGCCACATTAACTCTCAGAAAACTGCTTTGAAAAAAACAGTGACCAGCCCTTTTAGTGCAAAATTTGATGCTAAGGCTTGATTAAGGTTTGAACTAAAAGAGTTCACATGAGGTGTTTTTGGAGGGACAGGAACTGGATGGGAATGGACATAGGGACTCGCGTGAGCAGTCAATGGGTGGGCAACTCATCAAACAACACCTACAAGCGTTGTGCCCCACCTCATATGCCATTTCTCCCTATCTGTAGGTCTAACGCCCTAGTTTCGCAAAATAGCCAAAGCTGAAAAATGGCTAATAACTTCAGTTTGTCTTTAAACATGATACTTGTGCTCAAAGAAAGTAAATTCAATGAAAAACGAAGATAGAAAAATGTAAAGTCATGATTCATTCTGATAATATATCCACTACTGTCATTTGAAAAAGGAGACTGCTCATAGTCGAAATCAATTTTCTTGAAAATGCCTGCGTTGAACAATTGCCCACTGTGGGTGAGCATTGAGCAGCTACTGCTGTTCTTTTCGCACTCTTGGAGTGCAGTTCCTTCTACCTGGAGCATGCATGGGCTTTGCCAAGGCACGCTTCCAACCTTGTGCCTCTGTAGCTTCTACACTCTCTCTAAAGGTGAAAAAGGTCAATAAGTCCTCTATTTTTGGCAGACAGATTGACAGAGTGACTCTATAATGTGAATGATTCATTCGCCCAGGCTTGGCCTGATTCTAACATGGAACTGTCTGGCACATCCTGAATGGATGATTGTAGCAATCACGCCCAGCTGGGGAGCATACACGGCCGATTAACAGCCCGCCTGTGGGCTTTTTCTGCTCATGTATGCCCCCCTCCCCCCCCGGGGTATGATTGCTATTTGCACACTGGGTTCTCCCATGGGGCAAATCGTTTTTTTTTTCCTAAGGCGAGGGAGTCTGCGCTATTGCGCGATCCCAAACTCCTGAGGAAAAAAAAAAAGATGTCCGCTGCCATTTTCCCATTTCCATGGCGGCCACGGGTGGGAGGAGCTCCAGGAACGGAGCACAAAGCTCCGATCCAGCAGCTAAGTGGGGGGAGGGTGGGAGTGAAAGAGCAGGTTTCCTTTTGGGGGTGGCAGGGAGGGGAGGAAACAGGGAGAGCTTCCTGTTGCCTCCCCACATTCATGAAAAAAAAGATGCCTCCTCCCGGGGAGGGCCCTGGGGTGGCTGGAAACGGTGGGCGGTAGGGTACACTGTGCATTCTCGCCCGCTGTTCCAGCCATCTGATTAGCTGAGCACCCTTCCCAGGTGGGAATACTCCAGTTACTCCAATCGTAACTGGCTAGTAAATACATTTGTGATACTGATAAGAAAAGTCTTAACTCACTGCAATACTGTAGACGAAATCTTCAAGCTAGTATTTTTCAATCCATTTTTTATAATTTCTGTTTCAAAATAGAGTTTAAGCTAATTTGCTGAAAATATTATTTTTCAAAACATTCAGTTTCTTATAATACATGCTATTTCTCAACCTGATTCGAATTTGACTACAGGCTCAACATGTTTTCTTATTAATGTGGCAGAAGATAACCCACAGGCACAAGAAGTGGGGTTTCAACCTGTGTTTTTATTATGTAGTATTGGGATCAGCACTTTTAGGGCAGTGGCAGCTGTTGAATTATTTCAGTATTTCCCAGCAAATAGCGTGAGGGACAGAGCATAGTACCAGAGCACAAAACAATCATGGGGTGTAGGGAGAAGTTCTCTCTCCCTCCCCCAATTAATATTTTTTCAAATAATGGGTACAAATTTTGAATTTTCAACATACTTTCTGTGAAAAATTGGGTAAAAATCTGCACAATCAATTGGCTATGTAGGGTAACAAATGAAAAAATGAAACAAATGACAATATGCCAACAATACATAGAAGCATTTTCAGCATGCATGTGCCCACAGCAGAAGAAATGGAGTGGATGGAACGGACGGAGTGGATAGAACGGCCTTACCGAAAACCACCATATCACACTCACTCTCTCCTATACACCACCACTCAACTAGAATGCAGCAATACTATGACACAATCGGTATAGCTGTTCTCATACTAACACCTGCCTCTTACTCCTCAACATCCTAATTAAACACAGCTAGCTGAACACACACCGCTAGCCTAAGCGTCTCCTCAGGCCTAACGCAAGCAGAAATCAGTCTGGATGTCAACCCTTCAGAATGAACACATATTCCTGACCTCCCAAACACCTCACCTACTGCTAAGAAGCAGCTATCATGCAAGTGCCTCACCAGCTGCACACATATCCGGTGTACTCACGCACCTTACATATACATCTCTCTCTCTCTCTCTCTCTCTCTCTCTCTCTCTCTCTCTCTCTCTCTCTCTCTCTCTCTCTCTCTCTCTCTCTCTCTCTCTCTCTCTCTCTCTCTCTCTCTCTCTCTCTCTCTCTCTCTCTCTCTCTCTCTCTCTCTCTCTCTCTCTCTCTCTCTCTCTCTCTCTCTCTCTCTCTCTCTCTCTCTCTCTCTCTCTCTCTCTCTCTCTCTCTCTCTCTCTCTCTCTCTCCTTGAACTATGGCACTATATGAATGCAAAGTAACTTGACATAACATAGGCCAACATTTCATCTAAAAGAACACACTTGTCTTCACTTGGGCCAGTGTACTACCAGTAACTGTAACAGCTTGCCTTTGCCCAATAATGGCACTACTATAACTGTAAGAACACAGCAGTCATGGGTTTGCCCAGTAATAGCATTGCTGCAAGTGACTGTAAGAACGCACTTTTCTTGGCTTTGACCAATACTGTAAGATCACACCTAATATTGCTTTGCCAAATAAAGTAATTACTGACAGTAGCTTTGAGACCACTCTTCCATTGATTGTGTGCAATAAAGCCAGTACTGTCGGCCACCGTAAAAACCTAGTTATCTTGGATTTGCCAGGTAAGGCCAGCACTGGCAGCTACATTAAGAGCCCCTTTATATTGGTTTTTACCAATAATGTAAGTACTGTAAGAAGACACCCAAGATGGATTTGACCCGTAAGGCCAGAACTGCCAGCAACTGTAAGAACACAACTGTCCTCACTTTGCCCAAATAGGCCAGTCCTGTCCCTCTAAAAACGAACTGTTGGCTGACACCACTGATTCCAGTATTTGTCAATGTAAGAACGCTCATACAGGATCTGGTCAGGGTCCTGAAACGCCCTATTGATCTCTAAAAAAAACATTTCCATGGTGGGAGGCAGGCCTTCCTCCCCTTGACAAACAGTGGCAAGGGGGGCCTGGATCACACCATGGAAATCTCTCTCTCTCACACACACACACAAACACACACTGACACTGAGATTCATTCAGACATTGGGCCTCATTAGGACCCTGGCGGAGAGGGTGTTACGCCAGCGTAGTGCATGGCGTACCTCTCCGCCATACTACGAGTTCCCGTAGCGCCATGGCGGCCTTTTCCGCCTGGTTTTACCAGGCGGAGAAAACCATGGCGCTACGGGACCTCGTTGTTAATTACGCCACCGTATTTTACGGTGGCGTAATTAACTCCTTCCCCACTCCCATTATACCCTATGGGGCAAAAATGGGAATGGGGAAGGGCAGAATGGGGATTGGGGATTTACCGCTCCGCCGAGGTCGGAATGGGGCGGTAAATCCGCCAACCCCCATGGCGCTATCGGCGGCTTTCCGCCATGCTTCGCGGTGCATTTAGCACCGCGAAGTCCGCCAGGGTCCTAATGAGGCCCATTGTCATGTCCAGCATGGAAACAGTTAACTTGATGTGATGAGGAACTCGTCATGCCAGACACAGCCAAAAGAACTCACGCACACTCGTGCATGCGCAGGAGTGATTTGCCACATTCACGGCAGAAAGTGAAAGTTAACATTAAAGAAAGCATTACGTTCGCTTGGCTCTGTGTTTCTCATTTCGATGCTGCTTCGCACAGGTGAATAAAAGGGTGATTGAGGCTACCAACTGCATGGGGTTACAAAAGACATGGATACAAATTTCCTTCGGGCTGTTGGGGTAACTTCTTTCTCCATAGATGTCAGCAGCAGGTAGCAGGACAGTGTTCTCCCTTCAACCCCTGCCTGTCCCTGTTCTGGAATCAGGCGTGAGGTATGGTCAGCATTATGACTCCTCCCATAGCATGAGATAGGAAGTAAACGGAGGGGTAAAGAAGTCTTCTTGTACCTCAATTGGACGGATATTCAGCACCCCAAGTAGGAGAATGAAGGCAGCGAGGTCAGGAAAGTCTGCACAATTCCTTTCTTATGCCTGTACTTAGCAGGTATCCAAACATTTTTTTTGACTGGAATCCTGCTGAAGTACTCTTGAAAATTAAAAGAGGGTGCCTTAAATCCACCTATCGGCGAGCAACACCTACAACAGAGTCCAGCGGTTTATCTAGAACCATACAGGATATTACCCTATAAAAGCATTCTAGGAAACACTTTTCGTGAAGGTTTGAACGTAAAGGCATCAGGAATCTCAAAGTAGGTCAATAAACCCCATGAATGCAAAGGGTATATATATATTCACTGAAAAAACGTTAGTTACGGTGCAGTTAAATTGTGCAGATTGAATGCAACAAAACCCTTGAAATTCAGCGGCTGTTGGATGTCATGACCAGCTTAAATCAGCATGTTCCCATTGATGTCCCCCATAATGCTATTTACCCCATAATGCCATGTCCCCCATAATGCCTTGTCCCCCATAATGCTATTTTGCACGTCACTGTGCATCCCTCCTGTGACGAATCAACTTTTCGGGGCTCCAGTCGTTCAGGGATGAATATCGGTTGCTAAACCATCAATCACCCCCAGACCTCTAGTACACCAGAAGGCATTCAGAACAAATTGAAAACACAAGTAAATTATAAACCTCCTTGTCCAATTTTGGTAAGGTGACAGAGCAGCAGGCTCATCTCCGCAAGGTGGCGAATCATTGGTAAGTTGCAACAAAGTGAAAATACAATTGTTACCCAATGATAAAAGGGACTGTACAGTCAAGGTTGTACAAAAATATCTATTTTAATATTATTACAACAGACAGTTCTAGACAATACAACCCACCTTATAAAGGAACACAGAGCACAATCAGTTTCACGAAGGAGAGGGATGCACTCTGGATACTGACAGGAGGGTAATCGGTAAAGCAATCAGTCTTAACTGTTCAACGTTATTTGGTTTCAGCACTAAAAGAGCAAGGGGTTGTAAATGTCACTAGGGGCCTTTGGAGAAGGGCCAGGGAGACAGAACCACAATGTACCTGGTGCTTGAGATGATCTTGATGCTTAACAACGTCAAGTCGGTTCCAGAACACTTTCCAGCTCCTGCTACAGAGTTCAAGAAGGGAGACCTCTGCGGGTATCAAGCGGCAGGCAGTTCGGCAAGTGCGGGTGGATGGACAGCTGATGGCTGGCCTACCCAGTCGCTTGGGCTCAAGAATCATTGTCTCTGTGCTGGGTGGCGGATCTAGAACGCTGGTTGAGGCGTCTCGGATGTCTTTAGTGACTGCATCGTGACAACAGTCAGTGCAGCTTGACAACAGTCAGCAGTGCAGCCAGTCGCAGTTTGAGGGCTCGACTGCCTCAAAAATGTCAGTAAAAGATGGACGCTGGTTGATGCTTGGTGTGGCACTCCTCCTAGCTTCTTCTCTGGCCACGTGTCGTCCTTTAAGGCGGACGTCCCAAAGCTGAGGAGAATGTTTGCAGGCAACACCCTTGTCCTTTGGTCAGAGACTCTCTGGCACTTCCCACCTAGGAAGCTTGCTGTCAGACCTAGCAGGGCACACTGTGATGGCTGGGTACCAGTTCTGGAGCTGCTGGACCGGTCCTCTGAGTTCACTATTTCCCTCCGTTTCCTGGGAGATGTTTAGGGGAGGGATATTACTTCCCTCTTGGAAATTCTGGCCTCCCTTCACTGGCAAACGCTGTAAGGCAGACTGTACCTTCAGCCATGTTCCAAATGAGTCCTTTGTCTTACTCCTTTCGAAGTCATCAGATCTGTTAAAAGTGGGGCTCAACCCTCTTTTAATGCTAAATGGGCCCCACAGATTGGTGCAGGCAAAGCCTACCTTAATGAACCAATCCTGGGTCTGCATCAACTATTTCCTGTTACGCATGAGGTCATAACCAGAGGGCTTTGCAAAAGCAAAGGTAAGGCGTGACAACATACACTACTAAGTCCCACCCATCTTCCTATCTGTTGTGAATCAAAGTGTCTCTCTGGTTAATTGAGCTCTCTGTGGCTTCTGATCAAAATGCAGGTCTTCCTTGAAGTTTGTGGCGAGAACAGACTTTCTGTCTCCATCAAATCACATACCTCTTCCATCTGAAAGGGGGTCCCGCCGCAAGGGTTGCTGAGTGTTAACAGTTGTCCCAGATATGACATTCACTGCCCTTCGTACAGAGGGGTAGGAGCTAGCTTTATGTTGATACATTGCATATCAAAGGGATGTTGGTTTCCTGGCCCCTTATTCAGTTCTGCGAGCAAGCATCTCGCAGGCCCATTTCAATTAACTCTCATCAGTAGCGCTGCTACCAGCAGAACTTTGACAATAAACAGGGTAGATCCATGGAGCTTTTGATATTTCATTAGGATGGCCATGGCAGGAGGAGGGTGTTGCCTTCCCCCCTCCCAAGAGGCTTTGATGTACCCGTGGCTGTCACATTCCTGCTGAACATGACAGGGGACTGGGCCTGTAGGCTGTGTCCTCCCAGAGTACACATGACAATGTGTTTGTGCTGCGAGCATATAAAAATATGTGGGGTTTAGCCCCACACATTGTTTGAGGTTGATTTCCCATCATTCAATTTTCTTTAAAAAATATCAAAAAAGCCCAGACAAGTGCACACCCGTCATGCAGATGGTCGAATTCCTCACACCTTCTCTTATAATATGTATGTGCTAGTGGGCTTTGCAACAGGAAAGCGTCGAGTTAAGCTGGCCATGACTTCCCAAATCCTCTGAATTTCAAGGGTTTTGTTGCATTAAATCTGCTCAAATTAACTGCACTTTCACGTTCTTTCAGTGAATTTCAAGGGTTCTGTTATATCGTAGCTTTTTATGTTCCTCTAGTCATGGCTTTTGTCCGTGTCCACTGTACATGTTCTCCCAATATGATTCTTCTGGACTCACTAGGTGGCCAAGGCCTTTGGTCATGGCCACTATAAATGTCTTTCGGGCCTGCTAGCCAGGGCCTTCGGCCATGCCCACCGTATGTTTTAAAACACTACTCGGCCACTAGTAATGGCCTTCACCCATGCTTTGGCCGTGTCCACTGTACATGTTCACCCCAATATGTTTGTTTTCATCCCACTATTAATGCATTTTTGTATTCTTTTTAAAAAATATTTTTCCTTAACCTCGGTTATATGGGCAATGTACTACAAATAACCCTGGTTATCCATAAATACCTGCAAATAACTGCAGTTATTGTCATGTGACACACTTTATTCCCAAGATCCTATAGCCACGGATATCCGCAGAATAACCACAGCTCTGGGAAAATGTTTGTGCCCTGAACTTGGTCCCCAGCCCGCCCAACCCACAACTCCCCAATTTCATATGGTGTCTTCTTTCCCCCTCCCACCTCTAGACTGAGGCCATTTCATCCTTTTTCCTCTGCCAAATGACATCTTTTTTTCCATTTTTCATTTTCAGCTAGCCACGGTTACTCCTATTATAACCACGGTTCTTGCATTGAACAAAAGAAAATGGCACCTTCTTCATTTCTGAAAAGCCTCTCTCCTGTAAAGCACCATGGGAGATATAGCTATAATTTTGGGAGAAGCATGTGTGTGTGAGGGGTGTGTATGTGTGGATGGAGATACTATTACTTAAAAATGTCAGTTAGGGTGACCACGTTTTTTCCCCAAAATACACAGATCATTCTTCGGTTATTGCTGCTAAATTTGTATTTCCTGCACTCTGCACGTTTTCGGAATTGTTCTTTTAAATTGTACGGGGCAAACTAAACTCAGCACTATAGAAATTTTACCAGGCAATTTGAATTAGTTTACTGATTTACTTTGGGCATTTTTAAAAAGCAGAAGAGCTGTGTTTATTGTAAATTTTAGAAGGCTTTAGCTTATTTTTTTTAGCTTGCACTGAACTGTTTACTTGAATAGGGTCTCACTTCCCATTGAACTACAGGTCCCAGCCGTCCTGTAGTTCTTGGGACAACTTGTTTGCTAACTAGGCGCGTAAGCGCAAGGCGTGTCAACACCAAGCCGGTCTGTGCCGGTCCATGGCGACCGTGCTGTAGTGCTGTCCTCTGCGGTAAGTGATAGCGTTACTTAGTACTGTTTACCTACTCTGAACTTCTGTTTATAACCTACGCATCCTCTTGACGTGATTAAACTTGCCAAGAGTAAATCCTGGGATCATGAGTCAGGAGCCTGACACAACCTCCTCACTTACCTGTCTCTTGATTAATACACACTCACTTATCAAGCAAGCAACAGATATTGCAGATTACATTTTAGCAAAGCATGTAGAGTTATGTGCAGTCACAGAGACTTGGCTGCATGAAGCAGCAGGCCCGTCTCTCTTACTGGCTGTCCCTGATGGTTATGCAATCCACAGGGCTGATCGCACGTCGGGGAGGCGGGGTCGCTATTATCTATAGGTCCTCATTGCAGATACTCTCAGTACATCTGAATGCCCAGAATGATTGTGATTCTCTGTATGTAAAAGTACTTATGGACCCAAATACTACCATTGATATTCTTTTGATCTACTAACCACCCACCTCTACTCCCGATTTTCCTGTATACTTGAGTGAAATCCTGGCACCTCGTCTTAAGGCACCCTCTAAGATTGTACTTAGGGAGACTTGAACCTGGGGCTCCATGATAAATCAGAATCCCTGACCTCTGTTACTGAATCAGCTTTGACCGATTTAGGTTTCCTACAAAGCATAACATCCGCTACTCATGATAGAGGCAGGACGCTTGATTGGTTATCTAATCTGAATGTTAATATTGATAAGGTAGATATTAGTCTGTGTCCCTGGTCAGATCATATGCTGATAGATTTTAAGCTTGGCTACTCCCCTCGGCCAAGGAAAGCAAAACAGGAAAAAGCTCCTTTTGTTGAAAGTATGCTGGAAGACGCAAGATAGTCAATACATATTCTGACCTGTTTGGAATGGCGCTAAACATACTTGTGCCAGAAAAGAGAATGTGTTAAAGAAGGAGTCAAAATGTTGGTACACAGAGGAGATTCAAAAATTGAAAGGAGCAAAGTGTAAATTGTACGAATGCTGGAAAGCCAATAATCTGGAAGCAAATAGAATAACATATATCATAGCGGCAAAAAAGCATAGAAGTGCCATTGTAAATCCAAAAAATGATGACCAGAGGATTAAGAGTGCAGACTCTAACACTAAAGAACTCTTTAAGATACTACGAGAACTGGAGGATCCTTATTCCTCTATTGCACTGGTCAATAAGGATAAAAGAGGGTGCAACTCTATTCAGGCAGCCATGAAGAGTAGAATTAGAAAGATTCAGGAAGATATCCGCACCAAGCAAAAAAGCCATGGTCAGGAAATTCATTTGGGAAGTAACAATCTCCCACTGGATGCTAGCATGACTATTCCATTGTTGGAGTTTGCCTCGGTTACAGAAGGTTAAACACTCACCCAAGTGTGCCAACTTAAGCCTACCTTCTGTAAAGGGGATGTGTGTCCATCTAATGTGGTGTAAGCTTATGCGGAACAACTGACACTGATAATTAAGTTAATAAATTACTAATTTAAGGAAGGTTTGGCGCCTACTAACATCAAGCAGAACTGGGTGTCACCTTTACTAAAGAAACATCCCTTGACCCTAGTCTGCCTTCCAATTACAGGCCTATTTCCAATGTTCCATTCTTGCATAAGATCCTAGACCGGGCTGGCTACTTACAAGTGCAAAATGATATGGAGAAACACCAGATACTCGACCAGAGACAGTCTGGGTTCCATAAAGCACATAATACAGAGTCTGCGTTGTTGGATCTTAAGGCTAATATGCTGGAAATAGTAGATGGAGGACACACAGCACCGCTTAGGCTGATTGATCTTTTGGCGGCTTTCGACATGGTCAATCATAGTATGTTAGTCACCAAGCTCATGCACTGTACCTCTTTTGCGCCTGCAGCAGCAAGCTGGGTGGACTCTTTTCATACAGGTAGGACGGCCAGAGTCTTCGCAGATCAGCACAGGCTGATGAGGAGATTCTGACTTGTGGTGTTCCATAAGGTTCGTGTTTATCCCCAACCCTTTTTAATATTGTTAAAATGCCATTGTTTGAGCTACTGGATGCCAAAGGGGTGTTGTATATAATAATTATGCTGATGACACTCACTGTCTCATCCCTTTATCAGGGAATTACATCAGAGACACTGAGGCTGTCAATACAGTATATTCCATCATACAGAACTGGATGAGGGGCAATTGTCTTGCACTGAATGATGCAAAAACAGAGATCATGTTTGTGGGCACAGCTGCACTATTGAGAAAACTGAGTCCAAACTATAAGGAATGTCTTATTGCTCGCTGTGCCATCGCTACTCTTCCCAAAGTGAAATCATTGGGTCTGGTGATTGATCAGGCGCTTAACATGAAGGCTCATGTAAGCTATCTGGACTCATCTTCATCCTTTTACCTAAAATTACTGGCACAGTTGCGACCATTTTTGTCTCAGGATAATTGTGCATCAATTGCATGGATGATCATTGGAGCCAAATTACATTATGGCTCTACCCTGTTACAAGGCATAAACAAAGGGGAAATCATGTGTCTCCAGACTGTCCAGAATAATGCGGTAAGGGTCTTAGACGGATTGACCAGAAGGGATCACATCTCAGAAGCCAGAA
This sequence comes from Ambystoma mexicanum, assembly GCF_040938575.1. NCBI lineage: Eukaryota > Metazoa > Chordata > Amphibia > Caudata > Ambystomatidae > Ambystoma > Ambystoma mexicanum. The sequence goes on along the minus strand of NC_090936.1, from coordinate 488,277,805 downwards.
AAGCATTACACTGGCTGCCAATTGCCAGTAGAATCGGTTTTGCACTTGGTGCATCACGCATAAATTCCTGTATGGAGGCAGTTCGACATACTTGTCTAATAGGCTTGCGTGGTTACTGGCATGAAGGACGTTGAGATCTAATAGTCTAGCCTTACTACCTAACACTCGAGCTAAGTTGGAGGTAGTGGCTCAGGGTGCTTTCACTTATGCTGCCCCTATACATTGGAATTCTTTACCCCCGGACCTGAGACTCTGTCAGTCTCTAATGAAGGTCAAACAGGGGTTAAAAACTCTAATGTTTAAAATTGATTACTATGAATACGGACCTAATGCATTTTTGTTGATTTTCATTGGGCCTCATTACGACCGTGGCGGTCCGGAAATAACGGTGGCGGTAAACCCGCCGCCACCGTTGTTTCCGGACCGCCTGATCCCGACCCCTGCAGGCGGGAGGTGATGTTCCCGCCAGGTCTGACCTGGCGGGTTTAACACCGCCCGCCTGCAGGCGGACGAGGAAACACCGGCAGCATTACAAGATGCTGCCGGTGTTTCCATGATCCCGATTCCCATTGAGTCCCATAGGACTCAATGGGAATGGGGATTTACACCATTCCGCCTCCGTGATTCCCGGAAAACCGGGGTTGTGATGCCCCGGTAATTCCGGGAATCACGGAGGCGGAATGGTAATACGAGTCCGGCGTTAACCAGGCGGTTTTACCGCCTCGGTTAACGCCGGACTCGTAATGAGGCCCATTGTCTTTTATGTTTTTGTTAGTCCTGTCTAGTGCTACTATACCCACAGCCCTGTATTATGCGCTATACAAATATAAATAAATAAATACTCTCCATTCACTGAACTCACTACACTCAATCCTCTGAACTACATCCTGTGTGGAAATAGAATATGATTTATAGAAAGTAAGGAGCCGTGTATATTCCAAATAATAGGGCTTCGTGGGTATGCAAATGGGTCCTGTGTAATGTCTGCAGCAGTATTGCACGGTTTCAAGGTAATTACTTCGATGTAATTACTTCAAAATGACTTCTAAAAATATAAGGGGCTGTGGTTTAAGGGGTAAAAAGAGGGTAGGAAGGGGCTTCGGGTAGTGGTAGTAATGAAGGGGAATAGGGAGATTGGGGAGTCCCCCCAATTAAAAAAAAATGGAAGTAATAACAGGCATTGAAATGACACGGAACCGGCTGCAAAATACATATTTGCTGCTTTTCAGAGAAATAATAAAAACAAATAGCTAAGGCTTCCGAGCAAGCAGGAATCTTCGCAATTGGTAAAACATTTAGACGTTGTCGACGTTAAGGTTTTTTTGGCTCGTGGAGGGAGAAGGGGTGTACACATCTTGTACCCTCTACTTTCATAAATCCAGACCTTTTGGCGGTGCCATTTTATATTTTTTTTAGGGCAATCCACAAGGTAGGCATGTTGGACACTGTTGGCCTCTCTTCATGCTTAGATCTTCCCCTAAAGCCTTTCCCTTAAAATAATAAAAAAGTGTCTCCAAGGGGGGAATGCAAGGTAGAGCCTTCTCAGGCCAGGAAGCTAAATGATAGTGCTCCCTACCCAGCCAGTGACGTGTGAGAAATCACTAACCAATTAACACAAAGAAGAAACGTGAAGTCCTAATGCCGGATATTTGAACTGCTTTTCTGAACATGTACTGCTTTTGTGAGCATAAAACCGAACTGTTCAATGTATCAAATAGAAGATTTCGACCTATAGTTTTAATGCAGATTTCACTTTCAACTCGGCAAGAAAAAGTGCGTATAAAGCTGACATTTCCTCCTTTATTGCAACACAGGGGGTTTCTTGTATGGTTTGAATCCTCTCAAGAATTCACAAAGCATTGAATATCTAATGACTGCCAGGTGCATGTGGTGACCAATGGCACCCACCCGTGAAGACATATATATAGCGGGCGCAAAGCAGGGGCCAGGTTTAGGAATGTAGCCAGCGTCAAAGTTTGGAGCCTGAAAATATGATGTTTTTTCTATAAGTGCATCTTTTCTCTGCTTTGCCGTCACGGTCCCTTTCTGGCTGCAGGGTCATAAGGAGCCCCGGCCACGATTCAAAAGAAGGATATCAGGCCTGCGCGCATGGCTCCACCTCCAGCCCCGCATTCACCGTGCACATTCACAGTTTAGACACACACACACACAAAATGCCTCATGAAGAATTGTGAGGCAGCTTCAGTCCACGTCACTGCGTCCAAATTGCATATGGGCGCAGGCAATGTACTAGACACGCCCTGGCACTACCCTGTGTTTGGACAAATCGTGTTTGCACAGCTCTTACTCGGCCAAGTAATATTTCACACACTCTTTGTGGTCTTTGTTTGTTTGTTTGTTTATTATTTGTAGGACGCCCAAAACCCTTAGGTAGCTGGGCGCACAGCATATCAAGATTACTTAGAGCATAGTTACAGTTTGCAAGTTACAATTTGTTTAGTTACATACATTATATACAGTATATACATTATGCACAGTCGTTTGCATGTAGGGTGTGGGCAGGTACATAGGATCATCAGGGACATAGTTACATAGTAGCAGGAGTTACTAGGTAGGGTGAGGACATGGCATAGGGATAGATCATGGGACTAAAGGTCGTTGTGTCGTAGCCAGGTGCGGGTATTGTGTCTAAAACTGTTGTATGGCTGGTCCTTTCTTAGTTCAATTGGTAATGGCGTTTCAATGCTGAGCTGCTTGTACAGGGAAGCTGATACCTCCTAGTCGGAATCTGGGTATTTGGAGGCAGAAGGAGTTGGCTGCCTGGTTGGTCGTGCAGAAGTTTTTCTTGTTATTCTTTCCCTGAGGTATGGAGGGGCTGCATATTTTAAACATTTGAAGGTTAGTGTGACGATTTTAAAGATGATCCTATCACTAATCTTTAGCCAGTTGTAGTTTCCCCGTACAATTGAGATGTGCTCTCTGGTAGGGAGGTTCAGGGCCGTTCTGAGCGCATTATTTTGTAGGGTTTGTAATTTACTGATGATGTATTTGCTCCTGCATATAGTGTGTTGCAGTAGTCCAATTTTGATAGGATTAGGGCATTGAGTAGAATAATGCAGCTTGCTGGTGAAAGGAAGGGTCTGCATGCTTTAATACGTTTGCCAGTATAGGTGGTGGATGAGGCCAGGGAGTTCACTTGTTTTCTTTGGGACAACGTGGAGTCCAGATAGAAACCAACAGGCCGATTCATGTAATTCCTCACAAAAGTGTCGCACGCGGCTGGCGCACAGCGTGCCCGTGCGAATGTCTGCGCCAGCCGCGTGCGATAAAATCAATTTCCGCGCACAGCGTATTCATGGATTCTCGCCTCCAAAAGCAGACGTGGCGCAGAGTGGCGCAGCAACCCTGCAGCAGCGCCAGTTACGCCCCCAAGAACGCCCTCGCGCAAGGAAAACCAATCAAGATCGCCAAACCATTGCAAAGGGCTGCTCCAACCCTGTACCAGTTTACCGGACTGGCAAACAGCAAACGCAAAGCGGGGAACGCGTATTACGGGTTCTGGAAACACGCGTGTGCGAGATGTTTCACACGCGATTGGCCTGGGGGAGCGTGTGCGTGTATTTCAGGGGTGCGCGAGAAGTCCAATACGCGAATGGCCTGGGTGCGTGTATTTCAGGGGTGCGCGAGAAGTTCCACACGCGATTGGCCTGGGCGCGTGTAGTTCAGAGGTGCGCGAGAAGTTCCACACGCGATCGGGCCTGGGGGAGCGTGTGCGTGTATTTCAGGGGTGCGCGAGAAGTTCCACACGCGGTTGGGCTGGGTGCGGGTATTCCAGGGGTGCGTGAGAAGTTTCACACGCGATCTAGCCTGGGGGAGCGTGTGCGTGTATATCAGGGGTGCGCGAGAAGTCCAATACGCGAATGGCCTGGGTGCGTGTATTTCAGGGGTGCGCGAGAAGTTCCACACGCGAATGGCCTGGGTGCGTGTATTTCAGGGGTGCGCGAGAAGTTCCACACGCGAATGGCCTGGGCGCGTTTATTTCAGGGGTGCGCGAGAAGTTCCACACGCGATTGGCCTGGGGGAGCGTGTGCGTGTATTTCAGGGGTGCGCGAGAAGTCCAATACGCGAATGGCTTGGGTGCGTGTATTTCAGGGGTGCGCGAGAAGTTCCACACGCGAATGGCCTGGGCGCGTGTATTTCAGGGGTGTGCGAGAAGTTCCACACGCGAACGGCCTGGGCGTGTGTATTTCAGGGGTGTGCGAGAAGTTCCACACGCGATTGGCCTGGGCGCGTGTAGTTCAGAGGTGCGCGAGAAATTTCACACGCGATCGGACCTGGGGGAGCGTGTGCGTGTAATTCAGGGGTGCGCAAGAAGTTCCACACGTGATTGGCCTGGGCGCGTGTAGTTCAGAGGTGCGCGAGAAGTTTCACACGCGATCGTGCCTGGGGGAGTGGGGTACGTGTATTTCAGGGGCTCGCGGGTGGTTTTACATGCGATCGGGCCTGGGGGAGTGGGGTACGTGTATTTCAGGGGTGCGTGAGAAGTTCCACACGCGATTGGGCTGGGTGCGGGTATTCCAGGGGTGCGCGGGAAATTTTACACGCTCGCCTACAACACGTATTCATGGAATCGAACGTGGCCAATCTGGAAACACGTACGCCAGCAGGAAGTAGGCGTACGTCCACCCGCACAGCATAAAAGTGCACGCAAACAACAAACAAGCTCAGACGCCAGGATGAACATACCATTCCTAGCAGCAGTGGCTGTGGGATACCGCAGGAGGAGGAGGAGGATAGTCCGGGCCAGAATTTTTACACCCAGAACCAGCCTTTTTGGGATGCCTGATGACCATGTGTATGGGAGGTACAGGTTTCCACCTCACATAATACTCGACCTGGTCAGTGAGTGGGAGGATGACCTCACATCAACCACCCTGTGCTCCCAAGCACTCAGCCCCCTGGAGAAGGTCCTCAATGTACTGCACTTCCTGGCCACTGGATCATTTCAGCGGACAAGTGCCATAGTGGGGGGGTGTCACAGGCCACGCAGTCACGCTGCCTACACCAGGTCTTGGCCATCATCACTGCACGCCCATCAGTCCGCAGGCACATATACCTGCCCAGAACACCTGCAGAAAGGCAGGCTGTCGCCCAGGATTTCTACAGGGTGGCACAATTCCCCAAAGTGCTAGGTGCCATTGATTGCACCCATGTGGCTCTACGTCCCCCCAGGGCAACTGAGCACATCTATAGAAACCGCAAGCACTGGCATTCCATCAACGCCCAGGTAGTATGTGATGCCAAGGGAATCATCACCTCAGTATACGCCAACTATCCAGGCTCCACCCACGACAGTTTCATCTACAGAATATCTACCCTAAACCGGGACATAGAAGCTGGGCGGCATGGCGATACATGGCTGCTCGGTGAGTATAAATGCCACTGCGCATGCATGCATGTCAGATACTGAGTAAAGTCACAACCCCACTAATGATACCCATCACCACCTCCCCAGGGGACAGTGCCTACCCTCTCAGCACCCACATGATGACGCCAATTCGGAACCCCACCACGCCACCCCAGGTAAGATACAACACAGCCCACATTGCAACCCGGGGCATCGTGGAGCGCACATTCGGAGTGCTCAAGTCACGCTTCCGCTCCCTTGACCGTTCTGGCGGGCACCTGTTATACGCTCCCCCAGTAGTGTGCAGGATCATAGTGGCAGCATGTGTCCTACACAACGTTGCAACACGCCGGGGCCTGGCCGTGGACATGGTGGTGCCCCCACATCCCCAACCACATGCATGCCCACTGCGCATGGGAGGGGAAAGGGCACGGGGTGAGGCAGCCCATACGCAGCTCGTGGCTAATTACTTCACATAAAATCACACCCCTGTGGAGTGCACACAGCCCTGGCACATACCAGCTGACAATCAATGATGATTGTAACTGACAATTATGATGTGTCAATGGACAGTCAACTGTCACAACCATACTAGCCTGAGATTGTACATCTGGAAGTGTTGCATTGTGTGCTTCCCTACCTACACAAACACCACCAATGCTGTGTTTAAAAGACACACTTCCATGCTGCTAAAATCATTACCCCCTTGCAAGACACAACATGACAACAGTGCCATGTCACCCAACCCCTCCCCAGCAACGCCACCCAACACACCATGGCATGACATGCCATGTGAGAGCAAACAAAGTCATCCCCCAAACATGACACGTGTCACAAAGTACAGTGTCCCTAATGGAAACTGGCCACACACAATATGCCCACATAAATGTAGAAACAACAACACACATGACCAAATACTTACCACAATACAATCGACATAGCATAAACATGACAGTACTAAGGCAAAGGATACGTAGTCTTACAACATGAGAATGCCAGCACATCCACCACCTCCATCTGTACAGTGTTGTTGCCACGCACATCTGGAAGTCCACTGTTCACAACATGAGCTCCATCTCCAAAGTGGACGGCCTTGTGAAGACATGAGGAATGAACCTGCAAATTAGGAGGGAGACATGGATGCACAAGCACACATCAATACACCATGCAGTGCACAATACAACAACAATATGCACTAGGAATGTATACACAGCATTGACTACAGACTGCCCACACATGTCGTGGGAGTCCAACGTCACTGTGTAAGTCACTGTCACTTGGGCACACCCTTTGCAAGCCCATGGAAACGGGAAGCAGGAGGGGTGTGTGTCTCACGAACCCAAGCATCTAACCCAAACTCAGGACAAGCCTGCATGTGCCCAGCCGGAATACAGTGGATGCCCACGGGAGCCACACAAGGCAACACACTGCAACAAAAAATCAAAAATCAAAAATCAAAAATGGCCATGTGTGGGCCAGGGGGGGTGGGGGAGGCCACCCAGGAGGTCCGAGGACAGGGTGCCCAACGTGAATGTTGAGAAAAAAAAACATGTGGGCTCATGGCCTGCACGGCTACTAAATTGTGGGAGATTCACTGCTGGATTCGCTCTCCTCAACCTCTGCTGCTGCTGCCACAGGAGATGGTGGTGCTATGGGAGGCAGCCCACACAAAGCCCTAGTTTGGTCCTCCATGGCAGCAAGCATGCGGGTGTGGAAGATCTCGTTCTGGAGGGATATGGTGCGGAGATCCCCATGCAACACCCGACGTGTTGCCCGGACCTCCGCCCGAGTTGCCCGGGCCTCCGCCCTAGTTGCCTGCATCTCTGCTGAGAGCGTACGGGTGACGCGCTCCAGCAGCTGTTCCGTCCTGGTGACAGTGGAAACCTCAATGTCCACAAGAGTCTGCCTGAGGTGCCGGACCTCTCCCCTCAGGGCTTCCCTCTGTCCCTGGGCATCTATAGAAATTGATTCCCTCAGATTGTCCAGGGCCGCCTGTCTGTCCCTGTTGGACGCCAACATGTCCTCCCTGACTGATTGGTAAATGGAGTCTGTTGCCTGCTGTAGTAGCTCCATCTGCCTTTCTGGGGGGACAATGGAAGTGGCCACCCTCTCCATGGCTTGAGCAATCATTTCTGATGATGCTGCCTGTTGGTTGGCCATACCGTAAATGGATTGCTCCCATGCGGTATTGCCCGGTGGCGGATGGCCACCGCGTTGGCGGGCACCACACCTGTCTGGGGCAAGGCAAACTGCCCCTTGCTGTGTCGGCACTGCCTGAGGCTGCAGGACTGCATTTCCCCTCTGAACTACTGGCCCAGAAACAGGATCAGAAGTTGTGGAGTGTGGCCCTGCATCCGTAACCACCACAGGCGCACCTACCAACACTGACATCCCCATAGTTGGCTCTACCCCTGGTGCAGGTGGGTCGGACAGAACAGTATCCCTTCCATGAACACATACCTGCGAATCCACTCATCCGAATCAACACCTGAAAGGAGTTCTGGGGAGGTGCAGCCAGGGACACCCCTGGACAGTATGGCCTGCAGCAAGAGAGGGTTCTCCCCCACAACCAAACCACATCCCCCACTGGTGCCTGGTCGTGCTTCAGATCCCTCCTGGGCCTGCACCATCTCCTCTCCCTCAACAGCATCAGGTGTGTCATCCTCTGCAAAAACATGAAAGACAAAAAATGGAAACAGGCATTAGCACCATGGCACGCTATTAGGCCAGACAAGCTACAGCACCAGTACTTGATTTACACATGTCCCACATGACTATAAGCCTCCCATGCATGCACTGTCCATGAGTTGGAAGGGGAGGAAAATGTCAGACACTGATGGCACCAAGATGGGAGAGCAACACATCAGCTGCATGCTGGCTAGCAGTACCATCACACATTGGCCTGTGAGTGGCATGTCCAATACACATACATGACACATGCCATCACACAGATGGCATGTACCATAGGCATGTCATATATGTGACAATAGGGCAGAGTGATGCGCAGTAGAACCAGGTGAATTTCTACAATCAGCCTGAATGAACACAGCTAAATACGGAACAATGTTGTAGCAAGATGCCACTTCAAGGGCAACTGGCGCGATGTAGTGCAAAATGCCTACTGTGGGCAGAAGGGATACTGTAATACCCAAATCCCGGGGCGGCGAATGCATTGGATGAAGCACATGGGTGGCCCAAAACACTCAGGCACACACACCCTGACCTGGCACTCAACCAGAACCCCTCCCACAAACAACATACACATGGATCACACACACATGCTGTGCACTCACCGGACAATGCCTCGTAATCTGGCAGTTCTCCCACACCTTGGATCTGCTTCTCTGTGACGTAGGTCCCAGCAACATGCTCATGTAGAGTGAGTTCAATGTCCTCTTGTGGAGACCCACCTCCAGTCACCAGAGTTGCGGCATGACTTGAGGCCAGCTTTTTCTTTGCCCTACGCTTAAGGTCGTTCCAGCGCTTGTAGCACTCAACAGCTGTGCGCCTCATAAACCCAAGGGCACTTATGCTGTCCGCGATGGACTGCCAGTGTGCCTGACGTCGAGCAGGTGTAATCCTACACCCTGAAGTGACCAACATTTCGGCATCATGTTCGGACACATACTGCACAAGTGCATCCAGTTCGGCATCATTGAAGCTAGGCTTCCTTGGCGTGCCGGACCGTGTAGCCGTGTCGGGGTCATCAGCCTGTACTGGATGAGCACTCTTCCTCTTTCTTTTTGTGGGTGGTGGGGATCCAGAGTGCCCTACGCCGCTCTGGACACTAGAGGCAGGAGCACCGGTGGACTGTGTAGTAGTAGTGTGCGATGGCACACCGACCACATGACTTTCTGCAGGCATTAGCTGAAGTGTGATGATGGCAGAGGGAACCTCAGTCTGATGTACCGGGACCAACACTGTCCTGGCTGGGAGAGTAAGAGCTGGGGTGGACGGAGCTGCAGCTGCCCCTGCAGCCTCCCCACCCCGCCTACTCGGGGCTGCCCCTGTACCACGTGGCCTGCTGACACTGGCTTGCGCCGCCACCCGTGGCCTAGACTTGGCGACCTGGAAGTCAGCCTGGGAGTCACCCTGTGCTAGGTCAGGTGCCACAATGGGCCGGTCCAACAAGGGCTGAGCAGGGATGGTGTCAGCCACGTTTCCCTCAACCATGGGGGGGATGTGTGTCTCTGACTGGTCCTCCACACGTGGGGGGCTAAGGGGAGTCTGCAAATCCTGGCCACGTCCCCTACCGCGCCCACCACGCCCACCTCTTGAGGCTCGGCCACCTTTGCCACCCTTACCACTTGCTCGCCTCCCAGCCATGGCACTGATGGAGTTGTGCGTATTGGAGTTGCAGTGGACAATTGTCCTGGGCAATTGGGGGTCAAAGGGGTAGGGTACTAGATGGAATTTGTACCCAAGTGCTCTAGCAAGGCTGTATGGAACCCCTGGGGAAAGATGACGGGTCACGCAACGCACTGGCACCCCTAAAACAGAAAATGACGTGCACGCGACCCCTCGTAGACCACGTGCGTGGGAAAAGGAACCTGCACTACGCTGTGGCACCCAGAAACACAAAAATGAACGTATGCGTGTCACACGCAGCCTACAATGACCTCTGAAGGGGTACGCTACACACGGGGCTAGCACAGTTGGTAAATACGTGCGTGACTCACCGTCTGCCTGGGAAAAGAGCGTGAAAAATATGCACGTGTGCGCGTTGGCAACAGCCCCGCCAAAAGAAGATTTGTACACTGTCTGAGGAGACAGGACAAAAAGAGAAGTCAACGCTGGTCGAAGAGAAAATCTAAAAAAAAAAGAATTGCAATCCTTTGTCTAACATACATTTATGTTCTCTTTAGTATGAAAAGTATCACCAATAATCAATATGTTTTCTTTGTAATAGCTTGATTATCAACTTCTGGAAAACACATGCCATTGTGTGACTTAACCTGTCCTGCTGTTACTGCTTTCTGTAAAATCATCAACAGAAAAATAGTCAATAAAAAAAAGAACTTCCTGCTACAGGAATGCGATTCCAATTTACAGTAAATAAATCCCACATAAGATTGATTCAAGATTCACCTTGTTCTAAATGTATGTTTTCCAAGAAAATTGAGACAGTAGTCTAATTTTGCTATGTCACCTGGAGCCTTGAACATGTCTGCAAAAGATCTGCTTCATGTGTGGTTATACATTGTAATTGGGAGCTAGGGCATTTCTTTTGAAATGGAAATCATGTTGTCTGACTTCTTCACTGCCAAGGATATCATGGCTGCAGCTTGGAGGTTGGTCTTCATTAGTGCAATGTATATGCCTCCACTTCTTGGTAAACCTACCCAAGCACAACATTTTAACTTAATGTGTGCAACAGAAAGGAACATACGAACTGTACTTATTTTCTAGACTTCTCCAGAAACTATTATCCTTGCATTTTCTAACGTGGTTGAGCCATTTGTTTGCCATGCTGAAAACTGTAGGGAATGTTCGTTTTAAGCAATAAAACCCTATCGGCTGTGGCTTTACCAGGCCAGGTAATGCCTGGGCCAATAAGAAGCCCAGGCGATAAAGTCCCCCTGCGTGTGGGATTTCTTTCTTTCAGCATCCTGGCATCTTTACCGAGATGCTTATTGTTTTTCTTATTTTTTTTTAAGTTGTGAATTGTCACAGTTGCCATTTCTTAACTTTAAAAAATCTACAAACCAAGATGGCCACCATGGATTAGGGAGATGGGAACTACACATAGTTCCTTCTACCATTCCATAGCGGCCATTGCTCCAAAGGAGATTAATGTTTCCAACGTCGACAAGGAAGCGCAAGGTAAGTGGGGCGGTTGTGGGGGATGAACATGGAAACTGGGGTTGGGATGAAGAAGGGGAGGCGCACTTACCTTCATTCCCAGTGGTGAAGATGGTGGCCTCCCGCTTCCAAGAAAGCTCAGAGCAGGGGCTTTACCCTGAGGTAAAGGCCCCATTCTGAGCCTCCTGCTTGGCTGGGAGGTCACCGCACCCCCTGCTGGGTACGAATAGTTGGTGATCAGACTTGCAAACAATCAGGGTTGCAACTTCAGGGAAATGAGGATCTTCTGTATGAGAGCTTGATTTTGTCATCCTGCGTCTAACACCCACAAAACCTGATTTTTTCAGCAGAGTTATGTCCTTGTTTCCCAGATGGGTTAAATAATCCATGTGCAGAGGGAGCTGTGGCCATCACAAACTACATTCCTGTTGTAAGGAATTGCCATCTGGCAAGGGTGCAAGCCCCTGGCTTTTTTTTATTTTTAGTACATAAAAGGAGCAGGTGATTCCTTCTCCAAAGGGGTAATATGTTAACCAGATCTCCCTTTGTCACAACTGCACACCAAAAGCATAGTTCACTTGTGCCCTGCTGCAACAGTAGCCTAATACACAGCCCCCGCTCTGCTCACGGATAACAGCAGGTTCAAAGGTCACAAGATGCCCACTTACTATCCACAGCGACAGCAAAGTCACTGCAGCTCAGTGGCGATATTTAAGATATGCCCCCTGTACCCAAACTACGATGATCAGGAGTACCCCGTGCTGGTGACAGGGTAAACTCTAAGAATAAACTATACCTGAGCTTAGCCAAAGTGCATGATTATGGCCATCACATACCAATTGATATTGGGCATGTGTCGGCTCCTGTGATTCAGCTCTGCTATGGAAGGGATTGTGTATTCAGTTCAGACAGGCCAAAACTGCCATATGGCAGGACAGGAACCCCAAGACTCAGCCACACTTTGATTCTCTTTGTGAGGGCTGGAAACTCCCTCTCCCAGATACAGCCACACAGCAGGCAGGTATCCTGGTCACAGGTATCAAAGCAGCACACGCATTCAGGAGGAGTAGCCTCACACCAGGGTGCTGCATATCCAAAGGTCTTTGTTGATGGTAGGAGGGAAGGGGGCAGGAATAGAGTAGGCAGGAGTGCTTTGGACACTGGAAAAAGCCTTCCACCATCATGTTTCTCACTGTCTCTCTTTGTGTTTCCTGTCTCCTCCACTTTCTCTGGAGTAAAGCACTTTGGGGGCAAGATCAAGAGGGCTAAGTTCTCTCCAGTCAAGAGCAGGGATTTGTCCCCTAAAGCAGTCAACCTTTAGACCAATCCCCTGAGGACTTGTGCCTATAAATGAAGGAGTCTCACACTCCTACAGTGGAATTCTCTCAGTTCCTCAAGTATCCTTTAAGGCAGAAGAGACGTTCTGAATGTTCTTACCTGGACTTCCTTTGGCTCAGTTACAATGTCCAAAGCCCTCCGCCGGAGGTGAAAAAGGAGCCATCCAAGACAGAAGGAAGATCTGTCCGCTAACCACACCCGGGGAGCATTGGGAGTGACCAGTGCTGTGGACCAGGACCAACCAATCTGCAACAGATCTGTGCCAGAAGAGCAGACCCTCAATTGGAGCATTCCATCCTCGAGTCCTTTGTGAAGGTGTCTCACAGCAGCCCGGAGTGTCGGACCAGCCGCACCTCCCTTTTTGTTGTTCTGCATTGAACCGGTTTCTTCACATTCCTTGCATCTGGACAGATAGGGAAGACATTGGGCTAGGGTCTGCGCTCCTCCAACCAGCCGAACTATTGCACTGTATCGAATCCAGCTTGACACTACACTGTATTCTAGCACAGCCTGTCACTTGCCAGGCTCGAAGCTTCTGCTCAACAACAGAACCAAAACCAGATCTCTCGGGGTCACTCACTGACTCCAACCAGTCACAAACACAGCTCAGCCCAGCTAGCTCAAGAACTGCTGCATCATTGATAGCACATTGGTGCACCCTCGATCACCAATTCAAAGAATGCCACGAGCCCACTCGAAGCGCTGGAGTGTCACTCGTCAGCCTCTTCCAGGGGCTAAAGCCCAACTTGGCCTGGACAACTGCAAAGTATTCTTAGGACATCCCCAATTTGCATCATTTGAACCACCACTGTTCAACTGCACAGAGCACCCGCATTCACTCCTGCTCAACACCTGCTTGCTGCCAGGGCCTACACGATCCTACGTGCCCAACTGAGCCTGACCAGCACACATCATTGTTCAACCCGGGTCGGATGCGTCAGCTCACCAAGAACTGAATCCAGGTACTGTGACTCTGAACTGCCCTTACTGACCATTTGGTCCATAGAGACTGGTTAGGTCCCAATCGCTCCTGCGTTTAACCCTCATCCTTTTTGATAGTATCTTATCTACCACCCCTGGAACCATACTCAGAGTGCTACATTCTCAAATCTGTCGTATCCTCTCTGTTATTTCCTTTGCAGTGGATTTTTTTATAGTGATTGTGTAAGGAATTCGACCATCCACACAGGGGGAGTGTGCTCACTTGAGATTTTTTGAATTTTTGATAAATGAAAATGAATGATGGAAGGCCAACGTCTAGGAAATAAGCGTGGCCATTCTGCACCCATTTCATCTGCTTCCTGCACCAAACACATAGTCACCTGTACTCTAGGGAAGACACAGCCTACAGGCCCCTTCTTCCACTGTCATATTCACATGGAATGCGACAGCCCTGGGTACATCAAAGCATTCCAAGAAGGGGGAATGCACACCTTCCTCCAGCCATGAGCCGCCTAATAAAAATATCAAAGGCTGCATAGATATGCATTCCTTTGTTCTCTGGCTGTTGGCATTGCACACTAATGAAAGATAATTGAGGCAAGCCTGCTGAGTGGGCTTGGTTGCCGGAGAGACAACAGGTAGGCGGGACTAACACCCCTTTGGTGTGCAAAGCTAGTTCCCAACCCTCTATATGAAAGGCAGTGAAATGCATGCCTGGGTCCACTATTTACTGTAGGCAAACCCCTGCAGAGCCGACCCCTTTCAGAGGGGAGAAGTCTGTGGTTTGGGGGAGACAGGAAGTCTGCTCCCAGAACACACTTCAAGGGAAAACCTTTGCTTTATTAAAGAGTCACAGAGGGCTCAGTGAACCAGAAAGACACTTTGATCTACAACAGACAGGAAGATGGGTGGGACTTAGGTATATGTTGTCATCCCCTTGTCTGTCCTGTTGCAGAGCACTCTGGTCCTGACCTCATGAATAACAGAAGATTGTTGGTGGGGACCCAGGATTGGTTCATTAGGGTAGGCTTAGCCTACAACAATTGCTGGGGCCCATTTTGCTTTAAAAGAGGGCTGCACCCCTCACTTAGCAGATCATATGAAGACTTTGCAAGGAGTAAGAAGGACTCATTTGGACCCAAGCTGAAGGTACAGTCTACCTTACATCTTCCGCTAGTAAAGGAAGGCCAGGAGTTGCAAGATGGAAGCAAGATCCCACCCCTAAACATCTCCCAGGGAACATAGGGAGATACCGGACTCAGAGGACCCATCCAGCAGCTCCAGAACCAGTACCCAGCCAGCACACAGCATGCCCTGCTAGGTTCTGACAGCAAGCTTCCTAGGTGGGAAGTGACAGAGAGTCTCTGGACAAAAGACAAGGCCGTTGCCTGCTAACAACGTCCTGAGCTTTGGGACGTCTGCCTTGAAAGGACACAAGCCCTGCGAAGAAGCTAGGATGAGTGCCACACAAGCATCATCCAGCATCCATCTTTGTAAAGACAGTTTCGAGACAGTCGAGTCCTCGTACCACATCCGGCTGCACTGCTGACTGTTTTCACAGTGCAGTCACCAGAGCCGCCCGAGACGCCTCGACCAGCATTCCATATCTGCTGACCAACACAGAGAGAATGATTCTTGGCCCGAGCTGCCGCGCCGGACAGCCAGCAGATATCCGTCCAGCCTTGCTTGCCGAACTGCCTGCCGCCTGGTACCCACAGCTGTCTCCTGCCATTAACTCTGTCTCATGGGCCGTGAAGCGCCCTGGAAGCACATCGACGCTGTTGAGCGCCAATAACTTCTTCAGCACCAGGTACATTGTGCTTCTGCCCTTGTGGTCCTTCTCCGAAGGCCCCTGGAGACAGTTACGACCCTTTGCCCCTTTGGTGTTGAAAGCAAATAACCTTTAACATGTAAGAATGATTACTTTACCAACTACCCTCCTGTCAGTATCCAGAGTGCATCTCTTTCCTTTGTGAAACTGTCTGTCCTCTGTGCTCCTTTACAGTGTGGGTTGTAATTGTAGTGTGCTAGAACTGTCTGTTGTAGTAATAATAAAGTTGATATTTTTACACAACCTTGACTGGACAGTCCCTTTTATCATTGGGTAATAATTGTATTTTCCATCATTGGGTAATAGTTGTATTTCCGCTGTGTTGCAAATAACCAACAATCCACAACCTTGCAGAGATAAGCCTGCTGTTCTGTCCACATTACCAACATTGGACAAGGAAGTCTTATAATTCATTTGTATTCCAATCTGTTCGGATCCCTTCTGGTGTACTAGAGGTGTGGGGTTGATTGATGGTTTAGAGACCGATATTCATATCTGGACCACTTTTGCCCCGGAAGTTGATTTGTCACAGATTGCTTCCCATTCTACTTGCAGAAGAAATGTCTTATTAAAGAGTTTACATTTGAATAGAACCTTGATTGGCCGTTCCGTTTACTTTGGACTGTGATACTGTGTTATTTGGGTCAATACTGGTTCAACTTCAAACCCCTCTTTAGAGTATAGCCTTCCCTCGGCGGGCGTTACCACAAAAGGCAAAGGAGGTATATCTCTTCATTGTCCATGTTTTACCTTTATGTTTGTGTCGTGTTTTGGTTTGAAAAAGTGTGAGGGCTGGGTGGGCCATTTTAACCCTACTCATCCTTGTACTCCGGCAAAGCAGAATCCACTTCGTCACACCTTTTGTCATTACCTATTAACATTGTGCCACATCACAAATGGCAGTGAATAAGCAAACTTACCTTTGAGCCAAGCATAGACTCTACTACCCTTACAGAACCATGGATCAATTTAAATCGGACCTTAACATATATAGGTTGGCACACCTTAACTTTTTTCTGCCACATAGCACTGTCAGAAGGATTTTACCTTTGGTGTGGTCTTTGGGCTGAGACTTAAATGGTAGTTATTCCCCCTCAATGAGTCTTCCCAAGTTCTGCTCAACATTGAAATGCTAAGCCATTATTCTTCCACTCACTGTTTTATTTGACTTATTTGCAAGTTCCTTTTTCATGTAGAATTGCTCTATTAGTACGTATTTATTGATATTCTCCTTAGAACTATGTTAAAAATGTGATCAAGCATGGCAATAAATAAGATTGCAATTGTGAAACCCACACTTCTGTGAACAAACAGAACAATCATGCAAATGCTTTAAGAGTAGGAGTGGTCGGGCAAAATCAATAGCAACATTAAAAAAAAGGGCAAGTGGCAGACATATACTTGTAGAGTTACAAGTATCTCTATAATTGATGGATATGTTGGATGCAGAGAAACAAAGACAAGTATGTACAGAAAAGGGCTTCTGAAAAGGTATATAGTTGAGTCAATGCTACATATAGCCAAGATACTATCTGTTTTGTGCGGAAGAAATTCAAATATATTATTCCCCTTTGCCCCAGTAAGTGGTTTGATAAACGCGAAGAGAATCATCAGTACTACTTATTTTGTTTTGTAGGGTAGTAGGTGGTATTACAATTTCCATGCCGCTAAGTATTTATGATTCCTAATTATGGTTTTAATAAACTAGCCAAATGCAGAGTTCTGTGACAAAATATAGGTTGAGCTAGAGTCTCGGGAGGATAGCTCAGAGACAAGCTACGTTCTTGCCTTGGACGGAAGACGACAGGGAGCACCACAGGTTCGATCCCAGGGTCTGCGCTCAGAAGCCTCTGGGTATTAAGCGCGTTATAAATAACCTATCATATCATACGGTGCTATCACTGGGCTGTGTCTGTCTATCAGAATCTCTTTGACAATACGGTGGTCTAATATAAGCACTGTTCTGCCATTTTCATTGACCTTACTGCACGTGACTCGTTTAGGAGAGGTATTGGCATCAATGGCATAGCAGGAGAGTCAGATGTGAAGCTTCTAGTGTTTATGGGTGCAGGTCAGAAGCATCCAGGTCCGATATGCTTTCTATATAATTGGCAGAAACTCTTGGGAGTTTTATCCAAAGGGGAGTGCCCAAGAATAGTTATGTAATAACTCGATCAGTGTTAATGGCAAGGCTGGCAGTGGGAGCTCTGTCTGTGTGCTATATGGTATAAGAGATCATAGCAGGGACTTGGTTAGTGTAGGGCGTGAGAGAGGAGTATGCCTTAGAAGGCACAATAACTTAGTGTCCTCCTTGCACTCCTACTCCTACCACTGTTTGAGTTCAGACAGATCCAGTTTCACTTTCTCACATTGGGGGTCATTACGACCCAGGCGGTAAGTACGCCAACTTTACCACCATGGAGTATGGTGGATGGCGGATTTGCGGCCCCATTCCAAGGTGAGTGGGGCGGTAAATCCCCATTTCCCATTTTACCCTTCCCCATTCCCATTTTTGCCCCATAGGGCATAATGGGAGTGGGGAAGGCGCTAATTACGCCACCGTAAATTACGGTGGCATAATTAGCACCAAGGCGGTTTAGCGCCATGGATTAATCGGAATCAGGCGTTAAGGGTTAACGACGGCGTTAACCCTTAACGCCTGAGTTCTAATGAGGCCCATTGTTATTGTCAAGCTCTATCTCCCTGTTTCTCTCTCTGTCTCAAACAGGTACACTGAACCCCATGTGCAAAGAAGCTAAGGGGGCAGCTTGGAGACTCCAAGTGTTACCATAAACTACATGGTAAGGGTGGTGAGAGAAAGGGGTTCTTAAACCATGAGAACCTCAGGCACCCAGCTCACCAGCCTTAGAATGTTGGTTGACAATCTGAGAGCAAGCTGTACCCTCACACTAACTTGCCCTAAACGTTCAAGGTCTAAAGGGACCGGGGATGGCTTCAGAAAGGTGAAGAGAGTATGCTGGCACCGACAGGCAGGGTGTTTGGGAATGGGCATGGGATTATCAGTCCACTAATATTGCAATCTTGTATTTGCAGTTTCTCTGGAACCTTGCTAAGAAATTACATCTGCCCGAGCTCCTTGGAACTGTTGGTGTCAGCAGCTACATAATGGAACCAAGGCAAAGCAGGTAAGAAGGTATGCCGTATCCATCTAATCGTAAGAGCGGTCCTTCCATGGATATGGAGGGGCTCCATTGGATTCCTGCATGCACAAGGTGTAGGCTATCCCCAGAGTCAGGAAGGTGCCGCCTCCATCATTAACGGCTATTTGCTCTATACGAAGGAGAGGAACGGGGAGGGGCTGCCTTTCTGGAGTAAGACAGGGGTGAATGATTTGTGAGCTAATATTTACACTTTTAAAGAACTTGGTATGATTTGGGGGATGAGTGTCAGAAAATTGCGTTTGAGTAGTTTTGAAGCTAGTTCCAAAACACACATTGGTAGCTTGAGGGAAAAAGGCTGGAGGAGCTGGCGATGCAAGGGCAGCTGGCGGGGAAAAGGGAAGGAGGTGCAATAATACAATAGGAAGAGGAGGAACCATCCCAGAATACGGCCAGTGGGTGGCACAGTATATAGCTTCTTCTACACATGGTAGTGAACAGGTTGTGGTTTGCACAATTTCGGGCGAGTGATTTCCTCCAAATGACTTGTTCTGGGAGACTTCCGAAAGGAGATAAAATCCCAAAGCCATAAATGACTCAGCAATGGGCCGGAATTCCACCCCATGCCACCACTGCCCCTCTGCAAGTATTCTACATAGAACTGGTTTGTTCAGGTTTCGGGTATCAGTTAATGCAGTCAGGTGTAAACAAACCTGCTTTACTAAGAGAGAGAGTTTATGGGTCTCTTTCAATGTTTATGGGTCTCTTTTAATGGGGCACACCCGTCAGTCAGGGAACCCTTCATGGAAGGTGTAGGTAAAGAATTCATGTGTTCAACTATTCGAGCAGTGATCGGGATTTCTTGCTCTAGGTTATGTCATCAAATGTGCATACTGCACCAGTCTCCGTCACACTGGGTTTACGGCTCTCTTACCTTGACTGGGAAAATGGCATGTTCTGCCCCCAGCCGGGGTGACTAGGCCATATAGTACCTGGTCCACTGGGCACTGGATTGGGAGCACGGCATGCTGGGAGAGTCTCACAAAACCGTGCCCATCAGAGAGTTAGTTCCTGGCATGCAACTTGAAAAAGCATTGCCTAAAAACGGAACATCACCAAACACAACGAAAGTGCAATGAGCGAGCTCCCTTCCTCCCACGAAAACCACGGGTAAAGAAAACAATAGAAGAGGTCTGAGGTGCAACCGTCATTCTAATTTTGTGTTGAAGGTGCACCTGGGTGAGTTCCCAGTGGCCCTGCCCCACTTTCAGGAATGCAGATAGACTTAACGAGCAAGATTGCTGTCGAGTGCTGCTCAGTACACATCGGGCTGCAATTGAAAGCCTGGACTTGTCAAACAATCTGCGGCTGCAGTTTAACCTTCAACGTGCTATTAAAACTCCAAGCATGTGATAATCCACCAAGGCAGCCAGTATGCTATTTACTATGCAATGAAATGAGTGACTACTTGTCCTGTGGTTGCATAGAAAGAGAATAATCACACCCCTTTTCATGAGCTCTCTTGAGTGTGCAATGAAGCAGGCAAAAATGTCACTCACCTTTCCATCAAGTGAGGCGTGCAATGGAGAGTGCGTCTAGCTTAATTAGTAATATCACGGTTCGTATTGCACTGCATGCCGGATTCATCCCCCTTGAACACATTGCAATAATTGATGTCATTATAACCTAATTTCATGTTTTTTAATTGATCAAACTGAGAAAAATAATAGGCGGAGTCAGAGCTGGCAGGACTCGAACCTGTCACTCAAGGTTGCATACAGATTTCTGAAGTGCTTACCTCACCGAGTTATACTGGTTTGAATTGCGCTCATCTCCAGCTGGCACCATGTGCGAACAAGGAAGTGATTGTCCAATTATTTCACATTTCCTTTCATAAACTGTCATGCGTGTACAGTGGGGGGATGTGGGGGGGCACAACACGATCACATGCATTCGGAGGACAAACCTTTGAGAATGGTTTTGAGTTGCATGCAAGGCTCACACCCATCCTATGCCCCTCAGTCAGGGATGTCATTTGGGGATCGCTGGGGGGTCGTAACTGCAACCCCTGAGGTCTCCCTTGCTACCCCTAAAAAAAGAAGAACCACTTTTTTTTGTTTTTTAAATGGAACCTCATGAGCTGTGGCCAGCTCCATGTGGCTCTTTGTTTCTGGAGTGGCTGGCTTTCTTGTCCAGGCCTCTTAAACAAAACAGGGAGTTCCACAAGTGTAACCCTTTGAGCAGTGAACCTAAATAAGAAAGAATAGGAATAACAAATAATTTGTCTTTCTGGAATACAATACAATAATTGATACTCATGAACCCTCCCAATGGTATGTATTTTGCCAACCTCTGAAGTCTGAAAAGTAGATCCACACAGGCTTGACATGTGGCCAACTTTGCACCGAACCTGCAGATGAACTGGCCTACTGTTAAATCTCAGTTACCAGTTTAATGGTATCCACCACAGAGTGGATACTACCAGCATACTGCCCTGTGCGCTCTTCTGGCCTCGAGGGGCCCTGCAGATTCTGTCTGACCCATGTTCTTGGACCCATCTTGGCACGTGATTCTTGCAGCCAAAGCAGAGCCACACTATTGGCCAGAGAAGTACCCCTTGCTGTGAGGAGACCGTTCAGCAGCAGCGCAGAGCACATGCTAAATGCCACAAAGGACTGGGCTGTGCATCCCGCTTCAGATTTTTCAACTGGGTGATCTTGCAGGCCAGTGGTCATGCTAGTAGTTTATTTTCTCTGATTTACGGCTCTCCCATTGTAAATCCACTGATTTTTGGGCTTGAAAGGAGGCCTTGCCTGCTGGCGGTAAGGCCTCCTTTTCAAGGCCAAAATATAATTCAGGAGTACGGTAAAAACAACAGCAACTACGTTACTGCCAAAAAACTGGGGGTGATTGAATTACAGCCTGTTTGTTGTTGCACTGCTAGACGTGTATTAGGCCCCCATTTGTTTAAAAGTAAGTTGACATGAGTTGCGGGGTAGTAAGTTAAGGTTTGATAACCATGCTTCACGCACATTCAATTATCCACTCATTCTATCACTCCGGGGAAAAAATGTGGTTGGCCTGAGATTGCGTGGTACTATTTCAAGGGGTGTTTCATACACTTCATCGATTCAGTCATTTATTCATTCAATCGTTCAGAGAAACCAAAATAGAGCTGGGGTTTTCACCAGATAACTGTTTTAGCACAAACAATTGTCACTGCAAAATTGGGCTATTGTATTTGGGTTTTCCTGAATACATTTACCATAAATTGCAAATTCTACATAAGATAGTCGGGATAATTTAAAATGTTCTATATCATGCACACATCACACCAGTTCGGGGGGAACTTCCTTGCTCAACAATCTCAGCTAGAAAAACATCCAAAGTTGCTACATTAATTCATAAATGTATGTACCGTAAAGCTCCATCTTAGTTGGCCTGGAGGCTGATCTTATATTCTACCAGCTGAAGCTCCATCTTAGTTGGTCTGCAGGATGATCTTATATTCTACCAGCTGAAGCTCCATCTTAGTTGGCCTGCAGGCTGATTTTATATTCTACCAGCTGAAGCTCCATCTTAGTTGGCCTGCAGGCTGATCTTATATTCTACCAGCTGACCAGTCCACGCTGCTTTTCTCAAGACCTTGGTTTGCCCCAGATTTAAGCAGAATTATATGGAAGGAAGAACGTTTGTAGTACTAGCTTTCAGAATTTGGAAAAAGCTTCCCCTAGAATTAAGATTGAATTCTAACCTAAGTCCATTCCGGGAAGGATTGAAGACTCACTTGTTTGCTCATTTTCGGCCTTGCTGGCATCTGAAAGTACCGTTCTGGTTGTTGCTTGCTTTATTTCCTCCAGTAGGTTCTTTTAGTGCTCCTGTGCACTCGGCGTTTATGCACTTTACAAATTCATAAAATAAATTAAATAATAAATACAATTCACAAAAAGAATTCTGTAGCCGCTACAACCCTCAGTCCACAGGTATGGCAAAACACCTGAACCAAGAATTGAAGAAAGAACTGACTAAAACTACCACAGCAGAAGCAGGCAAATGGGATGTGGGCCTGCCATTCATTCTGTATGAACTTCACTCACTCAGACAATCAGCTAGCGGGTTTTCACTTTACAAGGTTTTGTTCGGGAGATGAATTCCAAGCACATCTAACCCATTTCTACCCCTAACACAGGGATATGTTAAAGATGATGAAGTACGCTGGGCTGATGACATCAAAGATGTAGTTACTGAACTTACACGAATTAGAGAGCAAGTATGGGCTATTGAAATTTCGTATGATAAAAGAGTAAAGAAATATTATGAAATAAACGCCCAGGAGCTAACGTTCGCCTTAGGGGTCATGATAATGGTAAGACATGTTAAAAGAACAAAGAAATCTGATCACAAATGGCCAGGCCTGACGGAGTGACAGAAATAGTGGGAAACATAATGGGGGTCATTCTGAGTACGGCGATAGGGGGTTAACGACACCGGAAGGATGCCGGTGCCGTTAACCCCCTACAACCGCATTCTTAATGACATTTCAAAATAATTGTGGAGGTTTTTTCTCCTGGAGTGTATTTGCAGGCCCTGCAAAGCGAAAGGCGACTGATTCTGGGCTCTAGTCTGCAAGAGTGTTGCTGAAATGCCCGCTCAATCCATCCACTGAAACCTGTGCTGCCGTTACTGGTCATCCTCAATGACAGGATGCAGGCAGGGCCCATTGACTGCGGGTGCTGCCACTCCCTCTTTCCTTCATGTTTTCAGAGTGAATGCACTGCATACTGCAAGTCAGGCACATTTACCAGCCCTCATTTCATTGTTTTTTTCTGCTGAGCTGTATTTACACAATAGTTTGATAATATGCCTTGGGGGTGGGGGCTGTAGGGTATTTTGTATAAATTTTTGGGCTTGGTGGTATTTTCTAACCGCCAAAAACAATGGTAATTTGACAATGACTATTCCTTGCATTCAGATTGGGTTTGGCTTTATAGTGGAATACATTTTGTTGGTGGTATTTTGGTGAGCAAAATTTCTTTGTTTTATTTGTGGCCCCAACATACAAAACCCCCTTCTTTTGTTTAGACTGTTCTTGTGATCTCTCGAGGCCTCTGACTTCCACATTATTCAGAAACACCACATTTTGATATGGAGTGTCACCTATGGCCGTTATCACTAACTTCTCTCTACCAGTGAGCTATGTTTCCATAAATTATTCACAATAACATGTGGTATTATCACTAATTTATTTACATTAGTGAGACTGTTTCCGTAGAGTATTCACAATAACATGTGGTATTATCACTAATTTATTTACATTAGTGAGATTACATTTCCAGAGGCCTCTCTCTGCTGATTCATATACGCTCAGCAGGAACTATTGTATTATATTCCACTCAGAAGCCACACACACACATATACTGAGTGGAATCACGCACACAGCTATTTACAATTGCTAATGACATTGCTTCATCTGTATAGGAAACTTGGCACATTAAACATCATTCCCTCTCTTGCAGAGTATTTTTTTAGAGGCACCAAATGAAGAACAGAAGCAAGAACACTCTTAGGCAGACTGTGTGTTATCACAATTTCATTTCAAAATGATACATTACCACTTTGGTGAGACAATCCTTTCTGAAATAAACATAAGAGAAACAAATGCAATAATACTACGAATTTCATTTTACATTTTCAACAAGAAAAACAAAGATTACATCATTTGTCTTGCAACATTATAACGTGGCAGTTAAACAAAGGAGAATTCCCTATCGCTACACTGCCTGCCTAATAGTAGATCATTAATCCGGCAGTCACAGCAATTTCACTCCATTTGTATATTTACCAGCTATTTGTAGCTTTTCAGCACGCAAAATCTCCTGGCTTGTCGTCTCTGAGCAGTGACCCAGGGCTCTCTTTTTTTCTTTCTTTAAAGCACCCAGTGAGAACATGCAGTTCAATCTGCAATCTGCAGTTCTCAAGCCGGTGCCAAGTGACTAGGAAACCCCAGTCTCTGAAGGTCAGTAGTCCAGCTCCTCACAGCAGCAGAATGAAGGTGACCTCACTGCAACTCCGCAAAATGTCTTCTCCCTGTAATTCTGTCAGAGCTAGTCCAAAAAACCTCTGTTACCTCCCCTAAGTTTACGTAGCACCAATCAAAATTCATAGTATTGCCTCCTCCTTCCTCAACAATAGCTCAATTTTACAGAAAGCAACGGTATCTAACTGATTTCCTGGCATTCGAATTTTGCTTCCTGCAAAGACAGTGGACAGGGCAAAGAAAAATTGCACGTTTAAACAATGAATCTCAGCCTGCCTCATTTTGCACATGGAGAACACATTATAATGTTAAGGAGTTAGAATCGGGTTAGTATTTGTTAGTTAAGTTAATTAATCAAGTATCTAATGTGACTCCTGTAGGTGAGGCATTTCAAGCGAGAAAAAAAATGGTGTGCTTTTAAATAGGTATTGAGAAAAAGAAATTGTGTGCTTTTAAAATAGATAGCCTGTCTTCATATACATGTCCATATGTTACCCTGGCAACACATAGCTTGCTGTGCCACATCACAGTAATAATGTGATCTCATGCAGTGGCGCTGCACTCCAAAACACGCTAAATTATACTACAGGGCACAGAATGCAGCTGAATGCATTGCTAATGCAGGAAAGGATGGGGAAAATCTGGAGGGAGTTAAAAAAGGTCTCCCTAGTAACTCTTCACTGTCGAGTGCTTTTAGTTCCCACTTGGGATGTACTGTATGTGTTACTTTGTCTCTCTGTACTTCTGTTGATCCGATCAGCTATCAATGCAAATAGTTCCCTAAACATTTTATCTTAAGGAGGATAACAGTGCAAAGGCCTCCACTATGCAACAAGACCACTGTTTCTGGTGTTGTAACGATTATGTGATTAGCCAGTTGTATAAGAGCAGGCAGTGCTTTCAATGGAAAAAAAGAAGGGAAGGTAATGAAACCTAGGCTTTAGGTGGGAAGGGCTCCGCTCCACAATGGTCCCAAAATTGCTCACACTAGGACCTTGCTGGACTCCCAAACCATGTATATTAATCTTATTCTGTCTCCCCTCCATTTGCATAGCCCTCACCTTGTCTCACTTTCTATGTGTGTCGCACCCTTTATGTCTCATGCTGCATTTGTTTCACCTTCTCTTTGTCTCTCCCCCCACTTGATCCCCTCCCTCTCTGCTCCAATCATGTTTGTGTTCAACCCTATATTTCAATCTTTCTAGAAGTT
This sequence comes from Ambystoma mexicanum, assembly GCF_040938575.1. Taxonomy (NCBI): domain Eukaryota; kingdom Metazoa; phylum Chordata; class Amphibia; order Caudata; family Ambystomatidae; genus Ambystoma; species Ambystoma mexicanum. The sequence continues at coordinate 488,252,158 of NC_090936.1, read as the reverse complement.
CCTTTTTGCCTTACTTGGGCCTTGGCAGCATGGCACGCTAAAAGGCAATTACGGGATTCCAACAAAAAGACCATTATAATGGTGTATTCTTAAGTCATTCACTCAAAATCTAAGTCAGCCTAATGCAGCTATCCATCAAAGATGACCATCAAACACAGACCCATTTTGCCCTGTTTTGGCAGCATTATTGTGAAGTACAAAAGTTGGTAGGCTTTGAGAGAAAGGCGAGTGAAAGCTAACTAATATTAATAACTATGATCTATGGGCAAACAAGGGTGCCCAAAAAGAAAAGTCACCCATAAACTCTCACAAACCCCATTGAAATCTGCTGAGGGTCACAGAGTAACTGTATCAATGGAACAGTGAACAGATATGGTTATAACTTAGCTTTAAACCTGATCATCCCAATGGGTTGCTCAGCTGATTTTACTTAGGGCATGATACCATGCAGAGGCTTTGTTGTGAAGGGGCATTTTCTTCCATTTGCTAACTCCTAGAGAGGACCACTCACCCTAACACTTGTGTGTTAGCAGTCCTCTCCCTGCAATTCTGATTGTTTGCACTACAGCATGCAAACAATGTATGGACATTTGGGAGTACCCGGTTTCTGTCTATTGTTTGCACTCCATAGTGCAATTGTAAATGCCTCCTTCCATGTATGTGTATGGTGGTAGGCATTTACATGAGATCTTGTGGAATCTGCCCAGCTTTTACCAGTTGCTAAAACATGGTGAATTCCATAAGATTCCAGTGCCTTCTGGCCACTCACCCTGGGCCCTCTTCCTGCTCCTATGTGTGAGGCTAAGAACCTCTGGATAATCTTCGACTCCACACTCTCTTTCTCTCCTCACATCTCGGACATCTCTAAGAAGTCAAACTACCAGCTGCACCTCCTCAGAGGTATTCTTCACTTCCTCACTTTCCCCCAGAAGCTCACTGTCTCCAGAGCTCTGGTGCCCTCTAGGCTGGACTACTGTAACAGCCTCTTTCTAAATATTACTGCCACTATTCTCCGTCCTCTACAACTCATCCAGAACAGGACTGCAAGACTTGTCCTTGGCCTCAAGCCCAGGGATGGTATCTCTCCAGCTCTGAAATCCCTTCACTGGCTCCCAGTGGTGGCAAAGATCAAGTTCAAGACCCTTTGCATTGTCCACAGGGCTTTATCTGGCCTGGGACCACACTACCTCCAACTCTCTCTTCCTAAATATCTTCATTCTCGACCTCTTCGCTCCTCCACCTCCAACTTTCTGAGGGTCAGTTGCTGTTCAAAGCAAAGAGTTGGGGGCATATCTCTTTCTTCAGCTGGGGCCTCCCTCTGGAACAGCCTCCCTGCCTCTCTCTCAAACTTGAGCAGAACCGTTTCCGGTTCCAAAAGCAACTCAAGACCTTTCTCTTTGCTTCTGCCTTCTCTCTTCCTCTCGCTAGCTGATCACCTGCCTGATCCATGCACTGGTCACCTGGCCACCCCCTGAATTCGGCCTAGGTCCCAGCCTGTCCAGCTGCAATCCTGCACTGCCTCTTGGCTCCCTGTCTATATCTGTAACCCTACATTCCCCTCTCTTGCATTTACTCGCCACCCACTAGCTGCACTTACTAGTACCTGCACTTGTCACCCGTTGGCTGCACCCTTGTTTCTCTGTTGTCCAGCACTTCTCCATCCACCTCCCAACCCTCTACACTTCTCCCCTCCCCTTCCTTGCACGTGTGCAATCTGAATGACACAAGACCAAGTAAGATTGTTGTTTTGTCCTTCCTTTTTTGTCTCCCCCTCGTTGTCTTGTCACGCCTAGAAACACTTGTGTGAAGCTGCGTTATAGATACCCTATCTTATCACATCCACTATCATCAAAATCAGATGCTGCAGGATTGAATTTGTTTTTGAAGAGTGGAGTGCATGACGGTGGAAATATAACTTTCGTTAGGTGACCTCACCAAGCCCATCAAACATGTAACCATCCCCGGGAGTGAGAAATTAGTCTAAAAGAAAGTGTAAACCTTTCTTTTACACTTGGCTGTTACACCTCATTTACCACTACAGGAGATTGGAAAAAGGCCATTATTATCCTAGTGGCTTTTTTTGCAAGACTCCTATTTTTTGCAGACAAGGCAGAGTGAGATTAAATAATTTGCCCAGAATCACACTATTTGGCAAAGCATTAAAGCCAGGATTTAAACCCACTGTGTTATTTAGGCACTTGAGCACATATCTCCCAAGCTCTAGTTGGTACACATATTTAGGTGTTATCTCTTCTATAGAGATTACTTGCAAAATACACACATTACATACTAGCACAATCTGACAATATATAACCCCTTACAGAAATATGTTAAAGCAACACAGTACGCATTATAGCTTTATTTTTCATGTCCTGAATGGAAAATATAAAGTTTCAAAATGAAAAATAATGAAAAATAATGCAAATATGAAAAATATCTTCACTATATTTCCGGCTTTTTAAGGCATCGCGTTATAGGAACACCTGAGAAAGGTTATGGGCTTATACAAATGTCCAGCTTATTGTTATGCATCATACATGCCAACATTATCCATTCCATTTGGAGGCAAACATCCTTTCTGGTGTTAACTGTGCCTTGTTGGACTTGTAGTCCTGAGTTTATAATGGGGAAATCCAGGACTACAAGCCCCGCAATGCAAAGTTTAAACCACTGGACTGGCTTCAGGGATAATACAAGAATGATGCGTGGAGTTGTGCACATATACACATACAAGCAAACAATTTCTTGTTTTGTATGTCAAATTAACGCACACCCTAGACATACATGAAGCCTTAAAAAGGAGTTTCATTTTGTTCTCGCTTGCATTGTCTTGAAAGAAGGCACAATTCTGGTAAGAAACTGGAACTGTGCGTGGGCTTTCACTTTGTTATGCCCCATTACAGTTCCTATCACCCAAACAGCATTAGAAAAGGGTCTTCTAAGAACAAACAAAAAGTGTTAAAAGTAATTGCATTGCAATACAGTCACGTTTAGATCTCCTTTTTGTTATGCAGTGAGGGGGCAGTAAGGAGACATGATTGTGAACACTTCGGGTGGGTGAGAGGAAATAGGCAACAGGTACAGCTTTCCTGCTAAGACTCCGGAAAATGATATCATTTCCTCCTCTCCACATTGAGTACCGGTACTCTCCTTAACTTTGGAGAAATCCTGGTTCTCAATGTTCCCAAAAATGGGAAGTGCAGGCTTTGAGGACCGGTTAAGACTAATCGATTGAAAACACAGAGTGTTGCAAAGGACATTTTTGTTATCTCTCAAACCATATCCTTTAGAACGATTGTTTAATATATGAAGGACCATGAAATGTAGAGAATGTTGATTCCCAAAAGACATATACCCATTTATGATGAACACAGTTCTAATGCTCTGCAACATTGTGCAGGCAGTGTTATCATAAATCGACGTTTGCCAATTTACCAGATTAGTACGAATGATTGTTATTGCAGATTTAAACCATGCATTCTTTCTTTTAATCTTCTGCTCAATCTTTAATCTCTTAACAGGTTCCTGCTTGATCCCCTCAACACCATAAATCTGTTCCTCCAACAGGATTCCTTTCAGCGAAGAGATTAAGAAAACCTCCCTAACAAATGGGAGTCATTTTCAGAATTCTTGTGTCATCTATCAGCTCCTGAGCCTGTTGATAATGTCATCTGGAGAGCAGCAGCTGCTAGCACAATATTTCCCCAGGTAGCGGTCTTCACCTGCCTTACATTTGATCAACCCTCTGCGTTTTGTTCCCTAGCACCCAAACCCTCTTGTGGCTCTTACCCTTCACTCCATTAGACAGAAATAGACTTCTCCCTGACAGAATATATAAGAAATATACGACCTATAACAGAAGACATATACATTCTTTTTATGTTTGGGAATTTCTACTTTGCTGCAAGAGTACTAAGACCATGCTTTGTCCAGGGTGCTGGGATTTATGTGAAATGAATGGCATTTGGATTCTTGGGTTAGAACGCTGCAGTAACATTATTCAACTGTCTACCCAACTTCCTGCACAGAGTTTGAATGGAAGTCGAAGTAGAGAATTTAGACTACATCTGGGGGGCTGGTGGGTACTGATTATGTTTACTTTAAGGAAATTATGTGTGCTGCCGTTCTTCGTTTTTCAATGTATGAATGAATGATTGCTCTGGCAATTTATTATTGTGTTAAACCTTTGAAGAATGAGATCTAGAATTTGGAACTAGGACATCCATGCTATCATTTCAGTTTCCCCACATGACCAAAATTGTGTGATCTTGGTAAAATCGGATTATATAATTTGAATGGTCGGGTTTTGGCACCAGCATCGGGGCTGGGTCACTACACCATGAAAACCAAACATTTTAATATCAAATATAGCTGAAATAGCAACTTCCAAGAAGGGCATAAAGCGAGGTGAGGTGCATATTGAGTGATTTGTTTGTTATTCTGTATGTGGAAGTATCTATTAAGGATGTTTTATGTTCAGCAACAAGAGTTAAAGCTTTGGTGTGACATTACCGCTCACATGGCTTTGCCCATCTGCTAATTCTACTAGACAGTGTGCCTGTAATTCTAGCGGGCTTGACTGACATTGACAATTGTGTGTTTGTGCAAAACCATTGACTTTCATGCCAAATTGTTTCCTCCCGAATTCTAGGAGAACACATAGCTTACACAGAACTGAAACAACCGGCAATTAAAAACGTCAAAACAGTAGCAAGAATCCCTAAAACGTGAACGGGTTAAAACGTTTTTCCACCTCCAATTCTGCAACTTTAATGTGAATAAAGAAGAGGCTGGATCTGGAAAAGTGGGGTGTTAAAGTGGTGGGGAGTGCATGAACTTGGTTGGGCCTAGGGCAGCAGAAAGCTTAAATACATCACTGCAGATGGTAGCAGCATCATTTAACTTAACTCCTCTGATTGCATGACCCCAAACATGCCGATGAATGCATTTATCTGGTAGGAGAGCCACTACAAGTATAACATTGGAAAAATGGGACGATAATATGGTGTGTGGCAGCGCTCCATATATCTGGGTCTTGGCCCTTCTTTTTTAAGACGACTTTTCCATGAGGACTCCCTAATGTAAAGAGGTGTCTCGGCTAGTAACTAATATAGAACATTACAGTGATCATATGGTAGGGGGTTACAGTAACTGCTCCACAACCGTTAATACTGCTATTAATAATATAGGAAATGCAGCAGTCCTGGAGTTATATGGGGGGGCGGGAAGGGGAGGGGTTTCTGGACAGTGAAATTCACCACCTAGTGGGGACAAACCTTGTCTGTCAACATATAACATGTAGATAATATGTTGGTGATGCAGGAAGGCGTGGTACAGTCTGATGATATATACTTTAAAGACTGGCAGGGGTCTCAAATGATCAAAGCCACCATGGGATCCGCATTGCGTGTGGCATATTCTGGCTCTGCGGGCACAGCACGCAAAACGTTCCCTTGAAATCGGAGAGGGACATTTACCATTGGCTACACGCATCCAGATGTACCACTGGGAAAACTACAAAATGAACATACCAGATGGATAAGAAATGACCATACTCCCCCTAAGATATAAGACTGTGTACCATACAGTTGTAAGAGCCCTCCTACCATTGTGAAGTGTGGATTAAAATGAAAGAACTCAAGTAAATATATCCGCTTCATCAGAATTATTTGCAAATGTGACAGCAAAAGGGGTAGAAGCATTGCAAAGAGAGGTACACTTAGTAGGTCAGACAACTGCACAAAATAGTTTGGCATTGAATCCGTTACTGGCGAAAGAAGCGGGCAGGCACGATAATCAATTCCTATGGCTTTCTAGAGGAAGGAAGCACAATATATATATATTATACGGCCTGCGGTAGCAGCTGTGTAGTTATGGTTAAGTTGCTGAACTCATAGGAAGACAACTTTTTTGGCGGCTTATAACTTCGCTCCCCATGGAGGAATTCTCACCAAACTTTGCAAAAAAAAGTATATGTCCCGGGCTGAATAGTTTGGTGAGGTTTCATGCAGGCGGGGCAAAGTTATACGGGGAGTCACACATGTTTTTTTCCATAGACTGAATGGGGAAAAACTTTGCGCACGGCTACAGGCCGAACGACTAGACGGATTTGCACCAAATTTGCGGGGGCTTGGGTCAGACAGCGGGTTTTTGTGTGTTTGGTGGAAATCTGACCAGTACTTTTTTTTGCAAACTGAAATGTACGTCTCAAAAAATTCCTGATATCTGGCTCTGCGGACTCCTTTGCCTGTCGCTCCACGGACAGCAGTCTCATTGGCTTGCAGTACGCTGTGCTGTTGATGAACTTTGGATGCAGCAGGGGGTTGGCTGGAGGTAAGCGTGCTGTGCATCAACGTTTTTGAGAAACGCTGCCATGGTGTATCGGAGAACAGTGCACCGTCGAAAGGGACTAACAAACATAATGTACGGCATTTGGTGGTGGGAAGAGGGGATGGAAAGGATGGGGGAGTGAGAAGTGGTTCATCAGAGATATGTGATTATTAGGTGGACGAAGACGGTGGTGTGCCTGTAGTATCCATGGATATTGTGCAAATTCACCGGTCCCTGCCCAGGCCCCAACCATGTGTGGTGAATGCAGGCAACATTCGTTACAGCATGATAGCTCGTGCTGCGACCTCTTACCATGCCGTCTGGTGGTACTTGAATAGCAGACAGGGAGTGCATTGCAAAACACACATTACGCCATGTGATGGTGGGAAGAAGGGATGGAAAGGGTGCAGTAATAAGAAGTGAATCATCCGAGATATGTCAATAGGTGGACAATGATGTTGGTGTGCCTGCAGTGTCCTTGTGTGCAGTGCCAAATCGGGGGTCTCTGCACAGCCGCCTCCCATGTGTGCTGCATGCAGGCAGGCCTCATTACAGCACGATAGCTGGTGCGGAGACCTATTTCCGTGGTGACTGGTGGGAGCTCAATTGCAGAAGCGGAGTGCATTACACATGACATGCACATTATAAAGATATTGTGTACTCCGGTGTGTTGCAAGGATGGAGGCTTTGCAGCAACAACTTTGTGCCGTGGTTGGAAGTAGGTTTCACATTGTTCCCTTCTGTGTGTGGTACATCAGCATTGCATAGATGGTTGATTGCATGGGTGCAGTGCTCCTTAGCACATCCTACAGTGTTTAATCCATGGCTGCAGCTACTGAACAGTGAAGACAGACTAAACTGCATATTGCATCGAACTGCGTACTGTCCATTGCGCAGAGTGGTTACTTCTGTACTGCAGTATGACGTATTGCTTTTCTGTACTGAATAGAGAGCTGGGAGACAAACTATGTGATTGAAAGTGGTTGTGGGTGCTGGAGGCTGTGTTATGTTTCCATGAATGGCTGTATTATGGTGTGGAGGTATGATAGTAGTCGCGGTGGCTGTGGTACGTGTGTGCAGTGTGGTACGTGAGCACATGATGGTATGCATGCCTGCATTATGTTGCGGTGGGTGTGGGCATGGCCTAGACTATTGGGTGCATGGCCAAAAGCCGTAGGCCATAGGCCATGCACCCAATAGTCTATGCCTTACCCACACCCCCGCAGCATTGCACTTTACACTGAATCTGTCACAGACTCCTCACCTTTACAGAATGGTTGTGGAGCACATTGTGCACTTGATAGAGCACCAGAAGTCACCTGACATGCATATACTGTTGGTTGGGTTGGCAGCAACACCATTGTATGTGAATGAAAGTGGGTAGGTGTGCCAGAGTCTGTGTTAAGTTTGTAGAATCTGATAAAAGGTGTATCGTTCTATACATAGCTGTATGATGGTGCCTAGCTTGGGTAGGATTTCCGGTGGCTTTGGTATGTGTTTGGATTGTGGTACTTGATCACATGTTGCCATACATGGCTGAATAACGTTGCAGTGGTTGTGGCCAAGGCCTAGACTATTGGGTACATGGCCAAAAGCTGTAGGCCATAGGCCAGAGCACCAGAAGTGAGCTGACATGCATGCATTGTTGGTTCCATGAGTGCGGTCATTGTTGGAACATCATATGGTTTTCGGTGTATGGCTGAAGATTGTGCAGTGAAAAGTCTTGCAGTGTGCCCACTGGATGCAGTGTTTGAACATTGTCAGTATACAAGAGGGTAGGATTGAAGTGAATGTGCGATGTGCTTGGCCGTTCTGGTTTGTGCAGCTTCCTGAGAGCAGGCCCAATGTTGTGAGGATTGTGCGGTTTGGTTGCCAGTGACATATACTTTGTGCATGTAAGTGGGTAGGGGTGGTGGAGGCAGTGGTATGTTTGTGGAATCTGCTAACTGTGACATGTTTCCATGCATTGCTGTGTTATGGTGCTGGGGTTGGGTAGAAGTGCCGCTGGCTGTGTAACGTTTGTGGATTGTGGTTTATGGCCACATGTTCTCATGCATGGCTCCATTGTGTTGTGATGGGTGTCGGCAAGCAGTAGACTCTTCTGTGCATGGTCAAGGGTGTGATGGGTGCCGCTCTGGATGATTTTGGATGCTGACATTGTGTTTTCTTTCCCACACCTTTGTATGGAAGGTGCTTTGGAAGCACACGTGACGTGTACTCGGAGTGTTGAATGGTAAATATGGAGTGCAGGACAGAAATTAGAGTGTTTAATGCAGACTTCTTGGCTGTAATTGGTGCATGTATGCGTAAATATTTCACAATCCTCAATGAGGGAGTGCTGGAAGAAAAAACAGTGGAGAAGGGAGAAGGACTCCCCCTGCTTTACTGGGGTGCAGCCCTCGCAGTAGCTGGGAAAGCGCACACACCACATCCTGCCATTCACAGCATGGTGGGCATACCAATGGAACAGTGAGAATTATGTGTCAAAGGTGTGATTCACAGGAAGGGGCCGTACTACTTTTTTCCCAATACTCTCTGTGTAATGAGGTTGGTGGACATGGAGAGATCTGTAGATGTATGCTGTGTAAAGAGCCGTTGCTGCTAATTTCTGGTTAGAAGAAGTGGACGGTTTGTGGGCCAGTCTCCATGCGTACAGTTTTGGTGGGATGGTTCACCTTTGCAGATATGTCGCCTCCATCGTTAATGGTGAAGTAGTTGTGGTGCACTATGGAGGTCTACATTTGAGTTACAGAAGCTTGTCTGCATTTATGTGACCTGATGGCATGTTGTCCAACAACTATGAGAGCATGAATTTCCTAAACATACACTGCTTTAATGCAAATGGCATTTCTTTCACTGCCATTGGCACTACCATTTTCTTGTACACTTTGCACAAAGCGTTGCCCTTAATTTGGTAAAAAATGAAGGAGGAGATGCAAACAGAAAGGCATACAAAGAGAAAAAACAATAAACGTGGTTTGCAACCACGTACAAAACAAAAAAATCACGTAAAAAGCACAAAAACAAAGACAAAATAAAACCTTTTCAGACCCAATTGCCTACCCTGTTTCCCAATCCCCCGCTTTCCTAGCATAAAAACTCTGCGAATTACGCTGGACTTTCAGGATTACACATGCCACATCCTGCCGTTTTCAGCAGGGGAGCCATGGAAATGGGACTGTGGAGCGAAAGACACTCCTCAATGAGGTTTGTGGTTGTGGTGTGTACGCAAAAAGTGTTGTTGAAGGCCTCTTTGTACAAAGAAGTGCAGAAGGCTAGGTGTAAGTGGGCAAAGGGCCAGGAATCCTGGGTGTATGCATGAACTGTATGTACTTGTTTGAAGTTCGTAACATGAATGCAGTGCTGTTTATGAGCTATAATTTTTGACAAGTGTGCAATAAGTGGGGTACTGTGGAAGAAAAAAAACCTGTGCAGTGTACAAGGTAAGTGGCTGGCATCCTACTGGTATGAATGCATTCTATGTATAATATGATGTGCAATTACATGCTATGGCATGCTTAATGCGCATATACACACGTTTAGCAAAGCGCAACAAAAGAAGAGATGGGGGAATAGAGGGGAGACAGACAACAAACCTACTAGGCCAGGTGACTTACATCGCCCAAGTGCATGGGTGAGGCGAGGGGAAGGTGCAGTACATGGGTAGAAGAAGAAATGACAATAAGTAAAAATACGGGCTGATTGTGCCAAGTGCAAGGATAAGTGCACACATCAGGTGGTGCAGGAACTGTTAGGGATACAAAAAACAGTCCCCAAGTGGGGGGTTTGCTAGAAAAGCAGTGCAGGGGTTTGCCTGCCGGGGGGGTTGGCATGGGCCCGACATAACAGAGTCGCCGGTGCTTCCGGAACCGGCAATGGTTCTCCTCAAGTTTCAGGGAGGTAGGTAGGCTGTTACAGAGGGAGGCCCCAGCTGAAAAAAAACAACTACCAACTGGTTGCTTGCAGAAGCAATTGACCCTGAGGAGCTGCAGGCAGACGAGGGAAGAGCGCAAGCACAGAGATATATAGTAAGTGAGAGTTGAATTTATTGATGGCCCAGAAGGCCTTGTGCATAATGCAGAGGGTTTTCACCTTATTCCTTGCAGCCACTGGGAGCTATTGAAGAAATTTCAGTGCAGAGGAGATACCATCCCAAGTCGCATAGTCCTCTTCTAGATGCATTGCAGCGGGCAGAGAGTAGAAGCAGGCAGATTTAAAAAGAGCCTGTTGCAATTGTGCAGCCTAGCCAGAAGCACAGCTGTGCAGACTGTGACCTTTTGGAAACTTGCTTTAGGTTGGTAAGATACATGCAGTGCTGATTTTGGTGGCGTAACTTCACAATTTATGTAGGAGATGGGTTAGTGGGGAAAACATTTTGTAGAGTTGCCGGAAGGAAAGTAGAGAGTTCCTGTTTCGATATTACAATGTAAGATATGGGTAAATGAAAATGTTGCAAGCACATACCGCTGAAGTGCCACTTGATGGTAGGGGATGGGAAAAAAGACAGTATGCTTTTAAAGAAGGTAATGGATGCTCAGTGGCAGATACTGTGTGCAGAGGCACTTATAACAAAGTGGTAAACATACTGCAGAAAAAGATTTCATACCTCCAGTTTGTGGTGCTGGGTGAACATGTGGAGGCATGTGGATGCACAAATCTCGCAATCTTTTACTGAACTTTCTACTGCATGTGCTTTCGAGTGACAGGACACTTGCATGCAGATTTTGTAATGGTACCTATGAAGTGTTGTGCAGAACTGACCGTGTTAGATGCTAATGTCTTGCATGGCATTGGTGGAATCGTGTGTGCCTATTTACCCGTACCCAATGAGGTAGTGGTGGACAAAAGATAGTGGCAAGGGAAGAAAGACTGCTCCTGCTTTACTGGGATGCGGCCCTCACAGTACTTTGGGAAGCACACATGCCTCAATGTGCACTTCTCACCATCCTGGCCAATGGACATGGGACGTTGGGGATTATCCAATCAGGTACTGTGGGTGTGGTTCACAGGAAGGGGCGGTCATACTGTCGTACATTACTCTGCATAGTGAGGCTGGCTGACATGGTGAAACGCATTGTCTTGAGTGTGGGTGATGCCTTTGTGATAGATCTGCACAGGTGTGCCCTGGAAATACACTTTGATGGCAACTTCGGTTTGGAAGGAGTGGATGCATTGTGGAATGCTGTGCACGAGCGCAGTTTCACCAACATGCATGCACTTTGCAAAGACCTGGCCACTTTTGCTACTGCGAATGTCATTGTAATCCACTACGGCGGCATGCATATGGGTTACATGTCTTGTTTAGGTTTGTTCCGTAGACTGAAGAGGTTGCTAAATCTAGTGAGGAGGCTGTTTCCCACTGCAAAGGTGCTTTTCTCATCCATAACACCACAAAGAGTATGGGGCAATGCTCCTGGAAGTTGTTCCGAGCCAGAGGCAGGAAGGTGTCTCATCAATAGAAGCATGTATACTTTTTTGTCCGCTGCTGGGATGTTCTTCTGCAACAATTACCTCATTAGTTGTGGAACTGCAGAGTTTTTCCAAGCAAATGGCATTTCTTTGTCGCCCATTGGTAATACTGTTTTGTTTGCCCGTCTACATGATGCAGTGAAGAGTTTACTGTAACAATGTGAGCACAGGAAAACACAAAATCAAATAAAAAACAAAAAAAGGTGTTTCTCTACAAGCATCAAAAAAAAGAACAAAAATAAAGAAAAAAAGGCTCCTTCTTGAGCTGCCCCTTACAACGAACTCCCCCTACCCTGGTTGCATGTTATTCCCCACACCCGCATGCAGCACGAAAGCCACATAAAGGGATTTTGAGGATGGCAGCCATGGAAAGGGGGCGATGGGGATTGTCCAATCAGGTGCTCAGGTTGTGCGTCACAGAAAGGGCGGCAATAGGAAGAAGGACTCCTCCTGCTTTACTGGGGCGCAGCCCTCACAGTACTTGGGGAAGCGCACATGCAACTTTTTGCACCATGCTGGCCAAAGGAAATCGGACTGTGGGGATTGTCCAATCAGGTGCTCAGGGTGTGCGTCACATGAAAAGGTGGCAATATTTTTTTCATTACGCTGTGTAGTGAGGGTGGCAGGCAGAGATGGGAGATGCACTATTTTGATAGACGGGGATGCCTTCGTGAAAGATCTGCTCCAGTATGCCGTGGAAATAGGCTATTATGTCAATTTCGATTTGCAGGGAGTGGAGGCTTTGTGGTGCTGTGGCGATGTGTGCCGTTTTGGCGCTGTGCTTGCAGTAGGTCAATGAGTGGCCACTTTAGCTAACATACATGGGGCCTCATTACGACCCTGGCGGAAATCGAAAAACGATGGCGGAAATGCAATACCGCCATCGAATAGCGCTCGGTGCGACTATGACCCGTCACCGCAAAGTACGATGCCATTAGCGACACCGTAGTGAACGCCAACGCTAACTGCACCAACTACGCGCGCGCGCGCCATGCCAAACCGTAAATACCACCATGGCGCAACGGTACGCGAATTCCGACCCTAGCGGACATGTACCTAACGCCATCAAGCACGGCGGAAAGTACCATTCCGCCATGGTGAGAAGTACGGCATCGCGAATCAACCGTAAACGGCCCCACTGAGTGCCTGTACACCGCTCCCTGCCCACAAAGTACAACTCCCCGTAGGTGCAATGAAGTCACAATGCAACCAGTGAAATGTACAAGTCACCCATGCATGCCAACGAACAAAAGAATCACAAGAGGGGCCAATGGGAGCTGCAGGGCACAGATGGCACGAATACAGAAGCCATTCCAATGGACATGACCACAGTCCCCCACCAAGAAACGCACGCAAACACAGGCACCTGTGACCAGCAATATTCCGAAAATCACATCAATCCACCAGTCCACCTGGCTGACCGGCATCTGTTACACAAAACCCAATCCCCCGCCCCTGAGCATGACAACATTCAAACAGTCATATTGGCAGCCCCCATCCCTGACCTCACTGGGCTTCGTAGGCAAACGCGCCCAGCACAGTACCACGCAACTAAACTCCGAAGCTGGAACCCAATGCAGATCTCCTCACAATACATCGCTCCCCAAATAGGAATATGCCACATCACTTGCAAAGAAGAACGCTACACGGCCCATATCAGAATAGAAATTTAATGCACAACAAAATCACCAAGCCCATACAGCCATTAGGCCATGAACTCCAAAACACATTTCACCATTGTGGGCTGCATCCGCAAGAAATGACCAGCTACTACTTGTGTGACGCCCTGTTCCATCATGGTACACAGAGCCACATTCACGTACGAAAAGGCAACATGGAAGCGCACAGAACCGCAGGGCCGTCCCAATGGGGAGGCACTAGTCCAGCTGAAAGGCCGAAATGTTGCTCCGAGCCACTAGTACTGCGTAAGGGCATGTGGCCCATTGGCGATCGTCCCATAAGATCGTAATGCTGCTCCACTGATTAACACGAAGCAGCAGGTGTCGGGAGTAAAAGCCATCTGCAGGAGTGGCATACAGATGGCAGTGGCAAAAGGGGAGGAGATACCTGTCAACCAAAAGAAAAGAAAAAGAACAGAATGGCCATCAGAACTACATTCGAACAACTCACTTCAATGATCACACTAAATCCACAGCCATATGCATGCTAGCCCACTCCAAAGGATCATCACCACCCCAAAACCACTTGCGACTCATAACCATCTATATCGAGGTGCAAACACCATCACAAACGAGTGTACCTGTGCATGCGTCTGTGAAAACAGAATCCATCAGATGGGAATGTTAACGTGCATGGACACAAGTGTCTGAAGGCGCGTCGAGACAGGGAGGGCTCAACAAGGCCAGATAGACGATGGTCCCACTATGGCAGCCCTGCATCACATAGCGCAGGGGAGGCGGACAGATTCCAAGAAGCCCTGTACATGGCAAACTCTGTATCAAATCATCTGCCCATGCATCCATTCATCATTCCCTCATCCCGGTATAAAAACGCCTGAATATTTACTCACATAACATTAGAAATATCAATTGAGTCTGTGCGTTATGCAGCCTGCAAAATCCACAGTGCCCCAGCCCGTAATTCCAGTGTTGTGAAGTGACATGTATTTGGGAACGTCCGGCCTCATCGCCCACGTCGCTATTGCGCATCCCAAACTATTCATATCAATCATTGCATCCTCGCCATGGCCCCTGTCTCAAGGACATTGAACAATAGAACGTTATATTTGCAGTCAGACCTGTGGGCATCTCCTCGCCGCTAGCTGAAAACCGAAAGCGCTGCCCTTCGAATTCCTCATTTGCAACATCACGTCGAAAAGGCATCTGTGGCCGTTTGAAATCACAAATTAATCCATCTAGTGCGGCTGTGTGTGAAAATGGCAACTGCCTTCACCCACAAATGGGACGCCCCGCCCGTCGGTGCAACTCGGTACAGTGATGCATGAGGGCCCACCGTTACTCGAGTACTACGTTCCACTGACCCTTCACAAGTCTGTTCGCGACTGCAAAGATTGTATGTGAAACAATGGGACCATAGCCGAATGTACATATCAACCAATGTTACACGGCCATCGGGTACAAATACATGATTGCAATAGCAAGATGCCATTACTCGAATTGCAGCGTTGTGTGCGGGACGTGCTCGGCCAAAGGGGAGAGCAGCTTGCACAGGTGGAATGAATCACCACAGGTGGAGGCCATACAGCCTGAAAACACATAAATTGCACACCCAGTCTCCTCCCACAACCACACCCACTCCGAAATGCTACCGGCAGGACTCGCGATGTTGGCCCTGGGGGACCTGATAGCACTGCAAGTACTCCAACTCCAAGAAGAAGACGAACACCAACTACAACCGGCCGCACGGAGGAGACGCAGGAGGAGGAGGAGGCCAAGGCAGGGCCAGCAAGGGCCGCCAGCACAGCCACTACCACCACGCAGGCAGCCCGCAATCCCACGCCTCTGAGCTCATCCGTTCAACCTCACTGATGAGCAGATCCACACCCTCTACCGTTTGGACCGGGACACCATAGCCGCCATTGTGGACATGACACAGGCTGACCTTGTCAGCATGATAGATAGCCCAACCGCCATCCCACCCCTACTGAAGGTGGTGTCTGTACTCCACTTCCTGGCCACAGGCACCTACCAGCACACAGTCGGACAGTTGCATGGCATTTCTCAGCCACTGTTCTCACGGACACTATTGCAAGTGCTCGATGCCCTCCTGCAGCACGCAGACGACTACATCTCTCTACCACGCTCGGAGCAGGAAATTACCAACACAAAAGTGGGATTCCATGCACTTGCCGGCATACCGGGTTGCATTGGTGCCATCGACTGCACCCATGTGGAATTGGTCGTCCCACATGCCATGGAGGCCCAGTACCGCAACCGTAAACAATTTCATTCCCTGAATGTACAAATGGTGTGTGACTCCAACAGGATCATTACACATTGTTGTGCCCGATTCCCTGGATCAACCCATGATTCTATGGTCTTGAGGAACTCTACAATACCACACTACATGGAGCGACACGCAGGGAACAGATCCTGGCTACTCGGTGAGTCTCATTTCATGCATGATGATGTGGGGTATGTGATTCGGCAATTACCTGGCAGGAAGGGGGGAAGGGTGTGCGTACGTAGCAATGGCATTCCACATCATACGTTTATCGTCCACATACAGGTGATGCTGGATATCCACTGAAGAGATGGCTCCTCACACCAGTCCGGAACCCACGGGACCAGCATGAGGAGGACTACAACCATGCCCACTCACGTACCCGTGTAGTCATTGAACAGGCATTCGGCCTACTGAAGACTCGTTTTCGCTGCCTCAGCAGGTCTGGCGGGGCACTCCTGTACCGCCATGAGAAGGTTGCAAAGATGGTCATGGCATGTGTCATGCTCCACAACATGTGCGTACGTAGAAATGTGCCCATGCCCCCTGACGCAGAACTGCAAGCACCTGAAGATGGTCATGATGAGGGTGGGGATGTGGCAGCACCTCAAGGAGTCTGCGAGGCACCGGAGGGCCGTGACATTCGTCAGCATCTCATTGATGCATGCTTCTAGCACTCACGCCTGGTGGCTGATACATGGACACGGTACTCGTGGCACTGTGTGTGTCTGGTATATGCACAATATGGACTGTACGCCTATGATGGCCTAGTACACAAAGATCATTGTCCACACATCTCACTGGTTGATCGTGCATTGTTTATGGCATATGTGATATCATGTTGAACACCCTATCGACCCGCCACCCAAGTGAGCCCAACACACCCCCTCCACCCTCCTACCTCCCCCCCGAACACCAGTGTCCAAAGAGGCTCATTGTCAGTGGGCAGTCGCTATTGCAAGCCCCCTCTGCGGGTATCAGGGGCACCCCTGCCTGTGGAGCGCAGGTTCCTCCCAGATCTACGTTGGGGGCTGCCCTGGACGGAACTTGCAACGGATGATGTCTCTGCCTGCTCACGTCCATGCATGTCCCTAAGGGTTTGTGAGAGCTCAGTGAGCACACGGCGCACTGCGGCAAGTTCGGCACATACGTCTTTGGACGTCGCATGCAGTTCCCCCCTCAGGCTCTCGGTGCTTCTCTCCATTTGTACTCTCAGGCTCTCGGTGCTACTCTCAATTTGGACTCTCAGGCTCTCGGTGCTACTCTCCATTTGGACTCTCAGGCTCTCGGTGCTACTCTCCATTTGTGCCCTTAGTGTCTCTGTACTTCTCTCCATTTCTGCCCTCAGTGTCTCAGTTGATGTTTCTATGTCTGCCTTAGTGCCCCCACATTCATCGGCATGGTCTTTGAGGATCGTGGCCAGTTGCTGCTGTTGCACGATTAACTGGTCGAGGGACTGTTGCCTCTGCTGGGCCATGGCCATTTGCGGTGGTGTCACAGAGGGGCTGGTGACCTCATGTTGCCTTGCCACAGGGCTTGTGGGGGATGGCCAGTCGTCGTCTTGTGGGTGCCCCTGCGTGGTATCCTCATGTTGTATGGGATGGGACAGACAGGGGGATTGGGACAGGTCATGGATGGATCTGACTTCGACATCCCCGTCTTCTGTGTCGGAGCATGCTGCCATCAATGGGGTGTCACCTATGGTGCTGCTGCCACCAGAGGCAGTGCCTTCTGTGGCATCCATTGGGGGGACCTGTGGTGGTGGTGTTGTGGGCATGCTGGCTGCTGGGGTGCCTGTTGATGTTCCCTCCTCTGTGCTGCCACCTGATTTGTGCTGCTGCCGTGTCTTGATGCGTGCAGCTGAGGTGGAGGGTGTTTGGCCGTTGGTCTTGGCCCTCTTTGCAGGTGTGCTGGTAGGGGTGTCCTGATGCTCGTCGTTTGGATCGGACCCTGTGGTGGAGTAAAGGAGGGCGAGGGTTATTAATGGGTCTGTGGGAATTGGAATGGCATTGTATCACATGCATTGGGGTGGTACCTGAGGGTGATTTGGGTCGGGGCCTTGGAGGTGGTTTCATTTGTGTGTGGAGTGAGGGTGCAGTTGTTTGGCAGCCTGCAGTTAGGGTGTGCCTGCTGCACGTGTAGTGGGTGTTTTAGGGGTTTTTAATTATTTATGTATTTATTGTGAGTTTTAAAGTGCGCTATCAGGCCAATGTGTGTGGACGTTCTCCTGGACATGTGTTCCTGTTGCACTATGGGGACACATGGTACTTCACATTATTGGAAATTGTGGATTTAGCATTGTTTTATTTGGGCCACCTACCTGATTCTTCGGATGTCTGCACTCCTTTCTCCATCCCTCCGACTCCCTCTATGCTCTCCATTCCAATGGTGGAGGCACAGATTTCTTCCCAGGGGGTCAACTTGATGGGTGATTCAGGACCTCCCCCGGTAGCTGTGGCAATGTTGCGGTTGGCAGAAAGTATGCTACGGACGCGTATCCGCAGGTCGTCCCATCGCTTTCTGCATTGCTGTGGGTTGCGGGGTGCGGTCCCCACCGCACTTACCCGCTGTGCCACCAGAGCCCATATGGCCTTCTTGTTCGCAGGTGCCGTCCTGGTCATTTGCGTGGAGAAGACGACGGCAGCATTCTCCTGGAGGGTCTCTGTTAGCACGGTGAGTTCCTCACGGGAGAAGTGGACCTGCCGCTTGCGGTCGCACGCTTTCTTCGCTACTTTTCCCATTTTTCTTGGTTTCGCTAGGGTGGATGACGGGTTGGGGTGTGTTTCAGGGTAGTGTTTTTAGTGGTTGTGTGGATTTTGTGGTTTTATAGGTGTACGGCGGGATGTTTCCCGTTCCGGGCCCATGTTTTTACTTCCGTTTCCGTATATTTACGGTCACCGTACTTTCCGGTTGGCGCTCACTGCGGTGTCCGCTAAGATGGGTGGCGGTATTGCACCTAGGGCGCCGTACGGCGGCGGTGTGGGCCGTTTTGGGGTCATTTCCGCCATCGCGGACTTTGCACTTCCGCCATGCCGTGGTGCTCGTGCCCGATGGGTCGGAATGGGCCGCACTTTGCTCCATCGTGCAATGGCGGAAACGCTATTTACGCTGTGGCGGTCCGGTCAGTCACTTTCCGCCAGGGTCGTAATGAGGGCCATGGTGTGGTTGTGCACTATGGAGAGTTCCATTTGGGTTCCATGGCTTGTTCCCATGTGTACCGTCAACTGAACAAGGTGATGAAAGCAGTGAAGCACATTTTTCCCACTGCTAAGGTGCTTTTCTCATGTATACCACCGAGAATTGTATGGGACTATTCCATTGATTCCTGTTGCTAGCCAGAGGTCGTAAGGGATCTCATCAACAGAAGCCTGTGTGACTTCTTGAGTGCTGCTGGGATGTTTTCCTGTGAAAATGAGAACAGTGGTTCTCGATATATACACCTTTTCAAAGCAAATGGCATGTCTTTGTCGACCAGTGGCAATGACATTTTGTTTCATAATCTACAGGCTGCAATGAAGACCCTATTGTAAGAATGTGAGCTGAGGTACAAAACACAAAAATACTTATAAAAACCGCAAAAAAAGTTGTTTCTATGGAAGCACCTTTAAAAGAAAAGAAGAAAAAAGACTCTTTTCAGAGCCGCCACAACTAACGATGTCCCCTAGCGTGGTTGAAATATATTCCCCCACTCCCGCACGCACAGCACGAAAAGTTCGCGGACATCGCAATAGTTGCAGAGTTGCATTTGTTACATATGCCCCTTTTGCAGATGACGGTCATAGAAATGGGCCTGTAGAGGCTACGGGATTGGTCAATAAGGTTTCTGGGTGTGGTGTGTACGCAAAGACTGTGGTACATGGTGTATTTGTCAACAGAAATGCAGAGGGTGCAGTTATGGATGTGTGTTTCACAAGCCACAGCGTGGAGGTTTTGTTGGAGTTCTAAATACATTGATTGAAAGTGAATGGAAAACACTGTGCAGTGGCTGCTGATTTTGGAGTCTATCATGTGTATATGTACTGCTATGGAGTACCTAAAATTAAGTGACTGATTATGGTTTGCCTGTGTGACACTTTGGTGACTTGCAATCATGCCAACAGTATTGTTTTTCATTGTGAAGGGAATATTTCACAGCATGTTACACGAGTTTCAGTGCTGTTTGCGATGAAGGAGGCACTTGCCCAGGTCATGCAACTGTTTAAAATCTCCTGCATAACTTTCTATCGCATTACACAGACAATGATGTGGCTGCATTATTTTTCATTTGGTCCGCAAATGGAGAAATCACGGTACATTGCGAAGAAGTCTATTTGTGCCTTTCTACGACATGTGCCAATGGCGTACTTCACACATGGAAATATGATGTTTCACAGCACAAACAGTTTTCCCCACCAATAACGTTCATCTCACTATTCCTGCCATCCCGATTTCTGCACACCCCATCCAAATTGCCTTGGTGCCCTTCTTGAAAGTAGTGGAAGAATTTTTGTAGTAAGTGTTGCGTACTTAAACTATTGAAAACACTTTGCAACACGTAAAGAAACCTCTTTCTACAGCTAACCCCTTTCCACCCGATTCTACTACAGTGTTTTGCACAGTGCCACGCCTCCCTTAATTTTGCGCACATTTTGTGTAGCGTAAAAGGTGCGCCATGCCCTGCATCCGTTCATTGGCAATTCCATTGTTCAACTCTGAAAGGAGCTTGCTTTATTTCCCTTTTTTCCTTTCCCAGTTCATTTCTAATTATTTTGGTCTTCTAACACATGCCACAGAAGGAACAGCAGGCAAGGCCCGGTTACAGAAGGGGAAGCACCTGCTTGGATACCATAAGGGCCGTGCAGAGACAAGGAAATATTGGGTGGCTCTCACCTACATAGGCACCAATCATTGTCGTGCTCCTGACTGACTTTTCCCACGCACTTCCAAGTACCTTCCCTCTGTAGAGTAACGCATTTCAGTACATGCACAATACAAGGCCCTTTGCCGGGTAAGGATCTGTAGCACGGCATATGGTCTGCATGGATGTTTTAGAGCTGTGCTGACCTACAGGAGTGCCCTGTTGTTGGCCGCAGCAGATGTGGAAAATGCTGAATTACCCTACTGCATTGTTGGACAGACAGTAGACTGCCCACTGGTCCCTTGTGCTTCCATTTCAGTTGTCATCACCTGCAGTACAAACACTTCATGCTGCGCCATTACCCATAGGAGTAGCATTCACAGAGATGCATACATTCTGGAATACAAGAATGTTTACAACAACGCAAAACACAGCTTCATTACGTGGAGCAGGAAGATAATTATTCAGTGCAACCCATGCGGCTAGAGTACTTTTTTAACCACCACTGACATTCTTTGCACTCTGAACATTCTGCTGTTTGCTTACTTGCCTTTACATGCACTAGTATGTGCGTGACCAAGCCGCACCAGCTTTGCCATTTTGCAGACTCACTACAAACTGTCACACCTGCAGTTACATGTTTTCTTCAACTGTACGACCTGCAGACGACTCCTTGACTCTTTCCATCACAGTGCTCAGTGCAGAGATGGTGTGTCTGTTTCACGGGTAATTGAAAGACAAGCAGCACATTAAATTAATGCAACATTTAACACGCTCACTTTACACTGGAGGTTGCTGTTCCTTATTTACCAGTCGGTCTAATACAGCCAAGCGTGCTGCAGCCATACATTGGTAGGTTTGCAGAGCCACCCACGTAGTCAGCAGGAGTACTTGAAATGCGGTAGCCTACCGTATGAATCCATAGGGCTGGCGACAGGGGCGGTGGAACCAGCACATAGAGGATGCCCTACACATGGGTATAGCTGTACAACTGATACACGTGCGCTCCCACAAATATTGAAAAGTGCATTAGAAGATGCGGCCACTACTGGAGTCCCACAGATTTTTCCAGTGTGATTGCACATACGCCGGCCAGGTGCATTCTCCCTAGGAAATGTCCATATTGCTCACCTGCAGTCATCTCGGCCAGTACTGTGCGGCACACATTCACCATGCAATGTTAACACAAAAAGAGAAACCGCTCAAACACTCACCAACACTTACCATGTACATCTGTAATTGCTAAGATACACCAACATTATTAGGAAAAGGAAGGGGTAGCACAAATGGATACATTCATCAGAGAATTTGGCCTTTCCACAAGTTCATCATGAGAGCAGCCAAGGAATCAGTGACAAACCATTGTTAACGGGATGTTATGGTTCAGTTTCAGTACCAAACAGCTATCATCTTTATAGAAAACACTATGCTAAAGCAAAAGTCCAGTTACAGTGCCCTTCTAAAAACCTATGAAATTCACTAACAAAAAACATTGTTAAAGGGACATTATGGTTAAGTTGCACTACTACAAACCTATCCCCTTTACTGAAAAAACTATGCTAAAGGAAGGGTCTGGTCACAGTGGCCTACTAAAAACCTATCAACTTCAGTGAAAAAACATTGGTGAAGGGACGTTATGCTTCAGTTGCCCTAAGAACAACCCAGCAACTTCAGTGCAAAAACCTTTGTTACAGGAACGTTACAGCTACTTTGCAATAACAACAACCTATCCATACTATGCTTACAAGTAAAACTGAAAAACCCCAGAAATTTGCCAGTTATGGTAAACTAAGCAACCATAACTCGTGCCACCACTGTGCACTGCTAAGACTAACACCCATGACATCAAAGATGCCATCACAAATGTCATTGATGACATCACTGATGACATCACATGTCTGGCTCCTTTTTTTTGTTCACAGACATATGTAGGGCAGGTGGTTTTTTTGACTGACAGTCAGGAAGTAAAAATTGAAAAGGTACTATGTTTGTAGAGCTTACCCTTCTCATATGTTCTTACACTAATTTCCTAAGGGTTCAGTCACACCATATGATGCGTAGCAGCTGTGTAGTTATGGTTAAGTTGCTCATCTCATAGGAAGAGCACTTTTTGCGCGGCTTATAACACGCCGGTGTCCGCGGATGCCACGGTAGAAACATAAAAAAAGTACAACATTGCAGTTGCCAAACTTATCAATCACTGGGGAGTCAAGGGGTGATGTGAATGGGATGGGATATGGCAATAAGAAACCAAAAAACAGGTGTTTTTCACCCCCAAAAAGTCTGCCAACACTGCAGCTGTTCGGGAGCAGTCCTGTGATGTTCGCAGATACTTCAGATATTTGGGGACATCTGTGCCTATTTTTGCATTACAGAGTTGGTGAAAAGCAATTCTTGGATGGCTTATAACTTTGGCACCACTCAATGAAACTGCATGAAATTTTTGAATTCTATTCTAGGTCTGATTCTTTAAGGTTTTGCAAAGGTTGATGGGATTCTGTAAAGAGGGAGCAAAATTAGAGGGGGGGTCCCAAAATACTGTAAAGGCTTAGAAATGTGGTGTCATTTGACAAATTGGCACAAAGGTTTGCAAAACGATTCTAGATCTACATTTAACTGTTTTTGCAAAGTTTGGTGGGATTCTGTCAAGAGGGGACAAAATTAGAGGGGGTCCCAAAATATTGTAACGGCTTATAAATGTGCTCCCCTTTGACAAATCTGCACAAAAGTTTGCAAAAGGATTTTAAATATACATATAAATGTTTTTGTAAAGTTTGGTGGGATTTTTTTCAAGAGGGGGTTAAATTAGATGGGGGTCTCAACATTTTTAGATGGCTTATAACTTTGTTGCCGATGGACGAATGTGGACAAAGGTTTTCAGAAAGATTATAGACCCAACTTTGAATGTTTTTGTAAAGTCTGAATGGATTTTGTCAAGTTGGGGGCTAAGTTATATGACTATTGTTATTGTATGTACATACATTTTGACACTTTTGAAAAAATAAAACATGGGTGGATTTCAAGCAAACTCGTGTAAGGAGCATATACAAGGACCTACAAGCATGGTTTTGCAAATGTGCCCATGTTTTATTTTTTGACAAGTGTCATAATGTAGGTACAAAAAATAGTGAAATACTTTTGGTGACTGAGGTATAGCTTGTGGCCATGGGCAGTGGCCAGATTGTCCGGGTCATGGTATAAGGTCATGACCAGGACAATCTGCCTACTGACAATAACCGCGAGTGACAGAAAATGGGGTTAAAGTGGCCATGTTCACCTGAAATTGGTTATGTGGGTGAGTTATTTGAAAGTGGGATAGGTTTGAAAGGGAAAAAAAATATGCTTGTGGTAATATGGTTCTGTCGTTGTCTTCTGCATACTGCCATGGAAAAGGAAGAGGGAAAAAAATGTGCTTGTGGTAATATGCTCATATGGTTCTGTCTTCGCCTTCTGAAGTCTGCCATGGAAACGGAAGAGGGGCTCTGTACAGAGCCCTGTATTCCCTTTCCATGGTGGCCATCTTGGAAAAGGATTTTCCTTCCTACAGCGGGACACTGCAAGTGTCCCGCTTTAGGAAGAAAAATCTATTTTTTAGCACCCGGGTTCCTGCTTTGAGAACCATCAGTGCTAATTCCCTTTATCCCCCATTGCAGGGTGTAGAATGGAGGATAATGGTCTGGAGCCCTCATTATTTCTTTATAACACGCCAAAACCCGCAGGCATCAGGGCGCACACAGACACACTTCTCTTGAGCCAATAACTCTTGGGCTGCCGGGCCGTTATCCCCCGTTCCAGGTACTGGAATGGGGGATGAACGCCACATTATTCACATTAGCATAAAACAAAATGCTAATGGAAATGCTGGAAAAACGTATTGAATCTATGTACTTTACTGAGAAATGTAAAGTAGATGGAGTCTATAAGATTTTTTTTTTGTTCTATGTTTTAACTGTGAAGGTTGTTCCTAAAGGTACCTTTCTTTTGTTGTTTTTAAAAATAAAATGTTTGCAGGAGAGGTTTGAACATGAGGTGGGAAGGGAAATAATGGAAGAGGCACCAAGCACTAATATGGAGGGGCAGGTGGACAGGGAAAGATGTTGCGCGTGTGTTACTTCTAAGGTAGTGGGCAGTGTTTCTCATGCTCCTTGATTACAGCTTCCAAAGCACTTCGAAATTGCTTCCCCCTGCAGAGTGGTGAGTTGCAGTATATACACAGAGGACTGATGTCTCAAAAGATATGGATCAACAGCCTCTTTTATTGCTGGCAAGGTAGCTGGTGGGATTTTGTGTCCCACAGAAGTAGGCTCTGTGTTTACAGTTTTGGTTCAGGAAGATGATGTGGAGTAAGACAGGCTACTACTTACTAAAAATGGAACAATCTTTGAGAGCATTGCATGGTTGGATTTGGTGTGGTGGCGCATGGAGGTGGTCCCATAGGAGTAATGTACAGGTAGTCCGCGACTGAGTACAAAGTTGCACTTTTGTAGCTTTTGCCTTTGGTACATACCGGCCACACCCATGATTCTCTCTGGGTGCTAGAGGTAGGCACTTCCTCTACCTCATCTTCTTGGTTCTCTTCATTGTCTTTGGAAATACTACGCTTTTTGTTGTTGTGTGGGTCCTTCAGCTTGTAGTGGTGGCTATTGGGGAGGAGGGATGGCAATTGCTGATGCCATTTTTAAGATGAATAGCAGTTTTGCTACTATTCTTCCAAGTATGTGCTTTGCACTAGATTGTTTATGGAGAGTGAGTAAGAATAGGTGTAGGAGCTGCGCAGGGGTACATTTTGAGCTTGAAAGTTCCCAGATCAGTAGAAAATGCAGTGCCGAACTGTCCTTGAATCAAGGACCTCGAACACGAAGTACAAACGCATTGATGGACACGTCATCATGTCGCGCACAAGCTCATGGTCACGTGCACTATCCGAAAGGTCCGCAATGACGTCAGACGTTCGTGGACGTCGACGGAAGCAAAAACTGTGGAAAAAGTATAGAAGTGTTAAAAATGATGCTAGAAGGTGGGAAATGGCAGAGTTTTAAGGTGAAACTTTGTAAATTGGACACAAATTTTGCTATATTGAGGTAAGTATGATATTAGAAAGTTGTAGGAAAATAGCATGCACTGGTAAAAACCCCTGCGAATCTCTGAAAAAAACTTTGTTAAAGAAACGTTATGGTTAAGTTGCACCAATAAAAATCTATAACATTCACTGACAAAACTTTGTTAAAGGGATGTTATTGTTAAGTTGCACTAATAAAAACCTATGAAATTCAATGAAAAAACTTTTTTTAAGGGGACATTATGGTTACAAGTAAAACCGAGAAACCTTAGAAATTCGCCAGTTAAGGGAAGCTAAGCAACCATAATGCACACCACCAGCGTGCACTGCTAAGACTAAAACCCAGGACATCAAAGATGACATCACAAATGTCATTGATGACATCACTGATGACATCACATGTACAATTAATTTTGATGAAAAGTCCCCACAAGGGGTTGTGTTTATGATGTTGGTAACAAGATGTCAGGGGTGATTGTGTAATGTTAAACATGTAATAACTAGCTAACAATTCAACACTTACTACACACATGTGCTAGTACAAACAATTCATATGAAGAGAAACTTTATAAAGAAAACTTTGTTGCTGCGGGCACAACATATAAAACTGACATTCATACCACCATAAGGGAAATCTATAATGAAAGAATCCAAAACGCTAAGTCTAATACTAAGGAACTTTTACTATACTCAGGGAGCTAGAGTCACCGGCTCCTCCAGCTGACACATGCCTGAAAGATACTACCTGGTGCGCTAATATACAGAAGGCACTATCAGATAAGATAGCACTACTACAAACTAAAATCGAAACAAAAAAAATAGCTTACCCACCAATGCAAACATTGCCATCGGATCCCTCCCACACCAAAGCCCACTGTGTACCCCCTTTCCAATTTACACCAGTCTATATCAAAGAAGTAGAAAACATAATCCTTGGGATAAAAACCCACAAATAGCCAAGGTGATCTATGCCCAGCCTCGATCATTAAGGATGGCGCCAGAGAACTATCACCGTTCATTACAGCTCTGATTAATTCATCCTTCAAAAACTATTCAGTACCCAACAATCTCAAAGAAGCATGGGTCAGACCACTTCTAAAAAAACCTAACCTAGATCCCAGCATCCCCACCAAGTATAGGCCCATAACTACGGTCCCCTTCTTTCTAAAAATTCTAGACCGCGCAGCCTACCTCCAACTTCAGAAACACCTGGAAGATAATGATT
Source organism: Ambystoma mexicanum (assembly GCF_040938575.1). Classification (NCBI taxonomy): domain Eukaryota; kingdom Metazoa; phylum Chordata; class Amphibia; order Caudata; family Ambystomatidae; genus Ambystoma; species Ambystoma mexicanum. Next base: position 488,225,314 of record NC_090936.1, on the reverse strand, counting down.
TATTAGGTTTACTTCAGTCTGGTTTCAGGCCTAGACATGGTACTGAGCCAGCTCTTTTAGATCTAAAGATACAGATGGATGAATCAAAGGACAAGGGCAAATTAGCCATCCTTCTACTCCTGGATCTGTCAGCAGCCTTTGACCTTGTCGACCATAAGATGCTGACTAAGCACCTAACCTCAGCAGCCGCCTTCTCACCGAACGCCGTTAGCTGGATTGAATCCTTCCTCTCAAATAGAACTAATAGGGACTTTTCACCATCAGCATCTGCCACGCCAGAGCCCTTAAACTGTGGAGTCTCGCAAGGGTCCTGTGTCTCCCCCACACTCTAATATATTTACCAAGCCGCTCTTTGATTGCTTTGACAATCTGGGTATCACCTACACTAATTACCCAGATGACACACAGATCCTCATCTCACTCACTGGCTGCTATATAAAAGATACAAAAATGATCAACGTATACCTAGAGATCCAAGCATGGCTGGCCACCCACAGTCTATGTTTAAACGATGACAAGAATGAAATCCTAATCATCGGATCCCAAGCCCGCCTAACCAACTAGACAAACACTATTCTGCCTTCATCATTGATGGAAGCACCATAAAAGTCTGTAGTGAAGTAGAAACGCTTGGGGTCTACTTGGACTCCACTCTATCCCTTAAAAAACTAAACATCACTGCATCAACCACGGCCTACACCAATAAACTTATAAATGCCTGTAAACCCTATCAACCAACAGCCGCTTAACACTAGCCAGAGCAATGATCCTCTCGAAGTTGGACTATTGTAACACATTATTCCTTGGTTCCTCATCTCAGAATGTAAACAAACTGCAAGTCCTGCAAAACAATGTTCTAAGATCAGCTCTAAACATTCCACGCTCCAGCCACATTTCTTCCCTCAGGAGGGACGACACTCTGTTTACCTATGCGTGACAAAAATCACACTACGATCTCTAGTCATCACGCACAAATATCTTTCGAACACAGCACCGAAATAAATCACAAACAAATTCTCAAGAATCCAGTCTGGCAGACCCACTAGATCCAACTATCTGAACCGACTCACCATCTCTATATACAACCTAAAAACAGCTGGAGGATCCAGTTTCCCAGTGCTTGCTGCGAAGTGCTGGAACTCACTTCCGCCAGCCATTAGAGCTGATACCTCATTCTGGGCCTTCAGAGCCAAGACCAAATCTTGGCTTTTTCCCCAAACTACTATCGAGCACTCTAGACTAGCTCCCACATTGTAAACTGTATATATTGTATATATTGGACATGCTGCACACAGAAACAAAACATCTTTTTATTATTATACACCTGAGCTACTGTAATCTCCCTCACAAAAGTATGAACATGCCTGACTATCCATCTTTAAATACATTATCTTTTTGTATTATCACTCTGCAACTCTGTAATTGTAAAGCTGTTTATAAATTGTATTCTATCATGTAAAATTGTAAACCATTATGTAACCTATGTTTTCAAGTACAAGCGCCCAGTTACCCTTGGGTTAGGTGCGCTATACAAGTAATAAATGAAACTAAACATCATGTCATTGATGACATCACATATCTGTGCCACCTGGTTTTGTTTACAAAAAATGATTAGGCTACTTTGTTGTTTTCACTGACAATGAGAATTTCCAAAATTTAAAAGGTGTTTTATATCTGCACATTAACCTTTTTATATGTTCTTAAAGTACTTTCCTTAGAGTTTAATCTGAGCTCATAGTGCATGTACATGGTGCAATAAGCATGCCTCAAACACACAATTAATGTATGTACATGATGATTAACTCTAATGTCATTGTCATATTTTACTGCTGTTTCTTTCTTCCTTACTTTAGTTTACCTGTATGTGCCTCTAATGTGTATGCATTGTGGGGTTTTATATGTATTTTTTCTACTAACACACTGTGTGATAAATTCTCAATTGTTACCTATTTATTCCATGTTTAACATTACTCAAAACTCTCATAAAGGTAGCATTTATTGTTTTACTATCGGAAATTTCGGGTTAAAAAATATTGTACTTCTATGGTGCATCCTGCAACCATTGCCTATATGTATGTATGATTAGGTTCCTCTATTAACAACAACACTCAAATATAATTGTTTGTTTACATGAGTACATTCTTTAATATATTAAGTAGGGATTGTTTATTAAAATCAATGTAATATGTGATGTCATCTTTCATGTCCTGGGTGTTAGTCTTAGCAGTGCACAGTGGTTGCACAAGTTATGGTTGCTTAGCTTACCATAACTGGCAAAAGTCTGGGGTTTTTCGGTTTTACTTGTAACCATAACGTCCCTTTAACAAAGTTGTTTCATTGAATTTCCTGTGCAAGCTAATTTGCTGCAACTTTCTAATATATTTATCCACAATATAGCAGCATTTCTGTCCAATTTAAAAAGTTTCACCACAAAACTCTGCCATTTCCCACCTTCAAGCATCATTTTTAACACTTCTATACACTTTTTCCAACTTTTCCCACTGTTTTTGTGTTCGACATTCGCAAACGTCTGACATAATCACAGACTTTCTGGACAGTGTCATATGACAAGGTGCGCAGCATGATGATGTTTTCGCGAACGCACCCGCAATTTGCAAACGAGTCCAAGCTTCGCAAACAGTTCGGAACTGCATTTTCCAGCTCATCTAGGAACTTTGAAGCTCAAAATGTATCCTTGCACAGCTCCAACACCTATTCTTACTCATTATCCATTAACAATCTAGCACACAGCACATACTTGGAAGAATGTCAGCAAAACTGCTATTTATCTTAAAATGGCATCATATTGCCATCCCTCCTCCCTAAGAGCTACCACCCCCACCAGCTGGAGGACTTTCACAAAAAAAGAAGCGCAATACTTCAAAAGACAATCAAGAAGACCAGTAAGATGATTTAGATGATCTAGAGTAAGTGTCTACCTCTAGCACCCAGAGAGAATCATGGGTGTGGCAGTTCTTTTATACTGTTGGGAATGTACCAAAGGCTAAAGCTACCAAAGTGAAATGCATGGAGTGCAATGTTGTACTCAGTCACAGACTACCTGGGACCACCTCCATGCGCCGCCACACCAAATCACACCACTGCAATGCCTTCAGAAAGGCTTTTCCTGTTTTAGGAAGTAGTAGGCCGTCTTTCTCTACCTCATCTTCCTCAACCAATACTGTAACCACACAACCTACTTCTGTGGGACACAAAATCCCACCACCTATCTTGCAAGCGATAAGAGTCTGTTTATCCATATCTTTTGAAGCCAACAGTACTCTGAATATACTGCAACAAACCACTCTGCAGGGGGAAGCATTTTTGAAGTGCTTTTGATGCTGAAATTATGGAGCATGAGAAACACTGCCCCCTATCTTAGATGTAACACATGCGCAACATCTTCCCCTGTCCACCTGCCCCTCCATATTTGTGGTTGGTGCCCCTTCCCTCAGTTCCCTCCCAACCTTAATTTCTGGCCTATCCTGCAAAAAAAAATAAAAACAAATGTAAAAACAAAAAAGACTCCTTTAGGAACCACCTTTCATCGTTAAATAATAGAACTAAAATAATAAGCTTATAGACTCAGTCACCTTTACATTTTTCAGTAAGGTATTTAGATTCAATAAGATTCTCCAACATTCCCATTAGCATTTTCTACTATGCTGATGAAATAATGGACAATTGTATACTAGAGAAAAAGAAAAAAGCACAAACAATTTTCTATCTGTAATTCTTCTTTCTAGTATACAATAAACACCACAATCCATTGCCCTTTCTGACTATCCATCTCTGTATTCCCCTGTCTAGCCCATGCCTAATTAAAAAATGTGGATTGTACATGCGCACCTTCACATAAGACAGCCCTTCTACTCTTTTTACTGTTATGTTTGTAACACTCCCTCATTGCCTGCTTTAAACTATTCACACATATATCCACCAATCACTTAAACTCTGCATATAGCCTATCAATATATTAAATGTCCTCCCACAAAATGCCACTTAACAATGTTCTACAAATCCTTTGAATTATACATACCGCTCCTATAAATGCACATATTCATTGTGCATTGAGAGAATTCCATAAATAAAAGGGACAGTACAGATGGACAAGTGCTCATAAAAGCCCAGGAGGAAAGTGTCAAGGGTTGCCAAGGTGGGGGGCCACTAGCTAACTGCTGGGGCAGAGGTGTCCCAAGGGTGGAGTACATCTTAACCCTAATGTCCATTTAACAGTTTTCTATCAATTGTATAGTTTTTTAGAAGTGAAAATGTTTCATAATGTTACACCAATATATATATATATATATATATATATATATATATATATATATATATATATATATAAATAATCCCTCTTTTAACATATATGAAACTATAAACCTCCTTTAAAAAACATATTTTTTTCAATGCATACTCATGTGTATCGTTATCAGCAGCGCATGCTGGGAATGCCAGTCATTGTTCAATTGCCTGGGGCATGAGGCTCGACCATGACCCCAGCCCCACCAAATCACCCCTGTTATCTACTGCACCTACCCAGCATCCTACACTATACCCTCATAATGTAACGAACAGCCAGTGCTCATGGCTTGCATGTCCAGTCTCCACAATCCATGGGGCACGGGCTTCGGCCATGCCGCCTTCCCCTATAGGAAAATCGGAGTACACATTTGTCTTTGCCGAGGGCCAGGCCCACTGCCTATTGCAGAACAGTTATATCACTATTTTTTGCACTTACGTTTCAAAACATTCAAAACAGTAAAACACTTGCAAAAGCAGCTTTTCAGGTCATTGCTAATGCTCCTTGCACATGTTTGCTGCAATCCAGTCCAGCACTCTGGGCTACAGCCGCAATCAGTTTTTCCTCCCATTTTAACCTAGAATTTCAGCCAAGCCACATGCCCAAATAAATCAGAGTAGGCATTCGTCCTTGCCGAGGGCTAGGCCCATTGTCCATGCACCAAACTTATATCACTATTTTTTTTGCTTACATTTGAAGACTTTGGAAAAATAAAACACAAAACAGATTTGCAAAGGCATGCTTTCAGGTCCTTACTGATGCTGCTTGCGCAGGTTTGTTGTAATTCAGTACAGCACTTCAGGCTGCAGCCACAAGCAAAATATGTTTTCCCATTCAAACCTAGGGCTTCGGCCATGCTAGAGGCCCCAATAATCAAATCAGAGTACACGATTATCAAGTATTTGCAGGGCGGTAGAATGGGTCGATCACTGCGCTTCGTCTAGTACTTTAAACGGATCACCCTGCAGCTAGTGATAGGGTTCTTTTGTGAACGTGCCCTTCCTTCTTCAAGTGTTAGGTTTCGATAAGAGAGTGAGCATAGTTCACCTTAGTGGTGGGTTATTCTGTGAAAAGAGAAAAATAATATGAGGCCGGGAAACCCAAAGGAAACACACCAAACACTGGTTACAAAGGAACATACAAAGTGCTTTATTTTAAGGTCAAGCAATGACAAAGTCAAATGACAGATCGGATAGCTATCGGCCCTCAGTACAACACAACAAACTTCAACGGGGTTCGATGTATTCAGTGAGAGACTGTACATTGGGACATCCAGGCTTTTACACATTTCTCCAGCCTGTTGTCCAACCCCTTCGCGGGTTAACCATTCCATGAATGTATTACTGGTCTAGGGTCTCTGCCAGGTCAACTCTAATTTATTCATCAGTATGTGCATAGATCAGTTCCGTTGATACAGGTAATCCATTTACATGCAGGTCAACAGAAGGACGAGGTCTCAGTTCACGACCCTAACAAGTGGCCTGTAGGCAAGTTATACATTAGCTGTACAGAGGTCAAAACGACCTAGATTCTATTCAGAATGGCATCGTCCACTATTTTGATGTACAGGGTGACTTTTACACAACAAGAGAACCTAAAATGGCGGTTTGATTCAAGATGGCAGCCTTCATCAATTTCTAAGGTCAAGACCTTGCCGTAGAGAGTTATTCGCATACAGTTTTAAGCAACTTGGCGTAGGTCAATATACATACAATCGTTTACAATAGGAGGCATAATTTAATATCCAGTTTGACAAACCCTCCTTTTGGCCTATGCCAAGTGCTAAGACTACTTCTGATCTCCTTGCAAGTAACTCCATAAATCATCGTCCATACACCCTGAATCGCTGTCAGAGATATCTATGGCCATCAGGTTGTTCGCTAAGATCTCTTTTAACACATACTCCTTGGAAGTTTTATCCGGGGCATATACTTTTTGTCCTATCGTACCTATCGCCTGAGCACAACATCCCCCTAGCGTCAAACATATACTAGGCAGACATTGGATACAACAACAAAGGAATAGCAGAACTCCCAAAATGATCAATAAAACTGAAAGTACCTTCCAACCCCAAGAAATCCCAAAACCAAGCACTAAGATTCCAGTTCCCCTTGGGAACATGCACTTCTGAGCTAAGGACGTGCAGATTCTGAATTGCTTTGAAAATGGTTGGGGAGGAGTCTGGTACGAAAACACAGCAAGCAGACCCCACTAATTTACATACGCCACCATGTTCAGCCAGAATGACATGTAATGCCATCCGATTCTGGAGTGCTACTAATCTTATTGCTTTCTGCTCTAATGTCATGTTATTGAGTATATCTGTGGTCCGGTTGATGGTTCTCTGCAGTACTCTCGCTAGTCTCCTGATGTCTTCGGAATTTGCTATATGCCCGCAAAATGGCACAACTGATTTTGCTATATCTCCCATCACTTGTGCGGGGGTATCACCATTCTCGTCCCGCCGTGGACGAGCCTTTGAAACTTCCAAAGTGCTTGCTATGAATACCGCAGGTAACAGGATCCCTAAATAACAGGTTCCCTGCCAATCCCTGGGCAACCATGGAAATGCTACATTACCGCAAACGAAATAGACAGGTTCACCCACATACAAAGGTCTGTCTTCCCCAGTCAAATTTGCAACGTTGGCACAGCCTTTAAAATCTCCCATTGACCGGGTACCATTCCTCTGTATGCAGAAAGAAACTGGATCGGGGCTATGGTTAACAGAGTAAGAAGGAGGCACGGCATCCTTATTGCCTATCGGAGCCATTTTAAAGGAAACCAAAGACTGGAAAGGACGAGATAGTCTATCAGAAGGCCTAATTGAAGCAACGTTGAGTTTGCTTCTATTTGCGAAAAGCGAGCATCCCAGGGGAGTCAGAACACGTTTTTCAAAATTGTTCAAATTAGTTCCATCAAAATTCCCCGAGATGCTATCATTCCATCGGCAAAAGAACAGTGCTCTAAGAGAAGCATAACAAGCAGTCGTCAAAGGTAAGGGATGAATATACCAACCTAGCCCCTTATCCCTGTGTTGCGGTAAATGCAAGCAGACCCAGCAATTGGTTTTGTTAAAAATGGCATGTGTCGAATTCATAATCATCATCATAGTATTATTGTGATACTTCTGTCTATGCTGAGAGTCCCTAGGTAACAGAGTATGCAAATGTACAAAAGGAGTAAAAACAGTAGGTACAATTTCAGTTGGCAAAAGAGGTTCTAGAGGATAAATCTCCTCGATGTACCAGAATCCTAAAGCAGTTACTATAAAAACCCCAATTGTTATCATCAAAACACAGCAATATGTTTTCGGGGCCCAGGCACATTGTTCATTGTTCAAGTTGGTCACCCCCTTATTTACAAGTCCAATACGGGCAGTAGCGGTGGCAGGCATCGTAGTCTTCAGATGGAAACCCCAATGTTCATTGCTGGCGACCCCCCGGTCGCGCGGCTTCTTAGTCTTTCCCCAACCCCTAGCCGACAGAACCCCCTTTCTCAAATTTGGGCAAAAGCAAGCCCTTGATGATCTTTTCATTTTTTTGTTTGAATGCGCAGTCGAACCGTGCCGTAGGTCTATTTTCTCCACCGAAGATTATATCTGGTGGTTCCCGGTACTGTTTGATCCGGAAATAAGGTAACGTCACTTCCTGAGGGAAGCAACGTATCAGAGGCAACGGAAGTTGCAGATTCGGAGCAATGGTTTCCGGAAATGACTTTTCCAAAGAGTGTGGAGACAAAATGGACTGTTCCCCAAGCCCCACAGGCTCAGAGTGATTCTCTGACTCACTCACAGTGCTATTTGCTGCTTCAGGATCATCGATTTCAGCGTTAGTGAGGGGTTCTGTTTCTTCTGTAACGTGCGGCGTCGGGTGAGGAAGTTTCTTGACATGCGTCGCATGTATCCAGTTCTTCTTTCCAGCCACCCGCACTGCCGTTTGGGTGACCAGCAAGACCTGGAATGGTCCCCGCCAGCGAGGCGCGAGGCAAGAGGACCACTCGTATGTTCTCACCAGGACCCAGCTTCCAGGCCGGATGTTGTGTCCTGGGCCCTCGTCGCGTACAGGTAAAGCTGATCGTACCAGATGATAAATGAAATACAGATTTTTAGTCAACTGGTTACAGTAGTCTGAAAGCAATACATTCTCAACATTTCTCAGTGCTTTAGGTTTCGGAAGACCCCAAATATTGGCAGGCCTCCCCATCACCACCTCAAATGGAGAGAGCCCAGTCTTAGTTTGAGGGGTATTGCGCATGGCTAGTAACACGATCAGTAAGACGTCCGGCCATTTTAGTTTGGTACCGGCACACGTCTTAGCGAGTTTGTTCTTTAGGATACTGTTATGTCTCTCTACCAACCCGGCACTTTGAGGATGTCTAGCCGAATGATATCGCTTATCAATATATAGTGCCGTACATATCTGTAAAATTACAGCAGCAACAAAATGTGGACCATTGTCTGACCAAATGACTCTTGGCAACCCAAACCGTGGGAAGTACTCCTTTATCATAATTTTCACAGTGGTCATGGCTTTAGCATCTTTGCCAGGGAAAGCCTCAACCCATTTACTAAGGCACAAATGACCACAAGGACATATTTTAAACTATTGCACCGCTCCATCTCAATGAAATCAAAATGAATCACTTCAAACAGGACAGAAGGAGGCCCAAAGCTACCCCTTGGAGTTACCGTCCCCTTGCCCACATTGTGCTGTAGGCAAATCATGCAATTTTGGACATAATGCTGAGCAATTTTCGAAATCTTATCATTTACCCAGACTTTCTCTTACATTTTCATTATCTGTTGAGCACACACATGTGTGGGACCGTGTGCCATAGTAACCATCATGACTATGTAGGCATTACAAAGTAACTTTTCCCTTCAACTGTGTCCACCCAACACCCATCATCATCTAATTTCCCCAAGCCTTCAGCCCATTTCTTAGATTCTTCCAATGTGGCATCAGCATGGATATCCCGCACAGACCCAATATCCTCGTCCATTACATAGACATCCCTAGTTTCTCTTAGAGCATACATTTCTGTGTGAAGATCTGTGGCAGTTTGTCTGGCTATCTGATCAGCGAAAGCATTCCCTTTTCGTACATCGTCTGTGATCTTGCGATGTGCTGCGCATTTTATGATCGCTAACTGACTAGGGAGCGCGAGCGCCGAGAGCAATTGTACTTATCAGGGGGCCATGCTGAATCTTGGTCCCATGTGAAGTTAGAAACCCTCTCTCTGACCAAAGTCTCCCAAAGTTGTGAGCTACCCCAAAAGCATACTGACTATCAGTATATATATTCACCGTTAGCCCTTCGGAAAGCTCACAAGCTTGGGTTAATGCTATAATCTCGGCGGCCTGCGCAGAGTTATGTATAATTCGCTTGGTCTCTACAACCGTACTTAAAGTAGTGACTGCATAAGCAGCTGTGGATGTACCATCCGGAAGTTTGAAACAGGAGCCATCACAAAATAGCTCCCCTTGCGCATTATCCAAAGGAGTGTCCTTAAGATCAATTCTGCCCTTTGTTTCTTGTTCAGTACTATACAGGCAGTCATGTGACTCATCATCACCGCAGACAGTATTTTGCGGGAAAGGTAGGAGTTCAGCCGGATTAAGAACACAACACGTCCTAATTTGTATGTGGGGAGCAAACAAAATCAATTCATATCTCGTCAATCGTGCGGAAGTGAGGTGTTGCGTTTGAGTTTTGTTCAATAGAACATCTACAGAGTGAGGCACCATCAGGGTTAGATCATGGCCTAGGACCATTCCCTCACTCTGTTTTACAGACGCGGCAGCAGCAGCGACAGCTTCCAAACATCTTGGCAAAGCGCATGCGACACGATCAAGGGCGGAAGAGTAGTAACCGCACGGCCTATTCTTCCCTCCATGTTCCTGCGTTAATACAGCCAAAGCACATCCATCACATTCATGCACAAACAACACAAAGGCCTTGATATAATTTGGTGTACCCAAAACCAGTGCCGAGCATAATGCAGTCTTGAGAGGCTCAAATGATTGTTGATGTTCCGATTTCCATGGCAATGGCGAAGAAATGCACTTTTTTGTCAAAGCCAACATCGGTTTTATCACTAGTCAAAAGTTTGGGATCCATAACCTACAGTAAGAAGCCATACCTATTAAGGCTCTGACTTCCTTCTGTGTACTTGGGACAGACATGCCAGAAATGTGTTTTATTCTTTCAGCTGTCAATCTTCTTCCCTCCTTTGACAGGAGGTAGCCTAAATAGGCGACCTCCTGGCAACAATATTGAAACTTTTTAAGCAAAGCTTTGTGACCATACTTAGCTAGATGTATGAGCAACAATACAGTGCCCTCTTTACAAGAGCTCTCAGAATCTGCTGCTAAAAGCAAGTCGTCAACGTACTGAAGCAGCGTACAAGAAGGGGGTAATTCAAGAGTGTCAAGCTGTTCTTTCAAGGCCCTACTATAAATGCTAGGACTCTCGGTGTAACCTTGAGGTGCACGAATAAATGTGAACAAGCGTCCCCCTAAGGTGAACGCGCACAAATATCTACTGTCCTTGTGTATAGGAATACTGAAGAAAGCATTCTTCAGGTCCACAACACTGAAGTAAGTAGCCGTAGCTGGAATCATAGTTAATATCGTTGTCACATCAGGCACAATTGGAAATTGTGGAGCGACAACTCTATTGATGGCACGCAAATCAATTATAAAACTAAACGGAATAGCATTATCGCCTTTTTTGTACACGGGTAGGATCGGACTATTGCACAAACTTCCTGTAATCTCCTCAATCACCCCACGATGCACAAAATCGGAAACAATGCTCTTCAAAGCTCGCTCACCTTCAACCGAGATCTTATACTGCGGGATACGTGGCAGCTTAATAACATATTTCAAGAATATTCTAACAGGCTCAATCTGTAGAACACCGACATCATTGTCATCAGCCGCCCACAAACACTCCGGGGCATTACTGAATTCTGGTGGCAAAGGTCTAGTCAAAAATTGTGAAACAGAAAACTTCTGTGGGGAAATCGTCAAACGCACTCCATCAAATGAACAATGAATTACCGCATTTAATTCCTTCAACAGATTCAACCTCAACAAATTCTCTCCACAATTCGAAGTCAAAAGAAATGGACAGTGGTCCGTAAAGGGACCCAAAGAAATAGGTACCGGCGAAGAAACCGGACAAATGACTGGTGTGCCAGAAAACCCTACAGAGACATTGGTTTGCCTTGACAGTGGAATGTTTGGAACCCGTGAATGATCAATGGAGCACTTCTGTGCTCCAATGTCTATCAAGAACTGATGTTTCCTATATCCCACTACCATTTCAACGTAGGGACCTTTCTGACTAACGGGAATAGGTGTAGGTTCCAAACCCTGCTTCGGGCAATCCTAACGAAACAGAATATCATCAGAAGGAAGCTCCTCAGAGAGGTAAGCAGCAGAAGGGGGATCGAATATGTTTCTAGCATCCACATTCGAAGTCTGATTGTCCTGTGAAAAAGGTTGCTGAGGATCCTGTGTAAACTGACCTCTACCAGTGCCCCCACCCCGGGGCGACCTCTGGGTCGTCTACCCATACTTCCAAATGTGTTATTCGACCTCTGTCGAAGGACGGGGCATTGTACACGCCAATGACCCTCCGGGAGACAATAGGCACACTGGTTAATGTTCACAGGACCCAAGGGCACATTCCCTTGTGGAACATACTGAACTCTAATCTGCGAACGACCCCCTCTGGGGCCTCTAAAAATTTGTTGTAACAATACTTTAGTCTTTAAGCCTCCTTTTCTCTTTTCTACTCTATCTTTTTCATTATTGACACGGTCCTCCTAGTACTGAGCCATATGCAGTACTTCTGATTGGGATTTCGCCTGCCAAGCGCTCTTGGAAGACATAATCTGTGACTGGATGTCAGGCAGCAATCTACGCACAAATTTGTCTACAAATAACCTTTTCCCAGATTCTGTGCCTAAATCCTGTCCACTGAAGTCCGAGAATACTTGTTCGAACCAATTAAAGAACTCGGTGGCAGATGATTTTCCTTGGACACAGGCCGTAAGCTTGCCCCAAATAATTCTTTTTTCGGGAATTATAGTTTTTAATTTTGCAATAATTCTGTCAGGCAAAGTGAGTATCACCTGAGGTGGTCTCTCACCAGCTGGCCTTTCCCCGTCAAGCCTAGTTATATTAGCCCACGTATCTCCCAACCCAGGTGCATCATCTATTGTTCTAACCTGCTTCCACAAATCTACGGGCAGGAGTACATGGAATAACAAGTCAATATCGCCTAGGGTGAACCCTGAGGACTGCAAGATGGACTCTATCTCTTTATAGAATCCTGTCGGATTTTTCCTAATGTCGGGAATAGATTGCCTAATAGTGTTCACTTCCTGTCGCGAAAACGGGACGTGAACAAACTGTGATACATAATGTGCAGGAATGTCCACAGCAGCTATAACTGCTGCAGCATTAGCGGCAATCTCAACTTTTGGGACAAATGTCGGAGGTACCTCTCTCACAGGCAACTGAGATATAGGCAACTCTGTACGCTTACTAAGCAACAGAGCTAAGTCGAGCGCTAAAGCAGTCGAAGAAGTGTCAAGTGAAAAAGCTCTCTTATAAATACCCAGTAACTCTGTGGGACAACTAATCTTCTTCCTCACACATTCACCCTGCAGGTACTCTACCATTACCTGAATCACCTTCCTCTGCATTTCTAGCGTATATTGACTATATATTGACTATATGTGCCATATACCTCAACCGGAGTTAGCGATAAATCCGAAATCCATCTAATCGTATCACTTGTACAAATTTGTGCTCCCTCAGATGCCCATTTTCGACACGGAAGAAATCGTTCCTGTACATACATACTCTCTTCTTCGTCATCCTCATTCCGTAACTTCTCCAAATCTCTCCTATACTCAAACAACCTTTCGACATGCTCATGTACTTTCTCCACAGTATCTCTTGATAGTGCTAAAGTATTCAGATCCCTCAGCCCTTGTGGGAGATCCACATTATTTAATTTACCCCACATTACGCATAAATGAATCCCTAAACCTTCAATAAAAACATTTTTCTCAGGAAAATTATCCATATTAGACAGTGTGGCAAAAACATTAGCTCGATCATCTTTCTCCATACAATGTTTAGCCCATACAAACAAATCCCGCTTTTTATCTGTAGGGACAGTATTGCGAGTAACAACCTTCGACCCCGCACCCCGATCAACTATAGTCGGTACAGAACCACTCGGGAGTGAAGGTGCAGGTAGATTCAATGGAGGTGTTATTACTGGTGCAATGGGAAGAGGTAGTAGAGCAGGCGGAGGAACAACAGCCGGAAGAATAGGAACAACAGGTTGAGCAGGGAGAGCAGGAATAACAGCAGGAAGAGGCAAAGCAACAGGAAGAGGATCATACGGAGGTGGTGCAGAGGCACCAGACCTTCGCTCGTTTAACAATTTGTCGAGAAACTTGTCAGAAACATGAAGGTCTTTAGAAGGATAGATTTTCTGAATACCGATTGAGAAAGCCCTATCCATATTCCTAACTGACTCAGATTGTTTGTCCTGATCATATAACAACGCCTTTTCAGCATTCGTTTTATGACGGTGTGCATATTTTTCCCTACTCTTAAGCTACTGCAACGCTTCTTTTTTCCAATTCTGTAGAACATCAAATGCTGCGTGTCTGGCCTTTTTCTTTAACAAGACCGACTCTAAGTATTCAATACGAGGGATCTCAAAACTACCATTGATTGGCCACTGAAGTTCGAAGGCATGTGTGGTTTGTCTGTGCCAAATATCATTAAATACTACACTTCCAATGCCATGTTTACAATACATAGTAAACACCGGCGACCCCTCCTGTGGTGCCGGGCGGCTAAATTCCAAAGATTGTCGATCGCTGCGGAATAATGCCCTAAAGCAGCTAGACAATTTCCCAGGCATTTCTCAAAAACTTGGTGTTACCTGGTCAATAATTGTGTCTGCAGGGGGGGCGCTGTTGCGCTCAGAGAAGATGGCCGCCTGATGCTCTGCTCCATTCCGTGAGGCACCTTCTTGCTGAAATTCTCCTGTTTGCCTCTGCGACACGAACAACCGACCTATTATTAGGACTGCTGGTGGGGCCGGGCGTCTGCTGCTCGAACGCCACCCACTGAACCGCTCCTGCTGCAGAGCTACAGCCCATCGTGAGCGGGACGGGAGCGTGTGCTTCTCCAGCCCACTCTTGGTTCCGGGTGATCGCGCCTGGGTCCCGCAGCTTGCAGCCTGCTGTGGGGGAGGGGCACTCTACTCGTTCTGCGCGACCGCCCTCTCCCGCCTTACATGAGAGCGGCTGGGCTACGCTGCGGCCTCTCCCTCTGCCTTGTGGGCTGGGACCTTCGCTGGAATCCAGGCTGGTCACGGCGACTCCATTTTCTTTCCCCTGGCACCCTATGGCGCTGGCGTGCCAGCTCAGGGTCTACCCCCGGCGGGTCCTTCCCCCGGCCACGGCACCCACCAACTCCATTGTAACGCCAACGGGAGATCCCCGCTGGGGCCCTGTACCCCGTTCCCCTCTGGACCTTTTGGCTGTGGTTGGTGGCTCACCTGCCTTATAAATTGGTTCGGGGACAACCTGAGGCATCTACCCTTGCCGAGCCACCCATCGGCTGGACTTTCTACTTTGCCTGGGTGTGCTGTGACTGCTGGCTTCCTCCACTGCCCGCACCACTGATCCAGGGCTCCGGGCCCCTCCACCTGCCCTTGACAACCTCCGCCTACCAGACTGAGTGCCGACCACCTTACTGCCTCATACAGTGATATACCCCTCCACTACTTCACTACACCAGCACCCAAGTCTCCGGCTCCTCCGGCCTCTCCTGCTGGACATTGCTTCTTGGGCCCTGACCCCCTAACAGATTTCTTTCTTGCTGTTCACTGGCTTCCACACACATTAGCTGGCCGGGGGGGCCCTTTCCATCCGGGATCTGCAGTCCAGCATTGACCGGTCCCCCCATCTGGAATGGAGTCGCCACATTCTGTCCCGGTGTTCGGCCCCGGCCCCACGCTCACGCTGCCCGAGACAATCTGGGCGCCTTCCCTTGGTGCCCTATCCACTCCCCTGTCTGGTCTTCTGGACTCAAGCTCATCTCTCACCGGCATCATGACGACGCGAACTGGCAAGAAACAATCCTCCATCAATATGTTTACAAAGCCCTCGGGGGGCCCTGGGACGGAGGCATCTGCACATCCACTTCACCAGAGGTGGAACCATCAGATTCCCAGAAAATGATGGAATACATCCGGGAGGGTTTCACCACAATCCATAGCAAACTGGATGACATGAACGGCATGATATCCTCTATTAAGGCACATATGGAGAGAACTGATGGTCGTGTGACCGAGATCGAGACGCGGGTGAGCACCACCGAGGACGGCCTGTGTTCCCTCCGTGCGGAGGTCTCCACGCTATCTGCCCGCGTTACCAAGGTAGAGAAGAAAAACGAGGACCTTGAGTCTCGCTGGAGGCGCAACAACCTCTGCATTATCGGGGTACCGGAGGATGGTATACAAGAACCTATGGAGGACTACGTGGAGGGCATGCTACTCCGACTTCTGGACTTCCCAAAACTCTCCCCACAGTTTGCAATCGAGAGAGCCCACCGTGCACTCACAGTGAAGCCCAGACCCGGCGCCCCACCACGGCCTATTATAGCCAGAGTCCTAAATTTTCACGACCGCAATGCCCTCCTCAGGGCGGCGAGAATCAAGGGAGACCTTCTCTTGGGCGCAGCCAGGATCCACCTATATCCGGACTTTTCGGTGGCGGTCCAGCGTGAGCGCAAGACCTTCCTGGCGGTGAAGAGGAGACTGCGCGAGTTCCAGGTTAAATATGCTATATCCCGCCAAACTGCGAATCGAGCATGCAAACCAACTGTATTCTTTCACGCTACCTGAGGAGGCCTCCAGCTTCATAGATGAGCACTTCCCCGGCTGAACCGTACTCGCAACATGCACCATTAATGTCTTATCCCTTATCGCATCAGATCACACACTGAGACATAGGCTTACCACAACATAGACTAATTGTTGAGTGGATGCCGTTGGGGCCTGTTCCAGAACTTATCTAGACTTGTAACATGCCATCATTACCAGTCTGTGGCACCTACAGAGCGTCATGGACCGAGAGAGTCGCCATCCGTCCCGACTTGGCCACATCTGTAACATATAATGCTAATGTCTTTGCTTTTTCTCTCTGTTGTTTGTCTACTGGCTAAATGACATACCACAATGTGGTCAAGCTGTTGGGCGGTCGATGGTGTGGACTGCTCCCCATCGATGCGTCCCAGTTACTCGCCACATGCATCCCCTGCTCTCTTGATTGCCCGGGAATCCCGGGGAAGCCCCTTGGTCCCAATGTTGTCTGTCTTTCGAACTACACTCCTTTTAACGTCATTTCTCCACCACTATTATATTGGTTGATATGTTGACGTTGCAGGCGATCACCTCTCAATGGGAGACCCTACTGGACAACTATAGCCCATTAGCCGATTGTGCACCGTTGTGGCCTCTCCGGACACCTGCGACATACAGTTGACAGTCTCCTGCTGGGCTGCCTGGCCTCGTGCTGGGCTCCCTCGCCCGCTTCTGGGCCCTCTCTGGGTCTGCTACCCCCTCCCGGTGCTCCTTTGTCATTATGACACCTTCTCAGTATCTGTGGCTGAGCCCATACATCATCTCGATCCAGTTGATCGGGAATTTACTTCTTACAATCTCATTACATTGGTTCAGTATCTGGTGACCATGCCCGCCCCTTCCCCCCCGCGGGACCACCCCCGGGTGGGGCTTGATATCATTATCAGGCATCATGTTTATCCTAAAATTGCCTCATGGATCGGAGCATCGGCGCCAGGCCAGTTCGCAAGCCCCCCAGGCGTTGATGCCATTGTTTTGGATTTGGTTGTTTGGCTATGGGGTGTTCATCCCTCTGTTTGGGGCAGGGATGTGGGAGGGGGTGGGGTGAATGGGGTTATACGTTAAAAAAGGCTTGGTATTCGCAGAAAAGGTAGAGTTCAGAGCACCATGGACTCAATGCCGTTACAGATCTGACCGCACTGGGCACCGACCATGGGGGGCACTTTTCCATCCATCTGTATTCCTCTATGACTACCTCAGGAGTGTTGAGTGAAGAAACTTTGACATTCATGAGCTGGAACGTACGGGGGCTGGGAAACTACAAGAAAATGAGACTACTACAGCTCCAGGCCGAGCGACATGGGACTAAAGTCCTGTTCCTTCAGGAGACACATGCATGCACTGAGTATTGTGAAAAGTTTGCTAAAACATGGGGTCCTCAAAGGTATTTTACCACCTACTCTACCCAGAGCCGTGGGGTTATACCCTTATTCACAGGAGCCTTAGATTCATCCCCATAGCTACGTCAATTGACCCCCTGGGCAGATACGTGTTACTCCATGGTACCCTGCAGAATAGGGAAGTGGTCCTGCTAAATATCTACGGTCCCAACATCGACGACCCTGAATTTTATACACACCTTACGACTCTCCTAGATGGCTTTCGTTGGTACCGATTCTCTGGGGAGGCGATTTTAATACGATATTCGATGTGGACCTTGACAGATCTGGTTCCCGACCCCGTCAACTCTCTAGAGCTGCACGTACTACACTCTCCTCCCTTCCCCGTTTGGCCCTGATTGACGCATGGAGGCTCCTCTATCCCGACGTCTTATTCCTTTTATTCCTCGGTACACAATTCCTTTTCCCGGATTGACAGATGGCTAGTGTCTGATCTACTCATAAGGAGTGTATCGGGTTTGGCGATCCTACCCAGGACTCTCTCTGACCACTCGCCAGTGACTATCACCCTGTGCTGGGGCCCAGACCGTGACCGAACCAGACACTGGAGAATGAAACTACTCTCCCTCCTCGATCCGGTCTTCAGCTCGGAGATAGAGTCGGCAATCGAGGAGTTCTTCGAGATCAATACCAACTCTGTGTCTTCACAGGCCACCCTCTGGGAGTCTTTCAAGGCCTACATCAGAGGCATTGCCCTTTCCTAGGAAAACAGTATCCTCAAAACTATCTGTATGGAAATCGCAGAGAGCGAGGCCACATTGTCCGCGTTAGAGGCCCAATATACACTAGACCAAACCCCTGAAATCCTTGCGTTAATCGGCACGGAGTTGGATACCTTCCGCACGCTTGCGGACCACGAGCTGAGGTTTCTTGATAACCCGGGGCTTGCGAGAAAATATGGTGAGGGTGAACGCCCAAGCCATCTCCTGGCTAGACTTCTCCGCCGTGAGTTTGGTGCTCCACCCATTCCTGGAGTTGAGAGACCTGACGGGACCCTGGCCACTTCACCTGGTGATATCAATGCCGAATTCCTCTCCTTCTATCAATCCCTATATGCTGACGCGGACAACGCCACTACATCAGAAATCGACGCCTATCTTGATAAGCTTCCCCTCTCGGCCCTTTCCCCCGACACCATCGGATCTCTCGAGAGCCCATTCACCCCTGAGTAGTTCTCGGAGGCCATAGACTCCCTCTCATCAGGCAAATCCCCAGGATTGGACGGTATACCTGTCGAGTTCTATAAGCACTTCAAATCACTCTTACTCCCTTGTCTGGTTGCTCTCTGGGAGGAGTCGATGGAGGTGGGCCAGTTCCCCCCCTCGCTCCGCGAAGCAACCATAACCGTCCTACTAAAACCCGGCAAACCCCCCACTCAATGTGGCTCTTACCGCCCACTCTCATTAATCAATTGTGACCTCAAAATTTATGCAAAATTACTCGCTTTACGACTTGTCCCCTTTATGCCACATATCATTCACCCAGACCAGGCGGAGTTTATTCCGGGATGCTCCACCTTCTCGAATTTGAGGCGCCTTTTCAACATTATAAGTAGAGTGAGCCCAGGTGTCCACGCGGTGGCCGCGACACTTGATATGCAGAAAGCTTTTGACTCAGTCTCGTGGAGGTATCTCTGGCGGGTACTCGACAAATGCAAATTCGGCCCCTCCTTTCTCTCCTGGGTCAGGCTACTTTATTCCAACCCCGTTGCCAGAGTCCGCACTGAGGACTGTTTCTCCCCCCTCTTCCATATAGCTAGGGGTACTAAACAGGGCTGCCCCTTCTCTCCTTTAATCTTCGCTGTGGCAATGGAGCCATTTGCGGACATGCTTGGCCAATACCATGCACATAGGGGCCTACGTACCGCCGGTTCCTCGGATATAGTCTCCCTATATGCTGATGATGCTCTCCACTTCATTCGCTCCCCCGAAATTAACCTGGCCCCAATACTAGAAGATATTGTTCTCTTTGGTCATATCTCTGGTCTCACGGTGAACTGCTCTAAATCAACCCTTTTTCCGCTCACTCCCAGCACACTCCCCCCTCCCGATACCCTGGGATTCACATGGGCCCAGTCTGACTTTACTTATCTAGGCATAGTGGGGTCACGACACACTGAACGGGTCTTGGAAGAGAATTATCAAGCATACCTTACAAACCTTATGATAAAAATACAGGGCTGGAACAAACTTTCGATTTCACTGGCGGGTAGGATTGGAGTGCTGAAGATGGTAGTACTCCCCCAACTTTTGAACAGATTCGCTAATGTCCCGCAGTGGCCGGGAACCGACTTCTTTCAGGCATTGACACGTACCCTTAATACCTTCCTCTGGCACTCGGGTGCGGTCCACGTTAAGCTCAAAAACCTTGCCGCCCCGATGGAGGTTGGCGGCTTTGGGGCACCTGACTTCCTCAAGTACTGGCTGGCGGCACAACCTCAACACATTGCACATTGGTTTAATATATCAGACCCCCCTCCCCATGTCAGACTGGAAAAGCTATCGGTCAGTGACCGCGACATCCGATCTCTGGTGATCACACTCATGCCAGTGGTATCGGACTCACTGGATCCAGTGATGTGCACATCCTTGGCCTTATCCAAAACGTGGCAAATATTAGGCACCGCCCATCCCTTCTATGGTAACCTTCCAATCTGGAATTTTCTCCCGGAGGTCCCACAAGTCCCTCCCTCGGTTGTTCGCACATGGGCTGAGGCGGGATATGAATTGCTCCATGACATATTCAAACGTGGTAATTTCATAGAATGGCCTGACCTTCCACTGTCCCTTAGGCGGAGACCCTCCATTTGGCTTCAATATTCATCCCTCTGTAGAGTCCTCAAACACAAGTACACGTGCTTCCCAGCACTGCCACCTGATGAGCCTGCAATCACTTAACTGTCCTCACCTTCCCCTATGAGGGGCACAATTTCCAGGCTATACACCTTGGTCCAAACCAGATCGCCCCCTGCATTCTACAAATTAAAGCGCTCCTGGGAGGCTGATCTCGGCCTGGAAATGACCGACGATCGTTGGACCCATATGTGCGCACGTATCCAAGGGGTCTCCTTCAACTCCCGATTCAAATTAATTCAATTTAAGTTACTCCACAGGTACCACTACACCCCGACTAGGCTACATCGCAACTCGAATGACTCATCCCCTAGGTGCCCTAGATGTGGCTATGACGACGCTGATTATATCCACATGATCTGGTCTTGTCCCCGTCTCACTCAATTCTGGAGCGCAGTGAGTTCCACCGTATCGTCCATCCTTGAATACCCTATCTCCCCATCCCCAATGAAGTGCCTATTCCACGACTTCCCCGAGCTCCACCGTGATTCCAGGAAACTAGCTGGCCTCTGTATGCTGCTAGTTGTGCATGCAATTCTACTTTGCTGGCTTCGGCCTACCACCCCTACTCACGCACAGTGGCTCAGGGCAGTTACGTGGGCTTCCGACACCGAAGAGTCCTGGGCGATACAACAGCCCGCCCGCTCCAGACCTAGAGATATTTGGCCGAAGTTTCGCTCATTTATGTCCCCCCCCGACACAGATTCAGATCCTACATCCCCAGCTCTTTCTTCTTGCTCATCCCCAGTTGGTTCTTGATTTGTCCTCCACCTGGCCTTGTACTGACCTTCTATGTATCCCCCAGGTGCATATGATGATTTTTTGTACTCACTATATGAATCTGTAACGTTTGCGTTGTTTTGATTGTATATGCTCTGTTGTTACTCACCTGTACCTGTGCTACCAAGCTGAATAAATAAAAGTTTTAAAAAAAATAATAATTGTGTCTGCAGATACAATGCGCCAAATTCAAATTGTCAGGGTTAAACTAAGAGTCGGGTCATGACTCACCTGACCAAACCTAAGGAGGACCGTACGGTTTATCAAAGAACTTACCTAACAAATTTTACCTTGTGTTTGGTGATTTCGGCAAATCTGCCCGCCTCAAAAGTGGACCCTCGGCAAGATGCCGTCTCAGACCGCACGGCTATCGTCCAAGGATCGGATCGTGCAGCGCTGTAGAGGTGTCGCGTCTCGTTCAGTCGGGCCCTTAGTATCACACCGTCCGATCCCGGTCCGATAGCATGCGTCAAACTTCAATGGTCCGGCATCAATCTTGAGGGTCCCTGTTCGGGCGCCAACTGTGAAAAGAGAAAAATAATATGAGGCTGGGAAACCCAAAGGAAAAACACCAAACACTGGTTACAAACGAACATACAAAGTGCTTTATTTTAAGGTCAAGCAATGACAAAGTCAAATGACAGATCGGATAGCTATCGGCCCTCAGTACAACACAACGAACTTCAACGGGGTTTGATGTATTCAGTGAGAGACTGTACATTGGGACATTCAGGCTTTTATACATTTCTCCAGCCTGTTGTCCAACCCCTTCGCGGGTTAACCATTCCATGAATGTATTACTGGTCTAGGGTCTCTGCCAGGTCAACTCTAATTTATTCATCAGTATGTGCATAGATCAGTTCCGTTGATACAGGTAATCCATTTACATGCAGGTCAACAGAAGGACAAGGTCTCAGTTCACGACCCTAACAAGTGGCCTGTAGGCAAGTTATACATTAGCTGTACAGAGGTCAAAACGACCTAGATTCTATTTGGAATGGCATCGTCCACCATTTTGACGTACAGGGTGACTTTTACACAACAAGAGAACCTAAAATGGCGGTTTGATTCAAGATGGCAGCCTACATCAATTTCTAAGGTCAAGACCTTGCCGTAGAGAGTTATTCGCGTACAGTTTTAAGCAACTTGGCGTAGGTCAATATACATACAATCGTTTACAATAGGAGGCATAATTTAATATCCAGTTTGACAATTCAATAAGTAGCTATTGTCGTAATAAAGCAGTCTTGAAAATCATTGTTGGTGCTATATTTATTGTTAGAAGTCAGCCGACACATGTTTTTCGACTTTATGGGGTCTTTCTGAATGCTTGTGGATTCTGGGCCAGTTATTGCTGCGAGGTTGTGGAAACGAGTCCAGCATGCAATTGGAATATCTTGTCTCGGTTTGGTTGCAAAAAAAAGGGGTTAAAGATTTGAAGAGGTGGCTTGGTGGCCACATGGGCACCTGGTTTGGTGTCCTCAGTAATTATATGCTGATCAGCATTATCTAAGAGTGTATGCAGCGATAGTCACTGCGCTCTGTTGATGCATTCCTTTGGCCATGACTCACAATCTGGCCACTGCCCATGGCCACAGTCCATGACTCATACAATCTGGCCACTGCCCATGGCCACAGGCGATACCTCAGTCACCAAAAGGATATCACTATGTTTTGTACCTACATTATGACACTTTTCAAAAAATAAAACAGTGACACATTTGCAAAACTATGCTTTCAGGTCCTTGCCAATGCTCCTTGCGCATGACTTTGCTGCAAATCCGTCCATGTTTATTCTTTTTGACTTTGACAAGTGTCAAAATGTATGTACATAAAATAGTTATAACTTAGCTCCCACTTGACAAAATCCATTCAGACTTTGCACAAACATTCAGGGTTGGGTCTAAAACCTTTCTACAATCTTTTAGAAACATTTGCCAAACTGCAACAACAACAAAAATAAGCCATCTAAAAATGTTCAAACCCCCCTTCTAATTGTGCCCCCTATTCACAATATCCCACCAAACTTTGCAAAAACATTCAAATCTGAGTTTTACATTTTTTTTTGCAAACTTTTGTGCAGATTGGTGAAACGGCACCAAATGTATAAGCCTTTCAAATATTTTGAGACCCCCCTCTACTTTGGTCCCTTCTTGTCAGAAAAGCATCAAACTTTGTAGACCCATTTAAGGTCAGATCTAGAATATCAATATCGCCAAAGTTATAAGCCATCCAGAAACTGCTTTTCACCAACCATGCAATGCAAAAATATGTATGGGCGCCCCCAAACATCACAAATGTTTGCGAACATTACAGGGCTGTCCAGAAATGTTCATGAACTTTGAAGGTGGAAAACCACCAGTTTTTTTGGCTTTTTATGGCCATATCCCATCCAATCCTCATCACCCCTCACCTCCCCAGAGATTGTTTCATTAGTTTCACAAGTGCAATGTTGTGTTTTTCAGTATTTTTACCGCGATGTCCGCGGACAACAGCGAATGTCTGCGAATCCAACATGGCGACCGTTTCAAAATATTTGACGCAGCTCACATTTTTCACCATCCAATGAGCTGGCGCACCCGATATCCGCAGACCTGATTGGTCCAAGGGGCTGTCCGTGGACCTAACAGGGAAGTGAGTTTGTGGACCAAACTCAGATATCACTAATTTCTTCTTTACCTACTTTATGGCTGTTTTAAAAAAAACGATTGCATGGATTTACAGCAAATTTACAAAAGCACGCTTTCGGAACCAAGCAGCGGCTCGGTCCCAAAAGCGTGCTTTTGTAAAATTGCTGTAAATCCATACAGTCGTTTCAAAAAAAATTGTTGAAAATCCATCCAGCGGTTTGGACTGTAGGCATGAGCAACATTTTTTTCCATCGCGTCTATGAGGAAATCCATACATTTCGGTACCCCACTATAGCTTTGCCCCCCCATGGACAAAAACTCACCAAACTTTGCAGAATCAATCCGAAGGGGCCATGTTCTCTTTTTGCAGAGTTTGGTGAAGATTCATCCAAGTGGGGGTAAAGTCATAAGCGGCCCAAAAAGTGCTCTTCCTAAGGGTTGAGCAAATTTACCATAACTACACAACACTACTGCAGGCCCTGTAATAAGCAATTCCACAATGCCGCTGAGATTGAATCCATAAAATCAGCAGCCACACCAGCACCTCAAGGCCCACCTGCAGAGGACTTTACAGCTTGGGGTTTACCAGGCAGCTCTGCAACACGCTCTGAAACAGGATGACTGCAGGGGAGGGGAGGGGATGTCTTCCCCTAAGAAATGTAATTGCCTTCCAAAGGAAGACTAGCATCTTGGAATATTTGCATATCAAAAGGTAAAATAATTTGGTTATTTTTAGTATTCCCCTATTGCTTTACTTGCTCAGTTTTATTTACGAACTAATATATTGGAACTGTGCAGCATTAGTGCATTGAATGTATTGACAAAATTGATAAATAGGTATAAAACATTTTTAAACATTTTAAAAATGGAAAAATGTCATAGCGTGTTACACGATCTACCACAACTTCATTTATGTAAATCTCATTGGCTAATAACGTAGGGTGTAGGCCAGCAGGATATATCATTGTGATAACAGCTTCCACTTAGCAAGAGGTGTCCTTGACCTATACTGCGTCAGCGATGTACGTTTCCTGCCAACAGGGACATATACAGGGTTCAACACATGTCCATGACTTGTAGTCTTCAAGGCCTTGACAGAGCCTCAACCAGATTCCTGCACAACTTACCAATGTACCACAGAATCCCTGGCTCACGCCCGTCCACCCCATAACTCTGATAGCATGAACACAAATGACGGCCACCTTCATTTATAGCCTGGCTGCGCTGGAACCGCAGTGTGTTGGTTTCCTCTTTTTAAAGCCCAAGCTACCGACCAACATGCTGAGATCATTGTGCCGAAATTGGACAGTGTCTAACACGCCCTAGTTAGGATGAGGCGCCCGCTCCAAACGAAATACTAATTTGGTCTCCATTTTCATTTTTATAAGCAAATTATTCCACTCCATTATGATCACAAATTGCATTGCCCCTCTCCATGCCATCTTTGTGTGTGGCTTCTGTTAAAATATGTGCATTTAAAAAGGGGGAGACAGCGCGCGGTTGCAAGTCGGCATTTTAATAATGAGGCCAACAACATGGTCCCTGATAAGCAAATGTGGAACACGGGACAAGAATACAATTTATCATTACATTTCGTGCTGCCTATTTTTTTTTCTCTTTTTAGTATTGCCTGCCAGCGTTATTGGTGCCTTCGGTCTAACAAAAAGATGGGGGCCCGCGGCTAATTCAGAGAATGGAATTATGCCTGGTCAACGATTCCAAGAAAGGCTGGTTTGTGATGCATATCTGCGTGGCGCCCGCCTGTAAGAATGGAGAGATAAATTCATGATTCTCCCCTTCGAGGTGCCTTACTGATTCCGGCTGAAGCAATAAATATGGCAGATATTCTTGCAAATCCGCTGGTCACCCCATAAGGTGTGAGAAATAATGACTTAATTAAATGTTTTAAATGTAATGAGCGTCCGTGTGGTGACAAGATGCCTTTGGTCAATGATGAGCCTTTTAAATATGCCCCCATGGTTGAGGATGAAGCACTTGGTGTACTGCGGCTAGAGGATCCTGACATCAAGAGAAGGTATTATCCTCAATAGATCGCATGTTTTGGACTAGGTTTTCAGTTTCCCTTCCCGAAGGAATATCTATTCTGGTGGCTTTGCTTTAATAGACTTTCCGGATCCTGATAAAACTGACTTGGTTTTTCTTCACGTTAACTCGAAACTTGTATTTGAGTTTCTCCTTTCTGAGCACCTGCTTATTACGGGCTATGCCTGTCCGGAATTCAGGAATGATGTTCAGACCTCCCCCTCTAGAACCCTCTCAACAGTCCTCTCTCTTGGAGTGACCACTTTCTTCTCTCCTCCCATCTCTCTCGCTCTGCCACTCAGACCCCAGTACTGCCACCCACCCTCTCGGTCATCCGGCCCATCAAGCGAGTGTCAGTGGAGGCTTTAACCGCTACTTTCTCTCCTCTTCCTATACCTTTGACTGACTCACGCTCTGACGCAGCACTCGCCAACCTTCATCGCTCGATCTCTAACACTCTTGATGTCCTTGCCCCTGTCATGAGGATCCGTTTGAAGCCTGCATCCAAGTGCAACTCTTGGTACGATTCCGACCTTGCCACCCTTAAGTGCAAGTGTAGGGTGGCTGAGTGTAAGTGGAGGGCTTCATGTGCATCCTCTGACAAACTGGCCTGCCACCTACTCCAAAGGCATTACAGACTCTCTGTCCTCTCGAAGAAGAGAGGCTACATCCAAGCCCGTGTTTCGGCAGCCTCTAACAACCCAGGCAAACCTTTCAAAATCGGCACAGAGCTGGCCAATCCTGTTGCAGTCTCTACCTCTTCTGTTTCCTCCCGGGCCCTCTACACGGCTCTGGCTTCTCATTCCACCACTAAAACACAGGCCATCCTGTCCTCTCCCTCTTCCTCTACCTTCTCTTCCTCTACCACCCCTGGCCCCTCTTCGGAAGTTTCTCCTCCTCCTTCTCACCCCTGACAATGTTTCTAAACAAGTCAGATCTATGAAAGTATCGTCAAAGCAAGTGCTCCCCTGTTCATCCAGAAACATCAAGGACCACATCAACACCCTTGCTCCAGCCTTGGCCGATTTCTGCAACCTCTCCTTCACCTCGGGAGCCTTCCCCTCCCCCTTGGGCACCACCTTCTTAGCAAGCCCTCTGTCAATCCTTCCTCTCTGGCAAACTATCACCCGATCTCGATCACTCCTTTTCGAGGCAAACTGCTGGAAAAGCTGGCCATCTCCCAGCTTAATTTAAATACTGAATCTGTTGGTTGTCTCTACGACCACCAGTCTGGCTTCAGAGCAGCCAGAAGCACAGAAGCAGAAACTGCTCTCCTGAACACCGTGAAGACATGTTCTCCAATCTTGACTCTAACTTTCCTTCTGTCCTCATTCTCTTGATCTATTTTAGTTACATTTTTTAATTTTTTAACTGATGTGTCAATGACAGGGACAGCGTCAGAGCCTTTTACCCTTTCAGATGAAAGGAGCCACGTGCCTTAGAAGGGCCCCCCACCAACTACCCGATGTTGTCAGTCAGAAGTCTTATAAAATGGCAATATATTTCTCTCTACATCACTTTTGTTTTGGAGCTTTAAATGTGCGTTTTGGATTGCTCAACTTACTAGCTGCATTTGCTGAAACCCTTGTGGCAGTCACTTCCCTCAGTGTATACAGAAGTGTTATTATCTTCTTGCCTTTTAACACTGGTCCCTCCACAGCAGTCTCTTGATGACAAAGAAGGATTTACAGTTTTTCAGTGGTCATTTAGTTTTTCAGGTCTCTGCTGGCTGTCCGTCTCATGACAATCTGTGGCAATTAACCCCATCTGTAGTTCTTTGTTTCCCTTAAAATGTATGCACCCCTTGGGTGCCACAGACTGTTTTTATGCTCTAAGCAAGGGGCAGCCAACCCTGGTCAAGGGTAGTGGGTCTCTGTGCAAACTGAAAGTTGCCTGTGTGTGTTTGTTTTTTGTGAGAAATTGAAATTCCACCCAATTTAGCCTGATGTTAATTTCATACAAGAATAAATCCCTTTCATATTTGTATAGTTAACATCTTCAGATCAAGTGTGCCATTGGTTGTATTTGAAAGTTTCAGTGGCACTGGAGCCAAGGAGTTTGTCAGAATACCTAAGGTTTGGGGATAAATTCAACATATTTTAGACCATGAGAACAGAGAAATTTGAATAAGCCTTGAAGAGGCTGTAAGGTCCACTGGCCCTCGAGTGACACACAGACCTGTCTCCCTACAAATGCATTTATTTTTATTTATTTGGATTTGTATAGCGCGGGGGCATCGAGACGCTGTCACAGGAAAATGAACGTGAGCTTGATTAAGGGTTACAAAAAAGTAGGCCAAAGTTTCTTAGTTACAAAATAATAACAGAATTTGTAAACAGTTATCTAGTGGCAAAAAGAGGAGAAAGCCAGCCCCAGTGCTGCAACAGGCTTGGGGGTCCAGCTAAACTGTAGGGTGCCAGGTGCAGGTTCATTCGGAGTCAGGCAAATAGCAAGGTTTTGATTGCTTTTCGGAGGCAAAGTGCGAATCAATGAGCCTGACGTGTGGTGGTAGAGCATTCCAGTGGGATGCCGCAAGGGAGGGGAAGCTCGTCCCACCTACACGCACTCTTCGGGTTTTAGGCAGGGAGATCCTATTGGCGTTTGCAGTCCTGGTGGGCCTGGTTGATGTGGACTTAGCTATTCTTTGGACCAGGTAGGGGTGTTCCAGGGTATGAAGGCATTTATGTGTAAGGGCAAGGGTTTTAAAAAAAAATTCTCTCTTTAACTGGGAGACAATAAACTTGCTAACGCACCTGGGAGATCTGGTCCCTCTTGGAGATCCCAGTGGTGGCCCTGAGGGCATTATTTTGTACCAATTGCAATTTGGCAATATTCTTACTAGAGGTCCCTACAAAGAGAGCGTTGCAGTAATCCAGACGTGACCCAATTATTGCCCTAGCAATGGTAAGGCAGTTCAGTTGGGAGAGGAATGGTCTGCCTCAATTGAGCATTTTGGAGTAGTAAGCTGAGGATGAGGCAACAGCATTCACCTGTCTATCCATGTCAAGATAAATGCCAAGGGTCTTGACAGTTTGAGACACCATGATGTGGGTATTATCAATGGTGAAGGAGCTGTACTGGTTTCCCAATTTGCAGAGGGTGGCAGGAGATCCCATTAGGAGTAGTTCAGTTTTCTCTGTGTTTAGGCAAAGCCAATTCTCTGCCATCCAGGATTGGATAGTTGAGTAAATGGAGTCGAGGGTGTTCATGTCGCACTGCTAATCTCCAGAGAGGGGGATAAGCACATGGGTGTCATCTGCGTAATTGGTGTACTAGATGCCCAGAGTGCCCAGCAGGGTGAACAGCGGCTTTGTGAATAGGTTATATAAGGTGGGAGCAATGCAGGAGCCCCGTGGGACTTGAGAAGACTGGGTGTGGAAGAGGCAGAGTCCGAGAAGACTTTCATAGCCCTATCTTGTAGAAATGAAGCAATCCAAGCTCAAGCCTTGGGGGAGAAGTTAGCTGCGGTGGTGAGATGGTGGCATGATGTATTGTGATCCAAGCCCTGCTTCTTATGTGTACTTAATACATATAATGATTTCATTACCGCCATGTCCCTTTTCCTCATCACAGTACCTATTGAAGGCAGTTGCCTGACTTCCAACAGAACCCTTTCCCAATTTTGCTCCATAATCCCACCTCCCACTACAACCTGGGTTTTAAAGCACATGACATGTCCCATAATCCTCCTGTCTTCTTCCCTGGTTTTCCTAGGACTTGTTATTCTCTGCCGGTCCCTGGGTTTGGTTTGTTTTCCAGGTGAGGGACCCTTAGCTTACCTGAAGTATTATTGTTGAGCTGCCTGGGTTCGGACCTATCCTTAGTACCTGCTTCTTTGGCCTGTTCCCAGTTGATCTCTGTGAAGGATGACCCCCCCCCCACACTCCTCTTTCTACCTTGGCGGGTTGCTTATGATTCTCCATTTATTTGTATTTATTTTATTTATTTATTTCTATACCGCCGAAGCCCACAGGCATCAGGGCACATTGCACAAAGACCAGGATAGACAGGGAAGTGACGGGACAACAGCACAAGGTTACTGGTCTTGAATAGATTACTTTACATGGTCTTTGGCATTTATACAGGTGCTTTATTTGAACAAAAGTGTCTTCAGTTTCTTCCTAAATGATAGGTAGTTAGGTTCTAGCCTGAGGCTGTTTGGGAGCTCATTCCACTTAGATGTCACTTTGGTAGGGAAGGTGTGCGCTACTTTCACAAACCCTTGTGCATTGGATTTTACGGTATGGCAGGGTTTGTATGTAGTTATTTGCTTTTTTAAGTAAACAGGGGCGGATCCAAATATACAGTGATGGACAATGGTCATTGCTTTAAAGATAATGTGGTCTTCCAGGGCTAACCAATGAAGGGACTGTCTTCTGGGATATGCTCCCCCCACCCCTTTTTTTCCTGGTGATTGTCCTCACTGATTTTTCTGTATGATCTGATATAGTTTGATGCATTTTTTGTAGCCCCCCATCAGCAGTGCATTCCCGTAGTCCAGTCTAGATAAGATTGTGGCTCTGGCGATGATGGGGCTGCTTTGTTTACTCAGTACTGGCCTGATGCGATTGAGCAGCCTATGGTGGTATCAGCAATTGTTTTTTAGATCTGTTACGGGGGCATCATCTCCCAGGGATGCTTGCAGGTAGACACCTAATGTCTTGACCTTGTCAGATATCCTACATTTGGGTCTTTGATCTTAAAGAAGGTGTAATCTGTGTCTAGTTTAGCTCTTGCCTGGGGTGATCCAAAGAACATGAGCTCGGTCTTACTTCCATTGAGGCAAAGCCACTTTGTCATCATCCAGGCTTCAATGGCACTGTAGATGTGAGTGAGCTTATTCCTGCTGTGAAGTAGGTAATTCTTTTACAGTCCAAGTATGTGCCAGTCCAATCCTGGATCTATGGCACACTCCAATAAATAAGCACTATGATGGGAAAGAGGGACGTGGATGCAATGCTCTGATTACTTACTGTTAATCTTCATTGCTCCTTTTGCTACTCTTCCTGCTCACAGTACTGATTCCAGTCCCTCCCTCCCCAGCGGTGCGATTGACCCTTTTCCTTTGGTATAGACAAGCAGATTCTTGGACATGTCAGGTGCTTTATATCCCATGCTGTGAGGGGTTACAGCTCTGAAAACAAATATGGGTAAGGGTCCTATCAGAAGGCAGATCGCTTTAAATAAGTACTGTGACAAGGATGAGTAGGAGAAATGATGACTGACAGTAAGTAATCAGAGCATAAGTGCAAGAATTTCAATAAAAGACCAGGTTGTTAGACTTCTGAGCAAACCACTGTCTGTGTCGGCATTTGAACTTTGCTAAAAATTAAATATACCCAATTTCTTCTCTACATGGTTTCAAGAGAGATACTCCTTTACCCCCAGTTTACTGGTCAAGAACTTTCACAGGCCCCCGCCAATGTTTCTGTATTTGTTTTTTTTATGTTTGTTTTTTAGATCTGTTACGGGGGCATCATCTCCCAGGGATGCTTGCAGGTAGACACCTAATGTCTTGACCTTGTCAGATATCCTACATTTGGGTCTTTGATCTTAAAGAAGGTGTAATCTGTGTCTAGTTTAGCTCTTGCCTGGGGTGATCCAAAGAACATGAGCTCGGTCTTACTTCCATTGAGGCAAAGCCACTTTGTCATCATCCAGGCTTCAATGGCACTGTAGATGTGAGTGAGCTTATTCCTGCTGTGAAGTAGGTAATTCTTTTACAGTCCAAGTATGTGCCAGTCCAATCCTGGATCTATGGCACACTCCAATAAATAAGCACTATGATGGGAAAGAGGGACGTGGATGCAATGCTCTGATTACTTACTGTTAATCTTCATTGCTCCTTTTGCTACTCTTCCTGCTCACAGTACTGATTCCAGTCCCTCCCTCCCCAGCGGTGCGATTGACCCTTTTCCTTTGGTATAGACAAGCAGATTCTTGGACATGTCAGGTGCTTTATATCCCATGCTGTGAGGGGTTACAGCTCTGAAAACAAATATGGGTAAGGGTCCTATCAGAAGGCAGATCGCTTTAAATAAGTACTGTGACAAGGATGAGTAGGAGAAATGATGACTGACAGTAAGTAATCAGAGCATAAGTGCAAGAATTTCAATAAAAGACCAGGTTGTTAGACTTCTGAGCAAACCACTGTCTGTGTCGGCATTTGAACTTTGCTAAAAATTAAATATACCCAATTTCTTCTCTACATGGTTTCAAGAGAGATACTCCTTTACCCCCAGTTTACTGGTCAAGAACTTTCACAGGCCCCCGCCAATGTTTCTGTATTTGTGTAGGTAACAGTGATATGTTATGTTACCCTGCAATGCACTTGTCACAGGTCCCCGACAGTGTATCTGTATCGTGTCTAACTGACTTTGTGGGAAACTGATTGATATGTTATTTAAGCCTCTATTGCACCTTTCACAGTCCCACAATAGTGTATCTGTATCTTGTGAGGTCTGGCTGACTGTCTAAGAAACTGAGTGATATGTTACCTTCTAATGCACCTGCCGAGGCCCCTGACAGTGAATCTGTATTGTGTGCGGTCTGACTGTGTAGGAACTGAGTGAAATATTATATTAGCCTCTAATGCACCTTTCACAGGGTGTACCCTGTGCTAAATTGTCACTGTTTGATGCCTCTATGTTGTGTCCCTACTCCTGTTCCCTCCTCTCATTCACAGATTCCATGTTCAGAATTCCCACTTAGTACTGCCAGTAGGGGCTCTACTCTAATATGCAATAATTATTACAGGGCTCAAAATTAAGATTGGAGAAGCAGGAGCTAAAAGCAGCTCCTGGGTATCCAGCGTTCACCAGTGACCAGAAGCTAACACTGGGCAACAAGGAGCTAGTGACTATCGTTCTGCAAATCTAGCTTCCATACAAGATGGAAACATATCATTTTGTCCATTATCTATGACCCTTTATGCTTTAAATGTCACATAGATGTGTCATACTGTTTATTTATAGATTGTCCCAAATGCAGACCGTTAAATTCACATAGGTGTGCTTGTTTGGCATCAGCTGGTCTGGGAGTCAAATGTAGCTCCTGGTAACTGTTGGTGTCAAGCTAGCCAGGCTCTTATAGGCTAGAAGCAGGAACTAAATAGCTCCCAGCTCCCCTCAATTTCGAATCCTGTATTACATGTTTTTTTAAATATTTTGGCCCTCATTTTCTAATGCTTATTTATTTAAATATAATATTAGGTTTTTTTAACACCACTCCTTCACCCACAAAACACTGACAATCGTCACCCTCATCATGTCAAGAATCGACTACGCAAACAGCCTCTACCTCGGGATGCCAGAATACCTCCTGAAGAAACTACAAAACATCCAAAATGCAGCAGTCAGACTCCTCCTCAAACTGTCCAGAAGAGACCACATCACTCCAGCAATAAAAATACTACATTGGCTCCCAATCAAACATCGTATCACGTTCAAAACAATGTGCATAACACACAGAGTCATCAGCGGACAGGGAGCTGAACTCCTACAAAAGAAAGTAATTTACAAACCAACAAGACTCCTCAGATCAAGCAATGAAATCCACATGGAACCAAAACTATACGTCAAGAAAAATCTAGGGGGCTCATCCTTCTCCCACCTGGCCGCAAAACCACGGAACATCCCGAAAGAAATAAGAAACACCAAAGACCATCTAAAATTTAGAAAACTTCTAAAAACCTGGCTCTTCAACACCAAACTGAAACTACTAAACAATCAAACAGGAAACACAAAGAACAGATTGACAAAATGTATTATGGCACAGACAACACCCAGAATAGACTAAGGGAAACTCCTAAAACAACAAGAGAGACGACGCCGGGTGAAATAGAACTCAAGCGACAACCCCATGAAGACTGAATTGGCATACATGCCCAATTCTACCCACTACATACAATTTAGCAAGTAGCATACTTAGGTAGAATTTGATTGTTAGCAAGTACCACCTATGGATAGAATTGTGAAGGTTAGCCTGCACCGGATCTAGACAGAATTTTGAATGATACCAAGTACCACCTTTAGTTAGGATTGTGAACATTAGCCCAAATATTAGCCATTGCCACATCTAGACTGCATTGGGAAAACTGAAAATTCCACATTTAGATAGAAGCTTGATCCGCATCTAGACAGGTTTGAAGGTAGGTCAGTGCCACATCTGGATATAATAGTGAATATTAAAATGCATCATATATAGACAGGATTGTGAATATTATCCAGTGCCTGATCTAGATAGAAATGAAAAGATATTCACGAGCCACGCCTAGCAAGAAATTCAGCACTTACCACCTCTAGATGGCGAGGCCAATAACCAAACCACTAACAATCTCACCCCTCTGCATACACCACTCAAACTCTAACCAAACACAACCACAGCCTAAAGCACAACAAACCGCACAAACTTCACTACACCGCAACAACAAAACAAACCAAACATAGCTTCACACAACGGCTACCGACCAGTAAAGCACCCCCAAGCTCAGCGAATGGTGTTAACCGAAATGAAGCTGCCAACAGCACATCACTGCTCTCTTGCACTTATCCCACTCATTCTCACTAACCTCTCCTCCCACTCCCTTTTCCTTTTCAGATCCACCAGAGCGCCAGGGGACCACTCCGGTGGTGATAGTGTGCTGTACAAATATCCTTTAACATTAACTTGTCTTTTCTTAAAAATGTAGGCTTTGTTAGTCCTCTACAAAAGAAAATCTCTTTGAACCGAAGGTACAGTTTGCTATTTAAAAAGTTAGTGCATTTAGCTACTGACTGAGTGAGAGTAGTATCACTTTACTTATTTGCTTTTTACTTACAGAGATGTTGTTTGTTTTAAGAACTATTAAAATATGTTATTCCTAAAGCAGTAGTACACGTTTTGTAATCTAATAAATGGTTAGCCAGGCTTTATCTGCTTTTAAAAATCCAAAGTTAATGGTGAATTATATTGTTGATATTGGTATGTTTGAAGAGGAAAATCTGTGTTAGTGTGGAAGAAACTGGTCACAGTAAGCACAGGTCAGTCATTTGGTAATTCTTTTTATCATGATGGGTCAGAGGATATGGGATAAACCACGCCAGGCAGTCCGCTCCTGTGATCTCTTCAAGGCCATTTGGCAAGTGAGGTAATTTCCTGTGATGTCATAAGGTCAAAGTTCATGTGACATAATTGTCTATGATGTCATGTTCTGTCATGTCATCGGGTCAATTTGATGTGAAATCATTTCCTGTGATGTCATCATCATGCTAATTACCATTTTTGAAACGTTAAGATTCCTACAGATTTTTGGTCACAGAATGTTGGCATGTATGGATGCCTTCGGGCTTTGGCGCCTTATAAGTGTAATTAACATAACATAACATGTATGGCTCAGTATGTGTTCTTTCATTTAATCTATTCCCTGATGCCCAACGAACAGATGGGAATGGGAAAGGTTCATAACTTTTTCTAAAGCGGTGGTGGGGGCAGGAGACCAGCAAATGACACTTGTGATACCCAACCCCATTAGGGTTATTTTTAACACAGCAGAGGAGTCCATTCCCCCCTCAAAATAGGGGAACATGTGTTACCCTCTTCTAGAATGTATTGTTTGAAGGTAAAGGGAGGGTAAAGGGACGAGTTATACCACTGAGATAAAGTGACCTTAGCTGGGACAGTCTGTTTAGGTCACTGTCTCCTATCCAGGGTGGAGAAACCCCTCACTAGTCAAGAATCAAAGGAAGTATGCGAGGACCCACAGTGGCATTACCCGGGGTGTGTGCAGAGTCGAAGCCCTCCCACATATATGGGATATTGTCATATCTTCAGGGAATCACTGAAGACATTTCTCTGATATTATTTGGCCAATGGGTCCCCCATACATGACTATGTTCAATGATTGAACAATAAGAGTTTCAACAGCCCCACGAGTCAGCATCTATGACTCCATCTCCATTATCTACCTGCTAATACGGACTTTCGACAGGGACGGCGCAAGAGCCTTTCAACCTTTTCAGTTAAAATGGGCCGCAAGCCTCAGGGGGGCTGAGCTGCTGTCTCCATATTGGCAGTCTGATCACAAAGTGAAATTCTTCTATAATTGTGTACATTAAATGTGCGCTTGCAGCACACATGTAACAGGCAGATATTGCTGGAGTCCTCAGGCCATCACCTCCCTCTGGCCTTGTAGTATCCAGCAGCATTCTTATCTTGTTTGATTGTTACTCTGGTGTGGACTACATTAGCACCTTGCTGTCCAAGAGAGCTTAATGGATTTCCACGGGACATTTAGGTTTTCAGCCTCTCCTCTGACTGCCTCTTTTTCTATGAAGAGGCCAACAAAACTGTCCCAAGATGATCTGCAGCTACTCACCCCCCTCCATTCCCTTACCCCTCCATTATAATTGATGCACCCGATAAGGTGCCACAGACTGGTTTTCTAAGCTGTAGGTAAGGGGGAGATCCCAAGCATTTTGAAATGGGACCCCCCTCGAGGCCCGACACTTCTGCAGCTGGCACAGACTTGAGCTGTTCTGCCATACATCCCTGGAGGAATCTGCAACATCAAGCCAGTGGAGCAACATCTACCTCCTGAATGCTGTACATGGCCACCATTCAGACGGATTTTCATATGCAACCTAATTGGCTTAGATTCCTAGCATAAGTTATCTTTATAAACCCCTAAAAAAGTGGCAGGGGTCATTTGCAAGCCAACACATGGCTTTATCAAGGCTTACAACCATTGGATTCATCAAGATAAAGTTTGAATAATCAAGCAAACATTGTTGTGGTAAACAGAAAAGCAAGTGGGGCAAGAAGAAGGAAAATAGTTAACTGCATAGATTTAAACCTCACATTTTCAAATTACTTTTCAAAACAGTTTGTTATATCGGACCTGCTCATGATTACTAGTTCTTGGGTTACATTTATTTATTTTTTACATTTATTTAACACCAAGACACTGGGGTACTACGGTGTTGCAAATGAAAATGAGCAGATAGGAAAATGTCACAAGGTTTTAGTCATTTTTACCCGTTTTTGGAAGGTCGTATAGGACTGTTCTTTTCTAATAAATGGCGGAAAATAGTTTCATAGGGTGGTAGCTGTGACAAAAGCTGACGCCGCCTGCTTTCTTCTTTCAGTATTGAGGCACGAGCATTGCGGTAGTGGATGCTGATCTTAGTGAGCACACATGTTGTTTCATGGAATTAATGTTGTTGAGGTATTTGTTTTTTAAAAAAACTTTTATATTGTATTTGCTCATTTGATTGCATTTCCATTGCTTGTATTATTTACCTATGGAATTTTTGAACTGCACTTGTCTCATTTTGTTTTTGTCTAACACCTATTTCATTGTGATGTCATATTCAATTTGGACACTTATTCTGGCTTTGTACAATACTGTATATTCTTATTGTTCAATCAATCAGCCTTGAGAACGACCAGCGTGTCGAAACACGTGTCAGCTGTTCGCAACTTGAATTAAAAAAACGATTTATTTTTCAAAATTTAGTGATTGAAATCAATTGTACTGTACTATTGGTGCTGAGCGCATCACCATCGCATACCCCCATTTTCACATTTATTTGTTCCAACCTGGGTGGATAGGTTGGTGGGATTTGTGCGATTGCTGCTAGCACACATTCGATTACTAGAATCAACCTTGGTCAGAATTTGAGGGTGATCAAGAGTGCACAGATTTTCAGTTTCGAATCCACCATTCATCTTACACTGAGGTATTAGGGGGCTTCTTTATAGATGCAGCGGTGTGCAATAGTCTGTTTTTTAAAGTCAATACACGCTTTATTGGGAAGCCAGTGGACCTCTCATCTGGTTGCAGAGATGTGGTCTTATCTGCTCAAGGGTTTAGGTCGAAATTACCTAAAACAAATGGTCACATTGACCAAAAGTTCTAAAAATGTTACCACCAAAGCTTCAAACACCAAAAGTTGAACCTTTGGTGGTAGCATTGAAAAAAAACAACAGGGGCTGCGGGGATGTCCCCCGCATCGCCCCGCTCTCTATACTTCATGGTATAGTGAGCAGGGGTTGCAGGGGTTGCGGGGGACACCCCTGCAGCCTCCGTTTAAAAAAGAAAAAGAAAATGGGCACTGCAGGGGTGCCCCCCGCATCGCCCCGCTCACCATACTTTATGGTATAGTGAGCGGGGGCTGTGAGGGACACCCCTGCAGCCTTCCGTTACAAAAAGAAAAAAGAAAAGGACCCTGCAGCGCAAGTTCCCGAATACGGAAGTGAAAGGGAACTGGCGCTGCAGGAACCAGCGTGAAGATGAAGGTAAGTGGGGTTTGTTTATGTTGGGTGTGTGGGTGGGGGTGTGCTGAGGGTGTGGGTGGGGGGGGTGTTATGGGTGTGTTCTGTGGGTGTGAGAATGTATGTGTGTTTGCATGAGAAAGGTGTAAAGTTTTGTTAGTTCACACCTTTCTCATGCGAATGGTTTGCCCGCGGTACTTTCAGCCACGGGCAGATCACTCGGATTCCTGCTTAAGCCCACGGCAGTATGCAAGACTTTGTTCTGAAGCAGTTTGGCCAGGTTAGTTGCAGTAGTACCCATGAGGAGTACATCACAATAATTCAGTTTGCTAATGCTGAGAGCTCTGACAAGAGTAAGGCAATTGCTAGGGGAAAAAAGTATTCTGCTCAGGGAAATGAGTTTAGAGGTGTATGCCATGGATGACGCTAGCACGTTAATATGCTTGGTCATGGACAGCTCTGCTTCAAGGTGTACACCTGGGGTTTTTACATGCTTTAGACCGTTATGTCAGCGCCATCAATGCAGAAAGTGGCGAAGGCCATATCAAGGTTTTTTAGTCGGAAAGATGAGTCAACAATGATTGTGGGAGCCCATCCAATAGTGTATGATACTGTATGTTCTGTTTATGATAACAGAGTCACAGGTGTGATTGCCTGAGGTGGGTGTTGAAAGAGAAAGTATATCATGCCTCCTATAATAATAAATATATTAATATTGGCCTACGCCAAGCTGCTCGAAAGTCGCTTGCGAAAGAAATCCGTGTTGCAAGGTCCTGACCTTAAATCCATGTAAACCGCCATTTTAGGTCAAACCGCCATTTTAGGATTCGCTTTGTAAAAGTCACCCTGTGAGTTAAAATGGTGGACAATGTCATTCTAGAATACAACATGGCCGTCTTGACCTCTGTACATAACTAATATGTAACCTGCCTGCAGGCCACTTGTTGAGGTCGTGAACTGAGACCATGTCCTTCGTTGACCTGTGTGTAAAAGGATTACTCGTGCAATGAAACTAATCCAAGAGCATATTGTTGAAACAATGTATTCAAATACTGAACATAGAACATCTGTTTAACTACATTGTATTAATGTTAGAGAAGGCCTGCATGGAAAATCTTAGAATACACAGTTAGTGCATAGGCTTGTTGGTACATGTACTAACGGCAAACCAGTTATATGCGGTTGTTCAAGACTTGGCACAAACCCTAGATCGGTGATGTATTAAAAGGAATATTAACCTGAAGTGGGGCTGGACATCGTGCCCACCGAATGTATAAAAAGCGAATGCATTCTAATGTACAACGTCTCTCACTGAACACACTGAACCACGCTGGAATTTGTTGTGTTGTACTGAGGGCCGATAGCTATCTGATTTTGCTCTGTTTTTATAACTAGATTCAGCATAAAATAAAGTACTTTGTATGTTCCTTTGTAACCCATGTTTGGTGTATTTCCTTTTGCGGTACTCAGCCTCGATATTTTGATTTTGTTTTCACAGTTGGTGCCCGAATAGGGACCCTCAAGATTGATGCAGGATTGTTGAAGGTTGACGCACGCTATCGGACCGGGATCGGACGGTGTGACATATGGGGCCCCTGAACGAGACGTGACACCTCAGCAGCGCTGCACGACCCGATCCTTGGACAATAAGTGTGTGGTCCGAGACGGCATCTTGACGAGGGTCCACTTATCGAGGCGGGCAGATTTGCCGAAATCACCATACACGAGTTAAGATTAGTTAGGTAAGATTCTTAGAAATCCGATCGGACCTCCTTAGGTTTGGTCAGGTGAGTCGTGACACGATTCTTAATTTAACCCTGACAATTTGAATTTTGCCGCATTGTATCTGCAGACACAATTATTGACCAGGTAACACCAAGAATTTGAGATATGCCTGCCTGGGAAATTGTTTACCTGCTTTAGGGCATTATTCAGCAGTGATCGACAATCATTGGAATTTAGCCATCCCGCACCACAGGAGGGGTCGCCGGCATGTACTATGTACTGTAAGCATGGCATTGGAAGTATAGTATTTAATGACATTTGGCACCGACAAACCAGACATGCCTCCGAACTTCAGTGGCCAATCAATGGTAGTTTTGAAATCCCTCGTATTGAGGATTCAGAGTCAATTCTATTAAAGAAAAAGGCTAGACCTGCAGCATTTGATGTTTTGCAGAATTGGAAAAAAGAAGTGTTGCAACAACTTAAAAGTAGAGAGAAACATGCACGCCGTCATAAAACGAACGCTGAAAAAGCGTTGTTATGTGATCAGGACAAACAGTCTGAGGCGGCTAAAAATATGGATAGGGCTTTCTCACTCGGTATTCAGAAAATCTATCCTTCTAAAGATCTTCATATTTCTGATGAGTTTATTGACAAAATATTAAATGAACGAAGGCCTGGTGCCTCTGTGCCACCTCCGTATGTTCCTCTTCCTGCTGCTTTGCCTCTTCCTCCTAATATTCCTGCTCCACCTGTTGTTGTTCCCGTTGTTCTTGCTCCGCCTAATGTTCCCCTTCCTCCAGCTCCCCCACCTCTTTTTATTGCACCAGTTATAGTACCTCCATCATATATGCCTGCTCCCTCTCTTCCAAGTGGTCCTGAGCCGCTTGTAATCGATCGAGGTGCAGGAACAAAGGTTGTCACTTGCAATACTGTACTGCCGGAGAAGAAACGTGAGTTAATTGCATGGGCTAAGCATTGTATGGAGAAGGATGATCAAGCTACTATAATGTGGGGAAGATTAAATAATGCGGATCTTCCGCAAGGGTTAAGGGATCTAAATACTCTAGCGCTTTCTAGAGACACTCTGGAGAAGGTAAATGAGCATATCAAGAGGTTGTTTGAGTATAGAAAGGAGTTAGAGAAGTTACAAGATGAGGATGACGAGGAGGAAAATATGTATGTACAGAAACCGTTCCTTCCGTGTCGTAAACCGATCTCTGAGGAAACGCAAATTTGTAAGAAAGACGCGATTAGATGGATTTCAGACATATCGATAACTCCAGTTGAGGTATATGACACATACAGTCAATATACGCTAGAAATGCAGAGGAAAGTGATACAGGTAATGGTAGAGTACCTGCAGGATGAGTGTGTAAAAAGGAAGATTAGTTGTCCCACATAGTTATTGAGCATTTATAAGAGAGCTTTTTCACTTGACACTTCTTCGACTGCTTTAGCGCTCGACTTGGCTCTGTTGCTTAGTAAGCGTTCAGAGTCACCTACTTCTCAGTTGCCTATGAGAGGGGTTCCTCAGACATTTTCCCGAAGGTTGAGATTGCGGCCGATGTTACACAGAATATAGTCGCTGTGGACATTCCTGTGCATTGTGTATCGCAGTTCGTTCACGTCCCGTTCTCAAGACAGGAAGGGAATATTATTAGGCAATCTATTCCTGATATTAGGAAAAATCCGACAGGGTTCTATAAAGAGATAGAGTCCGTTTTGCAGTCCTCAGTGTTCACCCTGGGTGACATTTATTTGTTGTTTCCTGCCCGTAGATTTATGGAATCAAGTTAGAACTATTGATGACGTACCCGGGTTGGGAGATACATGGGTGAATATAACTAGACTTGATGGGGAAAGGCCTGCTGGTGAAAGACCGCCTCAGGTGATATTAACTTTGCCTGACAGAATCGTTGCTAAATTTAAAACCATAATTCCCGAAAAGAGAATTATTTGGGACAAGTTTACGGCCTGTGTCCAAGGAAAGTCTGAGGGTGCTACCGAGTTCTTTAATCGGTTCGAACAGGTATTCTCGGATTTCAGTGGACAAGATTTAGGCACAGAGTCTGGGAAAAGATTATTTGTGGACAAATTTGTACGTGGATTGCTGCCTGACATCCAGTCACAAATTATGTCTTCTGAGAGTGCTTGGCAAGCGAAATCACAATCAGAAGTACTGCACATGGCTCAGTACTACGAGAACCGTGTCAATAATGAAAAGGATAGGATTGAAAAACGGAAGGCGATTTAAAAACTAAAGTGCTATTGCAGCAAATTGTTAGGGGCCCAGAGGGGGTAGTTCTCAGGTTAGAGGTCAGTGTGTCCCACAGGGGAATGTGCCCTTGGGTCCTGTGAACATTAACCAGTGTGCTTATTGTCGCCGAGAGGTTCATTGGCGAGCACAATGCCCCGCTGTTCATCAAAGGTCAAATAATACATTCAGTAATATGGGTAGGCGATCCAGAGGTTGCCCGGGTGTAGGGGGCCCTGGTAGAGGTCAGTTTACACAGGACCCTCTGCAACCTTTTTCGAAGGAAGGACAATCAGACTCCGAGTGTGGACACCAGGAACATATTTGATCATCCTTCCGCTGCATATTTATCTGAAGAGCTTCCTTTTGATGATATTCTGTTTCGTTAGGATTGCCCGAAGCAGGGTTTGGAACCTACACCTATTCCCATCAATCAGAAAGGTCCCT
Source organism: Ambystoma mexicanum (assembly GCF_040938575.1). Classification (NCBI taxonomy): domain Eukaryota; kingdom Metazoa; phylum Chordata; class Amphibia; order Caudata; family Ambystomatidae; genus Ambystoma; species Ambystoma mexicanum. The sequence goes on along the minus strand of NC_090936.1, from coordinate 488,182,653 downwards.
ACGCCAAAATGGTGGTGGGAAATAGGAAACATCCGTTTTTGATAGACACTGGAGCACAGAAGTGTTGCATTGATCATTCACGGGTTCCAAACAATTCCACTGTCAGGGCAAACCAATGTTTCTGTAGGGTTTTCTGGTACAGCAGTTGTTTGTCTGGTTTCTATGCCGGTACCTATTTCTTTGGATCCCTTTAAGGACCATTGTCCATTTCTCTTGACTTCGGATTGCGGAGAGAACTTGCTGGGGTTGAATCTGTTAACAGAATTAAATGCAGTGATTTGTTGTTCTTCTGATGGAGTGCGCTTGACGATTTCACCACAGCAATTTTCTGCCTCGCAATTCTTGACTCGACCTTTGCGTCCAGAATTCATTAATGTACCAGAGAGCTTGTGGGCTGTCAACGACAATGATGTCGGTGTTTTACAGATTGAGCCTATCAAGATAGTTTTGAAACATGGCATTGAGCTGCCATGCATTCCTCAGTATAAGATTTCAGTTGAGGGCGAGCGAGCTTTGAAATGCATTGTTTCCGATTTTGTGCATCGCGGGGTGATTGAAGAAATTTCAGGAAGTTTGTGTAACAGTGCGATTTTACCCGTGTACAAGAAAGGCGATAATGCAATTCCATTCGATTTTATAATTGATTTACATGCCATTAATAAAGTTGTGGCACCACAATTTCCAATTGTACCTGATGTAACCACAATCCGAACCATGATTCCAGCTACAGCTACTTACTTTGGTGTTGTGGACCTGAAGAATGCTTTCTTTAGTATTCCTTTACACAAGGATAGTAGATATTTGTTCGCGTTCACCTTAGGGGGACGCTCGTTCACATTTACTTGTGCACCTCAAGGGTACACAGAGAGTCCTAGCATTTACAGTAGGGCTTTGAAAGAACAGCTTGATACCCTTGAATTGCCCTCTACCTGTACTTTGATTCAGTACGTTGATGATTTGCTTCTAGCTGCTGACTCAGAGTGCCTGTAAGGAGGGCACTGTGTTATTACTTATCCATCTAGCTTAGCATGGTCACAAAGCTTTGCTTAAAAAACGACAATATTGTTGTCAGGAGGTCGCCTATTTAGGCTATCTCCTATCAAAGGAGGGAAGAAGATTGACACCTGAAAGAATAAAACACATTTCTGGCATGTCTGTCCCAAATACACAGAAGGAAGTTAGGGCCTTGATAGGTATGGCTTCTTACTGTAGTTTGTGGATCCCAGATTTTTCACTAGTGATCAAACCAATGTTGGCTTTGATGAAGAAGGGTATTTCTTTGCCATTGCCATGGGACGCGGTACACCAGCAGTCGTTTGACTTGCTTAAGACTGCATTATGCTCTGCACCAGTTTTGGGCACACCAAACTATGAAAAGGCCTTTGTGTTGTTTGTGCATGAATGTGATGGATGTGCTTTGGCTGTATTAACGCAGGAACATGGAGGGAAGAATAGGCCGTGCGGTTACTTTTCTTCCGCCCTTGATCCTGTAGCATGCGCTTTGCCAAGACGTTTGCGAGCTGTCGCTGCTGCTGCGTCGGTAAAACAGAGTGAGGGAATGGTCCTAGGCCATGATCTAACCCTGATGGTGCCTCACTCTGTAGATGTTCTACTGAACCGAACTCAAACGCAACACCTCACTTCTGCACGGTTGACAAGATATGAATTGATCCTGTTTGCTTCTCACATTCAAATTAAGAGGTGTTGTGTTCTTAATCCGGCTGAACCCCTACCTTTCCCACAAGATACTACTTGCGGCGATGAAGTGCCACATGATTATTTGTATACGACCGAACAAGAGACAAAGGGTAGAATTGATTTGAAAGATACTCCCTTTGGATAATCCGCAAGGAGAACTGTTTTGTGACGGCTCCTGCTTCAAACTTCCGGATGGTACATCCACAGCTGCTTATGCGATCACTACATTGAGCACGGTTGTGGAAACTAAGAGAATCACGCATAATTCTGCGCAGGCCGCAGAGATTATAGCATTGACCCAAGCTTGTGAACTTTCCGAAGGGCTTGCAGTAAATATATATACTGATAGTCAATATGCCTTTGGGGTTGGACACAACTTTGGGAGACTTTGGTCAGAGAGAGGGTTCCTAACTTCGCACGGCACCAAAATTCAACATGGCTCCCTAATAGTACAACTACTCTCAGTGCTTGCGCTCCCTACTCATTTAGCAGTTATGAAATGTGCAGCACATCGAAAGATTACAGATGATATAGGGAAAGGGAATGCTTTCGCTGATCAGATAGCTAGGCAAACTGCTACCGATCTCCTTATGAAGATGTATGTTTCAAGGGAATCTGTAGATGCTTATGCAATATATGAGGGTGTTGGGTCTGTACGGGATATCCAAGCTGATGCCACGTTAGAAGAATCCAAAAGGTGGGCTGAAGGCTTGGGGAAACGTGATGATGACGGGTGTTGGGTGGACATAGTAGAAGGGAAATGGCTACTCCCTGACGCGTATGTCATGATGATGGTCATCATGGCCCATGGTCCTACGCATGTATATGCCCAGACAATGACAAAAATGTTAGAGAAAGTTTGGGTAAATGACAAAATTTCGAAAATTGCCCAGCGCTACGTCCGGGAGTGCATGATTTGCCTGCAACACAATGTGGGAAAGGGGACAGTAACTCCAAGGGGTAGTTTTGGGCCACCCTCTTTCCCCTTTGAAGTGATCCACTTTGATTTCATTGAAATGGAACGATGTGATAATAAGAAATATGTACTGGTGGTTATCTGTGCTTTTAGTAAATGGGTTGAGGCTTTCCCTGTTAAAGATGCTACAGCTATGACTACTGCAAAAATCATTTTAAAAGAATACTTCTAAAAATAAATGCAGCAAAATCAAAGCTCCTACCCATGAGGGTCCAGGACCCGAGGTTGGACCCCCGGGACAGGTGTGCGGGGATTGCGGTGGGGAAGGATTCCATCAGGTACCTGGGGGTAACCCTGACCAGAGATCTCTCGAGACTGGCCCCGGTGAACTATGGGCCTACCTTGGCGGGGGTTACGTCAGATCTGAGGAGATGGGGTGGTATGATTCTGTCCTGGTATGGGCGCATGACAGCGATAAAGATGAACGTTCTGCCGAGATTACTATATTTATTCACCGCACTCCCAACGGAGGTCCCCACCCAGCTGCTCCGCGATCTACAAAAAGCAATCCGCGAGTTTATATGGCAAGGGCGGGCCCCGAGGATAGGAAAGGCCACTCTAACACTACCCAGAGAGGAGGGCGGGTTCGGGCTACCGGATTTCCTCCTTTACTACCGGGCAGCCCAGCTGCGGGTCTTGCTGGAGCACATGAAGGAGGGGATGGGCACCTACTGGTCATACCTTGAGGATATGGATGCCCACCCTCTGAAAGTGCGCGACCTCCTGTGGCTGCCGCGCAGACTCATCCCTAGCAAACTGAAAGCCCACCCAACCCTGGGAATACTTTGGACACTCTGGAAAGAGGGACCCACAACCTCATACCTCACGACATGGCCCTCTCCAATGTCATCGCTTTGGGGCCACCCTCTCAAACTAGGCAGCAGAGGTTTCAGGAGTGCCCAGTCCTGGTCGGACGGGGGTCTGGAATGGGCGGGACAACTGTTCAAAGAGGGCGAGTTCCTCGAATACGAGGCCCTGCGAGACGCACTGGGGCGGGAGTCCCTTTCAATCTTTGAATATCTGCGCCTGAAAGGCATCCTTTGCGACCAATCATGGGGCCAGAACCTACGGAGACAGCTGACCCCCTTCGAAAAATTTCTGGACACGGCCACATCAAGGAAGGGGGCGGTCTCCAAAATGTACCGAATACTGAACACCGTTAACTTGGAGGGGAGAAGAGGGTTCCGAGGGTTTTGGGATGACCTGGCGGGAGAACCACTTACAGAGGAGGCGTGGTCCAAAGTCTTTAAGATAGCATTCCATGGGAACCTATTTACATCGGACATGGAACACAACTTCAAAATCTTACAGGGCTGGCACAGGGACCCGTTGAAACCTTCCAGGATGTTTTCGGGAGTGTCCCCCAGGTGTCCAAGGGGCTGTGGCCAAGTGGGGTCGAGGGGGCATATGTGGTGGTCCTGCCCCAAGGCGCAGGAGTTCTGGGAGAAAGTACGGGGGTGGATGGCCGAGGTCACCGAGGAACTAATCCCACTCAACCCCCTAACGATGTTGCTGGGCCTCCCCCCGGAGGACACTGAACTGTATAGGTACCCAAGAATGTGGGAGACGATGTTACGGGCGGGTAGAGTGGCCCTTGCACAAAGGTGGAAGAGCCCAGAGACCCCATCCAAAGAAGACTGGCTTAAGAAACTCAAAAACATGTTCTTAATGGATAAACTGACGGCCATGGTAAATAATGAACTGGGCTCCTTTCAGGCTAACTGGTATGGGGTCTACGGGGCATGGGGTTGGGACCCCCACTGACAACATGAGAACACTCTGGCGAGTTGGCGGGGGGTAGGTTTGGAATGCTTCAACCAAGGATGTAGGAGTAGCCCAGGACCCGGGAGACAGCGGATCTCATCCAGCCAATTTGGACGTGAGAGCATAGCATACCTCTGTGGCAACGTACAATGAACTACGATGGCAGCCCCAGCTGTCCGACTTGCGAAGTGACTCTGATCTGGGGGAGGGGAGGAGTTGGGGTGGGGGGGGGAGGGGGGGGGGAGGGAACCTGGGGGTTTTATGTCAATGTTAAAAGTGATGATAACAACGCTCCCAGCGTTGCCGTTTGTTTTTTCCTTCTAAAAACTACTAATAAAACCAAAGTTAAAAGAATACTTCCCGCGGTTCGGTTTGCCAAGAGTTATCTGGTCGGACAATGGTCCACATTTTGTCGCTGCTGTAATTCTACAGATATGCACAGCATTACGAATTGACAAACGGTTCCATTCGGCCAGACATGCTCAAAGCGCCGGACTAGTAGAAAGAAACAACGGTATCATCAAGAACAAGCTCGCTAAGACGTGTGCCGGCACCAAACTAAAATGGCCGGACGCCTTACTGATCGTGTTGTTATCTATGCGCACAACCCCTCAAACTAAGACTGGGCTCTCTCCATTTGAGGTGGTAATGGGGAGACCTGCCAATATTTGGAACCTTCCTAAATGTAACTTGTTAAGAAATGTTGAAAATGTGCTACTTTCAGATTATTGTAGCCAGTTGACTAAAATCCTGTATTTGATTCATCACCAGGTACGAGAAGCTTTACCTGTGCGATACGAGGGCCCGGGCCACAGCATACGGCCTGGAAGTTGGGTGCTCGTCAAATCTTTGGAGCGCACCTCTTGCCTCGCGCCTCGCTGGTGTGGCCCATTCCAAGTCCTGTTGGTCACCCAGACAGCGGTGTGGGTCGCTGGGAGAAAGAACTGGATCCACGCGTCCCACATCAAGAAACTTCCTCACCCTGTGCCACACGTTACAGAAGAAACAGAACCCGTCGCTGACAATGCAACCAATGATCCCAAAGCAGTAAGTGTCACTGAGAGTGTGTCGGAGAATCTCTCTGAGGCCGTGATGCTTGGGGAAGCTGCCATTTTGTGTCCGCACTCCCTAAAAATTTTGCATCCGGAAACTGCTATTTTGAATTCAGCACCTTCACTTGCTTCCGACACGTTGCTTCCAGCAGAAAGTGACAACATATTGTTTCTGGATCAATCAGTACCGGGAAAAGTAAGATATAATCTACGACTACGAAGATAGACTTACGGCACGGTTTTACTGTGCATTTGATAGACTTAATGCACGGTTTGGCTGCGCATTCAGAGAAGGAAAAGAGTCATCGAGGGCTTGCTTTTTGCCCAAATTTGAGAAAGGGGATTCTGTTGGCTAGGGTTGTGGAAGGACTAAGAAGTCGCTCGACCGGGAGGTCGTCAGCAACAAACTTTGGAATGTCCGTTTGAAGACTACGATGACCGCCACCGCTACCGCTCGTATGGGACTTGTAAATAAGGGGGTGACCAACCGGGACAATGGACAAAATGCCTGGGCCCTGAAAATGTATTGCTGTATTTTGATAATGATATTTGGGTTTTTAATAGTCGCTGCCTTAGGATTGTGGTACCTCGAGGAAACGCACTCTTTAGAACTTTTGTTGCCTACTGAAAGTGCACCCATTGTTCCTACTCCCTTTGTACATTTGCATACTCTATCCCCTAGGGATTCTCAGCACAGACAAAGGTACCACAATAACACTTTACTGCTTATCATGAATGCTACACATGCCATTTTTAACAAATCTAACTGTTGGGTCTGCTCACATTTACCGCAACACGGGGATAAGGGGCTAGGTTGGTATATTCATCCTTTACTGTTGACAACTGCTTGCTATGCTTCTCTTAGAGCACTGTTCTTTGGCCGATGGAATGATAGCATCTCAGTGAACTTTGATGGCACCAATTTGAATAGTTTTGAGAAACGTGTTTTGACTCCCCTGGGATGCTCGCTTTTTGCAAATAGGAGTAAACCGAATGTTGCTTCTATTAGGCCTTCTGATAAACTGTCTCGTCCTTTCCAATCTTTGATTTCCTTTAAGATGGCTCCAATAGGCAATAAGGATGCCATTCCTCCTTCTTACACTGTTAACCATAGCCCCGATTCAGTTTCTTTTTGCATACAGAGGAATGGAACTCAGTCAATGGGAAATTTTCTAGGTTGTGCCAACGTTGCAAATTTGACTGGGGAAAACAGACCTTTGTATGTAGGCGAACCTGTCTACTTTGTCTGCGGTAATGTAGCATTCCCATGGTTGCGCAGGGATTGGCAGGGAACCTGTTATTTAGGGATCCTGTTACCTGGGGTGTTTATAGCTAGTACAAAAGAAGTTGCGAAGGCTCGTACACGGTGGGACGAGAATGGTGACACCTGTAATAACGAGGCACTGGCAAAAAGATGTGAGTTTCCTTAGTTTATTTATACGAGCCCGCCGGCACCACCTCTTTCTCCGTCTCTCACCAACCGACACTGCTGTTACGCAAACTCCAGTCCCCGAACCATAACAAAGGAACAGGGGCTCGCGTGACAGCACACGCAGCTTAGCACAGCACAAGATATTGCTGATCACTACATATCTTCCCCCTTAGAAAGAAAAACATTTTACATATGAACCATACATTTCTATTCTAAACAAATGAATTTCATGCAATTCAGAATAACAAATAACGAAATCAAAACAAAGAACTGTGAACAGATATGATACACATAGGAATTTGAATAACACAAATATATGTAAAACTTACTTGACATAGTCTTTCAACCATATGGGTTGAGTCCTCACCCTACCAGAATTACTGATCTTTTTCTCACTCCCCACCTTTCCATTTTCACTCCCAACCTTTCCACGGTTCTCAGCAATCCTTGCTCTCTCGTTCACGCCATGCACATTCGCAATCCTTCGTTTTGACCACACTTCACCCCCTTCTACAATCACTACAGACTTCTTGACTGCTGATATCCTCTTTGGCCCCAAATACTTGCTTTCTACACATTTGTTCACCAACCTGGGGTTCTTCACATACACTCTCTCTCCCACATTCCACTCACGTTCTTTCACTTTCTCACGAATAATGAAGTTTGTTATATTTCTTTCTTGGCTGGCATTTATGAGTTTCATTATTTGTGCCCTATCCACTTGAACTACCTTGGCTACACCCAACCAGCCGGACACAATTTGGTTCCTGGTTCCCTCCCTTTGAGGGATACAAACGGTAAAACTCCAGTCACCCAATGTGGTGTGGTTACATAGCTCCATGTCATCACATTCAAAACCTCTCTCCAAGGTTGTCCTCCTCTCATTGCCTATTGCAAACCTTCTTTCAACCATTGGTTGACCCTCTCAACCAGACCATTCGCTCTAGGATGGTACAATGCCGTTTTGATGTGTCTTATACTGTAACTACCCAGAAATGTTTTCATGGCTTCTGATACAAACTGAACACCATTGTCCGAGACTAGTTCAGTTGGCACTCCTTCTCTAAGGAATACTTTCTCCAGAAATGCTATCAACTCTCCCGCAGTGACTTCTTTGACCGACTCCCACTCAACCCATTTGGAATGATAATCAACAAGTATGAACAAAAACTTTAGACCACCTCCCAAACCTCTAATAGGCCCCATGATATCTACTGCAACTTTTGAGCAAGGTTGAATAGGAACAGAACTAGGAACCAACGGGTTCTCGCGTACTATTTTGGTCTTGTCACTTGTTTGACACAATACACAATCCTTCACATATCTCTCACTCATTTTGTCAATCTTCAGCCACCAATAATATTTCTGAAGTTTCCTTTTCATGGCACTCTCACCTGGTTGGCCTTCATGAGCTAATCCTAACAGACTGGTCCTGACTGACTCTGGAGGAACAATCCATCTCCCTCTCCTTAGCTTATTGTCACATATGTTCAATTCCTCCTTAAGCTCCCACCAAACATCAAACTTTCTCTCCAATGTTTTCTTTTGAGGCCATCCGTTCACCGTCCACTCCTTGACTAACTTAAGTTCCGAATCAGATTCTTCTCCTTTTGACCATGTCTCCTCACTTCTCGCACCCAAAACCTCGGCTAGTTCCAAATCAGATTCTTCTCCTTTTGACCATGTCTCCTCACTTATCGCACCCAAAACCTCGGCTACGACTGATTCCTCCATTTCATTTCCACCTACATTAACTGGAATGTCCTCAATGGGTAGCCTGGACAAACAGTCTGCCACTACATTTTTTTTTTCCTGGAAGAAAGCTCATCTCAAAATTAAACACATGCAAACCTAATCCCCATTTGCTTATCCTGGGAGAACCTGAAGCCCACCTTCCACTCTCAAATAGTTGCACTAGTGGCTTGTGGTCAGATCTAACAATGAACCGCCTGCCCCACAAGAAATACTTAGAGTGCATGATGGCCCAGAACATAGCCAACCTCTCCCTTTCAATAACAGAATATTTACTCTCCGCTCCCTTTAACGCCCTTGATGCAAAGGCAATTACCCTTTCTTCATTTTCCCTGTCATATTGTATTAAAGTGGCTCCTAACCCTAACGTGCTAGCATCTACCACCAACACAGTTTTATCTGAGGAATCAAACTTTCCAATTGAGGGAGCCTTACTAATCGCATCCTTAATGCTTTCAAATGCCATACTACACTCCGAGGACCATTCAAATTTGGTACCTTTTTTCAACAACATTCTTAACGGGTTGGAGACCATCGCAAAATCCTTAACAAATTTATGATAGTATTCCGCAAGACCTAAAAAGGACCTCACTTGATCTTTATTAGCAGGTACGGGTGCACTTTTTACCGCCTCCACCAAGCATTTCTTGGGTCTCACTCCACCCTTATGAATTTCATGTCCAAGATATTCCACTCTATCAACTCCTATTTTGCACCTGTCTCTCTTCACAGTCAAACCCACCTCAGACAGTCTGCCCAACACTCTTGTCAATAGCTCATCATGTTCAGCCATACTATTTGCATATATAAGCACATCATCCTGAAATTTCACAATATTCTCTATCCCATCCAATATAGTGTCCATCACTCTCTGGAAAACCGAAGCCGCAGAAGCAAGCCCAAATGGCATTCTGCAATATCTGAAAGTTCCAAAAGGTGTTATGAACACAGTCAGATGCTGGCAGTTTTCTTTCAACGGAATCTGGTAGTATGCTTGAGAAAGGTCTATCACCGAAAATACTTCAGCTCCTTTAAGTGTTGACAATGTGTCTCCGATTATTGGTAATGGATGCCTGTCGATAAGTATATTTTTATTGAGATCTCTCATGTCCACCTAAAGTCTTAATTGTCCATTTGGTTTCATTGCCACCACAATAGGAGATAACCATTCCGAACTCTCACTTTGCTCTATGATTCCCTTCTGTAACAAAGTCTCTATTTCTGCCCTCTATTTTCCTCTCAAGTCGTGAGGTACAGGTCTCACTTTATGCACTCTTGGTATAGCTCCAGCCTTCACTCGAATTTCATGCTCAAAGCCCTTGTACATCCCCAACTCTCTTTGGAACACATCCGGAAACTTATTTTCCCACTTGTCATTAACTTCTGCAACAGTAACTGGCTCTTCAGCATTTGCTTGTATACAAATGCCCAATTTGTGTTGTTCACTCCACCCTAACAGGGAAGATCCTTCCCTTGTCACATATACATCTGACTCACAACTTCTCCCTTTGTATGCGATAGTTGCCTGAAATTTTCCTAAAATTTCAATCTTCACGTTGCCATAGGCATATGGCTCTATGGTGTGCTGTTTGAGATCGTTAATTGAGCCTCGCAGACAGTTCTCATAAGTCTTTTTTGCCATCAAAGTCCAAGGCAAGCAACTATCCACTTTAAGGGTGACAACTCTTCCATCTATCATGAATACATCTGTAGGAGAACTCCCTTTATTTGACACTTCCGCAATCTCCATCACATGCTTCGTTTGCAAATTTTGGACCACACTCTCGTCTTCTTCTTGTTCCGGAATTCTTGTACCCGTCTCAATATAGTGTACTTGATTCGATTCCCTGCAGACTCTTGCGAAATGTCCTTTCTTTTTGCATTTTAAACATGAAATATTTCACGCAGGGCAGAATGCGCTCGTTGATATATGCCTATTGCTGCCACACTTGTAGAACTTGGTTTCTCTATTAGTATTAATTCTCCTGTTTCCTCTCAACGCTGCCACTTCACTTTCTTGTTTCTCCCCTTTCATGGTCGCCATGTATTTATGGGTTTGCTCCATGCTTCTGGCAGTCTCCACTGCTACTTCTAGTGACACATCTTTCGTTAATCTTTCCTGAATTTTCAAGTTACTAGTGCATCTCACTAACTGATCCCGTATCAGCGAATCTGTCAATTGTCCGAACTCACAGGTGTGACTCAAAGACATTAATGCTGCAATAACATTCTCCACTGGTTCAGTGGGATCCTGTATCCTTTGGAAGAATTTGTGTCTCTCAAACGCTATGTTTTTTTTTGCCTCAAAATTAATTTCCAGCTTTTTTTCAGCTTCAGTATACTGATCCACTTCTCTTTGGCCTTCTTGAGGAGGTTGTGGAAGACCATCATATACACTACGACCCTCCGTGCCCAGATTGTGTAGAAGTATCGCTTCCTTCCTTGCTGCAGCAAATTTATCCCCTCCAATTGCCACCAGGTACGTGTCAAACAGCTTTTTCCTCCTGTCCCATCTTATAGGTGGAACACCTGGTTCCATTAGAAAAGGTGGAGGCGGGGCCATGCTAGCTGCTGCCATGTTTCCTTTGTCCTGTCACCCCTAGCCTCTTCTTGACTATTTGGGAATGTCTATTACACTGGACAGTACTTTTATTCTTCCAGGAGCAGCAATTATATAGTATATGTATCCTTCCTTACTGTGCCATCAGCATAACTCAAATATGAAGCTTCCTTAGCAATCTTTTGTGCCGGCTCCTGCTGCACAGTATAGCACTATTCGTTTATTTACTTTTTCTTTTCCTGTGGCATTTGGGCTTGTTTTTCCAGCTCGAAGTCAAAAACAGAAAAGGCGTGGTCACAAAACTGCGCCTTTGCGAGCCGCGTAGCATGCGTGGCCTCAACGAATGCCCAGTTCGGCCCGATCTCCTCCCCGCTCCCCCCGTGCCCCTCCTCACCTGGAAACCGTCAGAGGATGAGGAACGGGGCTGGAGATCACTATGCTGCTTCCGACGGAGAGCGAGCAGACTGCGGCCCTCGGCGGCACCTCGCACTGCGCTCTCTCCTGAGTATGAGAGATGCAGGAGGCGCCGGAGCCCACCGTGTATGTCTTGCAGTGGATGGCGCTCCGTCACAGGCTCGTAGGGTTTCCTTCTTCCTTGTCGCCAATTGTAATAACGAGGCACTGGCAAAAAGATGTGAATTTCCTTAGTTTATTTATACGAGCCCGCCGGCACCACCTCTTTCTCCGTCTCTCACCAACAGACACTGCTGTCACGCGAATTCCAGTCCCCGAACGATAACAAAGGAACAGGGGCTCGCGTGACAGCACGCGCAGCCTAGCACAGCACAAGATATTGCTGATCTCTACAACACCCCAGCACAAATCTTGGGAGATATAGCTAAATCAGTTGTGCCATTTTGGGGGCAGATAGCAAATTCAGAAGATATCAGAAAACTAGCGAGAGTACTGGAGAGAACCATCAATCGGACCACGGACATACTCTATAATATGACGTTAGAACAAAAGGCAATAAGATTAGTAGCACTTCAAAACCGAATGGCGTTAGATGTCATTCTAGCTGAGCGTGGTGGAGTGTGCAAATTAGTGGGGTCCGCTTGCTGTGTTTTCATACCAGATTCCTCCCCAACTATCTTCAAGGCAATACAGAATCTGCACATTCTTAGTTCCGAAGTGCATGTTCCCGAGGGAAACTGGGATCTAAGCACTTGGTTCTGGGACTTCTTGCGATCTTGGGGTTGGAAGGTACTTTTGGTCTTACTAATTATTTTGGGAATCCTGTTGTTTCTTTGTTGCTGTATTTGGTGTCTACCTGGTATGTGTTCGATGCTAGGGGGATGTTTCGCACAAGTGATAGGTTCGATAGGACATAAAGTGTATGCCCCGGATAAAACCTCCAAAGAATATGTGTTGAAAGATATTGTAGCAAATGACCTAATGGCAATAGATATTTCCGATAGTGATTCAGGGTGCATGGAGGTATTTGCAAGGAGATCCAAAGTAGTTTTTAGCACTTGGCATAGGCCAAAAGGAGGGTTTGTCGAAAGAGAAAGTATATTGTGCCACCTATTATAATAAATATATTAATATTGGCCTACGCCAAGCTGCTCGAATGTCGCTTGCGAAAAAAATCCGTTTTGCAAGGTCCTGACCTTAAATCCATGTAAACCGCCATTTTAGGTCAAACCGCCATTTTAGGATTCGCTTTGTAAAAGTCACTGCGAGTTAAAATGGTGGACGATGTCATTCTAGAATACAACATGGCCGTCTTGACCTCTGTACATAGCTAATATGTAACCTGCCTGCAGGCCACTTGTTGAGGTTGTGAACTGAGACCTTGTCCTTCGTTGACCTGTGTGTAAAAGGATTACTTGTGCAATGAAACTAATCCACGAGCATATGTTGAAACAATGTATTCAAATACTGAACGTAGAACATCTGTTTAATTACATTGTATTAATGTTAGAGAAGGCCTGCATGGAAAATCTTAGAATACACAGTTAGTTCATAGGCTTGTTGATACATGTATTAACGGCAAACCAGTTACATGCGGTTGTCCGAGACTTGGCACTAAACCCTAGATCAGTGATGTATTAAAAGGAATATTAACCCGAAGTGGGGCTGGACATCTTGCCAACCGAATGTATAAAAAGCGAATGCATTCTAATGTACAACGTCTCTCACTGAACACACTGAACGACGCTGGAGTTTGTTGTGTTGTACTGAGGGCCGATAGCTATCTGATTTTGCTCTGTTTTTGTAACTGGATTCAGTATAAAATAAAGTACTTTGTATGTTCCTTTGTAACCCGTGTTCGGTGTATTTCCTTTTGGGGTACTCAGCCTCGATATTTTGATTTTGTTTTCACATGGGAATGAGGATTTGTGTGCAATCTGCGAAGTTTGTGTAGATGATCCCAAGGGATTCCAAAAGATCGAAGAGTGGCTTAGTGTAGGTGTTGAAGAGGGTGGGATATAGACAGGAGCCTTAGGGGAACACCGAAGGACACCAAGATGGAATCAGCAGACGCATCACTAATGAATACCTTTGAGGTGCGGTCACTGAGAAAGGATTTAATCCAAGTTGTGGCCTCAGATGAGAATTGAAAGTGAGAACTAAGGGGGAGGCAGAGGGCGTTGTGGTCCACAAGGTCAAATGCGAAAAAAGATATCTAAGAGGAGCAGAATGGCTAGATTCCCTGAATTGCAGAGGTTGTCCATTTGGATTGTGAGGTCAAGCAGTGCTGTTTCAGTGCTATGTTTCAGGTGGAAGCCAGACGGTCTAGCTCCTAACAGGTGGTATTGTTCTAGGTACATTTGTACTTGTGAGTAGGCTAGCCGGTCTAGAATTTTGAGTAGAAAGGGACTGGTCATGGGGCGATAGTTGGTGGGGATAGACAGATCGAGTGGTGCTTCCTTGAGGAGTGGGTAACTCAGGCTGAGTTTATGCTGGTGGGTACCTCACTGGATGTGAAGGATAGGTTTACGAAGCCAGTGATAATGGGAGTCAGCGTGGGCGCCCAGAGCTTGACTATGTGTGTTGTACACGTGTTGCCCTTGAGGTTTGTAAGGCTAGTACGTTTTCTAGAACCTTCTCGAGTGACTTTGGCAAAGGTGACTAGTGAGGGAGGGTGTTGTCTGCAAGTAGACACTTCAGTTACATGAAAATGGGGGTTTTGGCAGAAAGCAATGCTTTTTCTGTCAATATTGTTGTACATAGTTGGTCGGTTTTGTTAGAGAGGCAAGCTTGAATGGTGGAGCACCATGCCTTATCGGCCAGGGTCGGGGCTATCGCAGGGCTTGGGTTTTCCAGCTTTATCAAAATGGCAAAGAGCTCTTTGGAGCTAGATCCAGCTTTTGAGATTCTGGCATCATGTGTAATGACTGCTTTCTTGTAGGACTTTGCTACTTTGGAGAGTGTTTCATTGTTATGTGGGGTGGGGTGTCTTTTGTCGAAATACTTAAGGGCTCTTTTGTTCCTGTGTAATTTGAACAGTTGCCCTGAGCACCATGTTAGTTGGTTTGTGTAATTTTTATATTTTAGCTTTAAATGGGGCATGATGATCCATGAAGATCCTTTTGCTCGAAGAAAATGGCTCCCATCCAAGCCTGCATCTCTGGGGCCACTAACAACTCTGGCGAACTGTGTAAAATCTGCAAGGAACTCGACAATCCTTCTGCAGTCTCCACAGCCCCCTGCCATCCCGACCCTCTGTACCTCTCTGACATCCCACTTCCTTTCTAAAACTCATTCCTTGCTCACTCTCCTCTCCCACCCGCTCCCTCACCAGCAGTAATTCCTCATTGACTCCCCTTGCTTCTTCCCTACTTTTCTTCCATAGTACCAGAAGATGTCTCCCCCAAACAGGTGCACCCCTGCTCCTCCAGAACTATCAAGGACAGCATTGCCTCCCTTGGGCCTTCCCTGGCTGATTTCTGTAACCACTGCTTTGCCATTGGCTCCTTCCCTCTTCCCCTCAAGCACTCCCTTGTGCATCCGCCGCCTTAAAGAGCCCTCTTCTGACCCCTCCTGCTAACTATCACCCTATCTCCATCACCCCCCTCCTTAGAGAAGCCGACCATCTCCCAACTGACCCAACACACTGAATCCGTCAGCTGTTTCCACAACCACAAGTCTGGCTTCAGAGATGCCAAAAGCAGAAACTGCTCTACTGAACACCCATGATGACTTGCTCGCTAATCTTGAAGCCAACTCCCCATCCCTTTTTATCCTCCTGGATATTTCCCCTGCCTTCAACACAGTCGATCATACCATCCTGACAAATCGGTTTCATGACACCTTGGGTATCACAGGCCTGGCAATGGACTGGTTGACCTCCTTCCTCTCCAACCGACCTGCCGAGGTTCAACTTGGCCCTTTTACCTCCCCTATCACACTCTCCACCTGCGGCGTCCCTCAAGGCTCTATCTTCTCACCTTGACTTTTCAACATCTACCTTGCCCCTTTGGCCCACTTGATCTCTTCCTTCTCTTTTGACTTCCAGTGTTATTTAGATGACATGCAGCTCTCCTTCAAGATTCCATCCTCTTCCTCCTCTATCATCCCTGAGTGACTGACTGCTATTCAGTCATGGTGCACTGCCAACGATCTCTGCCTTAATGTCAGTAAGACTAAGATCCTTTTAATTGGGACCCCAGCTCCTACCTTCCCTCCCTCCCCATCTCTCTCCCTCCCTCTGACCGCCCTCTCTGGGACACTTCCCCTCACTCTGTTGTGAAGCAAAAAAACTTGGCGCCATCTTTGATTCCTTTCTCGCCTCACATCTCAGACCTTGCAAAGAAGGCCCATTATCAGCTGCACCTTGTCACAGATATTCTCCCTTTCCTCACCTCCCTTCAGAAACTCAATGGGCCTCATTACGACCTCGGCGGTAGCCATGCTGCTATTGGCGGCAAGGCTGCCGCCGAAATCGCATCCGGGTCCGGGTCCCTAGAATGGGGAATTACCGGGCCATTACGAGTTTGGAAGTTTCCTGGAGTTTCCCTCCAGGAACCCGGGCCCGGATCTTCCCCATTCCCATTTCAGCCCCCATAGGGCTGAATGGGAATGGGAGAGGGAGCAAACAATGGGTCGATTAAGAGTGGCCCGTTGTTTGCTCCCTCTTCCCCTCATGGGACCTGGTAACGATGCCTGGTTTTATCCGGCATCCTTACCGGTTCCCGCGAGGGGAACGCGTAATGTGGCGGAACAGGTTTAACGGGTCTGCCACCTTTTCCAATCTGAAAACATCAAGTACACCACCTGCAATATAGGTTTTCTTCGGGTGACCAAAAAAGAAGGTTCCTGGTTACGCTCATGCAGAAAAAGGCTATGGTTCTCTTATTAAGCTTGTGGAAAGACATTCCAGTGCCTACATCCCTGGATGACATTCATAATTTTGTATCCATTTGACAAGCTGGCATCTAGGTAAAACTATGCCACACGTTATAGAAAACAGCAGTGGGTAAACATTTTGATGCATCATGCACCATTGCCCTACTGTTTAAGCCTCTCACCTTATGTGGGGCTTAATCTTGCTCTTTGCATTTTAGCTCTAATTTTGTGAGCCAATGCTGATAATAGTTTTATCACCATGGCATAAAGACACTGTGGTGATGGTGGTAAATTAATCAAAAGAATTAGCAAGTTCTACACTCTCTTCAGAAGTAACATTTATACATTTATAGGGACAAAGTGTCTCTAAGAATGCACCATATCTGCCTCCCAAGGCTTTCTCACTACCATCAGGGGAGAGGTCATTCTATCTTCGTTCACAAATCTTATCTATCTGGATGACTGATTAGCACATACACTGGATATCAGACAAACCCTTACAACAGATCTTTAAATAACAAAGTCCTTCAGAAAATATAAAAGTCTTTGAGATGTTCCATGACTAACTATGGCAAGCAGTCTGCCAAATCCTCTCGCCACCCAATAGATTCCTTCTTGCATTACGTGTTACTCTTGCAGGGGACTTCTTTCAGCAAATTAGTTCATACCTCGATCCATCAGAGCCAAGGCAGCTTCAGTCGCCATCGAAAGACACGTCTTGTGGATGTATTTGTTAGGAGGAAAACTGGACCATGCCTCATGTTTTTTTTTACACACATTATTTCCAGGATTCTGACTGGAGAGTAGTTACTCAATTTGGTCAGCCACAACTCATGTTTATCTTTTCTTATGTGGGCACTACCCTCTATAATTCTTGCTTCAGCAAACCTCAATTAAAGTAAGGGAAAGGGGAGGTGACAGAGGCATCTCCAGTTACTCACCATAGTGACAAGTCTACTTTTAGGTCATTATCCCCATTTGACTTACCGAAACTATCAAACAATAGTTAGCCTTTACATTCCCTAACGAGTTGGATAGAAAAATGCAAGTGAGGGTTTGAGAAAGAAACTATGTGAGGTGACTGAACTGGGCATGCTAACAGGTACCTGTCCTAAATACTAATCATCTCAAAGCAATATGCCAATTCTTTTGGTGTGCTGCTGAATAAGCCCAGGTCAAGTCCCTCACTGTCCAGACAAACCTTCCCGTTATGGTGATTACCTTGTTCTTATTACAGAGTTGACACAAATATGGCACAGGGAAATTCTAACAGTGACTAGCATTAAAAATAACTTTGCTTTAATTATGTGGGTTTATGTGCAACCCTTTTAAAGCGAAGGATATCAAAACATTTAATTAGATTATCCCACATGCATACAAATATAGCACAAACATTCAACATGAGAAACACATCCATCACAGCTCACACAATATGTACAGGTAAACAATAGGTACAGATAACTAACCATCTCACAAACAACCCTTGTCGCCAGTTCCCACGCTTCTCACACAGGAACAACTGTGTGTTTGCCATTACACCGAGTCAACCCTTAAATAGTCTTTTGGATTGGTTACGATTGAACCCAGGCCATTTACCCCAAATCATACCCTGCTTTCCGATACCGCCCGTGAATCTATACGCTTTGCCCAGATACATCCATCTGTTAAGCCCCTCTCTACAGGTAGATAATCTTGGGAGTTTCTCCCACCCCAGTTTAACTGCAATGTTCCTTTTGTCCACTGCTGGTGTTGTGGATCCAAACAGCATCTCATATCTGGGGAGGCCCAGCTCACTCCAGACACACAACAAAATCAAGGTCGGGTCCCCCACCAGTGGCAGACCCAGTACTCTAGTGATTCGTTCAGGAATATCCTCCCAGTATGTTCATACATGTGGACAATCCAGAATGAGGTGGAAGGAGGCACTGCTCCCTCTCATACACAGGAGATGCGAGGACTGTGAACCATAGCACTCTTGTGTACATGTTCCGTTGGGTAATATAACTCGTGTAGGATTTTGAACTAATCAATACAGATGTACAGATGTGCTGTAGGTCCCAATTTCCAGAGTCCCATGATAGCCTCTCTTTAGTCTACTACATTTAGAAGGCCCAGGTCAGCTTTCCAACTAGTCCCAATTTTACATAAAGGTTTGACCATAAAGCTTGCTAATCCGGTAGAGTCAAAATTGGTTTCTGCTACATCAATGACTCTACCAAGCTGGCCTCCAATAGTGTGTGTGCTGGTAAATTCAAGAGCTCCCCGAATGTGTCTTTACATCTTGCCGCAATTGTAGATAATAAAATTCATGATTATAAAGCAACGAAACTGGCATGTAATTAACAAAATGACAGCAAGGTCCTGTTAGAAAACCAGATATTATGTTTGCCTGTTATGTTATCATTAGTAATTCATTTATCCATCATTGATTCTGAGTAGTGACATTAGTTATCCATTATATCCATATATGTTATGCTGCAGAGAAAGCCATTTGTATGTATTTTCTAGAGAAATAGGCTGCCATATGAAGAGGCCTGTTTAGACAATATGTTATTATGTATGTAATTAGGCACGCATGTATGTGCACTTAGGTATGAACACATTGAGTCCGTTATGTAGCTCTCAGGTTTGAGAGAATGTGCTAAACGCTAGAATGAATGCATGAGGCCTGTGCCATTCTGAAGCCAATTCATTGAGAGAGACAGAGCAGCTCCACTCTCTGCGTGGAGAATTGTTATGGATAGACTGTGAATCGAAGAATGTCAACAGATTAGGTCGCCTTTGGCCGAGGAGAAGTGAATGAGACGGCTTGGCTTATCAGCATCTTGGAGGCCTTGTGTTCACAGACAGCGCAGACAGACAGAAAGGTGGGCGGTAGGGAGGCTTGCCTTGCACAGAGTGTTTGGTGTGCAGAGAAGGGTGGAGAAATGGAGCACTTCTGTTCAGGTTTGTGGTGGAAAAGGCTTTTAGCTGACAAGAAAGAGAGCATGGTTTCCTAAGACAACAGAAGGCCATGATCACTTGTGAAGACTTGTGCACACAGTTTGAAAGCAGCATGAACTGGTTTGTAATGTCACAGTGACTGGGGACATTACATGTGTACGCAGATATTTCAATGCTTGCCTGGATTTAGAAATGTTGGCTTGACAGAGAGTTGTAGGGTATTTTGTGGAGATTTGGGGCCTGACGGTATTTTATTACCGCCGAGAAATAACTTAGCAATAATCACTCTTTGTATTCAGATTTGGCCATGTGCAACAATAATACAATGGACATGCATTATTTCAGCACCCAGACCTGCATATTTGGTATACGTGGTTGGTGGTATTTTGGTGAGCATAATTCCCTTGTTTTATTTGTGGCCCCAATGTCCAGAATCCCTTATCTTCGCTTAGATTTTTCGTGTGATCACTAGAGAGACCTCAGACCTGCATTCTAGGGAAACCACAATTTCCAGTGATAGTGTTGGTGCGCCACCATGGGCAAACTCACTGACTTATTTACGACAGAGAGCTATATGTGGTAGTCTTGTGGTAATTTCCACTACCTTATATACGGTAGGGAGCTATGTTCAGAGAGTCTCTCTTCCCGTTGGCTCATGTACCTCCAACAAGTTATACTACAGTCACTCACAATTATTCATACTGATTCTGACATACACACATCTGTCTTAAAATGACCATTGCACTGTTTAAAAATCTCCCCACATCATTGGCATTGTAATGGTAAATAGAAAATAAACCACCCGTCTGTTTTCAAATATTTTCTGTATTATAAAATTTGCATTTAGACATGATCTCATTCTTTACAGCAATAAAAGGGAACAATCCAAGCATTTTCAATGACACACTGCGATTATAGTGGCGGAGAACCGAACTTAAATTGCAACATTAGCACTTGATTAAGACACGCACGGGACTTTCATTTTTCTACACTGACTGCATACTTTCGTGCACACACACAGCTCCCCCAGTTAGGTAATTACCTTATCTGTTCAGAGGATTTTCTCTGTGAATGTGGCTCTCTTGGCTTAACTCCAACAAAAAGGAACGCTTGCCTTCTCAAGCCGGGGTCATTGCCTGGAATTCTCAGCTTTTTCAGATAGGACAGCCTCTGCCAGTGGAAATGTAATTCTTTCAGCTTTCCCCAGTCTCGACTGCAGCAGGACACCCCCACAGCCAGGTCTTCTCCCCAGTAGTGCAGAAAGATGTCTGCCTGTCTTTTTCCCTGCTACTGCCCACTAAAACTTTCCTCTCAGCCCTCTTTATGACGTGTTCCAATGAAATCCATCATCTCTCATCCTCCTACTTTTAAACAATAGCTTCGCTTATACATTTGCAATTGTTGCAAATCTGACTTCCTTCCTCCTGCAGTTACTGTGCACAACAACACGGATAATCAGGCAGAGAAGAGAGGAAAAATCTGCACACTCATTTAACTGGTTTTCAAAGTATGCCTAATTCTGCAGTAGAGAACACATTTTATTAGTGAGTTATATTAAAATAAGGTTTTATTAGTCAGGTTAATGGTTAATATGTTAGCTGTTAATTTTCAAATGTGTCTCTAGCAATATAGGCATTTCAGGTGAAAAATAGTGTGCATTTTTAAATGAACACGTGTGCTTTTAACTGTAAAAATAGCTTTGCATCTTATATGTTAAAATCGTTTTTTGACTGAATAGCCTGTCTTTCCTTGTTAATCTGCTAACCCATATAGCAATGCACCGCACCCTTGTGGTGGTGCTGCAAAAAAAAAATGCTACTTGTGCAGTAGTGCTGTAATGCTACTTGTGCAGTAGTGCTGTAATGCTACTTGTGCTGTAACATGCCAAATATCCTTACATATACCCTCCTTTTGTTTTTAGAACTTGGCTATAATCCAAGCCAATCTCTAAAAACAACTTGTTCTATTTTTTTTTTTTACAATATAGCAATCCAACAAAATGAATATTCATGTGCATCAATGAAAATTTGCAATTAACATTTCATCTGAGTCCATAAGTTCATAAAATGTTCCACATTTGCCTTCTCAGTGGAAGTGGCATTACTTTAAGTTTAAATTTTCCAAGTCAATTAAAAACAATGAAATAAAACAACTAACTAAAACAAATAAGTAATATAACAAGTTAAAATAAATAATTAAAATAATAAATACGTGGAACTTCATATGCCGGAACTTTTGCTTTGTCTCTTTTGGTATGTCCCGACCAGCGATGTTATTCGGTTCATTCGAGTACTCTTTCATCTTGGCAATCTTGAATCCACAGTAGTCATCTCTTTTGGCATTCCGGTTATTTTGTCTTCACCTCCACCTGGAGGCAGGCATCTTTTGGTCTTCATCCAGGGGACTCCAGGACTCCATCGTCTCCCGTGGCCTCTGATCCCGGAACCTCCGATCAAATAATGTTAATTGTCTAAATCAAAATAGAAAATAAACAGATTAAGTACATAGCACAATACTAACTTCATCCTTTTGCCAAAAATAAAACATGCTTGGTAAAAATACTTCGTTTTTTTTTCTTTTTTCTGAAATTAAACACAAGTTAAAAGAAAACAAACACATATAAAACAGCATTCAATATTTAATACACTTTCTCTCTGCACACCAACCACGAGCTTCCGTTATATGTGCATTTATTTATTTATTTATTTATTTATTTATTTATATTATATATTTTCACATATATTACAGTGTTTATGTGCCATCATAACAATCAACTTTTTTTTTTTTTTTTTTAACTTCTTTGTCACTGCCTCCTGATCACACCCATTTATTTTCTCAAGGGACTCTATCCGTTTCCACATGCTCAAGCTGCCTGATCTCATGTCTGGGATGGCATGGTTTGATTTGATTTACATGGACAAACTGCTCTATTGCTGTTTCACCTTCATTTTTCAAAATTTTATACACTACAGGAGAGACTTTATCTATAATTCGGAATGGCCCCTGCCAGGCTGCCAGAAATTTAGAATTTTTCTGTTTACTTTTTCCAAAATGAAACTTGTACACCTGATCCCCTACATTGTATTCCTTTACTGATGTCTTTTTGTCATAATATGACTTAGCACTGTCAGCAGCTCTTTCCAGATTTCTCTGCACAAAAGCAAATGCATGTTGCAAATGCCTCCTCAGTTCATCAATATATTCATGAACTGTGGATGCACTCACTAGAGTTTGCTCATGTGTTCTGTATAGTAGGTGTTGTGGTAACACCATTTTCCTACCTGTTAATACCTCATGGGGGCTAACACCTGTTGCTTTGGCAGGAGTCGACCTGATTGCCATCAAAACCAATGGTAAACGCAAATCCCAGCTGGAACCTGCTTCTGCCACAAATTTCTTTAAAATGTCCACAACAGACCTATTGCTTCTTTCAACTGTACCTGAAGACGCCGCCCGATATGCGATATGTAGTTTCCTTTTCACACCTAGTATTTGCCATACCTTACTCATTAGAGTACTTGTGAAATGACTTCCTCTGTCTGACTCAATTCTTTGTGGCAACCCAAACCTTGAGAACACATGGTTCACCAGCAATGTGGCTGCTGTTTGCGCACTACAATCTGGTGCGGGAATGCACTCAATCCACTTTGACATCAAACATACCACACTCAAAATATAGCGGTGTCCCCTGCTCGACCTTTTTAAAGGACCTACATAGTCTATTTGCAAATCTGACCATGGGAGAGTTAGGCCTCTTTTCATCAATGGTGCTCTATGCATTGGTGAAGCAGGTTTAAATTGGGCGCATACTAGACATCCTCTAGTATATAATTCCACATCTTGGGACATATGTGGCCAGTAAGCATAATCTTTTAGTATTTCTAATGTCTTTTGTGAACCTCTATGGCCTGCAGTTATGGCATCGTGTGCATGGTGTAGCATTAGTCCTCTGAATGAAAGGGGTACTACCCACTGTATTTGCCCTGTTATGGACTCTCTAATCATGAGCCCATCCTGTAATCTAATTCGTGTTTTGTTCTTTAATAACACCCTCAACTCTTCTTTTCCCATACAATCATTTTCTGTTAAAGGATTTTGTTCAGGATCTATCAAATGATTATAATAGATTCCCAAAATTTGATCATTCTTTTGTGCCTCAATCAAATCTTGGTCTGGCGTGTCATGACTCCACTGCACCACCGGTTGATCTACCTCCTTTGGTGCTTTAGAACGTGTGACTGCATCAATTTGTATTTCACCCATTAAATAATCAATAGGTAGCAATTCTCCCATCACAGCCCCAATCTTAGCCAGATGGTCTGCCTTATCATTTCCCTCCTTATCCTCTCCTGGTGTTTTTAAATGCCCACGAATTTTTCTCCAGTATATTGTTAAATTATTTTCTGACACCAATTTGTCTATGGCTTGTATCATTTTTCCATGTTTAAGTGGCTTTTTGTTGTATGTAACCATGCCTCTTGCTTTCCAACCAGGCAAATATTCCACAAAGCTATTCCGTGCATAGTCAGAATCAGTCACCAGGACAATTTCACTGAACTTTTTATCAACTGCAGTAGCAATTGCTTTATAGATGGCTGCCAATTCCGCCACCTGACTGCTCCTATCTCCAATCCTCATCCCTATACTAGGAACGCCTTCACATTTCAACCAGACATTTCCTATTCCTGCCACTAATTGTTTATTACTGTCATTTTCAATGTGAAAAGCACAACCATCCACATATACAGTTGGCAAATCCTTGCATGTTTTTTCATCAAAAGCTTTGTGTGGTGATTGTTCAAACTCCTGCAAACTAGCTTCCACTTCCATTTCATTTGGTATTTGTTCAGCTGCACAGTCATGTAAGTCAGCTAACCCTTGAGCAATTGGGCTCTTTTTATTTTGTCCATATCTTACTTCTACGGGAAAACCTTGTAATGCCAGCGTCCATGAAGTGATTCTGGATTGCGCTAGATTGCCTGATCTAATTCTTTTACTCTCTAAAAATTGCAAAGGTTGATGATTTGTTTCAATAATCACCTTTTCTCCCTGAACAATGGGGCGGAAATGTTGTAGCGCCCACACAGTGGTTAATAGGGCCTTTTCGCATTCATTAAATTTCATTTCAACTTGGGAAAATGCCTTACTTGCATATGCAATGGTTTTGTGATTCAAATCGTGTTTTTGTGATAACACTGCTGACATACAATGTTCAGAAAAGCCTATTTCTATAAAGAAATCCCTGTCCTTTATGGGGTATGCTAAACATGGTGCCTTTACAAGACATTCCTTCAATCTAGCCACTGCATCAGATTGCTCTCTTTCCCATCTCCAGGGAGTATTTAGTTTAAGCAGTTTAGTCAATGGTTGAGTGATTTCTGCATAATTCTCAATAAACTTTCTGTTATAGCCTGTCATCCCTAATAAACTTTTTACTCCTTTCACATTTTTAGGATCTTTTAATCTTTGTATGGCCTCTATTTTCTTCCTTTGTGGATTTAGCCCATGTTCAGTCACTTCATGCCCTAGAAAGTTCACTTTTTTCTTGCACCATTGTGCTTTTTGCAAAGATACTTTGGCGCCTGCTTTCTGCAATTGGCCAAGCACATGTCTTATTTCATCAAAATGGCTTTTAAGGTTTTCATTTTTTATCAAGACATCATCCACATAAACTATTGTCCCTCTTTCCGCTGCATCTGGCATGGCCTTTCTCAAAAATATGCCAAATTCACTCCCACTATTGATGTACCCGAACGGAGCTCTAAGCCAGGCATATTGAGTCCTGTCAAATGTAAAGGAAAATAGGTGTTGTATCTCCTCTGCCAATGGCACACACCAATATCCAGATGTGAGATCTAACGTGGTAAATACATTTGAACCATGTATCTGAGCTAGGCCCTGATCAATGAATGGTAGTGGCCATCTAGATACTGGTACTCTTTTATTTAACTCTCTTAAGTCTGCACATAGCCGCCATTGACCATTTGGCTTTAACACACCTAAAATAGGCGTATTGGATGTGCTATGAATGGGCCTAATTATTCCCCGTGATTCCAAATTTTTAATAATCTCTGCCAATGATTCTAAACATGCCAGCGGTAGTCTATACTGGCGTACAAACACTGGATTTCTGCTACAACCTTCTGGTAGTGTGGCCACATGTAAATCAGTTAAACCACAATCATAAGCATCTTTTGCAAATACATCCTTAAACTCCATAAATATTTCCCTCAGGTCGTCTCGATCCTCATCGCTGTCACATGCATCCGCTAAGGAGATCTGCTCTTCTACCATTCTGGAAAATTCTGGAAACTCTTCTGGTAAAGGAATCTCAGCGCTTTCCTCTAACTGTGTGGCTGTGTCTTTTTGTAGGGCTGCCACTTTCAAATATTTTGGCATATCAGCTTCCACTTCAATGGGCTGATTTCCTGTTTCATTTTCATTTAAATTAAATATTATGCAATCCTCTTGATGGCAGCACACTGTCTCATTTGAATCATAAGGATACACAGAATGAATTTTAAATATTCCTTTGGGCTGAGAGTCCAGGTGTTCTGGCAACTCGCCCTTGGCATCTACATATTTTTCAGGAATATTCCCAATCACCATGTTATTTAAATCTGCCGTATAATGTGATTTTTGTATGGCCATTCCTAATGGGGAGTTTTCCTCTAAATGAACGTCCTGACAACCTTTATTATTTACCATGATTTTTACAGATCCCTCACCAATGTCTACCAATGGAATGTATTCATAATCCAGGCCTTGCTGTTTTATGGATTCATTCAGGCATACAAATGCATCAGAGCCTTTCATCTGCTGTCCATTTTTGCATTTCAGTGTTATTGCAAACTGTTTTGTAAATGCAGGAACAATAGTATTTTTCCTCATCTGTAATTCGACTGCATAAGGAACTAGTTGTGCACAATGATAAGCCCTTCTTTTGTCTTCAAATTCAGGCGCCGGCCCACCTAGGCGTGACCATATTTTTTGATTAAGGAAATCTAACACCATACACATTCTGTGCATGATGTCATTGCCCATGTAAAATTCATTTTGTGCTCCATTCACTATCCATACATTATGGTAAATTGTTTTCTGCCCAATGCTAATTTTAAGCATGCATCTGCCTGTAATTCGGTTTTCAAAGTCTGGACTGTCCAACCCAGAAACATATTGGTTTTTAATCCTAAATTTCGGGATTTCTTCCCTCTCCATAATTTTTTGCAACAATTTCTCATTAATGAAACTCCTTTCATGTTCAAGCGCTAAAGTGGCTTTTATTGTTTTAAGATAATCATTTATACCAGCGTGAACCCATGGTTGCTCATCTTCCATGTGTATCTCTGCCAGAGTGGTAATGTGTTTTTCTGAATCTGTTTTAGGAACAATATTCTGTTTGCATGTATTCTCTTTTAAGTAAAAACGTAATGTGTGTTCATCTATAGCAGTCTGCCAATCTTTCCTTGGGTCCAAGTATATTTGTACAGGTAATTTTTCATTGTCGCTCTGATCTTTGTCTTGACACCTTAATATAACAGTGACACTAGGTATGCAGCTATTCTGGAGATATACCTCCACAGCATCATTTGTTTTGGCAACGGTGTGACATTCTTTTATATTGCTGTTTTGTGATTTTAGTTTCTTAGGCCTCAATGGTTTTTTGGTTAAGGACCACAGCACTCCATTCACCCCATCTATGAGAGGAGACAATCTTTTCAGGCAATCTGTCCCCATCAGAAATGGAATTTCACAAATAGATGTGATCAATACCTCTTGTTTCATTCTGTGCTTTCCTATTTTTATGTCAACCTCAGTTACACCTATGATGGGCACCTCCTCCCCATTAAAGTTATGCACTGGGCCTTGATTTGCCTTCACTGTGATCTGACTCTGTGGAGGCCTCCCTTCATTGATACTCTTTACCAGCTCCTTGGACATAATTGTGGCCTGTGCGCCAGTGTCAATCATAGCAAAGGTGTGGCATTTTTCTTCTACAGTGATGGGTGCATAATATCTGTCCTCAACTTCCTCTAATACACATAAGAAATGTGAATTCTTACTGATTTCAGGGCTCACCTTTCTCAGGCCTTTTTCACTTTTGGCTAAACACATTGGTAAATGAAAAGACATTTTTCCCTCCTTTTTACCCATTTCTGTGCGAGATATTTTATTCATTTCTCCATGTTCAGAGGTTTTTTGGAGTGTGGCCACCGTTCGCCCATCCATCTGGGTAACATCAGAGACCACATTACAACCTTCCAACTGAACATGTGTCACAACATCATTCAGCAATTTGTCATTTTTTAATTCTGTGCATTTGTGATCATTTAGTGTAATACCAGCCCTTTCAGCCTCTTCAAAAATATGTGGCTCAAAGAATTTTTCAGGTGATTGATTTGTACCCTCCTTGTGAGTATTTCCTTTTTCTGTCTGTGTTTGGTAATTGTTTTGCTTGCCCAGGGAAGGAGCTATGGCATCCCCACTTACTCCCTGTTCACTGGTATTCCCCATGCATGAGTCATTTTTCTTAAATCTGTCCCTTTGTTCTTTTGGAATTCCTAATGTTTCTTTTTCATTTGTGCAAATCTTTACTGTTTTATTTAGCTCTAAGTTAAACCGTACCTCTTTTTTAGAAGTATTTGCACTTTCTGTCACAATTTCATTTACTGGTACTTTCATTTTTAATCCATTAGACATCTCAGAGTCGTTATGCAAAATTATATCAGAGCAATCTGTCATTTTGGCACTGCAGTTATCATGAGTACTTAGTCACTTTTCGGAAGCCCCCCGGTCATTGCTATGGCCATCAGCCCCCTCTTTGGAAGGTTGTTTTTGCGCTGTATAGAGCTTTCCTATTTGCTCAGCTAACATTTTCACTTGGGCCTCAAGGCATTGGAACCTTT
Source organism: Ambystoma mexicanum (assembly GCF_040938575.1). Lineage (NCBI taxonomy): Eukaryota > Metazoa > Chordata > Amphibia > Caudata > Ambystomatidae > Ambystoma > Ambystoma mexicanum. The sequence goes on along the minus strand of NC_090936.1, from coordinate 488,154,278 downwards.
CCACCTCTCTAGGATCCTCTTTCTGTGGCCTAGGTCGATATTGGTTGTTTTCCCCCTGATTGGATCTATTCTGATACCTCTCAGGTGATTGATACCGGTTGGGATGGTTTCTGAACTCTTGATTCATTTGTGGAGGGGAGCGGGTTGCACCCATCCTTTGATTATAGTCCCCTGGTGGGGAATCATTGTACTGGCGTGGACTGTAGTTCACGTTTTGCTTCATGTCCTGTCTCTCAGATTGTGGGTACTGGCCCCTATATTGATTTCCATTATCAGTAAATCGATCCACATATCGGGGCCTATCCTGATTACCATATATCATGGTGCTGGGATCAAATCTGCTCTGTGTCCCCAATGACTGGTAGGGACCATCATTTCTTTGATCTTGATTTTGTCTCTGGTTATTGTTCATACCTGCCATATCAGACCGGTATCTTACCCGGGGTCTATCTCCTAAATATCTAGGGCTGATGTAGCTCTCTCTATTACTAGGATCATGTGATTGGAACATTGGTACAGTAAATGGCGATCTTTGTTGATTACCCCTTTGTTCAGGTGTCACATTATTTTTACCTTGGCTTTGAGCAGACTCAAGGGACATTTTGGCTGACCTGATTTCCATTACTGTGGCTGAGGGTTCTTTAGATTTAGGCCTGGTATCTTTCATTTTATCACTTTCTCTACCCTGACAATAGAGTACCTCATATAGCTTGGTGCTTTGATGTACAATCCATTCAAGGGACTTGTCACGGTCAAATTCACGGACCAATTGGGATATGATGTCTTTCTGTAGCCCATAGAAGTATGCGGTTTTAAACTCATTGGAATTTGAGTCAAAAGATACATCAAAGCGAGAGAATGCTCTTTTTAAGTCTTGTAAAAATTGGCGAGGTGATGTATTAGGTCCAGCAGTAATAGTGTACGCAACTTTCTTTGCCTCCTGCAATGACTGAAAAGGAGAAAAATGGCGCCTAATTTCTTTTTCAAACTCCAGCCATGTCATATTCTGCTGTTCATTTAATCCCCTTATGATGCTGGCCGTCGGGGCATCTAAAGTTAAATGAAAATATTGTCTGTACTGTTCCTTAGGTATCTGGAGCGCTTTAAAAATGTCATGCACCGCTTCTAAGTGATCCTCAATGCAGCATTCACCTCCCTTTTTAAATGGTTTGATCAGGGCTTTAATGGATTTCATTATTTTTATTGCAAGGATATTTGGCATGTTACAGCACAAGTAGCATTACAGCACTACTGCACAAGTAGCATTACAGCACTACTGCACAAGTAGCATTTTTTTTTTTTTTTTTTTTTTTTTTTTTTTTTTTTTTTTTTCAAATCTGCTCTCAACATTTCCTGATTTTTACTTGCCCCATCTAATTCAGTCTTTAACCTGTTAATTAGCTGAGTATCATTCTCTTGCATTCGCAGTGACTTGTTTAAAATAAACCATATTTTGCCGCATAGCCGTATTAAACAGTCTTTCTCTGCACTTTTATCGGCTGCATTCAATAATCTTGTAAGGCAGACCTGAATTATGCTGCCTTCTGCAAAAATATTGTCTAGTTTTTCTTTCTGCACCTCACCCTGAATGCGGTTACTCCATTCTAAGGTACTGTTCGAAGACCAATTCCCATGTGCAAATAACTTTGCCTCTAAATATTGTACTAGATCTGAGAATGTGGTTTCCCTTTGTGACATTCTGAAATTCGTTTTTAGTGGCACACTGCTATTATAAAATGGGTTCCCTTTAATGTGCAAATGGCAGTGTGAGACACGCTTGCCACGCCCAGTAGGTACTCTGTGATCACTTTCCCGGCCAACACACCATAAATATGTAGGGTATTTTGTGGAGATTTGGGGCCTGACGGTATTTTATTACCGCCGAGAAATAACTTAGCAATAATCACTCTTTGTATTCAGATTTGGCCATGTGCAACAATAATACAATGGACATGCATTATTTCAGCACCCAGACCTGCATATTTGGTATACGTGGTTGGTGGTATTTTGGTGAGCATAATTCCCTTGTTTTATTTGTGGCCCCAATGTCCAGAATCCCTTATCTTCGCTTAGATTTTTCGTGTGATCACTAGAGAGACCTCAGACCTGCATTCTAGGGAAACCACAATTTCCAGTGATAGTGTTGGTGCGCCACCATGGGCAAACTCACTGACTTATTTACGACAGAGAGCTATATGTGGTAGTCTTGTGGTAATTTCCACTACCTTATATACGGTAGGGAGCTATGTTCAGAGAGTCTCTCTTCCCGTTGGCTCATGTACCTCCAACAAGTTATACTACAGTCACTCACAATTATTCATACTGATTCTGACATACACACATCTGTCTTAAAATGACCATTGCACTGTTTAAAAATCTCCCCACATCATTGGCATTGTAATGGTAAATAGAAAATAAACCACCCGTCTGTTTTCAAATATTTTCTGTATTATAAAATTTGCATTTAGACATGATCTCATTCTTTACAGCAATAAAAGGGAACAATCCAAGCATTTTCAATGACACACTGCGATTATAGTGGCGGAGAACCGAACTTAAATTGCAACATTAGCACTTGATTAAGACACGCACGGGACTTTCATTTTTCTACACTGACTGCATACTTTCGTGCACACACACAGCTCCCCCAGTTAGGTAATTACCTTATCTGTTCAGAGGATTTTCTCTGTGAATGTGGCTCTCTTGGCTTAACTCCAACAAAAAGGAACGCTTGCCTTCTCAAGCCGGGGTCATTGCCTGGAATTCTCAGCTTTTTCAGATAGGACAGCCTCTGCCAGTGGAAATGTAATTCTTTCAGCTTTCCCCAGTCTCGACTGCAGCAGGACACCCCCACAGCCAGGTCTTCTCCCCAGTAGTGCAGAAAGATGTCTGCCTGTCTTTTTCCCTGCTACTGCCCACTAAAACTTTCCTCTCAGCCCTCTTTATGACGTGTTCCAATGAAATCCATCATCTCTCATCCTCCTACTTTTAAACAATAGCTTCGCTTATACATTTGCAATTGTTGCAAATCTGACTTCCTTCCTCCTGCAGTTACTGTGCACAACAACACGGATAATCAGGCAGAGAAGAGAGGAAAAATCTGCACACTCATTTAACTGGTTTTCAAAGTATGCCTAATTCTGCAGTAGAGAACACATTTTATTAGTGAGTTATATTAAAATAAGGTTTTATTAGTCAGGTTAATGGTTAATATGTTAGCTGTTAATTTTCAAATGTGTCTCTAGCAATATAGGCATTTCAGGTGAAAAATAGTGTGCATTTTTAAATGAACACGTGTGCTTTTAACTGTAAAAATAGCTTTGCATCTTATATGTTAAAATCGTTTTTTGACTGAATAGCCTGTCTTTCCTTGTTAATCTGCTAACCCATATAGCAATGCACCGCACCCTTGTGGTAAGGAGGGTATATGTAAGGATATTTGGCATGTTACAGCACAAGTAGCATTACAGCACTACTGCACAAGTAGCATTACAGCACTACTGCACAAGTAGCATTTTTTTTTTTCAAATCTGCTCTCAACATTTCCTGATTTTTACTTGCCCCATCTAATTCAGTCTTTAACCTGTTAATTAGCTGAGTATCATTCTCTTGCATTCGCAGTGACTTGTTTAAAATAAACCATATTTTGCCGCATAGCCGTATTAAACAGTCTTTCTCTGCACTTTTATCGGCTGCATTCAATAATCTTGTAAGGCAGACCTGAATTATGCTGCCTTCTGCAAAAATATTGTCTAGTTTTTCTTTCTGCACCTCACCCTGAATGCGGTTACTCCATTCTAAGGTACTGTTCGAAGACCAATTCCCATGTGCAAATAACTTTGCCTCTAAATATTGTACTAGATCTGAGAATGTGGTTTCCCTTTGTGACATTCTGAAATTCGTTTTTAGTGGCACACTGCTATTATAAAATGGGTTCCCTTTAATGTGCAAATGGCAGTGTGAGACACGCTTGCCACGCCCAGTAGGTACTCTGTGATCACTTCCCCGGCCTGCAACGCACCATAAATATGTAGGGTATTTTGTGGAGATTTGGGGCCTGACGGTATTTTATTACCGCCGAGAAATAACTTAGCAATAATCACTCTTTGTATTCAGATTTGGCCATGTGCAACAATAATACAATGGACATGCATTATTTCAGCACCCAGACCTGCATATTTGGTATACGTGGTTGGTGGTATTTTGGTGAGCATAATTCCCTTGTTTTATTTGTGGCCCCAATGTCCAGAATCCCTTATCTTCGCTTAGATTTTTCGTGTGATCACTAGAGAGACCTCAGACCTGCATTCTAGGGAAACCACAATTTCCAGTGATAGTGTTGGTGCACCACCATGGGCAAACTCACTGACTTATTTACGACAGAGAGCTATATGTGGTAGTCTTGTGGTAATTTCCACTACCTTATATACGGTAGGGAGCTATGTTCAGAGAGTCTCTCTTCCCGTTGGCTCATGTACCTCCAACAAGTTATACTACAGTCACTCACAATTATTCATACTGATTCTGACATACACACATCTGTCTTAAAATGACCATTGCACTGTTTAAAAATCTCCCCACATCATTGGCATTGTAATGGTAAATAGAAAATAAACCACCCGTCTGTTTTCAAATATTTTCTGTATTATAAAATTTGCATTTAGACATGATCTCATTCTTTACAGCAATAAAAGGGAACAATCCAAGCATTTTCAATGACACACTGCGATTATAGTGGCGGAGAACCGAACTTAAATTGAAAAAAAAAAAAAAAAAAATGCTACTTGTGCAGTAGTGCTGTAATGCTACTTGTGCAGTAGTGCTGTAATGCTACTTGTGCTGTAACATGCCAAATATCCTTACAGAGTGAATGCTTGATGTTACCATAGAGTTGTATGATGTGATTTGACACTATGACTGTGAGCCTGAAATGAGCAGAAGGGGAGATGTACTTTGAGAAGCGTTTTCGGATGCAGTTTGGGATGAGATCGTGGCATGCAGCTTGGCAGACCAGCTTGGGTGACATAGAGGCATTTTGGCAAGCCTTTGGAATGACACCAGCAGATGCACACTGATTGAGAGGGGAGAGCAGAGTTCGAGATCGATCTGGCAGGGAGAGCAGATGCAGACCACTGAGGGGTCAAGAGAGAGAGGCCCAATAGATGCAGATCAGTGGGGGCTGCCTGCAGTCCATGCAAATGGGGAGTATTGCTGATTGAGACTTAGGCCTAACTGATTGACTGGCTTGTTGGGACATGGGAGATTTGCACACACATTAGATAGGGTGTTGACATATTGAGGGAAGGGTAGATCAGAGATTGTCTTATGAGAGAGAGAGGATATGCAATGTGTGGTGATGAGAAAGAGAAATGCTAACTTGTTATTAGGTTGCATTTGTTATTCGGCATGCATTGTTATTGACATTGTAGTGGCAATTGTAGGTTACATTCATTTGCCTTATAATTAGAACCCATGCAGAACGGGTTATACATTTGCTTTGCTAGCACTGATTTAGCATGCCTTATTATGTATGAATAAAAGTGTGTTTATTGTTGAATCGATTCATGTGTTTTCTTTGTGTCTTATGTTATTTCATCTTGTGTCTATATTTGGTGTTTGGGTTTGTATGTGTGTCCCTAGCATAGCAATTTGACAGTAACACAGTGCACAACCGCCCTGAGATATACTTGCAGGGGGGGGGGGGCAAGAGTGGTCCAGCCCCTGAGGTAGAGTTGCACACTGTCTTTCAAAAGCTTATTAACTTTCGTGCCTTTATTGTTCCATTGCCAAGCCCTTCCAAGCTTCCTAACCACGGGCATGTCAGCATTTCCCCCATATTGAAGCCAAGAGTGTGAGTTTCCTTTTCAGACAATAAATTAAATAACTGTTTTGCCCTATATTGAAGCCATGCGTGTCACTGCTCTTTAATAAGAGTTGTAAAACCTTAATTCAAACCCATGCAATAACTGCACCGTACAGAATTGAGATTGCTGAACAACAAGGGTGGAAGGACACTAGTGGACAGGATGATAAATAAGGGACTTGTTTAAATTGTCAATGTGATTGCAGCATTACTTTAAAATATCTTAAAGTGGAATTCACTATTGGCTGTAGGGTGAATTCTCATTATTTAGAATAGCTCAAAATTACATTATAAAGACTGACAGGAGAACATACCTATTCAGTCACCACAATAAATTTGCTTTACTGTGACAAGGCAAGATATTTTTCATAGAGCTCCGGTCATAAATATCCTTGAGGAAACACAGATAGCAAAATATTATTCTCGCATTTTTAGATGTGACAGTAATTGCTACACGCTGCAGGGAGTGATTTATATGCAAGATTAATTGTTAAGGCAGGTTTCTCTCAGTACTGCACAGACTTTCGTATTAGCATAATGGCATTCAAAAAGGTTCAATTACATTTTTGCATACTGGAATGGAAGCAGTGATACTGATTGGCTGCCTTGAGAGCGAATCATCATCAGGGATGATGCGGATTGGTTTGGGAGTATGCTAAATTATCCGTCTGGATGGGTCCTCCCTCGGGCACCAATAACTTCATGCAATGTGAAGGGATATGTACCTGAACCTAAAAGAGGATGGCTAGTATACAACAAGCTGAACAGGGTAATTCATGTTGCCACGGTATGTGCTTCATGCTTATTTTTTATATCTAGAACAGCACCTGTTAGGGAAGAACTTAGACTTTGCCAGAATCGGGAGCCAACACTTACTCAGTTGACCCCTTACTAAAGCACCCTCAAGTAAATTGATCTACTCCCCATATACGCACTCTGAATATATAGAACAACCAGGACCCTCAAGAAGCGTAATGTAGGTTGCAAGGTCAATAGCAATTGTTCTGGTAATAAAACGAAAAACAGATATTTTATTAAAAACATGGGGCGAGTATAAAGCAGTTCCCTCTTGTTTTGACAGCCAGATAAAAGGTTTTGAAACTAATTAAATATATGCAGGGTCCCTTAAACCTCCAATATAGTGCAACCACTTTACAAGAGCCCTTCTACAGCCCTGCTACCTCTGCATAGCAGTCCTCTTTGTTTGAACCAGGGAAAGCTAAGATCCATCCATCAATCTGTCACCAGAGCCTGCTGTCAGGCATTTTCTCAGCACAATAGACTACCTCTCCCTGAACCAGAGGCTGAGACAAACAACATTAATCGGGTTTGATCACAAAATGATTTAATCATGGGATAATTCTCACCTACGTGCCTTTAATCAAATCTCTTCTATTCATTATATTACAACCAAAATCCCAATCGTGTGCCAAAGCACAGGGTGATTTCATATAACGCAAGCTCAAAGCACGGAAAAATCTACATTTTATATTTTTATTTATTTCAGGAAAAGGCATGTCAATTTCATTCGAAATGACTTACAATAACACATTCACAGATGGCCAAGGCACTCCCCCCAAGGGTGCCTGTAACAAGCACAAAGATCAGAACAAATGGTGAGGCAGTTTATGAGGGTGTTAAAAAAAAAAAAAGTGGAACATACACCAGTGACAAAACCACACAAACACATATATATATACGACAACAGGCATCTTACAAAGGTTAACATTAACCCAAGAGTGCAAATGCGTCAAACTAAAGAGTACTAGATCAATAAACAAAATTACATTATTAATCATCGGTAGAGACAGTGATGGGGCCAGGAAGGGAGGATGGGGGAGAGAGGTAAAGTTTAAGATGAGCTTTGAAGACACCCACAGTGGAAGAGGGGGGGAGGTGATATTAGGGAGAAAGTGAAAGCAAGAGGAGGCACAGGGAAGGTAAGAGACAGTGATGTTGAGGGCAGAGGAGGATTGGAAGGAATGAGATGGTGAGTAAACAGATACAATCATACAGGTACCGAGGAGCAAGACCATTGATAGCTTTGTAGACTAGAAGGAACTTGAAGAGCGGTTGTGCATGGAGAGCCAACCAGCATGTTCTTCGTAGGAGGAGGAGAAGGATCTGGGTAAGCTGTAGAGTGTGCAGGTAACAAAGTTAAGGACTTTGTCTAGAGGGAGGCAGGGAGGAGTGGAGTAAAAGGTCAAGGAGTAGGCTTGTTCAGTAGTCAAGTTTTGTAAGGACAAGAGAGGAGATTAGAGGTTTTTTTAGAGTGGTTAGTAAGAAAAAGAAGAACCTTCTGAATGTTGAGGAGGTTAATATGAGCAGCAGAGGCAGTGGTAGTGATATATTGTTGAAGTCGGAGGTCACTGTCAAAGAGTGCCCAGCTCTACATGGACACCCATGACCTTGCACAACTGTGATGCCCATGAGACTACAGGCCAACCAAGGCAGACATTCTGAATAGTTTAGAATTTGAACCAATCATCAAGCCAATTACTTGTTATACCTGCTGCCATGTGAACAAGCCCCTCATGCGACCGTAGCACTCAGTGTTCACAGTAACTCAGTGCTACACACCCGCCAACATTCCAACATGGGAAATCATGCCATGTATCATGTCATCCAATAGGCACACAAGGCAGACGAGAGGTGATGGCAGGCACAAGCACATCTGACACTCCTGCTCCTGGAAGTCACAATAAGGTATAGACACATGCAGCAGTGTTACAGCTGCCGGGAAGGCATTTGGACCCAAGGACACCTCTGGGAGCTCTCGGTTCAAGGGCACTGTTGCCGCAACCCCTGGGCGCACATACAGACCTGCTACAGTTATGGCACCAACAACAGCCACTGGAGAGCCTGCAAGAGCACCTCCCACCCAGACAACTCCCCCACCACCTTTGGAAAGAGTCTGTGGTGAAAACCACCTACTCATCCCCAGACACCACTTAGGTGTCAGGCAAGCCACTGCGCGGGACACAGAAACCCTACATGTCACCACTTCCACAACTACAGCTGCCCCATTGAGCCAGATGTCTATTGACACCTCTCCTCTGCCCAGCATCTCACTTCTACACAACAGTCCCTCCCTTTTATCTTACCGTGCCCTGTATTGGCACAATCCAGAGGACACTAAGTCCCCTCCGCAGGATGAAAATGTAGATTGTGCAGAGGCTTCGGGCTCAGAGCGGAGGAACCAGAATGTCGTTCACAGCCCAGTTCCCCAACACAAGCTCAATGCCATCTGGGAGAAGCTCTCGCTGATTTGGCAGTGCCAGGAGAAAATCAAAAACAACTGGGCTTCTCCAAGGCAATGCAAAACACAATGCACAGTGCCTCCATGAGAGCGGCAACTGCCATTGACCGATTATGTCAGCGTGCAGCTGATTGCAAAACAAGCATAACACTGATGAGCCAAAGGGTACAGGAGTTGCCATGTGTCTTCCAAAAATGAGTCTCACATGCCATAACCCTCACCCAGAAGCACATCAGGGGTAGTTACCCAGCCACTTCAGTGTCGGCCATCCCAACAGAGGGGTCCGTGGTGAGAAAACCACCAAGGCACACACAAGGGCACATCAGTCGTCCCACAACTCTAAGCCAAAAATGTGGCAAGAGGAAGTAGTGGACACATCCATGTGACTGACTGCATAACACAAGGATGTGGGGAGGGGATGGTGATGAGGATGTGAGGAGATGGGTATTTTGTACTGTACTGAATAAATCGCTTGTAAACCTTAGCACATGCAAGGCGAATGCTTTTTGTGTGTGTACAATTACATGGCTATGTACAAATGAGTGATGCTGAGGAAAAGAAATGTGTGTAAAAGAAATTGCCTATAGTGCTTGCCACTCCAGATGGCCCTCCCTGCCGTCATGCTGACTGCGTGGCAGCACAGTATGTTATCATCTGGGGGAGGCATGTCCACATATGGGGACGGGGGCCACATGCCACCTGATGCACATACTGTGCAGCATGGCACAGACTACAAAGGTTTTCCCCACTTTTTCTGGGCTATGCATTAGGGCTCCTACAATCCGGTTGAGACACTGGAAACGTTCCTTCGGTAGGCCGAAGGCCCGCTTGATGCAGCCTGGTCCTGATGTGTGCCTCACTGTAAGCCACTTCCTGTGGTTTGCGTGGATTGCAGAGAGGTTTTATTAGCCATGCGAACTGTCGGTATCCAGAGTCACCTGCAAAGGACACGTGGGTCAGTAACCATAAAATGAGGATCTGTGGCATCTGTTGATGTTATGTTCATCAACACTATCTTTGCGACTTTGGAGCATATTGGTGAACAACATGGTTCTACATCGCTGAATTGACTTCATGTGTCATGCACTACACGGGTACATATGCAATATCACTTTGGGATTCACTTTTCACACATCTCTCAACCGCCAGTTGTAACGTTCATACAGGATTGGCAATGTGTGTTTTGTCTGTTTTAGTCCTATCCTGTGCTTTTATATATGTCCCAGAGGGGTGTAGAGTTGCAATTGTGCATTTTTATGGTTTTTGCATTGCGGGTGTTGTCGAATGACATTCATGGTTTGCAGGGTACACACCATCACTGTCTGCTAGTGTCGTGCTACTTGTGCAGTGGTAAACAGTGACATTGCCTGTGTAGGAATGTTTTCCCCATGCATCATGGTACCTGTTGTTCACTCTAAGTGGATTAGTTCTTTGCTATGGCATTGTGCTTTTCTGTCATGCTAGGACGTTCTCCTGCAGGGCATTGTCCTGCGTGTTGGTGGCTGTAATGGACACGTTGAGGAGACGGGTCCTGCACGCAAAGGGCATTTCACAGGGCATGTATTTATGTGCAGGTCACTTGTGATGCAGGTTTGTGATGTGTGGTGGCACTTGCACTTAACCAGCATCCATCTCCATTGCCCTCTGTGTCGCCCCAGGTAGGCAAGCATGGTGCTGTTCCACAGAACCGTGGCATCGTGGGTGGAACCAGGGCGCAGCAGTGTGTGATGTTGAGGTCCTCATCACAGGTCACATGTACATTGTGAATGGTACTGCTTCCTTATGTGGTATACCTCTTCTATTGCCTCAGGGGCCACAAAGGCCACGTGGGTGCAGTCTAGGGCTGCTATTACATTGTGCAGCCAGTTAAAATCATGCATTTGTGGCATTTATCTGTACTGGGGTGGAGGGCAGAGAGATGAGATGAGGTGCATGCCTCAAAAAGTGCACACAGCACCTGGACAAGCGAAATAGTGTGCTGTGACATGCCATGCATCAAGCCCAGTGCGTTGGTGGGTGCCTGTGGTAAGGAAATGCAGATCATACCATTCAGATGTTGATCGTGTGCCGAATGTCATCCTTGATCAGGGATGCTAGCTTAGCAATGGTCTCCCCATTGAGCCAGCAGAGTTATGAGCAAGCATCTGTTAATGCTCCGGGTGATGGCCTGCAACGGACACTCGCCTTAATTTCCATCGCCTGTGCGTATTTACTTCCAGCTCTTAAGTGGAGTTAACTACACTGTGTTTTTAGTGAAATTACAGCTAATTGTTGGTGTCATTTCCACTTTTAATGTGGTGGAACTACCGTTTTTGTTTATGGCGCTAATTCCGCCAGTGGAATTTGCCCAAGTGTAATTACCTAAAAGAAACAGCAGATTTAGCCCTGGCGGTAACTCCGCCAACAGTAATTCCACTGGCAAAATTAGCGTCCATTTTCTGGAAGCCCTGATTTGGCAGCCAAATTCATGGCAAGAAAAGAAATACATTGGTTTAAAAACTTGATTCTTTGACCCCTAAAGGCATGAATATGGAATGTTACCATTCGAATTTTCTGACTGTATAGAAATCAATCTCTTGAGAATTGATCCATTTAGTTCATTGTGGGTTGAATATACAATATTGACAATTGTTTATTATGGACAACATAACGTAAAAGGTTATGTACATGGACCATAGCATAATGACTGCCAATGTCTTCATAGCGAATTTGTAAAGGGTTTGATTTATATGGAATAGGAGTGTATTTATAGTCATAACCACATTACTGGATACTTTGTTTGTGAATGAAGGTAACTAAAAGCCTTCAAATATTCTGGCCGTTTAAATGCAAAATGTGCGTTTATTGACAAGAGTAGATGGAATTCTTAACATAATTAATATATTCGAGAATTCCAGAATATAATCATGGTACTTTGATGATTGATTGCATTCTAATTTTTAAATAGAACTTTAAATAAAAATTTTAAAAAAATTGCAAACACGCATAAAAAACAGAATATTTGAAGATGATGCAGACATAACAAGAATGTCGAGAAAGCTAGTTAGACTCTAGAGCACTTATATTCAAATATTCAAGCAGGCCAGTAGTCTATTATAATGTAATTTGAGTTTTTTTCTAAGACTGTATAGTCAGAATATTGAAGAAATATATTGCTGGTTTTCACGAAGAGCGAAGTGATTAATTCCCCTTAAGAAGAATATATGAATATTCGAAACTCGTTGGGATAATAGATTCTGAAAGTCCACTTCCACTTGAAGATACTAATTGAAATACATATGGAATTCTGTTAAATTAGAAGGATGTATGGTGTAAAAGATTATGAAATGCTATTGGCGTGGAGTACCTTTTAATGAAGTGTTTTGTTCTCCAGACAGAGTGCAGGAAGCCCACCACCCGAGTTCTGGTTACTGATAATCATTTTAGTTTAGTGATTATTGGTTTCAGCTAGACAACCTTTCTTTTTCCTAGCACCAGAAACATTTACTAATTGTCGAATTTTGGAATTTTGAGTTACTATTTGAATTGGAGTGCACCCACGATTTTGGAATTTTGAGTTACTATTTGAATTAGAGTGCACCCACGATTTTGGAATTTTGAGTTACTATTTGAATTGGAGTGCACCCGCCGTGGGTTATTTTAGGTTGCATAACCAAACGTACCCATCCTTCCAAAGTAGGTGATGGGATGGTTTGGTGGTTTGCATAAAATCACATGGCTAGGCTGTCAGACCTGATGCCTCCATTCATACGCTTTGGGGCATCTTGCCACAAACCATATGTAGCCCCTGGCCCAATGAGATCTGGGCCAGATGGATTATGCCCACCCCTGATGGAAAGGATGCAGATAAATAAAAGACATAGGGTTGCAATATACGTTTTATTTAGGGTGTGCGTTTGTGTTAATATTTAATGTAAGAGTTACCTGCGTTTCCAGGGACCATGGACTGTACCATCGAGCACCACCCTGGGGATGGATGTAACATTGAAGGAAAAACATATTGACAGACCTCCCCTGCGCATGGATTGAACTGGGCAGTGGAGAGATAGTAAACATGAAAAAGAAAATAAATGTTGGAGAGAATGGTCACAGAACAAAGAAGGCGAGGGAGAGACTTCAGAGAGCAAGGTGCTCTCAAGAAAAAGAAAACAAAACAAAAAAAACCTATTGGCTGTGGCCTTGAGCGGCCCTATAGGGGTGTTAATGATTATACCATCCAGGCCACAAGAGGCGGCCAGGCATGAACCATGAGGCCTGGGCTGCGCACAATGGGGCCTGAAGGCATGTCAGCCCACTCAGGAGGCCAGGCTGGTTGGGGCCCATATGCAGGCGGCTGTCTCAGGCCACATGTACGGTGTGACCCGGGTGAAGATCAGGGCCGCCCAGCCCAAGCTGTGTGTGTCGAGCAGACCAGACATGGCAGTGCAGCCTGATTGCCAGTCCCGGGCCAGATAGAGAATCCCTGGAAGATCCATGTTGCCTGGCCGCTTATGCCAGGGAGTCAGAAGATGCTACCAGAGCTGCAGCACTACCCTGGCAACAAAAACAAAAATCCCAGGCCACATCCATGTGGCGTCCAAGGTGAAGAGGAGCAGCAGAGCCCAGAGCACCAGAAGGGCTGGGGGCCAGTGCTGCACAGGTGCAGTGATAGAGCGGGCAGTCCCTGCCCCGGAGGCTCCACAGAAGGGAGAGCAGACAGCGGTCGGACCACGGCAGTAATGAGGTGGCACCCCACATGGTTATGGCACCACCTGAACAAGGACTCCTTGGGCTGTGGTGGAGAGTCAGGCACCCGAAGTTGGCACAGAACGCTGTATAATAATAATGTAGCATTTATATAGCGCTACGAACCCTCAGGCATCTAAGTGCTGCTTATTATTACCCACGGTGTGTGGTGCTCATTTATCGACCTCGGAAGGATGAAAGGCTGAGTTTGGCCCTGCCGGGATTCGAACCTGCGTCAGCAGGCTCTGCACAAATGTCAAAGCGAGCTCTCTACTCACTGCTCTATCAGACCGGTATGAGAGAAAACAACTCTGTGGGCTGCTGGCAGTGACAATGGCAGTGCTCCCTCAACCCCACCCCCAGAGCATGGGGCACTGCTTGATGAAAGACCTTACCAGGCCCTCATGCAATGGCACTCTACGTAGATAACAGGGTGCCACCATGAACAAGGCAACCACTGGGATAGCTCAGGCCCTCTAGAGCAACAGGGAGGGGCAGCCAGGTCACACCTGTAAAGAAAAAAACAATCCATAATGTACTGTGCATGTGCTGGGTAGGCCCTATAACAAACTGGGGGAACCACTGGGTGTGGATGGCTGATGTATATGATATAATGTATATATCTACATATGCACAGCATTCATTTTAGGCGTAAATATTTATGTATAGCTATTTCTGCATCTAGTTGAGGGTAGTTTAATTGTCATGATTTACAAATGTTATGAACAAGCTAAGACAGCTGTGCCACAGAATGCAAGGTACACGATTGCACATGGGCTAGTGTCAGAAGACAAAGTTAAACATTTACTGTAGACAATATATTGTCATTGATGAATAACACTCATGGGTTCAGCAAAAAGCAACCGCATAGCTTGTTCTGTGGTTTTAGCAAAGGCGATTAACAAGACATGATAGATTCCTCTTCCTAACCACAGAATAGCAGTCGTTTGTCTTCAACAGTGTAATGCCTTGAAAATACACATGGTGCTGACACCATCATAGTAATAAGTTACTAAAGTGATGAAAGAATTCTTTTGGACAGACTTCCTAAAACAGTGTTATAAATTACTGGCAGTGTATTTCCTCCTACTGTGGTTCAGCCTCATTTTATTCTTCATCTCACTGACTTCTGGGCATTTTCTGAGCAAGGTTTCCACTCCACCTGTGAACAAAGAAGTTGTTCTAAAGCCTTTAAGTTCTTCACACATTTTAGAGAAAAGAGCACCCAGAGCCAGGAACTCCCGTCTCAATACAGATGTTTCCTCCAACTATGGGTCACATGTGGATGCCATCCTTCAAGACCTATAATGGCCCAGCAACACAGCTACAAGTCCACACCTTTTCTGTGATTGATGAATCCAGACTGTTTGCACCCAGTAATCCAGTGTCTAGAACATACAGAGAACAGTTAAGGACTAGGCTTCAGACATTTGCACAAAATGCATTATTTGATGTTTGATGATGTGGAGGCCCTCCATGAAATGGGGCCCCATGTGTGTTATGTGCAATATTACAATGGCTTTTTACTTTTCAAACGTGAGCCAATTTTGTGGCCTAAATACACATTCTGGGAACACTGTGCAGTGCCTTTCCAAACTGATAGTCCTGAATTCAAAGCTAAATTCCCATATATTTCACTGAGACCATATCAAGCAGGGGATTACATGTTTGAAAATTAGTACAAATTCCCTCCTGAGCCACATGATGCACAACATACGTATGTTGCAGATTCAGTCATCTTTGACAGAGAATACTTCGCAAACATGACTGAACAGACATGGGATGGAACTGTCCCTTTATGGTCTACTTGGGGTCAACAGATATGGCAAATTAAAGGGGTTCACATGTTAGATATGGCTTTTAGGTTCCCACATTTAATGTATTTCTTAAATTATACGCAGTTCCAGACCACTTGCAGCAATAGGAACCTGAGTTTCTATCCTGAATGGGAGAAAACAGAAGGTGAGTTCTGGAGTGCGTCCTATAAAAAAGCAAAAGAAAGCAATGGCACCAAGCATATTACTTATGCATCACGGGGACCTGTGTTATGGGTGGTTCAAGCAAATGAATGCAATAAAAGAAAAGCAGGAATCAGTGTGGGCCCATATAGGGCTTGGAACTCCCATAACACCTCCCTGACAAGCTATATCAATAGATAAGCTGTGCCAAGGAATACTTTCACAATATCACCTAAGTGAGGTGATACAATCTCTAGATAACCTCATAAAAGAGGAGATTTGGACAGCTATCATGCTGTCAGCTGCTAGTCTGAGGCGCACCAAAAGTAGGCGTGTCAGGAGAGCAGCTACCTGCACCACGTCAGACTCTGGAGTTCCTTGTGAATTGGGACAAGCATCCATAACTGGAAAAACTTACACTTGGACACAAGCAATAATGCAAATCCTGCAAACTGAAAGTGAGGCAGTACAGCGAGGATTTCATATTTCAGATGCTAATGATCAGGCGCTACAACAAGGCTTCTATGCGCTAAAAGATGTCATAACAGATGTGGGTTTGATTCAAAATGACTTATATATCATTAGAAACGACCAAGCGGCCTCAGTGAGTCTTTCTGTAGTAACTGATTTTCTGGACACTCTCAGCAGAGGAGTCCTAGATTGGAATGTGATTTCATGGCCTGAACAAATACAGGCACTTAACCTGTCCAAAGTGTCAACACGCCAAGCAATGTCCGGCTTCACTTTCTTATTGCTTAGTGTGTTAGCAAAGAGTGTAGCGGCAGCATCTACTTGGGCGTCAGGCTCCAAAAATTGGATAGTGCACGGGGTACTAGACATTCCCATTCAAACAGCACCCTCTATCATATGTCAAGAATTACACTCTTGGGGTAATGTACATTGGGTGAATGATACGTGGATCAGAGATGATTATGTGTTATCATATTCACATGCATGCGTGTCATCAGCTAGGCCTGACCTGACACTGTGCTCATTACGTGATTGCAAAGATTCTACTAGAATAATGTGTGAACCTGCTGAGCCAGTGAATTCCTGTGACAGTAACTTGAAATGCACACTGCATATTGCACCAATTGTCTCATTCTACTGTAAAGCACATAGATTGCAAAATGGTTCATATTTGGTGCATTTCAACCAATCTTGCTGTCATGTCCCAATAGGAATACCAACTCTGATCACCGTAGACACACAAGTTAAATGCTGTGTATTAATTTTGGATCCACCTAGCTCATTTCAATTGAAATCATTAGTCTGGCTTGGCAGCAATTTACAAAAACGTGAGTACCCGAAATTGAGTTTATACATAGCAAAGCTGTTGAAAATGTGGTTAGAAGTGTGAAGTACTAAAGATAATTATCTGCAAGCACATTCCACTGTGGCCAAACAGATTGCATCTCTGCGAGGCTTGGAACATACAAGACAGGAAGCCTTGTACTCACTGATTGATAGCTCGCAGTTTAATGGGGCTAATACTGGCATTTCTGCAATCACTAAAGTAGCTTTGAATCTCCTACATAAAGGGCTGATTGCCTTGGACACACTCATTAGAACATTGACTTCGTCGAGTGCTTGGTACAGTTGGCTGGTGATAATACCTGGGCTTTTTCTCATATTTTGCTGTAGACACTGAAAATGACAAGCTACAGAATTACCGCCCTGGAAGCAACCCGTCACTGGTACAGAACAGAGCTCTGCAGACGTATGGGATATGAGCAGTGTTCACTGTTTCAAAAGCATTTTATTTTGTCATTAACCAGGAAGAAAACTACTGTATCAGCTATCACTAAGTGCCAAGTCTGTCACCAAGAATGATTGCTTGCAAAGAACGTGGGAGTTGTAGCGTCACCTTCTAGACTGCCACTGTGGTGCAATAGAATCTCCAAGACATTGGCTCTGCATAGAGACATTTGTGGATTCAGAGGTACTTCCCACAAGTATTCTATTGTGAGTTCATTGAGAGTCCCTCCGACACCGCCCCTGAAAATGGGGTCATGCCAGAGCAAGAGAAATTGCGCAGAGGACGAAAGCGATTATTGCCCAATGCATCCAGCAGTCCATTGGCATTACCAAGGAAGCACCTGATCCTCTGCATCACAGCCGGACCCAAGTAAGTCACAGAATGATTGATGCATGCTCTGAAATCTAGACCACAAGGCAGCTGGGGAAGCAAGCGATGCAAATGACGGATTCCTCTGGTTCCAAGAATACATGTCAGAAGGAAAAAATGCCTAAGAGTGCACAGTGATGACATGAGCATTCTGTTCTCTGCAGTGCTTCTTAACCTACCTCAGAAAGAGACTCGCTTGTAATTCAGTGTTCAGAACACCTGACATTCTACACAGGTCATCTAAGCAAACTGCTCAGTCAGACAGCACTGAACTGAAGAATGATCACATTCTACTTCAAGATGCAAGTATGAATGCAAAGCAAACATATGAACTGGATGACCTCCACATGCTGATCGCTGTGAGTGACAAAGACACTCACATACTGGTTTATTTCCAAGGACACCGATTCAGACTATTAACTGTTCATGCATGTGACAATGTGCTCAAGATCACAAGCTTGACAGCTCATTGGATCAAAAAACCAGGACGCAAGCTATGTTGGGTGCTAATTACTAATGGATTCTCAAAAGATCCTGTAGCAGATTTTGAAGCTATCACCAGTAATGATTTTGCAATCAACCTAAATACCGCCTTGTGAATACATGCATTATATCAAGGTCCAGTAACAATATAATGGACTCATGCTGAATACCTCAATGTTGGATATATGTATTCATTCATGCTAATGTTAGCAAGTAGTGCTAACCCTTTCTAAATTTGATGCAGCTGTTGATGTTTTATTTTTGTGTATAGCACACATTACAGGCTCATAGGTGCTTTGCAAATATATCAAGCGGCTTAGTTTACTACTTGCATGCAACAGCATTGTGCTGAAATATGATGTATAAATGATGTTTCCTTGTGCCACCAATATAGGCAATCTTTATGTAATTATAGCTCCCAGTAAGCGTATTCATGGCTTCACAGAGCTACAGTACTTTGATCTATGTCAAACTGCCTTGCGGGGGGTATGTCATGATTTACAAATGTTACGAACGTGCTAAAACAGCTGTGCCACAGAATGCAAAGTACACGATTGCACAGGGGCTAGTGTCAGAAGACAAAGTTAGACATTTACTGTAGACAATATATTGTCATTGATGAATAATGCTCGTGGGTTCAGCAAAAAGCAAGTGCATAGCTTGTTCCGTGGCTTTAGCAAAGGCAATTAAACAAGACATGATAGATTCCTCTTCCTAACCACAGAATAGTAGCCTCTTCTCTTCAACGGTTTAATGTCTTGAAAATACACATGGTGCTGACACCATCATAGTAATAAGCTATGGATGTCCATTGGCAAATAGCACGCATTCACATACAATGCGAGCTTGGCTTCCAAAGAACAAAATCAGACACTCTGTAGACTCACAAACACGTGTCGTTAGGGTCAGCTAAAGGCGAACATGTTCCCTTGTTCCAACAGAAAAAGGCCAACCACAAGTGACAGCTTCCTGTTGTAGATGAGCTCGTAGCAGAGCAAAGAGATGCTTCTGCACTGATAAGCACCTTTGAACAGGAAGCATGATATCTGGTTAAAGTGTCCAAAGCAATTGTTGCACCTAAACCCCTTCAGAAAATGCATTCAATATAATGGCATTTGAAATAGGCCAGAAAAGAACACTGCGTCTTGCATGGTCATCAAGCGGAAGCCCATGCATTCTAATGGAAATAATCAAGAAGCAAAGACATTGCCCATCACTTGAGTTTTCACATAGCTAAATCATGTGTGCAATGCAAACCTAAGCTCAAGAGCAGGTCCAGACTGTAGACGTTCTGTCCAGGCCAAGGAAATGACGCACATAGTACAAGTAGACTAAGTCACGCGTGTTAATATAAAAAGCACAACAGACTAAGGCTAATAGAGAACTCGGCGGTAGCGAGCAGAGAGAAAATTAGATCGTGCGGGCTGGGAAGAGCATTTGATAACAGGTCAGAGCAGAAGGCCCCTGTGGTCACTTTTCATGCAGAACAGCAAGGACTGGAAATCATGAGTTTTAAGTGTGTTGGTTGAACTTTTTTGCATATGGTAGACTGACGGCATGCTCATTATGTCACTCCACTCCTGATCATACCATAGCATAGCTTAGACTACATACTATGAACCCCCATGATTACAAGAATTATGACTTGTACTTAATCTTTGTTAGACGCCAATTATATTTTTAGCTTATGCAATAACGCTTTCCATATATATGATAGTATGCTATGTTATTATGGTTATCATTATAGCAGGCATAATGATGATCAAAGCTGGTAGAGAACAGAAGTGATAAATATATTGACTTGCTACCTTTAAGCATCAGCTTCATATTTTTGAATAATGCTTCATAATAAGGTCTCTGAGTCACAACGAACTACACAATATTTCCTGGCTGTATTTTTGACAAGTATGGCAAGGGGTGCAGAACTCAGGGCACTGTCGAAAGCGCTAGGCCGAACACCTGAGGCGCCTCTCATCATAACTCAAGACTTGTGATTCTGTGCCCACTCCACACAGCCCTAACTAGGGGTTGAGGGGGGCGGGCAGGGAATCACGCCCTAAGGGGCAATCAAGTCAAAATAAGCTTAGCAGTGGTGGTTGTTATAAGGTGTGCACTGGCGTGTGAAAACTAGAGTAGTTGGCGGCCTGCCAGAGGCTATCTTGGAAGAGGGGCCACCCACCAGGGCGATACTCTGGCCCCTCCACTGAGGGTAGTACTGGCAAGGGAGAAGGTGTCTGTTCCATGGGTTCGTATCGGGGGTCCCTCCATGACCCCTCTACAAGAGGATGGGCCGAGAAAATAGGTCCCTGGGAAGAAGACAATGCCTGCAGAACAGTAGGAGTAGTAAAGTTATCAAGGTTATGTTGGTTCATATGATTTAGTTCCAAAACGCCAGTCTGGTGTCATTAGTGAAGGTTAACATCAATATCTGGTTTGGTAAGAAACTCCGGGGTGGGGTGGTGGGGGGGGCTGACAGGCCGTGGGGGGTCCGGGTGCATCCCAGCACAGTTCAGATACTGTATGGCATAACAGATCTTAGATGCAGGCAGCCCAGCAGCCCTTTCTTTGAAGCTTGTTTGTGGGTAAATTGTAGAGTGGCCCCAAGCAGGCCTGGGCTGCGAGTTTGCAAAAGCTCAAGGCCAGGGCAAATCCAACCAGGGCTACACAAACCAGAAATTAGGAAAAGGAAGGTAAAACTACAAATCTGCTATTCTTCGTAGTTCTGCGAAAAATCTGAAAGCAAATGCCAGAGGGAAGGAACATTTAAATGAAAGCACTTGGCAGGACAAGCCTGTGAACCATAAACTTTGTCAAAGAAAAGTGAGTGGATTGAGTCTCCAGTAGGATAATTATGGAACGGCTGGTGAATGTTTGGGACAAAAAGGCCAATTAACTAAATGCCTTGAGACCTTTATTTTCTTGCCCAAGTATTTTACCAACTGCAGGTTAATTACTGTTCACCACACAAGCGAGAATGCTGATTGAAAGTAGATTTTTACACTGGTGAGGATATACAGCGGATCCATGTTTGACTTTTGAAGCATTTCGGACAGCTCCACTGTTGGCAGGGGCTATTTTTTAAGTTCCTGGAAATTTCTTTGGTTGCTCGTAATAGGGGGCTTGGAATGTGACATGTGGTCATAAGAAAAAGATGTAATTGACCCGCATGGGGGCACCCTGATCTCAAACAGCAGAGGCAGATGCCGGATAGTCCCTAATTGCTGTGCATCATTAGATTTAATTGGATCTGGATTACTAGAAACATGTCAAATCTGTCCTCACAAATGTTTACATTCATTCAAACAATCTTTCTATCCAATGTATTAATTGTTTGATGCATGGACTGGGTAAAAGATTTTTAAAATCTTCTGCAGCACATGTCTTTCTAAATGACAACTGGAGGAAGAATGCAAGAAGCCTGGAGTGGGTTATTTCCAATCTGTTGAAACAGGTTGGCTTGATCTCAATTTCTGAAATGTATTTTCCTTTATTTGAAATGCGAGAATAGGAATTTTATTTTCTTTACTGCCTAGACAGGTAGTTGTTCATATACCTTTAAATCGCAGGGGTTGTCTTTGGGAGTTTTGCGGTCTGAACATTTTTGTGATTTATGTTGTATTGTTAACAAAATACTTTTTTGGAGTAAAAACGTATGATCATGTGTAGGGATTTACAAGTTTATTTTTCATAGAATACATTATTTAAAAAATCTAGTCAACTGGTCTGTTGCTACTTTTTATACTGATGTGTAATTTGTTATGGTGTAGATTGGTTTAAGCCATTTGGAACATGGTTATGGCCACAGGAGTGGTATTGAATAGCCCTTCTTTGTATTATACTCCTGACGAAAGGCCCTGCCCAACCTCATGTTATACACCAGGCTGATACATGAGGCTTCTGGGAGAGGATCGAGCACTATTTTGTCATGTTCAAAGATGGGCCTAGAGAAGAAACCTCTTCTGAAGGGAAGGGAAGTAAAGGCCTGCGCTGACCAGGGACTTGAATAAGCAAGTAGTTCAGGAAGGGGTAAATATGGATGACTGGCTGCCTGAGTAATGAGGTCAAAGCAGCTATAATGTGAAAGGACATATGGGATTTTATTGCCAGCATACAATATGCAGCATAGAAATACAGCCAGGCCCAGTTGTTCAAACTGCAGGCATTATTTCAGTAACAGCCAGCAGGCAAGTTTTCAGAATACTTAGTAAAAAAAAAAAAACAAAGAAAAAAAACATTTTAGCATAGTGTGCTGCCAGGTTAAAATAAAGAGGTGCACAATTTTATATTGGATGTTTCATGTGTGAAAACTGCATTCAAATACATAACTGATTAACTAATTGCCTTACTAAAGTACTAATCTCCACCTCTCCAACATTATAATGCAGTTTTCTGTGCACAATGAAATGCAGTCTATGTTTTTGAGCACAGTTTCAAATTCATTTTTCCATGAAGAAGTGCACACTCGTGTTTTTCTTCATCTTGTGGGGAACAGAAATATGTAAAATGCAGGAAAGAAAAATAGAAACAGTTGCTTTGCAAATGAAATCTTCATGGTCTTGAAAAACGAAGGCTGGCACAGGGCACATTCTTGTTGTTCTGATTGGTAGGGATTTAGGTGGATAAGCCATGTCAACAGAGGGCTGAATTAGAGTTTTCTTAAGGGATGAAGAAGAGGGAGGATTCAGTTCGTGCTGGGACAAAGAGACGGACGGTGCCATATCTGTTGAATTCCATGTGGGTTGAGCGCTGGCTATAAACCTAATTAGCTGGCAGCTCTCCACACATATGAGGGAGTTTGGCACTGGGTCTGGGTCTGCAAAGACAGCGAGGTCGTGCAGGGTCTTCATATTTCACTGGCCTTGGTAAGATTAGTGCCAAGTGAGGAAAAAATAGATTGCTGAACGTGTGTTGATACAATTTACTAGTAGTGCAGGGAGTTTAGAAAAAAAATACTGTATGTTTTCGCTCCATGTTCAAGGTGTTTGAAACTAAATTTGTTTTTGCAATATGTCTGCTTGTTTCTGTTTTTCTTTTATATCTTGCATGTGATGCTGTAATAATCATGTGGTAAGATGTTTTGATGTTTATAATCGTCATTTAATACAGAGTACATCAAACAAAAAAACAGACTTTGGTGTCATTCATGAATCTGTGAATCATTTTATATAAGGGAAGCACAGAGGTGATGTTTATATCAGAGCAGTAGTGCATTTACCAATTTACCACTTTACCACTGCAGTTAAAATAGCAAGAAAGCAAGAGTGGATAAGTATCTGCAAGGTAGAAAGGTTTGTTTGTGTAAGCGTTGCGAGTGATTCCTTCTATGCATGCTAAAAAGAAGGAGTGTCACATTAGACACAGATTACTGGATGTACATAAACCAGTAATACCAGCCACAAACCATAGGTGGCGCTCTGAATAAGCTCATTTGGTTCTCTGAAGTGTCATAAGTCTGGGGATTCTCTACAGGCGACTAAAAGACATTCTAATAGAAAGGAAAGATTTGATTTATGATGGGGTTGTAGTATAAAAAAAACATGCTCACCACCATACTACAAAAAATAAGATAATTCTGAAAATACCACAAGGTAAGAAACCACTAGAATTACCAAGTCAAGTCAAACAAGTTTATTCGGATAAAAAATATCCATCAAACAACAGAGAAAAAGACACAATATTAGACAAAGGGACACACCTTAAAACCAATACAAATGACAATTATGAACATTCTTAAAATGAGGCACAGCAGGATATAAAAGATACAAATGTCATGGTCCCTAGTCCATAAAATCCAATGTATGTGTGTACAATAATTACAAAGCATGTTAAAAAGAAAGTACTTCCTCCAGTTTTACATTTCTCATTATTGGCTACCGTCACCCTGGAGCCTCAACAAACTTTTCCTAAAATATATTGCTCTTTTCAAAAAGGTGAGCAAAGCCCAAGCTGTCAAGACTGTATCTGCACACAAAAGAAAGAGGAGTGCTCCTTTATAATGATGAATCTCAGACTTCTTGAGGGCGGGAATCAGAGTTACTCAACGGATGTCTGTATAACCAATACAAAAAAACAATAAATGGGCCATATCTTCACAGTGAGGACCACAAAGCGGGCAGCCGGCGGAATCTGGGAATCCTTTCCAGTTGGATGTGTTCCCTCTCCAAAGAAGGCAATCAAACCGTGCCCTCGTTATTAGCCACCTGTCTTTTTTGTGAGGGCTCCAGGTTAGATAGTGTTGGATCCCAGAAAGCCGACTAATCCTGGTATGGAATTGGCCAGTTTTATTACCATACTCCAAAAGTATTCTTTTTCTAGCTACAGCCTTGCCCAACACATTTTTATGGCGAGCCCCCTCAACCATGGTTATTAGTGTGGCGGGCGGAAAAAGAGCACTAAGGTTGGCCTCCCCAAGGGCATTAGAAATGTAAACAAGTCATGGGACGTTTTTCCAACCCACTCTGCCCAATGCAGTCTGAATAATAAAATGACATAGGGAGGCATGTTCGTTAGTCCACAGCCGAACCCAAAATAAGATTGGGGCCAGCGCCCACTGGTCCTCCCAAAACTCCATTCCCAGTTCTCTATGTATTGCAATGGATGCTGCGGAGTTCAGGAGCCCCAACAACTGCTTAAAGAATTAGTTCTCTTTAATTTGAATTTCAGCTGCCTTCTGAATACCCCATATGGGGGCACCATACAGGGTAGCAGCCAGAGTTTGGGCACCATAAATCTTAGTGATAGCTTCCAAAGGCTGACCTCTACACCTGGACATAAAACGATAAATGCCCCCTATTTGCTGGCTCATTTTGGCTGATTGTTTGAGCGCATGGGCCCTGCCAGTTAGGGCTTCCGAGAAGCTGATTCCCAAATAGTTGAAAAACCTTAACTCAGGGTATGGTTTCTCCAGCACAAAGCATCGGTTTCATGGGTGCATACCATTTACTACCCACACATGCCATCACCGCTGATTTTTTGGTGTTAATTTTTAGACACAAATTACACAAAAAGGTTGTGTAGGCATTAATCAAGGGCTGTAGTGCGCTCGGAGTTCTGGCTAGCAAAACTGTGTCATCTGCATAAGCCAAAACTGGGAAACCCTCTCCCGCCAGAACTAGAAGGCCAGCCAGAATGCTAGTAAGGTCCAGCGAAAGTCCATTAAAATAAAGACAAAAGGAAATAGGGGCCAACACACAGCCCTGTCAAACACCGCACCCAACCTTAAAACAAGCCACGCAGCGTCCCCCCTGGACCACTGCACGCACACACGCTCATTATCTGTGTGTAGATCAACCAACACCCTCAAGATGTCCCCTGGGCACCCCAAGGACCCGAGCACGGCCCAGAGCTTTGCCCTGTCCACCTTGTCAAAGGCCGTGCTCAGGTCCATAAATGCCAGGTATACTGCCTCTCCCCTGCAAAAAACCGAGTTGGCCACTAAAATATAGAGGTTGAGGCTCTGTTCCATTGTGCCAACTCCAGGACGAAACCCAAATTGAATGTCCAAAAGGATCAAATGTGCCCCCAGCCATGATTCAATGCGAGCAAGCAGGATGCTCCCAAGGATCTTAAAGGAAGAATCCAGCAGGGAGATGGGTCTATATGCACTAGTGCTGGCCATATCTCCTTTTAAAATTGGGAAGATAATTGCCTTTGTCCACGATGGGGGGTATATTTCCATGATTGCATTCAGGCATTGAACACCACCGTTAAAAGTGGTTCCCACAGGTCCACCGGATCTTGAAACAGATTGGAGCGATCACTTTCTCCTATCCTCCCACCTCTCCCTCCCTACCCCACAGGCAAAGCCACCCTCCTCACTGCCACCCACCTTCTCGGTCATCCGACCCATGAAGCGCGTGTCAGCTGAGGCCTTCGCTGCTACCTTCTCAGCCCCTTCTCCCCCCTCGGCTGACTCCCACCCTGACGCAGCCCTCTCCATGCTCTACTCCTCTATATCTGATACTCTCGATATCCTTGCCCCGTCATGAGAATCCGCCTGAAGCCCAAAGCCAAATGCAACTCCTGGTATGACTCGGATCTCGTCACCCTAAAACGCAAGTGCAGGGTGGCAGAGAGGAAATGGCGTGCTTCATGTTTATCCTCTGACAAACTGGCCTGCCGCCTGCTCCAAAGGCAATACCGGCTCTCCGTTCTCACCAAGAAGAGAGCCCTTATCCAAGCCCGCATCTCTGAGGCATCTAACAACTCGGCCGAACTCTTTAAAATCTGCAAGGAGCTGGCCAACCCTGCTGCAGTCTCTACCTCTCCTGTCCCCTCCCAGGCCCTCTGCACTGCACTGGCCTCGCACTTCATCTCAAAAACTCAGGACATCCTGTCCTCGCTCTCCTCCTCTCTCCTCCCTCCCTCTCTTCCCTGCTCTTCCTCTTGCTCTCCTGCAGCCGCCCCTCCGCCCTCCTTCTCTGCTTTTCCACCTTTTTCTGCTGATGAGGTTTCCAGACAAGTCCGATCTATGAAAACCTCGTCTAAACAGGTTCACCCCTGTTCCTCCAAAACCATCAAGGACCACATCGACTCCCTGGCTCCTGCCCTGGCTGACTTTTGCAACCACTCATTCGCCTCTGGAGTCTTCCCATCCCCCCTCAAGCACTCCCTTGTGCACCCCCTCCTCAAGAAACCCTCTTCTGACCCCTCCTGCCCGGCCAACTATCGCCCAATCTCCATTACTCCCTTCCTGGGCAAGCTCCTGGAGAAATTGGCCATCTCCCAGCTTAACCTCCATGCTGAATATGTTGGTAATCTTCATGACCATCAATCCGGCTTCAGAGCGGCCAGAAGCACGGAAACTGCTCTCCTGAACATCCGTGAGGACCTGCTCCTGAACCTCGATTCCAACACTCCCTGTGTTCTCATTCTGCTCGATCTCTCCTCTGCCTTTGACACTGTCAACCATGCCATCCTGCTCAACCGTCTCCGTGATAACCTGGGTATCACTGGTCAGGCTCTGGCATGGCTGACCTCTTTCCTTTCTGGTCGACCCTCCCAGGTCCAAATGGGCTCCTTCCTCTCTGACATCTTTTTCTCCACCTGTGGTGTCCCCCAGGGATCCAACCTCTCTCCCTGGCTTTTCAATCAGTATCTGGCACTCCTTGCCCACCGCATCGCCGCTCTCTGCCCCCACTTTCAGTGCTATGCGGACGATACCCAGCTCATTTTCAGGCTACCCTCGGCCTCCTCCTCTCCTTCCCTCATCTCCGACTGTCTGTCTGCCATCCAGGAATGGTGTGCCGCCAATGACCTCTGCCTTAACGCCAGTAAGACTGAGATTCTACTCATCGGCACACCCACTCCCTCCTTTCCTGCAGCTCTCTGGCCGGCCTCCCTTGGCCCCCTTCCTGCCACTACCTGCAAAGCTAAAAACCTCGGGGTCATCTTCGACTCCACACTCTCCTTCTCTCCTCATATTTCCGACGTCTCTAAGAAGTCACATTACCAGCTGCACCTCCTCAGAGGTATTCTTCCCTTCCTCTCCTTCCCCCAGAAGCTCACTGTCTCCCGAGCCCTGGTTCTCTCAAGGCTGGACTACTGTAATAGCCTCTATCTTAATCTGCCTGCCTCCACTCTCCGCCCTCTGCAACTTATCCAGAACAGAACTGCGAGACTTGTCCTTGGCCTCAAGCCCAGGGACCGTATCTCTCCAGGACTGAAATCTCTTCACTGGCTCCCAGTGGCTGCGAGGATTAAGTTCAAAACCCTCTGCATTGTCCACAAGGCCTTCTGGGGCCTGGGGCCACAATACCTTCAACTCTCTCTTCCTAAATATCTGCCTTCACGAGCCCTTCGCTCATCCGTCTCCAACTCCCTCATGGTCAGCCGCTTCTCGAAGCAACGAGCTGGGGGCAGATCTCTCTCCGCAGCAGGGGCCTCCCTCTGGAACAGCCTTCCTGCTTCCCTGAAACTTGAGGAGAACCATCTCCGGTTCCGGAAGCACCTCAAAACCTTCCTCTTCGCTTCTGCCTTCTCTCTCCCTCTCCCCTGCTAAACCTGCTTAACTCCCCTCCGAAGTCTGCACTTAACCTGCATCTGGGCCACTCTGTGACCTCGGCCCAGGGCCCAGCCACTCTCCACTTGCACGGCCTCCCTGGCTCCCCCTGCACTGCGGGACTGTCACTGCATCCCTACAGCCCCCTTCCCAGCACTTGCTCTGCACTTACCTCGCACTTGCCACCAGCTGGCCCTTTTATTTATTATTTATTATTTTATTACGCTACTTACCTTGTATTGCACTTTCCCCCCCACCTCCTCCCCCTGCACTTCTCCTTTTCCCCTTACCTCTGCACTTGCGCGATCTGAATGACACCTGGCCTAGTAGGATCGTTTGTCTGTCTTCCCCTTGTTTCCCCCCCTCCCTGCCCCGTCGCGCCTTGAAACACTCGTGTATAGGCGCGTTACAAATACCATATCATATCATATCATATCTGAGGGGGATCATATCCGGCCCCGATGCCTGATTATGGACTTGGAGTTTGATGGCCTTTTTAACCTCTTCCACCTCGAATTTTAGGCAAGACCTAGCGGTTTCCACATAGTCTTCAACATTCACCACCCCAAACAGGTTCCCAAAATGTTTTAGCCAGGCCCCTTCCTCTACATGTGTCCCACTACCCACATTGGACCAGCATCCACATTTCTCAACGACTACCCCCGGATGCAGGTTGTTCCCCAATATATCTACAAAAGGGGGTTCATTCACTCTAATATATTTAAATTTTAATTCCTCCACTACCATGGTCCCCCATGTAATTCTTCTGGAGCCATTGGGCACACCCAACATTGGACCTGGAGCAATGTCCGTAGAGGCCCCTTCTCCCAACAGGCCCTTTAGCGACAACCATATCGGGTGGTGATCACTATGTACGTCTGCGAGCACCTAAAAGCTTTCACTACATTCCCATAGGTTCGCAAAGATGCAAAAATAGTCCATTGTTGAGGAGCCCAAGTGATTGTTAAACGTCACCTCGCCTGGTATATCCGGGGCGGGGCGACCATTAACAGTACGAAAACCCCATTCAATCAGCCAAGAACTCATTTGCAGGTCCTTTGGACATACTCTCACATCCCTCATACTGGGAGCCGGGATATTCTCTAGCAAATCCTCTAGGGGGTCTAATGGATCCTCGGATACTCTCATCCCCATTCCGATATTAAAGTCACGCCCCCAGATATATGAGACATTTTTGTTCCTACCCTTAGACAATAAGTCCTCTATAAATCCCTTAACTTTTGTAAGTCTGTCCGTATCCGAGATATGTGGATTATAAAAATGTATAATACAAATAGAGTCTCCCTTAGCTGCGGATAGAAGGACCACCTGTAGAAAATCCATGCCTGTGTCGATCACCTTAATCCTACATTCAAGTGAGGACTTGATCAAAATACACAGGCCCCCATAACATCTACCCCTCGATTTTTTCTTTGCCGGACGTCCATATGAAGTATAACCATCGAGTTTTGGTGATTCCAAAGCCCACGTTTCCTGGAGTAGGACCACTGCGTTGGCTTGGAGGAGCTCAATCACCGGCCTGAGGTTCATCTTCCTAGTTGACCCTGCAATGTTCCATGAGAGCAAACGAAACTAGTGTTTTGCTCGCCGTGCTACTCCTGGATAGAGTGGGATCTGGCCGCTGCTCTCCCAGGCCAATCACCCATGGTTCACAACCCCCTTGAACAACCATTTGTCAATCCACGTCCTCACAGGATGTTAGGATCTCGTACTGGTTTTCTAGCGGCAGAGAGCGCAAAATATTCTTTTCTATAACATTAATATGCCCACTCTTTTTAGGAATCCTACTCCAGCCACCCGATAAGTTATTAAGTGAAGTTTGCCTAACTGGGACGGTACCTTTCTACCCCCCACCCCCGCTGCCCTTCTACCAGGTGTCTTACTCCGCACCACCTGTCCCCCCATCACTCACATAGAAATAGTCTAGAGGTAAAAACTTACTTGAGAGTCTATTTCCATTCGGCTTGTTCAAAAGGTAATCAGCTATCAATGCATCTGAAAAAGTCACCACTACACAATCTCCTAGCTGATTTTTAGGCCTATTTCCGACCCATCCCACTCTTCTAGCCATATGAATAATTGTGGGGTCAATCTTGGGCCCCCTCAGGTTAGTATTAATCCAATGTTTCACCTTATTAATTAAGGAAAGTGTTGATTCAAAGCTGCCCTTAGGGAGCCCCGGCAAACCCGTAATGATCCCCACATAAGGAACTGCTTCAGGCGGTAGATTCAGGGTTTTCAAGTTCCCTTGCCCTTGCAAGGACGTTTTTTCCTCTGTGTTTTCCATAACAGTGCCCCATACGGGCCCACTCTCCACATTTGTATCCACTGATACTTCTACCACTTCCACCGTAGCGGCCGCAGAAGGTTGCCTACAGTGTACTTCCACAATCATGTCACAGCTAGTAGAGTTACCACTCTTTAGAGACGTACATAAAGGGCAAGACCCTGCAATAGTCGCACCCTCCTCATCTCTTTTGGCCAAATCACTCAATTTTAGAGAGACTGCTCTGATGGAGTCATCCATAATTGCTAGGGTATTAAGAAGCCCCTCTTTCAGCCCCCGCAAGGATTTCAACATCAGCTGGAGGGGTTTTAACTTCTCATCCAATAGGGCTGCTAGCCATTCTTTATCCCCCTCACTGGCTATTGAAGAATCCATAATCAGACTATCTTGGTCCACATGGCTTAAGGTGCTCTCCCTCGAAATGCCCACCAAAATAGGCTTAGGGAGCTCCTGTACCTGCTCCCGGGCAATCCCCACTCCCTCAATACCTTCATCCCCGACCCCTACCCCACCCCACCCCTCATCTCTGGAGGCAGAGAGCCGGTACCAACTTCACCATCGGCCCCTTTCTAAATCCCTCAATCAGAGGGACTACTTCTCTAGAGGCAGCTTCGGCTGCATTCATGCAGCTTACTATTTTATTAGCCATAACATCCATGTAAGAATCAAGGGATCTTTAAGGGGCACTAGGTACCAATTTTGGGATGGATTTACCAGTTTTGGTGGTTTTAACATTTTTTGGCTTTTTCGCCCCCTTCCCTGTGCACCCCGCTCCCCCTGACCTCCCCTCATCCCTCGCTTTTTTTTCCCCATGTTACAGGTGTCAAATAGCTTTAATGCCTATTTGCAGCAACGTGATTGCTAAAAGGGGTGTAAATTAACAGACGTGGTAAAGAATTTACCACCCTTTGAGAATGACTGAGTAAAATAGACACCCCTAAAGAAATACCTGTTGGCCTCAATTAAAACAGTTAAGACAACTAAAACGATTAAACAGTTATATCGCCAAAAAGAGCACTATATGCATTTCTAATGCCAGGCACTAGCCAGAGAATAAAGAATGGAGCAAAAAACAAATTGGGACAAAAAACAACAGGTGAGGAGGGAGAGAAAGGTCTTGCAGCCCCCCCCCCCCCCTTGCTACACACTCAAGTCAGTGGGGAGAAGAAACTTCTTCGCAGCCCACACAAATCTCAAATGTCACTTTGTAGGGAGATCAATGTCAATGTCAGGTCAGTAGCAATTCAAATAGCAGTTCAATGGCAAATCCACATCAGGGTTAATTGTCCATAAGTCGAAGAGCACAATAGCACAGGTTGAGGGGAACGCCCGGCAGCTTAAAGGATAGTTCCGGGACTTTTTTTTTATTGTCCCTACGGGTCGGCCATGTGTTTGTAAGCATAAATCGGTAGATCGTAGGAAACTTTCCTATGGACCTTACCCGACTTTTCGCCCATTATCGCACTCGAAATCAGCCTCCATTTTGTGATAATCCTATCATTCCGCCGCATCGACCTGGCTCACCTGCCTTTGCGGCACTAAATCAAATCCCCCGCCCCTGAAACAGACTTTATCAAAACATTCATATTCCCCGCCTCTATCCGTGACGTGACTGAGCTGCGTAGGCAAACGCGCCCAGGCGTCTTCTACGCGACTCCACACAGACCCCGGAAATCAACACAGATCAGCTCACAATACAGCGCACCACAATTCGGAATATGAAACTGTACTTTGAAATCAAACCGCAAGATTGTAAATGTGGTAAAGTACATTTATTTGACATCAAATGTTTAGAGAATATTCAGCGATTTGCATTTTTATTTGCTCATGTTCCAAAAAGTTCGTATTGAGGAACGCGATGGTCCTTTGCTGTACACAGGGTCTTAGAGCATCTCACAATACAGCACCACAATTCGGAATGTGAAACCGTGGTTTAAAAGCAAACGGCAAGATTGTACATTTGGCAAAGTACGTTTATTGGACATCAAATGTTTAGAGAATATTCAGCGATTTGCATTTTTCTTTGCTCTCGATCCAAATTAGTTCGTCTTGAGGGAAGCGATGTTCGTGTGCAGTCCACAGGGTGTTGGTTTACGATAAAAATAAGCTCTTCGGTCGCACTGATAATCGCATGGCTGTTCCAACAACGAGGCACTAGGCCACCACAACGGTAGGTATGTTGCATCTAACCGTTAGTACCGCGTAAGGGCATACTTGTACTTGGCGATCGTCCCATAAAATGGCCAGGGTGGTAACGTTGTTCACGCGGAGAAGCAACTGGCGGCTGTAGAAGCCGTCCGCCGGTGTCTGGTACTCGTGACACAGACAGTAGTGAATGATGTACCTAAAAACATAAAAAATGAAATTAGTCTCACCATCAGATCCTTATTAAAATCATAGCGAGGACAGCGCTACTGGGTGTACACAAGTGTTTAAAGGCGTGGCGAGGCAGGGAGGGGGGGGGGAGTGGAGTACAAGGTAAGTAGCATAAAATAATAAATAAATAGGGCCAGCTGGTGGCAAGTGCAAGGTAAGTGCAGAACAAGTGCTGGGAAGGGGGGGCTGTAGGATACTGAGACAGTCCCCCAGTGCAGGGGTTGACAGGGAGGCAGTGCAGGTGGAGAGTGGAAGGGCCCAGGACCGAGGTCGCAGACAGTGGACCAGTTGTAGCAGGGGAGAGGGAGAGAGAAAGCAGAAGCAAAGAGGAAGGTTTTGAGGTGCTTCAGTAAAAGCAGATGTTTCTCCTCAAGATAGTGCGCGGTAGAAAACAATATGCCACATAGAACGAACAAGTACAACTGAACCCGTCTTTAAAGCCACTGTATAGTAATGAAATTGCGGTATAAACTCATCAAAAGTTACTTACATTATATTTGCATTTTCCATTGTGTCTCTGTGTAGGGCAGACCCGAAACACCACTCCTTCTTTGCCGACGTTACTTCTTCTAATGAACGTGGCTCATCGTTTCGTTTCTGAAATTTTATTCATTATCTTTTCTTAGTCTTTCGGGATGGTCCCGGCCTGTCAAGGTCAAATCACAATAGAACCTTATACTTGGTCGTGGGCCGTTCCGCCACCCGAGCAAAACATCAAAGCAGCTGACCTTCACTTTGAGCGAGCACACATTTCTAGTTTGGGCCTGCAACATGAGGAGACTCGAGAGAACAGACAATCAAATTACAATCATTTAAACCGTGATGTGTATTTCTCAATGAGCTCTGCTTTAGGTGGACATGGAACAGAGGCAATGTTGGGTGGCAATGCAGTTGTCCCCTGCATAGGTTCGTTCACCACTCCATGTATGTGCCTATCGAGGACATCTACGATAAGTCTCTCAATAAACTCATATTGCATATCCTCAAACACTGGTTTGATCACCCATTGTTTACTTCTTTTAGTGAAGGCCTTATTGTAGCGAAGCGTCCCTAAAGTTCCGGTCGTCCGACTTTGTTGACGGCCAACATTATGGTTATGTGCCAAGACCGCTAGAAGAGTCCGATTTATCATGCCTTCCATGCCAAAATGCAATCTTTTGGGCCTGTACTTTAGGCACATATTGTGGAACACCTCCAAATCTCCTGTGTGGCAGAATTCCGTGAGTCCCCTCAAATCTCTTGTTATAGTTTTATCAAATACAATCTTTTCAATGGCCTTGTGAGTGGGTGATGAAGGAATCAACCACTTCTTCTTCCGTGCCTCCTCTGTGGACAAATGGCCATGTTCACATTTGTGGAAATGTTCATTTGTCGACCATCGATGTACGTTGCTGCAGTGCAACATTACTGACCGCCATTTTTCCAGTAGAATTTCCAACGACCCTTCACATGTTTTTGAGCTCCACCAAAGATGGTTGCTGATTGACTTGGACCACTGTGAAATACCTTGCAATTCTTTTTTTTTACCTGCAGCCGACAATTTTTTATTGATTGATTTTGCAAGATGCCAAACGTCAAATTGGTGATTTATATTTTTGTACTGTTCTCTCATTGTCTTGGCAATTGAAACGTGTCTGTCCGTGGCTATCAGGTCGATCACCATTCCCCGCGATTGTAGTTCTTGCAATGATGCTACAAAGCCAACTTTCTCCATGGCCACTGAGGATGTACTTTGTGACACCTGCACGACCACCGAACTCACAATTTTCTTACTTTCCATGTCCTGAAAGTGGTAGGTGCAGTACTTGGCTGAAAATCCTGGGCTGTCGCACTGTCCATCACCGGCTAGCCTGAAGCGTTTGCCCGCGAATGTACTTTCCATTGACATTTTTTCCATTCTCCAAGCTTCGCTGATGGCTGGAAATAGATAATCGGTTTGGTATTTGTAGAACTGACTTTTCGCAATGAAATGGATTCCCACAAACTGAAAGAAATACTGTAACTTTTTAAAACTTGAACCACTAAAAAGTGCGGCCGCTGCACAAAGTAGATTGCCTGCTGGCAGTTGCCCCAGCATGGGTTGTGCAGACCATGCGAACGGATGATATTGTGTACAGGTGGCATGTATTTTAAGGTTAGTGCCTCGAATTGCACGAGTCACATTAATCAATGGCTCCCCACATACTTCCCCACCAACCAAATGCCCACATTTCATCATCATAATAATATCCATCAAACAGCTATCGAATACAATGAATTTGGCCTCTTTCCTTATACTGTCACTCTGCATCCCAGCTGGTTCGGCCTGTAACGTTGAGGACATGTCACTCGCATGAAAGGTACAATCTCTGATATCGTCTTCCGCTATGCTGAGTGATATTGATGGTGTTTCATTGTCGTCCACTTCATTCTCTTCCATTGCAACATCTGTTCCTTGTCCGGAGATGGGAGAAAAAAACAATGTCTTCAACTTTCGCGCGCTCTTATTTTTTGCGGGTGTGGATTCTGTGAATTGATCTCCGACTGCATCCAAACTACCAGGAGGACATTCACTATCAATGGCTGGTGGTGGTATAGCTCCGTTGTCAATCACTTCATATTCTTCCCATTGGCACGATGCATCTCCAGTCTCAAGTCCCTGCCAAAAGGTTTGACAAGCAACATCTCTCGTTCGCTTCACTGTCTGTGTAGATCTAGTTCTTACACCCACTCGCAACTAGAGGACAGATTAGAAAAGGGATGTTCAGTTTAAACACAACTTACAGTATTGAACTATTGACAGTGAAAGACAACATAATATAGTGAACAGGACACTAACCTTCTTTTGCTTTCTTTTCTTTGAAACTTTCTTGCCTCGAACTTCAACATCTGGACGCTGTTGCTCCGACTCGTGTGTGCATGTCTCCACTTCCTCTCGCGCTGCAACGACTATATTTTCATGATAAGCACATCCATCACTCACTGAGGCTCCATCGACTCCCTGAAACATAGAACTTTCATTAGTATGTATAATAATATTGAAAACACAAAATGTACTTGGGGACCAATACCCATACGTACATCTCAATAGCAAAACACGAATGAACGCATTGTGTAGAACATTCAAACGACAATAGTTCACGCATTGTTGATCTAGTTAGATTGAACTGTCAAGATCCATACCTCGGGCTCCGCATAGACTTCCATTGATGATATTATTGAAGATGACGCTTCAGCAACTCCCTGAAACACAGTAATTGCATTAGTATGGTTTTCTATTTTGTTTAAAAGAACATAAACTTTCTGCAGGCGTCAACGGCTCATCTAAATAGACCTGCACAAATGATCAGTTGTCTAAAATAAATAATGGATATCTAAATATTATTCGATTTGCTCCATCGTTGGAAGTGTCACCACCCAGAGATCTGCATCAACTACTAGGGGTGATGTTCTTGTTGAAGAAGCTCCGTCAGCTCCCTGAAACATAGTACTTGCGTTAATAAAGAAGGAAGTATAGCGGATGTAATCACGTCATTTGATCTCGCATGATTGATCTGTCAGTATCCATACCTCGAAATGCATAAGAACATCAAGGGACGCTGTAACTGCGGTGCACACTTCTGCAAGCTGTTGCGCCGACCCGTAACTGCATGCTCCCCCTTCTTCTTGGACTAATGCTCCATCGACTCCCTGAAACATAGGACTTTCATTAGTAATGAACACAAGATTGAAAAAAGAAAACACATAGGAGGGCGACCACAGAAGGACATACCAATGGCTAAAAACGAAAGAAACATTGTGTGTAACAATCACGCTACAAGAATGCAAGATCTGATGATCTCCATCGATGGAACTGTCCGGAAACGTACCTCGAGCATCTGAGTGACATCTACGGTTGTCGTCAATGCGTTGGACTCCTCAGCATCTCCCTGAAAGACAGTACTTGCATTATTTTGGATAACAATAATTATAACTGAAAACAAAGACTAGAGGACGAGTACTGTGGTGTACCATTAGGTAAAATAATTACACGATCAATTAAAACTATTGATTTACATGCCTAAAACAAGTCAGTGTCAGAATAGCTAAGTAAGATTACCCGATAGGCGCTTGAAGTGGCTGATGACTGCAATAACGACACGGATGGAGAATCTTCCGCCTTCATATTGAGTGGATACATAAATGGGGAAATTATTGTTAGCTAATGCTACACACTACCGCAAGGCCGAGAGATAAATACGTAAACTTGACTCACCAGTGGAGGGATGTGGACGAATAGAGTGGGAATAGCGGTTGAGAGCAATTTTCGCCTCGCTCGCAGTGTTTTCTTCTTTATTAGCAATGATGTGGAGTACATGTCTGGGCTAAAGTGCCTGCTGCAGATGCGGTATCGATCACCCCTCTTGTCCGCAAAGACTTCTAGGACTCTACTTTCTAGCTCAGAGGCTGGATATCCGCAATATCGGACCCATTCTCTTATCTGATCTATTGTCTTAGGGAAAACATGCATTATAGTACCTTCAGATTTGTTATGGGTCTTCGAAGGGCAACCGCCAATGGAACAGGCAGGCATTATGGAAAGTTCTGAAAAGTAAAGATCAACAATTCTCTATGAATACCAATGTGTTAAAACATTAAATGACACATAAAAGGTTCAATGCAAGGTCCGTTTTGGTTCTTGGAACTATACACGTTATTCACATGCGGATAAGTATTTCAATAACTTTCAAAAAATAGAAAAAGTAATTTGACTAAACTCAGAACATGTGACTAGTTCCTTGCATGTACTGTCGTGAACGAAAAGAAAACATGGATGCAATTTGATGACTACTAGCAAATAGATATAAATTAAAAAATTGGACGCAAAATGATTATGGTACATGGACTTACCTTGACGAACAAACAGTTAGATGCAGGGATAAGAGTAGTTTCTTGTCGTAGAACAGGGAGCAGTTCACAGGTTGCAAACTGACGAGTTTGCTCAAAGTGGTCACGGAAGTTCACAGAGACGAAGAGCAGATAACCAGCACCTTCACGGGTTGACTAGCAAAGCGCAAAGAAGTTCTCATTAGAAATATGAAGTGGGTTATAAAGAATTCGAAACAGGGGTGTGTTTGTGAATGAATGACGTGTATATGTCGTGGCATTATGCGGATTGCAGGGGGGCGTCCAGCGTGAGGGGGGATGCTTGGCAGGAGACACGGGGTCTGGAGGTAGACATGGGAACAACAAACCATGCTCTATAGACCACTTTGAAGTGTACATGGTCTTTGGCACCTCTTGGCCTTTATCGCTCCCTGACAGCTCCACTTGCCAGCAGCGCAAGTACCCTGGTGCGAACTGCCTTTGATAGGGCGGGGGGTGGATCGGGGCGGTGGTCGGGCAGACAAGACACAGGAAGACTCGTGAATGGAGACACACTTATGTGGATTGCAGGGGGGCGTCCAGCGTGAGGGGGGATGCTTGGCAGGAGACACGGGGTCTGGAGGTAGACATGGGAACAACAACCCATGCTCTATAGACCACTTTGAAGTGTACATGGTCTTTGGCACCTCTTGGCCTTTATCGCTCCCTGACAGCTCCACTTGCCAGCAGCGCAAGTACCCTGGTGCGAACTGCCTTTGATAGGGCGGGGGGTGGATCGGGGCGGTGGTCGGGCAGACAAGACACAGGAAGACTCGTGAATGGAGACACACTTATGTGGATTGCAGGGGGGCGTCCAGCGTGAGGGGGGATGCTTGGCAGGAGACACGGGGTCTGGAGGTAGACATGGGAACAACAACCCATGCTCTATAGACCACTTTGAAGTGTACATGGTCTTTGGCACCTCTTGGCCTTTATCGCTCCCTGACAGCTCCACTTGCCAGCAGCGCAAGTACCCTGGTGCAAACTGCCTTTGATAGGGCGGGGGGTGGATCGGGGCGGTGGTCGTGCAGACAAGACCCGTTTGCCGCAGGGCCTCACCAAGGAGAGGCCATCTAACTGAATGTAAGAGGATGGCTGCAGGATCTACTACATGGAAGGCAGGGGGGTGAGTTTATAAATACCTCACCCTCCCAGGAGAATATATGGGGGTCATCTCTGTACCCGGTGCCCAAAAAGAGGATTTATTATGATCAACCATATTTATTATTTACCTATAACCATGTTTTGTATCAATAAAATCCAACAGCTTTTTATTGCCAACGCTTGATGCCAACCCACAAAATAATATATGTATGACTGCTGCATATATGGGTTCAACGGTTATGTGGATTGAAGGTGTGCGGCCAGCGTGAGGGAGGATGCTGGCCGGAGACATGTGGTGTGACAAGACAAGGCACTGGAAGGCTATTCAACGGAGACACACTAGATTCATTTAAAAAATCAAAACAACCATTGTTAAAATATATGTTGGGCTTTATTTTAGATTTTAATTAAACATAAATAATAAACATTACACATTGTAAAGTTGAGGTTGCAGCACATCGAGGGAAAATCCGCGGTATTGTCCACTGTCACTGGGGAAATGTTGTCTAATGGCAAGTACCGCACAGGCAGGTATTACTCTCCGAACGCGGTGTCCGAGCCTCCCGTGAAGCCACCAAGTGAAGCAACGATAGGCCACCAGCCTGTACCACCTGTGAAAAAAAAAGATGCAAACTGTATTAAACTGACCAAACTTTCTTATCAATGTCGATTCAGGTAACACATGTCATTTTTCTTAGAAAAAAATTATATCTAGAAAATGCACTATATGGAACCAATTTACATGCGTTCGAATGATATGTAAATGTAATTTTATATGTGGGAGACGACCATGAAATAGTGGTGGCATCACTGACATCACAAACAGAGTATACTTACTCGTTACTCGGATTACGCGGACGAACAGTGCCACGAAGTTCGTGCATAAGCACCATCATCATCCTCAACACGGTCCGTGAGAGGCAGGCTTCCCTGAACTCTGGCAGCTCGGTGATGCATTGCGGACTTTGCTCGCCTTCCTGCAGACTTTGCTCGCTTTCCGAAATGTAGGCCAAGCACCCGGAATTTTCACGGCAGCAGCAGTTCTCCTCCTCAGTTGGCATTAGCTCGCACCGATTGCACGTGCACCAGGTGGAGACGCCGTCCATGCGACATGGTCCAGGCTCTTCATCCGTTGACTGGTCCTCCCAACTGCCGTCCGAATCCCCATCGTTTTCGCGTGCTTGCCTTTTCAGTAGTTCCTCCTCGGTGTACTCGGGCTCGTACATATACGGCATTATTGTGGCCATTGTGCGGTAAAGATAGTAAAATAATTTACAGAGATGGTACAGGTGTTCACACGGGCTACAAGCGGCGAAGGTAGCTGACCAGAGCACTGAAACGAGTCACAGAATACTCAAAGTAACACAGAGAGAGGAATGGAATCGAAAATCTGCTGCTGTATGTTGTGAAACGGTCTGTTTATACTTATTGGGGAAAGAGGCGTCCTGCCATTTCCATGGCAACACGTCAATAGCTGAGGCGCAGCGATTGTTGACACGAGACGTGCTTGAAATGGGCAGTACGCGTCTGCTGATGTCAGGCTCAGGGGCGGGGGATTTGATTTAGTGCCGCAAAGGCAGGTGAGCCAGGTCGATGCGGCGGAATGATAGGATTATCACAAAATGGAGGCTGATTTCGAGTGCGATAATGGGCGAAAAGTCGGGTAAGGTCCATAGGAAAGTTTCCTACGATCTACCGATTTATGCTTACAAACACATGGCCGACCCATAGGGACAATAAAAAAAAAGTCCCGGAACATTCCTTTAAGGAGCTGCCAGAGTCCGACTCCCCCTCCGCCCCCAGCCCTCTCTAAAACTGTTTGTAAGCAAAAAGAAACGATGTGAAAGCGAGGGAACTGCAGATAGGTTACAGTACCTTGAAGGGCTTTTAAATGACGCAGGTCCCCCTCATCAGCCCTCGTCACACCACCGTCATCAGAGCCCAATGGAGACCTGGGTCCTCATAGGAGGCACATAGACAAAGTGCCTGCAGGCTCCCTCTGCGCACCGGAGCACAAAGGACAAAAAGGACTCGGCGGAACTCTGCGCGCTCCGCGCTTCTGGGTCCTTTTGAAGGCTGGGCTCGCAGCAGTTAACCCCTTCAAAGCCAGGGGATACTGCAAACTCCAAACACCAAACTGCCTGGGCGAAAAGGACTCAGCGGGACTCCACCACCAACACAAGCTAACAATAAATAATCACTAAAATAGAATAATAATACCAGACTACCTCTGATATGTAAGGTCAGTATACCACCAATTTACCACCAAAATATTACGGTAAGAAAATAACACCAAATCCCGAATTTACCCCAATAAGACAAAATCTCTTACAAACCTTCACAAAGACCATCAAAAACAAAACTAAGTCAAAGGGTAAGCCCCAAAATTGAAAAGGCTAGGTCTGAGTATTAAACCGTTTCCACCGGTGATGAGCCAGGCAAATAGGGATATGTACATTTCATGGCAGTCTCGTGCGCACACAGGAGAGCAGCCAGGATCTGGAACCGTGGTGACCATTCTGAATAGCTCCTTAGACAGGATGACTTTGAAATCCGAAAGGTCTGGGAAGGTTTAAAAATCTTGCCCTTCTTAGGGACTAGAGGAGCAAGAATAGAACCCTGCCACACCTCTGCCACCTCACTAGCAGCCTGCCCCCCTGTGAATGTGAGATTCAAAGAAAGTGGGGAGTGGAAGCAGAGGAAATGTGTCTGGGAGAAACATCAGCTCCTATTATCAAGTTGACAGATGTTCACAGTAGGGGTGTGGACAATGCTCAGATGTGTCCGTAAAATTGAGCCTTCCCTGCACTCGTACATGTCTGATAAAGCATTCTGTATATCTCTTGTGGAACTTGTTGCCTCCCAGAACATCTTTCGCCTATAAAGCCTCCACACCAGGTTTAGATTCCTGGAAGCAGAGAGGAGATGCATTACTGATGCCCTGGCCAGGATCCATTGCAGTCATTCTCACCCACTCTAACCCACAGTGGATTCCTAAAGGTTCAGGGCAGAAATAACCATGGTGGTTACCCACAGGCCCAGGAGACCATGGCTCCACCTTCTGATATAGTTGTCTATAGCACTAGCAGACATGCTGCCTCTTCCCCAGCCAATTGGAGTCAGTTTGCTACCAGTTTCCTCCCGGTGATAATGGATATGGAAAGGCAGGGCCTTCATAACAGGGGACTGATTGCATGGGCAAGTTCTCCATCACCATTCCAAGAGGCAATGGGCGCAGTTCATGCTGTTCATACCATCATCGACGTCACATCCGAGCACAGGGATGGATACCGTCTACGGATATCTACTTGATGCTACACAGCGCCCTCTGCTGTCAAAATATTTCAGAGACTGCAAGCAGGATATTGGGTATATCAAAGATGAGGAATCATTGGGAGGACACACTATTAGAATGGTAGGAGCTTTAGCAAGTTCTCTGGGCAAAACCTTAATTTCATGTATTAGTGCTTTTGCATCCATTATCTGAGATGTAAGGAATGTAGATTTTTA
Source organism: Ambystoma mexicanum (assembly GCF_040938575.1). Taxonomy (NCBI): domain Eukaryota; kingdom Metazoa; phylum Chordata; class Amphibia; order Caudata; family Ambystomatidae; genus Ambystoma; species Ambystoma mexicanum. The sequence continues at coordinate 488,111,680 of NC_090936.1, read as the reverse complement.
AATCAGGGTGCTGAAAGTTGCAAAAGAGGCAACATTATGTTTTGTCATAATAGGTGTTAAATTTATGGCTAACATTTGATCAACTGTAGAAACTAAACAATGCCTAAAATCACATACAAGTCTAAAAAAAAAGTCTGTAAAATAAAACCTACAGTTTGCAAAGCACAATATTGTGTGTGCTGCAATAATAAATAATAAAATTAAACCTTTTTTAATAAACTTTCAGTGACCATCATAAAAACCAGTATTAGAATGACAGGCCTGGTTATATAATGCAAATGCTGCAGGGCCAATTAAATTTGAAAGACAAAAATGTGCTGCGCGAAAATGTAATAATCTATCGGCGCTGGAAACTGTTTCCTTATTTCACGTGAGGTTTTTTTTTTTTTTAAACATACCCACAACTCGAGAATGCACAACAGCTTGAATGGCTGTCAGAGTCCATCTCACTGTGCAACTCAAAGGTGCACGCAAGTTAGAACGACACAGAAGGTATAGAAATCAAAGTTTACTAATGTCAATGATGAACTCATGCTTGCCCAAATCCAAACTCCTCTGGATTCTCCGGAAGGCACAGCTGGTAATCAAAAGCACCACATGTAGCACTCTGCAAACAGAGTAAAGACTGAGATTCTCCTCCAATAACAAACAAATGCAATCCATATAATCTTGAGTCATAAATCTAAAGGCATGCGTCAACACTATATAATAATAGAAAAATTATAAAACGTACAGCAGTGGAGCGTGCAATATCCATACATGTTTTGAGAGTTGGTAGCCCTGCAGGTTGTGGCTTCTTGAAACCCAGATCTAAAAAATAAGGCGGTATAGGATTGGCACAAAAATGATTAGGTGAATATGTTCTGTTCCAGGAGGATTTTATTGTGTAAACTTGCATATACAAGAAGAATGTGGGACATCATGGCTTAATCCGTCTGAGCATCCCAATCGAACAGTGATGGCCAAGAAGGCAGGGAGAAAAATGTGATTGAAGAGAAATTAAGGCCAAAAAACGAGACCAGGTATGAAAACACTAATGTGGCACGCTTTTGCCTTTTCGTGAGCCTGTAAATACTGATCCAATAGTTCCAGTGCCTCTCCCCGTGTCTCGGTTGGAGTCAGAGCCAAGGTTCTTCCTGGGGCTAAAGCTGGGGCTGGTTTCTCTTGATTCAGTGCAGAGAGCTCTCATACTTTCAAAGCCTTGCACAGGCCCATTGAGTTTGTGTCTATACCCTTTTCACGTGTCCCCAATCTCAGTGTTACTGATGGTCCCTCCTGGAAACTACAGCCACAGGGCTCTGGGGCTCCAGACAAACTGCATCAACTGCCTTTTCTCCCGACACTTGGGGAGGCAGCGTTTATATGCGTATAGGGTCAGCAGCCCACCGCCAGTAATCCTCCTAACAGCCTATGGAATTCTCCCAAACACCTACTGCAGGAACTGCCTTTCTGCCCCGTCTCTCATTTACCAGGGCACCCTCATTGTACATCAGCGTTTACAATTCCATTGATCTTTTCAGCTTAGTCCTCCCCTCCAACACTTTCACTACACCAGACGCCTCCCACTTACAGGCAATATCACTCTTCGCAACAATCCTGGCCATCGCAATAAACACATTTTCATATCCAGGGCAACAGGGCGTAAGGATCTTATAAGCCCTGCGGGGACACACTTCACTTCCCTAATTGAGCATCCTACTGTAGGGAGAAACACAACCAATAGGAGGCAATGACCGATGCGCTCCAGGGGATAAGGAATTTGTGTCTACCTAACAATGCAAGTTATGCCGGTTTACCAGCCCCAAGGAGTTGAGCTACAGGTTGTATACGAATTGTTCGAACTACAATTGTTCGAATTACAATTGACCTTTGCACAATTGACCGAATTTTGAAGGTCAATTGTTACTTATATGCGGGGGAAACCCCCCCGCAACCCCTCATTATATATACATATATACATATATATATATATATAATCTTAGTTAGCATACACTTTGGGGCCACTACGGCCGCCAAGGCTCCCATATTCTACTTGTTGTCATTTTTGCTTAGCTTTATGTGTTGTTCGTTGCAAGTGGTATTTTATCACATTGCTTAAGAGCAGCATTCTTGAGCATTAGCTTCTAGAGTTTCACTGCCGTACAATTTTGGGCATTTCTTTTAAAATACATGTCAGCATGATCACACATAAGACATGTACAGATTTTTAATGTTCGATATATATTCTGTAATTTATGAATGTGGCAGAAATGTTCTGTATTTTGCATTCACATTTTTACAATGAAGTTGGTTACATTGGTTTTGCAATCAGTCTAATGAAACAGAAACTGTAATGCAAACATGCATAATGTTAAGAAATGAGTCCGACAGTATTTATTATGGGAATCACGTAGCATTTTGCTAGTGTTAAGATGTCTGCCGTTTTGGAATCGAGTGAGCACTTAATTACTCTGGAGACATTCCACACTGAGAACTGGGGATAGAGATGTATTAGCCTATACAAAGCCACCTTGTCTATGTTTACACTTTTCTACGTGATCAAGCGGTCTGTGTGCCGTGAAACGCGTTGTTCTGTGCTTTTTTCGTATCCATGCTGACTTTATAATAAAGGCATGTCAGTCTGGACCAACTTGGGTGTTTTTTTGCCTCAGTATAGAGAGTCATTGGGGCTTTCTCTATTTGTTTTTGGGAGTGCATTCCGTCAACTTCATCCCGCCTCCATCACGGACCGGGTAATGAGTTCTTTTCAAGTATTTTCACGCCGCGGGAAAAACGGCGTTGGATTTTGCACCCGCCTTATATTGGAAGCGCGGCACGGTGTACATTTCTTTTTCACTATTGTGTCACCGTGCAGGGCGCTCCGGTTTTTTCCAGACCACACGGTGTCGAGCAGCAACAGATGGGTGCAGGGTGAGACATTGCACAGCGCGAGTGTCCATTCCTGTCACCATCACTTTTTCTACTTTGAAGCTACACGACATTTGGAAAATCCGTTCTAGGCATCTGCATGCGCCTGTGAGACTTACGGACTGCAGCAGCAAGAACAGAAACTTTTTTCTAGGTGAGGCATACACCACAGCCAGACTACCCTTACAAGTTACTGAAAATGACGTCACAGATGGATAAGGAAACTGCTAGGAAGGAACAGGCAGCTTTCCTGTTTTGCGAGAAACAAGTGACTGCCAGTGCGGGGAAACTGAAGGGACCGCAGGCGGAGGTACCGCCCAACATCGAGGTGAAACTATTGAGAGAATTGGAGAAACTACAGTGACGGGAAATCTCAAAGTGGTGGGAGGAGTTCTCATTGCAAAATTATGTAGACGTAGGGCGAGTCCCCAGAGGTCTACGCATCCTCACCACACCCACCTTTGAAGAGCAAGATCCCGAAATGCTGCAAGAGTGGGGAGAGGCAAGTGGCTTATGCTCTGTGACTCTCCTGAAGATTCTTATCAAATATGCAGGAACGGACAGAAAGAAGATCCTGTCAAGAATAGAGGAAGTGGAGGATCAGCTGAAATCTATTGATCCTAGTGCAGAGGGTAAAGCCATAAGAACCAACATGGAAAAGGGTTACAAAGCATTTGAGGATGACATCAAGTTGCGTAAACAACGCAAATTCATACGAGACAAAGACGACTATGAAAAAGGAAGAGTATTCACTTTCGCCAAACGCTTCGACACCCTGAGACTGAAACTACCCACTGGCCCACAACCCACAGTGACGGAGCCATTGGCCGCCTGCTCATCATCCGAAGTGGACACCACAGAAAGTGAAAGTGAACAACCTATACGTAAACTGAATTTTTTAGAAGAGATGCAGCTGTTGGGGATGGATGTGCGCAACAGCAACAAAAAACCAAGAGGCAAAGGCCGGGGAAAATCAATGGCACAAAGAGGAGGAAGAAAACGAGGAGGGGCAACAGGTCTAGAATCCGGAGACAAGGATCAGTTAGCACGGAAGACCCGCTCTGGAACCAAGAACTTATAAAAACCAATATGGAGCAACAAGATATGTCCATAATTAACCTCTCCTCGCATACACTCTCCACAGACCATCAAAAAATACTACGATTAGGCCTTAACTTTTGCCCCACAAGCTATTATAACTATGCCGAGACGCGCATAGATTTTGACAAATACATGCGCAAAGTGCGGCTGAAAAAGTTTTTTGCCATGAATCCGTCCAAACAATCAGCTCAAGAAACACCAGGAGGGTACACTCCAGTTACCATTGAGGATATGGCAACATTTGGCAATCTTATAAGCCTGGGATCTGATTGCACATTATCTGAGGACAATAGTGACATTGACTGGGATTCCATGAATATACATACAGATTGGCCAGTGACCAGTCTATTAAGGTGCAAATCTAGATTTAATCCAATGTTTAATCCAGGAGGACACATTGAGGCATTCCAGGACTTAGTAATAAATGACCTGAAAAGGATCAGGAAGACCAAATGGAACCATAAAGGAAACCTTACTTATCATGAACAAAATGTTTTGAAAGATCTGAGTACCCTATCTGATTGTATTATCAAACCTTCAGATAAGGGTACAAATATTGTAGTGATGAACCGTGTTGATTACATCAAGGAGGCCTCAAGACAATTGAATGACCGTTCCTGCTATGCAAAATTGGACAAAGATCCCACTGCAGGTATGACCACGAAACTTTTTGATTTGTTAAACACATATAGGGAGAAGGGGCTACTGGAGGACGATATGTGTAAATTTCTACATCCAAGATTCCCTGTCATGCCTACAATCTATTTCCTGCCCAAAGTACACAAGAGCATGAGCAAACCCCCAGGACGTCCTATTGTGACACTCTGTGGGGCACTGTACGAGAACACCTCCAAATTTGTGGACGAGACTCTGGTGTCCTTTGTTACTACACTGCCATCGTACGAGAGACACTAAAGACTTTCTGAACAAAATAGATGGCATTACCTGGGAACCCACATATCTTCTCACTACTCTAGATGTAGTATCCCTATACACCTCCATCAAACATGCAGATGGTCTACGAGCGTGTGAATACTTTCTCCATACTAGGTCAATGAATTTTTTGTCACACAGTCGCATGATATTGGATATGATTCATCTCTGCTTGACAAACAATTGTTTCTTATTCAACAGTGAATTCTATGTGCAACTTCAGGGAACAGCCATGGGGACTACTTTTGCTCCCTCCTATGCCAATTTGTTTATGGGATGGTGGGAAAAGTTTGTTGTTTGGGGTACAGAGAACAATGTGCACACAGCCAAAATAATACTCTGGTTACAATACATAGATGATCTATTCATCATTTGGGATGGTACTAGCTTAGAGTGGTTAGAATTTGTCCAAAGGTTGAATATTAATGAACTAAATCTCCAGTTTACGGAAAGCCACCACAAGACTGCTATCGTATATCTCGATATTCTTGTAAAGGTGGCTCAGGAAGAACTTACTACAGAACTTTATCGTAAACCAACAAGTTCAAACATACCGCTACATGCGAAAAGCAATCACCCTACCTCTCTCAAATGGTCTATACCATATGGCGAATTTATTCGCATTAGAAGGAATTGTTCAAAACTGGAGACGTTTGATGTAGAATGTGCACATATGGCTCTTAAATTCAAACAACGGGGTTATCCCAAACGCATACTTGAAAGAGCCTATCATAAAGCTAGGGACCAAGACCGTTCCTCACTGTTAACTATAGTGCAGTCACCCTCAAATGATCAAACAAGTGACACTCGACTTATACTTACCTATAGCACTAATTCCCAATATATACGACGGATTATGCGGAAACACTGGCATATCCTACAATTGGATGAACATTTAGGAACGATCTTGGGTGACAAGATGAACATTACATTTCGACGCTCTGTCTCCCTTAAGGATAACCTTGTCTCCAGCTTTATGAGCCCATCTATTCCATCTACAGGCTCTACTTGGCTTCATACACCAACTGCAGGCTTCTACAAGTGCAGGAAATGCAAGGCCTGCAAGTATGCAACAGATGTCCGTAACTATGAACATCCCATCTTGGCCAAGAATATTTCCATCAGGACACGTATCACCTGTGACACTGAGTACGTGGTCTATGTGCTCATGTGTCCCTGTGACAAGTGGTACGTTGGCAGTACTATAGGTAAACTTAAGTTACGCATGTTACAGCACATTAGGGCCATCAAGAATGTGGACGTTACTTACCCCATGGCAGTGCATTTTAAAGAAGTACATAATAGCAAATTGGATGGTTTTACATTCTTTGGCATTCATACTATAGCCAAACATCCTAGAGGCGGCAATAGAGAAATGGCACTGAGACAATTGGAAACTAAATGTATTTTGGACCTAGAAACCAAAAAACCAAGAGGTCACAATTTGGATGAAGAACTTTATACTTTTTTAGGAACTTAATTATGAATCTCATAGATGTTCCTCCTTTTTTCACATGATATTACTTTGTTGATGCATTCTCCTTACGCTACTGTAAGAATTACTTGATTAGCAAATTAATTTTTTCTTGTCCCTCCTATATTGATTGATTTCTTGATTTTTTGCAGTATATATTTTTCAGGATGTTTATTTATTTTTGTACCATTATGAATGCATAAGTTGATAACTAGCTGGACACGTTAATTTTGGCTTTAGTGTTTGTTGAAGAGTTTTGGAAACCATGAAGTTGGGTCACCTTAGCAGTTTGTACATTCAATTTACTTTTCTCACTTTTTCCCTCTCGCTCTTTTTGTTTCCTTCGGGTTGAGCTATGTGTCCCTTAGTCCTGGACCTCTGAGGTTCCTTGCAACTGGAGGGTACGATAGTCATCGCACTGTTATGTAATTGAGCAACCTCTTTTGATACACACTTTAGGTTGCTGTACTTTGTCATTTGTTCATGACATACTTATTGTCATCCCGTTTACATAACAGAGGTAAATACAAAGCTAAGGTTTTTTATTATATGGGCATACGCAAGCATGTCCCATTTTGAACATTTATTTAATTTTTCTGTTCTTTGGATTAGTGTATAAAGGCTCATAATTTTTAGGCAAATACCCTTCCCCTCCCCCTATTTTTCTTTTGGGGTTTTTCTTCTCTCCCTTGTCTTTCCAAAACTACTTAACTATTTTTCTTTTTAGATTCCACTATATTTATAGGCCTTTTTTGCATATATCCATGTTTAACTTTGTGGGACCTTGTAACATTGCTGTCTATGCTGCCTCATGTTTATGTTGCTCTAAGTAGAATTTGGGTACAATGGAAATAATTGGCATCATATATCTTCTTGCGATTTTGCACAGGCCGATTGTTAGATGCTAATTAGATGTTTACAATGCACTATGCACTTTATCATGTATATGCACTATGCACTTTATTACAACTAATTTTAGCATTATATCCATGACAATGTTGCTTTGCATATTTGCACAGTTATGCTGGTAGATACCATCATCCAGCTATGCACATGGCACTTTATTCACTGATTACAGTGATAGATGCCTTTCCATTGGTTACCCTCTTGTCTACTACTATTTGGCAATGGCAAGTGACATCTTAGTTAGCATACACTTTGGGGCCACTACGGCCGCCAAGGCTCCCATATTCTACTTGTTGTCATTTTTGCTTAGCTTTATGTGTTGTTCGTTGCAAGTGGTATTTTATCACATTGCTTAAGAGCAGCATTCTTGAGCATTAGCTTCTAGAGTTTCACTGCCGTACAATTTTGGGCATTTCTTTTAAAATACATGTCAGCATGATCACACATAAGACATGTACAGATTTTTAATGTTTGATATATATTCTGTAATTTATGAATGTGGCAGAAATGTTCTGTATTTTGCATTCACATTTTTACAATGAAGTTGGTTACATTGGTTTTGCAATCAGTCTAATGAAACAGAAACTGTAATGCAAACATGCATAATGTTAAGAAATGAGTCCGACAGTATTTATTATGGGAATCACGTAGCATTTTGCTAGTGTTAAGATGTCTGCCGTTTTGGAATCGAGTGAGCACTTAATTACTCTGGAGACATTCCACACTGAGAACTGGGGATAGAGATGTATTAGCCTATACAAAGCCACCTTGTCTATGTTTACACTTTTCTACGTGATCAAGCGGTCTGTGTGCCGTGAAACGCGTTGTTCTGTGCTTTTTTCGTATCCATGCTGACTTTATAATAAAGGCATGTCAGTCTGGACCAACTTGGGTGTTTTTTTGCCTCAGTATAGAGAGTCATTGGGGCTTTCTCTATTTGTTTTTGGGAGTGCATTCCGTCAACTTCATCCCGCCTCCATCACGGACCGGGTAATGAGTTCTTTTTAAATATACATATATATATATATATATAACCAAGCCAATATACACACATATATATATATATATATACACGGTCAATTGTGCAAAGGTCAATTCGGACCCTCGACTTTCGGTCAATTAGGTCATTCGAACAATTGTGTTCAAACAATTTGGGTAATACCGAGCTACATAGGTAAAGTATGATGGCATGCCCCAACCCCACCAGTTCTGCCATTTCTCTGCCTAGCTCTATCCAAGAAAAATTGACACGCTATTGCTAACCCTTCCTCTGCTTTTATGAGGACTTCACTCAGCAATGACAAAGTTCATACATTGACCAGGGTAATCCCCACTTCCCCAAGCTTACCCATTATTACGAGGTATCTAGCACGCAAATCTTTCGTAGTGGCTAATGGGACCTATGGGAGGAGTTTCTTGAACAAAAGTGCCACTCATTGGGAGGCTCCCACAAACCCAGCTTAGAAAACCATTTTACATCAAACCAAGAAAAGAACATTCTTCAACAGCCAGGTAGGTTTCCTGCAATAATACTAGTTGTGGACCAATCAGCCTAATGTATTGAAACACTGCCAGTAGAAAAGGGATTCCCCATTTGTATATTCTGTCACATAGCAATGCAGATGCATGACCTAGGCGCAGACATTACGCTGGCATTAAAACCAGAATCAAGCACTGCGTATTGTGAGCATGCTCTTGCCAGTCCCTCATGAAACATCAAAATGCACTGAAACATGTAAATTCCCTTAGCAGACACCAGCCTACCACATGTCCAAGAACAGGCATGATAAACATGCAACCTTCCAGCCCCGCCAACAGCATGCTAGGTCCCACCAGACCTCCCTCCCTCTGCCCCACACAGCCTGCTTGCCCAGAAATAAGGGACACTGGGAATGTAATGCGTGGCAGGAAAATGGCTATAGGGTCCTTTATTAGGCAGGACTTCATTCACAATTGCTCCGTCAAATGACACCAGTGTCAGGATTTGACTCTGAACTTGTGTTCTGGCTGCGCCTGGAAAGAAGTCCAGCTATCCTCCTGAGGTCCATGGGATGGCATCACGAGGGTTGGGTGCATGAGCAACCCCCCCAGCCCCCAGTAAGCCACCGAACATTCCCTGTCCCTTAATATTTCTCTATTCAAACCACTCACTCCACCTCTTTCCCTTCATTTGCATATTTGTTTCTAGTTTCTTGGTTTCCTTCTGGTCCTCAGGGATACACTTGTGACCTTATGTTGCACTCTCCTTCAACCATCATCTCTATTCCTAACACCACCTCTATTGCCCTGTGGCCACCCAAGGGACTTGTGCCCCCCCATCCCGCACCAGGGTGCCATAATCTGATGCATGCCTGTGTTTCTTTCCAGTACTTATGCGGATGCACCCTGTAACTCTACCAGGACTCTGTCCACCGACATCAAGGAGACTTCCCAGACAAGAACTACCTACGTCCTACCAACACAACTCCCCCATGGGTCAAAAAGCTCAACAATTAACGTGCCCTCCTGCACGCACATCTGCAGTCACCAGAGCACTCCTGATGAACTGCAGAAGGCAAGCTGGTCTTTGACTCACTCCTACCGAACCTACACAGAGAAATACATGACCAAGAAGAGAGCACAGGGTAGCAGACAATTTTATTAACATTCCAGAGACTGCAGGCCCCCGCCCCCCAACCCCCATTCGCCGATCCCTAGCCCTGAATCTCTTGTAAGGAAGGCAGAGCGGCCAGAGCATCTTGTTGGCCACAAACTGTCTGCCCTCCAGCATGTAAAATTCTTTCTTTTTTCTTTTATAGTTGCCCTCCAACTGGGGGGTTAAAATCGGCAGCACTTCGCTTGTCATCTGTCAAGTTTTCCAAATTATGACACAGCTGGAGCAGCACCTAGATTGGTGTTTGATGTCCTTAGCTAATGTGGACCTCTTTGAAGATTTTATGATCTGTCCCCTCCCTTCAATTTTATTCTGTTTGGTGTGGCTCATTATTTTGTCTTACATCTCGTCAACTTGTTGCTAGGCTCATTTTTAATTATGGTTCATCATTGCCTTTCTGTCTTTGCTTGGTTATATCTCAACATTTAATTCGGCTGTATTCATTGTCACAATATCATCTATTCTACACATTCATTCATGTTTCTAAAGGACCATGGCATAAGGCACTATAGAAATCAATGACTCCAATACAACTAACCATACAATGAATGCTTGTGCGCATAAAGCAAGTCCCAACATACGGCAGGACCACTCGATCTATGGCAAATTAATTTGGGTTTCTGAACAAAATATGGTGCCTGGTCCAACCCATACCCTTCAGCAATTACCCCATTTCAATGTTCAAGCGTCTCCTGGACCCCTGTCCAGACTTGGTGACATCACACACACTCCCAACTCCCGGTATTATTTCCAACCACACAATCACAGAATCAGAAACACGTTACCATGGAATTTGAAGTAGGCTTTACCACTGCACCTGTACCAGGTCATTGGCCCCCTAATTTAAGGGAACTACCAAGATGTGTGGCTGACTGGAAAACTCATTTCTAAGCACTAACCGCTGTGCTTCACACATTCGTCCTCGCACTTCTGCAATGCCATTTGCAAACCCAGTGAATTATTCTATTCCACACGCCTGGTTACGTTCCATTCCTGTGGCCCTCGTTCCTCTCCCGGGCCTGTAATACAAACGCGTGTCCCACGACCCCAACATGCTGAGGGCCGGAAACGGAAAAACGCACATCTTCAGACAAATCAGAACAACCGGTGAAAGATGACAAAGCCATCCGAGCATGCTTCCTTGCAGCTGCAAAACACCCCTATCCCAGCTGCCCAAAGATGCTCCCTTGGCCTAACTCTGATCGTCATACCAGTTGACCTACATAAACGGTGATTGTGGGGGAGTGGAGGGGGGGAGGGGCATTTTCTGTGGGCCAAAGACAGTTCCCTGTAGTAATGAGTGGATAGCCACCCTTTAAGAATCATCCCCAATTCGCAGCTGAAAGGCAGCATATTCGTTCTTTGAGCTGTTGAAACACCCTTCCCCAAACTGTCCAATGACAACCCCTTGGTATAGTTGGAGAAGTCCACCCACGTCTATGGAAGACCACCAACTGCCCCCACCCTCCTAATGGGTAGTTATTGGCGGTCTTGGCATAGGTATTCTCGCAATAAGAGCCTCCCCCTATTCTGGCCAATTTAACCTTAAATTGATGTTTCTCCTGCTTCTACAAACTGGTTGAGGTTTTGAATGCATGCCCTGAGCTGCGACTTCTCCCCACACTCCAGATGACTGACAATACTAGGAGTGTGATATCCATACAAAAAGCATGGTCTACTGTAGCAGAGGCTAATAACGACCCAGTACCATTTCTTGGCAAGCAGACACTTTCTTGAACACTACTCTTCACCTACCACAAGCACCCAAACACTATGCGACGGAATGTCCCCCACCAACTGCATAACGCAATGGCATGTGCTCCCCCTCAAGCCTACTGTGCAATGTAGCTGTGTGGTCTGTTCCTCAGGTTCTTTGTTCACTCTTAATTTACCCAACCTTCGCATTTACACCATCATCCAACCACTTGCTAAGTTTCTTTTCCAACAGCCAACCTCTTGTATCGGCCCTAGTCATCGCAACGCTAACTGCCCATTACCTGATGTAAGGGTACATTTCTGTTGTTGCCGAAAGTGCCCTGCCCACACTGGCCATCAGCTGTAATTCTAGCAATAGCAGAATGTTCCTTTGTGTTTTCCCCCCACTAAACCCCTTTAACCACCTACATCAGCTCTAACCCCTTCTCTATCCTGAGGGCAATGACCCTCAATGCATGCAGGTGGTGGTGGGTGTCGCCACAAAGGACAGCGCCCAACAAGACCTTCCATTAGTTTGTACAGGCACCGGCATTGTGACAAAACGCCATTTGGTGAGGAGGGCCTAGTCTGACCTATTTTGACTGAATAGTACAATGGTGACATTTCGGTTACTGGAAGCGAGATCTGCTAACCAGAGCCCACTTTCATAATGCTCAATGCCAAAAACCATAATGCACAAGTACCTTGCTGTGACTGCCTGGCTGCCCTGCAGTGGCACGTTCACAGGTCTCATGAACATGCCTGAACGGTATTACCCAAGTTGACCTTTTACAATTTACCTTTTGCACAATTAACCTAATTATAGTGATCCTAATTGACCTTCTGCACAATTGACCTTTATATTATTTTAGTTATTTTATATATGTATTGGGTTGGTTTTGGACTATAAATAATATAAGGGGATTGGGTTGGGTGTTGCAGGGGGTTTTGGATTGGCTGAAGGGTTGCGGGGGGTTTCCCCCCGCATATATGTCCTAATTGACCTAAATTAGGTCAATCCTCCCGAGGTCAATTGTGAAAAGGTCAATAAGTATACAACCGCCTGAACGCAGGGGCTGGAACACAAAGTTCCAACAGAAAGGTAGCTTTTTAAGTCTGAGTACCTCTGGTGTAAAATATCAATTGTGTACACCAGCAGCCTGGTGCAGATTAATATCTATACATAAGCCATGTCTGGTTTTGACATGGTGGCTACTGAGATTAGACACTCAGATAGCCATAACTTTGCTAGGGCTCCCAAACCTCCTGTTCCACCCAGCTACCTGCAGACGAGGCATGCTGGGTAGGACAGCAGGTAAAGGATATTTGTCACAGCACCCTGGAGTGGGGACTCTCCCCTAAATTGTTTAATCTAGGAGTAGTGCTTGAAGGATATACTGGAACTATGTTTGGGTACAGTCTGCTCCAAGATGCTCTACTAGAGTGAAGACAGAGAACAGCTCTTATCCTTAACCATCCCAGGCCCCACGTGAGAAGACCAGCTGATTGGACAAGGTCTACTGCAACAGACAATGGAATCCAGCATCATGCTCATTGGAGGTGGCAGCCTCCAGAACACTGCAAGAAACTTCCACAAATCTTCCTGGTTGGGAAGGGCAGAGGAAAGGACCTGGGCCACCGAAGAAGGAAGTGACCCCTGACTCTCTCTGGATCTCCAAAACGCCTCAATGCTGTCCAGGCTGATGATGCAAGGGAACTGCCAAAGTTATCTTTCACCTCAATGCTGGACCGACTCTAAATCTCAGAGTTTGGCTTAAAGCCAAAGCTCAGCCAACCATGCATCTGAGACACATCGAGTACTTATTCTGCCAAAACATTATGAATTCGGCACCACCTGTCTGATGACTAGATTAGTTTCAAGCTGTTGTCACTGCAGTACCGCAATGCTGCGTTAAGCCTGTCAAGACTCCTTGCACTGAAGCCAGGGTTTCCGCTTCTCTGCACTTGAGGCCTCAGTCTTCCAGCACCACTGATCAGACCTCAGCTGCCATTACCAGCATCTTCAAAATTGACAGTCATGGCCCAACAGCATTGCAACATTGGAACCAGTTGCTGCCACTCCACTCTGTGCCAAAAACACCAAGACTATTGGTGTGACACCTAAATGCGTAGCTCGATACTGTTGAGCCCCAAAGAAAAGGAACAAAAAAGTTATTTGAATAAAACCTGTCTCCACTGGTCCACCTTAAAGAACCGTAGTGACGTAAGCCCCTTTTCTTTACCTTTTTGAAACGTCTATCCAATAACTGACATTTTGCTGCAGTAATCTTTGGGTTTGTATACCAGTGTGCTCAGGCAAAGTGCCACTTAATTTTAAAGTCTGTGTTCTCTGGCTTCCATTACAGGGGTTGGACACTAGTGTTATAAGTTATGCACATTTTTTTGTTTACAGATCCAATTTTTCTAGAACCTTGGTAGATTTTTTATTTGGTATCCCCGAATTAGTGTTTGTTACTTCTGTACCATCTCACTCCCTTCCTGAAGAGTATAGCCCGACCTCCAATTGTGCTACCGCAGTCAGGTTGTGCCCATTTGCCTTTATGATTGGGGTCACTGCTGGTTTTAACAAAATTACTCGACATAATGACTACCGTACTCCCAGTCTATAGTCCCCTTTCCTGCATACTTTTGTGACATTGAATCCTTCAGGATGGGAGCTCTTTGAAGCATCAAAGCCAACTTTTTGACCAATTTTTTACGCGGGGCCACTGCACGTTGCTTAAACACTGCCTTCATGCATTCCGCCGCATGCATCGCCCTTCAGTCCTTTGCTATCGTCAAAGGATCATTAGCAAATAGAGGAAAACCTTTAGAGGGGAAGGCGGGCGGATGGACGAAAGGGCTTTGTTTTATTTCGCTGTTGATGCATTTCTTAGTCATGCATTTGTAATCTTTATGATTTTTTGTAAAGGTCCAATACATTAAGGATAGTTTATTCTTAGTATTCAGAAGTCCTTAATGTAACTGAGTTGGCAACTGAATTGAATTTATACAAAGCTAAAATAAAGTAGTGCTTTAAGATCAATGTGTAACCACCACCTATAGTGACAAGTGATAGTATAGCAATTGGTTGTATGTAGCCAGGCTGAAGGGTGACCTAACACGTGGTCTTCAATTTGAAGTTCCCTATTATTGCATGGTGCTATATCTAAGTACTTGTAACTTGAGGGACGGCCCTAAGAGCGTCAGAGCTGTGGGCTAATAATACATGATACAAAGGGGGGTGTGCCCCGATGTCTGTAGTTCTGGGGTCTACTTATTGAATGCAGTAGGCCTAGATTTATTCTACTTTTTATTCTTCACTACTTTGTTTAGCTTTGTATAAATTCAATTCAGTTGCCAACTCAGTTACATTAAGGACTTCTGAATACTGAGAATAAACAATCCTTAATGTATTGTACCTTTACAAAAAATCATACAAAGATTACAAATGCATGACTAAGAAATGCATCAACAGCTAAATAAAACAAAAGCTGTACCCTCTATATCTATTTTTGTCTGCATTCTCAATTTTATGAGTACTACTACATCCAGAATGTATTTGCATGTATGTGACATGACAGAATAAATCTAGGCCTACTGCATTCAATAAGTAGACCCCAACACTACAGACGTCAGGGCACACCCCCCTTTGTATCATGTATGGAGGAAAGGGGACTATGGACTAGAAGTAAGGTAGTCACTATGGTGAGTAACTTTGTTATACTCCTACGTCCCATCCCCTTTTCTCCTTTGGGAGATTCACAAGCACTAAACAAAGAAACAGGAGGATGGAAAATTCCCTTACTGGAACAAGTTTTTAAGAACTGCCTGGCCAAACTGGGCATCAGCCCTGGAGCTCGGGTCAAGACAATAATGTATAAAAAAAAAGCAGAGGGAGAAGCCATGGTTATTGACTCGCAAGGGGGATATTTCTGGAAGGCAACAGCAGCCACTTTGCTTCAGACCAAACGTGCATGAACGCCCTTTGGGGCCTGAAGGCCTTGGAACTGTATGGGCCTCTGAGATACACGACGCAATCCATCTTGAAATGGAAGCTTTTTAAGGCGGTTTCCGTTTTAGGGACACAAAAGTAAAAAAGAGTTGTGGGGAGCTTCTGAAATCGTTTCTTCTTTGAAGATAATACTTCAGAGCTCTTCGGAGGTCAAGGTTATGGAGTACCCTCTCCTCATCCGAGACTGGGTCCGGGAAGAAAACAGGGAGGGAGATGAACTGGTTTATGTGGCACTCCGAGATCATTTTTGTAAGAAAAGAAGGATGAATGCAAAGCACAAACATATCCTTGTGAACGGTCAAGAACAAGTGTTCGACAGAGTTTGGAGCTTGCTTATTCTTCTAGCAGAAGTAAGGTTTAAGTTACTTACCTGTAACTATTGTTCTCCAGCATGGATCTGGCATGGAATCACATGCGCATGAATATTCCCCGTCAGGCTGGGAACCCATGGTAAAAGAATAAACAGTCTCACTTTAAAACTGTATTTCTCCTCTATCCCAATCACTGCCATACTGCCCCCATCCAATGACAGTCCTCTCCCAAAGCCCCGCCTCTGGCAGCCATCTTCAGATATGCTAAGCACGTGAAGTGGCAGTATGACCAAGAAGAGCTGCAGAGGGGCCAGAAGGAGGGTTCATATGTGAATCCATGCCAGACCCATGCTGGAGAACAATAGTTACAGGAAAGTAACTTAAACCTTCTCCAGCATTGGGTCTGGCATGGATTCACATGCTCATGAATAACTAATACACAAAGGTACAACATTACACAACCATAGGAGGTGGCAAGGCTCAACAGAAGCAATTAACACTTACCCATGGAACAGACTCACCTCAAGCGAACAGGTTTCATAGCACTGCTTGGCCAACCCTGGACAACTCCCCGGAATCCCTGTCAATGCAGTAGAATTTGATCAGGGTATGCGTGGACCTCCACGTTGCAATCCTGCAAATGTCATGCAGGGGCACACCAGAAAGGAACACCATTTTCGCAGTGATCGCTCTGTGGAGTGGGCTCTCGGGTGGCTGGGCAGAGGCCGATTAGCTAGCATACGACAGTGCATGATGCAGCCGGAGAGTCATCTTGAGATGGAAGCCTTGGCAAAGCCTTCCCATGATTCACAGTTTCAAAGTTCACAAACAATTGAGTCTTCTGAAGCCTTTTCGTGCATGCCAACTAGAACTTCAAGGCACAAGCAACGTCCAGTGAATGCAAGGTCGTCTCCGCCGGCGACAAAGGGTTCATGAAGATAACAGGCAACACCAAAGGCTGGTTGAGGTAGAAGTCTGATAGCACCTTCAGCATGAAAGTGGGCTGCGTCCACTCACCACCCTTGATTTGTGGAAAGTCAGATACTGCTACTGGCAGAAAAGGGCCTGGATCTCACCCACTTGTCTGGCTGAGGTGATGGCCACAAGGAATGCTGTCTTCCGCAAGAGAAACTTGAGTGGTGCTTGATGCATAGGTTCAAAAGGTGACCCCATGAGCCTTGTCAGGACCACATTGAGTTCCCATGATGGGACAGATGCCTTTACCAGAGGGAAATATCGAAAAATCCCCTCAAGAAACTCCTTGACGAGTCTGTGGTACCACAGCAAGGATCTTCCTGGGGATTTGGCGTAGCGCGAAATGGCTGCCAGGTGTACCTTGATGGATACGTTAGCCAGCCCAGCTTTTGCCAAGGAAAGCAAGTATGGAAGAATCTCTAGGGCCATGACCCTCTGAAAGGTAAATCTTCTGCGACCAGCACCACGTAGAAAAACATTACCACCTATGGCCATGGCACTATAGACTAGACACCGCCCTGGCTTTGGCCAGGACCTCCCTGCAGTCCGCTGGCAGCTCATAACCTCAAAACTCTAAGGCTGCAGGAGCCATGCCTTCAGGTTCAGAGATCCTGGGTCATGAGGAAGGATTGCGCCTCTCTCCCTGGTGAGCAGATCCAGAAGTACCGGCCAGCTTGATTGGAGGCAAAACTGACAGGCTGAGTAGGTCCAGATACCAAATCTGTCTCGGCCATGCCAGGGCAATGAGCATCATCTTGCATCAACACTGAGTGTGTTGATGACACGCAGCAGGAGAGGAAACAGGGGAAGAGAGTACAGAAACAGATCTTCCCACGGGAAGGAGAATGTGTCCTCCATGCTCCTTGCTTAGTGGAATCAGCTGGCAAACTTCTGACATTTTGAGTTAACCGCCGTGGCAAAAAGATTGATCGGAGGTCTGCCCCATTTAACAGACGGTACACCTGATCCTGACAAAGTTCCTACTGGTGGCAGGAGCGCAGAGGGAGTCGCCGATGGTGTTCTTGACACCTGCCAGGTGGAACGGGATGAGGAACACCGCCCTGTCCAATGGCCCAATGCCACAAGTCCTCAGCTTCCTTGGAGAGCGCTGGGGATCGAATGCCTCCTTGCTTCCTGATGTAGAACATGGAGGTGGTGTTGTCAGTGAAGATCCTCACCACCTTGCCTCTCAGAAATGGTAGGAAAGACTTGAGGGCCCATAACACTGCCCGTAACTCCAGGATGTTGATGTGCAAATCCTTCTCCTCTGGAAGCTACAGACCTCTGGCGTGTAGACGTCCGGTGTGAGCTCTGTGGTGACAGTCTCCTGGTATGGCAGGGTTTGAAATCCCATCCCCTGGGTGATGTGGGAGCGTTCCCCCCCCCCCAACCACTCTATTGCCCAATGGAACTCCTCATTGAGGGGGATCTTGTAAAGTTTCCAGGCACTTGTATCCAACGTGCATCAAAGAATTCCTGTAGGGGTCGCAAACTGCAGAGACAGATGAGGTAGATGCAGGACTAAATCATGCCCAGCAAAGACTTGATGGCCTGAACCGTGGCCGTCTTCATCGATGACGGCCACTGTACCTTCACTTGAATGGCCTCTAGCCTCTCCTCCGATGGGGATGCCAGGCAAGCCACTGTGTTGTCTGGCGCTGAGGAACAGCCTGTTCTGCAATGGCGTAAAGTAGGACTTTGGATAGTTCACTGAGAACCCCAGCTCTGTCAGTAGCCGGATAGTCTTGTTTGTGTGCTCGGCCAGGTCCCAGGAGTGGGTTTGTATCAGCCAATCGTCCAGGTACGGGTATACGTGCACGCCCTGCAGACGAAGGTGGGCCGCCACCGGGGCCAGGCATTTTGTGAAACCCTTGGGGCCGACTTTAAGCCGAAACTTAGAGCCTTGAACTGGTAGTGTTGGCCTTATACCACAAACCGTAGGAACATCCGAGGTTGCCTGTGGATGGGGACATGGAAGTGCGCATCCTCTAGGTCCAACGATGTCAA
This sequence comes from Ambystoma mexicanum, assembly GCF_040938575.1. Taxonomy (NCBI): domain Eukaryota; kingdom Metazoa; phylum Chordata; class Amphibia; order Caudata; family Ambystomatidae; genus Ambystoma; species Ambystoma mexicanum. The sequence goes on along the minus strand of NC_090936.1, from coordinate 488,092,703 downwards.
GAAATCCCCTTCCTCCAGTTGGGCCGAGCATGTGTTGCAACGTGACCATCCGGATTTTTTGGGGATTTCAAGTACTTAAAGTTTAGACAGGGCAGCTCCAGGATGCGACAATGTAGCCAGAGCATTAGCCGCCTTGTTAGTTAATGCCGCCTTGTAGATTACTCTTCACCATGGCGTCCATCTTCTTCCCCTTGTCCGAGGGGACTGATGATTCGGAGGCCAGGTTGGCCGAACGTATCCTTGCGGCGGCCAACATTATCGAGTCTGGCAACGGTTTTGACATCAATCCCTTGGGTGCAGCGTCTGGCAGCCTGTATTTCTTCTCCAACCTATCTCACTTGGTTGGAGCCATGCATGAGTTTTCCATGAGGGCTAGACCTTCCTCCCAAATGTCATCCAAGAAGGGTACTGCCATGATAAGCCCTTCTTTGTTTCCACAGGAACCAGATGCAACAGCTCAGGGGCCCTGGAAATCATTCAGTGAAATGATCCCACCCTGTCTGGTGGAGAGCCGCTATGAGCGGCGTTCAAGTGTGGTGATTCGTCTGCCGGGACAAAGTCCTCATCTTGGTTTGTTTCCGTGGCTGTCTCCATACCACTGTCCATGTGTGCATCCAGGTCCGCTGGTGGAGTCTGGTCCCGACGTGGTGGAGGAGGCTGATGCAGAGGCATCTGATGACGTTTCTTCTTCTTACACAGAGGCTGGTCAGGGTCCTGTGGTACAACAGGTGCTGGTGCTGGGGGCAACCTCTGCTGGATCTCCATCACTAGGGTGTGGAGAGTGGACAGTATGTCCATGGTTATGTCCCTTGTCTGTGGAGGGACTGATGGAGTGCTAGGCCCTGCGCCACGGTCTTCCTCGTGGACTGTATGGACAGCGATGTCCATCGGCTGAACGTAAGCCTTGGTGGGCTGCTTTGGGGCCTCTTCGCCACCCCAAACCCCTTTTTTCCTCCTGAGAGCATTGTACCAGGACCTGAGAAAGTGCTCCCTCCCCCCACCGCCCCCTGCAGAGGTGCCTGCAGCTTTTGCCACTGCCTTGGCAGCCGTTTCATGCCTGGGAGGCAGGGCTACACACTGCGCTGTAGCGACCACCTTCATCAGGTCAGTACCACCCACCAAGCAGTCGCCCCAGAGGATGTCAACGAAGTGGCCAACAGAGTCTTCGGCTGCACCAGATGAGCATGCTGTGAGGCCTTCTCTTCCTACGGCCTCTTTTTCTCCGATTGGTCTCGTAGCTTGGCCGAGGTGGAGGACTTCCTCTTTGAGGAGAAACTCGCTGGCAGGCTGGCTAATGAGGCAGAAGGCAATCGCGGTCTATCCGACTTGGGAACCGCATCGGCGGCAAACCCGGCGGAATCACTCTTGCAACTCTTTGCCTTCTCTTGGACCCCCACGGATGGGGCGTCCTCAAATGACTTCGGCCTCCTCCGAAGGGAGACCGCTCCTTGGACTGACCGGTCCTGGGTGAGGCATGACCCTGCTCAGAGCATGGGTCAGAGGTCTTGCTCAAATTGAGCCATGCTGCCAGCCTGCTATACAGGTCTTTCTTTGTTTTCTTGGAGAAGCCCAGTCATATCTTGTACGATCCTCGTCGTGGTCCAGGTGCTGGCAGTACAGACACTTCTGATGTTTGTCTTCCACAGAGACGTTCCTTAGCCCACATTGGGTGCAGGGCCTGAAAGTCCCCTTGCCTCCTTTTTGTCCTCCGTCATGGTCAGAGGGTACGAAGTAGACCCAATATGGCCTTCCAGAAACTTTGAGGGGCAGGCAACTTCACCGACAATGGATCACTGTTGCCAGCCGATGAGGAAAAAAGCACACTGGCTCCGATGGAACAAAAATATAACATGTCTGTGAAAAATTTGGAAAAAAGTACAAAATAGCTGTGAGAGCAACTCAAGTACTCCCAACAATGAAGCGTGCTGTAAGAATCTGAAGATGGCTACCAGTGCTTAGAGTGAGGACTGTCTTTGTATGGGGGCAGTATGACCCAGAGGGCAGTGATTGATTTAGAGGAGAAATACAGTTTTAAAGTGAAAGTGAAACTGCTTTTTCTTATACCGAAGATTCCCAACCTGACGGGGAATATTCATGAGCATGTGAATCCATGCCAGACCCCATGCTGGAGAACTGCAATTAAGAAGGCCACTTTCCAGGAGAGAAACTTGAGCTCCATAGTGGCCATTGGTTGGAATGGCTTGTGACAGAGCGATAAGGACCACATTTAGATCCCATTTTGGGTGAGGAGGCCTGACAGCGCTAAGAGGTGAAGAATGCCTCTTGATTACTGAGTTTGCTAGAGAAAAAGAGCAATTGTCTGTTGAAAGATAAGCTTCAATGGCTGACAGGTAAGTTCTGCGTGGCACGTGGCTGACAAATCTGAAATCCTGTCCTCTGTTAGGACAACCCAGTCACTGACAGTATCCCAACAGAAACCTAGGAATATTCGGTCCTGAGCCACAGTCGTAAGTGATTTCCACCAGTTTACCGAAAGCCCCAGTTCGAACAGGAGCTGGAGAAGAGACTGAAGATGGACTGCTGCAGTGTGGGGCAAGGACTCTGCAGAAGCCAATTATCTAAATATGAATAGACAAACTCCCTGCAGCCTGAGTAACCCAGCGATGACCGCCATCAATTTCGTAAAGACTTGCAGCACTGAGCTGAGACCAAACGGTAGCACTCAATAATAGAAATGTTCTGTTCCCATGGAAAACCAAAGTTATTTCCGATGTGGGGTCCCAAATTAGTATGTGCATATAAGTGTCCTGTAGATCTAACACACTGAGCCAATCGCCCTTCCGGAGAGATGAACTTATCTGGTGGGCGTGATCATCTTGAATTTCTCTTGGGGAAGGGAAAGGTTGAAGCTGGAGAGGTCTAGGATAGCGCACAGGGCAGCCTGGTTGGGTTTGGGCACTTAAAACATACAGGAGTAATAGCCCTCCCCTCGCTCCCGTAAGGGAACAGGTTCCACTGCTCTGAGGTTCAAGAGTTTTTGTACCTTGGCTCTGAGGAAGGGAGACCCAGTCTGCTGAAGAGGAGGGTGAGATGGTGGAGTATGAGGAAGGGGAAGGGGAAGCCGGAAGCCTACTTGGGCGACCGACAAAACCCATCAGTCTTCTGTTATCGTCTTCCATGCCTCCAGATGAGACTTTATACATCCTCCCAATGAAGTCTTGTGTGACTGATGGAAAACATAATTTGGATGATTTATCGGGGGCAAGAGCTCCTGTAACAGAGGTGGCGGCTGAAGGCTGAGAGAAAAAACAGCCGCTTTGTCTCTGCTGCTTGCATCGAGGCCCACCAGAGGAGCCTTCGGCTTGGCATGCTCGACGCTCCTGAAAACCACAAACCTGAAAAGGATCTAGTTTGGGTCCCCAACCTTTGTGTATAAGCCGCTCTACCTGGAGGCTGCTTTGCTAGGACGGACAAAGATTTAGCTGTCAATGTGCTTGCTTTTGTCTTGTTCGGTGAAGGAGTGGAAATGTGCTATCCTTTCAAAAGGGAGGTCAAGTACTTTGTCTTGAACCTCCTTTGAGAACTTTGCAGCATTAAGCCACGCCTGGCGAGAACCATTGACTCCAAACATAAAGGCCCCTAGAAGACGTGTCCACATGAGGGGCTGCTGCCTCCAGGAGGTCCTGAGCCAGAACCCTGGCGTCAGATAATTATTTAAAATCTTTCAGCCTGTCCTTTGGGATACAATCTTGGAACTACAAAAGCTCTCTCCACAACTTGAGGTTGGCAGCTGCCAGAATGACTTCAGTATTCACAGCTGAAGACCTGCATTGGAAACCCCCCCACACCATGCCATCCAGAATTTTGACCACCTTGGAGAAGACCTGTGAGGCAGCTGTGGAGGAGGTTGAAGAAGGCTTAGCCTGGAGTGTAGCTGCTGTTACTACCATTGATGAAGGAAGCGGACAGGCAGCCAAAAGGTATGTCCTCCGATGCGTGGAGCTTATATCAAGCACCAATTGTTTATATTTATATGCTGCGCAGAATTAGATTTTTGCCAGACCTTACGGGCTTCGGCAAGCACATCCTTTTTAGAGAAAAAAACATGTGCACTCCTGTGATGCAAGGATTAGCGCTCCTCGGAGAGCTCCCTCTTGTGGAGCCGGAGGCTCGGGATTGAAATTTCTAGCAACACCATCAAATCCACAACTCGGCCATGAAAAGCTCTAATGGAGTAGCGCAGGTCTTCACTACCCTGGGCCGCGTGCTCCTGGTTTGTTTTGGCGGCAACAGAAGGCTGATCCGCAACACCTGGTACCTCAGACACCTTGGTCATCGCTATATGCACCACTGTCGTCGGAAAAACTGGTGAAAGCGGAGGCAATGGTGGCAGTGTAGAAGGAGGCTCCACTGGAAGCAGATCGGCACTACCGGAACCTGCTGAAGAGGAGCATGCTGCGGCTCAAGAGACTTACGATATATCTTTGAACAGATCTTTAAAGTAAGCCTTCCTTGGGTCTGAGCATGAGGGCCTGGAATCTGCTGAAGAACATGTCCTCTGAGGAAGGTCTAGGTAGAGGAAGGGGTGGGGGCCGCACTGGAGGGGAATGTCCCCTAGATTGCATTGAGGCACGCTACCAAGATAAGCCCTCCACCCCCCCACCAGCTGGATCCACAAACTAGAGGAGCGGACGTAGAAGGAAGCAAGACAGTGTGTGGCAGCAGAAACCTTGCACGCCAGTCAGTTGGCAAGAGAAAAGGGGTTTCTACAATCCATATTTTGTACAAAAGGCTGCCCTGCCCCCCCGAATGCAGGCCCTCCTGTCCCAGCCATTGAGAAAGTTAGTTTGGAGGAGATTGTCAAAACAGCCGCCTCTGGCAGCGTGGGTTGGGCTGCCATTTTGTCACTGCCCGAAGCGATCCACGTCACAGGTTTTTGTGAAGCCATTGTCACCACAAGAATTGTAGCAGCTTTGGAGTCAATTTTAGCCCTCCGACAGGGAACCTCAGCAGAGCCAGTACTGGAAGACCTGCAGCGTTTATCAGCCCCTTAAGCCTCAAAAAAGGTTTTAGCCCTCCGAGAGGGAGCCTCGGCAGATTTGGGGCCTTTTGCACTTCTTTGCACCCTCAGCAGGACCAGTACGACCACAAGACTCCTTGTGGGAAAGCTTAGGTTGTCACCTCGGGAAAATACCCCTGGTTGAAGTCGAACCAGAAAACGTGGGCTTAATTTTAGTTCCCAGAAGAGAAACCTCAGAGGAAACTGCCAGTTTTAGCCCCTTGACAGGGAACCTCTAAGGAAACTCTGGTATGCAGGTTAGACCCCTTTCGGGATACCTCCGGGAGAACACTGGTACAAGAGCCACTTGGACCCCTCTTGGACCCAGAAGACCCTGGGAAGGAGTTCTCTAGCTGGGGTGCCCAAAAAGGAAGGAATTTACCGGACGCTTCCTTTTTTTGTCGATGAACTGCTGTAAATGAGGAGGAGGTTGCCGTTGGAACACTTCCTCCCACATGATGAGCCTACGCTGGAGTGCCCGGAAAGAGAGTGAGTCGTTGTAGAGACAAGAGTCCCACCGATGTTCCGGTCCCAAGCACTCCAAACAGAGAATGGGTATCCACCCTAGCGAAGCAACGTTCGCACGAAGAACAGGACACGAATCCTTGACGCTCCGGCACAGACGGAGGTAAAGAAGACCGTGGAACCAGAGCACGACGATTAAGGACAAGTGGGGAAAAAAGACAAAATAATCCTCTCGATGCAAGTGCGTCCGACACAGACTGCACGGAGAAAGGACTGAAGGGCGATGCTCAGGGCGGAGCTCAGGAAGGCGAGGTTACAGCCACATGCTGTGGCCCCACGTAAAAATAAAAGGACAGAACGCTTTTTATTCTTCAAAGTGCTTCAGTCTCATCCCGAAGGACGGAATGTCCCAAAAATATGGAGGAAAAGAAACGGGACGAAAAGTATGGAGGAAAGGGGACGGGAAGTAGGAGTATGTAGAAGTGCAGGGCTGAGTAAAACACTTTAGCCACTACTCATCCTTGTACACCAGCTGCGCAGTACTCATTTTGTCACACCTTTAATCTCAAGATCTCATTGTGAGCATGTTATTTTTTTAATAAAAAGATCTGCATTTCTGTAGGCACATCTCTCAGCTCCACATCCCCCACAGACTACCAGGCATTGCCCGAACCAAGGAACAGTCATATGTCAAAATAATCCTCAATTGATTCCATGTGTTGTTCCTTCCACTCCCACAATGCTGTGGACGTCCAATCTCTTGCAACCGTCTCACGAAGAGAGCCTTGGAGATCTCCAAGCTCATTTTACCTGTGGCAGCCCCCTCTCCAACAAGTCCAGACATTGTTCAGAGTATCAAGTAACCAAGTCTTCCCACTTCATCTAATAGCTTGCCATGTTCAACAGAATCTTGGAACGAGATGCTATTCCTCCCATTTCCTTGCTGCAGTACAGTTGGCATAGAATTTAAAAGCAGACAAAATAACTGAAGAACTAGGACTCTGCCTCTAGCGAGAACCTCTGTAAAGATTCAACAGATTCCAATACAAATGTGTCACTCCCTCTCTGGTTGATCACTCCGTTACACCAAGCACAGGTCTGTAATAAGCTTACCTGGTGTGGATTTTCAGATGCTGGGCTCCAAAGGGGTCTGCATGGTCCTGGGACGCAGTGTCCTAGAAAACGCTGCCAAGAAACCTTCACCAGCAAATGAAAAGATTTATTTTGAAAGACAGGTTTAAACCTGCAGAAACTGATCATGCCAATGCTGGACTACATAGGAGGATCAGAGAAGAACTCTGGTGCAGCATGGTGAAAAGCAGGACAGCATGGGCTAGGCTGCTGAGTAAGTGATTCACAGAATGGTGCAGGGAGGTTTGGCAGCAAGCAGGAAATGGGAAAGACCATGGCAGAACTAGGGAACTGGAAGGCATCTGTATATCTCAATCAAGGGAAGCAGGTTCTGAGAAAACTTCAAAAGACTACTAGCACAAAGAATGTTGCCAAGCATCGCTCTGCCATTAGTGCATGCATATGAATGGAATATGGCTGCTGTGACCCAGAAGCACTTCCAACTTCCGGTGTCTAATTGCAACAGCAGCCCACCATCTTGGCATGGAGTACCAATTACAGAGCTTCCTATAATTACCATGCTGCCAATCAAAATGTTTAAATAAACTGGAAACTTGTATCCGTTATAGTAGATTCTGGGAACCCATGCAGTCTTACAACTTTTTGTCTAATTATTTTAGCCAATGCAGTTTCTGTTGGCAGTCTCTTTAATTTCAGGAAATGACACCTTAGGAAGTAAAAAGCAGAAAGCAAAAAGAGCGGGCACCACTATACGATATTCACATTTATCAAATAATTGTTTCTATGTAGAAGTTTCGTTGCTCTGAAGATTCCTTGTTGTCAAATTATAAAAAGGAGCTGGCTGTGACGAATAACCAAGAAGATATTAGTGACGCCTCATACCAAGAGACGTATTTTTTCACAAAACCAGTGATTGATAAAAATCTTTATGAGATACCACTGAACTTTCATTATTATCATTATTTTTTTGAATATGTAAACAATTTTACTTTGGAGTCCATCAAGCTTTATAGAGTTTACATAACTTACATACCCTGATTGGGTCTTCTAAGAGAGCGGCTGTGTGACCTTGCATCCGACTTGGTCTTTGGCTTTTTGTGTACCTTAGGAAGTAAAACCACAACTAAAAGCATGGTGAACCCTACAGCATGTGGCAATTCTACCAAAAACTCATAGCTTTCGTTTGTAATGGTATGGTTGGTGTGGGCAATTGAACTCGCATGCTGGTGTGAGCCTACTAGCTTTTGCTTGTGTACACACAATTTAGCTCTTCTCATTTCTAGCAACAAAAAGCGTGTATGTCACTAGAGCCAGTGTTTTTCTCGTGTCCGGATATTATGGCAGTACTGAAATGCAAGTGCTTTTGACGTAGTTCCGGACAAGAAAATAGCTTAATTTCACATTAATATCCCTTCAACCAAACATTCTCCTGTGTAAATGGTCTTCCCTTAGCCGTTGCTCCTTCACAATATGCAATTCTTTCAGGATGGTCAGAAATGGTTTGTTGTTTCAATATCACAGAAACCCTTATGTCGTCTGGAAACATATTAGGTTCCATTGCTGGTGTATCAACACATTTATATTTGTGACTGGCCTGCTTTCCCGAGCTTCTTCCCGGCCCTATATGCCACTTTGAATAAAACCCTGGAAAAAAACCACCATGCATCTGGGAGGTCGAAGAATGGTGTTAAACCAAAAAAAGGGGTACCTGGAGGCCTAAACCCAACTGTCGCCTGGTCACAGGTAAGAGAATCAATCGAGGAGGGAATCTCACTACACAAATGACCCATACGCCACACATTTGCAAGAAGAACACCCACCCTCTGTGATGCGGGCGGCCATGCAATAATGCTTGCAGAAAGCCAAAGATGAAGACCAACTAGCTGCCCTGGAAATCTTCCATGTTATGTTGCTTCGAAAAGCCCCTGCTGTGGCTTTAGCAAGCATGTTTTTAGCAAGCATGTTTTTGGAGTTGCTTTATTCTGTGTAGAGTATGCCTCCTTTGCGCAGACCACTGTCCACTGTGCAATGGTTCATTTCAATGCTGAAGAACCCGGCTAGATTAGCCCATAAGTGCTAGATTGTCTGATTCTACACTATCTAGTCCTGTCCTTGTAAAATGTCCACTCTTCTTACGTCCAGGCAGTGTAAACATGTCTGGCCCGAGCCTGAGGATTTAGAAAGGACACAGGCACAGTATTGGATTCATAAGAAATAACTAAACTACTTCCAACAAGAACTTCGGATGCATGCAGAGAACTACCTTTCCTTGTGGCACATCGTGTACGCCTCCAAAGAGGATTGAGCCTGTATCTCACAGATCCTTCTGATCGACGTGATCGCTGCTAAAAAAAAAAGGCTGTTTCTAGAGACACAACCTCATGTCAATTGATGCCATTGGCTCAAAGGGTTTGTTATATGGTTGTTAAAACCAGATTCAGGTCCACAACAAGTGCAGTGACATCAATGTATGATAGATCCTTAACAGACCTTCAGAGTGATGCCAAATAACTGGACTGGATGTGGACACTGTTCCTTAGGAACTTCTATAAGCGCCTATCGCTGCCAATTAAGTGTGTAACAGTTCCACTTGCATGCCACCACTCATTAGGTGCAATAAAAAAATAAAAAAAAGAGTACATGATGCAGATGGCTCTTAAAAGGAAAGAAAAACTGTGGGCAGTAACGTGTTGGGATGCGCTTGGCCTTCATTATTTAACAGATGGTCCAGTGTGGCAGCAGCAGCATGAGGTCCCTCGGGCTTCAACGTAGAAATGAAAAAAAAGTATGCTGCCGAACAGTGCAAAGACCCTTGTGTGGGATGTCTCAACCCACTGACCCAAGCCCTGCAATATTACTGTGCATTGCTGGCAGTAGAAACATCATAATGGCCGCCGGAAAGCATGCTGCTCGCTAGAAATCACCAGAAAGTGTGCAGTAAAAAGCTGAAAAATAGGCCACCATCTACTTTTGCCTACGTCAGTGCTAACACGGGAAACCACTGCCAAAACCCATCATTTGGCTGCCCACAGAGCAAAATCATTGCAAAAGAAACAAAGCTGTTTTCAAAAATCTGTTTTTTTATTTGTTGTCAAATTTGCAAAAATCATGGCTCACAAACCACCCAAAAAGATCCAACCTCCCTTTTGGGTGGTCAACATCTTTCCACTTCAAGAATCTACATAAATATAAAAAGTCCACAGAAGTATGTGTTATCTGAACAAAGTCCACTTAAGGATTGCTTGCTGGAAGAAATCTGTCAAAAATGGGTGTAATACCGTTACTCACCTCTATCAGAAGCCAGCGATTTAAAACCATTTTGTGTAAAGTTGTACATTGAACCCAAACTATGCCAAGGAAAGACTTGTTATCAGAAGCCTAAGAGGTGGAGGCAATTCAAAACTATATTCTGAAAAGGCTTGAAGTAAGAAATTGTTTGATGTATGTGTTCAAAATGTGAGTTATATTATAAGATGGGACCATTTTTACACATTGGGTATAGGAGTTAAAATTTCCCACCTCTCCCTGAACAAAGGAAACTTGCCCCTGCCCTTGGCTAAGAGATTGACAGGCTGTTCTTAAAAAGGAACTAGGAGAGGCACCCTGGCCTGTTGCGCTTAGTAAAGACAATGAAGTCCTTGAGCTGAATAGGAATGCTAATTCGGGTGTGACTGACAACAAACTGCTGGCAGGAAGGAAAGACATGTGACCTCTGAGTCAGCCCAGCTCTGGAGGCGGACCAGACTGAAATGTGGATTTAACATTGGAGTAAATGTATGTTTTAGAAAAATGCTTATAAAATATTGCACTGAACTGACAAAAATGTGAAACTTTTAGATTGTTAAAATGAAAAATTCACTCACAGTTTAAGACTAAGCTGGAATCCGTGCTATGTTCTGAGACTAAACCCCAGAATTTATTCATATTGTAGCTACTGTGTTTATGCTAGGAACATGAAACATTAGAGAAATATGCTCAGATGGGATATGCATGCATGTATAAAAATTGGTGCAGAACTGATATTGAGAAACCCACCAAAAGCGCAAAAAAGCTGTAATTTCTGAACCAAAGCTCTTAGGAAGATGAGCGTTGAACATAAATATACCGCAGGCAATCTGTCATGTAATTTATGTAGTATTAACAAGTTGTGTATATTGTAAATATGTGTGTTATGAAAAATAAGATATACTGTACAGACACAAAGGGGAGGGTTTTTCCCTAAGCAATAAACATGACACAGGATGACACGCTGCTCCTTTCTCCAATCAGGGGACAGGGAATCCTCTGTCCTATAAGATCCTTAGAGGGTTGGGCATAGAGAATCAGCCTCCAAACCCACTTTGGAAATACATATAGGGACTGCTGAGGACAGACAACACACACTTCCACTCAACTGATTTCTGGGCGAAGCACCCTGCAGGAAGATCCAGGCTCCAGACAGATCCAAAAACCAGACTCCAGAAACAAGCTCTAGAACCTTGAAGCAGAGAGGCCTAACCCACAAGCTGAACCTTTTTCAGAGGCCTTCAGAATTTTTTGCAACCTGATTCTAACCCTTTAACTTGGCTGTGCCGTTTGGCTATTCTAGCTAAGAACCCTGTGCTAGAACCCAGATCCAGACCCAGAGAGCAGAGCTGTATCCAGAACCCGTCATATCCAGTCCAAGAGGCTGCGCAGACCAGAACCTGTCCGGTGGCAAGAGAATCCCAGCCAAACCCTTGACCAGATCTTTGACGGGCCCACTCCATTCCAAAGCCATAGGAGTGAGTATCTAGTCTAGAACTGTCCATAGTCATCTCTTAGTTTAAAGTAATTCTATTCTATCAATTTCAACCTGTCCAGAACTGCATTCTAGAACCTCATTTGTCTATCCTAAATTCTTCTCTCCGCCACATAATCCTTGATAATTGTAGCATCAATCATCTATGTGCTGATATTTTTCTGAAGAGGGACAAGTGTTTTGACAGACAGAAGACAGAGTGGAGGCGCTGCTGTTCTGGTGGCTGCCCGTTGAGTGCCTTGCTTCTTCATAGCCCCTTAGTATAAGCCTTGTTGGTAAATCTTTAAAGCGCAATCTTTCATTTTGAAATCTTGACTGTTTCTGAAAAATCTACCTTCACCAAAACCTCTAACTTTTGAACCGCACGTCCTAGAACCAAAATGTAACTGTCATGTTGAAGCCAAGATCCTATAGTTTTATATAGTTTTGCTGTAATCGCGTTTCACGCACGCGGAAAAGTTGCAGCAAATTGCATTTTGGTTATATTTCACCACGTGTCAGAATAGCTGTTTGTTTGCAACTGCTGAAATTCGTTTTCAATCTGATAATCATTCATCAAGCATTGCTAGTGTTGACCTGAACCAATCCAAAGTAACTCACTAGTGCTGAATCCCATTTAGCAAATGAAAGTCATTTTGTGCATTTTTCACATTCATTGCAATCACATTCATAAGCATTTTGACCCGTTTTAAAATCATACCTGTTCTCTCTAAGCTTGCTGGGGGGGGGGGAGAACTGGGATTTAACTGAATTATTGATTGTATTCCTGAAACCTGTGTGCCCTCATTTCCATCTCTTCATATTGCATAGTGGGGGGAGGGAGTAGTCACAAGGAAAAGTGTGATCTTTTGGGGAAATCATATCAAGTTTTATTTTTGTGCTACATTCTTTCCTATTATTGCATTTCCTTGAATCCATATAAAGTATTCGCGGATACAGTATCCTTCCTATTCCTACTCCTAACTGATTAAAGAGATTGCTGATATTGTAATATTACCCATTGCTGATCATTGTTCATATTCATAAGTGTGCTATTCAGATATTATTCTGTTAATAAAAGTGTGATATATATATATATATATATATATATATATTGTTCAATTCTTCAAATAAACTTTTAATTTGCAAAACAAACCTACTTCTTGGCTCAGTGAGGTCGGGGAGATCCAAAGAGAGGGGCGTTATATCAGGTTTCATCATCCAGAATTAAACAAACTTTTGACATAAAAATATATAAATAAGGGTTTCCATTAGGCATCCCATACTAGGCATTCATTTAGTTGGAGTGCCGGATTGAAATCACTTACAGATTGAGGGTTCGTAGCGGGACTTCTGAATTGGATCTACCACTTGTGCAGCTTAATACAGTGTGGTAATAGGATACATAAATCCTGTTGGATCACTACGCGGTGTTACGCTGTGAAAGAACCCCTCAAAAGGGAACGCTCTAAGGACACGGTCTGTTTTGCAAAATAAAATAAACTTCTGTAAGTCAGGAAGGAAATCAATTTCCAGAATGGCAACAATGGTAGACATCAAGATAGCTAAAGAACACCTTTTACATAAGTTATTTGTGAGAGGTGAATGGACTAAGCAGGATCAGAATGTGTGGTTGCAGGCAATCACACAACAGATCACTGCAACTGGGTTAGATATCTGGAGGGATCAGGGTCCCTTACATGTGGCCCTGAGTGAACTATATATGCCCACTAAGGCCAAGGATGAGTACAACAAGATTGCCAAGGTAGCAGCATATTTATATTTATCTATGGGAGCCATAAAGGACAAATGTGCTGAAGGCCAAGATCTGGCAAGTAGGCAACTGATGGCATTAGATAAGGCCCAATCTGATCTGGACTCTTCTGAGCAGAGGCTGCAGAGGAGCCAGGAGTCAGAAAACGAAAGTAGGCAGTATCTAGTTAAAATCAAAGAGGATATGGGTATCCTGCAACAGGAAAGGGCAGACCAGGATACCAGAATTCTGGCCTTGCAGAAGGAGTACCAAGAAGGTTTGGACTCCCTACTGCAGAGCCAGAAAAAGCTGGAGCAACAACTGGATTTCAATAGGGCATGCGCAGAGCAGGTAGTCACCCTGCAAAGCCACCTAGATAGAGAGAAGGCAGAGAGCAATACATTATTTCTGAAAGACCTGGACACCCAGGCAGAATTTGAGGAAGAGCCCCACGAAGCTGGTACCCTTCAAAGACAGAGGGACGACCTGGCGGCACAGAGGCAGGCTCTTGCTCAGGAAAGGGATACCTTAGGCCAGGAAGTCTGTCACTTAAAAGGGAAACTGGAAGAAAAATCACCTGGCCCTCCAGGGACTGGGTGACCTCCAAAAATAGCATCAAAACTTGTTAGAGCACACCAGGAGGGTGGAAGATGCTCTGGCAAGAAAGGAGCAGGCCAGTAGGGACAGGACTCAGGATGTAACCCTCCTGCAGCAAAGACTGGCCCAGTATTCAAAGACAAACCAGGAGGCACAGAGAAAATTAGGCTCTGTGTCAGCACAACGATAGGCTCCAGCGACAGGTAGCCATGCAAGAGAGACTGATGGAGACTAGTAAGGCCTTGATTGAGGAACAGAAAGCTCAGGTTCTTGCATGGCAACCGAGAGCAGGGGCTGATAGAGATGAGGTTCGCTGGTAAAGGGAAACGCCTGAGCATAACCTCAGGAGCCCTAGTACCAGAGGCCTCCATCCCTCCCAGTCCCTGGACTCTGCCACCCCCATATCCCCTGGCGCACATGAGCCCAGGGCCACGGGGATGGCAGATTACTATCCAGCTAGAAGTATGGGGCTCATAGGCCAGTACCTCCCAGGAATGGATGTGCGGGCATCTGGGTATGGGCACCCAAGTACTGTGAAGTTTAGTGGGGAACCCCAGGAGAGTAGGCACACTAAGGGCATCCTGAAAACCTCTGCCCAGTTAGGACAGTGGGGGGGGTACTGTCATGCGCTGCCGAGCCGATTGGCGGTTACTTCCGCGATGGAGGCTCCGGCGCCGACCGTAGTTCCAGCACGTTGTGTTTCCTTGCGTGCAGTCACGGTCTAGTTTTCCTTCAACATGGCGGTCACTGGGAAGTACATAGTCTCCCTAATCCCAGCTATCAATGCGTTGCAACCCCCGTAGCTTCCGCTTCAGCCTTTTGGGTGAGACACTAGTTTTCTGTCTTGCGGCTTGCCGCTCTGTCTCTTCGCCTTATCGCTTCTTGCGATACTTCTTTTCTTCCGCTACCCCCCCTCTCTTTCCCTTCCTGGTTCTTGGTTGGTTTTCTCTTTCAGTTCCGGTGGCTCGCCCCTGCTCCTCGGCTTGAGCCTCTCTCCCTTTCTCCTGGGTCCTGCGGCCGCTCGAGTTTTCTTGCTTGAGCTCCCCTCACGCTTCTCCCTTTTAGTGAGAGCGCTTCCTGGTCTCCGTCGCCTTCGGCTCTGCTCCGCCTCCACAGCCCTCAACGGCCGTCCACCTTCACTTCTTCGACTGCTGGACTCTCGTACTTTCCCTGGGAAGACTTCTGCTCGACCTCCTGCCTCACAAGGGTTTTTTGTGCCAATAAGGCTTTTTCCTTTGTCGCCTACTACAGGAGAGGAGTCCCAGGACTGCTTGTTTGTTTCAAGCATTCACTGTGGCTTCCTCTCGTGGTAGGCAAGTTGCTTCATCCACAAGGAGAGATTTCTGCGCACTTCGGCGTCTCAATACAGATGAATTGGAGGATTACCACTCAGGTGAAGAGGAGAAAGGGAAGGAATTGGACCGATTGCAACGCCCAGAAACCAAGATGTCGGCAGAGGAACAGATCCAGGAACTCTGGAAGGCGGTTCAGGGCTCATCACAAGAGTTGCAGACCGTCAAGACTGAAAACATAGTCCTACGACAGCTTGCCACTACCCGAGACGTTCCGCCTGCCGAACTACCCCCAATGACGCTCGCCTCAGGGAAGTTTGATGGTACACCAAAGAAGATAAAAGAATTTTTGGAGGCGTGTGTGGTGTACTTTACCTTTAGGCCTCGTGCCTTTGCTACCGATCAATCCAAAGTAGGGTTTTTGATCTCAAACATGACGGGCAATGCCCTTGCTTGGGCCACACCGTTGGTTACCAGTGCCAACCCCATACTACACGACTTTACCGGGTTCCAGGGTTTACTGAAACAGACATTTGAGCGACTGGAAATAACTTTCACTGCCAGCGAGGACTTGTTGGATGTACGACAAGAGGCCTCAGATGTTCTTACATACATATCTCGATTCAAGGCTCTGGCCGCAGAAGCGGGTTGGCCGGAACAAGCCCAGTACGCCATATTCAGAAGGGGCCTCCGAGAAGAGATCAAGGACGAGCTAGCCAGGTCCTCCCGACCACCAACCTTTTCTGATCTGCTATCTTCCACATTACAGATTGAGTACCGCCTTCAGGAACGCCGAGCTGAACGCCGCAAGCATCGCCTCGCAACGGGTTCTCCTGCCTGCACTCCGTCTACGTCCTCTTCTTACTCTTCCTCCCACTCCTTCGAAGAACCAATGCAGATTGGGGCTACCAGAGGCCCTCTTTCGTTTGCGGAGCGAAGACGGAGAAGGGACTGTGTGCCTATTGCGGGTCAGAGCAGCACCTACTTAAGGAATGCCCAGTGGTTCCAACCAGATCACAGGGAAATGAAACTCCTCGGCGCCAGTAGGGACTTGGTTCTGAGGATCACCTTGCAATTTCCTACGTCCCTACGTATCTCTCTCTATTTCAGCTCCCAGGACTTTGGAGGATTCCAGGTTAATGGTGATTCCGGTATGTATCGAATCCCGGGGGAGATCCATAGATGCCCTAGCCCTCTTGGACTGTAGGGCTGCCGGAAACTTTGTGGACACTCTATGGGCTGAGAAGGTGGGCCTTCGTAGAGTAGCCCGTAAAGAGGATCAAAAGGTAGAAGGGGTGGACGGTTCTCCCCTCTCTTCGGGCCTGATAACACATACCACGGAGGAACTAGGAGTCACCATTTTCCAACATACAGAGGTGCTCAAGTTCGATCTCATCCGAGCAGCCCATTTTCCGATCATTCTAGGAATAGCTTGGCTTCGCAAGCACAATCCTCAGGTAGACTGGACCAGCAACCAGTTGAGTTTTTTGTCTCTATTTTGTAGACAGCATTGCTTCTCAAGGTCATTTCAGAACAATCACCAGACTGCGACGATATTAACAAGTGGTCATGTGGGAATCCGCACTTTGCCACGTTTTTGTTTACCCTACCAGGAGGTCTTCAAGGAAACAATACCGGCGAAACTACCTCCACATAGGCCGGAAGATTGCTCTTTGGAACTAGAACCAAATGCTTTGGTCCCTTTCAGCCGGATGTTCTCCTTAACCCAATCTGAGAGACAAGTATTAAAGGGATATTTGGATACTAATCTGCAAAACGGTCTTATCCAACCCTCCAAGTCTCCGGCAGGAGCTTCTTTGTTTTTCTTTAAAAAAAAAAAAAAAAAAAGACTCCCCCGATTTGCGTCCTTGCAACGATTACAGAGGACTTAATAAGGTTACCATAAGAGACCGTTATCCCATGCCCCTCATTTCTGAGATCATAGAGGCTGTTCAAGGGGCTCGTATTTTCACCAAACTGGACCTACGTAATGCATACCATTTGCTTCGCATTGCCAAGGGTGATGAATGGAAGACGGCATTTCGCACCCCGTTCGGTCTATACGAATACAAGGTGATGCCTTTCGGATTGGTGAATGCCCCAGCTATATTTCAGCGGTTCATGGACCGATTATTCTCCGATCTACTTCTGGTCACAGTCGTCGTCTACCTGGATGACATTTTGGTTTACTCATCGGATCTGGATTCCCATATCCTTCATGTGACTCAAGTACTAGAGCGTCTTCAACAATACAAACTTCTGGTCAAACCAGAGAAGTGCGTGTTTGCAGCCTCCCCAGTGCACTATCTCGAATACGTTCTCTCTGGGGACGGTATTTCCATGGATGCAGGCAAGGTCGAGGCCATACTGGGTTGGTCCTCCCCTGGTAATATGAAGGAGGTACAAAGGTTTCTTGGTCTCTCGATCTTTTACAGAAAGTTCATATCAAACTTCTCTGAGGTAGTTGATCCCATCACACGTCTCTTGAGGAAAGAGTCAGGGCCTTTCTTGTGGTCACCAGAAGCTGAACAGGCTTTTAGGGATCTGAAGAAATTGTTCTGTTCCGCTCCGGTTCTTCGTCATCCAGATCAAAACCGACAGTTCATCGTTGAAACAGATGCATCTGCAATGGCTATAGGGGCAGTACTTTTGCAAACCTACAATGCTGTGGAACATCCAGTCGCCTATCTCTCTAAAACATTGTCCCCCAGCCATCTCAATTATTCGGTTCTCGAAAAGGAACTACTCGCAATGAAACTGGCTTGTGAGGAGTGGCAACATCTACTGATGGGAGCACGTCATCCCTTTATCCTCAGGACTGACCATAAGAATCTCAAAGCATTACAAAACATGGAGTGCGTGAATTCTAGGCAGGCCAGATGGGCTTATTTCTTTGCCCAATACGACTTCCATATCACTTACGTACCTGGCACCTCAAATAAGGTGGCGGACGCCTTGTCTAGGAAGGAGATTCCGGGGGAGGGTGCCCCTAATCCTCGGGAGACCATGTTCAAAAGGAATAAGATCCTGGGATTTATCAATGTTTTCTTTCAGGAAATTAAGACCGCTTTAGCTTCGGAAAGGTCAACGTCTCTGGGACCACAAGGAAAGGTATACACCGAGAGGGAAGGTTTAGTGTTTTTTGGTAACCGACTGTACATTCCAGAAGGTCCTTGGCGCAAGAAGATCATTCGGTGGTGCCATGATTCACTGACTGCGGGTCATAGAGGAGTGCTTAACACAACTGAACTCATCGCAAGAAGGTTTTTTTGGCCGAATTTAAAAGGAGAGATTAAGAACTACGTCAAGGCTTGTCCGATATGTGCCAGAGCCAAATATCCCTCTGGAAGGCCCTTAGGTTTGCTTACCCAACCAGAGATGCCAACACGCCCATGGGGTCTCATATCGACCGATTTCATTGTGGACCTACCAGAGTCTGATTCCTGTACTTGCATCATGGTGACGATAGACACCTTCACTAAATTGGCGCATTTTTCCCCGCTGCCTGGATTACCTACCGCCACTCAAATGGCGGAGACCTTTACACGAGATGTCTTCAGACTGCATGGCCTACCAGATAAGATCATTTCCGACAGAGGTAGTCAGTACGTCTCAAACTTCTGGAAGGCTTTGTGTTCTAGGGTCGGCATTGAAAGGGCACTTTCTTCTGGTTTTCACCCTCAGTCGAACGGCCATACGGAACGACTGAATGTCACCCTAGAGCAATATCTGAGATGCTATATCAACCAACAGCAGGATAACTGGGTATCTTTATTACCCACAGCGGAATTTATGTACAACAATTCCACCCATTCCGCACTAGGTCTCACTCCTTTTTTTTGCACGTACGGAGTGCATTCTCGATCCATTTTTCCCCCGATTCCAGTTACCACCAATTCTCCCACTGCAGAATCGGTGCTCCAATCTATTGGGGAGGCGCATAAGACAGCTAAACTCAGTCTACAAAGGAGCAGAATCCGAAACAAGGAACGGGCTGACAAACACCGGCAGGGTTGTCCCGATTGGAAACCGGGGATAGGGTGTGGCTCTCTACCAAGTTCCTACCCCGATGGGTTCGCCCTTCCAAACTTTCTCCTCGCTTTCTAGGACCTTTTTCCATTCTATCTAAAATCAATCCTGTCTCTTTCAAATTGAAATTGCCTCCTCCTCTCAATCGCGTTCACCCTGTTTTTCACTCCTCTCTTCTCAAGCCCTTCACTCAAGATCCTCACCAAAGATTCCTTCCTCGTCTTCATATTCAGGGTTCTGGGGGTGCCAAGGAGTACGAAGTTGTGGCTATCCGTGACTCCAGGTTCTACAGAGGACGATTAGAATACTTAGTCTCGTGGAAGGGTTACCCGGAGTCGGAGGACTCCTGGGAGCCGGTCTCCCACATACACTTGCTGAGAGGTTTTCATTGGTGTTTTCCAGGAAAACCTGGGGGTTTTCGTTTTGGAGGGGGGCATACTGTCATGCTGTCATGCGCTGCCGAGCCGATTGGCGGTTACTTCCACGATGGAGGCACCGGCGCCGACTGCAGTTCCAGCACGTTGTGTTTCCTTGCGTGCAGTCACGGTCTAGTTTTCCTTCAACATGGCGGTCACTGGGAAGTACATAGTTTCCCTATCCCAGCTATCAATGCGTTGCAACCCCCGTAGCTTCCGCTTCAGCCTTTTGGGTGAGACGCTAGTTTTCTGTCTTGCGGCTTGCCGCTCTGTCTCTTCGCCTTATCGCT
Organism: Ambystoma mexicanum; assembly: GCF_040938575.1. Classification (NCBI taxonomy): domain Eukaryota; kingdom Metazoa; phylum Chordata; class Amphibia; order Caudata; family Ambystomatidae; genus Ambystoma; species Ambystoma mexicanum. The sequence goes on along the minus strand of NC_090936.1, from coordinate 488,072,990 downwards.
TCTTGCGATACCTCTTTTCTTCCGCTACCCCCCCCCCTCTCTTTCTCTTCCTGGTTGGTTTTCTCTTTCAGTTCCGGTGGCTCGCCCCTGCTCCTCGGCTTGAGCCTCTCTTCCTTTCTCCTGGGTCCTGCGGCCGCTCAAGTTTTCTTGCTTGAGCTCCCCTCACGCTTCTCCCTTTTAGTGAGAGCGCTTCCTGGTCTCCGTTGCCTTCGGCTCTGCTCCGCCTCCACAGCCCGCAGCGGCCGTCCACCTTCACTTCTTCGACTGCTGGACTCTCGTACTTTCCCTGGGAAGACTTCTGCTCGACCTCCTGCCTCACAAGGGTTTTTTGTGCCAATAAGGCTTTTTCCCTTGTCGCCTACTATGGGAGAGGAGTCCCAGGACTGCTTGTTTCAAGCATTCACTGTGGCTTCCTCTCGTGGTAGGCAAGTTGCTTCATCCACAAGGAGAGATTTCTGCGCACGTCGGCGTCTCAATACAGACGAATTGGAGGATTACCACTCAGGTGAGGAGGAGAAAGGGAAGGAATTGGACAGGTACCCATCAAATCCAGGGAGCAAGGAGGAATCAGAAGACTCCTCTGAGTGCCCCAGGACACAGGAGACTAGGTCCCCACATTCTGCCAGCCATTACCGGGCTCGCAGAATCCGGGAGAACCTAGATCAGACGGGCACCTCTGTGAGCAGTGCCTCTGAGTCAGAGGATGAATGGACCAGGGTAACCCGAACCAAAAAGGCCAAAAGGGCCTTCCTTAACGACCCCTTAAAACAGATTAAGGCAATAAGGAGTGTCATCACCCCTTATCACAAGAACGCCAAGTATTCTGTGTGGGAACACTCAAAGCTCTTTGAGCAAATGATGGAGACTTTCCATTTGAAAGACAGCAGTAGCTGCATTCAGTACGTAAAATGGACATTCTCCCCAGAATACTCCAGTTTCTTTGTGGGGCTGGAGGACCAAAATCATTCAAGATGGTCCACATGTAGGGCGGCCATTTTAAAGCACTTTTCTGTTCACAGAAATCCCCAAGAGGCTCGCAAGGCAGTCTACGATTTACAATGTGGGGAGAAATAGGCCCCACAAGAATTTGTGCAGGAGTTGAAGCGCGCCTTTGCGCAGACTACCAAAAGGGTGCACAAGGACAGCAAAGAATTTGTTAATACGCTTTTCCATGCCTTACCCAAATACATCATGACCCAGCTAGTGAGATTTTCATGAGAAAAGATCACTAGACTGGGTCACTGAACAGGCCACCCGAATCTATGAGGTGTAGAAGCCCATAGAAAATAAAAATAAATGTTCAGAAAAGCCCCAATCCGACCAGCACCCCTGCCGCTGCTAAGGTGGCAGAGGTAAAGGTTGCCCCCATTTTATATTTGGAGATGGGGGGCCTAAAAACCTGCCTGCACCGAATAATTCCAAGCCCAGAAGGCCCTCGGGCCAGTCACAGATAGGGAGCCAAGGAGGTAGTCCCACAAATGGGATCCTCACTCCGCTGACTATGTAAGTCCCCGCTACAAGGGAAACCGACCCATCCTGGGTTATGGGTGGCCTCCTCCAGCCCATGGGGGGGGAATCCAACAAAGCACCTAAGCCAGGGAATTAACCCCTCCTAACTTCCCCAGGAGGGCCGAAATTCCCCAAATCCTGGGCAGAACTTTTTGCCCAGGTATCCACAAAATTTCCAACCCCAGAATAATCCATCCTTCTTTCCCCACTTCCTGAGCCCAGACAACCTAATCCGGGAGAGGGGAGGCCAAAGGAGGAGGGGTACCAAAATCTTCCCAACCCGGGGTACTACCAGAGAAGGGATAGCTACCCTTCCCGGGATCAGCCCAGGTGAGAAAACAGAACCCTGTATCAGCCTGAGCAGGTTTCACAGCTTGAGCACCAGGTCCAAAACATGGCACAGGATCTGGGTCGCATGCTGATGGCTCAGCAGAACCCTCAGATGAGCATGCCGGCACAGAATGCCTCCAATTCTGGACCTGGTGCTCCAGAACAATGACGGGGGCAGCACCCCTACAACTCACCGGTTCCCAGGGAGGAGGCGTAAAGGGAAGGTGTGTAAAGCCTTGGAGGAAGCTTCCTTCCCCACTTGTAAACATCCCCTGGAAACCCAGGAACCGGAAACAAAATCTTCTGCCCCTGAAAGTCTGCCACCCAAGGAGCAGAGAGGGGGGAAGGAGAAACAAAGGACCGAAACAGACCCATTTTGAGGAGGAGGTACAAATCTTCCAATTTGAAGGAGAGGGATCCTCAAAGGATCCTGGGAAAAGGATCTTCTCCTTCGGAGATGGGGGAACTCCGCCCAAAGAAAAATTGGTCCCAAGGGATTCAAATCCAGACTGGGTAGATGTGGGGACTGAGCTAGCGCCGCCCATCATCCCATCCCAGAACCAACAGCATCAAAATCCCCTGGTTCAAACCCATCCTGCTGACTTCCTCCAAAAAGGGGTGGGGGAGCAGCCCAGAACCGGAACCAGGGGAACTCTAAATTTCTCCCATCTCTAGTTGCCACCTTTTTCTTGCAGATTCCCAAGACTCCACAGAATTCTGCCCAAATCTCTTCTCTCTCAATGTCCAAAACTAGAAAACTAGCCCACCAGTTGTCCAAAAATGTGCATTATCTGTGCCCCCTTGCGGAGGAGGAGGGAAGATACTATGTCCCGGTACAAATACAAGGGCAGGGTGCAATTTTGGCACTGGTGGACACTGGATCCCAAGCTACCCTTCTGTCCAGAAAGGCCTTTGATGAACTGAATTCAGGAAGGGGGGAGAATTACCAAATTCCTCTCACCTCTCTTCCTGGACAACTTCAGAACTTTGACGGGAAGGAAATTCCCATCGAAGGGACTGCGGATTTGGACATTAAAATTGGGCAACACAAGGTGAAACACCCGGGCATAGTAGTGACTCCAGAGGGCACCCCTTGTTTACTAGGGAATGACCTCCTGAGAAGGTTGTCACCCCTAATAGATTGCTTAAACAAGGTCCTCTGGACCCAGACTAGCCAACCAATAAAGTTAAAACAGAGTGTCAACCATGTTAGTTTAAACGGCACATGCCACATGGTTGAACAAAAATCTGACCAAGTAGAATTTCACTTCCAGAACAACCAAATTCCAGACGTGACAGTAATAGCAGTAGGACAACAGACTGGTGATTAGGGGGGGGGGGTCCTCTATTTCTGAAAAGCAACCTTCCTTCCAGTTTAAGGTGGTATTCCAAACTGGAAGGAAACACTCTGAAATTCTTTACCAATCCACAACAGACATTCCCACTCCTATAGTCCAGAAAGAGGAGAAATCAGCTCAGAGCATGGCTGATATTCAGCAAATTGGAGGGCAGTTGTTCATCCCTGTTCAGTTAAACGAAGGGAAGGACTCTGTTCTCGCTTGTGTGTGTGTGATCAATGGTAAGAGCTTCATCAGCGAAGCCATGTTCCGCCAACTCCCAAAAGATCCAACCATTCCCACACTCAAACTGATAGACAAATGGGAAATGGTTCTGGAAACACCCAATTCGAAACATCACCTGCCAAGCAGGTGTATGCTCAAAATCTCCATTGGTAACAAGAGCATAGTCCATAATTGTTGGGTCGTGCGAGACGTCACTGCCGCCTTTTATTTAGGCAGTGACATTCTCAATCGCTTTGCCATTAGTTTGGACCTAATAAACTTCAAAGCTTGGTCCCGATTAGCGGATAATCCCATGGGCTTTGATGATCCAGAGAAAGCATTTAAGTCAGCTCAATTGCTACCTTATGCTGTTGAAATTCAGATTGGAGAGGAAGTCCCCATTCTAGAAAGGACCCGACAATTTTCCCTGGAAGTGAAAGTTAAGAGGACAGAAATTGAAAAACCCTGATGCCTATATTCATCTAAATGCTTCTCTCCAACAGCAAGGGGTGGGGGTAAACCCAACACCACTGGTCAATATAGAACATGACACCATTTCAATAGAGGTGGATAACAGAGAATTAAAGAGTATCACTCTAGCCGCAGGCACCATTATTGGAATGGCGGTTGATGACCGACATGTTTCCATTGATTTAGGAAATGAACTGTTAGGACCAATCCCCAAGGACTGTTTTGACAGCGACAGTGATGACAACACACCACCAGACAGGATCTTTACCCTGCATGGGGGGGGAACTTCCTGGTGTACACTTCCTATCCTTATGGCAAAGAAGATGTGACTTGTGACTTCAGAAGGGATGAGGTGATTTTCCAGGTCCATGAGGGCTGCCTTTCCCACTTGAAGCCACCAGTCCAAATCAGCACTTTGACCAGGGACTTCTCCACCCAGCTGGAGGAGGCCGCTGAGATAGCAAAACCAGAAGTCTTTCCAGGCTTCAGGCAGATGGTCGAAAAGAGAGCATGTGAGACTCTGGAGCAGAAGCAAAAGTTGAGACAAGTTTTCTTGGATTTTCAAGATCTCTTTGCGGTGGGCTCATATGACTGTGGTCGCACCGACATCCACACAACAATTCCCATGGACCCTGGCATGACTCCAGTGTTTGTGAAGCAATATCGCTTGCCTCTCGCATCAATGGAGTCCCTTACTGAAATAATTAAGAACCTTGAGTCCCGTGGGATAATCCATCCAGTCCACAGCACCTTCAATACTCCGGTGCTGGGGATATTGAAGCCAAACGGCCAGTGGAGACTCTGAGCCGACCTTAGGGAGCTCAACAAACGGGTCCATACTTCCTGATGGCCTCTTCCCTACATTGACCAAGGGCTGGCCCAGATCCAGGGGTCACAGGTATTCACTGCAATAGACCTGACCAATGGATACTGTACTGGACCTGTCAGTAGGGAGGACCAATACAAGCTGGCTTTTACCTTTGGGGGCCAGCAGTACACATGGACCTGGACTCCCTTCGGATAAATCAACTCCGGCAATGAGTTCAACATCTTTCTACATAAGGCCATGCCCGACCTGGGTGAGAGGGGTAAGCAGGCCTATGTAGATGATGTTCTCATCAAAAGCTCAAATGTGGAGGAACACATAGCGGAGATCCGTTATGTTCTGACACAGTTGAGGGCTGCCGGAGAAAAAAACTTTCCTTCCAGAAAGCACAGTGGTGTAGAACCCGTGTAAATTTCTTGGGGCATGAGATTACTCCTCAGAGTCTCTGTCCCCAGGAAAAGAAAGTGGAAGCACTCCAGGAATTGAAAGACCCCACAACTCTGCGGGAACTAAGGAGCCTCCTTGGACTGACTAATTACAGTAGAAAGTTCATTGAGGGCTACGCAGAGATCACCAGACCCCTGATTCATCTTTTGAAGGGGGGGGGGGGATCAAGTGGGAATGGGGTCCAGAACAATCCGAGGCAGTAAGATAACTCAAAAGAAGCCTCTCACAAGCGCCCTGCCTAGCTTACCCTGTCAGAAACAAGGAGTGGAGACAGGGTTCTCTAATACATGCTTGACTGCAGTATTATACCAAAAGCATGACCAGGTCAATAAAGTCATCTCCTATGCGAGTAAAACTTTATCCTCTGTGGAGGAAAAATTCAATGATTGTGAGAAGGCGCTCCTGGCAACAGTGTGGGCATTGAAGAATTACCTCCCGTTTATCTAGGGGGAATACATCATAGTGGAGACTTCACACCAGCCTCTGCAATATCTCCAAAGTGACAGAATCCGGGCCGGAAATGTGAGTAATACCCGAATTACTTCCTGGATTCTGTCAATACAAGGCTTTACTGTGGAGGTCAGATATGGCCAAAACAAGAAGAGTCCCCTCGCGCAAGGTCTGGCTGACTTGTACGATTGTGCCAGAGAAAACTGTCCAGGACGAGAGTCTAAAAACCGAGGACAACATGGAGGCATACCTCAATTCCCCACACAAAGTTTTTGAAGAAGACAAGTGTGAGGGAATGCCCACTGTCTATGTGGATGGATGCTCTTACCATGTTGACAACGGGGAAAAAACTTGTGGCCGGCGTAGGGAATGCATGGGTGAATGAGTCCCCAGAACCCTGCGCTGGGTACAAGATTGGTCCCCGAAGTAGTCAAGTGGCAGAGTTGATGGCTGTGCAACAAGCCATCCTCAATGCTGTTCAACATCAACTCCACGAACTGGTCAGAATTACAGATTCGGATTATGTACGGAATGGGTTCGTGGAGCACCTGGTTAATTGGAAAACCAGAGGCATGCTATGTGCTAATAACAAACCCTTGAAACATGGGAAATTAATTCACAATATAGATGATCTGGTCACCTTGAATGGGATGACCATCTACTGGAAAAAGATGAAGGGTAATTCCAAAGTAGAGGGACCAGACAAAACTGGAAATGACTTAGCTGATCAGCTGGCCAAAACCAGGGCCATCCAAGGGGATCTAATTGAGATCAAGTCCCTGTTGGGGGAAATCCAGGTCACTGCTATCACTAGGTCCCAGACAAATGCTCACAATGATCTCTGAACTGCACAATGAAGTAAGGATATCCCAGATGCTGATTTGATAACGTCTCAAAAAGGGGATCCAATAATTGGTAAGTTTTATCAACACATTGAGGACCCTGAGAACTTTCCCCTGACGGATACCAATTACATTGGGAAAGAGGACCTAAGAGTGTTGATGAAATGTCCAAAAATGTTCCGAATCCAAGACGGTTTGTTGGTGAGGAAATCCCTAGCTGGCCATGATCAGTGGGTGGTTCCTACCTCATTCCGAAGCCTGATGTTAAGTCACACCCATGATGCAGCCACAGCCGGTCATAGGGGGTTTTATACAATACTTGAAATCTTGAGAGGTTGCATACTGGCCATACCTGGGGCAGGACCTCGACCAATACTTGAAGGGGTGTCTTGTGTGTGCATAATTTCAGCCAACATCCCTCACACACCGTGCCCCTCTCCAAAAGAGGGGGATGACACTGCCACGGTCAGAATTGCTTGTAGATTTTATTGGGCCCGTGATTCGCTCCTCTAGGGGAAATAAGTACATGTTGACCGTGACATGCTTACTTACTAAATGGGTGGAATGTCTCCCGGCACCAAACTGCAAGGCATAAACAGCAGCTGCCCTGATGATCAACCACATCTTTTCGCGTTTTGGTCTACCCCAAAGGATCGAGTCAGACAGAGGTAGCCATTTCACCAGCGAAGTAATGACAAAGATGTGGGAGATACTTGGGGTTAAAAGGAAGCTACACATTGCTTACCGGCCAGCCTCTAGTGGTGCAGTAGAACGATACAACAGAACAATTGTGAGCATATTAAAAAAAGTTTGTGGCACATTGGGATATTCGATTACCTCTTGTCCTAATGGCCATCAGATCTACTCCAGCAGCAACTAAAATGTCACCGTTTGAGCTGATGACTGGACACAGGATGGTGCTTCCCCAGCATCTGCTCTACAGGACCCAAGAGCAGACATTGATCAATGCCTCCACAACTCATGAGTATGTTGAAAATTTAAGAAAACACCTTCAACATGCTTTTGCCTATGCTAAGAGAAATCTAGAAAGATCAGCCAACAGCATGAAGACCTATTATGACTTAAAGACTACCAGAAAAGAATACAATGTAGGAGACAGGGTCTATCTATACAATTTCCAAAGGAACCAGGCCAAACAGTGGAAATTTCTGCCTACCTGGAAGGGACCTTTTGAAATTGTAGACAAAATCTCACCAGTCGCCTGCAAGATCTGCATCCCCAAAGGCAGTTTGGCAGAAGGGGAAGATAAGTGGGTCTATATTAATCAACTAAAGTGTTGCCATCCTAGGCACACTCTGCAGCAAATGGATGAGTCTTCTGGAAACCCAGAGAGGGCCGTTCCACATCAATAAAATTCCAACTCTAAAATATTCCACATATAGTCTATAAAATACAATAATGCAAAGGTCTCATGATTTATAAAATGTATATGTGTGCCCCACTACATTAATAGTGGTCGGGAAATATCTAAAAATATATTTTTGCTTTTTCACCCTAGGAGAGAGATAACCTATAGCTGATTGGAAACCATAGAGACTGACCAAGGACGACAATCCGGGGACGAGGAGCAAAGATCTGAGGGGCCCGGAGTATCGCTCAATACTCCCATTAAGAGTGGCGGGGAGAACCTATTGATCCACCACTGATGGAAGAAAAGATGCTGAACTTTGCCATTTGTGGAATCCGGAGAGATGAGTCTGACATCCCAATCTTGCGAATTTCCATTGATGGAAGATCAATGCCCATCGCAAGAGGGGGGCTTTTGGGATGTCTTAACCCACTGATCCAAGCCCTGCAACATTACTGTGCATTGCTAGTAGCAGAAACATCATAATGGCCGCCGGAAAGCATGCTGCTCGCTAGAAATCACCAGAAAGAGCGCAGTAAAGCTGAAAAATAGGCCACCATCTACTTTTGCCTATGTCAGTGGTAACATAGGAGACCACTGCCAAAACCCATCATTTGGCTGCCCACAGAGCAAAATCATTGCAAAAGAAACAAAGCTGTTTTCAAAAATCCGTTTTTATTTGTTGTCAAATTTGCAAAAATCATGGCTCACAAACCACCCAAAAAGATCCAACCTCCTTGCTGGGTGGTCAACATCATTCCACTTCAAGAATCTACATAAATATAAGGTCCACAGGAGTATGTGTTATCTGAACAAAGTCCACTTTTGAGGATTGCTTGCTGGAAGAAATCTGTCAAAAATGGATGTAATACCGTTACTCACCTCTATCAGAAGCCTGCGATTTAAAACCATTTTGTGTCAAGTTGTACATTGAACCCAAACTGATATGATATAATATGGTATTTGTAACGCGCCTATACACAAGTGTTTCAAGACTATTTGTTTACTACTGTTTCAAGAAAACTATGCCAAGGAAAGACTTGCTATCATAAGCCTAAAAGGTGGAGACAATTCAAAACTATATTCTGAAAAGGCTTGAAGTAAGAAATTGTTTGATGTATGTGTTGAAAATGTGAGTTATATTATAAGATGAGACAATTTTTAGACATTGGGTTTAGGAGTTAAAAGTTTCTCACACTGCTTCAAACAAATTCCACACCTCTCCCTGAACAAAGGAAACTTCCCCCTGCCCTTTGCTAAGTGATTGACAGGCTGTTAAAAGGAACTAGGAGAGGCACCCTGGCCTTTTGCTCCGAGTAAAGACAATGAAGTCCTTGAGCTGAATAGGAATGCTGTGTGACTGACAACAAACTGCTGGCAGGAAGGAGAGACATGTGACCTCTGAGTCAGCCCAGCTCTGGAGGCGGGCGGACCAGACTGAAATGTGGATTTAACATTGGAGTAAATGTATGTTTTAGAAAAATGCTTATAAAATATTGCACTGAACTGACAAAAATGTGAAACTTTGAGATTGTTAAAATGAAAAATTTGCTCACAGTTTAAGACTAAGCTGGAATCCTTGCGATGTTCTGAGACTAAACCCCATAATTTATTCATATTGTAGCTACTGTGTTTATGCTAGGAACATGAAAAATTACAGATGGGATATGCATGCATAAAAATTGGTGCAGAACTGATATTGAGAAACCCACCAACAGTGCAAAAAAGCTGTCATTTCTGAACCAAAGCTCTTAGGAAGATGAGTTAAACAGAAATGTACCTTAGGCAATCTCATGTAATATATGTAGTATTAACAAGTTGTGTATATTGTAAATATACGTTTTATGAAAAATAAGATATACTGTACAGAGACAAAGGGGAGGGTTTTTCCCTTAGCCATAAACATGACACAGGATGACACGCTGCTCCTTTCTCCAATCAGGGGACAGGGAATCCTCTGACCTATAAGATCCTTAGAGGGTTGGGCATAGAGAATCAGCCTCCCCACCCACTTTGGAAATACATAAATAGGGACTGCTGAGGACAGACAACACACACTTCCACTCCTCAACTAATTTCTTGGCGAAGCACCTTGCAGGAAGATCCAGGCTCCAGTAAGATCCAGACAGATCAAGAAACCAGACTCCAGAACAAAGCTCTAGAACCAAACTATACAACCTTGAAGCACAGGCCTAACCCACAAGCTGAACCTTTTTCAGAGGCCTTCGGAATCTTTTGCAACCCGATTCTAACCCCTAAACTTCCACGGGGCCTAACCAAACCATTTAACAGCCTGGCTGTGCCGTTTGGCTTTTCTAGCTAAGAACTCTGTGCTAGAACCCAGATCCAGACCCAGAGAGCTGAGCTGTATCCTGAACCCGTCAGATCCAGTCCAAGAGGCCACGCAGACCAGAACCTGTCCAGTGGCAAGAGAATTGCAGCCAAAACTTTGACCAGATCTTTGACGGGGCCCACTCCATTCTAAAGCCATAGGAGTGAGTATCTAGTCAAGAACTGTCCATAGTCATCTTAGTTGAAAGTAATTCTATTCCATCCATTTCAACCTGTCCAGAACTGCATTCTGGAACCTCTTTTGTCTATCCTAAATTCTTCTCTCCTCCACATAATCCTTGATAATTGTAGCATCAATCATCTATGCGCTGATATTTTTCAGAAGAGGGACAAGTGTTTTGAGGGACAGAAGTCAGAGCGGAGGCGCCGCTGTTCTGGTGGCTGCCCGTTGTGTCTTGATTCTTCATAGACCCTTAGTATAAGCCTATTCTTGTTGGTAAATATTTAAAGCGCAATCTTTCATTTTGAAATCTTGACTGTTTCTGAAAAATCTACCTTCACCAAAACCTCTAACTTTTGAACCGCACGTCCTAGAACCAAGATGTAACTGTCAATTTGAAGCTAAGATCCTATAGTTTTAAATAGTTTTGCTGTAATCGCGTTGCATGCACGCGGAAAAGTTGCCGCAAATTGCATTTTGGTTACATTTCACCACATGTCAGAATAGCTGTTTCTTGTTTGCAACTGCTGAAATTCATTTTCAATCTGATAATCATTCATGAATCATTGCTAGTGGTGACCTGAACCAATCCAAAATAGCTCACTAGACCTGAAACCCATTTAGCGAATTAAAGTCATTTTTAGCATTTTTCACATTCATTGCAATCACATTCATAAGCATATTGACCTGTTTTAAAATCATACCTATTCCCTCTAAGCTTGCTGGGGTGGGGGGGGGGACTGGGATTGCACTGCATTGATTGTATTCCTGAAACCTGTGTGCCCTCATTTACATCTCTTCATAGTGCATAGTGGGGGGAGTGAGTAGTCACAGGGGAAAGAGTGATCATATTGTCTTTTGTGGAAATCATATCAAGTTTTTTCTGTGCTGCATTCTTTCCTATTATTGCATTTCCTTGAATCCATATAAAGTATTCGCTGCTACAGTATCCTTCCTATTCTAACTGATTAAAGAGATTGTTGATATTGTAATATTACCCATTGCTGATCATTGTTCATATTCATAAGTGTGCTATTCAGATATCATTCTATTCATAAAAGTGTGAATATATATATATATATATATATATATATATATATATATATATATATATATATATATATATTCAATTCTTCAAATAAACCTTTTAATTTGCAAAACAAACCTACTTCTTGGCTCAGTGAGGTCGGGGAGATCCAAAGAGAGGGGCGTTATATAAGGGTTCATCATCCAGAACTAAACGAACTTTTGACATAAAAATATATAAATAAGGGTTTCCATTAGGCATCCCATACTAGGCATGGACTTAGTTGGAGTGCCTAATTGAAATAACTTACACTTGATACCACAATCATCTAGTCACAATGGTAATGGATGAAAGTTCCAATATGGTATAGAGCCCAAATATGTTTGTTTACAAGCTGCCCGAGTTGCTTCACTGGTGCAGTACGCCTTCCTTTGGCCCAGGCCTGCTGTGATCCCGAATCTGCTGGTAGGCAGGTAGGTTTGTTCATTGTTAGTCTTTGTTCTGTTTATGGTGGGAATTTGTTAATGTCTTTATCTCCTCGTTTTCAGGTGCGAAGGTCTTGATGCTGGCATGCCGGGTGGATAGGCACGTTTTCTAGGTAAGAGAAAGCGTGAAGCGCAGTGCCTTTATTGTCTTTTAAAGCTAACCTGTGTCGTTGTCTTCTCCTCACAGGTTAGCTGTGGTGCTGGGAGTGGATGAGAGCGATGAAAAACACGGGCCCGGAATCCGTTAAGATAAGTACAGTGCTGTGCGGTTGTTTAATATTGAAAGCAAACCTGAATATGTCTTTTCCTTTGCAGATGTTGCTGTGGTGCTCCGGATGGAAGTGTGGCATAGCGCGATGGAATTCAGGTAAGACTGATGGAATTCTATGTTTTGGAAGTGCGCGTTCTAACATTTTTTTTCCCTTTCTTGTTATTGCAGGTCGCAATGTTCGAACAGCAGCTGTGGTAGCGGTTCGCCGGAAGTCCTTAAGCTAGTACTCTCAGGTGAGTGATGTTTCTTCTCGCTGGATGGTGTTTTCTCAGGTAAGACAGAATAATCTTGTTCTTGTAGGATTACAGGAAGATGCTGAAGACCAGGAGCTGTACACAGTGAACGTCATGCTGGGTGTGCAGTCATAATGTCGAAAAAATAATGTTGAATTACAAAAAAGTCGAAAACTTAATGTCGAAAAAAAAAATCGAATGCTTTTTTTTATTTGTTTTTTTGGGTTAAGCATGTAAAAAAAAAAAGGTTAAAAAAAGGGGGTTAGGGGGAACCCCCCCATTTCGAATAAAAAACATAGTAAAAAAGACATTTGTATTTATTTTTTTTCGACTTAATGACTTTCGACATTATTTAATTCGACTTTATGACTATAAACCGTCATGCTGCTGGTTGCAGAATAACAAAGCGTCTTCTGCAGTCAGGATGTGGTTTATATAGCCCGGGTACGGTAGTACCAAGGAAAGTAGTTCCAGGCATGCCACAACCAAAACACTAGACCGTATTGATTGGTTCTTAGAACTAGACTGTGTGGGTACTTCCATGTTAGATTTAAAAGGCCCATGAACATAAATGGGACCTAGTTTGAACAGCCCTTCCTTCCTACATATGAGCCTGGTGCCAAAGGACTGGCTCCAGGAGCCCTTTCGCAGTGGTTTTAAGGCCCTCAGGGTTCTGGTGGGAGCGTGCTTGTGGCACAACTTGTGCCCCCTCACAGTGGTCATGACACTTTGTGATGTCATTCTATAGCATAAATAGAGACAGCTGACAACACATAGGGACTGACTGCTCCAGCCACTTTCCTGATTCCGGCAAAGCACTCTGATCCAGCATACTACACACCCAGCTTTAAATATTCGTCCAGAACCAGATGCAAAAACTCTTGCCAGCAATAGAGACTATTGATTTCCAGCAAGGCCCAAATCCCCAAATGTATTCTCTCTACCCAGTAAAGCCCTGGGTGGTGCGAGAAGGCCTTTTAAACCAGTATCCTGAAATCCTCTGGCTTGCCACCACTAGGCTATCCTGAGGAACTCGCCATCCAGCTGATTCAAATACCCACAGACTAGTAGGGCAGATCCTGTGCAAATACGGCAACCGGTATAGCTGTTCCAGTACGTTGCCTGATGTGCTGTCGTTCCTAGACCAGACCCAACCTATGACCAGAGCTGACGGTCCCATTTAGAAACTTATCCTGTGAGTATTAATAGGAAGAACTGTGGCCCATAGTATATTTACTTTGCCTTATCCCCATTTCCAACCCATCCTATCTTTCATTCAGAACCAGTATTGTTAGGAGTATCTTTGCATTGTCTTATCCCTTTCTCAAAGCCATCCTATCTTTCCTTCAGAACCGGTATTGTGAGAACCATCTTTGCGCTGACCCTTTTCTCATCTGCAGAAGTCGAGTTTCCTTAGCAGGCGGGTCACCCTGATCAAGTGACTAAGATCCGTGTGGTATTCGCTTTTTCATAATCATACTCTAGTATAAGCAAACCCATTTGTCATTTTCAAAAGTGCATTTCTATTTTCCAGTCTCGCGCCTATTGTACAAAAACAACCTTTACTAAAACCTCTATAACTCCCTCAGATGTGATAGAAACGAAATTCCAACTCCTACTTGTACCCAACAACCATTACTAGCCATAGAACCCAAAACAGTGCGATTCTGGAGTTATAACTAAAATTGTGCAAGGAAAAGTTTGCAGCGAATTTAAAATTTGAAAGATTTTTACACTTGTAAAATAGATTTAAGCTGCTTCCAACTTGGATTTTAAGATTTCAAATGTTTTCTTTGGACTAAATTATTGCTTGCAATTGTGTGCAACTGTTCAAAGCGGCTCCCATCAGAATTTACAATTTAAGGATTTATGACCATATTTGGTGTTTTTGCCCAGGCAATTCTAAAGACAATTTTAAAGCCATTCTGACGGCTGAAAAGTCTATTCCGTTTTTCTCTTGTGTTTGAAGGGGGAAAGTGGGACTGATATTCTGTTTGATTTGTGCTATTCCTGAATACCTGCTCTCTCCTCACATCTATTTAACTGCCTATTGGTGGGTTGATGAGGTTGCAGGGGGAACCTCTAACCATAGTGCTATGTGATCTGAACCAACACAAAAGTATTATTTTCTGTGCTGCATTTGTTTTACTTATTACTTATTCCTAGTGTATTAAAGATATTATTCAGTATTCTGTCACCCCATTGAAGATTACATTTCAAATACATGAATAAATATTTACCTTTGCAAACTAGCCCGATTAAAGGTCGAGTGACCGGGGGAGTTCCAGGAGAAGGGTGTGATATGAGTGGTATATCGTTCAGAATATTGAACTTGTAGGCAAAAATAAATAAGGGTTTCAGTTGTGCACTACATACTGGGCTTTGACTTGGGTGTGTGCCGGATTGAAATCACTTACAGCTTACATAAAAAAAACAGCTTTTACTATTCCATTCTTACTAATAATTCATGTCTCTGTGCATTTCCATGATTAGTCCTTTTGCATTACCACACTGGTCTATCATTTTCGGTTATCTTCTTCCAGAATGATACAATACTATCGAGTAATTCTTTTTTCGTTCCCGAGCAGGATCTCATCCCACCTTTCTTTGGGAGGCAGTTGGGTTTGACTTTTGCAGAACCATCCTCTGCATAAATGTCTATCCTCAACCAGTGCTGGGCAAGTCATTATGATATGTTGCAAAGTTTCAGATGTTTCTTTGTTATTGCAGAATTGGCAGTTTTTTATATTTTCATATAATTCTCCTTGTTGTCATGATTTCTCAGTTTGGTAAAATATTCATCCGAAATCTCAAATGTTTCCCTTATGCTGTTTGATGGCAACATACTTAGTGCTCTGATATCAAGTTTGCATGGAAGATCTGCTTGGTAAGTCGCTTTTAAGGCAATTGTCTGTACCCAATAACAGCAATTTTCTTTTTAGCTTTCTGTGGTCCATTCAACAAAATATACATTGATATGTCTGCTATCATTCTCTTGTTGTCCACATATTTTTTCCAGACCATTAAGGAGTGGTCGTTGCTTCCATTGTACTTTCCTTGAAAAATCTCAAGTGCTGGAATGTTTGTTTCACTGATTATTTTCTGAAACAGGTCCAATTGTTTCCATACTATCACTGAAGCAATGGACTGGAGGGCAAGCTTGAAAAGTAATTGTGGCATTGGAAATGAGTTTGGCAAGGCCAACACTTTGCTCCAGAATACTCCTATTCGTTTCCAGGTAGAGTTTTCGCTATTAATCATTGTCTCACCTCCATATGTCAGAATAGGAACAACTTTTTGTTTATAAAAAATTATCAATGGTAAAAACGAGAACTTTCCAGATTTTCGATGCAGAATTTTTGCTTGTCGTGCTACTGAAAGAGCTTTGTCTTGAGATATTGTGACCATTCTCTCTCATTTGCAGATTGTGGTATCCAAATACCGAGATATTTTATGGTCTTTACTTGTATTTTTTGTTACCCTATATGATATTGATAGATTGCAGTTTTCCCTTTCTTTTTACATGTTAGGGGTATCATTTCTATCTTTTGGACATTTATTTCAAGTTAGTTTCTCCGCATATAATCTTCCAGTCTCGTCAATGCTATCTGTAGTTCTTGTGGGCTTTTGGAATGTAAAACAATATCACCCGCGTATATGATACATGGCAAACTGGTTCTTTTGATCTTTGGTGAATTTATCAATGGAGTTGTAATATTCTCCTCAGAATCTGCTGTAAACAAAATAATGTAGCCGCCAGCGGGCAACCTTGCTTAAGACTGATGTTTTTAATTGTGTTTATTAAAGCTCCTTCTTTTGACATTCGTATATGAATGGTGGTGTTCTCATACAAAAGGTTTAATGGGTTCGAGAATTATTACTAGGGCAGCCCCACATTCACAATTTTTTCCATAGGCTATTTCTATTCACCATGTCAAACGCCAATTTTAGGTCTACAAATGCAGCATAGATCTGTATTCCTGATCGAATTGTGTCATGTTTTAACAGGTTCAGTAAGAATAGATTTAGGTCTGTTCCTATGGATTTAACGAAGCCAGTTTGTCTGGTAGCATATTTCCTTTCCTTCACTGCCCATCTATTCAGCTTATCCAGTAGCAGTTTTGCAAATAGCTTTCCCAAAGGATCCAGCAGCGCCAGAGGGCGATAGTTTCTTAGATCCTTAGACGGCCCATGTTTAAAAATGGGGATCAAAATAGCTTGCTGCCATGAATGTCAGGGCTGGAGTCATTGGCAGTGTTGTGGGGGGCCTGGGAGGAGTTAAGGAGGCTTTGGGTGGTGCCAGCAGCTTGTCCAGGCGTGTTCTCCATCCTTTTTTCAGGAAGAAGGCCCGAGGATGGAGAACCTCCCGGAAACTACATCTCCCAGCAGGCCGTGTGCTTCACAGACCTGCTGGGAGCAACAGGACCACAAGCGCGCTACTCCGCATGCGCGAGCCGCGCCCAAGAAGCACCGCTCGCAAGCCTGGTCACCGGCATGAGAGGACGTGTTCTTCCCGGGCTCCAGGAGGCACGCCTACGCGGGGCACCGCCCGCCTGCTACACCCCCGGCCCCGCGTACATGAAAAGCTAAGTACACGTTTAACCTAGAGCAAGCAGTATTATTCTGTTGGAGGGAGACGCGCTGCAAGATCTAAGTTCCTAGGCTGAATCGAAGCACGGGAAACTTGATGCTAGTTGCATGCAGAGCATGATTACTAACCCCAAGTTGGAGTGGGCTAGGCGGTGAAGTAACCGCACTACTAAACAAACTTAAACCCCGCAGGGAACGTTCTAAAGGAACGACTTTTCGCACGCACGTGCATTGACTTTGTTTTACTATTTACAGCCTGTAGTTGAATCGGATCCGGTGAGACGTATCACAGCCCGTCAACTCGGAAAGGCCAAAGGACCTCGAACTCACGCAGAAGCCAGAGCTAAGTGTTTAGCACTTTGTTTGCATGTTATTGTTTGTTGCCAACACATGGGTAAATGTGGGGTACTTGTGATTTGCATATCATTCATGATATATTGGGCAAGCAATGTGAAACCAAACGTGACACCAGAGCAAATTGTGATTATTGGTTAGAGGCTCCAATACAAAAGCCTTCCAAGGAATAAACTCTGAGCTGAATGTGTGGTACCAGGATGTGAATGTATGAGAGGGCGGTGTACCTTCAAATGATTACCTGCAAGATCGGCACAGGAGTCGAGGAGTACGTTACCCTATTTTCCCCCTACCCATCCACTGTTATTTCCTGAACCTCTTTCCGGTCATCCTGAACTCCCTCTACCTATCCACTCAACGGACCCTAACCCTCTTTCCCCAGAGGGTTGCGGAGGCCTGTGGTGTCTATTTCCCAGGTGCCAAAACCCAATGGGAAGGGAGGCGTTTTTGCTGCTTCTGCGCCTGTCAAGAGGAGTGAGGATCTGACAATGAAGATGCAATCTTATTCGTCTTTGTAATTAGTAGGAAAATGTTATCACATATTTCTCCCCAGATCTCTGGATTCTTCTGAATGGCTTCATTAGAGGGTGCGGGATGTTCTGACCCACTGGCTCTGCCCTGCAACATCACCGTGTGCTGCTTTCATCAAAAACAGAATTGCCGCCAAAAAGCCCTATGCATTAAAAATCTCTGAGAAGTGCACAGGGAAACCTGAAAAATGGGCCGCCAATCCATGTTGCCTATGTCATTGTTAAAACAGGAGACCACACTGCCAAAACCCATCATTGGGCTGCCCACAGAGTGAAATAGAACTGCTTGAGAAGGCAGTGCTTGCTGCATTGCCAGGAAAATCCAGAAGTGCTTTAAAATCCGTTTTCCTTGGCTGTTGAAAGTGCAAAATCATGGTTCCCAAAGAGAAGAGAAGATCCGACATCCTTTTGGGGTGTTCACCATCACCGTATTTAAGGAATCCCCATAAGCACAATGTCAGGAGAAGCACCTTTCATCATAAAAAAAATCCACATTGAAAAGGTGCATGCCGGGGAAAAATATGTCAGATATGGGCGCAGTACCGCCGCTCACCTGTATCCAAGCTGTCATTTACCTATACTGTCAGTTTAAAACTTGTGTCTTAAAATCAAATTGTGGAAAAGAAGAGACTTGCCATCAAAAGCAATATGGGTTGCTACAATTCAATTTCTAGGTTTTAAAAAGACTGGAATGAAGAGATCTATATGTATATTTGTTGAAAATGTAAATTGTATTTCAGAAAAGACCATTTTAAACAGCGTTTTAAAAGTGAACTAATGTCAGCCACGCTGGACTTCAAAGACATTCCACAGCTTCTCCCGAAACAAAGGAATCTTCCTCCTGCTCTCTGCTCAGGAAAGTGGCATTGAGTTGTTAATGGAGGTGGGGGGAGATTGTGGCCTGTTGCTCTGAGTGGAGACAAAAGACTCCCTTGACTGAAAGCAAATGCAAATTCGGGTGTCAACAGAAACCAACTGCCAAAGGGAGTAAAGCATGGGAGTGCTCTGGCCCAGCCAAACCTTGGAGGCGGGACTAGACCGATGTGTATCTTAAACTCCAAGGAAATACCTTTTTGGAAAAAGACTCATCGAAAACTGGGTAAAACTTGGAAAAATATGTATTTGATAGGTTAATATGAAAATGCTGCTCACAGTTTGAAACTACTCCGAACCCTGTGCGATATTCAGAGACCGTACCACTAAAATGTTGATGTAGCAATTGTGATAATGCTAGGAATATGGACATTTACAGGATTATGCCCAGATGTCATGCGCATGTATGTGGAAAAATGTGTACAGATCTGACACTGGGTAACCAACCAAAAGCGTGAAAAACTGAATTTTGAACCGAAAATCTCAAGAAGATGGGACTCGGACGGATACATGCTCTATTAAATCTGTAATGTGAATATGTATTATTAGCAAGTTGTTATTGTAAATATGCTTTATATGAAAAATAGGTTTTCTGTGTAGAAACAAAGGGGAGGTTTTTTTTTGGATTGTAATTTGCAGCATAACTATGACACTAGATTTCCTAGAGAGGGAAAATACTCTGACCAATCGGATTCCTAGAGCATGGGCTTAGTATAATCAGCGTACCTACCCCTTTGGGAAATGCATAGAGACTGTTTAGGACCTAGAGAGAGACACACATTCACCCATCAACTGATTTACTGGCGAAGCGCTCTGCAGGAGAACCCAGATCCAAGACTCCAGAACTCTGAAAGCAGAAGGCCCAATTCCAAAGCTGAACCCTTCGCAGCTTGGCCTTTAAAATCTTCAAACCTGTTTTTAACCCCAGCCTTCCAAGGGGAACCCCACAAAAAGAACAGCCGGGCGTGCTGTTTCTGCTTTCTTGCCAAGAACTCCTGCTAGAACCCAGAGATCCAAACCAGTAGAGCAGAGCTGTAACCCGGAACCAACCAGTCAGATCCAGAACCGGAGGCCGTGCAGTGTCCAGAGTGCCGTGCTGAGTGCAGAACCGAGAGCCTGAATCCTGCCCGTTGGGCTAGCAGAATTCTAGTCCAAAACCTTTGACCAGATCCTGACGGGCCTATTCCAAAACCATAGTTGTATCTAGCATAGAATTGTCCATAGCCAATCTCTTATCTTTAAGTAATCCAATCCGAAACCATTCTAACATATCCATTACTGCATTGTAGAATCTCTTGTTTTTTTTAATCTTTCTCTCACCCATATAGTCCTTTGATAATTGTAGTGATAATATCTTTGCACTAATATATTTCCAACTCCTTATAGTTTTTCTGTAATCGAGTTTCTCGCGCGCTGAAAAGTTTGCCACAAATCTGCATTTGGCTCAATTTCATCACAAGTAAAATAGCTATTCTTTGCATCCAACCTCAGAATCCAGTTTCCAACCCGATAGTCTTTCAACCATCATTGCTAGTGTTTACCTGAAACTATCCAAAGCAGCTCTCACTAGTTTTGAATCCAATGTAGAGAATTGAAGTCATTTTCAGTGTTTTTCCCCATTCATTCAAAACCACATTCAAAAGCATTTGACCTGTTTTGAAATCATTCCTGTTTCTCTCTAAGCTTGCTGGGGGGAATTGGGATTGAAACTGCATTTGTTGCATTTGTTGAGATTGTATATTCCTGAAACCTGTTTTCTCTCCTTCCATCTCTCTATTGCATATTAGGGGGGATTGAGCAGCATCAGGGGGAAAGAGTGATTACATTGCATTTGATTGAATACACCAAAGTATTATTTCTGTGCTGCACTAACTTCCTATCATTGCATTTCATTGAACCCACACAGTTTTATTCTATGCTACATTATTCTTCTCATCCATACTCCTACTGATTAAAGAGATAGTTGTGATATCACCCAACGCTGATCATTGTATAAATATTAATAGTGTGATATCTAGATATTGTTCACATTCATAAAAGTGTGATATATATCTTGTTCAAATCCATAAAATAAATCTTTTAACTTTGCAAAACAACCTACTTCTTGGTTCATTGAGACCGGGGAGGAGGGAGGGATTCAAAGAGAGTGGCGTGATATAAGGGTACATCATTCAGAAATAAAGGAACTTTAGACATAAAAATATATAATTAAGGGTTCCAACTGTGCATGACACGCTAGGCATTGACTTAGGTTTGAGTGCTAGGTTGAAACCACTTACAGGAGGCCATCGTGGCCTGGGGCTGTTGACGTATTTAGTTCTTGAATCGCCTTGTGTATATCCGATACCTCCCAGTTAAAATGCCACTTTTCCGTTCTAGTTTCCAATTGATGTTCTCTTTGATCTGACTGGGCTTTATTTAAGTTGGTGAAGTATTCTGTCCAGCTATCCTCCGGAACGTCAGTAATCATTGTGTCTTGGGTTGCGGTCTTGCCATTTAGCAGCGGCAAAAGCCCTCTAGTGTTTCAATTTTTTAAATTTTCGTAACATGCACTCAGCATCCTCTTGCTGCATTCACATCCTGCTGTTTTTGTCCAGTTCTTGTATCGCTGTTTTACATCGTTTATCTTCTTGAATTTATCCCATGAATTTCTCTTCATTATCCTCTTTATCGACCACCGCAGTTCGCTCTTCATTACCAATTCAGTGTTGTAAGCATGTGTATGTTCCCGTGAGTTGGATTACTTTTTCTTCTTTGTTTCTCGAAAGGGTACAAGAAGCCATTCAAAGTTTATTTTCACCAGATCGTCCATTTTGGTGTTTACAAATGTTTTTGGCAATTTTTCAAGACTGCTTTCTGCTATTCTCAGCCTATTAGTTCCATTGTTAATTTCCATTTGCGGACGGTTACTCTTGGTATAAAATGGCAGTTGTGCATGCCAGGCTCTTGTCATGATATATTGGTCACTCTTTCGTTTTTATGTTCTGACTCTTTGACTTTGTCATGAATTGCCTTAAACATGTATATATAATCAATGGTTCCCGAGGTCCTGCCTTGCTCCCAGGTCTTCATGAGAAGGCCTGTGTTGGCATCAATACTCTCTGATCTGATCAGGTTTCTATTAGTTCTCTGTTCCAATTTTTTGCTCGCTGATTTAATTTCTGTTCAATGGCCCTGACCATTTGCATCAAAAAAATACACATTTAAATTGCCACATATAATTATGTTTGTCTTTGGGTATTTTATTACTGCTTGGTCTAATGCTGACTTGATGAATAATCTGCCATTGAAAGCAGATTCCAATAGATGTTCATAATGCTCCAGATTTGTGCATCACCAGCATCGAACTTCCGTGTTTGTATCCTTGACATGCTTTTGTTTGACAATCGTCATTTGAGCCCATCGGGGCAGGTTTATGGATTCAAGTATTTCAAGGTTTTTCCCCCATTTTTCATCATTGTCAAGAGTCCGGTTGATGGACGGCCTCTTTTTCCCTGTATAGCTGGGTTAATGAAAATTGAGTATCCATCGCACACTGGTTGCACTGTTAGCCAAGATTCTTGAATCTGATGCTTGTTTAGATCATAATTATTTGGGCAGAATAAATGTCTATGCCCACGTGTATTCCAAGAGCAAAATGAAATGGTCTGCTTCTAGGTTTGATTTGATTGTTATTGTCAATGTCTTTGTCTTCTTTGCTCAGCTGAAGGTGTGTATTCATCTTGCCTCCATTTCACACTCTCACTCTCTCATACAGACATTCTCCCCTCCATGCATTATAATATTCTTCACTTGCCTCTAAACGTGCAGTTGACTTATCAGGTAGTGAATCTTCCAAATTGGTGTTTCCATTGCTTCATGCACTTCAAATCACAATTGTAGCAAATATAGTTTATTTTCTATTGATAACAAATGTTTTTGCTAAGGCATACCTGATTGGTCAATGAATTGTATGAAATGCATTACTTACAGTAATAGCATTTCTGATGATTGTATCTGCTTAGATTCACATGCTGTGCATATGGTCCGACATCCAGTGGTAACCGCAGAGTATTGCATCTTGTCTTTCGGGGACCGAAAGGGGACATCGGCATAGGCGTGTCTGTAACACTATCCCTATCGTGACGTGTGTAGTACATAAAATCCCTCACGCGCCGAGGTCCCTCCGATTGTATTTTTTCTGCCATGAGGGAGCCCAAGGCTATAGTGAGTGAGTACATAAAGAGAGAAAGTAGTAAGACGTCTATGTTCCTTCCACCCCGAGCGGGGAGAATCTAAGCAGATACAATCATCAGAAATGCTATTACGGTAAGTAATGCATGTCTTCTGATGCTTGTTAATCTGCTTAGAGTCACATGCTGTGCATAGACTAGCGAGCAGTACCCGGAGTTGAAGGTGGGTTGTGAGAAGGAACAGTAGAGAAAAGATGTCTTAGTACTGCTTGTCCCACCTGAGAATCAGACCTAGAATGAGTGTCTAGGCAATAGTGTTTTGTAAAGGTGTGTACAGAACTCCAGGTTGCCGCTTTGCAAATGGACTCAAGAGGAACATTCGCAATGAATGCTATGGATGCCCCAGTGCCTCGAGTAGAATGTGCTCAAGGCTTGAAGTGCAGTTCTCTCTTTGCAAGAGTGTAACAGTGTGATGCATTTGAAAATCCACCTTGAGATAGCTGGTTTAGAGACAGGATCCCCTTCTCTACCAGCTGCCACTGAAATGAAGAATTGTTTAGTCTTTCTTAGTGGTTTAGTTTTCTCGAGGTAAAACATGACTGCCCTGCGCACATCTAGTGTGTGAAGGCTTCTTTCGGCCATGTTAGTAGGGTTCTGGAAGAAAGTGGGTAGTTCGATTGACTGATTCACATGGAACTTCGAAATAAATGTAGGCGGAAACCTGGGATGTGTGCGCAAACTACCTTATCTTTGTGGACTGTAACAAAGGGGTCTAAAACAGAAAGAGCCTGTAGTTCGCTAACCCTTCTGATGGAAGTGATAGCCACTGGGAAGGCTGTCTTATAAGCCGGGTCTTTCAGACTTGCTTTATGCATAGGCTCGAAGGGAGCTCCCATAAGCCTGGTTAAAACCACATTTAGATCCCATCCAGGGGCTGGGTGAGAGATGGGAGGATAAATTCTCTTAACTCCTTCCATAAAGGCTTTAATCACCGGTATCTTCCACCACGATACCTTTTGCTGTGATGTGGTGTAGGCTGACAAAGCAGCCAGATGAACCTTTAGGGAATTAAAGACTAACCCAGAGTCCAACAGGTGGGTTAGATACAACACAATGTGTGAGGGTGAGCAATCAATAGGATCGACACCCTTGGAATTGCACCAGATGACGAAACGTTTCCACTTTCTAGCGTAGCAAAGTGTATTAGGTTTCCTCGCTTCCCAGAGTATGTCCATGTACCTTTGAGGGAGTTGCAAGTGTCCAAACTCTATGATCTCAGGAGCCAGGCTGCTAAATTCAGGGTTTGGTGGCACGGGTGTAGGGTTTCCCCCCCTGTCCTGAGACATGTTGTACGGGCAGGGCAGCTTGATTGGTGGGGAGAGGGACATTTCCATCAGGTGAGCGAACCAGGGTTAGCGGGCCCACATGGGGGCCACTAGTATCATGGTAACTGGTTCCTGGTGCATCTTGTGCACTATTTTGTTGAGAAGTGGAGTGGGGGGGGGGAAAGCGTAGACAAATTTCCCCGACCAAGTTATCCACAGACCGTTCCCCTTGGACCAGTTCTGGGGGTACCTGGAGAAGTAGTTTTGGCATTGGGCGTTCTCCCGAGTAGTGAACAGGTCGATCTCTGGGAACCCCCATTCTGCGAAGATGCTGGATACAATGTCTTTGTGCAGTCACCATTCATATTCTTCTAGCAGAGGAAAATCTCTGCTGAGTACATCTGCTAGAAGATTGAGTTCCCCAGGAACATGTTGGGACAACAAAAACATCTTGTCTTTGAGAGCCCATATCCAAATGTTTTGGGACAGCTTGGATAGCCCTGTAGAGAGAGTGCCCCCCTGTTTGTTCAGGTAATACATTGCTGTAGTGCTGTCAGTTAAGATCAGCACAGTCTTCCCTTGCAGTTGTACCTGAGAGGCTTTCAATGCTTTGAACACTGCTAATAGCTCCAGTAAGTTTATATGATTGGACGCTACTTGAGGGGACCACACTCCATGTGCTGAAGCAGGTGAGCCCACCATCCCCGTGAGAGAGGAGTCTGTCATGCAAGTGGCTTCCACTGCAGGGGTGGTGAAGGTTTTCCCCTATCAAATCTTCCCATTGTCTGCTGGCCTGACACCACTGGCTGTTGAGCCATTCTTGCATGGGAGGCATGCGCAGCGGCGCATTGGGAACCAAGTATATACATGACGCCATCATCCCCAGCAACCGCATGGCTTTGCGTACCGTCACCTCTCGACTGGCTACATAAAGGAATCTGAGAGAGCATGTTCTGAACCCCCTCGCTGGAGGGGAAGACAAGACCGTCTTAGGTCCGAATTAGTGCCCCCAGAAATTGTTTTACTTGGCTGGGGACTAGGCTGGACTTCTTTTCGTTGATTGAAAAGCCCAAGCTGCAGGAGATCAACTGTTTTTTGGGTGTTCGAAAAACAAGCGTTGAACGAGTCCCCCGTAATGAGCCAGTCGTCAAGGAAAGGGTAAACTGGGACTGATGGTCTGCGCAGGTGTGCTGCTGCCACTGCCAGGACATTGGTAAACACCCTTGGTGCCGAGGCGATGCCGAAGGGGAGTACTTTGAACTGGTAGTGTTTGTCCTGGATCATGAACCTTAGGTATTTTCTGTGCGCTGGCAACATTGAAATATGAAAGTATGCATCTTTCATATCCAATGTTGCCATAAAGTCCCCCCGTTTCAGTAATGGGATCACTTCTTGTAGTGTTACCATGCAAAACTTCTGGGGTTTTATGAACTTGTTCGCTTGGCGCAGATCTAGAACAGGACGCATGCCGAGATCCTTTTTGGGTACAAGGAAGTACACTGAATAAATACCCTCGTTTACTTGAAGAATAGGGATGGCTTCTATGCCGTCCTTTCCCAGCAGTGCTTCCACCTCTTGAATCAGGATGTTTAGATGGTCCAGTGAAAGGCGCCATGAGCGTGGCGGTCTGAACTGTGGAGGTTGGGTGAATTCCACGCGATCATCTTTAAGACCCACTGGTCAGAAGTTATCCCCTTCCATGCCTTGAGGAAAGATGTTAATCGCCCCCCCCCCCCACGACCGGGGAGGCAAGGGAGGGGACCTGAACTTGGTGGTCATTTCTGACCCGAGGCCGTAGCTCCTCCGGGATTGGGGCCTCTGCCTCTACCCTTGCTGCATTTCTGACCTCGAGGGAGAGTAAGCGGGGCTTCCAGATGTTTGGTTATTGTTGAAGCTGCCCGTGCCGTAGTTTTGACCGGCACGAGCTTGTCCTCGAAAAGACCGCCGAGCGTTATTACCCCTCTGGGAAGAGAGTTTTTGTGTAATTTGTTGCAGACACTTTAAGGTCTCATGCTGCTTCTTGGCTGTATTCAACGCTACATCAACTGCTTTCCCAAAGAGGTTTGACTCTTCGATGGGCACATTAATGAGGGTGGCCTGAGTTTCAGGTCTAAAGCCCGACGTACGCAGCCATGCGTGTCTCTTCAGAAGAGTCCCTTGTGCAAGGGATCTGCCAGATGTGTCTGCAGTATCCAGGATGTTTTTGACCACATTCTAGTTAACCAGTTTTCCTTCCACAATAATGGCGAGAAGCTTGGTCCTGGCCGGTTCCGGGACCTCCTGAAGACCTTGGACCAGGTTCCATTGGGCATCGGCATAGCTTGCTAATAGCGTAGTATTATTAGCAACCTGAATGGTATATGCAGCTGCTGATGTGACACATTTGCCTAGCACATACAATCTTTTAAGACTCCTTGTCCGGAGGGGATTCTCCAGTGGCAAGGGGTACCCCTGCCCTCTTAAGAGTAGTGGTCACCACCAGTGAGTCCAGGATGGCATGCCCCTTGATATATAGAGGGTCGGAAGGAGAAGGCCGAAATAATTTTTCGACTCTCGGGTTCACGGCCCTTGTCTGGGCAGGTGTGACTAAAGATGGAGCTATCCGCCTCTTAACAGAGTTAAGGAGGGGAATGGATTGACTTGCGGGAGGTTTTTCCTTAATAATGTCCTCCACAAAATCCTGCCCAGGCAAAGCTTCTTGAGTGGCAATTTTGAAGAATTCTGCTGCTTTTTTCAACATGGTGTTGAAAGCTACTTGGTCATCCACAGGGGAGGCCTGGCGAGCCGGAGTGGAAGGAGGAGAATCGATGCACAAAATATCAGAGTCCTGATCTTGACGTGACCAAGGATCCTGTCCTTCTTGCTGGGTTTCCTCCGAGTTCTCCGTAGTCTCTGGTTGATCTTCTCCATAATTATCCAGAAAAGAGGATTCCTCTTCTTCAGTATAAATGTCCCTGTATGTGTCCATGTGGGCCACGTCTTCCTGTTGGAAAACCTGAGGCTGAACATCGTGTATTTGAATGTTAGGGTCTAGCCAATCCTTTTTCAGCTGGTCATCAGAACTGATAATCTGCTCCAACCAATCCATACATCCCTAGAACTTTTCAGTAGTCCATTTCAAGGACCTAAAAGGGCCTAGTTGGGAGCAACAAGGTTCTACGCCCTTTGGCGACGAGAGGAACTTCTCAGGGTGTCCGAGAGAGGCTCTTGACTATCCACGTAAGAGTCATCAGAATCGTGGCCCAAGTCCGTCGAAAATGTTTCCGCGGCCTGGCCCATAACTTTCTGCGGGGCCGGGATAAAGGCTCACCGCTGCTGCGATCCTACCGATGCTCTTCCGGATAGTAACCAAATCGTCGTGAGACAAATTCTCTGATGTAGAGGTAGCCGAAAACGCCATCCGCGGCGCCAGAAGGCCCAGCGGTCGGAGTGCCGGGTAGAGGCCTAGTCGTAACTTCCAGGCCTATTGAGGCCTTGGAAATTGTCGAAGTTTTTGACTCCAAAACTTCGGCACGTGTATATTGGGGAGTAGCGCATTCATTTTTGTTTGTCCAGTCGTCATGCGCTGTTGCGGATGCGGGGAAGGCTTTGGATCTACACGATCCGAGGGAACAGTCAAAATTTTCGATGGACCCGTTGGCGCTTTCGCCTTTTTCGACGAAGGCGTGGAAGATGGCGTAGGGGTTGTGTGTTTAGTGCGATGTTTATGTACGCCCTTGTCGCCGGGTATAGTCCCTGTAGCAAGACCAGAGTCGAGCCTGGAAGGGTCGGGGACGGGCGTGGCGGACCTAGAAGTGTCCACCTCAAGGTCTATAACATCCGCATTGGACGTTTGGTCATCCGAAGTACTCCCGTCACTTTCGGATGGTGTTGCGGTAGGGGAGGCTCGCTCCACGCGTGACATGCCGTACGCGGCCCACCGCTTTACACAGCGATCCTTAAGGCTTTTAGGCTTAAGGAGCTTGCACGCCGAACACCGCTTTTCGTCATGCTCTAGGGGGAGACGGGCGTTACACGTCCTGTGCTCGTCCTTCCAAGGATATCTGACCCTACACTTAGGGCAGAATCTAAAAAGAGTCCTTTCTATAGCAAAAGGGAAGGATGACACGACCAAAAGGGAAAAGTGGAAAGGAGGAAAGACATAACAATATGGCCACCCCGAACCCACTCTCCCTACTGTATAGGTCGGCCAGAGGGCCCGACCACATGGAAATCCGGCCGCCGGATCTTAGACGCAGAGACCACAGCCGTAGACTATTCCTCCGTAGAGGATGTTTTTATTAGGCGAAGTGACTTAACGGGGCATAAACCGAAAATTTGGTAAAGATAAACAATGTCTTTAGTAAGAGCTCTGCTGTAGGGCGACCAGTTATCTGGACGGAAACAAACTATCTGAGGGACCTCGGCGCGTTAGGGATTTTGGGTACTACATACGTCACGATAGGGATAGTGTTACAGACACGCCTATGCCAACGTCCCCTTTCGGCCCCCGAAAGACAAGATGCAATACTCTGTGGTTACCACTGGATTTCGGACCATATGCATAGCATGTGATTCTAAGCAGATTAACAAGCATCAGAAACTTTGTATATCCTTCGTTCTTACCTTTTTCATATTAGGTAATATTTGTTAAAGCCCCAGGACATTTGTTCTGTTTAATATTAAATTGGCCTGTTGTGCAACAATTCTTATTTTTATCTTGTATTCTTCTCGTTTTTTTCTGTGGATTCACAAAAATAGGAAGCGCGAGTATATTTTCACCACCATTATTTTCGAGTGACCTCAATCTATTTCTGGTTTCTTGCTGGTTGTCTTGAGTGCACCTCTCATTTGGTGTTTCTTCATTCCTTTTCTCTCCAGTTCCTTCGGCCCAGTCTAATTGCTCATCCTCCAGCTCCAGGTCTGATATTTCTTCTGTTAGCTCTATCCCAGAGGCTTGTTGCGAATTCCCTTCTTTATATTGGTTGATTATGATCATTGAGTCATTTGGATTTGCGCTTCTTCCGATTGCTCGTTCTCTCCGTCCATATAAATAGACATATCCATCAGATCGATTGTTCTCACTGTCTCAATTCCTGTTAACTCTGCTGGTTTCCTTCTCTTCATTGCTCACATCTTTATGTGGAGAGATGTTTCTGATTTCTCTTCTTGGCCCCTTTTCCTTGCACTTCTTTTACTGGTAGAGTTATATTTCGCAAGAATGCCTGTGATCCAGTTAGCTCCTTTTTATAGCAGTTTTTCCGTTGTTTTGCAGGTGTTTTCTCTTTATTGAATATCCTGTTTGTTGCTTGCCCACTTTTGCTAGTTATTCTGGTCTCTTTCTGGCTTCTTTGCCTGCTTTTCACTTAAGGTCTTTGCCTCATTGTTAGTCATTTGTGAAGGAGTTTCTTCCTCGTTTAGGTCTATTAAATTATCTGCTAAAACCAGTTTGAGTTTCTTTTGAATTAATGGTTCCCTTTCTCCCGTTGTCCTGATCACCTTCGGCGATTCATTTTTATAAGTGCATTGGTCAAATCTACATTTTCTGCTTGGTCGCTTCTTGCAATGTCAGAGCCTTGACTGCCACATTTGGCTTGTTTGAAAATCTACATCTAGGCGCTCCTGTATTTTATTCATGAAGGTTTCTGCATAGATTTGTTTACAATGTATTAATGCAAGCAGGGTCACTTAGTCCTTAACTGTTCCCACCAGCGCCTCTTGCATTTACATGAATGGTATGAGCGATTGTGAAGTTGTCGTGACCAACATATTTTTGCAGGTCTAGCATTGATGTAGGTATTGAAGCAAAATCTTGGTTTGGTAACTGTTCACATTAGCATTTGGTTAACGTGGAGTCCTCAGTTTGCGAGCCTCTGCCAGTGGGGTTCTGCTGCAGTGCTCGAGTAGTTTTCAGTTTTTTTGGGGTACTTGTCCGATTAAGCCCAGGTTTTTGTTCGCTATACATCCGGTTGCTTTGGGCGAGCTGTTCCTTTAGCTCTAGCTCAGTCGGGGCAGCTTCTCAGTGCATTGCAATTTCCCAAAGACTTCTCGTATTTTTTCATGATTTTTCAATTAGATTTCCTATTTCCGCTATATCAAGTGATGGCCTTTTTGATCTTGCACTTGATTGGGCCTTATTTCTTAGAAGTAGCGGTTGGGACTGCCTTCGGCTTTCATATAATGATTCCCATTTCCTTCTGGCTAGTTTTGCTTTTTCTTTGTGTGTTAAGAAAGCTTCCTTTTTCTGGACGTTGATCGCTGAATCTTCAGGCTGTCTATGGATTGTCCAGTCATTGAATCCGTTGCTATTCCTGTTTGCTGGTCAGACTCTTGATGGATCATCTTAATCATTGCATCGGGCACTTCCTGGCTTATGGCTTTCAGGGTAGTATGTTCATTACTTTCTAGTTCTTGTGCCGTCAGTAATTTGTTAAGATCACCCAGTAGCTTTCTTTTCTCCGCTGGGGTCTGCTAATTTCCTTCTGGTAAAAATATGCCCAACTTTGAGGTACAACCTGTGGCATTTCCCAGTTTTTGATTTTTCGGGGTTCTCCTTTTTCTCCCTTTCTTCTGCCATGTTCTGTTTATCTCTTTTCTTAGATTGTGTAAGCCCTTTCTCTTCCCTTCCCATATTCTCTCAAAGTTGTATACAATTTCTGGGTCATACTTGTGCTTCACTGTACAGATGGAGCGTATTGAGTTTTGCCTTCAGAGGGTCATCAATATGGGGATCCCATAAACTGTGCTGGATAGACTCTTGTTTGAATTGTTCCGTACAGTTTAATGAATCAGACGGATTTCGACTTGTTTTTGGTGCGCTTTCTGGTCTGCAGCAGGGCCATTTTTACTGACTGGCTCCGCCCAATACGATGTCTACCGAATATATCCCCCCCAAAATCAGTCTGTCACTTTATTTTCTTATTTTTGTGTGTTAGTTTCAAATTGCTGCTATTGTAAGCAGTGCTTTCTTTCTGTGCTTTAGAACGTGCCTATCTGGTGAGCAC
Organism: Ambystoma mexicanum; assembly: GCF_040938575.1. Taxonomy (NCBI): domain Eukaryota; kingdom Metazoa; phylum Chordata; class Amphibia; order Caudata; family Ambystomatidae; genus Ambystoma; species Ambystoma mexicanum. Next base: position 488,041,829 of record NC_090936.1, on the reverse strand, counting down.
GCAAAGTAATTGGGTAGCCTACAGGCTTCACCGTACGTCCAGTTGAATCAAAGGCTGCATTAGCCTGCAGTCTGCATCCACTCCGTATAGCGTAGCCACTTAGTCTCCAAGTCACTTTTCAATCATTTGTCCGAATCGGCTCATTTGTCTGTTACAATGATCTTCACCAGTCTTCCACCACTTCTTGACCGGGAGGCAGTGCGAAAAGAGCCGAGCGATGCAGCCTTAGCCCAGCACCTCAAATTATCTCTCTCTCTCGACCGCACACTGTACTCGTTTCCTGAGAGTTCGAGGCAGAGCTTGGATGTATCCGTGATTTTAGAATTTAGGAGTAAAGAATGTGGTCTGCCACACGCCCAACAGTATGAGCACGCCCTCATCTCCACCGCGGGCTTCACGCCACAAGGGCGATCTGGTTTCACTTATGAGGGCAGCTGAATGTAGTGGGCGTGTCCAGGCTCTTAAAGTATGCACAGGTAATTCCTTCTTGCAAGCGTGGATACAAAGTACAAATAAAAGTTCGAGAACAGTGTTTTCACTGGAATCATTCGCCAACAGCCGCGCATAGAGTAGAATATCAGTGCACTTTCAAGCAGAATTTGAGGTTCAGAGAACAAAGCCCAGCACACAAAAAGCAGTCCAACAGTATGAATGCGCTCTCATCTCCACCGCGGGCTTCACCTCTTCACTCCTCCTTTTAAATTCAGGCGAGTGATCAAACCTAGCCCTCTAATTGCAAGGATTTGCACCACTCATGCACACCAACAGCGGTCCAATAAGGGACCACTGTTGGGCTGACTCATGCATGCATGCATACAGACTAGACATGCTGGCAATAGCATATGGATTGGGACCAAACAGTCTCATGCCACTTCCTGACTCCATACACACATGGCATGCACTAGACCGCAAAAACTGTAGCTTTCCCGGACAAATGCATGACCATAAAAAGTGAACGCCTGAAATGGCAGGAAGCAGGCAAAACAAGAGAATGACCAAAGAGCAAGCAAAAAAAACAAAACGGCACTGCCATCTTAAGACACTAGCCACAGTTAGTTGCCAAACACGGTAAACGCGAATGAGCCAACTAAAAATACAGCAAACATGATAAAAATTTAACTGCTTTCGCCAGCTTGTCTTTAGGCACATTTAAAAGTAACGAAAAATGATTTTGGTGTAGGTCTAGGGTGATGCAAAAGTATTCCCATTACACTTCATTGAAAGATGTTTTGTGCAATATGAAGGAGTTACCCAAACGGATAACAAGTAAAAAGACAAAGGGGAAACAGTTTCCCCATTACTGACAGTCTGAATGACTAGTCAGTTTGCGTATAACAAATGAGCAAAAGGCCATTGAAAGTCAGGACAAGGTGTAAAACTAAAGCAAAATGTTTGCGGGTCCATAGATTATATAGAAAACGTTGCCTAAAAGATACATTTTCTTACAGTCAGGCATGGGCCCTACCCCAAATTTTAAGGAACTTTGTTTGGTGTGCAAATGTACCAGCCATGAACCCCCATAGGACGGACACCCGTAGAGTATGGAGGAAAAGGAACAGGACAGCAATGATTAGGAGTAATGGAGATTGCAAGTAATACAAGCATTATTTTCACTGCCATCACTTTATAGAAGCAGATGCAGGATTCTGTTACTCAAAATCCATGTTACAAGTGGTTGGTCTCCTCTAACGCCATGTTAGAACAAAGATTCTTAGGTAGTTGCTGGAAACAGGTCATGTTAGGAAACCTGTTCCCACATTTTGACTGGGTGGAGGATGCCCTTAAAGGAGAAAGACCCTGCTACATCAAACCTGCATTCTCAACAACATCTTTGGTTATCAAATATTCAATATAGGTTCATTCTTTATCAAATATTCGGTATAAAGACTGCATACCGTACCAACGCTAGCTGGAGCATCTGCTCGTACATGGGGCCGAACAGTATTAGGGGCATACATAAAATGACATGTAATGAGACACTGGATTCCACTAGTTTTAGAACAATTCAAGTTTATTCCATTTGATCTTGCAAATGAAATCTGAATACAAATTCTGATTCACAATTGGATTCGGAAATACAGGAGATCAACCAAACTGAGAAAGCAAATACATAACAAGAAAATAAATTCATAATAGGCAATGCTGAAAGCGCTCTTGTCCCTCTGTTACGGCTAGCAGAAATGTCATGATTGTTATCCCCATTTACAAAATAGAATTTAGAAAGGTTTATGGATTCATGAAAAATTACATGCAAAACAGTACAATCGAGTAAATCCCTCTTACTAGCCTACAACAGGCATTGTTCATGTCCTTGACTAGTAGGAATGTAGGACTAAAAGTGAGCACAGGGGATTTGTAGACGTAAGGGGGTTAACGAAGTGGATGCGCAGCTACTTCTACTCTGCCTTTCAGTCTGAGGAAGCAAAAACAGAAAGGGCATTTCCAGAGGGTAACAAACTTGAAGAAACACATTTTAAAAAACTCCCTTCGACTTTATGCTCAACATCAAAACAAAGATGCGTACATGATTCCAGACATCTCGCACACTTGAACCTCAACGTCTTGGCTAAATCAATGTTGCTCAGTGTGGCAGATACCTCATCCTACATACCAGAGGCTAGTGGTTATTAGAGCAGCCCTTTAAAATATCAAGAGAGCAGTCAGAAGACACCTTAGAACTGATTGTCGTAAGCTACAGACACGCCTTCCACTACACACTGGCTTCCATGTATCCAGAAATAAGGCAATGGCTGTGTAAACCAATTGAGAAGCAGCTTGACGTTCTTTTCTGTGCCATATTTTTCCATAGGCATGTCTTTTTTTTTTTTTTAACAAGTACTGTCGGCTCCAAATCACAGAATTCTGATTGCTGTCATAATACTGCTCAGCAATCAAGCAAGCTAAATACCAGTGTGAAAGAAAAGAAGTGTGCCCCATTATAGTGGTGCTTTCACATACTGCAAGTAACTTGTGTGAAGGGGCTTATCCACAAAATTGGAAACTAATCAGTGCAGTATAACTCAAGACTGTTCCTTCCCTTGTCGTCAAATAACCCAACTGTACTATTTTACAGAGCAATAAAAAGCTTTGGTGGACGAAGATGGGACAATGTGCCCTTCATATTTGTAGACTCCAATGCAGCTGTTTTTTAGAATTGAAATTACAAAACGAATAGCACATCTCTGAACTTCGCACAATGGAAATGGATTGACATATCGGCTTGGTGCTCCACTTGCACGGGATGCAATGTGGATTTACCGTCCTGCATGGACCTACCGCAGCATTGAATATATGTAAAAATGAGCGCGGTACATGGTTGGTCTCAAATGAATTATTGATGTAGTGCCTTGAGTCTGCATATGAATGATAATCACAGAAAGTCAACAGCTTTACTTTTCTTTGAAGCAATGCCTTTATTCTAAATCTTGAAACGCCATCTCATGCAAGGAAACCCATCTAAACATTTTAAGATTTAAGTGCTTGGAGTGTTTTTGTGTGCATTTTTTTTTTTGTTTAAATACCATGCACGCAGGGGTTGGTCTAAGCTATGCACTTCTTGGAGTGTTCCATTCTATTGGCAAAGATAGAGATGTTCTCTTTGAAATGGATGCCATGCGGGTGGAATTAGGCAAACTTAGGTGAAAAAAGCATTCAGATGCAACCGAATCACTTAAAAGTTCTTAGATCTGGTGTGTTTGGTGAAACTAGAAGACAGGGGGGTGATAGAAAGATGTTTGGGGTGTGGGCTGAGAGGAGAGCTTCGATGTAAGGTATCACGAACACTTGGAGATCTAGTCTCAAAGAATCCAATACCTGCATTCAACGTGTCATGGATACTTTCATCAAGGTGCACACCATGACCAAAAACTGGCAGAAATTTCTTTGGTCTGGAGACTGGTCTTAAACTTAAGAACATGAATTTGGTCATCCTAGTTGTTTGCATTGTGCCAGAAAGGGTATCATGAGGTCCGCTGACATATGAGAAAGATAATTTTAAAAGTACAGGTAAAAAATGAGCAGTCCAACTAATTAATCAAGCAGAGAGCTGGGTAAACGGCCCATTCCTTTCTCAGGAATCGACATCTTCTAGAATAACTTTCCAAATCAAAGTCTGCTGCATTCTCCATTGGGCTGTCCAGTACGGTAAGCAACACACTAGTGGAACAATTTGGGTTTGCTCCGTGTGCCACACTAGGTTAAGTACTTTGCTTCAATGATACAAGGTCCAATTAATGGTACCGAATGGTATACATAAAGTATGAAGCAAATGTTTGTACAAAAATACTACTGTAGATGGAAACATCACTACCTGAAGCCAATAGGCGAGGGAGAGGAGGGCACATAAGGGCCAATAAGCAAACAGCTGTGTAAGATCAGTTCTATGCAGGCAAGGTGCAACATGTCTCCAGACAGCAATCTTCTGAGAGCTAGTAGGGGCTATAGGTTTCGGCATCTTACACATGTCCAAATGCAATTAAGACAAACACATGTTTTTCATAAAAAGTATGCCGAGTCTAGGATCACTAGATGGGTAGGTTTTTCTGGTTATTTTGCTGAACAGACTAGACACAGGTGATAGTGTACACTTGGGCCACCTATATTCTGACTTGGAAAAAGCAAGCAGTTAACCACATTTTCCCCAAGGAGACTAAGCTTAACGCAGCACTATTTAATTAAATATGCTGTCAAAATACCTTCTGTAATACTCAAACATGGCATGCCTTTAATCAAGCCGGATGGATTAATAGTTCATGTCATATCTTCATTATTCAAAGCTGAAACTATGACCATGCCTCCAAAAACAGAAAAAAAACAAAACGGATCGGGTTCAATTTGTCCTTCAGTCCATAGAGAAACAGTTAACGAGCCTGTCAGCTGCCGTTTCATTCTCTTCTTCACAATGGAAGCTAAGGCCTCTTCGTATATGGGGTACATTCATGATTATTTAATTATTAAAACACACGCTAGGGAAGGGATTTGCTTCAAGAAGCCTTTTGGCCTAGGAAACCTTAAAACTAAAAAATAAATCAGTGGTATTATACAGCACAAACAGTTACTGGTCTCTAAAAGGAAAGTAATTTTGGGTTTTAGGTACAAGGGTTCTTTGCAAATTACAGGAATCTTAAGAAAGGTTTCTGTACGAATGGCCAATTGAGTGTGTCGCAACAGTGAGATCTCCCACTGTTGTGCCTTTATATAGTGCAAAAAAATACATTGCTTTCCATCACACCTGGCCATAAACCACTCATTTTTAGGTTTGTGGGGAATTCTTTTATTAGATATTGTAATCCTATTCCTCTAAAAACAAAACGATCCAACCTTTAAGAAAGTCTGTTTACAAAGTTACAAGTACCATATCAAAAGAGAACAGGCGGGTGTGTAAGGAAGACCTGTACAATGCAAGGTATACTGCTAAAAGACAACAAAATAAGTGGTACTTCCCAACGGAAACACATTAGTGCATGATCCAGAAGTCTGATATCTTTAAAGGGCAGAGAATACTCGAGTTTATAGCGGTGGAGACCTGGCGTGCTAGGGAATCTGAACAGACCTATTACTAAGCATCATCATTCTTACATGATTTGCAACATAATGGGCATGTGCAGTTTGGATTGGATGCATTTCTGGTTATTACCTCAGTGCTGCATTTGCTCCAAATAAATGCATGGTTGATTTTGACAGTGCTCTACGCAGATAGAATATTTTAAGCAAGGAACATCTTCAGATCAAGACTCCAGTGAAATGTGCATATCAAGGTTCCAGTGAAGTGTGCGAAAATTGTGCATGGGGTACGTTGGCGAAGTGGGAGAGGCAGATGCAGCTGGCACCTGGACTAACCAACGCATTGCACTGACGGAAAGCCAACAACTCCAAGAACTGTGCCACCAGTTGGAATTTGATATGCTTCACTCACACGTTGGAGTTCTGGGAGAATCTAATTTCCTGTTAAATTTCCGTCATTCCAGGCATGAGCAATAGGGAGCGAACTGGTTAGTGTACCTAGGGTAGTGTATGTGGCAGGAAGGGGACTCCATTTAGGACTGCCTTTAAGAGCATGTAGTTAGTAGACTTACTGAAAAGCAGCAAGGTTCTGGTCGATGGACAAAATTAGATTTGTATATTAGTTGCAGTTCAGCAAGCCATACCGATTACATACATGGGAACCATGTGTAGCAGCAATGCTGCAAAGCATGTATATATTTGGGGGTCTGCTTCTTGTACAAATAAATATGCATTCCTGATTCTAGTGAAAGTAGTAAAGACCAATTCAGGCCTAAGGCGTCACGGAGTGATTCGGAGAACAGTTTTTCCTTTGGGGCGTGGGGAGGTGGGCGGCACTATTTTAGACAGGGCATCCCCATCTAAGTAAACCTCTAGGAGGTCCACCTCACTGATCTGGAATCCCCCGCCTGCCTTTTTACTCCCAAGTGTTTTTTAGCTGAAGAAGCTGGCATATAGTGAACGAGAGAGACGAAGAGGCAGCAGTGAGAGTCACTGCCATGGAGGTATCTGAAATGCTCATCACTGAAGGAGGTCTTTGATTGCCTGATCGTCAGCAGATTCATAGGCATTCAATCCATCTGGGCCTTTCGCCGTCTTATCTGCACCCTGTGGAAGACAAAAGGAGGAGGAAATGTTTAGAGCATGAATCTTCAACCTAGTACTTATTCCACCAGTTAAGTTACAATAACTGCTACCTAAATACTTATGGTACAGGCCATATTGTGTAGGAGAATATAGTAATGTCCCAGTGAAATATCCCAAGACCCAAACCCGTGGTCCATTTCACCATTTGTCCTATAGTCCCAACACGCAGAAGGAAGCCCCGTTTTCACATGCACTGAGCTGTCCAAATCATCAATAAAATTACATTTTACAAAAACATCTCAAATGGTATTGCATCATAGTTTGTCTGCATTTACATTCGACATTACATGTACAAGTGCGATACCCAGTGTGTTTATGCAATAGTGTACACAAGGAACACACTTAATTTGATCCGCAGGTAGGATCAGTATAACTTTGGTGTGGGAATCCAGTCAAACAGCATCAATCAGATCCCTAACAGCAGCTTTGAAAAAGCCTGTGTCCGATACATTTATGAAACAGTGAATTAATAGCGGCGCCAATGGCTTGAGGGAGGGGCACTTTTGGTTGTATTATGAGAGCATAATTATGACTGGTTCTGTGGCACTCCGACCCCAAGGCTACCCCAACAACCCCTGCAGGACCAGTGACCTGGTATAAGCCTAAATGTCCATGTGACCACTCCTCCCACTCAACATCCAAACTCCTAGGACAGCCGGCTAAGCATAACATTTTGACACGCCTCTGCTACTCCACCTCCGACATCCAGAGCCCAGCAGGCAGACCCACAGACAGGTAAGGGATGACTTGCAAGGAAGGTATTTTACTCCCTGGTTGCAGTAGATTTCCAACTGTTAAATTCACCCCAATGTACCAAGACCACTGGTTGAGCTATACTAACACCCCACTTTACTGTTGCCCTAAATTCATAATTTATATATTTATTAGTTATCAATTGTATTTGTGCCGCTGTATGTTACTCCCTGGTTATTTTAGATTGCTGCTCTATCCCATTTTCCTCCCTAGATTAATTATTGTTCCCCTTTGTTTCCAGGCGACAAACTGGAATGTGTTCCCTTTCACTTTACGGTGTGTACAGCCCTCCTAATCACAAGACCAAGTCCTCAAAAGTAAGTAAAGAGATCCCCTCATCCATTAAAACAGCAGTTTACTTTCAAAACTAAAGTCACCCTAGACATACACAAAGCAAGACCATATCTGGCCCGAGGGATGGAGAGAGAAAGATGAGGGGCCAGGAGTCCTCCGCTCGATACACAATAGTAACGATGGTTCCAACAAAGCACACAAAAGAGAAGATATTTTTCCATTTGGGGATACTTTCCACAGACAACTTCCGACATCAGAAACAGGAGGACCCACTCGACCGTGAGGCAACACTAATAAACAAGGGAATTAACAGTCAGTGGCAAAGAGACTCATTCTCAACCACCGTGACCTTACCATCAAATAGGCAAACAACCAGAAAACACACCCTTAAGGAAACGCATATTTCATCTTTCATAAAAAAAACAGCTCAGGCCATAAATCATCCCTGGAATCAAGATGACCACCCTATCCCAAAGAGAAACAGACTTTTCTAAGATGAAACACCGAAGAGGGAAAATGTCAAGTTGCAAGCTACCAGCCATCCATAAACACTCACTTGCCAATTCAATTCTATACATATATACAGCAGACCATGTCTTCCTCGCAAAAAGTCAATTATCACTAGTGACCAGAGCGAATTGTGCATACTGCAGAGGCTAAGGAAGCCTAACCTGCAGGCAATTACCATCAGGGCAAATATGGCAGACCCACAAAGAACTTTCAGAATCGGATGCCTTCTTATTCATGCCTTCTCTATGGCCAAATATTTTTCTGAATAATAGGACCTTCTCTGCGAGGACATGATTGAAGACTACTCCAATTGTACCTTCGGCCACCCCCAAATTCTGCAAGATTAAACTTGCCAACATAACTACCAAGGCAGAAGTAAGAATCACTTGTTCACAAAGACCAACTTCAAAATATAACTTTCAGACAATAGGCCAGACTGCAATAATTTATCCTAATCAATCTGCTCCACACTGCGCTTCTTTCTCATCTACAGACCAACTTCATGCAACCTGGCTTTCTCATATAAAACTGGCTGACCACATGGCAAACCTTTCAGTAGATAGCTGTGGTGGCCAAAAGCCGTGCAGCAAATAAGTAACATAAGCAAATAAGGGGTATGACACAGATTGATGGTAAATCATGCTTCCTGTATTATATCGCAAATAAACAGCATACAGAGGGATCAGCAGGGAAAACAGCATGCACATGTTCAAGCAGTTTGGCACACAAAGCTCTCTCTCTAGGCCTCCCCCACCCTAGAAAGCCGGTTTATATAGCATATCACAGGTAAACACCAATATGTTTCTGTACTCTCACAATGGGGGTGTTTGGCACGATATTGCAGACATTTGGCAAGAACTGTTGACATCTCACTTGTGACGGAGCCCCAGGGGACATCTTGTATTATGGATAAGCAGCATTTGTAGAAACTCTACTGTTATCTCCCATATATGGGGCTACGGCTATGCTTGTAGAGAATTAGCGGAAGGGAAGGTCTGACATGTCCTCCGCCCTAGTAGGGCTTTGGGCATGTCCAGGGTTCTGCATGCAGAGGGACACGGGGAGCCAGAGGGAAGTAACATGGAGGGTATGAGGCCTAAATGTATGGGAGAGCCTAATGTAGCATACCATAGCATAGCAATCCTGCCACATCAAAGTCAACACCTCATCACATTGGTAGATTTCAATCTTGGCTGAATAAGGAGGACACAGCAGAAAGCAGCGCTACAAACCTTAGCATGTTGCATGGTGGTTTTTGAACTAGTTGCTAAATGTGTAGTCTTCCGCAGTGAGAAATTCACTGTTTCTTCCCAGCTACCTTACCCTAGAAAGACAACCTCACCTCTCCTATCCAGTTTTATGATCTACCCCACGAATACTTCCAAAGGCAAAACCCCCCAAAATGAACAACGCCCTAGAAGGAGTCCAGCTGGATATCCTCTTGAGTAAACCTGAAGAATCCAAACCCCAGCCCATGATCTACTTTTCAATGTCCCTTAGTGGGTAAGAAACACCCTTGGAATTATGGCCATTCCGAATATCTTACATTCTCACAAAATACGCATGCCGCTAAATGGTTTACACACAAAATGTAATCTCTTCAACAACAAAAAAAAAGGGGGGAACCACATCCCAATAGATAAACTGGCTTACTATTGACAACTTCTGCTCTACAGAGCAAAAAAGGACCAAAGCATAAAAGCTTGCGAGAGCCAGCAACACTCTGAATCATGTCAGCGCAACTAGGTCAGAAGTAGTCGTCAAATGATCCACAAATTCATAAACTATATAGCCTGCAACTGCACCAATACCATTTTAAGAACTTCATTGCACCTCACTTCAGCAACAAAATTGAACACATCAAGTACCAGCCAGACAAGAAAGGGCCGATTCCACTATTCCCAGTAATGAAAACGGCTCCAGTAAACCAACACTTGCAGCTTTTCATTTCTCCTCTACATAGGACTTTGTACCACGGTCAATGCTAGCAATATAGCGCACTCGCTCGAAGACTCCCTCCCCACTGTCTACAAAGCAGTAACGATGCAACCCTAAAAACAACTTCCTTACGAGTCGTTCTCAACACCTCGATCAAACAAGGGGTCCTCCCTCAACACATTTCATTGCTAAAATCCAGGAGAAATGTTTTGACATACGGCTAGGGGGATGCATTGACCGCAACAGTTCCCTCCAGAGCCAGACCAAGGAGAGAAACCGTCCACACTAGGCTCGCTATGTGGCATCTTCAATAACACCGACCAGAAGCAGTTCAAAACACACATCCTGCCAGACATTTGCCACTTTTGATACTATCAGTCATTAGGCTTTCTAAAAAGACAAGGATATCCGATTAAAAAGGAACTGCTCCATTGCTGGATCACCCAATTTCCGACAGAACTGAAAACATGCATGGCCCCTTTCATGTCCTCGCATGTACCTTATTCTGACCAAAGATGTTTTAACTATGTAGAAACCCAAATCCACAAGCCCTCAAAGATTCTACAGCAGATGCTTTGCACACATGGTCTTGTGACTGACACAAACATGTAACAACTGCATACAACACGCCAAGGAGTATGGGAAATCTGAATCGGGGGCAATTTCCCCACACCCACGGTTCGAACTTGCTTGGAGCCATTAAGCTCCTGGTTTGCTTTAAAGCAACAGCAATCAGCAGCTACTTGTGGCTCCCGAGGCCAATTGATGATTTACAAAAATGTCGATTTGACATTAATAATTTTGAGTATTTGAGAATGTTGATAAAGTAGATTTAGGACACATGTAGTACACAAATGTAAACATAATGGATCATACATAATAGGAAGAAGTCACCATTTTTTGTTGATGTTAAATTGGTGTGCCGTTTTCTTGCTCATGGTTTCTCAGTGGTAGTTCCTGCCTACAGCGGTGATGGCTGACAACCGAGAGATGGTTTAGCTCTTGCTTATCAAACTCTGCACATCCTTTCTAACTAAAGCAGATTTTAAAAAAAGTCCAACTAAAACACCAGTCCAGCCATCTCCATGTACATCAGAACAAAATGTTTAACAGTCAGCATTGCACAGTGTCTAACAAGATGGTACCTGTTCTACCTAGTAGCTCACATGAAAACATGACAAATTAAAACCCAACTCGTTAATGACATACGGTGAACATAGTCATTTGGGTTGGTCAACCACAGCCTTCAATCTGGATCAGAAAAAATATGGTCTCAAACATGCAACGAGCCAGTACACAAAGCTTCAGCAAATGAATACTGTGAGTCGGACTCATTTTACTGCACTGTTGTATCCAAGAGCAGTAGTGAAAGAAATATCACCAAGGGGGGTTTGGGCCTCGTGTCGGCTGTTTTGTTTTCTTTGATTAACAATTAAAATTGTATAAATCCTAATAAGGTTTCGCTTTTTGGAATTATAAAGGCACTTAAATAATTTGGATTGTGGCGCAAAGGGACAGTTCGTTTTTGGGAATTAATCATGTTTTAAGGCAGGGGGCTGTTGCCTTTTTTCTAACACTGGCCTTTGCTTGCCTGCCATTCTTTGACTATATACAGACGTGATAGGGAACCAGTTCTTTGAGCTTTTGAACATTTGTGTAGGAGTAGCTTTGTAGTGCTCAGCCTCCATTTAAGTTATGTCTCACAATTGACCCAACACAAGCCCTAGTTAGTGCCGCCCCACATGCAATTGGGGGTAGTGTGCCACTGGTCGTGCTAGCTTTTGGGCCACTTGACTATGCCGCGAGGCATGGAGGGACTTTCTGCCTGTATTTCAGTGTTAGCTGGGTAGAGGTGGATGATGCAGTGGTTGTGGGCAACCAGGAGGCGGCATATGGCGCTCCCAAACCCTGCTCTCTTATAGGGTGTTATGCAGAGGGGAAAGAATGAGTCATGAGGGTGGAGGGAGGCCTCAAAGTTATTCCCTCCCACAAGAGTGGCACTGGTCTGTGGGAGGGCTGCAAAACTTTAGGACAATCTCGGTGTGAGAAACCGTGAAGTTGAGTAGCTGGCTGTACCCCTGTAAGAATGCAAACCTTTGACAAATGGCATGATCATGACGCAATACAATGATTCAAAAACATTGAGATCCAACTATAGTTAACAGTATGTGAAAGACTACTTCAGCTGCCCATTACCCAATCACACGTACCATGAAACAACCCAATCTCCACTTTTCGACATCAACTGAGCGGGTGTGATGGCTATGGGCAGATCCATAGTCTGCTGCAATAATGTAACTGTTAATTGGAATATATTTTTATGTTCAACATGCAGTACTACAAATCTTCACCTGCACAGCGAGACAGCCTCTGTCTAGCTAAACTCTCTTGGACTGCACACGCTGGAGAGCAGGTAGCAGCTTTGCAATTCTACAGCAACAGGCACAAGGACTGCTGGCCAGACAGACCCCTTGCTCTACTGTGATGTCTCATCATTCCTTCCCCTGGGTGAAGAGGCCAGTAGATCAAAGTCTAGCATCTGTGCTTCTGTTGGAACGCTCTCTGTTCCTGTTAATGACCCATCTCTATTTGAGATGCCAGAGTCAATGAGAATGGTGGCACACATTCGCCTCCCCATAAACGGCACCAACACTGCTCAAAGCTTTCAAAATGTGTCAGTGATTTACAGCCTGACGATGCAATCATTCGTGAGTTTGCCATGCATGGTGTACTTGGCAAAACCTTCGATGTTAGGTGTTATTCCTGTGGCCAGCTTGCTCTCTCCAATTGATATTGCAAATCATCCTTGCACACTGCACAGGGTTTCAGCCTTCTGATTCGTGCTGCAAGTCCCTCACCCTAAGACATGCGGATGAAAAGTTCCCAAGGGTCAACAAACAAAACCAGCAAGTAAGTCAATGTTGGCCTTCAATGTAACCTGTGGACCACCACCCAAGGTTAAAATGATCACCTGCCAAGGCACAGTGCCCTTGCCATCTTGGTCGCGTTGAACTCAAGTAGGTACGCCAGGGGGAGAACCGCACTCAGTGTTGGGTTGTGATGACTCACCCACTTGGTGTTCTCGTCGAAAGTTCAGTGCATAGCAGAAACAGCAGCTTCCACCGGCAAGGTTAAGAAATGCCCCTTTGCAACTGCTTGGTGCCAAACTGCATACACCTGCTTCCCCTTTAACAACTCTGTGGGTGGTCATTAAAAAGAAAACGCTACTTTGTCAGCAATGCAGTCAAAGCTTTGACCACTGGTCCACATGTCCATGGTGAAGTGGAGTCTGCCCCCAAGGACTGTTGAATTAGCACTGTAGCCATAAACTGTGTGTGCAATTTCGGGACCACCATGCAAGAGAAAAAAAACTTGATCCAGGAATTTCCCAGCGCTGATGCTACATTTCCCACAAGTCTCTGAAATCCAGGGGTTTCGACACAACAGTAAGGCGAGAGAACTATTGCCAACATTACATCCAGGTTAACATCCAGCAAGAAATGTCCGAGTACGGTTAGAAATGTCACAAGTCCAGTGACAAATGTTTGCTTCATTGGGAAGAGGAGGGGGGTGGTGAAGTCACTTAAGCGGCACTAGGATTAGCATTTGGTGTCATTCTCCCAAGCACTAACTCACCTGCAGTATTTTTAGGTGTAAACGTATGGACAGGTGGAGGTATATCTGCTTGTTTGATGGTATGGGGGAGGGGTGCACCTTGGATCGTTGGACTTCTTCTCATGTCTGCACGGTGCTGCAGCATATGAGACCACAGAAGTGTTACGAAAGTGGGGTCCTAGCTTCCCTTGCTTGGCACACTGTTTTCCATCCAGATTTAGTTTTTTTTTCTTTGAAGTACCGCCATCGCTCATAGTGGGCTAGAACACAAGCTGGATTCAAATGGGCATGATTAGTGCAGGCGGTGTTTGTGGTGTTCGGTAAATCATATACTGCTGGGTTCTTTCTAATAAGTGTCAGGAAGGCTGCTGCGGAATGACTGCATACAAGTGGGGGCAAGCTTCTATTTATACTAAATGCTCTACGTATCTGTGGTGTCATTCTAGTCTTCCTTTCAGTATCGCTGCTTTCCAACAAGGCTGGTTCCCATTTGGAGTATAAGCTTCATGTTGGTCATCTCGTTATCGTCACTGCTGTCTGACCAATCAGTGGATGGTGCTGGGGAGAAAGACCTGGTATTTTTAATTTCCTCATCTACACATACTGCGTTCTAAACTGATCTTGAGTAGATCACACTCCCCTCGTCTGAACAAAAGAGTGGACAGAACTCAAAGTGTAACCTCTGCTGGTTTAGGTGGTTGATGTCATGGTGCACTATCTATACATTTTCTTGTACATGCGGCAGCAACCAGAAAGACTTGTGATGGGGGTGCGGAATGTGAGTTGAATTAAGCCTTCCATTGACCACATGCAATTCCGGCCACCCCTGTGCATACAACAAAGGCTGTTCTAAGAATGAAAAGACTAAGAGCAGCATGCGTCTCCATGCCTCTGGCTCAAATGGGTGCAGATATGTTCCAAATGGTGTGCAGTTATATTTTCGAATGTAATAATATCGAAAGTCAAAATGTTGAAATTAAAAATAAAATTTTTTTGAAATAATTCTACATGCAATGTAAGTGTTATAATATGTTCTATAATTTATTAAATAAAATTTGTATATAGTTAATTACAATTACTTTATTAAATTTAACTTTGTTTTAATAAATATTTTATTACATAACATTTTAACTACAATAAATATTTTATTAAAAGATAATTACATTTGTATTGGTGACTTGCAACTTGGAATAAATAGTATCTATTTTCACCGCTAGACAGTGCTATTGTATTACAAATTGTAATGTAGATTGTTATTTCTTAAAGTTCTTGACGTAACGTTACGTTGACGTAGGTGCCATTTTTAAAGTCCAGCTGCGTGTTCTTGGATTTTGTCTTTTTCAATATTTTTTTCGAGGATTTCCTGGACCAGATGGATTTTTTTTTATCATATGGATTTTTCTTTTGGATCGTGTATTGGAATCGGGTCTCTGCACTCTGGGTTATTGGATTTTGTCTTTTTTCGTTGTTTCCCTGGACCTGATGGATTGTTTTTTTTCCGTTTGGATTTTTCTGTTGGATCGTGGATTGGAATATGGATTTTTACACTCTTTTTGCTGGATCTGGCTTTTTGACCGTGGATTGGGATATGATTTTGTTTTTTTCCTTGGCTGGCTTTTAATTTGATTACGGATTTCGACTTTTTCTTCGGTGGATTTCACTTTTTTCCTTGGATTGGGATATGGATTTCGGAATCGTTGGACATGTTGGATTGGCGTTATTGGTTACTTTGGATTCACTATGCCGGATCGTGGACTCTTCAAACTGAGTTTTCTAACATTTTAAATTATATGCAAACGAGTTTAAGTAGTTGTGTTTGTCTTCTTGGTCAAACTGTTTCACTATTTGTTCAATTTTTTGGTCATAGTCCCGGTATTTCCTTCTTTTTAAATGGGTGTTTGCAAGTGAAATGCTCTGAGATAGTCTAAAGTCTTGATGCGATTGTTCAGATATTAAGTCCTTTAAAAAGTGCCACAAATTTGGGTTTTTAGTGTTAAAGTTCTCGTTAATCTTGTTGTGCAACCCTTCCAACATATTGGTTGTTTTTGGCCACCCTTCCATTACGGCATTGTAGCAATTCCACCATTGTATATTATATTTACGCCTTCGTCTAGTGCCATTTCGTATCAACTGTCCCAACCAAGTGCATTCCATATAGTCCATTAAGTCCGAATTCTCTTCATTATTTTTGAAATATTCACTGCCGATTAAATGTTCGTAAAATGTTATAGCGATTTCTTCCTTTACAAATGCCAATGCGAATAGTTTTTTTACATTGTGTTCATATGTACTGTCCTCGATGTATTTCGTGTGGAGTCCTAGTTTCTGTAGTTTCCTCCAAATGGCCTGTGTGAAATGAAAAAACATCTGTATAGTTGTGTCTTTATATACTGATGAGAATGCTTTAATTTGAGCCATTTCAAAGTCCATTATGATATTAGCAGGTTGTGTGTCTGGTATGGCGTCTTAATTTTTTTAAATACTATTTTGTAGATATCTTCAATTTTTTGGGGTATCAAGACGTAGATTAGGGGCATTAGATGGCTATTTATGGATCCATGTATAGTGAAAAATTGTTGGAAAGGCTGGGGCCATGTTTTGAAAGTCGCATCAATTTGCCACATTTCACACTCACCAAGTTGTTTTAAATTGCTGTCTGTTGAAAATATTAAAATGTTTTCATCCTTTATTTCTAATGTTGCTTGATGAAAATGTTCACCTTTTTCTGTTATTTTAAATATATCAGGGATGTTTATATCATAATTTCTTGGTGCTGGCGGAAGATTTTCTTCCTGTTTTGTCCTTTTTATTGTAAGTTGCATGTGTTTTTCTACAGGCATTTGTGCCGAGACCTGCAACGGCATTTTGTTACAGGTTCTAGCAATTACAGACCCGCTGGCCTCAGTAGGGTTTACTACTGCTTTTCTCTTCAGCTCATTTAGAGTTTTGTTAATTATTATACTGGTTCTGTCAGGAAGATGGTTGTGTTCCCCTTTTAATTTTACAATGGAAGTCTCCGTTATTACTCTTCCTGTACACTTTGTTTTCGCATATTCCGTGCACTTCCAATATGTTCTTTCATTTTTGTGGAATTCTTTATTATAAACTTATCCATTGTGAATTAGCTGTTGTCCACCCTTCTGCGAAGTTACATACTCCAAGTTCTCTGTCATTTTAAATCTAAAATGACAAAAAAAAAAGTTTCACTATTTGTCACATTACGTATTGTTCACTTTTCAAATTGCCTATATAGTTTTATATTTAGTATGGTAATATTACCTGCATTTGCGTGAAGTAGTTGGTGTACGCCCTTTAGTCTGCTCGGACCTCAGGTTTGTCAGGTAGTGACGGTTTGTCACAACCGTCATCTGTTCCTCAGCGTTTATGTAAGGTTCTTTACTCTTTGGTTCCATTCATTCGTTTAACCCTTACTAATCGTCCTTGTGTGTTTTTCGTCATTCATAGTTTTTCGTCATTCATAATGTGTTATATCTATCCCCTTTTTGATGGACGGTGAAACGGTTCCGTGAGGGGTTTGGGGGGGTGGGGGGGACACCCTCCCATAACAACGTTACCGTTTGACATTTTACATTGGTATTTTAGAATTGCGTTTGATTTATTTTCTGATTTTTTTTCCGAATAAGTGACTTTCTATTGTATGTAATTTCGACATTTACATTCGACATTTTTGTTTTTTGGCATTATTTTTTCGATATTATCACTCTAAACCGTTCCAAATGTCTCTGAATGTGTGTCACCCAAATCTCTGCTGCTCCCATCAAAGTCAGGTGTGTGCACCCCTCCTACAAGTTGCCTTCAGGGATGGGCATCTCCTTCCATCTCTCCTCCTTTGAGTCACCCGATGGCATGGATCACATCCACTCCAAGAGACAGGCACACAGATTTGAAACCTGGGGCCCGGAATCTCTGGTGATGGCACTAGAATAGTTCACCCACTCCAAAACACAATGTGTGTCACTGGGCGTTGCAAGCAAAACAAACCCAAAATCTCTCACTGGGTCACATTCATCCACTACCTCTCCCAACCTTTTTTGCCCACAAGTTTTCCATCTCCAGTCATGCCTGTTAAACCCTCCCTAAATATCCTATGCCTACCTCAGCAATGACCCACGTCTCTGAAAGCCGCTAGAAACTTGAGGGGCTTTAACCACGGGCCCACTTTAAGCAATGTGGTCGAACTACGAACAAACAAAATGTGGTCCTGGACAAATCATTACACATTCAGGTGATTAGAGATTGTGTCGGAAAGTTTTTTCAGGCTTAACTGGGAGCTATCCACTAGTTGGATTGCATAAGCCTAGCATGTTACTTACATTTTAACATTCACAGGCATTTCATCAAAGTTAACAACCCAACACCTGCCAGTTTCTGAACACAGAAATGCACTAAACGATCAGGAAAGCACCTGCAACCCTTAAAAAGAGCAGAGCTCTCCTTCAAACAGAAGGAAAGACCAGTTGGGTCTGGAGTTCAATAAGTAAACCGATGTAATAAATAGAACTTGCTCTCAGAGAAGTGATGTAAAAAGCATTCTTGCATGCTTTCTGTATTAACCTCGGATCTAAAAGTCTGAGTAACGCCATTATTTGAACTTGGTATGTGCAAATTACATTGGGTGAGAAGATTTAGCACATTAACCTACTGGACTACATCCAACAGGTTGGTCACCAAATTTTGTATTGGATATATTAAAGGAGAGGTTCCCAGGAGATGTATTTGACCCATCGACAAGGCATGGATTTTTGATCATATATTGATAGATTACATTTTTTCTTTCAATGCATCTTACCTTCGATTTCTAAATATTTACAAATGCAAACCGCACAGATCCTAAACCCACCTCCTGTGATTCTAATCACTTGATTAATAACCCTAAATTAAAATGCCCTGTTGGCAATATCCTAACACAGCCATCTTGGTGGCCTCAGCATGTCAGTCCGCTAAGCTTCACGCTTTGTTGCCACGTCAGTTGTCAAATGGCCTCTTTATGCAATGCATTTGCGTTTCTCCATGGAAATCGTAAAACAAATCTTTGCTCAATAAATATCAACAAACACTTTCTTCATTGACATTCAAGTTTTTCCTTCCTTTGTGTTCTTCTATTTTATTTCTAGCCTTCAATACTTTTCGCTCTGTACATGTAAAGTACTTACAGGGCTGTGCACACATAGATATATATATATATATATCTCCAAACACATACACTACAATATATTTACACAGCTGTGTGTATTCTCAAACAGGAAGAGGGACCCTGTATTTGCACTTTATTTTAATCAATGTCTTATAAAATAGAAGGTGTTGGTGACTACTCACCTGTAGTTGGCGGTTTACAACTGAGCATTTAACCCACAAACAATATCGAAGTATTTTTTTATCATACATCGCCATTCTGCCCAAAAAATATGGAGATATGAACTTTGGTCCATATCGTCCAGCCCCAAGTAGGTACTTTCACTACTTCAAATGATTATGTACATGCGCTTAGCATTTCAATAATGACATAATAGACCGATGTGTTTGCTAAATCCAGATATATATGGGATACATTACTACCGTAATCGTATTTCTGATGCTTGTATCCGCTTAGATTCACATGCTATGCATAGGCCGACATCTAGTGGTAGCCGCAGAGTATCACATTTATTTTGTTTTCCAAAGCCAAAAATGGACGACAGGGCGTGACAGTATTACCATCCCTAGTGTGACGGCCACTGTACCCATGGTCCTTTACACGTCAAGTTCCCTCAGATTGTTTTGTTTCTGAAATGAGGTAGCATGAAGTGTTGCGCGAATACAGGTGTAATAAAGCAGATAAGAGTAGATAAAGCCAGAAAACATCTATGCACCTTCTACACCACAGGATGGAAGGGTGGACGCATGTGAATCCAAGCAGATACAAGCATCAAAAATACAATTACAGTGAGTAATGTATCCCTTTCTAAGGCTTGTGGATCTGCTTAGATCACATGCTATGCATAGATTAGCGAGCAGTGTTTGGAGAAGATGGTAGGTTGTGAGAAGGTACAGCGGCAAATGGACGTTTTAGTACTGCTTGTCCCACCTGTGAATCGGCTTTAGAATGTGTGTCAAAGCAGTAATGCTGAGTAAAGGTATGTATAGAACTCCATGTAGCTGCTTTGCAAATGGCGTCCAGCGGGACGTTTGCAATAAAGGCCAAAGTAGCTCCTGTGCCCCTGGTACTGAGAGCTCTTGGTGTGAAAGGGAGAGTTTTGTTTGATGGAGTAGCAGAGCTGTATGCATTTCACTATCCATCTGGAGATGGCGTTTTTTGAAACATGATCAACTTCCCTGCCAGGAGCGAAGACGACAACAGTTGTTAGTAGCAGTTTTGTCTTGTTTACATAGTAAAGAACTGAAAAAACCTTTGCAGAAAAAAAGAAGTGTTCCCTGGGCGCTCGCTAATACGTGATATGAAGTGAAATATATAAAAAGAGTTGCGTTAGGTTGTCAGCATGACTGTTTATCCAATACTGTGTAGCTGGTGCACAGATGCAATATATATTGAAAGAAATTTTTGGAAAAGTTCATCAAATGCGCCAACCTTATTCAAAAAATTAATACTCAAAGTTGAGTTTTTTCAGTGTTAACCACTTCTTTTATTCTTCACAATAGTTTAGAGGATGAAAAAACTAATTTGTTGTTGTGAGGTGTTTCAAGCACAAATCCTTAGTACAAAGTAATGTAAGGTGTGTACTCCACACCTTATATTTGAAACTATTAGGCACAAATCCTTGATTTTAGTGTCACTCTCAACAAGCGTTTCCCCATTGATATTTAACAATGGTTCATCAGGAGAGGAAAATATGTCTAAAAGCAAAAATAAAACCATAACTATATTCATTGTTGAACTAATCCATGCCCCTTATGGGAAAATATAAATATTTCAGTAGACTCACTCTGGTTTAAGTAATTTCAAATGAATGGTGACTTCACTATTCACTTTCTAAACGGTAAACATTTTAAAGACGTCTTCTGTTTCAATATATGGGTTTTAAGTTGATCCCATCACGCTAAAGGGAAGAGTGAAAAAAAGTGAACTTAACTTTGGTTTCTTGGAGAAAGAATCCAAATGCAAGTAATAGTTTTACTGTCAGCATATTTCTCCTGTTTCTAAAGGGTTGGGTTTTCTTACCCGATTTTAGATTCTAAGGTCTTCTGCTGCCATGATAAGCGTCATCCCAGAAACGAGTGGATTGTCTTTCTGGGCTTTCGCGCGCTATTTGTATTGTAATCGTGCCGCGTGATTTAATGTTTTTACGTTCCGGCGACCATTTTAGGTCATGAAAATCATCAATTTACACAGATCCTATTTTAGGATGCTCCATGGTTTTTTATTGGATTTTCTATTTCTTATATCAAAAAAATGTCATTTATGTAAGAGTGTTCTAATAACAAGTGTGATTAGTTAGAAAATCATATTGAAATTTCGTTTTACCTACTTTTGTGTTGGGGTTGGTGCATTTGATGAACTTTTCCAAAATTTCTTTCTATATATAGTAAAGAGTTTCTCAGCTGAGTTTGAAGGGTTTTGAAAGCAAGCAGGAAGTTCAATGGACTGGTTGAAATGGAACTTCGATACGAACTTGGGTGAAAACCTAGGGTGTGCGCTCAGTACCAATTTGTCTTTGTGGACAACAAAGAAATGGTCTTACACTGACAAGGCTTGTAGTTCACAGACTCTTCTTATAGAGGTGATGGACACCAGCAAAGCCATTTTATATTTTTTGGTGTTTAATGATGGATTTGTGCGCAGCTAGAAGGAGAGACATGAGCTTTGCAAGTACCACATTTACAACCCACCCTAATGGGGGTTAAAACCTCTTTAATCCTTCCATGAATGCCTTAATGATGGGGACCTTCCACCAGGACACCTTGCTTTGAGAAGGTGTTTGTGGATAAAGCCGCTAGATTAACTTTGATAAAGTTGAATACTAGGCCGGAGTCTAGTAAGTGGAGCATGTAATAAAGAATGTGTGATGGTGTACATTCGATAGGATTTACATCTTTTGGCTGGCACCATCATAAAAACCATTTCCATTTGTTAAAGTAACAGTGTCTGGTGTTTGGCTTTGAGGATTTCCATACACCTTTGAGTTCATTTTAAATGACCAAACTATTTTTCAGGAGCCAAGCTGCCAAGTTCATAGATTGAGGCTGTGGGTCGCCCTCCCCACCCACCCCCCATGTTGGGTGAGCATGTTATAGGGGCACAGGAGTTCGATTGGATCGCACATCGCCAGTTTGCGCAGATGCAGAAACCAATGTTGTCTTGCCCATATAGGAGCTACCAGAATTAGAGTTACTTGTTCCTGGTGCATTTTTTCACTATCCAGCTCAGGAGTGGTGTTGGCGGGCGGGGAGGTTTGTGGGAGCGTAAGAAAATTTCCCTGACCAGCTAATCCACAGGGCGTTCCCCTGGGAGTCTGGTTGGGGGAACCTGGATGCAAATCCTGGGCATTGTCTGTTTTTGCTTGTGGCGAATAAGTCTGTAGTGGGGAAACCCCACTGAGAGAAGATATCTTCTACGACCTCTCTGTGTAGAACCCATTCGTGTTCCTCTGGAAGTCTCTGCTCAGAGCATCCGCTAGGGAATTGAGCTCCCCTGGAACATGTTGTGATGACAGGAAGATGTTCCGTCTGAGAGCCCATATCCAGATTTTCTGGGCAAGCTTGGACAGATTTGGCGAGCGAGTCCCTCCTTGCTTGTTCAGGTAGAACATGGCTGTTGTGCTGTCCGTCCGGATTTGCACTGACAGGTTTAGTAGGTGGGGCTCGAACGCCTGAAGCGCTCTGAAATACTGCCAGAAGCTCTAGCAGGTTGATGTGGTTCTTGGCCACTGAGTGAGACCAGAGACCCTGAGCTGTGTGGTGAAGATGGTGAGCTCCCCACCCCGTCAGGCATGCATCTGTAGTGACTATTGCCTGTACTTCGGGATCGTAAAAGGGTTTCCCCTGTGCAAGATTGTCTCTTGTCCACCAGTGAAGGCTTTGTACCAGTGTTGGCGAAACGACCACTAGATTGTCCCACTGACCACTTGCCTGAGACCACTGTTTCGCCAACCATTCCTGCATGGGACGCATGCGCACGTGGGGGACCAGGTAAATACATGACGCCATCGTGCCCAGTAAACGCATTGCTTTGCGTACCGTTATTTGTTGACCGGACTGATAATGCGGAATTTGCACTACTATATTCCGAATTCTTTCTTCTGAAGGAAAGGTCAACCCCTCTTGAGTATCTAGGATTGCTCCTAGGAATTGTTTGGAGGTGCTTGGCACCAGGCTCGACTTCTTCTCGTTGATTGAGAAGCCTAACTCGTGGAGGAGGTCGATCGTTCTTTGAATGTTTGTCCTGCAAATTCCTGGGGTTTCCCCCGTTATGAGCCAGTCGTCCAGATAAGGGTACACTGGGATTGCCTCCCTGCGTAGGTGTGCAGCCGCCACCGCCACTACCTTGGTGAATAACCTTGGTGCTGAAGCTATCCCGAAGGGCAGTACCTTGAATTGGAAGTGTCGACTGTCCACCTTGAAGCGCAAAAACTTTCTGCGCTGGGAACATGGAAATATGAAAATAAGCATCTTTCATATCCAAGGTTGCCATGTAATCCCCCCTTTTTTTAGGAGGGGGATTACTGCTTGTAGCGTAGTCATGCAAAACTTTTGGGGCTTGACATACTTGTTGGCAGGCTGTAAGTCCAATACTGGGCGCATTGTCAAATCTTTTTGTGGCACGAGGAAGTAAGTTGAATAAATACCCTTGTTTACCTGGTGTCCCTGGACAAGTTCTATCGCGTCCTTTTCTAGCAGAATGGCGATCTCCTCGAGGAGAATCTTCTTATGTTCTAAAGAGTGTACTCTTTGTCGTGGAGGATGGTTCCGGGGACGCTGCAGTAGTTCTATACAATATCCTGTGGATACTGTTGACAGCACCCATCTGTCTGATGTGATCCCTTCCCAAACCTGGGTGAAGGTGGAAATGCGTCCCCCTACTGGGGTTGCGTGAGAAGGGACCCTGAACTGAGCGTCACTGCTTTGGTGGAGGCTTGCCGCCTCCCTTGTTGGGGCTGCCTCTGCCTCTACCACGACCTCCCTTATTACCCCTGCCGTACCCCTGGGTAGACTGTTGGTTGTTGTTCCACGGTGTACCCTGCCCCTGGGAATAGTTAGATCCTCTCTGGGAATTTTGGCCGCGTGGGTGACGAAAATTACTATTACCTCTCTGGTTAGGGGGTTTATTGGTTAACTGGCCAAGGGACTCGAGTGTTCCGTATTCGTCCTTGGCATTCTTTAGTGCGTCTTCGACCGCCTTACCAAACAGATCGGTTTCCACCGGTTTGTCCAACAATGATGCCTGGGTTTCTGCCTTAAAACCAGACTGCCGTAACCACGCATGTCTTTTGATAACAGTACCTTCCGCTATCAATCTGCCTGTGGTGTCTGCGGCGTCGAAGGTTGCTTTCAAAATGCAACCAGACACGGCTCTACCCTCTGCGTAAATCCAAGCTAATTGGCCCTTTAAAGGTTCAGGAGCAGAGGCTAGGAGTGCCGCGACCTCTTCCCACTGATGGCAGTTGTAACTGGCCAACAGGGTGGTGGAGTTTGCAATCCTTGCATGATAGGCGGACGTTGAGGCTACTTTCCTGCCGAAACCGTATAGTTTTTTGCTCTCCTTGTCGGGAGGAGCTTCGGACGATAAGGGTGTTCCAGCCCTCTTACGAGTGTTGGTGACAACTAGGGAGTCTGGCTTCAGATGTCCTCTTATATAGAGAGGGTCAGACTGGGCCGCCCTGAAAAGTTTTTCAACCCTGGGATTGACTGCTCTGGTGAGGTTCGGGTTCACCAGGGACGGATCTATTCTTCGCTGAATGGACTTAAGGATAGGGATGGTCTGGGCAAAAGGCCTCCTTTCTCCCACTAACTCTTCTGCGAAGTCCCTCTCCTCCTGGACACCGTGGGTGTCAATGGGAGTTGGTTATCGACCGGGGAGTCGGTAACCGGGGCTTCGTTCACTACCGGGGAGTCTACCCTGTATGTTTCCGGGTCCTCCTCTTCCTCGTCCTCATCATCCCCATAGTAGCCTGTCCCGGTTTGCTCTTCTACCATGCCAAATTCTTGGTCCTCACCAAAAGGATGCCTCTCCTTGATACAGTGAGTATGGTCTGGAGTATGGTTGTACCTTGAAGGGGTCTGACCTCATCGGTGTTTCAAACCGGGGCTTTTTATTTGGGGGGATAGGATCCTTAGAGCTTGAGGGTGTCGCCCCTTGTGGGTCATACGAGAGGAAATGTTCTGGATTTTTATCATAAAAGTCAGCTAAAGAAGACATTCTTGACATGACCCTATCTATGTCTTCACTGGACCATTTTTTGGAACTTGGAATGACTCTCTCAGCAAGTCTATGGGATTTATCTTGCGTAGCTTTGCTGGTTTTAGACATATCAGCAGACCTGGTCTTGTCTGTCTGTCTAGGGGGAGTGGTGTGTTTCACAGGTGTGGAAGAGTGCAAAGGTTGTTTCTTCTACTGTTTTCCCCCCTCCCAGTGAGTTGAAAAGTGTTTTCCCTGTCCTTTCGTGGCTCCGGAGGTTTTCGACGCCTGGCGTCGAGGATCAGGAGTGGTGTCCCTGTCCTTCGAGCGTGGGGCCTCGCTGCGGGCTCTGACTCCTGGAGCGCGGCCTGGGGGTCGAAGTCGTCTTCGTCTCCTGACGATCGAACTTCTGTTAGCCTAGGGAGCGAGGCACTCTTGGCAAGAGTGGATGATTGCCTGGAGTCATGCGGCGATCTTGATCGAGAGCGCCCAGAGGACACCGAATCGGACCGTTCTGTTTGTGCCTCTTTCCGAGAACTCGACGTCGTCGAGTCTCGGTTGGACTTAGTGTGTTTAGTGTGTGTAGTATGTGAAGCGCTTGTGTCGCCGGGGGTCTTCCCCATAGCCGCCCTGCCGGACGACCTTCCGAGGTCGGGGACCTGCCCTCGGCTGTCTTTCGACGCCGTAATGCCCTCGCCGTCCGAAAGTACGGCGTTGCTGCCGTCGCTGAAGGCGGCCGTCGCTGAAGGCGGCCTCCGCTGCCATGGCCGCCTGCCTGGCGTGGTGGGCCCAACGCTTCGTCGAACGGTCCTTATGTGTCTTGGGTTTAAACCTACTACACGCTCTGCAGTTCGCTTCGGGGTGGTCTCTCTGCAAGCAGAGATTGCACGTGGCGTGCCTGTCGACCCAAGGGCATTTGCGATTGCACTTGGGGCAGAATTGAAAAGGGGTACCCTGCATACGCACCTTGAGGCAGCGGGCTGTTAAGTGTAGGAAATGTATAAGGTGTACCTATATACCAAGAGTGTAGAGTATGTACCACCCCCCACCCTCCCTACTTGCAGGGCCGAGGCCAGAGGCCTTCCGAGGCCCAAATCCGTCATGCAGCAGCCGACGGTCGATTTCTTCTCCAGCCGGCGTTGAGTTGTCGAAGTTCGACGTTGGGGTGGGGGTGGGGAAGGATGTCAATAGATTATTCTTTAAATTTTTAGCAAAAGTATGGCTAAGGCCAGGGGACTCTGCAAGATGCTTCCGACCAGTATGGCGGAAAAAAACAATCTGAGGATCCTAGACGCGTGAGGGATCTTGGGTACAGTGGACGTCACACTAGGGATAGTATTACTGGCACGCCCTGTGTCGACGCCCATTTTTCGAGTTTCGAAAAACAAACTAATACTCCACAGCTTCCACTAGATGTCGGCCTATGCACAGCATGTGATCTAAGCAGATTCCACAAGCGCTATATATATACATACATACATATACACACACACAACATAAATGCAGAAAAACATTTCTGCCAAACCTTTACCATACAGCAACACCGGTTACATACTCAGGGAAAGGAGGCTGGTCCTACCTTATGCAAAAAGGTGGCAGAGCGCTGGCTCTCCAACTGCAGATTCTTTGTTTGTATCCTCTGCCAGGCAGTAGTGCTTAGCGAGCATGTGCAGGGTGCTCCAGGTAGCGGCTCTGCATATGTCCTTCACGGCTACTCCAGCGTGAAACGCTACTGAAGCCGCTGGCTTGGTAAGGGGGGTGGGGTGGGTTCGCCCTTCGCTTGATGACAGTGGCTGATACATAGAGACCCAACGTGCCAGACCTTGTTTGGAGATATGCTGATCTTGTGTGTGACCAGAAAAGGTCATTAACAGCAAGTGTTTGAGGAGCGGATCTCTGTAAGTAGAATTTCAAAACTCTAGCCACATCTAGAGAATGAAATGTTCTTTCTGCCTACGCGGAAAGAAAGACTGCAGGCCAATACACTCCGAGTGCCATTTCCGATAAGACATTGGGGAGAAATTTAGGATGTGTTCTCAAAATGATGCGGTACTTCTGAAACAAGGTAAAAGGAGGTTCTGAAGATAAAGCTTGCAACTCACCGATCCTCCTGGCTGATGTAATGGCTATCAAAAAGGCCGTTTTCCAAGATAAGAATTTCATGTCACATCTGTGAATGGGCTCGTAAGGGGGTTCCACGAGAGCCGTTAGTACGGTGTTTAGATGCCAGGTTGGGACTGGTGAGGGCGTAGGAGGGCAAGTATGCATCAACCCCTTCAGGAAGACCTTGACAGCCGGAAGAGAGAGTAATGACTGTTTCTGGAGTCGCTGTGTATGCTGATATGGCCGATAGGTGAACTTTGATAGAGGATAGTGAGTGCTCTTCCTTAGCCAAATGCAATAAGTAAGGTAGTACCCTGCTCTACCGAAGCTGTAAGTGGGTTAATTGTAGACGTCTCACACAACTTAGAGAAGCTAGTCCATTTCCGGACTGATGCGATTCTCGTAGAGGGGGGCTCTCGAGGCCCAGATTATGTCCCAGCAGTCTGCAGGGAGATTCAAATTCATAAGTTTACGCTGCTCAGGAACAAAGCCTTGAGGGAGAGGCTCACTGGGTTGTGGTGAAGGACTTTGTGGTTCTGTTGCATCAATAGGTATTGATGCGCTTTGAGGCGAATTGGGGGCCATCGGGATAGATGCTATAGAGTTGGGTACCAGATCTGTTGCGACCAGTCCAACGCTATTAGGATCATAGAGCAATTCTGTTCCTTCATTCTGCGTAGAATTCTCGCTATGAGTGGAATGGGGGAAAGGCATACAGGAATTTCCCTGTCCAGACCACCGAGAAAGCATCTCCTGCTGACTGATGTTCCAGGTACCTTGAGGTGAATTCTTGGCATTTTCTGTTGGCTCTGGTGGCAAAGCGATCGATCTGTGGATGGCCCCATATGAAGAAAATCCACTTGACTTCCTTTTCGTCTAGCTCCCATTCGTGAGATGACGTGTACTCCCTGCTCAGTTTGTCCGCTAGACAGTGTCCACTCCTGGGAGATGTTCCACCCTGATTTGGACTCTCTGGTTTAAGACCCATCCCTGTAGCAGTTGAGCTTCTTATGACAAAACCTCTGATTTCGTGCCCCCTTGCTTGTTTGTGTAGTGCATGGAGGTTGTATTGTCTGTCTGGATGGTCAGTACCTGTCCAGCTACTACTGGAGGGAAGGCTTTCAGAGCCCACTGTATCGACCTGAGCTCTAAGACATTGATGTGGAGCTGCGATTCCTGGTTTGACCAAGTCCCTTTGGTTTGGAGGGAGGTCCGCCAGGTGAGCTCCCCAGCCCGAAAGGGACGCATCTGTCCTTAAGAGACGGGTAGACAGTGTCTAGAATGGCATTCCTTGTACCAGGTTCCGCAGAGTATTCAACCACCACTGAAGTGCCTTGCATTTGGCATCCTCCCATGAACCTATAGCTTGTTTCCATTGGTGGTCCAGGACCTCCTGGACTGACCTCATGCAAAGTCTGCAACTTGGTATGAGAAATATACATGAAGACATCATGTCCAGGAGGGATTTGAAAGAGCGTACCATGGTTGTCCCTTTTTCTAGGAACCACGAGGTTGAGCGGAGGATAGCTGTTACTCTGTCCGCCGATGGTCTTACCCTGGGAATGCTGGTGTCAAACTCAGGCCCCCAGGAAGAGAACTGTCTTGCTTGGTAGGATTTTATGTTTATCGAAAAACCTAACCCTTTTAGGAGTTGTATAGTTTGAAACTAAGCGAGCATGACTGGAGGAGCTTGCCCTTATCCCTGCCCTTGGGCTGATAGATACCCAGCATTTATGCTACATTCTAATTATTCTCTGCTAGTTAGCACTTAGGTTAAGTCTTACTTTTCTTTGACTTAGCAAACTATTTTTCCAACTCTCCAGGTGGCTTTTCAATTTTCTCAGGCAGCCATCCATTTCCTATACTTGCGCCAATCGCATCCGGATATACGGTATGCAAATCACACCATTCTAAATACTTCCAATTACCTGTTTTTCTTCTGTATTCGCACACTGAACATGTTACTTGGGCACGGGTGATTTCACCGTATTTGACCTATGGGCGCTGATCTCAATATCGCCGCACTCACCTATAGCTGGTCAATTTTACTTATTTCTCTTGCCTACGAGATATCTCTTCAGCAATTTCCCGTTGTTCCTATTACTTGTGGCATCCAATTTTTAGGCCAAATGGAGATCTGTCAACAATTGATCTGTATGTGATTTGCCATTGTTTGACTCTACTCCTTTTCTTATTATGTGATTGCATCCATCATGAACATGTCTGCCTTCTTTATTTCATCTTCACTACTGAATCATGGTATTCGAATGCATTTAATTCAATTTTTTGATATTATGTTGTAATGATTTTGTTCTCCCCAATGCTACCTCATTTGAATCCATGCTAAATTTTTGTTATACTTGTCATGATTATGTATTTACCTTATCTATGGAAATATGTTTTTGGTATTTACACAGCCTTGACAACGACCTTGAGGGTCGAAACACATGTTGGCTGATTCCATGCTTTATTTGATCCTAAAGATAAAGACTACTTCTGCTATAAGATTTGAAGTCAAATAATCATTTTTTCTCCCAACTGCATGGACTAATTTTGAACAAGACCTTCAATCCTTAACTATCAATACATGTGTCCTGGTTCCTTCTAGGGGGTCCAGTGGAAGTGTACAGATGCTGCAGATCCAAACAGTACCAATCCCTCTTAGCATCACTTAGTGGCAGTATTAAATAGAGCAGGGTCGCCTTACGACTCCTTGTCCTTCCCTTATAAGCATTGGAAGGTCTATCCATGACGTCCGCAAGGGGCATTTTGGGCCCCATTTCTTTAGTAGACGAAGATTGCGGTGTCGACGGTGCTTTCATAGACGGTGGCTTCGTGGATGACGGCTTCGTCGGCGGTGGTTTCGTGGACAAAGACTTTTAAGATGGTTGATGACCCTTATCCATGGACGAGTGATGAGCTTTCTTCGTCGACGACTGTTCGTAGAAGTGGACTTCGACTATGAGGATTTGGTCGTGGACGATGAGTCTTTGAGTGCCGTCGCCGATGAGTTTCGTCAACGGCTTGGTAGTCAGTGGATCTCTTTACTGCTGCTCGTAGACGGCTTCTCCGTGGATGACTGCCCCCCCTTCCCAGTTTTTTTAAGCCTCCTTACCTTTGGAGGTGGTTTTTTCTTCAGAATGTCGTATCTTGTGGCCTCCAGAGCCCAAGGTAGGCATGGAGGAAGCGGTTTCCAGCTTTCTCTTACTCTCGAGTGGGAGAGGAACTTCTTTCCACTGAAGAGTCCCTCTCAGATGGTTTAGTAGACAGTATAGGAGCTGTTTTGGCAGCCTCCTCGTCAGAGGGCAGACCTTTGGCTTCTAGATGTAACAGAAGTCTCCTGTGTCTGTCTTAAAGGGTTTTGATAGAAAAAGACCTGCAAATGTCACACTTATTGATGTCATGAGGGTATAGGCAGTAGATGCAGTGGTCATGTGGATCCTTCATGTTGACCAGTTTTTTCCTGCACCTCGTGCAGTTCCTGAACAGGGAAGGCTTTGTGGCAGCCTGAAGGTCAGCCATGCTGAGGAGAAATTCACTAGACGAATTTGGGGCAACAAAGAAGATTCTCGGTGCCCAAAAGTACAGAATCGATAGCCCCTAAGCAGGGGAAAAAGTATAATATAATTTAAGAATATATACTACACAAAAAAGGAGAAACATTCAAAAGCTCAGAGAGCTGGAGGATTCCCTCCGTCTGTTAGCCTGCAGTGAAAAATCTGAAGATGGGTGACTGGGACGGAGCTTAAGCCCTGCCAGCTCATTGGTTGGGGCCATATAGGACCAATATGAGGTGGAGGGACTACACAATGGAATGGCTCATAGGCCATAATAGGGTATTTACATGCATTCTCTATGGAATAATGGATGTATATAAAAAATGTGTTATTTTTATCACCAAGGATTCCCAGTCTGACGACAGGGAATAGTCAAGCATCTGAATCTATGAACGATCCAATGCTCGGGAAGTATCGTTTCAATGCCTTCCAACTATGCCAACCTTGCACTATGGCCTTCTAGATTAGTTTACAAAGCGATTGTGATCTCATTACTTCACTATATTTATATTCACAAATGTATTATACTCATGTTATGGTAAACCAACCAGTCTTGTTTTGAGACCAGTCCTCAAATTAACTTTCCACAAGTATAATCCACCATAAAGAAGTCCAAAAATTAGTTCCCTGTGAATATGAACTTGCTCATCATGTTTTCTAAATATTTGACTTTGAACGCCCCATCTCAGAATATATGTTTTGGCTTGCCAATGTATGCCTACTTTGTCGAAAGTGATGTGAAAAAAGTACAAAATTATTTATTCAATTAGTTCAACAAAACTATTTCTGTATTATTTGCACAGATGGTACAGGCTCATGGCCTACTGATCGGTCGCATGGTGGAGATTCAGGGAAGACTAGGATTGGGAGTTGGTCGGGTCATGCCTGCCAGTGTCGTGAGAGCCATACAGAGTTATTTCCTAGTGATTCTGGGGACTATATTGGATTTGTACTGCCATACCCAAATCCTAATCAATATAATCTAGTTCTTATTATCATTCTATTATTTCTTTAAAAGTGCTGTTCATACAAAGTTTGCAAATGTAATAAAATGTTTATACTTCTAATAAAAGTTCCAATTCCAATTGTGTACTTTTTCATCGTTCATAATGTTCTATTTATTTCCAAATTGTTTTGCTATGACACCGCACAAACATGTTTTGAGGTGTTTCACATTCTACCACAAAGCATAAAGCTGCATGCAGCAATACAAACTATACCTTTATGCATTCTAAAAGGAAAACACATTGCTTATTACCTTTGCTCATCAAGTTTGTTTCTTTTCTTCAAGTACTATCCATGTTATGCTGTTACATGCATGAATACAAATGTGTTTGCTACAATAATAATATAATGTGAACAATCTTGACACATTTTATGGCGTTTCAAAAGATCCAATTAGATAAACCTTGAATATAAGTTCTTGTCAAAGTGACCAACACCATAGCCCATCAATACATAAGAGTGTAGAAATAAAATAAATTGTATACTCCAGTGTTTTTAATGTTATTTTTGCTGCTTTGACAGTTACACATCTTGCGCTGACTTTATCATAACCTACCCCACCACCACTAAAAGGCATTTTTCACTTAGTAAATGCACTCTCAATGGGGCAGGGTGTTTCAGCCGCACGCCCCCAGAACCAAACTCAATATAAACTGATGCGAATTGCAAGGAACTTGTGGTAACATTCACTCGTCCCAAAGTTAAGAACCTTCATGCCCAAATGCAGTGGCCAGCGATTAAAGTTCATATCAGCAGAGAGCCTTGCAAAGTAATAATATATAATTGTTATAGCACTAAAATGTCCACCTGAACTGACAGACCCCCCCATAGAAGATGTGCCTTTCATTACTTGGCGATCCACTCGCCCAATCTACACCTTCAAAAGGAACGCTGAAAGATCTACCGTTCCTTCAAAACATTCTCACAATTAGAAAATAAAACAGTTTAATGTCAATGCGGTATCTTCTGAATTGAACTGATGGACAAGGAAGACGAACCCTGACAACACCATGGATAGTGAAGAGGAATTCACCACCATAGTCAAATCTGAATGCAGCACATCGCAGGACGAGCGGGTATTGAAGGAGCCTAAATACACGGTCTTTGACAGCTGTCTGGTAGAGATTTTAACAATGATTAAATCCAACTTTGGTAAACGTGGCAGGACTTGTGGGGAGCTATTGTTTAATTTTACTGAGAAGTAGTTGGAAACAACGTGAAGATCAAGGGGAGCACAAAAAAATGCAACACTTTCATGGTCCGCTCAACCCATTATTGACAAAATATGTGCAGAAAATTAAATTTGTTCTTGTGCTCCCTTATTCAGCCGATCAACATTTACTAAGATCTCCAGCTTCTGTACCTTTTTAAGAATGGAGTGCATTTCT
This sequence comes from Ambystoma mexicanum, assembly GCF_040938575.1. Taxonomy (NCBI): domain Eukaryota; kingdom Metazoa; phylum Chordata; class Amphibia; order Caudata; family Ambystomatidae; genus Ambystoma; species Ambystoma mexicanum. The sequence continues at coordinate 488,008,668 of NC_090936.1, read as the reverse complement.
AAAACTACATACTACAAACAGACCTTACTTGTTCCTTGCTAAAAGTCATTTATGAAATCTCGAATAGGTAGCAATGAATGCTCTCACAGGCAAAAAGGCTCAGGCTTGCCCATTATGGACAGTGCGACAGTCCTGGATTTTTGGTGTGAAGTACTGCGCGTACTACTTCTAGGATATGCACATACAAAAAAAATAGTCAGCTCTGTCCTAATGCAAGTGTCAGAATGTACATCCTCTGTTGCCAAGGAGAAATATGGTTTCATGAAATCCATTACACTTCTGCTTTCAAGGGGATTACAAAGAAAATTGATAACGGACAGGCATGTGGGCAGTGCAATGGTCCTGGCAAAAACAGTTTCCAGACAAAGGGATGTGAAGAAATTCTAAAATCGTCACAGTCTACCTGCAACCATCTATGGTGGAGTTGCAAAATGTTTGAGGGTTCAAGTTGCGGTTCTATTGGAAGGGTGGTAGTCACTGCTACATCATTCTTCAAACAAAACACTCATAACAAGCACTATCACGCATGCCAACGTGGACCTTTGAGTAAGGCGTTCAAGCTTAAAAATAATGGTTGGTGCCCTGCTCACACATCCCTTCAAAGGAGAGTGTGCGACAAAGTGATGACCAAACATTTGAAAGGCCTCACAGATTTTTGGCAAACTAGAGATTTGGAGGTTTCCACATTATGTGTCTAGTACAGACCCAAAAGAGTGCATTTCAGCATAGACGATATGGATATGTATAAACAGTGTTGCATGTTAGAAGATATTAAAAATCACGACCCAGAACCGATAAAAACACTTTTATAACACGGAAAGTGCCAGATCATCAGAAGACTTTACAATAGCAATATTAAGTTGAAAAACACTGCGATACATGCCCAGATGTCCATCTGAAGAATCTATATAATGTAGTATCCATGTAGGTAGTCACATTTAGCATCAATGGGCAACTAAAATCCTTTTTGATTTGAGCCATAGTACGATAAGGAAAATGTGCGTGTGTCACGGGACCCATGTATGGAGTGTAGTACCAGCAATGGAGCATCACCATTACCAACAAATTGATCCATCATGGGATAATCGTGCAGCCCCCATTTGCCATACCACTCCTAAGAACCAAAATTCCAGTTAAAAATTCATGACTAGATCTGAAGAACACAGCATGTTAGTGGAGGGTTTACCATGTGCTTCATGATAAAAGGTGGTCAAATGGAATGAAGACCGATGTTTTGATTTTCTTGAAAATCAATGGAACATTTTCATTTCCATTATAAGTGGGAATACAAATGGAACAATAAATTATGCAGGAACTACCGCTTTTGGAAAGAATCTCAATTGAAAACAGAACAGTAAAAATGAATATTGAAAAAACGGAATGCGATAGTTTCTTATAACATGCTTCCAATTACTTGAAGTACCGAAAGTCCCAATGACGTACGCTGATGGGTCTTTTCAATGGTTATGTACGTGACCAGTTTGAATGGCTTCGAAATATGTAGTTAAAATTTGTGTTGCAATACAAAATATAACTATATACTAAAATCTCAATTGCGTGCAATTACAGACAAGTAATTCAAGTAATCATTTTGCGGGAAGCGACTGAACCAAGTGTGTACATTTAATGAGTGGATTGAGAAATGTGATTGCACAGATGCTGACAACAGATGTTCAGCTACAATGTGCATGAACGTCACGATGAGGGGGGCTGACAGTCTGACATACAGATGTCACCTAGAGAGGTGTGGGGTATGAATGATTGCCACCAGGGCACTTGAGCCTAGGGCAATATATCAAGAATACCACAAGATGGTGGTTTGGGACTTGTGCGGTTTGCATTTGTAAATGTCTGGAAATCCAAGGTAAGAAGCATTGAAAGAGGAAATGTCATTAATCAATATGCGCTGAAAAATATAGTTCTCTTCTTGGGTTCTGCCTTGTAGTGTCCCACACCGTTTTCCCCTGGTGCCCAACGGAATTATTGCCCTACCATATTTTTGCTCTCCAATGCACACTGCAATTGCAGCAAATAGTTCCTAGATATCACTATTGACCTAGAATAATTGTCCCTATGCACCGTACCAAGAATCTGCCCCGTTTGGTATCCCTATTCTGCTCTCCCCTTAGGAACTAATTCTCCCAACTGTCAACTTGGTTCCCCACTGTTTACATGCTCCACGTCTTCCACTAATCCTTGTGTTCCCACATTCTCTGCGGTCTAGTTGCTGCACACTGTCCATTGTCAGAGGAGACAACCTACAACAGGGTGCTTGAGGGTGACCTCATGTGCGCCTTTCCTGCAGGGCACCACTATAGACTTGACCTTGGAGCACCCACACTGAATGAATGCTCGAAGTTGCCTGCTAAACCTGCCTTTAAGCTCCCTGCACAAACATTCTTATGCCGTGGGCGCAAACACTATACATATAACATCTGAGCCACTTGCACACATAAATTGCATACCCTTCTCAGACAAATCAAAAGCTGCACCTCAGCAATCAATGTACAGATCAATCCCAGCTAATGCCTCATAGTAACATGGGCATAATACCTTCTCATTCGACACAAACACCTCTATTCTCTCAACACATACCTAAGCACAGAACTCTGCGCAGATCTCAGGATACTTTGGTCTGTATGCATCAACGCACCAGCAAAGCTAGCTTGCTGCACCCCCTCCACCCCCATTGGGGATATTACACGGCAGCAGTGTGTAATATCAAGCCAATTATCATAACAGAACTATAGAAATTTAGATATGCATACATCTTCTACAATGAATACGCTGGCAGTTTCACTAACTTATGTGGGCATAATTAATTGTATGATTAGTTCTTGAGAACTTTTCACAATTTGATTTACACAATAAATCAGATATACTCAAACACATAGCAGTAAAAAGCACTAAAAAGTAACACTAAATAATGTACTAAAATAATATAACCACTCACTTTTAAATTCTTTTGACTATATTACCAATTAATTCTTTATCATCATAATACGTTACATTGCTAAATGTTCACCCCAGGTCAATCTCATCCTATCTTTGTTTTACCAGTCTAAGCAATTCTATCAGGACACTCAGTCCCAGGCCTAATACCTGCCTCCAAATTTTTCCCTACAAGACGATCAGCCATTTCAAGTCTTTCATGCACATTGCATCTAAAACATATAGCACAGTTGAACAGAAACATTGCTTTTACAACATTATGATTGCAGATATGATGTACCCCTCCACCCATCATTCCCCCCCCCCAATGAATTCACGGCTATTGCAATCATGGCTAAAACTACAGCCTTTTTTCTCTTTTCCTCAATAAGCCCCTGGTAGTAACCCTTAGTGGTGAACTCAATGCATGGATATTTGAATTTAGTCACCCATTCAATTAGGTTTCTTTAGGTCTGGACATTTCAGTTTTTCTTAGTGTATCTTTGAAATCCCACCAGGGACCTCTTCAATCCCCAGAGGGTGCGGACGCCTAAGACCAGATCGCCTCCATACATTAAACACTGCACCCTTTCTCTGTTCAATTGATGTGCGCAATTATGCACACGCGCCAGTTCAACCGGGAGTTCTGAGATATGAATGTTGAACAGCAGGGGCACCAGCACACACCCCTGTTTTACTGTGTCGGTGTGGGGGGTGTGATGGCGCCCCTGCTGTCCAATCTGAACTGTACTCGGATGTTCCCATAAAACCCCTGTACTACATGCAAAAGATGGTCGGGGTAACCAAGTCCTTGCATTTTAGCCCATAACTTATTCCCTATCCACTGTGTCAAAGGTGGCTTTAAAATGCAGCATGGCCTCTTAAAGGTAGGGATTTCCCTTGATCTTGGATTCCAAGATCAATGTGTCCATTAGCCAAATGCAATGTGCCGTCCCTGAGCCAGGTTGAAAACCCATTTGAAACTTATTTAGTATATTATTGGAGTTTACTCATTTTGTCAGCACCATGGACCCAAAAATCTTTCCAGCGACGTCGAACATTGCAAGCAATCTAAAGTTTGCCGGGTTACTACAGGCTCTTTTCTTGAAAATGGGGATTAACAAGGACTTTTTTTCCAGGAAGCTGGTATTTTAACCTCTGCACAAACTTTAGAAAAGAGCATGAACAATCTCTCTGACCAGGTTTCCAGGTCCTTTTTCAGGGCCACGTTTGCAGAACAATTTGGTCCAGGTGCTCTGGAGTCTAAGTCGCTGGATCTGTTTAACGATTGTGTCGCTGGCTATTTCCATATTAATACTTGCTTATTTACCGGACCCTTTTGATGAGCACAGTGAGGAAGACTAAAGATGCATCCAATGTAATTAACCCCTTCACGTGCCCCAATGGTATTTGTGACCTACATTGCTTTATTTCTTTTTGTGCTATGTAAGATTTGCCACATCTTTCCCGTATCTTTGGCTAGTTCGGCAGATAGTATATTTTGCCATTGCATATTCTTGTGGGAACTGTGCCACCATTTAACCCACCGGCGATACTCGTTTTAATGGCCCTTGCTTCTTTGTAATGCAGGTCTGGGGTTGCACCCTGCATCCTCACGGCCCTTCTCATTTCTCTTTTTTGCTTTTCTTCATTTCTCCATCAAAACAATGTTTATGACTATTATTCGCCCATAAGACATAACCTTTTTGCAAAGCTAGGTCGGCAGTTTTTTTTTCCAGCCATGACTATTGCGTCAGAAGTCATTGCCTGCAATCTATTTATTTAGTGAACGCTCTTTGTTCACTAGTATAAACCTTCCGGCCTTACCAATATTCTTCTGGTCCATTGTATCCTACTCCAAATAGGGTTAACTTCTATGTCACCAATTAATCTCGGTTCATCCCCGAGAGGCAGGATTTCCCAACTTTAGTCTGAAGGCTGTATGATCGCTGTATACTACAGATACTCTAGTCTGCTAACATTTGCAATTGATGTGTTACTTGCAAAAAAGTAAGTGTGGCTGTCTTAAGCCCACTAGTCAAGTTTTTTGACCAGGGCAATCACCCTTAGTACGCCCGTTCAACATTACACAGCCCAACTCCATCCAGAAATAACGCCATTGCATACCTTTCTCGTTTTCTGTCTTTTGTTCCATACTACAGTTACTAGTAACAATCTGTCGCCAAGCATTCATTATGACACCTACATCTTGTATTGAAATCTCCACCAATAAGGAGATAGATTATCAATAGGCCCCTTCACTAGCATCTTGCCAAGCGGTTCCGATATGTTTTACATTATAGTAAACATTTGCTTGGTCCCTGGAGTGTCATATACATTAATAGCTGCCCAAGTCAGATTACTTTTAGGAAAGCTGACTTGGCACAAGTAAAAACAGGGATTCATTACTATTATCCACTTGGATGACTTTTAGATTACACTTAACAATAGTTATCAGGCCCCCATAGGGGCTACATTTCAGACCCTTTGTTGGCATATTTGAAGCCAGCTTTCTTGAAGCAAAAATACATCATTTTGTAGTAACCCTTTTAGTGATCCAGCCACGCTCAGTAGATGTGCAAAGCACCAGATATTCCACGTAAGAATGGTCCTTTTTCAATTCTTCCCTGTGTTTTTCACTGAAGTGGATCCTATCAACAATTTCAGAATATTGACCACCTTGCATTGACCCTGAACCTCCTTTGTTTATAGATGTTCTATCAGCTGTTTTAGCCAAGGCCAGCAGGTTATCCAGGACTGCAGACTAGCTGCTTGCAGGCATCTGTGGCTCTTTAATTGGATCCAATATAAAGTCCAGTTACTGAAACCTGGTACGTTAGCCTCAAATTATGTCTGCCACTTTGCTTGTAGCACAATGAACTCTGCACATTTGTAGTTGTGTTAGTGGCCGGCTCAATGAATTTGAAGTCTCTGGAGTCTAATAGGCACAGACCACATCAAGTCGTCATGTGGCTGCTACTTAATGCTGTATAATAATTACATGGGGCCTACATTCGATTCTAAAATCCCAACTGACGCACAGATTTTTTATTGGCGTGCGCATGATATGTGTTTTGAACGGTCGCAGCTGGAACACCCTCAAGGTTGTTCCACAGTTCCTCTGGAGCTTGTTAGCGGATGCCAGGAAGCGTCTGTAATCAGATTTCCTCTTATGGCTCTCCACGGATACGAGCAGAACTCAATCCAAGCAGGAACCCTGGGGCCTTAAATAGGCTTCCATTGCGAAATCACAATACATTTCCAGATCTCGCTGGATTTTGTATGCAATCCGTGATTTTGGTAAATGCTTCCTCTGGTCCCTTTAGATGCCCGACCTTGTGTGTGAGCGTCACTGATTCCGCCCCCAGCCCTGCCTGGCCACTCCCTATATTTACCCATGGTACAGCGCACCAGCGCGCGCACCACGGAAGCACCTGCAAGCACTGTTGACTGGCCCGAGAAGCTGAGTGCATTTCCTCGTATGCCGCGATAAAAGATACAAGCAGAAGGAAGTCTTTAGAAGCAACACAAACGTTGCCTGAAGGTGACTGCACGTGAACAATGCCCTCTGGTGGAAGCTATTGACTTTGTTCACCCTGTGGACTTGATACTTTCACGGATGCCTGTAACTTGATATATGCCCGTTACCAAACTATCACACTCACATGTTACTTTTTTTTTTCTTTTTGCCTCAGCAGTGAGCGTCACTGATTCCGCCCCCAGGCCTGCCTGGCCACTCGCTATATTTACCCATGGTACAGCGCACCAGGGAAGCACCCGCAAGCACTGTTGACTGTAAACAGTGCGCAGGGCGCTATTTTGACCATCTCTTTCCTCTGCTTATTTGATCAAGCAAGGCGCCAATAGAGAGCACTCGCAGAGACATAAGTTGCGATGCTGGTGCCTTCGGTAAGATCTTCTAGACAGATTTAGCGCGATTTCTATCGCTCTTTTCTTCTTTAGGCTGTTGTAATTTCACAACCTTTTAGAAAGGGTTTTTTGTAATACTCCCTGATTACTCCATCTTTCATGTGTAGTTCTCTCTAGTTAGTTACTTGTGACAGATATTAAAGGTAAGAAAGGGAAAGCTGGGAACATGATGAAAGATCCCTGTGCCGACTTTTTCACTGCAGTTTCGACACGACGAGCAAGCCTAGCGCGCGCAGCGGCACTCCCGCTCTCTCCACCATGCGTGGAGGAGGAGGAACTGCTACTGTGTGCTCAGGAATGTTCAAATCAGTTAAAACTAAATGAGGACCCAGAATCTAATGGTATGCAATCGAATGAATGTTCACAATCCCTTCATGCCGAAGATCTGGCAATTCATACTCAGAAAGAAACCTTGAAAGCCCTCTGGAACGATATAGCGTTAACCCAGGGGGAAGCAGACTTGGCTAATCACTCATTTGAAGACATACCTTCTATCTTTAAGGTTGCTGACTCAGATACTTTTCAACAGGAAGAGGATCAGGTTTTAGCAAATAAGGGGAACAACGCGATTGTTGAAGGGATTGCTACTGATAACTCAAAAACTGATTTGTGCACTTTGATGGGAATCTTTAATAGGCTAATCCTGGGTGAATTAAGAAAGCATACTGATTTACTGACGCAAATAAATACATCTGTACATCAGGTTCCAATGAAACTCAATGACATATTGTCAAAAAAAGTTAGTAAGACTCCTACTGTAACAAACAATGAAGGAACCGATAATCCTATACCACAGGCTACTGACACAAGTAGCGTCAAGGAATCGGCAAAAGTCCCCTCTGCAGAGCCAATCATGATAGAAGACTCGCTGATTGAGGTGGACACGCTTAAACCTGAATTAAATGGGAAAAACAAGTTGGGAATCACAATGGGAAATCAAACTCTCCCTACAATGACAGTACCAAAAGTAAATATAACTAAAAAAGAAAGAAAAAAACAACAGGCGCAACTTAGAAACCAAAATCTAAAGAAAAATCTTTGCAAAACATCTTGGAGAGACATGAATTTTAAAAACATGATTGACGAGGACTGTCATGTTTTGGTTGGCAATTATGACACAAATAAAGAGACGGCCTACTCTTTAGCAAAGGAAACGTCAGGATCAAAAGACTGTTCTGAATTGGCAAAATCTCCAATGCAAGAAGGTTATATTGAAGCTAAAAAATCGATTTCTGATACCATGAAAAATAAATTGGAAATAGTGGATATTGCCTCGCAGTTGTCCTCTTTAAAAACTGGTATAGTTGATATTTTTGAGATCTTTAAAGCGAACGCTGCAGGTATATGTAATGAAAGAAAAGGAAAAACTGCTGAAACAATCGATAAAGAACCTAATCCCAATAATTTAGGAGATGATGCTAATCTTACAACTGGTAGGGTAAAACCATCTGTTAACCCTGCTTCCACTTTGAATACAAAAGTAGATCAATCAATCCCGAACATCCCCCGGGGCGATACCCTGCCCTCGGTAAGGAATGGTAGTAAAAACAACTCCAACACTAGCCATTTGATCCCTGAGCAATGTAGCAAAGCATCTGCAACCCTAACAGACGAATGTATAGGCGAGGCTGATTTGATTAAAGCTCAGATCGATGACCTGACGGCCACTGCCGAAACAAGGTTCTGGTTGGTATAAGGAAGAATGTGTGAAGCAGGGGAATGTTATGGGTGTTGAGTCTGAACTCCTGGTTAAACAAGATGAAATCGCTTCTATTGTTAAAAAAATATTACAAGATCAACTTAATAACAGGAAACATTCTAATTATGGACATAAAGTATCCAATGAGGCGGTAAGGCAAATCCATGAAAATGTAGAACTGGCGAATGACAGACAGGACTTAAAGAAACCAGCATTGAGCGAGTTACCTAGTCTAATTCTGACTATGCCATTTACTGAAGGCACACAAATCTCGCTGAACCGCCCTCATATTCTCTCGTTATTTGCCACGATTCCTTTGTTATCACTTGTTTCATCTCAAGACATTACTCTGGTAGATTTCTTCCATAAGCATAGGTTGGACTATGTGCGCTTAGTAATCCCCTCACCTCTTGTTAGAGATGTCCTGCTGAAAGAAGCTGGAAATCTACAGTGTAAAGGCTTTGACATCTACCCATATACAAACTGATCCAAAAAAAGACAAATGGGATATCTATGAAACTGCGAGTTAATGATAGTAATGATGTCATCAAAGCTGATGACAGGGAAGGATTTGGCACCGATAAAGAAGAATGGAGAGGGCTTACATTAGCGCTTAAGGATGCTATTTCGTCACTCCAGGCGTTGGCCAAACCACTTTAGCCCCATCAGTAAAACCCTTGTTGCCTCTTGGAATTCTAGAGGCCATGCACATCTGACAAGTAATATTGAAGTTAGATATCTTGTCATCTTTTGACTTTTTTGCAAGAAACATGGGCCATAACTGCCCTTAGTTGGGAAGGATATGATATCTGGCAACTACCTGCTACCAAAGGCCCCAAAGGGAGGCCCATGGGTGGCTTGCTAACGGCATGCAAACATACTTTGGAACCAAAAAACATTGAGATATGGTCAAACTTGAAATACTTCTTGGCAATCACATGTACCTTGAAACTTGGACGCAACATTGATATATGCATTATAAATATATACTGGAACCCCCTAAAACACACTGAACTGCAGCGGACGAAAGAATTAGCTGAAGTAATGGCAAAAATTGATGATTGGAGGATGTTAAAAATCAACGGGCTGGTTATGATGGCAGGTGACCTTAATGCAGATTGCGACAGACACTACTGAAATTGACTCTCTGATGTGTGGTCTGAATGCTGCTACAAAATTACATAAAGCTTCAACTGGTGATTCAAAGTTGAGAGGTGCAATTTGGATGAACCTTCTAGAAGTTATGGGGCTGGTGAAGTTACCAAATTATGTCCATACATGGAATGCTAGAGGTAGTAGTTCTATATTAGACTACGTCTTTGTGTCTCATGGTTTGGATAAATACATATCCGACCTGACGGTTAAAGAAATGTCAACCAGCGATCCTAACCTCCTGTCAATTTATATAACACATGTCAACGACACAGAACAAAATGCAACCTATAAACCAAGCCGGATTGCAAATTTGACGGGTACGCGGATACGTTGGTCTTACTCCAACACAAAAAAATTTACATCGCTGCTCCTAAAAAATCATACGAATATGTCACATGAAGAAAGTCGATTTTATCTTGCTTCATCCTCTTTCACGAACTACATTAATGAAATTGTTACTCAGACATGTGAAAAGAAAATTACAAAACAACCCCGCAACCATGCCCATACTTTCAATATAGACATCTTAAACCGCAAAAAACAGTCAAGACGAGATATTCGTGGTGCTGTCAATACAAAAAGTATAGGTGCGGAAAGAGATAAGAAACTAAAAGGTCTGAAAGAGCAATATAAAAATTGGCTAATTTCACAGAATAGCAAGAGATCAAATGGAAGGCGAAAATATGCTTACTGCCATCAAAGGTAAAGATCTCAAACTGCTGGCTGATGATGAATGGGACTCAGCTAACCCAAAAAGAGATACTGCTGTCTCTGATCAGGGAATGAAGTTGGAAGGACCATTTTGCCAAGATGTATCATGGCGAATATGACAACAATACGCCTCTTCTGGTAAAAAATTCCAAATGGAACCTGAACATCTCCCCTAACAATATTACTAGAATTATTGTTAAATCCAAAAGAATCGGCGGCACCAGGACCCAATAACTTATCCAATCAAACTCTAAAAATTGATGCTCAGTTATGGGGGAATATCTTACATGTGCTGTTTAAAGACATCCTCACAACGAAGCTTACACCATATTCTTGGATCCCAATTTATAAGCACGGTCCTAGAACTTGACCTGAAAGTTATAGGCCAATCGCCATTTCTGATCCAGACTACAAGATCTTTACCTCCATTATTCTTGAAGAACTTGAAGTCTGGATTGCTAACAATGATATAATAAATGCTAAACAAATAGGTTTTAGAAAAAATGTTGGAACGGACTGTGGAGGGCTAATTTTGAAAATTTTGCAATCAAAAACATTGAAGAAGCCAGGCTATGTGATATTTGTGGCCTCAATGGATCTTTCAAAAGCTTTTGATCTTGTTGATAGACCGACTCTATGGTCTATTTTAAGAGATCTATTGATTCCTAGACATCTACTTGAGATGATCATTGATTTATACTCAGACACAAAGATCAAAATCAGACTTAACTCAGCAGGCAGACTGTCCTCTGAAATACCTATCCCTAATGGCTTAAGACAAGGTTGCAAGTTAGCCGCCATTTTATTTAATCTATAGGTTTCTAAAGCTGATAAAGGCATCTTGGGTAAGGGCTTAGTACCACCTAAATTGGGAGAAACCGCAATCGAATGGGTTGCTTATGCAGACTACTTCTTACTGCTTGATCGTACAAAAATTGGTTTGCAAAAATTGATAAATGAATTTGTCGTCTTTATTACTGGTCTACACTTAAAAATCAATGCAGCTAAAACAATTATTTTAAGAATGGGTAAGCCAAAGAAAAACCAAACTTCGCTTACTTGATATTGCGAAGGTAAATGTTTAAAAAGCCAAACCGCTCTGAAATATTTAGGATATCACTTTGCAGCTAATAGTGCGACGGTAATGATTAAAAGGCAGCTAGAAGTGAAAGCTGAAATCATACGGCGACAGATGGTGAAAATTGATGCCAAGTATGGCAGATTTACAGCGATACCTTTGAAACGCTTTTACACTATTTCCGGAATCCCCAAACTCATATATGGTTTAGAATTTCATGAACTCGAGAGTACGGCTTTTATGAATAAATTAGAAAAGGATATGTGGAAAGGTGTCCTGTTTTGTATCCCTAAATGTATACCAATCCAAGCCATTAGATAGATAAGAATTTGAGCTACAATCCCTTCAATCGATCATCTTATGGAGAAAAATGATGCTGTGGAGGAAATGTTTGATAAATAACCTCTCATCTCTTTACACGATTGCAGCCAAAGACCAATCCAACTTTTATTGCTCGCACTTAAAAATGGTAACTGAAAAAACTTTGTCGAATGCAGGGATTACGGTGGAAATGCTGTTAAAGAAACCTTTGAAAGTGAAATTTATACTTCAATGTATTGACTGGCAAGTGACTTTAGATGGCGTCCAACAATCCAAAATAGTTAACCAGATACACTCGTTCTGGAAATTCCACCCTGTTCTGGAAAACTATCTGGAGAAATACCCTTCTCGGAACCTTAGAAATTCATTCATGAGGTTCCGCTTTGATACCTTAAAAACAAACTACATCCTAAAAAGATGGAATCTCCATAATGCTGAATGGGGGTGGTGTAGATACTGTAAGAAAGAAGGTACCGAAGAAACCTTGAAACATATACTATTGCTATGTCCAGCGATTTTAAAGCAAAGAATTCTATACTTTGAGCAATTTGTAACACACTTGTATGCGGTTGACACGGAAATGTTATGGCATCAAATTAGGCATAATACTTCTACAGTCCTAAAATTGCGAATAATGGCATTCTTAAAAAATGTTTGTGACTTATCCTGAATGACATATGAATGCTTTGTGCAACTTGTAAGACACTTGTATGCCGTTGACACGTTAATGCTATGGCACCAATTTAAGCTTAATACCTCTACAGCCGTAAAATAGGGAATTATGGTAATCTTGAAAACTTCTGTGATTTATTCTGAATGATTAATATGATTTTTCCCGTCATCAATGACATTTGTGATGTCATCTTTGATGTCCTGGGTGTTAGGCTTAGAAGTGCACAGTGGTGGCGCGAGTTATGGTTGCTTAACTTACTATAACTGGCGAATTTCAGGGGGCTTTCGGTTTTACTTGGAACCATAACGTCCCTTTAACAAAGTTTTTTCACTGAATTTCATAGGTTTTTAGTTGCGCAACTTAACCATAACTCCCGTTAAAGTTCTTTTACTGATATATCGTAGGCCGCCCACCTTTTAACCCTACGGTCTTTTAGAGTTTTAGGCTTAAGAAGCCGACAAGCCGCACAACCCTCCTCCTTGTGATCGAGGGGCAAGCAGCGGTTACACCGTGAATGCTTGTCCTTCCAAGTAAATTTGCCTTTGCAAAGCGGGCAAAATCTAAAGGGAGTCCTCTCCATAGCCGAGGTAATAAATCGTGATAACCACCCCAAGGGAAAGGAAGGGGAAAGGGAAAGGGAAAGGCATTCTCAGAAAAGAACCAGAGATGTCCCACGACCCCACTCTTCCCTACTGTATATGGCCTGCGAGGCCAGGCCACGTGTTCGGCAACGCCGAAGGATCTCCTCCGCTCGACCCTCCGTCGAAGATCTTGCTCGGCGGACAACAGCTTCACAACTGCGTCGAGGGAGGGAGTATGTGTTTAATATTAATGAGAAAACGACCAAAGGTCGAGGAGATGAAATGTGCAATGTCTCTCGAGGAGCTCCGCGTAAAGGCGACCAGTAGCTGGGCGGAAAAAAACAATCTGAGGGACCTCGACGTGTGAGGGATTGTGGGTACAACGCACGTCACTATAGGGATAGTGTTTCAGACACGCCTTGTCGACGTCCCTTTTTCGACTACGAAAAACAAAATGCAATACTCCGCAGTGACCACTGGATGTCGGACCTATGCACAGCATGTGATTCTAAGCAGATTAACAAACATCAGAAATATATTTACATACATACATATATGACAATGCATTACTTAACGTAAAAGCATTTCTGATGGTTGTATCTGCTTAGATTCACTTGCTGTGCATAGTCCGACATCCAGTGGTCACTGTGGAGTATTGCATTTTGTTTTTCATAGTCGAAAAGGGGACGTCGACAAGGCGTGTCTGTAACACTATCCCTATAGTGACGTGCAGTGTACCCACAATCCCTCACGCGTCGAGGTCCCTGTGTTTGTATTTTTTCTGCCCGGAGGGAGCCTTATAGACGTGAGTACAGAAAAGAGATAAAAGGATGTCTATGTTCCTTCCATCCGAGCGGGGAGGAAGGGTGGGCGCATGTGAATCTAAGCAGATACAACCATCAGAAATGCTTTTACGGAAAGTAATGCATGGTCTTCTGATGTTTGTTAATCTGCTTAGAATCACATGCTGTGCATAGACTAGCGAGCAATACCCGGAGTTGGAGGTGGGTTGTGAGAAGGAACAGTAGAGAAAAGGTGTCTTAATACTGCTTGTCCCACCTGTGAATCAGATCTAGAGTGGGCATCTAGACAGGGTTTTGTAAAGGTGTGTACAGAACTCCAGGTTGCCGCTTTACAAATGGACTCAAGAGGGACATTTGCAATGAATGCTATGGAAGCCCCAGTGCCTCGAGTAGAGTGTGCTCTTGGCTTGAAGGGTAGTTCTCTCTTAGCAAGAGAGAACTAGAGGGTGATGCATTGTACGATCCATCTAGATATAGTGGATTTTGAAACTGCATCTCCCTCTCTTCCTGCTGCCACCGAGACAAAGAACTGATTAGTCTTTCTCAGTAGTCTAGTGTATGCAGGCTTTTTTCTCCCAAGTTTGAAGGGTTTTGAAAGAACGTTGGTAGTTCTATAGATTGGTTCACATGGAACTTAGAAATGAATTTAGATGCAAACCTAGGGTGTGTGCGTAGAACCACCTTATCTTTGTGAACTGTTACAAAGGGGTCTAGAATAGATAGCGCTTGTAGTTCACTTACTCTCCTGATGGAGGTGATAGCTATTAGAAAAGCAGTTTTAAGAGTGAGGTCCTTAAACGTTGCTTTGTGCATGGGTTCAAAGGGTGAGCCCATGAGCCTGGTTAGTACCACATTTAGGTCCCATCCGGCAGCTGGGTTAGCTATGGGAGGGTGTATTCTTTTAACTCCTTCCATGAAGTCCTTAATAACTGGGACTTTCCACCACAACACTTTAAGTTGAAAAGTGGTGTATGCGGAAAGTGCAGCCAAATGAACCTTAACAGAATTAAACACTAATCCTGAGTCTAGTAGGTGAGTCAGGTAGAGAACAATTTGTGTGGGAGAGCAGTCAACCGGGTTGATGCTCTTATTTCTACCATATGATAAATGTTTTCCACTTGCTAGAGTAACAGTGACACGTGTTAGGCTTTCTAGCTTCTTTGAGAATGTCCATGCATCTCTGCGGGAGCTGTAAAGGACCAAATTCTATGATCGCAGGAGCCATGCTGCTAAGTTCATGGTCTGTGGGCATGGGTGTAGTGTCTTGCCCTTGTCCTGTGACAGCATGTTGTACGGGCAGGGTAGTTTCACCGGTGGAGACAGACCTCTCCATCAGGTGAGGGAACCATGGTTGCCGGGCCCACATAGGGGCCACTAGCATCATGGTGACTGGTTCCTGATGCATCTTGTACACTATCTTGTTGAGAAGGGGAGTTCGGGGGGGGGTGGGGGGTGCGGGGGGAGGGGGGGGCGGGGGACGGGCGTAAACAAATTATAAATTTCCCTGACCATGGTATCGATAGACCGTTCCCCATGGATTGGTTCTGGGGGTACCAGGAGACGTAATCTTGGCATTGGGACTTCTCCAGAGTTGTGAAGAGATCTATTTCTGGGAATCCCCATTGTGTGAAGACGTCGAAGACTATGTCTTCTTGTAACCGCCATTTGTATTCTGCGGGTAGAGGGAAGTCTCAGATGAGTTTGTCTGCTAGCGAGTTCCCCTGGTACATGTTGCGTTTGAGAGCCCACTTCCAGATGTTCTGGGACAGCTTGGACAGTCCTGGAAAGAGTGCCCCCTTGCTTTTTTCAGATAGTACATAGCTGTGGTGCTGTCTGTGAGGACCATCACTGTCTTCCCTTGCAGGTGTACCTGAAAAGCCTTCAGTGCTTTGAAGACCGCTAACAGTTCCAGCAAGTTTATGTGTTTGGATGCTACACTCGGAGTCCAAACTCTGTGTGCAGTCTGATGGGATAGGTGAGGCCCCCCCATCCTGTGAGGGATGCGTCTGTGGTTAGAGGGGCCTCCACTGCGGGGGTGGCGAATGGTTTCCTTCGACCACCACCGTAGCGAGAGAACCAAGGCCTGCGAGACCACCACTAGATCCTCCCATTGTCCGCTGGCCTGACACCACTGGCTGTTGAGCCACTCTTGCATTGGACGCATGCGCAGTCTCACGTGAGGTACCAAATATATACATGACGCCCTCATTCCCAGCAAACGCATTGCTTTGCGCACCGTCACCTCTCGACCGGCCACATATTGAGGGATCTGAAACAGCATATTTTGGACCCTCTCGGAGGGGAAGACGAGGGCGTCCTTTGTTCGAATTAGAGCCCCTAGGAATTGTTTGATTTGGCTGGGCTCTAGGCTGGACTTCTTCTCGTTGATGAAAAGGTCTACAGTCTTTTGGGTGTTTGAGAAGCATGTCTCGTAAGAATCCCCCGTTATGAGCCAATCGTCGAGGTAAGGGTATACTGGGATGGACAACCTGCGCAGGTGGGCCACTGCCACTGTCAGTACTTTCGTGAATACCCTTGGTGCTGACGCTATGCCGAAGGGTAGCACTCTGAACTGGTAGTGTTTGCCTTCTATCAGGAACCGGAGGTATTTTCTGTGCGCTGGCAACATTAAAATATGAAAGTATGCATCTTTCATGTCCAGTGTTGTCATGTAATCCCATTGCTATAACAGGGGGATTACTTTCTGTAATGTCGACATACGAAATTTTGAGGTTTTACAAATTTGTTCGCTGGGCGCAGATCTAGTACGGGGCGCATGGTTAAATCCTTTTTGGGTACAAGGAAGTACACTGAATAAATACCTTCCGTTACCTGTGATAGAGGCACAACCTCTATAGCTCCTTTTTCTAGTAGCTGGTCCACTACTTTAAGGATGGCGAGGTGTTCTGGTGACAGGCGTCGTCCCCTTGGGGGTCTGGACGTCGGGGAGCGGTTGAATTCTATACAGTAGCCGCGGGCTATGGTTGATAGTACCCAGCGGTCTGATGTTATTCCCTCCCATGCTAGAAGAAAGGATGTTAGCCGGCCCCTGACCGGCGATGCATGGGAGGGGACCCGAATCTTCGGGTCATTTGGTGTTGGTGGCTTGGGAACCTCTAGGGGTGGAGCCCCGACCTCTTCCCTTGCCACGACGCTGTCCTCTCTGGGTGCATTGTCCACTGGTTCCTTGATTCGAGGACCAGTTGCCTGCAGAGTACTGCTGCTGTTGCTGATGATGTTGGAGCTGGCCTCGAAAAAAGCATCTGTTTCCATAACCTGGCTTGTTGGGAGGCCTTGAAATCTGATCAAGGGTCTTAATGGTGTCAAATTCCTTTTTTGCAGTCTCTAGCGCGTCATCCACCGCCTTTACAAAGAGGTTGGCATCCTCTATTGGTTTGTTCATGAGAGATGCTTGCGTTTTAGGTTTAAACCCCGAATTACGCAGCCAGACATGACGTTTGAGCCGTTTCTGCAGCATCTAGAGTATTCTTAATGATGCTCTGGTGGTAACCGTGGCCAGAAGCGAAGTTTTTAGGGGTTCAAGTACCTCAATGTCTTTGCGTAGTTTGCTCCATTGGGCATCTGTATAACTAGCCAGTAAGGAGGAGTTAGCAATCCTAGTGGAAAAGGCTGCCGAGTCTGTAATCCTTTTACCTAGGGCATACAGCTTTTTACCTTCTTTATCTGGAGGTGCCTTGCTGGTTGATAGAAGGACCCCTGTCCTTTTTCTTGTATTAGTTACTACTAGGGAGTCCGGTACTGAGTGGCCCCTGATGTATAACCGGTCCGATGGAGGAGGACTACATTTTTCTATCCTAGGGTTGACCCCCTCAGACCAATGCGGGTTTAGAGAGCGAAGGAGTGATTCGTCTCTTTACTGAGGCAAGGAGGGGAATGGTTTGACTTACAGAGGGTTTCTCCTTGATAATCCTTTCAACGAAGTCTATGTCAGGAGAAATTTGGAGGGAAGGCTTTCGGCCTGTAAACGCTTTGACCTATCGCATAACGTTGAGGATAGGCTCCATCGCCTTCTGAAAAGCCTTCTAGTAGGCTAGGAGACCCTTTCGACCGAGGGGGTGCTCCTGCCTTCCTTCCATCCCTTTCAGCGTTTCCCTGGCCTTGCGAGCGTTATTCGGCGTCTCTTTCCCCATCCGTCTCTGGCTATCGTTGGAAACAATACGCGCCAGGCTCTCAACGACTAAATGGTCTGTCGAGGGTTCCTCTGGCCTCGACGTTACAGGTGTCGCGTCCTCTACACCGGCGGGCGCTCGCTGGCGCGGCACGTCGTCTGGCGGTTTGGTGATAGCACCCTTATCTGGGGGTAGCCCAGTCGCTGGACACATCTGCGGTTGCAAAGGGGGCTTTGGACCTTTACAGTCCGTGGAGGCCGCCGGTAGGACCTGCATCTCCGTTGGCGCTAATGCTTTCTTCGTCTTCGACGAGGAAGAGCCGTGGGCCGTGTGCTTATGTGCGTCTATGTCGCCGGGGTGTTCATCCCCATAAGCAGGGCGTGAGCCGAGCTTGTCGGGACCGGGGACAGACAAGGAGCGTGACCGCTCCCTAGAGGGGTGTACAACCTCCGATGCGGAGGTTGGGTTATCACTTTCCTCTCCACTTTCGCCGGCGGCAGGTGAGGAATCGGACCTAGACATGGTGTAGGCTGCCCACCTCTTGACCCTGCAGTCCTTTAAAGTCTTGAGCTTAAGAAGCTTACAGGCCGCAGAACCGTCTTCCTTGTGGTCGAGGGGCAAGCAACGGTTGCACCGTTTGTGCTGGTCTTTCCAGGTGAATTTGCCCTTGCAGCGCGGGCAAAACCTAAAGGGTGTCCTCTCCATAGCTGAGGGAACGGACAGACGTGATAACAACCCTGAAGGAAAAGGTGGGGAAAGAGCACGTCATTCTTAAAGAGATAGCAAGAAATGTCCCACGACCCCACTCTCCCTACTGTTTGAGGCCGGCGAGGCCAGGCCACGTGTTCGGCGACGCAGAAGGGTTTCCTCTGTCGAAGGCACAGCCATCGAAGATCTTGTCGCCAGAGAACAGCTTCATCGAAGGAGGAACGGAACGTTAAATAACGACCAAAGTTCGAGTGAGTATTTCTAAATAACGACCAAATGGTAGAGTGAATATTTGCAATGTCTCTCGAGGAGCTCCGCGTAAAGGCGACCAATATCTGGCGGAAAAAAACAATCTGAGGGACCTCGACACATGAGGGATTGTGGGTACACTGCACGTCACTATAGGGATAGTGTTACAGACACGCCTTGTCGACGTCCCCTTTTCGACTACAAAAAACAAAATGCAATACTACGCAGTGACCACTGGATGTCAGACTATGCACAGCATGTGAGTCTAAGCAGATTAACACACATCAGAAACATACATACACCTGCCGGTCCTCGTGGTTCCCCACCCCACCGGGTGCGGGTGCTCTCTAAACTGGCCCCGCAGCTATACCTGTGCCTGGCTCATTCACCGTGCAGGCCCGGAACGTCCCTCAGACCTCAGCCAGTCCTTCACTTGCAGTCACCAGAAGGCCCCTGCTGCAGAGCCCTGTCCCAGGGGCCGGCTGTTCACTGCCACATTGCTCCAACTGGGACTCAAGAGTCCCTGCGGTGGGGGGGCGCTGTTGCGCGGCAACTAAGATGGCCGCTTAATCGTCGAGCTCTGGATTAGCAGAGCGATCCTAGGACGGGGCTGTGCCTTCCCTTTCTTACGGCGGCTGTGACCTCCGGCTCTCCTCTCACTTGAGACCGCGGCGCTGCGGGCAGCTCTGGGGGAGGGGCGCCCGCCCGGCAAGGAACGCCGGATCTTCGCGGCCGGCCGGGTCTCTCCTCACTCCTCTACGCGTCCCGACCTGGATCGTCGGTGTCTGCCGGCCCCTCCACCATTTCGGCGTGGCCCGCCGGCGCGGACCAACCTTGGGCCCTCGGGCCAGGCCCCGAGGGGCCCCGTCGACACCGGAGCACCTGAGAGGTAGGGGGCGTGTTGGGGGGGGGGGCTGTGCCTGGCCGCTGCGGCCCCGGATCGGTCACTCTTTTTATCCTGCGAGTGATCCCCCTGCACTCGGGCCGGTGCCGCTGCTGGGCCCGTGGCGGCGCGGACCCCCCCACCCCTGCCTGGGTCCTGCCTCTCTCCCGACATCGCTGACTCCTACCTGAGGCCTATAGGGCCGCCCTGGACACCGTGACCCGCCGGGCCGCGGCGCACTCTTCACGGCAATCTACCCTTATGCTGCCTGTGTCCTGGAGCTGCGGAGTCGGGGCACATACTACGCTATTGCCCCCACGGGCTTCTCTGGAGTTCCGCACCTGCCACTGTCTTACACCGCCTGGGCGCGCTCGGGCCTGCTGCATCCCCTTCGCCACCAATCTCGGCGACACCGGTCCACCAGCCTCAGAGGGGTCATAGCCTCTCCTTCTCCACACCCCCTGGACTCTGGGTGAGCCCACTAGTTGCTCCTCGCCTGCATTGTCCCTGTATACGCATCGGTCCCGGCGACCTGGAGGACGTGCCTCGGCACTAGTTCTCATTTCTCCCCCTTCCTTCTCCTCGATCTCCGTAACGGCCAGGATGACCAAAGGGGGTGCGAGGAAGCAGAGCTCCATCAATATGTTCGCGAAGGCTGCGGGGAGATCATCTGGGGAGGCTGCTGAGCAGGCCTCTACCGCCCCGCCCGACGCAGCCCCGGAGTCCCAGAATATGATGGATTTTATACGAGAGGGTTTCACCGCTCTTCACTCAAAACTAGATGATATGAACGGCACCATATCTTCTATTAAGGCCCACATTGAGAGGACTGACAGCCGTGTATTGGAGGTTGAGACGCGGGTCGGTTCCGCTGAGGATGCGCTAGGGGCCCTGCGCACCGAGGTTGCCGCTCTTTCCAACCGTGTCCTTGAGGTGGAAAAGAAAAATGAAGATTTGGAATCCCGCTCGAGACGCAATAATCTCCGCATTATCGGGGTCCCGGAGGATGGTATCCACGAGCCAATGGAGGACTTTGTTCAGCGCACACTTCTGTCGCTCCTTGATGAGCCCGACGTTTCTCCACACTTCGTAATTGAGCAGGCACACCGCGCTCTGGTGGCTAATCCTAGGCCCGGTGCCCCACCTCGGCCCATCATAGCTCGTGTATTGAACTACCGTGACCGTGATGCCCTCCTCAGGGCTGCAAGACTCAAAGGTGAGCTATTACTGGGCGGTGCCAGGATTCATCTTTACCCGGACTTCTCAACGGCCGTCCAGCGGGAACGCAAGACCTTCCAGGCGGTGAAATGCAGGCTACGAAACCACTCAATCAAATATGCTATGCTCTATCCCGCCAAGCTCCGCATAGAGCACGCCAACCAGGTGTTCTTCACGATTCCAGAGGAGGCCTCCAAATTCATTGATGAACACTTCCCTGGCTGATCCCTCTCCCCTGACCTCGGTTCAGCAGTTATCCTAAGTCCCCGACGGGGGGCGCATGGGCCCTTCCGCCCTCCCATACCGGGGCCACGTTGATCCTTCATCCTGTAGCCTGCTTGCTCAGTTCAACTTGCAGGGCCCGCCCGGATCGCCACGTGCGAGAACTTTGTCCAATCTACATTTTACCTCCATTGTGGGCATCTTATGTTCTACTTGCCCTGCTGCAACCCGGAGCGACACGGCCAGTCTGGCCTTCAGACCCCCAGGCGCTGATGCCTTTGTTTTGGTTTTGTTTGCAAGGGGATGGGCTTGCCATCCCTCTGTTTGGGGGGGGGGGGTGTGGGTGGGAGTGGGTCATGTTGGGGTTTTTGTTATTGAAAAATTAGCGCTGGCAGCGAAGGCGAACTGTGCTGAGGCACTCTGGAACTGTTGTCGTAGGACCGTGAACCCGACCCTTTGGTCACTGACATTCTTCTTATCCCAAACACCGCCACACTGTGATTGAGAGTGCCCTGACCTTTATGAGCTGGAACGTACGGGCACTGGGTAATTATAGAAAGATGAGGCAACTTCAGTTGCAGGCCGAGCGCCATGGATCCAAGATTCTCTTTCTACAAGAGACTCATGCCTGTTCTGTACAATGCATGCGTTTTGCCAAATCCTGGGGTCCCCATAGGTTTTTCACTGATTACTCCTCTCAAAGCTGGGGAGTCATGACCCTCATTCACAAGAGCCTCCATTTTACCCTCATCTCCTCGACAATCGACCCCCAAGGTAGATATGTATTGCTCCACGCCATGCTGCACCACAAGGAAGTGATTCTTCTGAACATCTATGGCCCTAACCTTGATGACCCGGATTTTTATGTGCAGGTCACCTCCCTTCTCGATGGCTTCCCCCTTGTTCCAATCCTTTGGGGTGGGGACTTCAACACGATCTTTGATGTAGCTCTGGATAGATCAGGCTCCAGGCCCCTTCACCTCTCCAGGGCGGCTTACGCTGCACTGTCTTCCCTTCCCCGTCTGGCCATGGTGGATGCATGGAGATTCTTCTACCCGGATTCTCGCATCTACTCTTTCTACTCCTCTGTTCATGACTCCTACTCTCGCATTGATAGGTGGGTGATCTCTAACGTATTGGTTAAGAGCGTAACACAACTAATGATCCTTTCCGAGAACCCTATCTGACCACTCTCCTGTCACCATTACCGTTGATTGGGGCCCCGATCCCGCCCGCATCCGACACTGGAAATTGAAACCCCTCTCCCTACTTGACCCGGAGTTCTGCTCCGAACTGGAGTTGTCGATCGAGGAGTTCTTCGAGACCAACACGGGCTCAGTAACGTCTCAGGCCACCTTATGGGAGTCATTCAAGGTTTATATTAGAGGGATTGCGCTGTCCAAGGAGAATTGGGTCCTTAAGTCGATCCGTAGAGACATTGCCACCAGCGAATCTAGATTCTCGACCCTGGAAGCTGCATGCTCACTTCACTCTACCCCGGGTAACCTGGCTGACATCGGGGAGGAACTGGACAAGTTCCGTTCTCTTGTGGATCGTGAGCAGAGGTTTCTCGATAACCCTGGCATGCCAAGGAGGTATGGGGAGGGAGAGCGCCCCGGCCGCTTTCTGGCTCGGTTGATCCGACACGAGATGGGGTCCCCGCACATCCTCAAGGTTTAGAGAGCTGATGGCTCTATGGCTGTCTCTTCACAGGAGGTCAACAGGGAATTTTTCACCTTTTACGAATCCCTGTACTCCAACGCTGATGAGGTATCGCTAGCGGAGATCGACTCCTTTCTCGACGCCCTCCCTCTGTCAACTTTGTCTTCTATGACCGTGGGTTCCCTTGACCCCTCTTACGCGGGAGGAACTGTCGGACGCTATTGATTCCCTATCTTCGGGCCGCACCCCTGGCTCAGACGGTGTCCCGGTCGAGTTCTATAAACGTTTCAAGTCACAACTGCTCCCTCATTTGCTGGCTCTCTGGGAGGAGTCTGTGGAGGCCGGGGTACTCCCCCCTTCTCTCCGTGAGGCCACAATCACAGTACTTAAGTCCGGTAAACCCCCTTCGCAGTGCGGTTCGTATCGCCCGCTCTCACTCAAACTGCGATGTCAAGATATTTGCCAAGGCCCTGGCTCTCTGGCTGGCTCCCTTCTTACCATCTATTATTCACCCGGACCAGGCCGGTTTTATCCCGGGTCGCTCTACCTCCCTGAACCTGAGGCGCCTATTCAACATTATTGACAGAATCAGTCCCGAGACACACGCTGTGGCTGCTGCCCTTGACATGCAAAAGGCATTCGACTCGGTTTCATGGAGGTATCTGTGGCGGGTCCTCGTGTGCTGTAAATACGGCGCCTCTTTTCTCTCCTGGGTCAGACTGCTTTACTCTGACCCGGTTGCCAGGGTCAGCACTGGCGACCGTTACTCCCCCCTTTTCAAGATCGCCAGGGGGACGAGACAGGGGTGCCCCTTCTCTCCCCTGGTCTTTGCTATAGCAATCGAGCCTTTCGCCGACATGCTCCGCCAACTCCATGCTCATAGGGGCCTCAGTTCCGCGGGACAGACATAGTGTCCCTCTATGCGGATGACGCGTTGTTGTTTGTGCGCTCTCCTTCCACCAACCTACCTCCTATACTATGGGCCCAAACCACATTTACCTACCTGGGGACGGTGGTGACTCGCCAGCGCGAGCTGACCTTCCACGAAAACTACCAGGAGTATCTCACACACTTGACAGCTAAGATCCAGGTCTGGGATAAACTCCCGATTTCTTTGGCTGGCAGGATAGGTCTGCTGAAAATGGTGGTGTTGCCCCAGCTGCTCTACAGGTTCGCTAACATTCCCTTGTGGCCGGGGGTGGGCTTTTTTCGCGACTTGACTCGCACCGTGAACTCCTTTCTTTGGCACTCGGGTGCGGTCCGTCTTAAAATCGGGACCCTTTCCACTCCCATGTCTAACGGGGGCTTCGGTGCCCCTGACTTCCTTAATTACTGGCTGGCGTCACAAATCCAATACACCTATTGGTTTAATACTACAGATCCTCCCCCGCACGTCCGACGAGAGGCTTGCAGTGATTGACCGGGATATCCGCTCCCTGGTGTTGCATCCCGCCCCCCTGGCACGGGACTCACAGAATCCGGTCGCCTGCACAGCCGTTGCACTGGCAAAAATGTGGAAGCTGACGGGGACTGCCTACGCCTTCCATGGCAATCTCCCTCTTTGGAATTTTCTCCCTGGGGTCCCACGGGTTCCACCGGGCACGGTTCGCCGATGGGCGGACGCGGGCTTCGAGCTGTTACGCGACGTGTTTGACCAGGGTATATTCGTCGAGTGGCCCAACCTCCCCTTACCGCTGAGAAGAGACCGGAGTGTATGGCTTCAATACGCATCCCTTCGTAGGACCCTTAAGCGTCATTACCAAACGTTCCCTGCATTGCCACCTGACGACCCTGCCATTGAGGAGCTCACTTCCCCCAGCCCCACGAGGGGTAAGATCTCTAGGTTATATACCATGCTACAATCCAGATCGGTCCCAGACTTCGCTAAACTGAAACGTGCTTGGGAGGCAGACCTCGGTGTTGAGACGTCTGATGATCGCTGGACCCACCTATGCGAACGCACAACGGGTTTCCTTCAACTCCCGGTTTAAACTTATCCAATTCAAAGTGCTTCACAGGTTTCACCACACCCCGATCAGACTACACCGTATGTCCGTCGATCACCCTGCCAGCTGCCCCAGATGCGGCCAGGATGATGCCGACTACATCCACATGATCTGGTCCTGCCCCCGCCTTGCACAATTCTGGGAGGCCGTTTGTTCGACAGTATCCGCTGTAACTGACCACCCCATTGTTCTCTCTCCGCTGGTGTGCCGCTTTCATGATCTCCCAGGCCTCCCCCGAGATTCCAAGAAACTAGCCGGTCTCTGCCTGCTTCTCGCGGTGCGCTCCATCCTGCTCTGTTGGCATCGCCCCTCACCTCCCACACATGCCCAATGGCTGAGAGCGGTCACGTGGACCTCTGACTCCGAGGAAGCCTGGTCCCACTTCCAACCCACTCACTCCAGACCTAGAAACATCTGGCTCAGGTTCCGCTCCTATATGTCGGACCTAGTCGAGACTCCGGATACCTCCTCCCCTCCCGCTTCCCCCCACCAGCTTGGGTCCTCACCCGTCATAGTTTCCTGATGTCCTTTTTTACGATGTGACTGTATTTTGTTCTTTGAATGTTTCATCATGTGTAGTAACCCCTGCATACCTACGCTATGTATGTTGTTCTTTTACATTGTTACTGCCTGACGCTGTTTGCCTGTGTTTTGCTGCCACGCTTAGAATAAAAAGAAGTTTAAAATAAATTTAAAAAAAAGAGTCCCTGCGGTGTTCCTCCCGGCCCTGGTTGGGCCTAAATTGCATATGTGTCCCTGGAGGGCCTGGGAGGGGCATGGAACTGCCGGTGCTCCAGTTCTTCAGGGGGGAGGGGGGCAACCCAAACCTCCTTCTCACCTCTGTCACGTGTGGGGGGCCCCCAGCATCTGTCTCTCCTCATTCAGAGTCATCTGCACCAGCGCGAGGTAGAGGGTGAAACTCTCCTTCGCCAGGATGTGACCCAACGGAGCCCTCTGGCTCAAATGCCCACTGGGGAGAGGGGGGTCTATCTTGCTCTTGGGGGACCGAGAGTGGGGGCTAAATCACTTAACAGCCTGGGTGACAGAGCTGCGTTTTTAGGCAGCTCCCATCCACTCGCCCACTGGTGGCCCTCACAATTTTAGTTTTAAAAAAATGTGTTCATACACATACATGTTTTGACTAAGTGCAAAGTTATTCTTGAAGCAAGTCTCCATCCGGGTCATATTAATATAAGTCATCCTTAAGAGTGCAAAAAACCAATGTATCAATGTCTTGAAGGGAGGAGTTTTGACAGTGCAGAGAGAAATGCACATCTTCACCTACTAGAAGCATTAGTATTCAATGGTAGTGGATGGCCTCCATAAGGGTTATCCTTGGTAATTATTCATAGCATTAGTCTCAGTCAAGGAATCGAGATGCCCTTTATTAAAAGGCAGGGCAATACCACTTTCTGAGAAAATGCATATTTGAATTGAATGCCTTTAAATTTAAATAGCTAGCATGAGGAGTGTTAGATACACAATAGACTTCTTGTGTGTACACAAGGGTCCTTAAAATAAAACCAGCATTGGAAAAGCCAACCTGTTTCGGCTGTCACAGGTCAAGTGATGCCCGAAATGTAGGGTAAACACCACATGTGCCGATGTTCCTCTCCATGTGCAGTCTCAAACTTGATTTATTTGTCCCGAGGTTGCTGCTCGGAGCAATCACGCAACCTTGAACTACCATTAAATGTGTTGCTGCCTTTGGTTAACATTGAAGTTACAATGGTGACACTTTTTTAAAGAGCTTACTCAATCACTGATCGCAGGAGGAATCCATGTGTCTGCTAAGAAGCAATGCATTCTTGCAAACATTTAATCGTCCTAGAGTTTGATTGAGCGGCACTGCCTTTCTGTAAAGACATCTTTTTTAAATTGATGATAATGTACAAACGGTTTTCACATTGTTTGCGCTGCACAACACATACATGCCATTGCTAGGACCTCTGATGTCAGATCAGTTTTCAAGAAAGGCAAGTGTCAAGTTTCCTCTTCGAGATTAATGAGCGCTTCTTGACATTCCAGTCATCCAAGTCACACTGATCCGGGCCAGTCCATCACCGGAGAGTTTGACAGATTGATTTCATTACAGCTTTCTGACCACGGCTGTTTGTTCCGGTGGCTGAAGCCTGCCAGACACTGCCTCCAACAAAAGCATTGCAACACGAGTGATCCCGGGGACAAAAGATACCGGCAAATCTGAGTTTTGTCAGTGGAGAAATGCTTTAACAAACTAGGCTTGATCCCTTTATCCTAAAACAGCAGCCTTGGAAACTTTGCTTTACCTACTTTCTTCTCACAAGGGCAAGAAACTGTATAAGAAAAGTAAGACTTTCAAAGCCTACAAACCAACTTGATCTTGATGAAAATCTTTCAGAGTTTTTCCATTGCAAGAGTATCCTCTGGTGTTTAATGGGCTTTCAAACTGCTCAAGACCGCACCATTCACTACAACAGATGGCGTATAGGAAGGTTTCTCATGTTCTCCTACCCTCTTACATTCCCCTTTCAGTTGTGCCCCCACCCTTTTCAGAAAATGAGTAGGCATGTACCCAACTAGTCTCCCCCAACCCCGTTGTCCTTTTCAAATCCATGCAATTAGGATCAGTATGCATGTGAAAGTGTATTTCACATTGTATGAAGATGACACTACTAGATTAGAAAATGAAGGAAAATTATGGACAAACCATTGTTCATTTGTGTAAGAGTGCACATTCACCCAGCAGTCCCATATTGCTGACTAACCTAACTTCCCGGAGAAATAGCTTAAGACAAGAGTCACGTTTTCCTGACCCCCAGGTGATTAGTTGTATCATGAATTGTATTGCTTAATGTGTAAGCAGATTCACCGTGGCACTTCCTATGCTGGGAAAGAATACCTAGCAGGCAGAAAAGTAGTACAAGAAGGGAGATGTAACGTAGTAGACCACCTTTTCAAGAAGAGTGGGAATGCTGAATAACTCACCGTACCTTAAACTTAAATCGCTAGTGATAGTGCAGTCAATTAAATCGCATGGTCATACTGGAAAGAACCTTTAAATATTGAAAACTCTGATGAAGATGATTGTTTCTCGAAACGTGTTGGTTAAGCGGTTTTTCTTCAAAATTAAATATGTTTTGTTCAATAATTAATTGGTTGCTATATGATAAAGTTACTCACTGTAGTGACTACCTTACTCCTAGTCCATGGTCCCCTTTCCTCTATACTTGTGACACATTCCATCCTTCAGGACGGGACCGGAGCACTTTTTCATAGCATCAAAAAATGTATTTTGTGTCCTTAAATTCTTAATTGCCGTTCAGTCCTTTTCTATCTCCAGATCTAGGACCATTTAGCAACAATAGAGGATACTTATTAGAGGGGAGGGTGGGTGTATGGAGGAAAGGGGACTAGGAGTAAGGTAGTCACTATGGTGAGTAAATTTGTCATACTCCTACGTCCCGACCGCTTTCCTCCATACTTGTGGGAGATTCCCAAGCACTGACCATAGGTATTACAGGTGGATGGAAATTTCCCTTAATGGAACAAATTCTTAAAAACTGACTGGCCAAATTGGGCATCAGCATGGGAGCTCAAGTCGAGACAGTAAGGTTTGCAAAAAAAATAAATAAAATAATAAAATCAGACAGGGAGGCCCACGTAGACACCTTGGCAATTAACTCACAAGGGACGTACTTTTGGAAGGCAACAGCAGCCGCTTTGCCACGGACCGGATGTGCATGAATGCCCTTTGGTTATCGAAGGCCATGAATCTTGTAAGCCTCGAAAATACATGAAGCTATCCGGCGGGCAATGATGGATTTTGAGGCTGGTTTCCCCCTTTGGGTTACCAAACGTTACAAAGAGTTGTGAAGAGCTTCCGAGTTGACTTGTTCTATCGAGGTAGAACTTCAGAGCTCTGACGGTTTGGAGTTGAAAGACTGAGTTACAAATGTTCGAGGAAGAAAAGACTGAAGATTATTTTTTCTAAATAACCTTCAGTCTTTTCTCCCCTGAACATTTCTGACTTGGCCAAACCCCTGCCCACACCCCCCTACTTACCTTGCCTCTGACTCGCTTGTCCCTGCGATGCCTATTCCCCTTCACTTCCGTGATTGGGAACCAGAGCCACAGGGTCCTTTCCTAAGGAGGAAAGGAAAACACAACCTTATCCTTTTGGAAAGTAAGGGACGGATGTTCCACATAAAGAGCCTGAAGCTCGCTTATTCTTCTTGCAGATGTTACCACAATCAAAAAGGCCACCTTCCAAAACAGGTACATGAGTTCAGTAGTGGCCATGGGTTCATAAGGCTTATGACAAAGTGGTGAGGACCACATTCAGATCCCATTTGGGGTAATGGGCCCGAACCGGGAGGAAAAAGATGTAGACCTGCTAAGTCAATAGAAGCATGCCTGGGATGAAACTCTTCGGCTAGACACCAGTGACAAAAACTGAGCCACTTGCTCCTGTATTGATATCTTATACAGTGCTTTTGTGCCGCTTGAATTATACACATGTTGTCCTCAGAGAGGTTGAGCTGCGCACCAGGCCACCAAGCTGAAAGATTTTGGGGAGGGGGTGCCACAACTGGTGATTGCTCTGGTGAAGAAGGTCGAGAATCAGCAGCAACCCGATCGGAGAAGACACCGACAGGTGCTGCAGTTCAGAAAACCAGAACCTGGCTCGCCACCAAGGAGCTATGAAGAGGAGAGTGCAGTTCGATGCTCTCCTGAGTTTCCAAAGTTACCAATGAATCGTTGGCAAAGGAGGCAAGGCATACGCTTTCATGTTTGACGAGATCTCAAATTTGCTGTTCGATGATGTTGCAAAGAGGTCCACCTCTGGAGTACCCCATTGCTGAAAGATCTTGGTGAGAACATTGGTGTTCATCTCCCACTCACCGCAGATAGACAGCTGAGTGAGTCTGCAGTCACATTGATGTGACCCGGAATGTGCACAGCTTGGAGCCAGACGTGTTGGATAGCCCAAATTCAAATTTGGATAGCAAGGTCCATCAGAAGGATGAGACTTGGAGCCCCCCCGTTTGTTGATGTAGAACATCGCTATGGTATTGTACGTGCATTCAGACCACACTGTTGGTGATGGAGGGTTGAAAAGCCTTGAGCGCCAGAAAAACTGCCAGGAGCTCCAGGTAATTGATATGGATCCGCCTGTCTTTAGGCGTCCACAAATCGTACACCTCGAGGTGATACAGTATTGCTCCGCACTCCAGACGGGAGGAGTCTGTAGTAACCGTTACTTGTGGGCAGGGCTCTTGGAAGGAGGTCCCCACTGAAAGGTTGCTGGCGGATGACCACCATTGAACATCTGCCGTCATGCAAGATAGGACTGGAATCATCTTGGAATCCCATTCCATAGCCTGGGACCAGCAGCTCTGAAGAGCAAGCTCAGTGCGCACAGAGGCCGAGTCGTCTCTGGAACCACCAAGCCAACATGTGAGGAATGCAGGAAGAGCTAGCACGTGGGCGAAAGGTCTGCAATCCTGTCCTCCGTCAGGAACACACTGGTACTGGCAGTATCCCAATGGAAACCCAGAAAGATCAGGTCTTGAGCGACCATTATCAACGATTTCTGCCAGTTCACCGACAGCCCAAGATGGAACAGGAGCTGAAGGAATGAATGAAGATTGGCCGTAGCGGCCTGTGGGCAAGTACTGCGCAGGAGCCAATCGTCAAAGTATGAATATACATGAACCCCCGGCAGTTTGAGAAATGCTGCGATGACAGACATCTTTGTAAAGACACACGCAGCCGAGCTTAGACCAAACAAAAGCACATGATACTGGAAGTGTTCTGTTCCCACAGTGAACCTAAGATATTTTCGATGTGCACTCCAGATCAGAATATGCATCCGGAAGGTCTACCACGCTGAGCCAATCGCCCTTCCGGAGAGAGGACTTTATCTGGAAGGGCATAATTATCTTGAATTTCTCTTGGGGTAGAAATATTGCACTCCAGTCTGCTGGAGAGGAGGGTAAGAGGGTGGAGTAGGGGGTAGAGGCAAGCAGAAGCCCACCCGAGTGACTGACAAGTCTTCTGGGATGGTCTGCTACACTTCCAGATGAGAAGAAATGTGTTCACACCGGAGTCTCGTGCGACTGTTGGAAAATATCATTTGGATGGCAGAGAGGCCACCCGTTGCTGAAGAGGAGGATGCTGGCCGAGAGAAAAACCGTCCACCTTGCCGTTGCCATTTACGGCGGGGCCCGCCAGCTGGAGCATTTGCGCTGTGCGCACAGCGGTCCTGAAAGCCTCTGAAACCAGAGAAGGACCTTGTTTGAGATCCCAACCTCCGAGTATAAGGTACCTTTGCTGGGGTTTTCTCAAGGACCGACAATGACTTAGTTTGAGTACTTGCCTTGGTCTTCGGGAGTTCCTCATCCGTGGAGGAGTGGAAGAGTCCTTTACCCTCAAAGGGGAGATCAAGCACCTTGTCCTGGACCCCCTTCGAAAACTTCGTAGCATGCAGCCACGCTTCGCGGAAGAGGTCTACTCCAACCATAAGGTCTCGAGCGGAGGCATCTACATGATGGGCCACAGCCTCCAGTAGATCCTGCGCCAGAACCCAGGCATCAGATAAGCTGCCCTTAAAGTCTTCGAGCCTATGAGGAGGAATACAATCCTGAAACTCGGCAAGCTCCTTCCACAGTTTGACATTAGCAGCGGCCAGGATAAGCTCAGTATTAGCCTGACGCAGCTGAAGAGCCAAATTGGAAAAAAACCTTTCCCCCACCCCCAATGGCATCAAAAAGCTTGTCCTCCCTGAAAGGATCAGGGAAGCTGCAGTGGAGGGATGTCTGGCAATGCTATCATATCCAGCATCCGGTCTTGAAAAGCTCTAATAGAGCGGGGTAAGTCATCGCTGTCCTGGTCAGCCTGGTCCTCATCCACTGAGGTGGGAGCAGAAGTCTGATCTGCCGCACCTGGCACCTCAGGGCCCAAAGGCACAGTTGGCTGAGCAACGAGAGTCTTTTCCACAGGGCAAAGTGGAGGAGGCACCACAGGAAGTGGTGGAGCAGATGGCATTACCGGAAGCTGCATAGGGATTGCCGGAGAAGGGAGCGGTTGAGGTGATTAGGATACATGTACTTAAATAAATTAAAGTACACCTTCATGGGATAAGAATGCATAATCGTCTTGCCAAAAAACGCATCCTCAGACGAAGGTCTAGGTGCTAGAGTGGGTGGAGGACGCTCGGAAGGGGCATAACCCCAGGTTCGAAAGAGGATGTTGCCAGGATGGTCCCCCACCAACTGGATCCACGTAGATCAAAAGCGCGGCTGTACGAGGGAGCGAGACTGTTAGCGGCAGCGGAGTCGGAGCACGTCAAAACACATTTTTATTATCCACAAACCGTGGAAAAGGCTGCTCTGTCCCAAAACAGGCCCCTCAGCACCAGCCGTGGCAAACAGCGGGTGTAAGATGTGGTCAAAATCGCTGCTGGGGACCGCAGGGTTGGACCACCATTTTGTCAAAGCCTGAGGCGAACTGCGTCACAGGTGTGAGGCTGCGGTCACCACAGGGGAGTCAGGGGTATTATGTTCCATTTCAGCATTGTGACAAGGAACCTCTGCAAAGCCGGTGTTAGCAGATCTAGAGGGTTTCTGAGACCTTTGGGACTGCTGTTGAATTAGCCCCAAGAGAGAGAACCTCGGCAGAGCCCGTACTAGCAGACTTCTGGTGCATGACCAGCTTCTTTGCCCCATCAGCAGGATTGGTTCCACCACAGGCCAGAGTGTGTGTGGTGGAAGGCTTAGAGTCACCCCCTGATGCCAGAACCCTCAAAGGGGGGCCCCCTCAATCTTGCTCGTCTTAGAAGGGAAACCTCTGGGATAACCCCGGTAGGTTTAGTCACCTTGAGAGGGACCTTGGGCCGAGACGCAGTACACTTAGTTCCAAGTGTGGAAACCTTGGGGCTGACCCTGTTGACAACAGCCCCCGAAGTACTGGGCTCTTAGCCCCTGAAAGGGGAACCTCGGATGAAGATCCAGTTTTGGCAGCCCCTTTGCAGGGTTCCACATAGAGGAAACTCTGGAGTGCCGGTTAGGTCCCTTTTGGGACACCTCAGGTAGATCCCTGGAAGGAGTCTCCTGGCCGGGGTGCCCTAAAAAAGGAACAAACTTCCTTTTTTTTCAATGAACTGCTGTAAATGTGGTGGAGTAACGTGTTGAAACACCTCCTCCCACCTGACAAGCCGACGCTGGAGTGCCCGAACGGAAAGGGAGTCGTGGTAGAAGCAGGAGTACCAATGGTGTTCCGGGCCTAAGGCACTCCCGGCAAAGAGTGGGGATCCACCCTCGCGAAACAACGTTCGCATGATGAACTGGACACGAATCCCAGATGCTCCGGCATAGACGGAAGAAAGAGGACTCTGGAACTGGAGCAGGAATGAAGGACAAGGAAAAGCATTTTGAAACAGCTGAAGTTATTTACAATATAGACCGGTTGACCAAGATAGAGTGAGTTACAGTAATCAACTGCACTCAAAACTAGAGCAGCGACCACAGGAGCATGGAATTGGGCAGGGATAAAGGGGAGAACCTTCCTCAATACACAGCGTTTGAAATGGCCAGATTAGCAGCAGCCTGATCGGCCATGGATAGGGAGGAGGAGAGCTCAACCTCAAGATTATTCAAAGTAGTGGACAGAAGGGGAAACGGGACAAGAGAGGTAGACCAGAAGTCAGGGGTCCAAAAAGAGAGAGGGCAAGTAGTGCCCACCACCAAGACCTCGGTCTTGTTCCCATTTAATTTGAGTGAGTTTAGTGCCATTGATGCTCCCAGGTCCTCCAGGCAGCTCCTCAGCCGGGCAGCAGTGTCGGGACGAGAAAGTTCAAGACGAACCAACAACTGTGTGTCATCAGCATAGGAGTAATATCTTAATCCATGGAAGCAAATGAGAAAGGAGGCGGCATCTAATATATATATTAAAAAGTATAGGGGAAAGTGCAGATACTTGAGGAACCCCACAAGTAAGTCCCACCGTTTCAGAGAAAAAAGGGGGAAGGGAGACAGAGGTCTTCCAAAAAGGCAGAGAACCCGTTTAAGACCTTGTGGGATATCCAGACTTCGGACAGACGAGAAATAAGTATTGTATGATCAACCGTGTCGAAAGCTGCAGTTAGATCCAACAACAGTACTGCTCCCATTCTACCCTGATCAACCAGGCGAGCAAGACCGTCGGGTACAGAATTTAGCACTGACTTGGTGCCCCTTCCAGGGCAAAAGCCCGATTGGAAGGTGTCAAAGCATCCGGAGGATTCCAAAAAGGAGGATAAAAGAGGGGAGACAAGGGCCTCCATGACCTTCATCAGCACAGGATGGAGCGAAATGGGGCGAAAAATTTCAAGCATCCCAGGATCAAGTGAAGGCTTTTTTTAGCAGAGGTATAAGCAGAGCATGTATCAATGGACTGGGGATAGAACCCTCAGAACGACGTATTCACTGCCACTGTGATATGGGAAGATTACTTTGCCTGAGATATCTTTAAGCAATGTAAGCGGCACAGGGTCAGCCGCAGAGGCAGATTTAAGGCATTGGATAGCCTCTGATATGTCCAGTGCAGAGACCACAGGGAAAGAGGACCAGGTACACTTTGGCAAAGGAGGAAGAAGGGGGGGGGGGTCAAGATAGAGGGGGGATTGACTGGAAACCACTCCAATACCCTTGCGGATAGTTTCAAACTTGGTCAGAAAGAGGACAGTGCGCTGCAAAGGGCTTGAGAAGGTGTAAAAGCAGAACCTGCTGTACTGGGGGTGGAAAGAGACTGAACAAGTTCAAAGAAAGCCTTAGGTTTGTTGAAAGCAGCTTGCACCTTGTCACTAAATAAGGATTTATTCGCAGCACTAATGGCTTTTTGCTAGTCAGGTATAGTGCTACGGAAAATGCATTTATCAGTCTAAGAATATTTCGTACGCCATTTCCTCTCTTGTTGAGGTATTACATGGCCACTGTGTGGTCCGTCATTATCAGAACATTCTTTCAACATACAGAGGGCAGAAAAAAGCCTTCCATGCAAGTCCGATTGCTCTCAGCTCCGAAAGGTTGATATGTATTTTGGACTCCGCTGGAGACCAAGGACCACTGATTGTCAGATTGTTGCAGTGGGCTCCCCACCACGTGAGCGAGGCGTCCGTAACTACTGTTATCTCCGGTAATGGTTGTCCCTTCAGAATTTAGTCCTTGCAGGCCCACCACAGGAGATCCTGTGCGATCCTGTTTGGAACCTGAAGTAGGCCTCGCACGTTGCCCGAGAATTGAGACCATCGTTTCCTGAGAGCCCATTGAAGGGATCTCATTCTCGGGAGAGCCTCTGGCACCAGGAAAATGCAGGATGCCATGAGGCTGAAGGCCAGGAGACGCTTGGTGACCATCTGCATGTGTTTAGCCCTCGCCTCGGGTGGCAAGATTCCCCCCACTCCCAAGGGTGTATCCAGTACAGCCCCAATGAATTGGAGCTTTTGAGATGGTATTGTATGTGACTTCTTGTAATTGAGGGAGAAGCTCAGTCTGGAGAGAGTGGCAGGCTACGCTGAGATGATCTAAGACTTGATCAGGAGAATGTGCCTTTATCAGCCAATTGTCCAAGTAGGGGTAGACGTGATTACCCCCCATCCTGAGACTCGCTGCCACTACCGACATCAGTTTGGTGATAATCCTTGGTGTGTAGGTGAGCCCGAATGGTAGAACTTAAAACAAATGAGAACCGCGAACGGCGAACCTCAGGTACTCTGCTTGAGATGGATTAGCACGACACCATCCAATCCTGGAGATGGAAGGCATGAAGGATCTAAGAACGTGTGACCATCTTGAACTTGTCCTTCCTGAGGAACTTTTTCAAGCATCTCAAGTCCAAGATGGGTCTCAGTCCTCCGTTGCCCTTGGGGATTAGGGAATATGGAGAATACCATCCTCTGTTCCTCTCCATTACAGGTACTGGATCTATAGCACCTCTCTCTAACTGGCTCAACTTTTCCTGCAAAAGGAACGGATCTGGAACCTTTAATAAATGGTTTCCCGGTGGATGATTCTGAGGTCTCTAAATGAAGGGGAGGCAATAAGCCTAGGATATGGTTTCTAATGGCCAAGCATCTGAAGTAATGCCTCGCCCTTCTTTCAGATGCTGAGTCAGTCTGCCTCCCAACGGGGTGTCATGAGTCAAGACCTCAAAGGTTTTGAGGTGGCTGAAGCAGTGGCTGATGGTAAAGATGCTGGTCTTGGGCGGGCTTTGCACCTCTCCCTCATTCACCACGAGGTAATCTTCTTTGACCAGACATTCCTCTCACTCTTTCAACTGAGGAGTAGAAGCATAAGGATCTACCCCTCTAAGTAGTACCACTGGGGTAAAAAGACAGAGGCTGCACCTAGAGACTTGCCTGCCACCTTCGAGGTCTGCAGCTTCTCAAGGTTTTGTCAACCTTGCTGCCAAAAAGAGGAGACCCATCAAAAGGCATATTAAGGAGTCTAGCACGTCCACGCAAACCTGCATATCACAGTGCTTGCGGCCATGGCTCTGCTGATACTGTCAGCAGAATCCAAACCTGACTGTAGAGGCTCACACAAGGCCTCTTTCCCATATTTTACAATGGCCAGGAAGCAGTCTCTTTCAGGAATATGTTCAGCCGCCATGAATACCTAGCTCCATAGGGTTAAGGTACATTTGCAAGGGCACATGTAGAGTTGTCAGACTTGAAAGCCATACGCTCGGCAGAAAAGACTTTCTTTGACTAGGTGTCTATATGCTTATCCCAATCTGGTGGAATGGTTGGATAGGTAGCTTGTTTGAGGTAAAGGTTGCGGCTTGCCCTACCAGGCTTTCTGGGGTAGGGTGTTTAGTTAAGTAGTTGGGGTCACTACTTGACAGTCTATATTTTGTCAAATTTGGTGCTTCTCAGTTTGAATGTACTTAGAGCAACATGAAATGGTAGGATTGGATCCCTTTGAGGTCCTTTGACCAGGATATCTGTGAGGTCATCCGGTTCGAATGGGAGAGCAGGCCTGCTCCAACCCAGATAATCAATTACCTTAGTCATTAATTGTCTGTAAGAGGCATCTGTGTGAACGCCCGGGTCTTGCTTGCCAAATACCAATTCTGGAGAGGTGTCCACTGGCTGATTGTAAATTATCACACAGGTCCTGCATTCTAGACTCCTCCGATATAAAACTATCAGGAACACAAGGTGCGCCATATTGTAACCCAAAATGAGTATTATTGTCGTCTGTAGGTTCAGTCTTCATAAATCGACGTGAGATTTAAAAAAAAATAATCCTTTCCTGGCAATGGTTTAAAGGATTTTTAAATGTCCGGTGGAGGCGCTGATGGTTTAGTTGTCGACTTTTCTGTGGACTTTGTCCGTGACAGACTTAGATGACTCGACAGAGTCTTCGATTATTTTTTTATTGACTTGTGACCTCGCCAGCTCTCAGAAATCTGGCCGTTGTCCCGGGCTCAAGGGTGCGTAAGATTTGGCTCTAGCCCTTTCCTTACTGGCTTCAGAAGGCACGGTAGGAGCATGGCCTACTTGATTAGAGGGAGCTTGTTTCTCAAAAATGGTTATCATTTCCTGCCTGAATGATACCCATTCAGCTGGAGTCGAGGTCTTAGTAGAGAAAGATATACCTCTCTGGAGGGGAGGTGGACGAGTAAGACGAAGTAGGCAATTTACGATGCCTTTTCTTCTATTTTCCAGTCAACGGCAAGGCGTGGTGAGAGCCATTCTGTGACCTAGACCTTTTAGTTTTCTTCCAACAAGGAGTGTCATCTCTCGCTTTGTAGGGGGAATGTTTTTTCGTCAAGGGTAGTCGAAAGTGACTTCTTTGCGAAGTCTACCTACCGCCAATTTCCCTTTACGCTCCTTCAGAGTTTTTCCTTTCATCGATTGACACAACTGAAAGGTCAAAGTCTTGTGCTCCATACCAAGGCACCACAAACACACCCGATGTGGTCCTGTCAGCAACATTTTAGCACCGCAGTCTTGGCATTTCTTAAACCCGGTCTTCGGGGTTGTACGAGCCGAATACAAAGACATTACAAAGTTATATGAAGCATGCAGTAGTTCATGAAGCAATCGCTTACTGTGAAAAACAGAACTGAGGCCCGCGGGCGCTGCGCATTCCATGTATACCTTCGATTATGTCATCCTCGACACGGAGGCCCTCGAGGAACATCCAGTCGACCGCATTGACGCACAGCGCCCTCTATCAGAAATAATTTCAAAAGCAGCTGGATCTAGGAGATCTAGATTAGGAATACGTGGGAGGACACAATCCATTCAGAGGAGGGTCTTGAGAAGCTTCTGGAACTTAAGTAGATCAGGCGTAAAGCCCGAGATTGACAGGGAGGCCATTCCAAACTGAGGCACCTGCGGAGGAGAGGTAATCTACCCCCCCACTCTTTAGAACTCTCTCGACCAGACTATTGCGCCAGTCTACTCCATGGCCTTCCCACCTATACTTTTTAACCGCTCGACAAAAGTGTTCAACTTTGCTGTCCGTACAACCTTGCTGCTTCACATCCACTTCCCCAGCCCGACAGTTAGGCTGGTTATCTATGACACAGAGGGCAAAGTATAAACTCATTCTCATCATCTTCAAAACTACACACGCATTTGCCCCACGCTACCCCACTGACCCATCTCACTCCCTACTCCCCCGCTCACTACGATCATCCTCAGCTCACCACCTTGCCACCTCTCATGCCCCTTGCATTCCCCCTCTTGTTCCGCTCTCTTCCTCTCCTCGCTCTTACTGTGGAATGCTCTGCACTACTCCCACTCTAGTTCCATTTCAATGCAACCTCCTAGTTCTACTCCTTTCTGAAGGACCACTTGCATAGCATTCTATGCCACCACATCTCCCTGTTCTTCTCTCCCCCTACTTCTCCACAACAGCGCCACAGCACATTTTCCTCACACCTTCATCCTAAAACACTCTTCCCATTTCATGCACTTGTGTCCTTGTCCCAGGTTCATGTTTTTACCTCCCCTGCAGCATCTTGTCTTGCATCCACATCCTTGCACCCATTGTTAAGGAAACTGGCCCTCTGCTTTGTAAAGCAACGTTAAAGGGTTTGCATTTTTGTGCCACAAATGCATTGTTTTCCCTGTCATTTTCATTAAATATAGTGTCTTAAATGCACTTCCCTGGAAATAAGAAACAGGCATGGTTCAGGATTTAGGACCGACTTAAATGTATCCCTCTTGAAGGTCCACCAGAGTAAGTGGCATCGTCCCTCCTGCAATTATATTCCATTGCTCCAACTGTGCATTATATAAATATGCACTATATACTATTGAATGGATGGATCCATTTGATGCATCAATTTAAAATGGATGAAGCCATAGTATTTTTTTTCCTACTCTACCAACCAACTGGATTAGGTCTCATCTGCATTGCACATTAACATACTTTTGTTAAGCACACAGAAGTACACTTCCTATGCCTACTTGTCATTTCACCAAGAAGTTACAAGCCTGCACTATTCAAATAAAGATGTTTATGCTACAAGACCAAGGGTATCACATACTACCCCAGGGCTTCTATAATACAGTGTAATTATAGGAGTTAAGAAACCTGATAATTTCGTTTATTACCACATGACCAATTTGCATTGTCTGTAAAATGCAAATCGATTTCGAAGCAGTCTTGCAAACTATGCATTACTGTAGTTTGGGTGTTCAGTACCTGGAGCACTCAATCCACACAGCATTAATTTAGGCCATAGCTTCAAAACGGCACGACCACTGATGCTACATCTTCAGACGTTGCTGCTCCACCAAGGATAACTGCTAGATTTTCCATTTTGTGCCCAGAAAAGACAGGCATTCATCCAGGATTACATGTTTGATGTTACAGGGAATGTGGCTGGTCGAGAAAGGCCTCCCCCTTCTGCAAGCAGAGAACTGTAGGGCTGTGCGGAATGGGACTCATCTTGTGGATGCCACAGTAAGCCACTATGTGATTCCAAGACATACACCAATACATCACTGTACACAAGGGGCTTGCATAGAAACCAGTGTTAAGATTTACCTTTTCCAGTGTGTAAAGCATATTGTCGGTCCTTTGTGGCACATAACAGAATTTGCCACGAATTGGCCCGGTACTAGACAACTTTG
The DNA here is from genome assembly GCF_040938575.1 of Ambystoma mexicanum. Lineage (NCBI taxonomy): Eukaryota > Metazoa > Chordata > Amphibia > Caudata > Ambystomatidae > Ambystoma > Ambystoma mexicanum. The sequence goes on along the minus strand of NC_090936.1, from coordinate 487,968,593 downwards.
CCTCAGGTTTTGAGGATGGGAATGCACCCCTCTTCAGAATTTGACAGCAGCAGAGGGCTGTAGCTCCATTGCATTTCTGTCCACTCTGCACCATTGCCCATCCTCTCACTCTGGGGACCTTTTCAGTCACTACAAGGCCTTACTAGAAAGCTGTGCTTCTTGACTCGGTTAAACTCCATTACCAGGTCCCGGAGAGGTTTGGTTTTGAAGGGGACAACTCCAGCAGTGTACTGTTGCTCATTGAATTTGCAAACACTGCTTTGGTGTCTGGGGATTAAATCTGTAAAACCCAGGCTTATTAGAATATACGTCTACTTCTACATTCCAAAAGAAGTGGATGCAGTTAAGGGCGCTCACTGCACAGTGACAATATAAAGCTTGAGATTCTCTGTCCTTGCAAGGCCGAGAGCAACTGCCTGCATTCATTCATTAGGAAAACTCGCAAGGACAGAAGGACAAGACATCACAGTCTTTGATCAAGCGCATTTCGCTGACCCAAAAACCAACAAAAGACTTATTATCCTCTCTTAGCCCTCCATCTACTGAGCAGATTTATATTTTAATCATCAAAATCCAAAGAAGCCTCTTAGGTCATGAGATTTTCAAATGGTAATGCCTTATAACGCATGCTATTAGAAAGTTGAAAATCCTTAGCATTCTGCGACATCAGGCTTCCAATAGTACCAGACGTGGTCGAAAAACGCTTCTACATATCATCATGGCCATAAAAGCTAACTACTTTTTTGTTAAAGGCTATGTTTGGAGGCGAGAATCAAACAGGAGAATGAATGGGGAAATCGGCATCAAACTTCGTCGGAGAGATTACCAAAGTAAAACGATTACAATCCCTTTGCAGAATGAATTTCCAATGCATTTGTTGAGGTGATCCCTATACAGGGAAAAAGTAAGCAGAGTACTGCCTTGGAGGCCAAGCTCAACTCACTACTTTCGAAGGTTCAGACGTAAAGGGGCATTTCTGTTAGAAGTCCACTCTCAATATGGCGGTGTTCGGTACAACAAGCTTAAGGTCTGTTAATCTCCCAAAACCGAAATCGACGCTTGGACGAGGACGAACGCCAAACTCACTTCACAACTGGATGTCTTGCTTGAAGATAAAGGACGCAGAACAAAGGTTACTTCACCCTGGGCATCATCATCATCAAACACATAGATAGTCCAGGTTTATCTGCCTGTGGTGCAATCGAGGACCACTTCTACAGAGCGAAAAACGTTTACCAATTATAAACCAAAGTGGAAGCCTATTTGGTTGGTTTGTAACTTTTCCCATGCAAACTAAAAAATATTTCGCGCTGGGGAGCACAATGCTTTAAAGTGATTAATTTCCCGCCAAAAGTGATTAATTTCCATCCAAAAAGACCGGAAAACAAGAGTAGGCAAAGCAAATAGTTGTGACTTTTGTACAAGTATTGAAGATAGGATCTGCGTGAGGGAGGGTGTCAAGAAAAGAAGGGTAGCGAGGGCAGAGGGAGTGAGGGAAAATGTGAAGCTCACTTGAGATGAACTAATTGTGCTGCAGCTAGTTGTTCATAACCTGCAAGTTACATAATCCATTCCCATGATTACAGATCAAGATTTCAGAATCGGTTGTGGAGAAGACTACCATGTAAGGACCGTGAACAAAACACCAGGTCATAGCCGAGTGGGTTCAAGCATATTCTGCGGGCATTTATATGTACCCAGATCTTTGTACATCTCCATTTATACTTTGTGTCAGGCCTAAGCTACACGGAGAAAGTTGCCATGTAATCAGAAGAGAAAGACAACCCCTGTATGCACACACATTGCATGCCCCTGAATGTGTAACAAGGATGCAGGTTTAAAGGGCACCGTTTGAGCCAATAACTGCCATCCTGCTGGTTTACTTGGGAACGTGGAGGCCCTTACACGAAAAAAGGTGCAACGGAGCAAACTTCAAAAACACTGTAGCTCAATGGGTTAATGCAACTCAGGCGGAGTTTGATGAGTCCATAGATATTTCTTTAGGGACTGTCAGAGGCAGGCGATTTTTTAAAAAATTGTTAAAGATTTTTTTTAACTACGGTACTATTCTTTCAGGTGCAAAACCATGAGAGCGCAGAGGATGACTACACAACCAGTGGAATCTCTCTGGACTTTATGTCTGCTTCAACTAAAACAGTCACCATTCATTCATTGCTCTCGACATCTCACGTTCTGTTCCTTGGAAATCTGTGCTTGGTCCTCTCAAAATAAAAATAAAGAGCATAAACAGTCTGGGCTACTACTTTTTTCCTCATGTCCTAAAGCAACGGTGGGTGCATTTGACAACATTACATAGCTGTAATTGTCTTTCTGATACTTGTATATGCTTAGATTAAACAGGCCGGCATCCAGTGGTTGGTGCAGAGCATTACATAACTTGTTTTCGAAATCAAAAAGGGAAGTCGACAGGGCACGTTTGTCATACTATCCCTAATGTGACTACCTATGGTACTTCACGCATCGAGGTCCTCACATTGTTTTGTTTCTTTCTTACCTGAGGTGTTTAAGTGCAGAAGGCTTAAGTTGTCTATGGTACCTTCTACTCCGAATGAGGGGCAGAACGGTGGGCGCATGTGAATCTGACCAGATCCAAGCATCAGAAAAAGGTTACAGGTATGTAATGTTTGTCTTCTGAGGCTTGTGGATCAGCTTCGAATCGCATGCTTTGCATAGACTAGCGAGCAGCACCCAGAGAAGGAGGTGGTTGTTAGAAGGGACATAGGGAAAACGATGTCTCAACACTGCTTGTCCTACTTGAGGATCGCTCCTAGTCTGTGTGTCCACACAATGTTGGGTAAATGTGTGAACTGAGCTCCATTTTGCTGCCCTACTAATTGCCTCCAAGAACACATTTGCAGTGAAGGCTAATGTGATACCAGTACCACATGTAGTGTGTGCTCTAGGTGTAAATGGAAGCTCTTTGTTAGCTAATCTGTAACATTGTTGTATGCGTTTAACAATCCATTTGGAAACCGCTGCTTTGGAGACAGGATCCCCTTTCATGCCTTGCAGCTAAGGAAACAAATAACTGGTCAGTTTTCCTCGAGTGGTTTCATCTTATTGGGCGTGGGATGTTTTGACCCACTTTTGCTCTGCTATGTGGCATCACTGTGTTATGATGGTACCAGAAAACATCAAAATGGCTGCAAAACCCTTGTGTGTGCCAAAATCTCTTAAAATCCCGCTTTGGAAAGCACAAAAAGATGGCTGCCCAATCTGCCACTCATGTTGTCAGTGGTGGAACAGAGATCTCACTCCTGGAATATGTCACTGGGCTCCACAACAAGTAAAAATGGAGTACAGAAGGAAAAAGCAGTGTTGCTAAATCATACCCCAAAATCTTGCTTTAAATCCTTTTTTCTTAGGTGCTGAAACTGCAGAATGCCGGTACAAAACACCCTCAAACATCCAAAATTCTTGCTGTGTGCTACAATTCACTTAGTTTAAGAAATCATTGTGAACTTGCACGGTCCTGAAAAGCTGAAAGCATAAAGGGATTTCCACAGCAAAAGTGGCCGGTCTGTGGATGTCAAAAATTTCTGTGCAGCCGAGGACTGCAAGGATGACAGCTGTCAGGAGCCTGCCTGATTAAACTTTAAACATGTATGTAAACTGAAATCAAATGTTTGCAATCCAAGAGGCCCGTTACTGAGAGTAACCTATGTTGTAATTTTTTTGATCCTATGGTTTAAAATCTTGAATAAGTATTCTAGCTGCTATTTTGAAGTCGCAACAGAATTACCAATTAAATCAAGCCTGGCTAAAAGCTACCAAACTGGAATATCAGGTTTCCTCACAGAAGGAAGGCCTTTCCCCAACCAGGAAATCACACCAAAGCGATAATAAAAGGGTTTGGGAAGAACCTGGTCTACAGAGGCAAAAGGGGAACAATGAACAGCTGCTGCTAAGGAAATGCGAGGTGTGAGGACAGTCGTAAATGGCCTCTGCAAGGAGCAAACATGGGGGATGGCTCCTGGGCTTCCAGGGAGAGACCAAGGGGTGGAGCTAAAACAACCATTTGTTGCTTAACAAGGACAAAGAACACATTTTAAAAAGACAGATAACTTACTGTTTAAAATTGTGAAAAATATAAAAATAACAGATTTGTGAATCTAAATTTTGGCTGCACGTTTCAAGAGGTGGCAAAATCGTGTGTCATGTTCTGGAAAGAAATGGCAGGAAATGCGATTTTACACAAAATGCATTTCTGCTAGAAGTATGAAACTTTAACATGGGCATAAGTGTATAAACGCACACACTTGTAGAAATGTGCTTATAAATTGGACATTGTGTTCCTGATGAAAAGGGCAAAATTTTGTGAAAAGCCGAGACAAGATCCCACAGCTACGGGGTTTTGAGGGATAGCTGCTATATAAAATATGTAATTTGTATATGTGATTGCTAAAGAGGTTGCACATGTGTAAATAGGTATGGTGCCAAAAGTAGATTGTGTTCAAGGGGCTAGGGGTGGATTCTCAGCCTCGTAAAATCACACCATAAAGGTGACACTGTTTCGATCCTCCTATCAAGGCAGAGAGGAGACTGACCCAATCACCTGTCAAAAGGGGCAAGCTTAGGCGAAACCAGCCCACACACCCCCTTTATGACATCTGTTCATAGCATAAATAGAGACAGCTCACCACTCAAAACCGACAGATTCAATTTCTATCCTGATACTGGCAGGGGACCCTGCTGCTGAACTCTACATCTTCCTTGCTCCAGACTCCAGAAACTTAGCAAGCAGAAACCCATTCCATAGCTGAACCATTTTCAGCTAGGCCTCAAATTCCAGAACCAGAACCCCACAAACCTAAGGGGAAGCATCAAAATACAGCCGGGCTGCGCTGTACTGCTTGCCTGCTGAAACAATCATCAGAACCAAGAAGGGCAGAACCAATCCAGTCCTGTGCCGTGCTGTGACCAGAGCGCCTTGCTCATTGCAGATCCAATCCGATGTGCCCAGCTTCTGTCCTAGAACCAGATCCAATTCCCTGACCAGAATCTTGACGGACCAGAATCCTGACGGTTCCATTTAAAAACATATCTAGTGAGTATCTATTGATAGAACTGTGTCGCTAGCATATGTGGCTTGCTTAGTTAATCCCTATCTTAAACCCATCCTATCTTGTATCCAGAACCTGCCTTGTTAGAAGTATTTTTGAATTGTCTGAAATCTCTATCCAATCCCTCCCATCTTCCTCCTGTACTAATATTGCTAAAACTATCTCTGCGCTGGTCTTTTAACTTCTGAAGGTGGCGAGTTTCCTCTGCAGGCAGTCCTTCTGATCAAGTGGCTGTGTTCCCGTGTGGTATTAGTTTTGTCCATAGTCATCCTCTAGTGTAAGAAACCCATTTGTCATTTTAAAAGTGTATCTCTGTTTTCCCTTCACTAAGACGTCCATAACTTCCTCCATTTTGGTGCTAGAAACAAAATTTCAACTTCTGCTAGGAGCCAACATCCACAGCTTGAAATCACATCTAAAACCGTATCCCAAATCCATACGGTTCTCCCGTTATCACAGTGAAAAGTTTACCGCGAATTTCGTTTGAGAAATTCTGACACATGTAAAATAGCTTTTGATTGCTTCCGACTTGACTTTTAAGATTTCAAATTGTTTCTTGGTATTAAATCATTGCTTGTGTTTGTATCCAACTATCCAAAACGGCTTCCATAAGAATTTATAACAATTTCAGCAATTTAGATCATATGTAGTGTTTTTACCCAATCCATTCTAAGATAACTTTAAAAGCCATTCTGACAGCATGACAGTCAATTCTGTGTTTCCTCTTGTGTTGCGGGGGGAAAGTGGGATTGATATTCTGTTTGAATTCTGCCATTCCTGAATACCTGCTCTCTCCTCCCATCTCTTTACATTGCTTTTTGGAGGTTGAGGGGTGTGCAGGGGGAACCTTTAACCACAGTGCAATCTGATCTGAACACACAAAAGTATTATTTCTGTGCTGAATTGTTTGCTCACTATTATTCCTTGTGTATTAAAGAGATTATTCAGTGTTACATCACCCCATTGGTGTTCTTGTGTACCCATTAAAACATAGTGTGATTAAATTGTAAATACATAAATATTAACTTTGCAAACCAGCCTGATTCCTGGTTCAGTGTGACCGGGAAGGAGGGGGTGGAGGTTCCAGGAGAGGGGCGAGATACGAGTGGTATATCATTCAGAATAAAGAACTTTTAGACAAAAATAAATAAGGATTTCAGTTGTGCATTACACGCTAGGCATTGACTTGGGTGTGTGCCGGATTTAAATCACTTACATGGGATAGTGCATGATCGCTCTCCTAACGTCTAGTGTACGTGGTGCTCTCTCTCCAGAGTTCTGGAGGTCTTGGAAAAAATGCTGGCAGTTCAATAGACTGACATGGCACCTAGTAATGAACTTCGGTGCCAAAAGTGGATGTATTCTTAGGACTACGTTGCTCTTGTGTATCGTCACAAAAGGATATGCCACTAATGATGCTTGGAACTGGGGGGCGTGGCTTGGGCAGCCATGGAGTAGGACTTGCTTCCTGAGCAGCTCCGGAGGATCCGACATATGATCCGTGAAAACTACCCACAAAAACGCATTACTGGTTCCAGGATTGACTATACATGCATGAGAATGTGTGTTCTGTTCACTGTATAAAGACCGAGTGAACCGTGTGTGGAATTCTGGAGGAATCGCTCGGCGAAAACGGCAGCTGCTCGGTCATTGTCACGCAAGATGGCCGACAACAAATGAAACGAAACTGAAGCACCCTGAGCGGCAGAATAGAGACGGCAGCCGCAGGGAAAGAATGATGATGGCGAAGTGGAGACGGAGCGAAACCCCTGCGGCTGTAAGCCTTGTGTCACGTTGGCCTGCGTGCTGACCCGGAAGGCAAGAGCCCGGGGGCAGCGGGGATGCGAACAGATAGGCCGGGCCACGATAGACATATGAAGTGCTCGCTCGGCATCGATGAGCAGAAAGCCGCGATGAGAGGCGGCGGACGGTGCGACTGCTTGAAGAGTACTACAGTAGCTGATAAGGGTGGAAAAGACGGTTGGGGAGGCACGCGGACGCTGAATCGAGACAGCGAGGCATAACGGAGGCAGCAGAATGTCGGCACGAGGGGCCGTGAGCAAGAACAAGAATAAGCAACCCACAATGGATATTTTTGCCAAAACGCAACATTCTCCTGCGGCCATGGCGCCCAAAGGCTCGATGGCACCAGCGGAGGGCACCACAGTGGCAGAAAACCATCAGATTTTAGAGGCCATCACGGAGCTGAAAGACTCTTGGGGGGGGGGGGGGCAGAGAGGGGTTGCGATGTCAGACCTGCGCACTTCCCTGAAGGCTAAAATAGATGCAGTAGGCATAGAAGTCACCCTGCTGAGGTAAGATGTCAGGGGGCTGGCGGAACGAACACGCAGCCTGGAAGGTGCGGTGAAAACCAACACGGACATCAGAACTAACAACGCAAAGGAGATCCATGTACTCAAACAGGTAGCTAACCTTGAGTCTCGAGCGGAGGAGGCAGAAGGGAGAGAGAGGAGGAACAGTATTCGCGTGGTGGGCTTGCCGGAGGGTGAGGAGGGACAGGACCCGACAGACTACATCGAGAACCTACTCCTAAAAGGAATGGGGGCTGGAAAACTCTCGCAGGGATTCGCGGTGGAGCGCGCACCTAGAGCCCTTATGAGGAAGCCGAGACCAGGGGCCCCTCCGCGGGCGATAATTGCCAAAATATTGAACTACAAAGACCGCGAGAAAATACTGGAGTACTTTCGAAAAGGTGGAACAATCGAAAGGGCCTCGAGCACCATCACGGCGTATCCGGACTACACTATGTTGGTCCAGAGGCAACGGTGCAGCTATGTGGCAATCAAAAGAAGGCTGTGCGCAGCTGGGATAAAATATATGCTTCTGTACCCCGTGAAATTGAAGGTGGTGCACAAGAGCAAAATGTCTTTTTTTTGACACTCTGGAAGAAGCAACGACGTGGCTGGATCTGCAGTGCTGCCCGGACCGAGACACGGAAGAGACCCAAGAGGGACACGATACGTGACTGGGATACTGTATGCATACTGTTAAGGTGTCAAGTGAGCACCCCAAGGGTTCCTAGATTACGATTAATGGCCGCGGTTGCAGGAGGCTGATATTTTGATAAGATACCGCTGACTGTAATGGACTTGAAGGACTGGAATATAGTAGCGTGTACATATATGTAAATTGTATTGCAGTGTGTAGTTAACCCAAAGTGACATAGGAGCGGCAGGGCGAAAGCACCCTACCCCCCGAATTATAGTAGTAGTAGTAGGTTGGCCGCTAGGGGGGCCTCACCCTGCGGAACTTCGAGTACAGGCGAGAGCCAGAAAGAGCTTGATGCGGGGGAGCCTGAGATCCCAACAACAGTTGGGGGGAGTGATGTTGGGGAAGGAGGGGGAACGGGAAGTTTGGGGTGTTTTTGGTTAAAGGGAATTTAGAGTTGGATACAAGCCTATATAGATTGGAATTCAAAGTCAGACTGCACCTGGGGGAGGAGGAACAGAATTTGTATAGGCCATGGGGGACCTTAAAATACTTACATGGAACGTGCGGGGGCTCAACAGCTACTTAAAAAGGAACAAAGTTGTACCTGCGCAGGCAGAAAATAGATATTGCATTGCTGCAGGAAACCCACCTTACACGAGAGAGGATGGACACGATTGCTGGGAAGTGGAAAGGAGTGTTGGTGGGCTCATTGTACTCTGCTTATGCGAGAGGAGTGCTTATTTGGGTGGCGCCACATGTCCCTTTTCAGCGATTGCAAGTGGTGGCTGAGACAGGCGGGAGGATGGTTATACTGAGGGGACTGGTGGAGAACAGGAAGATAAGCATTGTTAACACGTATGCCCCGAACCAGAACACAGCGGCATACATTAGAACATTGAGTGCGAATTTGAGCGCATGCGCAGGAAGAGCGATGATCTGGGGAGGGGACTTCAATTGCGTATTGAACCCGAGGGTGGACATATCAGAGGGGAAGATGGATAGACCGGCCCCTGCAGCCAAGGCGTTAGACATTGCTGGATGACTTTGGTCTGGAGGATGCATGGAGAGAGAGAGGCATCCCAGGAAAGGCAATATTCACATTATTCTGCCCCACAGCAGTTATCAACGAGGCTGGATTATGTCTTCACATCACCCAAAATGATAGCGGAGATCGCACAAAGAGTACAAGGTCAGGGTCCTTTCGGGCCACTCGCCCCTGATTCTCGCATGGCAATACTGCCCCCCGAGAACGAGGATCCCGACATGGCGCCTACGAGCAGAAGCGTTGCGAGACCCCTTTTTTTAGGGAGGACTTTAGGGATGAGATTGTAAATTATTTTGAAACAAATACTGGGAGCGTGTATTCGGCGGGAACACTATGGGAGGCCTTTAAAGTTGTCATGAGGGGGGTAGCCATAGCGAAATCCAAGGGCCTACAAGGTGGGGTTTTAGCCGAACTGCAGGAGACGGAAGAAAAATTAGAAGAGGCCTTAAGGGGCAGAGACGATACAGCAGAGAAGCTAGAATTGACACCTAGGCTACAGTAAAAATGTGCGGAATATAGGGAGAGATTGTGTAACCTTAATTATAAAAAATACGTAGAGAGACAGCATGCGGGAGGTGATAAACCGGGGAGACTTCTGGCGTGGTTATATAAGAGCGAGATCCCCAGAGTCACAATCAGGACTATAGAAAGAGAAGACGGTAGCGTAGAGGATACCCCAGAGGGAGTTAATCAAGCGTTTGTGTATTATTATAAGGTATACAGAGACGACGGGGAGATGATGGAAGAAACGCTTGAGGACATGGGGTTGCCCAAGATAAGCGAGGAGGAGAGAGAGGAACTAGATACCGCGATCACCTTGGAAGAATTAGGGGAGGTGGTGAGGCAGCTGCCTACTAGTAAAACCCCAGGGGCAGATGGACTCCCAAGTGAGTTTTACAAAGTATACATGGAAGAGGTCCTCCCCCCACTGTTAGAGATGTTAAACGAAGCGTTCGAGACGGGACGCTTACCGGAGTCACTGAGCGAGGCCGTCATAATACCGCTCCCCAAACCTAATAAACTTGGGCACAGCTGTGGTTCCTATGGACCCTCGTCAATGCTGAATCAAGACAGCAAGATATTAACTGCTTAGCTAATAGACTGTAGAAGGTTATTGGCAAACTAATACACCCGGATCAAACGGGCTATGTCCCTCATAGAAACATTACCAATAATCATAGGAGACTCCAGAGAATCATCGAGTTTGGCAGAGAAAGAGATGAGGAAATGGCAATTGTGTCTTTGGATGCAATCAAGGCCTTTGACTCCGTTAAATGGCCATGGCTGCCTGCGGCCCTGAAGTACTACAGGTTAGGGCCTGGATATGTAAGGTGGGCGAAACATTTTATATAGCGAACCGCTGGCTAGAGTTAGGACAGGATCTGTGATATCGGAAAGGTGGCAGCTCAGCAGGGGTACTAGACAGGGATGTCCGTGGTCTCCAATGCTCTACATACTGGCCCTGCTGCTGTACTTGCGATTCCCAGAAGAAAACCTCCAGTACATCCTAGAAGTGCTGGAGAGATACACTGTGCTGTCCGGTATAGCAGTGAACCCCCAGAAGTCCAGCATGTTCCCATTAGGGGGGCACATGGGGATTCCAGCGGAGCGACTACCTGTATTTCAAGTGCCGTGGGCGGTTAGCACATTTCGGTACCTGGGGATAAATATATACCACACCGTGGAGGAAGACAATAGGTGCAACACAGAAGTAGCCATTAAAAAAATTGAGAAGTGCATGCAATTTTGGCCAAAGCTGCCCTTGGCGATGATGGGGCGGGGAGCAATGCTAAAGATGGTGGTCCTGCTAAGGCTCCTACACTACTTCGGGAACATACCGTACCTGATTCCTAAGAAGTTTTTCACCAAACTGAATAGCATGTGTAGGGACTTTTTGTGGCATGGCACGCGAAATAGAGTGGCGTTATTGAAGCTAAAGAACTTCCATGACAAAGGAGGTATAAAGCTGCCCAACTATTAGGCGTACTACGTGGCAAGCCAGTTACAGTATGTTGCCAAATGGCTCTCTGACGAAGAGACCTCGGAATTTAGGCTGTTTGGGCGTGATTGTGCACCTTTTTATTTGAAAGAGTACTCAGGGCGGAAATAGTGGGGCGCCCTAAAATGATGCTACTGGGGTGGAAGGTGTGGCGCAGGGCATGTCAAATGATGGAGAACCCGTCCCCATGCTCGCCGCAGATACCACTGGTTGTATTGACAGGGGCAGACGCGCAGCTATGAATGATACTCAGGAACCACTGGGAACCGACTGGGGTGGCAACAATGTGTGGTATTTGGCGGGAGGGCTCTAGTATTACTTTTGAGGGGCTGCGGGAAGAAACTGGGTTGCACAAGGGCCAGTATATTACGTATCATAGAATGGTACAGAGGATTAAGAGAACATGGCCTGAAACTGTGTTGGAGGAAGAATCAGATGCCACCATAGACATGATTTACGACATAGCTGAGGGGGGTCATGAGATTTCCAGATTGTATGAAATGCTGATGTCTAAAGTGGGGAAGGAGGTCACACAGTTGAGACTAGATTGGGAAATGGAGGTTGGAGCCCCGATGGAAGACGGGATGTGGGAACGGGTGCAGGGGTATCATAAGAAGGTGTATAGAAACGCGAGGTTGAAACAGATTCAACTGTACATAACGCATAAGGCATATATGACGCCTTGGAGGATATCGAGGTTTGAAAATGCAGGACGGCAAGCATGCCCCAAGTGTGATGAGGAGAACGCGGGCATGGTGCATATGTTCTGGTCATGCCCGATCATAGAACGTTTCTGGAGGGGAGTGAAAGGGAAACTGGAAGAAAAAGGGGTCTATATTGTAGTGGATACAGTGTGGGCCTGTCTGCTAGGGGGGTTCCCAAGACCACAGAAGCTCAGGCACGTGAGTAAGCTGAGGGATCTGGCTTATGTGCTTGCAAAGAGGAGGATTGCCATGGGATGGAAGACATGCCATGTGCCAAAGGTAGAGGTGTCGTGGAGAGATTTGCAAAAAATGGGCGGAAGCCGAAACCATGGCATGGCAAGAAGCGAGGAGACAGGGGGGGGGGGGGGACTGAGTCCATGATGGCCTGGAAATCACCGATAGCCGAACTGTTTGGGTCATTAGATGACCCGGCGGAGCCTGTAGAAGAGGAGACCGAACCACAGGATGCGGAAACTGAAGGTTTAATGCAATAGACTTGTAGAGGGGGGTGGGATAAGGGAAGTAGTGGCTAGAAGTTAAGTGTAATGAAACTGTTGGAACATGCACTGTTTGTTTGGTTTGTATTGTTTGGTTGGTTGCGTCTATAACTCAAAATGTTTAAAAAAGAAAAAAAAAATGATGCTTGGAGCTCACTTCTTACAGAGGTGATGGCTATAGGAAAAGCAGCCTTGCAAGCGAGATCCCCGAGGCTTGCTTTATGCATGGGTTCGAAAGGGGGGGAGGGGTGTGGACCCTATCAGTTTACTCAAGACAAAGTTTAAATCCCAGTCTGGGGTAGATTTGCAATAGGGAGAATACATTCTCTTTACTCCCTCCATGAAGGATCTCATGACTGGAATCGTCCACCATGAAACTGTGGTGTATGCAGAAAGAGCAGTTAAATGAACCCTTAGAGAATTGAACACGAGACGGAGTCCAATAAGTGCAGTAGATGGTACATCAATGGATTAACAGACTTCCTACACCACATGACTAATCTTTTCCACTTGGTAATATAGCATTGTCTAGTGTTGGGTTTACATGCTGCTTTTAATAGTTAAGATGTATGAACCTGCTTCAGGAGCTAAGCTGCTCCTCTGAGGGTGTGGATGAAGGATGGACTCTTGGTTCTGGGCTGGTTAGTTTCATTGGTGTGGGCAAATGGGCATCCTGAGTAGGTGGGAATATCCTGTCAAATGTGCCCACATTGGAGCAACTACATTATTAGGTGTTGTCGATACATTTTGTGACTTACTCTGAAGAGTGGGGTAGGAGGAAAAGTGTATGCACATATCCCTGACTAACTGATCAGTGTGTTCCCTTTGGATTCCCTCTGGGAGATCCTGTAGGTGTGGCATTTTTAGTTTTTTTCTTGTGACAAACAGGTCTATGTTTGGCTGTCCATACTGTGCAAAGATTTGTTTCACAAAGTTTGTGCGTAGCTTCCACTAGTGTTCTGAGAGTATGTCTGTATTTCTGCTTAGTGTGTCTGCTAGGCAGTTGTGTTGCCCTGGAATGTGTTGTGACACAAGGAAGAGGTTACTATCTTTTGTGCTAGTCTGGACAGATTGAGCAAATGTGTTCTGCCCAGTTTGTTGATCTAGAAGAACAGGTTACTTTCTTACCTGGTAACATTCTTTCGAGGGGATGTTCTAACGACATATTCCACATCTATGACAGGTAATCACCACAGCTGTGCTGCTTCGGAAAATTTTCTGCGTCGATATGCTGTCCGAGGGCCCCCATCGGGCCGACGTCACCGGATGTTATAAGTAGGACGCACGACGCCCGTAGCCTCAGTTGTAGTTTTTTCCCCAGAACGTGTGGCACCAATCTTCTGCCAGTATGACTACAGAAAGCCTTGTGGAAACGAAAGCTGCAATCGCATAAGAAATTCTGTAGAGGGGCAGGTAGGGAGGGAGCAATGTGGAATATGTAGTCGGAACATACCATCGAAAGAACGTTACCAGGTAAGAAAGTAACTTGTTCTTCGAAGGGATTGGTTCCTCCGACGTATTCCACATCTATGACTCCCAAAGCAGTACCAACGTAAGGAGGTGGGAAAAGATTTTAGAATGCCCAATTAAATTGCAGAATATAGGACCGCTTTGCCAAAGGCCAAATCTTGCCCATGGATAGAATCCAGGGAGTAGTGTTTTACAAAAGTATGGACAGAGGCCCATGTGGCTGCTTCACAAATGTTACGAATAGGAACACCCCTCTGCAGGGCAGTAGAGGCAGCCACACCCCTAGTAGAATGGGCCCGTAAGCCTACCGAAGGGTCCTTATCCGCCAAGCGTTAACATTCAGAAATTGTCAAGATAATCCATCCAGACAACGTCTGTTTAGTAACAGCGTGTCCCAAACGCCTTCCACCGTATCCTACAAAGAACTGGTCGTCCACTCTGACCCGGGACATGCGTAAGATGTAGAAACTTAAAGCCCTTCTAGGATCAAACATATGGAGCCTCTACTCTTCCTTACCAGGATGCGGAGGAGGATAGAACGCCGGAAGAATGACCTTCTGGCTTAAATGAAATTTCGACACAACTTTCGGAAGAAAAGAAGGACATACCCTGTCCTTATGGAAACACTGAAGGGTGGCTTAACGGAAAGTGCCTGCAACTCACTCACTCTGCGAGGGGAAGTGACTGCAACTAAAAATACAGTTTAAGGTCAACAGTCTCAAAGGACAAGAATGTAAAGGCTCAAACGGAGCTCCCATTAGGAATTTTAGGACCAGGTTCAAATCCCAACTGGGCACCTGGAAAGGTGACGGTGGGAACACATTAGTGAGCTCTTTGAGAAACCAAAGGAATTTTAAAATAAGAACACTCCTTAAATATGGACAGCGCCGCCAGGTAACCTTTAATGGTACCCACTTGCAGGCCCTTGTGGGCTAACGAAAGCAAAAAAGACAGAACCACAGGAATGGCACATGAAAAAGGATCCACATTCTTAACCCTGCACCAGTCGCAGAACTTCCTCCAACGGCAACGGTACAGGGACTTCGTTGCAGGCCTTCTGGCCGAAAGCAACACTTCCATCACGTCTTCAGGGAGGTCCCAATCCTTATACTTCAACTTTCCAGAAGCCAAGCATGAAGGTTGAGGGACTTGACCTCTGGATGGAGAACCTGAACCCCCCCGTCCCGTGAGAGCAGATGGTCTTGGTAGGGAAGACAGCGTGGAGGGAAGACGGCGTGGAGGGCAGATGGACATATCGAGAAGGTCCGGGTACCACGTTCACCTGGCCCATGCCTGAGCAATGAGGATCATTCGGGAACTGAACGTCCGTAACCTCTGCAGCACTTGCGGAATGACGGGGACTGGAGGAAACGCATACAGCAGTGAGAAGGACCACTCCACTACGAACGCGTCCCCTAAGACTCCTCTTGGAGGAAATTCCTGCGAGCAGAATCGTTCGCACTTCCGGTTGACACTGGTGGCGAAGAGATCCACTTGTGGGGTCCCCCAAAGGGCGAAGATCTGCAGGAGAATCTCCTGAGCCAGCTCCCACTCGTGAGAGACCGTACTCTGCCTGCTCAGAGCGTCTGCCGCCATGTTTTCGTCTCTGGCCAGATGAACTGCCGAGATCAAAATTTCCTGCTGGATGGCCCAGAACCAGAGCTGCATCGCCTCTCTGCACAGAGGGAGAGACCCTGCCCTCCCCCTTTTTGTTGAGGTAGTGCATGGCCACTGTATTGTGCATCAGAATCAGGACATTCTTCCCCCGCACAGACGGCAGAAAAGCCTTCAGGGCTAGCCTGACGGCCCTCAGCTCCAACAGATTGATATGGAGTTTGACTCCGACGGAGACCAACGACTCTTGACGGTCAACTCGTCGGCATGAGCTCCCCATCCCGAGAGGGCTGCGTCCGTTGCGATCGTCACCTCCGGCCAGGGTAGCCAAAATGGAGCCCCCTTCATCAGATTGCCTTCGACGGCCCACCACAGAAGATCCTGGGCGACCGAGGGCGGCACCTGAACAGGATCCTGTTCAGGTGCCGCCCTCGGTCGCCCAGGATCTGACATCCTGCCGGAGGACTGACCACTGCATCTTGAGAGCCCACTGCAGAGATCTCATCCGCAGCCTGGCCTCTGGCAGAATGCAGGATGCCATGAGGCCGAGCAACCTCAAGAACTCAAACGCTAGGAGACTCTGGCATGCTGAAACTGGTTTACCATCTGCAGAATGTGATGAGCCCTCACCTGGGGAGGAAAACACAGCCCCAGGGAAGTGTCAAGCAATGCTCCGATGTACTGGAGCTGCTGGGTAGGTGTCAAGTGGGACTTCTTTATGTTGAGGGAGAAGCCCAGCCTGTGAAGGGAGTAGCAGGTGACTGACAGATCCAGGACTTGCTCGGGAGAGCGCACCCTGATCAACCAATCGTCCAGGTAGGGGTAGGCGTGAATCCCCCCTTTCCTGAGATACGCTGCCACCACCACCATGAGCTTGGTGAAGACCCTCGGGGCGGAGGTCAATCCAAACGGCAGGACCCGAAACTGAAAGTGCGAGTCGCCAACCGCGAACCTCAGGAGCTTCTTGTGCTTGGGATGAATCGGCACATGAAAATAAGCATCCTTGAGGTCAAGAGACACCAACCAGTCCTGAAGTTGAAGGGCCTGGAGGAGCTGAGAGAGAGGGACCATCTTGAACTTGTCCTTCCTGAGGAGCTTGTTCAAACCACGCAAGTCCTTGATGGGTCTCAATCCCCCGTCTTTTTTCGAATCAAAAAATAAGGGGAATACCATCCCTTGTTCCTCTCCACTACAGGCACCAGTTCTATGGTGCCATTCTCCAGCAGGAATTTCATTTCCTGCTTAAGGAGCGGATCCGGACTCTTCAAAGAGAGATTCCTTGGTGGATTGTCGTGAGTCCTCTGCCGGAAAGGAAGACCGTAGCCGTGGGTTATAATCTCCAGAACCCACACATCTGAAGTAATGGCACGCCATTCTACAAGATGCTGCGCCAGCCTTCCCCCCCCAACCGGCGAACCATGGGACATGGCCTCATGACTGAGCTGAAGCAGCTGCGGCAGTGGCTGAGGGCAAAGAGGCAACTGCCCGAGCGGCTTTGTTTTCCATCTCTGGTACTCCTACGTTGGCCCCTTTGACTGGCTGCTCCCCTCGATCTACCAAAAGATGAGTAGCATCGAAAGGAACCTCCCCTCCAATGCTGTCCCCTAGGACGAAAAGGCAGAGGTTGGCGGACTGCAGCGCTCAACGACTTTGCTGCAGCCTTTGAGGTCTGCAACCTCTCAAGGCTCTCGTCAGCCTTGCTGCCAAAAAGATGTACACAATCAAAGGGCATGTTGAGAAGCCGGGCTTGTATGTCAGGAGCAAACCCTGACTTCCGCAAGCACGCAAGTCTGCGCATCACAGTGCTTGCCGCCATGCACCGGCTGACACAGTCTGCCATGTCCGGACCCGACTGAACGGATTCACACATGGTATCCTTGCCATCCTGAACAGGGGCAAGAAAACCATCCCGTTCCTCCCCTTCGGGAATATGTTCTGCCGCCAAAGAAACACAATTCCACTGAGTGTGAATGAAATGTGCTAAGGCACGCACAGAGTTGGCTCCCTGCAAAGCCATACCACCTGAAGAAAACACTTTCTTGGCCCAGCCATCAAAACGTTTGTCGTCCCCATCAGGAGGGATGGTAGGGTACGACGCCTGCTTTGCCGGGGCCGTAGCCGCCTGCACCACCAAACTCTCCGGAGTGGGGTGCGTCGTCAAGTAGCTTGGGTCTCTACTGGCTGAAATTTTTTCAGCAATGACTTGCTCACTGCCGGGAGACTCTCCGAAGCAGTCCAAGCCGTCGTCACCCTTCTCTGTAAAGCCATATGAAATGGCAGCACCCGGTCAGTGGGTGGACCTTGGTCAAGGATATCCGTCAGGTCATCCTGCAGACAATCCACTGGTGGCGCAGACCACCCCAAGTACTCCGGCACCCTCGACATGAGTCGCCTGTACGAAGATTCAGCATGCATACCAGGCTCAGGCCTGCCAAACTCGACCTCCGGGGACGTATCAAGACCACTGGCATCGTGCAAAGACTGACGCAGGTCTTCCAACTGGCTATGACCAGATAACAAGTCATCAGGAACCAAATCTTCCTCAGATCCTTCATCCACCTCAGAGATATAATCCAGAGGCTGGAATAAATCCCTGGATGAGGGCACAGAAAAAGGCTCAAATACAGGTCTCACCGACTTCTTCAGAGCCTTCCTCGGGGTTTCCACCGAAGCACGGGGTAAAGCATCCTCGAAAAGGCATCGACAGAATTGACGTTGAGCGTGGCGCCGATGGCTTCGACACCGCCCTCAAGGGAGGAGCCCCAAGCGTGTCCTTCGACGGCCTCGGCGCCAATGACTTCCTCGGTTGCGGAGCCTCGAGAGTGTCCCTCGACGGACATGGCGCCGATGGCGTCGACGTCTTCTTTGAAGACTTCACAGGCTCCGACGGTCTCGAGGGCGTCGAGGACCGGGACCTGGAGCGGGCATGGCTAGAGCGATCCACTTTGTCTGATCGAGACCTCGAAGGCGCCCGATGATCGCGCCGACCACCCAAGCTTGAAGGTGTGCGAGCGGTGGCCCTAGCACGTTCCCCGTCAACTTCTTGCGAAGGCGCGGACGGAACGAGCCCTGCGACTGAAAGAAAATAGCCATTATCTCCGTACGAAATGCATCCCATTCCGCAGGAGAAGAGTGCTTGTTGGAACAAGCAACCCGCCAACGGGCAGAGTCCTTGGACGAGGAAGGCGACCGGTTACAGTGCTTCTGCGAGTGCCTCGAAGAGGCAGAGGAATGGCGGGAACCACTCCGGGAACAAGACCCCCTGGACTTACGCCGACAGAGAGTCGCTTCTCGAATCGTCGGTCAAAAGCGCCGCGGATTTCGACTTTCAGGGCTTGGAAACCCTGACAGAAAGCTTCTTCCTCCCCTCCCGCAAGGCCTTCAATGTTAACGACTGGCAATCGTCACAATCATCCGTGGTGTAGTCCTCACCGAGGCAGGTATTGTGCAGGTCCGTAAGCGACATCGTGGAACCACAGTCCCAACACTTCTTGAAACCCAGCCCCAGGATAGAAGACGAAGACATGATATCTTCACAAACAAACAGGTTGGAAGAACCGATAGAATAATACTCAGAAGAAGCGAGGCGCAGAAAAAACGGAACTGAGGCTACGGGCGTCGTGCGTCCTACTTATAACATCCGCTGACGTCGGCTCGACGGAGGCCCTCGAGGACAGCGTATCGACCTCAACGGTTGTGCTGTCTCCGAGGAGTAAAGTCTTCACTGCCAAGTAATGGTGGAAAGCTTGTAGAGCTTTGTACACTGCTAACTCTAGGACATTGATATTCTTCTTTGTCAGTGTCTGTGTCCACATGCTGTCTGGTGGAGGTAATTAGCTGCCGCAACCTGAGAGCGGGGAGTCTGTTACTGTGGCTTGTGTTGGCGAAGTGACAAAAGGTTTCCCCAGGGTTTGAAATTAAGGAGAGCTGGGAGCTATTTAGCTCCTGCTTCGAGCATAGTGGAGCCTGGTTAGCTTGAAACCAGCAGGTGCCAGCATCTACCTTTGACTCCTAGGGCCAACTGGTGCCTTCCAAACATATAAAATGTGACATTAACCGAGTATTTGAGAATGTTAATAAAGAAGAACTAGAAAACATCTATTGCACATTTAAACACCATGGTTCATACAAGATGGACAAAAAGTCAAAAGGAGCATCCCGGTAGCTCCTGGTTCCCGTGCAGTAGCTGCTTCCTACATGGTGATGCCAGACATCCATTACCTGGTTTAAGTTCCTGCTCATCAAAACTCAATTTTGAACCGTTTCTCCCTTCTGTAGGTTGTCTTTTATCCACCACTATATCGTCCCATTCTCCATGTGTTTGATAACATGGTTTCATTAGCCATTCTTCTATTGGACACATGTGTAGCCTTGCATGTGCCACACTTAATATGTATGATGCCATCATACCAAGAAGACACAGCACTTTTCAGACTGTTACGACAACCGGCTGTATAACAAGGGATTTAGAACAGCATGTTTTGGACCATTTCAAAACATCTTCTGTTCGAATTATTGCCCCTAGGAATTGTTTTACTTGAATGGGGATTAGACTTGATTTTCTTTCTTGTTGATGGAAAATCCTAGTTAAAATAGAAGGTTTATTATGTCCTGTGTGTGCTGCTGACATATGTGGTGTTATGAGCCAGTCATCTAGATAAGGGTACACTGGGATTGATTGTCTGTGCAGGTGGCTGCACCTACAGTTAGTTCATTTGTGAAAACCCGAGGGGCTGATATGACCCTGAAGGGTAGTGCTTTGAATTGGTAGCGTGGGGACCCTTCTTTGAACTTTAGATTTATTCTGTGAGCTGGCAACATTGAAGTGTGCATCTTTCATATCCAGTGTTGCCCTGTTGTCTCCCCTCTTTAGTAACTGAATGACCTCATGTAATATTGTCATTCTGAGGTTTGACATATGTGTTTGCAGGTCTTGGATCTAACACTGGGTGTTTTTTTTTTCTTTATTTGGAACAAGGAAGTACACAGAATAAATACCCTGGTTTACCTCCGACGGAGGGACGAGTTCTATCGCTCCCTTTCTCAGCAGTGCCTCTACCTCTGCCTGGAGGATCTGCTGATGTTCCTTAGACATGTTCTTGCGTCTTTGGGGATGACTGCATGGCCTTTCTTTATCAATCTCCTCCTTTTACTGTTGTCAGCACCCACTTGTCTGTTGTGATCCCCTCCCATGTTTTGGCAAAGTGAGAAATGTGAGCCCTCCCTACTGGGGTGGGAGGGGAGGTGCAGCTCGGAGTCAGTGATTAGAGAGGGCAGCCGAACCCCTAGTGGCCTGGCCTCTACCTCTACTATGCTCTCGCCCGAATTGCATCTGGAAGGAGGATTGGGGCACAGTAGCTGTCCTCCAGTGGTGTACCATGTGCTGGTGCCCGCTCCTGAAGAATAGCTAGACTTGGCTGATCTTGAAAATCCTTGCATACAAAAAGTGCGCAGATTACCATAAGACCACCTTTGTATGAAGGTGGTATTAGTAATTTGCCTTAAAGCTTTATGCTCTTTTTTTAGCTGTTTCCAGAGCATCAGTGACTGCTTTCCAAACAGGACGTTGTCTTCTATGGGCATATTGATGAGCGTAGCCTGTGTGTCGCGTTTGAATTCTGTGTTTGAGCCACGCATGGCATTTGAAGAGGGCTCCTTCGGCCACTACCCTACTTGCTGTGTCTGCAGCATCAAGTGAGTTTTAATTAATGACATTAGTTGTCTGTTTGCCGTCAGCTAAGGTTTTAAGGATCTGAGAGCGCAAGGACTGGCACCCCACTAACCTGCTCTTCAACCTGATCACATTGAGCACTATTGAAGCTGTCATAAGGGTAGTAATTGTTGCAATACACATCAGGTAGGCTGCAAAAGTCAAGACTTTCTTTCTGAGAGCACATCTTTTTTTTGCTCTCCTTATCTGGCGGCACCGCGAAGTGGCTAAGGGAGTAGCCTCTCTCTTGAGAGAGGGTGGTAGTAAGTACCAGGGAGTCAGGTTTTAAGTGACCCTTAATAAAGTGACGGTCTGTGGGTAGAGGCTTTAAGCGCTTTCCTTTGTGTGGGTTGACTGCTCTAGTAAGAACCAGGGTAGAACGTGAAGCCAGGAGTCATTGAATGTAAAAAGGGATAAATTGCCAAGTTTCCACTAGTTGAGGATATTATCCACAACGTCAGCATCTTCCTCTAACTCCTGTGTATCCATTTTAAAAACATCTGCTGCCCTCTTGAGAAGGTCAGTATGGAGCAGTGGATAATAAATAGTTGAGTTGGCTATGTGACATCTGGGATTGTACCTGTAGTCATAAGGTTCATCAGGGTCTGTGGCAGTATAGCCTCCTAAGAAGACCTCATCGTCGTCTAAATAAATCTCAATAACTGACTCCCCATAGGGACTAGGAACTTCAGCGGGAGGTTCCCCGTCTCCCTGTGAAATGTGTTGATTTGATAGGGTTTTTGTTTAAAAAAAAAAATATCTACAAATTAAGCCATCTTATCCATCGTGCTTTCAACCCCATCTCTAGGCCAGGAACCACTAGACTGTGTAGCTTGATTTCCTCTTGTTGCTATATGATGGATCTTCCCTGGAGTTCCTCAGACAATATGGAGATGGGCTCCTATATAACCCGACCCTTGTGTAAGAATATTTGTTGAAACAGATTGTTTTGGCGCCTA
The DNA here is from genome assembly GCF_040938575.1 of Ambystoma mexicanum. NCBI lineage: Eukaryota > Metazoa > Chordata > Amphibia > Caudata > Ambystomatidae > Ambystoma > Ambystoma mexicanum. The sequence goes on along the minus strand of NC_090936.1, from coordinate 487,946,559 downwards.
GGTGTTTGTGTGGGAAGGGTAGGCGAGGAACCAGTCTTGCTTGGGCTTTGTTTAGGTTTCAGACCGGGTGCTGAGGATTTTTGAAGTGCCAAGCCACCTACTGAAGGGCTAGGTTCCGTCACTGTTGATTGCGCTTATGTGATGGTCCTGTATGGGCTGCTGCACCCTCCGTTTAATGTGTGTGCCCCTGTCGCCAGAAGAACCCTCCATAGCAGAGAGGGATGCCTGCATTACGGAGCTTGGGGCATCTGTGAGTCTCTAGTCTCCCGGTCGGACGTCTCTCTGGCATCACTTATGAGGACAGTGCTGCCTCAATCAATCCTCCGATTCCTCTGTGGCGGTGGGTTGCTCCAACGATGCTTCAGCCTGCATTGTGTAGGCTGCCCAGCACTCCAAACGTCTGTCTTTAAGGGTTTTCGGTCGAAAGAGCTTCCACACTTGCACCTAGTTTCCTGGTGATCCTGAGGGAGGCAGTGGTTACACGTATGTCTCCTTCCAGGGGAACTTTGGTTACAAGAGGAACAACATTTAAAATGGAGTCTTCTCCGTTATAAGCACTGGAAGACAGCAGGACATAACAGGGATTAAAGGGAAATATGAATGGATGCACTCTGTAAGTGAAGCTTAAGAAATATTATCCCCCCTACTCTGACTGGCCCGAGAAGGCCAAAGCCTGAAGGTAGGCTGTCTAAGGACCATGGGTACAGTACACGTCACCATAAGGATAGTATTAAAACACGGCCGGTCAACGTCCCATTTCGGTTTTCAAAACAAGTCACGTAATACTCTGCACCAACCACTAGCAAAGCATGTGACTAAGCATTTCCACAAGCCTCAGAAATTTCATTTGAGAGTGCATGTGTGGGTCCCTGACCAGTGCATGGCAAAGGCAGAGTTGGCGTTGCTTTAGCAATGATAACTGGCAAGTTGGGGGTGTGGGGGTTGTTTTCCACAGCACTCAAGGTAGGTCCCTTTAACCATTTTTAATGATATAGGTTAATAAATCTGTAGCGTTGAGTGGAGATTGCTACAGCCAACCCAAGTGGTCACTTCAGCCACGCTAAAGTAGACCACCCATTAAATCCACATGGCGTGGTTATGACTCATACCCATTGGAACGGATACAGGTCTAGTTCTTCACTATTCACTTTGCCATACATTCACTGTATCATTAGAGGGTGAGGACCCTCCCCCGTACCTTGCTCCATTTCTAGCCTATATTCTTCCCCCATCCCCTCCTTGCCATATCCATTCCCGCCAAATACAGATTAAGTAAAAGGTAGGAAATTAATGAAGTAAATGTCTCAAAGTCAATGTAAAAGAAGTGTTGACATTTTTCCGGTGGAGTAAGGGGGGGGAAAATACCATTGGAACAAAATAGTAACTTCAGGGATTGACTAAATCCAACAAACTGCGGAACAAAGCACCTTCTTTCCATTAGGTGTCAACGTTCCGTTTGCCTGGTTGTATGTATTCCTTACTATGGTTATAAATCTGCTGGCAGCAGTGTCTGGTAATAAGCACAGATCATAAAATACTCTCGCTGCTGAAGTGATAATTTACTTCTAGCAAGTAAGAAATGGTATGGTATGGTCTGCATTTGGCAAACTGGCATTAATGCCACGGTGTAATTAACGTAAGACTAGCTAGTAGCTTGCAACTTGAAATTGTTCCCGTCCGATAATCAGTCTCAGTACATGGTACTTCGACGCCCCATGCAGTTGGACAACTAGATGAATGTACGTCCGTTGTCCTTCAATTATTACTGGCCACTAATCTTGTGTATATGCGCATTATAAATGCTAGATCATAACCTGGCCTTTGCAATAGCAAACCATCCCCTCATCCTTCTCCTTTGAGATGCCCTTTCAACACACACCTAACCAAGAGTAATCGTATACTAATGCGGGCCCTCTGTAAATGGCAGAAGGGGTGGGGGGGGGTACCATTCTTTCCCCTTGCAAATTCTGCGAGGGTGCAGTATTAAACCATGTTAAACAAGGTGAATGCTTACCTTCCCAATGTGGAATATTAAAATAGAGCCATGTAGACCAGATGCCAGATTATTAGGGACTATGATCAAGAGGCACCAAGGATTCAGGCAAATAGTAGCTTCAAACATAAGAATGTTGACATTTTTCTCTCTCATGCGAGGAGCAGGTCTCTATAGATTGCAGAGGATGGAAGATATCCCCGATTCAGCTTTTCAGGGATTCCAGATGCCCAGTCCTTTACCTTGCTGGACATCTTAAGTGATATTTTCCCAGAAACGTTTTAAAACACTAGTTAAACGATTATACCCGTCCCACTCTCCCTGAACAGATTGCGGACCAGTCAGCCTTTTTGGGTGGCTGGTCTGTTCAACTATCATCCCAGCAGGCTCTATCCCAAAGTCATGGAAAATGTACCAAGTTGCCCCTTCCATCAGAAGGGAAGCCAAGATCTTGCAGTACATTTCTGCCCAATCTCACTGTCAGATGCCATTGGTAAATTCTTCTCCACAATGAAACTGTCCAGAATTTGAGTTAGAAGAGAGGTTCCATTTATTTAATCTTTGAAAGGGTATTTTCTCGGGTATGTGCAACGTTGAACAAGCACGCTGCCTTTTCTTATTGGTCATGAAGTATGTGCACGAGAGGACACCCAATACCGGGTTTTGTTGTCTTTCAAGCAGTGTTTGAATCTGTTAGCCAGTCTGTCTGCCAATCTCTACTTGGAGAATGCATAGATCTCTCTCAGATATTGTTAGTGCCTCGCATCGGAACTGTATATTTGGACCTGGTGGAAAGTAACACTTAGCGGCAGAGGACATATTGGCATCCACCCTTGTAAACCTCTTCATCAATGATGCTAGAGCTTGGTCTCCAGTTCATACAAAATGGAGAAAGGTTAGCTGATTTGCTCACAGCACAGCTTGTGACAGAGCCTGTGATAGCATTTGCAACTATGGCTTATAAAACTGTTGAAGGATTTGAAAGTCCTTACCCTAGCATGGGACTGCAGATAAATGGCGTTAAGAGCAAGACAGTGGGTAGCAGTAAGAGGTGTAGAAACATTACTTCTGCTGGCAGGACCCGACTTCTACCTATGCCCCTGTAGGATTCCCTGAGAATTGGGTTTTTGTCTTCTGGTCCTCATGTTGATAAAGTGCCCTTCAGGAATTTGCACGATTCATCACAAGATTCCCATTTTGGGCATACTGTGCAAAAGCTGTAGCAGGAGCTTTGTTTGTTGGCCAGCTATGCTAATACTACTACTCTACGGCTGTGGAGAATATGTTGATATTTAATGGCAGTTACTTCTGTCATAGTTCACAAGCAGTTGGAGGTGAAGAATAAAATCGGCAGTGAAGCTGCCCAGAGACCAACTTTTTGGCCAGAAATGTGGGCGACCCTACGGTCACACATTTACAAGATTAATATTGTGGTTATACTGTACCTTGTGGGGTGGCTGGCTAGAAGTCGGTCTTGGGTCCTCCAGTTCCAACAGTTGGTTGCGAAGTGAAGTCTGTTAAAAAGTTTGGCATTTGTCTTGCTTATACTCTGCCCAGAAAAAATGTTTTTCCTTTGGCCTCCCTTTGCCAATCTCGTCTAACGTTTTGTATTTTTGTTAATATACTCTATATTGAGACAAGTGACTAATAAAGGTTAAGAGGATGTGCTTGCTTTCTCAGATGGAAAGATGCAGGTTGTTGTATCCGACTGTTTATATAGATGTGGTGATGTTAGTTGCTTATCATTTTTGGCTCTGGAAACAAACATCCAGTGTACAAAACAAAGGACACCAAGAGAGCGCACACGCACAGGTGCCAGTTACTGCTGGTTCTACACACATCAGACTAGCACAGCACCAGTCTTAAACCTCTGCCTACCTAACCCACCTCCCTTTACCTTAGAGCCATATTGATGCCTGAAAATGGCATCAGTGAGCGTTACAAATCAATAGACGAATGAATAATAAAATTATGCAGTTGAGTAGGATATTGACCACATGATATTCCTCATTTGTGAAATGTTTCAGATTAGCATAAGAATGATGGAAATTATCTACACCTTTGTCTGAAAAGTTAGCTATGGGACTTAATTTTAATCTTCAAGGGTTACCTAGATTTTAACATTAATTTTGTTAACCTATAATGCATGAAGTTTAGCCGATAAACATCAGTGGCATCAGTGTTTGGGTGGAGAATTTACATGGGATTTCTTTTAATATGTAGTTCATACTCCTTCCTCTCACCTGCTGGCACCTAACAACCACCTGTTCAATGGCGGTCCTATTGGGGCATAAACACAACCAGTCGTGGTGGGACCCATTCAGCTCTACGCAAGATGGGAGCTATGTCCTGTCACAGATTCTAGCCTCCAAAATGCAGGAGGCGCAATCAGACTAGGTAAGCCAGAGATATTAAAACAAAAACATTATAATGTCTCAACAGCAAAGCAGCACACTAGGTTTCACAAATGCTTAAAAAAAAAAAAAAAAAGCTCCCCCTCTCCTCACTCCCCAATCCTCTTCCTACAAGAACACCAAGATCAACGTAATTAGCAGCCAGATGCACAAATAATGAATCGGTTCAGGACATCCACAAGAGGCATCTCACTTTACCATACAGCGACATAAGGTATGGTTTCTCACCCAAATGCCATAACCAATGAGCAGGGTATGAAGAGCTACTAGAAAAGGGAAAAAAGTACAAGAAAATATTAAGTTTGCTTGAAGGTACATCATGCAAAATGTAAGATGAAGCCAGTTCCCTCTCTGGTTTTCTAGTGACATTAATTTGCTCAATAAAAACAATTAAGTCAAACCAATAAATTAGTTTATTGGTTTGGCAGGTACATTAAGAAGCTGAGCAAAATAATTTGCTCTGCCTCAAGGTTCGTTGAACGATTCTTCAAGTAGCCCCCTGCAGTGGTCTACCAGCAATTGTAGTGGACTCATGCGGTGCCTGCAGTCTCCGAGTGACAATAAAATGAAGGATGGGCAGCAAACTGGCTTGAACAGCCCTCGTCCTCCCCCACCTCTCTTCCTACAAGGCATACATTAGTTAAAGAAAATAAACCCATTTGATGGGAAAAGTTTTACTAATGTTTTTAACGTCACCAGAAGTTATTTGTACCCAAGACATAAAATGAGCAACAATACAGCAGTTTTGTTCACCGCTGATGTCAAACAGTGATATGAGTCCGGCCTTGCAAATTCTTTAAAATTCTGCTTGACCTACAGTAGAGTAACTTTGTTTACTTGCTCAACCTAAGAAAAATTCACTCAAACCCATGGCAGCGGACAAAAAATGTAAATGTGTTTCTGTAAAACGTGCATCTCATCACAAATCTATTACTTTTGACACACTGCTGCCATCCAGAGGCCAGCCATGCACAGTGAAATTTGACATTTACTGCAAACAAACTTTTATATAGAACGCTTCAAACAGCCTCTGAAAATGGCATCCGCCTTCATAATATTTACTCTACTATGCAAGTGGACGAAAAGACTTTGCCAGCCCTGGAGGAGTGTCTAAAATGTAAAAGGTTAGCTACATGAACGGACACAAAAATAAATAGATCTGACAAAAAGCAACAGAAAACAGTCTGGCCACTCTCTCCCGCACAAGTTATTATATAATGCAATCATAATCAGAGAAAAGCGGGCTCTGGCGGCTACACACAGTGTATGCATGGTATTGCAGTAGGATCTGTACATGTACAGACCGAATGAAACTATTGATCTCTAGTTTGCAGAAACATCTAGTTGACTTAGTTTATTATGTAAGAAGCAAAAGAGTAAACATAGCGGATGGTCTAACAGGCAGAGAACTGGTCAAACTAGGTGGAATGAAAGTTCTTTCGACTGGATGTTCCTCCCATGTATTCCTCATCTTTGATATTCATATCTCGTCAGCTTTGCTGCTTTGGAAAAACAAATTCCACACTAGTGGGCGCTGTGCTCGATGTCGTGGCGTTGATGTCCCTCGAGGGTTGCTGTCTGGTGTGGACGTCATTAGCAGTACAAATAGCTCGAGCCGCGCCCGGTGGCTTCAATTCTGTTTTTTCATTCCCATTAATCGAGGAATTGACCAGGCGTACCCCAAGACCACAAGCTCTCAGAAAGCGCAGTGTGTGAAACACGTAAATTGTATGCCAGGGGAGAATGGGAGGGGCGATTAGGAATACGTGGGTGGAACATCCAGTCGAAAGAACGTTACAAGGGGTAAGTAACTTGCTCTTCGAATGGGTTGCGTCCTCCCACATATTCCTCATCTTTGTAAGACTCCCACAGCAGTGACAATTTGGAAGAGGGAGTACAAATTAATTTAGTCATGGACCGTATGGAGCACGGCTCCTTGAGTCCAGGTCGAATCTAAACAGTAATGTTTTACAATAGTGTGCATAGACGACCAGGCAACCGCTGCACAGATATTCTGTACCAGGACACCCCTTTGGAGAGTCTCAGAAGTTGCCATGCCCCTAGTGCAATGAGCTCTTAGCCCATCCGGAGGTTCTTTATCTGCCAGTCTAACATTCTCCAACTGCTAAAATTATCCATCTGGATATAGTGTGTTTAGTTACTGCCAGGCCCAATTTGTGGCCGGTATACCCAATGAAGAGTTGATCCTCTTGTCGAAATTTACCAAGTCTTGAAATATAAAAGCTTGGAGCCATTTTTGGGTCTACCCTGTGAAGCCTTTCTTCCTCCTTACCTGCATGAGGGCGGAGGATAAAAGGATGGTAATGTCATCTTCGGTGACAAATGGAAGTCAGACTACCTTAGGAAGGAATGATTGTTCGACACCGAGGATATCCTTATGGAAGACGGTGTAAGGAGGCTTGCAAGAAAGATCCTGTACTAACTTACCCTGCAGGCTGATGTTAAAGCCACTAGTAGGACTGTTTTTAATGTTTTGTTTGTTTATTTGTTTGGTAATGTGCACCAAGCCCTTAGGTAGACGGGCGCAAGAGAAACAAGAAATCTAAAAACTTAATTACAGTGCAAGGTAGCAATACATAGAGCACTGATTGCAATCGGAGCAAGATACAGGTACAGGATACATTACATACCAAGCAGTGGTCTTGGTAAGTCAAGGAAGCATTATCATGAATATCAGTATATGCACACCTACATATACACATGTATAAGTCACCTTACATTTCTACATTCTCATGTGTCCATATTGCATACAAACATGACAAAGCAGACGACTATGCGTGCATGGTTAACCAGGCTACGGTGTAGTTAGGTCGAAGCAAAAGGGTTGTGTAGGGGCTGGAGAGATAGGAGTATAATTCATTAGTTAGGCGTCATTGGTGTGTAGCCAGTTGAGTATCTTATGTCTGAATTTAGGGTTGTTCTAGTCTGAGGTCAACTGGTAATTTGTTCCAACATTGTGCGGCTTTAACAGGGAAGCTAGATCCTCCTACTGTCGAGCGTTTGAACCTGGGAATCTCCAACATATACGAGTTGGCAGATCTCGTAGCGCGGGTAGCTGTCCGTTATTTTCAGCCAGTTTATCTCTTTCCTGAATTTTGTTATATGCTCTCTGTAGGGGATGTTCAGTGCTGCCCTCAGAGCATTGTTCTGCAGTCTTTGAATTTTGTCTGTAATATATTTGTTAGCTCCCGAGTACAGGGCATTACAGTAATCTAATCTTGACATAAGAGCATTGGCTAGTGTGGTGCAGCACACTCTCGAGAGGTATGGTCTGGAGGCTCTGATAAGTTTGCAAGTGTACGTTGTGGATGAGGCAAGGAAATTGACTTGCTTTTTAAGAGAGAGGAGTCCAAGTAGAATCCTAAGGTTTTAACTACAAACATCACCTTGATAGGGTTATCAATGTTAAAGGATGTGTAGTTTGGGCTGGGTTTTTGAATATTGGCTTCAGAGCCTAAGATTAGTAGCTCAGTTTTGTCGTCATTCAGACAGAGGCCATGGGATGCCATCCATGCCTGAATGAGGGTGTATATTCTGTTCACCAAGGCAGAGTCCGCCTCAAAGTTGCCCGAAAGGGGTATGAGGATCTGTGTGTCATCTGCATAATTAGTGTAGGTGACACCCAGTCTATCCAACTTGTCAAACAGAGGCTTGGTGAAGATATTATACATGGTGGGGGATACGCAGGAGCCTTGTGGGACCCCGCAGGTTATATTGATAGGATCGGCCGAGGCTGAAATAGAGAAGACTCTCATGGTCCCGTTAGATAAGAAGGATTGGACCCAAGCTATAGTATCATCAGTGAAGTTGGCGGCAGATTGAAGGTGATTGCATAACACTACATGGTCCACCAAGTCGAACGCTGCCGACAAGTCCAATAGGAGTAGCAAGGCTATTTTTCCATTATCTTTTAATTCTTCAATTTGTGTCTTAAGGTCTAGGAGCGCAGTTTCAGTACCGTGGAGAGGGCGGAAGCCCGATTGTCGTGAGCCAAGTAGGTGGTTGGCCTCCAGATGGTCCTGAATTTGTATGTAAGCAGCTCTATCTAAGATTTTAAGAAGAAATGGCACAGTGGTGATGGGTCTGTAATTAGTAGGGATAGTGGGCTCCAGAGTTTGTTTTTGAAGTAATGGTAGAACCCAGGATTCTTTAAGGTTGGCCGGTACTGTATTAGTTTTAAATTAGGTGTTTATCAACTTGGAGATAAAAGGGGCTAGGTCTCTAGCTGTGTCCTTTATAATTTGTGCTGGGCACGTGTCGCCTTTGCAATTAGAAGGTTTGAGAGATAGTATTATTTTTTCTGTTTCAATCATGGAGATGGTCTTGAATCTAAAAGGTGTAGTTGTCCTAGTCGCCAAAGGTTGACTAGTTTGTTGGTCAGTGAGTGGTAGTGAGGCATTTTTTTTTTGCAATTTTGCATTGTAGGGACAGAATTTTATTCGATAGAGCATTTTGTATGTTAGACAATTCCCCAAAGGACAAAGTATGGTGTACTATCGGTTGGATTGGAGATTCTAGGAGCCTTAGAGGATATGAATGTATCGAATGTAATGCATGCAAGACATTTTAATACCAAATTTAAATCCCAAACAGGCACATGAGACACTTCAGAAACTGCACAATCAAGGGTTTGTTTGTTTTATTTGCTTAGATAGCGTACCGAGCCTGAAGGTATCTGGGCCTTTTTCTTAAGGTACATAGTTACAGAATTGTATACAGTGCAATACGGTTACCAGACATTTGGTCGAAAAAAATTGGTCGACCAGACAAATGGTCGAAACAATTTGGTCGAAAACCAAATGGTCGAATTTTTTTTTTTTTTTTAACCCTTTTTTTTTTTTCTCTAAAAAACCCTTTTTTTACAAAACGAAAACCCGAAAAATAAATCTATAAATAAAAAAAAAAATTCGACCATTTGGTTTTCGACCAAATTGCGTCGACCAAATTGCAGTCGACCAGTTTTCAGTCGACCAAATGACTGGACACCGTGCAATACAAGATATAGTAAATTATACAAAGGTGGATAAAAAATAATAGCATTTACAAGTATATACATGATCTTGAAATTTACAAAATGTATAAAAAAAACAGGTTCATACTCGAACTTAAGTTCTGAATACAGCTGGCCATAGGTGGCCAGAGAGTGCATCATACCTTGGCTATGGGCAGGGTTAAGAGGGTTGCTGAAGTCTCGAAGTCACGATAGAGCATTGTGTCATTTTAGTTAGATTGCGGGAATAACCAACATTTTGTTTTATTCCAAAATGAGAGGAACACAGGGTTAGTTCTTAGTGCAGGTGGAAGCTTGTTCCAAGTCTTGGCCGCTAACACCGGGAAGCTGGAGCCTCCTGCTTTGTTCAGTTTGAAGGTCAGAATGTTTAGCCAATGGGCGTAGATTGATCTGGTAGGCCCGGTGGATTCTTTCCTAGAAAATGTGTTCATCAAATACTTAGGAGCTGAATTATTGAGGCACTTGAGGGTGACCATGAGCGTTCTGAAGGTGATCCTATCTTGGATCGGGAGCCAGTTAGAGTTTTGTCCGATTTGTGTAATGTGGTTGGAGCGAGGGATGTTAAGAGCAGCTCTGAGAGCATTATTTTGCAGTACTTTTAACTTGTGCAGTTTCCTTTGACTGGTGCCCAAGTAGAGAGTATTACAGTAGTCCAGTTTGGACAGTAGAAGGGCACTTGCAAGGGCGAGACAGCGGTTAGTGTTCAGGAATGGTTGGCAGGCACCTATCAATTTTGATGTAAATGCTGCTGATGAAGCAGTGGCATTAATTGGTCTTTGAAGGTTTAAGGCAGAGTCTAGATAGAAACATAGGGTTTTTGCTACCTCGTCAGCAGATGAGGAGGATCTCAGTTTTATCGTTGAGACAAAGGCTGTGATTGGCCATCCATACCTGTATTTTTGCTGTAAATTTCATTAAGGAGTGTGGTGTCAGATTGGTGTTACCTGATAGTGTGTTGAGTATTTGCGCATCGTCTGCGTAGTTCGTGTATGATACGCCCAAGTCATCTAGATGGTCAAACAGTAGCTTAGTGAATATATTGTAGAGGGTGGGTGATGCACAGGATCCTTGAGGAACTCTGCATGTGATGGGGGATGGATTGGCTGAAGCGATGGGGGAGAAGACCCTCATGGATCTGTCCGCTAGGAAGGAGTTGACCCAAGCTGGAGCTTGGCTGGAGAACGAGGCAGCTGTGGTTAGATGGTTAGTTAGGATGTTATGGTAGACTAAATCGAATGCTGCCGATAAGTCCAATACGACGAGTAGAGCAAGCTTACCATTATCCCTTGCCTCATCCATTTGGATTGTCAGATCAAGGAGTGATGTTTCTGTCCCATGTCTTAGTTTGAAGCCTGATTGTCTGAGGCCTAGGTGGTTGTTTGTTTCAAGGTGGTTTTTCATATGGATATAAGCAGCCTTGTCTAAGATTTTTATAAGGAAAGGCACAGGTGGCGATTGGTCTGAAATTAGTTGGGATATTAGGGTCAAGGTTTGGCTTTTTGATGAACAGCATGACTCAAGCAACTAAGTTTTTCGGGGCGGTACAGGAGGAGTTTATAAAAGAGGTGATAAAAGGGGAAATTCTTTAGCACCTTCTTTTATGATGGTGGCTGAGCATGTGTCACCTTGACACATGGACGGTTTGAGGCTTCTGATGATGGATTCCACCTTTAAAGGATAGTTCCGGGACTTTTTTTTTTATTGTCCCTACGGGTCGGCCATGTGTTTGTAAGCATAAATCGGTAGATCGTAGGAAACTTTCCTATGGACCTTACCCGACTTTTCGCCCATTATCGCACTCGAAATCAGCCTCCATTTTGTGATAATCCTATCATTCCGCCGCATCGACCTGGCTCACCTGCCTTTGCGGCACTAAATCAAATCCCCCGCCCCTGAGCCTGACATCAGCAGACGCGTACTGCCCATTTCAAGCACGTCTCGTGTCAACAATCGCTGCGCCTCAGCTATTGACGTGTTGCCATGGAAATGGCAGGACGCCTCTTTCCCCAATAAGTATAAACAGACCGTTTCACAACATACAGCAGCAGATTTTCGATTCCATTCCTCTCTCTGTGTTACTTTGAGTATTCTGTGACTCGTTTCAGTGCTCTGGTCAGCTACCTTCGCCGCTTGTAGCCCGTGTGAACACCTGTACCATCTCTGTAAATTATTTTACTATCTTTACCGCACAATGGCCACAATAATGCCGTATATGTACAAGCCCGAGTACACCGAGGAGGAACTACTGGAAAGGCAAGCACGCGAAAACGATGGGGATTCGGACGGCAGTTGGGAGGACCAGTCAACGGATGAAGAGCCTGGACCATGTCGCATGGACGGCGTCTCCACCTGGTGCACGTGCAATCGGTGCGAGCTAATGCCAACTGAGGAGGAGAACTGCTGCTGCCGTGAAAATTCCGGGTGCTTGGCCTACATTTCGGAAAGCGAGCAAAGTCTGCAGGAAGGCGAGCAAAGTCCGCAATGCATCACCGAGCTGCCAGAGTTCAGGGAAGCCTGCCTCTCACGGACAGTGTTGAGGATGATGATGGTGCTTATGCACGAACTTCGTGGCACTGTTCGTCCGCGTAATCCGAGTAACGAGTAAGTATACTCTGTTTGTGATGTCAGTGATGCCACCACTATTTCATGGTCGTCTCCCACATATAAAATTACATTTACATATCATTCGAACGCATGTAAATTTGTTCCATATAGTGCATTTTCTAGATATAATTTTTTTCTAAGAAAAATGACATGTGTTACCTGAATCGACATTGATAAGAAAGTTTGGTCAGTTTAATACAGTTTGCATCTTTTTTTTCACAGGTGGTACAGGCTGGTGGCCTATCGTTGCTTCACTTGGTGGCTTCACGGGAGGCTCAGACACCGCGTTCGGAGAGTAATACCTGCCTGTGCGGTACTTGCCATTAGACAACATTTCCCCAGTGACAGTGGACAATACCGCGGATTTTCCCTCGATGTGCTGCAACCTCAACTTTACAATGTGTAATGTTTATTATTTATGTTTAATTAAAATCTAAAATAAAGCCCAACATATATTTTAACAATGGTTGTTTTGATTTTTTAAATGAATCTAGTGTATATTCTCCTGGGAGGGTGAGGTATTTATAAACTCACCCCCCTGCCTTCCATGTAGTAGATCCTGCAGCCATCCTCTTACATTCAGTTAGATGGCCTCTCCTTGGTGAGGCCCTGCGGCAAACGGGTCTTGTCTGCACGACCACCGCCCCGATCCACCCCCCCGCCCTATCAAAGGCAGTTCGCACCGGGGTACTTGTGCTGGCAAGTGGAGCTGTCAGGGAGCGATAAAGGCCAAGAGGTGCCAAAGACCATGTACACTTCAAAGTGGTCTATAGAGCATGGGTTGTTGTTCCCATGTCTACCTCCAGACCCCGTGTCTCCTGCCAAGCATCCCCCCTCACGCTGGACGGCCCCCTGCAATCCACATAAGTGTGTCTCCATTCACGAGTCTTCCTGTGTCTTGTCTGCACGACCACCGCCCCGATCCACCCCCCGCCCTATCAAAGGCAGTTCGCACCGGGGTGCTTGTGCTGGCAAGTGGAGCTGTCAGGGAGCGATAAAGGCCAAGAGGTGCCAAAGACCATGTACACTTCAAAGTGGTCTATAGAGCATGGGTTGTTGTTCCCATGTCTACCTCCAGACCCCGTGTCTCCTGCCAAACATCCCCCCTCACGCTGGACGGCCCCCTGCAGACCGCATAATGCCACGACATATACACGTCATTCATTCACAAACACACCCCTGTTTCGAATTCTTTATAACCCACTTCATATTTCTAATGAGAACTTCTTTGCGCTTTGCTAGTCAACCCGTGAAGGTGCTGGTTATCTGCTCTTCGTCTCTGTGAACTTCCGTGACCACTTTGAGCAAACTCGTCAGTTTGCAACCTGTGAACTGCTCCCTGTTCTACGACAAGAAACTACTCTGATCCCTGCATCTAACTATTTGTTCGTCAAGGTAAGTCCATGTACCATAATCACTTTGCGTCCAATTTTTTAATTTATATCTATTTGCTAGTAGTCATCAAATTGCATCCATGTTTTCTTTTCGTTCACGACAGTACATGCAAGGAACTAGTCACATGTTCTGAGTTTAGTCAAATTACTTTTTCTATTTTTTGAAAGTTATTGAAATACTTATCCGCATGTGAATAACGTGTATAGTTCCAAGAACCAAAACGGACCTTGCATTGAACCTTTTATGTGTCATTTAATGTTTTAACACATTGGTATTCATAGAGAATTGTTGATCTTTACTTTTCAGAACTTTCCATGATGCCTGCCTGTTCCATTGGCGGTTGCCCTTCGAAGACCCATAACAAATCTGAAGGTACTATAATGCATGTTTTCCCTAAGACAATAGATCAGATAAGAGAATGGGTCCGATATTGCGGATATCCAGCCTCTGAGATAGAAAGTAGAGTCCTAGAAGTCTTTGCGGACAAGAGGGGTGATCGATACCGCATCTGCAGCAGGCACTTTAGCCCAGACATGTACTCCACATCATTGCTAATAAGGACGAAAACACCGCGAGCGAGGCGAAAATTGCTCTCAACCGCTATTGCCACTCTATTCGTCCGCATCCCTCCACTGGTGAGTCAAGTTTACGTATTTATCTCTCGGCATTGCGGTAGTGTGTAGCATTAGCTAACAATAATTTCCCCATTTATGTATCCACTCAATATGAAGGCTGAAGATTCTCCATCCGTGTCGTTATTGCAGTCATCAGCCACTTCAAGCGCCTATCGGGTAATCTTACTTAGCTATTCTGACACTGACTTGTTTTAGGCATGTAAATCAATAGTTTTAATTGATCGTGTAATTATTTTACCTAATGGTACACCACAGTACTCGTCCTCTAGTCTTTGTTTTCAGTTATAATTATTGTTATCCAAAATAATGCCATTACTGTCTTTCAGGGAGATGCTGAGGAGTCCAACGCATTGACGACAACCGTAGATGTCACTCAGATGCTCGAGGTACGTTTCCGGACAGTTCCATCGATGGAGATCATCAGATCTTGCATTCTTGTAGCGTGATTGTTACACACAATGTTTCTTTCGTTTTTAGCCATTGGTATGTCCTTCTGTCGTCGCCCTCCTATGTGTCTTCTTTTTTCAATATTGTGTTCATTACTAATGAAAGTCCTATGTTTCAGGGAGTCGATGGAGCATTAGTCCAAGAAGAAGGGGGAGCATGCAGTTACGGGTCGGCGCAACAGCTTGCAGAAGTGTGCACCGCAGTTACAGCGTCCCTTGATGTTCTTATGCATTTCGAGGTATGGATACTGACAGATCAATCATGCGAGATCAAATGACGTGATTACATCCGCTATACTTCCTTCTTTATTAACGCAAGTACTATGTTTCAGGGAGCTGACGGAGCTTCTTCAACAAGAACATCACCCCTAGCAGTTGATGCAGATCTCTGGGTGGTGACACTTCCAACGATGGAGCAAATCGAATCATATTTAGATATCCATTATTTATTTTAGACAACTGATCATTTGTGCAGGTCTATTTAGATGAGCCGTTGACGCCTGCAGAAAGTTTATGTTCTTTTAAACAAAATAGAAAACCATACTAATGCAATTACTGTGTTTCAGGGAGTTGCTGAAGCGTCATCTTCAATAATATCATCATTGGAAGTCTATGCGGAGCCCGAGGTATGGATCTTGACAGTTCAATCTAACTAGATCAACAATGCGTGAACTATTGTCGTTTGAATGTTCTACACAATGTGTTCATTCGTGTTTTGCTATTGAGATGTACGTATGGGTATTGGTCCCCAAGTACATTTTGTGTTTTCAATATTATTATACATACTAATGAAAGTTCTATGTTTCAGGGAGTCGATGGAGCCTCAGTGAGTGATGGATGTGCTTATCATGAAAGTATAGTCGTTGCAGCGCGAGAGGAAGTGGAGACATGCACACACGAGTCGGAGCAACAGCGTCCAGATGTTGAAGTTCGAGGAAAGAAAGTTTCAAAGAAAAGAAAGCAAAAGAAGGTTAGTGTCCTGTTCACTATATTATGTTGTCTTTCACTGTCAAAAGTTCAATACTGTAAGTTGTGTTTAAACTGAACCTCCCTTTTCTAATCTGTCCTCTAGTTGCGAGTGGGTGTAAGAACTAGATCTACACAGACAGTGAAGCGAACGAGAGATGTTGCTTGTCAAACCTTTTGGCAGGGACTTGAGACTGGAGATGCATCGTGCCAATGGGAAGAATATGAAGTGATTGACAACGGAGCTATACCACCACCAGCCATTGATAGTGAATGTCCTCCTGGTAGTTTGGATGCAGTCGTAGATCAATTCACAGAATCCACACCCGCAAAAAATAAGAGCGCGCGAAAGTTGAAGACATTGTTTTTTTCTCCCATCTCCGGACAAGGAACAGATGTTGCAATGGAAGAGAATGAAGTGGACGACAATGAAACACAATCAATATCACTCAGCATAGCGGAAGACGATATCAGAGATTGTACCTTTCATGCGAGTGACATGTCCTCAACGTTACAGGCCGAACCAGCTGGGATGCAGAGTGACAGTATAAGGAAAGAGGCCAAATTCATTGTATTCGATAGCTGTTTGATGGATATTATTATGATGATGAAATGTGGGCATTGGGTTGGTGGGGAAGTATGTGGGGAGCCATTGATTAATGTGACTCGTGCAATTCGAGGCACTAACCTTAAAATACATGCCACCTGTACACAATATCATCCGTTCGCATGGTCTGCACAACCCATGCTGGGGCAACTGCCAGCAGGCAATCTACTTTGTGCAGCGGCCGCACTTTTTAGTGGTTCAAGTTTTAAAAAGTTACAGTATTTCTTTCAGTTTGTGGGAATCCATTTCATTGCGAAAAGTCAGTTCTACAAATACCAAACCGATTATCTATTTCCAGCCATCAGCGAAGCTTGGAGAATGGAAAAAATGTCAATGGAAAGTACATTCGCGGGCAAACGCTTCAGGCTAGCCGGTGATGGACAGTGCGACAGCCCAGGATTTTCAGCCAAGTACTGCACCTACCACTTTCAGGACATGGAAAGTAAGAAAATTGTGAGTTCGGTGGTCGTGCAGGTGTCACAAAGTACATCCTCAGTGGCCATGGAGAAAGTTGGCTTTGTAGCATCATTGCAAGAACTACAATCGCGGGGAATGGTGATCGACCTGATAGCCACGGACAGACACGTTTCAATTGCCAAGACAATGAGAGAAGAGTACAAAAATATAAATCACCAATTTGACGTATGGCATCTTGCAAAAACAATCAATAAAAAATTGTCGGCTGCAGGAAAAAAAAAAGATATGCAAGGTATTTCACAGTGGTCCAAGTCAATCAGCAACCATCTTTGGTGGAGCTCAAAAACATGTGAAGGGTCGTTGGAAATTCTACTGGAAAAATGGCGGTCAGTAATGTTGCACTGTAGCAACGTACATCGATGGTCGACAAATGAGCATTTCCACAAATGTGAACATGGCCATTTGTCCACAGAGGAGGCACGGAAGAAGAAGTGGTTGATTCCTTCATCACCCACTCACAAGGCCATTGAAAAGATTGTATTTGATAAAACTATAACAAGAGATTTGAGGGGACTCACGGAATTCTGCCACACAGGAGATTTGGAGGTGTTCCACAATATGTGCCTAAAGTACAGGCCCAAAAGATTGCATTTTGGCATGGAAGGCATGATAAATCGGACTCTTCTAGCGGTCTTGGCACATAACCATAATGTTGGCCGTCAACAAAGTAGGACGACCGGAACTTTAGGGACGCTTCGCTACAATAAGGCCTTCACTAAAAGAAGTAAACAATGGGTGATCAAACCAGTGTTTGAGGATATGCAATATGAGTTTATTGAGAGACTTATCGTAGATGTCCTCGATAGGCACATACATGGAGTGGTGAACGAACCTATGCAGGGGACAACTGCATTGCCACCCAACATTGCCTCTGTTCCATGTCCACCTAAAGCAGAGCTCATTGAGAAATACACATCACGGTTTAAATGATTGTAATTTGATTGTCTGTTCTCTCGAGTCTCCTCATGTTGCAGGCCCATTGCAATTAAACCAAACAGTAATATAAATCATTTTTACAAAAATTATAGAATGTTTCCGTATTACAAACACATGGCCGACCCATAGGGACAATAAAAAAAAAAGGCACGCAGACAAGATGCCCTTACACTAACTGCAGCTAACTAGAAATGTGTGCTCGCTCAAAGTGAAGGTCAGCTGCTTTGATGTTTTGCTCGGGTGGCGGAACGGCCCACGACCCAATATAAGGTTCTATTGTGATTTGACCTTGACAGGCCGGGACCATCCTGAAAGACTAAGAAAAGATAATGAATAAAATTTCAGAAACGAAACGATGAGCCACGTTCATTAGAAGAAGTAACGTCGGCAAAGAAGGAGTGGTGTTTCGGGTCTGCCCTACACAGAGAGACAATGGAAAATGCAAATATAATGTAAGTAACTTTTGATGAGTTTATACCGCAATTTCATTACTATACAGTGGCTTTAAAGACGGGTTCAGTTGTACTTGTTCGTTCTATGTGGCATAGTGTTTTCTACCGCGCACTATCTTGAGGAGAAACATCTGCTTTTACTGAAGCACCTCAAAACCTTCCTCTTTGCTTCTGCTTTCTCTCTCCCTCTCCCCTGCTACAACTGGTCCACTGTCTGCGACCTCGGTCCTGGGCCCTTCCACTCTCCACCTGCACTGCCTCCCTGTCAACCCCTGCACTGGGGGACTGTCTCAGTATCCTACAGCCCCCCCTTCCCAGCACTTGTTCTGCACTTACCTTGCACTTGCCACCAGCTGGCCCTATTTATTTATTATTTTATGCTACTTACCTTGTACTCCACTCCCCCCCCCCCTCCATGCCTCGCCACGCCTTTAAACACTTGTGTACACCCAGTAGCGCTGTCCTCGCTATGAAATGAATAATTTTAATAAGGATCTGATGGTGAGACTAATTTCATTTTTTATGTTTTTAGGTACATCATTCACTACTGTCTGTGTCACGAGTACCAGACACCGGCGGACGGCTTCTACAGCCGCCAGTTGCTTCTCCGCGTGAACAACGTTACCACCCTGACCATTTTATGGGACGATCGCCAAGTACAAGTATGCCCTTACGTGGTACTAACGGTTAGATGCAACATACCTACCGTTGTGGTGGCCTAGTGCCTCGTTGTTGGAACAGCCATGCGATTATCAGTGCGACAGAAGAGCTTATTTTTATCGTAAACCAACACCCTGTGTACTGCACACGAACATCGCTTCCCTCAAGACGAACTAATTTGGATCGAGAGCAAAGAAAAATGCAAATCGCTGAATATTCTCTAAACATTTGATGTCCAATAAACGTACTTTGCCAAATGTACAATCTTGCCGTTTGCTTTTAAACCACGGTTTCACATTCCGAATTGTGGTGCTGTATTGTGAGATGCTCTAAGACCCTGTGTACAGCAAAGGACCATCGCGTTCCTCAATACGAACTTTTTGGAACATGAGCAAATAAAAATGCAAATCGCTGAATATTCTCTAAACATTTGATGTCAAATAAATGTACTTTACCACATTTACAATCTTGCGGTTTGATTTCAAAGTACAGTTTCATATTCCGAATTGTGGTGCGCTGTATTGTGAGCTGATCTGTGTTGATTTCCGGGGTCTGTGTGGAGTCGCGTAGAAGACGCCTGGGCGCGTTTGCCTACGCAGCTCAGTCACGTCACGGATAGAGGCGGGGAATATGAATGTTTTGATAAAGTCTGTTTCAGGGGCGGGGGATTTGATTTAGTGCCGCAAAGGCAGGTGAGCCAGGTCGATGCGGCGGAATGATAGGATTATCACAAAATGGAGGCTGATTTCGAGTGCGATAATGGGCGAAAAGTCGGGTAAGGTCCATAGGAAAGTTTCCTACGATCTACCGATTTATGCTTACAAACACATGGCCGACCCGTAGGGACAATAAAAAAAAAGTCCCGGAACTATCCTTTAATGAGATGACCGGAGTGAATTTAAAGGCTACGTTTTCAGTAGTGGGAGAGGCGTATTGGGAACTCTGGTTAGTTTGCATAGAGTTTGGATTGCTCATTTTGGCGGTAGTCGACAGGCTAGCTCTTTTCACTTCAATTTTAGATTGGAGTAGTGTGATTTTATCAAGTAGAGCCTTTTGAATGTTGGTACACCAAATGGCATCTTTCTTGCAGGAGTCAGGTGGGGTGATCGGAGATTCCAATTCTTTGAGGATGGTGAAGAGCTCCTTAGTACTAGATTTGGCATTTGAGATTCTATTGTTGTAACTCTCCCTTTTTGTTTACAAGATAACAGTTTTGTATGCAGTGGAGGAGAATATAAATGTATCCTTATTCTGAGTCGAGTTATTTTTTTTTTCCAGGATGCCTCTGCGTCTTTTAGCTTTACGTAGCGATTTCAGCTTGGTGGTGAACCATTTGTTGAGGTGTGCTAAAGGTTTGGCTTTCCTTAATTTAAGAGGTGCCAGTTGGCCCATGGCATGTAAAAGGTTCGGATTATATATTTCTACCATTATGGCAGGATCTGAATCCGGAGGCAGTAGTTGTTGGGTAATGGGTTGAATTAAGGTGAGAATACTTTCTAGGGAGATTAGGCAGTTGTTCCTGGTTAAGGCTGGTAGGGCTGGATATCCTTAGGTGATGGTGGTTTGGAATCAAGGATTTCGAAGGAAATTACATTATGGTCTGACCAAGTGCAAGGCGTATCGGCTAGTATGTTGGTATTTCAGTTGAAGTCTGCTACCCAATCTAGAGTTCTGCCTTTACAGTGTGTAGGGTCAGATATCCGTGGTGAGAAGCCTAATTCTAGGAGGGTATTTTGGATTGCTGATGCATTTGTATCTAAGTTGCCATGTAAGCCTAGGTTCAAAATCGCCTAGAAGTAGGATTTGCGAGTTAGGTTTTGTATTTTGTGTGAGGAGGCAGGTTATGTCATCCTCTAAGGAAGAGAATTGGCCAGGTGGTCTGTAGATAGTGTGGATGAGGAGAGTCCGTTCTGATGAGAGCGGGAGTTTCACGGAGAGGAGT
The DNA here is from genome assembly GCF_040938575.1 of Ambystoma mexicanum. NCBI lineage: Eukaryota > Metazoa > Chordata > Amphibia > Caudata > Ambystomatidae > Ambystoma > Ambystoma mexicanum. The sequence continues at coordinate 487,926,000 of NC_090936.1, read as the reverse complement.
TCACCACATGTGAATTGGGTACTGGCGCTTTCTCGAATGGCTAAGGTATTTTTGGCAATGATAGCTACCACGCCTCCTTGCTTGGTAGTTCTATCAGCCCTGATGAAAGTATACTCATCTGGGACTGCTAACATCAGGGCCGGGCCGGCAGCTGGTTAGAGCCAAGTTTCTGTGATCGCCAAGCAGTCTAATTCATTGCCTGTGATCAGGTCCGAGATGTCTAATGCAGGGCAGTTAAATATCTTGCATTAGTAAGGGCTCTCTTAATGGTGGCGACTTCTGGTTGTGGAGGAGGAGCAACAGTATTAATATAGTTATAAATATACGAGGATTGCCAGGGGTGGGTTTTGTATTTTTGAAAAAAACTGAGCTTAAACTCTGGCAGCAGATTAGTGTCTGTGGGCTTTTTTTCTAGGGGGAAGTATCCCCCCCCCATTAAGAATTTATGCACCTAGTGTCCTGCTATTTAACCCCAGACAATGGTATTCTGGAAGTCACAATTCCCATGCAAATGTCCCTGCAAAACAATTTTGCACAGGGCAATCCCCCAATACCCTTCATCTAGTGCAGAGGTCTTGAAACTGTGGGGTCCAAGTCATGGTGGATGGGAAGGCGAGGGGGGGGGGGGGGGGGGGGGAGTCTGAGTCTCTTGAAAAAGTGAATACAGCGACTGCGTTTAAAAGGAATAATAAGCACTTCTGCATTTGGGGAGGCCCAGAAACAATATTTGTATCCTTTGAGACCCTGGTTTGGGTCTCGCAGGAACTCAGGGAAGACAACAGCTCTGGGAGCTGGTCCTCACCTCGAACCGCTTGTGAGCAGTCCCAAGGACATCACCTGCCTGACCAAAGCTTCTTCCAGTGAGACTTGTTGAAACATACATAATCAGAGGCCGAATCGACACAAAGCTGCCAGACTTCTGGATCGATTCTGTCGAGCTCAAAGAAAAAAAGTGAAATGTATCTGCATGGTTTTAACAAACGGCCCCAGCGGCAGTGAAAAGCACTTTTTTTACCTTTCAAAAATACATACTTTGAGCTTGTACATATTTCCTTTATTTTGGCATTACAGTATCATTTATGTTGCGCCCATCGACCTTTATAATTGAGATCACTGCTGGTTTAGTAGTAGGGTGTGCCTTACCAGGAATTTTAAATACTAATTCATGTGCTCCTGCAGAGCAATAGTCATTTCATTACACTTTGTATCTAGACTTCGTCTGAAGAGATTATCGTCTAGATCAGCAGGGCACAAATACGGTCCTCCAGGCCATGGACATGTCAGGTTGTCCGGTAATCTATCATTAATATTTAGAAGATACATTGTATGCCCATTGGAACCCCTGGGATCTGGGATCACGCAGAAATGTTCGGTATTTTATTTTTTATGAAAATCGCAACATAGAAAAGTACCTTTGGATGGCAACACAGATTCTAGTCACACAGCCAATAAGATCTTACAGTGAAAAAAAAACCGCAAATTGTTGCTCTAGTAATGTATTATGCTCAATAGATGCAGTGAAAACCATGAGACAAGTGATCATGCTACGTGGCCAAAATGCACTCACCTAGGAACAATAGTTTTTCTTTGTGACATTTCTGGGGAACTTAAAATCCCAAAAGGAGACTTGGGTGAAAAGTGATTTTCAGACAACTATTGCCAAGTAATCCAACATCACTAAAACTCCAATACCGCAAAAGCCAGTTACATTTCACAGTAATGCTGAAAAATCTCAATTTGGCAAAACACTCCTTGCCCGCTATCCATGTCAACTTTTTTTCAACTGTTAAGAAAGTTCTTTCCTCAGGTGGCAGACACTGCATCTGTCGCTTCCTGCTTATGCATTTCCACAACTGCTTTTGCAAGCAGAGTCAACAGACACCTGCTACTGCTGAAGATTAAGCTACTTCAGCGTCAAACATCCTTTCACAGACCCTTTTATTCCACCAGCTTTTAGTGTCTGAAATCTATGGGCAGCCCCATCTGCATCGATCACGTACCCTCAGGAGACGCCAGACTACACTTCAATTAGCTGTAAGAGCAAGTCGTGGCCAGGTGCTGATTGAAGGTTGGGCTCGGAAGGGGAACACTTGCAGTCTGATTTCTGTGCACGTCTTGAGTGATACAAAGCAGTGAATGGATTGCAACCCCCCAAAATCTGCTACACAATATGCTTCTTCCTGAAACACCTTGCTATACCCAGACAAAAATCACTTTAGCACTCTGTACACAGAAATTGGCTTTTGCAGGTGAGTAACTTACAAAGAAGGGCTGCTTTAATACAGGTGTTAGCCAGTGATTTCATACACTTGCCAGACCACATTCATATTGCCAGCTCAGCTTGTACCTACAATTAAAAATACAGAGGCTTATGGGAGGTTCTTTGCCCTACACGGCAGGTATCGAACTTACAAAATAAGGACCGAAGAAGCCAGTTACGCCTCAGTGTAAAAAGGATGTAAAGTTGTGCTCTGCTGCCTTCCTGCGAGTAGCAGAGGGTGTATCCATGCACTGCAATGTTTCCCTTCGGATCCAGAAAATGTATACTCGCAAGCCTTGCTGATAACCTTTGGGTAGAGAGTAGGTTAAGGCAGGAAGCCACCATCCTTAGGAGTTGCAGTGGCACCAACCCGCAAGGACTGAAACTATAGGAAAAACAAAAAGCAGTAGGTTCTGGATCATCTGCTGGTACATAGTTGTTCCTCCATCGGTACAGAGAAAAATACTAGAAGTGCCCTACAACCCTGATTCCTCCCAACAGTAACAAACAGCAACAAAATCAAGGCTTGTGTGTAGCTGCGCGATCTTCTGCTACTACTAGATCAACTGCAAGGACTTTGCCAAAGTAGCCTGGAAAAATTGACACTTCTCATGGCTAGAAAGCCGCAATTAAACAGATGCTCCAGAGATAGAGAGTAACAAACAGCTTCCTACTCTAGAATGCACTTCTACAATTAACTGAAACAGGAAAACAACTGGTTGAACACTGGCAACAATGCAGCTACTTCAAAAGTAAGGAAGCCTGGTTCATCTTGCACTCTGTTCACCGAAACTAAAGGCACTGCTAACACAATAGAACATTCTCACAAGTGTAAGATGGGATACATTACTCACCGTAATCGTATTTCTGATGCTTGTATCTGCTTAGATTCACATGCTGTGCATAGGCCGACATCTAGTGGAAGCTGCGGAGTATTACAGTTTGTTTTTCGAAAGTCGAAAATGGGCGTCGACGCAGGCGTGCCAGTAATACTATCCCTAGTGTGACGTCCACTGTACCCAAGATCCCTCACGCGTGTAGGATCCTCAGATTGTATTTTTTCTGACATGAGGAAGCATGAGGAGTAGCGTGAGTACAGATAATCCAAGCAGATAGACAGAAAAGGTAAGACTACAAGCAATCATGCGCCTTCTCTCGGAGGGGAGGAAGGGTGGGTCGCATGTGAATCTAAGCAGATACAAGCATCAGAAATACGATTACGGTGAGTAATGTATCCCTTCTGAGGCTTGTGGAATCTGCTTAGATCACATGCTGTGCATAGATTAGCGAGCAGTACCAGAAGAAGGAGGTGGGATGTGAGAAGGGTCATGAGCAAACAGGTGTCTTAGAACCGCTTGTCCCACTTGTGTATCTGTCTTGGAATGAGTGTCAATGCAGTAATGCTGAGTAAAGGTGTGAATAGAGCTCCAAGTAGCCGCTTTGCAAATGGTGTCGAGGGGAACATTTGCAATGAAAGCCAGAGTGGCACCAATGCCTCTAGTAGAGTGGGCCCTTGGCGTAAAAGGCAGAGTCTTGTCAGAAAGAGAGTAACACAGCTGTATACAGTTGATAATCCACTTCGAGATAGCGCCCTTAGAGACGCGATCCCCCTCTCTGCCTGTAGCTACGGAGACAAACAGTTGATCTGTTTTCCTTAGCGGTCTGGTTTTATTTACATAGTATAGGACCGCCCTACGCACATCTAGGGTGTGTAGTTTCACCTCAGCCGAGCTTTGCGGGTTCTGGAAGAAAGCCGGAAGCTCGATGGACTGGTTTACATGGAACTTGGATATGAATTTAGGTGAGAACCTAGGGTGTGTGCGTAAAACCAGTTTGTCCTTGTGGATAGTAAAGAAAGGATCCTGCACTGACAGAGCCTGAATTTCACTGACCCTTCTTATGGAGGTAATGGCTACTAAGAAGGCCGTTTTATAAGTCAGGTGTTTGAGACTACTTTTATGCATGGGTTCGAATGGGGGTCCCATGAGCTTAGCTAGCACCACGTTGAGGTCCCATCCTGGCGGTGGGTTCGAAATAGGAGGGTGAAGTCTCTTTACTCCTTCCATGAAGGCTTTAACCACTGGTACTTTCCACCACGAGACCTTGTTATGGGATGTGGTGTAAGCCGAGAGGGCTGCCAGGTGTACTTTCAGCGAGTTAAAAACCAACCCTGCATCCAGCAGGTGGAGCATGTATGTCACAACGTTGGAAGGAGTGCAATCAACCGGGTTGATTTGTTTATTCTGGCACCAGATAACGAATCTTTTCCACTTATCAAAGTAACAGTGCCTTGTATTTGGTTTCCTGGACTCCTTTAGAATGTCCATACACCTCTGTGGTAATTTGAGATGTCCAAACTCTATGACTTCAGGAGCCATGCTGCTAGGTTCATAGAGTTGGGTTCCTGATGCACTGTTTGACCCTGTTGCTGGGACAGTAGGTTGTACCAGGCTGGGAGTCTGATGGGTTCGCACACCGCCATCCTGCGTAGGTGTGGAAACCATGGTTGTCTCGCCCACATGGGAGCAACTAGGATGAGCGTCATAGATTCCTTGTTCATCTTGTACACCACCTTCCTGATGAGAGGAGTTGGTGGAAAAGCGTACGCAAACATCCCTGACCAGTTCATCCACAGGGCATTCCCTTGGGAGTCCGGCTGGGGGAACCTGGATGCAAATCCTGGGCATTGTTTGTTTTCGCTTGTGGCGAATAGGTCTATAGTGGGGAAACCCCACTGAGAGAAGAGATTTCTTACTACGTCTCTGTGAAGGACCCATTCGTGTTCTTCTGGGAGGGAGTCTCTGCTTAGAGCATCCGCTAGGGAATTGAGCTCCCCTGGAACATGTTGCGATGACAGGAAGATGTTCCGTCTGAGTGCCCATATCCATATTTTCTGGGCAAGCTTGGACAGATTTGGCGAACGAGTCCCCCCTTGCTTGTTCAGATAGAACATGGCTGTCGTGCTGTCCGTCCTGATCTGCACCGACAAGTTCAGTAGATGGGGCTCGAACGCCCTTAGCGCTCGGAATACTGCCAGAAGCTCTAGCAGATTGATGTGGTTCTTGGCTACTGAGTGAGACCAGAGACCCTGAGCTGTGTGGTGGAGATGGTGAGCTCCCCACCCAGTCAGGCATGCATCTGTAGTCACCACGGCTTGTACTTCGGGATCGTAAAAGGGTTTCCCCTTTGCGAGATTCTCTCTTGTCCACCAGTGTAGGCTCTGTACGAGTGTTGGCGAAACGACCACTAGATCGTCCCAATGACCACTTGCCTGAGACCACTGTTTCGCCAACCATTCCTGCATGGGACGCATGCGCAGACGCGCGTGGGGGACCAGGTAAATGCATGACGCCATCATGCCCAGTAACCGCATAGCTTTGCGTACTGTTATCTGTTGACCTGACTGATAATGCGGAATTTGCAGAAGTATATTCCGAATTCTCTCTTCCGAAGGGAAGGTCAATCCTTTCTGAGTATCTAGGATAGCTCCTAGAAACTGTTTTGAGGTGCTTGGCACCAGACTTGACTTTTTCTCGTTGATGGAGAAGCCTAATTCGTGGAGGAGGTCGATAGTCCTCTGAATGTTTGACCTGCAAATTCCTGGGGTTTCCCCCGTTATGAGCCAGTCGTCCAGATAAGGGTACACCGGGATTGCTTCCCTGCGTAGGTGTGCAGCCGCCACCGCCAGTACCTTGGTGAATACCCTTGGTGCTGAAGCTATCCCGAAGGGCAGTACCTTGAATTGGTAGTGGCGACTGTCCACCTTGAAGCGCAAGTACTTTTTGTGCGCTGGGAGCATGGAAATATGAAAATAAGCATCTTTCATATCCAAGGTTGCCATGTAATCCCCCTTTTTTAGGAGGGGGATTACCTCTTGTAGCGTGGTCATACGGAATTTTTGGGGCTTGACATATTTGTTGGCAGGCCGTAAGTCCAATACTGGGCGCATTGTCAAATCTTTCTTTGGCACAAGGAAGTAAGTTGAATAGATACCCTTGTTTACCTGGTGTCCTGGGACGAGTTCTATCGCGTCCTTTTCTAGCAGAATGGCGATCTCCTCGAGAAGGATCCTTTGATGCTCTAGGGAGTGCACTCTTTGTCGTGGAGGATGATTCCGGGGACGCTGCAGTAGTTCTATACAATATCCTTCGGATACTGTTGACAGCACCCATCTGTCTGAGGTGATCCCTTCCCAAGCCTGGGTGAAGGTGGAAATGCGTCCCCTTACTGGGGTTGCGTGGCAAGGGACCCTGAACTGAGCGTCACTGTTTTGGTGGAGGCGTGCCACCGCCCTTGTTGGGGCTGCCTCTGCCTCTTCCACGACCTCTCTTGTTACCCCTGCCGTAACTCTGGGTAGACTGCTGGTTGTTATTCCATTGTGTACCTTGTCCCTGGGCATAGTTGCCTCTTTGTGAATTTTGGCCGCGTGGGCGACGAAAATTATTGTTCCCCCTCTGGTTAGGGGGTTTGTTGGTAAGCTGGCCAAGGGATTTGAGAGTCTCATATTCATCTTTGGCATTTTTAAGTGCGTCTTCGACCGCTTTCCCAAACAATAGGTCGGGTTCCACTGGCTTGTCTATTAAAGAAGCCTGGGTTTCTGTCTTGAATCCCGACTGCCGTAACCACGCATGTCTCTTGATAACAGTACCTTCTGCTATCAATCTCCCTGCGTTGTCAGCGGCGTCGAAAGTTGCTTTTAAAATGCAACCAGACACGGCTCTCCCCTCTGCCGAGATCCGAGCCAGCTGGCCCTTTAACGGTTCTGGAGCAGAGGCAATGAGCGCCGCGACTTCTTCCCATTGATGGCAATTGTAACTAGCCAACAGGGTGGTGGAATTCGCAATCCTTGCTTGGTAGGCGGACGTTGAGGCTACCTTTCTGCCAAACCCGTAAAGTTTTTTGCTCTCCTTGTCGGGAGGAGCTTCTGATGAAGATAAGGGCGTGCCAGCCCTCTTTCTAGTGTTGGTCACCACTAGGGAATCTGGTTTAAGATGTCCCTTTATATACAGAGGGTCAGACTGGGCTGCCCGGAAAATCTTTTCAATTCTGGGGTTGACAGCTCTGGTGAGGTTAGGATTCACCAGGGAAGGATCTATTCTTCGTTGGATGGATTTGAGGATAGGGATGGTCTGAGCGACCGGTCTTCTCTCTCCTACAAACTCCTCCGCGAAGTCCCTTTCCTCCTGTACACCGTGGGTGTCGATGTGGAAGTGTTCCGCTGCTCGAGCGAGAACCTCGTTAAGGAGGGGCTGGTTATCAACTGGAGAGTCAGTAACTGGGGCTTCGCTTTGTACTGGGGAATCTACTCTGTAAATTTCCTGCTCATCTTCTCCCTCCTCCAGGTCCTCATCCTCTGCATAGTAATCTGTCCCGGTTTGTTCTTCCATAATTGCAAACTCCTGGTCCTCTTCAGGGAAAACTTGTCCCTGATAACTGGGGAGTGGAGTAGAATATGGAGTGGAGTAAGGCTGAACCTCGAAAGGTTCAGGTCTTTCGACCCGGGGCTTTTTACTTAGCGGGATAGGATCGGAGGAGCCTGAGGGTGTGGCCCCTTGAGGGTTATATGAAAGAAAGTGTTTTGGGTTCTTATCATAAAAATCAGCCAAGGAAGACATCCTAGACATAACCCTGTCTATGTCTTCACTGGACCATTCCCTGGAACAGGGTATTACTTTAGCAGGTGATTTATTTTCAAGGGTAGACTTGTGTTTGCTTGTCTGCTTAGGCTTTACAGGGGTGTAAGGCTGTGCTTTCCGCTGTTTCCCCCCTTCTCCGTGCGTGGAAAAATGTTTTCCCTGTCCCTTGGGGGCCCCAGAGACTTTCGACGCCTGGCGTCGAGGGTCTGGAAAGGTATCTGTGTGCTTCGGGCGTGGGGCCTCACTGGTGTTAACCGCGGTCTCGGTATCTTGGAGCGCGGCCTGGGGGTGGAAGTCGTCTTCGTCTCCCGACGATCGAACTTCCGTTAGTGTGTGTAGCGAGGCACTCTTGGCAAGAGTGGATGATTGCCTTGCGTCGTGAGGCGATCTCGATCGAGAGCGCCCAGAGGACACCGAGTCGGACCGTTCTTTTTGTGCCTCTTTCCGGGAAGTCGACGTCGTCGAGGTCCGGTTGGTCTTAGTGTGTTTAGTGTGTGTTAGGTGTGTAGCGCTTGCGTCGCCGGGGGTCTTCCCCATAGCCGCCTTGCCGGACGACCTTCCGAGGTCGGGGACCTGCGCTCGTCGGCTGTCTTTCGACGCCGTAATGCCCTCGCCGTCCGAAAGTACGGCGTCGCTGCCATCGCTGAAGGCGCCCTCCGCTGCCATGGCCTCCTGCCTGGCGTGGTGGGCCCAACGCTTTGTCGAACGGTCCTTAAGTGTCTTAGGTTTAAACCTACTACACGCTCTGCAGTACGCTTCGGGGTGATCCCTCGGCAAGCAGAGATTGCACGTGGCGTGCCTGTCGACCCAAGGGTATTTGCGATTGCACTTGGGGCAGAATTGAAAAGGGGTACCCTCCATACGCACCTTAAGGCAGCGGGCTGCTAAGTGTAGGAATATATATAAATGTAACTATATATCAAGAGTGAAGAGTATGTACCACCCCCCACTCTCCCTACTTGTAAGGGCCGAGGCCAGCGGCCTACTAGGCCCGGGCCGAGGCCAGCGGCCTACCGAGGCCCAGATCCGTCGTGCAGCAGTCGACGGTCGATGACTTCTCCAGCCGTCGTCGAGGTTGAGGGTCGACGTTGGGGTGGGGAAGGGAATGAATAAGAATTAAAATTATAATAACAGCAAAAGTATGGCTAAGGCCAGGGAACTCCGCAAGATGCTTCCGACCAGTATGGCGGAAAAAAACAATCTGAGGATCCTACACGCGTGAGGGATCTTGGGTACAGTGGACGTCACACTAGGGATAGTATTACTGGCACGCCTGTGTCGACGCCCATTTTCGACTTTCGAAAAACAAACTGTAATACTCCGCAGCTTCCACTAGATGTCGGCCTATGCACAGCATGTGATCTAAGCAGATTCCACAAGCCTCAGAAATATAGATACTTCTATGTGTACATATAGAATAAAAATGGCAAAAAATTCAATACATGCCAAATTAAGAGACTGCAGGTAATCTGTATGCATGCTTTCCCAGCAAGGCAGGTGGTGATGAACTTAAGAAATCAGGACCCATGTAATTGTTTACTAATGCATGGAGCACAAGTATAAGCAACATATGCTTCTCTAGCAAGTGGGGTACATCAGTCAGACAGATTCCACATTCTTGTCTCAAACAGATGGTAAATCTCCTGATTAATACGTTTCTGGATATTGGCTGTGTGTACACAACTTATTTTTCAATTTGGGCTGGGGATTTTCACATGTGCCTTACACTTTTTAGGGTAGGGGGTCTGCAACCTGCGTCTCTCCAGTTCATTTGGACTACAACTCTTATGTTCTCACCATTGACTATGGTGGCTAGAGCTGATGGTTATTGTAGTCCAAAACATATGCGAGATGGGCCTGTTTTAGACCCAAATGTAACCCCACACACCCTCTGCGGGTTGGTACAAAAAAATGAAACATTAATAACTCCATAGGTTGTTTATTCTGTTGGTCAAAACACTTCATTTCTTTGATACTTTAGTTTTACTGTGTGTGGTGTAAACTGATAAAATGCAGTATTTTCTAACAAGCATTTCATAAACTAAATTGGGGTGAAAACCTTAAGATTACGTTTTTAGAAGACTTGTAGGAAGTTCATCAACTTTATAAATGGATCCCGTTACTGATGGGCCATGCTGATGCCTAGTACAAAACCAAAGTGAAATACCAAGGACATACTACTAGATTGTAGACTATGCTTAGCATGCGAAACTAGAACTGTTAAAAACTGCAAAAATACAGTTAAGGCAGGTAACGTTTTTCATATTGAGACTTGGTGGGAGAAATGCCATTCAGGTTTTTATTTTATTAATATTTAGGCTGTACTTTGCTGCCAGGCCAGTCTCGCAAGACCTGGGGGTGGTGCAGCGGGATTGGAAGGGCCAAGGTTGGGGGGGGGGGTGTGGTGTTACAACCCACTGCCCATCTCTGCCGTTGGGTAGCATCAACTATGCCTGCAGGATACAATATTTTTCTCAACACTGGAGGAACCCCGAGCTGTGAATGGCCTGCTTTGTATTGCCTGCAAGGTTGGCTACGTTCCCCCCCCCCCATTATAATTGATCTAAAACAACAATTTGTCAGTGATTTGTAAAGTGAGTGAGCATTTCCATCATAACATCATTTTACAGCAGTAGTGTTCCAAAGCGCCAATAAACAGTAGAATAACCAAGGCATCAAAAAGTGGATACTTTTTTTTTTAAAGCACAGTACCAGATCAAAAGATACAAAACAAGCAAGAATATTAATTACAAGTGCTGGTCAGTCGAGATATGGGAAATACACCCTCCTATGTGAAAAGGTAAGTGGCCAGGAAACTCAGCAGCACCACCTATTGCAGGTACTCATGGGGAGGGGTGGGGGACTAGTTGGACACCATACATGCTGAAGATCAGGCGGCAAGGCAGTTGTAATGCTACAGAAACCAGGCATCAGTGGACCTGCAACAGTGTAGAGAGCGCCTCTTAGGATGCAATGAAATCCTGAGAAGCCAGATTTAAAGGTTCATTTTAAACCTTGGGTAAGCAAAGACCTGAGAGTATGTTGTATCAAGACTTCGGCGCAATGGCTATAAAGGTTCCACCACTACAACATTTCCTATTGAACTTCAGGTTAATCCAAAGGTTTTTCCCCAGGCACGCAAGTGATCAATAGGACTCTGGGGTATTAGGTACCCTTATTGTAAAGCAACAGTGAGCAAGGCAAAGGGCTGGAATCCACACGATGTTGATGAAGGGACTTGAGGGCCACAGAGATCGGGTCACGTACCTGGTACTTTGAATTTCATATGTGGTTTTTGGCACGGGAGGTGGATCTTTCAATCACAAATATATTTTTCAACTGGAAAAGGGTCATGTTCCTACACAAGATTGATATTCAATATAATATAGCAAATGTATTTTTATTTGACAAAAAAAGCCAACACGTGTTTCAACCTTTCACAGGTTTTCTTCATGGCTAATAGACTCAATTCCTTGCTCCAAGAACTGGGTAAATTGGTAAAGTGTAACATGATCTGTTTTCAAAGCCACCTCAAATGGTTATCATGTGCTGCTCAATTTTGTCCTGTGTTGAAACAGGATTTCAATCTTATGATGCCTTGCTTCTGAAAGGTATTATAGCTGTTCTTGGCAACTGTTAGTTTATATGTCGGTATTTACAATTCATCTAGTATCTTTATAAAAAGGGACCCATATCAGGCTCCCCAACCGGCGTTCCTCATGACATATAAAGTAACTGTTGCCAGGAAGATTGAAATCACCTTTGATTACAGGACATCGAGCAGCACATGATAACCACCGAGTTGGCTTTGAAAGCAGGTCATGTTACATTTTATCAAACGACCCAGCACTTGGATCAAGAAATGGAGTATTAGCCCTGAAGAAAACCTGTGAAAGGTTGAAACACGCGTTGGCTTTTGTTAAATAAAAATACATTTGCTATATTATACTGAATATCAATCTTGTGTAGGAACATTACCCTTTTCCAGTTGAAAAATATATGTGTAATCTTCTGCTAGCCAACCACTTTGGTCTACATTTAGAGGTCTGTGGTAGTGCAACCTAGATCTATCATCACTTATACCTGGCCCTACGTTTGAGAATTTTCAATTGGTCGATGTGTTTTTGGGAGTGCCAAGTATGTAGAGTTGCAATACTAAAGATCTGAAAGAGCTAGGGTCCCAGTAAGGTCCACCTTTGGTGCCATTTGCAGGCAGACAAGATCTTCCAACATGTCCAATGTATGTGATGCATGTGATTTGCAGAATGTGTCGAGTAAAATAAAAGTTCTAGCATCAAAGATGTTGTAGAGTTTTTTTTTTTTAAAATGCCTTGGCAGGTTCTGGGATGAAGATAGAGGCTGTCTGGCTCATTGAAGAAAAAGTTACTTTCTTACCTGGTAACATTCTTTCGATGGGATGGTCCGACGACGTATTCCATATCTATGACAGGTAATGTCCACAGCTGTGCTGCTTGGGAAAATCTTTGGCGTCTGCGTCCTGCGGCGATGCGCAGGTCCCCGAGGACCTCCTCCGACGGCCAACGTCACCCAATGTGATAAGTAGGACGCATGACGCCCATAGCCTCAGTTATAGTTTTTTCCCAGAACGTGTGCCACCAGTTTTCTGCCAGTCAGACACACAAGGCCTTGCGGAACGCAAGCTGCAATCGCAAAAGAAATTCTGCAGCGGGGAAGGCAGGGAGGGAGCGATATGGAATAGGTCGTCGGACCATCCCATCGAAAGAACGTTACCAGGTAAGAAAGTAACGGGGATTGGGTCCTCCGACGTATTCCATATCTATGACAGACTCCCAAAGCAGTACCAAGCAAGGAGGTAGGCAAGAATTTAGAATACAAATTTAGCATGCCCAATCAAATTGCGGAATAGAGAACTGCCTTGCCAAAGGCCAGATCTTTCCCCCCCGATGGAATCGAGGGAATAGTGACGTAAAAAAGTATGTACTGAAGCCCAGGTGGCTGCATCACAGATGTGACGAATAGGAACTCCCCTCTGCAGGGCAGTAGACACAGCCACACCTCTGGTAGAATGGGCCCGCAAGCCAGCCGGAGGGTCCTTACCCGCCAAGCGGTAACACTCGGAGATAGCTAAAATAATCCAACGAGACAAAGTCTGTTTCGTCACAGCTTGTCCCAAACGCTTTCCAGCATAACCAATGAAAAGTTGATCGTCCACTGGAACCCGGGACATGCGCGAGATATAAAAGCTCAACGCTCTCCTAGGATCAAGCCTATGGAGCCTCTCCTCTTCCTTACCAGGATGTGGAGGAGGATAGAACGCCAGAAGAACAACCTTCTGGCTCAAATGAAATTCCGAAACCACCTTTGGAAGAAAAGAAAGACGAACTCCAAGGACAACCCTGTCCTTGTGAAATACAGTGAAGGGTGGCTTAACAAAGTGCCTGTAACTCACTCATTCTGCGAGCGGAAGTAACCACAACTAAAAACACAGTTTTCAGAGTTAACAGCCTCAAAGGGCAAGAATGTAAAGGCTCAAACGGAGCACCCATAAGAAACTTAACAAGGTTCAAATCCCAACCTGGCACCAAAAAAGGTGACGGAGGGGACACATTAGTGAGCCCTTTCAAAAACTGCGAAATTAAAGGAATCTTAAAATCAGAACACTCCAGACGAGCGCTTAAATATGGACAGCGCCGTCAGGTAACCTTTAATGGTCCCCACTTGCAAGCCCCTGTGGGCCAAAGAAAGCAAAAAAGACAAAACCATGGGAATGTCGCATTCAAACGGATCCACATTCTGAACTCTGCACCAGTTGCAGAACTTTCTCCAATGTCAACGGTACAGAGACTTAGTTGCCGGCCGCTTAGCCGAGAGCAACACCTCCATCACGTCTTCAGGGAGGTCCCAATCCTTATACCTCAACCTTTCAGAAGCCAAGCGTGAAGATTGAGGGATCTGACCTCTGGATGGAGAACCTGACCCCCCTCCCGTGAGAGCAGACCGTCTCGGTAGGGAAGACGACGTGGAGGGCAGTTGGACAAGTCTAGAAGGTCCGGGTACCGCGTCCTCCGGGCCCACGCCGGAGCAATGAGGATCATCCGGGAACCGAACCTCCGTAACCTCTGCAACACTTGCGGGATGACGGGGACTGGAGGAAACGTGTACAGCAGTGGGAATGACCACTCCACCACAAACGCGTCTCTCAAGGCTCCTTTTGGAGGAAATTCCCACGAGCAAAACCTTTCGCACTTCCGGTTGACACTGGAGGCGAAGAGATCCACTTGAGGGGTCCCGCAAAGGGCGAAGATCTCCAGGAGAATCTCCTGAGACAGCTCCCACTCGTGAGAGATCATGCTCTGCTTGGTCAGAGCATCCGCCGTCCCGTTGTCGTCTCAGGCCAGATGAACTGCCGAGATCGAAACTTCCTGCTGGATGGCCCAGAACTCGAGCTGCATCGCCTCCTCGCCTCCCTGCACAGCGGAAGTGACCCTGCCCCCCCCTTTTTGTTGAGGTAGTGCATGGCCACCATGTTGTCCGTCAGAATCAGGACACTCTTCCCGCGCACAGTCGGCAGAAAAGCCTTCAGGGCTAGCCTGAGGGCCCTCAGCTCCAACAGATTGATATGGAGTCTGGACTCCGACAGAGACCAACGACCGCCAGCTCGTTGGCATGAGCTCCCCATCCCGTGAGGGATGAGTCCGTCACGATCGTCACCTCCGGCCAGGGCAGCCAAAATGGGGCACCCTTCATCAGATTGCCCTCGACGGCCCACCACAGAAGGTCCCGGGCTACCGAGGGCGGCACCTGAAAAGGGTCCGACAGCCTGCCGGAGGACAGACCACTGGAGCTTGAGCGCCCACTGCAAAAATCTCATCCGCAGACGAGCCTCTGGCACCAGAAGAATGCAGAACGCCATGAGGCCGAGCAATCTCAAGAACTTAGACGCTGGGAGAGTCTGGGCAAACTGGAACTTGTGCACCATCTGCTGAATGTGAAGAGCCCTCACCTGAGGAGGGCAACACTGCCCCAGGGACGTGTCGAGCACTGCTCCGATGTACTGGAGCCGCTGCCTTGGTGTCAAATGGGACTTCTTTAAATTGAGGGAGAAGCCTAGCCTGTGAAGGGAGTGGCAGGTGACGGACAGATGATCCAGGACTTGCTCGGGAGAGCTCCCCCTGATCAACCAATCGTCCAGGTAGGGGTAGACGTGAATCCCCCCTTTCCTGAGATGCGCTGAAACCACCACCATGAGCTTGGTGAAAACCCTCGGGCGGAGGTCAATCCGAACGGCAGGACCCGAAACTGAAAGTGCGAGTCGCCAACCGCGAACCTCAGGTACTTCTTGTGCTTGGAATGGATCAGCACATGGAAGTAAGCATCCTTGAGGTCAAGAGACACCAACCAGTCCTGAAGTTGAAGGGCCTGGAGGACTTGAGAAAGAAAGTCACCATCTTGAACTTGTCCTTCGAGGAGTTTGTACAAACCGCGCAAGTCCATGATGGGTCTCAATCCCCCGTCTTTCTTAGAAATCAAAAAATAAGGGGAATACCATCCCTTGTTCCTCTCCACTACAGGCACCAGTTCTATGGCGCCTTTCTCCAGCAGGGCTTGAATTTCCTGCACAAGGAGCGGATCCGGACTCTTCAAAGAGAGGTTCCCTGGTGGATTGTCGTGAGGCCTCTGCCGTAAAGGAAGACAGTAGCCGTGGGTTATGCTCTCCAGAACCCACACATCTGAAGTAATGGCTTGCCACTCTACAAGATGCTGCGCCAGCCTTCCCCCAACCGGCGAACCATGGGACCTGGCCTCATGACTGAGTGGTAGCGGCGGTGCCGTTGCCTGAGGGCAAAGAGGCAACTGCCCGAGCGGCCTTGGCTCCTCGAGTACCTTTGTTTCCACCTCTGGGACTCTTACGATGGCCTCTTTGACTGCTAGCTCCTCTCGCTTTACTGAAGGACGAGTAATAGCGAAAGGAACCACCCCTCCATTGCTGTCCCCTAGGACGAAAAGGCAGAGGTTGGCGAACTGCAGCGCCCAACGACTTCGCTGCAGCTTTGGAGGTCTGCAACCTCTCAAGGCTCTCGTCAGCCTTGCTGCCAAAAAGGTGTTCACCGTCAAAGGGCATATTGAGGAGCCTGGACTGCACATCAGGAGCAAACCCCGACTTCCGCAACCACGCAAACCTGCGTATCACGGTGCTCGCCGCCATGGACCTGCTGACGCATTCAGCCATGTCGAAACCCGACTGAACGGACTCACACATGGCATCCTTACCATCCTGGACCATAGCAAGGAAACCATCCCGTTCGTCCCCTTCGGGAATATGATCGGCCGCTAATGCAACACAGTTCCACAGAGTGTGCGTGAAACGAGACAAGGCACATATGGAGTTGGCCGCCTGAAGCGCCATACACCCAGAAGAAAACACTGTCTTCGCCCAGCCGTCAAAACGTTTGTCGTCCCTATCCGGAGGGATGGTAGGATACGACGCCTGCTTTGCCGGGGCCATAGCCGCCTGCACCACCAAACTCTCCGGGGTGGGGTGCCTAGACAAGTAGCAGGGGTCGCTACTGGCTGGACAGTATTTTCGCGACAAAGACTTGCCCACTGCCGGGAGACTCTCCGGAGCAGTCCAAGCCGCCGCCACCCTTCTCTGCAAAGCCATATGAAAAGGCAAAACCGGGTCAGTGGGTGGACCGAGATCAAGGATGTCTGAGATCATCCTGAACAAACTCCCCTGGGGAGCCGACCAACCCAAGTGCTCGGTAACCCGAGACATAAGGCGCCGATACGACGAATCGGCATGAGTGCCAGGCTCCGGCCGACAAAACTCCACCTCCGGAGAGGTGTCCAATCCACTGGCATCATGCCGTGACTGCCTCAGGTCAGCAAACCGACTATGGCCCGAGAGAAGTTCATCCGGAACCGGAACCAGACCGCCATCCGAGCCTTCATCACCCTCTGAAATGTACTCCAGGCGGGGAGAGGAAGACCTCTGCGGACCAAAGCAGTGCCGGACCTTAGCCATAGCCTTTTTAGGGGCAAACCCTGTGCCACGGAGCCCCTCCGACACCACCACCCCGAAAGGCATCGAGGGCGCCGAGCGAGTCGGCGCCGACGTCAGCTGCAACGCCTCCAGCATTGGCAGCGTCGACACAGTCCTCGAAGCCGGAGCTCCGAGCGTGTCTCGACAGCCTGGGTGCCGACGGTGTCGACGACCCCCTCGAAGACGGAACCTCGAGAGTCTTCTTCGAGGACGGCACAGGATCACGCGGTCTCGAGCGTGTCAAGGACCGGGACTTGGAACGGGCATGGCGAGAACGGCTACCCTTGTCCGAGCGGGACCTCTCCCGCGAGTCGTGCCGACCACCCGAGCCTGAAGGCGTATGGGCGGTGTCTCTCGACCGGTGCCGACCCCCCCCACTCGGAGGCGCAGACGGACCGGTGCCCAGCGATTACAGAATCGCTAGCATCTGCTTCCCGAAGGAAGCCCATTCCTCCAGTGTCGCTTGCATGGAGGGATAAGCGACCCGCCGACGGGCGGAGTCCTCGGAAGAGGACGGGGAAGGCGACCTATGCCGGCGCTTCCTGGAATGCCTAGAAGAGGCAGAGACCGACTCCTGGAAGGAGACCCGCCGGACATCCGACGACGACGCGGAGATTCACCCCTCGAGTCATCGGTCGAAAGCCCTGCAGACCTTGACTTCCGGGGCTTAGACACCTGACCTACCGACAGTTTTTGCTTGCGTTCTCGCAAGGCCTTCCAGTGAGCGACTGGCAGTCGAGACAGTCGTCCGCATCGTGGGCCTCCCCACCAGAGGCAGGCGTCGTGCGAGTCTGTGACCGACATCTTGGACCCACAGTCCCTGCAGTTCTTGAAGCCCGGACGCGGGGTCGAAGATGAAAAAGACATCACCACAAACCTACCGAACAGGTTCAACGAACCGAGAAAGAAAACAGCAACTCCAACGAGTCGAGGCGTACTGAGATTCACGAAGCGAACACGTTCGCGGAAAAAACGGAACTGAGGCTATGAGCGTTGTGCGTCCTACTTATCACATCGGGTGACGTCGGCCGTCGGAGGAGGTCCTCGGGGACGGCGCATCGACGTCATCGACGCAGGATGCAGACGCCAAAGATTTTCCGAAGCAGCACAGCTGTGGCCATTACCGGTCGTAGATATGGAATATGTCGGAGGACCCAATCCCCTCGAAAGAGCTTCCTTGGGCTGCTAAACATGAGGATTTAAGACTGGATGGGACTGAGATTTTTCAGGAACGATAAGCCTTCAGAGATGTCATAAAGTGAATTTTGCTTATGCCAATATTACTGCTTTGCACATTAGAAGTTGGTGTCTCAATGAGAACAGATTTAAAAGTGGGGTTGGTAGTTTAATAAATACATTGAAAAATGAGGGGAGTGGGGGAATTAGAATGGAGTGGTCAACTGGGTCACAGTCAGATGTGAGATCAAGTAGAAGTAACAAAGTATTCAGCGCTTTGAGGAACTATTCCCTCATAAAAAGTAGGGCTGTTTCAGTGCTCCATTGGGTGCCAAGCACAGACTGCTTGCATTGTAGCAGATCACATACACTATATTGCATGAGTTGATTAAGCAATAAGCCCCTCGGGGGGGGGGGGGGGGGTCCAACCACTTTAGGTAATACCCCGGGCATTACCTGTAGTGGTAATGACCTCCCCTGCGAGGGGCTTATTGCCATTAGTACCCTGGCCCGTTAAGACTGGGGTACAGCATTTTTTTTTCTGTCCCAAAGCAGGGGAAAAATAAATAAATAAATGGAAAAAGTCAGTTTTCCCTTTCCACGACCATTAAAGTAAACAAAAAAATGTCCGCCATGGAAACAGGAGAAGGAACTACACGTAGTCCCTTCTCTTTCCATGGCAGGCATTGAAAAAAACAAGTTAAGAAAATAAATAGCTGCCACGGAAAGGAGATTAGACTACGTGTAGTCCCTTCTTCCTTTCCGGGATGGCCTGTCGCAGATCAGGAGCAGACGCGCTGAGGACAGAAGTGTTCCCAGCGCATCTGCTCCTGAAATTGGTGAGGGGACGGAAATCTGGGGGAGGAGGGACACTCACTCACCTGGTTCCCCGGTGAGGGAAGATGGCAAGCTCCAGCAGTGAGGAGGCTCAGAGCGGCAGGATGACTGTTTGGTAACACCTGCGTTCCAAGCCTCCCCATTGGCTGAGAGGCTGCACCCCACCCCCCTGCTGGGTACTAATAATGACAAGGTTACTCACCGTAGACTACCTTACTCCTAGTCCATAGTCCCCTTTCCTCCATACTTGTGGGACATTCCGTCCTTAGGGACTGCACCGGAGCACTTTTTAATAGCATTAAAAATAAAAATGTACCCGTGTCCTTTTATTTTTACAATGGGCCACCGCACAGGACCATAGCCCCACTTTGCTGAGCTGCGAACCGCGCATCACCCTTCAGTCCTGTTCTATCACCAGGTCTAGGACCATTTAGCAACAATAGAGGATACTTAGAGCGGATGGAGGGTGGGCATATGGAGGAAAGGGGACTATGGACTAGGATTAAGGTAGTCACTACGGTGAGTAAACTTTGACATACTCCTACGTCCTGTCTCCTTTATACTCCATACTTGTGGGAGATTCCCCAAGAACTGACTATAGGTATTATGCGTGGATGAAAATTCCCCTTATTGGAACAAATTCTAAAGAACTGCCTGGGCAAATTGGGCATCAGCCCAGGAGATCAGGTCGAGACAGTAAGGTTTGCAAAAAGTCGATGGGGGGACCCACGTAGCTGCCTTGACAATGGACTCCAAGGGACGTACTTTTGGAAGGCAACAGCGGCCGCTTTGCGATGGACCAGATGTGCATGAACGCCCTTTGGTGGTTGTAGGTCGTGACTCTTGCATGCCTCGTAAATACATGAAGCTATTGATTGAGTTGTGAAGAGCTTTAGCTTTTTCCATCGAGGTGTAATTTCAGAGCTCATCTGACGTCTAGGTTGTGCAGGACCCTCTCGGCATTAGAGACCGGGTTCCTGGAAGAAGATAGGTAAAGATATTGACTGGTTCAAATGGAATTCAGAAACCACTTTAGGAAGGAGGGGTCAGTGTAAAGCACAACCTTATCTTTCTAAAGTCGGGAACGGATGTTCCACAGAAAGAGCCTGAAGCTCACATTCGTCTTGCAAATGTTACAACAATCAAAAAAGGCCACCTTGCAAGACAGGTACTTGAATTTGGTAGTGGCATGGGCTCAAAAGGCAAAGCGGTGAGGACCACATTCAGATCCCTTTTGGGGTGAGGGGCACGAACCGGTGGAAAAAGATTAAGTCTTGATGACTGAATTAGCCTGTGAAAATAAGCAACTGTTTGTAGATATATGTCCCTCATGATAAGACATATGCCAGAGGCTGCAAGGTTGCATACAAAAGACAACAGTGTCAATAAAAGCATGTCTGGGATCAAGCTCTTTCGCTAGACACCAGTGACAAAATAAGAGCCACTTGCTCCTATATTGAGCTCTTGTAGAGGGCTTTTGTGCCGCTCGAATTATAGGAGAGGTTGAACTGCTCTAATGATCGGAATTCAGGCACCAGGCCGGCAAGCTGAACGATTGTGAAGAGGTGTGCCACAACTGGTGATTTCTCTGGTGAAGGTGGTCGGGAATATGTGGCAACCTGATCACAGGGGACACAGACAGGTGCTGCAATTCCGAAAACTAGAACCTGGCTGCCCTCCAAGGAGCTATGAAGAGGAGAGTGCAGTTTGATGCACTCCGGAGTTTCCAAAGTGACCGATGAATCAGTGGCAAAGGAGGGACGGCATAAGATTTCATGTTGTCCCACGGGAAGCATAAAGTGGAAGTTTCCTGTTCAATGTCACAAAGAGGTCCACCTCTGGAGTATACCATTGATGAAAGATCAGTGTCCATCTCCCACTCGTAACTCGCCGCAGATAGGTGGCTGAGGGAGTCTACAGTCACACTGATGTGACCCGAAATGTGCACATCTTGGAGCCAGACATTGTGTTGGATAGCCCAATTCCAAATTGGGATAGCAAGGTCCAACAGGAGGGGAGACTTGGTGCCTCCCCCCCATTTGTTGATGTAGAACATTGCTACAGAATTTTCCATGCAAACTCGGACCACACTGCGGTTGATCGAAGGTTGAAAACCCTTGAGCGCCAGACTGCCAGGAGCTTGAGGTAATTGATATGGAACCGTCTGTCTTCATTCAGGCATCCACAAATCGTACACCTTGAGGTGACAGTGTCGCTCCCCACCCCAGAAGGGAGGAGTCTGTAGTAACTGTTACTTGTGGACAGGGGTCCTGGAAGGAGGTCCCCACTGAAAGGTTGTTGGCGGATGAGCACCACTGAAGATCCGCAGTCATGCCGGATGGGACTGGAATCATCTTGGAATCCAGTTCCGTAGTCTGGGACCAGCAGCTCTGAAGAGCAAGCCGAGTGCGACTCATTTTCAGGCGTGCAAGAGGTAGAGCTAACACGCAAGAGGCCAGGAGGCCCAGGAGTCTCTGGAACCACCAAGCCAATATGTGAGGACTGCAGGAAGAGCTAGCACGTGGTCAAAAGGTACGCAATCCTGTCCTCCGTCAGGAACACTTGGTACGGACGGTATTCCCAACAGAAACCCAGAAAGATCAGGTCTTGAGCGACCATCGACAATTTCCGACAGTTCACCGACAGCCCAAGATGGAACAGCAGCTGAAGGAGTGACTGAAGATTGGCCGTAGCAGCCTGTGGGCAAGGACTGCGCAGGAGCCAATTTTTCAAGTATTAATATAAATGAACCCCCTGCAGTCAGAGGAATGCTGCAATGACCAACATCTTTGTAAAGACACGCAGTGCCAAGCTGAGACCAAACGAAGCACACGATACTGGAAGTGTTCTGTTCCCACGGACAACCGCCAATATTTCCGATGTGGGCTCCAGATCAGAATATGCATATATGCATCCTGAAGGTCTACCACGCTGTGCCAATAGCCCTGCCAGAGAGAGGACTTTATCTGGCAGGGCGTAATCATCTTGAATTTCTCTTGGGGAAAAAATATTGAGTGCGCAGGCCAGTCTGGTTGGGTTTGGGCACTGTAAACAGACGGGAGTAGTAGCCCTCCCTTTGCTCCCTGCAAGGGAACAGGTTCCACTGCTCTGAGTTCTAGACGTTTCTGTACCTCAGCTCTGAGGGAGTGCAATCCAGTCGCCTGGAGAGGAGGTCGAGTGGGTGGGGGTTGGCAGGCGGAAGCCCGCCGAAGCAACTGACAAAACCCATCGGTTTTCTGTGATAGCCTGCCACGCCTCCAAATGAGACTAAATTCGTCCTCCCACTGGAGTTTCGTGCGACCGATGGAAAATATCATTTGGATGTTTTATCGGCGGAGAGACCACCCGTTGTTGAAGAGGCGGTTGGCTGAGAGAAGAAACAGCAACCTTGAAGTTTGTTTATGATGGGGCCCGCCGGCTGGAGCATCTGCTCGGCACGCACAGCGGTCCTGAAAGCCTCTGAAACCAGAGAAGGACCTTGTTTGAGACCCCAACCTCCAAGTATGTGCCTTTGCTGGGGTTTTTGCAAGGACCAACAAGTACTTGCCTTGGTCTTCGTGAGTTCCTCATCCGTGGAGGAGTGAACAGTTCTTTACACTCGAAGGGGAGATCAAGCAACTTGTCTTGAACCTCCTTCGAAAACTTTGTACCATGCAGCCACGCTTGGTAGGAATGGTCTACTCCAACCATAAGGCCTCGATCTAAGATATCTACATGATGGGCCGCAGCCTCCAGTAGATCCTGCGCCAGAACCCTGGAATCAGATGAGCCGCCCTTAAAGTCTTCAAGCAAATCAGGAGGAATACAATCCTGAAACCTGGCAAGCTCCTTCCACAGTTTGACATTAGCAGCCGCCAGGATAAGCTCAGTATTAGCCTGACACATCAGAAGAGCCGAATTGGAAAAAACCTTTCCCCCACCCCCAATGGCATCAAAAAGCTTGTCCTCCTTGGAAAGGATCTGGGAAGCTGCAGTGGAGGATTTAGATGCCGGTTTCGACTTGAGCGTAGCTTCTGCCACCACAGTCGATGAGCGGAGCAGGAATGCTAACAAGGATGTGCTCAGAGGTGTGTACCTTGTAGCGAGCATCAATTTTCTTGTTTAGGTGCTGCCCACAATGAAGTTTTTCCAGACCCTACAGGCCTCGGCCAGCACGTCCTGATGGAACAGGCCGGTGCGCTCCTGTGCCGAGAGTGAAGGCTCCTGAAGGTACCCCCTCTTGTGGAGCCGGGGGATTGGGTATTGGGATGTCTAGCAATGCCAACATATCCGGCACCCGGTTGTGAAAAGCTCTAATAGAGTGGGCGGTTCATTGCTGTTCTGGTCCACCTGGTACTCATCCACTGAGACGTGATCAGAAGTCTGATCCGCCCGAAGGCGCTTTGGCTGAGCAACCAGAGTCTTTCCCACATGGGAAAGTGGAGGCAGAGGAGGAGGCCCCAGAGGGAGTGGTGAAGGAGGTAACACTACTGGAAGCTGCATAGGGATTTCCGTAAGCAAGGACCAGTTCAGGCAGCTTAGGATACATTTCCTTAAATAAATCAAAAAAGTAGAATGCATAAGAGTCTTGCCAACAAAATGTATCCTCAGACGAAGGTCTAGGCGCTGTAGTGGGTAGAGGCCGCTCGCAAGGGGCATACCACCAGGATCACAAAGAATAGTTGCCAGGATGGTCCCCCACCAACTGGATCCACGTAGATAAAAGGCGCAAACAGAGGAGGGAGCGAGACTATGCGGCAGCAGAGTACAAGCACGCCAATCCATTGGAGGGCAGAACAGGTTTTTATTATCCACAAACCGTGGAAAAGGCTGCTTTTCCCCAAAAACAGGCCCCTCGGCACCAGCTGTGGTGAACGTCAGTGTAAGAGAGGTAGTCAAAATGGCTGCCGTGGGCCACTGGGGTTGGACCGCCATTTTGTCAATGCCCGAGACGAACAGCGTCGCAGGTGTAAGTTAGGACGTGGTCACCACAGGGGAGTATTTGTATTTTGTTTATTTATATAGCACGCCGGGCCCAAAGGCATCTGGGCACATATCTTAGAAGGCAAAGTTATGATTATATACAAGAAAAATAAGGTGGCACTACCAATTTACAGACATGTGGGTAAAGCTACTGTACGACAAGAATGTACACTATAAAATACAAAGCATGTACAGGCAAGAAGGATATACATAAGTTGTGTACATACATGCGATATGAGCAAAGAGTAGTACAGAGGTAATATGCACAAGAGCTATACATTAGGAAGTGAGAGATTAGTGGCAGATTGACCGTATCCGTTGTAGATCGTCCGATATCTTATGTGTTTTGTGCTAATACCCACCCTTTGGTTTTGCTCTTAAAGGAATGAAAGGAAGGTTCAGCTCTAATAACATTTGGGAGGGTATTCCAGAGCTTGGAGGCCAGGACAGGGAAGCTAGCGCCGCCTGCTTTTTGAAGTTTAAATCTAGGCAGGGATAGGCTATGGGCTTGGGCCGCTCTCATGGGTCGAGAGGAAGTGTGGGGTGTGAGACGGTTGGCTAAGTAAATAGGAGCCTGGTTGGACAGACACTTGTGAGTCAGGGCAAGTGTTTTCAGAGAGATTCTGTGCTTAACGAAACCAATTTAGGTTATGTCCATGGTTAGAGATGTGGTGGTTTCTGGGTATGTTTAAGGCTACTCTAATGGCATTATTATGAATGACGTGGAGTTTGTTAAGGTTAGATTAACTAGTGCCGAGGTAAAGGGCGCTACAATAGTCCATCTTGGACATGACGAGTGTTCTAGCCAAGATAGTGCAATTAGGAGTAGTCAAGAATGGTCTGCAGGCCGTAATAAGCTTGCATGTATAGGCCGACGCTGAGCTGACAGCCTTGGTTTGTCTACACAATGATAGTGTTGAATCAAGGTAAATTCCTAAGATTTTGGTGTCCTTGGAGACCTTAATGACATTGCCATCAATGAAACGACTGGAAGGGAGGGTCAAGTTTATTGATACGTTGTTGTGAACCCAGAAAGAGGATTTCTGTCTTGTCGTCATTGAGACAAAGCTCATGTTGCGCCATCCATGCCTGAATAACCATGTATACGTCATTCAGGGATTTAGTGTCCACTGCATAATCAGCAGTAATGGGGATGAGTATCTGGGTGTCATCTGCATAGTTAGTGTACGACACACCCAGATAGTCAAGATCATCAAATAGAGGTCTGGTGAACACGTTATAAAGTGTTGGTGACACACAGGAATCTTGGGGTACACCACAGTGGATGGGCGCAGGCTCGGCTGATTCTAGCAGCGAAAACACCCGCATGGATCTGTTGCTTAAGAAAGATCTGATGCAGGTGGTAGAGTCAGAAAAGTGGGCAGCTGATATGAGGTGCTGGCAAAGGATTTGGTGATTAACCAAATCGAAAGGCAGCTGAAAGATCAAGTAATAGCAAAGCTAATTTTCTGTCGTCTTTCAGCACCTCGATCTGTGTTTTAAGGTCTAGGAGGGCAGTTTCCATCCCATGCCTAGGCCGGAAGCCGGATTGCCTTAGGCCAAGAAGGTTGTGAACTGCCAGATAATCCTGAATCTGGAGGTAAGCGGCCCGGTCCAATATTATGAGCAAGAATGGGACTGTGGTAATGGGCCTATAGTTGGTAGGTAGGTTGGGATCATGGGACGGTTTTTTAAGCAGGGGGATGACCCATGCGTCCTTTAGGTTGTCCGGGACTATACTTCTTTTGAAGGATGAGTTTATAAAGGCAGTTATGAATGGGGCTAGATCATGGGAGGCCTCTTTGATAATGGGGGCTGGGCATGAGTCGCCTTGACAGTTGGATGGTTTCATTTTGTTAATGATGCATTCAACTTCAGCAATAGTGAGAGGAGAGAAGATGAAGGGTTTACAGTTAGGAGTGGCCTGGGTGATTGCAGTCGTGGGGGTGTTCAGTTGCTTGCCTGTCTGTAGAAGGTTTTGCTTGGTTTTAATTTTAGTTTGGAGGGTGGAAATTTTGTCCAGGAGTGCTTTCTGTATGTTCGAACACCATTTGCTGTCTTTAGTGCAGGAATCGGGGGAGTGGCAGGCGATTCAAGTTCCTTCAGAATCTTAAACAATTCTTTGGTATTAGAATCCGCTTGTGTGATACGTTTGTTGAAAATATCTTTTATCCTGGAAGATCGCCTCTTTATAGTTGATGGAAGCTATGATGAGACTGTCTTTATGGGCGTCCGAAGGATGACTTTTCCAGTCGGGGGTCTTATGTTCCATTTTAGCTTTGGAACCTCAGCAAAGGTGGTGCTAGCCGACTTTGGGTGCTTGACCGGCTTCTTTGCCCCCTCAGCAGGATTAGTTTCACCACAGGCCAGTGTTGGGGCAGCTTAGAGTCACCCCCTGAAGCCAAAACCCTCAAAAGGAGGCCCCTCAATCTTGCTGTTCTTATAGCCCCAAGAAGGGGAACCTCTGGGATAACCCCGGTATGTTTAGTCATCTTGAGAGGGACCTCGAGCCGTGACTCCGTACACTTAGTTGTAGATGTGGAAACCTTGGGGCTGACCCCTGTGACAACAGTCCCAGAAGTACTGGGCCTAACTTTTGCCCCTAAAAGGGGAACCTCTGATGAAGATCTGGTTTTGGCAGCCCCTATTGCAGGGGTCCTCAGAGGAAACTCTGGAGCGCTGGTTAGGTCCCTTTCGAGACACCTCAGGGAGACCCCTTGTAATAGAGCCGTTTGAGCCCCTCCCGGACCCAGAAGACCCCAGAAGGGGTCCCGTGGCCGGGGTGCCCTAAATAGGAACAACTTACCGGCTGTTTCCTTTTTTTCTTCAATGAACTGCTGTAAACGTGCTGGAGTAACATGTTGAAAACCCCTCCTCCCACCTGACAAGCCGACGCTGGAATGCCCGAACGGAAAGAGCGTTGCAGTAGCAGCACGAGTCTCAACGGTGTTCCGGGCCTAAGCACTCCAGGCAAAGAGTGGTGATCTGCCCTCACGAAACTACGTTCGCACGATGAACAGGACACGAATCCCAGACACTCCAGCATAGTTGGAAGAAAGATGACCGTGGAATCAGAGCAAGAATGAAGGACAAGGGAACAAAAAGAAAAATATTCCCTGTGATGCAAGTGCGTCCAACCCCGACCGCGCAGAGAAAAGGACTGAAGGGCAATGCGTGAGGCAGAGCTCAGGAAGGCGGGGCTACGTCCGCGTGCTGTGGTCCAGCGTAAAAATAAAATAAAGACACAAAATTACATTTTTTGATGCCATTAAAAAGTGCTCCAGTCCCATTCGGAAGGACGGAATGTCCCTCAAGTATGGCGGAAAGGGGACGGGACATAGGAGCATGCTTTTTCCAATATTTTGTCTATAGTGGATTGGAATGTTTGAGATGGGGTGGTAGTTTGTTCCCCGACTGTTTACAATTGGAGAGGTGATGGCCGCTTCCTTGAAGGAAGCGAACATATTTGTTTTCTAGAGTAGCTTTAACTAGTCACAGGATTTGCTTTCATAAATGTATGCACAGTTATTTCATATTCGCCCTTATCTTTTACCATTTTTAGCTAATGTGGATGAACCTAGTTAGAAAGTTGCAACAGAGACAAGACATAAGAATAAATCCATTTTCTTAAAGATCCACTTGCATTTATTCGTAACATGGAAAATGCTAATTAAGCCTTTTGTGCGTGGGCCCTTTTTGGGGCCAAGCAATGTGAAGTGGCTATGATTTAGGACTTGTGTAGAAACTAGGAGCATGTGTGAAGAGGAAGATGGTGATGCCGGTTCCCATTTGGCAGAAGCTTTCCACAAAATTCAAGCTTGGCGGGGATCAACATGTAAGACTCCACAGCCAAGACCAAACTGTTATGTTCCATTTCTGGAAGAGTTTTTGTATAGTTTTGTTTCATGAGGTCTTAATTTACAAAAGGTATAGGGTCAAGTTGGTGCAGGTTTGTACCGGTACAGTAAACCTTTAGTTCTGTTTATCTTGCAAGAAAAAGCTGTCTTTGCTACAACCCAGCAATGACTGTCAGCTCCGTTTCTCCAACAAAAGAGTGCAGGACCATGCCTGTCGCAAACTAAGCAATACAAACATGAGAAATGGATCAGAGGTTGATTCGAGAGCAAACAATGGTCTTTATGAGGGATGTAGGGCATGGTAGGGCCCGGTCCGCAGATCCCTTCATTTCCTTTGCCATTTTGAAAGTCCTGCCATAGGAGAAGGGTTTGACTATCAACAAGGAGGAAGGAGTGGGAATTTCTAATATCAGTTTGTCTGCTTGCTCTTGTAACAGCATGGGATCAAAGGATATTTGTCAGGGTGGACACACTCTCCTGTTTCAAAGTTTCAGACAAGGTATTAATGGTTAATACCACTTGGTTTAGGAAAGAAAGGCTCCTTTTCTATTCCAATTATTGCTTCATACCCTCTTAGACTATATGTGGAAGTGGAGTTTATCCTCAGTGGAGAGGAAATCACCTCATCAATGTCCTAAGCACCTGATTTTCTTCACTGGGCTTGCCATCAAACCAAATATGAGCTCTTTTGTGAGGGGTTTTAATAATTTACAGGACTACCAGAATTAGGATGTTTACCATTGTGGTAACCTCTAGAAGAAAGACCCAACAGGCAGTAAAGGCTCCTGGGTGGCATGTAGGTTGTTGGATTAAATATATGATGTAAGGTCAACTGAGTGACTATTTTAATGGTCTGGAGGGGGTTGGGGTTGTCATTCTGGTCACTAATTAGTGCGAAGGGCAGCTTGAATTGACTCCAGTTACACTCAGGATTGTGGTCCGACCATGGGATCCTGCCTTCAGAGGGAAATATATGGACATGAGAACGCTTTTCTGCAAGTGTGCATGACACAAGATGCGCAGCAAAAGTCATTCAGGATGGATTTAAATTGATTGGCCAGTTTGTCTGTGGGCGAGTCCCCATTCTGAGATTAATGTCACAGGATTTTACCATACATGGCCAAGATATTATTCAAGGCTCGAACATCTGTATGAAGGCATCATTATAATCTGGTGGGTGATGAGCCACTATTCATATAATTGAAGTGCTATTTACTCTACATTTACAGTGTATGCATTTTGGATGACAGCAAGGTAATGACCAGAAAATAATCTGGATAAATAAGGATCAAGCCCCCGCCTCGTCTGATTGATTGGCAAGAATCTTGGCTGTCTGGAAGAAGACTGCCTAAATTGGTGTTGAAATTGTCCTTGAACTAAATCTCAGTTATGCCCAAGAGATTAATTTGATTGTACCCAAGGTGCTAAAACCTGTGAGGTTTGCTAGTCCTAAGGGGGCTAGTAAGATTAGGAGGCATGTCAGATGGGTGGTTATTTTTGCACTTCTTATGGGAGACCAACTGAAAAGGGAGAAGAGGATGGGAAAAGTAGGTCATTAGGTACTGGAATTAGAAATAATGTAGGTTGGGCATTGGGCCTATTTCGGGAATCCTATGTTGGCACCAAGACATTCCTGCTTGTAACCTTTCGCAGACTGGTTGAGAATGGATACAGGGCGTTGCAGGGGCCGTGGCTCCTGTTATTCAAATGTGTGCTGCAATTTAGAGTAGCTTAGGCATGATGGAGAGCACCAGCAAGCTGGAGTGTCATGGCCTGGAACACAAGATTTCTGGTATAAGTAATGAACATACATTTTTTGGTCACCAGATTCAGGACAGTGGTTTCCCATCTGGAATTAACATTTATATAGTTGGGGTCTTTAGTGAGGAAGCGCTTATATGGTTAAGAATACATTATGTTGTATCACAGGCATAAAGACCCATGTGCGTCAACCACTTTTGAAATATGCATCCAGTAGCAATCCGTGCTCAAGGTATGACTTTTCGAGCAAGGATTTGCTTTTTAAATTTCTTCCGGCTATTTTACTACTAATGTACCAAAGCATGCTGAGGACGAAACAGTTGATGGGTGTGAACTGCTAAGTGCCATAGTGGAGGGGGTTTTTGGGGAGAGACCAGAAGCCCACAAGGAGGGTGGTCCGCTGCACTTTGGGAAAAGAGGTGGGATAGGCAGACTAAAACTCCCAGATCTCTTATCTCGGGGTAGGCCGAGGACCCTTCAAGCAAACATAAAACTACTGGGCCATGGGGACCCAAAGCAAAATATTCACAAAACATAAGGGCCTCGAGTACCAGATGCAAGTTGCAGATGCGCAATAGATACAGTGCCTTCAATCAGCAATGTAGGGCACATGGATAGGTCAAATGAACTTGCACCAGGGTAGATCATGGAAGGCAGCAGTGGGCGCATGCAGATGCTAGGAAAAATTGGCTTCCTCGCGGCCTTAGTCACGAGGTATAAATTAGATTTCAAAAATTGATTTGCAGAGTTTGCTCATTAAAATGTTCTGGATTAGCAAACAAACCCATTTTATTAGCAATGTTGTACTTCTATTTTTAATGTCACGAGAAGTTATTTGTACACACTCTAACCTAAGAAACAATGCAGCGGTTTTGTGTCCAGCTGAAGACATTAGTGAGATGAGTCGGGCACTGAAAACAGGTGCCAATATCCAATTCAAACCTAATCAGAGCAAAGCAAGCACTGGAGGCCAACTACAATGTATGCTAGTGCAATTGATTTGTAGAAGTAAAGACTGAATGGAACTATTGATCACTGCTTTGCGTAAACATCTAGTGAACCTATGTATTCATTATGTAAGAGGTAAGAAAGACTAAGCAGACTGGATGGTGGCAGGCAGAGCACAGGGCAAACTAGGTGGAATATTGTAGTTTGCGGCTATCTCACCTTCAGGGTAGCAGTTATAAAGCAACAGGGTGATGCTAGAATGTGAAGGAGTATGGGATCAGCTCACTGAGCACCAGTTGCACAGTATGTAACCAGCAGGTCACAGATTTAGGTTTGCCATCAAACGCATTTGGCTGTGTGCTCAAGTGCATTTTCAAAAGTATCCACTAGTCAATATGATGCATCTCCCCAACAAAATGAAATATAGTTAACACTGAGATTTAGATATGCTAAACTACACTTCACAACTGTAAATCATGGAAATGATGCAGTGTCTTACATTAGCAATACTTTAATTATTATGTAAAAACTTAAATTATTAGGAATGAAATTGCAGGACTCTTTAAAAAAAATTAACACATACCCGTCATTGCCTTACAGGATGTAGTTAGCCTAATAAAAGTATCATCCCCATTACCCGTGATTTACTATTATTTGAAAAATAAAATATTCTTGCCAAGCACTCACACTGGTAAGACTGAGGCTACTGCACTCTCCATTAGCCCCTTTGAACTTACATAGAAAAGAGTGGAGGGAGCCCTGAAGGCAAGAGCGGAATGCAGGGCCAACTGTGCTTGCATTATTCAGGGCAACTACACAAATGCCAATTTAATTAGCAAACGTACAAAATTGCATAGCAAATTGCTATGCGACACTGCTTATTTTCTGCCTTGGCAAATGGCATAATGGTGTCCTTCTTACATTGACATGGAGTTCTCTAGTGCAACGAGAAAAGCTAGCTCTGTCCCGTTGTCACGTGTTCAAAGCAATTAAATAATTCAAGACAAAGATATTTGTACTAATTATGTGAAAAATCTATTTTAATTATTGACATTTATATAGCGCACATAACCCAGAGGCATCTAGGCATTTAATTCATAATACAGCAGAAGTGACTGCTTGAATTAATGGGAAATTCACCATCCATAGCACACAGTTCCCAGCAGAAGCAGCACCAGTCTTCTGAAAGGATGGCATCCACACAATTGGGAGAAGAAATATTTGGTAACACGACTGCCAAAAAACACCAGACATATTAGCTTGTTTTTTTTAATTAGCCAAACGTTCACCAATGGCACTGGTCTGCCAGAAGGCATAAAAGTGAATAAATGTAAGCAAGCTGACTGAATAGGACACTTCTGCAGTGTACATTTTGCTCAGCGCTACAGTTGATGTATGCCGCCCAAGCGGGCTAAGTAATCTTGTTTGACAGTGCAACACCAAAAAAAACAAAGTCAATTCAAACTAAACCCCATATTACTTCTATTTTAGGAGTCTTGGTACTGTAGCTGTAGGTTTGTGGACCAGGTATGTTTACAGCACAACGGACAATTTAAGTTATCTGTAAAATAGGACTGCAAAACTAAAAGTGTAATTCATACGATTAGGTCACTGGAATATATTGTAACTAAAGTCTTGACCCGTATTGATGCCGGAAGAAACTTTTTAAAAATACCCAACAAAGGCCCTCATTCATTTTTGTTATGCCTGTGATCAATGACAAACCATGCCCAGTTTTCAGTAATGAGAGCAATACAACTGTGTAATCTATTTATCAAAACACAAGCTTTTTGTACACATTCTACTGTTCTACTAAGGCGAGTATATACTATTCAACTCAGAGTTCTGCATTAACATTTAGGGATGGGTTATGGCTCCTTGATACACCCAGGACTCACCTTTGCGAGCAGTAACTTCACACACTTGGTATGGCCCTCATAGATTGCAGAGAGCAGTGGGGTGATGCCATGCTTGTCAGGAGCCTGAATCAAGATAGGAAAAAGTCAACTAAGACAATGTTTGAGATTTAACTGGTCTAGCTTTAGATACAGTGATATTATCAAAAGTTTGAGTATTAGGAAGGAAAATAAAGAGAAGATTGCACTACAAGCAATGAGTACATGGCAGGGGAAAAGCAAACATTTCAGGTAACCATAAACTCTATGTGCTGCAACGGTTATGTTAGTTCATGTAGTGGACCATGTTGTGCACAGAACAAAGGTTAACATTGTGACTGATGGTTAAAGAGTTTTTTTTATATGTTACAAAACAAAAGTACATTACTCCTGTAGGAAGTTGAAAAGCAATACTTCATTTTTATTATATACATAACCAAAGTTGTACCACACCAGCAAAAGTTAAATAAATAAAATGCACCTCAAATTAAGGCAGAACAGCCACGTTGAATTAATCTTAATTTGGATGAGGTAAATTAAGCACAATTCCTCCTTTAATGTGTTAATGGAAAGTTCAAACAGTTACAAATAGTTCCAATTATTTTTCAGAGTTGCCCATTTTGATAGAAGGTGCTCAAGTAACAAAAGCCCACAAATCAATTTCAAGAAGCGTCAATACAATATACATGTGTAATTACAGAGCCTGTAAGGGTCAGGGAATGGCTGTGGGATTTACAAAGGAAGGCTAAAAAACAAACATTCGCCCTTGAGCTGCATAGGCGTTCTTAATCAAACTCTAGGGTCGTTGGATCCTTATTTGTATGCCTGGGAAAAAGTTACATTTCAGATCTTTTAGTGAAAAGCAGAGGAGATGTAAGGGTTTCTGAAAGTTATTCAAAAGAGACTGCACTAAAATAATTTTGTACTTCCAAAACATGAGTATTTGAATCTGTGGCTGAACAACAGCTAAATGTTGGATGAGCTCCGGCTTTTTGAGGAGATGTAAGGTTTGCAATGTTTCTGTGCAACGACATTTGAATAGGGCAGAGAATTTTGAAGGCTATGCTGGCCTTTAATACCACTGAAGGGATTTCAAGGTGGGAAATTGTAACAGGTTTTTATGTATAGGAATTAGGTGGGGGGAGGGGGAAGGGAGGAGAGAGTAAGAGGCCCAAGAGGAAGCTCGAGCAGGAGTCCAGCCAACTTAGTACCAGGATGAGTTTGAGTGGGATGGCAGATAAGAGGACATGATTTCTGATGTTCAACAGTTGGAGTGGAGCAGCAGTGGCGGTCGCAGCGATGACATGTTTGAGCTTCTGATCGCTCTTGAAGAGGACACAAACATTGCAAGTATTGGGGCAGGTGGTGAGCTGGTCAGGGTAAACAGTTATAGGTGGTGGAGCATTCTGGACAGGGAGATGGAGGTCTGCAGTATTAGATTAGTTGAGCATGAGACACTCCAGTACTACCCGGTGCTGGGTGGAAGAGACAGTCTGAGATCATAGGGGGTCAGTAGACAATGCAAGAAATATGAATTATCTGTGCAAAAACAGCAAATAGAAGATCACAAAAGCAGATTTTAGTATTATAGGCAGACTTGGTCAGGCCGGTTTCTGTGGAGTGACCCTGTGAACCCCATATTGAAATGCGGGTGGTTGGGAGCACAAAATCTCCACCCTTGCCCGCATCCCACCAACTAAAGCAACTGTTGATTCCCGGGAGACTCAACCCGAAAGTACCTGCATTTATGAATACAACGTTGTCGTATTTATGATTGCAGTGGTTTTCTTTTTAAGTTTCCCAAGCGCCCCCCCTGAGCTTGAGGAGCCTGGGAAACTTAAAAAGAAAAAGCATTTAGAAATAATGCGTTTCTATTTATGATTGCGGTGGCTTTTGCTTTCAGTCTCTCGGGCTCCCCCAGTCCGGGGAGCCCGGGAGACTCACAAAGCCAATGCAATTATAAATACAACGTTGTTGTATATATGATTTCCATGGTTTTCTAACCACAGCAATCATAAATACAACAGTGTATTTATGAAAGCATTTGTTCTCCGGCACTAATGAAGCAAAAGCTGCTGTAGTTAAAGCTACCAGCAGGTAGAATTTGCTTTGTTATTGCAGTGAGGGCAGAGATTAACTCAAGCACAGGAGGCTCGTCCATTTCACAAAATGGATGCCTCATAGTGCTTGATATTAAAAGGGGTTTAAACATATTTATTTAAAATGTTATATACGAACTTTCTATAAAAAGATGTTTAATATATGGTTTTTTATTATTGCCCATCTTTTAAGACAACATTTTTGAGCGCATTATTCCTTTAAGCTGGCTAGTGGGCGTGGGCACAGTGGCAATAAAAGATAAAAACCATAAACTGCGAAACTCAGAAACGGAAATTAATGAAGAAATCTCAAAATCTATAAAGAATTTTATCAGGCACAAAATCCAGAAAATGAATCAGAGTTTGAGGCATTACTTTATTTGACCCTTTCCCCCTATATGAGCGGTCGGTAGAAGCCAGAACTGAAATATTTGTCCCGTTCACGAAAGAGGAAATCTTCCAGGTGGTAAAATAACTTCTGAGACATAAAGCCCTGTCCTGGACAGCCTCACAGCAGAGTGTTACGTGGAATATGGTCCCCTTCTGGCACCTTATCTACTGAGGCTGTGGTTAGAGGCAGTCGAGGTGGAACAGCTCCTGCAATCTCTACGAGAAGCGGTAACAGTCCTGCTTAAACCGATCAAACCTGTAACGCTCACCTGGTATCCACGGGGAAGTCACTCAGCCTGTTCTGACCTCTTACGACCTTGAACCCTTCCCTGGAGTCTACTCCACTGGAGACTGGGCCTGAAACACAGGATTGGTAGAGTTTAACTCCCTATTGTCTCTGTGTGCTTGTACCCCTTCTTCCCCGGGGTCCAACCCTTCCCTTTGATCCACAGCTCACCTTGTTTTCTTGGAAAGTGTGCTCTCCGTCCTGCTTTCAGCGCAGGGGCGCGTTGATGGATGCGGGCTCGTTGCTGCCTAGTTACTTTACTGGCAAGAGTCTGACAGGCAAGTATAATGAGTCTTTTGAACAGTTCTCTAACTTCGTTGCTTTCCTTCCTTCGATGTTGGTCGGGGGATGGCGACGTGCTGCTGAGATGAGTAGCGCTGAAGGTGAGAGCGCGATGCGACCCTTTCGTATTTGTATTGAACTGAGTTCTTTTTCTGTGTCTTTTAGGTGCCGCAACGTTTTCAGCGTGGATGCCGGTTATGAAGAAGAAATGTGGTGAGTAAGCGCGGTATGCGGTTACTCTAGATGTTTCCACGCTAACCTGGAGTGTCTTTTCCCTCTTGCAGATGGATGAGAAGTTCCGGAGACAGAGTTCCCCCAGATCGGCTGGGATTCAGGTAAGCGTTTGAAGCTCGCACAGTCTTTGAAAATAAGCAAAGATTTGCTGAACGCTTACTAATGCCTTTTTTCTGTTCTTTTCCCTTTTCCTTGGGAAGCGACGTGCCGGGATGGGAATGTCACAGGCGAAGATGCCCGCAGAACAGAAGGGGCGATGAATGATGGGCAGAAGCGCCGCAAGGTAAGGATGTTCCTAACTGTGTTCTTGCAGGTGCAGAAAACGCAAAGCATGTTTCTCAGCCGGGGCGTGGCTTAAATAGTCTCTGGGTATCCCAGGTGTCTCTGGGCTGAACCACACCCAAAAGACTAGACTGCACATGCAGTTCTGGGAACCGAAATACGTGGGGGCATCCATCTTGTCCCCATCAATGCACTACAAGTCCAATCCCCAATGTTATCCTATGGGAGTGGGCGAGTCTGGTGCCACAAGCGCCAAGTCTGACTCCAAGTGGGTCTTTGGAGGGATGGAGAGGCCCTTGAGGGCCATTTAGGTGATCGTGGCCTGGCTCCAGCCTGACATCTTGGAGGGCTGGGGACATGAGGGGCAGGAATCATGACAAAACCATGCGAAAAGTGCATTGCCTATAGACCACTATCGCTGATGAATGTTGACACCAAAATGTATGCAAAGCTACGAGCTAATGGACTACAGCCACTCATGCCTGCATTAATACATCAGGATCAAGCCAGCTTCATACCGGGGAGAGCGACGCCACTCAATCTCAGATGGTTGTTTAATGTTATAGCTCATATAGCCCGAAGACTCATGCAGTAAGCTGTAGCCTTAGGACAACCAGAAGGTATTCGATATGGTATTGTAGCCGTATTTGTTCACGGTCCTTCGAAAATGCAGACTGGCCAAGGCTTTTATAGAGTAGGTTATAATACTGTATACTAAACCCATGGCTCTGTCCCAACTGATACGACACCATCAGCTCCATTCGAACTGGACACAGGGACGCGGCAGGGTTTCCCAATGTCCACTCTACTTTTTGCCATGGTAATAGAACCTATGGCGGATTTCATCTGGGGCATAAATGCGAATAATAAAAGCTATTCGAATAGCTGGAACTCCAGATAATTTTGTTTATTGCAGACAACGTTCTGTTGCATATCAGAGACACGCAATGAAACCTCGGTCCCATAATGCAGGATGTAGACCGAATCGGGACATATTCTGGATTCACAATAAATTATGGAAAGTCAGAAATGTTCCCCCGACACAGATGC
This sequence comes from Ambystoma mexicanum, assembly GCF_040938575.1. Lineage (NCBI taxonomy): Eukaryota > Metazoa > Chordata > Amphibia > Caudata > Ambystomatidae > Ambystoma > Ambystoma mexicanum. Next base: position 487,889,020 of record NC_090936.1, on the reverse strand, counting down.
TACACCCCTAACCTCTGACACAAACCCCATTAAAATGGGCACTGGATAAACTGTGATACTTAGGGCTAACAGTTTCTAGATCCAAGGACGGGTTATTGGTGGAGAACTATACTGCCCTGATGAAATATGCAGACACAAAAATATCTGCATGGCTGCAGATCCCCCTTTCAGCAGCAGGCGGAGAATCGCTCATTAAAATACTAGTACCCAAAGTACTATACACATTTGTAAATGTACCCATCTGGACGGGCACCAATTTTTTTTGCAGAACTGCATAACAGTTTGGCTAGGTTTTTATTGCACTCAAGGGCTATTTGGGAAAAATGGGATCCAATGGTGCTGCCGTACACAAGGGCAGGTTGAACGGACCCAATTTAGGATCTACTGGATAGCGGCTCAAGCTAAATTTGCCACCTACTGGTATGATCAAGGAGAAGCGACACCTCACGTTAAGACTACAAAAATCTGCGGTGGAAGCCTTTGAAATGAGAACACTCATAATGGACGGTACATATAAGGATGCCTGCCCTTACAACCCAGTTTCCACCACACTAAGTACAAGGAAGCGCATCTTCTTCAAAACAGATGATCCATTCCACCGCTGGCTACTACTGTGGGATTTTCCACACCTCTCCCCTACACGAGATCACTATCCGCAGACGGTGGGAACTCTTAGGATATAAACGTATGGCTGACTTGTTCCAAGAGGGGAAATTCTTGACGGTTGAAGAATTCAATACAAAACATGGAAGCACACAAGAAGGGCTGTTACAGTACTATAGATATGTGCGGCAATCCGTGCTAGATGGAATTCATACGCTATTGAACCACCCAAAAAGAAGTTGCTGGCCGGTAACTGTAGGCATGTGCTTGCTACTTTATGTAGGGAGATTCTGCTTGGAACACTGATACAAATTGATCCCTTCTGTGAGAAATGGGCGAGGGAATTAAATCAAGAAATAAATGATGCACAATGGGGAGAGACTTGTAGGTTTACCACGTCAGTCTCCATGAATAGCCGACTGAACTTAATACAGTATTAGATACTACACATGTTACACTATGCGTCATACAGACTTAAACTAATATTTCCTGATCATACTGCACTATGCCCGAGATGTAGGGCAAGGGAAGCAGAATATCTACATATGTTTTGGTCCTGCCTGAATCGGTCACACTACTGAGCACATATCTACAAGGTAATGTCAGAAATAATTAGTAGGAACCTGGATGCCACTCCGATGTCTGTATTATTTGGAAAGTGGCAAGACCCCATGAAAACAAAACCAGAACCTGTCTCAATATCTGTGACATGGCAGCAAAAAGATGTATACGTTGGAAATTAAACTAGGTAAATGAACATGGAGAACTATACATATCACTGTCCCTGCGCATTTCCCGGCCCAAGGATATTTGAGGAGAGTTCAGAACTTATCTGACTAAATAATAAGATGTAATTTACGTACCAAGGGATGAGCGTATCAACTATCTCAACATCCACAGAGTCATATAGCACATCGAGATAATGTTTGATTAATGCACTTGAATTTTCTTTGCTTTGTATTTTGGGACTGTTAAAAGTATGTATATGTATATATTAGTTTATTTATTTTTTTACAGGGAACCCAGCAATATTCCATCTCATTAGACGCAGTGTAGGCACTCAGCTCCTCAGTGATAGTCTGAGGAGCTATGCCCTCTTCTAAATTAGGAAAATTGATTGCAATATCAAAAAAGTGAGTTTCAAATTAAAGTCAGTCGTCCAAGACTGAAACAACAATGTTTGAAGCACAGTTCTAGTTAATCATGGGTGCAAAGAACATGAGAGATAAGAATGGGAGGCACAATTACACCAACAATGTGAAGTAGCTCAACTGATACTTTAAAACGTCTTTGTGTAGAGATGGAGAAAAGTAATACGCAGTCTCAAACAAATTGAATGTTTTACGTACATTGGTATCTGCTCCTTTCAATAGCAGGAACTCCAGAACTTCCTCCTGGCCACAGTCTGCCGCATAATGAAGAGGTTTCCTACCGCCATCCAGTGTCCGGTTGACATCAGCCTCCTTGAATAAAACAAACAGCATTAGAAAGGTACTGGAGATTCCCTCTGCAACATAATGCTGTTATGCTATATACCATGAAATTTCAATGGGAGTTCCAAAGAAAAAGCATTTCAAAACCTAGTACATCTCTCACAACGAAAACAAGCCAAGCAGATATTACTTAGCAGAATGGTACCTCGATCTCCAGAGAAGGGTAAAATGATGCACACACGTCACTATGGACAACACACCATAGGGGGGAGGGATGCCATGAGGGCATGGCGCCCAAACGAATATCATTACGAATGAGAAAAGGTTGGGATTTTATGTTTCAAGTTAACAGTCTCAACACATCAATCGGTTCGAGGTTTAATTCTTTGCTCTTATATTTTACTAATGGTTCCATACAATCACGACTTCTTAAACATGTAGAGACGCTCTCGGCCCAAGGAGAGCTTCTAGGCTCCCGGTTGGGCTGATCGAGGAAACCATGGCTTAAAATGACCCACGATGACGGCCCCTGAAACATGTCTGACCCTAAACGTACGGGGTCTGAATTCGCTGATAAAACAAAAAGCCGTATTGCAGAAACTCCTTCTTAGAGGTGGACTTCGTATTCCTGCAGGAGACCCATCTACTGAAAGAAGATGGAAAGGCTCACAACTAAAGGGTACCCGCAAGCATACTTTGCGACCAAGTGGCTTCTAAAAGCAGGGAGTGGTCATTATTGTGCGCAAGGTTATCCCACAACGAATAACAGAAGTCCTGCAAGATACACAGGGAAGGTATGTGCTACTCAAAAGGTACTTGGGAGATTGACAAACCACATTGGGGGTAGTATACGGCCCTAATGAGAAGCAAGCACAGTGTTTGGAGGGTTTCTCCGAGACATTGGCGAAATATATGGATGGCAAAATCATACAAGGAGGGGACTTCAACTGCGTAGTAGACCCAACAATGGACAAAACGCTAGCTCCCACCACTACTGATAGAAGTAATTACTAAGCCATGACAACACTTTTGAGGGAACTCTCATTGATAGCGACATGGCGATTCATACATCCTGGGGAGAGGGAATACACCCTTTATTGACCAGTTCACAGGGGCATTTTAAGGCTCAACATGTTTCCGGTCTCCACCACTGTTAACCCTTTGGTTAGGGAAATCGAGATCCTACCCAAGGCACTCACAGATCATTACCCTGTGAAATTAGGGCTAGGCCAGGGTCAGGGCAACACTAGACAGAAACTTGTTTGAAGATTCAATGAAATTATCCTAGCGGACATGGCCGCAAGGACCTCCATAGAGGATGTTATAACCCAGCAATTTGAAGAAAACAAAACGGAGGGCATGGATATGCGACGCCGGGAAGGCAGTCTTCCGAGGGGTTGGCATAGGGCAATCGGTGGCCTGGGGTAGAAACCAACGTATGCATCGGGACAGGCTAGAGAGGATAGTACAAGAGAAGGAGAAGGCACATGCTAGAAAAGTGAATAGGCGCACGCTGCAAGAACTCAGAATAGCCAGGCAGGCCCTGGAAACCCATATGGTGGGGAACACAGCACAGTCCATACTTAAGACAAAACAATATTATTACTCCAGGGGCAACAAGGCAAATAAATTACTTGCAGTGAAACTCAGGAAAGCAGCAACTAGCAACTATATTGGGACCCTGAGGGGCTAAGATGGGAAGAGGGAGGTCCCGGAAGCGGGAAAGCTGAAGATCATGGAAGAATATTTTAGTAGGGCATCCACCCCACACCCAGGAAATATTACCCAAATCCGAGATTTTATAGAACATACAAGGCATAAAATAAGTAGTGCTGCATAGCAATTTGCTATTCAATTTTGTATGTTTGCTAATTAAATTGGCACTTGTTTAGCAAAGCTAGCTATTTAAGTTGTCCTGCATTCTGCTCTTGCCTTGAGGGCTCTCTGCACTATTTTCTATGCAAGTTCAAATCAAATCAGCTAAGCGAGAGAGAGAGAGAGAGTGCAGTACCCTCCAATAAGTGCCAAAGGCCTGTGTGGGAGTGCTAGGGAATCATTTTTATTTTTCCAATAATTGCAACCTAGACGTAAACGGGATGATACGTTTATTAAGCTAACTATATCCTGTATGGCAAAGACAGGTATGTGTTATTCCTTTTTAAAGGACAGTCCTGCAATTGCATTCCCATAAATTTAAGCTGTTACAGAAAGCATAATTACAGTATTGCTACTTTAAAACACTGCATTGTCTCAATGCTTTACAGGAAAGTTTAGGTTTGTGTACCTAAATCTCAGTGGCAACAATATTTAATTTTGTTGGGGAAGATGCATCATTTTGACGAGTGAACACTTTTGAAAATGTACATGATCGCACAGCCAAATGCGTTTGATGGCAAACCTAGTTATGTGACCTACTGGTTACATATATTGTGTACTGGTGCCCATCCTGTGCTCCTTGACATTCTTTCTCATCACCCTGTTGCTTTACACCAGCTACCCTGAAAGTGAGATGGCCGCAAACTACAATATTCCACCTAGTTTGTCTAGTTCTCCGCCTGCTACGCCATCCAAACTGCTTAATCTTACTTTCTTTCCTCTTACATAATGAATACATAAGCGCACTAGATGTTAAGGCAAAGTAGTGATCAATTGTTCCATCCAGTCTTACGTCTACATATCTACTGCACTAGAATAAACTGTAGTTAGCCTCCAGTGCTTGCTTTGCTCTACGATTAGGTTTGTATTATATATTGGCACCTGTTTTCAGAGCCCTTTTTTATCATATCTGTGTCCAGTTATGCATTAACATTTTAAAAGGCACTCAATCAGGGCTTAAAGTCCCCTTCCCCCACTCGAATAGAGTAGATTTTATGAAGGACAAGTACCATTTGCAGGGGACGTTTGAAACTTGTACTTTGCAGTAAATGTCAAATGCATTTCACTATGCATGGCTGGCCTCTGGGTGGCAGCAGTGTGCCAAACAAAGTGGTTTTGTGGTGACATGCACCCTTTTACAGAAAGCACATTGGGTCGAGTGCATTTCTTTTAGGTTGAGTAGGTAAACAAAGTTACTGGACCTGCAGGTCTTGTGGAATTAACCAATTTTCAGGGCCCTACATCTCACCCTCTTCAGCTGAACACAAAACTGCGGTATTGTTGCTCACGTTGTCGTGACATTAAAACTATTATTACAACATTGCTAATCAAAGGGGTTTGTTTGCTAATCAAAACATCTTATTTAGCAAACTCTGCTAATCAATTTCAAAAATGTAATTTACCCCTTGAAACAAGCACGACTCCCCCCGTATCTTGGAGGCATGAGAGAAACATTAGAGATCCCTATATCGGCTCAAGAAGTTGCCGAAGCCATACGCTCCCTCCCGACAGGAAAAGCACCCGGCCTGGATGGTTTCACCAAGAGATTTGATAAAGCATTCACAGGGCCCTTGATCCCATAACTCATCGCCCTCTTTAACTCTAAATCAGGGAAAATATCTAAATCCATGGCTGATCCACAACCACTTTCCTATTAAAACCAGGAAAAAAACAGAGCTGCACCTCTCATCGTCCCATAGTCCTTCTAAACTCAGAGGCAAACTTTTATAGTAAAATCCTAGCTACAAATCTAGGCGAGATCCTCCCGCACATAATTAATGAAAACCAAAAGGGTTCATTAAAGAGAGGGGCCTATGACATTAGGAGGGTAATTGACTTGAAAGCGTTGGCCCCTAAACTTCTGAGAGGGAGGGGGGGGCGGGGGACTATCACTCCTCTCCCTTGACACCCACCGGGCATTCAACAGCATGTCATGGGATTTCTTCCAAGCATTGTTGCCAGCCTACGGATTTGGCCCGGTCTTCAACAACTTAATACTGGTGAACTTCCAGATACCGTCCACTGTAAATTTAACAACGCCAAGACAGCCCCAATTCCCCTGGGTAGAGGAACAAGACAGGGGTGCCCGGTATCCCCATTGGTATTTGCGCTATCCATAGAACCCCTGGCACAAATGATAGGAAGTAACCCGCACATAATAAGCCTAACACACACAGTGGCACTGTTCGCCAATGACATTTGCTTCCTCTAGAAACGCTTGCAGTCTATCCCACCTTTATTGGCTCTCCTTGACAGATTCCACACAGTCTCAAGATTTGGGGTTAATCATCAGAAGTCAGTGGGGATAGCAATGAAAGAATCACCCGAAACCCAACTTGCAATGCAAGCAACCTTTCCATTTCAATGGGTAGAAGAGGAGTTTATGTACCTAGGGGTGTATATCACCAAATCATAAGAGCTAAAATTACCAGGTTATGGAAGGAGACTAAAGCCACTCCGAAATGTTGAGAAATCCAGGAAAATTCTTGGCTGGGAAGGGTTACCGCAATTAAAATGACAATTGTACCAAGTCTTCCATTTGTCATTCGAGCTCTACCGAACCTGATCCCTGAAGGAGACCTGCTGGGCTTACAGAAGGTGATAGGCCAATATATTTGGAAGAAGAAACCACCTAGAATCTCGCATCAGATACTCCTAGATCAAAAGGGAATGGGAGATGGGGTGGGATACTGTCGATGCAGTGTTACTTTTGTGCTGCTCAGATCGCACAGATGTTAGAATGGGCTCTACAGGACAAGAGGGCTAAATGGGAAATGATAGAACAGGACTGCTCTCCCACTTTAGTAGCCCATCTGCCTTTTCTGCAGAATCTGCCAAGTACCCCTGGTTAGATCCCACCTGAGTCACTCTGGAAACATGGGACAAGGCCTGGGTACAATTGGGGGTGAAGGGAAAAAAGGATTCAACATTGGAACCCTCCCGTCCCCTGCACCCCATGAAATGCGGGCAAGGCCAGCTAATCTTGCTTTCATGACAAGGGAATTTTTAATGAAAAAATATATATATTCTTTGATTTACAGGCAAAAAGTAAATGTACAAAGCAAAGATGTAAATCCGTTCTCTGTGGCCGACGCGTTTCTAGGAATCTTTCCTCTTCTTCAAGAGCCTAAACGGACTTTGGAAAAGATATTACATAAGCAAGTTGTGTAAAAAAAAAATCGAGACAAGTGAACATTCATAACAACGGCCTGTGTATGAAAAGCATAATCATTCTTCATAGATAATTCAGTGTTGATAACCATAGTAACCGTGCATATGTAGACATTAAGACGAGCTGACATGTCTATATTTAGTGGTGTTAACGTAAAACACATTCTTTATTATCATCATGGAAATGTCTATCCAAATAGTGAGCCTGTAGAGCAGGTTCCTAAATACAATTCATCTCATCAAGTGTATTGCCATGATTTTAACATGGAGCCATAGTGGTTAAATCCGTCGATAGACATCAAAAAGTTTTTAAAAAAGCAGATAACCTTATGCAGAGTGTCAACTAGATACACTCTTGATTTAAATCCAAATACGGTGGACGTAGAAAAAGACTATCATTTGCTCAGAATTCTCATCCAGTTGGAGGGAGCAGCAGAACAAGGAAGTCACCGAATTTGAGGAACTGAGTGACAAGTCCAATATAAAAATTAAATGCAGCAGATGAGAAAAGGGTTGCAGTGGGACAGGCACGCATAAATGAGAAAGAACTGACCAGATGGTGAAAAGTGGAGTGAAGAAAAACAATTCAAACTTCTTCTCTCCTTCCTCCCTTCCAATCTGGCTTCCGTCCCAAACATTCCACAGAAAATGCTCTCACCTCTATCCTTAACTCCCTCCTCTCTGCTCGACATGCCAAGCAATCCTCCATCCTTATTCTCCTTGATCTCTCTGCAGCTTTCGACACTGTCGATCATCCACTTCTGCTGCACACTCTTTCCTCCTTCAGTTTTAAAGGCCCCGTTCTAAAATTGCTATCCTCTTACCTCTCCTCCCGTTCCTTCGCTGTATCATGGGGAGGCCAGACCTCATCCTCCTTCCCCCTTATCTACGGTGTTCCTCAAGGTTCTGTACTTGGTCCTTTCCTCTTCTCTCTTTACACCTCCCTCATTGCCCCAGTTATCTCCTCGTTTGGCATCTCCCACCATTTCTATGCTGACGATACTCAGCTCTTCCTCTCTTTCTCCTCCTTCTCAACTGACCTTCACCTTAAGCTCTCCTCCTGTCTCACTGCTATCAAGAACTGGATGTCCTCCCGCTTTCTCTTAATACCGATAAAACGAAGTCCTTTTCTTCCCCTCTAATTCAATTCCCTCTCCCTCTCCTCCCCCTTTCATTAACTTTCCTCCCTCCAATCTCCCTATCTCTCCCCATGCCCGTAACTTAGGCGTTCTCTTTGACTCCTCTCACCTTCTCACAACACATTTCACTCACCTCTCACTCCTGCCGATACCACCTCTACAATTTTTGCAAAATCCTTCCCTCCCTCACATTCCACGCCACTAAACTTCTAATTTCCTCTCTCATCTTTTCCCGCCTCTTCTTCTGCTCTTCTCTACTCTTTGGACTTCCCCCATCTCATCTTGCCTCCCTTAAATCCATATACCACTCTGCTGTTTGTACCCTTTGTCTCCTTACCTCCGGTGACTCCATCTCTTCCTCGCTCCCTTACCTGGGCTGGCTACCATTCCACTTACAGCTAAAATTTCACTTTCTCTGCCTCTTCTTCAAATCCCTCCATGTACTTGCTCCTCTGTACCTCTCCTCCTACTCCCCCTCCCTTCGTTCTGCTGACCATTTCCTTCTCACTGTACCTCCATCCCCCTGCGCTTCCTCCCGTTTCCGCTCCTTCCAACTCCTTGCACCTCGACACTGGAACTCACTCCCTCTCACAATCCGATCTACCACGACCTTCATCTCATTTCGCACTTCCCTTCAATCCCTCCTCCATTCTCCTCCTTGATCCCCCCACCCTCTCTTCTTCCCCCTCCCTTCTTCCGATTCCCCCCCCTCTCCTGCTCCTCCCCTCTATCCCTTCCATTTTCCCTCGTCCAATCCACCCCCCCTCCTCACCCAATCCCACTCCCCTTCCCCCCCTTCAGTTAATTGCACTTTGCACTGTTTTGTCGAATGATTCATGACGTAATTGCTCCCACTGTTATTTTGTTTTTGTTATCTTGTATTATGTTCCACTGTACAGCGCCTTGGTGTAAAGCGCTCTATAAATAAATAAAATATAAACATTAGAAAAAATTCTGGTTTAATTAACGCTTGAATATCAGAATCACGATCTGTAGAGTCTAAAACGCTGGAGAGCGGTCAATACGCTTACCTCAGAAAAGATATGGCGCCACAAGGATTTGAATCCAGTTCAGAAAGTGAAGACTGGAGGTAGAGCAAGATAGCGTCCATTTGCACAGTGGGAATCGCTTGAGACTCCAGCTCAGGGACATGTACAAAGATGGGCTCCTTCTAACATTCATAGAATGCAAGAAAAGTTCACTCTACCTGAAACAGAACACTTTTGCCATTTACAAATCGGACACTGGGTTTCTAACAGTAGTTTGAGGGGCACATGACCCCCTAGAGGAATCTAGCTTCGGATATTAGAAGGTCAAGACATCTGGAAAATCTACCCATTACCGTCTGCTAGAGAAGGCCTATACTGATAAACTTGCATACATTACACAATGGGAAAAGGCTATAGGGGGTAAAGATCCCACCGGATTCATGGCAGAAAACATGGACCTGAACCTCCAAAATCTCCAGATGCACCATGTTGAAAGAGTGCTATAAAAATATGCTACAGGTGGTAGATGACCCCACAGAGATTACACGCAATCTCAGCCGAGTATTCAGATTGCTGCTGGCATGGATGTGGACAGCTTAGGGACTTTATACATATGTGGTGGCAGTGCCCCCACAATAATAGTGGTAAGAAATTAAGTCAAAGATCGAGGATATCACTGGGGCTTCTCTCCTCATGTGACCGCATATTATGTTGTTGGGGGATGGGGCGTTTCCTGTGTCAAGCCCCAGGGCAGGTCTCATAACACAGCCGGTTAGCGGCAAAACTGAACAGAGCATGTTTTTGGAAAACTGATGAAGGGCCGATCCTAGCCTACTGGTGGGTTAAGATTTGTGAAATCATGCCCATGGAAAAACTGACGGCACATAAGGGGAAATATGAAACGATTTTCTCAAACCTGGTGCCCATTCTTCGAGTTTGTAAAGGAAAAGGAGCACGTGTTTTTCAGACCTCGGACTCAAACATTTACTACAGAACTAGCGGACTGGACTGGGGCAGGACATGTGGGCGAGGTGGAGATTAATAACGAAGAAGCTGAACTAAGGCCCAGTTGGAATGTAGAAAGCAGCATGAGACACGGAGTGGAACCAATTTAATGTAATTGGTAAATATTAGTATTATCATTACATTCAACATTATTGGTTAACATTATTTATCACCTTAGTTGGGGGGACATTATGTGGTGGAGAAAATAAGAAACCAAATTTCGATGAGTTCAGCAAATACTTAGTCGATGTTAATCTAATGCCATGTTAATCGAGATTTCAAAAAAAAAAAATGTACAGAGTAGGCAAAAATGTCTGTATGCCCAAATGTAGGGAAATCACATTGAGCAGTCAAAAGAGCATAATTGAAAGCATTAACATACAGACTGAAATGGGGGTTGGGCGGGGGCAAATTAGCCCTGCTGTACCTTTATTACTAGAAAAACAATCTTATCAGCAAACCATCCTGTGCATACCCAACATTATCCGATAGGGTGTTAAAGGGAAAGTGAATAATGTTCACAACATCAGCTGGTGCACACCCACAGTCAAATCTGCCACATTTGCTCCTGGTTCACAGAAAAGTCTCAGAAAGATCCATAAAACAAAAAAGGTAAATCCCAGATTTAAAACAATTTACATAGGGGGCGTGGCTTGGAGCGCCATCGATGTGGTCGCTCCTCTGAGGCCGCCCGTGGGATGTCCGCCGCCACCGTCGAATTCTGGTGGTTCTAGGCGGGGTTTCGAGTCGCTAATGCCATCTACAGCGACCGGAACCGACATGGCATAACCTGGCTAAATATCGTCTTCGACCGTGGCGGCGTTCTACTAGAAATTTGAAGCTGAACTTCTCTCCCGTACCCGACGGACGAAACTAAGATGGCCGCCATTCCGGGGCTCAGCAGCACGCTCCGCACCTGCCGATAGCGGCACCTTGGGAGGCAGAAGAACCGGAGAGGGGGAGCGGTACCTAATATAGAAACCCCTGATTTCGGTTGGGCGGCCTGGATTCCTCCTGGGTTGCTACCGAGAGCAGGCCTCCACCCCCCCCCCCCCCGCATTGCAGAACGACTGGACCACTGCGGCCATCTTGGATCAGCCCTGCCGAAGTCCTTCTCCCCGTTTCACCCTTCCTGGGGCGCCCCTGCCCACCCACCTATCCCTGAGCGGGAGCGGAGGCCAGGGTAACGGAGTTCTCCAGTTGTGAGCAACATGTCGAGACAAACGAAGGTGAGCAAAGGCACGGATATCTCCGCCATGTTTACGGCTACAGAGAAACCCAAGAAACAGGAACCTCCCAAACTGACCCCACAGAAGCAGCAAGAGGACAGGGGCGAGCTTGCCACTAAAGGAGACCTGATAGCCTTCATGGCGGACATCAAATCCGAGTTCCGCGCTTGCCTCTCGGAACTCGCCACCAAAGTTGACCAAACAGATCAGAGAGTCGCGGAACTCGAGCAGAGGTTTGGAGAGATCGAAGATCATGCCCAGGAGCACACCACCGCTATGGGGGAAATGCAAAAATCGATCGATTCCCTACAGCACAAATGCGAGATTATGGAATTTAAACAGGAAGATCTCGAAAATAGGTCCCGGCGCAATAATCTCCGCATCCGGGGCATTCCATCCTCCGTCCCCGATAACAAGCTAGCGGACTACGTGGCAAATTTCTTTGAGGCTCTACTTCCAGATCTGGACAAATCTCAGCTCATATTGGACCGCACCCACAGGCTTCGCCAGCGCCGCGGGACAGACTCGGACCCCATTCCAGACGTGATCACCAGGGTCCACTTCTTTACAACGAAAGAAGCGATATCAGCGATCAGCCGCCAAGATGAAGAGATCACTTTCCAGGGCACCCCTCTTCAAATTTACCAGGACCTTTCGCCACTTACGCTCCAGAAAAGAAGAGCACTTCGGCCTCTAACATTATTCCTCCAGGAGCAACAGATCCGGTACAGATGGCTGTTCCCGACAGCTCTTCAATTCACATATAAGGGCACCCTACGCCGAATCAGCCACCTGGAAGATGCGGAGAAAATCTTGCATCCGACCGCTCCCCGGGACCCTTCCACGCCACTCTTGGAGGGGACTGAGAACCCTGGTCCGCCTCCCTCCCCAAAAGCTAAACGCACGCCTTGGTCGTCGACACAACGAAACAACAAGAATTGATGCCTCCAAGGTCCCAGGCTCCGTCATCGAGCTAGCCGGGACACAGATATGCTCGTTTGAATTAGAACCCGCTATCTATTTGCCAACCTCTTTTAAGTACACGACGGCGGCGGGGCATTCCCATGGCTCATACCCACCCCAAGGATACTTTCCATCTTCTGTTCCTTGGGAACCCACAGTATGGGACAATTGGCCCTGTTGGCCTTAGGTACGACCGTACTGACAAAGTCGGTCTACCTCCCTGTTAAAGTTGCGATCCCCCGTTGGGATTTCGCGTTAAAACCTCAAGTGCAGAATGATTTTGTGAGTGCTTCCATCAGTCATGGCAGTTGAACCTCCACCCCAGGACCCCCCCCCCCCCTAACGCAGGGAACGGAGAGCGAGCCTTCAGAGGACCTTCAGTCGCTTCGGATCCTCTCCCTGAATGTTAATGGCTTGAATTCTCCCAACAAGCGAAAGGCAATTCTATTAAAACTCCGCGACGAGGAAGCTGCGATCGCTATGCTTCAAGAGACCCATCTGTTGCCCGCTGATGTATCCCGCCTTCGGTCTCGGCTATTTCCGCTTCAATTCTTTGCCTCCGGCACAAGCAAAAAAGGAGGCACGGCGATTCTCTTCAGGAAAGACTTGAACCCACAGATTCTGGAAACAAAGACATGCCCAGAAGGCCGATTTATAGCGATCAAATGTCTCCTGATGGGAGACTTGTACACCCTCGTTTCAGTATACGCCCCCAACTCTGGACAATCACATTTTTATGACGCCTTGGGCACATCGCTCGCCAACTTCGTGGAGGGCCAAACGATAGTCGGTGGGGACTTCAACGGGGTTCCTGACCCCACTAAAGACCGATCACACCCCCCGACCCCAGGCGACTTTGCCCAAGCACTTAGCCTCCTTCGTTTCTTTAGGACCCTGGAGATAATAGACTCATGGCGGGTGTTTCACCCTGATGAAAAGGACTTCTCCTTTTACTCGTATGTCCACCGCACCTTCTCAAGGATTGACCTATTCCTGATTTCACCTCACACGTTCCCCTCAGTTAAGAAGGTCACTATCGGCACAAGAGCGATCTCCGACCATGCCCCAGTGCTCCTGGAACTTCGGGTTCAGAACCCTGACCCCACCACCCCGCGCAAATGGATGCTATACGACCCAATCCTCAACGACATGGCCACCAGAGACAAGATCGCAATGGAAATAAAGAACTTCTTTGTGGAAAACCCGGCCTCAGACACCTCATTAGCAAACAACTGGGACGCCATGAAGGCAGTAATCAGGGGCTCCTTGATATCCCAGGGTGCGGCCTACCATCGAGATAGACGACGAATCCGGATGGCCCTGGAGCTTGAATTGAGAGAGGCTGAGGCACTCCACAAGGAGAAAGGCTGGTCCCCCAGAACACAACGGGCCATTCGCACGGCACGGAAAAGACTGGAAGCCCACTACGCGGAACAAACCGCCCAACTAATGGCGAAGGTCAAACAGTCGTATTATGCGAAGGGCAACAAAGCAAATAGGTTCCTGGTGGCCAAGCTAGCCAAGCAGAGACGCAGCTTCGCGATCATGGGCCTCCGAGATACCAACGGGGCCATACTATACTCAGAACCCGGGAAGCAACGCCTCGCGATTGAGCACTTGGCCCAAATCATGAAGGCAACCCCACGAGACCCAGCACAACAGAAGGAATACCTTCGGCAGGCAGAGGTGCCCCAGCTCTCCGACGCAATGAGAGGTGAATTGGAGGAGCCCATCACGGGGGAGGAAATTGAGGATGCCATCAAATCTCTCAAAACACGGGCCCCTGGCCCGGATGGCTTCTCAACCAGGTTCTACAAGCTATTCAGGTCGCAACTGACCCCCCCATCTCACCACCCTATTCAACTCCTTCAGGGAAACGGGAGCGGTGACCCCATCGATGCAGGAATCGACCACCATCCTCTTGCCCAAACCTGGAAAGGATCCAAGAAGCATAACCTCGTATAGACCCATCGCACTCTTGAACATAGATGCGAACATTTACTCGAAAATTTTGGCGACCCGCTTGAATCGCATCCTGCCGAACATCATTCATCCAGACCAGGCTGGGTTTATCCGGCATCGGACCGCAGGCGATAATATCCGGAGAACCCTGAATCTGGTGGACCTCGCCTCCCGGAACGCCCAAAAACTAATCCTGGTGGCCCTCGATGCAGCTAAGGCGTTTGATAGGGTGGATTGGACGTTTATGGAACACACTTTAGGGGCCTTCGGCTTCGGACCGGCGTTCCGGACGATGGTGCTGGCTAACTATGATCGACCTACAACAAGCCTGAGGATCAACGGCCACTTCTCTGCCCCAATCCCCTTGTCACGCGGGACTCGGCAGGGTTGCCCGTTGTCGCCCTTACTTTTTGCACTCACCATGGAGCCCTTCGCACAAAAAATTAGGCGGAATGACCAAATCAAGGGCATAACAAGCGGCCCTTCACATCATAAACTTGCCCTATATGCGGATGACATTTTACTTACAATCTCGGAGCCCCCTCATCGCTTGAACATGCGATTCGCGAAATCACCAGCTATGGCGAAGTCTCGGGCCTCACCATAAACTTTGATAAATCTTCCGCCTTGGGCATTGGCCTCACCCCAGCAGAGCGAGAACCGCTGACTAGGATGTGCCCGATAGTATGGGAAAGAAGTGCCATCCCCTATTTGGGGGTTTACATTCCGGCGGATCCAAAAGAGACGTACAAATCCAATTTTCCCCGACTTTTCAAGGAACTGGAGGGCGACTTGAAGCGATGGGGGACCCAGGAGATTTCGCTGCTTGGACGCATCACGGCATGCAAGATGAACCTTCTCCCGAGATTTTTATACATATGCGCCTCACTGCCAGTGGCAATCCCCACGCCGATTCTCCGAGGGATCCAGAGGAAAATGCTGAACTTTATCTGGAGAGGTAAGAAAGCGAGAATCCCTCTCAGAACTATGTTGGGGAGTCCCAAACTGGGGGGTCTAGGGGTTCCAGACCTTCAGGCCTACAGAGCAGCAGCCCAACTGGCCCGGGTCCAGGCCTGGCAAAATACGACAGACCGCCCGAGATGGGTGGAGCTGGAACAGTCGCGGACCCCCCTACCTCTGCGATTTCTGCCACACATCCCGCCCCCCCTCAGGTCCCATGGGGGAGAGCTCCTGCTTTCGACCAAACACACCCTTAGCACTTGGGACTGGGCGCTGAAACGAAAGGGAGTGCCAAGAGGACTGAGCCCACACTCCCCGGTCTTTCTCAACCCAATGTTCGCACCGGGCATGCCTCCCCGCAATTTCCAAAATTGGACCAAAGGCGGGCTAGAAACTATAGACCAGCTGTATGCAGGGGAGAAACCACTCACTTTCGCCCAATGTAAGGAGAAGTTCC